>NC_086103.1:147518791-157518791 GCF_963921235.1 Mobula hypostoma
TGAATAAATTCAAACCTATCGATGTTACTCCACGTGAAATTGATTGTATAAAACTAAACGTACGATCATGTTGTCAGCTTCAAACAATATATAATATTCCAACAATTGGTTTAAACGTGAAGGGAAATACGATAGTATTTACGGCATTTCAACGTAAGCCGATCTACTTAGCCAAATAAGTGAACGTGTAGCACCAGGCACGTATATCTGTTAAATTGTGCAACATTTGGGGGCGTGACTTTACCGACATACTCCGTATAGTGTACAGAAACGGCAGGTCTCACCCAGACAATGGGCCTGTTTGTGTACAATGTGACAGAGAGCTTCTCTTAGATAATTCAGCATGTTTAGTTCACCCATCTTGTTGCCAGTGAGGGAGAATGCCCAAGTTTTTACAAGGTAGTCGGGAATCACCAAGAGATGCTTCTAATGCAACAGTAAACTTAAAGGAGGAAGCTGAGGCCATTGCGTTAACATTATTGCTCACATTACAGACCATGTTTCCTGAGCGTTTCGCGTTAGTTTTGTGTGAGGGTCTAAATGCGATGGAGCCTGTGGGCATACGGTTGTGGGAGAGAAGGTGGGGTGGAAGACAAAATAAAACGGAGGCACTCATGTTTTTACTAACAAACGGTCATTTTCTTTAAGTATATTTCTGCCTCTTTCATTAGTATCTCGATTATCAGTCCTCTAGTGGATAAAGTAACTGCAGCTGTGTAAATGTTGCATAATAGCAGATAAATATAGCACGCTGAACTGCACACTTCAGGATCCTGACGTACTTGCCAATAATGAATACTTATGGCCTGCTATTGTTGAAATGCATAATACAATGACCTGTTTCCTGGGACTGGTTTGTCCGATAGGTGTGTATTACTGTACCTCATGCAAACCGAATTAAAAGTACCGGGTATAATTCAACAAATTTCATTTCACCTGCTTCAAAAGGTGAGGAATGTCCCTTTATAAAATGCTCCGACTCGGCAGAGTGCAGAACGTGGGCATTAAACACAAGAATAGTTGAGCAATTTTGATTTTCTTGCATTACAGACGGTTTCATACACCCACAGCCTTTAACACCCGATGCCCACTGATACTAACGTTCAGCCAGTGGACTGAGTGAGGCTGACACACGCTTCATTGACGAACGTCCTGCGTACTTGACCACTGCAGTAGTCAAAGGCAAGCCTCAGGTGAGAGCTGAGCAGGATGTTTGGGCGCTTTTCTCCATCACGTAGCGACGTATTCGAGTTCACCTTAACCAGGAAATCAAACATCAGAAAACCTTCCACTTTTATAAATAAATCGAGAAGTATAAACTGTTTGGTCTCATCATTACGGGCTGCTAGATTTTTTTCAGTACTTCTTTAGGCACTTCATTTACAGAATTGGAGCGAAAGCTGTGGCATAATGAAAACTTGTGGATATCCAAACCTCCGTTTGATATGTCAACCGAACACCGTGCATTTACCCAATACTTTCAATATAACAAAACCTTACAAGAAATTTCACAGGAGGACAGGTAACAAATCGGCTCCTTGTAAGGAACTCCTTAGGAAACTGAAACGAGGTTTGGAAGCGGAGATGTTTAGCTGAGGATTTCAGGGAAGACTCCACTAATACTGAATGAACCATGTTGAAGACAGAAATTTTGGTGCGTTTTGGTAGTTAACTGAAAAGACTAATCCTATTAAATACGTTACAAGAAACTTTTACAGAAATTAGAATATTGAAATTCCCTACTTCTCTGAATTCGAATTTGAGGTACAGGGATATTTCCAGCAGGCCGGCCGAATATCGAATTTGATTATATCTTATGTGTAAGACCATAAGACCAAAAGATATAGGAGCAGAATTAGGCCATTTGGCCCATCTAGTCTGCTCCGTCATTTCGTCATGTCTGATCCATTTTTCCTCAGCCCCAATCTCCTGCCTGCTCCCCGTATCCCGTCATGCCCTGACCAAACAAGAATCTATCAATCTCTGCCTTACGTCTACATAAAGACTTGGCCTCCACAGCTGCCTGTGGCAAAGAATTCCACAGATTCACCACTCTCTGATAAAGAAATTCCTCCTCATCTCCGTTCTAAAAGGACGCCCCTCTATTCTGAGGCTGCGACCTCTGGTCTAAGACTCCCCCACCACAGGGCCTAAGGAGGTGAGCAATGGTTTTAATCAAAAGTATCACATATTAAGCGCATTAGATTCCATTTTAGATCGCTATTTTGTAAACATTATCAGATATTTACACAAATCGCAAAGAATATTAAAACTGGTTATCACAACGTTGTGCGACTGTTATTTTATCCAATACAAACCTTTAGCTAATTTTCATATCATATGGCATTCGGTGGAATTGCTGTGTTTTGATGACAACATCAAAATGTTCGAGGAATATGAGGAAACAGATAAGTGATTAAGATTTTTTGAGGGCAGCACAAGGATGTTTTATACATAAGAGAAATAGTCTAAATTAACATAAATGTGATGGATTTTGAAAACAAAATTATTTCTGGTATGCCAGATATGAAATCTCTCAAGCACATGAATTGATCAGAAGTTTGCGTATAGCTTAGAATATTTCACATCTACTTTATTTTACAACAATTTACTTATCGATCGACCGAAGCAGTAGTTCTGTGTTCCAGAGCTGACGACAGGTGACATGATGACGCTGGAATGCCAGCTATGTCCCCGTTGGTAAAGCTGTGGTGCCCCCTCGCGTTTTATTGCTGTCAAAAAGTCGAGAGCGTTCTGGGATTTGTAGTTCTCGACTCTTCTGACTGTCACACCCACTCTCATAATTAATAGGTTGAATGAAAAGGCAAGAAGAACAATGATAGGCTGAGACCCCATTCCCAAATCTTGTGCTTTGTTAAAGTCAAATCAACATTTCTGTTTAGCAGTTGTTTTATAAATGTCAAATTTTAACCATTTGAGGCACATATTTTGTTAAAATTCAAGATTAAAGAATTTGTACTTCAATTTAGTGGTGATGAAACATTTTACTCAAATTTTACTTTATTTTTAAGACATGCTATATAACCATATAACAATTACAGCATGGAAACAGGCCATCTCGGCCCTTCTAGTTGGTGCGGAACTCTTACCCTATCCTAGTCCCACCGACCTGCACTCAGCCCATAACCCTCCATTCCTTTCCTGTCCATATATCTGTCCAATTTAACCTCAAATGATAACATAGAACCTGCCTCAACCACTTCTGCTGGAAGCTCGTTCCACACAACTACCACTCTCTGAGTAAAGAAGTTCCCCCTAATGTTACCCCTAAACTTTTGTCCTCTAACTCTCAACCCAAGTCCTCTTGTTTGAATCTTTCCCACTCTCAATGGAAAAAGCCTAACCACGTCAACTCTATCAATCCCCCTCATAATTTTAAACACCTCTATCAACTCCCCCCCTCAACCTTCTACGCTCCAAAGAATAAAGACCTAACTTGTTCAACCTTTCTCTGTAACTTAGATGAAACCCAGGCAACATTTTAGTAAATCTCCTCTGTACTCTCTCAATTTTATTGACATCGTTCCTATAATTCATTGACCAGAACTGTACACAATACTCCAGATTTGGCCTTACCAATGCCTTATACAAATTCAACATTACATCCCAACTCCTATACTCAATGCTCTGATTAATAAAGGCCAGCAAACCAAAAGCTTTCTTCACCACCCTATCCACATGTGATTCCATCTTCAGGGATCTATGCCCCATTATTCCTAGATCCCTCTGTTCTACTATTATATGCACAAAACCATTGGAAGAGAGATTATTAATGTAAAATGAAATCACTAGTAACTGCTACAATTCATTTTCTTTTATCATTTGTATCAAATAAAAAGGTTCTTTATTGCCCATTGCAGAATTTCAGCACATGATATTTTGAAGAATATTTAGGCACGACGCTTATGCTTAAGCAACACTTTCAACTTTTCATTATATGCATGTATGAAAGAACATAATTAATAATGCTATTGCATTGTGAATAAATACAAATTTAATTAGTCACTACAGAAACACAAGAGTGGCAGAAGTATATTTCTTTAGCAGTTGTGTAGGGTTAAAAGTTGTGAATTAGACTGGCCCTTGAAGTACCACATTTTATGGTAGCAGGGTAATGTTCATTTCATTCACAAGTATGCAGTAATGTTTATCTCATTCACCCAGAAGGAAGGTCCCTACTTTCATGGCTTTGAATTGTGAGAAAAAGAGAAAGAAAAGAAAAAACTTTGGCAGGATCTGGGGTGGGGGCTAGAATTGACAGGCACTGGATAGAGGCAATTTACGGAAGGGGAGGTGTGAGCATACCAAAGGTCAAGAAGCAGATAGAGGGTGAAAAAAGAGGAGGGAATGGATAATGATGTTCATGCCTGAGCCAACATGATATCTTGTGTAGTACGTAATGATAAACAGCTATGAACATACCCAACCTTGTGTGTGTATCAATGTCTATACAGAAGAACTTGGTTTCCAGTTGGTTTGGATCCCTTTTCTACTGGACCAAAACTTGGTCTGTCACGCACATGTAACAGCTTGACTGCAGTGGCCATGTTACATGAAAACACTGGCAACCTTTACCTCTGAATGTGAGCGAGAAATAACAGGTAGCTCAATAAACCAGGCAAGCTCGGCCAAAGAGGAGTTCTGCCCTCATGGGCTGGGATCTGCCACGAACAATGAACTTGCCTGGCATCTCAGTGATTCACCTTGTGGGATTCATAAACAATTTTGAACTCGGGGCTCACTCTAACATGGCACTCTTGTGCTATAGCCATCAATGCACCAGCACCAAACCTAAACGTTATGGATGAAGTCCAGCAGAAATTCTCCTCAGACCTTGCAAAAACTCCAACAAGCATCCAATCACATCAATACCAGTGCTTTCTTCCATTCTGGGAAGGAGTTCAAAATACAGGAAATGTAACATAAGATAAAAGGAATTGAGTAGGTCTAAAAGAAAATAACCTGGGATTCATTGGCTCTACTAAAACTCCCCAAAAATATTATCAATAACAATTTGTATTTATTTTGCACCTTTAATATAGTGAACAAGGAATTTTACCAAAAAATATTATCAAGCAAAGTTTGGAACTAAGTCACATGAGAAGAAACTAGAGCATACAGCAAAATGCTTAATTGGACAGCTACATTTTAAAACAATACAAAGGTTTTGACCGAATAATGCTGAAGTTTAGTGAAGGAATTCCTAAGCTTAAGGACAGAGTTTCTGCACAAGTAACAGGGGCAAAGTGGGACAATATTGCAGAAGAGAATGTAAGGGCTCTTGGTGTGTTGGGTTAGGAGCTCATCTCTCAGTTGAAAAATGACACCAATGTTTGAACAGACGGGTACCATTCAAAGGGAAGATGGACAGAACCTGTGACTAGGGGACAATGTTTATGATGAGAATCATTATTTTAGCCAATATTTGGTTGGTAGATAAGGATTCTGTCAGATTACATCAATTAAAGGGGTTGAGAGAGGGGATTGTGGTGCAGAAATAAGTACTGCCCATAAACAGACCCAAACAGACAATGTTTTCAAAGGATGCAATTGTGGGCATGCTATGTTGGCGCTGAGATGTATAATGACACTTGTGGGCTCTCCCCCAGCATATCCTTGGGTGTGCTGGTTGGCAAAGCAAATGATGCTTTTCAATGGATGTTCTGATGTGCAGATGATAAATGAATCTGAATCTGAATCAACTGGAGCTCATAATGTAGATGACAAATATGGGACACACTTTTGGGAGTAAGGGGGGAGGAAGATATTCTGTATATGAATGGATAATACAAATGAAACAAAGTAGCTCAGCCCCATCCAGCTGAATGGAGAAGTATCAGGGGGAGGGGGTGTGTTGTGATTGCCATGCCAGAGTTTACTACTGACGAGGGCTGTGAGTGAGAGGGAAACCTAGACTGAGGTATTCAAACACGTAATAGATTTGAGAGACATAATCACATTCAAAATTTTGCACAGGAAAAGTATGTTGGAATTGAGATCTTATCTCAGAAAAATAGAATGGTTAAGGATTATTTTTCTTAAGAAGGGCGTTGATGACAGCAGATTTGAAGAAGGGGGGTAGGATGTATGCATCCGTGACAATGGGTTGCATCATCATCTTCTAAACTTGACCACTGATCCTTGTAGATAACCTGTCCTAGGGCTGATATCACTAGCCTTCAGCATCTTCAGTCAAAATGATAGTCCTTGACAGCAGGTGACCTTCATCTGATGTGCTGCGGAGACCGCTGCCCTTGGAACCTTTGACAGGAGACAAGTTGGGATGGAGAGCTCTCACTTTGAACTATGGGGGAGTCATGGCAACAGGATCAAGGGTTGGGCTGAGTGGCCTACTACTGCTCTCATTCTATGACATCTTACAGTATATCTCCTGCCAAATTTCAACTGTTCACAATGAATTATGTATAGAGAAATCACAAAGAAACAGTTAATTCTGAAGTTTAAAAATTCTACAAGCTTAGACAAATCGGACTGCCTTTTACATTTTATATTTATAATAAAGCAAAGGCTATTCAGCCCACTTGATCCAGTCTAGCTTTTCAGGGAGAGTGATTCCATTGGTCTCATTACTTCTCTCCATATTTCATTATGATTTGTAACTTATTCTCTGTCCACATGCCCATCAACTCCCCTTTGAATCATCGGCACTGTTGAGAAATGTAAGGTAGCCATTTCTTCGTTGTTTTTCAGGGTGCGGCAGGAAATCAGGGTATCTAGAGGAGACCAACATGGTCACAAGGAGAAGAAGTAAACGGAAAGCATCTGAGGTCAGGACAGAGCCGCAGTTCCCGGAGATTTGATGCAGAAACATTAGCTGGTTTTAGAAACCTGTGATAAATGGTTCTGTTAATTCAGCTTCCCCCAGTTAAAGTTCAGTGAGTCCTAAAGTACTCAATAGTAATTTAACAGTTGAAAGTTGACTAATATAGAATATAAATCATTGAACAGTACAGCACAAGAACAGGCTCTACAGACCATGATGTCAATGCCTGTCTGTTCATGTGCTTGACGTATCTCCATTCCCTACCTGTTCAAGTGGTTAACATATCTCCATTCCCTGCCTGTTCATGTTGTTGACATATATCCACACCCTGCTCACATGTGGTTGACATAACTCCAATTCTTGGCTGTTAACTTTGTTGACATATATCCATTTTCTTCCTGTTCACGTGACTGACATATCTTCATTCCTCCCTGTTAATATGACTTACATATCTCCATTACCTGTCTTTTCATGTGGTTGACTTATCTCCATTCCCTACCTGTTCATGTGACTGACATTTCTCCATTTCCTGCTCACATGTGGTTGACATAATCTCCATTCCGCGCCTGTTAATGTGGCTGACATATCTGCATTCCCTATTTGTTCATGTGACTAACATATCCCCATTCCCTGCCTGTTCATGTGACTGACATATCTCCACTCCCTGCCTGTTCATGTGGTTGACATATCCCCATTCCCGGTCTGTTAATGTTGTTGACATGTATCTATTCCATGCCTGTTCATGTGGTTGACATATCTCTATTCCATGCATGTTCAAAGGTTGGATATATCTCCAATCCCTACCTGTTTATGTGACAGACATAACTCCTTTCCCTGCCTGTTAATGTGACTGAAATATCTCCATTCCCTGCCTGGTCATCTGGTTGTCATACCTCTATTCCCTGCTCACATGTGGTTGACATATCTACAATTCCTGCCTGCTCATGTGGTTGATATATATGCATTTCATGCTTGCTCATGTTTTCTAAGATATCTTCATTCCCTGCCTGTTCATGTTGTTGACATATCTTCATTCCCTGCCTGATGATGTGGTTGATGTATCTCCTCTCTCTGCTTGTTCATGTGAGTGACAGATCTCCATTCTGTTTCTCTTACTTTTGTTGACATTTCTCTATTCCGTGCCTGTTCATGTGATTGACATATTTCCATTCCCTGCCTGTTCATATGGTTGACATATCTCCATGCCGTGCTTGTTGATGTGACTGATATATTTACATTTCCTGTCTGTTCCTGTGACTGACATATCACCATTTCCTGCCTGTCCATGTTGTTGACATATCTCGATTCCATGCTGTTCACTTTTCTGACATATCTCCATACTCCGTTCCCTGTCTGTTAATGTTGTTGACATATCTCTGTTACCTACCTGTCATGTGGTTGGCATATCTCCATTCCCTGTCTGTTCATTTGGTTCACACACCTCCATTCCCTGCCTGTTTTTGTGACTGAGATTTCTCTATTCCCTACCTGTTAATTTAACTGACACGTCTCCATTCCCTGTTTGTCCTTGTGACTGACATATCACCATTTCCTGCATGTTCATGTAGTTGACCTATCTCCATTCCCTTCCCATTCAAGTCGTTGGCATATCTCCATTCCCTGCTCACATGTGGCTGACATATCTCCATTTGGTGCCTGTTCATGTTGTTGACTTATTTCCATGCCTTGCCTGTTCATGTGATTAACTTATCTCCATCCCTCCCTGTTAATATGACTGACATATCTCCATTCCCTATCTGTTCCTGTGATTGACATTTCTCCATTGCCAGCTGGTTTAAATATCTGCTTTCCCTGCCTGTTCATGTGACTGACATATGTCCATTTCCTGTCTGTTCATGTGGTTGACGTATCTCCATTCCCAGTCTGTTAATGTTGTTGACATAAATCTATTCCCAGACTGTTCATGTGGTTGAGCTATCTTCCTTTCCTGCCTGTTCATGTGACTGACATATCTCCATTCCATACCTGTTCATTTGACTGACATCTCTCCATTCCATACCTGTTCATTTGACTGACATCTCTCCATTCCCTACCTGTTCATGTGGTTGACATATCTCCATTCCATGCCTGTTAATGTGGCTGACATATCTGCATTCCCTATTTGTTCATGTAACTGACATACCTCCATTCCTTTCCTGTTCATGTAGATGACATATCTCCATTCCCTGCTCACATGTGTTTGACATATCTCCATTCCATGCCTGTTAATGTGGTTGACATATCTCCATTCCCTGGTCACTTATAGTTGACATTTCTTTGTTCCCTTCCTGTTCATTTGATTGACATATCTCCATTCCCTGTCGGATAATGATGTTGATATATCTACTATCCCTGCCACTTCATATGACTGACATATCTCCTTTACTTGCCTGTTCATGTGTTTGACGTATGTCCATTCCCTGCCCATTAATCTGGTTGCCATGTCTCCACTATCTGCTCATTTATGGTTGACATATCTTTATTCCATGCCTGTTCATTTGATTGATATCTCCCCATTCCCAGCCTGTTCATGTGGTTCACATATGTCCACTCCCTGCTTGTTCATGTTGTTGACATACAGTATCCATTCCCTGCCTATTCCTGTGCCTGACATATCTCCATTCCCTGACTCTTCATATGACTGTCGTATCTCCAATCCTTGCCTGTTAATGTAACTGATATATCTCCATTCTCTGCCTGTTCACATGGTTGACAAATCTCCATTCTCTGCCTCTTCATGTGGTTCACATATCTCCTTTTCTGGCCTGTTCATGTGACTGACATATGTCCATTCCCAGCTTGTTCGTGTGGTTGATAAATCTCCATCCCCTGCCTGTTTGTGTGGCTGATAGAGCTCCTTTTCCTGCCTGTTCATGTGACTGACATGTCTGTATTACCTGCCTGTTCATGTGGTTGACATATCTCCATTCACTGCCTGTTCATTTGGTTGACATACCTCCTTTCCCATCCTGTTCAAGAGACTGACAAATATCCATTCCCTGCCTGTTAATCTGGTTGCCATACCTCCATTACCTGCTCATTGGTGGTTGACATATCTCCATTCCCTGCCTGTTCATGTGATTGGCATATCTAGTTTCCCTGCCTGTTGATGTGACTGACATATCTCCATTCCCTTTCTGTTCATGTGTTTCACATATAGTATCTCTTTTCCCTGCCTGTTCATGTGACGCACATATCTCCATTTCCTCTTTGTTCATGTGACTGACATATCTCCATTCCCTGCCTGTTCATCTGATTGACGCATCTCCATTCCGTGCTCACATGTTGTTGACAGATCTTCATTTCCTGCCTGTTCGTGTGGTTGACATATTAAGGTTTGTCCATCATCATTGATGAAGACCTCGACACTCAACCTGGCATGGATGGAAAGTGTGCCCGGGAGTGGCCCAACTGGATTCGAACTCGGGAACCTTTGCTCCGGAGTCCAGCGCTGCTGTCACTGGGATATGATGGTGCCGCGACTAGCGCATGATTTGGATTTAAGTGAGGGAGAGTTGCGCAGCGTCAGCCTCACTCTCTTCCCAATTCCCATCTGGATCCAGTGGCAAGACAGAACCGAGACGGCTGGAGATGGGACTAGGCGCAGTGGATGACCAGGACATCTTCTGTGTCTTGTCCTGCTCTACACGTTCCATGACGCTTGCAGAGACCGCCTTCTTGACCGTTGGACCTTCCATTGGTCTCGTCCGCTCAGTTCGCTGGAGTCTGTCTTCACATGCTGGGACAGACAACTCCCTATCTCACCAGGGTTTGAGACCCGTTGGCTACCCTCACCTGGTTTAGCCGGCTTGTCGAGGCCTTTGCCCTGGGTGTGGCCGCTGTCGCATGCAAACAGCTACGGGGAGCCACAGGTGAGAGCTGAGTGCCAGGTGGGGACCAAAGGTGGACAAACTGCCCTGAAAGGACGCGATATGTTCCCCCACCAGAGGAGCTACCCCTCCCTGACACCCCATACACTCCATTGACATATATCCATTCGCTGTCTGTAAATGTGGTTAACATATCTCCTTTCTCGGCCTGTTCATGTGAATGACATATCTCAATTCCCTGTCTCTTATTCTCTGCCTGTTCATGTGGTTGACATACCTCCATTCCCTGCCTGTTCGTTTGGTTGACATGTTTCCTTTCCCTTCCTGTTCATGTGACTGACATATCTCCACTCCATGAACATTTGTGGTTGACATATCTGTATTCCCTGCCTGTTAATATCATTGACAGATCTCCATTCTGTGCCTATTCATGTGGTTGGCATACCTGTGTGCCCTTTCTGTTAAGGTTGTTGACATATCATCATTCCCTGCCAGTTCATATGGTTGAGATATCTCCATTCCCAGACTGTTCAGTTGGCTGACATATCTCCATTCCCTGTCTAATCATGTGACTGACATATCTCCAATCGCTATCTGTTCATTTGACCTTCAGATCTCCATTCCCTGATTGTTCATGTGGTTGACCTATCTCCATCCCTGCTAAAACGTGACTAACATATCTCCATTCCCTACCAGTTCATGTGACTGACATATCTTCATTCCCTGTCTATTCATGTGACTGACAAATCTCCATTCCCTGCCTGATAATGTGAGTGACATATCTGCATTCCCTGTAAGTTAGTTTTGTTGAAATCGCTCTATTCCCTTCCTGTTCATGTAGTTGACATATCTACATTTCCTGTCTGTTATTGTTGTTGACATATCTCCATTCCCTGCCCGTTCATATGGTTGACATATCTCCATTCCCTGCCTGTTAATGTGGGTGACATTTTCCCTTTCCCATGTGACTGACATACCTGCATGCCAGATGTTAATTGGAATTCCAATAGCTTGTTGCCTTGTGGAAGATACCCTGGTCAAAGTAAGATGATGATTGAAATAGCACTTGATCATAATCTTCATCAATGTGTTACTCAGCCTATGAGAGACAAGAGTCTACTTGATCTGTGTTTCACAAACAACCTAGCTTTTGCTAGTAAAATAGAGGTCAAACCAGGGATTAGTGACCATGATACTGTTATTGTGGATGCCTCAATCAAACCAAAAATAGTCAAAAAAAACCAAAGTGTAAAATGTTTGTTTATGCCAAAGCCAATTACCAAAACATATGAGTACCTCAGCACCCTCAACAGTCAGCTTACTGATGATGTCATTGTGAACTCTGATATTGACAGATTATGGACTAAGTTTATTAGAACAATTCAGAAATCTCTGGATGCCAACATTCCTCACAAAATGAGCTCTTCCAAACCAAGCTTACCATGGGTTAATGCTTCGCTTAAGAAGAGTATCAGGAAGAAAGCTGTATAATCGTGCCAGAAAGACAGGTGATTTTTCTACTTGGGTTGAGTTTAAACTCCATTGGAGAAAGGTTGACAGGCAGATGAGAAAACTTCACCGTGATTATGTGTATGATATTGGTACAAGTCTCCAGAGTGAAAATACCCAACCTTTCTGGAACTATGTGAAAGCTATATGTTGGGAATTATTCGGTGTCTTCCCGTTATCATCTATGGGAAGGATTGTTTCTGGTGCAAAGGAGAAAGCGGAAGTACTCAACCAACAGTTTTGCTCTGCTTTCACAAGGAAAGACATCTCATTAATACAGGACTTAGGACATAGTAGTGTTCCAAATATGCCAGATATCAACACTACCACCACAGGTGTTGAAAAATTATTGAAAACCTCCAGGCCCACAAAGCCGTAGGACCTGATAACATGCCAGCCCGTATTCTCAAAGAATGTGCTGCTAGTGCTGCTGCAATACTCCAAAAAAATCTATCGATAATCTTTGTCTACTGGAACCTTGCCTAAAGACTGGCTCAATGCCAATGCCTCTTCATTTGACTGTCATAGCTCCATCCCCTACCTGTTCATGTGACTGACATACCTCCACTCCCTCCCAATCCGTTTGGTTGACATATCTCTTTTCCCTATCTGTTCATGTGAGTGAAATATCTACACTCCCTACCTGTTCATATTTTTGACTTATCTCCATTCCCTGTCCGCTAATATGGCTGACATTCTCCATTCTCTGCCTGTTCATGTGACTGACATATCTCCATTCCCTGTCTGTTCATGTGGTTGACATATCTCGATACCGTGCCTGTTCATCTGGTTGCAACATTCACTGCCTGTTCATGTGGTTGACATATCTCCATTCCCTGTCTGTTAATCTGGATGACGTATCTCCAATCCTAGCCTGTTCATCTGGTTGACATATCTCCTTTCTCTGCCTCTTCATCTGACTGACATACTGTAACTCCATTCTTTGTCAGTCATTTGACTGATATATCTCCATTCCCTGAATGTTCATGTGACTGACATATCTCCATTCACTCCCTGTTCACGTGATTGACATATCTCCATTCCCTTTCTGTTCATCTGGTTGACATATCTCCATTCCCTGCCTGTTCATATGACTGACATATCTCCATTCCATGCTCATACGTGGTTGACAAATCACCATTTCCTGCTGAAATGTGACTGCCATATCTCCATTCCCTGTCAGTCATCTGACTGACATATGCATTCACTGCCTGTTCATGTGACTGACATATCTGCATTCACTGCCTGTTCATGTGACTGACATATCTCCATTTCCTACCTGTTCATGTGGCTGTGACTGACCTATCTCCATTCCCTGCCTGTTCATGTCATTGACAAATCTCCATTTCCTGTTTGTTCATGTGGTTGACATATCTCCATACCGTGTCTCTTCATCTGGTTGGAATATCTCCATTCACTGCCTGTTCATGTGGTTGAAATACCTCCATTCTCTGTCTGCTATTGTGAATGACAGATCTCCATTCCCTGCCTGTTCATGTGGTTGGCATATTTCCTTTCTCTGCCTGTTTATGTGACTGACTTATCTGCAATCCCTTCCTGTTCATGTGGTTGATATATCCACACCCTGTCTGTTCATCTGGTTGACATATCTCCATTTTCTGCCTCTTCATGTGGTTGACATACCTCCTTTCCCTACCTGTTCATGTGACTGACATATCTCCAGTCCCTACCTGTTCATGTGACTGACATATCCCCTTTCACTGCCTGTTCATATGACTAACATATCTCCATTCCCTGCTCAAATGTGTCTGATATATTTCCATTCTCTGCCTGTTCATGTGGTTGATATATCTTCCTTCCCTGTGTATTCATATGACTGACATATCTCCATTCGCTGCCCGTTCATTTGGTTGACATAACTCCATTTCCTGTTTGTCCATGTGGGTGGTATATCTCCATACTGTGCCTGATCATCTAGTTAGAATATCTCCATTCCCTTCCTGTTCATTTGCTCAACATATCTCCATTACATGCTCACATGTGACTGACATATCTGTATCCCTACCTGTTCATATGACTGATATACCACCATTCCATGCACATATGTATCTGACATATCTCCATTCCCCATCTGTTCTTGTGACTGGCAAATCTCCAATCCCTGTCCTTTCATGTGACTGACATATCTACATTCCCTAACTGTTAATGTGGTTGAGGTATCTCCATTCCCTGCTCAGATGTGCTTGAGATATCTCCATTCCCTATCTGTTCATCTGACTGACATATCACCACTCTCTGCCAATTCATGTGTCTGAAATATCTCCATTTTCTGCCTGTTCATGTAACTTACATATCTACATTCCCAGCACACATGTGATTGACATATCTCAATTCCCTACTTGTTCACATGGTTGGCATCTCCTTTCCCTGCCTGTTCATGTGTCTGACATATCTGCATCCCCACCTGTTCATGTGACTGATGTATCACCATCCCTGTACACATATGACTGTCATATCTCCATTCCTTCCCAGTTCAGTTGGTCGACATATCTCCATTCCCTGCCTGTTCATGTTGATGGAGAAGATCCAGAGAGGCAGGATTTATGAACATTTGAAGAGGCATAATATGATTAGGAATAGTCAATATGGCTTTGTCAAAGGCAGGTCGTGCTTTACGAGCCTGATTGAATTTTTTGAGGATGTGACTAAACATATTGATTAAGGTAGAGCTGTAGATGTAGTGTATATGGACTTCAGCAAGGCGTTTGATAAGATACCTCTAGCAAGGCTTATTGAGAAAGTAAGGAGGCATGGGATCCAAGGGCACATTGCTTTGTGGATCCAGAACTAGCTTGCCCACTGAAGGCAAAGAGTGGCTGTAGACGGGTTATATTCTGCATGGAGGTCTGTTCTGGGACCCCTACTCTTTGTGATTTTTATAAATGACCTGGATGAGGAAGTGGAGGGATGGGTTAGTGAAGTTGCTGATGACACAAAGGTTGGGGGTGTTGTGGATAGTGTAGAGGGCTGTCAGAGGTTACAATGGGGAATGGATGCAAAACTGGGCTGAGAAGTGGCAGATGGAGTTCAACTCAGATAAGTGTGAGGTGGTTCATTTTGGTAGGTCAAATATGATGCCAGAATATAGCATTAATAGTTAGCCTTCATCAACTGTGGGATTGTGTTTAGGAGCTGAGAGGAAATGTTGCAGCTATATTGGACTTTGGTCAGACCCCACTTGGAGTGCTGTGCTCAATTCTGATTGCCTCACTACAGGAAGGATGTGGAAACCATAAAAAGGGTGCAGAGGAGATTTACAAGGATGTTGCCTGGATTGGGGAGCATGCCTTATGAGAATAGGTTGAGTGAACTTGGTCTTTTCTCCTTGGAGCAACGAAGGATGAGAGGTGACCTGATAGAGGTGTATAAGATGATGAGAGGCATTGATTGTGTGGATAGTCAGAGGCTTTTTCCCAGGGCTGAAATGGCTAACGCGAGAGGGCACAATGTTGATGTGCTTGGAAGTAGGTACGGAGGAGATGTCAGGGGTAAGTTTTCTATGCAGAGAGTGCATGAAATGGGCTGCCGGCAGCGGTGGTGGAGACAGAAATGATAGGGTCTTTTAAAAGGCTCCTGGATAGGTACATGGAGCTTAGAAAAATAGAGGGCTATAGGTAACCCTAGGTAATTTCTAAAGTTAGCACATGCTCGGCACAGCTTTGTGGTCCAAAGGGCCTATATTGTGCTGTAGGTTTTCCATGTTTCTATGTTTCTATGACTGCCATATCTCCATTCCCTGCTCACATGTGACTGACATATCTCCATTCCCTACCTGTTCATGTGGTTGAGGTACCTCCATTCCCTGCTCAGATGTGGTTGACCTTGTCCTTTCCCTACCTGTTCAGGTGTCGGACATATCTCTATTCCGTGTCTGTTCACTTGGTTGATATATCTCCATTCTCTGTCAGTTCATGTGTCTAAAATATCTCCATTCCCTGCCTGTTCTTATAACTGATATATCTACTTTGTACATTCCCTGCACATGTGTGATTGACATATCTCAGTTCCCTATCTGTTCATGTGGTTGACATATCGTCATGCCCTGCCTGTTTCTGGGACTGACCTATTGCCATTCCCTGCTCAAATGTGACTGACATATCTCCATTCCATGCCTGTTCATGTGGTTGACATATCTCCATCCCTACCTGTTCATTTGACTGATATACTGTATCTCCATTTCCTGTCTGTTCATGTGACTGACATACCTCCTTTCCCTGCCTGTTCATCTGACTGACATATCTCCATTCCCAGCATGTTCATGTGACTGACATCTCCTTTCTCTGCCTGTTCATGTGGTTGACATATCTCCATCCCTACCTGTTCATTTGGCTGATATACCGTATCTCTATTTCCTGTCTGTTCATGTGACTGACATACCTCCTTTCCCTGCCTGTTCATCTGACTGACATATCTCCGTTCCCAGCATGTTCATGTGACTGACATCTCCTTTCCCTGCCAGTTAATGTGGTTGACGTAGCTTGCAGGTTGACTCTGTGGTTAAGCGGGTTGACTCTGTGATTAAGAAAACATACGGTGAATTGGCCTTCATCAATCTTGGGGTTGGGTTTAGAAGCTGAGAGGTAATGTTGCAGCTATATAGGACCCTGGTCAGACCCCACTTGGAGTACTGTGCTCAGTTCTGGTCGCCTCACTGTAGGAAGGATGTGGAAACCATAGAAAGGGTGCAGAGGAGATTTACAAGTATGTTGCCTGGATTGAGTAGCATGCCTTATGAGAATGGGTTGAGTGAACTCAGCCTTTTCTCCTTGGAGCTATGGAGGATGAGAGGTGACCTGATAGAGGTGTATAAGATGATGAGTGGCATTGATTATGTGGATAGTCAGAGGCTTTTTGCCAGGGCTGAAATGGCTGCCACAAGAGGGCACAGGTTTAAGGTGCTGGGGAGTACAGAGGAGATGTCAGGGGTAAGTTTTTTTACGCAGAGAGTGGTGAGTTTGTGGAATGGGCTGCCGGCAACGGTGGTGGAGGCAGATCCGATAGGGTCTTTTAAGAGACTTTTGGATAGGTACATGGAGCTTAGAAAAATAGAGGGCTATGGATAACCGTAGTAATTTCTAAGGTAGGGGCATGTTCAGCACATCTTTGTGGGCCAAGGGCCTGTATTGTGCTGTAGGTTTTCTAGGCTTCTATAATTCTATAATTCCCATGATTACCCCTATTAGCCTTTTGGACAAAGAAATAACATTTTCCATCCTCCATTCTTCTGATACTGCTCCTGTAAAGATTATCACCAATGGCACAGCAATCTCTTCCATCACTTCCCTAGTAACATGGAGTATACCTCGTCTGGCCCCAAGGACTTATCTCTCCTAACATTTTTCTGAAGTTCCAAAACATCTTCTTTCTTAACCTTAACATCTTCCAGCACATTAACCTGTTCTATATACTGACCTCAGATTCATCAAGGACCCTCTCAATGTTGAATACAGAAGCAAAGTATTCGTTGAGAACTTCCCCTACTTCCTCAGATACCAGATATGTTTCTGCTTTTATTCCTGATCAGCGCTACACTCACTCTTGTCATCCTCTTTTTCTTCACATATGTGTAGTACACCTTGGGATTTTCCTTAACCCTTCTCAGCAAGGTTTCCTTTTGTCCCCTTCTAGCTCCCCACATTTCTGTTCAACATTTCCCTGAGAAAATCTGCTCACAATTTATGCTTCCAAGTTCTTACCTAATAGATCATAATTAGCCCTCCCCATTAAATATTCTCCCATACAATCTGCTTCTATCTTTGTCCAAGTTTATGCTAAAGTTAATGGAGCCTTGGCCACTGACTGACATGCACACCCTCTGAGAAATCTGTCACCTGACCAGGTTCATTGACTAGTACTAGATCCAACTAGATCCAATATAGCCTCCCCTCTAGTCGGCCTGTCTACATATTGTGTGATGAATCCTTTCTGGACATACCTAACAAATTCTGCTCCACCTAACCTTCTTGCATTCAGGAGGTGCCAATCAATATTAGGGAAGTTGAGGTCAACCATGACATCAACTCTGTTATTTTTGCATCTTTCCAAAATATGTTTAACAATCTGCTGCTCAATGTCCCATCCTTGAAAAAAGACACTGACTCTCTACCCTGTCTATCCCTCTCATAAATTTATATATTTTGATTAGGTCACCCCCCTCAGCCTCCAACACTCCAAAGAAAACTAACCTGTTACGAACCCACAGATTTCGCTTACTGTGGACTGTCGCTTTAAGCGCCTGAGTGAGGTGGGACTATGACGTCAGTCACAGGCTGAAGCAATTTGCTTCAGATTTTTACACAGACAGAGAGAGAGAGAGAGAGAGAGAGAGAGGGAGAGACCTTCTGTCGTAGTAGAGAGAGAGAGAGGAGACCAGCTGTCAGGACTTTGGCTGGTCACTGCGATGGTTTGGAACTCTTTAAAGCCCAAACGTTTGGGTTAGACATCGGCACACGGTGCACAACGAATGTGTGACTGTCACTTTGTACAATCCATAGGAGTGGATTTTGGGGATACCCTGTGGGACCACTTGTGTCATCCCTTGCCTGGGTATGTTTTGTGGTAACCACAAGAAGACAATATTCCTGTGCCCGGTCACTTTTGGTGATAATTCGTATGTGGGCGGATTCTACAGACAAGATCTTCAGCGACTATTACTTTGTTTATCTGATGTGGAACCCGTTGAATACATCGTATTTACCTTTTCTTTACATTACAGCATGGATTACGAAAGTCTCTTTCCCATCGTTTATTACGTGGATGACTGAATTTTCCTACTTTACCATCTCAAGACTCTAAGCCTTGTTCCCCCAAGCTCAATAGTTTGGGAGTTATATTTACACATGTATACACACAAAACACTGATAACTTCTGTTTATTTTGTTTAAGTTACTATATGATGAGTAGATACTAACAAAGATAGTGGTTTGAACACTAAAACCAGACTCCATGTGTAATCTATTGCTGTTGGTACATAACAAATCCAAGTTTGTCCAACTTCTCCTTAAAGGAGGCCTCGTCCTAGTGAATTCTTAATGGATGCTCTTCATAGCTTCCACATTATTCCTGTAATGTGGCAATCAGGACAGCATGCAATTCTCCCAAAATGAGACCAAAGCAAAGATGTGTACAACAGCAACATGATGTCCTGATTTGCAGACTCAACAGCCCGACCGATGAAAGCAAATATGTCATTCACTTTTTTACCACACTATCTACACGTGCTGATACTTTCAAGAAACTATGGACTTGCTCTCTAAGATTCTTCTGTACAAATTGCTCTTCTTTCATTTCCAGTGCCCATTGTGAAGAGTGAATCATATTTGCCACCTTGCAGACCCCAGCACAACTGTCTTTTCCAAGAATAATATTTACAGCCATACCCAGGCCATCCAATATAACTCCCCAGCTTATTTTGGTATCCTCCAAATTAAACTAACTCACAATTTACAATTTTTGATTTCCATCTGCTATTCTTAAACACAATTCTACAATAAGATGTAATGATCTTTGTGAGCAACACACATTAAATTGCTGGAGGAACTCAGCAAGTCAGGTAGCATCTATGGAGAGGAATAAACAGACGGCATTTTGGGCTGAGACCCTTCATCAGGACTGGAAAGGAAGAGAGCAGAAGACAGAATAAGAAGGTGAGGGAAGGGAAAGAGTACATGATAGATGAAGCCAGGTGGGGGAGGGGGGTGGAGGTGATGGGTGGGGGAGTGGGGTTGAAGGGTCTGGACCCAAAATATTGACTCTCCATAGATGTTGTCTGACGGGCTGAATTCCTCTGGCATTTTGTGTGTGTTGCTCTGGATTTCCAGCATATGAAGAATTGCTTGTGCTTACATATCCATGTGAAGTTTTTAACATTGTATCACAACCTAAAGGGGTTCAGAGGAGCATAAGCAAACAAGACACCAGGTTCCATTAGAAATAACAGGACAAAAGCCCAAATGCCTGTCAAAGAGAGATAGACCTGCAAAATGCCATGATGCTGCTGAGATGGTGAGCTTTGTGGAGATATTTCCTGAGCCTGGGGTGAAGGAACATAATTGGTGGCACAACAATTATCAGGAAAATGAAAGAAAAACAGGAGTACTGCAGTGATCCTGGCAGGGTCATAAAAACTAGAATGTGTATTTAAACTGGTGATATTGCTAAACTGGTAGCTCAAAGCAACAGAACAGGAGTAATGAGGGAACATACATTGCTGCAGGCCTGGATATGTACTGCAGATTATGGGTCACACTCAAATTTGTGGATGATGGGGAGTGTCAGGTGTTGAAGACTGATGAATGAGCAAAGTCTGGAGTTAGTATATGATTGTACAAAATTGATGAGGAATATAGAAGGCAACTTACCAGCGAAGTAGCCTTAAAGACTGGTCTGAGGCTTCTATTATGTCATGTTCTTAGCTAGTTGAGGAAGTGGATGATAGGAATATGATAAAAGATTGGGTGGAAAGTGAGGAGAGAACAGTAGCTATTTCAGGAAATTTGAGTTTTCAGATAAGAAAATTAACTGTAGCAACCAGGAAGAGGAAGCTAGTGTAATTGGAAAGGAGGGAGTAACCTTCTGTGGCCTTTTAACGTGAGACTGAGGGAACTATTGCTGCTCTTCCTGGTTCCTTCTTCAGGGAAGTATCCTTTAGAAGTCGCATGCAGGTTCTGACTTGCTCGGTGGTCTTGAACCAATGAGAAACAATATCTTGCGCTGTTTTCTCAGGACAAACTCATCTTTCAGTCAGGACATGTTAATTTTCTTATCTGAAAACTCAGATTTTAGACATGAACAGTGTACATTAATAGTTCAGACATCATCAGCCTTGTGTATGGTACCTTGTTGCTTATAACAACATTTTGCTTTCTATCCTCTGCTTTAAAGACTTTGGAGATGATTGAGAACACAATGTCATAGGGAAAAGTGATCAGAGATGGTGTCAGGGCTGCAGAAAAGGAGGAAGTCATGGAGGGAATGTCTACTGAGTCTCTGTGGTTGTAAGTTAGAAACAGGAAGGGATCAATAACTCTACTGGGTGCTTTTTATAGACCATCCAATAGTAACAGGACATCAAGGAGCAGATAGGGAGACAGATTCTGGAAAGGTGTAATAATAACAGGGTTGTCATGGTGGGAGATATTAATTTCCCAAATATTGATTGGCATCTCCCTAGAGTGAGGGGTTTAGATGGGTTGAAGTTTGTTAGGTGTGTTCAGCAAGGTTTCCTGACACAATATGTAGTTAAGCCTACAAGAGGAAAGGCTGTACTTGATCTGGTATTGGGGAAATGAACCTGGTCAGGTGTCAGGTCTCTCATTGGGAGAGCATTTTGGAGATAGTGATCACACTTCTATCTCCTTTACCATAGCATTGGAGAGGGATAGGAACAGACAAGTTAGGAATTGGAGTAGGGGAAATATGAAGCTATCAGGCAAGAACTTGGAAGCATAAATTGGGAACAGATGTTCTCAGGGAAACGTATGGCAGAAATGTGGCAAATGTTCAGGGGATATTTGAGTGGTGTTCTGCACAGGTACGTTCCAATGAGACCGGGAAGGGGTGGTAGGGTACAGGAACCATGGTGTGCAAAGGCTGTTGAAAATCTAGTCAAAAAGAAAAGAAAAGCTTATGAAAGGTTCAAAAAGCTAGGTAATGATAGAGATCTAGAAGATTATAAGGCTAGCAGGAAGAAGCTTAAGAATGAAATTAAGAGAGCCAGAAGGGGCCATGAGAAGGCCTTGGCGAGCGGGATTAAAGAAAACCCCAAGGCATTCTACAAGTATGTGAAGAGCAAGAGGATAAGGCATGAGAATATAGGACCAATCAAGTGTGACAGTGGGAAAGTGTGTATGGAACCAGAGGAGATAGCAGAGATATTTAATGAATACTTTGCTTCAGTATTCAGTACAGAAAAGGATTTTGGTGATTGTGGGACTGACTTACAGTGAATTGAAAAGCTTGAGCATATAGACATTAAGAAAGAGGATGTGTTGGAGCTTTTGGAAAGCATCAAGTTCAATAAGGCTCTGGCACAGGATGAGATGTACCCCAGGCTACTGTGGGAGGTGAGGGAGGAGATTGCTGAGCCTCTGGCAATGATCTTTACATCATCAATGGGGACAGGAAAGGTTCTAGAGCATTGAAGATGTTGTTCCCTTATTCAAGAAAGGGAGTAGAGATAGCCCAGGAAATTATAGACCAGTGAGTCTTACTTCAGTTATTGGTGGAAAAGATCTTGGTAGGCAGGATTTATGAAAATTTAGAGAGGCATAATATGATTAAGAATTGTCAGCATGGCTTTATCAAAGGTGGGTCATGCCTTACTAGTCTGAATGAATTTTTTGAGCATGTGACTAAACACGTTGATGAAGAGAGGGCAGTAGATGTAGTGTATATGGATTTCAGCAAGGCATTTGATAAGGTACCCCATGCAAGGCTTATTGAGAAAGTAATGAGGCATGGGATCCAAGGGGACCTTGCTTTGTGGATCCAGAATTGGCTTGCCTACAGAAGGCGAAGAGTGGTTGTAGACGGGTCATATTCTGCATGGAGGTCAGTGACCAGTGCTTTGCCTCAGGGGTCTGTTCTGGGACCTCTTTTCTTTATGATTTTTATAAATGACCTGAATGAGGAAGTGGAGGGATGAGTTAGTAAATTTGCTGATGACACAAAGGTTGGGGATGTTGTGGATAGTGTGGAGGGCTGTCAGAGGTTACAACGGGACATTGATAGGATGCAAAACTGGGCTGAGAAGTGGCAGATGGAGTTCAACCCAGTTAAGTGTGAGGTAGTTCATTTTGGTAGGTCAAATATGATGGCAGAATATAGTATTAATGGTAAGACTCTTGGCAGTTTGGAGGATCAGAGGGATCTTGGGGTCCGAGTCCATAGGACACTCAAAGCTGCTATGCAGGTTGATTCTGTGGTTAAGAAGGCATACGGTGCATTGGCCTTCATCAACTGTGGGATTGAGTTTAAGGGCCAAGAGGTAATGTTACAGCTATATAGGACCCTGCTCAGACCCCACTTGGAGTACTGTGCTCAGTTCTGGTCACCTCACTACAGGAAGGATGTAGAAACTATAGAAAGGATGCAGAGGAGATTTACAAGGATGTTGCCTGGATTGGGCAACATGCCTTACGAGAACAGGTTGTGTGAACTTGGCCTTTTTTCCTTGGAGCAACGGAGGATGAGAGGTGACATGATAGAGGTGTATAAGATGATGAGATGCACTGATCATGTAAATAGTCAGAGGCTTTTTCTCAGGGCTGAAATAGCTAGCACAAGAGGGTACAGTTTTAAGGTGCTTGGAAGTACCGAGGAACAGAGGAAATGTCAGAGGCAAGTTTTTTTTACGCAGAGAGTGGTGAGTGCGTGGAATGGGCTGCCGGCAACGATGGTGGACGCGGATATGATAGGGTCTTATAAGAGACTCCTGGATAGGTACATGGAGCTTAGAAAAATAGAGGGCTATGGGTAACCCTAGGTAATTGCTGAAGTAAGTACATGTTCAGCACAGCTTTGTGGGCCAAAGGGCCTGTAGTGTGCTGTAGGTTTTCTATGTTTCTATGAAAAACTATTTTATTTCTTCAGTCATCTTTCAAAAAAAAAACCATGACTGATCTATGCACAAACGAGAAAATCTACAGATGCTGGAAATCCAAGCAACACACAGAAAATGCTGGAGGAACTCAGCAGGTCAGGCTGCATCTATGGAAAAAGGTACAAGTGTCGATTTGGGCCGAAACCTTTCAGCAGGACTGGAGGAACAAAGCTGAGGAGTAGATTTAAAAGGTAGGGGGAGAGGAGAGAGAAATGACAGGTGACAGGTGAAACCTGGAGGGGGAGGGATGAAATAAAGAGCTAGGAAGTTGTTTGGAGAAAGAGACAGAAGACCGTGGAAGAAAGAAAAAAGGGAAGCGGGGAGGAGCACCTGAGGGAGGTGATGGGTGGGAAAGAAGATAAGGTGAGGGAAAAGGGGATGGGAATAGGTGAAGTGGGGGTGGGGGGTTTGGGAGGCTTTGCCAAAAGTTTCAGAAATCGATGTTCATATCATCAGGTGGGAGGCTGCCCAAACAGACTTAAGGAGTTGTTCCTCCAACCTAAGTACGGCCTCATCAAGACGATAGGAATGTGAAGTAAAATTAAAATGGGTGTTCACCGGGAGATCCTGCTTGATTTTCTCTTGCTTGCACATAGATCAGGCATGCATTTTTTGAATGATGACTGAAGAAACAAAATCGTGATTCACAGGTGAAGTATTGCCTCACCTGGAAGGACTGTTTAGGGCCGTGAGTGGTAGTGAGGCAGGAGGTGGATACCATGTCTGGTGCTCCCCGTGTGACCTCCTGTATATCAGTGAGACCCAACGTAGATCGAGCACCTATACTTTGTCTTCCAGAACAAGTGGGATCTCCCAGTGGGCACCCTCTGGAGCTCCTCCCCCCCCCCCCACTCCTTTTTCTTCCATGGTCTTCTGTCTTTTTCCCATAGATGCTGCCAGGCCCACTGAGTTCCTCCAGCATTTTGTGTATATGACTGATCTATGAATCAATTCCACATTCACACCTTTGTCCCAATTCCTTTAGTTGCTATGATTAACAAAAAAAAGATTAATTACAGATTTTAAATGAGTAATTGATCCAGAATCAATTGTCTCTTGTAGAATTCCTGCCACCTTCTATGTGTAGGAAAGTTTCCTAATTTCACACCTGAAACACCTGGCTTTGGATTTCATTTTAAACATCTCAATCATAGAATTCCCTGTTGGCATTAACAAATTATCCCCTGCCTGGAAAGGAGGTATTGCCTTAAAATTACATAATACCTTGGACTACTTTCAATAGTCCAACGGAGAGCTGAAAAGAATTCTATCAGAATTTTTTCTCTTTATCAATTTTATCTGATTATTCGCCTCTCCTGGGAGAGATTGCTTGGGGGTGATAAAGTGGTCACTAGTGTCTTTTGTCAACTGCCATTGTTTAGGACAGGATTAACAAAATGCACGATCTTTCTCATCATCTCTTTTATTCCTTCCCGTGCTGAGTGATTACAGTAATTGCTGATAAAGAGAGAAGGCAGCCAAATATATTTAAATGGCTACGTAATCTCCGGAATGGAGTTGCGGCTCCCCATTATTTTCTTCCCTTTTTTAGAAAGCATCATACTTGCTGCTCTCCTTGTGTGTTGATTGGGATGTAAACATTATTGTAAATTGTGAGGAAGTATCTGTATTCTTCTTGTCTTTAGCAGCATGATGTTATCACATGTGGATTATAGCCTGATTTTTGATGCTATGACTTATACAATGTACTAAAATGACGCAGCTTACTTATGCCCACTACATTGTCATTCATCAAGTTATGGAGTACACCTTTACTGTATTTGCTTCAGGGTCATGCAAGTAAGGGAAAAGTTGGCATGCGGGTAAGTTGTACAGGAAATCCACATAATGACTTAATTGAGACAGTAAGAGAGAGAAAATGCACAAAAGTTCTGAAATTAGGGCAGTGAGAAAGTGAGAATGCAGAAGAACATAAAGGTCACAAAATGGGGGGCTGTAGGATAACCTCAGCAGGCCAGGCTGTGCTCAGAGAGAGAGAAAAACTGAGCCAATACCACAGAAACATGACTTCCAGGAGAAATGGGAAATTCCAACGGAAGCAGAGAAGGTAAGTTACTCACAGATGTTGAATTTGATATTGAGTCTAGAGGTGGCAATCAGCCCAGACGAGAAGTTACTGTTAACAGTACAGGAGGTCACAGAGAGTTAGGTCAAAGTGGAGTGGGGTGGAGAATTAAAGTAGCAAGCAGCAGAAAGCTCAGAATGCCTCTGAAGATTGAACACATGTATTCCACAAAGTAGTCACCCCTGCATTCATTTGGTTTCTTCAATGTAGTGGACAACACATTGTGAACAACCAGTACAGTAGACTAAATTGAGAGAATCACTGCTTCATGTGGAAAGACTGTTGGTTAATCCGCATGTCAGGAAGAGAAGTGAAGGGACAAGTGTTGCATTTCTTGCAGCTGCATGGGAAAGTGCCATGAAGGGGGGAGTGGTTATCAGGGAGAATGAACTAGGGAGTCTATCTATCTTTCATCTATCATCAAAGATCCCCACCAATTGGTTTGCACCATCTTTTCACAGCTACTAGCTGAACCTAAGGTTCCACATCATCAGCTTCAGCTACTTCCTGTAGAGTCTTGGAGTCATAGAACATTATAGCACATATACAGGCCCTTTGGCCCATCTTGTCCATACTGAGCTACTATTTTGCCTTGTCTAATTGACCTGCACCCAGCCTAATGTCCTCCAAACCCTTCCCATCCAAATACTTACCCAAATGTCTCTAAAAATGTTGAAACTGAGCCCGCATCCACCACTTCTGCTGGCAGACCTACTTCCCTTCAATTACTTAGTTCTGGAACCGGCCAGTAAAATCCTAATCAGGACAGTTTGGCACCACTCTGAACACTCTGACCGCTTTGCACTAAAATGAACTGGGTATATTTTTTTCTCAGTGTGCCTTCTTGTAAAAAAAACTATTTCTTGTGAATACTGCTTATATGATGCAATCTGCCTGTGACTCTTCTGCAAGCAAATTTTTCATTGCACCTGTACATAAATGTACTTGTGGACATGACAATAAAGTCAACTTTGACTTTGATTCACCTTCATAAAATTCCTTTTTCTTCTCTTGCCTGTTAAACTCATTTTATGGGTTCTGGAGATTGTCCCATTAACAAATTCCCTGACATCCCATGCCCACACTTTGAAAAGTCTGATCACCTGGCTGTACTTCTAAGCCCTTTGTATAGGCAGCAATTAAAGTCTGCAGTGTCAGTGGTGAGGACCAGTAAAGTATGGTCAAGGACAGTGGAGAGAAGCACTTACAGGACTGCTTTGAATTGGTGGAATGGATAATATTCAGGGATTCACTTTTGAGTCAGAATGACTACACCACAGTTGTCACCCATTTCATCAAGACCTGGGTGGATGAACGTGTGCCTTGGAAACTATACTGGACAGACCCAAACCAAAAGCTATGGATGAACCAGGAGATTTATAGTCAGCTGAGGGCTAGACCTATGGTATTCAAGACCTGTGATCCATTACTATACAAGGAGTCTAGTTACGACCTATGGAAGACTATTTTAAGGACAAGATAAAAACAATTCTGATTGAGGTTAGAGACAGAATTGGATGCATATGGGCTCTGACAGGGTTTGCAGACCATTACTTCTAACAAAGTGAAACCTAACATCATGACTAGCTGTGATGCTCCTCTCCCAGATGAGCTCAACGTCTTCTGTGCACACTTTGAAAGAGAGAATAAAACCACACCTGTGCAAATCCCAGCAGCATCTGGTGACCCTATGATCTCTGTCTCAGAGGCCGATGTCAGAACATCTTTCAAGGGAGGGAACGCTCACAAGGTGTCAGGCCCTGATGGTGTACCTGGTAGGGCTTTGAAAACCTGTGCCAACAAACTAGCAGTGGTGTTCAAAGACATCTTCAAACTTTCACTGCTGCAGTTGGACGTTCCCACCTCCGTCAAAATGGTGACAATCATATCAGAGCAGGATGAGTTGCCTCAAAGACCTTCACCCAGTGGCACTCACATCTACTGTGATGAAGTGCTTTGAGCGGTTGGTCACGCCAAGAATTAACTCCTGCCTAAGAAAGGACTTGGACCCTGTGCAATTTGCCTAAAACCACAATTACAGTAGATACAATCTCACTGGCTCCCCACGGTCTTGGATCACTCATACTTATTTCAGGTTGCTGTTTATTGACTGCAGCTCAGCTCATACCCTCAGTTCTAATCAACAAGCTCCAAAACTTGGGCCTCTGTACCTCCCTCAACAACTGGATCCTTGACTTCCTCGCTGAGATATCACAGTCCACGCAGATTGGAAATAACACCTCCTCCTCACTGACAATCAACACTGGCACACCTGAAAGATGTGTGCTTAGCTCACTCGCCTACTCTCTTTACACCCATGGCTGGGGGGCTAGGCACAGCTCAAACACCACCTATAAATTTGCCAAAAATTAGATGGTGACACGTAGGCATACAGGAGAGAGATAGATCAGCTGGTTGAGTGCTATCACAGCAAAAACCTTCACTCACGACATGCTGGAGGAACTCAGCAGGTCAGGCAGCAGCCGTGGAAAAGATTGGTCGAAGGATTCCAGCCCAAAACGTCGATCGATCTTTTCCACGGATGCTGCCTGACCTGCTGAGTTCCTCCAGCGTGTTGTGAGTGTTGCTTTGACCCCAGCATCTGCAGATTATTTTGTGTTTACAGCAACAACCTTGCACTCAATGCCAGTAAGACAAAGGAATTGACTGAGGACTTCAGGACGGAGTAGTAGAGGGAACACACACAGCTCCTCATCGAGGGATCAAAATTGGAAAGAGTGAGCAGTTTCAAGTTTCTGAATATCAACATCTCTGAGGATCTATTCTGGACCCAACATATTGATGCAATTACAAAGAAAGCATGACAGTGGCTATATTTCATTAGGAGTTTGAGGAGATTTGGTATGTCACCAAAGACACAAAAACATTTCAACAGGTGTACCATGGAGAGCATTCTAACTGGTTGCAATGTCATCTGGTATGGAGAGGCCACTGCACAGGATCAGAAGAAGCTGCAGGAAGTTGTGAACTCAGTCAGCTCCATCGTGGGCACGAGCCTCCCCAGCATCCAGGACACCTTCAAACGGCAGAGCCTCAAAAAGGCGTCATCTATCATTAAGGACCCTCATCACCCTGGACATGACCTCTTCTCATCAAGTAAGAGGTACAGGAGCCTGAAGACACACCATCAATGTTTTAGCTTTTTCCCCTCCACTATCAAATTTCTGAATGGACAGTAAACCCATCAACTCTATCTCAGTATTTTCCCTCTCTTTTAGCACTATTAATTTAAATTAATTTTCTTTTTATATATATTTATTATAGTTTATTGTTTTTATTAATATGTATTATAATATACTGCTGCCGGCAAAGCAACAAATTTCACAACATATGCCAGTGACAGTAAACCTGATTCTGCCCTGTACGGAAATAACAAAGGCTTTCCTTAAATCTAGAAATTAAAAATAAAACGAGTTCACCTGCATCCACTCCACGCACATATTCTTATCCCAAGCTAAAGGGCACAGCCCCAGAATACAAAGTCTTTCTTTAGAACAGAGATGAGTAAGTAATTTCTGTAGGCAGAGGGTAGTGAATCTGTGGAAGTCATTGTCACAGATGACTGTAGAGGCCAAGCCGTATGGCATAGGGTATATCCTAAGCGGAGGTTGATCGGATCTTAACTAGTAAATACGTCAGAGGTTACGGAGAGAGGGCAGGAGAATGGGTTTGAGAGATTTAATAAATCAGCCAGGATGTAATGGTGGGGCAGACACGATGGGCCGAACGCCCCCACTCTACTCCTGTGTCTTATGGTTTTAAAGATGTAATCGTTTATTGTTCACCGAAAGCATGGCAGAAAGTATTGGTTAGGGTCAAGTGTGGAGCCAGCACTTTTGGCCAAAAAACCCCAAAGACTCTAAAGTCTGAACAAAACTACTTGCTGAGAGTTGGGGTACAGAGTACATTATAAAACTGATTCCTGAAGACATTTCAATGCTACAACCGCCCTTCAGTTTACACCTTCTGCATTCTTAATGTGATAACATAATTTCCAGTTAGATCAGATGATTTTGACTTTATTGCCATGTATATTTTCATTATTGAACTAATTAGAACATAGACACATAGAAACATAGAAAATAGGTGCAGGAGTAGGCCATTCGGCCCTTCGAGCCTGCACTGCCATTTATTATGATCATGGCTGATCATCCAACTCAGAACCCCGCCCCAGCCTTCCCTCCATACCCCCTGATCCCCGTAGCCACAAGGGCCATATCTAACTCCCTCTTAAATATAGCCAATGAACTGGCCTCAACTGTTTCCTGTGGCAGAGAATTCCACAGATTCACCACTCTCTGTGTGAAGAAGTTTTTCCTAATCTCGGTCCTAAAAGGATTCCCCTTTATCCTCAAACTGTGACCCCTTGTTCTGGACTTCCCCAACATCGGGAACAATCTTCCTGCATCTAGCCTGTCCAATCCCTTTAGGATTTTATACGTTTCAATCAGATCCCCCCTCAATCTTCTAAATTCCAACGAGTACAAGCCCAGTTCATCCAGTCTTTCTTCATATGAAAGTCCTGCCATCCCAGGAATCAATCTGGTGAACCTTCTTTGTACTCCCTCTATGGCAAGGATGTCTTTCCTCAGATTAGGGGACCAAAACTGCACACAATACTCCAGGTGTGGTCTCACCAAGGCCTTGTACAACTGCAGTAGTACCTCCCTGCTCATGTACTCGAATCCTCTCGCTATAAATGCCAGCATACGATTCACTTTTTTCACCGCCTGCTGTACCTGCATGCCCACTTTCAATGACTGGTGTATAATGACACCCAGGTCTCGTTGCACCTCCCCTTTTCCTAATCGGCCACCATTCAGATAATAATCTGTTTTCCTATTTTTGCCACCAAAGTGGATAACTTCACATTTATCCACATTAAATTGATTCTGCCATGAATTTGCCCACTCACCCAACCTATCCAAGTCACTCTAAATGGCTGTTAAGACATTTTGTTGTTATTCTTACCAATCCAGCAGTCTGCATTGATAGAACAGTACATTGAACGACGTTCTCACTCTAACAGCGCACGTTCCTGTCTGCAGTAAAAAACTTACCCACTGTTCACCTGAGCCGGCCGAATGTTTCACCACCCTCTTCACCCACAGGTTTATCGCAATCTTGTGAAGTATGACACCATACCAATACAAGTAGCTTGCTTGCAAATTCCGCTTTTATTCGCCCTATATTTACCGTACAGATGGAGCATATTTAGCTTTCTGAAAAATAAAACAAAGTATTCAATACAGCTATGAAACGTATTTCCTTGACTGAGAAATGCTACTATATAGTTTGTTTAGTGCATGGTACCTTTTGAGAGTTTATCAAAATAAAGCATAACAGTTCCAGGTCTTTAAGCTGGAAGAAGTCTGCAGTACTAAAGGGGGTGTGCCGTTCCTGTTACTTGGTTTGCACTTATCGCAGTCTGCTTTCAATTAATCGCTGATAGTTTAACTTCTCGAGGGAAAATGTATTTCGGGTGCACAATTTTTATGAGTCTCACACTTTCAGAGTCTCATCCATGCTACTGTAGTTGGGATGTTGGTACACGCGATCACATCAGTGACAGCACAGCATACATGTTTTTGCCCTGAGGGCCAACCCCAATTCAATTGCTTGCCACTCACAAGACTGGCACTACTGACCATGAACCCATTATACTACCTCATTTTTTACTCTGGTTAGGCCACACTTGGAGTACTGTGTCCAGTTCTGGTCACCTTGCTATAGGAAGGATGTGGAAGCATTGGAAAGGGTACAGAGGAGATTTATCAGGATGCTGCCTGGTTTAGAGAGTATGCATTATGATCAGAGATTAAGGGAGCTAGGGCTTTACTCTTTGGAGAGAGGGAGGATGACAGGAGACATGATAGAGGTATACAAGATATTAAGAGGAATAGATAGAGTGGATAGACAGTGCCTCTTCCCCAGGGCACCACTGCTCAATACAAGGGGACATGGCTTTAAGGTAAGGGGTGTGAAGTTCAAGGGGGATATTAGAGGAAGGTTTTTTACTCAGAGAGTGGTTGGTGCAGGGAATACACTGCCTGAGTCAGTGGTGGAGGCAGATACACTAGTGAAATTTAAGAGACTGCTGGACAGGTATATGGAGGAATTTAAAGTGGGGGGTTATATGGGAGGCAGGTTTTGAGGGTCGGCACAACAATGTGGGCCGAAGGGCCTGTACTGTGCTGTACTATTCTATGTTCTACAAACGTTTGTATGTTCTATACTCTCTCTTTTTTTGCACTGTCTATCCATTGATCTGCTTTATTTATTTATATTTCTTATTGTAGCTTACAGTAATTTTTATGCCTTGCTGCTGCAAAACAACAAATTTCACAACATACGTCAGTGATAATAAACCTGATTCTGATTCTGATTTCACACACAATCGTCTTCAATTTTGGATGGAGAGAACATAAAATGAAGATGAGGAAAAGATAGGTTATAATAAAGTGCGTGCCTGGTGTCAGCATGAGCATTCCGCGGCAGCTGAGCTGACCATTCTCACAGTCAATGGACCAGATTAAAGTCCTGTGGTCCTACCACATCAAATTATTATGTTCAAGTTTATTTGTCGTTCAACCACACACTGCATACAGCTAATCGAAACAGAATCCCTCTGGGGCCAAGGTGCAAAACACAGTTCATACGGTCACACACAGCACATAGCCAATATAGTTACGAGAGCACATACAGTCACAAAATAATATTAGCACAAGTCCCTGAGCGACATGGTCTGAAGATTGATAGTGCATGGGATTTTGTCCTGGAGCCACGTTTCTCCGAGAACAAGCACAGAGCAGTTTCTCATCTCCTGCAGCCACAGAAAAGGGCAGCCCAGCTTGTCTTCCAGCGAGCGAACACTGGAGAGCAGCATCAACAGCAGCGGTGACCTGCTGGAGCCGGTTCCTAACTCAGCACAGATTCCAACATGAGCAACGGGATGAGGAAGCTGCAGGCACATCCCCATCCTCAATGGAGGCAAGGCTGAAGTATTTACAAACCTGATTGGCCAGAAGTGGTCAATCTATCTCAGCTTCTTTCTGAGACGCCCACCATTATAGATGCCAGCCTTCAACCAATATCAATTACTCCAAAAGATAGCAAGTGATTGCTGAGTGTACTGGATATAGAAAAGACTATAAAGGTAGACATCACCACAGCAATTATACTGAAAACATGCACTTCACATAACAACTATGCCTCTGACCAGGCAGCTTCAGTACAGCTGGAACCACTGACATCTACCTAATAATGAGGGAGATTATTCAGTTATGTCCCATTCACAAAAAGCAGGACAAATCTAATTTAACTAGTTAGCATTCAGTCTACTCTTTATAATGTATAAAGTAATGGAGTGCCCTGCGAGCATGCAGTACTTGTTCGTTGATCACTGATGGACATTTTGGGTTTTGCCTGGACTACTTGACACCAGGCCTCATAAGAGTTGAACTGAGAGATGAGTTGAGATGAGAGTCACTGGCCTTAATAGCAAGGCATCCTGATAAAACTAATGTCAATGGGCACCAAAGTTGGAGATGTACCTTACACAAAGGAAGGTGGTTGTAGCTGTTGCTGGTTAATCCATCTCAGTTCCAGAACACCACTCATAATTTCCTCAGGCCAAAGTACTGAGCCCAATCATTTTCAACTGCATCATAAATTACCTTCCATTCATCATAGGATTGGAGTGATTTTAAAGAGAAAAAAGATTAACTTTATTTGTCAGTGTGAAATGCATAGAATGTGTCAAATCAAATCAGCAAGGGATTGTGTTGGGCATCTCACAGGTGTCACAACACTTCCTGCACCAGTAAAGCACGAGCACCACAATGGGATGTGGGAGAAAAGCAGAGGGAGTTCATGTGACAATGGGGAGAGCATACGAACTCCTCACAATCAGTAATCAGTGCTCACTCATGCTGTAGAGTGTTGTGCAAACCACCATGACTCCGTTCCTCCTCCTGAAGAGATTCGCTGATGTTTTTCAGTTTAACAACTCATCAGCAAATGAATCACTCCATAACTAGATTCAAAGTTCAGCATGATCAGCGACAAATTCCATTTGCACCACAGAAGTTACTGACTTGATTCTTCATTGTCATTGGTTCTGAATCCTGAAACTCCTTACCCAAGTTGCCAAGCAATAATTGTCTCCAACAAGAGAGAATTTAACCACTTGCCCTTGATATTGTATTTATTTATTTTATTTTGGGATACAGTGCAGAATAGGTCCTTCTGGCCCTTCAAGCCTCGTTGCCCCAGCATCTCCCAATAAACCCAATTTTACACTAACGAAATCACGGGAGAATTTACAATGACCAATTAACTTACCTGGTATATCTTTGGACTGTGGGAGGACCTACAGAGGATGCAGGGACTGAACTCAGAGAACACTGATGCCCTGAGCTGTAATAGAGTCACACTAACTGCTATACTACTGTGGTGCCCATATGCCATCATATTCGATGGCATTGCCTTTGCCAGGTCCTCCACCCTTACATCCTCGCAGTACTATTGATCAGAAGCCTGACTGAACCAGCCACATAAATAATCTGGTGACACAAGCAGATCAAAGTAAATGGAAGTCAAAAAAAACACAAGATGTAAATCAAAATAAGAAACTTTTAAGCTTGGAAATGCTTGGCAAACCAACAGCACAGTTTTTTGATGTGAAATGCTAATTGTTCCCTCTCCACAGATGCTACCTGAACAGCTGAATGTTTTTATGTTATGTTACTGCAGATCAGAGACTGGGTATCCCATGGCAAGTGAATTACTTCCCTACATTCTAAAGCCATTCTACCATCCACAAGGAACAAGCCAGGTGTGGTACTGTGGTGGGCTACTTTTGCTTGGATAAGTGTAACTCCAGCAACCCTCAAGAGGCACAGCACCATCGAAGGCAAACCAACCCATTTGATTGGTATCTATGCATCTCTCTAAACATTTATTCCCTCAACCTACACAGCGTGGCAGTGTACATTACTTTCATTGCAGTTACTCTCAGGCTCCCTGATGACAACATCCAAACCTATAACAGTGAGCATCAGGAAGGATAAGAGACTGCATACAGCTTCCCCTCTGTACTATTCTGACTTGGAACTACATTGTTGTCCCTCTCTGTAGCACTGTCTACAACCATATATTCCTTATCCAGTGCTGTTGGAGTACTTTTACGAGCAGTATTTCAAAAAGGTATTTCTTTTGGATCGGGACTACAGAGCGTCGTGGGAGCTCAATTCTGAAGGAGGGCAGATTTTTAAAAATCTTCTTCGAGTGCAAGGAGGACGAGACTGCGCAGGCGGGTGACGTCAACAGGACAGCGCAGAGAGTTTAAAAAGGAGACCACCCTATACAGCGGGCAGCGGAGTGAGTGGGAGCAGAGTGTAGGGCTTTGGCTTCAACGGGCTTCGGCGGTAAACGGGAACAGGCGAGAGCGAAGCACCAACTCTTTTTTTCTCCTTCCCCCCCTTCGCTAATCGGCCCGGACAGACAGGAACAGCAGGGCTCTCACAGCTAATGGTACGAGCTAACGGTTTAAAAAGTTTGTTTGTTTGGCGAGGTAAGTGGGTGAGTAGACTTATTTTTCCTGTTTCATTCCTGTAGAATTAGATAGCATGCCTGTAGGGTTAGTGCTTTGTTCAGGGTGTCAGATGTGAAAATCCTGGGAGACCTCCAGCCTCCCTGATGGCCACATCTGCGCCAGGTGCACTGAGATGCAGCTCCTCAGAGACCGTGTTAGGGATCTGGAGCTGCAGCTTGATGACCTACTGCTTATCAGTGAAAGTGAAGAGGTGATAGACAGGAGCTACAGGGAGGTAGTCATCCCTAGGCTACAGGGGTCAGAAAACTGGGTCACTGTCAAGAAAGGGAAGGGAAATACCCGGATAATGGAGAGCACACCTGTGGCTGTCCCCCTCAGCAACAAATATCTTGTTCTGGATGCTGTTGAGGGGGATGACCTGACAGGGGATGCCCACGGTGACCGGGTCTCTGGCACAGAGCCTGGCGCTGTTGTGCAGGAGAGAAGGAGGGAGAAGAGAAATGCGGTAGTCATAGGGGATTCCATAGTCAGGGGAACAGACAGGAGATGCTGTGAGCCTGATAGAGATACCCGCATGGTGTGTTGCCTCCCAGGTGCCAGGGTATGGGATGTCTCGGATCAGGTCCTGAATATTCTAAAGGGGGAGGGTGAGCAGCCAGTTGTCTTGGTACATGTTGGTACCAATGACATAGATAGGACAAAAGAGGAGGTCCTGAAGAGAGATTTCCAGGAGTTAGGAAGGAAGCTGAGAAGCAGGACCTCCAGGGTAGTAATCTCGGGATTGCTACCTGTGCCACGTGCTAGCGAGGGCAAGAATAGTCGGATCAGGCAGATGAATGCGTGGCTGAGAGACTGGTGTAGGGGGCAGGGCTTCAGATTCTTGGATAAATGGAATCTCTTCTGGGGGAAGTATGACCTGTTCAAAATGGACGGGTTACACCTGAACCCGAAGGGGACCAATATCCTGGCGGGAAAGTTTAATAGAGCTGTTAGGGAGGGTTTAATTTAATTTGGCAGGGGGATGGGAACCGGAATGATAGAGCGGAGGAAGGGGAAAACAGAAATAAATCTAAGATAGTGAGCAGTAAAGATGTCAGGAAAGACAGGCAGGTGATGGGGCAAATTTGTAGCCATTGGGATGAGTTGCAGTGCAATAAGGTTGCAGTGAAATCAAAGCGGAAAGTATCAAATCCTGGATTAAGGTGTTATACTTAAATGCACGCAGCATAACGAATAAGGCGGATGATCTTGTTGTACAGCTACAGATCGACAGGTATGATATTGTGGCCATCACTGAGACGTGGCTAAAGGATGCATGTCTCTGGGAGCTGAACGTCCAAGGATACACGGTGTATTGGAAGGATAGGAAGGTAGGCAGAGGGGGAGGCGTGGCTTTATTGGTAAGAAATGATATTAAATCATTAGGAAGAGGTGATATAGGATCAGAAGGTGCAGAATCTTTACGGGTTGAGCTAAGAAATAGCAGGGGTAAAAGGACCCTGATGGCAGTTATTTATAGGCCTCCAAACAGCTGCAGTGATGTGGACTACAAATTACAACAGGAAATAGAAAAGGCTTGTCCGAAGGGTAGTGTTATGATAATTATGGGGGATTTTAACATGCGAGTAGATTGGGAAAATCAGGTCAGCACTGGATCTCAAGACAGAGAATTTGTAGAATGTCTGTGAGATGACTTTTTAGAACAGCTTGTTGTTGAGCCCACTAGGGGATCGGCTGTACTGGACTGGGTATTGTGTAATGAACCGGAGGTGATTAGAGAGATTGAGGTGAAGGAACCCTTAGGAGGCAGTGATCATAACATGATTGAGTTCACTGTGAAATTAGAAAAAGAGAAGCCAAAATCTGATGTGTCGGTGTTTCAGTGGAGTAAAGGAAATTACAGTGGCATGAGTGAGGAACTGGCCAAAGTTGACTGGAAAGGGACACTGGAGGGAAAGACAGCAGAGCAGCAGTGGCTGGAGTTTATGCGAGAAATGAGGAAGGTGCAAGACAGGTATATTCCAAAGAAGAAGAAATTTTCGAGCGGAAGAAGGATGCAACCGTGGTTGACGAGAGAAGTCAAATCCAAAGTTAAAGCAAAAGAGAGGGCATACAAGGAAGCAAGAATTAGTGGGAAGACAGAGGATTGGGAAGTTTTTAAAACCTTGCAAAAGGAAACCAAGAAGGTCATTAAGAGAGAAAAGATTAACTGTGAAAGGAAGCTAGCAAATAATATCAAAGAGGATACTAAAAGCTTTTACAAGTATATAAAGAGTAAAATACAGGTGAGAGTAGATATAGGACCGATAGAAAATGATGCTGGAGAAATTGTAATGGGAGATAAGGAGATGGCAGAGGAACTGAACGAATTTTGCATCAGTCTTCACTGAGGAAGACATCAGCAGTATACCGGACACTCAAGGGTGGCAGGGAAGAGAAGTGTGTGCAGTCACAATTACGACAGAGAAAGTACTCAGGAAGCTGAATAGTCTAAAGGTAGATAAATCTCCTGGACCAGATGGAATGCACCCTCGTGTTCTGAAGGAAGTAGCTGTGGAGATTACGGAGGCATTAGCGATGATCTTTCAAAAGTCGATAGATTCTGGCATGGTTCCGGAAGACTGGAAGATTGCAAATGTCACTCCGCTATTTAAGAAGGGGGCAAGGAAGCAAAAAGGAAATTATAGACCTGTTAGCTTAACATCAGTGGTTGGGAAGTTGTTGGAGTCGATTGTCAAGCATGAGGTTACAGAGTACGTGGAGGCATACGACAAGATAGGCAGAACTCAGCATGGATTCCTTAAAGGAAAATCCTGCCTGACAAACCTATTACAATTTTTTGAGGAAATTACCAGTAGGCTAGACAAGGGAGATGCACTGGATGTTGTATATTTGGATTTTCAGAAGGCCTTTGACAGCGTGCCACACATGAGGCTACTTAACAAGATAAGAGCCCATGGAATTACGGGAAAGTTACATACATGGATAGAGCGTTGGCTGATTGGCAGGAAACAGAGAGTGGGAATAAAGGGATCCTATTCTGGTTGGCTGCCGGTTACCAGTGGTGTTCCACAGGGGTCAGTGTTGGGGCCACTTCTTTTTACATTGTACATCAACGATTTGGATTATGGAATAGATGGCTTTGTGGCTGAGTTTGCTGATGATACGAAGATAGGTGGAGGGGCCAGTAGTGCTGAGGAAATGGAGAGTCTGCAGAGAGACTTGGATAGATTGGAAGAATGGGCAGAGAAGTGGTAAATGAAGTACAATGTTGGAAAGTGTATGGTTATGCACTTTGGCAGAAAAAATAAATGGGCAGACTATTATTTAAATGGGGAAAGAGTTCAAAGTTCTGAGATGCAACTGGACTTGGGAGTCCTCGTACAGGATACCCTTAAAGTTAACCTCCAGGTTGAGTCGGTAGTGAAGAAGGCGAATGCAATGTTGGCATTCATTTCTAGAGGAATAGAGTATAGGAGCAGGGATGTGATGTTGAGGCTCTATAAGGCACTGGTGAGACCTCACTTGGAGTACTGTGGGCAGTTTTGGTCTCCTTATTTAAGAAAGGATGTGCTGACGTTGGAGAGGGTACAGAGAAGATTCACTAGAATGATTCTGGGAATGAGAGGGTTAACTTATGAGGAACGTTTGTCCGCTCTTGGACTGTATTCCTTGGAGTTTAGAAGAATGAGGGGAGACCTCATAGAAACATTTCGAATGTTGAAAGGCATGGACAGAGTGGATGTGGCAAAGTTGTTTCCCATGATGGGGGAGTCTAGTACGAGAGGGCATGTCTTAAGGATTGAAGGGCGCCCATTCAGAACAGAAATGCGAAGACATTTTTTTAGTCAGAGGGTGGTGAATCTATGGAATTTGTTGCCACGGGCAGCAGTGGAGGCCAAGTCATTGGGTGTATTTAAGGCAGAGATTGATAGGTATCTGAGTAGCCAGGGCATCAAAGGTTATGGTGAGAAGGCGGGGGAGTGGGACTAAATAGAAGAATGGATCAGCTCCTGATAAAATGGCGGAGCAGACTCGATGGGCTGAATGGCCTACTTCTGCTCCTTTGTCTTATGGTCTTATGCTCTAAGACAGTTAGCCACCAACTTCTGGAGGAGAATAAAAGATAGGAAATAAATGCTTTGCTTACCAGAGACAACCAAATAGCAAAAAGTGAAACTTCATTCAATGCATTTACATAATACCTTGCCACTGATTTCTGCTTTGCTATTCCTGTAAAGTAATTTACTGTAGTTGTTTAAATAAAATTTCTGACATCACTCAGCAGGGTAATGAATGTCCACATTGTAACAGGTTTGTTTGAGGGTTGTTATATATGATTGCCTGGACACACAGCACAGAAACAGGCCATTTGCTTAAATAGTCCCATCCACGTGAGCCTTCTCCCATCTGCCCTCGGCTACATTTATCACCATAACCCTCTATTCTCTTCGCACTACCTTCCAAGCTTGTCCATCTTGCTTTCAAATGTATGCATATTCTTCCCATCAGCCACCTGTGTGGTATTGAGTTCAACATTCTCACTGCTCTTTGTGTACAGAAGTTTCTTCTATATTTCCTGTTGGATTTCCTGGTGGCTATCTTACATTGTTGCCCTCTTTTATGCCCTTCCCCTCAACTGTAAATATTCTATCTGCATTCCCTTTATAAATGCTTTACAAAGACTGCTGTTGGATTAGATTTTAGCCTTTATTTCTCAAGGAAGGAGACATTCGGCCAATTCATCCTTTCTTGATTCATACTTCCTCACAGTTCTGATATCATTTTTGTAACTCTTCCCTGAGGCCTCCAACTTTTCTGCAATATGGTGCCAAAATGCAATGTCCCATGTGTGATCGAAACAATATTTGACGTTGATTTAGCAGAACATTTCTATTTTTCATCTTTATCCTTCTGAAAATAAAAGTTCATGAATTGTTTTCTTTCTATATGGCCTTGTTAAACAGTGACACAGCTTTCAACAACTAGCATATTTATACCCTGGAATCCCTTCGTCGTTATACCCCATCTAAATGTGAATATTGAAGTAACAATGTTGCCTCTTTATTCTTTCCATCAAAATGTAGCTCTCATTTATTTGCATTAGACCTCATTGTCTAATTATTTGACTATTCTGCAAGGGTAGTGGTGGTGGTCTCACCATTTGTCTTTATGAAACATTAATATTTTCTGTGTCTGGGAATTTTTACCCTTTGCTCGCACTCTCTCTTTTCCATAAGATCATAAGACATAGGAACATAAATAGACCATTTGGCCCATCAGGTCCTCTTCACCATTTCATTGTGGCTGATTTATCATTCCTCTTGACCCCATTCTCTTGCCCTCTTTCTCCCCATAACCTTTGACACCCTTACTTATCAACAACCTATCATATATAACATTATTTCATATATGTTAACATTTTTATACTTGCTTTCATCTGTCTCAAGAAATCAATGAGATTAGCCAAACAAAAATTCCCCTTCCAAGATCCATGCTAACTACTTATTATTATGTTTTCATGTCCACACATGCACCAACATTATTCAGCATTCTCTACAAAAGAAATTAAGCAATTATTTTAAAGAACAAGCTCTGATGCTTTGGAACTCCAATACCTATCTTCAATGAATAGCTACATTTTACCCATTATCTGCTCGAATCCAACCTACCCAAATGAAGCACACTGTATTTCTGTTTAACAAATGTTACATTGAATAATAACAATAGTAAGAAATAGAAATGGACCAAAATATTTGGTTTTCAAGCCTGCTCTCACAATGTTTTAGAATATAACTGATCAAAGTTTTCAACTCAGGCTTCACCCACGATAACAAAATTCTTTCATGTCCTTGATGTCCATAAATTTGTTAGTCTCTCTCTTAAAGATATGAGCAAATGAGCATTGGCGATTCTCTAGGGTAGAGATTTGCAAAGATTTGTAACAACATGGGTGAAAAAGTTTCTCCTCATTTCAGTGCTATTTCAACGCCTGTTCGAGTCAGCTTGAGGCTCAATGGAAATAGGCAATACTCCAAAAGAATTTATGTATTCAAATATATATAGAAAACAGTATATACCTTCTTATTCTTCAAAACTGTAGAGAACTTAGACCTAGTCACAACAACTAGTTTGGAATGCCCGTTTAATTCCATTCAAGAAATTCATTATGTTTCCCCTATTAAGGAGACTAAAGCTGTTTTCTACAGTAATGTTGTGATCCTATATTTCTATAATATAACTTCTTCACACTAATGATTCTGTAATAGAGACAAATTATTATAGACCAAATGGAGAATAATTTGCTTTTTTAATTGTTTGTTAAACCTATATGGAATCTCTCTGATTGATGTCCAGATTCCCCATATAAATATTATCACCTAATTTCTCACATCAGAGTGCATTGTTACTCAATCACTCACAATTCAAAACATATATTCAAAAGATAACTCCTGACAAAATGGAAAACTTAACTTTTATCTCTATTCTATTCTTTCTCTCTCATCCATGCCACCTCATGTAACCTATCCATATTCCTCTGTACCCTTTTTTGAAGTCCTTCCACGTTCCCAGTTTTGTACCATATTACACATACCTATTACACTTAATTCTATCTCGCCCTTAGACATAAATTGCTTAAGGCATAATAATCACTGAACATTATCACCAACTGGTCATATAATTCCTACTTCCAGTTTACAGCCTGTTAACTAGTCATCTGTACACACCCTTTGGCCTATGAGCTCTAATTCTGAGTTATGATTTTTTCTTGTTTAGTTAGTTCATCCAAAACCAAAATAAAATTACCAGATTTGATTTCTTTATCATAACTTCATGTTCATGCTCTCCAAATGTGTTATGAATTCCAAAGTGCCTTCCTATCATGGCCCTGATCATTCTCCCATTACTGATCTCACTCAGCCACTGTTCCACGCATCTGTAGCTCCTGCTTTCATGAAAAACAAATTGTATCTGTTTTCACCCACTTACTGGGAGCATTCTAAAGTCTGAGGAATAACTGAAGATAATTCCATGCACTTTCCGTGAAGAGACCTCATAAAAACACTAGGATGTAGAATTCAGAGCTTGACATTAATTAGTCTCAATAACTTTACAAGATTTAATGAGGCACTCATAGTAATATAATGAGGCCCCACCTGGAAAACTGTGTATGGGGTCTGATTATATCTAAGAAACATTCGAGGCAGCTCACAGAAGGCAAATTAGGTTGATTCTTTGGATTATGATACTGTTTTACGAGAAATAACTGAGCAGGTTTGGTCTATAGTCAGCAGAGTTTAGAAGAATAAGAAGTGAATTGTAAAGCTTGATACATGTAAGATCCTGGGGAGGCTTGACAAAAACAGATGATGGGAAGAGGCTTTCCTATTTTGCAAAATCTCGTAGAAGGGGCATAGCTTCAGAGTAAAGAGACAACTATTAGAGGTGGATAAACAAGAATTTATTTTGGAGGTTTGTGAATCTTTGAAATTCTCCATCTTAGAGAAGTTTAAGACTTAATTATTGAATATATTCAAGGCTATAATTGAAATGCTTTGGCCTACAAATAAGACCATAAGATATAGGAGCAGAATTAGACGATTTGGCCCATTGAGTCTGTCCCACCATTTGAACATGGCTAATTTATTTTCCCTCTCAACCCCATTCTCCATAACCTTTTATGCTCTTACTAATTAAGAACCTATCAACCTCCACCTTAAATATACCCAATTACGTGGCCTCCACAGCTGTCTGTAGCAAAATATTTCCTGAACTCACCATACTCTGGCTAAAGAAATTCCTCTTCCTCTCCGTTCTAAAAGGACGTACTTCTACTCTGAAGCTGTGCCCTCTGGTCTCAGACTCTTCCACTTTTGGAAACATCCTCTCTACCTCCAATCTATCTAGGTCTTTCAATATTCAGTAGATTTTAAAGAGACACCACCTCCCTCCATTCATCTAAACTCCACATAGTGCAGACTCAGAGCCATCAGACACTGCACATACATTAACCTTTTCATTCCCAGGATCATTTGTCTAAATCTCCTTGGACCCTCTCAAATGTCAGCAAATCCTCTCTTAGACAAGGGGCCGAAAACTGCCCACAATATTCCAATGTGGTCTGACCAGTTCTTTATAATGTCTCAGCATCACATCCTTGCTTTTATTTTCTAGTCCTTCAAAATGAATGCTAACATTGCATTTGCCTTCCTTACTACCAACTCAACCAGCAAGTTAACCTTTAGAGAATCATGGACTAGGACTCACATGCTCCTGTTCACCTCTGATTTGTAAATTTGCTATCTCTTTAGAAAATAGTCTGTGCCTTTGTTCCTTCTACCCAGGTGCATAACCATACACTTCCGTAGACTGTACTTCACCTGCAACTTCTTTGTCCATCCTCCTAATCCGTCCAAGTCCTTCTGCAGACTTCCTGCTTCCTCAACTCCATGTGTCCCTACATCTATCTTTATATCATCTGCAAACTTGGTCACAAAGCCCTCAGACCATTAACATGTAAAGTGAAAAGTAGCAGATCCCAACACAGACTCCTATGGAACACCATGAGTCACCGGTAACCAACCAGTAAAGATTCCCTTTTATCCCCATTCTTTGCTTCCTGCTGGTCAGCCAATCTTCTATCCATGCTAGTATCTTTCCTGTAATACTATTGAATCTTACCTTATTAGCAGCCTCATGTGTGCCACCTTGTTGAAGGCCTTCTGAAAGTCCAAGTAAACAACATGCACTGACTCTCCTTTGTCTATCCTGCTTGTTATTTCCAAGTGTTCCATATGTGAAATGAGGCAATGTTAGTTACAGTCTGAAAGCTATTCTGAAGCTGAGGTCAGATCAGCTTGGTCTTATTGAATGAAGGACAGTCTGTATGATTTGACAACATTGAGGACATCTTCAAAAGGCGAGGCCTCAAAAAAGTGGCATCGGTCATTAAGGACTCCATCACCCAGGACATGCCCTCTTCCTATTAGTTCCGTAAGAGCAGCAGTACGGGAGCCTGAAACACACACTCAACAGCTTAGGAACAGCTTCTTCCCCTGTGCTATCAGATTTCTGAACAGAAAAAGAACCAAATCATCGACACTACCTCACTATTTTTGCTCTCTTTGCACTACCAGCTTAATTTAAAATGTATATAAACCTATTTCTGTATAGTAATTCTTAGTATTGTCTATGTATTGCTCTGTACTGCTGGTGCAAAACAACAAACTTCACTACTTATGAATTATTAATTCTATAATTCTTCCCTTAATCCAAGTTCTGTGGTCAGACATGAATGGAGTAGGTTTCATGAGGATATAGCAGGTACCTTTGCTGAAAGTACATTAACCTGCAATAAAATATGTTGTCATCCTTTCATCTGTAGAAGGTGGTGAACATTGTAAATTAAGACATAGACGGTTCACTATGTAGCTAATAGTCAAATTCCACATTTGTGTGAGGTACAGAATACTGTGCTATATTCAGATGGATCAGAAGATATACTGTATACTTCTTACAGACTTATTTAACTTAAAGTTTTGGAGCAAAATCCTGTCGTAGGCTTTGAACTAGAATTACTTTAATAAAAGAACAAATTTTATTATTTATCTTTAATCCATTTTCAGAATCCATCTCAACCAATTCTTCCTTCATAGAGGGCTATCCTCAAATTTATGAAATCAGCTCGAGACATATGTTAATATCGAGTTCCATCTTATTATGCCAACAGCCCCCTACAGTCATCTTCACTACAAAGCGATTTGTTCCCAGTGTTTTATTGCACAATACTGTATCGCACCAAGAAAGGCCTACGCGGATTAATTAATCAACACAGAGCCCGGAAAACTCCTTTGAATGTATCCGATGACTTGTCCTCCTCGCTTCCATTGCGCATTGTTTCGCCCAATCATATGAATTTTTGAATCCCACAATATCACTGTATTAGCCTTTTTTGGCAGACACCTCTAATTTCCTGTCTACAAAAATCTGCCAATACAACTCTTAGGTAAGTAACCCCATACGATTCCATCCAGAGATACATACTCTTCGTTATTTCTTAGCTCTACTCAAATGGATTCAATTATTGTTTTTATGGAATTAAGGTCATCTTTCTCCACTCTCGTTAACTTTCCTTTCTTATTGGAGTTATAATACAGCGCGCATATACTCCTCAGTTGCCGAACTCTTTTCAAAACCAATTTTCCTAGAATATTTCATTTACAAACTTGCAAATTTGCGTTGGCTATTAGATTCTTAGGCCAATAAGTGAAGATACCAATTCACAGATCAACTCCAAACTTAAAAAAATATTGCATACATCATTTTAAACATGTATCAGTCTGCCACTAACTGATTAATCGCGCTTAGCCGTTGAGCGAACGAGCACACGCGAAACTGCCCGAGCGCACTGGAAGAAATGTTAAATATGCGACACCTGAATTATTCTTAATAAACGTTAACTCTCGCTCTGCTGCTACTGATCCTCCGAAGAACTTCACATTCCCAGTTATGGTAGTTTCTACGTGCGCTGATATTATTGCAAAAGTTGTTATGGCCTCCCGACTTTAGCTTTCTAACCGGCCCGTCCCATTTCCTAAGATTTCTATTATAATTTGCTCATTGCTATATTTCTGTCTCCTCTCACTTTACAGCAGCCATACTGAGGCCAGGCACGGCTCGTTAAAAACAAACATATTTGGAGACAAATCACATTACCACTGCCGCAAGGCCAACAACTGTGTTAACAGTACTCATTGACCAGCTGAACCAAATTTAACATGCGGTTCGCTACATTTGACGTTTTTGTTATCGCCAGCCTAAAATTATACATTATTCCTTTGCCAATAGCGGAGATATTAATTCACAGATCACCTCAAGGCTTTGCAAAATATATCGAGCATAACTTTAACTATATGTCATTTACAATACTGCGCATAGTATGAATATGAATCTAAATTGGATAGAATGTTAACGGTAGTGTTCTGTGAGTGTCTCAAAGTATTAATTTTATTTTGTAACTGACCGAGTAATAAACGTTGTAACTGGATCCTGTAGTCTAACAAGCAACGTTTAATTCTTTTTAAGTGCAGGAATAATTTCTTAGAAGTTTTCCTCTTCATCATCCGAGCGAGAGAAGAATTGTATAGAATTTTCCCTGGAGTGGCTGGCTATCTGTAATTCGTGCTAATAAAATACTTTTTTACTATCCTCTGTAATTGGTTTACGACCTTTACTGTTTATTTATCCATAAGAGCTGCTGTTTAATGGCTCGGGAAGGCAATTGGTTAATGGGTCAATACTGAGTCAAATGCTCAGTGTCCCGTTTTATAGGGAAGCAGAATGGAGTAAGATGGCTCAAACAGACTTAGCCATAATGGGCTGGACTTTTATGATCGCATCAAACTGCAAAATACAACGTAAGATTACAATTCAGAGCCTGAAGCTTTCGTGTAAATTCGCTAAAGAAAAGTACATTTCCGAATGTTGTTTCAAAATATTCTGTCAGCATGCAAGGCAGGAAGAACAGATACCTCGCAAATATTTACTAACTCATAGATAAAGCTTTTACAGAGAGAGGTATGCTTTCCTGAAATTGCCAAAAAGTATTTGATCTGATGGGATCTTGATCAGGCAGAATGGCGCAAAATTTACGTCAAAAGCATCATTTAATACATACTGCCTTAATCAGAAAAACGACCGACTTAAAAGTAAACAAAATAAAGCTCTAAAATTTGCTTTTTTTTTGAAGGAAGAATATTATTTTAAGTAAAATGGTTCATTTTTATTCGTTAGAACATAGAGTTAAATGAAGCGTTTAAATGGGTAAAATTCTGCAGAAATGTGCAATTACGGCAGGAGTGCAAAGTAAATAATCTCTGTGTGAGAAAGCATGAGTGATCACAGGTAGTGAAACGATCTTTGTCCTTTCCAGTAGCTCCCCGCCTCCTCATAGCCTTGTCACCAAGTCAACCAGCAGCCGGTCCTACCATATCAATCAGAAATGTCAACATGCGCTGTGAATTATAGAGAGAAAAAATTCTCTAAATAATCAATCGGCCTCTAACGGATACCAGGCGATTTGCGTTTCAACTTTAAAAACTGCTATTTTGAAAAGTTCTCATGAATTGATGGCAAATTCTGTAAACGTCATCAGATAATATTCTTGACAGTATTTCTTTACCGAATCTTCTAATCAAAAGTCAATATTTAATCTGGTCGAAGTTTGAAACGGACGTTGAATCATGTGATAGCTAAAGTGAAAGAAAAGTTAAAATAAGGCGGTATGAAATAAATGAATTGTTCGGTAGAAATGTTAACAAGGAGATTTGCTGAGGAAGTAGAAAGGCAAAGGAAAGGGCAGACAGAATTAACCTCCATGTTGCTAAAAATGCAAACATAAAAATAAGAAGAAAACTAAAGTCTAATACTAGAACGATACGAACATAACACGTGATTTCAAACACGACTGAAGGGGACAGAACGTGCGCAAAATGCCATGTGGATTTGCCGTTAAAGGTATTTATCCCAGACGTGTTAATCCCAGTCACTCACGTAGGATCAGTGAAGAAAACAGTAGCTAATCTACATTTGGTAGAAAGAATACTGTGCATTGCTATCTGTGGTTCCCAGGCCCAAGTCGCTGAGAAGGTGATAAGACTGCCCTGTCTAATCTATCACTGATACTATTCACATCTGGTCATACATTCTCCAAGTTAAATGTTTAAAATTCAACATATTTGTGTAACTTCTCTGATTAAACTGGAACAAGGTAACGAATTAATTCTAACCAAAATACCTGTCTTCGATTGAGAAAACACTGAAATTGTTCTTGAATGAACCAAGTATTTCTTGGAAGAGAGAGAGGGACATCGCCTGGCACTCACACAAGTTTCCATTGTTACTAAACTACGTGAAAAGTAAATGGACCCTGCAGGCAGGTGAAGTTGACCAAGTGCTCTTATCGTGAATTTACAGTCCAATCGGCTGTGGGGCTCCGGTCACGTGACATGACCGTAATACTCCACGGAGCATAACAGAGTGTCAGGTGCTATTTTGATTAGTGAATCAAGCTAGGCAGAGCTATTAAACTGTAAAATTACAGTAGCACTGTATGTTTCGGTTGCTGATCAACTAGCAGCATGAATAGCGAGGAACGTTATTATGCGCCGGCTCAGATTTATAGCGAATCATGTGCTTACCAAAGATCACAAGTCCAGGAATATAATCAGAGCCCACCAGCGTGTCTCTACGTAGGGAGACAACCGCAGACTTCATATGCTAATCCTTCCCTGTCAGGACTTGAACAAGGAAGCCCCGCTGACATTTCACCTTTCGAAGTACCTGCGATTTCGGAGGATCCTACAGTCTCGCATCTTCACCATCCACAGCAACAGCACCCGAATCCGCACACCCACCAGGGGGCTTGTTTTGGTAGCAGTTCCGAAATCAGTAACCTGGAAGAGCACACCAGAACCCACCTGCCCTTCCCTTGGATGAAATCTACCAAGTCGCACGCTCACCTCTGGAAAGGACAATGGCCAGGTAAGTGCCAACTCTCCTCAGAGAGGCAATTATTTTTCTAATGACGATGAGAGTTTTTTTAAACCGATGACAACTCAAGAAAATAATTATACCTCGAATTAGGGCATAGATGATTGGAGAACATGCCATAACAGGAATTCCTGTGTTTCACTTTGGTCAATGATATCGGTATCTCTGATATGATATACATGTATTGATGTTCTAATTATCGCTGTTGGCATTGCTTAGTATAATCCATTAATACTTCAGTTTGACAATGAAAATGTCACTAGGCCATCTTTCCACCACATCAGAATCAAAATTAGTACCTACTTCCTCTCCTTTGAAAACGAATATATTATTCTATCCCTATGATTAGGACGTTTTAAACGAACTTTTCCACCTTTTCATAAGCAAAGTTAATCGAGTCTGTAAACCTGTTGTGAAATAACAACAGTAGCATGAGATAATTCAATCTCACTTTTATTAATCAGCTCTTTTTTCAACCTTCAAATCCCATCAAAACGAATACTTCCAAATCTGGGAACATTTTCTAAGGAAATCAAGGACATATTTTCCGCTAACATTTTTTTTAAAGGAAACTAATAGAATAGAGGCGTGTAACCAATATTGCCGCAACAAAATCAAAGTTGCAAGAAAATTTGTATGACGAAGAATATCTAACAACATCGTGAAAAGGTCGGCAGGGAAATGGCCGCCTTGTGCGAACACGTGGTAATATTTTATATTGAAATAAACGTTTCATTTTGTGCTAAAAGGATTTTCTACCTCAGACAACGTTTAATTCAACACACCTGTTTTTGCTTGGTGTTAAGTTGAGACCCAGACGAGACAAATGCTTTGAAATAACATAAAGCACAGAATTAAAGTGTGCCCAGAGCTAATTATTAAAGTGCATAGGGACTGCAACAAACCATTACATTTATAAATGTTTATAGTGAAACCTCCAGGCTTATTAAATGTGAAAGATAACTTAAAGCCTAGTTGTGGAAAACTACGAGATGAACTCAGCGACGAGTATCTGCGCGCCTGGTTGCTGATATGATTGCAGTCGTAAAGGGATCTATCCGGGCATAATTACTCCAGATTTGTTTGTATTAAGTTGTAAAAGTGAAATCGCAGGCCATTACAGGTAGACTGGAACACGATTCCCAACAAATGCTTAACATTTCACCAAACAGATAAATTACGCTATTTATTTATCGTCATACAAAGAGATTTGAGTAGTGCCAAAGCAATTACAATAATTCTTATAACCTTTCTGGAGCAAGTTATGAGTCTTCAAAAGAAATCTATCGCCAAAAACAAAAATCCCCCCCCCCCCCATCAAACACTGTTCTGGGAGGTAATTTGTCTTCTAAGAACTAAATGTAGGTTAAAAATGATTTACGGCGTAAGTAAAATTAGTGCATTTTTTCTTCTGCTCAATTATACTCGGAATATGTTTCTCAACCCGTAATTTGGTTTACGATGAGAGGACAGGACGGTATTAGGTAAGCGTAAAGCTATGGGGCGGCCGGGGGGGGGGGGGAACAGTTTCCAATAAAGACAAGGATTTCGACAGTAACTACTATGCCCAGCAGCACAAGACTACATTTAGAACACTCTTTTCTGTGAATTACAAAAAAAATTGTAAAAATTAAAAGTAATTATAAATTAATTGAATCTACAAATTTGCTTGTGAAAATGTATTAAGCTTGATAAAAAAAATCTGAACGCCCATACTTCATTAAATTAATTTAGTTCTAAAGTGTTGCCATCAAAATATATCGAGAAATTCACGATATTTTTTAGTATATTCATCGCGGAATGAACAGTATATATTACAGTAAACTCGAGATTTCAAGTGACAAAAATTAATTTTGGTATTAAAGTCTTTCTAAAATGTTTCGAGGTGAATATGTTTAAATTGCTTTAAATACAGAATAAATAAAAATTGACATCGAAAAGTCGCTTTTACTCTAAAATATAAGTTTTTCCCAGTTGCTGAAACTGGCAAAATATTATGAATTTAAATGTAATGTTTTTATTCCTACAACAAAATTAAAAGATTATAGCGTATATATTAGACCCCCCCCCCGTAGCAAATGAATACTTCAAAATTGGTAAACTGTTACATGAACAATAATAAACGGAGACAATTTTGGTTTTGGAAATAAAATGTAACGAATGATTTAAATCTAATGTGGCGTATAATTTACCTAATTCTGCGAATTATAGTCAGACAGGAGTGTTTAAGAAGTTATATCTGCCTTTATCTCAGCCTTAGATGAAGTATTTTTTAAAACTTGGGGTAGGAAACAAATAGAAACGGTAAGACAACGCATTGTTCCGCGCGGCTTTTAAAAAACGAAATCTTCTCACTGAAACACCTCCCGTTATTCAAGTCAATATGCAATGCAGATTTCTCAGTATAAGTATATTTGCAGTGGTTTGAATTTAAACTCTTTTAAAGCCGGAGACTTTTTTAAAGATTACCCTTGGTTGTTAAGGAAATTCAGGAATGGGGTATTCTGTCAGGCACTTGATGATTGACTTCAAATCATTTCAGCACTTAGAAGTTGAAATGAAAGGAAATATTTCGACAAAATGGGCCTTCTACTGAATGAACAATTCTCATGTAGTAATATTTATCCCATTTCACCGTGAAAGGTCTACTGTGCGGCAAGAACCGTGACCTTTTTTAAATAAATTTCTCTTTCCGGCAAGTAACTCCAGCTTTTCAAACAAAAAGAGTATTGCTATGGTTTTCGGTTATAATTTGCTCAATTTTTATACTGATTACATCATTAGGACCTAAATCGGAGTTCCCTCAATGAAATGTTATTTTGATACTTACCGCTTGAAATGTTGGCTGAATCGGTCAGTCTTACATTCTTCAGCTCCCCGATTTTAACCACAAACCACGCGAATGGACAACACGTCGTCTCCGAGGAAAATCTTCTGGTGGAGTTCTTTATTTTCGAAGTAATTTATATGGTCGGAAATGAGGAGCTGGTGTGCTTCTGAACCGTGTTATCACCAGTGAGTTATCTGCATTTCGATAGATAGAAGGCTAGTTGGAGGAAGTGCCATTAACCTGCAGGTAGCTACCTCCACCTACACTCCGGACAGGCTTAAGCCGCAATTCCGTTATCTCAGATGAGGTGGAGCCAGCAAGTGATTATTTCAATTCTTTTTGTTGAGAATTGTTTGCTATAATTTTGTGTGTAATTTCCTGTAACACTTAATTTTAAAAATGTACCGCATTAAACGAAAACTGTGCGTATGTTAACGCTTTCTCTCTCTTCAGGAGGTCCGTTCATGGCGGAGCAGGAAGACAGTAAGCGCACACGTACTGCCTATACGCGGGCCCAGTTGCTGGAGTTAGAGAAAGAATTCCTATTCAATAAATACATCTCCAGGCCCCGAAGGGTGGAGCTGGCCGTCATGTTAAACCTAACCGAACGACATATAAAAATCTGGTTCCAAAACAGGAGGATGAAGTGGAAGAAGGAGGAGGATAAGAAAAGAGGGAGAAACGGTGCCCCTGAGCAGGACTCGGTCGTCTCTTCCGGAGATCTCAAAGAGGATTGCTGTGCTCCCAATACTCCATTTGGAAGAGATCCACTGTCTGTCAATGTCTCCTCGTCGCAACCAGTCAACATCTCCGGCTCATCTTTAAGGAGCCAAGGCGCAGGAGCGAGAGACTCCACGAAAAATTCATAAAGTCTTTCCACAAGGCCAGCATCATTTAATCGGTACTCATAACAAGAAGAAAAATTCAAAAGGTAAATCCACTCTGCAAATTACGACAAATGTCACACCGACAACGTTTAATGACAATTATATTCATTGCATTAATGGCCGAATGCAATGATATACTGAAATGCAATGTTTAAAATGTCAGTAATTGAAAGTGACTGGAGTCAGTCAGAAATAAAAACAGTCATGTGATGTCTTTGTTTGTATTATTAATATCGTATACACCTGTAGTTAACTGTTTCTAGTTCTCTCATTCTGCCAGTTATGGAACTGTTATTGTAAAGGTCTTAGTCATTGAACATTATGCGTTCAATAGTTTGCATGGTACGTATTTTTTCCTGCGGTAATAAATCAAATTTCATATCGAGTTAAAATAATTATTGTATATTTGTAGTCGTATGTATACAAATATTGTAATGTCTTGCGTTTTGTCTTCAAAATGTGTATTTTCCATTGGATGTTAAGATGAAGATTTTAACTAATCCTTCCAAAAAAAAAGCCTGCTTGTAACGATTAAGCGTTTTGTTGCATGCGATTCCAGTATAGCTGCCCAAAAATTCAACAGCCATTTCAATAAAAGACGCTTCAAAACTGGAGCTCATCGTGAATGTATACGCGGATAGCCTTGACTGAATTTAATGCGTTTCTACTCGAAAGGTTTTTGAAATTGCATGGCTTTATCAGAATGAAACTTTACTCACATTTTAGACTCTCTGAGCTTGGAAAATTAAGGGCAAAAAAAAACACGCCTCCTGTCTTGAATCAGTACAACGACTCCAGCAAGCTGTCTAAATGGGATCGGCAAACTAGCGGAAATGCTGTGCCAGAAACATTTTACTGTCGATAATTAGGTTGACACTGACGAATTTGATTTCACTGAAGAATCTTAGACTTAATGTAAAGGGATATTTTCGACTGATATAATTAGAGTGGACCAAAGCTACGATTTGAATTTCTTAACGAATCCACCATGGTATGTATGATCGATGAAATGAAATACTCATTTGATGGGTATAGGGAAAATAGACAACAACTGGCAATCTGCTTTGATTTATTGTTGGAATTTGTTATATCGTCTAACAGAATGCGAGTTAATTGAATTAAATTTGATCGTGGTCCGTCTAACTTGAAGATGCATAGTTAGATTATTGGCTTTTTTTGTTGGGAATTTCTATTTCAACAATGCTTCTCTAAGTGCAAAGTGCGTGGGGAAAGTTGGAGTTCATTTTCCGGAACTTGTACTTTAATTTAATTCTATGGCTAGATGTTCGGGCAATATTTTGATACTGTTGGTATACTGGAAGTTTAGAATCAGCCAAGATCTGTGGAATTTTGGAAATAGGATGAAGTTCTTCCTCGTTGTGGAGGTAGTGATATTTGACGGTATTGGGAGGCTGCAGAAAATGATCCTGTTTTCAGACACATTATTACTCGCCTGGGGTATTTACTCTGTGTTGATGTGAAAGGTGTGATTGATGTGATGCTTGATGGAAATGTAGTATTCAAAGCTGCAAATAGTGCCCGCATCAGGATGGGTCCATATTGCAGCCTTGGACATTCCAGCAGTCTATTCCACGATTCTTACCCCATCACTGTCGTTTGGCCAGTAGTTATGGAGATGTTGATAGTTATGGGAAGTTCAAGCTAGATTATACAACATAGATCAGATGTAACCAGCAGGTTACCAACAATATATCACCTCTCTTCTGTCTGTCAAATACTCGGAACCACAACTGTCATTCACACCTATACAGCAAATAAAAGGTATGAGAAATAAACTTCTTTCAAGCTGATTTCCTCCATTACCTACTGTAAGATGTAGAACTACTATGTCATTATGTTCATTCTGTATTTCACTTCCTTAGACTGGAATCGGCAGTTCCACAGATAAGTGTCTCGCTAGATCTTTACTACGTTCCTTGCACGGACGCTTACTACAAGAGTTATTTTGTTAGATCTAACAGGAGTTCTTATTAAACTGCACGATAGCAATGAAGCTGAGACTAGATGGCATAGACTGCGCTGCATTGTGCTCAGTAAGTTGAACCAGGATAATAGATCTTTCGGTAGGGAATTCAGTGGATGCCCCACATGTGTAGGTTGTAGGAACATAGTCGCCAGACAATTTGCTCCCTGGTATGTAGACACAGAAAAAAAGAAATTGCACATAACTGTGGATGTAAATTTAAAAATAAATTGCAGAATTTATAGAAATATGAAGCTTATTTGCTTTCATCCCCCCTTTCATTTCTTCCATGGTCCACTGTCCTCTGCTATTAGATTCCTTCTTCTTCAGACCTTTACCTCTTCCACCTATCCCTGCACAGTTTCTTTCTTCACTCTGCCCCTCCCCTACCAATCTCCTTCTCCCTCACATGGTCTCACTTATCACTTGCAAGCTTGTAGTTCTTCCCCCTCCTCCCACCTTCTTATTCTGGCTTCTGCCCCCTTCCTTTCCAGTGCTGACGAAGGGTCTTGGCACAAAATGTCTACCATTTATTCTCCTCCATAGATGCTCTCTGACCGGCTGAGTTCCTCCAGCACTCTTGTGTGTGCTGCTCAAGATTTACATCATCTGCAGAACCTCTTGTGTTTAAGATTATTCACTGCATTTTTGATAAATAAATATTATAGCCAAATATTGTAGAGATACCAAGGAAGTGAACTATTTAGCATAATTGTATAATTGCCATAATTATGAGTATTATGGATTCTATAGAATGCTAAGTGTGAACATAAGTACTTTTAGAACAAATGTGCTACCAAGATGTTTTATATATTTGAATAATGAATCTGTTATCACAGCCAATGGTCACTTAAATTATCATAATATCACTATCATATTTAGATGACGGACAGCAAGAAATATAAACAAAGCATAAGTAAGAATATGATTTGCTGGTTCTTTAATAGATTGTCTTTGTTCCAGATTTTTGCTTTTGAGGTTGACATTTAATAGCAGTGTATATGAATCTCAGTCATGGTGAAGACTCCAATTACTGGAAACTGGAGCAAAATATAAAAAAACAGCATGCTGGAGCAACTCAGGGGATCAAGCAGTATCTATTGAGGCAAAGGGATAATCAGAGGGATGCAGGGTCTCAGTTGAAATTGTTAACTATCCCTTTGTTTCCACAGATGCAGTCTAAGCTGCTGAGTTCCTCTAGTAGTTTGTCCTTTAATTTGTCAACGATGTTCCAATTATAATCCCTTTTGTGACTATGGTTTTAAAAATTTCAGAAATATTATTCATAATGTTTTCAGTCACTTTTTTTCACTTAAGTGCATCAAATGGTGCTGAACTATCAGCTGCAGACCAAATTATCTTTTGTTGAATATATGTCTATCTTCTGGAAACTCATTTATGGGAACATTTACCTAAACAAGCTCGAAAATATCACTCTGCTTCAATAAATGACAAGGAACTAGTTGAAGATAAATCTGTACATGCTTAAAAAATCATAAGAGTTTATTGAACGACAGGTTCCCATATGAACTGAAAGAATTACACAAATACAGAATGAAACCAAATTACAATTGTGGGGTATGTTGGAAACTCTGAAATAGCAATAAACATTAAAAGGGCTAAATTTAAAAGAAAATGAAGCTACACTTAAATAAAAAAGATGGAACTAAGAGTATAAATGTCACTTATCTGAAATAGTATGCATTCCAGAATAATGTATGAAGCTAGTACAGATATCCAACATAATTGTTTAATTATATTTGGAAGCAATAATGAGCTGACCGAGTTAAAGTTAGGTGTTAATGGGAGCATTTTGTCCTTACTAAAAATAAATCCCTAGATAGGAGGTTAATGCTTTTGGGAGATTTCAAAGGAGATTTAATAAAATGGAGCAAGATATGAGCAACTAATTATGTCAAGAAAGTAACGAGAATTGTTTGTCCTCCTTAGAGTACTAGTTGATTGTCCAAGTACATTCAGGTGCACCACAAGTCCAACCATTCGGTGAGGCTGAATTTATCCAACCCAATCATGACTTTAAAGACCTCCATCAATCCAAGTCTCTTTACTCAAGAAAATGAAAGTAGCAAAGCATACACCGAAAAAAATTGCGCCCACTAGCAGCAGGTTCCATAACTATACAACACTTATTCTTTGCCACCCCTCAGAGTTGAGGATGCCTTCACTCCAGTTGTGAGGACTGGATGGTGCCTGTGCTAGAATTATTTTTACTGTGCAGTAGCTGTTGTGCACGAGTTTCCATTGGGAGTTGACAGTGAGGTTTTGGTCCTAAAACATGAGGATCACGATGAACAGAGCAGCCTGAACAATCTTCTCTCTTAGCGTCATAAACACAAGAGATTCTGCAGATGCTAATCCTGTTGGGGAGGATTTAAACTAGTTTAGCAGGGAACTTGAGTGATAGGGCTGAGGATGGGGCAATTGGTGTACAACTAAATGCAGTGTGTAGTGAGGCTTTGAGGAAAGACAGGTAGATTATAGGGCAAAATTACAATCAGTGGGATGAGTAAAGTATAACAGGTGGCCAATATCAAAAAGGGTAATGAGTACAGGATGGAAGGTGTTATATTTGAATGCACACAGTATATGGAATAAGGTAGACAACCTTGTGGCACAGTTAGAGATTGGCAGGTATGATGTTGTGGGCATCTCTGAGTCAGGGCTGAAAGAAGATCATAGTTGGCTTAACATCCAAGGATACACATTGTATCGAAAGGACAGGCAGGTGAGCAGAGGGGGTGGGGGTGGCTCTATTGGTAAAAAAATGAAATCAAATCCTGGGAAAGGAGTGACATAGGATCAGAAGACCTTGCAGGTAGCATTAAAAAACAGCAAGGCAAAAAGACCCTGATGGGAGTTATATACAGACCTCTGAACAATAGCCAGGATGTCAGCTACAAATTACAGCATGAGATAGAAAAGTAATCTGAAAATACACAATGATTTAGATGAAGGGATTAAAAGTAACAATAGCAAATTTGCAGGTGACACAAAGCTGGGTGACAGTGTGAAATGTGCGGAGGATGTTGAGATAATGCTGGATGACTTGGAGAGGTTGGGTGAGTGGGCAGATGCATGGCAGATGTGGTTTAATGTGAATAAATGTGAGGTTATCGACTTTGGTGGCAAGAACAGGAAGGCAGATTACTATTTGAATGGTGTCAAGTTAGGAAAAGGGGAAGTACAACGAGATCTCGGTGTCCTTGTTCACCAGTCACTGAAAGTAAGCATGCAGGTACAGCAGGCAGAGAAGAAAGCTAATGGCATATTGGCCTTCATAACAAGGGGAGCTGAGTATAGGAGCAAAGAGGTCCTTCTGCAGTTGTACAGGGCCCTGGTGAGACCACATCTGGAGTACTTTGTGCAGTTTTGGTCTCCAAATTTGAGGAAGGACATTCTTGCTATTGAGGGAGTGCAGCGGAGGTTCACGAGGTTAATTCCCAGGATGGCGGGACTGTCATATGTTGAGAGATTGGAGTGACTGGGCTTGTATACACTGGAATTTAGAAGAATGAGAGAGGATCTGATTGAAACATATAAGATTATTAAGGGATTGGACACGCTAGAGGCAGGAAACATGTTCCTGATGTTGGGGGAGTCCAGAAACAGAGGCCACAATTTGAGAATAAGGGGTAGACCATTTAGAACGAAGTTGAGGAAAAACTTCTTCACCCAGAGAGTTGTAGATCTGTTGAATGCTCTGCCTCAGAAGACAGTGGAGGCCAATTCTCTGGATGCTTTCAAGAAAGAGTGAGATAGAGCTCTTAACGATAGCAGAGTCAAGGGATATGGAGAGAAGGTAGGAACGGGATACTGATTGTGGATGATCAGCCATGATCACAGTGAATGGCAGTGCTGGCTCAAAGGGCCAAATGGCCTATTCCTGCAGCTATTGACTATTGTCTATAAAAGGTCAATGTTGTGATAATCATGGGGGATTTCAATGTGCAGATAGATTGGGAAAATTCTGTTGGTGGTGGATCCCAAGAGAGGGAGTTTGTAGATGCCTGCAGGATGGCTTTTTAGAGCAGCTTGTGCTTGAGCCCACTAGGGGAATGGCAATTCTGAATTGGGTGTTAAGTAATGATGCAAATTTGATTCAGAAACTTAAGGTAAAGGAACCCTTAGGAGACAGTAATCATAATATGATAGAATTCACCCCACCTTTTGAGAAGGCGAAGATGAAGTTGAATGTAACAGTATCACAGTGGATTAATAGGAATTACAGAGGCATGAAAAAGCACCTGGCCAAAGTTCATTGGAAGGGGATACTAGCAGGGATGATGGCAGAACAGCATTGGCTGATGATAATGGGGGAAATTCGGAAGCCATAGGAGAGATACATCCTGAAGATGAAGAAGTATTCTAAAGGAATGATGAGGCAAATATAGTTGACAAGGGAAGTCAAAGACAGCTTAAAACCAAAAGAGAGGGCATATAAAGTAGCAAAAATTAGTGGGAAGGTAGAGAATAGGGAAGCTTTTAAAAGTCACAGAAGGCAACTAAGAAGCCATAAAGGAAGAAAAGATGTGATATGAAGGTAAGCTAGCCAATAATTAAAAGAGGATACAAAAGTTTTTTTTTCAGATAATGAGTAAAGGACATTTGAGAGTGGCGATCAGACCACTGGAAAATAATAATGGAGAGGTAGTAATGGGGGGCAAAGAAATAGCAGAGGAACTTAAGAAGTATTTTGTGACAATCTTCACTGTGGAAGATACTAGCAGAATGCCAGAAACACAAGAGTGGTGTGGACAGAGCTGAGTGTTATTGCTAGCATTAAGGAGAAGGTGCTTGAGAAGCTGAAAAGCCTGAAGGGAGATAAGTTGCTTGACCAGATGGACTACAACTCAGGGTTCTGAAAGAGGTAGCTGAAGAGATTATAGAGGCATTAGTAACAATCCTTCTAGAATCCCTAGATTCTGGAATGGTTCCTGTGGACTGGAAAATTGTGCACGCCACTTCACTCTTTTAAAAGGGAAGGAGGCAGAAGAAAGGAAATTATAAGCCAGTTAGCCTGACTTCAGTTGTTGGAGTCTATAATTAAGGATGAGGTTTGGCACTTGAGTCAGCACAGTTTTCTAAAGGGGAAATCTTGCCTGACAAATCTGTTGGAATTCTTTGGGGAAGTAACAGGCAGGATAGACAAAAGGGAGTCAGTAGATGTTGTGTACCTTTGACGAGGTACCCCACATGAGGCTGCTTAACATGGCATTACAGGAAATGTACTAGCATGGATAGAGGGAGGCAAAGAGTGGGAATAAAAAGAGCCTTTTCTGATTGGTAGCAGGTAACCTGTGGTGTGCTGCAGTGGTTGATGTTGGGACCGCTCTTTTCACGTTGTATGTCAATGATTTTGATGAAGGAATTGATGGCTTTGTGGCCAAGTTTGCAGATGATACGAAGATAGATGGAGGGGCAGGTAATGTTAAGGAAGCAGAGTGTCTGCAGAAGAACATAGACAGATTGGGGGAATGGGCAAGGAAGTGGCATATGGAATATAATGCAGGGAAATGCGTGGGCAGAATAAATAAAGGTGTGGACTGTTTTTTTAAACCAGAGGTTTAGAGGAACTTGGGAGTCCTTGTGCAAGATTCCCTAATTTTTAACTTGCAGGATGAAATGGTGGTAGGGAAGGCTAATGCAATTTTAGCATTTATTTCAAGAGGACTAGAATACAAAAGCAACAATATAATGTTGATGCCTTATAAGGCATTGGTCAAAATGCACTTGGAGTATTGCGAGCAGTTTTAGACCCCATATCTAAGAAGAGGTGTGTTGACATGAAAAGAGTCCAGAGGAGGTTCATGAGAATGATCCCAACATATGAAGAGCACTTGATAGCTCTGAGCCTGTACTCGCTGGAGTTTAGAAGAATGAGGGGGAATCTCATTGCAACCTATCAAATATTTATAGGTCCGGATAAAGTGGATGTGGAGAGGATGTTTCCTATAGTGGGGAGTCTAGAACCACAGAGCACAGACTCAGAATTTGAGGGACGTCCATTTAAAAGGGTGGTGGGTCTGTGGAATTTGTTGCCACAGACAGCTGTGCAAGCCAAGTTATTGGGTATATTTAAGGTGGAGGTTGATAGGTTCTTGGTTAATCACGGCATTAAAGGTTACAAGGAGAAGGCAGGGAGATGAGATTGAGAGGGATAATAAATCAGCCATGATGGAATGGCAGAGCAGACTCATTGGGCTGAATGGCCTAATTCTGCTCCTATGTCTTATGTCTTATGATCTTATGGATTCTGTAAATCCAGAGTAACCCACACAAAATGCTGGAGGGTGAGTAAATTAGGCAACATCCATGAAGTGGAATGAAGAGCCATCGTTTCAGGCTAAGACCCTTCATCAGGACTGTAAAGGAGGGGGACAAAACCAGAATGAGAAGGTAGGGGAGGAGAAGTTTAGGTGAAACCAGGAGAGAGGAAAGGTAGGTGGGTGGGGGAGGTGAGGGGGAATGGTGAAAATCTGGGATATGATAGGTGGAAGAAGTAAAGAGCTGATGAAGAAGGAATCTTCTGGGAGAGGAGAGGAGACCTTGGGAGAAAGAGAAGGAGGAAAGACATCAGAGGGAGGTGATAGGCAGGTGAAGAGAGGAGAAGTGACAGGAGGGGAGCCAGAATGAAGAATGGAAAAAGAGAGGGGGGGGGAGGGGGAGAAATCACCAGAAGTTAGAGAAATCAATCTTTATGCCTTCACTTGGAGGCTACCCAGATGGAACATGAAGTGTTGCTCCTCCAACCTATCTCTCAGCATGCACAGATACACTCTGCCCATGCACCACGCATGGGCACACACAAGATCTCTCTCATCCTCTTCCTTGACATCACCTTCCCTGTCCACTGTTTCTATGATAATCCCCTCTTTACTTCGGCAGCTCGGTATACTTGGTGCAAGTGTGGTTATCTGGGAGGTTGGAGATCTTCCAGGATTCTCACATCTCACACACAGAACAAAACATGGCCCCTGGAGCCATTCTTACTGCCCTAACTATACACTGACAGACGAATAATGAGCAAGAAAAAGCTTAACCAGGTACATGTGTTGTCCACGCCTCTTATCGCCCAAGTTAAGTGGATGTGCTAATGTTTCTTCCTGTTCACTCAGGTTCTGGATGCCCTAGAGGGGGTGCTGTTGTTTCTTAATATGCCTTTTACTGTATTGCCTTGAGAAGCCAATCGGACAGACGATGGTGACAGGAAACATGGTGTGGGTGGTGTTATTTCTTTACTTGTGACCTGACATGGACACCATCTTGATGGCAAATTTCATTCCAGCTCAAGCAGAAGCTATCCAGTGTCCTGGTACAGCAGGTGAATGCTCAAACCTCAGTCACACAAACTCAGTTTGAACTTCTAGCATCTTCTCACTGGATACTGACAATCAAAATTGTGTGCAGGTTTAGTATCTGTTTTCCAATTGGATATTAGGCCTGCTGAGGTTCAACCTTGGGAAGCACCTCAGTGGAACTGAAATCCGTTGACATCTCTCAGGATGCCAACATTTGTGATCCCATCATCGCCACTCCATCAGTGGCCTTAATGCCCATGAGCTAATCTGCCAATGAAGTACAATCTGAACCTAGTCCCCAAGCTGCTTCAGGCGGTACTGCAGGCCATTCATAGTCTCCACCATTGAAAGTCAGCATGTTTCCACTAACCACTGTGAGAGCAATGCACTGGAGCAAGACTTGGAAAATGGCCACAAGAGACACGCACATGGATGGTTACAGTAGTTCCTCTTGGTTCCATGTACAGCTGAAGTTAGAAATGAACATTTAAGCATCTCCAATTGTACTGGAAAGAATATTCATCCCCAGGGGAAGGAAATATCAGAATTTAATGCATAAACCATCAGGATCAAATCTCTCAGATAGATAAACTAGTTGGTCTTATCCTAGTAAGTCTTTTATTATGTTTATATGTAGACCTTTTCATTTTCACTATCAATAATTTTGAAAAAGTTGTTCAGGAATTCCTTGCAAAAAATTATTCTGTCTCAATTTATTAGGCTGAAATACAACGTTCCATAAATAGCAATAGCTACAGATTGTACAGACCCAATGTGAATATGTACAAGAATAAATTGATCTATGAATTAACAACACACATCAAAGTTGCTGGTGAACGCAGCAGGCCAGGCAGCATCTGTAGGAAGAGGCGCAGTCGACGTTTCAGGCCGAGACCCTTCGTCAGGACTGTATCGTCGACTGCGCCTCTTCCTAGAAATGCTGCCTGGCCTGCTGCGTTCACCAGCAACTTTGATGTGTGTTGCTTGAATTTCCAGCATCTGCAGAATTCCTGTTGTTTGATCTATGAATTAACTGAATTTCTTGACATGACAATATATTGAAGATCATTGGCTGTTTTCTGTAATAAAATGATTGCATGAGCCAATCCTCATTTGTATTCTCAGAGCAAAACTTCATCTTTTCCTTAATAATTCAGGTTACTCCCTGGGTGCAAACTCATTTTATTCTGTTTGCAGATAATTTCAGTACTCAGTTAACTTCAGAAGTGAATTTTCAGCCATATGTTCCAAGTCCTATCCAAACTCTCTCACATTATTGGCCACCTTCATTTGCACTGTAATCCCACTGTCAACAAACCACTCATCTATAGTTTCATTACCACCTGATAACAAATCCAATGGCCTAATTCATAAACCCGTATCCCTTGCTGTTCATCAGTTTCAAGTTAATAGAATTATAACCTCTCACATTACACTACTGCTGAAAGGCCACAATTGGAAGAGGTCTCAGCGATACAGAGGGCTAAAGTCATGCAGGCGTTTGAAACTGGTGACCCTGTGATCTCTGTCTCAGAGGCCAATGTTAAAACATCTTACAAGAGGATGAACCCTCGCAGGGTGTCAGTCTCTGACAGTGTACCTGGCAGGGCTCTTTTTAGAACCTGTGCAAAACTGCTGGTGGAGAGTTTAGGGACATCTTCAATCTCTCAGTGCTGCCGGTGGAGGCTCCCACCTACTTCAAAAGGGCGACAATCGTACCACTGCCTCAATGACTATTGCAGAGTAGCGGTCACATCTATCGTGTTGAAGTGCTTTGGGAAGGTGGTCATGGCTAAAATCAACTCCTGCCACAATAGGACTACAGCAGATGCAAGCTCACTGGCTATTCATTTGGTCTTGAATCACCTCGATGATAGTAATACTAAAATTAGTCTGCTGTATATTAAATACAGTTCAGTGTTCTACACAAATCATACCCTCAGTTCTAATCAACAAGCTCCAAAACCTTGGGTACTGTACCTCCCTCTGCAACTGGATCCTTGACTTCCTCACCTGGATGCCACTGTCTGTGTAGATCGGAAAAAGCATTTCCTCCACACTGACAATCAACACTGGCACACCTCAAGGATGCATGAGAAGCCCACTACCCTATTCTTTCTACAGCCACAATTGTGTGGTTTGGCACAGCTCAAATCTCACCTATAAACTTGCTGACGATACAACTATTATTGGCAGAGTTTCAGATGGGGATGAGGAGGTGTACAGGAGTGAGATAGATCAGCTGGTTGAGTGGTGTCACAGAAACAAACTTGCACCCAATGTCAGTAAGACTAAAGAATTGATTGTGGGCTTCAGGAAGGGGAAGTCGAGGGAACACACACCAGTTCTCATCAAGGGATCAGCAGTGGAAAGCGTGAGCAGTTTCAAGTTCCTGGGTGCCAACATCTCTGAGAATCATCTTGGGACCAACATGTCAATGCAATTACAAAGAAAGCATGTCAGCAACTATTATATATTTCATTAGAAGTTTGAGGAGAATTGGTACGTTACAAAAGACACTGTGGATTTCTACAGACGTACCATGGAAAGCGTTCTAACTAATTGCATCACTGTCCGGTATGGAGTGGCCACTGCACAGGGATGGGAAAAAGCTGCAGAAAGCTGTAAACTCCTCCGGCTCCATCATGGGCACTATCCTCTACAGCATCACGGATGCCTTCAAAAGGCAATGCCTCAAAAAGGTGATATCCATCATTAAGGACTCCCATCACCTAGAACATGCCCTCTTCTCATTAGCACAGGAGCCTGAAGACACACACCCAGTATTTCAGGAACAGCTTCTTCCCCTTGGATATCAGATTTCTGAATGGACAATGAACACATGAGCACTAACTCAGTATTTTCCCTCTCTTTTTACAGTACTTAATTAATATCGATACTGTATATACTTACTGTAATTTATAGTTTTATTATTATTTAATGAATGTGCTACTGCTACCAAAACAACAAATTTCACAACATATGCCAATGATATTAAACCAGAATCTGATTCTGATTCTGGATGAGAATTTTAAAATCAAGTTGTTCATCGTAAGTCAATTAGAATATGACTTTAGCCAAAGACTTTTTTTACAGTTAGGGCATAGGCTGTAAAGGTTTGGAATTACTCAAATCTACAGAAAGTGTCAAACTAGCCAGGAGAATATAGGTATAATTTGAGTCCAGAGGTAAAAAAAAAGGATGGATGAATTGTTTTACAGATGGGATTGGATGGTGCTGTCAATGTTGAAAGAGATAGTCTTAATTATTTGGATATATAATTAGAATCAAAAACCAGGCTCAAATGTGATATCAAGGCTGCACATTCAATAGTTGCTGGGCAAAGTGATCAAGGAAGTAATATATGAATGGGAATATGAGCAATAGCTTTGATTTTCTCAATTTTAATAGGAGTAAGTGTCTGCTTGTCTAGTACAGGACCTCAAACTAGCTATCACCTTTTTTAATTCCAGCCTTTATTGCCATTTCTGATTGTCCTTTTAAAGGTGAAGATGACCACCTTTTAGATCTGCCAATGAGGATATTCCATGATGCTGTAGAGAAGGGCATTCTAGGATTAGTTTAGCAAGCAAGAAAAAGTGATACATTTCTAAATCAGAATGATGTGGAAGTTAGAAAGGAGCTTGTAGTTGATGGTGGCCATGCAACTATTACCCTTTGCGGCCCAAGTCATGAATTCCAACAATGTAATTAGAGTGGCTAGCACAAGTGACTGACTTCAGTGCATTTTGTTGATAATGTACACTTCTGCTATCATGTGCCAGTAGTGGAAATGTAAATATGTAATATGGGAAATATGATGCCAGTCAGAAGGATAGTGTTTTCCTGGATAGTTTCAATTTATTTTAAGTCATTGGCACTGCAAACATGCAGGAAAATGTAAAGTACTTCATCACATTCCTGAAGTGTGTATTTTGATGGTAGAAAGTCTTTGAGTTGTCCAGAGTATCTCACTCAAGGTAGGATTCCCAGCATTTAAGTGATTAGTCACAGTCTGGTTGAAATTTTGTTGAATTTCCCTTCAATATTGATGGTAAAGAAAATGACTATCGAGGGAAGTGATTGAAATATTCAGGAGCACAAGAAGATAGGAGCAGAAGTAGGGCACCAAGCCTCTCAAGCCTGGCCTTCCATTTTATACTGCCATGGTTGATCAATGCTGGCCTTAACTCTTCTTCAGTTACCTGTCACACTAAAGTTCTGGGTCTTTCAAATATTTATTTAGCTCCACCTTTAGGGGCAGAATAGTTCAGAGATTCTGGAGACTAGACTTCTCTTGTGGGTAATTGATGATGGCACCTTTTATCATTTAGCGCTGACTGAGAATAGACTGGTTGGGAATTACTCAGATTAGATTTTTGCTGATTTTTGTAAACATTCAAGATTTCGATTTTGTTAGGTGACTGTCAGTGTTGTACCTTTACTGGAATAGCTTAGCCTGAGATACAGCAGGTTCCAAAGCACAGATTTTCAGTAATATGACTTGTATGTTGTCTTGAGCCAATCCCTTTGTAACACTGGGTGAAATAAATCAAATTGGCCGGAGAGTGGCTTGCTCATTTCTTAGGATGATCTTCCACTCAGAACTCCTGAGTGAACATTGCAATGACTGCTTTTGTCTTATATTTAGCACTCTCACTGCATGCTGGGACTTGCCATTGCTGGAGCCTCCTCCCATTCACTGTTTTAATTGTCCACCACCTTTCACAATGGGGAGGTTGAAACATGGGAGCAGGGTTGACCTCTTGGCATGACAATCAGTGAGGGAGACGCAAGGACATTAGGCTACACATTGTGATCATTTACATTTCTGTTGCTGCTGGAGCACAGCACCTCATGAATGCCCAATTTTGAGATGCCAGATCTGTTGTGAGTTTATTCCGTTTGACACAATCATACAAAATGATGAAGGTGTGCAGGTGGATCACTTCATCCATAAGGAGTTGTAATGGAAGTATTAATCAATATTCTCAAACAAGACGAATTCTGCAGATGCTGGAAATTCAAGCAACACACATAAAAGTTGCTGGTGAACGCAGCAGGCCAGGCAGCATCTCTAGGAAGAGGTGCAGTCGACGTTTCAGGCCGAGACCCCTCATCAGGACTAAGGAACAACACCTTATATTCTGTCTGGGTAGCCTCCAACCTGACGGCATGAACATCGACTTCTCTAACTTCCGTTAATGCCCCACCTCCCCCTCGTACCCCATCTGTTACTTATTTTTATGCACACATTCTTTCTCTCACTCTCCTTTTTCTCCCTCTGTCCCTCTGAATATACCCCTTGCCCATCCTCTGGGTCCCCCCCCCCTTGTCTTTCTTCCCGGACCTCCTGTCCCATGATTTTCTCGTATCCCTTTTGCCTATCACCTGTCCAGCTCTTGGCTCCATCCCTCCCCCTCCTGTCTTCTCCTATCATTTTGCATCTCCCCCTCCACCTCCAACTTTCAAATCTCTTACTCACTCTTCCTTCAGTTAGTCCTGACGAAGGGTCTCGGCCTGAAACGTCGACTGCACCTCTTCCTACAGATGCTGCCTGGCCTGCTGCGTTCACCAGCAATCAATATTCTCAGGTAGCGTGATGAACATGAGTTTAATCCCTTTGTTGGTTCACACTACCTGATGCGGACAGAGGCTGCTAGCTCTGCCCTTCAGTACACTGCAGCCTGGTGCTCATGTCAGCAGGTCACTTGGTGATGGGCATTTAAGTCCTGATCCACAAAGTATATTCTGCGTCCTTGCTGATTTCAATGCTTCTTCCAAGTATTGTTCAATTTAAAGACAGTGGCCATCTACTGAAAGAATTCGTGTGATTCTGAACAATTTGAATAAAGAAACCCTTTTCTTCTTCTCAGTCCCAAATTTGCAAATGTCTCCTGGCTCCCAGGTATATCAGTTCAATATTCATAAACTGTATGATACCTGATATATATTTAATGATTTGTCAATAAGTAAGTCTGTTTCTTCAGTAGAGCTAATATTAATTATTATGTAGGAATGTTGTGAGATACCATTTAAACCCAGTCACATGCAATAACTTGCTTCATCCCATACCGCCACCTGTTGGTTAAAATTGATTTAGACTACTGGTGAAAAACTGGGAGCCTGAGAAATTCCCACCTGCCATTAGCGTGTAAGGAAAACGTTCGGAGCAATTTCATGTGAATATATGACAATACTAAACATTTATAATGCAATCCACGCCGCGCAGCTATTAGTGCACTTGATTTAACATAACATAACTAAAAATTAGTAATTACGAATTCAGCGCCTGGCATCTTGACATCGTTTGGAGTTGCCATATCAATGATATTTATGCATGGGAACGTGCAGAACTTAGCACTACCCTATGTAATGTAATACGGATGTGTACAATAGAAGGACTTGCAGACTTCGAGATTCTGAACGAGCCAGTTCATTCTCCTAGTCAGGTTATCGAGACAGTTCGAGAAGAAATGTAAATTTCAAACTAGTGGCAGTCCCTTTGAGAAACTGAGTTAATATTTTCTAAAATTCACTTCTTGCCGCAAAAATTCAAATAGTTAAATGTGACGGTATTTGTCTAATATAATCAGTGGGAATGTTTCCTTCCAAAACAGTAGCAAGTCCTGGGGACGCCGGGGACACAGCATTGGTATTTATTTATTGTTTAGGGATAGCGTGGAATTGGCCCTTCCAGCTGCGCTGTCCAGCAACCCACGAGTTAATCCTAATCTAACCACGGGACCATTTACTGTACAATGGCCAATTAATCTTCTTTGTAGTGTGGGAGGAAACTGGAGCACCCGGAGAAAACCCACGCATTCCAGGGGGAGAACAACTTCCTTACACCAGGATGCTGGGATTGTGCTCCGAGCGCCGACGTCCCGAGCGGTAATGGCGTCGCGCTAAATCACTACGCCAGCCGTTGCAGACATTGGCATGAGGACATAATTAGAAGTGGAACTGGGGCGATTAATTTCCAAAGCACGAATAACCGTTAACGACATGGCAAACAGAATGTGAATTAGGAGATCGTAGAGAATTTAAGGGAGTTCGAAGACTTCTGATTATTGTTCTTAAATTGTCTAAAGAGCCTTCACTGAGGTAATGTTCCTAAAACTGGTGAAGTACGTAGAAAAGTCTTTGCACCGTCATGTACGTTTACAGCTTCTTTCTATATAATGTGATTGTACGGGCAATGAAGAATAGACCATAAATGTTGACTTTACTGAGATGACCAAATCCTGAAAAATGAATACATTGAAAAATATTACACACTTGTGTATAGAAAATATTTAAAAATTCTAAAACCTTTTTCATAAACAAAAAAATAAATTAATAATGTCTTTTTTCTACCACAGTGTTATATTTTTTACATTAGAACTAAAATGAAAACAACAGCAAATGTACAAGAACATTACAATTATTAAGATGATAGGAATGACTGCAGGACTGCACAATCTTAGATGAACCAAGAGAACAATACCTGTTGAGCTGGCTTATTACATAATAAACTTTCCATAAGTTCAGAAACATAAGTCATTTGAACGTAAACATTAGCTCTGGATACGTTAAGTAACTGGTAGGACTGTAGTTTACAAGACGTTGTGAATTTAGAGTCACTGAGTTCTACTCCATTCCTTTCAGCCCTACTCATCCATATTGTCCAAGATACCAGGCTGAGCTAGTCCCGTTTGCTCCGGAACTCTCTAAACATTTCCTGTCCATGTACCTGTCTGAATGTTGTCATTGTTATCCATCCCTAGCATTTTCGTTGCAGCTTGTTCCACTTACACTCTGTGTAAAAGCTGCTACCCCTCTCTCCCTCACTCTGGTGCCAAAGCCCTGACCAATGAAGGCAGGCATGCCGAATTCCTTTTTCACAACCCTGTCTAATTGTATGGTCTCTCTCAGTGAACTGTTTAAAATATCTTCATGTATTTGCCTTTCTTGCAGGGCTTTTTAAACTTTTCTATGTCAACACACCAAAACAAACAATCATTGTTTTCTAAAATTTCATATGATGTTTCAGTATGATACGGTTTTCCAATCCTATTTGTGTCAACACATTATGTCCACTGATCATCTTTAAAAGATTCAGTTAGTTGATTTTCATTTAAAATACTAATAATGGGACCAATTTAGCTGCTTTCAGTACTTCAACTGTCGTAGAAGATTGCATTTAAGATTACATTTAATTATATTAGAATTCTTACTGAATAGAAACATACAGATATGGGTCAAAATGAGTAGGATTAAAATATTGAATTAAATTAATTTTATTTCTTACATCCTTCACATACATGAGGAGTAAAAATCTATGTTATATCTCCACCTAAATGTGCCATCTGCAATCATAGTAATTTATAATAATTTATAATAAATAGAACAGTGAATGTAATATAGAATACACTCAAATCAGCGTGAGCTCATCAGTCTGATGGCCTGGTGGGAGAAGCTGTTCTGGAGCCTGTTGGTCTTGGCTTTTATGCTGCAGTACTGCTTCCCGGATGGTAGCAGTTGGAGTGAATCAGGTCCCCAGTGATCCTTCGGGCCCTTTTTACACACCTGTCCTTGTAAATGTCCTGAATCATGGGAAGTTCACAATTACAGATGCGCTGGGCTGTCTGCACCACTCTCTGCAGAGTCCTGCGATTAAGGGAGGTACAGTTCCCATACCAGGCAGTGATGCAGCCAGTCAGGATGCTCTCAATTGCACCTCTGTAGAAAGTTCTTAGGATTTGAGGGCCTGTACTTCCTCAACCATCTGAGGTGAAAGAGGCGCTGTTGTGCCTTTTTCACCACACAGCTGGTATGTACAGACCACGCGAGGTTCTCAGTGATGTGGATGCCAAGAAACTAGAAGCTGTTTACCCTCTCAATCCCAGCACCATTGATGTCAATAGGGGTTAGCCCATCTCCATTCCTCCTGTAATCCACAACCAACTCCTTTGTTTTTGTGACATTGAGGGAGAGGCTGCTAAGAAAATGTACAGAATTAATTAAAATGCTAATCAAATAGTTTTAATAATATTGAAATAAGTCTGAGTGTGATTCTTGGAAATCGGCTTATAGCATGTCTTTTCTTGGTCTGATCATTGTTGTGATCAGTCTGAGTTTATGCCCAGGCATTGATTTCAGTAATTGATCTTCAATTATGCCAGAGTTGGAAAAACAGATTCACACAAGCCTTTAAGAACACAAAACATAAGGATATAAAAAATGGATCAGGATCAGTCCCTCAAGCCTGTCCTATCATTCAATGTGGTCATGGCTGAACTATCACAGCTCTCATCTCCTCATCTGCTCCAGTTCCTCAAAGCCCTTAAAACCCCTTGAACTTTCAATAAAATATGTCTACTTCCTCTTTAAATATCCCTAATGAGAATTCCAGAGATAGACACATGCCAGTTTAAAATGTCCAATAATCTTATAATTTCATCCCTTGTTTGAGTTTCTCCTACTAGTGCAAATATTTTGACATCTACCCGACTCCTCAGGATCTTAAATGTTTCAGTGAGATCACCACACATTCTTCCAAACTCCAAAAAATGTTGATCCAATTTCTTTAGTGATTGGTGATGAGCCAACATGTTCAGCTCAGGAATTAGACAAATGAATCTCTTTTCAACTGTGTCAAATGCTAGTATACCTTTCTTAAGTTGCTTAAATTGTTAAAAATTTTCAGAAGTACATTTACAGGTTTTCATAACCAAACATAAGAAATTTTCCTGCTGACATTTGGAAATTCAGAATCCCATCATTATCCTTGTTTCAAAAGTAAATTGCTTCCTGCATTACCTTGCATTGATATCAACGTTTGCACTGTGGTGTTCCTTCTCCTTTGATATGCATAAACTAACCTGGTAAGATGCTTTCAAGGCTGACTGGTTTCCTTGGATTGCCAGAGGAAGATTACTTAATTATTAAAAGTAAAATAATATCAAGCAAGCCGCAATATTCTGGTTTAATGGTAATGAGTAAGTGTTATGTTCAACCCTATGGACTAGAGTCAATAAGCAAGGAAGCATGCTATTCAGCCCACCACATCCTATTAATATCCGGCACTGCATTCCAAGTACTCACCATTCTCTAGGTGAAAAAGGTGTCCCTCAGATTCCCTTTAAACCTCTTACTCCTTAACCTCAACCTATGTGTTCTAGGTTTATTTTCCTCTGCTGAGGGGAATAATTCCCTGCAGTCTACTTGGATTCTGGTGGGCTAGTCAATATCAAACAAGAGAAAACCTGCACAGCTGGAAATCCAAGCAACACACACAAAATGCTGGAGGAGCTCAGCAGGCCAGGCAGCATCTGCGGAAAAGAGTACAGTTGACGTTGGGTTGGTCAATTTTTTTGTGTTTAGGCCTCCTTTTTTTATAAGGTGGAAGTACCACCACAAACTAAAATGAACCCTTGCTTGATCTTATTGTTTCACAATCAAAGCACTACTTTTAGATATTCACTGAGAGATTGGGGATAAAACCAAAGATTATCCTTGATGATTCATTGCTAAATAAAGCCTCAGGTCAATGGTCTTTAAGCTTTCCTTTGACAGCACATTACCCCAAACACATGTTGTTGTCCTGAATTACAAATTACTTTTATAAAACACAGATTTAAAAAAAAAATCACTATGTTTGGGCACTATTTTCACTAAATCCAGTACGCAAAGCCAGAGGAGTGTACACACTTGGCCAAATTCGAACAATATCTATCATGGTTAGACTTTAGCCATACAGAGCAAATACAGTCTGTACTGTGATCAAATATGCACTCACAATTGCACAGTTTAGGTCTCACCCTCTTCCCAGTCCCTCTCCCATGAAGTTCCACCACCATCGTTTCCCTTCCCCTAAACTCCCTGCTCCTTCAAACCCCTTCTCCAATATACAGCCTTCCCCAGATCCCCTTATCCTGAACTATGCTTTCCGTTAGTCCTCTACCACAATTCCTTCTCCTAACCTGCTGATTCCCTCAATCAACATTCTCTATCTCCCATCCTCCCTCATTTTCCCCTCTGAACACTTTGTTTTTTTCCCCTCATTTCTCTGCCACCCATCCTCAATCACCCTAAATCCCACTTCTCCACAATCCCCCTCCCTGCCCCCACTCAGTAAGTCCCCTTCTCCACTCCCACTCTCCTGTCCCTCCTCACCCCCTCTTTCCCTCAGACCCCTTCCCCATCACCATACTCTCCTTGTCCCCTTATCACCCCCACTCATTCCCAGTTCTTCATCTGCTTAGGTCTCCCTCAGTCCTTTTCCTCACATCCCACTCTCCCTGTCCCTCTCCTCATCCCCACCGTACGTCAATTCCCTTTCTCTCTCACTCTCCCGACCCCCACTTTCTCTCAGTCCCCTCCCCAACTCCATACTCCTCAGTCTCCTGCCTATGTTGTATTCTCCCTCTTCCCCAACTCCCACTTTCTCGATCTCGACCTTTCAGAAAGTTCAGCCTCCCTCAGTTGCTCGATCCGCCCTTACTCCACACCCCCGAACTGCACGCCTTCCATAAATCACCTTCCCAAAACTCCTGTCGTCTCCGTCCTGGCCCCGCTAAACTGTCACCGTCTCTCTCGCCCTCCCCATAGATTACTTTCCTTTCTCCATCGGGCGCAGTTGTTTCCCACTGTACTTTCCCAACTCCCACCCGTGTCCTCCACCTGTGGAGGAGGGCATTCTCCGACTGCCTGTCGTCCTATCCCTTCCCTTCTCCCGCTTCCTGCTGCCAAGTCACCGCCTTCTATCCGCGGTCGAGCTAATGGCACCTTCAGGATGCTCCCAAGATCTGTCAAAGTCTGTGACCCACCCGAAAGGTGCTGGTGACCCACTCTGGGCGGGAATGCAGTGAAGAGTCAACGTACAGACGTGGTTCTCAAGCTGTCATTATTTAACTGGAGAGGATGGAATTGTGTGCAACAATTACTTTTTGACGGAAATTTTGTATCGTTTATTGTCTTTAATCGTTTTATCAAATTGTCCTTCTGGGTCGGGAAACTTGGACTCCATCCCCTTATTTCATATATTATTTTTAAAAAACGACCCCGAGTAAAAATATATCTCCTAGCGTTTCAATTTTAGTAGTTTCCAATTAATTTGTTCTCACGTTTGTGTTGTATGTTGAAGTACAGTGAATTTGTGCCCAATCTGCCTTTTGCTGTGAAATTCTAGTTTATGATATTTTATTTATCCTCAGCAGCTTGTTTCATTTAACAATAAAAAAAAGTTCAAAATGCTGTGAGGTTTTGTGGTTAGTCTGGAAGGTCGTTAGAGGTTACAGCGGGACGTCGATAGGATGCAGAACTGGGCTGAGAAGTGGCAGATGGAATTCAACCCAGATAAGTCTGAAGTGGTTCATTTCGGTAGGTCAAATTTGAAGTCAGAATATAATATTAATGGTAAGACTCTTGACAGTGTAGAAGATCAGCGAGATCTTGGGGTCTGTGTCCATTGGACACTCAAAGCTGCTGCGCAGGTTGACAGTGTTGTTAAGAAGGCGTATGGTGTGATGGCCTTCATCAACCGTGGGATTGAGTTCAAGAGCCGTGAGGTAGTGTTAAAGCTTAGTTAGACCCCACTTGGAGTACTGTGTTCCGTTCTGGTCAGCTCACTACAGGAAGGATGTGGATACTATAGAGAGAGTCAGAGGAGATTTACAAGGATGTTGCCTGGATTGGGGAGAATGCCTTATGACAATAGGTTGGCGAACGGCCTTTTCTCCTTGGAGCGACGGAGGGTGAGAGGTGACCTGATAGAGGTGTACAAGATGATGACATTGGCCGTGTGGATAGCCAGAGACTTTTCACCAGCGCTGAAATGGCTAGGCAGTTTCTGGAGTAGGTTACGTGGTCAGCAGAACATTGTGGGCCGAAGAGCCTGTAATGTGCTGTAAATTTCTATGTTCTATGCTTATTTGGTGAGTCAACAAAGGAGAGGGAAACTAACATTTCAGCTTGATAATTTTCACCAGAGCCTAATAATTTAAAAGCTTCTCCCTCCATGGATGCGTTGTTTCTGACACCTGCAGTGTTTTGGGAGTTGTATTGATTGCTTTCACCTTTGAGGTGTGCCTCAGGATTTTCTTCTGCGTCATTTGTCCGGTAAGTACATCACGCGTAGTGAGTGGTGCCAAACCCGAGCACGGTACCGAAGCGCTTGCTCCAGCTGCTGGACTGTATATTCAACTCCAGTCCAGTACAGCCAGGGAAGATGAGTTGGATACATCCTTATGTTGGATTTATTCGGAACACTCACAACACGCTGGAGGAACTCAGCAGGTCGGGCAGCATCCGTGGAAACGATGAGTCGATGAGTCCTGACGAAGGGTTCCAGCCCGAATCGTCGACTCATCGTTTCCACGGATGCTGACCGACCTGCTGAGTTCCTCCAGCGTGTTGTGAGTGTTGCTTTGACCCCAGCATCTGCAGAGTATTTTGTGTTTGGATTTAATCGGACTTGAACAAAGGAGAGCTTTATGCGCATCTGTGAATATACTGACGAAGAAGGCCTTGCAGCAATTTAAAAGGTAAGTAACACATTTGGTAAGTAACGCGAGGAATGATCCTGCTCCTGTACTTGACCTGTCAAGATTCTTTAAAATAACGCATGGAACTATCCGGAACAGCCCCAAGGTATTAATGCAACAGACACATTGCACAACTGTGTTTAGTATGGCTGTATGAAGCCTCAGTACTCTTCTAAAAGATCACACGTGGATGTCTCATGCCTCTGAATGACCTCACAAATGTCAACTCTAATCTTACATTGTAGAACAGTTTGGCAGTTGCCATCAACCGCGTGGATGCATATATTCCTGCATTATGCCATTCTACCCCAACATGCTTCTTGGCCACGTTGCTTAGACCTGTAAATGGTGAGCCTCGTCATTCACGGGAGAGGAGTATCGGCGTTCTCATGATGTGAGCCTTGTTAAACTGGCTCAGGCCTGGTCAGTACTTGGATGGGAAACAAACTCGATTTGTCAAATCTAATTAGCTTGCTACTTGGGGAAAGAAATAGTCCCACAAGCAAAATGAATCAAATAAGGATTTCAGTTGCATTGCCCACACTATCAAGCAAATGGTGTGAATTCATTTACTTCATTCCATGGATTAGAACATCAAATCTGGAAGTTAAAACTGGAGGGAGGTAAAATTGTTAGAACTAGTTCCACTTGACCTTAAATCTGACCCATGTTGTACAACTACCTGTAAATCTCAATTGGTCCGTGGTTATGGGCAGTACAAATGACGTACAGAAAGACAGATAGAGTGAGTTTTTTAAATACATATTGTATTCCACGGCCCTCTTTAAGTGACAATGAGCAATTTTAGTAAGATAAATTGCTCAAACAAGGGAATCTTTCAATAAATTGTTTATTTCCAAGACATTTCTTTAACATCTGTCACTTATGGCAAGTGGGCTTAATTTACCACAGCTGTTTTGTATAACTTTCAGCGATTTTGTTTTATGTTGGTGCTTCCTTGCTCAATTTGCCCACGGCCTAATTAAATGATTCTTGTCACACTTTTTCTTATTTCACGCTGTTCTGTTTTTCTTCCAATTAGAAAGACACTAGCTTCTTTGGCATATATTTTGTTGTCTCACTCTTTGCCAACTTTTAATCTCCATGCTGACTTTTGCCCTGAAACCACTGTACAAACAGCCGTTCCGATCGGGTTCGCCACCAAACACAGTTTATGGTCTGCTGTTTCACAGCAACGCATAGCAACCAGTAAGCTCATGGGCAATAAGATCAATTATCTAGCTCTATTTATTCGATAGCATGTAGGAAGTATCAAAGTACGTTTCCAGCACAATGCACAAAGTGATAATGTGACCTATTCCACTCTAGCAAACAATCGACGGATCTCCTCATGCCAATCGGCGCAAAGGTTAAAGAGACTGAATGGCAGTTTCTACTTAATCATTTTTCTCTAGTGGTGTTTCAATTTATTCTGGAACAGAATTAAATCAAAAGATTTTGGTCACATTTGCACATGTTCTAAGGTTCCATCTTTCGCCATTCATTTTTGCATTTATTATAAATGAAGATTGGGCTGTAATATGGCCAAATCAAAATGTAATGTAGTCCTATATTCTAAGCACACAGGTAATTGCCAGAGCATTATAAATGCAGCTCGCAAAAAGTTCAATATGTGGATGTCCTTGTGCAGCAAAGATTAAGTATTAGCGGATCGTTAAGCAATAGTTGGTGATCCACTATAGTAAAACCAATCCATTAAAACTTCTGAGAAAGTGCTTTCCCTTCTTTCCAAATGCAACTAAAATAGATGGTTTATTATGCTCCGTACCCTGGAGCATAATAACAACAACGACCCGAGCCTCTTTGTCCTTCCCGTCAATAAAAAAAAACATTGTGCTGAAAAGTTACAGCTGACATTCTGAAACTTAAAGAGATAAATCAGATTCTGTGATTCGGAATAGAGGCTTCAAAATCTACATTATAATAAACTAGCCAACTCACAACTAACGCGAAAGATTTACAATAGTATCTCTAAAGGGGAAAATACAGAAATTATTTACATTGAAAGATGAAAACAATTACAATACGTACAGTACAATTAGGTGCATTTCTGGGGGAAGGGAATTCACATTTGAAATGTCAAAATGCATCTGGTAGTGTTTCACAGACTCGGATATAATCTAACATTTGACAACTATATTAAAATATTTCAACAATATAAAGCCTGAAAGACCCTGGAAAAAAAAATCCCAATTACAATTGGTTCACATTGTCAGAAGGTCCGCGGCCATCTTCAGTTTCCTTTAGTGTTGAGGCCCTGATTGCTTGATGCATGAAGTCTGAAACAAAATGCCCAAGCAAATTGTTTCATTCTAAACCTCCAATGCTGCCAGTATGAATTTGTGGAGTGCTGTAAAATGTCCTCTCGGACACGGAAGAGTCTGGAACTCCTGGCTTGAATAGGCACCAGTTCACGCTTTGCCTCTATCCCTTCGGGTGTAGGTAAACATCTGTATGGGTTCACTGAGAGACCGTGCCAGGTAAAACCGCGCTGCTGGCCGCCCCCATTACTCCGCCGTTGGTAACCGACAGAGCACCGGCTGTCCCGGGAGGAACCGGGCTTAACTGGGCCGACGCCTGTTGAGATTGCTGTTGTAACTTCTTCTTCGTCATTTTCCGCTCCTTCGCCCTTCGATTCTGAAACCAGATCTTCACCTAAACGTGACGAAAAGGAAACCAATTTAGTACAGTCAAAAAGTTTCACTTCAATGTTAGGATTAAATAACTCATAGATTGTAGAAATTAAGACTACGGCAACTGAGAAAAAAATTAAAAGAGATTGCATTTGTATAATTTATGTTTATTTTTTAAAATAAATTATTTTCTCCGTTTAACAATCCGAACAAACTGTTAAAACTGATTTGTTACGCGATGGAGAAATCTTTAAGGAAACAGCTTTTGGTCGCTTGTCGCCAGATTTCAACACTTGTCGCCATAACTCTTCGCAGGCGCGGCCGATTTCTCTAGAAACCGCGTACTGAACGTTTCAGCAACTGGATCTAATTGACCGAATAGCAGGGATGTGATACATCACAAATTCGGTTATATCAGCTACAACATTTAATTGGAAGTTTCTAATTTATTTTCAGGACATGCACACACACGATTAGCCCATTTTCTAATAGTTTGACAAGCTGTTATTTAATTATTAGATTTATCCACGAATATTACCTTTTAATTTTACTTACATTATTATCCACTCAATGGGAGAGATTACAAACCATTTTATAGCCAGCTATTGCATGTGGTATGTGATTAAAGGAAGTTTAGAATCTCTGTCCTAACCTGCCCGTCTCCGCTTCTGGACCTCTAGTTGTTAGATAGCACAAATACCGACTCTCCCGATATATTTGGAAAAGTAATTATAATTGTAACTCGTTTTATTTTTTAAGATATTCTGACTTTAGAAGTTACATTTCATGCTCTGTTACATTACAAAGATAGTTTGCTTGACGCTATGAGCCTTACTGTTCAATTATCAGAAAATTGCTCATAAAACGTAAACCAATTTTGTGATCTATGTTAATTTTCCTTCAGTCAGACGTGGAAGAAGAAATCGGATTACAGTCACTGGCAAGGTGACATATCCAAGCCGCTCTGCGGATACGGTGTGCGCGACCTAAGGGGCAGCTCTTAGATTTTGTTTAGAGTCCGCTAGGATGCCGAGTCTTAGCGCCGTCACCTACCTGCCTTTCGGAAAGTCCCAGGTTCGCAGCCAGTTCCGCTTTACGCCGAATGGTGATGTAACGGCTATAATGGAACTCTTTTTCCAGTTCCAGTCTCTGGTGATCTGTGTACACCACCCGATATTTGTCCTTTGTTCTCGTTTTATCTATATAAAAAAACAAATAAGGGCGCTTAAATAATAGTAAAAGCGAATTGCATTGTATGATGTGCTTTCTCTCGAATTCCTTAACCCAACGCCTGAAAATGCATGATGGAATTATTATTAAACAACTTGTAAGTATCATATAAGTATTTTTGAAAGCTCAGTTTCTTGAATTGTGGACCAGCATTTTTGAAAACAATTCCTATTAAATTTTGATGATACCTACGCCTCTCGAAATTAATGTACAAGGCAAGATGTGTGAAGTTCACAAAAATATGCTAGCTATTTCAGTTTCTCCGTGATAACAGAACGGATAAGGATGATTGATTTGGAAACACTTTAAAAAAACAAAGATGTATATTTCAAAATTAGAATAAAAGGTTAAATGGGGTTAATCGATAGGTGAACTCAGATGTTAAATCAGAGTGGAAGAGCACAAGAAACGCCCCGTCTAACCTACAGAGTGCTGTAAAGAGACATCCCCTAGGGAACAATCAATAGAATATACCTTAGAAGCGTGGCCGGGTTCTACTATGCGGCTATAATTATACATTTCCTAATGTTGCACACCCCCCCCCCCCCACGCTCAGTATATTGTTAACGCTTTACAATTAACGCTCTAAATTTTACGTTTCTTCAATTTTCTTCAGTATTTTTTCTACGTCTTTCTGTGATCCGATGGGGTTACGAGAACTTCCAGAATAAATGCCTAGTTTTCTGGAAGAATTGCAAGTGTTTTGCCTTCTAAACACAGAAACTTCGGGTCAGAGCTGAATCCTCAGGCCCATCGCCAATACATGCATCCTTCAATCAAGATTTAAGGGACGGGTGTAACATGGAAACAATGCACCTCAATGGAGGCGAAAAATGCATGGGAGAGCCCGAAAACAGTAAAAACGATTTAGGTTTCTAAGATCAGAATGGCAGGAAATTCACCAAAGTCCCAATCATTCAGATCTTTAAGGTATTTTAGTAACTTGATTTTAGAATAATTATAAAAATATTCATTAATCTGCGACGGGAATTTGACGATAAGATTTAATGGCTGAAACTGTTTTTGCTGATCGATAATGCATGTTTGGCGGAAATATCGATCCTAGTGTCTTGTGTGGATAATTTAGGTCAAATACTGGCCAGGCTGAGCCCAACACTAAAAGTAAATCAAACTAACTCAAACAGATGCTGTTAAACTAATGCCGGGAAGTGTCAGTAACAAGTCTGAAAATATTGAGTGCAAAATGGGTTTGAACACACATCGAACGCTTTAAGGAGAAATTGCAGCATCTGAGCATTTGGGAGTAATTACCATTCCGCCAAATAACAGCCGTAAATGAAAGCTGCAGGGATACTAGGGCATCCACTCTCCCACTTACATACCACAAACAGGTGTGTTCGTGATGTACAACCGTGTTCACTTCTGAGCGTAGCGAATGGTTAACGGCGGAATAGGATTTGATAACCTCGTTTATTTATATGTGCCCCGGAAGCATTTTATAAAGAATGCAACCGCTATTGGCGCTTCGTATCCAGAAACATTTTTCCCCTCCTGTATTCCGACTTTGAACGCCAGCAGGCTAACTTTGTTCAGATAATTTGCTGCAAACCTCAACAAAAGAGCCCCACGTAGAAACAAGCTTGATGCGGGGAAAATGTATACAGCTGGTTAAAAGCGAACACGGCTCGAACAATGCAGTACAAGGCGACCTTATCAAAGAGATTTTTTCCCCGTGGTGGAATAACAAGCACATTCTGTTTGAATTGGCACTCATGAACAAATGGCGGCCGAACCTTTCATCTCAAACTTCAGCACATTTACATTTAAAACCCCATTCCGAAAGAAAGAAGAATGCCGAAGCATTTCAATGGGGATACGCTTCAAAGATGAAGATTGGCCATTGGAGGGCACAGACGGACATTTTTAGGAGGCAAGAAAATGATCTGACAAATGTACTTTAAAAACAACATTAATAATCTAAAACACACAGCTTATCTCGTGCAGCACGAACTACTGAAATAATTCTCGGGCGCTTATTGGGAGGGTCAGCAAACTCATTGAGAAAGGGATCAGATTTTTGATTATGTATTTTTCTGCGAGTTCATCCAAAACCAAATTCTGAATAAACGTGATAAAGTAAAGGAAACACGGGCACGCATTTCAAAATGATGTGATTTCTAACTTCCACACACGCTAAATTGTTTACACTTTTCCCGAGTTATTACAAAAGGAACCTTATAACCTGATCTACACACATCATAGTTGCTGGTGTGTAACTTGAATTTCCAGCATCTGCAGAATTCCTCGTGTTTGCGCGTATAACCTGATGCTATATTGCTCACGATTGCTTGGGGTCATTACGAAAGCAACATTTTATAAAGTAAAATTCCTTTGTAAATGAAAATATAATAATGCAAGCCATGACATTTGCCATTCGAACGTTTGCAGTTTTAAGATTTAAGCAGCATGTTGTGTTCATTTAGTGATTTTTTGAAATTTGAACAGCAATGCATTTTTAAAAAAATCCTTCACAAGCATATATTAAGTCACGATTTCACATAAATATTTTCTTTTGCAGTCATTCGACTTGCATGTATGTCAGGGATAACACTTCGTTAGTTGGAATAAGTAATATTTATTGTTCCGTGATGGCCTGGGAACCGAATGAAAAGAAAGAGAAAGAGGCTGAAAAGGATCGTGCAGAAACGTCAAAATTCTTTATTTGCTGCGAAACTCGCCACCTTTTCCAGGAGATGGACGGAACAATAGACTGAGGTTGCTGGAAAAAAGGTGTATATCAAAGCACTTCATGTTAAAAGGTCATGACACATTAGAGATTGACTAGCAGACTGAGCGGGGGTGGGGAGGAGATACAATAAATTAAAGAGATTTGCACTCCATATAAATCTTTAATTTACATTACAACCATGGCCAGCACCTGGTCGTGCTGCCTGCCTCTTTAGTTACATCTCAGGTTAGCATTTCACCTATACGGAGGACGGTAATGAAAAATTCACCGATAATCTTCCGTTTCAAAACTAAAAGGACTGTAAGCTTCATTCGAATGTTGCAACGGCAGAATCCTACTTGTAGTCGCTCGGAATAGATTCAAAATATTGTGGTTCAACACCTATTTGTGTTTTACTTAAGGCCAAAATATTCTTGAAAGTCCGGGGACGTATAATCTACTGCGAACGCGCAGATTTGTGAAGATTAGCCATTTTCCAAGTAAACCAAAATTCACTTGGGTCGATTTCTTGTAAGAGTTTTGAGATCGTGGTTAAGGAGTTATGAGGGTAGCTCTAGCCATGTGTTTACATGGAATGGCTAGAGGATGCAGTCGTGCTACTCAGATTGAAGAGCGGGCGTCTGGCGATGGTTAATTTTAGTGAGGGATTGAGAACGCAGCATTTCTATTCTATTATATCAACATTTTCGGTTGCGAGCAGTTTTGGGTAACGCTGGGCACAGAGGGCTGGATGAACAATTCTACTCCAGAGGAGCGGTAAAGCGATTTTCAGATTGGCTATTTATCAAATAATACAGCTTAGTGTTCGGAAAATAGCGGGTACTAATAAAAGTATTTGCTTAATGACTCAGAAACTACTGCTAGTCGACTGTTATTATGGTTTATATGGTCAATCGATAACAGAATTTGGAGTTATAACAATTAAAGTATGTCTCCACAATTCAAGAGGCTTATCCGAATACTAATGAATAAATTAAGCTGAAAAAAGCAAAATAAATAACTGTCACAAACTGCGTTACCGATTTCCTGTCGTTCATTTAGACATTAATTATATTTCTAAGTTGCCTCATAGTGACATCGTTCACATGAGAAGAAATTGACCAATAAATACTGCACGCATGGTAACGGTTCAAAAAGCATTCTGACATCGTATTACCTCCTCATTTGCCATTATTTGAGCAGGATTTTGTAACACATTCACAATAAACGAAAGAGGAACAGACATTAAGGTACATATATTAGGAGGTCGACATTACTTCAAAGCTTAAGACTTCGCAGATCCGGTGGGCGTTTCGTGCAATGGAGTTAAAACATCTCGGGTTATTTGTACAATTGTTAACGGGAACTGGATTATTATTTAAAATCTCAAAATTAAAAACGTTTATATTCATCTTGACGAAGGAGATTCCAGAAATTCCAGGAGCCTGTACAATAAAAGTGTGAGCAATTCCTCAAAGTAATATGAAGTTTCGAGGAGAGGATAAGCGCAACAATTGGATTGATTTCAAAATTTTTCCCTCTTCTGGACGAATTATTTTATGATCATATTTTCTATACGTAGGGTAGGGTGAGAATGACGGGGTCTCTCTTTTGTATTTAGTGTTTGGGCTAATCCCTCTAGATAGAAGGAGCAATCTTTATCACAAGCTGCATTGAGGCGTGGGAAGTTTTATACCATAGAAACGTAATAGCTGTTTTCTTTTTGCACAGTTACTCGAATGGTCAGTATTGAAGAGAGAATGCGATTTTGCCAGTAATGTGAAAATGGAACCTTGGTAGCAATCTCTCTAATCATTTTCTGCTCTGGAGTGTAACTACAATCTTACCTGTTCCTGATAGCTGCTGGCTTGGCTTCCTCATCCATTGGTAAGGGTTGCGCCTTTGGCTATTGGGGGAATGCTGTTCCAAAAGATTATTGTTTAAAGGCTGTATGACGCCAGACCCCGGGGTCTGAACGGAGTTATAATCTGCAGGGTTGTAAGACAGCGTCCCTGGTGAGGCGTTGATGGCGTGGACCGCGCTTGTAGGTGCAGCGTACGCACTCCATTCATCCCGGGGAGGCCCATAAGGTGACGGCCAAGATCCTGACGATTGAGGGTGATTGTCCAAATTTACGCCGGGTACATGATAACCAGCATACTCCGGGTACTGTGGTGGGTTGACGAAATTCTGAGCTCCCAGGTTAATGCCAGAATGCCGGACGGACCCTGGGTACATGCTCACGTCTTTATCCAGAAGATAGCTCACGTACATGTTGGCGGCGGAGCGCAAACGGCATGCTTCTTTGGAGAAATCCAGGTTACTGTAGTTTCAAGACTTTCTTTTTCCTGGTTTGCCACTGTGTCTCCAAAGGCGATCAGGGCGATCCGCCCGTGTCCCACATGATTAACGATTGTTTACAAGCTTCTATTAGTAATGGCAAACTGAAGGTAGGTGACGTCAACTAATTCATACAGCCAAAGATTTGCATTTAAAAAGATAAGGAGACAGGAGCGACTCGATCAAGACCTGCATATTCAACCAAGTATTGTTCGAAAAGCTTCCTCCTTCTACTTCAACCTTCCGCACTTTAACCTCTTGCTCTCGACGGTCAAATCATTTAGAAACTAAAAAAAACAGATTTGAAAGGTTTACTGGTTCTGCGGGTAGCGAGGATGACCCGAACAAGAATCGCGGAAGTGATTCGACACGCAAAGGTCAAGAGGCGGCAGATTCGCCCACTTGGACAGCACATCACCGGCGCGTAGTCCAGTCACATTTTAAGGCATGGCGAGAAAAGGCACGCAAATATCTGGTCCTATACACTAGTTTTGTAAATGACAAACCCCGAGAAGCCAACCCAAACATATTATACTAAAACTACGTGCTAATGAAATGTGTGTGTGTGGGGGGGGGGGGTTGAATGTCAGAATGCAGCTTCTTCTGACGTTTCAACTTTCAAAACTCAGAATGCATGAATGAAACTCCCCAGAGACTTTAACAAATGATTTGAAGATGGTTGAGACTAGCCAAACGGACTGTACGAAGGGCAGAAAATGACGTGTAGTGCAGAACAGATATCGATATGAATTTAATGTTTCTATGCAGTTACTTTGTCAAATGCCAAATGTTCAATGGACTGAAATCATGTTTGAAGATATTCAGGGCAGCAGAGATGAAAGTGTATTTTTACTGCACAGTTTAGAATCGTTATTTTCATGTAAGACATTTTACATCTATGACATATTTGACTTCAAATAAAATAAATATAAATGACATTCGTCGATAATTTAAACCATAGGGAACATTCTGGGTTAATAATACTGAAATATTGAAAATAATCGAAATAAGAATAGCTAAAGTGGAGACAAAGCACCCACGTTCACCCCCCAGACCTGAAACAATAACCGGAGATTGGTCAGAGTTTTATAAAAATAAGTTTCCGAATTTCGTTGCTTTTTATAATTCAGTATCAAAGAACTTCCGTGACAGTTCTCAAAATATTTCATATTCAATACCAGAAGAAGATGTATATGCAACAAGGAATTGACAACGATTTGGGTTATTATTACAATAAAAAATGCCAGAAACATGGAAATGATTATCGGAAGACGGAAGAGTATAAATATTTTGTGCCCTATAAAAGACCGCTTAGTGTACTGAAATCCAGATGGGGATGATATTATAATAATCGTTTATTGTTTAATTTGTCATGTCTCCACAAAACGAGTAGTCGTTATGAACGATATTCGACTCGGCGCAGGAAGTTACAAGAATCGAACCTGACTATTCTTCACATTTGCTAATACAGTCACACAAATAGCATTGACGCTCTTGACTCAACTTTTCCAGAGCATTTTGAGGATTCTTCGATGCGTGGCGCGGAGAGGCGTAAAGCTTCCATTTGAGTCTGTAGTGGTACTATTCAATTACTGAAGCAATGGACGTGGAGAGCTGCTATTAAAAAGTTTTCATTATTATTCAAATATTACAAAGGACAATAAATGTCCTAATTACATAGCATATTGTATCCCACGCACGTTAACCATTTTAAACGGAGGATGATATTAGCAAAGAGACCCTGTTTTACGTTACAAAGTACGGCCATATTGAACATCAACCTGCTGATTCCAATGATACGGATTAAATCGTTACGTTTCAAGCCCTGAATGAATGTGTGCACGGAACAGTACAGGTTGTAGAAGGTGTGTAATTACATACGGTCTAGTACCAGAAGTTATTTGAAAGGGCAATTTCGTTTCTTGCTGGTTACCACCTTCCGCGCCGCGAGTGTGTGAACGAATGATGATAGAAGCCGGAGTAACAACGTTCGGTCAATGCTGACAAATTGGCCAAAAAAAAAAGCTGAGTCTTTTTTTAGAGATAACGGTGAACCGAGGAAATATTTAGCGACAACCATTTATTTTGTGGCACGGGCCACATCTGCGCACATCTGGTTAGGCTTTAGCATTTATCCCGGTGCCATCCGGAGTCGGGCAATCCTACCCAGAGTTTTATTACCATTCATTTTGGGTTTTATAAACCACCCAATCTTCTTCGCCGGTTTTAGGTAAAGCTGCGACCAAACTGAAGTCTCCACGGCTCTCTTCTGGTCGATGTCAACGACATGTTAATGGCCAATTTTAAATCGCGAATTCGATGAAGCAATAAACTTAAAATACAATTTAAAAAGGCGATAAAACTGACAAAAGTTGCTGTAACTTGAATTATATTGCATGATTGTGCTTCATAAATTTCAGCTCGCAGCTGTCTGCTCTGTAAATAGCTTTTAGATTAAGTAATCTCAAAGTGATATATGACCATTAACTAGACAAGTTATAATCATGGCTATTTATTAGACTAACGTGACTCTGGTCTCTGCAGCTTAATCTGCTATAATTCATTTTGTCAAAACAATACACGAGTTATTTTCGTCAAGTTCTGAAAAGCGTATTCGAAAGACGCTTCTGGGATTGAGGGTTGGCGAATGTTCGTTGTAGGTTAGTGTCCAGTTTAATCAGATTCTGACTATTTCCGAGAATTTTACCGATATTCTACAATGTAAAATACCCTAACCAAATCCAAGGACATGTTCGGATGGCCTTTATGTTCAATAAAGGATATCCATCAGCGCCAAAGAAACGAATATTCTAACATGTGGGAATACGGTAAATTCAATATATAGATATATTTATTGCAAAAAAAATTAATTAAAACAAGCCAAATAAGTTTTCGTCTCGCCACTCTTATTATTAACAAGTTCATACCATTTATGCGATTGCTGATATTACGGTTCTGGAATCAAGTATTCTCGTATTTCATTCAGAGTGCAATGTGATGTCATGTTACCTACTGGTTTTTTTCGTTATTTCGGAAGTCTCTTACAATCTTTATTTCATTTGGTAGCCTGGGCTACGTGGATAAGGGTATTCAAAAGGCACAACGGACAGATGATTTATGCTCCTCATTGTTAACCTTATTCCCTGAATGTTACGAGTCCAGCCGGATGATCGTTTTGAATATGGTGTCCCAATAATTCAGCCTGGCGAATCTCTTCTTCTAAGCACCGTTACCCCACAAACTCTGGCTCTGGCTCGCATTGAGGACGGTTAAATCAGATCGGCCTCTGCTCCCAATGGGGTTCGGTCAGTATCCGAGCATCCCCGTCAGGTCAGCACAGAGCGGCGGGGTTCCTTCACAGGTGCAAATGCACTCTCTTTGATTTAAGAAACTTAAATACGTCCAGGTTAAAATTTAGCAATCAACTAAAACCGAGAATAAATAAAAATAAAAATAAAAATAGAAATCGATATAGCTTGCTCTAAATAGTAAGAAGCTGATGAAGCTTACGGAAAGTGGGGTCATTAAACTTGGTGGGAAGACACTGGCGGTTAATAATATGTTACCTGTTCGAATGTAAGTCTGTGCACAGTTGTAGGAATTTACAGTTGGGTCACATCTGGGCGGCTGCTCTCAGTTCTGAACACTGTTCCTTGTGCTAACCATTCACTCAGGTGAATCCGGAGCTAAATAGCAAACTACGAAGGCAGCTTGCAATAAGCCCTGGAGTATATGAAATGAATGAATGGTCTGTTTGAAGAATGAAGCTGATTAAACGATTTGATATGGTATACAGAAAAATATTTCACGCAGTGTCTGGAACAAAGGGCGTTAAACTGAATGTGGGAGGCAGGTTTTTCAGTGATGAAGTTAGAAAGCACATGAATATACTTTTAAAAAGTATTGAATATTTAAAAATCATTCTACCAAAGAAGATACTGAGAGAAGATCCATTGAAAAAGTCACAGTGCAAATGGATAGGTCTTGATAATATATGTTATAGAACAAAAATGGATGAACAGATATGATTTAGAGGTTGTCCATAATCTATTAAGCAGGGTCCACTCAGTTACTAGAGCTTCTACCTGTCTGCTTCTCCCCTTCTATCTCTACTCCTCTTTCACAATCTTTGCCTTTCTGACTTTTTTTCTGTCTGTCTCTACTTCCCTTGTCTCTAACTCCCTATTTCTCTTTTCCCCTTTCTCTGTCTCTCACCATCTCTCCATTGTTCTTTATCCCTCTTCTCTAACTCTCACTCAAATCACTCCACAGCACAAAACATATCTATTTGTCTAGCTCCCTAGTCCCTCTTTTAAACCTATGACTTCTGGTTCACTACCAATTCGCTATGAAAATATAATTTCCCTAATCATTCAGTAACATGTAAAATTTGATCATATGCGAAGTTCAAAAGTTATCCTGGAGTGAATGTTTCAAACTGTCACCAATATGATTAAGAGCAGCTTTTCCTTCACTTAACCTTATTTCGCTATTCCAAAAACAAGGCATTGATTGTTCAGCTGATTTGATCAGCCATTCTAGTTACGCCCCCCCAACGTACCTCCTTCTATCTATTACCTCAGTCATTGCACTGAACTGCAAACAATTTAAACCTCTTTTTATATTGCTGTTTACCTTGTAAATTCATGCTGATATTTAAGTATTTATGCACATTGTATTCCACACCCATACTTTAACCTCTAACTTGTTGTTGTATATAATTTTTTATTCTTTATAATTGTTGAGTAGTGTTTTTGTTGCATATTGCACTAATACACTACAGCAAATTCCCAATACATGTAAATAAAGTTAATGTGAATAAAGTTAATCCTGGATGCTTGATCCTATGCATTTCTTGTTAGAATGTATTGTCAAAACAAGTTATGTAGAAACCCAAGAACTGTTGATATAAAAATCCATATAGTTCTTCTAAATGCATCTCGTTCATAGAAGATATTGGGTTTATTATTACATTGCCCCAATATTCTATTCACAGTTATGATTTTGATTCTTCAAAAAATAATAATATATTCAACTCTGTCTGATTGGTTCAATATCAGTTTCTGTTTAAGGAATGTGTGATTATTTAGCCAATTGGCTGTCTGTGTTAAACAATTTAAGGGCACTCTCCTAAATAACTTCCCCTTTGTTAAATAAATTCAAAGGTGCAAATTTGCTCTGCATCTCTGTATCCAAGCTGACTCAACTGTAACTAATCATAGTTTTCCCTCCAAAAAGAATTTTAAAGGTGCCTTTCAGTACAGGGCATTTAGACCTTTCAGGTGATTGTTACTCATAAATTAGTGGGAGTTTTTGGATCTCTACTTTTGTCTCACTTTTCTAATGACAGGCAATAATTAGGCTCTGAAAATCAGAATCAGGTTTATTATCACCGGCACGTGTCGTTTCCTCAAAATTTACCTCAAAACACAAACATATCCAAAAGAACATTTTTAGTTATTTATACTTTTGTAATCCCTTGGTGATTCCACACAGATAATGTAACCTAATTCAGACATAACTTTAGTAAATTTCCTCTTAGGTAGTGCTTTATCCTTGTTTATGCTTGAGGATATACAATACAAATTATAATGTTATCTGGAGCCTGGAAAATTTTTCCTGATCAATAAATATTCCATAAAACTTTTAAAGTGTTTCTCAGATATTCCTCATCAGTTTTTAAGTTACTTAAGATTCTATTGGTTATTTTACATCATAGAGAGATGCATTTTATCCTGATATATTGCACTTTTGTACAATCTTTCATTTCAAAATTATCCCAAATCTAAACATTGCCAGGCTGCCAGATTCTGTCAGTTTTATTCACAACTAAACTATATTTCTTGATGAACAGCAAACAATCAACATATAATTTTCTATTTTTCCTTTCACTCAAGATTTCATCATTCATTTAGGCTTCAGCTACTTTTTGTATATTGTATTGGAAAGTAGCAAGCACCCTTGCATATGTTAAATCCAAGCCTCTGATGGTAAATGGCTTAAATTCAAATGATCATTCTCTAGTAATATTTGACGCAGTCAAAACAGATCTTACGTTTCCAAAGCAACTAGTTCTTTTGTTTCACCAGAGTAATGCTCTTATGAATGTAAACTCTCATTGTGATTTGTTTAGACAAGATGACAAGACTCAATTGTATGTCTACTTAAGGGCCCAAAGCTCAGCTTAACTTTTCTTTTAAAGATATTGTGGGGAATCATTTACTCCAATAGTTAAGACTCATGATATCAAACATTATTTATAGTTTCATTCAATGAAAGTTCTGCAATGAACTTAAGAAGCTGTCTGTAGGAGAGTTAACTTCTTTGTCCACTCTCAAAATATTACTAGATGTGATTGGTTTGAATAGTGTTAGTACACATACAGTATTCTCAATGAAACATTTTACCTCTTGTGGAAGCTGCTTATTTTCTCTATCAGATGATATCTCCAGGTATGTAGGAATGAGCATCTCATAGCATGATAAAATGAGTTCTAAAAAATGCTGAACGGGTTTTCATTACAAGTTGACATATTAGAAATATGTTGGAACATTGAATGCTATGCTCTACGTGAAAGTCCTTTAGAAGGTTTCTAAATTCCTTTCACTACCCAAACTGACCGTGTGTACAATGGAAGATAATGAGTTATGTTCAAATTACGTTGTATTTTGTAGATCATTAATTGTTTTCCTGATGAAATTAGACCATTGTCCTGAAGCACTCTACAACTCTCAAGTACAAGTCACAGCTAAAAACTGTTCTGGAATGATATGATTCTTGCTTTTAATCCATTAGTTTATTGTTATTGTTCCAAGGTCTTCATTCAAATTCTGTGAATAGAGATTGAAAATTTACAAACGTTGCACATGTTTATTGTTGAGATCAGATTATGACAATTTAAATTCAGACTTGAATGCCAATAACAGGTAACAAAAGAAAAAATGACTAAGGGAGAGAGTGTGAGAAAGCTTGCAAAGAGCTTATAAACAAACCCTGGAAAATTACATAACTCATGTTGTATTTTCAAATGATTTTAAGTTGTGATCATAAAAATATAGAAAATAAAAGAAGAGTAGTTGTCACATTCCCAGACGAGCTAAAGAAGACGGAACTTCACTCAGATTCTGAGACACTTACAGCAAGATGTTCTGAAAATAGAAAATAAGTCCTTCCATTTATAGCTTTGAAAAGAATGGAATATTTCCTTTATCTCATTTTTTTTACTCTGTCACATTGATTTTCTTCATTGTTTGTCTACATTGATTTTCTTCCCTGTTCCCATTCAACAAAATCCTAGTGCGTGGGTGTGGAAGGAGGTAATCAGGTCTCAAACTTGTAGTAATCAAAACAGAACTTTAGTCAATGTTCAAGTTAATATTAAACAACACCACTCATTTTAACTTGAGATGCATGTAGCAATAATTTCTGGCCATAATCTAGTTAAAACAGAATATTTTGGAATACTCATGAAAAAAATGCAGAGGCTGGAGATTTAAAACAAAGATAAAAGTCATTGGAAACACTCAGAACTGTAGCCTAGCATCTATGGAAAAAGAAAGAGTTAATGCTTGAGTTCTTCAAAAGGTCTTCAACTGGGAGCAAAAATGGTATTTCTCCTTCCACAAATGCTGCATAGGTGGCTGTGATTTTCCAGCATTCTCTTTTCTTATTTGATTTGAAATTCTTATTTGATTTGACACCACAAGAAATCTTGTATCTAAGACTTTTCATCCAAATACTCAATTTCAAACATTCTCTGTGAAAATTCTTCCTTTTCTTTAGTGCACAATAAGTCTCAATCTCAATAAGATCCATACTAGTGTCTTTAACTTAGAACATATGTACATGTCCCTGGGTACAGACACTTAAACAATATATGACTACTTTCACTTTCATCTAGCTTGGAAGTATTAATCTCTAACTGTAATAAAATCATAGAAAACCACAACACAGAAACAGGCCCTTTGGTCCATCTAGTCAGTGCCAAACCATTTAAACTGCCTGAACCAATGAACCTGCACCCAGATCATAGCCCTTCCTACCCCTCCCATCCATGTATCTATCCAAGCTTCCCTTAAACTTCAAAATCAAAATCGCATCCACCACTTGCGGTGGCTGTTCTTCCCACATTCTCATCACCCTCTGAATGCAGAAGTTTGCCCTCATGTTGCCCTTAAGCATTTCACTTTTCACCCTTAACCCATGACCTCTAGTTGTAATCTCACCCAAACTCAGTGGAAAAAAACTGCTTGCATTTACTCTATTTATACCCCTTATAATTTTGTATACGCAGTTGGTTCAAAACTTAAAGTATGCTAACAATCAAGGGATAATCTGGTCTTGCAAATCAATGAAAAAATACATATCTGTTAAATAAGTTAATCACTTAAGTATCTCCAATAAATAATCTGTGTATAAATGCAGATTTACCATTTACAATGATAGAGATTACTGAAGGACATACAGATTTTAATTCTGTGAGCAGAACTGTGAGTAATACTGAAATCATACATTCAAATAAGGAATTTTATAACATTTTATTCATTCATGGTCAAAGTTTCAGACACACTCACAGACAGTATTGAGATCCTGTAGCTACTAAAATTAGTTCCACTCACATATTTTTCATGTCTCATTTGTGACAGCTTCCAACTTTTTCTATTGAATTATGCTTTATGTTTCATCCCAGGCTGCTGAAAAGTAATACTAACTCTAATATTATCTGACCTATCTGATCTCCTTTATGTAAAGCCTACATTGATAATACTTTATACTTTGTACCTTATACTTTATTGTTGCCAAACAATTAATATTAGAGTGTACAATCATCACAGCGATATTTGATTCTGCTCTTTGTGCTCCCTGGAGTACAAGTCGATAGTAAATATTAAAAATTTAAATTATAAATCATAAATAGAAAATAGAAAAGGGAAAGTAAGATAGTGCAAAAAAACCGAGAGGCAGGTCTGGATATTCGGAGAGTACGGCCCAGATGTGGGTCAGAATCCATTCAGCAGTCTTATCACAGTTGGAAAGAAGCTGTTCCCAAATCTGGCCGTACGAGTCTTCAAGCTCCTGAGCCTTCTCCCGGAAGGAGGAGGGACGAAAAGCGTGTTGGCTGGGTGGGTCGTGTCCTTGATTATCCTGGCAGCACTGCTCCAACAGCGTGCAGTGTAAAGTGAGTCCAAGGATGGAAGATTGGTTTGTGTGATGTGCTGCGCTGTGTTCACGATCTTCTGCAGCTTCTTCTGGTCTTGGACAGGACAACTTCCATACCAGATTGTGATGCACCCCAGAAGAATGCTTTCTACAGTGCATCTATAAAAATTAGTGAAGCTTTTAGCTTCCTCGGGAAGTAAAAGCGCTGTTGGGCCTTCTTGGCAGTGGACTCTGCTTGGTTGGACCAAGTCAGGTCATTTGTGATATTGACCCCGAGGAACTTAAAGCTTTTGACCTGTTCCACTTGCACACCGCCGATGTAAATGGGGTCGTGCGGTCCACTACTCCTTCTGAAATCAACAACCAATTCCTTCGTCTTGCTGACATTGAGGGATAGGCTATTGGCTTTGCACCATGCCACCAGGTTCTTAATTTCCTCTCTGTACTCAAACTCATTATTACCCGAGATATGGCCTACAATTGTGGTGTCATCAGCAAAATGATATATTGAGTTTGATGGAAACTTGGCTACACAATCATGTGTGTGAGTACAGCAGGGGGCTGAGTACACAGCCTTGTGGGGCACCGGTGCTCAGGGTGATTGTAGAGGAGAGCTTGTCCCCTATTTTTACAGCCTGGGTCTTGTCTGTGAGGAAATTGAAGATCCAGCTGCAGATCTGAGTGCTAAGGCCCAGGTTCTGGAGCTTAGGAATCAGTTTATTTGGTATGATGGTGTTAAAGACAGAGCTGTAGTCAATGAAAAGGAGCCTTACGTATGTGTCTTTATTCTCCAGGTGTTCTAAGGAGGAATGTAGGGCCAGACTTATCACTGCATTCTGCCTTTGGAACATTCCAGGAAGTGTATTCCTTAAGCGTGGGGCACCTCTTTGCAGTTTATCATTTCTCTTAAATTACTCCATGTGAGTTATCTCTTTATTTCTTCTTTCTACAGTTTCTTGCTTTCTTTACTCCTGACTCCTGCCATCAGTACATCAGGTGTAATGCTATTTCTTAGATGTACTTGTAACATTAAAACAAGTTCATTCTTTGTTAACAACAGGAATTCTGCAGATGCTGAAAATTCAAGCAACACACATCAAAGTTGCTGGTGAACGCAGCAGGCCAGGCAGCATCTGTAGGAAGAGGTGCAGTTGACGTTTCAGGCCGAGACCCTTCGTCAGGACTAACTGAAGGAAGAGTGAGTAAGGGATTTGAAAGTTGGAGGTGGAGGGGGAGATCCAAAATGATAGGAGAAGACAGGAGGGGGAGGGATAGAGCCAAGAGCTGGACAGGTGATTGGCAAAAGGGGATATAAGAGGATCATGGGACAGGAGGTCCGGGAAGAAAGACAAGCGGGGGGGGGGGGGACCCAGAGGATGGGCAAGAGGTATATTCAGAGGGACAGAGGGAGAAAAAGGAGAGTGAGAGAAAGAATGTGTGCATAAAAATAAGTAACAAATGGGGTACGAGGGGGAGGTGGGGCCTTAGCGGAAGTTAGAGAAGTCAATGTTCATGCCATCAGGTTGGAGGCTACCCAGACGGAATATAAGGTGTTGTTCCTCCAACCTGACTGTGGCTTCATCTTTACAGTAGAGGAGGCTGTGGATAGACATGTCAGAATGGGAATGGGATGTGGAATTAAAATGTGTGGCCACTGGGAGATCCTGCTTTCTCTGGCGGACAGAGCGTAGATGTTCAGCAAAGCGGTCTCCCAGTCTGCGTCAGGTCTCGCCAATATATAGAAGGCCACATGGGGAGCACCGGATGCAGTATATCACCCCAGTCGACTCACAGGTGAAGTGTTGTTAATATGCTTTGCATCGCATCGTGACAAATTTAATTATCTATTTGAAATAGTTTTTGTAGCTTTTCTGCTTTCTTTTGCATTCCATTCTTATTGAGTCATCTCTCTAAGCAGCAAATTGAACTGTGTACATTAACTTATTTGTAGCTTTTAGCAGTTTCAATATCTTATCTGCTGCTTGTTCCCAGGCAAAATTTATTATGTTCCTACAACTCATACCTTCACACTGTGTAACCCAGGTTTCTGTGACATCCTTTGCAACTGGTTTACTTTCATTTTTTTCCAGCTCTGACAGTTAATCACTCTACATGCCAAATGATAAACTTTTAACTTTAGTAAACTTTTGATGCCATATGATAAACTTTTAGTTATGTTCCACATTCCCTTTTCTCTAAGAAGTGAAAATGCTAGAAACACTCAGCAGGTCAGGCTGCACCTGTGGCAAGAGAGTGGAAGATAAATTTTCAGGTTGAAGAGCCTTTGACAGTCTTAGGGACAGAAATGAGCGTGCTACCTGAGGGTAGTAGGAGAATTATTGCCCACATGATGGGGGACTTCAGGATCATGAACTCATACACCAGGCAACCTGTCAGAGGACTGGGTAGACCAGTGTTTCGTTGACACACCGTTCCTTCATTGTTTAAACTTCCTGGCCCGGAGCTGAGCCAGCTGACAAATCTGGAACCACAGGTGGCTTGAGCTCCTCTCACTGTCAGCTCTCTGCACAAGCTGAGCAGCAAACTACTTGCAACAATGAGGGCTGTGGGTGGAATGTTGCTGCTGTTGTAGAGGAGCAACAAGTTCCTGTGCCATATCTCTTGTGGTGGGAAAGACATCTGCCAACATGCACTGTCACCATGGAGAACAGCAATCTGCTTGACGGGGACACCACGCTGCTCCCTGGTTGCATATCATTGTTCTTTTAGTGTTTCAAGCTGCTTCCTTTCAGCACGTATTAGTCCTCTACCTGAATCAGGGTGAGACTGCACATAGGCAGAAATACTTCATTGCGACCATTTATAGATCCAGTAAATACAATCATTACACATCTTTGTAGCCATCGTGTACATACTCATTTCTACACCACAGTCAAATAATTCAAAGGTTCATTTATTATCAAAGTATACAACTCTGAAATCCTTCTTCTCCAGATAGCCACAAAACTAAGAAAAAAAAGAGAATGGCAACATGATCATAAACATCCAAATCCCCCTCCATGGCACAAAACACTACAAGAACATCAGCCTCCAAATCCCCCTCCACCTCACAGAACACTACAAGAACATCAGCCTCCAAATCCCCCTCCACCTCACAGAACACTACAAGAACATCAGCCTCCAAATCCCCCTCCACCTCACAGAACACTACAAGAACATCAGCCTCCAAATCCCCCTCCAGCACACAAAACACTACAAGAACATCAGTCTCCAAATCCACTCCCCGCACAAAAAATGGGCATAAAACACAGAATATATTAAAACTATAAGACTGAAAATGCCAGTGGGAGTTGTGTACAGGCCACCTAACAGTAGTAGTGAGGTTGGGGATGGCATTAAACAGGAAATTAGAAGTGCATGCAGTAAAGGAACAGCAATTATAATCGGTGACTTCAATGTACATATAGATTGGGTGAACCAAATTGGTAAAGGTGCTGAGGAAGAGGATTCCTTGGAATTTATGCGGGATGGTTTTCTGAACCAACATGTCGAGGAACCAACTAGAGAGCAGGCCATTCTAGACTGGGTATTGAGCAATGAGGAAGGGTTAGTTAGCAATCTTGTCGTGTGAGGCCCCTTGGGTAAGAGTGACCATAATATGGTGGAATTCTTCATTAAGGTGGAGAGTGATATAGTTAATTCAGTAACAAAGGTTCTGAACTTAAAGAAGGGAACTTTGAAGGTATGAGACATGAATTAGCTAAGACAAACTGGCAAATGATACTTAAAGAGTTGACGGTGGATATGCAAGTCATTTAAAGATCGCATGGATGAACTACAAGAATTGTTCATCCCAGTTTGGCAAAAGAATAAACCAGGGAAGGTAGTGCACCCGTGGCTGACAAGGGAAATTAGGGATAGTATCAATTCCAAAGAAGAAACATACAAATTAGCCAGAAAAAGTGGCACACCTGAGGACTGGGAGAAATTCAGAGTCCAGCAGAGGAGGACAAAGGGCTTAATTAGGAAAGGGAAAAAAGATTATGAGAGAAAGCTGGCAGGGAACATAAAAACTGACTGTAAAAGCTTTTATAGATATGTGAAAAGAAAAAGATTGGTTAAGACAAATGAAGGTCCCTTACAGTCAGAAACAGATGAATTGATCATGGGGAACAAGGACATGGCAGATCAATTGAATAACTATTTTGGTTCCATCTTCACTAAGAAGGACATAAATAATCTTCCAGAAATAGTAGGGGACCGAGGGTCTAGTGAGATGGAGGAACTGAGGGAAATAGATGTTAGTAGGGAAGTGGTGTTAGGTAAATTGAAGGGATTAAAGGCAGATAAATCCCCAGGACCAGATGGTCTGCATCCCAGAGTGCTTAAGGAAGTAGCCCAAGAAATAGCGGATGCATTAGTGATCATTTTTCAAAATTCTTTAGATTCTGGATTAGTTCATGAGGATTGGAGGGTGGCTAATGTAAACCCGCTTTTTAAAAAAGGAGAGAGAAAGAAACCGGGGAATTATAGACCGGTAAGCCTGACATCGGTGCTGAGGAAAATGCTAGAGTTAGTTATCAAAGATGTGATAACAGCACATTTGGAAAGCGGTGAAATCATCGGACAAAGTCAGCATGGATTTGTGAAAGGAAAATCATGTCTGACGAATCTCATAGAATTTTTTGAGGATGTAACTAGTAGAGTGGATAGGGGAGAACCAGTGGATGTGGTATATTTGGATTTTCAAAAGGCTTTTGACAAGTTCCCACACAGGAGATTAGTGTGCAAACTTAAAGCACATGCTATTGGGGGTAAGGTACTGATGTGGATAGAGAATTGGTTGGCAGACAGGAAGCAAAGAGTGGGAATAAACGGGACCTTTTCAGAATGGCAGGCAGTGACTAGCGGGGTACTGCAAGGCTCAGTGCTGGGACCCCAGTTGTTTACAATATATATTAATGACTTAGACGAGGGAATTAAATGCAGCATCTCCAAGTTTGCGGATGACACAAAGCTGGGTGGCAGTGTTAGCTGTGAGGAGGATGCTAAGAGGATGCAGGGTGACTTGGACAGGTTAGGTGGGTGAGTGAGCAAATTCATGGCAGATGCAAATTAGCGTGGATAAATGTGAGGTTATCCACTTTGGTGGCAAGAACAGGAAAACAGATTATTATCTGAATGGTGGCCGATTAGGAAAAGGGGAGGTGCAACGAGACCTGGGTGTCATTATACACCAGCCATTGAAAGTGGGCATGCAGGTACAGCAGGCGGTGAAAAAGGTGAATGGTATGCTGGCATTCATAGCAAGAGGCAAGAGGATTCGCGTACAGGAGCAGGGAGGTACTACTGCAGTTGTACAAGGCCTTGGTGAGACCACACCTGGAGTATTGTGTGCAGTTTTGGTCCCCTAATCTGAGGAAAGACATTCTTGCCATAGAGGGAGGAGAGAGAAGCAGTGTGCCACGCGTGCGCAGCCCTCCAGTGAAAAATGACATCGTATCCATTAAATAGGGGCCGTGGACAACTCTGATTTGATGGAGATGGACGTGAAAGTACAGAGGAACATCTGGAAAAATTTCTGAAAGGCTCGTTCGCTGCTGTCATTACTGCACGATCGGGAATCTTTTGGAGGGTAGGCCTCAAAATCCGCGGCTTTGCCTGCTGTTGGCGACCGGCATGGAGGTCAAATCGTTCGGATAGAGATGATGCTCAGTACTCGGTGTCGGACAGCTCTCAGAGTCGGACCGTGGTCGGGTATGGCAGGGAGAGTTTTTCTTCCTTCTCCTGTCTGCGTGAGATGTGGGACATTTGAGAGACTTTGAGCTTTTACTGTGCTCATGGACTTCTTCATCAAGTTATGGTATTGTTGCACTGTTGTAACTATATGTTATAATTATGTGGTTTTGTTAGTTTTTTTCAGTCTTGGTCTGTCCTGTGTTTTGTGATATTACTCCAGAGGAAATATTGTATCATTTCTTAATGTATGCATTACTAAATGACAATAAAAGAGGACTGCGTGTCTTCCTAATCTAAGAAGGTTCACCAGTTTGATTCCAGGGATGGCAGGACTTTCATATGATGAAAGACTGGATCGACTAGGCTTATACTCTCCGGAATTTTGAAGATTGAGGGGTGATCTTATTGAAATGTATACAATTCTAAAGGGATTGGACAGACTAGATGTAGGAAGATTGTTCCCGGTGTTGGGGAAGTCCAGAACGAGGGGTCACAGTTTGAGGAAAAAGGGGAAGCCTTTTAGGACCGAGATGAGGAAAAACTTCTTCACACAGAGGGTGGTGAATCTGTGGAATTCTCTGCCACAGGAAACAGTTGCGGCCAGATCATTGGCTATATTTAAGAAGGAGTTAGATATGGCCCTTGTGGCTGAAGGGATCAGGGGATACGGAGAGAAGGCAGGTACAAGGTTCAGAGTTGGATGATCAGCCATGATCATACTGAATGGCGGTGCAGGCTTGAAGGGCCGAATGGCCTACTCCTGCACCTATTTTCTATGTTTCTATGAAAAAGAAGTCCACAGTCCATAATCCAAAACCATATCCATATAAATTTTTAATATTTATTAATTTTTACTATTTTTACTATTTTTAATATTTAATATTTGTAATCCAGGGAGTGGGAAGCGCAGAATCAAATCTCGCTGTGATGATTGTACGTTCTAATATCAATTGTTTGGCAACAATAAAGTATAAAGTATAAGTATATCCATACTCACAATGCAAGAAACCAGGGTAACATCCTCCGGGCACAGCAGCGGGCCCCACAGGCCCACCTCTCTGGGAGCAGAGTGATCCCGCCAGCAATCAGAAGGCAGGCAGCTGGCGCTCATCTTCAGGTTTTCTCTTTAAGCAATGTGCCCATGAAATGTTTGAGGGGTTGTTACACTGGAGCCAGTCCCTTAGAGTACGGCGATGGCAGGACCCTAGACTGTGATCTTTGCCTACACAGCCTTTGCAGTGGCATATTGGAACCAGAGAGATTTTGTGTAGCCTCTGTCCTTGGTGTCTGAAAAAAGAGGTGCTGTGCGATGGGATTGTTGCTGAAGAAGAGCATCTGATATTCACAGTAGAGGGCCGAGGTTCAAAGTTCAAAGTAAATTTATTATCTTCTATAGCTGTACTGTGGAGAGCATTCTGATAGGCTGCATCACTGTCTGGTATGGAGGGGCTATTGCACAGGACCGAAAGAAGCTGAAGAAGGTTGTAAATCTAGTTAGCTCCATCTTGGGTGCTAGTCTACAAAGTACCCAGGACATCTTTAGGGAGCGGTGTCTCAGAAAGGCAGCGTCCATTGTTAAGGACCTCCAGCACCCAGGACATGTCCTTTTCTCACTACTACCATCAGGTAGGAGATACAGAAGCCTGAAGGCACACACACAGCGATTCAGGAACAGCTTCTTCCCCTCTGCCATCTGACTGGACATTGAAGCTTTGGACACTACCTCACTTTTTTAAAATATAGAGTATTTCTGTTTTTGCACATTTTTAACAAATCTATTCAATATACATAATTGATTTACTTGTTTATTTATTATGTTTTATTTTATTTATTACTAGTATTTTTTCTCTCTCTGCTAGATTATACATTGCATTGAACTGCTGCTGCTAAGTTAACAAATTTCACGTTATGTGCCAGTGATAATAAATTTGATTCTGATTCTGAAGTATATATATGTCACCATATACAACCCTGAGATTCATTTTCTTGTGGGCATACTCAGAAAATCCAAGAAACACAATAGAATCAATGAAAGACCACACCCAACAGGACAGACAAACAACCAATGTATTAAAGACTACAAACTGTGCAAATATAAAAGAAAAAACCATAATAACAAATAAATAAGCTAAAACTAGTTAGAACATGAGGTGAAGAGTCCTTGAACATGAGTCCACAGGTTGTGGGAACAGTTCAGTAATGGGGTGAGTGAAGCTGAGTGAAGTCACCCCTTCTAGTTCAAGAGCCTGATGTTTGAGGGGTAATAATGGTTCCTGAGCCTGGTGGTGTGGATCCTGAGCCTCTTGGACCTTCTTCCTGATGGCAGCAGGAAGAAGAGAGCCTAGCCTAGGTGCTGGGTGTTCGAGATGACGGAGGCTGCCCTCCTGTGACAACACTCCGCATAGATGTGCTCAATGGTGGGGAGGGCTTTGCCCATGATGGACCGGGTCATATCCACTTACTTTTTGTAGGATTTTCTATTCAAGGGCATTGGCACTTCCCTACAAGGCTGTGATGCAACCAATCAATGTACTCTCCACCACACATCCATAGAATTTGTCAATGTTTTAGATGCTGTGCCAAATCTTCTCACAGCTCTAAGGAAGTAGAGGTGCTGTTGTGCTTCTTTGTGATGATACTTAGGTGCTGGGCCCAGGAGAGATTCTCTGAAACAATAACACCGAGACCTTTCAAATTGCTGACCTGCTCCACCTCTGATCCCTCGATGAGGACTGGCTCATGGACCTCCAGTTTCTTCCTCCTGAAGTTAATAATCAGCTCCTTGGACTTGCTGACATTGAGTGAGAGGTTATTGTTGTGGCACCACTCAGCCAGATTTTCAATCTCCGTCCTACAGTACATGCCGATTTGTCACCATCTTTGATCCGGCCAACAGCAATGATGTCATCAGCAAACTTGAATGTGACATTAGAGCTGTGCTTAGCCTCACAGTCATAAGCACAAAGTGATGTAACGCTCAGTTATATTGGCTCGTATATGTCTCGGGGAAATCCCACGCAGCACCTGCCTCAACGCTTCCCATGGAGTCGGTTGCCGCCCGAATCAGTCCCAAACATCAATCATCAGCCAGCACACCCAGTACGTTTTACCAAGTACACTTTATAGATATTACTAATTCTATGACATTAATATAAATTCAGTACAGAAAAGGAAGTAATGAAAAAAAGGCGCCAAGACTTATCAAAGTCCAAGTTCTTCACGCGCAACCGTTGGAGCTCAGTCGATTCCTGACGACCACCCGAATCCTGTCGACTCACGGCTCGGGACCACCCGAAGTGATCGACCGGAGCCTTTCTGCACGTCTGCTGTCCTCTCCGTCTCTCCTCCGACTCCCCGCCAAAACCCCGTCCACAGTCATATGATACAGCATTATATCTGAAAATAAAACGATACATGACCACCCATTGGCTAATAGCAGCCTGCTATCTGTATTAACCCAAGCAACTGTCCAGCTAGAGACTTTCTCAGCATTTAACATAACAAAGAAGCATTCCCCAGTATAACATAACAAAGAAGCCATTTTAAATTTAACATAAAAAAGGAAAGACTCCGTACAGCGAGTAGAGCAGGGGCTAAGCACACAACCTTGTGGTGCACCTGTGCTGTTGGAGATTGTAGAGCAGATGTTATTGCCAATCCAAACAGATTGGAGTCTCCAAGTGAGGAAATCGAGGATTCAATTGCACAAGGAATATTGAGGCCAACATCTTGAAGTTTATTGATTAGTTTTGAGGGATGACAGTGTTGAATACAAGCTGCTGTAGATGAAGAGATGTTCCAGGGTTGAGTGAAGAGCCAATGAAATGGCATCTGCTGTGGACCTGTTGTGATTGTAGGAAAAAATTGGAATGGATCCAAGCTGCTTCTCAGGCAGGAGTTGATATGTTTCATCACCAACCTCTTACAGCACTTCATCACAGTTGATGTGAGTCATTGAGATAGGTTACCATGTTCTTCTTCAACACCAGTATAAATGAAGCCTGCTTGAGCAGATGGGTACCTCAGACTCTTGAAGCAAGAGGTTAAAGATATTGGCGAACACTCCTGCCAATTGATCAGCACAGGTCTTTGGTACTTGGCCAGGTAGCCCATCGAGACTAGATTCATTCTGTGGGTTCACCCCGCTGAAGGATGTACTAACGTCGGCCTCAGAGACTGAAATCATCAGGTCGTCGGGGGCTGTGGGAGTTTGTGAAGGTTCCTCCATGTTTTTGATGGTCAAAGTGAGCAGAGGAGACATTGAACCCATCTGGGAATGAAGCATTTTTGTCACCTACGCCACTTGGTTTCACTTTCATGATGCTTTCCTGAACAATGTCTCTATTGTCCTGCACTGCTTTTTCAATCTTCTTTCTTTGTCTGCTCCATGCATTTAACTTTTGGGGATGGAGAAACCTGTGGTTTACCCTATCGCTTCATAGAGAGACATTTGCACTTTACTAATATAAGAGATTCTGCAGCTGTTGGGAATCTTGAACAATGCATACAAAGTGTGGGGGAACTCAGCAAGTCAGGCAGCATCTATGTTGAGAAATGAACGGTCAACATTTTGGGCTGAGACCCTTCATTAGGACTGGAAGGATTGAAGCCAGAATAAGAAACTGGGGAAGGTGTACAAACAGGCAGGTGATAGTTGAGACCAGGTGAGGTGGAAGGTGGGTGAGTGGGGGAGGGAGGATGAAGTAAGAAGCAGGGAAGTGATAGGAGGAAGAGGTGAAGGACTGAAGAAGCAGGAATCTGATAGGAGAGAGGAGTCCGACAAAAAATAGTGGAAATAGTTCTGCCCATCACATGGAAAGCATATCGACATGGAACGCTGTTGCAGAAAAGCAGTATTCATCATCAGGGACCCCCACCACTCAGGTTATACTCTCTTCTTGCTGCTGTCCTCAGGAAGAAGGTACAGGAGCCTCAGGACCCACACCACCAGGTTCAAGAGCAGTTATTACACCTCAGTTATCCGGCTCTTGAAGTAATGGAATAATTTCATTCAACTTCACTTACCCCAGCACTGAAATTTTCCCACAACCTATGGACTCACTTTCAAGAATTATTCATCTCATGTTATTGATACTTATTGCTTATTTGCTTGCTTGCTTGCTTATTTATTTATCTATCAATCATTGTTATATTATTATTTTCTCTGTTTTGTATTTGCACAGTTTGTTATCTGTTGCTCAGTGGTTGTTTGAATGCCCTGTTGGGTGTGGTCTTTCATTAATTCAAAGTTACAAACAATAAAAAATTCAATGATTCAAAGTACACTTATAATCAAAGCATGTCTGCAGTTACAACCCTGAAGTTCATCTGCCCCACATACATTATGGTTCTTGGATTTACTGAGTGTGCACGCAAGAAAACAAACCTCATGGTTATATATGGTGACATATATGCACCTAGATAATACATTTACCTTGAACTTTCAACTTTCAGTGGACCATGGAAGAAAGGGAAGGAGGAGGGGCACCAGACTGATGAGCAGGTAAGACGAAGAGAGGCGAGAGGAGGAAAAAGAGGGACGGGGGAGTGGAATAAATTACCAGAAGTTAGAGAAATTAATGTTGATGCCATCAGGTTGGAAGATACCCAGATCAAATAAGAGGTATTCCAACCTGAGTGTGCCCTCATTGTGGTAGTAGAGGAGGCCATGAAGTAACAAGCCAGAATGGGAATGGGAGGTCGAATTGAAATGGGTGGCCACCAGGAAAGCCTGCCCTTTGTGGTGGATGGAGCAAAGGTGCTTGATGAAGTGGTCCCCCAGTCTACGTCGGGTCTCACTGTTGCACTTGCAAGCTAGGACCAAAACATAGTTAAGGTATGCAGTGGCACACATGATAATGAAAGTGCCTGCTTGTTGTCAGGGATGTGGTAGTCACAAAGAAACACTCTTAGTGTGTTTTGTCAAAACTCCTCCAGTGTTTCGGCAAACCACTCCGTTGAGCACCTCTGCTCCATCGAACACCTCCACTCCATTACAAGTAATGGAATTTCCCATCACCCAAACATTTTAATTGCTGTCCTCATTCCCATTCCGACTTGTTGGTGAATGGCCTCCTCTTCTGCCATGATGAGGCCACGCTCATGTCGAAAGAGCAACACCTTAAATTCTGACTGGGTAGCCACCAACCTGATAGCATGAACATTGATTTCTCCAACTTCCGGTAATTTTCCCCCCTCACCCTTCCCTTTCTTCAATTCTCCACACTGGCCTGTTACTACTTCACCTTTCCTGCCAATCCCCTCCTCATGCTGCCCCTCCTCCTTCCACTGCCTCTCCTATCAGATTCATTCTTCTTCAGCCATTTGACTTTTCCCCCTATCGTCTCCCAGTTTCTTACTTCACTCCCCCTTCCCAATTATCACCTTCTAGCTTGTACTCTTCTCCTCTCCCACCTTCTTATTCTGGCATCCTCCCCCTTCCTTTCCAGTCCTGTTGAAGGGTCTCCACCTGGAACATCAGCTGCTTATTCCCCTCCATAGATGCTGCCTGACCTGCTGTGTTCCTCCAGCATTTTGTGTGTGTTGCTCTAGATTTCCAGCATCTCTGGATTCGCTCACGTTACTGTGAGTGCGTGTAGTGGGCAGTTTCCAGGTGACACTTGCTCCTGAGATGAATTGCAAGCTGATCCTGCTCGTAAGTCCTTCTTGTAAAGGCGGCCTCCTCTTTCTCACTGACTTTGACTGACCGGAAGCAAGGAAAGATACTGATATACCATGGAACATGGGACCCAAGCCAAGTGGCTCGTCCGAGCTCCGGACGGGCTCAGATTGCCGGTTTTGGTGAATTCTGAGGGAGCCTGTGTAGGGTAATGTAATGGGTGGAAACATATGAATAATTCACAACCAGCGACATTGAGTTGGGGTTCCCTTTAAGAGGCTGACAGCTTAATGACGTTAAATTTTTTTACCGCACTTTAAATTCTGTGTTTGGAGGACAATAAAGGATTTGATACTGTTTCCTGTAAGCTTAAAACACCTCCACTATCTTACTTACGAGAACCTAGGACGATTCCAGAATTATTCAGCATGTTGGCTAATGCAATCTCTTTGAAACTGCCAGAGCTTTGCGAGCAAAATGCCATCGTGTGGATTGTACAAGCCGAAGCCCAATTCGCGCTGCGAGAAATCTCCATGGACGACACCAAATATTACTATGTAGTAGTGTCACTCAGCAGGCAGTCAGAGTGTTGAGTCTGCTTGAACACCCACCTTAACACGATAAATATCTCACATTGAAAACTCACCTTTACAGAACTTTGGAATATCGGAGTCTGAGTGTGCCGATCAGTTGCTCTCCTTGGGGATGCTAGGCCTTCGGAGCTAATGGATCACATATTTTCTCTCCTGGGAAATCACCATTTTTGCTTTATTTTTAAAGAACTGTTTATGCAGCAAATGCCTGATCAGGTTCGCATTTCCCCCTCTGATGCAGCCGTGAAGGACTATGGGGAGCTTGCAAGAATGACTGATGGTCTACACTCAGCCATGCAGACATGCATGATCGCTCCTGTCCCTTCCTCAGTAAGCCTGGTCAGCGGAGTCTCCAACATAAGGACGTCCACGGCTGCAAAAGAGACAACAGCGGGCCTGTGCTTTGACCACACTTGCTTTGGTAAGAACACTAGGAAGTTCTGACCACCTTAGAACTTCGACAGTGCATCAGGACGTCAATGGTCTGTGAAATTGTGGGTTCCAGCTGCCTGGGTCATCTACTGTTCATTACAGGCACCCTTTCAGGTGATGCTTCTTGTGCAATACGGGTGCTCAAGTTAAGCCCAATTTATACTCCTGCATCAAATGTACGCCGTAGGTACCGCGTACCCTACGCCGTAGGGTGACGTGCCCCTTCCCAAAAATGTAACTCACACGTCGCGGCGACACAGACCGCAACAACTGCGACTGGTCCGCTTGGTAGCGTCGCATTTCCTCATACGCATTTCGGGTTGCTTTTCTCCGCCATGTCTGTACACTGATGCGAAATAAATGGTTGGAGACGATGAACCAAATCGTCAAATCTACCTGCCGACATCCGAAAATATTTGAAATGCATTTCCTTGTCCGTGTCTCTCACGAAGAAATTCAACACAGTGGCATAGAAACTCCACCACCAACTAGCGTTTTGGCGGTGAATTGCAGAGCAATGCAGACACAACTACGCATGCTCACTATGGCATAGGGCTACGCAAAAGTATAACTCAGGCCTATGGCGTAGCCCGTATGCACAAGTATAAATCAGCCTGAGGTGTGCTGCCAGCATCGCCCATTGAGCAGAAGGCAAGAAATGATGAACCCTCACTGGAGGCTGTCAATGGCAGCAGGATCCAGACTTACAGGACACGACGGGTGACACTCTGCTTCAGTGGGCAATGCCACCCATGGGACTTCGTTCTGGCCAAAGTGGCTAGACCACTGCCCGGTGCAGATTTCCTGTGTGCCGAGGGACTGTGAGATGATCTTAATTGGCAGCTTGTGGATGTCAAGGACTCCGGGTCATTACACCACTGCCCAGTAAGTTCCCTGCCACGACTCTGTCAAGTACATGCACCACCTCATGTGAGTTTACCCTACCACTGGGTGAATTCCCTAACCTCACCAAGCCCACCTTCTCAACTACAGTCTCAAAACAGGGGCCGGGCACCACATTTCAACAACTGGCCCGCCAGTTCATGCACACATTCATAGACTGGGCCCAGCAAAGCTGGCCACCATGAAGGATGAGTTGCTTACATGGAAGCTTTGGCATTGATCACAGGTTGAATAGCCCCTGGGCTTTGCCCCTCCATATGATCCCTAAGTCCGATGGTGCTGGCCACCCATATGATGGTAACCGACACATTAACAAGGCCACCACACCTGATCCTTACCGCTCCCACACATACAAGACTTTTCATCGCAATTAGCTGGAAAGTTCTTTTTTTTTAAAGTTGACATCAAGTGTGCTCGGAGGACATTCCCAAAATGGCTGTGATAACCCCATTTGGCCTCTTGAGTTTCTGCCCTTGCAGTTTGGGGTGAAAAGTGCAGCACAGACTTTTCAATGGCTGATGGACTCTGTATTGAAAGACTTAGATTTCTTTTTGTTTATTTGGATGACATACTTGTCGCCAGTACACAATGTACCACATTTTCGTACACTTTGTGAGTGCTTAAGCCAACACAGACTGATTATTAACCCTGCTAAATACCAGTTTGGGTTGTCAACCATTGACTTTCTTGGGCATCGCATTACCGCAGAAGGTGCAAAGCTTCTCCCATCAAAAGTGTCGACTATTATGGATTTCCCACCACCATGAGAGACCACTACGAGAGTTTTAAGGTATGGTGAATTTCTATCACCGCTTCATTTCGCCAACTGTTGAGTTTATGCTCCCCCTGCATAGTGCTCTTCAAGGCAATGGCCCTAATGGCGAGCTTTTTCCAATGTGACCTTACTGACGTACCCTCTCCCCAACATACCTACAGCCATTACTACTGACGTTTCAGACCTAGAGCCATTACTGCTGACGCTTCAGACCTAGAGCCATTAGTACTGACGCTTCAGATCTAGAGCCATTACTAGCGATGTTTCAGACCTAGAGCCATTACTAGCGACATTTCAAACCTAGAGCTATTAGTACTGATGTTTCAGACCTAGAGCCATTACTTCTGATGTTTCAGACCATGCCGTGGGTGCTGTGTAGAGGTTGGAGGTGTGTGGTAGCCACTTGCTTTCTTCAGCCGGCAGCTCCATGCCCCTGAAAAGAAATACAGCACGTTTGTCTGCAAGCTTCTCAGTCTCTATCTGGTTGTCCACTAATTTCATTTTCTACTAGAGGGTCACCATTTCACCGTGTTCATTGACCACAAGCTCCTCATGCATGCGATGGCCAAAATATCAGACACATGGCCAGCCGTACGTATAGATGTTGAAGATGCCGCCATGTCAGCTGATGAAGCTACTGACCTATAGGTCGGGGCCTACCGAACAGCAGTCACATGCCTGTGGTTGGCTGGCATTAAGGTCAAGGAAGCTGGGGTTTCTTTCCTGTGCAATATCTCAACCGGTCGTCCTCACCCCATGGTGCCCTTAAACTGGAGGCATGTTGTTTTTAACACCATTCACCGCCTCTCACATCTGGGCCAGAAAGCCTCACTGAAACTGGTTGCACTAAAGTTTGTTTGGCTTGGCCTTAGAAAGGACGTGCATGATTGGAGTGCAGCCTGTGTTGAGTGCCAACGGGCAAAAATTAACCATCATGTTCGGGCACCCTTGGCACCTTTTGAGATCCCTGAGCGAAGGTTTGACCTGGTTGATCTTCTTCTCCCCCTCTCACACCTCCTTACCATGGTGGGCAGAGGTTGTCCCTCTAGCATCAACGACGGCTACAGACATGGCTCGGACATTCATCAGCACCTGTGTTGCTCAGTTTGGAACCCCATCTGATATTTCCTCTGATTGCAGCCCCCAATTCACATCAGACCTCTAGACTGCGATGGCCCAGAACCTCAGTGTTAGGTTACATCACACCACGGTGTATCACCCGCAGTTCAATGGCGTATATGAGTGATTTCACCAATCCTTAAAGGCTGCTCTGAGGGATTGCCTGACCCATGAGTGTTGGCATGATTGTTTCCCGTGGGTGCTGCTGGGACTCAGAACGGGTCCCAAAGTGGTATATGGGCAGCCATTACAAGTGCCAGCTGATTTCATTCCTGATGCCATGACCGCCTTGTTGGCCTCTCAACAGTGTTCCACCCTCCTCAGAAAATACCATACCTTTGCACCCATTCCTCCCCCCCCCCATCATGGCATAAAGCATTCTTGGGTTCCTGCTGACCTACACTCCACCTTGTTCATTTCCATCTGCCACACCAACATCTCCTTCGGCCCCCTTACGATGGCTTATTCCAGGTTTTGGAATGGAGAAAAAAGCCTGTTATCATAGACAGGAGGGGTAAACTTGAATGTGTTTTGGTTGATCGCCTTAAACAGCCCACTAAGATCTGGAGGAATCCGTTACCATGCCCCTGGTTTCATGACATGACCATGAGCATGACAACACACTTCCGTATGAACCAGAGGCACCTGCTGTTCCTCCACCAATGGAACACAGGACTGGAGCCAGGCGGCTTGTCCGACCTCCGGACAGGCTCACAATGCCGGTTTTGGTGAATTCTGGGGGCGCCTGTGTAGGGAAATGTAACGGGTGGAAACATATGAATAATTCACAACCAGCAACATTGAGTTGAGGTTCCCTTTAAGAGACTAGTGTGATGTGATCATGTAATGATGTGAAGTTTTTTTTTTAACCACACTTTAAGTTCTGTGTTAGGAAGAAATAAAGGAATATGGTTTCCCTTAAAATTAAAATGCCTCCATTGCTTTATTTAGTGTATCTTTAAAGTCTGAAGACAGTTGGACCTGGAGATGATATTGTCCAAACAGTTCTTCAGAAGTCAAAAATGAAGTGTGGTTACATTCATTTTATTAGATGCTCATCAAAGTACAAGACAAGCAGTGTCAGCCTGAAACACAAGTAACACGACATAAAAGCTAGTATGGCAAGCAAGTCAAGAAAAGCAAGTAGAACAAGTAAGAAAGGACTGGAGAGTTTGTGTTTTCCCTTTATGCTGCAGACTCGTTTAAGATGGTTAGATAAGGAAGTCTTATGGTTAGAACAATTGATGAATTCCCAAGACAGTTGCTCCTATGACATCTCAGGCTTACAGGCAAAGAAACTTAAAAATCTACTAAACATTTGCAAACAAACAGGATATTATTCAAGCATATAAAGAAAGCTGAACTACAAGAAAGATACTTTAAAATTGCAAGTGAAACTAATCCAACATGACCTTCTGTCACTGCAATCTACACAAAATGCTGGAGGAATTCAGCAGGCCAGGCAGCATCTATGGGAAAGAGTACAGTTGATGCTTCAGGCTGAGAGCCTGTAGCAGAACTGGGAAAAAAAGAAGAGGAGTAGAATTAAAAGGTGGGGGGAGGGGAGGGGAGAACCACGAGGTGATAGATGAAACTGGGAGGGGAGGGGTGAAGTAAAGAGCTGGGAAGTTGATAGGTGAAAGAGGAAAAAGGGGATAGAGAATGGTGAATGAGAGGAAGGGCATTACCTGCAGTTTGAGAAATTGATGGGTTACTAGTGACGTTTCAGACCTATAGCCATTACTAGTGACGTTTCAGTAGTAATACAGTGGTATTTCTGTTTCCCTGTCACTGGTTACCAGAAGAGTCTCTGTGGCTGTTGTCAATTATAAGTTAGATGTATTCCTGTGAGGAACTGTTGAGATCCTGTTTTACCCCTTGCTTCTGGGTCTTGGGATGTGGATATTGCAGGCAAGGCCTGTATTCATTGACCATCTGTAATTAGCCAATACGAATCGGATTTATTCCATAAAACCATAATACCATAAGACATAGGAGCAAAATTAGGCCATTCAGCCCATCAATTCTGTTCTACCATTCCATCATGGCTGAGATATTATCCCTCTTAACCCAATTGTCCAGCCTTCTCCCCATAACCTTTGGTGTTCTGACTAATCAAGAACATATCAACCTCCACTTTAACTATACCTAGTGACTTGACCTCCACAGCCAGCTGTGGCAATGAATTCCACCGATTCACCACCCTCTGGATAAAGAAATTCCTCTTCACCTCTGTTCTAAATGGACGTCCCTCTATTATAAGGCTGTGCCCTCTGGCCCTAGACTCCTCCACTATAGGAAACAGCTTTTCCACATCGACTCTATGTTGGCCTTTCAATATTTGATGTATTTTAATTTTATCCCCCTCAGGCTTCTAAATTGCAGTGAGTACAGGCCCAGACCTATCAAATGCTCCTGATATGTTAACCCTTTCAATCCTGGAATTATTTTCATGAACCTCCTCTAGACCCACTCCAATACCAGCACATAATTTCTTAGATAAGAAACCCAAATCTACTCACAATACTCCATGTGCAATCTGACCGATACTTTATAAAGCCTCAGCATTGCATCCTTGCTATTATATTCTAGTCCTCTTGTATCGAATGCTACGTTGCATTTAGAAAATAGTCTACATTTTTATTTCTTCTACCAATGTGTATGACCATCCACTTGCCTACCCTATATTCCATCTACCACTTTTTTCCCATTCTCCCAATCTGTCTAAGCATTTATGCAGAATCCCTGCATCCTCAGCACTACCTGCCCCTCAACCTATCTTTGTATCACGAAGCCATCAATTCCCTCATCCAAGTCAATGACATATAATGTGAAAGAAAGTGGTCCCAATACTGACCCTTGTTGAACACCACTGGTCACCAGCAGCCAACCAGAAAAGACCACCTTTATTCCCACTTCTATCCATGCAAGTATCTTTCAATAATAGAATGGGCTCTTATCTTGTTAAACAGCCTCATGTGTGGACTTCCTGAAAGTCCAATTAAAAACATTCACTAACTCTCATTGATTATCCTGCTGTTATTTCCACAATGAATTCCAACAGATTTATCAGGCAAGATTTCCCCTTAAAGAAACTATGCTGAGTTTGGCCTATCTTATCATGTGCCTCCAAGTATCCCAAAACCTCATCCTTAATAATGAACTGCAACATCTTTCCATCTACTGAAGTCAGCCTAACTGGCTTATAATTTCCTTTCTTCTGCCTTTCTCACTTCTTAAGGAGTGGAGTGACATTTCCAGAACTGTAATAGAATCTAGTGATTCTTGAAAGATCATTACTAGAGCCTCCACAATCTCTTCAGCTATCTCTTTCCAAACCTTGGGGTTTAGTCCATATGATCCAAATGACTTATCTACAATCAGATCTTTCAGCTTACCAAGCACCTTCTCCTTTGTAATAGTAACTGCACTCACTTCTGCATACTGCTATTGTCTTCCACAGAGAAGACTGATGCAAAATACTTATTAATCTCATCTGCCATCTCTTTGTTCCCCGTTACTACCTCTCCAACGCCATTTTCCAGTGGTCCAATATCCACTCTCACCTCTCTTGTACTTTTTATATATCTGAAAAAATCTTTGGTATCCTCTTTTATAGTATTGGCCAGTTTACCTTTGCATTTAATCTTTTCTCTCTTTATGGATTTTTCAGTTGACTTTAGTTGAGTCCTGACGAAGGGTCTCGGCCCGAAACATTGACTGTACTTCTTCCTATAGATGCTACCTGGCCTGTTGCGTTCCAGCAGCATTTTGTGTGTGTTGCTTGAATTTCTAGCACCTGCAGATTTTCTCGTGTTTTAGTTGACTTTAGTTGGTTTTTAAAAACTTCCCAATCCTCTAACTTCCCACTAAGTTTTGTTCTATTATATGACCTCTGTTTTGCTTTTATGCAGTCTTTGGCTCCCTTGTCAGCCACAGCTGTATCATCCTCCCTTTAGAATACTTCTTCATCTTTGGGAGCACCACATCACCAAGAACTTCACGTGGTCTGTACACACCAGCTGTGTGGTGAAAAAGCCACAGCAGCACCTCCTTCTCCTCAGACGGTTGAGGGAGTTTGGTATGGGCCCTTAAATCCTAAGAACTTTCTACAGGGGCACAATTGAGAGCATCCTGACTGTCTGCATCACTGCCTGGTATGGGAACTATACTTCCCTCAATCATAGGACTCTGCAAAGAGTGGTGCGGACAGCCCAACACATCTGTAGATGTGAACTTCCCACTGTTCAGGACGTTTACAAGGACAGATGTGTATAAAGGCCCATAGGATCATTGGGGACCCAATTCATCCCAAACACAATCTATTCCAGCTGCTGCCATCTGGGAAGCGGTACCACAGCATAAAAGCCAGGACCAACAGGCTCTGGGACAGCTTCTTCCACCAGGCCATCAGACTGATAAACTCATGCTGATTTGAGTGTATTTCTATGTTACATTGACCGTTCTATTTATTTCTATTTATTTATTTAAGCTTTCCTTTATCTTAAGCTCCCTAATCAAAGTTGGTTCATTACACGACAGCCAGTCCAGAATTACCTTCCCCCTAGAGGGCTCAGCCTCAAGCTTCTCTGAAAAGACATCTCATAGGCATTCTACAGATTCCCTCTTCTGGGATCCAGCGCCAACTGGGATTTCCCAATCTATGTGCATATTGAATCCCACATGACTATCGTAACATTGCCCTTTTTACATGCCTCTTCTATCATCCATTGTAAGTTGTACCCCACATACTGGCTACTGTTTAGAGGCCTGTATGTAGATCCCATCAGGGTCTTTATACCCTTGCATGTTATTAACTCTAACCACAAAGATTCTACATCTTCTGATCCTATGTCATCTCTTTCTAAGGATTTTGTTTTATTTTTTTACCAACAGAACCAACACACCCCCTTTTTCCTGCCTGTCTTCTTGATACAATGTGTATCCTTGAATGTTAAGCTCCCACCTATGATCTTCCTACAGCCACAACTCAGAGATTCCCTGAATGTCATACCTGTCAATTTCTAACTGCGTTACAAGATCATCTACCCTATTCTGTATACTGTTTGCATTCAAATATAATGCCATCAGTCCTGCATTCATCACCTTTTTCAATTTTGCTCGCATGTTACACTTCAACTCATCCTACTGACTGCAATTTTTCCCTATCATCAGCTCATCTTTCTTCACATCTCATTACACGTTGTATCTACTTGCGTACTAATTTCCCATCCTTAACCTTATCACTCTGGTTCCCATCCTCCTGCCAAATTAGTAAATTATGTTAAACCCTCCTCAGTAACTCTATCAAACCTGCCCACCAGGGTATTGGCCATTGAGTTCAGGTAGAACCCATCCTTTTCGTACAGATTCCACTTTTTGTACATGACTCCACATTCAACTGATCATAAGTTCATCCATATTTTCCTCATATCTTCTACTATCTTCCTGCCCTAATTTTAGACTTAAAATTAACAAATAATCCAAAATCAATTGCTATTTAGGGAAAAAGTTCTCAATTTCTGCCATCCTCTTCATGTATGAACTTACAGTATTTCTGACCACTCCTGAATGGCCTGGGTCTCATTTTTGAAACATCTCCCCCTACCTTCAACTCCCCAAACCAAGGAAATAATCTGAACATACTTACCCTGCCCCTTAACAGCAAATCACCCCCTCACCCTCAGTCCTACATTCTCCCATAATTCAGTCTGTGGAGACCAGCTGTTCCACTGGCTAAATAGCAAAGCATAAGGAAAAGGGTACTGATTGTGGATGATCAGCCATGATCACAGTGAATGGTGGTGCTGGCTCGAAGGGCTGAATGGCCTACTCTTGCACCTATTGTCTATTGTCATACACATTAAAGGCTGGGTGTGCTCCTTTTGGTTCTGAGGCACCCTAGAGATTTTCACAGGTCATAACTAACCCTCTCTCCTTTGTCTTCTATCCCTACCTGCCCCTCCAGTGCACAGATATCCAGAATACAGTCAGAGCAAATTGGAATGGGCCTGGGCAAGCAGCCTCTCAAGGCAGTGTGGGTCCTGGCACCTTGTGTCAACTATTCACACATGGCTGATGGACTAGCTTAAATCAAACTCAGGGATCCCTCATAAAACACAGATACGTATAAATGGGCACATTGAGAGTTGCATGTAAATAAATGATTGGGATATAATTATAATCCATTCACTAAAATGGATTATAATCTTTGTGATTTTTATAAATGACCTGGATGAGGAAGTGGAGGGATGGGTTAGTAAATTTGCTGATGACACAAAGGTTGGGGGTGTTGTGGATAGTGTGGAGGGCTGTCAGAGGTTACAGCGGGACATTGATAGGATGCAAACCTGGGCTGAGAAGTGGCAGATGGAGTTCAACCCAGATAAGTCGTTCATTTTGGTAGGTCAAATATGATGGCAGAACATAGTATTAATGGTAACACTCTTGCCAGTGTGGAGGATCAGTGGGATCTTGGGGTCCAAGTCCATACGATACTCAAAGCTGCTGCACAGGTTGACTTTGTGGTTAAGAAAGCACACGATGCATTGGCCTTCATCAATTGTGAGATTGAGTTTAGGAGCCGAGAGGTAATGTTACAGCTATATAGGACCCTGGTCAGACCCCACTTGGAGTACTGTGCTCAGTTCTGGTTGCCTCACTATAGGAAGGATGAGATTTATAAAGACGTGGCCTGGATTGGGGAGCATGCCTTATGAGAACAGGTTGAGTGAACTCTGCTTTTTTTCCCTGGAGCGACAAAGGATGAGAGGTGACCTGATAGAGGTGTATAAGATGATTAGAGACATTGATCGTTTGGATAGTCAGAGGCTTTTTCCCAGGGTTGAAATGGCTTGCACAAGAGGGCATAGTTTTAAGGTGCTTGGAGGTAGATACAGAGGAGATGTCAGGGGTAATTTTTTTTTACGCAGAGAGTGGTGAGTGCGTGGAATGGGCTGCCGGCGACGGTGGTAGTGATGGATATGACAGGGTCTTTTAAGAGACTCCTGGACAGGTACATGGAGCTCAGAAGAACAGAGGGCTATGGGTAACCCTAGGTAACTTCTAAGGTAAGGACATGTTTTGCACAGCTTTGTGGGCTGAAGGGCCTGTATTGTGATGTAGGTTTTCTATGTTTCTAAACTATCATTCATTAAAGTTATTAAATAATCTATAAGGCTGGTGGTATTTATTCAAAATATTAATGGACAATATTTGCTTGAAATTTGCATGCATCATCATACTGGGAAAATGGCAGTAAGTCCAGAACATATATGTAAAAGAAGATTTTCTTCTCCTCATCAGAGGGTGTAGTGATATAATTTTGGTTATGACAATCAATGTGGAATTAATGAATCATCGTGGCTATTTTGCTCACTTTTCTGGGATGTGAAGCCTCTGAAAAAGTTATATCTTGTTGAATGAGATGCAATAAGTTTTTAAACAATATCCTAAGTCATAATTATTGTTGATAATCTCAGTAGTCCTGAAGAACTAAATCTATGCAAGGCATCTTCTTTCATTAGCATATACTGTTTATAAATACAGTGGATTTTTATAACATCATTAAGTTTGTTAATGATCTTTTAATTTCTACCTCAATACATTTTTGTCTGTATTTTTTTTAATTGGCTTCCAGAAATTGAGTAAAACATAAATCAAAGTTAAAAGGAAATTTTATGGTGGTAAGCTTATTTGAACACCATAGTCTAATTGGTTACTCAGCCAGTTGGATAACCTTATTGTTGCTGGAACCATGGAACTTGTATGACTCCAAACAATTCGCAGATATGTCTTTTTTGACATCTGTGGTAATCACCATTCCCTTATCACTGAACAAACAATTCTGCCAATGGATTGGACACAATTGACGGAAAGTCAAAGCAATTATTCCATTCACAAACAAGAGAAAATCTCCAGATGCTGGAAATCTGAGCAACACGCACAAAATGCTGGAGGAACTCAGCAGGCCAGGCAGCATCTTTGGAAAAGAGTACAGTCGATGTCTTGGGCTGAGTCCCTTCGTCAGGGCTGGAGAAAATAAAGGTTGGGGGAGGGGGGAAGAAACACAAGGTGATAGGTGAAGCCGGGGGGGTGGTGGGGTGGTGAAGCAAATAGCTGGGAAGTTGATTGGTGAAAGGGATATAGGACTGGAGAAGGGGGTTTTGATAGGAGAGGACAGAAGGCCATGGAAGAAAGAAAAGGGGGAGGAGAACCAGAGGGAGGCGATGGACAGGTAAGGAGATAAGGTGAGAAGGGAAATGGTGAGATGGGGTGGCATTACCAGAAGTTTGAGAAATCAATGTTCATGCCTTCAGGTTGGAGACTACCCAGATGGAATATAAAGTGGTGCTCCTCCAACCTGAGTGTGGCCTTATAGCGACAGTAGATCAGGCCATGGACGGACATGTTGGAATAGGAGTGGGAAGTGGAAATAAAATGGCTGGCCACTGGGAGATCCTGCTTTTTCTGGTGTGTGTTGCAATTATTCTATGACTTAGTTCATGTGGATTCTGTGTTGTTGCGTAAATGAAATCACTGGAGGGAGAGTTACTGGTAGATACAAAGCAGCTTCTTTATTTGACAAAACAATGTACAACAGGCATCCTACTGAGACGCTTTTGGTGGAAAGGTCTGCTGGTCCAACGTGGGGCTCGATATTTATTTGCTGAACACAAAGGACAATTCCTTATTTACAAAGTATAGACAATGCTTTCTTTTGAAGCTACATGCAAACTTCACACCTTCTGGTTCACATCCATCCAACAGACACCAGGATCATAGAAAATAGGTGCAGGAGTAGGCCATTCAGCCCTTCAAGCCTGCACTGCCATTCAGTATGATCATGGCTGATCATCCAACTCAGAACCCTGTACCAGCCTTCCCCCGCCATACCCCCTGATCCCTTTAGCCACAAGGGCCATATGTGGACTGAGATTCACAGCTTTTAGGAAATACATTGTCAAGGAACAGAAGACTGGTGGCCAAAGCCATTTGCTAAACGTAAATGAACTAAACCCAAAAATCACTGTAACATTCTGCAATGGATTAGCTTACATTATATTTCTGTAAAATGGATTCCATTTCAGATTTCAGACTCATGAACATTTCATGGTCTGGTAGAGCAATTCAAATATGCTGAAAGGCAAGAAGCTGGAGACAGTAGTTGACTCAGTCCAATACATTACAAGTACATTCCTCCCTATCAGTGGTAGTATCTACAGGAGGCACTGCCTCAAGGAAGGCAACATCTGTCATCAAAGACTCCCACTATCTGGGCCTTGATGTTCTCTTGCAGCTGCCATTGGGCTGGAGATAGAGAAGACTGAAGCCTCACACCATCGAGTTCAAGAACAGTTACCTGCCTTCAGCCATTCAGTTCTTGAACCAAATGGAACATTCCTAATCATCACAGTTTAGTAACACCATGACCATTTTGATCACTGTGCACTAAATTGATCTTTGATGTTTTGTTCTATTTTGTAAAAATTGTGTTTATGTTTTCTTGTAAGTGCTGCTTATGAGTTACTGTGTAGATGCGATGCTGCTGGAAATAAGACTTTCATTGTGCCTGTGCATACATATACTTGTGCATGTGACAATAAACTTGACTCTTCTACTCCTAATCCACTGCATAAAACACCTCTTTCTGTTAATTATTGATAAACTAGCAGCTTTGGGCTGCATTTGAATCACATCCACACATTTGCACCACATTATAAGGCTTCTAGTTCTACAAGATGAAATGCTTGTACTGAGGAGTACATGTTAAGACCTCCAGAAGCAACCAAATAAGTCAAGTCTACAGGAAGCAAAGTACGGAACAAGATTTCTGTGGCAGGAGTTAGGGGAGTGGTTCGTGGTGGGAGGAAACTTCAGGTGAATATTTAAATGAATATCTAGATGAATATGACTTTGATAAAGGTTTGAAACCAGCACCAGAGAACAACTCGTTGGGCGAGGGAAGTAGCTATTGGACATAAAGCATAAGTCCAAGAGAATCTGCAGATGCTGGAAATCCAGAGCAGCACACACACCCACACATGCACAGAAGATGCTGAAGGTATTCAGCAGATCAGGCAGTGTCTATGGAAATGAGTAAACAATCAACGTTTCGGGCTGAGTCCCTTCATCAGGACTGGAAAGGAAGGGGGACGATGCCAGACTAGAAGGTGGCGGGGGGGAGGGGAAGGAGGATGTGCTAGAAGGCTTTAGGTGAAGTCGGGTGGGGAAGGAGGATGAAGTAAGAAGCTAGAAAGTGATAGGTGGAAAAGGTATAGGGATAGAGAGGAAGGAATCTGATAGGAGAGGAGAGTGGGCCATTGGAGAAAGGGAAGGGGGGAGATGATAGGCAGGTGAGGAAAAGTGAGGAACGGAAGAAGAGGGAAGGGTGAGGGGGTAAAATTGCCAGAAGCTGGAGAAATAAATGTTCATGCTCTGAGGTTGGAGGCTACCTAGATTGAGTATGAGGTGTTGCTGTTCCATGTCCGAGAGTGGCCTCATCAAGGAGGAGAGGAGGCCGTGGACTGACAGATAAAGCAGCAAGTTCATGGTCAAAGCTACATATATGGCTTTGGTTCAGATTGCTTGTTCTCTGGCACACATGCACTGGAGATTACGCCCATCCAATAGGAAAATCTGGTTGCTTGTCCTGCCTCCTCCTCTGCTGTCCCAATGAGTTCAGAAGCCATCTCGAGTTTTATCACTATGATCAGCTTTCAAAAGATAGGGCTGGTAAGTCAGCTGAGTCGAGTTCAAATCTTCATCAGCAATTACTAATTACTCGCCACACAAGTGGCAATCCAGTGAACTGCTCTGTAAGAACACCATTAAATACCGTGCTAAATAGTTCCCCATGTGCGAGGGGTGAAATTGTACTGGAGTAAAATTGACAATCTCTCTCTTCAATAATCATTTAAAAAATTGTACTACCTGAGACTGTAGACATGCCTGCACACGTGACACCCACTTAATGTTAAGGAAGTTTATGCACACTCTTCTGAAAGCGATCAAATTTAAATTCCTGTACGTGGTCCTGGCTCCCAGAATCGCAATCAGAATCATTATCATATTTATCATCGCTGATGTTTATTGTGTCTTTACACTGTATTACTGCTGCTGCAAAACAACTAATTTCAAGAGTCAGTGATAGAATGAGAAGTGTTGTTCGGTGGGCGCAGGACAGTGCAATGGCATAGAAATCTATATATTAAGTAAGTAAATAAATAGTCCAGAAAAGAACTAGTGAGGTAGAGCTCTTGGGTTCACGGAACATTCATAAGTTTGAAGACAAGAGGAAGAAGTTGTTCCTAAATTGTTGAGTGTGGGTCCTTAGGCCTCTGTACCTTCTCCCTGATGGTAATAATGGGAAGGGGAAGTGCCCCTCGTGGTGAGAGGCCTTAATTATGGATGGCTCCTTCTTGAGGCACCAGCTTTTGAAGATATCCTCAAAGGTGCTGAGCATTGTGCCCGTGACGGAGCCGGTTGAGTCTACAACCCTTTACAGCCTCTTGCAATCCTGTGCTCCAGACTGTTATACAACCAGTTGGAATACTCTCCACTGTAATCTACAGAAATACAGATATATTAAATCTGCTCAAACCCCTAATGAAGGAGAGTCCCTGGCATGCCTTCTTCATGATCGCAACAATGTGCTGGGGCCAATCTAAATCCTTTGAGATGTTGACAGCAAGGAACTTGAAGCTGGTCACCTTTTCTGCTACTGGCTCCCCAATGAGGACTGGTGTGTGTTCTGACTTCCCTTTCGTTAAGTCCACAGACATTACCTTTGTATTGCTGATGTTGATTGAGACATTGTTGTTCTGATACCAACTCAACCAGTCAACTTATAATGCTCCTGTAAGCCTCCTCCTCACCATCTGAGATTCTACCAATAACTGCAGTGTCATTAGCAAATTTATAGATAAAGCTTCAGCAGTACTTAGCCACACAGTCATGAGTGTAGAGAGAGTAGAGTAGCGGGCTAAGCACGCATTGTTGAGATGCTCCTGTGTTGATCATCAGTGAGAAGATGTTATTACCTATCCACACTGATAGTGGTCTCCCGATGAGGATGTTGAAGATACATTTGTAGAGGGAGGTACAGAGGTCCAGGTTTTCAAGCTTTTTAATTAATATTGCTTATTAATATTAGTTATTGGTTATTAATATTAATAACAACCCAGCAAGTTAATTTCAATGATTTCTGTTTGTTGGCAGGTACCTTCTGGCAGAACGTGTAATACTTTAATGAATAACATTTTAGAATAATTTCAAATAATTACAAGTATTCTAGTTAAAGTACAATGATAAAATCCTATAAAGAACTATAGTAGACTGCTGTAATTTAAAGGCTTACAGTGCCACCTACTGACTCTTCTTGCTCAACTAAAGATATCTTGCTTGCTCCCCAGTTCTCGGGATTCTCACGTGATAATGATACCCTCAGACCACACCACAGCTGGGCAGGACCTCAAGGAAAGCAGATGGCTTGTGAGGTAGATTCAAAGGTTCAAAGGTCCAATTTAATGTCAGTGGAATGTATACAATATATATCCTGAAATGCTTTTTCTTCTCAAGCATCCACGAAAACAGAGGAGTGCCCCAAAGAATGAAGGACAGTTAAACGTAAGAAACCCAAAGTCCCCCCCCCCAGCTCCCCTCCATCGCGCGAGTAAGCGGCAGCAAGCAATGATCCCCCTCCCCCCACTAGCAAAAAAAGCATCAGTACCCACCACTGAGCACTCAAGCATGAGCAGTAGTGTGTTCCTTCTGCCATCTACACTGGGCTTCTGTTTGCTCCCAAGAAATGGACTTGAGATTCTTATTGCTATCCGGAGCAACAATGATTTTGTTCTCCTTTACACTTGTGTACGGGAAATGACATTAAACAGTCTTGAATCTGGATGACCCTTCTCAATTCAGAGTAGTAATGAGCCAGAGGTTCCCATCATGGATGGAAATGTCGTACTTCTTCGAGGCTTTGAAAACAGACTTGAAACTTTTCCACAGAAAACCTGGAAATTTCTTGGAACAATAGAGATTGGGACAGTCTGGTGTCAGTATTGTAGCTCATCCATCAGAGCAGACTATGTGTGATTGGTGCCTGTGAGATGGGTTGATGTTGCTTCACTTACTCTGCCAGTGGCTTTGTAGGGTTTTAGACTGCGTTAGCTGTCTCCTCAGATGCCTGCTGTAGGTAGTCCATGTCTTTGAAATGCATAAGAGGACAGGGAAGATATCTGCCGCCTAGTAGACCAAGTTGGGTCTGAGGCATTAATCTGGCACTCTTCACCAGACACCAAAGGCTACATTGGTGCACTGATAAAGACAGCACATTTAACTTTCAATGTCTACTTTCACTGTGAGGTGGCACTTGAAGATAGTTATGGATCTTTATTGTTAGCCAGTGTTATGCCTTGGTGGCAATTTGGTTGAGGACTGTTATGTTGTTGATGTTAAATGAATCAGTCAGTAATGAAACATTACCTCTGTTTTGCTCTGCTCAGCTACTGTTTTTGACCTATTGATCATTTCCAGAACCTGCAGTTTTTTGTTCTATGCTTGCAACTTGGAGCTGATCCTCTGAATGTGCACTTAGCGCCACCTAGGAATGAATTCTTGCATCACAGTCTGGATATTTAATTGAAGAAGATGTAAAAACATGTTTAATAAATGAATAATATGGTTTATTAGATATGCCAAGTGTACCACAACCATAAATAACAGACTATGTTAGCTTCAGATAATCTTGCGAGATGATTTACACACATCTACAAAAGGCTTTGGGCCGCCTCTGATTTACTGTGTAACCCCTTCATTTCTGTAGCTGGGTTCTGAGTTTCTGGTGAACGATGACCCCCTTAGGTATTGACAATGGGGACTCATTGTAACTGATGGTTAATCTCTCTCTCTGAAGATGACCACAGCCTGGCACTTTTGTGATGTGAATGTTACTTGGCATTCCTCATTTCTGGAGAAGTTTTCTTTCGTCCTGTAGCTGGAATGATATGTGGTCCTGTATTGCTGCCGCATCCAGTGCTTTTAGTCATCTCTTGATGCCTCAATGGAGTGAATCAAAGTGGTTCGAGAATGGCTTGTGTGATGGCGGGATCTTAGGAGGAAGCTGAGGTGGATCTCACTGAATGTGACTCTAATTTTCCTCCCTGTGGCTACTTCATTAATAATATTAATAAGTTGATAGATTCAATCCAATCTGCTAGTGAGATCAGCTAGTTCTCCATTATTATGGACTGGCAAAAACATACCCACAGCCTCCGTCAGCACAGGTGCACCACGACACTGTGTGCTTAGCCCCTGCTCTGCTCACTTTACACCTTTGACTGTGATGCTAAGCACAACTCCAGTGCCACGTTCATGTTTGCTGATGACATCACTGCCAGTGGCTGAATCAAAGGTGGTGGTGAATCTGCATATCGGAAGGAGGTTGAAAATCTGGCTGAGTGGTGCCACAGCAGCTTCTCACTCAATGTCAGTAAGCCCAATGAGATGATTATTGACTTCAGGAGGAGGAAACTGGGGTCCCTGAGGCAGTTCTCATCAGGGGATCAGAGGTGTAGGGGGTCAGCAACTTTAAATTCCTCGGTGTTATCATTTTAGAGGATCTGTTGTGGGACCTGTACATAAGAGCGTTACAAAAAAAGCACAACAGCACCTCTACTTAGATTAGATTATTAGATTATAAGGACACGCAGTCCTCTTTTATTGTCATTTAGTAATGTATGCATTAAGAAATGATACAATATTCCTCCGGTGTGATATCACAAAACACAGGACAGACCAAGACTGAAGAACTGAAAAAACCACATAATTATAACATATAGTTACAACAGTGCAACAATACCATAACTTGATGAAGAACAGTCCATGGCACAGTAAAAGAGTTCAAAGTTTCTCGAAAGTCCCACATCTCACGCAGACGGGAGAAGGAAGAAAACTCTCCCAGCCATGCCCGACCACAGTCCGACTCTGAGTCGTCCGAAAACTTCGTGCCTCCGATCATCCCTCCGACACTGAGTGCCAAGCACCATCTCTATCCGAACGATTCGACCTCAGTCTTAGTCGCCAGCAGCAGGCAAAGCCGGGGATTTTGAGGCTTTCCCTCCGGAAGATTCTCGATCGCCCAGTAACAACAGCAGCGAACCGGCGTTTCAGAAATTTCTCCAGATGTTCCTCTGTGCTTTTACGTCTGTCTCCATCGAATCAGAATTGTCCATGGCCCCTATATAACAGATATGATATCATTTTCACTGGAGAGATGCGCACGCGTGGCGCACTGCTATCTTCTCCTCCTTAAAAGATTACGAAGATTCAGCACAACTTCTAAAACTTTGACAATCTTGTATAGATGTATGGTGGACAGTATAGTAACTGGTTGTACTATGGCCTGGAATGGATACACCAATGCCCTTGAATGGAAATTCCCACAAAAAGCAGCGGATACAGCCCAGTCCATCACAGATAAAGCCCTCCCACCATTGTGCACATGTACATGGAGTACTGTTGCAGGAAAGTAGTACCCATTATCAAAGACCCCCACCATCTAGACCATGCTCTCTTCTCACTGCTGCCATCATGAAGAAGGTACAAGAGCCTCCGGACCCACGACACCAGGTTCAGGAACTGTTAGTGCCCCCCAGCCATCAGGCTCTTGAACCAGAGAGGATAACTTCACTCAATTTCTCTTGCCCTGTCACTTAACTGTTCCCACTTTTAGGGCATATTCCGGAGATACAATACAGCAAACATTAATTCCAACAGCAACCTGTAAATTTCAGTCTTTATTTGGGATACCCACAAGCTGATAGCTTTGGAGTCACTCAAGAGAGAGGCTCTCTGATCCAACATCACAGCACATTTTTATATGCTAAAGAACAAAGACAACAGGACAATGTCTATAGTTACAATACCATCATAATGATTCTTTTGAGTTACGTGAGTTATGCCCTGGATAAGATTTCCATTGTTATGCTGTGAGGTAGTTTTCTGTAAACAAAAGCATGCTAAAAATGTGCTTTGGTTTCGACTGAGATTAGGACCCATTTTGTCCCACTTTAGAATGTGTGTCAGCCAATCAGGATTGTGGGATGTGAGAGAAGGTTCGAGAGAGCTGTGGGGAAGAGTTTTCTGAAGGACAGTAGTCTAGTTTGGGGTCTTTTGGCGGGAGCTGTGGAGCGGGACACAAAGGAAGATGCCACAGAGTGCCATTGGAATGGGGAGTCTCCGTTGCAAGGATGGCCTTGTGCAGATGAAAGGTTCCAAGGAGGAAAGGCCAGTACTCCTGAGAGAGGGCCAGTTTGTTTGAAATAGTCTTCAACGGGAGTTTGCAGTGTGGCAGGTGCTTTCACACAGACCATGAGTCCAGCATGTGAGTAAGAGATATACCCCAGACTACTCCAGTATGAGCTCTAACGTTCTGTGTACATTGGACAGAATTAACTCTAATGGCCCCTTTAACTTTTCCTTTCTTTTTCTGTAACTGTCTGTTAAAGTTGACAATTTGGTAAATATACCTTCTGTATAATTTTATGCTGGTGTGCAATCTGTCATTTTTGGGCTACTGATAATTGTGTATGGGCAGTACTTACATAGCATTTGCTCAAACTGAGGTTTCTTTGAATGGAACATCACGAGGTTACTGTTTGGTTGAACCCCAAATCATATCGACCCTAGATGTATATTGTTTATGAAAGAAGGCCTTCTCATCGCAGAGTCATGTGCTGTTAGCAGAGCAGGCTAATGAGCCAAGTCTGTATATGAATCCTGGTGAGAGGGTTACACATGCAATTTTTCAAATTTCTAGGTCTTCCTACCAACGCACCCAAAATGAGTGTTAATTTCTGTGGTGTCTGAATTGTATTAATGCAGTGGGGTGCTGATTGCATTCATGCATATGCAGACATATCAGTCAATTGTATGTTTCCTGGTCTGCAATTTACTCTAAAATGCAGCTTCAGGAAGACCATTGTTCTGAGCTGCATTTTAAATTCAATCTACAATCCATATTCAGATCCGACAGCTGGTTGCTGTTGAAATTAATATTTGCAATATTGCATCCTCAAAATATACCCTAAAAACCACAACCTATGTTATCACTTTCAAGGACTTAGCATCTCATGTTCCTGACATGTATTGCTTATTTGTTTAGTTATTATTACTTTTTTCTCTTTTGTATTTGCACAGCTTTTTCATCTTTCCCACACTGCTTGTATGCCCAGTTAATGCAGTCTTTCATTAATTCTGTTATGGTTAATGGATTTATTGAGTATGCCCACAAGAAAATGAATCTCAGGATTGTATTTGGTGACATATATGTACATACTTTGATAATAAATTTACTTTGAACTTTGAACTATTTTATTTTGCCTTTCAAGCATGTAGTTGTGTGTTGAGACTTCACTCAGCTAGCACCTCAGCAATTTTAAGGAATAGTTCGTGCTGCCACCAGCATTCTCTCCTATATTCCTGATTGAATTATGGTTTATTTCCTAGCTTGATAGCAACGTGACCTTAATGCTGGTGGTGGTGTACTTCTCTGCTGTAGTTGATGGTCCACATATCTGAGGAATACCCAGCTTAGAACTGCCAGACTTGTTCTGATCGTATCTCATTTAGTACCATTACAGATCCATTGACGTTGGTGGTCTCTTCTACCTGTGCTATGTTGGACGAATGTACCTGCCATAAGTAGCATAATGAGGACTAGATCAGGTAAGTCTATCACTCTTATTCATTCACTCACCTCCTGCCATAGTGCCAGTCTGGCAGCTTTGCTCTGGCCTATATACTGTTGCTGTCTTCCATTATTTGGTTGAATTTTAAATATTCTCTAAAATTGCAATCATGGATGAACAGTAGTCATGGGCGTGCCAACAGTGGCCAAATGCTGACAAATGAATAAGTAAAAAAAACTGATAAACAATGATACAAATATTCTAACATTTAAGGTAGTACTAAATATAATATATTATAGAGAAATACTGTATCATTAACATGTAAAACCCAATCAGATCAAACAAAGAATATATTCAATATTTATCCCAATCATTAACACTCTGAAATTTTTTATTGGGTTTTGTGGAATTAATTCTGGATTCCACAAGGTCATTGTTTATTTAATTCCAAATGCAATTTTCCAATATTTGTAGTTTTGAAACTTTCTGACACTCCTCCGATAGACTCTCAAGTTTATAAAAACGAGACCAAATTATTACAGATTTAGATAAGGTTGATGTGAGGATGGAGTAGGGTAGGGAATATTGAGAATCAGGAGTTAGAGTCTCAGAATAAAGTCAGGTTTCAGAAGGGGAATTTATTTATTTATTTATTTATAACTTATAACTTCAGAAACAGGACAATATATCACTGGAATTTTCTAACCAAGCAGAGGCTGTGGAGGCATAATTGCTAAGCATATTCATAATGGCTGAGGTAATCTGATAAAGGTTTGTAAGATGATGAGATGCATAGACATAGACAGGCAATATTTTTTCCCAGGGATAAAATGTGTAATGTCAGTGGGCAAGCGTTTAAGGTGGTGGTGGGGGGGGGGTAATTTTAAAGGAGATGGGAGGGTTTTTTTTTACAGAGTGGTGGGTGCCTGGACTGCACTGCTTGGGGTGTTGGTAGAGGCAGATACATTAGAGACTTTTAAGGGACACTTAGAAAGGCACATGAATGTGAGGAAAGTAGAAGCATATCAAAGATCAAAATAAAATTAATATCAGAATACATCAGTGAGATCTTGGGGTCCATGTCCACAGGACAGTCAAAGCTGCTGCACAAGTTGACAGTGTTGTTAAGAAGATGTATGGTGTGTTGGCGTTTGTCAACCATGGGACTGAGTTCAAGAGCCATGAGGTAATGTTACAGCTATATAAGACCTTAGTTAGACCCCACTTGAGTCAGTTCTGGTATTCTGGTCACCTCACCACAGGAAAGATGTGGATACAATAGAGAGAGTGCAGAGGAGATTTACAAGGATGTTCCCCGGATTGGAGAGTGTGCCTTATGAAAATAGATTGAGTGAACTTGGCCTTTTCTCCTTGGAGTGACAGAGGATGAGAGGTGATTTGATGGAAGTGTATAAGATGATGAGAGGCATTGATTGTGTGGATAGCCAGAGGATTTTTCCCAGGGATGAAATGGCTAAGACGAGGAGGCATAGTTTTAAGGTGCTTGAAAGTAGGTACAAGAGGGATGTCAGAGGTAAATTTTTCACACAGAGAGTGGTGGGTGCGTGGAATGCACTGCCAGCGAAGGTGGTAGAGGCGGATACAATAGGGTCTTTTAAGAGACTCTTGGATAGGTACATGGAGCTTAGAAAAATAAAGGGCTATGCGGTAGGGGAATTCTAGGCAGTTTCTAGGTAGGTTACATGGTCAGCACAACATTGTAGGCTGAAAGGCCTGTAATGTGCAGTAGAATTCCAGGTTTCTATGTTTCTTTTAATCTATATACAATCCTGAGATTTGTTTTCTTGTGGACGTACTCAGTAAATCCTAGAAACTTACCCCAACAGGACGGCCAAACTGCCAATGTGCAAAGAACAACAAAATGAGCAAATACAAAAGAGAAAAAAATAATAACAATAATAAATAAGCAATCATTATCATGGACATGAGATGAGAAGTCCTCAAAAGTGAGCCCATAGGTTGTGGGAACAGTTAAGTGATGGGGCAAATGAAGTTGGGCAAAGTTATTCACTATGGTTCAAAAGCCTGATGGTTGAGGGGTAATAACCTTTCCTAAAACTGGTGGTTGGGTCCTGAGTCTCCTATACCTTCTTCCTGATAGCAGCAGTGAGAAGAGAGCATGCCCTGGATGGTGGGGATATCTGATGGTGGATGCTGCTTTCCTGCAACTCTGCTCTGTGTAGATGTGCTCAGTGACGGGGAGGGCTTTACCATAATGGACTGGGCAATATCCACTATTTTTTGTAGGATTTTCCATTCAAGGAAATACTAATTTCAAATGCATTGGCATTTCAATATCAGGCCACAACCAGTCAACGTAATCTACCAGACGTCTGTAGACATTCATCAAAGTTTTAGATGACATGCCAAATCTTTGCAAAATTCACTTACCCTTTCCCTAAACTATGGACTCATTTTCAAGCACTCTTTGGCTGATGTTCTTGATATTTATTGTTTATTTATTATTAGTACTTCTTTTTTTCTTTCTTTTTATATTTGCACTGTCTGTTGTCTTTTGCATATTGGTTGTTTGTCCGTACCATTGGGTGCAGTTTTTAATTGATTCGATTGTGTTTCTTGTGTTTACTATGATTGCCCACAAGAAATAAATCTCAGGGTTGTAATTGGTGACAAATATATACTCTTATAATAAATCTATTTTGAATTTTGAACTTTGAACAAAATGCTGAAGGAACTCGTCAGGCAGCATCTATGGAGGAGAATAAATGTTGGACGATGAGTACTGATAAAAGGTCTTAGCCCAAAACATCAACTGTTTTTTCCACTCCGTAGATGCTGCCTGGCCCGATGAATTCCTCCAGCATTTTGTGGTGCGTTACTCTCAATTTCCAGCATCTGCAGAATCTCTTGAGTTTAAGTTTGAACATTAGCCATGATAGTATTGAATGGTGGAGCAAACAGAAGGCACTAAATGACGTATTCCTGCTTTCCTTTCACGTAGTTTGGTCAGAGCTTGATTCCATGGCGTACTTGACTGAAGATATCCAAAAGCCTCAGGTGGCAGATTTTTTTAACCTCTTCAATGCTGGTCTTAAGCTCGTGCTCTGGGCTGTTGTGAATCCTGCTGCTAAGTTGTTTGATTATGGTGTCCTTGTCATTCATCCTGGCACAGATCACAAATGGGAAATGGAATCTTTTCTTATACAAAGCATTTAATTCACTAAGCTGGGATCTCTGTTCTGCAGTGAGATTGACTAATCCAGCTTGAGTCTGCTCACCCTGGGATTCAGTTGAGAGTGTTCCTCTGAGCAGATCTCTACCAGCCAGGTCAGGATGGCATCGCAAGAGTCCCTCTTTCCCTATCAAACACAAATGGAAAAGGTAGAAAGTTAAAAACCTGACACTTATTAAGACATTGTTTTCAAAATTTTATTCGATTCGCAACCCTACAGCCTTCGACATAATTGAATTAGCACACGGGAATGAAATTAACGCACGGGGCACTGAAACCAAAATAATTCCACAGCTGAAGTTTCTGATCTGTACCCAAACACAATGAACATTATTATACCATCTAAAGAAGGTATAGCTTTGTCCAGGCAGCCAAAAGAACTGCGCATCTTTTGTTCACTGGAAATATCCCAGAAATTCAGATATTCTATGCATTAATTTCATCATTGATTTTAATGGATGCACCATAGAAAGTATCCCACTCAGATACATCACGGTTTGAGATGGGAGCTGCTCTGTGACCATGATCACCAGAAATAGCACTGACTTGCAGACACAGCTCAGAACGTCATGAAAACCAGATTCCCCTTCATGGACTGTCTACAATTCTCACTGCATTGATAAAGCAGCCAGCATAATTAAAGATCCCACTCACCCTAGACATTCTCTGTTCTCCCTTCTCCCACAGGGCTGAAGATACAAAAGTCTGAAAGCATGTACCACTAAGCTCAAGAGCAGATTCTGTCCCACTGAGGTCCCTTTTGAATGATCCCCTATTATGATAAGATGGCCTCTTGACTTCGCAATCTACCTGGTCATGGACCTACACTTGATTGTCTCTCTACACTGCTCTTCCTCTGTAACTGTAACACTTTATTCTGCAGTCCATTACATTGCCTTGTACTACCTCGATGTACAGATGTGTTGCATTTTAGTGGAATGTGCTAAGTTTTCGAATACTGAAGTAAATCCTTTAACAGGATTTTAGACAGAAATGATCTACATGTGTGGGACTTCAACTCGTAGTTTCCATTCAGTGGTCTGACATCAGCAGTTCTCACTGTTCTCAAAGAAAGATCACACTTATGTTATGCAGATCTTCCATTGTGAACTTGAGAAATGCTGGGTCCAATCATGGTGGCAATACTTCCATTCTATTCAAAGTGAAAGATGCTGGAAATACTCAGCAGATCAGATAGCAGCTATGAAGTCAATGATTTTTCAACAGAAATGACATCAGACTGAAACATCGATTCATTTTGTTTCTTCTCAGTGACACTTCTGCTTGTCCCCTTGTAAATCCAGTGACATTGTGGGGGGTGAGGTTGAGGGTGAAGTGGGTGGAGAGGTGAGAATAAGGGTGGAGGTGGTCAGGGTGCTGGTAGGGAGGTGGGAGTGAGGGTGGTGAAGAGGTAAAGGATGACTTGAGTATGGGTATAACATGCAAAACAAACCCGGATTACAAGACGGCCTGCTGCGTTCACCAGCAACTTTGATGTGTGTTGCTTGAATTTCCAGCATCTGCAGAATTCCTCTTGTTTATAAGATGCTGAGTGTCTTTGATGGCCAAGAAAGCCAGGCTCAGCAGCTCAGCCATTATTCAAGAAGGCAAATACATCAGAATTCAAAAATATTACAAAACATTAATTTGTAAGGAATTCTCCCAAATGCTTGAAAGTCAAATTGAAAGAGGCTGCAGAGGTTTATAGACCCAACCAGCCCCATCAGAGGCACAACCCTCCCACCACCAAGAACATCTTCAAAAGGCAGTGCCTCAAGAAGGTGGCACCCATCACTGAGGAAGAGCACCATCTTCTCATTACTGCCATCAGGGAAGAGGTACAGCCACCTGAAGGCTCTCAACACTTTAAGAACAGCTTCTTGCCCTCTGCCATCAGATTTCTGGGCAGTCCATGAGCTTATAAACTCTTCCTTCCTATTACTCTAGATCTCTCTTATTTATCTGTCTGTCTATCTATCTATCCATCTATTTATTTACAAACTATTTGTCCATCCATTTATTTATATATTTTTCATTTATTTTTATTTTCTATGTCTTGCACTGTGCAGCTGCCACAAATAACAAATTTCATAATATTTGTCGGTGATGATAAACCTGATCCGGGTTCTGAAATTAAATAGACGTAAACACTTCAACAAAATCATAAGTAATTGCAAGTAATGTTGGAAAATCTAACGTGGCCATTTCAGTGGAGGAGAATTCTCGGCACCAGATACAACAGGGTAAGTGGCTCTGCCGATGTGCTGACCAACTGTCAGAATTCCGTGTCATACCCAAAGTAGGCTCTCTGAATAACTGCTTGAAATTTGGCACTTTCGCTTGGTGTGCATGTGTGGAAACCTCAGGCTTGGTGGTACTTATTGGCTGAAATGTCAGCAGTGCTTTTGGAGCTGTTAGCAGTTTTCTGCAAAACTGAGGCAATGCGAATTATTGTCATGTAATAGGAACAGTGCTCCACCTGCTGGCCCATTACCATTTTATGGACAAGATTTCTCGAATTTATATTCGCAAGCTTAATGCAATCAGGAGAATATACGAGGGACGATTGATAAGTTTGTGGCCTAAGGTAGAAGGAGACGAGTTATTAACTTCAAAATTTCTGCATAATCACTCAAAGAGTTGAACTGCATGTGTGTGTAACGAGAGCTGTATAACTCATCTTCTTCTACCTTAGACCATGAACTTATCAATTACCCCCTGCTGTGGACCACTTCTGGAGGTCCAAGATGCTGACTTCTACAAAGAAGGGATCCGTATGCTCCACAACCACTGGACTAAGTGTGTACATGTAGGAGGGTCTATGTTGAAAAACAAATGTGCTAGGTTTTCTAAAATTGACTCTTTCTACTTTAGGCCACAAACTTATCAATCACCCCTCGTATAACATATATTCATGGAATTAAATTAAAATACTGAATATATAATTCTCTATAATTATCACATTTGGTGACTGATTCCATCTATTGGATGAGATCAAAATGAAGCCTATGTTTCTGCACTGAAGTAACAGTTGAAACAAATGTTGAACCACTTCTTGTAGAGAAGAATGTTTTCATGAGCAGCATGTCAGAGACTTGAGTTGTTTCTGGTACACCTGCATGGTAAAGTATTTCAGTCAATAACTGTTTTGTGTTAATTCCACTGTTTATTTAACGCTGGGTGATGCTTGGATAGAAATTCTGTAGGTTAATAACATTCCGAGGCTGATCTCCTCAGCTGCTGACTAGGCCTCATATCATCCCAGGGATTGCTGCTTGTCTCTTCCTATGCAGCTCAAGTCTCATTCACTCCCTCAGTCTTCTTCCCAACTCTGCTGACTTGGTGGTCCTGGTCTCTTGTACCTGGCTTCAACTTACTCTACTTCAGCATTATACGCATTTACTCCATAGTCTTGGGTTTTCTCTCAGGAAAGGTTTATTAGACTGCCTTCAACTGTCATCATGTGAAAACCACAACTGATATATTGTTAAACTTTTCAACCAAGTGTAACCTCCTCACCGGGCTGGTATGCAAACTTGGCTCTGCTAACAGCCACGGGACTCTGTGGTGAGCAGGCCACCTTTCATAAACAATATATGTCTAGGCAACACACACAAAATGCTGGAGGAACTCAGCAGGCCAGGCAGCATCCATAGAAGAAAGTACAATTGACGTTTCGGGACAAAACTCTTCAGCAGGATCTTTTGTTGCTTGGATTTCCAGCCTCTGAAGATTTTCTCTTGTTTGTGATTTGAATATATGTCTAGGGTCAGTATAATTTGGGGTTCAACCAAACAAGAACATTGTGATGTTCCAATTAAGGAAACCTCAATTCGAGCAAAAGCTGTGTAAGTACTGCCTGTACAGAATTGTTGGTCAGCAAGAAATAACAGATCGAACACTGCATAAAATTATAAAGAAAGTGTATTTGCAAATTTTAGCTTTACTGATCAGTTAGTAGGAAAGGAAAAGAAAAAAAATAAAAGGGCCTATTTAAACCAGTCCAAATGTGCCCATAAAGTTGGAGCTCATCCTTGAAGCAGGACAGCAGGGCTCTTATCTCTAGCCAAAACCAAAACATTCTACCAGCAGGACACACAGCTTTTGCAGAAAACTGCTGAAATGAAATACCTACAGCATAACAGTATAAATCTTAACCAAGGCATTGCACAAGTATGAATATAGAAATAAAATAGATTATTTGTTCCAGCAGATGGAGCAAGTGATCATGATTCACATAAGGCTCCTTTTATCCTACTGTAATGAATATTGTCAAAATATCAGTCCACTCCCTTCTCCCTCCTGCAACAGCCTAACTTCTATTTGAATATGCTTGCCCCAATTATTCCCGGGCAGCAAATTCTGCATTGTAGTATTAATACCAAAAATGCTGGAAATATTCAGCAGGTCAGGCAGCATCTATGGAAAGAGGGACACAGTAAATGTTTCAAGCCAAAGATCCTTCACCAACATCGGTAAAGTGAGAAACAAGTTGGTTTTACGCTGCTAGTAGGGCAAGAGTGAGATAGATGGGCTGAATGGAATATTGCTGATCAGGTGAGGCCAGATTTGTTCAGGTAATTCCAATATTTTATGGAGCCATCTCATTAGAGAGAGTGAAAATAAATCGAGAGACACGTTAAAGCTGTGTAATGAGATCAGCAACAGGAAACCAGAAGCAGAAGTTCAAGTTCAAGTTTAGTTGTCATTCAATCATACATGAATACCCATGAATACAGCCAAACGAAACAGCTTTCCTCTGGGGCCACGATGGCAAACATAGTAACAGCCATACACAGTCTAGCACGTATAGTTAACAGTAAGGCACCTACAGCACATACAAGATAGCGAGTAAATATACAGTCACATAAAAAATATATTTGCTGGAAATTCCCGACAGATCAGACAGTGCCTGTGGAGAGATAAAGCCTGAGTTAATATTGTTTGCTCCCTCCGCAGATGGTAACAGATCTGCCGGGCATTTCCAACATTCTCCTTTTGGTTTCAGTTTCAGCAAAGGCTGCAATTTGTCAGTTTTAATTTGTCTCTTTGTTTCAATCTCTCACTGAATCTGCCCTCATTAATCTATTAACCATTTTCCCTCTCAGCCCCAATCTTCTGCCTTCTCCCCATAACCCATCATGTCCTGACTAATCAAAAATCTCTCAGCCTCTGCCTTAAATATACCCAATGCCTTGGCCTCCACAACAGCTGCCAAAGGCAATTAATTCCATAGAACCACCACTCTCTGGTTAAAGAAATTCTTTTTAATCTTCTTTCTAAAAGGACTCTGCTCTATTCTGAGGCTGTGTCCTCTGGTCCTAGATTCTCCCACTATCACAAATATCCCCTCCACATCCACTCTATTGAGGTCTTTAAACATTTGATAGGTTTCAATGAAGACACCCCTTATTCTTCTGAATTTCAGTGAGTACAGGCCCTGAGCCACCAAACACTCCTCATATGACAAGCCTTTCAATCCGGAATTATTTTTGTGAACCTCCTTTGAACCGTTTTCAACATCCTTTCTTAGATAATGTGCCCAGAACTGCTCACAATACTCCATGAGGCCTCACCAGTGCTTTATAAAGGCTTACCATTGCATCCTTGCTTTTATATTCTAGTCCTCATGAACTGAATGCTAATAGCCCACTTGCCTTCCTCACACCAATTCACCCTGCAAATTAACTATCAGGGAAACCTGCACGAAGACTACTCAGTCCCTTTGCACATCAGATTTTTGCACTTTCTCTCCATTTAGAGAGAAATGCTTTTATTTCTTCTACCAAAGTGCATGTCCATATACCTCTGGACACCCTATTCCATCTGCCATTTCTTTGCCCATTGTCTTAATCTGTCTAAGTCCTTCTGTAGCCTCTATACTTCGTCAAATCTACCTGCCCTTCCACCTATCTTCGTATTGTCCGTGAACTTGTCCACAAAGCCATCAATTCTATCATCCAAATTAATCCAAAATACTGACTTCTGGTATTATTCTTGACTATGGTTTTAGCTCATCTTTTAGTGCCTCCATCTTATTTCCATTCTTGTAATCAGTGCTCCAGGAGTCTATGTGTTTGACATAATTCCTATATTTTTCAGTTTGTTCCCTTCTTCTAAAAATGAAGTGAATTGTTTTGCTTTCCTATGTCTCAATAATCTAATCTGACACTTGTAAAAATCTGCATGTCTGGATTCTAAGATTACCAATTTGATACTTTTCTAGGAATCAATAAAGAATTCCAATGTTTGATGAAAATCAGTGATCTGATCAGAGCTGTACAGTATGTGATGATGAAAATCTGAAGGGTTAAGGCCATTATGTGACATTATTAATCGAAGCAAATGGCAAAACCAGAAGCAGTGTTTGTTGATCAAATGGAAATAGAACTTCCTGGTTGTTAGTTGGGATACAGGGACACTGGCAGATGAGATTCTAGGGCATCCTGTCCTGCCAGATGAACCCAGATTCCCTGAGTTCTAGACTTTGTCTTTAAAGGAAAAAAAAATTGAAAAGTGCTCCAAAGAAAGTCCTTTTGCTGCCTTCTTGGCTCAAAGGCACAACATGTGCATGAGCTGAAATCCTGCAGCTACAAGATATGAATCAGAACTGAAAGAGATGAAGGAAAGAGGTAGCTGAGACTGCAAAATGCTGATACATTCACTCTGCATTTTGTAAAGGCATGATTAGGTAACTGGAGGTGATGCCTTGTAAGGGGCAGTTGACAGACACAAGCAATACATATAATTATAGGTGTGAATGTACATCCTAGACACCAAGGCACACAGCAGTCAATAACTAGATTATTACCATAAGAAAGCTTCTTGCTGTACAGTTTAGTAGGTACTGAAGTGACAAATAATCCTATAAGAGTTGCTGGTGAACGCAGCAGGCCAGGCAGCATCTCTAGGAAGAGGTACAGTCAACATTTCAGCCCAAGACCCTTCGTCAGGACACGTCGACTGTACCTCTTCCTAGAGATGCTGCCTGGCCTGTTGCGTTCACCAGCAACTTTTATGAGTGTTGCTTGAAATTCCAGCATCTGCAGATTTCCTCGTGTTGACAAATAATCCTGATGTGCAACCTGCAAGTTCTGCTGTAAATGAGGAAGATGGATCTCATTAAGGCGGAAGTGTGCTTTGTTTTCTTTTACTGTCTGTTAGTGCACAGCTCCCATCAAAGATACTCAAAGTTTTTGTTGCCTCCCCAGAAGTCCGTGAGGGTGTCACATTTTTTCCCCAGATTCTAAGAGTATCCTTGAAACACTTTCTCTGTTCTGGAAATCCCTCACTGTGATGGAGCTTGGAATAGGTTTGCTCCATGGTTTTGATGTCAAAGATGTTTGCAGTAAAGTTGTTTGAATGTGATCAGATGTTGGCCGGAAGAGAGCACAAAGGTAGGTTTGCAGATCCTGCCAATGGAATTGAAGCATTTTATTTTGGCTGTAGCTTCCTCCACGTTGATGTGCTTATCACAGGCTGACAATGCCTTTGCCGTATACAGGAGGGGATACAGTCCGAAAACCATGGGCTTCATGCCGTGTGTGAGGTCTTGCCTTTGAAAATCCTGTTTGGTAGGTGATGGTACTGGCACACTGGCAGTTGGATGGATTTCATCATTAATGTCTGCTTTGCTATGAATTGGCTCCTGAAGTATTTGTAATGATCCACTTAACCAGACTCTGAGTTATGCTTGTGGTACTGGGAAGCCAGGTGGCCATGAATAACACACAGGAAAGACGGAGATATGTGCTGCTGTTTATTTTGCTTGTACCAAGCATGCTCTTTCACATTACATTCAGAACGTAATGCATAGGAAAACTTGACAGCAACCCGTAAGGATCAAAATATACATGAATAGATAACATGTACCTTCCCCTTTATTTTAAAGGTTTCACCCCTTCCCATATACAGACCAACTCCTGAACTATTTACATTAAATGGAGTAGGCATCAAATTCAACCAGCAACAAAAGATATTTTTTTTCCAAACTAGGCAGAGGGCAGCCTGCCTCTATTCCCAGACATGACCTTGGGAATTATTCTGCCCCATGTACTGAGGTTTAGTCACTAAATGAGAGTTTCGATCTGTCTGGCAGATGCCTGTTCCTGTGAGGGTACTAAAAATCTGGGGATGGTGCCAAAGTCATTTTATCTCCTGATGATGTATGTATAGGTCTTGGCTCGGATACTGCATTGGGCAGCACAGAAAGCACAGGTGCGGGAGAAGTCCTGGCTGTGTCAGTTGATCCTACTGGAGGATTTGCAGTTGTCTCAGAATCCTGTCCCATTTCCACAATGGGATCTGGTTTGGTCAGTTTGTGTTGGTTTTCAGTAGTTTCAGAAGTGGGCAATACCTGATCAACATGCCTTCCCCAGATGTTGTTACTAGTTTCCACTGTGTTTGGCACAGGTAGTTTGTGCCACCGCCGTCGCAGGTATCCACTTTGTTTCAGGCAAGTTCTTTCTCTCCTGCTGGGAAACTTCTGTACTGCACTTTGGCATGTCTCTCTGCTTGGGTTTTCTGTTCATTTAGCACAATCTGCTTTGTGCTTGGGGGGTTGAAGCAGGTCAAGCCAGGTGCAAAGCTGTGTTTTCATCAGTGCAGTGCTGGAGCCATTTTTGTGGTGGCACGAGGTCCGTTGTGATATGTCAGCAAGAAAGCGCTAAGGTTGAAGGGTCGACTTCCCACTTGTAATATTGATGTGACTGGGACACCGCTGTAGATTGAACAACCGTGTTTATTCAACAGATTTCCATTTTTTACTTCTCTACGTCCTGATGTCATACGCACTCTGACGCTGTGAATACTCACACAATACATTACATCCCCCTTCTCAAGATTTTTATTTCTTTTTACAACACTGTGAATTACCAAAACAATGCTTCTAGGTATGCCCTTCTTATAGTGCAACAACCATGACATAAACTAAAAAAAATCTTAACTTCTTGTACTGTATTCTGCATTGTATTGTACAATACTAACAGTAGTGTATTTTCTTTTACTAACATAGACTAATAAACTGTTTATTTCACACCTTGGAACTTATAACATGTGTGACTTTGCCTCAAACTGTATGTCTGGTCTCTGTATCTAGCTGGAAGTTTGACTTGTCTCCCAGACCGTGTGTGATACAACTGTGATTGTGCTTGACCTTCATCCGTGTCAGTCTCTCGAGTGACCTCTGTGTCTTTGCGGTCTGCATCACTCTTGGTGTCATTTGTTTCCATATCTGTATATGTGGACATGTCCTGTGCATCTGTACCTGGAAACTCACTCTCGCCTGTCTTCAGCAGATGCTTCCTGTTCCTCCTGTAGACTCTTCCATCCGGCGTGCAAACTATGAAGGATCTTGGTTGCTGATGTCTGTTCACAACCACAGCTGGTTGCCAAGTGTCTCCTCTCCGTATTCTGACATTTTCACCTGTATGCAGATCTGGCAACTGTCTTGTATGTCTGTCATAGTACCTCTTTTGCTGTTTTGCATAGACCTCACCAGTTCCCCACCACCACTACCCTCCTCTGGTTGGCGGAACTGGTTCTCACACTCAATAACTTCTCTTTTGGCTCTTCCCACTTTCTTCAGACCAAGGGTGTAGCTATGGGAACTCGCATGGGCCCCAGCTATGCCTGCCTCTTCATTGGTTATGTGGAACAGTCTGTGCTCCAAACCTATTCTGGTACTGCTCCCCAACTTTTCCTTCGGTACATTGACGACTACATTGGTGCTGCTTCCTGCACCCATGCTGAGCTCGTCAATTTCATCGACTTTACTTCAAACTTCCACCCAGCACTCAAATTCACTTGATCTATTTCGGACACTTCTCTCCCCTTTCTCGATCTCTCGGTCTCCATCTCTGGAGACAGACTGTCCACTGACATCTTCTATAAGCCCACTGACTCTCATAACTACCTTGACTATACCTCTTCCCACCCTGCCACATGCAAAAATGCCATTCCCTATTCCCAGTTCCTCCGTCTCCACTGCATCTGCTCTGAGGATGAGGTCTTCCGTTCCAGGACATCTCAAATGTCCTCTTTCTTTAAGGATCATAGTTTCCCTTCTGCTGTCATCAATGATGCCCTCAACCACATCTCCTCCATTTCCCGCACTTCGGCTCTCACTCCATCCTCCCACCACCACAACAGGGACAGAGTTCCCCTTGTCCTCACCTACCACCCCACTAGCCTCCGGATCCAACACATTATCCTCCGCAATTTCCGCCACCTTCAACAGGACCCCACCACTAAGCATGTCTTTCCCTCTCCACCCCTCTCTGCCTTCTGCAGGGATCGGTCCCTCCACGACTCCCTGGTCCACACGTTCCTCCCCACGGATCTCCCACCTGGCACTTATCCCTGTAAGCGCAAGTGTTACACCGTCCCTACACCTCCTCTCTTGCCATCATTCAAGGCCCCAAATAGTACTTCCAAGTGAGGCAACACTTCACTTGTGAGTCTGTTGAAATCATCTATTGCATCCGGTGCTCCTGGTGCAGCCTCCTCTACATCGGTGAAACCCGACTCAGATTGGGGGACCACTTTGTCGAGCACCTCTGCTCCGTCCGCCAAAACAGACAGGATCTCCCAGTAGCCACCCACTTCAACTCTGCTTCCCACTCCCATTCAGATATGTCCATACATGGCCTCCTCTACTGCCATGATGAGGCTAAACTCAGGTTGGAGGAGCAACACCTCATATACTGTCTAGGTAGTCTCCAGCCCCTTGGTATGAACATAGAATTCTCCAACTTCCGGTAATTCCCCCCCCCTTCCCCTATCCCTATGTCACTCTGCCCCCTCCCCCAGCTGCCTACCACCTCCCTCATGGTCCCGCCTCCTTCTACTACCCATTGTGTTTTCCCCTATTCTTTCCTCACCTTTCCTGCCTATCCCCTCCCTGCTTCCCCTCCCCCACCCCTTCATCTTTCCCCTTACTGGTTTTCCACCTGGAACCTACCAGCCTTCTCCTTCCCACCCTCCCCCTACCTTCTTTATAGGGCCTCTGCCCCCTCCCTCTACAGTCCTGATGAAGGGTTCCGGCCCGAAATGTCGACTCATCGTTTCCACAGATGCTGCCCAACCTGCTGAGTTCCTCCAGCGTGTTGTGAGTGGAGCTCTTTTGCTTTATTTGCTTGTACTTTTGCTTGTCATGTACTTGAGCGTTACCTTCAGGAGTCAGTGGAGTTGTGGATGTTGGCAGTTTGGACCTCAGACGACGTCCCATCAACAGCTGCGCAGGAGAGAACCCCACACCCTCAATCGGTGCGTTGCGGTATTCGAGCAGAGCAATGTAAGGGTCACCGTTGCTGCTATGTGCCTTCTTGAGCATGTTCTTGACAGTTTGTACAGTTCTCTCTGCTTGTCCATTAGACTGAGCGTGTCCTGGACTGGAAGTAACATGTTGAAATTCTCAGCTCTCTGCAAACCCTCTGAACTCACCACTGGCATATTGTGGACCATTGTCACTAACGACAATATCAGGAATCCCATGTCTTGCAAATGTTGACTTCATTGCAGTAATGACCCCTCGACTGGACGTGTCACTTAACTTGGTGATCTCCGGATATTTTGAATAGTAGTCCACACAAAGCAGATATTCTTTACCATTGTAGTGAAAGAGATCTGTGCCAATCTTCTCCCATGGTCTTCCTGGTAGTGGGTGGGGAAGCAGTGGCTCTCTTTGATTGCTGTTTTTGTTTTCATTACAGACAGCACACTGAGACACAATGTCCTCTATCTGAGTTGACATGCCTGGCCAATAGAGAATGTCCCTTGCTCTTTCTTTACATTTCACTATCCCCAGGTGTGACTCATGAATTCTGCTGAGCATTTCCTGTCTCATTTGGTTTGGTACCAAGAGCTTTGCTGTTTTGAACATTAGTCCTGATGCATAGCTGATTTCCTCTTTAAATGTCCAGTATTTCTGCATTTCCTTTGGAACATCTTTTCTCTCTGTTGGCCATCCATTCATTGTAATGTCTCTTAGCATTTGTCTCGTAGGATCATCTGCAGCCGCTTTCCTGAACATGTTCAGCTTCTCCTCAGAGATGGGTAGCTGAGGTGTAACCCAGTTGACCTCCAGCTCTCTTCCTAGCAACTCTTCCTTTTGCTCTTTGAGGTAAGCACGGCTCAAAGCATCAGCGATGTACAGTTCTTTTCCTGGCTTATGGGTGACTGTGAGAGTGTACCTCTGTAGCCTGAGAAGCATCCTTTGCAGCCTCATAGGAGCTTGGTGGAGTGGCTTTTTGAAGATGCTCTCAAGTGGTTTGTGATCACTCTCAACCTGGATTTCTTTGCCATATACATATTGGTAGAACTTCTCACACCCATAAACTATGGCGAGTAATTCCTTCTCGATTTGAGCATATCGGCATTGACAGTCCGTAAGTGCTCGTGATCCATATGCCACAGACCTCCCATCCTGCAGTATAACAGCTCCTATTCCCTCCGAACTGGCGTCCACAGACATCGTCACCGGTTTATTGACATCATAGAACTTGAGTACTGGTGCATTGGTAACCAACTGCTTCAATGTGTCAAAACTTTTCTTTTGTTCGTCTTCCCAATGCCATTCAGTGTTGCTCTCTAGTAGCTTTTGGAGTGGAGCGCTGACCTCTGATAAGTTGGGAATGAATTTGGCAACATGCCTATGAACCTCAATAGTTCTTGCTTGTCTTCGGGTGGTGGTAGCTGTACCACAGCTCTGACCTTTTCATCATCCGGTTTTAGCCCATCAGCGCTGAGTATATGACCTACGTATTTGATCTCTGTAGTTCTGATCTTACATTTACTTTTGTTCAGTTTTAGGTTGTACTCACGTGCTTTCTCCAGGAGCTTCCTCAGTCTCTGATCATGTTCCTCAATTGTGTCACCCCATATCAGCAAATCATCAGTGATGTTGGCCACCCCGTCCAGGTCTTCAATCATTTGTGCCACGGATCTCTGGAATACCTCTGATGCAGAAGAAATCTCAAAGGGTAGACACAGGAAACGATATCTCCCTATGGGCGTGTTGAAAGTGCATAATTTGGAACTTTCTTCATCCAGCTTGATCTGCCAGAAACCTTAATCTGCATCTATACTGAAAAGTATCTTGCATTAGACATGTGGGAGACAACCTCTTCAACCATGAGCAGCGGATAGTGCTCTCTTTTGATGGCTTGGTTGAGATCTTGTGGATCCATGCAAATCCTCTTCTTTTTTTCTGTGACCACTGTCACCATATTATTCACCCAGTTGGTCGGTTCTATCTGTCTTGTTATGACTCCCATCTGTTCCATGCGGTGTAGCTCCTCCACTACTTGATCCCTGAGAGCTACTGGAATCTTTCTCGGGGCATGCACGACTGATGCAATAGTTGGATCAATCTGGATATGGTGTTTCCTTGGTGAACATCCTAATCCAGAAAACAAGTCTTTGAGAATGTCATTTTCTTTTTCAACACCATAGATTCGCTTCACCAGGCCTAGCTTTGTGCATGTTGCTTTTCCCAGTATTGCTAGAACATGTTGCTGTACTATTTCAAACTCTATCTTGTGTTTTTGTCCTTTGTACACACAGGTGAGTGCTTTTTTGCTCAATGGTGCTGTCTTGTGGCTGAAATATGCAACAAGCTTGCAGGTGGATTTTTCCAGTCTTCCTCTGATGTCCAGTGAGTTGAATGTTTCTGCCGACATTACATTGCACTTTGCCCCAGTGTCAAGCTTAAATGTCACTTTCCTCCTGTTTATTATCAGACCTTGGGTCCAATCATCTTCATCCTCCATCTCCGCATTGTCAATATTCTTGATGCATACCTTCTGTTCCACTTCAACTGTGCCAATGAACATGTCACTGTTGCCCTCACTCTGTTCCACAGCATGCATTTTCCTTGCGTGCTCCTTCGATTTGCACATCTTTGCAAAGTGATTTCTTTTCTGGCATAACCTACATGTCTGACCAAAGGCTGGACATTTTCTGTATCCATGTTTATAACCACATCTGTTGCAGTTAACTTCCTTTTGATCATCCTGTGGAGCTGGCTTTGTCCTACTCTTGTTAGTTTTCACAGTTTTTACTTTGTGCACTTCAGTCTCTTCATTGAGCACTTTAACCTGACTTGACGTGATCTCGCTGGCACGGCAAACATCAATCGCCTTTTCTAATGTAAGATCCACCTCTCTCAATAGCCTGCCTCTCACTTGATCATCTCGTATGCCGCATACAATCCTGTCACGTATTAAAGAATCATGCAGTTGTCTGAACTCACAGTCTTTTGCCTTTGTCTTTAAATCTGTTACATAGGCGTCTATGGTCTCTATTGGTCTTTGTGCCCTCGTGAGAAACATTTGTCGGATGTACGGTAGGTTTTTTCTCAGTTCGCAGTGATCTTGAAACTTTTTCTTCAACACTTCAATTTTATCTTGCTCATCATCTTGGAAGACAAACATGTTGCAAGCCTTTATTGCCTCTTCCCCCGCCACATGCAGAAACGTAGCACATTGCACTTTCTCCGTCTTTTCAGCTAGGCCGCTAGCGGTGCAAAACAGCTCAAACTTCTGGATCCATATTTTCCAGTTCTCAGCAAGATTACCTTGTAGGCTTAAACTTGACAGTGGCTGTAACTGTGACCTCTTTTACATGTCTTCTCTTCCTTTTTTTTTCTCGCGTTTTCTTCTGACACCATGTAATATTGATGTGACTTGGACACTGCCGTAGATTGAACAACCACATTTATTCACCAGATTTCCATTTTTTACTTCTCTACATCCTGACGTCATACGCATTCTGACGCTACGAATACTCACACAATACATTACACCACTGAAGACTTGAGGGCTTGTTTCATTGTTTGTACAACTTGTTCAGCAAGGCCATTAGTGGCTGGGTGATATGGTGCTGACTTGATGTGTTGAATAAGTTCACTTCAATAAATGCCTTGAACTCTTCAGACACGAGTTGTGCACCATTGCCATTTACAAGCAGGTGAGGAAGTCCAAATTGATTGAGGATGGAATGTAGCTCCTCAATGCATTTTTCAGATGCAGTGCTCTTCACGATGGCAGCCTCAGGCCATTTGCTGCGTGCATCCACTGTGACTAAGAACATCTGGCCTTCTACTGGTCCTGCAGAATCTATGTGATTCCTCTGCCATGGATTTCTGGCTACTCCTATGGTGAAAAGGAGCAAATTGAAGAACTTTTCTCACATGCTGACAATGTGGGCTTGCTTTGACCTTCTCTTCGATGGTTACATCCATCCTGGCCACCAAAAGTAGCTACGCGCAGTTTCTTTCATGCGCACTATGCCACAGTGTCCCGCATATAGCTCGGCAAGCACTTGCTTTCTGAATGGTGGAGGAATGACAACATTGGTAGCCCCATAGTAAACATCCTGCTTGGACTGGGAGCTCATCCATTGAGCAAGGTTTCAGTTCTGCGCTTGGCCTTGCATTCCATTCATGAGTTAGCATGTCCACCACTTTAGATAGAACAGGGTCAGTATGTGTGTGCTTCCAGACGTGCTGCAGTTATCGGAGCTGCAGGTACTTCCTTGAAGTAAAAGATCCCCTTTGGGGGATGGCTCTAGAGCTGTAACAGTTAAGGGAAGTCTGGATAGTCCACCAGCATTTGAATGGCGCTCTGACCTCCAGTACTTTATATCGTCCTGATGTGCAGGTGGTAACAGAGCCCAACATTGCATTCGACTGGTAGCCAAGGAAGGAAGTTTCACATTTGAGGGGCAATGATCTGTCCGTAATCTGTAGACCAAAGAGAATTTGATGGAGTTTCTGAATTCCAGAGACAATTGTGAGTGTGTCCCACTCATAGAGGTTTTCTGTTCTGCTTAATGTCCTTGATGTGAAAGCGATTGGACGTTTCTCACCCGACAGCATGATGTGTGAGATAACTGACCCCACCCCACAGAGTGATGAGTGGCAGGCCAACCGTATGGGCAATGACGGGTTGAAGTGAGTGCTTCAGATTGTGACAAAGCTGTTTTGGCCTTTTTAAAAGCCTCGTCACAGTGATCTGTCCACTGCCATTGTGTTGATTTATTGAAAAGCTTATGAAGTGGTTTCAGTATGCTAGCTAGGTTAGGATCAAACTTTGCATAGTCTGTTAGTAGTCCTAAGAAAGATCTTAACTGACTTACATTCTGTGGTGGTGGAGCCTCCAAGATTGCCTTCACCTTTGATGATGCCTTGTGAAGGAAGCCCTGAATTGTCAATCACATGGCCCAAATTTTCAATCAACGGTCGAAGGAACTCTGGACCCTTAGCCCATATTCCTTGAGTGTTTGTAGTTTTGAAGGTGCTCACACTCATTTTTCACAGTAATAGGTAAGTCATCCAGATAGTATTTCACCCCTGTCAACCTGCTCAGGATCTGGTCCATTGCGCACTGAAAAAGTACAGGAGCTCAAGCGATGACAAACGATAGCCTTCGATACCTGAACATTCCTTTGTGAGAAACTTTAGTCAACAAGTCCTGTGACTCTGGCTCCACATGCATCTACGAGTATGCTTGACACAAGTTAATCTTGCTAAATGTCTGCCCTCTGGCCGATCCTGCAAAAAGATCATCAGTGAGGGGGAGAGGGTATTGCTCAGCCATAAGAACCAGGTTAATTGTTACCTTGAGATCTCCAAAAAGCCTTAAAGACCCATCCCTTTTTAGGACAGGAACCACTGGAGTCACCCATTTACTTACACACACTGGTTCCAATACCTTACCCTGGACCAGACTTTCCAATTTGTCCTTTATCTTTGGTTTGTGGGTATATGAAAAACATCTTGCCTTCAGGCATTTGGGTGTTGTGTCAAACTTAAAAGCCAGCTTAACAGTGATCCCTTTCATACTGTCCAGTTCTTCTTCAATACCTCTTGTAGTCTTGTGTCTTCCACCAATCAGGTACACTTTGTACCAATTGAGTTTGAGCTGCTCCAACCACAAATGGCCCAGAAGTGCTGGATAACTACCTTTAACAATGGAATGCAAGTTTCTTTCTCTGTTCGTTAATCTCCACTGTAACATGTCCTACTCCTCTCACTGGAACATTCTCACCAGTGTAAGTCTTTCAGGTCAACCTTGCGTTTTCTGGGGTAAGAGGCTGCAATTTCTCCTTGTAAGTTGTCTCTGGCACTAGCGATACTGCAGCACCTATGTCCATCTGCATCCTCACTGTGGCCCCATCCAACTGCAGGGTCATCCAATAGCTATCTTTGTGTCATGAAACAGATAAAACATGCAACACTTCTTCCACCACAGAACGAGAGTCACTCAGTTCACCCTCAGTATGCTGCATCTCGTTCACATTTATCTTTTTGTTTTTCCAAAAGTCATTTCTCTTCATTACAGTGTCTTTTTACTTTTACAGACCAGTTCAATTTGTCCCTTTTTGCCATCGTTTCAGCAATTTTAATCCCTATACCAGCATTCTTTTGCTGAATGCCCAGTTTTGCCACAATGGTAACATTGATTACCAATAGGTGTCTTATTCTTAAAGTCAGTAGAAACTTTATAAACTTGGGAAAATGCACCTAATAACTATGCTTCTTTATCTGCCATCTCCATAGATCAGCTGGCATTTATAGCCAATCAGGGAGGAGTGTTGTGTATTTTCAGTAATCACGCAACTATATTGTTTGATTAAACATTCTTTTTTTGTGCAATTCATAATGGGTTATATGTAAGAAGTACGTGAATGAGATATGTCATTATGTCACCATGCCATATGTGTGTGCCTCACTACATAGAAACTAAGTGGACACGTTCATCCTGGCTCCTGTGTCTTTCTTTCAATTAGTTTCTGGTATTATAAAACATAACAAAAGTAGACTGCATGATAAATTAAATGTTTTATCACCCATCACAATCAGAAATGTTGGAACATGAATATCATCTGAAATTTGATCTGCCTGTGCAAAATTTTTCAAATCTTTATGGATATGAATTCCATCGCTCTGTCATTTTGTCATTTGGCTCCATACTTCCAAACATTGTCGCAATTTTCAAACACAATCACATTCCACAAAAGTTAACTAGTCTTATCCACCTCTCTCTCTCTCCCCCACCACCTCGCTTGTTCTAATTATCCATCCCCTCACCACACTTCCTGCAGCCATTTTCTCATGGAGTGCAGTGTCTTCTTTCCACTCACCCACATTACACAGCAGCACACCACCAGCATTGCACCCAGATTTTTCTTGCTGTAGGGAGCAAAACAATAAATTTTATGTGTGGACTTGTCACCTTGTTGCCAGATGTTGTGTTTGTGGCACTGGGAGGCCGGGTGGCCGTGAATAACACACACGAGAGACGGAGAGGTGAGGAACAAATGTGCTGCTGTTTATTTTGCTTGTAAGTCACCTACCCAGAATGCCCTCTCACAATACAATCAGAATGCATTACACAGGGAGGCTTGACAGCAACCAGTAAGGGTCAAAATATACATGAATACATAATACTTATCCATGGATCTTGATTTTTAGGGACACAAAGCAATCTTACGTTTAGGGTAAGCTGATGAAAGACCCTTGTACTATGGATATTTAGTATGAGTCTCATCTTCGGATACACTTAGTAAGCAAAGGAATTCCCAATGCTTTGGAGCTCTTATAAAGCTCCACCTATTACCTCTTATAAAGTTAAATCAAGGGACATAAGCAATAATAGGGCTTTGCTTCCAAATGAACTCAATGCCCTCTATGCTTCCTTTGACCTTTAAAACATAGAGGAACCAACACAAACTCCCACAGCCCCCGAGGATCATGGAACATAGAAATCTACAGGCCCTTTGGCAGACAATGTTGTGCTGACCATGTAACCTATGCTCTACTCACTTTATACTTACCACTGTGCAGCTAAGGACAGCTTCAATGCCATATTCCATTTTGCTGATGATACCACTGTCATAGACCAAATCAAAGGTGATGACAAAACAGTATATAGGAGGGAGATTGAACATCTAGCTGAGTGGTGCCATAACAACAACCCTCACTCAATGTCAGCAAGTACAAGGAGCTGATTATTAACTTCAGGATGAGGAAACCAGAGGAGCACGAGCCAAGCCCTCATCACGGAATTAGAGGTGGAGATGGTTAGCAACTTTAAATTCCTTGCTGCTATTATTTTGGAGGACCTGTCCTGGGCACAGCTTGTAAGTGCAATTTACAAAGAGCACAGCAGTGCCTCCACTTTCTTAGGAGTTTGCAAAGATTTGGCATGACACCTAAAACTTTGACAGACTTCTATAGATGTATATTGGAGAGTACATTGACTGGCTGCATCACACCAATGCCCTTGAACAGAAAATCCTACAAAAGATAGAGGATAGGGCCCAGTCCATCACTTTAATTACAAGACTTCTGCAGAACACGAGCACCAGTATTATATAGTCGAGTGTCTACATGTGTTCAATAGTGATAAACTGTGGTAATTCAAAATGAAACAGGTGTTTCATTTCTTCCTAGGTTAAGTTAACAATCAATTTATTCTTGTTCACACTTATGTACTAAAGAATGACAATAAACAATCTTAAATCTTGAAATTTGAATGTTGGTTTCTTGGATTCATGGTTTCACCTTTAGTTAGAAATGTTTAACTTTGTGCAAAGTTGCATTCAATATTGATTTTGTTCTGGCTCTTGCCCTAAACAAATGATTATCATGTTCTGAGGCTCTGCTAACTATGTAAATAATTGTGATTTTCCTTTCAGTTTTAGTACAGGGTATTATTTTGCTTTTATTTTAATCCTCATGATAAAAAATACAGCCTTGTCACAGTGGTGTTCAGCTGGAAGTTTGGGGAGTTTCTATTTAACGTGATCTTACTTACATAAATTCAGGTTTTCGATAAACAAGGTAGAGCATTCTTGTTTACTTACCACGTGAAGGCAATAAATCTATAAAGTCTCCAAATGCTTTTTCCAAAGCAGCCAAATTTGTAAAAGGACGATTAGTCCAAACTGTAGCTGCAATCAGTGGGCATTTCTCAATCGCGTTCCCAAACTTGTCAACAAACTCTTCATAATCCATAGAGTTAAAGACTTGTATCTCCATGACTGTTGCTTGGCTGTTTTGCAGAGCAGAATGCAAAGAGCCAGAAATGAATTCTGTTTACTTACAGTAACTGTGAACGTGAGGCTAGTGCTCCTTCAGAGAGCAAATCACCTCTCACTCTGGAGCTGGCAATGTTTGGGCAATCTGCTATTCCTAAACCTGCACATTTTCAGTTTTGTGAGGTGAGTGGAATTGGAGGTCAGCTCGGTCTGTGAGAAGTTTAAATGAACAAAATCTGTACGAGTCCTACAGGACATAGTTATCAGACGGTGCGGTTAGGGAACTGAAGTTTCTGCTGCATTTTAGAGGGAATTGACATCTATTCAGCTGTCTCAAACTTCTCACGGGGACTTCCAAACTCCTACAATCACTGCAGTGAGAGATTTGTGGAAATCTTGGAAAAAGGCATCAGTAACAACAACAATCTGATTTACGTAAAATAATTTGAGGTACTTTTCTTTAGCTGTTTCCAACAAAATTTGACACAGCCTTATGAAGAAATGTTACTGGCCTGGATTTTACAAGTAGTTTAAGCTGGAAGTTCAGAAACCCAGTGTAACTTCACAGAGTGCAGTGCTCATCGACTTCTTAGCCAGAATGGATCATTCAACAGGTATAAATTGAATTGTGGATTAGTCATTCTGTAAAATTCCATAACACGTCAACATCTGCAGAATCTCCCGTGTTTATAAAATGTTATGTTTTAGTTACTTTAGTGAATACAGTGACTCAAAAGGTACAAGGAGAAGGTAGGAGAACAGAGTTGAGAGAAATAATAAATCAGACTGAATGGGCTGAAAGGCAAATTTTGCTCCTATTTCTGATAGTCTTGTGGTCTTATGGAGTACTCCAGGTTACAAAAGGGCCCTGAGAACTGTTTCTGTAAGTTAGGAATGAACAGAACCAACGCGCAGGAGAGGATCACAGAAAGAGCTGAGAGCCCGTGGGCATGGCGGGGGCGGGGTCAGTCGGCAGCCAGCCTCACCACCCCCGTGAATGAGAGACTGGGCCTACTCATTGCTCCCTGCTCTGCTCAGCTCAATGCCAACACCCCACTTGCTGGGGCTCGGTGCTGAGGGCAGCGCTGTGGAGTCAAAGCATGGGGAAATGGCTAGGCAGCCTTGCAAAATCCCACATGCTAGTTTGTATGAACAGTGCCCGCAAATTGGGCATTCATAACCCAAAGATGTCTGTACTAAGTGATCATTTCTATTCAGTGTGCCACCTGGCTCAGTATGTCTCTAGTTGGGATTTAGACAGCAGAGGCATGATAACCCAAATGCATTCTCATTAGAATAGTTGCTGCTGGTGAGGAGGTTACTGCTGTTGGTGAGCAGTTGAAACGATGTGATGAGTCAGAGAATTTAAACAATGGAGGGGTTCAACTCTCCAAATATAGACTGGGATAGCAATCGGATAAGGGACAAATAAGGAGAGGAGTATGTCCAGGAACTTTTTATTGATCTCTATGTTTCTAGGCAGATGAGGAAAGTGGAATCTCCAGACTTGGGTTCTGGGAAATGGGAGCAAATTTCAGGAGGGTACATCTAGAAAACTGTGATCAAAGTTTATAATAGAAACCAAGACATGACCAGGAAAAGGGTTATGAGAGAAACAGCACAGCCACTCAGAAGCCAATAACAATATTTACTCAGATGAAAAGAGGCCCAGGTGAGTTAGTGAATGAGTATTCTCCATCAGAATCAGAATCAGGTTTATTATGACTGAGATGTGTCAGGAAATTTGTTGTTAATGGCAGCAAAACATAAAACTTACCATAGGTTAAAAATAAATAAATTGTGTACAAGTGGAATAGTGAAGTAGTTTTCATGAGTTCATGAACCATTCAGAGATCTAATGGCGAAGGAGAAGAAACTGTTGCTCAAATGTCTAGTGTGGCTCTTTAGGTCCTGTATTGCCTCTCCAATGGTAGTGATGAAAAGAGGACATGTCCCAAATGGTGAGCATCCATCAATCCCTCTTGAGGCACCACTCTTTGACAGTGTCCTTGATGGTGGGCCATGCTGGAACTGAGTGACCTTCTGAAGCCTCTTTTGATCCCGTGCATTGGAGCCTCAACACTAGGCAGTAATGTAGCCAATCAGAAAGCTCTCCACTATGCATATGCTGAAATTTGCAACAGCCTTTGGTGACATACCAAGGCTCCTCAAACTCTGAATGAAATATAGCCGCTGGAGCGTCTTCTTCATGATTGCATCAATGTGTTGGGCCCAGGGCAGATCCTCTGAGATGTTGCTGCCCTTACCAAAGAAAATGTTGCTGTTGGCTCAGCAAAGGAAGATGTGGATGAAACCTGGGGTGGACTAAAAGACAAAGAAGACCTACTGGAAACCCTAACTATACTGAAAGTGGAAACAACACCTAGTTGAGGATTGCTGAGGGAAGTAAGGGAGGTAATTTCAGTTGTCCTGGTCATAATCTTCCAAACATTTATGTTTCCAGGATGGTGCCAGAGGACAGGGACATTGCAGAATGTAGGAAAACACAGCAATTGAAAGACAGTCCAAGCTCAGTGATGGGGAAAATTCTAGAAATGAATGAAGAGAGAGATTTGGCTTTTACCTGGACAAGCATTGGATGATCACACAAACTCAACAATGAGTTATGAAAGGCAAGTCCCGTCCCACTAACCTCTTTGATGATGTAACTGAGAGTGTTGATGAGGAAATGCAGTTGATTTCGAACTGTGTGTGGAGTTCCAAATGACATTTGATTTGGTGATATATAATTGGCTTATCAGCAAAATTGAAGGCCATTAAATAAAAGGGACAATAAAAGCATGGATAGAAAATTGGAAAAGGAATCAGAGAATAGCAGTGAAAGTTTTCTAATGGACTGGAAGAAGATGTGCAGTGGAGCTCTGCAGGAGCCAGCATTAGGTCAAATGTGCTTCTGAATGTATATTATTAATTTGGATAGTTGTACTGGGTACGACTAACAACCTACGAACACCTAACACCAACCTAACAACACCTAACAACCTAACTTTCCAGATCAGTCTGCCATGTGGGACTTGGTCAATTGTCAAAAGCCTGCTAAAGACCATATAGATAACATCCACTGCCCTAGTGGAAAGGAGGAGAGAGTGAGACTAACTGAATTTGTCCTACGTAGGTCCATTATATTAATGGTTCAAATTGCATCCTTCTAAGATTAAAACATTCTTTGATTCTATTATTCTATAATTTAATCCTACTTTATGCTTTATTATTTCCTTACACAAGTATTTCAAAATAGGAGCTTTTAAAAAATTGCATTATTTTAAAATATATTTGTGAAATTTGAGATTGCAATTTAGTAATACACCTGCTCCATTATTTAAGAGTGTTTCCTCATTCACGGCCTCTGAGTACTCTTCCAAGTTGTTGGGAATTGGTTCCTGATGACAGTAGAGTTAGGAATAGAGAAGTTCTTACCACAGAGCACATTTTATTTTTCTGGGTAATGTCTATTTTGACGTCAATAGGAAAAACTGTGATTTTGCCACTGACCACAGATATTGGGCCATTTGGGCCAATTAGAGGTAGGTTAGTCATAGTCATAATCATAGTCATAGTCATACTTTACTGATCCCGGGGGAAAGTGGTTTTCATTACAATTGCAACATAAATAATAAAAATAGAAATAGTAATAGTAATATTACTATTAGTAAATAGTAAATAGTAATAGTCATAGAAATAATAAATAGTAATAGGATAGCAGTAGAAAATAGCAATAAATAGTTAAATAGTAATATGTAAATTATGCCAGTAAATTATGAAATAACTCCAGGACCAGCCTACTGGCTCAGGGTGTCTGACACTCCAAGGGAGGAGTTGTAAAGTTTGATGGCCACAGGCAGGAATGACTTCCTATGACGCTCTGTGCTGCATCTCGGTGGAATGAGTCTCTGGCTGAATGTACTCCTGTGCCCACCCAGTACATTATGTAGTGGATGGGAGACATTGACCAAGTTAGATGCAACTTGGACAGCATCCTCTTTTCAGACACCACGGCGAGAGAGTCCAGTTCCATCCCCACAACATCACTGGCCTTACCAATGAGCTTGTTGATTCTGTTGGTGTCTGCTACCCTCAGCCTGCTGCCCCAGCACACAACAGCAAACATGATAGCACTGGCCACCACAGACTTGTAGAACGTCTTCAGCATCGTCCAGCAGATGTTAAAGGACCTCAGTCTCCTCAAGAAATAGAGACGGCTCTGACCCTTCTTGTAGACAGCCTCAGTGTTCTTAGACCAGTCCAGTTTATTGTCAATTCGTATTCCCAGGTATTTGTAATCCTCCACCATGTCCACGCTGACCCCCTGGATGGAAACGGGGGTCACCGGTACCTTAGCTCTCCTCAGGTCTACCACCAGCTCCTTAGGCTTTTTCATATTAAGCTGCAGATAATTCTGCTCACACCATGTGACAAAGTTTCCTACCGTAGCCCTGTACTCAGCCTCATCTCCCTTGCTGATGCATCCAACTATGGCAGAGTCATCCAAAAACTTCTGAAGATGACAAGACTTTGTGCGGTAGTTGAAGTCCGAGGTGTAAATAGTGAAGAGAAAAGAAGACAAGACAGTCCCCTGTGTTATGGGGAACTTCACAAGGGAGAATGGAGAGCAACAAATGGTGGCACAGGTTCCAATCCCCAGAAATCCTACTTATCATCAGTGTCATCATCATGTGATGGGAGATAATCATTCTGGTTCTGAATGGAAACCAGGAAATAAAACAGAGAACAGTTTACCAGACAGTGCAGAAAAATAGAGGAGATGCTGCTTTTGTTGTAATATTTTTGTTCATAGGTCATTGATGTGCATACCTATTCCACTAACTACAAGGAATTCATCGACATGTTTGGGAACAAAACTCATTGCAACTGTAGTTTAGACCTTGACAAGAGCTGTGTCACAGCAAGAGATCTTATGAAGCATAGGATAAATACTTCACATAGATTCCCAAAGTGTTGCTGAGAAAAGATCTCATCTCTCAAGGGAATCACTGCCTCATGAACATTAAGGAGTTTCCCGAAAGGCAATGAGGAATTCAAATCTCTTCAGTAGAAATGCACAGAGGCCACTCAAAAACAAAGGAAGGATTTCCCAAACAACCTACCCACCCATCCAAGTAATGCCCCCCCCCACCCCCGGTACCTGTGTCTGAATATCCCACATATAGTTATCCATCCCAGAACCCACAGGAGTGGATACAAGTCATCCTAAATCCCAAACAATATCTTAAGAAATAGATGGCAATACCTAAAAGGATGACAAATATGTATTATATGTCTTGGAGAAAATAAAATTGAAGTCTTTATTGATTTCTGCTGTGGAACATGTCTCCTCACATATTGATTCAGGAATTCAATATACACAAAAGCAGAAGTTTATTGGAGACATTCCCTTCAAGTGAAGGTACAGAGAGGACAACACATGCATAAAGAGAAGTGCAGTATGTTCTATGACTACACCAGTGTTGCAGGTGTCTCATTGGTCTCTGTAGGATCATTAGCAATGTGGTTCTCAGCATTTGCTTTCAGTTGGTACAATGACTTCTCTTCCATTTTCCGAATGGGGGCTCTGCTGTGTTTTCGTTATTTTTTTCATACTTTTATTTATGCTCAGAAATTATTTTCTAGCAAAAGTAATTTTGTATCTGTAATCCACTCGAGAGCTTTCCATAGCCTTTGAGGCCTCATCGGCAGACTCTTTCCATATATTTAACAATACCACCCTGTTCTATCTCGCTAGTTCTGATGCACTCAGAATGCAGCCATGAAGAGATATAGCTGAAACATCACAGCCCTCATCCCCCTCACAGATTGTCTCAGATCATATTGAAATGCTCATGACCCAAACTGAATTGAAATTGCCTTTGGATGTCATATGTTCTCCAATACATCTACGAATATATAACACTTCATAATTCAGTGCCCCTTCTGCTGAAACCTCTCTCCCCCTCTTCGCCCACCATCAAGGACATTGTCAAAGAGTGATGCCTCAAGAAGGAAGTAACCATCCTTAACTTCCTTTAACTTAACCTTCTTTATCTGCATTCTCATTTTTAATTTCTCCAACATCAATTCTCACTTAGCAATCTCTCCTGAGTGTCAAAAACTTTGATTATGCTTTTGGTTACTTTTCTTAATATCTTCACTTTAATTTCAGCTTGGTATTTTTTATCAAATTAAAGATACTGTCTAAATGAAAGTTGATGTTACCATAAGAGCCAAACCCATGATTTCTCCACCCCATCCAACTCCCACCATTCTGCTGAACGCCTGTGCAAAATTTTAGGAAAGCAATGAACTGGTGAAGTCAGACAAAGTAAGGGTTATTTAGAGTATCCAGTGGACATTGCATTTCTTTGTGTTCTCTGTTCCAGTTAAAACTCTTCAGAAGAGAAGTACTTTAGTGTGTAATACATCTGTGTAAAGGAATGGCTATCTCCTGTTTCCAAAGAGACTTTCCTGCCCAGCATCTTAAGCCCTTGTGGCTAAAGGGGTCAGGGGGTATGGAGAGAAGGCTGGTGCAGGGTTCTGAGTTGGATGATCAGCCATGATCATACTGAATGGCGGAGCAGGCTCGAAGGGCCAAATGGCCTACTCCTGCACCTATTTTCTATGTTTCTATGTTTCTATGTTTCTATTGTTTAGAAGTACTGCGCTGTTTATCATCATTGTTCAATAATATAGATAAATATATAGATAATGCTACAGATAAGAATAAGCATGGACCTTGTGAGAGAATATTAAACTGAAGGAGGGCAAATTACAAGAGCATTAGACAGAACAACAATGGCTAACCTCTAATCCTCTGGAATTTCACCTGTCGCTAAGGATGTCTCTGCTAGGGCCCCGGCAATTTCTGCACTTGCCTCCCACAGGGTCTGTGGGAACACCTTGTCAGGCCCTGTGGATTTATTCCTTAGGGCAGCAAGCACCTCCTCCTCTGTAATCTGTACAGTGTCTATGAAGGTGGTGCTGTTTTGCCTCACCTCTATAGATTCTGTGTCCGTCTTCTGAGTAAATACAGATACAAAGAATTCATCTAAGGTCTCCCCATCTCTTTCAGCTCCAACTTGGACTGTGATTCTGATCTTTCAGAGGACTAATTTTGTCCCTTGCAATCTCTTTGCTGTGTAGAACATATCTGTAGAATCCCTTTGGATTCTCCTTCACCTTGTCTGATAGGACAGCATCATGCCTTTTTATAGCCTTTCTGCTTTCTTTCTTAAGTGTTCACTTGCATTTCTTATACTCCATAAGCACCCTACTTGTTCCTACCTGCCTATACTTGCTATGCACATCCTTTTTTTCTTGGCCTCAATATCGCTTGAAAACCAAGGTTCCCTAAACCTGCAATCTTTATTTTTTATTCTGACAGGCACATTACAAGCTTTGTACTCTCAAAATTTCACTTTTGAAGGCCTCACAATTACCAAATACACTTCTGCCAGAAACCATCCTGTCTCAATCCACACTTGCCAGATCTTTTCTGATACCATCAAAATTGGTCTTTCTGCAATTTAGAATCCTAACCCGTGGACCAGATTTCTTTCTGCACATTTTCTGAGAAACTAATGGTATTGTGATCACCATATGCAAAGTGATCCCCTACACAAACTACTGTCACCTGCCCTGTCTCATTCCCTATTAGAGGATCAAGTATCACACACTCTCATGTTGGGATTTCTAATACTGATTTTCTGAATACATTTGACAGACTCTATCCCAGTATGGGAGTATGGGAGTCACAGTCAATATGTGGGAAGTTAAAAGCACCTACACTAACAGTCTCATGCTTCTTGCAACAGTCCATGATCTCTCTACAAATTTGTTCCTCTAAATTTTGCCGAGCGTAGGATGGTCTGCAATATAACCCTATAAACGTTGTCATACTTTTCTTATTTCTCAGTTCCACCCATAATGCCTCACTCAAAAAGTTCTCCAGTCTGCCCTGACTGAGCACTGCTGTGACATTTTCCCTAACCAGTAATACCATGCTTCCTCATTTAATTCCTCCCGCTCTGTCACATCTAAAGCAATGGAACTCCAGAATATTCAGATGCCAGTTCTACCCTTCCTGCAACAAGGTCTCACTCATGCCTACAGTATCATAATTCCAGGTGTTGGTCCATGACCTGAGCTCATCTGGCTTTCCTATGATACTCCTTGCATTGAAAAATACACAGCTCAGGACACTAGTCATGTCGTGCTCAATCTTTTGGTTCCTGACTTCATCTGAGATCTCAACAACATCTGTCTCCACAACCACTCCACTAACTCTTCTGGCACGCTGGTTTCCATCCCCCCTTAACTCCAGTTTAAACTCCATGGTGCAGCACAAGCAAACCTTCCCGGACCCTGGCACCTGAGAGGCAACGTACCACATGGGAATCTCATTCTCGTGCACAGAGCTTCCTGTCCATTCCCCTAACTAACGAATCCCCTATCACCACAGCTCGCCTATTCTTCCCACTTCCCTTCTGAGTCACAGTCAGACTCAGTGCCAGAGATCAGTGCACTGCACTGTGAGTTTCCTTTGCTGGGTCATTCCCCGAACTATATCCAAAGTGGCATACCTGTTGTTGAGGGAGATGGGTACAGAGGTATTGTGCACGGGCTGTTTAACCCCCTTCCTATTCCTGACTGTCGCACATTTTCCTGTGTCCTGCACCTTGGGTGTAACTATCTATCTCCATGTCCTGTCTGTCAATCCTCTCAGCCTCCTGAGTGATTCAGAGTTCATCCAGTTCTGGTTCCAACCGCTTAATATGGAGCGTTCGAATCTGCAGCTAGATGCACTTCTTGCAGATGTAGTCATCAGAGACACTGGAGGTCTTTCTGCCTTCCCAGCATTCCACTACCCTGCTTGGTACCTCTACTGTTCTAACTGAGGAAATATAAAGAAGGGAGAACAATAAGCTGTGGGGGAGAAAAAAACTCTACTACAGTTTTATTTTGCTTTCTCTCACTGAGTCTTCTCCTCGCCAAAGCCTCGAAGAGCTGAAGGCTCAAAATTCCCACTCTAACTCTAATCACTCCAATGATGGTCACTCTGCTTGCCCCTGCCTTACTTTAATTTGTTCTTGCCAAACAACCCCAAACTCTGATTGGCTGCTGTTTAAAGCTCCAAACTGCCTTTTCTACTCAATCAGCAAACCTGAGTGAACTACACCTTCTCAGGTGTCTGATCATACTAACATAGAACCATAGAAACCATAGAAACTACAGCACAGAAACAGGCCTTTTGGCCCTTCTTGGCTGTGCCGAACCGTTTTCGGCCTAGTCCCACTGACCTGCACACGGACCATATCCCTCCATACACCTCCCATCCATGTATCTGTCCAATTTATTCTTAAATGTTAAAAAAGAACCTGCATTTACCACCTCGTCTGGCAGCTCATTCCATACTCCCACCACTCTCTGTGTGAAGAAGCCTCCCCTAATGTTCCCTTTAAACCTTTCCCCCCTCACCCTTAACCCATGTCCTCTGGTTTTTTTCTCCCCTTGCCTCAGTGGAAAAAGCCTGCTTGCATTCACTCTATCAATACCCATCTTAATTTTATATACCTCTATCAAATCTCCCCTCATTCTTCTACGCTCCAGGGAATAAAGTCCTAACCTATTCAACCTTTCTCTGTAACTGAGTTTCTCAAATCCTGGCAACATCCTTGTAAACCTTCTCTGCACTCTTTCGACCTTATTTATATCCTTCCTGTAATTTGGTGACCAAAACTGAACACAATACTCCAGATTCGGCCTCACCAATGCCTTATACAACCTCATCATAACATTCCAGCTCTTATACTTAATATTTTGATTAATAAAGGCCAATGTACCAAAAGCTCTCTTTACGACCCTATCTACCTGTGATGCCACTTTTAGGGAATTTTGTATCTGTATTCCCAGATCCCTCTGTTCCACTGCACTCCTCAGTGCCTTACCATTAACCCTGTATGTTCTACCTTGGTTTGTCCTTCAAACATGCAATACCTCACACTTGTCTGTATTAAATTCCATCAGCCATTTTTCAGCCCATTTTTCCAGCTGGTCCAAGTCCCTCTGCAGGCTCTGAAAACCTTCCTCACTGTCTACTACACCTCCAATCTTTGTATCATCAGCAAATTTGCTGATCCAATTTACCACATTATCATTCAGATCATTGATATAGATGACAAATAACAATGGACCCAGCACTGATCCCTGTGGCACACCACTAGTCACAGGCCTCCACTTGGAGAAGCAATTCTCTACTACCACTCTTTGGATTCTTCCATTGAGCCAATGTCTAATCCAATTTACCACCTCTCCATTTATACCTAGCGACTGAATTTTCCTAACTAACCTCCCATGCGGGACCTTGTCAAAGGCCTTACTGAAGTCCATGTAGACAATATCCACTGCCTTCCCTTCATCCACTTTCCTGGTATCCTCCTCGAAAAACTCCAATAGATGGGTCAAACATGACCTACCACGCACAAAGCCATGTTGACTCTCCCTAATAAGTCCCTGTTTATCCAAATGCTTGTAGGTTCTGTCTCTTAGTACTCCCTCCAATAACTTACCTACTACCGATGTTAAACTTACTGGCCTATAATTTCCCGGATTACTTTTCGATCCTTTTTTAAACAACAGAACAACATGAGCCACTCTCCAATCCTCTGGCACCTCACCTGTAGACAGCGACATTTTAAATATTTCTGCCAGGGCCCCTGCAATTTCAACACTAGTCTCTTTCAAGGTCCGAGGGAACACCCTGTCAGGTCCCGGGGATTTATCCACTTTAATTTTCCTCAAGACAGCAAGGACCTCCTCCTTTTCGATCTGCACGGTTTCCATGATCTCACTACTTGTTTCCCTTAATTGTTTCCCCTAACATGATTGAGTTTTTTGACTAAGTGGCTGACGGTGGCTGATGGACGTTGTCTTCATGGATTTTAGTAAGGCATTTAACAGGGTCCCTCATGGGAGGCTCATCCTGAAGATTAAGGTGCATGGGATCAATGATGAATTGGCCATCTGGATTCAGAATTGGCTTGGTCATAGACGATAGAGTGTGGTGTTCAAAGGGACTTATTCTAGCTGAAGGTCTGCAGGGATCTGTACTGGGACCTTTGCAGTTGTGATTTATATAAATAACCTGGATGAAAATGTACATAGGTGGGTTAGAAAGTTTGCAGGTGATACGAAGATTGGTGGTGTTGTGGATGGTGCAGATGACTGGCAAATAATACAGTAGGATATAGATCATTTGCAGATATGGGCAGAGAAATGGCAGATAGAGTTTAACCCAGCCAAATGTGAAGTATTACACCTTGTAGAACAAATGTAAAGAGATAGTACACTGTTATGGGCAAAATCCTTCACAGCACTGGTGAGCAGACAAATTTTGGTATCCAAGTTCATGGCACCCTGAAAGTGGCTATGCAGGTCAATAGGGATGTTAAAAAGGCATTTTGCCATTATTAGTTGAGGCACTGAGTTCCAAAGTCAGTTGCTAAACTCTTGTTAGGTCACATCTGGATTATTGCATACAATTCTGGTTACCCTTGAAAGATGTCGAGGCTTTAGAGAGGGTGCAGAAGAGGTTTACCAGGCTATTGCCTGGATTAGAGGGCATGTGCTATAATGAGAGGGTTGAACAACTTGGGTTGTTTCCTCTGGTGTGGCCAAAAGCTGAGGGAGGATCTGATAAAAGTTTATAAAGTTACAAGATGCGCAGTAAGAGTAGACAACCAGTACCTGTTTCCCAGGGTTGAAATATCTAAAACTAGAGGGCATGCATTTAAGATGAGAGGGGGTAATTTTAAAGGAATCGTGAGAGGCAAGTTTTTTTTACCTAGAGTAGTGGTAGAGCAGATACATGACAAACTTTTAAGAGACATTTAGATAGGGACATAAATGTGAGGAAACTGGAAGGATATGGGCATTCTGTAGGCATAAGGGATGAGTTTAGTCGGCCAATTGATTACTAATTTATTTGGTCTGGCACAATATTGTGGGTCAAGGGGCCTGTTCCTGTGCTGTACTGTTCTATGTTCTATGCTCTACATGTGTAATACTCTTTCTCCCATTGTGCTAAGCACAGACTTCTCACACTGTTTGCATTCTAAGAGTAATAAACAATTCACCAAAGGAGGGTCACCAAATCTTAACTATCTAATCTCTGACAAGGGGGAAGATCTTCTGATTCAGGGACACCTACTCTTTGTCTTTATAACTAGTTCTACAACCTTGCTAAAGGCAGTGTTGTGTACAATATACAGGAGACTGGATACCTATGGATACAAGAGATACAAATATACGATAAAGTGGATATCTATGCTTTGTCTTGAGAGGGAACAAATCTGCTTTCAGCTTTGTCTCAGTCCAGAGCAAGGAGAAGCAAGGATGAGAGGGAAAAAAGGAAGAGAAAATACTGTTCTTAAAGAGACACAGGGACAGGGAAACTTAGGGGTACAAATCATTGAAAGCAGCTGAGTAGGTTAAGAAGCTGATTAATGAAACCTACACATATCTGTACCTTATCAAGTGTTGTATAATTTCTATAAATAACGAGTTGATACTGTTTCAGTTGCACTAATGTGTTCAATTCTGGTCTAGTCACCGAGTTTTAGGAAGGACGTGACAACACTCTTGGATCCAGGAAAGGCTTATGAGAAAGAGTCCTGGAAATGACAGATCACAATTACAAGAATCAGTTAGAAAGGCTGAGCTTATTTTCTTCAGAAAAGAGAAGTCAATAAGGAGCCTAATGGAAGTACTGTATATAAAGTGATGAGGGTTCTGGACAGAGAGGATACAGGGAAGCTGTTCACTTTGTTGAAAAAAACCAAGGACTAGTGGTCACCGGTATAAAACAAAGGGGAAGAGTGGCACAAAGAAGAATTTTTTTTACTTATCTTGTGGTCGGAATGCAGGATATGCTGCCGGTAGAGGTAATATTCAGGGTGGCCTTCAAGAGGAAGCTGGGTACATATATGTTGAAGATGAATTTGTAAGGCTATGGGGAGGAGTACTAGAGAGTGGCTTTGCAAACACAAAGAAATCTGCAGATGCTGGAAATTCAAGCAACACACACAAAAAATGCTGGTGAACGCAGCAGGCCAGGCAGCATCTATAGGAAGGGGTACAGTTGACGTTTCGGGCCGAGACCCTTCGTCAGGACTAACTGAAAGAAGAGGTAGTAAGAGATTTGAAAGTGGGAGGGGGAAGGGGAGATCTGCAATGATAGGAGAAGACAGGAGGGGGAGGGATGGAGCCAAGAGCTGGACAGGTGATTGGCAAAAGGGATACGAGAGGATCATGGGACAGGAGGCCCAGGGAGAAAGAAGGGGGGAGGGGGAAGCCCAGAGGATGGGCAAGGAGTTATAGTGAGAGGGACAGAGGGAGAAAAAAAGAGAGGAAAAAAAGTAAAAGGAAAAAATAAATAAATAAACAAATAAATAAATAACGGATGGGGTACGAAGGGAGGAGGGGCATTAATGGATGTTAGAGAAGTTGATGTTCATGCCATCAGGTTGGAGGCTACCCAGACGGAATATAAGGTGTTGTTCATCCAACCTGAGTGTGGCTTCATCTTGACAGTAGAGGAAGCCGTGGGTAGACATATCAGAATGGGAATAGGACATGGAATTAAAATGTGTGGCCACTGGAAGATCCCGCTTTCTCTGGCGGACAGAGCGTAGGTGTTCAGCGAAACGGTCTCCCAGCCTGTGTCGGTTCTCGCCAATATATAGAAGGCTGCATCGGGAGCACCGGACGCAGTGCATCACCCCAGCCGACTCACAGGTGAAGTGTTACCTCGCTTTGGTAGAGTTGGTACAGATGTGATGGGCTGAAAGGCTTCCTTCAATGCTCTAACCATTCTGTGGTTCAATGAGAAGCATCCTAGGTGGGAATTTGTACCTGAGGTCTAATTTCCATATGGGCTTCCTTCACTGGGTGAAGGTGTGAAGGAACAGAGAGGTAGCCCCTTAACGACTGGCCTTGGTAAGTGCATGGGCACTGTGGCTGATAATTCCAAGTAGTGGCCCTGGCCTATTGTTTGCCTGGAAAGTATAGAACTAGGTATCCTTGACATAGATAAACTAATCAGCCATTTGAGACTGAGAGAGACTTCACCCAATACACTGTGAGTCACAGATCATGTAATTCTCTAACCCAGTAAACTCTGAATGTTCATTCATGAGTATATCCAAGACTGAAACTGATCTTAATTTAGTCACTAAGGAAATCAAGCGGTTAGGGGATGAAAGCAGAGTATATGCAAAATGTTTAGTCATAATCCAAATGAATTTTAAGGAGCTAGCTTGCTTATTCCTTATTTTCATATAAAGTATGAGATAACCATTGATGAATCCAAAAGGAAAATTTAGGAGAATGTTTTTCACCTAAGAAAATCATTAGCATGAAGAACTATCTCATGGAATAACTAAAGTAATAGAGAGAAGATATAAATGAATGCACTGAAGGAATACTTGGACATCTGAATAGAATTAGAAGGAATAATGTAAGTGCATGAAACAGAATTCTTGGCAACCTCTCTCAGTCCAATGCGTAGTTTCTCTCTTCTATACTTTACACAATTCTGCCTCTAGTAAGGTTGTAAACCTGGTTGTAAAGAAGATTGGGAGAGGAGACCTCATTCCTGATGAAAGGCTACAGCTCAACACATTGATTGTTTATTTGCCACCATAGATGCAGCCTGGCCTGCTGAGTTCCTCCAACAACTTGTGTGTGTTGCTCAAGATTCCCAGCATCTGCAGTCCCTCTTGTGTTACTGGCAATAAGCCTACTTTCATTCCAGTCAGGAATCATGGTCAGACAATTACTCTCGGTAGCAGGGATGGGCACAGAAGAACAGAAGTAGAAGCAGGAGAGGCATACTTGCTTCTCCTTCCCTTCTTTCACCTACCCCACCCACCACAGGGTGTCCGCTCCAGTGTTGATTAAGTGCATGGCTGATCTTTTACTTCAGCGCCATTTTTCTATGCTACCTCAGATGTCTCTGTTCTCTACAATACTGAGCAACACAGTCCTCACATCTCTCCTGGGTTCAAAGTTGCATCACCTGCATGAAGAAATTTCTCATTACAGGCCTGAATACACAACTCCTTACTTTTGAGATTCTGCTATTGACTCTGGAAGTTTCATCCAAGGGAACAGTTAGATTTGATTAGATTATTAGATTATGAAGACATGCAGTCCTCTTTTATTGTCATTTAGTAATGCATGCATTAAGAAATGATACAATATTCCTCCAGTGTGATATCACAGAAACACAGGATAGACCAAGACTGAAATACTAACAAAAACCACATAATTATAACATATAATTACAACAGTGCAACAATACCATAACTTGATGAAGCACAGTAAAAAAGTTCAAAGTCTCTCGAAAGTCCCACATCTCACGCAAACGGGAGAAGGAAAAAAACTCTCCCTGCCATGCCGGACCACAGTCCAACTCTGAGTCGTCCGAAAACTTCGAGCTCTGATCAGCCCTCCGACACCGAGTACCGAGCACCATCTCTGCCAAACGCTTCGACCTCAGCCTCAGTCGCCAGCAGTAGGCAAAGCCGGGGATTTCGGGGCCTTCCCTCCGGAGATTCTCAATTGCACAATAGCAGCGGCAGCGAACCGGGCATTTCAGAAATTTCTCCAGATGTTCCTCTGCTTCTCACGTCTGTCTTCATCAAATCAGAATCATGCACGGCATCCTACTTACAAATCCGATATCATTTCACTGGAGAGCTGCGCGCGCTGCGTCGCGTCGCCATCTTCTCCTCCCGCCTCCCTTATGTTATGCCCTAATCTACACTTTCAAGCACCTGAAGATGATTGCTTGGTTCAGTCAGATGTAATAAGATAAGAAATAGGATGAAGAAGAGGCCATATGGCCTCTCGAGTCTGTTCCACCATTCAATTCGACCATGGCAGATCTGGACAGAGACTCAGCTCCCCATAACCATTCATTCCCCTTTCATGCAAGTGTCCATTGCACCGTGACTTAAATACATTTAATGAAGTAGCTTTTACTGCTTCCCTGGGAAGAGAATTCCACAGATTCACTGCTCTCTAGAAAAAGCAGTTTCTCCTCATCCCTGTCCTAAATCTATTTCCCCAAATTCTGGGCTATGTCCTTTAGCTCTAGTCTCACTCACGAAAGGAAACACCTTTCCAGCCTCTATCTTAACTTTATTGAAATCCTTCTGGAGATCCAAGCAGACAACATCCTCCTGCTTGACCCTTTGGCTTGGATTTGGATGCCATGATTCAAATTATCTATGTTTCGAGACTCTCCAAGCAAAGCGGTTGTGCTCAGACTGTGCATGTGGTACTGCTGGTGGAGAGAAAATCCTGGTGACAGAAAGCTTTGGTTTCATTGCTTGATAGTTGCTAGTCCACCATTCAAAATTAGGGAGCTTAAGGAATATAGATGAACTACTAAAGCTGGCTAAATATAATCTTGTTTTCTGCTTGTCTTCACTCCACTTCTGTGAGGTAGTGTGAGGGTGGAAGCGAGGCACCTTCCTGTGGTGGATAGTAAAACAGCTGGCGATCTAATTTCAGGCCACTCTCTGTTGCCTTTGAGGGTCAGGCTCAAAGCAGCAGGCATCTGACCCCAGATCTCACCCTTTATCTGATCATGGCACAGTGAATCTGGAGAGTCAATTATAACAATTTACGCCTTTACGAAAGAAAATGCAATTTATCAATTCTACAAAAAGATACAGTTCAAAATGTGCTTCTCCATATTTTTGTCTGACGTGTCTAACTCCATCCATCACACACAGGTGTTTCCTTAATACAACCTTTTCCAACCTTTCTAGGTTTAACTGGTTAGCAGAACTTCAGTCAGTTCCTTCTTTGTGTTCTCACTTTCCTTTTCATGTTTCCTCATATGGTTGAGCAACCTTTTATGAGTCAGCATACCTTTACCACATCCCTTGCTACAGTTCCTGAGTACCCCTTGCTCTTTTACTTTCTTACCTCTAATCTTTTGGCATTTAACTTGTAGTTTAATTTTAACACCCCCAGGCTGAGACCACTGGGGACCTGGGCTCCCTTTCTCTCACTACCACTCTCCAACCCCAAGTTTCTCAGGCTCCACCATCACCTTTTGGGTCTTTGGAGCCTCCATCTTCCTCCCACCCTGCCTTCCCTAAACACCCGGCTCTCCCCACTCCTCTGACACCTCCGACTTTCCTCCCTGCTTTAATCCCAGATCTCATTCCTATGGAGTCTTCACCACTTCCACTGACTTTCCCCTCTCTGAGGTTGAATGTTCTGTCCTCAGCAAGGGGCTTATCTTTGTCCCCCTTCACCGCACCTCAGTGACATCCCTGACTGCCACGATGCTGAGTTCTTCTGCCATCATCTCCATCTCCGAATATTTCCCACACCACACCGATAATCCCTTCTCCTGTCTCCAACCCTCCTTTGCTTCTTGACACCCCGTCTTGAACCTTTTCATCTCTATTGAATTGAATTGACTTTATTTCTTACATCCTTCATATACATGAGGAGTAAAAATCTTTATATTATGTCTCCATCTAAATGTGCAATGTGGAAATTATAGTAATTTATAATTAGTAGTATGTACAACAGGACAATCAATATAACGTTGAAATACAAGTGTATCAGCATGAATTAAGCAGTCTGATGGCCTGGTGGAAGAAGCTGTCCCGGAGCCTGTTGGTCCTGGCTTTTATGCCACTGTGCTGTTTCCTGGATGGTAGCAGCTGGAACAGTTTGTGGTTGGGGTGACTCAGGTCCCCAATGATCCTTCAGGCCATTTTTACGCACCTGTCTTTGTAAATGTCCTGAATAGTGGGAAATTCACATCCACAGATGTGCTGGGCTGTCTGCACCACTCTCTGCAGAGTCCTGCGATTGAGGGAAGTACAGTTCCCATACCAGGCAGTGATGCAGCCAGTCAGGATGCTCTCAATTGTGCCCCTGTAGAAAGTTCTTAGGATTTGGGGGGCCCATACCAAACTTCTTCAATCGTCTGAAGTGAAAGAGGCACTGTTGTGCCTTTTTCACCACAGTCTGTATGTACAGATCACATGAGATCCCCGGTGATGTTTACGCCAAGGAATTTAAAGCTGTTCACCTTCTCAACCCCAGATCCATTGATGTCTATAGGGGTTAGTCTGTCTCCCTTTCTCCTGTAATCCACAACCAGCTCCTTTGTTTTTGCGACATTGAGGGAGAGGCTGTTTTCTTGACACCACTGTGTCAGGGTGATGACTTCTTCTCTGTAAACTGCCTCATTATTATTTGAGATTAGGCCAATCAGTATCGTGTCATCAGCAAATTTAATTAGCAGATTAGAGCTGTGGGTGGCGACATAGTCATGGGTATACAGGGACTAAAGGAGGGGACTTAGTACACAGCCCTGAGGGGCTCCTGTGTTGAGAGTCAAAGGGTTGGAGGTGAGGGAGCCCTCTCTTACCACCTGCCAGCGATCTGACAGGAAGTCCAGGATCCAGCTGCACAAGGCAGGATGAAGACCGAGGTCTCTGAGATTCTTGAGAAGCCTGGAGGGAATCATGGTGTTGAATGCTGAACTGTAGTCCAAGAACAGCACCCTCACATAATCATCCCTCTTCTCCAGATGTGTAAGGACGGTGTGTAGAGCTGTGGCTATTGTGTCATCTGTTGATTGGTTGTGTCGGTAGGTGAATGGTAGAGGGTCCAGTGTGGGTGGTAGCAAGCTGCAGATGTAGTCCTTGACCAGCCTCTCAAAGCATTTGCTTATTATTGAGGTGAGTGCGACAGGACGCCAGTCGTTCAGACATGTTACCTTGGTCTTTTTAGATACAGGAACAATGTGGATGTTTTGAAGCAGAAGGGCACTCTACACTGGGAGAGGGAGAGATTAAAAATGTCAGTAAACACACCTGCCAGTTGTGCCGCGCACTCTGAGTACCCGCCCTGGGATGCCGTCCGGTCCTGCAGCCTTGCGACTGTCCACTCATTGGAAACACCTGTGTACTTCGACCTCAGAGATGACCAAGCTGTAAGTTGCATCAATGGCTCTCTTCAGGTGCTTAACAGTGTTGACAACATCGAGTCAAGTGTAAAAAAGATTTAGCTCATCTGGGAGAGACGCATCTAATTGCTGGTGAGACATCAACAGGCTCAACGTCAGCACTCTTCTCTCCTTCCTGAATCTTACCTCCTCTGAACGCAGTGCCTTTCACTCTCTCTGCACCAATCTCAAACTTACCATCAAACCTGGAGACAAAGGGTGCTTTGGTGTGGCGGACTGAGGCCAGGCAGCAACTCTCATAAACCCCCTCATAACCACACCTTGGTTAGCAGCCCACTCCGAACCATCAGAAAATTGAATCAGACAACATCACTGACCTTATCAATTCTAGAGAACGCCCACCCACTGCCACCAAACTCATTGTTCCCTTTTCCCACACTGCTCACTTCTACTTCCTACCCAATATCCACAAACCTGACCGTCCAGGTAGGCCCATTGTCTTTGCCTGCTCCTACCCCACTGAACTCATGTCCTTATACCTTGACTCCATTCTATCCTCCTTGTTTCAGGCCTGTCTCACCTACATCCCCGATACTTCTCTGTAGCACTTTAGAATAGGAAATTTTAAAACAGGGTTCAATTCCCATCGCCATCTATAAATAGTCTGAACATTCTCTCTGTGACTACATGGATTTCCTCTTGGTGCTCCCATTTCTTCCTACGTTCCAAAGATGCGCAGGTCAGTATGACTTAGTAGGTTGTGGGCATGCTGCGTTGGTGCCAGAAACACAGTGACACTTGCAAGCTGGTCCCTGCACATCCTTGGACTGTGTTGTTCATTGAGGAAAACGGTGCGTTTGGTATTTCAATGTTTTGATGTACATGTCATGAATAAATCTAATCTTTATCGTTAAATCTCTGTCCCAAGTGGGAGTCGTTTATTCTGAAACAATGTCCTCTAGATTTATATTTCCTCATGATGATAAATACCTTCTGAGCACCTGCCCTGTCAAACGGCAACGGAATTTTATGAGCTTGTTGATGGTCATCGTAGACTCAGAGGCTGAAGGGCCTTTTTCTGTGCTGTATCTCTCTTTGTGTGTACAGAAAGGTGGCGGCACAGTGGTGCAGCAGGCAGATATGCTGCCTCACAGAGCTAGGGATCTGGATTCAATCCTGACTTTGTGGTCCTTATTTTAATAAAAAGGTTCAAGTTTTCATTCTCTGTGTTTCGCACATTCTTCCTGTGATCATCTGAACTTTCTCCTGAAGTTCTAGCTTCTTTCCACAGCCAAAGTATATGCAAGTTGCTAAGTTTTGTTCATTGACCCTAGTGTGTGAGTGGTAGAAACTGGGGGAGCTGATGGGAATGTGGGAGTTTAGTGTAGGATTAGTGTAAATGGGTCAGCACGGGTTTGGGCAGCTGAAGGGCTTCTTTCCCTGTTGTACCTCTCTATGATTTGTTGTTCCATGGAAAATCATCTCCCATTCTTCTAAACCTCAATGAATCGAGGTCCAAACTGTCAACCTTTCCCCATAATGCAACCCCTTCATCCCAGAAAACCAGCAAGTGAAGTTTCTCTAAACTGACTCCAATGCTAATGCAGTCTCCTTCAATAGGAAGAGTAAAACCTTTATACAAAACTCCAGGAGTGGTCTCACCAGCACCACGCACGGCGGTAGAAAGTCCCGAAACTTCAACTGTACTCTTTTCCATAGATGCTGCCTGGTCTGCTGAGTTCCTCCAGCATTTTGTGTGTGATGCTTGGATTTCCAGCATCTGTAGATTTTCTTGTGTTTGTGTAGAAAGTCTTACATATTTCATCTGACTTGTAATAATGTCCTACTTCCCTTCCTAATGATTAGCTGTACCCATATGCTAATTTCCTGTGCTTTATCCGCAAGATTATCCAGAACTCTATACCACAATATTCTTTAGACTCTCGTGGCATATTTCTGATGTCAACCTCATATTTCCCCATATTACTTGCCATCTGCCTAATCATTACCTCTTTACTTAACCTTTTTAATACTCTTTGCAGAATCTTTACACCTTCCTTACAACTTCAATATCAATATCAATATCACCTGACTTGGTCCAACCAAGCAGAGTTCACTGCCAAGAAGGCCTGCCAGCACCTTTACTTCCTGAGAAAGCTAAAGAAATTTGGCCTGTCCCCTAAAACCCTCACTAATTTTTATAGATGCACCGTAGAAAGCATTCTTCTAGGGTGCATCACAACCTGGTATGGAAGTTGTCCTGTTCAAGACCGGAAGAAGTTGCAGAAGATCATGAACACAGCGCAGCACATCACACAAACCAATCATCTGTCATTGGACTCACTTTACACCGCACGCTGTCGGAGAGGTGCTGCCAGGATAATCAAGGACACGACCCACCCAGCTAACACACTTTTCGTCCCTCTTCCCTCCGGGAGAAGGCTCAGGGGCTTGAAGACTTGTACGGCCAGATTTGGGAACAGCTTCTTTCCAACTGTGATAAGACTGCTGAACGGATCCTGACCCGGATCTGGGCCGCACCCTCCAAATATCCGAACCTGCCTCTCGTTTTTTTTGTACTACCTTACTTTCCCTTTTCTATTTTCTATTTATGATTTATAATTTAAAATTTTAATATTTACTATTGATTTGTAATCCAGGGAGTGCGAAGCGCAGAATCAAATATCACTGTGATGATTGTACGCTCTAGTATCAATTGTTTGGCGACAATAAAGTGAAGTAAAGTAAGTACCTTGCTTTCCCACTTTTCTTAGTATCAGTTTTGGCTACAAAATTCCCAATCCTTTCACCAAATTCAGTTAAGATGTTCGAACATACTTGAGGTATCAGCACTGACCACTCCCCCATAGTACCCAACCAACCACATGGCCATACAGGACAAAGTGGTGGGTGGTGCAACTCACATTTAATAGCATAGGAATAGACGCAGGAGAACACCACTAAACCCTTTTGCCTGCTCCACCATTCGAGGTCATGTATGGTTCCTTACATCAGTGCTACTTCCCACACAAACTGTATATTCTTTGAGTTCTTTAACATATAAAAAAGTTATCAGTCCCTTTAATGAGTATACTCAATAACTGAGCCTCCACAGCCTCTAGGGTAGAGAATTCCAATGGAACATTATACTTTGGCTGAAGAGATGTCTTTTCATCACTATCCCGAATGGGCAACTTCTTATTTTGGACAGTAACCCCTGGCTCTAGACGCCCCACCTAGAACATCTCTGTATCTCCCCTGTCAATCAGAACATAATGTTTAAGGCCCACATGTTTCAACAACACATCTGAATGAAAGATCCACACAGATCAAATTATGACCCAATACTAATATCAGCGTTTTTCAAAAGTGGCTCAAAAATTCTTGCCTTATGGGTTTTTCTACGTTGTAAACAAGGCGGTCTGTATCCTTCTCACTGTACTTGTGGTTCACTTTAAACAGTAGCCATGAAGTGGTGACACAGCCCAGCCCATCACAGGCAAAGCCCTCCCCACCATTGAGCACATTTACAAGGAGCGCTGCCACAAGAAAGTAGCATCCATCATCAAAGACCCCCACCAGCCAGGCTATGCTCTCTTCTCACTGTTACCACTGGGCAGGAGGTACGGGAGCCATAGTTCCCACACCTGCAGGTTCAGGAACAATTATCATGCTACAGCTATCAGGCTCCTGAATTAGTCTTTGCTTATGTGTGGTTTTTTCATAAATTCTATGGTATTTCTTTATTTTCTTGTAAAAAGCCTGCCAAAAATGAATCTCAAGGTAGTGTATATGGTGACATATATGTACTTTGATTATAAATTTACCTTGAACTTTGAACTCTAAAGTGAGATTCACTGTAAGCCATTTTCATATCCTTAACAACCGTGTTGCATACATAAAGTTTCCCCGTTATGACAGTAATTTACAAGCATTTCAGGAATAATTATGAAAGTACTAGATAAATGCATGGCCCTCTTTTTCTTATTATCTCTGTAATACCTTTTCTCCATTTTGAAAACCTCATACGCTATCTGTGCTCAGCTCTGGTGCTCTATACAGCATCCACTTCTTGAATATCATTATTTCTCAAGTGCCAGAACTGGATTGGTAGTCCACAAATTTTATTGGTGGTCTCTTTCAACACAGTAAGTTAGGTATTATCTAGCATTTAGGTTTTTTGGTGCTTCTTTTCCTTGTCTTGAGATTTCAGCCTATTTATAATAAAGTGCTTGATTTCTCATAAGAAGTTTTATCTAGATGGTACAATTCTCACATGGAGTCATAGGGTGATACAGCACAGAAACATACCCTTTGTCATAGCATCTGCACCAACCATCAGCCACATTAATAGAGGATTACACTAATTCTACATTACCCCTTTTTTATGTTCTTCCCACATTCCATTCACCTCCCTCACGTTCTATTTTTGTTAGCAGAATGTTTCACTTGAAATAGTCCATTGTGCTCAATGATTTTACAGTATTTTGATGAGACCTGTTTTCTTTTAGTAAAATGAAATTCAGCTGATTTAATTGTCTGACTTAATCTAAGTCAGTTGTATGTATCTTGTGCATAAACCTATGGTCTGTTTCCTGAGAATATTTGAATGCAATTCCAAACTTAAGCCTTGCTAAATGACATGGCAGTATTCTGAAGAGGGAACTGGAAGCAAATGGAAGGGATTGCGAGGATGATGTCTGTTATGCCTTGAGATAGTTACAGAGGCAATTCTGCTAGAAGTCATCTGAATGACCAGCAGGAAAGCTGTTCCCTGGCCTCCTCATTAGGAGATATCAGTCAGGCAGGCAGTGGTGGAATTACAAAAATATTAATAATTTACAAAATACGCCCTGTAAGTTTGGCCCTTCTTATTCTCAACAAGACTTGCACTATTCTTATATAATTGCTACACAATCCCACAGTAAGGCCTTTGGCTCATTAAGTCAATACCAGATAGGTGACGTTTAACAGAAAGTAAAATTGTGCGTGTGCGCGTGTGTGTGTGTGTGTGTGTGTGTGTGTGTATGTATGATGATCAAAGTAAAGAAATTGAATTGCCCTTCAACTTACCTTCACTCCCTTGTTTTGTTTTGCATGTTCATTTTTTTTTTAATCTGGGCACAGCTGTCAAGACCATAATTTTTTGACTGATAATGAAGGGTCGGCTATACATTTCTCAGTCAGGATCAGGATGGTTGGAGAGTTTAAAGGTTGCATGTAGGTGGTGTGCCTACTGACTTTGTCCTTTCTGGTGTTAAAGGTTAAGGGTTTGGAGAGGCCTCAGCAAGTAAATGCACAGCACGTTGTGCATGGCACACATGGTGCACCAGTGGAGGAGGGAATGAATGATGGACAGGGAACAAATCAAGCAGGCTGCTCTTTTCTTTTTTGGAAGTTATTAGAGCGGCACTCATCCAGGCAAGTGAAAAACATTCCATCATAAGCCTAACTTGTACCTTATAGATAACAGGAAGCATTTTGAGTGTCAGATGAGTCACTCATAACTGAATGCATAAGCAACCTCTGACGTATTTTATAGCCACAGTATTTACATAACTGGTTCATTTAAGGTTTTGGCCAATAACCCCAGCTGGTGCAAGGCTTGGCAGTGGTAATGCCATAATATATGTCAATCATAAATGGTTGAACTCTTCCTTATCTGAGATGGTCAATGTCTGGCACACATAAAGCATAGTGTCATGGGGCACTGGAAGTGAAATTTTTGGTCCATTAGATCTCCACCAGTGGTTGAGTGAGCTGAAGCTTTTCACTCTGGAGCAAAGGAAGATGACAGATGACTTGATAGAGGTGTACAGGATGATAAGAGGCATAGATCAAGTGGACAGCCAGAAGCTTTCTCCTAGGAGGGGAAATGGCTGATTCGAGGGGACATAATTTTAAGGTGATCAAAGGGAAGTATGGGGGCGGGTGTTGGTATCAGAGGAAAGTTTTTTACACAGAGTGGTGGATGCTTGGAATGCCCTGCCGGGGGTGGTGGTAGAGGCAGATACATTAGGGACATTTACAGTGATGATAGAAAACATGGAGGGCTCTGTATGAGGGAAAGGTTAGATTAATCTTAGAGTAAGTTATAAGGTGGGCCAAAGAGCCTGTAGTGTGTGTAGTGTTCTGTGTTCAACTATCAGGCGTCCATCTACACTAATATCACTTTTCCTCTCCTATTCCTATCAATTTCCTCTCACCCTGATCTTCCTTCTAGCCACCCTCACTAGGGGCAATTTACAGTGGGCAATAAACCTACCAAGCAGCAAATCTTAGCACTGTTGGAGAAAACCCATGAAGTCACAGAATGAACATTCCAACTCCACATTGACAGTACTCAAGGCAAACTTGCACCCCTTAAGCTATGAGACAACAATATTACTCTCCCCCACAGTGCTGTCAATCCATGAATGCATGAACATTCTCTAAGTAATATTGCATGCAAGCTTGGAAAAATTTATTTGCTATATAGTTGAGAGTCGAAACCTGTGTAGTCATCATCAAAAATCCTCACTTCTAACCTTAAAATCATTGATGTCTGGACCTAGGACACCAAACCAAAAGACCCTTGCAGTGTTGTGCCACAGAAGTGCCAGGCATAGACCATCTCAGACAAACAGTCCAGTCATCTATAATTGACGTGTTTTGGCATTACCATTACTAAGTCTTGCACCACCAGTATCCTGGGATTGTTGGCCAGAAACTTAATTGAACCAGTTATGTAAACACTGTGGCTTTAAGGAAGTCAAGGCAGCTTATGTGCTTATGTATCTGGTTATGAGACACACATCTGAATTACAAGATACTCAAAGACTTTTCAATTATCTATAAGGTACAGGTCAGGTTTGTGATGGCCTCCAACAAACACAACCAACTTCCTGTCTGCCAAGTCTAGAGTGTTTTCTCCTTGATACTTTGATTAGTTCTAACAATGTAAGTTTGCTCGTTTCTAGCAATGCTTCATAATGCTTTGCTCTGAGGCTCGATTTGCTATGTAAAATTACACCACAATCTGTAGCAAAGCCATCTGTACAGCTGCTGCCAAAACTGTGCTGGTGAAAGTAACAGTATAAAAGAAAGACATATTTAAAGATCCAAAAACTTGTTAGAGGTGTATGACTTTAATGCTGGTAAATAAAACAAAGGCATTAAGAAGACAGATGAAGTTTTACATCAAATTTTATTCAAATGTAATATAAAGAGAAGTGCTCTATTAAAAATACAATTTTCAAATGGCCATTAGTATAAATACAATAATGAACAAGAAGATGGAAATGAAGTCATTAAAAGCTATTTTCAAGATGTTACAGCAGCAGTATATCATGTTATAGCTTCTAATCATCCTTGCAGCTATGATGTGTAGGTAAGTATGTTTTCTGCCTTTTCAAGATGGGAGCACATCAAGCACATCAAGCTGAGGAATGTATGAATAATTATTTCACCATTTCACACTTAGTAATTAAAGCCAGATGCATTCCAACAGTATGGCACAGTTCACCCATATTGCAAATCTCAATAATTCATTCCTTTTACTTCAGTGCCCAAGCAGTAAATGGCACTTTCATATCCATAAGCTCTCATCATACAGGCTAAGCATGCTGGACAGTAGCCAGCTGCTCAGATGTACATGGAAGCAACATCGATATTTTTCTCCCTTCAGTTTCCTTCCCCTTTCTACAGAAGAGAATCTGGCTGCACACTGAATAATTTTTCCATAAGCTCAGAATACTAGAAAACGTATCATGTATTTCAGATATAGCAAATTGCAGATTCAAAATGAGGAAGTTAGTAGTGGGGGAAACGAGCAGCACTGTTTAATTACAAGGATACAAAATCTAAAACTGCTAGTAGAGAGGTATTGGAAACAGTTTGTACAAAGATCAAGAGGTAATTCTGGGAAAATAATTAATTAAAGTGGAATAGCAGGTAGGTGGGTTCATATCTATCAAAACAAATGATTACTTTCAATGATATTCTGCTTTATAATGCTTATTTTTAATATAAGCAAACCAGATACAGTATATAAATCAGTAAAGTCCAGTGCAAAATTGTTATGTTCCATACATATGGGTTTTGAACCCAAATGTAAATCTGGGATCAAAACTCTAAGCAAATTTGCCATATCCATTTCTTACAAAATCTTCAGAATCAGTAAACAACTGACCAGCTTGATAAAAATATTGTGTTTTACTTTTGATTTCAATAATCCAAAGTTGACTTTCTTTGGACTACACCTCCAAAAACAAAAATGGTGCTATTCTGCCAGCCTTGACTACTATTGTTGGGTGCTACTCAGTAAGCCTGTAATGAAGTGTACTTAATGAGTTCTGCTGATACATACCCCAATCGTTAAATGCTTCCAGAGAACATGATCACATAGTAATATAAATACGGTTCTTACTAATTCTAAAATACAGAATCAAAAATCCAAAAGTAAAGAATATTAGAAAACATATAGCCATAGAGTGTGTCAGCACACATCAGGCCTTTGGTAAACTAGTTCATGCTGACCAAGATGCCTGAATACACTCACCCCATTTTCCTGTACTTGGCCCATTCTCCCTATTAGTTTCCTGTCTGTGTACCTGTCCAAATGCTTTTTTTAAATGTTATGACTGTACCTGCCTCCATAACCTCCTCTGGCAGCTTGTTTCATATACCCACCACTCTCTGAGAAAAGATGACTTTCTTTAAATCGTTCCCTACTCACTTTAAACCTGCGTCTTCTAGTTTTAAGCTCCCCTGCCCTTTGAAAGAGACTATGACTATCTGCCCTGCCTGTGCCCCTCACAATTTTGTAACGCTCTATGAGATCGCTCCTCAGCCACTTTGCTCCAGTAAGATCAATTCCAGCCTCTTTCTCTTCTTAACTTGTTTCTAAATCCCTCACTTCAGGCAAAGTCCTGGTGAATCTTTTCCACACTCCTTCTAGCATTATTACATTGTTCCTATACACATAATATTCCAAGCATAGCCTACCTAATGTCTTCTTCACATAAGACCATAAGATATAGGAGCAGAAGTAGGCCATTCAGCCCATCGAGTCTGCTCCAGTCATCCCCACTCCCCTGCCTTCACCCCATACCCTGTGATGTCTTGGCTAATCAAGAACCTATCTATCTCCGCCTTAAATACACCCAATGACTAGACCTCCATGGCCACTTGTGGCAACAAATTCCACAGATTTACCACCCTCTGACTATAGTAATTTCTCCACATCTCAGTTCCAAAAGGACGTCCTTCAATCCTGAAGTCATGCCCTCTTGTCCTGGAATCCCCTACCATGGGAAATAACTTTGCCATATCTAATCTGTTCAGGCCCTTTAACATTCAGAATGTTTCTATAAGATCCCCCCTCATTCTCCTCAGCTGTAGAGAATACAGCCCAAGAGCTGCCAGACATTCCTCATGCAAAGTGTTCACTCAGGACTCCACACGTATCCCCTGGGTCATCCTCTTCCCCTATCTACTGTCTTGCTTCTATTACTGTATATTTTACATATTTATATTGATCAACAGTGTAACCCCTACATCCCATTTGGAGCACCCCCTCAGGGTAATATTGGGGCCATGGCTTGTCACCTGCTGATTTCTGTGTTGTTTATCTGATATTGGCTGTCATAGAGAAAGGTGCTGCCTGAAGAACGGCTATTTGCCACATGGAAAATGAGAAACTCTCAGCTCCTTTTATCTTCAGAGGCTTCCACAATAGCAGCGGGTTAATCACCTACTTGTTTGCTTGACTGGATAATGTTAGAAAGTGTTGGAAAAGACATAAAAATGAAGAAAGTTAAAAAATGCATGATGGAAAGAAACCATCAAGCCTAATTAAATAATCCAAAGGATGAACTCTATATTTTGGAAACTTAATCTACACAGACTTGAAATTTCTGCATTTGCCTTTCCTGATGCCACAGTCTGAAGCTTGCAAGATGTGCAGGCTATTACTCACGATTGCCCCGGTATCACAGATTTTAATTTTAATAGCTCTGAATATAATCAGCTGACTCAACGTGTCCTTTCATTCAACACATAGTCATGAGTTAAATACTTCATAATAATTGTTTGTATACATGACAAGACACTGTTATAACTTCAGAAGCCATCTAAAAAACGAAGAACAATGCTGGAAGAAGCCCAAGTAAAAGGTTTCAACTCGAAATGATGTCTGTCCATTTCCCTCCTGCCTGACTTGCTGAGTTCATCCAGCAGTTCTTTTGCTTCAGATTGCAGCAACTCCCTAAAACATCAAAGAATAGAAATCTACTGTTTTCTGTGCCAGTACAGATCCACAGCAATGTGCCTGACTTTGAATTTACCTCTGAATTAGTTTAGGAAGCCACACTGCTGAAAAAGCAATTTAGGATGGGATTAATTGATGCCTCTGTCAATAAGACCAACATCTAATGACTGGATTAAACAAATAATATGATAAAAGTGAGGAAGAGTGACATTACTCCGACTATAACATAAACACATAAGATGTGTTTACCCAAATTTGTCTCACAGAACATGCAAAATATTCTCTATTATGGATTTTACTCACTTTGATTAATTTCTAGGGAAAGGAAACAAGAAGTTGTTCTATGTACCCTAGTAGTGTTGTTATTTTCACAAAGCACTCCCCCCCCAATACCCTTGTCTCTTTCTCTTCCTGTAACTTCTTCCAGCCTTATAACATTTCAGGGTTTCTACATACATTCCTGCTGCCTGTACTTCTCTACATAGCTCAATGCACGCAACCCTTCCATGGCATCTGTACCTTCAGTCATCCATACTCTAAATTATAAACAGTGTCTGATGATGGGTCTTCAACCCGAAACATTTACTCTGTTTCTCTTTCCACATATGGCTCTGACCTGCTGAGTTGTTCCAGATTTTGTATCTTTATATCAGTATGATGAACCCTAAAAAATCCTTGTTCACCCACTTCTTTCTTGGGTTTTCTCTTTCTCTCTGCCTTTCAAAATATTCTTTAAAATCTACCTCCTCAAGTAAGCAGCTCAAAAATATCTCAGCTTTCAGTTTTCATTATAAATTCTGTCAACTTTCATGACTTAAGATCCTCTTAATTTTGGGATAGTTATTAAATCTACTAGTTTGTAATACAAAGGGAAACATGAAAGGGGACTGGAGGTAGCCTGTTCTGGGTTGGAGGACTGTGTAGGTGGGTGGGTGGGAGGTAGGAATGGGGCTTCTTTTGCTGTTGTTGTTTTGTTGCTCGTTGTGTTCTGTGTTGTTCTGCTGAGTATTCTGTGCGTACTATGTTGACGCCAGAATGTGTGGCGACACTTGCGGGATGCCCTAGCACATCCTTATGTTGTGTTGGCTGTTAATGCAAATGACGCATTTTATCAGATATTTTGATGTACGTGTGATAATAAAATGAATCTGAATGCAAATTTGTGACAGCTCTATTTTCCAGAACAATTTAGTTGCAACACAACAAAAATCAAATAGCTTGAAGCATTACATGTTAGCAGCTTTGAAATTCATGATTAGTTTAAAGATAAAAATATACTGTAAAGCATTCTGAATCCAGTGAAGCTACCCATTTCTAATTGGTCAGTACAGCAGAGAGACTAGTCTTTGATGTCTTGATCCAGTAGAATGTTTCCATTCAGTGATGACGTAGACTGGTTCAGGACACTCTTCTGGGAATTAATGGGCAGGTTTTTATAGTCTGAATGGCATTTGCACTCCATATTTTTGTGGTAAAGCTGAACATTAATAAAGCAAAATTATGTTAGTGTAAAATCATACTGTCAATAGAATCTATTTATGTAAAAAGATCTCAATTCATAACACGTGTGAGGTTACAACATTTCACAATGTGAATTATAATCAGATCAGGAGATCAAGAATTCTTACAAGTTGAATGAACAATAACACAGCGCAAGCCCCATTCACACTAAACTAAAAATGTAACATTTTAGATTATGAATCTATTGGGGAAATAATATGCTATTTTAATAACAGCAAGTTTTTAGATCTTGATCTAATAAAATTACTGCCCACTTGGGAGACAAAATTTTGTATTTCAACAGGGACTGAAGATATTATCTTTATTAACACTTTCACAAAGTATAAATTTCTCCTCCATTGGCTCCATCTACACTTTCAACTGCCTCAGGAAAGCTGCCAACATAATCACAGACCCTTTTCTTCTTGTCATTCTGTCTTCTCACCTATCAAGCTCAAGAGAACCTGCCACCAGGCTCAAAGACATCCTCTATCCTGTTGTTATGGTTCTTCAACAGACCTCTTACGCTCTGAAGACAAATTCTTGATCTCAAAATCTATCCTCACTGTGTCCTTTGCATTTTATTTGTCCATCTGCACTGCTTTTTCATGTAAACAGCAACACTCTATTCTATATTCAGCTTTTCTATTTACTACCTTGATGTACTTATGTATGGCATGATCTGCTTGGATGGCAACAAACAAAAGCTTTTAGCCGTTTGTCGGTACATACGACAATAATAACCCAAAAATCAGTAAGAGATGTGACCTTGTGTCTTTCAGACTAGATATTTAGTTAAGACCTGTGGTAGTGGACATACAGTATATAATTCCATGGCACTTCTTTTGAAAAGAACAGGCAAGTTCCGGTGGCATCCCAGTCAAATATATCTCTAAAGCAACCTGAAGCTAAATCAATGCTTATTGCTTACCAGATATGAAACCTGACCATGGACAAACAGGTTGCAAGTTTGTTGATGTAAGAACAGTGACTAATTAATTTGTTAGTTACTGACTAGTAAAATGACCAGTGATGTTCTGGGGCTATATACGTTTGTAAGTAGATTATTTTAGGTGATTACAAAACCCTTCTTATCAAATACTATAATTATGCCAAGAGCTGCCCCAGTAGGTCCAAAGCTCACTTACTGCTACTTCGGCATCTGCAAGATGCTTTTCAAAAATAGAAACCAAATCTGAAAATGTGAGTCTTTTTCCTGGATCAAGAGCCCAGCAGGATTGTATTACATTGTAGCTGTGGAAACATGGAGAAGGATATTAGGAACTTCAGAAAAAATATAAAAACATTGCACCAAGATAAATGAATCCTATATACAAAATATTCAAATTAAAATGTTTGCATTTGCAAGTTTGTGCTGGTGAGATGCTCATAATGATGGTCATGCTAAGATATGAGGTTCTATTGCTACACATTGCAACACATCAAAACAATTATTTATTGATTTTCTTCATCTGAAGGATACTTAACATTCTTTAGATTGGTCCTGCAGTATTCATTAACATATGATCAAAAGCTGGAGCTGCTCGAACAGCTTAACTTGTAAGGAAATGCTTCAATTACATTTTGCACAAAGCAGCATTCCAGATTCAGAATTGTGGGCATATCAGTTTATTTTCCTGCATTTTGGTTTTGTTTCTTCTCTTGAATTTGGCTTTCACCTGACAGTCATATGCAGAAGTGAAAAACTAGGCTTTGCATTGGCCAGACTTACATTGCATGGAACCTTTGTTTTGTGCCAGTGTACTCATTAGCATTAAATATTCATGCTTTTTACTTAATTGATCAAGAGGCCAGGATTGGTGACGGACATGGATGCCAGGGAAGAAGGGAACTGAAAGGCATGTGTAACTGAAAATAGGAGTGCAGAATATTAAAATGAGCTATTGCTTTGCACGCGACCAATATAGCTCAGAAACACAGAATGGTGACTAAAGAGGACTTGATGCAAGCTATGACTTTGACAATAGATATTATGATGGCTTTAAGATCTAGAAGGTACAACAAAGGATGTTAGACGGGAATGCATATTAATGTCAAGGTTTAGTAAACGAAGATTGAAGGAAGATTTGAACTACAGATAAACTGAGGCAACATTATAGAGTTAGAACTTGCAACACACAAAAAATTCTGGAGAAACTCAGCAGGTCAGGCAGCATCTATGGAAAGTAATAAAGAGTTAATGTTTTGGGCCAAGACCCTTCGTCAGGTCTGGAAAGGAAGGGAGGAAGCCAGAATAATAACATGGAGAGGAAGGAGATGATAGGTGAAACCAGATGAGGGGGAAGGTAGGGGCTGTGGGAGGAGGGATGAAGTGAGAAGCTGGGAGGTGATAGTAGAAAAGGTAAAGCGCTGAAAAAGAAAGAATCTGAAGGAGAGGAAAGGGCCATGAGAGAAAGAAAAGGAGGAGGGGCACCAGAGGGAGATGATAGGCAGGTGAGGAGAAGAGAAAGGGTGAGAATATGAGGTGTTGCTCCTCCAACCTGAGATTGCCTCATCATGGTAAGGACCAACATACTAGAAATAGATAGCCTCAACGATGATGCACAAAGCTTGATCTCCTTGAGCTCTTCAATTTGCCGTGATCTTCTTACTCTCTCAGAAGTGTGTAGCTAGAGTGATTTCTGCAAATTAAACTCTTATGCAAAACTGGGCATAAAAAGACTTACATTGCTTCTGTTGCATAAAATGGTTGTTCCATCTTAAATCCACTCTTAATTAACTTGTAAAAGTTCGAATCTACTTGGATTCCAGGATATGGATTGACACCTGAAGACATTCAAAATGGGACATTAAGGCAAGACAATTAAGCAGAAATCTTGGGATAACAATTAGACAAAAGACTCCATGATTACCAAGTGAGAATATTTCCCATAATAAGATTCCATATGACCAGACATCACTACGGGTTGTGTAACTGCCTTCAAACAAGCTTTCAGGAGCCATCCACTTGACAGGTAATCGTGCCTACGTATAACAGAGAAATAAAATCAAGTAATTAACATGATAATAAGCTACCTTAGTAACATTTCCCCAGTATAATAAAAGGTACAATAATCAGATCCTTCTGCAGGGCACATCAATGCTTTCTTGAATAAAAACAGAATTTTTTTCTGTATCGACGTTTCAGGCCGAGACCATTCGTCAGGACAAAGGGTCTCGGCCTGAAACGTCGACTGTACCTCTTCCTAGAGATGCTGCCTGGCCTGCTGTGTTCACCAGCAGCTTTGATGTGTGTTGCTTGAATTTCCAGCATCTGCAGAATTCCTCTTGTTTGCATTTTTTTCTGCATGCTGGGCACGACACTACTACAGCTTGGAGTTCCAAGTTCAATCCCAGGGTCCTCTGTAAGGAGTTTGAACATCCTCCCTGTGGAATGTATGTGCTTTCTCTGGGTGTCCCGTTTCCTCCCACAGTACAAAGACATACCGGTTAGTAGTCATTGCAGATTGCCAGTAATTTGGATAAGGTTAACTTGGGGGTTGCTGGGGGTTGCAACTCAAAGGGCCAGAATGGCCTATTCTGCACTGTATCTCTAAATAACAATAAGAACAAATAAATGAAAATACTGCCGTGACCCGGTAGGTCAGGCAGCCTCTGTGAAAAGGGAATAGGAATTAGCGTATTAGGATTGAGAGCCTGCATCAGACTGAAAAAGTGAGAAAACACTTTTGAGAGAGTAGAGAAAGGGAAAGAGTGTACAAAGCAGAGGAGGTATCTATGGTAGAAAGCAGAATAAGGTTGTCTGGGTGACAGACAGTCCTAATTAGAAAAGGGAAATGAATGTGTGGAGGAAAGTAAATAGAAGGAAATGACTGAGTGGAAGAGAATAAACATGCTGGAACTGTGATGTATCTAATGCAGAACCTTCTGCAAATCTGTAATTAAGTAGAATGTTAGAAATATTCAGTTAACACTTGTGGACAGAGAAAAAAAATGATTTAATATTATAGGTGGTTTAAACTGGCAGTCTGTCAACCTACAAAGCAGGTGATGCCAGTTCCCATCAATTGCTTACACTCACTGTATTGGCAAGGTTATAGTTCCAAATCCTCATCTCACTGCTAACCCTACTGACATGAATGGATCTGTGATTGAGAGGTGAATATCTTTAAGTTCCACGGTATACACATCACTGAGGATCTCACAAGGTCTGCACATACTGACTATGTGGTGTAAAAAGCACAACAGCGCCTCTTTCACCTCAGACGGTTGAAGAAGTTTGGCATAAGTTCCCAAATCCTAAAGTCTTTCTACTGGGAGAAATTGAAAGCATCCTGACCGGCTGTATCACTGCCTGGTATGGGAACTGTACTCCCCTCAATCGCAGGACTCTGCAGAGAGTGGTGTGGACAGCCCAGCGCATCTGTAGATGTGAACTTCCCACTATTCAGGACATTTACAAAGACAGGTGTGTAAAAAGGGCCTGAAGGATCATTGGGGACCCAACCACAAACTATTCCAGCTGCTCCCATCTGGGTAACAGTACAGTGGCATAAAAGCCAGGACCAACAGGCTCCGGGACAGCTTCTTCCACCAGGCCATCAGACTGATTAATTCATGCTGATACAATTGTATTTCTGTGTTATATTGACTGTCCTATTGTACATACTATTTATTATAAATTACTATAAATTGCACATTGCACATTAGACAGAGACGTAAAGATTTGTATTCCTCATGGATATGAAGGATGTAAGTAATAAAGTCAATTCAAATGGGCACTGTGCTTGTAGTAGCCAGCTTGCTACCAATATTTCCATGGGCAAGATTGCAAATTGTGTAATTTAAAAGAGATAGTAATATAATAGGGAAGGTAGTTTAATAATGCTATAAATGTCATATTAGCTTATGCTTCTGAAGTCAACATTTAAATGGAAACTGTCTTTGTAATTTGGTCATGTAAAATATATCCCCTCGCAATGTTTACAGCATAGTGGACTGTTGTTCACCATCCTCAGTTTATGCTGGAAAGAAGCTGATAACTTTCACATGTCAGCTTTCCAGATTGTCATTTTACTGTAATAATGTAATCAGGACAGAAATAAATCATGGTAAAAAGGTTATGTCTAAAATGCCTTCCTTCTTGAGCCTGTTCATCTGAATAAAACAGATCTCTACTTCTCACGTGCAAGCATTATGGTGGGTCCGTTAGCACAGGAGAACTATACGTGTGAAAGTAATCATAAAGACACATAAGAGAAGCGTTTGGAAAGAAACAGGACATTAGAAAATACAGATCAGCTGTGATGAATGATGTTCACTGAGAAAAATAGAAGGAACTTGCAGTTGCATGGTGTCTTTCACATATTACAGTTCCTAGAAGTGCACTTGTCAACGTAGAAAGACTCCATAGACATCAATGAGATAATTGTGTCATGAGTATGCATTTTGTGGCAGCAGCTGAGAGATGAATTTTGGATCCCTGCTCAGCTTCAAGTAGTGTCATGAGATGCTTTATGTCCATTTTGAGAGCTAGGCAAGAGTGATAAGAGATAGGAGAAAAGATCAAGGGTGAAACCGACCATTGAAGGAAATCTACATGGCTACATGAACAAAAGAGATCCATACAGAAAAAATGGAGTGTCAAGTCGGAAATACTGACTATCATTCAGTCAAACAATAAGGAAATGAAGAGGTTGGAGTAGATCCAGGAACGAAGGATAGAAATGTTAAGAAAACTGAGACAGATAGAAACAGGTTTAGCAGAAGGATAGAATATGAGAGACACATGTATATCACAGGAGTTGTAAAGTATCACAACAGACCTAATAAAATGAATTGTGAAAAGAACTGATGCTTGTGAAAGACATCACCGACACAAGAGAATCTGCAGATGCTGGAAAGAAGGGTCTTGGCCCGAAGCGTTGATTGTTTACTCTCTTCCACAGGTGCTGCCTGGCCTGCTGAGTTCCTCCAGCATTTTGTGTGTGCTGCTTGTGAAAGACATGATGCTTGAGGTGGCTCAGGAGGTGACAATCAATTTATTTAATTCCTTGAAAGCTTAACAGAACTGATGAAGAGTCATATCAGCACCGTTAATTGATTTCAATAAAATTGATGGATCCAGTATGCATTTCTAGTATTATCCGTCTTTGCCAGAGACCCAAAAATTGCATGCGTTCAATAAAAGTATGTATAAATAAATGTTTCCCCAGAAATATTCCTTAATTTTATCTGTAAAAAGGTGAGCAAACAAAAAAGTTGAGCATCTGCAGAGTTAGGTCACCTTTTCAACAGTAGCCAGAGACAATGATTAACATTTCATGTTTGTTATGGAGTGGAAAAGTACGGTCTGTGCTCTCGTTTGTCAGCTACCAACTGCTGCTGGAGGAAAGAGACATATTTTTAAACTTTTCCTCTTGTTTAAAAAAGACAACTGCAGATCCATTCTCCGTTAAACAGCTCCTGCTCTTCACTTGGGCTAAGGTGAAAAATGGGAAGGAGAATTGCAAGGAATATAAACAGGCAAATTGTTCTCAGGTATACATTGTTATTGAGTTTTAAAATCATTCCCAGCATGTGTGGAAGTGAGATTGGGTAAGGGAACAAAGAACATTAATATTGACTTACATTGCCTCTGATGACATAATTGGAATCTTGCATGATGTCCCTTGCCAATCCAAAGTCACATATTTTTGCTACTTTCCCGTGTGTCACTAACACATTTCTAGCTGCCAAATCCCTGTGAATACACTACAAAGAACCAGTGATTAACTTAATTGTATCAATTCCGTATGGAAAAACTTCAAATGCTCAACGCAAAGTCGTTTTACGTAAGCTTACACTTTGTGAAGTGAGGAATTCCATCCCTTTGGCAACTTGGTACGAAAAGCTGAGAAGATCTTCAAACGTAAGGACATGTAGATCCTCATCTTCATATTTACTGGTATTCTGATATACAGCTATACAGAAAAAATCCCCAAAATTGTAATGATGTTACAATTATGAATAAGTGGTAAGTTGTACAGTCTGTTAAATGCTCTTTCCTGGACACAAAAGTGTATTTGTTCTTTGCTTGAAAATTTATATCACTTCTGTTATTTACCATAACTACTCGTATTTCAAATCAGATAAAGTTACAGCATTAGGCTATTTGAGAACATCGGCATTTCCTCTTTTATCAGTATTAGTTGTTTAAAATCGCTTTTTTAAAAAAAATTACATCTGAAGGTGTTATTATAATATTTATAGTACCGGAGGAAAAGTTACTGAATTTGGAATATCTTCTCCGATATTTGTACAGAGCTTGAATAAAAATTAGTTGCAGACAATAGTTTATTAATTTGAAGAAAAAATAGGCAAAATAGAAAAAGGAGAGTCAGTGAATGTCGTTTACTTAGATTTTAAAAATGTATTTGACAAAGTGCCACACATGAGGTAGCTAAACATGACAGCCCATGGTGTTACAGGAAAGATATGAGCATTGACAGGTGATTGGCAGGCTGGCGGAAGGCAAAGAATGGGAATAAAAGGGGCCTTTTCTGGTTGGCTGCCAGTGAATAATGATGTTAAAACAGAGGTTGGTATTGGGTTTGATACTTTCAATGGTATATGTTAATAAAAAGTAATCTAGTGCTATCTTGGTGTATCTGATGAATGGTCTCTTATATATATGTGTATATATCCCTGTCAAGGATGAGTTTCTTTCACCAGAGGATGGTGAATCTGTGGAATTCTTTACCACAGATGACTATGGAGGGTATTTAAAGCACAGGTTGATGAGTAAGGGTGTCAGAGGTTACGGGGAGAATGGGGTTGAGAGGGAAAGTAAATCAGCCATGATCGAATAGCAGATCAGACTCAATGGGCTGAATGACCACATTCTGCTCCTATACCTTTTGGTCTTAGGCTCTTATGTATGGGGCTTGGATCTCCTGTCAAAAAGGAAGGACTGTCCCAGCTGATATGACGCATAAACTCTTCAATGATCCACTGTGCTGCAATGGTCTATATACTCTGTCATCCATCCCTCCTGATTGTTCCATGTTGTTTAAAACCATATTCCAGTTCTTAAATGAGAGCGAGACCTTCCTCTTTGTTAAAATTCTTATTCTCTAGACTTATTTCAAAGGCTTCCTTCCCAGGCTGTCCCAAAAGCCATTGGCACAGCACCGTAGTTTTGTGCTGTTGAAGTCAATCCTGTGGTTGTTGTGCATGGTGGAAACCCGCATCAAGGGCATAGGAAGTGTTTTGGGTTAGGTTGCCCAGAGAAATTGGTGGTAGCAGAATATTGATTAAGCAATGACCACAGGATTGATTTCAATGACACAAAATTACTGTGCTGCGCCAATGGCTTTTGGGATCATCTGGTGAAGGAAGCCATTGAAAAAAGACGAGAGAATAAGAATTTTAACAAAGATGAAGGTCTCACTCTAAGTAAGAACTGGAATATGATGTTAAACCAAGTGGGACAACAGAAAACTGATGTTTGAGGACTAACCAATCAGGAGGGATGGCCGACAGGATTTGAGTATACATCCCACTGGACTAGACACACCTAGGTATCATCCCTGATGAAAATGGTGGAGTTTGTCATCGAAATGTCAGTTAAAATCGACACCTGTACCGGGCTGGAATCCCGAGAACAGTTTATGCCTCCTGACAAAATTGTGTTCCACATTGAAACATATTATAATGCAATAATCAAGGCATGGTAGCCACAAACTGATTATAATTATTTTAAGACAGTAATAATAATCAATGCAAATTTCTTTATCAATATCATCTTTTTCAATACATACTAGCCTTTGCACATTATCATACTTGCAGCCATTTAGAATTATTAAAAGTACTGTACTCCATTTCTGATTTCATAACAAGGTCTTTTTTTCTCTTGAACTATGCTGCATAAGTCACTGCTCTGTATTAGATATTCCTGACAATCAATCCCCACACATCTAAGAAGCTGGCTTCATACGTTACTATTTTCTACCACATTTCAGCCATGGAAAAAAAGCCAGCTAGAGTGTGACTTACTCCCTAGTTGAACACCTTTACTGAGCTGTAGTCAAAGATGCCCTTTATGTATATCATTACACATGGGCATCTGGGAATTGAGAACTTAATGCCTTTTTTTAATATACAGAGCACTGACCTTAACAATGTTTTTATTACATCTACTCAAAACAAAGGTACTGTTCACACACATTTTAATTTTCTATATTTTATACACAGTGCCAAAGAATCAGGAGCATGTTTGCTTTCTGCATGCAGCACTTCTTACCTGAATTGATGGGACAAGTTACTTCATTCTCACTGAATAACAAATCATGTTCACTTGTATGTGAGAAGGTATCTGTACCAGTCTTTCTGTTTATTGGTATATATGATCCATTTTGCAGAAAGTTTCCACTATTGTACCTAATCAAAATATGAAATAAAAGTATTATCGTAATACCCAGACAGATACGTGGATCACATCTTTTGCAGGAGGGAGGTCTTGTATTCACAGGGGCAATATTGACCTTCTGGACTTTATCTGAAAGTAATACTGGCAAGGGAAGTCTTGAGCAGAAGCAACACTGCTGACTGGTACTGTAACCAAAACGTAATCTCACAACTTCAAGCAAAGTGATTTCACATTATATTTAGAGTTTATTCCTTCCCCACCTTACAGATTCAACAAATATCTTTCCTTACAATGGACTTAACCTTTCTCATGCACAAACACACACAAACAAATACTCACAGATGTTCACATACACACAAGCTGCTTTTTCTCTCTTCCCTCCGCCTCTCTCTGATATCACATTGCAGCTAATCTACTTGCCTCCCTCTCTCCCCAGATGCTCTCCATATACGAGGGATGATTGATAAGTTCATGGCCTAAAGTAGAAGCAGTCAATTTTAGAAAATCTAGCACATTTATTTTTCCTACATTTACACACTTAGTCCAGCGGTCGTGGAGCATACGGATCCCTTCTTTGTAGAAGTTGGCGTCTTGGACCTCCAGAAGTAGTCCATAGTAGGGGTGATTAATAAGTTCGTAGCCTAAGGTAGAAGGAGATGAGTTATTAACTTCAAACTTTCTGCATTTTCACTGAAAGAGTTGAACTGCACATGCATGTAACGAGAGCTGTATAACTCATCTCCTTCTACCTAAGGCCGTGAACTTATCAAGCACCCCTGCTGTGGACCACCTGGAGGTCCAAGATGCTCTCATTACAAGTACATGCAGTTCAACTCTTTGAGTGTTAATGCAGAAAGTTTGAAGTTAATAACTCATCTCCTTCTACCTTAGGCCACAAATTTATCAATCACCCCTGCTGTGGACCACTTCTACAAAGAAGGGATCCGTATGCTCCACGGCCGCTGGACTAAGTGTGTACATGTAGGAGGGAACTACATTGAAAAATAAATGTGCTAGGTTTACTAAAATTGACTCCTTCTACCTTAGGCCATGAACTTATCAATCACCCCTCGTCTGTATCTCTCTCCATATGCTAATCTCATCCCACACCTATTCCTCCATGTTTCTCTGTTTATTATTCTACTACCTCATTTCTTCCCCCCCCCCCCAAAAGAGCTTATGTTCAACTTCCTTCATTGCACCTAGTCTTTCTGCTAGTAGCAACACACACAAAATGCTGGAGGAACAAATCAGGCAGCATCTCAGGAAAAACAAACAGTCAATGTTTCGGGCTGAGACCCTTCTTCAGGGCAGGAAAGCAAGGGGGAAGACAGCAGAATCAAAAGGTGGGTGGAAAGGAAGAAGGTGATAGGTGAAGCTAGATGGGTAGGAAAGGTAAAGGGCTGGAGAGGAAGATAAGTGAGCAGAGTGGACCATAGGAGAAAAGGAAGGAGGAGGGGCACCAGGTGCAGGTGGTCAGTATGTGAGAAGGGATAAAAGGTGAGGATGGGGAATAAGAAGAAGGGAAGGAGGGTCTCAGGTAGTAGTGCAATCTCGGGGCCCGTCCTCTGCAAACAACGGAGATGTTTTTAATAAATTTCAAATTCATTCATATTTATTACCAAAGTACATACATGTCAACATATACTACCCTGGGGTGGTGTATGCAGGCATTCACAGTAAATACAAAGGGACACAATAGAATCAATGAAAAGCTGCACACAAGCAAAGATGGACAAAGAACCAGCTACAAAAAACGGCAAATTGTGCAAATTTTTAAAAAAGAACAAAATAATAAATAAATAAGCAAACAAACAAATAAATAAATATTTATTGAGAACATGGGTTGTAGAGTCCTTGAAAGTAGGTTCATTGGCTGTGGAAACAGTTCAGTGTTGGGGTGAGTGAACCTATCCACTCTAGTCCAGGAGCCTAATGGTTGACGGGTGATAACCTATCCTGAACCTGGTAGTGTTGGGCCGAAGGCTCCTGTACCTCCTTCCTGATGGCAGCAACGAGAAGAGACCATGGCCTGGATGGTGGGATTCCTTGATGATGCATGCTGCTTTCCTGCGACAGCACTCCTTGTAGATATGTTCAGTTGCGGGGGGAATGCTTTACCTGTGATGGACTGGGTTGTACCCATTACTTTTGTAGGCTTTTCCATTCAAGGGTATTAGTGTTTCCGTACCAGGCTTTGATGCAACCAGTGACTACACTCTCCAATGTGCATCTATAGATGCTTCTGTTTGATGTACTGAGACTGAGACTATGGACCTACTCCAGCTGCTCCCGGCTTCGGGTTTATGGACTGAATTTTGTTCTGAATGCTGATGCTTGCTTTAATGCATGCATAGTTTGTTTTGATTTTTTTGTCTCTCTGAGTATTGGGTGTTGGTCTTTTTTTTAAATTGGGTTCTTTCAGGTTTCTAGTTTTGTGACTGCCTGTAAGCAGATGAACCTCAAGGTTGTATAATTTATATATACTTTAATAATAAAATTTACTTTGAACTATTGACTTTAAAATGTTTATGAATGTTTTAATGACATGACGAATCTTTGCAAATATCTAAGAAAGTAAAAGCATGTGCCTTCTTTGTAATGGCACTTATGTACATGCTGGACCCAGGACAGATCCTCTGAAATTATAACACCCACCAATATACAGTAACGGACCTTCTCCACTTCTGATCCTCCAATGAGGACTGGCTCACGGACTTCTGGTTTCCTCCTCCTGAAGTCAATAATCAGCTCTTTGGTCTTGCTGACATTGAGTAAGAGGTTGTTGTTATGATATCACTCTACCAGATTTTCAATCTCCCTCCTAAATGCTGATTCGTCACCACATTTGATTTGGCCAACAACAGTGACGTTGTCAGCACACTTAAATATGACATTGGATCTCTACTTAGCCTCACTGTCATAACTAAAGAGTGGGCAGAGCGGGGGGAAAGGTATAAAGTCTTGTGGTGCACCTGTGCTGATGGTGATTGAGGAAGAGATGTTGACAATCCAAACTGACTGGGATCTGTAAGGGAGGAAACCAAGGATCCAGTTGCACAAGGAGGTGTTTAGGCCTAGGTCTTAGAGATCGTTGATTAGCTTTGAGGGATGATAGTATTGAATGCAGAGCTGTGATCAGTGAAGTGCCTCCTCATGTTCGCATCTTCACTCTCCAGTATTCCAGGGTTGAGTGAAGAATCAATGAAATGGCATATGCTATTGACCTCTTGCTTTGGTAGTCAAATTGGAGCAGATCCAAGTCACTCCTTCAGGCAGGAGTTGATATGTTTCCTCACCAACCTCTCAAAGCACTTCCTCACTGTGGATGTAAGTGCTACTGGACGAGAATCGTTGAGGCAGCTCACTACGTTCTTCTTTGGCACCAGTATGACTGAAGCCTGCCTGAAGCAGTTGGGTACCTCAGACTCCCAAAGCAAGAGCTTAAGCATATCAATAAACACTGCAGCCAGTTCATTAGCACAGGTCTCCTGTACTTGGCCAGGCACAATGTCAAGGTTGGATGCGTTCCTTGGGTTCACCCTCCTGAAGGATGCTTTCATGACAGCTTCAGAAACTGAAATCACAAGGTCAGTGGTGGCTGTAGGAGTTTGTGAATGTGCTTCCATGTTCTATTGGTCAAAGTGAACATAAAAGACATTGAGCTCATCTGGGAGTGATACCTTGTCACATATGTTGCTTGCTTTTGCTTGGAGGGCGGTGATAGCAGTAAAGCCCTGCCATTTTGCAAGTGAGCTGGCTTCCGGTGGATTGTACCTGGACCACGTGTAGTCCCCTTGGTCACTAGATTCAGATCTCATGGGTCATCCAAGGCTTCTGGTTGAGGAAAATGCTGATTGATTTTGTGGGAACACACTCGTCACAGGTGTTTTTATAAAGTCCGTGGCTATCGTGGTGTAATCATTCAAATTCTCTGCTGAGTTCCTGAACATGGTCCAGCCTACCAACTCAAAGCAATCCCATAGCCACTCCACTGCCTCCCATGACCATCTTTTTGTTGTCCTTAACTCTGGTGTCTTATCCTTTAGCCTCTGCCTATATGCAGGTGGGAGGAGGATAGCTAGATGGTCAGATTTCCCGAAATGCAGTCTAGGGATGGAATGGTAGGCATTGCTGATCATAGTGTAACAACGGTCAAGTGTGTTGAGAATCCTGATACTGCAGGTGAAATGTTGATGGTAATTGGACAGAAACTTCTTCAAGCAAGCCTGACTGAAGTCCTCGACAATGATGTGAAAGGTGTTGAGGTAGGTTGTTTCTTGTTTGATGACTGTGGCACCCAATACATTGAGTACTTGTTTAACATCTGCCTTTTTTGGTATGTAAACTGCAGTCAGAAACACGGAGGAGAACCCTCTTGGTAAGTAGAAAGGACGGCCCTTTGTCACAACCACAGATTCAGCAGCACAGCAGATACAGCAATTGTGCTCATAAATATGCACGTGTCAACTAATTATTATTTAATTGTGATGGTATTTAACTCCATTCTTTCCGTCGTAGTGCTTGTCGAGACTTAAGCAAAGCACAGCAAAATTTTGCTGCCTGCTTGCATTCGGCCTTGCCTGAGAAATTGGACTGTCAAGCAAACTGACTCCGAAGACTGGCAGTATTTGTTTTATATTTAGTTATTCCTTCAGCCACAGTGTAGGCTTCATTTTCCATTTGAGAGTTTTAGTTAATGGCCCTGTTTGGCCTAGTGTTTATTGGTTACTTTTCCCTCTAACTCTGTTTGCATTAAAGTCTGTGAACTATTGACCCACTCCCATGTCTCTTGCTCCGCACTTGGGCCATATCCGAATGTAGGGACACACTTTACCATTAGGTGTTCCAGATTGGGAAAACAAGAGTGTGACAAGATTGTTAGATCCAAGCTCCACGAAGAGCTTATCATGAAACACAGATCTCAACCTATTATCTTCAGTAGTTCAGTCCATCTGATGGATAGAGAGTCCCTCAGGCTGTACCGCCCTATGCAGCATGTCTGAAGTGAGCCATGCCTCCATGAAACAGAGAAGGCAGCAGTCCCTCATTTTCCTCTGATACAGCAATCTTGTCCTTAGGTCCCCTATCTTGTTCTCAGGTGACTGTACATAAGTTTCATACTTCAACATTTTCGTCTGGTTTGAAGTTCTCCCCACTGTCCTCTCTTCCAACCTTCATCTGTTTAAACGTGCATTGCCTGCATTCCTGAGATTCAAATTCGCTGAGTCCTTCAGGAGATTATAAAATTGCTAGTTTGTTCAGACAGTTTAAAAGTACATTTCTTAAAGTGAAATTACAGGCTGCAGATTGCAGCAATAGTAGTTCAGAAGAAGTATATCTAGAAGTTTTATGAGCAAAATGTCACCATGTATTGCTAGTGCCCTCTTGGATTACAGCTCAGCATTTAACACCATCATCCCCTCAAAACTAAACAGTAAACCCCTGTGCAATTGGATCCTGGATTTCCTCAATTGCAGACCCCAGTCACCACAGGGATGTGTGCTTAGCCCCCTGCTCTACTTGCTCAGTGCCTATGACTGTGTGGCGAAGTACGGCTCCAACACCATATTTACGTTTGCTGATGACATCACTGTTGTGGGCTGTATCAAAGGAGGTGATGAAACAGTATACAGGAGGGAAGACTGAAAATCTGGCTGAGTGGTGTCATAACAACAACTCAATGTCAGCAAGACCAAGGAACTGATTGTAGTTTACAGAAGAGGGAATCCTGGGGTCCATGAGCCAGTAATCATCGGAGGAGCAGAGGTAGAGAGGGTCAATAGCTTTAAATTCCGGGGTGTCACTATCACAGAGGACCTGCCCTGGGCCCATCATATAAATGTAATTGCAAAGAAAGCCTGAAAGCGCCTCTACTTCCTCAGGGGAGCCTGCGGAGATTCGGCATATCATCAGTAACCTTAATAAACTTCTATAGATTTGTGGTAGAAAGTGTGCTGACTGGCTGCATTACAGCCTGGTATGGGAACACCAATGCCTTTTAATGGAAAATCCTACAAAATGTAGTGAATACAGCCCGGTACATTACTGGTAAAGCCTTCCCGACGAGTAGCATATCTACTTGAAACGTCATAGAAAAGCAGCGTCGATCATCAAAGATCCTCACCAACTAGACCATGCTCTTTTCCTGCTGCTGCCATCAGGTAAAAGGTACAAGAGTCTCAGGACTCACACCACCAGGTTCAAGAACAGTTAGGACCCCTCAACCAACAGGCTCTTGAACCAAAGAGGATAACCACACTCATCCTATTTCTGGTGTTCCCACAACTGATGATCTCACTTTAAGGACTCTATCTTGTTATTTCATATTCGTTATTTATTTATATCTGCATTTGTACAGTTTGTTGTTCATTGATTCTGTTTACACTTACTGTTCTATAGGTTTGCTAAGTATGGCCACAGGAAAAAGAACCTCAGGGTTGTACATGGTGACGTATGCACTCTGATAATAAATTTTACTTTGAACCTTGGAAACCATATCTTGGAAACAAAAGTAATTGAGGGACAACAGAAGACACATTGCAAGGTATAGGGGAACTAGATGGTTGCAGAGTGCTGAGCTGGTGATGTTGTACAAGATTGCAGAGCTTAGTGCTGAGAACCACTAGGTAAGGTTGTGAAGGTGTCCTCATTCTGCCCCCACATGAGCGTGTGTGCACACACACTCACACACAATGTAAGCCTCGACTCAGTGTAATCTCAGCTTCACTGTCCCAAAAACATACACTGACCACGACCCTATCACTGCACTCACCCACTGTCTCAGCATACCCTTCACCTGCCCCAAACCCCACTCGCATTCATTTCATGACTACTCCACACACTTTTCCGAGAAGGCCTGACTAATGTAGTGTCCACTCAGTTACCTCTCGCAATTATGATCTATTTCAGCTGGCACAGCAGACTAGGAGGCACACTTTGCCAGTGCAGGATGACAGCTCTAGAAGGGTGAAAACAGGATCAAATGACAATGCTCAAACATGACAAGAGGTGGAGTCAGTCCAAGGTCTGCGGTGTAGAGACTAACAGAATGGATTTTGTTTTATATCAAACATACAACATCTCTGACACCCCCTCAGCATTCTCTCAGCCTGAAATATTATGCAAGATTTGAAGTAGAAATTGAACCCAAAACTTAACTCAGAAATTTACATTTTGTGAGCTAAATTAACACCTATAGACAGCAGATCAACAATGTGATTACATCTAATTTAAAATATTTTTAAAAGCATGAAGTGCCATTTGTTAACAGACATTGAAGAAATTTAAAAAGACTATAGAAAATAACACCATAGACCAGATAATTTCAGTAAAAATGCATTTTACCTTAACTGCTGGTCATTGTGAAGGTTGTGATAAAAGCTGAAGTTGTTAAGCGCAAAGACGTCTGTTAATGTCTTGTGGAATTTTTCCCGGTTATTTCTTAAGTAATTAAGAAGGTCTCCGTAGCAACAATATTCAAAGATTAAATAAACTGGACCTGAAACAGTACAAATTAAAACATACATAAGTAGTATAATTTTTAGATATGAGTATAGTGTCAATATTTAGGATGCAGTTACTTACCTGAGTGAGTGCAAGCTCCCAAAAGATTCACAATGTTCTCATGATTCCCCATGTGAATCATCATCTTCAATTCAGACATCAAGGCATCTTTTTCAGAAGGTTCGCACTTCTCTTTTAAATGAAGAATGAAAATATTTGTGAGTCTATTGTTTTAATTTAGATCATGAAGTGTGTGTGTGTGCGCGCGCGCGCGCACGCACGCGTTCTAAGCCATTACTGTAAATGCTTCAAGGCCATTGACAAACACTCCTTGAAAACTTGTGACTTTGTCTTCAGTACACGGGAATCACTGACCTATGATTGTTCAATGAAAGGAGAAAAGGTTTCTAAAACTGCCGAGAACTTCAAAGGCACATGGACACCAAGAACAATGGCAAAAGCAGTACAGAAGCTTCCAAACAACTCACTAGCCAAGCATATCCTGCTCTACATGGAACAGTACGATGATCCCACAGCACTGACCACCTCAAACCCACAAAACTGGAATCATTCTCAGCCGCAAATGACAATAAACAACTGACCAGATGGAAGATATTATGATAGTTTTCTAATAGTGTTGTTATATTCAAACAGTCAATTGTCTAATATGGTCCTTGCTGGTTTGTTGCTAAAATGAATAATGCACCAATGCCAATTGCTCTGATGCAAGTGAACTCAACATCAAGATCCTAAATGTGATGCTTTCATTAGTGCCCCTCTAATGAAATTAACTCAGAGAAAGAAAGATTTCAAAACCTGCACTATTACTGTTGTGGCCTCCAACTATTGGTGAAATGGTGGTATGCTTCGTCACAGCAGCTTCTACAGGGTCAACCAAAGGTGTTATTGTCTTGCAAGACCTTGCTGGACATTAAAAATTTAAAGTACTGCAGGTTTACCCCAGCAGTGAGTTCCTCGTTGGTGGAGAAAATGAAGGAGCTGGAAATGGTGAAGACTGTGATGCTGCTTGGGACAGAAAGGAGTCTGTGCATGAAGGAGTTGTGCAGTCTAATAGTGAGTGATCATCTTAGTCACCTTTTTTTGTGGTTGCAAGTCCCTGATGGAGTGGAGTACTTCAAGTCCAGTTCATTGGTTTATTGGCAAACGGTAGGGAGCTGCGTGGCCTTGGTCATGGTGAAGACTAGGCCTCAAACTGCAATGTTGCCTGTTTGCAGCCACTCAAGAGAGAGGCATCAGGGTCAGTGTGCTCCACTGGTGTGCCAGAGGCAGTGTGGCGCAGTGTTTGTGCTGGAGTCAGTGTTCAGTCAGCAAAAGCTAAGATGTGTTGTATCTGACTGCAGACTGCTACAACATTCATGGACTCAGGGACTTAGACTATGTTTTTTTTTGTGTGTGACTGTATTTACTGCTGTCTGATATGTGCTATATGTGCCTTGTTCTGTGTATGACTGTTGGCATCGTGTTTTGCATTTTGGCTCTGGAGTAACATAGTTTCGTTTGGCTGTAGTCATGGGTAGCCATGTATGGTTGAACAATAATTAAACTTGAACTTGAATTTGTATAGTCAAAGTTTCAACATGAATCATTTCTAAAATTGCTACTTATGAGTTCTCAAACCAATTGGACAAATGTATTAAAGTTCAAAGTTCAAACCATATTTATTATCAAAGTACATATATGTCACCATATACAATGCATTTTCTTGCAGGCATACTCAATAAATCCATAATAAAATAATAACCATAATAGAATCAGTGAAAGACTGCACCAGCTTGGGTGTTTTACTAGTGCGCAAAAGTCAACAAACTGTGCGAATACAAAAGGAAAGGAATAATAATAATACATAAATAAGCAATGCGATGAAGAATCCTTGAAAGAGAGTCTACAGGTTGTGGGAACATTCCAGTGTTGGGGCAAGTGAAGTTGAGTGAAGCTATTCCCTTTGGTTCAAAAGCCTGATGGTTGAGGGGTAATGACTGTTCCCGTACCTGGTGGTATGAGTCTTGAGGTTTCCATACCTTCTTCCCAATGGCAGCGGTGAGAAAAGACCTTGACCTGGGTGGTGGGGATTTTGTGTTGATGGATGCTGCTTTCCAGTGACAACGTTTCATGCAGTGGTGGGGAGTACTTTGCAAGTGATGGACTGGGTTGTATCCACTACTTTTTGTAGGATTTTCTATTCAAGGGCGTTGGCGTTTCCAGTCCAGGCTGTGATGAGGCCAGTCAATATACGCTTCACTACACATCTATACACATTTGTCGAAGTTTTAGATGTCATAACGAATCTTCGCAGACTCCTAAGGAAGTAAAGGTGATGCTGTGCTTTCTTTGTAATTGCCCTTAAGATAGCTCAGAGGAATTTAAAGTTGCTGACCTTTTCCACCTCTGATCCTCCAATGAAGACTGGCTCATAGGCATTTGGTTTCCTTATCCTGAAGTCAATAATCAGCTCCTTGGTCTTGCTGACAATCAGTAAGAAGTTGTTGTTGTGGCACCACTCAGCCAGATTTTCAGTCTCCCTCCTACATGCTGATTTGTCACCACCTTTGATTTGGCCAACAATAGTGGTGTCATCAGCAAACTTAAATATGACATTGGAGCTGTGTTTGGCCACACCATCTTAAATATAAAGCGAGTAGAGCAGGGGCGAAACACACATCCCTGTGGTGCACCTGTGCTGATGGAGATTGTGGAGGAGATGTTGTAGCCAGTCCAAACTGACTGGAGTCTGCAAGTAAGGAAATCAAGGATCCAGTTGTAGAAGAATGTATCGAGGCCAATGGTCTTGAAGCTTATTAATTAGTTTTGAGAGGATGATAGTATTGAATGCCAAGCTGTAGTCAATAAAGAGCATTCCGATGTATGCATCTTTGCTGTCCAGATGTTCCAGGGTTGAGTGAGGAGTCAATGAGATGGCATCTGCTGTGGACCCATTGCTCTGGTTCACTTTACTATTATGACGGTACAGTAGGCAAATTAAAACAGATTCGAGTTGCTTATCAGGCAGGAATTGGTATGTTTCATCACCAACCTCTCAAAACTCTTCATTTCTGTGGATATTGTTGTTGTTCGTCCACCGTCGTCGATGAAGACCTCAACACCATTAGTTGATGGTGTCGAGACTAGCGCTTGATTTGGATTTAAGTGAGGGAGAGTTGCGCAGCGTCAGCCTCACTCTCTCTTCCCAATTCCCATCTGGATCCAGTGGCAAGACAGAGTCGAGACGGCTGGAGATGGGTCTAGGCACAGTGGATGACCAGGACATCTTCTGTGTCTTGTCCTGCTCTACACGTTCCACGATGCTTGCAGAGACCGCCTTCTTGACCGTTGGACCTTCCATTGGTCTCGTCCGCTCAATCCGCCGGAGTCTGTCTCCACATGCTGGGATAAACTCCTTATCTCACCGAGGGTTTGAGGCCCGACGGCTACCCTTACCTGGCTTAACCGGCTTGTCGAGGCCGTTGCCCGAGGTGTGGCTGCCGTCGCATGCAAACAGCTACAGGGAGCCACAGGTGAGAGCTGAGTACCAGTTGGGGACCAAAGGTGGACAAACTGCCTGAAAAAGGATGCAATATGTTCCCCCACCAGAGGTGCTACACCTCCCTGATACCCCATACACCTTGGATGTAAGTGCGACTGGATGATAGTCATTGAGGTAGGTTCATACATTCTTCTTAGGAGTCGGTATAAATGAAGCAGGTGGGTACCTCAGATTGCCAAAGTAAAAGGTTAAAAGTTCTCAGTGAACACTCCAGCCAGTTGATCAGCACAGGGCATTAGAATTTGGCCAGGTACCCTGCCAGGGTCAGGTACCCCATCTATATCTATTTTGATTAACTTGTGTCATTATAGTAATCTGTAGTTCTTAGAAATAGCTCAGTCCTTTTACATTATATTTAAATTACAATACAGCACAGGCATGTGCCTCCCCACCATGACTATTATCAACAGGAGGCACTGCCTCAGGAAGGCAACATCCATCATCAAAGATTTCCACATTCTAGGCTACGCCATCTTTGCACAGCGAACATCAGGCAGGAAGTACAGAAGCCCAAAGTCCTACACCACCAGGTTCAAGAACAGCTATGTCCCATCAACCAACATGCCATAAAGGAAATCACAATGGCATGAGAAGGGAAGTGGCCAAAGTTGACTGGAAAGGGACACTGACAGGAAAGGCAGCAGAGCAGCAATGGCTGGAGGTTCTGCGAAAAATGAGGGAAGTGCAAGACAGATATATTCCAAATAAGAAGAAATTCTTGAATGGAAGAAGGACACTGTCATGGCTGACAAGTGAAGTCAGAGCCAAAGTAAAAGCAAAAGAGAGGGAATACAATGAAGCCAAAGCTAGTGGGAAGATAGAGGATTAGGAAGCTTTTAAAAACTTGCAGAAGGAAACTACGAAGTTCATTAGGAGGAAAAGATGAATTATAAAAGTAAGCTGGCAACTAACATCAAAGATGATATTAAAAGCTTTTTTAAGTATATAAAGGGTAAAAGAGAGTTGAGGGTAGATATAGGACCAACAGAAAATGATGCTGGAGATATTGTAATGAGAGATGCAGAGATCGCAGAGGAACTGAATGTATATTTTGCATCAGTCTTCACAGTGGAATTTTTTCCTGCAATTTTTTGAGGAAATTACAAGCAGGTTAGACAAAGGACTTGTAGTAGATGTGGTGTACTTGGATTTTCAGAAGGCCTTTGACAAGGTGCCGCACATGAGGCTGCTTAGCAAGATAAGAGCCCATGGAATTACAGGAGAGTTACTGGCGTGGGTGTAGCATTGGCTGATTGGCAGAAAATAGAGAGTGGGAATAAAGGGATCCTGTTCTGGCTGGCTGCCAGTTACCAGTGGAGATCCACAGGGATTGGTGTTGGGACCGCTGCTTTTTACACGTATGTCAATGATTTGGACTATGAGATTAATGGATTTGTGGCTAAATTTGCTGATGATACAAAGATAAGTGGAGGAGCAGGTAGTGTTGAGGAAACAGAGAGCCTGCAGAGAGACTTAAATAGTTTAGGGGAATGGGTGAAGAAGTGGCAAATGAAATACAATGTTGGAAAGTGTACGGTCATGCACTTTGGTGGAAGAAATAAATGGGCAGACTATTATTTAGATGGGGAGAGAATTCAAAATGCAGAGGTGCAAAGGGACTTGGGAGTCCTTGTGCAGGATACTCTAAAGGTTAACCTCCAGGTTGAGTCGGTGGTGAAAAAAGCAAATGCAATGTTAGTATTCATTTCTATAGTTACAGAATATAAGAGCAGTGATGTGATGTTGAGTATCTATAAGGCACTCATGAGACCACACTTGGAGTATTGTGTGCAGTTTTGGGCTCCTTATTTTAGAAGGGATATACTGACATTGGAGAGGGTTTAGAGAAGATTCACGAGAATGATTCCAGGAAAGAAAGGGTTACCTGTATGAGGAATGTCTGGCAGCTCTTGGGCTGTATTCCCTGGAATTCAGGAGAATGAGGGCGGATGTTAAAAGGCCTGAACAGATTAGATATGGTGAAATTATTTCCTATGGTAGGGGAGTCTAGGATAAGAGGGCACGACTTCAGGATTGAAGGTCGTCCATTTAGAATAGAGATGTGGAGAAATTACTTTAGTCAGAGGGTGGTAAATCTGTGGAATTTGTTGCTATAAGCGACTATGGAGGCCAAGTCATTGGGTGCAATTAAGGCAGAGATAGATGGGTTTTTGATTAGTAAAAGGTATGGGGAGAAGGCAGGGGAGTGGGGAATGCTGGAAGAATTGGATTAGCCCATGATTGAATGGTGGAGCAGATTCAATAGGATGAATTGCCTTCTTCTGCTCCTATATCTCATGGTCTTATTTGCTTCTTGAACCAACCAACAAAACCCTAATCACTACTGTTTAGTAGCACAATGGCCACTTTGACCACTTTGCACTACAATCAACTTTTTTCATTCTAATTGTGTTCTTTATTGTACAAATTACTTCTTCTTCTTAAAATGTTAAAGTAGATTTGTTATTTTGAACAAAATATCATGTAGATATATCAGGTCCATTGAGTTTTATTCATAACTCTATAAAATGATCTTGGCAAACTTAATCATGATGAAATAAATAATACTCCAAATGCAAGATACAAAAACAACAACAAGACATTGTCTTATTAACTTAATGTTAACTTGTTAACACAAGACAAAATGCTTCGCACAATGGTCTTATGTTGTAGTTTATTTATTAAATGAACATATATAAGTTAAAAATAATCGAATAAATTTCGTAAATAAATGCATGTAAGTGGACAATTCCATGCATATTTCTTTTTTGAATGGTTCCTTGAGCATAAAGATCTTACTTGTATACCGAATCATAAACTGGACATACCCTTTAACATCTTCACAGCTACTTTAACAGGAACATCTACTTTACTTATTCCATATGCTGTAGCTTCGACTACTTTTCCAAACGCACCAGAGCCAAGCACATTCCCTGCAGGACAAAGTCGATTAGCAAAGAATTGGACCCAATTTTATTTACAGTTCACATATATACTGGGCAATGATATTAAATAAAAATGATTATTTTTGTATATAAGAAAAGAAATTGGATTTGCTGTTCTGAATATCTGTTAAATAAATACCGAAAAATAACATTATTTTTTCTTTCTTTTGAAGATTCTATTTGACCTGCTGCATATTTCCAGTATTTTATTTTAGATTACACTAATTTTGTATTAAAAGTAAACACATTTTGAATACATAATTACCAAGAATTGCATAATACATTCTTTCTGTGATATACCATAGGAAATTGATACTTCTGTTTAATAGAATGAAACACAATGGCAGCAATTTTCATATTCTTTTTTGTAACAATCAAAATTTCTACACCAGAAGTGGATGATTGCAAGGCAATTTGAACCATGTTGTCTATCATTGGGCACAGCCAGGACAACATGATCTGACCATCACAATGTCAGAATAGAGCAATTATTAGGTAAGTAAATTACTTGCCTTTATTCTTGCCTTATCACAATCACACCATCCAAACAAGCATTTACCCCCAGCCTGATTCCCCAATGTTCACTGCCCAATTTCAGCTTTCTCCTCAGTCCCAGCCACCACGTGCTTCCTGTCTACTCTTAAACCTTTTCCTCACTCTTCTCTGTCCCCGCAGAGACTGTTTCTCCAGGTCCATTGACTTCAATGAAAACATCTCAGAAATACTGATGTGGAAAAAGATTGATAATTGGTTTACTAATGTCACAAATACTGAAATACAGGGAAAAGCTTTTATTTGTGTACCATTTAGACAGATCAATCCATTCATCAAGGTAGTACAAAAAGGTAAATCAGAATGCAGAATGTAGTGTAGCAGTTACAGCGAAAGTGCAGTGCGGCTAGACAAATAAAGTGCAAGGGCTGTGACAAGACAAACCAAGAGATCAAGACTTCATCTTTAGTGTAGAAGATGGGAGGGAGAGAATTAAGAATGACTGGGGTGGGAGTGGTTATTGATTTTGTTAGTTGTTTCCCCAAAGCAGCAGGAAGTGCGGCCAGAAATTCTTGTCATGAGGCCAGATGTGACAGGAATGGAGAAACTGAGAGACAGCAGAGCTCACAGGAAGCAGAAAAGGAAGAAGTGTAATCAGGACTGCACCAGCACTACTGAGATGTCATCCTTTTTCCTGAACCAAAACATCCCCTCATTCATAGTAGACAGGGCTCTCAACTGTATCTCTCTTTCCTACATTTCAACTTCCATCCCTCTCCACTCAGCCACACCAAAGTTAAGGTTCTCTTGCTGTCAGTTTCCATTCCAGAAGCCTCCATATTTGACAGTCTATTTTCCATTATTTTCACCAGCCATCTTCCCCACTCCACTCTTCAGGTATTGTTCATCTTGCAACTCCCTGATGCGCTTTTTCATCTCCAACAATCATTCCTTCTTGTGCCATTTTCACCACAAAACCTCCAGCTGCTTCTTCACCTCTTCCATCTCCCACCTCGCCCACACCCCCACCATCCATGTTGCTAACAGTTACTGCAGGTGAAACAGCAATTCACTCGCATTTCTTCCAATTGAATGCATTGGATTTGGTGATCAAGGTGTTGCTCTTTGTATTTGATAAGCCAAGTGCAGATTGGGCAACTACTTTGCTGAACACCTCTGCTCAGTTAGCAGAGTCTGAGCTTCCAATAATTCGCCATCATCCCACTTCCAGCCAGAAATCTCCAGATTTGACTTTGTTTTTTCATTGAGGCCCATTGTAAGATTAAAGATCAGCAGCCTAGACCTACTGTAGCCTTTGGGCCTCCATACTACTTTCAACAACTTGCGATAAGCAGTTTTTCCTGGTACGGCCTTTAATATTAAATCAGTTTTCTCCTATTTCAGCTTTCCAGCAACTGCTGTGTTCCATGCCTCAAAGTTTCAGTATGTAAAGCCCAAATTCATCTCCCTCTGTTTACTCTTCCCCAGACAGATCAGCTCTGATTAACCTACATTCATTTGCCTCTCTTAGATGTCCCCAAAACCAGCTCCATTATCTGGACAACCTTGGCCTCCACACAATCACAGATGGTTCTCTCCTGCCCTATCCCACATTGCAACCACAGTCATATTTGTTTAATCACTTCTCTAGTTCTAATAAACAGACATTGATCTGAAATGCTAAATCTGTTTCTTTCTCCACAACCTGCTTAACCTGTTGAGTATCCCAAGCATTTTCTGTTTTTATTATATATATACAATGAATTACTAATAACGTTTATTGTTCTTGCCCTTATCGGAAGCAATTTTCAAATTATAAACAAACATGACCCTCATAACACAATTCCTATGAATACTGCTAAACAAGTTGAACAGTTTATGCTGTTAGTCCTAGAATGTCAATACTGCTGCATTATATTTTGCATTTAAACAAGTTTAGCTTTCTAATAAGAAATATTTTTAAAGATAATGTAATAATGTTTCTTTTACCATATACATTCAACAAAATATGAAGGAACAGACTGTATCACATTGAGGATATTAAATTTTAAGAAGTTGCTTAGTTTATGCCCGTGTATGGTATTCTAGTGGAAGTACATATTTTGTTTTTAGATTTTGGAACTGATTACTCACCTAGTTCTAAGTTTTCTCGAGGAAATTCCCATTTTACATCATATGAAACTTGACTAAAATCTACATAATGATATTCATTCTCAGAAGATCCAATTTGGTGTATCATCTGAAGTTGTCCTTCATAGCCAGGAGGCTTAAATGAAGACCAGAATAACCATTATTTCAACTATAAATTTCTCATTGTTACTAAAAGCAGATATACTGAAGAAGAATTAATTACATAACTAAAGAAATATAAACACTGTTTGGAACACTAGATTGGAACTTTCTATTCCAATATAATTTCCTATTTGAAAAGGAAAAGATTGCTCTTTATTTTCTTCTTTTATTATAATGGCTGTGGTTAAGGCATTCAACTAGCGACCTGAAGGTCGTGAGTTCGAGCCCCAGCCAAGGCAGCGTGTCGTTTTCTTGAGCAAGGCACTTAACCACACATTGCTCTGCAACGACACCGGTGCTAAGCTGTATCGGCCCTTGCCCTTCCCTTGGACAACATTGGTGTCATGGAGAGGGGAGACTTGCAGCATGGGCAACTGCCGGGCTTCCATACAACCTTGCCCAGGCCTGCGCCCTGGAGAGTGAAGACTTTCCAGGCACAGATCCATGCTCTCGCAAGACTAATGGATGCCTTACTTACTTAATGGAATCTAAGGAATGGAACAAGTGAACTTTTCTCCAGGGTTCACTTGTTCCATGTGAGGTACATAGTTGTGCTTGAAGGTTCAAAGGCAATGCCTGCCCTGCTGATTTTGTCTTTTCCAATGTATGTGCAGTCTGTACTCAACACTACCCTCCACTGACAAACATGGGAATTTAATTGTTTGGGAAGTACATTGCTGATTTTTCAGACAAGCGCCAGATAGATTTATACAGATGCAGATTTTATTTTGCCAGAAGTCAAATTCTTAACCAAGAAGTCAATATTAAATTCAGAGGGCCTCTTCTGCACCAAAACATATTGCTCCTCAGGCAAGTTTAAAATCTTTTCATGGGAACCAGAGGAATGTTCAAAGAAAACAGAAAAACAGACAAGGAAATAGAGCAGAAAAATAGAATCTCTCTTGAAAAAAATCAAAAAAATCACTCTCTGTGTTTGGCTAGATCTATTGCAAGCAAACAAAGTCAGGCAGTCTCTCCTGTGCTAAAATGCTTGTTTCTATCAGGCCTATTAAAGAAATAATAAATATGAATATTTCAGAGATTCTCAGTATAAATATTCTAACTGAACTATTATACATAATAAAAATACATGAAGATATTTTCTTTTGCATCACCTGGAATCTGTTTAGCTTTTGTGTCCTATACAACAACTGTAGTTTTTGATTGATATTAATTTTTTTTTCATTTGGGCATTTTCTGATAAATCTTATCATTTAAAAATCAAGATTGATAAAAATCATTTGAATAAGACAGTTCAAGGCATTTATTGTTTTTAAAGCTGCATTCAACTTCTGTTTAATTATTAATTATCTGGTTTAACATTAAACATATTCAAGGGTGTGTATTTGATATGAATAGAAACTCTATGGATAGCTATTAAAAACCATACTGTACATCATTTAAATTTAACACACAAGTAACTTTCAATGATGACTTCCAAGTACAGTTGATTAGTTTCTCATCTTCAATGTGAATATCTCAGATTATTTCTTCAAGGGCAGTGAAACTTTTGAATGGAGTTCCAGAATATATTTGTTAATGTGACAATTTGTCTTCTAATGTACATCCTTGGCAATAGAATATATAATTTTTATCTTAATCAGTCACTAAAAGACTTAGTGTTTCAGACCTACAGTACTTGAAAGGCTATTTCTTTTGAGCAATTTTGTTTGCCCAGTTTCAAGTTACTGCTACTCCAAAGGTTTGCAAAGGCATGTGGGACTGACATGAGCCAATATTGCTTTTCTGTGGGATACATTTAGTAGTGTTTTTATGTTTATTGCTGTTCTACCTGAGACGTCTCTTTCACCATTTTTTCTGGTACACTAATGACTGTATTAGCTCTTGCTTCCTCAACTCAAAAATATCATCAATTTTCTCCCTGTTCTCACTTTCACCTCGTTCATCTCTGACTTTTCCCTTCTCTTTCTGGATCTCTATCTTCATCTCAAGGCACAGAGCTCTGACAAGTACTCATTACCTGCCTGCCTACCCCTACAGCTATCTCAACTACTTTTTGTCCTATCTTGACTTCTGTAAGAATGCCATTTCAATTTCCCATTTCTTCTGTCTTCATTGTTTTTGCTCCATTGATGAAATTTTCCAAAAAGATACTCCTCAGAAGCCTTCTTTCTTTCTGAATAATGGCTTCCCTGCTTGGACAGCTTACAATAATGCATGTCATCTACAGTACTCTCTGCACTCTGTTCTTTACTCTCTCCTCCTGAACAGAATGTTCTCCTGATCCTCGCCTTCCACACAACCATCCTCTGCATTCAATGGACCATCCTTCACAAGTTCTGTCACCTTCTAACGAGATTTCACCACCAGACTCATCTTAATCACACTTTCTGTCACAGCATTTTGAAGGAACCATTCTCTATGCAATTCCCTGGTCCACTCTTCCATCTCCACCATACCTTTCCCTTCTTATGGCTTTCTCACAGAGCCACTGTCATTGAAATACCTCTCCCTTCACCTCCTCCTTTCCCATTATCCAGCAGCTGAACAGTCTTTATGATTGATATCGTGATTGCACTTCTTCCAGTCTGGGGTATTGCATTCAAGTTCTCCTAATATGGTCTCTCCTACACTAGAAAGTGCAGATTCAGCGACTTCCTTGCAGAGAACCTGCAAGGGTAACCCTGACCTTCTTGCTTTCTGTCACATGAGGTCTCTGTCCCACTCCACTCTAACCTATCTATCACCTCCTGTACTCTTATATAGAGGCCCAGTGCAAGCTTGAGGAAGTAAACCTTATTGTTCCCTTTCTAAACTCAATACAGAACTCTACTGCCACAGGTAATTTGCTTTCTCTGTGTGTATCAGAGCAGCCCAAGTCATCCAATAGTTTATCTGTCCCCTTTCACACAGCCTGATCCACTGGGTATTTCTCACAGGTCTATTTGCAACCTTTGTCTGTCTCCTCACTCTGTAACTGTCCTCACTTCTTAGCTCTCTCTCTAAATGACTATTTTAATCTTTTGACTATATTACCTACTTTATAGCTTATATTCACTTCATCCAATCCTTCCCTCTCTTCAAATTAATATTAACTTATTTTCTCTCCTTCCCAATTCTGAAGGTCTTTGACCTGACACATTAACTCTTTTTCTTTGCACATATTCTGCACATTCTGTTTCCAGCAATTTTTGTTTTCATTACAGTTACATCTACATACTTCACACGACATTTCAATTGCTAAGTAGGAACATGTAACAAACAATTGAAAGCTATGTTGTGTCACCAAATAAGGCATGTATTTCCCAGGACTCTGATGTGTATACTGAGAGCAGATCACAAATCCTGATTGAAACCAATGGGATTTAATTTTGTGGGCAGGTGTGACCAGGCAAAGAATCAAAACACGGCAAATCAATTTTTCAAATCTGGCAGTAAGTTCTGGATATCCAGGATTCACAGGCCTTCCATGGTGCTCTAGGATCTCTGGGATTTCTTGCAGTTTCAATATCTGAAAGCTGTCAGTTCTAATCAGCGTTTCCAGTAAATCTCAACAATGCCTGGTCCACATTTTAACTCCCTCAAAGCTGCACTTTGAACATATTTTACGAATCAGAAAATGGAAACCACTTGATATGCATTTTGAGACAGATTTCCTAAAACCCCAGATCAGCTTGTTAAGTGGATTTAAACTGTCTGTGATCTGAACAACCTTTTCACAATGCACATGAAACAATAACTTTATTAATATGGATATTCTTTACCTTCTTAAATCTGTAGAATATGAAAATAATTAACAGAATCGTAGACGGAATAAAAATTACAGCTGTGATGGAGAAAGGAGATTGCAGGAATTTCATGTCTGGGGGAAAAAGAGTATGTATTTGTATTAAGGTATTAAATTAACATCAACTCAATCAGTTGAAAGATCTACATACTTCTGAGCCATACAATTCCAATGATCCTATGATAAAAGCAGTATAGTACCAGCATTATTATTCCTTATACATTACCTTGCTTTGGAAGGAAGGTTTCCTTGCAGATTGAACCTACGACATTTTCTGCACAGCACCTCAGTACACACCCACCCACCATGTCGCGCAAGTCCAGTATACTTGTTGTAATATTGGAGCCAAATTCTTTTCCTTCTGACTGCACAGTCTGAATACCTTCTGTGACAGGTTCACCTTCAGTACGACTGAAACACAACAAAATAAGTTCAAATTAGAAAACTATATTGCAGAATCATATAGGTACTTAATATTTTTAATTATACCGATATATCAGCTTTACACGTCATCCAAGTGTCTGAAATGTCTTCTGACAGAAGACGTTTAATCATATGATTAATCTACAAAGCATTTTTTTATTTAGCTTGTTTCAGCAAAGTGTTATAAGTCATAAGAATTTAAATAAAACTAGCTAGAAATAGAAGCATGCTACTTTGGTAATATTGAGATGTATTTGCAGTACCTGACTTCTTCATTGGATAACATTATCAAAATGCATTTACAAAATATTTCAAAAAATTGCATCAACTTTTTCCAGTGGCTTGTTCATAATGCACGAGTATTGGTACAGAGGGTTAGAGGATGTTCCTCAACAAATCAAATATATAAAGGTAAATGAGAGCATCTGATAAAATGTAACTCAAATTGGTTTAACTGGAAGAATGAATAGCCTGACAGAAGAATATTTCCCAGCAGTACAGCAACTGAAGATCAGGGAATAAAACAGAGTTAAGAAACAATAAAGAAATTAGTAGAAATAATCAGTGATTCTTGACGAAAGGAATAAGACTGACATTTTTGTCTAAATATATAAAGAAGTAAAAGTTAACTTATGAGGGTACAAAACTCCAGCAAAGGGCACAAAAAAAGAAAAGTGGTGTGATGAGAAAACATTTAGCTGTTCAGATACCATCTTTTACACACTCCTACACTAGTTGATTGTTATCTCAGTCAGTAAGGAATTTTGTCTTTTGGTTGCCTACTGAATACTTTTGACAAGCATGGACAATTTTTGGTCACATGCCCAATAACATATATATTAGCAGCAAAGCTGATAGGATTGTCATATACTCTGCTTCATCCAATCATAGAAATGTTGATTTGGTAGCAATATTAGAGAGAATCAGATTCTAAATTAATCTGGTGAACATTTGTTACACTCCCTCTTTGGCAAGTACATCATTCTTCACAGTGGCAAGTATATCTATCATTAAATAAAGAGACTGGGACCTTCACTAAAATCATCTTGAAAAAACTTTTTTTTTGTGTGTTTTAATTGCTTGATGAAACTGCAGATTAACTTTGTGATTTGTGAACGAGGACAGCCAGAGCGTTTGGACACAACGTTTTATCATTTTTACAATTTTGAAATATTCTACTTTTATATATTTTTTCCTAATAAAGTACATGACTTGACATTTTTTCACAATATATTCCACCTGCCTTGCCCTAACTCAATCACTTAGACTATGTACTTCTGCTCAAAGGGGGAGGGGGGAGAAGATGGCGACGTGACAGCAGCACGCGCAACCACTTCAGTGATGAATATCTGTTATCTGTCAAGTAGGGGACCGTGCACAATTCTGACTTGATGGAGACAGACGTGAGAGCACAGCGGAACATCTGGAAAACTTCTGAAATGCCCGCTTCGCTGCCACTGCTACTGTGTGGTAACCGGAATCTCCAGAGCTGAAGGCCCTGAAATCCTCGGCTTTGCGTGTTTCAGTAGCCGGGGAGAGGTCGAAGGCACTCGGCAGAGGATGGCGCTTGGGAGGCGGTATCGGAGAGGCTGCTCGGAAGCTCGGAGTTTTCGGACAGATGGACTCAGGGTCGGCTGCTTCTAAGGTATCGGCAAGTTGACGGTGCCTGGAGGTTTACGGCAGGGAGTTTCTCCCTTTTGCCGCCTGCTATCAGGGACTCGGGAGTCGATTGACTGGGAACTTTGAGACTTTTTTTTAACTGTGCCCATGGTCTGTTCTTTATCAAATTATGGTATTGCTTTGCACGGCTGTAACTATATGTTATAATTATGTGGTTCTATCAGTGTTAGTCTTTGGTCTGTCCTGTTTTCTGTGATAACACTCCGGAGAAACATTGTATCATTTCCTAATGCATGTATGCATTTCTAAATGACAATAAAAGAGGACTGAGTGTTCTCACAATCTAAAAAAGTCTCTTTGAAGCTTCCTCTCAACCGACACTATTTACCATACCAAGTAACATCAGTAAACATGCATTTGTACATTTAGTCTCCTCATCCAAATCATTGAACCAGATTGAAATTAGCCACTGTAACAGCAATGATCACTGCAGCAGCAGGTCAATCCATGCAAGTACATTACTTCCAGTCCCTTATACTTTAACTTTGTTTAATATTCTATTTAGCACCTCATCAAAAGCCTTCAACAAATCCAAATATATTGTGCCCTCTAGTTTCTTTTACCTATTTTGCTAGCTACAACCGCAACAAAAAATCCCCAGCAGATTTGTCCAACATAATTTCCTCATTATAAATCCAGGCTGGCACAACTAAGTGAGGAGTGACTGCTTCCTAAATAGGCCCTAGATACTGATTTCAGACTAACTAGTTTGTAAATAAGTGAAAATCTGCAGGCGCTGGAAATCTGAGCAACACACACAAAATGCTGGAGGAACTCAGCAGGCCAGGCCGCGTTTATGGAAAAAAAATCCATAGATGCTGCCTGGCCTGCTGAGTTCCTCCAGCATTTTGTGTGACTAGTTTGAGTTCCCTAACTGTAAAGATTTAAGACTTGGGTTATAGATTGAACAAAATCTCTCTTAATATTTATATAAATGTTATCACTTTATAATTACAAAATTATAAATTACCCTTTTCTCATTATAGAATATAAAATAAATTGTAAGGGTTGAGGGTTCTCTGACGTGACAGACCTTGACATTTGACGTTTTTCTAGATCTATTGTTTGATTAAGTTTGCATTATATAATCTAAAAGTGTCAAAATGGTTGTATGATGCATCTAGTTGGAAGTGTAACTGGTAGTGCTTGTTGCTCTTGCTTTCAGCTTCCACCGTTGGCGAGCAGTCTCATGAAAAGGAGAGCTGAGCTGTAACTCTCTCCCTGCCAGTACAGAGCCTGTCCAACAGCAAGCCTTGTGTAGTGCCTCCACGCTGGCGACACACAGAAATTAAACTCCTTTCGGACTCAGGCTGAACTGCAGAGGACAGGGAGAGGATCTGGCCCCTGCACACGTTGCACGCAGCCCCACTGCTGTGTGGACATGCCCTGGTGCTCGAGAACCAGATCCCCAGCTATGGGTAAATGTCCCCATTGCCTTGTGGGCAGCCTCAGGAGAGACAAAGGCTATGGGAGTTAACACAGACAGCAAATCTGGAGTGGAGCCCCTGAGGCGGCTTGACGTCTTTGAAAACCCTTCCGGCAGTTCCTGCAGCCAAGCTAGTGCCAAATGTATTGCTTCATAAGCTTTCCTTTGGACTGCACTGGTGAGGCCAAAAGGGGGACGACTGGGCATCTCAGTATCTCTGTACCTTCTGCTCAAGCTTATGATCATCATCATCATCCATTGTCCTTCGAGACAGATGGAAGCCAACCAACAAACCAAAACGTGTAACTGCTTCTCGAAGCAAATTACTCCCCTTCCCCGATTCACTATCTATCTTCAGGAGTCCTAATGAAGGGTCTCAGTCTGAAACTTCAACTCTTTATTCCTTTCCATAGATGTGGCCTGAGTTCCACCACTGCCCTGGTCTTTTCTATATTGCTTGCTCACCGATGTCTATCTTCCTAGTCAATGCATCTCACAATATACTAAAATATGCCTATTGGAAGTGAAGTCAGATTAAGCAAAATATACAATTGCTGTTGGAACTTAATGAAAATTATCAGGTCTGAAATGAATTCAGTTAATGGAGTAATTTCCAGTTTGCTATGTTAACAGTAGCATCAGGTGGTTGTTATTTCTTATACTTACAGCTCTCCAGCGCATTTTGTCCAATTTAATCTGGCTGGAGGATAACTTGCAGACATACATGAAATATGTGTTTTTGTCCTTAAAATTTCCAGAGATGGTTTTGCTGTAAAAAGTGCAATTCATGAATTTAGTCATATTTATGAATATTTTAAATTATCAGCTTCATGATAGCAATAATAACCTATCTACAGATATAATTGCCATCTTGTACATTTCAGTTCATTGAATACTGATTATCATAGATGTGCACGCAAATTGTTTAGATTTGAATAGCAGTAAAAGTGACCTATTGAATATAGGTACAGTTCAATTAGTCCTTAAACAGACATAGTCCAACTCATGTGGTCACAAGAACTAAGTCAATTTGTTGCCAGTAACTCATATTAGTGATTCCAGAGCACAGAATTTATTACATAATGAGTAGGGCACCAAGTAAATTAATTTCACTGAAAGATTCAATCTTTGTTGTAGGTTCTTATCCTGACTCTGGTGCCCATTCAGGACACCCACGTATTGAACCTTAATAAATATGAAGCCACTTCTACAGCAAGTACTATTACAGATTCGATTAAATATAACATTTCAAAAGTAAACGATTGTCACCACTGATTTGTTTCCACAATAAAAATGTTTTATACTTTTCAGTTTCCTCCCATGTTCCAAAGATGAATGAGTTAGTAAGTTGTGGGCACGCCTCTGGCACCAACATAGCATGCTCTCAGCTTACTAACCCGCATATCTTTGGGTTGAAACCAGAGCACCTCGAGGAAACCCACGTGCAGCTGGGGAGAATGTACAAGTTCCTTACAGGCAGCAGTGGGAATTGGATCCCAGTTGATTTCCCCAATCGATCTTATAGCTAGCACCGAAGAGTGTTGCACTAATTGCTATGTTACAGTGCATCTACACTTCAGTGTCCACAAAAACTTGTTAATTTTCTAAATTATGAAGTATATGTGCATAAGAACACAATAAAATAGGAGCAGGAGTAGGCCACCAGGCCTCTCAAGCCAGCCCCAGCATGTTCATGGCTGATTTATGCTACCCTCAACTCTTCTTCTGTGCTAGTTCCCCACATCCCTTAATTCCAAGATCTTTCAAATATTTATCTAAATCCACCAAACTTTTTTGAGTGATCTGGCCTCCACCACCCACAGCAACAGAAGATTCTAGAAGTTCACAGAGAATGAATTTCTATGCACTTCAGTTTTAGAGGACCAAACCCTTAATTTGTAGCTATGTTGGGTTGTTTGTGAGTCTCCCAACATCTCAATATGTATCCTGTCAGGCTCTCTGAAGATCTCACTTGTTTAAAGAAGGTCACACCTCATCATTCTAAACTCCAAGGAATACAGCTTCAAACTGCCCAGCTTCTTTTTGATGATATCATATCAGGAATCAACCTGGTAAATCTCTTTTGGACTGATTCCAACACGATTATATCCTTTTTAGATAAGAATACTATGCACGGTATTTCAGACACAACACATCTCGTACAAATGTAACAAATCTTGCCTATTCTTAAACCCCAACCCCTTCACAATAAAGATCAAACATGCTGTTGACTTCTTAAGCTACTTGTTGAACCAGCCTGTCAACATTTTATGACACATACCTTCAATACGGGACCTGGTCAAATGCCTTGCTGAAGTCCATGTAGGCAACATCCACTGCCCTGCCTTCATCAACTTTCCTGGTAACTTCCTCGAAACACTTGAAAAGATTGGCTAGGCATGATTTACCTCACACATAGCCATGCTGACGATCCCTATCAGTCCCTGCCTATCCAAATACTCATATATCCATTCTCTTGAAATACTTTCCAATAACTGTCCGGCTCATTGCCTTATAATTTGTCAGGCTCATTGCCTTATAATTTCCTGGTTTATTCTTAGAGACTTTCTTAAACAGCCGAACAACATTAGTTACCTTCAATCCTCTAGTCCCTCACCTATCGCTAAGGATGAATAGGTATCTCTGCTAGGGCCCCTGTGATTTCTGCACTTACTTCCCAGAGGGTCCAAGGAAACACCTTGTCAGGCTCTGGGGATTTGTCCATTCAGATTTGCCTCAAGACAACAAACACCTCCTCCTCTGTAATCTGTATAGGGTCCGAGACCTCACTGCTGCTTTACCTCACTTCTATAGACTCTGTGTCCATCTCCTAAGTTAATACAGATGCAAAAATTGCATTTAAGATCTCCCTCATCTTTTTGGCTCCATGTATCTTTTTAGACCACGGACTTTGGCTGCTCACCCTCCCATTTAAGAATGTTGAGGACTTGATTCAAGATGTCCTAGACCCTGGTACCTGAGAGGCAACATACCATCTGGGAATCTTGTTCTTGTCCACAGAACCTCCTTTCTTTTACCCTAGCTAACGAATGCCCTATCACTACAGCATGCCCCTTGTCACCCCTTCTCTTCTGAGCCACGGAGTTGGACTCAGTGCCAGAGACCTGACTGCTGTGACTTTCCTCTCCTAGGTCATACCTCCCAACATTGTCCAAAGTGGTATTGCTGTTGTTCAGGGAGAAGGTTGCAGGTGTAGTCTGCACTGATTTTAAGCCCTTTCAGCCTTGAGACTGTCACCCAGTTTCCTGCATCCTAGACCTTGGGTGTAACTACCTCTCTATATGTCCTGTCTATCACCCCTGAAACCATCCCTTTTATTTGAAATTAACCTACTCATTATCTTAGGGATAATTGCAGTGTCCTCCATTGGAATAGTGATCCAAAAAATTTGATTTAACAAATCTGCCATTTCTTTGTGTCCTATGATCAATTCACCAGCCCCATTCTCTAGAGATCCCATACATGTCTCAGTTGCTTTCTTTTATATATCAATAGAAATTCTTACTGTTTGTTTTGGTTATTCTTGCAAGTTTTCTCTCAATATCAATCTCCTTCCTTCTTATGAACTTTCTGATCTTTCTCTCCTGAATTCTTAACCTTTCTGGTCAACCACTAGCCCCTTCAATTTAGCATGCCCTACTTTTCAACTTAGCATTATCCCTGACCTCCTTTGTTAACCACAGCTACGCCTCTTTCTCACTTTCTCCAATTAGGATAAATACCTGCTGAGTGCCATGGACCAGCTGTTTGAGTATGTGCCATTGTTCATTTACAGACCCGTCTCTTATTTATTTTCTTGTTCCACCTGAGACAACTTCACTTTCATACCAATATAATTGCCAACTCTTGTTAAAAACCTGAGAGTCATAGGGAGTCACATCATAGAAACAGGCCCTTTCACCCATTAAACATCCACCAACCACCAGTAGGCCATTTTATACTGATCTATTCTCCTCACAGTCTCGTCAGCTTCCACCACCCTCCCCGAGGACTCTACCATTCACCTACACACTAAGGGTAATTTACTGTGTCAAACCGGTTTACCAATCCACACATCTTTGGGGTATGGAGGAAAACCAGAACACCCACATGAAACCCATATGGTCACAGAGAGATTTTGCAAACAATACAGAGATAGTTCCCTTTGACAGGATTGAGCTGATGAATTTGCTGCCGTCAGGCAAGGTCTCAACTAGCTATGCCACTGTGGTGTAGCCTAGCTTATCAAACCCTCCTCATAGGACAATCGACCAAAGTAAGGAGATCAATACTGTAAACACTATTCCAAATGTGACCTCAGCAATTTGCTATAGAATTGAAACATTACATTCTTACTTCCCAGGACATTTCCTCATCCCATTGTCATCATCAGGGAGGAGGTACAGGAGCCTGAAGACAAGTACTCAATATCTTAAGAACAGCTTCTTCCCCTCCGTTTCTAAATGGACATTGAATCAACCCATGAACACTACCTCACTATTCTTGCTCTCATTTTGAACTACATATTTAATTGTATTTTAATGTATTTTTCTTATTTAAATTTATAGTCTTTTAAATGTATTGCTGCTGCAAAACAACAAAATTCATGATATATGTCAATGATATTAAACCAGATTCTGATTCTGATCCTGAACCACGACTTTCTCTTAACAAAAAAAATCTACATTTTATATTTCATCTAGTGCTTTGGGTGATCACAAAGTTGGTTTGAAATATCAAGTTATTGTTTCATCTTGTCAGCTTACAAATAAAATTTATGCATTTGGCTCTGTAGATTTTTGTTTGTAGTTCCTTATCACAACTTGTGCCATATCAGGCGGCATTTTTTGCTGTTTCTGTAGCATTTGACGATTTTTTGCAAAGCTGAATTGCCAGCTCGATGCTCAAACCATCACAGGTGGAAAGCATGCAAGGAACCGGCCAGATTCGAACTTGGGACCATTTGCCTCAAAGTCTGAGGCTGATGCCACAACATCACAGGCCAGCATTTCTGTAGTTTTAACTTACTCTTTATATATAAGGTAAAAGAAGTCTGAAATTCTGCTTCCTCATTTTCTGCAAATAATTCATAGATTCCAGGTTTATGTCCATGATCACAAAATCTTGCAGAAAAGCTAGGAAATCATGAAAAAGAAGAGAATGAAAATATTGTGCAATGCATAAGCAACAGATTCTAAGCAGAAAAATATCTACAATTAAAAAGTTTAAAATACATTAGAAATTCAGAGCTGTATAAAGTCAATTCATACATCATATTATTATGACACCATTATAGATCTTCATAGTCATACTTTATTGATCCCGAGGGAATCAATTGTGCTAATATTCTCTAACCTATGAAATCACTCTATGGCCCATGTCTCTATTAAAACTATTGTACAATAGGCAATTGACAACCAAGTCCAACGTGATTCAATCCTGAAATTCATTGCAAACTCTGCTTCTTTCCCCAATGGTGCAAAGAGCGTTTTTGTCTGTTAATAGGTCGGTATGCTACAACACATTTCATGCATTGCATTTAGCACTCTCTGCCAGTAAGGTTACCTATAATACTGTAGCAGAATTTTTAATTTTATTCTTAGAGCAGTTATTGCACATAAGATGTACAATAGATTTCTGTGTATGCTAATAATAACATTAAAATTATCAAACGTTTGGACCCTTTGGGGAATGTTAAATAGCAGAAACCACCTGCTTTCAGTTGGTTTCCCAGTGTGCTATTGGAGATTCCGCACAGTAGCACTGACCCATTGTGAGGAACATTTAGGGGAAGCATACTGAAATGTATGGCACACATTTTCTGGCCTGTCAGATGAAATGCACAAAGAGTTTGTCTTAACATATCTTGCACGATGTCGTGCAGAATGAAGGCACCATTGCCTTTCCCCTGAAGGCATTATGTTCTTCCACTCAAGCCACAGTTGAGGTGATGGATCCATGGAAGCACAAATCAAGGCCATACAGATTGGTAGGGGCAGGTACATTAAAAGACTCGTAGATAAGTGCATGGATGGAAGAAAAATGGAGGGCTATGTGGTAGGGAAGGTTAAAAGGTCAGCATAACATTGTGAGCCAAAGGGCCTCACTGTGCTGTACTGTTCCGTGCTCTATGTTCTAATAATAAATAGCTCTGGTCAAATCTTCAATTCAAGTATAAACATCAACAACGTATTCTAAAGTTAAGAATAGATTGTGTGTAGGACTTGCCGCAGCTGATTTCTGTGGGTAGAACGTTTCCTTCAGGGCAGGAAATATGCAGTCCTTATCTGGCCAGGCATAAAATTGGACTCTGGCCCACCTAGAAATGGTCTAGCAAAGCACTGAGTTGCCAATATGTTCAAACAGCTAACAAATAAACCCAAGCGAATGACACGACATGCTCCATAATTAACATTGTTAATTGAACTATAAACAAAAATCACCAATTTATTTGAGGCAGGTGCCTCTGTCCATGATATGTTAATTTTATACCTAATATCTGTTCATCCTCCACTTGTTTGACACTACAAGCATACTAAATGAAACAGACTCAGAGCAGTGCTGGGAGATCAAAATCAAGTGTCAATTAAAATTAGCAGAAACATACGCACAATCTGCTTTCATATAGATCAGCACATCCCTCACTCTACCATTACTCTTAAAGTGAAGGATTAACTATGTTTCAATGAGAAATGAAGACAGGAGCAAACTGTGCATACCTAACAATACCAGACTAGATATATGCTAAACAAAAATAAGTGTGAGTTTCACCAGAGCATCTCACTTGACATCTTAACAGAGCATTAGTCCACACTAATGAACTGAATTCTAAAGGTAAGATGAAAGTGGCTGCCTTTGGCATGATGTCAGGGAGCCCTAGTAAGATAGGCACCAAAGAGGAAACGCCTCATTGGCTGAAGCCGTAAGTTACATTAGGGAAGATGGCTGCTGTGGGTGATTTGTACCGGACCCAGGACATCTCTGCGGGAGTTTCTCATTATCTCTCCGGATGCATAAACATCCACAGTTGTTTCATCAGGTGACCTCCCTTTCAACAAGTGGGGAGGTTTGCTGATGACTATATGATGTTGAATTCTATTTCAGCAAATGAAGCAGTTCATGCCAGCATGCACTAAGGCATCAACGTTCAGGCACAAACTGTTCAGTGGCAAGCAAGATTCACACCACTAGAGTGCAAAGCAATAGCCATTAACAATGAGAGAACCCAGCACCTACCCTTGACATTCAATAGTGTACTGTCACTATGCTCCCCATAATCAATATTCCAGAGGTGAGTTGACCAGAAATTCATCTGCACCAGCTGCATAAATACTCTGGCAACATAAATAATTCTGAGGTTAGGTGTCCTGCAGTGAATGACTCATCTTGCGACACTGTAATGCCTTTTCACCATCTGCAAGGCATAAGTCTGGAATGTGATGGAATATTTTTTACCTGCCTACATGAATACAGTTCCAACAACATCCTTGACATAATGCAAGACGAAACAATCCACCAGTCTGGCATTTCATCCACCACCCTAAACTTTCATTCTTCCACAAGCAGCACAGAGTGCACAGTCTGCGTGGTCCACTACAGTTATTCACACACGCCTTTCGAACAGCACCTCAAGCCTGTGACAACCCCAAAGCAGGATGAGCACACCTGATGCATGGGTTTACCATCACTACAAGCTCCCTTCTAAATTGCAAACTATCCCTCATAATGGTGCAAATCATTTCTCAAATTGCCGTTCCTTCATCGCCAGTGGTTTTAAATTTGAAAACTCCCTAAACAACTGCATGGTTGGGATAAGTCTGCAGAGGTGCTTTTAGGTGGCTCACTCGTGTCATGTTGAAGACCTAAGGGGTAGGCAAGAAACGCTAGCCTGTCCTGTGACACCCCAGATCCAAAGAAAAGAGAATCATGGAAAGAGTCCCAGAGCATACTTAATATGGCACAAGAGGCCAGTCAGGCCCTTGACTCCTAGCAGAACAGCCATATTGGTCCCATTCTCCCTTTTCTTATTTCCTTGTAGCCCTGCAACCTCCTACATGCCCATCATTTCTCCTCTGATTCGTTAGCTGTCTACTTACACCAAGAGTTAATTTGGAGTCACCTGTGTCTTCAGGATGAGAGGCATTTGGAGTACCTGAGGAAATCCGTGCAGTCACAGGAGGAAAGCCAAACTTCACAGAATTGAACCCTGATGCTACCAGGCAGTGGTCCTAACTACTGCACCACTCAGTAGACACAGCAATGGATATTGTATCAAAGTATTTTTCAACCTTGGCCTGTGGTAAGGTTGCTCTTTGGAGGAGTTGAGATAGGAATATACTCTGGCGATAAGAATGTGTTTCCTCACTTGGGGTTCTGCCTACACCCATTGGATGCACACAGAATGGGTCAATCTTTATGTAAGGTTCTTTCAATGTTGTTGACTGACCTTTCCTGAACAGTTCATTCACAACCACCCAGGTTGTTTAGATTCGGTTTACTCAGCAGTTACAAGGCCGCTCCCTGACTTGCTGAGTGCAAGTTCTGTACTCAGACACAGGAGGCCCAAGGTGGTCCTAGTCTTCTTGCAAGAGCAGCAGGAACACAATACATGCTCCATTATAGTGTCCAAGAACTTGAAAGCTAGTGCTGATTAGGAGTAATTCTGGCGTGAAAAAGCCAGTATCTAGATGGTTCAGAAGCAGAGTATAGAAGCTGCAAATGATGGAGGCAGCTATCATTTAAAAGTCATTTGCACAACTTGAATTACAACCTGCTTTAACACAGAATGCTTAAAGACCATATGTATCGTGATAAATGTTCCAGAAAACATTAACTTTCTCTACATCGCCCGGCAAAAGCTAAAAACTGTACCTGTTTCCAAATAAATTTGTAGGTTCACATGGGAAGACTTTTTTGGAAAAATACCACTGGCATCTTATAAGTGGAAATGCATTAAGTTTGGCTTCAAAGCAAAAGTTTTCATCTTTATCAATACTATTTACTTCATTTACAGTTGATGAATTTATAAATCCTTCCTCTGCAAAAAGAACAGGTGACATATTTATTGCTTTATCACACCTTATTTTTTGAAGCCTCTACATATACTAACACATAAAAATGGATATAAAATGTATTCACATACTGTTAATATCAGTAACATATAGTATATTAAATAATAAAAATATAGTTAGTTACAGTACAATTTAGAAGAAAATAGGCACTCTGACTTTCCTTTTCTAATGAAACCACTCCTGTGCTTCAGTTGAGCAAGTGCTCTAATTTGAATAGTCCACATGCAAACATAAAACAAGAGAAAGTTACTTGGCATTGTCCTTCCTCAAAATACTTGTTTTATTTTGGCTCATTAATAGTATCCCATAATACCATTTTAAAATGGTTAATAGTTCAAATTGTCCTACCAAATATTTATGTCTTTATAAACACCTAAATGTCATTTGTGAAAAGTTTATATGTATAGTTCTTCCATATTTTAATAGTATTAAAATATGAAAGGGGCTCGCTTTCATGCAACTATGCAGGCAAATTGTTTTATTAGAGTCCTAAAATTATACTGTCAAAGTTGTTTCACTCTTCTGATTCTGTGGCCAAGGTAAATGAGTGGTGCCATAGCTGATAATCAAATATATTATGCAATGTGTTATGAAACATGAAATCAGTACAGACATTTATAATTAAAATACAGTAATACAAAACTACCATAACTAAAATAAAAATAAAGCATGTGTAAGTAAGGTGATGAGACAAACTTATGGAATAATAGGTGGCAGTAATATGGAATAAAAGGTGGCGATAATATTGGAAACTGTGAATGTGGCAGATGGTCCAATTGTTGTAGGTAGGTGAGAAGTTGAATGGTGGTATAGGTTGTGGCCCAATTGCACTGACTGGATCGAATTTAGATGGCAGAAGATCCACTGGCTGTGGAACCACTCATTGACAGTGGAGAAGATGGCAGTCAATGAGATTAGAAAATGGTGATTTTCAATTCAGGAATGAAACAGGGAATCAAATATTGACAAGTGGGCGAGTGAGGTTACTTTAGGGCGGTGTAACAGTAAGCTTTCTTGATCCTCTAGAGTGACTAATTTTCTCACTGCACAGACTTTGCCTTTAATACCTTTGTTCAGCTAGCTGTTGTTAAAAATAGAATGATGCAATCAGTGTCATTACTATGACTGTTAGGCCACCTAACAGTAGTAGTGAGGTTGGGGATGGCATTAAACAGGAAATTAGAAATGTGTGCAATAAAGGAACAGCAGTTATAATGGGTGGCTTCAATCTACATATAGATTGGGTGAACCAAATTGGTAAGCGTGCTGAGGAAGAGGATTTCTTGGAATGTATGCAGGATGGTTTTCTGAACCAACATGTCGAGGAACCAACTAGAGAGCAGGCCATTCTAGACTGGGTATTGAGCAATGAGGAAGGGTTAATTAGCAATCTTGTCATGAGGGGCCCCTTGGGTAAGAGTGACCATAATATGGCGGAATTCTTCACTAAGATGGAGAGTGACATAGTTAATTCAGAAACAAAGGTTCTGAACTTAAAGAAGGGTAACTTTGAAGGTATGAGACGTGAATTAGCTAAGATAGACTGGCAAATGATAGTTAAAGGGTTGACAGTGGACATGCAATGGCAAGCATTTAAAGATCACATGGATGAACTACAACAATTGTTCATCCCAGTTTGGCAAAAGAATAAACCAGGGAAGGTAGTGCACCCATGGCTGACAAGGGAAATTAGGGATAGTACCAATTCCAAAGAAGAAACATACAAATTAGCCAGAAAAAGCAGCTCACCTGAGGACTGGGAGAAATTCAGAGTCCAGCAGAGGAGGACAAAGGGCTTAATTAGGAAACGGAAAAAAGATTATGAGAGAAAACTGGCAGGGAACATAAAAACTGACTGTAAAAGCTTTTATAGATATGTGAAAAGAAAAAGACTGGTAAAGACAAATGTAGGTCCCCTACAGTCAGAAACAGGTGAATTGATTATGGGGAGCAAGGACATGGCAGGCCAATTGAATAACTACTTTGGTTCTGTCTTCACTAAGGAGGACATAAATAATCTTCTGGAAATAGTAAGGGACTGAGGGTCTAGTGAGATGGGGGAACTGAGGGAAATACATGTTAGTAGGGAAATGATGTTAGGTAAATTGAAGGGATTAGAGGCAAATAAATCCCCAGGGCCAGATGGTTTGCATCCCAGAGTGCTTAAGGAAGTAGCCCAAGAAATAGTGGATGCATTAGTGATAATTTTTCAAAACTCTTTGGATTCTGGACTAGTTCCTGAGGATTGGAGGGTGGCTAATGTAACCTCACTTTTTAAAAAAGGAGGGAGATTGAGAAACCAGGGAATTATTGACCGGTTAGCCTAACATCGGTGGTGGGAAAAATGCTAGAGTCAGTTATCAAAGATGTGATAATAGCACATTTGGAAAGCTGTGAAATCATCGGACAAAGTCAGCATGGATTTGTGAAAGGAAAATCATGTCTGACGAATCTCATAGAATTTTTTGAGGATGTAACTAGTAGAGCAGATAGGGGAGAACCAGTGGATGTGGTATATTCGGATTTTCAAAACGTTTTTGACAAGGTCTCACACAGGAGAGTAATGTGCAAACTTAAAGCACACGGTATTGGGGGTATGGTATTGATGTGGATAGAGAATTGGTTAGCAGACAGGAAGGAAAGATGGGAATAAACGGGACCTTTTCAGAATGGCAGGCAGTGACTAGTGGGGTACCGCAAGGCTCAGCGCTGGGACCTCAGTTGTTTACAATATATCTTAATGACTTAGATGAGGGAATTAAATGCAGCATCTCCAAGTTTGCGGATGACACGAAGCTGGGTTGGCAGTGTTAGTTGTGAGGAGAATGCTAAGAGGATGCAGGGTGACTTGGATAGGTTAGGTGCGTGGGCAAATTCATGGCAGATGCAATTTAATGCGGATAAATGTGAGGGTATCCACTTTGGTGACAAAAACAGGAAAACAGATATTATCTGAATGATGGCCGATTAGGAAAAGGGGAGGTGCAACGAGACCTGGGTGTCATTATACACCAGTCATTGAAAGTGGGCATGCAGGTACAGCAGGCGGTGAAAAAGGCGAATGGTATGCTGGCATTCATAGCAAGAGGATTTGAGTACAGGAGCAGGGAGGTACTACTGCAATTGTACAAGGCCTTGGTGAGACCACACCTGGAGTATTGTGTGCAGTTTTAGTCCCCTAATCTGAGGAAAGACATTCTTGCCATAGAGGGAGTACAAAGAAGGTTCACCAGATTGATTCCTGGGTTGGCAGGACTTTCATATGATGAAAGACTGGATTGACTAGGCTTATACTCACTGGAATTTAGAAGATTGAGGGGGGATCTTATTGAAACGTATGAAATCATAAAGGGATTGGACAGGCTAGATGCAGTAAGATTGTTCCCGATGTTGGGGAAGTCCAGAACAAGGGGTCACAGTTTAAGGAAAAAGGGGAAGCCTTCTAGGACCGAGATGAGGAAAAACTTCTTCACACAGAGAGTGGTGAATCTATGGAATTCTCTGCCACAGGAAACAGTTGAGGCCAGTTCATTGGCTATATTTAAGAGGGAGTTTGATAGGGCCCTTGTGGCTAAAGGGATTGGGGGGTATGGAGAGAAGGCAGGTACAGGGTTCTGAGTTGGATGATCAGCCATGATCATGCTGAATGGCGGTGCAGGCTCGAAGGGCTGAATGGCCTACTCCTGCACCTATTTTTTATGTTTCTATATTACAACATAATACTACTTTCCACAAATCAGCTGGTCACCTGCTTTTTATTCTGCCTACATTAAAACCAGAAGAGGGTAGCCTTGAGGCAAGTATGTTTCCTGTTCCAGACATTTTGCATTGCAACTTCTCTTATGACCTCTATCATACTATTTCCATGTAAGATAGTGACACGTTCAGACACAGTGGCCAACCAAAGGTGTCAATGTCTTTTTTTAAGTGTAACTTTTACGATCGCCGGACCAAGCTGAGCTATGCCATATCTTTCACTTGTTTCTGTCCCATTTCGTGTCTATTCTCTCCAAACACATCTCATCCCTGCAAACCACCCCCAGCTCATCTAATACTCCAGTGATCAAGCTACTGACTTTTAAATAGAAAGGTAAAGTATGGTGAGAAACTGAAAGGTCTTGGTATTCGGAAGGAGTTAGGTGTCCTTTTATATGAACTGGTGCAAATAAATATCCTGATTCAGCAAGCAAACAGAGGGGGCAAAATTATATTGGTTCATAGAGGAAGGATATCATATTTGAATTATTGAGAGCTCTGATGAAACCAAGGTTATTAAATTCAGTATTAAATCCAAATTCAATCACTTTCTCTGTCTGCATCAGAATTGACTGTTTCTGCTTAAAAGAGTTATCTGGTATTAATCCATCAAATACTACTCATGCTTTTGTCAACCCTGACCTTGCTCACCTCAAACATTCTGTTTATCCTATCTATTCTGTAGTGACTACTTGAAAACAAATTACAAGTTGCTGAGAGGCTAAGTGAGGGAGTATCGCACTGCATGACGCGCTTCCAACCAACCAAACTCCAAGTTGGAAAGTGCATTTAATCCTTTATTACAAACCAACAATTAAAATCGTTCAACTCTTCTATAATTCACATAAAACAGAGATGAGTGAGATGAGCATAATTGGATCAAATTCGAACAAAGATGAGCAGTTAAAGACAGGCATAATTGGAATGAAGGTTAAATGAAGACAAGCGGGTCAACAAAAAGTATACGCTCCCTACTCACCCCGTCTCTATGCAGGTGAACAGGTGACTATATTCATTTATTTCTACTGTCACCCAAACCCCGCAACAAATTATCTTAACCCAGAGACCCTTAACCCAGAGACCCAGAGAGAGGATGCGTAACACAAATATAATGCAGACAGACAATAAATAGATACATTCAAGACAATAAATAGTTACATTCAAGCTACATATTCCTTCCCCTACCTGCTTTGTAAAGTAATTCTTTCACTTTTCCAGAAACTGAAATTTCAAGTTAGTGTTACACCTCTGTCTCCAAAGGGCTTTTGATCTGAAACATTAACTACTTCAGCTTCTGCAGATGCTGCCTGACTTGCCGAGTATTTCCTACGCTTTCTCCTTCAAAAATCTAGCATCTGTATTCATTTTTCTTCATTTCACAGAGTCAGAACAGCCTGGAAACAATCCCTTCAGCTTATAAATGATGTTTGACTATTTGACTCTATGACAAAGACTTACAGATTTCTGGAAATTAATGGAATCAAGTGATGTGTAAAACATCATTCATGACCAGACTGAGTAGCCAGGTAGACAAGAAGGGCCGAATAGCCTACTCCTGTTTCTATCACTTATATTCTTAGGCCCAATTATTTGCTTCTCTGCTATTGAAACACTTATCAGCTCTTCTATTATCTTTGAACCATCCTTCTTTCCAAACATCCTTTAAATCTGACCTTTTTGTCAAAGATTTGGATATCTGTCCCGATAGATATATTTGTCAAATTTTGTTTGATAACCCTCCTGCTAAGCATTTTGGGTTACTTGATTGCATTGGATATGCTTGCTGCTGTTATTAAGATTTAGCCCATTGTATCACTTCACGATTCTAAATATTCCAGTGCTCAGTTATGAAAAAAACTTACCAAATACCATTAAGTTGATTGTCTTCTCTGGATGCTGTGTAGAAAAACATGTATATGTTCCAATGTCTTTCAAACTTACTGAGTTAATAAACACCAATTCACGCCTTAAGAATCCATAAGCACTTCGAAATGCTGTAGAACCTGTCAAGATCTGTATCAGTATTGAAATAATAACAGCAATGCTGAAGTTTATTGAATAAAACTTAATACACACTAAGGAAATGCACAATTTCAAGTTAGCACCATACCTTTGTTGTATTTCTTGCTTTTGTGTCATTTACCCAGAATATTTTGAATTTGTAATTGTCATATAAGGCTCTACATTCCATCAGAAATGGGTCTCCAACTTTCAGGTAAACATACGTGACTGAACTTCTGTTGTCTGCTGTGGTAGTAAGATCTACAATTCAAACACAGAAAGTTTACTATAGGCAATGCCATAACAAGCATCACATTACTGAATTTAAAACTGCATACATAGTTCACAAAGAGGATACCCACCCACTACCCCCCTTCCTTCCATCTGCCATTCACCTCTCCCCCAATGGTTCCATTCTATCTACCAATGTGCACCTTCTTTACTTATCAGAGTTCAGCATTGGTAGCCCTTTGTGTTCCAGCTTATCCTCCTTTAGCAGTTGTCAAATTGTCTCTGTTTTTTGCCCCTCTTTTGGCCTGCTGCTAATATCTCCTAGCTCCACCCATCTCCCCCCTCTCCCAACCTGGAGTGATCCTACCTTGCTCCACCAATCACCTCAGGCTCCTGTCTCACCACTCTCCCTCTCCTCTTTAAACTGGCCACTGCTCCTTTTTAGACAATTCTAGTGCAAAGTGATCTCGTTCATCTAAGTGGCTTAGAAACATGTTATTTCCTGCAGTTCTTTCCACTTAAGTTGTCAGGTTCAGAAAGTTTCATCTCAGGTATGAAAATACATTGCTGTTAGCTGCCACCAAGTGTTGCCTCTCTCTGGCACCATCTAGAACCAATCTGCACATCTTTATGATGTGAAAACAAACAAGAAGCATCCAGAAGAAACCTGCACGGCCATAGGGAGACGCACAAGCTTCATACTGTACAAACAGTACTGGAGATTAGGACTGAAACAAGGCTGTGACAAATGTGAGTCAGCTGCTCCACCAGCCGCACCATAGTGTCCTGCTCCTTTGTAAGTATCATTTATTTCGGTGTGCCAAGTGGTTTTATAGAACGTCCACTGGTTGTTTACTTGGTAATAGAATGAAATTGTCCAAACTATGTTGGGAATTGCTGTTCAGAAAAGAAGGAATATGCTTGTCCTCTCAGAGATCAGAAGGAGGGTAACCTCAAGAGGGGAAGCAGTATTGCCTTAAGAGACAGAAGTGGGGGTAGTCTCAGAAAAGGGAAGTGGGGGCAGAAAGGGAAGTGATTATGATTTTAGAGAGGGAAGTGGTTGTAAAGTAGTAAATGGTATAGGGGAATAATATATACAGTATATGTGTAATGACCTGGGTACTGACTGCAAACAATTGGAAACATCAATTTAGAGTTATCCTCTGCAAAATTCTAATAAGCTTATAGACTACACATCTACACATTCTAATAAGATTATAGGTATGGACTTAAGGTGAGAAGGAGTAATTTCAAAGGAGATGCGAGGGGCAAGTTTTTTTTACACAGGGAGCCGTAGCCGTTTTAAGAGATGTTTAGATAGGCACAGGAATGTGAGGGAAATGGAAGGATATGAACATTGTGTAGGCAGAAGCAATTACTTTAGCTTGATATTAGATTGCTAATTTAATGATGGGCTGAAGTGCCTGTTCCTATGCTGTACTGTTCTATGTTCTACATCATGTTATATTATTTAAACAATCTGGTAACCATCTTTTATGACCAGAACAAATGGTTCAGAAGATGAAGACCACTGACTGATAATTTGAGTAGGGTTGTTTTGATAAATGGCAGCTGTTTGAATCAATCACCACATTCTGAATGACAGTAGTAGGTGCACAGACTGAAATTTCACTGTCACAAGTCTCACAGGGGCTTTCTGTTGAGCAGTCAGGATGCACAGGATGCAGCCTATTTTTTTTTTGGTCATACATGTGATGAATATGTGATCCCAATTGCAATTTTGAAGGGCAATTTGGTATAACTTGGAACTTCTGCACTGTGCTTTGGCGGGAAAGCCATTGATTTTTGAAGTGAGTTGTAGTGGCCAAGAAACAGCCATCTTGAACAACCTCACTCCCCAGTCTCTAGACCTCTTAACTCGTGAAGCTCAGGGTGTTGTATATTCCCATTTGAGGAGCTGGCACCCATACTCAGGGAGTAATGGTTACTAGTGAGTAACTTCTGTACTGCATGGCAATGAAGCTAAACGTTCATAATAAACTAGGCCCCCTGCTAACAGCATTTAACAGCTGTGCCTCTGCATCATCAGCCAGAATATGTGTGTTTAAATAAAGTTTTCCAAGTCACAATAGCCCCCAAATTGAATTAATTAATTTGATTGATGAGCTTTGTTAAAATGTGAGCACTGAATTTCCTAGTACTGTTTAAGTATGTCAGGGAATTACACAATGCTATTTAGCAATGATAAAAGACACACTTGAAACTTTAACCTTTATTCTTTTGTTGTTAGTAATTCTGAAGTTAACATCCAGAATTTTATTTTGCTATAGCTTTGGTCTTTGGGTTAGCCAAATAAATAATGACTGTCGGATGTTGAAATAGAAAAGCAACAAGCTTGCTTTATTAATAAAGCAACATTCATACACTGGAACTCTAAAACGTGACTGTGTAACCACTTACTATCGAATCATTGACATGATTGACAGGCAGTTTGTTAACAGTACTATTCAATAGAAGGTTTTAGTAATTATAATCACTGCAATTTTTTTTCTTTAAATATTTCCCTCCCCAAACAGCAACATAAATATTTAAAACTTATCTTGATGTAATTTAGTAACTTTTTATTACAGGAACTAAAATAAATGCCAAAAGTTTAATGAAGTTCAGCAATATAGGAGTACGTGTTCCTCACATGTACGACAGAAAGAAATGGATACTTCCTCTACTTGATGCTTGACATTTTGTACTTTGGTAACAACCACAGCTGAATTTTCAGGGTTATGATAATTGAAGTATGTGCAATAATATTACAACAGGGTTCTTGCTCCTTTGTAACTTACCATTTATTGTATATTCCCTTGTTTAGCTTGGCCTCTCTAAATGTTACATTTCTATGAATTAATTACAGAAATAAGATTTGGGAGTAATTAAAAGCAATGATGAGAATTTTAAATTTGAGGTAATGAGAGAGCAGTGTACAAAAAATTAAAATCTGAATATTTTTGGAGGTGCATTTTAAACATGCGCATAATTGCATGCATCCTTAATGATTATTCAAGGGTTTAGGTCTCGGCTCCTACTAAATCCTACCATGCAAATCCCTGCTAACCCACCACCTTGATGTAGTGTTGCCGGAAGAAGATTTACAAAAGTGATCAACCCTGATTCTAAACCCGATCACCTGAGTATAAAACGTCAGAGTATATGGGATGGAACTGAGTTCCATTAGGCGCCCTGGTAACGTAGCGGTTTGCATGACGCTATTACAGCTCAGAGCTTTGGAGTTCAATTTTGCTGCCTTCCATAAGGAGTTTGTACGTTCTCCCCGTGACCACACGAGTTTCCCTCGGGTGCTCCAGTTTCCTCCCAAATTCAGAGATGTACCGGTTAGTAGGTTAATTGGACATTGTAAATTGTCCTGTAATTGGGCTAGTGTTGCTGGGTGCCATATCTCATTGGTCTGGAAGGGCTTGTTCCGCACTGAATCTCTAAATTAAAAAAAAAATAAATTCCATGTTCACTCCTGTCGCAAAATGAATTCTTTGGCATTTCAAATTCCATGAATTTTAAGTTCAGTAACATTGTTGTTCGTTTTCATGCTTGTGGCGCATCAGCCGGTATTTTTGCTGTTTCCACAGCATTTTGACTTGTTTTTTTACGAGGCCAAGTTGCTAGTTCAATGCTCAGCCCAGCATGGATGGAAAGTGTGCAAGGAACTGGCCAGATTTGAACTCAGTGCTGATTCGCCCGAAAGTCAGGTGCTGATGCCACTAAACCACTGGCCAGCAAGTCTGTAAGATGCTGAACATTAAATAAAATACCAGAAAGAAAGAGACAGCTATTTTCATCATTGTTCTATAAAATATAATGGCATTTTTGACTCAAACAAAATCCCCTTTCAATATCTATTATTGATGTGGACAATTGATTATAATTACCTACGGTGTGAGGGCTTGAACACTCGGACCCCTGGATATTACTTGCACAACAACATCCAATACTTTGACAAGTTTTCGATATATCAAACTCTTTGGTTAGTCTTGTCGCTCCAAATGATCCAATCGATACAATATGGTTATCATTGTGAATCGGTGAAAAACTGTAATATCAAAATGCATTGTTAGTGCACAGATCTACCAAATCCTCTGAAGGTTTATGGGAGCATTGTACTATAACAAAGCAAACGATTATGGAACTAGGTTAAAGCATTCTGTCTTACTAAATTTTCCTCATAAATGAAATGTACTGAACAGTTGAGACTCTTGAATCCCTTTGCAACCCACCTTTAGAAATAGCTTTTCTGCCTTTGTAAAGCATTTCTGACTCATTCAGTAAACATTACTGGTTTCCGTAGGGATCAGCCCACCAAGTTATTCCTAGTAACTCTGGTAGAAGAGCAAAGAAACCTCAGAAAATGACATTGAGAGATAATTTCTGATGGAATTCTTTCCATTGTGAGTTGTAATAGAAGCAGAAGGGCCATTGAAATCCTCGACAAAGCAGTAACTGCAATGTCATTGCAATGTCAGCAACAGCAGGAAAAGATGTTGAAATTTTGCGTTCTTAATATTTGGCTAAACCCATCTGAGAGCAGTATGAAAATACTGTGGTATGTAATTGTTTCCTTTGTGCATTCTAATCTGTGACTTGAAACTTAGTATACTTAAATAAATTTAATAAGATACAAGCTTCATAAACTTTCAAGTCCCTGCAAAAGACATAGGGCAGGGACTTCTAGAGCTGAATCACAAAATGGAAGGCGTGTGCTTACACCAAAATTTTGTCATTTACATGGAGAATATTCTGCCTGGAGATCAGTGACCAGTAATGTTCTGCAGGGATCTGTTCTGGTGTCCCTGCTCTTTGTGATTTTTATAAATAACTTGGATAAGGGAGTGGTAGGTTGGGTTAGTAAGTTTGCAGATAAAACAAAGGTTAGACGTATTATAGATAGTGTAGAATGTTGTGATAGATTGCAAAAGGGAATTGATAGGATGCAGAGCTGGTGACAGATCCGGAAAAGTGTGAAGTGATACTCTTTGGAAGATTGAACTTGCAGGCAGAGAACAGGGTTAATGACAAGATCTTAACCAGTATGGAGGAAGAAAGGGATCTTGGGGCCCACGTCTATAGATTCTTCAAAGTTGTCACGCAGGTTGATAGGGTGGTTAGGAAAGTGTATGGTGTGTTTACCTTCATTAGTCAGGGGATTGAGTTCAAGAGCCATGAGGAATGTTGCAGCCCCATTAAACCCTACTTATACTACACTTGGATCATTGTGTTCACTTCTAGTCCTCTCATTATGGGAAGGATGTGGGAGCTTTCGAGAGGATGCAGTGGAGATTTATTAGGATGTGGCCTGGATTAGACAGCATGAGGATAGATTGAGCAAGCTAGGGCTTTTCACTCGACAAGAGGTAACAATAGAGGTGTATAAGATGATAAGAGGCATAGAAAGAATGGACAGCTAATGCCTTTTTCCCTGGCGTATGTGGCTAATACCAGGAGGTTTAATTTTCAGGTGATTAGAGGAAAGCATAGGGGAATTTTTCAAAGGCAGGTTTCCAACACAGAGTGCAGTGGGCACGTGGAATGCACTGCTGGGGTAGTTTTAGAGACAGATACATCAGGAACATTTATAAGATGAAAGAAATAATGAAGAGTTCTGAAGGAGGGAAGGTTAGAAGTTCAGTTCAACATCTTGGGTCTTGTGCTGCACTGTACCATATTCTATATAATAACTTCCTGGTCGTACTACATGGTAAATTGTATATTTCATCCCATTCAATCTCTTCTTACCTCTCCTGTTTTTTATTTGAAACACAAGTAAATTGAAGCCTGGTACCCATGTTGACAAATCGTGCAGTTCACAAAGTGATCAATTGAAGATGGCAAGAGCTAAACATAAAAGTGAAGAGTACCTTGTGCAGTTAAACCTCCAAGAAAGCTGAGGGACAAAGTAATTTTCTGTTGTGCAATACAACATTTTACGTGGCATTACTGTCATAGTCAACTTTGGCTTCTTGGGTTTTGCTGTCAAATGGAATTGTAGGATAACAAAATTAATACTTTTATAGACAATTAAAAACAAGTGTTTTTAATATTGCAAATTGCTGCGAAAAGTTACACCAAGAACCATATACTTAATAACTCTGATAACAACCTTCTATAGATGGGTAGTTGCTGATTGGCATGGACATGATTTTTCTGTAGTGTATGACTCTGGACTCCATCATGCTAACACTTAACACACAACATAGAACGGGACAGCACAGAAACAATTCCTTGATGTCTGGAACAATTGTGCCAGCCTAAGCTAATCCCACCTGCTTGCACATGGTCCATATCTCTTCTTTCCCTGCCAATCTGCTACATCTAGCAAGATCAACAACACCCTGGCGAAGCTACTGACCCAGCTGGAGATCACCACACTGGAATTGCTTCTTCAACTCCGGACCACACCTGGACGAGACCACGTTCCTGGAGACCTGCGGCCTGCTACTGTGCCAGAGAGCTTGGAGACACAGCCCATTCCGACCAGCACCTCTCTGGAGCAGACGACCACACAGAAGTGACGTCGGAGACATCAAGGTGCCCCAGACGCTTCCCCGGAGCGACCACCGTAAAGCCCCGTTGGTGGACATCCACAGCTGCCGGAAGTGAGGCCTCCGCCGCTGACCTCGGAAATCGAACCTGAGGCTCGGCTAGAGCGGAGGCCTCTGCAACCGTGACTCAGCTCACTGACTTGTTTCAGCCAGGAGCCCGGCCCTCCGGGATTAAGTGTCGGCTTCGGGGCCCGACCCAATCGACAGCCCGGGCCCCCGGCAGCTGGAAGTGGCAGCAGAGTCTCCCCCATCACTCGGCCCAACTCAGAGCACCCCATGACGCGACCCGTGGGACACGTCCACCAACCTCAAGGAGCTGACAACAACACATTGCATCAATGGAAACCTGGAAAGATGCACTATTTACCGAGGAAGCATAGGAAAAGAGCTGGGCTGCTGGTCAGATTGAAGCTGAGGGGCTTCAGGGTCCCTATGCCCACCATCCTACTAGCTAATGTGCAAGCCATAGAGAACAAGGTGGATGATCTTAAAGGGAGACTCACCTACTGCAGGGAGACGCAGAACTGCTGTGTATTCTGTTTCACTGAGACCTGGCTCTCCCCTGCCATCCCCGACTGTGCCATCCGACTGGACAGCTTTTCGATCCAGCGGATGGACCGCATGGCGTCTTTGAGCAAGACGAGGGGAGATGGTGTCTGCCTACTGATCAACACTGCGTGGTGCTCGGACACAGTGGCACTGACAAGCTCCTGCAGCCCGGACCTGGAACACCTGTCGGTGAATTGTTGTCCCTACTATCTGCCATGGGAATTCACCTCGGTCATACTGACAGCGGTCTACATTCCCCCTCCCCCCGAGGGCGGATGTGGAGTGTGCTCTGAACATACTGAATGCCAACATCAGTGAACTTGAGACCAGGTATCCGGAGGCTTTGCTTATTATAGCCGGGACTTTAACCAGGCCAACCTCAGAAGGGTGCTGTCAGAGTTATACCAACATGTCTCCTGCCCCACTAGAGGCCCGAATATACTTGACCATTGCTACACAGCAATCAAGGATGCCTACCATTCTGTCCCATGACCTCACTTCGGAAAATCGGACTATCAGGCTGTACTCCTCCTCGTGGCTTACAAACAGAAACTGAAGCAGGAGGTCACGGTGTCAAGAGTAGTGTCGCATTGGGCGGAGGAAACGGATGAGGTCCTCCGTGACTGCTTTGAATCGGTGGACTGGTTAGTATTCAAGGACTCGGCAGCTAACCTCGATGAGTATGCCTCAGCTGTCACGGACTTTATTTGGAAATGCACGGAGGACTGTGTGTCTCTCAAGACGATCCAGGTATTCCCTAATCAGAAACCTTGGATGAATTATGAGGTCAAGTCCCTTTTGAAGGCTAGAGCTGCAGCTTTTAGGTCCGGGGATACCAGTCGCTACACGGAATCCAGGCGTGAACCGGGGAAAGCCATTAAGGGCGCCAAGAGGCAATATCGAGCCAAGTTGGAAGCCCAGGCTAACCAGAGGGATGTCAGTAGACTATGCGCAGGGTCTAAATGAGATCACTGGGCGCAAAGAAAAGGCTGGGAATATCAATAACTGTGGCGTTTCTCTTCCCGATGAACTTAATGTATTCTACACAAGATTCGAACAGAAGAGGAGCATCCTGCTCATTCTGGATGAACCGGACCTGGTGGCATCGAGATTCATCATCACCGAGGAGGACGTTAGAAGGACCTTCCTGTAGTTAAATCCAAGGAAGGCAACGAGCCCAGATGGCGTCCCAGGATGGGTTCTCCTGGCCTGTGCAAGTGAGCTACTGGAGTGTTTGCTGACATCTTCAACTGCTCCTTGCTTCAGTCTAAGATTCCTTCATGTTTTAAGAAGGCAACAATAATCCCGGTGTCGAAGAAGAGCAAGGTGGCATGCCTGAATGACTATCGACCTGTGGCTCTGACATCAATTGCTATGAAGTGCTTCGAGAGATTAGTTATGGCACATATCAACCACAGCCTACCAGTCAACCTCGACGCTTTGCAATTCGCCTAACAGAGCAACAGGTCAATGGCAGATGCCATCTCGCTGGCCCTATATTCCTCCTTAGAACACCTGGAGAATAAAGATGCATACGTAAGGCTCCTTTTCATTGACTACAGCTCTGCCTTTAATACCATCATTCCAAATAAACTGATTCCTAAGCTCCGGAACCTGGGCCTTAGCACTCAGAACTGCAGCTGGATCTTTAACTTCCTCACAGACAGGACCCAGGCTGTAAAAATAGGGGACAAGCTCTCCTCTACAATCACTCTGAGCACTGGTGCCCCACAAGGCTGTGTACTCAGCCCCCTGCTGTACTGTACACCCATGATTGCGTAGCCAAGTTTCCATCGAACTCAATATATAAGTTTGCTGATGACACCACAATTGTAGGTAATGATGAGTCTGAGTACAGAGAGAAAATTAAGAACCCGGTGGCATGGTGCGAAGACAATAAGCTATCCTTCAACGTCAGCAAGATGAAGGAATTGGTTATTGACTTCAGAAAGAATAGCGGATCGCACGACCTCATTTACATTGGTGGTGCGCAAGTGGAATAGGTCAAAAGCTTTAAGTTCCTCGGGGTCAATATCACAAATGACCTGACTTGGTCCAACCAAGCAGAGTCTACTGCCAAGAAGGCCCACCAGCGCCTTTACTTCTTGAGAAAGCTAAATAAATTTGGCCTGTCCCCTAACACCCCCACTAATTTTTATAGATGCACTGTAGAAAGACTTCTTCTAGAATGCATCACAACCTTGTATGGAAGTTTTCTTGTCCAAGACCGGAAGAAGCTGCAGAAGATCATGAACACAGCACAGCACATCACAGAAACCAATCTTCCCTCCTTGGACTCACTTTACACCGCACGCTGTCGGAGCAGTGCTGCCAGGATAATCGAGGACATGACCCACCCAGCCAACACACTTTTCGTCCCTCTTCCCTCTGGGAGAAGGCTCAAGAGCTTGAAGACTCATATGGCCAGGTTTGGGAACAGCTTCTTTCCAACTGTGATAAGACTGCTGAACGGATCCTGACCCAGATCTGGGCCGTACCCTCCAAATAACCGGACCTGCCTCTTGGTTTTTTTGCACTACCTTACTTTCTCTTTTCTATTTTCTATCTATGATTTATAATTTAAATTTTTAATATTTACTATCGATTTGTACTCTAGGGAGCGCGAAGCACAGAATCAAATATTGCTGTGATGATTGTACGCTCTAGTATCAATTGTTTGGCGACAATAAAGTATTAAGAATAAGTATAATTTCCTTTGAATTTTCCCTCCTCACCCTAAAGCTATGCCCTCTATATATGACATTTTCATTCTTGAAAACATACTCCACATACCCTATCTATGCCCCTCATTTTTTTGATCAACCCTCACTCTCCAACACTCCAAATAAAACAATCCAAGTCTGGCAAGTCTGAATGATGTCTCACCAACAAACAACAGCGAGAGAACTACATAAACATGCCCACATACACTTATAGAGAAAGCAGTGCTGACCATTACAGGGAGGGCTGCCAATAGAACTATGACCACTTTAAGCTTTAAAGCATTAAAGATGATGCTATAACCTAATGTTAATCCTCTTTCTCACGTTCCATTCCCCTTCAATCACAATCTCTTTTTATTCCCAACCTAAAGAGGTTATGAACAACAATGTCTCAACTTTCATTCCTCCTTTTCACTCCCCTCCCCAGGTCACAATATTATCTTGGTTTCATTTCACATCACCAAGAAATAAAGCTTAGCAGGGCAGTGAAGGAAGATGAGAAAGGAAGTGCAGGTGAAGACAGTGATGAGGAAGAAGCAGAATCATTCAAGGTTCAAAGTAAATTTATTGTCGAAATATGTACATGTAATCATTTTCTGGCAGGCATTCATGGTAGAACAAAGAAATACGACAGGCAATCAATATACAAAATTTTTCAAACTTTGTAATTAACAATAAAAACAAATAATAATAAAAAATACATAGTAAATACGGTAAATAATATGGAGAACATGAGTTGTGGAGTCCTTGAAAGTGAGCCCATAGGTTGTCGAATTAATTCAGCATTGAGATGAGTGAAATTATCCACGCTGGTCTGGGAGCCTGATGGTCGAACTTCACATGCAGCCACCTTGTCAGTTGTCACTCAGTGAGGCAGACCTGCACATAATTAGTTCCAGCTGAGCAGAGTCACAAGTGAGTGTCTCTGAATGAGCCTGACATGAGAACGTTGATGGTCAGGTTGACAGGTAAATATAATCAAAGTGGTGTAATGGGAATGCCACCTGAAAACATTCGTTCCCTATCAAGGGCCGTGGTACATACTACACCAGGTTGGAATTCAGCTTTGAGACCAAAATTTTTCAGCATGAATGGAACCAGCTGACAGCAGAAGTAGTGGATGCAGGTTTGATTTCAATATTTAAGAGACATTTGGAGACATGAATGGATGGGAGAGGTATGAAAGGCTGTAGCCCAGTTGAAGGTTGATGGAACTAGGCAGAATAATAGCTCAGCATGGACTAGATAGGCTAAAGGGACTGCTTCTATGCTGTAATGCCAACTCTGTTTGCATACTTGTCGGCCCAACTAAAATTCTGCATCTTAAGGCCTCTCAGCCTTTGTTGCAGCACAATTTCAGGCACCAGTTTCTGAGTTCTGCAGAACAGCTCAGGCTGCTGCATCAATGCTGTTAATTATGAGTGCTTTGAAAGTGCAACAAACTCACCCCCACCCCCCATATCCCAGAGGTTATCAGGTGAGCTGTGGTGATTTTTGTTTTGTAGAGCACGAACCCGCTGATTTCTCTGTGCAATGCAGCATTTGCCCTCACTCTCATTTTACACAGTCAGTGCCTTTGCTCGTGCCTGCTGCTGGCCATTGCAGGAGGCCGTGATTCAAGGTATGGCTAAACAAACCGACGCAGTAGCTGTCACAATCCAAAGTCATAGCAGTATTTACTTTTGAGAGTCATCAGCATTCAATTAGGTGTGCCTCCATGATTGTGAAAGTCAAAGCATCACAGAAGGTAAACCCAGAGTAATGTCCGTACACAATTTGCTATGACTTATTTGGTGTTACACTTTATTTTGGCATTACTATCAAGCAGATTTGTGATGGTCAGGGACTATTGAAGCAAACTCAGCAGAACGGAAACAGAAAATCACATTCTATGTTGTTCTTTGACTTTCTCCAGCACCTTCCTCTCCTCTTCCGTTTCCAGCTCCTCACTGGTTTTACACTTGTGTCGGTAGCATTGTACACCATACTGTTGCCCATTATTAATCTTCTTGTTTGCGCTGTTAAATACAGCAAGGTTTCTTGGTCCGGGAAATGGAAACATTGCTCGAGCATGCCGCCGCTCAGCTCAGTCATGTTTTGAGATTCGAGACTGTCTGTTGGCCGCTGATGGAGTAACAGCCCTCTACTGTAGCTCCTAATTTACTTACTTTTCTCTCCAACCTTTTGAAATATGATTGTTAGACGGGATATTATTTTAATATGACTACTAAGGCAGCTTTGGAAGCTATTACGAGTTCAATTCAAAAGCTTACTGAGGAGTTTCAACAGTTTAGAAAAGAAATCAGCGCTGAAATTAAATAAATAGGTACGAAACTAGAAGATATTCAAGCAATTCTAACTGAACATAATAAGAAGTTAAAGGAACATGAAGATGTTATTACTTTACTGGACGGGAGAGTGGATGATATGCAAAAGCTGTATGAAAAACAATTTAAGACCAACCAAATGCTGAGACAGAAGATTATTGATTTGGAAAACAGAAATAGGAGGAACAACTTATGAATCTTGGGACTTAAAGAACAAACGGAAAGAGATAATCCTAAAGAATTCTTCACAAATCTTTTGATGGAATTATTCCCTGATATTATAAAGTCTCTGCCTTTGATTGATTGTGCTCACAGGTCACCTATCTACGGATCAGCTTCAAAATCTAAACCAAGATCAGTCATTATATGTTTCCATGAATTTCAAATAAAGGATCGTCTGATTCAAGCTGCCCATGAAAAAGGTATGATTGACTACCAAGATCAAAAGATACATATTGTTCAAGATTTTTCATCAGAGGTTATGGCAGAACGTGCTAAATTCAAAAAAGTTATGATGGAGTTATACAGTCAAAATTTTAAACCCTCTCTTCGTTCTCTGACTCGACAGAGGATTACATTGGAAGACGGATCATTTAGATGGTTTTATATGAAGGAACAGGCGCAAGAATTTTTAGACTTAAAAAAAAAGTCTATATATATATATAGAATAGACTAAGAATCTTGCAAAAACAGAAATACTACATACTAAAAAATGACTGTTTAATATTTTTAGTATGAATGATTGTTATTTCTGTTTGATAACCCCGTCTAAGCTTGTTTACCACTGTATTTTATTTAGTCTTGTTTGGAAAAGTAAATAACCTTGAATTCTTGGAGTGGTTCCAACAGGCTTTCCAAGGGAATGTGTTTAGATAACATAGAAACATAGAAACATAGAAAATAGGTGCAGGAGTAGGCCATTCGGCCCTTCGAGCCTGCACCACCATTTATTATGATCATGGCTGATCATCCAACTCAGAACCCTGCACCAACCTTCCCTCCATACCCCTGATCCCCGTAGCCACAAGGGCCATATCTAACTCCCTCTTAAATATAGCCAATGAACCAGCCTCAACTGTTTCCTGTGGCAGAGAATTCCACAGATTCACCACTCTCTGTGTGAAGAAGTTTTTCCTAATCTCAGTCCTAAAAGGCTTCCCCTTTATCCTCAAACTGTGACCCCTCGTTCTGGACTTCCCCAACATCGGAAACAATCTTCCTGCATCTAGCCTGTCCAATCCCTTCAGGATTTTATACGTTTCAATCAGATCCCCCCTCAATCTTCTAAATTCCAATGAGTACAAGCCTAGTTCATCCAGTCTTTCTTCATATGAAAGTCCTGCCATCCCAGGAATCAATCTGGTGAACCTTCTTTGTACTCCCTCTATGGCAAGGATGTCTTTCCTCAGATTAGGGGACCAAAACTGCACACAATACTCCAGGTGTGGTCTCACCAAGGCCTTGTACAACTGCAGTAGTACCTCCCTGCTCCTGTACTCGAATCCTCTCGCTATAAATGCCAGCATACCATTCGCCTTTTTCACCGCCTGCTGTACCTGCATGCCCACTTTCAATGACTGGTGTATAATGACACCCAGGTCTCGTTGCACCTCCCCTTTTCCTAATCGGCCATCATTCAGATAATAATCTGTTTTCCTATTTTTGCCACCAAAGTGGATAACTTCACATTTATCCACATTAAATTGCATCTGCCATGAATTTGCCCACTCACCCAACCTATCCAAGTCACCCTGCATCCTCTTAGCATCCTCCTCACTGCTAACACTGCCGCCCAGCTTTGTGTCATCTGCAAACTTGGAGATGCTGCATTTAATTCCCTCATCCAAGTCATTAAGATATATTGTAAACAACTGAGGTCCCAGCACTGAGCCTTGCGGTACCCCACTAGTCACTGCCTGCCATTCTGAAAAGGTCCCGTTTATTCCCACTCTTTGCTTCCTGTCTGCTAACCAATTCTCTATCCACATCAATACCTTACCCCCAATACCGTGTGCTTTAAGTTTGCACACTAATCTCCTGTGTGGGACCTTGTCAAAAGCCTTTTGAAAATCCAAATATACCACATCCATTGGTTCTCCCCTATCCACTCTACTAGTTACATCCTCAAAAAATTCTATGAGATTCGTCAGACATGATTTTCCTTTCACAAATCCATGCTGACTTTGTCCGATGATTTCACCGCTTTCCAAATGTGCTGTTATCACATCTTTGATAACTGACTCCAGCAGTTTCCCCACCACCGACGTTAGGCTAACCGGTCTATAATTCCCTGGTTTCTCTCTCCCTCCTTTTTTAAAAAAGGTAAGTAGATAGTGGTTGCTCTATGACCAAGTTTCTCTCTTTGGGAGGGGAAGGAGGGATGGGGAGTCTTTTTTTCTTGAAGCTGATTTGGGAATCTGGTCAATTCTGTTGCTTAGTTAACATATTTCAAGGTTTATTATTTGGGTTTGATATAGATTTTTCTGATTGCTATTTTAGTCTTTCTTATAAAGAGCCTTAAAATGGATCAAAGTATTAATTTACTTAGTTTTAACATAAAAGGATTAAATCACCCTGTGAAAAAATAAGATTTTTGCCTATATTAAAAAACTTAAGATACCCATTGTTTTTCTTCAAGAAACACAGGTATGTAAGTGTGACAATTCATGATTTTTTTTTAAATTGATGGAGAGAATCTCATTTTCATTCTTCATTTCAGGCCAAAGCAAGGGGAGCTTAATCCTCATAGATAATAAAGTTCCCTTTGTTCAACATAAAGTAATTTCTGATACTAATGGGTGTTTTGTTTTAGTATCAGGGAAACTAAATAACAAATTAATGGTATTTGCCAATGTATATGCTCCAAATTCAGATGATCCAGGTTTCTTTGAGCTTTTTTTTTCATTTTTGCCAGATCTAAGTCTGTAGTCATTGGCGATGGGTGGAGACTTTAATTGTTGCTTAGATTTAGTTTTAGATCATTCATCTTTTAAACCAATGATACTAAATAAATCAGCTGTGCTTATTAAATATTTTTTAATTAAATGTGGCATTGTTGATGCCTGGCATTTTTTTCATTCAGTAGATAAGGAATATTCATTTTTTTTCTCATGTTCATCATACATATTCCAGGATTGATTTTTTTTATTGATAGCCAAATGATTCCATTAGTTCAACCTTGCGAATATAAAGAGATTGCTGTTTCAGATCACGCTCCTGTGTTTCTATCTTTAAATCTTCCTGGTCTTCTTCAAACAAATAGATTTTGGTGATTTAATCTAACTTTGTTATATGATAAAGATTTATTAAAGTTTATGGAGAGACAAATTACCTTTTTTTTTTGAAGAGAATAAATTAGAGGAAACTTCTAGTCTTAACAGATGGGATGCCTTTAAGGCATATATTAGAGGATAAATTATTTTTTATACTGCAAGTATTAAGAGGAAAGCTAATAAAGAGAGAAGTGATTTAGCTGATCAGCTGAAGCAGTTAGACCAAGAGTATGCCTTGGCTCCAGAACCTGCTCTATATAAAAGACGTGTTGAAATTAAAACTAAATATGATCTTCTTTTAACTTATCCAATTGAAACCCAACGCCTAAAAGATGAAAGTCAATTTTATATTCATGGTGATAAAACAGGTAAACTATTGGCTGATCAAATTAAAACCTTTAGAGCTAAACAACAGATTAAGGCATCCGTTAGTCTTGTGAGACTATGGATCTGTGCCTGGAAAGTCTTCACTCTCCAGGGCGCAGGCCTGGGCAAGGTTGTAAGGAAGACCAGCAGTTGCCCATGCTGCAAGTCTCCCCTCTCCACAACACCAATGTTGTCCAAGGGAAGGGCATTAGGACTCATACAGCTTGGCACCGGCGTCGTTGCAGGAGCAATGTGTGATTAAGTGCCTTGCTTAAGGACACAACACGTTCCCTTGGCTGGGGCTCGAACTCAAGACCTTCAGGTCGCTAGTCCAATGCCTTAACCACTTGGCCACATGCCCACACAATCAACAGATTAAAGAAATATGCAAAGCTAATGGTGATAGGACAACTGATTATTTAGAAATAAATGATACTTTCATAGAATTTTACTCTAAACCTTATAGTTCTGAATCTTCTAAGGATGATACTGTAATGAACAATTTTTTAGTTCAACTAAATATTCCTACAGTATCTGCCGACAGCAGAAGATTGGTGGAACAACTTATTTCTTTTGAGGAAATTGTTGAGGCTATGCGCTCATTATGTTTGAGGAAAGCTCTGTGTCCAGATGGATTTTCTGGAGAATTTTACAAGACCTTTTCCTTACTGCTTATACCTCATTTATGTTCAGGTTTTCGGATTCATTTAAGTCGGGCAAACTTCCTCAATCTTTTTATGAGGCTTCCACTTCACTCAGTCTTAAAAAGAATAAGGATCCAACTGAATGCTCTTCTTATGGATCAATTTCTTTACTTAATGTTGATGCTAAGATCTTATCTAAAGTTTTGGCCCATAGGAATGAAAATATTTTACCATCTGTCATTTCTGATAACCAAACCAGATTTATCAAAAATCAATATTCTCACTTTAATATTCCCCAGTTATTAAATGTTATTTATTTTCCTTCTAACATGATATCAGAATGTGTGGTATCCCTAGATGCTGAGAAAGCTTTCAACAGAGTTGAATGGAATTATTTATATAAAACTTTAGAAAAATTTAATTTTGGACCTGTTTTCATTCAATGGATTAAATTACTTTATTTAGCCCCTTCTGCTAGGGTTATCCCTAATTTTCATAACTTCAAACCATTTAAGCTTCAACGTGGCACTAGACAAGGTTGTCCGTTGAGCCCTTTGCTTTTTGATCTGGCCTTAGAACCTTTAGCCATTGCTTTTTGAGAATCTAATGATATCACCGGTATCAACAATACTATTCATAAAGTCTCATGTATGCTGATGATTTGCTGCTATTTATTTCTAATGTTGAGACTTCATTACCCCTTGTGCTTTCTTTACTCTCCTGTTTTAGCCAGTTTTCAGGTTATAAATTAAACCTACATAAAGGTGAACTTCTCCCTTTGAACAATTTGATACCAACGAATTCTAACTTCCTTTTAAAATTGTAAGAAACCAGTTTACCTATTTAGGTGTAACAATCACTAAAAATTATAATTGTCTATTTAAAGAAAATTTTCTTACTCTATTGTATCATGTAAAAAGAATACTATCAAGTTGGTTGCCTCTTTTGTTATCGTTAATTGGTCAAATTAACTCTATCAAAATGAATATATTACCTAAATTGATATATCTTTTTCAGGCATTGCTGGTTTTCATTCCTAAATCCTTTTTTTGATTCACTTGACTCTATTATATCTTCTTATATATGGAAGAATAAGCATTCTAGATTAAATAAAATTCATCTTCAGAAAGATAAAAAGAATGGAGGATTAGCCTTACCAAACTTTAGATTTTATTATTGGGCAGTTAATAACATTTTGGTTATATTATATAAATTGTGAGGATTGCCCAAGGTGGGTTTTTTTTAGAAGCTAATTCTGTTAATAAATTCTCTATTATTTCTCTTCTTGGATCCTCACTTCCTTTGCCTTTGGGTAAGTTAACTGATAATCTGGTAGCTAAACACACTATGAGGATTTGGATACAAATCTGAAAATATGTTGGCTTATTGGGATTTTTTTCTAATTTTTTTAAACCCTCTATGATTGATGTGGCTTTTAAAAAATGGGATAGATTAGGTATTAAATGCTTTCAAGACTTGTTTGTAGAGGGAAGTCTTTTCTCGTCTGAACAATTGTCAACTAAATATAGTTTACCCAAAACGCATTTTTTCGATATCTACAAATAAGAGATTTTTTACGTCTCAAATAAGTACATTTGCTAAAAGTCCTGATCATAATTTACTAGATGTAATCTTTAATCTGAAACCTTTTTATAATGGATCTATATCTAATATTTATAATATGCTGTTGGGAATGAGAAGTGTTCCTTTAGATAAAATTAAAAATCTTTGGGAACAAGATTTACAGACTTCAATTTCTGAGGAAACTTGGAATCAAATTTTTATATTGGTCAACACTTCATCGTTATGTGCCCATCACTCTCTCTTTCAATTTAAAGTGCTCCATAGGGCCCATATGACTAAGGGTAAGTTGCCTCATTTTTATTTAGATAGATCTCTGTACTGTGATAAATGTAATAATGGAGAAGCTTCACTCATTCATATGTCTTGGACATGTTGGAGTCTTGGAAAATATTAGAAAGAAGTATTTCAAACCTTTTCAATATTTTTTAAAGTAAATTTCAAGCCTAATCCTTTGACTGCTTTATTTGGTATTGTTGGAGGAAAGGATATTATTCTGGAGCCATCTGATTTGCACATTTTGGCTTTTATGTCTCTTATGGCCAGAAGGATGCTTTTGCTTAAATGGAAAGATGTGGCCCCTCCTATTCATGCCCAATGGTTACGTAATGTCATGTCATGCTTAAATTTAGAGAAGATTTGATGTTCAATCTTTGAATCTAATCAAGACTTTCAAACATTGTGGGGACCTTTTCTGAATTATTTTCAAAACCTTTGATTTGCTGTTACAGCACCAATGATGACTAACAATCTTTTTTCTTTTTTTTCTTCTAATCAGCTTCCGTCTTGGTATTGGGTTAGATTTTTTTAATATAATAAAATGATTATTTTTCAATGTTACGAATTAATTGACTTGTACAAATACAGGGTAAGGAGTCTTTATATGCGATTTAGTTTAATATATTGACATTTTTTTCCTGTACTCTGTATTCTTATATTTATAAATTAATAAAAATATTGGAAAGACATATTTTGAGATTCAGCAAGGGTTGCAATGTATGCATTCTGCCCATATATGTACAGGTTGCACACTAAACATAGTCATTGTATCTATATACTGCCCTTGTCAAACTATAGCCATGCCCTAAGTGTGCAGCTGATACAATAAACAACTGCCTTACAAAGACATGGTGGCTGCTGCCAAATGACCTGCATAATTCACTGCCCGGAGTCACACACAAACAGGAAGCTGAGCAAATAAAGTCATTTCTGATTTGAGTTAAAGGACTGGATTGATAGGCATGAACCTCAAAGCAATATACATGAAATCAACAGTGCCCTGCTCTGCAGGGGAGCCTGGAATCTTGCCAAAGCATGTTGTCTCTCTTCTTAATAGTAACTCAAGGAAAGAATGAAATGAAAAAGGAAGTGTTGGTGGCGTTCCTTTTGCAGTACTTGAAGGTAGTTCCACTGCTATTGTCACATAGAGCAATACCTGCTCTGAAGTTTTGCTTTTTGCTCCCACAGATAGATCTCAGTAAGAACATTATTATATTTGAATCAGAATCAGGTCTTTTACCATTGGCATATGTCATGAAATTTGTTGTTTCATGTCAGCAGTACAGTACTAGACATAAAAAGTAACTAAAAGTCACAATAAAAAATAAATAATTAGTGGAAAAGAGGAATGGCAAGGTACAGACATCTCATGTGCATTGTTTCTCTCCAAATTTTGCATAAAATATTTGAAACCTGGACGTCCTGGTGAATACAGCCTCCTAAATTCTTCCTCACCCTGTTTACCCTTCTGGCAGCTTGTCACATGCTGTGCCCATTGTTAGTGCTTGTAGCCATGCTGGGTTACAAGGAGAATGTTTAGTGTCTGTCTAATGGACCATGTCTGAAAGCAATCTCTGCAAGTGCCTTATTTGAAAGAGCATCTGTCAGGACATGCCACCCATTCTGTAAACCCCTGCAAGCTTGAAACCAAACACCAGTAGCAGTGAAACAAAAGAGATAAGAAATCAACTACCATCAACTCTGTTATTCCTTCAGAGCAAAATTGCTCAAAATTTCTTCTCTCTGGCTCTTTGATGAACATTTGTTCAGATGTTCCAGTTAAAAGGCTGTACATGCAGTATTCAGTTATGTAGTATCATGATTCTCTGGTTATGCATATCACCAGTTGGCATTTGTATGCCTGGGCTAATGTCTTCATCAGTATGGCAGCCACCATGACTCACATCACAGGAGCAGAGATCACTAGAATCTGGAATGGATCCTGGACTCACTGGAGTTCAGAAGAATGGTGGGGGGAGGAGGCCTGATCTCATTGAAACCTATTGAATATTGAAAATCCTAGAGGATATGGAGAAGATGTTTCCTACAGTGGGTGAGTCTAGGACCAGAGGACACAATCAGAATAGAGGGACATCCATTTAGAACAGAGATGAGTCGGAATTTCTTTAGCCAGAGGATGGTGAATCTGTGGAATTCATTGCCATGGACAGCTGTGGAGGCCACGTCATTGAGTATATTTGAAGTAGAGGTCAATAGATTCTTAATTAGTGAGGGTGTTAAATCCAATCTAATCCAATCTAATCTAAATGTTACTGGGAAAAGACAGAAGAATGGGGCTGAGAGGGATAGTAAATCAGCCATGATGGAATGGCAGAACAGTCTCGATGGGCTGAGTGGTCTGTTTCTGCTCCTACGTTTTATGGTCTTAACCCATAGAAGATCCAATTTCATTCCCCATTATCTGTTTCTTGAATACGCATATCAAACCTCAACTTCATCCAAAGGCAAACATCCCATAATGCAGCACTCCTTCAGTATTGAAGTGGAATGTTATCTTAGGTGAACAGCTTGAACCCAAATACAAACCTTTAATTCACAACCTTCTTACCGAAAATACATATTTGTGACATTTTCCCTTCTCTAATTGTCCAGATAGGGGAAACACTAAGGATGCTGCTAATCTTCTCAGTTACATTTTGAATATTAAACAAAAATGTCATCATAGGTTTCGTATTCAACATAAAGTGGGACTTCAATTTCACACTTTCTTACAATAGAGATATTAATATGTATTCCCTCCCCAATTGTACCCTAATATTAGGAAAAAAACTTTGTAGTTGAATATTATTGATATGGGTCTGTGGATGAACAGTGACCATTACTTCTTCACATGTTGGAAATTATACTTAATTATTTCATTACTTACCTCTAACAACAACTTTAAAATTAATCGTCCAATTTGTATTTCCATTTTCAACTGTGAGAGAATATACACCAGTGTGCCTTTCCCTGATTCGCAAAATTGTAAAACTCGTAACTTGACTGAAAAGAAAAATAAGGATCAGATCAATTGATCAACAGGAAAAGTAATTAGTGGATTTCTTCTTTGTTGTGCATTACTAATCACGTATATACTTCCCTCTTCTCTTCAGGAAGTAACTTAAAATCAGAAAATGATTAAGTTGCTATTGAAAAGCAATAAAATTGTAAATATAGCCAAACAAGTTAGCTTATCCTTTAAAATCAAAAATGCAGGTGCAGGAACTACACAGTAAATGAAGATGAATCACCAAAACTATGAACAGCACCATACCTATCAAATGCTTTGATTTCAGAGAAGTACATTCTATTGCATTTACTCAACAAAGTTTATTCATTTTGATCAAAAAATCAGCCTGGATTTCCTATCAAGTATCTGGCTTCTTTCAATGGACAAATGTAGCTAAGATTTAATGTGCAGTAACAATGGAGAAACCTGTCCTCCTGAGATTATGGAGATCACTGAGGAATAGCTGTGGTTCCAGGGACACAAATTTGACATTCCCTCTCAGGAATACAATTCATCTTGCTCTACCACACTCCTAACACCCCTTGTCTTGCAAGGCCCCTCATCTAGCCTAATTACTCTCCCATGGTTAAATGGTCCAGTCCATACTGAGGCTTTCTAAGTCCAATTCTAATCAAAATTGTCTTCAAAGCCATCAGTTGTTTCTGTTAGAGAAAGGCAGCTGCCTTTCATGAACCATATTGCAACTAATAGGATAGCACTCGCAGAACTTCTGGAATAGGAAAAGAATGAAGGCAAGCCTTACCAAATTGAACAAGATTGATTCATTAGTGTTGGTTTGCTATTCTCCAAGTTTTGATGGAAATTTAATTTTGTTTTGGATTTTATTTCAGCATTTTGGACAAGCAGATCTTATGACAGAGGAAACAACGCATGGGACTGTTGGTGAATGGGGATCTGGAATTGTGGTTGATGAAATTGTGTTTAGATAAGACTATAAGTCATAGGAGCAGAACTAGGCCATTTGGCTGATCGAGTCTGCTCCACCATTCCATCAAGGTTGACTTATTTTCTCTCTCAACCCCATTCTCCAGCTTTCTCCCTGTAACCTTACTAATCATGAACCTATCAACCTCCGCTTTAAATATATCCAATGACTGTGCCTCCACAGCCATCTGTGCCAATGAATTCCACAGATTCACCTCACTTTGGCTAAAGAAATTCCTCCTCATCTCTTTTATAAAGGGACGTCCCTCTATTCTGAGGCTGTGTCCTCTAGTCTTAGGCTCCCCCTTTATAGGAAACATCTCCACACTACTCAATTGAGGCCTTTCAATATCTTTTCTTAGATGAGGGGCCCAAAACAGCTCACAATACTCCATAGATAAGATGTATATATGTTGCTCTTTCCTTTTTCACCTGCTCATATCAGGAAAGTTGTCTAAAATATCCCAATCTATCACAAGTTTCAGCACTTGTCCTGCTTAATACTGTGCCCTCCCATAGAGAAATCCTAGGAACGGAAGCTTCACTTCAGTGGGCCAGTGGTATGCTTCATCTCAGACTTTGCTTCAGCGTGGCTTTCTATGCATGTATTCTGCCTACATTTGCATATGTTATGATTTAGATTCATCCGTTATATCATCATTGGATTATCCTTGTTATTCAGTGGCTCAAGTACACTTGAGTGCAAGGCAAATGGACCAAAATAACAAAAATCTAAAGTAAAACAGATTATTCCTACTCCTCTGAATCATGTTGCAGGAAGAAATCTTTATTCTAAATTTTGCTTAGCTCATTTTCAAATGAAGAATGTCACACAACAACATTTAATGTATAAAAGCAAATTAAGGAAAATACCTGTACAATGTGTGGTTCTTCATATCACATTGAATTCTGCTATTCTTAAAGCTCCAATGACAAGATATGTTCCCAGTAGTATTCATGATGGCTTTCAGGGTTATATCATCCAAAACATTAACTTCTACAGCATCAACCTGAAATTCTAAACCATATTGCATACTGAAGTAATTTGTAAAAAGGAAATAAATGGCAAAGTTGAAAAAAGTTATTTTGTTAAAATATGTCATAGAAGAAACATGCTGATATGTACTATAAATATTACTAGTTTACTATTGGACAAAGAAAATAATTTTGAATCACAAATATCTGAATTCATACCATTGGCTTTATTCACCAAAGATTTTCTTCTTGTTGATTTTTTGCCATCCCAAAAGCTTTGAGTTTGGGTCTGATTTTCATCAGACAATATCTACAAAAAATAAGTTGAATGCTTCATATATACTTTTAATATATATTTATAATTTCCTGGTGTAACTTTAGTGAATTTATAACACTAAGGAATGCTGAAAATATACTCAGTAATACTTATTGTTCAGCACATAGAGTGGACTTATAAACAGGAAATGAAAAATAAACAAATATAAGAAATTATTTCAAAAACAGCAAGTTTTTTTTCAGATGAAGCATTAAAGTTTCTTCTGGAGGAATGATATCAAATAGGCTTTCTACATCCATTAAATCTTGTGATTTAGACTACATGGTTTTCATTTGATACAACATACAACTATCTCCTAACACAGAGATTTTTAATATTCATCATGCCAGCATAAGAGCATATGAAAACATTAGATTGGAAAAGGACATCACTCAAGATTTCCCAAATTCATGATATCTGGAGCATCAGAACAAGATATAATTCCTTTTTACTGCAGCCAAGTTATCTCCTGGAAAAAGCAAAATAAAAATGGGTCAAGTAAGGCAGAAAAAGATGTTTTTTGTTTCAGCCATATTCCTTCAATCCACTGACTAGGCTGTTCCACAAATGTTGATTCCAATTTTTTTTTTGTTTTCCATGATGGACTCATTCATGGTCTGGGATCAGCAGATAGATCAGATAGATCCAATTGCCATCTGAAGATTATTTGTATTATTGGTATTGCTTTTGCTATTGTTGCACTGAATTAATGAAGTCAACTGTGGAAGACTTTTCAAACTTTTATTTATTTAGTAGCATGAAAATAAATGCAAAGAACAAAATCTAATTATCAAACAATTGCAGGGAGGGAGTCCTTTCCATATTGAAGAGAAAGGTGTCTGATCCCCCAGCAACTCCTCTCCACCAGCACAGTTGCTCTCTGTTCTGGTCTCATCAAGATATCCTGCCTTCTTGTCAGTTCCTTCTCAGGATCAGAATTATGTAAAGTCTTCACCAATTCAAGTCCTAAATTTTGACAGTACGTGATTAAGAGACCTTTTTCTGCCAAGGTCATTGCAGAAATATAGGCAAGGCAAGGAGACAAAAGAGATTTGTTTCAAATATATTTTGCTATATACATGTAAGGTCTGAACCTTCACTCCTGTTTTGAAAATTTAAAGTGGTTACTGGTGGCATCCTTTCAAAATATCTGTAGTTATCAGCATCTCAGATTTCAAGTAATCACTTTATTTAATTCCAAGCCTTGTATTGGATTCCCTTGATAGTCTACTTTATAAATTAACTGCCAATGTAGGAGATAAACTGAATAGAGTTTGGTTTCATCATAAGTTGCAGGAAAATGACTTCGGCATTGGCATTATGCAATAACAAAGTTTCTACTTTTGTCCGACGGAATCAATCTTAATCAATACTCTCCGATAGATAGCCTATGATCACTATTGTAAAATGCCTAAGGTGAATATTAGTTTAGAATAAGATTCAGCATTATCCCCCGCAATGCCTCGTGCCTTAATTGTTTAATTGGCAACTTGAATTGAATTACTTTAGAATTACAGCAATTTTTTGAAGTTAACAAGTCATCTGTGATACAAGTCACTTCATAAATTAAAAAGAAAACTAAATTAAAATCAGAAGAAAAATAACCTATACTGCAATGAAAACAATGACTTAACTTGGTTAATACCTGTGATACTTCTAGACGATCCATATCGGTAAGATAGATCAAAATGCATTTCGTATGAGATGATTGTTTCCTCACTCTTTGTTCAGAAATCACAGGGCGTGCAACATTAAGAACTGTGGAAAGTAAAATTGTTCTTAAGTATTTTCCCACACTTACACCTTGTAAAGTTTCCATGATCTGAAGTTAGTGATAATAAATCAGAATCTGATTCTGAACGATTTACAAAAGTTCGATTTAAATAAGGGATCCCAACCTTTTCTTTACGCCTTGAACCCTTACCATTAACAGAGAGTCAATGGACCCCAGGTTGGGAACCCCTTGTTTAGGAGATGTTTTCTCCATTGATCATCAAAACTCCATAAAAAATGAGGAGGAAATCATTCGACAGAACCAAATAATAGGGGAAAGATTCCTCCCCCTAACCAATGCCTACCACAACTCTCCTATCCCCATCTTCTCCAAACCAGGAGGGTTTAAATATACACAAACAAAGCTGAGATATCTTGCATATGAAGCTAGAAGAAGTAACTGAGATAAATTGAGAAATTTCAGCTCAGTACATTAGGTGAGTGAAGCTAGTGTATGGCTTCAGTACATAAACAGATATATACTTCCAACTCATAGTACGAAAAAGTCTTGGGTGGTGAGTTGCAATCAAATGAAATTTGTTCGTTTATTGACAACAAAATTTGCAATTACAATATTGATTAGGGACCCTCATTACCATTTGATCTGCATTTCAGGTGCTATTGATTGTGAAATACCAAGCAGCATAATTGGCAAATTTACATTGAGGATCTTGTTGCAAAAAGCTTCTACATTGAGAAATCCATTTTGAAGCTGACAGTAATAGTTACCAACTCCCCAATGTTAAGTGATTTTGAGCAGCTCTGGAAGATTTACTCCAGTGAGCAACACTGAAAGCAATTGGTTTTGTTCAACATCAAGTAACTCTGAGCCTTGGTTTGAATTTCGGTGGTCATGATATCAGAGAAGCAACTTGTGACATAAATTGTCTGTGTACTTATGAACTCCACTAAATCTGCAAGATGAATTTAGTTAGTTCAGTGACAAAATTTCTTCATTGATAAATAATCGGAGATATACTCAACCCACTATTGAGGACATCTTCAAAGGGCAATGCCTCAAAAAGGGTGGATTCCATTATTAAGGACCCCCACTACCCAGGACTGCCATCAGGAGGAGGTACAAGAACTTGATGCCACATGCTCATTGTTTTAGGAACAGCTTCTTCCCCTCCACTCTCAGATTTATGAATGGTCCATGAACAATACCTTGCTATTTAGCTCCCTTTTGCACTAATTTTTATATTTCTTATTGTATCTTAGGTAAATTATTACTGTCAGCTTCAAATTGGATTTCTCAATGCAGAAGCTTATTTGCAACAAATTCTTCAGTGCAAATTTGCCACTTATAGTATTCTTTTAATGTATTAAACTGTACTGCTGCTGCAAAACAACACTTTTTCAACAAATGTCAGTGATAGGAAACCTAATTCTGATTCTGGATCTGATAATTTTATTCTTTTTTCTAGGATGTTGATATTTGCCACATGATAGCAACTAGAAGAATGGAATAAGGACAATTTACTTAAATTCACCAAGAAGGGACCCAAAGACATCAGAGCCATCCCACAGAGAATATTTCACAGGTTAGACATATATGCAAAAACACAGAGACAAACAGATGATTCAAAGTATCATGAGGTTCATGCTAGCAATTATCTTTGAGAAAATGACAACATACATTTTCCTTTAAGAAAAAGGACAGTGTCTTCATGCATGGAGATAGGACCATTTCTTTGCAGCATACTGGGGTTAATAACCAACAAGCAACAGCTTTACTAGCAGATTCACAGTATAATCCAAAAGGAATTACTCCATAGCTATCATTTTAAAATTTTAGTTAAAATGGGTATACAACAAATACAACACGCAAACTTTTCATTTATGTCAGATTACTTTGTCTGGCTTGCAGGGAGTGTTCAATAAGAATCAACAGTAGTAGGAGAAAAGACAATTTTTTAAACTGGAGGTAAGGTATGAAGAAGACAAAAGGTGGTCAGAGAAGCTAAAAGGGATCGAGATACGTTAGGAGAATGGGCAAAGATCTGGCAAGTGAAGTATATAGTATGGCTAAGTGTGAAATTCTATACTGTGCAAAAGTCTTGGGCACATGTATATAGCTCGGGTGCCTAAGACTTTTACACAGTACTGTGCATTTGTTAAAATAGGAAGGTGTTGGGCTATAGAAATATGAGTACTTTGCTTTGTATTACCCCAGTGGTATTAAGTGTTATTTGGTAACTGGAAAAACATGATATACAGTACAGTACAAAAGTCTTAGGCACCCTGTCTATATATCTGTGTCTAAGACCTCTGTACAGTACTGTATAAAATAAGAAACATAACTAAATTGTGAAGGGGCCACAAAGGAATTCATGTCCAGGAGAAACTTTTGCAGGTAATAAGGAAACTAATACAATGTTATTGTTTGTTGCCAGGGGAATTGAATATTTATTGTTATTGCTGAAGTTTATGCTTCAGTTATATAGGACATTTGTGAGCCCACATCTAGAGTACAGTATTGACCTGCATTTTTACAGTCAATGCACTAGAAGCGGTCAGAGAAAGTTCATTGGAATAATAGTTAAAATTGTGGGCAATTGAGGTTTTTATCTACTGGAATTTTTGAAGAGTGAGATGTTAATTCATTCCAAGATCCTGAGGGTGGACGTGAAGAGGTTATCTCCTTGTTGGATAATCTATAATTAGGAATCACTAGATATTTTCCCTCAGAGAAGCCGAGCCTTTGAAGATAGCAAGAAAGATATGTGTAATTGATGTATAAATGCAAAATAGTTATATATGATCTTAATAAAAATGGCAGAGCAGATTTTAGGTAGCAAGTAGTTTACTCCTGATCATATTTGTATGTTTATTTGGATACTGTCAAAGATCTGTTCCAGTACAAATCTCTGAAGGTTTCCAAGTTGCAGTCAGCATTAGTGAAATGAGAAGTTCACCACCTAGAATGAAAATGTATCTGCCTTTCGCAGCTGGCCACATCAGAGGAATGCAAAGAGGGATATACAAATTGTAGATTCCAATAGTATGCAACCAAAATGCTCACATGGGTTCTAAATCCAGTTTGTGACCTTGATAAGCAAGAAGTAGAGCCATAGCACAGAATCCTGTCACGCAGAGAAAACCAGTTCGTCCATTCTCTAGTTTGTTTTCTGTAATCCTGCATTTTTTCTTGCTGAACCAATTTCTCTTCAAAAGCTTCAATTAAATGTTTGCATCACCTCTACAGCAAGTGACATCTAGCTCAAGACTACCCACTGCCTGGAAAATAATTTTCCACACCATCACCCTTGATTCTTTTGCAATCAACTTAAATCTATGTTCTTTGTTTTCAATATATATCACGTGCTTCCCATTCCTAAATAGCATATAGACACACTTGCTTCTCCTGTCAAGGCAAATGACAGATTATGAAGGAATTTTAAGAATCAAACAGATTAGAACAAATGCCCTGTATTATTATGAAGGAATTCTAAGAGCCAAAAACTCTGATTTAAGGTGCAGCAGAAAAATAAGCTGATTACCTTGCCTTTGGAGTGGCTAGCAATGATTTGTTGGCCCAATGAAACAAATGACCTTTGGCTTAAGAGGCAAATATAGCGACAGTTGTGCAGATAATGGACAATTTACCCAGTTTGTAGATTCTATGTGAATTTAAAGAAACCAATGGAATTACATTAAAAGCAGAAAAGCTTGGCATGCTCATCAAGACTTCATTGATAGAGTGAGGAACAAAATTGATATTCCAGGTTAATGCCTGGACTTATTGAGCACTTCCAGTACTTCTTGTTTGTGTTTCACTTTCGAGCATCTGTAGATCTTTTACAGAAGCTTTAGCAGATTTTGGTCACTACCGTAGCAATCGTTCTCCCACTTCATTAGCTCCTCTAGAATGCTTTCTGTTTCTGTGGAATCCTCTCAGATTGCTACATTTAGCAAAACACACATGATTTAATTTTGCATCTAAAATACAGCTTTAATATCTCAAAGTAATGCTCAAGTCATCACATATTCTTTTTAAATTAGAGGGATTTGATGATGTCTTAACCATCAACACTTCAAAGCATATGCCTGGTTTACTGACAGCCATTTGTCTATACACCCTGCTCCTATGGTTATTGCCAGATGAGATAATTTTGCATGGGGACCGTGCAGTGACTAGTTTCGTTTTGACCCACTAGTCAGTGGCCTTTTGTAATGATTGAACAATATTCTTTACCAACAGTATTCAGTTCTTCCTGTAGCACCTTTATTCTCTGTACATTTTAGCAGTAACCTCAAACCAAGGTTAAACTATACTGCATGCAGAGCATGAAAGACTTAACCAGAAAACTTTAAGTGTTCCTGAAGCTAATATCTTTTCACACATTTTTTATAAATAGATATGTTTTAGAGTTCTGGAGTAAAAATGGAGCAGGCCAGGCAGCATCTGCAGAAAGAGGAACAGAGCTATTGATGAAATAGGCAGGTGTGTAGTTTGGGATGTGGTGGTCTCTTTCTCCGAGCCTTTTGAACTCCAGGTGGAGGTGTGCAAAGTTCATGGTATCATGACAAATGATCCTGTTAGCAACCATCGAACCAAGGATTCCCACAAGTGAGTGAGGATGTAACATTTCTTCAGGAGGTTTTAAAATATCCTTGTATTACTTCTCTAGTCCTCCTTATAATTACTCAAATCCTAGATTGTGCCAATTTTGCACATCTGATGTCACCCATGGAAATGAGCTAGGTTACTCATCCAAAGCAGGGGCATTGAGCTGAGAGGAGATGTTGATATTGGTGTCTGCCAAAGAATATGGAGGATTTGCAGAGAAGACATTGGTGATGTATCTCCTGGGATTTGAGGTATCTGCTGGGGTTGTTCATGTATCAGAAACATATGAGAGGACAATATCATTGCTATCTGATAGGCCATGAACCTACTGTAAGATCCTGATCTTCAAACACTCTTTACCTCAGACAGCTCCATGACAGAATGAACTTGATTGTGGCTTTCACTGTCAATGTCTGCCGTTAGTGCAAGGCTCAGTCTCTCACTTGCCTCAGTGAACTTGAGGGTGATAACTTGTAATTTGGCCTCCAAATGTGCGAAAGTGCTGTCTGCATCTTTCAGCTCAGTGACCAAGGTTAGAATGGCTTTGGATTTAGAGTGAAGCCAAGTAAACTGAACAGTTTCCATTTTGTTCTGTAGATAGAGGTGCAATATTGCAACAAGACAGACTGAGATGGCTTCGTGGTAATGAAGCAATTTTGCTTGATACCAGCCTACACTGAAACTTATGACTTCAATATCATCATGTAGAGGAGGTGTGATAAAGAGAAGGACACTACACAGACAATCTCAACTGGGGAAATTAAAGGCTTTCATGCAGTCAGTAAAGGCGCTTGCACAGCATATACTGCTCCTTACACCTCCAGGAATTGCTGTGCAGTGCAGATACACTCATTAACCCTACGCATAGGTGGAATCCACAGACTCATTCAAGAGGCAATTCTTTAGCTCTTGGTAAGAACTTGAGATGGAGATTGACCCAGACTTTCCCTGTAGAAGAGAGCAGGAAAACCCCTCAGAGGCTGATGCATTTGCATTGTACCTTCTCGTGTAGAAGCTCACTATTACTCTCTATCTAGGGTCCCCCGGCATTTCTTGTTCTCTTCAGATGTGGGAGATGAGCCTAGGAATTTGTCTACTAAAATTGCAGATTTCAGTGGGGATACTATTTGCTCTTGCTGCTTTGGCAGATGATGCACATTCTTCTCCATCTCTTGTTGGTTTCGGTAGCGGCAAGAGTTGGTTAAGTAGTTTGTGTGGAATGGAAACAAGAACATATGCACCAAGGATAGAGTCTTGTTGAGGAGTTCTTCAAAAATGCTCTTTCCAGCAGGCACCACTGCCTCCTATTGTTGAGAAGCTTTCCTCCATTGTTTACTTTCAGCAGAATGAGCTTTAGACACATAGGTGGTCTTGATAGTACTAAAGAATTCATGGCTGTTATGGTTATTAGTAAGTTGCAAGATGTCCTCTTACTACCAATCATCACAGATTGCATTTCAACTTTCATGTGTCTGTAGTCTGTTTCGTTTCTTTGTGTGTGTGTGTGTGTGTGTGTGTGAGATTAAATAACTCTTGCACCTTTTGTCATTCTCACTGAATCAGACCACATCTGGAGCTTCCTGGAAATGAAGTCAAAATTATCTTCACACAGAATATTTGCAGTTTCTGTCAGGATCTCCATTCCTTCTGAATTTCTGGTTCAGACCACTTTCCCTTGTTACTTACAATAGGTTGTTCCTTCAAATAGCTTAAAGAATATCTGGAACACATCTTTAAAAGAAGTAATTTATCTCTGTAGACCTAGGAAGGGGAAAATCACTCTTGGCTTTAGACTCTAATTAAATTCCAATCTCTGGTGTACCCTTTTCCACTAATAATAGAAAAAAGAAATGAAAATAAAACAGAATATGCTGGAAATAGTTGGCTGGTCCGCAGCATCCAGCAACAGAGAAACTGCTTTCGTTTCAGATTGGTGGGCTTTCATCAGATCTGGGAATAGATAAAGCAAGTGTTGAGGTTGAGAGGATAGGGAAAGGGGAAAGTCTGTGACAGACTGAGAGGCCATGGAAACAAGAAGTGGCATAGAAAAGGGAAGGTAGCAGGTATTTTAAAATGCTTAAATACTCATATTCAGCTTTCAGGGTCCAGCAAGCTCCCTGCATTTGTACTGTAATTACTAGTCGCTCTTTATTGACTTTAATGTTGTATATATCCAGACAGTGCCCTTTTCATGCAAACTGGCTGAAAATCCAACTCTCTTCTGAAGTGGCAAACTACTTAAATACATGTGGGCAGTGTTATCACAGCATTTACATTTAACTGTTTAAAGAAGGAGGTAAAGGTTCACTCTCTAATAATTTACATTAATTCCGAGTGGACTTGACAAAAATTTAAGGAATCTAAAGGGGTCCGTGGCTAATTTTTTGACTTATTACTGAGAAAGTCAAACAATAATAAACACTGTAAGACCATTAACTACAATGTTTCTGGGGACAGTTCACATCCTAGTTCCAGTTAAATTGCATCTGCTTAGTAATGCCATTTCACAGTAATCACATTGATTTAACTTCAGAATTACTATTTGTTGCATCAGTACTATGGCACTTAAATGAAATGTTGTCTTAAATGAAATGTTTCACTTCCTAAGTTACAGAGAAAGGTTGAACAAGTTGGGTCTTTATTCGTTGGAGCGTAGGAGGTTGAGGGGAGACTTGATAGAGGTATTTAAAATTATGAGGGTGATAGAGTTAACATGGATAGGCTTTTTCCATTGAGAGTGGGGGAGATTCAAACAAGAGGACATGAGTTGAGAGTTAAAGGGCAAAAGTTTAGGGGCAACATGAGGGGGAACTTCTTTACTCAGAGAGTGGTAGCTGTGTGGAATGAGCTTCCAGCAGAAGTGGTTGAGGCAGGTTCGATGTTGTCATTTAAAGTTAAATTGGATAGCTATATGGACAGGAAAGGAATGGAGGGTTATGGGCTGAGTGCAGGTCAGTGGGACTAGGTGACAGTAAGGGTCTGCACGGACTAGAAGGGCTGAGATGACCTGTTTCCGTGCTGTAATTGTTATATGATTATATGGTTATAAGATAACCATTAAACATCAGGTACCTAAGATCCAATATTCTTCATTGAATGTGAAGGTTAACCATATAACATATAACCATATAACAATTACAGCACGGAAACAGGCCATCTCAGTCCTTCTAGTCTGTGCCGGACTCTTACTCTCACCTAGTCCCACCAACTTGCACTCAGCCCATAAACCTCCATTCCTTTCCTGCCCATATATCTATCCAATTTAACTTTAAATGACAACATCGAACCTGCCTCAACCACTTCTGCTGGAAGCTCGTTCCACACAGCTACCACTCTCTGAGTAAAGAAGTTCCCCCTCATGTTACCCCTAAACTTTTGCCCTTTAACTCTCAACTCATGTCCTCTTGTTTGAATCTCCCCCACTCTCAATGGAAAAAGCCTATCCATGTTAACTCTATCTATTTTTCCCCTCATAATTTTAAATACTTCTATCAAGTCCCCCCTCAACCTTCTACACTCCAAAGAATAAAGACCCAACTTGTTCAACCTTTCTCTGTAACTTAGGAGATGAAACCCAGGCAACATTTTAGTAAATCTTCTCTGTACTCTCTCAATTTTGTTGACATCTTTCCTATAATTCGGTGACCAGAAGTGTACACAATACTCCAAGTTTGGCCTTACCAATGCCTTGTACAATTTCAACATTACATCCCAACTCCTATACTCAATGCTCCGATTTATAAAGGCCAGCATACCAAAAGCTTTCTTCACCACCCTATCCACACGAGACTCCACCTTCAGGGAACTATGCACCATTATTCCTAGATCCCTCTGTTCTACTGCATTCTTCAATGCCCTACCATTTACCATGTACGTCCTATTTTGATTAGTCCTACCAAAATGTAGCACCTCACATTTATCAGCATTAAACTCCATCTGCTATCTTTCAGCCCACTCTTCTAAGGGGTATAAATCTCTCTGCAAGCTTTGAAAACCTTCTTCATTATCCACAACTCCACTGATCTTAGTATCATTTGCATACTTACTAATCCAATTTACCATCCCATCATCCAGATCTTTAATATATATGACAAACAACATTGGACCCAGTACAGATCCCTGAGGCACACCACTAGTCACCATTCTCTAATCTGACACACAGTTATCCACCACCACTCTCTGCTGTCTCCCATCCAGCCACTGCTGAATCCATTTTACTACTTCGATATTAATGCCTAATGATTGAACCTTCCTAACTAACTAATTTTTGAGCGTGTTAATAATAATTTGTTTTGTATTATTTAAAGACAAGATCGAATGTTACGGGAAGATGTTACTTGACTTATGTTGCAGGAGATTTTTGGGTTCGATACCAATCTATTGTCATGCTGGTGTAACACCAGTAACACCCTCATGAATTATTAACAGAGAGGCTCAATTCTTTTCACTTTAACATGTGCATATTGGAAAATGGTATGCTGGGCCTGACCAATTTTGATTTAGATCAATGGTTGTTCAGTTGGTTCTGTCTATGCTAACATAAAAACATAGTAAATTGGTGAAGCAAAAGCCACACTCCCCGTTATGCCTTCTCAGCCATTCAAAAAAACACTGTCTCCACTTTTTCTAACCTAATCTCCATTATCTTGGTTTAAAAAATATATATATATCTGCCTCAGCCTGGAGTATGCACAGTGATTGAACCTCTGTAGCCATCTGAGATGGAGAATTCCAAAGATTTGCAAAACACTTTTGAGAGAAATTCTCCCTGTCCTTATTGTATACAGTAAGAACATACACTGCAGTTCAAAACTTTCCATCCTCTCTCATCATCCACCCTTTCAGAATCATACAGTGAGTCTGTTTCTCCTTCATCTAAGTCTATACTCAACATCTTTATGAGACAACTATCCTATACCAGGAATAAATCTAATAAACCAATGTTGCACTGTCCCTAAGGCAAATATAAACTCACTGAGATAAGGAGACCAAAGCAGTATATGATATTCTCAGAACATTTGTAGGGAGATTTCTTAAAGGTGCATCCAATCTACTTGCCACAAAGGCTCTAATGTCCTAGCTGTTCCAAAAAATGTTATAAGAATTAGAAATCCTGGGAATATTTATTTCAGATTCCCATCAGATGCAAAATTTTATTTTCCTGTTGGCTGCATCACCCTAACTTTCTGTAATTCATCTACAAGGACCTAAATCCAACCGCAAAGTAGCTACTGTCCATTTAAATGTTCTTTTTTTCCTACTGCTTTATGAAAGTAAACTATCTCACATTTCTACAAACTATGACCATTCTGTCATCAACTTGGCCACTCACGTCTTACAACCTGCATCTTCCTCATAGTTAACTCTGTAAAAATTGACAGCAACAATATCTCTGCCACAATAATCCTCAATACTTGTGCTCAGCAAAGCTGCATTCCCAACCCTTGATTTTACCCTCGATATACTCATTACATACAATGTGGCCAGATCCTGCTTTATCTCCATTTACAAGTTTGCAAATGCCACTACTGCAGTGGGTGGATCTCAAACAACAAGACAGCGTGGAAGGAGATACAGAGCTTAGTGCCATGGTGTCTAGACAGCAACTTACCCTGAATCAATGCACCCAAAATGCTGGAGGAACTCAGCCAGTCAGGAAGTATCCATGGAAATGCACAAAGAGTTGATGTTTTGAGCGGAGACCCTTCTTCAGGACAGGAAAGGAAGAGGGAAGATGCCGGAATAAAAAGGTAGGAGAGAGAAAAGAGGATAGCTAGAAGGTAGGATAGATGAACCAGGTGAGCAGGAAAGGTAAAGGGCTGGAGAGGAAGGAGTCTGATAGGAGAGAGTGGACCATAGGAGAAAGAGAAGCAGGAGAGGCACTGGGGGTAGGTGATGAGCAGGTGAGAAGATGTAAGAGGCCAGAGTGGGGGATAGAAGAAGAGGCAAGGGGGAGCAATTTTTTTAACTGAAAGGAGAAATCGATATTCATGCCATCAAGTTGGAGGCTACCCAGATGAAATATATAGGAGTTGCTCCTCCACCCCGAGGGAAGCCTCATCGTGGCACAAGAGGAGGCCATGGACAGACAAGTCAGAACAGGAATGGGAATTAAATTATTGGACCACCAGGAAGTTTTGCTTTTGGCAGATAGAGCGGAGATACTTAACTAAGCAGTTTCCCAACTTCCAAGCGGGTCTCCCCGATGCAGAGGAGGCCACACCGGGTGTACCTGACACAATAGACAACCCCAACAGATTCACAGGTGAAGTGTTGCTTCACCTGGAAAGATTGTCTGGGGGCCTGAATGGAGGTGACAGAGGAGGTGAATAGGCAAGAGTAACACTTTGGCCACTTGCCAGGAGGGAGATAGGGAGATTAGTCGAGAGGAATGAATGGACAAAGGAATCATGGAGGAAGCAATCCCTATGGAAAGTTAGGAGTTTTACCTTCATCTACAGTACTGTGCAAAAGTCTTGGGCACATATATAGCTAGAGTGCCTGAGACTTTTGCACAGAATTGTATTTGTCAATGTGGAGCAAAGAGCGAGTTTGTAAATCTGGCAGGAGGCAAAGAATGTTGGGAATGGTGAGGGTGAAGCGCCTCGAGAGGGATGTGGGGCGGGTAGCAGAGAAGTGTCAGGGCGGTGGGGGGGGGGGGGAGAGGAACTGACACGGGTGCAGACACACCCGATTCCGAGACACCCGGCAAGGTCCTTGGATTTCAAACAATTGGTTTTTTTGATCGTTACAGATATCTCTCTGTGACGCTCTATCCTGCACTTTATTGTCATGTCCCATTCAATCCCCTCTTCTCAACCATGATTCCCCTCTCACTGCACCCTTCCCACTCTCAGTCCACAAAAAAGACCCAAGCCAGAGTCAGGTTTATCATCACTAATGTATATCATGAAATTAGTCTTTTTTTCAGCATCAGTACAGTGCAATACATAAAATTACTACAGTTCTGTGCAAAAGTCTTAGCCAGCCTTTTGCACAGTACTGTATGCATTCAGTAAAAATAGAAACAGATGACACCCAAGTACTGACTCTATCAATAGATCACTACTTATACTCTATCAAATGAGAAAGTACCTATTAATTCCACAGCAACATACACAAAATGTTGGATGAATTCATGAAGTCAGGCAACATTGATAGAAATGAAGAAACAGTCAACGCTTCCGGCTGAGACCCATCCCATACCCGTCTTCTGTAATCCAATTCTTTATAAACAGGGATATCCACGACCACCACCACCACCCACTAAGAGGCTTTGGCACAAATCTGCCATCTTATTCAATACCTTTGGAACATCTATATATTCCAAACACTCCAGTTTCCCTTAATCTAGCTTGCCAATCACATCCTCAAAAATTCTATTAGATTTATGAAGCAGCTTCCTTTCATTCTGACTAATCGTATTATGTTTAATTTTGCACCCTGTTATCACTTTCTCAAAATAATAGACCAATATTTCTCCCGACTGCAGACGACAATCCAACGTCCACCACCTTTGCCTTTCTCTTTTAACACGTCTTCAATGATTGACACGCGCATCGGCCCTTCTCTGATTTGGCAACATTCCTCAGTGACGATGCACGCCTGAAGTCGGACTAGTTTAATTCATTATACTGTATTAAGTTCATCACGGGCCAAGTATAATAAGAAGCATGCTAGGAAGTGTTGGCTGTGTGGAATTTATTGCCATAGACGGCTGTGGGGACCAAGTCAATCAGTATATTTAAAGAGGAGTTTAATAGATTCCTGATTAGTCAGGGCGTCAAAGGTTACGGAGCGATGACAGGAGAATGGCGTTGAGAGGGATAACAAATCAGCTATGATGGAATGGCGGAGCAGATTCGATGAACCACATGATCTAAATCTGCCTCTATGCCAAAACAAAAGTGAATTGAGAACTGGTTACGACTTTTACATATATTAGATTTGGGGTTTGGTCAAAATCCTCGATAATTTTTCGTTAACCATTGTCTTATCTCTAACAAGGGTGTGCCATTCCGTTTTCGCACAACTTACTTCGGAAGAATATAATTAGTGCCTTTGCTCCTTCCGTAACGCTTCCTTCGATTTTATAAAATTATTAATTGTGAACCGTGGGATACGGATTAATGAAGGAAAGCGATACCCGAAGTAAAGGATCAGACATGATACTAGCCAATGATGGACAGGACACGAACGGCCGAATAGCCTACTCATGTTGCCCATCGTCGTATGTTACGATTAGCGGTACACTTGTTTCATAAAATGCATGCGGAATTAGATTGTTATGCCACTAAATCGTACTTAAGTCTTGTGGTATTTATGGTCATTTGTGTAATTATCACTTGACGACAGAGTCCTGATCCATACCAGTCTATAAGATGGTGTTAAACAGGATTCTGTTCGCACATACAGGTCTTAGGTGCGTCCGATATTGGGCTTCAAACCTTATTTAAATAGATTTACAATACTGAGCTGCAAAGACGTGTTTTGGGATCCATCGCGCTGCTCCCTTGGTAGCAGCTGGGTATAGTGGGTATAGGATTTCAGACAGCGATATTCGCCGGCAGCAGCCCCTACACAGGTCTGCGAAGGACTGGATAGGATCAGGAATGAGGAACAGCCGGGGAGAAGAAGAGCAAGTGGAGGGAACAATCCGCAGAGGACTCAGCCATCAAGTAGGGGTCAGTCTTCAGCCTGGGAATTTTAGCAAATTCTCTGTGCTCGGAGCTGCTGCCGGTGATCGCTTCAACCAGCGCGGGGAAGGCTGGACTTAGACCAGCGACGATGTTTGCAAAGCTGGCAAAAAATATCCGCCAGGCTTCTACTTTTGCATTTGTCAAGCAAGGATTCCGATTCCTGTATTGTGTTTTAAGCACTGGGCGTTGAAGAGAGAGGTGGTTGGGCGAGCTCCGCCAGATAGTTTGGATGCTTTGGTTTTCACATTAGGCACGTAAAAATGCATATTGGAACAAAGGCATCCAGACATACTGTATGCTTCTAGTAGGAAGTATTTTAGGCCTGTCTTAGCCTCCGAAGTGTTGTGATGCTCTTTTAAAAAAGTTCAAATAGAAAGTTAGTCTATTTGCTAAAATAGTCCATTTTAGTCTTCAGAATTTCCGCAAGAATATTTCATCCTTCGAATAGTTTGCTTATTGATGTTGTCCGATAACTGAATATTTTAATTCATAGCTTTTTTTTCACCTGTATCAAGATCAGCGGTTTGAAGTTTTGTCTGCTCCTAGGTAAGTTCCCTTTTTGCGAAATTATGAAATTGTATCAAATTAAATTGTTGTCCTAAAAAGTAATAGATATCCGGCGCTCCGTGGCATAGTGTTTAGAAAATGTCGGTTTCCTATATAAATTAAGGACTCAGGTTATATGCTTGGCCTAAAAATGTAGGGTATTGACTTTATTATTATCGTTATTATTACATGCTGTAGAAGAATTTTCCTGTCTTCGGACCAAAGTAATCTTTGAACCAAAATTGCGTTATTTTATTACCTGCAGGATATAACAGGATGCCTAATTATATTATGATAACAAACAAGAGAAAATCTGCAGATGCTGGAAACCCAAGCAACATGCACAAGATGCTGGAGGAACTCAGCCGGCCAGGACAGTCCGCCGAAGGGTATCGGCCGAAACGTCAATTGTACTCTTTTCCATAGATGCTGCCTAGCCTGCTGAGTTTCTCCGGCATTTTGTGCGTGTTGCTCATAGTATGATCAATTGCGTATTTGAATTCAAACTTTGAGGTTTCAGTTACACGAGGCAGTTATTTGCATTATTACAATAGCACCGAACACGCAATCGTCTGCTGGAAAGCTAAATATTGCAATTGGTTAGCAAAATCTAAAGGTGGGGTTTGCTTGTTTTTGGTTTATGTTTGTACTGTTTTCCGGATCACTGCACAGACAAAGGACAGCTTAAGGACAAGGGGAAAATATCACTTGTACTTTCGTGTATATTTATGTCTTCTTTCCGTTTCTCTCCCACGTGTTTGATCGCAAGCAAAACACCCAACTACTACTGAAATAAATCAAAGGACGCGCACGGAGTCCCTGTCCTGCGCGCAGTTAGGCATTTCTGGAGATTTAACTTAACGGCGTGAGCGCAGTTTCATCTTCCCGACATGCTGTTTACCTTGATTTCCTTACTTTATTCTCGGGAAGTGCTTGATATTATGCAGAAACATCGATGGATTTCGGTTTCAAACCAACACATTGCATGGCAAATTTGTTCCGGAAATACATTTTCTTTAAATGCATCACGTATAATTTAAACAGAAGTGAAAATATTAGGTTAACAGAAGTAGCGTCTGAGGGACCACATGTAAACTACCAGCTCCGTGCAAATCCAATTCCGTGGCTAGTGCAAATTTGAGAACTTCGCAACCGTAAACTTTTCTCCCGAAGTCTGCAGTCAGGAAGTAAAATGCCCATCCAAATGAAAAGAGAGAGGAAATAAAAACAATATAACGAGGTGAAAACACTAATCAGCCTTATTTTGGTGTGACAATGTTCATATTAGCTTATCTGTACAAAACAATTTAAAATATAACAGTGCGCCAATGGAACGAATTCGATGTCCGAACATGTCCGAAACAGTACGTACTCGCCGGGTGTTTTCATCCTTTTCGTGGTATTATTTTCCAAAAAGGCTGGTCTGATTATGATCTAATAAAGGGACTATTACAGATAATTTCCCAGGGATTGTTACAGATGCAATTCTTCAACAGGTTATTTTCATGGAAATTTTACAAATATTAACGTTTCTTTTCATGAGAATGATTTTGTGTTTTAGAAGACTGAAAATAACCTTTAAATAAAAAGGCGATGCTTATTTGAACAAAAGCGACGTAATTATAACATAACATAACACGGCTCAGCTGCGGCGAAAACGCTTTTTGTAACCCAAACGCTAATTAAGTTTACGCATGTTAAGAGCAATTTGCACGCACGTGGGTTTGGTGAGCTAGGGCTTATTTACATAAATCAGAATTTCAATAAAAGTCAAGGTTAGCGTTATTTTAATGCATGTAATACTTTTGAAATTTGATTTAATATTTCAACGGCATTTAACGTCCTTAACATTAAAAGCTGGAAAAAAATGCTAAGCAATTTTAAAATGAGCACATCAAATGTTCTTTTTCGACGAGTCTAAATATTTTCAAAACAAGTATATTAAGCTTATACGTACTCAGAATAAGAAGAATACTGGACTTGATTGTCGTCTCGGATATTAATTCCATATTAATTGTATTTCTACCGCTTCATAAAAGTTATGAAAAAAAGACATAAAAGGATTCTTGTGTTCCATATACTCCACGGTTACAAGCGCACTGCTCGCAAAATAATATTGTCGTAGCTTAAGCCTGTAACACGTCACTAAACAGGAACCAGCAAAGGGCAACACCGCAAACGCGACATTAATTAATTAATTTGCAATAGTGAGCAATGTTAAAAACCATTCGTTACTTTTAAATTTGCGATGGCTCATCTGGCAATATATCCAATGCGATGAAAATGAGTATTTTTATGCCACATGTTTCATAATATAATTAATGTCACAAAATGCACACATCATGGTTCATAATTTGTGCTTTAATGCGAATCTATGGAGCCATTTTTCCATAATTATATTAAAAAGAAATGATGCTTTTTATAATCTATTAATTTATGGTAGTAACCAATATTGCTGGTGGTGAAGCTGAGTACCTTGATAAACCAGTTCGGTCATAGCAAAGAACTGGAGGAAAGTAAAACATTAACCAGAGAAGGGGTGAAGATGCCAGGTTTCCTTACCTGGAGGATATTTAATGTACTGACTAGTTTAATAAATCAAAAAACCCTCCCGCCCCTGATAAAAAGCCTGAAAGCACGTCTGCGCTGCATTTTCTATGCAGTTGTTAGACTTAATTTTGCATTCCTTTACAGTTCCCACTTTGTTTTACCTCAATGCAGACCCAGTGATGTGGCACCAGAGGCTTCTGTACCTAATGCCCAGTAGTAGCTGCAAAAAGATGGCATGGTGCGGATGGTGGGGATCTTTAATGACAGATGTTGCCTTCTTGAGGCAGCGATGGTGGGGTGGGATGTGCCCATGACATATTGGCCACAGTCCACTATTCTCTGCAACTTCTTGTGTTCCTGTACATTTGAATTGCCATACCACACCATGCTGCAACTACACCAGAACGTTCATGCTCTGTAGAGGTTTGCTGGGTTAAGTCGAACCTCCTTAACCTCCTAAGAAAGTAAAGACACTGGCACACTTTCCTTATGATGCATCCAATATGTTAATAACAGGAATTTAAAGCTGCTAATTTTGTCTACTGCCAATACCCCCCATGCCAACGACATACATTCATCCTCTTTTTGTTTATTAATTATAAGTTTTGTAACCAGTAAAAAATTTAAGATGTCTTAAGATGCAGCAAATACAGTACTGCAATTAACAAACTTGTTACCTTACAACTTTCTAACTTCTCTCTGCAACGTAGTTGCAATATTTATTAGAAGTTCATCCCATAATTTCTGAGGACACGTGGAAAGCTAATTTCCTCTACATTTTTGACTGGTAGCCTAGATTATAACAGACTTGAATATATTGAGAAGCAATACATCAGAATCAGGTTTAATATCACTGGCATATGTTGTGAAATTTGTTGTTTTGCAATACATAATAAAAATATAAATTACAATAAGAAATATATATATATATTAAATAAGTCATGCAAAAGGGAGCAAGAAAGAAAGGAAGCTGGAATAGTGAGGTAGTGTACACGAATACATTGTCCATTCAGAAATCTGATGGTGGAGGGGAAGAAGCTGCTTCTAAAATGTTGAATGTGTGGCTTCAGGCTCTTGTGCCCCCTCCTTAGTAGTAGCGATGAGAAGAGAGGGCATGTCCTGAGTGATGGTGTCCTTAATAATGGATGCAGCTTTTTGAGGAATCACCTTTTATAAGATTTCCTTGATGCTGGGGAGGCTAGTACCCATGATGCAGCTGGCTGAGTTTGCAACTTTCTGCAGCTTATTCTGATCCTATGCAGTGGCTCTTTCATATGAGACGGTGATGCAACCAGTATATCTGTAGAAATTTGCTGAAGTCTTTGGTGTTATACAAAATCTCCTCAAACTCCTAATGAAATATAGCCATTATTGTGTCTTCTTAGTAATTGCATCAACATCTCGGGCCCAGGATAGATTGTCAAAAATGTTGACACTTAGGAATTTGAAACTGCTCACCCTTTCCTCTGCTGATCTCTTGATGAGGACTGGTGTGTATTCCCTCAACTTCTCCTTCCTGGTCTACAATCAATTCCTTTGTCTTACTGACATTGAGTGCAAGGTTGTTGTTGTGACACCACGCAACCAGCTGATCTATCTCTCTCCTGTATGACTCCTCATCACCATCTGAAAGTTTGCTAACAACGGTTGTGTCCTTGCCAAATTTATAGATGACATTTGAGGTATGCCCAACCCCACAGTCATGGGTGTAGAGACAGTAGAGCAGTGGACTAAGCACACATCTTTGAGGTGCATCGGTTTCATTATCGGTGAGGAGGAGACGTTATTTCTGATCTGCACTGACTATAATCTTTTGATGAGGAAGTCAAGGATTCAGTTGCAGGGTGAGGTATAGAGACCCAGGACACCTTGTATCATTGCAGTTATGAAGGGTAAATAGGATGAATGTAAATTGCTATATTTACCTAAAGTAGTTGAGTAGTCATACTTACCTAAACCATTTTAGTAATCTAATTAATGAGGAGTACTCTTATGGGAAGTAAGCACACATATAGATGTGATAGTCAAATGATCTTTTACAGTGTAGATTGACAGCTTCAGTACATGGAAGTTTCAGATAGTCAGAAGTTTTACTCACCCCATTACTTAAAAAGTGCATTTATGAACTTAGAAACATAGAAAACATACAGCACAATACAGGCCTTTTGGCCCACGAAGCTGTGCCGAACATATCCCTACCTTAGAACTACTTAGGCTTTACCCATAGCCCTCTATTTTTCTAAGCTCCATGTAGCCATCCAGGAGTCTCTTAAAAGACCCTATCGTTTCTGCCTCCACCACCACTGCCGGCAGCCCATTCCACACACTCACCACTCTCTGCGTAAAAACTTAGCCCTGACATCTCCTCTGTACCTGCTTCCAAGCACGTTAAAACTATGCCCTCTCATGCTAGCCATTTCAGCCCTGGGGAAAAGCCTCTGTCTATCCACACAATCAATGCCTCTCATTATCTCGTACACCTCTATCAAGTCACCTCTCATCCTCCGTCACTCCAAGGAGAAAAGGCCAAGTTCACTCAATCTGTTTTCATAAGGCATGCTCCCCAATCCAGGCAACATCCCCGTAAAGCTCCTCTGCACCCTTTCTATGATTTCCACGTCCTTCCTATAGTGAGGCGACCAAAATTGAGCACAGTACTCCAAGTGGGGTCTGACCAGGGTCCTATGTAGCTGCAACATTACCTCGCGGCTCTGAAACTCAATCCCACGATCGATGAAGGTCAATGCACCGTATGCCTTTTTAACCACAGAGTCAACCTGCGTAGCAGCTTTGAGCATCCTATGGACTCAGACCCCAAAATCCCTCTGATCCTCCACACTGCCAAGAGTCTTACCACTAATGCTATATTCTGTCATCATATTTGACCTACCAAAATGAACTACCTCACACTTAACAGGGTTGAACTCCATCTGCCACTTCTCAGCCCAGTTTTGCATCCCATCAATGTCCTGTTGTAACCTCTGACAGCCCTCCACACTACCCACAACACCCCCAACATTTGTGTCATCAGCAAATTTACTAACCCATCCCTCCACTTACTCATCCAGGTCATTTATAAAAATCATAAAGAGTACGGGTCCCAGAACAGATCGCTGAAGCACACCACTGGTCACTGGCCTCCATGCAGAATATGACCTATCTACATCCACTCTTTGTCTTCTGTGGGCAAGCCAGTTCTGGATCCACAAAGCAATGTCCCCTTGGATCCTATGCCTCCTTACTTTCTCAATAACCCTTGCATGGGGTACCTTATCAAATGCCTTGCTAAAGTCCATATACACTACACCTATGGCTCTATCTTCATCAATGTGCTTAGTCACATCCTCAAAAAATTCAATCAGACTCGTAAGGCACGACCTGCCTTTGACAAAGCCATGCTGACTATTCCTAATCATATTATGCCTCTCCAAATGTTCATAAATCCTGCCTCTCAAGATCTGCTCCATCAACTTACCAACCACTGAAGAAAGACTCACTGGCCTATAATTTCCTGGGCTATCCCTACTCCCTTTCTTGAATAAGAGAACAACATCCGCAACTCTCCAATCATCCAGAACCTCTCCCATCCTCATTGATGATGCAAAGATCATTGCCAGAGACTCAGCAATCTCCTCCCTTGCTTCCCACAGTAGCCTGGGGTACATCCCGTCTGGTCCCGGTGACTTATCCAACCTGATGCTTTCCAAAAGCTCCAGCACATCCCCTTTCTTAATATCTACATGCTCAAGCTTTTCAGTGCACTGCAAGTCATCCCTACAATCGCCAAGATCCTTTTCCGTAGTGAATACTGAAGCAAAGTATTCATTAAGTACCTCTGCCATCTCCTCTGGCTCCATACACATTTTACACTTGATTGGTCCTACTCTCTCATGTCTTATCCTCTTGCTCTTCACATACTAGTAGAATGCCTTGGAGTTTTCCTTAACCCTATCCATCAAGGCTTTCTCATGGCCCCTTCTGGCTCTCCTAACTTCATTCTTAAGCTCCTTCCTGCTAGTCTTATAATCTTCTAGATTCATATCATTACCTAATTTTTTGAACTTTTCCGAAGATCTTTTCTTCTTACTTGAGGGTGTGATAAAAAGATGCATGTAATTTTATTCACCCAGTTGCCTATAGACCTTTCCCAAGGCAAACATTCTTAAACCACAAGACAAACTTATATTGGCATTTTTCCAGTTGGAGAACTGAAGGGTCAGAGATTTTTCCAGACCCAGGCAAATTCTTCCAGTTGAAGAAGAAACAATATCTCCATCTCTCACGAGAGTGTTGTTGCATGAATGAAGTCACTGGAGAAAGGTTTCAAAGGTATATTTATAGACAATAGGTGCAGGAGTAGGCCATTCAGCCCTTCGAGCCAGCAACGCCATTCACTGTGATCATGGCTGATCATCCACAATCAGTATCCAGTTCCTGCCTTATCCCCATAACCTTTGATTCTGCTCTCTTTAAGAGCTCTTTCCATCTCTTTCTTGAAAGCCTCCACAGCCTTCTGGGGCAGAGCATTCCATACATCCACCACTCTCTGGGTGAAAAAGTTTTTCCTCAACTCCGTTCTAAATGGCCTACCCCTTATTCTTAAACTGTGGCCCCTGGTTCTGGACTCACCCATCAGCGGGAACATGCTTCCTGCCTGCAGCGTGTCCAATCCCTTAATAATATTATATGTTTCAATAAGATCCCTTCTCAGCCTTCTAAATTCCAGAGTATACAAGCCCAGTTGCTCCAATCTTTCGACATATGACAGTCCCGCCATCCCGGGAATTAACCTTGTGAACCTACGCTGCACTCCCTCAATAGCAAGAATGTCCTTCCTCAAATTTGGAGACCAAAACTGCACACAGTACTCCAGGTGTGGCCTCACCAGGGCCCTGTACAGCTGCAGAAGGACCTCTTTGCTCTTATACTCTGAATGGTGGCCGATTAGGAAAAGGGGAGGTGCAACGAGACCTGGGTGTCATTACACACCAGTCATTGAAAGTGGGTATGCAGGTACAGCAGGCGGTGAAAAAGGTGAATGGTATGCTGGCATTCATAGCAAGAGGATTCGAGTACAGGAGCAGGGAGGTACTACTGCAGTTGTACAAGGCCTTGGTGAGACCACACCTGGAGTATTGTGTGCAGTTTTGGTCCCCTAATCTGAGGAAAGACATCCTTGCCATACAGGGAGTACCAAGAAGGTTCACCAGATTGATTCCTGGGATGGCAGGACTTCCATATGCTGAAAGACTGGATTGACTAGGCTTATACTCGTTGGAATTTAGAAGTTTGAGGGGGGATCTTATTGAAACGTATAAAATCCTAAAAGGATTGGACAGGCTAGATGCAGGAATGTTGTTCCCGATGTTGGGGAAGTCCAGAACGAGGGGTCACAGTTTGAAGATAAAGAGGAAGCCTTTTAGGACCGAGATTAGGAAAAACTTCTTCACACAGAGAGTGGTGAATCTGTGGAATTCTCTGCCACAGGAAACGGTTGAGGCCAGTTCATTGGCTATATTTAAGAGGGAGTCAGATATGGCCCTTGTGGCTAAAGGGATCAGGGGGTATGGAGGGAAGGCTGGTGCAGGGTTCTGAGTTGGATGATCAGCCATGATCATACTGAATGGTGGTGCAGGCTCGAAGGGCTGAATGGCCTACTCCTGCACCTATTTTCTATGTTTCTATACTCAATTCCCCTTGTTATGAAGGCCAGCATGCCATTAGCTTTCTTCACTGCCTGCTGTACTTGCATGCTTGCTTTCAGTGACTGATGTACAAGAACACCTAGATCTCGTTGTACTTCCCCTTTTCCTAACTTGACTCCATTTAGATAATAATCTGCCTTCCTCTTCTTACCACCAAAGTGGATAACCTCACATTTATCCACATTAAACTGCATCTGCCATGCATCTGCCCACTCACCCAGCCTGTCCAAGTCACCCTGCATTCTCATAACATCCTCCTCACATTTCACACTGCCACCCAGCTTTGTGTCATTGGCAAATTTGCTAATGTTACTTTTAATTTCCCTCATCTAAATCATTAATATATATTGTAAACAGCTGCGGTCCCAGCTTTGAACCCTGCAGTACCCCACTGGTCACCGCCTGCCATTCCGAAAGGGACCCATTAATCGCTACTCTTTGTTTTCTGTCAGCCAGCCAATTTTCAATCCATGTCAGTACTCTGCTGCCAATACCATGTGCCCTAATTTTTCCCACTAATCTCCTATGTGGGACTTTATCAAAGGCTTTCTGAAAGTCCAGGTACACTACATTCACTGGCTAATGTCAGAGAAATGTACACAATATACATCCTGAAATACTTTTTCTTCACAACCATCCATGAAAACAGAAGAGTGCCCCGCGAAGAATGAATGACAGTTAAATGTTAGAACCCTAAAGCTCCGCCCCAGCTCCCCCCTCCCACGAGTAAGCGACAGGAAAGCAATGATTCCCCTCTCCCACCAGCAAAAAAAAGCATCGGCACCCACCACCGAGCACTCAAGTGTGCAGCAAAGCATCAGCGAAGACACAGCCTTGCAGTACCCCAAAGACTACTTGCTCACCCGGTACTTGACATCCTCTCTCTCCCTAATGAGGGAAAAAGAGGTGTCTCCATTTCACAGCAGGAGGGGAGACATAATAAACAACTCGCTGATTTATGATGTTAAAAGTCCATTGCGTCGCCTTTTCCGAGCTCTGTGTCCAAAGAACTTGGGTGTCTGGGCACACAGCCAGCAGCCAACTTGCTGCTTTCGATACTCCGTCTCCCACGATATACCCGAATTCCTGCAGAGGCACCGACCTTCGGTCCGCCTGTCTCCAGAGCTATGAAATCCCGAAACTCTGAAGACGAGCTAATCTCCTAGGCCACGTCATTAGCATATCGAATAAAGATACTGGTAGATATGAAGCAGCTTCTTTATTCAGCAAAGCAAGATACAGCAGGCATCATATTGAGGCACTTTCAGTTAAAAGGTCTGGCTGGCCGAATGTGGGGCTCGATATTTTATGTGCTAAGCATCAAAGGAGAATTCACAATGCTTTCTTTGAAACTACACAAAGACTTCACACCTCCTGATTTGCACCCACAACAAAGACATGTCTTAATTAGAAAGGGAGGGAGGAGAAGATGGCAGCGCGATGCAGCGTGCGCGGCCGTTCCGAATGAACATCAATTATGAGTAACTAGGGTCCATGCACAATCCGGATTTGATGGAGACAGCTGTGAGAAGCGCAGAGGAACATCTGGAGTAACTTCTGAAATGCCTGCTTCGCTGCCGCTGCTACTGTGTGATCGAGAATCTCCAGAGACGAAGGCCCCAAATCCTCTGCTTTGTGTAGTGTCTATTGCCGGGGCCGGGGTTGAAGCACTTGGCAAAGATGGTGCTCGGTGTCGAAGAGGTGGTCAGAGGCTTGGAGTTTTCGGACAGACTTGGAGTCAGACTGTGGTCAGATGCTTCCAGGATGCTGCATCAGCAAGTTGGCGGCGATGGAGGTTTACTGTCTGCGTGAGATGATGGGACTTCTGAGATACTTTCAGACTTTTACTGTGCCATGGTCTGTTCCTATCAAATTACGGTATTGCTTTGCACTGTTGTAACTATATGTTATAATTATGTGGTTTTTGCTAGTTTTTAAGTCAGTTTGTCATGTGTTTTCGTGATATCATTCTGGAAAAACATTGTATCATTTCTTAATTCATGCATTACTAAATGACAGTAAAAGGGGACTGCGTGTCCTCATAATCATAATCATTGTCTGGGCTGTGATTCAAGACTTTTAGGAACCTGTTGTTCAGAGCTGTATTTTAAATTTACAATTTGTATTCAGATTTGAAGATTGATTGCTGAAATCATTTGCTAAACATAAATGTGCTAAACCCAAAAATTGCTCCAACAAGTCAAGGAACTCGGACAAGCGACGTGGCAGATTGTAACATTGAAGCAGCGAGATGTTGGTCTCCCCTCTTGCTGTTACAGGAACAACCTCTCTGTCTCTCGCTAGTGAGAGAGAGAGTCTGTCTGAGATGTCAAAGTGTTGGGATGGACAGTAATTTTTGATGGATTCTAGATCACGGTCTCTCTAGGGGCTTTGCTGTTGCTTGTATGGTGGGTGGTGGGGGTTTGATACTTTTACTGCTGCTTAAATGTGTGGGGAGTTGGGGGTTCTAACATTTTTTGTCATTGATTCGTTGGTGTTTTTTCTGTTTTGTGGATGTCCGTGAAGAGTAAGAATTTCAGATTGTATACTGGATACATTGTCTGATATTAAATGGAACCATTGAACAATTATGGCTTGAATCATTGTAACTAGCAACATTTGTGGCTGAGGAGAACTTGAGTCTCACATCATTATTAGTAAGTTCAAGTTCCATAAAGGCAGTAGTAATAGGAGGCTAGTACATCCATCTATACAAAAACTGATTTGAGAAGCACCACAATTCAACTTGAAATTTGATCGGGAGAAAGTAAAGTCAGACATAACAGTATTTCAGTGGAGTAAAGGAAATTACAGTGGTATGAGAGAACAGTTGGCCAAAGTAAATTGGAAGGAGATACTGGCAGGGATGTCAGCAGACCAGCAATGGTGTGAGTTTCTGGGAAAAATGAGGAAGGTGCAGGATAGATGTATTCCAAGAATGAAGAAATACTCAAATGGCAAAATACTACAACCGCAGCTGACAAGGGAAGTCAAAGCTAATGTAAAAGCAAAAGAGAGAGCAAACAGCAAAACAAAAATCAGTGAGAAGGGAGCAACTAAAAGAATCATTAGGAGGGAAAAGATTAAATATGAAAGCAAGCTAGCAAACAATATCAAAGTGGATAGTAAAAGCTTTGTCAAGTATGTAAAAAAAGAGAGATGAGGGTGGATATCGGACCACTAGAAAATGAGGCTGGAGAAATAATAACGGGGACAAGGAGATGGCAGATGAACTAAATGAGTATTTTGCATCAGTCTTCACTGTGGAAGACACTAGCAGTGTGCCAGATGTTGTAGTGTGTGAAGAAAGGGAAGTGAGTACAGTTACTATTACAAGGGAAGTGCTCAAAAAGCTGAACGACCTAAAGGTACGTAAGTCACCCAGACCAGATGAAATGTACACTAGGGTTCTAAAAAGAGGTAGCAGTAGAGATCTTTCAAAAATCATTTGACTCTGCATGGTGCCAGACGACTGGAAAATTGCAATATCACTCCACTCTTTAAGAAAGGAGGAAGGCAGCAGAAAGGATATTGTAGATCAGCTAGTCTCGCCCTCAGTAGTTGGGAAGATGTTTGAGTCAATTGTTAAGGATGTGGTTATGGCGTACTTGGTGACTCAGGACAAGATGGGACAAAGTCAGCATGGTTTCCTTAAGGGAAAATTTTGCTTGACGAATCTGTTGAAATTCTTTGAGGAGATTACGAGTAGGATAGATAAAGGGGATGCACTGAATGTTATATATTTGGACTTTATGAAGGCCTTTGACAAGGTGTCACACATAAGGCTGCTTACCAAGTTAGGAACCCATGGTATTACAGGGAAGTTACTAACATGGTTAGAGCATTAGCTGATTGGTAGGAGGCAGAGAGTGGAAATAAACTGATCCTTCTCTGGTTGGCTGCCAGTGACTAATGGTGTTCCACAGGGGTCAGTATTGGGATCTCTTGTTTTTATGCTGTATTTCAATGATTTATAGATGGTGGAGTAAATGACATTGTTGCCAGATTTGCAAGTGATACAAGGGTTGGTGGAGGGGCAGGTAGTGTTGAGGAAACAGGTAGGCTGCAAAGGACTTGGACAAATTAGGAGAATGGGCAAAAAAGTGGCAAATAAAATACAATGTTGGAAAATGCATGGTCATGCACTTTGGTAGTCGAAATAAATGTGCAGACTAGTTTCTAAATGGAGAGAAAATCCAAAAATCTGAGATGCAAAGGGACTTGGGAGTCCTTGTGCAAAATGCCCTGAAGGTTAATTTGCAGGTTGAGCTGGTGGTGAGGAAGGCAAATGCAATGTTGGTATTTATTTCAAGAGGTCCAGAAAAGAAGAGCAGGGATGTGATGCTGAGGCATTATAAGGCACTGGTGAGGCCTCACCATGAGTATTGTGAACAGTTTTGGACTCCTCATCGAAGAAAAGATGTGCTGACATTAGAGAGGGTTCAGAGGAGGTTCACAAGGATGATTCTGGGAGTGAAAGGGTCATCATATGAGAAACATTTGATAGCTCTGGGTCTGTACTTATTGTAATTTAGGATGAGGGGGGGATCTCTCCGAAACCTTTCTAATGTTGAAAGGCCTAGACAGAGTAGATGTGGAAAGGATGTTTCCCATGGTGTGGAGTCTAGGACAAGAAGGCACAGCCTCAGGATAGAGGGGCAGCCATTTAAAGCAGAGATGTGGAGAAATTTCTTTAGCTAGAGGGTGGTGAATTGGTGGAACTCGTTATCACAGGCAGCTGTGGAGGCCAGGTCGATGGGTGTACTTAAGGCAGAGCTTGATAGGTTCATGATTGGATGCAGCATCAAAGGTTACTGGGAGAAGGCTGGGGAATGGGGCTGAGGAGGAGAGAAAAGGATCAGCCATGATTGAATGGCAGAGCAAACTGGCCAAATTCTGCTCCTATGTCTTATGATTTTATTATCTATTATTAATCTGTATTTCCAAAGGTATTGTATGGCCTCAGTATGTTATCATTTAGCTAGTCTCATGAAGGTAATTTAGTTTTATTTCTAACCGATTGACATCACGTATCCGGGTAGCCTTGCAGCAATGTGAGCCAACAGCAGCAGCAGCAGGATTGTATTCCACCACAATCTGTAATCCATGATGAGGTATAGTCTTTATTTTTATTGCTATCAAGCATGATGCAAGAAGAGTGTGGAAGAGCATACTGGGTGGAACAGTGAGAAGATCTGTTGGATGCCAAAATGATAAAGTAGAACCCAAACCATATGTATGTGAAATAGAACAATCAGCATGCAATAAACACATCTGAATGATCACATAACCAACAAAGTAGATCAAAGTTCTATGTCTACTTGTATTTGGTGGCTAATGAGGAGGAGGAGGCTCCATGAACATTCCCAACTTCAATGATGCTGGAATCCCAAAATTGAGTATGAAAGAAAAAGCTAAAATATCTACATCCATCTTCAAATCAAAGTGATGATCAGTCTCAGCTTTCTTCTGAGAGTTCCCAACTTCACAGAAACCATTCTGCAACCAATTCAATTTACTTCTCATGTTGTAAAGTAGCAACTAAGAGTACTAGATGTGACAATTATGACAACATTAGACTAATCAGGCTCTTACATTGAAACTTGATCTCCAGATTGGCTATGCTTCGAACCAAACAGTACTGACATTTATCCAACAATGGAGAGTATTGCCCAACCAGATCCTGCCTATAAATTGCAAGATTAACCCTGCTGGATTAATCACTGCACAGTGAGTCTGCTCTCAATCGCCAATCACAAATTTCAGAGGTGAGTGGCAACTCGATATCATGACGTTACATGGCTGAGTGTGGCACTATATGGTGAAACTGAAGTCAGTAGGCATAATGGGAAGCAGGCTTAGGGTTGAAGTCATGCCTGGCTAAAATGAAATTTATTGTGGTTGTTGGCAATTAATTATCCTAGTCTTAAGACAGCAGTTTCAGAAGTGATCATCTTTAAGGTCAGAAGTGGAAATGTTTGCTGATATTTATGCAGCATCCTAATTCCGTTTGCAACTCCTCAGAAAAAAGCTGTCTGTTATCAACACTGCAAGATTGGAACAGCATTAAGATGTAAGCTGAAAAGTAGCTAGTATTATCTGTGCACAGGTAATAAATGATAATGTATGAGGAGAGATGATTAGCCCTTGACATTCAACAATGTTATCATCAATTGCTCTCCCATTATCAGCATCCTATGAAACGCCAAGATTTCAACTGGATCATAATGCAAGTTCCATGTGGCGGCTGACTTTCATCTGACACTCCAACATCTTTTCATCAGCTACAAAACACAAGTCAGGAACGTAATGGCAGTAGAGGAGGTCAGGCCTTCAACTCCATTACAAGCCACCTTTGGGCCTCCATCCTCCAGATACGCAGACATCAGACTTATGGGCACGACAAGCCTGGCGTTTCAACCTTTGGGTTTCAACCTCTGGACTCGTGGATTTGACCTTCAGGCTTCAACCTCAGGTATCAACTACAGAACTCATTAATTATGGGGTTCTGAACTCTGGGCATCGACCTCCGGACTCGCATAGACCTTTGAACCTGCGACTATCTATCCAACCTGGGGGAGGTGACCGGCCCTTGTGTTTCCTACCCACATGGACCTCTGATCGTGGAACTTGCCATCAGGGGGGAGTGTGTCAGCAGCCCTCAGTCTCAAGGCCCACTGAACACACCTTTTGACCACAGAGATTGGTGGCCTTGACCCAACCCCCAGGGATTGTTGGCCTTTGACTGCGGAGTGCTTCAACCTGGACTTCAATCACTGGCTCCTGCCCCGACTCTTTATTTATTGTCCTGGCCTCTAACTCCCCTTTATTCTTGTCTCTAATCCTAACTTGACCTCTAACTCCACACACTGAGTCCCAAACATGATGGACATCGCTGTTCAGCACCATCTTGACCTCAAGTCTGATTCTTGAATGTGGTCTGACTAATGTCTTATAAAGCTTCAGGATTATATCCTTGCTTTTATATTCTAGTTCTCTCAAAATGAATGCTAACGTTCCATTTGCCTTCCTTACTACGGACTCAACCTGCAAGTTAACCTTTAGGGAAACCTGCATTAGGACTACCATGTCTCTTTGCACATCCTAGTTTTGAATTTGCTCTGAATAGTTTTGAATAAACTATTAGAAAAAAAGTTTAGTTGCAGATTACTTGGAATAGAATAGATTAGAACTTTATTGTTATCGCTCAAGACAATGTGATTGCAGTGCTATTTCAGTCCATCTAAAGCACTTATTTACAATGCATGCATTTCAGCTTAATAAAGAAATCCCATATTATATACACCAAGTGACTTTGATAGTCCATAACCTTCAAAGGCCATTTGCAAGCCAGGGAGTAGCATTATTCAGCTGCGCAACAGCCCTCAGGAAGAAGTTGCCTTTCAGTCTTACTGTCTTGGCTAAAATGTTTCTGTATCTCCTACCAGATGGCAGGAGATTGAACAGACTTTGTCTGGGATGGGATGGGATAATATTGCGAGTGCAGTGTAAGCATCGAGAGCTGTAGATTGCCTCCAGGTCCGGTAGTTGAGTCTCAATGATATGCTGAGCCATCCTAATCATCCGATAAAGTACCTTCTGATCTGTCTTGCTGCAACTAGAGTACGACACTGTCATTCCGTATGTCAGTATGTTCTCTATTGCACATCGATAAAAATTGGCTGACAGTTTTTGGGGCAGATTAGTTCCCCTTAAGCATCCCAAGTAGTATAGTCGCTATTGTGCCTTCCCAACTATCAAGGTTGTGTTGATGGACTGAGAGAGCTCCTCAGTGATGCTCATCCCCAAAAATTTGGATCTGGAAACCCTTTCCACTACCTCACCATTTATGAATAGTGACCTCGCTGAAGTCAATTATAATTTTTTTTTGCCTTCTTGATGTCGAGTGATCATCATTTACCAAGTACTTTGATACGAACTCACATGGGAGGTTGGTCAAGAAGTCAGTCACTTGGCATTCAGGATGATTTAGTAAATTGGATTAGACATTGGCTTCATGGGTGAAGCCAGAGAGTGGCAGTAGATGGTTGCCTCTCTGAATGAAGGCCTGTGACTAGTGACGGGCTGCAGGGATCAGTGCAGGGACCATTGTTGTTTGCCATCTATATGAACGATCTGGATGATGCTGTGGTAAACTGGAAAGTAAATATGTAGATAGAACCAAAACTGGGGACGTAGCATTTAGTGAGGAAGGATATCAAAGTTTGCAGTGGGATCTGGACCATCTGATAAAATGGGCTGAAAAATGGCAGATGGAATTTAATGCAGACATATGTGAGGTCTTGTACCTTGGGAGGTTAAATCAGGATACGACTTGCACAGTGAAAAGTAGGAAACTAAAGAGTGTGGTAGAATGGAGGGATCTGGGCATAATTCCTTGAAAAGGGCATCGCAGGTAGATGAGGTTGCAAAGAGAGCGTTTGGCACATTGGCCTTCATAAATCAAAGTATTGAGTACAGGAGTTAGGATGTTATGTTGAAGTTGTAATATACATTAGTGAGGTTAATTTGAAATATTGTGTGCAGTTCTGGTCACCTATCTACAGGAAAGATATCAATAGGATTGAAAGAGTGCAGAAAAAAAAGACATAAGGATGTTGTCATGACTTGAGGACCTGAGATATTGGCAAAGGATGAATAGGCTAGGACTTTACTCCCTGGAGAATGAGGGGAGTTTCAATAGAGGTATATAAAATAATGAGGGGTATAAACAGGGTAAATGAAAACAAGCTTTTTCCACAGAGGGTGGGTGAGACTAGATCAAGAGGTCATGCGTTAAGGGTAAAAGGTGTAATGTTTAAGGGGAACATGGGGGGGACTTCTTCACTCAGAGGTTGGCGAGAGTGTGGAACATGCTGCTAGTGTTAGAGGTGGACGTGGGTTCAATTTCAAAATTTAAATGGAATTTGGATAGGTATATGGATGGAAGGGGCACGGAGGGCTATGTTCCGGCTGCAGGTCGATGGGACTAGGCAAAATAATAGTTTGGCATGGACTAGATGTGTCTAAGAGCTCGTTTCTGTATTGTAGTGTTCTAACTATTCAGACTGAATAAAATACAGGAACAGCGGTACATTGTTGAATCTAAATCAAGATCACACTAGGATGAAATCATTCAGGTGGTTGTGATCCCATCCCCAAAGGCCTCTTCCTTCTTAATACCAGGGCTTATGGCATAGAAGATGTTTTAAGAATAAAGTATGCAATTGACTACATTGCATTCCCTATGGTACACTGCACAATCGTGGATTACTGAGGAAATATTGCATTATCTTATTGTGTGCAGTTTTGGTCCCCTAATCTGAGGAAAGACATCCTTGCCATAGAGGGAGTACAAAGAAGGTTCACCAGATTGATTCCTGGGATGGCAGGACTTTCATATGATGAAAGACTGGATGAACTAGGCTTATACTCATTGGAATTTAGAAGATTGAGGGGGGATCTGATTGAAAGGTATAAAATCCTAAAGGGATTGGACAGGCTAGATGCAGGAAGATTGTTCCTGATGTTGGGGAAGTCCAGAACAAGGGGTCACAGTTTGAGGATAAAGGAGAAGCCTTTTAGGACTGAGATTAGGAAAAACTTCTTCACACAGAGAGTGGTGAATCTGTGGAATTCTCTGCCATAGGAAACGGTTGAGGCCAGTTCATTGGCTATATTTAAGAGGGAGTTAGATATGGCCCTTGTGGCTAAAGGGATCAGGGGGTATGGAGGGAAGGCTGGTGCAGGGTTCTGAGTTGGATGATCAGCTATGATCATACTGAATGGCGGTGCAGGCTCGAAGGGCCGAATGGCCTACTCCTGCACCTATTTTCTATGTTTCTATCTGAGATGCAATCTTTTATGAGATATTGAAATAAGTTGGCAAGGTATAACAGAATCTTTTAAATTATCTTGAACCACTATCAGAATAAAAAGAAAAAAATACCAAATCACTTAAATTTTATAATTCAGCTTGGATAAGTGTGAAGTGATTCACTTTGGAAGGTTGAATTTGAAGGCAAAATACAGGGTTAATGGCATGATTCTTAGCACCATGGAGGAGCAGTGGGATCTCAGGGTTCACATCCATAGATCCCTCAAAGTTACTATGCAAGTTGATAGGGTGGCTTAGAAGGCAGATGGTGTGTTGGCCTTCATTAGTTAGGGGTTTAAGTTCAAGAGCCCTGATGTAATGTTGCAGTTCTAAAAGCCCTGATTAGACCACACTTGAAATACTGTGTTCAGTTCTGATCACCTCATTAAATTGTTGTAAATCAATAATGCTCCTGTGCATGATAAAGGGGTTAAGAATTCCAGCAATTGCAGAATCTTGTGTTCCCAATGAAGTACAGCCATTGGTGTACTTTTTTGTGATTGCATCAGTATGTTGGGCCCAAGGTATATTCTCTGAGATGTTGCCACTCAGGAAATTGAAGCTGCTCACTCTTTTCACTGCTGACCCCTGAATGAGGACTTGCATGTCTTCTCTATTTTGTCTTTTCTATGTTCACAATCAATTTCTTGGTCTTACTGACATTGACTGCAAGGTTGATGTGACACTACTCAAAGCTGATCTATCTCACTCCTTTCTGCCTCCTCATTGCCATCTGGCATTATAAGTTTTATCAGCAGTGAATTTATCTATCCAGCACATCTTCTATTGCTTTACTCATCCTTATATTTGTTACTTTTAGATTTGACCATTCCATAGTTTAACTGACCAGTTTCCCTCACCCCAGGTTTCAGAAATCCCAAATCTCTGCTGTAGGTTCCTCATGCCAAGTGTCATTCAAGAATCTCTATGTTTGCTAATGCCTTGGTCTATCATAGTACTTATTTTAAAACATGAGTAATCTAAGTGTTTCAATAGCAAAGCTGTAATATATTAAAATTCAATTATGGATCTGTGGAACGTCTTTACTTCATTCAAAATATATTTCCGTTACATTGTTCATTAATAAAATTATGTTGGAAGAGTTCATCAGACCAGACAGTATGTTATTTTATGTGAACAATTCACAATTTCCTCAAGACTGTAACTCTCTCACCCAGTTCTGAGTAATGCTTCCTGACCCAAAATGCTAACTGATTTCTCAGATATTGCTTTACCGGCTGAGATCTTCCACAATTTTCCGTCGTTATCAGCACATTCTTCCGCCTGCAAAAGAATTCTTCACTGAACTTATAACTCGTAGTGAGAATCAAATTAAATACACACCTAGACCTTAACACACACAAAATGCTGGAGGAACTCAGCAAATTAGGTAGCATCTATGGGAATGAATAAACAGTCAACGTTTCGGGCTGAGATTCTTCTTCAGGACTGGAAAGAAAGGTGGAAGATACCAGAATAAAGAGTGACGGAGGGGAAGGAATATAGGTGAAGCTGGGTGCGTGGAAAATGTAAAGCGCTGGGGAAGAAGGAATCTGATAGGAGAGTGGACCATGGAAGAAAGGGAAGAAGGAGGAGCACTAGGGGGAGGTGATAGGCCGTTGAGAAGGTGTAAGAGGCCACAGTGGGGAATAGAAGACGAGGGAAGGGAGGGGAGGGAAATTTAAACCTTAATCATTGTTAATTATGTTTCCATAATGCTTCCTGCTTTTTTTTCACCGGCATGAACCGGTGAAATACAATAACTGACACGAAGCCGAGTGTAACGAATTTAGGACATCCCAAACAGAGTGACCCCCACCCACCCTCTACTTCCTCTGACTCAACGACGTGCCTCCAATTTGTTTTGATTCTTTCGGTGCCCAGAATGCGTTAGGTTTGCGCATGCGCAGCGTGGCACTAGCTGGCTCCTCGGAGGAGGCCGCCTTCAGCCAGGGGTAGAAAGAGGGGGGGAGGAAAGCTTCCACCTGCGGTCCGAGTGGCTCCTACCATCGGCAGAGATAATACCTTACCGCTGGGAGCCTCGGCCAAACCCCGTCACCTCCTCCTCCCTCCCCTCCCGATCGAGCGAAGGAGACGGATGCACGGGGGCAACAGGCCTGTCTGAGCACTGTCAATGCGTGTTCTCTCCCCATCCGTTCTCCTTCCAATGTTGCTCGTCTCCGCCGCGGCACCGGATTTGAATTGTGGGAGGAGCAGCGCGGCCGGACGCGGACCTGGAACTGCAGCTGTGCGCCCCGCTGCCCATCGCCGCCTTCTCCGCCGCTGAGGTGGCTTTCTCCAGTCTTTTCCCGTCCCCGCCTGCCATGAACAGCGGCGGTGGCGGGCTGCAGAGCGTGGGCTGCAAGGTGAAGTACTGCCGTTACTATGCCAAGGACAAGACCTGTTTCTACGGCGACGAATGTCAATTCCTGCACGAGGATCCCAACAATGGCGGCGCTTCCGCGAGCCTCGGTCTTGTCGTCAATAACAACCACCCGGGACTGGGAGTCGGGGCGGTCGCGGCGACGGCGGCGGTCGGAGGTGGCGGCGGGGGAGGAGCTGCTGGAGGTGTCGCCTCCGTTAGCGGCTGTGGAGGGGCTGTTAGTGGTGGCGGGATAACAGCAGCAGGCGGAGGCGGATTCCCCCACGGAGGGCTCAAGAAAAACGAGATCAGCAGCTTGGTGGAACCCGGGCAGCTTCTCACCAGTGAGTGTGTTGTGCATATATTTCAATTATTTATTAAAACCAGTCCGCAAAATACCCGCGGCCCAAAGGAGATGCTGTCGCAAGATACAAATAAAGTTGGCTTCCTTTTTTTTAAAGAAAAACAGCTCCTAGAAAGGAAACGGCGGTTTACGCTTGTCAATTTGACCCGGAAAAGAAGGCTCTTAAACAAAAAAAAACCGGGAGTACAGCTATTCTGGCCGATCTTGCCAATAAAGAATGTTTTCGGAGTGACTATACATTTTTGTTGGGTTGAGGAATGCCTATTTTCTGAGAGATCGGCCTACTTGATCTAATAGTCAAAGTGACAAGTAAAATTCAAACTGGTTTTAGTATGTTTGTTACGATCATGCTTTAACTATATATGTATAGTAAAAATTAATGGATGTAGCATTCGGATTAGATACAAGTCATCAGGGATAGGTAGATTAGTCTGCCAGATTGATAAAACTGCTGTAGATTATAAACGTAAATGTGCACATTGTTTTCTTAAGAGACAAGTGGAAATAGAGATTAAGCCAAGGAATATTAGTGGGGATGATCAAAAATCTACTTGGTTTTGATCGTGTGTCATTTGCAGTGAAGGTTACAAGTGTGCCAGTGGCTGGGATAGGGATGGGTTAGCCGCTGGTGTTGGTTTACACAATTTATTGCAGTTGCAAGTATTGGTGTATTTTATTTATATTAGATTTTATCATTTTAAATATTTTTAGATAGATCTGGCGACATTTTGGGTGGAGATAATTCACTTGCAATCAGTTAAAATGCAAACAAAACTTTAAATAAGTTAATATGTAGTTGCAAATGGAATAAATAAAGCTGCAGTTTGTACATTACTTGAATTGGAAGTGGCTTAGATACCTGGAATGAAAGTACAGAGTAACCTTTTCATCTCTTGTTTGCTTTGCTGTATTCATATTGCATCTTTTCTTAGTCTTGTTTGGGGCTGGGAAGTAAGAAATGATTCCTAATTTCACTCTGCCTGGTACTACTTTTGAGTATGGTGTATGTTCTGGGTTATCAGATCATGGAAGCTACTTTATCAAACACTTGATCTGTCCTTGTTGTCTTAAAGGGTTAAACTTGGTAAATCTCTTGTGATTCCTCAAAAGTGTGGAACTGTTTTGATTTTTAAGTACATTGCTTGGAATAGAACAAAGTAGACCAGATGGCATTCTCGCTGAGTCCTTGTAGAAGTTTCTTCCTCTGGGTATTTCAGGAACTTTCTTCCTTTTGTTTCATCTGTTAAAGGCTTGGATGGAATGCAAATCAAATGTGCCAATAAATAATTCTCTTGGGGAAACAGATGAAGTGTTTCTTAAGGGATACCCTTGACATCATGGTGACACTAACTCTCAGTGCCTGAGGCGGATTCACTCTTGTTCTCAGGTGCTGTCTGTGTGAAGTTTGCATGTCCCCTTTTTGACCATGTGGGTTTCCTCTGAGTGCTTAATTTTCATTTGCATCCTAAAGATGTAGGGGTTGGTAGATTAATTAGCCAATGTAAATTGCACCTAATGTGTAAGTGAGTGGTAGAAGCTAGGAGGGAGTTGAAGACAATACAGAAAAAAAAATTATTAATGTCCAATCGATGATTGATGTGGGCTCAATAGGGCAATGGTGCTGCTTTCATGCTGTTCAAGAGACTGAAAATAAAGTTAAGCTTATCTTGAAAAGGATTGTGTGCAGTCTGAATTTGGACTGATTTCTACTTTACTGAATAAAATTTAACATTCCAAGATGATATATTAGACTTGAAAGTGTATACCTGTAGTAGTATATTAAACACATAGTGTTTTTTTTACGAATAGAGGACTGCATTACAACTGAAGTGGGTCTTCAAGATTATGAAAGGGCTTTGATATGTTTAAAAACTGAAATATTGTGCCTTAATGACAGTGCTGGAACTAGGATCAATAAAGGTTATATACTAATAATGAATCAACGTCAGAAATTTAGGAGAGAAGTCTTCATCTGGAGTCTGCAGGGTGTGAATGAGGCAAATTGCATTGATGAATTTAAGGTAAAGCTCAATTTATAAAAGAAGGAAAAAATAAAATGTTAATTTGGTGACATGAAGTAAATATGAAGGAAGGTCAAATCGTCTAAATGCACCAATATGAATTTGTTGGGTCAGATGGGCCACTGCTGTGATTGTAACCTATCTATCTGTCTAGGTACCATATCCGATGCGGACTTTGGTGACCATGGTTTTCCATGTAGACCTATCCTTTGTTTTTTGGATGACTTCCATTTCCTCTGTGTAGCTACCTGGCTATGTTTTTGATGTACATAAGCCGAGGTCTTCCTCTAGGTTTACTCCCCTCAGTCTTTCCAGAGAGAATGAGTTTTTCTAGTTCATCTTTCTGCATGATGTGTCCTAGGAATCTAAGTTGTCTTTCTCTTATTGTTGGTATGAGTGATAAACTGTAGTACAATAAAATCCTAGTATCTAGTTGAATATGTGCTTCTGTGTGATTGCTATAGAATCATACAGCATGGAAACAGGCCCTTCAGACCAACTGGTTAACTGAGATTCCTAATCTCCCCTTTCTCTGCATTTGGTCCCTATCCCTTTCTAAGCCTTTCCTATCCAAGTACCTTCCAAATGTTGGTAATATGCTTGCCTCAAACACTTTCTCTGGCCGCTTATTCTACATGTTAACCGGCCTTCTGGGTGAAAATGTTACCCCTCTGGTTCCTGTTAAAACTCTCCACTTTAAACCTATAGTTTCTAGATCTGAATTCCCCCCAATCCAGGGACATAGTCTATGTACATTCATCTTACCTGTGCCCCTTTTTAAAAAAAAACATCTCTATAAGTTAACCACTGATTCTCCTATGGTCTAGTGAATACAGTTCCAACCTGCTCAACCACTGTCCATAACTTGGTCCTTCAAGTCCTGCACTCACATCCTCCTAAATCTCTGCGCTCTTTCCAGTTTAATGGCATCCTTCTATGGCAAAGTGACTAAAGCTAGACATAATATTCCAAATTATTTGTATATTGGGGTAACAAATTATCTATACTTTCCAAGAAAGTTTGGAATTTAGCAAAAGCTGGCAACATTTTCCAATTATTTATTCATTTTTCAGAATCTGAGTGTCGCTAGTGACTTGAATTGGGTGGTTTTGTAAGTCTTATTAAATGGCACTTTAAGAGTTAACTACATTAGTGGGCGTGGAGTCACATACAAGCCAGATCAAGTGACAGTAGATATTTCCTCTCCTGAAAGACATTAGACAGGTAGGAGTTTTTACAACCATCTGGAGTAACACATACAAAAAGCTGGAGCAACTTGGCAGGTCAGGTAGCATCTCTGGAAATGAGTAAATAGTCGATGCTTCAGGGTGAGACCCTTCATCAGGACAGTTATAACAATTCAGTATGCTTATGGTGATTGTACTTTTGATTAGGGATTGTATTTTTCTTCTCATGCCAGATTCAAGTTTAACTCTAAACTTAAATATCATAGCTGCCACAGTGGGGTTTGAATTCTGGGTTGTGAGCCGAGGCCTCTGGACCACTTATGATAATTTAGTTTCTGTACCAGCTACCTTGCTGGAGATGGGTTAACCCATATGAATTTATTCCAATGACAATGAATGTTAATGTGCATTTGTTTTGCAAATATCTTATCACTTTAAGGTGTTGTAGCAGTCATGATACTGGGAAATTGCGAGTTTTGTATTTAGTAAATCTGGTTACTTGTGTGATGGTGCCAAATGATTAAAAGCATATGTTGTTCACAGTAGGGGAATTGTTGTCCCTTCCATATCAGGTCTATAGTTGGCTCCATACATGCAGTGTGATGTTTGTTTTAGAAAAACAAAATTAGTATGTTTGCAATAGTAACATGCTTACTAGGTTTGAGGATGAGAAATGAATATTAATATTGCCCACATCCCAAGAAGAAAAAAAGAAAAATTGCCTTTCATATATGATATTGAAGTTACAAAGTAATCATTGAAACAAATTTTCTTATTTTTCAGTTCCAGGAATGGATACAACAATACCAGATAACCTCACCAACTCGTTCTTCAGCAGCAGCTTTATTGGGGTCAATGGCTTTGGAGGAGGGCCAGCTGAGCCAAAGTACCCTCTGATTCAGGTATTATAAATTTATCACTTTGAAAATAATTTTCAGTACAAATAAGTAGTGCATATATTGTACTGAATGTGTGTGGATTGGAGAGGTTTCTTGTGATAGCAAATGGTATTGTAGTTGTAGGAAATATTTTGTGTATACCTGCAAGGAAAAATAGACACTATTGTTGGGATGAAATTTTAGGACAACTCTTAAATAACAAAAGCTAATTGAGAAGACAGTTGGGATTCCCTTTGTATGGGTCATAACTTGCTGCTTAATTGGGACAGGAGACTTTTGTTGAACAATTTCTAGGTAGTGTCAGTTGCATGAACTTGAGTGACTGTTAGACACTCCACTGTGCTTAGTGCGAATGGTTTTTAAATAGTCAGTTGTATTTGTTTATGTTCAAAAAGCAGTGATTGTTGCACTGATAATGGGAAATAAGCAGTAAGGCAATTTAGAATTGTTTTGCTCAGTGTGGTTTCAAGCATTCAGGCTTGGAGATACCAGAAATGGTCAGGAGTGAAAATGAAGTGATTTCACTACTTCAGGTTCAGAGCTATGAAGAACTTGAAGGAATCAGCAATCATCTTGAATGTTACAATGAAAATGAAGATTTGGAGGATACATTTATCAAAAGCATTGTATGAAGGCAGTCCATTATCTCCAGTAGATGTCTGTGCTAATTTTGTACATCTACAGTCAATCAAAAGAACACAGCAGCATGTTGGCTGTCTGTCATATCTAAGAATGACAGTGAAACCTGTGTGGGAGAGTTTTTAAAGTGTAAAAACTGTTGCAGTGGGACAGTTCCATTCTCTTGACCAGTGGTCCTTAACCTTCGGGCCGCGGACCGATACATTGCCGCAAAGAATGCAGTGGTGCAGCGGTAGTTGGAACGCACCGAGCACATCTTTAAGAAAAAAGCCGAAATAAACAAGCTAATTAATTAGGTGCTGCCCATTTGTCGGAAATGTTGGACATTTACGTGCCGGGCGGCACCTAATTAATTAGCTTGTTTATTTCGGCTTTTTTCTTAAAGATGTGCCAGGTGCGGTCTGACTACCACTACACCACTGCATTCTTCACGGCAATGTATCGGTCCGCAGCTCGGAGGTTGGGGGCTACTGCTCTTGACTTCAGGACTCTGGGTCCAGTGGTATGAGTTGTCATTACAAGCTAGGCTCTTCCTTGGTTGCAGTTTATTACCTTGTCATTCCCTTCACTCTCCACAAAACGTTGCAGAGCCGCTCCCTTGCCATTAGATTTCACTGTTGATCTCATCTGCCCAATCTGCCAGAGCTCACTTCACGTGCAAGGACAGGAATGTCCCCATTTCACTGGGGTATGAGACCCTTTGCCTCCCTTCTATGCCTGTCGAAGCAGTGTACCTGGGTGTGGCCACTGTCGCGTGTAAACAGCTACTTGGAGCCAGAGTTGTGCCCAACAGTGAGTCAGAATGGACATGACAAGGCAGAGATGCTACCCCTCCCTGCACACCCCATACACAGCAGTGTACACTGGATGAAGTCCTACATTGAAAACTATTAGGAACAAATACAGTTTTATGGTAGGTAGTAGCATTGATGTGTTCTAATTTGTTCTGTTTCATTTAACTACATAGTTTGTTACTTAGTTAAACAGTAGTTTGTCTTTTTTCTTAATACTCTTTTAACTATTTCCATGAAACTTCGGCTAAGTGGGGCATAGCGTACTGGTTCCAATATGTTAATATTGCGTACTAGTTCCAATTAATCGGAATCCACTGTATTGAAAAATCAAAATGGAAATGGTGGGATAATCACAAATTTTCATTTTTTTCTGGGTGCGTAGAACATTAGAACACTAGAAATAGGAACAGGAGTAGGCCATGTGGCCCGTCAAGCCTGCTCCGCCTTCAATATGATCATGGCTGATCTGGCTATGGACTCATCTTCACCTACCTGCCTTTTTCCCATAACCCTTAATTCCCCTACAATGCAAAAATCTAACTTGTCTTAAATATATTTACTTAGGTAGCCTCCACTGCTTCATTGGGCAGAGAATTCCACAGATTCACCAATTTCTGGGAAAAGCAGTTTCTCCTCATCTCCATTGTAAATCTACTCCCCCGAATCTTGAGGCTATGTCCCCTAGTTCTAGTCTCACCTACCAGTGGAAACAACTTTCCTGCCTCTCTCTTATCTATCCCTTTCATAATTTTATGTTTCTATAAGATCTGCTGTCAGTGGGTACAGTCCCATGTGATTCAATCTCTCCTCATAGTGTAAACCCTTCATCCCTGGAATCAACCTGGTAAACCTCCTTTGCACTGCCTTCAAAGCCAGTATATCCTTCCTCAACTAAGGAGATCAGAACTGCACGCAGTACTCCAGATGCAGCCTCACCAGTACCCTGTATCGTTGGAGCATAACCTTCCTGCTCTTTACTTCAATTCCTCTGGACATTCCATTTGCCTTCTTGAAAATCTGCTGCACCAGCAAACCAACCTTTAATGATTCATGCACAAGCACTCCAAAGTCGCTGCAATTTTTTACTATTTAAATAATAATCTGCTTTTCCATTTTTCCTTCCAAAGTGGATGACCTCACATTTACCAACTTCCTATTCCCTCTGCCAGACCCTTGCCCATTCACTTAACCTATCTAAATCTCTCTGCAGACTCACTGTATCTTCTGCACAATTTGCTTTTCCACACAATTTAGTGTCATCAGCAAACTACTCAGTCCCCTCTTCCAGATCGTTAACGTATATTGTGAACAGTTGCCGGCCCAGCACCGAACCCTGCAGCACACCACTCACCACTGATTGCCAGCCAGAGTAACACCCATGTATCCCAACTCTCTGCTTTCTATTAATTAACCAATCCTCTATCTCTGCTAATACATCACCCCCAACTCTATGCATCCTTGTAAGATTTTTATGTGACACCTTATTGAATTGCTTCTGGAAATCCAAGTAAATAACATCTAAGTAAGTATCTTTAGATTATGGTGGCAATTTGACACTTTTTTTTCCTCTCTCTCCCTTGGTTCAGGCTATCTGTGATGTAAACTTTGTTACCTCCAAGTTCTATAATATATGCAATGTACCTATGCGCAATATCCTATCTTCCATGCTTTAAGCTTAATATCATTAACTTTCCCAATTATGCTCTAACCCCACTTGGTGTTGCTTGCATATCACCATATCCCTTTTTTTGTTGACTTCCCCTGGTACTAATTAATTGCTGTAATAGATGGGAAGAAGGCAAGAGCATGGAGTGTAGCATAAAGGGCTTTTTAAAATTGGCTGTGCTGTCATAAACATTTATGCTATATTTTCATAGATTAAGTAAATCATATAGAACGAGGCCTTTGTTTCATCATTCCTATAAAAAAGCGTCCATTTGTCTTGCTTTGTTTTCTCTCTTATAACAAAAAACATTTTGAGAACTTTTTACAGTTTTCTTTCATATTACTACTTCTCACTTCTCATTCTAAATATGAGTTCCAGAATTGTCATAATATGTGTAGTACAGCCAAATCAGTACTAGGAGTGGGGCTAGATGTACAGCCTGAGGCGTGGACCTGGGAGGAGGTCACATGTCAGCATTAATATCTGTGCAGCAATGCTTGGTGTGATCAGCAAAGATGGAATAGAGGCAACTCCAACAAAGCTTTTCTCTTGATGAAGTGCTTAGAGTATGGCCTTGTCATTACAAACACTTTGTCATGACAGCTTATGCTCTCTCTGACTGAACAAGATGCCCTGCACTCTTTGAGCAAGCTCCATAGCTGTTAGAGTTTATCATTTCCTGAGTGAGGGACCATGATGTCCGCACCACCTGCACATTGACAGTGTCGATGACTGCTGGACTGACCATTGCCTAATTTATACACTCATCTCCATCAATCTGTCCCAAAAAAAAATAGAGGCATTACTAAAGAAGATCAAGCCTGAAACTCTCAAAGACCTGACAATGTTGAGCGTATTTAAGGTGGAAGTTGATAAAAGGTTGGTGAATTGAGGACCACGTGGAACTAGCTCCAGGGAGGAGATTATGCCTGTAGCAGATCAGCCATAATTGTATTGAATGATGCAACTCAACGGGCTGACTGGTCCTATTCCTGCCAGCTGTCTCCTGTGTTTTTAGACATGAGAAGTGTTGATCACAAATATCAAAAATTAATGTGGATAGTAGAATGTGATAATGTTAGAGTTCACAGAACAGCATAGGTTATCAGAAAGTAAATTTTATATGTATTGAACTATATTGAAATAATGATTAATTGAGAGAACAAGATTCAGATAGAGATACTTCAAAAAAAAAATGAAGTTTTCAAAAGGAAAATCCAGGTTTTATTTAAAGGAACACTCAATTAAGAACTAATTAAGTGTTTTAATTTTGTCCAAGATGTTGATTAATCCAAAGTTTGATAACAGGCCACTTGTCTTTTACTAGGGTTTTGCATTTGTAGAAAACAGTTCATATTGCAATTTTCTATTAGGCTTAGCTGTGTCATCTGCGCAAGTGTCTATAAATGCAAATTGGGACAAAAACCTGTTTACCTTTTTTCCACATAGATTCTAAGAGAGTGAGTTTTATTTTCTATTTCTGGTTTTTAGTTAGTGATTTGTAAATTCTGTAATGGGTGAATTTCTGTGGGCCTTCTCCAATCTCTTAAGCTTTTTAAAATCCGCGTTCTGTCTTTTTGCACTCATTATTTTATCACTTTGGTGGATGTATCTGTAGCTGAATTGGCTCTAAATTTTTCTTCTCAAGCCCTACCTCTCAAGTTAATCCTCTGATCAAACCTTTGCTTACTTTCTATATACATAGTATCAAATTGTATCTAAGTAGCAGCCCTGTGAAGTTGGATTTTTTGTGATATTAGAAGCATTATATTACATAGATTACTATTTTACACCCCAAATAGCAAGATTGCTAATAGCAACATTAACAGTGCGAGTTTTTATGTTGCGAAAAGCTGAGAAAATTGATTAAAGGGATTTTTGTAGATTTCTTCAAGACAGGTCATGGAAAGATTAATAGTTAACATCATCTGTTATCAGTTCTGCATGGACAAGGTAATCGCAAAAGTTGCAGGATAAAGTGGGAAAAATAATTGTGTGTAAGGGGTTGTTTAGACACAAGTTGCTAATAAAGGAGAAAGATAATTGAAGAATTGAAGAGGCATTTTAGTAGGCCACAGAAAAATGACAACAGATGGGATCAGAGAACATGTCAGCTTCAGTTGAACACCCAGCTTTGACATCTAGTGAATTATATGGCTGCCAATTCTTTTCCTTCTATGATATTATTTATTAACAGTTGCAGTGACTATGTGCTCTCACTTATTAAATAGATGATGAGTTCAGATTGAATTCGTTATCATACAAGCAATTCTCATTTTATCTACAAAGAGTAATAAAAATGTCATGCAATGCTTCAGTGTATAAAGATAAAGATCATTGCCAAAATAGAGGATAAACACGGAGTTCCCACAGATGCTGGAAATCTAGAGCAACACACAAGGTGCTGGAGGAACTCTGCAGATCAGGTAGCATCTGTGGAGGGGAATAAATAATCGATGTTTTGGGCTGACGCCTTTCATCAGGACTGCAAAGGAAGGGAGAAGAAACTGGAGTATGAAGGTGGGTGGGGGAAATGCAGAACAAGCTGGCAGGTGGCATGTGCGGCTAGGTGTGGGGGAAGGTGGGTGGTTAGGGTAGGGAGGGGGTGATGAAGTGAGAAGCTGGGAGGTGATAGAAGAGGTGAAGGGCTGAAGAATAGGGATGGTTAAGGGAGTGTAAGAGTGGACCATGGAAGAAAGAAATGGGGGAGGAGAACTGGTGGGAAATAATGGCAGGTGAGGAGAAGAGGAGGAGGTAATAGTCACACAGTTATCTAACACTATGGCACAGAAGTGGGCCCTTTGGCCCTTCTAGTCAAATTGACTTGCACCTGCGACATAACCTCCCGTACTCCTCCCGTTCATGTACCAACCCAAATTTCTCTTAAATGTTGAAATTGAATCCACATCCACCACTTACGCTGGTAGTTCATTCCACGCTCTTAGTGAAGAAATCTCTCCTCGTGTTCCTCTTAAATGTTTTGCCTTTCACACTTAACCCAGAACCTCTTCTAGTATTTCCCAACCTCAGTGGAAAAAGCTAGTTTTCATTTGCCCTAACTATACCCCTCAAAATTCTGTATACCTCTATCAAATTTCCTCTCGGTCTAGAGAATAAAGATCTAACATATTCAACCTTTTCCTATAACTCAGGTCCTCAAGTTCTGGCAATATCAGTGCAAATTTTTTCTGTACTCTTTTAATCTTATGGATGTCTTTCCTGTAGGTAGGTGACCAAAACAGCATGCAGTACTCCAAATTTGGCCTCATTAGTGTCTTATACAACTTGATCGTAACATCCCAACTCCTTAACTCATTACTTTGATTTATTAAGGCCTGTGTGCCAAAAACTTCTTTATGACCCTATCTACCTGTGACACATTTTCAACGAATTGTAGATCTATATTCCCAGATCCCTCTGTTCTGGCACGCTCCTCAGTGCCCTACTGCTAACTGTGTGTGTCCTACCCTGGTTTGTCCTCCCAAAGTGCAACACCTCACAGTTGTCTGCATTATATTTCATCTGCCATTTTTCAGTCCATTTTTCCAGTTGGTCCAGCTCCTGCTGTAAGCTTTCATAGTTTTCCTCGCTATCTACTATACTGCTAATCTTCTGTCATCTGCAAATTTGCTGATCCAGTTTACCACATTATTAACCAAATCATTGATGTGGATGACAAACAACAATGGAAACAGCACTGATCCCCAGAGCATACAATTAGGCACAGACCTCCAGACAGAGAGGCAACCATCAACTTCCACTCTGGCTTCTCCCACGAAATCAATGTCTGATCTAATTTACTACCTCATGTTGAATGGCAAGTGACTGAATTTTCTTGATCAGCCTCCCATGCGGGACCTTGTCAAATGCATTGCTGAAGTTCATATGGGCAACATCCACTGCCTTGCCTTCATCAGTTTTCCTGGTAACTTCCTCGAAAAACTGTAAGATTAGTTAGACATGTCGTACCATGCACAAAGCCATGTTCACTTTCCCTAATCAGTTCCTGTCTATCCAAATACTTAGATATCCAGTCCCTTAGAATACGTTCCAGTAACTTGTCCGTTATTGATGTCAGGCTCACGAGCCTATACTTTCCTGGCTTATTCTTGGGACCTTTTATTTAACAGTTAAAAGAACTTTAGCTATCACCTAATCCTCTGGTACCTCACCCATTCCTAAGGACAGTTTAAATATCTCTTCTAATGCCCCTTTAATTTCTACACTGGCCTTCCACAGGGACCAGGAGAACTCCTTACCAGGCCCTGGGTATTTATCCACCCTAATTTTCCTCAAGACAGTAGATACCTCCTCCTCTGTAATCTATATATGGTCCTTTGCCTTACTGCTGCTGTATCTCAATATGACCCACCCAGATCCAGTCGTTGGGCATAATGTGCATTATGTTGACTGTTGCGTTATTCATGTACGTTATGTGCATGGATGGTGTTCCTGCAAGCCAGAGGAGAATCTCAGCAGAAGGGTCAAGTGGGAGGATCTTCTCAGCTACAGTACTGTGGAAAAAGTCTTAGGCACCCTAGATTTTTTGTGGTTTGAGATGGTATGGCCTTCACAGAGCCCTAATCTCAACATCATCGAGGCTGTCTGGGATGACCTGGAGAGATTCCTTGATGCTGGGAACAATCCACCCGCCGAATTTTTTTTCTTATAAAACTTCAAGACAGTGTACCTAAGAGAGTTGATACTGGTTTAAACGCAAAGGCTGGTCACACCAAATATTGATTTGATTTATTTTTTTCTGTTTACTGCTTTATAGTAAATTTTTTGATATTGAGAAACATTTCATTTTATTATTTTTGAACGCATCTTTGCTTTATAGAATTTTTTTTTACATGTGCTTACGACTTTTGCACAGTACTGTATGGCCTAAGACGGTGATGGCCACACGCAACTTTAGGAGTTGGGATTTCATCCCTGTTGGGAATATGGTCACACTCAATGAAATTTTGCAAGGGTAAGCAATCACTCCTGCTGTTGACTCCATGACAAATCCATGGCTCTTTCGGCAAATTCTGATGTTCCAGAACGTGTCTTTAGAGTGTATGAGGAAACAAACTTTGAATCAGAATTAGATTTAATATCACTGGCATATGTCATGAAATCAGTTAACTTTACAGCAGCAGTACAATGAAATATATTTAAATTAAAATTAGTGCAAAAACACAAATTAGTGAGGTGGTGTACATGGGTTCAGTGTCTACTTAGGAATCAGATGGCAAAGGGGATGAATTGCTGCGTGTGCCCCTTCAGGCTTCTGTGCCTCCTTCCCGATGATAACAATGAGAAGAGTGCATGTCCTGGATGATGGATGCTGCCTTCCTAAGACACCACTCCTTGAAAATGTCTTTGATTTTTACCGAGGCTAGTACCCACGATGGAGCTGATTTAATCTTACAAGTTTCTGCAACTTACTTCAATCTTGTGCAGTAGCTCCCGCCCCTCCATCCCCATACCAGGTGGTGATGCAGCCAAGAATGTTGATTTTGCCAATGATGCATTGCCCTGATCATCTAATACCACATTTGCCTTGTCTTTTGCTCAGGATGTCCTTGTGGGCATATGTTGACTATGTATTTTAGAGCAGAATTTACCGTGGAAGCCTGTTCTGCATACCTCTGTGCATGAGGAATAGCTACATCTGATGGATGCTTAGCTGGCTCCAACCCTACTGTGTTGTAGGTGTGCTGGAACCAAGAACAGTTCAAGGTGTTGGCCCTGTATGAAGTGCTGATACGTGCTGGTCCCTGTTGTACTCAGTGAAGTGAATGATAGCACTTCAATCTTTTGCTTGGTGTGTTGAAGCGCAACACTTGAAACATATTGGGTGCTCCTTCAGAAACCGTCCCCGGTCTACATCCAACTTTTCTCCGAATCCTCTGCATTTACTTAAGTGGTAAGGTTTCTTATGAACAGGGCATTGTCTATTGGGGTTCATGAGAAAGTTTTCCACTTCAGTTTTGCTGACTGTGATAGCTGTTCTGGTTTTCCATGTTTCTGCTGGAGACCTCTCTTTGATGTGTTACTGGAAGTTGAGAGCATAAAGCTAAGGTCATTTCACATTTCTGTGTGACAGCAGACAAGTGCCACGAAGAATGAAAATGGCTGATAGGAGGCATGTTTCTTTTTATTCTGGAACTTTTCAGTTATCTGCTGCTGTTGCTTAATGTTCAGTAGTTTCTCCACTGTAAGGTTTATTCCTCTTGCTGTTTTTTAAAAAAAAAACTCAGTTCTAGTAGGTAACCTCGTTTTTTTTTTTTTGCAGTTTGACGTTCTAGCAACAGATCTGCAAGCTCCAGTGGTTTCCGCAGTTCTTTGTGTAAGAGCTTTGGAAAATCTTGTCTGCTGGAGGGAAGTTCTTTGATTGCCTTTGGAGAACCATAGCATTTGTCCAGCCTCTGCCACAGCATTTTTAAACCTGGAGCTGGATTATTAAAGTGAGCTGCTCTTGCCCGTCTTGCATGCTGCAATGATTTCCCATCAGGCCACTTATGGAGAAGGTCTTTTTTTTTATTATACTTTATTCAAAAGTAAAATTATATACAATAAACCATTCAATGACTCTTAATCCTTTACATATGTTTCCCTTACGGTCTGTAAATATCCATACTTTTGGCCACCCACGTGGCACTCCGTTGGTTCACCTTCCCACACCATTGTTGAGGGGTATACTCCCTGCCACCTGACCCCTCCCACTCCCACAGGAGAAGAACCCTAAACTGTGGTCCTTCCCCACCGGGCCCTTGTGGTGGCTGCACCAAGTTTCAGTGCGTCCCTCAGCACGTACTACTGCAGCTGAGAATGTGCCAGTTGGCAGCATTCTGCCACGGACATCTCCATGTGCTGGTAGATCATCAAGTTTCGGGCTGACCAAAGAGCGTTGATCTGCCAGCAGCACTGGATGTTGGTCTCCATGTGCATCCCCGGGAACAGCCCGTAGATCAGAGAGTCCTCTGTTACGCAGCTGCTGGGGATGAAACGTGACACTAGCCTATCCATCTTCCTCCACACCTGCTCTGCGAACTCACAGTGTGCAAAGAGGTGGGTCACAGACTCCTCCTCATTGCAGTCCTCCCGTGGGCAGCGGAGTGTGGAGACGACGTTCCGGGCATACAGGAGGGATCTGACGGGGAGGGCCTCTCTGACCACCAGCCAGGTGAGGTCCTGGTGCCTGTTGGTGAGGTCTGGCGATGAGGCATTTTGCCAGATGAACTGGACGGTCTGCTCAGGGAACCACCCCACTGTGTCCATCACGTCCTTCTCCTGCAGTGCCTGCAGGACATTATGTGCCGACCATTGCCTGATGGCCCTGTGGTCAAAGGCGTTGACCTGGAAGAACTTTTCTATGAAGGACGGGTATGGCGGCAGCAACCAGCTGACTGGGGCGTTGTGTGGGAGTGGGGCCAGACCCATCCTTCGTAGCCAGGGCGACAGGTAGAACTTGGGCACATAGTGGTACTTGGTGCCCACATATCTGGGTTCCACACACAACCTGATGCAGCCACACACAAAGCTGGCCATCAGGGTGAGGGCGACATTGGGGACGTTCTTGCCCCCATTGTGCAGGGACTTGTGCATGATGGTCCATCTGACCCGCTCCATCTTGGATCTCCAGACGAATCTGATGGAGAAGGTCTAGAGTCTAGCTCTAGTTTGAAACTTAGTCCTGCCACTGCATTGGAAAAGCTTGACTTCCAGGATGGATTACTGGTTGTATAACACTTTTTGTCTGCTATGACTAGGCCTCGATGAAGCAGATAGCAAGCCTGCAGCTCCTGAATGAGAGCGTTGTGGAGTCTGGCTTGCTTGATGTATGTCCTAGGGTTGATCGAAGTTCTGTCTGCCCATGCCTGTGCAGATGGGATTAGCATCAGTAGCAACTCTTGACTGAAGTGTTTGCTGTGATGAAACTGCAGAAAGGGGTATTATGGATCTTGGTTTTTGTAGATCTTGACTCAATGCCTGGACTATGTGAAAGGCATTTTGGCTGTGTGGTGTGGACATCTTTTACCTGTGGAGCTGGAGCACTGTCTTTTTCATAGCCAGTAGGTGTTTGGACATATTCTTTTGGTTAGCATTAGCTGTTGTGATAACGGCAGTGAAGCATGACTGATTCTGGTTATGGACACACAACTAAGTCAACTGCTGCTTCAAACACCTTTGCCTCTGGTGGGGCAGTATCAACTTCACACTCCTCTCTGAACACACTTAATGTAGCCTCTACACATGCTCGCTCCATGTCTATATGAGCATTTTCTATTTGTATCTCAAATTTGCGCTTGGAATAAGCTGCTCTCATTCTTGCTGCTTCAGCTTTGGCACAGCCTTGTGCTGTGCTAATCATGAATTTGTTCAAGCATCATGTTGTGAAGATGCAATAGATGCACCACATTCTGATTTCACTTCCAGGTCTTGGTGATAAATGTTGTTCGGATCGGATGCCAACATTATGCTCTACGATGTTCAGATTTGTCTTTAGTCTGCAGGCAATTTTCACTCTACTGCCCTTGCAGTCATATGTATGAAGCTATGCAGCGAGTTCAACACCTTCTCAAAAATCACCCGCGATGGAAGCTTTCTTCAGAATTTCTAATGAGATCTTACTTGTAAGATGATTTTGCTATTTCAGGGTTAAATAATGAGAGGATGGAGATGGATGTCTTTCTACTGCATACTTCAAGTTCAATTAAAAACCACGCAGCGAGTTCGACTGGCAGGAAGGATTTAAAAGAGGACAGCTTTATAGAGCGGGTGTTGGAGTAGAGGGAGACAGAATAGGAGGGCTTTGGTTCAGCGGGGCTTCGGCGATAACGGTTCGAGGTGAGGTAAGCTACTTGTGAGGAATAGGAAGTATGTCTGCGAGGCCGGTGTTCTGTACTGGGTGTCAGATGTGGGATGTCCGCGAGACTCCCAGCCTCCTGGACGGCCACACCTGTGCCAGGTGCGTCGAGCTGCAGCTCCGTAGGGACTGGGTTAAGGAACTGGAGGTGCAGCTCAATGACCTTTGTCTGGTCAGGGAAAGTGAGGAGGTGATAGAGAGGAGCGATAGGCAAGTAGTCACACAGGGGCCTCAGGAGACAGATAAGTGGGTAATAGGAGAGGGAAGGGACAGAGTTAGATACTAGACAAGTTGAGAAGCAGGACCTGAAAGGTAGTAATCTTGGGATTGCTGTCTGCCACGCGACAGTGAGTATAGGAATAGAGTGAGTTGGAGGATAAATGCATGGCTGACGGATTGGAGCAGGGGGCAGGGATTTAGATTTCTGGATCATTGGGATCTCTTTTGGGGCAGGTGTGACCTCTACAAAAAGGATAGGTTGCACTTGAATCTGAGGGGGACCAATATCCTGGCAGGAAGATTTACTAAGGCTATTAAAGAGTTTAAATTAGAATGGCAGGGGGGGGTGTGTGGGAACTGAACTGAAGAGAACTGAAGGGGCGGTTGGCTCACAAATAGAGAAAGCTTGTAGACAGTGTGAGAGGGAGAATAGGCAGGTGATAGAGAAGGGATGCGCTTAGACTGATGGTTTGAGATGCCCTGATGAAGGGTCTTGGCCTGAAACGTCGACTGTACCTCTTCCTAGAGATGCTGCCTGGCCTGCTGCATTCACCAACAACTTTGATGTGTGTGGTTTGAGATGTGTCTATTTTAATGCAAAAAGCATCATGAACAAAGCAGATGAGTCTGTAAACGTAACTTTGCTGGGTCAAATAACGACAGCACGAGAAGATTGTTACTTATCGTTGCACCCGTTTATTTCTTCGAGCTCAGCTGGCGAGTGAACTTAGACCCGACATCAGGGAGAGACTCTTTCTCATCTCCCCGGCGGTTCTACAAGTTCACTGCCCGATGTCAGAATTGTCAGAAGTTATAAGGCCACCGATACAAAAGAACAATCAGTTTGATAACCATTCAGGTCAAGTCAATGGACTATTGATACAGAGAACAATCAGTTTGATAACTATTCCGGCCAAGTCAATGGACTATTGATACAAAAGTACAATCAACTTGTTAGACACTCCAGCCACCTTAATTAAAGAAAAGAATGTCCTACCTGGTTTGCTGGAGCCACAACTTAATTACAAAGATAAGAACATCTGTCAAATTTATGCTTTAATTAAGAAAGGAATGTTCTGTCTAATTTCCATCAGGTACTGCTTTTTGTCAAAATCAAAAGGTGTGAAAAGCCCAGAGACATCTGATGTGGATCTGGGCGAACTTTAACCTTTATCTTGCTCCAAAGAAAGCAGCTGTGAGACATTATTCAAACACACTGCAGTCACAGACATAGTCAGTACTGAATCCATTGTTTACAGGGATCTTGAGAATCCCCCATTCCCTTAAACTTTATCAAGTTTAGAGCGTGGATCAGTACTTGGAGCTATGATGTTGTGGCCATTGCAGAGACTTGGATGGCTCAAGAGCAGGAGTGGTTACTTAGAGTTTCAGAAAGGACAGGGAGGGAGGCAAAAGAGGTGGGGGCGTGGCACTTGATCAGAGATGGTGTCACAGCTGCTGAAAAGGAGGAAGTCATGGAAGGATTGTCTACTGAGTCCCTGTGGGTGGAAGTTAGGAACAGGAAGGGGTCAATAACTTTACTGGGTGTTTTTTATAGACCTCCCAATAGTAACAGAGACATCGAGGAGCAGATAGGGAGACAGATTCCGGAAAGGTGTAATAATAACATGGTCGTCGTGGTGGGAAATTTTAATTTCCAAATACTGATTGGCATCTTCCTAGACCAAGGGGTTAAAATGGGGTGGAGTTTCTTAGGCGTGTTCAGGAAGGTTTCCTGACACAATATGTAGATAAGTCTACAAGAGGAGAGGCTGTACTTGATCTGGTATTGGGGAAATGAACTTGGTCAGGTGTCGGAGTCTCTCAGTGGGAGAGCATTTTGGAGATAGAATTATGATCATTATCTCCTTTACCATAGCGTTGGAGAGGGATAGGAGAGTGGTTAATTGGAGTAAGGGGAAACATGAAACTATCAGGCAGGAACTTGGAAGTATAAATTGGGAACAGATGTTCTCTGGGAAATGTACGGCAGAATTGTGGCAAATGTTCAGGGGGTATTTGCGTGATGTTCTGCATAGGTATGTTCCAATGAGGCAAGGAAAGGATGGTAGGGTACAGGAACTGTGGTGTACCAAGGCTGTTGAAAATCTAGTCAAGAAGAAAAGAAAAGCTTACGAAAGGTTCAAAAAAACTAATGATAGGGATCTAGAAAATTATAAGGCCAGTAGGAAGGAGCTTAAGAATGAAATTGGAATCAGAAAGGGCCATGAGAAGGCCTTGGCAGGATTAAGGAAAACCCCAAGGCATTTTACAAGTATGTGAAGAGCAAAAGGATAAGATTTGAGAGAATAGGACTAATCAAGTGTGACAGTGGAAAAGTGTGTATGGAACCAGAGGAGATAGCGGAGGTACTTAATGAATACTTTGCTTCAGTATTCACTACAGAGAAGGACCTTGGCGATTGTAGGGATGACTTACAGTGGACTGGACAGCTTGAGCACATAGACATTAAGAAAGAGGATGCGCTGGAGCTTTTGGAAAGCATCAAGTTGGATAAGTCACTGGGACTGGGCGAGACATACCCCAGGCTACTGTGGGAGGCGAGGGAAGAGACTGCTGAGCCTGTGGCAATGATATTTGCAGCATCAATGGGGACGGTAGAGGTTCCGGAGGATTGGAGGGTTGCAGATGTTGTTCCCTTTTTCAAGAAAGGGAGTAGAGATAGCCCAGGAAGTTATAGACCAGTGAGTCTTACTTCAGTGGTTGATAAGTTGATGGAAAAGATCCTGAGAGGCAGGATTTATGAATGTTTGGAGAGGCATAATATGATTAGGAATAGTCAGCATGGCTTTGTCAAAGGTAGGTCATGCCTTACGAGCTTGACTGAATTTTTTGAGGATGTGACTAAACAAATTGATGAATGTAGAACAGTAGATGTAGTGTATATGGATTTCAGCAAGGCATTTGATAAGGTACCCCATGCAAGGTTTATTGAGGAAGTAAGGAAACATGGGATCCAAGGGGACCTTGTTTTGTGGATCCAGAATTGGCTTGCCCACAGAAGGGGAAGAGTGGTTGTAGATGGGTCATATTCTGCATGGAGGTTGGTGACCAGTGATGTGCCTCAGGGATCCTTTCTGGGTCCTCTTCTCCTTTTTTATAATTTTTATAAATGACCTGGATGAGGAAGTGGAGGGATGGGTTAGTAAATTTGCTGATGACTCAAAGGTTGGGTGTGTTGTGGATAGTGTAGAGGGCTGTCAGAGGTTACAGTTGGACATCGATAGGATGCAAAACTGGGCTGAGAAGTGGCAGATGGAGTTCAACCCAGATAAGTGTGAGGTGGTTCAGTTTGGTAGGTCAAATATGATGGTAGAATATAGTATTAATAGTAAGACTCTTGGCTGTGTGGAGGATCAGAGGGATCTTGGGGTTCGAGTCCATAGGACAGTCAAAGCTGCTGTGCAGCTTGACTCTGTGGTTAAGAAATTGGCCTTTCATCAAACGTGGGTTTGAGTTTAAGAGCCGAGAGGTAATGCTACGGCTCTATAGAACCTTGGTCAGACCCCACTTGGAGTACTGTGCTCAGTTCTGGTCGCCTCACTACAGGAAGGATATTTACAAGGATGTTGCCTGGATTGGGGAGCATGCCTTATGAGAATAGGTTGAGTGAACTTGGCTTTTTCTCCTTGGAGCGACGGAGGATGAGAGGTGACCTGATAGAGGTGTATAAAATGATGAGAGGCATTGATTGTGTGGATAGTCAGAGGCTTTTTCCCAGTGCTGAAATGGTTGCCACAAGAGGATACAGGTTTAAGGTGCTGGGGAGCAGGTACAGAGGAGATGTCAGGGGCAAGTTGTTTTTTTTTAATGCAGGTTATGGTGAGTGCGTGGAATGGGCTGCCGGCAACATTGGTGGAAGCGGATACGATCGGGTCTTTTAAGAGACTCTTGGATAGATACATGGAGCTTAGAAAAATAGAGGGCTGTGGGAATTTCTAAAATGAGTACATGATCTGCACAGCATCGTGGGCCGAAGGGCCTATATTGTGCTGTAGGTTTTCTCTGTTTCTAGAAAATGATTTTAAACAAACAGCTTACATTACAGGAAGTGATGTTCATACAAAACTGCACTTCTGGAGGCCGGAACACCTATCGTTCTCCATAATTACCTTGAAACTAGGGGCATCTTGATCACTAGATGCAAAATGTTCTGCTGCACAAACTTCTGTCACCTGTCCCATCTCATTCTCTAATGGGAGATCTAGTATCGCACTCTACCTAGTTTGGTCCTCTATGTACTGATTAAGGAAACTTTCTTGAACACATTTGACAAACTCTATCCCATCCAGCTGTTTTACAGTATGGAGTCCTAGTCAATATATAGAAAGTTAAAATCACCTAATATCACAACCTTGTGTTTGTTTTTGCAGCAATTTGTAATCTTTCTGCAAATTTACTTACCTAATCCTGTGGACTGTTGGGTGGTTTATAATATAGACCTTGATAAGACGGGGGCCAAATGGAAAAGGAGAGGGGTGGGGGGGTGTGGCGAGAGAGATTACCAGAAGTTAGTGTTCATGCTGTTAGATTGGAGTCTACTCAAACGGAATATGAGGTGTTGTTCCTCCAACCCCAAGAGTGGCTTCTTCAGGGCAGTAGAGGAGCTGTGGACTGACATAAGTCAAGATTGAATTAAGTTCTTTGGTGCTATGAGGCAGCAGATCTGCCACTGTGCTGCCAGCATATATAGCATGTATAAATATTTAGTAGAGAATAAAGTAGAGATGTAACAAATGTAGTTCATGCCTTTAAAAGGAAGCTAAAACCAAATCATCCATCGTTTCCGGATCTTAAGTCACTTAACATCCAATGCATTTTCTTTTGCTTTGTTCCTTTGATCAAGTAGAATATTTTACAGGCTTTTTTGGTTTATAGGTATCTTGTGCTTTTCTGGGAGAGCTGTAATTTTGTACTCGGGGAGCTTTGCCCTGTTTCTTGTGGAACTTGAACGCATTGTGGATACCAATGAAAAATAATTGATTTGAAGTGCCTTAGCCAGAAAAGTAAATAATGGTTGTGAACTTGGATTGCTGATAGACATACCTTTTTAAAATAAGAGGAAAATCAAACCATACTTCACCTCAATCTATTCAATACCTGTTGTTCAATATGTCCTTAAACTGCAGTTAAGTGTCAACTAAGATTATGCTGTTTTTAATACACTAGGTAATTTTTAGTAAATAGCTGCCTCATACTCTTAGTGTATAAATAAGAATCAGGTAATATGACAGAATTGGCAAAGGGAATTAAAGATGGCGGCCTTCCACTGATTGTTTTTGTTCTCAAATCAAATCAGGTTTAATTATTATTCAAACCATATATAGATATAGTTAAATGAGATAGCATTCCTCTGGGGCCAAGGTGCATAACGTATGTTCACAATAATGAGTGAGATTTAAGAAAAACACATCATTATGCAAGAAAACACACGTATAGTCCAAGTCCCTGAGTAACATGCAAATTGATGGTATAGTTCCCAGCAATCCAGCCTGTCATTCCACTGGTGGAACACTAGAGGGCAGCACTGACAGGAGAGGCCAGCTCTCAACTGAGCACAGACCCATGCTACAATTCCTCCAGCATCTTACCTGGACTGCAGCAGCAGGCAAGCCTGCATGAGGCCTAGTCCGTGCTATAACTGAGGCCACTCTGCTGCCTCACCTGTCTCATCACAAAACAAGGGAAACAGGCCTGTAGCATCTCACATTATCAATGTCCAACAGGGTCTTGCGATTGCAAGAGGAACGTCCAAGACAGTCACTCACAACTACACTGCGCGCTGCTTCCGTGTACCAGCTCCGATGTTTTCTAGTAGCAGGCAGCAGCACAGACAGCACCTCCGAACCCTCTGCAGCCCATTCGCCAGCTTCTCCTTCTCACGGCTGCTTTGCCCATCGGCTGCTCCGAACAACAAACAGATCACTGATGTAGTTGACCTGCTGTACCCGTTGTTCTTGGAGTCCAGTATAGTCTTGCGATCATAAGAGACACATTTTAAAAAGAAAAGTGCACCTTTGGTTAGCCCCTGAGGCTGCTGCATTCGAATGCGCTGTCAACTTACCAGAATTCTATGGTGGCTACTGAAAGTGACAGAATCCACATTGTAATTTGGTCATTAGGAAGACTCACTTGAGGACTTTCCCTTTGACCGACAGGAAAGAATTCCATCTGTAGTTACTGGCATTAGACTTGTCTCCTTTCTTGAAGACATTTGAGCCAGGTATTGGGGCTTTGTCAGGTGTAGAGGACTGTATGATCTTTCCAAGTCCAAGTAACCACCTTAACTGCTAGAAGCATAAACAAGGAAACTTTACTGAAAACTACCAAACTTTTTGAAAGCTTTGCTGATCTAATGTTTGTCCAGGCAGTATTAATTCAGCTAATTGTTATTTACCAGTCCCTTCCCTCCAGTTATACAACTTTCTTGTTGATCTTAGTCCATAAAAGATGAAATGGGCAGTGTCAGTGGCAGTAGGGGTGCAGAATTACAAACGTTTGTAGGTGTTTATTGTTTAGAAAAGAGATGGTGATAACGGCTGTTTTTCAAATTGGAGAAAATTGTGCTTTTTTGGTGGGGGAGGGGTTTGTTGTTGCTATTGTCTTTGCAAGCTTTTGAGATTCATAGGTGAAAGATATTGGAGAGGTTAGTCATACACTTAAGCGGGGCATAAGCACTGATGAAATGGCACTTGAAATTTAAATGCGTCATATTTAGATCTTGTAGAATGAATGACCAAATGATAGAGGTAGAATTGACATTTGTACATGCAGAAACTAGTCTTAATTATCCCTCCATAGCGAATTCTCTTGCGCTTTTAGGTTATTTGCCTTTCACAGGAGAAGATAAATATTGATGTTCAGTGTTTTTAAAAATGCATGTTCCAGATATTTGGGTAATTGCTTTATTCTGTGTATCAAAACATAAGAGCCTGGAAGTCTAATTCTACATGTATACTTATAGTGTCATACAAATAATACAGAAAAAAATCTTGAGCTAGTTTTGAAAAAAAATGCATAAAATACCACATGCTACTCTGAAACGGGGAGCTAGACCAAGTTGAATGAGGAGATGGTGAGTCATGCAACGTGGAAGTAGGCCCTTCAGCCTAAAGCAAGCTCATCCCATCTGCCCGCCAGTCGCCCTCTAAACCACCCCGTCCACGTATTTTGGATTAACCTACCCTCTCAAAGGAGGTTGCACCAGGACTGGTCCTTGCATTGATATCCCTTTATCTTAGATTCCCTGTATCTGTACATAAACACTTTCTGAGTAAAGGTAAAGACATTTGTAATATTGGCGAAGACTTTTTGATCAAGAAACAACTAACCTGTGGTAATGTGTAGATTTATGTGGTGAGATCATAAATTGCAGTCTTAAAACATAATTTGTTTTCTTTTGTACCCCCACAGAGGCAAGCTAACAGCAGCAGCTCACCGAGCCTGTTGAGTGATTGTGCCAAAGCTTATGCCTGTGCAGGACATGGTAAGAATTATTATTTGTAATTCAACAGAGTTAATTTAAAAGTCTATTTAAGCTAAATACAAACTACTGGAGGAAATCAGGTCAGGCAGCATCTGTGGAGGGAAATTGACCATCTTTTGGATTAAATCCCTTCATCTAGGTTAAAAGAATGGTGGGAGATGGCCAGTTCGGAGGTGAAGAGGAGAGTAGGCCAAGATTTGCTGAGCTATAAGTGGATCAGCATGACAAGGAGTTGATTGACAGATAGAATTGGAGTGGGGAATGATGAGAGGCAACAAAATGCTGCAGATTACGGAATCTGATCATAAAGGTAGGGGATGAGGAACCAAATAAGAGCTATGGTGGGTATTTAGGCCGGAGAGATGTGACTCACTGGGAGGAGTGTGTGGATAGATCAGCAGATGGACTTGGGAGAGGAGAGAAAAGAAACTGGGAATGGGCGGCTGGGAAGAAAGCATTTGGAACAAACAGTGTGGGTAAGGGGCTTGGGTAGATCAAGTGAGAAAAGGGACAGAGTGGGAAGCACGTTATCTGAAATTTGAGAATTCAGCATTCAAAATTGGGGTTGCAGACCATCCAGGTACTGTGAGATGTTGGTCATTTAGTTGACATTTGGCCTCATCCTGTCAATGGAAAAGTCTGAAGACAGACAGGTCCATGAGGGAATGGGAGGAGGGATTAAAATGGCTTGCAATTGGAAGCTCCAGATGACCATTGAGATGCTGACACTATGGTAGAGGAATTTGACATCATGGCGAGCCTAGAACCTTGCCTTCTGATCACAACTCTCCAACTTAGCAATATAGACTTCTGATAAGATGACGGCGCACCTCGATGCAGTGGCCATCTGAAGGTGTTATTGTCTCTTAAACTCAATTATTTAAAAAAAAGGATGCTGCTGGACATTAAAAACTTAAAGTACCTCAGGTTTATCCCATCAGAAAGTTGCTCATTGGTGGAGAAATTGAAGGAGCTGTACTTGCTGCAGACTGTGCTGTTCTCTGCCTTTGCACACCAACGCCTCTCTGTAGCAGTGTGCAGTCTCACAGTGAGTGGTTGTCTTAGCCACTTGTGAGTGCAAGATCCTGTTGGATATTGGTAATGTGGAATGCTGCAAGTCACTGGATTATTGGAGAGACAGATGGCGGGGAGCTGGGTGGCCTTGGTAGCAATGAGGACTAGGCCTCAAGCCGTGGTGTCGCCTGTTTGCAGCTGCCCTGGATGGTTGGTGCTGGAGGTGGTGTGGCATGGCGTCCAGGCTGGCGTCATTGCTGCCCTTGGTGAAAGGCAAGCTATATTGTATCCAACTACAGACTGCTGCAACATTCATGTACTTGGACTGTATTTTTTGTGACTACACTTCAGACATCCCACCTCTCTCAGAAGTTCTGGGAGTCTCCGGCATATCAATAGTGGCTCCCTGACGCCCGGAAATTATATACAATATCCCAGAAATAGATTTTTTGAGTGGGAGAGGGAGAGTGAGCATCCTGATTAGTCTCTCTTTGTGCCAAGAGTGGTCCCCAACCACTGGGCCGCGAGGAAAGAATATGATTTGGCGATATGAGTCAGCTGCACTTTTCCTCATTCCCTGTCATGCCCACTGTTGAGCTTGAACGCATGCGAGGTCATTACGCACGCGTCATCCATGTCAGCGCAGGAAGGAGATCAACTCGAGCTTGCAAATGACGATGGGCTGAAAGGTATGTTTGACATAACATCTGTGCCGGCATTCTGGACCAAAGTCAAGGCTGAATATCCTGACATAGCCACGAAAGTACTGAAAACGTTGCTTCCATTTCCAACATATCTCTGCAATGAATGCAACGAAAACTAAATTGCGGAATAGATTGGACATAAGGAACCCCCTTCGAGTATCGCTGTCTTCCATCACCCCTCGATGGCATCGTCATGTTGCAGGGAAACAAGCCCAGGGCTCCCACTGATTCAGCGATATTGGTGTGTTGCAATGATTTTATATGTTCATACAGGGAAAATATGCGCCATTTGTTTAATATCTAAGTGTTACTTAAAATGTTATGATGCTATTGACTTATAATTGACTTATCACCTATATTCCGGTCGTGATTAACGCCCCAGCTCCCAAGCGGCCAGTCCGCAGGAATATTGTCAATATTAAAACGGTCTGCAGTGCAAAAAATGTTGGGGACCCCTGCTAAGTAGACCTATCAGTTTTCTCTGTGGGCGGGCTTTACAGTCGACCTCAAAAATAATGACAGTGTTGCTCATTGCACTGTTTGCAACAGTGACTTTTCTATTGCCCATGGTGGGTTAAGACTGTACAAGACATGTTGAGGTGAGTTTAACAGGTGTCATTCGTTCATTAGCATAGCTAACGTTATTTAAACTAGCTGGCTGGCTGCTAAGGAGCTACGCTGTTGATGTCCTACGTGATGAGGCAAACTCCCTGTAGACTTGCTTAAAGTTGTAATAGAATAAACATGATAATATAAGTACATATTTCACTGTCACATTTTCTGCATATACCCAACTTGGTTTACAGATTAGACAAAATCACTAAACACAGTATTACATACACCTTTGGAGGTCGACGGGGCTGGGGGGGTGTGGGTGCTACCTCCCTGAAATGAGTTTTTGCAGGGCGGGATATCTGACACTTTACTGATATCTTATGTGCTTGCTATCTTGTATGTGTTATATGTGCTTTGTGTTGTATATGACTGTTGGTACTGTGTTTTGCACCTTGGCTACACAGTAATGTTATTTTGTTTGGTTGTATTCCTGGGTATTCATTTATGGTTGAATAACAATTAAATTGGAACTGGATTGCAAGCTACGTGACCATTTGGGAAGACGGGGGCAGCTTGTTTTAGGATCAGCCATCTTGATTCAGTCGATTACTAATCATTGGTAATTTTTATCAAAGAACTTTGGATTGTTTGAAGTTTGTGGTAAGACTGTTTGTTATACTGGCGCAAGATGAAGCTTAAAATACTTAACTATTTTAGTAACATTTAAAGGGTAGATTGAAATCCCACACTTGTAGAAGTTGATTTTTTAGTACCACAAATGAATCTCCACTGGAATGGATGGTTCTCACTTTTTTCTTTTTTTGATGCTTACATATGGCAAATAGGTAAAACAACTTAGTGTCTTTCTGTATTTGAATGGTGAGTTTGGTAAAATGCAGATTTTGGAGAGTAATTACTTTACTTAACTGTACTTCGGTTACTGAAATTCTCCATGTTTCAGTATTTTTGTCCTGCTAAAAATCAATCCTATTATGTTAAAGTTTTTATTAAGGTTGTGTGTTGCTGCCATGTGTAAAATAACTAAACTTGGGCAAGACAATGAACATTATCCATCAGTAACATTAATCATCAGTTTGGTCAGAGAAATTTCATGACTTTTATCACTGTCAGCATAATAAACATAATATTCTGAGTGTTTTGTGTGTTACGTACCCCGTAACTGGGTTGCCAAACCAGCAGAAATGGATCACTCAGTTGGAGTCTGGATTACTAGAACTAAGAAAGTTTTATTAAAGAAACAAGCAACACAGTAATCGAAAAGATAATAAATGCAACAGTTCAGCAATGATAAACACACATGTGCACAGAATTAAGATAACAGGATCAACCAAGCTCTATCGTTGTCTAGGGGTAAATGACCAATTTCAAAGTGACACAAAGTCCAGTTCAATTTAGTTCAGTTGGCAGTAATCGTTGCCATGGCGATGGACAATGTGGGGGGGAAGGAGAGAGAGAACGAGAACGACTGATCATTCAGAACGTCTTCCACTCACAGACCGGCGATATTGCTCACAAGCAGCTTTTGGGTGAGTCCTTTGTGATGTCACCTGGGGTCACCGACTGTGACCCCTCCTCCAGATGCGGTCGACCCTCTGCAGTGAACCCGGCACCCAAGCAAGGGCAGACACATACTGGGTTCCCGCTGATCGTACCTTTCCACCCTGTGCGTCTAAGGCTGATCCCGCGATCAGCCGTCCACGAGCTTCCCACCGACTTAGGAGAGGCGCACCACTTCCAGGGTCTCGTTACCTCGGGGTGTCCTGTGTTCTGCCTTAGCGAACCTGTCCCTTTTTATCCCCCTGCTGGGGTATCGCCTGTCCATCACTTCAAACAGTCCAGGGTTCAAAGGGGGAGCCGCTCTAGACAGCTCTCTCTCCCGTCCCTTCATTACACATCTCCAGATCGCCTGTCCATCACTTCAAACAGTTCAGGGTTCAAAGGGGGAGCCGATCTTGACAATACCCAGACTGATGGCTCCTTCATTAACAACTCCAAATGCTGCTTCATTGTGTGCCTTTTCTCTCCCTCCCCTGAGGACAGATGGCAGACCACTGCTGATGCCACTGGTGCAAGCCCAGGCCAGCAAACATCTTAATTTATGTGTATTCTCGTCACGTGCATACTGATGCTGACTCAAAGGTCATGTCTCCATTTGTCCATAAGGAAGCAATGAATTGAATTGTATACAGTGCAAAATTCTTTAGTATTGATCACTCGAAAGTATCCATTGGCTAAATAGAGATGGTCCTTCAGTCCAACAATTCCGTGCCAACCATTGTGCCCACACAGCTAGTCCCAATTTTCTCGATTTGGGCCATATCCCTCAAAGCCCTGCTCCTCCATGTACCTACTCAAGTGCTACTTAAAGATACTGCTGTACCTACCTCAACTACTACTTCTGGCAGCTCTTGTGACATTGCACCTCACTTTCTCTGTACTGTAACACTTTATTCTGCACTCTGTTACTGTTTTATCTTGTACTACCTCAGTGTACGGTTGTAATGAATTGATCTGTATGGACAGTATGTAGGACAGGTTTTTCACTGTGATAATAATAAACCAATTTACCACCAACCTCTGCATGGAAAAAATGTTGCCCTGGCCCTTTTAACATCTTGTCCCTCTCCTTTGAGCTTCCCTACCATGTGGAGAAGATTGTCACCTTATCTATGTCTTTTATAGTTTTAAAAATTTCTATAGGTCATGTCTTGTTCTCCTGCTTTCCAAGAAATAAGACCTCGCCTGCCAACCTCTCCTTAAGTTCATGCTCTCTGGTTTTGGCAACAGCCTTGTAAATCTTTCTGCACTGTTTCCAGTTTAACCATATCTTTCTTATTGCAGCATAACCAACGCTGGCCATAGTACTTCAAGTGTGGCTTTACCAATGACTTGTACAAATGCAACATAATGTCCCAACTCCTATACTCATTGCCCGATGAAGGCCAGCGTGTTAAATGTCATCTTCATCACCCTGTGACATCATTTTCAACTAAATTTATACTCGAACTATTAAGTCCCTCTGTTCCATTGTACTCCCTAGAGCCCTACCACATTTCCATAAGGCTTTCGACAAGATGCTGCAACATGAGACGGCTAAACAAGATGGTATTTTGTTATTTCATGGTATTTCAACTCAATGTTAATGATTTAGATAAAAGAATTGATGGCTCTGTGGCCAAGTTTGCACCCAAAGATGGGTGGAGGGGCAGTGAGTCACCAGGAGGACTTGGACGGATCAGGAGAATGGGCAAGGAAGTGACAGATGGCATTCTGTATAGGGAGGTATATTTAGAATCAGATTTGATGTCACTGGCATGTCGTAAAATTTGTTAACATAGCAGCAGCAGTACGATCCATTACAGGATAATAAAGATAAATAAATAACTCAATTACTGTGTGTGTATAATTAAATATAGTGTAAAAACAAATAATAAATATTTAAAAAGTGAGATGGCATTCTTGGCTTCAACATCTATTTAGGATTCGGATGGCAGAGGGGAAGAAGCTGTTCCTGAATCGCTGAGTGTGTGCCTTCAGGCTCCTGTACCTCTTTCCTAACAGTAGCAATGAGAAGAGGGCATGTCCTGGGTGATGGGGTTCCTCAATAATGGATGCCGCCTTTCTGAGTCACCGCTCCTTGAAGATGTCTTAGATATTATGGAGGCTAGTACTCCAGATGGAAATGACTTTATTACTTTCTGCAGCTGCTTTGGGTCCTGTGCAATAGCCTCCCCTCTCTCTCTCCACCACCCCCCCCACATCTGTAGAAGTTCTCGTGTGTTTTAGGTAACAAACCAAATTTCATTCCTCATGAAATATAGCCCTAGATCACCCAGACGATACAAACACCTATGTTAGGATGCTGTTTAACTATAGCTTGTGTGTTTAACACCATCATTCTCAGTCCTGAACAATAAACAACAGAACCTGGGCCTTTGTACCTCCCTGTACAATTGGATCCTCGACTTCCTAACTAGAAGACCACAATTTGTGTGGATTGGTAATAATATTTCCTTGTTGATGATCAACATGCGTGCACCCAGGAATGTGTGTTTAGCCCACTGCTCTGCTCTGTCTACACCCATGACTGTTTGGCTAGGTAGAGGTCAAATGTTATTCTAAACTTGTTGACAATACAACCATTGTTGGTAGAATCTCAGAGATTCGAGAGGGCATACAGGAGCGAGTTATACCAGCTAGTCACAGCAGCATACATCAGTATGACCAAAGAGCCGATTATGGACTTCGGGAAGGGTAAGATGAGGGAACACCTGAAGGGCAAGAGGACAAGATATGAGAGAATAGGACCAATCAAGTGTGACAGTGGAAAAATGTATATGGAGCCAGTGGAGATGGCAGAGGTACTTAATGAATACTTTGCTTCAGTATTCACTACGGAAAAGGATCTTGGCGATAGCAGGGATGACTTGCAGCGGACTAAAAAGCTTGAGCATGCAGATATTAAGGATGAGGCTGTACTGGAGCTTTTGGAAAACACCAAGTTGGATAAGTCACCAGGACCGGATAGGATGTAATCAAGCTACTGAGGGAAGCAAGGGAAAAGATTGCTGAGCTTCTGGCGATGATCTTTGCATCATCAATGAGGACCGGAGAGGTTCTGGAGGATTGGAGGGTTGCGGATGTTATTCCCTTATTCAAGAAAGGGAATAGGGATAGCCCAGGAAATTATAGACCAGTGAGTCTTTCTGAAGTTGATGGAGAAGACCCTGAGAGGCAGGATTTATGAACATTTGGAGAGCCATAATGTGATTAGGAATAGTCAACATGGCTTTGTCAAAGGCAGGTCGTGCCTTATGAACCTGATTGAATCTTTTTGAGGATGTGACTGAACACATTGATGAAGATAGAACCATAGATATAGTGTATATGGATCTTAACAAGGTATTTGATAAGGTACCCCATGCAAGGCTTATTGAGACAGTTAGGAGGCATGGGATCCAAGGGGACATTGCTTTCTGGATCCAGAACTGGCTTGCCCACAGAAGACAAAGAGTGGTTGTGGACGGGTCATATTCTGCATGGAGGCCGGTGACCAGTGGTATGCCTCAGGGATTTGTTCTGGGACCCCTACTCTTCGTGATTTTTATAAATGACCTGGATGAGGAAGTGGAGGAATGCGTTAGTAAATTTTCTGATGACACAAAGGTTGGGGGTGTTGTGGATAGTGTGGAGGGCCGTCAAAGGTTACAGCGGGTATTGATAGGATGCAAAACTGGGCTGAGAAGTGGCAGATGGAGTTCAACCCAGATAAGTGTGAGGTGGTTTATTTTGGTAGGTCAAATATCATGGCAGAATATAGCATTAATGGCAAGACTTGGCAGTGTGGAGGATCAGAGGGATCTTGGGGTCTGAGTCCATAGGATACTCAAAGCTGCTATGCAGTTTGACTCTGTGGTTAAGAAGGCATATGGTGCATTGGCCTTCATCAATATTGGGATTGAGTTTAAGAGCAAAGAAGTAATGATGCAGCTCTATAGGACCCTAGTCAGACCCCACTTTGAGTACTGTGCTCAATTCTGGTCGCCTCACTTACAGGAAGCATGTGGAAACTATAAAAAGGGTGCAGAGGAGATTTACAAGGATGTTGCCTGGATTGGGGAGCATGCCTTATGAAAATAGGTTGAGTGAACTTGGCTTTTTCTCCTTGGAGTGCCAGAGGATGAGAGGTGACCTGGTAGAGCTGTACAAGATAATGAGAGGCATTGATCGTGTGGATAGTCAGAGGCTTTTTCCCAGAGCTCAAATGGCTAGCACAAGAGGGCATATTTTTAAGGTGCTTAGAAGTAGGTACAGAAGAGATATCAGGGGTAAGTTTTTTACGCAGACAGTGGTGAGTGCATGGAATGGGCTGCTGGCGGCGGTGGTGGAGACGGAAACGATAGGGTCTTTTAAGAGACTCCTGGATGGATACATGGAGCTTAGAAAAATAGAGGGTTATGGGTAAACCTCGGTAGTTCTAAGGTAAGGACATGTTCGGCACAGCTTTGTGGGCCGAAGGGCCTGTATTGTGCTGTAGGTTTTCTATGTTTCTATAAACCAATCCTCAGAGGGATGAGAAGTGAAGAGAGTGAGCAATTTCAAGTTCCTGGGTATCAAGATCTCTGAGGATTTAATCGGGTCCCAACATTTCAATGCACTATAAAGAAGGCAAGATAGCAGCAATATTTCATTAGGTATATGGTCATGTACTTTTGTAGAAAGAATACAGGCATAAACTTTTTTTTGGAAATAGGAAGTGAATTCAGGAATCAGAGGTGCAAAGGAATTTGGGAGTCCTAGTGGAGGATTCCCTAGCAGTTAATTTGTAGTTTGAGTCAGTAGTAAGGAAGGCACATGTAATGTTAGCATCTATTTTGAGAGGACTAGAATATAAATGCGAAGATGTAATGTTGATACTTCATAAGTTATTGATCACATTTGGACTGTTGTGAGCAGTTTTTGTGCCCCATATCTAAAACAGGATATGCTGGCACTGGAGAGGGTCCAGAGGTTTACAAGAATGATCCTAGGAATGAAAGGGTTAACATATGAAGAGTGTTTAATGGTTCTGGGTCTTTCCTTGCTGGAGTTTAGTAGGGGGAGGTGGATACTATGGAAAATTGAAAGGCCTAGGTGGAATAGAAATGAAGAGAATGTTTCAGGTAGTGTGAGGGTCTAGGATCAGAAGGCACAGCCTCAGACATCAAGGATGCCCTTTTAAAACAGATGAGGAGTTTCTTTCACCAGAGAGTAGTGAATTTGTGGAATTCATTGCCACAGATGGCTGTGGTAGCTAATCCATTTAGTTTTTTTGAAAGTGGGAGGGTGTGATAGGTTGTAGATTTAATAAAGACATTAAAGGTTATGGGGAGAAGAAAGGAGAATGGGATTGAGAAGGAAAATGAATCAGCCATTAATGAATGGTTTAATCTTTTTAAACTGTCTAGGATCTCTAGAGAGTGTTCTTGATGCTTTATATTGGTACTACTTTATTAAACCTATATTTTTGAGGACTTGGGAGAATACCATTTGGGATCTGGTGGATATAATAGAAAGTAAGAATATAGCAGGAGTAGGTCACCTGGCCCCTAAAGTCTCATCATGGCTGATCTGTCCCAGGTCTCGTTTTTTCTTCTGTGCTGATTACCTTTGGATCTCAGTTCCTGATCTTTCAAAAATATCTTGCAGCTGTCCCTGTTATCTTCTGTGTATGCTATTTAACTATGTTGTTTAAGTCACTGTTTTAGCCCATTCAAAAAAAAATCCTAAAATGGGTGTCCATTTTAGTATTTGCTGTTTCATATTCACTTGCATGTCCCATATAATACATCACTATCATTTAGTTTTTGCATCATTGTAATTTTCCTAGTGATAGTATTTCTGTGCAATCTTCCCATTATTTGACTGCCTTTAGATTTTGGATCTCAATTGCTCCTTGGCTCTGTTAACTAATTTAGCCATGTGACTTGTTACCATTTCAGAGGCAGCTAGGGAATGTCATTAATTGCTGACCTTGTCAGTTGTGCCCCTATCCCCTGAATTAATAATTAAAGAAATGTTAATTGATTTCTAATCTAAGCACTTTTTTTCCTTGCAGATCAACTAAGTTTACCTGCCTCATTGTTCAGTGATTTCTCTAGCCTCAACATCTCCCAAAGGAGAAAGGTAGGCGATTTAGCTGTGATTTAAATGACTAAGTGACTTCATTTAAGTTCATTGCATAATTTCTCTTTCTTTTCCTTGCATTTCTGTGCCTCGTTTTTCAATCATTCCAACAGATAATTTCCTCTGAGCCTTTGTGGATGATAATGAAAGGTACGCAGTTCATGTAAGTGTCTTCGAGCCAAGAAGATGAAAATGGAAACCCTGTGTTTTGCAACTTTTTATAGTTTACAGTGTTGGTTTGTTTAGATAGGAGAAAACAAAAGAATTTGTACAGCTCCCTAACAGGAAGCCAGCATATAGACAGCATTGAATATAACAAAAATCATGTACACCAAAGTGCAACATATTTTACTAAGCACTATTTTACTGAAACTTTTTTGCACACCAAGTATTCTTTGAGAGTTTTTAAATTTTGACCCAGTAATCACTAATATTTGTATTGTTGCAGTTGTGCAAAATAAATCATTGATTTTTCGATTGACTGTGTTTGTCAGCAATGTTGATTTCTTGAACCTCCAGTGACTATTAGTTACGTTTAATGTAGATAGTGTGTGTAGCATATTGTTTCTTTGTTGGAACTGAACTATCAACCATCATTATCCTGAAGCAGTAGGTAGGGATAACTTCACTTGCCTCATCACTGAACTGCTTTCACAACCTGTGGACTCACTTTCAAGGTCTCTTCATCTATATTTATTTTTCAATATTTATTGCTTATTTATTATTGTTTACTTTTTTTCTTTGTATTTGCACAGTTTGTTGTCTTTTGCACATTAGTTGTTTGTCCTTTTGGATGTGGTCTTTCATTATCATGTTTCTTGGATTTTCTGAGTATGCCCGCAAGAAAACGTGTCTCAGGGTTGTGTATGGTAACATACCGTATATGTACCTTGATGAGAAATTTCCTTTGATCTTTTTAACTTTGAACTGGCTGTAATAACAATGTAGTTCAATAAAACCTAATTTTAGGATTGAGATACCTAATGTATTTGGTACACAGGGCTGTTTGAACCTTTTGATCAGAATGCTATTGCTTTTTATTCGCTCCCACAATTGTCAATTAATTCATGATTTTCACAGTTACATAGAGTTTGGAAAGTGCAGTGCAGGAACCTGTCCTTCAGTCTACCGGGCCTGTGCCGACCATGATGCCAAATTAAACTAAACTATGTGCCTGCGCACAATCCAGATCTGTCCATTCCCTGTATGTTCAAGATAGTTTAATGTCATTTCCAGCACACAAGTGTAAAGGAGAACAAAATAATTGTTACTCCAAATTGGATGCAGCACAAAAAAATGACAATATGATGAAGACAGTAATAATAAAAAAATACATAGAAATGCACATGATAGCTTGTATGCAATGATTGTATGTCCATAAAGTGAAGTTAGGTACAGGAGTGTCTGTACATAAGGTGACTCTGACAGGAAATGATAAAGTAGTGGTGGTTTGGGTTGTGGAGGAGTGATATTGTGGGTGGAGGTATTGATCAGCCTTATTGCTTGGGGAAAGCAACTGGTTTTGAGTCTGATGGTCCTGGTGTGAATGCTATATAGCCATCTCTTTGATGGGAGGGACAAACAGCCCATGAGCACAGGGTGTGTGGAATTCATGATGTTACTGGCCTTTTCCCAGCACCTTTATGTATATATGTCCTTAATGGTGGATAGGCTAATGCTGGTGATGCACTGGGCAGTTTTGACTAACTGTTATAGAGCCTTTCCACTGCAGTGCAGTTTCTGTGCCATGTAGTGGTGCAGCTTGTTAGGATGCTCTCTACTGTGCATCAGTAGAATGACGTGTGTATAGACGTGCATAGTCCAGCTCTCTTCAGCCTCCTTGGAAAGTAGAGGTTGTGCAAGATGTGCACTCCCAGGTGTTTGAAACTGCTCGCAATTTCCACTGCTGTGCCACCAATGTAAAGAGCTGTGTGAGTGGTGCGGGTTCTCCTGAAATCTCCTTCCTCCTTTGTCTTGTTGACATTGAGGAAGGCCTGTCTAAATACTGCTTAAATGCCACTATCAGGTCTTCTACCTCCACCACTCCTGGCAGAAGTCTACAGGCACTTACCATTTTCTCCTTATAATTAATACTCTCTATTCCAGGCAGCATTCTGCACCCTCTACAAGGCCTCCACATCATCTTTGTAATAACTAGAACTGCATACACTACTCCAAATGCGGCATTACCCAAATTTTATACAGCTGCAACATGAGTCAGGAATTCATAGCTAACTCCCAACTTCATTGGTATAACTTACTGCTCCAACTGACAAAGGCACCTCATTATGTACCACCTTTACCACCTTATCTACTTATGTCACCGCTTATGAAGGTGACTGGTCATGTGCTACAGCATCATTTGCCTGTGAATGCCATCAATAATTTTGGTCATCTGTCTAAAATAGCCCATAAAATGTACATATTTTGTACCCTTGTCCGGGCATTTAAATAATCTTTTTCCCAAGGTATGGTGACAAAGCTAAATGCAATTTTAGAGATGTGATCTAACCAATGATCTGAAACACTGATGAAATTTGGCACCTATTTTATTCCATCTAATTTTTTATTAGTATTTCAGGTTGTAGTTGTAGAAGCGCACTTTTTATTGTTGTATGTACATGGACTGGTATTGTGGTGTTGATGATTACTTACAATATTCCTTTTTTATTCTAATAGTGTCAGAGGTAGGAAATGCACTTGCCTTGCTTGCTGAACATTTGAGATCATAAGCAATTTGAAAGAGATTCAGGGTAATTTCCTGGAGCAGTTTATCTTGGAACCAACTGAGGAACTAGTTATTAGAGCATTTTTTATGTAATCATTTAGGGTTTATTAATGATGTCATAATAAATGATTATCAAGAAACCACTTATTATGCTCAAAGTATTTCACATTGATTAGAGAGTACAGTGCTGTAAGTCTTAAATTTAAACTCAATTACATATATATGCCATACAATCACAAACAAGACTAAAACATTGACTGTATTCTTTTCCATCGATGCTGCCTGGCCTGCTGAGCTTCTCCAGCATTTTGTGTGTTTTGCTCATATATGCAATACAAGTTAGATATAGGCGTTCAATTTAAGAATCAATTAAATGATTGCAAACACTGACAGAACAGATGTCATAATTTTTTTGAACATATAAATCAATTGAGAAATAAAATCTCCCTGGAAAAAGTAAAGATTAGAAAGTAAAGAATCTTAAGTATTTGATTTAAAAAAAAATTAATTAGTGTGGCCAAGAAGAGTTATTTGTAGGGGTGTACAATATTTGGTCAATGATTCAGCCTGACACTGTTTTGGAACAGCAGTTAGACTTGCATATATAAAATTAACATACATGAGATTGAAGGGAGAGGCAAACTAGATTATAATCTTATCGCCTGTCTCAGCATTCACATAAAGCACATCAGTTAATGTTTATTGAGATCAGCTCTTGTGAATGTATTCCAGTTGTCCACGGCTGGCACTCCTTTCTTCCTACATGACGGGAAGGAAAGAAGTTAAATTTGATGCCTCTCAACTACCAAAGGCTGTGTTTCTGGAACCAAATCTTCATGACATGAGTGAGAGCATTGGTCTATTTGGATAAATAATCTGATTTTCAAGTCTCTTGTTAATAATTTTGTTCTTGCATCATGAATTTTCTCCTGTACAATAGAACTTATTAAAATTGGGAGCATTACTTGTCTGTCCATTACCAAGGGTAGTGACACTCTTTCAGTCCTCAATTCGTATAGCTCAGTATTTTTAGTTTTAGTCTCTCTCTTGTGCTTCCTTCTCCTTCTGTTTTGAGGTCACAAGATTCTACCTACAAGTACTTTGTCATGAAACCAGAATATTAGGAGAGTTTTAGAACCAGCCAAAAATTGACTAAAATGAGTGAGTGAAAATAAATATACTTGAGACATGTAGCATGTTAAATCTTCTGCAAGGAAACCAAATTATCAATTAATACTGGTCCCTTGTCAGTGACTAGCAAAGTGGAGCTTCAAGAATTTTTTAATGAAGTAAAGATACTTAAAGTAAAATTACTAGTGGTCAACAAATCTCCTGATTTGATGACCTGCATAATAGCATTTTAAAATAAGATTCTCCTCCTTGGTAGACTTTCATGGTAGTGGATGACTTGCATCTGCTCTAATTCTGTGGATTCTGAGGTGATGTATTCAGATTGACAACATTGGGGAGATTGTTACTACAATTATATTTGCCGTCTCTCTTGATGCTTTACTTGGTTCCCTGGGCAAGAGCTGTGATTTCATGTCTGAGATACCTCTTTCAATTTTAGAGCTTCAATCTTAATATGCATTCTTCTCTGCTTTCATTTGGTCTAGGATGTATTCAAGACTAAACCAGAGAGTGCTATGGAGTGGAGTCAAGGACTCCTGGGAATAGGGATGTGGTTGAGTTCTATGCCTCTTACTGCAGGTGCTGACTGCCTTTCCGGCCTTGATAAACTTTCCTATATCCTTGGCTTTCAGGAGTGTACTCCCTCAGATATTAAGGTCATAGATGGTCTTGATGCTTCAACGTTGCTTTCTTTGTGGCGCTGTTGCCACCATTGTATGGGTTCAGGTTTATGGAAATAGTGGTGGATTAGTCAGTGGTATATTTAGTCATCAGTAGCCATCATAGCATGAATGATAGTCATCATGGTAGGAAGAATGAGTACAATTTTGCAGTGTCTTGCTTAGAAGCAAAAGCTGTTTAATGAGTGCCAATATTGAAAGTGTTACTGTGAGGTCTTGTATAAAATGGACTATTACTATGACAAAATCCCATTAGTGTTTCAATGGGAGGGTTTCTCCTCCTTTTCTGCCAACGAAACATTTCAACCCTGTATGGAAATCACCAAGGATAATCAATTTGTCTTTGTCTTTGGTGCAGGGCAGTGTTTCTTTAAACTAGGATGAGAAACTGTTAGCATCCCAGTTGGAGAATATACACTGATGGTGGTAGCATGTTGGTTCATATTAGAGTGAGTCAAGGAATCATGAGCCTTTTGTTTGTCCCATAAGGTGAATTGCTGATGTGTCTGGTTTGCTCATTGTAGGTGGAAAATCTGTCAATAGCCTTATTAATCCATTATCAAAATGCCCAAGACTTTGAAATAATCTCAATAGGTAGGAGATAAGCAAGTGTAACACTTGTTCACAGGTTTCAAAATAAAACATAAGGAATAAGGGCAGAGTTAGCCATTCAGTCTCTCAAATCTGCTCCATTATTCGTTCTGGTTGAAGCCAAGTTGTACTGGGCCTGCACTCCTCCACTCTGCAAGTCCTCATTTCACCAATCTTTTAAAATGCTGCTTAGTTCCTCTAAATAATTTTAATATGGAAGAATTGACTTCCTGCTCAAATTTTTCAACTCCTTCACCTCCCATGTCCAGATGAAGGGTCTTGACATGAAATGTTGATTATCCATTTCCCTCTTTAGATGCTGTGTTCCTCCAGATTCTAACATCAGTTTCTTGTGACTCCCATATATCCCTGTTGGATTAAATTTTAAAGAAAAAATGCTTTTTTAAAAACAAAAGTTCAACTGCATGCTGGGCTCATACCTCATACTAATAAGTGTACTTGGAAGTGAAGTTAAATCTGACTTGACCGTTGCTTAACCAATACCAATCTGAGGTGACATACCTGATCTGGTGCTTTTAAGCTCTGCATAGATATGTAGCCACTTTCTGTAGTAAAGCCTGCTATGGAGAAATAGTGAAAAAGTGAATGTCAAATAGGACCTATGTTTTTGTATTGCATTCACTTTTCTAGTTACTTGCAGGCAGCACTATGATATCCAATAATACCAAGCCTTAAATTTTTATGAAGAGCTGAACTGACCCAAACATGGAATTTCCTTGATACTCAACCATGAGTTTGTGATCAAGAGGCTATTGAAGTATTCTTGGGTGGTCAGGCGGTACAAATAAATACTAACTGAATGGGTTATTTTTCCTCTATGGCACATTGCACTCTATCTGAGGAATAGCTACAGATAACATGACAATTTTGTATGAATTTTTTTGGGGTCAATGGGAAATGCCATTTAACACATACTTCAGAGCCAAGCAAAGTAGATGTTTTACCATCAGTGGAAAAGGAGCAATTTGAAACTTGTATACAGTTTATGTAGTCGAGTACTTTCAGAATTTAGCTTGTATTTTAATTTTTTCCCCAGAATTCATATTTCATATTGATCCTCTCTTTTTAGTTTGCATTAAATTATCCAAATATGAAGCTGCTCAATGAGTTTAGTAATTCTGGGTAACTCTAACTGTAATGAATTTCTCACCCTGTTATTCAATGAATAGAAGTGCTGGTTTCGTACAAATAACTACTTGTATCTTTCATTAAGAAAAGAAATTGCTGTAGAACTCCAAATTTAAGGAACCCCTTTTGAACTATCAGTGAAAGGTTGGGAGCTATTATTAAAGAATGTAATTGTTTTATTATTAGATTTGTTTTTACAAATTAGTCTTTGATTCACAACCTATGGTCTAGATAAAGCTATTCTGTGGTTATATTTGACACTCAAGTAGAAACTATTTATTTCTTTTCTGTCTCTTGAAATGACGTATAAAGTTAATATTTGCGTCATATATTGCTCCTCAGTTTTTTCTTTTAACAAGCATGTATCATTGGAATTGAAATCTAATATTTGTACTACTATTTGATGTCGTATAAAGGATCCCAGTCCAATACATTGACCTCAATTTCCCTTTACAGATGCTGTCTTGCTATTTTGTCTTGTCTTCTTCTAGCTGCTTGTTTTTTGCTTGTGTAGTCACTTATTTTTGAAATCTTCCGGCCTTATCATTTAGTGGACACACAATTGCTTCCTTCACAAAATTCATTAACACAAGTTAAGTACTTGCAAATTTTGGCTCGGTGTCGTTGCACCTGATTGCTGATGTCCTAAATACACCATTACCTTTCAGTTTGGGCACTTAGTAATGAAATTGATAATAGTGAGTTTCAAAGAAAATTTTTACATAGTTGATGTAATTGATAATATTGACGTTTTAAAATTATATTTTGATTGTGAAGGAATGTTCTATCCATTCCCTTGATTGTATGTTAAATGAATAAACAAAATTCAACAATCCCATATAGGTTTTAGAGATAATTTCATAATATATTATTCCTGGGCTACTAAGGAAACAATTTAAGTTCTATCTCTTCAACAGTCATATTTCCTTAATCTTGTTTAGTAATTATAGTATTTATATATTGAGAAAGATTTTCAATGCTACACAAATATAGAAGAAAGATCAGTCTAATGTTCCCTTTGTTTTAGTTGCACAGGTTTAACATTATATTATAAATATCAGTTAATGCAAAGTAAAGAATAAATATGAAACCTAAATACTAGATGCTAACTAATCACTAAGGCAGCCAGATAGACTTGTACTTTCTTATTTGTACATTTTTGACAATTTTGCACATGTAAACAGAAAGCTTAAGTTTCTTATGAGGTGAAACACTACTTTCATTATTTATTTCTCTTTTCTCACTTGGTCTTCAACTAGTTTGCATTTTTTGTTTTCATTTGAGCACATAATCAAACAGAAGTCAACTGTGTAGATGCTTAATCTCTGCAATAATCCAATTAAAGATGTTTGTTACTTTGTGCATAGTGCTGAAACCTCTTGTTGGTTTGAGTTTATGTGAAAGGGCTTATTTTTATCTTCTAGAATTGTTTTTACTTGCTATAAACATTTTGCAATGCTGTAAAATTTAAATGTTAGGTTAAGTGCTTGGTGGTGGACTTCAAGGGTCTGATGTGAATAATCGCATAGGATGTTGTTTTATTGCCAGGCACCAAATCCAGCTGCAAGTGAGTTCATCCCAAAAGGAGGATCAACCCCAAGGCTAAGTTCTGTGTCCCAATCCAATATGTCTGCCTTTTCACCAGCCTTATTCTCTCATCCGTCATTGGGCAGTCCATCAGCAGCTGTCTTAGCTCCAGGTAAGCTACTAGTGGGTATCTTAACAGCACTTCTGTACTTTATAAATTATATTCATTTTCAAAATAAAAGACTGCACACTTCCATAAGTGTGAAAGGAGAAGGAAATTACTGTGTAATGTTGCCTCGTGCATTAATAGCTGCAGGCTATCTTTGCTGATGATACAACATTGATTGGTCTTATCTCAAATAATGAGGCCGCATACAAAGAAGAAGTCATCACCCTGACACAGTGGTGTCAAGAAAACAACCTGTCCTTCAATGTTGCAAAAACAAAGGAGCTGGTTGTGGACTACAGGAGGAATGAAGACAGGCTAACCCCTATTGACATCAATGGATTTGGGGTTGAGAGGGTGAACAGCTTTACGTTCCTCGGCATACACATCACAGAGGATCTCACGTGGTCTGTATATATCGGCTGTATGGTGAAAAAGCACAACAGCGCCTCTTTCACCTTAGATGGTTGAAGAAGCTTGGCATGAGTCCCAAATCCTCAGGATGTTCTACTGGGGCACAATTGAGAGCATCCTGACTGGCTGCATCACTGCCTGGTATGGGAACTGTACTTCCCTCAATTGCAGGACTCTGCCGAGAGTGGTGTGGACAGTCCAGCACATCTGTAGATGTGAACTTCCCAATATTCAGGGCACTTACAGAGACAGGTGCGTAAGAAGGACCCAAAGGATCATTGGAGACCCAAGTCAATCTAACCACAAACTGTTCTAGGGAATGGTACCACAGCATTAAAGCCAGGACCAACAGGCTCCGGAACAGCTTCTTCCACCAGGCCATCAGACTGATTAATTCACACTGATGCAATTGTATCTCTATGCTATATTGACTGTCCTGTTGTACATACTGTTTTTTTTACAAATTATTATAAATTGCACATTTAGACAGAGATGTAGCGTAAAGATTTTTACTCCTTATGTATGTGAAGGAAGTAAGAAATGAAGTCAATTCAATTCAGTTAGAAAAGACCCAGTTGGATAGGAAAATTAATTTAAAAAATGTTCAGTTCATTCAAACTTGCAGTTATATTCGGCTGTGATAAGCATCTGGGACCTGATGCTGTAGTAAAGTATATTTTTCCTCATTTGAAGTATTATAATTTGATGGGCACGGTGGGCATGTGGCCAAGTGGTTAAGGCATTGGACTAGCGATCTGAAGGTCGTGAGTTTGAGCCCCAGCCGAGGGAACGCGTTGTGTCCTTGAGCAAGGCACTTAATCACACATTACTCTGCGACGACACTGGTGCCAAGCTGTATGGGTCCTAATGCCCTTCCCTTGGACAACATTGGTGTCGTGGAGAGGGGAGACCTGCAGCATGGGCACCTGCGGGTCTTCCATACAACCTTGCCTAGGCCTGCGCCCTGGAGAGTGAAGACTTTCCGGGCGCAGATCCATGGTCCTGCAAGACTAACGGATGCCTTTATTAATTTGACTAGAATAGAGTATTCAAAAAAAAAGACTGCAGTTTCTGGAGATCTGAAATTTGAAAAACAGAATACTCAGCAGGTCAGTCAGCATCTATACAAAGAGAAGCTATTGATGTTTCAGGTTGATGACCCCTCCATTAGGCCATAATCTAATATTGTCTAACTAGATTGTTTCTACCTTTCCCCGTTTTTAATTATGCTGATTTCAATTTTAGTATCTGATTTTGTTCACAAAACTGCTTATACAAATGAACATTATGTAAACAAGTCAATATTATTTTCTCATCTATTCTATTAGTGTGAGCAATGTCGTGGTGGGGTGAGAAGTGCTTAATCTTATCCTTGGGTACTGTTGTTTTTTTTTGAATATGCATTGTTGAATGTTTAAAAACAAAACATGTTTGCTTGTGAAGCTGCCTGTTGGAAAAAGGCACCAGGCAGATCCCCAACTTTGATGGGCTGAGAGTCCAATATGTAAGTGCTGGAGAAAAGGTAGAAAATTTTGAAATGATAATCAACCTGCAGGGTCAAATAGTTATCCATATTAGTTTTCTCCCATTATGCACTAGAGAAATAGAATGCCTTCGATATTTATTTTGCTATTTCTTGCCACTTTTCTCCTTTCTTCTGAAAGAGTTGACTTGTGGGGATGTGGTTTTTCCAGCACCTCATCCAGGTGGCCAATATACATATGTGCACTTTGAATATTGAAAGACTGTCTGATCATGGGAGGATCAATAATAAGCTGAAGCCTCTTTGTAGCATCACTTTCGCAGTGCTGGCTGCAATCCACTTTCACTGCATAGACTACTGATTCAGTCTGGAATGACCTTTGATTGACTGGCTTAGGTATACACTGGAAAATCTCCTAGAACCATCAAGGGCTCTGTACTCTTATCCTCGCATACAGGAGTTAGACGAAGAAAATAATTGAGATAAGGACTATGGCTCAGAATGGCCTACTTTTATCCAGTGGAATATGAAAGTTTCATTGTAAATCGCATTGGTTCAACAGCTTCCTTTTCTACTTCTATCTTTGGTGTAGAAAAATGTTTACAAATTTAGATACTGCAGTCAAAATGTATATCTGCTGGAACACATTATTTGAGGTATTTTTTTATTTGCAAGTGACTTCGCAGTAGTGAAGACTTTTTTTGTTCATTTAAGATGTCATTGACTTGGTTGAATCATCGCTCTGATTAAATCTCTTTTTGGTCTGATCTTTGAGCATTGACTGTGTAATGATGTAGCTAATGGGCTAATGGAAGATTTAAAATTATCAGATTACATTCGGGTGCTTTGAGGAGTTATCCAAGAGATAGAATTCCCTAAGCTTAACAAGAAATTAATTTGGCCAGCAAAATTTAATTTATTTTCCCATTTCAGGTTTATTTCTACTTTGTTCTGATTTTGGTTTCAGAAGTAATTGCTGGAGAATATCTTTAACTTGTATTGTGAAAATAAGTGTTCTATCAATGTTCTTTTCTTTAAGGACCTGTCACCTAAACTTCAGTTATCATTTTACTCAATGTGACTGTTAAATGACCCATGTCCTGTTGGTTATGATTTTTTTCTCCACACACTTTATAGGATATTGACATGATAAATAAAATTTTCTAGAAGTCAAAGAGTTTATTGTCGTATGTAAAGTGCAATGAGAAACTTGCAGCCGCATCACAGGCTGATACTCATGTAAGCACATTCCCAAGAAGATCATAAATTACACAAATTATACATAATTTTAATAAGAAAAAAACACTATATACAAGTGCAAAATGATTAGTAGTCACAGAGTAGATAAATTGTAGTGCTAATCAGGATTACCACTCAAACCAGTTGGTTTGAGAATCAAATGCGAGAAAGCAAGTATCTTTTCTTTAACCTGGTGATGTGGCCTGAGGCTTCTGTACTTCCTCCTCGATAGTAGCTGTGGGAAAAAAATGGAATGGCCCATTTAGTAGGGATCTTTGGATGTTCCCGTTATGAGGCAGAGCCTCCTGTAGATATTATCGATGGTGGGAAGGAACGTATTCATGATGTATTGGCCAGAATCCACCACTCTCTGCAGCTTCTTGCATTCCTGTGCATTTAAATTGCCGTACCTAACCATGCTGCAACCAGTCAGGATACTTGGTGTTCAGTGAGAAGCTGAATTTCCTTAACCTCCTAGAAAGTAAAGACACTGGTGTGCGTTCCTTATAATAGCATTTATTTGCTGGGCTCATCTTGTATGTTAACACCCAGGACTTTAAACCTGCTGACTCTGTCCATAACTAGTCCCATGATGTAGACTGTCATGTTCACTGTCTTAGTTTATAAACTGTAACTTTTGTAACCAGTAAGTGTTGTAAGATGCCTTTTAATGCAGCAAATAATGTAATGAACACTTTGTGATCTTGTGACTGCTCTCTGTAATGCAGTTGCAATATTTATTTGAAGTTCACCCCACTGTTAAAGTAGGTCCTTGTTAATTATAACAAAATAGGGGATATTAGAAACACTTCAGAACGTGGCATAGAATGTACATGCCTTTAATTGCTTTTGCACTTCGTTATACGATGTATTAAATACTTCTGAAAATTAGTTATCATTGTAGCATTGAGAAAATTTCAATTACTGGAAAAGAGCATGGATTAAGGGAATAGAAGCTATGTAATATGTAATTGGTATGCATTGTGGGAATATAAACAGGAAATGTATGTTAAAATTATAAATATTCTGAGTAGGGGAAAGTAACAAAATCCATAATGTCAATGTGCAAATGCAGTTTCAGACCAAAAGATATTTTATTAGGTTGAAACTTCATTTATTACAAAATATCAGGATAAGCAAGGACCCGATGGGATATATCCCAGGTTATTGAGAGAGGAATGTGAAGAGATTGCTGGGTCCTTGACCAATATCTGTGTCCTCCCTAGCCACAGGTGAGTTCCTGGAGGATTGGTGGGTAGCTAATGTTGTTCCATTACTCAGAAGGGAACTAGGAATAATCCTGGAAACAGTATATAGACTGGTGAGTCATGTCAGTGGTAGGGAAATTGCTGGATAGAATTCTTCAGGTTAGGATTTGTGAGCATCTGAAAATCCACGGTCTAATTAAAGAGAGCCAGCATGACTTTATACAGGGTAAGTTGTGTTTTATTAACTTGATTGAGTTTCTGATGTGGTGACGAGAGTGATTGATAAAGGTAGCTAGATGATGTCTTAAGTATATTTTAGTAAGGTGTTTGCTAAGGTCCCTCATGGGAGGCTCATCCAGAAGATTAAGATGCAAGGGATTCATGGTATATCGGATGTTTGGATTCAGAACTGGTTTGCCCAGAGAAAACTGGGTAGTAATTGAAGGGATTTATTTTAGTTGGAGGTCTGTGATTAGTGGTGTTCAGCAGGGATCTGTATCGGGACCTCTGCTGTTTGTTATGTATTTGAATGACTTGAATGAAAATGTAGATGGGTGAGTTAGTAAGTTTGTATATGCTATGAAGATTGGTGTTGTGGATAGTGTAGATGACTAGCAAAGAATACAGTGGGATATAGATCAGTTACTCATATGGTTGGAGAAATGGCAGTTGGTAGGGTGGTTAAGAAGGTATATGCCATGTTGTCTTTATTAGTCATGGTATTGAGTTCATAAGTCAGGAAGTTATGTTGCAGCTTTATAAAACTCTAGTTGGACCGCATCTGGAGTATTGCATACATTTCTGGTTGCCCCATTATAGGAAGGATGTCGAGGCTTTGGAGAGGGTGCAGAAGATCTTTACCAGGATGCTGCTTGGATTAGAAGGTATGTTCTATAATGAGAGGTTGGACAAATTTGGGTAGTTTTCTCTGAAGTGGCAGAGGCTGAGGGGGGATCTGATGGAGGTTTATGAGATTGAAAGGCATAGATAGAAGAATCAGTATCTTGTTCCTAATACTGGAAGGCATGCATTTAAGGTGAGAGGGGTAATTTCAAAGGAGATGAGAGAGGCAAGTGCTTTACAGAGTGGTGGGTGCCTGGAATGTACTGCCTGAGGCATAGGCTTTTGTGACCTTTAAGAGGTGTTCAGATAAGCACATGGGTGTGAGGAAACTGGAAGGATATTGACATTGTGTAGGCATAAGGGATTAGTTTAGTTGGCCACTTGATAACTAAATTATTTGGTTTGGCACAACAGAGAGGGCTGAGGGGCTGTTCCTGTGCTGTACTATATGTTCTATGACTACCTTGAAGCCATTCACCTTTTCCACTACTGATCCCTCAATGAGGAGTGTTGTGTTTTTCCAGCTTCTGCTTCCTGAAATCCACAATCTGTTCCTTGGTCTTGATTCAAGATATTTTCCCAAGGCTTTACTGCTTTGACAGAAAAAAAAATATTTGCTTTTTACCAAAACTTTGAGTAGATGGTGCTTTATATGTAGTTGGATTTCCAACATCCTTTATCAAAAGTTAAGTGCATTTAATTCCACTTACTGTATGTTTGCAGTAAAGGCTACTGAACCTCCATGATGAACAGTATATTACAAGTCTTTAGTTCTGAAGTTGGATGCATGTTTTTCACTTGTTAACCAGCAGGCATAAATACTTTTGTGCAGCTTTGAAATTGCATTTAGGAAGAATCTTCAAGACAATCCTGATGCCCAATTCAATTCTTCCTTTTACTCTACTTTTCAATTATTCAGAGATGTAGATAGGTTAAGTGAATGGGCAAGGGTCTGGCAGATGGAGTACGATGTTGGTAAATGTGAGGTAATCCACTTCGGAAGGAGAAAAATGAAAGGGCACATTATTATTTAAATGGTTAAAAAATTACACCATACTGCTATGCAGAGGGACTTGGGAGTGCTTATGCATGAATCACAAAAAGTTGGTTTGCAGGTGCAGCAGGCTATCAAGAAGGCAAATGGAATGTTGGCCTTCATTGCTAGAGGGATTGAAGTTGAGAGCAAGGAGGTTATGCTTCAACTGTATAGGGCACTGGGGAGGCCGCACCTGGAGTACTGCGTGCAGTTCTGGTCTTACTTGAGGAAGGATATACTGGCTTTGGAGGCAGTGCAGAGGAGGTTCACCAAGTTGATTCCAGAGATGAGATGGTTAGACTGTGAAGGGAGATTGAGTTGCCTGAGACTGTATTCGCTGGAATTTAGAAGAATAAGAAGAGATCTTATAGAAATGTATAAAATTATGAAAAGGATAGATAAGATAGAGGCAGGAAAGTTTTTTCCACTGGTAGGTGAGACTAGAACTAGGGGACATAGCCTCAAGATTTGGGGGAGTAGATTTAGGACAGGGATGAGGAGGAACTGCTTTTCTCAGAGTGGTGAATCTGTGGAGTTCTCTGCCCAATGAAGCAATGGAGTAAATATATTTAAGACCAGTTTAGGTTGATTTTTGCACAGAAGGGGAAATTAAGGGTTATGGGGAAAAGGCAGGTAGGTGGAGATGAGTCCATAGCCAGATCAACCGTGATCTTATTGAATGATGGAGCAGCTTGATGGGCCAGATGGCCTACTCCTGCTCCTATTTCTTGTGTTCTTATGGTAGGGTGGCGAAGGAAGGGTGAATGGAGAGAATGATGTATTTGGAATACTAAAAGAGGAATGGTAGGCATGTCTAATGGAAGCACTTCATTGAAGCATTCCACAGCTGTTGCCTGACCTGAATATTTCCAACATTTTCTGTTTTTTATTTTGGAGTTCCAGATTCTGCAGTTTTCCAGCTTTGCATCTGGCGAAGCAGCATGAGGTTCTGAAGTTTGTATGAAAACCCTTTGTTGAATTGAGAGCACTCACTTCCTGTTTCTATTGTTAATCAGGTTTCTAAATATCCAGTGTTTCCTGCCTTATGGTGCAAAGCCACAGAAAACAACTGCACTTGTAGTACATACAACAGGACAAAATGTACATATTGGCATCACAAATAAGTGTAAATTCTCTCTGCTTCAGAATTGCAGACAGAACTAAAATATGAATACTGTAAAGCAATTAAAATTATTTACTTGTTACAAGGTTAATATCAAACATGAACTTTTTGTGGTTGAATTTTGTATGTTGTATACAAGGGTATGTTCCAGCTTTCTCTCAGTATTTCAGTGGAATGCTTTAAATACAATCATTTCTGTTGTTGCTCAAGTAATGCATAGTTCTTACGTTTGTAACGATTTTCAATTTTTCCTATTTATTTTTGTTTTGTTGCTTTATCCCAAATTAATTCCGCATAGTATGCGTAACATGCATTTATTTATATTATTAAGGAAAAGATAAAATTAGATTCCTGTTGTCAGGCTGAAGTATTCCCATTGTAAGTGATGTTATGTGGTCGGCAACAATGAATATATCATTGAGTTAGGTTTTATAAACAAACAAACATTTATTAAACTCTGCTCAACAATAGCAGAAAAATATTTAAACTATTAACTTAACCGGAAGTTAACTGCTATACGGCAGCTCTGGAACAGTTCTTAAATTGGTAAATTCGAAAGGCCAAGTGATTTACATGGTCAATAAGGAGAGATTTCCCTGGAACCGGATTTCTTCGAAGATGTGACGTATCTGCTGATTCTCCAAAGGGTTCACGATGAAGGAAATAAAACGGCTTAAAGGAACTGACCTTTTCTTGGTGAGTGAACACTGCACAAACTTCCCTGCTCTTGCAGGAGTTATCTCAGATACAGGTCAGTATTTCTGAATGAATGCTCATTGAGGTCGATCCTTTATAAAACTGCCAAACTACTCCAACTTCATTGGATCCTTCAGGTTCTTGTACTTTAGTAAGGTCGTCACTCTCCAATACTACTGTAAAGGTAAATCAAAGATACGCCAAACAAAACTGCCAACCGTTGGCAAAACTGCCGGCACAACAATTCTGTACCTTACAATAGAAAGTAAAACTCCGTTTTAAAACGCAACTGCGTCATGAGACGAATATGCAGCATAATGGAGTAACTAACGAAGCAAACAACTGAATTGAAACTAACTGCGTCACACCAGGGGTCTCCCTTTTATACCTGTTGTGAACATGTCATCACGTGACCTCACATCGGCGGGAAAATTACATTGTGACCGCACACTGGCGGGAAAATTACATCACTCCACCATCACAAAACCATTACATCATGGTCATAAGACAGTCACAAGATACCCACGGGGTATGTAACAGTGAAGAAAGCCTTTAGAAGTAGAATCAGGTTTATTATCTCCGGCATGTGATGTGAAATTTGTTAACTTAGCAGCAGCAGTTCAATGCAATAAATAATATAGAAGAGAAAAATAATAATAAAAATGTAAGTAAATCAATTACAGTATATGTATATTGAATAGATTAAAAACATGCAAAAAATAAAAACTGTATATTTTCTTAAAAAGTGAGGTAGCGTCCAAGGGTTCAATGTCCATTTAGGAATCGGATGGCGGAGGGGAAGAAGCTGTTCCTGAAAAGCTGAGTGTGTACCTTCAGATATCTGTACCTCTTGCCTGATGGCAGCAGTGAGAAAAGGGCATGCCCTGGGTGCTGGAGGTCCTTAATAATGGACGCTGCCTTTCTGAGACACGGCTCCCCGACGATGTCCTGGGTACTTTGTAGGCTAGTGCCCATGATGGAGCTGACTAGATTTACAATGCTCTGCAGCTGCTTTTGGTCCTGTGCAGTAGCCTCAACATATCAGACAGTGATGCTGCCTGTCAGAATGCTCTCCACGGTACATCTATAGAAGTTTTTGAGTGTATTTGTCGACATGCCAATCTCTTCAAATTCCTAATGATGTATATACGCTATCTTGCTGCCTTTATCTGCATTGATTTGTTGGGACCAGGTTAGATCCTTAGATCTTGACACCCAGAAACTTGAAACTGCTCACTCTCTCCACTTCTGATAACTCTGAGGATTGGTATGTGTTCTTTCGTCTTGCCCTTCCTGAAGTCCACAATCAGCTCTTTCGGCTTACTGACATTGAGTGCCAGGTTGTTGCTGCGGCACCACTCCACTAGTTGGCATATCTCACTCCTGTATGCCCCCTCGGCACCACCTGAGATTGTGCCAACAACCGATGTATCGTCAGCAAATTTATAGATGGTATTTGAGCTATGTCTAGCCACACAGTCATGTCTATAGAGAGAGTAGAGCAGTGGGCTGAGCACACACCCCTGAGGTGTGCCAGTGTTGATCATCAGCAAGGGGGATGCGTTACCACCAATCTGCACAGATTTATAATAAACTATTTAATAACCTACTAAGTTTTATAATACCTATTCATGTGGCTTTCTGTATCACTTCTTTATGTATTTATTGAAAATTTGATGCTCTTTCATCTCTGTCTTTGTCTCCTTTTCTCTTTCTATGATTCTTTGCCATTATCAGTTTCAGTTTCCTCTTTACTTCCTCTGCCCTCCTCTCCATACCCCCTCATTTGCACATTCCTTTGCACTTTCCCTTTTGCATGTCATATTCCCCATCTTCACTTCCACGCATATCACTCCCTCTATTCCGCTTTTGCACAACTTGTTTTTTCTCACTCTTATCACTCTTCCTTTACTTTAGTCCCCTTTGCCTTGTACCTTCCCTTTTTACCCTCTTTCCACCTTTAATTTCTATTCACCCTCTTTCCTTGTATTTACCTAGTGATAACGAAATTAGTACTGATAATCTTGCTAGAAGTGCAAAGCCTGATTCTTATAGAAAATAATTATCGAATAGCAACAAAAATGCTGGAAATATTCGGCAAGTTAGGCAGCATCTGTGGAGAGAGAAAAACAGAATTAATGTTTTGGGTCAATGAGCTTTCTTCAGAAATTAATATAATCAGTTCTCTTGAGTCCAGTTTCTGACGAAGGGAATCAGAAACATTAACTCTATTTCTCCTTCCATGGTATTCTCTCACCCTGCTGAGTATTTCCAGCTTCATTAGAGTCCTGATGAAGGGACTTGGCCGGAAATGTCAACTGTTTACTCTTTTTCCATCGATGCTGCCTGGCCTGCTGAGTTCCTCCAGCATTTTGTGTGTGCTGCGTCAGATTTCTAGCCTTTTCTGTTTTTATTATGGTGTATGTTCATTTGATTTAACTTTAAAAGTTCCAGTGGAGACTTTGTAGCAACATTATGATGCATATACACCCGTGATTGGAGGGATGAAAGAAGTGTGCTCAGCATTGGTTTTCAAAGTTCCCTTTTTGTGTAAGAAAATGTGTTCTTGCTATTCTATATTCATTGTTCATTATTATTCATTGTTCTATAATACCATGTTCAACCATCTATAAAGGACAACCAGAACTTAAGCAAATTTAGGCTGCTTTCAGAAGAAGTAAATAGTTGGTTAAGCATAAATCTTTGGGGAAAGAAATGCTCTCTGTAATATGTAGGGGATTCCCTGAGGACTGTTGTGAGGTACTGCTGCAGATGAACAGAATAGGGTGGGCAGAGTATTTCCTCTTAGTGTTGCAGTTTTGTTTTAGAATTTAGTTAACTGTTATGTGTACACCATAGTTGACTGTTATTGTGTAACATAGCTAATTGAGGCTGTGAGAGTTTTGTTTGGTTTGAGCCTTGATTTGTACAGTTTTTTTCCAGACTGCTGATGTAGGTTGAGTTTAAACTTGCAGCACACAACTAGTTAAGCTATTCATCTCCAAAAACCTGATCTCCAAATGGATATGTGGAGATTGTGGAAACATAGAAAACCTACAGCACCATACAGGCCCTTTGGCCCACAAAGTTGTGCCAAACATGTCCTTACCTTAGAAATTACCTAGGGTTATCCATAGCCCTCTATTTTTCTAAGCTCCGTGTACCTATTTGTCTAGCTGTCTCTTCTGCATTGTCTATTTTTCCTCTTTCCTTGGTACTGAATTTTAAACTTTCTCCAGCTTCTGTCCTAATCCGCTGGGCTTACTTTTTGACTATGAGAGTCTTATTCTATTCCTACAGAACTGCTGAATACCCAGCACAATATTACAATACCTGTACCAGTTTATCTTATAGCAATTCCTTTCCCTCGGTACAAATGCCTGTCCCAGCCAATTTAAATCCACTGCCATTACTTCTTTTTCAAAACAAAACATTGACTTTTTCCCTCCAAGTTGCTGCTCTATCCTCATTTTCTTTTTTTTTAAATTTTTGAGCATGTGCTCTCTCAAGAAACAAACCATTACCTGTTTTACTTGGTAAGACATGACTGATTTTTATCTTCATAATATTTATGTCTCAGACCTACCCAAGGTATTTTTATAGTGATCTTAGTTCTGAATTTTCAATTGATCGTGCTTCAACAGCTTTTTGGAGACACCTTTTGGATTTTCACTACTTTTTTTTTTGGAAGCTGTGCTCCTGAGCAGCTTGGCTGTAGTCTGGCTCCAGTTTAGAAGATTGCCTTCTTGTCTTGAACTCTTACACCCGTTTCATCTGTAAATGCCCTAATTGATCATTTTATCACCTCAAACAGTTGATTAGGTGACAGTTAATTTTTTATATTTGAAGAAATATTTTTGCACCTGTTCTCATCATTTAATATCTTTACCCCAGTAATTCACTTCTTTATATTGAAGACCAGTAATCTTTTCTAGTGCTAAGCTGAATTTGGTATACCAGATTCTGTTCTCTGCTACAGACTGCGGTGGAGTTCATATCCGTGCGTATATTTAAGGTGGAAGTTGATTGTTTCCTGATCGGTCAGGGCATCAAGGGATATGGTGAGAAGGCAGGTGTATGGGGTTGAGTGGGATCCAGGATCAGCCAGGATGACATGGTGGAGCAGACTCGTTAGGCTGAAAGGCCTAATTCTGCTCCTATGTCTTGTGATCAGATGAAATCTAGCCAGAGCTGAATATAGTGGGTGAAATCTACCAAAACTGTTGAAAATAATGTGCATCAGAATAATGGTAATAAAACAGAAAGGGTAATCCAGAGTTTGGATTAATCTTGAATATTTTAAGTTTAGTCATTTGATTGTATAAGCCTGGAGTTAAAAGTTAGCATCCGGAAATAAAAACATAAATGTACTTGGAATGTCAGAAGAATCTACAGTATTGTGCAAAAGTCTTAGGCACATGTTAAATAAAACTATGAAGTGAACATGTTTTCAAAATTAATGAAAGTAGAAGTTTCTAAATATCAAAGGAATTACTATAAAGAACAATTTTTTAAAAAACTAAAATCAAGTATTTGGTGTGACCACCCTTTGCTTTTAAAACTGCAACAATTCTCTTGGGTAGATTGTTGTGCAGTTTTATAAGAAAATTAACTAATAGGTTGTTCCAAGCATCTTGGAGAACTTGCCACAGTTTTTCTGCAGACTTTGGCTGTCTTGCTTGCTTCTTTCTCTCCAGGTAATTCCAGATAGCCTCTGATGATTTTGGCATCAGGGGCTCTGTGGAGGCCATGCCATCTGTTGCAGAACTCCTTTTCTTTTTCTTCCACTGAATCTAGTTCTTTCTGACCTTGGCTGTGTGTTTGGGGTCAGTGTCCTGCTGCAGAATGAAGTTGGGACCGATCAGATGCCTCCCTGATGCTATTGCATAATGGATGAGAATCTGCTTGTACTTCTCAGCATTGTGGGTTCCATTAATTCTGATCAGATCACCAACTCCATTCGGAGAAATGCAACCCCAAACCTGCAGGGAATCTCTGCCTTGCTTCACTGTTGAATGCAAACACTCATCCATGTAGCAGTCTCCAGCTTTTCTATGGAGAAACTGCCTCCTGTTTGAGCCAGAAATTTCAAATTTTGACTTGTCAGTCAAGAGCACTTGCTCCCATTGTTCAGCACCAGTTTAAGATAGCGCTGCTGAAGGCAGGCGACTCAAGAAATATAACTAAATATTAATAACTTGTTTCAGTAAGAAAAAATTGTGGTAAATGATCACTGCAAACAAGGGAGAGCGAGCGAAGGCAAGGCTGAGTAGAGGGTCGAAGCGTGCGGATGTGAGTTGGAGTGAGGTAGCGACGTTCTTGAGACGGAGTTAAACGTGTGGAGTGGAGAAAAGGCAGAGGCAGATTTGGAGCCCATCAACCTGAACTGAGAATGAGCTTTGATCAATCTAAGCACCAGGCCAATTTGAAAAGGTCGGGTACGGGCCAAAATGTGGAGTCAGGGTCCGGGCCCAGAAAATATCGATATGATAGCGTTCGGGTCTTAGTGTAAAGAAGGACCTGATGTTTAGGCAATTTAAATGGCAGGCCAGATGGATTGAAGCAACAAGGTGTTGCCACCAGAGATTAGGGGCAGGAAATTTCTGCTCACTGCTCTGCAACGTTTACTCCATTCTGTTGCGCTGAGGCTGTGGGCCTGCTCTGGGTTCTGGGTTTGTCGGCTCCATGACATTTACTCCATTATGTGCCGAGCTGAGGCTGTGGACCTGCTCTGGCTCCTCTGGGCTTCATGTCTGAAGACTCACTTTCATTCTAAATGCTATTTGCTTACTTTTATTGTTTGCCCAATTTCCTCTGCTCCCCTCTCCCACTTCCTTTTCTTACAAGGCTCTTCTGGACTATAGAGGGATGTACTTGGGTTCCAGTTGTTTCTGTGAGTTCAGAGCTGACAGCAGTATTGGATTTCTGATTTAGAAAAGACGTCAGTTTGATGTTTCTCACAGCTGCTGCACTCAGTTTCCGTGGCCAACCACTGTGTTTCTGGTCCTCAACCTTGCCCGTTTCTTTGTGCTGTTACGTACCCCGTAACTGGGTTGCCAAACCAGCAGAAATGGACCACTAGTTGGAGTCTGGATTACTGGAAGCTAGTAAAGTTTTATTAAAGAAATAAGTAACACGTACTCTAATCGTACGGATATAAATGCAACAGGTTAGCAATGATAAAACACACGTATACAGAACTAGGGTAATAGGAATCAACCAAGCTCTATCGCAGTCTAGGGGTAAAATGATCAGTCTCAAGTGACGCAGAGTTCAGTTCAGCTTAGTACAGTTCGCAGTAATCGCTGTTGTGCCGTTGGAGAGAGAGAGAATGCAAATTTGATTCAAGCAGACCTTTGATGTTCACAGGTGGTTTCGGGCAGACCCTTTTATGTCTTCTGTGGTCACCGACTATGACTCCTCCGTTCTGGATACGGCCATTCTTCCGTGGTGAACCCGGCACCCAGGCAAGGGCGGACACACACACCAGGTTCCCGCCGATCGTACCTTTTCACTCTGTGAGTCTATGGTCGGTTCCCTCGAACCAGACCTCCAAACTCCCACCAACTTGTGGGGGCATACCGCTCTTCCAGGGTCTCATGATCTCGTGGCGTGTGTCGTGCCTTAGCGAACCTGCTCTTTTTATCCCCCTGCTGGGGTATCGCCTGTCCATCAAACTTCAAACCGTTTAGGTTCAAAGCAACCGGTCTGTCAATACTCTGAATTGTGTCTCTTTTCGTTATCTCTCTCCTCTCTCATTAACATTTTGAACATTTCTCCATTTGTCTCCCTTATCTCTGGCTTTTTAAAAGAAAGTCTACTTAGGTCCCGATTCTCTGCTCTTTCAGATACGTACATTGAATTACAAAGCTAGCCTGCATTTTGCTTCTATATTATAGACGATATCATTGTTGCCATAAGTTCTCCCTTTGTTTCGTTTAGAATATCTGATTACTGGCTCATCAATTTATATAAATAGGTTTTCTTTATCTCTCAACAGAAAGCCTTTCAATTTTAAATGCTTAAATTTAGGTCTCATCTGCCTTTTTTCTAATTTGAAAAGACATCTGTTTACCCTATTGTGTCATAACAGTATAGCAAATTTATTCTGCATCTTATTTGTGGCCTTGACATTCCTTCCTAAAACACGATGCTGCAAATTTTATAGGTGCAGCATTGGCTTGTCAAATTTTGAAGCCCTTAACTTAGTTCTTAAACTTGGGGTTTCATGTGTTCTTTCTCTGCCAGAAATTCAGATTTCTGCATTTCAAAATTGGAATCACTCAGTTCTTCTATTCCAGTGCCATTTTGCTTATACATGCAATTTCTTCAAAACATACCTTATTTCACTCAACTCAGTTTCATTTGTTGTCTTTTGCATAACCTATTAACCACCTGAAATCGCTTATGGTAATTGTTATACTTCATCACCAGTCAGTCCTGATGAAGGGTCTCTGCCTGAAACGTCAACTGTTTATTTTTTTCATTAGATGCTGTCTGATCTGCTGAGTTCCTCCAGCATTTTGTGTTGTTTTGACTTACAACATCTACAGATTTTCTCTTGTTTGTAATCATTGACAGTTGTTCTTTGGAACTGAATGCAAATTTTGATATGTATGCTAATACAATTTGGGATCACTATCCATTAACAATGGTGCTGTAAAAGGGCCAGTAACAACATGAAGGATCCCACCCACCCTGCTTAAAGGCTGTTTGCCGCACTGCCAGCAGAGAGGAGGTTACATGGCATCTATATCAGGACCACCAGAGTCAAAGACAGTTTGTTCTCCCAAGCAGTAAGACTGATCAACACCTCCACCCACTATCCCACCCATCCACACCCTCAACCCCCGCCACTTCCTATCATTTCTTGTCAGTGACCTTGCGTACAGCCACTCCTGCACCTAGCGCACTTATGGACATCCAGCCAATGTATGTATATAAACTATCTTGTGTATTTGTATTTATTTTGTTTTTAATTATTATTGTGTTCTTTATCTTGTGTTTTTTTTTGTGCTGCACCAGATAGAGTAATAATTATTTAGTTCTTCTTTACAAACTTGTGTACTGTAAATGACATAAAACAATCTTAATCTTGAATTTTTACTTCAAATGGATCCTATCCATCTTTATTATTTGTCTGTAAATGCATTCAGCATTTTATTTATATCATTATCATATTTGATCTGTTTGAGTTCCCATTCATTTTACTATAAATAGCTTTATCTTTTGAATTAATCCTAGAACTTACAAATACCCACCTGTGCATTCGCCTCTCAAAGAAACTTCTGTGGATTGTTTTGGTTGAAACATAGGTGGTCCAGAACATTTAAACACTTGTGTTCACAATTTTTCTTGTTTATCAAGGCTTATTTTCTCTCAAATCTAATTTAAGCCTGCTTTTTTTTCTGGCACCTGCTTCCTAAGTTCTGTAAATAGTCAGTTTTTTTTAAAGTGGATGCATGTAGGGTTAACTGCAAATTGTCAAGTGCTTGTCATGTTTTGAAGATAACTACCATGCTTTCTGTTAGATCTCTTTTAAAGAATATAAATGGTTTCAAGTCTTTTAAATGAGCAACATTTCATATTGTTTAAATACTAGGGAATATCTGAGAAAGTGGAAAGGAAGAATGGTTAAAAGTGATGACACTGATGATTTTAACTTTAGGTTTGTGCACTAAATTGAAGTATTTATTGAAGTGATTAATCTGCATGTGGTCTCCTCAGTATGCAGAAGACTGCTTCATGTTATTAAGTTGAAAATGCAAGAATGACATGACTTATGAAGATCTGACTTTACCTAAATTCTCATGTGTTGTTAAGCATATTTCAATGTTTTATGCTGTTCATTGTTGACTGGATACAGTATAAATTGCATTAGTTTAATTATGGGGAGCATTAGCATGAGTACTGTGTTCAATTCTGGTCGCCTCACTATAGGAAGGATGTTGAAACCATAGAAAGGGTGCAGAGGAGATTTACAAGGATGTTGCCTGGATTGGGGAGCATTCCTTATGAGAATAGGTTGAGTGAACTCGGCCTTTTCTCCTTGGAGCAATGGAGGATGATAGTTGACTTGATAGAGGTGTACAAGATAATGAGAGGCAGTGATCGTGTGGATAGTCAGAGGCTTTTCCCTAGGGCTGAAATGGCTAGCATGAGAGGGCATAGTTTTAAGGTGCTTGGAAGTAGGACAGAGGAGATGTCAGGGGTAAGTTTTTTACGCAGTCAGTGGTGAGTATGTGGAATGGGCTGCCGGTGGCAGTGGCGGAGTCGGAAATGATAGGGTCTTTTAAGAGACTCCTGAATGGCTACATGGAGCTTAGAAAAATAGAGGGCTACGGGTAAAGCCTAGGTAGTTCTAAGGTAGGGACGTGTTCGGCACAGCTTTGTGAGTCGAAGGGCATGTATTGTGCTGTATGTTTTCTATGTTTCAATGAAATTAAATGAATTATAGCAGGTGTACGTAGAGCATTATAATACGCTTAACTGTTGAAAATAGAAAGCAGAAATATGTTTGAGCACTGTTCTCAAGTACAACCCTTGTATAACCTGCTTCTGCTTGTATAAGCAAAACACACTTTCATCTAAAATAAGTGTTGGGAACCTAGGTGGTGGCATTGAGAGATGGTAAAAGGCTAACTATTGAAGTTCTTGTATTTGTAGAGAAAGGTATGTATTAAGGTTGAAACTATCTTTTCAGAATACTGAGAAGAGAAAGATGTGTTTGATGTTACTTCCTTGGAATGGCAAAAAGACATGAGGAAATAAATGGCAACTTTCATTGGTACTGCCATTCAGTAAGATCTTGGCTGATCTTTTATTTCTGGGGTCAATTTCTTGCACTAAACCCATGTCCTTTGATTCCTATAAAAGCTAATCAAATTGATGTGTGTCTCAGATGATATGTGTTCTTTCAGATACAGTGGATTCTGGTTATTAGTTAGGTCGTCGGTTAATCAGGACAGCCACTTATTTGGGAACACTCTTAAAGAACAAAAACTAATTGAGAAAATAGCCAGAATTCTCTTTGTTTATTTGAGACATCATGTCAGTTAATTGGTATAGGAGACTGTTGTGGAAAAGTTTCTAACTAGCATCAGTTGCGTGTACTTGTGTGGCCATTAGACACTGCACTGTATGTAGAGCGAACAGATTTTAAAATAACATCAGTTGTGTGTGTTGTGTTTGCTTCAGGAGCCTCAGAACCCACACCACCAGGCTCAGGCTCTTGAACCAGTGGGGCTAACTTCACTTGCCCCATCATGAACCATTCCCACAACTGATGGACCCTCTTTCAAGCTCACTTCATCTCATGTTCTTGATATTTATTTCCTATTTATTTATTATATTTTTTTCTTTTGTATTTGCACAGATTGCCTTTTGCACACTGGTAGGTTGTCCTTTTTGGTGCAACCTTTCATTGATTCTATTATGTTTCTTGGATTTGTGTGTTTGCCTGTAAGAAAACAAGTCTCCGTTGTATATGGTGACATATATGTATTTTGATAATAAATTTACTTGAACTTTGAAAAGCAGAGATTTTTGTCACTGATAGTTGGTGAGAAATGAGTAGCAAGATAATTTGGAACTGTTGTTCCAAGCATTCAGGCTTTGAGATGCCAGAAACGGCTGGGAGTGAAAATGAAACTATTTCACGACTTCCAAGTTAGGAACAATGAAGAATTTTAAATATTGACCGTTATCTTGAATGTACAATAAAAATGAGGTTTTGGTGGTTGCAATCATCAAAAGCATTGTATGAAGGCAGTCCCTTCTATAGATGGCTGCACTAATTTTGTTCATTTACTGTCATTCACAAGAACATGGCAGCATACACTGGATGAATTCCTCCATCGATAGCTGATGGGAACTAATATACTGTTTTATATTATGATTATGAAGACACGTATTCCTCTTTTATTGTTATTTAGTAATGCATGCATTAAGAAATGATACATTATTTCCTCCGGTGTGATATCACAAAACACAGGACAGACAAGACTGAAAAAACTGATAAAACCACATAATTATAACATATAGTTACAACAGTGCACAATACCATAACTTGATGAAGAGGTCCATGAGCACAGTAAAGTTAAAAGTTTCTCAAATGTCCCACATCTCACGCAGACGGGAGAAGGAAGAAAATCTCTCCCTGCCATGCCGACCACAATCCGACTCTGAGTCATCTGAAAACTTCGAGCTCTGATCAGCTCTTTGACACCGAGTACTGAGCGCCATCTCTGTCCAAACGATTCGACCTCTTTCTCGGTTGCCAAAAGCAGGCAAGGCTGGGGATTTTGAGGCCTACTCTCCGAAAGATTCCCAACCACACAGTAACGACAGCAGCCAACGGGCGTTTCAGAAATCTCTCCAGATGTTCCTCTGCTTTCACGTCCATTCTCCCATCAAATCAGAATTGTCCACGGCCCCTATTTAACAGATACAATATCATTTTTCACCGGAGGGCTGGGCACGTGTGGCGCGCCACCATCTTCTCCTCCTGCCAATCCAATGCCAATAATACTGTCGTAGTATTGGAATTGGGGTATATGGGGTGTCCAGGGATGGGTAGCACCTCTGGCCTTGTCGAGTCCCAGACTGCTGAGGTTGAGAGAGTGGAAATGCCCAATGCAACGGCTTTTCTACTTTAAAAATTCTTCTGTACAGGTTTCCTGTCATCATATAACAATCAATAACCACCAATATGTTCTGTATTTTATTTCAGTACACAAATTATTACTCATTTAAGCAGAATTTTTTCTTTTTTATCTTTTTAACTATTTCGTGTATCTTCGGCTATTGAGACAGCCACTTAAATAGGCCAAATTAGGTTCCAATGTGTCTCATTTAACTGGAATTAATAGCATTTCCTTCGTACTTTCCACTCCTTTTTTTCTGAAAGTTAAGCTATGTTTGACATAGCCTTTTAATATCTGATGAAAGGTCATCAGCCTTGGGTCCTGTCTGTGATGTTGAATATTTTCAGTGTTCTGTTTTTATTTCATATTTTGGACAATTTCAATATTTTTGACCTTGCCCATTTTTCTTACACTGTTAAAATGAGGTTTAATGCATTATTCATTTAAGGAATTTACAAACTGGTGAACTTAAAGTTGAGTTCAGCAATTTGAAATCATAGTCACGTCTCCTACTTTCCAACCCATCACTGCTAGCAATAGCGCATAATCTGGGCATACCTCTTCTTTCTTGTCCAGTTAGTCTTGTGTTGCTTTATCCTTTAATTTCTCTGCTTGTCTATATAAGGATGTTCCTTGATCAAAGTGAATCAGTCTTTTACATTCACTTTTTTTTTCCACAAATGGTTCCTGTGCTGCTGAATATTCTTACATAACACTTTATCATTGTAGTTTGGAGCATATCTGACACCTCCAGCTAAATGCTCACTTAATGCTCTTTTTCATAATTTTGCATTAAAGGCAGATTAATTTTACCTTTAGTTTGAGATGCAAATAAATCTGTTTATTTTTCCTTCAAAAATGGTGATGGTTGCAAAAGCAGGTCTGTTTTATACTTTTTCATGATGATTGTCTAGGAATTTCCATCTATGATATTCAGCTTTGTCATTTGATCAGGGATTCCAACATTGGAAAATATCTCAGAGGACTGGAAGAAAGTTCATTATGCATAATGCATTCAATGTAGCCAGTAATGAGCATCATTTCTAACATGTTCACAATATTTAAAAAAAAAACTTTTTTCAAGGAATATGTTGCTATGTTCCGTATTGATACTTGTTTCTATCTGCTATTTAGATAAACACTGCTTAAGATAATTAATAAAAGTATTGGACTTTCCAGGAATGTCCTTATCAGCTGGATCGTCTCCTCTGCACTCTCCAAAAATAACTCCTCATACATCGCCTGCCCCTCGAAGAAGGAGCCATACTCCAAATCCAGCAAATTTCATGGTAGCTACTAGTGCCTCTACACCAGTGTCTGATGCAGTCTCTCAGTCTTCATCTTCTGGTCAGGTGATACAAAAAGAAACTGTGGGAGGGACAACTTACTTCTATACTGACACAACTCCAGGACCTCTTCCAGGAATGGTGTGTAGTTACTTTTTTTTCTCTCTGTTAAATACTGCAAATTACGTGTTTGCACTGCAGCAGAAAGTGAACTTGGAATGGTGTATTGGTAAAATGAAAGCAAATTGCTCATTTTATTTATTCTGTAGAGCAAGTGCAAGCTAAACAACTAATTAGATTGTTAAGTAAACTTTTGTTGTTATGTTTTCTGCCACAACTGCAAAATGCTTAGAATATTTAAAATATTCAATTTTTGTATGCTTAACAGATATAGTGAAATTTTACAGTTGATTTTCAAGTTTCTTTGTTTTCCAGGTATTTCCAACATATATTTATCCTTCATCTGCACCCCATGTTGCTTATATGCAACCCAAAGCAAATGCACCTTCTTTCTTTCTGTCCGATGAACTCAGACAGGTAAATTGAACATACTCTTAATGTAGCATTGTGATTTTTTTTTAATGTGCAACCCTAACTGTTTTGTAATAAACCGAGCATATGCTTGATATGTAAATAATGCTGTTTGTGTCAGCGTGGGTAAAGAGCTATTATAAGTTGGGATGTTTTCTTGAAAAGTTGAATGGAAAGAGCTGGTCAAATACCTGATCTTCTTCTAGATACAATTTGCTCATCTGATATAAAATCAGATTAGGTTGGATAGCACTGGGTTACTGGACAGCCCAATTATAAAAGATGGATTATACTGCCAACTTTTAATAATTTTTAATTTAGAAAGGCATCCAAAATCCATGTCAAAAACATAATTTCTACCAGTTAGCATTGGATAAACAGTCTTGAAATAATTGTCTGTTTATAAGGCAATTCAGCATTAAAATGTGAGGTAATATACAATGGAGCCCAGGATGCTTGTCATGGTTTAGGACTAAGATTTCAAAATTCTCATTGAAGTTTGTTTTTGCTCATAAAGGTTGGAAATATTTTTTAAAAAGTAATATTTAATCACTGCCCACTGTATGAAATTGCAGTGTAACTAAAAGTGTATTGAATTTTAATATTCTGTTTCTAATTATTTTTGTTTGTTACAAACTGGCAATATTAACATAAACTCAATTTAGAATCATGAACTATACTTTCCAATTCGTATATTGAAAGCAGAGTCTTGTAAGAATTGATGATTTTATTGTTATAAGCCTATCATTTTTACAATGTGAGTATCATGAGCAAAGCTAATGTATTGCCTACCTTCAGCTGTCTTAGAGAAGTTGTTAAGGAGCCACAGCTAAGAATTGTAAACCTTCTGGTGTAGCTAATCACAATGCTATAGAGCAGGAAGTTCCAAGAATTAGACTCAGCAACAATGAAGAAAAGATGGTGTATTTCAAAGTGAGGATGGTGTAATACCTCAGTACAAATAATGATGTTCTTCTCTGCCTATTGACTTTGTCTATGTAGCATAGTTAAGTACGTTTTGAGGATGCTTTACATAGAGCACTATGGTGGAAGAAATGAATGTTTGGCATGATAGATGGCATGTGATTTTGGCTGGCTGTCTTGTTCTGAATGATGTAGAGCTTGTTGAGTGGTCTTGCCCTCTTCCAGGCAGTAAAAAATATTCTGTCATGCTCAGTCTTTGCAACCAATAATTAACCACCTTGTAACATCCAAAATCAGCATGGTCATCTCATCTTCTTTTGGTCTTCGTTCTATAGTTTTTATTCTCTCCACCCCTCTTGCTTGTCTTCTATTTGAAACATTTATATTCTAATGTTGCTGTGTAATGAGGAAGGTGATCAACATTAGCTCTGTTTCTTTATCCACACACACTGTCTAACTTGTTTTTCGCAGTTTCTGCTTTTATTTCTAGATTCTTTGTACTCAACATGCCCACTCTCATGTCAGTGAACCTGGGTCAATCCCCTAACTTGTAATGTTAAAATGAGGTATGCGTATTATCAGGTTAGAGACTTCGGTGGTATACTTTACTGCTCCTGCTGATGGTCCTCTGTGTCTCAAGAGCACTCAATTTTGAATTGCCGAATGTGTTCCAAGTCTGCCACCTCACACAATTGTCATGCTGCTCTACACAATAGAGGATTGTCTTTGTGGGGGAACAGATTTTGGAGTGCACTGGTCACTTATGCCAATTCTGTCATGGATAGGTGCATCTGTGTCAGGTTGCTTAATAAAAATGAAGTTAAATAATTTTATTCCATGTTGGTTCACTCACTCCCTGCTGCAGACTCAGTTTAGTAGCTATATTCTTCAGGACTTTAGAGGCTCAGATAATTTATTGGTTCTCTTCTATTTTAGACTTTTGTTTATTAACTACAGCTTCACTTTCAATACTGTAATTTCAAACAAACTCATCACCAAACTTTAATACCTGGGAGTCAACACCTCCCTCTCAACTGGATCCTCAATTTCCTGACTGCAATCACCAGCACCTCTGCCATGATTATCCTCAACGCTGGTGCTCACAAGGTTGCAACCTCACCCCTCTACTCTACTCTCTATACACTCGTGACAGTATGACCAGATTCTGCTCTACCTCAATCCAAAGGTTTGCAGATGATACCAGAAAAGTGGGCTGTATCTCAAATAATGATGAGTCAGAGTACAGGAAAAAGATAGAGAGCTTACTGACAAGGTATCATGATGACAACATTTCTCTCGATGTCAGCAAATCAAAAGAGCTGGGCATTGACTGCGGAAAGGGGAGTGGTGCACATGCACCTATTTAAATCAAGTTCCTAGGAGTGAGCATCACCAATAGTCTGTCCTGGTCAAACCATGCAGGCTCCACAGTCAAGAAAGCTCACAAATGCCTCTACTTAAGCAGCTAAAGAGATTTGGCATGTCCCATCAATCCTTACCAATTTCTTTCCTGACTTGGTAGGGCAAATGTTCTGCCTATGACTACAAGAAGCTTAGAGTTGTGGACACAGCTCAGCACATCATGGAAACCAGCCTCCCCTCCATGGACTCATCTATACTTCACAATGCCACAGTAAAGCAGCCAGCATAATCAAAGACCCTACAAACTGTCAACATTCCCTCCTGATACAAAAGCCTGAAAGTTTATTCCAGCAGGTGCAAGGACAGTTTCTACTCAGCTGTTATTCAATAATTTTATAGTTACCTAGTATGATAAAATGGAATCTTGATCTCCAAAATCTGCCTAGTTTATTTTATTGCATATTGTTGTCAATCTGCACTGCATTTCCCTGTTTTTGTTAACTTTATTTTGCATTCTGTTGTTTTACCTTGTATAACCTCACTGCACTGGAGTAAATTGATCTGTATGAATAGTATGCAGGAAAAGCTTTTCATTGTACTTCAGTGTATATGACAATAATAAACCAATTCCAAAAGGCTTAATATCCAGAGGTTCATCAGAAATTTAGTATGCATCATATTATGGGGAAAAATAGGAGGAAAAATTAGTGAGGGTGGATAAAGTCTTGGAATTACATTTGGATTAGGAAAATTAAATGCTTCAAATGCATTTGAGTTTTGTTTTGTTCCAAACACTGAGCAATCTTGGGAAAATATTTTAGGAGATCATATTGGTTAATCTACAGGGGATGGACACATTTTATTTCATAAGGAACTTGGAATTATCCCATTCTAAGACTGTTACTTCTTTGGTGCCTTTTCTGTATTTGTTTTTTTTTAATTTATTCTTAAAAAGAAATAGCTTGCTTTAATGTCAGCATTTAATCATCTGTCCCTCATTAGAACAAATTATAAGATGGAAACAAAACAGACTGGTCTCACCTAGTTCAAAGGGTGAAAGCTGTGACCCCCAAAAAGTGCCCCATCTACATTTCCCCACAGTGCCAACAGTTGCTTCGCTTTTGAGCTCAGCGGAAAAGGTGACAGCACGTCCTGTTGAAAGCTCAGCCACGGGTACTGAGTGCACTGTACGTGGGGTCCCAGAAATGGTGGTAGGTTGAAAGGATTATCTAGTAGATATAGATTGAAGATGTCTATCATAACTTCTCTGTAAGTGCCCAGCCAACTATGCTTATGTGTTGTAGTACCAGGTCAGTCTATCAATTCTGGCAGAAATTTTCCTGCTGTCCAACTCATGGGCTAACTGTGTTATGAATCAGGCCATGCTGCATCATGATCACGCATTCCAGTTCCACCTGTTTTAAACACTGAGAATTGAGAGTTTGAGGATAAGAAATGCTTTAATTTGCAAAGCTAAATTAGTACTTAAGAAAATTCATATACAAGTTGGATTCAATAACATACATTATAGCCCTGACCATTAAGTAAAAATCATGAAGCCGGGATCACATCACCTATCTTTTTTAAAAATCTCTTTGAAAAGCGATTGCAATGCTAAGGAGCTGGGGTAGGGGTGGTGGGGGTGATGGTGGTGGTGGTGTGGGGGGGGGGCACGCGCGGGAAGAGTCATCATCTACCTCACACAACTTTTGGGATAAACAGAGCATGACTTAACTGTGTTTTCTTCTTGGGTATTACTAAAGTTTTCAGGCATCTCATCCAAAAATGCTTCACAGCAACTTTGGTTAGAAAGTTACCACAGCAGGTTGAAGTTCATAACTTTTACATAAGGTAGATGGAAGATACTACTACTACGTTGACTCAGGTCTAGGGTGCCAGCGTCGGGCACGATGACGGACTCTCCACTTCTCCCTCTCCCTCATCAGTGTGTTCAGTTCATCTACATTAGCCACACCGCTGTCTTCTAGGAGTGTGTTGTCCATAGTCTTGGGAGGGCGCCCAGGGTTCATCCTCCCGTGCTTGGGCTCCCATATGATGACGAGGCTGGCAGGTAGCTTGGGGTGGCGTAGACAGTGCCCCGCTAGTTGCAGTCTTCTTGCCTTGATTTTAGTGGTGAGCATCAAGATAGTCTTGAGAAAATACAGGGGCTACCCAGGTTCCAACATATCATTTCCACCCCCTCCACCCAAATTCTGCCATCTCCAACATAATCCCACCATTAGTCATATCATCCCATCCCCTTGTTTCTCTATTTTAACAAGGATCACTCTTTTCACAACTCCCTGGTCTATGCATCACTCCCCAATGATCCCCCTCCAGACGCTTATCCTTGGGTCCATACTAAGGTTGCACCACCTGCTTCATCATTATTTAGAGCCTTACACTACTTATCCATGTGAATCTATTGCTGTCATCAGTTGCATCTGGTGCTCCCCAGTGCAGATCCTCTATATTGGTGAGGCCCAACACAGAATGGGGGATCATTTTGTTGAGTACCTTTGCTCTGTCTGCTATAGTTTAGTGGCCAGCTTTTTAAATTTCATTTCTAATTCCTACACTAAAGTGTCTGTCCATGACTTCCTGAACTGCCATGTTGAGGCCAGATGCAGATTGGAGGAGCAGCACCTCATTTTCTATCTTGATAGAGCAATCAATGTTAATGCCATCAGTTTGGATTCTTACTTCTAGTAGCCATTCCTCTTTTTGTTCTCCCCCCTCCACTTTTATTTTCTCTTATCCTTCTGGCCCCTTTCCCTTTACTTCTTCTCTTTGCTCTCGCCTGTCCCTTCACCTATATCTCCTTCCCTTTATTCCATGGTCTACTGTCATCTCCTTTCAAATTTCTTTTTTTACAGCCTTTTGCCTGTACCACCTATAACATTGTCAGCTTCTCATATCTTTTCTTTTTTCTCTTCACTCCCCCACATTCCTGCCCTTCCCTCTCCCTACCCCCATCCAACTGGATTCACTTATTTACCCACCAGCTCGTGTTCCTTCCCTCCTCCACCTTTTTATTTAGGCTTCTACCCTCTTTCCAGTCCTGCTGGAGAGTCTCAGCCCAAAGCTTTGACTGTCATTTCCCTCATACATGCTGCCTGACCTATCGAGTTCTTCCAGCATTTTACATGCTGTGAAAGACCTGACTTACGTTCATCATACTTCTTGCAAATTCTCTAATTAAATTTTAAAATACTTTAAAAAAATTATCTTAAAGTTTAAAAATAAGGGAATAAAATCGGCAGCTATTTATTTCAAAAGATAATACTTTTTTGAAAAAATTAACCCTGTTGGAATAATCAGACATTGTTGTCGTTAAAAATGCATGCTGCTGGTCCACAGCAGGAGGCCATTTAAAGGATTTACTTTGAAAACATTGTAAAATACTTTATCAAGCATGTAGCATCCGTAGATGTTCTCCGGCCATCAAAACCAACCATGGGAGTGGGACATTTGATTTTGTACAATTATAATTTACCAAGAAAGCTGATAGATAAATATGGATATTGTTTGGCCCTCATTGAAATCGTTCATTTCTGACTAAGGGGAGAAAATCAATTTACGGGCTATTCTCGGGAGTGGAGCCATTGTGTAGCGTAGGGACTGCCTGTATAAATTCTGTTGCATCATAAAGCAAACTGTTGTCATCATTGCCAATTGTTATTTTATCTACAGTGGCTAAAATTATAATGGGTGAAACTAATTATGTAATTTATTAATGTCTTTTTGTAGGAATTGATCCACAAGCATTTAATAACTATGGCACAGATTGACCAAACAGAAAATCCAGGTAAGATTGGTCTTACACATTTGAAACAGGTTTTGCAGAATTCAGCAAGGGACACTAGAGTGTATTATATATTTAAAAGATATACCCATCTACATTATGTGCACCTAAAACCATTTTGTAAAAATATATTGCAAATAAATTTGAAGTTATACACTTCTTTTTCAAGGTCAGACTCACACAATTGTTGCTTGCAGTCAGCATGATTTTGAAGTTGTTTTCTTCTATAAAGTCGATTTTGCTGCCTAAGATGGTCCTGAAGCTGAGCAGCATGGCCCCAGGTGGCACCTGGCCCTTTAACAACATGAGACAGATGGTGTAAAGCAGCCAATCTATCAAACTCGTCATTGTTCTGTCATGCTTCTGAATTTCAGAAACATAGCTAGCTTTTTAAAAAAAAAAGTAATAAATAATCAAACATAACAAATCAGGAACATATTTGATAGATGTAACTTAACTTATTCTTAACTAAATTCCCATAGCCCTGTGGTCACTATTCAGTTGAATAAACTCTTGGAATCTGTGCCATCTCTACAAATGTCTAAGAGCAGATTTCTGGTGTGTATTTATTAGGTGATCCCAGCAAGCTCCCTTTCTATCGTTGGACTGCATTTGGAACTGCAAAATCACAAGCAGGGGTTTGCAGAGCATGTCCCAATAGGGTTTTGCCAGCAAAATTCAACCCTTAATTTCCTCCAGCTAGTGAAAATAAATATCATTTGAAAAAGAAACTGAAGTATTGCAACTAAATTTATAATCGCAATCAGATTTATTGTCACTGATCTAAGTTGTGAAATTTGTTGTTTTGTGGCATCTGTACAGAGCAGGCATAACAGATTAATAATATAATATCCTTCCGCACCTCACTGGTGCATCGGGCGGCAACCCTGCCATTTCACTGGCATTTGTCTGCTTTTCTTATGAGGCCAAGTTGCTACCTCAGTGCTCAACTCAGCATGGATGGAAAGCATGCAAAGAGCCGCCTGGATTCGAACCTGGGACCAACGGGCCCACTTGCCCCAAAATCCAGTGCGGATGCCACTACACTGCTGGCTGGCTATAACAGATTACTATGTTAATTTCTATCAGTGTAACTATAATTGTGAATTGCAGCAGGATACTTTGAGCTGTCAACAAGTAAACAATGTTTTCCAGTACTTATTTTGGAGTTCACTAACCAAAATTATGTCCAGTAAATATTTATAGTGGTGCCAATGTGCTGTGTTTCAAAGTTGCAGTTTCCTGTGTATATTTTGCCTCAGTATTGGTACTGAAACTGAGATATCATTGCACAATAATTAGGAAACAGTCCTCACATTAGCTGTAACATTACTCCAATTCAACAAAATGGACATGTATTCACCATCTCCATCATAAATAGATGACTTAGCGAGATTTTTAACTTCATCGGGCCCTTTGACTTGTGTATGGTGACACGTAACAGCAACAAGTAATTTCCTTGTGTTAGTTTATATGCAATGTAAATAATACATGCATAAAATAATTTCTGTCACCAGGTTTTTTGCTAAAATGCACTATTTGGTTTAAGCGGGCTTATATATTGACTTTTCATTGACCTTTATAAAAGCTATATTGCCTTCAATGTAGGTAAACATCCCAAAATCCTTCCCAGTGGCATAATCAAAAATATTAAAAGTGGTAATTGTGCAGAAATTGGTTTTTAAGGGAGGTTTTAGCGGTGATCAAGAAGTGTAGTTTTTGGAAATGAAGTCTGATGGCTGTGACTGAAGGCAAGGCGATCATTAGCAGAGTAAAGGATCTGGGTCATCCATTTAAAGCAGTAGTTGTAGAAAAAGGGAGACTATTTTCCAGCAATTTTAAGAATTTAGTTGTGAATGGTAGGTGTGAGTTGTATGCTAGAGGACAGGTAGAAAAGATGAGCATTTTAGATGAAGTTTGCAGTAAGTTAATAATGGGTGGCCATCAAGGGCACAGTTAGAATAGTGAGCCTTAGTTGCAGATTCGTAAATGATTATATCAGCAGGTGATTGAGGATGAGCTGATCTGTTAGATGTCATGGAACAGCATACGTGATCTTTCTGCTAGAAAGGGTATAGAGTCTGGTATTCAGTGTGGAATGAAATAAGACAACAAGATTTCATGTTGTTTCAGGTTAACATTTCACTTGAATGACCTTCATTGACCTGTGATGTGAATTTTTCTTTGCAATTGCAGCCATCTCTCCTGAGTATGTTGTGTAGTTTATGTTTTTAATATTAAGACTATTAGTATCTGGTCTGTTGTTTGTGCAGTCCAGTTCAGCCTAGGAAGGCAATTGGAGAGTTGGATGGAATCGATAGTGAAGATAAAGTATTTGTGACAGTGACTAAGGTAATGACTTCACCTTTCCTGGTGTTCATCAAATAAATGTTGGGGCTTGTCCAACACTGTTCCTTAGTCCATAAGAATTTGGAGAGTGGTGGAAGGAATTTGCAGTTTTTTCCTCAATTTATCAGTAATAGGAAGTTTATTAGGGAGTTGAAAAGTGAATGAGACCGTAAGATGTAGAATTAGGCCATTTTGGCCATTTCATCCTGATTGATTCACCTTTCCTCTCAGCCCCAAACTCTTGCCTCTCCCCCCCCCCGCCCCCACCAGCCCATATCTCTTCATTACCTGACCGATCAAGAATCTGTCACTCTCTGCCTTAAATATACATAAAGATTTGGCCTCTACAGGTGCCTGTGGCAACAAATTCCACAGATTCACCACTCTCTGGTGAAAGAAATTCTTCCTCATTTCCATTCTAAAAGGATGCCTCTCTATTCTGAGGTTGTGTCCTCTGGTCTTAGACTCTCCAACCATTGGAAATATCCTCTCCACATCCACTCTATCAAGTCCTTTCACCATTCCATAGGTTTCAATGAGGTCACCTGTCATTCTTCTAAATTCCAGTGATTACAGGCACAGAGCCAACAAATACTCTTCATGTGACAAACTGTTTAATCCTGGAATCATTTTTATGAACCTGCTTTGAACCCTCTCCAGTTTCAGCTTATCCTTTCTAAGATAAGGGGCCCAAAACTGCTCAAAATACTCCAAGTAGGGCCTCACCAGTGTTTTATAAAGTCTCAAAATTACAAATGTTTGTACATCCTTGCTTTTATATTGTAGTCCCCTTGAAATGAATGCTAACATCTCATTTGCCTTCCTCATCACAGACTCCACCTGCAAATGAACCTTTATGGAATCCTGCACAAGGACACCCAAGTCCGCTAGTACCTCAGATTTTTGTATTTTTTCTCCGTTTAGAAAAAAGTCAACCCTTTCATTTCTTGTACCAAGTGCTTGACCATACACACTTCCTGACACTTCTTTGCCCGTTCTCCTAACCTAAGTCTTTCTGTAGCCTCTCTACTTCCTCAAAACTACCTGCCGCTCCACCTGTCTGCATATTGTCTGCAAACTTTGCAGCAAAGCCATCAATTCCATCATCTAAATCATTGACACATAACGAAAAAAGAATCTGTCTTAACACATGCCATATGGAACACCAGTAGTCATCAGCAGCCAACCAGAAAAGATTCCCTTTATCCCCCATTCTTTGCCTTCTGCCAATTGGCCACCGCTTTATCCATGCTAGAATCGCCCCTGTAATACCATGGGCTCATAGCTTGTTAAGCAGCCTCATGTGCGGCATCTTGTCAAAGGCCTTCTGAAAATCCAAGAAACAACATCAACTGATTCTCCTTTGTCTATCATGCTTGTTATTTCTTCAAAGAATTCCAACAGATTTGTCAGGCAAAATATTAGTTTGAGGAAGCCCTGCTGACTACGGCCTATTTTATCATGTGCCTCCAAGTACCCTGAAATCACACCCTTAACAATCGACTGCAACATCTTCCCTACCACTGAGGTCAGATTAATTGGCCTGTAATTTCCTTTCTTCTGTCTTTTTCCCTTCTTGAAGAGTGGAGTGACATTTGTAATTTTCCAGTCTTCCGGAACCATTCCAGAATCTAGTGTTTCATGAAAGATCATTTACTAATGACTCCATGATTGTTTCATCCACCTCTTTCAGAACTTTGGGATGTGCACCATCTGGTCCAGGTGACTTATCTACCTTCAGACCTTCAGTTTCCTAAGAACCTTCTCTCTAGTAATGGTAACTACACACTTCATGACCCCTGACACCTGGAACTTCCACCATACTGCTAGTGTCTTAATGACTTTTTTAGTTGCCTCCTGTTGGTATTTAAAAACTTCCTACTAATTTCATAAGAATTGAAGTTGGTGTGGAATTCCAAGTGGGGGTATTTCTAGAAAGCCATCTCATAGGCATTCCAGAAATTAAAACACTTGGAATACTGCACCAACATGATTTTTCCCAATCTATCTGCATATTGAAATCCCCCATGACTATTGTAACATTGCCTTTCTTGGCATAAATTTTCTATCTCCCGTTGTAACTTGTAGACTGCATCCTTACTACTGTTTGGGGATCTGTATATAACACCCATCAAGGTCTATGTACACTTGCAGTTCCTTAGCTCTATCCACAATGATTCAATACTTTCTGACCTCATGTCACCTCTTTTTGATGATGCCTACAACATCATACTTGGCAATTTGAAACTGTGCTACAAGTTCATCAACCTTATTCGGTATACTGTGCACATTCAAATATACCACCTTTAGTCATGTATTCACCTTTTTCGATTTTGTCCGCCTTTTATGTTGCAAATTGTCCTATTGACTGCAATTTTGCCCTATCATCAGCCTCTCCTTCTCTGTTCCTCTGACTAAGGAATCTCCTATCAACACTGCAGTCCTCTTCACTTCTCTGCTCTTCTGAGCCACAGCACCAGACTCGGTGCCAGAGAAACGGTTACTGTGGCTCTCCCCTGGTAAGTCGTCCCCTCAATAGCATCTAAAGTTGTATACTTATTATTGAGGTGACTGGCCACAGGTGTACTCCGCACTGGCTGGGCTTTTCCCTTACTTCTCCTGACAGTCACCCAGTTACCTGTCTCCTGCAACTTAGGGGTAACTACCTCCCTGTAGCTCCTGTCTATCACTTCCTCATTCTGTTGTATGAGTCGAAGGTCATCAAGCTGCAGCTCTGTACAGCTGCTGCAAATGTTTATCTAGGAGACTGGAGGTCTTCCAGATTCCCCATTTCCCACACACAGTACAAAACACTGCCCCTGGAACCATTCTCGCTACGTTATGCATTTATAGATGAGGAATGAACAAATATGAACAGAGAGAGTAATTTACCAGATAATCTACCTCACCCAATCTTGATCTCACCTAAGCCTGATGAGCCAAAGCCACTCTAAAGACTGGCACACTCCAAAAGAATGGTCGCTCCACTTGCACTTGAATTATTCTTATGGGCCCTTTCTAATGAATCCCTCTTGCTGATTGGTTGCTCCTCCAAAAAACTGTCGTGAAACTCTGCCTTTAAAATTTCGATTGCCCCTCTGATTTAAAATAGCTCTTTGCTTGCATTCCTGGTGAGGATTGTACAACTCAACAGAGGTAACTGGCATGAAGAAAATTTTTTGCTGGATATTGTTAGGCTACAATTAGATGATAAGGGTAGACTTTCTACTGAATGGACAACTGAGTTGAGGTGTAGGCGAGAACTAATATAGTTTATTTTAGGTTGCAATAAAATGAGGCAGAAGGCAACAATGTGGAAGAAAATATTATTGCAGAACATTGAATTCTTTTTCATGCATTCAGAAACTTTGAGAGAATATAAATCTCTGACACTAGTTGGAAAGAGCAATAGTCCTGTGGCAGTTTTATATGGGGACCAATGAGAAAAGGAAACCATTAACACCATTAACTGTCTAAGATAAATACGCTTTGAGAGATTTTTTAAAAATGACTTTAAAAGGCAATTGACTTGAAATGTTTAGTGTAGGATAAAGTTGTAAGTAATTCAGTCACGTATACTGTGGATTCTGGTTAATTGGGGCACATTGGGACCTGTATATTATGGCTGTTCCAGTTAGCCAAAATATCATGAAATAGTTGGAAGGTATTGAAAAAGACAAATTACCATTTAACTTGAGAAGCAAATTATGTATTTAAATTAAATACAGAACAAATTGGAACACTACCAATACTACAATAGTATAAAAGTGTTATTAGTTCCTAATAGTTATCAATGGAGGAGTGTATATTGCTGTGTTTCTTTTTGATTGACTGTAAATGAATAAAATCAGCACAGACACCTAGTGTAGATAAAGGACTGCCTTCATTTTGAGTCGATGACTATCGACCCAAATGGATGATTCTGGGATTGAATAGCTTGTCATATGAAGAGTGTTTGATGTCTCTGGGCCTTTATTCACTAGAATTCAGAAGAATGAGGGGTGACCTCATTGAAACCTATTGAATGGTGAAAGGCCTTGATAGAGTAGATAAGAAGAGGATGTTTCCTATGGTGGGAGAGTAGACACAGCCTCAGAATAGAGAGGTGTCCTTTTAGAATGGAGATGAGGAGGAATTTCTTTAGCCAGAGAGTGGTGAGTCTGTGGAATTCTTCGCCACAGGCAGCTGTGGAGGCCAAGTCTTTATGTGTATTTAAGACAGAGGTTGATAGATTCTTGATCGGTCATGGCATGAAGGCAGGAAGAAAATTGCATCAGCTATGATGAATTGATGGAGCAGATTTGATAGGCCAAATGGCCAAATTCTGCTCCTATATCCTATGGTCTTATGGTCTTATAACATAACACAAGCACATGATACTGAAGCTATTTAAAACTGTTCACTCTAAACATGGTGTAGTGTCCCAATTAAGTGGCAGTGTTCCAAATAAACAGGGAATCCTGGCTATTTTCTTGATTAGTTTTTGTTCTTTAAGAGCTGTCGCAAATAAGCAGCTGTCCCAATTAACCGATGGCCCAATTAACTAGAATGTATTGTAATTGAAAATTTGCATTTTACTCATGTTACTGACCTTAAAATTGGTTAGTTTTTCACAGCTTGAAAATTTGACTATCAAATGTATTTTCTACTTGGCTGCATAGTTTCAAATGCTAAGCTCCAATTTCCTTTTAATAAATTTTTTTAAGCACCTGAAATTTTGAAAGCACTATTTATACATTAAAGAAAGAATTAGTATTTAGAATGCTGTTCAGAAGTGGGAACTGTGATTACTTCTTTTGTCAATAGACAATAGGTGCAGGAGTAGGCCATTCGGCCCTTCGAGCCAGCACCACCATTCACTGTGATCATGGCTGATCATTCACAATCAGTATCCAGTTCCTGCCTTATCCCCATAACCTTTGATTCCGCTATCTTTAAGAGCTCTATCCATCTCTTTCTTGAAAGCATCCAGAAACTTGTCCTCCACAGCCTTCTGGGGCAGAGCATTCCATATATCCACCACTCTCTGGGTGAAAAAGTTTTTCCTCAACTCTGTTCTAAATGGCCTACCCCTTATTCTTAAACTGTGGCCTCTGGTTCTGGACTCACCCATCAGTGGGAACATGCTTCCTGCCTCCAGCGTGTCCAATCCCTTAATAATCTTATGTTTCAATAAGATCCCCTCTCAGCCTTCTAAATTCTAGAGTATACAAGCCCAGTCGCTTCAGTCTTTCGACATATGACAGTCCCGCCATCCCGGGAATTAACCTTGTGAACCTGTGCTGCACTCCCTCAATAGCAAGAATGTCCTTCCTCAAATTTGGAGACCAAAACTGCACACAGTACTCCAGATGTGGTCTCACCAGGGTCCTGTACAGCTGCAGAAGGACCTCTTTGCTCTTGTACTCAATTCCCCTTGTTAAGAAGGCCAGCATGCCATTAGCTTTCTTCACAGCCTGCTGTACTTGCATGCTTGCTTTCAGTGACTGATGTACAAGAACACCTAGATCTCGTTGTACTTCCCCTTTTCCTAACTTGACTCCATTTAGATAATAATCTGCCTTCCTATTCTTACCATCAAAGTGGATAACCTCACATTTATCCACATTAAACTGCATCTGCCATGCATCTGCCCACTCACCCAGCCTGTCCAAGTCACCCTGCATTCTCATAATATCCTCCTCATATTTCACACTGCCACCCAGCTTTGTGTCATTGGCAAATTTGCTAATGTTACTTTTAATTCCCTCATCTAAATCATTAATATATATTGTAAACAGCTGCGGTCCCAGCATTGAACCCTGTGGTACCCCACTGGTCACCGCCTGCCATTCCGAAAGGGACCCATTAATCGCTGCTCTTTGTTTTCTGTCAGCCAGCCAATTTTCAATCCATGTTAGTACTCTGCCCCCAATACCATGTGCCCTAATTTTGCCCACTAATCTCCTTTGTGGGACTTTATCAAAGGCTTGTCCTCCTGATCTGAGCCAACATTTTGTCCTCTCTGCTCAGTGATCTCTATTCCATACATATTGTTGCTATCTGACTGAGCTTAGTTATTCAGGACACTCAGAATCTGTTCTGAGGTTTTCCTTGTTCTGAACCTTTCCCAAGGTGCAGATAGCCATCCTCTCAGGCTTTAGAGGAGGAGCTTAATTCTAGATTGCAGTGATGTAGAGCATTTTGAAATGGGTTTGGTAAGTATGTGAATGATGTACTATTTTAGTTACTAACTGGCAAATGGAAAAATGCTTTTGTATATTTAGCGTGGACCAGTTAAGATTTCTGGTTATTAGAATAATCCATGAATTTTTCTTTAGGGTTTCCAACTGAAGTGGACAGTTACCACAGTCTTTTTCCTTTGGAGCCCCCACCAGCTAACCGGCTACAAAAAACAAGTAATTTTGGTTTCATTACATCATGTTATAAAGCTATCAGTAGCAAAGACGATCTCCCATACTGCCTACGCAGGATACATGGTAAGGAAATTCAGACTGTAATCGTGGTGTACTAGCTATTGGTCAGTATTGCATTACAATTGTATTACAGAAAAATCTTCCCAATTGTATTTTTATGTTTGAAGTCAGAAATGTAGCTGCTGCAGTGTTCCCAAATATTGTTCCCAAAACAATTATTAGTTTTGGGAACTCAAATATGCAAGATGGTAAAGTAATTCCATTCTTGGTGTATATGTGCAATTTTGTCCCTGTTTTGATCATAATCATCTCAAAAGCATTACAGTTCTAGTCACACAAAGCATGTTCAGACTGTTCAAATTTGACTTGGAACCTTAAAGTCAAATCTTATGAAGTCGGCACCATCGAACAATGCGACCAAAGGTGACATCCTTCAGACAATTCACAAAACCGCTTCTTTTACTAGTACTACTTTCAAATATGATTCTGCTACTATTTGAACCTATGATTTACATTTTCATGGTGTGTTTTCGGGCCAGTTGAATGGTCTGGAGTTTTGCTGTCTCTGGGGTTTTGAGTGAAGTTTGCACCCTGGAGGCCAAGAAGCCTGAAGACAGACACAAGCGCCTGATCAAATCCATTTCTTGCTGATTAAAGCTTTGTGGAAGACTGAAATTGATGACAGCAAAAGGCGAGCGGCTCTGCTTGTATTTGATAAGTCTCTTTCTGCCTCATGCTTGCTGTTGTTAGAGGAAGGTGTCTGCGTGTGACCAATCTCGCTCACTCTCCCTTGATGATGTCGGAGTCTTGGATCTTGGGCGAGGATTAATCACCGTTGTTCGTGAATTGGACTCTGTAGTTCATGTTATGTGTTTCTGGTTACTCCTTTATTGCTATTTTGTGATTCTGATCGGGGCTGACTGACTCAGCAGCTGCAGTCAACCAGTGACACTGCTAAATTGAACTGAACTAAGCTGAACATTCCTAGACTGTTTCAATTACTTTGTGGTTTGATGTTTATATTCAGTGCTTTTCGCTCTTTTTTGCCGTTTGTGCAATTTGTTCTTTTTTTTTGCACATTGGGGATTTGATGTTTTTCTTTGGCTGGGTTACACGGTTTTCTTTGTTTCGTGGCTGTCTGTGGGAAGACGAATCTCAGGTTGTACACTGCATATGTACTTTGATAATATATTTTTGAATCTTTGAACAAAAATAGTGGTCAAGGTCCTAACATTAAAAAGGAATGATTTTAATTCCTGACGAAGGGACTCGGCCCGAAACGTCGACTGTACCTCTTCCTATAGATGCTGCCTGGTCTGCTGCGTTCCACTAGCATTTTTTGTGTGTTGCTTGAATTTCCAGCATCTGCAGATTTCCTCGTGTTATGGTTTTAATTTGGTGCTTTGATTAATCTTCAGGTTTTCGTCTTATTAACACAAAGTGTATGGTCTTAGTAGACATGTGGAAGAAGATACAGCATTCAAACACAGTAACACTGAGAGAGGTATTCACTACCAAAGCATTTGGAGAACACTGTGAGTAATTAAGAATATTTCAATCTATCTAAAGGATGAATTTTCTCAATTTTTAAAATCGGATTTGAAAGAACTGTAATGTTTTTTTTCCTCCTAAGTCACATTCTCAAAATAACTGAATTAACATGTCTGTTTTTAGTAAACTTTCATATCTACCTTTGACAATGTGGTGATAACTTACAACAGAACCTCTAAGCACATTTTGGTCTAAGTAATGTTTATGCACCATTTCAATCTAGGTGGCATTGATTGAACAATTATGTGTAATTCTCTCTAAATATTCTGATGGCCAAATATTTTTTAACATGAATTTATGGGAGTGGCAACCTCTGTAGAATCAGATAGGCAACAGTTTTTTTTGTCACTTTTACTTTCATTGTTTTTACATGAATTTGACTCTGCACCAACCTGTTATTTAAGTTCACTACTGACGTAAGTGTGTCAGTAATTTAAGTTAACACCAACAGTCAATTAGGAAGAAGAGTAAATAATGGAGAGAAATTCTCATAACTTTTTTTGAGCTATGTTTTGCTTTTTTCATAGATAATAATACTTAGAGCTTTAACCTTAGTAATAAATATCCTTCAATATGTGTATACAAAATAAATGTTCACTGTGAGAGCATTATCTCTAGGATTTTGTGGATTTGTCAACTTGTATCCCTTGATTTCAATAATGGACAAAATATATTGAACTGTTTTTAATATGCTGACAGATTAGAGTTCCACATTGCTGTTGGGTAGAGTATTCTAAAGATTAGATTACCTCTGGATGAAGAAATTTCTTCATATCTCAGTGGTAAATAGCCAACCTTTTACTTTGAGAGACTGTGATCTTAGGATCTAGCCAAGGAAATTTTATGCCAACTGTAAATAAAATTGTAAAGCCTGTAAATAATTGTCTTTGTTTAAATGACAGCTCAGGTCTCTCTGAGCTCCACATTTTCTTATCTAACCATTTATAAAAATGGTATTTTGTTTTTTTAGGCAATGTAGATGATTTCACATTATTGCCCACATTATATTCTCTATATCCTCATCCATTCACTTATCCCATCAATATTTGCCTAAAGCTCCTCAGCATCCTCTTACTTGTCCTAATTGAGACATTTTGGGGAACTGTTGAACATAATGTAAATATGTATTTTGTTTTGTTGCCGAAGTGGTTTCAACTTCATTTATTTGTTGCAGTATCTCCTGTAGGTCGGAATTGATTTTATGAAAAGCATGCTTTTGAAACTTACATATATTTTCCTCATAGAAGTATTATTGAATTATAATTTTCCTATATAGACATTATTCATTTTTCCTACAGCACTTGTATTTGCATATGATTTCCATGCTGGAGCAGAGACTATGATGAACAGGCACTTCAATGACCCTAGCGCTGATGCCTATTTCACAAAAAGAAAATGGGGTAAGTAGGAACGTACACTAAATTTAAAAAAAAAATAAAACCTATAGATTGTTCTATTAAATCTTAAGTGTTAAAAGCTGTCAACAGTCTTCTGTCAAAGATGAGCACAAAGCTACCAATTGAAGCAGTGAAAATTTACTGTGATTGTAAGCTACTTGATGGTTGATGGAAAAAATTGTAGTATGCTATCCCAAACTGGTTATGCTTTCTAGAAGGTTGGGTAAGTGGGCATAAAATAACCCTTTAGCGAGTATAATTCATAAATTCTTAAATTTAATAACGAGTTCCCACATTTTAGTAACAAGAATAAAGATGTTTTAGCATGTTTCATATTAATACTTTTTAAAAACTCAGAATTTAGAAAAAGAACATGTTTACAATCCTATTAGATTGTAAATGTGTCTTTAAGATTACTGAAAATGTTTGCAAGATGCTGATTCTGTTACAGTGACATAAGTCCAGGCGTGTTCCTTGAACGAGAAACCTTCCATCGTTGTGCACTGCTAATTATTTGAGGAAAGTGTAAGCTAACAAAAAGAGTAAAACAAAATTGTAAGCAAGAAATTATATCTGCAAGTTAAATTCCATGTCACTTGTTGCTCTGTGGAACCAAAGTGTGGTTGACAGTTGAGAATTAGGACTTGTGGTAATGTGGTTAAGTCGCATGTTCCTTGAGTCTTCTTTTGAGCTGTGGGTAGACAATAGGTTTATCTTACCAGCCCATCTGCTGTACCAATCTGTGGGATGTGGTTCAAGAATCATCTCCCACTTTAACATGCTCAATGTAATGGTTTTGTAATGTCCTTCATTTAAGTCTCATTTAGAACAAACATTGTGCTGGCTTTGCCACTTCTTAAAACGTAGCATATGCTTCCTCCTCATCCGTCACATCCAACACAAATTTAGTCTACTACATAATAAAATAAAAATGCATGCAATACTGATTGTATTGTTCTTTTAACCAATGTTCTTTTAATTAACAAAGTTTGTTGTTTTCACGATTAGTAGGTGGATTCTTTGGCCAGTGCAATTTTACCTGCGTTTTGCGTTTTGTTTGTGGGTGGAGCTGCTAGAATGAATTATTTTTCAGAATAAACATTAAATACTGCTGATATGCTTCCACACTGGCATGCTAGAATTCAGCAATTGGTGAGACTAGCAGTTGTTGAACTGGTGTTAACCTACAGGTAGAATGAAAGAAGCCAGCTACATTGAAGTGCAAGCTGGCCATAAGATACGATAAGATTATTATGGACAGAAATAAAAAAAAGTTAGCATTTATGTATTACATTTAGTGGTTACAAGAAGCCAGTGTTTAAAATCTGTGCAAAAATGATGAAGCTTCCTACCAGAAAAGAAAATGCATTCAATTTTGTTGGGTATGTGGGAGGAGAATTCATTTGTTAAACTCGTATGTTATTAATTGTTCATTTTTGACTGTTGGGGAAAACCGCTATGTTGGCCACCCAGACTTTAAGATTCTGAGAAGACGTACTGTTTGTCAATTCACAACAATTAAAAAAAAATGTTGAAAATACTCTGCATTTGTGGAGAATCGTAACATTTCAGATGAGTGACCTTGCATCATTCTAGAAAGCATTGGAAATAACAAAACAGGTTTTGTGATGTGGAGCAATGTATAAGGAAATCGGAGTAAAAAGGAAATGAAGGTGAAAGATAAGTGAAATTAACTTTCAATATGAACAAAGCTTTTCAATTTTTTTGCTCCAGCTTTTTTCAATGTTTGCACGATTTTGCTACTTTTTGACTGCACGTACAGACTGGAAGCCAGTCTGATACTTTTTAAAATGGTGTTCTGGTGTGTCTTCACTTTGTTTGTTGGCACCCTACTAAATAACTACAATAAAAAATGTTGTCACTGTTTTTTCCTAGGTCAGCATGATGGACCTCTCCCTCGCCAACATGCAGGATTATTGCCAGAGTCACTTATCTGGGCCTACATTGTCCAGTTGAGCTCAGCACTGCGGACCATTCATACTGCAGGACTAGCCTGTCGTGTGATGGATCCAACCAAGATTCTTATAACTGGTAAAACCAGGTATAAATGTTAACTAAGAGCCTATTTATTTTGTTTGAGAATTTGAATATTTTTTCAGTGTTTGCTACATTATTCAACAAAGATTGGTATGACAAACTGCTCTGTTTATAAAGCATCTTTCACAATGTCCTAAAGTGATTTACAAATCATGAAGTATCTTTTGAAGTGTTTCCATATGGTAACTTTGACTACCAAGCAACCAATTTTAACATGTCAAGGTACTGAATATAGAAGTCTGGTAATGGCAAATTGCATGTATTTTAAGTAATTTTGAATATAAATTGGCATAGTAAAGAACCTTTTACTTGAGAAGGTAATATCTTGCTTTCAAGTATCATTCATAGTCATAGTCATACTCTATTGATCCCGGGGGAAATTGGTTTTCGTTACAGTTGCACTATAAATAATAAATAATAATAGAACCATAAATAGTTAAATAGTAATATGTAAATTATGCCAGTAAATTATGAAATAAGTCCAGGACCAGCCTATCTGCTCAGGGTGTCTGACCCTCCAAGGGAGGAGTTGTAAAGTTTGATGGCCACAGGCAGGAATGACTTCCTATGACGCTCTGTGCTGCATCTCGGAGGAATGAGTCTCTGGCTGAATGTACTCCTGTGCCCACCCAATACATTATGTAGTGGATGGGAAACCTTGACCAAGGTGGCATGCAACTTAGACAGCATCCTCTTTTCAGTCACCACCGTCAGGGAGTCCAGTTCCATCCCCACAATATCACTGGCCTTATGAATGAGTTTGTTGATTCTGTTGGTGTCAGCTACCCTCAGCCTGCTGCCCCAGCACACAACAGCAAACGTGATAGCACTGGCCACCACAGACTCGTAGAACATCCTCCGCATCATCTGGCAGATGTTAGAGGACCTCAGTCTCCTCAGGAAATAGAGACGGCTCTGACCCTTCTTGTAGACAGCCTCCATGTTCTTAGACCAGTCCAGTTTATTGTCAATTCGTATCCCTAGGTATTTGTAATCCTCCACCATGTCCACACTGACCCCCCTGGATGGAAACAGGGGTCACCGGTACCTTAGCTCTCCTCAGGTGTACCACCAGCTCCTTAGTCTTTTTCACATTAAGCTGCAGATAATTCTGCTCACACCATGTGACAAAGTTTCCTACCGTAGCCCTGTACTCAGCCTCATCTCCCTTGCTGATGCATCCAACTATGGCAGAGTCATCCAAAAACTTCTGTAGATGACAAGACTCTGTGCAGTAGTTGAAGTCCGAGGTGTAAATGGTGAAGAGAAAGGGAGACAAGACAGTCCTCTGTGGAGCCCTAGTGCTGCTGATCACTCTGTCGGACACACAGTGTTGCAAGCACACGTACTGTGGTCTGCCAGTCAGGTAATCAAGAATCCATGATACCAGGGAAGCATCCACCTGCATCGCTGTCTGCTTCTCCCACAGCAGAGCAGGGCGGATGGTGTTGAACGCACTGGAGAAGTCAAAAAACATGACCCTCACAGTGCTCGCTGGCTTGTCCAGGTGGGCGTAGATACGGTTCCGCAGGTAGACGATGGCATCCTCAACTCCTAGTCGGGGCTGGTAGGCGAACTGGAGGGGATCTAAGTGTGGCCTGACCATAGGCCGGAGCAGCTGCAGAACAAGTCTGTCCAGGGTTTTCATGATGTGGGAGGTAAATGCCACCGGTCTGTAGTCATTGAGGCCACTGGGGCGTGGCGTCTTCAGCACAGGGATGAGGCAGGACGTCTTCCACAGTACAGGAACCCTCCGGAGCCTCAGGCTCATGTTGAATACATGGCGAAGTACTCCACATAGCTGAGGGGCACAGGCTTTGAGCACCCTGGTACTGACACCATCAGGTCCTGCAGCCTTGCTTGGGTTGAGACGTTTCAGCTGTCTTCTCACCTGTTCAGCCGTGAAGCCCACCGTGGTGGTTTCGTGTGGGGGAGGGGTATAGTCATGAGAAACTGTGAGGAGGGGTAGGAGGGGAGAGTGGAATGTGTGTTGGTTGGGGACTGACAACAGATAGCTCATGTGGGGGATGGGCAGGGGTCACAATGTCAAATCTGTTAAAGAACAGGTTAAGTTTGTTGGCTCTGTCCACACTGCCTTCAGCTCCTCTGTTGCTAGTTTGCCGAAACCCAGTGATGGTCCTCATCCCCCTCCAGACCTCTCTCATGTTGTTCTGCTGGAGTTTCCACTCAAGCTTCCTCCTGTACCTGTCTTTAGCCTCCCTGATCCTGGCTTTCAGGTCTCTCTGTATTGCCCTCAGCTCCTCCCTATTTCCATCTCTAAACTCCCTCTTTTTAGCTTTCAGGATGTCCTTAATGTCCTTTGTCACCCATGGCTTGTTATTTGAATAACAAAGGACAGTTCTTGTTGGAACACTGCAGTCCACACAGAAGTTAATGTAATCAGTGATGCATTCTGTGAGCCCATCAATATCCTTTCCATGTGGCTCACAGAGTGCCTGCCAGTCTGTCACCTCAAAACAACTCTGGAGCACCTCATAAGCCTCCGACCATTTCCTCACTGTCCTCGAGGTTGCAGGTTTACTCTTCACCAGAGGCACGTAGCAGGGTTTTAGATGCACCAGGTTGTGATCTGACCTTCCCGGGGGGGGAGGGGAGAGGAGCTGTATGCATCCTTAACGTTAGCGTACATCAAATCCAGAGTCCTCTCCCCTCTGGTTGTACAGCTCACATACTGCGTGAAGTTGGGCAGTGTTCTAGCCATGGTAACCTGGTTGAAGTCGCCCGAGATGGTAATAAGGGCACTCGGGTGCTGGGTTTGTAATCTGGCTATGACGGTGTAAATGATGTTAACACGCTGACGTCGGGTTGGCAGAGGCAGGGATGTACACAGCAACCACAATCGCATGCGAGATTTCCCTTGGCAAATAATATGACTTGCAAAACTGACAGGCAAGATGATGCTGGTGAAACACAGCAACATGTTACGTGCAGTTTACAAAACTTCTAAGTATACTTTTTCTGAGCTCCTACTGCAATCTGTAGCCTGTAATTTCCTTTTAAGTATTGTACTTTTGAACCAATTTAAGGAATTGGCGATTTCACATTTTTCTGAAGGACTCAGTTGTCTTAACTCTCAGGTGTGCAAGTATTGCTATTTTAACTGGACAAAGGTACATTGCCCTGGCCAAAAGAGAGTGAGGAGCAGTGGACTCCAAGCCAGACTGAAATGGTGGGTTGTAAAATTTGTTAGTAAATGTATAGTCGCTGGAGAACAAGACTGAGCACCTAAAGGCAAGATTGCTCAATGGGAGGGAAATGAAAAATTGCTTCGTTTTGTGGTTTTTGGATACCTAACTCACACTCCAGACACACTGTATGTGTTGGTAAGACTTGAGGGCTTCTTGATACACCAAATGGGTGGGACAGCTGATTTGGAGAGTTTGGGGGTTTGTGTTTGATTATAAACTCCTAGTGATGCTCGAATGCAGTGGTCTTGTGGCACTCTTGTTCCTCTGACCTGGAGCATTTCTTGATTAAGTGTCAACTGTTCTACTTACCAGGAGAGTTCAATGTGATCCTGATTGCTGTTTACATACTACCAAAGGTCAATATTAAGCAGGCAGTCAAGGTACTGAGTGCTGCCATCAGCTAAAAATGAATGGTCTACCCTGACTATTTCAAATCATTGTCAGGGACTTCAATCAGGCTTGTTTGAAGAAATCTCTGCCCAATTATCATTAACCTATCATCTGCAGCACCAGGGGTCTCAGCACAATTGACCACTGCTATGCTATTTATTTACTTATTGAAATACAGCGTGGAATAGGCCCTCTTGGCTCTTTGCTAATCTGAGCCTAATCACAGGACAATTTTCAATGACTGATTAACCTACCAACCAGTATGTCTTAGGACTGTGGGAAGAAACCGGAGCACCCAGAGGAAACCCATGCGGTCGGTGAGAACGTATAAACCCCTTACAGGCAGCGGCAGGAGTAGGAATGCCTACTGTTCCGTGCCTAGACTGCATTTCAGGAAATATGATCACTTGGCCACCCTCCTGCTACCTGTTTACAGGCAGAGACTAAAGGGCTAGAGGCTCCAGAGGCGAGGACAACAATGAGGTGATCACAGGTGGCAGAGGAGTGGCTACAGGATTGCTTCAAGTCGGTGGACTGGGTCGTGTTCAAGGACTCATCAGAGGATCTGAAAGAGTACACCACGGCTGTTAGGGACTTTATAAAAACAGTCATAGATGAGTGTGTCCCCACAAAATCAGTGTTTCCCAAACAGAAGCTCTGGATGTACCATGAGATCTGCAATCTGCTGAGGGCTGGATCAGTGGCACTCAGGTCTGTCAACCAAGTAAAATACAAGAGCTCCAGGTACGATCTCTATCACACATGCAAAGTGGCAATTCCGAACCAAACCTCAATTACTGAAGGATGTTTGACAGCTGTGGCAAGGCTTGAATACTATCACCTCCTTACAAAGTGAAACCAAGCAACAGAACAATACAGTAAGGCTCTGCTCCCAGATGAACTCAATGTGATTTCAGTCTGTGAGGCCAACATGGGAGTGTGAACCCATGGAAGGCACTTAGCCCAGAACCTAGCCACGTACTGAAGACCTGTGCTGATCAACTTGCAGAGTTGTTCATTGATATCTTTAACCTCTTGCTTCAACAGTCTGAGGTACCCATCTGCTTCAAGCATGCTTAATTTATACTGATGCCAAAGGAGAATGTGGTAACCTGCCTTGATGGCTATCATCCAGTAGCACTTGTATCCACTGTAATGAAGTGCTTTGAGAGGTTGGTGATGAAATATCAACTCCTGCCTGAGAAGCAACTTGGATCCACTCCAGTTTGCCTCCCATCACAACAGGTCAACAGCAGATGCCATGTCACTTGCTCTCTATTCAATAATTACCATTAATACCATTACATTCAATACTATTATCCCTTCAAAACTAATCAATAAGCATTAACTTAGTCCTCAATACCTCCCTATGCAACTGGATCGTCTACTTCCTCATTTTCAGATCGCAGTCATTTTGGATTGACAAAAACATCTCCTTCACAATCACCATGTGCTCAAATACATCACAAGACTATTTGCGTAGCCCCCTACATTACTCACTTATAATTGGGTGGCTATTCACAGTGCCAATACGGTATTTAAATTTGCTGACGACATCACTGTCATTGACCAAACAAAAGGTGGTGACAACTCAACATATAGGAGCGTTATTGAAAATCTGGCTGATTAGTGCCACAACGACAATGTCTCACTCAATATCAGCAAGACCAAGTAGTTTGTTGTTGACTTCAGGAAGAGATACTAGAGCTCCATGAGCTGGTTCTCATCAGGAGATCAGAGGTAGAGAACATCAGCAATTCTTAAATTCCTCTGTGTTATCATTTCAGAGGATCTACTGGGTCCAACATGGAGAAAACATAGAAATGTCTCTACTTTCTTAGAAGTTTGTGAAGATTTGCTATGTCATCTAAATCTTTGACAAATTTCTATAGATGTGTGGTGGACAGTATATTGACTGGTTGTATCACAGCCTGGTATGGAAATACCAATGCCCTTGCATGGAAAAGCCCACAAAAAGTAGTGGATGTGACCCAGTCCATTACAGGTAAAGCCCTCCCCACAACTGAACACATCTACATGGAGTGCTGTTGCAAGACGGCAGTATCTTTTGTTAAGGGCTCCCTACCACTGCTGACATCAGGAAGAATGTACAGGAACTTCAGGACTTACACCATCAGGTTCACAATAGTTATTACCCCTCAACCGTCAGGCTCATGAGCCGGAGGGGATAACTTCACTCACCCCATCACTAAACTGTTCTCATGACCTGTGGACTCACTTTGAAGGACTCATCAGCTCATGGTTTTGATATTTATTGATCATTATTATTATTTCTTTTGTTTGCACAATTTGTTTTTTTGCACATTGGTTTTTTTTGTCTGTCCTATTGGGTGCAGTCTTTCATTGATTCTGTTGCGTCTCTTGTATTTACTGTGAATGCCAGCAAGAAAATGGATCTCAGAATAGTATATGGTGACATATGTACTTTGATAATAAGTTTAAATTTACTTTGAACTTTGCAACTCCAATAGTCTATCATTTATGGAATGCTATGCTAGAGTCAACTGTATTTGTATATTGGAATATTGTCTTCAGATGCAAGACTGTTGTCAAACAATCTGTAGCTGAAATTTCTTCCAGAAGGCTTAAATTAGTTAATTGACCTACAAGTAATTTTATCTGTACTGCATTGTGTACATCATGATGAAATGGGACTAACTAAGTTATTAGTTCTATAAGAACTATTAGTTCTGCAGGTTATTTTGAAATCTTTTTGGCTATTGTATGTGATTTTGTCTTGATTCACTGAATGAAGCTCAATTTATGCAACCACATGCAATTTATCAAATTCCAATTGTATTTATTGGGTGTATATTATAAATTTGAAAGCAGAGTTGTCATTGCACTAAAAGGAAACACAAAAGCCAGATAAAGCCTAACTCAACTAAATAATGCAATGTTGTAACATCCTAGGTATCAACACATCTTTGCACAATTTTATTTTTAACAATAAAAAAAAATTCTAACTCTAACAGTTGAGCAGATGTCAGTTAATTTTTCAGTGCTTTTTTACATCAATGAAGTCTTGACCTGTGTTACTTTGAAATTCTCTAAGTTGGTAATTGTAAGTTCATTTGGTACAAGACAAAATCATTGTTATGGATTCAAAGGGTCATAGCCATTATTAAAAAATTGCTACAAAAAATGTCTGAATCTAATATTTTTGCTTGTTCCCAAGGTTGCGTGTAAATTGTGTTGGAATTTTTGATGTCTTAACTTTTGATAGTAGTCAAAATAATCCACTGGGAATGATGCCTCAGTATCAGGTAAGCACATATTTTGAACGGAATCTGTGAATTTTATTGCCTGAGTTATTGTCAAAAAGGTGATTTTTTAAAAAAAATTACATTCAAGAAGCTGTGCTTCCATTTGAGCCAAATACAGAACTGTTGGTACATTATCCCCAGTTTTAATACTCATTCAGATTCAATTCTATGTGAATTAAAATGAACATTTTATTTCATTAACATTCTTTCATAAATGTAAACTCACACCACTTCAACAAAGTTGCCATATATTTTAATGAAATAACCGTGCATGATGCACTAGATAGATTTTACTTCCAAGACAAATGACTTCTGAGTGTAAGGCCTGCATGCATCATTGCAAATTAGTGCAACAAAACAATCCAGAAAGAGAATATTATCCATATGGGAAAAAGTAATGTAAGCATCTGAGCCTCTTTACAATTAGTTTCTGTGCGTGTGAGAAGTGGAACTTGTTAACAAGCAGCATATCTGAATACAGGAAGAAGCAGCTGGCTAGTCAGATTTTCCATGAGTTAAATTAGAACGAACTTTGGACAGAGTACATTTCAAATACTTATATGATTTTTAGAAAGTATAATCATAAAACCAGTGGATAATTACCAGTACTTATTTTCAATTGGCAATTTGTGTTCTTCTCTTGCACAGCAAGCTGATCTGATATCTCTGGGAAAAGTGGTTTTGGCCTTGGCATGCAATTCTGTGGCAGGAATTCAACGAGAGAATATACAAAAGGCTATGGATTTGGTGTCACTCAATTATTCTTCAGACCTGAAAAACCTAATTTTGTAAGTTATTTGACAAATCTGTTCCTTAATTTGAGTAATCTTAAGTTTCTGTTTTGAGATATGCTAAGCTGCGGTTGTATGTTCTGCCAGCAACTTGTTTTCTTCCTGCATATATGCAGCTGTCATTTTCTCATTTCATGGACAGGAAGAAGGAGAAACATGCAGTTTAAACGCAAAAAAAAAGCTGACAACTGGACCAAGAATAGCTTTTGCATTTCAGATCCGTTAATCTTATATAATTTAAAGAACTGGTGATAATTTTGTTTTTGCTGCAAGTTAAAGATATTAATTTCTGACTTTGTTTAAAAAGAGATTTGTTTAACATTGGCAAACTACTGAATTATATATTTTTTGAAGAATCAGTACTACTGGCAAAAGGTAGTAGTACTAGCTTTGGTGGTTGAAGGTAAATTGAGCAGCAATATAGCTCTTACTGCTGTCTAGAGCTGGATTTTGAATATCAGGGGATCGTGATCATGAAGAACTTTTGTACTCTGTGCAGTTCTGCTACTACATGCCTCACCTGCCCATCACCTATCAAAGCACAAATGCATATTTGTGAAAAGAATGATGAGTAGAATACTTGTGCATGGCATTATCAGCTGCGGTTCCCTTCTATGAAAGCAAGTTTCAGGCATTAATTCTCCTGAAATCTACCAAGTTGCTGGAAAACTGAAAGACAATTAAATTGACAGGAAAAATAAACTCAACAAGAGTTTAATAGGATCTGTAAACTCTTGTCATCTGCGACAAATTATTAAATTGAAAATGTATTTGCAAAAAGGATAATAAAGGTTCAATACACTGAACACATCAAAGACCAATTGACAAAATTCTGCTCTGAAAATGGCTAACATTCCACAAAATGCAAAGATGTTGCCTAAAAAGCAAATGGAAGCAGTCATTTCAGAATACATATTTATAAGCAAGACACGCAGATCCTCCTCTTAACCAGGCGCACTCAGTACTGGTGGGAAATATTTTAGAATTACATAATCAAATACTTACCAGGAGGAAGAATCTTCAGAGTTGTCAGAACAGAAATAAGCTCTTAGGCCCACCATGTCCATGCCAACCCTTCTGCTCATCTACAGTGCTTTCATTTGCCCACATCTACCACAATCTATGCATTCACTTTCAAGGATTCTACTACTCATGTTCTTGGTGTTATTTATTCACTCTTTTTTGGTATTGCATACTTGCCTTTTGCACATTGGTTGTTTGTAGGTACTTGTGTGTAATTTTCCATTGATTCTATTGTATTTCTTTGTGGTACTGTCAGTGTATGCAACAAAACCAGTCTCAAGGTAGTATAGGTGTCATGGTAGTATAGTGATTAGTGCAACTCTATTACAGCTCAGTACATGCTGGAGTTCGGAGTTGAATTCCGTCATTGTCTGTAAGGAGTTTTCCCTATGAACCATGTGGGTTTCCTCTAGTTTCCTTCCACGGTCCAAAGATGTGCTGGTTAGTAATTTAATTGGTCATTGTAATTTGTCCTGTGATTAGGCTAGTATTAAGTGGGTGATTTGCTGGGTGGACTGAAAGGGCCCATCTGCTGTATCTCTAAATACAGTAAAAATATATGGTGAAATATGCGTACATACTTTGATAATAAATTTGCTTTGAACTTTGAACTCTGTGCCACATGTTCTTATGACTTTTATTAGGTCATTCCCACAGCCTTCTTCACTTCGCAGCAAACAAGCACAGCCTTTCTCATCTCTCCCTTAACTAAGGCACTCTACTCCAGGCAACATCCTGATGAATCCCCTCAGCTCTCTTCAACATAATCACATCCTTCCTACAGTGTGGCAACCAGAATGGCATACGGAACAAAGGTTGTAACATAACATCACAACTGTTATATTTTGTTCCCCGATCTGTCAAGTCAAGCATGCCATATGCCTTTTTCACTATCCTATCAATCTGTGTTTCCACTTTCAGGGAGCTATGGAGTTGGACTATATTTGTTCAACAATATTCCTTAATGCTCCACCATTTACGATATGCTCCTTACCCGAATTTGACTGCTTGAAATGCATCACCTTGCATTTGTCAGGATTAAATTCCATCTGCCAGTTTTTTGCCCAACTTTCCATCTGGCCTATCTCTCACTGTAGCCTTGGACAATCTTGAGCTATCCAGTACAGCACCAGTATTTGTATCTTTTGAAACTTGCTGCTTTACTATCTACATTCACATTTAATATAAACGCCCCAGCACTGATCCCTGTGGTACACCACTAGTCACAGACTTCCAATCAGGGAAAAAAACACACTTGTATCACTTCCCTTTGTCTCTGACCAAGCTAATTTTGAATTCAGTGAGCCAGCATAACCTTGTCAATTGCTTTACTAAAATGCACAGTATCTGCTATGCTACCTTTATTGATCTCCTTGGTTACCTCCTCAGAAAAACCTCTTAATGAAATTAGTAAGACAGGACTAAAACCATGCTGATATTCCTAAGCAGTCCTTGCCTTTCCAAAAATACATTAATCCTGTTGCCAATAATTTCCCAGCTACTGAAAGCTCACCAACCTTTCATTACCTGAATTGGAGCAGAGATGAATGGTCTCAACCCAAAACATTGACTGTCCTTGTCCACTTGCAGATGTTGGAGGAACTCGGCATAACTCATTTTTGCTCCAGATTCCAGTATCTGTGGTTCTTTGTGTCTCCATTACCTAGATTATCCCTGCTGCCCTTAAATACAGGAGCAGCATTAGTTATTCTCTAATATTGCACCTTGCTAGTGACCAATGAAGATCCAAACACCTTTGTCAGGGATCCAGCAATCTCCCCTCTTATTTTCCTTGACATTCTAGGATCGATCTCATCTGTCCCTGGGGTTTTATCCACCCGTGCGTGTTCCACGTATTGTACCATAAATGCGGCAGATACAATAGATTGACATTTCTTTTTAATTTTTTTTATTCTAGATATTTGTTGACTGATCAAAATCGGCTGCGCAGTGTAAATGATATTATGCCAATGATTGGTGCCAGATTTTACACACAATTGGATGCTGCACAGATGAGAAATGATGTTATAGAAGATGATCTGATGAAGGTAAAAATTAAAGTATTAAATCACAGATCAACAATAGCTCATGGGGTGGTTTTCGTTGAAGTATACTTTGGAGATGCCATTAATTTTTTTAAAACTTTCAATCTACTATACTGAAGCAAACATATACACTCTGAAGATTGTATGAAATGTTATCCTTGAAATGTCTTGGTCCTTTCTTTGTCTTTGCTACACCCTGCATTAAGTGACCTCAATTCTTTATCCTCTAAATAACCTACCTTCAGTAAGTTTCTCTGCTGATCTGATCTTCCTGTGTTCCAAGTCTCTTCCCAGCAGGAAACCTCAAATGAAATTCACACCAAGTTCTCGCTTCAAAATCTGTTTTAGCAGCAGTGTGTTCCCTGGTACCAAGTTCTCATTTTAATCAGATCTTTGTACATAATCACGCTATTCTTTATGGCTCGACAAGTATTCAAAACTCTCCTGCTATCTTTATAATCAACTAGTGTAATAGTAATTTAAATTTTTGACACTTGTTGTGCAGATTAAGATTGGTTGATCAAGCTGTGTTTTCTATGAGACTTCTATCTCTTTGGCCATGTAAAATGCTTGTGTGTAAAGCAGCTTTCAGAATGGATATGTCTGGTTTAGCATTTCAGAGTTAGTGTTTGATATTCAGAATAGCTTTAGCCAATTCATGTTACTCATTTTCTGCCAAATTCAAACATTCATTATTTGCCAGCAAAAGTATCTATTTTCAGTGTCATCATTTAGCCTAGGAATCAAAAAAAAAATCCGTAGACATTGTTTTGGACAACTGACTGCATGAACCAAAAGGAAAATATTACATCTATCAAATAGAAAGTATTGTAAAATTTGGCGGTCTTGTATTTAGTACCATGATCATACCCTTCAGAACAAATAGTTTCACAAAATTTAATTTTCATATTGAGTAGTGAGTTTATTAAGCTTTAAAAATAAAACAGCACTAAATGCAGTAGACTGGAAGAGCATAGTAAATCGCAGGATTTGGTTCCTCAACCTTGCTGTGCTATTCAATAAGATCTTGGCAGATCTTTCATCTCAGGGTACTAATGCTATTTCATGTTCATTGAGTCTTTTAGGTGAAAAGTAGTAGGTTATGCATTTGCCTACAGTTTTATATTTTTTTTAATCTTGGCAGAAGAAGGACAAACAAGGGATTCTATACACTGAGATCTTTATTTAATAAGCTAAATAAGCGCAAGTTGCTATCTTCAAAATACAGCTAGGATATAGATAAAACTTTAAAAAAACAATGTTCTACTGAGACATTTTGCACTGTTTGGGACCAAATTTAAAAGTAGAACCACAAATGTTCTCAGCCACAAAGATTATTAACGAAGCCACACACAAATTGGGAAATGGTTTTTAGGATCATAGAGATGTATTTAGATACCCGTGCGCCTGTACACTAAACATCTTGCAGTGAAGGTCACCATACCGTTCTTGCTTTATCTTCATGTTTGCTTATGGTGACTGGTGTTCCAGCGCACACAAAATCCTTTTGCATATCAATATTTCCCAGTCTATAACCTTTAAATAATGCTCTGCCCTTCTGCTTTTCTTTATTTGCATCCAGCTTTATCCATGTTTACCACATCTGCAAAGTTTTGCCCACCTATTCAACATGCGTAAAATCACATCAAAGTCTCTTTAAATCTATTTCACAACCCCTACCCAGTTTTGTGCAATGGAAATAATCCTCATCAAATCATTTTTTTTGTGTGAATAGCTGGGGGCCCAAGCACTGTTCCCTGCACTATCCCAGTATCACCACCTGCCAACCTGAGAAAGACCTTTTTTTTTCTTGTCCTTCTGTGTGTCAGCCAGTTTTCACGCCATGCTAGTATATAACACCCAAACTTGTGTACCATCTGCACTCGAGCCATTTAAGTTAGAATTCTGAATATCTATGTACACTGCACCTACAATTCTTCATTCATTTTACCATTTACTCCATAAACTCCAGTAAGTTTGTCAAATATGGTTCCCTTCCGTAATCAATGTTGGCTTTGTCCTGTTTCCTTGATGTTTTTATCCATTCTTTTTAATAGAGTTGGAACATTTTCTCTATTAATTCCATGGTTCCTCTTAGGGTATTTTTGAGATGCAGATCATCAGCCCCTAGCAATTTATTGACTACTTAATCCTTAAGCACTATTATAACTTAATAGTAATTTCCCCTAATTGCTTTTGAAATTCTACCTTTGTTTCTCTGGCATATCTGGGAAGCTATTTGTGTGCACAAAGTATTTGTTTGCTGTGCTTTTTTTTTTGGTTCTCTTTTATAAATGCTCCAATTCCTGACTGTCAAAGGACCTACATTTATTTTCAGTAACTTTTTTTTATTTTCACATACTTAAGCTATTACAATCTGCTTTTATGCTCCTTGCAATTTTAATCATGGGCACTTTATGCTCTCTCAATAAGTCTCATTCCTTTTGTGCAGAATCCTGAACTACTACTATACCTCATGCGTAGTTTCTTTCATGGCAATTTTTATCTCACTCCTCCTTGGATCAAATACTAACTTCATTCGAAGCATTTTTTTTATGCTTTGGCTCCAAAAAGTGAGGAACAAACATTATCACTATTTCCAACCACTCCACTTGCTTGACCTACTGGTTACACTCTGCCAAGCTAGTTTAAGCCGTCCTGATTAGCAAACCACCCGCAAGAATGCTGGTGCCCTTCCAGTTTAGGTACAGTGTGACTTTCTTGTATATGTCCCACCTACCCTGGGAAAGGTCCCAACTTCCTAAAGTTTCTATATAGGATCTCATCTCTTCCTGCCTATGCCGTTAGTACCAATATGGACCATGACTTTGCTGCTCATCCTCCATATTCAAGATGTCATGCACCTGTCAGATACACTCGAATCTGACATCAGACCATCCTGGGGTTTTGTTTACAGCCACAGAAACCCCATATCACTGCCCGTGACTGTGAAGTACCCTATTACAACCATTCAAGTAAACTTTGACCTTCCCTGCTGAACAACAAAGTCATGATGCCAATTTTGGGTATAGGTGTACATAGTCCAATTATCCTTTCCTATGCAAAGAATCTCATGATATTTAAGGCAATATCTGCAAGTCTGAATTTTTCTGTAAGGTTATGATGTTGAGGATAATTATGCATGGTTTGCAGTAGAACAAAAACAACTTTCATGAGTTAGGGATAACATAGTGAATTCAATCTTAATCTTTGGTGGAATTTGTGTCAAGTTTGGATGTTCTCCCTTACAGTGTTAGTTTTTTTCCTTTCGCTCCCAGTTTTCTCTCACCTTCCAAAGAGTATGGTAGTAGATGAATTAATTGACTGCTGGCTGCTTGTCCATTTCTATTTCTATTAACTGCTGTAGCTTCGAAAGCTAAGTACCTCAATCAAAGTGGATTGCATTTTGACTTAAAGCAAAAGTTGTGGTTGAGTGATAAATTAATTAGGTCCAATTTTAATCTGTTTGACTTTTCTCTCTTGCAGGAGGTGCAAAATGGAAGGCTGTTTAGGCTGCTAGCAAAATTGGGAACAATCAATGAGAGGCCAGAGTAAGCTTTATTTATAGAAACTCTCAACAGAAAATGAAGTTGTAGAGTTATTGTTCCCATCTCCTTCTCTCTTTTCACTTTTTCTTTTCTGAATATTACCTCGTATGTAGTCTAGGCCTGAGATTCCACTGAACATTCAGTTAATCAGATTGTATGATTCCAATAAGTCATAGCTAGTTTAGTAATTATCAGCAGTGGAATTAAATGAAATAATTGGCTTTTTATTTATGCAGGAGAAATGGGTGAGTACTTAAAATATTTAATTCCGATCTTATTTTTCATTGTATACTATTTAGTTCCATTTTATTGGTACAAATTGTTAAAATTTGTGAGCCAAAATCACACAAGCTGGATGTCAGTTTCTTGGGATTAAAATATGCAACCATCAGATTTGATAATTTAGCATTGGGCTATTTGAATGACGTGAATAAATGGAAGAAAAGAATATTTTTTGGTTCCATTTTTCTGTGCAGTTAGTGATGATCAGTTTTATCTATTTTGCAAGTATTAGTGATAGCGTATATTCAGTTTTAATACTAATACTAGAATAGTAATATTTGCTGCACTACCTGTTGCAAAAAGCCACGCATCCACGTTCATTGAATTTTCTTGCTATTGTACTTCTGTCCATCTTCTATATCCATAAATAGAAGCTTACCCGAAACTCTCGTATCTATATCCTATTTTACAAAAATCTGTTCGCTGTTCACCACTGCCTTCACTAACCTACAGTTGCAAGAAAAAGTTTGTGAACCCTTTGCAATTACTTGTTTTTCTGCATTAATTACTCATAAAATGTGGTCTGATCTTCACCTATGGCACAATAACACAATCTGCCTAAACTAATAACACACGAACATTTGTACTTTTCATGCAACACACATCAAAGTTGCTGGTGAACGCAGCAGGCTAGGCAGCATCTCTAGGAAGAGGTACAGTCGATGTTTCAGGCCGAGACGCTTCGTCAGGACTAACTGAAGGAAGAGTTAGTAAGAGATTTGAAAGTGGGAGGGGGAGATCCAAAATGATAGGAGAAGACAGGAGGGGGAGGGATAGAGCCAAGAGCTGGACAGGTGATTGGCAAAGGGGATATGAGAGGATCATGGGACAGGAGGCCCAGGGAGAAAGAAAAGGGGCGGGGGGAACCCAGAGGATGGGCAAGGGGTATAGTCAGAGGGACAGAGGGAGAAAAAGGAGAGTGAGAGAAAGAATGTGTGTATAAAAATAAATAACGGATGGGGTACGAGGGGGAGGTGGGACATTAGCAGAAGTTAGAGAAGTCAATGTTCATGCCATCAGGTTGGAGCCTACCCAGATGGAATATAAGGTGTTGTTCCTCCAACCTGAGTGTGGCTTTATCTTTACAGTAGAGGAGGCTGTGGATAGGCATATCAGAATGGCAATGGGATGTGGAATTAAAATGTGTGGCCACTGGGAGATCCTGCTTTCTCTGGCGGACAGAGCATAGGTGTTCAGCAAAGTGGTCTCCCAGTCTGCGTCGGGTCTCGCCAATATATAAAAGGCCACATCGGGAGCACCGGACATAGTATATTACCCCAGCTGACTCACAGGTGAAGTGTCGCCTCACCTGGAAGGACTGTCTGGGGCCCAGAATGGTGGTAAGGGAGGAAGTGTAAGGGCATGTGTAGCACTTGTTCCACTTACATGGATAAGTGCCAGATCCGCTTACAAGGTTTGTTGTACTTTTCATGTCTTTATTGAACACATTGTTTAATCATTCACAGTTGAGGCTAGAAAAAGTATGTGAACCCTTGTAGTTAATAACTGGTAGAACCTCCTTTAGCAGCAATAACCTCCACCAAATGTTTCCTGTAGCTGCTGATCAGACTTGCACAACAGCAAGGAAGAACTTTAGACCATTCCTCCATACAAAACTATTTCAGTTCATCAATATTTCTGGAATACCTTGCATGAACAGCCCTTTTCAGGTCCTGCCACAGCAACTCAATTAGGTTAAGATCTGGGCTCTGACTTGGTTGTTCCAAACCACACATTTTCTTCTTTTTAAACCATTCTGTTGTTGATTTACTCTTGTGTTTCTGATTACTGTCATGCTGCATCATCCAACTTCTATTAAGCTTCAGGTGATGGACGGCTATCCCAGCATTCTCCTGCAAAATGTCTTGATACAATTGTGAATTCATTCTTCCCTCAACAATTGGAAGCTGTCCAGCCCCTGAGGCAGCAAAGCAGCCCCAAACCATGATGCTGCTTCCTTCATGCTTCACAATAGGATAATGCTTTGGTGTTGGTGTGCAGTGCCCCTTTCCCTTCAAACACAGCAATATGCATTTCTGCCAAAAAGTTCAATTATTGTCTCATCTGTCCACAGAACATTGTCCCAGAAGTGTTGTGGAACATCCAGGTGGTTGTTTGCAAACTTGAGAGAAGCAGCAATGTTTTTTTTTGGAGAGCAGTGGTTTTACTCTGTGGTGTCCTTCATGAATGCCATTCTTCTTCAGTGTTTTTCTTATAGTGGACACACGAACAGAGACTGTAGCAAATTCCAGAGAATTCTGCAAGTCTTTTGCTGTTATCCATGAGTTCTTTTTCAGCTCCTTCAGCATTGCACATTGTGCTCTTGGTGTGATCTTTGCAGGACTCCCACCCCTAGGGAGAGTAGCAACAGTACTGAATTTCCTCCATTTGTAGACAATTTCACATAATGTGGACTGATGAACACTCGGGGCTTTAGAAATGCTTTTGTAGCTTTTTCCGGCTTTGTGCATCTCTGCATTTCTTCTAACATCCTTTGAAAGTTGTTTCGATCACAGCATGGTTCAAATAAACAGATCTTTCTTGAGAAGAGCAGGCTCTGAGTAACCTGACTTAGTGTGTTTTTTATAGGGCAGGGCACCTCTACAGTGCACACCTCCAATCTCATCTCATTGACTCCAAAAAGCTTTTATAGAAGGCATTACCCCAGAGGTTCACATACTTTTTTGAACCCAGACTGAGATTGTTTAAATGGTGTACTCAGTATTGACGAGAAGAAGTACAACTGTTTGTGTGTTATTAGTTTAGGCAAATTGTGTTTGTCTATTATTGTGACTTAGATGGCATATTATGAGTAATTAGTGCAGAAAACTAGGTAATTGTGAAGGGTTCACAAACTTTTTCTTGCAACTGTACACAGTGCCTCAGTTTCTTTTTAAATTCTCATACATATTTTTAAATTTCAAGGACTCTGCTGCACTCTTACACTCTACCAAGTCCTCTGTGTAGCTAGGCTTTTGCACATATTTGGCATTCAGTCAATACCTACCTCTCTGTTCATCCCTCTGCAACTTCTACCCCCACCCACCTTGACTGGTGAAGACAAGCATACCTGTGCCTTCTATATCTCCCTCTCTACCTGTTCTGCCATTTTCAAGGAGTTGTGGAATTGCAACCCCTGATCCCTCTGTATGTCCATGCTCCTTAGAGTCCTCTGGCATTTATTGTAATCGTTTAAATGCTGCGTTTCTGAAAAGCACTTTTGTGTCTTGTGTGTATGTGAAAAATCAAGTCCTCATTTGGAAAAAGAGCAACCAAGCCAGGTGTTTCAAAATCATGGAACTCCATTCTTTACATATTTTAATTATATATTGAAAGAAAGAATTAGACCTAGCAAAAAGCCTCATTTGTGTTTTTATTATAGTTTATTGACAATAAATGTAGAAAGGCACACACTACCACATCAGACATCCTTGTTGAGAGATGAAAACAGGAAAAAATGTTGGTTTGGTTACCGTACATTAAAACTGGAACGTTGACACTTTGTGCAAGTTCAGAGTTGGGAATGGGATAGATGGATAAAAGGGAGAAGAAGATGTCTTTGCACTCAGCCAGAGAATGTGGTGATTAAAGGATGAAAGGAATAATGATGCAATGCAGAAGATATTAGGATATGTAAAATGGGTCTCAACAGCCTGTAAATAGCAGCACACGTGTTATTAGTACCTGCTTTCAGCGAATTTGGAATTAATTGTAAAGTCTGTAGTTACTGAAATCAAAAGTTATCATGCCACTTTCATCTTCAGTTCATTCAAGCAGTACAGGAAGTAGAAGATACAGGTTCATAGCAAAATGATCATACATACTGGATCTGCATTATGAAACCACACTGAGCTACTTTGTACTTAGTTGAAAATAATAGAAATCAGTGACTCTTTTACCCAGTCAATTATATGTGATGTTGAATGTAAGAAATAGGAGCAGTCCATCTGGCCCATTGAGGATAGCAGTGCTCCTGCCTTCAGATTGTATCCTCTTTGGACTCATTGCTTAAGTTAAGATAAACCAGTTACACTCTTTGCCTAGATGATGATCCCATAACCTCTGCATCAGACATTTTTCTGGCATCATGTTTTGTTCATTATTATGAACAGTAAACCTTGTAATAGAGTGAGTCCATGGGAGATTACTTAAGGTCCAGAACAACTTTTATTGAGAAAGAGGCTGTTTTTTTTTCTTAACAGCAGAGACTGAGGGAAAATTAGTTGAGATTGATAAAATTGTGACAGACCTACAAAAAGTGGATTGGATTGATCTATTTCACTTCACAAAGAAGTGAGGCATAAACACAAGATAATTATTCAAAAGATATGAGCAGCAATGGAAAAAATGTTTACTCTGTGGATGGGGTTGGAGCTGAAGACTTAAAGGCACCTTCTGAATAAACTTAAAAGAAGATTTACATACTGTTGCTTCCAAATCTCCAGAACAAGTGCAGGAAAGTAGTATTTGCCCTTTAATGACTTGCAAGGATGTGGTGGGCCAGTAAGTGTCTCCTATACTATAGATTTTAGCATAATCTTTAAGTTAAATTGCTAGCCTCAGGTAATCTGCTGTAACCCTGAGTTTTAGTTTTTTTTAACTACTAAATACTCTCTTTCTCAGGGTCAAATTAATTCATGCATAGTTCTTTACTTGATAATGATTTATTAAGGAAGCCTGGAAGTTGAAACATTTTGATCCAATTTCTGTTGTTGAGTTATTAAAAAGAACCACACACCTTGGCCACATCACATGCACAAAATACAATGGAGAAATTTAAAACTGCATAGTTTTATCATGAAAGGAACGGCTAGTCCATTTTCTTGATGGACAGGACTTGAGCATGAAATGGTGCAAACACTTCAAAACAAGAACACATTTTTTTGCGTAATTTAATTTAGAGAAACTGTAGATTAATCCCAGTTTCTAGCCAGAAGTCGTCTTCACTCAATACTACACAGCAACCTGACTTACAGAAACCTTTACAGAAATCATCAAGGCATTTTGAGTTGTATCTCTGCAAACGACCATGTTGATATCAGATGGATAGTGAGGATGCTAACTTGCCACTGTTACTACAGAATCCAATTCCAGTCAACTCTCAGCCCAGTTGTTTCATACATTGTTTGAAATGACCAGAAATGGGCTCCAACCAATTTTCAAGCACAGTATCAATATTTGTCTCATTCCTCGTTAGCAGTGGAACTGTCTCTTGTGAATCAGAAAATTTAGAAGATTTAATTACTGCATAAATCTGAGCTGTGCTACATTGAGCAAAAATTTCATAGCTTCAGGTTTGATTTGTTGACTTGTTTCATTGGTGTAAAAGATTCCAAGTCATTACTTTGAACTGAAATTGACATTTCTCAGTGCTCATCACTTATCGCTTGACAGTCATTTTTCATTTATATAGCTTCTATTTGTGGGATTTTTTAATACATACTTTGCTGCATTTATCTACAAGATGGTGTCTATATTTAAAGAAATATTTATTAACTGCCATTCACTTCATGAAAAGCAGCAATGTGAAAGGCTGAGTCCTATTTCCCTCTCATGGTAGAGGTACTATCAGTGTGGTTAAGTTAAGATTCTTGACCTAATTGCAAACATTCACCACTGGCTGATGCACTGAAATAGAGTGAAGAAAGATCAGTAGCTGAATAAAAATTATTAAACTAAGAAAAAATATTTTGTGTTTCTGAAAAAAATTACATTAATGATCTAAATTTGGCTGAGTTATGTGGAAGAATTAAGAGGACTTTATTAAAGTCAAATAATTTGTACATGTGATCTGCCTTGTTGCTCCTGGATTTTTAAAAAACAAAATACATTAACAGGAAGAGAATTTCAATGCAACAAGAGCCACTTGGAAATGACAGGAATGCATATTTATTAAGGCATAAATATTTTATGGTTTTCCCAAATTAATAAATATGTGATTTGATTGTGGAGATCGAACTACATTCAAAGAATAAGGAAAAAACATTCTGAAGGTAAGTTATCGAAAATTCCTAGTTTTACAGAAATAAAGTTTGTGCTGTTTATACACTGGTGTTCTTCCATCTATTGGAAGTCTAGTAAACATCAGATTTTACTAATTTTACTTAATTAAATCCTCCTAAGAGGAAATAAGTGTTAATTTCTGCATGATGTACATGTGCACAAGTATTTTGATAATTCTTCTTTTCACCTTCAGTCTGAATTTTGAATAAATTATTACAAATTGCGTATTTCACCACCTTTAAATGCTGCTAATGCAAACAAACCAATCATCACATTCAGTTCACTTGTTCAAGTGATAAATAAGTGGCTAATATTAAACCCATCTTAAGCTAGTAATTTGTCTGTTAACTAATTTTCCTTTAAAATCTTGTTGAATAGTATTCATTACTTTCAAAGCATTACAAATCATTTGAATATATGCTTATAATCAATACTTTAATCTTGCCCATCCTTACTCTCCCAACTTTCAAGAACTATGTTGAGATTAAATGAGGTATTTATTGAAAACTTTTAATTATGCAACATGTAACAATAAGTAAGTACAATTAAAGATGCATAAAATTCTGTCATAATTCTGCCACAATGAGGCCACTCTCAGGAGCAACACCTTGTATTCCATCTAAGTTGCCTCCAACCTGGTAGCTTGAACATCAATTTCTTCTTTCGGGAATTTTTTTCCTCCCCATTCACTCTTCAATTCCCCACTTTGGCCTCTTACCTCTACTCCTCACCTGCCTATCATCTTTTCCTGGTGCTCCTTCTCCTCTTTCTTCGATGGTCCACTCTCTTCTATTAGATTCTTTCTCCACCCCTTTGCCTATTCCACCTATCATCTCCCAGCTTCTTTCTTCATCCTCCCTTCCCCATCCACCTGGCTTTGTATATCTCCTTTTAGCTTGTCCTCCTTCCCCCTCCCCCCCACATCCACCTTATTATTTTGGCATAATTCCCCCTTGCCAATTCTGAGGAAAGGTCTCAGCCCAACATGTTGACTGTATATTCATATCCATAAATGCTGCTGTCCTGCTGATTTCCTCCAGCATTTTGTGTGTGTGCGTGTTGCATAAAATGGTATGCCTATTTGGTTTTGAAATTCTTAATGTGGGCTTAATAGTTAAGCGTACTCTGCAATGTTACATTGCCTATACCAAATATACTGTAAGAATTGTGTACTGCTCTGTGGCTGTAAACCTTTGGAATGGCCATTAAATTGGCTTGCTATTTTATGTTGTGCATATTGTTTTACTAGATTCCAAAAAGATCCTACCTGGTCAGAAACAGGTGACCGATACCTGCTAAAACTGTTTAGAGATCATCTTTTCCACCAGTTAACTGAAGCAGGTACTCCGTGGATCGATCTCAGTCACATTGTCTCCTGTTTGAACAAGGTAATGGACGAATTGTTCATCATACAGCAGACACTGCTTTACAGTCATTTATGATTTGCAAAAATATTTCTAAATGGTCCAAGAGCTCATTATTCATCTTTTATACTATTGTGTAACTTAGAATAATTTATGTTTTGCAATGTAACATTGCTGCAAAACAGGTTTAATATATCAGTGATAATAAACTTGATTCTGATTCTGAAACCTAATTCATAAATTTTGCTTATGTGCTTTATTTTGTTTGAATGCTGATTAATGTTTGCTGTTTCCTTTTCACTTTTTTGCAGTTGGATGCTGGTGTTCCAGAAAAAATAAGTCTTGTTTCTAGAGATGAAAAGAGTGTTCTTGTGGTGACTTATGCTGATCTAAAGCGCTGCTTTGAAAGCGCTTTCTCAGAACTCCTGGCAGCTTCTAACGGGCAGTTGTAGTATTTGCTGTGGTCAGGCAAAATATTGCTGAAGAACAATATAAAGAGCTAATTGCACTACAGCTGTACTAATGCCATCTCATTTTACATTTAAAAGACAAATGTAAATGAGCAGCGCTGCTTGCACGTTGATCAGGTACACTGTTACTTGAAGGAGGAACGTCCATTACAGGAGTTGGAACTGCCATCTATATCTGTCAAGACTGCTTTTAAAGTGGGAAATAACATCAGATGCATGATGATCCCAGTTTTATTTTTTCACGTGTTTATGCACTAATTTTAAGTTCAGGATGTGATCTTTAAAGATTTACCTACCACATGTAACTCTGATAAGGGAAATTTGTTACCTTTAGAATTGCTTTCTGGGTAACAGTGTATGCCTCTGAGGAAGATGAAGAGATTTTGCTGCACACAAGCCTATGGCAAGGATGAGGTGAGATGCCATTGGAAATGCTACTTGGTAAACTGCATTCCGGTGAGTTGTGTTTCTGGCAAACGGTGTGCTGGACTTCAGACTGACTGCCGTGTTCTATCACTCAGAAAACCAAACAACAAGAAGCATATTTTTATGGAAATCAGGTGGAATACTATGGATGCTATACTTGTAGGAACTAAACAACTCCAGTATGTCAGTGGTGATGGCATCTATCACAGCTACACATCTTTCATAATAAAATTGAAAGTAGCTTTTTTTGCTTCATACAGCTACCAGCGCCTTTTGAAAAATGAATTCAGTGTAAGTAATAAACAGGTAAAGTAGCTCTACATTTATGCAAGCTTTTTTTTATAGGAGACTAATTTTTAAATTGAGTTCAATGCCTGAAATCTCAGGAGTGGATTACATTTTGTTATGTACCATTTAATTTTGTATAAAGTTCTATTATTTGAACAGCAGCTTTATTAGGGTACTTTACACTGGATATGAAAACAAAGGAACTTTAAGTACAATAACATAAAAAGCAGCAATTATTTGACAGTAGTAACCTGTGCAATTAAACTACTTCATTTTGGAAGGATTGTGCACTGTTGTGCCTTTACAATGCTGTTTGCCCCAAAATTGGCTTTGCAATTACTCATATGAATTATGGATATCTGGAACTATCTGAAGTATGATTTTTCAGTATCTTAGGATTATAAGCTGTATCTCTTTTCCAGGAAATTACTTAATTTGCAGAATCAAATTCTAAACATGGTTTCATTTGTTGAAATAGATCCATTTAGGGAAATGAGAGTAACATATCAAAATATAATGCAGATTTGTTTAACTCAAGTGTCGTATATGACTGCCAAATTTGTTGGATAATTTAAAGAAGAGGATATAAAGAAAATGAATTCAAGTAATGACTGATACGTCTTTTCTTCCCAGTATTAAATGTTATATAGCATTAGTTGTTTTATATAAAATGCAAAGAATGCTAATACTGAGTATAGAGCAAAGCAGTCTTTACAATTGAACTTTCTTTCTCATTAGTCTAATATTACCAACGTAAAGTTTTGCACATTGGATTTGCTTAGGTATTGACAAAAATGTTCATGCTTAAAGTTTGGAAGGTGATTATTCAACAACTGCGATGAGATTCATTTTATCACCATTTGTTAAAATTAATGGGGAAGGACTACATATATTTGTGATTTTGATACATTTGTATGCATCTGCAAATTGGCTTATAAGGTAGCAGTACAAGCAATCACAGTGGTTCCCTCATTTTGGTTGTAAAGGAATTGAGGACACTTTACTATGTTCTTTCAAGGATAATGTCCTAAGTAAAGTCATGTCAATAGCTCATCTGTTTGACAGAAGCAGCTGTTTTTTTGTATGTTTTGGGGAAAATGCATTCTTTTATATAAAACCATTTAAAAATTTTTAAAAAATGGTATTCTGACATGATGAAAAGAAATACTGTATTTATATCATTCTGTACATTTCAAAAGTTTCTTGTTTCATATTTGTGAATGATTGCTGAAAGGGGATCATCTCTAACTTTTAAGTGTGTGCTTGGCCTTTCACATTCTCAGTACGGACCAATATTTGGGTAATAGGCAGAAATAAGTGAGGCTTCAATTTTGATGTATTATTCAACCAGCACACTGCCTCTGGATTATCAAAAGCAAAAAAAAATGTTGTCTCTGCATTAGTAAAATTCTGGTTTCTTGCATCTACTGTCATTTCAATGAGTAGCTAAACCCCCACAATATTCATTTGAATATTTTCATGATCTAATCCAAGTTAGCATTTGTATATCAGGGCAAATATTTTTACTCCATGTTATTATATTTACCAACTCTAGTCATCATGAGGTTTTAGGTCTACACCTATAAATTAATTCTCAAATAAAATTTGGGAAGTTCCTATAGTTCTTAACAGGTTCCAGTGCATGAAGTTAAGAATATTTGCAGATTGGGCTTTGAAGTTGGTATAGATTTCTTAAAATATGAAATTTTAGGCACATGCCTATTAATGATCAGCTGTTCCAAGAAGGATGATAATGTGCTACCTTTTGATGATCCAGTGCCAGCCCCTGAAATCACATGGTGACTTCAGCTTTTGAAATCATGTATTCTTTGAAAATCTTTTCAATTATAGACAGGATTTTCAGTTGCTAATGCTGTTTAAAACAATTTGCATATGTATTACTATAATTTTTTTATATACTCTATAAATGAGTTTTTTTGTAAGAAAACCTTGTAAACATACCCTGTGTGTTCTACTTTGGCCTTATTTTGTTTATTTTTGTACAGAAAAGAAGTCCTTAAACCAGCTATCCCATATTAATCAATTTTGTCTGTTATGTCCCCTCCTCTGTGTTAAATGTTTCCACCTGATTTAAACTTTTGTATGTACAGCAGTATTTTAATAAAGAATACCAGAATGTAAGTCTAGCCTAATGTCATCTGTGATATTAGCAACTATTAATATTTTAAGGACATCTTAAGCTTTTGAACATAATTTTATGCATATCATGGGGCTGACCATGGCAGAGATGGCCAAGGATCTGCCCTTTGGCACACCTATACTTCACTGTAAAGTTTATTCCTGGATGGGATACAATTCTGCAGCAGAGTATGGGCTGAAAATGTCTGTACTCATGAAGGGAAACAAAACAAAAATTTAATATTGAGGGAAAGGTAAATGAGTGTTTTATTTTGGATAATGAATTTTAAATGCATGTGTGTGTTTCAAGTTGCACTATTAAATGTAGAAAAGAAAGCTCAAAATCAGTTTTGGATATTTGTGAATATCCGGAACTGACCTTTGACAGCCAGCAAGCCTGGACACAAGGCTTTGCTGGATGCTGCAGCCTATTCGTCATACGAGGCCTGTGACTAGCGGTGTGCCACAGTGATCTGTACTGGGTTCATATTCGCCAATGATCTGGATGATAATGTGGTAAATTTGATCAGCGAATTTAGGGGTGATGCCAACATTAGGGGCGTAGTGGATTGTGAGGATGGCTATCAAAGCTTGCAGCAGGATCTGGATCAGATAGAAGACTGGCTGAAAAATGGCAGATGGAATATAATGCAGACAAGTGTGAAGTGTTGCACTTTGGGAAGAGAAGCCAGGGCAGGACTTGCACTGTGAATAGGACACTAAGGATTGTGATGGAACAGAGGGATTTAGGAATACAGATCCATAATTCCTTGAAAGTGGTGACAGAAGTAGATATCATATGGAGAGCATTTGGCACATTGGCCTTCATAATTCAAAGTATTGAGTACAGGAGTTGGGATGTTGAAATTATATAAAATGCTGGTGAGGCCTAATTTGGAGTATTGTGTGTAGTTCTAGTCACTTACATACAGGAAAGATATCATAAGACCACAAGACATTAAAGCAGGATTAGGCTATTCGGCCTATTGTATGCTTCACAACCAATCATGTCTGATTTATCATCCCTCTGAACCTCATTCTCCTGCCTTCTCCCTGTGAGCTTTGATACCCTGACTAATACCCTTGTTTTTAAATACACCTAATGCCTTGGACTCTACAGCTGTCTGTGGCAATGAATTCCACAGATTCACCACCCGCTAGCTAAAGAAATTCCTCCTCATCCCTGTTGTAAATGACAGTTCCTCTATTCTGAGACTCTGCTCTGTGGTGCTCTATAGGAAATATCCTTCCTACATCCACTCTGTGTAGGCCTTTAAATATTTTGTAGGGTTCAATGATCTTGCCCCCCGCCACTCATTCTTTTAAACTCAAGTGAGTACAGGCCTAGAGCCATCAAACACTCCTCATAGGTTAACTCACAAACAAGAGAAAATCTGCAGATGCTGGAAATCTGAGCAACACACAAAATGCTGGAGGAACTCAGCAGGCCAGGCAGCATCTATGGGGAAAAAAGAACAGTCGACGTTGCGGGCCGAAATGTTGACTACTTTTTTCCATAGATGCTGTCTGGACTGCTGAGCTCCTCCAACATTTTGTGTTGCTCATATGTTAACTGTATCATTTCCAGGATCATTCTCATTAACCTCCTCTGGACCCTGACCAATTCCAGCAAATCTTTTCTTAGATAAGGGGCCCAAAACTGCTCACAATAAATTTCATGACATTCTCCAGTGATATTAAACCTGATTCTGATTCAGACTGCACTTGTGGAGTATTGATTAGAACTGAGGGTATGATTATGTTGAATGCAGAACTGTATTTAATAAACAGCAGTGTGACATAAGTATTACTGTTGTCCTGGTGATACAAGGCTCAGTGGAGAGCCAGTGAAATTGCATCTGCTATAGATCTATTGTGGAAATAAGCAAATTACAGCAGGTTCAAGTCTTTGCTTAGGAAGTTGTTGAATCTAGTCATGACCAACCTTTCAAAGCATTTTGTCACTGTAGATGTGAGTGCCACTAGGTGATAGTCATTGAGGCAGCTCATCTTGATTGTTTTTTTGAAGCACGTGGAGATCTCTGACGACAGCAGTGAGAGATTGAAGATGTATTTGAACATTGTGTAAAGTTTTGGTCACCTACCCACAGGAAAGATGTGAGCAAGGTTGAAAGAGTACAGAAAAAATTTACAAGGATGTTGCTAGGTTTGGAGGATCTGAATTATAAGGAAAGATTGTATAGGTTAGGATTGTATTCTTTAGAATGTAGAAGATTGAGAGGAGATTTGATAGAGGTATGAGGGGTATGGATAGGGTAAATGCCAGCAGTCTTTTTCCCCTGAGGTTAGGTAGTACTACAACCAGAGTTTGTGGCTTAAGGGTGAAAGGTATAAAGTTTAAGGGAAATATGAGGGGAATTTCTTCACCCAGAGGGCCGTGAGAGCGTGGAATAAGCAGCCAGCACAAGTGGCCCATACGAGCTTGACCTCAGCGTTTAAGATAGGGATATGGAGAACAATGGTCCTGGTGCAGGTCATTGGGAGTAGGCAGCTTGTGTGGTTTTGGCACAGACTAAGTGGGCCAAAGGGCCTGGTTCTGTACTGTACTTCTGTATGACTTGTGCCAGTTGGCTGGCACAGGTTTTCAGAGTCCTACCAGGTACATCATTAGGGCCTGATGCCTTGCAATAGTTCACACTCTTGAAAGATGTCCTGATGTTGGCCTCTGAGACTATCACCAGATGCTGTTGGGATTTGCACAGGTATAATTTTATTTTCCCTTGCAAAGCATGCATAGAAGGTGTTGAGCTCTTCTGAAAGTGAAATATCACAGCCATTCATGATAGATTTTGCTTTGCAGGAACTAACGGCCTGCCAGAGCTGCTGTTCATCTGATTCTGCCGCTAACCTCAATTGGAATTGTTTCTTTAACCCTTAAAATAGCCTTCCATAGGTAGTACCTGAACCCCTTGTATAACTCTGGATCACCAGTCTTGAATGCCACAGATCTAGTCCTCAGCCAACTACAAATCTCATGGTCCATCCATGGTTTTTGGTTTGGGTGTGTCTGGTATATTCTCAAAGGTACACACTGTCCACATGAGTCTTGGTGAAGTCAGTGACAACTGTGGCATATTCTGACTCAAAAGATGAATCCCTGAATATTGTCCAGTCCACCAACTCAAAGCAGTCCTGTAAGCACTCATTTGGCTCCCTTGACCATACCTTGGTCCTCACCATTGGTGCTGTGATCTTTAGTCTCTGCCTATGCTCTGGGAGTAGAAGTACAGCCAGATGATCGGACTTCCCACATCTGACCAGTTTCTTATAAAGCCTCAACATTACATCCTTGCTGTCATATTCTAGTCCTCTTGAAATGAATGCTAACATTGCATTTGCCTTCCCTTACCACTGACTCAACCTGCAAGTTAACCTTTAGGGAATCCTGTAGAAGGATTCCCAAGACCCCTTGCACCTCAATATTTTTTTAAAAAGAAGAATATCCCCTATGCCATTATTCATTCAACCGAAGTGCATGACCATACCCTTTCCTCTGCCACTTCTTTGTCTATTCTCCCAATCCAAGTCCTTCTGCAGACTCCCTGCTTCCTCAACACTAACCACCCCTCTACCTATTTTCATATCATCCACAAACTTGGCCACAAGGCCATCAACTCCATCATCCAAATCTTTGAAATATAAATGTGAGAAGGAGCAGCCCCAACACCACCCTCTGTGGAATGTCACATGTCACCAGAAGCCAACCAGAAAAAGCCCCTTTAATCCCATAATCCCATGGTCTGCTGTCCCATGATCCCCTCATATCCCTTTTGCTAATCACCTGTCCAGCTCTTGGCTCCATCCCTCCCCCTCCTGTCTTCTCCTATCATTTTGGATCTCCCCCTCTCCCTCCCACTTTCAAATCTCTTAGTAACTCTTCCTTCAGTTAGTCCTGACGAAGGGTCTCGGCCTGAAACGTCGACTGTACCTCTTCCTAGAGATGCTGCCTGGCCTGCTGCGTTCACCAGCAACTTTGATGTGTGTTGCTTTAATCCCACTCTTTGCCTCCTGCCAGTCAACCAACCTTCTATCTATGCTAGTATCTTTCCTGGAATGCCATGTGCAGCACCTTGTCGAAGGCCTTATGAAAATCCAAATAAGCAACATCAACTGACTCTCTCTTGTCTATCCTGCCTGTTATTTCCTCAAAGAATTCTAACAGATTTTTCAGGCAAGATAAAAGATTTTTATCATGTGCTTCCAAGTACCCTGAAACCTCATCCGTAAGAATGGACTCCAACTTCTTCCCAACCAAAGTCTGATAACTGGCCTATAATTTCCTTCTGCCTCCCTCCCTTCTTAAAGAGTGGAGCGACATTTGCAATTTTCCAGTCCTCTGGAACCATTCCAAGATCTACTGATTCTTGAAGGATCATTATTACTGCCTTCACAATCATTTGTGCTACCTCTTTCAGAATCCTGGGGTGTAGTCCATCAGATCCAGGTATCTAAATTCAGACTTTTCAGCTTCCCAAGTACTTTCTCCTTCATAACAGCAACTGCACGCACTTCTGCCCCCGACATGCTCAAACTTCTGGCATACTGCTAGTGTTTTCCACAGGGAAGAAGGATGCACAAGAAGCTATTTTTTTTTTCTCCAGCCGTCCAGTATCCACTCTCACCTCTTTTTTTATATATCTGAAAAAAATCTTGTGGTATCCCCTTTTGAATTATTGGCTAGCTTACTGTCACATTTCCTGTCTTTCTAAATGGCTTTTTTAGTTGCCTTCTGTTGGTTTTTAAAAACTTTAAAATCCTCTAACTTCCCACTGTACTTTGCTATATTATATGCTCTTTACTTTGGTTTTATACTATCTTTGACTTCCCTTGTCAGTCACAGTTGTCAACATCCCTTTAGAATACTTCATTTTTATAATGTATCTATCCTGCACCTTTCCAATTGCTCCCAGAAACTCCAGCCATTTTTGCTCTACTGTCATCCTTGGGAATGTTCGTTTCCTATCAATTTTGATCAGCTCCTCTCTCATGCCTCTGTAATTCGCTTTATTCCTCTATAGTGCTGAGGCATCTGATTTTTAGCTTCTCCCTCTCAAACTACAAGGTTAATTCCATCATACTATGATCATTGGCTCCTAATGGTTCCTTTTCCTTAAGCTCTCTAATCATATCTGGTTCATTACACAATATCCAATCCAAAATAGTCTTTCCCCTAATGGGCTCAACCACAAACTGTTCTAGAAAGGCATTTCATAGGCATTCTACAAATTTCATCTCTTTGGATCCTGCAGCAGCCTGATTTTCCCAATCTACCTGCCTATTGAAATCCCCCATGACTGTCATAACATTTCCTGTTTTACATGCCTCTTCTATTTCCCGTTGTAATGTATATCCCACATCCTGGCTACTGTTCAGGGGTCTGTGTATAACTCCCATCAAGGTCTTTTTATCCTTGTTTTTTTTTAACTCTGCCACAAGGATTCTATGTCTTCAGATCCAATGTCACCTCTTTCTAAGGATTTGATTTCAGATTTTACTAACAGGGCCACTCCACCCCCTCTGCCTACTGCCTGTCCTTTGGATATAATGTGTATCCTTGGGTGTTAAGGTCCCAAGTATAAAGTTCTTTCAGCCATGACTCAGTGATGCCCACAATGCCATAACCTGCCAATTTGTAACTGTGCTACAAGATCATCAACCTTATTCTGTATATGAAGTGAATTCAAATATAACACCTTCAATCCTGTATTTGTCACCCTTTTAGATTTTGCTCCCATGTTACATTTCAACTCATCCTTCTGACAGTAGTTTTGTCTTATCATCTGCCTGTTGTTCCTCACACTCTCACTACCCACAGCACCTACTTGTATACCAACTGCCTTATCCTCAACCTTAACACTCCACTTCCCATCCCCCGGCCAAAATTAGTTTACATGTTTCCCAACAGCTCTAGCTAACCTGCCTGCAAAGATATTCGTTCCCCTTATGTTCAGCTGTAACCAATCCTTTTATACCGGTCATGCCTTCCCCAGAAGAGATCCTAATGATCCACAAATCTGAAACCCTGCTGCCTGCACTAATATCAATAAGACTGAAAGAGTGCAGAGAAAATTTACAAGGATGTTGCTGGGACTTGAGGACCTGAGTAATAGAGAAAGGTTGAATAGATTAGAACTTCGTTCCCTGGAGTGTAGGAAAATGAGGGGAGATTTGATAAATGTATATAACATTAAGAGTGGACAGTATAAATGCAAGCATGTTTTTTCCATTGAGGTTGGGTGAGACTAGAATAGAAGTCATGATTTAAGGGTGACAGGTGAAATGTTTAACGGGGACAGGGGGCTTTTCACTCTGAGGGTGGAGAGAGTGTGGAATATGCATAGAATCCTATTGACTAAACCTAATTAAGCTCAGTCTATGCAAATACTTGTGTCTCTTGTCCCTTAGAATATCTTCCAATAAATTGCCAATAACTGATGCTTTTTCACAGTTCTCATAGTTTGAGTTCGCACATTTTGTGGTTTGCATACAAATGTGTGCATGCTTCTCTGATCCAGCACACACTTGTGGTACAATTTTATATTGTATCTTATCAGTTGAACCAACATATTACTTCACCCTTCTACCTTTCATTTGATATGTCTGCCCAATTTAGCAGCAGGGCTAAATTCCCTTTATTTTTGTCTGTCAAAGTTGTAAGTAATTTTGTATTGAAATACATATATCATCAGGTACTAGCTAGAGATTTATTTTCTTGTGGGCACTCACAGTAGAACAAAGAAATAAGTTAAAATCAATGAAAAACTACACAAAGTGTGACAAACAGCCAATGTGCAAAAGAAGAAACTGCAAATACAAGTAATACTTGTAATAATAAATAGTAAATATAATGCTGAGAACATGAGTTGTTAGAGAATTTGAAAGTGAGTCCTATGATTGTGGAATCAGTTCATTGTTGAGGTGAGTGAAGTTATTCATGTTGGTTCAGGAGCCTCATAGTTGATGGTTAATAACTGTTCCTGAACTTGGTGATGTGGGACCTAAAGCTCCTATACCTCCCTATGGCAGCAGTGAAAAGACAGCTTGGCCTTGGATGGTAGGGGTCCTTGATGACGAATGCTGCTTTCTTATGACAGCACTCCTTGCAGATGTGCTCAAAGATGGTGGGGGGGGGGGTGTTTTTCCTTTTCCTCTGATGGACAGGGCTGTATACACCAGTTTTTGTACACTTTTCCATTCTTGGGCAATGATGTTTTCAAAGCAACAGACACGCAATGCTGGAAGAACTCAGCAGGTCAGGCAGCATCTGTGAATATGAGTAAACAGTCAACGCTTCGGGCTAGGACTGAGAAGGAAGGGGGAAAATGCCTGAATAAAAAAATTGGTGGGAGGGGAAAGAGGCTAGCTGGAAACCGATAAGTGAAGCCAGGTGGGTGGGTGGGAAAGGTCAAGGCACGGAGAAGAAAGATTCTGATAGGAGAGGAGAGTGGACAATATGAGAAAGGGGGGAAGGAGAGGGGACCCAGTGGAAGTAATAGCTGAAAAGAAGTGGAAGGTCAAGAGTGGGGAATGTGTTCACTGGGAGGAGAAATTGAAATTCATGTTATCAGGTTGGAGGGTACCCAAGAGGAGCATCAAGTGTTGCTCCTCCACCCTGAGTGTGGCCTCATCTTGGTGCAAGAGGAGGCCAGGGATTGAGAAGTCAAAATGGAATGGAAATCGGAATTAAAATGGTTGGTCACCTGGAAGGTCGACTTGTGATGGATGATGCGGAGGTGTTCAACAAAGCGGTCCCCAATTTGCAACGGGTTTCACTAATGTAACGGAAGCTACATCCGGAGCACTGGGTACAATAGACAGTAGATTCACAGGTGAAGTGTTGCCTCACCTGGAAGGACTGTTTGGGGTTCTGATTCATCTGAGAGTATGCTGGGGTTATCTATTGTTTCTGGTGCTCTCAAAGCAGCCTCCTCTGCATTCGTAAATTGGGGGGAACCCCTTTGTCAAGCACCTCTATATCATCCGCCACAAGTGGAACTTCCTGATGGCTAAACATGTTAATTCCAAGCCCCATTTCCATTCCAATGTGTCAATCCATGGCTGCCTCTTGTGCCAAGATGGGTCTACCCTCAGGGTGGAGGAGCAGCACCTTGTATTCCATCTGGATACCCTCCAACCTGATAGCATGAATATCAAATTCTTCCCACCCCCTTCCCCCGTACCCAACCCAGACCTTTCACTTCTTCTCACCTGCCTATTACTTCCCATTGGGTCCCTTTCTCCTTCCCTCTCTCCTATTGTCCACACTGCTCTCCTATCAGTTCCTTTCTTCTCTCACCCTTCACCTTTCCCACCCGAAGAGTCTCGGCCTGAAACATTGACTGTTTACTCTTTTCCATAAAAGCCACCTAGCCTGCATTTTGTGTGTGTTGCTTTGGATTTCCAGCATCTGCAGACTTTCTTGTATTGGTGTTTTCATAACAGGCCGTCATGCAGCCAGTCAGGACATACTCCACTGTGCATCTATAGAAGTTTGACAAAGTTTTAAATGAAATACTGAATCTCCACAAACTTCTAAGGAAGTAGAGGCACTGCTGTGCTGCCTTTGTAATGACACTTATGTGCCGGTCCAAGGACAGATCCTCTGAAATGCTAATGCAAAGGAATTTAAGGTTACTGACCCATCCTTAGACTTTGAAATTATGTCATGTATCCCAAGTCTGGGTTATTAATATACTGTATTACAAAAGGTATAATAGTACTGACATTAACATCTGATGCACACCACTGTATATTCTGAGTAAATTCTGCATGTTCTATATAGCACTCCATTCTGTCACTCAAGCAATTCTGTATCCTTGCAGGTATTGTCCCTTTAAACACAGAGGCTTTGATTTAGTCACCATTTTTCTATCCAGTACTTTACCCTTTTTTTTTTAGTCCACATGCACAACCTTAAATGCCCTATGCTCTTAAACTACGCTCTTAGGAACAACTTGGTTTTTTGTGTCATCTGTAAATTCCATTTCATTCTCTTGTTCCATTTTCATCTTAATAAAATTGTCTATGTTGAACTTACTTCCCTGCTAGATTTTGAATCTTAATGATTATTACAAGATTGTTTTTATTAATTAAGCTTCTAGTTTTCTAAGAAACTTTAGCTTTGGCTGTTTTTCTCTCCTTTATAAGAATTTATGCATCCTGTACCCAGATCATCCGTCATTGCTCTAAGAACAACAACAGAAATTAGACAAATCGTGTTTAAACTATCCATTGTTAGTCCTCCACCATGTGGAATTATTCTTTGCCTTTTTCTATCACACTTCAACATATCACTGTTACTCAAATGTTCCAATGAAACTTCAGTAATTCAGCTAGGTAGACTGATCAACAAAGTTCTCACACTCTTCTGGAATTCCAAAGGTATTTCCCTTTGAGTTTGCAGTGGGATGATCACAAACTTACCATCATATAAAGCAAAATGAGTAAGCATTGTAAACAACATCAGTGATTGTACAATTTGGGGTTTCTTTAAAAATATTTGCATCACCCTGCATTTCAGCAACATGTTCAATTGTTGAATTTTCATTAACTTTGGTAATCACTTTGTACTTAATTTCAGCATGTAGATTTATTATGAATTATAGTAGATGAAGTTCATAAATGGAGACTAAAAGCATTACTTTTGTATTTTTCCAAATTTACAAATATGAATGCATAAATTTCATAGTTTTTTCTTAAGGCTGGGCCCACTAGGAACCAGCAATACCATATAAAATATTGGTTGAGTGTAGTACTATTATAGTTGACACTTAAATGTATAATTGGGTTTCTTTTGTTATTAAATGGTCACATTGGATAAAATAATTATTGCTAAACCCTTAAAACCCTGCAGCCATATAAGTGTCCAGATATGTTTGTCAAAGTACAATTTCAAGTCTAATTCAGTTGTTAAGGATACAATGCAAAATCCTGAGCTGATTGTTGTGAAAATACTGGTTGATGTTGCATTAGCAGCAGTTAATGAATACATTAGTTTTCTAACTGAGTATGTTTATGAAAAATCAAAATTAAGATCATTTGTTTTGATTTCTCAATTGCCTTCAATGCCAGACAGTCCTCATTGCTGGGGGAAAAGCTCCATTCAGTGCAGGTTGGCACTTCCATTGTATCCTGGATAGTGGACTACCTGACTGGCAGACCGCACTTTGTACTGTCACATGATCGGAAACAATGACTATATCGAGTCAGGATTTATAAACAAACATTTGTTAAACCCTGATAAACAATGGAAAGAACCGAAAACCCTAACCGGAAGTAAACAGCTATTCGGCCATTCAGTAAACCGCTACTCAGTACTAGTTCTTAAAGCAATAATGCGAAACCAGTTCTTAAAGCGATAAATTCAAACATAGTTCTTCGAATGGTAAATTTTAAAGTCCAAGAGATTTATATAGTCAATTAGGAGAGACTTTCATGAAGTAACGAATTCCTTGAAGACACGACGTCACTGCCACTCCCATTCGGAACCTGCCTTGTCCACAGGATTCACGACGACGGGAATAAAACAATTTTAAAGGCACTGACCTTCCTCCATAGAATAGATCCTGCACAGCCTTTTCTGCTTCCTTTTTAGCAGAGGCTATATCATGCAGATCACTCTTTCTTGAACGAATTCAATAATGATCGATCCTTTCCAAACCCGTCGAACGTCTCCTTCAGGGTCCCGTCTTCACTCTCCAATGTTACTGAAAAGATACAATAACAAACCTGGCAACGATTGGTCAAGCTGCTGGCTCAGACTTCTGTACCTTACATTGGAACATAAACCTCCGTTTAAAATCGAAACTGCGTCATAATGCAAATACGCAGCGGAGCAGAGTATCTCATTGACGTTCTAACTGGAAAACTAACTGCGTCACCAGGGGTCTTCCCTTATATACTCGTGGTGAATATGTCATCACATGACCTCACATCAGCGGGAAAATTACATCAGGTGACCTCCAAAAGACCATCACATCATTCTCACAAGAAAGTCACAAGATCTCCTTGAGGTATGTAACAGTATGGCTTCAGATTTCTGTGTCAGACATGTCTATATGCAGCACTGGGGCCCCATAGGGGACTATATTGGCTCCCTTTCTATTTACCCCGTATACCTCAGACTTTAGATACAACACTGAATCATGTTGTCTGCAGAAATTCTGTGATGACTCAGTTGGGTGTATAAAGGGAGGACGGGCAGATGAATATAGGTGGAGGTTTTTGTCAAATGGTGCAAGCTGAATCATCTGCAGTTCAACATCAGGAAGACAAAGGAGATGGTTATGGACTTTAGGAAGACTAAGCCTGCTCTGCTCCCTGTTACTACTGATGGTGAGGAAGAGGATGTCGGGAGGACCCGGGGGTGCACCAACACGGAGGCTGGATACAGAAGGGCTAGAGTCAACTCTGCTTCCTGAGGAGACGTGTTCTACCAGTCTGTTGTCACCAGTACAACCTTCTATGTGGTGGTGTGCTGGGGCAATGGCATCAACATGGATGATGCCAATAGGCCCAATAAACTGATTAGAAAGACTGGCTCTGTTATAGGAGTCAAACTGGACACACTGGAGATATGGTAGAACAAAGGACCCTACAGAAAATCCTGGCAATTTGAGCAATGTTTCTCACCCTCTGTGTGTCACCTTGGCTGAACAGAGGAGCACTTTTAGTAATAGACTAAGACAACTATGCTGCTCCAAAGAGTGCTATGTGAGGTCATTCTTAGCCTCGGCCATTAGGCTCAATAATGAGTCAACCAAAAGCTGGGGAAGTGATGGCCCCTTCTGTTAGACTGTTGTAGTAACTTTTTTTTTATTCTTTCTTACTTCTAATATTTGTATATTTGTAAATCTGTGCACTTGTAATGCTGCAGTTTCCTTTGGGATCAATAAAATATCTATCTATTAATATATTATAACTCAAATGTTTCATAAAGGTCAATTATATAATTCAAGTCAGTCTTTACAAATTTATTTCCTAATGGGATGCTTACAGATAAAGTTATCTGAGAAGTTTCTGGATGGATTAGTAGGATACATAATTGAAAACTCCATCACAATGGTGTGGTACCCAATGCACCACCCTAATAATTTATGCACAGCATCTTCACTGTATAGAATCTACAGATTTGATTGCAGTTACTTGCTAAGGTCACTTTGTTAGTACCCTTCAGGTCTACAACTTTCACCATCAAGGTCAGCAGATGTGTGGTAACACCACCCTTTAACTTCTTCTGCATTCTGATTCTTCATTATAATGTCCATGTTCTGGGGCTCCCTCCCTAGCATTACTGTGAGTAGATATCACCCTTCAAAGTTCAAAGTACGTGTATGTCACCATATACAACCTTAATATTCATCTTATGGGCAATATCTGTAAATACAAGAAAAATGATTGAATCAATGAAAAACCGCACCCAGCAGAGTGGACAATAACCAATGGGCAAAAAGAAAACAACAAATTGCAAATACAAAATGAAAGAAAAAAGATAATAAATAAATAAGCAATAAATATTGAGAACCTGAGATGAAGAGTCCTTGAAAGCCAGTCCAGTTCAGTGACGGGGTGAGTGAAGTTATTTCCTCTGGTTCAGGAACCTGATGGTTGAGGGATAATTACTGTTCCTGAACCTGGTGATGTGGGTCATGTACCTTCCTGAGGGCAGCAGTGAGAAGAGAGCATAGCCTGGATGGTGGGGGTCATTAATGATGGATGTTGCTTTCCTGTGGCAGCCTCCAAACTTAGAAGGAGGTTTAAAAAAAAATGGTGAACTGAAAACTGATTTCTAGACGTCCAACATGTTAACCACATTCTAAATAAACATATATATATATATATAAATCTGCTAAACACAGCTCTATCTTGATTTGCACCTCAAATGGAGAAATCTGGGCCAGACATTTGTTGATATAGTTGTCATTTGTTGAATTAGTCAGGAAGGATTACCACAAAATGATCAAATATGTGACTTTCCAAAAATAGACCTCCTGCTTGTACATCTGTTCCCAGAGGCCGTTTAACGGACACCTGAATCATCTCTTTTAAACCTCTTGCCTAGTTTGCTCAACACTTCTTTTGTTTCAGTGTAAATAAATAACTTTCTGAGCTTCTGTCCCCTATGTTTACCTTTGACCCCTTACTGACGTCAGTGTCCTTTTAAATTTCAGCTAACCAACCTTTGGCAGAAAAAATAAACGGGCAGACTATTACTTAAATGGGGAAAGAGTTCAAACTTCTGAGATGCAACGGGACTTGGGAGCCCTCGTACAGGATACCCTTAAAGTTAACCTCCAGGTTGAGTCAGTAGTGAAGAAGGCGAATGCAATGTTGGCATTCATTTCTAGAGGAATAGAGTATAGGAGCAGGGATGTGATGTTGAGGCTCTATAAGGCGCTGGTGAGACCTCACTTGGAGTACTGTGGGCAGTTTTGGTCTCATTTAAGAAAGGATGTGCTGACGTTGGAGAGGGTACTGAGAAGATTCACTAGAATGATTCAGGAATGAGAGGGTTAACATATGAGGAACGTTTGTCCGCTCTTGGACTGTATTCCTTGGAGTTTAGAAGAATGAGGGGAGACCTCATAGAAACATTTCGAATGTTGAAAGGCATGGACAGAGTGGATGTGGCAAAGTTGTTTCCCATGATGGGGGAGTCTAGTACGAGAGGGCATGACTTAAGGATTGAAGGGCGCCCATTCAGAACAGAAATGCGAAGAAATTTTTTTAGTCAGAGGGTGGTGAATCTATGGAATTTGTTGCCACGGGCAGCAGTGGAGGCCAGGTCACTGGGTGTATTTAAGGCAGAGATTGATAGGTATCTGAGTAGCCAGGGCATCAAAGGTTATGGTGAGAAGGCGGGGGTGTGAGACTAAATAGGAGAATGGATCAGCTCATGATAAAATGGTGGAGCAGACTTGATGGGCTGAATGGCCTACTTCTGCTCCTTTGTCTTATGGTCTTTATCTTACAAATGTTCCTTGCCTTAATCCATCTACTATAGAAACCCATTATCTACTTTTTACTCATTCGTCAAAGGAGTCCTCTTACAAACATCATACTGACACTGAACACTGTTTGCCCTTTTAGTACAAAATTTACTTACATTTAAAAACTTTAAATACACTCAGACATTTTTAAGTGATATAAAATTAACTGAAGTCATTATTGACCATTAAAATCCATGGAGATGAACCTATGGATTCCCTAGCATAAGTTATGAGAAATCACTACAGTTTTCCTCTAATACTGAATGATGTAGGGAAGCAACCACAAACAGCTAATTATACAATTAACTTTTAAGCGTGCGACATATTGCCGGTAAATGCTAGCATTATGTTGCAGCAACCCTGTAAAATCCTGGCTCCTGATACTACTGATGATCTGGGAGAGGTAGTGGAGTGAAGCTAGTGGATTTCTCTTCACACACCAGCTGTGTTTTAAAAGCAGCTTTATGGTGGCAGAACAACATGGTGATTTGTGGGGAAAAAGAGACTAATATTAGCAAAAGAAAAATTGAAAACTTGCTAGAGCTAGAAATTGCACAGTGATGTAAGCTCGATTGCCATGCCTGTGTATGATGCCATTATGTGCCTTGTCGTGGTTATCGCTCGAGGTCGAAGATGATGGTCTTCATTCTGTTGATCTACTTATGAGCTCTCAAGTGGCTTATGAGTCCAATCTCGGCTTTGAAAGACCACAGGTGTGACTAAGCCATGTCCCCTTTAAAACAGCACCTGTCCCATCTTGCCATTTTAAGGCAATTGTCACCAATTTTTTTCTACCTCTAGCTTGACTGCTCTCCCTACCCTACACCAGCTTGGTCTCCCATGTAAATTTCAGTTCATGCAACACTCTTTTCCTACCTTGCAGCCAATCAGTTCATTTACATCTACCTTTGTCCTGAAATAGCTCTCACTTCCAGCATCTGAAATGTAGTTTTCTTGTCCTTTGGTCTGAATCCATTTATGCTCCCCTCCCGTGTCACAACCTCCCATCCAATGATTACTTACCAGGGGTGACGGGCCAAAGGCATGTGGCATGGCGTGCTGTGCTGTCCTTCGATTCTTTAAACCCCACCCCTAAAAAAATGCATAATGATTATCCTGACTGCCAAATGAAGCAGCAAATGATTTTTAACAGATCAGTGAGATACTTTCACAAGAAATGTCTCGTGCCAGCTAGATGTGTATGGAAACACATGATGAGTTAACCTCAAAAAATAGTTCCTGTAACAATTGATGGTGCATAGTTGGTAAAGAGGCTGGTTTTGTGAATCTGTTTGCAAAATATGTTGTGCATCCACTGATAGGCTTTCATTGTATAGCACGTGAGGATGCTTTGCGAGCAAAATCTGCCCTTAAGGAACTTAAAGTGATGAAAATTGCAACAAAGGTAACTCATTTTATTTCTGGGTGTGCTTTGAAAAAGAAGACTTTCAGAATTGACTGAAGGAGGTGAATATGGTACACACAGGACCCCTAGTGCACAATGTTCGTTGGCTTAGTTGATGTTTTGTCCTGAAATGATTTGCTGATTATTTGGATGAAATTCATGTTTTTGGCAAATGAAAATTTTTGTTATCAAGAAATATGATGTTGTGTGGACTTAGAGGGTGACATTTTTATTTGGATTTCCCCACACACTTAAATTACTTGAAGAACAAATTACAGGGATCTAGCGTACCACTTGATGTTATGTTCGATAATATAAAATCCTTTGAAATCAAGCTGTAAGTGTTTAAATGTAATGCTAGAAATGGCACTTTCCCTAAACTTTAAAAAACGCATGACAGAATCATAATCAGTGTCATACGTTATGAAGTTTGTTGTTTTGCAGCAGTACATTGCAATAAATAATTTTTAAAAATAAATTACGCTAAAATGTGTATATGTAGTTCAAAAAGAGCAAAAGAGAAAAGAAAATAAACTAGTGAGGTAGCGTTCATTGTCCATTCAGAAATCTGATGATAGTGGGGAAGAAGCTGTTCCTGAAATGATGAGCTGATCCTGCTCTTCAAACAGGTAGGAGTCTCCGACTGCAGCAGTGAGAGATTGCAGGTGCCCTTGAACACTCCCACTAATTGTTGGCTCAGGTTTTCAGGGCCTTGCCCAGTACATCATCAGGACCTGACGCTTTGCAAAGGTTCACCCTCTTGAACGATCTTCTGACGTTGGCCTCCGAGACAGATCACAGTGGCACCAAATGCTGTGTAGATTTGCACAGTCGGAGTTTTAGTTTCCCTTTCAAAACATGCAGAAAAGCAGTAACATAGTGAAATTCCTGAAAAGAGAGACATTTAGAGCCTTCCAATGTAATTTTTGAGCATCATTAATGGAACTGCTAAACAATTTTCTTTATGATTTACTATGTTCAGGTCATTTTAACAATATAAACCTCAAAGTATGCAGACAGTGTAACACTATACAAACTAATTTGGAAATGTTGCACTATATGATTTGGATAATTTTGAAACATGATTTATTTACAAAGCATCTCAATTTGGAGGCAAACCTTTGTCAACTTAAGAGCCGAACCAAAAAATAGTGAAAGAGATCAGCTTGTGATCGTGCAGGCTACCCCAATAGAATTGATATGACTCAAGTGCCGCATTTCACTGTGTGTTTCCATGTACATGTGACAAATAAAGCATTTTAGTGGCTGGATCAAAACATGAAAATCTGGGTCACGAGGTTCTGAAACTCTGGAATGCTATTTCTGAAACTTTGAACTGCAAAGTCTTGCAAACAGTATTTTCGTCGATATATCCATGTGAGACATTGTTTTCATTGATGAACTTGGTCAAGTCTAATTGTAGGAGTAGGTTTACTGATGAAACTAGTGCTACATGCACAGCTCTCAATACAAGGTGGATATTTTGTTGCTGCATCATTAGTGCAGCAACAAATGTCTCATCGAGAGCAGAGTGTGTTTATTTTCCCTTCCTTGATCTTTTATAAATATCTGAATCAGAATCAGGTTTATTATCACCAGCATGAGTCATGAAATTTGTTAACTTAGCAGCAGCAGTTCAATGCAATACATAATATAGAAGAAAAAAATAATAAATCAATTACAGTATATGTATAATGAATAGATTAAAATTGTGCAAAAAACAGAAATAATATATATTAAAATATGTACCAGAGCTTATAATTTCACATTCCCATTTCTTATGTTATTGATGAGGTACAATAACAGTACTATTTAAAAATTATGTTATTTTTGATTGTCTTTTTAAAAGATTAATATTTTTGAACAGATTTTCTAAACTGCTTCATTAATTTCAATCTGTCTCTTAATTAATTAATAGGCATGCATGCAAATAAGCAACAGGGCATCCTTTTTTCCTTAAAGGCCATAATTATTGTTAGTAATTCAGGACTGAGAGTGTAGAGGTGGCAGGAGCTGGTAATGAAATGTGAATCCAGATGCAGAGTTGTTGGTGGGCAGGTAAGACAGGGAGAGCTGGAGACAGTGACCAAGTCTGGGAGGTGATAGTAGAGACAACAAAGGGCTGAAGATTATGGAATCTGATAGGAAACAAAGGTGAAGAGTGAGTCTGTACAGGGAGCATGGGAACACTGAAGGGAGGCGGGGAGATTTAGTGGTAGAGCATGTGGGCGACAGGCATGTGGAGATGGGGGAAAGAAGCCTGGTAGGGTGTTGGGAAAAAATTGTAATAGCGTGAGAGGACCTGGGAAGATTCAAAGTAGAGGGAAAGGAACACAGGTTGTGCAAGTTACCCAAAATTGAAGAACTCAATTGTCATGCTTTTGGATTGAAGACAAGCTGGAGAATGAGGTTTTGTTCCCCCAGTGATTTTCTGAATTCCACCACTAGATGGCAATGAAGTGCCAACTAGGAACAAATACAAGCTGCAGATGGAGTGGTTGCATGGAATTGTGGGTCCAGCTCAGGGTGAAAAGAATTTGGGGAAATTCCTTTTCACCTTTAGCGAATGTAATTTTAAAGAACTAAACCAAAAACAAGAAGCCCATCATCAAATATCTAACCCCATTTGTACCACAAGGTTTGGCAAGCACCAACTCACTGATCACTTTAATACACAATAAACTCAACAGACACTTCCAACAATCTAGCCAGCTTTACAAAGTATTAGTTTATTGATGTCACACGTATCAAGATCCAGTGAAAAGTTTGTCTTGCATACTGTTCATATGGATCAAATCATTACACAATGCATTGAGGTAGAATAAAGTAATATAATAATGCAGAGTAAATTGTAAACACTACTGGAAACATGCAGTGCAGGTAACTAGGTAGACTGTGAGATCAAGACTCCAGCTCACTGTGCAAGAGTCTGATAACCACTGACAAAGGCTTTGGGACCATCTCAATTCTGTCACATTTAAAACTGTTTAATTGTTAAATTATGATTTAAAAAATTAAATTTCAATTAAATTCAATTTAATTAAAACACAAAATATTAGCAAATAATTAAAATCTGTGGAAAAAGACACAACTCAGTAAGATGAAGAACTGATTGTGGGCTTCAGGAAGGGTAAGACGAAGGAACTTGATAATAAATCTGACCTCTGATTCTGATTCAATTTCTTCCATATTTATATTGACTCATACAGCTATGGAGCGCAGAGAGAATGCTTCAGCCAACTCACCCATGCTGACTGCAATATCTATCTGTGCTAATCCCATTTCCCTGTGTTAGATGTTATTCCTTTTCTATCCAAATACCTTCCCAAATAGAGTTTCAATGCTGTGATTATATCTGCCTCCACCATGCCTTCAATCCATATAACTACCACCCTACATGAAAAGCCTGCCCCTCAGATCTCCTTTAAGGTCTTCCCTCTCATCTTAAGCCAATGCCCACTAGGCTTATAAATCAGTGTAAAGTGCATCCCCATTCTCCTCAGCACAACGAGGTGAGTTAACACAGGGAGGGGAATTGCCCCAATAGTAGCCTAGTACATCTCAAGAGTGCCAGCTGAGGGGAAGCTTCATTCAGACTCTTGCAAAACTCAGTTTTAAAAACTCTGTGAAATTAAAACCTGCCTGGTATCCATCCCAGTTTAGGTGTTTGTTTATGTATTTTCCCTCATCATCCATATTTTATCCAATTCAAAGTCAAACCACACACACGTGAAGCAAGTCAACTTAATTTCTGGCTCTTCAATACATGCATCTTCATACACTGGCCACTGGATGGCGCTAAAGGTGTGACCCTATCAAATAGCAACTCTCTGCTCCCACTTGCTAATTATCTCTCTGATAAGTAACAATTTCCATTATCACCAATTTCCCACTTAAGTTATAAAGCACAATCATGCTGGGCCACATCTACTGCACTCTGATTTTGCACAGAATGTCCATTTGCACTTGGCATTTCTATGGGGCACAAGTTGCCAGAACCTCCTTGCCTTACAACCAGCTTCACAGTCCCACCAATCCAAGAGTAATCGTTATTGACGATGTCCAGGCCCACTTTGACAACTTACAAAGATTTACCACATGAGCCTTTGACAAATTTCTCCATGGGAGGTTGGTCCAGGTGGTTCAGTCACTTAGGATTCAGAATAAAGTAGTAAGTAGGATTCAATGTAGGCTTAGTGGGAGAAGTGAGAAAGTGATTGTAGATGGTTGCTTCTCTAACTGGACGCCTGTGACTACTGGTCTGCCACAGGGATCGGTGCAGGTCAGTTGCTTGCCATCTATAGTAATGATTTGGATGAAAATGTGGTAAATTTGATCAGCACATTTGTGGGATGACACCAAGAAGGCGAGGCAGGCTATCAAAGCTTGCAGTGGAATCTGGACTAGCTGGAAAAATTGGCTTAAAAATAGCATATAGAATTTAATGGAGACAAGCATGAGGTGTTGCATTTTTGGAGGACAAACCAGGTTGGGACTTGCATAGTGAATCGTAAGGCACAAACACAAGAGTTTCTGCAAATGTTGGACATGCAGAGTAACAGATAAAAAGCTGGAGGAACTCACCATCTATAGAAAGGAATATACAGGTGACATTTTGGGCCAAGACATTCCATCAGGACTCATCAGAGGGTGGTGGAGGCCAGATCATTAGATATACTGTATGTCTGTGCCGACCGTGATGCAAAATTAAACCAAACCCATCTACCTGCACACAGTACAAACCCCTCTATTCCCTGTCTGGCCGTGTGTCTGTCTAACTATTGAACTTACTCGTAAATGTCACTATTGTGTCTGTTCTACCACCACCCTTGCCAGCACATTCCAAGCACCCACCACACCCTGTGTAAAATAAACTGGCCCTGCACATCTCCTTTAAAATTCCCCCTCTTACCTTCTAGCATTTGACATTTCTACCCTGGGAAACATTATAACTATTTCTAACAAAAACACAAGAGATTCTGAAGATACTCACAAAACACCATAAAATGCTGGAGGAACTCACATTTATGGAAATGAATAAGCTGTCGACGTCTCAGGTCAAGTTTTCTCTTCTGGACTGGAAAGGAAGTGGGAAGATGCCAGAATAAAAAGGTGGGGGGAGGGAAAAAAGGACTAGCTGGAAGGTGATAGATGAAGCCAGGTGGGTAGAAAAGGTAAGAGGCTGGAGAAGAGGGAACCTGATTGGCGAGGAGAATCAACCATGGGAGAATGGGAAAAGGAGGGGCACCAGAGGGAGGTGAGGAGAAGAGGTAAGAGGCCAGATTGGGTAATAGGTGAAGAAGGAAGGGGGAGGAAAAAATATTGCCAGAAGGAGAAATCGATGTTAATGCCAGCAGGTTGGAGACTAGATAGAATGTGAGGTGCTTTTCCTCCACCCTGATCATGGCAAAAGAGGAGGCCACTGCCCAACATATCCTCATTCCCATTCTGATAGGAACTCAAATGATGGGCCACCAGGAAATTCTACTTTTGTCAAATGGAGCGGAGATGCTTAACAAAACAGTCCCCAAATTTACGTCGGAGCTCACCAACGTAGAGGAGGCCACATCCGAAGTACCAGATGCAATGGACAACTCCAACAGATTTGCAGGTGAAGTGTTGCCTCACCTGGAAGGACTGCTTGGAGCCCTGAATGAAAGTAAGGGAGGAGGTGAATGGGCAGGTGTTGCTTGCAGGCATAGGTGCCAGGAGGGAGATTGGTGGAGAGGGATGAATGGACAAGGGAACTGTGGAGCGAGTGATCCCTGCGGAAAGTGGAGGTGGGGTGGGGAGATAAAGATGTGTTTGGTCGTAAACTCGTAACAATTTCTTTCTGTTCACTTTAATCTATTGCCATGTCTAATTAAAAGATGAACATTTTCACTAATAACATTTTTAAGCATAAGGTCTGACGATATCACTGACTCCAGGATTTTAGAGACCACACTGAGTTTTGTTTACTCACGTTTTGGGTTCCACTAAAGAGATTTACAAGTTATTCTTCTAACTCCAATTATGTTAATTGTAGCGGACTGCATGACCCAATTTACATCAGTGGTGCGCAAGTGGAACAGGTCAAAAGCTTTAAGTTCCTCGGGGTCAATATCACAAATGACCTGACTTGGTCCAACCAAGCAGAGTTCACTTCCAAGAAGGCCCACCAGTGCCTTTACTTCCTGAGAAAACTAAAGAAATTTGGCCTGTCCCCTAAAACCCTCACCAATTTTTATAGATGCACCGTAGAAAGCATTCTTCTAGGGTGCATCACAACCTGGTATGGAAGCTGTCCTGTCCAAGACCGAAAGAAGCTGCAGAAGATCGTGAACACGGCACAGCATATCACACAAATCAATCTTCCGTCCTTGGACTCACTTTACACCACATGCTGTCGGAGCAGTGCTGCCAGGATAATCAAGGACACGACCCACCCAGCCAACACACTTTTCGTCCCTCTTCCCTCCAGGAGAAGGCTCAGGAGCTTGAAGACTCGTATGGCCAGATTTGGGAACAGCTTCTTTCCAACTGTGATAAGACTGCTGAACGGATCCTGACCCGGATCTGGGCCTGCCGGACCTGCCTCTCGGTTTTTTTGCACTACCTTACTTTCCATTTTTCTATTTTCTATTTATGATTTATAATTTAGTTTTTTAATGTTTACTAATTTTTACTATTTTTAATATTTTAAATATTTAATATTTGTAATCCAGGGAGTGGGAAGCACAGAATCAAATATCGCTGTGATGATTGTACGTTCTAGTATCAATTGTTTGGTGACAATAAAGTATAAAGTAATTCAGGTGGTACAAATAATAATGAAGCAAAAGGGCTCTTAAAAAGGTTGAAGTATTATTTATCGCAGTTCTTTGAAACTATTTGATTTTTAGGAGAGATCTGACCTGTCACTCATCATGGGAAATCAACATGAAACACGATCCTTCCCGCAGAAGGTACCATCTAGCTTTTTGTAACTGAGGCACATCAAAGTATGTATTTCTAATCCTATTATTGAGTTTTTCCCCAGCAACTTTTAATGTTTTACTTTGTAAATGTCTTGATTTCCTCTCCTGTACAGATTGTCTGACTTTAATAACGCTGCAGTAAATGCTCCCATATTCTACCAGTACTTCGCATCAGAAAGCATAAACTTGTATTTGCTAACAGTTGTTCTAAATTGATGACCTTTCAGTTATTCAATAAGGTAGCAGAAAGAATATTCACTGCTCATTCTTTTAAAGATTTGAACACTTAGGTTACTTTCCTCATTGGTCTTCCCAGTTCTAAATAGAAATCCACATTTTTTTAAAACCTAACTTCAGGCAGTTTCCCTACTTAAATAACTGAACAATGGTAAGGGGTGAGTGTTCACATTTTGCCATCAAGATTCAAGATTTATTTATCATCAAAGAATTATACAACCTGAGACTTGCTCGCTTACAGGTAGCCACAAAGCAAGAAATCTGAAAGAACCCAATTAAAAAAAAGAATGAAGACCAACACTTGATGTGCAAGAGAAAGAAAAAGAAATCATGCAAGCAATTGAAATGAACAACAACTTGCAGTCATGTCTGATGCTATGTATCCTGCTCAGAGTCTAATCACATTATCTTTCTTTTGTCACCTAGAACCTGTGCTGGTCTAACTGGTACACAAGCATGACGTAACTGTGTACCGACATGATGCCATGGCACCACGGTAGCTTAGCGGTTAGTGCAACGCTCTCACAGCTCGGAACGTTCAGAGTTCAATTCTGGCCTTGTCTGTAAGGTGTTTGCATATTCTCCCCTGTGAACCACGTGGGATTTCTCTGGGTGCTTCAGTTTCCTCCCACACTCTAAACATATTAATTGGTCATTGTAAAAATCATGCTATGATTAGGCTAGTGTTAAATGGGTGGGTTTCTGGGTAATGTGGCTCTTTGGCATGAAATAATACTACGCTCATACATATTATGCTTTACATACCATAACAATTTAAGATGCTTTTCTTTTATTTGTAAATGTATTTATCTGTTGTTCCCCAGATGCCTTTCCCCTACCATCCATATTTGTTAGATCTGAATAATCTAACTGTGTCATGGTCCGGTCTGTGAAGTCCGCATTCCGGTTCACGGTCTGGTCCATTGACCCTTGTTCCAGGTTTTCCTGTTTACCCCATTTCTGTTGAGCACTCTAATTGAGGCACATGATTCGAGTTTGGGCAGACTCATAAACACCTCCAGAGACCAGGGCTTGGTTGCTGGATTGTTCCTGTCCAAACATCCTGTCTGAATCCCTTCCCTTCCTTCTGTTGCCTCGCCTCGCCTCACCTCGCCTCGCTTCGCCTTGTCTTGTCTGAAGCCTTGTCTCGCCTGTGACCCTCGCTTGCACCTTGTCAGTCTCGCCTTGGATCAACCCACCGGTGGAAGGCTAGTGCAGTCTTTGAGATATGGATTTGGCTGTTCCGTAGCCTGCTGAGGCTACTGGCCGCCACGAGTCTTGGAGCCACCCCGAACCTAGCTCCCTTCCTGTCCCTTGCCTCCGTCGGGTAAGCCAGGCCAATTGCTGTTAACTTGCGGTTGGTTCTGTCCCTTCCTGTCCCTTGCCTCCATCGGGTAAGCCAGGCCAATTGCTGTTAACTTGCGGTTGGTTCTGTCCCTTCCTGTCCCTTGCCTCCATCGGGTAAGCCAGGCCGTTTGCCGTTACCCTGTGGTTGGTTCTGTCCCTCCCTGTCCATTGCCTCCGTCGGGTAAGAGTCCAGCGTCCTGCCCAGGAGTTGCCTTGAAGTGCCCTTACCCCGTCATGTCCTCGTCTGGCCTTCAAGACCCCAGCCTTTCTCCAAGCTCAAGCCTCAAGTCCCCAGCCTGTCTCCAAGCTCAAGCCTCAAGACCCCAGCCTGTCTCCAAGCTCAAACCTCAAAACCCCAGCCTGTCTCCAAGCTCAAGCCTCAAGACCCCAGCCTGTCTCCAAGCTCAAACCTCAAAACCCCAGCCTGTCTCCAAGCTCAAGCCTCAAGACCCCAGCCAGTCTCCAAGTTCAAGCCTCAAGACCCCAGCCTGTCTCCAAGCTCAAGCCTCAAGACCCCAGCCTGTCTCCAAGCTCAAGCCTCAAGACCCCAGCCAGTCTCCAAGCTCAAGACCAAGACCCCAGCCTCAAGCCTCTAGACCCCAGCCACATCCTGTCGTGTAGTCATGTCATGTCCTTGCCTGGTTCTGGGGCCTGAGCCCGAGGCAAGACCCAGGTTCTGGGTCCTTGTCCAGTTTCTGGCTCGGAGCCCAAGCCCAGGCTCCTAATGCATAGTTCCCTGTCCAAGTTCCCTGTCTTGTCCATGTCCTAGCCCAAGACTGCATTCTTATCCCTGCTCCTTGTCTGTATCCTGTCATGTCCATACTCTAGTCAAGTCCTGTTCCTTGTACTTCAATATCTGTGTCTTGCATTTGGGTCCGATCCTCTTCTTCTAACCGAATTGTGCAGGTCGCCTGAACAGGGAGGGAAACCCCTGAAAAGCTAGCTGACAAAAAATTCACGCAAATAGTATTTATTCAAGCTAATAGTAAATAGTCTCCAACAGCATTTAAACCCCAAACCACCGGTCATTGCTGAAAGATTTAGATTTCACAGACAGAATCAGAGCAAAAATGAAAGCATTTCTGAATATTGTGCTGAACTGCGCAAATTATCAGAACATTGTCAATTTGGAGCAGGTCTATTAGACGCATTGAGGGACAGGTTAGTGTGTGACATGCACTGTGAAACCACACAGAAGAAGCTCTTGTGTGAAAAAGACCTCACATTAGAGAAGGCGCTGAACATTGCAGTATCAATGGAAATAGCATCACTGGGTGCTTCAGAGATACAACAAAAATCTCTGGAATATGCTGCGAATAAAATGTCACTGAACAGAAATGGAGGGAAGAAATGTTACCGTTGTGGGAACATGTTGCATGACCCTGATGACTGTTAGTTTAAAGACAAAGAATGTAGAAACTGTGGCAAACAGGGCCACATTGGCAGAGTATGCAAAGCTAGTAAACAACAGAAAAAGGACAAAATACAGAGAAACAAGAAATGAAATGAAATGAAATGTCTTTATTGTCATTGCATAGTACAATTTGTCATGCACCAATACAGCAAAAATGAGTTTTCAACTCTCGTACTCAATGCTATAAAACAACAAATAAAATAAACAATAAATAAAATCAAGTAACCAGCCAGTACAAGCAACGTCCAGCAGTACAAAAGTGCAACTCAGATGCCTGACAGCCACAAAACCAGTATTAAAGTAGCAATGTAACAATTTATGGATGATGCTTGATCGATCGGTTCAGAGCAACTATAGCTCTGGGGAAAAAGCTATTTTTCAGTCTAGAAGTGCGGGCATAGAAAATCTTATAATGTCTGCCAGATGGAAGAAGTTCAAACAGATGATTGAACCCCAGAAGGGAAAACACAACAATGTACACAAAATGGAAGAAAGCAGTTCTGATGAAAACGACTCAGGCAAAAGTGAGTTGTCTTGTCTGCAACTTCACAGTGTGAAAGAGACAGATAATTGAAGAGTAATAAGGATCACTCGACAAGTGGCAGGCACGAGACTGAAAATGGAGTTGGACACAGGCTCAGCTTTAACAGTGATCTCTGTACATGACTACAAATGACTGTTTTCTCACATACCTCTGAAATGAACTAAACTACTGCTAAAGACTTACACAGGACAGAAAGTGCATCCCAAAGGTAAAATTAAAGTGACAGTGACTGACGGAGACAAAACACAGCAGGTGAACCTCTATGTACTGAAAAATGGAGGACCACCATTGCTGGGACATGAATAGCTCAGGAAAATCCAGCTGGATTGGCACACCATCAAGGCACTAGATGTGTCAACAAAGGAGGGCAGCTCGGCGGGGAAAATGTCCACAGCTCTTCTCTCACCCATTGTCAATTATTATAATGGCGAGGAGGAGCTAGACAGCGTTGACAATGAGGGTGAATGCAGTATCCATGGCTGCGACTTGAATGAAGATACAGAGGACGCAAGGGAGACAGATATTGCCAATAAGCAGGATGATGAAGACTACCTGGAAGTAAAAGAGCAGATATACCAGGAGAAATTGACATCTCTCAAAAGACAGCTACAGCAGTTACAGGAAGGCACTTTGCAGGAGTATCAGAAAAGGATGAAGAAACTAGATCAACAATACAAGGAAAGAATACGAAATGCAGAGCTTTTTCTGCAACTGGAGACAGAAAAATTGGAAAAGAATTATATTAAAGAAAAGGAAACTGCAGTGAACGAATTTGAAGATAAAAAGATTGAGTTAGAAGAAAAGAAAAAGATGATTGAGAATGAGAGGCTAACAATGGAACTCACAGGAGATTCTATGGAGGTAAAGCCAATAATGACTAGGAAACTAAGGGGGAGACCTAATGACTCTGCTCCAATTACAGACAAAAGACGAAAATCTGCACCTGCGCAGTTAAATTACTTGTTAACAGAAGAACAGATAATGGAAGATCTGCAAACTCTCAATAAGCTTAAGTCTCCAAAAAGACCAGCATCTCTGTCTTCTCCTGAGCATCTTCCCAGCACACCTGCTGAATCACCAGCACAAAGATATGAAGCACGAATAGAAGATGGAAAGTTATATTATGATAAGAGATGGTATCATAAAGGTCAGGCTATCTATTTGGAATCTAAGGAGAATACCAAGATTGGCAGTGTAATTAGCTCAGTTGGAACAAATGAGATATGGGTGAGGAAGACAAGTGATAGCACAAAGATGTGTATATATCTAGGACAGCTGCATAGAGGAGTCTTCATTATACAGAGGCGATCTGCTGTCTAGAACTCTTAGCAAGTTGAAGATGCACATCTTCTTAACTCCCTATGCTCAGAGGTCAACTTTTCATGATTTTTATATGGAAATCTGTATTAAAACAAACAAGTTTATTGACAGACATTACCCGGAGAGGCAGAGAAGAACCCCTCCCCCCCCCCAGAGACTTCAGTTATAAATGGATCTTAGACCAAAAGTTAAAAAAAAAACTTGTTATAATTTGATATTATTAAGTTACTAAGTAAACAAATGGTAGGCATTTGTATGTTAAGGGTAAACATATTTGTTTAGCATAGTGCCCCAGTAAAAAACACAGTTGATACTCTATTGAAATAAAAGAGTAGGAGTGTACCATATAACCTACAGTATAATAAGGGACTACTTTATGTTTTAGTAACACGTCATTGAATGTGCTATTAGGTGCGCATTGATCTGTACGGGTGTGCCGAGTTCGGATTCGGCCAGTAAAGAACCATGAAACTTGGCTCACGTCGCCGACGTTTTTATTAATAGCATTGTCGTGTAACCAGGCCACATACACAATAGAAACTCAGAGGCAGTGTGGAGGAAATGCTGGAATGTTGGATTTTTGAGAGGAACATACAGTCTCCAATGGGAACTCATAGTACAACTTCAAATACAAAAAAATGGAAATCTCCTGGGAGGGGGGAGAAGATGGTGGTGCAAAGACAGTGCGCGCGGCCACTTCGGTGATGATATCTGTTATCTGTCAAGTAGGGGACCGTGCACAATCCTGATTTGATGGAGATAGATGTGAGAGCACGGAGGAACATCTGGAAAATTTCTGAAATGCCTGCTTCACTGCCTCTACTACTGTGTGGTAACCGGAATCTCCGGAGCTGAAGGCCTCAAAATCCTCGGCTTTGCGTGTTTCATCGGCCAGGGAGAGGTCGAAGGTGCTTGGCAGAGGATGGCGCTCGGGAGGCTGTATCGGATGGCCGGTCGGAAGCTCTGAGTTTTTGGATGGATGGACTCAGTGTCAGCTGTGGTCGGGTGCTTTCAAGGTATCGGCAAGTTGACGGTGCCTGGAGGTTTATGGCAGGGAGTTTCTCCCTTTTGCCGCCTGCTATCGGGGACTCGGGAGTTGATCGACTCGGGACTTCGAGACTTTTTTTTAATGTGTCTGTGATCTGTTCTTCATCAAATTATAGTATTGTTTTGCACTGCTGTAACTATATGTTATAATTATGTGGTTCTGTCAGTGTTAGTCTTTGGTCTGTCCTGTTTTCTGTGATATCACTCCAGAGAAACATTGTATCATTTCTTAATGCATGTATGCTTTTCTAAATGACAATAAAAGAGGACTGAGTGTTCTCGTAATCTTAAAAAAAAAACTTTCATCAGTGTCTTGTTTGATGTCTATTCCTCAATCAATATCATCAAAATGTGTGCTGAAGAAAGCATTTGGTATGCTGGCTTTCATCAGTTGGGGCACTGAGTAAAAAAAATCGGGACGTTGTGTTGCAGGTGCACGAGATCTTTTTGAGACTTCATCTAGAGCAGGGATTCCTGACCTTGGGTCCACGGAGCCCTTAATTAATGGTCCATGGCTTAAAACAGGCTGGGAACCCCTGATCTAGAGTATTATGTATGGTCTTGGTTACCCTGTTATAGGAAAGATGTCATTACGCTGGAATGAGTACAAAGAAAATTTGTGAGAATGTGGACAGGCTGCAAAAGCCTGAGTTACAGGAAGAAGTTTGGCAGGCTTGGCATTTCCTTGTGGGAGACTGAAGGGTGACTTTAGAGAGGTGTATAAAATCACAATGATCGTAGGTAGGTAGATTGGGCACAGCCTTTTTCCCAGGGAAGGAGAATCAAAAACCAGGGGGCACAGGTTTAAGGGGAGGGGCAACAATTTAAAAGGGGCCTGAAGGACAATTACTTCATGCAGAGAATGGTGAGTTCACATTTCTATAAAGCTGTGCCACGTTCTCTTGCATTCCAAGGAATAATGACTTAGCCTGACCAACCTTTTCCCAAAATTCAGACCCTCTATTCCTGGCAACAACCTCATAAATCTTTCTGCACTCTTGCCACTTAACCACACCTTTCCTATGACAGGGTGACCAAATTTGTACGTAGTACTTTCTGTGCAGTTTCACCAATGACTTCTAATACAACTACAATATAAGGTCCCAACTCCTACACTCCTATACTGTTCTCCTAAAGTAGAAGATCTTTGCATTTATTACTTTGACTATTCATGGGATTTTACTCTACACAAGATGATCAGTCTCTCAGTGACTAGATTTATCAGTGGCTAGATTTTAAAAATATGTTGTTTGCCAGAAACCACAAAATTCAAAGTTCAGACTGCAAGTTCTATTCTTCTATCAAGGAGGGCACGTACTGAATGTGCCTTCCTGTGCCCTGACATCCATTCCCACAGCTTTTACATACTGTACTTCTGGTTATCCGACACAGCCACCTCACTCAAACACAATACACAATAGCATTTGTTCACACATTTTCCTCTCTCTTGTACAATAAGGTGGCACATCAATCACAGGCAGCAGCAGGAAAGTGTTGTCAAATCATGTGATCTCCAGAAATGATGCAACAAGCTATAATTGGAGGAAATAAAGTCCCTGACAAGTAGCATGACTAAAGCCATTGATGGTGCCATAGAGCACGACAACACATAAGGAGGCTCTTTGGCCCATCTAGTCCATGCTGAACTATTGACCTGCACCTGGATCATAACCCTCCATACCCCTCCTATCCATGTACTTAGCAAATTTTTCTTAAGTGTTGAAATCCAGCCTTCCACTTCTGCTGGCAGCTTGTTCCACACTCTCCCCTCTCATGTTCCCCTTAAATATGTATTTCATCTTTCACCCTACAACCATGACCTCTTGTTGTAGTCTCAACCAACCTCCATGGAAAAAGCCGGCTTGCATTTACATTATCTATGCCCTTCATAGTTGTATATATCTCTACCATATCTCCCCTCAATGTCCTATGCTTTCTGAGTAATTGAAGGGCTATCGATTTAGGGTGAGAGGCACCCTGATAGAGGTTAACAAGATAGGAGTAGGCAGAGACAGCTTGGAGAGTCCGTGCCTTTTTTTTCCTGGGTGACATTTGAGAGGACACACTTTTAAGGTGATTGGAAGGAAGTTTAGTGTGGATATTTTACACAGAGATGGTGCGTGTGCAGAGTGCCCTGCCGGGAGAGGCAACTGGGGACATTTCAGAAACTCTGACGGGTACATGAATGAAGGAGTATTTACGAGGGAAGGATTAATGACCAAAATTGGGATGGTGTATGGAAGGGAGTGCTGTGCCCTGGTTAAACACTACGACCCATACACTGAGCCGACTGCAGGGCTCACAAACTCACCTGCGTCGGTCACAGCGCATACTTATGCCTTCCATATGCCTTTTGGATTCAGTGGCTCAAACGTCTGCAGCAGAGTTCGGTTTTGTTTTTAAGGACAAGAATTTTCAGCTTGTAATTCCCCATTAGTCACAATACATCATGATTTGTTAGATGGAAAACTGAAACATTTACAGTTTTGGAGTTGTGAAAAGTACAAACAAACTTTTCACCATTCACACTTCTTCAAAATCAAGTTCCCATTTCTTTAATGATGGGAAGTGTTAACAATGCACTCTTTATTTTCTACATGTTAAACAAAGAAAGGCCTGCCCCGGGCCTTACTGCTTGCGGACAACTATCAGTGTGAATAGTGGCAATGGCAACCAAAAGGGGAAACAGTGAAATCCTCGGGTTTGGCAGTATCCGAGTTGGCAGGTGATAAATTGGAAACACAGCCACTGTGTGATGGACAGGTGTATGATTGACTCAGAACAGGCAGACGGTACCTGTGCCTAGTGAGCAGTGTAGTTGCGGTAGCACCAGCCAAAGTATATTGATCCCAAAGCAGAGGGCAAATTCTGGGAACGACAGATGCAATTCTTAAAATAAAGATACACTGGATATTGATTTGGTGGGAACTGGTTTGGCAACAAAGTGTTCCCTGGTGCAGCAGCTCCGCTGCTGCTGGTTCTTGCGTACCGTAGCCTGGTGTATCATAGCCTCAACAACTGGATTGCTGCTGGCTACTGCAAAAACAAAGAAAGGATCAGTCCGAATTCAGACGAAGCCACACGCTGCAAAGGTAGTTGGAGAAAACAAGAGAGCAGGTAAAAACTGAGGTGAAAGTAGGCTCACAGAACTGTGCCACTACTGGCTCACTGTAGGACCGGTGATATAGTGACAAGTCAGACTGAGGTGTATCTTGGAGGGGAACCTGTGAGCGGCGGTGTACCCATTCAACTGCTGTCCAAATATTTCTTGGCGGTAGAGGAGACAGGATTGGGAGCTGCTGCCAGGAGAGTGTGCTTTGGTAAAGGGTACGTACTGTAGCCAGTGTGTACCAGTGGTCAGGGCAGTGGATGTTTATGGTAGCTAATAGTAGATAACCAGTAGGGCTGTTTTGTCCTGGATGGTGTTTAACTTCTTGAATGCACATGCTGCACTCACTCTGGCAATTCATTTATTTATTAACTTTTATTTAGGGATACAGCAGGGTAACAGGTCACGGAACGCACACCACACAATTACACCCGTGTGACCAATTATCTGACTAGCCCATATGTCTTTTTCAGAACGTGGGAGAAAACTGAGCATTCGATGGAAACCAACGCGGTCTTGGGGAGAACGTGTACGCTCCATACAGACAATGGCAAAATTGAACCTAGGTGTCTGGCACAGTAACAGCTTTAGTCTAATTGCTACACACCATTCCACGTCAAAGGGAGAGTTTTTCCTCCTGCTTCTGACTTGGGGTGTCAAAAGATGTTGCCACGGGCTTTCCATTCTCTCATCTGGTAGAAACCAAAGATCCACATTCCCAATCCCACCTCCCACCAGAACCTTTGTGTATTCCTGAATCGTGGAATTCTTTGAAGTGTATCCTGTGGAAAGAGAGTGCGGGTCTGTGGTCACAGCAAAAGTGATACTGCTTGAGCTTTGAGTTACTGCTATTTACTGGAAAGCAAAGCATAGAACATGACTTGAAACACAGCTCTGTTTCTCTTTCCACAGATGCAGCCTGACCTGCTGAGTTCTTCCAGCATTTTCTGTTTTGACCTCATGATTGCAGATTCTGCACTGTTTTGATTTTCAGTTCAGTCAGAGGTTACTGTAAATATGAGCTCCTGATCTCAAAAATCTCAAAGGAGGCAAACTGATGGAGCATGTCTTTGTCTAGGCTCTGGCTGGAGGAATGTACACGGAGCGAGAGGGTATAGGAGGAAAGGGATTGTTGCCCAGCTCTGAATTAACCCAGAGACCAGCTGGTAACTAGTCATGAGTTAGAGCATGAATCTTTTTTGGATTCAGTCTCATATCCACCTGAATTTTTAATTAATATCAATGCATCCATTATAATATCCTTCCATTATAATTATTCCAGAATAAAAGCAGTCAAGCCAATTTTAGTCATCATGAAATCTGAAAAAAAAACACAATTCAGCAATTTCATTTTCGATTGTTGTCACAATACCTATGAGTAGGTTGTTCTGATTCCCATTTCCCCGCTGAAGTAAATTCTGTTCAATCTGGCCATGAGTTGCTCAGCAAACTCAGTCATTACTCATCTTGTACAATGTCCCTTTACAGAGCAGTCTATTCATACTATCAGTGGATTTATTGAGAAATATTGTGGCTTTTCTTCACAAACTATAAATAGACTACTGATAAATGTAGATTGGATCTTAAAATGTAGCTCACCCACTCTCGGTGCTGTTTCCTCTTTCCCAAACCCACTGAATGACTAAGGGTACATTTCATGGGGTATTCAACATACAGAAGCATAGAATCACGCAGCATGAAAACAGGCCCACCAGCCCATAAACCTGTGCCAATCACCATCCACACATTACTATTCCTATAATATTCCCAATTTTAATTCTCTGTGCAACTCCACCAACACAGTCCGATTCTGCTGCTCAGTTTTACAGGGGTCAGCTAGCCTTCTGACCCATGTAATGTTGCAAGACTCTGGGAACAGACTTGGTCACAGGGAGGAAGTGCAAATTCAGCACAGCTTCAGAGTGCAGGTCTGAACCTGGATCACTGGAGCAGAGAGACAGCTAACCCCTGTAATACCTAAAATTTACAGATGCGAAATTTTAAAGCAATTAATTAAATATATTGAGCGAAAACACAACTACCCACAGTAGCAGTGACGATGTATCTTCCAGATTGTCCTAAAACTCTTTTTAGGTATTACTGTTCTTCACAAATATTTTGCCAGTCCTATCCAGTGTACCCCTACATTTGATTCCAAACAGCAAACGTTCATCTCTCTGGATGAAATCACTACCTTAATAATTACACCAGAGTGACCACTCTTCATTCATCTGGACGCTGGACCCGGGACGATCATGTCCGTTAACCCTGGATAATCCTCTGATTAATAGCTGGTGACTTGCCGCATTTAGGAAATCCGAGGAATCAAGTCGCAAGATTATACTGTCAAACTCACAGGACTGTAGCCATGGACAAGGATAGGAACAGATAGTTTGGGAAGATAATGAGTTGGGGAAAAGCTAATAGCAATGGTATTAGATTGGAGCATGGAAATAAATTGAGTGTGAATTGGGAGCAGATGCTTTTTGAGAAATGCGCGACAGAAATATAGAGATTCTGTATAGGTCTGTCCCAAAGATACAGGGAAAGGACGGTAGAGTGAAGGAGCAATGGTTGACAACCAAAGTTAACTTTTAATCAAGAGGAAGAGGAAGCATACTTAAGATTTGGAAACCAAAAATCAGACAAGGTATCTGGAGAGTAAAAGCATAGCTAGAAAGGAGTTTAGGAAGGGATTTAGGAGAACTAGAAAGGGAGATGAGAAGGCCTTGGAGAGTAGGATTAAGGAAAGCAAAGGCATTCAACATAGAAAATAGAACATTACATCATAGTACAGGATTTTTGATCCACAATGTTGGGCCAACCTTTTAACCTACTCTAAGATCAATCTAACTCTTCCCTTCTACATTACCCTCCATTTTTCTATCCTCCATGTTTCTTAAATGGCCCTAATGTATCTGCCTCTACCACCACCCGAGGCAGGGCATTCCAAGCATCCACCACTCTCTGTGTAAAAAATGTATCTCTAAACATCCCCCCTTTACTCTCTTCCAATCACCTTAAAATTATGGCCACTTGTACAAACCATTTCTGCCCTGGAAAAAAGTCTCTGGCTACCCACTCTATCTATGCATCTTATTGTCTTGTATACCTGTATCATGTCACCTTTTATCCACAATTTTTTGTTTTACCAGTCAAGGTTGTTAGCCCTGACTTGAACACCAAACCTGGAGAACCGGTGGGCCACTCTTAGTCTGGCCTCTATGCCAAATGGCATTGGTGTCCCTACTAAGAGCCAAAGCATAAAGACCTGACTCCAGCCAACATAGTTCTCCAGGTCTTTGAGACACACAAGCCTCTAAACCATGACAAGGTTGTGGTCCTCTTGGAGGTGACATAAGTCTTAGTGGTCCATAATTCTCAGGGTTATCCATACTCCCTTTGAACAAAGGAATAACATTTGATACCATCCAATCATCTGTACTACTCCTGTGGCTAATGAGTTCACAAATATCATTACTAAAGGCGCAGCAATCTCTTCCCTCAGTACCCGAGTAATCTGGGTATATTCCATCTGACCCTGGAGCCTTATCTATCCTAATGATTTTCAAAAGTTCTGGCACATCTTCTTTCTTAATAGCCACAGGTTCAAGCATATCAGTCTCTTTTACACTGTCCTCACAAATGTCCCTCTCACTGGTGAATACTGAAGTAAAATATTCATTAAGGGCCTACCCTTATCTCAGACTTCAGTAGATGCTTCCTCTACAACCCTGATTGGCCCTACCCTCACACTGGCCATCCTCCTGTTCTTCACATATGCGTAGAACCCCTCAGGGTTTTTCTTAATCCTACTCACCAAGGCCTTCTTATATTTCTTCAGCTCTTTTATCTCCATTGTTTGGATACTTCCTGGCTCCATAAGACCATAAGATATAGGAGCAGAATTAGGCCTTTTGGCCCATTGAGTCTGATCTGCCATTTCACTATGGCCGATCCAACTTTCCTCTCAGCTCCAATTTCCTGTCTTCTTCCCGTATCCCTTCATGCCCTGACCAATCAAAAATCCATCAACCTGTCTTAAATATATGTAAAGACTTGGCCTCCACAGCTGCCTGTGGTGAAGAATTCCACAGATTCACCACTCACTGGCTAAAGAAATTCCTCCTCATCTCTGTTCTAAAAGGACGCCCCTCTATTCTGAGGCTGTGTTGCCTGGTCTTAGACTCTTCCACCATAGGAAACATCCTCTCCACATCCACTCTATCAAGGCCTTTTACCATTGGATAGGTTTCAATGAAGTCACTCATCATTCTTCTGAATTCTAATGAATATAGGCCCAGCGCCATCAAATGCACTTCATATGATAAGCCATTTAATCCTGGAATCATTTTCATGGACCTCCTTTGAACCCTCTCCAGTTTCAGCACATCCTTTCTAAGATAAGAGCCCAAAACTGCTCACAATACTCCAAGTGAGGTCTCACTAGTGCTTTATAAAGTCTCAACATTATGTCCTTGCTTTTAAATTTGCATTTTCTTTTCTCACCACAGACTTAAGCTGCAAATTAACCTTTAGGTAATCCTGCATAAGGACTCCCAGGTCCTTTTATGTCTCATATTTTTGTATTTTCTCTCCATTTAGAAAATAGTCAACCCTTTTATTTCTTCTACCAAAGTGCATGTCAATACACTTCTCTACACTGCATTCCATTTGCCATTTCTTTGCCAATTCTCCTAATGTCTAAGTCCTTCGGTTGCCTCTCTACTTCCTCAAAACTACCTGCCCCTCCACCTATCTTCATATCATCTGCAAACTTTGCAACAAAGCCATCAATTCCATCATCCAAATCACTGACATATAATGTAAAAAGAATTGGTACCAACACAGAGCCCTACGGAACACACTAGTCACTGACAGGCAACCAGTAAGGGCTCCCTTTATTCCCATACTTTGCCTCCTGCCAATCAGCCACTGCTTTATCCATGCTAGAATCTTTCCTGTAATACCATGGGTTTGTAGCTTGTTAAGCAGACTCATGTGTGGCACCTTGTCAAATGCCTTCTGAAAGTCCATGTACACAATATGAACTGATTCTCCTTTGTCTATCCTGTTTGTTATTTCTTCAAAGGATTCCAACAGATTTGTTAGGCAAGGTTTTCCCTTGAGGAAACCATGCTGACTATGAATTATTTTATCATGTGCCTCCAAATACCCTGAGACCTCATCCTTGATAACCAAAGCCAATGTCTTCCCAACCATGGAGGTCAGACTAATTGGCCTAAAACTTCCCTTCTTTTGCCTGTCTTCATCCTTGAAGAGTGGAGTGACATTTGCAATTTTCCGGTATTCCAGAATCATCCCAGAATCTAGTGATTCTTGAAAAATCACTACTAATACCTCCACAGTTTCTTTAGCCATCTCTTCCTGAACCCTGGGGTATAAACCATCTGGTGTAACTGACTTACCTACCTTCAAACTTTTCTGTTTCCCAAGAACCTTCACCTTCACACACTTCATCACCCCTGACTCCTGGAACCTCCACCATACTGCTAGTGTCTTCCACAGTGAAGACTAATGCAAAATACTTATTCAGTTCGTCCACCATTGTCCCCCATTACTACCTTCCCAGTATCATTTTCCAGCGGTCTAATTCCACTCTTGCCTCGGTAGCACACTGTAAGGTTTCACTGCTAATGTAATGGCCTCTCTGTAATATTGCACTGCTAAGGTAATGGCTTCTCTGTACACCAATGTTTAGGTTATGACTCGAGTTAACTGGGGCTTTGGAATGTATGTTAGCCAATGCGCAGGATGTTGTTCTTTCTTGTGAGTCTGGGAGCAGGGATTTCATGGTCTTTTGCCGGACAGAGATGAGGAGAGAAGTCGTGAATGGAGAGAGTCAGTAGACTGCCAAACAGAATGGAGTCCAAGGGTTGGCTACGTTTGGAGGAGGTCGACAGGGAACAAATGAACAGAACCGTGAGCTCCGACATTGCGCATTAGACTGTTTCTTGAGAATGGGCCCTTTTTTTGTTGTTTCTTTACTAACCATTAAGAATTATAAAGCTCAATCGTTTAATCTCATATTGAGTATTGTTTATTATTTCGTGGCACTGATTTGTAACAGGGGACACATCGTGCAGCATCCACCCAAACAAGATTTCTTAAGTTTGGCCAGGCTGAGGGCTGTCTTCCCTTAGATTAAGCCACTAGCTGAACCGAGAGTTACATCTCTTCTACACTTTGAAGAAACTTTTGGTAACCTCTTTAATATTATTAGTTATTTTTGTATTCCATCTTTACCTTCTTAATGACTTTTTAGTTGCCTCTTCTTAGTTTTTGAAAACTTCCCAATCGTCCAGCTTGCCACTTATTTTTGCTCTATTATATGCCCTCTCTTCGGCTTTTATGTTGGCTTTGACTTCTTTTGTCAGCCATGGTTGTGCCATCTTGCCTTTAGAGTATTTTTCCTTTTTGGGATGCATATATCCTGTGCATTCCGAATTGCTTCCATAAATTCCGGCCATTGCCGCTCTGCTGTCATCCCTGCCAGTGTTCTTTTCCAATCAATTTTGGCCAGCTCCTCTCTCATGCCTCTATAATTCCCTTTACTCCACTGTAATACCAATACATCTGTCATAGCTTCTTCTTCTCAAATTTCTGGGTGAAGCTGATCATATTAAAGGTTCTTTTATTTTAAGCTCTTAAATCAATTCTGGTTCAATACATAACACTCAATCCAGAACAACTGATCCCCTAATGGGCTCCACCATGAGCTGCTCTAAAAAACCAACTCTTAGGCAGTCTGGAAATTCCCCTTACTGGAAACCAGCACCAGCTTGATTTTCCCAATCTACCTCCCCCATAACTATTGTAACATTGCCCTTTTGGCATGCATTTTCTATCTCCTACTGTAATTTGTCCTTACTACTGTTTGGAGGTCTGTATACAACTCCTGTTGGGGTCTTTTAACCCTTGCAGTTCCTTAGCTCTATCCACAATGATTTAACACCTTCCGACCCTATGTCACCTCTTTCTAATGATTTGGTTTTATCTTTTACAAACAGAGCAACGCAACCCCCTTTCCTTCCTGCCCGTCCTTTCTATGTATCCTTGGACATTAAGCTCCCAGCTGTAATCTTCTTTCAGCCATGATTTAGTGATGCCTACAACATCATACATGCCAATCTGCAATGGTGCTGCATTCATTTGCCTTATTTTATATACTGTTTGCATTCAAATATAACACCTTCAGTCCTGTATTCACCTTTCTAGATTTGGTTCCCCTTTTACATTGCAACTCATCCTGTTGACTGCAACGTTACTCTATCATCAACCTCTCCTCACTACACATCGCCTCTGTTTGTAAACCAGCTACCTCATCTTCAGTACTATTATCCACCTTACCTACAATACTTCTTGCTTTGAAATGTAGGCAGCTTAGGACACTCATCGCACCATTCTCAATCTTTTGATTCCTAACTTTGTCTGAGGTCTTACCAAGATCTGTCTCCACAACATCTCCACTAACTGTTCTGGTACTCTGGTTCCCAACCCCCTGCAACTCTAGTTTAAACCCTACTGTGCAGCATTAACAAACCTTCCCGCTAGGATATTAGTTCTCCCCAACCACCCCCCCAGTTCAGGTGCAAACCGTCCTTTCTGTACAGATCCCACCTTCCCTGGAAAAAAGCCCAATGATCCAAAAATCTTATGCCAATTCAACTTCCTCGTTCTGGCCCCACTAGCATGTGGCATGGGTAGCAATCCTGAGATCACAACCCTGTAGGTCCTACCCTTTAACTTAGCAACAAACTTCCGGAACTCCCTGTGCAGAACCTCATCACTTGTCCTACCCATGTCATTGGTACCTACATAGACCACGATTTCTGGCTGTTCACCCTCCCACTTAGGAATGCTGAGGACTCAGTCTAAGATATCCTGGACCCTGGCACCTGGGAGGCAACACACCATCTGGGAATCTCGTTCTCACCCACAGAACCTGCTGTCTGTTCCCCTAACTAACAAATCCCCCATCACCACAGCTGATCACCAGATCACTGTGACTTTCCTCTGTTAGGTCATTCCCCCCCCCCCCACCGCCCGACAGTATCCAAAGTGATATACCTGTTGTTGAGGGGAATGGCCACAGGGGTACTCTGCATTGTCTCCTTAACCCCTTTCCCCTTCCTGTCTGTCACCCAGTTTCCTGTATCCTGACCCTTGGATGTAACTATCTCTCTATATGTTCTACTTATCACCCCTTCAGCCTCCCAAATGATCTAGAGTTCATCCAGTTCCAGTGTCAGCTCTTTGACGTGGATTGTTAGAGCCGCAGATGGGTGCACTTCTCAGGGACACTGCCTTCCCACATCCCACAAGAGGAGTATCCCAGTATCCTGCTTGGCATCCCTACTGTCCAAGCTAAGCCAATATAAACAGAGGAAATGGAAAAAAACTTAATTTTGAGCTTTTCTAGTCTTTTGCTTTCTTTGACTGAAGCCTCTCTTTGCAGAAGCCTTGAAGAGCTAAAGTTTCAAGATCACAGCCCTGATTCTGTCCTCAGGTGATGACCGCTGCTTCTTTGTAAATCTCTAGAGCCCTGTCTGATTCTTGCTTCCTAAACCTTCTTTCTCTTGTCTAGATCCTCCACATCTCTTGTTAACCATGGTTCCTTCACCTGACCATCCTTTCCCCGCCTCAAAGAGACAAATGTATCCAGAACCCCCAGAAATACTCCTTAAACAAACACCACATTCATGTTGTGCATTTCCCTAAGTCCAGCTGTTCCAGATTCTGCCCCCAAGTTCCTGCATAACAGTATCATAATTCTCCCTCCCCCAATCAATGACTTTCCCATACCGTCCGCTCCTGTCCCTTTCGAAAGCTAGGGTAAAGTTCGGGGAATTCTGTTCGCTGTCTCTGAGATGTTCACCCATTGAGCCATCTGACACTTGATTTGCTTCATTGTCTCGTACCAGATTCAGTATGGCATCTCCTCTAGTTGGCTTGTCTACATCCTTCCTGGACACATCTAACATATTCTTCCCCGTCCAAACCTTTTGCACTAACAAGGTGCCAATCAATATTAGAGAATTTGAAGCCCCCCATGAGAACAATTCTCTTAATTTTGCATCCTTCCAAAATCTGGCTCCTAATCCATTCCTCAGTATCTTTGTTGCTACTGGGGTGTCTACAGGATACGCCGAAAAGAGTGATTGCTCCCTACACTGAGTCGGTGGGCAATCCCTTCATGACGTCCTCCCTTACTGTAGATGTGATACCATCCCCGATAGGCAATCCCACTCCCCCACCTATTTTACCTCTCACCCTCCGTCCCTTTTGAAACATCTAAACCTTGGAGCATCCAGCAGCCGTTCCAGCTCTTGTGACAAATGAGTCTCCATTGTATTTCCTCGTACTGACCCAGGCTCTAAGTTCATCACTCTTGTACATGCACAGAAATAACGGACGATGACTAGAGTGATGGCAAGACCACTCAGGGATAAAGCAGAAAACATATGCCTGGATTTGGAGAAGGTAAGGGAGGTCCATGGCAGCACCAGGACATAGGTAGGAAAAGGGAGGGGTCCTGAAGACAGAATCTAGAGTTAGGTAGAAAGCTGAAAAGGAGGACCTGCAGGGTAGTTATCTCTGGATTGCTGCTGTGCCAGTGACAGTAAGAATAGGATGACCTGGGAGATGGATGTGAGACGGGGGAAGTGGTGCAGGGGCAGGGCTTCAGATTTCTGAATCATTAGGATCTCACCTGGGGAAGGATTGACCTCTACACTTGAATCCAAGGAGACCAATATCCTGTGGGCAGGTTTGCTAGAGCTTTTGGGGAGGGTTTAAACTAAATTGCCAGGGGGCTGGGAACCAGAGTGATAGAGTTGAGGATGGAACAGTTAGTAGACAACTGGATGCAGTGTGCTGTTAGGAAAGACAGGCAGATGATAGGGCAAAATTGCAGTCAGTGAGATCAACTGTAGAGTAACATCGGGACAAAATCAGAAAGGGTGATACAGGACTGAAGGTGTTAAATTTAAATGCATGCAGTATACAGAATTAGGTGGATGATCTTGTAGCACGGTTAGAGATTGGTAGGTATGACGTTGTGGGCATCACTGAGTCGTGACTGAAAGATCACAGTTGTGAGATTAACATCCAAGGATATTAACATCCAAGGCAATGTGGAAGATCTGAGAGATCTTGGGGTCCATGTCGATAGGACACTCAAAGCTGCTGCGCTGGTTGACAGTGTTTTTAAGAAGGCACATGGTGTGTTGCATTCATCAACTGTGGGATTGAGCTCAAGAGCCATGAGGTAATGTTACAGCTGTATAAGACCTTGGTCAGACCCAACTTGGAGTACTGTGTTCAGTTCTGGTCACCTCACTACAGGAAGGATGTGGATACGATACAGAGAGTGCAGAGGAGATTTATAAGGACGTTGCCTGGATTGGAGGATATACCTTATGAGAATAAGTTGAGTGTACTTGGCCTTTTGAACCGATGGAAGATGAGATGTGACTTGATAGAGGTGTATAAGATAATGAGGGGCATCAATTGTGTGGATAGTCAGAGGCTTTTTTCGAGGGCTGAAATGGCTAACACGAGGGGGCATGATTTTAAGGTGCTTGGAAATAGGTACCGAAGGGATGTGGTGGGTATGTTTTTACACAGAGAGTGGTGAGTGCGTGGAATGCACTGCCGGCGGCGGTGGTGGAAACGGATACAATAGGGTCTTTGGTAGGTACATGGAGCTTAGAAAAATAGAGGGCTATGTGCTAGGGAAATTCTAGGCAGTTTCTAGAGTAGGTTACATGGTCTGCACAACATTGTGGGCCGAAGGGCCTGTAATGTGCTGTAAATTTCTATGTTCTATGTTCTATTTTGATATACATTGTATCAAAAGGACAGGCAGGTAAGTAGAAGGAGAGAGTTGGGTATGTTGGTTCAAAAAAGAATGCCAAGAATGCATTGGCAGAGATTGTGGTAGAGGCAGATATATTAGGGACATTTAAGAGACTCTTAGATAGGCATGTGAATGAAAGGAAACTGGAGGGAAGGGTTAAATAGACTGAGGAATAGATTAAGAGGCCAGCAAGGCATCCTGGGCTGAAGTGCTGCATTCTATGTTGTATGACCTGCCTTTCAGCCAGTTTGCAGTTGTGTTGTATCTAATCATAGACCCACCACCACTGCCAGCACAACGTTATACAGTGGGGCAGAAGTGACTTTTAGAATTCAAAATATTAATTCCATGGATGGCAGGGAGGAGATACTTCTCTACCCAAGGAGATGTAAGGCACTCCTTCCCTCCACTAGCCTGCAGGTCGCCCTTGGGCAAGGCGTAGCATTTCTTTAGTTCCCCACCCCACCTCCGACCCCCGAACAAGATCATGTGAAGCCATGGGAGCAGGTGGTGGATAGTCGTATGAGCAGCTGGTGCAAATCACAGGTCGTGCATTTCACTGATGCCAGGCAGACAATCTCTGGATAGTATGGATAATGGCTGGGGTCACCCCTCTTGTAAAGACACTGCTCAGAAGAAGGCAATTGCAAGCCACTTCTGTAGAAAAATTTACCAAGAACAATCACGGTCTTGAAATCGTGATCATCTATGTCATATGACACAGCACATAATGATAATGATGATGAATATTAATACTGAGCACTCTGAAGTTCGAATATACATAAATAAACTTCCTGATGAAGGGGTTATCAATGGGCTCTTTTAGTAGCTGAATCATTACTCACACATTTTGAACTTTCTTTGGAAGCTATAAGGGCATCGAAAGTTCAGTGGGTGAAGAGTTCAATACCTATTGCCAAGAGTTGCTCAGTAGGTTCTCAAAAGGGAACAAATCATGGCTTGAAACATTAGCTTGAGGCTGCAGCAAGAAGTGGTGGAGGCTAGGGTAAGGTTTCTGCTAAGCTTCTCTTTCTGCCTTTATGATTGCACAGGTTGAGCAGTGAGATTGGACCCCAAGGCAGTAGGATGCTCCTCCTGTATATGTTGTGTGAAGTCAGGGCGACCTCCGGTGTCCCTGATGACTCCACCTGCTAGAAGTGCACCCGGTTGCAGCTCCTTACAGACCGCGTGAGGGAACTGGAGCTGGAACTGGATGAACTCCGGATCAGTCAGGACGATGGAGGGGTTGATTGACAGAACCTGCTGGGAGACAGTCACACTGAAGCTACAGGAGGCAGTTACCGCCAGGAGAGGGAAAGGGAATAGGCAGAGAGTGCAGTGTACCTATAGCAGTTCCTCTCAATAAACAGGGCCTCCGAATGAGTATTGAAGTGGTAAGTCCTCAGGGCCTCAGTGGATATACCCCAGGTTGTTGAAGGAGGCAAGAGATGTGATTGCTGGGCCCTTGACCAGCATCTTCATGTCCTTGCTAGCCTGGAGGACTGGTGAGTTGTACCCTCTGTTTAAGAAGGGAACAAGGGAGAATCCTGGGAACTATAGGCCAGTGAATCTCACATCAGTTGTAGGGAAGTTGCTGGAAAAAATTCTTAGGGATAGAATATATGAACACTTGGAAGCCATGGCCTATTTCGGGAGAGCCAGCATGGCTTTATGTGTGGCAGGTCGTGCCTTACCAACTTGATAGAAATTTTTTGGCAAGGTGACGAGAGAGCCTGATGAGGGTAGGGCAGTGGATGTTGTCTACATCAGTTTCAGTAAGATGTTTGACAAAGTCCCTCATAGGAGGTTAATTCAGAAGATTAAGATGCATGGGGTCTGCGGTAAATTGTCTGTTTGGTTTCCCAACTGGTTTGCGCATAGAAGATAGGGTAGTGGTTGGAGGGACTTATTCGAGTTGGAGTTCTGTGGAGTTCTGCAGGGATCTGTGTTGGGACCTCTGCTGTTTGTGATGTATGACCTGGATGAAAATGTGGATGGGTGGGTTAGTAAGTTTGCGGAGAAGTGGACAGTGTAGAAGACTGGGAAAGAATGATACAGATCAGTTGCAGATATAGACAGAGAAATGGCAGATGGAGTTTAACCCCAATAAATATGAGGTGTTGCACCTTGCTAGGGCAAACGCAAGGAGACAGTACATTGTTAAGGGCAACATCACTAACAGTGTTACTGAGCAGGGAGATCTTGGGAACCAAATTCATAGCTCCTTGAAAGTGGCTACACAGATCGATAAGCTGGTTAAAAAAGCTTATAGAATGCTTGCTTTTATTAGTTGAGACATTCAGTTTAAAAGTGAAGAGGTTATGATGCAACTTAATAAAACTCTGGTTAGGCCACATCTGGAGTATTGCATACAGTTTTGGTTGGCCCACTATGTTGCAGCTTTGGACAGGGTGCAGGAGAGGTTTACCAGGATGCTGTCTGGTTTAGAGGACATGTGCTATCACAGGAGGCTGGATAAACTTGGGTTGTTTTCTCTGGAGTGTTGGAGGTTGAGGGGGGATCTGATCGAGGTTTACTAGATCACTTAGTTGAAGTCAGAAATTTAGATACACCTTAGCCAAATACATTTTATCTCAGTTTTTTACAATTCCTGACATTTAATCCTAGAAAACTTCCCTGTCTTAGGTCAGTGAGGATCACTACTTTATTTTAAGAATGGGAAATGTCAGAATAATAGTAGACAATGACAATAATAGTAGAGAATGATTTATTTCAGCTTTTATTTCTTTCATCACTTTCCCAGTGGGTCAGAAGTTTACATACACTTTGTTAGTATTTGGTAGCATTGCCTTTAAATTGTTTAACTTGGGTCAAACATTTTGGGTAGCCTTCCACAGGCTTCTCACAGTAAGTTGCTGGAACTTTGTTCCATTCCTCCAGACAGAACTGGTGTAACTGAGTCAGGTTTGTAGGCCTCCTTGCTCGCACACAATTTTTCAGTTCTGCCCACAAATTTTCTATCAGATTGCGGTCAGGGCTTTGTGATGGCCACTCCAATACCTTGACTTTGTTGTCCTTAAGCAATTTTGCCACAACCTTGGAGGTATGCTTGGGGTCATTGTCCATTTGGAAGACCCATTTGCAACCGAGCTTTAACTTCCTGGCTGATGTGTTGAGATGTTGCTTCAATATATCCACATAATTTTCCTTCCTCATGATGCCATCTATTTTGTGAAGTGCGCCAGTCCCTCCTGCAGCAAAGCACCCCACAACATGATGCTGCCACCCCCAAACTTCACGGTTGGGATGGTGTTCTTCGGCTTGCAAGCCTCACCCTTTTTCCTCCAAACATAACGATGGTCATTATGGCCAAACAGTTCAGTTTTTGTTTCGTCAGACCAGAGGACGTTTCTCCAAAAAGTAAGATCTTTGTCCCCATGTGCACTTGTAAACCGTAGTCTGGCTTTTTTATGGTAGTTTTGGAGCAGTCTTTCAAGTTATGTCGATATAGGACTCGCTTTACTGTGGATATAGATACCTGTCTACCTGTTTCCTCAGATGTCTCCAGCATCTTCACAAGGTCATTTGCTGTTGTTCTGGGATTGATTTGCACTTTTCACGCCAAAGTGCGTTCATCTCTAGGAGACAGTGGTATAACGGCTGTGTGGTCCCATGGTGTTTATACTTGCGTACTATTGTTTGTACAGATGAACATGGTACCTTCAGACATTTGGAAATTGCTCCCAAGGATGAACCAGACTTGATGTCATTTTCTGACCTCAATCTGATAGAAAATTTGTGGGCAGAACTGAAAAAGCATGTGCGAGCAAGGAGACATACAAACCTGACTCAGTTACACCAGTTCTGTCTGGAGAAGTGGAACAAAATTCCAGCAACTTACTGTGAGAAGCTTGTGGAAGGCTACTCAAAACGTTTGACCCAAGTTAAACAATCTAAAGGCAATGCTACCAAATACTAACAAAGTGTATGTAAACTTCTGACCCACTGGGAAAGTGATGAAAGAAATAAAAGCTGAAATAAATCATTCTCTCTACTATTACTCTGACATTTCACATTCTTAAAATAAAGTAGTGATTCTAACTGACCCAAGACAGGGAATGTTTTCTTGGATTAAATGTCAAGAATTGTGAAAAACTGAGTTTAAATGCATTTGGCTAAGGTGTACGTAGACTTCTGACTTCAACTGTAGATAGAGTGGACAGGGAGTATCTGTTTCCCAGGGTTGAAATGTCTAATACCAGAGAGCTTGCACTGAAGGTGAGAGGGGATAGGTTCAAGGGGGACATGAAGGGTAAGGTTTTTACTCAGAGAGTCATGGATGCCTGGAATGGTAGTAGAGGCAAATACAGTGGAGGGTTTTAAGAGACGTTTGGATAGGCACATGGATGTAAGGAAAATGGAGGGATAGGGACATGGTGTAGGTAGGAGGGATTAGCGTCTGGGTGTATTTGATTTGCTTTTTAGCTGGCTCGGCACAATATTGTGGGCTGAATGGCCTGTTCTGTGCTGTACTCTTCTATGTTCTATTAATGTCTGGTTGAGAATTTGGCACGGGGGACATGTTTTAGGTTTGTGGCTAATTGGGATCTCTTCTAGGGAAGGGACAAACTGAACAAGAGGGATGGTTACACCTGAACTAGAAATGGACCAATGTCATTGTGGGCAATTTTTCTAGAGCTGTTGGAGGTGGTTTAAACTTGGGTGGAAGGTAGGTGGGACCTAGCATGATATGTCAGATGACGGAGCTGTTGGTGTAACAGCAGATGTATTGTGTAGACTGTGCAGAATGACAGGCAGTGGATAGGGCATAAATGCAGTCAGTTGGATGGATTAACTTGAGTACTTCAATGTGAGAAGGATCAGGTGCAAAGGTGATGAACTTAGAGCACGGATCAGTGCATGGAACTACAAGGTTGTGACCATTACAAAGACTCGGCTGTCACAAAGGCAGGAATGGCTGCTGGATGTTCCAGGGGTTAGATGTTTCAAAAGAAAGGAAGGGAAATAATGATGTGGTGAAATTGCGTTGCTAATCACAGCTGCAGAAAGAGGTGAAGTCATGGAAGGATTGTCTACTGAGTTAGTGTGGAAATCAAAAACAGGAAGGGAGCAATCACTCTTTTGGGGCTATTTTATAGATCCCTCCCAAAAGCAACAGAAATGCTGAGGAGCAGATCTTCGAAAGTTACAAAAATAACAGTGTTGTTATCATGAGTGACTTCAGCTTCCTTGTCGAAGGGTCTTGGCCCAAAACGTCGATTTACTTTTTCCTATAGATGCTGTTTGGCCTGCTGAGTTCCTCTAGCATTTTGTGTGTGTTGCTCGGATTTCCAGCATCTGCAGATTTTCTCTTGCTCAACTTCCTTAATATTGATTAGCATCTTCTTCGTGCAAAAGGTTTAGATAGGGCAGAATTTGTTAGGTGAGTCTCTGACACAACATGTGGATGGGCTGACTAGAGGAAAGGCCATACTGGATCTAATAATAGGCAATAAACCCGGTCAGGTGACAGATCTCGTGGTGGGTGAGCACTTCAGAGGCAATGACCACAACTTCCTGACCTTCAGCATAGCCTTGGACAAGGATAGAAGCAGACAGTATGGGTAACTATTTTATTGGGGAAGGGCTCTTTATGATACTAATCCGGTAGAAATTTAGGAGCAGATGTTGTCAGTGAAATGCACAAAGGAAATATGGAGGTTGTTTTGGGAGCATTTGCATGAGGTTCCAGATAGGTTTGTCCCACTGATTCAGGAGAAGGATGGTAGGCTTAAGGAGCAATGGTTGATAAAAGCGGTGGAACATTTTGTCAAGAGGAAGAAGGAAGCATACTTAAGATTTAAGAAGCAAAAATCAGACAGGACTCTTGAGAGTTATGTTAGCCAGGAAAGAACTTAAGAAAGGACCTAGGAGAACTAGGAGGGACATGAGATGACCTTGGTGTGTAAGATTAAAATTGAGGAAGCACAATCTGCGCGTAAGTGAAGAATGGGAGAATGATTAGAGCAAGGGTAGGACCAATTAGGGATAAAAGAGGAAGTGTGCTTGAAGTTGAAGGAGATGATGGAAGTCCTTGATGAATACTTTGCTTCAGTTTTGACCAGTGAAAGGGATCTTGACAAATGTGACGTCAGCATAGGACAAGCTAATATGCTAGAATATGTCAAGGTTAAGAAAAAGGATGCATTAGAACTCTTGAGGAACATTAGGATAGATAATTCTCTGCAGCTATACTCCTAGTTACTATGGGAAGTTTTCCAGGGATATACCCCAGGTTACTATGGGAAGTACTCTAGGGATATACTTCAGGTTGCTATGGGAAGCGAGGGAAGAAATTGCTGCATCATTGGCAATGTTTGCATCCTCACTGGCCACAAGAGTCAACTAAGAGGGTTGGAGAATGATAACTGGTATTTCTTTATTCAAGGGAAGTAATCGGGATAATCCTAGGAACAGTGAGTCTTACTTCTGTGTTAGACAAGCTATTTGAGAGGATTCTTAGAGACAAGATTTACAAGCATTTGGAGAAGCATGGTCTGATTAGGGATACACAGCTTGGCTTTGTGAGGGGAAGTTTGTGCCTCATAAACCAGACTGACATTTTTGAGGAAGTGACAAAACAAATTGATGAAGGTAGAGTGGTGGATGCGGTGTATATGAACTTTAGTAAGGCTTTTGACAAGGTTTTCCATGGGAGGCTCATTCAGAGAGTCTGGAGACATTGGATCCGGGGAAACTTGGCAGCAGGGATTCAGAATTGGTTTTCCCAGTAAAGGTGGAGATTGGCAGTAGACAGAACACATTCTGCCATAACCAGCAGTGTTCTGCCGTCCTGGGACCCTTGCTCTTCATGATTTCTATAAATGACTTAGAAAATGAAGTGTAAGAGTGAGTTAGTAATTTACCTGAAGGTTGGATAATGTGGAAAGTTATCGTAGGTTACAATTGGGGCATTCATAAGATGCAGAGCTGGATAAGAAGGAGCAGATAGAGCTCAATACAGAAAAGTGTGAAGTGATATACTTTGGAAGGTTAAACTTGAAGGTGAAGTACAAGGTTAATGGCTGAATTCTTAGCGGTGTGGAAGAACAGAGGGATTTTGAAATCCAGATCGGATGTCCATGAGCCAGTTCTCACCAGGGTATCAGAGGTGGAGAGGATCAGCAACTTTAAACTCTTCAGTGTTATAATTTCAGAGGATCTGTCCTGGATCCAGCATGCAAGTGCCATTATGAAGAAAGCACTTCTACTTTCTTAGAATTTTGTGAAGATTTGGCATTCCATCTAAAACTTTGACAAACCACTATAGATGTGTGGTGGAGAGTATATTGACTGGTTCCATCACAGCCTGGTATGGAAGCGTCAATGCCCTTGAATGGAAAATCCTACAAGAAGTAATGGATATGGCCGAGTCCATCATGGGGAAAGCCCTCTTCGCCATTGAGCATATCTCTACAGAGCATTGTCGCAGGAAAACAGCATCCATCATCAGGGACCCCCACCATTCCAGGCTATGCTCTCTTCTCACTGCTACCATCAAGAAAAGGGTACAGGAACCTCAGCAGCTACACTGTCTGGTTCAGGAACAGATATTTCTTCTCAACCATCAGACTTTTGAACTAGTGGCGATAACTTTACTGAACTGTTCTCACTGAACTAGACTCACTTTTAAGGACTCTTCATCTCATGTTCTTAATATTTATTGCTATTTATTATTATTAGTGTTAATTATTTCTTTCTTTTTCCTTTTCTTTTTGTATTTGCACAGTTTGTTGGATCTTTTTTGCATAATGGTTGATGGCTACCCTATTAAGTGTGGTCTTTCATTTATTCCATAATGTTTCTTGTACTTACTATATGTCCTGGGTATGACTAAACTGCAACCGGAGATGAGGCTCTGATTGGGGACTTTCAGAGCTCTGGGGAAAGTGGAGTTACCCCTTAGTCATTCATTGCTCCCAAGGCCGCTCTGACCCAGAACAGCAGCACCTGCAAGGGTTCCTGCTCAAGTTACGAGTGAAGGCCAACGGCAGATCTGGTAGATTCAGTAACTGAACTTATGACGGAGAAGGCGGATGAGCTAGGACCTCAAATGTCAACGGCTATAGTACAGGCAGGTGAACATTTGGGAAGAGAAATGGCGATTTCTTCAGTTCACCCAACGGAAGGCAATAGCAAACCACTGTTGCTAGATACTAGGTTTCCTAGAATCTGTTTGCTAAGAAAACCATGGTGAAACTCACAAAACGTATAGCATAACAACAGCGTCAAGAGGATCTTCAAGACAATTCTGAAGATGCTTCGCTCGGTAGGGTTGATTCTGGGCAGCAGGGGATCCCCGACTGTCATCTAGCTACTGCTCATAAAATTCAAGTAACACAAAAGAAAATTATTGCCACTTGGAATGTAAGAACCCTATATCAAGCAGGAAGATTGAACAATGTGATAAATAAAATGGAAAAACTAAAAATTTACATCATGAGAATTAGCGAAGTTCATTGAACAGGTGCTGGAACACGTCAGAATAGAAATAAAACACTAATTTATTCTTATGGAACATCCCATACAAATGGAGTAGGAATTCTTATGGATGAAAACATGGCAAAAAGTGTTTTAGGACATTGGGCAATATCAGAAAGAGTGCTTCTTGTTAGATTCAGAGGACAACCATTTGATTTAGCAATTATACAGGTATATGCACCAACAACAGATGGAACAAATGAGGATATACAGTGGCAGGCAAAAGTTTGGGCACCCCTGGTCAAAATTTCTGTTACTGGGAATAGCTAAGTGAGTAAAAGATGAACTGATTTCCAAAAGGCATAAAGTTAAAGATGACACATTTCTTTAATATTTTAAGCAAGAAAACTTTTTTATTTCCATCTTTTACAGTTTCAAAATAACAAAAAAGAAAAAGGGCCCAAAACAAAAGTTTGGGCACCCGGCATGGCAGTACTTAGTAACACCCCCTTTGGCAAGTATCACAGCTTGTAAACGCTTTCTGTAGCCAGCTAAGAGTCTTTCAATTCTTGTTTGGGGGATTTTCATCCATTCTTCCTTGCAAATGGCTTCTAGTTCTGTGAGATTCTTGGGCCATCTTGCAGGCACTGCCCTTTTGAGGTCTATCCACAGATTCTCGATGAAGTTTAGGTCAGGGGACTGTGAGGACCATGGCAAAACCTTCAGCTTGCGCCTCATGAGGTAGTCCATTGTGAATTTTGAGATGTGTTCAGGTTCATTATCCTGTTGTAGAAGCCATCCTCTTTTCATCTTCAGCTTTTTTACAGACAGTGTGATGTTTGCTTCCAGAATCTGCTGGTATTTAATTGAATTAATTCTTCCCTCTACTAGTAAATAGAGATTTACTAGTAGATTTACTAGTTGTGGAAGAGATCGAGAATCCCAGATGGTCTGTTGCCTCCCTGGTGCCAAGGTCCGCGATATCTTGGATCGAGTTCTCAGTATTCTCAAGAGGGAGGGTGAGCAGCCGGATGTCCTGATCCATATAGGGACCAATGACGTGGGTAGAAAGAGTGAGGAGGTCCTGAAAGATGAGTTTAGGGAGTTAGGCGCCAAGTTAAAGGACAGGACCTCCAGGATAGCAATCTCAGGATTGCTACCAGTGCCACGTGCAGGCGGGTTTAGAAATAGTAAGATAGGGCAGATCAAGACATGGCTGAAGATATGGTGCAGGAGGGAGGGCTTCAGATTTATAGATAATTGGGCAGTTTTCCAGGGAAGGTTGGACCTGTTCCGGTGGGTCAGTTTACATCTGAACTGGAGGGGGACAAATATTCTTGCAGGTAGGTTTGCTAGAGAGGCTCCAGTGGATTTAAACTAGATACAAGGGTGGAGTGGAACCAGAGTGTAGGAACAGATGAAGGGGAGAAGGAAGAAAAAGAAGATAGTAAAGTTGTTTGCACCATTAGTGACAAACAGAGAGTAAGAGGTGGAAAATTTCTTAAATGCATTTATTTTAATGCTAGGAGCATTGTAAGAAAGTTGGATGAGCTTAGAGCATGGATTGACACCTGGAAGTATGATGTTGTAGCTATTAGTGAAACATGGTTGCAGGAGGGGTGTGATTGGCAACTAAGTATTCCTGGATTTCATTTCTTCAGGTGTGATAGAATCGGAGGGACAAGAGGAGGAGGTGTTGCAATGCTTGTTGGAGAAAGTATTACAGTGGTGCTCTGGCAGGACAGATTAGGGGGCTTGCCTAGGGAGGCTATTTGGGTGGAACTGAAGAATGGGAAGGGTGTAGTAACACTTATAGGTGTGTATTATAGACCACCTAATGGGGAGCGAGAATTGAAGGAGCATATTTGTAAAGAGATAGCAGATATTTGTAGTAAGCACAAGGCTGTGATTGTGGGAGATTTTAATTTTCCACACATAGACTGGGAAGCCATACTGTAAAAGGGCTGGATGGTTTGGAGCTTGTAAAATGTGTGCAGGATAGTTTTTTGCAGCAATACATAGAGGTACCAACTAGAGAAGGGGCAGTGTTGGATCTCCTGTTAGGGAATGAGATAGGTCAGGTGACGGAGGTATGTGTTGGGGAGCACTTCGGGTCCAGTGATCACAATGCTATTAGTTTCAATATAATTATGGAGAAGGATAGGTCTGGACCCAGGGTTAAGATTTATGATTGGAGAAAGGCTAACTTTGAGGAGATGTGAAAGGATTTAGAAGGAGTGGATTGGGAAAATTTGTTTTATGCGAAGGATGTAATAGAGAAATGGAGGTTATTTAAAGGTGAAATTTTGAGGGTACAGAATCTTTACGTTCCTGTTAGGTTGAAAGGAAGGGTTAAAAGTTTGAGAGAGCCATGGTTTTCAAGGGATATTGGAGACTTGGTTCAGAAAAAGAGAGATATCTACAATAAATATAGACAGTATGGAGTAAATGAGGTGCTCGAGGAATATAAAGAATGTAAAAAGAATCTTCAGAATGAAATTAGAAAAGCTAAAAGAAGATACGAGGTTGCTTTGGCAAGTAAGTTGACAATAAATCCAAAGGGTTTCTACAGTTATATTAACAGCAACAGGATAGTGAGGGATAAAATTGGTCCCTTAGAGAATCAGAGTGGAAAGCTATGCGTGGAGCCAAAAGAGATGGGGGAGATTTGAACAATTTCTTTTCTTCAGTATTCACTAAGGAGAAGGATATTGAATTGTGTAAGGTAAGGGAAACAAGTAGGGAAGTTATGGAAACTATGATGATTAAAGAACAGGAAGTACTGGTGCTTTTAAGGAATATAAAAGCGGATAAGTCTCCGGATCCTGACAGGATATTCCCTAGGACCTTGAGGGAAGTAAGTGTAGAAATAGCAGGGGCTGTGACAGAAATATTTCAAATGTCATTAGAAACGGGGATGGTGCCGGAGGATTGGCGTATTGCTCATGTTGTTCCATTGTTTAAAAGGAGTTCTAAGAGTAAACCTAGCAATTATTGGCCTGTGAGTTTGACATCAGTGGTGGGTAACTTAATGGAAAGTATTCTTAGAGATGGTATATATAATTATCTGGACAGACAGGGTCTGATTAGGAACAGTCAACATGGATTTGTGTGTGGAAGGTCATGTTTGACAAATCTTATTGAATTTTTTGAAGAGGTTACTAGGAAAGTTGACGAGGGTAAAGCAGTGGATGTTGTCTATATGGACTTCAGTAAGGCCCTTGACAAGGTTCCACACAAAAGGTTAGTTAGGAAGGTTCAATCATTAGGTATTAATATTGAAGTAGTAAAATGGATTGAACAGTGGCTGGATGGGAGATGCCAGAGAGTAGTGGTGGATAACTGTCAGATTGGAGGCCGGTGACTAGTGGTGTGCCTCAGGGATCTGTACTGGGTCCAATGTTGTTTGTCATGTACATTCATGATCTGGATGGTGGGGTGGTAAATTGGATGAGTAAGTATGCAGATGATACTAAGATAAGTGGCGTTGTGGATAATGAAGCAGGTTTTCAAAGCTTGCGAAGAGATTTAGGCCAGTTAGAAGAGGGGGCTGAAAGATGGCAGATGGAGTTTAATGCTGATAAGCATGAGGTGCTACATTTTGGTAGGGCTAATCAAAATAGGACATACATGGTAAATGGTAGGGCATTGAAGAATGCAATAGAACAGAGGGATCTAGGAATAATGGTGCACAGTTCCCTGAAGGTGGAATCTCATGTGGATAGGGTGGTGAAGAAAGCTTTTGGTATGCTGGCCTTTGTAAATCAGAGCATTGAGTATAGGAGTTGGGATGTAATGTTAGAATTGTACAAGGCATTGGTAAGGCCAAATTTGGAGTATTGTGTACAGTTCTGGTCACCGAATTATAGGAAAGATGTCAAGAAAATAGAGAGAGTACAGAGAAGATTTACTAGAATGTTACCTGGGTTTCAGCACCTGACTTACAGAGAAAGGTTGAACAAGTTAGGTCTTTACCCTTTGGAGTGCAGGAGGTTGAGCGGGGACTTGATAGAGGTATTTAAAATTATGAGGGGGATAGATAGAGTTGACGTGGATAGGCTTTTTCCATTGAGAGGAGTGGAGATTCAAACAAGAAGACATGAGTTGAGAGTTAGGGGGCTAAAGTTTAGGGGTAACACGAGGGGGATCTTCTTTACTCAGAGAGTGGTGGCTGTGTAGAATGAGCTTCCAGTAGAAGTAGTAGAGGCAGGTTCGATATTGTCATTTAAAGAAAAATTGAATAGGTATATGGACAGGAAAGGAATGGAGGGTTATGGGCTGAATGCAGGTTGGTGGGACTAGGTGAGAGTAAGCATTCCGCACGGACTGGAAGGGCAGAGATGGCCTGTTTCCGTGCTGTAATTGTTATATGGTTATAAATGTTCCCGGTGCCACCGGCTGCAACACAAGCCCAAAGCATGATCGATCCACCCCCGTGCTTAACAGTTGGAGAGGGGTTCTTTTCATGAAATTCGGCACCTTTTTTTCTCCAAACATACCTTTGCTCATTGCAACCAAAAAGTTCTATTCAAAAAGTTGAAAGGAACATCTAAACAAGCCTGATGCATTTTGGAAACAAGTCCTGTGGACTGATGACATTAAAATAGAACTATTTGGCCACAATGAGCAAAGGTATGTTTGGAGAAAAAAGGGTGCAGAATTTCATGAAAAGAACACCTCTCCAACTGTTATACACGGGGGTGGATCGATCATGCTTTGGGCTTGTGTTGCAGCCAGTGGCACGGGGATCATTTACTGGTAGAGGGAAGAATGAATTGAATTAAATACCAGCAAATTCTGGAAGCAAATATCACACTGTCTGTTAAAAAACCGAAGATGAAAAGAGGATAGCTTCTACAGCAGGATAATGAACCTAAACACATCTCAAAATTCACAATGGACTACCTCATGAGGCGCAAGCTGAAGGTTTTGCCATGGTCCTCACAGTCCCCTGACCTAAACATCATCGAGAATCTGTGGATAGACCTCAAAAGGGCAGTGCCTGCAAGACGGCCCAAGAATCTCACAGAACTAGAAGCCTTTTGCAAGGAAGAATGCGCAAAAATCTCCCAAACAAGAATTGAAAGATTCTTAGCTGGCTACAAAAAGTGTTTACAAGCTGTGATACTTGCCAAAGGGGGTGTTACTAAGTACCGACCATGCAGGGTGTCCAAACTTTTGCTTTGAGCCCTCTTCCTTTTTTGTTATTTTGAAACTGTAAAAGATGGAAATAAAAAAGTTTTCTTGCTTAAAATATTAAAGAAATGTGTCATCTTTAACTTTATGCCTTTTGGAAACCAGTTCATCTTTTACTCGCTTAGCTATTCACAGTAACAGAAATTTTGACCAGGGGTGCCCAAACTTTTGCATGCCACTGTATATAAATTCTATGAAGAGCTTGAACGACCAAAGAATGGATGCAAATCTCAAGATATTGTTATTGTCATGGGAGATCTAAATGCTAAAGTAGGACAAGGTGCTGATGGAAATGCGATAGGAAAATTTGGACTAGGGGAAAGAAATGAGAGAGGCGAGAAGTCGGTAGAATGGTGCAAGATGAATAATCAGGTCATTTTGAATACCTACTTTAAAAACCATCCAAGACACTTGTGGACCTGGAAAAGTCAAATTGACTTTATTACTATAAACCAAAGATTTAGAAACTCAGTGACTCAATGCAAAACATATCCAGGTGCAGACTGTAATAATGACCATAACCCAGTAATATGTCACGTAAATGTTAAACTATAAGAACTATAGAAGCAAAAACCTTAACTACTCGCAATTAATTAAAGAAGAAAACTTATGACAAAAATTTATAATTGAAGTAAGGAATAGATTTCAAAGTCTAGAAGTAGAATCTGTTGAAGATGATAGCAATCATGTAGAAATGAAGTTTAACTCTCTGAAGGATGCCTTGGTAGAATCAGCAAAGTCAGTGATTCCTAAAAAAGAAAAAAAAACACAAAGAATAAATAGATGACAGATGAAATCAAAAATCAAATGGAAGAAAGGAGACTGAAGAAAGCAAATCCTATGGAATGTAAGTTCTTAGATAAAAAAGTTAAAAGCTTATGTCAAAAAGCCAAAGAAGAATGGTTAAACCAGAAAGGTGTTAAACTAGAAAGAATCCCTATTATTGATCCAAAAAGGGTACATCCATAAATCAAGAATATCACTGGTAAAAAGCTCCTCTGTTCTTCAGGTGGATGTTTGAAAGCAAAAGACGGTACCATTATCATGGAAAAAAATGAGCTTTTGAACAGATGGACTGAGTATATTCAGGAATTGTTTGCCAAGACGATCGAGGCGAAAAACCTGAAATTAAGAGAAGAACATTGAAGGTCCAAATATTTTAAAATCTGAAGTTTGTAATGCAATAAGTAAGATGAAGAAAGGAAAGGCAGCAGGTCCTGATGAATTAGTAATAGAACAAATTATCGTCCTTAAAGATTATGGTATTGAAAAACTTACTGATTTAATCAATGACATTTATGAGACTGGAATAATACCAGAAGAAGTGAAAAAAATCAGTAGTCATCACTCTTCCTAAGAAACCTGGAGCAATAGAATGTGAATTACATAGGACCATAAGTTTAATGAGTCATATCACTAAGATACTTCTAAGAATTTTGATGAAAAGAGCTAAAAGTAAGATATAAGCTGTAATAGGTAAAGAACAATGTGGTTTTGTGAAAGACAAAGGTACAAGAAACGCAATATTGATGTTAAGGACACTATCAGAACGAGCTATTCAAGTGCAAAAAGATTTGTTTCTTTGTTTTATCGATGACACAAAAGCATTTGATAAAGTGAAGCATAATATTACAGGAAACTCTAGATCTAGATTCGAAAGACCTCCACCTAATCGGAAATCCCTACTGGGAACAAACCGCCACTGCAAGAGTAGATGGAGAAGTGAGTCCGTTTATGAAAATCAAGAGAGATGTTAGACAAGGGTGTGTTTTCTCCCCGATTTATTTAATGTGTACAGTGAAACAATATTGCAAAAAATAAGAGACATCTTGGGAATCAAAGTTGGCGGTGAAAACATCAATAACTTCAGATATGCAGATGACACTGTGTTAATTGCAAGTACGGAGGAAGAACTACAAAACTTAATTGATATAGTTGTTGAAGAAAGTGCAAAAATGGGTCTATCTATCAATTGCAAAAAGACAGAATGTATGGTGATATCCAAAAAGAAGGAGAATCCTATCTGCAGGCTGAAAATAAACGGAGAAGACATAAAACAAGTACAGAACTTTTGCTACTTAGGATGCTGGGTGACATCAGATGGCAGGTGCGATATGGACATCAAAAGAAGAAAAGGAATGGCGAAAGACAGCTTTATGAGAATGAAGAGTATACTGACCAATACTAAACTAGGCAGGACAACCCGCCTCAGAGTACTGAAATGTTACGTTTATCCAGTTATGTTATAGCTCAGAATGTTGGACAATATCTAGTAGCATGAGGAAACAAATTGAAGCAGCAGAGATATGGTTTTTGAGGAGGATGCAAAGAATATCATGGATGAAATGAATATCTAATGAGGATGTCATGAACAGAGCAAGTATAAAAAGAGAAATAATGTATGAGATCATGAAAAGGCAACGTAACTTCATTGGACGTGATTAGGAAAGATGAGTTAGAATGCACGGTAATTATGGGAAAAATTGAAGGGAAGAAAGCAAGAGGAAAGCAAAGACAAATGAATATGGAGACAGCAGCCAGAGAACTGGAAAGGAATACCAATGAATTGATCCACTTGACTCAGAACAGGAGTGTATGGGCCATGGCAGTCAAAGTTCAAAATGGGCATGGCACCTGATGATGATGACATACTGAGATTGCCCATAAGAAAATGAATCTCAGAGTTATATATGGTGATGTATATGTACTTTGATAATAAATTTACTTTGAATTTTGCACATCCTGGGACTCCTCCTACTGACATTGCATGGAGTAGACGTGTTTCTCGAATGGCTCCGTTCTTTTTAAATTACTGAATCCAATCTGCTTTGAAAACTTACTCTTGGAGTATTATGATGTCTTGTGCTAAACCTTCTAAAAAAGAAGAGGGTCCTTCTGTGACTATGGAAGCTATTGCGGAGCTAATTTGGAAAGCTCAGAGCGAAACGTCTGAACAACTTTCGAATGTGTGTTTAAAAGTTACCACAGCTTAAACGAATGGAGATTCTGCTCCAGACTATTCAAAAAATACTTTACAGGAACATACTACTCAGATTCAAGAACATGAAAATGCTTTAATGAGACTGGATACTAAGACGGATGAGTTGGAAAAGTTCGGAGATAAACAATCGAAAATCGTTGAATCTTTAAGACAAAAGATTGTCGCCTTGGAGAATAGATCAAGAAGGAATAGTATATGAATTTTGGGACTTCCTGAATTGGTCAAAGGCAATCGACCTGCAGAATTGTTTGCAAAGCTGTTGGTTCGTTTGTTTTCTGATGTTTTGGATACTCCACCAAGAATAGACCGGGCCCCAGTGTTCTTCTCAACAAAAACCTCGACCTGTGATAATTGCTTTTCATGACTTCCAAACAAAGGTTACTATAATTCGCCAATCTCATTGGTTAGGTATGATTAACTTTGAAGATTATAAGATAAGGCTGGTTGAAGATTATTCACCTGAGGTATCAAATAAACGTTTTAAGTATAAAACCGTCATGGCGGAGTTACATAATAAAGGCTATAAATTTTCACTAATTTACCCTGCTCACCTCAGGATCATTTCAAAAAATGGATCTCCTAAGTGATTTCGATTGAAGAAGCACATGATTTTCTTCAGGCCGAATCAAGTCCAGAAGATTAACTGTTTAATACTGTATCATATAAATTACGCTTCCTTAGCTTGACCGATTCTTTGTTGTTGGAACTTTGCAGTCTAATGGTTTAGTACGACTTTCTTTTGAACAATTCTCTCCTCTTCTCGTATACTTTTGTAATTAGTTTCTGTTCTTATCGTATTTTCTTTGCTGAGTTAATTTTTTTTCAACATGATGTTTTGAACTCTTCTTTAGCTCTTTTGAATAATATTTAATCTATCAACTCTAGGAGATTAACTTTATATAGCCTTGTTCCCTCAGTTTGACTGATCAATTCGTTGCAATTGTGCAGTTTATGGGTTTATTACTTCTTTCTTTGAACATTTCTTTTTTTGATATATTTTCATAAATAATCCTTTTTCTTCTCTTTTTTTATCCGTTTAGAAAATTAATAGACTTAACTTCAGTAAGTGTTCTTTGTAATTATTTTTTGCAAACATTATGTTTTGATTTTTTTAGTTCTTTGGAAGGTTATTTAGTCTAGGTTGTAATTCATTCTGTACTAATCTTTTCTTCTCTTGCAGCTCTGCCAGTAGCATGTTGGGGGTGGGATTTATCAGTAGATTAGCCTTTGCCCTCTCTTGGGTGATTTTTTTCTTTGGGAGGGAATGGGCGGGAGTGGGCTGTTTTTTTTTCTTTTTCCTTTTTATCAGCTGTTCGGTTATTTCTGCCTCATCTATTGCTTGGTCAAGTATTTTGAATTTGGATTTTTTTATATATTCTAGTGGTTTATATGTTTAATCTCTGTTTTGAACATATTTAAATGGTATACAATATTAATTTTCTTAGTTTAAATGTGAAAGGTTTAAACCACCCTGTGAAGCACAGTAAGATTTTTACCTATATCAAGAAATTGAATGCCTCAATTTTTTTTTACAAGAAACACATGTTCGCAGATCTGATTGTGAGCGTTTATTCAAACGTTGGACTGGTCTGGCTTTTCATTCTTCCTTTCAAGCCAAGGCCAGAGGTACTTCAATTTTGATAGACAATTCAGTTCCCTTTGTTCAACATGATGTAATGTCTGACCCCATTAGTTTGTTATCTAATTTCCCTGAGACTATAATTTCATTATAGTCTCAGGGAAATTAGATAACAAACTAATGGTTTTTACTAATCCCTGTGCTCTGACTATAGATGATGCCGGCTTTTTTGAATGTTTTTTTTTCTTTTTTACCAGACTTAAATTTGTACTCTTTAATCTTGGGAGGGGATTTTAATTGTTGTCTTGACCCTGTTTTAGACTGGTCATCTTTGAAACGATTGAATATTAGTAGATCTGCCTCCTATATCCAATCTTTTCTAATGAAATGTGACATTATTGATGTTTGGTGTTTTTTGCCAACAAGTAGAGACTATTCCTTTTTTTTCTTGTGTTCATCATACCTATTACAGGATTGATTATTTTTTTGTTGATAGTCATTTGATGCCCGCTGTTTGATTCTGTCAATATAAAGAAATTGCTGTTTCAGATCATGCCCCCATCTTTTTATCTTTAAATCTTCTGGGTGTTTCTCGACCAAGCAGATTTTGGCATTTTAATCCCATTTTACTATCGGATAAAGCTTTTAAAAAATTTTTAGAGAGTCAAATTACTTTTTTCTTTGAAGAGAGTACACTAGATGGCACTTCTAGCCTAATTATTTGGAATGCTTTCAAGGCTTATATTAGAGGCCTAATTATGTCCTATATAGCAATAAGGAGAGAACTGATTTAGCCAATCAACTGAAATATTTAGATCAAACATATGCTTTTGATCTGGATCCCATCTTATAGAAAAGATGTGTTGAAGTTAAAACTAAATATGATCTGTTCTTAACTTACCCTGTTGAAACTCAACTTTTAAAAGATAAATGTCAATTTTTTTGTTGATGGTGATAAAACGGGCAAACTTTTGGCTAATCAACTTAAAACTTTAATAGTTAAACATCAATTTAAGGAAATCTACAAAACGAATGGTCATATGACTTTGGATCAATTAGAAATAAACGATAATTTTAGAGAATTTTATGCTGAACTGTATAAATGCGATTCCCCTAAAGCCAATTTTGTAATGAATAATTTTCTAAATCGTTTAAACATTCCCTCACTTTCTGAGGTTAATCAAAAATGGTTAGATCAACATTTTTTTCTGAGGAAATTGCCCGGGTTGTCCATTCTCTGATTTCGGGGAAGGCTCCTGGTCCTGACGGATTTTCTAGAGAGTTCTACAAGGCTTTTGCTCCTTTGCTTATTCCTCACTTACTTTCTGTCCTTCCTGACTCTTTTAAATTAGGCAGGTTGCCACAAGCTTTTTATAACACCTCTATTTCGCTTATTCTCAAAAAGAATAACGATCTAAACTGATTGCTCTTCCTACAGACCTATTTTTTCACTTAATGTTGACACCAAAATTTTGTCTAAACTCTTGGCTCATAGGATGGAAAACATTCTGCCTTCTATTATCTCTGATGACCAGACCGGATTTATTAAAAATCGTTATTCTCATTTTAACATTCGTTGTTTACTGAATGTTATTTATTCTCCCCCTAAAGAAACTTCAGAATGCATGAGTTCTTTAGGTACTGAGAAAGCCTTTGACCAGTTTGAATGGAATTATTTATTTAAAATATTAGAAAAATTTAACTGTGGCTCCAATTTTATTCAATGGATTAAATTACTTTATTCATCTCCCACTGCACAGGTTCTCACTAACTCTCAGAGTTCTAAACCATTTAATCTCCAACATGGAATCAGACAAGGATGTCCTTTGAGCCCTTTGCTTTTTGATTTGGCTTTAGAGCCTTTAGCCATCATGTTTCCATTGACATCTTGGGTATTTTAAAGAGGGGTATCACTCATAAGTTGTTACTTTATGCTGATGACCTTCTGCTCTACATCTCTAATGTGTAGTCCTCTCTACGCTCAGTACTCTCTTTACTTTCTGAATTTAGTCAGTTCTCAGGGCATAAGCTTAATCTTCATAAGAGTGAACTTTTTCCTTTGAATAATTTGGTATCAGTCAGCTCTGACCTTCCTTTTAAAATTGTAAGAAATCAATTTACTTATTTGGATATAACAATTACTAGGAATTATAAATTTATTTTTAAAGAAAATGTTATCACTCTTTTGGAGTATGTTAAGAAGGTACTATCAAATTGGTCTTCCCTTACTTTATCACTGATTGGACGTATCAATTCTATTGAAATGAATATTTTGCCTAAATTTTTATATTTATTTCAAGCCCTACCTGTTTTTATTCCTAAATCCTTTATTGACTCTTTAGGCTCGATTATATCTTCTTTCTAATGGAAGAATAAAACCCCCCAATTAAACAAAATTTATCTTCAGAAAACTAAAAAAATGGGGGATTAGCCCTACTCAATTTTAGGTTTTACTACTCGGCAGTCAAAATACGCTACCTTACATTTTGGTTATATCATATTAATTGTGAAGACTGTCCAGTTTGGGTTTCTTCAGAAGTTAATTCTGTTAATACATTTTCTATTATTTCTCTTCTTGGTTCTTCAATTCCTCTATTCTTAAGTAATTTAACTGATGATTATGTAGTTAAACATTCTTTGAGGATTTGGTTACAATTTAGAAAATTTTTTGGGTTATTTAGTTTTTCACTTTCTAGTCCCATTTTTTCCAATTTTTTTTTAAACCTTCTTTGACTGATGTAGTTTTTAAAGAGTGGAATAGACTAGGTATTAAATGTTTCCAGGATCTGTTTTTTGGAGATAGTCTCTCCTCATTTGATCAACTATCTATTAAATATAATCTTCGTAAAGCTCACTTTTTTAGATATATACAAATTTAGATATATTTAGATATCTAAACTTCATACATTTCCTAAATGTCCAGACAAGAATTTAATTGATACAATTTTTACTCTGATACCTTTTAATAATGGATCTATTTCTAATATTTATAGTATCTTGTTGGCAATGAGAAACATTCCATTAGACAAAACTAAAAACCTCCGGGAACAAGAATGATTTGCATATTTTGGCTTTTATTTCTCTTTTAGCCAGAAGAGTTTTGTTGCTTAAATGGAAAGATGCTACTCTGCCTACTCACGCCCATTGGTTGATTGATGTTATGTCATGTTTAAATCTGGAGAAGATTAGGTGTTCTATTTCTATACCTAGACAAGGTTTTTTCACATTATGGGGACCTTTTTGAAACTACTTTCACAATTTTCGATTTGGTCAGCAATGATGATGGCTATTATATGTTTGAATTTATGACTATATGTTAGAGATTTTTTTTTCTTTTCTTTTAATCAAACAGCTGTTTTTTCCCTTTTTTTGTTTTGGGGTTTTGATTTTGCTTTAGACTAGAATAAAATATACCTTTTCAATATTATGGTTAATTTACTATACATAGTTATGGGGCATTTCAACCTTGTTTTTGTTTCCATAATATCATAATGTATTTTGTATTCGTCTATGCAAGTAATTAATAAAAATATTGAAAAAGAATTTTGAACATCCCTCAAAGTTGCAGTACAAATTGATAGGGTAATCAAGAAGCTGTATGGTGCATTGGCCTCTATTAGTTGGAGGACTGAGTTCAGGAGCCGATGTAATGTTGCAAGTCTATATAATTGTTAGACCATACTTGGAGAATTGTATTCAGTTCTGGTTGCCTCATTACAGGCAGGATATGGAAGCTTTAGAGACGGTACAGAGGAGAATTACCAGGATGCTGCCTGGATTACAGTATGTCATATGAGGATATGTCGAGTAAGTTAGGGCCTATCTCTTTGGAGTGAAAGAGAATAAGCTGCGATTTGATAGAGTGGACAGAGATGGAAGGCATAGACAGAGGGGACAGCCAGTGCCTTGTTCACAAGGCGACAATGGCTAATATGGAAGGACAGGTTTAAAGTTGATTGGAGGAAAGTACAGGGGTAGTTATTTTACTTAGGGCTTGGTAAGTGCATGGACTGCACTGCTCGGGGTGGAGGTAGAGGCAGATACATCAGGGACATTTAAGGAATCTTACATAAGCACATGGATGAAAGAAAAACTGGAGGGTTATGTGGGAGTGAAGGGTTAGATTGATTGTGGAGTAGGTTTAAGGGTTGGCACAACATTGTGGGCGAAGTTTCGTTCTGTGTTCTAAGTTATAAAGCCCAAGCGAAACTTCTACTTTGGCCACACAGTTAATCATTGCCTTTGTGAGTGGTGTGACTCCAGCCTGTTTAAACATTGCAACAGCTCCATCGCTGGCATGCCATGGCTCCTGTGTGCCATGAACAATATTTTTAAAAATTAAACGAAGAACTATTTGAATTAAATCTATTTTGAAGTCACTTCATAGCTATATTTCCTTAAAAGCTATCACAATAGACACTCACCCACAATACAAGGAAACACTCTTTCAGTTAACCTTCCCCTCCCAGCCCCATTCCAATAGGAAGAACAAGAAGACTTTTGTTTCTCAGATTGCTCTTCTTGCTCGCTCTCTAATGACATGTTGGTTCTAATCCTGCCTGTAAGGTTATTCCTTTCCTTCAGATTCAGTTCCAGCTGCACAAAAGATTTTCTGATTTTAAACTATGAATTTTCAGGCAAGACTGGGTTCTCTTCCAGCACCTATAACAGCAATATGACACTGATAGTGTACCTAGTAAGTTAGCCCTCTTTCCAGCATTCCAAAAATAAAGAGCTGAAATCTCTGTTCCTTCAACCATTAAGAGATACAGCAGAATAAAAATGTCAACGATAAAATGCTAGAAATCTTTGAAACTCCTGCCCTTAGAAAAATCAGCAGATTTCAACAGTTTTGGGAGTGTAATAAATAACTATATTTTATGATTTTTGGTTAAAACCGCCAATTTGTCTGGCAGAAACTGTGAATCTCTGCAAGTCTGCTGGGGAAGTGAAATGCTCAATGTCTGCAGGTTTGAGCCAGGGTCCACTGGAGGCTGGAGGTGGCCCATCCTGGGTTCAGAGGACTGTGTATGTGCCTGGGGTGGAGGAATGGGGCTCATTTTGCTATTGTTGTTTTGTTACTTACTGTGTTCTGTGTTGTTCTGTCAAGCATTGTGGGCATGCTATATTGGCTCTGTGATGTGTGATGACACTGGCAGGCTGTGTTGGCTGTTAACATAAATGACATGTTTTAGAAACATAGAAACATAGAAAATAGGTGCAGGAGTAGGCCATTCGGCCCTTCGAGCCTGCACCGCCGTTTACTATGATCATGGCTGATCATCCAACTCAGAACCCCGCCCCAGCCTTCCCTCCATACCCCCTGACCCCCGTAGCCACAAGGGCCATATCTAACTCCCTCTTAAATATAGCCAATGAACTGGCCTCAACAGTTTCCTGTGGCAGAGAATTCCACAGATTCACCACTCTCTGTGTGAAGAAGTTTTTCCTAATCTCGGTCCTAAAAGGCTTCCCCTCTATCCTCAAACTGTGACCCCTCGTTCTGGACTTCCCCAACATCGGGAACAATCTTCCTGCCTCTAGCCTGTCCAATCCCTTTAGGATCTTATACGTTTCAATCAGATCCCCCCTCAATCTTCTAAATTCCAACGAGTACAAGCCCAATTCATCCAGTCTTTCTTCATATGAAAGTCCTGCCATCCCAGGAATCAATCTGGTGAACCTTCTTTGTACTCCCTCTATGGCAAAGATGTCTTTCCTCAGATTAGGGGACCAAAACTGCACACAATACTCCAGGTGTGGTCTCACCAAGGCCTGGTACAACTGCAGTAGTACCTCCCTGCTCCTGTACTCGAATCCTCTCGCTATAAATGCCAGCATACCATTCGCCTTTTTCACCGCCTGCTGTACCTGCATGCCCACTTTCAATGACTGGTGTATAATGACACCCAGGTCTCGTTGCACCTCCCCTTTTCCTAATCGGCCACCATTCAGATAATAATCTGTTTTCCTATTTTTGCCACCAAAGTGGATAACTTCACATTTATCCACATTAAATTGCATCTGCCATGAATTTGCCCACTCACCCAACCTATCCAAGTCACCCTGCATCCTCTTAGCATCCTCCTCACTGCTAACACTGCCACCCAGCTTCGTGTCATCCACAAACTTGGAGATGCTGCATTTAATTCCCTCATCCAAGTCATTAATATATATTGTAAACAACTGGGGTCCCAGCACTGAGCCTTGCGGTACCCCACTAGTCACCGCCTGCCATTCTGAAAAGGTCCCGTTTATTCCCACTCTTTGCTTCCTGTCTGCTAATCAATTCTCCACCCACACCAATACCTTACCCCCAATACCGTGTGCTTTAAGTTTGCACACTAATCTCCTGTGTGGGACCTTGTCAAAAGCCTTTTGAAAATCCAAATATACCACATCCACTGGTTCTCCCCTATCCACTCTACTAGTTACATCCTCAAAAAATTCTATGAGATTCGTCAGACATGATTTTCCTTTCACAAATCCATGCTGACTTTGTCCGATCATTTCACCGCTTTCCAAATGTGTTTTACTGTATATTTCGATGTACATACAATATATAAATTTAAATCGTAAATCAATTGCTTTCAGAATAAATGACATTCACCTTAAGAAAAGGCCATTTCTTTGTCCCAGCTTGTGAAAGTGCTGGTAGGATCATCATCAATTGTCCTTTGAGAAGGCAGTTAAGAGTCAATATCATTGTGAGTCTAGAAGAACATAAGGTCTAGACAGGAGAAAAGTGATACATTTCCTTCCTTGTAGCTCACAAGTGCATCATATAGGCTTAATGACAATCCACTAGCTTCATGTCCTCACGACTGACACCAACATTTTATTTCAGATTTGATTAGTTCCTTGAATTTATATTCCCTAGACATTGGGATGGGATTTGGACTCATGTCTCCAGATAACACCCTTCTGGATAATAAACCTCAATAGGTTATATTCCTGGACACTTCCAAGCACAAAACTTTGATAGAAAAAGTCTCAACCACAGTGTATGATGGGCCCGCTAAGATGCAAAGTGGATCTGAATAAGCACAGATCGAACAGGACAAATCCTAGCGTGCTAACGGCTTTCAATCTGTGATCTTCTGGCCTGGCATTCCTTCAAGCCCATGAGCCCTGGGAGACCTGGTCCCGATACAGATTTTAAAAACATAAGTCAGGAGCAAACACAAGAAGATGCACAACTATTCTAATCACAGGGATGCCTACAGGCTACAAGAATCACCAGTGGACTATTTTACTTGACTTACTCCCATAGTTAGCTGTAGAGTGCCATGTCATTCCAACCAAGCTGGGGCCCAGAACACACTGAAGCTTACATTCTCTAATCATCCAGCTCAGGCCTCTTGTAATTGCATTAGCCATCTGAGAGATTGCCAAGGTATATACCACTCACAATAGTCATGGTGAAACTAATCAGAATCAGGTTTAATATCTCTGGAATATGTTGTGAAATTCGTTGTGCAGTACAGTGAAGTACATAAACATGAGGACTGGTGAGTGTTTCCTTGACTTCCTCTTCCTGACTTTCACAATTAATTCCTTCATCTTACTGACACTAAATACAAGGTTGTCAGAATACCACTCAGCGAGCTGATCTGTTTCACTCCTGACCACCTCCTTGTCACCATTGAAATTCTGCCAACAATAGTCGTGTTATTGGCAGATTTATAGATGGTGTTTGAGCTGTGCTTAGCTCCACAGTTGTGGGGGTAGAGGGAGTAGAGCAGTGGGCTAAACAAGCATCCTTGAGGATTGCCAGTGTTGTCAGCAAGGAGGAGATGTTATTTCCAATCTGTTCAGACAGTGGGCTCCCGGTGAGGAAGTCAAGGATCCAATTGCAGAGGGAGGTATAGAGCCTCAGGTTTTGGAGCTTGTTGATGGGAACTGGGGGTATGATTGTGTTGAATGCTGAGCTGTAATCAATAAACAGCAGCCTGACTTAGGTATTACTATTGTCCAGGTGATCCTAGGCTGAGTGGAGAGCCAGTGAGAAAAAATCGGCTGTAGACCCATTGTGGCGATAGGCAAATTGCAAGTTTCTGGGTCTCTGCTTTGTATCCACACAAAATGCTGGAGGAACACAGCAGGTGACCCAGCATCTATGGAAAAGAGTAAACAGTCAACGTTTCGGGCCAAGGCCCTTCTTCAGGATAGCAAGGGAGAGGAGAAGTCAGAGTAAGAAGATGGGGTCAGCAGAGGAAGAAGTACAAGGTGATAGAATATAAGTGAAATCAGGAGAGGGGGAGGGGGTGAAGTAAAGAGCTGGGAAGTTGATTGGTGAAACAGATAAGGGGCTGGAGAAGGGGGAATTTGAATGGACTATGAAAAGAAGGGAAATGGGAGGAGCACCAGAAGGAAATGGTGGGCAGGTAAGAGGAGAAGATGAGAGAGGGCAACAGGAATGGAAAATGGTGAAGGAGAGGTAAGGTTGGGGGCCAGTCCTGGAAATTCGAGAAATCAGCCGTCAGATTGGAGGCTGCTCAGTTGGGATATAAGGTGTTGCTCCTCCAACCTGAGTGTGGCCTCATCACGGTAGTAGAGGAGGACATGGATTGACATGTTGGAATGGGAATAGGAAGTGGAATTGAAATGGGTGGCCATTGGGAGTTCCTCCTTTTTGTGGTGGATGGAGCAAAGGTGCTCAGTGAAGTGGTCTCCCAATCTATGTCAGGTCTCACCAAAGTACAGGAGGCCACACTAGGAGCACTGGATACAGTAGATGACACCAAAAGACTTGCAGGTGAAGTTTCACCTCACCTGGAAGGACTGTTTGGGACCCTGCTTTGTATGATAGTAATGCCAATTACTATCAGTGTTCGAGCATATTTTGGACTTAGGGTGTACAGCAAAACATTCACTTCAGCAACCAATCTTCAGATCTGAAGATGGACAGTAGATTAAATTTAAAATGCAGCTCTGGACAATAGATTTCTAAGAGCCATGAACTGCAGTTAACTGGAAAACCAGACGATGCTGATTCATTTTGGGTGTCTGTAATATGGGTGCAAAGAAGGAAGTATGAAAGTTATATGTAATTTAAAGGAAGCATTGTAGATACTTTGTAAATATAGAATTGTTCTTTGATCTTTAGCATATAAAATGTCATGTAATATTGGGTTGAGCAGGCCCCTTCCTCCAAAACGGACTCAACACGATGCCTGTTTTGTCTCATTTTGTCAAAAAAAAGACTACTTCATATCTAACAGCTACGTCTCTCTGGTGACTTTGTTCATGCTTCAACATTTTGGAGCTTGTCCGGGATACCATCTTGTGACCCAGCAGCAATCTGGGCAGTCTAAGCAGGTGAGTATTTTTTTAAATTAGCACTCATACTTGGATCTGTGCAGGTTGGTGGCTATGGGATCATATGGCACACGGCAAAGAACTGAACCGATGGATATAAGAGTAGTACGGTATGCCTGCATACATGTGTGTTTATGTAAGAGACTCAACTTTGTCTGTTAATTTGGTGACATGGGGCCACCAGTTGTGAAGGGTAGTTATTGAAGTTTCTGTACGTCAGTGCATAGGCATGTATACTCGTTCCAGGAACTATATTTTAGCATACATGTTTGTGAGTGTGTGTGTTTTACCAATATGTCTGTAACCTTGATGTAACAGTTCGATGCAAAAGAATACAACAGGCATTATTGGTTCAGATGCACATAAGTGGCAGATTGCAGAGTACATGTTCTGCAGTTTTAAGTGTGTACTGTTTAATTTTTATCCATCATTTGTATTTTGCGTAATGTGGGAATTAGTGTAGAAAGATTTAAGAGAGAGGTTATCCCCAGGTATATCTGTCAGGATGACACTGATTGAGGTCAAACAACGTCAGGTTGAAAACCTTGATGACCCAAGTGAGCCCTGACTTTGATTGTGACCATCCGTAACCCCTTCACCCACAGACAGAAGTAGGTGCTTTGTCAGAGCTGCTCTCACTTAAGTTTGCCTGCGGGAATGCAGAACTCTTGTGCAAGCTCAAGCAAATGGTTGAAATACAAGCGTTGATAAAAGTGAAGTGCCCGAGGAACATGTGGGAGAACATGGTCTGCAGGATGTACATGGGCAACTACCAAGAAAGCCAGCAATGAAGAGCTTTCACTTCTTTCAAGGGGAAGTGAGGCAGAGACGGGGGCGGGGGTGTGGTGAGACTAACTGGGGAATGATAACGTCAGTGATTCAGAGAGCTGATGAGCCAGTCATGGATTATGCAGAAATGTAAGTATCGAGCATATGAAGAGTATTCAGGTTTGGATAATCCAGAAACAAGAGAAAATCTGCAGATCCTGAAAATCCGAGCAACACACACAAAATGCTGGAGGAACTCAGCAGGCCATGCAGCATCTATGGAAAAAAGGAATGTCAACGTTTCAGACCAAAACCTTTTACGATAATCCAGGGAGGGATGACCCAGTCTTCCTGAAAATGCTGAAGGAAGGCCTGCACTCAGCCCACCTGGAATTCATTATTGATAAAATAATACATGGGGGCATTACTTTATCTTAATGATCTGGACTTTCCTGATAGATACAGTGATGTGTTCACATTTCCACATGAGCTAACAGTCAGGAAACTTGCACAAATGTGGAAGTCAACAACTTCCAGATAGTTGGCCAATGACAATTTCACAACCATGCAGGTGCAGAGTGACTTGGATAGGTTGGGTGAGTGGGCAATTTCATGGCAGATGCAATTTAATGTGGATAAATGTGAGGTTATCCACTTTGGTGGCAAGAACAGGAAAACGGATTATTATCTGAATGGTGGCCGATTAGGAAAAGGGGAGGTGCAACGAGACCTGGTGTCATTGTACAGCAGTCATTGAAAGTGGGCATGCAGGTACAGCAGGCGGTGAAAAAGGCGAATGGTATGCTGGCATTCATAGCAAGGGGATTCGAGTACAGGAGCAGGGAGGTACTACTGAAGTTGTACAAGGCCTTGGTGAGACCACACCTGGAGTATTGTGTGCAGTTTTAGTCCCCTAATCTGAGGAAAGACATTCTTGCCATAGAGGGAGTACAAAGAATGTTCACCAGATTGATTCCTGGGATGGCAGGACTTTCATATGATGAAAGACTGGATCGGCTAGGCTTATACTCGTTGGGATTCAGAAGATTGAGGGGGGATCTTATTGAAACATATAAAATCCTAAAGGGATTGGACAGGCTAGATGCAGGAAGATTGTTCCCAATGTTGAGGAAGTCCAGAACGAGGGGTCACAGTTTGAGGATAAAGGGGAAGCCTTTTAGGACCGAGATTAGGAAAAACTTCTTCACACAGAGAGTGGTGAATCTGTGGAATTCTCTGCCACAGGAAACAGTTGAGGCCAGTTCATTGGCTATATTTAAGAGGGAGTTAGATATGGCCCTTGTGGCTAAAGGGATCGGGGGGTATGGAGAGAAGGCAGGTACAGGGTTCTGAGTTGGATGATCAGCCATGATAATACTGAATGGCGGTGCAGGCTCGAAGGGCCGAATGGCCTATTCCTGCACCTATTTTCTATGTTTCTATGTTTCTATGCTTCGATGTCAGTGTTGGGGTACTTTATTCCCCTGCAGTTACTCTGGGAGCTTGCTTACTGAATCTGCTGAATTGGTCCTGTAGGCAGGCTTGTGACTCCATTCAATCCGAGCTAGGAGGGAGAAAGGTAAGTATTAAGTAATTCAGAGTAATGCACACAAATTCTGGAGAAACTCATGTAGGGTTCGCAGTAATATTATCTGTAAAGTTAACTGTTAACTGCTAATAATAAAATGGCTTCTCTGCAGCGTTATAATGAAATGGCTTCTCTGTAATGTTAACTGATGAGGTAGCGTTTCTTTGTAGCTAAAATGTTTGGGTTATAAATATAGATAACGGGAAACAAACCAATGGAAGTCATGTTATTCTATCTGTATATGTGGGAACCTGAGTGAGTGCACGGGAATTTTGGTGAGGAGAAGCAAAGAGGAAGGACATGCAGGAAGCGCTCTGGTAGGCCACTGTGGTTGGTTCCAGTCCGAGGGTTGAGGGGTTCAGAGGAGATCAAATGCTGGAGAGAAGACCCTGTTCCTTGAGCTCCAATGATTGTGCACGAACTGTTTAACTTTGATAAGTGTGGTGCTTTTTTCTTTTATACTTTGTTTCCCCACTAACCACAGAGACACAGTAAGATTTATAAAGTGTAATCCTTTAATCACTTATTGTGTATTGTCTGATTTTTGCATTGTGGGTTTGTACTGGGGCACATTACACAGCATCTACACAAATTTGATTACCCAGGTTGGCGGGGCTGAGGGTGCTTCCCCTGGACGAACACGAACTGAGCAAGTTGGAGGCTTACGTTTGGGGGCTTGTCCGGGATTTGATCCTATTGAATGCTGTGTGATCGCCCTGTTTAAATTAGTGCTGAGATGGACCCGGCTAAGATTGCACGCTGGTGTGAGTCTGAGGAATTACCGGTTAATCATGCCTGCGTATTAAGTGGGGTGGATATGCGTACCACGGAGGAAGTGCTAATTCGCTGTTTGAGTATGGTTAAAGCTGTCAGCAAGGTCAAAATCGTAGCTAGAAAGTTTGGTAAAATGGCGGACTCAGGCTTTGTGTTAGTTCAGACTAGTGTTGACGTCACGGCGGTGGGACTGCCAATGTCTATCTGTGACCCTGGTGAGGTAGGGCCATGGGACGTTCACATTGTCACGGAGGTAGGGTCTGATGGGACACCAGAGGAGTTGGCTGCATCTGGGGGCAGAGATTTTAGAGACCGGGTCCTATCGTTTCTGCAGGATGAGGGGAAGGAGTGGTTGGATTCGGAGAGTTTAATTAGTCGCCATCCCCCACCGGTGGGTGAGGGTTCTGAGTTGGCGTCAGCCATTGCCACCCTGGTGAACAAGGCAGCGTGTCCATGTCAGAAGTTAAGAATTTTCTCGGGGAAAACACCCACCCCTGAAGGTGAAGATGATTGTGGCACATGGGTGGAGCAAGTCTCTGTTATTAGGTGAGTGGCAGTGTTTTGAGGAAGAAAAGTGACAGAGATTGGTTGAACGTTTGAGGGGGTTGGCGACTGAAGTAGTAAGAGGTGTGAAAGTTAACCAGCCCTCTGCTTCCATTGCTGAGTATCTAGATGCATTAGAGGAGACTTTTGGTCTGACGGGGAGCACGTTGGAGCTCTTAGGGGGACTTCAAAACCTGCGTCAGGAGAAAGGGGGGAAGCTTTCCGCGTATCTTTTTCGGCTAGAGAGACGGCTAAATTGTTTGAGGCGCCGGGGGCTGATTGTGGTAAACCATGTATATATGTTGTAACTCGGTTCCCTCTGCTGACTGCCCCTGTGGCTCCTCCCACAGAGTCCTGTATAAAGGTCTTCGCCTTGCCCCTCCCCCTCAGTCCGGGGGCAGACACTCACTGTGGAGGTCGTATTGTACAGCGAATAAAAGCCTTTCAGTATTTTACCAAACCTCAGTCTTTTGGAGTAATTGAAGGTGCTTCAATTTTATTCACTGTACGTTTTAAAACATGGAACAGGCCCTGAGACCAGAAAAATTAGACCTCGATCCGCAAATGCCTGAAGCTGGAAACACTTTCGAACTCTGGCTGGCCTGCTTCGAAGCGTATCTAGAGGAGATTAAAGCGACCGACCCCCGTAGCGAAGTGCAGAGTTCTACTCTCCAGGGTCAGTCCACGGGTCTATTCGCTGATCAGAGACCAGCCGAACTACGACGGCGCGATGAACGCCCTCAAAAGCCAACACCTGTAGCCGATAAACAGCGTCTATGCTTGGCACCGCTTAGCGACACGGCAACAACGGTCCGGGGAATCGAGTGCTGAGTTTGTCCGGGCCTTACAGACACTCGTGCGGGCCTGCAATTGCCAGGAGCTGACGGCAGCGCAGCATGCAGAGCTCCTAGTGAGAGACGCCTTCGTCACGGGGACCAGGTCAGTGTACGTGCGCCAGCGGCTGTTGGAAAAAGCCGATCTTACCCTAAATTCGGCGATGGAGCTGGCTGAAACGTTGGAGGCCGCTCTGCACAACTCTGAGGCTCTCCAGGCACGCGATCCCCCGATGGCCTCGTGGGTGCCGCAGACCCCGCAACCCGCCGGCGAATCGACCTCAGCTGCAGCCAGTCATGAGTCCACGAAGTGCTACTTCTAATGACTGGAAAAGCACCCCGGGAAACGCTGCGCGGCCCGACAAGCTACCTGCTCCAGCTGCGGAAAGAAGGGCCACTTCGCCAAGGTCTGTAAGTCAAAACTGCGAGCGGGATCGAGCAGCGCCGCGTGTGAGACGTGGGGATCGCCATCTTCCCTGCACACTGCCACGACGTGTGAGACGTGGGGGTCGCCATCTTCCCTGCACGTCACCACCACGTGCGAGACATGGGGGTGGCCATCTTGGTCGGCGCCACCTCCCACCGCCTACGACCAACGGGTGCTCACGGGGCAGCCCACCGCGCCGGACTAAGACAGTGACCCCACCCTGGCTTCCGTGATCCTCGACCAAAGCGCTCCCCACCAGCTCGCAAGGTCAATGATGGACATCCTGGTGGAGGGGCGCAGGACAAGCTGCCTGTTTGACACAGGCAGCACGGAGAGTTTTATCCACCCGGCCACGGTGCAGCATTGTGGACTCATGATACGGCCGGTAAGTCGGAGGGTCACCATGGCCTCCAGGTCGCATACAACAGACATCCGGGGGGGGTTGTGTAGCGACACTAGTGGTGCAGGGCACAGAATATCGGGACTTTACGTTACTGGTCTTGCCTCAACTGTGTGCCCCTGTGCTGTTGGGGTTGGACTTCCAGAGCCACCTGAAAAGCGTGACAATGAAGTATGATGGGCCCCTCCTGCCAATTACTGTCATAAATCCCCTGTTTTGTAGAGATATGTCACATACCCCGCTACTGACCACACACACACACCGACCCGCACATCCCACCCGACATCATGCCAACAGCCGCACTACCGACACCACTTGCGGCCTCTCCACCCTCAAGATTCCTCCCCCACCGCTGTTCGCCAACCTGACCCCCGACTGTAAACCTGTGGTAACTAAAAGCAGGAGGTACAGCGCGGGGGACAGAGCCTTCATTAAGTCGGAGGTGCAGCGGCTGCTCGGGGAGGGGGTCATTGAGGCAAGCACAAGTCCTTGGAGGGCACAGGTGGTGGTTGTTCAGAACGGGGAGAAGAATAGGATGGTCGTGGACTATAGCCAGACCATCAATAAGTTCACGCAGCTCGACGTGTACCCTCTACCCCGCATCGCGGATATGGTCAATCAGATAACACAGTACAAGGTGTGCTCGACCATAGACCTAAAATCCGCTTACCATCAGCTCCCCATCCGCTGGGAGGACTGCCCTTATACTGCCTTCGAGGTGGACGGCAGGCTTTATCAATTCCTGCGCGTCCCCTTTGGTGTCACGAATGGTGTACCTGTCTTCCAGAGGGCAATGGACCGGATGGTGGACCAGTGCCAACTGAAGACCACATTCCTATATCTGGATAACATCAGCATCTGCGGTCACGACCGGCAGGATCACGACAACAACCTCCGAAAATTTCTCCAAGCGGCCAAATCTTTCAACGTCACCTATAACAAGGACAAGTGTGTATTTGGGACCACCTGACTTGTTATCCTTGGGTGTGTCGTGGAGAATGGAGTCATTGGCCCTGACCCCGACCGTATGCGCCCCTTGTTGGAACTCCCTCTTCCCAATACCCTCAGACCCCTCAAAAGGTGCCTGGGCTTCTTTTCATATTACACCCAATGGGTCTCTAACTATGCAGACAAGGCCTGCCCTCTGGTCAAGTCCACCACATTCCCCCTCTCAGCCGAGGCCCGTGCGGCCTTCAGCCGTGTAAAAGGAGACATTGCCAAAGCAGCAATGCATGCGGTGGACGAGGCCATTCCCTTCCAACTAGAGAGTGACGCCTCCGACTTTGCACTGGCTGCTACCCTCAACCAGGCGGGAAGACCGGTGGCGTTCTTCTCCCGTACTCTTCAAGGCCCTGAAATTCGGCACTCTGTGGTCGAGAAAGAGGCCCAGGCCATAGTGGAAGCTATAAGACACTGGAGGCACTATCTTGCTGGCAAAAGGTTCACCCTGCTAACTGACCAGCGCTCAGTCGCATTCATGTTTAATAATCAGCAGCGGAGCAAAATCAAAAACGATAAAATTCTGAGGTGGAGAATCGAACTCTCCACCTACAATTATGACATCATGTACAGGCCTGGGAAGTTCAACGAGCCCTCCGATGCCCTATCCCGGGGAACATGCGCCAGCACGCAGATCGACCGGCTATACGCCCTACATGTAGACCTTTGCCACCCGGGAGTCACTCGGCTTTTCCACTTTGTGAAAGCCCAGAACCTGCCTTACTCCCTTGAGGAGATCAGGACGATGACCAGGGACTGCCAAGTCTGCGCAGAGTGCAAACCGCACTTCTACTGACCCGAAAAGGCACAACTCATCAAGGCCACCCGCCCCTTTGAGCGACTGAGTGTTGACTTTAAGGGCCCCCTTCCCTCCACCGACCGCAATGTGTACTTTCTTAACGTTATCGACGAGTACTCGCAGTTCCCCTTCGCCATCCCCTGCCCCGACACCACTACCACGTCAGTTATAAAAGCCCTGCGCAAGCTCTTCACTCTGTTCGGATACCCATGCTATATCCACAGTGACAGGGGGTCCTCGTTTATGAGTGACGAGCTGCGCCAATACCTGCTGGCTAGGGGAATTGCAACCAGTAGGACCACGAGCTATAATCCCCGGGGGAATGGACAGGTGGAGAAGGAGAATTCCACGGTGTGGAAAGCCACACTCTTAGCCCTCAGGTCAAAGGGACTGCCAGTCTCCCGCTGGCAGGAGGTCCTTCCCGAGGCACTCCACTCCATCCGCTCCCTGTTATGCACGGCCACCAATGCCACCCCTCATGAGCGGCTCTTTTCATTTCCCAGAAAGTCGACCACTGGGACCACCCTACCATCTTGGCTGACGTCCCCAGGGCCAGTGCTGCTCCGGAAACATGCAAGGAGCAATAAATACTCCCCGATGGTCGACAGGGTTCACTTACTTCATGCGAACCCCCAGTATGCCTACGTGGTTTTACCTGATGGGCGGGAGGACACGATCTCCATCCGCGACCTGGCGCCCGCAGGAGCTCCGGGCCCCTACCCTGAACACTCCGTGGTGACTATTGACCCCGTACCCACCAATGTATGTACCCACCAGACACCGTGCACCCCAAACCCTATACAGACACCACACAACACTCCCATACCGGGCGTGACGCACACGCACGAGGGATTACCGACGTCTAACGTGCTGACACCTCAAGTCAGGCCGGAGCCAGCACAACCGCCATCGCCAGTGCAATCACCACCGGTGCTACGTAGGTCACAGCGACGGACTCGACCGCCTGATAGACCTGACCTGTAAATGTACTTCTTGTAAGTATTGTCAGTCACTTCATCCTGCGGGACTCTTTTTAAAAAAAGGGAGGGGTGTATGTGGTAAACCATATATTTATGTTGTAACTGGGTTACCTGTCTGGACACGCCCCTCTGCTGACTGCCCCTGTGGCTCCTCCCACAGAGTCCTGTATAAAGGTGTTCGCCTTGCCCCTCCCCCTCAGCCCGGGGGCAGACACTCACCATGGAGGTCGTATTGTACAGCGAATAAAAGCCTTTCAGTATTTTACCAAACCTCAGTCTTTTGGAGTAATTGAAGGTGCTTCACTGATGTAGGTCAGATAAGGATGGACCAGGTAACCAGAGGCACCCAGCGGCGTGACACGATTGCTTGGAGTCTCCGGCAGTCCCGCAGAACGCACCCCCCCCCCCATCATTTGCTCACCTGCTCAGAGAGGTGAGGGAGGAGGAGGACGCGTTGGAGTCAGAAGAGGACTCCGTTCACCCGGTGCAGTCCTCAGTAGTAGCCCCTTGTGGTGAAGTGACCGGGGCCAGCTCCACCCGGGAAATAGTAAAAGAGGTGGTGGCAGAGCTGAGAACAGAGAGGTCACGGGGAGGGGGCTGTCACGGTGGGTGGGGTCCCTCCGCAGGATAGGACTAGCAGAGAGGGCCCCTCCCTGAGGGGACGGACTGCACAGTGGCCTTTGGGGAGCCGGGGTCCCACCAGATGAGGCGTGTGTTATAACTGTGGGAAGAGGGGCACTTCCAGTGGGAATGTGAATGGCAGGAAGCCCCTCGGAGAGTGAGCCCATCGGGATCCCAGCTGGAAGAGGGGTCGGGAAACTTAGAGGAGACCCAGTGAGGGAACAGCCTGGTGTCTCTGGGAAAGCACATTCCCAGCAATGTGCTACAGGACCCCTGAATGGAAAAGACCCTATCCCAGAGGGATTGGTAGGACCTCGATCCAGTGTGTCATTACGGATAGAGGGAATATATGCAAAAGCTATACTCGACACTGGGTCGCAGGTCACGTTGCTGTACCATTCGTTCTACAATCAGTATTTGAAGCATTTACCCTTGACACCCTTCAGCGCACTGGAGATTTGGGGTATCAGTTCTGGTGATTACCCGTACGATGGTTATCTGTCAGTGAAACTGGAGTTCTCGGAGGCCGATGTGGGAGTGTCTGAGGCTCATGAGGCCTTGATGCTGGTTTGCCTGGACCCAGTTGAGACGGGGGTGTGTTTCAGTTCTGCTGGGGACCAACACCTCTATAGTACGGAGGCTCATGGGGGCCTGCAAGGAGAAGGCGGGTGAGAGTTTTTTGGAGACCCTGTCGGTGCACACAGGTTTCGAGCTGCTTTTGAGGAAGTGCGAGGCCGCACTGGGCTGGATACTGAATTTAAAAGAGGAACTCTGTAGTGTGCTCAGGCGAAGCCTAGGGTAGTACCTAGGACCCGGAGAAGTAGCAAGAGTGATGGGAACACCCAGGTTTCCCAGAGTGCCTGATGGCGAGGCCCTTTTAGTGGACGCCCCGGAAGACCTCAAGGGGGAGTCACGATTTCTGGCTGGGGTACTGGTGAGACCCGAACTGCAGAGCCATCGGTGGTTGGCGGCATTGCCGGTATATCATTTCAGCCTGAAGTACCGGCCAGGGAGCTGGAATGTCGATGCAGACACTTAGTCCCCATGGATGCATGAGGAACTGGAGGGAGTTGAGGAGTGGGAGAGCATACCTGCCCCTGGGGTGAAGGCCGTGTGTCAGTTTGCTATCACCGTGAAGGCCAAGGAGAAGGAGAGGCCGGATCGCGCAGTGGACCCACTGACGACGCCCTACCCCCAGTTTACTGTGACCTGACTGCTCTGAAGACCAATCAGCTGCCGGAGTTAAGTCCTGAGGAAGTGTCAGCTGCTCAGCGAGATGATCCGGACATTGGCACAATTTGTTACGCGGTGGAAAAGGGGATATGGCGTGAGTGGAGAAGACAAAACACGCGGCGGTGCCTCCATTTCTGAGGGAACGGCCTTGGTTGAAGTTGAAGAACCATATTTTATACCAAGTAACGTCACCCCCAGACTGACCTCAGCATTGGCAGTTGGTCCTGTCTGAGAAGTATCGGAAGATTGCGTTGCAGTCACTGCATGATGATTCTGGACCTTTGGGGGTGGAGAAGACCCATGGATTGCTCAAAGACAGGTTTTACTGGCCCAGAATGAAGTCAGAGGTTGAAGAGTACTGCAAGTCGTGCATTCACTGCTTACGCCGGAAGACACTCCCTGTGCAGGCTGCTCCTTTGCACACTTGCAGAGTACAGGGCCCCTGGACCTGGTGTGCATGCATTTTCTGTCCATAGAACCTGGTGCCAGCAACACAGTGAAAGTCTTAGTCATCACAGACTACTACGCTAGATATGCTCAGGTTTTTCCTACCAAATCAGAGGGCGACTATGGTGGCAAAAGTGTTATGGGAGAAGTATTTCATGCATTATGGCTTTCCCTGGCAGATACATAGTGACCAGGGACAGGACTTTGAGAGTAAGCTCATCTGTGAGTTACTGGGTATGCTGGGAGTTGAGAAATCAAGGACCATGCCCTATCATCCACAGGGCGATCCCCAGCCTGAGAGGTTTAATAAAAACTTGGTAGATATGCTTGGGACTCTGGAGATCAGCAAGAAGAGCCGATGGAGTCAACATATTGGGCATCTGGTTCACTGTTACAACTGTACACGCAATGAAGCTACTGGATACTCGACCTATTATCGTGGCATTTTTGGGCGCGAGGCGAGGTTGCCCATTGACCTCTGTTTCGGGACTGATGCGGGTGATGTACAGCTGAAGCCTTATCTGAAGTATGTGTCTGATATGAGGAGAGAGCTGAAAAGGGCTTACGAATTGGCTGGGGTGGCAGCCGCCAAGCAGAATCCAGGAAATAAAAGGAGGTATGACCAGAAAGTGAAGTTCTCCCAACTCCTGCTGGGAGACTGAGTCCTCATAAGGAATTTGGGATTACCTGGAAAGTACAAGTTGGCTGGCTGCTGGGCAGCCACACTCTATGTAATGAAGAGTCAGATGCCAAACCTACTGGTATTCCGGGTGATGCCCGAGGAGGGGAAGGGGGCCTATCAACATTCTCCATCGGAACTACCTGTTGCTCCTGGGACAAGCGGTGCAGATAGACCTAGAGCCCGACTTGGAGTCTACACCTAGCACGAGGACTCTGTGGAAGTGCAGGGCAATAGAAGAGCCCACCGCGAAAGAGATGGGGCAGGACCCAGCCCCGGAAAGGGATACTGATTCGGAAGATGGTGAATCGGATGAGTGGTCATGCTGCCGTTCGCTAACTTCCCCGTGATGAAGAGACACCAGGTCCTTCTCCCACTGCGTCAGGTGAAGTGAGGGGGGCTATTGGTGGGCAACAGGGAGTACAGCAGGACTCTGGAGAAGAGGAAATGGGACCTGAACCCGAGACAGGGGGCTCCAAGTTGCAGAGGGGCTTGAGTGACAGACTGTGGGAGGTTTTACCAGGTAGCCCCAAAGTGTCTCCTGTAGAGTCTGAGACAGAGGATCTAGAAGAGGGGGTATGAAGGTCTCAGCTGATTAGGAACCCCCCAGAAAGGTTGGTCTATGTAGCACCTGGGGAACAGGATGTGATCTCTACTGTTTTGGGGAGCTATGTCACTGGTTTCTGCACTTGGATCGGGCTCTGTGTTTTGCAGGAAGGGTTGGCAAATTATCTGAAAGTCATGAGGGCATGACTAAATTTGTTGGGAGGAGAATGTAGGATTCTCAGTAATACTAACTGTAATGTTAATTGTTAACTACTAATAATGAAATGGCTTCTCTGTAATGTTAACTGATGAGGTAATGTTTCTAATGAGCTGAAATGTTTGGGTTATAACTATAGATAATGGAGAACTAACCAATGGAAGTCATGTTATTCTAGGTGTATGTGTGGGAACCCCAGTGAGTGTGCAGGAATTTTGGCGAGGAGAGGCAAAGAGGAAGGACGTGCGGGAAGCCCTCTGGTAGACCACCGTGGTTGGTCCCAGTCCGAGAGTCGAGGAGTTCGAAGGAGATCGAATGGTGGAGAGAAGACCCTGTTCCTTGAGCTCCAATGATTGTGCACGAACTGTCTAACTTTGATAAGTGTGGCGCATTTTTCTTTGATATTTTGTTTCCCCACTAACCACATAGTCACAATATGATTTATAAAGTGTAATCATTTAATCGCTTATTATGTATTGTCTGATGTTTGCATTGTGGGTTTGTACTGGGGTACATTACACAGCATCCACACAGATTTGATTACCCGGGTTGGCCGGGCTGAGGGTGTTTCCCCTGGACAAACACGAGCTGAGCGAGTCGGAGGCTTACATTTGGGGGCTCGTCTGGGATTTGATCCTATTGAATGCTGTGTGATCGTCCTGTTTAAATTAGTGCTGAGATGGAAACGACTAAGATTGCACGCTGGGGTGTGAGTCTGAGGAATTAGCGGTTAATCATGCCTGCGTATTAAGTGGGGTGGATATGCATACCCTGGAGGAAGTGTTAATTCGATATTTGAGTACAGTTACAGCAGTTGGCAAGGTCGAGATCATAGCTAGAAAGTTTGGTAAAATGGCAGACTCGGGCTTTGTGTTAGTTCCCCTGGACGAACACGAGCTGAGCGAGTCGGAGGCTTACACTCAGAAGGTGAGGCAGCATCTGTAGAAAGGAATAAAGACTCTTCATCAAGACTGGAAAGGAAGGTAGGTGAAGCCGGAATAGGAAGGTGGGGGAAGGGGAAGGAGTACAAGCTATTAAGCGAAGCCAGGTAAGAGGGAAGGTGGTTGGGTGGAGGGGGTAGGGGAGCACTAAGTGAGAAGTTGGAAGGTGATGGTGGAAAAAGTAGAGCTGAAGAAGGAATCTGATAAGAGAGGAGAGCGGGCCATGGCAGAAAGGGAATAAAGAGGGCCACCAAAGGGAGGTAATAGGCAGGTGAGGAAAAGATACTTATTCAACAAGCTGTATGTAATTGGTTATGGTTTTGAATGTTTTTAATGTTTTACAAAAACAAGATGGTTGTCAGTTTAACTGGACTGTAAATTATATCTTGAGTAGGAGATAAAAGGTATGCAAGAGAAAATATTTTATAGTGAAATACGTGGGAAATCAGGACTGCAGAGGGAGCCAGCATAGACTTTATAGAATAAATTAGAACCAATATGATTTACTTCTGGGTAAGGAACAGATGATTTTGCAACTTGAAATCTTCAAAGAAAGGAACATTTAAAGCCTATACTATCTTTGCACTGACCAACGTACAGGATCAGTAAGATTTTGAAACAATACAAAGATGCAGAAAAAAGGTATTGTAATGGAAGTAATTAAACATATTTTATTAAGTCTAAATAGAGATACATTTATAACAGTTATACGTGTGAGTTAAAAAGTAAAAAGACATACAGAATTCATCTCATTTTCATTCAGGATAAACAGCATACAACCGAAGAAATTTGAATTAGCTGAAGGCTTAAACTCTGAGAATATAGAGTACATAAAGATACATACACTGTTCTATTTAATGTAGCAATCTGACAGTAATGCATCACATACAAGCGTAACTACGGACTTCCTAAGAAATGAGCTACAATAGTTCACCCATATTTGTTTATGCCCATTTGCAATGTGCAAAGATTCCAAAACTCCACCCAGTGAATTCACCTCAGGCAGAATTCTTATGATATGTGACCTTGGTTAACAGCACATAGGATTGCAATTTAGAAAAGCTAGTTTGCTGAGATATGACAAGCATTTTTCAGTGCAAGCTACCAAGAGCTGTTCAGCTGTTGAAAAAATATACTTGTCAACTGAAAACACTTCATTGGCTTTCTCCACATTTCATATGATGACCTGTGATTTCACACCGTGCTTGAAGCCACATACTGCTGTAATCCGTGTGCAAACTGGTTATGTGGCTAAAGAAATGCAGAATGCATGTCAAGGAAATTCCTGCATTCTAACCACTACAGCTTGATATCTCCTTCATCTTTTCGGTGAAGTTCATCAACCAAATGAATCTTTGGCCATAAAACTGACCACATCCCAATGTTTACACGAGTTTCCTTCTACAGCAGTTTTCCATGTACTGTATCTACAAGATTTGTGCACAGATTTGTTTACAGGTACAGCAAAAAACTTTTCTTTTTCTTTTTATTCAATATTGTGGTATGGCATATTTCAGTAAAGACAAAAATACTTTTGTAGTTGGAAAATGTATATTACTCCAAAACAACCATTTAATTCACTCACTTTCAAAAAGCACAAAACATTACACTCAGTCTAAAATCTGACTTTCCATTTAAATAAGGTCTACAGCAAAACGATACATTTACTGAAGTGGTAAACATTTTATGTACATGAGACAACTCTGTTGTATATATCGTATGTAGCTGCCAAACATTTAAAGACCATTCATTAAAATGCCATCTCAAAAAAATGACTATTCTCTTCTGAGATCAAGGGTCTGGATAATAATGTGGGATAACGGGATCAGCAAATTTGTGGATGACATCAAGATTAGGGATGTAGTGGACAGCGATGAAGACTATCATGGCTTGAAATGGGATGTGGACCAGCTGGAAAAATGGGCTGAAAAATGTCAGGTGGAATTTAATGAGGGGTGTTACACTTTGGTAGGATCAACCAGGGTACAGTAAGGCACTGAGGAGTGTGGTAGAATGAAGGGATCTAGGAATACAGGTCCATAATTCATTGAAAGTGGCATCACTGGTTGACAGGGTCATAAAAAATGCTTTTGGTACATTGGCCTTCATAAATCAAACGATTGTACAGGAGATGGGATATTATGTTGAAGATGTATAAGACATTAGTGAAGCCTAATTTAGAGTATTGTGTGCAGTTTTGGTCACCTACCTACAGTAATGATGTAAATAAGGTTGAAGGAGCACAGAGAAAATTTACAAGGATGTTGCCGACCTGAGTTACATGGAAGATTGAATATATTAGGACTGTATTCTTTGGAATACATAAGATTGAGAGGAGATCTAATAGAGATATATCAAATTATGAGGAGTATAGATAGGGTAAATGCAAACAGACTTTTTTGCCCTGAAGTTGGTTGGGACTGCAACTAGAGGTCATGGGATAAAGGTTAAAGGTGAAAAGTTTAAGGGGAAACTTCTTCACTCAGAGGGTCATGAGAGTGCGGAACAAACTGCCAACACAAGTGGTGCATGTAAGCTCAGTTTCAACATTTAAGAGAAGTTTGGATAGGTACATGGATGGTAGGGGTATGGAAGGCTATGGTCCCAGTGCAGGCTGATAGAAGTAGGCAGTTTAAATAACTAGATGGGCTGAAGGGCTTGTTTCTGTACTGTACTTTTCTATGACTCAATGACTATAAATACAATTATTAGCTGTTTGCTAGCCAGTAGCATATAAATGTTGTGAGCACATTAATTCAGACTGACATTTTTAAATAACTCTCCAACACTTGGCAATAGCAAACACATTAATCAGGAATGATGAAACTGAAGCCGCCCACCTCTTTCCACAACAATGTATGCTCAGTATCAACTTTCCCTAGAGTCTTGATAAAAAATAACATTAAATATCATAAAACATCACGTCATCCACATCACAATCCAAAGATATTGATAGTTTGTCTGTGGTTTTCTAAGGAATCACTGGCAAATTTTCCTCTGCAATTTGATCATTGTTGACTTTAACACATGAACATTGTAATACAGTGATCAGGAATGTGTGGCCACTGTAATCAGATGGTCAGTAGAAGAACTGGAATTATCAGTGATAGATTCATATTGAAGCAAAATATGTTGAGCAGAAAATTTGGATTTGCAATTCTCAGCACATTATAAGCAGTCCAGTAGTTTCTCAGTGCATATGTTATAATGTTAAGTTTTTTTTTGGATTATATAGATTAAGACTACACAGTAGGAGGCTGAGGACTGACATAATTGCAATCCTCTTCAAAAATGGAGACAAATGCACCTGCAGTAACCACATAGGAGTTTCCCTGATGTCTTGACCGGGAAAGTAATCCCAAAAATCATCCGCAACCAGGTCCACCCTGTGGCTGAAAAGCTCCACCTTGAGTCACGGAATTAATTATCGAAGTTAAATAAATTAATTATCAAGTTAAATAAATGATCTCATCTCAATTCAATCAGTTTGCTACGGGCCAGATGGGGAATTCTTTGACTTTTTTTGCCAGCACACCATAGCTAAGGTCACTCCAACCTCATTCACTGAGCTACAGTTTGCGGATGATGCTTGCTCACCCGCATACTCAGAGGCCAAGCTCCAAGTTACTGTCAGCTCGTTCACTGAGATATACAGGACAAACATCCATAAGGCAAAAATCCTCTTTCAACTACTGGCATAAAGATCCACTACAAGATTCTGGCAAACATGAATCATTCCCCATAATCTGGGACAACATCTTTCATGCCAAACAAAAAAAAAATGACAGCATTGACTTTCAGGAGGTACCAACACTACCTCCATAAAATCCTCAAAATGTACTAGAATAAGCAAAGCATTATCAGTAACTACTTCCAGACCAATATCCCTACTGCTGAGGTTCTAATTGTGCTCAGCCAACTTCACTCTGCTGGGCACAGAGTCTGCATGCCGAGCACAAGACTCCTGAGGCATTCTCCTCCAAGTTCTGTCATAGCATAGGAGTTCCAAGATGATTGAGCAAATTCTTCAAGTGTAATATCGTCGTTGACTTGTAGAAATTCCCAGGCCACGAATGCTCAAAGTAGAATTTGGCCATCCATTTAGGAACTGGGCACCTCAAGATTTCTTTGTGGAAGCACGAAGATGTAACACAGAAACTCCCAAACAACCTATCACATCAGGGACCTCCTGTCCCATCTCTGTCTGAGTCTGCAGATCACACATGGTACTTTTTAGCCACCTAGGAAGCTAGAGAATTGAAGTGGGACCAAGTCATCCATCAACCAAAGGGGCTACCTAAGAAGAAAAGAGTTAGGTAAAATTCTATGCAAGAAATTTACTGACAGGAGAATCCCTCAATTACTGAGATTTAAAATAAACACAAACCACTAAAATTCTTGCAGTCTATGAAATGAATAAAATTATTCAGTAACTTTAATTGTTAATTTTAGTAGAATAATTTACCTCAATTCCTATCTATTATATTTTAGCATGATGGTTTGGGTTTAAAGTAAGAAATGGCAGAGAGAATTAAACTCCAATAAGTATCTTCTTTTTAATAAAACTGGACTCAAAAGTAGTATCATTTTGAGAGAACTTACAACATTAAGTAGATCTCATCAGAGTGTTATTATTACCAGTATTCTATTAGCTAAAGTTGGCAGAAATAACTTGCAATAAATTTGTAAAAATCTGATTTTAAAGTAAATTCAAATTTGTGGTTTTGATTTAGGATAGGAATAATATTTAATTTTTTTTAGAGTTATTGCTTGCTAGATTCAATTAATGGGCAAATTAGATTTAAAGGGAAGTTACAGCACTAAAATAAGTTATGACATAGCTTCATAATTCATAGGGTGGTAGCACACATTCATGAATCAGCAGGCTGTAAAAGTAGGAAGAACTGCCGATGATTATGCTCTCACTTCATGAAGAACTGGTAATGTCACCTTTCCATGGAAATAACTTTTCAGAAGCAAAGTCACAATCTCAGAATGTTTTTTGCAAAAAGCTGATCTCACAATAGTGAGCGATTTCCTGACTAAAGAACAAATGAAACACAATATTGGCTGTTCACTTATCCATTTACCACATTATGATGGTAATCTCAAAATTAATTCACTGAAAGGGAAATATTTTGCCACATCTTCTGGTGAGGGAAATCCAAGGTGTAAGGGAGATTTTTTTATTCTCTTCACAGACCACTTCAGACCATTTGACTTACTACTTTTGTGAATTAAATCTGCCAAGTTGCACTGACAGTAGCTTTCAATCTTTTCTGCTCTGAAGAAGTAGCGCAATGGAATGAGTATGATATTGAATACAGGTTTATTAATATGCCATGAAGCTGTATTATACATTTACCTAAAAATCATTGATAATAATGAAAGTGATACTTTAATGAAATTTTACTGGCTGGTAACTACCTACCCACTGCGAGACATATCCAAACTCTGGTGGACATGCCACAGATTGGCAGCCGGTGAAGTTTGATAGTTTCTGGTCTAGTGTTTGATAGTGAATTGAAGATTTTAATGCAGTCTGAAATACACTCAGAGACATTATCTGGTATAGTGTGAAAATTCTCTAAACCTTTTCTATAACATATCAGTTCCTGCCTGAGAGGCGACTTGGATCCACTTCAATTTGCCTACCAGAGGAGTAAGTCCACAGCAGATGCCACCTCATTGGCTCTTCACTCAATCCTGGAACATCTGGATAGCAAAGATACAAACATCAGGATGCTCTCTATCGACTACAGCACAGTATTCAACACTATCATCCCCTCAAAGCTAATCAATAAGTTCCAAGACCTCGGCCTCAATACCTCCTTGTGCAATTGGATCCCGGATTTCGTTACTTGTAAACATCAGTCAGTTCAGATTGACAACAACATCTCCTCCACAATTTCCATCAGAACAGGTGCACCACAGGGCCGTGTGCTTAGCGCCCTATTCTGCTCACTTCGCACTTATAACTGTCTGGTTAAGCACAGCTCCAATGCCATATTCAAGTTTGCTGATGGCACCACTGTTGTGGGAGGAACCAAAGGTGATGATGAATCAAACATGAGGAAATCTGCAGACGCTGGAAATTCAAGCAACACACATCAAAGTTGCTGGTGAATGCAGCAGGCCAGGCAACATCTCTAGGAAGAGGTACAGTTGACATTTCGGGCCGACACCCTTCGTCAGGACTAACTGAAAGAAGAGCTACTAAGAGATTTGAAAGTGGGAGGGGGAGGGGGAGATCCAAAATGATAGGAGAAGACAGGAGGGGGAGGGATGGAGCCAAGAGCTGGACAGTTGATTGGCAAACGGGATATGAGAGGATCATGGGACAGGAGGCCCAGGGAGAAAGAAAAGGGGGAGGGGGGAAAGAAACAGAGGATGGGCAAGGGGTATAGTGAGGGAGCCAGAGGGAGAGAAAGGAGAGAGAGAGAAAAAAAACGTGTGTATATAAATAAATAACGGATGTGGTACGAGGGGGAGGTGGGGCATTAGCGGAAGTTAGAGAAGTCAATGTTCATGCTATCAGATTGGAGGCTACCCAGACAGAATATAAGGTGTTGCTCCTCCAACCTGAGTGTGGCTTCATCTTTACAGTAGAGGAAGCCGTGGATAGACATATCAGAATGGTAATGGGACATGGAATTAAAATGTGTGGCCACTGGAAGATCCTGCTTTCTCTGGTGGACAGAGCGTAGGTGTTCAGCGAAACGATCTCCCAGTCTGCGTTGGGTCTCGCCAATATATAGAAGGCCACATCGGGAGCACCGGACACAGTATATCACACCAGCCGACTCACAGGTGAAGTGTCGCCTCACCTGGAAGGACTGTCTAGGGCCCTGAATGGTGGTGAGGGAGGAAGTGTAAGGGCATGTGCAACACGTGTTCTGCTTACAGGGATAAGTGCCAGGAGGGAGATCGGTGGGGAGGACGAATGGACAAGGGAGTTGCGTAGGGAGCGATCCCTGTGGAAAGCAGAGGGGGGGAGAGAGGGAAAGATGTGCTTAGTGGTGAGATCCCATTGGAGGTAGCAGAAGTTACGGAGAACTATATGTTGGACCCGGACGCTGGTGGGGTGGTAGGTGAGTTCAAGAGGAACCCTATTCCTAGTGGGGTTACGGGAGGATGGAGTGAGAGCAGATGTGCGTAAAACGGGGGAGATGCGTTTGAGAGCAGAGTTGATGGTGGAGGAAGGGAAGCCCCTTTCTTTAAAAAAGGAGGACATCTCCTTCGTCCTGGAATGAAAAGCCTCATCCTGAGAGCAGATGCGGCCGAGACAGAGGAATTGCGAGAAGGGGATCGCATTTTTGCAAGAGACAGGATGAGAAGAGGAATAGTCTAGATAGCTGTGAGAGCCAGTAGGTTTATAGTAGAGATCAGTAGATAAGCTGTCTCCAGAGATAGAGACAGAAAGATGTAGACAGGGGAGGGAGTTGTCGGAAATGGACCAGGTAAACTTGAGGGCAGGGTGAAAGTTGGAGGCAAAGTTAATGAAGTCAACGAGTTCAGCATGCGTACAGGAAGCAGCGCCAATGCAGCCGTCGATGTAGCGAAGGAAAAGTGGGGAACAGATACCAGAATAGGTTTGGAACATAGATTGTTTCACAAAGCCAACAGAAAGGCAGGCATAGCTAGGACCCATACAGGTGCCCATGGCTACACCTTTAGTTTGGAGGAAGTGGGAGGAGCCAAAGGAGAAATTATTAAGAGTAAGGACCAATTCCGCTAGACAGAGCAGAGTGGTGGTAGAGGGGAACTGGTTAGGTCTGGAATCCAAAAAGAAGCGGAGAGCTTTGAGACCTTCCTGATGGGGGATGGAAGTATATAGGGACTGGACATCCATGGTGAAAATAAAGCGGTGGGGGCCAGGGAACTTCAAATCATTGAAAAGTTTCACAGCGTGAGAAGTGTCACGAACATAGGTAGGAAGGGATTGAACAAGGGGGGATAAAACAGTGTCGAGGTATGCAGAAATGAGTTCGGTGGGGCAGGAGCAAGCTGAGACAATAGATCTACCAGGACAGGCAGGTTTGTGGATCTTGGGTAGGAGGTAGAAACGGGAAGTGCGAGGTGTGGGAACTATAAGGTTGGTAGCAGTGGATGGGAGATCCCCTGAGCGGATAAAGTCGGTGATGGTGTGGAAGACAATGGCCTGGTGCTCCTTAGTGGGGTCACGATTGAGGGGTAAGTACGAGGAGGTATCCGTGAGTTGTCGCTGTGCCTCGGCAAGGTAGAGGTCAGTACGCCAGACTACAACAGCACCCCCCTTATCGGCGGGTTTTATAGTAAGGTTAGGATTAGTGCGGAGGGAGTGGAGAGCACAGCGTTCGGAAGGAGTGAGGTTGGAATGGGAACAAGGTGCGGTAAAGTCGAGATGGTTGATGTCCCGTCGGCAGTTAGCAATGAATCAGCATACAGGAGGGAGATTGAAAATTTGGCTGAGTGGTGTCAACCTCTCACTCAATGTCAGCAAGACAAAGGAACTGATCATAGACTTCAACAGAGGGAAATCAGAGGTCCATCAGCCAACACTCATCGGAGGATCAGAGATGGAGAGGGTCAGCAACTTTAAATTCTTGGGTGAAACTACTTCCGAGGAACTGTCCTGGATCCAACACATAAGTGCAATTGCAAAGAAAGCACGGCAGCATCTCTTCTTCCTTAGGAGTCTGTGGAGATTCGGCTAGACATCTAAAACTTTGACAAACTTCTACAGATGTTTAGTTGAGAGTATATTGACTGGCTGTATCACAGCCTGGTATGGAAACACCGATGACTTTGAATGGAAAATTCTACAAAAGGTAGAGGATTTGACACAGTACATCACAGGTAAAGCCCTCCCAACCACTGAGCACATCTACATGGAACACTGTCATAGGAAAGCAGCATCCATTATCAGAGATCCCCACCACCCAGGCCATACTCTCCTCTCACTGCTGCCATCAGGTAGAAAGTACAAGAGCCCCGGGACACACACCATCAGGTTCAAGAACAGTTACTACCACACAACCATCAGGGATAAAAAGGGAATAACTATACTCGCTTGCCCCAACACTGAAATGTTCCCACAACCAATGATCTCACTTTAAGGACTCATCTCATTATCTCACATTCTCATTATTTATTGCTATTTGCAAAGTTTACTGTCTTCTGCGCCCTGATTGAACTTTCATTGACCTTGTTACATTTACTATTCTATAAATTTGCTGAGTATGCTCACAATAAAATGAATCTCAGGATTATATATGGTGACATATATGTACTTTGATAATAAAATTTACTTTGAAGGTTGAGATTTACTTTGAACATATTGTTATTGTGACTGTTGTACAATAACTGACACAGGACTGATGGGTTTATGTGTTGGAAATTCCATCCCTACGAATGTCTCTCTCACTTCCATACCACTGTATTTTCCCTCATAATAATGTTTATATATGCTGAATGTATCTACATCCATTCATGGACACATTCACCAGTGAAAGTGGATAGCAAACTTATGTTTTCATATTGGTAACAGCAATGACCACAAAGTTTGCTTAAAAATGTGAAGTGCAAATCATTGAATAGGCAGATGCAAATTTTTTTTCTTGAGGACTAGTGAAACAGCCCTTTAAATTGGTGGAGAGGGTTAAAAAGCCAGTGAGTTGTAATCTGGGGGTGGTATACAACAACTCATTTTTGATTCACAGGAACTCAGCGAGCTGAAACTCTCCCGTGCAGCTGCTCGGTAGCCTTCCTCTCCTTTCTGGTAACTACAACCAGAGCTGTAAGTGCTCTTCCAACTGAGAGGCTCTGGTAATCCCAACTCTTTGTTTCTCCATGCTGCTTTCAAACTGCAAAAACAAATCAAATTGTTACTGATGAAAAATACATGAAGTAGTAGCAAAAGATACCAAATTCCTCATGTCTGCATGAAACTGTTTCAATGAAAATACAAAAGAACATTATTCCCAAGTTCTGGTTAATGCTCAATATTCAGTAGATGTTTACAGAGTACAATACTCAACTTGCTACCCTGCTGCAAATATTAAGTAGTGTAAAAAATTTGGTGGAGCCCTTTAGCTGCCTTTTCTGATAAATCGCTCTTTCCTGTAACCATAGTTTCATACAGCATAGAAACAACAGGTCATTTTGGCCCACCTACTCCAAAGTTCCTGATGCCTATGTTAATACCATTTGCAAATTTAGGCCTGTATTCCTCAGTACGTTTCCTATCTAATAGACCTGTCCGAGTGCTTTTGAATGTACTAGTATCTGCCTCCACTAGCACTTCATTACAAATATTGCAAAACTTACCCCTCAGATCTCCTTTTAATTTCTCCTCATTTACCTTTAACGTGAGTTCTCCAGTTTTAGGTTCCGCTGCCCTGGAAAAAGAAATTCTGTCTATCTATCTTACTGTCCCTTATAACTTTGTAAAATTTCTCTAAGGACATCCCTCAGCCCCGATGTTCCAGTGAGAATAAAACCAGCTTAACCAATCTCTCTTTATAACTCCAGTTCTCTTTTCCAGGCAGCTTCCTGGTACATTCCTTTTACACATTCTTTGTTGCTATCACATCTTCCCTGTAGTGTGTCAGCCAGATCTGTACATGGTAAGAATAACTGTACCTAACTGGGAATGCTCTGTCAGAAATTAATACCCTCAGTAATGATGGAAGGAGGCAGAATGGAACGCTGATAATTCAGAAAGTTTGAATCTTGAATTTCTAGTATGCATGTTGGTCTTGCTAAAATTACTGGGCTCATTAGTTTCCCAGTTGGTTAAGGTGTAAACGTCCTTCTACAGCTTCCAAATTGGACATAAAGAGCACATACAAAAATGAGAGGAAATTAGCAAGTCAGGCAGCACTCCCTTCTGTTTTACTTACCCCTCCACTTTTTCCCTCATTCCTGTTATCCCCTTACCCCTTCTATCCCTTCTCCTGCCCTTATGATCAGCTCACCATTTCCTTCTGGTTCCCCACCTCCTTCCCTTTATGCCACAGTCCTCTGTTTTCTCCTATCAGGTTCCTTCTTCTTCACCACCCACCCATCTACCTCTTAGTTTTTTGTGTCATCCCCTTTCATAAGACCATAAGACATAGGAGCAGAATTAGGCCATCTGACCTATCAGGTCTGCTCCGCCATTCAATCATGGCTCCTCCTCAACCCCAGTTCCCGGCCTTCTTCCCGTAACCTTTGATGCTGTGTCTAATCAAGAACCTATTAATCTCTGCCTTAAATGCACCCAACAACCTGGCCTCCACACTGCATGAGGCAACAAATTCCACAAATTCACCACCCTTTGGCTAAAGAAATTTCTCCACATCTCTGTTTTGAAAGGGCGTCCCTCTATCCTGAGGCTGTGCCCTCTTGTCCTGGACTCTCCCACCATAGGAAACATCCTTTCCACATCTACTCTGTCTAGGCCTTTCAATATTCAAAATGTTTCAATGAGATCCCCCCCTCATCTTTCTGAACTCCAGCGAGTACAGACCCAGAGCCATCGAACGTTCCTCGTATGATAACCCTTTTATTCCAGGAATCATCCTTGTGAACTCCTCTGGACCCTCTCCAATGCCAGCACATCTTTTCTAAGATGAGGTTCACAATACTCAAGGTGAGGCCTCACCAGTGCCTTATAAAGCCTCAGCCTCAGAGGGGAGGAGAAGATGGCGGCGCGACGCAGCGCGTGTGGCCGCTCCAGAATGATATCGGTATTTGTTAAGTAGGTACCGTGCACAATTCTGATTTGATGGAGACAGACGTGAGAAGCACAGAGGAACATCTGGAGAAACTTCTGAAATGCCTGCTTCGGTGCCGCTGCTACTGTGCGGTTGAGAATCTCCAGAGGGGAAGGCCCCAAATCTTCGGCTTTGCCTATTGCTTGGTGGCCGGGGCCGGGGTCGAAGCGCTCGGCAGAGATGGTGCTCGCTGCTCGGTGTCGGAGGGCTGGTCGGAGGCTCAAATTTTTCGGACGGACTCAAGAGTCGGCTGTGGTTGGGTGCTTCTAGGATGCTGCATCGGCAAGTTTGCGGCACTGGAGGTTCATGGCAGGGAGCGTTTTTCTTCCTTCTACCGTCTGCGTGAGATGATGGGACTTTCGAGAGACTTTGAGACTTTTTTTTACCGTGTCCATGGTCTGTTCTTTATCAAATTACGGTATTGCTTTGCACTATTGTAACTGTATGTTATAATTATGTGGTTTTTGTCAGTTTTTCAGTCTTGGTTTCTCTTGTGTTTCTGTGATATCATACTGGAGGAATATTGTATCATTTCTTAATGCATGCATTACTAAATGACAATAAAAGAGGACTGCGTGTCCTCATAATCTAATCTAATCTAATCACATCTTTGCTCTGTATTCAGCATTTGGGTTTACTTTTTGTGGTGAAAGCATAGGGTTATTTCAAGATTCACATTTCATTTGGGGCCCAACAAAATCCCTTGTATCACAGTCATATGAGATTTTTTTGTATATTCTGTATGGCTTAATTTAGCTACAGGAACTTCAAAACACCATCACCCACCATACAAGGGGTGATTGATAAGTTCGTGGCCTAAGGTAGAAGGAGATGAGTTATACAGCTCTTGTTACATGCACGTGCAGTTCAACTCTGAGTGAAAATGCAGAAAGTTTGAAGTTAATAACTCATCTCCTTCTACCTTAGGCCACAAACTTATCAATCACCCCTGCTGTGGGCCACTTCTGGAGGTCCAAGACGCTGACTTCTACAAAGAAGGGCTCCGTATGCTCCATGATCGCTGGACTAAGTGTGTAAATGTAGGAAAAATAAATGTGCTAGGTTTTCTAAAATCGACTCCTTCTACCTTAGGCCATGAACTTATCAATCACCCCTCGTAAAACAGAAGAATTATATAAGTACCAAACTTCTTTAAAATAGAAACAATTAACATATCAGCTAAAGGTAATATATTATTATTAATAGGACAGGTTGGAGCGCATTCGGACATGTTTCACGTTATCTCTTACTATAGTAGTTTGGGCTCATTGGTGCAAGATTATTGTTGAAGGCGATTTTTCTTAAGACAATGGTTGGTCTTAAATTTCTTCAATATATCTTCACAGAGGCATAGGAAAGTGTAATTAAACTCCTTTATTCTGTGGTGTGAAGCATATTCCAAGTCAAAACTTGGAGTATTGAGTTCTGTTGCAGAAAAAATGTACTTCTTGGTTCAAGAAGCCAAGGAAAAAGGGAAGTTCACGGGACGTTTTCACACATGAAGATATCTGGAAATGCCATTGAAGTGAATATTGTAAATGAGGTCATGTATTTCTAGACAAAGAACAGACTGCAGGATATCATCGGGATATTAGATATGGTTAAAATGATCCGTCAGGTGCAGGTCTCTAAACAGAACCCTGGATTTTCTGTAAAGTTCCTATATAAATTTAACACTTTTGGGTTTTTACGTCATTTCATTTGATGGTCCTGTCAGAAATTATAGACACATGAATGCAATCTCATACATAACACTATAAACTTGGATTGTTTTGGGTCGGTTGTACGATGACCAAGAGCATGCAATGAACACTATAAGTCATTTTAGTAAAGAATAAGGATAATATTCCTGAGGATTCGTATGTCTTTCAGATGATACATTGGACTGGATCAAGCTCGCTGCCACTGTGCTAGACTCACAGCCACATTAACCCCTAGTAGTTCCCAATGACCTGGAGTCTTGGCTCCATGGCTCTCCTGTAGGAGGAGCAGACAGCAAGCAGTGATCAGGTTGGGTCACTGGAACACGAGTTGGTGGCAGTGAGATCTGCGGTCTGGAGCCGCCTGGGGTCATTGGAGTCGGAGATACTCTTTGTTTTATCCATCCCTTCTCCACTTTTACGGCTACTGAGAATTAACTTGCTTCCTCTCTTTCCAAGGTTCTAACAAATGGGCCTGGACCTGAATTGTTAAATATGTTCCATTTTTCACAAAGGCTGCCTGCCCTGCTGAGTGTGTTCAGATCTTCTGCATCTGCAGTTTAAAAAAAATTCACATTACTGAACACCAGCCACCCTCCCAACCCAGTGGGGAGTCTGGGGGCAGAACAAGGATTCAAATGTTGTTGCAGATGCACTTCCAATGCACTTCCAATGCATTCCTGTTCCAATGCACTTCCCTCAAACAGCACCACAAAAACTACTCAGCTTTCATTTCTGCTTTTGTGTCTGTTATTTTGTTATTAAAAGTTCATTTGTAGTTACAGCTATTAAACAACTCAGTGAGCTGGATCAATTCTTGTTTTGCGAATAAAGTAAGAAAAAATTCTTAGGAAACAGGAAAGTACAGGAAGGATTTCAAATTAAAAAACGTGCCAGCACTTTTATTCCAAATTTTGCAACCTAATTAAATGAGAGTGAATGACAAAGACACTAGGTAATTACCATGTAGTTGGGAAAAGGCTGAAATTTACTTTGGAATTAAGCTGCCGCAGCACATTTGCCTGGCTCTCACAGCTTGAAATAGTGTTTATGCAGCACAAATTTACTCAGTTTAAAAAAAACATTCTTCTGCAAAAAGGACTTCCTACTCAATCATTCTCCTGCATATCTGGAAAGGATAAACACAAAGTGCTAAACCGCATGTAGCCCCTGCTCAGCTGTTTCATTTTTTAAGCCATGTCTTATTTGTTACATTGGTTTCATTTCCTAAAATAATTATTACTGCTTTTAACAAATATATTATATTAGACAACGGGTTGACCCGTTGAGGCACCCTTTGAGAGAAGGGTAGTGCAGTCTGATGTGACCAGAATGAACATTAAATTTTCCTAAATGCTATTAGTACCACTTTGTTTTGGAAACTGAAGTAGAAAACCTCAGTTTATTAAAGAACGACACGTAGCAAAGCAAATATAGCAGTTCCTCATTTAATGAAGGACACTTTTGATGGCATCATTTCTGGTTTATCTGCCACCCTTGTGGCTCTCGTTGTCATTCTGGAGACATGCAGCCCTTTCATCCCTCATCTCTTCATCTCTTCTGCTGTTTGTTGTTTGTCTCTGATCCTGGAGGCGTGCATGCCTCTCCGCCTCTGTCTCTTTTCTCTCATCTTTTTTTTGTCCTGACTCTTTAATCTTGGAGTCGTGCGGCCCTGACCTCATCTGGTTCTTGTCCTCTCCCTCTCTTTGCTGCTCCCCAACGACGTTTAGCGTCATCTCTTGACCATAATGTCCCCCTTCCCTTTCCACACGGCATAATTAGGCTGACCATTTTTTTTACCCTAATGCTGGATAGAAGATATGAAGCAGTAACACCAAAGGATGCTGATTATTCTTGATGATGTGGTTGGCGCTCTCCTAAATGGACGTGATAGAGTCACCGCTGTCCTTTGACTGCAGCAAAGGGTTTTACGGGTGTCTCCAAGTACATCATTACAATAAGATTTAATTATCTCTTATTGATGGGTGGCAGTTAGATCTGTCCCAATCCTGCACATGCTGATGGTAATTAGCAGAATGTGATCCCTTGAAAGAGAGCTGCCTTGCCCTTTTGTTCTGGTAGGTGTCGCTGCTGAGGCTGGCCGTGCGCATGAGTTAGGCTGTCGCGTCCCAATTTCCATGATGGCGGATCGGCTCTCGGGTTAAAAGGGAGCCTGTTGATTTTTACGAATGAGCAATTTTATACGAATATATAACCCTGAACTTTGCCTGCATTCTGTAAGTTAGTGCATTTTAATTCGATTTAGCCAAAAGAAGTGCCGCTGTAATGCACCGTTTGCACTAATTGGAGATCACAAACAGACAAATAGACAGACAGAGCATGGGAGTTTTAGTAGTATATAGATAGACTGTGTTGGCTTACCCAAAATACTGTGGATGTATTGGCTTGTTGTCCATTGGCAACGAACATTTTAATTCTTCTGGGGCCAAAACCATTCCACTATCAGTCTGATAATCCTAAGAAAGACAGGAGCAAATTAATAGAACCTATTTTTAATTTTGTTATCATATCTATAAACCACTTAGCAATTTGGAATATGATTTAATTTGTGCATTGATGACAATAGCTCATATTCAAGCTTTATGTTTTTGTATAAACGTAGAATTATAAGTGTGGTGCATTGTGTTCTTTGTCCTTCTGATCAATGTCCCTATGTTATTTCAACAGTTACTTAAGATGTTATCAAGTAAAACATTATTCATGCATCTACTCAAAGGCAAACTGTGAGACGTACATAATGAATATGTACACAGCTTGTATACTGTACCTTATATAATGTAATTAATTAACTTATTAATATTAGAAGGATCATTTTAATTATCTAGAATGATCCAATGCTTTCCCATCTATGTATTAATTTTCAAAATTATTTACAGTATGATTTTTTTCCATCAGTTAGCAAAAAATTGTTCTTTAACTGTTGATCATCTTCTATGGGGAGTTTCCTGATATGAATTTTGAAATTACTTTCTATAGTTTGAACTTTATAGCTGTAGCTACTCTTTTGCTTTATTCTGTGATAGCAATTCAACTTAATCTTTATACCATTTAGTATCTTTCTCAGATGGCTTCTTTAAGGGCTGGAAAGTCCATTCTTTGCAATGTTTCCTCACTTTGCTAAGTTTGACACCAGGGATCAGTCTCATGGCTCTTGTCTGTACAGTTTTTGATGGTTAGATGTTTCCTTGGCTTCTTGGCAACCCAAACCAGGTAGAGTGTTCAAATATGGTCTGACCAGAACATTGCACAATTTCAACACAGCTTTTTTCTGATTTTAGACATCTCAAGATCATTTGGCCACTTATCCAAACCATCAATTCTTAAATTTGGGTTTTAGAAACTAAATGGGTTTCCATGGTGCTACAGAGAGAAGTTGCATCTGCTAGAGTTTGCTGAATCTTTATTAAAATCAGACTATTGTTAAAAGAGAAGAGAAAGATTGAGCAGAAAAGGAAGAGATTACTAGAAACTTAAAAGGATAATGTCTTACTCACTTCTTTGAATGATTAAGTTTTGGGATATGGGTAGTTCAGGTATTTTTCTGGACTTCAGTTTTGAAAAACCCATTGACCTGATGTCATACACAGTCCATTTATGGTAACATTTGGTAGGATTGGTGGATGGATTTGGTTTGGATAAGAAAGTAGTTAGTGCAGATTTATAGGAGTATTATGAAATAAGAGGGTCTTGTCTTAGAGCCAGCACTATACATGATCTGGAAGAGGATGCAAAAGATTGTGCATTGGTTTACAAGTAATGCAGATGTTCGGACTATAGAGAAACAAAAGAATGTAGGCAAGTGTAAGTGGAGTGCCGGTGTGGGTCTGCAACTATCAGTTCACATCTCATATAGCTAGATGTAAACATCTAGAAGCTGAGTGGGCTAAGCCAGCGTGCGGGATGACTTTGAAGGTATATGTACAATCTCTCACTGCTGAAGTTGGAGGCTCCCATCTGCTTCAAAAGGAGATAATCATACCAGTGCCCAAGCAGAGCAAGGTGAGCTGCCTCAATGACGAATCATCAGGTGGCACGCATATTTACTATGATGAAGTACTTTGGGAGGCTGGACATCAACTTCTGCTAAGCAAGAACCTGGACCTGCTGCAATTTGCCTATCGCCACAATAGGGCTGCAGTGGATGCAATCTCACTGCTCTCTCCTTGGCCTTAGATCTTGTAGACAACAGTAATACCTACATCAGGCTGATGATTATTGACTGCAGCTCAGTGTTCAACACAATCATACCCTCAGTTCTCATCAATAAGCTCCAGTACCGGGGTCTCTGTACCACCCTCTGCAACCAGATTGTTGATTTCCTCACCGGGAAATCACAGTCTGTGCAGATCTGAAACTCCTCGCTGACAATCAACAATGGCACAGCTCAATACATGCTGAGCCCACAGCTCTACTCTCTTTACACGTACTATTGTGTGGCTAGGCACAGCTCAAACAGCATCTGTAAATTTTCTGACAACACATTTTGTCGGCAGAATTTCATATGGTGACAAGGGGGCGTACAGGAGAGAGATAGATCAGCTGGTTGAGTGGTGTTACAGCAACAACCTTAAATTCAACTTTGGTAAGACCAAGGAAATGATTATGGACCAGGAAAGGAAGTCCAAACTGAGGGATCAGAAGTGGAAAGGGTGAACAGTTTCATGTTCCTGGGTTTCAGTATCTCTGAGGATCTATCCTGGGCCCCACATATTGATGCATTTACAAAGAAGGCACAACATCAGTGATATTTCATTAGTAGTTTTTGGAGAACAGGTATGTCACCAAAGACACACACAGATTTCTACAGATGTATTGTGGAGAGCATTCTAACTGGTTGCATCACCATCTGGTATGGAGAGGCCACTGCACAGGATCAGAAAAAGCTGCAGAAAGTTGTGAACTCTGCCAGCTCCATCGTGGGCACGAGCCTCCCCAGCATCCAGGACACCTTCAAAAACCAATGCCTCAAAAAGATGGCCCCATCACCCAGGAATATGCTCTCTCCTTATTGCTACCAACAAGAAGGAGGTACAGGAGCCTAAAGATTTCAGGAACAGCATCTTTTCCTCTGCCATCATATTTCTGAATGCACCAGGAAAACTTCCTGAATATTGTTTTTACTCTCTTTCTGCACTACTTATCTATAAACTTTTTATTTAATAGATTTTATTATTATGTTGTGTAATGTACAGCTGATGCAGAACAATACATTTCACAACAAATAGCTGGGACGACTGCTTAAACAAATTGACAGCTAAAATATATTGTAAAGATGATGAAATACAAACTCTAAAAAAACATACATATGGTCATTGTTTCCAACCTTGATTTGAAATCATTTTGAATGCTAGTGTAAATTTTCAAATAAGATTAAAATTGCTATTATGCTTTAGTAGAGCTGGTTTCAAAAGAGGTACTCGGATAGAGAGGATAATAAAACTGATGTATCAAAGAAGGAAGAAAGAAGCTATAACCAGAGTGAGATAACCATATGAAGTAGGATAACACTGCGTAATGAAGTTTGTTATTTGTGGCAGCAATACAGTGCAAGACAAAAAAATTACTATAAATTCCAAGAAACAACAAAATAAATAAATAATGCAAAAGAGGAATAGTGAGGCAGTGTTCATGAGATGCTCAGAAATGAATGGTTTCTGACAATATAGTAATTCAATAAAAGGACTCCAAATAACAACTATTTAAATAAAACAGTGATGTAAGATTAGGTGATGTTGTTTTGTAGCTGCATGATGTGAGAGCCAGTGGAACCATTATTCTTCCTGGTGACAACATCTGTATCAAGTGTTGGCTGCTCAAAGAACTCAGGCTCAAAGTTGATGACCTGGAAACCCTGATTATGCAATTTACCAGGACTGTGGTTCCAGCATGATTTAGGTGGAGCCCATCCCATTAGAACAGCTCCCCTTTCCCCCAATAAAGGTGCCATCATTCCATGAATTCAAACTCTCTTCTCCCTCTCTAATTTTATTGATCTCATGCTTATTTGCACATGGCTCAGGTAGCAATCCAATCCTTTTTGGTTCTGCTTTTTAGTTTAATCCCTAGTTTCCTAATCTAATCCAAATTTCCTCAGCATGGAACAAAACATCTGGATCTTGCCCTTCCCTTTCCAAATTCCTTTGCAGATTAGAGATCAGATTCAGATTCAAATTCAAATGCAGATTTATCTATTTATCACCGATAAATTGAAACATACAGAGAAATGTGTCATTTGTGCTAACAACAAACACAGCCTAAGGATGTCACCACACATTCATCGGGGTTGGGGGAATCTCATTGAAACCTACTGAATATTGAAAGGCCTGGAAAGAGTGAACATTGGAAAAGATGTTTCCAGTAGTGGGAGACATCTCAGAGAGTACAATCTCAAAGTGAAAGGATGTCCTTTTAGAATAAAGATGAGGATGAATTAATTTAGTTAGAGGAATTCATTGCTCCAGAGGTCAAGTCTTTGGGTATACTTAAAGTGGAGTTTGACACACTCTTGAAGAGTAAAGGTGTCAAAGGTTACAGGGAGAAGGCAGGAGAATGGCTCTGACAGGGAAAAACAAATCAGCCATGATTGAATGGCAGAGCAGAATCATGGGCCAAATGGGCTTATGCTGTTCCTATGCCTTGTGATCTCATGGTCAATTAATCTTCTAGCACTCTAATTTACCTGCTGCCAAAGATTCTTTAAGGAACCACTGGCTATTAGTTGTTAGCACTTCCTTACGCACACATTAAATTGAAAGTCTGGAACAGTATGAAAATCATACACCCAACTTTTTACTCACACTGGACTCACTACTGTGCACCAATGCGCTTTGCATTGGCCATCAATATTATTTTGGGTAAAGATGCCAATTATCAGTGATCGCATTCATTGGTTCATTGGCACTGTAGAAAAAGGTAAGTGCTTGAATTATTTTACTATATTTTAAGGCTTGTAATATTTTAATATGTTTTTAATTGATGTTATCTTTTCAGAAAATTTAGTTTTTAAATTTTAACTTTTATAAAATGTCTTTGACAATGACATATAGACGTGTTGAAAGGTCTTTGTTAGCAGTGATGAGTCAAAGGCCATTAAGTAATGCAGAGATGGGCTTCAGCTGTTTCAGGCCCACTTGTCACTTGGGGCTTGCTCCACCTCACACAACCTTCCTGTGTACATTCTGTCTTCCACTTCTGGAAAAAGTAAGCACAGGTGAGGAAGGGCTTATTTTTCTGGAGGTGGAGGACAGAATTATTAACTATGCACATTTAAAAGATCCATTAAGAATTTACCAGAGAACTATACAGCATCACCATGAAGGAAAATATTTAATATTAGATGTTGCAGTCATGATTAATATTTTCAAAGCTTTATACCTGAATATCGTCCTTGTTACAATTTGTCTACATCCATCTTTATTCTTATTTTTTTCTTGAAACAATATTATTCAGACTATTAATTGGGTTGCAGGAGGTTAGTGAGCTAAATTAAAAGTTCATGACTTGCAGTAGTTTTCCTCCCATTCCCCTTCCTTTCTTTGCTTTTCCACTGTGCAGATCCTTTGATTACCATTTCTATCACTGACCTGCTGTCCCGGATCATTGTTATGTCTGATTCAGTTCCTTGTCTTTGCCGTTTTACATGTTTCAATTCTTTGTACCTTGTTTTGAAAATTTTGACTGCAGACTCCATTTGGTGCAGTTTTGATTAACAGATTAAATTTAGCGAGGCAAACTTCACCTTTTTATTATGAATTTGTTTGGTTTTATAGGTCATATTTTGTTCTATTTATTTTTTCTTTATCATGAAGCACAAGGTGTTCAAAATTCGTAGGAAAAAGGGAAATTTTTAATATCCTCAAAATGTTCCGAGGGAAGCTAGAAGTGATTTTATAGAGTTTGTCATAACACAGCAGATAACATCTATCCATTGTAATATGGGGAAGGATGCTTGCAAAACTATATTGTAAGTCTTACATATTGAAACAGAGCCAAGGCTATTGAACAATACACAAGTCATAAGAAAACTTACATCTGTTAATGTTGTAAGCTCATGTGGTAGCTCTTCGAATGTCTCCAAATCCTGTGGTTGTTTGTTCAGACAAGTGTTAATATATCTGCAGTAATAAAAATATATCGCACATTCAAATGGGGTTGCACGTCAGTTTTTCAGTTAAAAAAAATTTTAGTGCTGAGCTGTTTATAGTTCTCATAAGATTTCAGTTTCAACAAGAATTTCAAAAATACAGGATTGTTTTCCTCTCTCCCTACATTGTCCCAGAATTCAAGCAGATTTTTTTTTCATTCAAACCTCTTGGGACCTCTTCTGGGGTAGGTGGGACCTGTAAAAAAGGGATGGATTGCACTTGAATCTGAGGTGGACCAACATTCTTGTGGGCAGGTTTACTAGAGCTGCTGGGAGTGGTTTAAACTAGTATGACAGAGCTGTGGATGAGACAGCAGGTTTACAAGTAGATGACGGATGTAATATGAATGTAAGGAAGGACGAGCCAATGATTGGGCTCAAATGTAAACAGTGCGGAGAGTTAAATTGTACCACAGATGGAAAATTTAACAAGTGCAAACAATGCAGGACTGATAGGGCTGCATTTAAATGCACGTAGTATTCAGAAAAAGGTGGATGAATTCGTGGCGCAGTTAGAGGTTGGTCGGTATGACGCTGTGGGCATTACTGAGTCGTGGCTGAAAGATGGTCATTAGTTGGGAGTTTAATATCAAAGGATATACTTTGTATTGAAAGGACAAGCAGGAAGGCATAGGCAGTGGCGTGGCTCTGTTTGTAGGAGATGGAATTACATCTTTAGAAAGAGGCGACATAGGGTCAGAGAATGTCGAATCTTTGTGGGTGAAGTTAAGAAACTGCAAGGGTAAAACACATTATGCAAATCGTATATAGGCCTTCAATTAGTAGCCAAGAGGTGGGGTTGAGATTGCAAAGGAAGCTGGAAAGGGCATGTAATAAGGGTAACAACACAAATGTAATGGGGGATTTCAATATGCAAGGGGATTGGGGAAATCAGGTTGGTGTCGGATCGCAAGAGAGGGAATTTGTTGAATGCTGTGGGATGGCTTTTTAGAGCAGCTTGTGCTTAAGCCTACTCAAGGAAAGGCTATTTTAGATTGGGTGTTGTGTAATAATCCAGATTTTATTAGAGAGATTAAGGTAAAGGAACACTTAGGAGGCACTGATCATAATATGATTGAGTTCATACTACAATTTGAGAGGGAGAAGCATAACTCACAAGTAGACGGCAGAGCAGAGATGGCAGAAGTTTCTGGGAATAGTTCACAAGGCACAGGATAGATATGTCCCACAGAAGAAGTTGTTCTCAGATGGCAGGGGTAGGCATCCCTAGTTGGCAAGGGAAGTTAAGGACCACATAAAAGCCAAGAAAAGGGCATATAATGTAGCAAAAGTGATTGGGAAGTTGGATGATTGGGAAGCTTTTAAAATCCCACAAAAGGCAACTAGAAAAAGCTATAAGAAGGGAAAAGATGAACTATGAGGGCAAACTAGCCAATACTATAAAGCAGGATACCAAACATTTTTTTCAGTTATATAAAGAGTGAAAAGGAGGTGAGAGTTGATACTGGACCACTGGAAAATTATGCCGGTGAGGTAGTACTGGGGGACAAAGAAATGGGTACTTTGCATCTGTCTTCAGAAGTGAGCCAGAGGTCTGTGAGTGTCAGGGAGCAGGAGTGAGTGCCATTGCTATTACAAAGAAAAAAGTGCCAGGCAAACTCAAAAGTCTTAAGGTGGATAAGTCACCTGGACCAGATGGACTACATCCCAGAGTCTCGAGAGAGGTTGCTGAAGAGATAATGGATGCATTGGTCATGATCTTTCAGGAATCACTTGATTTTGGCATGGTCCCAGAGGACTGGAAGATTGAAAATGTCACTCCACTCCTTAAGAAGGGAGGATAGCAAAATAAAGGAAATTATAGGCCAGTTAGCCTAATCTCAGTGGTTGGGAAAGTGTTGGAGTCTGTTATTAAGGATGAGGTTTTGGGGTACTTGGAGACCAATGATAAAATAAGTCAAAGTCAGCATGGTTTTTGTAAAGGGAAATTGTGCCTGATAAATCTGTTAGAGTTCTTTGGGGAAGTAACAAGCAGGGTAGACAAAGGAGAGCAGTGGATGTCATTTACTTGGATTGTCAGAAAGCATTTGATAAGATGCCACACGTGAGGCAGCTTAACAAGATAAAATCCCATGGCATTACAGGAAAAGATACTGGCGTGGATAGAGGAATGTCTGACAGACAGGAGGCAGCAAGTAGGAATAAAGAAGGCTTTTTTCTGGTTGCCTGCCAGTGACTAGTGGTGTTCCTTAGGGGTTAGCATCAGTTTGTTAATGATTTAGATAATGGAATTGATGGATTTGTGGCAAAATTTGCAGATGATACAAAGATAGGTGGAGGGGTAGGTAGTGCTTAGGAAGCAATGCGATTGCAGAAGGACAGTCGAATTGGAAGAATGGACAGAAAAGTGGCAGATGGAGTACAGTGTTGTGAAATGTATGATAATGCATTTTCATAAAAGGAACAAAAGTGCAGGCTATTAACTAAATGGGAAGAAAATTCAAACATCAGAAGTGGAAGGGGCCCTAGGAGTCATCATGCAAGACTCCCAAAAGGTTAATTTACAGGTGGAGTCTGTGGTAAAGAAGGCAAATGCAATGCTGTCATTCATTTCAAGGGACGAAAATCTTAAACAACAAGGAGATAATGCTGAGGTTTTATAGGACACTGGTCTGGCTGCACCCAGAGTACTGTCAAAAGGTTTGGGCCCAATATCTCAGAATGGGTGTGTACCAAAGGTGGTGCATGAGGATGATTCCAGGAATGAAGGGGTTAATATGAGGAGCTTTTAGCAGCTTTGGTCTTGTACTCACTGGAATTTAGAAGAATGATGGGGGATCTCATCGAAACCTACCAAATGTTGAAAGGTCTAAATAGGGCGGATGTGAGAGGGTATTTCCTATGGTGGAGTTATCGAGAACTAGAGGGTAGAGGCTCAAAATTGAGGGGCGATCTTTCAGAACAGAGGCAAGGAGGAATTCTTTTAGCCAGAGAGTAGTGAATCCATGGAATGCTCTGGCACAGACAGCTGTGGAGGCCAAGCCCGTGGGTATATTTAAAGCGAAAATTGATAGTTTCCAGACTGGTCAGGACATTAAAGGTTATAGCAAGAAGGCAGGTGTATGGGGTTGAGTGGGATCTGGAATCAACCATGATGGAATGGTGGAGCAGACTTGATGGGCTGAATGGCCTAATTCTGCTCCTATGTCTGATGATCTTATGGTCTAAAATGGTGGGCTCATCTACTGTAAACACGAGGAATTCTGCAGATGCTGGAAATTCAAGCAACACACATCAAAGTTGCTGGTGAACGCAGCAGGCCAGGCAGCATCTCTAGGAAGCGGTACAGTCGATGTTTCGGGCCAAGACCCTTCGTCAGGACTAACTGAAGGAAGAGCTAGTAAGAGATTTGAAAGTGGGAGGGGGAGGGGGAGATCCAAGATGATAGGAGAAGACAGGAGGAGGAGGGATGGAGCCAAGAGCTGGACAGGTGATTGGCAAAAGGGATATGAGAGGATCATGGGACAGGAGGCCCAGGGAGAAGGAAAAGGGGGAGGGGTGGAAAAAACCCAGAGGATGGGCAAGGGGTATAGTCAGAGGGACAGAGGGAGAAAAAGGAGAGCGAGAGAAAGAATGTGTGTAAATAAATAAATAACTGATGGGGTACGAGGGGGAGGTGGGGCATTAACAGAAGTTAGAGAAGTCAATATTCATGCCATCAGGTTGGAGGCTACCCATATGGAATATAAGGTGTTGTTCCTCCAACCTGAGTGTGGCTTCATCTTTAGAGTAGAGGAGGCCGTGGATTGACATATCAGAATAGGAATGGGACGTGGAATTAAAATGTGTGGCCACTGGGAGATCCTGCTACTGATCATCTACTGAGTCAATTTGGGAGGAACTGATGAATATGAAAGGGATTTCCATGTTCATTAGATTATATTATGGACTCCTAATTGTCAGCAAGATTTAGAAGAGAAAAATGATAGAGATATAGAGATATATGGTGAATCAAGTTGGTTGAGACAATCTTGAGGAGGACTTCAGGAATGCATCCATGATGATTTTCTTAAACAGCACATCACAGAACCTACAAGGGAACGTGCTATCGTAGATCTGGTCCTGTGCAAAGAGACAGGTAAAAATTGTGATCTTGTAGCTAGAGATCCTCTTGGAAAGAGTGGTCAGAGTATGACTGAATTTCTCATACAAATGGAGGGTGCAATAGTTCAATCTGAAACCAGTGTATTATTCCTAAACAATGGAGACTACAATGGGATAAGGGAGGATCTGGCCAATGTAGACTGGTAACACAGACTATATGGCAGGACAGTTGAGGAACAGTGGAAGACTTTCAAAGAGATTTTTCATGGAGCTCAACAAAAGTATATTCCAGTTAGAAGAAAGGACAGTAAGTGTGGGGACAGCCAGCCTTGTATAACTAAGGAAATAAAAGAAGGCATCAAACTAAAAGCTTGTGCATATAAAGTAGCCAAGAGTAGTAGGAAACTGGAAGACTGGGAAAACTTTAAAAAGCAACGAAGTACCACTAAGTGAGCAATAAAGAAAGGGAAGATAGATTATGAAAATAAACTAGCACAAAATACAAAAACAGATAGTAAAAGCTTTTATAATTACATAAAGTGGAAAAGGGTGGCTAAAGTGAAAGTAGGTCCCTTAGAGGACAAGAAGGGGAAATTGAAATTGGGTAATGAGGAAATGGCTGAGGCTTTGAATGACTATTTTGAGTCGGTCTTCATGGTGGTGGACGCATCTAATATGCCAAAGAAAAATGTTATGGATGCAATGGGAGATGAGGACCTCGATGCAATAGCTATCACTGAAGTGGTAGTGCTGAGCAAACTTGTGGGCTTGAAGCCAGATAAGTCTTCTGGTCCTGATGGAATGCATCCCAGGGTACTGGAAGAAATGGCAGAGGTTATAGTTGAGGCTTTGGTGATAACTTATCAAAATTCTCTGGACTCTGGGCAGGTCCGAGTGGCTTGGAAGACAGTGAATGTCATGCCACAGTTCAAAAAAGGATGAAGGCAAAAGGCAGTTAACTATAGGCCAGTTAGTAGTTGGGAAAATGCTTGAAGATATCATGAAAGAAGAAATAGCAGGACATCTGGAAAGAAATGGATCCATCAGGCAGATACTGCATGGATTCAGCGAAGGCAGGTCCTGTTTGACAAACTTACTGAGGTTCTTTGAGGATATAATGAGTGCAGTGGATAGAGCAGAACAGATGGACGTTATGTACTTGGATTTCCAGAAGGTATTCGATAAGGTACTGCACAGAACACTTATCCATAAGATAAGGATGCGTACAGTTGGGGGTGATGTATTAGCATGAATAGGGGATTGGTTAGCCATTAGAAAGCAGAGAGCTGTGATACATGGGTGTTTTTCCGGTTGGCAATCAGTGATGAGTGGTGTGCCGTAGTGGTCGGTGCTGGGCCGGCAACTGTTCACCATATACATTAATGATCTGGAAGAGGGGACCGAGTGTAGTGTATCTAAATTTGCTGATGGTACAAAATTCAGCGGAAAAGTAAATTGTGCAGAAGATACAGATAGTCTGCAGAGATATAGATAGGTTAAGTGAGTGGGAAAGAGTCTGGCAGATGGAGTACAACATTGGTAAATGTGAGGTCATCCACTTTGGAGGGAAAAATGGAAGAGCAGGTTATTATTTAAATGGTAAAAAATTGCAGCATGCTGCTGTGTAGAAGGACTTGGGAGTGTTTGTGCTTGAATCACAAAAGGTTGGTTTGCAGGTCCAGCAGGCTATCAAGAAGGCAAATGGAATGTTGGCCTTCATTGCTAAAGGGATTGAATTTAAGAGCAGGGAGGTTTTGCTACAACTGTATAGGGTACTGGTGAGACTGTACCTGGAGTACTGCGTGCAGTTCTGGTCTTCTTATTTGAGGAAGGATATACTGGCTTTGGAGGCGGGGCAGAGGCGATTCACCAGGTCGATTCCAGAGATGAGGGGATTAGACTATAAGGAGAGATTGAGTCACCTGGAACTGTACCCGCCAGAATTCGGAAGAATGAGAGGAGATCTTATAGAAACATATAAAATTATGAAAGGAAGAGATAAGATAGAGGCAGAAAAGTTGCTTCCATTGGTAAGTGAGACTAGAACTACGGGACATAGCTTCAAGATTCGGGAGTAGTTTTAGGATGGAGATGAGGAGGAACTGCTTTTCCCGGGAGGTTGGTGAATCTGTGGAATTCTCTGCCCAATGAAACAGTGGAGGCTACCTTGGAAAATATATTTAAGATAAGGTTGGATAGATTTTTGCAGAGTAGAGGAATTAAGGGTTATGTGGAAAAGGCAGATAGGTGGAGATGAATCCATGGCCAGATCAGTCATGATCTTATTGAATGGCAGAGCAGGACCGACAGGCCAGGTGGCCTACTCCTGCTCCTATTTCTTATGTTCTTTTGTTCCTAGGTACTTGTAACAATTACAGGAAATATAAAGTTGTGATAGTAGGTGAGTTTGACTTTCCACACATTGACTGGGACTCCCTTACTTTAAAAGGACTCAGGGGATAGAATTTGTCAAATGTGTAAAGGACAATTTCCTTAATTAATATGTACCAACTAGAGAGAGCATGACACTGGATCTCCTCTTTGGGAACGAGACAGGGCAGGTGAGAGAAGTGAGTGTAGGGGAGCACTTTCAACCTGGTGATCATAATTCTATTAGTTTCAAGATAATTATGGAGAAGGATAGGATTGGTCCTTGAGTTGAGATTCTAATTTGGAGAAAAGCCAATTCTGATGGCATCAGAAGGGATCTGGCAAGGCAAATGTGGATTGGGATAGGCTATTTTCTGGCAAAAAAAAAATGCTTGGTAAGTGGGGGGTCTTTAAAAGTGAAATATTGAAAACACAGAATCTTTATGTTTCTGACAGAATAAAAGGCAAGGCTAACAGGTTTAGGGAACCTTAATTACTGATAGATTAATGAGGCTCTGGCAAAGAAAAAGGGCAGGGGGCGCATATCAGGTAAAGGCAGCAAAGTGCAAATGAAGAACCTAAAGAATATAAGAACTGCAAGAGAACACTTGAGAGGAAATCAAGAGGGCTAAAAGATGTCATGAGGTTGCTCTGACAGACAAGTGGAAAGGAATCCTAAGAGCAAAAAGACAGCAAGGGATAAACTTGGTTCTCTTGAAGATTGGTGTGGTAATCTATGCATGGAGCAGAAAGAGATGTTGGAGATCTTATAATTAATTTTTTGGCACATGTATTTACTCGGGAGACAGACGCAGTGTCTATAGAACTAAACCAAAAGAGTAGTGAGGTTATTGACTGTATCTGGATTATGGAAGAAGGGGTGCTTGCTGACTTGAGGAAAATTATGGTGGATAAGTCCTCAGAGACTGACAAGGCATCTCCTAGGATCTTGTGGGGGGCTATTAGAGAAATTGCAGGTAGGCTGGCAGATATATAAAATATCCTTACCCACAGGTGAGGTGCCAGAGGAGTGACTAATGATGTCATGACCTTGATCTATTGTTTAAGAAATAAAAACAAGACAGGAAATTATAGGCTGTTGATACCGACATCAGTCATGAGTAAGTTATTCGAAGGTATTCTAAAGAATTACAGGAAAAATACGTGCATGGTAGCAGGTATTACAGGAAGGAAACTAGAATGGATAGAAGATTGGTTGACTGGCAGGGGACATAGAGGTGGAATAAAGGAGACTTTTTCTGGTTGCCTGCCAGTGAAATGAACTAGTGATGTTCCACTGGTATTAGGGCCTCTTCTTCTTACGTCATACAGTATGTCAATCATTTGGATAATCAAAATGATAGCTTTGTGGCCAAGTTTGCTGACAATATAAAGATAGGTGGAGGGACAGATAGTGTGAGGAAGCAGGAGTCAGTAGAAGGACATATAGTTCAGGAGAATGGGCAAAGAGACTGGAAAGGGCAAGATACTTAACAGCATTGATGAACAGAGGGATCTTGGGGTCCAAATTCATAGCTCCAATTGAGTTCAAAACCGGGAAATTATATTGCAGCTTTATAAAACACTAGTTAGGCCACATCTGGAAGTGTTGCATATAGTTCTAGTCACCCCATTATAGGAAGGTTGAGGCTTTGGAGAGGGTGCAGGAGAAGTTTACCAAGAATTTGCCTGGATTAGAGGGCAAGGGCTTATAATGAGAGGCTGGACAAACTTGGCCCGTTTTCTCGAGTGGTAGAGACTGAGGAGAGATCTGATAGAGGTTTATTAGATTATGAAAGGCTTGGATAGAGAAGACAGACAGTATCTTTTTCCCATGATTGAAAGGCCTGGTACCAGAGGGTATGCATTTAAGGTGAGGTGGGTAATTTCAAAAGAGATGTGAGGAGCAACTTCTTACACAGAGAGTGGTAGGTGCCTGAAATGTGCTCCCTGGGGTGCTGGTAGAGGCAGAAACTTTAGGGAATTGGGAATTTTAAGAGATGTTTAGATAGGCACATAAAAGTAAGGAAAGTGGAAAGACATGGACATTGTGTAGGCAGAAGATATTCATTTAGTTGGCTACTTGATTACTAATTTAATTGGTTCTGCACAATATTGTGGGCCAAAGGGCCTGTTTCTGTGCTGATGTTCAGATGGAATACAGTGTAGGGAAGTGTATGGTTATGCACTTTCTTTGAAAGAATAAAGGTGTAGACTATTTTCTAAAAAGGGAGAAAATTCAGAAATCAGAGGTGTAAAGGGACGTGGGAGTCCTCATGCAGGATTCCCTAAAGGTTAACTGGCAGGATGAGTCGGTGGTAAGGAAAGCCAATGCAATGTCAGCGTTCTTTTTGATGAGACTAGCATATGAAAGCAAGGTTTTATAAGGCATTGGTAAGACCACACTTGCAGTATTTTGAGTTGTTTTGGGAGGACCAATCAGGGTAAGACAAGGAACAGTTTGGCACTGAGATATGTGGAAGAACAAAGGGACCTGGGAACATGGATTGTTATTTCCTTGAAAGTAACATCACAGGTAGGGATGGTTTAGGCACATTAGCCTTCATAAGTCAGAGCATTTAGTACAGGGGTTGTGAAGCTATGTTTAAGTTGTATTAGACCTAGGTGGGGCCAAATTTGACAGAGTGATCAGCAGCACTGGGGCTCCACAGGGGACTGTCTTGTCTCCCTTTCTCTTCACCATTTACACCTCAGACTTCAACTACTGCACAGAGTCTTGTCATCTTCAGAAGTTTTCTGATGACTCTGCCATAGCTGGATGCATCAGCAAGGGAGATGAGGTTGAGTACAGGGCTACGGTAGGAAACTTTGTCACATGGTGTGAGCAGAATTATCTGCAGCTTAATGTGAAAAAGACTAAGGAGCTGGTAGCAGACCTGAGGAGAGCTAAGGTACCGGTGACCCCTGTTTCCATCCAGGGGGTCAGTGTGGACATGGTGGAGGATTACAAATACCTGGGGATACGAATTGACAATAAACTGGACTGGTCAAAGAACACTGAGGCTGTCTACAAGAAGGGTCAGAGCCGTCTCTATTTCCTGAGGAGACTGAGGTCCTTTAACATCTGCCGGACGATGCTGAGGATGTTCTATGAGTCTGTGGTGGCCAGTGCTATCATGTTTGCTGTTGTGTGCTGGGGCAGCAGGCTGAGGGTAGCAGACACCTACAGAATCAACAAACTCATTCATAAGGCCAGTGATGTTGTGGGGATGGATCTGGACTCTCTCACGGTGGTGTCTGAAAAGAGGATGTTGTCTAAGTTACATGCCATCTTGGTCAATGCCTCCCATCCACTACATAATGTAGTGGTTGGGCACAGGAGTACATTCAGCCAGAGACTCATTCCACTGAGATGCAGCACAGAACGTCATAGGAAGTCATTCCTGCCTGTGGCCATCAAACTTTACAACTCCTCCCTTGGAGGGTCAGACACCCTGAGCCAATAGGCTGGTCCTGGACTTATTTCATAATTTACTGGCATAATTTACATATTACTATTTAACTATTTATGGTTCTATTACTATTTATTATTTATGGTGCAACTGTAACAAAAATCAATGTCCCGCCGGGATCATAAAGTATGACTATGACTAATTTGGAGTCTTGTGTCTCCTACCTACAGGAAAGTTGGTCTATAAGCTTGAAAGAGAACAGAGAAAATGTTTATGAATGTTGCCAGGACTGTAGGACCTGAGCTGCATGGAAAGGTTGAATAGGTTAGGAAGTTATTCCCTCGATCGTAGGAGGATGAGGGCAGAGTTGATGGAGGTATACAAAATTACAAGGGGTATAGATAGGGTGAATGCTTACAAGCTCTTTCCCCCTCAGGTTGAATGAGACTAGAACTAGAGGGCATTGGTTTAGGGTGAAAGGTGACATATTTAACAAGAATATGGGTAGAAACTTCTTCATTCAGAGTGTGGTGTGAGTGTGGAGTGAGCTGTCAGCACACATGGTAAATGTGGGTTTGACTGTAACATTTAAGAGAAATTTTGACTCGATAACTTTCAATGGATGAATCCAGGACCTTGCCAACACTTTTTTCTGGTAACTAAGATGCACAAAGAGATAATGTTTCCTTTCAATACTATTTCTTCAACCTTGCTTTCCATCAGCAACACAACTGACGACTCAAGAAGTTTGCAGATGTTCCCAGTAGGTTCTTCTTGTCTTGTGCATATATTCAATATTTTAAGTGAAAAAAATAATAGTACAGATTCAAAGCAGCTGCTTATTCCATTTACAATGTGCATATTTCTTATCAGTTAATATTTTATATTTGCTGTAATCAATTATAGGTACAAAAATTTGTTAATCTTATTTTTGCCTCAATCAAAAGAATTTAGAGTGGAGTTAACTTATCATAGTTTGTCTGATTTTAAAAAAGTCCTGAAATTAAATTGATCTCGGACAAGAGCAGAAAATAGAAGAGAGAAAATCAGCAAGAGTTTTATACTGATATCTGCCTTATTTATAAACAGATGTGGGAGACGTTGCAAGATTATAGACATAATAAAACTGAGTAGAAAATAAACTCAAATCCTGGATACTGGTTGTCTTAGTGAATTATCTCAGTTTAATTCATTGTCTATCCCTTGTTTCAGCATTTTCAGTAAAGACTTTAATTTTCTTGATAAAATGGTAATATATCTTACCCTGTATTTTTATAATTAAATTTTGAATTCTCCATTTCTTCTCCCAAGCAAGAGTCTGGCAATGTTGGCACTGAAAAATTAAAGCTATTTGATACGAGCATGCCTCTCAGGGGGATGTAGTCCTTTCCATCCTGCCAATCACAACATGTTTTGTTATAAATATTAAAAATAATGATGATGTTAACTAATGTTTATGATGTTTATGAGGATGTTAACTAATAGCAGTAAAAGCAAAAAGCTGTAGATGCTGGAAATCTGAAGTGAAAATCTGGAAATACTTAGCAGTCAGCCAGCGTTCTTCTTAACTTTTTAGTACCTGCTGAACATTTGCTTGTAATAAATCTCCAAGTCTCTCCACAAGCTTTGTGAATGTAGGCCGCTGTTTGGGTTCATTATGCCAGCAGTCGAGTAATATTTGATAGCTGGAATGAATACCCAATGAATACTTAGCTTCTTTGAGTTTTAAATATACAATTGTTTCATTAGGTTAATTTTACATTTAGTCAATGTAAAATATAATTTTAAGTAACACTTATAAACATCACATTAAAATCAAATTAGTTTTATACAATCTATTTCTTTCAGGTTTCTCAGAGAGGGAGTTGATATTAAGTTGGTTATAGTCTTAACTGAAATCCACAATGTTGGTTGTAAAACATATGGCAAACCACAAGAAAATAGATAGAAACAGGAGTCACCCAGTTAGCCTCTATAAAGCTTGTCTAAACTTCAAATAAATCATAGCTACTTAGCCACTTCAGATTCACATTCTTTAGTGCCCCAGTCCAACAAAAATCCAGGCTCAAATGTAGCAGAGGACAAGATACATGAAGCACAAATTTAAATGTGAGACAGGCAAGAAATATGTTGCAATGTTCAAGCTGAAACATGCCACATTCCAGCAGTTGTTCACGTAGAAGTCCAAATGAAAATAGAAGCCTGCAGAAGAAGACTGAACATTTGATAGATGGGCCTTTGAAACAATTTTAATAGTCCTTGCCTGATTTCCACCTAGCAGGCCAGAATAATATCATCACTGTCAACGAATTAAGGCAGCATATTCCACAGACCCTGAAACGTTTATCTTGTCCCATTCCTAAATGTATTATACTGAATCTATACCTCTCAAAAACAGCCTGTCTTGCACCCGTTATATTCTTTCATTATTAAAAGTATGCCTAGAAAAGTAGTCCATAGAGACCATACGACTGTAGGAAAGAATTCAGCCATTCGGCCCATCAAGGCTGATTTATTTTTCTTCGTATTTCTGCCTTCTCCCCTTAACTTTCGACACCATTACTAATCAAGAATCTACCAACTTCTGCTTTAAATATACCTAATGACTGCCTCCGTAGCTCTCTGTGACAATGAATTCCATAGATTCACCATCCCCTGGCTAAAGAAATTCCTCCTCATCTCTGTCCTAAAGAGATATCCTTCTACTCTGAGGATGCACCCACTGGTCCTAGAGCCTCCCACTATTGGAAACATCCTCTCCGTGTCCACTCTGTCAGTAGGGTTCAATGAGATCCCCCTTCATTCTTCTAAATTCTAGTGAGTACAGGCCCAGAGCTATCAAACACTCCTCTGTTTTCATGAAAAAGGCTGTAATTATTGTAATCACAGAGGTAACGCAGACTGCTCTTACCTTGTTTCAGACACTTTTTTAGAATGGTACTAACAACCTTTTTCCATATTCACTGCTGAGGAAATCCATTACATCAAGTGAGTTATAAGATGACCTGGTGTTTTTTTTGCACTCTCTCACACACATAAATGCTTACAATATGTATACTGTAAATTAATTTCTACTTTTTAAGTATAAATATGAAATGTGTTAGTTTAATTCATTTTAAAATCTAATTAGTCACTTATTTTGGATCAATTTCAGAGAGGGTCAAGGTTTTATTTTAAACAAAGGTTATACTTTATAGCTTCCAGCATAATAGAAGGCAAAGTATGTGGGCCTTGAATATTTTTAAGCTAGCAATTATTTGTTGCTTACATTTCTGGGGTTGAATAGTCAGGAGCTCGCATCCTTGTGCCCTCTTTTAATCTTCGACAAAATTCCTCATCGATTTGGACTCCTGGGTATGGTGATGCACCTGAATCAGGTATGTAAATAAGACCATGTTTTAAGAGTAACTGCAAGGATAGAAATTGCAGATGATAACAAAACTATGTCAATAACAATCTAACTATAACAAATCTGCGTCAGAGTCAGATCTGACAAAACCTATAAACTGATATTGGCAAGTTAGTGGATGAAGAGGTAGAAGTATTAACAAACATTCATCTTATCATTATTTCCCATTAGGAAAATGTTCAGATTTAAGTACAACAATCACTGCTTTAAAACTGATGGATTCAACAAAAGTAAATGTCAAGAAATAACCCTTTTTCTGCATTAATACACATATATAGAAACCAGTATTATTCTGAACTAACATATTACTGGCTATTTATAAACCCCAGAGAAGCTGACAAGAAGCTTGAGAAACAGGTAATTGAGATACGAGTATAAAGTCAAAGATGATTGATATTGGTTTATTATTATCACATGTATCATGATACAATGAAACGCTCGTCTTGCATACTGTTTGCAACAGTAGCTGCTTGAGTGATGTAACTTCAGCCCACTCAGTCTGTGCTGGCCATAAAGTATCCATTCACACTAATCCTACATTAGTTCTAACCTTATGCTGGCCACATTACCATCAATTCTTCAGATTCTGTGACTCATCCATTCACAATGGGCAGTTTACAGGACCAATTCACCTACCAACCTACACACCTTCTGGATGGAGGAGGAAACTAGAGCACCCGGTGCATGTGGGTGGGACATGAATTCTTCACATGTTAAACTAGAGCCATGTCCAAGACTCACCCAGTCCTACTCCAGTATACAGAGGTGTGTAGTGCTTAGTCAGTTACTTTTGAAAGGAATACCCAGAGATTTTTGCCCTCATACCCTCTCTCCACTTCCTTTTGAATCTCTTTAAGCAGCTCATGATGTCATTTGTCTGGCTCTGGATGATTCTGAAGAACAGTACTATGAATGCTATACACATGACTGCTGTATATTATGCAGTAAAATACCAAACACTGGCAGGCAGCTAGTGTATTATAGCCTGGTAATGTAGGAGCAAGCATTTGATCCTTTTCACAATTATACACTAATGATTAATGGACAATAAAATAAAGAAGAGTGGGACAAATGAAGGCCCTAAGATGTCCATAGGAATGACTGAATAAACTAGGCTTTGAGAAATAGTTAGAAACAAGATGGAATATCACAATAATTATAGTTGGTCCCAGGACACACAGACCAAGATAAATTACTATTTGTTCTGCGTCTGAAAGTTCCATAAATATCTTGATAACTTCCACCAGCATATTCCCTTCCTTCACTGAATGGTGCTGATCATCCATGATCCAAGTCAAACAGCCAACTCAAATGACAGGCCTGGTTAATATCAGCTCCATTCTCAGTTTATATGGAGAAGAACAGAGGCACAGGCAGCACACCATTCCCCTCCTATCCAGAAGCTAACCTATCTAAGAACTTGAACATAGAGTCATAAAGTCGTAGATCACCACAACACAAAAACAGGCCCTTTAGCCCATCTAGTCCATGCTGAACTATTATTCTGCCTAGTCCCATCAATCAAAAGACCTCCAAAGACCTCCATTCCCCTTATCCAAACTTCTCTTAAATAGTGAAATCAAACTCACATCCACCACTTCCACTGGCAGCTCATTCCACATACTCACCACCCTCTGAGTGAAGAAATTCCCCTCATGTTCCCCTTAAACATTTCAACGTTCACCCTTAACCCATGACCTCTAGTTTTAGTCTCTCCTAACCTCAGAGGAAAAAGCCTGCTTGCATTTACCCTACCTACTCTCCTCATAATTTTGTACACCACTATAAAATACTCCCTCATTCTCCTATGCTCCAGGGAATAAAGTCCTAACCTGTTCATCCTTTTCTCTATAACCCAGGTCCTCAAGTCTCAGCAACATCCTTGTCAATTTTCTCTGTACTCTTTCAATCTTGTTGATAACTTTAAATGCACACAATACTTCAGAATAAGGCCTCAGCAATGTCTTACACAACTCCTGTACTTAATACCTTGATTTACTGCTCGAAATTCTCTTTAGAACCTATCTACATGTGATGCCACTTTCAAGGAAGTATGGATATATAATCTTCGATCCCTCCATTCTACTGCACTCAGTGCCCTCCCATTCACTTCAAGTTCCACCCTGATTTGTCCTGCAACATCTCACACTTATCTGCATTCACTTCATTTGCTTTTCTTCAGCCCATTTTTTCAGCTGGTCCAGATCCTTCTGTAAGTATCGCTAGCATTCCTCACTGTCCCCTACACCCCCAGTCTTGGTGTGCTCCACAAATTTGCTAATTTAGTTTACCACAACAAAAGACCCCACACCAATCCCTGCAGCACACCACTAGCTGCAGACCTGCAGTCAGTGAGGCAACCATCTACTAACACTCTCTGGCTTCTACCTCAAGAACAAAGTTGAATCCAATTTACTATCTCATCCTGAATGTCAAGTGACTGAACCTTCTAACCTACCTCCCATTTTCTTGTCAAAGGTCTTCCTAAATTCCATGTAGGCAACATCCATTGCCTTTCATTCATCAACTTTCCTAGTAACTTCCTTGAAAAACTCTTTAAGATTGGTAGACATGGCCTACCACACACAAAGCCATGCTGACAATCTCTTCCAATAACATTACCTACTACTGATGTCAGGCTCACCAGCCTTTAGTTTCCCAATTTATTTCCCATTAGAGCCTTTGTTTGAAGAACAGAACAACATTAGCTATCTCCATTACTCCAGCACCTCACTTATGGCTAAGGAGCTTTAAGTACCTCTGCTGGCTCCTGCAATAACTGCACTAGCCTCACATCAGGTCCAAGGGAACACCTTGTCAGGCCCTGGGGATTTACCCACTCTAATTTGCCTCAAGAAAGCAAGCATAAACTATTTTAGAACATTTATTTTAGATGTATAAAGCCGACATAAGAAGCTAGCTGCAAAAAAAGGAGATGGATTGGAACTATGCTGAACCATGTGGCAGAGTCAGCTTGAATTAATACATTATGGCCTAGTAAATTTTATTTGGTTCTAAGCACTCTTCACTTACACTCAATTGCTCTTAGATAATGTGTTATTTCTCAGCCAGTCTCATGATGACTCATGGCTTGTATTCACAAAATATTCTTAAGTTGAGGGATGAAATTTGCAGGTTATTAATCATTTTAAAGTGATGGGATTAGTTTGAAAGCTCCAGAGACCCATATTCCATACTGACCTCAGGAAATTACCTTGTAGATTTTGCTCATTCTCTCCATAGCTACATAGGTTTCTTTTGGGTGCTCCTCCCAAAGATACATTAATAGTTTATATGGTAAATATAAGCTGCCCCCCTCAAAGAAATCACAAGGGAAATTGAAGGCTTATATGAAACTGAATACACTGCAGAGTTGGAGGGGATAAGGAAAGAGGTATGGTTCTAATGAGGTTTTTCCTTTGAGTTCTAATGGAGTCAGAACTAAATGGCCTCATTGTGCATTGTTAGAAGGTAAGAAATGAAGGGTCTATTTCTATGCTTTATTTTTCTTGACTCAATGACTATCCCAGTGAAGACTGGCAGAGCTGCATAGAATGCAGCTTATGTCAGATCTCTTCACAGAGCTCACTTCACTGCTGATCACAATTGAGGAAGCCCAGAAAGCTCAGACCATTGTGGGGCTGAAAGGATATGGTTAGGGTGAGATTGAGAAGCAAGAAAGAGAATTTCAGAATCAGAAGACTGCTAAACTGTGAGTCAATTTGGTTGAGCAAGTGAAGCTGCATGTGTCATTGTGCAGAATCATTTTAAGATAAGAACTATTCATATTTCATATACCAAACCAAATGTCAGAGTCATAGAGACAAGAAATACAAATACAGGCCCTTCAGTCCAACTTCATGTTGACTGTGCTGCCCAGCAAGCTAAACCCATCTGCCTACATTTGACCTATCATCCTCTAAACCTCTTTTATCCATGGACTTCCCTAAATGGCTTTTAAATGGCAGTTCATTCCAAACATTCACCATCCCTTTTGTGAAGAAGCTCTCTCCAATGTCCACTTTAAGTCTCTTGCTTCTGAAGTTAAACCTATGTTCTCTTGTTTTTAGTACACTCTTCCTTGGAAAAAGACTACGTGCTTTCACCCTCTCTATGCTTCTCGTGAACATATATATATATATATACACACACACACATCTCTATCAGTTCTCCCATCAATATCCGATATTCAAAGGAATAGTCTATGCATCTTGCAGCTTCCTAGGCCCTTAAGTCTTGGCAACATCCTGGTAAATCTTTTCTAGTTTAATAGCATTTTTCCAATAATAGGTGAACAAAACTGTACAGAATTCTCCAGGTGTAGCCTCATCAACATCTTACACAATTGCAAGATAACTTCCCAACTCTTATACTCAGTGCTCTGACAAACAAAGGCCAGCATGCTAAACCCTTCTTTATCATCCTATCTATTTGTGATGCCACTTTCAGTTAACTATGTACTTACATTTATAGGATTCCCCTGCAATGATACAACGCAAGGCCTTACTATTCACTGTACATGTTCTACCCTGGTTTGATCTTCCAAAATGAAATACATTTATCTGGATAGAAAGCCAATTGCCAATCCTAAGCCCACATACCAGCTGAACAAAATATTCCTGTTATTTTTCATAACTTTCTGCACTATCTACAACACCAACTATTTTAGTATGATCTCACACTTACTAACCAAGCCATGTACATTCACAACGAAAATGTTTATATAAATTACAAACAACAAAGGTTCCAGAACCAACCCCTGTATCGCACCATTTGACACAGGCCTCCAGTCTGATAAACAACCCTTGACCATTACCCAGTGCTTCCTACCACTGAACCAATTATGAATTCAGTCTGCTATTTCCCTCTGGATCCTATGTGCTCTAATCTTCCAGACTAGCCCGCCATGAGAGACAATAAGGTCCATATAAACAACATCTTCTGTCCTACCTTCATCTATTCTTTTGGTTACCTCCTCAAAGAATTCCAAAAGATTTGTCAGACCTGACTTCCCACACACAAAGCCATGCTGACAGTCCTGAATCAGACCCTGTTTCTCCAAATGTTGGTAGGTCCTGTTCCTCAGAATCCCCTTCCATCAATTTACCCACCACCAATGTCAGACACTCGAGGATATAGTTTATTGGCTTGTTTTTGTTAATTTGCTATAAATAATTTTGTAGGACATTTAGTATAAATTGGCATTAAAATCAACATGACATTATGAGCAAAATGGTCTATTCAGCACTGTACTGTCTCTATTCAATGTTCTAACGGTACCACATTAGCCACTCTGTACAAATGTTTGTACATGTCTGTATGAATATTCAAATTCATGTTTTTATTAATATTGTGTACAATTTATGCATGCCAACTGTAGCCATAAAGAATCCTTTATCTGAGTATAATACATAGATGTAGATATTATGACATACCTAAGGAAAATATTTCCCACAATAAAACTCCGTAAGACCAGACATCACTTTGAGTATTGTAAACTTTGTCAAATATAGATTCAGGGGCCATCCATTTGAGAGGGAGCCTTGCCTGCAAATATTGATGATCAAGATTATTGACATGACTAGCTCCTTAAGCAAGTAATCCTTAAATTTTACTTGTCAAGTTATTTGCATCTTTTCAAATAATCCTTTCAAATGAACTTACGTCTCCCTTTCGTACATAATCGGGATCTTTATAAATATCTCGTGCAAGTCCAAAGTCACAGATCTTTACTACATTGTTCTCAGATAAAAGGATGTTTCTTGCTGCCAGGTCTCGATGGATGCACTGCAATAAAAGAGTTGCATTCTCAAAACCCATTTCCTCAATCATTGCCATGAGTTTCCTGATATCATTATTTATAAGGAAACTTACTTAGTAAAACCTCTTTGCCGAATGATACAAAATATATATTTTAACATTTTTCCTGGGGAAGTAGACAGAGGTAAGTAGGATGTCTGCTTGAGTTCCTCAGAACTTGCGTAACAAATGTATTTGTTTTCTGATATCACAATTTGAAAGTAAGTCATTAAATGTAATAATTGTTCATTGCAGTTCTGGATGGGAGGAAGAGCTGGGCGTCACAAATCCAGCCACATACTGTGCCTCTACAAATGCTTCAGCATAGCTTACGTGAACATTTCAACTTGGCAACAGATAACAGGTAAGAAAACATTCCTCTGTGATTTTTCCATGACATTTTCACAGTGCTACAGAACAAAGCATAAGATCCTCTGTATGTTATGCAAAGCAAAGGACAGAGGAAGATGTGCCAAATAATGAATGGGGAATAACACTCATTCCATTGACTATTGGCTCCCTGCCATAACTCTACCAATTACACTAGTTTAACCAAAATAACAGTTCAGATTTGTTCCAAACTATTTGTGATAATAGATTATATACAGTATTATATGTAACAATTCTAATACTTCAAAGGAGATGGTTACAAATGCTAGATATGTCAGAATTCTCATGTTTGAACTGGAATTTTTATTGAACTATTTACAGTTTTCTAATTTGAAATGTGATTCAATTTAAAATGTTGCTTAAATTTTGGGATGTTTAACAAAACATATAGAGATAATTAATATACAATAGACTGCTGCTGATGTTGATACTCATAAGCATGTAGTCTATAAACATAGTAACATAAGATAAAGGAGGTGTAGATCATTCACTCCCTTATACCTATCCAATTATTCAATAAGATCGTGACTGACCTTTCACTCATCTCTATCATAAAACACTGCTCTCAGATCCCTCTTTTCCCAGAATTTACAAACCTTCTACATAGTCACAACTTAATGGATAATTTCAAAGAATCGCAAATCTTTTTCTTCATTTCAGTTTTAACCAGCTGACTTTTATTCTCATTGTCTAGATTCCCCAGGCAGGTAAACATCCATCCACCATTTATGCTATCAATGCCCTTCGGAGCTTTGTATCATTTAATGTTCATTAAAGTTAAAAGTTCAAATTTAGTTTATTATCAAAGTACATAAATGTTACCAAATATTATCCTGAGATGCATTTCTCGCTGTCATTCACACCAGAATGATGAAATACAATAGAATCTATGAAAAACTACACACAAAGACTGACAAGCAACCAATGCGCAAAAGAAAGCAAACTGCAAATACAATTAAAACAAACAATAATAATAATTATTATTATTAAATAATACTGAGAACATGAGTGGCAGAGTCCCTGAAGGTGCAGCTCATGAGTTGTGTTCAAATGCATTTTCATCAGTGGCTCTTGAAATTCATATACATAGTTTTTAACTAACTGATTAATCATGTAAACCATATATGTTTTGGTAAATAATAGCAGATCTTTCAGCATTTTTACCTTACTTCTTGATCAGGGTGTAGTAAATGGATTTGCTCATTCTGGTGGTTAAATGAGTTCCTGAATTGCCAGCACTTTGCTAACACAACTTCGTAGTGTTGAAATTATATCACCTTTCTCTCTGTACTAAACACTTGGTGAATATAATGCTAATGCCACTCTATTCCAGCAAAATAATCTGCAAATTTTGCCAAAAATACATTGAATACAGTTCATTCTTTCGCACAACCTAAAAGGACGTTGGAACCTCTGTGCAGATTTCACAGCTACTGCTTCGTTGCCAAGATGAATGCTGGGAACCAAGATAGCATGTAAAACAATTTCTCTGTGGTAACCATAGCATAACAACAGAAATGATTGCCATGACGATGAGAGAAGACATAGGGAAGGTCACATGATGTCCTCCAGCCTGCTCATGGCTTACTCTCCACTTCCTCCAATATGATGAACTGGCCTGATTAACTCTTGTATAAAGAAACAATATACAAAATGCTGGAGGAACCCAGCAGGCCAGGCAGCATCCATGGAAAGGAGTAAACAGTCAACATACCGGGCCGAGACCCTTCATCAGGACTGGAAAAAAAGATAAGAAGTTAGAGGAAGAAGAGTGGGGAGGGGTGGAAGAAGTACAAGGTGGCAGGCGATAGGTGAAACTGGAAGATGGGAGAGAGTAAAGTATAAAGCTGGGAAGCTGATAGGTGAAAGAGATAAAGGACTGCAGAAGGGAGAATCTGATAGGAGAGGGTAGAAAGGGAAGGAGGAGGAGCACCAGAGGGAGGTAATGGGCAGGTAAGGAGATGAACTGAGAGAGGGTAAAGGGAATGTGAACAGTGAAAGGGGGTGGGCCAATTACCAGAGTCTGAGAAATCAATGTTCATGCCATCATGTTGGAGGCTACCCAGATGGGATATAATGTGTTGCTCCTCCAATCCGAATGCGGCCTCATTGCAGCAGTAGAGGAGGTCCTGGACTGACATGTTGAAATGGGAGTAGGAAATAGAATTGAAGTTGGTGGCAACCAGGAGATCCTGCTTTTTCTGGCAGACAGAGCATAGGTATTCAGTGAAGCAGTCGCCCAATTTATATAGAGTCTTATCAATGTACAGGAACCACACCAGGAGCACCGAATACAGTGATGGCCCCAACAGACTCACAAGTGAAGTGTTGCCTCAGCTGGAAGTTCTGTTTGGGGCCCTGAATGTAGTGACCCCTCACCCTCCTCTGGTTTCACTTATCATCTACCACCTTGTACATCTACCTCCCCTTCTCCCCACTTTCTTGCTCTAACTTCTCCTTTTTTTCCAGTCTTGATGAAGAGTCTCAGCCCAAAACATCGACTGTGTACTTTTGTCCATGGTTACTCCTGGCCAGCTGAGTTCCTCCAGTGTATGTGTTACATAGATTTCCAGCATCTTGTATAATGAGATGTCCAACAGCAGTGAGCAAACTACCTCCTGATCCATGATTAGTGCCTGTAAGTCATACTATTGTTTAATAAGAGCTGAAAACAGCAAAGAGAATGTCAATGACCCAGAGCTTCATAATTTTTATTTCGGTTACATTCAAACCTTTCTTGATGCTAAGAATTCCATGCCTCGAGCCACCTGAAAACTGTAACTGATCAGGTCCTCCATAGTAATTGGTTGCTTGTGTAAGTCATCACCATCTATCAATTATTCGAAAAGAAAGGAAATAATTGTTAATTTTGAATTGCTATTGTTGTTATCAGTTCAGTAATAAAGTTATCACTGCCTAGAGAACCATAAGATATAATTCTGTAATTTTAATGCAAATTATCTCTATATTCTTCAATCCCAGTGCAGCTTGAAAAGAAACAATCACATTCACGAATCCCAAAGAAACAGCTCATTCTAGATTCAATGCAGAACATCTCTGAGTTTGATCTTCCCTGAGCCTCATGAGCAACTCTAAACTGCATTCACTCAAGCTATCTGAGGCACAAACAGAAAACTAAAAGCTCTCCAGTGTGTAACCTGGCTCACATGGAGCAAACCTTGAAAGGATATAACAATTTAATGCCCAATCCACAAATATGAAAGAAATATCTGAGTGATACTTCTGTTATTTGCAATGCAATTGCATGACTTAACCGTCTAAACATACAATTATTTTTGTAGCACTATTTCCACATTGGTTATCAAAAGAAGATCTCTATGTATTAAGGTAATTCTTTAATAAGAAATCCCTACCAATTCCATTATATCCATTTATGCCTTGTATCAACAAAAAAGATTGAATATCAATAAAGGTTTCAGCCAAAGAATATTATTTGATGCACTTTCACCATGGATGCTACCTGACCTGCTGTGTATTTACATTGCCTCCATTCATTGTTTCAGACATCAAACAGGTGCAATATTTTATTTTATGCCAAAAATAATGTTCTTTGGACTAATCTAGCAGGAACCATGGGATCAGTATTGCCACAATCAACTCAAACATACTTTTGCTGTATCCTCCTAAACCTACTCAACATAATGATCCCAAATAACAAGCAATTACATCCTTCCTAGCCATTCATTATAGTTCACAATTGGCATTGTTTCTTATGATAGTCCATTCTCCCCCACATTCCTAGAGGTCATTAATCTTTCCTTTTTCCATAAAATCATTTTCCAGCAATCCTTCCTCAAATCTGCTGCATCACTGCTACATTTCTGTACTAAGTAACATGTAAATCGGTGTCCAAAACTGTTTTTTTTTCCATTTGTTATGCAACCATTTGCCTTCAACAAGTGAAATTACAAACCAGGAAATTATTCTGATTAAAAACACATCATGCACAAAAATTTAGTAGTGAGGTATAGGATAATATAAACTACTTGATTATGAAACTTCAAAGGTGAAAAATTACTATCTTGCAATGAATGAGTCATTCCAAATGAGTCCTTTCCTACAAGCTTTAATTTGCCTTCTCTTTCCATAGTCAAATTTGATTGCAACATTCCAATTTTCTTCTTTATTCTACACAAGCCACAAAATAATGTGATTTTACCAATTGCTCTTTGATACCTTACCGAAGTGATTACTTGTATGCAAAATATCAAAGATATTTCCAATACAAAATAAAAACAAAAAGTGCTGGAAGCATTTTGGAGATTAGACAACACCTGCAGAGAAAGTGGAACAACCAACTCGTTGAGATAGCTCCAGGTGGAACCACAAGTATGTTAGCAATGAACAAGAGTAGAGTCCGGGAAAAGTGGTGCAAGTAATTTACGGAAGAGAAAGGAAAAAGACCTACTCCTGGGGTAAGTGACAAAATCAGCAATAATGCAAAGCAAAAAGAGCTGACAGTGGAGCAAACATGGTTGAAGGGTTCAAAGGTTCGTTTATTATCAAAGTATGTATGCTGTATACAACTCTGAGATTTGTCTTTTCCATATATCCATGAAACAAAGAAAACCATGAAAGTCAGTTTAAAGAGAAAAAGTAAACCCACCCCACACAAAAAAGAACAGCAATAAGATTATCAACCCCCCCAACCCCCTCACCCACACAAAACACAGCAAGAACATCAGCCTCCAAATCCTCCTTCCCTGCACAGAAAAACTAACAAAAGCAACAAGAACATTGACCCCCTCCCCAAGCCCCCTCCCCCAACAAAAAACACAACAAGAACATCAACCCATAAACTCCGCTTTTGATGGAAATCAAGAATGGAAGTAGCAGATGTGTCATTACCATAATACTTTTTTAAAATGTTGGATTACTAACATCCTGATTGGTCTAAGAGAAAATGAGCAATTAAGATTTAATTACATTCATTGTTAAATTTAAAGGATGTAAAATGCCTGGCTCAAAGGTTAAGTTGAGCTTTTTTGGAACTTTGTATGCAGCAAATGAAATGAAAATTAAATAATAAATGATTGAATGGTAAAACGTCCATGAAAGATCCTTAGCAATGAGCGTCATACTTGAACTAATTAGACCAGAGCTATTCGCTGGCTAGCACACATAAGAAAACAAGTAGCTAACTGCAATGTTTGGCAAACAAAACTTTGTATTTCATTACATGAATCTTTGTGATACCTAATATCACTTAAATTTGAACACTCATTAGCTTTGTGGAATCTCTTGAAACAAAGTATACTTAAAGTATTAATTATTGTGTTTGTTTTGGTGGACTCCATTGATTTTCACCAATTGGAGTGCTGAGCAAGGTTGAAGTCCACAAGGATGGCATGTGTTCGGTGCCTTCTGCATGTGTCTGAGCGGTCTTCCTCTCCCTATCACTAACTGCTGTCGGATGAAAGTTCTTGAGATCGACATTGCAAGGATTGACCGGAGAGTATGAGGACTAGTTGTGGGGGACTTTGGGTTCATGTTGCATGTTTTCCTTGATTCTGGTAACTTTTCTTTTGCTGTTTTTGAGTGGTTTGATCAGGGCAATTGGTGTGGTCTGAGACACTTCAGCAAAGAATGCCTTCCCCTATGGTCTGCCATGGGCTAGAGGCACAACGCTGAACTGAACTAAACTGAATACAACTGGACTCCTGGTTTGAGGTTTGATATTTTGTGTGTTGTTCGCTTGCTTTTTGCCATTAGCACAATTTGCTCTTTTTAGACGTACTGGGTGTTTGATGTTTTCTTCATTGGGTTCCATAATATTTCTTTGTTTCATGGCTGCTTGCAGGAGGACAAATCTCAGAGTTGTTTTCTGTATACATACTTTGATAATAAGTCTACTTTGAATCCAAATGAGGAGCGGAAAGCTCTATCATCCATTCCTGATCTTTTCTCAGCATTGTCTCACTAATAAGCTGTTGGCTCTGTCGGAGGCTACAGTAACATTTCAGACCATTAGTTAATCACTGGTCAAAACATGGTAATAGTAAATCTGTAACATCTGCTAATATATGCTTTTTAATCCTGCCATGTTTGCTAACTCTGCTACACCCTTTCACCTCCCACAGAACAGTGGCAAAATAATGAAGTGAGGTTTCCTCCCTGCATTTCTGGAAAACTACATGCTGATAAGAACATTTTTTTCTACACATGGTACACATGTATTTTTTTTTCCTTTCCAAACTTGAAAGGTGTGTCTCCTCTTATTAAGAATATCCCACGGATGTTTATTAGATAGATAATCAGCAAGGACATCAAAGATACACATTCTGATGTAAAAATAACTTTGAAGGCTGTAAATCAGGAAGAAATCAGGAAGGAATCAGGTCTTACCCTCCTCTTCCTCTTCAACCTCACTTAGAGTTTTATCTTCATCAAACCCTGAGCTGCTGGAGCTCTCAGAGCTTGTGACACTAGCCAGCCTTCTCTTTTTCCCCTCCATGGGGATCTTTTCTTGAATTTGATTTGCCTGTAGTGTGGTTTCCTAGATGCACAATAGAGGACAAGAGCTTTAAAAATCGGTTGATATATTGAAAAATTAATAGCAAAGGTGCATCTAACACCAGTTAAAACCTGCAGCACCATTGATATCAACACAGTTCTATATTGTACAGCTAGTTCACGAAGAATTAAATGGGTTTCTACTGCATTTATGTTTTGTAAAAAGACAGAAATCATTTGCTGACATGAACATCTTAAATATTAATTTTTCTTCACCCTTTTTTCCCCACACACCACCAGCTCCCACCCTTATCACTCACTCTCCTCTGATATGGCAAGTAATGAAGCAGGCAGAGCATGCAGTCAGATAGGAGAATAACTCCTACAGAAATGTCATTGATCAACTGGAAAGAGGGTAGGAGGAAACAGATCATTTTTAAGTTTGGAGGCTGTGATAATTAAAGTAGCTGCATGGACAGAGCTGGATCTCTAGCCATTCACAGTCTGTATAACTGATTTTCCATGTTGGCTGAAAACACAGATCTGAGTGGGGATGTGTTAATGGAGGAGGATGTACAAAGACTTTAGGGTGCTGCTGAATGGGAGCGACATAGCAGAGAGAACATAATGCAAAATATGAGGAGTGATCTACACTGGTAGAAATAAAATAAAAAGGCAAAGTTTTTTTTGTTGATAGTGTGAAAGCTATTGGAATCCAGATCCAATACCTGTTCTTGCTCATGAATCACAGCTAAAGTAGGCAATTAGAAGGGCAAACTGATGTGATTTTTAAATTTCTTGACTTAAATTGATGTGAAGCCAGAGGAGTCTCGGATCTCCTTTGGCTACCAAACACAAACAACATCTGTAACCAACAATGATAGCGTTCTCCAGCAATGATAGGAGTTCTTCAAACTATCTCCCTGACAACTACCCCCATCCTCACAAAAGAACACTCTAAACAAGATGGTATTTCTGTCAAGGTCTAACAAGATAATCACATTCTGTGCCATCTTATCTAATGTGCAGATATTTATGAGACAACATTTTTTTTTGTAAGCTCCCATGCCTATTTTGTTCAGTGCAGGCAATATTTATGTCTATTTGATGCTTGAAAACAGCTTCACTGGATTTTGAGGCCTATTCTTCAAAACAGTAGAATGCAGATCCTTGCATGTAACTTGCAACATAATGAATTCCTACTTCTAATTGCAAATAAGGCAGAGTCTGAAAAGGGGACAGATCTTAGTACGTTAGTTTTGAATATTTAATCGTATCACTCAGTTGAGTCTTGCTTTAAGAAGAAAGAAAGGGCATAATATGTAGAATTTTCCAACTGTGAGTGAAAATACTCCATAGGTTGTAAACCCAGGAAGTTTTTTAAAAAATAAATGGTTATGTCTGTTCACCTTGTGCAACATGAAGTTATTCCTCTTGGTCTGAAGATAGTTGGAGAGGTTTCCATATTTGCAGTATTCAACAATCACCATCAAAGGACCTGTATATAGAAAAGTAATACACAATCTGGATCAAATACTCTGGGATAAGACGTGGACTAATTACCTAAATGTATATTTCCATCAAGAACACTGTCTGTCACTTCTGCACATCAGGAAATCAATAATGTGCTCCTAATGATTTTGACTTATGCAGAAACTGGTTATGGAGCATCTCAGATTGCATTGCCAAAGTTGAATTGCAGCTTAAGATTTAAAAAATGTTTCTCCATAAGACAGCACTTTTGAAACTTCCAATTCATCTGGTGTCTGATGGTGTTGTTCCCACCAAATGAAATTTCTGAGAATTGGTACCAATGTATAACACTTCCTCCCTGTGCTCTGCTCTCAATATCTTCAGCTGCATGTTTTTTACAATCAGAATGCAAGAATTCTAGTCTCCAGCACTAAATCTCAGCATCTGATACATGTACGACAAGGTTCTAAGTCTGCAAGTGAGAGCACTGTATGTTATGATGTACGTGTGGTAAATAAATTAATCTGACGTGAATCTGAACAATTTGCTTTGGAGTGGTGTTGCATTTTTTTTTGCAGGGAGGGACAGATTGACAATCCAAAGCACATTTGAGTCCTTTATGAGTTAAACAGTGGAGGTTCAACCTCCTGTGATTTCCCTGAAGTTACACTGGGAAATCTACCTGCTGAGCAAGCACCAGGTTAGATTGATTGCATATGTTTCATTCCAGAGGAACAGCTCCAGGGAAGATTGTTGAGTGACAGATAATTTCATTTGTTTTGAAATTAATTGGGTTAACTTCTAAGAATCTAATTGCTTTCAGTACGTTGTGGAGTTTTATGTGTTTTATATTGTAAAACATTCAAATATGATTATTTCTGATAGCCCTTAGTGGTTTCTGAATATTTATGAATATTGGAGACAAACGAATTTTTTGGCAGTTTTGACAGATGGTAAACTTAGTGTCATAATTTAGTCAGCCAGCAAGGTATTTCTGGCAACACACACAAAATGCTGTTGGAACTCAGCAGGCCAGGTAGCATCTATGGAAAAGAGGATGAAGGGTCTCGGCCCAAAACATCGACTGTTTACTCTTTTCCACTGATGTTGCCTGACCTGCTGAGTTCCTCCAGCACTTTGTGTGTGTTGTTTTGGATTTCCAGCATTTGCAGATTTTTTCATCTTTAAGGTATTCCTGGCAGTAGGTGTTGCTGTTTTTCAAGGATGATCATGTGATATACAGTAGCAAGAACCGGCTTACTATCAAATAGCTTTAGAGTTGTTATTGTATGCCCTCCATGCCTTTGAATACTATGATGGTATCTAAATATTGTGGATGATTGCAGCAATTACTAACAATAACCCTAATCATTGTTTCCATACATCCTTTCATTTTCTTCATCTAATTATCCTCATACTCTTACTAGAAAGGATTTTTCGGGTCATTGACCTGATAGAAATTGTTCATGTGAAAGGTCATCACATTAAATGTTAACTCTTCATCTTTCCACAGACATTTCCTGGCCTTATGAATATCTAGCATTTTCTGTTTTTATTTCTGGTTTCCCGCATCTGAGTTTTCCTTGCTTTTTTTAGATCTTCACAATCACATAGTTATTTTAAGTCATAAGTAACCTAATTTTTTAGAACAAATGTATTGCTTTGTGCTATTAAATCCCATTATACTGGCATGGGAGTCGTAAGGTTACAAACCTCCATGGCTGGTGCATGCTCCCAACAAATTCACCACATTTAGGTGATTTCCGATATGAATCAAGATCTTTAGTTCGGACATTAGAGCCTTATGTTCACTGGCTGTGGCCCCCTCTAAAAAGAAATTATTATTAAACAACTTAGAATAGTAATCTGAAATTACTTAATTTTCAATATCTATTTAATGAAAACATAGACAAGCAAAGGCTTTATTATTGTACACAAGCACATTAAATACAAATACAAAATATGTACAGAAGGATTTAGAATAATTCCATAATGTTCCAGTTGTTTATTGACAGAACTAACATTTATTATTTTACAGACTCGCTTATCTGTTCTATTCCCTTTTACTACAGCATGCATAATTCAACAGGGTTTCAACAATTTCTTTTACTATGACTGTTGTGGAAGATGGACAGGATCCCCAAGAAAACCTTGGGGAACCAAATGAAAACTTCCTGGACATCTTGTAAGTATACAAAGTCAGTGTACCCCAAAGGGATAAGTGGTGGTTAGGGAGAGGAGAGAAGTGAAGCAAAGGCACTTGAAAACTGGAAGTTCCTACATTTGAAATGGGCATGGCCCTGTGGTGTCTAATATGCCATGTGCATAACAACATACTACCATTGACAGTACTGATGTAACTCCCTAAAAAGTGTTTTTTTTTTCATAAATAAGGAGAGATGTTTTGTTAAGCATCACTGCTGCCACACCATCCACCACACTCTTCTGGTGGATACCTGGATGTCTCACAGAGACAGGCATACTCAATGAGTGCCGATTGGTTGTCGTCTGCATCCATAAAGTCTGTAGTAATTAGGTGATAAGACAAACCCAGCAGGATCAATGCTAAAGTCATCATTTTTTTTGTCAATTCAACCATGGGAATTTTGGGGCTAAAATACTGGACAACAAAATTTCTGCTTTTTAATTTTAAAATCTACCCAATAGTGGCCTGATGGTATTTATATGAGACAATAGGTCAGTACAGTGGCATTACTTTTAGAGGTGCTGCCTTACATCTCTAGCAGCCCACATTCTGGCACTGTCTGTGTGGAGTTTGCATGCTGCCCCGGTGATTGTGTGAATTTCTTCCAGGTACTCCTGCTTTCTGCCATTCCCCAAAGACACACATGATGGTAGGTTAATTGATTGCTGTAAATTGTCCTTCGTGCACAGGTGGGTAGTAGAATCTCAGTGTGGAAGTTGAAAGGAATGAGAGAAGAATCAACAAAAAGGCTTAGTGTAAATGGTTGTTTGATGGTCAGCAGAGACGCGGTATGCCAAAGGCCTATTTCTGTACTGTATGGTTCTATGATTCTATGACTATGAATGTCAAGGATATATTATAAAATCAGCTGGGATCATAAACTGTGGCACTCACTATGACAGTTTTGAAATATTAAAGACAAAATACCTTTCAGCATTTTAATAGCAACTGTTTTACATGTGGCTGATTTATTGATTCCAAAAGCAGAAGCTTCCACTACCTTCCCAAAAGCCCCACGGCCAAGTATTTTACCTACAGATCAAGAAAAGCAGTGTAGTTAATAACAAGATTATTTCCATTCTCTTTAAAATCCACAATGAAATAACCATTGTTGGACATATACATCACAGTAATTCAAATGAACTTAATTTTTATCAAGTTTCATCCAGTACTGTCACAGCGATATGGAAATGTAAGTAATGAAATATTGTTTTCAACAGAACACAGTATGTACCTTGAACATCATTACAAAAACAAATGGAATTTAAATATCATGGTATACACTGTTAAATATTTGTGGTATTTTGTTTTTAACCCTAAGTTCCATTGGCAAAAAGCCAAATTAAAAGCCAGTTTTATAAAGACTGGTGAGTTTGGAACTTGATGTGTGTACAGAAAAGTTCAAAATTTAAATTGACGTAGCTGGAGGTTTCATTTTGTTTTGGCCAGAGACTGAGTTCATTTCCAACCTACGAGTAACAAATGTTTAATAAAAAGAAAATCATTATAGATGACTACTGCAGTTGAGTTAATAATTATCATACAAGGAAATCAGTAAGTCTCATTTGAAGAGTGCCATTTTATTGTTTCTGGAACAAATCTCCTTTTCCAGCCCTTTCAGAAAAATCAGATGGACGACAGAGTTGTAAATTATCTTTGAATTCACATGACGTCTACTTCAAAAAACTTTGGGACATCTTCAGAGGCAAAGTTTGCTCTACGAATAGAGGTGGATTTCTGGTCATGAAGAAGTGATTACTTGGCATCAAGAGCACCAGATCAGTGCTCTTGGTGCCAATAAAACAGAATGAAGCTGGAGCAAACATTGCTTCCACAATCCAGTTTGCTTCTCTGAAGGATTTTATTTAAATGCTTTTGTGGCTCGTAAATTCATAAATTGCAGAGAGCAATTTATCAGTCTCAAACAATAAACGGCGTTGGAATTCTCTGTTCTAATATTAGTTTAACTTGTATTTTGAGCTTTGTGTCTAAAACAGCATCAGAAACTAAGTGAAGCATTTGTTTGAGAAAAATAGCTCAAAATACAGTCAATTCCACATAAACAGATATCTGATCACATTTAGAGCATTGGCTGATTGGTAGGAGGCAACGGATGGGAATAAAAGGATCCTTTTCTGGTTGGCTGCCAGTGACTAGTGGTGTTCCACAGGAGTCGGTGTTGGGACCACTTCTATTTATGCTGTATATAAATGATTTAGATGATGGAATAGATGGCTTTGTTGCCAAGTTTGCAGGTGATATGAAGATTGGTGGAGGGGCAGGTAGTGTTGAGAAAACAGGTGGGATGTAGAAGGACTTAGACAGATTAGGAGAATGGACAAGAAAGTGGCAAATGAAATAAAATGTTGGTAATAAAATGTTCTCATTTTTCTATTTTCTACTTATGATAGATAATTTAATTTTTTAATAATTACTAAATTAACTATTTTTAATATTTTTAATATTTAATATTTGTAATCCAGGGAGTGTGAAGCACAGAATCAAGTATCGCTGTGATGATTGTATATTCTAGTACCAATTGTTTGGCAACAATAAAGTATAAAGTAAGTAAAATGTTGGAAAGTGCATGGTCATGCACTTTGGTAGTAGAAATAAATGTACGGCCTGTTTTCTAAACAGGGAGAAAATCCAAAAATCTGAGATGCAAAGGGACTTGGGAGTCCTTGTGCAGAACACCCTAAAGGTTAACTTGCAGGTTGAGTTGGTGATGAGGAAAGCCATTTAGCATTCATTTCAAGAGGTCTAGAATACTAGAGCAAGGATGTGATGCTGAGGCACTGGTGAGGCCTCACTTTGAGTATTGTGAACAGTTTTGGACCCCACACCTAAGAAAAGATGTGTTAGCATTGGAGACGGTCCAGAGGAGGTTCACAAGGATGATTCCAGGAATGGAAGGGTTATCATATGAGGAATATTTGATGGCTTTGGGTCTGTACTCGCTGGAATTCAGAAGGATGAGGGGGGATCTCATTGAAACCTTTCGTATGTTGAAAAACATTGACAGAGTAGATGTGGAAAGGACGATTCCATGGTGGGAGAGTCTAGGACAGGAGGGCACAACCTCAGGATACAGGGGCACCCTTTCAAAACAGAGTTATGGAAAAATTCCTATAGCCAAAGGGTGGTGAATCTGTGGAATTTGTTGCCACATGTAGCTGTGGAGGCCAGGTTGTTGGGAGTATTTAAGGCAGAGTTTGATAGGTTCTTGATTGGACATAGCATTGCATCAAAGCTTACAAGGAGAAGGCCAGGATCTAGGGTTGAGGAGGAGGAAAAAAAAAAGGATCAGTCATGATTGAATGACGAAGCAGACTGGATAGGCCAGATGGCCTAATTCTGCTCCTATGTCTTATGGTCTTATGTTATGCCAACAGATCAGAACAGTCCCAGCCTCAGTCAATATTTTTACTGAGTTAAGACACCATCCAAAGCAGCCACCACCGATCCACAAAGGCCGAAATCAGTTAGGACATAGAACATAGAACAGTACAGCACAGAAATAGGCCCTTCAGCCCACAAGGTTGTGCCAAACCAATTAAATGGCTAAACAAAGTAATCTTTTCTGCCTACACAATTTCCGCATTCTTCCATTTCCCTCGTATTCATATGCCTATCTAAATGTCTCTTAAAAATCCCTAATGTATTTGCCTCTACCACAACACCAGGCAGGTCATTCCATGCACCCACCACTCTCTGCGTAAAAATCTTGTCTCTCATATCACCTCTGAAATGACCCCCTCTCATCTTAAATACATGCCCTCTGGTATGAGATAGACATTTCAACCTTGGGAAAAGATACTGTCTGTCCACTCTATCTGTGCCTCTCATGTTGTTATGAACCTCCTCCAGATCTCCCCTCAGCCTCCACCGTTCCAGAGAAAACTGGATTTCTCACTCCCGTTCTTTATTCAAGAAACACCGTGACTATGGCAACACTCCATCCAGTGGTCTATGCACCATAAGATCTAACCGTCCAAGAAAGATGTGGAGCCAATTTCTTTTCGGATGCAGACAGACATCAAAATCTGCCCGTCCTCTCCAATTCAGCACCTAGATTAGCACCGATCACGAATGAGTATGCATGTCTCAGATGCTATTTTTGAACCAGTTAACCACCATCAGCATCCAAATTGTCGATTATCAAACTGAGTTTTGCAGGTGCATAATTTGCATCACACTAAGGCCTATTCTGCCCAGTGGAGTAAACTGAAAAGTAAAATTGGAAAGAAAACTTGATATTTGGACTTCAGGTACAGATAATCCAAGAATGTGGTTTTCGTGGTTTATCCTGTACCTATGTAGATTACTTAGTGTGAATGTAGAGAGGGATTTTGCTATTATTATTTAAGATTTATTAAGAAAAAATGTTGTCAGTTGAGAATTATGAAGGTCTAGTTTGTGTAACCATGTACTCCAAAGCAAGCAAAATGAGCAAGTTTGTGCTCATACCTAGCTTCAGTCTGTCTCGAGGAAATTCCCATTTATTGTCATCATAGGGGAGACATTGCTCATCGAGTGTCACTTCATCAGGATCCATTATGATTGACAGGTAGTCAGTTTTTATTTCTGCAGATCTAGGCTGGAAAACCAAAGCATGAGAAAACAGTTATAAGGCCATCCACATTTGTCTGCGAGTCTTGTATAGTCTTTGTGCCAGCACACATCATCTTAATGGTTAGCAGTTGGAAAGAAAAACATTGTATCATTAAGCATTTCAGCTGAAGTAACCTTCAAGGTTCAATAGCCTGCAACAAAACTGCCAGTGTGATCCAGTCAAAATTAAATGGGCATCTTTCATGGGACTAATTAATGCTAATTTATGTACCATGTCAGACTGTCCTGATTAAACAGCAGGCATGGATAAAACAATCATTCAGTGTTAAGCTTTATTTAACAAGAACAATTATTTGTTTAGAAAGTGAAAGGATATTCAGCAACAAATTAATCAGAAATCTGTAAAGAATTCTATTTAAGCAATTCTTAATGCAAAGCAGTGTTCACAACTATTTTACATAATTTTTAAAAAATAATTTGAATAAAAAGTACTTTATAAAAACTGTTAACAAGAGAATATTCCAAAACTTTCCTCTTTAAAAATATATGAACCTTTCTTCTGATTTCCATTCATATTGCTAAATATAAAAACAGGTGAATTTTCATGGGAGTTGCCCCAGTCTCTGTTTAATTTTGACTCCCATACATCATATTATTAGTGCTTCCTTTTCGGATGGCATCCATTTCCATTTCCTCTGAAGGGAGCTTAAAACTCATCCTAAACATGAGGGATTCTACAGATACTGGAAATCTTGAGCAAGATCACAGTATTGTTTCTTTGTGTGGGTTGCTCAAAACCCATCTTGCCTTTCACATGAGCATTGTTCCCAGAGCCTTAGAATAAATTGTAGTTTTGCACCAATGTATCCACCTCTTGGGTCCTTTAATTTAACTTTTATCCTATCCGTAATACTGAATTTTGCTCTCTCAATATCACAAGTGACATCACATATGACTGTGAAGCTGGTCCTCGATGTTCTGAATTTTTAAACTCCTTTATTATTTTCAAACAATTATTTTTAATGCATGTACCTGTTCATATACGGTTTTTAACATTGTAATTGTACCTGCCTCTACCACTTACTACAGCAGTTCATTCCGTATACCCACCACCCTCTATGTGTAAAATCTGCCCTCAGATCTCCCTTAAATCATTCCACTTTTACCTTAAGCCTACACCCTCTTGTTTTAGACTCACCTTATCCAGGGAAAATTGCTATGACAGGTGACCCTATCTATGATCCTCAACTTCTATAAGGTCATCCCCTCAACCTTCTTCACTCTAGGGAAAACAGTTTCAATCTTTCCAGTTTCTCATTATATCTTAAGCTTTCCAGTTCAGTGGTGTCCTTATGAATCTTTTCTGCCATCCTTGTAGGTTAATCACATCTTTCTTATTGTGAGGTAACCAAAACTACACACAATACTCCAATTGTAATCTAACTAATGTTTTATACAAATGCAATACAGCATGTCAACTCTTGGTACTTAACACCACGGTTGATGAAGGCGAATATGCCACATGCCTTTTTCACCACCCTTTCAGTAAACCATATTTATATCCCTAGGTCTCTCTGTTCTGCTGTTCACTGTGAATATATCTCTCGTTGAAATTTAGCAATTTCAAGTACACCTTCATTATTATTCACCTACTCCCCAATCTGACCTAACACAATCACCTATTTCATCTGCACTACACCAAAACCAGTTACTTTCCTAGGTACAGCAGGAGCTCATTTATTCTTCAGAAATGTTCCATCGTTAATGAGGCCTTTCTTGACCACTTTCAAGAGGGTCATTCTCCCATAATTTCATTATTTGTCTCTGTTGCCCTTCTTAAACCAAGGAGCAAATTGGCTATCCTCCAGTCTTGATGGGCCTCACCTTTGTGGCTAAAGAGAATACAGAGATCTCTGTCGATGCTTCCACAATCTCCTTCCTTGCCTCCCTGAATATCCTGGGATAGATTCCATCAGGTAATGGGGACTTCTGTACCTTATTATTTTTTCAAGACACCTAATGCCTCTTTTTTCTTAATAACAAAGTCTTCTTGATCTCACCATCGTCTATGTCCTAGTTCTTGATGAATACAATACCAAACTACTCATTTAAGACCTCAACCACATCCTCTGGCTCCACACATAAATTCTATCCTTGGTCCTTGAGTGGACCTACTTTTTCCCAGACTTGCCCCTAATATACATATGTATAACAAGCCTTGGGCCTCTCCTTAATCCTGTTTGCCAAGGACATTTCGTAGCACCTTTTAGCCCACATAATCCCCTGTTTAAGTTATTTCCTGCCTCCTTTATATTCCTCAATGATATTCTGATTTCAACTTCTTACAACTAGCATATACTTCCTTGTTCTTTTTGACAAAACTTACAAATATCTCATTATCCGGTTCTTGGACCTTGCCATCCTTACCTATCATCCTCACGGGAATATGCTTTTCCTGAATCTTGACCAAATGGCCTTTAATAAATTCCCACTGGATGTGGATTTATCTCCAAACAGCCACTTTAAGCTATTTTCTCCAGTTCCTGCCTTCCCCCAATTCAGCGCTTTCACCTGAGGACCAATCTTATCCAAAACTACGTGAGAACTTACAGAAATCTAATCGCTGTTCCCAGAATGGTCTCCCACTGAAACTTCCACCACCTGACCAGGATCATTCTCCAATACAAGCTCTATTACAGCTTACTTCCAGCTGTGTTGACTTCAGCTTCAGAAAGGAAATATAGACAAAGGTACACACTTATCTGATGCCATGGAGTAACATCTCTGGAGATGTTTACTTTTCTATTGTCATCATGCTGCCAGTCACAAAGGGAAGGTGCTACTCCCATAGAGGAAACAGGTCATAAACCACTTTTTTGAGCTATTGGAAGCTAGACATAGTCCATCCATATATTTTTATGGCTATCTGCTGGCTTATGCACTCTAACACCAAATGATGGGCCAAATTTTGTGCCATAAACTTCTATGATTCCATGAGGATTTTGTCCATTCTCCTGCCTTCTCCCTGTAGCCTTTGACACCCATCCTAATTATTAAGCTGTTAACTGCAGCTTTAAATATACACAAATACTTCACCTCCACGGCCTCTATAGCAATAAATTCCACAGATTCACCACTTTCTGGCTAAAGAACTTCCTCATTTCTGTTCTAAAGGGACATCCTTCTTTTCTGATGCTGTGCCATCAGGTGCTAAATACACACACTAGAGGAAATATCCTCTTCACATCCACTCTGTCTATGCCTTTCAACATTCAGTAGATTTCAATGAGACCACCTTCCCTCATTCTACTAAACACCAGAGCCATCGAACTATCCTCTTCATAAAAAATAAAATTAAAAATCTGGTCTCATTATCATGTCACTGCAATATTTAACGTGATTAATTTCAAAGCACTAAAGCCACTCCCACAGACCCATGTGCAAGACAACAAGCAGCCGTTTGGCTTACCTATTAATTTGCTGATGGATATATATGTTAAGACCATAAGACATAGGAGCAGAATTAGGCCATTCAGCCCATCAAGTCTACTCCACCATTCCATCATGGCTGATCCTGGATCCCACTCAACCCCATACACCTGCCTTCTCACCATATCCTTTGATGTCTTAATCAATCAAGAAACTATCAACTTCCACCTTAAATATAACCATCGACTTGGCCTCCACCACAGTCTGTGGCAGAACATTCCACAGATTCACTACTCTCTAGCTAAAAAAGTTCCTCCTTACCTCTGTTCTAAAAGATCGCCCCTCAGTTTCCAGGCTGTGCCCTCTAGTTCTGGATACCCCCACCATAGGAAACATCCTCTCCACATCCACTCTATCTAGTCCTTTCAACGTTTGGTAGGTTTCAATGAAATCTCCTCGCATTTATCTAAATTCTAGTGAGTACCAGCCCAAAGCTGCCAAATGCTCCTCATATGTTAACCCCTTTATTCCCAGAATCATCATTGTGAACCTCCTCTGGATTCTCTCCAACGACAACACATCCTTTCTGAGATATGGGCCCAAAACTGTTAACGATACTCCAAGTGCAGCCTAGCTAGTATCTTATAAAGCCTCAGCATTATTTCCTTGCTTTTATATTCTACTCCTCTTAAATAAATGCCAGCATTACATTTGCCTTCTTTATCACAGACTCAACCTGTCAATTAATCTTCTGGGATTGCATGAGAATCCTAAGTCCCTCTGCACCTCTGATGTTTGAACCTTCTCCCCATTTATATAATAGTCTGCACTATTGTTCCCTTTACCAAAATGCATTATCATATATTTCCCAACACTGTATTCCATCTGCCACTCTTTTGCCCATTCTTCCAATTTGTCTAAGCCCTGCTGCAATCGCATTGCTTCCTCAGCATTACCGACCCCTTTCACCTATCTTCATATCATCCACAAACTTTGCCACAAAGCCATCAACTCCATTATCCAAATCAATGATAAACAATGTGAAAAGTAGCGGTCCCAATACTGACTCCTGAGGATCACCATTAGTCACTGGCAGCCAACCAGAAAAGGCCCTCTTTATTCGCACTCACTGCCTCCTGCCTGTCAGCCATTCCTCTATTTATGCCAGTATCTTTCCTGTAATGCCAATGGAATTTATCTTTTTCACCTGATAACATTCAGGAAATTTGCTAATATGCATACAAAAGCCCTGCCTGTGCTGTGATGCAGCTCAAAGATGTAAACCGTACCAGATGTATTTAAAAACAACAACAAAATCATCTGGCTTTTGAAACAGGAGGTCAAGCATCATAAATGGTCATATAAATCTTGTCCAAGAAAACAACTGGGCCATACCTTTTTGAGTTTACGAATGAAGAGAGTCAGGAGGAGCCAGAAAAGTGCAGCAGCCACACAGGTACACGTCAAGGTTATCAACTCCATGTTTGAATTCTCTGTTGTCCCTAGAATCATGCAATAAAGATTGGAGAAAACAGAAACCACTTTCTTCTGAAGCCTTGGAAAGCATAAATGTGATATTCTCTTTTGTAAAATGTTAAAAGCAATATCAATGGAGAATCAATCTATGACAAGCTCAAAATGTATATAGAGTATTCTGATTGGGAACATGATTTCTTGTGCAACAGGTGGAGCACCATATATGACAGGTCGCCATGCTGGATGAAAAGAGAAATTCCAAGTTTGTTTACAATCCATTGAGTAATTCATTGTCAATATCTCGCAGCCAAAAACCTTAGCCAGCAACTTTTTTTCAAGCATGACTCTTGTAATATCTTCTATCAACAAAATTGAAGCTCATCCATTAAATAGCAGAGTATTTTGCCAGTTATGACAAGATAACGATGAAGATTTTGAATGCTTGCTTCTTCACACTGGAGGTCATTGGCTGTCAAAAGACTGCTGCTTAAACGTTCCTTTGATCTTTTTGACACTGTGGTTGAATTATTGCTCAAAATCAACAAGAACTTGGGAAAAATGAGTGAATTTCTACATGGAGATGTGGCATACCTAGCTGATCTGTATGACAAAATGAGTATTCTAAATATGAAACTGTAGGCTGAGCATTTCAATTTAATCCAGGCAAAAAGTGCTGTGTCCATTTTTATTAGAAAATTGGAAATATATAAGTAAAACTTTGGGAGGAGAATGTTCTCACAGTTTCCCTGCATGGAAAGTATGGCACTCTCTTTCACAGACAGTGATTTGCAAGAGTACTGCTTAGACTTGCAGTCTCTGATAAGGATTTTCAGAATCGATTCAAGGATTTGACCAATCTGGAAATTCTGAACTGGATAAATTATCAAAATTCAGAATGATGAAGAAGCAGAAATGCTTTTCAAAACTGTCGGCTTTTGTGATACATGGCGACACTGTCATACGAAGTTTCCTGGTCTTGACAGAAGAGCCAAACAGCTCTTCGTTGTATTTCCATCCTGCTACCTTGTTGAAAGAGGCTTCAGTGCAGTGAACCACACACTCACAAAAAACAGAAACCACTTGGGCATTGTTACACATGGGGACTTAAGGCTTTTGCTGTCACAACTTGAACCAGATATTTCAACTCTTGCTAAAAACCATCATGATATCAAAGCTGCTTATAGTGCAAAGGTACTGTGTAAACTAGATTTAAAGACAAATAAAAATTTAAAGCAGAATCACTTTTCTCATGTTAGCATATGGTGGACATGTTTTTACACTACTGGGGGCGCTGGAAAGTATATTGTGCCCAGGAGGGGCTTTGGCAAGTATGAAGATGCTTTAGAGGGCATTGACAAGTATAACAGTGCTTTAGAGGGGCATTGAGCTAAAAAAAAAGTTGCAAAACAATGGTGTAGCACTTGTTCCACTTGCAAGGATAAGTGCCAGAAGGGAGATCAGTGGGAGGGACAAGTGGACAAGGGAGTCGCATAGGGAGTGATCTGTGGGGAAAGTAGAAAGTGGAAGGGATGGAAAAATGTGTTTGGTGGTGGGACCCTGTTGGAGATGGTGGAAGTTACACAGAACTATATGCTGGAGGCTTGTGGGTTGGTATGTGAGGACAAGAGGAACCCTATCCTGGTAGGGTGGTGGGAGGATGGGGTGAAATGGAAGAGATGCAGGAGAGGGCATCATTGATGGTGGAGGGAGGGTTGCCTCTACCTTTGAAGAAGGAGCACATCCAGAGGGCAGATGCGAGACAGAGGAATTGAGAGAAGGTGATGGCATTTTTACAACTAACAAGGTAGGAAGAGGTATAGTCCATGTAGCTATGAGAATCAGTGGGTTTATAAAAGATACCAGTAAATAAGCTGCTCCAGCGATAGAGACACAGAGATCAAGAAAGGGGAGGGAGGTGTCGGAAAAATACCAGGTTTAGATTTATTTTCCAGAATTAGCCTTTGTATGAGAAATGATATTAAGTGCAGAGTGAACTTTGCCACTTCCATGTGGTGAAGATCCTTAAGCAGAAATTTGTAACAATCAAACACTAAAAAGACTTTCTATATCAATGTCCAGTTAAAAGCACTGTTGCATAGAAATTAAGGTGAAATAATCCATTCAGTCTGTGTTGGTGTCAATGTTCAATTTGAATCTTCAAAAAAAAATTGAGTAATTGAATAAATCAAAAAACAATTAAATTAACGCAACATACATCAAAGTTGCTGGTGAACGCAGCAGGCCAAGCAGCATCTATAGGAAGAGGCGCAGTCGACGTTTCAGGCCGAGACCCTTCGTCAGAAAAATTAAATTTCAACCTTTTCCAGTAACCAATAGCAGAATAATTCAATCTTAAACTCCTCTTGGGCTTCCACCCAGGTACAGGCATTGATTCTAACCAACGTTTCAATGACAAACTCTGCCATCTTCATCAGGGATGATGCCGAGGCATGTCTAGTCTGGTGGTCTATATACCCCCATCGTCTATCTCTCATGATTGGTTAGTCCTCAACCAATCTGTTTTCCTCAGTCCCACCTTCTTTACAATTGAATTCCAGTTTTGAACAATTCCAGTTCCTGACAATTCAGTGTTTTGCTCACTGTGGTTTAAACCATTCAGGCTTGGAGATGCCAGAAACAGCCGGGAGTGACAATTAAACAATTTCACTACTTCAACAGGTTAGAAACTACGCAGAATTTTAAGGTATTGACAATCATATTGAATGTTGCAATGAAAATGAAGATTTGGGGTATGCAATGTCAAAAGCATTGTATCAAAACACCTAGGTGGGGGATGGAATATGAAGACAAGGAAAGTGATGAGGATGACACGACTGAACCTGAGCTAGTGACTACATAGGGTGCCAGGAAATTTATTGTTGGAATACAACATTACTTAGTCTGTTATAGCCGTGGGTGGTAGTGGGAATAAGCTTTCACTACCTATTAAATGCTCCCATTGGCATGCGTCTCAAACAGCCTCTGATATCCAAGCGCAGTTCCTGGCATTCAAGTGTGGCTTAGCTACTAAGCCTGATGGACCTGTTTCTGCTGCTAGAAGAAGGAGCAAAGCCTGGTTACTGGCTCCTTAAAGCCAGTCACTTTGGGCAGATGGGTGTATCATCCATAGTTGGCAGCTCATCTTGGAGAAGGAAAACTGATCTTAATAGCTTTCTGTTCATGTCATACTGCCCTGGCTTGCGTATCATGTAGACAGCTGGGACATAACATCCATGGCTGACCCCTAACCAACAGAGGGCCTTACTTTCATGCCATAAGGCAAGGAAGGCAAACAAGAGAAAATCTGCAGATGCTGGAAATCCAAGCAACACACACAAAATGCTGGAGGAACTCAGCAGGCCAACTCAGCAGCAGGTCTGCCGATTTCCTCCAGCATTTTATGTGTGTTGCAAGGAAGGCAGTCCATTATCTACACTCGGTGTCTGTGCTGTTTTTGTTTATTTACAGTCAATCAAAAGAACACGCCAGCATACGCCAGATGTATTCCTCTGTCGATAACCATGATGAACGAATACGCAGTTTTATAGTACAGTACTGTGGTAATATTGGTAGTGTTCTCAATTGATTTGTATTTTGTTTAAATAAATAATTTGTAACTCAGTTAAACAATAGTTTGTCTTTTTTATACCTTGAATTTCAAGAAAATTTTCAAGAAACCAGATAATTGGAGCAGCCAAAATGTACTTGATCCAATTTGTTCCAATTAACTGGAATCCACTGTATTTCCATGACTAGTAACAAAATTTAAAATTAAGAATCCTAACTTTCAATTACTTCTTTGTGCATCATAAAATGATTTTAATATCCTTCTTCAATTTTCTGTAAGTTACCTCGAACAGTGATGTAAGCTGAAGTCTGTACAAAGCCTTTCCTGTTTGACGCTTGGCATTGATATAGACCTTCATCCTCTTCTTTGACTCTTTCAATAATTAATATTCTACTTCCTTGTCCCAGATTAATACCTTTGTACAAAATATGTGAGAAGGAATTAGAACTATGCATTCCACACACATCCTTATCTTGTTTATAGTCAGATCCCATTTACTACAGCAATAAGTTGAACACCCAGACAACAAACGAATATTACGACACCTTGCATGATACAGATACACTGTGATAAAAGCCTAATCTTCACTGGGAAAATAGACGACTTCCTGTTTAGTCTATACTTAACAAAATCGGGCAAATTATACTGAAATTAAATATAGCACTAGATTCAATTTGTTTTACTCATATATTGGTGAAAATTAAATTTATAGTCTATCAAATTTTAGGCTGCTCTTTTTATTGAGGTTGCAGGTCAATATAATTAAAACAAAAACTTGTTTATTATACTTATGTAAAAGAACATTATAATAGAAAGCCATTAAAATAGTTTCAATAAAATATCAGAAGTTATGGCTCATTCAGAGAAGGTTTGAATTTCTGGACCTATTCAAAATATTTAAATATGTTAGTTAAAATATTTTTTCCAATCCACTCCTCTCTCTTGATTCTCAACCCAATTCTTTCAAATGCAAGAATAAGATATGTAAAAAACTTCAGCTGGTCAACGGAAATTTTGGAAATCAGAGGTGACCCAGTAACCAATTTCCTCTCACTTGTGGGAAAATATCAAATGTTTACTTAATGCCTTCCCCTGATGGCAGAGCTGACACCAGGAGCTGCAGTATGGGAACCAAAGGGAGAAGTTCTCTTCCTAAAGTGTTTTGCATTTTTGTATACGAATGATTCTTCTATTATTCTAACTTAATTAGAAATAAAATCATAAAGTAATCTCCATAGTATGTGGAAATAAAATTATCATTGTAAAATTACACAATACGGTCTACATCTCTATGTTGCTAAATGTTAGTAATGTCTCAGAAAGCTAGTTTTTCTACATACGTAGACCTCTTTAAGTTCAGCACAACATCATGGGCCAAAGGATCTGTTTCTGGGCTTACTGTTCTATGTTCTATAGCAACAAATACCAAGTTTGCTACTTAAATAATAGAGCCGTAAGATAATCTTCAGAGTAATGTTCAGATAAATTCACTTTAACAGATCAAAGTAATTGCACAAAACATTGAGACTCTATTGACCAGGTGTAATTTTAAGCTCATTTTATGGATAAGTTCATTTCTTGTCAAAGTCGCACCTGATTCCATGTGTAACCTCTGATGGTTTTTGTACCACGTGATATGTGGCATCGGCCTTCCCTCTGCCCGACATTCCAATGTAATTGAACTACTGATGTTCACATCCTGGTTACTTAAGTTTTGAAGCAAGTACGGGGCTTGCGGAGCTGAAATCAAAGAAATTCTAATCTCAGAATCAAAATTACAAATTAGAGATCATCATATAATACAGTATACAGTAGTTTTTCTACAAAATTATAACATACATGTCATAGTAATACAAGGAAAGTAGGATATTGTGTCTTGCATCCTGACTTCTTTGGGCTACGTGTGATAAAATGCAACACTTGGAATTAAAATAAGAGCAGACAAGTCTTTCAATTATAAACTCAGGAGATTCTGCAGATGCTGGAAATCCAGAAAAACACGGAGAAACTCAGCAGGTCAGGCAGTATCTATGGAGAGAAATATAAAGCTGACATTTCGGGCCAAGACCCTTCATCAGGACTGAGAAGTGGTTTCAGCTTGAGAAGTCTTTCGATTAGACACATAAGTAATAAATGTTCACCATATAAATTTAATGAGAAAGAGTAGATGAAATTTTATAGTTTCTGAACTAAAAAAACTGTTCTTTGGCACAATAGTCTATGTACAATTTTTTACTTTGAATGAGTACGCAAGGAAGAGCAAGAACCAATGTTTTTAAATAAATAAATTTTATCAAGCAACAGAATGCAATGACAATAATCAGAATATGTGTTTACTTAGGCAAGGTACCAGAGGCTGATATCCCCTGTAGAAATATGCTGAGAGCTAACATAACTAAATAAGAAGAAAAATAAGGCACAGAAGTTTCATCTTTCTATTACTATCATTTGCAGTATTTGTAATGCAGCATTTGGACCCATTTACTTGGAAGCATTTACCCTAAAATAGTCACACTGGGAACACAACTAAAAAATGTCCTATTCTTAGTTGAGAAACTCCCATAATTACTATCCACTGGTTTCTCCTTAAATGAACAGATTCCCTGTGAACCTGGTATCCAGCAGGGGTGGAAGTGCCATTGTTTACTTTTCTACCCTCAACAAAAGCAATTCCCATGTGAAAGATAAGTTCAGTTTCAGGGCATTGTGCCACTTTTTCAAAGAGGAAGTCCGCTCAGGAGTTCACAAGCACGAGAAACCATTTGGATTTCGTCAGTTCAGTTCCACAAATGAGTAGCTATATTTTACGGGATGTGCTTTACTACGTGCCTTGAAGGCTTTCATTCACAACACTGCTCAAATCATGGAAAGTTTGTTTTTCTTCTCCACATTTTAAACATTGTGGTTCAGATATGGCCAATGAAAGAGATAAGTGAGACGTGATTTCTTGCATGTAATAATAAAAAATCATGCAGAACTGAACATGGGCCAACTAATTGCCAATCTGTTAATTAATCTCCCCTCCTTTAATTGATGCAAAATAGAATAACATACTAATCATCTTGTCGTGAAGCCAGCTGGCATAGTGCTACTCCACACACACATATGAAACAGCTATTCAAATCCTTTTCTGCTGAAGACTGCAGGCATTGTTTCATTAATAAAACAAACACACACTGACCAATGCTTGAATCATTTTTCAGAAGACATCCTTAACAGCGGATGCAATGCCTGCATTCGTTAGCAAAATAACAAAAATTCACAGGAGGAAACAAATGCAGACAATGCAGAAACCAAGAGTTGTAGATGGGGGAATCTATTTAGCAGCAAGTAAATTTGAAAGAGTAAGTTGTTCTAAATTAGTTCTTAATATCTAACATCATCTGCATGAAACGCTCTTCAAGCAATGTTTCACTGTGTGCTGGGTTGCTGACTTGGAGAAGCAAAGGGGGAACCGGACTACACTTCGTTCCATCGCCTTGATAATGGAGGAACCATTAATGCTTCATATAAAGTACTCCACACTGATGCTCTCAGTGATGCCATCTAATAACACACCCCTCTACAAATGAATCTTGCTTTTTTGGCAACCATAGCATCAGAACAAGAAAATAAGGGGAATTCCAAGGTCAAACAACTTTGAAGGAAATATGTAGCGATGCATCCTGCAGCATTATGTCCCAGGCTTCACAAAAAGCTTGCATTATATTTGGAGACTCTGTTTTACTAAAAAGACAAGCTGGAACCTCATACAAAAACCCAATCCACACACTGACACCCACTAAATCATTTTATTAGAGTGAGGGATCATAAAACTCAGAACTTGAGGCTGAACAATCATGACTGAGATAAGAAAAAGCCTCTTTATCCAACAGGTTTTGAATCCCTGGAATTCTCCATTTAAAAGGACTGTGGAGGTTCTGTTGTTTCATTTTCAAAATGATAAGCAATTGTTTTTAAATATTCAAGGAATTAAGGGGCATTTTTGCAGGAAAGTGGTGCTGAGATAAAATATCACCCATTTTCTTATTGACTACTGGAAAAAGTGCTCAAGCCTGAATGTCCACTGGAAAAGTGCTCAGGGCTGAATGTCCACTGGAAAAATTACTCAGAGCTGAATGTCCACTGGAAAAAGTACTCAGAGCTGAATGTCCACTGGAAAAAGTACTCTGGGCTGAATGTCCACTGGAAAAAGTACTCAGAGCTGAATGTCCACTGGAAAAAGTACTCAAGCCTGAATGTCCACTGGAAAAGTGCTCAGGGCTGAATGTCCACTGGAAAAAGTACTCAGAGCTGAAAGTCCACTGGAAAAAGTGCTCAAGCCTGAATGTCCACTGGAAAAGTGCTCAGGGCTGAATGTCCACTGGAAAAGTGCTCAGGGCTGAATGTCCACTGGAAAAAATACTCGGGGCTGAGTGTCCTATTCATATTTTTGTTCGTCTTGTTCCTATCATACATTTGCTGGTTCAAAAATAATAACAGACTTACCATTTATGTATCACATGGATGGAAATCATGAATTTAAAACTTCTGTTAGGATCACCAAGCAAACAAATAAATCCTAAATCAGTATACCATATGTGATCTTTCTTAATCATAAAACAAAGGCATTAGTACCACCTTCATGGTACTCATTTCATTTATAATAAGCAAGTTCTCCAATTTTTAAAAAAATTAAACTTTTGTATTAAGGTACAGCTATTGTCCAATTAACATACTGTCTTTTGTATTTTGATAACCATTTCCAGTCATTGCTAGGCAAAATCTTTGCTAAGGCCATTATTCAGTTAGAGCCTTCATGAATTTGACACTGTTCTCAGTTACATTAGGTACATTCCAAATTATCTGAACCATGAGGTGTGCATATATAACTTAATGTACTGACTCTTTTACCATTTCCATGATGCAATAGATTTGTGGATAACTGAAGACAGGCCATTTGCAGCAATAGTATTGTGCAGTAAGTAATCCACTGAAGTGTAGTCATAGGTTCAGACTTAGAACTAAATTGTGTTGTACAAAAATACAAGAAAGTTTCCAGAATATTCTTGCATAATGTTTAAGTTTTTTGGGTTCAAGAATCATTTTCAGTAAAAAACATGGAAAAGGCATGCAACCAATGCTTATAATCACTCTATAACTGTATTTAACTTCTGATATAGTTTATATCCCACTTACAGTAAAGGCATTACATAATCTAATACTCACCTCTAATATAAATCTCCTGCTTCTGAGTTGCCTCCTCCTGAGTGATAATGTTTCTGGCTGTGCATTCATAAGTTCCGGACTGATTCTGAGACACATTTTTAATGGTAAAGTTCAGAGCAATTGAATACTCCTTGGTGGTAATGTCACTTATACTGCCGATATTATATGTGGTCTGATTGTCCTTACTCAGAAGACGGCAAGCAATGTTTGAATATAGAAACTTATTGGCTCGGCAGTAAAATGTGAGGTCATCACCTTCGGTTGGTAGCATGTTATGTCCTATGCCAATCTCAAATCCAAATTGGTTGTGTACATCTAATAAGACAATAAAAGTATGATCATTTATATTTTCAATTTCAACGTGACTGAAAGCAATTCAAAGTCATAAGGCCGTTGCCTTGCTAACTAATGGATTAATTCATCTTGTAGTGCACCAGCGAATTATAGCAATCAGAAGATCCCTGAAGATCCTCAGTTTGACCTTAACTAACAAATATCAGTCAATGTAGCAACTGGACTAATGACAAATGGCCTTAGTGCCCTGAGCAATCAGTGTCTTTCATTTAATTGGTAACATAAGAACATTAGAAATAGGAGCAGGAGTAGGTCATCTGGCCTGTTCAGCCTGTTTCACCATTCATTAAGATCATGACTGATCTGGATTCAGCTCCACCTACCTGTATTTGCCCCATAATCCTTAATACCCTGTTATGAAAAAGTCTATTTAACTCAGGGGTTCCCAGCCTGACCCCTTGCATAATGGTACTGGTCTGTGGCATAAAAAAGGTTGGGAACTCTTGATCTAACTGCATCTTAAATATATTTAATCAGGTAGCCTCCAGTGCTACATATGATATTATTACAAAGTACACAGATGTCAGGTGTGTAAATCAAGGGAAAGAGGCAGAGATGGGAACAAGTTGAGCTGTTTCCCTTTCTATAATATTCTAATGATCTTTACATAAACTCATGCAAAAGCATTGAGAATCAGATTCCAGTTTATTATCATTAATATACAATATCTCGGTGAAATCTCTTGTTTTGTGGCAACAGGACAGTATCAGATATAAAATTGTCTCTTTGGCAGATATCACAGGATTTAATTCAGCATTGAAAGACCAAAAAATTGATAAAGAAAGTGAAAATTAAACACAAGAGTGGGCTAGCAAGAAACAAAGACAGACTAAAAGATTCATTTAGATGTGGAAAAAAAAGACAAAAATTAACAAGGATCCCTCACAGGCTAAGAAGGAAATATCACATCAGAGCTTAAGGAAATGACAGAGAAATCACAAATATTTTAGGCTTGTCTTCCCAGAAGAAGGCACAAAATGCTTTCAGAAATAGTGCAGAAGTTAGCAGTAGTGTAAAAAAAATGTCTTGGAGAAATTATTGAAGAATTTTAAAGATGAGCTTTATTAATCGAATGTCCATCAAAACATTGCAACACACAACAACATGTGCTGTTTTGCATCAATGGTCAACACATTCCAAGGATGTGTTGGGGGCAGTCTGCACGTGTCGCATGCTTCCATCACTAACGTAGCATGCCCACAACTTACTAACCTGTACGTCTTTGGAAACAGGGGCACCTGGATGAAACCCATGCAGTCGCAGGGAGAACACACAAACTCCTTAGAGACAGTGGTGGGAATTGAACCCCATTCGCTAGTGCTGTAAAGTGTTATGCTAACCACTACTCTGCTGTGCCACTTATTTGGACCAAATGCTGATAAACAGTATATTAGATTCTACTGTAAGAAGGTTTGAGTATGTGTGAAGATGTCTGATTAAAATTGTAAAAGGTCGTGCAGAGTGTGTGCCTGGAATGCTGTGTACAGATCTGGCATCCATACCTGAAAAAGAATAAACTTGTAATGGAGAGAAGCAAGAAAGATTTACCAAATTGGCTTCCAGAGTAGGGAGTTTGTCCTGTCAGAAGGGATTAATGAGAATGGATGTATACCCTCTTGAGTTTAGAAGGATGAGTAACATTTCAGACTCGACGGATATGATGCAGGGTTGGTATTTCTTTGCTTGGGGTGTTCAAAATAAGGGATCGATCTTGAGACACAAAAATAGTGTATCAACTAGAAAATAGTTAATCTTTGGATTCTTTTATTTAAAGTATGTTGTGAAGCTCAGTTGCTGATAGAGTTCACCAAAATCGTGAATGTTAAGGAAATTAAGAGATGAGTGTTTAGTGCAAGAAAGTGATACTGAGGTAAAAGATCTGCCATGATTTTCAGAATGGTAGAACAGTTAGAAGATATCAAAATGGCAATTCTGTTTTTCTTTGTCTTTGTCCATGTATAGAATTATATCACAAGAAATAAAGAACATTCAGGAAGTTAGAGTAAATGAGGGTTAGGAGAGGTGGTGCTGGTTGTAGTTGAGGAGTGGAGAGTGGGTAGAGTCTGTCTGTTTTTCATTTCACATCAATCACAGGATCCTGTAATAAGAATTCATTGAAAAAAAGTGTTCTTGATTGAAGATCTGATCATTAAATTCTACGTGTCTATGTATGCATGTTTGTTCATGTGCATTCATGTGTGTGTGCTTGTGTGTGTGTGTGCGTGCGTGTGAGTACGTGTGTATTTGTGTGTACACGCATGTATGTCTGGAGTGGAGAAAGAGAGATGAAGCAGGTTGTTGATACATGCTAGAGTAATATAATACAGCTACAACTGAGTCTTGATTTTTTTTTACTGGTTTCCCAAGAAATGCTATGACTGGATCAGAATTGTGCTTACTTGGGAGTTTTGTAACCAGTAGCCAAAAATGACTAACATTTGAGCAACTGCTGCCATTTAATTGCTTAAACAGCAATTCATCTTAAACAGAAAATATATAACGTAATCAAATGAATTTGTGCAGAAATGATCAATTAACTGAAACTTGCAATATATTCTTTGCAGAATATGGCTGTATTATAACTCTAACTATATAAAACTTAATCATTTTTTGTAAAAATTGGGAGTTTGTATTGGTACAATCTGTTTAGGAGTGAAAGGATTTAAGGTCAAGTGCAAAGTCTTCTAATTCTGAACCAAAAATGCTTTTATTGGGGTTAGTTGCAATTTGGAATAGCTATATAAACAGGAGTTGCACAATGTACACATCATTCTAGTAGCAGACATGATAGGAGTTCAAGCACACGGTTACTCATTTCCTATAGGTGTTCACTCCAATACATTTTCACAAGCTGCCCATCCATCAGCATATAATGAAAAATTGCAAGAACTGGATAGATTTTTAGACGATGTCAACTTATCATGAAATGATGATGCTACTGAAGGCACGTATGTACATAAAAAGTACAGGTATGTACTTAAGTAATGAGAATCAAGTTGAGTCAAACAAAGTACTCTGGACCAAATTATCTGGATTTTTAATCATGATCAGTATATATAGGCTACAATCCAAACTATTTTCAGGATAATCAGAAATGCAATTTAAACCTCTCAGAAGATAATCCTAAATTAATCAGTTTGCTCAAAATTTTGAATAAAGCTGATATAAATGGCACATCTACTATTCACTCAGTGTAGGATATCAAAAACAATTTGATGAAAAGCACATCCCTTACTACTTTTACACTCTTCCCCCAAACTAACCAATGCACTTTGAAATAATTTAAAGGGGATTTATTTACTTAAGTGATTTGAAACTTCCTCTGAAAATAGCTCACAGGTTTCCTGATGGAAGATATTGTTTATCTTTGCTGAGCACCATCAGGAATCTGAAAACAAAATGCATTTAGTGACACTGGGAAATCTCAGAGATAAGGCAGTCCTGTTCCTGTCTCACCCATAGTCATTACTAACACACCCATGGTCATGCTGTATGCCAGCAGAGACAGAGGATTGTAAACCAGAAAATACAAATTTCTTCTTGTGTGCAACTCTCACTTTGAAACTGAATGATCAACAGCAGACATTGAGGACATAGTTGCAGGATTTGGAATCTTTCCTATATCTCAGCCAATATGTATTGTTTTTTTTTCAAATGCCCTGCAAATTGTAGGTCACACCCGACTACAAGCTTCAAAGCACTGTAAAGGAGAGATACATGCAACCCACATGTTTTTTTCTGATATTTTTCTCCTCCCTTCCCAAAAGTCCTGACTTTTTTTTTGAGTTATGATGCTTTAGACATCAAGAGGTCTTTACAACTAGACCATTCTCCTGGAATCTGAACGGTGGATTGGGTGGGGTGAACTTCCACTTCTCTGATCTTGGCACATACTGGAACACATATTGGGAAATTGCATAAGCCAAGCTTATGATTTTCCACCCATAAATTTTAATGAAGGAAAACTGACATGCATCATTTCCTGCTATTTGCTTCCACCACGAGCCAGAAGCGGAAAATTCTACCTGTATGTCCTCATGCTACAACTGAGTTTGCAGCTGAACTTGAATCAACCCTCAAACCCTGCTCAGAGGAAATCCAGGGAGAATGATCAAAAGCAACAATGAACTTTTACTGATTTTTTTACTACACTGTCCGAAATACAAACATGTAAGGAAAATAAGAACTGAACTAGATCACAATATTGCTTAAACCTAATCTACTATTCAGTAGGATCAAGATTTGATCTCTGCTTCAAGTCTATATCTAGCCAATCTTCAAATGCCCCGTTTTCAAAAATCTATCAATTAATCGATTAATACTCTCAACCACTAAGCATCTTATAAAAGAAAATTCCAACCTATCTTCCAAGTAAAACAAAATTCTCCTCATCACAGTGCTAACTGGCTGATTCTTACCCTGAGGTGATACACCCTTATCCAGAACCACTTCTGGAGTAACACCAACTAATTAGGATATGAAAGTCCTCTGCTCCATAAGGCCTCGTCAAATGGGAAAAGGCTCTAAGGAACAAGTTGCTGTAACAGGTAATTATGAATTTTAAAAAGTGGCATGCAAATCCCCTCAGACAGTTTTGCATACATGCTCCAAATCTTCCAGTCAGAAGTAGCTTTACATCATCTATTCCCTCAATCTACATCTGAATTTTGTACATTTCAATAACATTACTTATTTGTTTTAATTTCTAGTGGGTTAAAAAAATCTTAGCCTACTTAATAGAGAGAAGACCACTCAGCCTTATAAATTCAATCTTAGATAAATCTTTGCTACCCTATTTCCAAGGCACTTAATCCAAACTAGATGAAGAGTCTCAGCCTGAAACTTTGAAACAACCTTCAGCAGACGCTGCCTGAGCCGTCAAATTCCTCCGGCAATTTGTTTTGTGCTCCAGGTTCTAGCCACTGCAGTCTGTTGTGTCTGCACTTATATCCTTCCTCGCTTAGAAAAAACAAACCTCTACTAGGAATTTTTATGTGGTTTTCAAGTCCACTGCAATAAACGAAAATAAAGAAACTAAGATGGAGATCTGAAATAGAAACAGAAAACGCTGGAGACACTCAGAAATTCATGTGGCAACTGTGGAGACAAAAACAGATTTTACTTTTTGGGTTGATGACCTTATATCAGATCTTGGAAAAGTGAGGTAAAGAATAAGGTTCAACATATTGTTTACCCTCCTAACTGCTTGTATTTCCTGCACATTATCATAAACAGATTCTTCTGCACACCAACACTTACTTGCTTCACACCATTTCAAAATATCACATTTCTAATCCTCTTACCAAAAATAGAAATCATACTTTAGATGTGCTCCAGCTGACACTTCCTTGCTCATTAATTTAAATGTCATTTGAAGGGAATCTTGTTCACCAGAGAATAATGAGTACACTATTGGAGATGGTGGAGATAGAATCATGACAGCATTTAAGAGCTGTCTAAACAAGCACTTGAATCATCAGGACACAGAAGACTACTGGCCAAGTGCTGGAAGTAGGAAGTATACGATGGATGACCACTGGTCAGCATGGGCATAGTTGAATGGTTTGTTCGTTAAAACAAAAGGCATAATTTTCTTCGGCTTATTGGAGCAAATATGACTATTTTCTACTTGATAGACTAACATTTCTGATTACTGAAACCACCATTTACTCTCTATATATATATACTGATGAAAGTGAGAGAACAAAATATTATTCTAAAATCACACTGAAAAGATCTAACATACAGAGTGTTTGTGCCTGTTAATACATTTTAACTACATTGTCTGAGTGATCTAAGTATTATTAGTGATTCATGAGTCACTTCTTAACCATATTATCCATATTTTTGTTATTCTACTACTAAGTACCCATGGCATTTCTCCTAACCTGTGATACCAAGATGTACTTAACAAGGATGTCATTTATTACTCTATTCAAAAGCTCGCTGGAACAGGAACAACAGAACTATACCTGCAGTGGCTATTAGTTAATTTATTTGTAATTAGAGATTGAAACTCAATGGTTGTGAAAAGGAAAATTTAAAGTATCTCAGCTTAACTGCCCGTAAACATACTTTTTCTTTTAATTTATGATAATCATAATCATGTTCTCTACTATTCATTGTATATAGGGATGTGCAAAGGATTGTACATTGGAAACCACAGGTCAAATTCCAGCTTTCCTTTACCAGGTCTCTACAAATTTATCTCTTGTAGTATTTTCAAACATCCAGAAATAAATGCTTCCCATATAAAATTATACATTCATCTCTGACCCCCAAACTGATCTCCAGGCTAAGAAAAGATTTTTGTTTATTCCAGGAGTCTCACCCAAACAGAGGCATTCTGCCAAAGTCCAGACTAGGTTCACCAGAAAATTTTGGTTGTATGTAAACAGAGCCAGTTAGCACACACAGAAACTGGCAATGCAGAGAAGGACTTGCTTGGTCAGCATATTGAGACATCAGAAGATCAGAGCTTTGGCAACCCTCTGTCCAGAAAACAGGCCCTGACAGCTTACACTGGAATTTGTTTTGGGACTAGTTTCAAGTCTTAACTCAGTCTTCTGTTAGAGGAAGAAAAACCTCACAGTGTGGAGTCCAGTCCAACGTCACTCCAGCATATCCTCTGGCCAGATCAATCAAGCACCAGTTAATAAAAATTGAGTAAGTATTATCTTCATAAAGAAGGAAAGTGCATATGGAGCAGATTAATTTTAAGAGAACAGCAAATAATATTAAGAAGATAACTAATGGGTGACCTTATTTAAATTCAATTTAGTAACACTTTTTCATGAATCCTTTCACCCTGCTGACTGTCACCCAGTTACCTGTCTATCACTGCCTCAGCCTCCCGAATGATCTGGAGTTCATCCAGCTCCTTAACACAGAGGGTTTGACAATGCACTTTTTGTTGTTAAGACCCCAGACAAGTCGGGAAGCAAAAAAGTTGAGCATGGTGGGCCTAATGTTCTGTGTTGCATATATTTCAATGTTAAGAAGTATTGTAGGAAAAGGCAGATGAGCGCAGGTCATCGATCAACACATAGAATTATGATATTGTAGCCATTAATAAGACATGGTTGCAGGAAGGGCAGGAATTTGACTTGAAATTTGATAGGGAGAAAGTCTGACATAGCAGTATTTCAGTGGAGGAAAGGAAATTACAGTGGCATGAGAGGAGTAGGCCAAAGTAAATTGGAAGGAGAGGCTGGCAGGAGTGACAACAGAGCAGCAATGGCGTGGGTTTCTGGGGAAAATGAGGAAGGTGCAGAACAGATGTATTCCAAACATAAAGAAATGCTCAAATGGCAAAATAGTACAACCATGACTGGCAAAGGAAGTCAAAGCTAATGTAAAATCAAAAGAAAGGGCATATAACAAAGCAAAAATTAGTGGGAAGACAGAGGATTAGGAAGCTTTTAAAACCTTACAGAGAGCAACTAAAAGAATCATTAGGAGGGAAAAGATGAAATATGAAAGCAAGCCAGCAAACAGTATCAAAATGAATAGTAAAAGCTTTTTCAAGTATGTAAAAGATAAAAGAGAGCTGAAACTGGATATAAGACCACTAGAAAAGGAGGCTGAAGAAATAATAATGGGGGACAAAGAAATGGCAGGCAAACTAGGTGAGTATTTTGCATCAGTCTTCACTTTGGAAGACGCTAGCAGTGTGCCAGATGTTGAAGGGTGTGAGGGAAGAGAAGTGAGTGCAGTCACTATTGTAAGGGAGAAAGTGCTCAAAAAGCTGAAAGACCTAAGGGTACATAAGTCACTCAGACCAGATGAACTGCACCCTAGGGTTCTGAAAGAGTCAACAATAGAAATTGTGGAGGAAGGCAGCAGAAAGGAAATTATAGATCAGTTAGCCTGACTTCAGTGGTTGGGAAGATGTTGGAGTCAATTGTTAAGGATGAGATTATGGAGTGTGATGCTGAGGCTTTATCAGGAACTGGTGAGGATTCACCTTGAGTATTGTGAACAGTTTTGGGCTCCTCATCAAAGAAAAGATTTGCTGGCATTGGAGAGGGTTCAGAGGAGGTTCACAAGAATGATTCCAGGAATGAAAGGGTTATCATATGAGAACGTTTGATAGCTCTGGGTCTGTACTAGCCAGAATTCAGAAGGATGAGGGAGAACTTCATTGAAACCTTTTGAATGTTGAAAGGCCTAGACAGAGGAGATGTGGAAAGGATGTTTCCCATGATGGGGGAGTCTGGGACAAGAGGGCACAGCCTCCGGATAGAGAGGTGTCCATTTAAAACATAGCTGTGAAGAAATTTCTTTAGCCAGAGGGTGGCGAATTTGTAGAATTTATTACCACAGGCAGCTATGGAGGCGAGGTAACTGGGTGTATTTAAAGCAGAGTTTGACAGGTTCTTGATTGGACACCACATCAGAGGTTATGGGGAGAAGTCTGAGGAGTGGGGCTGAGGAGGGGAAGAAAGGATCAGCCAAGATTGAATAACGGAGCAGACTCGATGGGCCAAATGGCCTAATTCTGCTCCTGTTTTATGGTCTTATGGACTGGCAGCTCAATATTTCAGGATTCCACTGTTCTGGATGTGATAGAGCAGGGGAATGAAAGGGGAGAGGTGATGTTACTAGTCAGGAAATATCTCACAGCAGTTCTCAGTCAGGACAGACTGGAGAACTTGTCTACTGATGCTTCATGGGTGGAACTGAGGAATAGGAAATGTATGACCCTGTTAATGGGCCTATATTATAGACCACCCAATGGTCTGTGGGATTTAGGGGAACAAACTTGTAGAGAGATCACAGACTGTTGCAAGAGACATAAAGTTTTGATAGTAGGTGATTTTTTTACTTTCTACATATTGACTGGGATTCCCATACTGTAAAGGTACTAGATGGGATAGAATTTGTCAAATATGTTCAGTAAAGTTTCTTTAACCAGTACGTAGAAGTTCCAATGAGAGAGTGTGGGATACTTGATCTCATATTGGAGAATGAGACAGAGCAGTTGACAGAAGTTTGTGTAGAGAAACACTTTGCATCTAGTTATTATAATGCCACTTGTTTCAAGGCAATTCTGGAAAAGGATAGTTCTGGTCCTCGGGTAGAGATTCTAAGTTGGAGAAAGGTCAATTTTGATAGTATCGGAAAGGATCTGGCAAGTGTGGATTGGGACAGTCTGTTTTCTGTCAAAGATGTACTTGCTAAGTGCCTGTAAGAATAAAAATGTAAGGATAACAGCTTTAGAGTACCTTGGTTTTTGAGAGATATTGATGCCCTGGTTAAGAAAAAAAGGGGATGCACAGCAGGTATAAGCAGGTAGGAACAAATGAGGTACTTGAGGAATATAAGAAATGCAGCAGAATACTTAAGAAAGAAATCGGGAGGACTAAAATAAGGCATGAGGTTGCTCTAGCAGATAAGGTGAAGGAGAATCTTAAGGGCTTCTTTAAGGAGAATGTTAAGAGCAAAAGAATTGCAAGGGACAAAATTGGTCCTCTTAAAGATCAGAATGGTAACCTGTGTGTGGAGCTAAAGGAGATGGGGAAATCTTAAATGTATTATTTGCATTGTATTTTATTTACTTAGGAGACGGACACAGAATCTACTGAAGTGAGACAAAGCAGCAGTGAGGTCATGGAGATGAGGCAGTGTTGCTGTTTTGTGACAAATCAGGGTGGACAAATCCCTAGGGCCTGACAAGGTATTCCCTTGGACCCTGTGGGAGACAAGTGCAGAAACTGCACTGGCCATAGCAGAGATATTTAAATAATCTTAGGGACAGGTGAGATACCGGAGGATTGGACGATAGCTAATGTTGTTTTTCTGTTTCAGAAAGGCTCTAAAAATAAACCAGGAAATTGTAGGCTGATGAGCTTAACATCAGTAGTGGGGAAGATTCTGGAAGGTATTTTAAGGGTATAAGTGGATATTATAAGTGGATATAGTATGAATATTTGGATAGACAGAGACTGATTAGGGTTAGTAAGCACGGTTTTCTGCTTGATAGGTCACGTTTAACCAATCTTATAGAGTTTTTTGAGGATATTACCAGGAAAGATGATGAAGGCAAGACAGTGGATGTTGTCTACATGGACTTCAGTAAGGCATTTGACAAGATCCCGCATGGGAGGTTGGTCAAGAAGGTTCAGCCACTTGGATTCAAGATGAGGTAGTAAATTGGACTGGACATTAGTTTTGTGAGAGAAGCCAGTCAGTGGTGGTAAATGGTTGCCTCTCTAGAGACTGGAGACCTGTGACTAGCAGAGTGCTGTAGGGATCGGTGCTGGGTCTGTTGTTGCTTGTCATCTATGTCAACAATCTGGATGATAATGTGGTTAATTGGGTCAGCAAATTTGCAAATTACACCAAGATTGGGAGTTAGTGGACAGCGAGGAAGACCATTAAAGCTTGCAGCAGGATTGGGACCAGCTGGAAAAATGGGCTGAAAAATGGCAGATGGAATTTAATGCAGACAAGGGTGAGGTGTTGCACTTTGGGAGGACTAACCAGGGTAGGTCTCACACAGTGACCGGTAGGGTACTGAGGATAGCAGTAGAACAAAGGGATCTGGGAATACAGGTCCATAATTCTTTGAAAGTGGCATCACAGCTAGAATGAGTTATTAAAAAAACTTCTGTAAATTTGCCTTCATAGATCAAAGTATTGAGTACAGGAGTTAGGATGTTATGCTGAAGTTGTATAAGATGTTGTTGAGGCCTAATTTGGAGTATTGTGTGTTGTTTTGGTCACCTACCTACAGGAAAGATGTAAATAAGATTGAAAGAGTACAGAGAAAATCTATAAGGATGTTGCCGGTACTGAAAGACCTGAGTTGTAAGGAAAGATTAATTAGGTCAGAATTTTATTCCCTAGAACATAGAAGATTGAGCGGAGATTTGATAGAGGTATACAAAATTATGGGGTGTATGGATCGGGTAAATGCAGACTGGCTTTTTCCGCTGAGGTTGTGTGAGACTACTATGAGAGGTCATGGGTTTAGGGTGAAAGGAGAAATGTTTAAGGGGAACATGAGGGGAAGCTTCTTCACTCAGACAGTGGTTAGGGTGTGATATGATCCTTCAGCGCAAGCAATGGATGTGATAATGATTTCCGCATTCAAAAGAAGCTCGGATAGGTGCATGAATGAGAGGGGAATGTAGGGCTATTTTCCAGATGCAGGTCAATGGGACTGGGCATCTTAAATGGTTCAGCATGGACTGGATAGGCCAAAGGGCCTGGTTCTGTGCTGTAGTTTTCTATGACTCTACAATTATGTTAAATTCTAATAAAATCCTGTCAATATACAGCAAAAAGTAAATGCTTTGTGAGCTTAGATTAGATTAGATTAGATTCAACTTTATTGTTATTGTGCCGAGTACAGATACAAAGCCAATGAAATGCAGTTAGCATCTGACCAGAAATGCAAAGAATAGTATTATTTACAAAATAACTGCGATTAAAAAGTAAGTGCTACAGCACACAAATATAAAAGTACTGAGACAGTACAATATGGGTGCAATACTGCTTAGTGCTGTGATGTGAGGTTCAGCAGGGTCACATCCTCAGGGAAGAAGCTCTTCCTGTGCCTGCTGGTGTGGAGAGGAGGAATAATTTCTGAATATTTTGAAAAATAAGGAGAAATAATGCTTGAAGTAAAAAACAGTTATAGATTGCAATCCCATTTCCTTCTTGTGGCTATATGCAATAGCTATAACTTGAAACAAACCATCATATTTACTATTTTCATTGAAAAGTGAATAATTATTTTCATCAATGAGCATTGGTAAGAATTGTACATGAGTTAGATGCAAGATCTGTCTTGCAGTCTGGGCAGCAAAATTGGTAAGTACCCAATTTCTTTGTTGTTCTCTTTGCCAACTAAATTCCTAAACAAGTTCAAAGACAGATTTTCATCTGAATTTGACAGTCATACACAATGCATCCTCTGATGCCAAACCAAATACATTCTCTCCTGCAAATTCACATGTAACTTTGCTTGTACTGTAACCTTCCTTTCTTTCCAACCAGGCTCTACCTATGTCAGTACAAGTAGCAGAGGATTCAGATATTCTGTCTTTTCTTCCCCATATACCATCACCTCCATATCCATGTTTATAAACATTTATAAACCTATATTTTTGACCATTTTTGTCTACAACTTTTGTTCAGTTCTCATTACTTCATCCCTTCCATTAAATTCCCAAGAGATGGTAACTCTATGAAGTCTTTAAATATTATTTAAATGCAAGCAATGCGAGTTTCAAGCTTATCAAATATACGGTTCATATTGCTGTTTGAATTTCTTACCTGAAATATAAAAATGAATACTTTTTTCATCTTTACCAACTTTGTTAGAAGCCAAGCAATGATAAATTCCTGAAATGTTAGATTCGGCTACTACCAGAACGCTGACAGTCTAAAAGAAAACAAAATGGAAAAAAGAACAATAATGAATATCCTATTCATTTTCTCATCAAATGGAACATTTCCTTTTGCAGTGTAACAGGTACAATTATTCAATGGTCCGAGTTACTCACTGACATATAATTGTGAAATTGTTACATTTCAGTTCTTTGAAAATACTTTATTCCAAAACAATGATATTGGTAGAATAACAGGAAAACTCTCCCGATGGGGCTGTTTAACATCTTTATAGTTCTGTTCCTGGCTTTGAATATGAAGACATATTTTGTTTGGTGGTATACCCAGCTGAAGTAAAGACTGATTTTCATAGAGTTAGTTTCAGTTAAGAAGCAATTGTGATTTTTAGCAATGGTCCAAATTCTTATTATTCTGTAACTCTTGACCATTTATGACAACTCCAGATAGTTTCAAAGAATGCTTATCTAAAGCATCCTACAAGTGACTTGATACTGTCTCATCTAATGATACTCATAATGGAACCTCTATAGTCACATTTGAACAACTTAATAGGTACCCTGAAAATCATGGCAAATTTGCAGCATAAATAAGCCATCAAATGACTTTAATAAAAAAATGTTCTTGAAATGAAATAACTAATGATTATAAACTTGAGAACATCTGCAGGTACTGGAAGTCCAAAGCAAAACACACAAAATGCTGGAGGAAATCAGCAGGTCAGGCAGCATCTTTGAGAAAGAGTGAACAGTTGATGTTTCGAGCCAAGACTCTTCTTCCGAATGATTATAAGCTGATCTTTGTTGTTTCAGTATAAACTGTTAATTTCAAAGTATCCTCTTGGACCTTGTTTTGTGTCTTTTTTAAAACATCATTAGCTGTTCCAGGCACTCCCCCTCCCCATTACTCACCCCCCACTCCCCACCACAAATTCTCCTGCTTCACAATTATCAATCAATCACAGAACAATTTTGTTGTCAGCTTTATCATAATGTTAAAGATTGTTGAAAACTGGCTATCTTCCCCTGCTTCTATCATCAAAATGAAGAAAGTACAGAAAGAAAGAAAGTACTAATTGAATGAGTATTAAAATCTCAAGCTGCCCCTAGCACCTTACAGACAATGTACTTTTGGAATATGATCCCTGTAAAATTCTGGTCATTCATTTGTCTGCAGCAAGATTCCATCATAAACAATGAAATAGGTGCTCTGATTCTCTTTTATAGGTGTTGTTTGTGGGGTGCCTGCAGACTTAGACATCAAAAGAACTTCCTTACTCTTCTAATAATTGTATGGGATCTGTTGATCAGTCTAAATGGGTTTTTGGGACTTTGATTTAAAGTCACATGGTACTTCAACAGCATCGCACTCCCCCATTGCAGTGACCCTGCTAGATGATTCTCTCAAAGTTTTAGGAGTTAGCATTGTAGCCATGACTTTCATATTCTGAGACGAAAGTACTAAACTGAACCAGGCTTGACATAAGATGATTCAATGCCAATTGAGCTAGGATTTCACATATTTATGGTATGACAGAGTTTAAATGAAATTAAAGAATCATAGCTTCCCTCCTCCATCCTACTGCCTCCACAATAGGTTCCATTTCTTTCCCATAATACTAAGAATAAACTAATGTTATAGAGCCCTTAATCCAGAAAACCAGAATAATAATGCAGAGAAACATTGCAAAATATCTGGAAACTTTCTGGAATGTGATTATGAAGTTAGATTACATTACAATGCCATTTAGGTAAAGACATCTACCATCCTTAGTCAATTTAGTTCGTCCACAATTCCATGCCCAAACAAATAATGTTGGAAACATAGAAGGTTAGCAGGTTACCAACATTTTTTCAGAACAATGAGGGATAGGCATCTCAAGAATGAATTTAAAAATATTAATTTATTAAGAACTATGGCACTATCCAGAATGTTGGCTGTTGCCTACCTCTGCATGAAATAAGTATCAGATAATCAAGTGAGGGCATGTGTATGATGACAGAGGCTAGATAATAATTACTTATGTCTCCTCTTACAACGTTTCCAGGAAAAAGCTCCTGAAAGTCCTATCATCTATTATGGATCAGTCTGAGTGACAGAAAGACCTGGACCTTGAACCAGAAGGTGTTCAATCACAATTTACAATGACAACCAGATTGGGAGTTCTGGTAATTAAGTGATCCACAACTTTAAAAAGCTTTAAATGCACAATACTGTAAGTATTTCTAACAAAATGGCATGAACTTTGAGATGTAGGGCAAGGAAACCTTATCTCTCCGGAAAACAGTGATAGAGCTTGTTTAATTCGAGTGTAATTATTTAATGGCATTAGCTTTGCTATGTTATAATTACTTTGTTCGGCTTTGCTCATTTATAAAGTTGTTTGGGCTGAGATGTTGCACAACATTATGGTCATCATTCTAGTTTAATCAGAGTTTATTTGTATTCATTTCCTCCGTCTTCATTCAACTCCATATATAACAATTTTAAATGTTAAGGGTCATATTAAGGAGATCATTAATTACATTACGACCATTATATTGTCTATTCTGGTAAAACCTTTGACCTACCATTCCTTGTTTCCAGGGACTTGGCTTCATCATGTGTTTACAGGTTTGAATTTAAAACTGTTCATAGACAGTGTACAGAATTGAACTACTCAAAACATATTGTTTGTGAAATCCATATTTCAGTTACTTCAAAAAAAATCTGCTATGTACAAAGAGGTATCCAAAAAGAAAGCAACATTCATTTTGCTTTGGAATTATGTCATTTACCATAATTTATGGATTGATAACATGATGAAAATAAATTCACATTATTTTTCATTACTCAGTATTACTCAACAAGTTTTTTTTATTTGCAGTGGAAGTTTGATTTTACATTTTCAAGAAATTTCAGTTTAAGATATAAGGTAGAGCCTGCTAATTCCAAAGGACATGAGATATCCAGGACATTCTATAATAAGATACTCTGAGATTCTGGAACAATCTATTTAATTCTCTAGATAGTGTAACTCAGTCATCCTTAACGTTCAGAAAAAATGCTTACTTCACTGCCTAATTTGGTAAATTAAACCCACTTTTGCCTTTGTTCCTCATAACAAATTCATATCTATTCCCCTCCCAGAAAACTGAAGCTGATTAACTGTTGTTAGTGCATTTGGCCAATGCAGTATTCCTGACAATGTAAATATTAGATTTCTAAGATTGTTTATTTCTATATCTGTTGCATTTAAGTTCACAGCTTCCATCATGTGTTTGATCACATAAAGTCAGATCTTTGAATACTTGTTGAGGAAATTAACCACTTTGCTATTGTACCCAAGATGCTAAACCAATAGGGAATTCACCATTTCTAGCCAACAACCTGTACATAAACAACATGCATTCAATTACTGTTTATACTTTGCTATTTACACCAATGTCCTTTATTAACCATTTGATTGGAACATTAAATCATTTATTAACAGTATGTTTGATTGCTAATTGGCATTTAAAATTTTATGACAGCAAGTACTGACCCAAACACAACTACTGGTATATATTGGATTAATCTGAACAACAGTCCACTGAATAGTTTGAGAATTATATTAAAAGAGTAACTATTTATACACTGACTTCACTTTTGATGTAGTTTACACCCAATTAAGTACTTTTGAAGGTACTTGTAATATAGAAAATGCAGAAAATAATTTGTAGACGTTAGATTACCTAAACTTGAATAGAAATATGACCTGCAGTTTCTAATACAACTGATCAAGTCCCTGGCTGAGGTGAAAATTTCACTACAAATAAGATATACAAATCAATGTTTACACAATCTCCAGAAAAAGCTTGGATCACCAAATCTTTTTCTCTAGATTAAACTAGATTTTCACTTTCGCTGAAGACTACCTGGATGCAGAAAGTAAGTGAGGTGGAACAATTAATACTAAGGTAGCACAATCACTTAGCTATTGTCTTCACAAGCAAATTTGGAACAACATGCCTTTTAAATGCTGTCAATTAACTAAATATGTAAGTATGTATTTTCATGTTTTGTATTATATTCACGCACCCACTGAAAAAGGATTTAGATTTATATCTACATATCTAATGTCAGTGGAAATTTTAGTAGTTTTCAAATCAAGAGCCAAGTGGGCAGAAGTTAAGGAGGAGACTAATATTTATCTTCTGAAAAACAGACTCTGACTTTATTATCCACTAATTAATAAATTTTAAGCCCAACAAATTTATAAACATTTGTAAGTCAGATTATTTATCATGCTAAAGGTAAGATTGTCTATGTATATTGGTATCAGGAAATTAAAGGCCAGATAGCATGACTTCAGTGGTTGCCAAGATGTTAAGAGCCCATAATTAAGGATGAGGTTTCACAGTAACTGAAGGCACACTGTAAAACAGGCTGAAGTCATCATGGTTTTCGGAAGTAGAAATCTTTCCTGACAAATCCATTAGAATGCTTTGAAAAAATAATAGTAGGATAGGAAAAGGAGATTCAGGGGATGTTGTTTATTTAGCTTTTTGAAAGACCTTTGACAAAGCACATGAGGCTGCTTAACAAGGTAAGACCCCATGGCATGGACAGAAGATTGGCTGACTGGCAGGAGGCAAAGAGTGAGAATAAAGTGGGTCTTTTCTGGTTGGCTACCAGTGACTAATGGTGTTCTGCAGGGGTTGGAATTTGTCCACGACTTTTCACATTATAGGTTAATGATCCAGATGACAAAATTGATGGCTTTGCAGTCATACCTTTGGATTGCTGGAGGAAGCAGGGAGTCTGCAGAAGGACTTAAACAGATTAGGAGAATGGGCAAAGAAATGGCAGCTGGAATACAGTGTAGAAAAGTGAATTGCACTTTGGTAGAAGGAATAAAGGTGTAGAATATTTTCTAAATAGAAAGCAAGTTCAGAAATTTGATGTGCAAAAGGACTTGGGAGTCCCTGCGCAGGATTTCCTAAGTTTTATCTTGTGGGTTGAGTCAGTAGCATGGAAGGCAAATGTAACATTAGCAATCATTTCAAGAGCACTAGAAATAAAAGCAAGGATATAATGCTGAGGCTTTATAAGGCATTGCTCAGACCATACATGGAGTACTGTGAGCAGTTTTGGGGCCCATATCTGAGAAAGGATGCACTGACATTGAAGATGGTCCAGAGGGGGTTCACAAGAACAATCCCAGCAATGAAAGGGTTAACTCTAGTGGCTCTGGGCCTGTACTCACTGGAGTTTAGAAGACTGCAGGGGAGATCTCATTGAAACCTACTGCATATTTAAAGGCTTGATAAAGTGAACGTGGAGAGGATGTTTCCAATAGTGGGAGAGTCTAGGTGCAAAAACCACAGTCTCAGAATAGAAGGGTTTGCCTTCATGACAGAGATGTGAAGGAACTTCTTTAGTCAGAGGGTGATGAGTCTGTGGAATTCACAGCCATAGACAACTGTGGAGGTCAAGTCATTGGGTGTATTTAAAGTGGAGTTGATAGGTACTTGATTAGTAAGGACATCAAAGGTTACAAGGAAAAGGCAGGAAAATCGACCATGAATGATTAGCAGAGCATACTCAATCTGCCAGAAGACCTAATTCTGCTCCTATGATTATGGTCTTATGATCTTATGATTCTGATTTGGCTTAAATACGATGCTTCTGTTAGGCATCTAGCCATGTTAAGGAAGAAAAGAAATGGACAAAGAATACCACAGAAAAAAACTTAAGACAGTTAAATACATCTAACCAAATAAAACATGTTACATTTTCAAAGTATTTAAAACAATATTCATTAGAAAGAATACGTACATAATTGTAAATGCATTTAATTGTTTAAATACCTTATTTTTCCCTTCCAGTAGTTCTACTCTTTCGTTAATGCCGTGTATCTTATTTCCAATAATGTTGATGTTACTGCCAAGTCTATCCATAGAAACAATGCTGCCTTTGGTCTCTGCATATGCTTCACATCTGGAAACATCATGTAAGAGTCATTACAGAATGATAAACTGCATACAAGGCTTTTCCTATCTAAAAAATTAATGCGACAGATTCTAAAATGGAAGTTTATTAAGAAACCACTCTGGTGATGGTACTGAGCAAATAACAAAATCCAGACGTTTCTCGATATTATCAGATTATTTTTGAAAAGTTTGGTTTAAAAAATTGCATTATATGCCCTCTGGAAAGCTTTGTTAAAGATTTAAGATGAAGATTCAAAATAGTTTATGGACAATCTTCAGTACACATGTGTAAAGGAGAACAAAATGATTATTACTCCAGATCCAATGCTGCATAAAAGGACACAAAACGTAAGTAACACAATAAAAAAGAAAAGAGATGTATAAATATAAAAACAATCCTATAAAACTCTATGTACTGTTAATATACATTGACTGATTGCGTGTATATTAAGTGACCCTGGGTGATGTGTATGTAGTGGAGGTGAGGGGTGATGGGGTGGGTTAATGGGTGAAGGTGTTGCTCAGCCTGGGGAAGCAACTGTTTCTGAGTCTATCAGGCCTGGTATGGAAGCTACGTAGTCTCTTCCCCGATGGGGCTGGGACAAGCAGTCCATAAGCAGGGTGAGTGGAATCCTTCATGATATTGCTGGCCTTTATCCAGCACTCTTCTGTACACATGATGTTAACTTTGCAATATTCCTCAAAGCCAAGTTAAAAAGAGTTCTAAATTGAATTAAAATATTATAGTCTCTTCTTCAATAGGCAAGGCTTCACTCCTCATTCAAGTGAACACCTCCTCCACCTGACATATCAAAGTGCTTGTCTTGACCAAATACATCTTCATCAACTATATTTCGAGTCTCATTGTTTTGTTCTTGTGTTCTGCTATGTGAGGTGCTACAACCAATGACCTGACTGCTCAAGTGAAGTCTTTTTGAGTTTGCACTACCATATTTTGTATATTAAGTAGGTTCAGTAGAATAGCTTTTGAAGAGGAGCCATGGGCCACCTCACATCTGGACAAAATGTATTAATGAATCCCATAGTTCCATGTGAAAGACGATACGACACGGGCCTGTTAGGCAGACTTCTGCTTTAATTATGAGGGAGAATCAGAATCAGGTTTATTATCACCAGCACATGACATGAAATCTGTTAACTTAGCAGCAGCAGTTCAATGCAATACATAATATAGAAGAGAAAAATAATAATAATACTAAATAAATCAATTACAGTATACGTATATTGTATCGTCAGAAGCCCTCAGTAGAATGGTTATTTCAATTCAATGTGATCTACAATCAAACCAACTCATTATTATGAGGGTTCAGCTCTAATTACTTTGTCACACAGGAAGAGGAAGTGGAAAATGACATGGAAAAGTAAGGTCGGGTTAAACTTAGATAATCCTTTCTGTCCATGCTGACCTTGAACAGCTCCTACGACTGTGCTACCAGTAAAGATGATCTTAATTTCCCATTCAGCAACAACTCTATCCTCATTGCATCCCCTCTGGCAATGTTCTCTTTTCCATAATGCAAAAAAAAAGAAAATATTTCAAAGCAAATTTACAAATCAAAGCATGAGAATCATGGAATCATCACTTAATGACTGTTTACCATCATGCTAACACTCCTGTACAGAGTTAATTCCGAAGAACATAGAACATAGAACATAGAATAGTACAGCACAGTACAGGCCCTTCAGCCCACAATGTTGTGCCGACCCTCAAACCCTGCCTCCCATATAAGCCCCCACCTTAGATTCCTCTATATACCTGTCTAGTAGTCTCTTAAACTTCACTAGTGTATCTGCCTCCACCACTGACTCAGGCAGTGCATTCCACGCACCAACCACTCTCTGAGTAAAAAACCTTCCTCTAATATCCCCCTTTAACTTCCCACCCCTTACCTTAAAGCCATGTCCTCTTGTATTGAGCAGTGGTGCCCTGGGGAAGAGGCGCTGGCTATCCACTCTATCTATTCCTCTTATTATCTTGTACACCTCTATCATGTCCCCTCTCATCCTCCTTCTCTCCAAAGAGTAAAGCCCTAGCTCCCTTAATCTCTGATCATAATGCATACTTTCTAAATCAGGCAGCATCCTGGTAAATCTCCTCTGTACCCTTTCCAATGCTTCCACATCCTTCCTATAGTGAGGTGACCAGAAATGGACACAATACTCCAAGTGTGGCCTAACCAGAGTTTTATAGAGCTGCATCATTACATCGCGACTCTTAAACTCTATCCCTCGACTTATGAAAGCTAACACCCCATAAGCTTTCTTAACTACCCTATCCACCTGTGAGGCAACTTTCAGGGATCTGTGGACATGTACCCCGAGATCCCTCTGCTCCTCCACACTACCAAGTATCCTGCCATTTACTTTGTACTCTGCCTTGGAGTTTGTCCTTCCAAAGTGTACCACCTCACACTTCTCCAGGTTGAACTCCATCTGCCACTTCTCAGCCCACTTCTGCATCCTACCAATGTCTCTCTACAATCTTTGACAATCCTCTACATTATCTACAACACCACCAACCTTTGTGTCGTCTGCAAACTTGCCATCCCACCCTTCTACCCCCACGTCCAGGTCGTTAATAAAAATCACGAGAAATAGAGGTCCCAGAACAGATCCTTGTGGGACACCACTAGTCACAATCCTCCAATATGAATGTACTCCCTCCACCACCACCCTCTGCCTTCTGCAGGCAAGCCAATTCTGAATCCACCTGGCAAAACTTCCCTGGATCCCATGCCTTCTAACTTTCTGAATAAGCCTACCATATGGAACCCTGTCAAATGCCTTACTAAAATCCATACAGATCACATCCACTGCACTACCCTCATCTATATGCCTGGTCACCTCCTCAAAGAACTCTATCAGGCTTGTTAGACACGACCTGCCCTTCACAAAGCCATGCTGACTGTCCCTGATCAGACCATGATTCTCTAAATGCCTATAGATCCTATCTCTAAGAATCTTTTCCAACAGCTTTCCCACCACAGACATAAGGCTCACTGGTCTATAATTACCCAGACTATCCCTACTACCTTTTTTGAACAAGGGAACAACATTCGCCTCCCTCCAATCCTCCGGTACTATTCCTGTGGACAATGAGGACATAAAGATCCTAGCCAGAGCCTCAGCAATCTCTTCTCTCGCCTCATGGAACAGCCTGGGGAATATTCCGTCAGGCCCCGGGGACTTATCTGTCCTAATGTATTTTAACAACTCCAACACCTCCTCTCCCTTAATATCAACGTGCTCCAGAACATCAACCTCACTCATATTGTCCTCACCATCATCAAGTTCCCTCTCATTGGTGAATACCGAAGAGAAGTATTCATTGAGGACCTCGCTCACTTTCACAGCCTCCAGGCACATCTTCCCACCTTTATCTCTAATCAGTCCTACCTTCACTCCTGTCATCCTTTTTTTCTTCACATAATTGAAGAATGCCTTGGGGTTTTCCTTTACCCTACTTGCCAAGGCCTTCTCATGCCCCCTTCTTAAGCTCCTTTCTTGCTTCCCTATATTCCTCAATAGACCCACCTGATCCTTGCTTCCTAAACCTCATGTATGCTGCCTTGTTCCACCTGACTAGATTTTCCACCTCACTTGTCACCCATGGTTCCTTCACCCTACCATTCTTTATCTTCCTCACCGGGACAAATTTATCCCTTACATCCCACAAGAGATCTCTAAACATCGACCACATGTCCATAGTACATTTCCCTGCAAAAACATCATCCCAATTCACACCCGCAAGTTCTAGCCTTATAGCCTCATAATTTGCCTTTCCCCAATTAAAAATTTTCCTGTCCTCTTTGATTCTGTCCTTTTCCATGATAATTATAAAGGCCAGATGCTCACCCACTGAGAGATCTGTGACCTGACCCGGTTCATTACCTAGTACTAGATCTAGTATGGCATTCCCCCTGGTCGGCCTGTCCACATACTGTGACAGGAATCCATCCTGGACACACTTAACAAATTCTGCCCCATCTAAGCCCTTGGAACTAATCAGGTGCCAATCAATATTAGGGAAGTTAAAGTCACCCATGATGACCACCCTTTTATTTTTGCACCTTTCCAATATCTGCCTCCCAATCTGCTCCTCTGTATCTCTGCTGCCACCAGGAAGCAGCAATGGTGGAAGGCTATGGAGGCTGCAGCTTGCTTTGTAGCTAGTGAGTGGCCCTAGAAGCAATGGATCCTGAAGACCCACCATCTTCTTGACCTAACCAGCAATATGCTAGCCTGACTGGCTGATTAGCAAAAACAATGCTGTTGAGGAATGGCTTAGAAATTCTGTCAGATCTATCACTCTTCCACAGAATCCTACCACTCTTCTTCCATGCTAACTTCTGATTAAGAGCAGTGTCAAAGTCTGTGACTAGGAGTTAGGATCAGTGTTATTTTCACTTTCCCTCTGTCCTTATTACATCTCTTGTGTATGTGGAAAGGGTAAAGTGTAGACTACAATTGTGGTGAGGGGTGTAGTGCAAAGTAAGAGCTGAAATCTTGTGCCATCTGCTGGTAAATTTGAATCAATCATGGGATGAGAGGGAAGTGAGAGACAAAGTGGAGCATTAGGTATGTGGGTTCCATCACCTTGTAATTTTTGGGTCTGTTGCTGGTGACATTTTCAGTCATTTCCATTGTGGTGGTTGGTATAGCCATGGGGGTGCCCCTCTGCACTGATTTGTCCTACAAGAGAGGATGAGTGCACAAGTGAATGTGTTTGGATAATGTGCCTAAGTGATTAGTAGTGTGTTCAGTCACTGAGATATCATTGGGAAACTTAGACCGATGAAGGTGTGATGAGCCTACAAATGATAGAGATTGCCGGTTGTGAAAATACTATTCTGTATGTAGTGCCAATGGTCTAGTTATGGGATGTGGCATTTAAAGATGTATTCACTGATCTTGGATACAAATGTGAGATTCCTGAACAAACTGATATGCTGTATGACTGAGGCCTGATTCCCAGTGTGAACCTTCACAGTAATCTCCTTTGCTTTACATGTACAGGGGGTCTGCTGGCTTCTTGCTTCTCCTTGAAGAAATCTGCCATCCTGTGCATCATATTTTAAGGCATTATAGAAAAGACAGCAATTAGTTTTGATATTCAGGATTTCTTAGATATTTGAATAGTGGTAAATGCAAATTTGCTCTTAAATAAAAAGGAAAGAGTTCACAGAGAACTGAAGGGCCAGTTAGCCCAAAATGAGCTGTAGGTAAAATGATATAATCTCATATTAGATAAGTAGTATCCAGAAAATCCTCTGATACAGCAGTGTTAGCACAAACTATTGGGAGTGAAGCTATGTTGGCCACATCTAACATAGTGAATAAATGGCAGTAGTGCATATAACTTGATAATATATGTGTTTGTGTGTGCATGCCTGTGTTTTTATTCCTATACTATATATGTTTAAAAAGTTTGCAAGAAAAGCTCTTTAGGCTTACTCTCTCCATTTCCTAGATACGGGCTGGGAAGCAAATAGGGAGAGCTGTTGATAAGAATTTCTTATTTCTATTACAGAATTGAGTTTACTGCCTTACCTCACCATGCTGAGGTGCAATCCAGAAAAAGACCAAGTGTGAATGGCCAGCAGAAACTACCTCAGGGTGATAGCACATTATTCTCACCAATGGCACACAAGAAAGTGGACGGAGGCAACTATTCCAAACCCTGGTACTGCATACAATAGATTAAGTCGAAGAGCACATCAATCACAAACTATCAACAATAGGAAACATCAAGGTAACAAACACTGGCAAGACACATAAATTACATCTGAAGAAAGAAAATTTGGCTGCACTCAAGTTGTCCAGGGAGTATTCTTGTTATAATGTTGGACACAGTATCATCAGGAAACAGAAGCACAGAATTTTGAAAAAAAGGTTTAAGGACATGGCAAAGAGGCAGGGAGTACAAGTTATGCAAAGGGTGGATGGATATCTACGTGGCAGTCTACTCAAGGAGAGCCAGCTGATTGATATGTTAGTTTCCTGTAAGTCATTTCCCACTAAATGCACAATGCCCTCCTTAAGCAGGTGTTTTATGCTGACTTCTCATTCTGCTGGATTCTCTGCAGTAAGAAACAATTTGATGATAATATGTAGCATTTGGGCAAACATGCAATTTTGATGTTCCTTGGCATATTAAGGTATCACAATATTTCATCTCATGATTTTTATGGCCTATTTCATGAAGACATTTGTAAACGCTAATTCCGTTTTATATCTTTATTTCTCTTCTTCTGATTCTCTTTTATTTATATTTATTCCTGCCCTCCTCAGATTTCACCCAACACCTACCAACTGCTCATGTCTCTGTAATTTTCCTTTATTCTCAGTTCTATAATTTTTTTTGCCTCCATCACCAAATTTCCCACCCTTACTTTCTGATTTCTTCAATGAGGGTTTTGAGCAATGCAGACTCACACTCCAGAAATGTCTCACATTTACATTCTTGCCTATATCTTCAAATGACTCCATAGTTTCCACTTCCTGTGGTCTTATTATCTCCCTACATGGACTTTGCATCCCTTATTCTGACCTATTGCACATTACTATGCTATCAGCCGCTCCCTCCTGTTCACTCTCTATTCCCTAATTTCCATTTCCCTAACATGGTGGTTGTGCCTTCAGTGATCCAAAGCTCTTGAATTTCCTCCCAAAATCTTTCTGCCCTTTTCCCTTGCTATCTTTTATTTTCTTTACCATGGTCACTTTTGACCAGGCTTTACTTCAAAAGGCCTAAATTCATCTTACTATTTTTTTCTCATTATTATACACCATGAGATGTTTTCTTTAAAATAAATTGTTATCTCTGTAAATCAAATAATGGTAACACTATTGATTATAGGTTAACCTCAATCTCCCTTTGCTCCTTTTTATAGCTTGAAGTGAAATAATAAGACCAAAAGGAACATGAGAAAGTCTAATCTTTTTAATAGATTCATTGAGCAGATGACTGTTGGCACTGCATTTCAAATCTATGTCTCTTCCAGTTCATAAAGTAAAAAAATCAAATTGCTGGATGAGCCCATCAACGATTTCATGTGCTTCATGTCTGCGAGCTCTCGGCACTTTTCCCACTTAGATGATGAATGAGACTGAGGCTTTGGGCCTACTCCGGGAATTTGAATCTAAGGACTCGATTTGGTTCGGAATGCTGTTGCTCACTCCCGTTATTTGCATGATTTGTGCTTTTTCCTTTTTCTTTGTGCATTGGGTGTTGGTCTTTTTTTTAATTGATTCTTTCAGATTTCTTGCTTTGTGGCTGCCTGTAAGCAGGCAAACCTCATGATTGTGTAATTTATACGTACTTGGATAATAAATGTACTTTGAATGTTTGAATCCTTCTGTTGCCCCTTCTCCAGCCTTCCTTCCATGGTCCTCGATCCCTCCCATCTGGTTCCTTCTTCTTCAGCCCTTCATTTCTTCCACCTATCATCTCCTAACTTCTTACTTTTCCCCTCGCCTGGTTTCACCTATTACCTGTCAACTTGTTGTCCCACACTCCCGTTTCCAGTCCTGTTGAAGGTATCAGCCTAAAACATTGACTATTTATTCGCCTCCATGGATGCTGCCTGACTTGCTGAGTTCCTCCAGCACTTACTGTGTGTTTACCTGAAATGTCAACTATCCCTTTGCCTCCACAAATACTGCCTGACCCATTAAGCGCCTTCATCAGTTTGTATTTTTTTTGCTCCAGATTATAGCACCTGCACTGCCTTGTGTCTCCAGTTTGTGAGCTTGTCATCCTCATATCCACAGTACAGGAATCCCAGAAGAAACTGTACTAGATACCAAAAGAAAGATCAGTACCTAAGGATTCGGTTGTAGACAATAGTTAGTTACTTTCCCATAACAAAACGGTAATCTTTTAATCAAAAGAATCATCTTTTCCATAATGAAATATGCCGATGTCTATTTACGGATCAGGTTGAGTCATTCCAGAAACTCAGCTAAGAACTCCTCGGTGTGAGTCAGCCTTATACCATCAATGAAATTGCCACATCAGGGAAGCATGGGGGTAACATTATTCATCCACTTGTATAGAGTGCTGGCCAAACCACATCTAGAGATCTGGAGTGCTGTGTATGGGATAATCTTCTTATTTAAGGATTTTAATATGTTTGAAGCAAATCACAGTTTTACTAGTTTCAGACCAGGGTTGATTTATGAGGAGAGATTTGACAAACTGGGCTTGTTTTAGAAGAATGAGTGAGAGGTGACTTAAACTAACTATACAATATAAGAATCAAAATCCAGTTTATTATCAATGACAGAGTGGATCCAGAGAAGATGTTTCCACTTGTGGGAGGATCTATCAGAGGGTGTGGTGGGGGGGTTACAGTTGGAAAATAAGGAGTCATCCATTTCTGGTAAGGATAGGATATTCCTTATCTTAAAGACTCAGGAACTTTTGGAATGCTCTTCCTTAAATGGCAGTGGAAGCAGAGTCCTGAATATTTTTAATACAAATTTGGATTGATTCTTGATAAACCAGGAAGTAAGAGGTTACCGGGAGTGAGCAGGAATGCCAAGTTCAGCTGATAAGTAGGTAGGGTGTCATCAAATTGAATGCTGGAGTAGGTCAGAACTGCTGTGTGACTTATTTCTACAAATTTCAATGTTTGTGATGGTTTTATGCAACAGCCATGTAAGAGTTTGACAGACCTGGATGTTATTCTCAAAATAGCCAGCGTAGGCTACACTTGTGGCTAGATGGTTATTTCAGCACAGTGCCAGACTTGATCACTAGACAGATAAGTGAATCACTTATATTTACCCTTCAAGAACCCATTGACACATTGCACCAAGCCATCAGCCATCTACTGGCTTGTGGTCTCCAACTCATTTCCTCTTCTTAAGATTTGCCATTCTGCCCCCCAATGACAACTTCCAAGTCACCTCCACTAAAGATCCTCATTTTCTAATTCCCTCCTCTATCCCCAACTATAATCTATCCCTCTTCCCCAAACAACCCTTCCCTTAACTTTCTATCTTCAATCCAGTCCCATGACAATTAACACACATGAAAATTGCTGGTGAACACAGCAGGCCAGGCAGCATCTATAGGAAGAGGTACAGTCGACGTTTCGGGCCAAGACCCTTCGTCAGGACTAACTGAAAGAAGAGACAGTAAGAGATTTGAAAGTGGGAGGGGAGGGGGAGGTCCGAAATGATAGGAGAAGACAGGAGGGGGAGGGACCGAGCTAAGAGCTGGAAAGTTGATTGGCAAAAGGGATATGAGAGGATCAGAGGACAGGAGGCCTAGGGAGAAAGAAATGGGGAAGGGAGCTCAGAAGATGGGCAAGGAGTTATAGTGAAAGGGACAGAGGGAGAAAAAAAAGAGAGAAAAATAATAAATAAATAAGGGATGGGGTACAAAGGGGAGGTGGGGCATTAACAGACGTTAGAGAAGTCAATGTTCATGCCATCAGGTTGGAGGCTACCTAGACGGAATATAAGGTGTTGTTCCTCTAACCTGAATGTGGCTTCATCTTGACAGTAGAGGAGGCCTGGATAGACATATCAGATTGGGAATGGGGCGTGGAATTAAAATGTGTGGCCACTGGGAGATCCTGCTTACTCTGGTGGACAGACCGTAGGTGTTCAATGAAACGGTCTCCCAGCCTGCATTGGGTCTCGCCAATATATAGGAGGCCACATCGGGAGCACTGGATGCAGTATTTCACCCCAGCCGACTTACAGGTGAAGTGTCGCCTCACCTGGAAGGACTGTCTGGGGCCCTGAATGGTGGTGAGGGAGGAAGTGTGAGGGTATGTGTAGCACTTGTTCCACTTACAAGGATAAGTGCCAGGAGTGAGATCAGTGGGAAGGGATGGGGGGGACAAATGGACAAGGGAGTTGCATAGGGAGTGATTCCTGCGGAAAGCAGAGAGAGAGGGGGAGAGAGAAAGATGTGCATAGTGGTGGGATCCCGTTGGAGGTGGCGGAAGTTACGGAGAATTATATGTTAGACCTGGGAGCTGGTGGGGTGGTAGGTGAGGACAAAGGGAACCCTATTCCTAGTGGGGTGGCAGGAGGATGGGGTGAGAGCAGATGTGCGTGAAATGGGAGAGATACATTTGAGAGAAGAGTTGATGGTGGAGGAAGGGAAGCCCCTTTCTTTAAAAAAGGAGGACGTCTCCTTCATCGTGGAATGAAAAGCCTCATCCTGAGAGCAGATGCTGCCGAGACAGAGGAATTGCGAGAAGGGGATGGCATTTTTGCAAGAAACAGGGTGAGAAGAGGAATAGTCCAGGTAGCTGTGAGCATCAGTAGGCTTATAGTAGACATCAGTAGATAAGCTGTCTCCGGAGATAGAGGCAGAAAGATCAAGAAAGGGGAGGGAGGTGTCGGAAATGGACAAGGTAAACTTGAGGGCAGGGTGAAAGTTGGAGGCAAAGTTAATGAAGTCAACAACCTCAGTGTGTGTGCAGGAAGCAGCGCCAATGCAGTCATCGTTGTAGCGAAGGAAAAGTGGGGGACAGATACCAGTATAGGCTTGGAACGTGGATTGTTCCACAAAGCCAACAAAAAGGCAGGCATAACTGGGACCCATATGGGTGCCCTTGGTTCAAGCTCTATAACATCTGGTCTTTTATCCATCCTGCAACAAAATGTTCCTGATCAATTCCCCACCCTCTGCCCCTCTCCAAACAACTGGGTGTCCATCCCTCCCACACTAATTTGTCCCTGTTCCATCCCCTATAAGCAATTCCTGATCCATCCTGCACAGCTGGTCCCTAAGCTATTCCTCCCAACTTTCAGTCACAAATGCGCACAAACATTAACATAATCAAATTATGTTAAAAGTTTAGCAAGAATATTATTTAAGTTCACAATTAATTTTCAATATCGTAATTGTATTCTGACACAATATAAATTTTTCTAACATTGATAAAAATAATTAAATTATAAACCTTTCAGATGATTTCTCAAGAAGTATGGAAAAGTGTGCAGGTTTGGATGACATATACTGGTGACCGGTCACTGCCCTCACCCAAACCTACAACCTTCTTTCTCTGATTATCTCAATTTGGCTCAATTTGGGTCAAAAGTTGTGCAGCTCTTGCTACTTGTGCCCAGGCCTTGGGATACACCAACATTTTTAGGGAAAGAATGGTTGCCGAGTATTTGAGTCCTTCTGTCACTTACAAAATCATTGCTTTCCTTGTGCAGTCACTTCATGAGAAATCAAATGAAAGGTTCATAATTTAAGTATTTTTATCAATGTTGGAAAAAATGGATATTGAACAGAATGCAGTCATGAAACTGAAAGTTAATTGTGAAATTACACTAATATTTCTACTAAACTTTTAACATAATTTATTTCACTGCCAGCTTCTCATGGCATTGTTAACGGGCATGGCTGTTGTAGCAACTTAAACCTTGAAAAAATATTTGTCACAATTGTGGTTGTGATGGAATGTTTAGGATTGATTGAGTCTCAAGCATTAATCAGGCACTTAAGGGAAGTGCATTGCACCACATTCGAAGAGTGAGAGACAATTGTGCTGCTGGGAATGGTCTTGCTTGGGGGAGGAAACTAAAACAACAAGAGGAAAGCCGCATATACTGTGATTTTGCACAGGAAGCTTGTAGCACCTTCTGCTAAAGTAAGATAAGAAAACTCCCATGGTTCATGCAGGAGAAGGCCATTGCTATCTGCCTGCCAATGTGTTTAATAACTGCCTTGTGGCATTGGAACTCGCACAAAAGCTGTTAATTCAAAAAATTCTAAATTAGGATATGAGTCACAATCTCTGAACAGTAAAGAGTCGATCCGAATTCAAAATTAATCCTGTGGAGTATTTATTCTCCTTCTACTGTCTTCCGATTTGATTCAGATTAAGTATGTTTCAATATTTTATCAGAAGTCAGTGATTCCTGTTATACTAATGACTGCAACTTGCCTTCAATATGTCCTGAAATAAAAACAGTAGAGATTTGAATTCCAATAAGGGCTCGTACAAGAATGTTTCGATCACACTTCTGTTTAAAAGCCCAGGTGTCACTCAATTTGCTCCAATGATAGACAATGACTTCAGTTGCAGAAAGTGTATGGTTTATTTATAAATACAGTACAATAACAGGCACTTACAGCCCAACAAGCCCAAACTGCCCAATTAACCTTTCAACCAGTACGTCTATGGAATGCAAGAGGAAACCAGAGCACCCAGAGGAAACCCACACGGTCAGAGGCAGAACATACAAACTCTCTAGAGACACTGGAGGAACTGAACTCAAGTTGCTGGCACTGCAATAGTGCTACGCTAACTGCTACACTGCCATTTTTGTGGTAGATAGTAGCAGACTTGCAATTACAGGGAACTTTGGTCAAATACTAAGTGGACTGACTAAAAGAGACCAGTGAAAAGACTGAAATAAATTCATTGATGGGATTCATTAGAGTTTGTCTCCCAAACAACAAATGATCAATATGTGCAGACAGAATGTTCTCCAATGGAGTGGGGATTTTGTTGGAGGGAATCCAGCATTTTGTTCATTGAGCCCAATCAGAAATTAATCCTTAAAGGAGTAAGTTAGTAGTATTGAGGGTTGGGGGTGAGGGGATAGTTGTTGGGATTAAAATTTTGAAGACTATCCTTGTGAGAGAGGTAAATGAAAAATCTGGAAGTAGTTATTCCGTTCCTGGTTCCTACAAACACCAGAAGGCACAGTAGTAAATCCGATTAACTTGTCAGAGTCTACTGTCATCATATCAGCAGTGTTTAGCATAAGTGTTACTGTTATTATTAGGATCCTACACTGTCAAAGGAACAAAGTGAGAATATTTGTGTGCTTCTCCATCCGTTTCAGGATTGACTTCATTTCAACTATAGTTCTAAAATGTAGGACTTTGGCATAACCTCACTCACACCTCTACTTCCACAAGAGGCGAAGGAAATATAGGATGTCCCTATTGACCCTTATCAATTTTTATCAATGCACCATAGAAACCATCCAATCTGGTTGCATAACTGTTCTGCCTAAGACCGCAAGAAATTCATTCCATATACCTGTCACCCTCTGTGTGGAAAAGCTCTCGGATCTCCGTTAAATTTCTTCCCTCTCACTTTAAACATATGACCTCTAGACTCTAAGTATCTACCCCTTTTCTGCACTTAATATTTTATAAACCGTCACAGCTTCCTAAATTCCAGTGAGAATAAACTCAGCCTCTCCAATCTCTCCTTTCCAGGCAGCATCTTTTGCACTCTTTGTCATGTTACCACGGCTGTACACAGTATTCCAAGTGCAGTTTGACCTTCATTTTATACAGCAGTTTCTAGTTTCAGCCTGTCATCTAAAGGTCTCAGATTTTAAGTACGTCATGTGATGTCTTATAAATAAATCCCATATCCCTTTGGATATGTATGCTTAATATATGCATTGAGATATTACTAATTTTGATGAAGATGTTGAAATACATTTTTGAACATTCTCGTGATTGTCACATGGTATGTTTTAGACGAGGTACAGCAATAGAACTGATTGGAAAATAATTTGTCAAAAACCTCTGTATGCACAGGTAAATAGGTACAGTAGAGTAAACCACAATGGCAAGTATCAGCAAGGTTGACCTGTTACTGGACTATAGCGCACTGTACTATGAAGGTAAGCTAAATTTAGCAGTGACATGATTGAATATGGGTGTGATAGAAAAGACTTAAAAGGAACGTGAAGAGCAAATGTTTCATTCAGAGGAAGGAGGGTTTATAACAAGCCACCAAAGTAATAGAGCAGGTACAATTAAAATGTTTAAAAGACATTTAAGCATTCACGGATTGGAAAAGTTTAGAAAGAATTGTTCAAATTCAAGAAAAATTGGGACTAGCTCAAGTAGACAACTTGTTCTGCCTGGATCAGTCAGGCTATTGGGCCTGTTTCCATGCTGTATAACTCCTATGACTCTTATGACTATGGAGTCTAGGCATACGAGTGAGACGAGTTCCGTTATTATAACTAGAATGGCCATTGTGCAGTTCTGTCTGTTTATAATGGTCAAGTATAACAAAGCTTGAGAATTAAATCACATTTCAAAAGTTTGCAAAATTAACAGTAAAAGTAGTTTTGGCGGCAATTGGGATGAAGGATTTTGAAGTTCATATAGTGAGGAATAGATATTTATGGTTTTTGCAACAAACAGAAACTATTGACTTTCAAATAAAGATGTTGGTTAGCAAACATGCAAATTAATACTGTTGCAGATTGTTTGATGACGAGTTACACTTCTTTTTGTAAATTCAACCAAATACCATTATGAAAAGCAATAATCATGCTGGAAAACTACTCTGAATAAGGTTTAACAGACCTAAAGTTAAACAGACAGCAAGTAAAAGCACCAGACATTGTAATGAACAACAACAGGTCAACTTTAATGGGAAAGGACTGGCTGAAATTGTATCGGTATTTACATATATTCCAAAGTCATACATTTAAAAAATTGTTGAAAATGTATGACCATCTGCTCATAGACGACCCCTCTGGAATAACACAGTACAATGAGCGAAGATGAAGATCATAGCACACAAGGAGCAACATATTCAAAGGACTTAACTAATACATAGATTAAATGGAATCAAATCATTATCAAAGATTTTCCAAGCCATGATGAATAAAATCTTGCAAGCTGTAGATTATTGCTCATGTAACCAAGACTATCTGAGAAAGAAAATCTTTCAGTTTTGGAGGAATTGTTCAGGAGATAAAAGGAGCACAATATGAAGTTGAAGTGAAACATACTGCCTTTTTTCAATGATCAGTACCTCATTTCAAATGTACTTCATTTGAAAGTTGATGCTAATGGCTTACAAAGTGAAGGAAAATGTAGAAACTAACACCAATACGTCAAAGCCTAAAAATATCACATAATATTAAGGTTGTTCCTAGCAATGGTCCAATATTAAACTCAATTCCTTCCAGATTTTGGCAGGTACCCATGCCATTGCAACACATGGTGAAAAAAGATGTGAAGTGGATGTAGGACAATGTCAAGAACCACCGAGCAAAAAAAAAGACAAGTACATGAAATTTGATCCATTCACATATTTTGCTTGATCTTTCCTAACAGAGAAGGGCATTCCTTGGAGAATAGATTTACATGCAGGATAAAACTTCCAAATCTTGTGATGTCTTGTAAATAAACCCCATATCCCTTTGCATATACATGCTTAATACATACATTAAGATATTACGAATTGTTGATGAAGATGTTGAAATAAATTTTTGAACATTATTCATGATTGTCACATGGTATGTTTTAGATGAGGTTTCAAGTTTCTGCTAGTTAAGGGATTACCCATCTGCTCAAAAGGACCCAGCTTTATATAAACATTATTGGCAAGTGTTGTGTCTTACAGCCGTTGCTGTATCTAGTGCTTTCAGCTGTTGTTTGAAACTATGAAAGGAATTGAATTGGCCAAAGTCTTCCTTGCATTTGAAGCTCATTAAGGGTGGAAAGAATGTAATTGCTGTTCGATACATCCTGACTTATTCAAGTAGCAATGTACATTTGCAAAAAAAAATTCATACATTAGTATTTTTCCAAACTGAAAATTAGGCAGAAATTGTCTTCCTCTATTTTTAGTGCTGCAGAGAGTAGAACTGGTACCTTAGAGGCACCAAGAATAATTTTCTGAAACATCAGCTGACCATGAGAAATATTCATTGAATCAGACTTTGAAAAATACCAATTTGAAGAAAGCCATTAAATAATCAAGAACTATGCCCAAATAATTGTTGAATGACCCTGTTTACTAAAAACCTGCTTGGTATCACCAAATCCAAGAGGTTTACAGGTCAATGAACAATTTTATTAATCTAGCTATATTCAATTCCAGGTTACTAGGACTGTATGTTAGTCAGTTCCACCTCATTCCCCATCCCACATAAAGTGAAAAAGCATCTGTTTATGTAGTCATATGTAATGATGTAAATCATCAGTCTCATTCTGTCATCATGTTCACAAACTTCAATACAATAAAGTTCACCATCAGACATGCAATAGCTAATTTTAATGGTATAGAGGCAGCTACCTCTGTTAAAACTAAAAATACTGAAATTAACAATACACATTGGCATGGAGTGGATTACAAGACACTTTATTAAATTAAGTAATTAAAAAGCATATAAAGTGTAAAACAGCAGAAAGCAAAAAACTTTTTATCATTGAACATTAGACTGTAAAATCATTATTAAAAACCATGGGGAGAATAAGCATATTAAGAAGGGAGAAGTTTGTGGAATTAATTTTCCTTAAATATGCCTTAACCTGCCTACAAAGTCTACACATAGAGCATTTTTGTAGCTTTGAAAATAGGTACGCCATATTTGCAGAAGGGTACTTCTGAGATTTTTGAGTCATAAATGGATATGGATGAAATACCAATTCTCACAAAGATTGTTGAAAAAACTAGTAATTTGAATGTTTCTATAAATCAATCATACATACTCTGTCACAATCATTTAACCATTGCCTTTTGCTTTACCTATGGTCTCATTAGGGACAACACAAAAACCTCTCATGAATACGTCAATAACACTTTTTTCTATTGTATACCTGTAGTCTGTGTGAACTCAATGATACTGTGTAAAATTTGTATTTAAGTACACAGGCAGAAAAAGGAATCCTGCAAATTGAATTTTACTGTTTATATCTGTACATAGTCTAATCAAACAAGTAATAACAAACAAAAACTAGGATATGTTGCATCAGTGATAAAGCATGAAGTCAAAGTAAACAGACAAAATGAAAATTTAAAAATTATAGATGTTTAACCATGATTAACTTTACATAAAGGAGATTCACATTAATCTTTGGTCCTTTTAAATATTTGCCTCCTGAAAATACCACAAGTGCAAACAGAAAGTGCTTACCATAGGCTGCAGCTTCTTAGAGCGAAGCTTTGTCTGTTAGAAATTCCAATCAAACACACTTCTTTCCAATAATCTTTTTGTATTGATATGTATCAGGCAATAGACTAAAGTATGAGTAAGTGGGGAAGGGATTTAAAGAAAGGAGAACCAGCCTCTAAAAAGTTTTAAATATAATTTGTACATGATCTTTAAAAGGTATTCAATGGAAGTTTCTGATTAAAATGATATTTTCTAGAGGAGATAATGTGAATTTCTTTTCTGATAATTTAAAATTGTGAGAAAGCCTATTTAGATAAACAAAAATATCTAGCCCTTTTTAACACCAACCGCCCTGAGGATTTTATAATAGCTAAAACTGTTTCATTTATTTTTGTGTTTGGCATATATGCATTTATAAAAATATTATTTTGGCACAATTTGTGGCTACCTACATTCATAAGGCATAAGAAATTACAATAATGAAATATATATTAAACACTGACTTTTTAATTAAATAAATGTAAGTAAACCCATAACCTGCACTTAACTCATATTGTTAATAAAACTTTACATTGTAAATAAATGTTAAAAAAACAAATTTACTTACTGTGCTTTTGAACTATTTTGGGCACAAGGTTGCCATACCCATAGAATTCTAGGAATGGGGATGCCATAGGCAGTGCATGACAGAGTCTGTTTGCTGCCCAGAGGATAGAGATCATGGTTCTGAGTGGGCAGTGCCTTTTCACATATATGTGGTTTTACTGTAAAAACAAATTAATTAGAAAACCAAAAGCCAAAAATGCCATAAAATCTAAATTATGCACTTTGATAAATTATATACTAAGGCCTTATTCACATGCTCAGAGCCTAAGGGAAGACAGTACCATTGCCGCAGTTTAGTATATCCATGTTCCAACCTGTTTGTCTCATTATAATTGATCTTTGAGAAAAATGGATCTTTTTATTCTGCGAAGATATCTACTATAATCTCTATAAAAGAATGCTGCCCTACAAAAAGTCTTTGAACAATCCTCAGCATAGATGTTACAGCATTAAAACAAAAGACTGAATGAACAACAAACAACAGTTCTTTGAAAAGTCCATCAGTTGTGTGTGAATCTTCAGTTTTTAAACGTTCCTCCTCCTTTTAGAGTTCTCTGCATGTGATCATATTGTTAGCAAATTCAAGGATCGTAGATACAGAGCAAACATAAGGCGTATCAGATCTGCGTTCAGGCTTGTGTCAGAGTGGTTATTGGATTTATTTCTGCCCTTCTGCGGTACCCACTTCAGCAAATGTATGCACCTTCCTTGTTTTTATTTCAAAATACAACTTCACAGTTTTAGCAGTGTTACAAGTGGCAGATTGGCTGCTATGTTGCACATGCTAGCACAGTGGTTTGCATTTAGATGTCCTTGCTGAACTTTAATGTGCTTTCACGGTTGCCTTTCCAATTTTGTTTGACCTTTTTCCTCGAGGAATGACGGGCTTCATCATAGACCTTCTTTGTTCTTTCTGGGCAGGATTTATTATCTACTGTACGTCTTCTCCTGTACTCGTTGATAATGAGCTTCACAGATGATCTTGGTATTCCAGTCTTTCTGGATATTTCATGGATGGACTTTTGACACAAGTGATATTCAATAATGACACTTTTTTGAAATTCTGAGAGCTGCTTCAGTTTTTCCATTTTGGGTAAAGTTGAGACACCTAGGATAGCAAGAATGTGTTTTTTTATAGTGTCCACAGTTGTTCTAGAGCATTCCCTAACACTGGATCTTAACTGTACAGGGATTGTCCAAATATATTTTGTAGGGCAGTATATAGTTTTACAATTAAACCATGCAATAATATATTACAAAATTAACATGCAAAACAATTAATTAATGTTAATACAATTTGGAATATTCTAGAGAGATTTATGAACTGCTCACAACCCTGTCTCCCCAAGGATTCTAAGTAGATTATAATCCTGTTGCTATATTGTACTTTGCTTCACCCACATTCAATTTAATTCAGTGAAATTTGTCAACATTAGATTTGTGTCACTCATAGTATGCTCCTGTACAAATGTCACTATATTGTTGATGCAATTTACTCAACACAGCATCACTCTCTAATTTTTCCAAAAGAACATGTTTTTCTATTAATTTTTCCTACATTCCACTTTTAAGAGAAGCTGTTTATCATCAGCGATTCAAGCACTCATAATAACAGCCTATTTTGAAAGGAGATATGTTCCACACCATGCCTCATTAGGATTATTTTAAAGGGCTTTAAAGTCAATAATATGTTTTCAAATATGTAGTCACTCAAGATCTTTAGATTCAAAACTTTGAGGGTTTAATTTAAACTGGTTCTCAGATTCTTACTAACAATTTCACAATAAGGAGTAAAATTATCATTTGGCTTGAGTAATTTATCTATTATATGCAGTAAATTTAAAGAATGCAAGCAATATCCAAGACTAAATTTCTGTTTCAAAACTGTCAAAAATTAGGCTGCATATTGTCTAAACCAAGATTTTTATGTCAATGAGCCTGTGTGGGGAAATTAAATTGCAAAAAAGGCATAAGAAGCTGCAAGGGGATATAGATAAATCTGTGGGTGAAGTTCAAGCAAATCGAATATCATGTGGCTAAATGTCAAATAAAGCATAATATCAAGATGGTGAGAGATGTACTCTAAGAAGCAGAGGCATCTAAGTGACCTAATGAGGATGAAGCAACTGTAATGACAAGGGAAGTCAAAGACAGCAAAAAAGCAAAAAAAAGAGGGCAAACAATATAGCAAAATTAGTGGGAAGCTAGAGGATTGGGAGGTTTTTAAAAACCAACAGAAGACAGCTAAAATAGCAATAAGGGGAGAAAATATGAAAGTATTAAGGCAAGCTAGCAATAATATGTTTTTTTCAGCATACAAAGAGTAAATAGAGGCAAGATTGGATATTGGACCTCTAGAAAATGATGCTGGAGATGGGCAACAAGAAGTGGTGGAAAAACTGAATACATTTTGCAGTAGTCTTCATGTGGAAGACACTAACAACGTGCTAGAAATTCAAGAAAGCCAAGGGGTAAAAGTGAGCAAAGTTACTATAACTACGGAGGTGGTGTTTGGAAAGCTGAAAAATCTGAAGGTGGGTGTCACCTGGACTGGTTGTACTGTACCCCAGGGTTCTGAAGGAGGTAGCAGAAGAGATTGCAGAGACATTGGTAGGGATTTTGCAAGAATCACTAGAATCAGGAATGGTTTCAGAGAAATGGAAAATAGCAAATGTCACTCCACTCTTTAAGTAGTGAAGGAGACAAATGATGGGAAATTATAGGCTAGTTAGTCTGACTTCCGTGGTGGGAGAAATTTTAGAGTCCATTATTAAGAGCACAAAATAGACTGAAATCAGCCAGATTTCCTTAAAGAGAGATTTGTTGGAATTATTTAAGTAAGTAACAGACAGGATGGACAATTAGGCAGAGAATGCTGTTTACTTCAGTTTTCAGAAGGCCTTTGACACTATGCCACACAAGAGACTGCTAAAAAGATGTGAGCCTAAAATTGGCTGACTGGCAGAAAGCAAAGAGTGGGAATAAAGGGAGCCTTTACTTGTTGGCTGCCAGTGACTATGTTGTTCCACAGGGTTTGGTGTCGGATCTACTACTTTTCACATTATATTAATAATCTGGATGATGGCTCTGTATTCAAATTTGCATATGATACAGAGATAGGTGGAGGGGCAGGTGGTGTTGAGAAAGCAGGGTATCTGTAGAAGGACATGGACAGATTGGAAGAATGGGCAAAGAAGTGGCAGATGGAATACGGTGTAGATAAGTGTATAGTCGTATACTTCGGTAGAAGGAGTAAAAGTGAAGACCATTTTCTAAATGCGGAGAGAATTCAGAAATTAGAGTTGAATTGGTGGTACGGAAGTCAAATGCAATGTTAGCATTCATTTCAAGAGAACTAGGATATAAAAACAAAGATGTAATGCTGGGGTTTATAAGGAATTGGTCAGATCACATTTCGAGTATTGGAACTAATTTAGCACCCCTATCCAAGGAAGGATGTGCAGACTTTAGAAAATTCCAGAGGAAATTTAAAAGAATGATCCCAGAGATTTAAGGGCTAATGCTTGAGGAGTATTTGGTGAGTCTGGGCATACACCCGCTGTAGTTTAGAAGGAGTGGATGGATGGGAGGTTCTCATTAAAACTACCAAATATGGAAACGCCTGGATAGAGTGGACATGGAGAGGATGTTTCTATTAGAGTACTATTTGGAATGAGTGGATTGTCATTTGAGGAAGTGTCAGACAAGCTAGGTTTGTACTGTATCTGCTGGCGTTTAGAAGAATAGGGATTTTATTTGATTGTAGTACAAGATCTTAAGAGCTCGTGACAGAGTGGGTGTGGAGATGGTATCTGCTGTTATGACAGAATTTTGAATTAATGATGACTTTAGAAATAAGAGGCTGTCCATCTAAGACAGGGATGAAGTGATTGTTTTTCCCCACAGAATTGCTGGTCTCTGGAACTTCCTTCCTCAAAAAATGAAAGCAGAATCTGAATCTTTGTAAAGCTGAGGCTGGAGGAGATAGATCCTTGATCAGCAAGAAGAGTTGAGAAATTATTGTGAGTAGTTGGGAGTGCAGAACTGAGGTTATAGTCAGATCAGCCATGATATTATTAAATGGCAGAGCAAATTTATAGGCTATGTGGCCTCCCGCTCATTCAGCTCCTAGTTTGTACACTATCCAAGTATCCTTCAACTTGTGATGAAATATTCCTCAACTATAACTTTGTTCACAAACACCTCTTACTTTCCTAGTCTATGTTAATGAAATTGCAAGTTTTGTGTGATTCAACACCTCACACAGAGCCTCCCTTAATCCAAAACTGCTGAGAGGATCAAGCACATAGTTTGTCAGATCCTGACTTTCCACCAGGCTTCTGGGTTACACAATCACTGTGTCACCATGTACACATTTGCAATTACCTAAGATGTTTAGTGTCATTTCTTCTGGAAATTGAATTCATTTTGGAATTAGCTATGAATGCTACTGGACCCAATGAATAGGAAGGAAAAGGGCTACTTGGTGACTTGTTGGAGAGATGGGATTATTTACCTAGATTAATTTTTGTCATGAGATTTCTAGAATGACAGTCAGCCAAATGAATATTCACAAAAGTGTCTGGATTGCCTAGGTGGTATATTCTTAATATACAATACTGAAGTTGAAAATTGATCATTATGATAACTAGCATATTGCTTGTTCACTACTTAAGTTCCTCTAACATATTAAGAACATTCAATCACAGGTCTTGAGATTAAAACTGGCAGGAAGATGTAACTTGGTGTATAGTCCAAAAGTTTATATTCACCATATATAGTTAGAATTCAATGTGTTTTCAACCTGAAATTTAACTTAGTTTCCATTTCCCAAGATGTTGCCTGATTTGCTGAGTGTTTCCAGGCCTTCTTATTTTCATTTCAGATTCCTAACATCTGCAGTTTTCTGATTCTCATTTACTTGACAATAGTTCTCTTTGGAGGACTATGGTTCTGCATGCTTCAAATATCGAACTGACCAAAGAAAAGGACATATGAGGAACAGTGAAGGAATCTGCATAACATTCAGAAACACAAGAGACTGCAGATGCTGGAATCTGGAGCATAAAACAAACTGCTGGAAGAACTCAGTGGGTCAAACAGCATTTATGGAGACAGAAGGATGGTTAACATTTCAGGTCAAGACCCTGTGCAATTTCTAAGTCATTCTAATTAGTCTCTAGTTACTTTGCCTGGTAATTCTTTGTCCAGTTACATTTTTGTTAAGATTCCTGCAGGAATCTTTTTTTCATATTATGATAATTAAACAGTAGCAGCAAATGTTATGACGGGAGAGAGACCAGGAGTCTGGATTATTTTTTGTGTATCTGTTATATATTCAGATTTCAAAAGTCTATCAGTATTTTATATAAAATGTGTGTGTGCCTTTATTAAGACAACACCAAAATGTTTAATTGCATTAGAATGCCTTTACAGCCAATTTAGTTTTATTCTGTATTTGAAGGAAACACGAATTTAAGTATCACTAATAAGGCAAAATTAAGTATAAAGAGGCAGAATACAATGGATTCTAGAATCCTGAACATTATACTAGTTTAATGACAGCCAGTCCATATTGAACCAACTAGTGTTGTTTTCCAACTGCTGAAAAAGATTGATACTAGCTCTCAAAGGCAGCTGATAACCAAAGATAAATATTAGGTAACTATGGTGTGAGCAGTCTGCTAAGATACCCATTAAATTTCAAGAGAAATGTGCAATGAAATGACCCTAATGAATTGAACCACTTCAAAGGGGCATTCATTGAGATGTGCATGTGAAAAACGAAAGGACTTTTTCAGAATAGCTATAAATTCTTTGCCATCTTTCTATAACTGACCAGACTAGAAGCGTTTGATTCCAATGAAGGATGATGAGGACTCAGAAAAACAAGGCATCCAAATCCACAAAGTCAGATCTAGTTCTGTTTTATATTTAATTTGAGTACTTCTGGTTAAATAATTACTGTACATTCCCAACGTGGGAAATGAAAAAGGAATAAGTAATTCCTCCAACCTTATTGCAGTTTCACTAACTTGTTGGACTTACAATGAATAACCACAGTTCTTAATGTATTCATTTCACTCTCTGACTTCACTTTGGGCCAGAAATTACCTGCGGTGACAATCCACTCAAGCTCACTAATGATCTGTATGGCAAATAACTTTGCCACCTAAAATAAACAGAGACTGTCCTCCCTGGCTTGGCCCAATGTTGAACACACTATGGATATTGACTTGTTTTGAATCTCCCTGATATTTGGAAACATTCAGAAGCTACCATTAAAACTATCATTGAAATTCATGATAGTTCATTGAAACTATCTTTTTGGACTGTAAGCCTGCTCCATCACTTCAATGCTCAAAAATATCGCTAAAAATTTTAAACAATTAATTCAAAATACATAAGTTACCAAATACATTTATTTGTCCCTCCTAACCCATTCCCCTTCATTGAAATAAGCGGAGCAGGTTCATCCTAAATGCTGGGGAAATTTAACTTACATTCAACTTTTGGATTCTGTTTGGAGCCAGTGTCAGTGTGAAATTTGGCCAAATCTTAATGAAGAGTACTGCTTAAACTCCATTAGTTTGGCATACTCTAAAATTCAGTGGCACCAGACTGACAAATTATGTGGACTTCTGAATATTATTTCAACTAACGTTGCAACACACTTTAAATTCTCTATTTCTTTTAAGGATGTTACACGAAATAAATTTTCCAAACTCGGCAAGTTAAGATGGAAACCATGGCCCCAGTGTGTTAAAGGGAGCACAGGAACTATACACCCCACCCCCCCATGTGTCAAGGGGAAAGGTTGAATCAGCACCCAAACAAAAGAATTGCCAAACAATTCACTGTGGCCAGAAAGTTCAGCACTTATTGCAAAGTTGATAGCATTCACAAGAAAAAATGCAGTAGTTCTGCACAGAACTACTAATATTGCCTAGCAAGTTCTTTGCCATTTAGTTTCTATGAACTTTCTCAACATCCTAACTTATACTTATCAATCTCCAACAACTGTGGTACACTTATACTTCCCTGTATTGTGCAATACAGACATTAACAAATATTGAATAAAAGGCAGTGGATCGTTTATCTCATTTGAACTCACTGGGTCCAGTAAATGTGATTGTATAGAGGGGCACTAGGTACTTAGAATGACTATAAAGCAGCCCAGCATTTCTTTTTCATAGATTTAGATTTGGAGAGGAAAAAAGTGGGTGTGTTTCTTGTAAAAGTGCAGCCCTCCTCAAACTGTTTCCACTATATATTGTGTCCTTATGATAGATCCCTGTGTTGAAAATATCAATTAGTTCTTAGGTACCTAGTACATTTGATTGATTATCTGTTTAACCATGTTATATTTTATTTTCTGATAAATTATTGGCACCACCTGCCTTGAGAGACAGTTGGCATTAAATATTACTGACTTAAATGTTGAGTAAGGTCTATGTTTGCAGAGCTCTATGAAGGTGCCATAGGTATAATGTATGTGCTAACATTTCCAACTATAGGAATGGTTTCCACTTAAAGAAATGTATTAGAATTCCATTTAAGTTTTCAGGCTAATAAAAGGGCCCTGTTGCCATTTTAAGAATGTTGTTTAGTGAATGAAACACCAATATATGTCCTGATCTAAACTGTTGCTTTCATTGTCTGATACAGACTACAGTGATATTTCAGCCTTCAGCAGAACAATGGTCTGACTGCATCACAAGAAGAAAAAGTGTAATATTTAATACATTCAAAAAAGATCCTTTTTCCTCTGGAATGTCTAGTACCTAAGGCTACTTTGGGTAGTTTACCTGATTCATAAATTTGCAGACAAGATTTACTCACCATTTACATTGAGAAAGAATGTGAGGTTTTTGGAAAGCTTCCATTGTTTAAGTTCCAGTATAATACTATAAAAACCAACATCCTCTTCTGAAACATCCCTTATAGTCAGTTTATAGCCAGTGATGTTATATCGGACTGATCTTTCAGTAATAGGCTGCCCATTCTTTAACCTGGAGAAAACAATGATTACACTGTACATTACACAACAGCCAGGTAATTACATTACATAATCGTGTGACTGTATCTAGAAAAGTTTACTGTTGAGTGAAGTTCAAAATTCAATTTGTACACAATAACAGAATTTAAATTTCATTAAGACATTTGTATTTAATACCTTCACAATCTACACTACCATCCAGTTTATATGAACAAAACTTGGATATATTAAGATTAATCCCTGTTCCAATGACATTATAGACTATGAATAGCTTGCTTGCCACAACACTCCGTGAAGTACCCACTAATCGCAACCTCCCAAGCTGATAAGTCTTATTTGTTTATTTATTTACTTAGAGATGCAGCAACGAACAGGCCCTTCAGCAACATTCTTCACTATACACAACTCTGCTATTTTCCTATTTAGATTTGTATCATCAGCAAAGCTTAATTTGTTATACTCTGTTTTTTCAAATAAAGCATGAATATAAATTTTAAATATGATATACTATACTACCATACCTGCTGCCCAACTAACAATTATTAAACGACATTGGCTGCTCAAAATGAATTCCTAATCTTTTTTTATCTTTTCCCAAATTTTCTTCCACTGCTTCACTTTCCTAGCTGCTTAAACCTCAGATCACCATCTTCTATGCCATTGCTACACCTTCAAAATTTTTCATTTGAAATAGACCCTTAAAAGTAACAGGGTAATTCCAGATTAGGAAAATTACTCAGTCTTTTCTTAAATTATTTAGTGTGTCAGAAAATTATTTTATATATTAACAACTCTTTATGTGAAGAATTTGTTCTTTACATCATTCATTTTCGTTACATTAGGTACCATTTTCTCGTATGAACTTCCAATTACTAGTGTCACTTCTTCAGCTTCAACTCAAACATAGATCATCAGTTGTTACTCAGAACCATCTGTCTTACTCACATGTCCTGACTTAATGGGGAAGTTACGTAAAGACAAATATCTATCTTTAAGCAATACTTGCAATATTTCCTACAGTCATGTTTTTGATCTGAGTTATAGTTTCACTCTTACCATAAAACATTTGGAGGTGGAAAAGCTTTGACTTTTATTGGGAAACGGTAGACTGCCTGACCAGCAAGCACTTCAGCAACGCATGATTTCCGGCATCTGGCATTGATAAATGGTTTTTCTGTTCAGGATAGATTAAAAAAACAAGAAAACTGGTTTTAATGATTAAAAATAGTTACTTTATGGACAGTTTACTTGAAATTCGTAATATACAATGATAATTTTCCCATCTTCACATGCTGTAAAATGCAAATACCAGAGGTAGATAACAAATTCCTGATGTAACTTGAAACAAAAGCATGCAAAAGAATTGATGATTATATAAATTATCAGTACAACACATATCTATAAAGCCTCAAGGTACACCTAAAATCTGTTCTGTTTTTAATTTATCAATTCTATAAAACTGCTTTCTTAAAAAGTGTGGTATATAATCAATGACAGACACCTACAGTAGCTACTATGGATTCCAAGGTTGCTTTTAAACCAAAACATTGGAACAAGTAAATCAGGTGGAGCAAAGTAAATATACTGAAATACTCCATAATATGATCCATGTGTGATATCACAACAATTATATTAAACCAAAGCTTCACTGTGGTTTTCAAGAACCCAGAACTGCTTTAAAAGCATAGTTGAACTAACAAGTGCTATTTTGAAAGTAACGCTTCTTGTCCAGGTAACATTACCAAGTTTTCCTGTTACACAAAAAAAGAGGTGGGTGCATTCTCTGATGAACTGTCTGCCCTAATTAACTGGCCAACATTTATTCTCAACCAGTAGTAAATAAAATAAATTAAACAATCATATTTTCTAACACTATTGTGTGACGTACAGTATGCAAATTGGCCACAGTATTTTTCTACAAAAACAGAAGTAATTCTACTTTAAGCCAGAAGTAATACATTGGTTGAAAAGTATTGTGATTGTATCCTGAGGACACAAATAGCATTGTACAGTTGTTTAAGATCAGTATTATTTATCATATGTACATTGAAAAATTAAGTGAATGCATCGTTTGTGTTAACAACCGGCACAGTCCGAGGGGCAGCCTGCAAGTGTCACTATGCTTCTGGCACCAGTGTAGAATGCCAACAACTTACTAACCTGAATGTCTTTGAATTGTGGGAGGAAACTGAAGCACCCAGAGGAAACACATGCAGTCACAGGGAGAATGTACAAACTCTTTACAGTCAGCAATGGGAATTGGACATCAATCGTTGACTGCTATGCTACCATGCCGTCCTGTACTTTAATCCTCCATCCCTTTCTGAGTAACCTGTGTGTGGCCTTCTCTACTTTTATAATGAAGTCCAATACATGCTTAAGGAACAGCAACTTCCATCATTGCATAGTGCTGTCTTCCAGGCTCGATATCAAAATTTTAAAATTCTACATCTTGCTTTCTCTGTCCGAATTGATTATTTTTGCTGTGATTTTGACTCAGTTTCCCCTTTCCATTTGCACATCCTGACTTGCTAATTGAAACATGCCATATTTTTTGCCTATTTCGTTAACACCCATCCAGAAATCAACGCTAGCCACAAGCCATCATAGATAGTCACTTTGTTCTATCCACCCTCCCGTTATTTATCACTTATTTTTATTTAGAGATACAGCATGGTAACAGGTCCTTCGGGGACAATGAACCTGTGCTGCCCAATTACATCTGTGAACATTAACCTACTAGCCTATACATCTTTGGAATGTGGGGAGAAACCAGAGCACTTGGAGGAAACCCACACAGTCATGGGGAGAACATACAAACTCCTCACTGGCAGGGTGGGAATTGAACCCCGGTCACTGGTGCTGTAAAGCAATGCACTAACCCTTACGCTACCATAATTTGACTGCAACTTAAAACTTTTTGCTTTCATTGTTCTGACAGAAAGACTTCATCCTGAAATGTTAACTCTGTTTCTTTTATCATCTATGTTGCATGACCTGCTGAGAATTTATGTTTGCCTTATATAAATCTATTAACTTTGAAGATAAACTGATAAATGAGATACATTAGTGCTTTGCTGAAAATGGTTCTTTTATATTTCATTACTTAGAGCAGATTTTACAGATTCATACTTGATGGAAGCAGATCTCTCTAATTCCTGGGCACAAGGTATATTTTATCCAGTCACCTTGATTCCTCATTTTATTTTCCTTGTTTAATTACGTTAAAAATTGTTCTATAATATTAGGAGAAAAGAAGATCTATTATAATGGAAAAATATTGAAAGACCAGAGCAAATTTAGTCAGGATAAAATGCAGAATTCATCTGATACAAAAATATACATTGCATACAAAATAACCTCCATACTGAAGTTACATATTTTTTCAGATAAATTCTGCCAATGTTCAAGTGTAAATGCTGGCATTAAGTTCTCAGACCTGCCTGATCCTTTCAGGTCAGTATGCTATATGGAGTGGAAGAATAAACAATAAGGATTTCTAGGACTTGGGTGTAAATGTATATTTTGATTTTGGGAATATTGTTATTTCTTACCATAAACATGGACGGTCGCTTTTCTTTTTTTTATGGTTTCTCCACTCCTTACTTGGCATATATAGTTCCCTTTGTCTGATGTGACCACTTTGTCAATAACAAGGATGCTGTAGAATGTATTTATCATACGATCTGTCTGGTCAATTCTTTTTGTTATAGAATTGTTTCTATTTCCCTGAAAAAAACAATTAGAAATAATTAGCTTTGCCTATAACAAGCTGCGACTTCAGCCAGTAGAGGATTATTGTTTAAGTTTTGTTACAATAACATCAATTACATAAATGAACAAAATGTAGAAATCCAGTTCTGCTAGTTGATGCAAATTAGACATTAGGTTCTTGATAATGACATATTATCATAATTAAACACAAACGTACCCATAAGCAATTGGGTAGATTGTGTACTGGTAGCAGTGGGACATAAAGAAGCTGGCTGAGGAACTCAGTGGGTTGAGCAGTATCCGAGGGGAGGAGAGGAATTGTCACCATTTTGGGTCGAGACCCTGCATAAGGACTGAGAGTGGAAAGGGAACGTAGCCTGTATATAGAGGAGAGGGGGAAGAGTGAAACAGTAGATTCACAAAGATGTCCCTGCAACAAGGCAGAAATGGGTCAAAACAGGTGGGATCTGAGAGGGAGCCAGGCACAGGGACCTTTGGGGAGAGAGATAGAGGGGTGGGGATGGGGACCAGCTATACTGGGTATGGATGAATGACCAGGTCATCGTGAAGGAAGGAGTTAGGTGCAAGAATCAGGCTGTCAGTGGGAAAGCTCAAAAGATAAACAGCCCTGGGAGGGAAAAACAAGTACTTGAAAGTGGACTGATTCCCCATGATCAATTCCCTATCAGCAGTAGTGAGGTCCTCCCCCTTCCTCCTTCTCTGCAACTAAACTTTTCCTAGTTCTAATAAACAGTGATCAACCTGAAATACCAATGTTGTTTCTCTTTTCACAGATGCTATCTTATCTGCTAAATAATTCCGGGTAATCCTGTTTTCATTTATACTCTATTTTAATTGCAGATCAGGTATAAATCAGAATAACTAATACATCAATATTTTGTTTCACAACCTTCCTTGTAATTTAAATAATTTCTTTTATTTCTAAATTTGGTTAATATTTTGTTCCAGTATTGGTTTTACTTCTTTAAATAAAATCTATTTCATTTTGTACTTATTTTTTCTTTGCAAGTGAAAAGCAATTTGTCACACTTTGCAGGTATAACACGCATAACAACCTTTTCCTGTGTTGCAATTCATTATGTTCTTCTCATTAATTTCAACAGGAAGGGAGAGGGGAAATATGAATTTCAGATTAGGTTGCTTCTGTAATGATTCATACACAACTATGTTCCAAAAATAAAAACAATGTTAGAAAATTGTTACTCGTATCACGTTTTCAAAGCAGTAAATCAGACAAGTTGTTTGTGTGATCATAACATAACTTTTTACTTCAGAAACATGGTGAAAATAAATCTTCCCTTTTCATTATGTTAAAGTATTCCTCTGATATTCCTTAGAAACAATTTTATTATAAATTACACGAAAAATTGTATGCATTCTGGGGAGTGCCTTTAACTGACCGTATTTTACATAAATATGCAAAAAGACTTGTAGATTTACCTATCAAGCATTACAAAATCACAGCATGATAAAATTCAAAGAAGTGGCTAAAATTCTACAGCAAATAGTGAGCCATAAAAACAATTTCAAAAGTCTTCTTTTTCTTTTTTTACGATTTTAGCACCATTGGAAAAAGTAGTATTTATTGCCCCTACTGCCCAATAACAAGGCAGTAGTAAATAAGTTTCTTAAACCACTGTAGTCTTTCTAGGGCTGGCACTCCATGTTTCTGTAGGGTAAGAAGTTCAAGGTCTTAAACCCAAGAACAACTTAGGAAGGGCAAAATACTTCCAAATCAAAATGGCTTGGACCTAGAGTGAAACCTGTAGCTATTGGTGTTTCCATACCAGCTGCTTTTTTTTGTTGGTGGTAGAGGTCATGGGTTTGGGAGATCTTGTGACAAAAGGTTGAAGGAGCAGCAAAATGTATTTTGTAGATAGTACACAAAGCACTGTGTGTAGGTTGTGGTGAGAATTAATGTTCAAGATTGTGGATGAGCACCACAATGGATTACTTTGTCTTAGGTGGTGTTAAGTTTCTTGAGCTGTACTCGTCAAGCAAGCCTAAACATTTCCTTTTGAGGATGATGCAGGATGTTACAGGACGGTAAGTGGTTGGCGGGGGAGGGGCGGGGTGGATGGCAGAGGTTGTAGCTGTGGTGAACAAATTCACTTAAAAATTGCATTAAATTGCATTGAAATTATTTTCGATGCTTTTTCTTATAGCATGCGTTATCAGAGTTACATTCCTAGCTTAATAGGTGAACAGAATATGATAAAGTGTTTAGTTTAAACGTTCTTATTATTTTGTATTAATTCAGCAATAGAACCATAGAATCTGATAGTTTTATATGGAATTTCAGTTTGGAGGGATATCATAATGTAAAATGTGTCATTAAAGGCTGCAATTTTTTTGTCACTTTCCAGACTCTCTGCCAATCTATTTGTTCATAGATTTGAACTTGTAGTGTAATGTATACCAGCATTTCTTGGTAACTCTGAAGGGCAAGAGAAAGAGGCCCATAAGTAAAAGCTGAGTTATCAAATAAACTTTGTTTTTAATGGCTTTGAAGTATGTATCCTGCTTTAAGACACCTACTTTACCAGGGAAATCCCAGGAAATCTCAACTCTTGCATTCAGTTCTGTGGTCACTGTGCACTTTATAGCAAATGATCTTCCACTCAGCATTTTCACTGGACTGGTCACGTTCAGCTCTACACTTCTGATGCTGCTGACTAAATTTTAAACATCAAAATAAAATTAATACTCTAGAAAACCCAGACATTTCAATACCATTTCATATTTATCTAAAATGCTGTATAAACAGATTTTCTTTCCTGGAATAAAATATGAATTAGCCAAATAATGTATAATAAAGTATATTTGCACATGAGCTATGATATGCAATAGCTTTAATTATTTAAAAGAAAGATATAAAACAGAACATAGAGCAGTACAGCACAAGAACAGACCTTTCAGCCCATTATATTGCGCCAAATTGTAAGTACCTGCAAAAAAAATTAATCTCAGGCTAGTATTTGGTGACATATATTTACTTAGACAATAAATTAACTTAGAAATATGATCTTTGAAACTAATTAAATTAGTATCAAATGCCTAGCTAAACTAATCCCTTCTGCCTACAGAATGTCCATATCCATCCATTTCCTTCACATTCATATGCCTATCACAGAGTCTTTCGAGCACCTCTATTATACTTGCCTCAACTACCACCCCAGGCAGTGCATTCTGTATGTGCACCTCTGTCTGTATAAAACGCTTGCCCCACACATCTCCTCGAAACTATGCCCTCTCAACTTAAAGACATGCCCTTTAGCATTAAACATTCCCATCCTGGGATAAAGATGCTGACTGTCTACTCTATCTATGCCTTTCCATAAATTTATAAACCTCTGTCAGATCTCCTCTCAGTCTCTGCTGCTCCCGAAACAACTACTCAGGTTTTTCCAACTGCTCCATATAGCAAGTGCCTTCTAATCTGGGCAGCATCCTGGTAAACCTCTTCTGCACCCACTTCAAAGTCTTGACATCACCAAAGCTGAATGCAGTACTCAAGAAGCAGTGTAGGTAGAGCTTTATCAAGCGGCAACATAACATCACAACCCTTGAACTACATTTCTCAACTAGCAAAGGCAAGTTATGCCATATGTCTTCTTTACCACCTTATCAGCCTGTGCAGCCACATTCAGGAAGCTATAGACATCAATACTGTTAGGGGTTTTACCATTAACTGTGTACTTTATATTTGATTCCCCAAAGATCGGCAGCACTTTTTTGTCCATTGCTGTTTATGCTTTCTCTTCTGTTGCTTTTATATCTGTTTTCTGATCTAAAGAACATGCAGTTTATTGAACCATATAGATGGAACAACTCTGTGTATAATGTAGAATAACTATGTTTCCTTCGTACTGGGATGCTCAATCTAGTATGCCCAACTAATCACTACATTCATAAAACTAATTTTTACATAATATTTTACATTTTGAGTGGAGTAGTTTCTTCAGTCAAGTTAATTCACTCAATTCGGCCAGGAATTATCAATCTGCATTGGGCCCGCAATTTATTGCATTTGATGACAGCGCTCAAGTGGAAGTGCTCTGCATGGACCTCAAAGATGTCTGCTACTAATATCCAGTGATTTCTTTGCATGATCTTTCACTTTTTTGGCAGTAAAAATAGCATTCAGTCATCACATGAAAGGAGTTGGTAAGTCCTGCGACAGTGATCTCATCCAACTGGCTAAATAGCCAATCAAACTGGGGCATTCTCAGAATCAACAAAATCAGGAAGGAAAAATAGGACAGCTTTAGATGTATTTTTCAGTATGGAGGACTAAAGCAGACAGTTTAGAAGGTAAGAACTGAAATATCAAATGAACCTTAAAAAATATTTATTTTAAGATAAATCAAAGTTCATAAATCAAAGTAATGAGTACAGGAGATGGGATGTTACGTTGACGTTGTACAAGATGTTGGTGAGGTCAAATCTGGAGTACTATGTGCAATTCTGGTCACCTATCTACAGGAAAGATATCAATAAAATTAAAAAAGTACAAAGAAAATTTACAAGAATGTTGGGAATTGAGGACTTGAGTTATAGGCAAAAGTTTAATAGGTTGGGATTTTTTTCCTTGGTGTAGTAAAATGAGGGAATCTTTTAAAGGTATATACAATTTTGAAGGTTATAGATAGAGTAAATGCAAGCAGGCTTTTCCCACTGAAGTTTGGAGCGACTATAACTAGAGGTCAAAGGATAAGGGTGAAAGGTGAAATACTTCAGGGGAACCCAAGAAGGATTCTTTTCCACTCAGGGGTAGGTATGAGTGTGAAATAAACTGCTGGCATAAGTAGTGGATGCGGATTCAATTGCAACATTTATTAGAAGTTTGGGGAAGTATGTGGATGGGAGGGTATAGAGGGCTATGGCTCGGGTAAGGTTCAACGGGACGAGGCAGAATAACAGTTTAGCATGGACTGTTTAGCATGGAATAACAGTTTAGCATAGATGGGCCAAAGGGGCTGCTTTAGATCTGTAGTATTTTGTGATGCTAAGATTCAATGTTATTAGTTAAAGGGATTAAAATCCATAATAATTGTTTGTTTTTACTAGGAAATTTGCTAAGCAACAACAATGAAAATGCAAATAAATATAATATAACTAAGTGTAACATTTTCAGGGTACTTCAAATTAAATAGTTCATAAGCAGGTGATATTTTCATCAATGCACTGTTTACACTTGATTCCAAGAAAGAAGTTTACAGAACAGTGCAAATGATGGAGTAGTATTGAATCACTGACAGCAGCTTCAGGATTTCTGGATCGTGCAATATGCGTATAGAAATCTCAAAGTCGTTGCCTAATTCAGACTCCAATATTGGCAAATACTGATAGTTTTGTAGCTGCAAATTCGTGCTTATAATATTTGAACCAATATATACCAAAGACTATATGGTCAAGAAAATAAAAACATGGACTGGCTATTCAGAAATTGCTCTTTTAGGGAGCCATTCTAGTAATGAAAGTAGGTTAAGAGGTAACAAACAACTAACAACTATGAAGATGTTACTGCAAAGAGATAAATTTTCTGATGCAGAGAGATAATTATTTGTGACTCAATCATTAGGTTCTTTCTTTCTTTTTAAATCTTTTTATTGAATTAGTACACAAAAGGTAAACCATATAGGCGCCGATACACGGTTGCAATATAAATTTACAAGAGATATTAATACAAAAAAAATTAGTACAAACAGTGCAGTTTAAATATAAAATAACCAGGTAATAAAATAGTATACTAATTTTCAAACATGTCAATGAGGAAAAAAAAAACCCCAAAAAATCCACCGTGCAACTAAACTAAAAAGCAAAGCAAAGCAATGGGTTAACTAGGTATCAAGTAGAGTTAAAACAACTTAAAACAATCACGTCCTCAAACCCGACCTCCATCAAAAACAGTTAAAAAGCAAGAAGGGAATGTAGATATGGCCAGAGAAAGAAAAAAAAAGTTACATTAAATGAAAATGTTGAATAAAAGATCTCCAAGTCTGATCAAATTTAACTGAAGAATCATAAAGATTACTTCTGATTTTCTCCAAATTTAAGCATAGTATCATCTGGGAAAACCAAAAGAATGTAGTTGGAGCATTAATCTCCTTCCAAATGTTGTAAAATACATCTTTTCGCCATTAAAGTAAGAAATGCAATCAATCTACGGGCTGAAGGGGAAAGATTTACTGGAAATTTTAGGTAATCCAAAGATAGCAGTAATAGGATGGGAAGAAATATCTATGTTCAATACCTTTGAAATAATATTAAAAATATCTTTCCAAAAAGTTTCCAGAGTAGGACAGGCCCAAAACATATGAGTTAAGGAAGCTATCTCCCCATGACATCTGTCACACAAAGGGTTAATATGAGAATAAAAAACTAGCTAATTCATCTTTAGACATGTGTGCTCTATGGACAACTTTAAATTGAATTAGGGAGTGTTTAGAACAGATAGAGGAAGTATTAACTAGTTGTAAAATATGCGCCCAGTCATCCACCGGAATAGTAAGACCCAATTCCTTTTCCCAATCTGACCTAATCTTATCAAATGAAGCTTCCCTAAGTTTCATAATAGTATTATAAATAATAGCCGTTACACCTTTCTGACATGGATTAAGGTTAATTATAGTGTCTAAAATATATGTAGAAGATAGCGTCGGAAAGGAAGAAAGTATAGTACTTAGGAAATTTCTAACTTGGAGATATCTAAAAAAATGTATTCTTGGTAAGTTATATTTATTAGATAATTGCTCAAAAGACATAAGGGAACCATCTAAAAATGAATCCAAAAACCGTGAAATACCATTAGTCTTCCAAATTTGAAAGGCACGGTCAGTGGAAGTGGGAGGGAAGAATATGTTACCTAAAATAGGAATTGCAAGCCCAAATTTATTGAGATCGAAAAATTTTTGGAATTGAAACCAAATACGTAAGGTATATTTAACTATCGGGTTACAAACCAGTTTACAGCGTTACAAATCAAAAGGAAGAGAAGAACCTAAAATGGAGCCAAGTGCATAACATTGAGCAGATTGTAATTCCAATACTACCCATTTAGGAATGGATAGTGTACCTTGATCAAGTAACCATAATTTCATATGTCGAATATTAATTGCCCAATAATAGAATCTAAAGTTAGGTAATGCAAAACCTCCATCTCTCTTAGCTTTCTGTAGATGTATTTTACCCAATCTCGGGTTTTTATTTTGCCAAATAAATGAAGAAATTTTAGAGTCAACTTTATCAAAAAAGGATTTGGGAACAAAAATCGGTAGTGCCTGAAATACATATAAGAATTTTGGAAGAATAAACATCTTAACAGCATTAATACGACCAATCAAAGTTAAATAAAATGGAGACTATTTAAATGAAAGTTGAGTAATGTGATCGATTAAAGGTAGGAAATTAGTCTTAAATAAATCTTTATGTTTTCAGGTAACTTTAATCCCAAGATATGAAAAATGATTATTAACCAATTTAAACAGAAGATTCTGATATAAGGGAACTTGCTTATTAATCGGAAAAAGTTCACTCTTACCGAGATTTAACTTATAACCTGAAAAAAGACTAAATGGTGCTAATAAAGCTAAAGTGGCAGGAATAGATTTTTGAGGATTAGAAATATATAAAAGTAAATCATCAGCATAAAGTGATACTTTGTGGGACTTTAAACCCCGAGTTATCCCAATAATATTTAGAGATTCTCGGATAGCAATTGCAAGAGGTTCTAATGCAATATCAAATAATAAAGGACTAAGAGGACAACCTTGTCTGGTAACTCGGAAAAGAGGAAAAAAAGGTGAGCTTAAAGAGTTAGTACGAACCGAGGCCATAGGAGAATGATATAACAATTTGGTCCAGGATATGAATTTCGGGCTGAAATTGAACATTTCAAGCACCTTAAATAAGTAAGGCCATTCGACTCTGTCGAAGGCTTTTTCAGCGTCTAAGGAAATGACACATTCAGGATCATTTTGCGAGGGGGTATAAACAATGTTTAACAGTGTACGAATATTATAAAAAGAGTAACGACCTTTAATAAAACCCGTTCGGTCTTCGGAAATAATATAAGGAAGTGCTTTTTCTAATCTGTTTGCTAATAATTTAGAAAAAATTTTAGAATCAACATTTAATAAGGATATCGGTCTATAAGATGCACATTGAGTAGGAACTTTATCCTTCTTTAATATTAAAGAGATCGAAGCTCTATAGAAAGATTCAGGAAGTTTATCAAGTTTTAATGAGGCCTCCAGAACCCTGAATAACCAAGGAATTAATGAAGATGCAAAATATTTATAAAATTCCACAGTAAACCCATCAGGACCAGGGGCTTTCCCAAATCATCAGGTTATGAAAATAAAATTTAACAAGTATGAAAGCACAATATGATGAAAATGATACACACCATTTACTACAATAGTAAATAAGTGTTGCTACAAACCTCTCCTATGTGTTAAGTAGTATGAATAAAATGTCTTTCCATTCACAGTGGTTTCACATGATAGCAGGCCAATAAACTTGTAAGTGGGTCTGGGAATAACAAAGCCTTGTTTACTATCCCACATGACTTCCTTTCCATCAATGGTAAAGGGTAAAGAATTCTGAAAACACAGGCAGAAGTTATATCAATACAGCGGTTTATTTAAAGGTGGGAATAAATTATTCTAGCTATTTTTAGTTTTAAAATGTGGATTAAAATACTGCTCATTGTTTTGAAATTTAAAGCAAATGCTGCATCAAACTATTAGTACATTTATTCAAATTTACCACCATAGTTTACTATTCCATTTATTCACACTCTGAAAAAAGTGAGTCACCATTCAGAGGTTCCAAATATGTCAAAGATTATCTGAAGAGGTCTTTTCTTTAACCCTTCTTCCGTCACCATGCCTTCAAATTTATTCTTCCAAATATAAAATTAAACCAATGTGACCATGTCATATTGACATTAGAGCATACATCTGAAGTTTGATTCAACAATTTAAAAATATATACAGTTTTTAATCTATCTTTCTGACTTACAAAATGTACTTCAAGTAGTCAAAGTGTTTGAAACTTTCATAGAACATAGAACAGTATGGCACAGTAAAGGCCATTTGGCCCACAATGTTGTGCCAACCTTCTAACTTACTCCCAGATCAATCTTACCCTTCCTTCCCACATAGCCTTCCATTTTTTTCTTACATTTATGTACCTATCTAAGAGCCTCTTACATCTTCTTAATGTGCCTGTTTCTATCATCACCGTTCATGGTGCATTCCATGCAAGTACCACTCTGTGTATAAAAATCTATCTCTACCAACCTCCCTCCCCCATACTTCCCTCTAATCGCCTTAAAAATATATTCTCTCGTATTAGCCATTGTCACTCTGGGAAAAAGGTGCTGGCCGTCCATGCATATTGAGTGATCAAAACTTGGATACCATCAACCAGACCAATGCGAGTTGGTAACGCTAGCACTTTGTGAATTTATCATTTACTTTATTTTCATCAGGAATTTGCTTTACTTTAATAATGTTAAAAGTTCTGATGTATTTGAATATGAATCAAAGGACATTAAAGGCAAACCTAAAATTTTATAATTAATTTTATTGACTTTTTTCTAGCACTTCATGGAAAAAAAATGGTGTTTCATTCAACATTTCTGATCTATACAAAGAACACACAATACAAAGACAATTTATTGTAAAATTAACTAGTCTGAGTCATAGAATGATGCAGACAGTCAAAAAACACAGAAACAGGCCTTGCTACCCATCTATGGTAACTAATTTTGCCCATCAACACTAAATCCCATTTGCCAGCATTCAGACTGTATTCCTTCTACCTTGTCTACTTAAGGGTCTATTTAAACATCTTTTGAAAGATCAATGGAGAGGTGCATGGTCAGAAACACACTGGGGCTTTCACTGAACACATTTACTTTTGGCTAATAAGCAGATGAATTATCTGCACATACTGACAAACCTCATATTATAGTTTCAGTTGTAACTGATCATGCATTCAGCATTTCATCTCATAATAAAACCAATACATCTGTACTGAATACATCTAACCTACCTCCATTCAAAACCAATACATCTGTACTGAATACATCTAACCTACCTCCATTCAAATACATACTTAAAGGCTTTCTGATCATAGGGTTGGAGTTCTAGAGATATCATGTATGGAAAGATATCAACAATATGAAAAATATGCATCTCACTAAAGTGAAATGGATACACAGTAAAAAAAAACTACCAATTCCAGACATGGAATTGAGTTCCTTAACTTCTGCATTAACTTCCTCCTGGTCGTAAATTAGAATTGTATACAGCAGTACAACTAGAGTACTATGCACAGTTCTGAACCACTTACCATAAGAAAGGGTACAATAGGATTGGAAATAGTCCAAAAAAATTCACCATCTATTTCATGGAATAAGAAGATTGGCATCTCAACAGAGACTTAACAGACTGAGTCTTATTCTTTCGAGTTTAGAAGAATGAGGGGTGATCTATTGAAATACTATATATACTATAAATACTATAGTAAATACTATATAGAGCAGGACAAGGGACAGGCTTGAAACAAGGTGGCCTATTCCTGTTCCTATTTTCTTATCCTGTGAAAGAAAGTAGTAGAGATACTCTTGTTGGTCAGATCAATATTTGTGATTTCTGCTTTTATTACAAATATTCTGTATGTTTAGCATCTCGTTCTGCACATACTAAAAGAGGGCACATACTAAAAGAGGTATTACTAAACAAAATGTGAAAGTGTAGGACTACATGACAATAGATTAAGTGAAGGTTACCTCATTTTGTTAATGCCAAAACTGTTACAACCTGCTTCAGGCTGAGTGGTAAGTGATATTTTAGAACACATTTACATAAAAAGAATTTTGTGCAGATAATACCAAAGCATTTGTTTGAATATCGCTTGATGCTACTCTGCATACAATTATTGGATATAATTTGAATCTATGGAAGACAACAAAGTGTGAGAATAAACATTTTAGTGACCCAATCTAATCTGAATCACATAATGCAAAAACTTTGCATAATTTTGAAAGAATTTCTAGCCCTCACTTGTTCAAATTCTAATGGCTGAGCTGGAACTGGCTTTAAAAATTAGCTATTGCGAAGTTACACAGTATTATACCCTCTTGGCAGAAGTCATTTACATTTGAGTGAGTTCTTCTCATAGGAAGAGAGTAGCAAACAAATACAAGGATAAAAATAAAGCCAGCCATTTAGAGTAAACATTAAGTGCTTTGATGCAAAAGGAAAAAAATTACAAAACAAATGCAAAAACTTCTCTCATGTTTTCTCAGTAAGATGTTGTACAAGGGTGGGTCAGAAGGATGCCTCAAAGGATGTAGTAAACATGACATGGGCCTATCTCACAAATTTCCTGTCAACACAGGATACAGACCTTCTGTCTCTGTTCTCTGCTGCCAGCTTTGCTGCTGTATAGAAATTTCTGCTTGTGGGTTATATTGCTTTTTGAGAACTATTTTCTCCATATATGGAATTATATATTAAGAGTTTGTTTAATGCCTCTAGGACTGAATATTGAATCATGAAACATCTTGTTTTTGCTATATGTGAATGACTTTCTACCATTTAGTCATTTACTTTTCTCATTATATAGGGATCTGCTCTGAAACAGCAGTAGTATATTTAAAATCTCCTTACTATATGCAAAACCTTTTCACATATTTCTGGAACAAAATAAGATTTTTTTAAAATTCAATCTCCCGGTCAATGGTTCTGACTTCTTCCTGTTCTTTAAAATGTTTCTCTGTGCTTTCCTTGGTTTTGTTGAATAGTGGCAGATGGTATGATTAAACTGAGGAACAGTACTGACATGTCCGTGGCTAGAGTCTTGCTTAAGATGTAATATTTCATATCAAATCCCATAGTTTTCCTTTGAAAATCCTGACTGACAACATTATATACCGTTAATCCCTGATTGTAACTCTCTCTGCATAAAAATTATTTTCCTCACTTTGCCAGAAGTTCATTTCTGTGCTTCCTTGTCCATGTCATCAGGTTCAGAAATAGTGATTACTCCTCAACCATCAGGTTCTTGAATCAAAAGGGATAACTTCACTCAATTTCACTCACCCCATTACTGAACTGTTCCCACAACCTATGGACTCACTTTCAAAGACTCCTCATCTCATGTTCTTGATACTTATTGTTTATTTACTATTATTATTTTTTGTATTTGCATAGTTTATTTTCACATCAGTTGTTTGCCCATCCTGTTGGTTGCAGACTTTCATCAATTCAATTGTGTTTCTTATATTTTCTGTGAATGCCTACAAGAAAACGGATCTCAGAGTTGTATATGGTGACATATATGTACTTTGATAATAAATTGACTTAGAACTTTGATTCATCCATTATTTGGAACAATATTTCTTTATTTAACCTATCTAAATCAATCACCTTGGTACACTTACCAAATCTTCTAATCTTCTTTACTTCAGGAAGAGTAACTGCAGTTTAATATCTTAGGAATCCTAGTAAATCATATACTTTACTGATTACTCTCTCAACAATTAGTATCTTCTTCACTATTTGGATACCTGTTTCATATTTGGTAAAACACAGCAGGCCATTCAGCCCTTCAAGTCATTGTCAGTTCTCAGAAAAATTTAATTTCATTTTCTGAAGTTCTTTTCTCTCAAATGCCCATGAACTCACTTCTGATTCTCCTACCACTACTTACACTCAAGATAAAATATGGTAACCAATTAATCTACCAATGAGCAAACTTCAGAGTTGCTAAAGGTGTGAAGGAGCAACACTACCTACTGTACCACTGTCCTATCCACTTATCACCTTTCTAAGACTGGTGTCATCCAAAAATTTGATGATTTTATCCTGCACATTCTGTCGTTAAAATATTATGCAAATGCAGTGACCTCAGCACTGACTCCGAGGGAACTTATTACCTGCTACCCTCCAGAATGAAAAAGTGCTTACCACTCGCAACTTTCTGTTCACAAGGCAACTTGTTGCACTGCTACTTATAGCTCTTTCATTCCATGTGCTTCCATTTTGTTATCCCATTTTTTTGTGTGAGACTTTATCAAATGACTTCTGAAAATCAACATCTACCACATGTCTTTCATCAATCTTCTGTTACCTCATTAAAGGTATCAATGAAGTTTGTTAAGTCTGAGTAGCTTTAATCAACTCTGGTTTCTCCAGAACAGTGGTTCCTACACTCCTTTTTTGAACAAGGATGTTACATTTACCATTTTTCATTTTCTGGCATTTACCCTGTATCTAGGTAGGAATGGAAGACTGGGAGATTAAGACATCTACATTCCTTGTACACTTGCTCGTCACCAGAACATGTATTTATTTCTATATGTTTTTGAAAGAGAATGAGAATGCATGTTCAAAGTGGTAAAACCTCAATTTTCTAAACAAAATTTAATAAGCATTTTGAATACTGCATATGCTTGAATTGAACAGGATTTGGTAGAGCAGCATAACTGCTGAATAAAGCTTAATCAAGAAGAAACAAAAAGTGTGAAGTTTTCTTCCATTTTCAGAACTACTGCCTATATATTTGCATACAGCCACACATATATTGCGATTACAAGCAGTTTAATCAATCTGATGAATAAGCAATCATCTTTAGCACGAACTATCATGAATGGAAAGATCTCTTAGTAGAGTTTTGAAGCACTGTATGATAATACGTATTAACAATATTCAGTTGTTATCACATCCTACCTACCATTTTCAAAGTGACAGAGAAATGTGGGCTTGTCATCCTACATGGAATAAGTAGACTTTCTCCTTCCGTGAAGTACACAACTTTCGGAACTTCTGTGTATTGCTCCACAAATGGACTACGTTTGTCTAGAAAAGAATCAACGTTTATGTTCAGTTGAAACGTACCAAAGAATTTGATTTCTTTTGTGGCACAGACAGATGTCAACTTAGAGTTCACATAAAGCTATCTACCTCAATAAAAGAAATTCACCAGAATCTGCTACATAACCAGTCATAAACAATGCAGACATTTGATTCCAATTTTTCAGCAAAAAAGGTTACTGTCTTTAAAACAGTAAATTTTAAAAAACATAAACCATCAAGCATATAAAAAGACTCAAGGTATTTTCCTCATCTGTACCAGGTAGTGTGAGAATTCACAAAACTTTATACTTGCCTGGTTATGATTCTGCTATTACATATCCATGTCCATTATTAGTGCTGCATTTCCAAATGAGATAAATGCCAGGAACATAACAGAATGTGGTGTGATATCATATATGCAAACTGCAGTTCTAAATGCCTTTTCTTTTTAAATGTAAAGTCTGTCAACTCGAGCTTACCAGTAACAGGGTTTAATTTGAATCTCATCAAATTGAGAAGGTGAATACTATGCTAAGGTATTCAGATAAGCAGTCTAAATGTACCATTTATAACGTCTGACTTTTTAGGGATGTTGTTAATTAAAGTGAGTGAAGAGTGTCATCTTGCATTATATTGTTGAATCTAAACTGCTACAAGAAAAAATTAAAATTATGCATGCATGCTTAGAATACAACTGAGAAGGTGCTCGGGAAGCTTAATGGCCTGAGGTTGGATAAATCTCCTCGACTTGATGGAATACACCCTCGGGTTCTGAAGGAAGTAGCTGGAGAGATTGCAGAGGCATTAACGATGATCTTTCAAGAATCAATAGATTCTGGCATTGTACCGGATGACTGGAAAATTGCAAATCTTACTCCACTATTTAAGAGGGGTGGGAGGCAGCAGAAACTATAGACCTGTTAGCCTGACATCAGTGGTTTGGAAGTTGGAATCAATTGTTAGGGATGAAATTATGGAGTACTTGGAGGCACATAACAAGATAGGCCAAAGCCAGTATGATTTCCTGATAGGAAAATCCTGCCTGACAAACCTACTGCAATTCTTTGAGGAAATTACAAATAGGGTAGACAAAGCAGATGCAGTAGATGTGGTGTACTTGGATTTTCAGAAGGTCTTTGACAAGGTGCCATACATGAGGCTGCTTAGCAAGATAAGAGCCCATGGAATTACAGGGAAGTTACTAACATAGGTGGAGCATCGACTGGTCGGCAGAAAACAGAGAGTGGGAATAAAGGGATCCTATTCTGGCTGACTGCCGTTACCAGTGGAGTTCCACAGGAGTCGGTGTTGGGACCGCTGCTTTTACGATGCATGTCAATGATTTGGACTACAGTATTAATAGATTTGTGGCTAAGTTTGCCAATGATACAAAGATTGGTGGAGGAGTGGGTAGTGTTGAGGAAACAGAGAGCCTGCAGAGAGACTTAGATAGTTTAGGGGAATGGGCAAAGAAGTGGCAAATGAAAAGTATGGTCTCCATACCTGAGGAAGGATATACTGGCTTTGGAGGCAGTGCAGAGGAGGTTCACCAGATTGATTCCAGGGATGAAGGGGTTAAACTATGAGGAGAGATTGAGTCACCTGGGACTATACTCTCTGAAGTTCAGAAGAATGAAAGGGGATCTTATAGAAACATACAAAATTTTGAAAGGTATAGATAAGATAGAAGTAGGAAAGTTGTTTCCATTAGTAGGTGAGACTAGAACTAGGGGACATTGCCTCAAGATTCAGGGGAGAGATTTAGGATGGAGATGAGGAGAAACTGTTTTTCCCAGAGAGTGGTGAATCTGTGGAATTCTCTGCCCAGGGAAGCAGTTGAGGCTTCCTCACTAAATATATTTAAGAAACAGTTAGATAGGTTTTTACATAGTAAGGGAATTAAAGGTTATGGGGAAAAGGCAGGTAGATGGAGCTGAGTTTATGGACAGATCAGCCATGATCTTATTGAATGACGGGGCAGGCTCGATGGGCCAGATAGCTTACTCCTGCTCCTATTTCTTATGTTTATGTTTCTTATGTTTATGAAATACAATGTTGGGAAGTGTATGGTCATGCACTTTGGTGGAAGAAATAAACAGGCAGACTATTATTTAGATGGGGAGAGAATTCAAAATGCAGAGATACAAAGGGACTTGGGAATCTTTGTGCAAGATAACCTAAAGGTTAAACTCCAGGTTGAGTCGGTTGTGAAGAAGGAGAATGCTATGTTAGCATTCTTTTCTAGAGGTATAGAATATAAGAGAAGGGATGTGATGTTGAGATTCTAAAAGGCACTCGTGAGACCACACTTGGAGTATTGTGTGCAGTTTTGGGCTCCTTATTTTAGAAAGGATATACTGACATTGGAGAGGGTTCAGAGAAGATTCACAAGAATGATTCCAGGAATGAAGGGGTTACCATATGAGGAACGTCTGGCAGCTCTTGGGCTGTATTCCCTGGAGTTCAGGAGAATAAGGGGGATCTCAGAGGAACATTCCAAATGTTAAAAGGCCTGAACAGATTAGGGGATTCTAGGACAAGGCGGCACGACTTCGATTGAAGGACCTCCTTTTAGAACTGAGATGCGGAGAAATTACTTTAGTCAGAGGGTGATAAATCTGTGAAATTTGTTGCCGTGAGCAGCTGTGGAGGCCAAGTCATTGGGTGTATTCAGGGCAGAGATAGATAGGTTCTTGATTAGCCAGGGCATCAAAGGGTATGGGATGAAAGCGGGGAGTGGGGATGACTGGAAGAATTGGATCAGCCCATGATTGAATGGCAGAGCATACTCAATGGGCCGAATAGCTTACTTCTGCTTTTATGTCTTATGGTCTTATGGTCTAATAATGACCAGACCTTAGCTTACGACCACAAATTTATTACAAGTTGTCTTTATACTGTTTTATTTAGTAGTTTCACACACAATTATGAATTCATATAAAAATATATTTTATTACTGCAAAAATGCAGTTTAATTGAATCATGTCTAAATATGTAATTATTAACCCAACTTCAAACTCTTTGTCCCACAATAAAGGAAATTTAAACCAAGGAAAGGTAATACCGTTCAAAGTTACATTGGAGCCCAACCTTTTACTCTCAGTGGATTTAATAACATACCAACTGAATATTCCCAACTTTGTCTTACAGATTTATTCCCTAGCTGTATCAGCGTATTTTAAGTAAAGCGATTCTATTGTCTGATTCCACACAAAGTAAAATACCAGAAGGAAAAAAATACCCCGAGGACCACTTAATCAGATGAAAGCTTGGATTTGTTTTCTTTACGTTGAAGGAAAATTGCGTTCTTAAGTTTTAAAAAAGTGTTATTTTGTTACATAACACACACCCTTAAAGTCATTACCAGGGAGCAAAAGTAATTACTCCCCGGTGAACTATTCAAAATTGGCACAAAATGATTGAAGATTATTACTGTGTGGCTTCCTGAGACTCACCATCTCATTGTGGAGATCATGCAAAGTGTTAGGAAGAGGTGCTGGGCATTTCTACATGCAGACATACTGTCACCAGCTATTGAAGCCAAAACTATACCTTTGGGACTGGCCCTTTAACCTCATCACAATCACTGCCGAGAAGTGACAGACAGACATGGCAACGGGCATGGTTAGGGTATTGTAATTCTGCATTGAGCTGATGATTTTTGAAATTAAAGATATTAAATTGAATAGAAACTATCCAGAGTTAAAAAAATAGTATGGAGACAAAATAATTTACAACAGGAAGTAATTTGTCCTTTTTTAATTTGAGCTAGCTTTCAGATAATATTGTTATGACTATATCCCTAATTTGCAAAGTATTGTTTTGGATCCAGTATTTCAAACAGTGGGTTTTTGATCTGCTATTTCAGAGCAGTAGATGTATTGCAATTGGCCTCAATGACCCAAGTAAAACAATGGATAAGAAAAATCTCACCTATGTTTGAAATTAAATCAAGATTGATAATATATTACAATCAACATAATCTGTCTGGGAAATTGTCTCAATCCAGATAACAATTACTTGTATTTAGAACCAATAATAAATTATATTTACATTGCAATATAAGTCACGACACAGGAGAATGTTATGAGAAGAGTTCAGATGAGCCAAAGGAGATACTAAGTCTGAAACAAGAGACTGCAGATGCTGGAATCTTAAGTAACAAACAAGTAGTTACAGGAACTCCATGGATCGGGCAGTATCTGTGGAGGAAAATGGACGTCTAGATTTCAGGTATTCAACTGATGAAGGGTCTCAACCCGAAACATCTACTGAAAACTTCCCTCTATAGATGCTGCCTGGCCCACTGATTTCCTCCAGCTACTTGTTTAAGATATTAAGGCAAGTGCCTGAAAACTTGATTAAAGCTGCAAGTTTTGAGGATAGGCTTGAAGTTGGAGAGACAGTAGGAGAGGTGGAGAAGTTTCATAATGTAATCCAAAGATTTATGGTTGAACTCATATCTAAAAATATATGAATCTGGAAAAGCACAAGGAATGCAGAAAACAATACATTGTATGGGAGAAGAAATTGCAAAAATAAAGAGGGACTAAGTAATGGAAGGATTTGAACAAAGGAATGAGAAATTGATGTAAGAGTCTGCAGATGCTTAAATCTGGAGCTAAAACAAACTGATGGAGAAACTCGAAGCAACATCTGTGGGGAAAGAAATTGTCAACATTTTGGGTCAAGGCCTTTCATTAGGACTTAAGAATGGAAAGGAAAGAAAGCCAACATAGAGAGGAGAGGGAGAAGGGGCAGGAGGTGAAAAGTAGATTGAAAAAAGTGAATGGATAACAGGCAGATGGAGGCAGGTGGGGGAGAGGAGGAGGAGAGAATGAAAATATTGATGCTGCTGGAGAGTGATAAGTGGGGGCACAACAGCTACCAGTGATAATGTGATAAGTATGGAAGGTAACAATTGGAACTATTAAGGAACAGATGAAGGCAGATTGAACCAGATGAGAGAAGATGCCTCAGAGGGTTACATGTGAGCATCAAAAGCTAAGAGACAATATAGGTCAGTATGATTAGGTGTGATAAGGTGAATCAAAAAGTAATCAGACAATAGAGTTCTGAAGGAGTTCATGTTTATTGAAAGTGGAAATATAAGAAATGGTCACAGATCACTGGATTTATTGAATCAAAGTTGTGAATGAGAGTTTCAGTACCCACTGAGTTGAAGGCAGGTGTAAAGGAGAGAAGCGCTGAATGAATACAATTATAATACAATTATGATACAATTCAAGATTATTTTTCTTAAAAGTTTCTGCTGTCAAATAAAGTCTATTGTAAGTTGTAAAATTCTGCAAAAGGATTTGTAATATTTTTAAAAATATATCGTAATTGATATGAACAGCATGATGCACTTAATACGCAACACACCTGCAATTAGCTACAAAATTATTTATTTTCATATTAGTAGATTTGTTGATTTCATAGCAAGAGTTTTCAATCAAAGCAGTGTTCGGGAAAGCAACTAAGAAACTAAGAAAACCTTAAGGAAGATTCATAGATGGTTCAGATCTGAACTCAATATTACAAAGAAGAAAATTAGTTAACTATGTTGATAATTAGAATATGTTATTTTTCCAATTTTGTGGAGGGAATATCCAGAACTGCTGAAATATCAACAAAAAAATGGTGGTAATTTATAGAGCATGTTATTCTTATTGCCTCACTCGGCAACTGTCTAATGAAAAAATAAATTATTTATAAAATTATGTGGCAAACAAGAAAAGTGATTTTTAACAGCACAAGTACATATACACATGTAGAACAAAGTTAACTTTTCACATTAAACCTGAGAAAAAGGCAAAATAGTGGCCCTCATGGAGCTAATTTGGGAAATTGACTAAAGACAATGTCCTGCCACAGGAAACAATACAGAACCATTCTGCTTCTGATTCTTTTGCAATCTGTTTCCTAAGTACCGAGTCACACTGAAAACACTGGGGGATTTTTTTTTAAGTTTAAGGTAACATTCAGTATACTAATGTTTGACAAACTCAGGCATGTTGGGCTACTTTGTAACATACAGCAATTAGGTGCCAGACAAGAGACTCATTAGAAGTACTCAGCATTTTTTTCAAATTTCATTCATTCACAGTATGAACTATCAATAGCAGACTTTTGTATTTGTTGTCCAACTGGTTTTGCCCTCCTACTTTATAAATGTTAGGTCACCTTCTTTAATGCAACAATCTAACAGTGCTGATTTTAACAGAGGCTAATCCAGGTTAAAGCACCACACTTGAATGACCCCTTCCAATAGCCTAAACATTCATTCCCTCCACCACTGGTGTCCAGAGTCTGCAATGCATGCTATCGAGTCCAACAGTATTACCAAATTCACAATCTCTACCATCAAAGGACAGTAGGCACATGAGAACACCACCACCTGCAGATTCCCCAACACAATGGCACATCAGAATTATGTTCACCAGAAGGATTGCAGCAATTCAAAATAGTGGTTCACCACTGCCTTTTCAAGGTTATTAAGACAAAAGGCTATAAATGCTGGCTTTGCCAGCCACACCCAGATTCTGTAAATGAGTTAAACATAGAGAGAAACAATGAAAAGTTACAATACACTGAATGTTTAAATAAAGGTAGTAGCATGGGCAGAATGATGAGTGGAAACTAACAAACAAGCATGAACAAGGTTACGTTCAAACCAGAAAAGAGTTGTGCAATTGGATCTTTGATTTCCTCACTTGCATACCCCAGTCAATTCAGATTGGCAAAATCTTCACAATCTCCATCAGCACAAGTGCACCACAGGGCTGTGTGCTTAGCCCCTGCTCTACTCCCTTTACACTTATGACTGTGTGGCTAAGCAAAACTCCAATGCCAAATTTAAAGTTGTTGATGATACCACTGTCATTGGAAAAAATCAAAGGTGATGACAAATCAGCATATAAGAGGGAGACTGAAAATCCAGCTGAGTGGTGCCACAACAACAAGCTCTTACTCAAAGTCAGCAAGACCAAGGAGATGATTATTGATCCCAGGAGGAGGAAACAAGAAGTCAATGAGCCAGTCCTCATCGGGGGATCAAAGGTATAGAGGGTCAACAACATTAAATTTCTCAGGGGACCTGTTCTGGACTCACCATGTAAGTGCAGCTACAAAGAAAGCATAGCAGCACCCTTAGGAGTTTGAGAAGATTCAGCATGACACCTAAAACTTTGACTAACTTCTACAGATGTTCTTGCTGAAGGGTCTCGGCCTGAAATGTCAACTGTACTCTTTCCCAAAGATGCTCCAGCATTTTGTATGTGTTGCTTGGATTTCCAGCATCTGCAGATTGTTTTTTTGCTATAGATGTGTGGTGTTGAGCATATTGACTTGCTGTATCATGGCCTGATATGGAAACCCCAATGCCTTTGAACAGAAAATCTTACAAAAAGCAGCGGATACTGCAATATCTATCATGGGTAAAGACCTCCTCACCATTGAGTACATCTACATGGAGCACTGTCACAGGAAAGCAGCATCCATCATGAAGAACTCCCACCACCCAGGTCATGCTCTCTTCTTGCTGCTGCCATCAAGAAAAAGGTACAGAAGCCCCAGGACTCACATCACCATGTTCCAGAACAGTTATTACCCCTCAATCATCAGGCTCCTGAACCAAAGGGAATAACTTCACTCAACTTCACTTGCCCTATCACTGAACCGTTCCCACAACCTATGGACTTACTTTCAGGGACTCTTCATCTCGTGTTCTCAATATTTATTGTTTATTTGTTACTATTACTACTATTTCTTTTCCCTTTTGTATTTGAAGTTTGTTGTCCACCTTGTTGGCGGGGTCTTTCATTGATTCTATTATGGCTATTGGATTTACTGAGTAATCCTGCAAGAAAATGAATGTCAGGGTTGTATATGCTTTGATAATAAACTTACTTTGAACTTTGAGTTAAAAAGTTGATTACCCACTGTTTAAGAAACAGTGCTGGAACCACCACATATACTTAATTTGTCAATGGGTTCTAATAACAGTTATAAATTAGGAGGCTTAGCAAACAGCGGAATATGAATCCATGACTGAAAAGGTAATGAGGGACAAAGAGGTTGCAAGTCATGAAACCGTGACATCAATTGACAGAAAAGCAAGGTACTGTTGGGATTCCTTTATGATCCAAAAAGAAGCCCAAGAGAACAAACGCTACCAATGCCAGCAACAGAAAATTTTTGAGAATAGCAACCTGAGTATAATGCTTAAGTTAATGATTAAGAAATATTGAAAGTACAAAGATCAAGGTGCTGGAGACAATTACAAGAAGTGATTATGAAGGACTGAATATAAGCAAGAAATGTAAAATGAGGAAAAATATTACATGAAGGCATAAAATAGAAGCAAATTAACATGGCAATACAATGTAAATTAACATGACAATAACAACTATGGAGAAAATTGTGAATATTGAGCCTCTTACAATGCAGCAAAGAAGGACTTAATAGAATCTTTAAAATTGTGAATAAGGCTAACTGAAGAGTAGTTACCAATTCAAAATTGTCACTAAAGTGAACACAAAAATTAATATGTCCATGTAAAAGAATGCAACATATTTGATATTGTTGTTGCAGAAGGTGTTTATGGAATAGACTACTGCAGGGTTCAAGGAGAAGTGGAGGGGGTGGGGGGGGGGGAGAGAGAGAGAGAGAGAGAGAGAGAGAGAGAGAGAGAGAGAGAGAGAGAGATTTATATTTTGTTTTTACAGCTTCTCCAATTGCTGACATTAACATGTAGTCCCAGCAGCCTTTGGCACAATAAACTTCAATGGTAGCAAACCATAATTATATTGAATATTAATAAAAAGTCTGTTTCCCACTTCCTAATGTGTACTTAATCGTTATTTTGTTAATATTTCTAACAACATCAATAAATAATTCAATGAAAAAAAATCCTGTACTTCACAGAAACAAAAATTATGTTTGTAAATTAATAACTAATGTTTGCCTTACCCTTTACAAATATATAGAGAGCAGTCTTTATGTGTTGAGTATTTGAAGATGAGGTATTACAATAGTAGTAGCCTGTGTCTTTAGGCTGAGTGTTGCTCAAAGTCAGGTTACTACAATACGGTTTCTTGAGGTCCTCACTTTTAAAGTTAATTATACTTATTCTTTCAGTTGCATTCATTACATAGTCTGGCCAGGACCACAATATAGGTGATGATCCCCTACGAAATAAAAAAAGGAAACGTTACACTGTTCAGTTTTCCATTTGAAACAAAAACCAGGCTGCTTTATCTTCTATGATATAATTGAAACTTCAGTCTTCCTATTTTATAGGACTGTATATGTAATCACAAAATCAAGCCGAAGCTTAAATACAGCAAAACTATTAATATAGAGATTTTAGATCAAGATTGGAAATTTGCAATAGAATATAGATAGTACAGCATCTATAAATAGAAACATCAATTGGCTAAATTGGCTAATCAGTTTGAACTCCACCCCTGTCCCTATCACCATGTTCAATCTGCAGTCAATTAGAACTGGGATTGAATTAAAGACCTCCTGATACTTCTTCCAGTCAAAGATGCAATCACAGCAGACAAACTGAACATGGCAGTTTTGGAGGTCAATTCATCACCCAGTGAAATTCAAAGCCGGGATCTTCTGACAACGTTTTGTCATCGCATTAAGTAAGACATTTTGATTTTCTATTTAACACCTAGCTTAAGGCAATCTTTTGAAAAATATATTTAAAATGTCTTCCATGTATAAATAGTATTACAAAATTACCTGCATGTCAGATGTAGCGTCTGATTGACTTTAATGACTTGTTGCTTAGCTCTTAGGCTATGGTGCTTAGCTCTTAGGCTAAGTTCAGGGCTAAGGAGATCAGGTGATCCTGCAAAACAAAAGATAAGACTGCATTTTACACCTCAGTTTCCAAACTAAAGTTTTTTAATTCCATCTCTGAGTGTCTAGTTCCTGATTAGTCTAAAACAGTAGAACCCAACCTCTGGGCTGCAGACCGATACCGGGCCACGAAGCATGCAGGGGCACCTAATTAATTAGCTTGTTTATTGCCATTTTTTCTTAAAAATGTGCTGGGTGCGTTCCAGCTACTGCTGCACCCCTGCATGCTTTGCGGCCCGGAGGTTGGGGACCACTGGTCTAAAACAATTATAACTATGGATATTTTAAATATAGAACTGAATGTGGAGCTGATGTACACTCTCAAGAAAGGTTGTGAGGACAATTTACTAGTTTCAGAAAAAACAGTAAATGGATGGTGATTTTTAAATTAGTTTCACAATTGCGGCAATATGGAAACAATGCCAGCAACTTGAAATATCAGGGTTCTCTGAGAGTTATAGTGGGTAAATATGAAAACAATGAATGTTTGCAATTCACAATAGATTCATTCAGGAAGTCTTATTATACTGAATTTCCTTAAGCCTAAAATGACTACTAAAAGCTACAAATATAAATTCAATAGAGGGTTGCCCCCGTATCCTTTTCAATTTAATATGTTTATTATGTATAACAAAATGAAAGCTTAATTTATTGTTTGATACATTCAAGGTCTTTAGTCAGACAAATTGTCTTTTTTTTTGCATTACTTTGCCCTTGAACTAACAGACTCAAGAATCATCTTGATGTATAATTAACCTAGGTACAGGTGCAATAGTCAAAAGATAAAGCTCCTGTTATAATTTATTCAGGTTTCATTACAATTTAAAGCTGATTCGAATAAAACAAATCTGTTTGTTTGTATGTATGTACATAGCACTGTTTGTTATTAACACACTTCGAAGTTCACAAGTATTCAAGAATCTTATTTGTAAAAGACATAATGTATTTCAATCAGTAGTTGAAAAATGATCTACAGCACCAATAACTGAAAAAATCTACACTACTAATAATAAATTAACATTATTTATCACTTATCAGTATAAAACTAATCATTATCCAGGTATTAGGAAGCCAAAATAAACTCAGCAACTACATAACAGAGAATTCAACCTTGATGATATGGGAACATTTTAGAAACAATAATCAAGAGTGTGGAGTGTTACTTGTTGAGAGGAAGTGTGGGAAGGGGTCATATAAACTGTAAAGCACTGTTCTATCAGCTATAGAAAAAGTTTGCTTATATATGCATAATTTATAGAACATGGCAGGCAATGGTTAAAAGTACAGGCTTTATAATTCTATGCCTTATACTTTGAGACATGGAGCAGAAAAGCAAGGCGATCTTGATAGTACTTTGTAAATCTCTGGCTGAGTCACAATTGTAGTACTGTGCCCTATGCTAGGGAAGCTGACAATCAATTTCAGGGATGAGTTGTGTAAGGAGACTGGCAAAATTGGAGTTGATATTCTGGTAACACAATAGGTTGCGGAGGGATCTGATTGAATTATTTAAAATCCTGAGTAGTAAACTAAAGAGAAATGTCCCACTGGGGAAAGGGCTAAGAACTGGGGGATAAAGAAGGATGGTCTTTGGGAAAGAAACCAAAAGCAACACAGGATTTTTTTTGGCTCAGTGAGTAGTTAGCATCAAGTGCCAAACATCCTCCTTCTATACCATTCTAAGACACTGCCTTGAGTAACTCCTACAGTAATATACTACAAGTGAGATGATTGGCTTTCATCTCTCTTTGTACCAAGTTGGAATTAAACTTTCTCCTCTGAACCCCACTGATTTCAATGAGAATCACTTCACAATCCCATCCAGTTTAATGCTGTTTTAGTCCATTCTTCATCTACATTATATGTTATGAATAACTGAGGTCAAAACATCAATTCCTGCAGTATCCTTCAGTTACCACCAGCCACCCATAAAAAACGTTTATCCTTACTCTCCATTTCCAGTCAGTACCAATATACTAGACCCAACATCATACATTTGCATTTTTATCCACAAAGCATTCTGAAAATCCAATTATCCTATGTCCCCTGTCTTTTCTACCAGTTACATCCTCACAAAAATCCAATAGTTATGTCTTGCAAAAATCTGTGTTGGTTTTATTTAATCCCAGGTGCTCAGATCTCCTTTTTACATGATAGTGTAAAGCATTTCTCCGTTGCTGATGTAGGAGACATGCATTTGTTCTCTATCTGCATTGTTTTGATTTTGGTTTGATTTGAGTTGGCTGCTACACTAATTATTCTGTTGCTTCCCAATTATCTCTCCCTGCTTCTCAAATGGCTGGCATGCCACCCACTTAATCTTCTCATAATCTTTAGAATACCAGGACATATAACTACTGCAACCATCCTCCAGTTCACTAGGATGCAAACTGACACTTGGGTGTTTATTAGCTCTCAGTGCCATTAATATCCCCAGTGCTATTTCTCAACTAATACTAATGTCTTTGAATTTTGTGCCTTCCTTAGATTTTTGGTACCCTAGTATTTCATGAAAATAACTTGAGTCCTCATCTGTCAAGACAGAATCAAACATGGCATTTTGCAGCTTTTACTTTCCTTAGTTCTCTCTCTTACTGCCTTCATTAACCTGCCTCCAAGATTATTCCATCTGTAGTTTATCCACATGGCAACCCTAATGGGTATTTGCTTTGTTCTGTCCATTCATCCTTAACTTTCTCTGCAATTTAATTAGTTTTCATTCTATCCTATCTCTGGCATAGGGTGTGGTACCTGAAATGTTAATTCTGTTTTTATCTTTTCACAGATGCTGCCTAACCTGATGAATGTCTCCAGATTTTTTGGTCCCCCAATCTGTGGCTTGCATTCACATTCTCCCCACCCCAGCATACACCATCTCATTCAGAAGTATATCATTATCATGATCTCCAGATTAAAAATTAAATTAACCTAGATATCTTTGGTATTTTAATTATATATGCATGTTATTACAAGTTAACTGAAACAGTATTATGCACTTCATAAGAATGTGAATATTCTTGGCAATCGATGAACATAATTGTATAAAGAAAGAGTTGACATGGCTATAAACTATATTTTCTTCTGAAACTTGAAGTTCAATTATTAGATTATAAAATCACCTTAAGCAAAAATAAAAAAAAATAATGTTTCCAATTTAATGTTTCCAACTATATAAAGTGAACTATGTTTTGTTCATAAAATAATCATATTAAAAGACTAATGAATTCAATGGATGTGCTTTATAAGTACTGCATTCAAGCACAAAGAAAACATTTTTGTACATTGAACTGTATGATTATACTTGAAATTATATATAGGCTATCATCGGTCCTTGTAAGGAAAGTCCTAAAATAGCAAATTCTCAGTGTCAAACATGTCTAACCTCCAGGTTCTGGACATTCCATTTATAATTTCTAGAGAACAATCCATACAAAAATAGATTAACCTACTTCATTCAACTATAACACAAAATCGCTGTTATCTGTTTGCTCTTGCTTCCCCCTGCAGCCTCCATTTCTAAACTGAAGCATTTTTTCTGTACCACAGATAACAAAAGTATCAAAGCTATATGGTTGCAGAAATACATTTGCTAAAATATCCAATAAAGTTATTTGGGTGAAATTCACCATCATGTGTCGTAATCTGATAGAATGCATTAGCTGACTTGAACCCACATGATACTCGCAACGTCGGAATTATTCAGTACAGAAACAGGCCCTTTGGCCCAAATCCACACTGATAATCACATGTTTACTTAATTGAATGCCATTTTATTCATGATACATTGAAAGGTTTCATAAGAGCATTCTATATACTTTATAAATTGACCACTAGTTGTACTATTGAATCAACAACTCTTCCTCAAACCAGCTTCATTTGTCTGTGAAGAAATTCATCCCAACGTTTATCCTTAACTTGCCTTTCGTTGGAAGGCAATGGAAAACTAAAAAGGTTGCAAGATTTTAAATAATGAACAATTTATAAGTGTGAATAATGGAAGACTATTATCATGTATTTGCTTAGTTAATAAAGAAATGTCATTGATTTAAAAAGTTATTGACATCAAGGACAGAAATATTTTCACCATACAGAAAATTTTAAGCATATGAAATGTATTGATAGAAAGAATAGTTGTAAAAGATAAATAATGAAATCAAAGAAAGGCACAAGAATGTTGGAAAGGAAGAAAGGCAATTTAATAATTTTTGGATTGCATTAGTAACCCAAAATTTGCAAATATTTAATGAGCCATGAAAATTAAAAATAGAAACTGCAGATGTTGGAGATCTGAACAAATCCAGAAAATGATGGAAACATTCAACAAATCAAGCAGCACTTGTGGAAAAAGAAAGCATTAACATTCCAGGGAAAAGGCCTTTTGTCAGAATTGGGAAAGAAAAATTTACCTGACCTCATTTTGAAGTTTTAAACCAAACATACAAAAGTAAGCTAGCCAATAATATTAAAGAGGATACCAAAAGTTTCTTCAGATACAATAAAATGTAAAACAGAGGCTAGAGTGGATATCAGACAGGTGGAAAATGATGCTGCAGAGGTAGTAATGGGGAACAATTAAATAGCAGACGTTAAGTGTCAGGGGGCATGAAGTGAATGAAGTTACCATATCTAGAGAGAAGGTTCTTGGGAAACTGAAAAATCTAAAGGTAATTAAGTCACCTATGACTTAATGGCAGATGGTGTACAACCCAGAGTTCTGAAATAGGTGGCTGAAGAGATTGTAAAGGCATTAGTAATGATCTTTCAAGAATAAAAGGATTCTGGCATGGTTCTGGAAGACTGCTAATGTCACTCCACTCTTCAAAATGGGATAAAGGAAGAAGAAAGGAAACTATAGACCAATTAATCTGGCCTCAGTGGTTGGGAAGATGTTGGAGACGATTATCAAGGATGAGATCTCAGGGTACTTGGAGACACATGATAAAATAAGTCATAGTCAGCATTCATTTTTTAATGCATGCATTTCTAAATGACAATAAACGAGGACTGAGTGTCCTCATAATCTAATCTAATCAATGGTGTCCTCAAGGGAAAATCTTGCCTGATAAATCTGTTGGAATTCTTTGAAGAATTAACAAGCAGAATAGACAAAGGAATTGGTTGATGTTGTGTACCTTTATTTCAGAATGCCTTTGACAAGGTACCACACATGAAGATACCTACCAAGTTAAGAACCCATGGTATTAGAGGAAAGATTCTAGCATGGATAAAGCAGTGCCTGATTGGCAGGAGCCAAAGAGTGGGAATAAAGTGAGTCTTTTCTGCCTGGCTGCCGGTGACTAGAGTTGGTCCACAGGAGTCTGTGTTAGGACCGATTCTTTTTACGTTATATGTCAATGATTTGAATGATGGAATTGATGGCTTTGTTGCAAAGTTTGTGGACTACACAAAGATAGGTGGAGGTAGATTCGAGGAAATAGAGAGACTACAGAGGGACTTAGACAGATTAGGAGAATGGGCAAAGTAATGGCAGATGGAATAGAGTGTCAGGATTTGTATGTTTATGCACTTTGATAGAAGGAATGAAAGAGCTGACTTTTTTCTAAATGGAGAGAAAATTCAAAAATCTGAGGAGCAAAGGGACTTGGGAGTCCTTGTGCACAATTCCCTAAGGATTAATTTGCAGGTTGAGTCTGTGGTGAGGAAGGCAAATGTGATGTTAGCATTCATTTCAAGAGGACTGGAATATAAAAGAAAGGATGTAATGCTGAGCTTTTATAAGGAACTGGTGAGACCGCACTTAAGTATTGTGAGCAGGTTTGAGCCCCTCATCTTAGAAAGGATGTGTTGAAACCGGTGAGGGTTCAAAGGCGCTTCACAAAAATGATTCCAGGATTAAATGGCTTGTCATTTGGAAAGTGTCTGATTGCTCTAGGCCTGTATTCACGAGAATTCAGAAGAATAAGGGGTGACCTCATTGAAACCTATCAAATGGTGAAAGGCCTGGATAGAGTAGATATGGAGAGGATGTTTCCTATGGTGGGAGAGTCTAAGACTACAGGACCCAGCCTCAAAATAAAAATTTTGTCCATTTAGAATGGAGATGAGGAGGAATTTCTTTAGGCAGTGAGCGGTGAATCTGTGCAATTCTTTGCTACAGGCAGCTGTGGAGGCCAAGTTTTTATGTATATTTAAGGAAGAGGTTGATAGATCTTGACTGACCAGGACATGAAGGGATACAGGGAGAAGGCAGGAGATTGGGGCTAAGCGGAAAATTGGATCAGCCATGATGAAATGGTGGATCAGACTCAATGGGCCAAATGGCCTAATTCTGCTCCTATATTTTATGGTCTTATGACCTACACTTTTAAAAGTTATACTGTATGCTAACTATTTTAATAGAAACTATTAAAAATAGATAATTGCATGGTTTTATTTCTCATTATACCTGTAGCAATCAATGTGAAATTATAGAAACATCCCTTTATGAACTAAGAAAATTACAACTGAGCAGCTTCTTTTCAACAATCTGTTATTTAAAATGCCCCCTAAATATGATGCTTCTCAACTGATAAGTGCTAGCAACCAGCAGTTGAAAGCTTCCTAGGTTGATGGATGGATCTTCTGTCTTCAATGAATCCAACATTCCTTCAGAAAGTTGCCCCAGCAACAGTGGCCCCACTCATCAAATAATTAGTTGCTCCATAGTTTGTTCCAGCTGATAAAATGATCATTCATTACCTGATCATTTCAATTTCCTCCAACTAAAGATGCTCCAATTTGTGTTTAAAGAACATTAACATAGCATTAATCAGAAACTGCAGTTGTTCGAAAAAAGATATATGATACCTATTTTTGGTAGTAGAAATAATGGAAAGAAAAGTTACAGATGGTGTTAATCAGTTTCAATACATAGAAATTATTTGGCAATACATTTCATTAAAACTTTGCTAGTATGATATTCTTTTAGTATATTATTACTAATCATTTCTCCCAATAGGTAAAGTATCCACTGCAATCTGGAGAGTGCTGTTATAACCCGATATCTAACAATCTGAGGATTGTAACATTTATAGTTAGGTTAGCTATGTTTATATTGTACAATATGTCACGAAGAATATATTTTCTATCTTACAGAAGCTAGCTCAAAATCATTATCGTGAGACAAAGCTATCAGTAAACAAAGAAACAAAGTCATTTTATTTCTTTAACATAGAAACAACCAAAATGTGCTTTAACATAAATTTATCTATTCTCATAGCCTTTGAACGTAAAATCAGTAAAAGATGGGATTATTTAAATGAGGAGTCTTCAGCCTTAAAAAAACACATTTTTTTTCACAAAAGCTGGCTGATTTGCTGAGTATTTCTTGCATTTTATTATTAATGGCTTACCTTTCATGTACAATCACTAGTATTATGTAGGGAAACAAATTGTTTATCTCTTGTTATACCTACAGTAAATATTACTTCAAAAAAAACAAGTGTTTCAACAAATCATATACCCATTATAGAATATGTGGGACAAACACACAATGTAGAAAATGTTCTGAAAATACAGTACCCATTGCACAGGTAAAATCTAATCATATAACATACTCCAAATTTAAATATTACTAATACAACTATAGTAAGGGTTTAGTACATGGTCAAAATAATAAATAAACTTGCTGAATAACTGCCTTCTTTCAAGCACTCCTATCTCCAGCATTTTCTAAAGGGTTAAAACTTAATCCCTTTATTTTGACACATATTTGTTAAAGGGTCACTGCCTGAAAATACATTGCAATTTATCAACTTGTCTGTCCAAGTAACCATTAGGAGCCTACTCTGTGGTGATCTACACGAGATTGAGATTACTTATTTGTAATTCCAACATGAAGAAATCGGAGGAGAACACAGAAATGCAAGACCCACGTAAAATAAATTCCAATATTACTTACCTTGTTCAATAATCTATATGGATGTATGAACCCTTCAATTCTCAAGAAAACTTTTCAACCTATGCTCAAGCATTACAAGAGTCTTCTGTAAATTAAAATGGTGGGAAATACTAATGCAGGAATTTACAAGTTAGTTGTCCCCACAAACAATTCTAAGTTTGCGATATGAATTATGTATAGAAGTGCATTTCTGTATTTCAGACAGTTAGTTTTACTAAGTAAAACAGTACCTGAACAACAAAAACAATTATTGTCACTAATGCTCATGAACAGTTTAGGTTTATCCCTGTCACTTCCAGTCATAATCAATATAATTGACAAAAGTAAATTACAGGTTTTGATTAGACTGAATCTGTAAATTTGAGGAAAAGTTATAGTGACAGATACTAAATTGAAGTGAACGTAAGTAAACTGAATTAGAAGTTAGTCAAATGCACATCCGACAGTAGTTCAAAAACTGAATAGTTCTAAGAATCTGAACAGGTAAATTCCTAATTTTGCAATACGATTTTGTTGTTTGAATTTATATTGTAGTGCGTTTTAGACAACATAGCTATAAAGGTTTCTTTCAGTTGAAGATGATTGAATATATCCAGATTAGTTTTCATTTAGAAATTAATCAATTTGTGGAATATATTACTGTTGGTTTTCCTATCATTATGGGAATTGATTGTAATTAAACAATAATGAAATTAAATAATATTAATTACAGAAATTGCTGTGAAGCCTGAACATACTTTTCTTAAACACTGACTTACTTATAATATGCATCAGTAATTTTATATAGGCAAACATATTCTAATTCAATGACCTTTGTGTGAAACTAATATTAAGTCAATTGATTTATTTTAAATCAGATTACATTTATTTTAATAGAATATAAATGCAATTCACTTTAACAGATCATGATGTGTTCAGAACCCTGACTGCTGAAACCTAAATAGCTATCAGCTTGTAACAAGGTTATCAATCATGCAGCACTGGTTTTGTCCAGTGGCCATTCTGCATATTTTTCAAGCCTCATTAGCCATTAACTCATGCATTGTTACTTATATTGTCAAATATAAATTCTGCTGTAACCATAAAGGTGAAAAGCAGAACAAATATGTTTTTCTATCTTAATTATGCATAAATCTGAAGTTCATAGGTAAGTATTCATTATCAGCTGTGGTAACAAAAAGCTGGAAGCTTTTGGAAGGATTACCACTGCTCCCTCTTTCTCTGAATATCCCTGTAACTTAGCTGGAAGCTGGGCAATAGAGTAAAATAAATCCTTCTGAACTCCAGAGGTGGTGTAAAGGATAGTTCTAAGGTCTAAGACCAGAACAATCAGCAGTGAAAAGCAATGACATACTTTGGCACAATAGAAAGCCCTTTCATGATAATGTTCAGTGACCTCTAATTTAGAATAAATGTTTATAGATCCCAACAAAACGTTGCATTCCTATATCCTACAAAGAAAAAAAACTATTATATTCTTGCAGTCACACAGCTTTAATGTTGCTTCCTACAGTAAGATGCTGAAAGGAAGATAAACTCTGGATAATGATTGAGAATTTCAATTTTAAATTGGCTTATTTATTGTTTGAGTCAAGTTGTTTTGTCTGGATTCAGTTGGTTATTCCAATGGTAATGAGAAGGAAGAAAAGTGCATTTATTTTCTGTTGTGAATTCACTGATTAGTCACTCATTAAGTTACCAAATTTCAATTTGGACTAACAAACAATACTTGTGCTACTTCATAAAGATCACTTTAGATCCACGTTTTCTGGTTTCCAAAGAAAACTTTCTTGTTTTGTTAAGATTCATTAATACACTGAATGCTGACATGCTATCCTATCAAAGGTGACTCAGAAATTAACCAACGTGTTATGGCTAAGTAGTCCAGACTCTCTGAAATGCTGTAAATTAGTAAGTAATGAAGAGCGCAAACACGAGGAACTCTGCAGATGCTGGAAATTCAAGCAACACACACAAAATGCTGGTGGAATGCAGCAGGCCAGACAGCATCCATAGGAAGGAGCACAGTCAATGTTTCAGGCAGAGACCCCTTGTCAGTCCTGTAATGAAGAGCTCTTATCAAAGCCAGGATTCCAAATGACTTGAGAATAAAAATATCAAACTATTTCACTATTTCCACAGGGAAGGTCTCAATACATTTTTTTAAAAAACTTCTGATCAGTAGGATAAGTCTATACCAAAGTAAAACTGTTACATAAAAGACATCTAGTTTAACCTTATAAAAATGCTGGAGGAACTCAGCAGGCCAGGTAGCATCTATGGAAAGGAGTACAGTCGACATTTTGGGCCCAGATCCTTCAGCAGGAAGGTCCCGAAACGTCTGTTGTACTCTTTTCCGTAGATGCTGCCTGACCAGTTGAGTTCCTCCGGCATTTTGTGTGTGTTGGTTGGATTTCCAGCATCTGCGGATTTTCTCTTGTTTGTGATTAATTAACGTGCAATATTTTGCTGTATGGTTATACGAAACAACGATTTGTTTTAAATGTACAGTGTATAGTATCCAATTAGACTTCACTTCTAGGTGCACTTACTAAACGACTTCGCATTTTTGCCGGGATAGTTACGGAGCCTCTAAAATAATCATCTGCGGAATAGTTCAGAGCACAAAAAGATTTAGTTTACATTTCAGATGCAAATCTGAAATTGTTGAATATCTTTCGATACCATACTACTAGAAGTCATTCTGGCGCTTTCGTCTCTTTGATGTGGAAGATAACACCTCCAACCGAAGAAAACAGACGCACTATGAAATTGGCTTAAATTTCTACCGTCAATGTTGGAGAATGAATGTTCTATATATAGAGAATTACACAATTAGTTTGAATAATTCCTGACCTTTGGAATTTGAGCTTGAGCAAAGAAATTGTGCCTTGTTCTGTACTAACATATTACGCGCATGCTTCCTTGAAATTATCACCAATACAAAGTTCCATTTATTTAGTTTTTTTTGTTTGAGTTAAATAATTTAGCTCAGCTCTGTTTTATAAACTAAACAAAAACTAAAAGTGGATTTAATCGATTTGTTCATTTAGTATCCCAGTCCAGGGCTGGAAAGGATCAGTCGGATGGATGGTAGTCATGGTACGGCGTTCAACTCTGCCGATTCTATAACCTATTGCATTTTATTTGCTTACGAATGCAAAACTTCACATTTTATTGGTGAATGTTTATAAATGATGAAATGTTGTTTTAGTACTAAATTACTATTGAAATTTGCGCAAATCATATTATATGTGTCATTACTAGACGATATTTAAATCGCAACAGCAATCATTTAAGACCGAAGTGGGGAAAAAAATGAGGCAATTTGTATTTTTGAAGCCATTCATTTACTGCTTTAATGCACCGATTCTCTCTCAGAGCACCTGAATTGGGGCCGAACCCGGGACTGGCATAAAATGAACTGCAAAACACACACACGCACACACTCAAAAAAATGCTGGTGAACGCAGCAGGCCAGGCAGCATCTATAGGAAGAGAGACAGCCGACGTTTCGGGCCGGAACCCTCCCTCTCCCTTAACACTGCCGTGAGTTATCATTGTGTGTGTTAAACTGTTTGAGATCCTGCCTTTGTAGTGTGTATAAATTAGCCGACTATCCACCCCACTCCCAGAACTGCAAAAACTGTTTGGTATTTCTCCGACGGATCACCTGCCCTTACCCCTGTCTGCGAATCTCATTTATTAACAAGCTAAAAGCTACACAAGGGTCGCATTATTATATCGTTTAGTAGCTTAGTTACGTTACAGAAAAAAAGAGAACGAGAAACTGTTCACGAGGTCAAAAAGCGTTCAGGAATATTTCAACTTTTCCTGGTTTGATATCAAATTTCCGGTAGTGGACATGTTTTGTCTTCGTTGTTAGACACGTTGGAAAGCAGAAACTTCTGTTTGTTAAATTTTAAACATAAATGCAATTACTTTTATAAAATTTACTATAGATGGATTATTAATAAAACTGGCATAAATTATAAAATTGCTAGAATAGATACCGCCCATTCTTTCACTAATGCATAGGAATTACACCTACTATTGGACCAAATGAGTAAAAGGGTCAGGGGCGTGAACTTCATATACAGCTCGGAGCTCAAAGTCTACTGAGGACGTATAATCGTCGCCCTCTTGTATGCCGGACATCTCCAATCACTGGAGAGATACTACCAATAAGGTCTCTAGCACTTACGTCTACCGTAATGAAGTGCTTTATTACAGTTAGTAATGGATGGAATTAATTGCTACTGGACCCGCTCCAGTTCGCAAAAGGTCCGCAGAGACACAATCTCATTGGCTCTCCACTCTGCTTTGGAGCACCTAGTCAACAAAATCACAGGCGCACCTCAAGGATACGCGTTTCGCCCACTGCTTTATTCTCTACATCTACACTGATGACTGTGTGGGTAAGCACAACTCAAAGTCATTTATAAATATGCAGGTGACACAGGTAGCAAAGAGGAGAGGTACAGGAGTGAGGTAGATGGGCTGGTTGAGTAATGTCGCAACAACAACATCGCAGTCAATGCCAGTAACACGTAAAGAATTGATTGTGGGCTTCAGGATAGGAAAGTCAGGAAAACACCCACCAGTCTTCATTGAGGGTCAGCGATGAAAAGGATTTTTATAGCATTAAGTTCCTGGGTGTCAACATCTCGGAGGATCTGTTCTCGGCCCAACAAATCCGATTTCTAAATGGCGCATGAACTCATGAACACTACCTCGTTATTCTTTTTTGTACTCTTTATTTACTTTATAGCTTATAGTAATTTTATGTTTTTGCACTGTTGCTGCCACAAAACAACAAATTTCAGGTAATTTAAACAGTGATAATAAACCGAATTCTGACAGGATAAGACAGCCAGCTCAGGTGGGCAGATTACGTTCTTCGCATGCCTGATGCTCGACTCTTGAAACATACTCCATTCAGACCCGTTAGGCAAAAACAAAACGAGGTGCCAAAGCGAAAGATTTAAAGTTATTCCGAATGGTGACAATCTCTGACCTATGACTGCTTTAAGTGGAAAAAAAATTCAAGTGTTATCGAGAAAGTCGAGACCGTTGAGCGGGAACGCAGCATAAATACCCGAGGGTCTCAGTCCGAAACGTCGACTGCTTGTTCATTTCCATAGATGCTGCCTGACCTGCTGAGTTCCTCCAGCATTTGGTGTGTCTTGCTTTGGATTTCCAGCATCTGCAGGATTTCTCGTGTTTATAAATGCCTGAGGGAGTGTACTACCACTCATTTTACCCTGTCAAGCAGCTCAGGTCAGACCCGAGGCAATGCGCGGGTCGCTCATTAGCCTCATCAGCGAGTTGAGAATCCATCGTTACAATAGAAACCCCGTAAAAAGAAAAGTAGCCCATGGTGTTCCTAAAACGATAGAAGTATCTATTTAACGCAGGATTACGCAGGGAAAAAAACAACTAGAAGGAAATCTGAATGCATCTGAATCTTTGAGATCGCAATGCACACCACTGCTTTCAAGTTCCGGGCTAGAAATCAGAGTTAACGCTGAGAAGTGATAAATCAGTAGATTTGAAGGAGCTTCGATATATCTACGTCAGTTCCGAAAACAGCAACTATACAGATACCACGGAATGCACCCCATATTTCACATCCTTTCGTTCCGAAATCTTGAAAAGTACCGGCTTCCAAAATACTACACTCTGAAATTACTTTCAAAATACCGTAATACATACTGTTCACTTAATGAAGTTCCATAGCAACTACTAACGTGAAAAAAATAACTAAACAGCGTGTAAACGGGGGCGGGGGGTGGAATTTCTCTAGTTTCGTATTTCTACACCCAAAAAGGCGGCATTTTTCAAGAATTCAGAACAGAGTGTATGAGGTGTACTTTGCCACTGTGATCATTACGTAATTATACTCTGTTACTTTTAAATGATTCTTAATAGTTAATTAACTACTGCATTAAGAAATATCTCCACCCACCCTCTAAACGCCTCCAACATCTTACTGGCTACTTTTAAAGCACTTGGAGCGTGTTGCAGCATCAAGTCACTGCCGCTGGTCAGCTGATTGATGTATTACTAGAACTATTATTTTTAAGATTAAGAGTTCCAGTCCCTGCAGTTTCAATAACAATATACATTTGCAATAAATTAGCAATGTATTAAAACAGTTAATATCCGGAACATTAATTAGTGATACATATTCCACTTTCTAGAATTTTAGGTTTTTTCCCTTTCTCTTAGATATTGCATATCCCGTGATTACTAAAAGATGAAAGTATTACTTACGCGTTGTAACTATATTTCCAATTTGACTATAAAGTACAATCGATATTAAAACATAAGAAATCTTGAGGTGAAATAAGTGCATTGCAGCGCAATTTCCAAGCTGAAGGTTTCCTTGAATGAAGATTGCTTTCTCCAAAAGCTATTTATCGGTCCTCTATGTCAGCGCGTTGAAGTTCTGACGTGAAATAGCCACGGTATGATATGTTTTAGATGCCCAGTGCGAACGTCCCAGGACTATTCTAAAACTCTGCTTCGCAGTTAGTTGACTCTGTCTTATCTGAACAATATACAGAAACAACTACATATGAATAGCAAAGCTAAAGAAGTAAAAGGTATCCAAAGCGAAAATTTAAGATCGCCGATGCTCTGGAAATACTACTCCTGATCAGCTTCGTGTGTTTATATACCCTTCCTCCACGCTCGCTGCGGAAACGTTCCACCCTAGTGACGTTGCGGCATTCTTACAGAGCGGGTCGCTTTGCATACTGCTATTTTACATATTCTTCTCTGCATATCGATTCCCGATTAGACAGAGACATAACAAACTGTGCACAGCTTTAATATATCCGAAGGACTTGAAGATATTAATTGATTACAAGGCAGTTTTATTCACAGCCACCACTGCAGCAAGATACAGTGGTAAAATGTTATCTTAAGATAAATTAAAATACTGTATAATCATTTGAGAAATACTGCCGAAATAGGTTTGTTTTTCTTGGTTGCACTTCCACAAAGTGAAGGCGAAATAACTGCAATAAGATCTAAAAACTTTTATACCCTAAGGAAGTATTAAATATATTAAAATATAACATGGAGTACCTCGTTATAGTAGGAGTATACGCTAATCCGTTATGGATCGCAATGGACATGCTGTCTTGCGTGTTTCCTCGTGTTTTGATTTTTTTACTCTAAGTTTTCCATTCTCACGGTTGGCAGGAAGGAAACCACCTTATTTGCGTGTTGATTAACATTTAAACATAAGAGAAATGGGATGGGAGGTGTTTGAGGAAGTTACTGAGAATACCGGAGATCGAAACCAAGTCATCAAACGGTGAAACAGATTTGCTGTCTATTCTGGCCAAGTAAATGGCGCATTTCATATCCATAATTAGCCTTCCCGCTTTTTAGTGCTCTTGTTATGCAAGGTACAATAGAAAATATACTTTTAAATAAGTGCCTAAACAGAAAGACGGACCAGTGTTATTTTTGAGATGCTGTTTATTGTGCGCTATTGAAATGATGCGCGCCCAAACCTTCATCGGAAATTGAAGGTTCCCTGTTTTTGGCGTGGCAGCAGGGATGGGGTTGTTAGTCAATACTAGGCATGTTAGCAGAATTCGAGCCATTGTCCAAACTGGGGTTAAGAGATCCAATTGACCCAGCTTTTGATCGGAAGTTCTGGTATTTCTATTACCACTCGAAGTTTAACCTGTTATATAAATTATCTTGTAATCTGAAAGATCATTATATATTTTGAAGCAGTGGAAAAGAAAATTTTAAAAAGTCAGATTCTGAAAACCTTAAATATAAGATAGTAAACGTTGGAAACACTTAGCAGGTGAAATAGTTTACCATTCTACACAGTAGCTAGTGGCCTCACACCAATGGAGGGTAGTCAGACGAAAATTTCATAATAGATTGAGCTTTTTGTTTGCATTAATGAATGTGGAATCAAAGACCATTTTTTAAAATTGAGTACTTTTGTGATCATAGTTCTGGTTAATTCAAAATAATTTGCTGAAATTAAAGCAGTAATATGGTGATTTCATCTGCTAGACTGCTTAACAGTTTCTTCCCTCCAGCTGTGATACTAATGCCATCACCAAGGTCATGTTACCAGCACAGCCAGCTGTTTACTGTTTACCTGTGCTGCACTTTTTTAGGTTTATGTGCTGTGTAGGATGCATGGTGAGTGGGTGCACTGTGGTCCAGAGGTATGTTGTTTCATTTGGTTATATATATGAACAGTCAGATGACAATAAACTTGAACTTCAAATGAAAAAAAACATGTTCAAAATCCCTGTTAAAGAGAAAGTCACAAGAATTTTCCTCAATAATTTCCTCCCAGGTGCTGAAGAACTCCTCCCACAATTGTAGTATATTTTTATTCATCATCTTTATTCTACAGGGGATTTTGTTACCTTGACTGTATGACAAATCCATAAAAAATGCAGGGAGCAACACCAGCCTATGGCCTATAGCAATCTCTGAAAGCCTTTCACGTCATTAACAAAGAGGGGTTAAAGAGGATCCTTCTCAAATTTGGCAGTCCTCAGTAATTACTACTCGCATACATTATATACAATGATGTGTAAGCTGCAATTTTGATCAATCCATCCACCTAAGTTCCATTGCACCAACTCTGTTCTCAAATTCCCTCATTGCACTTCTGTACCCCATCTCCAAAAAACTTTCCACTTGAGTGGAGTTAACCTACAAGGTAGTTAAGAAACTTCAATCCTCATCGCCTCCACTCCAGATCCAAGATCACTCAAGCATAGTTGTTAAATTATAGTACACTAACAATGCTTGGATGCATGCACATTTCGAAATCAGAAGTTCCATTCTTATCGCCTCTACCAAATGCATAATACCATACCATGACAATCAAGAATTACAGTGAGATCTTGGAAAGTAAACTGGATCACTTTTCAGTGAAGTCATACATTGGTATTGATATTCACTGTCACCTCGTGTGTCAAGACAGCCTTCAGTGACTGAGGAAAAGGGTGTTGAAAGGCCAACTAAAACAATTTTTTAGTACAGGGAGTGCACCCTACAATGTTGTATGCTTCGGAGACAAGGGAAAACTTAAGCAGGCAACCCAAAACATTAGCAAGGTATCATCATGACTGTCTGCAAAATCCTCCAAATCCTTTGGTAAGATTGGTGTCCCCTCCAAAGCCAACATCCCCATCAGGGACTCAGCTAGTTTGAGTACTAGGGTCACATCAACAACATGCACTCTACTCTGAGCTCCACCACAGGCAATGGTTTAGAGGGCACAGAGAATGTTTTAGAACATCCTTAAAGTCTTCTTGAAAAATAGGACCATAAGACCATAAAATGTAGTGTCCTCTCAACTTACGGGAATACCTGGTTTCTGGCCATTCAAATCAGGGAGACACAGAACACCTTAGCTCTCAGAAATCACACAGAGGTCATCCCAAAGCAACAGATAGTATATAAACTATTTTACCTATTATTTCCCTCGTTCATCAAGCATCACTTAGCCCACCTGTGTTCGACCCTTGAGCCATCTCAGCACCTCCAGCACTGAATGGAAGCAAGTCATTCTCAACCCTGTAGAAATATAAAGTATAACAAGTTGCTAAATTGTTCCTATTGACTGCAATTATGTGCTTCCTAATACTAAATGTAAGAAAATTAGAACATTACTCCAGGATAAACCTTTATTCCATAAAGTTCCAATGACTGAACTTGAACATCTTTTTATAATTCCATTTTTCCATCATCTTCACTACTAGATATGCAGATGTATAGTTGTACAGCATGCAATTGGATTGGATTGCAACTTGAATTAAACACGATCTCAGGAATAATTTCAGTGTCAGAATTACTGGATAAAGGGTGAATGGCAACTGCAAATGTAATGTGCAACTCGAATGAAGTGAGAAACCTGGAAATATGTTCAGTGGGACAATTCAGTAGAGGAAATGAGACACTGTTCAGTGACTCAAACAAACTTACCTGAGTGTAGCAACAGCAGAAGCAAGATTATATTGTAGAGAACACAAGTAACAAACAGTGACATCGGTAGTCAACAGGAAGTCTATTGATTGGTATCACAGCTGTTTTTTTTTCCTGCCTGTTGGATTTTTTGATCTTATTTTAGTAAAGAGATGCATGGCAGGACTCCTTAAACCTAATGAATGAATATCCTATGTCTTGTGCAATATCCAGGATATTTCCCACTTCCTGAGCAATCTATACAGGAAAGACCATCAAATAGAAGAGCTCAAGATGCGGATTTGACCAAAGGGATTGGATTGAAAATTGGATCAGTGGGAAAAAGGAAAAGGTGATTATCAATGTGAGTTTGTGACTAGCTGTAGTTCTGCAGGAAAATCTCAAGTAGATAACATGAAAACAGTGGTCCTGAACAGCACCAGGTCCATTGCCTTTCATGTTATATACTTGAAATTTGATTTTAAGGAAAGTGGCAATGATTTGAAGTACACTGATGACACAAGTTTGGCTAGATTGTTAATGCTACAGGGAAGTTTCAATGGACTGGGTTTAATGGAGGCAATGGATATTAATCTGGTGAACCAACAGTTAATGCTTTTGGGGACAGAATTTAATTAAACTCACCAACGTAAAGGGATAAGGATAGCATCCTGAGAAATTCATCACCAATTTTTTGCAAATATTTATACATTAACTGTATACCAATATACACGCTAGTTTTACCCAATTTTTTCTTGACCAGTGTTCCCCGTAACCACTTCAAAGGGCAGAAAAGAACTCCACATATCCTATACATAAATATATAAAATAGTACGTTTAACCCTTATTAATGGTTGTTCCAATAATAACCATACAACAGAAAATGCAATGGATTGTACATGAGTGACTCTCTTTTAATAGCTCTATGTATCTGAATAATTTATTGCCCCTCCAAGATGCGGTTAAAACCTAAACCTTTGACAAAGCTTTTGATCATTTTCTTTGGCATGGTGTCAATTTTTGCCTCATTACTTCTTAGGCTTTTACCATGTAGAAGTACCATGCAAATGCATGTAACAGAACATTTGCACAGAGTCAGAAATAGTAAGAACAAGTCCCACTATTCTATCCTTTCACCATAGATCTGAAACATTTTTCCTTACAAGTACTTGTTATATTTATTTGAAGTCATAGAATGAATGTGTCCTCCTATGCACTATCTAAATCTAGGATCTAACCACTTGTTGCAAAATAATTTATCTTTAAATTATTTTAATAGGTTGCTGCAAATAAGCTTTTAATTGCATCTGTATATTCAAGTACTTGTGCATATGACAATTTGAATTTGATTTTAAACCTCTGTGTCCCCTGATTCTTAACACATATGCTAAAAGAAGTTTCTCTCCAACAGAATCAGGTTTAATATCACCAGCATATGCCATGAAATTTATTAACTTTGTGGCAGCAGTACAGTGCAATACATGACAAATATAGAAAAAAACTGAATTACAGTAAATATATATGTATATTAAATAGTTAAATTAAAATAAGTAGTGCAAAAACATAAATTTTAAAAAAGTAGTGAGATAATTCAATGTTCATTTAGAAATCGGATGCTGGGTGTGCACCTTCAGGCTTCTGTACCTCTTTCCCGATGGTAACAATGAGAAGAGGGCATGTCCTGCGAGGTGGGGCTCCTTGCTGATGGAAACCGCTTTTCTGAGGCACCGCTCCTTAAAGCTGTCTTGGATACTACGGAGGCTAGTACCCATGATGGAGCTGACTAATTTTACATCTCTGCAGCTTACTTTGTTCCTGCGCAGTAGTCTCCCCCCCGCCACCTCCCCTGCCCCCCATACCACCTAAGTTAGTGGGTGGAGGTGTTGATCAGCCTTGCTCCTTAGGAAAAGTAACTACTTTTGAGTCTGGTGATCCTGGCGTGGATGCCATGTAGTTGAAAGACAATTATTCACTACTATAAACAACAGGAATTCTGCAGATGCTGGAAATTCAAGCAACACACATCAAAGTTGCTGGTGAACGCAGCAGGCCAGGCAGCATCTATTGGAAGAGGTACAGTCGATGTTTCAGGCCGAGACCCTTCGTCAGGACTGCTGACCAAGGGTCTCGGCCTGAAACGTCGACTGTACCTCTTCCTAGAGATGCTGCCTGGCCTGCTGCGTTCACCAGCAACTTTGATGTGTGTTGCTTGATTCACTACTATGCTATGTTAACTGTTTGTTCACCATTTTTTAATCAATGCTTCTGAAGTCCCTTTTATTATGTGAGCTCCAGTCCTCTGACAAGCCCATTATCCAGTGCTTTATCAAATGCCCTTTGAAAGGCTTCATACATAATGTCAATTGCATTGTTCTCACCAACATTCAGTTACTCATCAAACCACATCAGCCTATTTAAATACGTCACAATTTGCTTGTCTTCTCTAATGAACCCATTCTTCTTCAACACGCACAAAATGCTGAGAAACTCGGCAGGCCTGGCAGCATCTATGGAAAAAAGTACAGTGGACATTTCAGGCCAAAAACCTTCAGCAGGACTGGAGAAAAAAAAGCTGAGTAGATTTAAAAGGTGAGGGGAGGGGACAGAGAACCACCAGGTGATAGGTGAAACCTGGAGGGGGAGGGTTGAAGTAAAGAGCTGGGAGGTTGATTGGTGAAAGTGACATAAGGCCTGGAAGAAAGAAAAAGGGGGAAGGAGCACTAGAGGGAGATGATGGGTGGGCAAGGAGATGGGGTGAGAGTGGGAAAAGGGGATGGGAAATGGAGAATGGGGAGGGGGTTGGGGGACATTACCGAAAGTTTGAGAAATCGATGTTCATGCCATCAGGTTGGAGGCTACCCAAGCGGAATATAAGCTGTTATTCCTCCAACCTAAGTGTGGCCTCATCAGTGTGGTAGAGGAGGCCATGGATGGACATATTGGAATGGGAAGAGGAATTAAAATGGGTGGCCATTCTTCTTCAATTGACTGCCATCACTAATTTATTTCTCAAAATTTCCACATCACAGAGGTTAAACTAACTGGTTGTTACTGTAAACCCTTACAGCCTTTTTTGAATAGAGTATAACATCTGTTTTGATCCATTCTTCAAGTATACTTCAGCAGATACTTGGAAAATTATGGCTAACACCCTCGTATTTCCACCCTTTTTTCCATCAACAATATAGGATCTAGAGTAGATAATTTATCCCCTTGAAGTACAGTTATTTTTGAGTAACAGTTCAAAATGAACCATTTTTGAACCAGAATTGGAACCTGAGAAATGGAAGTGGTCCACCATTCCATAAGAATATTGGTGAACTGATCTTGGCATCAACTCTATTTATTTCCATGTCCAATCCCTATATTTCTCAATTTAGAATCCCAAAGCCTTTCTATTACAATCTAAAATATATTTAATGGGATGGAGAATTTCAAAATATTTCATCCTTCTGAAAAAAGAAATTCATTTCAACTCACCTTCAATTGCTATTCCTTTATTCTGAAACGATGTCCCATGTATCTATATTACCCATAAATTTTGATAGCACCTCAGCACCTAGTCTGTCAATTCTCCATAAAACCTTGCACATTTCAATAATCTTTTTTTCTAAATTACAGTAAACAGAGGCTCAATCTGCTTAATTTTTCCTCATCTCTCAATCAAAACAAAAATTGCTGGAAGTACTCAGTAGGTCAGGCAGCATCTGTGGAATGAAAAAGAGTTAATGATTGAGGACTCAGGTCCTTTCACAATGAAGGGACCCATTTGGGAACTGAAAGATTAACTGCTTGTTTTTCACAGATGTTGCCTGACCTGCTGAGTGCTTTCAAGATCTTTTGCTTTACTTCATCTGCAGTTTTTCCCTTCCCCAGAATGAAGTTGTTGAATATACCTCCCTTAAATAAACTAACCAAAAGTGTACACAGTATCTTAGCACAAACAAGAGAAAACCTGCAGATGCTCAGATGCAGGAAGTCCAAGTAACACACAAAATGCTGGAGGAACTCAGCAAGCCAGGCAGCATCTATGGAAAAGAGTACAGTCGACGCTCAAGCCAAGAAACTCAGCAGGAGTGGAAAAAAAAAGATGAGGAATGAGAGTTGGGGGGGGGGGAGGAAGAAACAAACACAAAAGGTAATAGGTGAAACCGGGAGGGGGGAAGTAAAGAGTTGGGTAATTGATTGGTGAAAGTTGTACAGTACTGGAGAAGGGGGAATCTAATAGGAGAGGACAGACAGGCCATGGAAGAAAGAAAAAAGGGGGAAGGAGCACCAGTGGGATGTGATTGTCAGGTAAGGAGTCGAGGTGAAAGGGGGAAAAGGGGATGGGGGATAGAGAGGGGGGCATTACCAGAAGTATCTCGGGTTTGGTCTTCTCCATGTACCCGTTTTTATTTACTAAAACTCTTAACATACTTTTTTAAAAAATATTCTAACTTGTCTTTCCTGGAAAGAAGAGATGAAGTAAAAGCCATCGCGCCAATCAACCTGCAACTCGACTGCAGGACCGACCGACCGTCCGCCGGCGAGCTGAGCCGGAAGTCGCTCGAGCCGCCGTCACGAGGCCGGACGTTGTCGGCGAGGGTGAAGCGGAGCCGCGGCGCGGGACGGGAAGGACGTGTTCGAAATGGTGAGGCCGAAACTTGGGGGAAATTGACCAAAGTCAGGTCGGATCGGACTGTGCAGTATGGCACAGGGGTGGGCGTGGGAAATTATCCGCCGCTGGCGGAAGAGACGGCGCCTAGTGTACGTGGGCTACATGTTGCTTTTCATTCTGATTAGTCACCGAGCCGGATGCAGGCTCTGGGCCTGGGCCTTATCTCGGCGCCGTGTTCCGGTATCCCGGGAACCAACGCTCAGCAGGCACCGACTCCCACAGAGACAAGGTGTTCGTGACCCATTGAAACAGCCCAGAGTTCCCCGCCAAGGCCAGGAGGGATTTCTGTGACAGTCTTGATTCAGTTTAGCATTTCTTGAATCATTGGAGCACCTCTGAAAGCAAAAAGTATCAATCAAACGTTCAGCTATGTTATATAGTGACAGGCACATTAAAGTGAATAGCCTCATATTTGGCAAACAACAGGAATTCTGCAGATGCTGGAAATTCAAGCAACACACATCAAAGTTGCTGGTGAACGCAGCAGGCCAGGCAGCATCTATAGGAAGAGGCGCAGTCGACGTTTCAGGCCGAGATCCTTCGTCAGGACTCATATTTGGTCTATTTTACTCCGTTATATCTCCACTCTTATGGCATTTCTGCGCTTTTAGAGGGGGTGTGTGAGATGGCCCATATTCCCCTTGCATTTATAGGAACCATTGCTCATGAAAGAAAAGGTACTTTCAAGCAGCGCTCATCAGGACTTGCGGAAGGCCATGCGATTCTGCATTCAAATCTACTTTTGAAATATGGGCATTTGATATTTGATTCAAGGAAAGAAACATTGAGTCACGAGGAATTAAATAGATGCTGCTGAGTTCCTCGAGTATTTGTGTGCGTGTGTGTGTGTGTGTGTGTGTGTGTTTTACGTTGTTGGTCTGTTCAGATGTTTTTGGAGGAATAAGTTATTCAAGATTGTTTAATGTCATTTCCAGTACAGAAGTATAAAGGAGAATGAAATAATTGTTACTCCAGATCTGTGCAGCACAAAAAAAACAAGATAAAGAACACAATAATAAAAACTAAATACTTAAGAAAACTTGTATACATAAATTTATTCTATACTAGACTACGGGGTGACCCATTGGGGCACCCTTTGAGAGAAGGGTAGTGCAGTCTGATGTGACCAGACTGAACATTAAATTTTCCTGAATGCTATTGCTATCATTTTGCTTTGGAAACTGAAGTAAAAAACCTCAGTTTATTAAAGAAGACATGTAGCAAAGCAAATATAGCTCCTCCTCAAAATTGATGGCATCATTTCTGATTTATCTGCCACCCTCGTGCCTCTTGTTGTCATTCTGGAGATGTGCTGTCCTTTCATCCCCCGTCTCTTCATCTCTTCTGCTGTTTGTTCTTTGTCTCTAATCCTGGATACATGAATTTCTCAGCTCCTTTGTCTCTTCCTCTCTCCTCCTTCTGTGCCTGTTTTTGTCATTCTGGAGATGTGCAACCCTTTCATCCTTTGCTTCTTCATCTCTTCTGCTGTTTGTTGTTTGTCTCTGATCCTGGGGACGTGCATGCCTCTCCTCCTCTGTCTCTTCTCATCTTTTTTTTGTCTTGACTCTTTGATGCTGGAGTCGTGCGGCCCTGGCCTCATCCGATTCTTGTTCTCTCCTTCGCCTTGCTGCTTCCCAATGACGTTTGGCGCCATCTCTTGACCTTAATGTCCCCCTTCCCTTTCCACGCGGCATAATAAGGCTGACCTTTTTTTTACCTTAATGCTGGATAGAAGATGTGAAGCACTAACACCAAAGGATGCTGATTATTCTTGATGATGTTGTTGGCGCTCTCCTAAATGGACGTGATATAGTCATCGCTGTCCTTTGACTGCAGCAAAGTGTTTATGAGTGTCTCAAAGTACGTCATTACAATAAGATTGAATTATCTCTTATTGATAGATGGCAGTTAGATCTGTCCCAATCCTGCACATGCTGGTGGTGATTAGCAGAATGTGACCCCTCGAAATAGAGCTGCCCTGCCCTTTTGCTCTGGTAGGTGTTGCTGCTGAGGCTGGCCGTGCGCATGCGTCAGGCTGTCATGTCCCGATTTCCATGATGGCGGATCGGCTCTCGGGTTAAAAGGGAGCCTGTTGATTTTTGGCAAAGGAGCAATTTTATATGAATATATAACCCTGAACTTTGCCTGCATTCTGTAAGTTAGCACATTTTAATTCGATTTAGCCAAAAAAAGTGCCACTGTAATGCACCGTTTGCACTAATTGGAGGTCACAAACAGACTGAGCATGAGAGTTTTAGTAGTGTATAGATACATAAAGTGACACTAGGTACAGGAGTGTCTATACGTGAGGTTACTGACAGGAAATGATAAAATCGTGGTGTGTTAGTGGGTGAAGGTGTTGATCAGCCTTACTGCTTGAGGAAAGTAGCTTTTTGAGTATGGTAGTCATGGCATGGATGCCTGTTCCTGATGAGAGTGGGACAAACAGCCCACGAGCAGGATGGATGGGATCACTTGCCTCTGCTATCCCCCATATACTTGCCCTCAATCACATTAAAATTATGTCCCTGGCATTAACCATTTCTGTCCTGGATAAAGTCTCTGGCTGACAGATAAAGAAGCTGACAGCGATGCAGGTGGATGCTTCCCTGGTATCATGGATTCTTGATTACCTGACTGGCAGACCACAGTACGTGTGCTTGCAACACTGTGTGTCCGACAGAGTGATCAGCAGCACTGGGGCTCCACAGGGGACTGTCTTGTCTTCCTTTCTCTTCACTATTTACACCTCGGACTTCAACTACTGCACAGAGTCTTGTCATCTTTAGAAGTTTTCGGATGACTCTGCCATAGTTGGATGCATCAGCAAGGGAGATGAGATTGAGTACAGGGCTACGGTAGGAAACATTGTCACATGGTGTGAGCAGAATTATCTGCAGCTTAATGTGAAAAAGACTAAGGAGCTGGTGGTAGACCTGAGGAGAGCTAAGGTACCGGTGACCCCTGTTTCCATCCAGGGGGTCAGTGTGGACATGGCGGAGGGTTACAAATACCTGGGGATACAAATTGACAATAAACTGGACTGGTCTAAGAACACTGAGGCTGTCTACAAGAAGGGTCAGAGCCGTCTCTATTTCCTGAGGAGACTGAGGTCCTTTAACATCTGCCGGACGATGCTGAGGATATTCTATGAGTCTGTGGTGGCCAGTGCTATCATGTTTGCTGTTGTGTGCTGGGGCAGCAGGCTGAGAGTAGCAGATACCAACAGAATCAACAAACTTATTTGTAAGGCCAGTGATGTTGGGATGGAACTGGACTCTCTCACGGTGGTGTCTGAAAAGAGGATGCTGTCTAAGTTGCATGCCATCTTGGTCAATGTCTCCCATCCACTACATAATGCACTGGTTGGGCACAGGAGTACATTCAGCCAGAGGCTTATTCCTCCGAGATGCAGCACAGAGCGTCATAGGAAGTCATTCCTGCCTTTGGCCATCAAACTTCACAACTCCTCCCTTGGAGGGTCAGACACCGTGTGCCGATAGGCTGGTCCTGGACTTATTTCATAATTTACTGGCATAATTTACATATTACTATTTAACTATTTATGGTTCTCTTACTATTTATTATTTATGGTGCAACTGTAACGAAAACCAATTTCCCCCGCGATCAATAAAGTATGACTATGACTATCCACTCGATCTATGCCTCCTATCATCTTGTTCACCTCCATCAAGTCACCTCACTCCTTTGCTCCAAAGAAAAAAGCCCTGGCTTGCTCAACCTATCCTAATAGACAAGCTCTTTAATCCAGACAGCACGCTGGTAAATTTCCTCTGCATCCTCTCATTCTACTTCCTTGCCATAACGAGGTGACCGGAACTGAATGCACTACTCCAAGCATGGTCTAACTATGGTTTTAGAGAGCTGCAACATTACCTCGCAGCTCTTGAGCCCCGACTAATGAAGGCTAACACATTATCTGCCTTCCTTCTTAACAACCCTATCAACTTGCGTGGCAACTTTGAGTGATCTAATGATGTGGACCTCAAGATCTGTCTGTTCCTCCACTCTGCGGAGAATCCTGCCATTAATCTTGTGTTCTGCTTTCAAATTTGATCTTCCAAAGTGAATCACTTCACACTTTCCCATGTTGAACTCCATCTGCTAATTCTCAATTCAGTTCTGCATCCCATCGCTGTGCCATTATAACATATGACCTACACCATCTACAACTCCACAACCTTCATGTCATCTGCATCCTTCGTGTCATCCAACCTTCTATCTAAACTCCACCAATCTTGGTGTCATCTTATCCTACATTTGTCACACTTTATTCTCCCTACACTTCAATTAATTTCCCCAAGATTTTTTACTCACCTACACATGAGGGGCAATTTACAGTTGCCAGTTATCCTGCCAACCTACACATATTTGGGATATTAGGCGAAACAGGAGTCATTAGAAACCCATTCAGTCAAATGGTGCCAATCACAAACGAGAAAATCTGCAGATGCTGGAAATCTGAGCAACACACACAAAGTGGTGGAGGAATTCAGCAGGCCAGGCAGCAATTTGTGTGTGTTGTTCAGTTAAAGTGTGACCATGCAAACTTCACATATTTTCTCTTGATGTTAGGATTAAAGCAGCGTTGCCCCAGCTATTGGGGAGTGGCATTAGTAGCTGGCCACTGATTTAAAATGATATAAATCTGCTAATAACTAGTTTTAAGTTATTGACGTTATGATACTATCTCCAGTGTTATTTATAAGAAGCTAAGATCTCCAGCTAGGTGTTAGTGTACTAGAATGATGGAAGTTGATGGCACAGCAGTTACTTTTACTTTTTATACAGAGCCTTGCTCATACAGAATGTTAGCTAGAATTTCATTTAACACCCAAGCACTCGAAATGTTTGTAGGGTCTCTGGGTATAAAAGCTCCCCCTTAAATCCACTCTAAATCTTTTACTCCTTTCCCTAAATCTATATCCTTTAGCTTTAGTCACTGCTGACAAGGGAAAATCTTACAGAATATCCTACCTATGTCCCTAATTTATATACGTCAGTGATGTTCACTGTTAAGCTCCTCTGCTCCAGGAAAACAGACCTCTAGTCTCCCCTCATGAGTAAAACACTCCATTCAGGCAACATCCTGGTGAATCTCCTTTGCCCCCACTGTCACATCTTTCTTACAGCAAGGTGACCAGAACAATGCACGGTATTACAGTATTCCACCAGAGGCCTAATCAGTGTTTTATAAAGTTGGAATATGAACTCCCCCCCCCCCTGCCCCGTATTAACTCCAGATTGCCCCTGTGAATTGAGCACTGTTGCTGCAAGATGTAGTGCTTAGACAGATGTTCCAAGATGCCGTTCGTGCATTGGTTTCCCTACAGTAGAGATGGTCACATTATGAACACTGATTACAGTACAGTAGTTTGGAAGAAAGGTAAGCAAAGAAGGTGATCATTCAGCAGAGTGTTGTAGGAACACTCAATCCTCTCAGTATTTAGATTGAGGAACTTTGTGCTAATGTACAATGCTGAATGTTGGAAAGTCAGCATGACAAAATAAGGAATGAGAACATCTGCAGATGCTGGAAATCCAAGCAACACATACAAAATGCTGGTGGAACTCAGCAGGCCAGGCAGCATCTATGGAAAAGAGTATAGTCGACATTTTGCACAGAGACCCTTAAGCAGGACTCAAAAAATTAAGGGTTGAGTCTGATGGTGAAGTAGAGTAAAATGCAAGGAAAGCGTGAGGAAATTGAGGTAATGTGGGTGACAAATATGTTATCAAATATAAATGCTTGGGGAGCACTGAGGATAATTGTAGAAGCTTGAGAAATGAGGCCATAGCAGATGGTTTTTCAGGCCATATTTGACATATAAGAAACCAATCAGGTAATCATGGTTTCATTTAAATCAAAGTTCAAAGTACATAGACATTACGATATACAGTACTACCTTGAAATTAATTTTCTTGTAGACATTTACAAGAAAAAAAGAAATAACATTTTACAAAAATCTATACATAAACTGACAAAGGTCGACAAACAACCAATGTGCAAAAGAAGACAAACCACAAATAAAAATACCAAGAGCATACATAAAGAGTCCTTGAAAGTGAGTCACTAGGTTGTAGAATCAGTTCAGAATAGTGGTGAATGAAGTTATCCTGTTCAGGAACTTGACGGTTTTAGGGTAATACATAGCTAACATGAGGGGGAACTTCTTTACTCAGAGAGTGGTAGCTGTGTGGAATGAGCTTCCAGCAGAAATGGTTGAGGCTGGTTCGATGTTGTTGTTTAAAGTTAAATTGGATAGATATATGGACAGGAAAGGAATGGAGGGTTATGGGCTGAGTGCAGGTCGGTGGGACTCGGAGAGAGTAAGAGTTCGGCACGGACTAGAAGGGCCGCGATGGCCTGTTTCAGTGCTGTAATTGTTATATGGTTATATAGCTGTTCCTGAATCTGGTAGGGTGGACCTTAGGCTTATGCCCAGTGGTAGTAGCGATGAGAAGGCATGGCCTGGATGGTACGGGTGTTTGATGGGTGCTGCTTTCTTGCGACAGTGCTCTGTAAATATACTCAATGGTGGGGAGGGCTTTGCCTGTGCGTACAGGACTGTACCACCACTTTTCATAGCGTTTTCCATTACTGAGCTTTGCTGTTTCCATACTAGGCTGTGATGCAAGCAATTTAGGATGCTTTCCACTGTGCATCTATAGAAGTTTGTATAAGTTTTTGGTGACATGCAGGATGTATAGCTACGCAAACTTCTGAAAATGTAGAGACACCATTATGCCTTGTTTGTGATAACACATGGGCCCGTGCCAGGACAGATCCTCTGATACGTTAATGCTGCCAAGGAATTTAAAGTTACTGACCCTCTCCACCTCCGTTTCTCAAATGAGGGTTGGTCCATCGACCTTCCTCCTGAAGTAGATAATCAACTGTTTGGATTTGCTGACGTTGAGTTTAGATGGGCGATAATTAAAGTGTACTGGTGGAGATGAAGTTGAGGGAATATATGGTGAACAAGATGAGATCATAGAACAACAGGGGGATTAGATAGACAATTATGTATCGAATTAAGACTAAAGAGGGAAGATAATAATGGGAACATTTGTTAGAGGTTCAAACTTAGGAGAGAATTAATATTGCATTTGAAGAAAGAAGGCAGCCATTATCTTTGAACTCGTGGAATAGTAAATTCGACAGGCAAGAGCAGGATTGAATCATGCTTTATGTAATCAAACTAAGTTTAGAAGGTTCTGGTTAATCCAATTGTCTATCATATACATTCATATTTTCATCCTTTGGATTTAAGTCAGTGAATAGGGACAGAATTGAGGCTGGTCAGAATGACAGTTAATGATTTTAATGGTGGCCAGAACATCACAGGTGATTTAAAGAATCTCTAGCTTCAGAATTGTTGTGGAAAGTGGATAGTAAAGTCTGGACATTTTAAAATTTGGGGAGGAAGGAACTATGACAGTGAAATCAGAAGATAGCATTGATTTGTTAAGAACATAACGTAACGTGGGCTCGGTTGTATGCCACTCAGCCCTGCAAGTCCGCCCTGCATTGCATATGATTGAAGCTGATCTGCCCTAAGCCTCAACTTCAGTCCTGTACCTGTTCCTAGAGCCCACAGTGCCTTAAATTTTCAAAAAAAAATTCTACTTTCTCTTCAAGTACTCAATGATTTAGCTTCCAGGACAGAGAATGCCAGAATTTCACAAACCTCCATAATTTCTGGAACTTTTTCTCTAGAGAAGTATTGCTGCCATCTAGAACCAAATGCAATAGCACAGGTGCAGTAATCAATCATGTATCTGTTAAAACTAACATAACCCGATTTGACACTAAAGTGCGGCATTCCTGTTTATTATTGTTGCCTGATCTACTGTGGAATTAATATCACCTTTGAAATTCTATATGTTGGAAGATGAATAACTGGAATTTAGCTTGCACTGTGGTAATTAGTGTTAATGTTGCTTTGTGCATTTGGGGCATCAGGCACCATTTTTCATGTATTTCTACCTCAAGGTACAAATATATCATATGTAAGTGAATGATCTAGGGTCTACTTTTCAGACAGTTGTCGTATTGTTCATTACAGAATACCAGAGGCCTTAAATCCCAACTGAAGGACAGTGTTCCTATTGGAGAATTTGGCCTTCATGCAGGACCCTATGGCGTGCATGATACCATGCGTGGAGGGTATGTATTGTATACCTTGTATGTTTGCTGAATGGTACGTGCTGAAGTTGTTCAAAATTATGGAGCCACATATTTTTAAGAGCTAAGTAAATTGGGAAAAATATCCTATTCATCAGCTGTCTGGGCTGGGTTTGTGCAAGCTCTCACCATGTTGACTTTGATTATGTGATCCAAGGGCAGTCTGCTCAATATGCAGCGTTCATAGGTATTTGATTTAGTTTGTGAAATATCTCTAAAGAAATGTTTAAACTGGTGAAGATATTGGTTTCTGTACCTGAGAATCAGAATCAGGTTTAATATCACTGGCATATGTCGTGAAATTTGTTGTTATGTGGCAACAATACAGAATAAAAACTGTAAATTACTGTAAGAAGTGTGTGTGTGTGTATCTTTTTCTTTAAAGTTAAATTAGTGCAAAAAGAAAAAAAAGTAGCGAGAAAGTGGGTTTAATGTCCACTCATAAATCTGATGAGAGGGGCGAAGTAGCTATTCCTGAATCATTGAGTGTGTGCCTTTAGGCTCAAGTGCTGTGTTATTTTAGTCATCTTCATTTATACAGCTTTGATCTTGTGCGTTGGCATACAATATTTTCAACAACGGAATCAGATTTTGAAGGAGTATTTTGTATTTGACTTTGAGAGCAACTGAGAATTGATTGATGTGATACTTAACAAAGTGTATTGCCTGTTACTTAAATGTTGCAACCAATCTTTTTGGAATGGGGGTGGGAGGGAGGTTATTGCCTATTCCTAGTGGCATCAAGCTTTAGAAACCATTGTAGTGCATGTTGTCTTGATGCTGTTAGACATAATGCTCCAAGATTTTAATGCATTAGAAATGAAGAAGTGATCCTACGTTGGTCCAGTTGTTAAAGGAGGCAATGAATAAGTGTTAGTCGAGTGAATTGTTTTGTCCTGGTGACACTAAGTACCTTAAGAGTATTGCAGCTGCACACGTTCAAGCAATCATTCACATCTGACATCCCATAAGTGTGGCTACCCTTGCCAGCCCACGAACTTTGAAAGGAGGAAGCAAGCTATGGATGAAAACTGTATTGACCATGAGATCTGAATGTTCTGGATGGTGAAGTGGTAGCAATGTTAATGGTTCTCATTATCACATTGTTGACTAACAGCTTCCCGATAGGTTAGTTTTGGGAGGAAGTGAAGAAAATGAGACACCTCATATTTAAGTTGGGCATTTTTCATATTGTGTATGTCAATACTGTAGACAGAGCTATTGTTACAGATGTAGTAAATTCTGAAGCACATCTTTGGTATCACAGCCAAGATCCAAGATTTTGAGTACACAACAGTAAAGAAGAACAAAATAATTGTTACTCTGGATCTGATGTATCACAAAAAAAATCAGGCAAAGAACACAATAATAAAAAAACACAATAAATAAAATGCATAAGATGGCTTATATACATTGAATATATGTCCATAAATTGATGCTAGGCACAGGAGTGTCTGTACATCAAGTGACAGGAAATGATAAAATACTCGTGGTAGGGTGGTTGGAAAGCGGCAAAATCATCGGACAAAGTCAGCATGAATTTGTGAAAGGAAAATCATGTCTGACGAATCTCATAGAATTTTTTGAGGATGTAACTAGTAGAGTGGATAGGTGGGACCCGTACAAGAGAGACGGGTTACACTTGAACTACAGGGGGACTAATATCCTTTCAGGGAGGTTTGTTAATGCTATTGGGGAGGCTTTAAACTGGATTTGCAGGGGGATGGGAACCAGAGTGCCAGAGCTGACAGTGTGGCTGGGGTGAAAATAAATGATGCTAAAAGTTCAAGCAAATCCGCTAATAGAAAGGTTGTGAGTGGTGGTAAAAATCTTCTGAGGTGTATATATTTCAATGCTAGGAGTATTGTGGGGAAGGTGGATGAGTTGAGGGCGTGGATTGACACGCGGAGTTATGACGTTATAGCAATTAGTGAAACTTGGCTACAGGAGGGGCACGACTGGCAGCTTAATATTCCAGGGTTCCGATGTTTCAGATGTGATCGAGGCAGAGGAATGAAAGGTGGGGGAGTAACATTGCTTGTTAGGGAAAATATTACAGCAGTGCTCAGGCAGGACAGATTAGAGGGCTTGTCTACTGAGTCCTTATGGGTGGAGCTGAGAAACAGGAAAGGTATGGCCACATCAGTGGGATTGTATTACAGACCACCCAATAGTCAACGAGACTTGGAAGAGCAAATCTGCAGAGAGATAGCAGGCAACTGCAGGAAACATAAAGTTGTGGTGGTGGGGGATTTTAATTTTCCATATATTGATTGGGTCTCCCATACTGTTAGGGGTCTAGATGGTTTAGAGTTTGTAAAATGTGTTCAGGAAAGTTTTCTAAATCAGTATATAGAGGGACCAACTTGAGGGGATGCAATATTGGATCTCCTGTTAGGAAACGAGTTAGGACAAGTGACAGAAGTCTGTGTAGGGGAGCACTTTGGTTCCAGTGATCATAACACCATTAGTTTCAACTTGATCATGGGCAAGGATAGATCTGGTCCAAGGGTTGAGGTTCTTAACTGGAAGAAGGCCAAATTTGAAGAAATGAGAAAGGATCTAAAAAGCGTGGATTGGGACAGGTTGTTCTCTGGCAAGGATGTGATCGGTAGGTGGGAAGCCTTCAAAGGAGAAATTTTGAGAGTGCAGAATTTGTATGTTCCTGTCAGGATTAAAGGCAAAGTGAATAGGAATAAGGAACCTTGGTTCTCAAGGGATATTGCAACTCTGATAAAGAAGAAGAGGGAGTTGTATGAAATGTATAGGAAACAGGAGGTAAATCAGGTGCTTGAGGAGTATAAGAAGTGCAAGAAAATACTTAAAGAAATCAGGAGGGCTAAAAGAAGACACGAGGTTGCCTTGGCAGTCAAAGTGAAGGATAATCCAAAGAGCTTTTACAAGTATATTAAGAGCAAAAGGATTGTAAGGGATAAAATTGGTCCTCTTGAAGATCAGAGTGGTCGGCTTTGTGCGGAACCAAAGGAAATGGGGGAGATCTTAAATAGGTTTTGTGCGTCTGTATTTACTAAGGAAGCTGGCATGAAATCTATGGAATTGAGGGAATCAAGTAGTGAGACCATGGAAACTGTACAGATCGAAAAGGAGGAGGTCCTTGCTGTCTTGAGGAAAATTAAAGTGGATAAATCCCCGGGACCTGACAGGGTGTTCCCTCAGACCTTGAAGGAGACTAGTGTTAAAATTGCAGGGGCCCTGGCAGAAATATTTAAAATGTCGCTGTCTACATGTGAGGTGCCGGAGGATTGGAGAGTGGCTCATGTTGTTCCGTTGTTGAAAAAAGTATCGAAAAGTAATCCGGGAAATTATAGGCCAGTAAGTTTAACGTCGGTAGTAGGTAAGTTATTGGAGGGAGTACTAAGAGACAGAATCTACAAGCATTTGGATAGACAGGGACTTATTAGGGAGAGTCAGCATGGCTTTGTGCGTGGTAGGTCATGTTTGACCAATCTAATGGAGTTTTTCGAGGAGGTTACCAGGAAAGTGGATGAAGAGAAGGCAGTGGATATTGTCTACATGGACTTCAGTAAGGCCTTTGACAAGGTCCCGCATGGGAGGTTAGTTAGGAAAATTCAGTCGCTAGGTATACATGGAGAGGTGGTAAATTGGATTAGACATTGGCTCAATGGAAGAAGCCAAAGAGTGGTGGTAGAGAATTGCTTCTCCGAGTGGAGGCCTGTGACTAGTGGTGTGCCACAGGGATCGGTGCTGGGTCCATTGTTATTTGTCATCTATATCAATGATCTGGATGATAATGTAGTAAATTGGATCAGCAAATTTGCTGATGATACAAAGATTGGAGGTGTAGTAGACAGTGAGGAAGGTTTTCAGAGCCTGCAGAGGGACTTGGACCAGCTGGAAAAATGGGCTGAAAAATGGCAGATGGAGTTTAATACAGACAAGTGTGAGGTATTGCATGTTGGAAGGACAAACCAACGTAGAACATACAGGGTTAATGGTAAGGCACTGAGGAGTGCAGTGGAACAGAGGGATCTGGGAATACAGATACAAAATTCCCTAAAAGTGGCATCACAGGTAGATGGGGTCATAAAGAGAGCTTTTGGTACATTGGCCTTTATTAATCAAAGTATTGAGTATAAGAGCTGGTATGTTATGATGAGGTTGTATAAGGCATTGGTGAGGCCGAATCTGGAGTATTGTGTTCAGTTTTGGTCACCAAATTACAGGAAGGATATAAATAAGCTTGAAAGAGTGCAGAGAAGGTTTACAAGGATGTTGCCGGGACTTGAGAAACTCAGTTACAGAGAAAGATTGAATAGGTTAGGACTTTATTCCCTGGAGCGTAGAAGAATGAGGGGAGATTTGATAGAGGTATATAAAATTATGATGGGTATTGATAGAGTGAATGCAAGCAGGCTTTTTCCACTGAGGCAAGGGGAGAAAAAAACCAGAGGACATGGGTTAAGGGTGAGGGGGGGAAAGTTTAAAGGGAACATTGGAGGGGCTTCTTCATGCAGAGAGTGGTGGGAGTATGGAATGAGCTGCCAGACGAGGTGGTAAATGCGGGTTTGTTTTTAACATTTAAGAATAAATTGGACAGATACATGGATGGGAGGTGTATGGAGGGATATGGTCCGTGTGCAGGTCAGTGGGACTAGGCAGAAAATGGTTCAGCACAGCCAAGAAGGGCCAAAAGGCCTGTTTCTGTGCTGTAGTTTCTATGGTTTCTATGGGAGAACCAGTGGATGTGGTATATTTGGATTTTCAAAAGGCTTTTGACAAGGTTCCACACAGGAGATTAGTGTGCAACTTAAAGCACACGGTATCGGGGGTAAGGTATTGATGTGGATAAAGAATTGGTTGGCAGACAGGAAGCAAAGAGTGGGAATAAACGGGACCTTTTCAGAATGGCAGGCAGTGACTAGTGGGGTACCGCAAGGCTCAGTGCTGGGACCCCAGTTGTTTACAATATATATTAATGACTTAGATGAGGGAATTAAATGCAGCGCCTCCAAGTTTGCGGATGACACGGAGCTGGGCGGCAGTGTTAGCTGTGAGGAGGATGCTCAGAGGATGCAGGGTGACTTGGATAGGTTAGGTGAGTGGGCAAATTCATGGCAGATGCAATTTAATGTGGATAAATGTGAGGTTATCCACTTTCGTGGCAAAAACAGGAAAACAGATTATTATCTGAATGGTGGTCGATTAGGAAAAGGGGAGGTGCAACTAGACCTGGGTGTCATTATACACCAGACATTGAAAGTGGGCATGCAGGTACAGCAGGTGGTGAAAAAGGCGAATGGTATGCTGGCATTCATAGCAAGAGGATTCGAGTACAGGAGCAGGGAGGTACTACTGCAGTTGTACATGGCCTTGGTGAGACCACACCTGGAGTATTGTGTGCAGTTTTGGTCCCCTAATCTGAGGAAAGACATTCTTACCATAGAAGGTACAAAAAAGGTTCACCAGATTGATTCCCGGGATGGCAGGACTTTCATATGATGAAAGACTGGATTGGCTAGGCTTATACTCGTTGGAATTTAGAAGATTGAGGGGGGATCTTATTGAAACGTATAAAATCCTAAATGGATTGGACAGGCTAGATGCAGGAAGATTGTTCCCGATGTTGAGGAAGTCCAGAACGAGGGGTCATAGTTTGAGGATAAAGGGGAAGCCTTTTAGGACCGAGATTAGGAAAAACTTCTTCACACAGAGAGTGGTGAATCTGTGGAATTCTCTGCCACAGGAAACAGTTGAGGCCAGTTCATTGGCTGTATTTAAGAGGGAGTTAGATATGACCGTTATGGCTAAAGGGATCAGGGGGTATGGAGAGAAGGCAGGTACAGGGTTCTGAGTTGGATGATCAGCCATGATCATACTGAATGGCAGTGCAGGCTCGAAGGGCCGAATGGCCTACTCCTGCACCTATTTTCTATGTTTCTATGTTAGTGGGTGGAGGTGTTGATCAGCCTTAATGCTTGAGGAAAGTATCTTTTTGTGTCTGGTGGATCAGGCAGAGATGCTATGTAGCCGCCTCTGATGAGAATGGGACAAACAGTCCATGAGCAGGGTGGGTGCATCCTTCAAGAGGTTATTGGTCCTTATCTAGACACTTTTTATATATGTCCTTGATGGTGGGTAGGCTGGTGCTGGAGATGCGTTGGACAATTTGACTACCTGTTATAAAGCCTTCCGGTTCACTACACTGCAGTTTCTGTACCATGCAATGATGCAGTATGTTGGGATGCTCTCTACTGCGCATCTGTCGAAGGTTATGAGTACTGATGTGCATAATCCAGCTCTCTTCAGTGCCCTTAGAAAGCTTCCTTGATGGTGGTGTGGGACCATTAGAGGTTGTGCGAGATATGCACTCCCAGGGTTTGAAACTGCTCAGTTTCCACTTCCGGGGTGTGAGTAGTGCTAGTTCTCCTGAAGTTGATAACATCTCCTTTGTCTTGTTGACATTGAGGAAAAAGTTATTTGTCTGTAATCAAGTCTCATGCTCTAACATCTCCTCTCTGTAGGCCATCTTGTCACTGGTGATGAACTCCACCACTCATTAGTTTCATCACTTTGTCGTCTTGCATGCCTTTAACATCTGTGAAGTCACTGACTCCCACAGCTACTTCAAATATACTTTCTCCTCCTCTGCTTCCTATAAGGATGCCATCACTTTTTTTTTCAATTTCTCAGTCCGTTCTCAAGATGCAGCCTTCCACTTTAGAGCTTCAGTAATGTGCTCCTTTTTCCTTTGCCGTAGTTGATGAAGCCCTCATACACATTGCCTCATATGCCAAGATGTTGTTTGATGTCGACTTTAACTCAGCGTTTAACGTGTTCATCCCTCAGAGGCTGGTGGGTAAACTGCCTTCCTTGAGTTTCAGCACCCCACTCTGTAACTTGATCTTGGATTTATTGACAGAAGACTCCAGTCGGTCTGAGTCTGAGCAGCATCTCAACCTCCATCATGCCGAGCACTGGTGCCCCAGGGCTGTGCGCTCAGTCCACTGCTGACTCACAACTGCACTGCCAGATGCAGCTCAAACCACATCATCAATTTCGCTGATGATACAATAGTGGTTGGCCTCATCAGCAACAATGATGTATCAATATACAGAGGGACCATGATAAGACCTTAAGATACAGGAGCAGAATTAGGCCTTTTGGCCCATTGAGTCTTCTCTGTCTTTTCATCATGGCTGATCCAATTTGCCTCTCAGTCCCAATCTCCTGTCTTCTCCCCATATCCGTTTATCTCCTGACCACTTAAGAATCTATCAATCTTCTCCCTTAAATATGCATAAAGACTTGGCCTCCACAGCTGCCTGTGTCAAAGAATTCCACAGATTCACCACTCTCTGGCTAAAGAAATTCCTCCTCATCTCTGTTCTAGAAGGATGCCTTTCTATTTTGAGGCTCTGTCCTCTATTTTTGGACACTCCCACCTTAGGAAACAGCCTCTCCACTTCCACTTGTTGTCAAGGCTTTTCACCATTCGATAGGTTTCAATTAGGTCAACTCGCATTTTTCTATATCCCAGTACATACAGGCCCAGAGCCATCAAATGTTCTTCATATGACAAGTTGTTTAATCTTGGAATCATTTTTGTGAACCTCCTTTGAACCCTCTCTAGGTGCAGCACATCCTTTCTCTTTCAATATTTTTATTAGTTTCTGCAAAGAAGAATACAGGGTACAAAAAGATATATGTCAAAAGAAAAAATAAAATAGGACCAAATACATTGTATTAAAAATATAGTTACAATCACAAAACCCTGTATTCATAAAAAATTAATTAAATCGTAATATTGAAATATAATAATTTTGTTATACAGTAAAGAAAATCTAAACCCACTATCAATCCTTTCTACGGTAAGGGACCTAAACCTGCAAGTGAGGCCTCACTGCCTTAAAGCCTGAGCATTACATCCTTGCTTTGATACTGTAGTCCTCCTGAAATGAATGCTAACATTGGAGTTGCCTTCCTCACTATAGACTCAACTTGCAAATTAGCCTTTAGAGAATCTTGCTCAAGGACTTTCAAATCCCTTTGCACCTCAGATTTTTGTATTTTCTCTCCATTTAGAAAATAGTCAACTTTCATTTCTTCTGCCAAATTGCATGACCATACACTTCCCGACACTCTATTCCATCTGCCACTTCTTTGCCCATTCTGCTAATCTAAGTGCTTCTATAGCCTCACTATTTCCTCAAAATTACCTGCCGCTCCACTTACCTTTGTACCTTCTGCAAATTTTGCAACAAAGCCATCAATTCTGTCATCTACATCATTGACATATAACATAAAAAGAATCAGTCCCAACCCAGAATTCTGTGGAACACCAGTAGTCACTGGTAGCCAAGCAGAAAAGGCTCCCTTTATTCCCACTCTTTACCTCTTGCCAATCACCCACTGCTTTATCCATGCTGGAATCTTTCCTGTAATACCATGGGCTCGTAGCTTGTTAAGCAGCCTCATGTGTGGCACCTTGTCAAAGGCCTTCTAAAAATCCAAAAACACAACGTTAACTGATTCTCCTTTGTCTATCCTGCTTGTTATTTTTTTCAAAGAATTCCAACAGATTTGTCAGACAAGATTTTCCCTTGAGAAGCCATGCTGACTATGGTCTATTTTATCATGAGCCTCCAAATTCCTCAAAACCACATCCTTTAACAATCAACTCCAACATCTTCCCAACCACGAGGTCAGACTAACTGGCTATAATTTCCTTTCTTCTGCCTCTCTCCCTTCTTGAAGAGTAGAATGACATTTGCAGTTTTTCAGTCTTTTGGAATCGTGTCAGAATCCTTTTCTTCTTGAAAGATCTTTACTAATGCCTCTACAGTCTCTTCAGCCACCTTTTTCAGAACCCTTGGCATACACGATCTGGTCTAGGTGACTTAGCTACCTTCAGACCTTTCATTTTCCTAAGAACCTTCTCCCTAGTTATGGTAACTTCACACACTTCATGACCCCTGATCCCTGACACCTGGAACTTCCACCATACTGCTAGTGTCTTCCACAGTGGAGACTGATGCAAAATATTTATTCAGTTTGTCCACCATTTCCTTGTCCCCTGTTACTGCCTCTCCAGCATCATTTTCCAATGGGTCATTTATTTACTCTTGCCTCTCTTTTACACTTTGTGTATGAAGAAACTTTTGGTACACTTTAATATTAGTGGCTAGCTTACTTTTGTATTCCATCTTTACCTTCGTAATGACTTTTTTATTTGCCTTCTTTTGGTATTTGAAAGCTTTGCACTCCTCTAACTTCCCTCTAATTTTTGTTCTATTATATGTGTCCTATTTAGCTTTTATGTTGGCTCTTAGCCATGGTTGTGTCATCTTTCGAATATTTCTTCCTCTTTGGGATGTAAATATCCTGCGCCTTCCAAATTGCTTCCAGAAATTCCAGCCATTGCTGCTCTGCCATCATCTGTCCTAATGTTCTTTTCCAAAATCAATTCTGGCTGAATCCTCTCTCATGCCTCTGTAATTTCCTTTACTCCGCTATAATACTGATATATTTGACTTTAGCTTCTCCTTCTCAAGTTTCAGGGTGAACTTGATCATATTATTACTTGCCCCCAAGGGTGCTTTTACTTAAGCTTTTTGATCAATTCCAGTTCATTACACAACACCCGATCTAGAATAGCTGATTCCCTAGTGGGCTTAACCATGAGTTGCTCTAAAAAGCTGTCTTGTAGACAATCTAAAAATTCCCCCTCTTGGTATCCTGCACCAACCTGATTTTCCCAATCTACCTGCATATTGAAATCCCCCATGACTTTTGTAACATTGCCCTTTTGGCATGCATTTTTTATCTCCAGTTGTAACTTGCAGATCACATCCTCACTACTATTTGTGGGTCTGTATATAACTTCCATCAGGGTCTTTTTACCCTTGCAGATCCTTAGCTCTATCCACAACGATTCAACATCTTCCTCTGTCGCTTATTTCTAATGATTTAGTTTCATTTTTTCAAAACAGTGCCATGCCACCTCCTCTGCCTTCTGGCCTATCTCTCAATACAATGTGTATCATTGGACATTAAGCTCCCAGTTATAATCTTCTTTCAGCAATGATTCAGTGGTGCCTACACATCAAACTTGCCAATCTGTATCTGCTACAAATTCATCGACCTTATTCCGTATATTGCACGCATTCAAATATAATACCTTCAGTCCTGTATTTACCTTTTTCGATTTTTGTCTGTCTTTTACATTGCAACTCACCCTGCTGACTGCAATTTTGCCCTATCATCAACCTCTTCTCGCTAGGAGTATCACTACACATTGCCTATTTGTGAACCAACTATCTCACGCCTATTTGTGAACCAACTATCTCATCTTCAGCACTATCACTTTGGTTCCTATCCCCCTGCCAAATTAGTTTAAACCCATCTGAACAACTGTAACCAACCTGCCTGCAAGAATATTAGACCTCTTCAGGTTCAGGCGTAATCTGTCCCTTTTGTACAGGTCACAGCTACCCCAGAAGAGATCGCAGTGATCCATAAATATGGCCCCCTGTTTCAGAGGAGGTAAAGAGGCTTGTCAAGTGATGCAAGAACAACAACCTGAGTTTCAACATGGATAATGCAAACGTGGACTTCTGAAGGCACAGGTCGTGCACCCTCCATTGCACATCAATGTCTCTGCAGTGGAGAGAGTGAAGAGCTCAGAATTCTTCGGTGTGCACATTATAGATGATCTAACCCAGACCCACAACATCTCCTTGTTAGTCAAGAAGACACAGCAGCATGTGTACTTTCTGAGGAGATTGCGGCGTGCAAGGTTCCCCGCCTCCATTTTGACAACTTTTAACAGGAGCACCATTGAGAGTCTCCTGTTGGGCTGCATCATTGTGTGGCATGGAATCTGCAAGGTACTGGATCGCAAGACATACAGAGGGCAGTAACTACTGCCGAGAGTATCTTTGGGATCTCCCTCCCCCCTATTTGTGACATTTACTGGGAGTGTTACAGATGAGGGGGGTCAAAGCATTTTTGAGGATTCCTACCACCCATCCCACAATGTCTGATCTACTGCTATCAGGAAACAGGTACAAAAGCACCAGGACTAAGATTGCCAGATTGGATAACAGCTTTTTCCCTCAGACTGTGAAACTAATGAATCTCCTGCCACCACCAAGGTCCTGCCAATCAGATAACAAGCTGATTACCTGTGCTGCACTTTACTACATAGATTTTGAATTCATTTTATTAACTTACCTTATAATAGTTTGGTTTATGTGCTGTGTGTGATACACGTTGCATGGGTACACTGTGGTCCGGAGGAATGTTGTTTCATTTGGTTGTACAAGCAGATGACAATACGGTGGCATGCAAAAGTTTGGGCACCCCTGGTAAAAGTTTCTGTTACTGCGAATAGTTAAGTGAGTAGAAGATGAACTGATCTCTAAAAGTCATAAAGTTAAAGATGAAACATTCTTTTCAACATTTTCAGCAAGATTAGTGTATTATTTTTGTTTTGTACAGTTTTGGAGTAGAAAAAAAGGAAAGGAGCACCAGACAAAAGTTTGGGCACTCCAAGAGATTTGAGCTCTCAGATAATTTTTACCAAGGTCTCAGACCTTAATTAGCTTGCTCGGGCTTTGGCTTGTTCACAGTCATTGTTAGGAAAGGCCAGGTGATGCAAATTTAAAAGCTTCATAAATACCTTGACTCCTCAAACCTCGTCCCAACAATCAGCAGCCATGGGCTCCTCTAAGCAGCTGCCTATCACTCTGAAAATTAAAATAAATGATGCCCACAAAGCAGGAGAAGGCTATAAGAAGATAGGAAAGCGTCTTCAGGTAGCCGCTTCCTCAGTTCGTAATGTAATTAAGAAATGGCAGTTAACAGGAACGGTGGAGGTCAAGTTGAGGTTGGAAGACCAAGAAAACTTTCCAAGAGAACTACTCAAACAACAGGAATTCTGCAGATGCTGGAAATTCAAGCAACACACATCAAAGTTGCTGGTGAACGCAGCAGGCCAGGCAGCATCTCTAGGAAGAGGTACAGTCGACGTTTCAGGCCGAGACCCCTTCAAGGCTTGTGTTGCAGCCAGTGGCACGGGGAACATTTACTGGTAGAGGGAAGAATGAATTCAATTAAATACCAGCAAATTCTGGAAGCAAACATCACACCATCTGTAAAAAAAGGCTGAAGATGAAATGAGGATGGCTTCTACCACAGGATAATGATCCTAAACACAGCCCAAAATCCATAATGGACTACCTCAAGAGGCGTAAGCTGAAGGTTTTGCCATGACCCTCACAGTCCCCCAACCTAAACATCATTGAAAATCTGTGGATAGACCTCAAAAGAGCAGTGCATGCAAGACAGCCCAAGAATCTCACAGAACTAGAAGCCTTTTGCAAGGAAGAATGGGCGAAAATCCCCCAAACAAGAATTGAAAGACTCTTAGCTGGTTACAGAAAGCGTTTACAAGCTGTGATACTTGCCAAAGGGGGTGTTACTAAGTACTGACCATGCAGGGTGCCCAGAGTTTTGCTTCAGGCCCTTTTCCTTTTTTGTTATTTTGAAATTGTAAAAAGGGGAAATAAAAAAGTAATCTAGCTTAAAATATTAAAGAAATGTGTCATCTTTAACTTTATGCCTTTTGGAAATCAGGTCATCTTTTACTCGCTTAGCTATTTAGAGTAACAGAAATTTTGACCGGGGTGCCCAAACTTTTGCATGCCACTGTATGTACAGTCAGATAACAATAAAATCAAATTTAAATTGAATTATCCATATTATCTTCACTTTCTACACATTTACTCTGACACCTTCATTCCATTAAGCTGAACAGCAGTAGAGTTCCCCTAGTCCTCTTCCATCCCATCAGCCTCAGCATCCAATACATCATCTTTTACCATTTCCACCAACTCCAACACAATACTACCACCAGTAATATCTTCCCCTCTCTCCCCTACTCCTTTTTGCAGGAACAGTTCTCTTTGTGTCCCTGGTCTGTGCATCTTTCCTTAGCTGTAACAGTCAGGGTAACAACTGTTCCTTCACCTTCCTCTTCACCACTATTCAGAGACCTACCATGCAAGTGAGGCAGAAGTTCACCTGTACTTCCAGTTGTCTACTACATTTAGTGCCTGCACTGTGGCATCCACTGCATTGAAGAAACGAAACATAGGCTGAGCAACTGTTTTGCAGAGCACCAATGCTCTGTCTACAACATCCAGCTTGAGATTCTGATTGTTTTTTAACTTTCCTTCCTGCTCCCATAGTGACCTAGCTGTCATCGGCTATCTTCATTGCTACTGAGAGGCCAAATGCAGTTTGGAAGTACAATGTCTTATATTCCAGTTGGGTGGTTTACAAATTAACAGTATGAATATTGAATGTTCCATTTCAAGTAACCCACAGCTCCCACTGCTCTCCTACAACACACTCGCCCCTCCACTTAGTTTTCTTTTCTCTATATTCATCCCTTTCATCCCCTTTCCAACTGGTTCCATTATCCCCTTCCAATCTCATTCTATTTATCAGCTTCTATCCCATTCTCGTACATAGTCTTTCCTGTTTCCCCTCAATTCTGATGCAGAGACTTGACCCAAAATAGCAGCTTATATCTTTTGCTTTCACAAATGCTGTTTGACCTGCTGAGATCTTCCAGAGTTCTGTTTTTTTTAAACTAGATTCCAGCATCTGCAGGGGTTTTATTTTTGTGTTCAAACAGGTGATATGTACTGTTCTTTATACCAGCATTACTAATTACTGCATCTCTGCTTCGGATGCAAGATTCAAAAACTTTCATTTGGAGCAATTTATAGCTGTTACTTTAGATACAACATTAGTAAAATATTAGTTGTATTTCCCCCATTTTTTGGTAATATTTTGTATACTTCTCAGTTAGAAAAAACTATTTGTGTACTGAATACACTACATTAATTGATAAGGAGCTTATAAAGTCATGTATGGTTTTGTACTCCATATTTTGCTGATCTTCGTGTTTCAGCCAAATGCATTATAAATTTTCTTTAAAGAAACGTGCTTCATTTTCTACAGAACAGGAAGTAGCTTGTGTTTTTTAATGTGAAATCACTATGTTATTTTAAGAAGCATAATATTTCAGTACCTTGAATTTCCTGGTCATGGAGCCAAAAATATCAATTCTGCGGAAAATAAACAATACAAGTTATTTTGGAAATTTTAATCAGCCGTTCCTGTTGAGGCCAATGTCTACCAGTGTCTTCCTATGTTACCTGGTGATGGGTTAGAAATGAAATAGGTGTATAAGAATCGCTGGTTTTAAACTTTTGGCATAGCTTAATTGGTTCTCTAATAAGTTTGTTCTTATAAGTTATGAGATAAAGGAATAGATATGGACTATTCATTGTTTTGGCTGATCTGTCCAAATTCAGAGCTTAAGATAATGAAAGGAACATTTATCCAAATTGTTCTTATCATTTACTCTCAATGTTCCTCCCCACCGCCAAGTCTCACTGCATTTCTTTTATGGCCAGCATTTTGTTGTATGACTGCAGTGGACACAGTATCCAGCTGCATTAGGGATAGAAACTGGGTTGCAGGGCTACAAGACAGTGTGTCCTGCACGCTGCTACACTGTGCCATCAAATCCAGTACACTCATACTGCAACTGAGAATTCTGCTCCTGAACTATCAGGGCAGCACAGTGGCATAGCAGGTAGTGTTAATCTCTTAGCTCCAGCATGCTAGATTTTGACCTCTGCTGTTACATATATAGAGTTTGCACTTTCTCTCCGCGACTGTGTGCTTTCTCGGATGCACTTGTTTCCTCTGATATCCCAAGGATGTGCTGATTGGCAGATTAATGAACTACTTTGGATTGCCCCTAGTGTAAGTTGGTGGTAGGAAAGTCAGGGGAGGGTTGGTGGGCATTGCTTTGAGAACCAGCTGAGCCTCATTTGGCTGAATTATTTTACTCTGTGTAATGACTTTTTTAAATGAAGGGTCTATATAACTTTTAATAAGAGTTTGAATTCCTTACAGTTTAATTGATCAAAGAAGCCATTAATATTTTATTAACTGGGGAGCTATACAAAGGATATACAGTTAGAAGAAAAAGTTTGTGAACGCTTTGCAATTACCTTGTTTTCTGCATTAGTTACTCGTAAGATGTGGTCTGATCCTCATATATCACAATAACAGACAAACACAATCTGTCTGAATTAATAATGCCCAAACAATTGTACAACTTCTCGTCATTACTGAGTACACCATTTAAACAATCACAAACCAGGTTGAAAAAAAGTATGTAAACCTCTGGGGTAATGCCTTTTACAAAAGCTATTTGGAGTCAGGTGTCCCAGTCAATGAGATGTGGGTTGTAGAGGTGCCCTGCCTTATAAAAAAGACACAGTCAAGTTACTGCCAGAGTCTGCTCTTCTCAAGAAAGATCTGTTTATCTGCACCATGCCTCGATCAAAACAACTTTCAAGGGACCTTAGAAGAATGTAGAGATGCATGAAACTGGAAAAGACTACAAAAACAGTTATAAGGACCTGAAGGACCAGTCCACAGTAGGAGAAATTGTCTACAAATGGAAAAATTCAGTACTGTTGCTACTGTCCCTGGAAGCTGGCGTCCTGCAAAGATCACACTAAGAGCACAACATGCAATGCTGAAGAAGATGAAAAAGACCTAAAGCGTAACAGCAAATCCTGGACGCAATGGTGGAGGAATTCAGCAGGCCAAGCAGCATCTATGGAAAAAAGAACAGTCGATGTTGCGTTTTGGAAAATGGATCAGCCATGATAAAATGGCATAGCAGACTTAATGGGCCAAATGGCCTAATTCTGCCCCTATATCTTATGGTCTTATTTATAGTTTGGATAATCAGGAATTTGTCTCAATAAGGTACTAAAGAATATTTTGAATGTTCTGCAGAACTTTCAGATAAATATAGAATAGAATTCTATTGATTGGATGGTTTGAGGTAGAAACAGGGGATTCTTGTATACTTCAGTGTCAGTCGCTGTTTGGTTTTACCATTCAAAGCTAAACTTGTATTTATAATTCATTATTCATTATTCATTCTTCTTGAAGCCTGTCTAGGTGTGTAGTTTGGCTGGCAATCTTTGGTTTCCTGAAGATTGGAGACTGGGGCAAATCTACTGTTTTTTTTTAAAATAGCGTCATATATACCTTATGAAAGGTATTCCTAACGCAGTAGTGTTGAGTTATGAAATGTGTTCAAGGAGGGTAAGTAAGTAAATTGTTCTGGATTAGAAACAGGAAAACAAATACTGGCAACACTCAGCAGAGCAGGTAGCACCAGTGGAACAGTCATTGCTCATGGATAGGGGCCCTTTGTTGGGACTGGGAAAGAAAACAAGTTTGTAAGCACCGGAGGATATAAATAAGGCAGGTGGAATATCTTGGTAGGGAGATATCAAGGATATTGTGATGGATCAATTTATCTGGTTGGTAATTCAAGGAGAACTGTTACTGGAGAAAGAAAACAAAAGACTAAATAAAATCTGAGAAATGCAGGTCAGAGTCATAGAAAGTGCCCGATAGATAAGACGATGTAATTGGAAAGAGGAAAAATTGATTTTGTGTGGGAGATGGACATGTATAGCAGAACTTTTTGGATTTTGATACAAATAGAGTGAGTTTTGACGAAGGGTCTCAGCTCAAAACGTCGACTGTACCTCTTCCTAGAGATGCTGCCTGGCCTGCTGCGTTCACCAGCAATTTTGATGTGTGTTGCTTGAGTTTTTTATTGTATGTTTTGTCATAGTTCAACTTTTAAAGAATTCTTAATACACCCAAATAGTGTTGTTTTGTTTAAAAGTCACAATGAAGCGAGAAGGCTAATCTCCTCCAAGAGGACAACAACCTTGCTGTGCCTCAATGACCCAGAGGTTTGTAAAGTGTATAGACACATCTATCATTTCAAATTAGAGGAATTCAGATAGTGAGGTACCTTGGTTATCTATAATTGGGATCTGTTTTTCCATTTATATAAATAACTTGGACATAAGTGTGCCACTGAAGGGATGATGTTGAGATTTTTGATTAAGATGCCAGGTATAGTTGACTAAGGAGAAGTGGAGGACAGATGAAGATTTGTACAATTCTTCTTCTTTTGCCCGTTACGCAGTTGGCATTCAGGGCAGCAGTGAAGATCCCTTGGCTGTGGTGGCATTCACGGCTTCCTTCATTGTGTCAGTAACTTTCCCTCGGTGTACCGTCAGTCATGCAAGTCCTGGGTAGAGACTCGGGAATACTGTCACACAGAGATGTGGAAGGATTCTTCATTGCTGTTCCTGTAACTGTTTTGTTTGCCTAGTCAGGGTTGTAAACCCTGACCCGAACTCCTGAATCTGGAGGATTGGTGAACCACTCTTAGTTTGGCTTTTTCCCTCTGAAGCATAAAGCCCTGACTCCATCCAATATAACTCTCCGGGTCATTGAGGCACAACAAGGTTGTCGTCCTCTTGGAGGAGATTAGTATTATAATAGAGGTGAAAAGTATACTTTCTAAGGAGAAAAATGAATATACCTTGGGACAATTGAAATAAATGTCTTAAAGAGAGTGGGTAAAAAAGCATGAGGGCAAGGAAAAATGTGAACTTTTAAAATGGTTTACACCTTGTTAGTCTCTTTTAAACAAATTACATGTCTTCCTGTCTTTAAAGATTCTCCAGTGTGAAGTCGGAGCTTTTGCCAAGTCATCCCCTGGAAGTTTCAGAAAGCAATGTAAGCCTGGAATTTTGAAACTGAGATATACATTATTTTATGTTTTGTTTGCCACTCTTGATTATGTTATGTTTAGGGTACTTGATTTGGATTTGGGGGGGAGGATTTTTATTACCCGGTCATGTTGATAAGCATGTAGAAGTGCAACTCCTAATGAATGGACAAATAATAGAATAAGAAGAAACACAAGCAATGACTTCTCACTCATTGCTTAGGTCCAAAAAAATTGAATCTTAAGGAATCATAAGACCATAAGATATAGGAGCAGAATCAGGCGATTTGACCCATTGAGTCTGCTCCACCATTTCGTCATGGCCGATACAAATTTCCCCTCAGCCCCAATCTCCTGCCTTCTCCCCACATCCCTTCCTGCCCTTACCAATCAAGAATCTATCAACCTCTGCTTTAAATATACACAAAAACTTGGCTTCCACAGCTGCCTGTAACAAAGAATTCTACAGATTCACCATTCCGACTAAAGAAATTCCTCCTCACCTCCGTTCTAAAAAGACTTCACTCTATTCTGAGGCTGTAGCCTCTGGTCTTAAACTCTCCCACCATAGGAGCATGCTCTTCTCATCCATTCTATCAAGGTCTTTCACCATTCGATAGGTTTCAGTGAGGTCACCTCTCAGTCTTCTGAATTCTAGTGAATACAGACCCAGAGTCATTGAACACTCTTCACATGACAAGCTGTTTAATCCTGGACTCATTTTCGTGAACCTCCTTTGAACCCTTTCCAGTTTCAGTAGATTCTTTCTCAGATAAGGGGGCAAATATGCTCTCAACACTCTTAAGTGAGGCCAGACCAGTGCTTTATAAAGTCTCAACATTACACCCTTGCTTTTATATTCTAGTCCCCTTGTAATGAATACTAACATTGCATTTGCCTTCCTCACCACAGACTCAACCTGCAAATTAACCTTTATGGAATCCTGCACAAGGACTCCCAAGTCCCTTAGCACCTCAGATTTTTGTATTTTCTCTCCATTTAGAAAATAGTCAACTTTTCATTTCTTGTACCAAGTGCATGACCGTACACTTCCTAACACTGTATTCCATCTGCCATTTCTTTGCCCATTCTCCTAACCTAAGTCCTTCTGTAACCTCTCTACTTCCTCAAAACTACCTTCTACTCTACCTATCTGCATATTGTCTGCGAACTTTGCAACAAAGCCATCAATTCTATCATCCAAATAACTGACATATAATGTAAAAAGAATTGGTCCCGACACAGTCCCATGTGGAACACCAGTAGTCACCGGCAGCCAACCTGCAAATCAGCCACTGTTTTATCCATGCTAGAATCCTTGGCCTCGTAGCTTGTTAAGCGCTTGTGTGGCACCTGGTCAAGGACTTCTGAAAATCCAGATACACAACATCAACTGATACTCTTTTGTCTATCCTGTTTGTTATTTCTTCAAAGAATTCCAACAGATTTGTCATGCAAGATTTTCCCTTGAGGAAACCATGCTGACTATGGCCTATTTTATTATATACCTCCAAGTACCCTGAGACCTCATTGACTCCAACATCTTCTCAACTACTGAGGTTAGACTAACTGGCCTATAATTTCCTTTCTTCTGCTTGTCTCCCTTCTTGAAGAGTGGAGTGACATTTACAATTTTCCAGTCTTTGGGAACCATTCCAGAATCTAGTGATTTTTGAAAGATCATGACTAACGCCTTCACAATCTCCTTAGCCACCTCTTTCAGAACTCTGGGGACTTATCTACCTTCAAACCTTTCAAATTCCCAAGAACCTTTTCTCTAGTAATGGTAACTTCATACACTTCATGACCCCGATATGCACTCTTGTCTCTTTTTTTTACACTTTATGTGTCTGAAGAAACTTTTGGCATCCTCTTTAACATTACTTAATGGCTAGCTTGCTTTCATATTCCATCTTTACCTTAATGACTTTTTTTTAGTTGCCTTCTGTTGGTTTTTAAAAGCTTCCCAATTCTTAAAAATTCCAATTTTTAGCCACAGTTATGTCGTCTTTTCTTTAGAATACTTCTTCCTCTTTAGGATGTGTATATCCTGTGCCTTCTGAATTGCTATCATAAATTCCAGACATTGCTGCCCTGATGCCATCCCTACCAGTGTTCTTTTTCAGTCAGTTCTGGCCAACTTCTCCTCTCACATGCCTCTTTAATTCCCTTTACTCACTGTAATACTGATACATCTGACTTTAGCTTCTCCTTCTCATATTTCAGGGTGAATTCGATATTATGTGCACATTCAAATATAACACCTTCAGTCCCGTATTCACCCTTTTCAATTTTGTCTGCCTTTGCCTTTTACGTTGCAACTCATCCTGTTGACTATAATTTTACCCTAGCAACTGCCTCTCTTCACTACACATTGGCTCTGTTTATAAACCAGATCCCTCATCTTCAGCACTATCATCCATCTTTCCTATGATACTTCTTGCATCGAAATATATGCAACTCAGGACACTAGTCGCACCATGCTCAATGCTTTGATTCCTAACTTTGTCTGAGATCTTCCCAACATCTGCCTCCACAACCTCTCCATTAACTGTTCTGGCACTTTGGTTCCCAACCCCCTGCAACTCTAGTTTAAACCCTACTGTGCAGCATTAACAAATCTTCCCACTAGAATATTAGTCCCTCTCCATTTCAGGTGCAAACTGTCCCTTCTGTACAGGACCCACCTTCCCTGGAAGAGAGCCCAATGATCCAAAAATCTTGCTCTCCCTCCTACACCAACTTCTTAGCCATGTATTAAACTGTATAATCTTCCTCATTCTTGTCTCACCAATACATGGCACAGGTAGCAATCCTGAGAACATAACGCTGGAGGTCCTGCCCTTTAACTTGGCACCTAAATAACTCCCTGAACTCCCTATACAGAACCTCATCACTCCTCCTACGCAGGTCATGGTACTCACGTGGGTCATGATTTCTGGCTGTTCCCACTTAAGAATGCTGAGGACTCAGTCTGAGATATCCCGGACCCTGGCATCTGGGAGGAATAAGGAATCATACTTCCTTATTAAATAACCAAGGCTCACTAATGCAAAATAGGCATTTTGTTCTGGTACCTCTAGATTTTTACATTGTTACATTTTTAAAAATTGATAAATAGATTTCAGGTGTTATACAATCTTATAAAATACAGGTATTTGAACTAGATACTTCAACAACCACGTTTGCTGCAAATAGGGAGGAAATTATTATGAATCAGTTAATTTCATTTTACATCAGTATTCAAGAAATTAATATTTTCTGTATTCAGTTTCAGCTCAATCAAAATAAAATGAATTTTGCTATGTTGAGAAATATTCAAGGATTATATGCACCACTAAAGTTACAAATGGAATACAAAGCAGTAAAGCAGGTATGCCAATATGTGTTTGTTAGTTTAAGTAATGAATCTACTTTTTTTTTGTTTATGTAAATTCAAAGGAAGTGTGGCTAATGTACACTTTCTGAAAGGTTCTGTATTGAATGTATTTTATATTGAACATTTGCGAACTCAGCTGTAGTTTTGAGTATACAAGGTTGCATATAGATATTGAGATCATCTGCCAAGGATTTTTACAATTAGCATTTCTCTGCAAATTGCACTTGTAAGATAAGAGATTTAACCAATTACATATTGTAATTATTTTTTGATAAAAGAGAAAAGATTTTCTCCCAATGTATATCTGGCCAATACACTCCCTGCAATTAATAGTTACAAAATTTTTAAATGATTTGCTATGTTTACTAAGCATTCCTACTTCAAGGCCATTGTAAGTGATGTGGTAAGGTTTTTATTATTTTGTCATTTATGAGATATGGGCATCACCGGCTAAGCTAGCATTTATTGCCCATCCCTAGTTGCCCTTGAGAAGGTGGTGATGAGCTGCCTTCTTGAACTGCTGCAGTCCCTGAGGTGTAGGTACACCCACACTGCTGTTAGGGAGGGAATTCCATGATTTTGACCCAGCGACAGTTAAGGAACAGCGATATGTTTCCAAGTCAGGATGCTGAGTGACTTGGAGGGGGATTTCCGAGTGGTGGTGTTCCCAGGTATCTGCTGTTCTTGTCCTTCTAGATGGTAGTGGTTGTGGGTCTGGAAGGTGCTGCCTTAGGAACTTTGGTGTGTTGTTGCAGTGCATCTTGTAGATGGTACACACTGCTGCAACTGTTTGTCAACGATGGAGGGATTAGATGCTTGTGGAAGGGTACCAATCAAGTGGGCTGCCTTGTACTGGATGGTGTCAAGCCTCTTGAGTGTTGATGGAGCTGCATCCATCCAGGTGTGTGGCGAGTATTCCATTATACTCTTGACCTGAGCTTTGTAGATGGTGGACAGGCTCTGGGGAGTCAGGAGGTGTGTTAAATGCCGCAGGATTCCTAGCCATGATGTTTATATGGCTAGACCAGTTCAGTTTCCTGTCAGTGGTAACCCCCAGGATGTTGATAGTAGGGGATTCAGTGATGGTGATGCCATTGAATGTCAAGGGATAATGGTTAGAGCCTGTCTTGTTGGAAATTGTTAGAGATGATCATTGCTGGCACTTGCGTGGCTGGAATGTTACTTGTCTAGGCCCTGCTGCATTTGGGTGTGAACTGCTTCACTATCTGAGGAATCACGAATGATGCAGAACATTGTGCAGTCATCTGTGAACATCCCCACTTCTGACTTTATGACGGAAGGAAGGTCATTGATGAAGCAGCTGAAGATGGTTGGTCCTAGGACACTTCCCTGAGGAACTCCTTCAGTGATGCCCTGAGGATGAGTTGACTGACCTCCAACCACCACAACCATCTTTCTTTGTATCAGGTATGATTCCAACCAGTGGAGGGTTTTCCCCCTAATTCCCATTGAGTCCATTTTAGCTAGGGCATCTTTGCCATACTCGGTCATGTCTTTTCTGGTATTTAGATGAATTCCAACTTTTAGTATTATTCTCGATAATCTAATCTATTAGAATGTTTACAAAAATACTATTGCTATATTTTAAATTAGGTACAGCGCTTACCATTCCTCATGAGTTCCAACATTGCACTCGATACACTTCAAGGAAATGATGAATGCATTGGATTTGAAGACATATTGAATGGTAATAATTTTATTGTTCTTGATTTTGATCATTTTAACAGAATAACTGAATTCAAAACTTTGCTTCATGTAAAACCTGAAACCAGTGCTCAGATTTAAGGCTAATTCTTGTGTTTAAATTTCTTGTTTTACTTTTAAGGTAAAATATAGCATTTGATGTAAGTCTGTTTAGATCATGACAGAAAAGTAAATTAGATATCTGAATTTTAATATTTTAGTAAATTGTTCTGGTAAAATGTCCGTAACAATTTTAAGATTCTGTGAAAACTTGCCACTTAATTTTCTTTTCTTTATAGATCCAGCACAAAGTGAAATAATGGGAGAACCACATCTAATGATGGAGTACAAACTTGGCTTGCTGTAATTAATGGAAATTTTTAAGGATTTTAAAGAGACACGTGTTGCTTCCTGTTGCTCTGTAAAGGTTGTTCTGAATGTAACCAGAACATCCAAAATATTGACACTTCAACAACTAGCCCAGAATGTATAATTTAAAACTTTCTCATAGAATTCAAGTTTGTAAGAAGGAACAAATGATAAATTAATGCCTAAAAGAATTCATCTACCGGAAGTCCAAGTCGTATGTCTGTATTAGCTGTTAAGAATGCTTTAAGTCTCAATTGCACATATGTAACAAAATTATAGCAGTATGTTAAGTTGTACTCTATTTAATGCTATTTATAGCATCACTAAAATATGACAAGTGTACATTTACTATCATATCACACTATCTGACTTGTCATTTAACAGCAATTAGGGTTGCAGCAACATTATTAACTCTTACATTTCTTTGTGTATCAAATCAAATGTTGGGGTATTTTAGAATGGGCAGCTGGGGCAAGTATTCATTGAACAGCTATAAGTTTTAACATTTAGTATCCAAACATATTTGAACCATTATTGTTCAAGAAAATACGTTACGATTTCTCGGTCATATTGAAGGAATACTGTCTCTTTAAAACAGACACGTACTATATAGTGGAAGTTATTGATTATCATTATATTCAATATTTATCATCCAGTTCTTGCAGATTAAAAAAGCATATCAGGGGGCTCTGTAATCCACTATATTTTCAGTATACAAAATACATACACCTTGAAATTATCAAAGAGCAAGATCTTTAACATCAGCGACGAACTTGAAGAGAAATGTCAGGCTTAGCACATCACAAGAAATAAACTGATGACTTAAAGTTTATTTCACCAATAATGGAAATTATTAGGTTTGCAAACTTGTAACTTTGAACAGAAATGTAGTTGATTCTGTATTTTTTTTTAATTCCATATAATAAATTAATATTTCAGTTTTATTATTGCTTGCTTATCCTATTTGATAGTTAATATTTACAGGAATTGTGGTATGAATAGGGCTTGATATTTTCCAGTTTTGTTTGGTTCAACTTGGTCTGGGAGTTAATGGTTTTAATTAGCATTCTGAAAAATTTGGGTGGCTTTGCTTATTTAAAAAAAACTCAAGAATCAGGTCACAAACCCTACAAGCGACAACAGTGACAATTATGGTCTAGTTTTAAATATGTTCTTAATTCTTCAAAAATGGCAAATGGCAGGTTTAAGCAATTAGTTTCTGCCTATACTGTTCTTATTTAACACTTCCACATCAATAAAGCATATTATGAACAAGTGGTCAGTAGTCTGGACAAACATCTTGAAAGTCAGATGTTGGTAGGTTAATTAGCCACTGTGAATAGCTTAGTTGAAGATGAACGGTTGCATTTGGAGAGAATTGATGGGAATATTGGGAGAATAACTGGAATTAGTATGAATGGGTATTATTTGATTATCAGCATGATTTATTTCAATGGACTAAACCTTCTGTGTTGACTCTGTGGTATGCCAAAAGCTAAAAGAATGAAAAGATAAACTTTTCATGGTTGACATTAATTGCCAGAATGGAGTTTTTAATTAAAAGAAAAAATAATTATTTATGAGTCTGGCCTATGGGATATTTTTCAGTTTTTCTTTGATCACTTAAAACTGGAAAAGTCAACTCACGAGTATATTTTGTAGATAGAAGCTGGATTGTGTATGGGTTAAACTTTTTATTATAAATTTGCTGAAAATAAAAAAAAACTTTAAATTGCAAATGTAAAGAGATCCTTCTTTTAAAATGCTTCTCTGGAATTAAATGCCAGTAATAAGCAGCTGTGGCAATTTGTCATGCAATTATTTTGCTTTCAGAATTCAAAATGAAGAGTGTGTTCAAAGACTTAAGAATCCATTGTTGGTCAGTTACAGCAGGGCATTAGATAATGCACAGATTAAGTAGTATGGTATATTGCTTTTATAGAATATAAGGTTTAAATTTTGTTATGTAGAGGAAAGAGGTGGCATGTTTGTATTCTAAAAGTGTAGTCGGTGATTGGTTGATAAGCATGAATGTCTTTAAATTAAGGACTGCAAAGGTATAATTTTTACAACTGTTTTAAATTTATATGGTGGGACAGGTTGTGTCTGATCTATGGTAAGTGGAAGATGAGACTATCTTGAGCAAGTGCATCTTCAGGTGATGCTGAACTACAATCTCACCAGATTGAAGTTATTTATCTGGAGTATGATTTAAAGTCACTGCAGTTTGTAAGGGTTGAGTAAAAACTTACTGACAGTTTTATTCTAGAAATATAAGTACACCCCACAAGAAAATCCTAGACGAAAGTGGCAAGTGGAAATTTACGAGAGGTTATTGGTTCTCCCCAATAGTTATGATTTCGCTGCTTAGGAAGGCAAGAAGAAAGACTGCAGAGTGAACAGTCACAATGCAGAGCCAAGTCACTGTTCCTTAAAAGGATGTGGAAGTCAGGGAGTGTGCAAAATAGAATTGTGATTGTGATTAGATTAGATTAAATTATGAGGACACTCAGTCCTCGTTTATTGTCATTTAGAAATGCATGCATTAAAAAATGATACTATGTTCCTCCAGAACGATACAACAGAAACACAGGACAAACCAAGACTAACTGACAAAACCACATAATTATAACATATAGTTACAACAGTGCAAAGCAATACCATAATTTGATAAAGAGCAGACCATGGGCACGGTAAAGAAAAGTTTCAAGTCCCGATAGCCCCATCATCTCACGCAGACGGAAGCACTGCAAACTTGCCAATGCGTTAGAGCACCCGACCGCAGCCAACTCTGAGTCCGTCCGAAAACTTCGGGCCTCGGACACTGAGTACCATCTCTGACGAGTGCTTCAACCCCACCCCAGCCACCAAGCAACAAGCAAAGCCGAGGACTCGGGGCCTTCCCCTCTGGAGATTCTGGATCTGATGTAATAATGAGATGCAGTATGTAGTGCCGTCTTTAAGCAAAAACAGGAATCTCTCTGTCTCTGTTGCTAATCAGTGCTGGGAAAGGAATTACTTACAGTAGCTGAAGATGAACTTGGAATGTGTGAAATTAAATGCAAATGTCATTGTCTATGTTGGAGTAAAAGACACAGATAGTAACAGGAATCCTCCTGGAATTATATCAGAAAATAGGTTCTAAAAACACAGGACCTTGATGATGAATCCTGGATTATGACCTGAATCCTGTGTAAATTAGTAAATAGGTAGAGCAAGATGATTGAAATGTGGAGGAAGAGTGATTACATTTCATGGAACAGTAGCATCAGTTTTGGACAGGATGAAGCTGTTTCTGGACTAGGATACCTCCTGTGTCTTTTTTAACCTATTAAAAAGGGGTGTGGTCTAAAATATGTGGGCAGTCTAAGTACAATCAGAACAGGAAATGGAATAGGAAACAATTAAGGAAGAGAGGATATTGATAAAATAAAATTGTAGGGTTAAAAAGGTAGTTGGTCATAGAGTGAAGAGACATTCTATGCAAAATGAGTTAAACTGTCCATGAACACCATGTCCATAAGAATTTGAACAAATTGGACAACAGATCTTGACCCTTTGAAGTATCAGTGCTGAGATATGACACTCCTGTAGCATTGTCACGATGTTGGTATTATCGTGAAAGTTACTGGAGCAAGTGGATTAATGCACAACCAGCTTATTACTGATTCACTGAAACCAAGGCCAATTTGAAATAGTCACAGGTGCTCATCAATCTATGGACCATCAGTGGACTCCAGAAGACTTGTGACATTTTCTAAGTATGTGATTGGATCACGATGGGTGATTGGTGATGTTCACTTGTAGGACCTTGAAGTTTTCCACCCTCTTGACCTCAGTACCTTTGATGTAAATAGGAGTTTGTGCACCACACCTCTTCCTGAAGTTAATGACCAGCTCTTGTTTTGCTGACATTAGGAGAAAGGTTGTTCTAATGACACCATGTCACTTGGCTCTGTATCTTCTTTCTGTATTCGGATTCTTCATCATTTGAGATTCGGCCCATTGAGATGGTCTTATCTACAAACTCGTAGATGGAGTTTGAGCAGAATCTGGCCATGCAGCCGTGAGTATATAGGAAGCAAAGTAGGGGATTCAGAAAGCAGCCTCATGGGACACCAGTGTTCAGTAGTCATGGTGGTGTTGCTGCCTATCCTTACTAATTATGGTCTGTTGGGCAGGAAATCAAGGATCCAGTTAAAGAGGGAGGTATTTCCCAGTGTAGGAAATCAGGGATGAGTTTGCTTGGAAATATAGTATTGAGAGTGGAGTATTATTCAATAAATAATCGTCTAATATAGGTGTTTTTACTGTCCAGATGTGCTAGAGATGAGGTTAGGGAGATGGTGTCTGCCATAGACCTGTATTGGCAGTATGCGAATTGCATTGGGTCAAGGTTGTTTGGGAGGCTGGAGCTGACATATTTGTCTATTTCAGCTTGTGTTTTAGTCATGAATAATGAATCAACCCTTCACTGTTTCTCTGTGGTTGTTGGGATCATCCTCAATCACACTGACCTTGCTCACAGTGTTTAAGAATTTTTAACTGGACTAAACAGTACTTTCAGAGGAAGAGCAATAAGTGATCCCCAGTTCTCTTTGGTCTAAGTACAAGAAAATCCCCCCTCAAATGTCAAAAGCATACATTTTTAATTGCATAATTTCTCAGTGATAGCTGTACACATTTGCCTTTATATCTAACTTGCTAAATGATTTTAGGTACAAACTGAACAGTTTATATTCTGCAGTGCCATCCTCTGGTTATGATCAGTACATCAATTATTGTTAATACTCTGTACTAACTTGCTGTTTGTGAAAGCAAAATAAATCCAATAAAATTGAGTAAAAAAAAAGCTGAAACTACGCAAAGGGAACAAATGTTTACAATTAGAAATATTTGGCTTGAGTTGGCAGATTGTTTTGGAGGGATAATTGAATAAATAAGGAACTAACCTTAACAAGTGAATGGAGAACTGGAACACAACTTCATTTTCCAACCAGAGAAGCTTTTGTTGTTTTATCTTTTCTAATCCTTAGACTTTCATAAGATGCCAGCCAGAATTATTTATGATTTAAAGATCACCTCCTAAATTTGAGACATGGGCCAATTCAGAGCAATCTTCCATAGTTAAGAATAACCCTCCCAACCCAGGAATCAGTCTTCAGGTCCAACATTTGCATATAGAAATTTGATCGTGTAGCTTTATCTCTGCATTACATATTTGTAAGGGAACATATCCCTGAGGGATAATTAATGCAATAATTAATGCTACCTGGTTGTTAGCATCACTTAATGCGTAGACAAGCAGGATTGGTGTGGATCCAAGTGCTTGCTGCCTTGGTTGCCACATTGCAGGGTTGGAAAGTGCTGCAGATATTTGCTCCCTCAACCAAGCTACCAAGCCTATGCTTATGAAAGATCTTGGCATAGTGACTAAGGAGTAATCATTTCTACTTGTGTAGGAGTCTACATTAATTGGACACACACTGTATAGGGTGGAATCTGGAATGATACAGCACTGAAGAAGGCCACATGTCCATCATATCTCTACTGATTCTTTGAAAAAGCTATGCAGCTATGTCCCTCTACCTGACTGTCCTGCAAATTCTACATTCTGACTTTTCTCCATTTTGAAAATCACCAAGAAATTTCCTTACATTATACTTTTAGGTAGTATATTTCATATTACAACGATTGGCTGTGCCAAAAAAATTCCTTGCATCCTTTGTTTTATTCTAATCATCTTAATACTTCGTACTTTGGTTAGTGATCCTTCTGTCCCCTTGGAACATTTACTCCATTTTCAGAATTATGATTTTTGAATCTTTTTCAAATCACTGCAGCTTCTTGTGCTCTTGGAACTATCCCAGCTTTTAAGTTCTATCTAATGTTCTTTATTATGGCAAATCACTTTTGTATCCTCTCTAAGGCCCGGGTATTCTTTGAAAATGAGTTGTCAGAATGGAATAAAAATTAAGCTAATCAATAAATGTGTAAATTTGCTGTTGTTATTATCTGTATCTCTATTAACACAAACTTTACAAATTCTTTACACAATATGTGTTAAGAATATGGAAGCCATTGATGAAAAGTTTGGAGCAAATAAGGTTAGGATCGGATGACCATCAGATGGGCAGGAGGCTCATGAGGTACAGAAATCAGTTTATATGGCTTTAGGTAGAATGGTCTACAGTGGCATGCAAAACTTTGGGCACCCCGGTCAAAATTTCTGTTACTGTGAATAGTTAAGCGAGTAGAAGATAAACTGATCTCCAAAAGTCATACAGTTAAAGATGAAACATTCTTTTCAACATTTTAAGCAAAATTAGTGTATTATTTTTGTTTTGTACAATTTTAGAGTGCGAAAAAGGAAAGGAGCACCATGCAAAGGGGCACCCCAAGAAATTTGAGCTCTCAGATTTTTACCAAGGTCTCAGACCTTAATTAGTTTGTTAGGGCTATGGCTTGTTCAGTTTCAAAATAACAAAAAAGGAAAAGGGCCCGAAGCGAAAGTTTGGGCACCCTGCATAGCAGTACTTAGTAACACCCACTTTGGCAAGTATCACAGCTTGCAAAAGCTTTTTGTAGCCAGCTAAGATTCCCTCAATTCTTGTTTGGGGGATTTTCGCCCATTCTTCCTTGCAAAAGGCTTCTTGTTCTGTGAGATTCTTGGGCCATCTTGCATGCACTGCTCTTTTGAGGTCTATCCACAGATTCTCGATGATGCTTAGGTCAGGGGACTGTGAGGGCCATGGCAAAACCTTCAGCTTGCGGCTCTTGAGGTAGTCCATTGTGCCAAAAAGTTCTATCCAAAAGGTTCAAAGGAACATCTAAACAAGCCTGATGCATTTTGGAAACAAGTCCTGTGGACTGATGAAATTAAAATAGAACTTTTTGGCCACAATGAGCAAAGGTATGTTTGGAGAAAAAAAGGGTGCAGAATTTCATGAAAAGAACTCCTTTCCAACTGTTAAGCACAGGGGTGGATCGATCATGCTTTGGGCTTGTGTTGCAGCCAGTGGCACGGGGAACATTTACTGGTAGAGGGAAGAATGAATTCAATTAAATACTGGCAGATTCTGGAAGCAAACATCACACTGTCTGTAAAAAAAAGCCAAGGATGAAAAGAGGATAGCGTCTACAACAGGATAAGGAACCTAAACACACCTCAAAATCCACAATGGACTACCTCAAGAGGTGCAAGCTGAAGGTTTTGCCATGGCCCTCACAGTCCCCTGACATAAACATCATCGAAAATCTGTGGATAGACCTCAAAAGGGCAGTGCATGCAAGACGGCCCAAGAATCTCACAGAACTAGAAGCCTTTTTGCAAGGAAGAATGGGCGAAAATCCCCCAATCAAGAATTACGGGAATCTTAGCTGGCTACAAAAAGCGTTTACAAGCTGTGATACTTGCCAAAGGGGGTGTTACTAAGTACTGACCATGCAGGGTGCCCAAACTTTTGCTTCAGGCCCCTTTCCTTTTATGTTATTTTGAAACTGTAAAAGATGGAAATGAAAAAGTTTTCTTGCTTAAAATATTAAAGAAATGTGTCATCTTTAACGTTATGCCTTTTGGAAATCAGTTCATCTTTTACTCGCTTAGCTATTCACAGTAACAGAAATTTTGACCACAGGTGCTCAAACTTTTGCATGCCACTGTATGTTTGAAGAAAAAAGGGTGCAGAATTTCTTGAAAAGAACACCTTTCCAACTGTTAAGCATGGGGGTGGATTGATCATGCTTTGGGCTTGTGTTGCAGCCAGTGGCATAGGGAACATTTCACTGGTAGAGGGAAGAATTAATTCAATTAAATACCAGCAAATTCTGGAAACAAACATCACACCGTCTGTAAAAAAAAGCTGTAGATGAAAAGAGGATGGCTTCTACAACAGGATAATGATCCGAAACACACCTCAAAATCCACAATGGACTACCTCAAGAGGTGCAATTTGCCATGGCCCTCACAGTCTACCGACCTAAACATCATTGAAAATCTGTGGATAGACCTCAAAAGAGCAGTGCATACAAGACGGTCCAAGAATCTCACAGAACTAGAAGCCTTTTGCAAGGGAGAATAGGTGATAATCCCCCAAACAATAATTGAAAGACTTAGCTGGCTACAGAAAGCGTTTGCAAGCTGTGATACTTGCTAAAGGGGGTGTTAGTAAGTACTGACCATGCAGGGTGCCCAAACTTTTGCTTCGGGCCCTTTTCCTTTTTTGTTATTTTGAACTGTAAAAGACGGAAATAAAAAAGTAATCTTGCTTAAAATATTAAAGAAATGTGTCATCTTTAACGTTATGCCTTTTGGAAATCAGTTCATCATTTAGTTGCTTAGCTATTCACAGGAACAGAAATTTTGACCAGGGGTGCCCAAACTTTTGCATGCCACTGTACGTCTGCATTTTTACATTTCCTATGATTCTGTTTTCTTATTCAGGTACAATTTTGAGCTGTGAGATATAGGGTGTTATAGGTATAGTAATTGGATCCTACAGCTACAACATTTTATCGATCAAAATTGTTTATACAAATAGGAACCTTAACTATGTTATCAGACAATACTATCATGGATGTAGCACAGCTGAATTGATACCATACTTATTAATTCAACGCATGCATTTGTTTTGCCATGTTTCAAGATTTGTTCCTCATCCACAAACACAAGGTAACTACTCTAGGCCAAATAAGAATAATCACTACACTTTAGACAAAAGTACTCAATCCACTTATTGAATAAACAAAGTGGATTTAAGTTAAGAAACAGCCACAAGCACCCATCGAGTGTGATAAAATTGTGGCTGTAGTGAACAGCAGAATCTTAAATATCGTTCCTTCAAAAAGTATACCCAGTTTCTTGGTTTTAAATTATATTTTGGTCCTGTGACCTCAACAAGAAAGCTTATCTAAAGAATAATATTATAAAGCAACAGGTAAGGTCATACTCAAAATGCTTTATCGAGTTTGATAAACACAAATAATCATGATTAGGGAATTTTGTCTGCAATACGATTTTAATGCTGCCAGAATAATTGGCTGTATCCAAATTGGTAACTGTCGAAGAGAAATCCCCAGAGACAGAGACATTATTTATGCAATGTGTGTGGCACTGTTGGTACTTCTTTAAAAAAAATCCGTATACCTCCCTCGAGTGTAGGAGATTGAGGGAAGATTTAATGGAGGTATACAAAATTGTGAGGGGGTAGAGGTGGGGTAAATGCAAACAGGCTTTTTCCACTGAGGTTGGTTGAAGCTAGAACTGGAGGCTATAGGTCAAAGGTGAAAGGTGGCACATTTAAGGGGATCCTGAGGGGGAATTTCTTCACTCGGAGGGTGGTGTGAGTGTGGAATGAGGTATCAACAGAAGTGGATTTGGTTTCGATTGAAATATAAGAGAAATTTGGTTAAGTACAATGATGGGAGGGATATGGAGAGCTCTGGTCTAGGTAAGGATCATGAGGACGAAACAGAATTACAGTTCGGCATTCACTAGATGGGCAGTAGGACCTGTTTCTGTGTTGTAGTTCTCTGACTAATTAATTTCAGGCACAGAAGCAACAGTTCAAAGCTACTTTCTGCAACATGTTAAAATAACATACCAGCCTCTGCTAATTGAATAATCCAACATCAATTAGCATAACTTTTATCATCCCGAAATAAGGGAATTAAATTAGCTAAATTATTCAGGATACAGCATAAGAAAAATAAAACACATATTCTGAATTACATTTGCTTAGTGGTGAAATGAGATTCCATAGGATGCTTTTAAAATTATGCCGTTTATATGACAATTCAAAGGGAATTGCTTTTAAGTGTCACTGATCACTAGTACATGCATTCAAATTAAAAATGTTTTATGGTTTGATAAGTATAGTTTATTATTATAATCATGATTTCGTTGCTGTAACATCCATTTTAGAAATAGCAATTTGAAGGAATTTCAAATTTGAGCAACAAGTTTTAGTGTACTGCTGATAAATACTGTATTTTAATTTGTAAACTACTTAAAATGAGCAAAACTGAAACCAATTTACTCAAACTTGATAAAAATTTGTAATCAAGCAAATTTTGTGGAAATAACATTGTTTTTTAAAACAGTATTGCATTTTTGTAAAATGTCTCCTACAACTATCAAAATAAAAATAATCAAAGGTGTTGAAACATATTAGAACAACAGCACTGCTATAGACAAAGACAGGAGCAGAAACTTAACCCAAACTCAAACTCTTAACTTGTTTAAAAGAGATGAGTTTTACATATATCCAGTCAAAATGACTTAACTAGTGATATGTAGACAACCAGGTGATCAGTAAAACATGGATTTAACACCTGATGACATCGTACGCATTTCTGACACTTTGCAACTTCATTGCAAAGTTGTTGTGGTGAGTTAAATCCACAAAAATATCATACATTAAATTAAAAAAATTGGGAGATGTTGGTTCACGCATATACTTTACCCCAGCTTTCAATTATTCTGTTTTTGTAGCACAAGTTGGGGAAGGACTTCATCTATAATAAAGGAATATAGACAAAATTTACAATATGGTGCTGCAGGATCTTATATAATTCAGCTGACTATAATTGAGATCTCAAACAAGAGAAAATCTGCAGATGCTGGAAATCCAAGCAACACACACAAAATGCTGGTGGAACTCAGCAGGCCAGGCTGCATCTGTAGAAAAAAGTACAGTTGACGTTTTGGCCCAAAACCCTTCGGTAGGATTGGGGGAAAAAGCTGAGGAGAAGCCCACCTTTAAATCTACTCAGCATTTTTCCCCAGTCCTGCCGAAGGGTTTCGGCCCGAAATGTCAACTGTACTTCTCTAAATAGATGCTGTCCAGCATTTGCGTGTGTTGCTAAAACTAAGATCTATCTGCTCAGTGAGTGACCCAATGCTGCAATATCAACCTAGTTTGTGCCTGCAGTCTTGAAATTGGAAATGAATCTGCAACTGTGGAATTAAGTCAAAGAATGGTTATACTTGAGGTTTTTTAGATTACTAATTTTGTGCCAATCTTCATTACAGTAATCATTAATACTCAGAACTTATTTCAGATTATTATTGTATTATGACCAATCTTTAATTCAACAATAGTTTTTCCCCTATTTCCTTTGCTATTCAGGTTAGTTTTGGTCAATTGAAATTGATCCAGTGTCTATACACTTTTGGGTGACTGCTGCAGGTTTCCACTAGAGCCTTTGGTTTTGGGGCATCTACCACTGCTTGAATTTTCTCAGCACACTTGTGCAAGTCTTGTGCATCAATGGTGTGTGAGCACAGTAAGTGGAGCTTGATTTAAAGAATTCACACTTGATGTATTGTGCTCTGAACCCATAACCTTCTAATTTTTTTTAAATAACACACAAAATGCTGGTGGAACGCAGCAGGCCAGGCAGCATCTACAGGAAGAGGTACAGTTAACTTTTCGGGCCGCGACTTTTTAAAACTGTCTTGAGATTTTAGAGATGCTTCTTCTCATTCTCAGTGGCAATAATAATGTCATCCAGGTAACACTGAGTGCCTGGGCAGCTTTGCAGAACCTAGTCCACAGCTTTCTGCTAGAGTGCAGGTACAGATGGTACTCCTAATAAGCCTATTATAGTGATAAAGCCCTTTGTGAGTGTTTATGGTGAGAAAAACTTAAGACACTTCCTCCATCTCCAAGTGTAGGGAGGCCTCAGCTAAGTCCACTTTGCTAAAGTGTTTTCCTTGAGAAATGTTTGCAAAGATATCCTGTATTCTGGACCGAAGATATTGATCTATTTTTAGGACTGGGTTGATGGTGACCTTAAAATCCCCACAGTCTCTGATAGACCCATTCTTCTTGGCTACTGGGACCACTGGTGTTGCACATGTGCTCCACTCAATCTTGGATAGAATTTCTTCAGCCTCTATGCCATCTATTTCACTGGCTATTTTAACAGGGATGGTATAAGTAATTGGATAGACTTTGTAAAAGTTGGGTGAGCATTTTCATTTAACACTATTTTATCATTGATATGTTTGAGTTTTCCATTGCTATCCTTGAACACTGCTGTGGAAACATCAAGTACCATTCTTAATTCATTTTCAGTTGACTCTGTTGCAGAAGATCTGGCATGCAAGTGGTGGGTGGATCTCCTGTCAAGTTGTAGTTGCCTCAACCAAAAAACTACCTCATCATTATCAGATTTTTCATCAAAGCCATGCAGATTAGAGCCCTTTCTGAAACTACTTGACTTATCTTTTTCTCTTCACTGCGCAGTGCATTTCTTGTCTGCCCAGCATGCTATGTGTATGTATCCTACTTGGTTGCATTTTCTGCGAGTTTTGCCTTTAAACCTGCATTGGTCCTGCCACAATGGTAACACAATTTGTTCGGCAAGACAGGTTTCTATTTAGACATTATAATTTTGTTCATGGTCACCTTCATACCTGACTGCAACTCAATTGTGTCTCTGGCTGTTGTTTCCATTAATACAGGAATTTCAACTGCTCTTTTAAATGTGAGTTGTACTTCAGTTAGGAGCCATTTTTGAATGCTTTCTTGTAAGATTCCACAAACTAAATGATCTTTCCGTGCAGTAGTAAGTCCATCACTGAACTAGCAATACTCAGGCAATTTCTTCAGTTCAGCCATGCAAGATGAAATTGACTCCCCTTCTTCATGATTCCACTCATGAAGTCTAAAGCATTCTTCAATCTACAATGGTTTTGGTTCTAAACGTTCCTTCATTACTTTCACAATATCGGCAAAGCTCATTTTGGCTGGTCTGGTTGGAGCAGATAAACTTCTAAGCAAACTGTATGCTCTTCCACCTATTGCATGCAGCAAAACAGGCACTCGTTTCTCATTAGCTATTTCATTTGCTTTAAAATACTGCTCAGTTCACTTAGTACACATCAGGCAGTTAAGCATTGTGCAAACACATCTATCTTTCCAATGTAGCCCGCCATTTCTGCTTTTTTCCAAACTTAGTTTCACCTAGCTTTTCTGTTTCTGAACCAGTGAATTTTGTCTGTTTTCTGCCTTATTTAAAAACTCGGTGTCTTTCTCCCCTTTCTGAAGAAAAATACATGCTGCGCTATTTGTTTTAAATTTGAATGCCATGTTGTGCTTCAACAGGTAGGTAGTTAGCTCAGGTTTGTTTTAATATTTACTTGTCACCATTGTTACATTTTTATAATTCTGAAAACTAATTGAAAGATAAAACACAGGACTGGGAATAAACGTGTCTACTTTGCTTTTACTTTATTGAGGTGTGCACATATGTGGTGGCATAATGACATATGCCATTCATGCACTTTTACATATAATCCATAATGAATTCAGTAATCAATAAAGAATGATTAATCAAACAATGTATTTACAATATTACTGAAATATTAAATACACAAAATGTAGTTCTGGATTAAGTTACCCCTTAATCTTCATTATTTGGCAGATGTCTTATTTCAAGAAATAGCTCAGGGCTGATAAAGATCAAATACCCACACTCAGCACTAATTGTCTGCATGACAATTACATCTCATAATGAGAACCTAATGCCAAACATTTATACAGAGCCATTTTTAATTCTTCTATAAATTAGAAGTTTTTGCTTCCAAGCTAAACAATTCCATTTTATGCAGAGAATCTAGGAAGTTTATTATTTCAAAACAAGTTGGTTGGTTAATCTTTAGTGTATCTTCCATCTTTCAGAGGATAGTTTTAGGCAAGATATCATATTTTTAAAAACAGGTAGACATCCAGAATTGTAATGATACTCTAAAAGTGGCAAATCATCATATGGTAATTTTGTAATTTACATGAAAGAGTACACTTGAACTAACTGCAATCTTCTTCTGTAATCAGTGGAGTACACTCTTCCTCTTGAGGTTTCCACCAGAACAAGACACTTAAGGAATATACAGAAAATTAGATGATTTCACAATCATACATCAGAAATGTGGTAGGTTACACATGAGAAATACAATTGAGGTTACACATTCTGCTTGTAAAATTCATTTCTACCATTTTCAATGAAACAGATCGTGTAGAAGTGAATCAATATGGGCAGCCTCTATTTCACTTTACATTTAGCACATGCAACCAAGGACAAGGAGATGATGATAGACTGGGAAGCCATCCATAGCAGAGATGAAGCAGCAGAGGGAGCAAGAGAACACAGAGATGTTTTAATGAACATGTCTCAGTGTAGAACAAGATTTAATGACTTTGTATGCATGTTCAAGTTTGGTGAAAACAGCAATAATCCTAATTCATTTGGTTTAGCTGATTACCCAATTTATCAATGGATGGCATGAAAATGTAACCCAAGATCCAGGGGCAACAGTCAAAATATACTCTCCAAAAGAGAACTGAAGATTACAACTTGTAAACATTCCAAGAATGGCTAGGAAGTTTCCATACCATGCAAGCAATACCAATACCAATATATGGTTAGCGGATTTATCACTACAAGCAACCACTGGGGAGAATTTTACTAGGATTAGACCTGTTGGATGTATTTTTTTAAATATAGTATTTGCACCCATGGATCTTTAAAAAAGGCTAAAATACACTTCATTTCACGAAGAACTCCACTTTTTCCTGAGCCAAAGCTAAAATCTATTTCGCTACTGGTTTGCTAACTCCAGCGCTGCTAACTTGATTCCTGTGATTACTATCTCAACTGCTCCGCAGTAATTTTCTGCCCATACCCCACCACTATCTAGACCTCCTTCAAGCTAATGTTTCTGACTGTGTATGCTTCTCAGTCCCTTTAGAAGAACTTTCCAATCTGCACTGTTCCTTTGAGCATTCAGTAAAGAAAATAAACTGCAGATGTTGGAAATCTGGAGTAAAAGCAGAAAATGTCAATGGAGTTCACTGCTTTCAGATCTTGGTTTTCATTGCCTCTAGCACACACTTCTTAACTTGTATGCATTTCTCCTAGACCTCTGGAGCAGTTAGTACTGGTCCATGGTTAAGTTTCTGTATCATTGCATCACCCCCAGTCTTCCCAGTAGCCATACATTTTCTATTGTAAACATAGAGGAAGGAATTTATCATGGAATCAGTTGACATAAAACGTGAATGCCATTTCTAATTGGGAACTTTCCACTAAAAGCAGGTTGGTATTTCTTTAAAATAATTAATAAAAGAGTAGGAGGGCAACAGAGATTTTATTAATGCTGAAAATTATAATAACGTGATGTGCACTACCTAAATGTCTGATAGAGGAAATTTCAATTGTAATTTGGGTGACTAGGGAGAAAATCTGCAGAAAGTGGAAAGCAGCAAGGAGCAAAGGTTGGGACTAATGGGTCACTCCTCATACGCCCCGCCCCCACCAAAATGACATGACGCTGACACAGTATTCCCTTGTCCTTCTCATATGTTATCTCCTTGCCCACCCATCGCCTCCCTCTGGTGCTCCTCCACCCCCCCCCCCATTTTTTCTTTCTTCCATGGCCTTCTGTCTAATTCACCAATCAACTTCCCAGCTCTTTGCTTCATCCCTCTCCCCCCTCCAAGTTTTACCTATCGCCTGGCATTTCTCTCTCCTCTCCCCCCATCTTTCAAGTCTACTCAGCTTGTTTTTCTCCAGTCCTGCTGAAGGGTTTCAGCCCAAACCATCGACTCTACTTTTTTTCCCCATAGGTGCTGCCTGGCCTGCTGAGTTCCTCCAGCATTTTGTGTGTGTTGCTCAGATTTCCAGCATCTGCAGATTTTCACTTGTTTGTGATTGCCTACCAGTATTGTGTGCAGGTCAAAGAATCTTAAAATATACCATAACTTACCACAAAGTTCCAATGGGAATGATGCATAAGCAAGCTGCCAGCAAAAAGCTAAACCCAGCAAACTGCTTAACAGTGGCAGCATAAACATTATTGAAAATTGTGCTGGAAATGGTACCACTTAGATTTTCAAGGCAAGCAACCAAGGCAAAAAGAGCACCTACAAAAAGAACAAAGAAGATCGAAATAAATTCATCCACAAAGCTCCAATTTCTTAAACATAACTTTCTTCAATATTTTTACATTAAAATATCAAAGGAGATAATAGGAAATATAAAAAGGTAGACACAAAACTAAAGTCCAAATGGCCTACTTCTGCACTACAAAGTCAAGAAAGTGAGAAAGTTACCAACAAGCAATGTGCTTTTAAGCTAATAATAGCTACAAACATAAACTTGGAATAGATGCAAAATTGAAGGACTAGTAGAAGGACCAACTTAGAACATACACTCAGTAGCCACTTTATTAGCTATACCTGCTTGTTAATGCAAATTTCTAATCAGCCAATTATATGGCAGCAACTCAATGCACAAAAGCATAGTCAAGAAGTTCAGTTGTTTAGACCAAACATCAGAATGGGGAAGAAGCGTGACTTAAGTGACTTCGACCGTGGAATGATTGTTGGTGCCAGACAGGGTAGTTTGAGTATTTCAGAAACTGCTGATCTCCTGGGATTTTCACACACAACAGTCTCCAGAGTTTTTAAGAGAATGATGCAAAGACCAAAAATAAACATCCAGTGAATGGCAGTTCTGTAGGTGAAAGTACCTTGTTAATAAGACACATCAGTGGGGCATAGCCAGACTGACTCAAGCTGACAGGAGGGTGGTGGTAGCTTAAGTAACCATGGGTTACACAGTGCTGGGTATCTCTGAACATCTCTGGATGCATAGCATGTCAAACCTTGAAGCGGATAGGCTACAGCAGCAGAAGACCATGAACAAGGACTCAGTGGCCACTTTATTAGGTACTGAAGGTACCGAGTATAGAACAGTGCAGCACTGTACAGACCTTCAGCCCACAATGTTTGCACACATTGAATACACTCCAAGATAAATCTAACCCTACCCACCTATATAGCCCTCTGTTTTTCTTTCACCCATGTGTCTATCTAAGATTCTCTTAAATGCCCCAAATTTATCAGCCTCTTCCGTGTGTTCCATGCACTTATCACTCTCTGTAAAAAAAAAACTGATGTTCCCCCTATACTTTCCCCAATCACCTAAAAACTATGCCCTCTCATAATACCCAATGCCACCCTAGGAATAAGGTGCTGGCTGTCCACTCTATATATTCCACTTATCATCTTGTACACCCCTATCAAGTCCCTCCCATCCTCCTGCACTCTAAAGAGAAAAAAACCTTTTCTCATAAAACCTGCTTTCTAATCCAGACATTATCCCCTTCTGCAACCTCTCTAAAGCTTCCACATTTTTCCTATAATGAGGTGAGGCAACCAGAACTAAACACAATACTCCAAGCATGGTCTAACCAGTTTTATAGAACTACATTATCTCATGGCCCTTGAACTCAATCCCCCATGTAATGAAGGCCAACACACTGTACACCTTCATCACCAACCTATAAAATTTACACAGCAACTTTAAGGGATCTGTGGATGTGGACCCAACGCTCTATTCCTCCACATTGCTAAGAATCCTGCCGTTAGACCTTGATTTGACTTGAGAACTTTGATATGAAATGTATCACTTTACTGGATCAAATTCCACCTGCCACTTCTCAGCCCAGCTCTACACCCTATGAATGTCCCATTGTAACCTACTACAATTGCTACACTCTCCACACCACAAGCCTCATGCCATCTCAAAACTTAATGCCGTACCCTTCTACTTCCTCATCCAAATCACTTATAAAAATCACAGAGCAGGGTGTCCCAGAATAGATCACTAGTCACTGACCTCCACGCAGAACACGCACCATCTACTACCACTCTCTGCCTTCTGAGGGGAAGCTAATTCTGAATCCACACAGCCAAATTTCCACGGATCCCATGTCTCGTGACTTTCTGAATAAGCCTACCATGGGGAAACTTGTCGAACACCTTACTAAAATTCATATAAACCCCAACGACTGCTCTACCTTCATCAATTTTGTTTTGTCACTTCCTCGAAGAATTCAATCAGGTTTATGAGGCATGACCTGCTCCTCACAAAGCCATGTTGACCATCTGTAAGCAAACTTCTCCAAATGCTCTTAACTCTCCAACAGTTTGCCCACCACTGATTTAAAATTTACTAGTCTATAATTCTCAGGATTATCCCCATTACCTTTCTTGAACAAAGGAATAACATTTGCCACCTTCTAATCTTCTTGTAGTATTCCTGTGGCCATTGAAGATGCAAAGATAGTCGCCAAACATGCAAGTTCAAGGCTGAAGGAACCTCTTTCATTGCTTCCCATAGTGACCTGGAGTATATTCCACCTGGTCCTGGAAACGTTCTATCTTAATGTTTTTCAAAAGTCGCAGCACATCTTCTTTATTGATGTTGACACATTTCAGCACATTAGTCTTTTCTGCTCAGAACTCACATTCCTAAAGGTTACTCTCACTGGTGAATACTTTAGCAAAGTTTTCATTAACGACCTCCTCTAAATCCTCTGACTCCAGGCACAAGTCTACTCTTTTATCCATGATTGGTCCTACCCTCACTCTAGTCATCCTCCTGTTCATGTACATGCAAAATGCCTTAAGATTTTCCTTTATCCTACTCATCAAGGCACTCTCATATGTCTCCCAAGTCCTTTCTTAAGCTCCTTCTTGGATCCTTGCTTCCTAAACCTTAAGTATGCTTCCTTCTGCCTCTTGACTAGATATTCCACATCTTTAGTCAACCATGGTTCCTACATCCTACCATCCTTTTCCTGTCTTAATGGGACAAATTTGTTCAAAATCCCAAGCAAGCACTCCCTAAACAACCTCCACATTTTCATTGTTCATTTCCCCCAGTATATCTGTTCACAATTTACACTTCCAAGTTCCTGCCTAATACCATTGTAATTAGCCCTCCTCTAATTAAATGTCTTCCCATACATCTGTCCAAGACTAGGTTAAAGATCAGGGAATTGTGGTCACTGTTTTCAAAATGCTCACCTATTGAGATATCTGCCGCCTGACCAGGTTCTTTGCTTAGTACTAGATCCACTATGGCCTCTCCTCATATTGCATCAGGAATTCTTCCTGGGCACACCTAACAAATTCCGTCCCATCTACATCTTTAGCAAAGTCACCCTTGACAACAACCCTGTTAATTTTATACCTTTTCAAAATTTGCCTCCCAATCTGCTCCCAACTTCCTGAATGGAAAAGGTGACCCAAATACTAGAATTAAATAGAATTTACAAGGATAGCCAATGCAGAAAAATACTTTAAAATTCACTTACCTTGATCACTGGGTAATACTGACTTTGACAGCATTGATCGTAGGACAGGGTATGGCATAAAAGCAAACAGAGAAACCAATCTCACTATATTAAAAAAAGCAAAATTAATCAAACATTAATAGAGAACGGTCAGCTTACATTTGTTGTGGAGGTTCAACTTTCACTTCTCTTTAATAATATACATCTGCTGTGATATCATTAAAGTGAATTACAAAGATTAATTTAAAGGGGAGTCAAAAAAATTGTATGTGCCTCACACATTAATAATAGAGTAACTATTCAATTCAGCCTATCTTGTTTCTCAATTTTTCTGCCAAAATGTTTCACTTGTTTTTTTGCATTAAATTTCACCTCCAATCTGTAATGTTATCTATATCTTCTTACAATCAAATGTTATCCATTTGGTGTCACATGATACACACAATAGCACACTGATAGGTATGACTTGGTTATATAAGAAGTAAAGCACTCACCTGCACGGACCCCTGATAAACAAAATCGAGTAGTTTTCATCCAGAGATGAAAGACGGGTTATTAAGTCAATTTCTCACCAACACTGCCAATAATTTCAAATCTCAGCTCGCCTGCTCCCCCAACCCCGTCCTTGCACACACCCTCTCCTTTCCACAACTTTCCCACATCCACCACCACTCTGATCACCCAGTATTTTTCCCTCCCCCACATAATACATCACACATTCGCCTCCCATTGGGTCCCTTAAACCCTCCCCCCACTGTATCCGTCACTCCAACATCACTTCCTTATTTGGTTCCATTCTTCAACTTCCTTTCTTATCAGATTCCATAATCTGCAGTCGCTTGTTATCTCCCCTTTTCTCCTCCTAGTCTCTGTAGCTAACACTATCCATTCCCTCTCTCACGTGTCTCTATCTGGCAATCAGCCCTCCTCACCCAAAGTTACTTACTGGTTGTTATCCTCTTTATACTGGCCACCTCCTCACTATTCGTTCAGTCCAGACTTTCTCCCCTGAAAATGTTGACTCTCCATTTCCTTCCACAGATGCTGCCTGACTTGCTCAGTTCCTCCTCGAGCTTGATTTTACTTGTCTATTTCCCTTGGCTTTAGTTCTAACAACCACCTTTGGAAAACTTTGTCAAATGCCTTCTGAAAATCTATGACACGATTATGACATTCCCTTCAGTAACCTGGGTTACAGTGGCATGCAAAAGTTTGGGCACCCCTGATCAAAATTTCTGTTACTGTTACCTCAGCTGGGGCTCAAACTCACGACCTTCAGGTTGCTAGTCCAATGTCTTAACCACTTGGCCACATGCCCACACTGAATTTAAACTATAATACAATGCTTACAGAAGATTTGAAATTATCCTAAAAATACCCCAGCTTGTTTTTTAGAACTGGGTAAAACAGTATCAAAACAAAGTGAAAAATTTTCAATTTTTAGAAAATGGAAGTCATCCTGTAAACTTTAATAATAGCATATTGATATCAGTGTAGATCAGATGAATCTGGAAATACTCCAAAAATTACTGAACTTGGGGAAATTTTTATATGCTTGTCACCCATTTTCCATTGGAAAGTGAATAAATGATAGACAAGGCTGGTGGGGTGTTGGTTCACTTGTTCACCCATTTGAGTAAACTTCGAGGTAGATGAGATATGGTTCATGAAAATCAAAAAGAAACAGCAGATGCTGAAAATCTGATAAAAATAAAAATGCTGGCAAAATTCAGCAGGTCAGGCAGAATCTGTAGAAAGAGAACCTGTACAAAAGTAAGTGTGAGGGTGACGCAAAGTGAGTGGAATGGATTAGGTGTTAAATTAAGGGAAAGACCTATAGGATTGTGATCTCATGGTTGCTACTAGTGTCACGTGCTAAGGAGGCCAGAAATAGGAGGATATTGCAGTTTAAAACATGGTTATGGAGGTGGTGCAGGAAAGGAGGGCTTCATATTTTTGGATCATTGGTTTCTCTTCCAGGGAAGGTAGGACCTGTACAGGGTGGACAGCTTGCACCTGAACACTAGGGAGACTAATATCATTGCAGGAAAGTTTGCCAATGCTGCACAGGAGGGGTGTTGGTGTTAAATTAGATTTGTAGGGGGATGGAACCAGAGCAGATAATGGATTGGTCATAGGGAGAAGTGTTGTTAAGCCTACATTCAAAGTCAGGAATCAAAAGGTTGAGTGTGGCGGGACATATTCTGAGGCATGTATACTTCAATGTAAGAAGCATTGCAGGAAAGGGAGATGAGTTTACGGCATGCATCAGCACATGGAATTATGATATCGTAGTCATTGGTGAAACTTGGTTGCAGGAGGGGCAGGACTGGCACCTCAATATACGAGTTCCATTGTTTTAGATATAATAGAACGGCAGGAATTAAAGGGAGAAGAGATAGCATTATGAGTCAGGGAAAATATCAGGGTAGTGCTCTGACAGGACAGACTGGAGAGCCTGTATACCGAGGCTATATGGATGTAACTGAGGAATAAAAGGGAATAGACCACCTAAAGTCAGCAGGACTTTAGAGGAGCAAATTTGTAGAGAGATCACAGACCGTTGCAAGGAAAATAAGATTGTGATAGTAGGTGATTTTGACTTTCCACATATTGACTGGCACTCCCACACTGTAAAATGGCTGGATGGGAAAGTGTTTGTCAAATGTATTCAGGAAAGTTTCCTTTATCATTTCCAACTAGAGAGAGTGTGATACTAGATCTTCTATTAGGGAATGAGAGAGGGTAAGTGACAGAAGTTTCTATAAGGAATCACTTAGTTTATAGGTAACACAATGCCATTAGTTTCAAAGTAAATATGTAAAAAGATTGGTGTGGTCTGCCAGCCGAGATACTAAATTGGAGAAAGGACTACTTTTATGATATCAGAAAGGATCTGGCAAATGTGAATTGGGATAATTAGGGAAAAGAATAGCTCTGGTCCTCAGGTTGTGATTCACAATTGAAGAAAGGCCTACTTTGATGGTATCAGAAAGGATCTGGCAAGTGTGGATTAGAAAAGGTTGTTTTCTGGAAAGGTACGTCTGGCAGGTGGGAAGCATTCAAAGGTGAAATTTTGACAGAGCAGAGTTAGTATTTTTCTGTCAGAATAAAGGGGAAGGACAACAGGTTTATAGAACCTTGAATTCAAGCCATATTATGGCTTGGTTAAGAAGAAAAAGAAAGAGGAGGTACCTAGCAGGTATAGGCAGTAAGGATCATATAAGATACTTAAGGATTATAACAAATGCAAGAGCACACTTGAGAAGGAAATTAGGAGAAAGAAGGCATGAGGTTGCCCTAGCAAAAAAGGTGAAGGAGAATCCCAAGGTTTTACAGATTAAGAGCAAAAGGATTGCAAGGGACAAAATTGGTCCACTTGAAGATCGGAGTGGCCATCTATGCATGGAGCTGAGAGAGTTGGGGGAGATCTTAAATGGAATTTTTGCATCTGTATTTACTCGGGAGATGGATACAGAGTCTATAGAAGGGAGGCAAACCAGCAGCAAGGTCATGGACTGCATACAGATTACAGAGGAGGAGGTGTTGTCTATCTTGAGGCAAATTAGGGTGAATAAATCCCCAGAGCCTGACAAGGTGTTCCCTCAGACTTTGTGGAGGCTGGTGTAAAAATTAGCAGATGTATTCAAAATGTCCTTAGCATCAGCTGAGGTGCTGAAGGATTGAAGGTTAGCTAAAGTCGTTCCATTGTTTAAGAAAGGCTCTTAAAATAAGATGGGAAATTATAGGCCGGTGAACCTGACATTAGTGGTGGGTAAGTTATTGGAAGATGTTCTAAGAGACTGGATATACTGTATAAGTATTTGGATAGATAAGGACTGAGTAGGAATAGTCAACATCGCTTTGTGCATGGTAGGTTGTATCTAACAAATCCTTTTAAAGTTTTTAAGAGGAAGTTGCCAGGAAAGTTGATGAAAGCAAGGCAGTGAATGTTGTTTACATGGACTTCAGCAATGTCCCACATGGGAGGTTGGTCAAGAAGGTTCAGTTGTTTGACATTCAGGATGAGGTAGTAAATTGGATTAGTGATTGACTTCACAGAAGAAGCCAGAGAATGGTATTGGATGGTTACCTCCCTGACTGGAGACCTGTGACAGGTGGTGTACTATGGGGATTGGTTCTGGGTCTATTGTTGTTTGTCATCTAGATCTATGATCTGGATGATAATAGGGTAAACTGGATCAGCAAATTGTGGATGACAATGAGGAAGGCCATCAAAGTTTGCAGTGGGATCTGGACCAGGTGGAAAATTGGTCTGAAAAAAGGCAGGTTGAATTTAATGCAAACAAGTGTGAGGTGTTGCATTTCAGGAGGACAAATTAGGACTTACATGGTGAGCGGCAGCACACTGAGGAATGCAATAGAATAGACAGATCTGGGAATACAGATCCTTTAATTCCTTGAAGGTGGCATCACAAGGAGATAGAGTAGTAAAGAGAGCTTTTGCCTCACTCTCCTTCAAATATCAAAGTATTGAGTTTAGGAGTTGGGATGTTATGTTGAAGTTGTACAAGACATTGGTGAGGTTTAATCTAGAGTACTGTGTGCATTTCTGGTCTCCTACCTACAGGAAAGATACAAGATTGAAAGAGTGCAGAGAAATTTTACAAGGATATTTGCAGGACTTGAGTTATAGGAAACTGAAAAGTTAGTGTTCTGAAACATTAACTCCATTTGCAGCCTGCAAGTGTTGCCACGCTTCTGGCACTAACATTACATACCCACAACTCACAAACCCTAACCGTATGTCACTGGAATATGGGAGGAAACCAGAGAACCCGAAGGAAACTCACGTAGTCACATGGAGAACATACAAATGCCTTACAGACAGTGGTGGGAAGTGAGCTCTAATCTTACAGCTATGCTTCCATTCCACCCTGTGCTGCCCGATCTGTTACGTGTTTCTAGCATTTTCTGCTTTTACTTAAATAGGAATTCAACATTCAAATTCAAAATGAAAAGTAGGTGTTTTATACTCGAATGGGATTTTTGGCTGGAAGGAATTTTATCACATAGAAATAATCACATCCTATGTCCTTTTCTTAATTATGTTCAGTCACTTGTTCCATGGCAAATGTAGTAGCCAACCATACATACAAGGAATTCTGCAGATGCTGGAAATTCAAGCAACACACATCAAAATTGCTGGTGAACACAGCAGGCCAGGCAGCATCTCTAGGAAGAGGTACAGTCGACGTTTCGGGCCGAGACCCTTCGTCAGGACTAACTGAAGGAAGAGCTAGTAAGAGATTTGAAAGTGGGAGGGGGAGGGGGAGGGATGGAGCCAAGAGCTGGACAGGTGATTGGCAAAAGGGATATGAGAGGATCATGGGACAGGAGGCCTAGGGAGAAGGAAAAGGGGGAGGGCGAGAAAAAAACCCAGAGGATGGGCAAGGGGTATAGTCAGAGGGACAAAGGGAGAAAAAGGAGAGAGAGAGAGAGAGAGAGAAAGAATGTGTGTATATAAATAAATAACAGATGGGGTACGAGGGGGAGGTTAGAGAAGTCAATGTTCATGTCATCAGGTTGGAGGGTACCCAGACGGAATATAAGCCAACTGTACATGGCCAGTTTCTACAAAAGTTCAATAGTCACTGTCTGTTGACTAACTGGGATACCAAGAGAATTCCCTGTTCTCTTTAAAAAAATATGAAGAAATAGTTTATTTTTATCTCAACAGATGCAAGGAGACCTCAGTTTCTATTCTCACATAAAAGACAATACCTCCAAAAAATGTAGAACTCTCATGGTATAACACTGAAATTATGAAATCTAGGTGGAGGCAGGAAAGATCTCCCAATTTTACAACACTGAGATGAAAATGCTGTGAACCAAGCAAACCCAACAGATACTGCTTAGGGCAACAGAATAACTGCTTTTGCAATTAAATATTGTACCATCTACAGTAGCTAAGTTATTATTCCAATTTTGGTACATTTGTGCTTCATTTTCTCAAGCTAAAATTAGAAACACTTTGAATCAGGAAATGCAACATTTGGTTTTACCATCAAATTTTAATTAATTCATTGCAAACTGCATCATTGCAAAATGTTTAATGGAAACTATTTTCCCTAATTCAATTTTCCTTGCCCTTTATTTTCAAACACCTAATATGTTGTTTCAATCACCTAAGAAAAACTAAGCTTGGTTAAAACTAATCAGGCATTTTCCCTAATGTAATCAGTGGATCAAAATAACAATTTATCATCTGAAAACTTAAGATTTTCAGCTTAGGTGTTGAAAATTTCAATGAGATCTGTATGTATTTTCTGCACAATGAGTGAAGGCAGCTGCATTTTGCCAATCTACTGATGAATCTGCATGACTAACATCCTTCTAATGGTTTTATTCCAGTTGTGCCTTAGGTACTGAAATTTTTTTTAAAATTGCAGATGCTGGAAGTCTTCAATAAAAAGTATGGTGGAAACACTCAACAGATCAAGCATCATCTGTGGACAGGCAAACAGTTACAGTTTCTGGTTGAAGACCCCTATGCCTTAGACAATGTGTACAGCATTCCATTCTGGAATATAATAATGTTATTTATAAAAACTTGCTTCCTAGTTATGCTACCAATGCTAAACTTTGATGGAGTAAAATCGGTATTTGACAAAAATACAACATAGAAATGAAGTAAATCCATATGCCACTTAAAAGTTCATTTTTGCTGATTTGTTTATGACAAGTATTTAGTACCAAAAACACATCATGTGTATCTTTTTATTCCCTCTATACATCTTACAAATCATTTCATTATTATTTTATCCTAACGTGTACTAATCACAGTTCTCTCCAATGTTATATGTTGGCAAAGCAGAGCTGATGGGCCCAATAGCCTAATTATGCTCCTATGTTTTATGGTCTTAGCATCTCCATGAATTTTCCTGACCTATGTTCATCTGCAACAGCCCTGTTGCTCCTTCTCCTCACAGGTTACTCAGTATCAATTTTTCCCTTTCAATTATAATGTGAAATTTGGTGTCTCATCCACCCCATCAACTTGGCATCACTAGTATTTCTATGTTTGAACTGCATAGCCTTGGAGAATTTAATTAAACAAAACTTGGGTTGTCTTCTCACTGTTCATTAGTGATGTTGTGGAAACTGCATTTGATAGTAAAAGAACAGATCTTTACAAAAGAATATCAAGAGAGTAATTTTTCCACCAAGTGCACATTATATATAAAGTCAGTGGCCACTTGACAGGAAGGTGACAGCAGCTCAAGTAACCACTATTACAACAGTGGTGTACAAAACAGCATCTAAATGCACAACAGTCGAACCTGCAAGTGGATAGGCTACAGCAGCAGAAAACCACACCAGGTTCCACTCCTGTTCCTAATAGATTGGCCTCTGAGTGTGTATATGTGTGTTCCATGGCAAAATTTGGAAGTTGCATAGTACGTTGGTTCATTTTTACCCAAGTGAAAGGCAGCAGCTGTCAGTTATCTTTAGGTTTCCTGGTGATTTACACGGGGTGATTGATAAGTTTGTGGCCTAAGGTAGAAGGAGTCAATTTTAGAAAACCTAGCACATTTATTTTTCCTACATTTACACACTTAGTCCAGCGGTCATTGAGCATATGGATCCCTTCTTTGTAGAGGTCGGCATCTTGGACCTCCAGCAAGTGGTCCACAGCAGGGGTGATTGAGAAGTTTGTGGCCTAAGATAGAAGGAGATTAAGTTATTAACTTCAAGCTTTCTGCATAATCACTCAAAGAGTTGAACTGCACGTGCATGTAACTTATCAATCACCCCTGCTGTGGACCACTTTCTGGAGGTCTAAGGTGCCGACTTCTACAAAGAAGGGTTCCGTATGCTCCATGACCGCTGGACTAAGTGTGTAAATGTAGGAAGGGACTATGTTGAAAAATAAATGTGCTAGGTTTTCTAAAATTGACCCCTTCTACCTAAGGCCATGAACTTATCAATCACCCCTTGTACTTAAATTTCAGTGTTCTGTTTAATTAAAAAATTAACTTGTGGTTTTCATTAGCTCTAAAAATCGTTTTGGTTTGTATTAAATGCTGTAACACTTACACAATTAATTTGCAATTTATAAGTTCTGGAGTTGCAACTGCAGTTATACGAGCACAGGCTATTTTAGAAATTGTACAGTCAAAACAATAGGAATCCTATGAAGGAACTAGGGGGCAGCTTAAATACAGTTTTGAAAAGTAACCCTTTTAATGTTTTATTCTTATGTAAATTCTTTGTAGCCACCATATTTAATTCCATAAATAATAAAAAAATGTTTAACATACCCAAAAACATGAGCAGAGTAGTTGTGGCAAAGGAAGCCAAGATCATTCCTCCAACAAAGGAAAATATTCCAATAGAGACTATAAAGATATCCCGAAGATGATAGGAGAATATCGTCACTCCACAAAAACTCAGCAAGAAGATGCCTAGGTCAGTTGCAGAACCAGCTCCAATCAGGATTTCATTCCAACAAAGAGGTACATTTAATTCATAGAGAGTATAAAGTCCTAAAGCGCCAAATTCAGCAAGAGCAAAAGTTGAAAGAGCAAGAAGCAACAGACCAATATGGATACGTTTTCTAAAATCAGAACTGGTAAAAATAATTAAGATTCTAGATAATATTTCTTTGAATTTGTCACAGAATGATATCTGGTTTTGCTCATTTCTTGACATCTGAGTATGTTCTTCAAAGAAAAAAATAATATAAATAATATTGGCCAGATTAATCAAGGCAACAGTCAGGAATGGCCAAATAAAGCCTGCTGCCTTCAAAAAGTATCCAGATGACAGTGCCCCTATGCCACCCATTACTCCTAAAACCATATCAAGCAATGCCATGCGCATATTCTTCTGCTTATTTGAAGAAACATCTGCCACGTAAGCAAATGCTGCAGCAAATAAAGCTGGGAAACCACCAAAACAGGAAGCAAGAATTGCTGATGGAAAAAGGACATAAATAGACCAAGAAAAATAGGCCATTGCTAAATCAGCTAGGCTGTTAATCAGAGCACCAATTGAAGGGAGGAGGACAAATAGTTTGCGTCCATAGTGATCGCTGAATCCACCCAATATCAAGGTAACTATTAGGCCAGGAAAAAACACACTTAAATTCAGATACATAAAATAGCGAGAAGATTTTTCCTGGACCACCTAGAAAAAAAACACAAAGAATCAAAATAGGCACAATGCAAACTGTTTCGCAAAAAAAAAGCATTTCAATTAAATTGAGAAACTATGTCTGTTCACTATCTATGGCATTAAGTTATAATTTCAAAAATAGTACCATGAAATAGCCAATATAACAGCATCTGTGCATTCTCTTTCATATCTGCAATTCAGTTTCCAATGTCAATGGAACCAAACATAGTGAGCAGAGTATAATGTGCCACTACTACCATACAGTGCTACCAACCAGGGACAAATTTCTAGGCAGAGACTTCCTTCTTTTGGTCACGAACTGAAACGAAGTTACTAGAAAGAAATCAATGTTTCCACCATTGCAGACATCTGTCTCATTATCTAGCCTATATCAAATTCACACTTAAAGAAAGATTCCACTGACATATAATTTTGCCCTTATTATATAATAAACTGAAAATAAGTCTTCTGTTGGGTTCAGTTTAATTTTACTTAATGTAATTTTGGACTGGAAGTACATAGTTTATCCTAATGTTATATGTCAGACAGAGTGATATGGAATTCGCATTGACAACACATATATTTGGCAAGTATAGAAATAAAAGTAACTTAGTGGTTCCTAAGCTTTTTTGAGTTACTACCCCCTTGGCTCCCAGACCATTCTCTCTTTCTAGCCATTATATAGAACTATAAAGAACCTTGACTTACAATGCACAGTGAAAGAAAATAGGAACTGCAGGTTTAAGGAAATGACAAATATAATGGATTCCTGTTAATTGGTCCATCAGCTAATCAGGACAGCGGTTATTCGGGACAATTCTTAAAGAACAAGAAACCATAGAAAGGGTGCAGAGGAGATTTACAAGGATGTTGCCTGGATTGGGGAGCATGCCTCATGAGAATAGGTTGAGTGAACTCGGCCCTTTCTCCTTGGAGCGACAGAGGATGAGAGGTGACCTGATAGAGGTGTATAAGATGATGAGAGGCATTGATCATGTGGATAGTCAGAGGCTTTTTCCCAGGGCTGAATTGGCTAGCACGAGAAGACACAGTTTTAAGGTTCTTGGAAGTAGGTACAGGGGAGATGTCAGGGCTAAGTTGTTGTTGTTGATGTTTTTTTTTACGGAGGGTGGTGAGTGTGTAGAATGGGCTGCCGGTGATGGTGGTGGAGGCTGATATGATAGGGTCTTTTAAGAGACTCCTGGATAAGTACATGGAGCTTAGAAAAATAGAGGGCTATGGGTAACCCTAGGCAATTTCTAAGGTAAGGACATGTTTGGCATAGCTTTGAGGGACGAAGGGCCTGTATTGTGCTGTAGGTTTTCTATGTTTCTAACAAAAACTAATAGAGAAAATTGTCAGGATTCCATTCATTTATTTGGGACATTACGTTGCTTAATTGGGGCGGAAGACTGTTGCTGAAGGGTTTCTAGCTAGCATTAGACGTATGCATCTGTGTGGCTGTTAGACACTGCACCATGCTTAGAGCAAACAGGTTTTATGTAGTGTCAGTTGTGCATCCTTTTATTCAAAAAGCAGTGGTTTTTGCCCTTCTCTCCGCTATATTTCCACTAAGGCTATAACATCCCAGTCCCCACAGCCGATCTACGCTCTGAGTTCACCTACCTTATCTGTTAAGCTTCATAATTTGAATAAATGCAGTATAACTAGGTATTCCTTTCACTCCATTTCCTGTGCCCCTGGCTTTCCTGGTCTCACCGGCTACTGCTTTATCCCACGACTTGATCCTACTCAGAATCCCACCCCACTGCCAATCTAGTTTAAACCTCTCGTATAGCGCTGCCAACTTTTCCTGCTGGGGTATTGCTCCCTCTCTGGTTTCAGTGCAGCTTGACCCTCTCATACCGGTTGCCTCTGCCCCAGAAGAAATTCCAATGATCTGAGAATCTGTGTGACCGGTTCCCACACCATTCTGCAGCCATGCACCTTCATTTGTAAATTATCCATTTTCTATTCTAAAATGGCTCACTTAGTCTTAAACAAATTCAAGTGCAGGAAATTGTTTAACAAAAATAATCACAAGTTAATGTCATATTTGTAATCATAGCTAACTGTGATATTATTACAGGATGTGATTTACAATTCCACTTCACTTGCAACTTGATAGAATAATATTTGTACACACTGACCTGTTGTTTCGGGTTGATACTGTCATTTTGGTAGCAGTTTGATCTATTTCCATTCTCAATGTAGCTACTGTTGGTTTCATTCTCCCATATATTACGATAAATATACTGCTGAATTATGATAGCACCTGCCATATTGGCCAAAATATAAAGAGCAACAATGGGTTCCACTGTGGCAAGCTTTTTCATTGTTCTTGGAGAAACAGGCACCTGCAGACAAGACCAAAACACAAAGAAAATGCTTGTTAACAAAAATCTGGAGAAGGAAAAGTAAAACACAAGGGAATCTGTATGGCAATGTGCACTTAAATCATTACATAAAGCTGATTATAATGCAAGCAAATTGCATAATAAAATAACAGTTTTCTTTTGCAAAATAGAGCTACAGTGCAATGCTGAATTCAGAACAATTATCCATTATATTTTATTACGCCTAATTAATATGTTTCATAAGAAAATGGAAGTTGGTGATTTTGGAAAGTAAGAGAATATGGCAAACAAACAGAAAGCTGATTATTTTATGATTTTAAAAAAAAACCAACATGAGAATATTATAAACTGGGGAACTGTTCTTTGAGTCGCAAGTCTTTTCAGAAGATTATAGAAAGAAGGAGATCTGCAACATAATATGGAGTTGTAAGGAATATAGATTTATATTACTTTTTGGTGGATTGCGGAAGTCAAACCAGAATGAAACACAGATTGTGCAGGTGCAGAGGATATAGGAAAATCTCAGATACTACACACAGCCACATATAGTATTACGTAAATTTGGTGACAATTAGTACTTTACATTCTACTGATTCACAAATTAAAATATAATTAATCATAAAGGGCCGAGATGGCCTGTTTCCATGCTGTAATTGTTATATGGTTATTCATTCCATCACATCCTAATTCTCTAGCTTCTCCGTGGATTGTCACCTTGTCATGGTGGAGGAGCTTGAGCGGTCCTGAGATCCCGAGAGCGATGCTGTCTGGAGCTCTGCTCCTGGTAGGGTCACCCATGGTGGTAAGGTCAAGGGTGAGGTCTCTGACAATCCAACCAAGACCTCAATGGTGGAACAGGCGAACGAAGTTACTTCGAACTCAACAGCTGTGAAGGCGGATGAAGGCTGCAATAAATCCACCAGCTCCAATCGTCATGGTTTCCATGCCATTGAAATCAGATAGTTGATTTTTGAAGAATCGTGTGCTTCTTGGAGTGCAACATCAAGTACACGTTAAACAAATACACATACAGGCCTCTTCGCTCTGTGGGCCACTTCTTCAGAACAAAGACCATCATCCTCGACCTCAAGGGATAGCCACGACGACGACGACGAATTCTCTAGGTTCCATTAACCAGGTTTGCTTCATTCTAATCTGTTGCTGCTTCACTTTCCTCAAATGACCATCCAAGCCATAGCTCTTGTAAAATAGAACAAAATAAACTATAGGTGCTGCCTGCTGCAATTTCACTATAAATACTCATACTCACAGAATTCCTGTTCTTCAGCGAGTCACAACACTACTGGAATCCCCTTACAATACCCAGTTCCTTAAGTATTCTTCTGACTAAATATACAACTTTTACCTCTGCTTTCTATTATCACTTTTTGCAAATTGCTCATTATATATCTCAAATATCAGTTGCCCAAATCATTCCCACATATTAAATTCTACTTTGCTTACTTTCCGATCACAGCGCAGATTTCTGTAGAAGTTACACCTTCTGGTGGCTCCATTTGTATTGAATCAGATTTTTAAACAGAGGCTAATATATTGATTTATTTACTTTCTCTTGAGCATTTATTACAGTAATAAATGGTGTTCCTTTAGAATCCAGAGACAGTTACACTCGATACTTTCCTATCTCTCAAACTTCACCACAAAGAAAATTCACTTCCTTCAGACACAGACTGCAGGTAGTAATAATTGTTCTGCAATTGCATGTTCTACTTCCTCTTACAGTAAAACAGTTTTTGTTCTAATAGACAAAAATAATATTTTTCTTCAACAAAAGGAGATATATTTATTCCTAATGTATAACAAATTGAAAAATATCAGAGGATAAAAATAATCTTGAAGCCATTCAGCGTAGTCGAAATTAAAACCCTTTAAAATCCTAGCATTATTTCCAATGCCAGGTAATACTTAACTAAGAAAATAAGAACACAGGATATAGAAGAAGTGAGTCACTTGGTCCCATGCACCATCATTCAGAAGGACAAAATTGATCTTTTGCCAGTTTGCTGCAGGAACCCCCTTGATATTATTTCATATCCCAAATTCTATTAATCTGTTTTAAGCACACTCAGCTACTAAACCTCCACAGCTTTTGGAAGAGAATTCTAAAGACTCACCAGGTTCCAATAAAGAAATTCTAAGCTTTTAGTTAAATATAGTAAGTTTAATATTTCTAACAAGCTTTTTTTTTAAAATTTCAAAGCAATCATTCTTCTTACAATTCTAGTGTTTCTAATATCCTAAAATAAATGCAGACCTTTACTTTTCTTAATGATAAATTAGTTGCTTTCACCCCTTATTTCACTAGATTTGCAAGGAATAGAAGTTTGGTAAAGTGGCTCCATCATGGGAAATACATGCAACACAGTTACATTCTCAATACAGTGGGGAGATTAGAACCCTGAAGTAGAAACACTAATTCACTCATAATGGTCAACTAACAGAAGACCAAAACATTCACCTCCTTTCCTTTTATTTAAGCACTGAAATTACAGAACTAAAAATTAATAACTTCTGTGGAGGCCATAAATTGGAATTAGTTTATTATTGTCACAAGGTACAGTGAAAAAAGCTTGACTGGCTTACTGTTTGTACAGTTCAGATCATTACACAGCGCATTGAGGTGGAATAAGGTAAAACAATAACAATGCAGAATAAAGTGTAAGAGTGTGAATAAAGCGTAGCACAGGTAAACAATAAGGTGAAAGATCATAATGAGATAGGATGTGAAATTAAGAGTCCAATTTATCATACTATTTAATACCCTTAGAACTTCAAGGTAGAAGCTGTTCTTGACCCTGCTTGTAAACATTTCAGACTTCTGTATCTTCTGCAAGATGGGAGACAGAGAAAAGAGAAAAGAGAATGTCTAGGCTAGGTAGTTCTTTGGTTATGCTGGCTGCTTTAATAATGAAATGAAAATTAAAGACAGAGGCCATAGAAGGGAGGCTGGTTTTTGAGATGGGCTGAGCTGTGTTTATAACCTGCTGCAGTCATGTACAGTCACACGCAGAGCAGTTGCCATACCAAACTGCAATGCATCTAGATTGGACGGTTTCTTTAGTGCATCAATAAAAATTGGCAAGTGCTGATGGGGGCATGCCAAATTTCATTAGCCTTCTGATGAAGTAGAGTTGATGGTGAGTTTTTGGCTATGCTGTCTAAGTGGTTGAACCAATGCACACTACTGGTAACGTTCACTCCTAGGAACTTGAAGCTCTCAACCTTCCCAACCTTTATACCATTGACGTAGACAGGAGCACGTGCACTATCTCCCTTCCTGAATTCGAAGACTTGCTCTTTTATTTCCCTCCTCCCTCACTACCACTCAAGGCCACAGACAGTCCTTCGAGGTTAGGCGACACTTCACCTGTGAGTCTGTTAGGGGTCATCTACTCTGTCCAGTGTGGCCTCCTGTACATCGGTGAGACCTATTTAGATTGGGAGACTGCTTTGCCAATCACCTATGCTCCCTCTGCCAGAAAAAATGGGATCTCCCAGTGGCCACCCATTTTAATTCCACTTCCCATTTCGATATGTCAATCCATGGCCTCCTCTACAGTTGCAATGAGCCACACTCAGGTTGGAGGACCACCACCATCTGGGTAGCCCCCAACCTGATGGTATGAACATTGATTTATCGAACTTTCCCTCACCCCCTCACCATTCCACATCTGCTTTGCCCTCTCTCATCTTACCTCCTTGCCTACCTTCCCTCTGGTGCTCCTCCCCCTTTTCTTTCTTCCATGGCCTTCTGTCCTCTCTTATGAGATTCCCCTTCTCCAGTGCTGTATCTCTTTCACCAACTTCCCAGATCTTCACTTCACCCCTCCCAGTTTCATCTATCACCTTGTGTTTCTCCCTCGCCCCAGCTTTTAAAACTATTCTTCATCTTTTTTTTTCTCCAGTCCTGATGAAGGGTCTCAGCCTAAAATGTCAACTCTGCTCTTTTCCATAGATGCTGCCCGGCCTGCTGAGTTCCTCCAGTATTTTGTGGGTGTAGCTCTTTTATTTTGATGACACTGAGGGAAAAGTTATGGTCATAAGACCATGTTACTAAGCTCTTTATCTCTATCCTGTGCTATGACTCATCGATGTTTGGGGGTATCATTTGTAAACTTGTAGATAGAGCCAGAGCAGAACCTGGCCACCCAGTCATGAGTGTACAGGGAGCAGAGAATAGGGCTGACAGTGCAACCTTGTGGAGCCCCAGTGTTCAGGATAATTGTGGGAGAGGTTCAAGGTCAAGTTTATTGTCATACAACCACACACATGTGTACAGCTAACCAAAATAATGTTTCCCAGGGACTCAGGTGCAAAACACTGTGGTGTGTCACATACAGCACATAAAATATTAACAGATAATAAACATATATTCTGTAAATGTCCATATACAACATATAGTTAAATATACAACAATATAATGCGACTGGCACTGTCATAAGTACTGCGTTGTGGGTGGTAGCAGAGTGTTCTGAAGTCTCACAGCCTAGCTGAAGAAGCTGTTACCCAGCCTAACATATATTGCTGCCGATCTTTACTAATTACAGTCTGTGGTCAGGAAGTCAGAGATCCAGTTGCAGGAGGAGGCAATGACTCCCAGAGTTTGGCATTTGGTAATGAGTTTGCTTGGAATTATAATGCTGAAGCCGGAGCTGTAGTCACGTTCACACTAGACCAGATAATTTTGAAATCGCCGGTTTCAAGTAAAAACGACAGGCGTCCACACTAGGTGTTTTTCAAAATATCTCTGTCCACATTAAAACGGATACGGGCAAATCTACTCCTACTGGGTATGCGCAGACACAACTACAGAAAACAAGCAAAGAGGAAATGGTATAATATTTATGTTTCCGTGGCAGCGTTGTGCTATTTCCATTGGTCAAAAACTAGAGTACTAACAACAACAGCGAAAGAAAGTTTTCAACAATGTCTTTGAGGAATACAAAGAAAACCTCCACTGGAAAAAGCAGACTGGACTTCTGTGTTTGGACAGGCAATGAAGTCAAGCTGTTTCTGCGAGTTACAAACGACTACAAAGTCAGCAAAGCAGTGGAGAACATGGAGAAGCTTAACTCCAAACAAGCTATTAATGTAGACAATAAAGTAAACAACACACGCATGAAGCCGTCCTCTACCCAAGATCAACTAGAGCAGCATTCCCCAGGTACCGGGCTGCAAAGCATGTGCTACTGGGCTGCGAGGAAACGATATGATTTGGCGATATGAAATGATACGAGTCAGCTGCACCTTTCCTCATTCCCTGTCATGCCCACTGTTGAACTTTAACGCACGCGAGGTCATCAGTGACCCAAGATGTGCAAAGGAATGGGTCCGTGACCCATTTGTGAATGTTTCCGGTGAATCTTCCATGTCAGCGCGAGAAAAAGATCAACTCCTTGAGCTTGCAAATGACGATGGGCTGAAAAGTATGTTTGACATAACATGTCTGCCGGCATTCTAGATCAAAGTCAAGGCTGAATATCCTGAGATAGCCACGAAAGCACTGAAAACGTTACTTCCATTTCTAACATCATATCACCGCGAAGCGGAGTTTTCTGCAATGAATGCAACGAAAACTAAATTGCGGAATAGACTGGACACAAGGAACCCCCTTCGAGTATCGCTGTGATGATGTGATTAAAATGTGATGATGCTATTGACTTATAAGTGACTTATAATTCAGTGGTCCCCAAACTCCGGGCTGCGAAGAATGCAGCAGTACAGCGGTGGCCGGAACGCACCCAGCACATCTTTAAGAAAAAAAGCCGAAATAAACAAGCTAATTGATTAGGTGCCGCCTGGCACGTAAATGTCGTCCCAAATCAGAGGCGATTGCCGATTGCGTCGCCTCTGATCTGAGCCAACATTTATGTGCCGGGCAGCACCTAATCAATTAGCTTGTTTATTTCTGCTTTTTTCTTAAAGATGTGCTGGGTGCGTTCCGGCCACCGCTGTACCACTACATTCTTCACGGCAATGTATTGGTCCGCAGCCCGGAGGTTTGGGGACCACTGTTATAATTGACTTATCACTATGTTCAGGCGAAGAAAATATGCGCTGTGTGTTTAATATTAAATTCATTAGATAAACCCCTTTAGGAATGAAATTGAGTGTATTAGCCACTTATAAGTGACTTATCACCTATATTCCGGTCGTGATTAACACCCCCACCTCCCCTCCCCACCAAGTTGGCCGGTCCGCAAGAATACTGTCAATATCAAACCGGTTCGCGGTGCAAAACAGGTTGGGGACCCCTGAACGAGACAGCGGAATCTTCTGCCGCCAGACCTGCACAGTATTTCTGACATTAATATTTTTAAAGATAGACTCAATCAAATCAATTTAGGGGATATAGTCAAAAAAAACTCACTTTACAATTTATCTCTCACGCCATTCACACCGACTGCATGTTATAACAGCTGTCCGGCAGTGCTTGCGCAGTACCAAGCTGAAGCAGAAAAAGCATTGTTGTTGTGGTGTTGTCACGACTGCGTTTTTAAATATCTCCGTTTACCCCATCCACATTACAATGCGCAACAATTGTTTTCAAATTTACACACTCTGAAGAGTGTTATAGAAAAGCTCCATTTTCGGGGGATGAAAACGCCATTTCAATGTGGACGGAGGGTCAAAACGAAGAGAAAAAGCTTCGTTTTCAAAATTATCTAGCATACTGTGGACGTAGCCTTACTCTGCTGTAGGTGCCCAGATGCTCCAGAGATGAGTGTAAGGCCTGGAAGATGGTGTCTGCTGTACACCTGTTCTGACAGCAGGCAAAATGCAGTGTGTGTGGTTGTCAGGAAGGCTAGAGTTAATACAGGCCATGGCCAACTCTCCAAGTAGTTAATGATGACAGACGTCAAAGCCGATATGTGATAGTCAGGCAGTTCTCTACCCCTTATCACTTACTGCTCTTACGAAAGACCTCTAGCTGATCACTCAGCAACTTTCGTCCAACCACTTTGTTTACACATGTAAACTAGCATCCAGGAAGAAATTCTGGCATTGAAATTTAATATCCATTGTTAGACTGCAATTAAATTACCTCCAGACAACCTTCAAAAACAGAAACAAAGCTGTTTGTCTATGAAAATCCCACCGCCCTAATCCTTGGAAATACATTTCTCTGCTTAAAACTCCCTCTTGATTGATTTTAGCTGACCAGCTGTTTATTTCCTGTATTTTGAGTAGTCATCAATTGACACCTTTGTGCAATGGATTCCTATTATTTGAACAGATAGGTGCAGTAATCATAAGTCCTTCAAAATGTTCTATGTTCTAAAATCACAATTAAATTGTTATGCTTTCAAAGTAAGAAATTACACATCCACCAGAAGTGTCTGATTCAGCTTTTCTATATACTGGAAAACCTTACTTAACAACTAATGATATTTTACTTATGGCCTTTATTTATACAGGATACCAAAAGAACCAAAGAAGTAAAAAGGTTGAAGCTAAGTATTGTAAATTATGTTTAATTCCCACAGGCCACAAGGAAGGATTTCTAGTTAAGAGCTGTTATGCACTATTTTCTCTTATTTGATTTTTTCATATTATTCCAAGCTAATTTGATGGTGTTATTGCTCTTTCCACCTACTTTGTATAGTCTTCCAAAATTCAAATACAGTCAAGTTAAAAAGTAGAGTTCTTTTCCAGAAGTATGAAAGGCTACGTAAACTAAATGATACAATTTGAAAAGGATACAGAAACTGTTTATACTTTGTTGGGAGTGATGTTGAATTTAGCATGATAAATTGGGAATATTGTTAACAAGGCACAAAGAAAGCTATTAAACATCCCTAAAGCATTAGTTAGGGCTGGAGTCTTAAAGGAGAATCAGCATAATATCAATTCCATGGAGTGACTGAAGAAGTTAAACTTATTGCTCTTAGAAGAGAGAATATTAATGAAGTTTTTGATTGAAATGATAACTTGTAACGTTTTAGTCAAGGAAATGTGGAGAAACAGTTTCCCTCTGAGGAAATGTTTCCCCATATTTACTTGACTTAAACTTTCATAGAACTTCACAAGCTATAAGCAACTGAAAACCAGGATGACACAAGCCAAATAGCGTTTATATAATAGACTATGGTAATATATAATGCACCCCTTTTGTGTCTGAACCAGATTCGATCGAAACACCAAAAAGGAAATGATCAATATTACAACAGGCAAAGTACAATATAATGGGACTCATCACCGTAGCTCATTCCTCTGATGACCACTTCCGTGGTAACAAAATGATAAGATTTTTAGTATAAACACACCAGTAAACACTTGAAATACTTTTAAAATCTGTTTAAAATTAACCGTAGACGCCAACAATTGCAACAAAATATTCAAAGCAGCTAGATCACACAAATAGCTCAAGGGAATTGGATAGCTTGTCCTTTTATCAGAATTTAAATGCATCTGCATTTTATTATCAGACTAAATAAAGCGTCACGACCTCTTCATGTTTACCTCCAGACAACTGTGACTGGCTACTTCAATGGCGATCTTCGAAAGACATACGCCACGCCAAAATTTCACTCTCCTTTCGCATTACACGGGCGACAGCCACCACCAAAGGCTCCCCTGAGCAGATAAACTTCCCGGAGCTGCAGCAACTGGAAGCGGCTCACCGAAGGTCCCCGGTATCCATTAGAACATCAACCTGACATTTCCCCACCACCACCGTCGCGCCTACAAGTCACCGCCCACCGAGCCGCGATTGGGTGGCTTGCACGTCAATCCAGTGGAGAGCGAGAAATTCAGTGGACTGGGCGTGTAATCGGGTTCGGCTTCAAAGACACGCCATAGTAACGAGTTAAAGGCGTATAGAATAGGACGAATAAACAGGAATAGAATAGTCAAAGATGGGAGGGTGAAGTGTAAGTTTGTGTGTGTGTGAGAGATTGGGTGAAGGGATTTAGAATGTATGTCTAGTGCACATTCTGGAGCGGAGGGTGGCGGTAATGCACCATTAAGCTGGATGCCAACCGCCGTAAAACAAGATGAGGGAGGGAGAGAGAGAGAGAGATAGAGAGAGATAGATAGATAGATAGATAGATAGATAGTGTTAAAGGCGTTACTGACCAATGCCCCGGTTTAAACTTGCGGCGAGTGGTGCATGGGGCTGTGAGGGCCGTCTTTACATTGAGACGGAAGTTGATCGTTAGTATTGGCGATCGTTGAATGCTGACCTTGCGTCCACGATCACCCCGAAATCCCCTTTCCTACGTTGTAAAGATTACCGAACATTTATTTGGAGTTTGATTTCTAATCATAACTCCAATTAAATATTACACAGCCGAGCCCGCTAACTTTAGTCTATCTTTCTTCCAGAAACGCAATTGCGTTCCAGAAATTCCAATGTACGAAAGTGGTTGTGGCAGCAGAATCACGTTACCATTTAGGCCGTGGAAGTGGGCCCACTACTACAAATTCTCGCTAATAAAAGGGGGTGCCGCCCTCTTGATGGATGGGTGCATGGGAGGGAAGAAGAGAAGGCTCATGTCTATCATGGAACTGGCTGAGTCTACAACCTTCTGAACACATAATCCCCGGTATTGGCCCCTCTCTGCCAGACAATGATGCAACCTGCCAGAATGCTCCCCATGTAGAAATTTGCTAGAAACTTTGGGGATTCCTAATCCCCAAAGATTACCTGGTGCGATTTCTTCATGATTGCATCAATATGTTGGGCCCAGGATAGATCTTCTGAGATGTTGATGCTTAGGAGCATGAAACTGCTCACCTTTTCAACCACAGACCTCTCAATGAGGATTGGTGTGTGTTCTGACCAGCCTTTTTTCAGTTTCCCATTTCTTTATTCCTTAATATAAATTATGATGTTTCAGTCAGAAAGGGATTTACATTAATTTTAGCTGATATTTTCCTATTTACAAATCTATTGAAGTTCTTACAGTCTGCTTTTGTGTTTCTCGTTAGTCCCCTTTTGTATTCTGCTTTTCCCAATCCTCAGTATTGCAGCTTTTGTTAGCTAGCATTTCAATTTATCTAATACTATTTTTATTTTCTATTGAAGACCATTGGATTTTTTTTAGTTTGTCTTAAAGGGATATACAGAAGCTGAATTATCAAAAAAATTCAAATTTATTACTTTAAAATCCTTGGAACGTTGACAGTTATTCAGAATGACAATCAGTTTCTACAAAATTAGGTTTTCATGGCAAGGGAGCTTGTTCAGTGGGAAATAGACTAACCTCTCGCACTTCATTTATTGGTGCATAATATTTTCAATGTCCCATGTAGTGCAAATAGTGGGACAAAATAGAGCACTTAACAATTGACTGTTTTATTTTCACTCACAACACGCTGGAGGAACTCAGCAGGTCAGGCAGCATCTGTGTTTTATTTTATTTGCCCGGGTGAAAGCTGTAGCCGTGGGGCACAGAAACAGCTGTGAGTAAATTCTAAACTTCCACATTTTAGTATGCACGTATGCAGCACTGAACATGCTGTGAGGTTTCTTCCATTTTTAGTCACAATGCAAATGTAATTGGTGGAAGCGTACAGAATTCACAACCTCTGACATTGGGTTGGGGTTCATTTTAAGAGGCTGGTCTGACGTGATGACGCAATTACATGAAGGACTTTTAGTGCACTATTTGTTCTATAAATGAGTTGCTATGGCTTTTCTGAAACACAAAAGGCCATTTTATTTGTGAAAACCTGCACTGGTGACCCCAATGAGCTAGGATGATTCCAGAGTTATTCAACACGCCGGCCAGCACAGTTGCTTTGGGAGGAAGATGTGGTTCCTTGGTTTCTACAAGCCAAGCCCAGTAGGCGCTGCCAAAAACTTCACTGTCAACACCAAATATTTCTATGTGGTAGCGTCGCTCAGCATCTCCACAGCTGCAAGAGTGGCAAGTCTACTTGAACACCCACCTAATATGACAATTACCGATCTCTGAAAACTCACCTTTCTCTATTCTCTACATACTCTATTCTTGGTTGGTGCAACTGTAACGAAACCCAATTTCCCTAGGGATCAATAAAGTCTGACTATGACTATTTACAGACTTCTGCACCATCGGTGTCTGATCGCACCTCAGTGATGCTAAGTTCTCGGAGGTAATGGATCACATGCTGTCTCTCCTGGGAAATCACCATCCTTGCCTTATCTTTAAAGAACTCTTCCTGCAGAAAAAGCCTGATCAAGTTTGCATAGCCCTTGCTAATGCACCCATGAAGGACTATAGGGAAAAACAGGAGCAAATCTGCAGCACTGGAAATCCAAACAACACACACAAAATGCTGGAGGAACTCAGCAGGCCAGGCAGCATCTATGGAAATGAATAAACAGTCGATGTTTCGGGCCAAACCCTTCAGCAAGATGGGAAAGGAAGGGGGGAGATGCCAGAATAAAAAGGGAGGGGGATGGGAAGGAGCATAGTTAGAAAGTGATAGGTGAAGCCAAGCGGCTAAGAAATAGGGGAGGAGAGTGGAACTTTGGTGAAAGGGAAGGAAGAGGGGCAGTCTGGGTTATCAGTCATTGACGTTCTCGGCTATTGCATCTCCACAGAAGGTGCAAAATCCCTCCCATGAAAGTAGCTGCTATTACAGATTTCTTACTGCCTCACACAACTAAAAAAACTACAAGAGTTTTAAGATATGGTGAATTTCTTTCACCGCTTCATTCCACAAGCTGTTGGACATACGCTTCCCCTGTGTAGTGCACTTAAAGGCAATACCCCTAATCACATGCTTGACTGGGCAGCAGACATGACCAGAGCGTTTGATGACACCAAACAAGTTCTTTCCAACGTGACACTACTGCCGCATCTGCTCCCCACTGCACCTATAGCCATTACTACTGATGCTTCAGGGTATGCGGAGGTGTTGTGCATGGCCAGTTGGTTGAAAGCCTGCGGCTAGCGCTCTTCTTCAGCTGTCAACTCCAATGCCCCGTAAGGAAGTACACCACGTTTGACTGAAGGCTTCTTGGTCTCCGTCTGGCTGTCTGCCACTTTCATTTTTTCCTAGAGGGTCGCCATTTCATAGCATTTATTGACCACAAACCCCTCAAGCATGCAAAGGCCAAAATATCAGACCCTTTGTCTGCAAGGCAGCAACACCAATCGTCCTGTATATTGGAGTTCACAACTGATATACAACATGTGAAGGGAAAAATAATGCCATGGCTGATTGCTCTCAGGGCCAGCCATTGAGGCCATAGACATAGGGGTTGACTATGCTGGCATGGCAGCCAAGCAAGCTACTTATCCAGAGGTCCAGGCTTGTGACTGGCTGACAGTAAGTTTGGGGAAGCTGGAGTTCTCTCTTGTGCTATGTCTCAACCAGCCTCCTTTGCCCCATAGTGCTTGCAAACAGGAGTTGGATTGTTTTTGACCCCATACATGGCCTCTGGCATTCAGGCTGGAAGGCCTCACTGAAACTAGTTGCAGTAAAGTCTATGTGGTTTGGCCTTAGAAAAGACATGCGTGATTGGACATAACCAGTATGGAGTACCAGCAGGGAAAAATTAAGTGTCATGTCCAGAAGCCATTGACGACCCTGAGCAATGGCTTGACCATGTCAACGTGGACCTTGTTGGTCCTCTTGCCCCCCTCCCGCCATTTCACGCACCTCCTTACTATGGTGGACCGTACAACCAGGTGGCCCGAAGTCATCCCTCTAGCTTAAGCGATGGCCATAGATGTGACTCAGGTGTTCATCAGCTCCTGGTTTGGCACCTCATCTGGTATTTCCACTGACCGCAGTCCCCAATTCATATCAGACCACTAGGCTGCAATGACCATGAACCTCTGCGTTAGGCTACACTACAGCACACTGTATCACTCACGGTCCAATGGCCTATGTGAGTGCTTTCACCACTCCTTACTAGCTGCTCTGAGGGCTTGCCTGATGGATAAGTATTGGTATGTCTCCCATGGGTCCTGCTGCGGCTCAGAACAGCTCCAAGAGAGGACCTGCAGTCACCCGCGTCTGAATTGGTAATGGGGCAGCTGTTACGAGTGTCAAGTATTTTGATTCCTGACACCACAACCGCTTGGTCAGTCACTCAGCAGCGTTCCACCCTACTCCCTACATTCAATTCCTTTGCACCTATTCCCAAATCCCATCATAGCATACAGCACTCTTGGGTTCCTGTTGACCTCCATTCCTCCTGGTTTGTTTTCATCTGCCATGATGCACACCAACACCTCCTTAGGCCCCCTTACGACGGCCTGTTCTGTGTTTTGGAATGGAGGGAAAAGACATTTATCATAGATGAGAGGGGTAAACCTGAATATACTTCAGTACATCGCTTTAAACTGGCCCAAGATTTGGAGGATTCTGCTAGTATACCCCTACCATCTCAACATTACCATGAGCATGTCAACACACTTCTGTACGAGCCAGAGGCCTCTGCTGTTCCTCCACCAATGGAACATAGGACCGGAGCCAGGCGGCTTGTCTGAGCTCCGAACAGGCTCACAATGCCAGTTTTAGTGAATTCTGGGGGTAGGGCCTGTGTAGGATAACGTAATTGATGGAAACATACATAATTTACAACCACCGACACTGGGTTGCGGTTCACTTTAAGAGGCAGGTCTGATGTGATGTGTGCCTTGTGTTCAGCTTTTGGTGTTCAATACATGAGTTGTTACAGCTTTCTGGAAACATAAAATGCCTACTCTGCTTTCTACGGGAATGGTACAGGAGGATTGGAGGGAGGCGAATGTTGTCCCCTTGTTCAAAAAAGGTAGTAGGGATAGTCCGGGTAATTATAGACCAGTGAGCCTTACATCTGTGGTGGGAAAGCTGTTGGAAAAGATTCTTAGAGATAGGATCTATGGGCATTTAGAGAATCATGGTCTGATCAGGGACAGTCAGCATGGCTTTGTGAAGGGAAGATTGTGTCTAACAAGCCTGATAGAGTTCTTTGAAGAGGTGACCAGGCATATAGATGAGGGTAGTGCAGTGGATGTGATCTATATGGATTTTAGTAAGGCATTTCACAAGGTTCCACATGGTAGGCTTATTCAGAAAGTCAGAAGGCATGGGATCCAGGGAAGTTTGGCCAGGTGGATTCTGAATTGGCTTACCTGCAGAAGGCAGAGGGTCGTGGTGGAGGGAGTACATTCGGATTGGAGGGTTGTGGCTAGTGGTGTCCCACAAGGATCTGTTCTGGGACCTCTACTTTTCATGATTTTTATTAACAACCTGGATGTGGGGGTAGATGGGTGGGCTGGCAAGTTTGCAGACGACACAAAGGTTGGTGGTGTTGTAGATAGTTTAGAGGATTATTGAAGATTGTAGAGAGACATTGATAGGATGCAGGATTGGGCTGAGAAGTGGCAGATGGAGTTCAACCCGGAGAAGTGTGAGCTGGTACACTTTGGAAGGACAAACTCCAAGGCAGAGTACAAAGTAAATGGCAGGATACTTGGTAGCGTGGAGGAGCAGAGGGATCTGGGGGTACCACAGATCCTTGAAAGTTGCCTCAGAGGTAGATAGGGTAGTTAAGAAAGCTTATGGGATGTTAGCTTTCATAAGTCGAGGGATGGAATTTAAGAGTCACGAGGTAATGATGCAGCTCTATAAAGCTCTAGTTAGGCCACACTTGGAGTACTGTGTCCAGTTCTGGTCGCCTCACTATAGGAAGGATGTGGAAGCGTTGGAAAGGGTACAGAGGAGATTTACCAGGATACTGTCTGGTTTAGAGAGTATGCACTATGATCAGAGATTAAGGGAGCTAGGGCTTTACTCTTTGGAGAGAAGGAGGATGAGAGGAGATAAGATAGAGGCATACAAGATATTAAGAGGAATAGATAGAGTGGATAGCCAGCACCTCTTCCCCAGGGCACCACTGCTTAATACAAGGGGACATGGCTTTAAGGTAAGGGGTGGGAAGTTCAAGGGGGATATTAGAGGAAGGTTTTTTACTCAGAGAGTGGTTGGTGTGTGGAATACACTGCCTGAGTCAGTGGTGGAGGCAGATACACTAGTGAAATTTAAGAGACTACTAGACAGGTATATGGAGGAATTTAAGGTGGGGGTTTATATGGGAGGCAGGGTTTGAGGGTTGGCACAACATTGTGGGCCGAAGGGCCAGTACTGTGCTGTACTATTCTATGTTCTGTGTTCTATGTTCTATGCTTTATTTGTGAAAACATACGTTATCAGTTTCACAATAATTACAAATGAACTAATCTTAGATAGTCCTTCATGACTATGGATGACACTTCCTCTCCTGTTTTTTTTTTGAGTTTGAGATGCCCAGTCTGGGCAATAGAATATAGAACATACAGCAGTACAGCACAGTAGGGGTTCTGCAGCCGTGATGTTGTGCAGACCAGCATAAACCTATTCTATGATCAATTGAATTCCTTCCTTCCTACACAGTCCGTAATCCTCCATTTGTCTTACATTCAGGTGGCTGTCAGAGAGCCCCTTAAACATCATTATTGTGTCAGCCTCTACCACCAACCCCATGCAAACAAAACAGCTGGTTATTGACCTCAGAGCGTGGGCAGCACACAAGCTTCTGTTCACATCAATGGATCAATGGTGCTGTAGTTGAGAGGGTTGAGAGCTTCATGTTCCTAGGAGTGAACATCACCAGTCGCCCTGGGCATAAAAGTACACCAGCACCCCTACTTCCGCAGGAGGTTAAAGAAATTTGGCATGTTCCCCACACTGATTTCTATAGATGCCCACTTTCTGAAGTCAATGATCAGCTTTTTTGTCTCGCTGATCTTAAGGGAAAGATTGTTGTTATAACTCTGTTAGTTAATGAGATCCATGAATAAACTAAGACGTCTTATTATAAATGGTTCTCTTTTGTAAATGCCCTCTTGTTGGCTGCAGAAAAAGTATTCATTAGGTTAAGTCAGTATATTTTTTAATGAAATTGTTTGTTTTGGCTTTAATCCAAATTTTATTAGATTTATTGTATAATTAATGCACTTCCCTGATAATTAATGAACAACTAAACTTTTGTTGAGGTTTCAAGTGATCCACGGTGGAGTTTCCATTGTCTCCATTAATATTTATTATAAAGTTTGAAATCTTGAATGTTTCCATATGAAAGTACAAAACATTAAAGTGGAACATGATTCATGGAGATACTTTGTTTGGGTTGAATTCCCACCTTCCTGTTAGAAAGACAAACGCAGTAAGTGGCGCACCAGCAAATGAATAGAACTGCTGCTTCACAATGCCAGAGACCTGTGTTCATTGCAAATGTTAAGCCCTGTGTGGAGTTTGTACGTTCTCCCTGTAGCAGTGTGGAGGTTTACTGATGGGTTGACAGGTTAAAAGGCCTCAATTGTGGAGGTGAGTTCTACAACCTGGAGTTAGCTGATGATTAAAAAAGTGGGATTGTGTAGAATTAGTGTACATTGGTGATCAGGGCAGATCCAATGCACAGAGGGCCTGTTTCAGTGCTATATCCTTGCATGATTGTAAATTGGGTGGTTGACGGGTGGGGCGGTTGGAATGTGCTGAAGGCCTGTTTCTGTGTTGTTTCTCTGCATGACAGCAAATACAGTTGTTTTCCTGATTCCATATATGTACTTAACTTTCTTGTATCAGATTAATTTCTTTTAGCAGCTGCTTTAAAATAGACCCAAACAAATTTATCCTACTCATTTTCTTTATATAATTAGTCTGCAGATGGAATAAACTTCAGACACCCAAAGGGAGAATGCTCAGGGAGTTGTCAAGGTTAGGCATAGCAGAAATGACTATTGATTACACCTAGGAAGATGCCACCTTTAGTATTAACACTTTAATAGCCATTGAGGAAGAATAATTTTAAAAAGCTGTTAAATATATCACCTTGACAATGAATTACTTGGTAAGATATACAGATCTAGGATGCATAAAGACACTTAATTTCATTAGAAGAACACTATCCCAACAGAATAATTAACCATACTTAATCTAAATCAAAATCTTTCTTTATTGTCTTATGTTAGGTGAGGACAGAAAGTCGATTAACTTCCAAGATAATATCACATCCCATTTTTGACAGTTGCTTAAGAATACCTCCTTTGACAAAATTGATCATTTATTCCTTAGAATATCATGGTCATGGAAAGCTATGATGGATAAATTGTAGACGTTATTGATTTATATCTGTTCATCCAGTAAAAGGTTAAATTGGATTATTACTCTGAGAGCTGAAAACATTTTGATGACATGTAATAATTTGTCACTACTTGCTTACATACTTAATTTAAATGTCTGAATAGATTGTATTTATTAGCTTGGAAACAAAATTAATGACAGGAGAACGGTGAAGGCAGAGAGCAGAACAAGATTAGAAGTTTTGATAAAAGAGTGTAATTGTGGATTAGTCAAACGGCAGACTGACAGTTTGGCAAACTCAAAGGCACTGGGAAAATCTGTGAAAAATAATACATTAATGTGGCCCACAAAATGATGCTGAGGAATACCCAGAATCTAATATTTGATTCTATGGCATCAGGAATAAGCAAATCAAAATGACACATGTCTGAGATTGGAATAAACTCTAATTTAAAATATTTCAATAGAGTGTTGAAATATTGAAAAGGCAACCCTGTAGGAATAACTAATTGAATATTGTCCTTCATGCAGAGCTTTATCCACAGTAAAAATTCATTTCAAAAAATCAAAAACATGCTCTCAATAATTTCACAAGGACTGCCAATGTATTGGTATTTTAATGCTTATTTACTTATAATAGAAATGCTAGAAAGGATTTTAGATTTTAAATTATGTACAAAGATGGTGTAATTTAAATGTGTGTGCTTAGCTTATATATGCTGCATGTTTTGTGAACTTTGGCAAGGCTTACTAACTTGAATATGTAGCTTTCCTTTGTACTTGTTATCTGAGTTTGGCCTGATCCCTTTCTGAAGGGTAAACAGGAGCAATATCTTAGAACTTCTTTTGAAAAAATAAAAAAAGATTAAAACTAGTGAGCATGACAGCTAATGCAGTACAAATCACTACAAATAATAAGATAAAATATTATAGAAAACTGTATGAGAATTATCTGATCTAAAAATTACAAAATACCATTAATCAACAAAGCAATTGTATTCTTCTTACCTTACATGACTTTAATGTTAAATTCCACTTGCACGCATTTCTCCTTTGTAACTCACTGAATGATCATCTAAAGCTGTTTATTTCCTTCTATACAGGCTTTTGGTAGTCTCTTGCAAATTGCTTCCAAGCTTTACCCACTTTCATACCATTCCATGATGTGGTAGTCATACCATGACACTTGATTGATATGCTTCAATCTCAATAGTATCCAAAGAATTCCACAACAATTTTTTTTTATAGATAAGTTGTTTAGAGGGTAAAGAAACCTTACTTGTAAGAAAGTATGCACTGTTTGCATCAACAATCATTTTCATGCTAAATACGCGAATATTGGAAAAAAGTGGCCTTTGACAAGTCTGCAGACTCTTCCAAGTTCACTAATAGGTTTTAGACAGCAGGTAGAGTTCATAACATAAAATGGAGGCAAACAGGTTTCTGTATTCTCTAATCTGAAGCTTCTTTTACACTGTTTTATTCTCCAAATTTGTATCTGCATTGGGGGCAGTACAGAGAAGATTCACTGGGTAATTATTGGGATGAAGTACTTGGCCTCTCAAGGGAATTGAGCAAGGTAAAGCTGTACTTACTGGAGTATAGAAAATGAAAGGTGGTCTTATTTAATAATACAAGTTTCTGAGTGGAATTGTACTTTATTTTTATGGTTTCTTAAAATCCATATATCAGTATTTGTTACCAGCCAATCTCTTTCATTTCAGACCTCTTGTTTGACTCAACTCTCAATCTTTTTTTTGCCAAATCAGTTCTTAGATTTATTTCCTTTTTCTTGGCAAGATGCATACAACCTAGTTTTTTTACATTTTTAATGTGCTAATCCAACTGGGGTCGTATTTATTCGCTTTGAGTTGTTGGATTTGCAAGGGGAGGTACTTTTCTTTCATTCATCAAGTTGTAAATGTAATCCAGTCGGTAAAATAGCGATGCATCATATATAAAGTTGTAGCCATTAAAAAAAAAACAAATCTCCGATGAAACTTCTTTGTTTATCAATTTTATGCCAAGTACTCAATCTTTGATAATGGTTGAAGTTACACTAATTCCCATTATAAACAAGTGCAGGTAGTTGGGGGACTGGCCATTAAAATAAAACGTTGTTGGAGTCCTGGAACGTCAGTAGGAGACGCTGTTGTTTGCAGTCTACATTGAGCTATACGTTTGACGATGGGATTTGGTGGATTGGGAGGCTGCAACAGCTTCAGGTTTAGTGATTACAACGCGAACGCCAGTCCGATGAGTCTAGTCCGGTCTTTCCCCATCGGTTCTACGGCATGCAGGCCAAGCGACTACTGTAATTTACGTGTGGCAACGCGGTACCGGAGCTCAGGTATCTGCGTGGTATTCGCATTGATCTCTGCTCCTCCTCGGGGAAGGTATGCTTTCGCTGGACACGGGTTTGGTAGCCAGAGAAGGGTGTCAAACATTAACGTATAGGAATCGGGTCGAAGAGCGCTGTGTGAGCAGGGTAACATCTGCAGAAACGCCACAACCACTAGCTGGGATGCTTTGTGGACAGATGTGCGAAGTACAACAATAACTGCCCTTTCTCCTGCGTTTCTTGGTGGGGAGCAGCATTTGTCCTCAGCTTAATCTACATTATTAGAACAGTCGGGATGTGTTTAATCTTTCAATCCTGGGTTTCCTGGAGGGATCAACATTTTTTAAATCGCGGTTGAATTTCTCATAATATTGGGATTCGAATGGGTCCAGGAAAAGCATAAAGAACCTTAAGAAAAATCTATAAGTGATTAGCATTTTGGTTCTTCTTATTGATGGAAGGAAATATTAGTAATTGGTTTGCGAATTTCCTTTGGATAACTTTATGAAGTTGTGACCTATTAATTTCCACCCCAATGATGTATTTTCCTGTGTTATAGGAGTATAACACTGTTTTTCGATCTCGAGAGTATCCTTCACCAATTAAACATCCTTCTTACAATTTGTGGTAAGTTACTTTCTGTAAGGGCATATGGAATTATTTGTGCAATAATTACATTTTATAGTTCAGTAAAATGCAATATTTGTGAGTGCTTGAGGTATGTCTGGGCTAATTTATTGAAGGCTTTGAGTAACTTGTGTTTGGTTTGTACAGCTTCCTGTTTCAGAATAGCATACCTTTCATTCTGTTGATGTATGCTGTAACTTTAAGCATAATGAACTGTTTATTTCCATTCGTCCTGCTGTACATAATGGAAGATAACTAACAGGAGTTACTTCTTCAAGATGATGGTTTGAAAAGTGCTAGGACTGAGGTAAATAACAAAACAATTACTGTGAATGTCTGAAGATGTTAATAACAGTAAGGCTAATTCTTATTACTGTATCTAACTGCAGTAAATTTATAAGATATTGGATTAGAATTCCTAATAAGGCTGAAGTACCAGCCACAATCTCAGGAAATAGAGTTCATTGCAGAGCAGTAGCTGCTGTAACTTTTCCAGGTCTCCGATTGCTTTAGTTGAATGTTTGTACTGTACTATCTCAAGATCAGAATTAGATTTATTATCACTGATACATGTCATGAAATTCATTGTTTTATGACTGCAGTATTGTGCATAATATAAAAATAATCACCAGTCACAAAAATAATCGAGAAAGGGAAATAGTGAGGTAGTGTTCATTGACCATTCAGAAATCTGATGGCGGAAGGGAAGAAGCTGCTTCTAAAATATTGAGTGTAAGTCTTTAGGCACCTGTATCTCCTCACTGATGGTAGTAGTGAGAAGAGGGCATGCCAATCAAATCAAATCAAGTTTAAATATCATTCAGTGATCCAAAGATAAAGTGAATGAAACAGTGTTCACCTGGGGCCAAGGTGCAAAACACATACAAAATAACATATTCATAATGGTGAGCAAAGAAGTATATTTACATGAAACAAAAACATAAGTAGTCCAAGACCCTGAGCGACATGCCTTGCTATTGATGGTACAGTCTCCCAGCAGTGCGCAGGTGCGCACATCCAGCTTGTCATTCCACTGCTTGAACATGGGAGGGCAGCACCGGCGGGAGAGGCCAGTTCCCAGCCGAGCATGGACACCACGATGCACTGCCTCGGGCATCTCCTCACCCGGTCTGCAGCAGCAGAGAAGCCCACAGCTTGAGGCCTAGTCCTCGTTACCACTGAGGCTACGTACCTTCCATGTTTTCTGTCGCGCCACCAGACAAGGGTGTCAGGCCTGCAGCAACTTACGTTATCACTGTCCTGGATCATGAGGGTCCTTGAAGCACTAATTTTGTTGTACCCAGGATGGTGCCCGCTTAGTTTACAGTCCTCTGCGGCCTCAGTCCTCGGTCAGAACGCTCCCCATTGTATAGCTGTAAAAATTTGCAAGAGTCTTCGGTGACATACCAAATCTCCTCAAACTTCAAACATAGTACAGCTGCTGGTATGCTTTCTTTGTGATTGTATCAATGTGATTTTTATCAAGGATAGATTCTCTGAGATGTTGATGCCCAGGAGCTTGAAGCTGCTCATCTTTTCCACTGCTGATCTCTCAATTAAGACTGGCGTGTGTTCTCCCAACTTCCTCTTCTGCAAGTCCCCGACCAGTTCCTTGGAATTGCTGACATTCAGTGTCAGGTTATTGTTTGCAACACCATTCAACCAGCCTAGCAGGCAATCTATCTCCCTCCTCATTGCCATCTGAGATTCTGCCAGTCACTGCTGAATTTATAGATGCTCGTTGACCCAGTCACGTGTACAGAGAGTGTAAAACAGTTAGCTAAGAACACATCCTTGAGGTGTGCCTGTGTTGATTGTCAGTGAGGAAGAGGCGCTAGTATTGATCTGCACTGACTTTGGTTTCCTGATGAGAAAGTCAAGGATCTAGCAGAAGGTGACACAGAAGCCCAGATGTTGATTAGTAATGATGTTCCAATATGATGAGAATGCATTTATTCACTTACTACCCTATGAAGAAAGCCACATGTACATTAAAAATGATAGCTATGACCTTTGATTTTTAAGAGAGCAGCATATTGAGTGCTTTTAGATGCTTAATCTTTCACGGCTTTCAGACCCATTTAAACTTGGGGAGGTATGGTGGTTTAAAATGAAGAAGCTCAATAGCCCCATGCAATTGGGTGATAATATTGTTTGTGCCTGGTTGTTTTCCATGGAAATAGCATGAAATCAGAGGGTGTATGATTCTGTAATGCTCATAAATACTTTGGCATCCTGGTACAGAGATTCACTGCTAAGAGCAGATGCTTCATTTAGGATTATTTGGGACATAGGGCACAGAAACAGGCTATTGGTCTCAACTGGTCCATGGTGTGTTTTATATTCCAATCAAGCTTTCTCTTGTCGTTCCTTTTCAAAGTATGTCTACTAGATTTCTGGTTTGTATGCTTGTCTGGCATCATTTATTACTTTGTATCATCCTCTCCCTGTGTTGGCACTTTCACATTTCCATGACTGTTCTATAACAAAGTTTCCTCTGAATATCCCATTGGATTTCTTGGTGACTATCTTGTATCAGTGGCCTCTGTATAAGTTTATTATGTTCACATTTAATAATTTCTTCTAATACAGAAGAAAGAAAGATGGCTTATTGAGTTGTCAAATTGGCAAGCAAAGCATTTTCATCAGTACTATTTTCCCATCTAATTCCCTGCAATATATACACCCATCACCTGGGTGTTTCTCCTGCCCTGAGCTACATATGGTAATTCATGGTAGTCTATTAATCTACAAGTATGTCATTGACATGTGGGAACAAACCAGAGTTCCTGTGGGAAAACCAAGGAGAATGTGTAAACTTCACAGTGATAGCAGTGAGCCCTGATCAAGTCCAAGTCATTGAAGAGGTGTGCCATTGTTTTGGCCATGTCTTATCAAAAATGCTACTTGACCTGCTGAATGTTTCCAGAATTTTCTGTTAGAAGAAGTTAGAGCACACATGGTTGGATAAAATCTTATTGCATGATCTGAGAATTGGTTACCAGATTGATAGTAGAATAAGTAAGTGGGGCATTTCAAAGCCAAGATGAGTGGGGTGTCCTTGGGTTCAGTGCTAGGGCCTCATCTGTTTACTGTCTATTCCACCGATTTGGAAAAGTGGATCAATGTTTGCTAAGGACACAAAGCTGGGTGGCAAAATAACCCGCGAGGAGGATGGAATCAGGGGTTATGGGGTAAGGGCTAAAACGTGGACTTGAGAAAAATGAGATTAGCCATGATTCTGTTGAACAGCAGAGCAGCCTTGAGAGTCTGAACAGCCTACTCCTATTGGACATCCTACTCCTATTCAGCAGCCTACTCCTATTGGCCATCCTACTCCTATTCAGCAGCCTGCTCCTATCGGCCGGCCTACTCCTATCGGCCGGCCTACTCCTATCGGCCATCCTACTCCTATTCAGCAGCCTACTCCTATTGGCCGGCCTACTCCTATTCAGCAGCCTACTCCTATTGGCCGGCCTACTCCTATTCAGCAGCCTACTCCTATTGGCCATCCTACTCCTATTGGCCGGCCTACTCCTGTTGCCACTGTGGTTCTCGGTCTCGTGGAGAGTCTGATTGGGGAAATAGTCAGAATACTGTAAATGAATTGGTGAGGACATGACAAATGGAATATAATGTGGAAATGTGTCAAGTCATCCACTTTGATAGGATAATTGAAAAGAAGATTAAGGAAACATGAGAGGTTGACATGATGTTCAGATGCGCTTTGCTGCCCTTCTACATGAAAACCAATTTCCCCTGGGATTAATAAAGTATGACTATGACTATGACTATGACTACACCAATTATGGTTCAGATACATTAAATGATTAGGAAGGCCTTTAATTTTGAAGGTTAGTGTACAAGGGAAAAGACAAGTTGAGACATCATTCTGGGTTATTGTGTAGAGGTTTGTGCTCCCCACCTAAGGTTATACATTCAATGGATGAAATACATTCTCGTTCATGTACTGGGGGATTACACTATGGGAAGAGGTTGAATAGACTGAGCCTATATGTAAATAACCAGAGTTTATGAGAATGAGAGCTGTTTTCACTAAAACATGTCATCTCTGCTTCCTCAAAGGCTTAATCGTGTTGTTCCTCTCAAAACCCATCTAGCTGTACCCAAGTCTGTGAATCTGTTTAAATAGGCCTGCACTTCTTTTCAGTGTCACACTATGCCAAATCATAGAAGGCTGGAGGCCAAGTGTTAGTTAAGGTGCAGTTTTTGTGTCATTGACACAATATTGTGAGCTTCCCTAATGCAATTTGTGAAAGTCTTACAGTTAAAACTTCAAATGCAAGATTCAGGAAAGAATGCTGTCTAGTTTCTTTATGTAACACCGCACTGAAGCTGAGGCTGTTTGTTCCAGCCCAGTGTTCATTCTTGATACATTACACATTCTTGTAGTTGTCACATTGTAACACATTGTCATGATGTTTCCAGCCAGGTCTTAAGGGAACAGACACAACACAAGCAACACTCCTCCAAGCAACTAGTGAGCATTGCTAATGAATGAATGGATGCTGAATTGATGGGAGGAGGAGAGAGTGTTTCTGAAAATATTGCCCACAGAAGTTATGTTTCTTCTAAAAGGGGCACCGAAACCCTTTAGAGCTACAACCAGTGCAGGCAGTTGTTAATAGGACATGAGCTCAGTCTCTGAATTTGGGAAGCCCTGTGATCCTCAATGATCCTGTCAGCTGAAGGAAAACTAGATGAAGTCTCTTCTGTTTTACTATAGAGTTTGATTCTTGGGATATGCTGATGCCATTTCAGTTATTGTGCCCGCCTTTGAAGATTACTAGCAGCTTCAAGAAAAGTGAGGGGTCTGTGCTTCAATACAGTCTTCAGTCTGAGACAATCTTCAGTTCTGATCAGGTTTCTAATCCAGTACACCAGAATTTTCAGGTTGTAATAGGAACTAGTATCTTGTACCAATGCCACCAGTCTCTGAGCAGACTCTTCTGTATTTTACTTGGTGTATTGTTTCAATCTAAAAAAAGCTTTAAAAAACAGCTTTACTAGATTATTTGCATTTTGTGAAAAGCCTCTTTAAAGTCTTCACAGCACTCTTGGTTTTGTCATTTTTCTGTGGGTCTCTAAGTGAAAGTGCCTTATTTCAAAAGCTCCAAGCCTCATCAACACTGTGCATTTAATGGATTTAAATTGTGTTCCATTATCAGAGCCAGGTTGTCTCATGTTCCAACTCTGTCTGACATTGTTTCAAAGCACTCCCAGCCATAATTGAAATAGGTCTAATTGAAATAAGTCTAACCACTTCAATCAAGTTATTGCACTAAATACAAACAAGAAGAGTATGACAATGCAGCTCACAAAGATCTTTGCCTATCAGCTGACCACAATATTGTGTTGAATTTAAGGTTCCTTACATGGTGAACTGTGGTATTCCAAATAGATAATGCATTTTGATCATTTAAGTTAGATATCATCCTCAGCTAGTAGAGATGATCTAAACCTCCGTGAATACAAGCTACTATGCAATCTGTATCAAATGAGCTTACATTTATAATCACACAGAGGGAGGTTATTTAGTTAGCTATTTAGAGATACAGCATGCAACAGGCCCTATGGGCCCAATGAGCCACACCATCCAGCAAATCACCTATATAACCATAGCCTAATCACAGGACAATTTACTAATCGGTACTCCTTTGGAATATGGGAGGAAACCAGAGCACCTGAAGGAAACCCATGAGGACACGGGAAGAGCATACAAACTTTCTCACAGACAATACTGGAATTGAACTCTGAACTTTGACCCCAAGTAGTAATGGATTAATGCTAACCGCTATGCTGCCATGGTACCCCAAAGTTTTGCCCATCAGTTATGAGGAGCAGCTGTGCTGTGCCTACCATTAGGCTGCTCTATTTATATGCAGTGAAAGTGAGGCCCATGTTTTTATTTATTAGTTTTCTTTGTCAATTGATTTAGTTAAAAATTCTAAGTGTGGAGATATTTAGGTATCAGTGATTGAACCCCATACCTGCAGCAGAGTTATTAAGCTGTTCTCATTACACAGCTCCAATTGAAACTGCTTCACGATGATTGTTTCCTTTGGCTCACTTGTGAATTCATGAATATTTGCTTCTAGTAGCTATGCATTTTACCCTTTTTGTACTCTTTTTCCTTATAAAACTTCTATAATCTCTGCAATATTTTGTGAAGTTCTTCAGGGCATTGTGGTTTAAGAATAAGTGTTTACAATAGATCTGACTCAATTTTTGATGTTTCCTGCACATATCGTAGATATATGGTTCAAATGTGACAGAGCTAAACATAATTGCCTTGAGGCCATATCTGTGTAATACTCAGCTCTATTTCTGTTCATGCCTTTAAACATAGACCACCAATTATGGGCTATGCACAGTTGTTGCTTGGTCTGCAGACTACGATACATCACACTTTTACAATGACCTTTTTTTCCTGAAGATTACCGTATTTAAGAACTGGTGTGATAGTGATGAGTTTTCAACACCACTGCATGGAATTCTCTCTAGAACAGGCCACAGCTTTCCTTTTTAAATCTTAGAGTCTTCACATTAGCTAATGGCAAAGGGAGAAAATTACTCAAATATTGAGCAGGTCTCAAGAAATGTTGAAATGTCCGTATTGGCCTCTTTTAAAATTGCTTTAACTTTGGCCTGTTCTGCACAGTGTTTTGCTGTGCAACATATCAAAAAAAGCTACTTCTCGTCTCTGAAGTTCATCTTTACTCAGCATTACTGTGTACCTTTGAATAAGTTAATATACAGTGGGGTGCCAGGGGTATGGTAGACATGACTTATGAAAATCCCACTTTATGCATTTTCTGTACCAGACTCTGGTCTCAGGTACAGTATTCCAATCCCATCACCTGGAAACAATGTAGAGATTACCCAGAGAAAAACCCAAAGCCTTCTGTAAACTTTTCATAAGGTAAGATCAAGCATTGAAAGCCCTCATTAGCACGCACTTCCATTTGTTAAACAGCGGATAGTTTTCTCATTGAGTAACAGTCCCATTCCCCCAACGCTCCACCTGCAAACAATTATTATGTTTCATAATTCCAAAACATAAAATTAACTTCAAGCAAAAGATGGAGGGTCTGAAATATGAGTCTAACTTAGTTTTTACTTTAAGCGAGCACTTACATATGATGTGGTAACGTAACGCTATATGCAATTCACACATTTCGTATATATAACCATAATGAATTATTTAAAGAATGAAGAATGTTTAATCGAACAATTTAGGTACAATATTACTCAAATACTACAGATTTATAACATTAAATACATAACATTACTCCCTGTTTAGCTATAAACTCCAACTCAATATAGAATGCATCTGAACTATATAGATAGTATACTACGTAATACAGCTACTAAACAGACATCCATTCACAACATGGTAAATTTTAAATGGTCCCATTCAGGCCTAAAGATTTAATCACTGAGGAGGCTCTTTTACTCTTATGGAATAACGTCGTTACCTGACAAGGGGATCACGCTGATTCTTGGATTGGAGGAGTTGACTCTGGAACTGCAGGAAGTGGTTCTGACAGCTCTGGACACTTTCCTTCTCTAACAATTGACTCTGCTCTCCTCAAATGATCGATGTGTCGTCTCCAGATGATATCAGAAGCAATATCCACAGTGTAGGAGAGTGATCTGGTTCTGTCCTTAATCTCTCTGAGTACCCACTTTTGATCACCTATGTAGCCCCTCGTCTGAACTGTTTGTTCAGGAGTGGAACATCGAACCCCCTTGTTTAAGGAGTCCTCTTGTTTTTCTCTGCTGTTTGCCCTGCATACTCCTTCTGAGATTGGGTTTGAGGAGATCCAATTGTGAACGCAAGGGATGAACTAGGAACAGCATAACTGCTGAGTTGTTCTGTAGGGAGGAAATTGGTGAGCTTCTGGTTCAGTGTTTGTGTTGTGTGTTCTGCTGACAATGCTTGCAGAGTGTTCTTTAGTCTCTGCACAAGCCTTCTGCCAAGCCATTCATAACTGGGTGGTATAGTACAGATGCAATATGTTTTACTCCATTCATTTCAGGAATGACTGAAAATGTTCTGTAATAACTGTGCTCCATTGACACTGACTAAGTGTTCTGCTTCACCAGTCCTTGTGAAGATGCTTCTAAGCACATCAACAGTGTTCCAGGCTATAGAAGAGGCTACTGGGAACACTTCTGGGCACTTTGTAGCTGTATCCACTGCTAACAAGAAGTTTGTGCCCAGGATTTGCCTGGTAAGATCCACATCAATCCTCTGCCTGGGCAATGCAGGCTGTTCCCAGAGATGGCGAGGTGCTGTTTACTTCGGTGGAGCAGGTGAATGGGCACAGCAGCCCTCTTGCAGGCTGGGCAGTGAGAGATTTAAATAAAGAACCTTTTGCAGTAGTTCATTTCTTTTAGCAGTGCAGTCGCAATTCATTAGCAAGGGCAAACAGAATGGGGAGGCTTCGGCTCATCAGGCTTGGGCAAGGTACATATCGGGTAAGCAGTGGGAATGACTCCAGGAAATGTGTTGTGCACTTTGTGTACGATAGGGAAATTCAGTGAGACCTCCAGCCTCCCAGATAACCAGATCTGCACGAGGTGCGCCAAGCTCCTCAGAGAACGTGTGAAGGAACTGGAGCTGCAGCTCGTATGGGAAACTAAGGAGATGATAGATAGGAGCTACAGGGGTGGTAGTCACTCCTAAGTCACAGGAGGCGTGAAGATGGTTGACTGTCAGGAGAGGAATGAGAAATGGGAAGCCAGTACAAAATTCCTCTGTGGCCATTCCTCTCAATAATAAGTTTAGTGTTTTGGATACTGTTGAGGGGGGGACCTAGTGAAGGAAAAGCTGTAGCAACTGGGTCTCCGTCACTGGGTCTGGCACTGTGGCTCAGAAGGGAAGCGGGGAGAGGAGAACTGCAGTAGTGATCAAGAATTCCATAGTTAGAGGAATAGAGACGAGATCCTGTGTATGTGATAGAGACACTTTGATGGTATATTGTTTCCCAGGTGCCAGGTCAGGGACATCCCTAAGGGGGAGGGTGAGCAGCCAGAAGTGTTGGTACATATTGTCAGGGCGCTGGAGCAGGGATCCAATCACAGACCTAATACTGTGCACACAGTGATATTAATTGAGTAACAAATCCCGAGGTGCAAACAATGTCGGCGTCAAAGTTCAGGCAGAGATCAAAACATTCAGAGAAATCCAAAAACCAAAATCGGGAAACAGACAGACAGACAGACAGAGTACAGATACGAATGCTGGAAAGGCCCAGGAAAATTCACTGGTACAATCTGGTAATAAATAGGTGAAAACACAGGACTGAAATAGACTGAGCAATAAACAGAGAGGCAGATGATAGGTGGAGCACAATGAGACACAGGTGGCAGCAATACAGGTAATAATGAGAAACAGGTGAGAGACGGAGTACTCAGTAATACAGGGGCCGGAGTAGAGCAGGAGTGAGGACAGGAGCACATGGCAATACAAAACCACAGACTGACAGCTAGGGGGAAAACACACAAAAGGACAGAGTTCAACTGGAGGTACTGACAAGTATTGACAGCAATGACATAGCAAGGAAAAGCGAGGAGGTCCTGAAAAGAGAGTTTAGGGAGCTAGGTAGAAAGCTCAAAAACAGGACCTCCAGAGTTGCAGTCTCTGGATTGCTGCCTTTACCGTGCGCTAGTGAGGGTGAGAATAGGATGATTTAGCAGATGAATGCCTGGCTGAGAAACTGAAGCAGGAGGCAGCATTTCAGATTTCTGGATCATTGAGTCATTTGTTTAGCTAACAAATTTCATGACATGTGCCAGTGATAATAAACCTGATTCTGATTCTGGGATCTCTTTTGGGGAAGGTATTATCTGTATAAAAGGGATGGGTTACCCTTGAACCTGAGGGAGACCAATGTCCTTGAAGGCAGGTTTACTTGAGCTGTTGGGGAGAGTTTAAACTAATTTGGCAGGGGAATGGGAACTGAACTGAGAGGGATGTTGCTTTACAAGCTGAGGCAGTGCGTAGTGAAACTGTCAGGAAGGACAGGTGGTGATAGAGCAAACTTGCAGTCAGTAGAATGAGTAAAAGGGGGACAAAGTTGAAAAGGGTGATCGATACAGCACTGGAGGTGTTATATGTGAATACTGAATAAAGTAGATGGTCTTGTAGTGCAGTTAGAGATTGGCAGATGTGCCATTTTGGGCATCACTGAGTTGCAGCTGAAAGAAGATTATAGTTGGGAGCTTAACATCCAAGGTCAGCATTGTGTTGAAAAGACAGGCAGGTAAGCAGAGAGGGTGGCATGGTTCTGTTGGTAAAAAAATAAAATAAAATCTTTGGAATATGTAGTATCATTGTGGTAGAGTTAAGGAACTGCAAGGGTAAAAAGACCCCGGTGGAAATTGTACTCTGGCCTCCAAACAGTAGCTACAATGTGGGCTGCAAACTGCAATGGAAGGAAGAAAATAAATGTATGTCAAAAGGACAAAGTTACGACAGTCATAGGGGAGGGTTTTAATATGCAGGTAGATTTGGAGAATCAAGTTGGTGCTGATTTTAGATTCCAAGGGAGTGAATTTGTATAATGCCTATAAGATGGCTTTTTAGAGCAGCGTGTGAAACAGTGATCATAATATGACATAATTCACCCTGCAATTTGAGAGGGAGAAGCTCAAGTCAAATGTATCAGTGTTACAGTGGAGTAAAGGGGATTACAGAGGCATGAGAGAGGAGCTGGCCAAAGTTGATTGAAAGGGGATACTAGTAGGGATGATGGCAGAGCAGCAATGGCTGGAGTTTCTGGAAGCAATTCCGAAGGCACAGAATAGGTAAATTCCAAAGAATAAGAATTACTCTGAAGGCAAGATGGTGCAACTATGGCTGATGAGAGAAGTCAAAGCCAACTTAAAAGGAATAGAGAGGGCATATAATAGAGCAAAAATTAGTGGGAAGTTAGTAGATTGGGAAACCTTTAAAAATCAACAGTAGGCAACTAAAAAAAAGCTATAAGGGGGAATAGATGAAATATGAAGGTAAGCTAGCCAACAATATCGAAGAAGATACCAAAAGATTTTTCGAGAGTAAAAAGCAGTTGACAGTAGATATTGGATTGTTGGAAAATGACACTGGAGATGTAGTAATGGGGGAACAAGAAAATGGTGGACAACCTGAATAAGTATTTTGCATTAGTCTTCACTGTGGAAGACATTAGCAATATGCCAGAATTTTGAGAGTGTTAAGTGGGCAGAAGTGAGTGCAGTTGCTATTACTAGAGAGAAGGTGCTTGGGAAGCTGAGAGGTCTGAAGGTAGATAAGTCACCTGGACCAGATGGAGTACATCCCAGCGTTTTGAAATAGGTAGTTGAAGAAATTAGTAATGATCTAGAAGAATCTCTAGATTCTGGAATGCTTTGGGAAGACTGGAAAATTGCAAATGTCACTTCACCCTTCAAGAATGGAGGGAGGCAGAAGCAAGGAAGTTATAGGCCAGTTAGCCTGAGCCCAGTGTTGGGAAGGTGTTGGAGTTGGTTGTTAAGAATGTGGTTTCAGGGTATTTGGAGGCAAATAATAAAATAAGCCATAGTCAGCATGGTTTTCTTAATGAAAAATCTTGCATGATTGATCTGTTGGAATCCTTTGATGAAATATTAAGCAACATTGACAAGGAGCTTCGGTGGATGTTGTGTACTTGGATTTTCAGAGGGCCTTTGAAAAAGTGCTGGACATGAGGCTGCTTAACAAGATAAGAGCCCTTGGTATTACAGGAAAGATACTAGTATTGATGAGCATTGGCAGATTGGCAGGAGACAAAGAGTGGGAATAAAGGGAGCCTTTTCTGATTGGCTGCCAGTGATTAGAGGTGTTGATATTGGGACCACTTCTTTTTATGTGGCAGATCAATGATTTGGATGACGGAATTGATGGCCGTGTGACAAAGTTTGCAGGTGATACAAAGCTAGGTGGAGGGACAGGTAGTGTTGAAGATGCAGGGAGGCTGTAGAAGGACAGACAGATTAGGAGAATGGGCAAAAAAGTGGCAAATGGAATACAGTGACAGGTAGTGTATGGTTTTGTACTTTGGTAGAAGAAATAAAAAAAATAGACTATTCTCTAAATGGGGAGAAAATTCAAAAATCTGAGGTGCAAAGGGGCTTGGGATTTCCTGTGCAGGATTCCCTAAAGGTTAATTTACATGTTGAGTTGGTGGTGAAGAAGGCAAATGCAATGTTAGCATTTATTTCCAGTGGGCTTTATAAGGCACTGGTGAGGCCTCTCTTAGAGTATTGTGAGCAGTTTTAGGCCCCCTATTTAGAAAGGATGTGCCGATATTGGAGAAGGTTCAAAGAAGGTTCCTGAAAATGGTCCTGAAATGAAAGGCTTATCGTAAAAGCGGCGATTGGTGGCTCTGGGCATTTACCCGCTGGAATTCAGAAGAATGAGGAGTGACCTCATTGAAATGTGTCGAATGTTGAAAGGCTTTGATAGAGTTGATATGGAGAGGATGTTTTTTTATGGTGGGGGTGTCTAGGACAAGAGTGCACAGCCTCAGGATAGAGGAACATCCATTTAGAATGGAGATGAGGAATTTACTTAGCCAGGGGCTGATAAATCTGTGGAATTCATTTCCATATGTGGCTGTGGAGGCTGGGTTATTGGGTGTATTTTAGGCAGAAGGTAATAAGCTCTTGATTAGTCAGGGCATGAAAAGTTAAGGGGAGAAGGCAGGAGAATGGAGTTAAGAGGGAGATGGATCCGCTATGATTAAATAGCGAAACCGACTCGATAGGTCGAATGGCCTAATTCTGCTCCTCTGTCTAATGGTCTTATGGCCATATGCTCCTGGATTCTTCTGGATGTGTTGGCATCCTGCATGCTGCACGGCAAGCTGATCGATCTGCTGATCTATCCCAGGCCACCCGGCAAATTTTTGAGCTAATACTTTCATTTTTTAACAACACCGAGATGACCAGCATGTAGCTCCTCTAACTCTTTTGCTCTTAGTTTGGATGGTACAACAACTTTCAAGTCCTACATAAGACAACCTCTGTGAAAGGGAAAGTTCATCCCAGCGCTGGTAAAATTGGGGGAACTGGAGTATCTGCTGTACTCTTCCAGCCATTTTGTGCGCCATGTAGAACTGAGACAGTGTGGGGTCTTTTCTGGTTTCCCTTTGGATCAGCTCTGTCTTAATAGGGAGACTTTCGATTTGCAGGAGGGAGAATATGTCAAGAGGAGTTTCATCTTTTGTAAATATGTCAGGTATTTCCTTTTTCAAAGGTTAATGAGGTCACTCCTCATCCAGTCACATTTCCATGATTAGCTGTCCTCTTGAACTTGATCTTGTAATTGTGTCCTCCAGGGAATAGAGCCCATCTTTGCATTTGTGCTGCTGCTGTTAGTGAAACACCCTTTGTGAATTGAAAGTGGATGATCAGTAACAAGGGTAAACTCTCCCATACAAGTGCTGATTAAAATGTTTTACACCCCAAACCAGACTCAAGGCCTCTTTGTCAACCTGTGTGTAATTTCTCCCTGTAGCGGTAAAGGAATGTGATGCAATAGCTATAGGGTATTCACTGCTTTCACAGCGCCTATACCATAAGGCAAGACATCATTAGATGGTGTGAGTCATACCGTGTGAGTACAGTATCTGAAGTCACGATTTCCTTTGCCTTTTTTTGAAACTTATCTCACAGTGCTTGGTCCATTGTCATTTCTTCCCAATCTGTAGTAATGAGTTCAAGGGGTGGAACACAGTAACCAGGTTTGGCAGGAGTCTGTTGTACAAGTTGACAAATCCTGAAAAAGACTGCCTCTGTGACAGATCCTTTGGCCTTGGGGCATCCACCACTTGTTGAACTTTCTCAACACACCTGTGTAATCCTTGTGCGTCAATGGTGTGACCATAGGAAGTGGTGCTTGGTTTCAAGAATTCACTAGTCGCGTGTTATGCTCTGATCCCATAATCTTCTAATCTTTTCAAAAACTGTCTTGAGGTTTAGGAGAAGTTCCTTGTCATCCTTACTGGTAACAGTGATGTGATCCAGGTAACACAGTGCCTGGGCAGCCTTGCAGCACTTGGGCTATTCCTTTCTGCCAGAGTGCAGGTGCAGAATATTGATAATCGGTTGTAGGTAGTTTGTGATTTTGCTGATATGATGCAATTTTATTGACTCTGTTAAGCTTGTTTCAGTTAAACATTAATCTCAAAGGCAACTTATTTCAACTGGTACTGAACAGATTATGGAAATCAGAACTTAATTTTTGCATTTGGATAGCCTAAAGTATGAAAAGACAGGTCTATTCAAAGTAGTGTTTAGTTTTAAAATACTGTAAATCTATCTTTGTATCTATCAATAATTGGAAACTGAAAAACACTTCTAAGTCTTTATGTGCTGCCTATTAAGATATATTAATTAACTAAAGCAGGTTGATGTGCAAGAAGCATAATCTTTCAGGGCTGCTAGCTGTAGGAATGGAAAGTAAAATACTCTTGAAATCTCACAATTTACAGTATTGATGAAAGGGCATTTCTTAGATTGGTACAGAGAGCTATCTTTTTTTTCATAAACTAGCAACTATATTTTGCTGATAAATGTACGTTGCAAATGTCATTTGGAGCTGTCTTCGAATGAGAATGGCCAAAGGTAACATTAACCCTTTCTTAATGTACTGGCATTTTGTAGGAAACCAGTTTCTGCAAATTAGTTTGGAGCTCTTCATGTTAACTTAAAATGCAGACTTTTTATGTTATTTACATAACCTGTTAGTCATTTTGTATTTGTGTACACTGTCTATGAAATCTTACTTCCTGTTATCTTATTGTCATCCCCAGTATATATTTTCCATTATAAATCCCTGTGTAAACTGGTTATGTTATTATTACATCTATTCAAAGGTGATATCATAACATTTGCTTTCCTTGCCCACGAAGTCTTCCTCTGCTTCCCAAAGCCAATCATTTTGTAATTTTGCCTATGATTTAAGAGATAGTTGCTCGGCTTATAATTTTATCCATCAGTTGTGCTTTCTGACCTCTGGGGTTCCTGTTATCTTGTTTTCATTTCCCATTTTACTTTTGCTTAGTAACCAAAATACCCAATAAGATTTTAAACAAAAAAAACTTCAGATTACATGAAATTCAATTACATTGGAGTACATATTTGCTCACTGAGTTGTCATTTGTGACTTTTACTTGAAGTCTTTAGACTCTCCCAGGAATTGACTTTAGTGCTTTTGTTAACAGTTGTTCGTCAGAATGCATTAGTAATTCCTTTACTGGATTTGATTAAATATATTAGTAGATTTTAAAAATTATTTCTTACGATTACATATTTAAAAAACTGCTGGATTATAATATTTGAGTATGAAAGGAAAGCATATTTATGTTACTTCAGTATTTTTGAGAGTTTGGGAAAAGGTTAAACTGATGGGGAGAAATCTGGCTAGACAGACCAATGCAAGTTTGAGACCAGAATGAAGATTGTGTTTTCCTTCAGCTATTTGGTATGTTTTATTTAATTAGAATATTTTATTTTCTGGGGACTAAGACTTATCAAACTGAAGGCTGAATTTTAAATCCCAAAATTGTGTGGGTTGCAATCACGGGACATATCGGGATGAATGACAACAAATCTGGATCATGTATGAACTTTTTATTTGGGGCAAGGAGGAGAAAACAATCAGTTTACAGGACATTAAACCTTTAATTTGATAAATAAACTGCTTGTCTTTATTCTTCTCATCATTCTATTTTAATTGCAATTACTTTAATTCGGCCTCAGGAAACTTGACTTCTTATAGACAAGGAGGCACAGGCATGTTTGGTCTAGGTTCAAATGGTTTACCATGAACCACCACAACCTGGTTCCTCCATCCCTTCCCCCAACACCACCATCTTTTGCTTCTTCCTATTGCCCCTCCCCCATTAAAAATGCTCCTCTATCAAACTCACTGGTCACCATGTGCCCAGCACCACTTCCCATTTAAGGAAGAGGTTGATAGATTCTTGATTGGTCAGGGCATGAAAGGACATGGAGAGAAGGCAGGAGCCATGATGAAATGGCAGAGCAGACTCAATGGGCCAAATGGCCTAATTCTGCTCCTATATCTTATGGCCTTTACACAACTGAAATCACCCCCAACCCCAACATCAGATCCAAACTATGAGAAGAGGATTTCTAACGTAAGGAAAACATCCCATCCATTCTTTCACTGTCCTCTCCCTACTGTTATGCATTTATCCAGGATACCCAGGATCAGTACTTCCCAATTATCTACCAAGCTATTCAGTTGGCCTTCAATCTTTTGAAATGATCATCTCACTCTTCAGGTTTCATGACTACAAATTAAGTTACCGATGGGCAGGGATATCTATATACTACTAAAACTCTCAGGCTCTGTCTGTCTGTCTGTTTGTGACCTCCAATTAGCACAAACAGTACATTAGAGTGGCACTTTTTTTGGCTAAATCGAATTAAAATGCGCTAACTTACAGAATGCAGGCAAAGTTCAGGGTTATATATTCGTATACAATTGCTCATTCGCCAAAAATCAACGGGCTTGCTTTGACCCGAGACCTGATCGACCATGATGGAAATCGGGACACCACAGCCTGTCGCATGTGCACGGCCAGCCTCAGCAGCGACACCTACCGGAGCAAAAGGGCAGGGCAGCTCTGTTTCGAGGGGTCCACATTCTGCTAATCACCACCAGCATGTGCAGGATTGGGACAGATCTAACTGCCACCCATCATTAAGAGATAATTAAATCTTATTGTAATTACGTACTCCGAGACACCCATAAAACCCTTTGCTGCAGTCAAAGAACAGGGCTGACTATATCACGTCCATTCAGGAGAGCGCCAACCACATCATCAAGAATAATCAGCATCCTTTGGTGTTACTGCTTCACATCTTCTATCCAGCGTTAGGGTAAAAAAAAATGGCCAGCCTAATTATGACGCGTGGAAAGGGAAGGGGGACATTAAGGTCCAAGAGATGACGCCAAATGTCGGGAAGTGGCAAGGAGAGGGAGAGAACAAGAATTGGATGAGGCCAGGGCTGCACGACTCCAGGATCAAAGAGTCAAGACAGAGAAAGATGAGAGGAAAAGAGACAGAGGAGGAGAGGCATGCATGTCTCCAGGATCAGAGACAACAAACAGCAGAAGAGATGAAGAGACAGGGGATGAAAGGGTTGAACGTCTCCAGAATGACAACGAGAGGCACGAGGACGGCAGATAAACCAGAAATGATGCCATCAAAAATGTCCTTCATTAAATGAGGAACAGCTATATTTGCTTTGCTACGCGTCGTTCTTCTTTAATAAACTGAGGTTTTCTACTTCAGTTTCCAAAGCAAAGCGATACCAATAGCATTCAGGAAAATTTAATGTTCATTCTGGTCACATCAGACTGCACTACCCTTCTCTCAAAGGGTGCCCCAACGGGTCATCCCATTGTCTAGTCACTTATAGAATTCCTGCTTTAAAGTTCACCCAAGCATTCTGTGAAACCAGTGCATTAGATCTCCAGGCCTTTAATTTTCCTTGCCATTGGAGAAAAGGAATTAGATGGAAAGAGCTGTAGAATAAAGCTAAAGTATTTGTAAATAAAGTAAGTGGGGCAGGACAGGGGCGGAAGGAGTTTTCAGCTGCAGTTTAACTGAGCATTTTTAAGGAAAAGGGAAGAAGGGATTGGGAGTGATTCCTGAGAAAGTAATGGAATAACTAGCAGGTTTCAAGAAGCTGGAAGAAAGTTGTGTCCAGAAGAAAACTGAGGTTAGTGGAATCGTGGATAGATTGGGAAAGGAACAAAGAGAAACATATAATGAGGCTGTCATAAAGAAGAATTAATAGGAGATAGATTGCAAAATAGTACTAATGCCGGATATCATACTGGGGCAGGTAGGATGGATAGGATGTTGGCCTTGTGTTTACGATACAAACTTTGGGTAGGAGGGTGGGTTAAAGAATGTTAAATACAGGTCTTGAGGAGGTGTGCACATATTGGTTTATTTAAAATAAAATAGAAAATGCTGGAAACAGGTTTTTGACCAGAAATATTAGATCTGGTTCTCACTCTGCAGCGGCTGAACAACTTGCTGATGGCTTCAAGTATTTTTTATTTTTATCTTGGATTTTCAATATCTTCTTTTATTTACTTTCCATTTTCTATTTATTTTAATTTGTTTAAGCTCCACGGAATATCAAAATTTGAAGGAATGAAACTCCATGTTCACAAAAATTCATTTCAGAGTCATGAAAATTGTTTGACAGTAAGGTTAAGATTCGGCATATTTAGAGTTGAAATGTTAATGTTCTTTTGGTGTGTTTAGGTGCCAATTAAAACCACATTAGGCACTTCTGTATCTGTAACTTGATTGGCTGGGAAAGGAACAGTATCTTTACACATCCCATCGTTTGTCTTCTAACATGAAATTCGTGACAACTTTAATTTTTTTCATGGATTTGTTTTAAGCTTATGAGGATATTATGTCAGGTTTGCATTCATAAAATATATCTCCAAAAACAAGCCCAGAGACTATCAAAGTCATGATGGTACTGTCATCATCTTCTGTACAACCTCCAGAGACACAGCAATATTTATGAAGGCCTTGGTATCCTTTCAGTCATATAGATGTCTGCACGTGTTTTGTGTTTATGATTCCACTCCTGTAACTGGCAGGTACACTGTGAAACACACAAATTATGCTGCCTGAATTTAATAGCCCTTTAATTATTATTTATGTGTGAATACATTAATAGCTGTAGTTTACATGTATAATGTCTTTAATGTAGCAAAAATATTTCAAGACACTTGGCAGCAACTTAATCGAACCGCAGCTGCTATTGAGGTGAATGGATATTAGGGCATATGAGGAAAAGGTTGGTCAAAAATGGGTGATTTGAAGGGAAAAAGAACAGGATCAGGGATAGATTATTTGACTTTTAGTGCCAGTTCTGCCACTTATTAGGGATGTGGCTGACCTTCTAACTTAGTGGATTTTTTCTGTAGTATCTCCTTATCCTTTGATTTGGTTTCTTCATACTGGTTTTCAGTTAACTCATTGAATGAAGATAGGGAATTCCATGAAGTGACCACTATTTGAAGATATTTCACTTTCACTCAGTCATAAATTGCCCACACTTTATTCTCAGGTTGTGATGCTTAGTTCTAGAATCATGAAGCCTGTGCAGCCCGACTAAAAATTTGTTGGTTTCAATGAGATCGCTTCTCATTTTTCTAAACTCTAAAGTATATAAGCTTAATCTTCTTAATTACTTCCCAACTGGCAGATCTGGTATCCCTGGAGTTAGTCTGCAGAACTTGTGCTACATTCCCTTTATGTATATCCATGTTTATATAAGGAGATCAAAACTATATACAAGACCCCTTGTGAGCTCTTCATGGCTCTGTGGAATTACACAGGTTAAAGGACGTTGGGTGGGATTCATGAGTCTGGGACCGAGTTGAAAACTGGCATTTCTGCCAAACATCAACAATGAAATCAGAATATTCGAGAGCCCAGAACTGGAGAAGATGGAGGTCATGGATAGACTTGAGTGAAAAGTAGAAACTTTAAAATTCAAGTGGTATCAGGCAGATAGTGAATGTGGACAAATGAGGAGTTAGCTTACTGTAAAATTTGGTATTGGGTGACAAAGGAATTGAAAGTTTTGCGAATTTCATAGATTTCTGCTGAGTGAGAATTGAAACATAGAAATGATTACACAGTATCTGGTGCTTTTAAAACATTGAAGGAAATGAGGAGATGTACCAGGCACTTACTTTGCTGCCTGTTTAATGACACAATGATTCCTGAAAGATACTTATTGTTTAATCTTGCCAACTATGAATGGTTCAATGTAATATCAGAGAATGTATACAGTATACAACCTGAAATTCTTACATCTTCACAGACATCCACAAAACAGAAAAAAACCCAAAGAATGAATGGCAGAAACATCAGAGCCCCAAAACCCCCTTCCTCTCTCACACACAAGCAGCAGAAAAAGCATTGACCCCCCTCCATCTCCCCCCCACTTGCACCAGCAAAAGCTGCAACCCCCTCCCCTCACCATGCAAGCAATAGTAAAGCCCCCAAAGAGACCTTGATCCAGAGTCCATCAAAAACTACTGTCCACCCTGACACTTCAGTATCTCAGACAAGCTGTTTCTCACTCACGAGGGAGAGAGAGAGAGATCCCTTCTGCAGCAAACAAGAGCGGGATACCGGCAGCTTGCTGTTTTGATGTAACAATGTTCCGTGTCACTTCTCCGAGTGGACCGACAGGCTTTCACTCACCATCAAAGAGAGAGTATTGCTTGAGTACAGGGGTCTTCTTCTGACAGCAGCGCACACCGCCTGCTGTCTTGATGCTTCTGTGTCCCGCGACAATGGCGAGGAACGGGGTCGTCACACGGGGTCGCACCCTGAAGCAGCATGTTTTCCAGGCTGCACCTGGAGATATCGAAACACTAGGCCGCATGGCGAGTCAGAGAACCCACTGCTCCTGGAGAACCCTAGTGTGAGCTGCAGCTGTATATCACCGACTCCAACAGGACCCCAGCCACCTTGAAAAGAAAAGAAAGACATGAGAAAAGAAGAATAAGCTGTTTCTCGGACAAACTGGAAGAAGTCACCTGAATCTACAAAAACCTCTGGCACCATCTTTTCTAGCACTTCCCAATATTATAATATAATATAAATGTTGTATTATAATATAAAATAACAAGAAAGATATGTGAGCTTTGGAATTCCAGCATTCCGGAAAATGTGCAACCAGTTTACTCAGGAGCTCTTTGGTGATACCTATTAATTAAACAAAGGCAGTAAACCATCCTCATGCATTTATTTTTATCAGTACTTGACTCTTATTTTGAATTTATTTCCTTTACATTTTTATTTAGAGATAGCGCACAGAATTGGCCCTTTGAGCCATGCTGCCAGTAGCACACTGATTTAATCCTAGCCTAATGGAGGGGTAATTTACAATGGCTAACCGGGAGCTCGTTGGACTGTGGGAGGAAACTCAGACATTCTATGGGGAGGCCGTCCAAGCTCCTTACAGGGGGCGCTGGGAATAAATTTTGAACTGCCACACCCCAAGCTGTAATAGCGTCATGCTAACTGCTAAACTACCGTGGTGCCATCTGATTGTATGGTGCGACAACATAATATGGCAATCACATGAAATGTGCAGTGTCCAAATAACTGTGATATGCAGTTCATAAATTCAAGAGGTACATTTAATGTCAGAGAAATGTATACAATATACATCCTGAAATTCTTCTTCTTGCAAACATCCATGAAAGCAGAGTGCCCCAAAGAATGAATGACAGTTAAATGTTGGAACCCCAAAACACCACCCCAACTCCAGCCACGTTAGCAACGGCCCCCCCCCCCAGCCAGCAAGAAAGCATCGGCACCCCTCACCGAGCACTCAAGCATGCAGCAAAGCATCAATAAAGACACAGACTTGCAGTACCCCAAAGACTACTCGTTCACTCAGTAATTCGACGTATCTCAGGCTCGCTGTCTCCCTAATAAGGGAATAAGAGGTAGTTCTCGTTTTACAGCGAGAGGGTAATTTTATTCAGTGTAAGTATTTTGCACACTTTAATCGGTGATGAAGAAGCGAGAATGATAAATTCTGTTAAAATTATATTAATTAATTTATTTTTTATTTAGAGATATAGATCAGAATAGGCCCATCTGGCCCTTTAAGCCACATTACCCAGCAACTCCTGACAACCCCAATTTAACCCTAAGCTAATCATGGGACAATTTACAATGAAAAATTAACCTAACCGGTACATCTTTGGACTATGGGAGGAAACTGGAGCACCCGGAGAAAGCCCACGTATCTCATGGGGAGGATGTACAGAGACTCCGTACAGAGTATGCCAGGACTGCTCTGAATTCTGATGTCCTGAGCTGTAATAACATCGTGCTAACCACAGTACTACTGTGCCACCTCATACATCTGCCCATGTATCAAATATGTCTATATTTACACCATGGCAGTGCAGCCAGAGCTCACAGTGAAGGATGAGATTGTGATCAATTCCTGTCCTATTACCATTATATAAAGAATGAATTATGTTAACAGGTGGATGGTCATTTTGTGTGCTGAACATAATGAATACAACAGCTGCATGTGTTCATATTTGGCAATTTGATTAATGGATACCTTAAACCACTTTCGTGGCAGCCTTAATGTTTACTCTTTACGCATCCTATGTTAATGTGTCACCAATGATAAATGCTTTGCGAGATTTTCTGCCTTTCAAATCCACCTGCTTAGAAATGGATTGTGGTTTTTTTTTGTTAAAATGGAATGTGGAATGTGTGTTTTTATGCTAATTAAGTTGGATGGAAATTTTAACTTGGCATTTGTGATCCTCTGTTGCATGCTAACTCCCAAGACATAATTCTCTATTAATAACTTCAAGTGATAAAGCTTCAAAGAGGACTATGAATTATGACCATAGTGAGCTTATGGTGTTATCTATGAGAATGGCCAGTGCTAATGCAGATGCATGTAGTGAGAATAAGATGATTGATTGCGAGATTCGGAGATGTCTGAGAAGAAGTTGCCTCTGTGGTCTGCGTTCTAGTCACTTCCCTGTCTGATGAAATAGGAAGTCAAATGGAAGATGAGTGGATAAGAATCTAAGTGCCACAATAGTTGTTCTCCTTGATTTTTGTGTGTTGGGCTTCTTATCTCTGTGTATGGTGTCAGTGGCTTAGAAGGGATAATGATGTTTACAGAGCAAAAGGGCATTTGAATCAATGACTTTCCTCGTTAGATGTGTCTGTGTCTGTGTGTGCTTTGCAGGTGAATGTCGAAGAAGTGAGGTTAAGCTCTAATTGCATTTTGATATGTCCAGTCAGATTGTGGGTTTTATTTTTACAGCACTTCTCTGTATAAATAGCTAGTAATTGGCTCTCTGCTTCCTCCAACAAGCTTTTGATTCAGGCTCTGGAAGGATTCTTATCCTAGTTAATTAAGAGCATTCTCTTTCTCTGTATCTTGGTTATGGTCTCGACTCAAGCATTTTTCCTGTTCTTTAGCTTTTCCTTTTTACTCTTTCCCTTTCCCTCTCCCTCTCTCCCTCCCCCTTGATGCTGTCCAGAATATAGAACTCTTGGTGCTGGGCTGTGGTTCAGCAGAGACTGGTAAGACAGGAACGTTTTTGTAGATGCACGAAATTGACTCTTTATATTCATTCATTTTCTGGATAGAAGCAGCACTGCTGAAGCCAATGGTTATTTCCCATCTTTAATCCTCATTTGTTCTAGTGAAGGCAACCAGTTACTCCTTGTGTTGAACTTGGGGAAATGACGGGACAAAAGTATACTCCAAGTTAGACAGAGTAGGAGGAAAGCTTGCGGGAAGTTGTGCTTGCAGCGCTCGTCCTTTGTGACAGGTGTGATTTGCTGGTGAGTCAGTAAATGGGACACCTGTGAAGCAAGTGCTTGCACCTGGATTGTTTCCAAGTTCCTGAGTGTTGGTACTTCTCTCATCCAGGCAAGTGGAAAATATTCCATGAAATTCCAGACGGTAAAAGGATTTTAGTCATTTTTTGTAGGATGACCTACTTTTAACTTACATTTGTAACGATGTTTTTGTTGTATATCCATTAATGTTTTTGTTGTATATCCATTAATGTTTTTGATCAAGATTGACCGATTTCCCATTATCCCCATCTCACCCCTTCAGGATGCTGGAGGTGGGGATTTGGTGGTGCTAATGGCAAAGGTAAGCAAGCAGACACTCTCATTGTTAGAAACAGTCATTATATTCAGTATTTTTATGATATGACAATTGTTTGCAACTTCTCAACCCGTATGTAGACGTCTGTATTTTGCTGTATGCAGACATGGGCTGCTTTATTTTCTAAGGATCTATGAAAGCAAGGGAATATAATGAAAACATCAGCAAACTCTCCACATGTGGTCTTATGATGGGAAGAAGGTAATGGAAGCATTTTAGATTAATTGGATTTAGGAAGTCCTGTAATTATATTCTTGACTGAAATGATTGACCACCTACAAGCACAATAATCTTCTATTGTCTGAGGTAATATTATTACCAGGGCACCTTGGTGCCATATTTCTTAAAATGTTGTTTCAGTGTCCAGGACAGTATTTTTTTTCCTCATTTTGGAATTCAACTCTTCAGTTCCTGTGTGAACCAGCACTAGCAAAGCCTAACCTGAGGCTTTTGCGAAACTTTTAGAGTAATCACTGCATGATATCACTGTTGATGATATCTTCAGCTGATACTGTGATTATGGAGCAGTAATTTATAGATTGGATATAATGGAAGGCATTAGACACTGCAAATAGGCTTCACTTCACATTGACCTGCACCCAGACCATGGCCCTCCATGTCTCTCCCATCCATGTACTTATCCATATTTCTCATAATGTTGAAATCAAACCCAAATCTACCACTTCTGCTGGCAGCTCTTTCCATACATTCACCAAACCTCTGACTGAAGAAGTTCACCCTCATGTTCCCTTAAGCATTTCACTTTTCACCCTTAACCCATGACCTCTAATTGTAGTCTCACCCACCCAACTTCAGTGGGAAAAGCCTGTTTGCATTTACCCTGTCTATAGCCCTCATAATTCTGTATACCTCCATCAAATCTCCCCTCATTCTCCTACACTGTAGGGAACAAAGTTCTAATCAGTTCAGCCTTCCTTATAACTCAGTTCCTCAAGTCCTGGTAACATCATTGTAAATTTTCTCTGCACTCTTTCAATCTTATTGATGTATTTCCTGTAGGTCGGTGACCAAAACTGCACACTCCAAATTAGGCCTCACCAATGTGCTCTCCAGCTTCAAATCCCAACTTCCGTACTCAATACTTTGATTTATAAAAGGCGACATGCCAAGAGCTCTCTTTACAGCCCAATCTATTTGTGATACCGGTTTGAATGAATTGTAGATCTTTATTCCCAGATCCCTTTGTTCCACCATATTCCTTAGTACCCTATCACGCACTGTGTAATTCCTACCCTGGTTTTTCCTGCCAATATGCAACACCTCACACTTGTCTTCTTGAAATGCCTTCTGCCATTTTTCAGCCTATTTTTCCAGCTCGTTCAGATCCCACTGCAAGATTTGATAGCCATCCTCAGTATCCACTACGCCTCCAGTCTTGGTGACATCTACAAATTTGTTGATCCAGTTTACCACATTATCATCCAGATCATTGATATAGATGACAAACGACGATGGACCCAGCACCGATCCCTGCAGCGCACCAGTGGTCACAGGCCTCCAGTCAGAGAGGCAACCATCTACCAGTCTCTGGCTTCACCCACAAAGCCAATGTCTAATCCAATTTACAACCTCATCCTGGCCAAACTTCTTGACAAACCTCCATGCGTGACCTTATCAAAGTCCATATAGAGAACTTCAACATTCCGGGTAACTTCCCCCAAAAAACTCTATAATATTGGTTAGACAGGATCTACAGTACCATGCACAAAGCCATGTTGACAATCCCTAATCAGTCCCCATCTATCCAAAACTTAAATATCCAGTCCTTAGAATACCTCCCAATAACTTACCCACTGATGATGTCAGGTTCACTGGCCTATAACTTCTTGGCTTAGTTTAGAGCCTTTCTTAAACATTAGCTATCCTCTAATCCTCTGGCACATTGCCCGTTGCTAAGGATGTTTAAAATATCTCTGCTAGGACCCCTGCAATTTCTGCTCTAGCCTTTCACAAAGTTCAAGCAAACACCTCATCAGGCCCTGGGAATTTATCCATCCTAATTTCCCTCAAGACAGCAAATACCTCCTCCTCTATAATCTATACGTGGTTCATGACCTCACTGCATTTTTGCCTCTCTTCCATGGACTCGTCTGTCTCCCAAGTAAATACAGATGCAAAAAAATTCATGTAAAATCTCTCCCATCTCCTTTGGCTCTATGCATGGATGACTAATCTGATCTTCTAGAGGACTGATTTAGTCCCTTGCATTTCTTATACTCCTCAAGTACATCATTTGTTCCTTCCTACCTATACCTGATATGTACCTTCCTATTCTTCTTAACCAGGGCCTATCTCTCGAAAATCAAGGTTTGCTTCATGTGTTATCCTTGCCTTTTATTCTGACAGGAACATACAACCTCTGTACTCACAAAATTTCACTTTTGAAGGCATCTCACTTACCAAGCACACCTTTGCCTGAAAAAAACACAACTGTGCCCTATTCTACATTTGCCAGATCCTTTCTAATACTGTAGGTTTTCGTAAATGAAATGGCAGAGGCATTTTAAATATAGGTGAAACTGTAACAACTCCTTTTTTGTCAACCAAACACAGAACATAAAGCACGGTTAAAAAACTTTTCAACATTATGTCATCATGTCAGACCAGCTTCTTAAAGTGAACCCCAACTCAATGTCGGTGGTTGTGAATTATGCAGATGTTTCCACCTATTACTTTACCCTGCATCAAAATTGCCCTTTAACCCGAGGACCAGACCTATTCTTCTCCATAATTATACTGAAACTAATGGCATTCTGATGCAAAGATTTCCCCCGCAAACTCTTGTCACCTGCCCTGTCTCAGTCCCTAGTCGGATATCTAGTATTGCATTCCCTCTGGTTCAGGTCTGTATGTATTGATTAAGGGAACTCTCCTGAACACATTTGACAAACTCTTTCCCATCCAGCCCTTTTATAGTATGGGAGTCCCAATCAAAATGTGGAAAATTTAAATCATCTACTATCACCCCAAACTTTTGTTTCTTGCAACAGTCTGCAGTCTCTCTATAAATTTGTTCTAAATCCTGCTGACAATTGGGTGGTGATAGCATAATCCCATTAGTTATCCCTTTCTTATTCCTTCGTTCACCCATATAGCCTCAGTAGAACCTGTCTGTCCCGACTGAACACTTCCATAACTTTTTCCCTGACTAGTAATGCCACCCCTCCTTCCTTAACCCCTTCCACCCTATCATGTATAAAGCAACAAAACTACATAACAGCTGCCAGTCTGCCCCTCCTGCAACCAAGTCTCACTAATGGCTACAATTTCATAAATCCATGTGCTGATCCATGCCCTAAGCTCATCCGCTTTTCCTGCAATACTCCTTCCATTGAACTATGCACAACTCAGAACATTAGTCCCAATGTGCTCAACCTGTCAATTCCAGACTTTGTGTGAAAGCTTAACAACATCTTTTCCACAACCACTCCACCATCTGCTCTGGCGCTCCGGCTCCCATCCCCCTGTGTCTCATGTTTAAACCCAAACTTCCAGATGAAAATTCACAAGAGGTTGCTGATGACTTTTTTGCTGGACTCTGTCAGGATGGAAGCAATTGAATGTATAGCAGCCGGTAAAATCCTGAAATTCAATGTGAAGTACAACAGAAGTGTGCCAAATTTCTGTAATCCTCTAGAACCTATCCTTATAAATTTGCTCATTGAACTTGCAGTGAATTAGATTTGGCACCTAAACTACCCCTGTGCCAAAGAAGAGACCAAGTGAGTGCCCCCTCTGACACCCCTAATCCATTCATCAAGGAAAGAGACGATCAGATGGCTTAGATCATCAGACAATCTATCTTGGAAGCAGTTCGATGATGACCTGGATTGCATCTTGTAAGCTACCTTGGCAGGACCTATCTATAGGAAAATCGACTTCCTCATAGCTATTGTGTTCAACTTTACTAAAGAGCGATTCAGCCCAATGGAGAAGAAAAGAGGATCTTAAACATTCATCGCACCCAAACAGGAGGGAAAGGGAGATTCACCACCTGAGACGTGAGATAAAGACCCTGAACAACAATTCAAAGACAGTTCACATGACGAAAAAGAAGAGGTCAAAGATCTAACTGCGGGAACAGCTGTGCAAGCTCAGGAGGGTGGAATTGAGAGATATCATTGGCAACTCATGCCTGGGATGGCAAGGCCTTGGCTCAGCACACTTCCAGTGATGGGGGAGTGCAAATGCAAGGGATAGGCATGACATGGTCCAGGCAGGGTATGGAACCACCAAGATGAAAGGCAAATAGTGGAGTTGGGGTCACAGGGTGCCTGGACGAAATGGGATCTTCCCAAGATCACTTGGGCAGAGCTTTTGAGACTGGAGCCCTTCCACATTTCTTTCCTCCTGCGGTACGTGTATGACACTCTCCCTACACCATCACAGCTGCACACATGGGGGCTGAGGGAGGACCGCAGTTACAAGCTTTGTGTTCAGCAGAGTTTACTGGCACACATACTGCCAGGATGCAAAACAGCTTTAACACAAGGATGGTGTGGGTAGTGCCACGACAAGGTCCTGCTGTCCCTTACTAACATACTGGAGCGGGAGAGGTGTAAAGAGAGACCAGCTGGCAGAGAGGCAAACAAGTCAGTCAGCTTCATCAGGAGAGGGCCATGCCTGTCATATCGAAGAGGCCTAAATCCAATCTGCTGCACACTACCAAAACATGAGAGATAAGGGACAATGTGGGGTGGAAGCTGCAGTTTCCAGAAGTGGTGCAAACCACACTTTGACCAGACATCATTCTGTGGTCCACTGAAGACAAGGAAATCATCCTGGTGGAGCTCACAGTACCACGAGAGGAAGGATGAGAGGGGTTCACGAGAGGAAGGCCCTGAAGTCCCGGTCCGTAGTCCAGGAGTGCTGGAACAAAGGATAGCAGATGTGGCTATAGAGGATTCCCAGCAAGGTCAGTATGGAGGCTGCTGTCTACACTGGGCCTTGTTGAAAATAGCAGGAACCAAGCAGCTGGCAGGATGGGGGAGGAAGCAGAAAAAGCCTCTTGGGCAAGAGGAGTTGAGCTGGAAGTCAGGGGCAGATGGGCAGTGACTTGGCCACCACTGCTGACCCGCCAGCTGGTGAGTGTAGTGTTTAAGGGTCGAAACACTCTATGAATGTTGGGCACCACCTGACGATATCTGCTCCTGGCCAAGTGCTACCATTACCTCATCAGGTAACTGAGGAGAGCACCCCAGTGTATGATGCAAGGCTCAGGTTCATTGAGTTTGTCCATTTCATTGGCAGCTGAGTGAGTGCTGCTAGTTTCAGGCAGATGACATTTTTTTGATTGATTTGAGTTTGCATAAATATTTGTAATGGTTTTAAAAGGACTTCTAAAAAAAATAAACAGTTATGTTTTAAATAATTTGACTAACCTTTGTAAGATTTGGAATATGCTTGAATGAACATTCAGAATATGGTCTTTTCTGCATTGCAGGAAGCCTGATTGGGTATTGCTATTTTGAGCTTGCTTTCAGTCCACTGGAGCAACGCCGTGCTTTCAGTTCCCTGCTAGTTAAATTCCCCATCCCACTTCCTTTCTTTTGTTTCGGCGTGTTGAACTTAATATTGGATTCTGTCAACTTTGATATCTCCTAAGTTCTGAACTGGGCATTTCTATTGGGTCATCATTGGTGATGTTGGCTCAGTTTTTCTCCCTTTATTAGAACAGCCTATCGTCTTGGGGATGGCCCACCACCAGGCTACTGAAAATACCCAACAGAAAGAACCACAATCATCCCCTAACTGCTATTACGCACTTGGCGTGGTCTCACATCATCACAGATATTCCCTGTCTTACTCACTTTCCCCCACCTTCTCTTCAATCCAAGATTACACTTTTTTTAAATGTGCCCCAATTCTGACAAAGAGTTTCTGACCTGAACTGTTAAATATGTTTTTCTTTCTACAACTGCTACTGATCTAAAAGTGTTCTCGATGTTTGCAACTTTTCTTCAGTGTCCATATTAGTGCTAGTAGAAACTGTATAAGCAGACAGGGAGTCGATAATGGGGCTTAAAGATGCCCATATGTACGAGGGAGAAAAGTACCTTGTATTTTTACTCTTCAGTGCACTTGGCTAGTGCTCTAATTTTTATCACCTTCTCCGGGCTTAGTGGCAGCAGCCTAACCACCTTGAATGCCCTTGTTTGGGATTCTGAATGCCGCAAGCACCCTCAAATCAGAATCAAGTTTAATGTCATTGGCATACATCGTGAAATTAGTTGTCTTACGGCAGTAGTACAGTGCAATACGTAATTAAAAAATCCATAATTTACAATAAGAAATTTATATGTAATAAATAGTGTAAAAAGAGAGTGAAAAACAGTGAGGCAGTGTACATGGGTTCATTGTCCATTCAGAAGTCTGGCGGTGGAGGGGAAGGAACCGTTTTAAAACGTTGAACATGTCTTGATTGTAGCAACGAGAAGAGGGTATGTCTCAGGTAACTGGGGTCCTTTATGATGGATGCCGCCTTTTTGAGGCATCACTTTTTGACGATGTCCTTGATGCTGGGGAGGCTCGTGCCCACGATGGAGCTGGCTGAGCTTTCAACTTCCTGCAGCTTCTTCTGGTACTGTGCAGTGGCCCCTCCATACCAGACTGCGAAACAATGCTCTCCATGGTGCATCTGTAGAAACTTGCTAGAGTCTCTGATGACATACTAAATCTTCTCAAGCTTATAAAGAAATATAGCTGCTGTTCTGCCTTCTTTGTAATTGCATCAATATTTTTGACCCACCACAGATCTTCAGAGATGTTGACAACTAGGAAGTTGAAACTGCTCACCCTTTCCTCTGCTGATCTCTCGATGAGGACAGTTGTGTGTTCTCTCGACTTCCCCTTTCTGAAATCCACAATCAATTCTTTTGTTTTACTTGTTAGAGTGAGTTTTTCGGTAGATGATACATTTACACTGAAATGATTCTGGCCACCAGTCTTCTGTTTGACAAAGTACTGTGGATTGAGTTCACAACAATGCATTTCTTAAAAGCTGTGAACCCAGTTCATTTGTAACAATGCTGTTCCTAAAAGCTGTGAAAACTGGAATACTAGCCCAGACGCTGGGGATGGCAGTGTGAAGTTTACAGGTAGTTTCGAAGACAGCATTATCTATAGTTTGTAAATATGAATTGTTCTCTATGTCAGCACGTAAAATTCCAAATAAATGTATTGTGAATTTCACTTGCATTCCTAAAGGCTGTGAATACCAGCCCAGACATGCTTGCGTCAGGAGGAATGGATGAAGTCAGAAGGTGTGATGTTTTGTATGTAACTTCAAAAGAAAACATTGTCTATACTTGTAAGTATGGATTGCCCTTTGTCTTTAGCAAATAAATTTCGAGCCCACTTTGGGCTAGCAGACCTTTCCACCGAAGCGTCTCTGTCCGTATGATGCCTGCTGTACCTTGTTGTGTCGAGTAAAGAAGCTGCTTTGTGTCTACCAGTAACTCTCCGCTGATTTCATCCACCCCACAACATTTGGTGTCAGGAATGGGATGCCTTTGTGACCCATCGTGTGGCCAGTGTTCCGAGCAGTCTAAGTTGGTGAGTATTTTTCTAAAATAACACTCACACTTGGATCTGTTCGGTCGGTGGACACACGGGAACACAAGGTTTCAGGGACGTGGAGAGCTGAACTGGTAGATATAGAAGTAGTGTGTGCGTGTGCATGTGTGTTTATGTAAGTGAGGAAACTTTGCGTGTTAACTTGGTTAACTTGGTGAGATGGAGCTACCAGTTGTGAAAGGTGGTAACCAACGGTACGGTTTGAGACGCCAAAGGAGGGGTGTGTATACTCGTTCAGGGAGCTGCATTTTAGTGTATGCGTGTGCAAGTGTGACGCAAAGGAATACACAGTCATCATGAGTTCGGGTATTCAAAAGTGGCAGATTGTGGAATACATACTCTGCGGTCTTACATTTTGCGTGGTGTGGGAATTCATGTGGGGATATCTCAGGGAGAGGTTTTACCCAGATATATCTGCCAGGATGGCGCCTATTGAGGTCAGGCAACGTCAGGTTGAGAACCGTGATGATCCAAGCCAGCCCTTGACCTTGATTATGAACTATTCATAAGCCCTTCACCCCTGGGGAGAAACAGAGCATTTTGTCTGAATTGCCCTCACTTAAAGTCACCTGGGGGAACTCAGAATTCTTGTGTAGGCTTGAGGAAATAGTTGAAATTCACCAGATGCACCCTAAAGATATACACGTGTTGGTAAAAGTGAAGTGCCCAAGGAATATGTGGGACCGGATGGCCCAGGGGGTGCGGGATGGTACGTGGGCATCTGCCAGTAATATCGCGCTTTTAAAGGGGAAGTTAGGCAGCGGCTGGGGGAAGGTGACAGTAGGTGGGGAACGATAATGGCAGCGATTCAAAAAGCTGACGAGACAGCCATGGGTTATGCAGAACGTAAATACCGAGTGTACGAGGAGTTTTCCGGGTTGGATAATCCAGGGAGGGACAACCCAATCTTCCTAAAAATGCTGAAGGAAGGCCCGAGCTCAGCCCACCAGGAAGTTTTAGATTTAGGCATAACGGTGGGGTCGACCTACTCTGCGACAGTTTCGTGGGCCAGTGAGATAGACCGAAGAAAGTGCAAAGAGAAATCGTAAAGTGGCTATAATGGATGCAGCTGCTGTGATGTCCCAGAGAGTTTGTTTTGCTTGCCAGCAGCCAGGGCATGAAGCGAGGAATTGCTGGAATAGACGTGGAAGGGTAATGGAGTTGATATGCTACAGGTGCGACCTATTGGGAGATGGTTGGAGGCAGTGTCCAAAACAAAGGAAAGAAAAACAGGTGAACGTCACAGCAGACACACAATCTCTCAACCTACCGATGCCCAGTCTGACTGTCGATCAGATCAAAGAGCTGGTAAAGACGGCTCCTAAGTCAGGAAAAGATGTGGCTGCGGGCTTCACTGCCAGCGCAGGTGACCCGCGGATGTACACAACAGCATTGTTAGGGGACCGACAATGCAATATGTTAGTGGACACGGGCATCGGTATCGATAACAGACCTACCCTTACCAACAACCAGACAGGCTATTTATATTACGGGAGTAGGAGGAGTATGTCCAAATAGCGAGGGCACTATCCTTGGAATAGACATCATAAGGGAAGCAGGAGCTGTTATAGATTCAGGAAAGGAAGAATTAATATGGACAGATCAGGGGCAGCGAACGCGTACAACCAATAGAATACACAACTTGGCTAACAAAGTCGCATCTACCCCGATCACCAGAGACTGGAGCCAGGATAGTGTCTATGGGTTACCTTGTCAGCAGTTCCCAGCAGTGTGGGCTAGACGCATGCAAGATTGTGGTCGAGCAAAGATAAACCCAGTTAAAATGGAGGAGGGTCTGTATAAACCCCATAAGCAGTACCCTATAAAAATTGACACACTGACAGCTGTCCAGGGTATAGTGAAGGAACAAAAACACCAGGGGATACTCAGAGAGACTGCGGCCACTATTAACTCGCCTACATGGCCAGTAAAGCCCAGTGGACCATATCCATTAACAACAGGCTATACCACCCGTAAGACCATGCCGAGATTGCATCCCATAATGGCGGGACCTGCAACAATCCCAATGGCACAGATCTTCAGAGATGTTGACAACTAGGAACTTGAAACTGCTCACCTTTTCCTCTGCTGATCCCTCGATGAGGACAGTTGTGTGTTCTCTTGACTTCCCCTTCCTGAAGTCCACAATCAATTCCTTTGTCTTACTGAGGTGCAAGACTGAGGAAAATCCATCATGTTTGTACACCACGATGAGTTCATCATAGAGCTTACTCCACCTCTTCTACCACGAAGAGACCAAGCTGTTCTGTATTTTCAGTGGATGATGAAGCTTTCAGGCTGCAGTGCTGTGTCCAAAATGGTGGAGGTGAGCCATGTTTCCATGAAGCAAAGTACACAGCAGTCCCTGATGTCCCTCTGGTACAGCAATCTTGCTCTGACGCCTTCAATTTTATTTTCCAGAGACTGTACATTCACCAGCAGGATAGTATTCACCATCCTAGAGAGGCAAGAGGGGTTCAGAAATTTTGGAAGATAAGGGATAAACTCTCTTGGAGAATAGTTATTGTTCATTAAAATGGTATCCTTTCTTTTAAATTCTCATCTGCTTCAAAATTCTGAGAAATAATATTAGTTCTGTCCAGAATCATTTGAATTAGAGTCACTGATAAAGTAAATAACTTCAAAGAGTGATAGAGCATGGAAACAGTTCTCCTGACTCCCCATATCCAAACTGACTATCAAATACTTGATTTGACATTAACCCCAGCTTAATCAATTTCCCAGCATTCCCATCAATTCTACCTCTCATCTACACACTAGGGCAATTTAAGTCAATTAATCAATCAGCTGACAGATTGTTGTACTATGCCACAATGCCACCCCAATGAACCTCACTGAAGCACTTTATGTGCAAATTGACAAAATAAACCAGTAATCCCTTGAATATGGAACATCTGTCTGGTTTTATGAGTAGGTTTGAATGTCTGAGATGATGAAAGGGAATATAAAGTTATCCTCTCCTATCCTGACTCATTTTACCCTTGTACTCAAAGTAATTTAGAGACTAGGAAACAAAAATGTAAATAATTTTCACCCAGCACAGCTCTCAAGTGAGATCTGATTTAATGCATTTAGGACTTAAAATTCCACTTTTTGTACCAAGCTCTTGTATCCATTTGTCTTTTAGCTCACAGCAGATATAACGTTTTCTTATCTGCAGAAGCAGTCGCTTCTAGTTTAAACTTTCTAGTAACTGGGCCAAATTTGTAGATCATAAATTAAGACCATAAGACATAGGAGCAGAATTAGGCCAGTCAGCTCATCAAGTCTCTTCCGCCATTCCATCATGGCTGATCCTGGATCCCGCTCAGCTCCATACATCTGCCTTCTCACCATATCCTTTGATGTCCTGACCAATCAGGAAACTATTAACTTCCTCATAAATATACCCATGGACTTGACCTCCCTCGCCGTCTGTGGCAGAGCATTCCACAGATTCACTACACTCTGGCTAAAAAAAATCCTTACCTTTTTTCTAAAGGGTCGCCCCTCAATTTTGAGGCTGTGCCCTCTAGTTCTGGACATCTCACCATGGAAACATCCTTTCCACATCCACCCTATCCGGTCCTTTCAACACGCAGTAGTTTTCAATTAGATCCCCCCGCATTCTTCTAAGTTCCAGTGAGCACAGGCCCAAAGCTGCCAAACACTACTCTATATTCTCCTTTTTTAAAGAAAGGGGCTTCCCTTCCTCCACTATCAACTCTGCTCTTAAACGCATCTCCCCCATTTCATGTACATCTGCTCTCACTCCATCCTCCCACCACCCCACTAGGAATAGGGTTCCCCTGGTCCTCATCTACCACCCCACCAGCCTCCGGGTCCAACATATTATTCTCCGTAACTTCCGCCACCTTCGACGGGATCTCACCACTAAGCACATCTTTCCCTCCCCCCCTCTCTCTGCATTCCGCAGGGATCGCTCCCTACACAACTCCCTTGTCCATTCGTCCCCCCCATCCCTCCCCACTGATCTCCCTCCTGGCACTTATCCGTGTAAGCGGAACAAGTGCTACACATGCCCTTACACTTCCTCCCTTACCACTATTCAGGGCCCCAAACAGTCCTTCCAGGTGAGGCATCACTTCACCTGTGAGTCGACTGGGGTGATATACTGCGTCCGGAGCTCCCGATGTGGCCTTTTATATATTGGTGAGACCCGACGCAGACTGGGAGACCGCTTTGCTGAACATCTACGCTCTGTCCGCCAGAGAAAGCAGGATCTCCCAGTGGCCACACATTTTAATTCCATGTCCCATTCCCATTCTGACATGTCTATCCATGGCCTCCTCTACTGTAAAGATGAAGCCACACTCAAGTTGGAGGAACAACACCTTATATTCCGTCTGGGTAGCCTCCAACCTGATGGCATGAACATCGACTTCTCTAACTTCCGCTAAGGCCCCACCTCCCCCTCGTACCCCATCTGTTACTCATTTTTATGCACACATTCTTTCTTTCACTCTCCTTTTTCTCCCTCTGTCCCTCTGAATATACCTCTTGCCCATCCTCTGGGTCACCTTCCCTCCTTGTTTTTCTTCCCGGACCTCCTGTCCCATGATCCTCTCGTATCCCCTTTTGCCTATCACCTGTCCAGCTCTTGGCTCCATCCCTCCCCCTCCTGTCTTCTCCTATCATTTTGCATCTCCCCCTCCCCCTCCAACTTTCAAATCCTTTACTCAGTCTTCCTTCAGTTAGTCCCGATGAAGGGTCTCGGCCTGAAACGTCGACTGCACCTCTTCTTACAGATGCTGCTTGGCCTGCTGCGTTCACCAGCAACTTTGATGTATGTTGCTTGAATTTCCAGCATCTGCAGAATTCCTGTTGTTTGCGTCTATATTAACCCTTTTATTGCTGGAATCATCCTCATGAGCTTCCTCTGGATTCTCTCCAATGACAAAACATCCTTTCTCAGATATAGGGCCCAGAACTGTTGATAATACTTCAAGTGCGGCCTGACTAGTGTCTTATAAACGTCCAACATTATCTCCTTACTTTTATATTCTATTCCCCTTGAATTAAATGCCAACATTTGCATTTGCCGCCTTTACCACAGACTCAACCTGTAAATTAACCTTCTGGGAGTCTTGCACAAGGATTCCCAAGTTCCTCTGCACCTCTGATATTTGAAACTTTTCCCCAGTAATAGTCCATACTATTGTTTCTTTTACCAAAGTGCATTATCATGCATTTTCCAGCACTGTATTCCATCTGCCACTTTTTTGTCCATTCTTCCAATTTGTCTAACTTCTGCTGCAATCACATCGATTCCTCAACACTACCTACCCCTCCATCTATCTTTGTATCATCCGCAAACTTTGCCACAAAACCATAAATTCTGTTATCTAAATCAATGACAAACAATATGAAAAGAAGAGGTCCCAATACTGACCTTTGAGGAACACCACTAGCCACTGATAACCAACCATAAAAGCTCCTTTTATTCCCACTTTTATATTATTGGCTAGTTTGCCCTCATAGTTCATCTTTTCCCTTCTTATAGCTTGTTTAGTTGCCTTTTGTTTGATTTTAAGAGGTTCCCAATCATTCAACTTCTCACCCACTTTTGCTTCCTTATATGCCCTTATACCTTATATGCTACGTTATAAAGACACAGCCTTGAACAATTTTAACTTCAAACAGATTACTGCTTGCTATTTACATTAAAACTGAATTTTAACCCTGTTTCCTAACTATGAGTAAGGTGCTTACAACCAGTCATTTCATCAAGAGGGAGTTTGTGCCACTTCCATAAACAGGAGATTGCTAGAGCAGTAAAGGCACTAAACTAAAAACTATTATTTGGGTAGATCTATCCTTTAGTAATTTAAATCAATGTCTAACTGACCAAGAATGCACCTCCATCATTGTAGGATGTATAGATTGTCTGGGCGATTATAATTTTAGAGCATTAATCAGTAACTATGATCACTTGAGTCTCATGTCAAAACAGTAACACCTCATCAGAGAAAAATGATCAACAACAGAAGAGTCATAGTCTACAGCTCAGAAACAGACCCTTTGGCCCATCTAGTCCATGCCAAACCATTTAAACTGCCTACTCCCATCGTCGTTGACTCAGCCAGGGTTCAGCTACTCTGGATTGGGTGTTGTGCAATGAACGGGAGTTCATTAGAGAGCTTAAGGTAAAAGGGACTCTTAGGGGCCAGTGATCATAATATGATATAATTCACCCTGCAATTTGAGAAGGAGAAGCTAAAGTCAGATGTATCAGTATTACAGTGGAGTAAAGGCATGAGAGAGGAGCTGGCCAAGTAGATTGGAAAAGAACAGTGGCGGGGATGACAGCAGTGGCTGGAATTTCTGGAAGCAGTTCGGAAGGTGCAAGATATTTATATCCCAAAGATGAAGAAGTATTCTAAAGGCAAGATGATATCACCGTGGCTAACAAGAGAAGTTAAAGCCAACTTAAAAGCCAAAGAGAGAGTATATAATAGAGCAACAATTATTGCGGAGTTAGAGGATTGGGAAGCTTGGGGTACTTGGAGGCACATGATAAAATAGGCCATAGTCAGCATGGTTTTCCCAAGGGAAAATATTGCCTGACAAATCTTTTGGAAATCTTTGAAGAAATAACAAGCAAGATAGACAAAGGAGGATCGGTTGATGTTGTGTACTTGGATATTCAGGAAGCCTTTGACAAGGTGCCACACATGAGGGTGCTTAACAAGCTACGAGCCCATGGTATTACAGGAGAGATTCCAGCATGGATAAAACAGTGGCTGATTGGCAAGAGGTAAAGAGTGGGAATAAAGGGAGCCTTTTCTGGTTGGCTGCCAGTGACTACTGGTGTTCCACAGGAGTCTGTGTTGGGACAACTTCTTTTTACATTATATACTAATGACTTGGGTGACGGAATTGATAGGTTTGTGGCCAAAGTTGCAGGCGATATGAAGGTAGGTGGAGGGGCAGGTAGTTCTGAGGAAGTAGCAAGGATACAGAAGAATTTAAACAGATTAGGAGAATACATTTCTAGTTCAAATCCCACTGTGCAGCACCAGCAAACGTTCCCACTAGCATATTAGTCCCCTTATAATTCAGGTGCAAAAAGTTCTATTCAAAAGGTTCAAAGAAACATCTAAACAAGCCTGATGCATTTTGGAAACAAGTCCTGTGGACTGATGAAGTCAAAATAGAACTTTTTGGCCGCAATGAGCAAAAGTATTTTGGAGAAAAAAGGGTGCAGAATTTCATGAAAAGAACACCTCTTCAACTGTTAAGCACAGGGGTGGATCGATCATGCTTTGGGCTTGTGCTGCAGCCAGTGGCACGGGGAACATTTCACTGGTAGAGGGAAGAATGAATTCAATTAAATACCAGCAAATTCTGGAAGCAAACATCACACCGTCTGTAAAAAAACCGAAGATGAAATGAGGATGGCTCTACAGCAGGATAGTGATCCTAAACACACCTCAAAATCCACAATGCACTACCTCAAGAGGTACAAGCTGAAGGTTTTGCCATGGCCCTCACAGTCCCCTGACCTAACCATCATCGAGCATCTGTGGATAGACCTCAAAATAGCAGTGCATGCAAGACGGCCCAAGAATCTCACAGAACTAGAAGCCTTTTGCAAGGAAGAATGGGCGAAAATCCCCCAAACAAGAATTGAAAGACTCTTAGCTGGCTACAAAAAGCGTTTACAAGCTGTGATACTTGCCAAAGGGGGTGTTACTAAGTACTGCCATGCAGGGTGCCCAAACTTTTCCTTCGGGCCCTTTTCCTTTTTTGTTATTTTGAAACTGTAAAAGACGAAAATAAAAAAAAGTTTTCTTGATTAAAATATTAAATAAATGTGTCATCTTTAACTTTATGCCTTTTAGAAATCAGTTCATCTTTTACTTGCTTAGCTATTCAGAGTAACAGAAATTTTGATCAGGGGTGCCCAAACTTTTGCATGCCACTGTATAGTCAGTCATAGTCATACTTTATTGATCCCGAGGGAAATTGGGTTTCATTACAGTTGCACCAACCAAGAATAGAGTATAAAATAGAGTATAGAGTATATAATGATTCTGCCATGTTCAGACAAGTGATAATACAATCTATAGGATTTAAATGTACATAACCTTATAGTCAAAAAGTATATTCATGGAAGGTAATTACAGTGAGAATCTTAATTTAGTATTCGAAAGAATTCATGTTGTGACTATGATTAAAAATATCTAATCTTCCTTCCAGAATCTCATTTCAGTGTATAATAGATTTTAAGTGTATAAAATGTACTGAATGCTATTTAAATTCATTTGTTCTTTTCAATATATAGATTAACAAATTCTAGAAAAATAGTCCAGTATACGGTATATTAGATGCAGCTGGTGAATTTCTGCTTACACTAGATGAAGCCCTGTAGGCAGAGAGACTTTAATATATGGTGCAATTTTAAAAAAATGTATACACTCATCTAATAAACCTCCATGACTGCATCATGGCCTGGTTCGGAAATTGCACCACCTCAGATCGCAAGACCCTGCAGCGGATAGTGAGGTCAGCTGAGAAGATAATCGGCGTCACTCTTCCTGCCATCACAGACATTTACACCACACGCAGCATCCGCAAAGCAAACAGCATTATGAAGGACCCCACACACCCCTCATCCAAACTCTTCTCCCTCCTGCCATCTGGAAAAAGGCACTGAAGCATTCGGGCTCTCACGACCAGACTATGTAACAGTTTCTTCCCCCAAGCCATCAGACGCCTCAATATCCAGATCTTGGCTTGACACCAACCTACTGCCCTCTACTGTGCCCACTGTCTTGTTTATTATTTATTATTATTGTAGTGCCTGTGCACTATAGTGTTTTGTGCACTATATGCGGTCCTGGATAGGTCTGTAGTCTAGTGTAGTTTTTGTGTTTTTTCTTACATAGTTGTGTAGTTTTTGTATTGTTTCATGTAGCGTTATGGTCCTGGAAAACATTGTCTCATTTTTACTATGTTCTGTACCAGCAGTTATGGTTGAAATCACAATAAAAAGTGACTTGACTTGATGACTCCTATTTGCAATTTCCCCACAATTTCAGAATCTGTTCCTCGGTTTCCTCATTCTTTCCGAATTTCTCCCCAACCCTTTTTCCCTGTTCATGACCGTTCCCTGATCCTCACCTCTAAGCCAATTCCATTTCTACCCTATGCCAGTTTGACATTCCCTTATCTGATTATGCATTTTCCTTACTATCAGTGGTCTTCTTCTTAGTCCTATCAATTTTATGCTTTTCAGAATATTATTCTCCCACTCACCGATCTACTTGCTGCCCACCTTACAATCTCTTTCTCTGGTCATTTTTCCAGCTCCCAAATTTCTCTGTGCTATCCTGCCTTGATCTTCTCATTTAACATTCTTTCTTCGGATGTTGAAGGGAGATGATTTGCAGCTGCTGTCTCTGGACCCTAAAAACGTAGTGGAAATTAATAATGGAGTTCTTGGATATGATTTCTCTATGTGGATCACTGAGTTGTGAACCCTGCAATTCTCTCCAGAGAGTAGTGTGTGTTTCTTCATCCCTGCTACATGTTACACAGTCTTTGTAGACTCAGGGCAGAGCCATGTCTTGTGTGCCGTAGCAGGAGGGAGGAGGTGGAGGGCAGCAGTGAAGTGAACAACACACACACAAAGTGCTTGACGAATCAAGCAAGTCAGGCAACATATATGAGGGGGGATAAGCTTTCAATGTTTTGGGCTGAGGCATTTCTCGAGGACTGGAAAGGGAGGGGGAAGAGGTCAGAATAAGAAGGTGAAGGGGGTGGGAAGAAGGAGAATTAGTTGTCAAGTGATAGGTGAAACCAAGTGAGGGGAAAGGTGGGTGGATGGGTGGGGGGGGGAAGGATTAACATAAGAATCTGGAAGGTGATAGGTGGAGAAGTAAAGGGCTGAAGAAGAGGGAATCTGATAGAGGACAGTGGACCGTGGGAGAAAGGGAAGGAGGAGGGGCAGCAGAGGGAGCTGATGGGCAGAGAAGGGGTGAGAGAGGAGCCAGAATGGGGAATTAAAAAAAAGAGAGAAGCAGGGAGGGGAGGAGTAATTATCAGAAGTTAGAGAAATCTGTGTTCATGCCATCAGGCTGGAAGCTACCCAGGAATATGAATCATTGGTCCTCTGCCCTGGGTGGGGCCTCATCCTTGCATTAGAGGAGGCGATGGACCAACATGTCAGAATAGGAAGACTAATTGAAATAAGTGGGACTGGGAAATCCTGCCTTTTGTGATAGATGGAACAAAGGTGCTTGACAAAGTGGGTCCAGCCCTGACCCACTTCTATGTTTGGGTCTCAGCGGGGTAAAGGAGATGCAGATGAGGCCGCACCTGGTGCACTGGATACAGTAGCTGACCCCAACAGACTCACAGGTGAAGTGTTGCTTCATCTGGAAAGACAGACTGTCTGGGGAGGTTCTCTTTTGATGTACTGTTAGTATGAGCCAATATGGCCTTTGAAGTTCAATTGTCAGCCCAACAGTGTTTGCACCGAAATGCTAAGCACGAGCAAAAGACCTTGCCACTATTTCTACTTGAAATGATATGTAGCAAGTTACCATTTGATCACTCCATTTCAAGTGGAAATTTAGTCATTTCCTTTTGGAATTCAATGGTATATATTCAAGAAACTGAACTCTGAGGATATTAGAAGACACCAGCCTTTAAAATTTGTATTTTAAATTCCTTGATCTTCATTCAACCATAGGTGCTGGAGAATGGCTTAGTATCAAATCACACTATCTTGCCAAAAGTGCATGTAATTTGTGCTAGACAGCTAACAGACAGAAGAGAGGGCACCTTTAGAGAGGGAGCTTGGAGTCATGAATACTAACACTCTGGCAGAGATTGCTGATTTGTACTTAATTATTAACATCACACCCCCTCCAACTACTTTTGCTGGTTCCCACAGTAATCCACAATGACAGCAGTGAAATGACCCCTAGACTTTCTCTTGTGTCAGTGAAGAAAGAACATTGGAGGCCATCTTCCCATCACTCCAAGTTTTTGAATGTGCCAAGCAAACAAGGGATGAACTCTTTTCTCCTTGTCCATTTAACTCAGATGTAAAATACTGAGACTCCATTCTTAGCCCCTGAGTGCTGAGGTTTACATCTACATGGTTCAATATAAAATATGTGATACACTTTTCTTGCAGTCAATCAGGATCATGAGATTATACTAGTTATTCTACTCGTAAAAATAGTTGTTAGAAATAAGCATCTTCAGTTTAGTTTTGATGTTCTTAATCTAATTGAGTTTTGAAAGCGCCAATCTTAACATTGTATCTTAATTTGTGAAACAGATCATCCATCAAGTAAAAGAAAAGGAAGATTTTTATTCAAATTTCTTTGTTTAACATTTGTAACAAGATATTTCAAGCATGGAATTAGATATCTTGTATTTTAATCTCTGCAGCTGAAGTGTGCTTATATGGTATCATGTGGTTGGTAAATGGTCATTAATATGACTTGGCAAACAGAACTGTTATTTCGTTTCTTTAGCAACTCATAGGCATCAGTTGTGGTGTCATAAATAGCCTGAGAGCATGTATCAATTTTCGTATGTTACTGAGGTATAAAATGTTTATAATAATATTGGCTCTTGATAGGGGAGATGCTCCACATAGATTGTCCAATTCTCATGCGGCGATTTTTAAAAAAATTACATTGTATCTATTTTGATAAGGAGGAAAGAAGATAAAAGGCTACCTTAAATGCTACAGTTGATTATAACAACATTATCTTTGATGGTTCTGGGTTTTCATTTCAATATAGAATTGTTAGTTCCTTAGTTCTCCTGCAGTCCACAGGAACTAATTGCTCAGAGATTAATGCTTTAACTAGGGGTGGGGGTGGGGTGGATTCAGTGAGGCATTAAAAAGTATCCGCATCTGGGGGTGGGTCGGAGATTCAGTGAGGCATTAAAATGTGTCTACTTTTCTTCATTTTCCATGACAAAGAACTAGTAAACTAATGTAAGGATGAAAGAAGGGGAAGATCATTGGACTAAACAAAATGTGTATGGATGGGCAGGCCTGCAGGAATATGAGGTCAAATACTGAATTCTTTCAGAACAGTCATTGTTGGACCTTCGCAATAAATATATGAAAGGTTTTAAAGTAAGGCATAAATGTATGACCAGAATTAAAATGTATCTCTTGTTGCACAAAAATTATTGCACAATCAGCAACGAAGCTGGCAACACTTAATAGTAGTACGATATTACTGAAATTGTTATACTATTTTATTACAATTAAATGTTCGTATGTATCACCAGTGTACAGTGAGAAATATAAACGAAGTAATAGCTGGAGTTAATACAACTGAAGATCATCAGTGTTGTGTGATGATTTATGTTCCGCAATGGTGCACTTTACAAAAGCCACTTATTACTGTTTGTGTAAATTTTTGACAAACTTTTATGGATGTGTGGTAGAGAGTATATTGACTAGCTGCATTACTGCCTGGTATGGAAACCTCAATGCCATTGAATGGAAAATCCTACAAAAAAGTAGTGGATACAGCCCAGTCCATCACGAGTAAAGCCCTCCTAATGAGCACATTTAAATGGAGCGTTGTCACAGAAAAGCAGCATCCATAATAAGGGGACCCCAACTCTCGCTGCTGGAGCGGAAGTATCAGTACTCACACTATCAGGTCCAGGAATGGTTACTATCCCTGAACCATCAGGCTCTTGAAGATAACTTCATTTGCCCCTCACTGAAATGTTCCCACAACTTTCAAGGACTTTCAGGGACTCCTGATCTCATGTTCTCGATATTTATTGCTTATTTATTTATTTATTCACTCACCTGTAGCTGGAAAAACCTGAGGTATGGGCATAACCAAGCACATTTACTTCCAATTGCTAGGAACTTTCAGACTGTTCTAGTGGTGTTAAGTATTGTGGCTCTCTGAAGATCTTCATAAATAATTGCTGTGTAGGCCTAATTGTTTAGTGCTCTTGTGTAGTGACGTTGGGGATGATACCACTTGTAGATGTTACTATTGGGAGAATGTATACCCTGCTTATGATCCATAGTCTTGCAATTTTCTCTTTTAACTCAGCAAATTTCTGGTGTTTTTCATTTATTGATTACTGTATGTTGTTTGTGTTTGGAATGGCTATATCTATTAAGTAAGTTGTTCTTGCTTGTTTATCCTGTGATATTATATCTGGATAGTTATTATTATTTCTTTCTCTTTGTATTTACATGGTTTGTTGACTTTTGCACACTAGTTGTATGCCCAGTTGGTGCAGTCTTTCATTGATTCTACTGTGGTTATTGGATTTATTGAGTATGCTTGCAAAAATGAATCTCAGGGTTGTATGTGGTGTTGTATATGCAGTTTGAAGATGAGTTTACTTTGAAATTTGAACTTTGTGGTCTACAATTTTTAAAACAGTCCATTGCTTTCAAGTTAGCGGATTTGCATGGGATGGTAAACTGTATATAATGCTGGGAATTCTAATAATAGATTTGATAGGCTTTTAATGATATGTCTAATATGAAATAGCCAGAGTTTTTTAAATAACGTTTTAGTGCCTGGCAGTGCAGAAATAGTAAGCCAAGCTTTTAAATATGATTGACTTAATTAGCACAGAGATAGGTGCCAACTTGTCTGGCTTACAGCGCAGATCTTTTATTGGGAAGTGGGGCAGTTCTCAGTATTAAGTTGCATTTGGTTACAAAGTAATGTTGTAATTATAGTACCACGCATCTATTTTGGAAGGTAAGTGTGATGTAATAGATGTGAAGGGAACAATACAAAATAAGGCAAAGATACCCAATGACAATGCCTCCACAGCCAGGTTATTTGTGAAATGATTGAAAGGTAATTCCTCGCACAGTTTATGACAGCTAACACAACGGCTCGCGTCTTCAGATAAAAATAATGGGTCTGCCATTCCTCCACGAATGTTAGTGATAAAGCAGACATGAGCAAAGTTCTGTGGAATGCCAGGAGAAGGCATCAAATGAAGTCTGGAATTTCAACTAGGTTTCACTGCTCATTTTAGTGCTACAGATCAAGCAATTTAAACTACAATTATGTCCAGTTAATGAAATCTAATAATCTTTTGTGCATGTTTAGCTACATTGTGCTGAAACTTAAACCTTGGACACAAACCTGGTCATGGCGTATTTGAGTGAATTAATCACCCTGGCAACCATTACCTAATTGCGTTAAAATATGGGGCTTCTGGGAGTTTCTGAAGCAAGTGTATATTTTTAAGTACAAATAAACTCAGAGATGACTTTCAAAATTTATGACATTTATGCAATTTACTAAGAGAGTGACTGCTGAACATCAGAATTCTCTGAATTCAGTTTTCTGGTTCAATCTGGTTTCTCCTAGGTTAAAAATGCTTGTCTTTTGCAAAAGATCAACTCTTGCATTTATTAACAACATCATGTTACCTTTTCTTAGATGTACTTTATTTTTGCATTCAACACAACTACAACAAAAAAGCGATCGAGTTCTATCAATCTGCCCAATTGCACTGCCCATGGAATACTACATTCTGGCATGTTCTAATGGTTGCATAGCAAAGTTTTAAAAATATGCACAATTTTGCAAAAGCATGCCTGTCAAAAAGGAGGCAATTCTTTATCCAGAGAGTGGTGAATCTGTGGAATTCATTGCCATGATGAATGTGGAGGCAAAGTCATTGTGTATACTTAAGGTGGAGGTTGACAGATTCTTGATGAGTACCGGTGTCAAAGGTTACAGGGAGAAGGCGGGAGAATGGGTTGTGGTGATAATAAATCAGCCATAGTGGAATGGCGGAGCAGACTTGAAGGAGTAGAATTAGGCCATTTGGCCCAATGTCATATAGTCTTATGGTTTTATTAAGTCACGCCTATAGCTGTTATTTGTTCATGTTTTGTAGTCTCATAGCTGTAAGATGGAGATCTTACTGAAAATTACAATGCATATTTTAAGATAATAAGCCATGGGGTCAGTATATGGGTCCTATTTGGGGGGAGCATGTAACTGAGGAGAACATTCATGTGAACTTTTGAAAAGGAATGCGCGGCTTCTGGATGGATACGCAGTGTCAAGTGTAGACTGTGGCAACAAGAGAACCATGTGATCACTTGGAGGGATATGAGAATGCTGTTGAAGTATCGCCACCTCCCAAGGGCAAAATGCCGTCAGATCACCATCCCCGCTAATTCACTGTCTTAAAGCAGAGGAGGTAGTCAGGAGCAAGGGGGGATGGGAAGTAATAGTTGACCAAGGGAAATACGAGTGGTAGAAGAAGAGGAGTGGGAAAGGGTCAGGGAGACAATGATGTGCTAAAATTAAAATAAATATTTTGTTGATTTAGGTGATGTCTTGTATTCACGATGAAGAGCAGAATTGATGCTAATGATATAATAATTAAATCTCCAGTCTTCCTGCGGTTTAGCTGATTGAATTTGTAGCATGATTGACATTGAATATTATGAAAATAGTCAAAGAAAGCATGCAGTGCAGAGGACAGGGTAGGTGATGAAAAGTTAGAAATGAATGTCAAAAGATGATTCATGCAAGTTATTTTTCTGTGTGCTGATTCAGAGTAGTTGTGATGTGGGCTGAGATGATGGGGAGGTTAACAATCTGAGCAAGACAGTGAAAGAGTGGGAGGAAATAACATTTATGGAGATGAAAGAAATCCTCTCTGACCGTGGTGTACTGCCGTTTCTTGTGCTGCTTGACTTCAGCTTTCGAAGATAATCTATTACACCACCTTCATTCAAGTATTGTGATTAAAATGTCAGATATGTACAGACAAGTACAAAAAGGCTAATGAGTGGTGGAGAAGATATAAGAGACTGAGTTTTGGGAGGGTAGGAGTTTACCTGCAGGTATACAAAGCCCTGGTTAGACTACACGCTTTGTTTGGACACCATACTTGGAGCATACTGTTCATTTCTGGTCATCTCATTATAGGAAAGATGTGGAAGCTTTAGGGAGATTGCAGAGGAGATCTACCAGGATGCTACCTGGATTTTTTTTATATATAGGCACCCGTTAGCCTCGTGAAACCATGGATTTGCGCCTTGGAAGGTTTCGAGGGCGCAGGCCTGGGCAAAGTTGTGTGGAAGACCAGCAGTTGCCCATGCTGCAAGTCTCCCCTCTCCACGCCACCGATGTTGTCCAAGGGAAGGGCACTAGGGCCGATACAGCTTGGCACCAGTGTTGTCGCAGAGCAATGTGTGGTTAAGTGCCTTGCTCAAGGACACAACACGCTGCCTCAGCTGAAGCTCGACCTAGCGACCTTCAGATCACTAGACGAACATATCAACCACTTGGCCACCTGGATTAGGGAACATATTTTGTTTGTTTGAGTGTGAAAGAGGATGAGAGGCAACTTTGATAGAGTTGTATAAGAGGATAAGAGACATAGATAGAATGGACAGTCAGGCCTTTTTCCCAGGGTAGAAATGGCTAATATAAGAAGGAATGATTTAAAAGTGATTGTAGAAAAGTACGTGGGTATGTTAGAGCTAATGGCAGTGATAGAAAAAATCTCTTTTTTTATACAGAGTGGTGGTTGTGTGGAAGACTCTACCAAGAGTGGTGGTACAGACAGATACATTAAGGACATTTAAGAGACTCCTGGATAGGCACATGCATGAAAGAAAAATGGAGGACTAAGTGCAAGGGAAGGGCGAGATTGATTTTGGAGTAAGTTCAAAGGTCAGCACAACATTGTGGGGTAGAAAGGCCTGTATCTATAGAACATAGAACATAGAATATAGAGTAGTATAGGACAGTACAGGCCCTTTGGCCCACAATGTTGTGCCGACCCTTAAACCCTGCCTCCCATATAACCCCCCACCTTAAATTCCTCCATATACCTGTCTACTAGTCTCTTAACTTTCACTAGTGTATCTGCCTCCACCACTCAAGCAGTGCATTCCACGCACCAACCAGTCTCTGAGTAAAAAACCTTCCTCTAATATTCCCCTTGAACTTCCCACCTCTTACTTTAAAGCCATGTCCTCTTGTACTGAGCACTGGTGCCCTGGGGAAGAGGTGCTGACTGTCCACTCTATCTATTCCTCTTAATACCTTGTATACCTCTATCATGTCTCCTCTCATCCTCCTTCTCTCCAAAGAGTAAAGCCCTAGCTCCCTTGATCTCTCATCATAATACATACTCTCTAAACCAGGCAGCATCCTAGTAAATCTCCTCTGTACCCTTTCCAATGCTTCCACATCCTTCCTATAGTGAGGCGACCAGAACTGGACACAGTACTCCAAGTGTGGCCTAACCAGAGTTTTATAGAGCTGCATCATTACCACGCGACTCTTAAACTCTATCCCTCAACTTATGAAAGCTAACACCTGGTTTGGACTTCCGTCGAGGTACTGGGTTCATTTAGAGAGAACACATCAGAGAAAAAATATGTTGGCCTAACACATTGATATCTGGATAACGGAAGGAATGTGGTCTCAAGATTCGGGGGAGTAGAGTTAGCACATAAATGAGGAGAAACTGCTTCTTCCAGAGAGTAGTGAATCTATGGAATTCCCTAGCCAGGGAAGCAGTAGAGGCTACCTCATTAAATATATTTAAAACACAAGTAGATTTTTGCGTAGCAGGGGAAATAAGGGTTATAGAAAAAAAAACAAGTAGGTGGAGTTAAGTCCACGGCTGGATGAGCCATGATCTTATCGAATGGCAGAGGCCTGCTTGATGGCATACTCCTGTTCCTATTTCTTATGTAAATAAGAAAGAGATGCAAATTAGAGCTCTGTTCCAAGAAATTTAAAAATAATGAAGTAGTTGTACTTTTCAGTACATTACTGTACAGGAATTCAATGGGGTAAGTGATAGAAATTAATTTGATGGCTGCAAATTGTAGTTCTAGGCCTTATAACTGGGAATGTAGTATAGAATAAGAGCTGGCTATTTTAGATGTTAAAATAGGAAATGATTCTACTTGAAGACGCTGGTAGAAATTGAAACCATCTTTCTTAAACTGTCTTCCTGAATCGTAGTGAATTTAATTTATCCAAAACAAAATACAGTAACATGCCATGTGATTGTTTAATGAGCTTGACAACTGTAGCAGAATAGATGGCTTGCTGACATCAAGGCAAAAGACTGTGAGCTGAAAACAAGAATAGCCATTTAGTATGGTCGTATGTTATTTGTTGCATTCCTCTATAATTTGGTTAATAATTTATATTAATGACTTGCATTTTAAAATTAAGAACATAATTGAAAACATTTTACATGTCATTAAATTGGTGTTAAGGTTGAGGAAGAGGTGAGGAGGTTATGCTGCTGAAAGAACAAATAATAAGAAAATGAATTTCAACATTAAATCTGGGTTGCATATTACTTGCAACGTATGGATCACAATCGGCTAGATGAATTGAGAGCTCTGAGAGTAAAAACACACATGACAGAGAGTAACAATGCAAGCTCATGTTAAAACGTACAGAAGTTCATAAGCTGTATTATATTAGGGGTACTCTGTTTCTCTTGTTTCTTTGTGACGAGAAGATGTGAAGGTACCAAAAAATGATGCAAAACTGTCATTGGAAAGATGATGCCAGAAATGTGGGATTATATCCACCGGGTAAAAACTAATAGGCCCAATTTCCTCTTGAAAAGAGATTAACTGGTGAACCAGTATCAATCTTCAGTAAGCAGAGAGAAAGAATGTTTCTACTTGTGTGAAGGAAGTAGATTAGAGTCCAACAATATAAAATAGTCATCAATAATTGAATTAGAAAAATGGAGTGAAACATCTTGACTTAAACTGTGGAGCTGCTATCTGAGAAAGTGTGTTAATAATATAGATCTTTATAGAGGGAATCTGGGTAGAATAGCTGAAGAGGAAAGCTGTATTATAAATTTTAGTGTAGACTATTTGAGCTGAATTGCCCGTTTCTGTCCTGTACATTCCGTATTGGATTTTCACAGACAATATTAAACCAACGTGACTGAAGTGATAATTTTACTAGTTTATTCAAATGTTTATTTAAATGTAAATTAAGCCCTATTTGTTGGCTGCTGTACACTACATTACTGACAATTTTACTTTGGCTATATGGTGCAAGTTATTTTGTTTTCCTAATGTAATTTCTGATATTTATTTCAAACGTGGTACTTTCATAGACTGAATGCAGAGCAGAAGGAGGCACTGATCCATTGAATCCATATCCATTTACTTGTAAGAGCAATCCAGCTAGTCCCATTCCACAAAGTTCCCCCTATAGCCCTTAAGGTTTGTTTCTCTCTCAGATACTTGCCGGACTCCGCAACTGAATCTGCTCTCACTGCTACCCTTGGCAAAGCATTCCATATTTCCTTATGCTTACTTTCTTCAGCTGTCCATCGATTTTCTATGTTGACACAGGCCTGGGCAAGGCTGTATGGAAGACCAGCAGTTGCCCATGCTGCAAGTCTCCCCTCTCCACGCCATCGCTGTTGTCCAAGGGAAGGGCACTAGGGCCGATACAGCTTGGCACTGGTGTCGTCTCAGAGCAATGTGTGGTTAAGTGCCTTGCTCCAGCGCACAACATGCTGCCTCAGCTGATCCTCGAACTAGCGACCTTCAGATCACTAGACCGATGCTTTAACCACTTGGCCACGCGCCACTATATTTCCTTATGATATAGAAAGCAGCCATTCACCTCACTGAGTTAATGCAGGCATAAGAACAATCCCATTTTCCAATTGGTTGAGTGAACTTGGCCTTTTCTCTTTGGAACAACAGAGGATGAGAGGTGACCTGACAGTGGTGTATAAGATGATGGGAGGCATTGACAGTGTGGATAGTCAGAGGCTTTTTCCCAGGGCTGAAATGGCTAACATGAGAGGGCACAGTTTTAAGGTGCTTGGAAGTAGGTACAGAGGAGATGTCAGGGGTAAGTTTTTTTTATGCAGGGAGTGGTGAGTGCATGGAATGGGTTGCCGGTGACGGTTGTGGAGACGGATACGATAAGGTCTTTTAAGAGACTCCTGAACAGGTACATGGAGCCCAGAAAAATAGAGGGCTATGGGTAACCCTAGATAATTTCTAAAATAAGTACATGTTCAGCACAGCATTGTGGGCCGAACGGCCTGTATTGTGCTGTAGGTTTTCTATATTTCTATAATTTTCCCTGTAATACTTCAAAGATTCAAGATTCAAAATTCAAAGTGGATTTATTATCAACGAATGTATAAATTCAAAGCAAGAAATCCAAAAGAACCTATTTAAAAAAAGACCAACCCTTCAACACTCTCTGCACACAGAGAAAGAGAGAAAAGAACAAATCATACAAACAATGGAAATGAGCAACAGCAACAGCATTCTGCACCAAATTGTGTCCTTAGAGCCAAATCCCCAGAGCAGTTCAGAGTAGGCCCAAAGCCTCGATTTTCAGTTCATCACTGCGATGTTTGCAGCCATGAAGCACAGCAGCCAGGGTCAGTCTCACAGCCTTAGCGTTGTGGAGAGAAGAGCTCACAGTCTATCTGGGCCGGCCTTTAAGTTGCCTGAACAAAGGATCGTACCTCATTAGGACCCATGGTCCACTGCAGCAAATCGCCCTGGGCCTTGATTTTGCTGCTGTAGAAGACGTTCTCAGCTGCTCCAAATCAGATCGACACGCAGAGTGATCCAACCTTGCCCATATTCCCTATAGTTGCACTACATTGGTAATTTACAGTGATCAGTTCGGATACTAATCATACTTTGGGTTCATATGCCGCTATATTTTGTACATGAGCATTAATCAGCTATTTTAATTTGTCTGTGCCCTACTGATAACCATCAAAATGAATATAGAAGTACTGAATTATAATTGGTAATCGAACAGTTGGTGACATATTGGCATAACATTCATCTGTTCTTTTGTCTACTGCGACACCAAAGCTATTATTCACCTATTTGTACATAGTCACAACAGGAAAGAAAATCTAAAAGTGAAATGCACCGTAGCATTTCCAGTTGGAGTTTGCAACACAGTAAACGTGCCCCTTTTTTAGGGAGCTTAAAGGTGAAAGTTGATTCCTGTAATTGATATGGTTGTATCAATGAAATATCTACTTAAAAGAGTATGAATTATGTTGATATTGCCACTGCTCTGGAATCAGTAGGGCAGTCCATACCCATAGGAGTTCTGGCAAAGAGACAGCCGTATGTGCAGAATATTGCCGTTCGTGGGGCTACTCATTTTGCTGATGGTGATCTTTGCTGAGTGGCCATCCGAAAACCTGCCGTTCTGAATGATCTTCACACGTATCTCTGTAGGTAAGAAATCTCTCCTGCTTACTTACTCCATTTGGATGGAAAGACAGAATTCTGAGCCTTTGTATTTCAATGTAATGGTGACCCACGATACTGGTTTGCCCTCAGCTTTCACCTTGCGTTTTGAAGTCAGTTCCAGTGCTGTGTAAAAGCAAGCAATGCCCGCATTGAATAAGGCCTTTAATCAAAATAACTCATCTTTATAGTAGATGTAATTTTGTAACTTCAACGCTCTAGTTTGGCTGAACAGGAACAGAGAAAATTGCAGAACGTTTTATGAGGAGATCATTTGGGTAGAAACTGAATTGTACTCTATATAGCTTGACAAGTCAATAATATTATTTCTTATGTAACATACCGAATTTAAGGTTCCTATTTATAACTAATCAGACACGAGAGCCGTACTGAAACCAAATCTAACACAGTTATTGAAAGCAGATTAGAAATGTTTGTAACTCTCCTGCAAATAACAAACTTACGGAAGTGTAGTGCAATTTTTAATGCATATTATCTCACAGTAGGGCATTTTGAATTTCATCCAGAGAGGAGTCTGTTGTAATGCAAGATATTAAATGGTGGTTCATGGTTATCTTGCAGTTATTGAATGAACAATAATGCTGCAATTTTAAGTAGGTTATTCTTATTTGTTTCATCTTGGTTGAACTGTGGTCAAATAAGTTCCTGAAAAGGTATGCTCGCTTATCAATGGACAAATATAAAATTAAAATTCTCAATGTTCTGTCAGATGGGGGCAGGGGTTTAGATTTCTGGATCATTGAGATCTCTTCTGGGGAAGGGATAACTTGTACAAAAGGGATGGTTTACGCCTGAAGCCGAGAGGGACCAATATCCTTGCGGATATGCTTGGTAGAGCTGCTGGGAAGGGTTTCAACTCATTTGGCGGGTGGGGGGGTGGGAGCTGGAGTGATAGGGCTGTGGATGGGAAAATTGGTTTACAAACAGGCAGTGTGTAGTGAGACTGCTAGCAAGGAGAGGCTGATGATAGGGCAACATTGCAGTCAACAGGATGAGTTGCAATGTAAAAGGGAGACAAAATCAAAAAGGGTGATGAATACAAGACTGAAGGTGTTATATTTGAATGCACACAGTATATGAAATAAGGTCGATGAACTTGTAGCACAGTCAGAGATTGGCAGTTATCACATTTCATGCATCACTGAATCGTGGCTGAAAGAAGATTATCGTTGAGAGCTTAACGCTCAGGGATACACATTGTATCAAGAGGACAGCAAAGTAGGCAGAGAGGATGGGGTGGCTGTGTTGGTAAAAAAAAATCAAATCATTCGAAGAGGTGACATAGGATCAGAAGGTATAGAATTGGAGTTATATACAGACCTCCAAACAGTAGCAAAAATGTGGTCTACAAATTACATTGGAAAATAGAAAATGCATGTCAAAAGGGCAATGTTATGATAGTCGAGGGGGATTTTAATATGCAGGTAGATTGGGAAAAAACAAGTTGGTGCCGGATTCCAAGAGGGGATTTGTGAAATGCCCATGAGATAACTTTTTAGAGCAGCTTGTGGTTGAACTCACTAGGAGATCAGGTATTCTGGATTGGTTGTTGTGCAATGAACTGGAATTGATTAGAGAGCTTAAGGTAAAGGAACCCTTAGGGATAAGTGATCATAATATGATAGAGTTCACTATGCAATTTGAGAATGATAAAGTCATATGTATCAGTATTACAGTGGAGTGAAGGGAATTACAGATGCATAAGAGAAGAGTTGGCCAAAATTATGGGAAGGGAACACTAGCAGGGATGATGGTAGAATAGCAATGGCTGGAGTTTCTGGGAGCAATTTGGAACATGCAGGATAGAGTCATCCCAAAGAGAAAGAAGTATTTTAAAGGCAGAATGGTGCAACTGTGGCTGACAAGAGAAGTCAAAGCCAACATAAAAACCAAAGAGAGGGCATATAATAAAACAAAGCATTGTAGGAAGTTAGAGGATTGGGAAGCTTTTAAATACTGACAGAAGACAACTAAAAAAGTAATTAAGAAGGTAGAGATGGAATATAAAAGTAAGCTAGCTAATAATATTAAAGGGCACACAAAAAGTTTCTTCAGATACATAAAGTATAAAGGAAAAGTGAGAGTAGATATCGAAAACTGGAAAATGATGCTGGAGAGATAGTACTGTGGGACAAGGAAATGGCAGATGAACTGAATAAATATTTTGCATCGACCTTCACTGTGGAAGACATTAGCAGTATGCTGGAAATTCGAGAGTGTCGGGAGCAGAAGTGAGCGAAGTTGTTTTACTAGCAAGAAGGTGCTTAGAAACTGAAAGGCTTGAAGATAGCTAAGTCACCTGGACCAAATGGTCTACACCCTAGAGTTCTGACAGAGGTGGCTGAAGAGATTGTGGGAGCTAATAACAATCTTTCAGGAATCAATGGATTCTGGCATAGCTCCAGAAGACTGGAAAATTGAAAATGTCACTCGCTCTTCAAAAAGGGAGAGAGGCAGGAGAAAGGAAGTTATAGGCCAGTTAGCTTGGCCTCAGTGGTTGTGGAGTCAATTGTAGGGTCATGTATTTGGTGGAAATGTACATAATTCACAACCACCGACCCTGAGTTCGGGTTCACTTTAAGAGGCAGGTCTAACATGACGACATAATTACATGAGTTTCTGGTACTGCACTTTGTGTTCAGTGTTTGGAATACAATAAATGAATTGTTGTGGTTTTTCTTAAACATAAAATGCCATAGGCCAGTTTATTTGTGAAACCCTATATTAGTGACCCCGATAATCTAGGATGATTCCAGAGTTATTAAACGTGTTGACCAATGTAGTCGCTTCGAACCTACTGGAGTTTTGGGAGGAAAATGCAGTGGCCTGGTTTGTACAAGCCGAGGCCCAATTCACGCTACGAGACTTCTCCACCGAGGACACCAAATTTTACTATGTGATAGCATCGCTCAGCAGCTCCACGGCTGTATGAGTTGTGAGTCTATTAGAACACCCACCCGAACACAATAAGTACTGATTGCTGAAAACTCACCTCTTACAGACTTTTGGACTATCAGAGTCTGATCACGCCAAACAGTTGCTCTCCTTGCCTGGCCTCGGGGATGCTTAGCCATCAGAGCTAATGAACCACATGCTGTCTCACCCAGGAAATCACCATCCTTGTTTAATTTTTAAAGAACTCTTCATGCAGTAAATGCCTGATTAAGTTTGCAAAGCCCCTCACTAATGCACCAGTGATGGATTATAGGGAGCTTGCTACTGATGAGAAGGGAAAGAACGATGAAACCTCACTGGAGGCTGCCAACGACAGCAGGATCCAGACTTATGGGATACAATGGGTGATGTTCTGCTTCAGAAGGCGATGTTACACATGGGACTTCATCCTGGCTAAAGTCCTGGACTTTGTCCTAGACCTCCGCTCAGTGCAGATTACCAAGTGCCCAAGGACTGTGAGCTGATCTTAAGAACTGCCAGCTTGTGGATGTCAAAGAATTTGGGTCGTTACCTTGCTCCCCCAGTAAGTTCCCCACAAAGACTCTGTCAAGCACATGCACCACTGGATGTGAGTTTACCTGACTGCTGGGTGAATTCCCAAACCTCACCAAGCACCCATTCTCAACTACAGTGTCAAAACATGGGGTCGAGCACCTCATTTGCACAACTGGCCCACGTGCGCAGACTGGACTCAAAAAAGCTGGCAACCACAAAGGCTGAGTTTTCCAACATGGAAGGACTTAGTCGAATAGCCTCTGGGCTTTGCCCCACTATATGGTCCGTAAGTCCGATGGTGGTTGCCGCTCATGTGTGGTGACTGATGACTTAACAATGTCACCACCCCCGATTGTTACCCAATCCAAAAAATCCAAGACCTTTGGAAACGTTTAGTGGGAAAGTTAATTTTTTCTCAAGTCGATTTAGTTAGGGGCTACCGTCAGGTGCCCGTGTTCTCGGAGGACATTCCCGAAAGGGCTGTGACAACCCCAATTGGCCTCTCTGAATTTCTGCGCATGCCGCTAGGGCTGAAGAATGCAGCACAGACTTTCCAATGGCTGATGGACTCTATATTAAAAGACTTAGGCTTTCCTTTCGTTTACCTGGATGACATACTTGTCACCAGTGCATCCAAATCCAAACAAGTATCTCATCTTTGCACACTTTTTGAGCCCTTAAGCCAACACGGGTTGATTATTAACCCTGTTAAATACCAGTTTGGGTTATCAACCATTGACTTTCTTGGCTATCACATCTCCGCAGAAGGTGCAAAACCCCTCCCGTCAAAAGTAGCCACTTTTATGGATTTCCTACTGCCTCACACTACTAAAAAAAACTACAGGAGTGTTTAGGTATGGGGAATTTCTATCACTGCTTCATTCCGTGAACTTCTGAATTTATGCTCCCCCTTACAGTGCGTTTAAAGGCAATGCCCCTAATCGCGTGCTTGTCTGGTCAGCGGACATGACTAGAGCAATTGATGACACCGAACGAGTTCTTTCTAACACGACTCTACTGGCACACCCGCTTCCCAATTCACCCAAAGCCGTTACCGCAGGTGCTTCAGACTATGCTGTGGGTGCTGTGCATGAAAAATTGGTCAGAGGCGTGTGGTAGCTGCTCACCTTTTTCAGTTGGCAGCTCCATCCCCCCCAAAAGGAATTACAGCATGTTTGACCATGAGCTTCTTGGTCTCTATCTGGCTGCCAGCCATTTTAATTTTCTTCTAGAGGGTCAGCATTTCACAGTGTTCGTTGACCACATAAGCTTCCTGCATGCAATGGCCAAAATATTGGACCCATGGTCTGCGCGACAACAGTGTCACCTGGCCTACATATCAGAGTTCACAACTGATATACAACGTATCAAGGGGAAAAATAATGCCGTGGTTGATTGCCTACCACGGTAAGCTGTTGGGGCCATACACATGGGTTGACTATGCCAGCATGGCAGGCAAGCAAGCTCCTGACCAAGAGTAGCGAGATACTGATGAGAGCTCCAGGCTTACCAAAGAGCCGTCACGGGTCTGCGGTTGGCTGATACTAAGTTCAGGGAAGCTGGGTTTTCTCTCCTGTAGCATGTCTCAACTGGTCACCCTCACCCCATACTGGAGGCAGATTGTTTTTAATTCCATACATGGCCTCTCGCATCTGAGCCAGAAGGCCTTACAAAAAACTGGTTTGTGTGGCACAGCCTCAGAAAGGATCTGCCTGATTGGACTGGTTTGGGTGGCACAGCCTCAGAAAGGATGTGCCTGATTGGACTGGTTTGGGTGGCACAGCCTCAGAAAGGATGTGCCTGATTGGACTGGTTTGTGTGGCACAGCCTCAGAAAGGATGTGCCTGATTGGACTGGTTTGTGTGGCACAGCCTCAGAAAGGATGTGCCTGATTGGACTGGTTTGTGTGGCACAGCCTCAGAAAGGATGTGCCTGATTGGACTGGTTTGTGTGGCACAGCCTCAGAAAGGATGTGCCTGATTGGACTGGTTTGTGTGGCACAGCCTCAGAAAGGATGTGCCTGATTGGACTGGTTTGGGTGGCACAGCCTCAGAAAGGATGTGCCTGATTGGACTGGTTTGGGTGGCACAGCCTCAGAAAGGATGTGCCTGATTGGACTGGTTTGGGTGGCACAGCCTCAGAAAGGATCTGCCTGATTGGACTGGTTTGGGTGGCACAGCCTCAGAAAGGATGTGCCTGATTGGACTGGTTTGGGTGGCACAGCCTCAGAAAGGATGTGCCTGATTGGACTGGTTTGTGTGGCACAGCCTCAGAAAGGATGTGTCTGATTGGACTGGTTTGGGTGGCACAGCCTCAGAAAGGATGTGCCTGATTGGACTGGTTTGGGTGGCACAGCCTCAGAAAGGATGTGCCTGATTGGACTGGTTTGGGTGGCACAGCCTCAGAAAGGATGTGCCTGATTGGACTGGTTTGGGTGGCACAGCCTCAGAAAGGATGTGCCTGATTGGACTGCAGCCTGTGTGGAGTGCCAGCAAGCAAAAATTACCTGTCTCATATAGGCGCCATTGGCACCTTTTGAGTCCCTGAGCAATGGTTTGACATGTCAATGTGGACCTTGTGGGTCCTCTTCGCCCTCTCCCGCGGTTTCACACACCTCCTTATCATGGGGGACCGTACAGCCAGGTGGGCAGAGACTATCCCTCTAGCATCAACGACAGCTGCAGACATGGCTTGGATGTTCATCAGCACCTGGGTAGCTTGGTTTGGCACCCCATCTGATATTTCCTCTGACCGCGATCCCCAATTCATTTCAGACCTCTGGGCTGCAATGGCCAGAACCTTGGCATTAGGCTACATCACCCACAGTCCAATGGCCTATGCTCCTTAAAGGCTGCTCTGAGGGATTCCCTGACCGATGAGTGTTGGCGTGATCGGCTCCTGTGGATCCTGCAGGAGTTCAGAACAACTCCAAGAGAGGACCTGCAGTCATCCGCGGCTGAATTGGTAATGGGGCAGCTGTTACGAGTGCCAGGTGGTTTTATTCCTGACACCAGAACGGCTTGGTCAGTCTCTCAGCAGCGTTCCACCCTACTCCCTACATTCAATTCCTTTGCATCTATTCCCAAATCCCATCATAGCATACAGCACTCTTGGGTTCCTGTTGACTTCCATTCCGCCTCGTTTGTTTTCATCTGCCATGATGCACACCAGCATCTCCTTAGGCCCCCTTACGATGGCCTGTTCTGTGTTTTGGAACGGGGGTAAAGGCTTTTATCATTGATGAGAGGGGTAAATCCGAATGTATTTCAGTACATTGCCTTAAACTGGCCCACCAAGACTTGCATGATTCTGCTACCATACCCCTGCCATTACAACATGACCCTGGATATGTCAATACACTACTGTATGAGTCAGAGGCACCTGCTGTCCCTGCACCCATGGAACATAGGTCCGGAGCCAGGTGTCTCCTCCGAGCTCCAGGCAGGCTCACAATGTTGATTTTAGTGAATTCCTGGGGGTGGGGGGGGGGGTGAATGCTGTGTAGGGTAATGTAATTGGTGAAAATATACATACTTCACAACCACTGACAACGAGTTGGAGTTCACTTTAAGAGCTTGGTCGGAAGTGATGACATGATTACGTGAGTTTCTGTTACCGGCTTTGTGTTCAGCGTTTGGAGTACAAAAATGAGTTGTTACAGTTTTTCCTAAACATAAAATGCCTCACGTCATTTTATTAGTGCAAACCTGCACCATCTCTGGAGTTCACCAAGGAAGAGGATGTACATTTGCTGGTTTCCTTTTCCTTGTTTATACACTGCATTAAGGAAATAATGGATTCCATTCATTCAAAGTGAACTGAATACATTTCCATGTCCCTATCCAGACAGAGAGCACCAGGTGCTTTCTATGGTACATGGTGTCTGTCCTACACTCATCTCCTCCCATGGGCACTTAATGTCACGTCAGAAGTTGGAGAGATTCAAAGAGCTGTTGGAGAGGGATGGATCCAGAACATTCACCCACGTTCCAGGATGGTGCAAGGCTTGGAGAGCAGCTACCAGGAGGTGTTCTTGTGCTTTTGCTGTTCTTATCCTTCTAGCTGGTATAAGCCATGGGTTTGGTAAGTGCTGTCTACAGAGTCTTAGTGAGTTGCTGCAGTGCATCCTGTTGATGGTGCAAACTTTAGCAACTGTGTGTTGGTGGTGGAACGGGTGATTAGAAGCAGATGAGTTGTCTACCACCTAGGTTGCATGGTGTTGAGCTGCTTGAGTGTCGTTGAAGTTGCATTCATTCAGGCAAGCAAAGAGTAATCCATCATACTCCTGACTTAAACTCCAAAGATGGTGGATATGCTGCAGAGAGTTAGGAGATAAGTTACTCGCTACAAAATTCCTAGCCCCTGATCTGCCCTGAAGTCACATTTCTATGTTCAATTTGTGGTGGGTGGTAATCGCCAAGATATTGATAGTGAGGATTTCCTTGGTAGTAATACCACTGAATGTCAGTGGGTGACAGCTGAATTTAATAATATTGTATATCATCACTACTCATGACTTGTGTGGCGTGAATGGCAGCAGCTACTCCAGAGAAGCTTTGCAACTAAACTTTCTTAACCGGCTCCGAAAATAAATAGACTTACATGCCTTCCTTGTGATTGCACCTATGTGCCAGGCCCAGTACAGGGCATTCAATATCTTAATGCCCACAAAATTAAATTGTTGGGTGCTTCTTGTGATCAATTTTACTCTCTTGATCCTTCCACTAATTTTCAGGATTGTTATCTGCACACAGTAATGGTGTTGTCTTTGAGTTATGAAGTAGTTTCCTTTTAAAGAAGATAGTGTGTTGTGATTTAATACTCTCAGTGATTTCTCATCATTTAATTTTCTGGAACTGGAAAGACTGACAGCAGGAGTAATCCATTCATTGAATGTTTCCATTCCAAGATCACTGCAGGTACTAGAGACAATGGATGGAAGATCTAATATGGATATGTTAGAAAATGTACAAACCTGTTGCATTGTTCAGAAGTGAAGTAACAAGTGAATAATGAGTGACAAACTTCCTTTGTTTGTTGTTATTGGCAATAAGCAAGAAGGAAGAATACATCTAATGACTTGATATTGTGATTTAAAAATGAAGGGTGATTCCTATTATCATTTATTCTCAGCTCCTGGGGTGAAAGTTAATTGATTTGTCTTATAGCACAGATACAGTGGAATAGATTAGCCGAATGTTGTGATGCATTTACTCACCATGTACGACAAATAAAACCAAGGGTTTTTGCGCATTTCAGAGGAAATATGGTTCATTACAAGTATATTACCACTGGAAGTGTATTATAAACAATCAGAATCAAAATGGCAGTTTTAATGTTATTCTGTTCCTTATCTCTGACATTTAATAAACTCATTTGCAGTGGTGAGTGAAAAGCACTCCAAAAAAAAAATTGTTCAGTGGCTTCAATTCTGGTTTGGATTTCTAATCAAGATTTCATATCACCCTGGTGAGTTCCCCTTTGCTTTCAATAGTCGTTTAGTCAATAAATGGCAATTGTCTTTATCGGGTCCTAGTAAGCTTCAGTGCACAGTAATGAACACTGAACTAATTATCATTTTACATATTCATGTAGGAAAATGAGGCAATTTTATTCCTGTTTCTGTGTATTTAAATATTTCTCACTAAGAGATTACATTTTTGATTTTAAGAACATATATTCTGTCTTACCTTATACCTACTAATCTTACCAATTTCCTTCATTTGACAAAATTTAAACTTTAAATAAAATTAACATTTGATAACTCATGGAGCTCTTTTTACTGTTGCCTAAGATCTGTTTCAACATTTGACTTTTAGGGTTTGAGAGGTAGCATAGCTTTTCCCAGAGTAATCCAAGTTAAAAGTAAATCAGTGAGGCATATTCACGTCTGATTAATTCTTTGTTAAATACTATATGTTCTTTTATATGACCATTTTTATGCTGATGAACTCTGAATGAATAAGAGTAGCAGCAGAATTTCAAGCGTTTACTGTTTCATATTTAGTAGATACGTTTGTACATGGTTTATGCTGAAGGTGTTGGTCCATGGTAATAGTGCAAGTGTTTCCCTCTTCTCAGTAATTGTCCTGCCACCCTCAAACCTTCCATCATCATTTTATTCTGTTCTCTACTTCCATCACTATCATTCCCCATAAAACTACATGACTACATCGACCTTATAAATGACCAATTTACCTTCAACCTTCCTTTTCTATCTGACCCATGTTTATTGTTCCCACACCAGTCCTTCTAAGCAGCTTTCTGATCCTGACAAAATATTGAGTGTCCAAATACTGAACACTCATCAAAGTCACCCATAGTGTTCTCTGCAACCTCAGCTACAGTCTTCTGACCTGTTTGCCTCCTGTGACATTGACCACTCATCCTGCAAAACATTTTTCTTTCAGCAGAGCAGAACAGCTGGTTGTTTTCTGGTTATATTTTTATTTAGCGTATCATATTCGGAGAATCATCTGCATTGACCCCTCTTCCAACTCCACAAGGAAGTCTCTAAATGATTTGCCTTTGGCTCCCTTCTGATTTTCATCGACATGCTACTTCTCAGTGTCATCATTTAAAAATACTTGTCTAGTTCAAGTTGTGTGCTGATAACCCTCAGTCTAGTTTACCAACATCTCTGGGTTATTCCAACATCCCGCATCTGTTATAATTGATAAATTGCATGTGATATTGAGTAAGTTAAAAGTTCAAAGTAAGTTTATTATTGAAGTACATCATCATTACATCACCAAATACAAATCTGAGATTCATTTCCTTGTGGGCATACTCAAAAACAATCTAATAATCATAATAGAATTAATGAAAGACTGCAACAACAGGGTGTACAACTAGTGTGTAAAACAGTGCATATACAAAAAGAAAGAAGAAATAATAATAAATAAACAACAAATATTGAGAACATGAGATGAAGAATCCTTAAAATTGACTACATAGGTAGTGAGAACAGGTCAGTGATGGGGAAAATGAAGCTGAGTGAAATTATCCCCTCTTGTTCAAGAGCCCGATGGTTTGAGGGGTCATTACTGTTCCTGAACCTGGTGGTGTGTGTCCTATGGTTCCTGTACCATCTTCCTGATAGCAGCAGCGAGAAGAGAGCATGACCTGGGTGGTGGGATTCTGAATGATGGATGTTGCTTTTCTGCAACAATGTTCTATGTAAATGTGCTCAACGATGGGGAGGACTTTATCCGCGATGGACTGGGGCATATCCACTACTTTTTGTAGGATATTCTGTTCAAGGGCATTGGTGGTTCCATACCCGGCTGTAATGCAGCCAAACAACATGCTCTCCAACGCACATTTGTAGAAGTTTGTCAAAGTTTTCGATGTTGTGTCGAATCTCCGCACACTCTTAAGAAAGTAGGTAGAGGCGCTGTCATGCTTTCTTTTTAATTACACTTGCATGCTAGGCCGTGGACAGGTCCTGTGAAATTATAACAGAGGAATTTCAAGTTGGTGACCCTCTCCACCTCTGATCCCCCGATGAGGACTAGCTGATGGACCTTTGGTATTCTCCTTCTGGTCAAAACTCAGCTTCTTGGTCTTGCTGACATTGAGTAAGAGGTTGTATTATGAAACATTCAACCAGATTTTCAATCTCTGTCCTATATGCTGATTGATCACCTCCTTTGGTTCAGCCTATGATAGTGGTGTCATCAGCAAACCTGAATATGTCATTGGAGCTGTGCTTAGCCACGCAGTCAAAAGTGTAAAGTGAGCAGAGCAGGGGACTGAGCACACAGCCTTGTGGTGCACCTCTGCTGATGGAAGAGATGTTGTTGCCAATCCAAACTCACTGGGGTCTGCAAGTGAGGAAATTGAGGATTCAATGGCAGAAGGCCAAGGTCTTGAAGCTTATTGATTAGTTTTGAGGGGGATGATGGTATTGAATGCTGAGCTGAGCTGTAGTCAATAAAGAGCATTCTGACGTATGCATCTTTGCTGTCCATATGTTTCAGGGTTGAGGAAAGAGCCAATGAGATGACTTCAGCTGTGGACCTGTTGTGCGGGTAGCCAAATTAGAGCGGGTCCAAATCACTTCTCAGGCAGTAATTGATATGTTTCATCACCAGCCTCTCAAAACACTTAAAACACTTCATCACTGTCGACGTAATTGCTATTGGATAACAGTCACTGAGGCAGGTTACCATATTCTTCTTGGGAACCAGTATGAATGAAACCTGATTGAAGTAGATGCGTACCTCAGACTGCTGAAGCAAGAGGTTAAATATCTCAGTGAACATCCAGCCAGTTGATCAGCACAGATCTTCAGTACTTGGCCAGGTACCCCATTTGGGCTGTATGCTTTCTGTGGGTTCACCCTCATGAAGGACGCTTGCACGTCGGACTCAGACTGAAATCACAGGGTCATCGGGGGCTGTGGCAGCTCGTGAAGGCTCCTCCATGTTTTGACAGTCAAAGCGAGCACAGAAGGCATTGAGTTCATTTGGAAGTGAAACCCTTTATCATCAATGTCGCTCAGTTTTACTTTTATAAGCTCTCAAGGTGATAGCTTTCAAGACCTTCCACAACTGCTGAGCAGTGTTCATTGATTCCAGTTTAGTCTAAACTTGCCACTTTGCCCATGAGATGGCCTTCCAGAGATCATTCCTGGATGTCTTGAAACTTTCTTGGTTGCCAGACTTGAATGCCTCTGACCTGGCCCTCAGCAGATTATGGATCTTATTTTTCATTCAGGACTTCTGGGTGGGAAAGGCTCTGAATAATTTTGTGGTGACACCCTCATCTACTACTGTTCTAATAAAGTCTGGGACAACCATGGTGTATTCATTCAGATCGAAAAGAGAGAAATTTTCTCAAATGAATTCATTATCAATGCCACCGGGCTTCCATCCCCGCAACACAACCAGTCTCCACAAGCTCTTTCGGGCCAGTAAACCCTTAAAGTTCTCTGCATGTCAATTTCTACCTTCTTGGATAGTCTTGAATTTAAATACTCCATTTTGCTATCAACTTCCAACACCCTAGAATTTCATCTTTAAAATCTCTCTTAATCTTGCTGAAGGGCTTCTTAAAACCTTTCTTAAACTAACAATACAGGGTAGTAGCATTTTCTGTGATAGTAATCAAGTTACATTGGAAACTATTGAAAAATATTAAATGCTGTAGAAATAAGAGAAAAAGAAATTGGTTAAAAAACTGACTAGTAGGGAAAAACGAGAAGCAGAATTCAAGGACATTTGATCAGAACAGTTGGAACTGGCTAATGCTCTCCCACACGGAGCTGATCTGACAATGCATCTGTTCTCTCTCTACATAAATAAGCTGGATATATAGTTGGTGGAAATGTTGCCCAAATTTTAAAAATTGTTGACACATGATGCACCTTTGAGGTTGTATATGGCAGTTAAAGAAAAAAACAATGTGATTATTGTATCTTAAATGGAGAAAACAATATGATGGAAGGGTTCAGGTTACTGAAATGTTCAGGATAATGCCATGAATCGAAATCTCATGGAATATTGGGTTTCTCAACATTAAGTGTGAAAATAGGGACAAATGGAAATATAGGTGAATTCGTATAAAATATGGATTTTACACAGAGTGCTTTGCACAGTTTTGGTCTGCATATTATATGACAATGAAATACTATAGAGATTTAGTAGCATACTGCCTAGCATGAAATACAGGTATACCGAAAACTGCAAAGAGAAGGAGCTGCCATTGGTACCATGGAAAAACACAGCATGGGAACAGTCTATTTGACCCAATCAGCCACACTGAGTGGTTGGCCACACTGACCCTCCTGTATCAACTGCATCTCCCAGCACTTAGTCCAAGCCCTTCTATGCCTAAATGATTCATCTAGTCACTCCAATAATCCAGCTTCCGCCACTCTCTGAGGCTGTCCAGGTACTTACTATTCTTTAACACTCTTCTCCCTTATCCTAGATCTATATCCTTTACTTTAATATGGAGAAATGTTGCCTGCAATCTTCCCTATCTCGCCCATTGTAATTTAATATACATTGATCGTATACCCTCTTAGTCTCTTAACCTCAGAAAGAGTAGACAAGGGAACACAAACCAATCCTTATAGAGGGATCAGGAGAGAGGGAGCAATTTCAAGTTCCTGTGTGTCAATATCTCTGAGGATCTAACCTGGTCATAACACATTGTTTTTGCACTACTTATTTTAATGCAACTATTTAATATAAATATATATATTTACTACATTCAGTTTTCTTTTCTATATTTATCGTGTATTGCATTGTACTGCTGCTGTAAAGTTAACAAATTTCACAACATATGCCCGTGATATTAAAACTTGTTCTGATTCTTCCAGACGAGAGAGGACAGACCTAGCTTTTCCAGTCTCTCTTAATAGCTGAACTGCTCCATCCCAGGGGTCTTGGTGAAAACACCTGTACCTCACACAAGTACTGCCACATATGTTCAACAATATTTTCTGCCAGACCAGATACCTTGGGGAACTGGATCGTTCAAATATGCAGTGAATTCCAGTGAACCGGGCCATTGGTTAACCAGGGCAGCCGCTAAAATGGGACAACTCTTAAAGAACAAAAACTAATCAAGAAAACTGCTTGGATTCCCTTTGTTTATTTGGAACACTGTGTTGTTTAGTTGTTATCGAACAGTTTCTCATCAGTGTCAATTGCATGCAAGTGTGCCATTAGACGCCACAGTGTGCTCAGAGTGAACAGATTTTAAATAGCATCAGTTGTGTGTGCTTGAGTTTAAAAAGCAATGATTTTTGTCACTGATAGTTGCTGAGAAATAAGCAATGAGACAATTCAGAACTGTTTTGCTGACTGTGGTTTTAAGTACTCAGGCCTGGAGATGTCAGAAATGGCTGGGAGTGAAAATGAAAGGATTTCACTGCTTCAACAAGTTAGGAAATAAAGAGTAATTTGAAGGTAAAAAAAATAAAAACGCCATCCCCTTTTCGCAATTCCTCCGTCTCCGCCGCATCTGCTCTCAGGATGAGGCTTTTCATTCTAGGACGAGGGAGATGTCTTCCTTTTTTAAAGAAAGGAGCTTCCCTTCCTCCACTATCAACTCTGCTCTTAAACGCATCTCCCCCATTTCACGTACATCTGCTCTCACTCCATCCTCCCGCCACCCCACTAGGAATAGGGTTCCCCTGGTCCTCACCTACCACCCCACCAGCCTCCAGGTCCAACATATTATTCTCCGTAACTTCCGCCACCTCCAACGGGATCCCACCACTAAGCACATCTTTCCCTCCCCGCCTCTCTCTGCATTCCGCAGGGATCGCTCCCTACACAACTCCCTTGTCCATTCGTCCCCCCCATCCCTCCCCACTGATCTCCCTTCTGGCACTTATCCGTGTAAGCGGAACAAGTGCTACACGTGCCCTTACACTTCCTCCCTTACCACCATTCAGGGCCCCAAACAGTCCTTCCAGGTGAGGCAACACTTCACCTGTGAGTTGACTGGGGTGATATACTGCATCCGGTGCTCCCGATGTGGCCTTTTATATATTGGCGAGACCCGATGCAGACTGGAAGACCGCTTTGCTGAACATCTACGCTCTGTCCACCAGAGAAAGCAGGATCTTCCAGTGGCCACACATTTTAATTCCACATCCCATTCCCATTCTGACATGTCTATCCACGGCCTCCTCTACTGTAAAGATGAAGCCACACTCAGGTTGGAGGAACAACACCTTATATTCCATCTGGGTAGCCTCCAACCTGATGGCATGAACATCGACTTCTCTAACTTCCGCTAAGGCCCCACCTCCCCCTCGTACCCCATCTGTTACTCATTTTTATGCACATATTCTTTCTCTCACTCTCCTTTTTCTCCCTCTGTCCCTCTGAATATACCTCTTGCCCATCCTCTGGGTCCCGCCCCCCCCCGTCTTTCTTCCCGGACCTCCTGTCCCATGATCCTCTCGTATCCCCTTTTGCCTATCACCTGTCCAGCTCTTGGCTCTATCCCTCCCCCTCCTGTCTTCTCCTATCATTTTGGATCTCCCCCTCCCCCTCCAACTTTCAAATCCCTTACTCACTCTTCCTTCAGTTAGTCCTGACGAAGGGTCTCGGCCTGAAACGTCGACTGCACCCCTTCTTACAGATGCTGCTCGGCCTGTTGCGTTCACCAGCAACTTTGATGTGTGTTGCTTGAATTTCCAGCATCTGCAGAATTCCTGTTGTTTGTAATTTGAAGGTATTGACAATCCTCTTGAATGTTACAATGGAAATGAAGATTTTGAGGATGCAGTCTTTGAAAGCAATGTATGATAGCAGTCCATTATCTGCACTAGGTGTCTGCATGGATTTTGTTCATTTACAGTTAATCAAAAGAATACAACAGCATACATTGGATGAATTCCTCCATTGATAACCATTAGGAACTACAGGTGTCCCTCGCTTTTCAAGCGTCCGCTTTACGAAACCTCACTGTTACGAAAGACCTACATTAGTTCCCTGTTTTTGCTAACAGAAGGTGTTCTCACTGTCAGAAAGAAAGGCAGCGCGTGAAAAAAAAAATCAGCGCGTGCCCCGAGCAGCTGCTCTCCCCTGGATTCGGAACAGCATTCTCACCAGCATTGCTTAAACACGTGCCTGTGAGCAGCCGTTAGCAAGATGAGTTCTAAGGTATCGGAAAGGCGTGAAAGAGCTTGTAAGGGTGTTACACTTAGCGTAAAACTAGACATAATTAAGCATTTTGATTATGGTGAATGAAGTAAGGACAAAGTGAGTTTGGCTTGTGGAAGTTGACGAAGATGATGTTAAAGAGGTTTTGGCATCCCATGACCAAGAACTGATAGATGAAGAGCTGATGCAATTGGAAGAGGAAAGGATAACAATCGAAACCAAATGAGTAATGATAAAGTACGACTTTAGTTTTGAAAGGGTCCGTCGGTTTAGGGCATATTTGCAAGATGGTTTGAGTCCTTACAAAGAACTGTATGATAGAAAAATGCGCGAGGCTCAGCAGTCAAGCATACTGTACTGTCGTTTTTCAAGCCTTCCACATCAGCCACAGCAGACGATGAACCTTGACCTTCGACATCGAGGCAGGCAGACATAGAAGAAGATGAGCTGCCTGCCCTAATGGAAACAGACGATGATGAGATGACACCCCAGTGTCCCACCACCCCAACCCCCAGGCTGCGGACAGATACCGATTTGCGGAGAATGCAACGGTAGCCGGGAGGCACACAGCACATCTTTAAGAAAAAAGCCGAAATAAACATGCTAATTAATTAGGTGCCGCCCGGCACGTAAATGTCAGCCCAGGTCAGAGGTGATGCAATCGGCAATTGCCCCTGATCTGGGCCGACAATTACGTGCCAGGCGACACCTAATTAATTAGCATATTTGTTTCGGCTTTTTTCTTAAAGATGTGCTGTGTGCCTCCCGGCTACCGCTGTACCCCTGCATGCTTCGCGAATTGGTATCCGGTCGCTGCCCGGAGGGTGGGGGCCACTGCACCACCCCAACCTCCAACAACTCAGCCTAACACACCATCATCAGTGTGCTCGGTGCTGTCTTCCCGATTCCAGTGATACTACACTGTACATACGTTATTTCTACTTTATATAGGCTGTGTATTTTTATGTGTTATTTGGTATGATTTGGCAGCTTCACAGCTTAAAGGCTACTGGAGAGACGAGAGAGTGTTTTTGCTGAAAGCGCTTGCGCCGTGTTTCTGCCGAGAGCGCTTGCGTGAGATTTTCGCTATGGAGAACAGTTCAGGCAACGATTGTGGAAAAGTATTTCTACTTTATATAGGCTGTGTATTTATCATATCATTCCTGCTCTTACTATATGTGACTGTTATTTTAGGTTTTATGTGTTATTTGGCATGATTTGGTAGGTTATTTTTGGGTCTGTGAACGCTCACAAAATTTTTCCATATAAATAAATGGTAATTGCTTCTTTGCTTTATGACATTCTGGCTTACGAACTGTTTCATAGGAACGCTCTACCTTCGGATGGCAGGGGAAACCTGTAATACATAGTTTTATAGTACTGTAATAGTATTGGTAATGTTCTAATTTGTAGTGAATTTCATTTCAGTACATAATTTGTTACTCAGTTTGTCCTTTTTATACCTTTTTAACTATTTCCTTGAAACTTTGGCTAATCAGGGCAGCTGCTTAGTTGGGCCAAATGTATCAGTCCTGATGTGTCCCAGTGAACTGGAATCCACCGTACCGCTGTCTCTTTTTCAGTCAAAAAGAGGCTCAGGTACTTTTGAAAAGTGCATGATAATGTTCAATTCATTGACAATGTAGAACAGAGCACAGATGTTATAGCAGCAAAACAAGCAGCAGCACGACCGTTCGCAAGTGATGAAGGAATGGTGAGGGAGTAGTGAAGGAATGGTGAGGGAGTAGTGAAGGAATGGTGAGGGAGCAGTGAAGGAATGGTGAGAGAGCAGTGAAGGAATGGTGAGAGAGCAGTGAAGGAATGGTGAGAGAGCAGTGAAGGAATGGTGAGGGAGCAGTGAAGGAATGGTGAGGGAGTAGTGAAGGAGTGGTGAGAGAGCAGTGAAGGAATGGTGAGGGAGCAGTGAAGGAATGGTGAGGGAGCAGTGAAGGAATGGTGAGGGAGTAGTGAAGGAGTGGTGAGGGAGCAGTGAAGGGATGGTGAGAGAGCAGTGAAGGGATGGTGAGAGAGCAGTGAAAGAATGGTGAGAGAGCAGTGAAGGAATGGTGAGAGAGCAGTGAAGGAATGGTGAGGGAGCAGTGAAGGAATGGTGAGGGAGTAGTGAAGGAATGGTGAGAGAGCAGTGAAGGGATGGTGAGGGAGCAGTGAAGGAGTGGTGAGGGAGCAGTGAAGGAATGGTGAGGGAGCAGTGAAGGAATGGTGAGGGAGCAGTGATGGAATGGTGAGAGAGCAGTGAAGGAATGGTGAGAGAGTAGTGAAGGAATGGTGAGGGAGCAGTGAAGGAATGGTGAGAGAGTAGTGAAGGAATGGTGAGGGAGCAGTGAAGGAATGGTGAGAGAGTAGTGAAGGAATGGTGAGGGAGTATTGAAGGGTGAGGGAGCAGTGAAGGAATGGTGAAAGAGCAGTGAAGGAATGGTGAGGGAGCAGTGAAGGAATGGTGAGGGAGCAGTGAAGGGATGGTGAGGGAGCAGTGAAGGGATGGTGAGGGAGCAGTGAAGGAATGGTGAGAGAGCAGTGAAGGAATGGTGAGGGAGCAGTGAAGGAATGGTGAGAGAGCAGTGAAGGAATGGTGAGGGAGCAGTGAAGGAATGGTGAGGGAGCAGTGAAGGAATGGTGAGAGAGCAGTGAAGGAATGGTGAGGGAGCAGTGAAGGAGTGGTGAGGGAGCAGTGAAGGAATGGTGAGGCAGCAGTGAAGGAATGGTGAGAGAGCAGTGAAGGAATGGTGAGGGAGTAGTGAAGGAATGGTGAGGGAGCAGTGAAGGAATGGTGAGAGAGTAGTGAAGGAATAGTGAGGGAGCAGTGAAGGAATGGTGAGGGAGTAGTGAAGGAATGGTGAGGGAGTAGTGAAGGAATGGTGAGGGAGCAGTGAAGGAATAGTGAGAGAGCAGTGAAGGAATGGTGAGGGAGCAGTGAAGGAATGGTGAGGGAGTAGTGAAGGAATGGTGAGAGAGCAGTGAAGGAATGGTGAGAGAGTAGTGAAGGAATGGTGAGAGAGCAGTGAAGGAATGGTGAGAGAGTAGTGAAGGAATGGTGTGGGAGCAGTGAAGGAATGGTGAGGGAGTAGTGAAGGAATGGTGAGGGAGCAGTGAAGGAATAGTGAAAGAGCAGTGAAGGAATGGTGAGGGAGCAGTGAAGGAATGGTGAGGGAGCAGTGAAGGAATAGTGAGGGAGCAGTGAAGGAATGGTGAGGGAGTAGTGAAGGAATGGTGAGGGAGCAGTGAAGGAATGGTGAGGGAGCAGTGAAGGAATGGTGAGAGAGTAGTGAAGGAATGGTGAGGGAGTAGTGAAGGAATGGTGTAGGAGCAGTGAAGGGATGGTGAGAGAGCAGTGAAAGAATGGTGAGAGAGCAGTGAAGGAATGGTGAGGGAGCAGTGAAGGAATGGTGTGGGAGCAGTGAAGGAATGGTGAGGGAGCAGTGAAGGAATGGTGAGGGAGCAGTGAAGGAATAGTGACAGAGCAGTGAAGGAATGGTGAGGGAGCAGTGAAGGAATGGTGAGGGAGCAGTGAAGGAATAGTGAGGGAGTAGTGAAGGAATGGTGAGGGAGTAGTGAAGGGTGAGGGAGCAGTGAAGGAATAGTGAGGGAGTACTGAAGGAATGGTGAGGGAGTACTGAATGAATGGTGAGGGAGCAGTGAAGGAATGGTGTGGGAGCAGTGAAGGAATGGTGAGGGAGTAGTGAAGGAATAGTGAGGGAGTAGTGAAGGGTGAGGGAGCAGAGAGGGAGCAGTGAAGGAATGGTGAGGGAGTAGTGAAGGAATAGTGAGGGAGCAGTGAAAGAATGGTGAGAGAGCAGTGAAGGAATAGTGAGGGAGCAGTGAAGGAATGGTGAGAGAGTAGTGAAGGAATGGTGAGAGAGCAGTGAAGGAATGGTGAGAGAGCAGTGAAGGAATGGTGAGGGAGCAGTGAAGGAATAGTGAGGGAGTAGTGAAGGAATGGTGAGGGAGTAGTGAAGGGTGAGGGAGCAGTGAAGGAATAGTGAGGGAGCAGTGAAGGAATGGTGAGGGAGTAGTGAAGGAATAGTGAGGGAGCAGTGAAAGAATGGTGAGAGAGCAGTGAAGGAATGGTGAGGGAGTAGTGAAGGAATGGTGAGGGAGTAGTGAAGGAATGGTGAGGGAGCAGTGAAGGAATGGTGAGAGAGTAGTGAAGGAATGGTGAGGGAGTAGTGAAAGAATGGTGAGAGAGCAGTGAAGGAATGGTGAGGGAGCAGTGAAGGAATGGTGAGGGAGTAGTGAAGGAATGGTGTGGGAGCAGTGAAGGAATGGTGAGGGAGCAGTGAAGGAATGGTGAGGGAGCAGTGAAGGAATAGTGAAAGAGCAGTGAAGGAATGGTGAGGGAGCAGTGAAGGAATGGTGAGGGAGCAGTGAAGGAATAGTGAGGGAGTAGTGAAGGAATGGTGAGGGAGTAGTGAAGGAATGGTGAGGGACTAGTGAAGGAATGGTGAGGGAGTAGTGAAGGGTGAGGGAGCAGTGAAGGAATAGTGAGGGAGCAGTGAAGGAATGGTGAGGGAGTAGTGAAGGAATGGTGAGGGAGCAGTGAAGGAATGGTGTGGGAGCACTGAAGGAATGGTGAGGGAGTAGTGAAGGAATAGTGAGGGAGTAGTGAAGGGTGAGGGAGCAGAGAGGGAGCAGTGAAGGAATGGTGAGGGACTAGTGAAGGAAAAGTGAGGGAGCAGTGAAAGAATGGTGAGAGAGCAGTGAAGGAATAGTGAGGGAGCAGTGAAGGAATGGTGAGAGAGTAGTGAAGGAATGGTGAGAGAGCAGTGAAGGAATGGTGAGAGAGCAGTGAAGGAATGGTGAGGGAGCAGTGAAGGAATAGTGAAAGAGCAGTGAAGGAATAGTGAAAGAGCAGTGAAGGAATGGTGAGGGAGCAGTGAAGGAATGGTGAGGGAGCAGTGAAGGAATAGTGAGGGAGTAGTGAAGGAATGGTGAGGGAGTAGTGAAGGAATGGTGAGGGAGTAGCGAAGGGTGAGGGAACAGTGAAGGAATAGTGAGGGAGCAGTGAAGGAATGGTGAGGGAGTACTGAAGGAATAGTGAGGGAGCAGTGAAGGAATGGTGAGAGAGCAGTGAAGGAATGGTGAGAGAGCAGTGAAGGAATGGTGAGGGAGCAGTGAAGGAATAGTGAAAGAGCAGTGAAGGAATGGTGAGGGAGCAGTGAAGGAATGGTGAGGGAGCAGTGAAGGAATGGTGAGGGAGCAGTGAAGGAATGGTGAGAGAGTAGTGAAGGAATGGTGAGGGAGCAGTGAAGGAATGGTGAGGGAGCAGTGAAGGAATGGTGTGGGAGCAGTGAAGGGATGGTGAGAGAGCAGTGAAAGAATGGTGAGAGAGCAGTGAAGGAATGGTGAGGGAGTAGTGAAGGACTGGTGAGGGAGTAGTGAAGGAATGGTGAGAGAGCAGTGAAGGAATGGTGAGGGAGTAGTGAAGGAATGGTGTGGGAGCAGTGAAGGGATGGTGAGAGAGCAGTGAAGGAATGGTGAGAGAGCAGTGAAGGAATGGTGAGGGAGTAGTGAAGGAATGGTGTGGGAGCAGTGAAGGGATGGTGAGAGAGCAGTGAAAGAATGGTGAGAGAGCAGTGAAGGAATGGTGAGGGAGCAGTGAAGGAATAGTGAGGGAGTAGTGAAGGAATGGTGAGGGAGTAGTGAAGGGTGAGGGAGCAGTGAAGGAATAGTGAGGGAGCAGTGAAGGAATGGTGAGGGAGTAGTGAAGGAATAGTGAGGGAGCAGTGAAGGAATGGTGAGAGAGTAGTGAAGGAATGGTGTGGGAGCAGTGAAGGAATGGTGAGGGAGTAGTGAAGGAATGGTGAGGGAGCAGTGAAGGAATAGTGAAAGAGCAGTGAAGGAATGGTGAGGGAGCAGTGAAGGAATGGTGAGGGAGCAGTGAAGGAATAGTGAGGGAGCAGTGAAGGAATGGTGAGGGAGTAGTGAAGGAATGGTGAGGGAGCAGTGAAGGAATGGTGAGGGAGCAGTGAAGGAATGGTGAGAGAGTAGTGAAGGAATGGTGAGGGAGTAGTGAAGGAATGGTGTAGGAGCAGTGAAGGGATGGTGAGAGAGCAGTGAAAGAATGGTGAGAGAGCAGTGAAGGAATGGTGAGGGAGCAGTGAAGGAATGGTGTGGGAGCAGTGAAGGAATGGTGAGGGAGCAGTGAAGGAATGGTGAGGGAGCAGTGAAGGAATAGTGAAAGAGCAGTGAAGGAATGGTGAGGGAGCAGTGAAGGAATGGTGAGGGAGCAGTGAAGGAATAGTGAGGGAGTAGTGAAGGAATGGTGAGGGAGTAGTGAAGGGTGAGGGAGCAGTGAAGGAATAGTGAGGGAGTACTGAAGGAATGGTGAGGGAGTACTGAATGAATGGTGAGGGAGCAGTGAAGGAATGGTGTGGGAGCAGTGAAGGAATGGTGAGGGAGTAGTGAAGGAATAGTGAGGGAGTAGTGAAGGGTGAGGGAGCAGAGAGGGAGCAGTGAAGGAATGGTGAGGGAGTAGTGAAGGAATAGTGAGGGAGCAGTGAAAGAATGGTGAGAGAGCAGTGAAGGAATAGTGAGGGAGCAGTGAAGGAATGGTGAGAGAGTAGTGAAGGAATGGTGAGAGAGCAGTGAAGGAATGGTGAGAGAGCAGTGAAGGAATGGTGAGGGAGCAGTGAAGGAATAGTGAGGGAGTAGTGAAGGAATGGTGAGGGAGTAGTGAAGGGTGAGGGAGCAGTGAAGGAATAGTGAGGGAGCAGTGAAGGAATGGTGAGGGAGTAGTGAAGGAATAGTGAGGGAGCAGTGAAAGAATGGTGAGAGAGCAGTGAAGGAATGGTGAGGGAGTAGTGAAGGAATGGTGAGGGAGTAGTGAAGGAATGGTGAGGGAGCAGTGAAGGAATGGTGAGAGAGTAGTGAAGGAATGGTGAGGGAGTAGTGAAAGAATGGTGAGAGAGCAGTGAAGGAATGGTGAGGGAGCAGTGAAGGAATGGTGAGGGAGTAGTGAAGGAATGGTGTGGGAGCAGTGAAGGAATGGTGAGGGAGCAGTGAAGGAATGGTGAGGGAGCAGTGAAGGAATAGTGAAAGAGCAGTGAAGGAATGGTGAGGGAGCAGTGAAGGAATGGTGAGGGAGCAGTGAAGGAATAGTGAGGGAGTAGTGAAGGAATGGTGAGGGAGTAGTGAAGGAATGGTGAGGGAGTAGTGAAGGAATGGTGAGGGAGTAGTGAAGGGTGAGGGAGCAGTGAAGGAATAGTGAGGGAGCAGTGAAGGAATGGTGAGGGAGTACTGAAGGAATGGTGAGGGAGCAGTGAAGGAATGGTGTGGGAGCAGTGAAGGAATGGTGAGGGAGTAGTGAAGGAATAGTGAGGGAGTAGTGAAGGGTGAGGGAGCAGAGAGGGAGCAGTGAAGGAATGGTGAGGGAGTAGTGAAGGAATAGTGAGGGAGCAGTGAAAGAATGGTGAGAGAGCAGTGAAGGAATAGTGAGGGAGCAGTGAAGGAATGGTGAGAGAGTAGTGAAGGAATGGTGAGAGAGCAGTGAAGGAATGGTGAGAGAGCAGTGAAGGAATGGTGAGGGAGCAGTGAAGGAATAGTGAAAGAGCAGTGAAGGAATAGTGAAAGAGCAGTGAAGGAATGGTGAGGGAGCAGTGAAGGAATGGTGAGGGAGCAGTGAAGGAATAGTGAGGGAGTAGTGAAGGAATGGTGAGGGAGTAGTGAAGGAATGGTGAGGGAGTAGCGAAGGGTGAGGGAGCAGTGAAGGAATAGTGAGGGAGCAGTGAAGGAATGGTGAGGGAGTACTGAAGGAATAGTGAGGGAGCAGTGAAGGAATGGTGAGAGAGCAGTGAAGGAATGGTGAGAGAGCAGTGAAGGAATGGTGAGGGAGCAGTGAAGGAATAGTGAAAGAGCAGTGAAGGAATGGTGAGGGAGTAGTGAAGGAATGGTGAGGGAGCAGTGAAGGAATGGTGAGGGAGCAGTGAAGGAATGGTGAGAGAGTAGTGAAGGAATGGTGAGGGAGCAGTGAAGGAATGGTGAGGGAGCAGTGAAGGAATGGTGTGGGAGCAGTGAAGGGATGGTGAGAGAGCAGTGAAAGAATGGTGAGAGAGCAGTGAAGGAATGGTGAGGGAGTAGTGAAGGACTGGTGAGGGAGTAGTGAAGGAATGGTGAGAGAGCAGTGAAGGAATGGTGAGGGAGTAGTGAAGGAATGGTGTGGGAGCAGTGAAGGGATGGTGAGAGAGCAGTGAAGGAATGGTGAGAGAGCAGTGAAGGAATGGTGAGGGAGTAGTGAAGGAATGGTGTGGGAGCAGTGAAGGGATGGTGAGAGAGCAGTGAAAGAATGGTGAGAGAGCAGTGAAGGAATGGTGAGGGAGCAGTGAAGGAATGGTGAGGGAGTAGTGAAGGAACGGTGAGGGAGCAGTGAAGGAATGGTGAGGGAGCAGTGAAGGAATGGTGAGAGAGTAGTGAAGGAATGGTATGGGAGCAGTGAGAAGGCAGTGCAAATTTGTCTCTGAAAAAGACTAAAAATATCAGCACCTGCTACATATAGTTAAAATTTACACATTTCTTGTCAGTAATCCAGATGTGTTTTTGATTATAAATCTGTCCCTTCCCTCCTTAAAAAGTTGTTCACTAATAATAGAATCACAGTGTCATACTACCTGGAAACGAGGCCCTTTGGTTCATTTGGCTTTATGACACTGATTAAGATTAAGCTGCTTGTCTAAACTGGTTTCATTTGCCCATGTTTGGCTCATATCCCTATAAAACATCCCTGTCAGTGTACCTGTCCAATTGCCCTTTAAAATGTTATTAATGTACCTACCTCAATCAATTCCTCTGGCAGCTCATTCCATATACAGCCCACCCTCAGCGAAAATGTCGCCTCTCAGATTCTATTGAATCTCTCACCTGTTCAACCTATCTCCATAACTTTCTTCTTTGAGTCCTGGCAACATCCTCATCAATCTCCTTCGCACTCTCTTCAACTTTAATGGAATCTTTTCCATAGTAGGAGTGACAAAAACTGAACACAGTATTCCAAAGTAACTTCACCAACATCTTGCAATTGCAAGGTAACGTCCCAATTTCTATACTCAATGTCTTAACTGATGAAGACCAGCATGCCAAAAGCCTTCTTCGCCACCCATCTCCCTGGGACACCACTTTCAGGGAACCATGTACTTGTACACCCACGTCTGTTTTATAATATGTCCCATTCATTGTTCACCATGGAAGTCCTACCTTTATTTTCCTTCCCAAAGTGCAACGCCTTGCCCTTATCCCAATTAAACTACATTTGCCATTCCTTGGCCCACTTACCCAGTTGATCTAGATCCTCTGTAATTCATGATAAACATCTTTACTGTCGATGTCACCACCTATTTTAGTGACACTTGCAAACTTGTACATTCTCATCCAAAGCATTGATACAGATGACAAATAACAATATGCCAGCACTGACCCCTGGGGTGCACCATTTATCATGAGCCTCCAGTCTGAAAAGCAACCTTCCACCATCACGCTCTGTTCCTACCATCAAGCAAATTATGTATCCAATTAGTATCTCTCCCTAGATCCCATGCAATCTCACTTCCCATTGCAGCCTACATGCAGAACTTTATCAAAGGTCTTACTGAAGTCCATATAGTCCACATCTACCACTCTGCCCTCAGTGACTGTCTTGGTGACTGCAAAAAGATCAATCAAGTTTGTGAGACATATTCTTCTTTTCATAAGGCAGTGCTGATGATCCTAATCAACCCCCATATTTCCAAGTGCATGCATATCTTATCCCTCTCTAAATAATTACTGCCACAGAGATTAGGCTCACTGGTCTGTAGTTTCCCAATGCAAATATCTCAGCCAGTGTCACACAATTTCCTCTCCAGCTTCCCACAGTGTTCCTGAATATATCTGATCAGGCCCTGGAGATTTGCTTCCCTTCATACATTTTAAGACATCCAGCATCCCCTCTGCTCTAATCTAATGGAGAATAAAATCAGAATCTGTCCAAATTCACACACTGAAGCAGTCCCTGCTTTGAAAGTAAACATCTAAGGATGGCAACTAGCTTTAGGGAAAAAAAAATCAATATCCAATCTATATTCAACAGAGAGAAAAAAGTTCCTTCTATTTCCACCCCACCCCCCACCAGCACCAAGACAAAATCGTTCAGAGAGACTGTCTGTTTGGGGATTATTAATAACCTCATTTTGGGATTATTCAACCAGGAAGTAAGATGAGAAAAGCAAGGTTTATATTTTATAGTCCCTTCATAACCCAGAAACAGCACTATTAAGAACCTCAAGATGGACCACATAATCTTTTTGGTGGTGGTGGTTGAGAGATGTATGTTGGTGATAAACATTTCTCCTGTTCTTCTTTGTCTGATATTATAGTTACTTAAGAGAGCTATCAGGCTAGTAGTTTACTAAATCACCAGAGAAATAGTACTCAGATGTTGTGGGTCATCAGCACTATAACATAGTGTCAGTGTGAATTATGTATTTATTTTTGGTATAGGGATGGAACCTTTGATTTCCTCACTTAGAAGCAAATGTATTTAAGTTAAGAAAAGGCTGATAGCAGGCAAAGGATACTCTTTCCTCCTTTACATTTTGAGTCAAAATGATGAAGTAAGTGTTGTATAGTGGGGTCACAGATCTGACGTATCAGTTTTCAAATTTCCCAGGGTTCAGTTCAGGGCTCTCATGCCTACCGACTCAGAAACTGGTCCCATGAAAAATTACAGATTAAGAAAATACAGATACGTAATGCTGTCAGATAAGGGCAGAATGCCAGAATGAAAGCAAATTGCCCAAGAAAGTGAGGAGCACTTCTGAAAAAATTCAAGGATAAAATTTCCCAATTTTTTTTGGGAAGATATTACATGTAGCATTATGGGGTAAATGAAGCAAAGTGTTTGTACCTGGAAGTGGACCATCCTTAATCAAGAGATTACGATCCCATTGGACCAGGCAAAATCAAAAAAGAATTACAAGGATTGCAATGTTGTGAAAAGGGCCAGCTTCACTGGTTTGAGGACAAATCTGGTCCAGGTAATTTGGAATCAAATTGTAGTGTACTGGTCAGCACAACACTTTGCAATACCAGTGATGGAGGTTCAATTCCTACCGCTGCCTTTAAAGAGTTCGTATGTTCTCCCTGGGACCACAAGGGAATTCTCCGGATGCTCTTGTTTCCTCCCACATTCCAAAGACGTACATTAGGCTAGGATTAAACCAAGGGATTGCTGGGTAGTGTGGCTCAAAGGGATGGAAGGGCCTATTCCACACTATATTTCAATAAAGAAATAAATATAAGTTAACAAGCAAAACAGGTTATGAAAAGTGGCAAGCTTTGAAAGTAGAAATGTTTCATCCACAGTCTAGGTTTATTCTCAGGAGGAAGATGTGAAGTTAAAGCCAAACCTCTGCTGATGATCAAAAAGATAGAAAGTAAAACAACAGTAAGAATAAAAGAATGACACATGTTTTTAACATGTGAGAACAAGGATGATTACAGGAAATTCAGAGTGGAAGTAAACACAGCAGAGTAGTAAAGAAAACCCAGAATTTGAATTATTTTTTTCTGGAGCACTGGATGCTAAGGATAGACATGATAGAAGTTTATAAAATTATAAGAGGCACAGATATAGTTTATAGTCATTTATTTCCTGGAATAGAAAAGACAAATTCTGGAGTACATTCCTTTAAGGTGAGAGGGAGAAAGTTTAAAATAGATTTGTTGGCAATTTTTTTTTACACTAAGTGGTTGGTTCCAGCAATGCACTGTCAGTAGCAGTAAGGGAAGCTGACAAGATAGTGGCATTCATGAGGCACTTAGACAGACATGAACAAGAAACGAATAGAGGAACATGACTCATGTGTAGGTAGATGGTGTTAGTTTCATTTGGCTTCATGGGTGACCTTCGAGGGCCAGAGGATCTGTTACTTTACTGTACCGTTCTATGTTCAGTTTAAGGAACGTAAGGGAAAAAAAACTCAACAAACCTGAAAGGGAGCCTAAAATATATATGTAATGGGCATGTGAGCAGGAAAAATGTCATGAGGGGAGAGGTGGGGCTAATCATAGACCTAAAATGAAATCTAATTATAGATGAGGGCATGGCTGAGCATCACCCTTCACCAAGGAAGATGATGCTGTTGGAATTTTGACACAGAAAGGTGCAATTGAGATTTTGGATGGACTAAAATTGATAATGAGGAAGTAAGGCTTGGAGTAAGGAGCAAAGTAAGATGAGAAAGGCTAGCTGTTCTTAAAGTTGGATGCAATCTAGATTTCTAAAGGAAGTAAAAGAAGGAATTGAGGAAGCCCTGGGCGTAGTCTTTCCGACCATTATATGTAGGGATAATATCCAAGGACTGACAACTGAAAACTGAATTATGCGAAGAAATGTGTGGGAATAAACTGCAGGCTAATCAGTTTAATCGCAGTGGTAAGGAAAGTTCTTGAAACAGTAATCAGGAACTGAATTAGTTGCAGCTTAAGCAAGTGTAGATTGATTAGAGCAGGTAGCTATGAATTTATTAAAAACAAATTGTTATCTAGCCAACTCATTAAAGGTTGTCAATAAATTAACAGAGAGGGCTGATGAGGGGAATACCTTTGGTATGGTATAAGGAGATTTCCCAAAGGAACCTGATTAAGGTGCTATTGTAACAGCTTGTACTAAGATTGAAAGAAACAAAAAGAAGTGTAAGATTGTTTTTCTTTCCTCCGGTTTGGAGCTCTCTGACATTGGAAATATCGCTTTAGTTAAAATATGGTAATGTACTGTACCAGGTAGAATTTCCAAAATGAAGGTGGCATGAGCTGTGTAGCAGATGGTTATGGGCTTCAGTGAGAGGGTAATGAAGGGAGGGAATAGGTGATGAGGTATAGCTGGGAAACAGAAAGCCTTACATATCCATAAACAGAATGAGAAGAGGCAATGTAAATTACAGGATACAAATACAATAGGGATACAGGAACTGAGATCTTGGGCTATATGGGCATTATTAATTGAAAATGCCAGGACATGTTAAGACAAGAGTTTAAAAAAAACCTAGGGGATTCTGGGCTTTATTACCGAGGCAAAAAGTGCAGCAGTAAGGAAAACCATTATATAACACTACAAGTGGAACTGTTCTGGGTAACACAGTTTAGGACAGGTGTGAAGGACTTGGAGAGCCTGCAGAACAGATGGACCAGAATGACTCCTGGGGTAAAGAATTTTATTTAGGTGGATAGATTTGAGAAAATTAGATTATTGTCCTTGGATCAGAGAGGTTTGTGGGAGAATCTAATATTTAAAATCATGTTACATAAAGACAAAGCAGTAAGTGAGAAATGATTTCCATTAGTAAAGGGGCCAAGAACTAGGAAAGATGGAAGATCAAAAAGAGCCAAATTTGACATGAGGAAAAAAATCACAGGTGAGTGGTTCGGGTCTGGAATGCACTGCTACTGAGAGTAATGGAGGGAGAATGAGTAGTGGTGTTCAAAGTGGAGCTGGGTAAGAATTTGTAAGGAAAAGATTTGCAAGGACCTAAAGAGAAGGCCTAGCAGGAGAAAGCTAGTAAAGAACCGATAGCCTGAGAGGCCTCTTTCCATGATGTAACCCTTTTTTGATATGGTGGATAACTGTATCACTGAGAGGAACATTGGAGTTTCGTTGGAAAACTATTAAATAATGCACACCAGGGTATTACATGACATTTTATATCTTACTCAAGAAACTAAATAATTTCTCGACCCATACCTACATTACACTGAAGGAGGTATTTGGTCCATCATGTCCATGACGATTTCCAGCAAACAATCCTGTTAGTACAATTTTCTCTTTACTTATTTCTTTATACCTTTACAACTTAATTTCTCTCATATATTCTCTTCATTTCTCCTTTCATTCATTTTGCTTTAATGTGCACTATGAGCTGTTATACAATGGCCAACTAACCTACCAGGCCAACTTTGGGAAAGAAAGTCGAGTCCCTGAACGAAACCTATTTGGGTCAGAGTCATTGTTCAACTTCTGTCTAGGCAGTATCGAAGATCATTATGGAATCCAGGCCTCAGGACCTGTGACATAGCAACATTAACTGCTGTGTCACTCTGTTTCCCATGTAATATTTTACTAGGAAAATGAAGCCTTATAATCTAGACACATACTATTGTTATCTTTCATTCCACGAACCGTAAATGATTTGATTCCATGTTTTGGAAGTTGGAGTAGCAAAATTAGTACAATAAATCTCTTACTCAATAGAGAAGTTTCTGGAAATAGGCATCTTAAAAAAAAATCATTTGACAGCATGTAAAGAAAAAAAACAATGGCTAGAAGAATGCATGGCCAAGGTTATTGACCTGGAATGTATCCTCTGTATCTCTCACCATGGTTACTGCCCACTCTGCTACTTCCAGCACTTCCTGTTTTAGTTTCTCTTCTCATTCAGGATACTGGTAACCAGATTACATAGTGCAGAGTAGTAGGTGGCACGCGCACACTGCGTTACAGCCAATGTAGCATGGTTATGTAAGGAAAACACACATTTTGTGCACAAGTATTTCCAAAAAAACAGTATCATCAGCATTTTGTGATACTGACTAAGATAAGCATTGGTCTGGTTTTCTTAAAGATGTTTATGCCCAGATGAGACCTCTGTCTGATATGTCAACCAAAATTGAAAAAAAGTTTTATTGTGTGCGGTGGTGGGGTAGGGGAGTTGAAGTTGAAAATTAAAGCACTAGATTCTCTTTGGAAGGTGAAGCTAGATATTGGCATTGTACATGTGAAAAATGTTGCTGTGTTTCCGGATGATTTTGTGGACAGAGTATGTATAGTAGGTGAGTAAAAGATAGGGAGTGAGGAGATAGACACAAGAGATGCTGGAAATCTACAGCAACACAGGCACAATGCTGGAGGGACTCAGAAGGTCAGGTAGCATCTATGGAGAGGAATAAACAGTTGATGTTTTAGGCTGAGACCCTTCATGAGGACAGATCCTTAATTTTCAGATTCAGAGAGAAAGGGAAGAAAAGCCATTGCATGTAGTACTGTTGCTAATAAAGGGTGGATAAAAATGGAAGCAAGTGAGTTTGGTGATGAGATGAAGGCATGGTGGGGTGGGATAGAGTTGGTGGAATATAAAGGACTACAACTGGATTAAGAAGGAAAAAGATAGGATTTTTTTTAAGGGACTTGCACATTTTCACATTGATGAATTGGTTGTGTTGCATCCCTGCAGGCACACTGTTTTAGGGTCTTGAAGAGTTTAAATTATCTGCATACCTTTCATATGTAGTTCTATATACACACATAATACACTATGGCACTTAGGATTTTGCCCATGGTTTACTTTTACTCTGTAAATATTCCTTTGCAAGTTAAAATAATTTGTTAAGAATGCTTTTCCTACATCTCCATATGAATACTTGTAGAAGTGATGTGATAACTTGTAAGTGACAGGTGAACTTACAGCCAGCATTACCCCAAATTCTTCACCTCTGAGTTCTTTCTTACGTTATTTATGAATCTGTTGTATGCTAATTATAATGGGTCTTTGCTTTGATTAGTTAAAAACACTTCCTTATCATATGACTAGGAAGAAAACTTGTAGTCAAGAATCCTGGATTCTACAAATCTTTTTTAATGTTCATAATTCATATGGAAAATTAATGCCATATTTCTCAAGTGAATTAGCATTATGGTAAATTTTATAAGTAGTGTATTTCATTAGTAAATTGGCAACACTTTGTAATTACATTGCACACAAATGAAGAACGCCATATCACAACACTCCATGGATGTGAAACAGATAGCAGGGAGTAATGGAAGGATTGAAGAAGAGATTTTCAGTGTATCGAAGTAAGACATGGTCAAATGCATTTGCCAGAGAAGTGATCATTTTACATGTGTTTTGGAGATGAAACAGGAATGAGAAATTTTTACTTTATGCTATTTGTTGGGACAAAGAACTTTTGACAAGCAGTAAACGTTTTTCAGCTTTGGTTGACACATTAAATGGTCATCTGTCCTCTCATCTCGCCTAATACACCACGTTACACTTTTTTAACAAAAGCAGACCAATATTTATCTTAGCCTGGGTTCTGATAGTCCCAACATATATTGTTTCTAGCCGGCAGATGGTAAATAGGTTCATACAGTACTGTGTAAAAGTCTCAAGCACATATATATAATTAGGGTACCTAAGACCCTTGGACAGTACTGCAATGATTTTATGTATTGCACTGTACTACTGCTGCAGCAAAAAAAACAGACATTTCATGACATATGTGAGTGATGATAAACTTGATTCTGATATGGTCTCTGTTGTGGACTGACAATGGGAAGGGGCCAGGGAGAGGGGAATCATGGTTGGGAAAAGGAGAAGGGAGAGGGGAGTGGTGGGAAACACCAAAGAGACATTCTGTAATGATCAATAAACCAATTGTTTGGATTCAAATGACCTTGCCTGGTGTCTCAGGGCTGGGAGTGTCTGTACCCGGCCCAGCCCCCACTCCTAGCACTCTTCCTCTGCCTTCTGCCCCACACCCATCCAACGGCAGCCCACCCTCACCATTCCCAAAACCCTCTGCACTCTTCCGATTTAAAAAATCTCTCTCCCCTCCAGTACTGTGCAAAAGTCTTGGGCATCCTAGCTATGTATTTGTGCCTGAGACTTTTGCACACCTTCTTAGAATTGATCTTTTTCTGAGAAATAATTGTAGAGAGCATGCTTGCATGATCTGAGAAGCACTTTATTTGTTCTATCTGGGTGAATTTGATGGCAATGCATTTGTGCTGTGCATTTGAATGTTATGTGTTTAAAGGCCCACTCAGTGATTTGAGCACATTAATAATTGATTTCAGTGTCAAGAGATATCGCTGCCTTTCTGATTACATATTTAAGTCTTATTCTGCTGGTTCTAAAGAATATTTGATCAAGGGCAAGGAGTACTTTTCATACCATACTTTTCACTTGATGTGCATTGGATTTGCAGGAAGTGTGTGACTGGTTTAGAAGAGGTTAATGTTTTTGTTATTTTAACAATAACTACATCTATAAGATATTGCATGTTTATGATTTGAGAGTCCCTTAGCAGATGATGAGGTGATTATTTCCTACTTTCTATAGCTAACAATGACATTGTCTATTGATTTGGTCAATGTAGCCCCAATCACATGATGAATCAAAATATTAGGTCTTGGTTCTCAGTGGTCTAAAAGCAGGAAATGAATTTTGATCTGAAGACCTGGGACATCCAGTAAAAAAAATCCCTCCTCTCTTCTTTTGTTCCCCATTCTGCCCTCTTACCTCTTCTCACCTACCTGTCACCTCCTTCCCTTGGTGTCCTTCCACCTTCTCTTTTTCCTATGGCCCACTCTTTTCTCCTATCAGAATCCTTCCTCTCCAGCCCTTTCCCTTTCCCACCCACCTGGCTTCACCTGTCACCCCTAGCTATCCTTCTTCCCCTACCCCTACCTTTTTATTCTGGCACTTTCCTCCTTCCTTTTCAATTCTGGAGAAGGGTCTCGGCCTGAAACGGCAACTACCTGTTCATTTCCATGGTTGCTGCCTGACCTGCTGAGTTCCTCCAGCATTTTGTGTGTGTTGCTTTGGATTTCCAGTAGAATTTCTTGTGTTTACAATAAAGCTTCTGTTATCCCATCATGTTGCTGATTCTTTCTGTACGGTATTAATATAAATGTAGCATACTTGAATGTATGTAAAAGTTGTCTCTAGAATTGGGAGATTTTGTTTATACAGCAGAGAACTCTTACATCTTTAAAGCAGAGACATTTATCTTTGTTCTGCCCCAAGCAGAAAAAGAATTTAACTACTCTCAATGAGCTTACATTATTAGAACTGTATTATTTCCTGGGCTTCTACCCACTTGAATTTGAATTGAAACTATACCTATTGATTTTAACTTAGCTGAGCATTCATCAGAAGACGACTATTTTAACCAATTCGTATGAACTGGATTTCAATCAAGAGGCAGGAAATCCAGAGGGCAAAACCCTAGTGCTCAGCTGCATTTTGACCAAAAATTGCAATTCTTTTTATCTATTATAAAAGATAAGCTTCAGCCATCACTAGTCTTAGAAGTACACTTGAATATGAATGGATGCTTATGTTAGGAGTAAATTGTAATTCAAACCATAATCAATCAGAGAACAGCACAATGTTAACAATTATGTACTACTTTGTGCTTATGGTTTTAAACCACTTCCGGTGCAGCATAAATACATCAATCAATGCCTTTGCACTTAAACTAATACTATAATGGGCACATAATAAGATTGTGTTACTTATTTCTGAAACACAGTAAGACTTCAGTAATCATCTGACTATAAAGAAATCCTAATGGTCTCCCATCATTGTAATCCTATGTGATATTTGCAGTTTCCTCTCATAGGGCCGTGGTTCCTGAGTTTTACAACTTCTTTCTGGGGCTCTGGATGCCATGCTCCCGCACCTAGGTCCCGTTTCTATACTCCTGAATTATTCACTGGATTCCCAATTCCCTTGCTTCCTGATCGTTCATCAGGGCCCATGAACAGTGTGGTCTCTGACCACTCATTGGGCTCCAATGAGTGGTCAGAGAACTCACCTGGGTTAGTCAGTTCTCATATCTTGCTTTCTGATCTGGCTGGGAGCCCGCATTCTGCAATTCCCTTGAAAATGATCGGGATTTGTTCTCCCCCTCCATTGAAATTTGTTTCTGTTTCCCACAGGTCACCCAGTTACCTGTGTCCTGCACCTTCAGCATAACCACCTCTCTATAGGTCCTGTGCATCAAACCCTCAGCTATTCGAATGATCCAGAGTTCAACCTTTATTGGCTAACTAAAATGTCACTGTGTAACGATGTTTAAAAAGGTGAATTAAAAGTGTATTAGAGTAACATCAAAAATCTAGAAATTCTGCTAGTTCAGCACCAATAAAGCACCCACCGTGCCTGATTGAAGGAGTTGTGCTGTATTTCTTTGTTCTATTCATGTGATTGAAATTGATCTACTTCATTATCGTAAACAGTGTTCCTGATCTACTTACTTCATTGTCCTGATGAAGGGTCTCAGCCTGAAACATCAACTGTTTACTCATTTCTATAGATGCTGCCTGACCTGCTGAGTTTCTCCAGCATTTTGTGTGTGTTGCTCTGGATTTGCAGCATCTGCAGGATCTCTTGTGTTTATCACTCTTGTAAACCCTGGTGCTCTGTTAAGACAATTTGAAAGAATGTAATTTAAACAGGTGTTGCATTGGCGTAACTATTACCACAAACATCAAAAGTTATCTTCTGGAAGTTCAAGGGCACGGTCAAGAATGAGTATTCTGATCCAGGTGTGTTTTAAATCAGGACATGAGATGGCAGATGATAGAGTCTGGAGTGAAAAGCAGAATCTGTGCTAGGAAAATATTTGTTGATGGAGATTGAGAGTGGAGAGAGAAGTTGTTCAAAGTAAAATTATTATCAATGTACACATATGTTATGTATATGTTACCTTGAGATTCATTTTCTAGCAGGCATTTGCGAAAAATGAATACAATAGAATTTAAAACAAACCATAGATAAACAAAGACTGACAACCAAACAATGTGCGAAACAAGACAAACTATGCAAATACAAAAACATGACTGAGAACATAAGTCGTAAAGAATTCTTGAAAGTGAGTCTGTAGGTGGTAAAATCTGTTCAGAGTAGTGGTAATTGAAGTTATCCACACTGGTTCAGGAGCCTGATGGCTGTAGGGTTATAACTGTTCCTCAACCTGGTGACGTGGGACCTAAGCCTTCTGTGCCTCCTGCCCAATAGTAGTAGTGAGAAGAAAGCATGGCCTGGTTGGTAGAGGTCACTGACGGATGCTGCTTTCTCGTGACAGCGCTCCGTGTAAGTGTATGCAGTAGTGGGGAGGTACCAGTAAAAGTTTGCTCCAAGTAGCCAATGAAAAGTGAGATGCAGCTGGGACGAGGGGTCATGCTTGATTTGTAGGAAGTGAAAACAATCAAAAGAGAAGTTGTTCAGGTAAAGAAGTAGTTCTGCCAGATGGTTGGGACTGTAGGTAATAAAGTTATACAGCACTGACACAGATCCTTCAGCCTGTGCTGACCAAAGTTGCCTATCAGAGTTAATCCCATTTGCTTGCATTTGGTCAATATTGCTCTGAATCTTTCCTGTCAACATGTTTTTTAAATATTGTAAATGTGCCCAGCTCTGCCACTTCCTCTTGGAGCCTGTTTCATTTCCTCACCTCCCTCTGTATGGAAAGCACTGCCCATCAGGTCCCTCTCAGGTTAAACCCACATCCTCTAGTTTTGAACTCTCCTACCCTGGCAAAAAGACTGTGAGTGTTTACCTTATTTATACCCTTCCTGGTTTTGTATTCTCTTAACACATACAAAATGCTGGTGAACGCAGCAGGCCAGGCAGCATGTCTAGGAAGAGGTACAGTCGACGTTTTGGGCCGAGACCCTTCGTCAGGACTAACTGAAGGAAGAGTTAGTAAGAGATTTGAAAGTGGGAGGGGGAGAGGGAGATCCAAAATGATAGGAGAAGACAGGAGGGGGAGGGATGGAGCCAAGAGCTGGACAGGTGATTGGCAAAAGGGATACAAAGCTGGAGAAGGGACAGGATCATGGGATGGGAGGCCTAGGGAGAAAGAAAGGGAGAAGGGAGCACCAGAGGAAGATGGAGAGTAGGCAAGGAGTTGTAGTGAGAGGGAAAGAGAGAGGGGAAAAAGGGAATAAATAAATAAATAAGGGATGGGGTAAGGAGGGGCATTAACGGAAGTTAGAGAAGCCAATATTCATGCCATCAGGTTGGAGGCTACCCAGATGGAATATGAGGTGTTGTTCCTCCAACCTGAGTGTGGCTTCATCTTGACAGTAGAGGAGGCCATGGATAGACAAATCAGAATGGGAATGGGATGTGGAATTAAAATGTGTGGCCACTGGGAGATCCTGCTTTCTCTGGCGGACAGAGCGTAGGTGTTCAGTGAAACGGTCTTCCAGCCTGCGTCAAGTCTCGCCAATATATAGAAGGCCGCATCAGGAGCACCGGACGCAGTATATCACCGCAGCCGACTCACAGGCGAAGTGTCGCCTCACCTGGAAGGACTATCTAGGGCCCTGAATGGTGGTGAGGGAGAAAGTGTAAGGGCATGTGTAGCACTTGTTCTGCTCACAAGGATAAGTGCTGGGAGGGAGATTGGTGGGAAGGGATGGAGGGGATGAATGGACAAGGGAGTCGCATAGGGAGTGACCCCTGCGGAAAGCAGGGGAGGGGGGAGGGAAAGATGTGCTTGGTGGTGCCTCCTCTACTGTCAAGATGAAGCCACACTCAGGTTGAAGGAACAATACTTTATATTCTGTCTGGGTAGCCTCCAGCCTGATAGCATGAACATTGACTTCTCAACTTTCGTTAATGCCCCTCCTCCTCTTCTTACCCCATCACTTATTTATTTATTTATTTATTTATTTTAAAATTCCCCTTTTTTCTCTCTCTCTCTTTTTTCTCCCTCTGTCCCTCTCACTACAACTCCTTGCCTGCTCTCCATCTTCCTCTGGTGCGCCCCTCCCCCTTTCTTTCTCCCTAGGCCTCCCGTCCCGTGATCCTCTCCCTTCTCTAGCCTTGTATCCCTTTTGCCAATCTACTTTCCAGCTCTTGGCTCCATCCCTCCCCCTCCTGGCTTCTCCTATCATTTCAGATCTCCCCCTCCCCCTCCCACTTTCAAATCTCTTACTATCTCTTCTTTCAGTTAGTCCTGACGAAGGGTCTCGGCCCGAAACATCGACTGTACCTCTTCCTAGAGATGCTGCCTGGCCTGCTGCATTCCGCCAGCATTTTCTGTGTGTTGCTTGAATTTCCAGCATCTGCTGATTTCCTCGTGTTTTTGTTTGTATTCTTTTATAAGATTACCTTTCAGCTTCCTGTGCTCCAGTGGAAAAAAGATCCAGCCTATCTCAAACCTTACAGCCTGATAACAATCTTGTAAAATTTGTCATCATTCTTCCCAGATTAATAACATCCTTCCTATAGCTAGGCACCAAACACATAATATTCTAAATGTTGTCCCATCAATGTCTTTTATAGCTGTAATGTGACATCCCAAATCCTGTACTCCATGCCATGACTGATGAAGGCAAATGTTCCGAACACTTCCTTCATCACATTTATTGCTACTTTCAGGGGAAGATGTGTTTATACCCCTAGATCTCACTATTCTACAGCAACCCCCAGGATCCTGCCATTTACTGTGTAAGCCCTGCTGATTTATCTTCTTAAATTGTAACTCTTTGCATTTGTTCAAGTTAAATTTTTTGTTTTTTTTTTTGGCCACTTTCCCAGTTGATCTATTTTAACCTTAGTTAACCTTCTTTACGATCCACTACACCACCAATTTTGGTGTCACCCACTGACTTGCTAGTATTGCCATCTGCATTCTCATCCAAATCATTAATATGGGTGACAAGCACCAGTGGACCCACAACTGATTTTGGTGGTTTATTACTGTGCCTCCAATCTGAAAACTAACAGCCCTCCACTACCATCTTCTGATTCCTACCAACAAGCCAATTTGGTATCCAGTTGTCTGCCTCACACTGGATTGCATATGATCAAACCTTTTGCACCAGTCTACCATGCTAGATGTTGTCAAAGGCTTTGTCCTTGTAGACAACATCTCCCACCTTGCCCTCATCATTCCTGCAGGTCACCTCGCCAAAAACTCTGTCAAATATTTGCAACATAATTTCCCACACAAACAGCTATAAAGAATATCCCTAATCAACCCTTTCCTTTCCAAGGTGGAGTGGAATTGCTTGTACCTTTTTTGTAGTAAAAAGCAGGGGACATTAAGACCCTGTTGATGAGGGATGGAAGTGTAAAAGGACTGGACATCCACATTAAAGATGAGATGCTGAGGTCCAGGGAATCAGAATTTGTCAAAAATGGTGGCGAGCATGGTTATGTCCCATATATGGTTGGGAAGGGACTAGACAAGGGACAACAGGTGGAATGAATACATGAATTAAGTTCAGTGGGGCAAGAACATTGGGCCTACCAAAACCATAATTTTTGCAACTCTTGGGTAAGAAATAGCAACAGGAAGTGTAGGGCTGGGCAATTATCAAGTTGGAGACCATAGAAGAGTGGTCACTTGATGTGATGAGATCTATGACAGTGTGGAAGACAATGGGCAGGCAGGATTATGGTCTGGGGTAGGTATGAGAAAGTGTCCTCTGCAGAGTAGGGTTAGTCTGCCAAACTACAGAGACAACTGCCCTTGTCTTTGGGACTGGTCCAAATTAGGTGGAGTGCTGTGTGTTCACTGGGTGGGAGTCAGGAACATTCATAACGTGACCCGGTTAATCCTGACACCACGTGCCAGACGAGAGTGGCTGAATGTCTGGTACGACACGCTTTAAAAAAAAAATGGGTGGGGGGTGGAAATAGGTGAGGGGAGTGGAGAAATTGAGACAGTTGATGTCATGTGGGCAATTGGAAATGAAAAGGTCAAGAGAAGGCAGAAGGCCCAAAGAGGGTCTCCAAGAGGAAGCAGAGTGGTGGAGTATGAGAAGGTTATCAGCGGTGGGAAAGGATTCCTTGCCAAAGAAAAAGGTAATATGTTTTAAGTCAATTGAAATCAAATGATCTAATTCAACATAAAATGCAAAACAATATTTGTAGTTGATTATGCCCAGAAAACACAGTTCCCTGATGAATAATCTTTTATATTTCTATTTTAGCATTATTTTCACATTTCACTGAAAATGTAGGAAACAAGTTTTCACCTGTAGGTCTTGGTTGTCTAGTGATAAGACATACAATTTTTGGTGAGAGCCTAGCTTTAGAACTATGATTTTGTACTTGTTATTTTGTGATCTTCACACCCAACTCATGGCGTTCTGTGTCACAAGCTGTAAAGAACTTTTTTAACAGATAGTTTTAAAAAGCTAAGCTATTTTGTTGCCCAAATATTTAATTCTAGTTGAATTAGGTTAATGGATATTTACAGTTTTTCAAGATCTACTGACTGCAACTTAGGAGTGCTGATTCCATTTACAAATCACCCACATTCTCAGCAGACTACAATTTGTTTTTATCTGTAAAATTACATATTGACTCTGTGCTTTTTCACCAGTAGCAGATTTAATTAAGGCCACAGGGAATGATATTCCTGAACATATGGTGCTTAATAGATTGTGCACAAGCCGCATGGAAGATCCAAATATATACATAAAACATCACAGGAGTGACCACCGTTTCAACTAATGAGGTTACCTGGACAGGGACTGGTGATGGTAGGTTACACCTAGGGAAAAAGAACCCACCTTGAAGGCCAGTCTAATGATCACCTTGGTGCAGGTACGTTGACAATCCACTGAGAACTATTTGACCAAGACACTAACAGGCTTGCTGGAAGGGCCTGCTTTCAAAATTGTGTGTGGCCCTGTCTACTAGTATTAGAAAATTGCAATTGTGATGTCTGTTATGAACCAGCAACAACAGATATGAAACTGAGACAGGGTTATGAACAAACAATGAGATTTATTAACCTTTGCTCAAAGCATCAAAAAATAAACAAACGACTAACTTAACTGGAAGTTAACAGTTAGGCGACTATATCGAACAGTCAAACTTCTAAACTGTTATTAACAAGTTCTCATCCAAGCTCAGACTTAAAGTGGTAAATTCAAAACTCCATGTAATTTATACAGTCATTAAGGAGAGACTTGCCCGAAATAACGATTCCTTCAAAGTAATGACGAATCTGCCGATCACGGCCGAGAGGTGCCTTGTCCGAAGGAATCACGAAGAAATAAAGGAGCTGATGTTTTGGCTGGAGGGTGGTCACTGGACAAACCTTCCCAACCTTGCAGGGGTTTAACTCAAATGTGCAAGCCACAATTCCCGAACAAAGATACAAAAAGGTCGATCATTCCCAAGATGCTGAACGACATTAACTTTACCCAATCCTTTGCTCGGATAACTCTGATAATGTCTTCACTCTCTGATACTGGACTGTAAGGGAAAAATAAGTGAGCAACAAACAAAGCTGGTGGTGTCTCCAAACATCCGACCAGCAACAACAATGTTGCACCAAAAATAAAAACGAGAACTCTCTCTCCTTAATGACTGTATAAATTACGTGGACTTTTGAATTTACCACTTTAAGTCTCAGATGCTCAGAGTTTACTGGTCTGCCTTGAGGTCTGAATTATTTTAAATCAGGTGTGTAAGCTTACTGCAAGGATGGATTTCTCAGCTTAGAGATGGACTTTTGTAGCTAAATTGATTTGTGCATTTCTGGTTTCATGTTGAACAGTCATTGGTTGAAATGCACAACTTGTTTAATTATTTTCACTCGGCAATATTGAAAGGGGATATGGTGTTTAAGTACGTACACTCAGTGAATATTTTATTAGGTATGCCTGTATACCTGCTTGTTAATGTAAATATCTAATCATGTGCCAGCAACTCATTGTGTAAAAGAGGTCAAGAGGTTCAGTTGTTCAGACCAAACATCAGAATGAGGGAAGACCATGATAATGGAATAATTGTCGGTACCAGACAGTTGGTTTGAGTATCTCAGAAACTGCTGATCTCCTCGGATTTTTACGCACAACTGTCTCTAGAGTTTAAAGAGAATGGTACGAAAAAAAGCAAAAAAAAAATCCCGTGAGCAACAGTTCTGTGGGGGAAAACACCTTGTTAATGGGAGAGGTCAGAGGAGAATGGCCAGACTGCTTCAAGCTGACAGGAAGGTGATAGTAACTCAATCACATGTTATATAACTACATTAAATAACAGTGGTGTGTAAAAGAGTATCTTTGAATGTGCAACACATCAAACCTTGAAGTGGATGGCAGCAGCAACAGAGACCAGGGACATACACTTAGCGGCCATTTTATTAGGTACAGGAGCTACCTAATAAAGTGGCCACTAAGTGTATATTGTAGATGTTGTGCTTTTGCAATTGAAAGAAAATAAAATGAAGCAAAAGTTGATGAATTGCATTCCTATTATTAGTACATATCCGAACCTTAATATAATACTCCTTTGATGCTGTGCCACTTGCTGCTACCACTGGTTTGTAGTCACTAGGGAGGAGTTAGCATGAAATTTGAATGTCACAATACTTAAAAGTGCTGATTTGCTCATTCAGCCTGGTAACCGCACAAATATCAATGGAGCCGGGTTTCCAGCTTCAATTTATTGTGGATGATAAGCATGAAGAGAGGCAATGTTCCAGAACATTCAAGGTGATTCAAAGGATAAGTTGGGTTTGGCTTTTATGGGAGATCACAAATATAAAATCTTGTTTGCAGCATTTGACAAACAGCATCAAAGAGAATATGACTTCACTGCGGCCTCTTTTAATTTGGTCGAGAAAACCAATATCATCTTTAAAGGGAGGAAGGGAATATCTTTTTATATCCTGTTGTATATTAAGCAACATATGTCGTGCTGCTAAATTATTCTAGGAGCAATGTAACTGAAGTAGAATTCTGCTTAGAGTTCCCGTTTATTCTGATTATCAAGGTTAGTGTTTATATTATCATTTATATTCCTTTAATTTGACAGGTACACTTCAGGATAAAACTATTCTGTGTTCAGAAATCAATGAATAAATTAATTGATATGCTGAACTGGAAGAAAGTGTGTAACATTAAACCTCTAAAGAATCTTCGGCAATTACAGTTGAGATGTACATGCTGTAAAATATTAGTTATGTATTTAGCATAAGTATTACAACAAGTAATAAGAATGACAGTTAAATACTCAGTAGAACTTATTTATATAAATGTTAGAAAAGATCCTTGTTTATTGGAATAAGCTCCTTCATTTTTGTTTGTCAGCAAAATTTACTTGTGAGTAATGACAACTTCCCATCATTTATAATGCCGTTTTCTATTTGATTGTGAGATGTTATAATTTCAGAATTCCTCACTATTTCCTACTGTCATTCCTTGTTTTGTATCTGGGGATACTTGAAATCAGATTAGTGATCAAGAAATGTTAGTGTTAATAGTGGTGTCAGAAGACTTTGATATTATTTGTTCAACAATCCTCACAAATATCTGTCCCTGACAAATTGAACATCAGGAGGTATGGATGCAGTTTCTCAGGGAGTGTCTTTCATCAAAGAGACTGTGTTTTGGGAGTGTGTATTTTCAACCTGCCTTTGTTGTGGCCGTATTAAATAATGCAATATATTAAATAGGTGTATAAGCATCCAGCAGAGGGAGCTATATTTATGGTCCTACCTAAATTGTGGGATGAACCTTAAAAAAAATTGTGACTAAGATGCAACCTACACAAACAAATTTAGGGAAAAATAGTATTTTATTACTTGCCATAATTTGCACAGGTAGGTAGAGGGGGAGGCCAGACAGCTGAGAAGAAAGGCAGAGACCAGGACACGGGCCAAGAGAGAGGCTAAAGAGCCTGGAGGTGAAGCCTGTTGTAAAGTTGGGAATCAGACCATCACACCAACACTGTGGAGGGCTGGTATGTGTGATCCACAGTTTCTGCTGTCTTATTAAGAAATAGATATGTGCTAGAAGTGAAAAATGACTGTTGGAGCTTGGAGTAAAGGGATGAACTGATCATTGGAATTATTCTTGATTTGGTCTAGACTTGGGAACAAATAATTTTAATACTTACATGATAGTGTGGAGTAACAGGTGTGGTGTTTCTGTGTGCTCCCTTGCAGTGAAAATACTTGGTTCTACAGCATTGCATGACAAGAAGCAGAAGATGTTCTGTGGGAGATTGGTGCAAAATTCCACTCTCGAGTAAACTCAAATCATAACATTAACATGAAGCAACATACACAAAATGCTGGAGGGACTCAGCAGGCCAGGAAACATCTATGGAAAAAAGTAGTTGACGTTTCAGGTTGACACCCTTTGGCAGGACTCCCGAAACATCGACTGTACTCTTTTCCATAGATGCTGCCCGCCCTGCTGAGTTCCTCCAGCATATTGTGTGTGCTGCTTGGATTTCCAGCATCTGCAGATTTTCTCTTGTTTGCTATTAACACTATGTTCATTTCTTTTGTGGCTTGTGAAACTTTACTGTCTTTTAATTGGCTAAAACACTTTTCCATGAAATGTTCTGGTTTAATTTTGCTCATATGCAATCTCGCATGTGAGAAGAAAAGATAAATTTGGTGAATAAATAGTAGAGAACTGATTTGTTTTTGTGCGGTAAGACCAACCTGTGCTTCATGTACATCTAGATCTCAAGTCATTATGCTGTATGATAGTAACAAGATGCTGGAACACCTTCAGGCATCCTATGTAGAGAGAAGTGGATAGTCAATGTTTCTGATGAGTCCAGAGCCCAGATGAAGGGACTTGATCCAAATTGTCAATGATCTATTTCCCTCCATAGATGCTGCTTGACAGCTGAGTTCCTCCAATACCTTGAATGTTGTTCCACAGTCTAGCATCTGTAGTGTCTAGTGCGTTCATGCTGCTGTGTACATTGAGATGTAAACATTGAAGGAGATGATAAGGTGTCACCAATTGTGAGTCTGTAATACACTGGTGCTTCCAATTGCTAGGTTCTGCATCAGATGGTTGTGTCATAATTATGTCATTGGATTCAGTGGTGGAGCCCAGCAGCTGACATCTGGCAAATGGTATGAAATTTCAGGCATTACTATATCCAGACAACACCCACTTTCATGCAGAACAGTGAAGAACAAAGAATGAATTATACTTCATATCAAAAGCAATCTGATTGCAACAAACATATCAACAAGCAAATAACAACCATTTGGCAGGAATGGAAGGAAACTGTCTTTACAGGCTGATTCAGCAGGGAAGCATGAAAGAAGATTACCATCTGTTGTGCCTAGTTAATCTCTGTCATAAGGACATAACTGCCAGTAACAAGTGATTTTGGCCTTCAGATGTTATGCTCCTTCCCTAAAAGAGGATTAAATTATTGTTTTTGTAATAACATGCATAATTTTCAATATTTCTACTCCCTCTTCCCCTGAACAGTAGCTGCTGTATACTGATGTTGCCCTATTTTATGATACATTTCCCAAATTGGTGTAGTAAAATTCCAATAACTTAAGGAGATGCACATACATATTTAAAGAGAAACATGATCACAGGAAATCATAAAGTAGTTTACAATGAAGTGCAGCAAGCTATTGACATAGCACTTTCAATGTAATATAATATCTCAAGGAACTTCATGGAAAAGTGATAAAGGAAAATGTTCATACCAATTCATGTAAAGCCATGTCAGGGCAGGTTAGAAGCTTCATTAAAGTTGTAGGTTTACTAAATGTCTTAAAGGAAGAAGGAGTGTCAGAGAGAGAGAGAGAAAAGAGAATGGTACTGTGAAGGGATCCGTTCTGGGACCCCTGCTCTTTATGATTTATAAAAATTACTTAGATTAGGAAATGGAAGAGTGGGTTAGTATGTATGCAGATGGCACAAAGGTTGGTAGCATTGTGAGTGTAAAAAGTTGCAATAGATTACAATGGGACATAGACAGGATGCAGAGCTGGGCTGAGAAGTGGCAGATGGAGTTCAATCTGGAAAAGTATGAAGTGATTCACTTTGGAAGGTCAAAGTCTTGGCAGAACATCAATATCATGGCTAATTCTCCACCATACTTCAATTTACTACCTGATCACCATAGTCTCTGATTCCCTTAGTTATTGAAACGATCTGATAGAAAAGTTAAAGAAGGGGTAAAAGTAGAAGGGGAGCTCCACAGGGACCCTTTCACAGTTGCACTCAGAGGGAACATAATGAGGGGCTTGTCCACTGACTCTGTATGGATAGAACTCGAAAATAAGAAAAATGCAATCACTCTGTTGCGATTGTATTACATGTCTCCCAATAGCAGGACATTGAGGAACAGATGTGCAGACAGATGAAAGAAAGTTGTAAAACTGACAGGAATGTTTTTTGGATGACTTCAACTTCCCTAATATAGATTGGGACTTCTTTAGTGCAAGAGGATTAGACAGGACAGGATTTGTTAGGTGCATTCTGGAGTGTTTCTGAAACCAATACGTTGGTAGTCTGACAAGAGGAGCAGACGTACTAGCCTGGTGTTAGGAAATGAGCCTAGCAGACCTTTCACTGAGGGAACAGTGAACAACATCTCACTATTATCCCCTCAAACCTAATCAATAAGCTCCAAGACCTAGATGCTCCAATGTCTTCTTATGCAACTGGATCCTCATTTCCTCACTTTCAGACCCCAGTCAGTCTGGACTGGCAGCGACATCTCCTCCACAGTCTCCGTTAGCAGAAGTGCACCATGAGGCTGTGTGCTTAGCCCCCACCCCCCAGTCTGCTTGTTTTATACTTATGACTGTGAGTCTAAGTACAGCTCCGATGCCATATTTAAGTTTTCTGATGACACCACTTTTGTGGGCCGAATCAGAGGTGGTGTTGGACCAGCATACAGCAGGGAGGTTGAAAATCTGACTGAATGGTGCCTCAACTCAATGTCAGCAAAACTAAAGAGCTGATTATTGACGACAGGAGGAGGGAACTGGAGGTCCATGAGCCAGGCCTCCTCAGGGGATCAGAGGTGGAGTGAGTCAGCAACTTTAATTTCCTTGGCGTTATCATTACAGGATCTTTCCTGGTTCCACCATGTCAGTGTCATTACAAAGAACGCACGGCAGCACCTCTACTTTCTTCGAAGTTTGCTCAGGTTTGGCATGTTATACAAAAGTTTGACAAACCCTATAGACATGTGGCGGAGAGTAGATTGACTGGTTGCGTCATGGCCTGGTACAGAAACAACAGTGCCCTTCAATTGAAAAACCTACAGAAAGTAGTGGACACAGCCCAGTCCATCTCAGATAAAGCCCTCCCATCACTGAGCACATCTGCAAAGAGTGCTGCCTCAGGAAAGCAGCATACATTATCAGGATCCCCCACCATCCAGGCCATGCTGTCTTCTTGCTGCTGCCATCAGGAAGGAGGTACATGAGCCTCAGGTCCAACACCACCAAGTTCAGGTACCGTTATTAGCCCCCGACTGTCAAGCTCTTGAACCAGAGGGGATAACTTCGTTCACCCGAGCACTGAGATGATTCCACAGTCTATGGATTCACTTTTAAGGCCTCTACAACTCATGTTCTCTATACTTATGGTTTATTTTTCATTATTATTACTTTTCTGTAGGTACTTGCATAGTTTATTGTCTTTCTCATATGGTTATTTGTCTGTCTTTGTTGCGTGCAGTTTTTCATCAATTCTATTTACTGTGAATGCCCACAAGTAAATGCATCTTTGAGTAGTATTTGGTGACATATATTTATGTGAGCTTTGAAGTTAAGTTTTAAGATAGCCATAGACAATGATAAGTCTGGATCTTGTGGGAGAATATTGAACTAGAGCAAGGAAGATTATGAGGGCATTAGGCAGGAACTAGAGAGAGTTCATTTGCAGCAGTTGTTTTTGAGCAAGTCCTCACCTGACATGTGGATGTGCTTTAAAGACCAATTGCAGAGAGTACAGGAAAGTTAAGTTTCAGTAAGAGGGAACGACAAGAATGGGAATGAAAAACAGATCTCAGTATCTTTTAAGCTCACTTTGACCTGTAGAACACTGAGACACCCTCAAAACCCCAACAACTCCTGATGACCCTGAAGTCTCAGTCTCTGAGTATGATGTAAGATCATCCTTCAGGAAGGTGAATTTATGTAAAGCATCTGGCCCAGAAGGCATGTCTGGCTGATTACTGAAGACCTGTACTAATCAACTGTCTGAAATATTTATGGACATGAACTTCTCACTTTGGCAATTTGAAGTACCCATCTGCTTCAAGCAGACTTCAATCATACTGGTATATAAGAAAAACATGGTAGCCTACCTCAGTGACTATTATCCAGCAGCACTTACATCTACTGTGATGAAGTGCTTCAAGAAGCTGGTCATGAAGCATGTCAACTCTTGCCTGAGGAATGACCTAGATCTGCTCCAGTTTGTCTGCTGTAACAACAGGCTATCAGCAGATGCCACGTCATTGGCTCTTCCCTCAGCTCTGGAACACCTGGACAGAGAAGGTGCATACATCTGGATGCTCTTCACTGACTACATCTCAGCATTCAACACCATTGTCACCTCAAAACTCATCATTAAGCTCCAAGGCCTGGGCCTTGGTACCTCTCTGTACAATTTGATCCTTGATTTTTTGACTGGCAAGCTCCTGTAAGATTGGGAATACATCATAGGAAGGATGTTTTATTATAACAAAACATAATGCAGTACTTTTCCTCATTCCTCAAAGCACTAGCTCATGTTTTCCTTCTGCATGTATGAGTGCGTAATGTTTAGGATGCATCATTTCATAGTAGTCATTCTCCTTTCAGCTACCCAAGATTTGCCAGTCCACGAAAACATAGCTGCATAGTTGGCCGCTAAATCTTTTAACAGCATTTAGCCTGCTCAGACAGCTAGTCTGTTGTAGTGGGTAGAAAGCTCACCTTGATTCAGTGATTAACGTCAGACCTGGCAATACTGGAAGAACTTTCTATTCTTGAAATTTGGCAAGTTCTCCCATTAAAAGCAGCAATTGTGCACATTTTCATTAAACGTTGCATTTTCAGCAGAAATTCTCACTCTGCTGAAAAATAATGTCTAACCAATAATATTTAAACAGGGTTTTGTTCTTGAATCTGCCAAGGGATTTGTGAATGTATTAATAAATGCGCAGTGTTATATTAAACACTTTTGCTTTTCATTTCTGTTAAGAATCACACAGAAAAAGTGAAAAGCTGACAGAAAAAAATTGAAGCCATTGAATATAGATACATAAATAAAATGTAAATAAATCAGTAGAACGTCATTAAATAAATGTCCTCTTTCAATGCTAAAGTGGCTCAGCATATTCCTTTCAAAAATCTTAAGGCAGGTGGAGTGAGAAGTCTGAAATATATTACGAGGTTAAGTGGTTGATGTGATAAACCATAAATGTAAAGTGAAGGCAGCTTGTAAACATCATTTCCTCGTTTGTATCTTTATTTAACAGCATGAGTAAAATTTTCACAAATTCCTAATATCGTGTGTGTTTGATCCTGTAAGTAGGCACTTATATGACTGCTTAACTCTACATTTATCCCTTTTACCCATATTAGGACTGTATTGTTCTATGTTTTGCCTATTAAAGTGTGTGTTTAATGTCGGTTCACAAAGTCAAAGTAGATGGTTGAGCCAGGATTTGGTGTAGCCCAGGGTGCATGCAGCAGGATTATAGATGAGCTCACGTTTGCGTACCATGGAGTTGAAAGAAAAGGCTATTAAAATTGGACTGAGAATGCTTGTAGTAGATGGGCTGAGGCAAGGATAGCCAAGGCCAGTATCATGCATGGGAAGTGGGTGACTATTGTGAAGCGAGGAAAAAGGGGTTGGACCTAAGTTCAGGGCAAAAATTGGAAGCTGAGGCTCAGTTAGATTTTCGTTTTTCAGATTATTATTGAGGTAGAAGTTGAATCAATTGGAAGACCATGTTATTGGCGTTGTTTCTATGTCATGTGCTAGGTCTGAATTGTAAACAAGCCACTCTGGCAATATTAGGGAAATGGATGGAGTGAGAGAGCAGGTGGTAAGGTGAGTTGTATGTCATGACGGAACATTACAACTGAGCAACGTGTCTTTAGAGGAAGTTGCCAAATGGCAGCAGAAATTAGAAGTAGTAAACAGCTAGAAGTTCTGCCCAGAATCAGCAAGGAAAGCCGCTGCACAATATTCTGTGACTATAGTAAGAACTTGTTTAACTCTGGAGCAGCAGGATTGGAAGCAAGTTGAAGGAGCTTGCCCAACTAAGATAAGAAAAATGTTGTAAACTCCTTCAGCCACAAAATTTTTCCAATTGAATAAATGATAGAAATAATCAGCAGACCTGTAGAGAAAGAAGCAGAGTTAATATTTCATATTATTGATCAGCTGATTGGTAGTTGACTAAAACATTAACTCTAATTCTGTCTTCACAGGCATGATCTGATCTGCTGCGTATTTCCCCAATTACATTTTCTTTTTTACTTCTCCGATTTCCAATGTTTGTATCTTTTTGGCTATCCTCTGTTGCTTCACTTCTGCCTTAAGCATTTCCCTGATTTTAATTGCAACACCATCATTTTTTCAATTCTTTGGCCCCAGTTCCTGGAATTTCCTTTAAAAATCTATCCTCATCTTTACACTTCATTCCTTTGAAACATTTGTTAATTTTTTTTGTATTTAAACCTGTGAATCTTCTATGGCTATCTCCTCGAATAGCTTTGTGTATTTGTTTGCCTTTGATATCTTAGTGAGTGTATTGGGATGCCTTACTGCCTTAGTGGTATTATACAAAAGGAAATTCAAACTGTTGCTTAGAGGTATGAAGAGGATAATGTGCTGAATTCTGTTGCAGAGGGTGAATTCAAAGCCTTTAGAAAGGCAATGGAGATTTGGTCCTAATAGAGATATTCAAAATTGTAGAGGGCTTTTTCTTATTCTGCAAGTATTCTGTAAAACTTATTACACCTGTTACAGAGGGTGATCACACTTAGGTTCAAATTAATTATAGCAGTCAAAAATAGAAAACAAAAAGAGATCAACCTATTTTATTTGTAGGGCTCTCAGAACATCATTTGCTTCGCCGAACGCTGAAGTGGCACTTTCAGTGGTAGTTCTTAAATGGATGCAAATAAACATTGGAAGAAAACTTAAGAGAATGAAACTTTTTTAGAATAGACAATGATCTCTCGGATGGAGAAATTTTAGAACTGCTTAATAACATCATGCCTGTATATTTTAACTGATCCATTGGTAATCTGTGTCATACATGTTTCCATTATCCATTCAGTTCTTTGGTATTCGAGTTTATAGTATTTAATTTTATCTAATGTAATTTGCAGCTTAACCTCATGCTAAACCCTTTAACTTATGACTTAATTCCGCTTCTCACCTATTTGTGCCATTGGGTTTTAATATTGCATTTCAATGTATTTGAAGTAATTGCTTCACTATCCTTATAGAGTAGATAGAGTACAGGAACTTCAGAAGAAATCCTTACAGAATGCCACTTACTGCAGTCAGACCCATCTTCATTTATAACTGATGGGCATTGGAATGTAGCATTGAAAAAAAGAAAGAAAATGCCAAAGGGAATGAGAACAGTGGATAGAACCAGACCAAGAGAGAATGCAATGAAACCCAAATCAAATGAATGTAAAATGCAACATTTATTAAATTAGTCTGGAGAGGTGCCTGTGAACGTAGCCACATGGAATTAAATACTGTGGTATTATCATAAACCTGGATTTAAAAAGAGGTGTAATTGATGGTGAGGATCTCCTGATGGTAGGATACAACGCAGGCTGATGGTAGACCTTTCCTTCTTCTCCCGTTCCCTATCATCAGCAGAGCACACACATTTTCTGTTGGAGTGTGTGTATGGAAGCTGTATAGATTTCTCCATAAAAATTATTCCTGCTTAGTGCTGATGTGTTAATTGTTCAGGTTTCTGTTATAGGTCTTCCTGATACATGGAAATCCAAGTGATTAACAATTAGACTTCCGTGAATACTGGCTAAAACTGGATATCTAAACGTCTGTTCTGTTAGCATCTCGTTTCACCTTTTCCTCTAAATAATACTCTTTCCCTTTCAATATGATGTTAAATATGAATCAATTAAACATTACATCTTATATATTTAACCTAAATAAAGAGAGTCATAGACTCACGGAACACCATGACACAGAAACAGGCCTTTCAGCCGAACCATTAATCTCCCTAGTCCCATCAACTTGCACCAGACCATGGGCCCTCCATACCCCTCTCATCAATGTACCTATCCAATTTCCTCTTAAATGTGGAAATCAACCATATATCCACCATTTCTGCTGGCATCTCATCCCACACTCTCACCAGCCTCTGAATGAAGAAGCTCCCCCTCGTGTTCCTCTTAAACTTTTCACCTTTCACCCTTAACCTGTAACCTCTAGTTGTAGTCTCACCCAACCTTAGTGAAAAAGCCTGCCTGCATTTACCCAATCTATATCGCTCACGATTTTGTATACCTCTATCAAATTTCTCTAAATGTATATAATCTATATAGGGTCCATGATCTTGCTGCTGTATTTCCTCACATCTATAGACTCTGTGTCCATCTCTCAAGGAAATAGAGATGCCAAAAATTGATTTAAGATTTTCCCCAATTCTTTGAGCTATACACATAGATACCACTCTGATTTTCCAGATGACCAATTTTGTCCCATACTATCCTTTTGCCCCTAATATATCTGTAAAAGCCTTTGGTATTCTCCTTCACCTTGTCTGCTAGAACAACTTTATGTCTTCTTTTAGCCCTCATGATTGCCTCCTTAAGTGTTTTCTTACATTTCTTATACTCCTCAAGCACCTCATTTGTTCCTGCCTGCCTATACCTGCAATGCAGCTCTTTCTTTTTCTTGACCAGAGCCTCAATATATCTCGAAAACCAAGGTTCCATAAACCTGTTATCCAATCATTTTATTCTGACAGAAATATATAAAGTCTGTACTCTCAGAATTTCTCTTTTGAAGTTTTTGTGCGGAGAGAGGGGGATTTGGGGGCCAATGTTCTTGTTGTGTTGTGTGCAGGGGAGGGGTTGGAGATGATCGTGTTGCCGTTCTTTTTTTGTGCATGGGAGGTGGGTAGGATACCTTCCTGCTAGGATATTAGTACTCCTCCAATCACTTCTGTAGAAGTTGTACCTCCCTGTATGAGAGCCCAGTAATCCAAAAATCTGAAGCACTCCCTCCTGTACCATCTCCTTAGCCATGTATTAAACTGTGTGATCTTCCTATTTGTGGCCTCACTATCTTGTGGTGCAGATCACAATTCTGGAGATCTTGTCATTTAACTTAGCACCTAACTCCCTGGACTCACTTTGCAGGACCTCGTCACCCATCCTACCCATATCATTGGGACTGACGTGGACCACACCACTAGCTGCGTACTCTCTCTCCTAAGAATGCCGTGGACTCAATCTGAGATGTCCTTGACCCTGGCGCCTGGGAGGCAACAAACCATTCAGGAATCTCGTTCATGTCTGCAGGAAATTCTTTTTGTTCTCCTAACCAATGAATCTCAAAAGATCATCAAATATAGGAGCAGAATTAGGCCATTTCGTCCATCATGTCTGTTCTGGCATTTCGTCATGGCCGATTCATAGGCGGGAGGAGAAGATGGCAGCGTGATGCGTGCGCGCAGCTCTCCGGTGAAAATTATATCGTTTCTGTTAAATAGGGGTCGTGGACAATTCTGATTTGATGGAGACAGACGTGAAAGCACAGAGGAACATCTGGAGAATTTCTGAAACGCTGGTTTGCTGCCGCTGTTACTGGGCGATCGAGAATCTTCCGGAGGGAAGGCCCCAAAATCCCTGGCTTTGCCTGCTGCTGGCGACCGAGGCTGAGGTCGAATTATTCGGATAGAGATGGTGCTCGGTACTCGGTGTCAGAGGGCTGAGCAGAGACTCAAAGTTTTCGGACGACTCAGAGTCGGACTGTGGTCGGGCATGGCAGGGAGAGTTTTCCTCCTTCTCCCGTCTGCGTGAGATGTGGGATATTCGAGTGACTTTGAACTTTTTTTACTGTGCCATGGCCTGTTCTTCATCAAGTTATGGTATTGTTGCACTGTTGTAACTATATATTATAATTATGTGCTTTTGGTAGTTTTTCAGTCTTGGTCTGTCCTGTGTTTTTGTGATATCACACCGGAGGAATATTGTATCATTTCTTAATGCATGCATTACTAAATGACAATAAAAGAGGACTGCGTGTCCTCATAATCTAATCTAATCCCTTAGCCCCAATCTTCTGCCTTCTCCCTGTATCCCTTCGTACCCTGACTAATCAAGAATCTATCAATCTTTGCCTTAAATATACCTAAAAACTTGGCCTTCACAGCCACATGAGGCAAGAAATTCTTTCTGACTAAAGAAATTCCTCCTCTTCTATGTTCTAAATGGATGTCTCTCTCTATTCTGAGGCTGTGTCCTATGCTTTTAGACTCCCACACCATAGGAAACATCCTTTCCATATTCACTCTACTGAGGCCTTTCAACATTCGAGAGTGTTCACTGAGAACCCCCCGCCCCCGCCACTGGAACTCATACTTCTGAATTCTAGTGAGTACAGGCCCAGACCAATCAAGTGCTCCTCATATGATAAGCCTTTCAATCGTAGAATCATTTTCCTGAACCTCCTTCGACCCCTCACCAGTGTTACCACATCCTTGCTTAGATAAGGGGCCCAAAACTGCTCACAATACTCCCAAGTGAGGCCTCATCAGCACCCTATAAAGCTTCAGCATTACATTCTTGCTTTTATATTCTAGTCCTCTTGAAATGAATGTGAACATTACATTTGACTTCCTCACCACTAACTCAACCTGCAAAATAACCTTTAGGCAATCCTGCATGAAGATTCCCAAATCTCTTTGCAGCTCAGATTTTAGTATTTTCTCTCCATGTAGAAAATAGTCTATACTTTTATTTCCTCTGCCAAAGTGCATGACCGTACACTTCCTGATACTATTCCATCCGCCGCTTCTTTAGCCATTCTCCTAATCTGCCAAAGTCCTTCTGTAGCCTGTCTGCTTCATCACACTGGCTGCCCCTCCACCAATCTTTGTATCACCCACAAACCTTGCCACAAAGCCATCAATTCCGTCATTCAAATCATTGACATATAATGTAAAAAGAATCGGTCCCAACACAGACCACTGTGGAACACCACTAGTTACTGGCAGCCAACCAGAAAAGGCTCCCTGTATTCCCACTCTTTGCCTCCTGCCAATCAGCCTCTGCTTTATCCATGCTAGAATCTATCCTGGAATACCATGGGCTCATAGCTTGTTAAGCAGCCTCATGTGTGGCACCTTGTCAAAGGCCTTCTGAAAATCCAAGTACGTAATACACACAGATTATTCTTCGAGACCATGAGACATAGGAGCAGAAATAGGCTATTCAGCCCATCGGGTCTGCTCCACCATGGCTGATCCCAGATCCCATTCAACCCCTTACACCTACCCGCTCACCATGCTCTTAATGCCCCAACCAATCAGGAATCTATCAACTTCCGCTGTAAATGTATCCACTGACTTGGCTTCCGCCACAGTCTGTGACAGAACATTCCACAGATTCACCACTCTTTGGCTAAGAAGATTACTTCTCACTTCTGTTCTAAAAGGTCACCCCTCAATTTTGAGACTGTGCCTTCTAGTTCTGGATACCCTCTCCATTGAAAGCATCCTCTCCACATTCACCTTATCTGCTCCTTTTAACATTCAGTAGGTTTCAATGAGATCTCCCGCATTCTATTAAGTTCCAATGAGTACAGGCCAAAAGCTGCCAAATGCTTCTCATATGTTAACCCTTTCATTCCAAGAATCATCCTTGTGAACCTCCTCTGGGCTCTTTCCAATGACAACACATCCTTTCTGAGATAAGGTGCCTGAAACTGTTGACAATACTCCAAGTGCAACCTGACTAGTGTCTTATAAAGGCTCAGCATTATCTCCTTGCTTTTATATTCTATTCCTCTTGAAATAAGTGGCAACATTGCATTTGCCTTCTTTACCATAGACTCAACCTGTCACAGTCTATCTTGCTTGTTATTTCTTCGAGGAATTCCAACAGATTTGTCAGCCAAGATTTTCCTTTAAGAAAACCATGCTGACTTCGACCTATTTTATCATGTTGCTCCATGTACCCTGAAACCACATCCTTAACAGTGGACGACAGCATCTTCTCAACCACTGAGGTCAGACTAACTGGTCTAAAATTTCCTATTTCTGACTCTCTCCCTCCTGGAAGAGTGGAGTGACATTTGCTATTTCCCAGTCCTCCGGAACCATTCCAGAATCTAGTGATTCTTGAAAGATTATTACTAATGCCTCCACAATCTCTTCAGCCACCTCTTTCAGAACCCTGGACTGTACGCTAGCTGGTCCAAGTGACTTATCTACCTTCAGATGTTTCAGTTTTCCAAGCACCTCCTCCCTAGATATGGCAACTTCACTCACTTCTGTCCCCTGACAATCTCAAACCTCCAGCATACTGCTGTTGTTTTCCACAGTGAAGACTGATGTAAAATACTTATTCAGTTTACCAACATTTCCTTATCCCCCATTACTACCACTCCAGCATCATTTTCCAGTGGTCTATTATCTACTCTCACCTCTCTTTTACACTTGATATATCGAAAGAAACTTTTAGTATCCTCTTTAAAATTATTGGTTAGCTTACCTTCATATTCCATCTTTTCCTTTTTTATGACTGTTTTAGTTGCCTTCTGTTGATTTTTAAAAGCTTCCCAATCCGTGAACTTCCCACTAAATTTTGCTTTGTTATATGTCCTCTCTTTGGATTTTATGTTGGCTTTGACTTCTCTTGTCAGCCACAGTTGCATCATTCTGCCTTCAGAACACTTGTTTTCTTCTTCTGGATGTATCTATCCTGTGCCTTCCGAATTGCTCCCAGAAACTCCAGCCATTGCTGCTATGCCATCATCCCTGCTAGTGTTCCCTTTCAATGAATTTTGACCAGCTTCTTTCTCATGCATCTGTAATTCCCTTTACTTCAATGTAATACTGATACAGCTGAATTTAGCTTCTTGTTCTCAAATTACATAGCGAATTCTATCATATTATGATCACTTGTCCCTAAGGGTTCCTTTACCTTCAGGTGTCTAATCAATTCTGGTTCACTGCACAACACCTAACCAAGAATAGCTGATCCTCTAATGAGCTCAACTATGAACTGCTCCAAAAAGCCATCATGTAGGCATTCTACATATTCCTCCTCTTGGAATCCAGTGCCAACCAGATTTTCCCAATCTACCAGCATGTTGAAATCACCTGTGATTATCATAACGTTGCCCATTTTAATATGCATATTCTATCTCCTATTATAATTTGTAGACCACATTTTTGCTACTATTCAAAGATCTGTATCTAACTCCCATATACATCTTTTTCCCTAGCAGTTTCTTAACTCTATCCACAATGATCCTATACCTTCCAATCCTATGTCACCTCTTTCTAAAGATTTGATTTCATTTTTCCCACCCCCTTTGCCTACCTGCCTGTCCTTCTGATGCAATGTGTATCCTTGAATGTTAAGCTCCCAGCTATAATCTTTTTTCAGCAACGATTCAGTTGTGCCCACAATGTCATACATGCCAATCTCTAACTGTGCTACAAGTTCATCTACTTTATTCCGTATACTTTATGCATTCAGTCCTGTATTCATCACCCTTTTCAATTTTGTCTGCCTTTCACATTGTAACTCATCCTGTTGACTGCAATTTTGCCCTATCATCAGCCTCTCCTTGCTGGCAGCCTCACTACACACTGCCTCTTTTTGTAAACCAACTACCCTACCCTTAGCCCTATCATTCTGTCTCCCATCCCCCTGTCAAGTTAGTTTAAACCCTCCCAAGCAACTCTAGTGAACCTGCCTGCAAGGATATTGGTTCCTCTCAGATTCAGGTGTAACCTATTCCTTTTGTACAGCCATACCTTCCCCAGATGAGATCCTACTTGTTCCTGCTTCCAGCACCAGTTCATCAGCCATGCATTCACCTGCCAGGTTATCCTATTCTTACCCTCACTGCTGTGTGGCACAGGCAGCAATCCAGAGATTACGACCCCGGAGGATCTGCTTTTCAGCTTTCTACCAAGCGCTCTAAGATCACTCTTCAGGACCTCCTCACCTTTCCTACCTATATCATTGGTGCAATGTAGTGAACAGACAGAAGACTTCTGTCTGTTCACTCTCCCCCTTTAGTATGCCACTGACCCAATCTGAGACATCCCTGATTCTGGCACCTGGGTGTCTCTATCACGTCAACAGAATCTCATCTCTATTCTTCTAACTATGGAATCTCCTATCAGTACCACAGTCCTCGTCACCTCTTTCCTCTTCAGAGCCACTGAACGAGACTCAGTGCCAGAGAGCTGATCACTGCGGCTCCCCTGAAGGTCAATCCCCCTCAACAGTATCCAAATTGGTATATTTATTATTCAGGGTAACGGCCACAGCCGAACTCTGCACTGGCTGCCCATTTCCCTTCCTTCTCCTGACGGTCACACAGTTACTTGCTTCCTGCATTTGCAACCTAGGGGTGACTATCTTCCTGTAGCTCCTATCTATCACCTTCTCAGTTTCCCGTATGAGCCAATGGTCAGTTAGTATGTTCTCCAGTTCATTAACATGTTCTCTGAGGAACTGCAGCTTGGTGCACCTGGTGCAGATGTGGTTATCCAGGAGGCTGGAGATCTCCCAGAATTCCCACATCTCACACACAGATCAGAGCACAGTCCCTGGAGCCATTCTCACTGCACTAGCTGTGCCCTAGCAGATGAGGAATGAAGAATGAAGAAGAAACTTACCAGATACTTACCTCGCCCAAGCCTTGTGAGCCAAAGCCACTCCAGCACTGTTCCACTCACACAATGGCCACTCTGCTTGCCCCTGCCTTATTTTTATTCACTATTTTTACTTAGTCCTGTTCACAGTTTGGGTGCAGTCCAACTCTGAAAACTGCCATGGAGCACTGCCTTTTTTGATCTTCAGTTGCATACCTAAGTAAAATCACCACTTCTGGTGCTCCCACATTGACTGGGCACTATCCAACTCCCCTATCACTACAGTTCACCTGTTCTCCCCCCTTCCCTTTTGAGCTGTAGACGCAGTGCTAGAGACCTGCTTGCAGCAGCTTCACCCTGCTAGGCCCCCCCCAACAGTATCCAAAATGGTAAGTTATTTTTGAGGAGAATGGCCACAGGGGTACTCTGCACTGGCTGCCTGTTCCCCTTCCCTCTCCTGACAATCATACAAGTACCTGCCTCCAGCAACTACCTCCCTGTAGCTCTTATCTATCACCTCCTCATTCTCCCATATGAGTTGAAGGTCATCGAGCTGCAGCTCCCTTTCTTTAATACAGTCTCTAAAGAGCTGCAGCTCAGTGCACTTTGTCAGAATGTAGTTATCGGTGAGATGGAGTTCTCCCAAAGTTCCCATATGTCACACAGGGAACATGCCACGAAGTCTGGACCCATTCTCAGTACACCAGCTATGTACTAACTTCAAAAAAACTTACTAGAAACTTACTTAGAACCTCTGCCTGTGCTTGCCTAAGCTTGTTCTCATCCAAGCCTGTTCAGTCAAAGCTGTGCCACTCTGACACTGCCCCACTCACTAAATGGTCACTCTACTTATAGCTCCTCTCTTTTTATTGGCTCAAACAGTGATGCACTCCTGATAAGACTTGAAGTTTCCAAATGGCTTTTGCCCTTGATGCAGGAGTATGCTCATAACTGAACAGAATGAATTATAGACATACCAATAATTGTTGTCTTTTCAAATTCGTTCATGAGGTATGATGTTGCTAATAAGGCTTGTATATTACTCTAAAATGTTGGTGGTGAAGACTTGAATCAAGAGATCTTACAGCTCATCTGTTTCAAGGGACCAACCACATTGCAATTAAACTGGGGTTAAGTACAATCCAGATTGTGCAAAGATTACAAGTGACAGATCAGGTATTACCACAGTCTAACTTCAAAATAACTTTTACTAGTTTTACATATTTCCATATTATTCTGTCTGAATTTGAATTCCCAAAGTGGTATGGTGAGATTTACACTTGGACTTTTTCAACTTGTAATATTTTAAATTATTCATTCACTTATAAATGTGCTAAAGTAAATTATTAAACATTTAATGAATAACTTAACTGGGGTTTTGTTTTATTTGCCTGATGTTTTCTAGCATATACAGTATCAGATGATATAAGGGCACAGGGATTTTGTTCCTTATGCCAGCAGTCTGCAGTGTAACCAATTTTGACTGCAGATGTCCAGTGAAAACAGTATCAGTACAGTTCCTTGGTCTATCAGTGAGGCATATACTGTATTTAATCCACCAGGCAAGTGTGAAGGAGAGAGCTTTTTGTCTCGGACCATTACTGCTAATTGCTCAGAAAATGTCTTCCCAGAAAGCTGATAGCAATGATCTCTGACTGCTTGTTACACACACAAATAGTCTGAGGCCAAGGGATGACATGTAACTGGAAAAGTGAGATACTATTCTACAGTTCAGTAAATCATCATTGCAAGCTTTGCTGTTTTATTAAATGTGTTTTACAATGGCAATTCAAAACAAAATTGGATAGTATTGCAATCATATCCTTTATATTTTATCTCTATGTCTGAGCATTGAGGTGTAGTCAAGCAGGGTGATAGTGACGGGTAGCTTGATTGTGAGGGGAAGCAACAGGAGTTTTGGTGGCCATAGAAGAGATGGCAGGATGGTGTGTTGCCTCCCGGATGCCAGGGTCAAGGATGCCTCCGAGTGGCTGCAGAAAATTCTCGAGGGGGAGGGGGAGCAGCCAGAGGTCATTGTACACGTTGGTACAAGTAACATAGGTAGAACAATGGATGAGGTCCTGTAGAACGAATATAGGGAGTCAGGTAGTGCTCAGGATTACTCCCAGGGCATGGGGTTAGGTTCTTAGATCATTGGCATCTCTACCAGAGTAGAGGTGTCCTGTAGAGGAGGGACAGGTTACACTTAAACCAGAAGGGGACCAATATGGTTTAAACTTGAACAGAAGAGGGTTTAAACTATTTGGAGGGAACTGAGGCCTGAGAGAACAAAGTCAGTGAGTAGACAAGGGGTTTGTGCAGCAACCCAAGTGTGTAAGTCTGGCAATTAGGAAGCCGTGTTTACAGTAAAAGGGCAGATAGGACCGCTGCTTTAAATTGCATCTATTTCAACACACATAGCTTAACAGCTAAGGCAGATGAACTGATGGCATGGACTGCCTCTAGAGACTGGGATATTGTGACCATAAAAGAAACACGGCTGAAAGAAAGGCAGGACTAGCAGCTACAGTATTCCAGAATACTAATGCTTTGGGCAAAAGGAGACAGAGGAACATTTTAGAGCGGAGGGTGTTGCCTTTTTGATAAGGGAGGACATAACTGTGGTGCTCGGGGGGGATATTCTTGATGGATCATCTAATGAAGACATTTGGGTAGGAATTAGAAGTATGAAGAAGATGGTAACCTTGGTTAAACTATCCTATAGACCCTCCAGTAGTCAGTTGCAACCTGAGGAGCGGCTGTTTGGAGAGATTGCACCTAGTTGTGAGAATAGTAGGGTAGTGCTAATGGGAGATTGGATTTGGCCACACAAAGTGCAAATAATCAGAATGGGGCAGAATTTTTGTGGTGCATCCAAGACAGTTTCTTTCTGCAATACATAGAGGAACTTACTCTGGAAGAAGCAGTACTGGACCTCCACTTAAGGAATAAGAAGTGGCAGTTGGGGAGCTTTTGGATCCAGTGACCATAATTCTATTACTTTTCAACTAGTTATAGACAATCTCTTCACATTTTAAAGGGACATTAGCTTTATTTGTCACTGTACATCTACACATGTAGTCAATGACCAATACAGTCAAACTATGTGCTGGGGGAGACACATGTTGTTATGCTTCTGACACCAATAGAGCATGCCCACAAACTAGAGCAGAGCTAAGTTGAGTTCATCGGGCAGCATCTAGCTGGGGTCAAGTGGACTCTTTTTAAAACCATATAGAAAGTGGAAGGCTTTAAAAAGGTTGATATCAAAAGTTCAGGAGCATCTTATTCCTGTTAGGGTAAAGAGTAGACATACCAAGTTAAGGGAGCCCTGTCTGACGAGAGATATTGAGGGTCTGGTAAGGAAAAAGGAGGAAGCATAAAATCGTGTTTAGGAAGCTGGGTATGAATGAATCCCTTGACAAATATAAGAAATGTGATTAGGCTGAAAAGGGAAATCAGGAGGGAAGAGAGGGCATTAAATGGAAGTGGCAGGCAGGGTTAGAAGTAATCTCAAGAGGTTCTTCTGTTATAATAACATAAAAAGGTGACTAACGGTACACTTAAAGATGATCTTGGATGCCTTATTTGTGGAGCCACAAGAAATGGCTATTTCTCCTCTGTATTTACTAAAGAAAATATCATAGATACCAAAGGTAATAAGTGGTGAGGTATTGGGTCATACACAGGTTATAAGGAAGGAGTATTTGCAGCCTTGAAGTGTATTAAGGTAGGAAAATCCCCAAGACCTGACCAAACACACCCTCAGACCTTGTGGGAAGCCAGGGAAGAAATTGTGGAGATCCTTGCAGAGATATTTGCTTCATTGTTAGCCACTAGTGAAGTTCCAGAAGACTGGATGGTGGATAATGTTCCATTGTTCAAGTGAATTACAGGCTGGTGTGCCTGACTTCATTTGTACGGAAGTTACTGGAGGGAATTCTGAGGGTCAAGATCTACCATCACTTGGAGATTGATGGTCTGATCCAGAATAGTCAGCATGGTTTTGTGCCTGGGAGATCATGTCTGAAGAATCTTTTGGAGTTTTTGAAGAGAGAACTAAAGGGTTAGATGAAGTGGATGTTGTCTATATGGGCTTCAGTAAGATATTTGAATGGAAGGCTGAGCTGGATGGTTAGGTTGCAAGGGACTCAGGAATAGCTGACGAGCTGGATTCAGAATTGGCTCAATGATAGAAAACAGGGTGATGATTGAAGGTCAGTTCTCTGCCTGGAGGCCTATGACTAATGAGATTTCTGAGGAGTCAGTGTTAGGAAACCTGCCTATTCATTATTTACATAAATGACTTAGATATGAACATACATGGAATGATTACCAAGTATGCTGATGATACTAAATTAAGGAGTCTTGTTGAAAGTGAAGCAGATTACAATGAATTGCAAATATCACTTAGAGAATGACAAATGGACTTCAACTTAGATAAGCGTGAGGTGATGCATTTTGGGCATTCAAACCAGGGTAGGATTTTTACAGTGAATGGTAGGGCACTGAGGAGTGTTGTGGAACAAAAGGACCTGGAAGTGCAAATGCACATTGACTGAAAGTGACAGCGCAAGTAGACAGTGTGGTAAAGAAGGCAATTAGCATGGTGGCTTTTATTAGTCAGGAAATGAGTTCAGGAATAGGGATGTTATGTTACAGTTATGTAAGTTATTATGTACAGATTTTGTCACCTTGTTATAGGAAAGACATTGTTAAGCTGGAGTGGGTGCAGAAGAGATTTATGTGAATGATGCCTAGGCTAGTGTCCCTGAGTTATGCCGGATCTATATTCCCCGGATCACAGGAGATTGAGGGCGTGACCTCACCGAAGTTTATAAATCCTTGATGGGTATCGATAAGGCGGACAGTCATCGCCTTTTCCCCAGGGATGGGGAGTCGAAAACTAGAGAGCACGGATAGAAGATAAGGTGGGGGGGGAGCTTTAACGTAGACCCAAAGGGTAACTTCTTTATATAGTGTAGTGAGATCCTGGAACGAGCTCCAGAGGAAGTGGTTGAGGTGGGTGCAGTTGCCAAATTTAAGAGACATTTGGAAAGGTAAGTTGAAGGAGGGGCGTGGAGGGTTATGGGCTGGACATGGGCAACTGGGACGAGCAAGGAGAATGCTGTGATCAGCGTGGACCTGGTGTTTCCATGCTGAATTATTCTACTCTATGACTCCATTGGAAAAGCGATCACATCAGAATATTCTCTGTAACACACATCAAAGTTGCTGGTGAACGCAGCAGGCCAAGCAGCATCTATAGGAAGAGGCGCAGTCGACGTTTCAGGCCGAGACCCTTCGTCAGGACTAACTGAAGGAAGAGTGAGTAAGGGATTTGAAAGCTGGAGGGGGAGGGGGAGATGCAAAATGATAGGAGAAGACAGGAGGGGGAGGGATAGAGCCGAGAGCTGGACAGGTGATAGGCAAAAGGGGATACGAGAGGATCATGGGACAGGAGGTCCGGGAAGAAAGACGGGGGGGGGGTGACCCAGAGGATGGGCAAGGGGTATATTCAGAGGGACAGAGGGAGAAAAAGGAGAGTGAAAGAAAGAATGTGTGCATAAAAATGAGTAACAGATGGGGTACGAGGGGGAGGTGGGGCCTTAGCGGAAGTTAGAGAAGTCAATGTTCATGCCATCAGGTTGGAGGCTACCCAGACGGAATATAAGGTGTTGTTCCTCCAACCTGAGTGTGGCTTCATCTTTACAGTAGAGGAGGCCTTTTTCTCCCTCTGTCCCTCTGAATATACCCCTTGCCCATCCTCTGGGTCACCCCCCCCCTTGTCTTTCTTCCCGGACCTCCTGTCCCATGATCCTCTCGTATCCCCTTTTGCCTATCACCTGTCCAGCTCTCGGCTCTATCCCTCCCCCTCCTGTCTTCTCCTATCATTTTGCATCTCCCCCTCCTCCTCCAGCTTTCAAATCCCTTACTCACTCTTCCTTCAGTTAGTCCTGACGAAGGGTCTCGGCCTGAAACGTCGACTGCGCCTCTTCCTATAGATGCTGCTTGGCCTGCTGCGTTCACCAGCAACTTTGATGTGTGTTGCTTGAATTTCCAGCATCTGCAGAATTCCTGTTGTTTGCGAGAATATTCTTTGTGTATGATTTAAATAGTTTGTAATGCCCATGAGGAAGAAGGTACGTATGGGATGTCGAGTTAGGGTTTTGTGGATGCGTCAATCTCATCCCCTCTGTGGTATTATTTCCAAAAATAAAGCTGCTCTGATACAGTGTAGTCACTAAGTTCCTATGTGGAGTTCATTCATCTCGATGGCTGGGTCACTATATTGGGGGTTTGGGGGTAAATTTTGGTGGGATATAACCCATTAAAGTGAGCTCCTATGACCAGTGGAGAGTTAGATCCTATTAGGAAAAGAAGTCTGCCTCAACAGAGAGTTATGTAGTGTCAGAAAGATACAGTTACCCAGAAAGAGGAAGGAAGACAGCCAAGATCAAGAGAGGGAGAGGGAGAGATGTCAAAACAAAGACAGACCACAACACAAAGTTAAACCCCAACTGTAAAGAAAGAGCTAAACACTGACTAGGATTTAAACAGCAACTGTAAAATAAGGCTTATTTAAGATAACTAAATGAATTTTGGGCACCTAATTTGTTCGGTGAGATAGTTAATTCAGGAGATTTTATCACAGGCTAAGAGTTATAAAGGCACTGTACAGTAATTTCTTAATATATCATTAAGGCTCTGGGTTGTGTCACTGTGGTTCAGGGAATTGTCTTCCCATTGTTGAAAGGGATGGTGTTGGTTTCAATTCCCAATCCAGAGATTTGAGCATAAAATGTAGACTGATTTCAGTCGTTCAATACTGAATGAGTGCCTCAGGGCTGGAAGGGCTAACTATTCAATAAACTGTTCAACAGAGGTCTTGTCGGTTGTCTCATGAGATGTGAAAGATCATATATATTAATTCAAAGAAGGACAGGGAGTTAATCCCATGTCCTGGCCAGTATTTATTCCATTATTTGATCACTATTACAATGCTGTTTTTGGGATATTGCACTGCACATTTTGCTCTGTCATTTTTTTTCAATATTCTGACTACAACAGACCCAGAGTAATTTATTGGCTGTAAAATATGTGTTGGAACATCCTGAAAGGAGTGCAAAAGAGGCAACTAAATACATTTTACAAATGTAACAATTTTTAGCCATCTATTATAAAGTGGGAAAGTACCACCGTCTGCAGTCAGGCACTTTATCATGTAACATTCCAAATGTAACATTCTGGCCTGACAGATCTAACAATTGAACGCGATCAACCCTGACATCATCAAACCTCACTAGATCGAACCTGCTCAACCCTGGGATCATTGTCCCTGATCGGCCCTGATGCCATCAAACCTTCAAACCTCACTGGATCAAATCTGACCCACTCAAATCTAACCCGATTGAACCTGATCAAAACCGGTCAAAGGCGACCAGATTGAAACTGATGGAAAGTGACATCATCGACCATGAAGCATTTAATCTCTGAACTGCCTCTATTCTGTCAAAGCTCTTCCAGCCACCTGCTAGTCAACCACTATTCCACTTATAGCTGTATTAGTAACTACCTTCCATGCATTACTAAACTATTTCTTTTTTTTGATTTTTTTAAAATTTTATTTTTATATTCACAAATATCATGTACTTTTTTCACACATATAACCTTTTCCATTTTTTTATATGTATAAAACTACAATTATTTATACATTCTTAAGTACACATTGAGATGATATAAAAGGAAAATAAACACTTAAATAGATAATTATGTACTGTGGTAAATCTAACCTATTAGGCTAAGTAATGGTATTAGTTGTTAAGAAAAATGGTAGTAATAGTTTCCATATAACCCTTCTGGACCATTTCCACTGGTCCAAAATGTTGTATACAAGCCTATATAACAACCATTGTAGGTGTTTATATCCCAATTTGTTCGTGCTTGTTCCTGCCCGCAGACATAATTATCCAATCCCTATGTACTTATTTACTTAATTTTTTCATTTTTTTATCCCTTTCCCAAATCTTTCCCTTTACTTGTGTTAATTCTCTATTTTCCAGAAGATAACAAAAAAAAAGACCTTTAGACTAGGGGTACTTACGTTAGCAATATTACTGTGTTGATGAGAAGAGCAGTATAAATCATTAGGAGAGTCATCTAAGGTCTGCTCGCATTGGGGTTATATATTCAATCCATTTATTCCAGATTTGATAAAATTCTTCTTTTTGAATTCTCAGGGAGTAAGTCAACTTTTCCATTTTAAATATTTCCAAGATAATTTCGTGCCAATCTTCTAATGTAGGTGGGATTGGATTTAGCCATTTTCTAGTGATTGATTTCTTACTTGCCGCTAAGAGGGCCTGCAGCAACTTTATATCTTCCTTCTGTTCAAGGAACAATACATGCGCCAAAAATAGAGCGTCTCAAAGTTCAGAGGTATCTGGGACCTAAGTACCTTAACTAATGTTCTATGAAAACCTTCCCAATATAGACTTAATTTAGGGCAATCCAGAAAATATGAAAATGATTTGCCTCCTTGGAGCCACACCTTCTCCAACACATCACATTTGTATCTTTATATTTTTCCTGATATGGGGTCTTGAAGTATCATAATATTTTTCCAACAATGTTCTCTCCAAGTCAAAGAATTAGTCGAGGACCATTGAAAGCTGCAGATTTTCCCCCAAGCCTCCTCTGAAAGTACCAACCCCGCTTCTTTCTCCCACTTCTCTTTAATATACAGTGTATTTACATTTTTAGCATGGGAGAGTGCATTATATAATCGAGAAACTGATTTACTAGGTATTGAACTGCAAGCCGAATTCAGAATCTTGAAAAATTCTAATTCTACTGTTGATAGATCTGTATATCTACAACTCTGGTTAACATAGTTTCGTACTTGAAGGTACCTAAAAAAGTCATTATGTTCTAGGCCATGTTTGTCCTGCAGGATTTGGAAACTTTGTAATACTCTTTTATCTATAAATGAGAGGTAGGTTGTAAGACCTTTCTTTATCCATAGCTCAAATCTTTTATCTCCTCTATTGGGAAGGAATTCGGTATCATATGCACACCATCTAAAGAGTTTTAACATGTTATTAATTCCACATGAATTAACCACCTTCTGCCATACTTTTAATGTAAAATTTATCCAACTGTTTTTAAATTTTCCAACTGGGCCATCAATCCTTTGTCAGCTATTGAGGCCTGTAGAGGAAAACTGTCAACTAATCCAAATTCTATTTCCTTCCATCTAGCCTTATATTCCCTATTACACCAACATAACAGAGGGGTTATCTGTGAGGCATAAAAATAATTTCTCAGGCAAGGAAGAACCATACCTCCTCCTTCCTTCCCTAACTGTAAGGTGTTATATCGAATTCTAGGTTTCTTTCCTTGCCAAATGAAGCGGGAAATCCATTTGTCCCATTCCCTGAATTGATTATCATCCACCTCCACCGGTAAAGTATGGAAAAGATACAATAACCGAGGAAGAATATTCATTTTTATAGTATTTATCCTTGAATTTAAACTTAAAAAGGGGATAAGATTCCATCTATGCATATCTGCTTTTATCTCTGAGATTAATGGCCCATAATTTACCTGTGACAGTGTTGAAAGATCCTTCGGCAGGGTTATTCCTAAATATTTTAATGATTTAGCTTCCCACTTAAGATCGTATGTATCCTGCAATTTTTTTGGATGGTGTATAATTTAGGGACATAACCTGCGTTTTCTTTACATTTATTTTATAACCTGATATTTTCCCAAAGTCATCCAACAGTGTAAACAATCCTATAAATGATTTTTCTGGTTCACTCAGATAGACCAAAACATCATCTGCGAATAACGCCACTTTCTGTTCAATCCCTGCCACCTTGATACCTTTTACGATTTTGCTCTGTCTTATTAGTTGGGCAAGCGGTTCAATATATAGCGCAAAAAGGAGAGGAGAAATTGGGCATCCCTGTCTAGTGCCTCTCTCTAAGATGAAGGAGTCAGAGAGGTCCCCATTTATCTTAATTCGGGCTGTAGGGCTGTCATATAGAGTCTGAATTACTTTAATAAACTTTTCTTGAAGGCCGAATCTTCCTAACACTCTGTATAGGAATGCCCAACTAACCGAATCAAAAGCTTTCTCAGCGTCCAATCCTACTACCATTGTCTCTGTCTCGTTCTTATTAACCTGTTCTAATATGTGCAGAGTTCTCCTTATGTTGTCCTGTGTTTGTCTTTGTTGAATAAATCCAGTCTGGTCTAAATGAATTAGGCCGGGTAAAAGCTTTTCCAATCTGCGCGCTAATATAGATGTAAATAGTTTGTAATCTAAATTAAGAACACTAATTGGCCGATAATTACCACATTCTAGTTTATCTTTACCCTCTTTAGGAATAACTGAAATAATCGCTTCTCTCCAGGAAGGTGGAGTTTCTCCTCTCTGCAAGATCCAATTAAAGGTGTTAAGTAGTAATGGGGCTAACTGTGTCTTCAGGGACTTGTACCACTCTAAGGTAAACCCATCAGAACCCGGGGACTTTCCAGCCTTTAACCTAGAGATGGCCACGTTCAGTTCTTTGACAGTTACTGGTTCTAATAAGCTTCTGTTTTGTAAATCTGTAAGTTTAGGTAGATCTAAAAAATTCAATACACTGTCTATATAGGGCTCATTGGGGGCCCGGGGTTGGGAGTACAGCTCTTGATAACATGTTTCAAAACTCTCTTGAATTTTCCCTATTGTACTCTCCACAAGCTTTGTCTTTGGATTCTTTATTTTATGAATTGTATTGTCTGCTTGTTGTTTTCGTAATTTATATGCTAATAATCTAGCTGATTTACCTCCTACTTCATAATTCTTTTGTCTCAGGTAAAGAAAATTTCTTTGAGTTTTCAACATATAAATATCGTCAATTTCACTTTGCAATTTCCTAATTTCCTGTTTTCAATTTGAATTACTTTTGTTGCTATCTACAACTTGAAGTTGTTTTAATTTTCCTTGAAGGTCTGCTAATTTTTGTGCATTGATTTTTTTCATGTGAGTAGTAATGGAAATAATTTTCCCTCTCAGTACAGCTTTCAATGTATCCCATAAGATCACTGGTGATGTTTCTCCCGTGTCATTAAGGTCTAGATATTCTTTGATTTCTCCCCTTAATCTCTCCATTACTTTCGGGTTATTGAGTATATGTGAGTTTAGCCTCCATAGTGTTTTCCTCATTTTCCTTTCCAGGATTAGAGACAAAGAGACTGGGCTATGATCTGACAGATCAATTGTTGCAATATTACAGTTTTTTATCCTGAGTCTATCTGTATTAAAGATAAAGAAATAGTCTATCCTTGAATAGGCTGAATGAGGGAAAGAGTAATATGTATAATCTTTACTGCATTACTAAACTATTTCTAAAGAGCCAGTGAGAAGCAGCCCATACCACTGAGTATTCCATTTTTGTGAGAATGGTACATCCACCATTCCTAGAGAATCTTAATTTCACCCTCCCTCCTGTTGCTGGGTCATTATTGTCTATTGACCCTGCCAGAGGATCAACAGTCATTAGATTCTTGTCATCTAATGACTAAGTTATCAACCAGGTTTTGTCTGAAACCTGTCTTATAGAGTCACATAGCAGGGAAGTAAGTTCTTTGGTCCAGTTTGTCCATGTCAACCATGTTGCCCAGTGAGCTAGTTCCACCTGCCTGCATTTGGCCAATAGTTTCTAAACTTCTAACCATATACTTATCTAAATGGCTTTTAAATGTCATTAATGTGCATGGCTCAACCACTATTTCTGGCGGCTCATTCCAAATGCTCCCCACTCTTTGATATCCTTTCCAAATTTATCACCTCTGATCTTAAGCCATCTTGATTTTGGCATCCTCTCTGTTTCCCCGATAATCTTAAATATCTCTATCAGGTCACCCCTCAATCTCCTAGGTCGGGGGTCCCCAACCTTTTTTGCACCGCGGACCAATTTAATATTGACAATATTCTTGCGGACTGGCCGAGGGGGTGGGGGAGGGGTGCGTGTTCAAGTAGGGTTGCCAAATTTCTCACTCCCAAATACAGGACAAAAGTAGCAGTCAAATACGGGACACTTGTGTTTACCCCGAGAAAGACTGCGTGACGTGCGCATGCGTGTAGATCTTTTTTTCTACATATCGGTTTTGGCTTAATCTTCCCGATTCTGTTAATTGAAACTATGCTGTACATACATTATTTTTACTTTATATAGGCTGTGTATTTATCATATCATTCCTGCTTTTACTATATGTTAGTGTTATTTTTGGTTTTATGTGTTATTTGGTATGATTTGGTAGGTTATTTTTTGGGTCTGGGAACGCTCAAAAATTTTTCCCATATAAATGAATGGTAATTGCTTCTTCGCTTCACGCCATTTCGGCATGAAAGCTTTCATAGGAATGCTCTATCTTAGCGGGGGAAATACAGGACAAGGGCGGTCCCGTATGGGACAAACCAATTTAGCCCAATATACGGGATGTCCCGGCTAATACGGGACAGTTGGCAATCCCATGTTCAAGTTCAACAGTGTGTGATAGGGACTGAGGAAAGGTGCAGCTGACTCATATCGTTTCCTATCGCCAAATCATATTGTTTCCTCGCGGCCTGGTAGCACATGCTTTGCGGCCCGGTACTGGTCCACGACCTGATGGTTGGGGACCACTGTTCTGGGTTCTATGGAATAGTGTCCTTGTATACACAACCTCTCCTTGTAACTCAGGGCTCCTAGTATATTTTTTCTAGTTTAATAAGATCTTCCCTATAATAGGATGATCAAAAGGAGTGGCAGTAACATCTTGTCTTTGTTGAAATATCCTGATCTCATTGCGCTTTCTTTAACTCCCCTCCCCCCTAACACCAACTAGCACCCCATACTTCACTTGAAGATCCTTTTTGCCAGCAGGGCCCTTAAAGTTGTAGCTTGGATTTCACACCTTGCTTTCCTTCTTCCTTCCCTCCTTCAATACTCAGACATCGGTATCTTTGCGTTTTCTTCTTAGCTCAGTGATCTTTTATTCTTCCTAATTGCCCCCTTCATATGAACTGTTCATTGTAAGTAATAACTGAGCCTCAAGCATTAGTCCTCTCCCTTTGGGACATAATACCATCAGGTCCCTTATATTCAGACCCACTTCTGAGTCCTCTGTGAAGATGGTCACCCCATCTGCCAGCCTCCCTTTCTTCTCCAAAATTCTCAAAGTTTTTCTGCCTTTGTACTGCCTTTGCTTACCACTGCATAGTTCAGTTCTTTCAAATAAGTTCCTGCTCTGCCCTAGCATAAGAGTGCCTAACTAAAATCTCAGATTACATCTCCTTTGATATTGACATTGGTACCTTACCGCTTATTCTAGACATCGCTGAAGTATCAGCAACAGTTAGCCATATTATTTTCTTCCTACACCTTTCATCTGTTCTTTGAGTTCAATAGCCCCTCTTGGTTACAAGTTTCCCTACCTAATCATGGCCACCAGTCAGACTGATTCTCAGTGTCTTTTATTTCCAGAGTCTGTCAAGGGTAATCTGCAATTAAACCTAATTATTGCTGGTACATCTGGGACTAATGCTATGAGTCTACAAACCTCACAATACACAGGGTCTTAGCTATGCAATCTTTTGAGGGTAGTCTTCATTCCAATCAAGAGTAGTCTGGAACTCGTTCACATGGCATTCATTAAATTACCAAGCTTCCAAGCAGAGACATAGCACTCGTGTAGTGATGCCAGGACATCCCACAGATTTTCAGTTATGTCCCCGTGCAATAGCAGGTGCAGTCGGAATATTGGACCAGATTCCCCAGTGCTGGTTTATTTGTGAGGCTTCATAAAAATAAGAAATTAATCCAAACATAAATGTGAGGTAAGAATTTGTTTTGAAATGAAGCACCCATTGCTACTAGCTTTTTGCTGCCTTATTTATGAGCTTACAGATCCAGCACTGTGTTCTGTGTGGCTGCTGGAAGGTGATCCCTGTCGATCAGAATCCTTACAGCTCTTGCTCTGGATTTCTGTCTGGGACCAAAGCTTGGGGTATGGTTGAGGGCACTGCCTTAGAGTTAGCAATGCCGGTCGACCTGGAAGTGTAGTAAACCTGAATACTGTACTAGGCAATGGGTATGGAGTGATGCAACAATCAGGTGGCACCGAGTTCAATCCAACATTGTATCAACCTGTGGAGACAGCAGATCCGTCTGATAAATTCCTGAAACATTGCTGCTGTCTTTATCCCTCGGTACAGTCAAAGCAGGACCCTACCGACAATGAGGACGGGTGTGATTTGAAGGCGTGCATGCATATCTGCTCCTGCATACAAGATAAGGTATTCCGCAAGCCACTTCTCACCTTCTGGAGTGGGGTGAGTTTAATTTGCTCATGCGTGGCATCTCTTAGCTCATGCTGGAGAGTCATTTGTTGCTTTGTGCAGCATAGCAAGCTGCTTCCAGCTGGATGCTCCGAAGTAGGCAGGCTGTCGCGGGTGGCATCCCTGTTCAGTCTGAGAGCAGCAATCTGTTCAAGAATGGTCATGGGAACATTAATCTGCTAATGTTAGACCATAAGACATAGGTGAGCAGAATTAGGCCACTCAGCCCATCGAGTCTGCTCTGCCATTCTATCACGGCTGTCTTATTAACCCCCTCAACCCCATATTCCTGCCTTCTCCCTGCAATCTTTGATACCCATACTAATCAAGGACCTATCAACCTCCACTTTAAATATACTCAGTGTGCTGTGTGTGATTATATGTGTTGTGGGTGCAACGTGGTCTGGAGGAACAGTCAGATGGCAATAAACTTGAACTTGATTTTGCCTCCACAGCCGTCCTTGACAATCTACTGGTTCACAACCCTCTGGCTAAAGACATTCTTTCCTACCTCTGTACATTTTTGTATTCTGAGGCTGGGCTTCAACATATCTACTCTATCTAGGTCTTTCAATATTCGATAAGTTTCAGTGAGATACCCCTCATTCTTCTAAACTGAGTGTAGGCCCAGTGCTATTAAATGATTGTCATGCATGAACCCTTTTATTCCTAAGTTTCCCTGGACCTTCTCCAAAGCCAGCACATCCTTTCTTAGAAAAGGAGCCTAAAACTGCTCACAGATTCCAAGTGCAGTCTGACAATCAATGCCTTATAAATTTATGCATATATGTATACTATGAATATACATACCCTCACTTTTATATTCTGGTCCTCTCGAAATGAATGCCTTCCTTAATGCTGACTCAACCTGCAAGTTAACCATTAGGGAATCCTGCACTAAGGTGGGGAATGTATGCTTCAACAGGACATGAAACTGCATTCAGATGGCATGTCATTGTTCCCTGCTCTGGAGTGACACAAACCTGGACAGGAACACGTCGATGTTCTTGTGGCCTCCTCATCTGCTTCCATTACAGTTACCACTTGCCTAGGTGGCTACAATTTGACAGGGTTGATTCTAAGTCTTTGTGTAGTAGTATTCCCAGGAGTTTATATGGAACCTTCTACTGTTATCTTCTGCATTCAGACAAGTAAACATGGCAATTAATACAAAAGGAAGGTAGATAAATGGTGAGAATTACTTTTCACCCTCACCAGTTCTGCTGTTGCATCTATTTCTGTTGGAAATCTGTAAGTGCGATTAGAAAGCTGAATTTGCTTTTGGACGAATTTTAAATGAAGTCAAATTCATCTGCTCTAAACTGACCACTACCTTGCAAGAAGTAGCTCCTGCCATAATAGTAGTTTGTCAACAGAATAAAAACAAAGACCGTAAGGCCATAAGACATGGGAGCAGAATTAGGCCATTCAATCCATCGAGTCCGCTCTGCCATTTCATCATGGCTGATCCCGGATCTCATTCAACCTCATACACCTGCCTTCTTGCCATATCCCTCAGTGACCCGACCAGTCAGAAATCTATCAACTTCCACTTTGAATATATAAACGGACTTGGCCTCTATGCAGTCTGCGGCAGAGCATTCCACAGATTCACCACTCTTTGACTAAAAAAAATTCCTCCTTACTTCTGTTCTAAAAGGTCGCCCCTCAGTTTTGAGGCTGTGCCCTCTAGTTGTAGATACCCCCACTAGAGGAAACATCTCTCCACATCCACCTTATGTGGCCCTTTCAATATTCAGTAGGTGTCAATGAGATCCCCATGTATATTTCTAAATTCTAGTGAGAGGATAAGAGGCGTCACCGCATATGTCGGGTTCATCATGCAGAAATGTTGTTCTGATTGGTGCTGTGAGTTCTGAAGCTAATGGTCTTTCTGAAGTCCAGGGGGAAACAATCTCCCAGCTAGCATTTGTGGAAACTTAGGAGATGTACATCTATCTTTGTAATAGTTTGCATGGCTTGATAGTGAAAAAGGTAGTAGAGGGTGAAAAGAAGTGAGTTGTTTTCCTGTAAATCTGAAAATATATACACCGAATGCAAAGCAGGCTCAATGCTTTTTATTTTGTTCTTAATGAGAAATGGCTACATCTGTTCAATATTAAAAGAGAACTTATTACAGCACCTAGATTTAAGCTGCACAGCGAGATCCCTTTCTTTTTGTATTTATTAGGTTTTGGAATGATCAACACTTATCTCCCTTGCATTCATTTTCTGATACCACTTCAATCCACTGTAGGTTTTTGATGCGACTGATAGGTCCTTTTTCTGGGGCATAACATTGACCTGAGAACAGATATAAAAGCCAAGCTGGGTTAAGTACAGCAGTTTCGCTTTGCTCAAGAAAACACATTAACTAGCTGTGTTTTTTTTAAATGATAAAATAGCAGTTTTATGATCAATCTTTACGAAAACCAGATTTTTTTTACAGGTTAATTCAATTTTTCAGTCTGGCATGGTGGGAATTGAGCGTTGTTCTCCATGATCAGCCCATTGCTCTGGATTACTGCTATTACCCTGTATACCATAGAGCTATGATGTAGTATTTCAATAAAAGAAAATCAAATAAATTTCCAGAATGAGTGATGATTGAGATTGATGTTGGTGATATGCACTCAACAGACAACAACTGAGGACATAACTGCTCAAACCATGCATAAAATGAATTAGGAAAGAAATCCATAAGCAGTACTTCCTCTTTTTTAATGATCTAATGACAATTAATTCCATATGACATCAATAAGGCAGCTGAGTTAACTTGTGTCTAAATCAAGTAGCCACTAGGAATGTTGTGGGAACATTATATCAAATATGGAATCCTTAGGTAATTAACTGCAGGGTTTTCCTCATAAGTAGTTAACTTACTTATTTTTGAACACCATTCATCTTGGATATGGAATGCACACAAACAGTCAATCCCTATGCCATCTGCTGCTGAAAGAATTGACCAAGGCAGTCTACACACGACAATTAAAACCATATATATTCTGTACTTCAGAATGATGACAAAACTGTAATTATAATCCAAGTGATTAGCTGACATTTCTAAGCACTTTAACTTTCTTTTGGTTTATGATCTCATATGGAGCCCTCACGTACCTTTGTAATCATGCCCTCTTCCCCAGATATCTATTTTAACTTTATTACTCTTGAGTTATGAGTCCTCCTTGGAAGCCTGGAATGAACTTGGCACACTTGGTTGGTATCAGCAGGCAGTCAGGGAATATGCTGATCGGACAGATGGTCGTATCACATAACAGAGAAAGACACAGATCAAATGTAACTCTCACATTTTTCCTGTTGGCGGATAATAAAAGATGATTAAACTAAGCTTTGAGAGAAGATTGAAAAACTAATCTCTGTAAAGGTGTGTGCCTAGAAAGGAACCCAAGAGAACTAAAAGCATCATAAAATGGGTGAAATAAAATTTGCGGTGTGCATTGTGTGCTCCAATAACTTCTCTATTGTGTGTCTTCATGATTGATGATTCCTATATAATACTGAGAATCAAAGTAACTGCTTGTACCGCTGTGTTTTACTATTTAAGTTTTTTCATATTTGTCTATTGTATTTCAGAAACACATGCAATTTCTGTCTTTCAAAATGTATGAAGACTATAATTTTCTGCTGATCATTTCAATCTACAGATTCATCATTTAATTAATTACCTTAAAATTAATTTCAGATATTTTCAATCACAGCAATCAAACTGTACCCATTAATTGGATGGGCTGGGTTGAAAGGTAATGGAAAAGTAAAACACCACTGGAAATCTGAAATTATAAAAACATAAACTACTCGGAGATACAATACATCAGCTTTTTAGTAAGATTATATGCTTAATACTAATTGTGTGAGCACAATGTTTCTATAAAATAAGATCAATGTTAAGGGTCTCGGCCCGAAACGTCGACTGTACCTCTTCCTATAGATGCTGCCTGGCCTGCTGCGTTCACCAGCAGATTTTCTCTGTGTGTTGCTTTTTATTTCAAAGTTCACTGGTTTAATCAAGCAACTGGTTGAACTTGCTGGATGCTTAGCAAGCGTTATTTTATCTGAAATAAAAACAGGATGCTGAGACGACTCAGCACATTAGGTAGCATCTGTGGAACTACAGAGGATTTGGAGAGAATATTGTCAATAATAAACTGGTCCGCGGTGAAAAGAGGTTGGGGACCTCTGCATTAATGTATAATGTGAACAGCTGCAGGCTCAGCACCAACCCATGCAGCACCCTGCATGCTATTGACCGAAATAAGGCTGCTCAAGATAAAATAAACACAATAACATATGCCATGATCTTATTGAATAGTGTGTTATTAATCAGACTTGATTAGGGAGCTTAAGGTAAAGGAACAATTCAGAGGCGGTGATCATAATATGATAAAATTATATCATATATATTCTCCTTGTAGAATATTATATATTCTCCCTGCAGTTTGAGAGGGAGCAGATAAAGTCAGATGTATCAGTATTACAGTAGAGTAAAGGTAGTTATAGAGGCATGAGAGAAGAGCTGGCCAAAGCTGATTGGATGAGGACAGTAGCAGGGATGACAACAGAACGAGAATGGCTGGAGTTTCTGGGGGCAGTTCAGAAGGTGTAGAATAGAAATATTCCAAAGAGGAAGAAGTATTCAAAAGGGACCATTAGGCAACTGTGACTGACAAGGGAAGTCAAAGATACCATAAAAGAAAAGAGAGGCCATAGTAAAAGTCAGTAGGAAGTTAGAGGATTGGGAAGCTTCTAAGAAACCAACAGAAGCCAACTAAAAAACAGAAGAAGAGAATAGATGGAAGATGAAGGAAAGCTAGCCAATAAAATGAGGAGGATACAAAAAAGATTTCTCAGATATATAAATAGTAAAAGGGAGGCGAGAGTGAGATATAATGGATGACAAAGAAATGGACGAACTTAATAAGTATTTTACATCAGTCTTCACTATGGAAGACACTAAAAGTATGCCAGAAATGCATGAGTATCAGAGGGCAGAAGTGAGTGTCATTGCTATTACCAAGGAGAAGGTGCTTGGGAAGCTGTAAAGTCTGAAAGTAGTAAATCACCTGGACCAGATGGACAACACCACAGTGTTCTGAAGTAGGTGGCTGAAGAGATTGTGGAGGCATTAGTTAAGATCTTTTAAGAATCACTAGATTCTGGAATGGTTCTGGAGGACTGAAAAATTGCACATGTCACTGTATTCATGAAGAAGGGAGGGAGGCAGAAGAAAGGAAATTTTAAGCCAGATTCAGTGATTGGGAAGATACTGGAATCTATTATTAGGAATCAGGTTTTGGGGCACTTAAGGGAAATTATAAAATAGGAAAAAGTCAGCATAGTTTGCTTAAGGGGAAATCTTGTCTGACAAATCCATGGCTTTTCTTTGAGGAAATAATAATCAGGATAGACAAAGGAGAGTCACTGAATGTTGAAAACTTGGATTTTCTGAAGACCTTTGACAAAGTCTGCACATCAGGTTATTTAATAAGACAAGAGCCCATGGTATTACAGGAGAGATAATAGTATTGATGTACGATTACCTGACTGGTAGGAGGAAAAGTGAGGGAATAAAGGAGTTCTAGTTGGCCACTGGTGACTAGTGGTATTCTACAGGGGTTGGTGTTAGGACTGCTTCTTTTCATGTTATATGTCAATGATTTGGATGGCTTTGTGGGCAAGTTTGTGAATGACATGCACACTTGGTGGAGGGGCAGGCACTGTGGAGGAAGCAGGGAGCTTACAGAGGGACTTAGACTGGGTTAATTGGCAAAGGAGTGGCAAATGGGATATAGTGTATGGACGTGTATGGTCATTCACATTGGTAGAAGGAATAAAGGCATAGGCTATTTTCTAATAGGGGAGAAAATTAAGGTAACAGATTTGCAAAGGGACTTGGGAATTGTCATGTAGGAATCTCTAATGGTTAACTTGCAGGCTGAGTCGGTGGTAAGGAAGGCAAATGCAATGTTAGCATTCATTTAGAGAGGACTAGAATATAGGAGCAAAGATGTCATGCTGAGGCTTTACAAGACTTTGGTCAGTATTGTGAGCAGTTTTGGGCCCCTTACCTAAGAAAAGGCATGCTGGCATCGGAGAGGGTCCAGAGGAGGTTCATGAGAATGATTTTGGGAATGAAAGGGTTAGCATATGAAGAGCATTAGATGGCACTGGGCCTGTACTTACTGGAATTTAGAAGAATGAGGGCAAGATCTCCTTGAAACCTGTCGATTATTGAAAGAACTAGATAGAGCCAATGTGGAGAGGATGTTTCCGATAGTGCGTGAGTCTAGGACCAGTGGACACAGCTTCAGAATAGAGGGATGTCCAATTAGAACAGAGATGAGGAGGTATTCCTTGAGCTAGAGGACGGTGAATCTGTGGAGTCATTGCCACAGGTGCCCGTGGAGGCCAGGTCATTAAGTAAATTTAAAGGGGAAATTGACAGGTTCTTGATTAATCAGGGTATCAAAGGGTATGGGGAGAAGGCAAGAGAATGGGGTTGAGAGGGATAGATATCAGTCATGATGGAATGGTGGAGCAGATTCGATTGGCCGAATGGAATAATTCTGCTCCTGTGTCCAATGGCCTTAGGGTCCAATAACAAAGCAGACACTCGAGGTCAAATAACTTACCCCTGCATCTGTGTTTATGCTCTTATAGTGGGTGTTTGCATGCGTCTATGAAGAAATGTTGCAAGATAGAGTGATTTAAATTCCTGGGGTGTTGGGACAAATTTTAGGGCAATGGGATATGTTAAATGGATTATACCCCAACTCTGCAGAAACCAGGGTTCCTTGAAGGCATTTGTTAGTGCTTGGGAGCAATTTAAACTAATTTGGTATGTGGCTAAGATGGCAGATGAGTTCAAATTGGGATATAGATTTTGCCCTTGGGGGGGGGCACATTGGAAATAAGTGCCATAATCCTTTGGAAACTTTTGAACCAAGTGAAGTCATTAAGGATGATGAGAGTCCTTCCAGGACATGCCCTCCTCTCATTCTGACCAGCAGGGAGGAGGTAGAGGAGCCTGAAGACACACACTCATTGTTCTGGAAGCAGCTTTTTCCTCTCTGCCATTCAGATTTCTCACCACATCGTTTTGCACTGTTTGTACTATTCATTTAGTTTGTTTTATATTTATTGTTGTAAATTATAGTAATTCTTTATGAATTGCACTCTACTGCTTCCACAAAACAGCGCGCTTCATGATATACATCAGTGACAATCAACCTGTTTTTGATTCTGAAATAAATTTCTTGGCCTTCATATGTGCCTTTTGAGGAATGCAGTACCCTGTGTTCAGCAGAACAAATAAGTAGCAAGTAAGTATAGTTCATGTTGTTCAAACCAGGATGTTAGAAAGATGGATTTGTCAGTCTAGAATGTAATTGTACCAAATTGTTCTGTCAAAGCATTGATAGATACTGGTTTATGCACATCATTCAACCCAAGGCTGTTGATGACAGACGATAAGCCCAAGATTGACCTATGACTCAGTCTGAGACATCCTTATTTACTTCCCGCAGTCCAGATGATAAATAGGTTAACAAAAAGATCTTGTCCATTCATTCAAAACAGATAAAAAAATTGAGAAATTAATTTCTCATGGATTTTAATATAAAATATTATAAATTGTGAAGGAATGCACTCTTTGCAACAACATATGCTTTTAAAGGCTTAAATCAATATGATGTAGTTCCTCAGAATTGAAGATAGCTTATCTCCAGCCTGGTTTTGTGGGTTCCGGGTTGACTATTGAGGCCTATGTGGGAACTGCAAACTCTCATAGTCATAGTCATACTTTATTGATTCCAGGGGGAAATTGATTTTTGTTACAGTTGCACCATAAATAATAGATAGTAATAGAACCATGAATAGTTAAATAGTAATATGTAAATTATGCCAGTAAATTATGAAATAAGTCCAGGACCAGCCTATCGGCACAGGGTGTCTGACCCTCCAAGGGAGGAGTTGTAAAGTTTGATGGCCACAGGCAGGAATGACTTCCTATGATGCTCTGTGCTGCATCTTGGAGGAATGAGTCTCTGGCTGAATGTACTCCTGTGCCCACCCAGTACATTATGTAGTGGATGGGAGACCTTGACCAAGATGGCATGCAACTTAGACAGCATCCTCTTTTCAGATACCACCGTCAGAGAGTCCAGTTCCATCCCCACAACATCACTAGCCTTACGAATGAGTTTGTTGATTCTGTTGGTGTCTGCTACCCTCAGCCTGCTGCCCCAGCACACAACAGCAAACATGATCGCACTGGCCACCACAGACTCGTAGAACATCCTCAGCATCGTCCGGCAGATGTTAAAGGACCTCAGTCTCCTCAGGATATAGAGATTGGGCAAGAGAATGGGTGGTTAGTTTGTGAGATGTTGCTTCTGTGGGATTTCTGTGTGTCTCCAATGCATGGTCTTGAGGTTATCAAAACCAACTCAACTACACTATCTCCACTTTGAGTGTCATAGCCTAGGGCATTTCAAGAATCAGTTGGGATGTTGTGTTTGAGTGCATCCCTGAATCTTTCTTTCTTTGGAGTCTAGTATCAGGAATGAAAAATCAGGGTCTGCCCTATGTATCCAGCTGTAGCCAACTTGACTAAAGTTGGCTCCCCAGATATTTCCTTATTTTCCCATAATACCTTGCAACATGAACACATCCATTTTTATCCATTAAGTCTATGATGGCTCACAGAATGATCTTATTCCCCAACGATTTTTCCTGCAACCTCCCTAAATTCCCGCCAGCTCGCCCCAGTTTCCACCAACCACCTATAAAGTTGGAACATTTTACAGTGGCCAGTAGATCTACCAACCCCCATGTTTGTGGGATATGGGAGCAAACCAGGGTACACTGGTGAAATGCACCCTATCGCAGGATGAAGAAGCAAACTTCAGATGAGTTGTTTTATACTATCATGCCACCTTGCTGCTCCCAGTGGTCCCAGTTTTCCCGAGTCCTGAGGCTATTTCCTGTTGCTCAGTTATACTGTTTGCTTTATATTGTTGCAAGGTGAATGGACAGAAAATGCTACTAATTGATGTAAAAAACATATGTTTAAACTGTAGTCCTCTACCTATAGAGAGCAGAATTTGATTGTACCCAACTTTTGGCGAAGTGAAAAGCGATAAAGAAAGATTAAAACACCAACAGCTGGAGGAATTCAGGGTCAGGCAGCATCTATAGAAAGGAATATAAGAGTCTACGTTTGGGACAGAGATCCTTTCTCAGCTCGATCAGGAAGAAAAAAATAAAGATTACCTTTATTTGTCACGTGTGCATTGAAAGATACAGTGAACTGTGTCGTTCGCATCAATGACCGATGCAATCCGAGGATGTGCCGTGGGCAGCGGACAAGTGCCAACATAGCATGTCCACAACTTACCCGCTCTTACTAACCTGTACATCTTTTGAATGTAGAAGGAAATCAGAACACGGGGAAACTTATGTGGTCATGGGGAGAATATCCATCATGGATAAAGAACTCCCCACCATTGAGCCCATCTGCACAAAGCGCTATCGCTGGAAAGCAATATCCATCATCAGGACCCTGCCACCCAGGACATGCTCCCCTCTTGTTGCTGCCATCAGGAGGAAGGTACAAGAGCCTCAGGACTCACTCCACCAGGTTCAGGAACATTTACTACCCAGCAGGCTCTTGAACCTAACTTCATTTATCCCATCATTGAAATGTTCCCATAACCAATGGACTCACTTTCAAGGACTTTTCATCTCATGTTCATTATTTATTATTATTATTAATAATTCTTTCATTTTGTATTTGCACAGTTTGTTGTCTTTTGCACATTGATTGAATACCCATGTTGGTATAGTCTTTCATTGATTAGGGTTGTATATGGTGAAATAAATGTACCTTGATATTAAATTTACTTTGAACTTTGAATGTACAAACTCCTTACAGGCAGTGGTGGAAGTGAACCCTGATCACTAGTGTGGTAAAGTGCTATACTACTAGGCAAGTGACTAGGCAAGTCACAAATGTGTGCATGCATTTGTGACATGACTGCCCAAAATGTACTCAACTTTGTGAAATTTGGAAAGTATCTCTTCTCGCCCTTACCCCACTCTTTTGCATAGAGTATACATAGAAGTATTATCTCAAACTCAATTATTAGAGGCACAAATCATGGGCAGGTGGTTAGCACGCTGTCTGGAGAAGAGTGGGACGGTATGCCACTGGCTGCATACATGTTTTCTTAGACCTTGGGAAGCCCTGAGATGAAAAGCAACATTAACACTCTGACCCATCACTACTTATGGAACAGTTGAAGCAGAAATGTTTCCACATACCCTGCCAAATAACTGTATACCAGCCTTTGCCTGGCAGCTTCCCATAATGCCCAACTCCAGCAATAGTGATTGGCTGCCAACTTCTCATCCCCCCCACTTTCCCCAACTCGGTCATGAGGATTTTGCAGCATTTGGCTCTTGCCCCCTGTACTGGACTTCGTTCTGCCAAGTGTCTTGCTTTCCCACTGACTTATGAATCTGCGTAGCTGCAGCTGAGAAGCCAGTTGAAAAGATCCTACCATTAAATTTCTTATATAGGGAAATTTAGGATTAGATTTTCTGGCCTATTTGCACTCCTTTCTTGCTTATTATCAGGCCATCATTTTTCTTCTTTCATCTTGTCTTATCCCTAAATGTATTAATTCATACAGACTCCCTGCTTTGCAGTTGTACCTTTGTCTTAATTCCTTTTACTTCCAAGCTCTCAACTTTTAAAGTATCAGAGGTCACACTTACTTGTGGTTGGTTCATTATTGTTCCATGTACTGAGATACAGTGATAACCTTTGTTCGCATGACGTCCAGACCAGTCTTTCCTTACAGAAGTACACAGAGGCACTGCAAAAGGAAATCTAAAGCAGAATGCAGAGTGTAGTGTTACAGTTACAGAGAAAATGCAGAGCAGAGCAGATAGACAAAGTGTAAAGGCAATGACAAGGTAGACTGGGAGTTCAAGAATTCCTTTTTATCTTATAAGTTATCTATTCAAGAACCTTATAATGGGACAGAACTTTTTCTTGAGCCTGTTGGTATGTGGATTCATTTGCACAGGAAAGATTGCTGAAATGCAAAACAGAAAGCATCAGAGTGTATAAACTGGGCACCAAACTTTTGGCTTTGAGTGTGAGGTACCACCATCACACACTTCATGTTAGCAGCTAGCACCTCAATTGTCAACACCGTATGCAGTTTACAGGACAGTATAGCGGTGGAATTTGCATGTGCTGATTTGCCAGGCATGAGTAGCTTGCAGTTAGGACGGGGTTAATGACTCAGACAGCAGAAGAAGTCAATAATTATGCTCAATGAAATGCTGGTGTATTTGGAAGCATTTCAGGAGCAGACCATCACCAGTTTGTTCCAATAATTTGTGCGGGACTTCAAGCCTTATCTGTCCAGCTTGGAAGGAGTGGACAGTTTGGGACACATGGACTCACTCTTGATGCCATCTCTGCTGGGCAGTGTCACGGCTTCCATTGGAGCTTAAGTAAAACCCACTCAATGCTCTAGTGCTCCACTGGAAGCATGAACAGCTGCCAGAAAGAGTGAGTTCTTTTCACTTAGGCTGAGAGTGGAGGTAACAGTGTATGAGGTGTCCTTGCATTTTTTGCGGCTTTCCAGATATTGCCACCTACCAGAATATTAAGGTTGTTGATATCTCTGCTCCCCTGTAGTCTGCTGCAGGACTGGTTTCAGCTTCATGGCACTCATCTGCATTCCCCTCTCTTATCATCCCACCTTTCTCCTCCACCACCTCGCTGATGTTGTCACTGTTGGTTGTATACCAGCCAGCCCAAATTGCTTTTGGCTCCTCAGAAGACTGGCAGTTCATTGGAATGTTTGTGACATTTGTTATTTTTGTTTCCAATTTCCAGCACCTTCAGCACTGTGCTTCAGTTTGTTCACTGGGATCATTGGCCCCATCATTAACAAGAAGTCTTTGGTGGCCAGTTCCAATAGTAGCTTGAATGTATCTGGTGCAGTACGCTGTCACAAGTTCCCAGAATGCTGGGCACTGAGCTTAGCAGAAACACTAGCTGAATGCTGGGAAATCCTTTTGTGCTTATTGAGAAATCCTATGTGGTGCTTGCCAAGTGATTTGCAGACAGTGAATGCACCATGAGAAGCCTTCAATCCTATAAAACTGTGTGCTCTTTCTCTTTGTTGGTTTCTGTCAAAAAGTATGAAATATGGTTAGTTCTGTTTGAGCAGATACTCTCTGTGGCCTCTGAACAAGAAAAATTGCAATGAATTGCAAATGCCTCAAGCCATAGCACAGAAGAGCTAGACACAGACAAGATCCTTGCCACACTTAACTTGATGCCAGTGCAGTTGGAAATGTCTGTTTAGGCTGCAGAAGGTGCAGATTACCAGAAGGAGGCCCTTTTAAAAAATGTTGATATTCAGGTAGAAAAACTGGGCCTTGAATACTATTTAAGTAAATTTAAATATAAATATTGCTCAACTTTTGTTACAAGCTGACATGTGCATTTATTACTCAGGAATTCTAGGAAACTTTGAGATAAAATAGTTATTCTGGATTTTTCAATTCTTAGGATGTCAGTACAAAGTTATAAATGATAAGTTAACGAAAGGTCATGAACATATGCTGAAGCTGGTTATATTTATATGGCATTATGCATTATCATTTTGCTCTTCAAAGTTGCTTTTAAAACTTGTTTGGAAAAGGCAATGCCCTTCAAAGAATTCAAAATATAAAGAACTAACATTGAAAGATTGCTAAACTGGGGGCTGATGTGGGTCAGAGAATAGATAATGTTGGGTGAACAGGGTTTAGTGCGAGTTTGTCATTGGGCCACAGAATGGTGGATGGGAAGATTCACGAGGGAGAAATGAAATAAGCAGATGAAGATTTCATTTGTTGATAGGAAGTTAGGTTTAGAGATGTGGAACATTGTAAACTTGGAAGTGGGTAGGCTCGATGATAGAGAATATTTATTGTTAGCAAAGGGTTACCAGGATAACAAAGCTGCTCACAGCTTCAAACCAATGGATTAAATAGTACAATGAATGGAGAAGAGAGTTTGTAATATGATTTCCAGCAAATAATGTACATTAAAGATATCAAATGACAGATCAGATCAAATAACTCTTCAGCCTTTCTACCCACTGTTAATAATGGAGTAATTTTTATGCCACATTCATTTAGTTTACATTTAAATAATTATAAATAGAAAAGAATCAAACACTCCAGAACAATTTTCAAGGCCAAGGAATGTCTGAGTAGCCACAGGTGTCCCAGTTGCATAGCATCCTAACCTTAATCATGTTGACAATGGAAAAGCTGTAATGAAGAATTGGCCAGGTGACATACTCACTTATTTAAGGCTTCCAAAGTCACTAGATTGTGAACATTTTAAGGAAGAGTTGTTGCTAGGAATTGTTTGATTAGACAAGTTGAAAGTCAAATCACTGACATACTTGAATAAATTAAATAGCTTTCCAGATATGATTTTTGGTACATACAGTGACTTCCATCATAATGGACCAAGATTTTCTATTGACATAAAGGTGTTTGGTGCATATAATGATAAATTATAATTGCCTTTGTCCTAATAACTATAGCCTGGGAAGTTATACACAATAAGCTTTTAAACAGCACCTGAAACTCGGTTTTTTCAAGAACCTAATGTGATTGCAATGATATCTGAGTTATTTTATGTCCTTCTTTAAATTCAACTGGACTGTTTTAGCTCTGAACAAAATGCTGGAGGAACTAAAGTCAGGCAGCATCTTTGGAGTAAAACGGACAGTCAGTGTTTCAGGTTGAGATCCTTCATCTGGATCTCAAATGTTGGCTGTCCATTTTTCCCCGCAGCTACTGCCTAATCTGTCGTGCTCCTGCAGTATCTGCACTCTTACGTTGTCTCCTCTTTTAGTTCTGCATCACACTGTAGATTCTACAATGTAGAGTGTAACCTGGAAACTACATAATTTTGCTTTTAAGTCTGGATATCACTTGGCTCTTAGATCAATCATATTTTAAGACCCTGCTCAGAGTTAAGGACCCCATTCATGTCGATTTCCTCACTTACCTTCTGTCTTTTGGTATCCTGCTGCCCATCCTGAACCTCACTCACTTACCATTGGATTGCCAGTGCTAATTAAGTTTACAGTGACAGACCTGAGACAAATGCAATCTTTGGGCACTGTGCAGGGGCCCTTTAGCAGGCCTGCCCATTGCCAATGAATTCCAAGCTCAGAATCCGTAATGTTTGTGAATGCCAGTTCTGTTAATTTTCATGTATTGAAGAGTCACAAACAAGTGAGAATAAAACCATTTCAAAGGCAAGCAATTACAACCAAGTTGTTGCGTGCTAAAGTTTTCCTCACAGAATTGTCACTGTGAACTACTGTCTGCTTGGATCCCATCCTTTTCTGATTGACTCCGTAATCCACTAAGATGAGTCCAGTCAATATCATTAAATGTTCACTCACCGCTGGGATACCATTCATTTTTGTGCACACTTCACCATTTCGGCTTTAGACCATTCCACAAGACTACTTGTAAAGTTGACCCCTCAGAGCCAATTTTCCAGGTGTAATTAATTATTTGACCACATAAGAAGGTGGCTGCAAAATGACTTGGCTTGTAATTTTATCATTCATCTAGGCATTTTTAATGTTTCAGACGTCGGAACAGGAATGCTTGCAGAACAAAACAATCGGAGTATATTTATCAAAATTGAAAGAAAAACTGCCCTTATCTTGTAGAAATGAACAAGCAGAGTTCTCCGAACATGGAAAAACAAGCCATTTTTGATTTTTTAAAATATCTCTGTTCTTATTCACTTGTACCATGCCAGGCCATACAATTTGATTATATGTTATATCTGAGGAGGTGCTTTCTGGTGTTTGCTTCTATATCTCAGTTGTTGCCATAGAAGAAACTTCACACTGAGTGACTTTCACAGATCTAGTGTCTCACACCAGCCAATGTCAATCACGATCTCAGTGAGAAACCCATCAGATTTCAATGGCCTCTTTGATTTCGATAGACCGTGTGAAAGGGAAATGTGCGAGCAGCAGCAGGTGGCGGAAGCACCAGAGAAATCTGCTCACATCCTCAGCTTAGGGACCCCAGGATCTGGATGTCATGGGAACAACATTTAAGAATTTCTTTTGGCTGAACAATGGTCTTTCTCCTGTCCAGTTATTAAACATCTTTCAAACTAGTAATAAACGTGGCAGAATCGGCTAACCATATCCACACAAAAGTGCAGCATGGAAGTATGCTGTTCAGTTAGTCAGTTAGACTGTGTTTGTGATCATCCTTCCCACATACAGTGACCCAAATTCATAAATCTGTTCTCTTTGCATATCTTTTTATTTCACTTCCCTTTCGCTGTTTATAAAATGTAGTTTTAAAATAGTTATGTAGTCTCAACTTAAATCAACCGTTCCAGTTATTCGTCCCACAGCTTCACATTCCTGTGTGAAAATGCCTCCCCTTCTTTAAAAGACAGAACATAGAAAAGTACAGTGCTGCTCAGGCCATTCACCCCATGAGTTCTGTCAATCTAGCGGCCAATATATACTACATGTCATACTCTTGTATATCATCCATATCCTTCCATTCTCTTCCTATACATGCGTCTATCCAAAAGCTGCTTAAATTCTACCAAACTGCGTGATTCCACAACTACCCCTGGTAACCTTTTCCAGGAGCCTACCCCTCTCTGTGTATAAAAAAAGCTTGCCTCTTACTTTGCCTTTAAACTTCTCCCCTCTAACCTTAAAAGCATGTCCTCTGGCATTTGACATTTCTACCTTGGGGAAAAGATTATGACTGTCCACTCTTTCTACGTTACTCATAATATACAAAATATCCATTGGCTGTGAGGTCTCCCTACAGCCTTCAACAATTTAGGGAGAGAGCAACCCAAGTTGGTCCAACTTTTCCTTTATAGTTTAACCCAGGCAGCATTCTGGTAAGCCTTTTCTGCACCCTCTCCGCAGTTTCCACATCCGTCCTAAAATGGGGCAAACAGAACTGCATGCAGTGACTCAAAGACTGAAGTTTTATAGCATGACTTCCTTTCGCTTATGTTCAGCATTCTCATCAATGAAGGCAAACATGCCATAAGCCTCTTTGCCCCATTATCCACTTGTGTAGCCCCTCAGAGTGAACTGTGGATCAAATACATCTCTACCTCAGTGCCGTTAAGGAGTCGACAATTAACTGTACACTTTCTTCTTTCATTTGACTGCCCATAGCGCAGCACCTCACACTTGCCCGGATTAAACTCCACCTGACACTTTTCTGCCCCTATTTACCCAATATCATGGTGTATTTTTACAGTCCTTTTCACTGCCCAGAGCTCCTTGTGTCATCTGCAAACTTACTAAACAACCCCACATTCAAATGATTGATATACATCACAAACAATGGAGGTCCAAGCGCCAAACCTTGCAAAACACAAATCTCCAGAAAGAAGATGTGCATTCCACATATTTTCTGCCTTCTATGGGCAAGCCAGTTCCAAATCCAAATTTGCAATTCCGTTAGATCCAGTGTGTCATTATCTTATGAATGAACATACTATGAAGGACCTTGTCAAATGCCTTACTAAAGTATATGTAGATAACATCCATTCTCTTACTCCTATCACCCTCTGAGAATGATCCTTCCAGTATGTTCTCTCTGAGCACTGCTGTGGAATTCTCCCTTATTATTCCCTCCATCTCTTTTAACTCCTCTCTATCACATCTAAATCCAACAAAACCCAAGAATATTGAGCTACCAGTCTTGTCCCTCATGGAACCAGGTCTTGGCAATATCATAAATAATTCCTGCCCTGAATTTCCCATTTGTAATCACATTTCTGCCCTAACTTTTTAATATTTAATCTTATCTATATCCCCTTGTTATAAGCACATCACTGAATGGAAGCAATTTGTTTACATATGCGCTCATCCATCCCTTAGTATTTTTCACTGCATTCTTTCTCCTGGTGAAGGTATAGCTAACAGAGAACATGCACAGCACAGGAACGCTACCCACAATGTTCTGCCGAACCAATTAAATTAGTAATCAAGTGGGCAATTAAACTAATCCCCTCTCCCTACACGATGTCCATATCCAGACATTTTTCTCACACTCATGTGCCAATTCAAATATCTCTTAAATGTTCCTAATGCATCTGCCTCCACCACCACCCCAGACCGTGCATTCCAGGCACCCACTGCCCTGTGTAACAAAATTGCCCCTCACATCTCCTTTGAAATTGCCCCCTCTCACCTGAAATGCGTGCTCTCAGGTATTAGACATTTCAACCCTGGGAAAAAGATACTCCCTGTCTGTTCCATGTGTGCCTCTCAGAATCTTATAGCCCTCCATCTGTTTTCCCCACAGCCTCTGCTGCTCCAGAGAAAATAACCCAAGGTTGTCCAACACACCCTCTAATCCAGTCAGCATCTTAGCAAATCTCTTCGGCACCCTCTGCAAAGCCTCAGCATCCTTCCTATAATAGGGTGACCAGAACTGTTTGAATTTTTGTTCCCTGTTAAGAGTTATATTTTTAATGAATCTGTACTGTACTGTAACATATTCTCTATTGCCTTAACATTTTTGTTAATGAACCCTAAGATGGGACAGTAGTCATGAAGTCACAAAGAACAAGGTTAACTTCTTCCGTACCAGATGCAGCGATTCAGATCAACAGGTTTACTATACACTGTCAGGATAGATCTATAGAGTCTCTCAAAAGCAGAGGTGGAGGAGCATGCCTCCTGTTCGACTCTTCTTGGTGCACAAATATATCAGTGCTGTCCTAATTCTGCTCACCAGACCTGGAATATTTGGCAGTAAAGTGTCATCCTTTTTACCTACCACGGGAGTTCTCTGGGGTCATTCTGGTAGCAGTTTACATTCCACCTCAGGCCAATGTCACGCAGGGTTTAGATGATCTAAGCAATGGGACCAACGTGCACGAAACAGCATATCCTAATGCCTTCACCATCGTTTTGGGAGATTTTAACAAGGCCAGTCTGAAAAAATCACAAGCAATTACCATCAACAGGTAACTTGCAATTCCAGAGGAAACAACACACTGGACCATTGTTACACCACCATCAAGAATGCCTACCGTGCTATTCCATGTCCTCACTGCAGGAAGTCTGATCACGGCTGTACTTCTACTCCCCGACTATAGGCAGAGACTGAAGATCACAGCACCAGTAGTGAGGACCAAGAAGGTTTGGACAAGGGAAGCAGAGAAGCACCTACAGGACTGCTTTGAATCAGTGGACTGGACTGTATTCGGGGATTCATCTTTGAATCTGGATGAGTATACTGCAGTTGTTACTGACCATGAAAACCTGAGTGGATGAGTGTGTGCCTACAAAGACTTACTGTACATTCCCAAACCAAAAACCGTGCATGAACCAGGAAGTACATCATCTGCTGAAGGCTAGATCTGTGGCATTCAAGTCTGGCAACCCAGACCTGTACCAGAAAACCAGGTATGATTTGCGGAGGGCTATTTCAAAGGCAAAGGGACAATTTTGAACGAGGTTGGAGGTGACATCAGATGCACAGCAACTCTGGCAGGGTCTGCAAGACATTACTTCCTACAAAGCAAAACCCAATAGCATGAATGTCAGCGATGCTTCACTACCAGATGAACTCAACGCCTTCTATGCATACTTTGAAAGGGAGAACACAACTACAGCAGTGAAGATCCCTGCTGCATCTGATGACCTTGTGATCTTCGTCTCAGAGGCCGACGTTCGGCTGTCTTTAAAGAGAGTGAACCCTCGCAAGGCAGTAGGTCCCGATGGAGTACCTGGTAAGGCTCTGAAAACCTGTGCCAACTAACTAGCAGGAGTACTCAAGGACATTTTCAACCTCTCATTGCTACGGGCAGAAGTTCCCACTTGCTTCAAAAAGGCAACAATTATACCAGTGCCAAAGAAGAATAATGTGGGCTGCCTTAACGATTATCACCTGGTAGCACTCATATCGACAGTGATGAAATGCTTTGAGAGGCTGGTTATGACTAGATTGAGCTCCTGCCTCAGCAAGGACCTGGACCCATTGCAGTTTGCCTCTCGTCACAATAGGTCAACAGCAGATGCAATCTCCATGGCTCTTCACACGGCTTTAGACCACCTGGACAACACAAACACCTACATCAGGATGCTGTTCATCGACTATAGCTCAGCATTTAATACCATCATTCCCACAATCCTGATTGAGAAGCTGCAGAACCTGGGCCTCTGTACCTCCCTCTGTAATGGGATCCTTGACTTCCTAACCGGAAGACCACAATCTGTGCGGATTGGTGATAACACGTCCTCCTCGCTGACGATCAACACTGGTGAACCTCAGGGGTGTGTGCATAGCCCACTGCTCTACTCTCTCTATACACATGACTGTGTGGCTAGGCATAGCTCAAATACCATCTACAAATTTGCTGATGATACAACCATTGTTTGTAGAATCTCAGGTGGTGACGAGAGGCCGTACAGGAGTGAGATATGCCAACTAGTGGAGTGGTGCCGCAATAACAACCTGGCACTCAATGTCAGTAAGACGAAAGAGCTGATTGTGGACTTCAGGAAGGGTAATATGAAGGAACACATACCAATCCACATCAAGGAATCAGAAGTGGAGAAAGTGAGCAATTTCAAGTTCCTGGGTCTCAAGATCTCTGAGGATCTAACCTGGCCCCAACACATTAATGTACTTATAAAGAAGGCAAGACAGTGGCTATACTTTATTAGGAGTTTGAAGCGATTTGGCATGTCAACAAATACACTCAAAAACTTCTATAGTTGTAACGTGGAGAGCTTTCTGACAGGCTGCATCACTGTCTGTTATGGAGGGGCTACTGCACAGGACAGAAAGAAGCTGCAGAAGGTTGTAAATCTAGTCAGCTCCAACTTGGGCACCAGCCTACAAAGTACCCAGGACATCTTTAGGGCATGGTGTCTCAGAAAGGCAGCGTCCATTATTAATGGCCCAGCCAGGACATGCCCTTTTCTCACTGTTCCCATCAGGTAGGAGGTACAGAAGCCTGAAGGCACACACTCAGTGATTCAGGAACAGCTTCTTCCCCTCTGCCATTTGATTCTTAAATGGACATTGAACCATGAACATTACCTCACTTTTAAAACATATTATTTCTGTTCTTGCACTATTTTTAATCTATTCAATGCACACCCACCCACCCCCAGAGTTATTTATTTATTTATTTATTTATTTCTATATTATCATGTATTGCATTGTACTGCTGCCGCTAAGTTAACAGATTTCACCACACATTCCGGTGATAATAAATCTAGTTCTGATTCTGATTCTAAATCATGACTAGAATAGGCATGGACATGCTGTGGTCTCTCTGGAGAAGATCATGAGTTTAAGTTAACCTTCAGCCACAGAAGGACACTTGAGGTGTTAAAGGACAGGACTAGCCACCCAACAGGATGATGTAAGAGCTGCTGAAATATGAAAAAAACACTAGAGAGATATTAGAATTTCATGGATCTCTGACTGACACACACCAGTTATTTTACTTACTTACTCCAAAGGGGCACTTTTTAAAATAAGTTTAGTTTCTGTAATAATTTAAAAACAGGCACAGTGGCCATTTCAAGGCTTTGGAACAAGCATTATGCAAATGATCATTTATCCAAGCTTTGATTGCATGTTATCTTAATTTCCCTCTGAGTTTTCTTGCAATGTAATGGAGAAGGATAATATCAATCTAAAAGGAAGGTAGAGTGATCTTCTGTGGCTCATAAATGTTATGTCTAGACTTGATAAGTGCAGGATTGATGCTCTTTGCGATCTGATGTTTGGTAAATTTGTTGAGTCTTATTAGATTGAAGCAAAAGATGAACATATTTATTTCACTGAAATTTAAAGACATCTTGATGAATTTGTAAACTGAAGCTTGTTTGATTCTTTGAGAGTTGTAGAGTCATAGCTCTGTGGCAGCTTGGTATGATGTGTGCTTAAATCTCGAGGTTATGGTGACATTAATAGCACTATTTACCTTCAAAAATATAATTCCTGATCCAGTACTGCATGACTGAAAAAGGTAGTGTTTTTCTCACAATGACTGGATCTGAGAAGTGTTTCTCTCCAGGGACTACCTGAAGAAGATAGGGCAGGGAGAGAGGAATGGCACCAATAACTATTTAGATTAGACTGTAGGATATTAAAGGATACAGAGAGTTGTATTGGTCTCAGTGGTGCATTGAAAGACATAGATTTAGAGGAGACTGAAATTAGATTGGATCGAATGTTGGTATGAGGGGAGAGTCCAATTAAACTGAATATTATGATTAAACTAGGGAATTCTTTACTGAGACAAGTAAAGAACCAGTATATTATTGTAGTGAACAACTATGGAGAACATCCTCACTACAGTTTTTAAAACTCTTTAGGGTAGGGTTTAATGTTCGGAAAGGCAGTGGAGTGACCAACTGTCCATATTTGCCCAGTCTATAAAGACCCATTCCTTGCCCAGTGGTATTTGAATGCAGGGTAGTATTTCTGCAGAGGCAGCAAGCTGAGGGGCCAGGCCAAGTAAAAGCCGTATTCTCTCTGACCATCCTATAGAGATCAGCTCACCACCAACATCAGGAACCTGGGCATGGCGTGGCACAAATATCTGACCCATTACTAAAGATTTTAATGTCGCTGAAAGAACTTGATAAAAATAGCTTTATGCAAAAATTAATCATAGCAGTGCAAGGCAGATGAGCTGGTAGAGCCACTATCTCATAACAGCAGAGTTTGGGGTTTAGCCCCGCTTTCGGGTTCTGTCCGCGCGGAGTTTGCAGGTTCTCCCTGTGACTCTGTGTGTTTCCCTTGGGGGTTGCAATTTCCTCACACTCCCAAAGGCCTATGAGAAGAACAAAACATAATTTTAATGTCAGATTAGTGAAAATGGATGTTTCCCTTGTCTTCATTTTGAAAAGCTGGTAACCCTAGGGTACAGTGTAAATGATAGCACTATCTATTCTGCTTCCTTAGTGAAATGAAGTCTGCAGAGGTAGGATTTCCACTCTTCACAGGGCTGTGGTAAGAGCTAAAGCATGCCTACTCTGCTGGGAAGCAGTTAAGCACAGATTACTGTTTGTGTTGCCATGGTGACTTGGAACAGATCACTGCAGCTGGACTGGTTTATACGGAATATGTGAAATTTGTTTTTCACTGCCTGAGATGTGTTCAGAGCTGATTCATGATATCCTTCAATACTAGTTATATACACAAAAGTTACCTTAGTCCACATTTGTAATATTCATGTTTGCTTTGGCAGAAATGCTTATTTGTTTTGGCATTTTTGAGAGAACGAATCAAAACAATTTGATACTGTAGTTAAATTTATGGCTACTTTTTCGATTTTATTGAACCTTTAATCCCTTGCAGATTGCAGGAACTTTAGTGGATCTGTATTTTAAACTCATTATGTTAGAATAGAATAAGCATCCGTTAGTCTCGTGAGACCACGGATTTGTGCCTTGGAAGGTTTTCAGGGCGCAGGCTTGGGCAAGGTTGTATGGAAGACCGGCAATTGCCCATGCTGCTTGTCTCCCCTCTCCACGCCAATGATGTTGTCCAAGGGAAGGGCATTAGGACCCATACAGCTTGGCACCGGTGTAGTCACAGAGCAATGTGTGGTTAAGTGCCTTGCTCAAGGATACAACACGTTGCCTCAGCTGAGGCTCGAACCAGCGACCTTCAGATCACTAGACGAGCGCCTTAACCACTTGGCCACGTGCCAACACTCATTATGTTAACAGATCGTTTTTTAACCAAAAACTTTAGATGTTAAATTAACTTTATAGTTCTGAGATGATTCATGATTTTACTCCCAATGGACCCAAAGCAGAAAGGCCCTTACAAATGGAGCCGATTAAATTGCTTGTATTAATGGAGTATTATGGTTATATTTTGATGCAGTTATTTCTCCCTTAACACTAGATAGATAAATAAATAAATAAATATTGAGAACATGAGTTGTAGAGTCCTTGAAAGCGAGTTCACTGGCTGTGGAATCTGTTCAGTGTTGGAGTGAGTGAAGTTATCCAATCTGGTTCAGGAGCCTGATGGTTGAGGAGTAATTACTGTTCCTGAACATGGTGGTGTGAGTCCTGAGGCTCCTGTACCTGCCTCCTGAAGGCAGCAGTGAGAAGAGAGCATGACCTGGATGGTGGGAGTCCTTGATGATGAATGCTGCTTTCCTGCGATAGCACTGCTTGTAAATGTGCTCGGGGTGAGGGGGTGTGGCTTTACCCGTGATGGGCTGGGCTGTATCCAATACTTTTTTTTTCTATACTTGATGCTACCAGTCACTATATTCTCCGCCATGCATCAAGAGAAGTTTGTCAAAGTTTTAGATTACATGCCGAATTTTTGCAAACTTCTAACAAACTAAATGTGCTGTCGCACTTTCAGTGTAATGGTACTTAAGTGCTAGAGCCAGGACAAGTCCTTTGAAATGATAGTGCCAAGGAGGTTAAAGTTACTGACCCCCTCCACTCTGATCCCCTGATGAGGACTGACTCATGGACCTCTGGTTTCCTCCTCCTGCAGTCAATTATCAGCTCTTTGGTTTTGCTGACACTGAGTGAGAGGTTGTTGTTGTGGCATCACTCAGCCAGATTCCCAGTCTCCCTCCCATATGCAGATTCATCAACACCTTTGATTTGGCCAATGCCAATGGTGTCTTCAGCAAATTTAAATACGGCATTGGAGCTGTGCTTAGATGTAAAGCGAGAAGAGCAGGGGGCTAAGCACACAGCCTTGTGGTTCACCTGTGCTGACGTTGATTGTGGAGAAGATGTTGTGCCAATCTGAACAGATTGTGGTCTGCAAGTGAAGAAGTTGAGGATCCGGTTGCACAAAGAGATATCGAGGTGTGGGTCTTGGGGCTTATTGATTAGCTTTGAGGGGAATGCAAAGCTGTAATGAATGAAGAGCATCTGGACACATACATCTTCACTGCCTATATGTTTCAGCATTGAGTGAAGAACCAAAGTTCAAAGTAAAATTTATTATCAGAGTACATACATGTCACCACATACATGAGGGTATACTTAGCAAATCTATAGAATAGTAACCAAACAGGATCAATGAAGAACAAACTGTGCAGATATAAATAAATAATAATAAAGAGCAAGATGAAGAGTCCTTAAAGTGAGGCCATCAGTTGTGGGAACACCAGAAATAGAATGAGTTATCCTCTTTTGTTCAAGAGCCTGTTGGTTGAAGGGTAGTAACTGTTCTTGAACCTGATGTTTTGAGTTCTGAGGCACCTGTACCTTCTACATGATGGCAGCAGCGAGAAAAGAGCATGGCCTGGGTGGTGAGGATCTTTGATGATGAATGCTGCTTTTCTATGGCAATGTTTCATGTAGATGTGCTCAATGGTTGGGAGTTCTTTACCTGCAATGTACTGGGCCGAATCCATTACCTTTTATAGGATTTTCTGCTCAAGGGGATTGGGGGTGTGTACTTTTTATGGGCATTGTAAAGTCACTGACCTTCTCTCCCTCTGATCCTCCGATGAGTACTGGCTCATGGACTTCTGGTTTCCTACTCATGAAGTCTACAGTCAGTTCCTTGATCTTGCTGGCCTTGAATGAGAGGTTGTTATTATTACACCATTCAGCCAACTTTTTAATCTCCCTCCTCTATGCTGATTCATCACCACCTTCGATAAGGCCCACAACAGTGGTGTCATCAGCAAACTTTAAATGTGTTGGGGCTGTACTTAGCCACACAGCCATAGGTAGCAATGAAACAGCATCTGCTGCTGGCCAGTTGACAGTAGTATAACAGAGTAAATCAGAGTAAGTCTTGGCAAAATGGACTGACATTTCACTAAATCCTTCTCAGGCAGGTTTCTACCGGATAGCATCAGGGATGCTAGATTAGGCGGTAATGATATATTTTTTAAAAATCAAGTGACTAGCATGGAAAAGTCAAGCAGATGTTAATGTTTTTTTTAAAATCAGTGTTGAAAGGAAGTGGTGCAGCTGCAGCTGTGGTTAATCTCATTCATGAAATTTGAAGGCCAAGTGATGACTGCACTGTATGCAATGAGCATTATGTGGTCTATAATTTATGTCCACTCAGTAGTTTGCACAAGTTCTTCAATATGTTATTTTTTTGCTCTCTGTGAAACAGCAAACACTAAACACCTGATTAAAAATAAATATTTGATAAGTATCTAATACCTGGCAGATTTCCAGGTTGCCAAATAATAAAAGGTTGAAAATAATGACTAATGAAAGACCCTCCATTTTTCAAAGGCACCAACTGATAAGTGATAAGCAAAAGAGAGGTATAAAAGGAAATCAATTTTTCTGCAGTGCTTTCCAGCTGTAGAAATTTATTTAAATACTTTTGGGCATGCCTATCAAAGAAAAATTACACTGGTGGTAACTGATTTTTCCTGTCCCTGTTCTCCTCCTTCACTGCGCACATACACACCAATATACACCCAGCCATGCACGTTCTCTTTAGAGTTTGCTCAGCATTCAGTTAGAACTCATCACAATAGGAAGAGGGCAGAGTTATTCTACTACTTTAATTTTCTTCTGGCAGTGGCATTACAACATGCTTATTCTTAAAGTAAGGAAGTTAGGTCAGCCTAAAGCAAAATAAGAAATATTGAAGAAGAATTATTTCATTTTTTAATAGAAAGAAATGATTTTAGATCTGTTCAGAAGCTTTTGGGTTGCTTTATTATCCTGGCAATGATTTTGAATTTATGAAGTAAAGAATGAAAATATGTATTGCAATGCAAAGATATTTTGTGAATAAGTAGACATTGTGCATTTAGTATGGCTTTTGGTTTCACTCTGTAAGTCTACATGACACAATAGAAAATACACCTCTGTGCTGCGTTATTATTTAAATCATTAATTTGTCTCACTGTTTTGAATGTGATGCTCACTGTGAAAAATGAATTAATTACCATGTTGCTGGATGAAAAACATTACTTTTATGTTTATAGATAACAATATGGGTTTTGCTATTTTTGTCCATTAATTATTTCAATTGCAGTTAGCTTTGAAAGTTATGTCTTGTTCCAGAGCATTATAGTGGTAAAAATTAATTGCATTGGGAAATTTTAGAATCAGGCAGGTTTCTCGCACAACATCTCCAGCAAGAAGCAACATCATTTTATTCATTGGTGGAATATAGGTTGCTGCTGGCAAAATCAGCATTTATTGGCTATCTGGTCAACACCCTCGAAAGGTTTGTGATTAACTACCTATTGAATTGCTGCAATCCACTTTGTAAAGATATGCGCAAAGTATTTATATATATGGAACTTCAATGACAAAGGAGACGCACAGTATTTACAAGTGAGGATAGTTTCTAAATAGTAATGTCCTCATGTTTTTTGGTGGTAAAGCTTGCCGTTTTGGGTGGTACTGTCAAGATGGCAGCATACTTTGTAGATGTTGCAACCACGGTGTGCCAAAGACAGAAGGAATAAATATTTAGGAAAGTGAATAACATGTTAGTTAATTCGGATAGGATACTCTGGTTGGTGTTAAGCTTCTTCAGTGCTTTATAGAGCTGAACTCATTCATCCAAGTGAAGGTCATTTCATTACATTTCTGACTTGCGCCTCGTTGACAAAGGGAATACTTTTGGGAGACAGGAGGTGAGTTATTCATCACAAAACACAGCTCCTGACGTGCTCTTGTACCAGTAGTATTCAGGTAGCCAATCCAATTGATTTTCTGGTCAATGGTGATCTCACAGTGCCACTCAGCAATCACTGACAATCAAGTCTAGATAGCTCAGTTCTCACTTGCTGGAGGTGGCCACTCTTCAGGCAAGATTTTTACTTGCTATTATTATCAGTCCGTGTTTACATTTTGTCTAGACCTTCCTGGATACAGTGATGACTTCCTCAGTGTGTGAGGAATGGTGAATGGATCTGGCATTATGCAATTATCGTTGAACATCCCCAACTTCTGATTTTATGATGAGGGCAAATTACCGAATCAAACAAACGGAGCTATGTCTTGTAACTGTGTGATAGGCAGCCCACAGATAACTTTCCTTGATTCCCTTTGGTTAATTTTTACCAAAACTCTTTGACAACTTCTATCCCACTGTTACAAAAATATGGAATGGTCCCCTACTATGATAAGGTGGAATTTTGATCTCACAGTCTACCTTGTTATGGTCTCCCTGCACTGCATTTTCTCTGTAATCATAACACTTTATTTATTGTTTTTCCCTTGTACTACTGCTTTGCGCTGATGTGAAGACATGATCTGGATGGGTGGCATGCAATACAAAGTTTTCCACTGTACAATAATAAACCAACCTACCAATTTAATTTTATTCATCATTACATCCTGTCTCATGCAATCGGGAATTCTGCTGTTTTGCCCATATGCAAACCAAGGCTGTATTGTGGTGTGAAGGAAGTGTTCTGATTAAATCTAGGTTCGGCTCTGGTGAGCAGGTTATTGGCCAGTGCCCTGAATAGCACTGTTGAAGACACTTTACATTTTTGTGACATTTCACAGTAGAGTGATGGGTTAGTAATCAGCAGGAATGGAATTGTGCTGCTTTTTGTGGAAAGCTGACGTAAGCTGTAGCCACTTAGTTTTTAATAGTTCAGCATAGTAGCTGATGGGCTTTCGTGCTCTGTGATCCCATACAACAGCAGCTTGGACTGAGGATCACTATGATTTGTCCTTAGCACTGTAGTTGTGATGTTATTGACTCCCCAATCCAGGGCTCTCAGTTGTTTCTTGCTATCACCTGGAGTGGAGACTGGTTTATGCAACAAAGGGAATTACAGGAAGAAACCAAGACAGATCATGCACTCACTCTAACTGGATAGAAGTAATTGAAAATACCTCATCCTTGTCTTTTTCATTCACTCCCTTGGCTCAGTCAATGTTGAGAGTGTGATTATTCTTAGTACCTTTCCTTATTTGCTGTTAATAGTTCACTTTCTTTCCTGATAAGCTGTGAGAGGTCTCTAGAGTTTTCATGTAATGTGATCATTGTGGTGGATTAACTCTGAATTTCAGGTCATTGTGTTGTAGTTTCACCAGATGGTTGCCCAGTTTTTATATTTGTGTGGTGCTTCTCCCAGCATGTCATTCTGCACTTCCCCTTGAAACGGGTTTGGTCGCCTAGCTTGATATGACAAACTGCTTCTGATGATGCCCAGCATCTCTTGTGTCCAGTTTTGAAATGCCAGGGATGTGTGCAGTGAGCGAGAGTGAATGGGTGGTGTCGGAAGGGATTAGAAAGAATGGAAGTTGGGAAGGGATGAAGAGAGAGGGTGTAAGGAAGAGAAATGAGGGAATGTGGACTGAGAAACATGCAAAGAGAGGCAGAATGCAGCACTGAGTCAAAATTAGACACTTGGAGTTAGCTCCTTTCGGGGCCTGGTTTTGTTCTCTGCCTGGCCCTCAGTCCATCTGCTTTAGGTAGCAACAGATTAGTACAAATGCTACAGTTTTGGGATTAGTGGAAATTGCTTTCATTTTGGATGTGCAACTGCCTACCCTATCAATCAATGTAATCATAGGTGTTTTATGTTGATCTCAGTTCTTCTTCTCTGCATATTCATCATAGGCCCCAATTCCTGGACTTTTCAATATATACCTATCTTCAAATTGTTCTGAGACGTGACCTTAGAGAGAGGTATAAAATCATGAGGGCATAAATAGGCTGAATACAGTCTTTTTTCAAAGGGTTGGAGAACAGAGGGCATAGGTTTAGGGTGAGTGGGGAAAGATTTAATTGGACTTGTGTTGCAACTCTTCTACACATAGAGCAGTATTTACGTGGACTGCCAGAGGAAGTGATGAGGCAGGTACAATAACAACTTATAATAGATAAATAAACAGATATCTGACAGGAAAGGTTTAGAACATCGAGCCAAATTTCATCAAATGAGATTAGTATAGACCAGATGAATAAACCTTGTAGCTCGAGGACTCTGAAATACAGTATATTTGAATGATCGATTCTCCGCAACCATTTGAGTCAGAGAAAGCCAGAGGTTCACTATCCTCTGAGAGAAGAAATTTCCACCAACCAACCCATTACTTTGTAGCTGTGACTCTCCATGTATGTGACTCTCTTACTTGGGCAAGCATCTCAACAACTATCCTGTCAAGACTCCGTAGGATCTTATATAAGACCATAAGATATGGAACTGAATTAGGCCATTCAGCCCATTGAGTCTCCTCCGCCATTTCATCACGGCTGATCTATTTACCTCTCAACCCCATTCTTCTGCCTTCTCCTTGTAACATTTCACACCCTGACTAATCAGGAACCTGTCACTCTTTGCTTTAGACATACCCAACGACCTGGCCTCCATAGCCGCCTCTGGCAACAGGTTCCACAAATTCACCACCCACTGGCTGAAGGAATTCCTCCTCATCATTCTAAATGGTTGAACCTCTATTCTGAGGCTGTTCCCTTTAGTCCTAGACTCCCCCACCGTGGGAAACATCCTCTCCACATCCACTCTGTCGAAGCTATTCAACATTCGATAGGTTTCAATGAGATCCCTAAATTCCAGTGATGATAGGCCCAGAGCCATCAATCGCTCCTCATATGATTGCCTTTCATTCCCAGAATCATTCTCATAAACCTCCTCTGAACCCTCTCCAATGTCAAGACATCCTTTCTTAAATGAGGGGTCCAAAACTGCTCCAAGTGTGGCTTCACCAATGCCAGGAAGCCTCAGCATTACATCAACAAAGCTGCCCCTCAGGCCTCCTTTACTCTCTATATACCCATGACTGTGTCGCCACCCACAGCTCCAATCTGCTGACAACACTACACTGATTGGCCTAATCTCAAATAATAATGAGGCGGCCTACAGAGAGGAAGTCATCACCCTGACACAGTGGTGTGAAGAAAATAACCTCTCCCTCAACGTCCGCAAAAACAAAGGAGCTGGTTGTGGGCTACAGGAGCAATGGAGACAGGCTCACCCCTATTGACATCAATGGATCTGGGGTTGAGAGGGTAAACAGCTTTAAGTTCCTCGGCATAAACATCACTAAGGATCTCACGTGGTCTGTACATACCGGCTGTGTGGTGAAAAAGGCACAACAGTGCCTCTTTCACCTCAGACGGTTGAGGAAGTTTGGTATGGCTCCCCATATTCTAAGAACTTTCTATAGTGGCACAATTGAGAGCACCTGACTGGTTGCATCACTGCCTGGTATGGGAACTGTACCTCCCTTAATTGCAGGACTCTGCAGAGAATGGTGTGGACAGCCCAGTACATCAGTAGATGTGAACTTCCCACTATTCAGAACATTTACAAAGACAAGTGTGTAAAAAGGGCCTGAAGACTGCTTAATTCATGCTGATGCAACTGTATTTCTACATAATATTTATTATAAACGACTATAATTGCACATTGCACATTTGAACAGAGACGTAACGTAAAGATTTTTATTCCTCTTGTATATGAAGGATGTAAGTACTTTGTAATAAAAGTGGAGTGACATTTGCAATTTTCCATTCCTCCAGAATCATTCCAGAATCTAGTGATTCTTGAAAGATAATTGCTAATACATCCACAATCTCCTCAGACACCTCCTTTTGAATCTTGTGACGTGGTCCATCTGAACTAGGTGACTTATCTTTCTTCAGACCTTACAGTTTCCAAACACCTTCTCCCTAGTAATAACAGCTGTACTCACTTCTGCCCCCTGAACTCTGGCATACTACTAATGTCTTCCACAGTGAAGACTCATGCAAAATACTTATTCAGTTTGCCCATAATTTCTTTGTCCACCATTACTACCTTTCCATGTCATTTTCCAGCGGTGCTGCAGCTCCAGTTCCTTAACACAGCTTGGTGCACCTGGTGCAGATATGGTTATCTGGGAGGCTGAAGATCTCCCAGAATTCCCTCATCTCACACAATGAACAAAACACAACCCCTGGAGCCATTCTAACTATGCACTTACAGACGAAGAATGAAGAAGAACTTACCAGCTACTTACCTCACCCAAGCCTGATGAGCTATAGCCTCCCCACTCTAACTCTGCTCCACTCCAACAGTGGCCACTCCACTTGTATTTGTCTTTGCTAATACTTGAGGCCTCCTGTGCTGATTCGACTTAGACTGCATCAAATATGTTTGATTAAACATAATACAAACTCAAACTGTCTAGCCTCTCTTAAAAGGAGATGATGACTGACAAATTCATGAGGAGAAATAAAAGTAAAGATTAACTTTATTTGTCTCATGTAGATTGAAATATTGAAATATACAGTAAAATGCATCTATTGTGTCCAATCAAATCAGTGAGAATTGTGCTGAGGATAATCTGCAAGTTTTGGCACGCTTCCGGTGCCAACATAGCACGGCTACAACTCCCTAACCCTAACCCACTCATCTTTGGAGTGTTGGTGGAAACTAGAGTACCTGGAGGTAATCCATGCGGTCACAGGGAGAACGTACAAACTCCTTACAGACTGTGGCGGGAATCGAAGTCTGATCTTAACATTTGGTAATGTAAAGCATTATGCTAACCACTACACTACTGTGCTAAACGTTTTTTCAACTGAGAAAAACAAGATGAGAATTTTAAACTATATCATTCGAGGTTGAAAAGGCAAAAGACTATGATGATTTTGTTTATTGTTAACAGAATTGAGTGTATTTCTCACCATTGATTTAATTTTCACCCTTGTCAGAAGTTCAGTGGATGTTTATTTGCTGAGCATTTTGACATTACCCAAAAGTTAAACATTTTCTGGAAATGGGAGAATGTAAATATAGATTTTTAAGTGTTTAATAAACACATTGTTAGTTTGATCTGAGGCAATGTCACTTTTAAGGCCTTCAACTACTCAGAAATTGTAACTACATTTAAATATTTATCCACCGTGGCACCTCGTAACGTTTTGCAATGCATCTGCTCTTTGATATTCTAGTGCTGTTTCACTGTGTTCAGAAGTATCTTACATTACAAAAACAAAGGCAACCGTGGGGATTATCCTAATACCACAATGGAAATAGCTTAAAAGATATGGAGTGACATTTGAATGTTGCTGGCGGTTTCATACCATCAATGTTTTGTGAACAAGAATGAATTTTTGATCTTGCTGTGATCAGATGTGAGCATGTTCCACAATTATTTTTTATTACAAAACCGGATAAAAGCTTGTTTTTCTGTCCGTTTGGGCCTTTAGACTGAATTTTAGAATGTAGAAATAATGCTAGCGCTGTATTTGGAATGGTAAATTCCACAGAATACATCAGCTGTTGTGTTGCATGTTATTATATTTTATATACTTGGAGGGACTCACAGTGTGCTTCTGTGTCTAATTTTTGCAGGTTCAACTGAGAATTGCATCAAGGAATAGAAAGAAAGAAAGAAGAATAAAGAAGCTAATCTGTTCATTTTTTTTCAAGAGTGGTAACATTAATAGATTAATATGAAAAAGGAATAATACATGAAGAGTACTGGAATGAGAAGAAGTCAAAAGTACTCATGATCCTCCAAACTGGCTGAGGAAAGAATAATTGTCAATATGTTCTGTTTCATGAGATCTTTTATTAACAAGTTATCAAAGAAATGAATACAATGTTGATGTGATGTTCTTATCTTCCTTTCTGTTCTAAAAATACAAAAACATATTTGCCATTTATCATTGACAAATTATTAAATGGCCTATTATTAAAATTAAAGTGACAAAGAAAGACAGAAAATGACTTCTTCGGTTATTGACAGCACATTCTGCACTGACAAAGAGGGCAATAAACAGGAAAGAAAAAATAACAATGAGCAGCCAATCAGAACAGATGGTGACACCAATGCAAATGAGATAGTATCCCAAATTCCTTTAACAGAAGGAAAAGAAGAGAGACATAAAAGAGCTGACAATGTGAAGGAGCTATGCCAGATGCAACAGAATATAATGCTGCAAGGTGAACTTCTGGATGTTCCTTTGAGTCAAGACAGGGCTTCTCAGCCAGTAGATATAAGAGTTAATTTGTGCAAAAGTGCCAGTTTGGAATTTTCAGAACATCATCTCCCTAATATAATTGAAAGTACAGAACTCAAACACACAGAAGAAACGGTTCACCATGAGAAAGTTTGTAGTTCACAGTGTCTTAACAAGGAAAATTGGAATTGTGTCACAGGTGAATCTAGCAGAGTTCCTCACATTCAACAGGAACGTTCTTCTAGGGGAAACAGTAGTTGTGCTACTGAAGCTGTCAAGGAACTACAGTGTTTGAAAACAGAGGCTACAGATGAAAATAAGAAAATACATTTCAATCATCTATATTTTAAGGACTCCTCATTTTCCAGTCCTGTGGAGAAACCTAATAAAAAAGAGACTTTGCCAGAGAACACTGCATCTGAAGAAAGTTGTGGTGGGTGTTTATCTCAGGACGTCGCAATGATTGCTGAATTCAGCACAGATGCCAGTGGTGCTCATAATTCCCAGCATGCACCAACCAGTCTGGTCAGAGCCATTTCTCCATTTGATCCATTCAGCTTGACCTCAGCTTCGTGTAATTCTAACTTAACTACCTCAGAAAATACGAAGTCAGTCTCAGAGAAACAGACAAATGTAGAAAGGCAACCTGACATAAAAAGCACAACTCAGAGTGAAAGAATAGAATATGCTGCGTGTTCAGATGGTGAATTGCTGGTGTCCATCAATAAACCTGAAGTTCAGGTAAACCTAAATGCATTATCTAATCAATGTGAAGTAAATACTGCATGTGATTGCCCCTCTGTGAGTGACTGGCAAGAATCAGCTGAATTTTTGCCTGAACTTCAAAATAAGATAAATATTTTTAAGGGAGTGGAGAATTTTGAGTCTGGTGATGCTGGTAAACAACCAGCTCCATCTGAAACAGAAGAGAAAGCAGAGCAGAAACGTCTACTAGGCAGCACAAAAGAGCATCATATCGAGAACCTCAATTTTGAAGACCCACAAATGGAAAATTCTGCCGATGGCAATGAAATCAGTGGGATTGGAAGAGTAGATGCAAAGGAGTCGTTTGATACTGACAACAGTCAATTAGGCCATAAAATAGGTCAAGTGAAAACCGTGGCTAAAATGACAGAAAAGGAAGAGTCTGTTGAGCTGGGAATCACCAAGTCAGACAAAACAGTGCAACACATTTCTGAGTCAGGTTCAGTTACGGATGAGGAAGTACCGTTGGCATCAGAAAATGGCCTTGTTCAGCAGAGCAAAGAATGTTCTACCAGAAAGACACAAAGTCTGATACAACAGAAAGTGAATGAAATAAACACTAATTTAATCCTAGCTGAGGAAAATCAGTCGGCAACTGTTTCTGAGAATCCTCAACAGTCTAAAAGCCCAGTAATCTCAATGGCTTCAAATCCTGCTCTTGGGAATTGCCCACAGGTTCAGCAGATTCAGCAGAACATGCAAGTTACTGATTGCAACTCAGATTCTGCTTTTGAGGAGCCCTTATTACTACATGATGGGAAATTGAAATTGCCCGAACCTGTTTCTGTCCCTCCATTGGGGAACTCATTCTCCAAAGTACCAGATACAACTGTTTATAACAGTGGAATCCCAAAGCCAATACTACAGTATCCCAGGACTGTTCTGACTGAAAAAGGAGAAGCAACAACAAATGATCAGACCAAGCTTGAGGGGACAACTGAAGCGAAACTCATTCCAAAGCCCAAATATGTAAGACCTAGAATTATAACGTATATCCGAAAGCCAGTTCAGGTGAAACCACTTGATACTGTGCACAATGACATGGGACTGTCTTCGAAACTTTCAACTTGGACTGAATCAATTGCTAAACCCTCTGTTTCAAAAGAAATCAAGACATATCAAAGTAAGCCTCTCTCAGTGTTCAATGTTCCTAGTTTTTCCCATGATAGATATAAACCAGAATTACAAAAGACTAAGATATATACAACTACTTTGATGGCATCTGGAATCAAACCACCTGGTCAGAAGACTTTTCCCAGGATGATGGGGAAGTTATTTCCTACTCCTAATGATATCACATTAAAGGAATCTATGGAAACATGTGTGCAGGGGAACATTACTGAGGTAAGAGCAGTGTTTAACCATATTGTACAGAGGTAGTTGTTACAGAATAAGAATTAGAAGTGGTTAGTATGCTTTCTTCCTCTGCAGGTTGTCATGTTAAGGACAAACAATGGATGTTACTTCAAGGGCAGCGGGACCTGTATAAAATCTCATCAGAACTGCATCTGAACAGTATCCTCACTGAGAAGTTTGCTAGTGCTATTCAGGAAGATTTAAACTAGAGTGTCAGGGGGGGATGGGAACCGCAATAGTACGGCAACAGATGACAGGGCCGAGAGCAAGTAAGATGTGCATGATAATTAAGACTGAAAGGCAAAACAGCCAAGAGCAGCAAAGGGGGCTCCTGAAGCAGAATGTGGAGCATCCAACTCAGGGAGAGAACATACTGGGCCTGTTTTGGGAAATGAGTCAAGCCAGGTGATAAGACAAGGTAGCGGATGAATATTCTGGTGTCACAGTTGTCACTAAGAATAAAATTAGATCTCGCAGGAAGGTACTAAATTGGGGAAGGACAAATTATGACAAGGTAAGACAGGAGCTATGAAGCAACTGCTTTCAGACAAGATCATGTCTGACGTTTGGGAGTTGTTAAAAAACCAGCAGGTCAGAGTTCAGGATCAGCATGTTCTGGTAAGGAGTAGGGACAGGGATGGTCAGGTAAGGGTACCTTGGGTGACCTGAGGAATTGTATATTTAGTCAGGAAGGAAAAGGGGGCATACGTAAGTTAAGATCAGACAGGGACTTTGTGAAATATAAAGATAGCAGGAAGTGCTAAAGCAGATGATTAGGAAGGCTAAATGGATCTATGGTGAGTAGGGTTAAGTAGAATCCCAAGCACTTTACAATAAGGAAAGTAAGGTAACTAAGGAGAGGGAGAACAACTCAGGGATATGGAGGGCATTTGCACTTGGAGACAGAGCAAGTGGCTAAGGTATTAAGTGAGTATTTTGTGTCAGCATTTACTGAGGAGAAGGATTTGGGGGACAGAGAAAGCAGAGAGGTATACACATTTTGAGATTAACCTGTATACTGCCAAATGAAACAATGTTCCTCTGGGCCAAAGCCAAAGTTATGTTACCACAAATAAATTAACAAATAATAAAGTATATTCCAGAAGACTGACACTTAGCACAAGGAACATTTACAACACAAGTTAAAAAGTAAGCAATATAAAGCTATTGGCATTTCATATGTCACGAGACTTGTGGGGTGCCAGAGTGTTCTGTAGTCTCACAACTTTGGGAATGAAGCAGTTTCCCATCCTAACAGTCCTTGTCCTAATGCTGTGGTACCTCGTGCCTAATGGTAAGAGGTCAGATAGATTGTTGGATGGATGCAAAGGATCACTGACAATGCTAAAGGCCCCATGTTCCTGATAAATATCTCTGACGGGTGTGAGAGAGACCCCGACGATCCTCTCAGCTGTCCTCACAATCTTTTGTAGGGACTTGTGGTCAGATACCTTGCAATTCCTGTACCAGACGGTGATGCAACTGGTCAGGACACTCTTGATGGTGCTGCTGTAAAAAATGATTGGAATGAGCCTTGCTCACCTCCGTTTCCTCAGAAAGTGATGTGTACCAGCGTCGATGAAAAACTTTGTCCTGTATGCCACCCGTAATGATTATTTCATTACAACAGTGCACTGAATTGGTACAAGGAAAGGCATCAACACAGTGGAGTGCTCCAGTTACACAGAAAGTGCAGTGCAGGCGGACAATAACATGCAAGGCCAAAACACCGAAGATTGTGAGATGAAGAGTCCATTTTATCACACTAGGGGGCAATTCAGTAAACTGTAACAGCAGTATAGAAACTGTCCTTTAGCCTGGTGCTCAATAAGAGGTTGAAGAAGAGAAACTATCCAGGGTACATATCTTTGTCCACAGTTGATAGGTCTTTGTTTACACTTCTCACTGCCTCAGTAAAGCAGCCAAGGTAATCAAAGTCCATGGAGGTGAGGCTGGTTTCTGTGATATGTAGTTGGTTGTGGTCTCAGGCAGAACAGTGATCCATCCTTAAAGGATGGCACATTAATAAAAATTGGCAAGGGTCAAAGGCAGTGTGCCAAGTTTCTTTTGCAACTTGAGGGAGTAGAGTTGCCGGTGTGCTTTCTTGGTAGTGACGTTCACATGGTTGGGCCAGAACAGAATATTGGTGATGTTTACTCTGAAAGGACTTGAAGTTTTCCACCCTCTCGACTTCAGCACTGCTGATGTAAACAAGAGCATGTGCATTGCCTTCCTCCCTGAAGTCAACAACCAGCTTTGTTTTGTTGACATTGTTTCTCTTTGATATCAATGACTTCATCATTTCTCCTTTCTATTAAGTCTGATAAAAATTATTAAGAACTATACCCACATCTTCCAACTTCTCACACAAATGACTGTCTAGCTTCCAGTGGGATCTCTTTTTTCTTTTGATCTGTCTTTCCTTTCATGTATTAAAATCATATATTAGTTTTTCTTGATCTTACCCTGTCAATTTATTTCAGAGCTCACGAAGAAATTCCTACATTCTGGATCCTAATTTGCCTCTCATCCTCCTGAAACTGTGGGCAGTTTCTCATGTCCTTACCAATCGTCCAAAGTACCCTGGTCCTAACTTACAAGATTCTGTATAGTTCCGGTTTTACTTGACAAAAGTAAGCTATATAAATGGATCAATAAACTTGCTGAGAATACAACAAAAACTTGGTTGTGTTTAATAACATACAGGAATCTAATTAGGACAGCCACACTCCCTGCCTTGTCATTTATCAAAGTTATTGGAATACTTTTGGATGCCTGATGTTCAGAAACTTCCAAAAACTACTGAAAGTGAAATTAGACCATGAGACCATAAGACATAGGAGCAGAATTAGCCATCTGGCCCATCAAGTCTGCTCTGCCATTCAATAATGGTTAACATGGCAATTGCCTTCCTCACCACTGACTCGACCTGCAAGTTAACCTTTAGGGTGTTCTGCGCAAGGACTCCCAAGTCCCTTTGCATCTCAGATTTTTGGATTTTCTCCCCGTTTAGAAAATAGTCTGCACATTTATTTCTACTGCATTTTCCAATATTGTATTTCATTTGCCACTTTCTTGCCTATTCTCGAAATCTGACCGAGTCCTTCTGCATCCTGCCTGTTTCCTCAACACTACCTGTCCCTCTACCAATCTTTGAATCATCTGCAAACTTGGCAACAAATCCATCTATTCCATCATCTAAATCATTTATATACAGCATAAAAAGAAGTGGTCCCAACATCGACCCCTGAAGAACGCCACTAGTCACTGGCAGCCAATCAGAAAAGGATCCTTTTATTCCCACTTGTTGCCTCCTACCAATCAGCCAATGCTCTAACCATGTTACTAACTTTTCTGTAATACCATGGGCTCTTAACTTGGTAAGCAGCCTCATATGTAGCACCTTGTCAAAGGCCTTCTGAAAGTCCAAATATACAAAATCCACTACATCCCCTTTATCTATCCTACTTGTATCTCCTCAAAGAATTCCAACAGGTTTGTCAGGCAGGATTTTCCTTGAAGGAAACCATGCTGACTTTGTACTTTCTTGCCCTGTGTCACCAAGTGCTCCATCACTTCATCCTTAACAATTAATTGACTCTAACATCTTCCCAACCACTGAGGTTAGGCTAACTGGTCTATAATTTCCTTTCTGTTGCCTTCCTCCTTCCTTAAAGAGTGTAGTGACATTTGCAATTTTCCAGTCCTCTGGTCATTTTCCAGTCCATTAGCCAGAGTCCAATGATTTTTGAAAGATCATTTCTAATTCCACCACGATCTCTACCGCTACCTCTTTCAGAACCCAAGGGTGCAGTTCATCTGGTGCGGGTGACTTATGTACCTTTAGGTCCTCTAGCTTTTTGAGCACCTTCTCTCTTGTAATAGTAACTGTACCCAGTAAAATTAATTAACAATTTAAAATATTAAAAAAGAGTAAGAAAAGAAATGAGCTAAGAGAATGCAAAAACTTACAAATAAATTTTACAAAATATAACACATACAATAAAAATAGTAATCTGACTTGCTTTCATGTGCAAAGGAAGCTGAGTTGAAATGAACTGGTTTGAACATCCACTTCCAGGTCTAACTTGGCACTGAGTCAATGAGCAGAATCTTCACACAAGGGCTGGGGAATCTCAGCAAGTTCGCACCCTCAGTGATAGACTTACTGACAGATTTGCCACAGGAACTTGTCAGCAAGATTAGGAATTCTGCATTTGGTGAAATTATGCTGGCCCCTGACTTGCTGGTGTTCGTGATTATAAATGGGAGCAGTTTGGCATGAAGCTACTGAAGTTTCCTAGTAAGAATCAGTTGAATGTTTTCTTACAGGAGGAATTATGGCTGCACAATATTAAATGTACAAGAAATTCAAATATATTAAAATAGTAAAAGAGGAACAAAGAATAAAATTCTGCATCTGCTGGAAAGCTGGAATGAGTTAACAGATCCTTCCACATTAGAACTATCAAAACTACTAGACTTTCTTTTCCTGCTGTAGATGCTGCTCAGTTTACAAGTATTTTCAGGATTTTCTGTATGCTTTTTAAATTATGTGGATTTAGTAATTATTAATTTCCAGACATTATCTTGTGTTTTTGCCATGGTTTTGAAATAATGTTCTGAATTTTTGGATGGGAGAAAGCGCGCCTATCCTTACAGAAGCCAATGAAGAAATCCTAAGATAGAATAAAAAGAAAAAGACAGCACAAAAATCTGAAATTTGTAATTAAAAACCATATTATGGATGTACAAGTTATACATTTTCAGTCTGCCTGCCTCTTATGCATTTCCCAGGGTGGAAGAACAATGGCCATTGGAAGTTTAGTGCAACTGCCTCCTGATGTGCACTGATATTCAAAAAGACTTAACTTTATGTGGCATTAAGGCCCCACAAATTAGTGCATGTAATTGATTCAATATAAATTCCTATCGCATTTGGTGTATAGAGTTACTTCCCCCATTACAGAGGCTAGAAGTTCTTCATAATCTCTATGAGTGCTGCAGTAATAATTCAGACTGAGTTTTTGTGTGATTAGTATGAGCATCTTATTTATTTTTTACTTTCTACTTTCTATTTTATATTATTTATTTACTTTTCAGTGACAAAATAGAAGGCTTTGTTTGCTGTTGTGTTGAAGAAACTATGCGCTTGAGAAATGCCACAGATATAACACTTACATGATGTTAGTCAATTAGTGTAATATTTGACTCAGAAATAGTAAGCTTTGCCTGCATAATTGGGAAAAGTTTATTGAGCCAAAGTCAGAAGGAGATTTCTGTGTACCTATATAATAAAATTTATGGTTTAGTTGTGATTTGAGTAATTGTTTTTTCTGATCCTTTTTTGATGACTAACAATAGTCCAAAATTGTACGTTGCAAGATGAAACATTCCTTCCACACAGAATATATTATTAAGTAATATAGTATAAAACTATTAAAATCCTTGGTTGAAAATTACATTTGATCAATTCAAAATACTGGCAAAATAACCAACTTTAAAAAAGGTCAAAAGCGCAATGGATTCTCCAGATGCTGGAAATCTTAAGCAACACGCACAAAAATGCTGGAGGAACTCAGTAAGTCAAGCAGCATCTATGGTGGGGAACAAATAGTCGACAGTTTGGGCTGAGCCCCTTCATCGGGACCGGAATGGAAGCCAGAATAAGAAAGTTCAAGTTTTTTTCCCTCCCAACTCATCCTAGAGCAGGGGTTCCCAACCTGGGGCTTCATAGACCTCTCAGTTAATGGTAGGAGTCCGTGGCACAAAAAGGGTTGGGAACTCCTCTTAGTTGTGTGGTAATATTCAGCTAGAGATTACAGGCATGATTACACAGTGAAGAATGCCTTACTAATCTTTTTGAAGGCTGGATGAAATGGCACTTAAGAAGATACGATCATGTACAAATCACTTCAGTGGTTTTACTTTTACAGCAAATGTACAATACATGGAACACCAGTCAGCTTTTGCATACTTACATTGTGCAAGTTATAGATAGATACATTTAGTATAGATGATGAAAATTGGAGTTAATAAGAAATGAACATGCCATACTTCTTCAGGATGAAATAGAGCAACACTCACAACACGCTGGAGGAACTCAGCAGATCGGACAGCATCCGTGGAAACGATCAGTCAACATTTCCACGGATGCTGCCCGACCTGCTGAGTTCCTCCAGCGTGTTGTGAGTTTTGCTTTGACCCCAGCATCTGCAGAGTATTTTGTGTTTATGAAATAGAGCAATATTGGTGATAGTCCTACCTAGAAGTGTGGAGTGTTTTCTGTTATGCACCTGGCTTTGCCTTGTGGATGATGGAATTGCTTTAGGGAGCAAAGAGATGTGTTACTTGCCACAGGATATACATGTTCTATCATAGGACCATAAGACAATGAAACAGAATTGGACTGTACAGCCCATCGAATCTACTCCACCATTTCATCATGGCTGATCTATTTCCCTCTCCACACCATTCTCCTGCCTTCTCCTCATAACTGTCGATGCCCTGACTATTAAGAGTCTCTCAACCTCCTTCTTAAGTACACTGAATAGCCCGACCTCCATACCCATATGTAGCAATAAATTCCACAGATTCACAACCCTCTGGTGAAAGGAATTTCTCCTCATTTCCGCTCTAAATGGACATTCCTCTATTCTGAGGCAGTGGCCTCTGGTGCTAGACTCCTCCACGATAGAAACATTCTCTCCAAATCTACTCTATCTAAGCCTTTCGAAATTTGATAGGTTTCAACGAGTTCCCACTTCATTCTTCTAAATCCTAGTAAGAACAGGCCTAGAGCCATCAAGCACTGCTCCTATGATAAGCCTTTCAAAACTGGAATCATGTTGATAACCTCCTTTGAACTCTCTCCATCCTTTCTTAGATAAGGAGTCCAAAACTGCTCACAATACTCCAAGTGAAGACTCACCAGTGCTTTATAAAGCCTCAGCATTACATCCTTGCTTTTATATTCTAGTCATCTTGAAATGAATGCTAACATTGCATTTGCCTTCTTCACCACTGACTCAACCTACAAGTTAACCTTTAGGGAATCCTGCACGAGGACTCCCAAATCCCCTTGCACTTCAGGTTTTCAAATCTCCTCTCCATTCAGAAAGTAATCTACACTTTTATTCCTTATAGCAAAGTGCATGACCGTACACTTCCCGACACTGTACAGTCACTGCTTCCTGCTCTCTGCTTCTTCAAAACCACTAGCTCCTCCATCTATCTGTGTTACATCCACAATCTTGGACACAAGGCTATCAATTCCGTCATCCAAATCATTGAAATACAATGTAAAAAGAAACAGTCTCGACTCAGACTGTGGAACACCACTTGCCACTAGCAGCCAATCAGAAAAGGTGCCCTTTATTCCCTCTCTTTGTCTCCAATGAGCTAGTACATCTATGCTAGTATCTTTCTTGGAATATCATGGGTCTTATCTTGCTAAGCAGCCTCCAGTGTGACACCTTATCAAAGGCTTTTTGAAAATCCAAGTACATAACATCCATTGATTCTGCTTTGTCTATCCTGCTTGTTATTTCCTCAAAGACTTCTAACAGATTTGTCATGCAAGATTTTCTCTTGAGGAAACCATGCTGACTTTGGCCTGTTTTACAATGTGCCTCCAAGTACCCTGAAACCTCATTCTTAACAATCAACTCCAACATCTTCTCCAGCACTGAGATTAGGCTAAATGGCTTTTAATTTCCTTCCTTCTATTGGAGTAACATTTGCAATTTTCCAGTCCTTGGGAACATGCCAGAATATAGTAATACTTAAAGATCGTTACTAATGCCTGCACAGTATCTTCAGTTACCTCTTTCAGAACCTTGGGGTGTAATCCATCCGTTCCAGTTGACTTATTTAACTTCAGACCTTTCAGTTTCCCAAGCACCGGCTCCCTAGTAATAGCAACTGCACTAACTTCTGCCCCCGACCCTCTCAAACTTCTGGCATACTGTTAATGTCTTTCACAGTGAAGACTGATTTATTCAGTTCACCCACTATTTCCTTGTCCACAATTACTACCTCTCCAGCATCATTTTCCAGCAGTCTGCTATCTACTCTCTCCTCTCTTATACTCCATATATCTGAAAAAACTTTTGGTATCTTCTATGATATTATTGTTTGGCTTGCCTTCATATTTCATCTTCTCTCTCCTTATGACTTTTTTAGTTGCCTTCTGCTGGTTTTTAAAAGCTTCCCAATCCTCAAAGTTCCCACTAATTTTTGCTCTAATATATTGCTTTTGCTCTTACGTTGGCTTTGACATTCCTTATCAGCCTTGGTTGTGTCATCCTGCTTTTAGAATACTTCATCTTCTTTGGGGTGTATCTATCCTGCACCTTCTGAATTGCTCCAAGAAACTCCAGCCATTGCTGCTCTGCCATCATCCCTACTAGTATGCCAATTCAGTCAACTTTGGACAGCTCCTTTCTCATGCTTCTGTAATTCCCTTAACTCCACTGTAACTCCATCTAACTTCAGCTTCTCCCTTTCAAATTGCAGGGTGAATTCTGTCATATTGTGATAACTGCCTCCTCAGGGTTCCTATACCTTAACCTTCCTAATCATATCCAGTTCATTAAAACATTACCAATCCAGAATACCTGACCCCCAGCGGGCTCAACCACATGCTGCTCTAACAAATCATCTCATAGGCATTCTACAGATTCTCTCTCTTGGCATCCAAAATCAGCACCAACCTGTGTTTCCCAATCTACCTGCATATTAAATCCCTCATTTGTTATGAGATGCTCGCAACCGTACCAGCTTCTGGTGTTTAGACGCTCGAACTCTCCAGAGCGTGGCTAGCTGGCATGGCCCCTTTAAGCAGCCATCCCACTAATTGGCAATCGTTTTTTGGGTGACAAGAATTGAGTATTTAAAGAGCACCTGAACTGAGATTTGATGCACATTGGTAAGCCCTACTAGTGATATCGTCTAGCTTTTTTTTGTGCTCAATTCTTGATTCAGTTTGGTACCGTGTTGTGATCCTTGCTTCAGGTACTCCAGCATTTGGGTCCAAGCCATCCTCACCAAGGACTCTCGTCACAGTATGATAGAGGCAGCATGGACCCAGTGGGATATCAGAACCTTTCATCCACTGTGGCCTACCACAGCGAGAGGATTTCCATGCAGATCCTGGAGATACATGACCTCCAGGTAGCCATTTGTCAACTTTTGCAAGAAGGAAGTCGGAGTTGTTCAGGAGAGCCAGTCAGCCACTCTGCGGTGCCAGTGCATCTTTCAACCCTGGAGAGATTCGACGGTTACCCAGGTTCTTGCCACAGCTTCCTTATCCAATGCTCATTAGTGTTTGAGCTCCAGCCATTTCTGTTCCCTTCAGAGCACAGAAAGGTTGCCTTCATTATCTCTCTTCTGAGTGGAGGAGCCCTGGCCTGGGCCACCATGCATTAGGAATGCAGGTCAGAGGTTTGCTTGGATTAGAAGGAATTCTTGGCTGCCATGAGGAAGGTATTCCGTCACTCCACCTGAGCCAGCCGAGCCTCAGACCGCCTGATAAATATTCAACAGGGTGGGCAGTCAGCGCCAACTATGCGATCGAATTCTGGAACTTGGCCAAAGAGAGTTGTTAGAATGGGGATGCCTTGGCCACTCTACACCGCCACGTACTCTGAGGTGAACTGATGGATGCCCTCACCTTTGGAGAGTCAGCAGAGAACTTAGAGGTTCTGGTCATCCAGTCCATTTGTCTCGATAATCGCCTGGCAGAGCGAAAGTGGGGCTACTTCAGGAGGTCAAAGAGAGCCTGTCTGAGCCCAGTCCCAATGCATCACAGTTCCAGTCCCCAACCTTGGACCATGACCAGCCCATCTCCTGCTCAAGATGCTGTTGAGCCCATCCAGGTTGGCTGTACGAGACTCTCCAACGATGAGAGGTCCTGGTCGCTGCTATTACTGCAGGGAAGCAGGTCACCTGCAGGCTGAATGTCTCTGGCTGCTACTATCAGGAGAACTGCTCGGTCATTGTAAGAGGGTATGTTTGTGGTGTGATGTTCTGACCCCCAGACTCTCCTGAGACCAATGACTGATAAGGGAGTGGCCTTCAGTGCAAGGTAACCTGAGGCCTTCTGGAGACTAGTCCTGCCCTCAAGTATAGACAAACCTGTCCAGCCAATCGGATTGTGTGTGTCCCAATTCTGTCTAGTTGGGACCACACAGCAACTGGAGGGAGGAAATCTGTGGTTCAGGAGCAGACCAAGGAGATGCCCTAGCAGTCTGGAAGATTTGCAGCTAAGCCTAAAGGATCCAACCACCAGGACTCGAGGAAGAGAAAGAGTCCTAAATGCAGATTGTTGAAGCCTATTCCCAGGGGGAACAGTCTGTGATTTATGCTTCCCTATTTGTAATTACTCAGTGGACTTTCGGTAATTTCTAGTGGAGTATAGCTGGCTCTTCTGTACTTACTTTATCTGAACACATAAATCACAGACTGTTCTTACTAGAGAAGACTCCCTTATCTGTTCAGGTTGAACTAGTTTTCAATATAAAGGAAGTCCATGAGGCAGATTCTTTGTTGGAGTTGTTAGACTGAGTTGCTTATGGTTATAGTTAGTTACCTGACACTGAGTTACTTACTCACAATGCTTTACTGTCATTTTATTATGAACAACTAATAAATGGCTGTAGCCACAGGATATGCACCTCATTCTCGACTTCTGAAGATAGAGCTGCACCTAAAGTCAAAAGTTGTCTGGTCCATATAGCCTCTTGTTCAGTATTTTCATGTTTTTTCTTTAACATAGTGTGGTCTAAATTAAACTGGCAGTTTTTGTGATTGTGAAGTTGAGGGCCCTGTCATCACAGAAGCTAGCAGAATTGGTCAGAATGGAAGGTGGATAATTTGCTTGTTTCTTGCTGACAATAGTTGCTATTATCTTATCTTGTCTCTGGAACTCCTGTGTTCCATCATTGTGCAGTAGTGTCAGGCTGAAGGCTATTGTCACATCCATTGTCTGTATTGGTCACTTATTGCATTTACTTTTTACCATGACTAGAGCTTCACCTGGTTGGTACATTGCTTTCAGATTTGCCTGTCGCATCTCCAGCCATGCCCCTAAACACTCACTGGTACTGGCGAAACTGCTCACCTCATCAGGACCGGGCAAGCTCTCTTCAGTCCTCCTTCCTCATTTCCCTGTAGACCTGTAATATTTTCACTTCTATATGCCTTCAATTCCCTTTTGTACCTTTTGCCATTTCATAGGAACATAGAAAACCTACAGCACAATACAGACCCTTTGGCCCACAATGCTGTGCCGAACATGTACTTACTTTAGAAATTACCTAGGGTTACCCATAGCCCTCTATTTTTCTAAGCTCCATGTACCTATCCAGGAGTCTCTTAAAAGACCCTATCATATCCGCCTCCACCAATCGCCAGCAACCCATTCCACGCTCTCACCATTCTTTGTGTAAAAACTCACCCCTGACATCTCCTCTGTACCTACTTCCTAGCACCTTAAAACTGTGCCCTCTTGCGCTAGCCACTTCAGCCCTGGGAAAAAGCCTCTGACTATCCACACGATCAATGCCTCTCCTCATCTTATACACCTCTATCAGGTCACCACTCATTCTCCATCGCTCCAAGGAGAAAAGGCCAAGTTCACTCAACCTATTCTCATAAGGCATGCTCCCCAATCCAGGCACCATCTTTGTAAATCTCCTCTGCACCTTTTCTATGGTTTCCACAACCTTCCTGTAGTGAGGCGACCAGAACTGAGCACAGTATTCCAAGTGGGCTCTGACCCGGGTCGTATACAGCTGCAACATTACCTCTCGGCTCCTAAACTCAGTCCCATGATTGATGAAGGCCAATGCACCATTTGCCTTCTTAACCACAGAGTCAACCTGCGCAGCAGCTTTGAGTGTCCTATGGACTCGGACCCCAAGATCCCTCTGATCCTCCACACTGCCAAGAGTTTTACCATTAATACTATATTCTGCCATCATATTTGACCTACCAAAATGAACCACCTCACACTTCTCTGCATTGAACTCCATCTGCCACTTCTTAACCCAGTTTTGCATCCTATCAATGTCCCGCTGTAACCTCTGACAGCCCTCTACACTGTCCACAACACCCCCAATCTTTATGTCATCAGCAAATTTACTAACCCATCCCTCCACTTCTTCATCCAGGTCAGTTATAAAAATCACGAAGAGAAGGGGTCCCAGAACAGATCCCTGAGGCACACCACTGGTCACCGACCTCCATGCAGAATATGACCCATCTACAACCACTCTTTGCCTCCTGTGAGCAAACCAATTCTGGATCCACAAAACAATGTCTCCTTGGATCCCATGCCTCCTTACTTTCTCAATAAGCCTTGCATGGGGTACCTTATCAAATGCCTTGCTGAAATCCATATATACTACATCGACTGCTCTACCTTCATCAATCTGTTTAGTCACATCCTCAAAAAATTCAGTCAGGCTTGTAAGACATGACCTGTCTTTGACAAAGCCATGCTGACTATTCCTAATCATATTATGCCTCTCCAAATGTTCATAAATCCTGCCTCTCAAGATCTTTTCCACCAACTTACCAACCACTGAAGTAAGACTCACTGGTCTATAATTTCCTGGGCTATCTCTACTCCCTTCCTTGAATAAGGGAACAACATCTGCCACCTTCCAATCCTCTGGAACCATTGATGATGCAAAGATCATCACCAGAGGCTCAGCAATCTCCTCCCTCGCCTCCCACAGTAGCCTGGGGTACATCTCATCCGGTCCCGATGACATATCCAACTTGATGCTTTCCAAAAGCTCCAGCACATCCTCTTTCTTAATGTCTACATGCTCAAGCTTTTCAGTCCTCTGCAAGTCATCCCTACAATCTCCAAGATCCTTTTCTGTAGTGAATACTGAAGCATTTCCTACCCTTGAAATGAATCACAGTAGCCTTTTAATGTTGTTAGTATGTCTTTAGGCTGTGGGTAGAAACTGAAGCAGCTGGCAAAATCACATAGTCTTGTGGAGAACATCCAAAGAGCACTCAAGGTGAAGATCATACCTGGTGTTAGGAGGCAGCAGCACTAATTGCCATGCCACTGTGCCACCCTTAAAACAGGGTTGGTTTGCTGATGGAGGGATATGCCAGGCCAAGCACTGCTCACAATACTCCAGGTGAGGCCTCCCCAGTGCTTTATAAAGCCTCAACATTACATTCTTGTCGTCTCGAAATGAATGCCAGCGTTGCATCTGCCTTCCTCAACCTGCAAATTGACCTTTAGGGAATCTTGCACGAGGACTCCCAAGTCCCTTTGCACCTCATATTTTTGAATTTTCTCTCCATTTAGAAAATATTGGTGCTTTTATTTTTTCTCACAAACTACATGACCATATACTCCCTGACACTGTATTCCATCTGCCACTTCTTTGCCCATTCTCCTAACCTGTCCATCTGCAGCCTCTCTGCTTCCTCAACACTACTTGACCCTCCACCTACCTTCATATTGTCCGCAAACGAGGCCACAAAGCCCTCAATTTCATTACCCGCGTTATTGACGTAAGATATAAAAAGAAGTAGTCCCAGCACCGACCCCTGTGGAACACCACTAGTAACTAGCAGCCAACCTGAAAAGGCTCCATTTATTCCCACTATACACCTCCTGGGGAGCCAATCAGCAAATGCTCCAGATCAATACTGGTATCCTTCCTGTAGTACCATGGGCTCGTAACTTGTTGAACAGCCTTGTGTATGGCACCTTGTCTAACACCTTCTAGAAACATCTATCGATTCTCCTTTGTCTATCCTGCTTGTTATTTCTTCAAAGAATTCCAACAGATTTGTCAGGCCAGATTTTCCCTTGAGGAAACCATACTGACTATGCCCTATTTTATCGTGTGCCTCCAAGAACCCTTAAACCACATCATTTATAATCAACTCCAGCATCTTACCAGCCACTGAGGTCAGACTAATTGGCCTAAAATTTCCTTTCTTCTGCCTCTCTCCCTACTTGAAGAGTAGAATAATATTTGTCATTTTCCAGTCCTCCAGAACCATGCCAGAATATATTGAACCTTGAAAGATCATTACTAATGCCTCCACAATCTCTGCAGCCATCTCTTTCAGAACCCTGGGTATAGATCATCTGGTTCAAAATGATTTATCTACCTTTAGACCTTTCAGTTTCCTAAGCACCTTCTCCCCAGTAATAGCAACTTCACAGACACTTCTGAAATTATGGCATACTGCTTTTGTGTTCCATAGTGAAGAATAGTGCAAAATACTTATTCAGTTTATCTGCTATTTCTTTGTCCCCCATTACCACTCTCCAGCATCATTTTCCAGTGGTCTGATATCTACTCTCACTTCTCTTTTACTCTTTATATATCTGAAGAAACTTTTGGTACCCTTTTTAATATTATTGACTAACTTACCTTTACATTCCATCTTTTCCCTCTTTATGACTCTTTTAGTTGTCTTCTGTTGGTTTTTAAAAGCTTCCCAATCCTCTAACTTCCCACTAATTTTTCCTCTATTATATGCTTTCTTTGGCTTTTATGTTGGCTTTGACTTCCCTTGTTAGCCACGGTTGTGTCATCTTGGCTTTAGAATACTTCTTCCTCTTTGGGATGTATCTGTCCTGATCCTTCCGAATTTCTCCCAGAAACTTCCGCCATTGCTGCTCTGCTGTCATCCCTGCTAGTGTCCCCTTCCGATGGTCTCTGTCTCCTAAGTGTTCCTTTATCTTACACTCTCTAATCGATTCTGGTTCACTGCACAACACCCAGTCCAGAATAGTTGGTCCTGTAGTGAGCTCAGCCACAAGCTGCCCTAAAAAGGCATCTTATAGGCATTCTACAAATTCCTCCTCTTGGGATCCTGCACCAATCTGTTTCTCCCAAGCTACTTGCTTATTGAATTACCCCATGACTATCATAACATTGCCCTTTTGACATGCATTTTCTATTGCCCATTGTAATTTGTAGCCTACATCTTTGCTACTGTTCGGAGGTTTGTATATAACTCCTATCAAAGTCTTTTTACCCTTGCTGTACCCGCGATTCTACACCTTCTAATCTTATCTCACCTCTTTCTAATGATTTGATTTCATTTTTTACCAACAAAGTCACACCACCCCCTCTACCTACCTGGCTGTCCTTTCGATACAATGTGTATCCTTTGATGTTAATCTCCCACTATAATCTTTTAGCCACAATTCAGTGATGCCTATGACATCATACATGCCAATCTCTAACTGCACTACATGTCCATCTACCTTATTCTATATACTGTGTGGATTCAAATATAACACCTTCAGTCCTGTATTCATCACCCTTTCCAATTTTGTCCCCTTTTTTCATTGCAGCTCATTCACTTACTGTAATTTTGCGCTATCATCAGTCTGTCTTTGCTAGCAGTCTCACTGCACACTGCCTCTGGTTGTAAACTAACTGCCCTATCCTCAGCCCTATCACTCTGCCAATTAGTTTAAACCCTCCTGAATAGCCGTAGCAAACCTACCTGCAAGGATATTGGTTCCCCTCAGGTTCAGGTGTAACCCATCCCTTTTGTACAGGTCATAGCTTCCCCAGGTCCTAATGATCCAGAAATCTGATCGACTGCCCCCTGCACCAGTTCCTCAGTCACACATTTATCTGGCAAATGCTGCTATTCTTACTCCTACTGGTGCTTGGCACAGGCAGCAATCCAGTGATTACTACCTTGGCAGTCCTGCTTTTCAGCTTTCTACCTAGCTCCCTAAGATCTTTCTTTCGGACCACCTTGTCTTTCCTACTTTTGTCATTGGTGCCATTATATACCAAGACATCTGGCTGCTCACCCTTCTGATTTAGATTGCCGAGTCATCCCTGACCCTGGTGCCCAGGCGGTAACATACCATCTGGGTGTCTTTACTGTGTCCACAGAATCTCATCTCTGTTCCTCTAACTCTAGAACCTCCTATTACCTCTCTTCTCTTCTGAGCTAAAGCAACAGACTCAGTGCCAAAGACCGGGTCTCTCCAGCTCTCCTCTGGTAGCTTGTCCCTTTCAATAGAATTGCGAATGGTACAGTTGTTGTTGAGGGGTATGGCCACAGGGGTACTCTGTACCCACTGTCCATTTCCCTTTCTTCTTATGACAGTCACCTAGTTACCCCAGTCCACCTTGGGGCAACTACCTCAAAGTAGCTCCTATCTATCAGTTCTTCAGTCTCCCGTATGAGCCAAAGGACATTGAGCTGTAGCTCCAATTCCTTAACACGTTCTCTGAGGTATCTGCAGTTTGATGCACCTGGTGCTGATGTAGTCATTGGGGAGGCTGGAGATCCCCCAGAATTTCCATATCTTACACAAAGAACACAAGGATGTGATTTGTCAATTAACACACTTGAAAACTACAAATGTGCTGTGGAGAGCATTCTGACTGGCTGCATCACCATCTGGTATGGGGGAGCTACTGCACAGGATTGGAGTAAGTTTCAGAGAGCTGTAAAATTAGTCATCTCTGTCATGGGTACTAGCCTCAGTAATATCAAAGACATCTTAGAGGAATGGTGCCTTAGGAAATTAGTCCATCGTTAAGGACTCCAGCACCCAGGACATGTCCTCTTCTCATTGTCATCATCAGGAAGGAGGTACAGGAGCCTGAAGGCACACACTCAGCAATTCAGCAACAGCTTCTTCCCCTCTGCCGTCTGATTCCTAAACGGACATTGAACCCATGAACACAACCCGACTAATTTTTTATTTCTGGTTTTATTGCATGACTTATTTTAACTTAACCATTTAATAGACATGCATTTATACTTACTGTAATTCAGTTCTTTTCTCTATATTTATTTATCATGTATTTCATTGTGCTGCTGCCGTAAAGTTACCGAATTTCACAACATATGCCAGTGATATTAAACCTGACTGATTCTGATTATTCCTATTGAGGTCACACACATGGTTTTCATGAGGACTTGATTCTGAAGAGAGCCAGATCTGGAAATATGAAACCTGGAAGTGTTATTTCATGGAATGCGAGTATTCTCATTCTGAAGACCCAGAGAATGTTCACTAGGTGAACAGCTGCTGATTGAGAGTTGATTTTGCACCTGCTGATTCGACGATTACTCACGGCGTAAATGCTGACTCAACAAGAAATGAATGGACTAGTATCATTAGCAGCTGGCCCAGCTGATGTAGTCAACATGTATGGTGATTCATTAACTACTGAGCCATTAAATGCATAGTCAATTGTTGCTGACAGAAAACACTGGCTCTTTTGTGTTCAACTATGGAAGTCAACAGCACAAAAATAAGTCCTTTCAGACCATCTGGACACTTAATCAAATAGATGGTACCTCATATTGAACTTTGCAGAACCTCACTGTGGCCACTAAAGCTTATTAACCTTTGCATTCTGCGACTAAGCCAGTTACTTCCCTGATCAAGTTATCATATTGGACTTGTGAAATGCCCGGCTTCGATTCCTACAGACTACATTAAATGCTCTATATTTATCATCCCTCCTGTAACAAACTTAGTCAGGTTTGTGAGAACCAATTGTACATCAAATACATGATGATCATTGTAAGTTTTCCCCTCTAAATACTGATTTGTGCTGACCTTCAAGTCTTTTCTCAACAATTTCTTTCCAGTACTGTTGGTGAGGGCTGTCCAGGCGGGCTTTTCTTATTTTAGAAAACGTGTCCATATGAGGAGTCCTTGATTCCTCTGGAGGTGAGAAAAATAGAAAATGAAAATAAAGCTTGAATTAATTCCTCCTCTGTTTTTCTGTGTCTCTCCACTCATGTCTATGTTAATTGGTTTTCTATTGTCACAGGTACCGAGATACAAAGAAAAACTTTGTTTTGCATACCATCCTTGTATATCGTTTCAAAACATAAGTACATTGACGTAGTGCAATAGGGAAAGCAATAACAGAATGCAGAATATAGTGTTACAGTACAGTCACAGAATTAGTGCAGTGTAGGTAGACAACGAGGTGCAAAGACTATAATGAGGAAGATTGTGAAGTCAAATGAATCTTTATTGTATAAAAGGTCCATTCAGGAACGTTATAAAAGCAGGATAGAAACTCTCTTTGAGCCTGGTGGTGCATGTTATCAATCTGTTTAAAAAATCCTGCCTGATGAAAGGGGATGGGAGGAGAAGCGAAAATGACTGGGGTGAGAGGGAGCTTTGATTATGATTCCCAAGGCAGCTGGAAGTGTACATAGAGTTTAGGGAGTAGAGGCTAACTTTTGTAAAGGACTGAGCTGTGTCCACAACTCTCTATTAATCTTGCAGTCAGTTCTATACTGAGCTAGGATTCATCTCGTGATGTATCAATAAAGGTCAACAGGGACGTGCTAACTTTTCTTCATCTTGTGAGGAAGTAGAAATGCTGATGTAATTTCTTGGCTAATTATTAATTTCAACATATCCCAGCCTGGTAAAGTTGACCTTGTTCTAATCTAAAACTTGCATTCCTGTCATATGTCACCTATTCTATAATAATACTAAATCTACTTGAGTTGTCAGACGGGTTGGTGACAATTACAATGTTCAAAAGGTGTTTGGAAAGGAAAGGCATGGAGGAATACTAACCTCATGTGGGCAATTACGTTTAGTGAAATAAGCATCATGGTGAGCAGACAAGGAAGGACATGGGGCCTGTTTCTACACTGTAAACATTTATAATTCTCTAAATAATGATCTCTCCCTCCAGTAACAACAACATAGCAACATTAGAAAGAGAAGTGGGTGTAGACCATTCACTTTGTGGGCTTTCTTTGCTATTTAGATTAGATTAGATTAGATTCAGCTTTATTGTCATTGTGCCGAGTACAGATACAAAGCCAATGAAATGCATTTAGCATCTGACCAGAAATGCAAAGAATAGTGTTATTTACAAAATAATTGCGAATAAAAAAAGTGCTACAGCATACAATATAAAAGTACTGAGATAGTACAATATGGGTGCAATACTGCTTAGTGCTGTGATGTGAGGTACAGCAGTGTCACAGCCTCAGGAAAGAAGCTCTTCCTGTGCCTGCTGGTGTGGGAGCAGAGGCTCCTGTAGTGCCTACTGGGTGGGAGGGGAGTAAAAAGTCCATGGTTAGGGTGAGATGCATCCTTGATAATGCTTTTCGCCCTGCCCAGGCAGTGTTTATGGTAGATGTTCTCAATGGTGGGCAATTGGGTGCCGATGATCCACTGGGCTGTTTTCACCACACGCTGGAATGCTTTGCGGTCTGATACGGGACAATTGCCATACCACACTGAGGTGCAGTTGGTGAGTATGCTCTCAGTGGTACAGTGGTAAAAGTCCGTCAGTATCCTGGGACAGAGGTGAGATTTCTCGATGCTCCGCAGGAAATAAAGGTGCTGTTGCGCCATTTTGATCAGGATGGAGGAGTTCAGGGACCAGGTGAGATCCTCGGAAATGTGGACACCAAGGAACTTGAAGCTCGATACACGCTCCACTACAGTTCCGCTGTTGTAGATGGGGACATGAGTGTGACTCCTGGCATGCCTGAAGTCTACAATGATCTCCTTGGTCTTCTGGGTGTTAAGAGCAGATTGTTGTCGGCCCACCACACAGCCAGGTGCTGGACTTCATCCCTGTAGGCCGTCTCATCATCTCTTAATCTTATTTAATAAGATTATGAGAGAAGACTGGTGATGTTGCATGTTCTGGATCTATAGAAAGGGTCTAAGGTTTGAAGATCAGTTGACAGGGCTGAGATTTAAGACTTGGGTACCTTTCTGGGTTAGCAAGGAGATTAGGAAGTGAGGAGAGATCAGTACTTTGGAATAGGAGCAACACACATCAAAGTTGCTGGTGAACGCAGCAGGCCAGGCAGCATCTTTAGGAAGAGGTATAGGCGATGTTTCGGGCCGAGACCCTTCGTCAGGACTAACTGAAGGAAGAGCTAGTAAGAGATTTGAAAGTGGGAGGGGGAAGGGGAGATCCAAAATGATAGGAGAAGACAGGAGGGGGAGGGATGGAGCCAAGAGCTGGACAGGTGATTGGCAAAAGGGATATGAGAGGATCATGGGACAGGAGGCCCAGGGAGAAGGAAAAGGGGAAGGGGGGGAAAAAACCCAGAGGATGGGCAAGGGGTATAGTCAGAGGGACAGAGGGAGAAAAAGGAGAGTGAGAGAAAGAATGTGTGTATAAATAACGGATGGGGTACGAGGGGGAAGTGGGGCATTGGCGGAAGTTAGAGAAGTCAATGTTCATGCCATCAGGTTGCAGGCTACCCAGACGGAATATAAGATGTTGTTCCTCCAACCTGAGTGTGGCTTCATCTTTACAGTAGAGGAGGCCGTGGATAGACATGTCAGAATGGGAATGGGATGTGGAATTAAAATGTGTGGCCACTGGGAGATCCTGTTTAGTACAGGCCCTTTGGTCCACAATGTTGTGCCAACCCTTTAACTTACTCAAAGATCAATCTAATCCTTCCTTCCTACACACCATTCATACACCATCTTGCTATCATCCATGTACCTGTCTAAGAGTTTCTAGAATTCTAATGTATCTGCCTCTCCCACCACCCCTGGCAGGGCGTTCCCTGCATTCACCACTCTCTGTGTAAAAATCTTACCTCTGACATCGCACCCATACTCTCCTTCAATCACCTTAAAATTATGTCCCCTTGTGATGAGGCCATTTTAAACAAAGTTTTCATGAAAAATAAGAAAACATGAGGCATAAAAAAGTGTATTTAATATTATTTGGAAAGGCAACTTTAGTTTAGATTCATCATCATTATTTTGGATATTGTAATTTGAATTAATGAGGAAAGAACAGAGACTTGAGACTGGTAAAAAAAAATAAGAAAGGGCATGAGAGAGTGCCAAACAAGGAAGCTGAATTATTCAGTCAGAATTGTGAGGTTACATGATGTCACGAGGACAAAGACAATTATAATGGAAAGTCATCATGAATCTTGTGACCACAGGCTTGCATTGTTCAGTTTATATTTTGTCCATAAAGTCATTGAGAAATACAGCACAGAAACAGGCCATTTAGCCCATCTAGTCCATGCTGAACCATTTAAACGGCTGGCTCTCATTGACCCGATTCAAGTTGTTGGGCCAGATGATTGGCTGTGTCATGGCTGACCCACTGGATGAGCCAATCAGCGGCACTGTGCTGTTAAAGTCGAATCTGAATAAAACTCGGGAGACCAGCTTCTTATGGTTACCACAGTTTATTGCGCATTGTCCTGCAGAAGTTTGAGACCCGGCTGTCAAAGGGAAGGCACGTAAGTACTGCCACCATCTGACAAGTGGACCCGCTCCCTCAGGTTACAGCCTTATATTTATACATAGTAAGTCCCATACATCTATGATAACTAAGCAGTAGCTATAGCAATGTACTCTCGGCAATTCAGTAAAATCAACTTGTAGACACGAGAAAAGTCCACCTGGCAAGGGAGTCGTACCCGGTGTGCAGGGTACAAGTTACCAACCATTCCCTCCTTTCCCAGGTGTTTACAATTATGTATATAATCAACCAATATTGGTAAAAACTGTGTAGGAACACAAACCTTTGCCACCGCCCATAAGATTTCCTGCCTTTCTGAGAAATTTTAGACTTGATCAAAATTAATGTAGTATTGCTGAAATCAAAATATGAAAAGAAAACAACTTCAAAAACAAGTAGAAAGAGATCTGAAGCAGTGATAATGTTATTTAATTCATCTTCTGATGTAGTGTATTGCTCATACTGGAGAAAAATCAGACATTTGTGAAATGTCTTACTGATGATCTTAAAAATTTCATGGAATTATGTTATTTTCTGCAGATATCAGGTCTTGAAGTTCAGAGTTAGTCCATTTTCCAAACAATAACAGTTCCCAGATAAGTAATTTGTAAATCATCTGTTTGGTATTGGAATGGCTGTCAACTATTGAATCCTTACTGCTTATAAAATTAAGATATCTGATAAAATGGTAATATTTATTAGTTCTGGACCTGAACCATTGACTATTTCTCTTTCCGCAAATTCTACCTGAGCTCCCAGTGTTTCCAGCATTTTTGGTTTTTATTTCAGATTTCCAGCATCTGCTGCTTTTTTGTGATTTTCAAGATTTATTAATGCAGAAACACTGACCTACTTATTGAGTTGGCTAACATGTTAAGTTAGTCAGCCATATATACTCTGTTGTATAACAAACAGGAACAAAAGCCTGGATTTTAATTATCAATTGCTTATTTTCCCATCTGCCAATGGCAGAATGAACCGGGTCAATTTTACAAGCTCTGTCTCATAAAAATGACTTCTCAGTCATCCAGCATAAAGCATAAAGAAGTGGAAGAAGTTTGCATGACCTGGAGGTTGCTTGGTGAGACTATCTGAGTGGCAACTTGGGCTGATGGGATTGTTCTTTGGGGGTTCGGTCAAAATGAAAAGAGATGAATCCTTGGTAAGAATTATAACATTTCTTTGTAAGGCCCAGAAGAGAATTCTTATTTATGTGACATAGGGTTAGCAACAGCCTCGACCTATCGTAGAGTCATCCAGCTGGAAACAGGCCTTGCAGCCCAGTGGGTCTTTGCCGACTACCAAGCACTATTTACCTTACTCCTACGATAGTCCCATTTTATTCTCCCTGCATTCCCATCAACGTCCTGCAGATTTTACCACACAGCAACACAATGAGGGCGATTTGTGGTGGCCAATTAATCTACCAATTAACGTGTTTGGGATGTGGATGCTGATGTACCTGGGTGAAACACATGAAGTCACAGGATTGAATCCAGGTCACTAAAAGGACTCAACTTTCCCCATAATTCCCAAAGCCGCCATGGAAAAATCCATAAAAGGAGTTGCTGATGACATCTTCACCCAGTTTATCCTAATGTTGGGAGAGTGTCCTGTGGAGGCTGCAGCTAAAGACTCAAGTAAGGACTCAATTCTACCTGGAGCAGACCAGATGCCAGAGCTGGTTCCTTGGATCCCATGTGATGCTGAACCCAGGGTGTCCTTGATATCAAGCCTGGACACCAAGGGACCAGTCAGTGCTTGGACTGGTATGAGGGAGCAGTTTGGGTCTGAGTGTCTGTGATCAACCTGGTCTGGAAAGATCTTTAGCTGCCAATAATCATGTTTAAGATTAAAGACCAAATAAATAAAGTCATAATGGGTCACACATATGGTTCTTTGAATTAATATCCCTGCCCTGGACCTATTCTTAGGGAGAGGCCCATGAACATGTCCATGAAGGATTCCCAATTAAGCTAATACTGCAAATGAAAGTAGTGCTGAACTGAGCTATGCCTTAAGTATAAAACTTCATCGTTAAAGTTATTTTTTTCTGAAAGTTGTGGACTGCTGCCTTCAGAGGTTAATAATCAACCTTTAGATCAGTTAGCTACTGTTAAAATTTACATTGCGTGTCTCAGTATTTGTACTAAATGTTGATATAATCTGATGTGTTGGTTGTTAAGTAAATACCAACAATATCTTGCTTTTTACTTACACTAATTTACTTACTATATGACAATAGATGAGATAATTTATTTTTGCTGATTTTCAGGGTGAATCCCCAGCTCCTGCTCTGACTGGTTCTGAACAAGATATGGCTGCAGTTACTGAAGAGTGCTTGAATCCTGTACCGAATATCTGTCGGTTACCCATGACAATCAAGCCTCCACTAGGACTGGGAGCTACCTCGAGACTTCCAGCAGCCAAAAGTAGGCTTGCATTGCAGAGCCAGAGGACACCGATAAATTCCATGGCACTTCAAATTCAAGCGCAAACTGGCCAAGAAATTGCAGGTAATTACCCAGTAACTGGAATACTATATAATGAATAATTTGGGCATGTACATTCATGAATGCACTACTTTTGACCATTTCTTGTCATTACATGTGAAATCAGTGGTTGTAACAAAGTGAACTGGATGGAATTGCATTGAGTTCTATCTTCCACCGTGCATAAACTTCTTTGAGCTGATTTATGATGAGGTAACTAGAGAGCTGATGAAAATAGTGACTGTATCTGGACTTTCAAAAAATGTTTAACAAAGGGGACATGATTTTGTTTTAAAAAATGAAAGTTTATGGTACTGGAGGAGCAGTGCCCAATGAAATAAAACCAGAAAATATTGTGGACAGTAGGGAAGATGACTCATGAATTCAGAAGACATGCATAGATACAGCAGAAAAATAGTAAGACAGATTTGCTTGAGGTGATTCATTCTGGTAGGAAGGATCAGGATGGGCAACATACACTAAATAGTCCACTAAGACAGTTGGATGTTTATGTACACAAATCTTTTCTGAATGCAGATCAATTTGATAAAGCTCTTTAAAAAAAAAGCACAGATGAGAGTCTTGACTTCATAGCTAGAGGCAAAAAAGTACAATGGCATTAATGTGAAGGTTAGCGTGAATGGCCTTGGTGCCTGTACTGTGTGTCATTTCAAGCACCGCAATTAGGAAAGGTGTTCATTGTGCTAGAGGATTCAGCTCTTGAGTGTTGTAAGAAATATGGGAAATAATTGCATATAGGATTAAATTCAAACTGTATTCTCTCTTTGGTGAAGCAAAACCTATGGGAAGATTTAGTATAATTGTTCAAAAATGCCAGGAGATTCAATGGAGTACATGTGGAAGAACTGCTTTCACAGGCCAGAGGGTTGGTAAGACCATAAGACATAGGAGCAGAATTAGGCCATTCAGCCCATTGAGTCTGCTCCACCATTTCATCATGGCTCTTTCCGGATCTCATTCAACCCCATACACCTACCCTCTCACCATATTCCTTGAAGAAGAAGAAAGTCCTTAACTGCAAGTGGAGTCATCAGGACGCCGTCATGACAGCGTTTTTTTAGCAGGCTTTCTTATTTTTACGAGGCCGAGTTGCTAGCTCGACGCTCAACCCAGCACGATGGAAAGTGTGCAAGGGAGCCGGCTCGATTCAAACTCGGGAGCCTTCACTCCGAAGTCCGGCACTGATGCCACTACACCACCAGCCGGCGAATATCATTTGAAGCCCTGACCAATAAGGAATCTATCACTTCCACTTTGAATATACCCACGGACTTGGCCTCCACCGCAGTCTGTGGCAAGGCATTCCGCATTCACCACTCTAAGGCTAAAAAAAAATCCTCCTTACTTCTGTTCTAAAAATCACCCCACAATTTTGAGGCTGTGCCCTCTTCTTCTGGATACCCCTACCAGAGGAAACAACTTCTCCAAGTCCATTTTATCTAGTCCTTTCAACATTCAGTAGGTTTCAATGAGATCCCCAGGCATTCTTCTAAATTCTAGTGAGTTGAGGCCCAAAGCTGCCAAACTCTCCTCCTATGTTAACCCCATTCATTCCTAGAATCATCCTCATGAACCTCCTCTGCACTCTCTCCAATGACAATACCTCCTTTCTGAGCTAGGCTGCCCAAAACTGTTGACAATACTCCAAGAACAGCCTGACTAGTGTCTTATAAAGCTTAAGCATTATATCATTGCTTTTATATTCTATTCCCCTTGAAATAAATGCTAGCATTGCATTTGCCTTCTTTACCACAGAAATAGCAAATGAAATCTATGATCATGGGGAGATACCTGATGATTTAAGTAACTCAGTGTTCATCACACTTCCAAAGAAAGAGGAAGCAACAGAATGTGAGTTACATCGTACAATAAGCCTGATGAGCCACATGGCAAAAATTATTCTCAGAGTAATCATGATGAGAGCAAGATGCTGTATAAAATCAGAAATCAGTAAAGAACAATGTGGCTTTGTGGAAAACACTGGAACCAGAAATGCAATTTTCATGCTACGGATGATCTGTGAATGAGCCATCCAGGTACAAAAAGACATCTACCTACATTTCATCAACTATACAAAAGCTTTTGACACTGTCAGACACCAAGATCTTCTGGAAATACTTCAAGATCTTGACATAGATGGGAAAGATATACATTTCTTAAGAAACTTATACTGGGACCAGACAGCATCCATCAGAATAGAAGGAAAAGTGAGTGAATACTGTATGTGAATATCATGAGAGGAGTCAGGCAAGGTTCTGTCTTTTCACCAGACTTATTCAACCTGTATAGTGAAAATATCTTGAGAAGTATCAAAGACATCAAAGGATTCACAATTGGAGGTCCTAATATTGTTGTTGTTCGTCCACCGTTGACGTCGGTGAGGACCTCGACACCATTATGATGCTGTTGAGACTAGCGTGTGATTTGGATTTAAGTGAGGGAGAGTTGCGCAGCGTCAGCCTCACTCTCTCTTCCCAATTCCCATCTGGATCCAGTGGCAAGACAGAGTCTAGCTGGAGATAGGACTAGGTGCAGTAGATGACCAGGACGTCTTCTGTTTCTTGTCCTGCTCTACACGTTCCACGACGCTTGCAGAGACCACCTTCTTGACCATTGGACCTTCCATTGGTCTGGTCCGCTCAATCCGCCGGAGTCTGTCTTCACATGCTGGGATAGACAACTCCCTATCTCACCAAGGGTTTGAGACCCGTCGGCTACCCTCACCTGGTTTAGCCGGCTTGTCGAAGCCATTGCCCGGGGTGTGGCCTCTGTCGCATGCAAACAGCTACGGGGAGCCACAGGTGAGAGCTGAGTGCCAGGTGGGGACCAAAGGTGGACTAACCGCCCTAAAAAAGGACGCGACATGTTCCCCCACCAGAGGTGCTACCCCTCCCTGACACCCCATGCACCCCATACAGGTCCTAATATAAATAACATCAGATATGCTGATGATATCGTACTAATAGCTGACTCAGAAACAAAACTTCAAGAACTACTTACTATAGTGGCAGCAGAAAGTAATCGCAGAGGCCTCTCAATCAACACCAAGAAGACAGAAAGCATGGTCACCTCTAGAAAGACAAACGTCCCACAATGTGTGATCAAGTTCAGAAATACAGACATCAAACAAGTCAACAAATTCAGATATCTTGGCAGCCTAATAACAAGTGATGGCAGGTGTGACACAGATATCAAATACAGAATAACAATGGCAAAAGAAGCTTTCCAAAACATGAAGACCATATTAACAGACAGAAGGATGAGGATGTACACTAAAAACAGAATACCGCAGTGCTACATTTATTCTATCCTGACTTATGGAAGTGAATGCTGGACCATTTCCCCAGCAATGGAAAAGAGACTAGAAGCAGCTGAATTATGGTTCTATAGGAGAATGTTAAAAATATCATGGACCACACACACATTAAATGAAGAAGTTCTCAGAAGAGCCCAAGCAGTTCGATCACTCATACCAACAATAGGAGAAAGACAACTCAGATTCCTAGGACACATCATGCGGAAAGATGAACTAGAAAAACTCATGCTCTCTGGAAAGATTGAGGGGAGCAAACCTAGCAGAAGACCTCGGCTTATGTACATCAAAAGCATAGCCAGGTGGCTACACATGGAGGAAATGGAAGTCATCCAAAGAACGAGGGATAGATCTATATGGAAAACCATGGTCACCAATGCCTGCATCGGAAATGGTACCTAGACAGACAGACCACAAACTCAACCTGTGAATTAACCTTCTGGGAGTCTTATACGAAAGTCCCTTTGCACCTCTGATGTTTGAATTTTCTCCCCATTTAGATAATGTCTAATAGAGATTTTAGGCCGTTGGCAAAAGAACCAGCAGTATGATAAAGAGCAACACACATCAAAGTTGCTGGTGAACGCAGCAGGCCAGGCAGCATCTATAGGAAGAGGCGCAGTCGACGTTTCAGGACGAAGGGTCTCGGCCTGAAACGTCAACTGCGCCTCTTCCTATAGATGCTGCCTGGCCTGCTGCGTTCACCAGCAACTTTGATGTGTGTTGCTTGAATTTCCAGCATCTGCAGAATTCCTGTTGTATGATAAAGAGTATAATTTTACACAATTTGTTATAAACTACAGTATATAATCTGAAAGGTCTGAGGAAATAGACCCAATATATCTTTTCAAAGAAAGTTGAACAAATATATATTTGACACACTTTTGTGAAAAAGCAGAAATAATCTTTTAATTAGATAACTGAAATTTTACAAAGGAAAACAATATTATAGTACTTTCCCTGTCTTCCGTTAAAATGAATGGGAGAGATATTGGTTAGAAGGAGAGTGGAGGGAGTAGATAATGGTTTGGACAAGGAGAGGAATGGAGGACATGGGTGAGAGGGGAGGGAATGGATAGTGGTAGGGTTTAGGGAGGGACTAATGGTGTGAGGGCCTGTGCAAGAAAGTTGAGACATCCTCTCCTTCCTGTCCAGATATGGCTAAATACAAATGCAGAATGTGAGAATGTCCCTCACAAGTTCTGGGACTTCTTTAAGTGTGGAAGTTGGCTGGAGTAATGTGATTACAATTTGAACTTAGAGTTTATTTTGAGATCTGAGGATGGATGCATTAATATTTTCCAGGATAGGCTTTATCTGGCCCCTGGTGACTATCTATGACTAGCAAAAATTTAAAGACTGTTAACTGCTTCTTGTTAATTTTTCTGACATTTATATCTAGAAATTGGCAAGCAGCAAGCATTTATAATTGGCTATTAAAATCAGTCAAACCTGCTTGCAGCCATTTCCAACCGGCATTAAGTTCCCCTTTGTCCAATCCCATCTAAACATGAGGATGTTGTGCAAAATATCTGATTAGTATTCCTGCTGTGCAGTAATATATCCTGTAATTTAACCGTTTTATTCTTTATCGGTCCTCTCTTTGGATAAACTTTTGCTACCGTTGTTGGCGCTGAGCTGCCATGCCCATGCTCGGACTTAGTTTTTTAGGCTCCTAGGAATTATTTTGGGACAGCAGGTTGAGTTAGGTGGTCAGGTTAGGGTTTAAAGACAGGGATGAGGGAACAAGTGTTTGGAGTCCAGTTTGGAACACTCTGCAATTGAAGGTCAGCAATTCTGCAGGTTTGGTTGGCAGGTGCTGAGGACACAGCAATCCCCAGGTCAATGAGTCCCGGGTCACAGGTTTGTATTGGCGGGAGTCATGAAGGCTGGTAACTCCTCAGGCTGCCGAATTTGGAGATCCATGCAGGTCTGCATATTGAGGCCCAAAGGGTAAACCCGTGATGGGCGAGTCCTGGCGTTGATACCCAGAAGTGGCAAAGTATGAAGGACAAAGCCAAAAGGTTGTTGAATCTGGGGGTAGAGGCCTGAAGAATGAAGCCTCTGGGTTATCTTGTCCTGAGGTCTCAGGCCCATTGTCCGCGAGTCAGGGCCAGGGACTGGAAGCTCAGAAATAGCCTGTCCTGGGCTTGGAGGCCTGTGTGTGCCAGTGGGTGGGAGGGTGGGAAAGGGGTTTGTTTTTCTGTTGATTTGTTTTGTTGTCATTGTCACTGCTTGTGTTCTGCTGAACATCGTGGGCATACTATGTTGGCGCCAGAATGTGTGGTGACACTTGTGGGCTACCCCCATCACATCCTTAGGTATGTGGGTTGTTAACACAAATCGTGCATTTCACTGTATGTTTCTATGTACATATGACCAATACATCTGAATCACAATCTAATTCTTATATTCTGGTATTTTTACATTTTGTATGTCCTTATATTTCATGTTAATTTGTATCACTTCAATATTTTTCACTTCCTCTTCTCTTCCCAGTTTTTTCTGCGCCCTCTCTGTTAAAGGATTTGACTCTTTATTGTGGTAAGGTTCTGTGGCACCAAGCACCCTCTGGTTTCTTGACCTAATCTAATTAACATATGATCATGTTCATGTGAATTTTAATTGGCATTACAACCAAGCGTTTTGCTGTTACTTTATCATTAGGCATACACTGAGGGAAACAGACAAGCAAACACTGAAATACCCTCACAGGTATAGCCACAAATATCAATACACACACACAGAGTTCCTTAATGCCATCCTTACCCCACACTCCACAGCCCAGCCCCAAAATTGGTACATATTATATAGTAGTCTTGTCTTACCAGTCAGAAGCATGTCAATTTAATAAAAGACTTAAGCACTTGTGAACAAAAGGATGACTCTACAGTACTGTCAGAGGTACTTCTGGATGAGTTATTTACCAGAGCCTCATTCAGGTAGATGTAGAAGACCCCATGCCATTATTTCAGAAAAGGTCCTGGTCAATAGCTACCTCACAATTATCATTACCAAAATAGGTTATCAGTTTAATATCAGAGAACATGCTATGCTCACATTATTTACTGCATATTTGCATTACAGCAGAATCTACATTTAAAAGTCATTTATCAGCTGTAAAGCACTTTAGAGCCTCTTAGGAGAAAGGCACTATTTAAACAACAGCTTAATTTACTTTAACAGTAGCCCCACTAAACTCGACTAACTCAGCTTAAATCTTGAAATTCTGTTTTGGGTGGCTGAGAAAATCTTTGAATTAATTTGCTTAACTAACAGCTTTCTGATGTACTTTTCTAAAATTATATCAAACTTGTTGTTTCAATTTCTTGTGAATGACCATCAACTGCTTGGTGTGAAAAATGTAGGTGCATATAACTGGTGGCTAGCTGATTAAGTTGTATGAAGTATCTACTTACAGGTAATCATAGTTTTGTTCCAGTTCCATCTCTGTCTTCAAAATAGTTTGTGCATATAATTAATCCTTTAAATTTCAGAATTCTGGACTGTACTTTATGCTTTATTAAGTACTTTATACTTTATTGTTGCCAAACAATTGATACTAGAACGTACAATCATCACAGCGATATTTGATTCTGCGCTTCGCGCTCCCTGGAGTACAAATCGATAGTAAATATTAAAAATTTAAATTATAAATCATATCTAGAAAATGGAAAGTAAGGTAGTGCAAAAAAACCAAGAGGCAGGTCCGGATATTTGGAGGGTACGGCCCAGATCTGGGTCAGGATCCGTTCAGCAGTCTTATCACAGTTGGGAAGAAGCTGTTCCCAAATCTGGCCGTAGGAGTCTTCAAGCTCCTGAGCCTTCTCCTGGAGGGAAGAGGGACAAAAAGTGTGTTGACTGGGTGGGTCGTGTCCTTGATCATCCTGACAGCACTGCTCCGACAGCATGCGGTGTGGAGTGAGTCCAAGGACGAAAGATTGGTTTGTGTGATGTGCTGGGCTGTGTTCACGATCTGCTGCAACTTCTTCCGGTCTTGGACAGGACAACTTCCATACCAGGTTGTGATGCACCCTAGAAGAATGCTTTCTATGGTGCATCTATATAACTGTATGAGGTTAGCGTGGTATTTTAGCTGTTTCTCACACTTGTCAGTTTTGTTGCCTGCATGTGACAATGAAGGCCTTGATATGTTATCAGTTAAGAGCAACACATTACAGGACAGTTTGGGATTATAAAATAATATAATCTCTGATTTTTCTGTGACAGGACTTGGTTGAAGCTATTGAAGGGAATGGGCAGGTTTGAAGTATATTCCACACGTTGATGAAGTAGTACAAGTTAAATGAGTTGAAGTAGTTAGTATAATTATCATAAAATGATGATGTTGTGGAGGGAGAAGTAACTTATTGTGACTCATAATGAAATTGTAAATAATGGCTGTAAAATTGTACTGTTTTATACTAGGTTATCGGTGCAACAGGTGTCATTTTGCTTCCAACATTGCTTGTCAATCACAAGCTCAAATTTTTGGTGCATCTCTCGATGCATGGAAAATTGGACAATCTATCTTTTAACTTCAGATTTCCAATATCTGAAGTTGTTTAAAAATCATTTTCTGTAACATTCTGACTGATTCCATCTTCTAGTCTTTCACATACTCATAGATGCGTTCCACTTGCCCCCTTCAGGTAAAGGTCATAATGAAAAGCTGGCTCAGTAGTAGGAGATTACCATTTCTTCTGCTTGCCTTCTTAGACCATAAGATCATAAGATATAGGAGCAGAATTAGGCCATTTGATCCATCAAGTCTGCTCCACCATTTCATCATGGCTGATCCATTTGTCCTCTCAGCCCCAATCTCCTGCCTTCTCCCCATATCCCGTCATGCCCTGACCAATCAAGAATCTATCAACCTCTGCCTTAAATATACATAAAGACTTGACCTTCACAGCTGCCTATGGCAAAGAATTCCTCAGATTCACCACTCACTGGCTAAAGAAATTCCTCCTCATTTCCGTTCTAAAAGGATACCACTCTATTTTGAGGCTATGTCTTCTGGTCCTAGCCCATAGGAAATATCCTCTCCACATCCACTCTATCAGGACCTTTCACCATTCAATAGACTTCAATTAAGGCAGCCCCAATTCTTCTGAATACTATTGAATGCAGGCCCAGAGCCATCAAATGCTCTTCATATGACAAGCCATTCAATCTTGGGATCATTTTCCTGAACCTTCTTTGAATCATCTCCAGTGTGAGCACATCCTTTCTAAAATAAGGGGCCTAAAAATGCTCACAATACTCCAAGTGCGGCCTCACCAGTGCCTCATAAAGCCTCACAATTACATCCTTGTTTTTATATTGTATTTCTTTTGAAATAAATGGTAACATCGCATTTGCTTTACTCACCTCTGACTCAACCTGCAAATTAACCTTAAGGGAATCCTGCAGAAGGACTCCCAAATTCCTTTGCATCTCAGGTTTTAAAATTTTTTGTCCATTTAGAAAAGAGTCTCCCCTTTTATTTCTTCTACCAAAGTGCCCAACCATACACTTTCTGACAATGTGTTCCATTTGCCACTTCTTTGCCCATTCTCTTAATCTGCCTAGATCCTCCTGTAGCCTTTCTACTTCCTCACAACTTACTGCCTCTCCACATGTCTTCGTATCATCCACAAATTTTGCACCAAAGCCATCAATTCCATCATCCAAGTCATTGACATATAGTAAAAAGAGTCAGTCTCAGCACAGACCCCTATGGAACACCACTAGTCACTGGCAGCCAGCCAGAAAAGGCTCCCTCTATTCCCACTCTTTGCCTCCTGCCAATCAGCCACTGCTTTATCCATGCTAGAATCTTTCCCGTAATACCATTGGCTCTTAACTTCTTAAGGAGTCTCATGTGCTGCACCTTGTCAAAGGTCTTCTGGAAATCCAAACGCACAACATCAACTGGTTCTCTTTTATCTGTCCTACTTGTTATTTCTTCAAAGAATTCAAACAAATTTGATAGGCAAGATTATCCCTTGAGGAAACCATGCTGACTACGGCCTGTGTTATCATGTGCCTCCAAGTACTGTGAAATCACATCCTTAACATCGATTCCAACATCTTCCCAAACACTGAGGTCAGATTAACTGGCCTATAATTTCATTTCTACTGGAGTGAAGTGACATTTTCAATTTCCTAGTCTTGCAGAACCATTCCAGAATCTAGTGATTCTTGAAAGATCACTACTAATGCCTCCACAATCTCTTCAGCCACATCTTTGAGAACCCTAGGGTATACACCATCTGGTCCAGATGACTTATCTAACTTCTGACCTTTCATTTTCCCAAGAACCTTCTCCCTAATAATGGTAACTTCACACACTTCTGACCTCTGGCCTTCTGGAACTTCCACCATATTGCTAGTGTCTTCCACAGTGAAGGCTGATGCAAAATACCTATTCAGTTCATTTGCCATTTCTTTGTTCCCCCATTACTACCTCTCTAGTATCGTTTTCCAATGGTCTGAAGTCCACTCTTGCTTTATGTATTGGAAGGTACTTTTGTATTTTCTTTAATATTATTGGCTAGCTTACTTTTGTATTCCATCTTTTCCTTCTTACTGACTTTTTAGTTGCCTTCTGTTGGTTTTTAAAAGCTTCCTAAATCCTCTACCTTCCAACTAATTTTTCTCTGTTTTATGCCCTCTCTTTTGGCATTTATATTGATTTTGACTTCTCTTGCCAACCACGGTTGTATCAATCTGCCTTTAGAATACTTCTTGTTCTTTGAGCTGTATCTATCTTGTGCCTGTCGAATTGCTCCCAGAAACTCCAGCCATTGCTGCTCCGCCATCATCCCTGCCAGTGTTCTTTTCTAATCAATTTTGGTCAACTCCTCTCTCATGCCTCTGTAATTCCCTCCATTCCACTGTGATACTGATCCATATGACTTTAGCTTCTGTTCCTCAAATTTCAGTGTGACTTTTATCATATTATAATAACTGGCCCCTCAGGGTTCTTTTACCATAACCATTTCGTTGCACAACACTCAATCCAGAATAGTTTATCACCTAGTTGGCTCAACCATGAGCTGCTCTAAAAAAAGATCTCGTAGGAATTCTAGAAACTCCCCTTCTTGGGATCCAACACCAACCTGATTTTCCAAATCTACCTGCATATTGAATTCCCACATGACTATTGTAACATTTCCCTTTCGGCATGCATTTTGTATCTCCCGTTGTAATTTGTAGACCGCATCATTTCTACTGTTTGGGAGTCTGTGTATATCTCCCATCAGGGTCTTTTTACCCTTGCAGTTCCTTAGCTCTATCCACAATGATTCGTTACCTTCCGACCCAATGTCACCTTTTTCTAATAATTTGATTTCATTTTTTACTAACAGAGCCATGCCATCCCCTCTGCCTTCCTGCCTGTCCTTTCAATATAATGTGTATCCTTGCACATTAAGCTCCCAGCTATAATCTTCTTTCTGCCATGATTCATGGATACCTACAACATCATACATGCCAATCTGTAACTGTAGTTTTTCTACCTTGTAACTGTGCTACAAGTTTATCTATCAATGACACTTCTCTGCAACTTTTTGTGGATTGTGTTGTCATTGGATACTAGGAAGTTCCCACTTGCTTCAAAAAGGCAACAATTATACCAGTGCCTAAGAAGAATAATGTGAGCTGCCTTAATGACTATCACACGGTAGCATCCACATCTACAGTGATGAAATGCTTTGAGAGGTTGGCCATGACTAGACTGAACTCTTGCCTCAGTAAGGATCCGGACCCATTGAAATTTGCCTTTTGCCACAATAGGTCAATGGCAAGTATAATCTCAATGGCTCCTCACATGGCTTTAGACCACAAGGACAACACAAACACCTACGTCAGGATGCTGTTCATTAACTATAGCTCAGCATTTAATACCATCATTCCCACAATCCTGATTGAGAAGTTACTTCGTACCTCCCCCTGCAACTGGATCCTCAACTTCCTAACCGGAAGACCACAGTCTGTACGGATTGGTGATAACACATCCTCCTCGCTGACGATCAACACTGGTGCACCTCAGGGGTGTGTGCATAGCCCACTGCTCTACTCTCTCTATACACATGACTGTGTGGCTAGGCATAACTCAAATACCATCTATAAATTTGCTGATGATACAACCATTGTTGGTAGAATCTCAGGTGGTGATGAGAGGCCGTACAGGAGTGAGATATGCCAACTAGTGGAGTGGTGTCGCAGCAACAACCTGGCACTCAACATCAGTAAGACAAAAGAGCTGATTGTGGACTTCAGGAAGGGTAAGATGAAGGAACACATACCAATCCTCATAGAGGGATCAGAAGTGGAGAGAGTGAGCAGCTTCAAGTTCCTGGGTGTCAAGATCTCTGAGGATCTTACCTGGTCCCAACATATCAATGCAGCTATAAAGAGGGCAAGACAGCGGCTATACTTCATTAGGAGTTTGAAGAGATTTGGTATGTCAACAAATACACTCAAAAACTTCTATAGATGTACCATGGAGAGCATTCTGACAGGCTGCATCACTGTCTGGTATGGGGGGGGGCTACTACACAGGACCAAAAGAAACTTCAGAGGGTTGTAAATTTAGTCGGCTCCATCTTGGGTATTAGCCTACAAGGTACCCAGGACATCTTCAAGGAGTGGTGTCTCAGAAAGGCAGCATCCATTATTAAGGACCTCCAGCACCCAGGGCATGCCCTTTTGTCACTGTTACCATCAGGTAGGAGGTACAGAAGCCTGAAGGCACACACTCAGCAATTCAGGAACAGCTTCTTCCCCTCTGCCATCCGATTCCTAAATGGACATTGAACCCTTGAACACTACCTCACTTTTTTAATGTATATTATTTCTGTTTTTTGCATGATTTTACTCTATTCAATGTACATATACTGCAATTGATTTACTTATTTACTTATTATTGTTTTCTTCTACATTATGTATTGCATTGAACTGCTGCTGCTAAGTTAACAAATTTCATGACACAAGCTGGTGAGAATACACCTGATTCTGATTCTGAATTATTGATCTTGCTTTTAAATAAGTTCACTGATTGAGCAGCCACAGCCCTCTAATAACTGCCCCAGATTTACACATAGCATCTGGTCCTAGATGTTTGTGTTTGGAGGGTATTATCTTGCCGTGTTAAACAACAGACTGTTTGAGACACAATGGCAGAAGCATAAATATAGTCATTCTGAGAGAGTCCAGTAGATTCATAATGTGTAGAGGACTGACATTCATCTGGGCTGGTCTATTTGATGGCTTTGAATTCTGTTAAACTTGGGATTCTTATGGACCCCTTTAGCTGTCCAAGCCAGGCTGAGAGGCAGAGAAATGAAACTCCCTCTACCCAGCATCTTGTGAGCAAATCTATAGTAGCTGGAGAACAATATTGAGCACCTAAGAGTAAGATTGTTGTATCAGCAGGAATTGAGGAATTGCTATATTTTATGTTCCATGGAGACATGGCTCTCTCTGGGCACACTGGATACGTCAGTAAGACCCGAGGGCTTCTTAATACAGAGACTAGATGGGACTGCTGATTCAGAGAAGATAAAAGGTGGGGAGTGTTTCATAATAAACTCTTTGTGATACCGGACACTGCGGTCTTGTCACACTTCTGTTCCTCTGCCTTGGAATTTTGGATGATTAAGTGCTGAGTGTACTCCATGATCCTGACTGCAGTTAACATACTGGCAAAAGCAGATGTTAAATAAACACTTGTTTTTTCTGCCACAATGAGCAAACAAGAATTATCCTTCCTTAACACCTTTCAAATCATTGTTGAGGACTTTAATCAAGCTTGTTTGAAGAACAGTTTGCCCAATTATCATCAACATATCACCTGCAGCATCAGGGGTCCTCAACCACTGTTACACTACAATTATCCATGGTAATCCATGTGTGGAGCCAAAACAGATGGGGGAGATCTTAACTGAATTCTTTGCATCAGTATTTACTCAGGAGATGGACAGAGTCTATAGAAGTGAGGCAAGGAGGCATCAACTTCATGGACCCTGTACAAATTACAGAGGAGTAGGTAACACTCACAACACGCTGGAGGAACTCTACAGGTCGGGCAGCGTGTTGTGAGTGTTGCTTTGACCCCAGCATCTGCAGATTATTTTGTGTTTACAGAGGAGGAAGTGTTTGCTGACCTGAGGCAAATCAGGATTAATAAATCCCCAGGGCCTGACAAGGTGTTCCCTCGGACCCTACTGGAGGCAAGTGCAGAAATTGCCGGGGCCCTAGCAGAAATATTTAAATCATCCTTAGCAACAGGAGAAGTATCAGAGGATTGGAGTTTAGCCAATGTTGTACCGCTGTTTCAAAAAGGCTGTGAACAGAAACGAGGAAATTATATGCCAGTGAGTCTGACATCAGTTGTGGGTAAGTTATTGGAAGTTAATCTAAGGGACTGGTTATTAAAGTATTCGGATGGACATGGACTGATTAAGGATTGTCAGCATGGTAAGTCATGTGTAATGAATCTAACAGAATTTTTTGAGCATGGACTAGATGGGCTGAAGAGCCTGTTTCTGTGCTGTACTTCTCCATGGCTCTGTGATTAGGAATGCCTATCATTCCAAGCCTAGACCGCATTTCAGGAAATCTGATCACTTAGCTGTCCTCCTCCTACCTGCATACAGACAGAGGCTAATGAGCAAAGCTCCAGCGATAAGGACAACGAAACTGCTGTCGTAGAAGGCTGCAGGATCGCTTCGAGTTGGTAGACTTGGCATATTGAAGGATTCATCAGAGAATCTGAACTAATACATCGCAGACTTTGTCATGAACTTTATAAGCACAGTTATAGATGAGTGTGTCCCCATATATCATTCAGGGTTTTGCCTAAACTGAAACCCCGGATGAACCATGAGATCCATAATCTGCTGAAAGTCAGGTCAGTGACATTCAGGTCTGGCAACCAGGAGGTCTAAGTATGATCTCCAGAAAGCCATCATTTGTGCAAAGTGGCAATTCCGGACCAAACCTGAATCACTGAAGAATGCTTGACAGGTGGGGCGCGGTGTGAAAGCTGTCAGCTCCTACAAAGTGAAACCAACCAACATAGGTGACAACAAGGCCTTGTCCCCTGGTGAGCTCAATGCCTTTTATGTTCACTTTGAACATCAAAACATGGAGGCACCTTCACGAACTCTCACGGCCCCCAGTGACCCTGTGTTTCCAGTTCTCTGAGGCCAACGTGAGAACTTCCTGCAGAAGGATGAAACCACGGAAAGCCTTCAGCCCGGATGGGGTACCTGGCCGAATACTAAAGACCTGTGCTGATCAGCTGGCTGGAGTGTTCACCGATATCTTTATCCTCGCTTCAGCAGTCTGAGGTACCCAGCTGGCTCAAGCAGGTTTCAATTATACTGGTGCTTCAAGAAGAATGTGATTTCTTTCCCCAATGACTATCATCCAGTCGCACTTACATCCACTGTTTTGAGAGGCTGGTGATGAAACACCTCAACTCCTGACTGAGAAGTGACTTGGATCCACTCCAGTTTGCCTACAGGAGTAATAGTTCCGCAGCAGATGTCATTTCATTAGCTCTTCACTCAACCCTGGAACATCTGGACAGCAAAAGTACTACATCAGGATGCTCTTCATTGCCTACAGCTCAGCACTCAATGGTACCATCCCCTCAAAAGTAGTCAATAAGTTTCAAGTCCTAGGCGTCAATTCCTCCTTGTGGAACTAGATCCTTGATTTCCTTACTTGCAGACCCCAGTCAGTTCAGATTGGCAACAACCTCTCCTCCACAATCTCCCTCAGCACAGCTGCACCACATGGCTGTGTACTTCGCTCCCTGCTTTACTTCCTTTACTGTGACTGCGACTGTGATGCTAAGCACAACTCCATTGCCATATTTAGGTTTGCCGATGGCACCCCTGTCGTTGGCGGAGTCAAGGGTGGGGAGGAATCAGCATGTAGGAGAGAGATTGAAAATCTGGCCGAGTGGTGCCACAACAACCTCTCATTCACTGTCAGCAAGTCCACTGAGATGATTATTGACTTCAGGAGGAGAAAACCGGAGGTCCATGAGGCAGTCATCATTAGGGGATCAGAGGTGGAGAGGGTCCACAACTTTAAATTCCTCTGTGTTATCATTTCAGAGGATCTGTCCTGGGTCCAGGATGTTATGTGCCATTACAAAGAAAGCACAGCAGCACCTCTAGTTCCTTAGAAGTTTACAAAGATTCGGCATGTCATCTAAAACTTTGGCAAACTTCTGCCTGTAGATGTGTGGTGGAGAGTATATTGGTTGTATCACAGCCTGGTATGGAAACACCAATGCCCTTCTTTGGAAAACCTACAAAAAGTAGTACATTTGGCTCAGTCCATTACGGGTAAAGCTCTCCCCACCATTGAGCACATCTACACAGAGCATTGTCGTAGGAAAGCAGCATCCGTCATCAAGGGTCCCAACCATCCAGGCCATGCTCTTTCTCACTGCTGCCATCAGGAAGAAGATACGGGAGCCTCAGGATCCACACCACCAGGTTAAGGAGCAGTCATTAGCCCTCAACCAACAGGACCTTAAACCAGAGGGGATAACTTCACTGAGCTTCACCCATCACTGAATTGTTCCCACTAAACTGAACTCACTTTCAAGGACTCTTCATCTCACGTTCTCCATATTTATCACTTATTTATTATTATTATTAGTAATAGTTATTTTTTTCTCTTTCTTTTCGTATTTGAACAGTTTGTTGGTTTTTTTTACAAATTAGTTGTTGTCCGCCCTTTTCAGTGTGGTCTTTCACAGATTCTATTGTGTTTCTTATATTTACTGTGATTACACGCAAGTAAATGAATCTCAGGGCTATATATGATGGTATATATTTTTCTTTGATAATAAATTTACTTTGAACTTTGATGTTTGAAGTTGGAATAGTGTGGACATGATGGTGGACCTGCAGGTGGCAGCGTTTTCAAGTTCTTGCTTTGCTGGTCCTTTTGAGGTCATGGGTTTGAGGCTTCAGTTGGAGAAGGCTGGGCGAGAAACTGCAGTGATTTCGTAGCTGGTACACACAACAACCAGTGTGTGCAAGTGGTGTAGAAAATAATTTTTCCAGAGTGCCTCATCTGGTATCAAGCAACCAGGCTACTTGGTGCCAAATGAGGACAAGCCTTTTCAAAGTTATTGGAAGTACTCTCATCCAGGTATCTGGAGAGTATTCCATCTTTTTCTGACTTGTGGTTTGTAGATTGCAGAATGGCCATGGGGTATTAACATGTGATTATACATTCGCAGTGATTAACATTTACTGTGGGATATTCAGCGTCTGACCTGCTTTTCTAGCCAGAGTGTTTATGTGTCTGGTCCACTTGCAGTGCAGGGTGCTGTTGGTGGGAGAGCCCTGTGCAACAATACTCTCTCAGGTGTTTCTCTCTGGAATACTCATTCCCTCTTCCCAGAATATAGGCCACTTGCATGTGGTGACTGTACTTGGTATCTATGTTACTGGCAGTGAGTCACAGTGTACCACCTACTGCATTCTCCCCTGTTCAATTGCTTCCTCCTGCTTATCCCTAATTATGTGAAAGGAGAAGAAACAATGATATAGAGGTTGTATGGGAGGTATGAAGCTTTTAAATCAGAATAGCTGGTGGGTTGAGGGAGAGGTGGAAAGGAAGGAGGATAAGGTATAAGAATTTTCAATGATCTTTACACCATCCCTGTCCTTGAGATTTGATGGTCACCACACCAATAATTGCCAGTGCTTTATTTTCTAAGTCGTAGGAATAATGCACACTGCTGGTGCCAGCTACATGCTGATTTCTGCAAGACAGAAGGAAATATTTATTGGTTGTGGTGCAGTGTGCCATATTTTTGCCATAGTTGGTATTAAGTTTAACTGTGAGGTTTTGTCTTTATGTGTTGGGAAATATGAATATAACATGGGAATCCAGATTGATAAAGGTTGCTGCAGGTGAACTTTGGATAGTAATGCATGAAGTGTGTGTAAGTCAAGTGCTGAGCTGACTGGAATTTGATGGAATGTGTGGACCTTGTCCACACATATGAAGTTATTAAATTTCTTGCTGCACAGCATCCATCCAGGAAACTTCATTCCTGCATTCACCTTGTTAGCCACATCTTTCCACTCGTGCTTGAAGATCGGGACCTTGGGTCCTTGCATACATAGGAACTTGTTTCTTTCAACCTTAAGCTACTAGTCACACATAGCTGCAAGTCAAAATAGGAAGATCTATCACTTTGGTGCTGCGAGATGATTTCCATCAACCTTTCCAAATCTGTGCAATGACATCCTTCAGCAATTGTGATGCATAATATAAACCTCTTGATATAAGTATATAAAATTATGATTGAGGCAGATAGGGTAGATAATCAGAATAATTTTCCTGAGGGGAGTGTCAAATACTAAAGGTTATTGGTTTAAGGCGAGAGGGGAAAGTGTAAAGAAGATGTGCGAGACAAATTTTTGCACAGAAAGTGGTCAGTGCCTTGAACATGCTACCAGGAGAGGTGGTTGAACTGATAGCAATACAAACTGCATTTAGACAGGCACATGAATAGACAGGGAATAGAAGGATATAAACAGGCGGATGGAATCAGTTAGATTTCATCATAGGTAGACCCAAGTATGGTGAGCTGAAGTTGGTTCCTTTGCAGTACTGTTCTATATTCTTTGATCTCAATGTGTGCTGTGAGCATTTACACTTTGATAGATGCAAATGTATCTCACATCAGCTTCAGCTGCTGCCAGCCACACACAAGATTTGACCTGTGGAAATGCTGTAAGCATTTGCCATGGCTGGAAAGGTTGAGATACTAAAATCATGATAATGACTTGAGAGCAAATATTTTTGTGGTTATTTGTTAATTTTGCATCACAACTTCACTGCACGTTTTCTGAAGGTATTCAATTTACCTCCCAGTCTATTAACAATTGACCTGTAAATAAAATATTTCTCCAAAGTTATCCATACCACATTCAGGTCTTGCAGGCTTCTTTACTGAATAAAACGGGATGTAGATTGCAAAGTGGCTCAGACAAATGATATTGTCATTGTTAGCAGCTGTAAAATGTTAATAGATGTGGATTCTATTAATTTCATTTCTTTCAAACACAAAACCTTGAATCACATCTTTTTAAATTACTGTATCTGACTGAGACCATGGTGAATAACAGATGAAAGTGAGGGTTGCTGAAGGCGTGCTACTTTATTGCCTTTGAAGACTCTGAAGTTCTAATGCATGATTTAAAGGTTTATATAAATCATAAGCACAAATAAGAAAAACATTCATATCAAAGTCAGTTTGTTATCATATGCAGAAGTACACGTATGTGATGAAGAACTTACTTGGAACAGCAATACGTGCACATTGCATCACATAATTAGCATTCACGAGAAAAAAACGTGAATTAAAAATAAACTACAGTACATACTTTTTTTTATGAGAAAATTCAATTAGGATACAAAAACGAAGTCCAGTTTAGTGCAAAATGTTCCAAGAGTTTATAGTGCCACTGAGCTGTAGTGATGGTGTTCTGACAGCTGGTTCAAGAATCGAATCGTTGTAAGAAAGTAGCTTGAACGTGATGGTGTGGGAGAGATAAACCTTCTGCCTGACGCTAGCGGCAAAAAGTGCAATGGACTGAATGGGGGATATTTGATGATAGATGATGTCCTGTGTCTGATAAGGATGCTGTTAAGGTGGGGAAGGATGTGCCTGTGACGTAGTGGGCAGAGGAGCAATAGACTATAGGAGTGATAGAAACTTGCATTTATAGAAACTATAACCTCTTCTTCGTTTGAATCTTGGGCCAGCTTTCAGGGCACTAGGTGCAATTGAGACAATCAGCACTAAGCTTGCACTATATTACAGATTTAACTATGAAAAGATGCATACATTGTAATGACAAAAATAAAGCAAAATTTACATCACCTACAAATCCACACTGTTCTTTCCTACATCATAATCTCCCTTAATTTATCACCATGAGACATCGGAGCAATTACTTATTTGTTGCTGTGCTATTTTACAGGCATTAACAGCTGCACTTAACCTACTAACATATTTGTAATTGGCAGTAAGCGAGGTTTACAGAGACTCAGCTTTTGTGTATGCTGGTCTGTCTATCTGTCTAGGCACCATATCCGATGCGGAATTTGGTGACCATGGTTTTCCATATAGATCTATCCTTCGTTTTTTGGATGACTTCCATTTCCTCGATGTGTAGCCACCTGGCTATGCTTTTGATGTACATAAGCCGAGGTCTTCCTCTAGGTTTGCTCCCCTCAATCTTTCCAGAGAGTATGACTTTTTCTAGTTCATCTTTCCACATGATGTGTCCTAGGAATCTGAGTTGTCTTTCTCTTATTGTTGGTATGAGTGATCGAACTGCTTGGGCTCTTCTGAGAACTTCTTCATTTAATGTGTGTGTGGTCCATGATATCTTTAATATTCTCCTGTAGAACCATAATTCAGCTGCTTCTAGTCTCTTTTCCATTACTGGAGAAATGGTCCAGCATTCAATTCAATAAGTCAGGATAGAATAAATGTAGCACTGCGGTATTCTGTTTTTAGTGTATGTGCTCATCTTTCTGTCTGTTAATATGGTCTTCATTTTTTGGAAAGCTTCTTTCGCCATTGCTATTCTGTATTTGATATCTGTGTCGCACCTGCCATTACTTGTTATTAGGCTGCCAAGATATTTGAATTTGTTGACTTGTTTGATGTTTGTATTTCTGATCTTGATCACACATTGTGGGATGTTTGTCTTTCTGGAGACGACCATGCTTTCTGTCTTCTTGGTGTTGATTGAGAGGCCTCTGTGATTACTTTCTGCTGCCACTATAGTGAGTAGTTCTTGAAGTTTTGTTTCTGAGTCAGCTGTTAGTACGATGTCATCAGCATATCTGATGTTATTTATACTATGGCCTCCAATTGTGAATCCTTTGATGTCTTTGATACTTCTCAAGATATTTTCACTATACAGGTTGAATAAGTCTGGCAAAAAGACACAACCTTGCCTGACTCCTCTCATGGTATTCATATACTCACTCACTTTTCCTAATATTCTGATGGATGCTGTCTGGTCCCAGTATAAGTTTCTTAAGAAACGTGTATCTTTCCCATCTATGTCAAGATCTTGAAGCATTTCCAGAAGATTTTGCTGTCTGACAGTGTCAAAAGCTTTTGTATAATCAATGAAACATAGGTAGATGTCTTTTTGTACCTGGATGGTTCGTTCACAGATCATCCGTAGCATGAAAATTGCATTTCTGGTTCCAGTGTTTTCCACAAAGCTGCATTGTTCTTTACTGATTTCTGGTTTTATACAGCATCTTGCTCTCATCATGATTACTCTGAGAATAATTTTTGCCATGTGGCTCATCAGGCTTATTGTACGAAGTAACTCACATTCTGTTGCTTCCTCTTTCTTTGGAAGTGTGATGAACACTGATTTACTTAAATCATCAGGTATCTCCCCATGATCATAGATTTCATTTGCTATTTCTGTTATTTTCTCTATTCCAGAATCTTCTAAGGCCAGTATCATTTCAACAGCGATGTTGTCTGGACCAGTTGCTCTGTTATGTTTTGTTTTATTTACAGCTGCTCGAATTTCTGATTTTAGAATGCTAGGTCCTTCAAGATTCTTCTTTATGTTCGGTTTTTCTCCTCTTTGGTCTTCAAAAAGTTCTTTTATATATTCTGTCCATCTGTTCCATTTGTTCATAATTAAGCTGCCCTCTTTTGCCTTGATGCATCCACTTGCTGAGCAAGGTAATTTCCCCATTAGTTCTTTAATCTTATTGTGCATCAACTTTGTTCCAGGTTTATGGGTTTGTAGCATTTCTATCCCTGAGCATTTCTCATTTAGCCATCTGTCTTTAGCTTCTCTGTATTTTCTTTTTATTGTCTTATCAAGTTGTTTGTATTCTTTGCTGTCTCTTAGTTTGATGGTCTGTTTTTGTTGCATCAATTGTATTATATCTTCAGTTATCCATTTCTTCTTACTTTTCCGTTCTTTTCGTGGGATGGTTTCTTTTCCAGCTACAACCATGGATTCCTTCAGTACGTCCCAGGAAGATTTGCCTCCTTCATCCTGCAGCAATTGAAAATGGTTTTTCACCTTGATTGGGTATTCTGTTTTCAGATGAGGGTTGTTTTGTAGTTGTTGATAAGCCAGTGGTTCTGATATTTTTCGTTTCCTTTATTTTCTATTTTCATTTTGCAAATGACTGGTATGTAGTCGCTTCCACCGTCTGCTCCAGGGTAGCTTTTAGATTGAGTTATCGGGTTGTTGAATCTGTTATTGATTGTTATGTGGTCAATTTGATTTTTGTTTTTCCCATCTGGGCTTCTCCATGTCCATTTCCTTCTTGGACCTTGTTCAAACCAAATGTTTATGATTATCTGATTGTTTGTTTTACACCATGATATAAGCTTTTCTCTTCTTTCATTTCTTTCTCCCAATCCCTGGTCTCCAACAATATGGTCTTCCCTTCCCTCACCAACTTTTGCATTGAAGTCGCCCATGACTATGATGGCTTCTTGTGATTTGCATTCTTCTAGTGCTTTGTCTAGGGAGTGATAGAAGGCATCAGTTTCTTCCTCTGAGCTTTCCATTGTGGGTGCATATACTTGGATGATAGAGATGTTGTTTTGTTGTCCTTTTAGTTTGATTAGCATCATTCTGTCTGAGATATGCCAGTATCCTAGCAGGCTCTTGGATGTTTCTTTGTCTGAGATGATTACAACACCCTTTTCATGTTTATCTCCACCAGAGTATCTCATCCTGTAGTCGTTTGATTGGAATACTCCAGTGCCTTTCCATTTTATTTCACTTAGGCTGAGGATGCTGACTTCTAGTCTCTTCATTTCTAATTTTACGTTTTCTAGCTTACCAGCTTGGTGCAGGGTTTGAATATTCCAAGTGGCAATTCGCAGTCTCTTGTTCTTGCAGACAGTAGTGGTGTGACGATCCGGGTACACCTGTCTGTTTACGTGATATCTCGTACCAAGCGAGGTGTCCGCACTATTTGGAAGTGGGCTGTCATTTACGCTGTTGCCTTTTACATTTGTGTGTGTATGAACCATGGTTGTACTAGGGATAAAATACAAGAAGTAGCTTCCCCTTGCTTGCTTCCGATGCAGTGTCTTTACAAGATGGGTGACCCTGAACATTGTCCTACTAAAAGGATCTACTGCTCAGCGTCTGAGAAGCAGGAACCATCGATTGTGTTACTCACAACTTGCCTTCTGCTTCATCCACCACCTGCATTCCGTGGCTTCACTGTAACCCAAGCAGGGAGGCTAACCGGCGCTACACCTTTCCTAAGGGTCACCTGGAGGTAGCTGTCGTTAATGGTAACCTCATTATCCAAAGCAAATGCTCCAAAGCCGGATGTAGTTTATCTTCATACCCAGGAGAGATGGTGGTGGTAGGAAGACCAAAGCCAGTTTGTGCACTCCGTCCAGTCTTCTCTAGTCAAAGCAGATCTCCATGACGTGGATGGCAAATTACGCACAGCTTTCATAGATCTCCACAAGAACTTGCTCCAATTGCCAACAACTTCTTATCTGTACTAGTAATTTACTGTTATCTTTTACAGTCCTTTTTGAGGATTTTCTTCTGTTTAGATAAATTTTGCATTTATTTCTGCTCTTATGATACTCCCTTAGTGAGAGGGTGCAAACTGAGATTGGGTTGAAAGATAACTGAGGCTCGACTTGGAGGTCTACTGTCTTTGCCTCAGGCTTCATTGTCCTTTGAGGTTAATGATTGGTCATTCAGCACTTTTGTATAGATCTTAGGCATAGATTAAAATTCTCAGATGACTGCACAGAGTTTTTGCTGATCAATGAACACAGCTTGTTAGAGTATACACTATGTTTCTGCAGGACTTTAACCCTTCTTTGTTGCTTGCTTCTTTGCTGTTACATCCGCTTGCAGGCTGCTTTGCAGATGTCACACCTCTGTCAGCGGAGTACTAACTGTGTGCTTACTTGAGCATCTCTTTGCTTCTAGTGGGCATCTATCATTGTCTCCTTAAATAGCATTCTTTCTTTCTGGAGAACTTCCTTCTCATCTCTTCCCCTGAGCAATGTGCTGTAGAGATGGCATTAATCCGAACATCTGCCATGATTTCTAAACTCTACCTGGGGGATTTCATCATAAACATTCTTCATTGCCACCTTCTCCAGTAAAAGCTCCAGGCTGCTTTTAACAAGAACAGTTCTAGGAGCTGTGCTAGGTGTTCAATCCGAGTGTTCATTTTTTTTATTCTGTTTGGGATCAGGGATGTATTCCATCCCTGACTGATCTTGTGAGGAGATAATGGTGAGCCACTGCAGTATTTCCTGAAGTACTCCTTTAGTACTGTTGAGGGGAGTGTTCCAGGGATTAGACTCAGTGTTGACGAAGGAAACACGTATATTTGCAAGTCAGAATAGTGTGCGACTTAGAGAGTGTCGGAGTTCTGAATTCAATTCCGGTGTCCTCCGGAAGGAGTTTGTACATCCTACACTGTGGAATGTGTGCATTTTCCCCAGGTGCTCTGGTTTCCTCCCACAATCCAAAGACGTACCGGTTAGTAGTAAATTGGTCATTGTAAATTGTTTTGTGAATAGGCCAGGGTTAAGTTGGGGGTTGCTGGGTGGCATGGGTCAAAGGGATCAAAGAGTCACAGGGGCCTCTTCCACACTGTATCTCTACATAAATAAGTACACACTGTTCTATTTATAGAGATTGCTATGGGAGTTTTCTAGCCGAGTAAAAGAAGTGCATTTTGTTGATGGCACACATAGATATCATGCTGTGCTGTTAATGGAGAAAATGAATGTTTAGGATGGTGAATGTACAACAAATCACATGACATTCTCTATATGGATAGTGTCAATTAGCTTGAGAATTGGAGTTTCACCCTTCCAGGCAATTGGAAAGTATTCTATGATACCCTTGACAGTGGTGGGCAAGACTTTAGGGTGTTACAATGTGATTGACTCACATAGCGTGCTCATCCTTTCATCTGCTATCACGGTATTTATCTGGTTGGAGTAATTAAGTCTATATTCCTGTAAATGTAAAAAAACCCTTTAACAACCACTACACTCTCAATGCTACACTTAATGATGCACTTAATTTTGCCTGCAAACTTGAAAACAATAAGGGATTAATTAGTTTTTTATTATTATCAATCAACTTAACAGAATTTGGTGAACAATGGGTTGGTCTTTAATTTGCCTGGAATGTACTGGAAAAGCAGAAGGGAACTGGATAACTAAACTGGTAAATTGCTTTATTATTGTCACATGTACTAAAGTAGAGAGGCAAAACTAGTCTCGCACGCCATTCATGCAGCTCATTTCATTACAAAAGTGCATTGAGACAGTACAAGGTAAAACAACAGCAGAGCGCAGAAAAAAGAGTTACAGGTTATAGAGAAAGTGTGGTGCAGGTAGACGATAAGGAACAAAGTCACAACGGGGTAGGTTGTGAGGTCCATCATATCAGACTAGGAAACCATTCAATAGTCTTACAACAGCAGGAGAGAAGCCGTCCTTGAGCCTGATGGTATGTGTTTTATATCTTCTGCCATCTGGGGGGAAGGGAGAAGAGTTGATGTGCATGGTGAGTGGGGTCTTTAATTATGCTGCCTGCTTTATCGAGGCAGTGAGAAGTGTAGGCTGAATCCACGGAGGCTAATTTCTGTGATACGCTGAACTGTCACCATAATTCTCTGTGCTTCAAGGCCTCGTGCAGAGCAGTTTCCCTACCAGGCTGATACGTATCCAGATAGGATGCTTTCGGTGGTGTATTGATAAACATTAGTAAGGCACAAAGAGGACATACCAAATTTCTTTAGCCTCCTGAAGAAGTAGAGGCGCTGGTGAGCTTTCTTGGCTGTGGCATGGATGTGGCTAGTCAGACTACTGATGATATTCACTCCTGAGAAAGTGAAGCTCTCAACCCTCTTGACCTCAGCACCGTTGATGTAAGCAGGATCATGTGTGCTAGCCACTTACCTGCAGTCAAAGATCTGCTCTTTCCTTTTGCTGACATTGAGGAAAAGGTTGTTGTCATGATACCATGTCACTAGGTGCTCTATCTCCTTCTGATACTACATCATTATTCGAGATATGCCATCTATAGATTTGCTTTGACACAACTATTGTTGACAAAATTTCAGAGGCTGACGAGGAGCTGTACAGCTGAGAGACAAGTCAGCTGGTTGAGTGCTGTCACAACAACAACCTTGCACTCAACATCAGTAAGACCAAGGAATTGATTGTGAACTTCAGGAAGGGGTTGTGGAGGGAACACACACCAGTCCTCAGTGAGGGATCAGCAGTGGACAGGGTGAGCAGATTTGAGTTCCTGGGTATCAACATCTAAGTGTATGTTCATGGTCTTCTGCTGCTGTAGCCCATGCACTTCAAGATTCTGCGTGTTGTGCGTTCAGAGATGCTCTTCTGTACACCAGTGGTTACTGAGTTAGTCTAATGTACAGAGATAGGTGTATCTGAAGTAAGAATAATTTGATGGTCATTGGGGAGGGTTGGACGATGGGACTTACTGGAATAGTCTTGATAGGAACTGGTATGGACTCAAATGAGGAATTGTCCATGCTGCAGCTTTCCTGTGACTCTGTGAGTTTATGGTTTAATTGTAGAGTTGCCCATGAAGTTGTGTGCCACTGAATATTCATGCAGCAGATATTTATCAAAAAGCAAGCAAAATTTATCAGAAACCTGAATAGAAGTTTACTTTTGGACACAATAGTCCATTAATTTAAAAAAAGAATGTTATTTTTAATTGAAAAATAGCACTGCTCTCTAAATTAAAGGACTATTTTTAGAAAATGAACAGATGATTCCCGGGATAAGGGCAGAAGTAACCAGCTGCTCTGCCAGAAACTCCAGATAATGACTTAAACTTTTAGTCACAGCTAGAGCAGTTTGAGAGGTCAAATAACCAAACCAGTCATAACCCCTGATATAATATTTTCAAGCTTTTTGTTATCTTACACAGCTTGTTTTTCTTGTTTCCCTCAGGGTTTTGCACCATATCCCAACTGGAAGAGGTGTTCATCCACATCTGTAGTCTTCTCCTGAATCTAACTGAATTGACTGTAATGAGATTTAGAACAGCCCCCAGTGAATAATTATGTAGTTTCTCCTTCAAGTGCAAAACGCCTGGTCTCCACTTTATGCTTTCTGCTGACAACGCAGCTCAAATCAAGCATTCGTGACATGTGGATTTGCGGCTAGTGCCTCATTCTCCATTATTTTGTAGCAAACTGTGGTTAAGCAGCAATGGATTTGTTTTTTGCAATATTTAAATTGCTTGCTTATAAAAATATGTAAAAGTCACAGCTAAGACTAAGAATTCTGAATAATGAAACAAAAAGACTACAGATGCAGGTGCATTTGCTTGATGTTATACGTTTGTTTTACTAATATAATTTGAAACTACACTCAGTGGCCACTTTATTAGGTACACACACTACATATCAGATGTATGTTCCTGGTCTTCTGCTGCTGTAGCCCATCCACTTCAGGATTTGATGTATTGTGTGTTCAGGGATGCTCTTCTGCACACCACTGTAGTAATGGTGGTTACTAAAGTTATGTCCAGCCCAATTCACTTCTATCCCCCATCAGGAGAGCTTTAAAACAGACCCAACCAGCTACCCTCCACCATCACACTCAACGGTCTGGCAGAACTGACCGTTCCCCTCAACAATTTCTCATTTGGCTCCTCCCGCTTCTTTCAGAACCAAAATGTAGCCGCGGGCACTCACATGGGTTCCAGCTGCGCTTGCCTTTTCGTCAGCAATGTGGAACAGTCCATGTTCCAAGCCCACACTGGCATTGCTCCCCAATTCTTCCTACACTACATTAACGACTGCACTGGTGCTGTTTCCTGCAACCGTGCTCATCAATTTAATCGACTTTGCCTCCAGCTTCCACCCTGCCCTCAAATTTACCTGGTTCATTTCTGACACCTGTCTCTCTTTTCTCAATCTCTCTGTCTCCATCTCTGGAGATAGTCTATCTGCTGATATCTTTTATAAACCCACTGACTCTCACAGCTATCTTGACAATTCCTCTTCCCACCGTAAAAATACCATTCCCTTTTCTCAGTTTCTCTGTCTCTGCTGTGTCTGTTCTCAGAATGAGACAATTCATTCTAGATCAACTGAGATGTCCTCCTTCTTCAAAGAAAGGGGATTCTCTTCCTTCACCATCTACGCTGCCCTCACCCACAGCTCTTCTATTTCATACACATCTGCCTTCACCCATCCTCCCACTGCCACACCAGGGATAGGGTTCCTCTTGTCCTCACCTACCACCCCGCAAGTAATTGCCCCTCCTCCTCTCCTTCACCATTTCCCATTCTTGTTTCCCTTTCACTCTTTCTCTTCTTATCTATCAATCACCTCCTTTTGGTGCTCCTCCCCTTCCCTTTCTTCCATTGTCTTCAGTCCTCTCCTATCAGATTCCCCCTTCCTCAGCCCTTTATCTCTTCCACCAATCGCCTTCCCAGCTCCTTACTTCACCCCTTCCCCCATCCCGGTTTCACCTATCACCTGCCACCTTGTACTTCTTCCTCCCCTCCCCCTACCTTCTTATTCAGACTTCTTTGCCCTTCCTTTCTAGTCCTGATGAAGGGTCTCGGTCCAAAACATTCTCTGACCTGCTTAGCTCCTCCATCACATTGTGTGTATTAGTCTAGATTTCCAGCATTTGCAGTACCTCTTGTGTCTGTACTTGTGTTAATATTGCCTTCCTGTCAGCTTGAACTAGTCTGGCTATTCTCTTCTGAACTCTCTCATTAACAAAGCATTTTCACTGCTGCTGACTGGGTGTTTCTTGTTTTTCACATCGTTCTCTGTAAACTCAAGAGACTATTGTGAGTGAAAGTCTCAAGAGATCAGCACTTTCTGAGATACTCAAACCACCCTGTCTGGCACCAACAATCATTCCAAGGTCTAAGTCACTTAGATCACTTTTCTTCCTCATTCTGATGTTTGGTTTGAACAACAACTTAACCTCTTGACCATGTCTGCAGGCTTTTATGCATCAAATTGCTGCCATATGATTGGCTGATTAGATATTTACATAAAATAAAATAGCCACTGAATGTATTTATCCATTGAGTGCTTAAAATGGGGAATTCCTAAATATTTGGTGTGTTGTACACAGTACTTGCAGCAAAGCGAATCAGCAAATCAAGTTAATATATGAAAGACAATGAGCTTTTTCATTGAAATCCATACCAGCATTTATTTATCAACCAGTCACCTTACCATGCTGAGCTCGTTGACTTCATTAACTTTGCCTCCAACTTTCACCCTGCTGTCAAGTTTACTGACTCTCACAGCTAACTGGACTATTCCTATTCTCACCCTGTCTCTTGCAAATAATGCCATCCCCTTCTCGCAATTCCTCCGTCTCCGCCGCATCTGCTCTCAGGATGAGGCTTTTCATTCCAGGATGATGGAGATGTCCTTTTTTTAAAGAAAGGGGCTTCCCTTCCTCCACCATCAACTCTGCTCTCAAACGCATCTCCCCCATTTCACGCACATCTGCTCTCACTCCATCCTCCTGCCACCCCACTTGTCCTCACCTACCACCCCACCAGCCTCCGGGTCCAACATATTATTCCCCGTAACTTCCGCCACCTCCAATGGGATCCCACCACTAAGCACATCTTTCCCTCTCGCCCCCCCCCCCGCTTTCCGCAGGGATCGCTCCCTACGCGACTCCCTTGTCCATTCGTTCCCCACCATCCCTCCCCACCGATCTCCTTCCTGGGACTTATCCTTGTAAGCGGAACAAGTGCTACACATGACCTTACACTTCCTCCTTTACCACCATTCAGGGCCCCAGACAGTCCTTCCAGGTGAGGTGACACTTCATCTGTGAGTCAGCTGGGGTGATATACTGTGTCCGGTGCTCCCGATGTGGCCTTCTATATATTGGCGAGACCCAACGCAGACTGGGAGACCGCTTTGCTGAACACCTACACTCTGTCCACCAGAGAAAGCAGGATCTCCCAGTGGCCACACATTTTAATTCCACATCCCATTCTCATTCTGATATGTCTATCCATGGCCTCCTCTACTGTAAAGATGAAGCCACACTCAGGTTGGAGGAACAACACCTTATATTCCGTCTGGGTAGCCTCCAACCTGATGGCATGAACATTGACTTCTCTGACTTCCGTTAATGCCACACCTCCCCCTTGTACCCCATCCGTTATTTATTTATATACACACATTCTTTTTCTCTCTCTCCTTTTTCTCCCTCTGTCCCTCTCACTATACCCCTTGCCCATCCTCTAAGTTTTTCCCCCCTCCCCCTTTTCCTTCTCCCTGGGCCTTCTGTCCCATGATCCTCTCATATCCCTTTTGCCAATCAACTGTCCAGCTCTTGGCTCCATCACTCCCCCTCCTGTCTTCTCCTATCATTTCAGATCTCCACTCCCCCTCCCACTTTCAAATCTCTTACTAGCTCTTCCTTCAGTTAGTCCTGACGAAGGGTCTCGGCCTGAAACGTCGACTGTACCTCTTCCTAGGGATGCTGCCTGGCCTGCTGCGTTCACCAGCAACTTTGATGTGTGTTGCTTGAATTTCCAGCGTCTGCAGATTTCCTCGTGTTTGCACCTTGCCATTACTTCATAGCATTTGCAAGACTTTGAAATACGCCCTAGGTAATTTCTAAGGTAAGGACATGCTCGACTCAGCTTTGTGGGCCGAAGGGCCTGTACTGTGCTGTAGGTTTTCTATGTTTCTATGCATTTTGACATACTCTCCACATAACAAACAATATATCAAAACTCATTAATGGCTTTAACACTGAGATGTTTGAATTAGTTGGGGGTGCCAACATCAGTAGCTTTGTCGCCCTCTTCCAGTGGTTTAGTTATATATCAAGCTAGATTTTTTTTGGCTGGATCATTAGAATTAATTAAGGTGGGAATAGATCAACACTTGAAATACTAAGTGATTGTGGGTTATGGGTATGACACAGAAGAGGAATTGAGAAAAGCATAAACTATGATTATTTGAAAGGTGGGGCAGGCCTGTGGAGCCTGATTGCCTAATCCTGCTCCTGTTTTCTGTGCTGTTCTGTTCCAATTCCACCCCTTCTGACTTTGAAAGTCTGAAGGGAGTTGAGCTCTGGCTTATTGAAATGACTGCATTCATGACAGACCAAGAAAATTGACACGGGAGGGAATTGAGTGCATTAAAAAAAACACTTGCTACATCCTTTGGGAATTGAGAATAAAGCAAACTTTTCTCCTTTGTTCAGAGATCATGTAGACCATATGTTCAATTTATTGTGAAAAACAAGCTTATAATTAGAATGCTATGATTATGGTGCTACATCCCTGCTTATTCTCCTTTCATGTCCTAGCAGTACTTGAAAAAATTAATTTGCCATCTTTCTCCAAAATTGACTTTATCAGACTTCAGAAATGACCATTTTCAGCACCAGATTCTCAAGATGACGTGGTCCGAATTTCCCTGCTGTACTCCAAAAGAACAATTACATGTGGAATGACATCATGTTGCATGTGACTGATGTGGGAATTCTACCAGCCAGGCATGGATAACTCGGGTCAATTAATTTTCTGAAACAATGCAAAATGACCCAGAAATTATTGTTATATCATTTCACTCAAGGGAAGTTGTTCGTAATGCTGAAAATTGCATTGTTGTGCAAATGAATGTTTCAGTTTGACTTTGTACTGGTATCATCCAGAACCACCATGCCAATCTTCTGATGTCAATCTTCTCTGTCAAATCCTCTACTGCTCACATGCAGATGCAGGGCTGACGTCTAATGATGATCAGTTATAATATTGCTGGGAAAATAGCACCCACCACAGTTTTGCTAGTGATTCCTACTATGCCTGATGTTCAGTCAAACTCTTTGCTGTTTTCAATTGCAAAATTTGCTCAGACTGTACAGTATCTTATCTAAGGTTATACGTGAAGGTTCTTTGGCTGGAATTTCAACCTATAAACTTTGACTTGGAAACAAAGAGCACCATGACTTAACTCAGGATGACACAGCCGATCTTCAGTTTTATATTTCTGTAGTTGGGCATTTTATGTAGTTAGGCACCTTCAGTGGTTGGAAAATGTTGGAGTCAGTAATTAAGGATGTGGTCTCAGCGTACTTGGAGGCATGTGATAAAATAGGCCGTAGTCAGTATGGTTTCCTCAAGGGAAAATCTTGCCTGACAAATCTGTTGGAATTCTTTGAAGAAATAACAAGCAGGATAGACAAAGGAGAATCGTTTGATGTTGTGTACTTGGATTTTCAGAAGGCCTTTGACAAGATGTCACAGATGAGGCTGCTTAACAAGCTACGATCCCATGGTATGACAGGAAAGATCCCAGCATGGGTAAAACTGTGGCTGATTGGCAGGAGACAAAGAGTGGGAATAAAGGGAGCTTTTCTGACTGGCTGCTGGTGACTAGTAATGTTCTAGCATGTTGGGACTGATTCTTTTTACTATATGTCAATGATTTGGATGATGGAATTGATGGCTTTGTTGCAAAGTTTTTGCAGATGATATGCAGACAGGTGGAATGGCAGGTAGTTTTGAGGAACCAGAGAGGCTACAGAAGGACTTAGACAGATTAGGAAAATGGGCAAAGAAATGACAGATTGAATACAATGTCGGGAAGTGTATGGTCATGCACTTAGGTAGAAGAAATCAAAGGGTTGACTATTTTCTAAATGGAGATAAAATACAAAAAACTGAGATGCAAAGGGACTTGGGAGTCCTTGTGCAGAATTCCCTAGAAGTTAATCTGCAGGTTGATGCTGTGGTGAGGAAGGCAAATGCAATGTTAGTATTCATTACAAGAGGACTAGAATATAAAAGCAAGGATGTAATGTTGAAACTTTATAAAGCACTGGTGAGGCCTCACTTAGAGTATTGAGAGCAGGTGTGGGCCCCTTATCTTAGAAAGGATGTGCCAAAACTGGAGAGGATTCAAAGGAGATTTGCAAAAATCATTCCAGAATTGAATGACTTCTGATATGAAGAGTGTTTGATGGCTCTGGTCCTGTATTCACTAGATTTCAGAAGAATGAGGGGTGACCTCATTGAAATGTATCAAATGGTGAAATGCCTTGAATAGAGTGGATGTGGAGAGGATGTTTCCTGTGGTAGGACAGTCTTAAAGCCAACGGACAGAGCCTCAGAATAGTGGAGCATCCGTTTAGAATGGAGATGATGAGGAATTTCTTTAGCCAGAGTGTGGTGAATCTGTGAAATACTTTGCCACAGGCAGGTATGAAAGTCAAGTCTGTATGTATATCTAAGGTAGAAGTTAATAGATTCTTGATTGTCAGGGCATGAAGAGATACGGGGAGAAGGCTGGAAGTTGGGGCTGAGAGAAAAATTGGATCTGCCATGACAAAATGGTGGAGCAGACTTGATGGGCCAAATGGCCTAATTCTGCTCCTATATCTTATGGTCTTATGAAAGAAAGAGTGCAGAAGAGATTTAATTGCGTCGAATCAGGCTACAATAATATCAGCTGATAGGCCAGTTGTAAATGAGAGTGAGTTGATTGAGGCTCTAATTCTGTAGCATTGTAAAATGCTGCAGACAAGATCATGCTAATGGAGCAACACACACAGGAACTCAGGTAGTATCTTGTTGTGGGTAATGAACAGTCAACGTTTCTGCCATCAGGACTACAAAGGAAGAGGGTAAAAGCGAGAATAGCTGGCATTTATTTTCGCATTGATAGTTATATAACCATTATTAATTTGTGACTAATAATCAAAATATTACTATTGTTGGGCAAATGATAATCACTTATAAGAAATAATGTGCCGCTTTTATTTTGTAAATTCTAAATAAAACTGCTCATAGGAAATACACACTATGTATTTTTTCTAACGGATTGTAATTGAAATTTTGATAATTCAAGGGACATTTTAGGACCGTCAGATAATCAAAAACATTGAAATCAGTGGCTAATAAAATTACTTAATGATTTTGAGTGAGTTACATGTGCTTTATCTGGCTTCCCTTCAGGCCAGTGAGACCTCCTTCATGTGCAGGCCAGTCGCAGGCACATGATAAAATAGGCCAAAGTCAGCATGGTTTCCTTAAGGGCAAAGCTTCTCTGACAAATATGTTGAATTATTTAAGGAAATAACAATCAGGATAGACAAAGGAGAGTCAGTGGATGTTTTCAGAAGCCCTTTGACAAGGTGCCACACATGAAGCTCCTTAACAAGATAAGAGCTTTTGTATTACAGGATAGAAACTAGCATGGATGGAAGATTGACTGGAGGCAAAGAGAAATAAAGGGGGCTTTTTCTGGTTGGCTGCCAGTGACTAGTGGTATTTTACAGGGGTCAGTGTTGGGACCACTTATTTTCACATTATAAACCAATGATTTGGATGATGGAATTGATGACTTTGTGGCCAAGTTTGCAGATGATATGAGGGGCATGTAGTTGAGGAAGCAGGGAGTCTGCAGAAGGACTTAGATTAGGAGAATGGCAAACGAAATGGCAGATGGAATATAGCTGTAGGGAAGTGTATGGTCATGTTTTTTCATACCAGGAATGAAGGAGTGGACTATTTTCTAACTGGGGAGGAAATTCAAAAATCTGAGGTACGAAGGACTTGGGAGTCCCCGGGCAGGGCTCCCTAAATGTTACCTTGCAGGTTGAGTCAGTGGTAAGGCAGGCAAAGGCAATGTTAGCATTTATTTCAAGAGGACTAGAATATAAAAGCAAGGATGTGATGCTAGGAGTTTATAAGCCATTGATCAAACACACTTAGTGTATTGTGGTCCGTTTTGGGCCCCTTATGTACGAATGGATGTACTGGCATTGGAGAGGGTCCAGAGGAGTTTCACAAGAATGATCTCAGGAATGAAAGCGTTAACATATGTGGAGTGTTTGATGGCTCTGGGCCTGTTCTTGCTGGAGTTTAGAAGAATGAGGAGGGATCTCATTGAAACCTGTTGAATATTGAAAGGAGTGGATGTGAAGAGGATATTTCCTATACTGTAGGAATCTAGATCCAGAAAGCCCAGCATCAGAATGGAGGAGTATCCTTTTAGAACGGAGATGAGGAGTATTTTCTTTAGCCATAGGGTGATGAATCTGTGGAATTCAATGCCACAGGTGGTTGTGGGGGCCAAGTCATTGAGTATATTTAAAGTTGGAGGTTGATAGATTCTTGATTAGTCAGGGCATTAAAGATTATGTGGAGAAGGCATGTGAATGAAGTTAAGAAGGATAATAAATCAGCCATGATGAAATGGTAGAGCAGACAAGATGACTGAATGGCCTAATTCTGCTGCTATGTCTTATGGTCTAATTAACATTCTAAAGTGTGTAATTATATTGACAGCACAGTAGTCATGTACGAAATAAGTATAGATCATTGAAGTATCCGAATATGTGTCTATTGGTTCATGAACTTGGCAGTTTCATTGAAAACATGAATTCTTGCTGTTTTCTCATTCTTGTCTTCATTTATACTTCTTGGATAAATTTTCTGTCACTCATATTTTAATCATATTTGCATTCAATTATCTTTACATTCCCATGGAGAATCACCTTTTGAATCTTGTGTCAGGTCTAAAGTGAACCAACTTTCCACCTCTGAAACACCATTCCAATCTGAAGCCAGTGTTTTAGTCCGAAAGCTGGCCTAGTTTCCTTCCAGAGCTCTGCAGTGAAAGTCCATGCTGCAACCATTAAATTGAATCATAATTAACATGCGGAAGATGAGCAGAATGACTTTGTATGGAATATTGTGTGATTTCATTTACAAAATTGGAATCGAATGTTTATTTTGTGCTCTATTTTGTTTTTGCACATGGACTGAGCAGAAGCAATATGAATGGTGGAGGGAGGGTGTGAGTCTGTTTGTGAAGGGAGAACTCATGTTGTAATACTTGGAATTAGACTCAAAATACATCTTAAAGGTAGTCTGAACAGAAAGACACTTTCTAGAATGACCTAATTTTCCTCATCTAGAGCTCTCTGTTTTCCTTTCTCTCTTCTTGCTGGGCCCTTATGACTCAAGATTGCGCAACAAGCACCAGACACCATAGACCACAGAAACCGCCCTTTCAAGTATTGTAGAATTCCTTAGTAGTTTAAGGCAATGAACATATTTTTCATCATGTGAATTAACTTCTCTGTTACATTTGGTGTGGCAGTCTAGTTCTCTACAATGATTCAGATGTTGCCATGGAACAAAGGTGTGCCTATTTCAGCCAGCTTACTGCGCTCTGATTTGCATTACCACCGGATGTTGAATGCACAGAATCAGTGAGGCACAGTTGCAGTGTGGAATGGTATTGACATGTAATACCTGCAAACCAACATCTGTGCAATCATTACCAAATTGCACTGCAGGGAAGGCTATAATCGTGGCAAAACTCCAAATTCCTCCAGGTCTCCTGGCCCTCAGCCCAGGGATTATGAAATTCGCTGTCTTTGAAGAGGGAATGTTTTCCCTTAGCAGTTGAAAGATGCTACAAATATTTTCATCTTGGAAGGAAATTCATTACCACAATTACCTTGACAACCACAGGGAATGTTGTTCTCCTCATGCTAAGAGGTTGTGTTTATGGCCACAGCAGGAGGGCAGTTTGGGTAACGACACCATCATGGATGTGCCACTGACTTGCATATTACTCGTTGCTGAGGTTCAGAGAGAAATTTGCTCCTGGAATCCATTGACTGAAATCCTATCTTGCTGGGGGTTCTTCTACATTCCTTTCTCTTCCAGGAACCTGTTCTCTGCTGCACAGCTTTAGCTCGTTCTCCCAAACATGTCATCTGACAAAAGAAGTCCCTACTGATGCATCCAACTCATTAGTGCAGAGAGCCTGAAGTGAAGATGATGCCCAACAGTGCCTGGCACCACTCTCTGTAGACTGTCAGTGTGACTCAACACTCGAAGGCAGCAAACAATTGTAGACTTGTAACAATACGGGGGAAGTTGATGACATCCTTAAACAGTACCTTTGATCACTGGTGGCAGAGTGGCCCAGCTAATAAAGCTGCTGCTTCATGGCAAACCTGGATTCAATCCTGACATCTGACGTTGCCTGTGTGGAGTTTGCACATTCTCATTGTGACTACGTGGGGTTCATCCAGTCATTGTAATTTCCTCCCACATCCCAAGGACGTGATAGTTGGTGGCTTAATTGGCCACTGTAAGTCATCCCTAGTGCATAAGTCACTGGAAGAATTGTGGGGAGAGATGATCTGAGTGTGGTGATTGTGTGAATGGTACTTAAAAATGTTTATTTGTTGGGCTCTCTGAGCACTGATGTCAGATGCTGTGGTGCAGTGTGGTTGGGAGCGGAGACTGAGGGGCAAAGGGTGCCCCTTCCTGCTGAATAATATTCTGACGTCCTTCTTTAAGTGAAGATGTAAACTAGAGCACTGAGCTCCAAAGTTACCGTGCTGGCATCAAATTAGTGTTGAACCATGGTGATGTGCTATTAATAGAATGATCTGACTACTCTGCATAGATCTGTGGGGCATTCAGGGCTCTGCAACCTGGCACACTGTTACCTCAAGTATGCTCACACTGTTAATCTCATTGGAATCTCTACGGCTTTGAAAAGAGTGAGTGCAACAGAGATCAGTCTTATCCCCACGAGTTTATAATCGAAGCAACTCACTTCAGGCCTTTGATTCAGCACTAGTTTACTTTAATGAGCTGTGGTGCTTGCAGCTAATTTGTGAGCTCTCCTCATTAATGGCTTAAGACTGAATCAGAGACAATAGCAATGCAGGAAAGTACGTATTCAGAAAATTCCCTGCAATCTGACTTTCCAATTCCAAAGATTAAATACCCTGCAAACTGGCTTTCCAATTCCATTGATTGGTATTTATCAGTTATTCATTCCCTCTGTTTTAATTCCAGTGCTTAAAATGAGAGTCAGCTCTGGCTCATTCCTGAGTCTCCAAGCTTGTGGATGTGAGTTCTATTCCGGAAACAAAGAACGTAGGTTGATATTCACAGAGCAAATCTGAGGGAGTGCTTGATTTTCAACTGAAACATTAAACCAAGCTCAGTCTGTTTCCTCAGATGAACATAAATACCCTGAAGTTATTTTGTAGAAGTGTGTTGTAGTTGAATTTCAGTGTCATGGTCAATATTTGGCTCTCATTAAACACACCTTAAAATTAATTATTTGGTCATTTTCTTACCGGTGTTTGTGGGACATTACATTGTAGAAGTTGACTACTAGACTACCTATATTAAACTATGACAGCATTTTAATAGTGCTTCATTGATTGTTAATCATTTTGTGATTTTGGAAAGCCACAGAAGGTGCTATAAAATGTCTTTTTAATCACTTATTCCACAATTCTGTTGAACTTATTTTCACTGCCCTCCTGAGTAGTACACTTCACACAAGGATGTGATTAAGCTAGAGAGGTGCAGAAAAGATTGAGCAAGTAGAGGAATTAAGTTCTAAAGAGAGACTGAATAGGCTGGGATTGTTTTCTCTGGAGCACTGAGGGGTGATCTGATGAGGGGCACAAAGTGGATAGTCATTGTCCTTTCCCCAGGGTAGATGGGTTTAAAACAAGATGTAGCTTAAGCCAATGCATAGGTATAAGGAATGAGCTGCCAGTGGAAGTGGTAGAGGTGGGTACAGTATATGGAATGAGCTGCCAGTGGAAGTGGTAGAGGTGGGTACAGTATATGGAATGAGCTGCCAGTGGAAGTGGTAGAGGTGGGTACAGTATATGGAATGAGCTGCCAGTGGAAGTGGTAGAGGTGGGTACAGTATATGGAATGAGCTGCCAGTGGAAGCAGTAGAGGTGGGTACAGTGACATCATTGGTACAGGTTAATGGATAGGAAGTGTGTAAAGGTTCAAATGTGGACAAATGGGGCTGGCTGAGAAGGCATCTGGGTCAGCATGGAAGAGTAGGGGCAAAGGGTCTCTTTCCAGTCTATATGATTCTTTGACTTAATTTGCTACTTGCTATATAAAGCAGTTGGATTAGAAATCTGTCCTTTGTTCCGGATGCAAAACATTTAGGTTTATTAGACTCCGTTTCAGAAACTTGATTAAAAAAGGAAGCACAATGTAGAATAGAACTTTTAGTTGTCAATATCTGTTGTTTCTTGCATTACTGCCAGTAGAATTGTTTGTCAAGACATTGTTTTCATGTGGAAATAATAAGAAAAATGCTATTAAAACTCAGCAATTTCGGCTGCAGCTTGGAGAGAGAAAGTTGACTCTTCCTACTGCTGATCTGTCAGTTTTCCAGCATCTTTAGCTATTTCTACTTTTGTGTATGCTATATATACATACTTGTGATATAAAGGGATCAGAAATGCTTCAGGAATACATTTTTAACCTTTCATTGTGGTTGTTTTTAAGCACCTTTATGACAGTATGCTTGGGATAAATCAGTAGTAAGTAATAGGCAGCCTGCATACAAATCAATCAGCTTAATGATCATGGCTCAAACCAATAGAACTCAAAGACTGGCTAGCAAAACAATGCTGGACTATTTACCATATTGTAGGTACACCTATGCAGGCTTATGTCTAACATAAAACATACCTATGGTGTTGTTAATTGATTCATGGTTGTCATATTAAAAAAGCCTTTGCAGAATGCTACAATATAAGCCTATGTCAACTGTGCATTGCAAATCAGTACTCATGGCATGCAACAGGATTCTGTATTGGGACCTAAACAATTTAAAATCAATATCAATACCTTGGATGAAGGGATTGAATGTTGTTAGGTGTGCTGATGATAGAAATATATTTTGAGGAGTTTACATTGAATCTGATTGAAAGGTCACGTGAGGGAAAACAAGCCAGTGTATCCAATCTCTCCTCATAACTAAAGTCCTCACATCTTAGCGCTATCCTGGTAAATCTTCTCTGGAATCTCTCCAGTGCAATGATTTCCTGTAGTGTGGTGAACAGAACTGCATGCATTATTCCTCTTATTTTTTTTTGCTGAAAACAGCCACTCTTTCCTATTCTTTAGTTCTATGCAAAATCTTGAATCAATATTTATGCTTTACTTTCCGAGGTATACAAACTCTTCCATTTCTGGCAGCGTTAGCATTCCAGAATGTAATTCCAGCTGCCAAGTAATGTAATTTTCTGTCATTCTGATGGCGGATCTTCAACCTGAAACAATGCCTCTGTTTCTCTGTCCACAGATCCTGCCTGACCTGTTGGGCATTCCATAAAATTTTGTTCTCATCTCAGATTTCCAGCATCTGCAGTTTAAAAAAAAATTCAGTCGAATTCCCTTTATAAGCCTTTCTATTTTTCTTAAAACTTAGTTCCCTTAATATGGCTTGGTATAATATTTTTTGGAAAAGCAAGCAGGGTTGCTCCTTTGAGTTTCGGATATCCCTAATGTCTATATTTTTTGGCAGACCCTGTTTAGGATTTATTAATCTTTGTTTTCCCAGGTACAATAAAGTTTATTTCAGACCTCTGCAAGTAGAAATTGAAGTCTGTACAAACTACCAAGGGGGCTTGCAAATGAACTCTAGATCTTGGGATACTTTTTCCTCCTCTATCTCGTGAGCAGAAAGGTGCCCAAAGCAGTAATTATTTTTTAAATTAATTTTTAGAACAAGTATGTGGTCTGTAGCAAATGTACTAGTCTCCATTTAATGAGATCCCCTAACAAAAGGGGGAGAGAGAGGATAGAAAATATTTAATCCAATTTGACAGTTACTCTGTGAGCGATTCATTGTCAAGTGACCATTACTGGATTTCCTTTCGATGGTAACTCAAATCAAGTGTGCTTCTATGATGTTCAAGAGTTGTCAGAAGACTTGAGAACCAAGAAGATAAATTCTCTGCATATTCTAGCCACATTTAAACCTTACTCAAAACGTCAGAGGGAAGTTGATTATTTATTCAATAACTTTATGTGGGACTTTACCAAGTCAAACTGGCTGTTGTATTTTGCTGTATTATTTTCTCTTATTGGCTCTGAAGTGTTTTGGGATTTACTTTACAGATGTTAGGAAACAAAGTGTGCATGGAATTATGCTATATTTAGAATGATACATTATTTGTGTACTCATCTCTATATCTGTTTTATGACCGAGGAAAACTAACTTCTCATTACATAAATCATGAATATATAGTAAGTTTGAATTATTGGCATGCAATTATTAGCATTATGAATGGATAGTAGAACTCAGTTTTATTATATTTTCATATAGAATTGATATATTCTGAGAATATTCTAATAACTTCTAATGAAATAACTGACAAACATTCACATGACCATGATTGACACTCATATTTCAGAAATCTCCAACAAATTTCTTTTACCTGATGCTTTGCTGTTTTTATGAGTTATGTTAGTTCCTATTTCAAAGTAAAATTCTTCTTTTCTGTATTTCAGTGGACCAGAAGAAAAACACCATACCAATCGTCCAAAGATCAAGTCTGCCCAAACCTGGGCACTCTGGACTTCGTCCTCCTGGTTACTCTCGATTGCCAGCAGCTAAGCTTATGGCTTTTGGATTTGTCAGAAGTTCAAGTCTGTCATCGGTATCAAGTAACCAGTCCAATGACAGTGTGCATAGTGACCACGGCAAGGCTACAAATCGTAAGCTACAATTTAAACGTTTTTCATATTCTTGAACATGTCTCTGAATTTATTCCTCTTGAAATCTTAAAGGAATCAGAATGGCCACCCTGAGTTTTGATTGAAATGACAAAACATTTAGACTTCTGAAACAGGTAAAGTCAGAAAACATGAGAGTTATTGAAATTAAGCTTAAGTATTTATTGGTATATAAATCTAAAATTTGATTTCCTAGTATCTTATCCCATTCCATATGTTACATTATGTTAGTATTTTGGAGACAGGCATATTTCAGTTAAATATTGTGCAGAATGTTGTAAGTCATTGAAGGTGTTACAAACAGGTTTTGAATGACCCTGCCAGCGACACATCCTTGGAATTCAGACTTGGGCTGAAATTATATTGAATTCCAGCTCCAGTTTCAGGCTGTTACCTATGAAGTGCATTGCTTAACCAAGAAAATAAAATTATGCTGCTAACTGTGCATTACTGAAGGCTTGCAGTTTTCAAATTTATGCACATGCATTCAAGTCTTGAAATCAGAAATATGCCCTTAGATGTCTTGGCAAAAAAAGATAAAATTAAATATAATGTTATAATGTCCAAATTATATTACATCTATTCTGAACTCAAATCAAAAGGAGACAGCTGCAAAAGATAAGCTGACTTTCTGGCATCAATGCAAAGTCAGAAATGCTCTGAATTGATGTAGAAATGGCCATTTAGCTACATTCTAGGAGAAATGCAAACTTAACAAGTGTAAGCAAAGGAATAAATAGTGATAGTGTAGTATTCACACAGCCTTGTTCACAGTGGACATTGTGTCAGTATATTTTTATCTCAAATTTATTAGCGGGAAGAATTAAGTATAATGTTCACAGCTGAGAAATATTGCTGGTAATCAACACACCCATCTAGTCTCAACTTCAACCTTGCTCTCATCACATTGTTAAAGTGCATGAATCACAGATTCACAAGCATCGGCTGCCCAAATATTAATTTCTGGAAATAGTGAGAAACAGAAACAAAGAACTGGTAGTGCCTCCAGTTGAACCTTGTCTTTTCGTATGTTTTCTCCCTAGCCATCAGTCTGTGGTTTTGTATTGCCATGTGCTCTTGTTTGTTTTCATGCCCCATGTGCTCCTGTCCCCGCTCCTGCTCTACTCTGGCCCCTGTATTACTGAGTACTCTGCCTCTCACCCGTTTCTCATTATTACCTGTTTTGCTGCCACTTGTCTCATTGTGCTCCATCTATCATCTGCCTCTGTTTATTGCTCAGTTTATTTTAGTCCTGTGTTTTCATCTGTTTGTTGCCAGATTGTGCCAGTGAATTTTCCTGAGCCTTTCCAGCATTCGTATCTGTACTCTGTCCGTCTGAATATCGACTCTGCCTGTTTCCTTGATTCTGGTTTTTGGATTTCTCTGGATGTTTTGACCTCTGCCTGAACTTTGATGCCAACTTTATTTGCACCTCGGGATTTGTTACTCAATTAATATCACTGTGTGCACAGTACTGGGTCTGTGATTGGATCCCTGCTCCAGCAACCTGACAATACAATCTGGCCGGAATGGATGCAGCAGACCCCGGTCGTTTGAGAGCTGCCCTGGAACAACAGGGAGTGATGCTGTGGAGACACCAGAAACAGCTGGACTCCGTATTTGGGGTAGTGGAGTCGCTTTCTGCAATCTTGTGGCCCAAACTCAGTCACTCCAGCTGTCCCAGAGTGCCCATCAACATTCTGTGCCTGCATCTTCTGCTCTGCTCTCCACGTTCTTGCTTACTCCTCCTGTCCAAGAGCACCATCTGCCCCCTCCAGAAAAGTACTCGGGTGAGCCTGGTACCTGCCACTCTTTTCTTTCCCAGTGCACCCTCATTTTTTGAATTACAACCAACAACCTTTCCAACTGATCGAACCAAGGTGGCCTACATCATCACTCAACTGTCTGATCGGGCAACAGAAGGGGGAACAGCCATTTGGGAGGCAGGCTCATCTTTCTGCATCAGTTTTCAGTTATTTTCTGAGGAGATGAGAGAAGTGTTCAATCACTCCAAACATGGGAGGGAGACTGCCCATGAAATGCTGCGCATGGTGTCAGATTATGCCATAGAGTTCCGGACCCTAGCCACCACCAGTGGCTGGAACTTGGAGGCACAGTACAACACCTGCCTGAATAGCCTCTCTGAAGACATCAAGGATAAGCTGGTCACCCAGGACCTTCCTGCCACCTTTGAAGCCCTGGTAGATTTGGCCATCTGTGTTGATGTTCGCTTTCAGCAGCGCCACAGAGGGAGGGGTAGTAGAGGGTCCCTGGGGGCACGGGGTGAGTTCCAAGCTCCTCGTCAGTCTACATTGCCCTGCCATTTGCCTCCATCTACAATTCCCGTTCCAGACCCTGAAGCTATGAAGGTTGACTGTACCTGCCTGACGCCAACTGAAAGACAAAGGAGAATCAGCACCCATTCCTGTCTGTACTGTGACCAACCAGGACATTTCACCTCCACCTGTCCAGTAAAAGCCAAGCGCTCACCAGTAGAACGAGGAGTACTGGTGAGCGTGACCCCTGCCCGGCCCTCCTCAACACCACTCAATCTCATACCTGCTTCTCCGGAGTGGGGCGTCCAACGGTAGCAGTCTCCATCTTGGTCGGTTCTGGTGCGGAGGGGTGTTTTATCGATTACCCACGCATGTTTTCCAGTCACCATTGATGGCCAACGCCTTGAATGGTCGGAGACTGGCCAACATCACGGCCCTGGTGAGTCTCAGTTTATCTGGCAACCATCATGAACAGTTAGCCCTTTATGTTATTGACTCTCAAGCTCCCATTATCCTGGGCCATCCCTGGTTAGTTAAACACAACCCCATACTGACTGGCTCAGTCACAAGATTGTAAGCTGGAGCCCATTCTGTCACTCCCACTGCCTCCGCTATGCTCAGATCCCCTTGTCTGGAAGCCCAGATCTCCCCCAAGGAATTTCCAGACCTTAGTGCCATCCCTCCTGAATACATGGACCTCAAAGCTGTGTTTAGCAAGTCCCGGGCCACTTCCCTACCGCCCCATCGTCCTATGATTGCACCATTGACCTCTTGCCTGGCACATCTCCAAGGGGCCACCAGTATTCCCTGACCAGAACAAAAAGCCATACATCTTCATGCAGCTTGTTCACCATTCAATAAGATCATAGTTGATCATTCACTTCCGTGCCGTATTCCTGTACACACATATTCCTCCAGTAAATTTCTATCCAACGATCAATCACTATCTGAGCAACTGAGTCTTAACAGGGAGGAGATGGCGGTGCGACGCAGTGCGTGCAGCTGTTCCGAATTGATATCTGTGAAGTAGGATGCTGGACACAATCCTGATTTGATAGAGACAGATGTGAAGCAGCACGGAACATCTGGAGAAACTTCTGAAATGCCTGCTTCACTGCCGCTGCTACTGTGAGATCGAGAACCTCCACAGGGAAGGCCCCAAATCCTCGGCCTTGCCTATTGCCAGGGCCGGGGTCAAAGTGCTCGGCAGAGATGGTGCTCATTGCATTGGTGTCAGAGAGCTGGTCGGAGGCTCGGAGTTTTCAGACTGACTCGGAATCGGACTGTGGTCGGATGCTTCATCGGCAAGTTTGCGGTGCTGGAGGTTCACCGTCTGGGTTAGATGTTGGGAATTTCGAGAGACTTTTACCATGCCCATGGTCTGTTCTTATCAAATTACAGTATTGCTTTGCACTGTTGTAACTATATGTTATAATTATGTGGGTTTTGTCAGTTTTTCAGTCTTGGTTTGTCATGTGTTTCTGTGATATCATTCTGGAAAAACATTGTATGATTTCTTAATGCATGCATTACTAAATGACAATAAAAGAGGACTGTCCTCATAACCTAATCTAACAGACCTCTTGGGTATACAATTCCAATGATTCACCTCCCTCTGGAGGTGACTTCTGGTCTTGACATTTTAGGTAAGAGAAGCATCATTCATGTTTCTACCCTGTCAACCTCAAAAATCTTGTAGGTGTCATTGAGATCATCTCTTATTCTTAAGGTTGTTATAGCTGGGGTGGTAATGGCGACAAGCTCCCACTACCTGTTAAATACCCTGTGGCGTGCGCCTCACGTAGCCTCTGACAACCCAGTTCAGCTCCTCAACTTCATATGTTACCTAGAAAGCCCAGCAGAACTATTTCTACTGGCAGGAGAAGGGGCAAAGGGAGATTACTGGCACCTTAAAACCAGTTGCTTTGGGCAGATGGGGCTCGTCAGCTGTGGGTGGCAGCTCATCTTGGAGAAGGAAAGCTCTGATCTCAAACCTCCACTGCCTTGTGGCTATACCCACTCATGGGGAAGGCTTCAGGAGTAAACCCTGAGGGAAAATTCCAGGGCCAGAAGCTCTTGTTACCATCTGTATTTTTAAATAAATAAATATTTTGCTTTGTATTTGAAATTTAAAAAGAAAAGAAAATGTTGGTACAAGGGATAATATAGTATTCGAGTACCTGTATGTTCTCCTGGAGGTGAAACTGGGGAATGTAGGCTTTTTACTTGAAATTGTTAAATTCAGTTCTGACTTGCAAGTCTATAAGTGCACTAAATTTCTGTTTATCGAGCTTGATTTAAGTGAGCATTTACCACATATTGCTTTTGTAAGAGTTTAAAGATCTTAATTTGTTTATTCCGTAATCACTTTGTGACCAAGTATATAATGCATATTTTCTCTAAGCCAGTATAAACTTCCTAAAAGGATCATCAAAGACTGAACACCATACTCCAAATAAAATCAAATTATAATTGCACTGGCATTTGTTTTAAAGGTGACCCTTGAAGTTCTATCACAGATCTAATAATAAGCAGTGCAGAAGAACTATACATCTATTATGCTGAAGCCAGCACCCATTAGCCCTCCTGATCCCTTTTCCCACCTACTTGCTAGCAGTTAATCTCTTATTTTCTCTGACCCTAAACCGTAGTTCAGCAGCTCCCTGGAGTATATTGAACACCAGGTTTACTGTCCTTAGAATGCACTGCTTCAGGTTTAGTTAGATTAAATTACATCTGCTGGTGTCTGGCTGTTCAGTTAATCTTTAATATTCTTTTACAGTTCATTTTGTGCTGTAGGCAGAAAGCAGGTTAGGTTTACAGAAAGAGACATGAATAAAAAACACATGTGAAACAAATGCTAAATATCTAGAGCAAAATAATAGAAATATAGTATTCAATCATTTTGATAAAAACACTTCTTTCCATTGCAGGGGATCCCAACCTTTTTAATGCCATGAACCAATACTATCAAGCAAGGGGTCTGGTGACCCCAGGTTGGGAAACCCTGCTCTAGGGGATAGCATTTCCCACACTTTTTCATTACTTCTGTGATTATCATGAAATGGTAATCTTACCTTAATGTCATAAGATGGGTGGTTTTAAAATTTTCCAAGTTGCTTACTGACCAGAAATATGATAATCAATCCCAAACCCAATTCTACATGGAGGTAAGTGGGTAAACTGCCAACCCAAAGCCAGCAGGTCCTTTATTCACAAGTTAATCAGGATCCAATAAGACCATCAGACCTCACCTACTTCAATATGGCTGGATGAGAAAGCAGTTTCTACTTAAGCTGATGTGCAGAGTATCATTTGACTGATATGACTCTTCTTGTGACTGATATGTTTTCTTCTCGGCTTTTAAGAAGGGCTATAGAATTCTCTCTAGTCCCACAAAGGAAGGTACCAGCATCCTTCTCTAGTGCCTTCATAACCATATGAGAGCATTTCTGTATCTGCGTTTCTGTAAGGGTTTAGAACAAACGCAAGTGTTCTCTTCTCCTTTAGGCTCCTGTCCACCGTGAAGTTTCTTGTTAAAATATAAATGTGAAAAGAGCACTATGTGCAGCCAAAAGAGACACCTATCACCTCTGCAATTTATCCATGAAACAGATTGTTTAGTTGCTCAAACACTTCAGGAGGTAAGTACGCAATTAGAAATGGATTGGGTGAATCCAGTGCTGCATATTATTTCTATAAAGCTGAAAATGGTTCCCTTCTTAGCCAGCAGGGTGTTTTTAGGGGCTATCCTTTGTCACCCTTTTGATCTTTGGTGGATGCCATTTTTGCTGATCTTTGTGAGGATTGTGTTCATACTGAACAAGCTTGAAACAGAAGATGAAACTCAGCATCCATCTTAATTTTGTATGTTAAGGCTCAACATTTTGGTAATGAGGTAATGAGGAAAAGAGGAAAATGTTCCTGAAGTTAGCTAGGACCAAAGTGAAACTGAGTCAGGTACTAATTGCTTTGTTTCTTGTCACTTTCACTTTTCCAAGGAGCCAGAAGCCGAGAGTTAGAGAGGGAGCTTGTAAAAACAAAGGTCTGATTGATTAGCTTATGGAGGGCACCTTAACTACTAAAAGAAAGGCGAGGTTCAGAGGATTGGCCACTTTGAAGCAGGTACTGGGAGATTAAGCCTGCATAAGAGTGGGGAACTGAGGTTTTGGCTCAAGAGGATTCAATGAGGAGAAGGTAGTTTTTAAACTTTCCTGTTAATCTGAGACCTTTGATTCAGTGTAGATAAAACAGCAGTCAGGATGGTGGAATACTCCTCCTGCAAGATGTAGCAAGTTAGAGAATGTCACCATCTCCCTGATGACTACATCTGTGGGAAGTGCACCCAGCTACAGCTCCCAACGGACCGGGTCAAGGAACTGGAACTGGATATACTCAGGATAATCCAGGGATCTGAGTATCTCATGGATGAGAGTTTTAGTGAGGTGGGAGAGGAATGTTGTGATTATACTATAGGGCCCCCAATAGTCATGGAGAAGAGGAAGAACAGATATGTAGACGGAGTATGGATAAGTGCAGAAAGAATAGAATTGCCATAGTGGGGGATGTTAACTTCCCTAATATTGATTGCAACTTCTGTAATCCAAGCAGCTTAGTGGGACAGCATTTTTTTTTCAGTGCATCTAACAAGAGTTCATGAAACAGTATGTGGAGAGTCCAACTAGGGGAGAGAACATACTGGATCTGTTTTCAGAAATGAGCCAGGTCAGGTTGTGGACTTGACAGTAGGTGAACTTTATTAGAGAATAGTGACTACAACTCATTATAAGATAGTTGAGAGTAAGAACAAAACCAAATCTTGGGGGAAGTTACTAAACTAGGTGAGGGAAATTACGAAGAGATGACTTGGGAGATAAGGGATGTTGATTAGGAGCTGCTGCTATCAGACAGTCCACATCTGACATGTGGGAGATGTTTAAAGACCAGCTGAGCAAAGCTCAGGATCTGCATATGTTCTGGTAAGGAGTATGGATAAGGATGGGAAGGTAAGGAAACCTTGGATGAACCAAGAGGTCCTAAATTTATCCAGAAAGAACTAAAAATCAGACTGGGCCGTGGTGGAATATAAAGATACCAGGAAAGTACTCAAGCAGGTGATTAGGAAGCCCAGAAGGGGCCATGAATTGTCCTTTTGCCAGCCAGGTCAAGGATAATCCAAAAGCATCTTATTCATTTATTAAGAAAAAGTGCATAAATGAGAAGGGAGGATAAATTAGGCAGACTGTGCTTGGAGTCACAGCAAGTAGCTGAAGTACTTTATTTTGGTATTTACTGAAGAGAAGGAATTGGAGGTTGGCTAATGTGCTGGGGAATTTTGAGATGGAGGAGATTGTGTTGAGTCTTAAAAGCAGTAAGGTGGATGCCCAGAGGGCCTGATGGCATGGTAGCTTAGTGGTTAGTGCAATGTTTTATAGCATCAGCGATTGGGGTTCAATTCCCACCACTGAGGAATTTGTATCTTCTCCCCTTGACCGTGTCTTTCCTCTGGGTGCTCCGGTTTCCTCTCGCATTCTGTAAGATGTAGAGGTTGGGGTTAGTAAGGTGGGGGCACGCTGTGGAAGCAGACTGTCCCCAGCACAGTAGCAGCAGTTTGTATCAGCTGCAATATGCACTGCATCAACTCACCAGGACTCCTTAGTCTGCATCTTCCAAACTCAGCCTCTATCAGCGATGGCTGGGCTAGGCCAGGACAAGGGACATAAAAGCTTGGGAATTGTTCTGCCTGGAAGTTGTCTTCCAAGTCACACCACATTCTTACTGGAAATGCGTTGTTGTACCACACCATCACTAGGTCAAGATCCCAGAACCCCTTCCCTGACAGCATTGTGGGTACACCCCTATCTTGAGGATTACAGCAGTTCAAGGCAGCTGCTCAGCATCACCTTCTCGAGGGCAATAGTAGATGGGCCAGTAACTGCAAGCCCACTTCCTTTAAATGAACAAGAAAAAGTTTTTTAAAAAACCTCATGAAACATTACCAAGTATGTAGTTGAACTGATGAAATTATCACAAGACAGTAATTCTGCCAACTCATGTTCTCAGATGCCCAGGAACACATTAGTGTCCATGATGAGTAATGAGATGTGATTATTATCAGAGGTGATTCTGACCTTTGAGAGTTCACTGCAAATTGCCTGGGCAGTCAAATTAGCAAGCAAAACTATGCTGGACATGCAAGTCACACTAGCTCTTTCGAATAACAGTGTACAGGTGGGACAAGTGGAACAATACACTGTCCCAAAGCAAACTAAATACCTTTTTAAAAAGGTAACCTAGGCTTTTGCAGATACAGAGTGAAACATGCAACAGTAGGATGTATTGTAGAGTTATCATTCCACCACAAGGCTGGACATTGTTTTTGCAATAGGAATCCCTGGGAAATACTAGACTGAAGGGATTGGCTAATGAGTACAGATGGTATCCTGAAATAGACTGATAATGAGTAAAAGTTGAAGTTTTGCACCAATTCTCAAGGAAACAAATGTGTCTGCATCTGCACCACTGCATCTTGGGGAATGTGGCTTAGCCACTAAGCCTGACAAAGCAGTTTCTACTGACAGGAGAAGGGGCAAAGGTGGGTTACTAGTGCCTCAAAACCAGTCGCTTGGTGCAGACCGGATTCATCAGCCATGGTTGGCAGCTCATCTAGGAGAAGGAAGACTCTCATCTCAAACCTCAGCTATCTTGTGGCTATACCCACTCATGGGGAAGGCTTCAGGAATAAAGCCCGAGGGGAAAATCCGGAGCTGGAGTCCCTAAAGTAGTCCTATGTTGAATTCAACACTGACTGGCAACTCCAGCAATGCTACTAGTGACAAACTGTATCGGTCTCTGCCACTCCTTTAGGTTCATCAGATGAACCCAAAGTATCCAGGACATCTTCAGGGAGCAGCATCTCAATAAGGCAGCATCCATTATCAAGGACCTCCAGCACCCAAGGCATGTCCTTTTCTCACTGTTACCATCAGGTAGGAGGTACAGGAGCCTGAAGGCACACACTCAGATTCAGGAACAGCTTCTTCCCCTCTGCCATCTGTTACGAGAATACACATAAAATTAAGATGTTTGCTGGCCTGGGTTAGCATCAGTGACATCAGCAGTTGGTCTGCCACCTGCCCTCAGGGGAAGGAGAGATAAGGAACAATGGAGCAGCGTCTGGAGATGTGTAATGAAGGGACGTGGGAGAGAGAGAGAGCTGTCTGGAGCGGCTCCCCCTTTGAAGCCTGAACTGTTTGAAGTGATGGACAGGCAATACCCCAGCAGGGGGATAAAAAGGGACAGGTTCGCTAAGACAGACACACGCCACCCGAGGTAACGAGACCCTGGAAGCGGTGCGCCTCTCGAGTGGGTGAGAAGTACCAGACAACGACCAGGGTGGAAAGGTACGATCAGCGGGAACCCGGTGTATGTCCGCCCTTGCCTGGGTGCCGGGTTCACTGCAGAGGATCGACTGCATCTGGAGGAGGGGTCACAGTCGGTGACCTCAGGTGACATCACCAAGGACCCGCCCAAAAGCTGCTTGTGAACCATCTTGCCGGTCTGTGAGTGAAGCCGTTCTGAATGATCAGTTATTCCTGTTCTATCGCTCTCTTCCCCCACCTTGTCCATCGCCATGGCAACGATTACTGCGAACTGAACTATTAACTGGACTGAACTTCGAGTCATTTTGAAATTTGGTCATTTACCCCTAGACAACGATAGAGCTTGATTGATGCTGTTATCTTAATTCTGTGCACATGTGTGGTTATCATTGTTGAACTGTTGCATTTATTATCCTTTCGATTACTGTGTTGCTTGTTTCTTTAAAAAAACTTTTAGTTCTAGTAATCCAGACTCCAACTGAGTGATCCATTTCTGCTGGTTTGGCAACCCAGTTACAGGGTACGTAACACATCCGATTCCTAAATGGACATTGAATCCTTTGACACTACCTCACATTTTTACTATACAGTATTTCTGTTTTTTGTATGTTTTTTAATCTATTCAATATATGTATACTGTAATTATATTTATTATTAATCATTTTAAATTTATTTTTTCTCTTCTATATTATGTATTGCATTGAACTGCTGCTGCTAAGTTAACAAATTTCAGTCACATGCTGGTGAAAATAAACCTGATTCTGATTCTAATTCTGAATGGAGAAGGGGAGCTTGCTACATGGGCAACAGCTTGCTGTCCATACCGTACTGCCCAGGCATAAGCATCTATTCAGCTAGGATGCAATATCCACGGTCGAACCTGACCGACGGAGGCCCTCACCTTAGGGGATAGCTCAAGCAGCAATGGAGCAGTCTCCATGTTGCTAATGTTAGACCCTTCTGTGGGAAGGTGCTCCTACTGATAAGCGATGCTCATTTGAAATGGATGGACATACAGTATCAAATGAATATTTCAACATACTACAGTTGTAAAGTTCAGAGAGACATTCAGTGATCAAAGACTATCTTACATGTTAGTATTGGATAATAGAAGTTGCTTCTCAAATATTGAATTTGAAGATATCATGGAATGAAATGGCTCAACAATGTGATACATGTCTCCAGCCCCCTGGTATGAACATAGAATTCTCCAACTTCTGGTAATTCCCTCCCCCCCCCTTCCCCTATCCCTATCCCTATTTCACTCTGCCCCCTCCCCTAATTGCCTATCACCTCCCTCATAGTTCCACCTCCTACTACCCATTGTGTTTTCCCCTATTCCTTCTTCACCTTTCCTGCCCATCACCTCCCTGCTTCCCCTCCCTCACCCCTTTATCTTCCCCCTTACTGGTTTTTCACCTGGAACCTACCATCCTTCTCCTTCCCACCCTCCCCCCCCACCTTCTTTATAGGGCCTCTGCCCCTTCCCTCTTCAGTCCTGATGAAGGGTTCCAGCCCGAAACATTGACTGATCGTTTCCACAGATGCTGCCCAACCTGCTGAGTTCCTCCAGCATGTTGTGAGTGTTGCTTTGACCCCAGCATCTGCAGAGTATTTTGTGTTTACAACGTGATATATGCCTGGCTTATTCTTTCTGTAATGGAGTAGCATAGAAAGCTGTCAGGATTCAAAGACAGAATCCTAACAATGCGGGGTGACAGAATTAAAATCAATAGTTTCGATTCCTATGGAGTTACTATGCTTATGTACAATGGACAGTCTCTTGCAGAGTTGTTCATGGCAAGGCAATTGAGGTTAACTCCATTGGAAACCAGAGAACTAAAATTGAGAAAGAATAATTATAAATGAAAGAATAATGAGGGGAAGTATTAATTAATTTAGCAGCACAGGTAGTGCAGCTATATAACAGCTCCAGTCACCCAGATTCAGTCCACCCTCTGGTGCTGTCTGTGTGGAGTTTGCATGTTCTCGATGTGATTGTGTCAGTTTACTTCAGGTGCTCCAATTATCTCTCACACCCCAGAAGATTTGCTGGTTGCTAACTTAATTGTTGCCTGTAAATTATCCCTCATGCAAGTGACTGATATGAGAATTGGCAAGTGTTCATGGGCATGCAAGAGACAATTGAAAATACAGTAAATGGGGGAATAACATTGAGATTGCTCTGGAAGCTTGCATGGAGTCAAAGGGTTGAATGGCCTCCTACATTGAAAGGAAATACAATATATTAAAATGGACAAATCATCAGGTCCAGATGAAATGCATCTCAAACTGTTTATAAACAAGCAAGAGAGGAAAGCACGAAGGATCAAAGTAAATCTCTCATTTTCCCCTGGCTACAGCACTGGTGCCAGAGGATTGGAGGATAGCTGATATACCATCTATTTATCAAAGTGAGAAAGGGATAAACCAAGTAAGTGCAGACTGGATATTTTGAGTAAATTATTGAACTCAGTTCTAAGAGAGTGTGTTAATGAAGGCACTGATGAATCAAGATCATTCAGCATGCATTTGTTAGGGGATAGATGTGATTGAATTTTTGGTTTCAGAAGATGGCATTGATGGGAGCAATATGTTTGATGTAGACTATGTATATTTCATCAAAGATTTTGTAGATATCTCATATGGCAAGCAGATCAAAAGGGATAAAACCCCAAGGGATCTAAGGAAGAGCGACAATTTAAATCTAAAATTCTCTGTGGCAGGAAGTAATGGTTGGTGGTGTATTTTTGTTACTGCAGAGCAGTTACCAGTAGAATTTCACAACATTCATTACTTATTCCTTGCTCTTGTAATATATTTTTAGTGATTTAGACAAATACAAAGGATGTGATAAAGTTTTCAAATGATACAGAAAAACACTGAATATGAGAGGAGAGGAAAGCTTTAATCTGGTTGGTAGGACAGAAATGTGCCAAGTGAAGTAATTTCATTGAGTCATACAGAAAGGGAAGTGATTATATAATAAATGAGAGGGAGGACAACAAATGGTGAGGAGAAACAGGTTAACTTAGTTTATTCATCAGTTAATAATGATAGCAGGGCAGATGAGTAAGGGTGTTACAAAGGTAGTCAGGATATTTTTGTTAACCAAATCATAGCATACAAGAGTATGCTAGTATTGTATATACTATAGGTATGGCATGCAGTTTAGTAAAGAATTGATTGCATTAGAGAAGTGCAGAAGGCACTTGTTGCCAAGACTGGAACATTTTAGTATTGAGGGAAGCTTGTACAAGCTAGGGTTGTTTTCTTTGGAATGAGTGTTTGAAAACTTTGGATTTGCACCTAATTCCAACATCTTTTCTGGAATACAATTCTTAAAAAGTAATAATCATTCAGTGAGCATGTAAAGTTGTATATTCAGAGATTGAACAGATGCTTAGAATGGGGCCTGAAGGTTGTGTTGTCAAACAACCTTTTTGAATCACAGAGATAAAAGTAACTGCAGATGCTAGAATTCTGAAGTAAAACACAATACTAGAAGCTCCTAATAGGTCAGGCAGCATCCATGGAAAGAGAAATAGAGGTTATGTCCATCAGTTCTGAGGTGTCTCCTACTTAAAATGTTACTTTCATTTTTCTATCCATAGATGCTATCTGACCTGGTGTTTCCAGCACTGTTTTTACTTCCTGAATCATTATTCTAAAAGTTTGGAAGTTGGAAATATAGATGGTTGACACTTGCATTCTATTTCACTTCAAGATAACTTGTAAGGTCATCTAGTGGATTTGGGTTAATTGGCACATATCAGGACCAGTACCTTTTGGCCCAATTAGCTGAAGTTTCATGGAAATAGTTAAGTTAATTTATCAGGTTTCAGTGGGACTCAAGTGCAGACCAATGAATACTTTTTCACCAGGATTTATTAGGGAGCACCAAGGCAATAGTCTTTCAAAAACATCAGGCAGGCACAAATCCAAAACGGCAGGCAGAGGTCTTACCAGGAAAGGCAGTCAGGCGAGGGCAGACAATCCAGAATGCACAGGCAAAAATCAGGTCCAAGAATGGGCAAAATCCAAAACACAAAATCAGGCAAAATCAGTTGGCAGAAGTCACAATAACAGACTAGAACAACACAGGTCAGAACTGGGACAAACTGGCAGAGAATACCTGTCTGTCTGCATCTTGTTTTACAGCAGTTGGCATCCAGCTTAATGGTGCATTACCACCACCCTCTGCTCCAGAATGTGCACTAGACATACATTCTAAATACACACACACTTACTTCACCCTCCCATCTTTGACCATCCTAGTATCCTATTCCTGTTATTCGTCATATTCTATAAAAAACCCCTGTACCCCTTAAAAACGCTAAAATTACCTAGACTTGTGCTCTCTCACCCATGCCCAGCAACCCTTTTAATGTGAATTCCTGCATCCCCAACTCCCTTAATTTATTTCTCATCATCTCTCTGTATCCCATACTTCCTGCAACACAAAACTACATGTTCTACTGACTCCTCTTCCTGACATTCCTCACACAATCCTGTCTGGTGTTTCCCTATCATTTTCAATGTTTTGTTTAATGCACAATGCCCCAGCCTTAACCTAGTCCACACAAATTCCTCTCTTCTGTTTCCATTACCTACCCTAGTAACTGCAACACTCTTTTGTATTTGATATAAATGCCTCCCTTTCCCACCTTTGCCACATTTGGTTGACTTTTTCCCCAGATTACACACTTAACCTCTGCTTTACTGATACTAATGTGCATTTCCACATTTTCTTTCTTTAACGCCCTCTTTGCCAACTCATCCACCCTCTCATTCCCCTTCTCATTCCCCTTCACCCCTACATGTGCTGGAACCCCTAGAAATTTTACCTGACCTCCCTGATTTGCAATTCTTGTAACTAACTGAAGGACTTCATAAAGTACATCTTGCCAACTGTTTGTGTGAAAAGACCTTAAACTTGCTAGGACTGAGGATGAATCTGAACATATCAATGCTTTGGCTTGTCTGGCTTTCTGCACCCATTGCAATGCAACCAACACCGCCAGCATCTCCACTGTAAACACCCCTAACTTATTAGATGTTCTTCTGCTGATTCCAATTTCTTTTGCTGCTATTACCACCCCAAACCCTGTCACTCCTGTTTCAGGTTCTTTCGCACCATCCGCATAAATGTGAGTATAATCACTATACTTTTCCATCACATGACAGTTAAATGCATTTACCAAATCTGTTTTATATCTTTTTTTCCTTTTTACCTCCAACAAATGCCAGTCTATGTCAGGCCATACAAGCTTCCATGGAGCTACAACCAGATAAACTACTGAAGGACTTATCCTCAGATCAAATACTCCACATTCTTTCACGATATCATTCCCTACCCGACTAAAGGTATCCCTCTGAAACCTCCCATTTTCCCAGCACTCCTGCAACACTCCTTTTGCAGGGTGAGAATCATTGTGCCCCTGCAAGTTAGCCCAGTAGTTTGCCATCAGTTGTATCCTTCTTAGTTCCAAAGGCATTATTCCCATTTCTACCTGTAGGGCTGACACTGGTGACGTTTTAAAAGCCCCACTGCACACTCTCAAGGCCTGAGCCTGAATCACATCCAGTTTCCTTATAAGAGACCTAGCTGCTGATCCATATACTATATTTCCATAATCCAATACAGATCTTACTAAAGCCACATACATTCTCTTCAAAGCTGAACAACTTGCTCCTCATTCCCTACCAGTCAAACATCTCATCACATTTATTACTTTCTTACATTTCTCAACTTTCCTGATATGGTCTGCCCATGTTAATCGTGAATCAAATATAACTCCCAGAAATTTAAATGATGCAACCCTTTCTAATTCAACCCCATACATCCTTAACTTCTTCCCTACCTCAACCCTTTTCCTGGTAAAAAAAAAATAGTGAGTTTTGTCTACTGAAAATCTACATCCCCAATCATAACCCCACTCCACCACTTCATCAATTGCTTCTTGTAGTTTCCTGATTATATGGTCCATGTTCCTGCCTCTTTTCCACAAGGCCCCATTGTCCGCAAACAGTGACCTACCTATATCCACTGGTACCTTTGTGAAGACATCATTGATCATAATGATGAAAAGTAACAGGCTAATCACACTACCTGGAGGTGTGCCATTTTCCACTATGTACTGTTTTGATAATTCTGATCCAATCCAAACTTGAATTTTTCTACCAAACAAAAAAATCTTTAATCCAATTAAAAACTCTCCCACCAACCCCCATCTTGTGCAGTTTAATTAATAATCCTTCCTTCCACATCATATCATAGGCTTTTTCAATGTCAAAGAACACTGCCACTACTGATTCTCTATTTGCCTGGGCCTTCCTTATTTCAGTCTCTAACATAATCACTGAGTCCATGGAATTCCTTCCCTTTCTAAAACCACTCTGATAACTTGCCAGCATTCCCCTTTTCTCAAGCTCATATGATAACATTTCTGTTATCATCCTTTCCATTATCTTACATATACTTGATGTTAATGCAATTGGTCTGTAGCTAGTGGGTTTTGACAGATCCTTGCCAGGCTTCCTTATTGGAATTACTACTGCTTCTTTCCATGCACTTGGTAATCTTCCCTCCTCCCACACTGTTATAAAAATGCAGCAACTTCAAGAGCACTCCTTCTCCTAGATTTTTTAGCATCACAGAGCATATCAGATCTTTCCCTGGGGAGGTTGGTCTCAATCTCTTTATTGCTCTCACCATCTCTGCTAATGTAAATGGATCATCAATTATATCATCTGTTCCTTCCCTCCTGCTTAACACACCTGGGTGTTGGCTCATTATTCTTTCCCTTCTTCTTCAGACAAATTTTCTGAACTGTGTATCAGTACAAATGACTTGGCCATGACCTCAGCCTTATCCCTACTGGAGACTGCAGTTTCCTCCTCAGATATCATTACTGCATATTCCTATTCCCTTCTATCTCCTCCCATCCTCTTAATCATTCCCCATATCTCTCCCACAGGTGTTGTTCTTCCTACCTTGTCAGAAAAACTCCTCCAACTGGCAGAGAATGCTAGTCAAGGCAGGGTTTAAATGAACAGGGTAATGAGTGAAAATTAGAAACAGGTGGGTGCAAATGAGGAGACAAGCAGGTAATTGGAGGAAGTCCAAAAAAGAAAGGGGCTGGGCCAGGACCCACATGGCCAGGTGAAAGAAAACAGAAATTAAAGACTGTTGTGATCCAGAGCTACCAACAGAGACCCTTCGACCCAGTGTTCAGGCCGGATCCTTAACATAACAGTTAAAAAGGTTAAAAAATTACAAGCTACCATTTATCTGAGTAGTAAATTATGTATATAAATGAAATACAGAACAAATTAAAACACCACCAATACTACTAGAGTACTATAAAACTGTATTAGTTCCTAATAGTTATTGACAGAGGACTTCATTAAGTGTACGCTGCCCTGCTCTTTTGATTGACTATAAATGAACAAAATCAGCGCAGACACCTGGTGCAGATAATGGATTTCCTTCATACACTGCTTTCAATGATTTCATCATCCAAATCTTTATTTTCATTGTAACGTTCAAGATGATTGTCGATGACTTCATATTCTTCATAGTTCCTACCTAACTGTTGAAGTAGTGAAATCATTTCATTTCATTCCCAGTCATTTCTAGCATCTCTAAGCCTGACTGCCTGAAACTGCAGTCAGCAAAACAGTTCGGAATTGCCTTACTGCTTATTCCTCATCAACAATCAGTGACAAAAGTCACTTTTTTTTTAACAAGAACACATGCAACTGATGCTATTTAAAAAATATTCACTCTTAAGCACGGTATAGTGTCTAACAGCCACCCAAATGAATGCAACTGATGCTAGTTAGAAACTGTTCAACAGTCTCTTGTCCCAATTAAGTGGAATAGTGTCCAAAATAAATAAAGTAAATCCTGGCAATTTTCTGGATTAGATTTTGTTCTTTAAAAGTTATTGCCCCAAAGAAGTGGCTACCCCATTAACCAATAGTCTAATTAACCAGAACCCATCATATATATTTTCAGCTCAAGTATATGTTGTATAACGTTTTATCTTGTAATTTTAAGTTTATGACTTCATCTGAATTCATAATCTTAGATAACCTCGATTATACTTCTACATATACGTATATCCTAAATGTAATGTTGGTAGAAGTTAAATATTAAGACTTGAACTGGGAATAGAAAATAGTGAATGCTGTTTATCAGATTTGGCAGTTGATAACAGAATCCACATATCACAGATGTAAGGACATAAAACTAATGGAACTCACTATTTTACAGCATGTTCTGGATGTAGGGACTTTGTTTAATTTCTACAGATTCCTCAGTCCCCTAGTTTGCATATTCATAGTTCCATAAAACATTTGTTTACATGATTTGCCACAAGGTCTGCTTAGCTTTCGAGTTTTGAGATTCTAGCTCCACTAACAATAATTATAGTTTTGAAGCATTCCAATGGTGAATTGAAATGAAATGCAGAAGTATATTATTTATATTACTATCTCAAGAAGTCTAATTTTAATTTACTTTATTCATTTGCATTAGTTGCAGGTTGGGTTGAATGGTTTAAACACAAGAACAACTTTGCAATTACTGTATATAACACATACTATATAGAAAAATATCCCAGAGTACATCACAAGTCTATGGTCAGAGATAAAGGGATGTTGTTCAAAATATTAGATGGTGTGGTCAATGAGTTGAGTTTATGGAGAAGCAGGTGAAGATATAGAGATGTTCAGTGGAGACACTCCAGAATTTAGAGAAACCAAGCATGAGAGAGTGAGTGAAGACAGAGAATGGTGAGCTCCTAGTGCAATAATTTTCAATAGCCTCCTAATCTGGAAGGTATATCTGCAGGGTTTACCTAATATTGTTTCTTTTCAACTTATTTAGCACAACCAGCACTTATTGTACAAAGTCCAACAAGTTTTCTATTGCGAACATTTTTCAAGGTCAGTTAAGGAAGAAATTCACATTACAAATTAAACATTCCTCTTGGTGGAAAAGTGAACACTATGATTTTTGTTTTCACATCAGTCACTGCATAAATATAATGCACCAGAACTGGAAACAACTTGTAGTTGCATTTGATGCTTTCCAGCTTAGTGAGACAAATGACCATTCCTTTAAATTACCCACTAGTTGTTTTAATGAGCTTACTGCTAATGTGTTGCAAATAAATGTCTCAGATTTTGAACTTTCTGATTGATTAAGTTTTTAACCAACTGCGATGGACATTGACTAAATCCTAAATTTTGTCTTTAGCACTTTGAGTGGTCACCCATCTCTCACGTGAGCACAATTTTTTCAATGAGTTGTAAACTTAACTTGTTCAGCACCCATGTCTTCCTTTCTTCAAAGGTGCTGAGATTTATCACTTCCACCGTCCTGAAATGAAAACATTTCCTGTTCTTATTTTTGCTTGGAATGAAATTAGATGCTGGAAATCTGAAGTAAAAATAGGAGATGTGACAAACATTGATCGGCAGAAACAGAGTTAGTATCTGTTGAAGGGTCTTTAACCTGAAATGTTAACTCTGTTTCTCTTCCCACAGATGCTGCCCAGAATTGCTGAGAGTTTCCAGTATTGTCTGTTTTTATACTTATTATTCTATTGTTATTAGCAGCTGACATTGTTTCCTTAATAATTAGGTTCTTCTTTTGTTAAAAAACCTGGAAAGCTCTGTGACATGTCTGCAGGGTAGCAATGTCCTTTACCTAGCATGGTGGAAGTTGCTTGTGTATGCTTTCTTTAACGTGGGATAGTGGTTGCACAACATGAGATACTTCACTTTGAGTATTCGTTCCCACTTCTGCTCTTTGTCCTCTTCCTGCCTTCCCTATGGTTCCTTTCTTTCAGCCCTTATGTCCCACTCTCTCCCCACGTTCCTGGTTGTGGTCCACCTGCTCACATTCACCTGAGCCTGATTCTGCTTGTCTTTATTCCATCCAAGCACCATCTGCACTCCTGGCCACAGTCCAAACATGACCAGCTGCACATTTGATCCTGAGTATGCCTGTGGTACATTCTGGATCAGACAGTATCTGTGGAAAGAGAAACAGAATTAACATGTAAAGTAGAAGACAACATTTTCTGGTTTTGTTTCTTCTTGGAAGAAACTTGAACTCTTGATCAAACCTTGATGGCCCTCTGGGGTAAAGAATTTTCAAAAATTCATTACACTCTGAACTATCTCCTCATTTCTTCTGAGGAAGCATCAAGCAGGTTAGGCAAAGTACATCAGTGGATGCTGTGTACTTGGATTTTCTGAAGGCCTGTGACAAAGTGCCGCTCATGAGACTGCTTAGCAAGATTATTACAGGAATTGTACTACAGGAAAGATACTAGCATGGAAGGAGCATTGGCTAATTGACAGGCAAAGAGTGGGAATAAAGGGAGCATTTACTGATTGGCTGCCGATGACAATTGGTGTTCCGCGGGGGTTGGTGTTGGGATTGCTTCTTTTTACATTGTATGTCAGTGATTTGGGTGATGGAGCTGATGACTTTGTGGTCAAATTTGCAGACAATATGAAGATAGGTGGAGGAGCAGCTGGTGTCCATGAATCAAGAAGGCTGCAGAAGGACTTAAACAGATTAGAAGATGGTATTCCATCTGCCATATCATTGTCCAGAGTCAGGAAGTATATGGTCATGTACTTTGGTAGAAAGAATAAAAGTGTAGATTGTTTTCTAAACGGAGAGAAAACTCAAAAAACTAAGGTGCAAAGCAACTTGGGAATCCTTGTGCAGAATTCCCTGAAGGTTAACTTGCAGGTTGAGTTTGTGGTGAGGAAGGAAATTACAATATTAGCATTCATTTTGAAAGGACTAGGATATGAAAACAAGGGTGTAATGCTGAGGCTTTACAAGGCACTGGCGAGGCCTTACTTGGAGTATTGTGAACAGTTTTGGGCTTCTTATCTAAGAAAGTGCCAAGAACAACCATGGTCATAGAAGGACCATGATCGTCTATATCGTACGGCACATTACAAAATGAACAAACTAAGGAAAGATATGCTGACATTGGAGACATTTCAAAGGAGGTTCACAGAAATAACTCTGGAACTGAAAGGCTTATGATCTGAGGAGTGTTTGATAGCTCTGAGCCTGTACTCTGGAATTCAGAAGAATGAGCGGGGGATCTCATTGAAACCTATTGAATGCTGAAAGACCTCAATAGAGTGGAAGTCGAGAGGATATTTCCTATAGTTGGGGAGTCTAAGAGCAGAGGTCACAACCTCAGAATAGAGGGACGCCCATTTAGAATGGAGAGGAAGACGAATTTCTTTAGCCAGAGGGTGGTGAATATGTGGAATTTGTTGACACAGGCCGCTGTGGAGGCCAGGTCATTGGGTGTATTTAAGGTGGAGGTTGATAAGTTATTGATTAGTCAAGGCATGAAAGGTTACAGGGAAAAGGCAGGACAATGAAGTTGGGAAGGAAATGGATCAGCGATGGGCTGAATGGCCTAATTCTGTTCCTATGTGTTATGGTCTTACACCACCTTCCCCTTGCATGCCACACTGACCTCTGGTTCTGGGCTCATCAGTGAGGGAATCATCCTCCCTCGACCCAACCTATAAAGCTCTGAAGGAATTCTGTGAGTTTCGATGAGACTTCCTCTCGTTCTTCTACAATCTGGATAATATAGGCTTGATCTGTTCAGTGTATTCCTATTTAGCAATACTGACATCCCTGGAACCAGTCCACGGAATCTTCACTGCACTCTCTCCTTTCCCTTGTTAATAGAAGCAAACTGTACTCAGTCCCTCAAGTAACACACATAAAAGTTGCTGGTGAACGCAGCAGGCCAGGCAGCATCTGTAGGAAGAGGTGCAGTCGACGTTTCAGGCCAAGACCCTTCGTCAGGAGTCCCTCAAGTATTGTTTGTTCTTGCTAAGGCCCTATCCAATGTAGTAAGACTTTCTACTTCATCTGCCATATTCAAATCCTCCAGTAATAAACCTGCTCTATGTCTTCCTGCTCACTTATTTACTTGCATCTAGGCGTCCAGCGACTTGTAGTTGCACTCAGCTTCCCTGGGACATTGGAGAGTGGTGGAAGCTGAATTGCTGATAGCATTTAAGAGGTGTCCAGCTGAGCACTTGAATCACCTAGTCATTGAAGACAATAGACTATGTTCTAGAAGATGGGATTAATACAGATGGGTGCCCAGTGATTAATATGGATTTATTGGGTCAATTTCAGGCAGTCCTTGTGGTCCTTTTTCTTTAGCTGTTTTAATTTCATCCTCATCTATCAATCAGGTCAAAAAAAAGACAGAAACCAGACGCCTTGTCCTGTCAGTTCAACTAACCGAAACATGAGGAGCACTCTACCACTATTTTGCCGCAACCAAGGTGATAATGCCAATTCATTGGGAATTGACACTCTTGTTCGCAAGGCCCAGGCACAAGGGGAGACTCTGAAGAACAGTCCTCTGGGTCGGCTGTTCATTCCAAGTTCTGTCCAGTTTCAGGTACTTCAGTGGGGAAATGCATTGAGAATGACTGCTCACCCAGAATCGCCAGGACCCTCAAGTTCATCCAGAGAAGACACTGGTGGCCTGGAAAGGTGAGAGAGGTCTGACAATACATGCAGGCATGCGAGGTGTGCGCCCAGAACAAGGAGCCCTGTACCCAACCTCAAGGGCTCCTCCGCCCTGCTTGTTCCAGACAGACCATCGGCGCTCATCTCCATGGACTTTGTCACGGGTCTTCCTCCTTCCAAGAGGAAGACCATCATCGTGGTAATTGTTGATTGTTTTTTTTTTAAGGCCTGCTCTGGGATTCTCAATGATCAGTCCACTACAGAGGCCTCAGCTTCATTCTTCTGTATCCCCATCTTAACTAAAATGAACTTGTTTTTGCTCTGGCTCAGTTCTGATGAGAGGTCCTGGACCTGAAATGTGACCTTATTCTCTTTCTACAGATATTGTTTCCAGCATCTGCAGTTTTTGATTTTCAGACTTTCCTGTTTCTTTAGTAAATAAAACAGCAAACTTAGATTCAACACAGTTTTAGAACCTGTATCCTCTTGTTTCAAACCAATCAGTGACCTCTTTATTAGATAACTCCTGTACTTCGTAAAGTGGCCATTGAGTGTATGTTCCGCTGCTGTAGTCCATCCACTTCAAAGTCTGACATGTTCTACATTCAGAGAGACTTCCCTGAATGTCACTGTTGTAACCCTTGGCTACTTGAGTTACTATCACCTTCCCATTATCTTGAATCAGTATGGCCCTTTTCTTCTGGCCCCTTTCATTAACAATGCATTTTCACCTACAGAACTGCCGCTCACTGAATGAGTTCTGTTTCTCGCACCGTTCTCTGTAAACTCTAGACTTTTGTGCGTGAAAATCCCAGGAGATGAGTAGTTTCAGAGATACACAAACCACCCCATCTGGCACCAACAGTCATTCCATTGTCACATTAGATCACATTTAATTTCCCATTCTGAAGTTTGGTCTGAACAACAGCTGAACCTCTTGACCATGTCTGTATGCTTTTATGCATTGAATTACTACCACCTAATTAGCTGATTAGATATTTGTGTTCACGAAGAGGTGTACAGGTTTACGAACAAAGTGCCATGTTAGCAGCTGCAGAATTTTAGACATCCGAAAATATTACTTTTTTTAATGGCTTTGGCATCTAAGTTCTATAATGCTATTAAATAATACTGAATAAATTCTCTGTGGCCATTAGTGCATGTCTTGATTAAGGTAATTCTTCAATTGATGAGGAATAAAAGTCTTACAAGGCTGTTAATCCAATAGAAGGACTTTGTTGAAGTAATGAACCAAAAGAAATAAACTTAAGTGAACATGTCTGAAATTCATTCTGAAATTACTCTTTAACTCAGAATGCCACGCGTTTAATTGGTTTACTTTAGAATCAGGGAGCAAGGTTGTTACTGAAAATTTAATTTTCATAACTTCATGATGAGAGATATGGGGACCTACCTTGTATTTTTACTTGGTTCAATTTTAAGCTGAAGTATCACAACAAATGACTAATTCTGGATATTAGCAGAGAGCTGGGTAGGTGGGTGGGGATTGTACATTGGTTATGGAGATTTTTCTCGTGAATGATGGATAAAAGAAACCTTTCCCCAAGCAAATACACTGAATTCCTCTCAGAAATAAAATCTGATATCACTGCTTCTCAGAACAGATGCTTTACAAAAAGGAAAAGTCAATTATGAATGCAGAGTTTGGAGAGATATTGTTATCCCTTCTTATAAACCAGGACAATCTGTTTGAAGCAATTGTGTCATCTCAGGTCTCAAATGACTTTGATAAACCAAGCTCCGACAGCTTCTGAGCTCGTTACTGTACTGGTGTCACGTTACAGATCTCCATGAAAGCTCTGTAATATTGCCTAGAAATTTATCACCAGTCAACATGAGGAAATGCTTTATATTGGCTCAGCAGTTCTCTGTTCTGTCTCTCTGAATTTCTTAACATTGATGAAATTACATAACACATCTCATTAGGCAAAAATTAAAATGAATTACATAATTCTTAATTACATTCTGATACAATTGTTGGACATGGATGCTTCAGTCTTGCTACAAGACGGGGTATAAGGGCTCAGCCTGAAAAATCAACTGTTTATTCCCCTCCATAGATGCTGCCTGACTTGCTGAATTCCTCCAGCATTTTGTTGTGCGTTCAAGATTTCCAGCACCTGCAGAATTTCTTGTGTTTACACATCCTTGTTTACTACATCAATTCTCAGGTAAACACCAGCATGATTGGTAGGACTGAATTTCCCGTTTCCAAGTTGAAATTCCATAAATCCCTTTACGAGCTGCTGCATTCAGTACTGTATGTCTGCTACTCTATGGAGTGCCCTAATGTAGAAACAAAGAAACTAGGAGCAAAAGACCATTCAGTGCTTTGAGCCTACCCTGCTATTTGATATGATCATGGCTGATTATCTGCATCTATACCATATTCTCCCTTTCTCGCACAGTCATTGATGCCTTTTGTATCTAGAAATGAATCTTTCTCCTTCTTAAATATAGTTAGTGTTATTTGCTTCCACAGTCCTTCACTTTTATTCATGTTATCCTGCTTTTCTATGTTTTGCCCAGTTGTATGATCCATCTGTCTCCCTGAAGCCTCTTTGCGTCCTCCTCATAATTCACAATCGAACAATCTCGGCAAACTTTGAAATATTACATTCTGCTTCCTCATCTGAGTCATTTTGTATGTATTTTTTAATACCTGAAGCTGATCCCTGTGGTACCCTGCCCTGCTCTTCTCTATTTCTTGCCTGTCAACCAATTTTTCATTACCCCCCCAATGCCATGTGCTTTAATTTAATATATTAAATTTCTTCATGGAAGTTTATCAAAGGTTTTCTGAAAATCCTGTCACACACTATCCACTGTTTTCCCTTATTCACTTATTCTACAAAAAGTCTAGTAGGTTTGCCAAACATGATTTCCCTTCCAGAAATCCATGATGATTATGTCTAATCCCATTGATATTCTCAGCATCCTATTATCTCATCCTTTCTAATAATCTCCATCTTTTTCCACACTATAATCCAGTCTGTAATTTCCTGTTTCATCCCCCCCTCCTTTTTTGAAATAGTGCATTTTAAAAACTACCTTCATATTCACAGGAATGATCCATAATCTGTCGAATTCTGTAATATGATAACCCATGCATTCACATTTTCACGACTATCCTCTTTGATGCATGTTATCTCACCCCGGGGATTTATTGGCTTTCAGTGCCATTACTTTCTCCAGCATTGATTTGCTTTAGTTCATTAACTGTGTTGATATTTCATTGAGCTGAGATATGGTGTGAGGTAAAATATCATCATACTGTCATATAGCATCGCATCTGAAAATCAGTATTTCAACCACCAATGTCTCATACTTAGAAGAGGTTGTATGCTTTGTGCCTTAACTTTTCCAATGCTTATGATAAAAAAGTAAAGCTCAGTTCTGTATTTTCTATAAATAATTAATGCACCACATTTCCAAAACAGAATTGTGGGTCAGTATATTAGAAGCAGACTGTGGAATTTGAAGTTATTGAGAGACTAGATTATTTAATTTATGCATTTTTACATTATAAAAGATCTCTTCTATGTATCTAGAACCACTTGATCTTAACTCTTCACGGTTGCTTTTTCACAGTGGCATAGTGATTAGCACAACGGTTTACAGTACCAGCAACTCAGTTCAATTCCCACTGCTGTCTGTATGGAGTTTGTACATTCTCCCTGTGACCACAGGGGTTTCCTCTGGGTGCTCTGGTTCCCTCCCACAGTCCAAAAATGTACCGGTGGTCAGGTTAATCAGTCGTTTGAGTATTTCTTCATTTTTGGAATACACATGTCCTGCACCTTCCTCATTCTTCCCAGAAATGCACGCCATTGCTGCTGTGCTGACATCCTGCCAGCAGCTCCTTCCAATTTACTTTGGCCAGCTCCTCTCTCATACTGCTGTAATTTCCCTTACTCCACTGAAATACTGCTACATCAGACTTTACTTTCTCCCTATCAAATTTTAAATTGAACTCAATCATATTGTGATCACTGTCTCTTAAGGGTTCTTTTACCTTAAGCTCCGTAATCACTCACAGTTCATTACATAACACCCAATCCAGTATAGCTGATCCCCTAGTAGGCTCAAAGACAAATTGCTCTAAAAACCATCTCATAGGCATTCACCAAATTCACTTTCTTGAGACTTAATTCCAACTCGATTTTCCCAATTGACCTGCATGTTGAAATCTCGCAATACTATTATCATATTGCCCTTTTGATACACCTTTTCTATTTCCCGTTGTAATCTGTGGTCCACATTCCAGCCACTGTTGGGAGGTCTGTATATAACTACCATCAGGGTCCTTTTACCCTTGCAGTTTCTTAACTCAATCTACAAGGATTCAACATCTTATGATCCTATGTCACATCTTTCTATTGATTTGATCCTATTCTTCACCAGCAGAGCCACACCACCCCCTCTGCCTAATTTCCTATCCCCCAATACAACTTGTAACCTTGGACATTCAGCTCCCAACTGCAAACATCCTTCAGCCATGGTTCAGTGATGGCCACAACATCATACCTGACCATCTGTAGTAATGCAACAAGATCATTTAGCCTCCAATCTAATTGCATGAACATTGGCTTCTCAAACTTCCGCTAATACCCCACCTCCCCCTCGTACCCCATCCGTTATTTATTTATATACACACATTCTTTCTCTCTCTCTCTTTTTTCTCCCTCTGCCCCTCTCATTATACCCCTTGCCCATCCTCTGGGTCCCCCCCACTCTTCTTTCTCCCTAGGCCTCCTGTCCCATGATCCTCTCATATCCCTTTTGCCAATCAACTGTCCAGCTCTTGGCTCCATCCCTCCCCCTCCTGTCTTCTCCTATCATTTCAGATCTCCCCCTCCCCCTCCCACTTTCAAATCTCTTACTAGCTCTTCTTTCAGTTAGTCCTGACGAAGGGTCTTGGCCCGAAATATCGACTGTACCTCAACCTAGAGATGCTGCCTGGCCTGCGTTCACCAGCAACTTTGATGTGTGTTGCTTGAAGATCATTTACCTGATTTCTTGTACCCCATGCATTGAGATATAACACTTTGAGCAACACACATCAAAGTTGCTGGTGAACGCAGCAGGCCAGGCAGCATCTCTAGGAAGAGGTACAGTCGACGTTTCGGGCTGAGACCCTTCGTCAGGACTAACTGAAAGAAGAGCTAGTAAGAGATTTAAAAGTGGGGGGGGAGGGGGAGGGGGAGGGGGAGGGGGAGATCCAAAATGATAGGAGAAGACAGGGGGGGGAGGGATGGAGCCAAGAGCTGGACAGTTGAGTACTATATTTGCTGCCCTTTGTGATTCTGCATCCCTAATGCACTGATACTCACCCTGCTGGTTGCAGTTTTGTCCTATCATCTGCCTGCTCTTTCTGAAGGTTTGACTGCATACTACCTTTGCTTTTTTTTACCACCCGTCCTATCCTGAGTCTCTTCACTCCAGTTACCACCCCCTTGTCAAATTAGTTTAAATCCTCCCCAACAGCCCTAATGAACCGGTCTGTGAGAATATTAGTCCCCCTTGGGTTCAGTGCAACCCGTCACCTTTAACTCATGTTACTAACCTATATGTGTGTGAGAAAAATGGAGCACCCAAAGGAAACTCAGACAGTCACAGGAAAGATGTACAAACTCATACAGACAGTGGCGGACTGAACCTGGTTTGCTGGCCCTGTAATAGCATTATGCCAACCGCTTAATCTGTTTCCTCTAACCTAGAATAAAGTGCATTCCAGATCATAGCGATTGCTTATGGTAAGTCTGCCAATGTACTTGTCCCTGTGTCCTCTGGTTTACTAGCCCTCGGGACTGAAAACAATCTTAAACTAACTGATCTAAAGAAAGGGATAGGAGCTGGCAATTTGTTATTGCCTGTTCACTCAATCTCATAAAGGGTCATACACAGTAAAATGTGGAGTCAATTGAAAGACAGGTCTGCTCAGGTATAAAATTAAACCTAATCTGACCATAGCCTCTGAGCCTGAGAGCATGATTATTTTGTTGTAAAATTTGTCTTCGGTAGTCTTGAATAATTGGCTGTATACCCACTGAGAGAGTCTATGAGAGAGTTCCATCAAACTTTACAACTCCTCCCTTGGAGGGTCAGACACCCTGAGCCAATAGGCTGGTCCTGGACTTATTTCCTGGCATAATTTACATACTATTATTTAATTATTTATAGTTTTATATTGCTATATCTAAACTCTATTCTTGGTTGGTGCAACTGTAACGAAATCCAATTTCCCTCGGGATCAATAAAGTATGACTATGACTATGACTATGTCCCACTTTGGGCTAACTTGTATGTTTTCTCAGTACTTTAGCTTTAAAGCCTGTTACTCAAACATCCAAGCAAAAAAAATTGGTTACGTACTTCACATTTAGACACAATTTGATATATATATCAGGCTGTATCATGTTGGTGGCTGATTATTGCACATCAACAAGTTCCAGACTTCTGTCTCTGCGTGCGAAGTACAGAAGTAAAAAATGAACTGGGGATCAGATGTGGAAACATCTGATCAATCTCCCTATCCCCCTTCTCCAGGACTCAGCACTGTAAACTACTGTGCATAGTATCTGGTCCCTCAGCTTGACAACAGCTGAAACTGGTACACCTGGAATGGCCCCATCCATTTCAGTATGGTTGCTGAACAGAATGGAAGAGTTAAGTGAGGGTAAGATGTTTATATTTATTTACTATCTATCTTTCAGTCTATCTTTGTATCTATCTATTTATTTATTTTCTTATTATTATTCTCTTTTATTAGCAGATTAAATATGTTTTAATGAAACACAATATGTATGTTCCATCATTTCAATTATTTATTCAGTATTAATAATTTGCATTTATTTTAAATTATTCAGATAGCTGCTAATTGTTTCTAATTGTCTGTGATTATTTAAGACATTCAGAAAAGCTGAAAGGGTTTAGTTTCTGCTGCTTACAGCTTGACTTTGCTCAGGGAGCATTCCACCTTATGCTAAAACCACAGCAGTGATGGCAGGAGGAGCCAAGTGTAAGTTTTGAATAGCCATGAGCCATCTATGAAGGCCAGGTCAAGCACAGCTAGGTCCATTAAAAGTATTCACAATTTTTTTTCTTTCCTGAGTGTAATAGTAATACAGAATTGTTGGATTTCTTATGAGTGCTGCGCAGAGCCATGAGCTTGTTGGAATTTATCATCATTCATTCTTACGGAGACGGTGTTATAGTACAAGGATAATCTTGTTTAATTTTCAAGCGTTCCAGGATCAGCACCCGCTTTGAACTGTCATTTAGATTTCATCTTTTTAAATACTTGTGATAATCCAACAGATTCAATTCTGTGATGGTGTCGACTCAATTATATGTGGAAAATTAATTTAGTCAGTCACAATGGAGCTATAGAGGAAATTCCAATTTTTCTATCCACAATTTAAAGCTTCAATTTAAGTTTGAAATATACAATTATTTATCTGCTTATCTAAAAGTCTTGATTCCTGGCTGAAAAACTGCTTGCCATCATGGTCGCAAAATAATAATCTTAAAAACTTTGTAAATATATACTTTCTTGTGCAGTTAGATTAATTTCATTATATCTAGCTCAATGACATTGTTGATAAACTACGTCTGATGACTGTGCAGTGCACTGGGGCAGAGGAATATTTACTTTCAAATTGTGTGATCTATTTTCATATTTTTAATTTGAAGCTTTCAAATACATTTGTATCTTTTTTCCCCAGTGATAATAAACACCAAAAATCAAAGGCATAGGAGTGAAGTGAACTATCTGTTGTAATATTATTTTTGTTATGAGGCAATGTGGGTTTACCTCCTTCCATAGTAATTCAGAAACAGGAGTAAACCATGTAGACACTTGTGGTAAACCATATATATGTTGTAACTGGGTTAACTGTCTGGACACGCCCCTCTGCTGACTGCCCCTGTGGCTCCTTCCACAGAATCCTGTATAAAGGTGTTTCGCCTTGCCCCTCCTCCTCAGTCCGGGGGCAGACACTCACCATGGAGGTCATATTGTACAGCGAATAAAAGCCTTTCAGTATTTTACCCAACCTCAGTCTTTTGGAGTTATTGAAGGTGCTTCAATTTTATTCGCTGTACATTTTAAAGCATGGAACATGTACTGAGACCTGACAAATTAGACATCGATCTGCAAACGCCAGAAGCTGGAAACGCTTTCGAACTCTGGCTGGCCTGCTTCAAAGCGTACCTAGAGGAGATTAAAGCGACCGACCCCATAGCGAAGCTCAGAGTTCTACTCTCCAGGGTCAGTCCACGGGTCTATTCGCTGATCAGAGACCAGCTGAGCTACGACGGTGCAATGAGCGCCCTCAAAAACCAACACCTGTAGCCAATAAACAGCGTCTATGCTTGGCACCGCTTAGCGACACGGCAACAACGGCCCGGGGAATCGAGTGCTGAGTTCGTCCAGGCCCTACAGACACTCGTGCGGGCCTGCAATTGCCAGGAGCTGACGGCGGCGCAGCATGCAGAACTCCTAGTGACAGACGCCTTCGTCACGGGGACCAGGTCAGTGTATGTGCGCCAGAGGCTGTTGGAAAAAGCCGATCTTACCTTAAGTTCGGCGATCGAGCTGGCCAACATACTGGAGGCCGCTCTGCATAACTTTGAGGCTCTCCAGGCACGCAATCCCCCGATGGCCTCGTGGGCACCGCAGACCCCACAACCCGCCGGTGAATCGACCTCGGCTGCCGCCAGTCGCAAGTCCCCGCAACCCGCCAGTGAATCGACCTCACTGCCGCCAGTCGCGAGTCTGCGAAGTGCTACTTCTGCGGACTGGAGAAGCACCCCCAGAAACACTGCCCGGGAGCTCGGGGTGGGGGGGGGTGGTCATTGAGTCAAGCACAAGTCCTTGGAGCGTGCAGGTGGTCGTTGTTCGGAATGGGGAGAAGAATAGGATGGTCATGGACCTTCAATAGGTTCATGCAGCTCGATGCGTACCCTGTACCCCACATCGCGGATATGGTCAATCAGATAGCACAATACAAGGTGTACTCAATCATAGACCTAAAATCCGTTTACCATCAGCTCCCCATCCGCCGGGAGAACCGCCCTTATACCGCCTTTGAGGTGGACGGCAGGCTTTTTCACTTCCTGCGCGTCCCCTTCGGTGTCACGAATGGTGTATCTGTCTTCCAGAGGGCGATGGACCGGATGGTGGACCAGTGCCAACTGAAGGCCACATTCCCATATCTGGATAACATCAGCATCTGCGGTCACGACCGGCAGGATCATGACAACAACTTCCAAAAATTTCTCCAAGCGGCCAAATCTTTCAACCTCACCTATAACAAGGACAAGTGTGTATTCGGGACCACCCAACTTGCTATCCTTGGGTGTGTTATGGAGAATGGACTCATTGGCCCTAACTCCGACCGTATGCGCCCCCTGTTGGAACTCCCTCTTCCCAACACCCTCAGAGCCCTCAAAAGGTGCCTGGGCTTCTTTTCATATTACGCCCAATGGGTCTCTAACTACGCAGACAAGGCCCGCCCCTGGTCAAGTCCACCACATTCCCCCTCTCAGCCGAGGCCCGTGCGGCCTTCAGCCGCATAAAAGGGGACATTGCCAAAGCAGCAATGCATGCGGTGGATGAGGCCGTTCCCTTCCAAGTGGAGAGTGACGCCTCCGACTTTGCACTGGCTGCTACCCTCAACCAGGCGGGAAGATCAGTGGCATTCTTCTCCCGTACTCTTCAAGGCCCTGAACTTCGGCCCTCCGCCGTGGAGAAAGAGGCCCAGGCCATAGTGGAAGCTATTAGGCACTGGAGGCACTATCTCGCCGGCAAAAGGTTCACCCTGCTAACTGACCAGCGCTCAGTCGCATTCATGTTGAATAACCAACAGCGGGGCAAAATCAAAAACGATAAAATTCTGAGGTGGAGAATCGAACTCTCCACCTTCAACTATGACATCATGTACAGGCCTGGGAAGTTCAACGAGCCCTCCGATGCCCTATCCCGGGGAACATGTGCCAGATCGACTGGCTATACGTCCTACATGTAGATCTTTGCCAACCGGGGGTCACCCGGCTTTTCCACTTCGTGAAAGCCCGGAACCTGCCTTACTCCCTTGAGTAGATTAGAACGATGACCAGGGACTGCCAAGTCTGCGCAGAGTGCAAACCGCACTTCTACTGACCCAAAAAGGAACCACTCATCAAGGCCACCCGCCCCTCTGAGCGACTGAGTGTTGACTTCAAGAGCCCCCTTCCCTCCACCGACCGCAATGTGTACTTTCTTAACATTATCGACAAGTACTCGCAGTTCCCCTTCGCCATCCCCTGCCCCGACACCACTACCACGTCAGTTATAAAAGCCCTGCGCAAGCTCTTCACTCTGTTCGGATACCCATGCTATATCCACAGTGACAGAGGGTCCTCGTTTATGAGTGACGAGCTGTGCCAATACCTGCTGGCTAGGGGAATTGCAACTAGTAGGACCACGAGCTATAATCCCCGGGGGAATGGACAGGTAGAGAAGGAGAATGCCACGGTGTGGAAAGCCACACTCTTAGCCCTCAGGTCAAAGGGACTGCCGGTCTCCCGCTGGCAGGAGGTCCTTCCCGAGGCACTCCACTCCATCCGCTCCCTGTTATGCACGGCCACCAATGCCACCCCTCATAAGCGTCTCTTTTCATTTCCCAGAAGGTCGACCACTGGGACCACCCTACCAACTTGGCTGACGTCCCCGGGGCCAGTGCTGCTCTGGAAACATGCGAGGAGCAATAAATACTCTCCGATGGTCGAGAGGGTTCACTTACTTCATGCGAATCCTCAGTATGCCTATGTGGTTTTACCTGATGGATGTGAGGACATGGTCTCCATCTGTGACCTGGTGCCCGAAGGAGCATCGGGCCCCTACCCTGAACACTCCGTGGTGACTATTGACCCCCGTACCCACTGATGTATGTACCCATGAGACACTGCGCACTCCAAACCCTACACAGACACCACACGACACTCCCATACCGGGCGCGACGCACATGCACGAGGGATTAGTCAGGCCGGAGCCAGCACAACCGCCATCGCTGGTGCAATCACCACCGGTGCTATGTAGATCACAGCGACGGACTCGACTGCCTGATAGACTTGACCTGTAAATATACTTGTTTTAAATATTGTCAGTCACTTCACCCCGTGGGACTCTTTTTTAAAAAAAGGAGGGGTGAATGTGATAAACCATATATATATGTTGTAACTGGGTTACCTGTCTGGACACGCCCCTCTGCTGACTGCCCCTGTGGCTCCTCCCACAGATTCCTGTATAAAGGTGATTTTGCCTTGCCCCTCCCCCTCAGTCCGGGGGCAGACACTCACCATGGAGGTCGTATTGTACAGCGAATAAAAGCCTTTCAGTATTTACCCAACCTCAGTCTTTTGGAGTTATTGAAGGTGCTTCAACATTCAAGCCTTTGAGCCTCCAAAATATTCCATTTCTGAATTGATCCTTAATGAGTTCTGATGAGTCTTGTAATGGCTAATTATAGATCTGCTGGATAGGAACAAGAATAGATCTTGTTTAGGTCATTGATTTGAATTAGATCATGGCTAACCTACCTCTTCCTTGTGCTTTGATTCCCTCACCTAAAGCAAAAACTGTCAATTTCAGTTCTGAATATTATAATGGCAATTTGTATGACAGATTACCACTATTCTTTATCAGAGGCATTCTTTCCTGATTTACTAAATGGCCTAGTTCTAATTCCGAATAGATTATAAAGAGCATCTCTCAATCCTCTGAGCTCTGTGGAATATATATCAAATTTATTCAACCTGTCCTCAAAACTTAACTCACTTTAGGTCCGAATATAAATCTTATGCACTACTGCTCCAAAATGTAAGGTGCCAGGTCCAAAATTGAGGTCGATTTAGTGGATTTTACCCAGAGTCTGTAGAGATGAAGGATCGTTTCTTTATGTTTCGAGGTAAAGGCCTACATCTGCTAACATTTTTGATGACTATTTAAAGCTATGTATTTGCTCTAAGTACTTCAAGCACAAGGGCATCAAAATCCTTTGAAATAAAAAAAAGCTGTAGATGCTGGAAATCTGAAATTAAAAAAACAGAAATACTTAGCAGATCAGGCCATATCCATAGGAAGAGAAGCATAGCTAACATTAATGTTTGAAATATTGCTAGAATTTTTCAGTTTTAATTTCTTCTAAATGTCTTTTCTTCTTAGCAATGTAATTTCCCTCACTGTTATGAAAATATTCTGTACTGGCTTTCTTACTATCAAAGTCAATGACCTTGCACTTCTCCACATTGGACTTCATCTGCCACGGTCTGTCTATCTTCTGAGCCTGGTCTGTTGGCATAGCATTTTATTCACTGAAGAAATTAAATTGCCATCAGAAATAGTTTTCATTGTTTGAGAGAAGTTGTGTAGAATTTACTAGTTCTCAGCAAGTTCATTCTAAATAGTCAATGGCAGTTTTCCCAATGTAAGTTAAAAGTTAGTCAATTATGAATACTGGCAAATGAAAACGAGAGGAATTAATTTTAAAGAGAAGTGTTCTAGTCAGGTTTTATCATTAAACTGCCACAGTATTAGTTCAACACCTCTCATTTAAGTTTTTGGTAGATTTATTTAAAAAAAGTACTAATCCAAGTATAGAGTTTTGTCCTCAAAAACTATTGGTTCAGTTTATTACATAGTAACATATGCAGCAAAATTATGAACTCAGCAGAAAATAGTTTAGCATCAAGGTTGTAAGCAACTTCCTATTTAGGGCTACAGAAGACTTTTGGGATCCCACAAAAGTGAGGAATAGTTACTGTATCTGTGGGAAAGAAGCTGTAACAACTTCTCTAGGCTATGGAGCCAGGAGATGCTCCCCTGAGATTCACAAAAGGCTTTCCTGCACAACTTTTATTCATGCCTGATATGAAAGCTGCAGAGATGTACTCAATCTACTCTAATTAGCATTAAGTCATGAGGCTTTCATCTTTTTTAAACCAAAGGCCTCATTCCCTTCTGATATCTCTGATTGTCGGGAAACTCATATTCCGAGTAAGTAAATAATCTGAGATAGAAACAGAAATTGTTGAAATATGTGGCAGGTACAATTTTGAACAACTTATTTTTACTTCAGATTACTAGCATGCACAGTACTTTGCTGTGGAAATAATTTAATTAACCTCAAATATTACTTGTTACCCATAAAAATATTTATTTCCTCTTACATGGTAAGCATTATGCTCTAGTGTCAAATACTGTATGGAAAAAATGATAGCATGGACTGTTATAATGGTCCTCAAAAACAACGTTTCCTAATGAAGGAAGACATTTTTATTGCCTAACTTGGCAGTTTTCCAAGAGAATCTTGTTTGTATCCTCAGTAGATTGCCTTATAAAAGGTACAAGAAATACCAGCGTTCAGTGATAATTTGGTTCAGATGTTACTCATTCTGCTTTAGAACTCAGTGGCCTTCAAGCCCAAAGTCAAAAAGAAAATCAAAATTGCTTTCATACATAATGTAGGAATTCTATCATCAATAACACATAAATTATTATGAATATGTATTAAAAGGCTCAAATTTTGCATATTAAGGAAGGAAAACAGCATGACTTGTCCCCATTTCAGGCTCATTATCTTGGTCCTAAGCCAATAAAGTTAATGCAAATTCTCTGCAGTGTGACCCAGTTTCCCTAGCAACACAAATTTGGATAGATTGATACACTAACCATAGACTTATATTTTTTAACACTTTCTTTCATTTTCATGAAGCTATCAGGCATCAGGGTTTATTTCCCAATTAGATACATCCAATAGAAGAGCATGAATTATATTTTCCCAGCTGAAATATTAATGTCAATGCTTAATGTTCTTGTAGTTTGTGTCTAAAACTGACCTGAATCTTACTTTACTATTTAAATGAATTTAGGCAACCTATTTTAATATCTCACCAATTCCCCTAAGTTCCATTGCATTGTATTGTAATGTTCCATTATTCCCCACCTCTGTGAATAATAATCCAAAGATAATGAGATAAGGAGCCTTGCATGTTAGCACCTGAGACATTTATAGTCCACTTTTCCTTCGCCCCTTCAGTACAGAGTTGAAGTTCCTGTGAAAGACTGTAACTAATCTGATGGCACAAGTCTAATACAGTGGATTCCTGGATATAGTTAAGAAGCTTAAAAAATACAACCTACCATTTAACCGAGTAACAAACTATGGATTTAAATGAAATACAGAACAAATTAGAACACTACCTGTACTACTTACTGTTGGTTGTCCATCATATTTCCTTTGTAATTCTTTTGGATCAATAAAGTATCTTTCTATCTATATCCAACGAAGACAGGAAACCTGTGCAGGAGACTTTTTAAAGAGGAAAAGCCATTACACTGGGGCAGTTCCACTCTCTCAACTTTGGAAGTCCGGGTCCAGTGGGACGAGTAGACATCACAAATGGGATCTTCCCTGGTTGCAGTGGATGGCCATGGCTCCTTCTGTGCCTCAGCATGCACTTTGCTCTCTGCGTAGCATTCCAGAACCATCTTCTTAGCTGTTGGATCTCACTGTAGATCTCATCCAACCAGTTCGCCAGACCTGGCTTTGCGTACTAGGACGTGCCTGTCGCTATCTCACCAGGGCCTGAGATCCGACGGCTGCCCTCACCTGGTTATTTAGCCAACCTGTCAAAGTGGTGTACGAGGGTGTGGCCAATGTCGCATGCTAGCAGATACTTGGAGCCACAAGTGAGCTGAGTGTACAATGAGGACCAAAGTTAACATTCAAGATGATTGTCGAAACCTTCAAATCCTTCATAGTTCCTAATTGTTGAAGTCGTGAAACCATTTCATTTTCACACCCAGCTGTGTCTGGCATTTCCAAGCCTGAATGCTTGAAACTACATTGAGCAAAGCACTTCAAAATTGTCTTATAGCTTATTTCTCATTAACTATCAGTGACAAAATTCACTGCATTTGAACACAAACACGCGCGACTGACACTATTTAAAAACTATTTGCTTTAAGCATGTAGTGTCTAACAGCCACTCAAGTGCATGCAACTGACGCTGGTTAGAAACTGTTCAGCAACAGTCTCTTGTCCCAATTAAGCAACATAGTGTCACAAATAAACAATGGATATCCCAGCTATTTTCTTGATTAGTTTTTGTTGTTTAAGAATTGTTTCAGATAAGTGTCTGCTCTGATTAACCAATGGCCCAATGAACCAAAATCTACTATATTTGAAAGCTTGGTTAACTCTATTCTGAGTGGAGAGTTGCAGTAGGTAGCCCATTATATACTTTCATAAGGCAGCATGAATTGTGGTTCCACGATAGCATTAAGGTATTAGATGGGTTTTCTCCACATGCTCTGGTTTCATCTCATGTTCTAAAGCCATACAGTTAGAATTAGTAAGGAGTAGGCATGTTGGTGCAAGAAACATTTTGACACTAGGGGGTTGCCAAGCACAATCCTCGCTGATTTAAGTTTATGCAAATGATGTACTTCACTGCATGTTTTAATGTACATATGACAAATAAAGTTAATCTTTAAATATATCGACTAATGCTGTATGCAATACTCCATCTTTAAATGAACAAGAGCCAGCGAAGTTTGATTGATAGCCTCACCATAATGAAACGAGCCATAACTGATACAATTAGTCCAATGAGCTATCACTGGCTCCAACTACAGAGGCACGGGACCTGTTGAGAGAATAACACAGCAAGAATGCAACACAGAGCTGGTGAATCTTGAAGAAAGCTCCCCTCAAAAATCTAGTAATCACTCTGGCACAGGTTTCTTTCAACAATGATTACTGCTTGGCATCAGTTCAAGAAGTCCTTGGCATCCCGCAGCTGTGTTGTCATCAAATGGGCTGACTAGCCAGCCAGATTCGTGAATTCTCAGCCACAGTAAGGAAAGAATAAACCACAACTTTTAAATAACTTCATAACTTCACTGAATAAATATTGAGCATTTATATCATTAATATAGATGTTGAAATGCCATGAAAACATTACTTTATAAAAGAAATAATGTTTAGAAATATTTAAGAGGGAGTTACAACTAGACAATATAAACTGAAGTTTATAGGGCCAAAGAGTTTACTTAGCAGTAATTTTAGATTACATCACCATTAAAAATTCTCTTATAATTCATGAAATAAAAAATATTATTTTACACTTATCTTACTATGAGACTAGTTTGCAAATATTTAAATGATACATAACTGATTTGATTTTATTGACAAAAGAATCGCAACAATGAGATTTTCATTTTATGCTGTACATACAGGGAAACCATTCATCATCATCATCATCATCATCATCAGGGGCCGTGCCCAGTTTGACTGCCATGGCCCACACACTCCTGTTTCGGGTCAAGTGGATAAATTCATTGGTATTCATTTCCAGTTCTCCGGCTGCCGGGGAAACCATTAATTTTTTTTTATTGGGGCTCAAAACGTGCAAATATTAGTATCGCAACCATGAGAAAATCTGCAGATGCTGGAAATTCAAGCAACACACGCAAAATGCTGGTGGAACGCAGCAGGCCAGGCAGCATCTATAGGAAGAAATATAGTCAACGTTTCGGGCCGAGAACCTTCGTCAGGACTAACGGAAAAAAGAGATAGTGAGAGATTTGAAAATGGGAGGGGGAGGGGGAGATCCAAAATGATAGGAGAGGTCAGGAGGGGGAGGGATGAAGCCAGGAACTGGGAAGTAGATTGGCAAAAAGGATACAAGGCTGGAGAAGGGAGAGGATCATGGGATGGGAGGCCTAGGGAGAAAGAAAGGGGGAGGGGAGCGCCAGAGGAAGATGGAGAACAGGCAAGGAGTTATTGTGAGAGGGACAGAGAGAGAAAATAATAATAAATTAAAAGTAAATACATAAATAAAATTAGGGATGGGGTAAGAAGGGGAGGAGGGGCATTAATGGAAGTTAGAGAAATCAATGTTCATGCCATCAGGTTGGAGGCTACCCAGACGGGATATAAGGTGCTGTTCCTCCAACCTGAGTGTGGCTTCATCTCGACAGTAGAGGAGACCGTGGATTGACATATCGGAATGGGAATGGGACGTGGAATTAAAATGTGTAGCCACTGGGAGATCCTGCATTCTCTGGCGGACAGAGTGTAGGTGTTCAGCAAAGCAGTCTCCCAATCTGCGTCGGGTCTCACCAATATATAGAAGGCCACGTCGGGAGCACCGGACGCAGTATATCACCCCAGCTGACTCACAGGTGAAGTGTCGCCTCACCTGGAAGGACTGTCTGGGGCCCTGAATGGTAGTGAGGGAGGAAGTGTAAGGGAAGGTGTAGCACTTGTTCCACTTACAAGGATAAATGCCAGGAGGGAGATCAGTAGGAAGGGATGGGGGGGAAACGAATGGACAAGGGAGTCGTGGAGGGAGCGATCCCTGGGGAAAGCAGAAAGTGGGGGGGGGGGAGGGAAAGATGTGCTTGGTGGTGGGATCCCATTGGAGATGGCGGAAGTTACGGAGAATTATATGTTGGACCTGGAGGCTGGTGGGGTGGTAGGTGAGGACAAGAGGAACCCTATCCCTAGTGGGGTGGCGGGAGGATGGGGTGAGAGCAGATGTGCGTGAAATGGGAGAGATGCGTTTGAGGACAGAGTTGATGGTGGAGGAAGGGAAGCCCCTTTCTTTAAAAAAGGAGGACGACATTTTCGTCCTGGAATGAAAAGCCTCATTCTGAGAGCAGATGCGGGGATGGCATTTTTGCAAGGAACAGGGTGAGAAGAGGAATTGTCCAGGTAGCTGTGAGAGTCCGTAGGCTTATAGTAGACATCAGTAGACAAGCTGTCTCCAGAGATCGAGACAGAGAGATCAAGGAAGGGGAGGGAGGTGTTGGAAATGGACCAGGTAAATTTGAGGGGAGGGTGGAAGTTAGAGGCAAAGTTGATGAAGTCAATGAGCTCAGCATGCATTCAGGAAGCAGCGCCAATGTAGTCGTCGATGTAATATTAGTATGTGAGGGGTAATCAGAGCCTGGACAGATGAGACTGGTTGGGGTTGGGAGGGGTCAGCAATAAATGTTCAGAGGATTAGGGCTAGGGAGGGCTGTAGTTTGATTTTCCATTAGGTGTATTAGGGTCAGACATTTGGAACATCAAGTTATTAGAAGACAAGTTATCCACAGAATGGAGTGGGGTCAAGGCTATGATTGGTGTAAAGATGAGTGGAGGTAGAGTAGTTGCACTGTTGTGGTTAGGGAGCTGAAAGGTAGATGCTGAGTAAGGACTTTACCTTGAAACACAGGCTGAGTTCATACAGGAGGAATGTGTAGTGACAATCGGCTCCTAATCATATATTGGAAGTTTGAGTGTGGATTGAAAAGAAGTTTTTAATGGGCAAGATGTGGCTTTTTGACATAACATTAAGTATTAAGGCACTGCTTTCCCTTTGTATCAGTTATTTTTCCTCCTGCTATTTTATATTGTAGAACATACATTCAGATTAAAATCCTCACTGTTTGACACAAATGGTCCTCTGGACTTGCATGCATCTTTGAGTTGGGCCTTGAGAATAACTGCATTTCTTTTTCCATGTTCATGTTAGGTCTGCTTGATAACTGCTCAGTAATATGACATTGTTTAGAGAATTAAAGTAATGATAAATGGGCTATTCTTTGTACAATTATGTTGTGACTACGGAACAATTTAAATTCCTGAAATAGCTCGGCTATGTGAAATGATCTGAAGAATGTGTGAGTCAGTGAATTAATAAACATAATGTGAGTAAATATTATGTAAGGAGAGATTGTTTATTGCCATTAATACTCTGCAGCATCAAGTGTGAAATTCATCAATAAAAGCATTACAGTAAAATATTACAGAATCTTAAAATGACACTCACTATGTAGATTTAAATTCTAGTGAAATCTTTGTATTGCCATAGTTCCTTAATATGTGCATAGTCATGTTTTCCAGGCACCATGAATTGCCACACATTGAAGAAAACTCCTATCTTAGTAATCTGTCTAAACTGATACTGGTGGTGTTAAACATTTTTACCAGTAACAACCAGACAATCATTAAGGCTTATTTTTTTCACTAAACTGCTGTAAAAACAAATTCACGTACATTGATGTATAGCTCAGAGGAAATTAGAAACATAGAAAACGTACAGTACAATACAGGCCCTTCGGCCACAAAGCTGTGCCAAACGTGTCCTTACCCTAGACATTACCTAAGATTACCAATAGCCCTCTATATTTCTGAGCTCCATGTATCTGTCCAAGAGTCTCTTAAAAGACCCTATCGTATCTTCCTCCATCACCGTTGCCAGCAGCCCATTCCACGCACTCACCACTCTCTGCGTAAAAAAACTTACACCTGACAGTGCCCTCTCGTGCTAGCCATTTCAGCCCTGGGAAAAAGCCTCTGACCATCCACTTGATCAATGTCTCTCATCATCTTATACACCTCTATCAGATCACCTCTGTCGCTCCAAGGAAAAAAGGCCAAGTTCACTCAACTTATACTCATAAGGCATGCTCCCCAATCCAGGCGACATCCTTGTAAATCTCCTCTGCACCCTTTCTATGGTTTCCACATCCTTCCTATAGTGAGGCGACCAGAACTGAGCACAGTACTCCAAGTGGGGTCTGACCAGGGTCCTATATAGCTGTAACATTACCTCACGGCTCCTAAATTCAATCCCATGATCGATGAAGGCCAATGCACCGAATGCTTTCTTTACCACAGAGTCAACCTATGCAGCAGGCAGATAATTTTGAAATGTACTCTCATAGAGAAGTGGGATAAAATCTCTTTCTAATAGTTTTTCTGTGCAACACTGGCAAATGCTCGTGTTAGTAACAGAACATGTCAGGATTTTGTTTAAAGGACCAGTCCAGCATAGATGTTATTATCCACAGGCAGTTGCATGCTGTGTTTGTGATGTTTGATTATTGACAGTTGAGACCCTCACCTCATGTGCTGAAGTATGATTTTACGCCCTGAGGGGTTTTCAATTGATTTCATTGACATGGTTTTATGTGCCAGGCAATGCAACATGACTTTATAAAGTGCAATATCAATGTCAAGAAAATTACCAAGGCCATGTCTGCTTGGTTGATAACTACATTTCTTTCATATGCATAGATCTACTGTATAGTGGGGTAATATGTAAGTAAGGATTATGGTAGAGAAATTTATGGTGTTGTATAAAGCTGTGATCCAAAATTAATGCTTGATTATTCTTTGGAACAGCTCTCTCAACTGGGAGCTAATTTCTGGATGTTGGTGAGGAAATTCCCTACGTTAGGCAGAGCTGGAATTTCTGATTGCTTCTGAACTGATACCTAGAATGTTGAAATTACACGTGTTTGATATTCTCTCCTGGTTTTCTATTTTGTAGTGGTCATTCTACAATTGAGTGGCTTGCTAAGCAAATCCCAGTTGCATTATTGAGAGACAAAAGTATAAAACTGCTCTCAGATTGAAATATTATTGAATCTAAAAATATGCAGTTGAAATAAAAAGGATAAAATAGGAAAATATAAAAAAAGTATAATGCAATCGTTGTAAGTACATACCTCCTTAAATCAGGAATTGATCTTTTTGTGCAGTGATATAACACCAGCAATATCTTGTGTTTTATCAATAGAATAAAATAGTAGTAATAGACAGAGGCTCACGTATGGTGATACGGAGCTCAATTATGATTTCCTATTAATATTCAATCTTGTATTGCATCTTTTATCAGTGCGAGAGAGGTCTGTCATTTTCAGACTGGGGAAACCTTAAACGATTTGATGTATAAACAAAAAAAAGCTCTTTGCTTTTACGATCATGAATGTATATCATTTACTTGATTTTATCCCTGAGATGAATGTTGTCATAAGATACTTCCCAAACTTCTGCTCTTGAATGAAACAAGAAATATGATATGAAAATAGTTACATTTAGGATCTAAAACAGTAAAAATGTCCTTTCACGAAGGTGCTTTGCCGCATCCTAGAATTAGCCAGGCTGTATCTACATTTGGATTTGAATATCTAACTTGATAATGCAGTTTTGTTTCTGGGCATGTGATTGCCAGTCTAATGATGGGCAGTCTTTTCAAATCCAATCTTTGTGCCTCGTTCCAATGTATGATTCCCAGAGTTCTTCGTAGCAACTCCTGACCTGCACAGTATTCCTATCCTGCCACACATGTTGTCTAACAGCTGCTTGAAGGGTTTTAAATTGGCTTGCCTTGTCATTAGCTCTCAGTGTTTCCCTATTTATAATTATGGTATTTGAAAATACAGATAACTTACTAGGTTACTAGAGAAATAACCTCCTGCAGGGGAGTTTGTTTAGAAGCTTGTTCTCCTCATTGGTCAATTTGTACTGGTTGTTACGCTCCTACTTCCTGGCTTCACCATGTACATTCAATGAATGTGACCAAAAGACAGGACAAGGAACAAGCCACTTCAAATTTTATGGGGAGGAAGTTAAGAAGGATTGGAGTATGATTGGAACTAATGTCTCCACCAGTTCCTTTTCACATGAAGTACTGGGCATTCTCATTTATTTTTTGTGCTGGTATAGTGTGAGCTTCCTTCCCGCATTTTATAACAGAGTTTTTTATGGCAGTGAAAAGCTTCAGAGAGGAAAATGTAAGTGTCAAACAGTGGAAATGCCAATGGGTGCCAAAGGAATTGTTTTGTGATTAAGATTAATGCTTTGTTTTGTTGTGCATTTGATGTTGGTCGCCCTTTGTGTATTTTGGTTACTTTTAATTGTTAGCTTATTCATTGTTTAAGTTGTTTAAACTGTAGTTTGTTCATTTATCATGATCGTACTACAGATCTGGGTTGTTTATGTTTGCTTTTCTGAAACATTACTGTTGGAAATCAGGTAATGGTTAAAGGCATATGTAAAAACGGTTGTTTTACACAGCACAGATGCATAGCTGAAACCTCAATAGTCATATATATTTAAAACAACAATTTGTGACACTTAAGAATCCTCAGTGGAGGTACAATACATGTTCATTTTTCATTACTGTTTTCCTTCCCCCTTATCTCTCATTGTTGAAGATAGAAATGCAGACCAAAGCTTTAGAACTGGGTCCAGAGACTCTACGAGTCCACATTATCAAATCGATTCTGCCTTTGTCTGTTTGATCTTGCTTCTGTTTTCAACCACTTAGGCAATTTAGACCATAACCAGGAGCACAGAATTAGGCCATTCAGCCTGTCAAGTCTGTTCCACCAATTGATCATGGCTGATTTATTACTTCACTCATTTATTACTCCCCGTTCTCCTGCCTTCTCTCCATAACCTTTGACACCTTTACTAATCAAGAACTATCGGCTTCCACTTTATATATACCCAAAAACTTGGCCTCCACTGCTGTCTGTGGCAGATGTACCAGCCTCTGGCTAAATAAATTCCTCCTGACCTCTGTTCTAAAGGGATATCCTACTATTCAGAGACAGTCCCCTCTGGTCCTAGACTCTCCCACTAACAGAAACATCATGTCTACATCTGCTCTGTCCAGGCCTTTCAATATTCAGTAGATGTCAATGAAACCTTCCCTCATTCGTCTGAACTCCGCAAGTACAGGTCCAGGGCCATCAAACACTCCTCATTGATTAACTTTTTAATTCCCAGGATTATTCTTGTGAACCTCCTCTGAATCCTCTCCAGTGCCAGTCCATCCTTTCTTACATATTATTCATACATACTCTCAGATTAACATTAATTTTATACCAACTCTGTCCTTGAGCACATCAACAAGTGTGTAGATAGAGGGACATGACAAAAACAAATAAAAGTTTTCCCCAATCAGAAACCAAGGATGAACAGGGAAGTTCGCCTCCTGCTCAAAGCCAGAGATTCAGCCTTCAGGTCTGGAGACCGGGAGGCTTACAGCTGAGCCAGGGCCAACCTGAGGAGGGGAATCTCTCAGGCTAAGCACATATACAAACAGAGAATCGAGGAGCATTTCAACTCCTCGGACCTCCGGTGCATGTGGCATGGTATACAGGTCATTATAGACTTCAAACCTCCTAGTACTGTGCCCCCTTCCAGCTCTACTACCCACCCTGATGAGCTCAATTACTTCTACACTCACTTTGACCGAGAGAACAAGGAGGTCACCCTCAAAGCGGATCTCCCACCTGGTGAACTGCCTCTCTCACTTTCCACCTCCGATGTATGCGCCACCCCGAGCAGGGTGAATGTACGGAAGGCAGCTGGTTCGGATGGAATACCTGGTCATGTGCTCAGAGTCTGTGCAGGGCAGTTGGCCGGGGTCTTCACGGACATTCTTAACCTGTCCCTGGCCCAGGAAGTTGTCCCCACAAGCTTCAATGTGCCAGTGCCAAAGCATTCTACTGCCATGGGCCTGAATGACTTCCGTCCAGTTCTACTCACCCCCATCATTGCAAAGTGCTTTGAGAGACTGGTTCTATCACATCTGAAATCCTGTCTGCCCACTACCCTGGACCCCCATCAATTTGCCTATCACAATAACAGGTCAACAGAGGATGCCATCTCCACGGCACTTCGCTCTGCCCTGACCCACCTGGACAGCCCCAACTCTTACGTCAGAATGCTGTTCATTGACTTTAGTTCGGCATTCAATACTGTGATCCCCTCCAAGCTGATCGTCAAACTTCGCCAGCTTGTCCCTTTGCAATTGGACCTTGGACTTCCCCAGCGGATTATTGGCACCCATTTGCCCACCATTGAGAACATCTACCATAAACGCTGCCTGGGCAGGGCGAAAAGCATTATCAAGGATGCATCTCAACCTAACCATGGACTTTTTACTCCCCTCCCATCCGGTAGGCGCTACAGGACCCTCCGCTCCCGCACCAGCAGGCACAGGAAGAGCTTCTTCCCTGAGGCTGTGACACTGCTGTACCTCACATCACAGCGCTAAGCAGTATTGCACCCACATCGTACTGTCTCAGTACTTTTATATTTGTGTGCTATAGCACTTACTTTTTATTCACAGTTATTTTGTAAATAACGCTATTCTTTGCATTTCTGGTCCGATGCAAACTGCATTTCATTGGCTTTGTATCTGTACTCAGCACAATGACAATAAAGTTGAATCTAATCTAATCTAATCTAATATTTAGCCCAAACCTGCCCTCAGTAGACCAAATGTGGTCTGATCAATTGCTATGCTCCTTTGTGTTGACAACGCTGCATTTTGGTGGTTGGTATTTTTCTGGAGTGTGTCATTGTAATAGTTTTCTGTGCAAAAAAAATAAGCTGGAATAATTCAGTTCAGAATGTGATTCTATTTTCAGTATTTTTAGGACTGAAAACATAAATTTATCGCTCTTTTCTATCACCTAAGGACATGTAAAATGCATCAAAAGCCGTGTTGAATACACAAGTTTCCCAGGCATCGACCTAAAATGGGAAACAGGCTTCTTGTATTATGTTAATCGGAACCCAACTCTTGTTTTAACATCTCCTGATGGAATTTTTGTAGGGCAGACTGATCATTCACCTCGCTCAGCAGTTTAGTTCTTCAGTGGGTCTAAGCAGTTCTAAAGGAAGAGCTGGAGGTCATGACAGATCAAATAGAGTGCAGTCTCAACATAATGCACCGTGTTGTATCGCATGTTCGGATAAACTATGCATATTACCATATCCCTAGGGCAGTGCCTGTTTTCATTGCAAGGTCACATGGAGGCAATAACGTTTCCAATAGAGTATAAGAGATCTTTGTTTTTGACTCCCTCTGATAGCTGGTGCTGAGGAGGGAGCAATAGATTCTGGGAAAGGCTCAGCATGCCATCATTGGGGTCTGTTCTATAAACTGGTGCTATAGGAAAGAGCAATGAAGTGTGAATGGAAGTCTGTTCAATCTCTCCGATGGAAGGTCTCATACCTGAAAATATTGATTGCTTCTCTTTCCATGGATACTGCCTGACCACTCAAGTATTTTAGCATTTTCTATTATTATTATTTTATATATCTAGCATCTACAATAATTTTTTTTGACTTGCACAGGATATCCTACACTGACCTCTTCGGATAAACACAAAATTCTAATAGCTCATCCAGTTAATTTTACACACAGTCATGACACATGGATGTTGACTTCAGTAATGCTGATGCTAATGAGGAGAAGGCAGTGTTAGGATTTCTTTGTTGGAGATAGACTTTCCTTTGGTTCTTATTATTTCCAGTTGGGCAAGACCTCTATGGAACTCAGCAATGGACAGTCCCAAGCCTGATTGTGAAAGGAGGAGGATTGGCCTGGGACTAGCAACTCATGCTGTAAAAACCCGGTGCTACAGAAACGTCAATAAGACCTCATCCCTGGGAGAGGAGGGACCTTTGCCTAGAAGATGTATGAAGTCATGTGTGAAAGCAGAAACCACAGGGCAGACCAACCTTCTATAGAACCAGGACAGAGGACTCTGGTGATCTTCTGTCATTGGCCTCTGTTCCAGTAGGGGTGATGGGCCTATTTAGGAGAAGTCCTTTATGGAGTTAACTAACACCATTTGGGCTTCCAAAAAAACCCTGTCCACATGTCACAAAAATCAAACTATTTTGTTCATGAGTCAAATAAATGTCTTTGAGCTGTATCTAGCCTCCTGGTACTTTTGCCTGGTTTTGGAATACATGCAAATATGAAACAAAATTGATTGGTTTGGTGTGCATGAATGTTACTTTCCCACTTACCAGCACATCCCTGAATGTTGTAGTGTTGTGGCGTGTAGGCATGACCTATTTTATTTTATAAGCAGTTGTGAACAGACTTAAGCATTGCAAACATCAGCAAACATCTCCTGGCCTTGTCTTGGGTGAAGGCTTTGGAGAAGAAAAGGAAGTCTGAAGTGGAAGAATAGAATGAAAGGCAGTAAAGTCTTTTTAGATAAGCCTGATAACTGGACATTTGACCTGGAGAAAGTGCAGATTTTAGGCCCTAAGTAGTGTCAAACATACAGTGTGTACCTTTGGGTATGTAGAGTATCTTCAAAAAAATTAGCTTTACTGATGTAAAAGAAGTATAGTACTTGAAGAGAGGGAACCATTAACAGTATGTGCTAATGTGAGGCAGGGAAAAGAAAGTGGGTGGTCAGTATTTTGTTTAGAACTGGTTGAAGGGATCAGAAGCTAGATCTTATCAGCAAAAATATAAGAACATAATAATTACAGTGTGCATGAACTTGTATTTAATGGGTTGCCTGAGCCAGTCCTAGCTTCAAACCCACTTTTCCACTCTCTGCCCATACACCTTGTAGTATACTACAAGTATAGACTCAACCTCTCCAGTGGTTCTTCACACATCAATCCCTTCATCCGAAGATTCAAATTAGTGAACATTTTTTTCAATGTGAGTATTTCTTTTACAAAATTTGAGGATCAAAATTGAACACAATACTCCAGCTGCTCCTTTGCTAATGCCAGTAAAGTTGAATCAACACTGCCCTACTCTTGTATTCCATTCTCCTTGAAATAAAAACCAACATTCTACTGGCTTTCCTGACTACTTGCTTACCTGTAGGTCAATGTTTTGTGCTTCATTCAAAAAGCCTGCCCAAGTCACTTTGTACCACGGTGTTTTATAGTCTCAATCCAAACGGCATAATGAATTTATTTTCAGAACATTGAACACGTTCTGCGCAACTGCCCACTCTCACCTGATTTAGCTGACACTGACCTGCTCAACATCAATCAAACAACACTGGAGTGGCTGGCTGTCTTGTGTGACAAGCTATGATGATGAATTTACTCTCTTATCCTTCCTTCTGAAATGGAGAGTCTTATATTTTCCCACATTGTACTCTGTCTAATATCTTCTTGCTCACTTACTTATCTATATCTTTTTGCATGCTCTTTACTCCCTCGTCACTATTTGAGGTGACGAACAGGTGAGATGGAAGAAAACGGAGAGAAAGAAACTGCAGGAGGAAACTTTAAATTAAGTTGGGATAAGAGTGCTAAGGCAAGGAAGGAACAGAGGCATCCTGTGGGTTAGTCTTATGTGGTCAGTCTACGAGTTTCTACCATTGAATGAATAGAGGAGATAGAGGACAGAGTTCAAGAAAATAATTTGCAGTGAATAGAAGAAACCAGTGGTTATATTTACATTCTGGAATAATCTTGGAAAAACTCTCTGTTTGCCTGAGTAGACCTGGTGGTAAGTGACAGAATCAGTTGGATACCATAAGCATTCAAGTTTCTATCAGCAAAAGTGAGAGTCATATTAAAAGTAATGATCAGGTCAAGAGGGGAAGAGAATGAATGAAGGAAATTTATTTCGGTCAGTACAAACATAACAAAAAGCATCATTTTCAACGATGATTTCATAGGACAAAATTACAACAAAAAAAACATAGATATTCTTGAAAACAGACCGAAAGGGTGTAGGCTGAAGCTATAGCTTATTACGCCTACCCCTCTTACTTATACAACAACATATTTGGCGTCAATCATCACATCAAAACAAAAAAATTTCATAATCTTTTAACACAAAATCCAATTCCAAGTATTATTTATTTACATTACTCCCATTCATTTTAAATCATGTATTTTATACTTGTTCATTAAATTATTTTTAAATAATTTTTTAAAACTTATTAAGTGTGGTGCATGTTTTTAAATTTTCACTAGAACTGTTCCATAGATTCACCCCTCTGACTGAAATACAATTGAGAAAATGGGAGTAGTGAAACCACATGAGAAAGAAAAGACTGGCAATACCCAGGGGCGTATATGTAGAGAAAGAATAATAAGGGGCTGGAGAGCAGTGAGCTCAGGGCTAAAACCAACAGCAGAAAGATGTTCAAAGGCAAAGTCAAAGCCAAAGTAAATTTATTATCAAAGTACACAGAGCAATACGTTACCTTGCCTTTGCAATACTTTGCAATACACTACTTTGCAATTTATTTTCTTGCAGGCAGTTACAGGCAAGTAAAGAAATACAATAGAATTTATGAAAAACTATACATAAAGTCTGGCAAACAACTCGTGCAAAAGATGACAATTTGTGCAAATGAGAACATGAGTTGTAGAGTCCTTTAAAGTGAGTCTGTTGGTTGTGAAATCACTTCGGTGTTAAAGGTGAGTTATCTACGCCAGTTCAGGAGCCTGATTGTTGTAGGGTAATAACTGCTCCTGAATTCACTGGTGTGGGACCTAAGGCTTCTGTACCTCCTACCCATGTGAGAAGAGAGGGTGGTCTGGATGGTGGAGGGTCCCTGATAATGATTTTTTGTGGCAGTGCTCTTTGTAAATATGCTGAGTGGTAGGGAGGCTTTGTCTGTGAAGAACTGGGTTGTATCCGTCACACTCTATAGACTTTGGTTTTACTGATGTTAAGTGAGCTGTTGGTCAAGTTGAAGTTCCTCTGCACCAGTACAATGAGGTACAAGTTCAGTGAAAACTTGCCTGGAGAAGCATCACAGGTATGTTAGAGTATTTGGTGGCATGTTGACTCTTCTTAAACTTCTCAGAACATAGAGGTGCTGGTGCACTTTTGTGATTCTTGTCAAGGAGGTCAAGACATTTTTCTGCATTACTGAGCAATGTTAATGCATGAGAAACAGCTGTACTTCCTCTCAAATGTTAAAAATTTCTAATGCGGAAAATACTGGAAGCAGTAGGGTCAGAAAGCATCTTTTGAAAGAGAAAAAAGGATAACATTCCAAGTTGAAAAGTGTTCATTAGAACATTATTATTTATTTTGTTCTTGAGATTCCTTATTTCAGATATTTTTCTTCATTTTTTTGGCCATTATCCAGCTAATGTTCCAAGGCCACTGTTAATAGTTGAGAGTAGTTGATGAAACAGCCATGATTTCTTCTTTAACCTGGTTATGTTAGGTGAAGTGCTTGGATTTTGTTAGTTATCCCCCATGGAGGGATTACATCCTCTCATGGACAAGAACCCACCTGTTACCACTGCGTAATGCAATTTGTCTCTGTGCTTTTCAGAACTCTGAAACCTGGTCTTTAATAATAATATTAAATCCACAGATAAAGGAATTCAGATCATCCATATGTGAAACAAATAATGATCCAAGTTGTATTTCATCTATTTTTACCTCCATAATGCCTCAACAAATGTCAGTGTTTTGATAAGACTGATTCTTCACCATTCAGTGTTTGTATAATTTTCACCTTTCTAATCTCGTAGTAATGATATATACTTCACATGCTGATGCTACATATTTCGGGACATGAAGTGCATCAGATTGCTTCATAAATATCTGTTCTTTTCTGCATCTTTTGCTTAAATAAAATAGATGAAGTGTTACTAATCTACATCATAAATACGTTCAGGAATATATTTTGTACACTCTACCATTTTTCATGGCTTGAAAAGTGTCACCAAAATGTGTGGATTATGCGGTGCTGTGGTTATTTTTAAACTGTAATGAAATAGTTATTGTTTACTCTCTGCAGACCTGTCTGTTCTAAAGGATTTTGGCCCTGAAAATCCACTGGGGTTTAGTCTCACCAGCTAAACCATAATCAGTATCAATGCCCTCGAGCATGACTTTGTTGGTATTTCTGTGATTAGGTGGGAAGGCACCTCATTTGTGTGGGACCAATAAGTACCTCAGGCATTACGGGAATATTTCATCAGGGAGAGAGGATGTGCAGGCTTCAACTCCAGCCCTCCCCTCCCCCATCAATCATGCAGCATATCAGTCAAAAATATCATTCATCCCTCTCCCTTTAAAGTTGCTGCGTGACCAGCCGGTTTCCTACAGCGGTTTGCTTTTCACCCTAGGTTCCCGCATCTGCTGTACTCTTTCTCTGATCTAGATGCTCATGTAAGGGCATTGGTATAAATCTGTCCTCCTGTTACAGTTTCTGTGTTAGTGTTGAACTAAAATTTTAGTTATGCCTGTACCAAAACAACAATACACAATTTTTTTTAGCACTAGCAATACAAATCTCAAGAGTGTCACCAAAAATACTCGAACACTCGCCAAGTTCTATGGGTGTACCATGGAGAGCATTCTAACTGACTGCATCACTGTCTGGTATTGGGGGGGCGGTGTGGCTACTGCACAGGAACAAAGTAAGCTGCAGAAAGTGGTAGAATTAGTCAGCTCCATCATGGCTACTAGCCTCCATAGTATCCAAGACATCTTCAAAGAGCGGTGCCTCAGAAAGGCAGCATCCATCATTAAGGGGCCCCATCACCCAAGACATGCTCTCTTTTCATTGCTACCATCAGAAAGGAGATACAGAAGCCTGAAGGCACACGCTCAACGATTCAGGAACAGCTTCTTCCCCTCCGCCATTTGATTTCTGAATGGACATTGAACCGATCAACACTACCTCATTACTTTTTTATTTCTTTTTTTATACCCTACTTATTTAATTTAAATGTTCGCGATATATATATATACACATACTGAAATTCACAAGTTTTTTCTCTATTATTATGTATTGCTTTGTACTGTTGCTGCAAAGTTAGCAAATTTCACGATATATGCTGGTGATATTAATCCTGATTCTGAAGTATTATTTAACCCTCATGAGAAATCTGATATTCTCCCTTCTCTTCCCCACCTGAAACTTCTCCATTTCTTTACCTCCCTGTTTTTCTTCTGGAATCCTGTATTTTTGACCATGATTAGGCTCATGTGTCCAAATATCTCTTTAGGTTTAGTGTCAAAATATATTTGATTCTGCTTTGGTGAAGTATTTTGGATTATTTTAGTTCGTTAAAGCCATTGTCATTGCAAAAAAAAAGCCCAACAAGCTAGGTTTTACTTATATTTATGCTAGGTTGGCTATTCTTGGTAATACTCCCGTCTTAAGTAAAGGATAAATATAGTATGGTTCTTGCGGTTGTTCGTAGAGCACCACAGCGCAGAAACAGGCTCTTTGGCCCATTTGATCTATGCCAACCTGATCTGCCCCTTCCGTCCATGTAACTATCCCAGCTTCTCTTATATGCTACAATTGATTCCATATCAACCACTTCCACTGACTTCCCCCTCAGATACCCCTTAAATATTCACCCTAAAACTATGGGCTCTAGTTCTATTTGAACTACACCTCAAATCAAGATCAGGAAATGTCAAGATACTTTCATGGTATTGGTGTTCTTGCAATTTTATTCCAAAAGATCTGTTTATTATCTGAAATGTCATTGCTTGGGGAGATATGTCAACAACCCATCTACCAAGTGGTTATAGTAAACACAGGACTTAGAAACGGTCCTCCTGCCCATGATCACAATGCTGAATTAGAACACAAGAATGAAGTTTTGCTGTAGGTGGAAACATTAAAGGGTTGACTGCCATAATAGCCACATTGATTCTAACAAATCATCACACTGTTGAAAAGTTAAGATGTTCTAAAGAACAATTTGTTCACATTTAAAGTTGAAATAATTATTTCTTCAATCTGTGCATAACAATATCTGACCTCAAAATGCCTTCTTTGAACAGAGCCATGTACTAAAATCCGTCATGAAAGCGGACTTGTAATCATTCTAGGGTTTTCACTTACAACACACACTGTTTTATTGAACAGATGACAGGATGGGTATCCATAGCAATCATGGGAAAGACAGCTCAGGTATTACATGTACCTCTGCCTGATTAATGCCAACCCCCTGTGTTACATTTGCTAACTACAGCAGGGCCTTTCTGTGCCCTGACACCTGCACTGTTGTTTAGCCTTTGGCTGAAAAGTCCTGAGACTGCAAACAGATACTGTTCAAAATTGTGGAGAGGCTATATTTTGAAGACTCTGCATGAAATGCTAAGAGATTTCAAGCATTTCCTCCTGAATCCTGCAGGGTTTTTTTGTGTTTTAGCTGCTATCTCAATGTGTGTGTTTTTTTTCAAGGTTGTCTCAATAATGACATGTGCTACAGCTGATAAATGATAGCTTTGCTTTTCCGAAAGTTTGGCTTCTTATTCAAAATATCAGAACCGACTTCCACTGAAGGTGGATAAAACTCTAAGAAATAAAACAAATAAGTCCTTAAATAATAATATATTCTTCCAGATTTGGGCTGAGAGATTTGGAAAATATTTAACATTATCAGTTCATTCTTTTGGGTATCTTGTGGTACTGTTTCACAAAGTTTTTTTTATTTGATGGAATTCGATAAAGCAATTGTGGCAGCATATTTTCACTCCAACTTGCAGGGTCAATGAGATTTTCCAGTGAGTGACAGCGTACATGGGACCTAAAAATTTGCTTTTCTTAGTAATCAATAGTTGATGCAGTCAAAATTGCTCAATTACTTGTGTTTTAGAACTTTCTGCTTTCTTTGAAAAGAGTAAGAATTTAACACTTAACTGTAGTAAATGCAACTATTGTGACATCATACACCTGGTTCTGTTGATATAATTTGCAAGAATGCCTTTTCATTTGCCAATCGCTTTCAGGCTACGTCCACACTACGCTGGATAATTTTGAAAATGAAGCTTTTTCTCTTCGTTTTGACCTTCCGTCCACACTGAAACGGCGTTTTCAGCCCCTGAAAACGGAGATTTTCAGAAACGGTCTCCAGAGTGAATAAATCTGAAAACGCCTAATATCCGTTGTAGTGTGTACGGGGTAAACGGAGAGATTTAAAAACACTGTCATGACAACACCACAACAACAATGCTTTTTCTGTTTCTGCTTGGTACTACGCAAGCACTGCCGGACAGCTGTTATAATGCGCAGTCGGTGTGAACGGCGTGAGAGTTAAATTGTAAAGTGACCTTTTTTGACTATTTTAAAACGGTCATGACGTGCCGGAACAGATGGCCGCAGCGCGGCATTTCATTGTTTTCTTGAACGCAACCCCCCACACAACCTAACAATTTCAGAACAGATGGCAACGAGACTGAAGCCAGAAGAGTTAGAAATGTACTCACCAAATACTTTGACCCATAGCTTACTGAATAAATAGGTACACTCACTTTGCCCTGTTTTCTGTCCTTGCTTGTATGAAGGTGGTTTACCTATTTATGCAAGTACTTCTCTGACAATAGATGTGTAACAGCCTAATGTAACATTGTATGGAAATACAAGATAACACTGATGCAGACGTGTTTTATACATTTAACAAGGTGCTTTATTAATGCAACAGAGTCAGTCAGTTTTTCAATGTTCATCGTCAGCCGGGTCATACTGTCCATGAACTCCCTGTTGGTTGCATCCATACGCTCCAGTATTTGTTTTTTTTAGTTTTAAGTCCTCCTGCACGAGAGCCAAGAGCAATTCCTTTTAAGTTTCAATTCCTCTGTAACTGGACAAACACGCACTAAGTATACCGTTTCCTCTTCGCTTGTTCTCTGTGTGTCCTGCACATGCCCAGTAGAGGAGATTCGCCCAAATATCCATGTTAGTGTGGACAGAGATATTTTGAAAAACGCTTAGTGTGTACGCCTGTTGTTTTTACTCGAAACCGGTGTTTTCAAAATTATCCGGCGGATAATTTTGCCAGAGCTGAATTATGAAAAAAGATTGAATAAGTTAGGACTTTATTCCTTGGAACATAGAAGATTGAGGGGAGATTTGATAGAGGTATACAAAATTATGAGGGGTGTAGATAGGGTAAATGCAAGCAGGCTTTTTCCACTAAGGTTAGGCGGGTCTACAACTAGGGGTCACGGGTTAAGGGTGAAAGTTGAAAAGTTTAAGGGGAAACTTCTTCACTCAAAGGGTGATGAGTGTGTGGGATGAACTGCCAGTGCAAGTGGTCCATGAAAGCTTGATTTTAAGAGAAGTTTGAATAGGTATATGGATGGTAGGGGTATGGAGGGCTATGGTCCAGGTCCAGGTGCAAGTCAATGGGAGTAGGCAGTTTAAATTGTTCAGCATGGACTAGATGGGCGGTAGGCCCTGTGTCTGCGCTATAATTTTCTACAATTCCTTGACTCTAATAAATCTCTCACAGGGGAGATGAAGGGTGTTTCTTTCGAGTTGTAAAAAGTTATGATGGATTTTAATAGAGTAAATAGAAAATAGATAGTATCATTAACCACAGGAAATAATATTCGAAAAGGCCGAGGAAAATTTAAACGATTTTTGTTTAAGAGTGAGATATAACCTGGAATGGATAGTAGAGAAATTGGATTTGTATTATGGGTTGTTTTCCTGATTGTATACATTGATTCAAAGAACATTTAATACTATTTAATAAATATTTTCTTTGGTTGGCCTTTCCAAAGTAGTCAATGCTCTTACTGTTCAGAGAAGTATAGATTAATCTATCTCTTCTGGGTTAGCTGATCTCAGCTGGATAGGCAGTAAATCTGCTATAGTATGCTAAACTCTGCTTGACCAGAAAGAAGAGAACCAGCTGGGGATTATGCTCAGGATAATGATTGATGAGCTGTGGAAGCCGAGACAACTGCTTTGCAATGCTAATCTGCCAATTATTATTTTGCATTTCAGTGTACAAATTGATCTCGTTTTCTCAGCTCAGATCTCTTACAACCATTGATGACTGGAGATGGAATAAATAGAACCTTTTCAGTCTGGAAGGATGGACCTGGTGGGGAACTGTAGTGACCAATTCTTGGTAGACAGTTGCTCATTATTTACGTTCGAGGGAGAAATCTCCCAAATTTGCCAGTGATTCAAAAATAGGTGGAAGGACATTTGTTGTTTAGGGTACCGTGACTCTGCATCAGGTTATAGGTAGATTGCGTAAGTGGATGACGGAGAGCACTCAGTAAACGTACCCCTTACACACGTGCATTCACTAACACGCAAACACTGCTGTCATTGCGGTGAGTGTACGCACTTCAATGTCTTCCCAGATAGTTGACCCGCTGGTTTCCCTTCTCGTTGCCGTGTGCGTTCACAGACAGACACCAGGGCTTGGTTTGGTCTCATCCTTTATTTGGACTTGAACACAAGAGTGCGATTGTGTTGAGGGTTCTGCTCCCTCATGCTGTTGTTTCCCAGCAGACACGTGGCGTCCGCTGGGTCCTAAACAGAGCTGATGCTCTTGGATTGGCTTTAGTCATAGTCATAGTCATAGTCATACTTTATTGATCCTGAGGGAAATTGGTTTTCGTTACAGTTGCACCATAAATAATTAAACAGTAATAAAACCATAAATAGTTAAATAGTAATATGTAAATTATGCCAGGAAATAAGTCCAGGAGCAGCCTATTGGCTCAGGGTGTCTGACCCTCCAAGGGAGGAGTTGTAAAGTTTGATGGCCACAGGCAGGAATGACTTCCTATGATGCTCTGTGTTGCATCTCGGTGGAATGAGTCTCTGGCTGAATGTACTCCTGTGCCCAACCAATACATTATGTAGTGGATGGGAGACATTGTCCAAGATGGCATGCAACTTGGACAACATCCTCTTTTCAGACACCACCGTGAGAGAGTCCAGTTCCATTCCCACAACATCACTGGCCTTACAAATAAGTTTGTTGATTCTGTTGGTGTCTGCTACCCTCAGCCTGCTGCCCCAGCACACAACAGCAAACATGATAGCACTGGCTCGTAGAACATCCTCAGCATCGTCCGGCAGATGTTAAAGGACCTCAGCCTCCTCAGGAAATAGAGACGGCTCTGACCCTTCTTGTAGACAGCCTCAGTGTTCTTTGACCAGTCCAGTTTATTGTCAATTCGTATCCCCAGGTATTTGTAATCCTCCACCATGTCCACACTGACCCCCTGGATGGAAACAGGGGTCACCGGTACCTTAGCTCTCCTCAGGTCTACCACCAGCTCCTTAGTCTTTTTCACATTAAGCTGCAGATAATTCTGCTCACACCATGTGACAAAGTTTCCTACCGTAGCCCTGTACTCAGCCTCATCTCCCTTGCTGATGCATCCAACTATGGCAGAATCATCCGAAAACTTCTGAGATGTCGAGACTCTGCGCAGTAGTTGAAGTCGGAGGTGTAAATGGTGAAGAGAAAGGGAGACAAGACAGTCCCCTGTGGAGCCCCAGTGCTGCTGATCACTCTGTCGGACACAGTGTTGCAAGCACACGTACTGTGGTCTGCCAGTCACACACGGCAGAATATTCCATTCCATTCGTTAGTAACGGGAATGTGGAAATGTGTATATGTTGTTTGCATACTGTATTTAAGGTAGATACTTCTGTTTATTTTGTAATATGATTGTAACTACGTTGTGGGGTGCATCATATTCTGGTTCATGTGTAGTCGTAAGTTAACTTCGACAATACTTACAGATGGTATGTCTTAGTGCGTCAGTATGAGAGAGAGATAGGGGCTGTCCGGAGTTCACACTGGACTAGAATAAGTACGGGGCTATTATTGTCTTTTCTTGTAGGTATCATTTTGTAAAATATTTGCAACTTTCTTTTCACTATTTTCACTGATTTTTATGAGTTTTGATTTTTGACGTACCTAATAAACACCCTTGCATTAAAGTGCTAAGTGACTCCAGCCATCTTTTCTTTGGTCATAATCCACATTTTTAATATGGAATTTAATGTGGAGGACTGTGAGGCCACTTCAAAAGGCAAATAATAAAGGGAGAGAGACTGCAAGTGTATGACATGCAGAGGGGTCCAGCTCTTCCAGGGCCTGAATCACAAAGGGCTAGCAGGCAGATCCAACAAGTAGTTAAGAAGGTAAAGAGCATTTTAGCCTTCACTGCAGAGTTTAAAAATAGGGAGATTTTGCTGCAATTGTACAGCATGATAGTGAAGTCTCAATGGGAATACTGTGCACAGTTCTGTTCCCCGTGCTTAAGAGATGTTACAAAGGAGATTCACCATCTTAATTCCATGGATGAGAGTTTTACCAAGAGAACTAAAAGTTGTGGGCCTGTAAGGGCTGATCTTATTCAGACATATGAGATCCTAAGAAAGGGTAGATGTTGGGATCTTTTCATTAGTGGGGAAATCTCGAACAAGGCGATATAAACACAAAGTAAGGAGCCAGTCGTGTAAAGCTGTGGTACATACAAATCCCTTCTCACAGAGGCTGGTGAATCTCTGTCCCAACTAGTGGTGGAAGCTAAATCCTTAGAAGTACTTAAAGTGGAGATGGCTGTGGTAAACCATATATATGTTGTAACTTGGTTAACTGTCTGGACACGCCCCTCTGCTGACTGCCCCTGTGGCTCCTCCCACAGTTTCCTGTATAAAGGTGTTTCACCTTGCCCCTCCCCCTCAGTCCGGGGGCAGACACTCAGCATGGAGGTCGTATTGTACAGCGAATAAAAGCCTTTCAGTATTTACCCTACTTCAGTCTTTTGGAGTTATTGAAGGTGCTTCAATGGTTAAATATTTGATAGATCAAGGAATAGAGAGGTCTGGAGAAACAACACAAAAGGAGTTGAAGTCAGCACAGATCAACTGAAGGTCTAATAGACTATTCCTGCTCCTTTTTTTGTGTTTTCCTATACTTGGATTGGGGAGATTAAGATAAATTCATTCATTAATACTGAATTTGGGTGCATGAAGCTAAACTTTCCAACTATTAAAGGTACTGCTGAAAAACCAATGTCAGAGTGAAAGATCCTTCATTAGCTTCTCGCCATTTCTATGCAAGTCACCCCTTGGATGACTTGTTCTCATTTCTTTTATTAATGATGCCTGGATTAGGTGAATGTGTCTGGAAGTGACTGTCTCAGCAAATTTTGCATGCCTTCCACCCCAGTTTCTTCCTCACTGACAGATAATTACAACCCTGTGTGATATGACGCATTGTGATGCACCTTAGTATGTTAAATATAATAAAGTGACACTTCACATTTTAGTAAAATATTTCAAAGGAAAATGCATGAACATATCCTACCTGACAAAGGTGAAATAGAGACTAAAAGTAACTGAAGCTCCTTAATTTCTGCAATATTTCCACATATTGTAAATGACAAGTAGCCTTAATATGACACCATTTTATCCTCCTGCCTAAAGCATTTGTCATTTGAAAAATCTTTATTGCTAATTATACTAATTCTTGAGCTACTTTCAATGATGGAAGTAATAAAAAGACTCCCTTACAGTTCTTACAGTGATAGAAACAACAAAATAGTTTCCATGGGAATTGATCTTAAAATTAAAATGAGTAAGTTCCTACAATGTTTGAAGTCAAATATCAGCAATTGGGAGTCCATGCTAATTCAAATATAAAATATTTAATTTATCGAATGTAAACAGGAAACATTAAGATGATTATAGAAGCTCTAGGTGTTGTCATGGCAAATCTTTGTGTTATTTCAAGAAGGAAAGTACTAAGAAAGAGGGAAAGAATTTGGCATTTCTTATTCAGAGTAATTCTATTATTTTTCACCCCCCACCCCCACTAACATTAGTAGCTTGCAGCTGTAAGACATAAATACTTCTGGAGACACGCTTTCAATCATTAGTTGATGGATGGTAATGCTCATAACAGGTGGAACTAAAAGATCTTCCTGGATAACATGCAGATGGACAGCAGAGACCGGATATCACATACAGCACTGCTCTACCTTGATTCTCTTCATTTTGCCCAGCACAAGCCCCAAATCATTGGAATTCAGACACACTAAAAACCTAATAATCCATCTTCCCTATTCTTGCCAGTGTAAAATGAGGACAGGAGAATGAATACAGGGCCCTGGTGGAGGACTTTGTCAAATCGTACAAGCTGAATCATCTGCAGCTCAACAACAGGAAGACAAAGGAGATGGTGATGGACTTTAGAAGACTAAGCCTGCTCTGCTCCCTGTTACTGTTAACGGTGAGGACGTAGAAATGGTGAGGACCGACAAGTACCTGGGGGTGCACCTGGATGACAGATTTGAGTGGAGCACCAACACAGAGGCTGTGTACAAGAAGGGCCAGAATCGCCTCTACTTCCCGAGGACCTCCCTCCTTCACATGTTCTGCCAGTCTGTTTTTGCCAGTATAATCTATGCGGTGGTGTGCTGGGGCAATGGCATCAACACAGGTGATGCCAACAGACTCAATAAACTGGCTCGGTTATAGGAGTCAAACTGGACACACACTGGAGGCTGTGGTAGAACAAAGGAGCCTATAGAAAATCCTGGCAATTCTTGGCAATGTTTCTCACCCCCAGAATACCACCATGGCTGAACACAGGAACATTTTCAGTCATAGACTAAGACAACTGCATTGCTCCAAAGAGCGCTATATGAGGTCATTCTTACCTTCGGCCATTAGTCCGTATAATGAGTCAAACTGTAGCTGGGGACGTGATGACCCCCTCCTGTTAGACTGTTTGAGGTAACTTATTTTTTATGCTTTCTTACTTCCCTTCTAGTATTTACATATTTTTGCACTTGTAATGCTACTGTGACACTGTAATTTCCTTTGGGATCAATGAAGTATCTATCTGTCTATAGCCATAAAATGATTGCTTGTATCTTTAAGTGATAAAATGATTGCTTGTATCTATAAAACTGTGGCATTAAAGCATAAAGAAATGGGAATATTTAAAGAAAATGCAAAATAATGGCAGTTTTATGCATATGATTATGAAAGGTGGTTTTTAATCCAAGCCGTTTTTAAATTGAGTAGAAAATGTGAATGGTGATTACCAAATAATGATAGAATATACAGCTTGAGAATTACAGCTACAGTAATTCAAACAGACGTGAGGATCAGTGTAGCAGTAATAATGGGAAAAATAAATTGTCCAAAGATAGACTGGAATATTACTATCAAAAGCACTCAAAATGGGAGAATTCACAGAAAGCAGGGCCTTCCTGAAGATAAATCCAAGGAAGGCGATGGGCCCAGATGGCGTCCCAGAATGGGTTCTCCGGGCCTGTGCAAGCAAGCTAGCTGGAGTGTTTGCTGACATCTTCAGCTGCTCCTTGCTTCAGTCTAAGATCCCTTTGTGTTTTAAGAAGGCAACGATAATCTCGGTGCCGAAGAAGAGCAAGGTGGCATGCCTGAATGACTATCGACCTGTGGCTCTGACATCAATTGCTATGAAGTGCTTCGAGAGATTGGTTATGGCACACATCAACCACAGCCTACCGGTCAACCTCGACGCTTTGCAATTCGCCTACCGGAGCAACAGGTCAACGGCAGATGCCATCTCTCTGGTCCTACATTCCTCCTTGGAACTCCTGGAGAATAAAGACGCATATGTAAGGCTCCTTTTCATTGACTACAGCTCTGCCTTTAATACCATTATTCCAAATAAACTGATTCCTAAGCTCTGGAACCTGGACCTTGGCACTCAGATCAGCAGCTGGATCTTCAACTTCCTCACAGACAGGACCCAGGCTGTAAAAATAGGGGACAAGCTCTTCTCTACAATCACTCTCAGCACCGGTGCCCCACAAGGCTGTGTACTCGGCCCCCTGCTGTACTCACTGTACACCCATGATTGTGTAGCCAAGTTTCCATCGAACTCAATATGTAAGTTTGCTGATGACACAACAATTGTAGGCCGTATCTTGGGTAGTGATGAGTTTGAGTACAGAGGGGAAATTAAGAACCTGGTGGCATGGTGCGAAGACAATAACCTATTCCTCAACGTCAGCAAGACGAAGGAATAAGTTGTTGACTTCAGTAGGAGTAGCAGACCGCACAACCCAATTTACATCAGTGGTGCGCAAGTGGAACAGGTCAAAAGCTTTAAGTTCCTCGGGGTCAATATCACAAATGACCTGACTTGGTCCAACCAAGCAGAGTCCACTGCCAAGAAGGCCCACCAGTGCCTTTACTTCCTGAGAAAACTAAAGATCACAACCTGATATGGAAGTTCTCCTGTCCAAGACCGGAAGAAACTGCAGAAGATCGTGAACACAGCGCAGCACATCACACAAACCAATCTTCCGTCCTTGGACTCACTTTACACTGCACGCTGTCGGAGCAGTGCTGCCAGGATAATCAAGGACATGACCCACCCAGCCAACACACTTTTAGTCTCTCTTCCCTCCGGGAGAAGACTCAGGAGCTTGAAGACTCATACGGCCAGATTTGGGAACAGCTTCTTTCCAACTGTGATAAGACTGCTGAACGGATCCTGACCCGGATCTGGGCCGTACCCTCCAAATATCCGGACCTGCCTCTTGGTTTTTTTGCCCTACCTTACTTTCCATTTTTCTATTTTCTATTTATGATTTATAATTTCAATTTTTAATATTCACTATCGATTTGTAATCCAGGGAGCGGGAAGCACAGAATCAAATATCGCTGTGATGATTGTACGTTCTAGTATCAATTGTTTGGTGACAATGAAGTATAAAGTATAAAGCATTCAGGAGAATTTTCCAACTACATTGCATTAGATGACCAATGTTGAACTTGTAGACAAGCGAGGAAAATAAAAGAAAGTTTGGAGTACATTTTTGAACCAAGAATCAGAGTAGCCTAATTTTCCACCTGATGCCTGCATACTCTGTTCGCATTTCTCACTTTCCTGAACTTAACTGTTCAAAAAATCATAAGCCCATCTTGCCAGGCAAGATGCCCTGGAGCCAGTCATTTCAGAACTAAGTGTGAGACAACCAAGGGAAAGAAAAGGCAACTCTGAGGCAAGGAACAGCAGCGACTTTTGGATGTGATGTAGTGTATATTGGCCTTTGATGCCCATACTTACATCAACTAATGGGAAGAGATTTCCTGCTGCTGTGAAGGTGGTCAATGCCACCGGTCTGTAGTCATTGAGGCCGCTGGGGCGCGGCGTCTTCAGCACAGGGATGAGGCAGGATGTCTTCCACAGCACAGGAACCCTCCGGAGCCTCAGGCTCAGGTTGAATACATGGCGAAGTACTCCACATAGCTGAGGGGCACAGGCTTTGAGCACCCTGGTACTGACACCATCCGGTCCTGCAGCCTTGCTTGGGTTGAGACGTTTCAGCTGTCTTCTCACCTGTAGAGCTGTGAAGCCCACCGTGGTGGTTTCGTGTGGGGAAGGGGTATAGTCATGAGAGCAGGGTGGGGGACTGTGAGGAGGGGTAGGAGGGGAGAGTGGAATATGTGTTGGTTGGGGGCCGACAACAGATGGCTCATGTGTGGGATGGGCAGGGGTCACAATGTCAAATCTGTTAAAGAACAGGTTAAGTTCATTGGCCCTGTCCACACTGCCTTCAGCTCCTCTGTTGCTAGTTTGCCCCAGTGATGGTCCTCATCCTCCTCTAGACCTCTCTCATGTTGTTCTGCTGGAGTTTCCACTCAAGCTTCCTCCTGTACCTGTCTTTAGCCTCCCTGATCCTGGCTTTCAGGTCACTCTGTATTGCCCTCAGGTCCTCCCTATTTCCATCTCTAAACACCCTCTTTTTAGCGTTCAGGATGTCCTTAATGTCCTTTGTCACCCCTGGCTTGATATTTGAATAACAAAGGACAGTTCTTGTCAGAACATTGCAGTCCACACAGAAGTGATGCACTCTGTGAGCCCATCAATATCCTCTCCATGTGGCTCACAGAGTGCCTGCCAGTCTATCACCTCAAAACAACTCTGGAGCACCTCATAAGCCTCTCCGACCATTTTCTCACTGTCCTCGAGGTTGCAGGTTTACTCTTCACCAGAGGCACGTAGCATGGTTTTAGGTGCACCAGGTTGTGATCTGACCTTTCCAGTGGGGGGAGGGGAGAGGAGCTGTATGCATCCTTAACGTTAGTGTACATCATATCCAGAGTCCTCTCCCCTCTGGTTGTACAGCTCACATACTGCGTGAAGTTGGGCAGTGTCCTAGCCATGGTAACCTGGTTGAAGTCACCCGAGATGGTAATGAGGGCACTTGGGTGCTGGGTTTGTAGTTTGGCTATGACGGTGGCATTGACCTCCCACATCATGAAGACCCTGGAGAGACTTGTTCTGGAGCTGCTCCGGCCTATGGTCAGGCCACACTTAGATCCCCTCCAGTTTGCCTACCAGCCCCGACTAGGAGTTGAGGATGCCATCGTCTACCTGCTGAACCATGTCTACGCCCACCTGGACAAGCCAGCGAGCACTGTGAGGGTCATGTTTTTTGACTTCTGTAGTGTGTTCAACACCATCCGCCCTGCTCTGCAGGGGGAGAAGCTGACAGCGATGCAGGTGGATGCTTCCCTGATATCATGGATTCTTGATTAGCTGACTGGCAGACCACAGTACGTGTGCTTGCAACACTGTGTGTCCAACAGAGTGATCAGCAGCACTGGGGCTCCACAGGGGACTGTCTTGTCTCCCTTTCTCTTCACCATTTACACCTCGGACTTCAACTACTGCACAGAGTCTTGTCATCTTCAGAAGTTGTCGGATGACTCTGCCACAGTTGGATGCATCAGCAAGAGAGATGAGGCTGAGTACAGGGCTACGGTGGGAAACTTTGTCACATGGTGTGAGCAGAATTATCTGCAGCTTAATGTGAAAAAGACTAAGGAGCTGGTGGTAGACCTGAGGAGAGCTAAGGTACCGGTGACCCCTGTTTCCATCCAGGGGGCCAGTGTGGGCATAGTGGAGGATTACAAATACCTGGGGATACGAATTGACAATAAACTGGACTGGTCAAAGAACACTGAGGCTGTCTACAAGAAGGGTCAGAGCCGTCTCTATTTCCTGAGGAGACTGAGGTCCTTTAACATCTGCCAGACGATGCTGAGGATGTTCTAGGAGTCTGTGGTGGCCAGTGCTATCATGTTTGCTGTTGTGTGCTGGGGCAGCAGGCTGAGGATGGCAGACACCAACAGAATCAACAAACTCGTAAGGCCAGTGATGTTGTGGGGATGGAACTGGACTCTCTCACATTGGTGTCTGAAAAGAGGATGCTGTCTAAGTTGCATGCCATCTTGGTCAATGTCTCCCATCCACTACATAATGTACTGGGTGGGCACAGGAGTACATTCAGCCAGAGACTCATTCTACCGAGAAGCAGCACTGAGCGTCATAGGAAGTCATTCCTGCCTGTGGCCATCAAACTTTACAACTCCTCCCTTGGAAGGTCAGACATCCTGAGCCAATAGGCTGGTCCTAATTTCATAATTTACTGGTGTAATTTACATATTACTATTTAACTATTTATGGTTCTATTACTATTTATTATTTATGGAGCAACTGTAACGAAAACCAATTTCCCCCGGGATCAATAAAGTATGACTGCTACTACCACTACTACTACTATGCAATGAATGTGAGTAATATCAGTATAGTTCTCAGAGACCATTTTTAGAACACTCAATGTTAAACTTGTATAGTTAGAAAGCTGAATATCTTGTTAGGAGAGAAACAAAACTGTCACATTAGGTGGTTGGGGACCTTGACACATGGCTATCAAAAATTGGGGTGCTATCCCTATTCCTTTGTATAAATTCTGATTTACAGACTAGAGAATTTGTTATCATATTTACAGTAGGTGGTGTGGGTTTGCTTAAAATAGGTGGTCTGAAACAAAAGAGGTTTGAAAAGCACTGTCACGAGGAATTTTCTTCCAAAAGCTGTAGTTTGCATTTTGAATCAATGTTATCCCTCATTGAGGGTGACATACCTGATTTACCCTGATTTGTAAAGTATCCAAGTTGTAAAGTATTTCAGGACCCAACAAAAGCAAATGAAAAACAATATTTACTGTACATGGACTCCAGAATATCAGCAACAAACAGATGTGCCGGTATTTTACAACAGGGAAGATTGTACCAAAGGGATATTTCTGAATGGGAGGAAGAGATGGGGCTGAGCTATTGAAAGAGTGCTAGATTGAGAAAGGATGTCTAGGGTATTCATCAATGGTGAAATGGCGATTGCGGCTGGAGAAAATTGCTGGTTATAGGACTGGCAACCAGTGAGAAAGCTCAGTGAGCCATGGCCACGGTTTCCAATTCTCCAGACCCAAGAGCAATGCTGTCAAGCTCTAAATGACTAGAGTTCTGTTGCCTTGATTGAAAATGTTACTGGCTAATTTGCCTTCTAGTGGTAATCCATAATCTGCCTCATAATATGTTTTATTTAATTATTCTTAATTTACTGAGATGCATCACAAAATAGACCTTTCCAGCTCTTCGAGCTGTGCTGCCCAGCAATCCCCCAATTTAATCATAGCCTAATCACAGGACAATTTACAATGACCAATTAGCCTACCAACTGGTACGCCTTTGGAATGTGGAAGGAAAACAGAGCACCCAGAGGAGACCCCCACAGTCACAGGGAGAACGTACAAACTCCTTACAGGCGGCTGCGGGAATTGAACCCAGGTCACCAGTATTGTAAAGCATTGTGCTAACCACTATGCTACCATGCTATATTTTCAGTATATATTACATAGGAAATAATAGTCGTAATTGTAACCTGGATCTCTACTATAGTACTGTGCGGTTTAGATGAAGCACAGATACTGAGATTGAACCCAGTAACCACATTAAGTAACTGATTCACATAATAATGAACAGACTCTAACACCTTTGTGGGCAGGAGTTTAAATCTTGTGGAGAGCACACTCCACATACATATGCTGTATCAGTGTATATTATGCTGCATGACATTTACTCAGCTCAGCGTTGAACTGCGGCTGATTCTTTGGCCTGCTCTTGCTGCTGCAGACTCCATGTCTGAGGCTCCGTGATGTTTACTTGGCTGTGTGCTGAATTGAGGCTGAATTCCCCAGTAAAAAGAGTTATTTATGCCTTTGAATTTAAATGAACAGAATTGTGAAACATTATACAATTTTCTTACCAAATTGGTATCCTTGAAGGCTACTATTTTTTATCTGAGTAAATTAATCTATTAGCTTTTCTAAAGGACGTGGTCTTATGTAATTTGATCTTCGAAACCCCACATTAACAGCAGAACAAATGTCACTAGTTAATCATGATTAATTTGGTTGTGCCAGTAAAAGAAAGCCCACTGAAGCCTGCTCTATATGCTAGGTACCCACACAACAGAGGCTTTAGAGACCTGTCCGTCAAACTTACTTGTGCTGACACCTTACCAGCAAAGTGCCCTTTTTAAACATCAATCTGCTGTTTGAAGGAAAGAGTTAATGATAGTCAATAACAAAACAAATGATGGAGAGTGAAGATAGATTGCCCCTTTTTTTCCATTCACTGACACGTTAGAATGTTTTGGAGCTGCCATGCAGCTTTGGTTTGTAATTTTATCCCTGTAAGCTTCCAGTTGCTAAAACGGTCTGCATATGATCGTCACGCTACAGAAAAGCTTTCCACAGCATATTAGACCTATTTATAAAATAGGCTTCTGTCAGACCAATGCAAGGATAGTAGAAGTTTTCCTGAGCCCTAAAGTCAAGTGCTCAGGCCCATTAATGTGAATATTGAAGGCTTTTTTGCAGCAAAGAGGTCACTTCCTGTTCTTTCTAAAGTTAGCATAAAGCATTGCTACAACACACATCAAAGTTGCTGGTGAACGCAGCAGGCCAGGCAGCATCTCTGGGAAGAGGTACAGTCGACGTTTCAGGCCGAGACCCTTCAGGAGACCTGTGTGAGAGAGTTTTTAAAGTGGAAGTGCTTTTGCACTAGGTCAGTTGCACTCTCTCGACCTCAGAAGTCTGTGTCCAGAGGTATGAAGTAGTTGTCACAAAACTGGTGTCTTTCTTGTTTGCAGTAGACGACCATGACTCTTTCTGTGCCGTGTCATGCTCTTCGCTCTCCATGAACCGTCACAGACCCCCTTCCTGGTAGTTGGATCTCACCGTTTATCTCATCCACCCAGTCCACCGGCACCAGAGCTGACTGCACATGCTATGGCAGGCATGTCACTGTTTCCCTGTCTCTGGGAAAAAGTCTCTGGCTATCCATTTGATCTAAGACTGTTAGCACCTTGTACACCTCTGTCAAATCACCTCTAGTCTTCATTCACTCCAGAGAGAAAAGCCCTAGCTCACCCAACCTATCCCCGCATGACATGTTTTCTAATCCTCGTACAACTGGTGTGATAATTGCCTAGGCATAAATAAAGGGGCTGAAAATTTGATGGATATGATAAATCTCAATTTGTTAAACTTAATCTCAATTTAGCTATCTGGAAGAACCTGCGTATTTGTGTAATATCACATGGGATTGATTGAAAATTGAAGCTGGTATGTTTAGTTTCTGCTAAGTCAGTGGGAGCTATAAAGTGTGTAACCAGGCAATAATACCTGTTTTGTCGTACAGTATTTAAAATTAACTTTGCAATGAGTAATGTCTTTCAATTAGCCAGCAGAAGCTGCAGTGTACTAACTGCTGAGTTTGGAATTGAAATTCCTTCCACAGTACTGATTCTACTTAAACCTGTGTACCGAGTTTCAACTTGATTCTCAAGAAAAATTTTTGATTTATTTGGGATCTGTTTGCACATTTTTTCAAAATTATAAAACGCGATACAGAAACAGGCTTTTCAGCTTACCTTGCCCATACTGACTGTGATGACTACCTGTGCTGCATAATTCTGTATCTCCCAATGCCTTTTCTGTATAAGTAAGTACCTGTCCAAAAGCCTTTTAAAAGTTATAATTGCATATTAACTCCTCTGGCAGCTCATTCCAGATATTTACAACCCTCCTTCTGGAAAAACTTAATCTTCAAATCTCATATCAATTTCTTTCTTCTTGCCTTAAACCTGTGCCTACATAGACTCCTCTTCCCTGGGAAAGAGATTCTGACCATCTGTCCTATCTACGTCCCTCATAATTTTATAGACATCTACATGGTCACCCTCACAGCAGGGTTTATTCTCCCATTCCAGCTTCATCAATATCTCCCAACTACAGCCCTCCATTTCAGGCAGCATCCTAGTGAATCTCTTCTGCATTCTCTACCTCCACGTCCTTCCTGTAATGCGGCGACTGCTGTGCTTCGTGTCTGCAAGCTGTGGGGTGACTTGCCCTGCTAATATGATGAACTGAATACTGAGGTTTTGGGCCTACGCCAAGGGTTTGGATCTTAGGACTCAATTTGGTTCGGAATGCTGTTATTGTTGCTCGTGTCTATTGTTTGCAAGATTTGTTTTGTGTTTTTTTTCTCTTTCTCTGTGGGCACTGGGGGTTGGTCTTATTTTTTAAATTGGGTTCTTTCAGGTTCCTTGCTTTGAACTGCCTGTAAACAAACATCGCAGGATTGTGTAATTTATAATAAATGCACTTTGAATCGAATTTGAACTACACAGAATACCAGCTGCAACATGATGCCCTAAATGGTATACACAATATCCCAGCCTATGAAAGCAAGCATACCACATGCCTTTTTCACCGCCCTGACAATCTGTGTTGACGCAGTCAGGGAACTATGGATTTGCACACCAGGACCTCTCTGTAGATCAACGTTCCTAAGATACCTGGTAGTTACAAGTCTGAATCTTGACGTCAGCATTGTTTCTGCTCTCATAATGAGCCTAGGAAGTGATAATCTTGTTTTCATTCAGATTTTACTCTTCCTGAAGGTTTCTTGACAGGGTACTCAATTATTTGGTTGATCGCCACAGAACAAAATAATTGCCAGTAAAACATAAAATTGTTTTATTTGTTCTTTGAGGTGGGAGAATGCTGCACTTTGTGGCCATAAAGTGGCATTGAAATCCCCAATGCAGAGATCAGATACATTTTTGCATTCCAAACTTTTGATGAGTGAGTGACAACCTTTGAGGAAAGCTGAAACAATCCGTCCAGTTTGGTCACAATGTTTTGCCAGGTACAGGATACAATTCATGATGCCCACCTGTAACCTATTCAACTTCCTTATTCATTCACAGTCCTCCTTGATAAATAGCTAGCTTGGCTTGTAGTTAAAATCTAAAAAACAGAAAACACCATAAGCATTCTCTCTGGTGACTTTAATGTGGATTGTTATATATTCATGAAGATTGCAACAAGCAGAATATATACACTTAGTGAGCACTGTGTTAGATACGTCCTGTAGCTAATAAAGTGAGCACTGAGTGTACTTTGTGATCTTCTGCTACTGTACCCCATCCACTACAAGGTTTGATATGTTGTGCATTCAAAGAGGCTCTTCTGCGCACCACTGTTGTAACAGGTAGTTATTTGAGTTACTGTCACCTTCCTGTCAGCCTGAACCAGTCTGGCCATTCTCCTCTGACCTCTCTCATTGACAAGGTGTTTTTGCCCACAGAACAGCCACTGACTGGATGTTTCTTGTTACTCGCACCATTCTCTGTAAACTTTAGAGACTTAACATAGAACATAGAACATAGAATAGTACAGCACAGTACAGGCCCTTTGGCCCACAATGTTGTGCTGACCCTCAAACCCTGCCTCCCATATAAGGCCCCACCTTAAATTCCTCCATATACTTGTCTAGTAGTCTCTTAAATTTCACTAGTGTATCTGTCTCCACCACTGACTCAGGCAGTGCATTCCATGCACCAACCACTCTCTGAGTAAAAAACCTTCCTCTAATATCCCTCTTGAACTTCCCACCCCTTACCTTAAAGCCATGTCCCCTTGTATTGAGCAGTGGTGCCCTGGGGAAGAGGTGCTGGCTATCCACTCTATCTATTCCTCTTATTATCTTGTACACTTCTATCATGTCTCCTCTCATCCTCCTTCTCTCCAAAGAGTAAAGCCCTAGCTCCCTTAATCTCTGATCATAATGCATACTCTCCAAACCAGGCAGCATCCTGGTAAATCTCCTCTGTACCCTTTCCAATGCTTCCACATCCTTCCTGTAGTGAGGCGACCAGAATTGTCACAGTACTCCAAGTGTGGCCTAACCAGATTTTTATAGAGCTGCATCATTACATCACAACTCTTAAACTCTATCTCTCGACTTATGAAAGCCAACACCCCATAAGCTTTCTTAACTACCCTATCCACCTGTGAGGCAACTTTCAGGGATCTCTGGACATATACCCCGAGATCCCTCTGCTCCTCCACACTACCAAATATCCTGCCATTTGTGCATGAAAATCCCAGGAGATCCGCATTTTCTTAGGTGCTCAAACCACCCCATGGTCAAAGTGACCATAATATGATAAGTTTTTATCTGCAAGTTGAGAGGGATAAGGGCAGATCAGAAGTGTCAGTATTGCAGTTGAACAAAGGAGACTATGGAGCCATGAGGGAGGAGCTGGCCAAAGTTGACTGGTCGGATATCCTAGCAGAAAAGACAGTGGAACAGCAATGGCAGGTATTCTTGGGAATAATGCACAAGGTGCACAATCAGTTCATCCCCCGGAGAAGGAAGGATTCAAAGGGGGGAAAGTGGCCACAGTGGTTGACAAAGGAAGTCAGAGATAGCATAGCATTAAAAAAAAAGAAGTATAACAGAGCTAAGGTGAGTGGGAAGACGGATGATTGGGAAATTTTTAAGGAGCAACAGAACTTAACTAAAAAGGCAATACAGGGAGAAAAAATGAGGTATGAACGCAAGCTAGCTAGGAATATAAAGGAGGATAGCAAAAGTTTTTTTAGGTATGTGAAGAGAAGGAAGATAGTTTTAAGAACAATGTTGGGCCCTTGAAGAATGAATTGGGAGAAATTGTTATGGGAAACAGAGAAATAGCAGACGAATTTAATAAGTACTTTGGATCTGTCTTCACTAGGGAAGACACAAGCAATCTCTCAGATGTATGGATGGGCCAAGGACATAGGGTAACAGAGGAACTGAAACAGATTGACATTAGGAAGGAAACGGTGATGAGTAGACTGATGGGACTGAAGGCTAACAAATCCCCAGGTCCAGATGGTCTGCATCCTAGGGTACTAAAGGAGGTGGCTCTGGAAATTGCGGATGCATTGGTGATCATTTTCCAATGTGCCTTAGATTCAGGATCAGTTCCTGAGGATTGGCGAATGGCTAATGTTATCCCACTTTTTAAGAAAGGAGGGAGGGAGAAAACAGAGAACTATCGCCCTGTTAGCCTAACATCAGTAGTGGGGAAGATGCTAGAGTCCATTATTAAAGATGAAATAGTGGCATATCTTGATAGCAGTGGTAGGATTGGGCCGAACCAGCATGGATTTACCAAGGGCAAATCATGCTTGACTAATCTATTGGAGTTTTTCAAGGATGTAACCAGGAAGATAGACGTGGGAGATCCAGTGGATGTGGTGTACCTTGACTTTCAGAAGGCACTTGATAAGGTAACACATAGGAGATTGGTGGGTAAAATCAGAGCTCATGGCATTGCGGGGAGGATATTGACATGGATAGAAAACTGGTTGGCAGATAGAAAGCAAAGGGTAGCAGTGAATGGGTGTTTCTCAGAATGGCAGGTGGTAACTACTGGGGTGCCACAGGGCTCGGTATTGGGACCACAGCTGTTTACAATTTACGTCAATGATTTAGAGGAAGGCATTGTGAATAACATCAGCAAGTTTGCTGATGATACTAAGCTGGGTGGCAGTGTGACATGTGATGAGAATGTTAGGGGAATTCAAGGTGACTTGGATAGGCTGGGTGAGTGGGCAGAATCTTGGCAGATGGCGTTTAATGTGAATAAGTGTGAGGTTATTCACTTTGGGAGCAAGAACAGGAAGGCAGATTATTATCTGAATGGTGTGGAGTTAGGTAAAGGAGAAATACAAAGAGATCTCGGAGTACTTGTTCATCAGTCTCTGAAGGTGAATGAGCAAGTGCAGCAGGCAGTGAAGAAGGCTAATGGAATGTTGGTCTTTATTACAAAGGGAACTGAGTACAAGAGCAAGGAAGTCCTTTTGCATTTGTACAGGGCCCTGGTGAGACCACACCTGGAGTATTGTGTGCAGTTTTGGTCTCCAGGGTTAAGGAAGGACATCCTGGCTGTGGAGGAGGTGCAGCGTAGGTTCACTAGGTTAATTCCTGGGATGTCCGGACTGTCTTACGCAGAGAGGTTAGAGAGGCTTGGCTTGTACATGCTGGAATTAAGGAGATTGAGGGGGGATCTGACTGAGACATATAAGATTATTAAGGGATTGGACAAGATAGAGGCAGGAAATATGTTCCAGATGCTGGGAGAGTCCAGTACCAGAGGGCATAGTTTAAGAATAAGGGGTAGGTCATCTAGGACAGAGTTGAGGAGGAACTTCTTCTCCCAGAGAGTCGTGGAAGTGTGGAACGCGCTGCCTCAGAAGGCAGTGGAGGCCAATTCTCTGGATGCTTTCAAGAAGGAGCTAGATAGGTATTTTATGGATAGGGGAATCAAGGGTTATGGGGACAAGGCAGGAACCGGGTATTGATAGTAGATGATCAGCCATGATCTCAGAATGGCGGTGCAGGCTCGAAGGGCCGAATGGTCTACTTCTGCTCCTATTGTCTATTGTCTATTGTCTATTGTCACTTAAATAACATTTCTTCATTCTGAGGATTGAACAACAACTGAACCTCTTGACCATGTCTGCAAGCTTTCGCGTATCAAGTTGCTACCACATGATTGGCTGATTAGATATTTACATTAACGAGCAGATATACCTAATAAAATGGCCACTGACTGTATGAAAAGAGTGAACTTTTGCAATTTGTTCTGCAATAGTTATTGCAACAAAATGTCCTGGAATCAATAAGAGGGTAGATCACTTTAGATTTGGCAGCAACATTTTTCCAAATGTGAGATAATTCAGAAGCTGGAAATCAAAAATAAATGCAGAAAATACTGGAAGTACTTTGCTGGTCAGGCAGCAGTTTAATTTTATCAGGCTTGGGATAAATTAAAATTAAGCAAGTGTTAAAATTCAGACAAAGGGGCAAACAGATGAGAGGGAAAAAAGAGGGAATGTTTGTAATAGGATGGACAACATGAGTATGTTGTAAAGAGGATGAAGTAAAAGATAGGGTTAAAGGAAATACACTTGAAAATATGTGAATTATTTTTTACAGTTTCACTTTACAATTACTTCATAAGTTCTGAGGTATGGTACCCTATGAAACAGGTAATACTGACTGTAAATAAAAGTAAGGAAACAGCAGGTACATTGACTGCTGGTAGCGTGTCAGTATTTCCATTAGACGAAGAAGATAGCATCTCAAACATTCTGAGGAAATTAACATTGAATCATGAGTGAAATAACAGTAACGAAGAAAATGACAGCAAACGAGTAGGTATAAATAGATTTCAGGTTTTAAAGTATGTAAAACCTACATATACCACAGGACCATCAGATACAGGAGCAGAATTAGACCATTTGGCCCATTGAGTCTGCTCCACCATTTTGTCATGGCTGATCCAATTTTCCTCTCAGCCCCAATCTCCTGCCTTCTCCTGTATCCCTTCATGCCCTGACCAATCAAGAATCTATCAACCTCTGCCTTAAATATACCTAAATACTTGGCCTCCACAGCTGCCCGTGGCAATGAATTCCACAGTTTCACCACTCTCTGGCTAGAGAAACTCCTCCTCATCTCCATTCTAAAGGGATGATCCTCTATTTTGAGGCTGTGTCCCCTGGTCTTGGACTTTCCCACCATAGGAAACATCCTTTCCTCATCCACTCTCTCAAGACCTTTCACCATTTGATAGGTTCCAATGAGGTCACCACACTCTTCATATGCCAAGCCATTCAATCATCAATCCTACCAGTGTTTTATCTAGTTCCAACATTACATCTTTGATTATATATTCTAGTCCCCTTGAAATGAATGCTAACAGTACATTTGCCTTCCTCACCACTGACTCAACCTGCAAATTAACCTTGAGGGAATCCTGCACGAGGACTCCCAAGCAGCACACACAAAATGCTGGAGGAACACAGCAGGCCAAGCAGCATCTGTGGAAAAGAGTACAGTCGACGTTGTGGGCCATTACTCCCAAGTCCTTTTGCACCTCAGTTTTTGTATTTTCTCTCCATTTAGAAAGTAGTCAATCCTTTCAGTTCTTCTACCAAAGTGCATGACCATACACTTCCATGGACTGTATTCCATCTGCCATTTCTTTGCCCATTCTCCTAATCTGTCTAAGTCCTTCTGTAGCCTCTCTACTTCCTCAAAACTACCTGCCCCTCCACCTATCTTCCTATCAACAAACTTTTCAACAAAGCCATCAAGTCCATCATCCTTGACATATAACATAAAGAGAATTGGTCGCAACCAGACCCCTGTGGAACACCATAGCCACTGGCAGCCAGCCAGAAAGGGCTCCCTTTTTTCCTACTCTTTACCTCCTGCCAATCAGCCACTGCTTCATACATGTAGCACACTCCAGATATCCTAACTCTAACCTTTCAAAATGTTTATGAAACGTGCCCCCCCCCCCAGTTTCCTTGGCTGTGCAAGTCTGGGGAATACACACTCCGGTCCCACCAATTCTGTGAGATTGGGACAGCTCTCCCACCCTAAAACCTCAGTTTTTGTGAATGCTGTGTAATTTGCTACCCTGTTCCAACTCGGTGCCAAGAAATAATAGACAACACACTGTATACAATGAAAGGACTTATATTTATGAATCTTAACAACTAAAAGGTTAGTAAAGAAAAGAAAGGGGAAAAAAAAACAAAAAGGGTCCTTTAGAATTAAACAGTGAAATGTACACAAGGTGGAGCTTAACCCTTTCACCGATTCTCAGTCGACCTTGGCACCGTGCTCCATTGAATCACAGTCCCCCAACGGGTCGAATCCTACGACTGGTTCTCTCCAGCATCTTCTCTCTTCATCTCCCACTGAACAGAGACCCCAGCTCACACCGGTGTCAGACACACAAAAGAAAACCCGCTCCCCGATTGGACGGCTCACATTCCAAAGCACCAGTTATCTCTAACCATAACCCAAACACTGCTTCCACAGAAAGACCATTACGTTAGCACTGAAACCTTTACCAGGGCGTTACACTTATCATTCCATTTACTTTCATTTTTAAATCAGTGATAGTGCAGATTTTTCAAGAACTGCTTCACTTTTATTGTTTGTGTTATTTGTTATCTATATGATTTTTTAATCCCATATATTTAACAATGTGACACAATTCAACACTTTGTTGCATTTCTGGATGCTGTTCTTTTCAAGCTTGTTCTCCATAAAATTGAAAATGTTATTTCCTTAATTTGTGTCTCACTGTTTATGAATAGTGTGTTACTGCCTGTTACGCCACAGGGGTGTTTAGGGCAGCAATGAAGGTCCTCCATCTATGGTGATGTACACGGTTTCCATCGTCATGTCAGTAGCTTCCTCTCGGTTTGTCAGTCATGCAAGTCCTGGGTGGAGATTCAGGAATACCGTCGCACACAGATGTGGAAGGATTCTTCATTGCTGTTTCCATAACAAAATGTCGTTTTACCAGTCAGTGTTGTTAGCCCTGAGCACAGCCTCAAACCTAGAGGGCTTATCATCAGTTCGCCAAAAATAATACAGAATTTTCAAGGGATTATCCCCAGATTTTTTATTTGATTATAAACTTAAAGTTCATAAAACATACTAATTGTTCAACAAGTAAGTGAACTACAGTTAGAATGCCAAAGAGACACGAAGTTTCCGGCAGGCTGCACATGAAGGAGTGAACCAGGAGAGCATACTTCTAGATCACCTGATGAGAACCTACTAAGCACTAGTGTAGTAATTTCCAAAAAACTGTGAAGTACCAGAAGCTCAGAAAAGCAGCTCTTGAAATCTGGCAGCTGGCATGTGGGACTCTTTACATAACAATTAATGAGTTAGAAAGCATAGGTTATTGGTAGCAGAAGCTAGTTTTAGCTCTGAAGCTTAGGAAACAAATCAGCAAAAAAAAAGTTTAAATCAGCATTCTCTATATCTATTAGGATTATTAAACTTTGACCTGCAATTTAAAGAGAAATAATTGTGTTGCTATCGTTATTTAATGTAGTGCAGAGAAATCTGATCACAACTTCTCGAGTATGCACGTGATCAATCAAACACAGAATCGAAGTGTTGTTTTTCTGCTCCTCCACTTGAGTATGGATATGGAGCATACAGTTTTCCCGTGCTAGAGGGCATGTGCTGGCATCTGTTCTATCAATGCTTCATGATGCTCTGATCTGATGGTCTTACCTCATTTCAGCTCCTTTGAGCTGGAATGTCTCTTCGCAAAATGCCATCTGTTTTATCAAAGGAATTTACCTCTACCATCTTGTTCGTGGTCTACATGCCACTTCAAACGAACATCGTTTGGGTGATCATCTCCTTTAAGACAGCAAACTCCGATGTCCTGTCCATCAACACTTGGAATTCATCAAATAGGACTGTGCCCCCCAAATACCACCAGCAGGAGTGACAGAACCTGCAGCGTGCTCAACTACTCAATCCATCACAGGCTTGTCACTTCCTTCTATCAGGAAGGCTAATAATATCATCAAACATACTGCGACCCCAGCCATTCCCTTTTCTCTCTTCTACCTTCCAGAAGATACAGAGGCTAAAAAACCTGAATGAACAGCTTTTTCTCCTCTGAACTAATCACCTCAATTTCACCTATCCTGATTACCCTGTTATTGTCACTTTAGCACTGCTTGCATACACATTCTCTGTTTTATGCTCTTGACTGGATTTATTGTTGTAGTTATTATTAATTACCATGTACACTATTCACTCTGTGGATACACACAAACAAGGAACTTCATTGCACCTTGGTGTATATGACAGTAAATAATCTGAATCTGAATAGTGAGCTGAGGAAAAACTCTTTCAGACAGAGGGTTGTGGTTCTGTGGAATGCTCTGCCTCAGAAGGCAGTGGAGGCCAATTCTATGGAGGTGCTTTCAAGAAAGAGTTAGATAGAGCTCTTAAAGATAGCGGAGTCAAGGGATATGGGGAGAAGGCAGGAAAAGGGTACTGATTGTGGATGATCATCCATGATCACAGTGAATGGTGGTGATGGCTCGGAGGGCTGAATGGCCTACTCCTGCACCTGTTGTCTATTGTCTATTGTTTTGCAGCTGCTCCTAGTGAAATAGAAAAATAGAAAATAGTAGCAGAAGTCATCTGCCCTTCAGACCTGTTTTTCCTCTCAATATAATCATGGCCTATCCTCATTCTCATTATTTCCCCTTCTCTTCCTGTATCCCTTGATGGCTTCTGTCTCAAAATCTATCTACCTCCTTCTTAAATATATTCTGAATTGTAAGATGTTTCCAATATGTATGAGAAAGTATTACTGCTAAAAAGTGGAAGTGATACATATTGCGGCATATGTTTTAATAATATATCAAACCATCCAAGTTTGAACACCCAATGTGGTGCAGCCTTACATTGATCCCATTATGGTTATTATTCTGTTATAGATTTATTGAATATGCCTGCAAGAAAATGAATCTCAGGGTTGTATATAGTGACATATAGGTACTTTGATAATAAATTCACTTTGAACTTTGAAAGCATAACTAACTGTTTAACAACCCCTATGGTTCTACAAAGGTGTTTTTTTTTTGCTAAGAAATTATATTAAAATTTTATAACTATTTCCAATCATAAATTTCTTATTTTACAAGGTTCTTAATGTTCCTTAAGTTTCTTCTTACAGTCTTTATGCTGTATAATGTGTAAAGCATCTATATAAAAAATTGCATATACTTCCTTATTTGCTTTTAACTTGCTCGATAACTTCATTATCATGCACTGGAGGTCCCCCACAAAGATTATTTTTTTTTGTGCAGCATTCTTCAAAGCTGGGGAGTGAATATTATTGCTTCACTGCTGACTGCAAAGTCCTGGCCATTTTGTGTAACGAATGTCACTGCATCTGGTATCTGGTGTTATGACTGTAATTTGGGTTTGACTCCACCACCATGGGCTCGTATAGCGAAGAGGAGCTCTTTAAAATCTAAATATCATTGCAGTACCCATTTAGTAGCAAACTCCAATTTCAGGACTTGTTCTTACAGGTGCTTGAACACAAAGAATAAATATTTCTCATAGTTATCAATGAACAGCACATTTGATGAGTTAGACCTGCTGTTTGCATGTTAAATGTCTACATTTGTACTGGTGTATTAGCAGAATATCTTGGAAGTACAATGGAAGAATGTGAAGCAGAATGTGAACTTTTTGCCTTTAGCAACAAATGCATCAATGTTGATTGCAATAATATATTTGAGATGAATCTGAAAATGACAGATACTGCTGTTTTTGGAAATGCAACTCTGGAAACTTCACAGCTTTATGTATGTAAGAATTTGGAGAATCTGTAAATGCTCCCTTAGTAGAGAATTTTGCATTAAGTTTGAAAGTGATGTAATTCAAGGATATTCATTCTGAACAACCTAAGCCCATCGCCCAGGTCCTCCGTCCGGGGCCAGAAAGTTGTTAAGCCCAGTGGTTTCCAAGGACTTGTGGCTTTCACCACATAACATCATACATCATCTAGGTGAAGATGCTTCCTCTCCCAGGTGTAAGGTCTTTGGAGCTTCTGTTGGCATTTCTGTAGCTCTGGGTTTTTACAGAATGGGGTTGCTATCCCCATACCCAACCCTGTCCTTTCACAGCCAGGCTTGCAAACATAGAACATAGAATAGTACAGCACAGTACAGGCCCTTCGGCCCACAATGTTGTGCCGACCCTCAAACCCTGCCTCCCATATAAGCCCCCACCTTAAATTCCTCCATATACCTGTCTAGTAGTCTCTTAAACTTCACTAGTGTATCTGCCTCCACCACTGACTCAGGCAGTGCATTCCACGCACCAACCACTCTCTGAGTAAAAACCTTCCTCTAATATCCCCCTTGAACTTCCCACCCCTTACCTTAAAGCCATGTCCTCTTGTATTGAGCAGTTGTGCCCTGGGGAAGAGGCGCTGGCTATCCACTCTATCTATTCCTCTTATTATTTTGTACACCTCTATCATGTCTCCTGTCATCCTCTTTCTCTCCAAAGAGTAAAGCCCTAGCTCCCTTAATCTCTGATCATAATGCATACTTTCTAAACCAGGCAGCATCCTGGTAAATCTCCTCTGTACCCTTTCCAATGCTTCCACATCCTTCCTATAGTGAGGTGACCAGAACTGGACACAGTACTCCAAGTGTGGCCTAACCAGAGTTTTATAGAGCTGCATCATTACATCACGACTCTTAAACTCTATCCCTCGACTTATGAAAGCTAACACCCCATAAGCTTTCTTAACTACCCTATCCACCTGTGAGGCAACTTTCAGGGATCTGTGGACATGTACCCCGAGATTCCTCTGCTCCTCCACACAACCAAGTATCCTGCCATTTACTTTGTACTCTGCCTTGGAGTTTGTCCTTCCAAAGTGTACCACCTCACACTTCTCTGGGTTGAACTCCATCTGCCACTTCTTAGCCCACTTCTGCATCCTATCAATGTCTCTCTGCAATCTTTGACAATCCTCTACACTATCTACAACACCACCAACCTTTGTGTCGTCTGCAAACTTGCCAACCCACCCTTCTACCCCCACATCCAGGTCATTAATAAAAATCACGAAAAGTAGAGGTCCCAGAACAGATTCTTGTGGGACACCACTAGTCACAATCCTCCAATCTGAATGTACTCCCTCCACCACCACCCTCTGCCTTCTGCAGGCAAGCAAATTCATGGCTGAGTTCAGTCTAAGCAAAGGAAACTATAAGGGTGTCAGGTACAGGTTAGTGATAGATTGAGAAACTACATTAAAATATGGTAGTGAACAGGTAGCAATTTAAAAACATACATATTTTGAAAAATATACATTAATTTAAGGTACAAAAATACAATAGTAGTAGTAGTACAGCCTTGAATTTTAGGTGAAGTTCAAGATAATATTAAGTTTAAGGAAAAGGGTTATAAAATTAACAGAGAAATGGCAAATATTTGTCCCCTATAGGGAGATTGGTAATGTAGAATAAGGAAATGGCAGACGAATTAGGTAAATAGATCAAGTCTTTCCTGAGTGAAAAATGTCTCCCAGAAGTATTGACGAACCAAATGTCCAGTACAATTGAAGATGTAACAGAAGAAGTCCCAGGAATGAAAAGCAACACCAACAAAATGAACAGTCAATGCTTCAGGCTGAGACCCTTCTTCAGAACCAGGAGGGAAGGGGGAAGACGCCAGAATAAAAAGGGTGAGGGAGAAGAGGGAGGATGAGCTCAAAGGTGATAGGTGAAGCCAAGTGGGTGGGAAATTAAAGGGCTGGAGAGGAAGAAAGCTGACAGGAAAGGAAAGTGGACGGTGGGAGAAAAGGAAGGCAGAGGGACACCGGGGAGAGTTAGGTGGGAGTGGAGAATAGAGGAAGTGATGGAGGGGTGGGATTTATTCTCCTGGAAGGAGAAGTCGATATTCATGCCATCAGGTTGGAGGCTACCACAGAGAGAATATAAGGTGTTGGTCCTCCACCATGATCGAGGCCTGATCTTGACACAAGAGGAGGCCTAAGGACCGACATGTCAGAATGGGAATAGGAATTAAAATGTTTGGTCACTGGGAAGTTCGACCTGTGGCGGATGGAGTGGAAGTACTAAGGAAGTGGTGCCACAGCTTAGACGGGTCTCGCCAATGTAGATGAGGACACAACTAGAGCACTGGACACAACAGACAGTCCCAGCAGATTATTCCCAAGAATGATCCGGACTCCAGGTATATGAAAGGTGGCATCCTCTGGGTGTTATTTTCCGAAAGTCCGTAGATCCTGGAGGTTTCTGAAGATTTAAGGATTCTAATGTGATCTCACTCTTTACTAAAGAAGTGAAAGGAGGAGATGAAATTGCTTACTTTTAGCCCGATATTCAGAATTGGACTTCTTATCCGTAACTTATGTGACATGAAATTTGTCATCTTGTGGCTGCAGTACAGTGCAAAGACTTAAAATTTACTATAAATTACAGAATAAATAATGCAAGAAAAATATTAATGAGGTAGCGTTCATTAATAATGAGGTAGTGATCATAGACCATTCAGAATACTGATGGCATATGGAAGATGTTCCTGAATCACTGAGTGTGGGTCTTCAGGCTCCTGTACCTTCTCCCTGATGATAGTAATGAAAAGAAGGCACGTTTGGGATGACGAGGGTACTTAGTGGTGGAAGTTGCCTTCTTCAGGCACTGCCTTTTCGAGATGTCCTCAGTGGTGGGAGAGGTTGTGCCTGTTTATAACTCTTTGCAGCTCCTTGTGATCTTATGCATTGGAGGCTCCGTACCAGACTGTGGTGCAGTAGTCAGAATGGCCTTCACCATGCGTCTATGGAAATCTGGAAGTGTATTTGGTGATGTGCCAACTCTTCTTAAACACCAAACAAAGCAGAAGTGCTGTCATGCCTTCTTCATGATTGTTTAGAAGTGTTGACGGCCGTGAACTTGAAGCTGCTCATAGCTGGGAAAATATTGTAATCTATGATAAATAAGTGTTGTAAATCTATAAAAAAAAACACTGAAAATGATGGTCAGATTTAACAGACAACATATTTATGCAAGCAAAATAATAACTGATTCACTTGCTGGAGTCCTGTAAGATTTTTTCTAATAGAAAAGATTAAGGGACTCCATAGATTTGGTGTATTTGAAATTTGCGAATATTTTTGATACCACATGGATGACTGGGAGCATAGAGCATATAGATCCAAGTGTAGTATACTAGTGTAGGTTGAGAGTTAATTAATGTATAGACCATAAGTTTTAGGAGCAGAAGTAGGCCATTCGGCCCATAGTGTCTGCTCCACCATTCAATCATGAGCTGATACAATTCTTGCAGTCATCCGCATATCCCTGCCTTCTTCCGATACGCTGTGATGCCCTGGCTAATCAAGAACCTATCTATCTCTGTCTTAAATACACCCAATGACTTGGCCGCCACAGCCACTCGTGGCAACAAATTCCACAGATTTACCACCTTCTGACTAAAGTAATTTCTCCACATCTCTGTTCTAAAGCACGTCCTTCAATCCTGAAGTCGTGCCCTCTTGTCCTAGATTCTCCTACCGTGGGAAGTAACTTTGCCATATCTAATCTGTTCAGGCGTTTTAACATTCGGAATGTTTCTATGAGATCCCCCCTCATTCTTCTGAACTCCAGGGAATACAGCCCAAGAGCTGCAGGCATTCCTCATATGTTAACCCTTTCATTCCTGGAATCATTCTCGTAAATCTTCTCTGAAACCTCTCCAATGTCAGTATATCCTTCCTAAAATAAGGAGCCCAAAACTGCACACAATACTCCAAGTGTGGTATCATGAGTGCCTTATAGAGCCTCAACATGACATTCCTGCTCTTATATTCTCCCAAGTACCTTTGCATTTAATTTTTTTGTATTTTTTCTCCATTTAGAAAATAGACAAATCTTTCATTTCTTCTAACAAAGTGCATGACCCTATACTTCCTGACTCTGTATTCAATCTTCCATTTCTTTGCCCATTCTCCTAATCTGTCTAAGTCCTTCTGTAGCCTCTCTACTTCCTCAAAACTACCTGCCCCTCCACCTATCTTCATATTGGCTGCAAACCTTTCAACAAAGCTATCGATTCCATCATCCAGATCATTGCCATATAACTTAAAAAAGAATTGATCCCAACACAGACCCCTGTGGAACACCACTAGTCATCAGCAGCCAGCCAGAAAAGGCTTCCTTTATTCCCACTCTTTGTCTTCTGCCAATCAGCCACTGCTTTATCCATGCTAGAAGCCTTCCAGTAATACCATGGCCTCTTAACTTGTTAAACAGCCTCATGTGTGGCATCTTGTCAAAGGCCTTCTGAAAATCCAAATACACAACATCAACCGATTCTCCTTTGTCTATCTTGCTTGTTATTTCTTCAAAGAATTCCAACAGATTTGTCAGGCAAGGTTTTCCCTTGAGGATATCATACTGACTACGGTCTATTTTATCATGAGCCTCCAAGTACCCCGAGAACTCATCCTTAATAATTGACTCACACTTCTTCTCAACCACTGAGGTCAGACTAATTGGCCTTTAGTTTCCTTTTTTCTGCCTCTCCTTTCTTGAAGAGTGGAGTGACAGTTGCAATTTTCTAGTCTTCCAGATCCAGTCCAGAATCTAGTGATTCTTGAAAGATCATTAGTAATACCACCACGATCTCTTCAGCCACCTCTTTCAGAACTGGTGTACACTATCTGGTCCAGGTGACTTATCTACCTTCATACCTTTCAGTTTCCCAAGAACATTCTCTGTAGTTATGGTAACTTCACACACTTCATACCCCCTAACACCTGGAACTTCCGTCATACTGCTAGTGTCTTACACAGTGAAGACTGAAGCAAAATACTTATTCAGTTCATCCGCCATTTCTTCGTCCCCCATTACTACCTCTCTAGCATCGTTTTCCAGCAGTCCAATATTCACTCTCACCTCTGCTTTACACTTTATGTATCTGAAGAAACATTTTGTATCATCTTTAATATTATTGGTTAGCTTACTTTTGTATTTCATCTTTACCTTCTTAATGACTTTTTGTTGCCTTCTTTTGGTATTTGAAAGCTACCCAATCCCCTAACTTCCCATTAATTTTTGCTCTATTGTATGCCCTGTCTTTGGCTTTTATGTTGGCTTTGACTTCTCATGTTAACCACAGTTGTGCCATCTTTACTTTAGAATACTTATTCCTCTTTTAGGATGTATACATCCTATGCCTTCTGAATTGCTTCCAGATATTCCAGTCATTGCTGCTCTGTCGTCATCCTTGACAGTGTTTTTTTTCCCAGTCAATTCTGGCCAGCCCCTCTCTCATGCCTCTGTAATTCCCTTTACTCCACTGTAATACTAGGTACATCTGACTTCAGCTTCTCCTTCTAAAATTGCAGGGTGTATTCCATCATATTATAATCACTTGCCCTCATATTTCTTTTACCTAAAGCTCTCTGATCAATTCCGGTTCATTGCACAACAGCCAGTCCAGAATAGCTGATCCCCTAGTGGGCTCAACCACAAAGCTGCTTTAAAAAAGCACGTCGTAGGCACATTGCCCCCCACCCAGTAACCCAGTACCAACCTGATTTTCCCAATCTACCTGCATATTGAAGTCCCCCATAACTATTATAACATTGTCCTTTCAGCATGCATTTTCTATCTCCCATTGTAATTTGTAGCCACACCCCTCCTATTGTTTGGGGGTCTGTATACAACTCCCATCAGGGTCTTTTTCACCCTTGCAGTTCCTTAGCTCTATCCACAATGATTCAACACCTTCGGACCCTCTGTTACTTCTTTCTAATTTTTTTACCCACAGAGCAACACCGCCTACTCTCCCTTTCTACGTCTGCAACTGTGCTACAGATTCATCAACCTTATTCCATATACTATACACATTCAGATACAATACCTCCAGTCCTGTATTCACCCATTTCAATTTTGTCTATCTTTTACGTTGCAACTCATCCTGTTGACTGCAATTTTGCCCTAGCAGTAACCTCTCCTCAGTACACATTGCCTCTGTTTGTAAACCAGCTACCTCATCTTCAGCACTATTATCCGTCTTTCCTACAATACTTCTTTTTGCATTGAAATAAATGCAGCTCAGGGCACTAGTCGCACCATGCTCAACCTTTTGATTCTTAACTTCATCTGAGGTCTTACCAACATCTGTCTCCACAACATCTCCACTAATTCCTCTGGCACTCTGGTTCCCATCCCCCTACACAGTATAGTATATTAAGAAACCTTCCTGCTAGGATATTAGTCTCCCTCCAGTTCAGGTGAAAATTTTTCCTTCTGTACAGGTCCCACCTTGAAAGAGAGCCCAATGATCCAAAAAGCTTATGTTCTTCCTCCTATGTGACATGGGGAGCAATCCTGAGTCACAGCCCTGGAGGCAGGAGTCCTGCCCTTTAACTTAGCACCTACCTCCCTGAACTGCCTATGCAGAGCCTCGTCACTCATCCTACCCATGTCATTGGTACCTACATGGACCACGACTTCTGGCTGTTCACCTTCCCGCTTAAGAATGATGAGGACTTGGTCCGAGATATCCTGGACCCCGGCACCCGGGAGGTAACATACCATCCGGGAATCTCGTTCTCACCTATGGAACCTCCTGTCTGTTCACCTAGCTAATGAATCCCCTTTCACCACAGTGTGCCTTCACCCCCCTCCTTCCCTTCTGAGCCACAGAAGAAGACTCAGTGCCAGAGACTCGCCCACTGCGACTTTCCTCTTTTAGGTCAACCCCCTGCATCCCCTCCCCCCGACAGTGTCTGAAATGATATACCTGTTAAGGAGGATGGCCACAGGGGTACTCTACACAGCTCCTTCACCCCTTTCCCCTTCCTGACTGTCACCCAGTTTCCTGTGTCCTGGACCTGGAGTGTCCAGTATGTCCTATCTATCACCCATTCAGCCTCCCGAATGATCCAGAGTTTATCCAGTTCCAGCTCCGACTCAACGCGGAGAGTTTGAAGCTGCAGCTGGATACCCTTCTTGCAGTTGTAGTCGTCAGGGACACTGGAGGCCTCCCTGCCTTCCGTATCCCATAAAAAGATCATTTCACTATTGTGCCTGGCAACTCTACTGTCCTAGCTGAGCAGATACAAAGAAGAGAAGGAAAAAAAAATCTTGTGCTTTTCTTTACTTTGCTTTCTCTGACCAAAGTGCCTCTTTGCTGAAGCCGTGAAGAGCTAAAGCCTGAATATCATCAGTCTGACTATGTCCACTCAGATGACGGCCACTGTGCTTGCCCCTGCCTTCATTAAATTTGCACTTGTTAATCAATCCCAAATGCCGATCGGTCACTGGTCAAAGCTCTATTACGCTGCCATAACCTGCTGCTGCCTTTCATCCTTGGGCAGTGATTGAAGTCCCCTCCTCTCCAAACTTCCGGTGTCCTATTGGCCACTGGTCAAAGCTTGATTATAAAATGATTTAGTGCTATCTTCACAAAGGGATATTTTTGTCAATGGTTTTTAATGGTGAAACAACAATGTGTTCCACCTTGTTCTATAAGTGAGGGGTGGAGCAAAGGCCCTGGAATTCTGGGGCTATATTGTAACAACATTTTTAAAAATCCTGGAATGTCAAGTGTAGTTTAGCATTAGCTGATCCAAATAAAGCTGTTTCAAGAGCCATGAATGATCCATTGTGTTGTTTAAAATTGGAAAACTTATTCCTAAAGGATTCTTGAATAGGATTTTTATATTATAGCTGTTTTCAGGAAGTGACTGTGTGTATTCACTTTGCATTTTGAAACTTTTGAAACTAGGATTAAGCTTAATACAGCATTAAACATTTATGTACTACAGATGAAGTTACTGGATCAATATATTTTATCATCGTTCCAACAAACTTATGCAAGCTTAGTGTTTCACAGACTCTATTAAATAAAATGTAGTAATGAACGTTGCAGTGCTGAGCAGAAAATATGCCCATGAATGTCAAACTTCGAGAATGTTAACACGATTCAATGGAGTTCTTTTACACAAAATAATCTGCAGATGCTGGGGTCAAAGCAACACTCACAACACACTAGAGGAACTCAGCAGGTCGGGCAGCATCTGTGGAAACGATGAGTCAACGTTTTGGGCCGGAACTCTTCGTCAGGACTGTAGAGGGAAGGGGCAGAGGCCCTATAAAGAAGGTGGGGGGAGGGTGGGAAGGAGAAGGCTGGTAGGTTCCAGGTGAAAAACCAGTAAGGGGAAAGATAAAGGAGTGGGGGAAGGGAGGCAGGGAGGTGATAGGCAGGAAAGGTGAAGAAGGAATAGGGGAAAACACAATGGGTAGTAGGAGGAGGCGGAACCATGAGGGAGGTGGTAGGCAGCTGGGGGAGGGGACAGAATGGCATAGCGATAGGGGAAGGGAGGGGGGGGAATTACCGGAAGTTGGAGAATTCTATGTTCATACCAGAGGACTGGAGACTACCTAGACGGTATATGAGGTGTTGCTCCTCCAACCTGAGTTTGGCCTCATCATGGCAGTAGAGGAGGCCATGTATGGACATATCTGAATGGGAGTGGGAAGCAGAGTTGGAGTGGGAGGCTACAGTCCCGACGAAGGGTTCTAGTCCAAAACGTCGACTGATCATTTCCACGGATTCTGCCCGACCTGCTGAGTTCGTCCAGCGTGTTGTGAATGGAGTTCTTCTAATGTTTAATTTCATGAATTGCTTTGATTGTTATTTAGCTTTTCAGAATGAAAATTAGGGTGCATCTTTGTTTGTTAATGATTTACCTGTCTATTAATTTAGCAACTTGTTATTAACTAAATGTAGAATTCATAGTGCTATCTTTAATTGTGAAATTATAGTAAGTAAACAATGGAATTTTTGCAGGTTCCAACAGTGAAGAAAAAATTATCTCAAAAGCAACAACTTCCATAACCGACGCCTTGAGTGGAAAGAGTGGTCTGCAGCCTCCAGGCAATACAACAGCGAATCGGTGGGATTTGCTTTCAGGACCTAAAACCATCAAAGCAGGCAGTGAGTATCAGCAAAAAGCAGCACATGGCACAAATAGCCTTACATCATCTGCATAATTTATGTTCTTAAATATTTCAGTCCTTAAATTGAGCCTAAGGGAATTTCAGCCTCCCTCAGAGTTCATTTTGAGCACCAAAAGTTAAATACATAAAATTTTTGTAACAGGCAAGTATTTCAGAGAAGTATGTATTTAGTAAATATAGTGTACTTGAAATATTTAGTAGTAAATAAATAAGCTTCACAAAATCTTATTTCATATGCACATACTAAATAAAATATAAACATCAGTTTGACTTTAGATCAGATAGTCCAACAGACAAGACATCTTAGTGTTGTCCTGGTATTGATAGCAGGTAGCTCCCTGCCAATGGTCAGCACAAACACAAAGGGATACCTTTTCAAACCTTTTTTTAATGGTAAAACATTTCATTGAATGCACTTTGCCTGGTGCCACAATTGAAAACTGAATCATAACAATGATGAGGGTGGAACTGAACAGCTTCATCTTATGCAGACATGAGGAAATCTGAAGATGCTGGAAATTCAAGCAACACACACAAAAAATGCTGGTGGAACACAGCAGGCCAGGCAGCATCTATAGGAAGAAGAGCACTGGAGAAATAATGTTACCTTTGAAACAAATTATAGATTTAAGTGACATTGACATTTCTGTGGTAAAAATGTACAGAGAAAATATCAATCCGTGACAATGAAGGTGTTTACAATATCTAGTGTTCTGCAGACAGCTCTTTCTTGTATGGAGAGTAATAACAGAGTTCTGCAACGTCTATTTTTAATGGTCTAGAAATTCTTTGTGTATGTTTTCGTAAGCTGAATACAACACAGTGATAAGAGTGTGTATCTGTTTGCTATGAGGCTGCAGTTGTCTGATATTCCAAGGCATATAACATGCTAATTTGTTGTATGCAAGGAAACTATTGCTTTGGTTACATATTCACATATAATCTAGGGCAAGGATTTGTTTCCACAAGCTCCTACTATGGTTGAAGAGGAGATCAAGGCAAGGACAGTGAGAAGAAGATTGTAGTGAGATGTAGTGGTGATTGGGAGATGAGAGAAATGGGTATAAATCACCACAGGCAGCAGATGAGAGAGATGAGGATGATTCGGACAAGAGCTGAAGGGTGGCCAATGAAAAGATTTGCTATGGGAGATCTGAGTAGTCAGTGATAATCCCATGGAGTTCTGGAGAGTTAACCAAATGGACTGTGAAAAAGATTAGTGGTGTGGAAAACAAGATCATCAGAGAGACAAGAAATGGTGACCATTTATCCCACTCCTGACTTGCTGAGTTCCTCCATCACTTTGTGTGTGTTGTTCAAGTTTCCAGCCTCTGAATCTGCAGAATCTCTTGTGTTTAGGTTTGGAGAGAGACTTTTGAAGGAGATTAGGGAGAAGGGACGGAAGATTGGAAGTGCCAGAAAGAAGATTGTAGCAAGGCAGTGAGGATGCTAGAATGGAGGTAGGCAGAAGATTGAATGGCATCCAAAGGTGATTTCAGCAGCTGTGGACAAATTATAATGGAGTGGGTTGGTATATATTGGCCAATGATTGTTGATCATTAGGGCAAAAGCTCATCTGAAAGGTTACTCCATACCCGTATCTGCTTCATTCCAGAAACAGGGTAGCGCATGATTAGGGGCAAAAGCTTTAGAGGACAGGCTTTAACCTTTCTGTCGTCATCACTTATGAATTTTTTTAAAAACGCACCTGTGATAAAGATTTTTCAGGCTACTATGCATTGTACAGCAGGTGACATTGCACAGAGTGAACTATGCTTCTTAATGGATTCTCTGCCTGTGCACATAATATATAAGGATCATTAACCAATGCACTATACAATAGAATTTCTAGGCCGGTTATTCTTTACGTTAACCTCCCAGGAAAAATATTTTGTACAAGCAAGATGAGCTGGGACACTTTAAAATACTTCCTATTGCATTAAGCGAATTCATATATCACGAGCTTTCAGTAGGGCCCTATAGAAGTACTGTGAGATAATTCTGCATCCCATATATTGTCCTACCCATTTCACAAAGAATATACCCCAGGCCCAGAGGCCACTCTCTGTCATTGAGAAACTTAATTCTTTAGGGTTACTTCCTTCCAGATAATCCAGGTCAGAAATAAACGCAGCCGACAAGAATAAAGAAATCCACTTACCTTTGCTATGCAAGTTCACCTAAAATGGATGAAACAATAGTCACACTTTGAGTAATAGAGTCATGGAGTCTTGAAACTGGCCTTCGGTCCACCATGCCCATGTGACATCATGCATCTATCTACACTAATTTTATTATCCAGCAACTTTGATGCTTTACGATTCAAGTGCTTGTCGTTATAATTCTTAAATATGATAAGAATATCTGCCTCCAGTGGGCACGTGGCCAAGTGGTTAAGGCATTCGACTAGTGATCTGAAGCTTGTGAGTTCGAGCCCCAGCCGAGGTAGCATGCTGTGTCCTTGAGCAAGGCACTTAACCACACAGTGCTCTGCAACAACACCAGTCCCGAGCTGTATCGGACCTTGCCCTTCCCTTGGACAACATCGGTGTTGTGGAGAGGAAAGACTTGCAGCATGGGCAACTGCCGGTCTTCCATACAACCTTGCCCAGGCCTGCGCCCTGGAGAGTGAAGATTTTCCAGGTACAGATCTATGGTCTCGTAAAACTAACGGATGCCTTAACTATTAACTAATCTGCCTCCACTACCCACTCAGACAGTGCGTTCCATTTTCTAACCAATGGTGAAAAATTCTTTGATCTTCTACAAATCTCTTTCCTCTTCCCCTGACCCCGTGACTGTACAGAATTGAAGTTTAAGTAGAAACCAATTCTCCTTTAAGAAATACATTAAAAGAGTCTGTAGACACTTGGAAATGGAAAAGGGAAAATACATATTATGTATTTATATTACTTACTATGGATATAATTTTAGGTGTCTATGTTTAATGTAGATAAGCAGAAAAGTTAGTCAACCTAAAAAGCCAAGTAATAAAAACCCTGCAGTAAAAATATGCTCTACATTGGCAGTTAACTAACTATTAATACTATTAACTCTCCAGTGTCCTACATAACCTCTTTTTTCTTCACTTGTACTTCCAGTAATTTTAGCTCCAGCTCTCTTGACCCTGTGGTTGCCAGTCCAGTTGGCCAATATTAAACCGTATGTAAGCTAGAGGCGCTCAACAGGTCTGGCAACGTCTATGGAGGGAAATGACCAGTTGACGTTTTGGGCCGAGTTCCTTTGTCATGAGCCTTCATGAAGGGTCCCGGCCATAAACATTGACTACTTATCCTGCTCCATTGATGCTCCCTGACTATCACATGTGTTGGTCAAGATTTCAAACATCTGCAGAATCTCTTATATAATTAAGCTTGCTCTAACTAAACACTGGGAAAACCAAAACCATTGTTTTATCCCCATCATGAATTCAACCGCTACTGACCCTGCACCCAAAATCAGGCACTTGAGCAGTAAAATGGGCTCTTCTGGAGTCCTCTTCAGCACCAGATTCCACATCCCATTCATTCCCTGAACAAAGTATTTCCATCTGGACAGTAGGTGTCCATCTGCTTCTCTGGCACAGCTTTGTGTTACTTAATCCTGTACTTTTCTTATCTTCATTGATGGTCATTCCAGTAGTCTGCATGGTATCTCTTCTTCCACAAAGTTCAACTGATCCCACACCACCAAATTCAGGAACAGTTATTACCTTACAACCATTTGGCTCTTGAACCAAAGGGCTTCAACTTCAGTCACCCCATCACTGAACTGTTCCCACGACCTGTGGACTCACTTTCAAGGACTCTTTATCTCATATTCTTAACATTTATTGCATATGTATTTATTTATTTTTCTTTTGTAATCACACATTGTTGTCTTTTGCACACTGCTTGTTTGTCTGTCCTGCTGGGTGTGGTCTTTCATTGATTCCATTGTGTTTCATGGATTTACTGTGTGTGCCTGCAAGAAAATACATCTCAGGGTTGTATAGGGTGACATATCTGTGCTTTGATAATAAATTTATTTTGAACTTTGAACTTTGGTTCAATGAGCACCAACTCATATCCAGCATGGTCTTATTTATCACTTGCTGTTACTAATCCAAATTCTCTTCTTGTTCTGAAAATTCAAAATATTACCTCGTCCTAATTTTGCAATATCTTCAAGTTCTCAATCTATTCGAAAACAAAAACATTGCTTTGTATATTCCCAGTTATATAAGAAAAGATCCAAGATTTCCACAAAGCCGTAATTGGATGTGAAAGAAGATCTTACAAATGGAAAGAGGTGGAGGTTGTGTGATGGAGAGATGGGAAGATGGGCATAGGGATGGGTAGATTTAACCTTTATGTACTTAGCCTTGATAAGTACTTGTTCATTGTTCCATGATATGAACTCTCAGGAACTCAGTGCACCTAACTCTTTCTAAGGAGGACTGACTGTAGCCTTACTATTAAGAAGTTAGTACCCAGTTGCAGAGGGAGGTGTTGAGACCTCGTGAGGACAGTTTCCACACCAGTTTCTGTGATATGATAGTGTTGAATGCTAAGTTGGTCTATAAACAGCAGACTGGCATAGGAGACCCCATTTTCCAGGTGGGACAGGACAGAGTGAAAGGTAGAGTCTACTGCAGTGGTCCCCAACCTTTTTAGCGCTGTGGACCGGTTTAATATTGACAATATTCTTGCGGACCGGCCGACTGGGGGTGTTCAAGTAGGTTTAAACTCACCTCAACATGTTTTTTACCGTTAGGGTTGCCAACTTTCTCACTCCCAAATAAGGGACAAAAGTAGCAGTCAAATCCCGGGACACTTTACCGCAGAAAAGACTACCATGACCATGAAGCTTTGCGCGGGCACCTGTGTGCACATGCGTGACGTGCGCATGTGATGGGCACATGCGCGTGCGTGCCGATTTTTCCCCACAAATCGGTTTTGCCTTGATCTTCCGGACTATACTGCACATACATTATTTCTACTTTATATAGGTTGTGCTTTTATCATATCATTCCTGCTTTTACTATATGTTAGTGTTATTTATTTTCGGTTTTATGTATTATTTGGTATGATTTGGTGGGTTATTTTGTGGGTCTGGGAACGCTCAAAAATTGTTCCCATATAAATTAATGGTAATTGCTTCTTCACTTTACGCCATTTCGGCATGAAAGGTTTCATAGGAACGCTCTACCTTAGCGGGGGAAATATGGGACAAGCCAATTTAGCCCAATATACGGGATGTCCCGGCAAATACGGGAAAGTTGGCAACCCTATGTTCAAGTTCAACAGTGCGTGACAGGGAATGAGGAAAGGTGCAACGGACTCATGTCGTTTCCTCACCGCCCGGTAGCACATGCTTTGCGGCCCAGTACTGGTCCGCGGCCCGGTGTTTGGGGACCGCTGGTCTATTGCATTGTCAGTGTGTCAATTTGAGTGATAAGCAAACTGGTAAGGGTGCAAGGTAGCCAGAGGAAAGGCTTTAATGTGCTCCATGACCAGCTGCTCAAAGCATTTCATAATAGTTGATGTTAATGCCACCAGGCAATAGTCATTTAGGCAGATTAATGTCGCCTTCCTTGGCAATGGAATGATGCTTGCTGCCTTGAAAACCGAGGGGACAATTGATTGTTCCAGAGAGATGTTGAATATATCTGTCAGCACCTCCATCTGCTGGGCTGTGCAGTCTTTCAGAACCCAACCTGGTGTATTATTGGGTCCCACAGCTTTGCATGGGTTGACTCTGGCCAGGGTCTTCCTCACCTCAGCTTCAGCCAGGCAGTGTGTCTGCTCCCCTGGGGTAGGGGTGCCTTCCTCACCAGCACTTTGTTCTGTGCATCAAATCAGACGTATAAAACATTCAGTCTCTCAGAGAGTAAAGCGTCCTTGTCACTTACGCACAGGCTAGACTAGTACTCTGTAATCCTCTGAATTCCCTGCCACATGCATCTCGTGTCTCTGGTATCACAGCTGGCTGTAGATTCTCTGAGAATGCTCATAGAATGCTTTATGAAATATAACTACATGAATTGTGTGGGATGAATAATAGATGATGTGGAAGTTTAGAAATACTACGATTACAAAGAGCTGATGAAAAAGAGGTTTATTGTCCCAAAATTGATTTGCATTTATAATTTATCCAAACGTGTCAATTGGTATAAATGCCTTGTGTTTGTCTGGGGTTAAGAAAATCTGCTGTGAAATGTATCTATATATCCCAGAACACTTTCTGAAAAATCACATCAAAGCCAGCAGTTCTACAGGAATTGCTAAACCCATCTCTCCTTGAAGTGCTAAATTAATTATATATGACTTGTGGATGCAATTAGCTGCTTCATTATTTACCACAGACTTTATATTTGTCTCTATGGAAGGAATAACCACCAAGTATTAGCTTTGTTCACTAACAATATCAAGGGACATCTCAAAGGTTAGGGTAAATGTTTCACTGACCACTTTAGTGCTGATGGCATGATTCTGTAAATTACTTAAGAGGATATGACTTTTCAGACCCAAGCGTTCTGTTGTGGATCAAAGTAATTCCAGTAAGACAAGTTAATTCAAAAGTGTCATCAGGCTGTTTGATTATAGAGGCCGCTGGAGCTGAACACAGATTTTCTCCTAACCTAGTGCCCATGGCCTGGCTGTGTGGATCATGGTCAGGAGTACAAACCCCATTATTGCCAGGTCCCAGAGTAGCAAGCCCCATTATTGCCAGATCCCAGAGTAGCAAGCCCCATTATTGCCAGATCCCAGAGCAGCAAAACCCATTATTGCCAGATCCCAGAGTAGCAAGCCCCAATATTGACTGATCCCAGAGAAGCAAGCCCCATTATTGACTGATCCCAGAGAAGCAAGCCCCATTATTGCCAGATCCCAGAGCAGCAAAACCCATTATTGCCAGATCCCAGAGTAGCAAGGCCCAATATTGACTGATCCCAGAGTAGCAAGCCCCATTATTGTCAGATCCCAGAGCAACAAAACCCATTATTGCCAGATCCCAGAGTAGCCAGCCTCATTATTGCCAGATCCCAGAGTAGCCAGCCTCATTATTGCCAGATCCCAGAGTAGCAAGCCCCATTATTGCCAGATCCCAGATTAGCAAGCCCTATCATTGCTAGATCCCAGAGTAGCAAGCCCCATTATTGACTGATCCCAGAGTAGAAAGCCCCATTATTGCCTGATCCCAGAGTAGCAAGCCCCATTATTGCCAGATCCCAGAGTAGCAAGCCCCATTATTGCCAGATCCCAGAGTAGCAAGCCCCATTTATTGCCAGATCCCGGAGCAGCAAAACCCATTATTGCCAGATCCCAGAGTAGCAAGCCCCAATATTGACTGATCCCAGAGTAGCAAGCCCCATTACTGCCAGATCCCAGAGTAGCAAGCCCCATTATTGCCAGATCCCAGAGTAGCAAGCCCCATTATTGCCAGATCCCAGAGTGGCAAGCCCCATTATTGCCAGATCCCAGAGTAGCAAGCCCCATTATTGACTGATCCCAAAGTGGCAAGCCCCATTATTGACAGATCCCAGAGTAGCAAGCCCCATTATTGCCAGATCCCAGAGTAGCAAGCCCCATTATTGCCAGATCCCAGAGTGGCAAGCCCCATTATTGCTAGATCCCAGAGTAGCAAGCCCCATTATTGACTGATCCCAAAGTGGCAAGCCCCATTATTGACAGATCCCAGAGTAGCAAGCCCCATTATTGCCAGATCCCAGAGTAGTAAACCCCATTATTGACTGATCCCAGCCGATTATGTCACCCCTATTGATGCCTTTTGTTAGAGTTGCTCACTCACACTTGGGACTCAACATGGTGAAGGTCACTATTTGACTAAGAGATTAATCAGCTTACAGAACATGGCAAAAGTTCTTTTGGCCCAATTCATTCATACTGACCTATGCTAACCATATTTTGCAATTTTGATTTTATGCTTCTAAACTTTTCCAACTCACGTACCTTCCCAATTTTCTTTTAAATATCGTATGTTACCTGCCTTTACCATATTCTCTGGCAGCTCGTTCCACATACCTACCTTCCTCTATGTGAAAAACCTGCCCCTAAGGTCCCTTTTAAATCTTCCCCCTTTCATCTTTAATCTGTGCCCCCTAGTTTGAGACTCCCCTACACTGGTAAAAAATTGTGATGACATGTCCTATCTCTGCCCTTCGTCATCTTATAAGCTCCTCAGCCTTCTTTGCTCCAGATATAATCAGTTCCAGTGTTTCTGTGCAGTACAACTCAAGCCTTCCAGTCCAGGAAGATTTGTGTGAATCTTTTCTGCTCTCTCTGATTTAATCACATCCTTCCTGTGGTATGCACAGTATTCCAAGTGCAGTCTAAGCAAAGACTTGTACAACCGTAACATGATATCTCAATCGTACTCATTGCTTCAGCCAATGAAGGTAAACGTACTTCCGCATTCTGTCCACCAATGTTGTTGCCACTTTAAGAGAGCTGTGTACTTACTGTATATCCCAAGGCCTTGCTGTTCAATTACACTCCCTACGGCCCTGCTATTCTCATATAATCTGAGATGAATACATCTTCATAAGTTATTTCCTGCGTACTGAAAATCTAATTCCACTGACAAAAATTGAATCATTAAGCAAGTAAACCAGACTGAATAGATTAATTCTATACTCCTTCACGTTGTTTCTATCTTGGGTGGTAATAGATATATAAAATATGTAGGCCCAGGAATTCTATCACTGAGTGTAGATCATACACTTCACCCAGAGTGAAATGAGATGATTGAAAGTCATTGACATGGTGGTTTGCATTGCTTTGGAAATTTGACAGAGCACATCCTAGATTGATTTATCCTCATGTGCCTGACATGACACTCAGAAAGCTTCACCATTCCCTGTGGAACACTCCTAATGGATAATTGCAGGGGGAATTAGGAAAGGTTGTCTGAGAGCAGTCATTACACATTCCCAGAACAGTTATATGACCTTTCCACCATGACCCCAGGCTCCAGTTCTCGGATTCTTATCTCTCCACCCAAAGCACAGGCACCAATCCTTGTATCATTTATCTCCTCATCCCTGACCCCTTGTCCCAGTCCTTTTTTTTTCAGAACTCTTTGCCCCACCCCCAACTCCCCCTGTCACTGACCCAACTCCGATTCTAATGACAGATACTTCTTACTTTGACTTACCCAATGATCTAGTATGTGAGTCTCAGTGGGAAATTAAACAAGGACTTCGGACTCTGCTGAAGTTTGCCATGCACAACTGAAACATCACTGCAATCCTTCCATGCATAATGCAGTTGCAAGGGAATTCTTAAGAAATTCAGAGATGCTTTGATGATGAGATGAACCTTTGACTTTTGAATCAAAGTAAATTTATTATTAAAGTAAGTATGCAGTGTACAACACTAAGATTCATCTTCGCACAGTTAGCCACAAAACAAAGAAATTCGGTACAGTTTTGAATTGTCTTCTGAATAGCATGTGCAAAACCTTAAGATAACTTCGCTCTTGGCCAGAATTCCGTTTTGAGCTCAAGAACTGGTCTGAGCCCAAATTGTGCCCAAAACTATGCCTTTATTGAGAAGTTTCCTTCCTCTCAAGATTCAAACACAAGCTTAATTATATTTTGTCTATTTCATATCTGTTTTGCATCAGCACAGTTCAAAGTTTCAAAATACATTTATTATCAAAGTATGTATGCAGTATACATCGCTGAGATTTGTCTTCCCACAGACAGCCACAAAACAAAGAAACACCATGGAATCCATGAATCTATTCAAAGAAAACAAACACACACACACACACACTCACTCATAACTCACACACACACACACACTCACTCACAACTCACACACACACACACACACTCACACAAACACACACACACACAAACACACACACATACACACTCGCACACTCTCACACACACACATACACACTCACACTCACACACACACACAAACTCACACACTCACATACACACTCACACACACACACACACTCACACACACATACACACTCGCACACTCTCACACACACACATACACACACACTCACACACACACACAAACTCACACTCACATACACACTCACACACACACACTCACACACACACACACACTCACACAGACACACTCTCACACTCACACACTCACACACACACACACACACACTCACACACACTTACACACACACACACACACACACACACACACAGCAAGTGAAAAACACAGAATATAAAACATGAAATTGAAAGAGTCCAGACATAGTTCAGTTCAGTTCAATCTAGCTCTGTGCCTTCATGATCTGCAGGCTGTCCCGATCAAAATCACCCAAAATAGCAACAAAAAGAAAGAATAACCAGAAACATATCAGCATTTTCAAATTAAGTTTCATTTTGAAAGCTAAAAGCTTCCAAAAAAGACCTTGTTCTACACTCGGTGGCCACATTATTAGGTACATCTGTACACCTGCTCATTATTGCAGTTATCTAATCTGCCAACCGGGTGGCAGCAACTCAATGCATAAAATCGTGCAGACATGGTGAAGGGGTTCTGTTGTTGTTCAGACCAAACATCAGAATGGGGAAGAAATGTGATCTAAGTGACTTTGATGTGGAATGATTGTTGGTGCCAGACAGGGTGGTTTGAATATCTCAGAAACTCCTGAGATTTTTTTTTTACGCACAACATTCTCTAGAGTTTACAGAGAATGGTGCAAAAAAAACAAGAAAACATCCAGTAAGTGGCAGTTCTGCCTGTGAAAAAGTGATAATGAGAGAGGTCAGGGAGAATGACCAGACCGGTCAGAAAACCACATGTGTAGAAGAGCATCTCTGAATGCACAACACGTTGAACTTTGAAGTGTATAGGCTACAGCAGCAAAAGATCACAAACAGGAGGCACCTAATAAAGTGGCCATTGAGTATTTAAGAACAGTAATGTAGTTGAACTAGCTGAGGGTTTGTAGGCAGTTTTACACACTGACATCAACAAAAATAGTTACTTTTCATTATTATTTTGAGGCACTGAAGTGATTTTCTTGGAAAATTAAAGAAAAATAGCAATTCAAAACAAACAACTTGTTTCAAACATTCAAAGATTCAAGTATTTTAAGGCTATCTGGAGAAGGCAGATCTCAGAGTTGTGTTCTGCGTACACACTTTGGTAATAAGATGAACCTTTGAACCTTTGACCTTTGACCTTTGAATCAAAGTACATTTATTAACAAGGTATGTATGCAGTATACAGATTTCCCCCGCCATCCGAAGGTAGAGCATTCCTATGAAACGGTTCGTAAGCCGAAATGTTGTAAAGCGAAGAAGCAATTACCATTTATTTATATGGGAAAATTTTGTGAGCGTTTGTGGACCCAAAAATAACCTACCAAATCATGACAACTAACACATAAAACCTAAAATAACAGTAACATATAGCAAAAGCAGGAATGATATGATAAATACACAGCCTATAAAAAGTAGAAATACTTTTCCACAATCATTACTGAACTGTTCTCTGTAGCGAAAATCTCACGCAAGCGCTCTCGGCAAAAACACGGCACAAGCGCTCCCCAGTAACCTTTAAGCTACGAAGCTGCCAAATCCTACCAAATTACACGTAAAAATACACAACCTATATAAAGTAGAAATAATGTATGTACAGTGTAGTATCACTTACCGGAATCAGGAAGACAGCGCCGAACACACTGATGATGGTGTGTTAGGCTGAGTCGGAGTTTGGGTGGTGCAGTGGCCCCCACCCTCCAGGCCGCCGAGCGATACATTGCCACGAAGCATGCAGGAATGCAGTGGTAGCTGGGAGGCACACAGCACATCTTTAAGAAAAAGGCTGAAACAAACATGCTAATTAATTAGGTGCCGCCCGGCACGTAATTGGCGGCCCAGATCAGTGCCGATTTCCGATTGCGTTGTCTCTGATCTGGGCCGACAATTATGTGTCGGCGGCACCTAATTAATTAGCATGTTTATTTCAGCTTTTTTCTTAAAGATGTGCTGTGTGCCTCCTGGCTACCGTTGCATTCTCCGTGAATCGGTATCTGCTGTGGCCTGGGGGTTGGGGTGGTGGGACACTAGGGTGTCATCTCGTCATCGTCTGTTTCCATTAGAGCAGGCAGGTCATCTTCTATCTCTGCCCGCCTCGATGTCAAAGGTTGAGGTTTGTCAGCTGCTGTGGCTGATGTGGAAGGCTTGCTTGACTGCTGAGTCTCGTGCATTTTTCTGTCACACAGTTCTTTGTAAGGACTCAAACCATCCTGCAAATATCCCCTAAACCGACGTACCCTTTCAAAATTAAAGTTGTACTTTATCATTACTCATTCCATTTCGATTGTTGTCCTTTTTTCTTCCAATTGCATCAGCTCTTCATCTGTCAGTTCTTGGTGATGGGATGCCAAAAACTCTTCAACATCATGTTCATCAGTTTCTACAAGCCAAACTCACGTTGTCCTTACTTCGTTCACCACGATCAAAACGCTTATTATTGTCTAGTTTTACGCTAAGTGTAACACCCTTACGAGTTCTTTTAGGCTTTTCTGATACCATAGAACTCATCTTGCAAACGGCTGCTCACAGGCGTGTGTTTAAGCAATGCCAGCGAGAATCCGGGGGAGAGCGGCTGCTCGGGGTACGCGCTACCTTTTATCGCACGCTGATTTTTTTATCATGCGCTGATTTTTTTATCATGCGCTGCTTTTTTTCGTAACAGTGAAAACACTGAGGTGTCATAAAGCGAACATTCGAAAACCGGGGGACACCTGTACAACCCTGTGATTCGTCTTCGCACAGATAGCCACGAAACAAAGAAAGCCATGGAAATCATTCAAAGAAAAACATCAAGCCCACCCTCTAACACACAAAAAAAACATGCAAATGGCAAAAACAGTGAGTGCAGAACACAGAATATAAAACAACAACCCACAAAGTCATTGAAAGTGTCCAGGCATACTCAGTTCAGATCAATCTAGTGCTGTGTCGTTTGTTATTTGAAAGCTGCCTTGATCAAAATCGCACAAAATAGCAATGAGAAAGCGAGCAACCAGAAACCAGAAACACATCATAATGTGAACTGCGGAGTCCAATCTACAAACCACGTTACATTTTGCCCAAGACCTAGGACTCTGGCACCATACCCTGAGAGCATCATAGAAGAGAGAGAGAGAGACCATTCGAATGCAGGGACCTTCCTGTGGCAACAGCGAGTGAGAGGCTGGTATTAGGCGCTGAACACCCACTTGCCTTCTGCTCTCACCTCGATGATTTCAGTCTTCTTTGATGCTTTATTCGGTGAGATCAGTGAGAAATGGAGTTGATCATGGGCTCACGCCCCATTTCCAGTCACCTCACCAATGTCCCTCGGAGACAGCAAAGCGTCAGATGGCTCAATCAGTCCAAAAACACACCACAAAAATGTAGATCACAGGCTCTAACAGTGGCAGATCTATATTTGAAAGAAAAAGAAAATGTGGAAGAAGTAGTTTTGTGAACCGTCTGAAGGATGTTGTCCTTGGTCACATTGCTCACTGGTGCCATATTTTTTACATTCCTATAAACATGAACACTCAGAGAACAGTTTTACAAGCTGGATCAGCTTCTTATGTAAAATCTTTCCAGTGGTTATATATTATACTTTCAATTTTAAGGTTTTTAGAGTTGATTCTACCAATTTCAGGTTTATTTCTCCAAAGGAAACCACAAAAGCTGACTGACCAAAAACTTCACTTCATCATGTTCATTTACTAGAACATTGCAACTTTAATGACATGGAGTATGAATGTTTTTTCTTTATCTATGTCAAAAATGCAGTGAGTAGAAATTGTAGAATGTGGGTGGAGGTGGGAAGTACTATCCTGATAAACCTGTGATGAAGTTTATCTGCCAAAACCAGCAGCAGGTTTAATCTCAGTTTAGTGTGGGTTCCTCTCATGGATCTGTTTGATGCATTATCATTTGAGTGGCTCTTTTGTTCCTTTATAACAGAACCAAGAAATGTGAGCTATTTGATCTGCTACAAATCTTTGACTTCCCCATCAAAACGAGTGACTACTGACCTGAATCTGTGGCAATTTTTTGGGTTGTTTGCTGTTCTGCTACAGACATGGACAATAATTCTATGATGCCTGCCAGTGACTCTTAATGTCTGACAACCATTAATTAAAAAAATTATCAAATGTGCAATCTGTGACTGTAAGTATATGGTTAGTGAGTTGTAGAGGCAAATATAAATTGTACATTCAAAACGTCAAGTGCTGGTTCATTCCAATAGAATTGCAATTGCAGAACTATAAAGAGAAAATAAAAAGGAAAATTGCAGGAGAAGAACTCTGCAGTGAGCACTAAATTCCACTGTAATTTTCATACCATGAAACTGCAGTGCCATGATACTTTATTGAAAGTGGATTGTGATGACATTTGATTTGGTTATAGAAGCACGGTTACTACTGGTGCAATTGCAATGTGAGTAACTGAGAATTCATGCTTTGAGGCCAAGTGTGTACATTAAATATTAGTGCAGCTATCCTTTCTTCTAAAATCTCTAATAAACACTGCAGAATATCCCAACGTTTAGTGGAAATCTATGCTTCAATCATGGAAATTCAAACCTAGAATAATGTTCATTGCTTCAATGAAAATATGAATGCAAGAATATTAAATTCTGCTACAGTTTCTGGCAAAGAAATATGACACAGCCAAGCTTTTCATTTGCTTATGTTTAGCAAAGCTTCCAACCTTTATTACTATAAATGTGTGTGCTGATTATCTAACTTTCACCTATATTTTGGTCTGTCTAGATACTGTCCTCTGTATCAAGAGGCTTCATGATGATCAGCCTCTAGGTACCTACTGTGAGCCTGTTGGTACAAAATACAAAACCTGGTATTTAATCAGATTTGCATTTCTTCCAGCAATAGTGAAGTTCTGATTAGAAATGCAACTGAACAGGAAGCTGGGGACTTGACTACATATTTTTCAAACTCCTCATCATTAGAAATTGTAAATGGCAGATCTTGTGATCCCAATCATTTTAACTTGTACATCTTCTTTCAAATAAGGACAACATCTCTATGAAGCATAGAATACAGTCCTTTGGATAATTGAGTTTAATCAATTTTTGAACCAATTGCAAGTGTGTTGTAGGGGGTTGGGGGGACTGTTGTCACCAGTTTTCTCAATCCCAGGTCCATTGCATATCAATTAAAAATGAAGATAATATGAGAGGTGGAAAGTTTAAAAAAGGTGTGCAGAGTAAGTAATGCATACACACACACATACACACACACACACACAATGTATTAGAGGAGCCCAATGGGTCAGGTAGCATCTATGGATGGAAATAAACAGTTGACGCTTTGGGCCAAGACCCTTCATCAGGACATCAGGACTCAAGCCATCAACTGTTCATTCCCACCCATTGTCATGGTCCGGTCCATGAAGTCCGCATTCCGGTTCATGGTCCGGTCCATCAACCCTTGCTCCAGGTTTTCCTGTCTACCCTGTTTCTGTTCCTGTTGAGCACTGATTGAGGCAGCTGATGCTCGTTGGGGCTGGCTGCATAAATACCTCCAGAGACCAGGGCATGGTGGCTGGATTGTTCTTGTCCTTACTCATTGTATCCCTTCCTCTGCTTTCTGTTTCCTCGCCTGAAGCCCTGCCTTGTCTTGCCAGTAACTCTCACCTCGCCTGAAGTTCTTGTCTCGCCTTGCATTGCCTGAAGCCTTGCCTTGTCTTGCTGATAACTCTCGCCTCGTCTCGCCTGAAGTCTTGTCCTGGAGCCACCCTGTACCTGGCTCCCTTCCTGTCCCTTGCCTCTGCCAGGTAAGTCAGGCCATCTTGCTGTTACCCTGCAGTTGGTTCTGTCCCTTCCTGTCCCTTGCCTCTGTCGGGTAAGCCAGGCCATCTCGCCATTACCCTACGGTTGGTTCTGTCCCTTCCTGTCCCTTGCCTCCGTCAGGTAAGTCAGGCCGTCTTGCCGTTACCCTGCGGTTGGTTCTGTCCCTTCCTGTCCCTTGCCTCCGTCGGGTAAGCCAGGCCGTCTTGCTGTTACCCTATGGTTGGTTCTGTCCCTTTGTTCCCCTTGCCTCCGTCGGGTAAGCCAGGCCCTATTGCCGTTACCCTGCAGTTGGTTCTGTCCCTTCCTGTCACTTGCCTCCGTCGGGTGGAGATCCGCGCCCTGCCCAGGAGGAGCTTCAAGACCCCAAGCCTCGAGCCTCACCTCAAGTCTCTGGTCTCCAGCCTCGCCTCAAGTCTGAAGACTGCAGCCTCGTCCTGCCTGCCAGCCAAGTCACGTCCTTGTCTAGTTCTGGGGTCCAAGCCAGAGGCAAGACCCAGGTTCTGGCTCCTTGTCCAGTCTCTGGCTCAGAGTCCAAGCCCCGGCTCCTAGCTCTCTTGTCCAGTCCTGTTCCAGGTTCCCGGTCTTCGTGTCCATGTCCTAGCCCTCACCCTGCATTCTAGTCCTGTCCCTAATACTTCAGTCTCTGTGTCCTGCACTTGGGTCCATTCCCTGCCACCACCTTATGACACCCATAGATGCTGCCTGACCTGCTAGGCTCCTCCAGCACATTAGGGTATTGCTCTAGATTTCCAGCATCTACAGTACTTCTTGTGTGCAAAGTAAGTATTTTTACACAAAAAGTGGTAGGTGCTTGGAATGTGCTGGCAGAGATGGGGTTGGAAGGAGATACAATAGTGGCATTTGAAAGGCATTGACATGCAGGAGATCGAGTGATTTAGATCATATTCAGGTAGATATGTTTACTTTATCAAGCAATAGTAAGTCAACACAACTGGACTTGTTGTGTTGTCTCGAAGAGGTTTCACCACTCATCCAGGAGGTTTCTTCAGTTCTGATCCACGTTGGGTAGTTTTCCAGCTTATAAACTCTGAGTTTCTAAAAGGTATAGCAATGACGTGAGGGTTGTTAAGAGTCGTAGAGGTCATGAGAGGATGGCTAACACCTCAGGTCAAGACCCAGCTGTATATCTACACCTAAAGGACAAGGGACACTCCTTTAATGATAACAATGTGCATATTTTGGACAGGGAGGACGAATGGTTTGAAAGAGGGGATAAAGAAGCCATCTTTGTCAAACAGAAAAACCCACCCCTGAACTGAGGGGGTGGGGTATGACACTACCTATCAGCTACGTACAACACAGTCCTAACATCTCCACCCCGGAGTCTCCACAACAGTTCACACATCCATTCATGCAAGGATGAGACTAATGACCCTCTCATTACCTCTACAACTTTTAATGATCCTCATCCTTATCTTTAAACAACTCACAGAGTTTATAAGGTGGAAAACTACCCACCATGAATCTTGGATGAGTGGCTAAACGTCTCCAGACAACACAGCAAATCACAGCCTTGATTTACCAATGCTTGACATACAATGACCCGGATGACTGGGAACCTTCATAGTTCAAGGTTAATTCAGTAAACACCATAGGCTGAAGGGGCTTTTCCTATACCGTACTGTCCTTTGTTCTGTAAGTCATTGTATATCAAACAAACTTTTTATCTCTTCTTCCTAAATTTTCTGCTGTGGTCTCCTTGTAAGAAGATGATGCCTATATTCTGCTAGAGCACAAAAATGTAGGAAGTGGATTAAACCACCAGGCTCCTCAAGGCTGCCCAACCATCTAATAAGAACATTGCTGATGTATCCCATGCCTCAACTCCTTTTCTATACCTCTTCCCTGTAGCCACAATTCTCCAATATTTCAAAAGATTTCACTTCTCTCACTAAATGCATTCAAAAATCTGGCCTCTGCATCCATCCAGGTGTCCAGGAGTTTCACCACTGTCTTCGAGTGTGAGTTTTCAATTTCCATCCCCTTAGGGTGAACAAATTACTTGCAAAAAATTCTAATAACAATAAAGATAGGAATTGATTTTTCTGATTCTCCAGACAGTTCTGTGGTTTTCTGGAAGCAAGAGCTATTAAGGTGTTCTACTTCTGAATGCAACCATTTGTAAATGTCTCTATTTAGGAGGTAGGAAATCTATGGAATTCATTGCTACAAACATTGGCAGAGACCAACTCGCTGGGTGTACTTAAAGCAGAGGTTGATTAGTAAGGTCATCAAAGGTTAAGGGAAGAAGGCAAATAAATGGAATTGAGAAGGAATGATCAAATGAAACAGCAGACCCGATGGGCTGGATGACGTAATTCTGCTCCTGTATTTTATAGTCTCATGGTCATTAGCACTTTCTGCAGGAACTAACATTTCAACCATTTGAAATTAATCAGGTTCTGCACTTCTGAGCATGCAATGAGATTTGGGAATCAAACGTAGAAAATGCTACCTGAGCTAGTTTCACACTTGGCTTGATTTTAGAAACATAGAAACATAGAAAACCTACAGTACAATACAGGCCCTAGGCACACAATGCTGTGCCAGACATATACTTACTTTAGAAATTACCTAGAGCTACACAGAGCCCTCTATTTTTCTAAGCTCCATGTACCTCTCCAAGAGTCTCTTAAAAGACTCTATTGTATCTGCCTCCACCACCATCGCCGGCAGCCCATTCCATTCACTCACCTCTCTCTGCGTAAAAAAAACTTACCTATGACATCTCCACTGTACCTACTTCCAAGCACCTTAAAACTATGCCCTCTCGTGTTAGCCATTTCAGCCCCGCGAGAAAACCTTTAACTAGCCCCATGATCAATGCTTCTCAACATTGTATACACCTCTATCAGGTCACCTCTCATCCTCCGTCACTCCAAGGAGAAAAGGCCAAGTTCACTCAACCTATTCTCATAAGGCGTGCTCCACAATCCAGGCAACATCCTTGTAAATCTCCTCTGCACCCTTTCTATAGTTTCCACATCCTTCCTGTAGTGAGGTGACCAGAACTGAGCACAGTACTCCAAGTGGGGTCTGACCAGGGTCCTATATAGCTGTAACATCACCTTCCGGCTCTTGAACTCAATCCCATGATTGATGAAGGCCAATACACCATATGCCTTCTTAACCACACAGTCAACGTGCACAACAGCTTTGAGTGTCCTATGGACTCGGACCCCAAGATCCCTCTGATCCTCCACACTGCCAAGAGTCTTACCATTAATACTATTTTCTGCCATCATATTTGACCTACCAAAATGAACCACCTCACACTTATCTGGGTTGAACTCCATCTGCCACTTCTCAGCCCAGTTTTGCATCCTATCAATGTTCCGCTGTAACCCCTGACAGCCCTCCACACTATCCACAACACCTGCAACCTTTGTGTTATCAGCAAATTTACTAACCTATCCCTCCACTTCCTCATCCAGGTCATTTATAAAAAATCACGAAGCACAGGGGTCCCAGAACAGATCCCTGAGGCACACCACTGGTCACAGACCTCCATGCAGAATATGACCTGTATAACCACTATTTGCCTTCTGCGGGCAAGCGAATTCTGGATCCACAAAGCAATGTCCCCTTGGATCCCATGCCTCCTTACTTTCTCAATAAGCCTTGCATGGGGTAGCTAATGAAATGTCTTGCTGAAATCCATATACACTACATCTGCTGCTCTACCTTCATCAATGTGTTTAGTCACATCCTCAAAAAATTCAATCAGGCTTGTTAGGCACGACCTGCCTTTGACAAAGCCATGCTGACTATTACTAATCATATTATAGTATGGCTCTCCAAATGTTCATAACTTACCAACCACTGAAGTAAGACTCACTGGTCTATAATTTCCTAGGCTGACTCTATTCCCTTTCCTGAATAAGGGAACAACATCTGCAACCCTCCATTTCACTGGAACCTCTCCCATTCCCATTGATCATTGCCAGAGGCTCAGCATTCTCCTCCCTTGCCTACCACAGTAGCCTGGGGTATGTCTCGTCTGCTCCCAATGACTTATCCAACTTGATACTTTCCAAAAGCTCCAGCACATCCTCCTTCTTAATGTCTGTATGCTCAAGTTTTTCAGACCGCTGTAAGTCATCCTTTCAATCGCCAATGTCCCTTTCCTTAGTGAATACTGAACCAAAGTATTCATTAAGTACCTCTGCTACCTCCTGTGGTTCATTACACACTTTTCCACTGTCACACTTGGTTGGTCCTATTCTCTCGTATCTTATCCTCTTGCTCTTCACATACTTGTAGAATGCCTTGGGGTTTTCCTTAATCCTGCTCGCCAAGGCCTTCTCATGTCCCCTTCTGGCTCTCCTAATTTCATTCTTAAGCTCTTTCCTGCTAGCCTTATAATTTTCTAGATCTCTATCATTACCTAGCTTTTTGAACCTTTTGTAAGCTTTTCTTCTTGACTAGATTTTCAACGGCTTTGTACACCATGATTCCTGTACCCTACCATCGTTTCCCTGTCTCATTGGAACATACCTATACAGAACACCACGCAAATATCCCCTGAACATTTGTCACATTTCTGCCGTATATTTCCTAAGAACTTCTGCTCCCAATTTCTGCTTCCAATTTCCTGCCTGATAGCTTCATATTTCCCCTTACTCCAATTAAACTTTTTCCTAACTTGTCTGTTCCTATCCCTCTCCAACGCTATGGTAAAGGAGGTAGAATTGTGATCACCATCTTCATAATGCTCTCCCACTGAGAGACCTGACACCTCTTTTGCCTCCCTCCGTCTCCTTTCTGAAACATCCAAAGTCTGCACTCTACATAGCCATTCCTGCCCCTGAGCCATCCAAGTCTCTGTAATGGCCACAACATCATAGCTCCAAGTACTGATCCACACTCTAAGCTCATCCGCTTTATTCATGATACTCCTTGCATTAAAATAGACACATCTCAAACTATCGGTCTGAGCGCATCCTTTCTCTATCACCTGCCTATCCTCCCTCTCGCACTGTCTCCAAGCTTTCTCTATTTGTGAGCCAACCACCCCTTCCTCCTTCTCTTCAGTTGGGTTCCCACCCCCCAGCAATTCTAGTTTAAACTCTCCCCAACAGCCCTAGCAAACTTTCCTGCCGGGATATTGGTCCCCCTCGGATTCAAGTGCAACCCATCCTTATTGTACAGGTCACTCCTGCCCCTAAAGAGGTCCCAATGATCCAGAAATTTTCTGATCTTTAACATGGTATTCTAGATGCAAAACGACAATGCCTAAAGGCAATGATTTATTCTACTCTTACTGATAACTCCCTACAACTTACTGTAGATTTTATTTATTTATTAACTGCCACCATTACCTCTTAGATCACAATGCTGTTTTGACTTCTTTAAAAGGAACAAAGAACCTGCATAACTTATCAGGAAGTATTGAAACCCCTCCGTGTTTTAGGTGCATAAACCCCTGAAGATGTCGACACAAGTAGATATGATGGTGAAAAAACATATGGGATACTTTCATTAATTGGAGCAGGGTGGGGCGTGATACAAAACATTAGCTAAACCACAGCTGGAGTATTCTGTACAGTTCTGGTGACCACACTATAGGATTATACTGGAGGAAGTGCAGAGCAAATTCACAAAGATGTTGCCTAGGATGCAGTGTTTCATTTATGAGGTAAGATTTGTTTTCCTTGAAGGAAAGAAGGTTCGGTGGCGGGGGTTGGTCAGGTGAAGGGGTTGGAGGGGTACACAAAATTATGAAGGGCATAGATAATATAGATAATAGGGGCCGAAAGGCTCTAGGACTCTCTGAAAGCATAATAGAATCTATTAGTTCTTCTAAATTCTCCATCAATTTCATATATGAAATTTTATTTTCTTTTTGCAATGTTCTATGAGTCTGAAGTGACTAAGTGTTGAGTGCCTTCCATATGAACATAGGTTTGCTCACAGGGCCATTACTGAGACTTAATTGGCTGCCTTGTGTTTTGTCAGTCTCAGCCAAACTGCCAAACGTAGAGCAATGTAATAATGGAACACTCCGGTATGAGGATGAAGAGACTACAATGATAACAAAATCCATTTGATAGCCTGTAATGGAGCATAATTGGCCAAAAGTGCAAAGATGTATGATGTAATCACTATCCCTGCTGACTGGAAAAGGTTTAAGTTACTATAAAAAACAGTCCTATCTGTGGTAATAAAAGGGCCTGTTATAGAGAATCCATCACTACCTGAAGATTGCCTGATAAGTTACACTTTTAAGCAATTTTGATAACTAATATAGTATAAATTATATATTTGAAAATTTTGTAACATTGCCAAATATTTTGAAGCAATGTCTGTAATTGTGTTTATCACCTATGAATGGAGAAAATATTTATCCTTAATGAACTATTTTGATGGTCGGTGCATTTAATTTTAACTGTTTTTGTAGACAGTTCTGGCTTTATCCGTGACTCTTGAGTTATGTATGTATCCCGTGTGGAAAAAGCTGAGGAGTTATTATATAATAAATTGTTTGTTAATTTCCTAAAACAGCAATGAAGAAGGAGGTTCAAAAAGATCGTGATGTTCCAAAATCAATTAATTCATCACCAAAAAGATTAGTCATTCCTGCTAGCAAGCTTCACTCGCCAGGTATGTAAATAATCTATAAAACATATTCCTCCCATGATCCTCTCGTATCCCTTTTGCCAATCACCTGTCCAGCTCTTGGCTCCATCCCTCCCCCTCCTGTCTTCTCCTATCATTTTGGATCTCCCCCTCCCCCTCCCACTTTCAAATCTCTTACTAGCTCTTCCTTCAGTTAGTCCTGATGAAGGGTCTCGGCCCGAAACATCGACTGCACCTCTTCCTAGAGATGCTGCCTGGCCTGCTGCGTTCATCAGCAACTTTGATGTGTGTTGCTTGAATTCCCAGCATCTGGAGATCCTTGTGTTTGTGTTCCTTAAATCAGCTTCAATCCCATGTTCTAAGACTATTGAATTGTTCCCTAGTATGATAAGATGGACTGTTGACCTCATAACCTACCTCATTGTAAGCTTACAACTTGCTGTCTACCTGCACTGCACTCTCTCTATACTGTAAAACTTTATTCTGCACTCTTATTGGGTTACCATGCAATATTTCAATGCACCATTGTAATGAATTGATCCGTACGAACAGTATGCAAGCAAGTTTATCACTGTACCTCAGTACATGAGGCAATAATAAATCTATTTAATTTAAAAGTTTTAAAACATTGCAAGGAATGCAGAACTGTTATGTTATCATTACTACCTGATTTCAGCATAACCCTATTTCTAAGTTCAAAATGAAATGCAATTTGTCAGGTTGATATCTGCTAATGTAATTACATGCCCAGCAGGCACATTCACTTTGAGATGAAGCAAAAGCTGCTGAATGTGAAAATCTAAAATAAAAACAGGAAGTGTTACAGACACTCAGCATGTGAGATGGCAGCTGTATAGAGAAGCAAGGGTTAATGTTTCAGATTGTGAAACCTTCATCATAATTTAATAGCAGAAGGAGGAGGGGAGGGACGGATAGAACAAGGGGAATATTTCTGATAGGATGAAGGAAGATTCCCAAGAGCATTTTTTTTTAGCGTGTCGCGTCAGACAGTCAGCCATTCTTGTCTGGTGCGTGGAGTCAGGATTGGCCTCCTTTCGAATTAACTAGGTCACGATATGGACATTCCTAACTCGACCCCTTTTTTTTTACGAGGCCAAGTGGCTAGCTCGACGCTCAACCTGGCACAGATGGAAAGCGTGCTCGGGGGGGGTGGCCTGACTTGGACTTGAACTCGGGAGCCTTCGCTCCAGAGTCCGGCACTGATGCCATTGTGCCACCAGCCGGCCCCAAGAATATGATTCCAATATTTATGGAGTTATCTAGTTAATGGGTTACTGCGGGCGGTGGGGCGGGGGGGTGCGGCATGGAGGGAGGGAGGGAGGGAGAGGGACAGAGGGTAAAAAAGGACATATTAAAGCTCTAGATGGGACCTGATACTGAAACCAAAACCAAAAGGAGATTGCTGGAAGTACCCAGCAAAGCACACAGAGGCAGTGGACAGAGAAAGCTGAGTTAATGTAATGGAGGGCTAATCTTAAAATATAACTGGAAAGTTCTCATAAATAGAAAAAGATAGTTAGCAGAAATTGTAAAAATCCTAGTAGACAATCTTACATTGGAGCCATGCTAGACAATGCAGGAGCCCACAGGTGGTTAGGTTAAATAAGAGCGGAATGGAGAATTAAAGTGGCAGACAACTGACAGCTCTGGGTTGTACTTGTGTACTAAATGATAGAATTTTGCAAAATGGACACAGAATCTGCTTCTAGCTTGTCCAAAATAGAGAAACTGTATCGTAAGCTACAAATGTGGAATCGTATATTGTAAGGACTACTTCATTTTGATGTACTCTTTAGGTCCCTAAATGGATTGGAATCCTGTCCTTTCCCATGATCCATGGATCTGAACAATCTTTCCATGTGAAATCATGGTTCACTTGTACTTCAATCACTGCTAACAATGTGGTCTCCTCTACACTGGAGAAACTAACAGAAGATCATGTGACCACTTTGCGGGCCACCCCTATTCAGTCTGCAGAGTAATCCTATGCTTCCAGTTCCACGGCTTTAATTCTCCAAACTGCTGCTGCTCTGACTGTTTGTCTGCATCCTCCTATGGTGTTTCAGTGAAGTCTGATGAAAACTTCAGGAGCATCATCACATTTTCCGTCCAGAGAAATTTAGCTTTGGGGTGTTAATATTAGACTCTCTCTGATGTTCTGGGCACTTCCAGCTCTTTCCTTTTGGATAGCAATAGTTCTGACCTGGATCTCTCACAGCTTAAAAAAACATGTCTCCTCTAATCGCCTGAAGTATCTGTTAATCCGAGAACTCTGAAAACACTGGTATCTTTTTTGGTAAGGTTAATGTCATCCTATCAGAGATATTCCCCTGGCCCCAGCCATCCCACCCCCACCATCTCTGCAATGTAACATTATCTTGTTTCCCCTCTTTTTCAGTTCCAGACAGTACTTTGAGCTTAGCTGCTGCTTAGTCTCAGGAGGGCTTCCAGCAATTTCTGTTAATTCAGCTTGTTTTGTTACAATTGACTGGAGAAGCAAATTACTTCTTGTAAGAAGTGAATTAGCCACATTCACTGTAATTTTCTCATGTAATTTTTTTAGGTTTCATTAAATTAACATTTAAATTCTTCAACCTCAGTCCATTTTCACTGGCATAGTGACAACTTAATCTGATCCTGATCACATCTCATTGAACACTATTCATTTTAAATGTGATTCTCTCTTCATTGATTATCCATTTAGAGCTTTCATCTTAGATGGTTTGCTGGAGAACAATTGCAGCATTCACTGAATACTCTACCAATAGCCTGAATGACCAACTAACTTGGACAAATATTGGTGTTACTAGAAAAAAATAGACCACAAAGTATATCTCTTGTTTGCCAGCTTTTCTGTCATCTTATCAGATTAATAACATTGGAAGTACTGATATTCTGCACTTTCGAAAGAATAATTAGCAAAACACCAAAGCTGGCAGGTAAGAACTTATGAAAGAAACTCTTCAAATAAATTGGTCAATGACGTAAATCATCTTTGTAACCCAACAACAGTAAAAAAAATTGTATTCCAAAAACATAATTTAATTCTAGATAATCATTTTAACCACAACCCTGATCTCAATTTCCAGAGATAAGTAGCAAAAATGTTTGTTAAACTATGTTGGCATAGCCAAGCTATACAAGACTTCAGCTATTCCCACTTAGATGGGGTGGTACTTCGTATCCTTTCTTAATCTTTCCAGCAAAACCAGAATAATACAGTATTAAAGCATTGCAAGGAACCTTGAGATCCCAGGATGTATTTGATGGCAATTCATGTACGTTTTTCAAATCAGTGGCAGTTTGAGTTTCAGGTTTAAAGTTCACGAATCATTTTTGTAATCTCAATGACATTAATAATTAATTGTATAGTACTTTCATGATATTGCTCATTCAAATACTCATCAGCTGCTGAGATTACAAAAAGCTGGCACACGCAATAGATATACTGTACTTTGTGGTTCAAAATCACCCTGTTTCTCTGCCGATTTTTTCTAATCATGTTGAACTTTTGCCCCAGGTTAGTAGGTCATTACAGTAATGTATATCTAAATGGTAGAGAATTTAGTGAGTGCTCACATAGCAAAATGTTTCTCATTTTCCACAATAAGAGAATATTAGATAAAAACAGTAAATGGACAACCAGTGAAGAGTCATCTTTTAGAAGTGAGAGCTATTTTTTTAGAAATTATTTGCATCAAGTTCCTCAGGAAAACAATAATTAGTTCTTTTCATATTGAATATTCAATCAAGGTAAAGGTAATATTGATCAAGGAACATAGACTGAAAGTAGAAAATTTATTACCAAAATTCAAATACAATGGATTCCAGTTAACTGGGACACATTTGGGACCTGTACACTTTGGCCAATTAAATAGGTGCTGAAGTTTCATGGAAAATGTTTTGAAAAGAAAAGCTACCATTTAGCTGAGTAATAAATTGAGTATTTAAATGAAATACAGAACAAATTAGAACACTACCAATATTACTACAGTACAACTGTGTATTAGTTCCTAATAGTTATTGACAAGGAATTAATCCAGTGTACACTGCCATGTTCTTTTGAGTCTGTAAATGAACAAAATCAGTGCAGATACCTAGTGCAGATAATGGCAAGTTCTGTCAAAAATCATTGCTTTTTAATTCCACCCAGATGAATAACATAACACAAGCTTATGCAACAGATGCCATTTATAAACTGTTCACTCTAGTCACAGTGCAGTGTCTAACAGCCAGACAAGTACACATGCTGAAGCGAGTTAGAAATTGTTACATCCCTCAAATCTTCATTCTCATTGTAACATTCAAGATGATCGTCAATACTTTCAAATTCTTCGTAGTTCCCAGCTTGCTGAACTAGTGAAATCATTTCATTTTCACTCTCAACTGTTTCTGGCATCTCCAAGCCTGAAAGCTTGAAACCATAGTGGGCAAAATAGTTCTGAATGATTTTATTGCTTGATTCTCACCCACTATCAGAGACTGCTTTTTGAGCACAAACACACACAACTGACACTATTTAAAAATTGCTCGCTCCAAGCACGGTGTAACAGCCACACAAATGGACACGACTGACACAAGATATAAAATATTCAGCAGCAATCTCTGTCCCAATTAAACGGAATGGTGTCCCAAATAAATGAAGGAATTCTGGGATTTTTTTGTTGATTAATTGTTTGGTCTTTAAGAGTTGTCCCAAATCCACGGTGTAGCCTATCGAAGAGTAACATTAGTAAGGTTATGATGGTAGAGCATCATATTAGAATGTGTAGTTAATTCAGAATAAGATTACCACAAAATACAGGAAGCTTATAAATTAACATATAGAATTAGCACATAATTGGGAAATGAATTTTAACATGGATATGCGAAGTAGCACATTTTAGCATGAAGAAAAAGGAAGTCATATAGTCCTTGCATGTTTTCTGATGTACCAAACCAACTACCTTGATCCCAAAAGTAAAATTCACAGTGAATAAGATCATGGGTACTTCTTGGATACACGAGCTCCCCAGGTTTCATAGGAACTGGCTTGCAGAAATTTAACTTCATGTGAATTTTCTTATAAATTCTTAGAAAATTTTTCAGGATAGGAAAATTAGTTATAGAAATACAAGTTTCATCAGGAGTTATGGAATAGCATCTATTTATTTGATGTGGCTACCAATCTTAAAAAGAAGTTTGTATGTAGCTTTCCCATTTAAAAAAATATATATTTGTCTTAGAAAATTGTGGGTTCCAGTTCACAGTTGGAGGCCATCTGAGAAATTTGCTCTGGAAACTGACATGGTATTTTCTATTGCTGATACTCTATCAGGCAATCTAACATTCATTGATAGCAATATTTTGGCTGTTTTAAGGTTGTCTAAAGTCCCACTGGATATGAGACATTCTGATTCAGTATCTTAGCAACTATGGGCGGGAGTGGGAGTGGGGAAGACAATAAATAAATGTTCATGTTAATCAACACTCAGTGAAATTATTCATTTATGACTTACGGAAGAAATTTGTTCACAAATAGTTCTCAAGAATGGAACCCTTACTGCCTGTACTGCCCAGGTCTGCCCATTCATTTTTACCTCTTGCATCTAGCAGGAGTTTATGAAAATAAAGCAGAACAGAGATGCTGGAAATCTGAAATAAAAAATACAGAAAAAGCCTAAAACACAAATGGATCAAACAACATCTGGGCAATGAGAGATGGAATTAGTGTTTCATGTTAAGGAACCTTTGACCTGAAACATGAACACTTTTCCTGACCTGCTGAACCATTGGAGAAGGTTCCAAAGAGATTCACTAGACTGATATGAGAGGTTGTAGGAATATGAATAGATTGGACAGTCTAGAGTGCCAGTCAACAAATTAGACAGATGTCTTTCAAATTCTGAAACATTTGAAAAGCCAAAAAAAGCAAGGTGGGAGCAATAAAACTAATGACCATAAATGTAAAGTCCGTAGGAATAATTGTATTAATAGTACAATTGTACCAATAAACTCCATAGGAAGTCTACTCAGGAAGGGAAACCCACTACCTCAAAAAATAAGAATTAAGGCAAAAAAAATGGCTGTATTTGAAGAGTCTGTAGATAAACACGTGATAATAATGCAGAGTTTGTTGGTGATCTTAATTAAACAGAAGTGAAATAGGACATTTGGAAAATAAACACCTTTTGGGATGAATGGCAGCTTCTGTGCCACAAACACGTTATAACACTGGGATGACAACTGTGATTAACAATGGATACAGGAAATACTGTCGTTTAAAACAGCTTTAATGTGCTGTGAAACTGTTCTTACGATACCTTTCCTAACTACTTGCTTGTAGCCTCTGAGGAAGTAGGGCAGTAATAACATGATTAGATGGTTTTGAAAGGGAGCACTTGTTTACGTACTCTTAGCAGAAACATTGTTTATGAGATTTTGTAAATGGCAACAATAATATTGGACAGTGAATTCAATGGGTGAAAGTTGACAAGTTATCTCTCTGTTCAGAAATTGACAAATGAGCATGCCAGTGTCCATTGTAACTCAATAAAACAGAAGACTATTACTGCAAAGAGTTGGCTCATAAACTTATAAGAAAAATTGTTTGGAATTCCTTGCCTGTGTTTAGAAATTAAAACCATAATTGTTGTTCGTGCACCAACAGTGAAGTCAAAATTGTTTGTGAAGTTTTCAATCCATAATAGAACATGAAACAGTAGGACACAGGAAAAGGCCATTCAGCCCACAATGTTGTGCCGAACCAGCTAAAAAGCAAATCAAAATCACACAAACACTGATCTCTCCTACCTTCACTATATCCATATCCCTCCATCTTCCTTACATTCATGTGCCTATCCAAGCTGCTAATGTATTTGCCTCTAACACTATACTAGGCAGCACACTCCTGGCATCCACGGCTTTGAGTCAAAAGGGTTACCCTCACGTCCCCTTTGAACCTACCCCTCTCACCATCAATTCATGTCCTTTAGTATTAGACATTGCAACCTTGGGAAACTGATACTCTGTCCACTCTATCTATGCCTCAAATAATCTTGTAAACCTCTATCAGATCTCCTCTCAGCCTCCGACACTCCAGAGAAAACCCAAGTTTATTCAGCCTCTCGAGATAGCATATGCATTCTAAACCAGGCAGCATCCTGGTAAACGCCTTCTACACCCTCTCCAAAGCCTCAACATCCTTCTTATAGTGGGGTGACCAGAACAGTACACAATACTCCAGATGTGGCCTAACCAGAGTTTTATAAAGTTTCAATATAACCTCTTGACTTTTGAACTCAATGCCTTGACTAATAAAAGTAAGCGTTCCTTAAGCCTTCTTAACCACCCTATTGACCTGCGTAGCTACTTTCAAGGAGCTACGAACTTGAACTACAAGATCTCTCTGCTCAGCAACACTATGAAGGATCTTGCCATTAACAGGGTACTGTCTCCTTGCATTTGCCCTACTAAGATGCAAACCTCACATTCATCTGGATTAAACTCCATATGCCATTTCTCTGTCCCTATCTGCAACTGATCTATATTGTGCTGTGTTCTTTTTCAGTCAACTCCATCAATCACGGGATCATCCACAAACTTACCGTCTACATTTTTATCCAGGTCATGTATATACATCACAAACTGCAGAGGTCCCAGCACAGATCCCTGCGGAACACCACTAATTACAGAGTTCCAGCTACCGACTACCCTCGGTCTTCTATGCTGAAGCCAGTTCTGTACCCAAACAGCCAATTCGCCGTGGATCCCATGCATCTTAATCTTCTGGATTAGCCTCCTATGAGGGACCTTGTCAAACGCCTGACTAAACTCCACATAGACAACATCCAGTTGACTGTTGCCCTCATTCTCCAATGCATAATGTCAGGAATTAGTCTTATTACTTCTTGACAAGCAATACATGAGAGAGTTCAATGGGAGCTTTCACAGAAATATGCTCCGTAGAAATTAGATTAACGTTTGAATCAGATTTGGAAGTGTGTAAAGGGAAACTAAAAAGATTCAACTGCCGAAGTATTAAATTGTATAAGAGCCCAAACTGAAACTTACAATGCAAAATTACCTGGTTTGTGGACTTCTATTTTCGTACTCTAAATTGATTCAGGAGTTACAATGTTCATATAAAATTTGTACTTTTGCAGTTCTACAAGCAAACCAATGAGCATCAGCCGCTATTGAGCAGAGGATACTTAGCGTAGTAGGGCTTCCGCTTTCCTAACCACCAGGTTTTCAAGGTTCAGATTTATAAAACATTGATAACAGCCCTTTAGATCACCTACTTCAATGTAATTGTGTTGAAGTGGAGTTCAATTGGTGGTAATATGCTCTTGTCAATAAAGGATGTTAATTTGAAATGAGTAGTAAATGTTGACTTTTTGTAACTCTGTAAATTAACAAGAAATAAAGCAGTTACCAAAAGTAATTAAACAGCGGGCAACTCTAATGATTCAGGAGATGGGAATCAGAAGGTTATTCAGCATAGAGATCAGTCTCCAGTAATGTCCACAGAGATCATAGAAACATAGAAACATAGAAAATAGGTGCAGGAGTAGGCCTTTCGGCCCTTCGAGCCTGCACCACCATTCAGTATGATCATGGCTGATCATCCAACTCAGAACCCTATACCTGCCTTCTCTCCATACCCTCTGATCCCTTTAGCCACAAGGGCCATATCTAACTCCCTCTTAAATATAGCCAAAGAACTGGCCTCAACTGTTTCCTGTGGCAGAGAATTCCACAAATTCACCACTCTCTGTGTGAAGAAGTTTTTCCTAATCTCGATCCTAAAAGGCTTCCCCTTTTTCCTCAAATTGTGACCCCTCGTTCTGGACTTCCCCAACATCGGGAACAATCTTCCTGCCTCTAGCCTGTCCAATCCCTTTAGGATTTTATACGTTTCAATAAGATCCCCCCTCAATCTTCTAAATTCCAGAGAGTATAAGCCTAGTCGATCCAGTCTTTCATCATATGAAAGTCCTGCCATCCCAGGAATCAATCTGGTGAACCTTCTTTGTACTCCCTCTATGGCAAGAATGTCTTTCCTCAGATTAGGGGACCAAAACTGCACACAATACTCCAGGTGTGCTCTCACCAAGGCCTTGTACAACTGCAGTAGGACCTCCCTGCTCCTGTACTCGAATCCTCTTGCTATGAATGCCAGCATACCATTTGCCTTTTTCATCGCCTATTGTACCTGCATACCCACTTTCAATGACTGGTGTATAATGACACCCAGGTCTCGTTGCACCTCCCCTTTTCCTAATCGGCCACCATTCAGATAATAATCTGTTTTCCTGTTTTTGCCACCAGTGGATAACCTCACATTTATCCACATTAAATTGCATCTGCCATGAATTTGCCCACTCACCTAACCTATCCAAGTCACCCTGCATCCTCTTAGCCTCCTCCTCACAGCTAACACTGCTGCCCAGCTCCGTGTCATCCGCAAACTTGGAGATGCTGCATTTAATTCCCTCATCTAAGTCATTAATATATATTGTAAACAACTGGTGTCCCAGCACTGAGCCTTGCAGTACCCCACTAGTTACTGCCTGCCATTCTGAAAAGGTCCCGTTTATTCCCACTCTTTGCTTCCTGTCTGCCAACCAGTTCTCTATCCACATCAATACCTTACCCCCAATACCATGTGCTTTAAGTTTGCACACTAATCTCCTGTGATAGATCAATATTAAGCTAGTTACTGCTCTCTACATTTTTCAATGATTTGGATCAAGAAACCTCAAAAAGTTCTTAAATGACAAAAGTATGCAAGTATTAGACGCTACGGAGAGACAGACTATAGGCTGATCTAAATGGTTTGAACAAATTGGACAGCATTTACTTGCAATCCTAGGGATCCAATGTCTTGTTCAAATTATTGTATAAATTAAATCCTACTGAAGATAATTCACTCCATTAAGAAAACTAACAAAGAACGACAATGACATTTTAGCCTTCCTCTACATGTAATATTGTTATTGGAGGAATTATGGGAAGCATTGTTCTGTTGACGTCATCTGAGCAAGTATATTCACAAATTCTTGCATGAACTTATTTTTTGAAGATTTATTTAACAATGTGAAACAATGGTTGGAAGGAAGCCGATGAGAGACAGATAGTTGTGTTATAGATGACAGAATATAGGGAGAGTGGTGGTGTGAGCTGAAGGAAAGAGATGTGTTATATGTTTTATTTCGTGAGGACACATTAAGTACTGAATCTGTGGAATGCTCTTCCAGAGGCTGTGGTGGAGGCCAAGTCCGTGGCTATATTTAAGATGGAAACTGATAGTTTCCTGATTGGTCAAGGTATCAAAGGATATGGCAAAAAGGCAGGTTGAGTAGGATCCAGGATTAGCCATGATAGAATGACAGAGCAGACTAGATGGGCTGAATGGCCTAATTCTGTTCCTATGTCTGATTGACACTAAAAGAGTGAATCATGATTAACTTATTTTAAGATTTAATGCTTAGTAGGAGGATGTTTTATTATTTTAGAAACTTAATGTAGTTTTAAGTGTTTAGGTGTTCTCGATACAACACAATCAAGTTCTTTACATTGGAAAATCTTTCAGTTTACATGTTTCTGCTTCAAAACTATGTTTTCCCACAACATGCCCTTTCGTAAATCAAAGGATACCTATATTAAGACTTTTGGTCAAAGAAGTCTGCAGCTTATTCTTGAAGCTAAAGGCAAGAAATCTCAGTCAAATTTTCACGCCATAAAGGGGAATATTTAAGTGAATTCTCCAGTCAGGAATAATGATCATACAGCAGACTGTTCTTGTTTTTTTTTTATCTCTCCCCCCCCCCCACTCCCGGCTTACTTTTTGGGCAAGAGAGGGGACAAGTTGACCTTTGGAATAATTTGCTGTGGTCTGGTGATTTTTATTCAATTTATGAGTAAGATCACAAATCTCTCATTCCCATGATCAGCTCTTGTTTCCACAAGTATTTAAAACACACAGACCACTATTCTACAAGGTGATTTAAGATTTCAAATCTTGATTCTGTATATTAAAAACTATGGAAGTTAGTACTCAACAAGCAGAAAATCTTAAGCAATAGTCTATTACCATCATAGTTCAATAACGTGATGGCTAACAGTGATAATGAGTACTAATTTATATATATATATATAAAGAGCTTTATATAGCTACCTTATGACTTTAGCATTAGCACATTGTAAAATCCATATGGAATTGTTTAGGCCAGGGATAGAAAATCCTACTGTATACTAACATGACAATAGAAGATGCTGCAGTCATTTCTAAAAATATATCCATTTAACGATGTAGGCATTGCTGCCAAAGCCAGCAACACTGATTTCCCTTGAGAATGAGGTGGTGAGCATACTCCTTGAACTGTTGAACAGGGAGGGTTGTACTTACCAATCAAACTTCAGTGTTTTTTTGCATTCTCAAAATTTGTATTGGGCTTTCTCATCAAAAGGTGCAACCTAGCAAAGGACTGACTGTGTAAATCTAAGAGCAAATTTCTTAACAATTAATGCCAGCGGCGATAATCTGATACAAATTGAATTAAGTCTCTGAGGATAAATGCACCTATTTAAGCGTTAACCCTCATTCAAAGCGTGAGTACGATTCCTTCAGGTAACTTAATGCAAATTTATGATATGCAAACAAATTCTGAATGTGAAGAATTCACAGAGGGCACAGTTACACTGTAAGAGATCTGAAGTACATTGACCCTTATTTCCACTTTGTAATATTAGCTTTGATGATGAGTCTGCCTATTCATGAGCTTAATCTACCCTGAATAACTAATCTAGTGAGTACTGCATTTAAATCACATTTTTTCCTCTGTTCTTTCAATGGCCCTATCTTACTCAGCCGAATACTTGTATGTTGTACACTTTAAACAGACCATGACCAATGAAATTAATTACATCCTCTATTAAAGTGAGTTCAGTTTTAATTATCACTGGCATTTAATCTTTTTAAATAGATGCAACTATTTATGAAGTTTTGTCCATGCAATCAATACTGGATGTACAGAATTTTAAAGAAGTGATTTTGCTTACAAACATTATGCACAGGTCTGGTTTTTAAACGTGATGAATGTCTTTGTCTCGAATCTCTAATGCTGGTTTCACCTCTCCCCAAGGACTCAGCAAACTGAGGACAGCTCCAGCTGTTACAAGAAATGGACTTTCAGCAAAATCTGACCACCAGTCACGAGAATGTGAGCGGCAAACCATCCAGAGACTGAAGGAAAGATGTAGGGAACAGACCAGACAGCTCCAGTCTCTCCATGAACAATTGAAACACGCTAGTCTTGGTATCGAGGTTCTTGCGATAACAACACAATATTTCCACCATAAAGTGAGTATGTCATATGTATAAAAGGCTTCCTGTCATCCTTCTTGTAGAAATTTCCCAAGCATCAGAAATTATTTTCATAAAAAGAATTCTGGAGTTTAGAATATTTTGTTAAATCTATACACATATTAAGGCTGTCCTACTTGAGTTCAATGCTGACTGGTATCTCCGGTGATGCTGCTGGTGCCAAACTGTATTTGTCTCTGCTGTCCCTTTCACCAGCTGTTTGGAGGCAGGGAGCCTGCTGCATAGCCAGCAGCTTGCTCTCCAAATCGTACCATCCCAGCTTGCGTATCACGTAGACAGATATTGCTCAACATCGATGGTCTACCCCGACCCATGGAGGGCCTAAAAGGCATGAATTTAAGGGCAAAGTCTTACTAAAGATTTATGCCAATTTCGGCTTAAAGAATTTATTTTAACCGTAAATGATTAGTTAGAAATAATGTTTATTACTAATTGAATTCAATATTACCTCCATTCCATAAAATTAAGAGTTAAGTGCCTTTAATACTGTTTGTTGTAAGTTTACAATTGATTTTCAATAAAATCACCAGAGCAAAAATAAAATTGCTGATGTTATAGCTTCAAGGTGAAAATACTCAACTGCCAATGAAGTTGCATCAAGTTGGATAAGTCACCGGGACCGGACCAGATGTACCCCAGGCTACTGTGGGAGGCGAGGGAGGAGATTGTTGAGCCTCTGGCGATGATCTTTGCATCATCAATGGGGACGGAAGAGGTTCCGAAGGATTGGAGGGTTGCGGATGTTGTTCCATTATTAAAGAAAGGGAGTAGGAGTAGCTCAGGAAATTATAGACCAGTGAGCCTTACTTCAGTGGTCGGTAAGTTGATGGAGAAGATCCTGAGAGGCAGGATTTATGAATATTTGGAGAGGCATAATATGATTAGGAATAGTCAGCATGGCTTTGTCAAAGGCAGGTCATGCCTTACGAGTCTGATTGAATTTCTTGAGGATGCGACTAAACACATTGATGAAGGTAGAGCAGCAGATGTAGTATATATGGATTTCAGCAAGGCATTTGATAAGGTTCCCCATGCAAGGCTTATTGAGAAAGTAAGGAGGCATGGGATCCAAGGGGACATTCCTTTATGGATCCAGAACTGGCTTGCCCACAGAAGGCAAAGAGTGGTTGTAGATGGGTCATATTCTGCATGGAGGTAGGTGACCAGTGGTGTGCCTCAGAGATCTGTTCTGGGACCCCTACTCTTTGTGATTTTTATAAATGACCTGGATGAGGAAGTGGAGGGATGGATTAGTAAATTTGCTGATAACACAAAGGTTACGGGTGTTGTGGGTAGTGTGGAGGGCTGTCAGAGGTTATAGCGGGACATTGATAGGATGCAAAACTAGGCTGAGAAGTGGCAGATGGAGTTCAACCGAGATAAGTGTGAGGTGGTTCATTTTGGTTGGTCAAATATGATGGCAGAATATAGTATTAATGGTAAGACTCTTGGCAGTGTGGAGGATCAGAGGGATCTTGGGGTCCAAGTCCATAGGACACTCAAAACTGCTGTACAGGTTGACTCTGTGGTTTAAAAAGCATACAGTGCATTGGCCTTCATCAATCATGGGATTGAGTTTAAGAGCCAAGAGGTAATGTTGCAGCTCTATAGGACCCTGGTCAGACCCCACTTATGCTCAGTTCTGGTCACCTCACTACAGGAAGGATGTGGAAACCATAGAAAGGGTGCAGAAGAGATTTACAAGGATGTTGCCCGGATTGGGGAACATGCCTTTTTCAATCTTTTTATTAGTTTCATAAAATATGAACATAACATAGCAATAATACAAATAGTAGGAGATACATTGTTGTACTTAAAATGAGTAATTGTAAGACCAAATAGTATAAATTGACAAAACTCCCAATCATGTAGGATAACAATGAATAATACAGGACAAAAAAAAACTGGAGAAAAATCATGAAAAAGAAAAAAATATAGGAAAAAAAACAAACCCCACCCCAAAAAAAACACTAAACTAAACAGAATTAGTCAACTAAACTAAAAAGGCTTGGGTAATTCTAACAACGTAAAAATGGAAGAGAAGAAAACCTTAGTGTCGACGACTCCATTCCTCTCAACCAACAGTACAGAGAAATAAAATAAGTTTGGAAATGGTCAAATTACATCATATGAAAATGCTGAATGAATGACCTCTAAGTTTTTTCAAATTTAATGGAAGGGTCATAAACCACACTTCTAATTTTTTCCAAATTCAAACACAACATAGTTTGTGAAAACCAGTGAAATGCAGTAGGGGGGTTAATCTCTTTCCAATTCAGCAAAATGGATCTTCTAGCCATTAAAGTAAGAAATCCAATCATCCGGCGTGCTGAAGAGGTTAAATGATTTGAGTCTATCATTGGTAATCCAAAAATAGCAGTAATTGGATGAGGTTGTAAGTCTGTATTCAAAACCGTTGAAATAATATCAAAAATATCTTTCCAATATTTTTCCAACAAAGGACATGACCAAAACATGTGAGTTAAAGAAACTATCTCGGAATGACATCTGTCACGTATAGGATTAATATAAGGGTAATAACGAGATAGTTTATCTTTGGACATGTGAGCCCTGTGCACTGCTTTAAACTGTATCAACACATGTTTAGCCATATAGAGGATGAATTAACCAATTGAAGAATTTTTCCCCATTTTTCAATCGGTATAATAATCTTAAGTTCTCTTTCCCAATCAGCTTTAATTTTATTGGAAATATCAGGACATAAATTCATAATTATGTTATAAATTGCTACAACACTTTTCTGAGAGAGATTTAGATCTAAATTTTTTTCCGAAGTATCCATTGGATATGAGTGTGGAAAATTAGGAGAAGCAGTAATTAAAAAGTTCTAATCTGTGGAATCTAAAAAAGTGAGATCTAGGTAAGTTATATTTATTAGAAAGTTGATCAAAAGGCATGAAACAATTATCCAAAAATAAATCACGAAAATGTACTATACCTTTGGTTTTCCAATCAAAGTAAGCTTGATCCATAGTAGAAGGTTGAAAAAGGAAATTAGATATTATAGAACTTGCTAAAATAAATTGATTGAACCCAGAAAATCTTTGGAATTGAAACCATATACGTAAAGTATGCTTAACTATTGGATTATTCATTTGTTTATACAATTTAGAAGAAATAAAAGGAAGCGAAGTTCCTAAAACCGAACCCAAAGAAGACCCTTGTAATGAATTACATTCAAGATTTACCCAATGTGGATTTAAAGGTACATCCAAATCTCGTAACCAAAATTTTAAGTATCGAATATTAATTGCCCAATAACAAAATCTAAAATTCGGGAGGGCTAACCCCGCCCCCCCCCTTTTTTAGATTTCTGTAAATACCTTTTACCTAGCCTAGGATTTTTGTTCTGCCATATATACGAGGAAATTTTTGAATCAACATTATCGAAAAAAGATTTTGGGATAAAAATTGGAACCGATTGAAAGACATATAGAAATTTGGGCAAAATAATCATCTTAATAGCATTAATCTGACCAATCAAAGACAAAGAAATTGGTGACCATTTAGTAAACAAAAGTTTAATCTGATCAATTAAAGGTAAAAAATTAGCTTTAAATAAGTCTTTATACTTTTTCGTAATTATTATCCCTAAATATATAAATGAGTCAGTAACCAATTTAAATGGTAAACATCCGTAAATAGGTACCTGCTTATTTAGGGGAAATAATTCACTCTTATTAAGATTCAATTTGTAGCCAGAAAAATTACTAAATTGAGCCAACAAAGCTGGAATAGCAGGAATTGACTTCTCCGGATTAGAGATATATAATAACAAATCATCTGCATATAATGATAATTTATATATTTCGTTTCCGCGGGTAATACCAAAAATATTGGGCGAATCACGGTTAGCAATTGCTAAAGGTTCAAGGGCGATATTAAATAGTAAAGGACTAAGAGGGCATCCTTGCCTAGTACCACGAAAAAGACGAGAAAAGGGAGATCTTTGATTATTAGTACAAACCGAGGCTACCGGGGAATAATATAACAATTTAATCCAAGATATAAATGTCAAACTAAAATTAAATTTCTCGAGCACACTAAATAAATAAGGCTATTCAACTCTGTCAAAGGCTTTCTCAGCATCTAATGAGACAATACATTCCAGGGTAGTAAGTGAGGGAGTATAACAATATTCATTAACCTCCTAATATTAAAGGATGAATAACAATTTTTAATAAATCTTGTTTGATCCATAGATATAATTTGAGGTAATACCTTCTCTAACCTAGTTGCTAAAATTTTTGAAAAAATTTTTGAATCTACATTCAAAAGAGATATCAGTCTGTATGATGCACAATCAGTAGGATCTTAATTCTTTTTAAGAATTAAGGAAATAGAGGCTTCATAAAACGATTGTGGTAATTTACCTAAACTGATTGCTTCTTTGAATATTCTAGACAACCACGAAGAGAGAATAGAGGAAAAGGATTTTAAAAATTCCACTGTAAACCCATCCGGACCAGGTGCTTTTCCAGAATTCAATGATGAGATTGCAGTTATTATTTCTTCCTCTGTAATAGGAGCTTCTAATGATAAGCAATCTTCGGGTGATAATTTCGGAAAATTCAGTTTACTTAAAAAATCATGCATGGTATTAAAATCATGAGGAAAATCAGAGTGATATAAAGAGGTATAAAATTCTTGAAAGGTTTTGTTTATCCCATCATGATCAACTGTCAAAGTATCATCGTGTTTGCGAATCTTAGTAATTTGACATTTAACCGAGGCAAATTTCAATTGATTAGCCAATAATTTACCCAATTTATCACTATGAATATAATAATCACTTCTAGTTCTCATTAATTGATTTTCAATTGAGGATGTTAATAGTAAGCTATGTTCCAATTGAAGTTCAAATCTGTGTTTGTACAGCTCCTTACTGGGAGAAATAGCATATTTTTTTATCAATTTCTTTAATTTTATCAACCAACAAGCGTATTTCATTCTTAGCACATTTTTTCAAACTAGCCAAATAGGAAATAATCTGACCACGGATATAAGCTTTAAAAGCGTCCCAAACTGCTCCATTGGAAACTTCTTCTGTAGTATTAATTGAAAAAAAGAAATCAATCTGTTCCTTTATAAACTTGACAAAGTCCAAGTCTTGAAGCTAAATAAGGTTAAATCGCCATTGTCTAATAGTACAAGAAGTATCCATTATCTTGATAGAAAGTTTCATTGGAGCATGATCTGAAATGGCGATAATGTCATAATTACAGTCAATTACAGATGGGATTAATCGAGAGTCAATAAAAAAAATAATCAATTCGAGAATAAGAACCATAAACATGTGAAAAGAATGAGAACTCTTTCTCGTTTGGGTGTAGAAATCTCCAAATTTCTGAAATCCCAGAGTCAAACATAAAAGAGTTAATAAGAGTAGCCGACTTATTCAGTAAAGCCAGACTACCCATGGATCTGTCCAACATGGGATTCAAACATAAATTAAAGTCACCAGCTATTATCAACATATACTCGTGTAAGTTAGGAAAGGAAGTGAATATGTGTTTAAAAAATTCAGGATAATCCACATTCGGAGCATAAACATTAACCATAGCAACCTTTTTATTAAAAGGTAACCCAAGTGATTAACAAAAATCTGCCATTAAGATCTGAAATAATGTCTTGATGAATAAATGTAATTGAGGGATCTATAAAAATTGAGACGCCTTTAATTTTGGCTTGGGAGTTTGAGTGGTATTGTTGTTTTTTCCAGAACTTAAAGAAGCGTTGATTATCCTCTTTCCTTACGTGAGTCTCTTGTGCAAAAATAATATGAGCATTCAGTCTTTGGAATACTTTGAAAATCGTTTTCCGTTTTATTGGGTGGTTTAAACCATTTGTATTCCAAGAGACAAAATTAATAATGTGATCCATAATTTAAGATTAGCCCTTTGGTGAGTAAGGGGTTAACCATAATGTGAACTCATGAAATCGGAAGAGGAATACATGATCAGAGAGGAACCAGAAATCCTGACACTGCAGACATCTTTGTAGTCCTAAATCAGCCCAATAGAAAAAATTAAAAAAGAAAAAGACTACCCCACCCACCATCCCCAAGAGCCCCAAACTAAGCCAGAAAAGGCTGAAGAAAGAACTAACTAATACTAAATCTAACCCCATTTCTGCAGGAGGCAACTCCAAAGATATATGTTATATAGATGACCCCCCCGGAAACTGATATATGTATAAAAACAATTAAACACTATACTAAAATAATCTACATAGTATAATTACTAAAATACATAAATAAGAAAAAGTTAGTATCAATATGTATGATTAGTTAATTATAAATGAGAGTAAATAAAATATTGCTTCCAAAAAAAGGGGATTATGGGAAGAAGAAACATAAGAATATGGCGTCCCAAAAAGAACAAAGGAGATTATGCAAAAAGAAAAACAAATCGCCATTTTAATTGTACAGAAACAAAAATAAAGAACATATAACTGAAAATGATCATCAGATCAAATTGTTAGTAATAATATCGGAAAACAAAAAGTTAAGGAAAAATTAACTAAAAGAAAGTAACGTTATTTGCAAAAAGTAACTACTTTATATAAGTTGTAAAGTAATAACTATAGTAGTAAGCACAAAACAAAAATCTTGAGCTTATAAAAAACCTTCATCGTACGGTAGTAGAAAGTTCATTTTTCTAAAAAAAACACCAGGGAAAAAAGCTGATACTGAGGGCACAGAACATTAATTAAAGGACAGTGTCCGCATCAGATGGGTAGTTATCATCCAAAGAGCTTCGAGCGGCGTTTATGGAATGGAAGATGCGATGAGATCCATCAGGAAGAGAAATTCTTAGACGTGTAGAATACAATAATGCCGGTTTGAGATTTTTTTGATAACATTCCGACATCAGAGGTTTAAAAGTCGGTCGCTCCTTCTTCACTTCGGGACTGTAATCTTGAACTATCCTGAAGGAATGCTGACGATACTTGATCATGCCTTGTCGACGAGCAGTCTGGAGAAGCTGTTCTTTAACATTAACATAATGGAAACGAAGAATAATTGGTCTGGGTTTGGATACAGCCGATGTTGACTTTGGCCGCGGTAAATGATGGACACAGTCAAGTAATGGAGGCTCGTTGGGAAAAACTGAACTGAACGTATCCTTTAAAAGTTGAGCAAAGAATATTGAAGGGTCTCCATCCTCAACATCCTCGGGTAGACCAATTATACGTAAGTTTTGTCTTCTCGATCGATTTTCAAGATCGATGACTTTGGATTTAAAATGTTGCAGTTATTTAATAGTCGAAGCTAAATTCTGCTCTTAAGTTCTCGACTTTTGAATCCGTCTTCTGAGATTTCCAGTTCAGAGATCTTACTTCGATGTTTTTGAACTTCACAATCCAAGGATTTCGGAGATTCCGTGATTGATTTTAAATCTTCATTAAGGCTTTGACATTGTTGTTCAAATTTATCAGATAAACTTTCAGATAAATTTTGCCGTTGTTCCTCGAACTTTTCCTCTAGAAACTTCATCATAACCTCATAAGATAGCTCTGTTTGTTTAGAGTCACCTTTCTTTTTCCCTGCGTTCCCGTCAGAATCTTTCCCATCTTTGGCTTTAGATCTTGTACTCATGTGTTTAAATTCCAGAGTTGCAATTTAAGAAAAAGTCAGTAAGATAGAATAAATCTTCTGGTGTGGATAAAATTGATTAGATCAAGGAGAACATAGGTTAAAAAAGATAACGGGAATGGAGCGAAGCGAGAAGCAACTTGACTCCATGAGCGCTCCCTGCAGAATCCCCATGCCTTATGAGAATAGGTTGAGTGAACTGGGCCTTTTCTTCTTTGAAGCGACAGAGGATGAGAGGTGACCTGATAGAGGTGTACAAGATAATGAGAGCCGTTGATCGTGTGGATAGTCAAAGGCTTTTTCCCAGGGCTGAAATGGCGAGCATGAGAGGGCACCATTTTAAGGTGCTTGGAAGTAGGTACAGAGATGTCAGGGGTCAGTTTTTTACGCAGAGAGTGGTGAGTGCGTGGAATGGGCTGCCAGTGGTGGTGGTGGAGGCGGATACGATAGGGTCTTTTAAGAGACTCCTGGATAAGTACATGGAGCTTAGAAAAATAGAGAGCTATGGTTAACCCTAGGTAATTACTAAGGTAAGGACATGTTTGGCACAGCTTTGTGAGCCAAAGAGCCTGTATTGTGCTGTAGGTTTTCTATGTTTCTCTGAAGAAAATACATTTTCAGTATTTCAATTTTCTATCATTTGAACTGTTGTAGTTAGCTTTGGTCCAAATTGCCAAAGACCAAAATATAATTAAACAAAATAGATTTGAAATTTAGTTGCAGACAAATTAGGAGGTGATTTGGATCCAAACTATGACTAGTAAAGCTGGAGGCAGAACTATGCCAAATTAGTTGCTCTTATTTAGTTTTGAACAGCTGTAGGCGCCAAGTCTAAGCCAAGAAAAAGATCAAATGTCCTGCAGAGAAAAGATTCTGGATATTGAGGGAGTAAAGTTAAGAATAGAGTACTGAGTGGCAAACAGTAAAGGAACATTGGCAGGATTTGATGAGTGGGTGACAGTCCCAGGCTTCAAGATACACAATAGGGAATCAAACAAATAAAAACTTACCACTCAGGTAGCTGACTCCACTGTGTCTCGGAAGAACACTAGTGTTGTTGCTGAATTCAGAAAGTACTGACCTCAAATGATTTAATCATACAGTAGATGAGTTTTGTACAAAAAAAGATGCTAATCATCTTACCGGGACCTCTGGAAAGATGACGGCATGCTCAGACTCAGCAGCTTCTATTGGGCCAGCCAAAGGTGTCATTGTCTTTTTATATATATTTGTTATGATTGCAAGGGTCCTGCTGGACATTCAGAACTTCAAGAACTGCCAGTCTACCGCATCAGCAGGTTGGCAATTGGCAGAGAAAACGAAGGAGCTGGACTTGACGTGGTTGTGCCTGCGTGAGAGAGGCAGTGGTGAGCAAAGGCAGTTGCAGTCTAACAGCGAGTGATTGTCTTAGTCGCTTTTCTTGAGGTCACAAGACTTTGTTGGATATTGGTAATGTGAAATGCTGCGATTCTGATTCAGTGTCTTATTGATGAATGGCTGGGGTAGTGGAGTGGCTCAGTTGTAGTGAGGACTAGACCTCAAACCGCAGTCACCTAAGAAGGAGACGTCAGAGTCGGTGCCTTCCACCAGAGGTGGTGTGATGTGGCATCCGTGCTGGAGTCGATGCTGCCCTCCTGTATTTGCTCGGCAGAAGATAAGGTGTATCGTGTTTGGCTGCAGACTGCTGCAACATTCATGGAATCAGGGACTTGGTTTTCTTGTGTGTAACTGTCTTTTACTGCTGTCTTATCTGTGCTAGGTGCTCCCTGTGCCAAGTATGACTGTAGGTACTGTGGATTGCACCTTGGCCTTGGAGTAACAGTGTTTCGTGGGTATTCGTGGATGGATGAATGACAGCTAAACTTGAACTTGAACTTGAATTCATGCTACCTTCAGGTCTACTCCCCAGTAGTTTTAAATGGATGATGTTATGCTCTTCCACTGCAAAATGTGTTCATACATGCACATTCTCACTAAATTGTTTAGGCACTGATTTCACACCTCTAAAATCAATGCAGTTCCAACTAATTCCCAAGGGAAAAAAACACTTTTATTTGATGTGAGAAGATGAAATATTTATCTTTCATACCAGGGGTTTTCTCACCTTCATTCACAGTAGATTAGACTGACCCGAAAGTACAAGATGTTGTCATATCTGCAGTATTTGCCTTTTTAATAAGATAGATTCTATTATTATGTTTAATAGAATCTATTATTTTTGTTTAGTGGAATTCGTTATAAATAAAACTTATAAATATAAATTGTTATTTCTTCAGATAAAATAATGGTTTCAAATTTTATTCTTTATTATTGATTGTTAATTACTTAAAAACTAACAACATTTAGAAATATTTAGCCAGCCTAATTTATTATCTTTCTCAATCTGATATCCCAATCTTTATTTTGCTCAATAATGTGTTTACAATAGCAGGTGAAATTAATGCTTTTCTGCTTCTTGGTATGTTGTCTGTTAAAACGTCTTCATTGTGATTGGCTGTTTGTTATGCTTGGTGATATTACTATTGTTGAAAGCTAGAACCCTCATTTAGCTGGCAACTGACAGCAACTGACATTGGGAAAGGTGTCATTTTGAATTCAGTGACCAAGCTCCTCAGATTTAATCCTGACTGCAAAACCAACGTCTTTGCGGATTGCAAGTTCCAACATGATGAGAGATTCACTGCTTCTGGACTCCCAGCTGATTCCTATTCTTTTTTTTATATGTTAACATGAGGTTTAAAAATGTGCCTTTTTAAAACTACTTTAACAGATCAGGTTGTTGTGTGATTTAAAAGAGAAGTAATAATTGTAAACTTAAGGACAATGGGTTTATTCTAACTTGCAATTAAATTGTCTTAAGGTGAAGCATTTCTTAAATATTCAAGGTAAGTTATTTCATAAGTCATAAATTATTCACTTTTTAAAGATTATTCTTTGTGTCTATGGGTCTTATTTTGTCGTCATCAATTTACAGAAATACACCATACAATTTCAGTGTTCTAAATATGTCTGGTTTTCATTTGGAGTGTTTTATTCTGCCAAATAATCATGATATTCTCCATTATTTTAGGCAGATTCTAAATGAGAGGTAAGCTATTTACAAGAAAGCCAAGCCTCAAGTGTTTCCTGCTCCTCAGAAGGAGCTTGTCTGGAGTCCTGTACTAACCGAACACGACACATAATGGTCAGGTTCCAGGGTTATCTCCCCAACGCTTTCTAAAATAACATCATAGTAGCTTTAGTGTCCACCTGAGAGAACAGATAGGGTCTTGTTTTAATGAATCATTTGAAGGATGGGGCCTCTGTGAGAAGAGCAGTGCAGTTGTCTGTCAGTACTGCACTGAATAATTGATTTTGCACTTGAATCTGTGGAGTTACATCATGGCTTTCAGAACTGGAGGCAGAGGTGCCACCAGCTGATCCAAGACTGGCACACAACACAAACATAATACAATTATCCTTGTAATTAGGGATAAATATATTTAAAATCCTTGTAGGGCCAAACAATTATAAACTTCATCAGGTTTTGAATGCCTATTGTGCCACCTGCTGTCTTTTGACATAATTACACACAAATTGTTTTGTTTTACTGAATGGTGATTTATTTATATTCTGTTGTATAATTACACTGCAAGATAATTAATAAAAATATGATCAGAATAAACAGAATTCTGTTGATGGGCTATTTGGAAAAGAAGTAATATTTTATAGTGGGAATATTGACTAATTTACTTAATTCCCACTGTAAAACATATCTTCTTTTCCTAATAGCCCATCAACAGAATTAATCTGCTACCAAGATTTGCAAAAATCCCTAATTTCTTCTCAGAATTTCTTCCCTCAATACTAGATTCTGATCTAGACAGTATGTACTTTGTTTGATCTCCCTGTGCCATTTGTAATTTTGGAAGGGCACACTTCCACTTTGATCTTTACTCTTCACTGATAAAATCAACCAGAAAAGCTGACCCTGATAAGAATCTCTTCAGCAATGGTGAGGTGGTGTTGCAGTAAAGCAAGAGAAATCTTTACAAGATTAGTCACCAAAGATTTCTTCAGTGTCTTTAACAGTGTGCTTCCTTTTCCTAGTCAGGTTGGAAGAAATCTTCAATAAATCACATCTAATCACGTCATGTTGTTCTGTTGTCTGTTGGGTCCTTCACCACCTTGATTAAATGCAATTACTGAGGAGGCACTGTTGCTAGAGAATATTTTTTAGATAATTTTAATCATCTTACTTTATTAAATTCTTTAGTTCATTCTCTAGTACTTTTATTTGATTTTTGAATGTCATAGGCTCTTAACACCCTGACCACTTTGATGACTGACAAAACTGGACTGGTATATGCCAGCCAGGATATGTCTACCACATGCAGGTAAATTTGTCAGGGTGCTGATGATAGGTGGTCAGCTCCCGTGAACAAAATGCATACATTTTATTCATGCTTTTTATTGTAAAGTTGAAATATGTTTTATTTTGCAAATGCAATATGCTAGATTTGGAACATGTTTCACCTGTTCTGATATTTTCCCTGGGTGCAGATGGGCATATCATGGGAGGTGATGGCCTCTTGTCTCCAGTAAAAGTACCCCCCCCCCCCAAGCACGTGGTGCAGGAAGGCACCGAGTAAAAAGTCAGTGAATATGGTCTAATAAAGTGACCTTTGGGTGGAACCTGTACTCTTATTAACGACTGCTCCTCATATGACTAAAAATTCTGAAGTAAGCAGACTCTTAGTAACTAAACACTGAAACAAAATTATTTTCAAGTACAACATGTTAACAATTTTTAGAGAAAAATTCACACTAATTTCATTAATATCAGCATTGCATCTCACATGCAAAACCCATGACGGTATACCTTTATGTAGTTTTATACATATTAAAAAAATATAGGAAACTGACATTTGAATTTTTGAGATAATACATCATTTAAATAAGTTTAAAAAGTAATTGTAGGAAGTGTTAGATTTTGAAAATACTCTGCACATTATTTCCATGACAATGACATCAAATTAATCATGTATAAACTGAATACTTTCACAGATGAATTGAAGTCCACTATCAGTAAAATTTCTGGTACATGAATTTCAATGACATAATTCACCTTTGTTGCCTGCCCTGGTATGCTTTCCCAATGGCCAATATACCCTTCTACTACCTGGACCCAGTTTATTCTGCTTAACCATTTTCCCTGTGATGTGATTTAAACTGCTGTTACTTATTAACTGCCCTTCTGCCACAGCCCTGCTGTGTTTTCACCGATCATCACTCACTGGAATCGACTGCAGCTACATAAATGTTAGCTCCCCTTTCACCTTCTCTCTCTGTTGTCTCTTGTCAATTCATGCTGTGGATGTGGATATGTCTAGCCTGGTATTCTTTGCCCAGCCTAATTGCCCTGGAGAAGGGATGATTATGGTGAGCCACATTCGTGGGTTTCACATGGTAAATTTACTTCTACAATGCTATTGGGAGGAAATTCTGGGACGTTGACCCAGCAACAGAGAAGAGCAGATTGAATAAATAGTTTCAAGTCATAATAGAATGTAATTTGGATAGGAGTATGGAGATGATTGTGTAATCATACATCAATTCCTTCTGTGTTTGTGTGACTGCACTTTTGGGAAATGCTATCAAAGGAGTTTTTCCACAAGCTTCAACAGAACATGAAGTAGCTGGTAAATATTGCAATGGCATTGAGTCAGTGTAGAGGGATTGAATGTGTAAGGATAACCAGTCAAACAGAGTGTTCTGTCCTGGGTAGTGAGAGTTGCTGGTGTTATAATCACCTAGACAAGTGGAATGTAGTCTATCACACTCTAAACCTGAGCTTCATAAATACTGAAAGGCTTTACAAAGTCAGAAGTGTAAAACTCGCTACAGATCATTCAGCGTGTGGTGAATTGCTGATGAGCAAGTGACCACAAAATATCAACAAACTTTCATTGCTTTTGTTGATAATTACAAGTAGACTTTCTGGAAAGTGCAATGCCTATAAAAATATTCACCTCCCTCGGAAGTTTTCATGTCTTATTATTTTACAGCATTGAACCCCAGTGGATTTAATCTGACCTTTTTTTGACATTGGTCAACGGAAAAAGACTCTTTTGTGTTAAAGTGAAAACAGATCTCTACAAAGTGATCTAAATTAATTACCAATATAAAACACAAAAGAATTGATTGCGTTAAGTATTCACCCCCTTCTAGTCAGTATTTAGTAGGTGCACCTTTGGCAGCAATTACAGCCTCGAGTCTGTGTGGATAGGGCTCTATCAGCTTTACACATATGGAATTTTTCCCCATTCTTCTTTACAAAACTGCTCGAGCTCTGTTAGATTGCACAGGAATTGTGAGTGAACAGACCTTTTCAAGTCCAGCAACAAATTCTCAATTGGTTTGAGGTCTGGGCTCTGACTTGGCCACTCCAGGACATCAGCTTTGTTGTCTTTAGGCCATTCCCATGTAGCTTTGGCTTTATGCTTGGGGTCATTGTCTTGATGGAAAACAAATCTTCTCCCAAGTTGCAGTTCTCTTGCAGACTGCATCAGGTTTTCCTCCAGGATTTCCCTGTATTTTGCTGCATTCATTTTACCTTCTACCTTCACAAGCCTTTCAGGGCCTGCTGCAGTGAAGCATCCCCACAGCATAATGCAGCCACCACCATGCTTCACGCTAGGGACGGTGTGTTTTGATAATGTGTGGTGTTCGGCTTATGCCAAACATAGCATTTAGTCTGATGGCCACAAAGCTCAATCTGGGTTTCATCAGACCATAGAACCTTCTTATAGCTAACTTCAGAGTCTCCTACATGCCTTCTAGCAAACTTTAGCAGAGATTTCATACAAGTTATTTTTTCCCCAAGAGTGCCTTTCTCTTTGCCACTCTCCTATAAAGCTGCGATTGGTGAAGCACCTGGGGAACAGTTGTTCTGTGTGCAGTCTCTCCCATCTCAGACACTGAAGCTTGTAACTCCTCCAGAGTTACCATAGGTCTCTTGGTGGTCTCCCTCACTAGATCCCTTCTTGCACAGTCAGTCTCCTTCTTGCACGGTTACTCAGTTTGAGGACAGCTGCTCTAGGCAGATTTACAGCTGTGCCATATTCTTTCCAATTTCTTGATGATTGACTTAACTGTACTCCAAGGGAGAGTGAGGTAGACCTGAAGACAGTCCACCAGTTCAGCTACCTGGGGTGCACCATCTTGTCAGATGCCAAGACCGACAAAGAGATTGACAACAGACTGGCAAAGGCAAACAGAGCGTTCGGCAGGCTGTACGAAGGAGCCTGGAGCAACAAACATTTGAAGAAAGGCACAAAGATCAGCGTGTACAGAGCCGTTGTACTAACCACCCTCCTCAACATCCACTGGAGTGACTTCGTCACCAACATCAAAGTCCTCGAACAGGCAGAGGTCACCAGCATTGAGGCTATGCTGTTGAAGACGCAGCTGTGCTGGGCAGGGTATGTCTCCAGGATGGAGGATCATTGCCTGCCCAAGATTGTGCTGTGTGGTGAACTCTTCACTGGCCACCATGACAGAGGGGCACCGAAGAAGAGGTATAAGGACTCTCTGAAGAAATCCCTTGGTGCCTGTCACATTGACCATCAGCAGTGGTCTACTCTAGCCTCTGATCGCGAGGCCTGGCGACACACTATTCACCAGTCTGTTGCTTCCTTCAAGAACGCACACAGGGCTGGCATTGAGGACAAAAGGAGAAGGAGGAAGAACCGTGACACAGCAGGACCAAGCCCGGAACAGAATTTCCCTTGCGGCCGCTGTGGCCGGACCTGCCTGTCCTGTATTGGACTCGTCAGCCACCAGCAAGCCTGCTGCAGACGTGGGCAGCCCCTTTCCTAAATTTTCATTTGCGAAACCAAGCCAGGACTCCAAGGGATATACAGTGACTTGAAAATTTTCTTGTATCCATCTCCTGGCTTCTGCTTTTCAATAACCTTTCCCCAGAGTTGCTTGGAGTGTTATTTTGTCTTCATGGTGTCATTTTTGCTAGGATACTAACTCACCAGCAATTGGACCTTCCAGATACAAGTGTATTTTTACTACAATCAATTGAAGCACCTTGACTGCACACAGGTGATCTCCTTTTAACTAATGATGTGACTTCTAAAACCAATTGGCTGCACCAGCAATGATTGGTGTGTCACATTAAAGAGGGTGAATACTTATGCAATCAATTACTTTGTGTTTTATATTTGTAATTAATTAGATCACTTTGTACAGATCTGTTCTCACTTTGACACGAAAGAGTCTTCTTCTCTTGATCAGTGTCAAAAAGAGCCAACTTAAATCCACTACGATTCAATGTTGTAAAACAATAAAACATGAAAACTTCCGGGGGCAAGGGGGTGAATACTTTTTCTAAGCACTGTAACTGGTCAGATTGGTTTCTCTTGCTTTTAATTTGCAGGCTATAACCTGGGAAATGTATTGTTTTGTTGACTAGATGACTGCATTATACAGTATTGCATGTGTACTGAAATACTTGGTTAGAGTTAATGCTCGTTCTAAATCATCTGTCTTCAGTAGCACTATCCATTTTGCAGCTGATCCAAATGCCTTTCTGCTGCCAGCTATGGCTTTAATATGGACAACATCGGACAGCTAGAATAATCAACTTCATGGTGGTGTTCACTCCCACAATCTAAAACATCTAAAACATATTCAGAACAAAATGACCATTTACTCAAAAAATAAATCCCGTGCCATTCACTAGCTTGCTGTAAGTTGGGTAGAGTTAATAGGGCAGGTCAGGGTTGCTGCAGCAGATGATCTGATATACCCTTGGGCTACTGCCAAGTGATGATATTTCATGAACTCAGTCAAGGCTGGAGTCATCTCCGAGATGATAGAAAGTTGAGACAGGATTGTAGTTAACATACTTGGTTCCAGATTGGAACTTCATTACATGAATTTTTCCCCTTATATACCCTTGCCTCTGACTATTGCTTTAAATCTGTGTGGCCATTTGTTGAACCATTTGATAATGAGAACAGCCTTCCTTTGTTTAGCTGACCTAAATCTGTCATAATCTTGACATGTCGACAAAATTTTCTCTCAGTCGGCATAGCTAGAAGAAGAAAATACCAGTTCCTCTGGTCCAGCTGTTTAGCCAGTTGCTTTGCCTCATGAAACACATCTGAAATAACAACCAACATGCATTCTTTAGGATATGAAAGAATATGACTGAGTAAAGGAAGTAGGGTTTAATTAAATGATTAATTTGTGTGATTGCTTCAGTCTGAGACATAGAAGAGTTTAATTATTTAGATCAATCTTCAGAACATTAGAATGTAGGCCGATTTAGACATAGAAACATAGAAACATAGAAAATAGGTGCAGGAGTAGGCCATTCGGCCCTTCGAGCCTGCACCGCCATTTATTATGATCATGGCTGATCATCCAACTCAGAACCCAGCCTTCCCTCCATACCCCCTGACCCCTGTAGCCACAAGGGCCATATCTAACTTCCTTTTAAACATAGCTAATGAACTGGCCTCAACAGTTTGCTGTGGCAGAGAATTCCACAGATTCACCACTCTCTGTGTGAAGAAGATTTTCCTAACCTCGGTCCTAAAAGGCTTCCCCTCTATCCTCAAACTGTGACCCCTCGTTCTAGACCTCCCCAACATCGGGAACAATCTTCCCGCATCTAGTCTGTCCAATCCCTTTAGGATCTTATACGTTTCAATCAGATCCCCCCTCAATCTTCTAAATTCCAACGAGTACAAGCCCAGTTCATCCAGTCTTTCTTCATATGAAAGTCCTGCCATCCCAGGAATCAATCTGGTGAACCTTCTTTGTACTCCCTCTATGGCAAAGATGTCTTTCCTCAGATTAGGGGACCAAAACTGCACACAATACTCCAGGTGTGGTCTCACCAAGGCCTTGTACAACTGCAGTAGTACCTCCCTGCTCCTGTACTCGAATCCTCTCGCTATAAATGCCAGCATACCGTTCGCCTTTTTCACCGCCTGCTGTACCTGCATGCCCACTTTCAATGACTGGTGTATAATGACACCCAGGTCTCGTTGCACCTCCCCTTTTCCTAATCGGCCACCATTCAGATAATAATCTGTTTTCCTATTTTTGCCACCAAAGTGGATAACTTCACATTTATCCTCATTAAATTGCATCTGCCATGAGTTTGCCCACTCACCCAACCTATCCAAGTCACCCTGCATCCTCTTAGCATCCTCCTCACTGCTAACACTGCCACCCAGCTTTGTGTCATCCGCAAACTTGGAGATGCTGCATTTAATTCCCTCATCCAAGTCATTAATATATATTGTAAACAACTGGGGTCCCAGCACTGAGCCTTGCGGTACCCCACTAGTCACCGCCTGCCATTCTGAAAAGGTCCCGTTTATTCCCACTCTTTGCTTCCTGTCTGCTAACCAATTCTCCACCCACACCAATACCTTACCCCCAATACCGTGTGCTTTAAGTTTGCACACTAATCTCCTGTGTGGGACCTTGTCAAAAGCCTTTTGAAAATCCAAATATACCACATCCACTGGTTCTCCCCTATCCACTCTACTAGTTACATCCTCAAAAAATTCTATGAGATTCGTCAGACATGATTTTCCTTTCACAAATCCATGCTGACTTTGTCCGATCATTTCACCGCTTTCCAAATGTGATGTTATCACATCCTTGATAACTGACTCCAGCAGTTTCCCCACCACCGACGATTTGTAAAAAAATTGTTGAAGATTAAAAATGTAGCACTGAAGAATAAGCCACATCTTGATAGAGACATTCACTGGCTTATAGCAATGTTATTGTAGCCAGTGTTTTAACAAAAATATAACTTGTAATAACTTTTTACCATAGTTTACTTATAATATTTTGGTTGATTTTTATCTCTGCACTTCAAAATAATCATTAGTAGGAGCAATGTCAGAGAAAAGACTTGCACTGACTTTAGCCTTTCCAGTCTGGGGATGTCTTCATTTAGAGTGGTTTCACTTCTGCTTTTTCCTGCTGTACCCATGTTGTTAGCACTGAGGGCCATTGTCATGGATCATACAATTCAGAAGGCAGCCTTTTCAAGGTTCAAGATCATTTAATGTCATTTCCAGTGTAAAGGAGAACAAAATAGTTGTGACGATTAGTATTTGACATGTTCTGAAGCTCCTTTGTTGGTAACGTCTTCGTGCAGATATTATCGTCTTGAGATCTGACTTTTCTAGTCCACAGCTGCCCAGATTTTCTTCTTCCACTCCCCATGAGCTTGAGATTGTCACATTTTCATACGGTTGATGTGCCGTAATATCTTCCAATTTGGTTTGGAGTCACAATGTGTTTGATGGAGTTGTGAAGGACATTGCAGTTCTTACAGAAGTGTAACCTGTGTTATGGTGGGGTTTTGGGGGAGGGGAATGGGTGAAAACGAGAATCCAATCTAACTTGCATCTTTTCTGTGTTCAGAGCCAAAAAAAAATGAGTACAAAACAAATGAAGCAACGGTATTCCTTTCAATATCTGAGTTTCCAACGCCCTCCTGCATAGAAAATTCCAAAGTTTCATCTCCTTGTGGATGAAGATGTTCCTTCTCATCTCAGTAATGAATGGTCAGATATTGCTTTCAGACTTAGCCCCTGGTCCTAGACCCCCAGCCAAGGACATCACCATCCCTTCATTTATTTTAAGTGCCATAAGAAATAGAACATAGAATAGTACAGCACAGTACAAGCCCTTCAGCCCACATTGTTCTGCTGACCCTCAAACCCTGCCTCCCAATATAACCCCCCATCTTAAATTCCTCCATATACCTGTCAAGTGGTCTCTTAAACTTCACTAGTGTATCTGCCTCCACCACTGACTCAGGCAGTGCATTCCACGCACCAACCACTCTCTGAGTGAAAAATCTTCCTCTAATATCCCCCTTGAATTCCCACCCCTTACCTTAAAGCCATGTCCCCTTGTATTGAGCAGTGGTGCCCTGGGGAAGAGGTGCTGGCTATCCACTCTATCTATTCCTCTTAATATCTTGTATACCTCTATCATGTCTCCTCTCATCCTCCTTCTCTCCAAAGAGTAAAGCCCTAGCTCCCTTAATCTCTGATCATAAACCATACTCTCTAAACCAGGCTGCATCCTGGTAAATCTCCTCTGTACCCTTTCCAATGCTTCCACATCCTTCCTATAGTGAGGCAACCAGAACTTTACACGGTACTCCAAATGTGGCCTAACCAGAGTTTTACAGAGCTGCATCATTACCTCGCGACTCTTAAACTCTATCCCTCGACTTATGAAAGCTAACACCCCATAAGCTTTCTTAACTACCCTATCTACCTCTGAGGCAACTTTCAGGGATCTGTGGACATGTACCCCCAGATCCCTCTGCTCCTCCACACTACCAAGTATCCTGCCATTTACTTTGTACTCTGCCTTGGAGTTTGTCCTTCCAAAGTGTACCACCTCACACTTCTCTGGGTTGAACTCCATCTGCCACTTCTCAGCCCACTTCTTAACCTATCAATGTCTCTCTGTAATCTTTGACAATCGTCTACATTATCTACAACACCATCAACCTTTGTGTCATCTGCAAACTTGCCAACCCACCCTTCTACCCCCACATCCAGGTCGTTAATAAAAATCACGAAAAGTAAAGGTCCCAGAACAGATCCTTCTGGGACACCACTAGTCACAACCCTCCAATCCAAATGTACTCCCTTCACCATAACCCTCTGCCTTCTGCAGGCAAGCCAATTCTGAATCCACCTGGCCAAACTTCCCTGGATCCCATGTCTTCTGACTTTCTGAATAAGCCTACCGTGTGGAACCTTGTCAAATGCCTTACTAAAATCAATGTAGATCACATCCACTGCACTACCCTCATCTATATGCCTGGTCACCTCCTCAAAGAATTCTATCAGTCTTGTTAGACACGATCTGCCCTTCACAAAGCCATGCTGACTTTCCCTGATCAGACCATGATTCTCTAAATGCCCATAGATCATATGTCTAAGAATCTTTCCCAGCAGCTTTCCCACCACAGACATAAATCTAAAGAGTATAGTCCTGACCTGCTTGATATCTCCCTGTACGACAATTATCCTTCTCCAGGAACTAGTCCAGCTGCCTTTGCACACAATCACTCAGTCATGTAGCTTTCCTTAGTGTCAGGAAAAGCAGACATGTACACAGTGTTCCAGCTACAGTCTCACCAGGATCCCTGCATAATTTCATCAAGATGCCTTTATTCCTGTATTCCAATCGCCTTAAAAGAAAGACCAGCATGTTATATTTTTCTATTTCTTCCTAATTGCTTGCCACATCTGTGCTCTAACATTTCAATGAGTTGTCTACAAGAACAACTACCTCTCTGATCATAAGGATTTTTAAACCTTTCAAAGTTTAAAGGATACTCTGCTTTTTGATTTTTTTTTAGTCAGATACTTCAGTTGTTTCTTCTTCTGGGTGCTGGGGTGTTCCAGAAAGTTCCCTGTTGGTGAAATCTGTCATTTCATCTAACATTTGATTTCTTTCAAGTTACTGTGTTAGGTCCTTCAGGATTAGATGTTCTTCTAAATTAGTAACTTGGCTTATTATTGTCATGTACTGAGATGCAGTGAAAATCTTTGTTTTGCATTCCACCCATTAAGATACTTCCATTATATCACTACATGAAGATAGTACAAGGGAATAGCGATAACACAGAACAGAATATAGTGTTACAGACAGAGTGCAGTGCAGGCAGACAATAAGGTGGAAGGCCGTGACAATGTTGATTGAGTCAAGAGTCCATTTTGTCAGACAGGAGATCCATTTAGTAGCGGTATAACAGATGGATGGAAGCTGTCCTTGAGCCTATTGGTATGTGCTTTCAGGACCAATGGAAGAAGAGAGAATGACTGGGGTGGGAGGTGCCAGCCAGCCTTCTTGACCATGAGGATAGCTTACTGGTGATATTTACTCCTAGGAACTTGAAGCTCTCAACTTCAGTACATTGATGTAAGCAGAGGTGTGTGCATAATTACAAGTTCCTTTGTTTTGCTGGCATTACTTACTGAGGGAGTTCACTGCCAATGTGATTGTTGTTGTTTACATCTCCCCCCCCCCACCCCCATGCTGGTGCTGGGAAGTGTTACAGAAGCTCCACGACACTATCTGCAACCTCCAAGCCTCTCACATCAATGGTTTCTTTATTGTTGCTGCTGACTTCAATCATGCCAGCTTGAAGGTAGTCCTTCCAAAGTTCTACCAGCATGTCAATTTCACAACCAGAGGAGAGAATATACCATCAGGAACGAGGTATAGGAGCATACTAGGACTGCCAGATAGGGTAACAGCTTCCTCCCCCAGGCTGTGAGTAATGAATACTCTGCCACCGCCAAGGTCTCGTCACTAGGACAGCAAGCTACTTACTGTTCATTGTACTGTTTACTGTTTACCTGTGCTAAGCACTTCACATGCATATTGAATTATATTTTATTATTTGTGGTAGTATTTTGTTGTATGTGTTGAGTCTAATATATGTATTGTAGATACACCATGGTCCAGAGCAACATTGCTTTGTCTGGTTGTGTATATGAACAGTCAGATGACAATAAAGTTGAACTTGAACTTGCCATTACACCATGCCACTAGGCTCTCTGTGCCCTTCTAGTGCTAAGGCTCATCAGTTGTCGGTCCACTCTGGTGGCATCGTCTGCAAACAGTTAGAGTGGAAACTTGCCACACAGTTGTGAGTGGGATGGGAGTAGAATAGGGGGCTGTGGATGCAGTTCTGTGGAGCACCGAGAATAATCATGGCAGAGATATTGCTGCCTATCCTGACCTGTTGCACTGTTAGTCAGTTGCAAACGGAGATGTTAAGTCCCAGGTCTAGGAGTTTGGAGAAGAGTGTGTTTGAAATTATGGTATTGAAAACAGAGCTGCAACTGATAAGTAGTTCTCTCTCAAATAGTGGTCTTCCTAACAGTTGGATGATTAGCATTATCAGCTCACCCTTGTGGTGAAATGAGAAATGATCAGAACACCCATCCCTCCCACCAACATTATGAAGCAGATATTTACCAGTAGTTCTCAAGTTTTCTTTGCTGCATTCTATTTAATTGACTTTTTCCCTATTTTATTCCCTATCTGTTCTCTGCTCCATGATAATTGTAAATATTGAATAAATAATAGTTTTATAATTGAGACATGCCAGCATGTTTCTTCTTAAATTATCAATGTGGTTCAGTCAACATTTAAGGTGCACATGAAGCTTTATTAGTTTGGTTGATGATAAGTTGGAAAAGCCTACAAAAGATCAAAGTTCAAGTTTCATTATCATGAAATAGGCTAACGAAACAACATTTCTCCAATACGTAAAGCACATTACCAACTGCACGCAGTACACTGTACATAACACATAGTATATAGAATGCACGCAGTACACTGTACCTAACACATAGTATATAGAATGCACGCAGTACACTGTACCTAACACATAGTATATAGAATGCACGCAGTACACTGTACCTAACACATAGTATAAAGACTGCACACAGTACACTGTACATAACACATAGTATATAGACTGCACACAGTACACTGTACATAACACATTGTATATAGACTGCACACAGTACACTGTACCTAACACATAGTATATAGACTGCATGCAGTACACTGTACATAACACATTGTATAAAGACTGCACACAGTACACTGTACATAACACATTGTATATAGACTGCACACAGTACACTGTACATAACACATTATATATAGACTGCACACAGTGCAGTGTACGTAACACATAGTATATAGACTGTACACCATACATAACACATAGTATATAGACTGCACACAGTACACCGTACATAACACATAGTATATAGACTGCACACAATACACTGTACATAACACATAGTATATAGACTGCACACAGTACAGTGTATGTAACACATAGTATATAGACTGCACACAGTACACCGTACATAACACATAGTATATAGACTGCACGCTTTACACTGTACATATCACATAGTATATAGCACAAATGGTTGTGATAACCAAAAAACATACAGTTACAAAGAGAAAAAAAAAATAGCTGAGGCTCTTGAATGGCATGGGCTGTACATTGATAGTAAGCTGTCAGGTCCAGCTCGTTCTTCCATTGGGCAAACACCAGAGGGCAGCACTGATGGGAGGAGCCAGCCCCCAACCCAATATGGATTCCAGTGCACCCACAGAAGCTCTGCTGTCTCTCACACTCCTCCAGCATCTCCTGCCCTGAGCAGCTGCAATAAATGACCTCACGGCACAACCGAGGCAAGAGTTCCCCTACTGTCGGTTTCACCAATGAACTAGTGAACCAGACTCACAGAATTCTACATTACCAATGTCCAACAGGGGCCCTCATTAGTTTAGCTCTGTCCATATGAGAAAATTTAATTATTCACCAACTAATATGGTTTTAAGCCTTGCTTCCCCTGAAGCAACCTGTGATTATGCCATAAACCCATCACTTATGTATGAATATTCAACTACAGTCATGAAATATTGAAAATACAGCAGATTATAATAATGTTCAATTGTGAGCAATGCTGTTCAGCTACAGAAATGATTATGTAAATATTAAATAATTTTACCGTTAAATGTTTTAGAGGGTTTTGCAATACAGTATATGAAAACATCAGATTTAATTTTCATTTGTAATTCAGATCGCATTAATTTTAGCAGAAGTTGGTTAAAAATAGGCTTAGTATTGCTGACACCTACTGGAGCTAGCTGGATCTGCAACCCTCTGCACCCGTTATTGATCCTGCACCTTGTCTGGGATTCTTTAACTACTCAGTCAACATTCAGGGTGCAAGTTCTGTTAGCCTGGTTGAAGATTTTATTAAGTTGGGTCATTGCATTAACGAAACCACACTTGCTGCATGGATCAACAGAATTTTTGTTTGATTCTCAGGGACAATATTTATGTACATTTGTTCAAACTAATGCAAAAATCAAAAACTTTAAGTAGTAGCAGGATAAGTAAGCCATCAAAATGTGATAAATCTTAAATCGTGGTACATTATTTTTAGCAACACTATATTCAAATTTTGAAATGTGATGCTCCCTAACTTTTACTTAACGGACATCAACTTAGACAAAAGTAATCAGTCTTGATGTAATGCAAATTAAATGCTTCCAACATACAATGATCATAACAGAAAATAACCCGTGTTAAAACAATTCCTCTTTACATCAGATGTGAATGCAATAGAGATCACTTATATGCACAATTTTAAATCTTCAGAATCAGGTTTACGTTCGTGAACTGTGTTGTTTTGTAGCAGAAGTAGAATGAAGGACAACAAAATTACTACAAAAATATAAATAAATAATGCAAAATAGTGGTGTTCACAGGTTCATGCACCATTCAGTAATCTGATGATGGAGGGAAGGAGCTGTTCATAAAGCACTGATTTTGGGTCTTCAGACTCCTGTACCTCCGCCCGATAGTAATTGCAGGAAGAGGGCATGTCCCAGGTGGTGATGGTCCTTACTGATAGATGCCACGATCCTGAGGCACCACCACCATTTTGGAGATGGTTTCACTGGTGGAGAAGGGCCAGACTATGATGAGCTGCCTGTGGTGCAACCAGTCAAAATGGTGTACATCTGCAGAAATTTTCAGGAGTCTTGGGTAACATTCCAGATCTCCTCAAACTGAGCCGCTGTAGTGCCTTCTTTGTAATTGCATCAATGTGTTGGGCCCAGGATATATCCTCTGAAATCCTAAAGCCCAGGAACTTGAATCTTCCAATAGAATAGAACATCAAATGAAGTGTGGTGTGAAAGGAAAAAAACATGGTGTAATTTTTGATTTTCCAATATCTTCTGACCTTTACCATAATGACAATCCAAATCCAAATTCAATAAATTGTGGGAATAAACGGGACCTTTTCAGAATGGCAGGCGGTGACTAGTGGGGTACCGCAAGGCTCAGTGCTGGGACCCCAGTTGTTTACAATATATATTAATGACTTGGATGAGGGAATTAAATGCAGCATCTCCAAGTTTGCGGATGACACGAAGCTGGGTGGCAGTGTTAGCTGTGAGGAGGATGCCAAGAGGATGCAGGGTGACTTGGATAGGTTGGGTGAGTGGGCAAATTCATGGCAGATGCAATTTAATTGGATAAATGTGAAGTTATCCACTTTGGTGGCAAAAATAGGAAAACAGATTATTATCTGAATGGTGGCCGATTAGGAAAAGGGGAGGTGCAATGAGACCTGGGTGTCATTATACACCAGTCATTGAAAGTGGGCATGCAGGTACGGCAGGCGGTGAAAAAGGCGAATGGTATGCTGACATTTATAGCGAGAGGATTCGAGTACAGGAGCAGGGAGGTACTACTGCAGTTGTACAAGGCCTTGGTGAGACCACACCTGGAGTATTGTGTGCAGTTTTGGTCCCCTAATCTGAGGAAAGACATCTTTGCCATAGAGGGAGTACAAAGAAGGTTCACCAGATTGATTCCTGGGATGGCAGGACTTTCATATGAAGAAAGACTGGATGAACTGGGCTTGTACTCGTTGGAATTTAGAAGATTGAGGGGGGATCTGATTGAAACGTATAAGATCCTAAAGGGATTGGACAGGCTAGATGCGGGAAGATTGTTCCCGATGTTGGGGAAGTCCAGAACAAGGGGTCACAGTTTGAGGATAGAGGGGAAGCCTTTTAGGACCAAGATTAGGAAAAACTTCTTCACACAGAGAGTGGTGAATCTGTGGAATTCTCTGCCACAGCAAACTGTTGAGGCCAGTTCATTGGCTATGTTTAAGAGGGAGTTAGATATGGCCCTTGTGGCTACAGGGGTCAGGGGGTATGGAGGGAAGGCTGGGGCGGGGTTCTGAGTTGGATGATCAGCCATGATCATAATAAATGGCGGTGCAGGCTCGAAGGGCCAAATGGCCTACTCCTGCACCTATTTTCTATGTTTCTATGTTTCTAATAACGTAAGGGTCCTGACGAAGGGTCTCGGCCTGAAACGTCGACTGTACCTCTTCCTAGAGATGCTGCCTGGCCTGCTGCGTTCGCCAGCAACATTGATGTGTGTTGCTTCAATAACGTAAGATTGTGTTTGAGTGCTGAAAGTTCAGCATGGCCTTTGTTGAAGGGCCAATTTCCTTTCTGCACAACCTCTTATGATCTCTTTATTCATCTAAGAATATATTACACATGTAAGATGCTGTACATAGAGAGATCTGAGAATAAATCGTTAATATTTATTTGCTTTAAAAAATCTTAGGCTGTCTGGAATTGATTTGTAGCAAATGTGTCAATGAAGTTATCACAAAAATTCAAGAAATAGGGAATGAGATGTGTGGTTAATATTCATAAAATAATTAATGAATTTATTTAAATATTCTTGTTAGCATTGCTAATGTCAAGATGATTTTTTTCTATTCATATTTCTTTCAAATTTTATAGCTTTTCAAAATGTGTTGATGATTCTCTCAAAGTGCTGAACAAAAAAGGTGATTTTAAATCATATAATTAATGTACTTAAGTTTACACTTCCCATTGCAATTACCTTATCATGTGCTATTGATGAATCATAGCCTTCAAATAACAGCGATAGGAAAAACAAGGTTACTGAAATCAAAGCCACATCCCTATATTTGTGTCACCTGTTGTCAAAAAATGGATTCAGGATCTGAGAATTGAATGAAAATATTTTAAAGTTTTAAAAAATCAGCTCTTTACTTACATATGCAGTTTAAAGTTGCACAGGGGGAAACATGTATTTGGAACGCCAAACCCTATGTTTATTGTCAATGTCATTTAATTGGTGATATCAAATGGCGCTGTATTCTAATTATTGTTGTCCTGATTATTCAATATTTCATTTATTGTTTTACTACTCTCTGTACAGTGAGCTCCCATGCGATCTACTGAAGACCAGTTTTGTTTTGTACATCTGTTTATCACATATAAAGCTATGTGTTACTTAGCTAGCATTGAGAGGGAAAGCTTGTGATTGATTATTGGCAATGATATTAGTATTCGTTCATCATTGTCACATGTACCAAGGTACAGTGAAAAGCTTGTCCTGCATATTGATCATACAGATCAGATCATTACACAGTGCATTGACTAGAATAAAGTAAAACAATAACAATGCAAAATAAAGTGCAATGCAGGTAAGTGATGAAGCGCAAGATCATAACAAGGCAGATTGTGAGATCAAGGGTCTACCTTATCATAAAAGTGGTCCTTTTAAGAGTCTGATAACAGTGAGATAGATGTTGTCCTAGATCTTGCTGTTATGTGCTTTCAGGCATTAGTATTTTCTGCTCAATGGCAGGGGAAGGAGAGAGAACATCTGGGCTGGCTGGGGTCTTTGATTATGCTGGATGCTTTACTGAGGCAGCAAGAAGTATAGGCAGAGTCTATAGAGGGGAGGCTGGTTCCTGTGATGCATTGAGCTGGGCCAAAAATTCTCTGCAGTTTCTTGCGGTCACATGCAAAGCAGTTGCCATACCAAGCCGTTATGCATCCAGGCAAAAGGCTTTCTGTGGTGCATCGGGTTAACTTGGTAAGAGTCAATGGGGACGTGTTGAATTTCTTTAGCCTCCTGAGGAAGTAAAGGCATAGGTGAGCTTTCTTATCTGTGATATCAACGTGGTTGGACAAACATCACCGTGGAACATGATTGTGAGCTTCAGATTTCATGGTGATGTTCATGCCTAGGACCATGAAGCTCTCAATCCTCACAACCTCAACACCATTGATGTAGACGGGAACACGCACACCAGCCCTCCTTCCTGAAGCCAATGACCAGATGTTTTGTTTTGTTGACATTGAGAGAAAGGTTGTTGTTATGACACCATGTAACTGAGCTCTCTATCTCCTTCCTGTGCTCTGACTCATCAACATTTGAGATGTGTCCTACTACAGTGGTATCATCTGCCAAGTAATAGATGGAGTAAGAGCAGAATTTGGCTACGCAGTCATGACTGTGCAGACATAGAGAAGGGGGCTGAGGATGCAATCTTGTCGAGCAACAGTGTTTGGAATAATTGTGGCAGAGTTGTTGCAGCCTGTCTTTAATGGGACACCACGCTGTTGTTGTAGTTAGTCCTACACTATTGCAGTTTAGACTGTCGCAATAAGTAGTTCATTTCCGGCATTGGCTGTAAAGAGTTCACATGTTCTTCCCCGTGACCACGTAGGTTTCCTCCGGGTGCTCCAGTTTCCTCCCATGGTCCAAAGACATAATGGTTAGTAGATTAATTGATCATTGTAAATAGTCCTGTGATTAGGCTAGTGTTAAATAGGTGGGTTGCTGGGTGATTTGGCTTGTGGGGCCGGAAGATCCTGTTCTGACCTGCATCTCTAAATAAATAATGATTGCGGTCAGTTGGTCAGAAAGTCAAAGATAGAGTTGCAGAGGGAGGAATTAACTCTCATGGTTCGGACCTTGGTGGTGATTTTGCTTAGAATAATAGCTTTTAATGCAGAACTGTAGTCAATAAGCAATAGTCTGAAGTAGATGTTTTTATTGTTCAGATGCTCCAGAGACGAATGTAGAGGCAGGGAGATGGCGGCATGCCATAGACCTGATTTGGCAGTGAGCAAATAGCACTGGGATATGGTTGTCTGAAACTCTGGAGTTAATGCATGCCATGACCAACCAGTTGAAGCACTTCATGATGGTAGATGTTTAGAGCCACTGGGTGGTAGTTGTTACGACATGTTACCTCGTTTTGTCATGGGTATCAGGATGATAGTGATCTTCTTACAGCAGGTGGAAACCTCAGACTGAAGTCGGGAGATGTTAAAAATGTCTGCAAATACCCCTTCATTGAAGGACACAACCAGAAACACAATCTGAGCTCAATGCCTTCTGCACATTCATCCTCCAAAATCCTAACGGTGACTGTAGATGCAGGTGCACTGGAGGGTGGGTGTGACATACCCGTTCCATTCTGTTCAAAACTTGCATTGAATGTGTTTAGCTGATCGAGAATAGATGTGCTGTGTTGATAATGCTGCCCGACTTCATTTTGTAACACATTGACAGCTGGACTGAGACTTAGTTTTGGACTGATACTGTCTCTTAGCATCTCTGACAGATTTCTGGAGATCGTATCCTGATTTCTTATAGAAGTCAAAGTCACTTGATTTGAATGTGTGCATTGTGCTAATATTTTTGTATGTGCTATCATTAATATTTGTGCTGTGTGTGACTGTATGTACTTTGTTTTGCACCATGGCCCCAAAGAAACACTTCTTGTTGTTTGGCTGTATGCATGTGTCTGGTTGAAAGACAATTAACTTGGACTTGAACTTGAAGGCAGTAGAGTCAATGGAGAGTGGATCTCATGGTTTACCCATGGTTTCTGGTTTGGAAACATATTGTCCTCTTTGGTACGCAGTCCTCAACGCACTGGCTGATAGTCATAGTCATAGTCATACTTTATTGATCCAGAGGGAAATTGGTTTTCGTTACAGTTGCACCATAAATAAATAGTAATAAAATCATAAATAATTAAATAGTAATATGTAAATTATGCCAGGACCAGCCTATTGGCTCAGGGTGTCTGACCCTCCAAGGGAGGAGTTGTAAAGTTTGATGGCCACAGGCAGGAATGACTTCCTATGATGCTCTGTGTTGCATCTCGGTGGAATGAGTCTCTGGCTGAACGTACTCCTGTGCCCAACCAGTACATTATGTAGTGGATGGGAGACATTGTCCAAGATGGCATGCAACTTGGACAGCATCCTCTTTTCGGACACCGCCGTCAGAGAGTCCAGTTCCATCCCCACAACATCACTGGCCTTACGAATGAGTTTGTTGATTCTGTTGGTGTCTGCTACCCTCAGCCTGCTGCCCCAGCACACAACAGCAAACATGATCGCACTGGCCACCATGGACTCGTAGAACATCCTCAGCATCGTCCGGCAGATGTTAAAGGACCTCAGTCTCCTCAGGAAATAGAGACGGCTCTGACCCTTCTTGTAGACAGCCTCAGTGTTCTTTGGCCAGTCCAGTTTATTGTCAATTTGTATCCCCAGGTATTTGTAATCCTCCACCATGTCCACACTGACCCCCTGGATGGAAGCAATCTACAATGATAAAGTCTGAGATGATGGTGGCATACTCATCTAGGCTGGCTGCTGAGTTGTTGAACATGAACTAGTCTATCAATTCAAAGCAGTCACATAGAATCTTATGTGTTTTCTCAGACCACATGGCACGTTAGTATATTGTGCAAGTGTAGACTCCAAGCCATGCATCCATTTTCTCTCATATATACTGGAAATTCATCCTTCCAGTTAACAAAAAAAAGTTAAGTATCTTACCATGATCAGGCACTGCTTTATAATAACTGCTTGTAGTTACAGAAAAGGATGAAGTACATCCCACATCTATTTAATATGTTATCAGTTAGCAAGTTTCATAACGTTTCTCATTATTTCCTGAGGGTGCCACTCCAAGAAAGATTAAAATTGAGGTAGTAAATTGAATTCTCTGTGATAAAAATTTGGTACCAATAAATATTAATTGAAAATATTATCTTGCTTTATTGCATGTTAGATGAAAATGCCAAAAAAATCACTGGAATTATACAAATAGATTTTTATGTTTCATATTTTATATCATTTTAATATTTCTAGCAACAGTTGCATGCCATGTAGAAAACTAAAAGTAATGTTTACAAGGCTTTAATTTTTACTTTGGGTAGAATGTAAATGCACAGATGTTACACTTGGAGAACTGGGGAAAGTCAAAGAATTCTGATTTATTCTGCATCTGAAAATAATAAATTCTGAAATGAAAAGTCAAAGAAATCATCTACTTGCTATCTAAACATTGGGTGGATTAGATTTCTTTCAACTTAGAGTCATAGAAAAGCACAGCACAGAAACAGGTCCTTCAGCCCATTTAGTCTATGCCAAATCGTTTAAACTGTGCAGTCCATGTACCTATCCAAACTCCTCTTAAATGTTGAAATTGAGCTTGCATGCACAATTTGTGCTAGCAGCTCGTTCCACACTCTCATGACCCTCTAAGTGAAGAAGTTTCCCCTCATGTTTCCTTTAAATTTTTCACCTTTCACCTTTAGCCTATGACCTCTGGTTGTAGTCCCAACCAACCTCAGCGGAAAAGATGGCTTGCATTAATTTTGCATACCTTTATCAAATCTCTCAATCTTCCATATTCCAAGGAATAAAGTCCCAACCTATTCAATCTTTCCATAAAACTTTGATCCTCCAGACCCGGCAACATCCTTGTAAATTTTCTGTGTACTCTTTCAACCTAATTTACAATTTTTCTGTAGGTAGGTGACAAGAACTGCACAAAATACTCCAAGTTAGACTTCACCAATGTCTTATACAACTTCAACATAACATCCCATCTCCAGTACTCAATACATTGATTTATGAAGGCCAATATGCCAAAAGCTTTCTTTACAACCCTATCGACCTGTGATGCTACTTTCAAGGAATGATGGACCTGTGTTCTCAGACCCCTTTGTTCAGCTGCACTCCTCAGTGCTCTGCCATTCACTGGTTGGTCCTACTGAAGTGCAACATCTCACATTTGTCTGCATTCAATTTCACCTGCCACTTTTCAGCCCATTTTTCCAGCTGGTCTAGATCCCACTGCAAGCTCTGATAGTCTTCGTCGCTGTCTACTACACTCCCAATCTTGGTGTCATCCGCAAATTTGCTGATCCATTTAATCACATTACTGTCCAGATCTTTGATATAGATAACCAACAACAATGGATCCAGCACTGATCCCTGCAGCACTCCACTAGTCACTGGCCTCCAGTCAGCAAGGCAACTATCTGCTCCCACAAAGCCAATGTCTAATGCAGTTTACTACCCCATCTTGAATGCCAAGTGACTGAAACTTCCTGACCAACCTCCCATGTGGGACCCTGTCAAATGCCTTGCTAAAGTCCATGTGGACCGCCTTCACGGTCTTGCCTTCAACTTTCCTAGTAACTTCCTCGAAAAATTCTATAAGATTGGGTAGGTGCAACCTACCACGCACAAAGCCATGTTGATTATATCCAATCAGTCACTGTCTATCCAAGTACTCATATATCCAGTCCTTTAGAATACCCTCCAATAACTTCCCCCACTATTTATGTTAGGCTCACAGGCCTATAATTTCCTGGTTTATTTTTAGAGCCTTTCTTAAATAGTAGAACAACATTAGCTATCCTCCAATCCTCTGGTACCTCACCTTCACCAATGGTGATTTAAATATATCTGCTAGGAGCCCCTGCACTTTCTGCACTCACCTTCCACAGGGTCCAAGGAAACACCTTGTCAGGCTCTGTGGATTTATCCACCCTAGTTTGCCTCAGGACAGCAAACACCTCCTCCTCTATTATCTCTATATAGTCCATGAAGTTGCTGCCGTTTGCCTCACTCCTATAGTCTCTGCTTCCAACTCCTGAGTAAATACAGATGCAAAAACACCTATCTAACATCTCCCCATCACTTTTGGTTCCACATATAGATTACAATTCTGATATTCCAGGACCAACTTTGTCCCTTGCAATCCTTGTGTTCTTAACATGCAGTCTCTGTATCTCCTTTACATTTGCCAGGGCAACCTCATACCTTCTTTTAGCCCTCCTGATTTCTTTAAACGTTTGCTTGCATTTCTTAGTTAATGCAGTAGTAAAAGCCAGTTTTTTCCAGCTTCGTACTATTGCCAAGATCAAGTTGTTTCTCTCTTTCAAAGATCTCGAGAAAGTCATCCACGCCCTTATATCCTCCCTCTTGGACTACTCCAGTTCCCTGTATACTGGGATTAGTCAGTCGTCCCTCTCCCACCTGCGACTGGTCCAGAATGCCGCAGCCAGGCTCCTGACAGGTGCCCGGAAGAGGAACCATATTACTTCTATCCTGGCCTCCCTCCACTGGCTACCAGTACAGTTTAGAATTGACTTTAAGGTTCTCCTGTTTGTTTATAAAGCCTTAAATGGGCTGCCCCCCCCCCCATATCACAGACCTTCTAACCCCTTATTCTACTTCCATGTCCCTCAGGTCGGCTGACTTGGGGCTCCTGGCTGTCCTGCAATCTAAATTTAAGTTCAGGAGTGCGCTTGTAGCCCCTAGACTGTGGAACAGCATTCCCCTCCCTATCAGATCTGACCTCTCCATTGACTCTGTTAAGTCCAGGCTCAAAGCTTACCTTCATTTACTAGTGATTGAATCTTCCTGATGTAGCTGATTTTTGGCTTGTGCCTAGGCTCATGTGTGGTTTATTTTGTGCCTATAAGCTGTGTGCCTTGTTGTTTATACCTGTGTTTCTTGTACTTGTGATTTTAGCGACCTATTATGGTTTGTACAACTCTTTGGTCAACATGGGTTGTTTTTAAATGTGCTTTATAAATAAATCTGACTTGACTTGACTTATATTCCATAAGTACCTCATCTGTTCCTACCTGCTATGCAGCTCCTTTTTTTTCTTAACCAGGCATCAATATCTCTTGAAAACTAAGGTACCCTAAACCTGTTATTCCTTCTGTCAAAGTGCATGGTCATACACTTCCCTCTGCCACTTCTTTGCCCCATTCTCCCAATTTGTCTAAGTCCTTCTGCAACTCCCTGCTTCCTCAACACTACTTGCTCCCATCCCCCGCCTATCTTTGTATCATCAGAAAACTTGGCCACAAATCCATCAATTCTATCCATATCATTGATATAATGAGAAAAGATGTGGCCCCAACACCAACTCCTATGGAACACTACTGGTCACTCACAGCCAACCAGAAAAGGCCCCCTTTATTCCTAATCTTTTCCTCCTGTCAGTCAGTCAATCTTTTATCCATGCTAGAATCTTTCCTGTAATGCCATGGGCTCTTATCTTGTTTAGCAGCCTCATGTGTGGCACCTTGTCAAAGGCCTTCAGAAAATCCAAGTAAACAACATCCACTGACTCTCCTTTGTCTATCTTTTTTGTTATTTCCTCAAAGAATTCCAACAGATTTATCCAGCAAGATTTTCCCTTAACGTAACCATGCTGACTTTGGCTTATTTTTTCATGTGTCTCCAAGTACTCCAAAAGCCCATTCTTAATGATGGACTTCAACACCTTCCCAGCCCTGGGGTGTAATCCATCTGGTCCAGGTGACTTATCTAACTTCAACCCTTTAACCTTCCCAAGCACCTTATCATTGGTTTTAGCAACTACACTCACTTCTGCCCCCTGACACTTGAATTGATGGCTTGGTCCTAATGTCTTCCACGGCGAAGTCTGATGAAAAAACTTAATTATGTTTGTCCACCACTTCTTTGTCCCCCATTACTACTTCTCCAGCGTCATTTTCTAGTGGTCTGATATCCATTCTCGCCTCTTTTTCACTCTTTATATATTTGAAAATCTTTTAGTATCCTCTTATATATCATCGGGTAGCTTACCTTTATATTTCATCTTTTCTCCCCTTCTGGTTTTTTTAGTTGCCTTCTGTTGGCTTTCAAAAGCTTCTCAATCTTTTAACTTCTAACTTTTGCTGCATCATGCTCTTTTCCTTTTATGCAGTTCTTGACTTGTCAGCCACAGTTGTCTCAGTCTCCCTTTAGAATACCTCTTCATTTCTGGAATGTATTTATCCTGTGTCTTCTGACTTGCCTCCAGAAACTCCAGCCATTGCTGCTCTGCCATCATCCCTGCTAGTGTCCCCTTCCAATCAACTTTGGCCAGCTCCTTTCTCATGCTTCTGTAATTCCTTTTACTCTGCTGTAGTGATGATACATCTGGCTTTATGTTCTCCCTGTCAAACTGCAGGGTAAGTTCTAATATATATGATCCTTCCCTTCTAAAAGTTCCTTTACCTTAAGCTCCCTAAATAAATCAAATCAAAGCCACCCCTGAGTTCACAAAAGGGGAATAAAAAGAATTCCCCAGGAAACCAGTTCAGGTCTCTGGCATGGAAACAAGAGACTGGAAAACCTGGAAACCTTATTAATGAGGGTAATTGATGAACATGTCTCCTAATTATGTTGTGAAGCAGTTTCTTGGGAGATTGTAGTAAGATAATACCTGTAGGCTCAAATATGACCACAGGGTTGAATCAGAACTGTCTTTCCAATTAAAGAACTTGTGGCTGTAAGCTTCTTTTTCACAGGACCCTGCAGCTTTCATCTCCTGGTCCTTTAGGGAATTTTCCATGGCTCTCTTCATCAAGTGAGTCCAGTTCATTCCCTCCTTTCAAAGGAAGGAACACGCAAGACTCACGATGGGCTATAAGAAGATTGCAGGATTCTCCAAGGTCAAGGATGCAAAAATCTGTACCACATTTTAATGAAGTCATCTCATTGGAACATAGATGCTTATATTAACAATAAATCCTACAACAAGTAGTGGATATGGCCCAGTCCATCGCAGGTAAAGCCCTCCCCACCAATGAGCAGATCTACATGGAGCGCTGTTGCAGGAAAGCAGCATCCATGAAGGACCCCCACCATCCAGGCCATGCTCTTGTTCCACTGGCACCATCAGGGAAAAGGTACAGGAGCATCAGGGCCTGCACCACCAAGTTCAGGAACAGTTATCACCCCTCCACCATCAGGCTTATGAACCAGAGGAAATAATTTCACTCAACTTCACTCACCTCAACACGGAACTGTTCCCACAACCTATGGACTCACCTTCAAGGACTCTTCATCTCATGTTCTCGATATTTATTTATTGTTATTATTATTCCTCTTTTTCTTCTCTTTCATTTAGTATTTGCAGAGTTTGTTGTTTTTTTCACACTGATCATTTGTCCATCCCGTTGGGTGCAGTCTTACATTGATTCTATTGTGTTTCTTGTACTTACGGTGATCAGCTGCAAGAAAATGAATCTCAGGGTTGCATATAGTGACATATATGTACTTTGGTAATAAATTTAGTTTGAACTTTGAGAAGGTTTTAATTCATTATCAGTTGGTCTACAGCTATTCTGAGGATCACGATAGTTAATTTAATAAACTCTAGAGAGCAATTATATTATTCTGCTGGTCCTCAATATTTGCAACCATAAGATAGCTGGTTGGTGTCAAGGGCTAAATAATCAATAATCATTACCTCACTAATAAGATAAGATGTTGGAGGTAATGTATTGGATTGGCATTGGGAGTGAATAACTAATAAAAACAGAGAGCTGGGATAAATGAGTCATTTTTTGATTGGGGTGCCACAAGGATCAGTACTGGAGTCTTATCCATTTACAGTCCATATTTGTGACTTGGATGAAGTGACTGAATCCAAATTTGCTGATGTTACAAAGATGGGTGGGTCAGCAGGTTGCAATGAAGACACAGCAATCTTGCAAAAGGATAAAGATAAGCTACATGATTGGCCACAAAATTGGAAGATGGATGCAAAAGGAGGAAAAGTGTGAGGTTAGCCACTTTCAAAGAAAGAACAAAAAAAGCAAATCATATTTGAGTGAAGAGCTACAAAATATTGAATGAAAATCAGAATCAGACATCATTGATGTGAAATGTGTTACTTTGTGGCTGTATTACAATGTAAAGACATAAAATTACTATGCTACTAAAATAAATAATGCAGTAAACAGGAAGAGCAAGGTAATGTTCATGATTCATGGGCCATTCGGATATCAGATGACAGAGGGGAAATGGCCAATCCTGAATTGTTGAGTGTGGGACTTCAGGTTCCTGAACCTTCTCCCTGATGGTATTAAGAAGAAAAGGGAATGACCTGGATGATGAGGGACGGATGCCACTTTCTTGAGAATATCCTCAATGTTGGGGAGCGTTGTGACCACAATGCAACTGGTTGAGCCTGTGACCAGCTGCAGCCTCTTGCAGCCTTGTGCATTGTAGTCTGCATGCCAGGCTGTGATGCAATCAGTCTGAATGGCCTTCACTGTACATCTGGAGAAATTTGTAAGAGTCTTTGATGACACCTCAAACTCCACATGAAGTAGAGCCACTGGTGCAGCTTCTTCCCAGTTGCATCCGTGTTTTTTACTCAAGATAGATCCTCCAAGATGTTGATGTCCAGGACCATGAAGCTGTTCACCCTTTCCACTGCTGTCCCCTCAATGTGGACTCTGTTGAAGTTCAAAGGGATCCAGGAATTCTGGTGTATGAAAGAGAAAAAGTCAAATGCAGGGTATTGCAATTACTTAGAAAGGCTAATAAAATGCTGGTCTTTATTGCAAGAAGTGTGGAATTTAATGTAAAAGTAGGGAAGTTCTGATGCATGGATGCACCTTGATAGGGACCTGGTGAGTCTACAGTTGGAGTAATTGTACAATTTAGTATCCATATTTAAGGAATGAAATACTTAGAGAAGTTTCATTGGGGTGATTTCTGAAAGTCTCTTGAACTTTGAAATTAGTAAGGCTGTCAAAGGTTACAGGGAGAAGGCAGGAAAATGGGGTTGAGAGAGATAATAAATATGATGGAATGCAGAATGGACTCGATAGATCGAATAGCCTAACTCTGCTCCTATGTGTTTTGGTCTTAACTTTTGACAGATGGCAGATTTGCTAATTCAGAGAACAGAAGTAAGTCATTCATCCTCTCAGCCCATATGATCACAGTCGTTAGCTGCTCTCCATGGTTTTATAACCTTTAACACCCTTGCCCATCAGAATTTGGAAGATTGTGACTGAAGTTTCAACTCAGCTATTTGTTGAATACTTCTGGGTGGAAACTACTGCAGATCTTTAATACCATAGGGTATAAGCCATCGGATTCTGGAGTTTGACCATCTTTTGCTCCTTCGTTTTAAATTTACTCTTCTGGATCAGAGTGTCACGGGCCTACGTTTATTAGGTGGTGGTGAACGCTCATTTTGAACCACTTAGAATGTAGTGATGATGGCACCAGCAGTGACGGCATAGTTCTTCCTCAGAAACAGATTACTGAACTAGAAAGATTGTTGCAACAACCCAGTATTTTCATTTTTGTAGTTATCATTATTATGACCAGTTTTTGTTGTACAGATTCCAAATGATTAATTTAAATTCCACAGCAGCTGTGTTGGGATCTGTACTTTGGTCTCTGGGGTGTTTAGTCCAGACTTTTGAATTGCCGGTCTGGTATTTTGAGCATTGCTGTTGCAAGGCAATATTCATCACAATATATTTTAATTCCATTTATTGTAATTCCTTTCTTTCTAAGTTCTTTGTAGTTTATTTTTCCTCTTGCTGCACGGTACAGGCTGCAGTGTAAATAGCTATTTTGTAAATGATTTTCAATTACATCATAACTCATCTTTCAGAAAAGCACCACATTTTCCAAAGCCACCCTCTCTTTCTTCAGTATTACAACCTCTCACAACCTTTTCCTTGCATTCCCTTTGCTGTTCTTACCAGTGCTATCCCTTTGCTGTGTTTTTTTTTGCATCTCTAACTTAAGTATTTCACTGGAGAATCAGCCTATATAATGTCTTTGGAGAAGAGATTGAATCCTGACTTAATGGTAACTTGAAACTACCACTGAGACACTTTGACACTATATTGCACTGTGACAGGAGAATGACTAATCAATCATTTATGGAAGATATTAGGACAATGCTTTTATGAATCTTGAATTTCAAATCCCGCAAGAGCCCAAGCCCCCATTTTTGTTGTTGTCAAAGCTGTTACGGTTTTAAAAATTGAAAAATAAACAATTGAAACATAAGAAAATATAAAAAATGAAATAAGCAATTAAAACAAAGGGGAATGTTTTGAAAAGTTAAATTAAATAAAAGCATTTTAAGGCAATAATTATTTAAAAGTATCAGACATACCACCCTTCCCTTACCCACCTTCCCTGCAGCCATAAAACTTCTTTCAAAATCAGTGAGCTGGTGGATTCTGGCACCAAATCTGTCAGCCAGTTAAACCGAGTAAGTGCTGCGGAATTCAACAAGAATTCCAACTCCATGGATGTCCTATAACAGTAGGTATTGAAAGATAAGGAACCAATCATAGTTTGAGACTAGCAACATACATCAAAGTTGCTGGTGAACGCAGCAGGCCAAGCAGCATATATGCAGGTGCCCCAGACTTGCAGCCATTTACCAACAAAATCTGGATCAATATTTCAGGTTCAAAGGTGTGGTTGCAAACTGTGTCAGTCCGTTTCAACTCCACTATTTAAAGAGTTATAGAATTGCAGGGGGAAAGAAACAAATAAATGTTCAAAGGCAGCCCTTTGTTCCGATGGTATCAACATAACAGAGAAGTATTGTTCCCGACCGACAGGGAAGTAGGCTACCTGTGTAGCTGTGAAGATTTGGCTAGAGACTTACAGAAGTCTACTACTGGCTACAGTGCCTAATGAAGTTCAAAACTCTTAATAGATCAGGAAATGATCCAGCTTGGGGGCAGGGATGTATAATCATGACACAGAAACACACTTATCTATATCCTGCTTACACTTCACTTCAATCCCCTCATTTTGATTATACAAGCCTAGACCAGTATAGAAACATAGAAACATAGAAACATAGAAAATAGGTGCAGGAGTAGGCCATTCGGCCCTTCGAGCCTGCACCGCCATTTATTATGATCATGGCTGATCATCCAACTCAGAACCCAGCCTTCCCTCCATACCCCCTGACCCCTGTAGCCACAAGGGCCATATCTAACTTCCTTTTAAACATAGCTAATGAACTGGCCTCAACAGTTTGCTGTGGCAGAGAATTCCACAGATTCACCACTCTCTGTGTGAAGAAGTTTTTCCTAACCTCGGTCCTAAAAGGCTTCCCCTCTATCCTCAAACTGTGACCCCTCGTTCTAGACCTCCCCAACATCGGGAACAATCTTCCCACATCTAGCCTGTCCAATCCCTTTAGGATCTTATACGTTTCAATCAGATCCCCCCTCAATCTTCTAAATTCCAACGAGTACAAGCCCAGTTCATCCAGTCTTTCTTCATATGAAAGACCTGCCATCCCAGGAATCAATCTGGTGAACCTTCTTTGTACTCCCTCTATGGTAAGGATGTCTTTCCTCAGATTAGGGGACCAAAACTGCACACAATACTCCAGGTGTGGTCTCACCAAGGCCTTGTACAACTGCAGTAGTACCTCCCTGCTCCTGTACTCGAATCCTCTCGCTATAAATGCCAGCATACCGTTCGCCTTTTTCACCGCCTGCTGTACCTGCATGCCCACTTTCAATGACTGGTGTATAATGACACCCAGGTCTCGTTGCACCTCCCCTTTTCCTAATCGGCCACCATTCAGATAATATATCACACTTCACAAAAAATTCACAAGCTCTGTGTATGTACTTGAGGACAGTCCTGTCTGTCCAGCCAGCTCCAACCGTCAGCCTCTTGTTCACTGAATGTTACGTCACTCCTTTGTAAGCCGCTTTAATAAGGGAAAATTATAGGAATGTGTGAAGAATAACATCAAACAGTATAAAACAGAAACACACTCTTCAGCCCAAGATGTTGAGTCAGACTAATTACACTGGCATTTAAACGCCTAACTAAACTATCCCCTTCTACATACACTTTATTCTCTGCTCTTTCATATGCCTATCCAATAGCCTCTTGGATGCCTCTTTGGCATTTGCCTACACCGTCTCCATCCCAGGCACCCATCACTCCTTGTATAAAATAAAACTCTCCCCACACCTCTCCTTTGAATTTACCACTTTCACCTCAGCGTACGTTAGAGCAGGGTTAGTGAATAATGAGTGTGTGTTGAACAGCATGCACCTGGTAGGCCATAGGGCCTGGTTTTATGCTCTGTCTCTAAATGATTCTGTGATAATGATTGAAAGTATAAGTACTCTGATAGCAATAGTTCATTACTCACCTGGCAGAGGTGGCAAACCTCTGGCACATGTGCCCAAGATAGAGTATGAATAACTTCTGTTGGCACACAGCATGCAGTGCTATCCTTCGATTCTTAAAACCACACCCATAATAGAAAGATACGTAATGATTACTCTTACTGTCAAATAAAGCAGTGCATGATCTTTTTGCGACCCATGACCAGTGAGGTGTTTTCACAGGAAACATCTCACCTTGGCTTCTTTCCAGACAGATGATTGTGAAAATATGTGATAATTGGATAGTAAACAGTTACAATAACAATAATATTGACTACAGCTGGGCATGCAATACTGTCATCTCCTCAAAATTAATCAATAAGCTCCATGTCTTAGGCCTAAATACCTTCTTGTGCAACTGGATCCTTGATTTCCTCACTTTCCTCCAGTCAGTGGAGATGGACAACGTCGTCTCCACAATCTCCATCAGTACGGGTGTACCACAAGGCTGAGAGCTTGGCTACCTTCTCTATTCATTTTGTACTTATGACAGTGAGGGTAAGCACAGCTCCAATGCCAGATTTAAGTTTGCTGGTGACACCACTGTCACTGGTCGAAGCAAAGGTGGTGATGAATTAGCGTATAGGAGACAGATTGAAAATCTGGACATATGTGCTCTATGAACCACTTTAAATTGAATTAGGGAATGTTTAGCACAAATAGAGGAAGTATTAACTAATTGTAAAATCTGCCCCCAATCATCCACAGAAATGGTAAGCCCCAATTCCTGTTCCCAATCTACCCTAATCTTATCAAATGGAGCTTTCCTAAGTTTCATAATAATATTATAAATCGTAGCCGATGCACCTTTCTGACATGGATTGAGGTTAATTATCGAATCTAAAATATATGTAGGAGGAAGCATTGGAAAGGAAGAAAGTATAGTACTTAGGAAATTTCTAACTTGTAAATATCTAAAAAAATGTATTCTTGATAAATTATATTTATTAGATAATTGTTCAAAAGACATAAGGGAACCATCTAAAAATAAATCCAAAAACCGTAAAATACCCTTAGTCTTCCAAGTTTGAAAAGCGCGATCCGTAAAAGAGGGAGGAAAAAATATGTTACCTAAAATAGGAATCGCTAACCCGAATTGATTAAGATCAAAAAATTTTCTGAATTGAAACCAAATGCGCAAAGCATATTTAACTATCGGGTTAGAGACCTGCTTAAGGCATTTCGAATCAAAAGGGAGAGAGGAGCCTAAAATAGAGCCAAGTGTATAACCCTGAACAGATTGTAATTCCAATGCTACCCATTTAGGAATAGATAGTATATCCTGGTCAAGTAACCAAAATTTCATATGTCGAATATTAATAGCCCAATAATAGAATCTAAAATTAGGTAATGCTAAACCTCCATCTCTCTTAGCTTTCTGTAAATGTATTTTACCCAGTCTCGGATTCTTATTCTGCCAAATAAATGAAGAAATTTTAGAGTCAACTTTATCAAAGAAAGATTTTGGAACGAAAATTGGTAATGCCTGAAACACATATAAAAATTTTGGCAAAAAAAACATCTTAACTGCATTAATACGACCAATCAAAGTTAAATATAAAGGAAACCATTTAGATGAAAGTTGAGTAATATGGTCTATTAATGGTAAAAAGTTAATCTTAAATAAATCTTTATATTTACAAGTAATTTTAATCCCAAGATATGAAAAATAATTATTAATCAATTTAAATGGAAATTTATAATATAAGGGAAGATGTTTATTAATCGGAAAAAGTTCACTCTTACTAAGATTTAATTTATAACCTAAGAAAAAACCAAATTGTGTTAATAACTCTAAAACAGCAGGAATGGATTTCTCAGGATTAGAAATATATAAAAGTAAATCATCAGCATAGAGTGATAATTTATGGGACTTTAATCCCCGAGTTATCCCAGTAATATTTGAAGATTCTCGAATAGCAATTGCAAGAGGTTCTAATGCAATATCAAATAATAGGGGACTAAGAGGACAGCCTTGTCGAGTACCACGAAAGAGAGGAAAAAAAGGTGAGTTTAAAGAGTTAGTACGAACCGAGGCTACAGGGGAATGATATAACAGTTTAATCCAGGATATAAATTTCAAGCTAAAATTAAACATTTCAAGCACCTTAAATAAATAAGGCCATTCTACTCTATCAAAAGCTTTCTCGGCATCTAAAGAAATAACACACTCAGGAACATTTTGTGAGGGAGTATAAACGATATTTAACATATGTCCAAAGATAAGTTAGCGCGTTTTTACTCGCATATTAATCCTTTCTGTGATAGATGTTCGGGGCAGATAGCCTCTTTAACTCATATGTTTTGGTCTTGCCCTACTTTGGAAACTTTTTGGAGAGATATTTTCAATATTATTTCTAAGGTATTAAATATAGATATCTCTCCTCACCCTATTACTGCTATCTTTGGACTACCTAAAATTTCTAGTAATCTTTCCCCTTCAGCCCGTAGAATGATTGCATTTCTTACTTTAATGGCGAAAAGATGTATTTTACAACATTGGAAAGAGCTTAATGCTCCAACTACCTTTTTTTGGTTTTCTCAGACGATTTTATGTTTGAATTTGGAGAAAATTAGAAGTAACCTTTATGATTCTTCATTTAAATTTGAACAGATTTGGGGACCTTTTATTCGATATTTTCATTTAATGTAATATTTACCCTTCTTGTTTTTTTTTCACTGTTTTTAATGGAGGTCGGGATTGAGGACGTGATTTTAAGTTTAACTCTGTTTGGTTTCAAGTTAGCCCATTGCTTTGCCTTGCTTTTAGTTAGTTGCACGGTGGGTTTTTTTTTGGGGGTTTTTTTTTCTTTTTTTTCCATTGATATATATAAAATTTAGTATGCTATTATGTTATCTTGGTTTCTTATGTTTAAATTACATTGTCTGTAGTATTTTTTTGGTATTGATACCTTTTGGAATTTTATTATACTTTAACATTGTATTAATGTTTATATGGCTTACCTTTTTTGTATACTTACTCAATAAAAAGATTTAAAAAGAAAGAAAGAAAATCTGGCTGAGTGGTGCCACAACAATGTCAGCAAAACCAAAGAGCTGATTATTGACTGCAGGAGGAGGAAACCAGAGGACCATGAGCCTGTACTCATCAGGGGGTCAGAGGTACAGAGGGTCAGAAACTTTAAATTCCTCAATGTTATAATTTCAGAGGATCTGTCTGCGTCCAGCACACAAATGCCTCTACTTTCTTAGATGTTTGGGAAAATTCGGCATGTCATCTAAAACTTTCTCAAACCTCTATAGATACGCTGTACAGAGTACGCTGACTGGTTGCATCACTGACTGACTCGCTGGAATTCAGAAGAATGAGAGGGATCTTATAGAAACATATAGAATTATGAAAGGGATAGATAAGATAGAGGCAGGCAAGTTGTTTCCACTGATAGGTGAGTCTAGGACTAAGGACATAGACTCAAGATTCGGGGGAGTAAATTTAGGACGCAGATAAGGAGGAACTGCTTCTCCCAGAAAGTGGTGAATCTGTGGAATTCTCTGCCCAATGAAGCAGTGGAGCACATCAGTAAATATATTTAAGAGAAGGTTGGATAGATTTTTGCATAGTAGGGGAATTAAGGGTTATGGGGAAAAGGCAGGTAGGTGGGGATGAGTCCATGGCCAGATCAGCCGTGATCTTTTCGAATGGCGGAGCAGGCTCAATGGGCCAGATGGACCACTCCTGCTGCTATTTCTTATGTTATTATGTTGATCACAGCTTGGTATGGAAACATCATTGCCGTTGAACAGAAAAGCCTACCAAAAGTAGTGAATACTGCTCAGTCCATCACAGGTAAAGCCCTCCCCATTGCTGAGCACATCCACAAGGAGCACGGTCACAAGAAAGCAGCATTCATCATCAAGAAACCCCCACCACCCAGTCCATGCTCTCTTCTCGCTGCTGCCATCAGGAAGGAGGTACAGGAGCCTTAGGTCCCACACCACCAGCTTGAGGAACAACCATCAGGCTCTTGAACCAGAGGAGAATAACTTCACTCAGCTTCACTCACCCCATTACCAAACTGTTCCCACAACCCATAGGCTCACGTTCAAGGATTCTTCATCCTATGTTCTCGATATTTATTGCTTATTTATTTATTTATTAATTAATATTATCTCTTTTTTATTTGCACAATTTGTTATCTCTTGCACATTGGTCATTTCTATGTCTTTGTTGTGTGCAATTTTTCATTGATTTTATTGTGTTTTTGTATTTACTGTCCATTGCATTTTTAAAAGATTAATATTAATATTTTAACACTTTTTCTAAATGCTTCATTTATTTTAGTCTGTCTCTGGTATAATTTTATTAATTCTAAAACAATAGATGCAGATTAAAAAGCAACAGGACTCATCCTTCTTCCTTAATAAAGTCCATATTTATTGTTACTGATTCTTTTATTAATGATCATCTCTGCTCAAAATTACCATGGTGCATAAGGGAAGATTATTACCGATTTTTGAACACCCTTTCAAAAAACTTGACCGCACTTGATTACAGTCTTGCTGCAGATAAGACCATAAGGCATAGGAGCAGAATTAGGCCTTGTGGCTCATCAGATCTGTTCCACCATTCCACCATGGCTAATTTATTATCCCTCTCAACCCCATCCTCCTGCCTTCTCCCACAACCTTTGACACTCTGACTATAATTAAGAACCTATCAGCCCCCACCTGAAATATATCCAATGACTTAGTCTGAGAGTGTGGATCCTGCACCGACACTGAGAACCTGTGCAATGTGGCTGCCAAGTCAGAAAGTTAGACCTTCAGCTGGTAACAGAAATCTCATTAGTGAACCAATGTAGATGGAAGAATTGGGAAGGAAATATAGTTCACAGCTGTGACCAGCAAAATGTTCATTCTCTGGGCAACAAACTGGTAAATTCAGAGACTAATTTCATCTGCTCAGTGATGGAGCGGGGGCCCTTGGGTCATCTTGGACTGCCTAATCACTACATGCACGTATGCACCTGTTGAAGGCCACCTAGAGCTACAATTCCAAGTACCTGCTCATTCTGACGTGACCTTGCTGCATGGGTCCCGTTATCAAACCTGGCAACCAGGTATCAATCACTTGCTTCCACTTTCGTATGCAGTTGTCTCTGATAGAGCTGTAATGCATCACAGGTTTTGGGAAGCCACCTTCAGCCCATGGACTGCAGTAGAGATTGGTTTTGTCGCATGTACATCGAAACGTGCAGTGATAATGCGTCGTTTGCGTCAATGGTTCGAGATGTGCTGGGGTCCTATGTGAAAAATGGTCATGGAAACCTACCAGGTGTTTTGATAGGAGGAGGCCAGAGAGGTCAGCGTTTTTATCTTTCGATGCTTCATGGACTGAAACAATCAGAGAATCATGGACAGAGTCAGAGTCATACAGCACAGAAGCAGGCCTGTTGGCTCACGGTTTCCATGACAACAATCAAGGTATTATCTATGTTAATTCTATATATCAACACTTAATTCATAATTTTTTAGATCTTGACAGTTAAAGTGCTCATCTAAATGCTTCTTAAATAGAAGAGAACTTGCTTCAACTGCCCCCTCAAACAATGTATTCAGATTTCAACCACACTCTGGATGAAAGAAAAATATCTTTTCACTCAGCCTAACCCTTTGCCTTTAGTTTGAAACAGTTGCTATGGGGAGATGTTTCCTACTTTCCTTACCTCACCTCACCATTCTGTATATCCTATCAGGTCCCCTTAGCCTTCCCTGCTCCAAGGAAAACAAAGCCTGCCTGTCATTCTCTTGCCATAACTGAGGTGTTCCTTCCTGACAATGTTAGAGCATAAAACAATACAGTTGAGAAATAGGCCCTTCACTCCACAATGTTGTGCCAAACTTATTCAATTGGTAATCAAATGCCCAACTAAACCAATCCTTTCTGTCTACAAAATGCCCATATTTTTCCATATCATGCACATTCAAATGCCTATCATAGAATCTTTTGAACGTCTCTATTGTGTTTTCCTCAGCCACCACCACAAGCAGTACTTTTTAAGTATCCACCATTCTCTGTGTAAAAATACCTGCATTTTCCATCTCATTTGAACTTACCCCCTTTCACCTTAACTGCATGCCTTCTAGTTTTAGACATTTCAAATCAGGGAAATAGATACTATGCTTCTGATAATCATATAAATTATCATATTTCGCCTCGACCTTCACCACTCCAGAAACACCAATCCAAGTTTGTCCAATATCTTCTCTAATCTAAACAGCATCCTAGTAAACCGCATCTGCACCATCTCCAAGCCCTCGGCATCCTTCCCATAATGGAGCAACTAGATGCAAATCTGGTGAATCTTCTCTGTGCCCTCTCCAGTGGGATAACTTCCATCCAGTGGTGTGGCAACCAGAGCAGTAGAATGAATGAAAATGAGAAAACGTAACACACAGCAGCACATTCCATACAGAAATTTCACCAAGGCTTACAACAGAGGTCTTTTGCAATTTAACAACAGTAACTTATAATTTTTGTAAAATCACTCCAACATTAATTTAATTTAGATTTTTGCCTTGTTTGAATAACTGGTGGCACACACACAATGTCTATCATTTGATAAGACAGATTTTCACTCATTTTTTTATAAAGGAAAAATAAATGATAAAGACTTGGATTGATAAGATTTTTGTTTGCAAATCATTAGTTCCAAAGAAGTGATTGCCTATTATTCTGAACTACGTGTAGGAAGATCTTGTTTTCCTTGATCAGGTGGGAAGATGGTGAAGTTAAAGCTCTTCACTAGGACTTGACTGCAAAATCCAGGCTGAACCCTCAAGTACTACTGAGGAAATGGCACATTGTCAGAGCTCCTAAATTTTAAACAGAACTATAAAAATGGTACTGACTGCTCAGGTGGTTGTGAAAAATCCCATGGTACAACTTAAGACCGGGTACATCTCTGGTAGCATTCCTTTCTTAAATGAAGGTTGTCATTTTTTTCTTAGTTGCTTTACTACAGATAAATCAGCTACTTGTACTCAACAACAGGAGGCTAATATACAAATGTAAACCTTGCTTAGCACCACACATTAAGCCAAATTATGCTAGCTGTGACTGCAATTGCAAAGAGAACAACCAGCAATCAGATTGCAAATTTAGCAATCTGTCACTCTGTGCTATTGCTGAAAATTCACTGGGGATTCCTTATCTGCAGGTTACATTCAACAGAGCAATTAGTTATCTAATTCTTTTACTAATTTACTGATATTTTAATATTTTCATCTATGTTTTAGCATTTTAATGTAGTTTCAACCAATTTTATGTGAGGCCACACTTGGAATACCCAGTACAGTTGTGATAGGATAAACTGGCATTGGGAGCAGTTCAGACAAGAATCACTGGGTTAATTCCTGGGTTGAGAAAGTTGTCCTATCATGAACTGTTAAAGAAGGTAAATCTATACTTAGAGTTTAGAAGAGAAATTGAATCATTTATGATCCTAAGGGAGCCTGATAAGGTAGATATTGAGATGTTTCCAATATTGGGAGAGTACAAAACCAGGGAATGTTGTCACAGGATAAGGAGACAACCACTAAAAACTAAATGTATAGACACTCTTTTTTATAGGGGGGGGGATTCCTATGGAATTCTTACCTTGGAGAGAATTGTGGAGAACAGATTACTGAAGAATTTAATATGGAATTATACTTTCAAAAGATTAGGAAACAGAGGATTATAGGGAACTGGTTCAGGAGTTAAGTGCTAAGGCAGATCAACTATGATCCTACAGAACAAAAGAACTGTTCTGTGAGGCCATGTGGCCTAGGTAGAGTCAGTGGCCTACTCCTGCTCCTATTTTGTTGTGCTCCAGTGTTTACTTTAATTGTTCACGGCATTCTTAATAGCTTTTAATGCCAGCTGATTAGATATAGGCCCAGATTCTCAAAATTAATCTTTGAAAATGGAGCAGGTGTACTCCTAAATTTGCCTCCTGTCAAATGCTATCAGAGCATTACAACATTGGGCCCTCAGGTGTATATTAACTGAGGCCTCACCATGTCTCACTGCCCATCCCCTAGGAGTAGAGAGTCACATGTTCAGCTCTTCACTTCTGGTGACAGCGGATGCCTTAAAGAATGCACCTCCATTCCGCCTATTATCTTCCTGATTTCCTCTTTCATTGTGCTGTAGCTTTGAAGTTAATTCTCGTTATCATGCTGAATGTTTCTTTCAGTTCGACTTAGCTGGAGATGAACAAAAATAAAGTATGAATGTGTTGGATCTGAAGGAATAGATCAGCAACTGTAAAATGAAAAGACAGCCTCACATTTTAGTAAGAGATTAATTATAAGAAAAGGATTCTCTAAGATATTAACCTGTATTTTCATTTCTCTGATACTGATGTATTCTGCTTTATATTTCCACTGTTTTCTTTTTTATAACCCTAAAAAGGACACAAAGTGAGAGAACAGAACTGAATTGATTTACTTACTCTGCAGCCCGGCTTTATTTCTTATTTACAATCTAAATAGAGATATCTAGAGCCTATCTGTGTTTGAATTATTGCAATCCCACCCATTACCATAATAAAGCTAGAGGCTGCACAACAAAATGTGGCTTAAAATAAGATCTCTTTTCAACAGCTGGATAGCAGCTTCAACCCGTAAGCAGGAGTGTGGATTTATGCCACTGTTATGACGGCAATGAATCATTCCATGATGTACTTAATCATTTTTACACTTCAGTGGATTTTGGTCATTTTTTATATGTTACCTTAACAAATTACAGTACCATAATGTAGTCAGCTTTAAGAATGATGGAATCAGCATCATACCCACAGTGTGAGTATTGATCAGCCTCATTCTGACGCAGCTAACACTGGCACAGTAACTTCCCCTTCAGCAGGATGTTGATAATCTGCCTGTATCCTCCTCTCACTCTCTGTGTTTCTGGAAATATTAAGAAGAATAAGGTAGTTCTTAGTGTCACATACAGGTAGGGGTAGCTGTTGCCAGTGTGCAGCATTTACTAAAAAATCATTGCAGCAAAGGACCTGTGAGCAGATCGTTTGAATGAAGCAGGCTTGTGTATCACCAAGCCTGCTAGGATGGGCCACTGCTGTTGCAAATTGCATTACTGCTTTGGTTGTCCGGACAAGAGGGTAATTTAACTTCTATTCTTGCTTTCTGTGCAACTGTCACAGGGTGGCGATTAAAGTCCTGTGTTTCTTTCAGTTAGAATTTTTTAGGAACTGCTGTTATGATTTTCAAAGTGCTTAATAGTAAGAAAGTGTATTTATTTTCTATCGGTCTTGTAATTTAACATGATTATATTGTAAATATTAAAGATAGAGAAGATATCACAAAGATACAGGCGAGTTCACAACTCTGACCATGGTAATAACTTAAAATGGCCATTTTCTGTCTTAAAGAGATGACGTTACAATGATGGGTGACCCCAATTCTTTTTTGTTCATTCACAGTTTTTAGTTAATATGTTAGAAATGTTACACTGCCACAGATGTTTTAGACTGGAATGAGAGGGGAAAGTAAGTGAGGTAGCTTTTTAATACCACTTGAAGTTAGTTTCTCAAGCTCACGTCCCTGGCTTTTCATGGTAACACGCATCATTTTTGTTAACTTATTAATCTCTTGCAGTCATTAAATGTTTCACAGTACTGCGAAATTTTGCATGCATATTTTTCAGAAAAGATGCCTTCAAATAATATAAACAGTGACGCCTTATTCCTTTCCCTTATTTTGAAAATTTCAGTCACCAAAACCTTTGTAGCTAATGCATTAAATAAAATCATCAAGAAATCATGTTTATAATTAGTTCCATGTCTAACTAAGAATAGAATGCAAAGGACAAACGTTCATCCCTGCTAGCCTGTGGATGCTTGTCTGTTATAGAATGTACCATTGTTTTCACTGAACAGACTGGATTAAATTGATCTCTTGTGGCATTGCCTTACTGTTTTTACATTTTATTATCTCTATTTGCAGAGTGAAAGTGCCCTTATCAAAGAGAAAGAACTCTCCATTGAGCTTGCTCATATCAGGGATGAAGTAGGTAAGCTGAACGTTAAATTAGTGTTACTGCCTGTCTTCTAACTGGTTATTTTATATGGAGAAATCCTACAAAAGCAAACTTACAGAAATAGTTTTAATTGCATGGGAACAGTTTTGGTTCCAGTGACTGTAAGGACTAATAATTTCTCCAACTATCTATTCCTGTTCTTGTTTTTACATGTTTTTAGAACTTGTTGATATGATGATAAAACAACATCTAGGTTCTGTCATAACTGAGTGTCATCAGTCAAATGCATTCTCTCCTATTACAGTTTCTAAGAGTAGTAGCAGTGCGATCACTCGAGTCGAGTACGATGTTCTCCTAAGCGGTTGTATATTGGTGGGTCCTCAGGCAGCTGTAGAGTCTGACCTGAGGTCCACATCTTTTGGTGCACGAGGAAGTTGTAGTTGTGGTTCTTAAGGATAATTAATATTGTGTCATAAATAGATACTGGCTTGTTCCAATTCCCTCATCTTATTACTACCATCAGAGAGGAGGTACAGAAGCCGGGTAAAAAAAGCTTCAAAGGTTCATTTTATTGTCAAAGTATGCGTGGACAATGCAACTCTGATATTCGTCTTCTCTAGATAGTCATGAAATATAGAAAGGAGAAAAGACATCAAACTCCCCCCCCCACACACAAAATGGAAAAAGAAACAAAGCTCACAAACCCCAAATCCACCCCCCCATCCCCTCCCCCACACAAAAACTAACAGATCGCCCACAAGGAAAATGGTGGCTGGAACATTGAACCCCTGAGCCCCCAGCAACCTCCCTGACAAAGAAAAGCAACAACAATAACATGAAACCCCCAACCCCTTCCTCACAGAAAAGAACAGTGACAATCACATCAAACCCCCAACCCCCTCTCTCACTCACAAAAACTAACAGATTGTCCACACAGAAACACCAACAAGAACACCAGACCCCAAATCCCCAACCCCTCCCTTGCACAAAATCATATCGCCCACCCGGAACCCCAAACTGCCAATCGGCAACAAGAAGAAGACACCAAAAACTGAAGGAAAATGCACATTCAACATTTTAGGAACAGCTACTTCCCCACCACCATTAGATTTTTGAATGGTTTGTGGACTTATGAACACTACCTCAATATTTTGCTCTCTTTTTGCACTATTTTCTTTTGAAAATTTCTTATTGCAACCTAACATAATTTTTTTACGTATTGCACTGTACTGCTGCAGCAAAACAGCCAATTTCATGACATACATGAATTAAAGAAATATTTTGGCACATCTGAAAGTTATGTATCTAAAATTTCCTTGCAGCAAGGGATCAAAAGCACTTAGATAAATTGGTAATTATTTATCTATGTGGTTTGGTGGAAAATAGCAGTCAAAGCTTTACTAACGAAGATTAAGGATTGGTTATTGTATCAAGTTCATGTCTAATTGTCATTCAACCATAAATGATTACCTATGAATACAACCAAATGAAACAGTGTTACTGGAGGCCCGAGGTGAAAAGCACATTACCGACAGTCATACACGCAACAAGGCACATATAGTATATAGAAGATGGCAGTAAAATACAGCCACACAAGAAATACTGTTCTGTCCAAGTCCCTGCATCCATGACTGTTGCAGCAGTCTGGAGCAGAACACAATTCAGTTTATCTTCTGCTGAGTGAACATTGGGGGGGCAGCATCGAGTCCAGTATAGACACCATGACACACCGCTTCCAGTACTCTGGTGGAGCGCCCATCTCCGATGCCTCCCCCTGGACGGCTGCAAACAGGTGACACCATGGCTTAGGCCTAGTCATCACTACGACCGAGGCCACACAACTCCCCCACCATCCAACCCCGTCTTTCGTCAATAAACCAATAAATTCAGCTTGCAGCATTCCACACCACCAACGTCCAATAGGGTCTTGTGATCACAGGATAAGTGACTAAGATGATCACTCACTGTTAGACTGCTTGCCTCCTTCACTCACCGATGCCTCTCTGTCACAGACAGTGTCATAGTCTACACCAAGTCCGGCTCCTTCAGTTTCTTCGCCAACAAGCAACTCACTGATTGGGTAGACCTGTTAAGACCTGTTAATGGGACATTAGGAACATTAAGTACTTAATGTCCAGCAGGCTTTTGTGATCATAAAAAGTACATTTAAAAAAGACAATAACACCTTTGGTTGACCCCATAGAAGTCGGTGCATTCAAGTGCCGCCACCATCGCACCGGAAGTATGATCCAATTTAATTTGGGATTTGGGAACCAGAGTGCCAGAGCTGACAGTGTGGCTGGGGTGAAAATAAATGATATTGAAAGTTTAAGCAAATCCGCTGATAGAAAGGTTGTGAGTGGTGGTAAAAATCTTCTGAGGTGTATATATTTCAATGCTAGGAGTATTGCGGGGAAGGCGGATGAGTTGAGGGCGTGGATTGACACGTGGAATTATGATGTTGTAGCAATTAGTGAAACTTGGCTACAGGAGGGGCAGGACTGGCAGCTTAATATTCCAGGGTTCCGATGTTTCAGATGTGATCGAGGCAGAGGAATGAAAGGTGGGGGAATAGCATTGCTTGTTAGGGAAAATATTACAGCAGTGCTCAGGCAGGACAGATTAGAGGGCTTGTTTACTGAGTCCTTATGGGTGGAGCTGAGAAACAGGAAAGGTATGGCCACATTAGTGGGATTGTATTACAGACCACCCAATAGTCAACGAGACTTGGAAGAGGAAATCTGCAGAGAGATAGCAGGCAACTGCAGGAAACATAAATTTGTGGTGGTAGGGGATTTTAATTTTCCATATATTGACTGGGACTCCCATACTGTTAGGGGTCTAGATGGTTTAGAGTTTGTAAAATGTGTTCAGGAAAGTTTTCTAAATCAATATATAGAGGGACCAACTAGAGGGGATGCAATATTGGAACTCCTGTTAGGAAACGAATTAGGGCAAGTGACAGAAGTCTGTGTAGGGGAGCACTTTGGTTCCAGTGATCATAACACCATTAGTTTCAATTTGATCATGGACAAGGATAGATCTGGTCCTAAGGTTGAGGTTCTGAACTGGAAGAAGGCCAAATTTGAAGAAATGAGAAAGGATCTAAAAAGGGTGGATTGGGACAGGTTGTTCTCTGGCAAAGATGTGATTGATAGGTGGGAAGCCTTCAAAGGGGAAATTTTTGAGAGTGCGGAGTTTGTATGTTCCTGTCAGGATTAAAGGCAAATTGAATAGGAATAGGGAACCTTGGTTCTCAAGGGATATTGCAACTCTGATAAAGAAGAAGAGGGAGTTGTATGAAATGTATAGGAAACAGGAGGTAAATCAGGTGCTTGAGGAGTATAAGAAGTGCAAGAAAATACTTAAGAAAGAAATCAGGAGGGCTAAAAGAAGACATGAGGTTGCCTTGGCAGTCAAAGTGAAGGATAATCCAAAAAGCTTTTACAAGTATATTAAGAGCAAAAGGATTGTAAGGGATAAAATTGGTCCTCTTGAAGATCAGAGTGGTCGGCTTTGTGCGGAACCAAAGGAAATGGGGGAGATCTTAAATAGGTTTTGTGCGTCTGTACTTACTAAGGAAGCTGGCATGAATTCTGTGGAATTGAGGGAATCAAGTAGTGAGACCATGGAAACTGTACAGATTGAAAAGGAGGAGGTGCTTACTGTCTTGAGGAAAATTAAAGTGGTAAATCCCCTGGACCTGACAGAGTGTTCCCTCGAACCTTGAAGGAGACTAGTGTTGAAATTGCGGGGTCCCTGGCAGAAATATTTAAAATGTCGCTGTCTACGGGTGAAGTGCCGGAGGATTGGAGAGTGGCTCATGTTGTTCCGTTGTTTAAAAAAGGATCGAAAAGTAATCCAGGAAATTATAGGCCAGTGAGTTTAACGTCAGTAGTAGGTAAGTTATTGGAGGGAGTACTAAGAGACAGAATCTACAAGCATTTGGATAGACAGGGACTTATTAGGGAGAGTCAACATGGTTTTGTGCGTGGTAGGTCATGTTTGAGTTTTTCGAGGAGGATACCAGGAAAGTGGATGAAGGGAAGGCAGTGGATATTGTCTACATGGACTTCAGTAAGGCCTTTGACAAGGTCCCGCATGAGAGGTTAGTTAGGAAAATTCAGTCGCTAGGTATACATGGAGAGGTGGTAAATTGGATTAGACATTGGCTCGATGGAAGAAGCCAGAGAGTGGAGGCAGAGAATTGCTTCTCTGAGTGGAGGCCTGTGACTAGTGGTGTGCCACATGGATCAGTGCTGGGTCCATTGTTATTTGTCATCTATATCAATGATCTGGATGATAATGTGGTAAATTGGATCAGCAAGTTTGCTGATGATACAAAGATTGGAGGTGTAGTAGACAGTGAGGAAGGTTTTCAGAGCCTGCAGAGGGACTTGGACCAGCTGGAAAAATGGGCTGAAAAATGGCAGATGGAGTTTAATACTGACAAGTGTGAGGTATTGCACGTTGGAAGGACAAACCAAGGTAGAACATACAGGGTTAATGGTAAGACACTGAGGAGTGCAGTGGAACAGAGGGATCTGGGAATACAGATACAAAATTCCCTAAAAGTGTCGTCACTGGTAGATAGGGTCGTAAAGAGAGCTTTTGGTACATTGACCTTTATTAATCGAAGTATTGAGTATAAGAGCTGGAATGTTATGATGAGGTTGTATAAGGCATTGGTGAGGCCGAATCTGGAGCATTGTGTTCAGTTTTGGTCACCAAATTACAGGAAGGATATAAATAAGGTTGAAAGAGTGCAGAGAAGGTTTACGAGGATGTTGCCGGGACTTGAGAAACTCAGTTACAGAGAAAGGTTGAAAAGGTTAGGACTTTATTCCCTGGAGCGTAGAAGAATGAGGGGAGATTTGATAGAGGTATATAAAATTATGATGGGTATAGATAGAGTGAATGCAAGCAGGCTTTTTCCACTGAGGCAAGGGGAGAAAAAAACCAGAGGACATGGGTTAAGGGTGAGGGGGGAAAAGTTTAAAGGGAACATTAGGGGGGGCTTCTTCACACAGAGAGTGGTGGGAGTATGGAATGAATTGCCAGATGAGGTGGTAAATGTGGGTTCTTTTTTAACATTTAAGAATAAATTGGACAGATACATGGATGGGAGGTGTATGGAGGGATATGGTCCGTGTGCAGGTCAGTGGGACTAGGCAGAAAATGGTTCGGCACAGCCAAGAAGGGCCAAAGGGCCTGTTTCTGTGCTGTAGTTTCTATGGTTCTATACAAAATAACATTTATAACATGATAAATCATTTAGTTCCATAGTATTTACTCAATGAGCTTTAACATTTTTGTTTCTGTGTACAGTGGCCTGTACACTAAATATAACACCTTATCAGGGAGGAGGGAGAAAGTCAATCAGTTGATAGGGATCAGAATTAACATAGATTGCAGATTCGGCTACAATAATCATGTTCTCTCCTCTCAAATGGTGGAAATTGCAGTCCTTGGCAATATAACTGACAATAACATGCAAAGATAAAAATATCTTCACATAATTAGTTTACATAATCTTAAATATCATTTAATTTGATTTCTATACAAATGCACATGAAACCATTATAAACTTGTTGCCTTTGTTTTAAACACCATGGAAGTTATTACAGAGCAGAGCCATAGAGTTTTACGGCACAGAAACAGGTCCTTCTACCCAACTTGTCCATGCCAACCAAGTTGCCTACCTGAGCTAGTCCTACAAGAGGTTCTGCAGATGCTGGAAATCCAGAGTAACATACACAAAATGCTGGAGGAACTCAGCAGGTCAGACAGCATCTATGGAAAAGAATAAGCAGTCAACGCTTCTGGCCAAGACCATTCGTCAGTGCTCATTATTAGACAAGAATCCTGATGAAGGACATAAAACATCGACTCTATTTCTCACTGTAGATGCTGCCTGACCTGCTGAGTTCCTCCAGCGTTTTGCGTGTGTTCCTGTAATGGCATTGCCTGTGTTCAGCTCATACCCCTCTAATTACTCTAAACGTAACAAGTACGGTCCAGTCCATCACTGGTGAAGCCCTCCCCACCATTGAGCACATTTACATGGAACACTGTCACAGGAAAGCTGCATCCGTCATCAAGGATCTCCACCACTCGGGCCATGCTCTCTTCTCGCTGCTGCCGTTAGGAAGAAGGTATGGGATACGGGAGCCTCAGGACCCACACCACGAGGTTCAGGAATAGTTATTACCCCTCAACCATCAGGCTCTTGAACCAGTGGGGATAACTTCACTCACCCCATCACCAAAGCCATGGGCTCACTTTCAAGGACTCTTCATCCTATGTTCTCGATGTTTATTGCTTATTTACTTATTTATTATTGTTGTTTCTTCTGTATTTGCGCAGTTTGTTGTCTTTTGCACATTGGTTGTTTGACTGAACTATTGGATGTGGTCTTTCATTGATTCGATTGTGTTTCTTGGATGTACTGCGTATGCCCACAGGAAAACGAAACTCAGGGTCGTTTTTGGTGACATATATGTACTTTGATAATAAATTTACTTTGAACTTTGAAACTCTTCCTCTCTATGTACCTGTTCAAATGTCTTCCAAATGTTGTAATTGTACTTGCCTCTACCACTTCCTCCGGCAACTGGTTCCACATACCCACCACCCACAGTATCAAAAAAAATTACCCTTTAAGTCTCTCTGCTCTCACCTTAAACCTATGTCCTCTGGTTTTAGCCTCCCTGTCCTTGGGAAAATCACCGGATATTCACCTTATCTATGCCCCTCATGATTTTATATACCCCTGTAAGGTCAGTCTTACATACTTCTTGGAATAAAACCCCAGCCTACATATTCACATTATCACTCAAGCCCTTCAGTTTCAGTAATATCCTTGTAAACCTTTACTGCAGCCTAATCACAGCTGAACAACTAGAAATGCACACAGTACTCCAAGCGTGGTCTCACCAATGTCCTGTACAGTTGTAAGATAACATCCCATCTCATGTACTCAGTGCCCCGTCCAATGAAGAGAAATGTGCCTGCCACTTAGTGTCTAAGTCCTGCCCTGTTTTATTTTATTTTCCATTTGTCTGAGTTAAATTCCATCTGGTATTGTTTGACCCACTTTCCCAGATCCTGTTATAATCTCAGATAACCTTCTTCACCGTCCTCTGAATAAACAATTTTGGTGTCATCCACAAACTCAGTGTCGATACATTTTCATTCTAAATCATTAATATAGATAACAAGCAATGATGGACCCAGCATCAACTCATGATTTCCAATCTGTAAAACAACCCTCCACTACCACCTTCTGACTCCTGCCAACAAGTCAATTTTGTATCCAGTTGCTTAGCTCACCCTAGATCCCATATGATCTAGCCTTCCAGGTAAGTCCACCATTCAGGACCTTGTTAAGCACCTTGCATACACACAATGTGTGATGCTCTGATCTTGCCTATTCTCTTCATCAAAATTCAATCAATTTCCTGGGACACTATTTCCCAATGCTGACTATCCCTAAAGAGTTAACAGTCGACATTTTGGGCCGAGACCCTTCATTAGGATTGGCTGAAGGGTTTTGGCCCGAAATTTTGACTTTTTACACTTTTCCAGAGATGTTGCCTGGCCTACTGAGTTCCTCCAGCATTTTGTGTATGCTGCTTGGATTTCAAGCGTCTGCAGATTTTCTCTTGTTTGAGCTGAAAGAGTATGAGCTGTTGTAGTGAAATTGATTTCTGCCTGTGTACTTAAACACAACCAGCATCTCAAGAGACAAGGGCATTTTGGCTGCTGATGGCAGTTGATTTTTTTTCAGTGGGCTGCAATCAGCGCAAGAGTTCATTTGTTGGTGCTACAGTGTGAGGTATACAAGGAGCTCAGTTGCTTTCAGGACTTTTTGGTGGGTTGCAATCATTATGATCTGTTAGGTATTTGGCAGCAGCCAATAAAAAGAAGTGAGGTATAGCAGAGCGGCCATTGTTGGAGTGGACAGTGTTAGAGTGGTCAGGCTTGGGCAAGGACAGGTGGAGATTCTAAGTAAGGTTCTAGTAAGTTCTTTTTCCAATTAGTACATACTGTAGCCAGTGCACTGAGAATGGGTCCAGAGTTAGTAGTATGTTCTTTGTGTGAGATGTGGGAATTTTGGGAGACCTCCAGTCTCCCTGATAACTATATCTGCACAGAGCGCACCAAGCTGCAGCTGCTTGGAGAATGTGTTAAGGAACTAGAGCTCAGCTGGATGAGCTTCAACACATACAAGAAAATGAGAAGGTGATAGACAGGAGCTACAGTGAGATAGTTACCCCTAAGTTGCAGGAAGCAGGTACCTTGGTGACTGTCAGGAGAGGGGAAGGAAATAAATGGAATAGCAAGCAATGCAGGGCACCCCTATGGCTGTTCCCCTCAATAATGTTTTCCGCTTTGGGTACTGTGGGGAAGTGGGGGAGGGGGAAATGACCTACCAGGGAGAAGCTGCAGTGGCTTGATCTCTGAAACTGAATCTGTCTCTGTGGCTCAGAAGGCAGGGGATTGAAGAGGAGTGCAGTAGTGACAGGGGATTCCGTAGAAGAGCAAACAGCAGATTCTGTGGACGTGAAAGAGACACCCAGATAGTATGTTGCCTCCCAGATGCCAGGGTCAGGAATGTCTCAGATCAGGTCTACATCATTCTTATGGTGAAGTGTGAACAGCCAGAAGTCGTGGTGCATATTGGTACCAACGACATAGGTAGGAAAAGGGAGGAAGTCCTGAAGAGAGAATATAGGGAGCTAGGTAGAAATCTGAAAAGCAGGACCTCTGGATTTCTGCCTGTGCCACACACAAGTGAGGGTAAGATTAGGATGATTTAACAGATGAATGAGTTGCTGCGGGGTGCGGGGAGAGGACGTTTCAAATTTCTAGATCATTGGGATCTTTTCTGGGGAAGGATGGGTTACACCCGAACCCAAGAGGGACTAATATTCTTGCGGGCAGGTCTGCAGAGCTGATAGAGTGACAAGGCTGAGGCTGGGACAGTTGGTATACAAATAAGTGCAGTGTATAGTGAGACTGAAGAAGTTCAGGCAGATGATAGGGCAAAATTGCAGTCAGTGGGATGAGTTAAAATGTAACATGGGGCCAGAATTGAAAAGGGTGATGAATACAGGACAGAAGGTGTTATATTTTAATGTACAGAGTAAACAGAATAAGGTAGATGATCTTGTAGTGCAGTTAGAGATTGTCAGGCATGTTGTCGTGGTTATCACTGAGTTGTGGCTGAAAGAAGAACGTAGTTGGGAGATTAACATCCAAGGATACATATTGTAATGAAAGGCCAGGCAGGTAGGCAGAGGGGGTGGTGTGGCTCTGTTGGTAAAAAATGAAATCAAATCCTTGGGAAGAAGTGACATAGGACAAGAAGACGTAGAATCCTTGTCGGTAGAGTTAAGAATCTGCAAGGGTAAAAAGACCCTGCTGCATGTATTTACAAGCCTCTGAACAGTAACTAGGATGAGGGCTAAAAATTACAATGGGAGTTAGAAAAATCATGTAAAAATGACAATGTTGAGATAGTCATGGGAGATTTCTATATGCAGGTAGATTGGGAAAATCTGGGTGATGCTGGATCCCAAGAGAGGGAATTTGTAGGATGCCTAAGAGATAGATTTTTAGAGCAGTTTGTGGTCGAGCCTCCAGGGCAGGGTTGTCAAACTCATTTTAGGTCACAGGCCGGATTGGGCAAAATACGACTTCATGCGGGCTGGATCAGTTGTGCATGTGCGAACGCAAGCGCATGTTGCCTTCATTTTTTCAACCTGCTCTCATGTTTCTCAGTCTCTGCTATAACTACAAAGTGTTTCACTTGATGAATTTTGTTTCTTATGAAGAAGATTGTCTAGCAAGCACTATTTTTATGATTAGTGTTAACTTACAGTCGTAGGCTACAAGAAAGTTGTGATGACAGAGAGAAAAAACGATGCTATTTTGGCTGATTGTTTTGGGAGCCACACCTTTTCCATTAATAAACCATTTGAAATTGAACATTAGTAGACACAAATGTAGACCTAACGAAACAAATTATAAATGTAGGCTACACAACTGCACCTAATTTTTATTAGCCTGCTTCCAGCAATCAAACTCAGACAATGAACACAGTTAGCCTCTAATTTTTAATTTAAGTGATCACACTTACAATAATAGAATAGTCAGAAAATGAATGAATCACAATATTATTGCACTCAATATTTCATAATGCATTTTACTTACATGTTGCAGTGCATCAAACAGTGTCATTTATTTTTCACTTGCTGCTTCCAAACACCTGACATCTCTTGGCTTTAACCAGCCTGTCAACATCAGGGACCAGTTTCTGGGCAGTTGTGACTTTCATAATGTCATTTAGATGTCTGTGTGTCAGCTGCGAGCGCACTTTGGATTTGTTACAATCTCTTCTTTCAGTTAGTTCTGACGAAGGGTCTCGGCCCAAAACGTCACCTGTACCTCTTCCTATAGATGCTGTCTGGCCTGTTGCATTCCACCAGCACTTTTTGTGTGTGTTGCTTGAATTTCCAGCATCTGCAGATTACCTCATGTTTGGATTTGTTAATGTTCATTATGGAGAATGCCTGCTCACAGAGATATGTTGTCCCGAACATGCAAAGGATCTTTGAGGCAAAGTCTGCCATCTTGGGATACATCGGTTCCAGGTATTGATAGAAGGAGTCCAGACCCACAGTCTCAAATTTATATTTCAAAGCCGAGTTACACTGAACTTCAATTAGTTCCATTTGCAGTTCCTCTGGCACATCTGATGCAGCGTTGATGGCAAACTGCGAGCAGAATAGTGAGAATTCCTTCTCGAGCTGAGTGAAGACTTGGAAATGATTCTGAAACTCACTTTTTGGCTGTGATATTTTGTCCTTGTACCTGTCCACGTTGTCATTATTCCCATGAGTGACATGCACTGACTGCAAAGGAGGGGAAATGAGCTGGGTTGCTCTGGCCTAATTTAATTTGAAAGGCGCGAATGCTCTCCTAGTATTCCGTAACAAGTTTATTGCAGCCTTGCATGTTAACATTAAGCACATTTAAGTGCTCTGTTATATCCACCAAAAATGCAAGAGCATGAAGCCAGTCTGGGTCATCCAACTCTGCCATTGGCTTCCCTTTCTCATTCATGAATAGTCCAATTTCCGCACGTAATTGAAAAGAAAACGTTTGAGCACAACCCCTCCACTCAACCAGTGGACTTCAGTGTGGTAGGGTTGGCCGTGTCCAATATTACTTTTGGACAAAAGGGTGTAAAATTGCCAATGGTTGAGTCCCATGGCTCTAATAAAATTAACCGTTTTGATTACTACATCCATGACATTGTCCATTTTCAGGCTCCTGCTACATCACGCCTCTTGGTGTATAATACAATGAAAATTCCAGAATTCCTGCTGTGGGTTCTCTGTCTGAACTTTCTCTCTGAGCTTCGCAACAACACCTGCCTTTTTCCCAACCATGGACGGTGCGCCATCTGTGGCCACGCTGACAGCGTGACTCCAGTCAACCCCCAGTCTGTCCAAAGCCTTGACGAGGCTGGAGGAAACGTCGTTTGCCATTGTGGTGTTTGTCATGGGCACCATCTCCACAAACTCCTCAGTGACGGTCAAAGATGCATCAACACCACGAATAAATATTACCAATTGAGCTACATCAGTCACGTCGGTGCTCTCATCAATTGCAATAGAGAAGGCAATAAGTAACTTCCCTTTGTCTTTTAGTTGACTGTTCAAATCTCCTGCAAGGTTCCTGATTCTCTCTGCCACAGTATTTCTTGACAAGCTGATATTACCAAAAGCCTGTCTCTTCTCAGGGCACACCAGCTCAGCAGCCATCAGCATGCATGCTCTGATGAATTCCCCCTCTCAGTGTGGCTTCAACACAGCAGCTACTTTGTTGGCACTAATATAGCTGGCCTTGACAGCTCCATCATGAGTCTTTCGACTTTTGGTGAACGCTGACTGCTGTTTTTTCAGAGCTGCTTCAAGCTCGTTTACCTTTTGCATTCTGAGTCATACTGCGTACTTGTCATATTTTTCTCCGTGTGGCGTCTCATAGTGTCGTTTGATATTGCACTCTTTTGCCGTATGGCCCTTGTAGCTAAAGGGATCAGGGGTATGGAGGGAAGGCTGGTACAGGGTTCTGAGTTGGATGATCAGCCATGATCATACTGAATGGCGGTGCAGGCTCGAAGGGCCGAATGGCCTACTCCTGCACCTATTTTCTAAGTTTCTATGTTTCTATGTTTCTTTAGATCCTGGTGAACGCAGCAGGCCAGGCAGCATCTCTAGGAAGAGGTACAGTCGGCGTTTCAGGCCAAGACCCTTCATTAGTCCTGACAAAGGGTCTCGGCCTGAAACGTCGACTGTACCTCTTCCTAGAGATGCTGCCTGGCCTGCTGTGTTCACCAGCAACTTTGATGTGTGTTGCTTGAATTTCCAGTATCTGCAGAATTCCTCGTGTTTGTCTTCTTTAGATCCTGTCCTTTGTGGAAAAGCTGAGGGGCAAGCTGAGGCCATGATAAGAAGCATTGCTGGAAAAGGATTATTTGGAATATCTTCATGGAATTTTTCAGTATTTATTATACAGGGGTTCCCTGGGGGTAACAAATGATCTGACATACAGAAACTAACTTTACACAAAGTTTCTGATGCTTTTAAAAAGCATTTTTCAAGCTAATAATTGCAATAATAAAATGTTTCATGGTATTCATTAATAACTTGATACAATATATTAGTTTGATTGTGGATGGTGTTGGGGTGATTATTCAATGAAATGAAGAATTATAGTTAGTGAACGTAGAGCGATTTGACATAATTACATAATTGAACAATTCTGATCTATGGAGAACGTCTTACAAAAGGTTCTGTCAGAATCAGAACCCTTACATAATCTGAGACTGCCAGTACTGTTTTCCTTTTAGTTCTGTCTCACTTTGCATCCTCTGCATGACTAACGAAAGTTTCTTTTCCCAGCCACTAATCTCTTTCCTACTTCTGTCACCCTAACCCTTATCAATCTCTCTCAATTCACTTCCTCAAAATGTAGGTTTTTCATAGCTTTCTCTATTTGATAATGTCTCATAACTATCCTGAATAAATGTCCTATAATTCTTATCTACTTATCTAGTATAATATAATGCTTTTTTAAAAATAATGAGCTATTTTAATAAAAATAAGTTGGTTTCATTTTTCAGGTACTTTGAAATGTGCTCAATGGTCGTTTTACAGTAATATTGTGGCATCACAATATTATACAGTTGTGATTATTATTTTGTTCTTAATGATGGTTACAAACTGAGAAGAGTACATTTGTTAAATGATGTATCCATCTTACACTGTAATTAGGAATGTGCTCGTAGGCAATACTGAACTTTAAAAGACTCTATCACTAGTTCATCTTTTACAAGTATTTATTTTTGGTCCGCCACTATCAAACAGCATCACTGCATTTAGTCCAGACATGACTGGAAGTAATTTTCAACTTTGTGGAAGTGGGGAAAATGAAATAAACAGATTAGAAAAGAGAGTTGGTGTAGAACATAAGAGTAGGTGACAATGCCAGTTTTAAAATTTACATCCATGGTTTCAAATCCCTCCTTGCTTTGTCCTTCCTATTTCTGTTATCACATCTAGCCTTTTACATAGGATCAAAGACCCAACGTTGCTCAAGTCTCTCACCATAACTCAAACCCAACTCTAGGGAATAAAGCTATTTAAGTCTAAATTGCCAAGTGAGAAACCGACAGGATCACTATGAGTAAACCTAGACTCATAGAATACTACAGTGCCAACACAGAAACAGTCCCTTTGGCCCATCTTGTCCTTGCTGGCCTGGTCTTCTACTTAATCCCATCTACTTGCACCTGCACTGTCGTCCTCGATACCGCTTTGATGTGTGTACTGATCCAAGCTTCTCTTAAGTACTACAATTGAACTCACATCTATCACTTCACTGGCAGCTCATTCCACCTTTGCACCGTGCTCTGTGTCAAGATCCCCCATTAGATTCCCCTTAAATATTTCACCTTTCATCCTAAACCAATTGCCTCTAGTCTAGTCTCACCCAACCTGAGGGGGAGAAACCTGCAAGCATTCACTCTATCTATACCCCTCACAATTTTGTATACCTATGGGAGCTAGGGCTTTACTCTTTGGAGAGAAGGAGGATGAGAGGAGACATGATAGAGGTGTACAAGGTAATAAGAGGAATAGATAGAGTGGATAGCCAGCGCCTCTTCCCCAGGGCACCGCTGCTCAATACAAGAGGACATGGCTTTAAGGTAAGGGGTGGGAAGTTCAAGGGGGATATTAGAGGAAGGTTTTTTACTCAGAGAGTGGTTGGTGTGTGGAATGCGCTGCCTGAGTCAGTGGTGGAGGCAAACACACTAGTGAAGTTTAAGAGACTACTAGACAGGCATATGGAGGAATTTAAGGTGGGGGCTTATATGGGAGGCAGGGTTTGAGGGTCGGCACAACATTGTGGGCCGAAGGGCCAGTACTGTGCTGTACTATTCCATGTTCTATGTTCTATACCTCAAGATCTTTCCTCATTCTCCAGTGTTCCAGTGACTAAAGACCTATCTATCCTATTTAACTTTTCCTTATAACTCAGGTCCTCAAGTTCCAGAAACATTCTCATAAATTTTCTCTGCACTCTTTCAAGATTATGGAAACCATTTCTACTCTACTAGGTACAGGGTAGTTGTATCACAACAGTAGTAAAGGTCAAATTTTTTTCTAAACTTCCATCAACCCTTGTAGACTTATTGATTATTGATACAAAGGGAAAAAAGGGGTATTGGATGCAGAGTGAAAGGATTATAGGTTGCTAAAGTTGATGTATGGCTGAAGGAGTTGGTAAAGATTGGATAGAGTGAGTCTGTGGCAACTGCTGGAGGATGTGGATTTGAGATTTGCTCTGTTGGAGGACAAGAAGTCGCATAGAATGGGAATGCTGCAGATATCTAAGCTGAGTATGAACAAAGATGCAAGGAAGATTTACTGGCAAAGACTGAGATTGAGGTGAATGCCGGTGCATACAAGAGCTGCCTTAGTGATGTACAGTAGGTTTCTGGAGTTTGAAGCTTATCTCTAAGTTGAGGAGATGACAAATTTTCCATGGTATGGTTTTCAGGGAGACACAAGGAAACAGTGAAAAGAAGCGGAGTTTATAGCTGGTAACAATTGTATCTTGGCTTACTTTTAATGTTGTTTCAGGGTTCTGATACATGTATAAAAGCCCTGTGTGTGTAGAAGTAGATTTTAGGGCATTCATCTCATTGCACTAACATATTCTTTCATGTGTTCCCCAGCTAGTTAAGTTCAAAATGTATGAAGACAATATACCTGACTCATTTTCATTTCCAATTTGAAAAAAAGCATTGCAAATACAATAATTAATGAAATCTGCTTTGGCTAGTCAGCAGTAGTCCAAAGAAAGTGCCTCTTTGGCAAGACAAAGTAGTTCCTCACTGGATTTCACACTATAGGCTCTGACAAATTGCAGACACGGGGATGAAGCATAACTAGAGGTAGCCCTGAAAGTCAACAACATGAATGAAGTAGCTCATCAGAAAAAGAATGGTGAAAAGATTCACACATTCACCTGATCCTGATAATGAATTATTAGGTAGTTATGTAATTCCTCCGGTCTGCCATTATAAACCCACTTTCTATCCTTCACATACCAACTCACTTTTCATATACACCCATTGCTTGTCAATCCTTCTCCAGATTTGTTTTGAACAAAGCATTTGTAAGATTCCATGAGGAAGCAGTTACATTCAGTGGCCACTTTATTAGGTGCACCTGTACAACTGTTTGTTAATGCAAATATCTAATTAGCCAATCATGTGGCAGGGACTCAATGCATAAAGCATGCAGACATGGTCAAGAAGTTCAATTGATACTCAGAATGGGGAAGAAATGTAATCTAAATGACTTTCACTGTGGAATGATTGTTGGTGCCAGATGGGGTGGTTTGAGTATCTCAGAAACTGCTGTTTTCCTGGGATTTTTACACACAACAGTCTCTAGATAGATGAATGGAAGGATGGATGTTTAGGGGACTCAAAATAATGTTGTAGGAGTTGAAGAACACAGCTACCTCACTATGATTCAATAAATAAGAACAAAACTAAGAAAGAGAAGTTCCAGCCAGCTGTACATTTCAGAGAGAGATTTTGAATCTGGATAGAATAGATAACTGGGTCAAGAGCTGCAGGTAGATTGAGAACATCCAGTGAGAATAGTTTACAAAAGTTATCAGAAATATTTTAAAAACAATGAAATGGAAATCAAAATAAATTTTAAAATAAATTTTCCAATAATTTTTAAAGCATTTTTAAAATAAAGAAAAAAATTTAACTTATTTTACCTTTCGCATCTCAGGATGGGACACAGTAGATACACAAATTCTTGCAAGTGCATAGCTATAAAGCCAAATATGAGATGTATCTGGCCGCTCAGTTCAAGGTGACTTGGACGCCAAGGCTCGCTGGGGAGTCGGGGATGGAGTGAAGTGTCAGCAGTGCTGTCTCTGGATCTCCAGTAAGGTCCTGATCTCCACATCGCAATGCACAGGCAGGAAAGCAGGAGTAGGCTGTGGCTAGTCAGTGGTATGTGAATACAAGGTGCAATTTAATTCTATCTTTTTGTAATATATAATAATTATTATAATACATTAATAAAACATTATCATACTAGTAGCTTATGTGAAATGGCCAATAATTAAATTAGTCTGTAAGCTGTTCCTAAAACATTAGAAATTAGATACAGGTTTTATAGATGGCCTCCTTCGATCTCCCGTCCTTCCTAAATGTTATAATCAATGGAAAATAAATTCTAGATTCTCAGATGTACATTCTCATAAAATCTTTTAAACCATAAGATCAACATCAGTTTTGATTTGAGATGAAGATGCATGCTGGTGGCATTTTACCAAAGAATCTACAGAAAGTAATGAGCTTTTGATCATAGTTAATAAATCTCAAGGCACATTTAGAAAGGTGCAATGATTTCTAATTTTAAGAAATCAAATTTGACAAGCTACTGAAGAATCATTGAAGAAGATATGAGACAACTGCAGATGTGCAATTAGTCATTAATGCAGCATTAATAAACTTATCTTCACAAAGCAAGAGATGACCTTTCCTTCGGTGTGCTTTATAACATTTAAATTTGTAGTCTTGGAATATGATGGTGACTGGAATCTGGATGTTGCAATGCATTTGTACAGCATGTTAACTGCTTGTTCAGCTTCCTCATGCAGCCACCAAGTCATTTATATTAAACAAAAATGTGCTAATGAAATTTTGCAGTAAACGGCAATCAAACTGGCTGAATTAGTCAACATTGAGAAACCTCTATTTTAGTAACCAGGTCCATTACAAACTGGAAGTACTGTAATGGAAAATTTTAATGTTCGGGAAGCTGAATGGAAGATTGATGACTTAATATAAAAAGTAAAAGACACTACTTCTGATGCAGCAAAGAAAGCACTGATTAAGGTCTGAGTTTTTTTTTAATGCTGCGAAACAAATAGTGAGAGCAATATGAAAATTTTGTAAGCCCAGAAAGGAGTAATAATGAGTCAAAAGTAAGGGAATGTGAAAATGGTGCTGCATTGGTTGAGAGGGAATATGTCCTAAACTAACAGATCAGAAAAGTTAGCAAATGAGTCAATAAATCAACAGTACAAAATAATACTTCCTGATTAAGGGAAGTGAAGATGCATTAAAGTGTTGAATTTGATAAAATGATGAAGTGAAGCAGATAAGTAGGAAGATGAGTGTTGTTCTCAAACTTGCCTTGCACCTCATCGTGACCATGCAGGCAGAAAAATGAAAATGGGAATGGGACAGTGAACTGAAGTGACAGGCAACTGGAAGCTCACGGCTGCTTAAACAGTGGATTGAATGTAGGTGCAGTGCAAAGCAGTCAGCCAATTGCATTACAATTCTCTGATGTAGAGATCACATTGTGAACAGTAAATGCACAGCACCAAGTCTGGAAAAACAGACCTGAATAGATTTCTGGGGTCTGTGTAGGGTAGGGAAGGAAGAGGTGATATAATAAGTGTTGCATCGTCTGCAATTATATAGGGGAGTTCCAACAGACAGGCAGTGAGTGGCCTAGGGTTACAGACATGATGGTGGACTAGGGGAGTTGTGAAGTGTACAGTCCTTTTCAAAATGCTGAAAGAGGAGAGAAGGGGAATATGGAAGAGTGGTGAAATTTTGTTGGAGATGGTGGTACTTGTGAAGAATGATCCATTGAATAAAGAGGCTGTTGCAGTGGAAATTAAGGACCAGAGCAGCTTGATTCTTGCTCTATTCGTGAAAACAAGCTGAGATATTGAGATGAGGTCAATGGATCTAGCACCATGGTGGAAAGGAAGCCACAATTCAGGAAGGAGAGGGATATTGCAGAGACAGTGATTAACTGGTTGGCAGTGACAAATCCCAAGACAAATAGTGAGTTCACTTTTATTTTGATGTCATGTTTTTGCTCAGTTGAAGGCGTGGACAGGTTTAGCAACTTTAAATTCTGAGGTGTTCTTACTTTGGAGGACCTGTCCTGGGCCCAGCAGGTAAGGTCAACTACAAAGAAAGCATGCCAGCACATCTACGTCCTTAGGAGTTTGGGAAAATTCAGCATGACATCTAAAACTTTCATAAACTTCTATACATGTGTAGTAACACGCACAACATGCATGAGGGACTCAGCAGGCCGGGCAGCATCTGTGGAAACTAACAGTCAACGTTTCGGGCCGAGACCCTTTGTCAGGACTGAAGAGGGAAGGGGCAGAGACCCTATAAAGAAGGTGGGGGGAGGGTGGGAAGGAGAAGGCAGGTAGGTTCCAGGTGAAAAACCAGTAAGGGGAAAGATAAAAGGGGTGGGGGAGGGGAAGCAGGGAGGGGATAGGCAGGAAAGGTGAGGAAGGAATAGGGGATAGGCAGCTGGAGGAGGGGGCAGAGTGAAATAGGGATAAAGGAAGGGAGGGGGAGGGAATTACCGGAAGTTGGAGATTTCAATGTTCATATCAAGGGGCTGGAGACTACCTAGACGGTATATGAGGTGTTGCTCCTCCAACCTGAGTTTGGCCTCATCATGGCAGTAGAGGAGGCCATGTATGGACATATCCGAATGGAAATGTGAAGCACAGTCGAAGTGGATGGCAACCGGGAGATCCTGTCTATTGTGGTGGATGGAGCGGAGGTGCTCGACAAAGCGGTCCCCCAATCTGCGTCAGATCTCACCGATGTAGAGGAGGCTGCACCAGGAGCACCGGATGCAATAGATGATTTCAACAGACTCACGTGAAGTGTTACCTCACCTGTAAGGACTGTTTGAGCCCCTGAATGGTGGTGAGAGAGGAGGTGTAGGGACTTATGCTTGCAGGGATAAGTGCCGGGTGGGAGATCCATGCAGAGGGATGTGTGGACCAGGGAGTCACGGAGGGAACAATCCCTGCGGAAAGTGGAGAGGGGTAGAGAGGGAACGACGTGCTTAGTGGTGGGGTCCTGTTGAAGGTGGCGGAAGTTGCGGAGGATAATGTGCTGGATCCGGAGGCTGGTGGGGTGGTAGGTGAGAACAAGGGGAACTCTGTCCCTGTTAGGGTGACGGGAGGATGGGGTGAGGGCCGAAGTGCGGGAAATGGAGGAGATGCAGGTGAGGGCATCATTGATGATGGCAGAAGGGAAACCATGATCCTTAAAGAAAGAGAACATTTGAGATGTCCTGGAATGGAAAGCCTCATCCTGGGAGCAGATGTAGCAGATGGAGGAACTGGGAATAGGGAATAGTATTTTTGCATGTGGCAGGGTGGGAAGAGGTATAGTCGAGGTAGTTACGAGAGTCAGTGGGCTTATAGAAGATGTCAGTGAACAGTCTGTCTCCAGAGATGGAGACCGAGAGATCGGGAAAGGGAAGAGAAGTGTCTGAGATGGACCAAGTGAATTTGAGGGCTGGGTGGAAGTTAGAAGCAAAGTTGATGAAATTGACGAGCTCAGCATGGGTGCAGGAAGCAGCACCAATGTAAGCATCAATGTACCGAAGGAAAAGTTGGGGAGCAGTACCAGAATAGGTTTGGAGCATACACTGTTCCACATAACCAACAAAGAGGTAGGCATAGCTAGGGCCCATGCGAGTTCCCATAGCTACATCCTTGGTCTGAAGAAAGTGGGAAGAGCCAAAAGAGAAGTTATTAAGTGTGAGTACCAGTTCCGCCAACCGGAGGAGGGTGGTGGTGGTGGGGAACTGGTGAGGTCAATTGTCCAGAAAGTAGCAGAGGGCTTTGAGACCTTCTTGATGGGGAATGGAGGTGTATAAGGATTGGACATCCATCGTGAAAATGAAGCGGTCAGGACCAGGGAACTGTAAGTTATTGAAGAGGTGGAGGCCATGCGATGTATCCCGGATGTAGGTGGGGAGGGACCGAACTATGGGTGATTAAAAAGTCCAGGTAGGCAGATACCAGTTCGGTGGGGTAGGAGCAGTCAGAAACTATGGATCTACTGGGACAGTCAGGCTTGTGGATCTTGGGGAGGAGGAAGTAACTGGCTGCATCACAGCTTGGAACAGAAGACCCACAAAAAGCGGAGGAATACAGCCCTGTCCATCACAGGTAAAGCTCTCCCAACCATTGAGCACATCTACATAAAACACTGCAGGAATGCAGCATTCATTATGAGGAGCCCCCAGCACCCAGGACATGTCCTCTTCTTGCTGCTGCCATCAGGAAGAAGGTACAAGACCTCAGGACCCACACCACCAGGTTCAGGAGCAGTTACTACCCCTCAACCATCAGGCTCTTGAACCAAAGGGGATAATTTCACTCATCTTCACTTGCCCCATCATTGAAGTGTTCCCACAACCAATAGACTCACTTTCATGGACTCTTCATCTCATGTTCTTGATAGTTACTGCTTGCTTGCTTGTTTGTTTGTTTGTTTGTTTATTTATTTATTTATGTATTATGTCTTCCTTTTGAATTTGCACAGTTTGTTGTCTTCTCCATTCTGGTTGAATGCCCAAGTTGGGCAGTCTTCCATTGATTCTATTATGGTTATTATTCTAAAGATTTACTGAGTGTGCCCACTAGGAAATGAATCCCAGAGTTGTATATGGTGACATAGTTATGCTTTAACAATAAAATTTACTGTGAACTTTGTTATACAGATTTCAATTCTTGCTCAATTCATAATTATTTTGTCTTTCTTTTGTAACTGATGTAATGCTTTCAGAACTTTAAGAATGTATGTAAAAATCCAGCATGATATTTTTTCTAGGAATTATCTAGATTCTGTGAGGTTTTCAGATTTCCTTTATTTGCTTCATTTTCCTTTCATTGGTTGCAATCTGTTTGCATTTACTGTGAGCCTGAAATCACCCATATCGTTCTTATTTTCAGTTTTACATTGTGGTCATGTGTCTGTGTGAACACTTGCTATCACCTTTGCAGGAACTACATGTCTAATCCATTGCGTAGATTGTATAGACAATGATCTATATCTTGTTGTATGTTAACTTGTTGCTTGGAATATCTTTAGTGACAATTTCACATTCATTTTTGCATTTTTGAGTAGGAGTTACGTGTATGGATTGTCATATTTTGCTGACTCCCAATCCACATTCATATGAATTTCCATGTGATGAATCTACTTAGGTAAAAACTTTATTTCCTGCTAGGTTTTGCATATAGGGTCCGTAATGAACACTACCTATTATTGATGGCTTGTTCAATGTTACCTTGTAACCTTCTTAAATGGTTCTTCTGAATCGAGGATGACTTGCTTCCACTCTGGGTTTTGTGGTTTCTGAGGATACTATGGGAACCAGATAATCTTCTCCAGATGGAACCAGAGCTGGTGACTAGGCAGACGGGTGCATATTCCATGAGCAACAAATAAGGAACTCAGCGGGTAGGGTAGCATCTGTGGAGGAAAATGGAGAGTCAACATTTCAGGTCAGGATTTTCATCTGAACTGAGAAGGTTATTATTAGGCTGTATTGAAACCAAGCTCTTGTCAATATGAAGTTGAAGGGTCTTATTGCTAATTGCACAGCCACGTTCTGGAGACTAAGCATGGCTAAATTTAGATATAGCCTGAGATTAAAGGCTAAAATTAACTATAACATTTAAAACAGGAGTGTTTAATTCAGCTGCTGCATGGTTGTGTACAATGGCAGAAAGTAAAATTCCATTAATTTTCACATTCTTCCAAAATACTGCAAATACTACTCTTATTAATAAACCAGTTAGCAGTACTTCTGTGATATGACAAAGCTGGTTTTCAGATTTTAAACTAGTTATTGTTAAATTGTTTTAAATATTCTAAGAAAATTGACAAAATCCTCAACACCTCCTTGCCTATAAATAATATATTGTAGCACCATTTTGTCTCTGACTTCAAATATTTTTACTAAAGTTCTATAGTGCTTGAGGAACAGCCAAGGCAAAATCATTCATGTTCTTGGGAAAATACACCACACAGGGTCTTTAATGAACGTTCATATAGATCAGTTTTTGAAAGACCACTAAGTAAATTGCTTTTGTTGGAGTAGTGCTTAAAGATCTCAACCGTGTGCTATATTAACCTCACGCTGAAATCATTTATGTAGCTTTTTTTTTACTTTTCTGACATCACCTCTCCTCATTCATTATTTCACTTTTTCTGTTGTGGACTTACTAAGTGGATTCTGCCCTTTCCCACAGTGGTGATAGTGCTGGACAGAGCAGCCATATTGGATTATGGGTCAGAGGTCAGAGAACAAGTGATTCTGTCTTGCCATACACCAAGGAAATAGGCCATTTGGCCCATTTGTTTCATGCTGACAAAGATTCCCGTCTGACCAAGTTGCACTTCCATCGAAACCTTTCCTATCCATGTACACGTTGAATTGCCTTTTTAATGTTGTTAAATCACCGGCCTCAAGCTGCTGATTCCATTTACGCAGCACTCTCTGGGTGAAAACATTGCCCTTCAGCTTCCTATTAAATCTCGCCCTCTTGTTCATGATTCCAGAAGCCTGGGAGAAAGACTGCGTGCATTGGCCCTATCTACACTCCTATTATACAGCTCCATAAGATCACCACACACTCTCTTGTGCTCCTGTGAAAAAAAGTCCCAACTCAACCTGTCTCCATATAACAGTCCTAGCTCTGGCAACATCTTCGTAAATCACCCCTGCACATATGCATGGTGGTTCTGACATTGAACATATGAACATATTATTAATTAACACACTTCAATTAAATCAATGAATTTATCTTTGTTTTGTTAGTATCAGATCAGTAACCATCAGTTGTTATTTACCTAAAAAAAAATGCATGCTCCAGACAGAAGCCATGCTTGGAAATATCCTTTAATTTCACCGTTTCATTTTCTAAGTATTGCCATATTCAGGATTATTTTCGTGTTTTGTGCCCACAGGTGGTTTTAATACATTTTCTTATCATTATGTGTGATCCCAATGTCGAACTAATCTGCAGTGGTTTCATCATGTTTGTTTCAGCCCTTAATACAACACGATGTGAAAAGCTGCAAAAGGAGAAGGAAGAGTTGGAAAAGAGGTTTGAGATCGAGGTACAGAGGCTCCAAAAGCAACAGCAAGCAGAGATCCGGGACCTTGAAGAGAGGTTGAAGGCTCATTATGCTACAGAGAAAGAGCACCTCATTGAGGAACATTCAGAGTCCCTCAAGAAAATCAAATCTCAGCACAAGGCACAGGTTCATATCAACATTTTAATTAATAATTGATTTAGGGGTTGTGGGAGGAACGTCGACTCAGACCATGAGAGGTCTGCGTCGGGCATTTTCATGCCTTACAAGGGGCAGATTGGAAGTCTGTGTGGGGCGCCACTCCTCGCACAGACTAGAACAATGTGTGATTAAGTGCCACACGCTGCCACAGCTGAGGCTCGAACTAGCGATCTTGAGGTAACTAGACAAACGCCTTAACCACTTGGCCACATGTAGAGGTTAAGTAGATAGAAATTCACAGTCATTCCAGCTCATAAATCTGGCCGATGTGGCCGATGAGTCACCAACTTAAATAGGACTTCATATGCAAAGGATCCATTTTGTGCTGGTAAAGGAAGTTGCAAGATCAAGTATTTTTCTGCTGAGCCTCCTACTACAGGAATGGACAAGTATGATATGGCATGACTGAGTTGCAGCTTGGATCTTGGAAGATGAAGAAGTCTGTCAAACATTTACATTTTATTTTATTTCACTGTCAGGGCCACCACAAAATCTTTTTTTCTCAGAGCTTCTGATTAACTTCTCCCCTCTAACTTTTCACCCCATAATCAAGAACAGCAGAATTGCTAATCTAACCCTTGGTCGCCATCCCGTTTACTTTTAATGAATTGATTTCACCTGAGGACCTGCTGATCAGGAGGCTGAGCATTTTCAGCCCTGTTGTCAGAAAGGCAACATGGCTTATGTCAATGTGCTTTCACAGAAGATACTTGGATATAATCTCCACTTCCCTTTTACCTGTTAACTTGTCAAAGTAAATTTACTTCATTATCACCTCGCATAAGGGTTCATGTTTCAGTATTAACCATAATTTGACAGCAATTGAGCAAATGTAATGATTGCTACCAAGAGAACATAAAATTGGTATATAAAAAGCAATTCCTTTTAAGATGGAGCAAAGCACAGGGCCAGAGAGAAGAGTGGAAATGGAAACAACACAGAACAATGCTTCAGCAAATACTATTTTACCCTTTGTATTACAGGCAAGATGGTATCTGAATACTCTTCTGAAAAATTAATTAGAACCTGAAAAAATTTTATTGTTTTGGAATTCTTTTGGCTACAAAAACATCCATTTATGACATGGCTTTATTGTTCCTCATTGAGAGCAACACTTCCCTGCCATACAAAATATCTTAGAGAGCGAGAGGACAGATTTAAAAACTCAGTGACTTCAATCCCAACAATTGGTTTTAGCTTTAAATATAAGCATTTGAAATATTATTTTAATTACCTCACAAGTTTTTTGCTGTCTCCTGTCTGACTTTGTCATATAATACTGCTACAGGAATGCCGTCCAAATGCTCATTATGATTATTGTAATCATATTGAAATATTTTCAATTATTCTTTTGCAATTTCAAATCTTTTGCAGATTTTATAGGAAAATTTGGTGAGATAATGATAATATTGACAGCTGTTGTATGTATATTGCAAATCGATTTAGAAACTTTTACAGATAGAAGGTTGTACTTGAAGGAAGAATTGTCTGTGGCTGTCACCAGTTGACTTGTACTTTTCTTTTATCAGATGGAAGACATGACAACTATCCATACCAGTACCATTACAGAACTAGAGAACAATCAGAGTGCTGCAATAACTATTCTTCAAAATAAGCATGAAAAGAAACTTGAAGGTACTACTTAGAATTGATATAAAGAGAACTACCTTGTAATACATTGCTGTATATTGATAGAAAGGATGGTAGTACAAGGAAAATCTCTGGGAAATGGACAAGTAAATAATTGCAAAGGAAGCCGTAATGAAAAGAATGCATTGATATCCATATTCTGCAGGTATAGTTTATATCAATATGACAAGTATGTTTGTATTCATTCTTTTTGTAGATTCTTTGAGTGATTGTGTAGGTTTCTGAACCACTTACTGTTCATTCATCCACATGCCTCTGCCCCAACTCCAGCATTTTCTCTCTCCCATACTTCTCTCCATCTGCCCATTGTTCTTTATGAATCCTTGTTCCACCAACCACCTGCTGGCTCCTGTCTCACCTCTCTTTATACTGGCTATCTTCCCTCTATACCCAATCCTGATGCATGGCTTCAACCCAATAGTCACAATTTCCTCACCCCCTGCGGCTTCTGAGTTCCTTCAGCAGATAGTTTGTTGACCTCTCCTACAAACTGCTTCTCACTGGTATTAGTAGGAAATTGCATCAATACCACTTGCAGCATCTGCTCCAGCTGACCGCTGAAATAATTTTAATTGAGCAGCAAATCACACATTTTCAATTGTTCCCAAGTCATAAACAGTAGAGAACTATTTTTGAACCAATGACCTTAATCTGCCAAAATGTACTGACATATTCTGGAAAGAGCAGAAAAAAATTACCCAGAGACTTCAAACAAAATTTATGAAGATTCACCGACTGAGTTTATTATAATTCAAATACAGAAGACTGAAAAAATCCTAGTTTTCAACTGTTGAAATATATGTAAATGTTAATTTTGTCAAGCTAGTTTCCATCTACAATTTGTTTCATATTTCTCCTTCTAGGGTATTTGACTTTCTCAATGGTATTTACAGTAAAATTTCATACAGAATTTTCTTTTTCAGAACTAAAAGCCATCCATGAAGTTGAGAGGATGACTTTAGAAGAAGAATTTGAAAAACTAAGACTTTCCCTTCAGGTTAGTAGCGCTTCAGAACATGGAGTTAAGGCAAAGGCTTATTTGGGACCAGTCATCATGAAAATCAATAATTTTTGTTTTCAAATATGTAATTGCTGATGAATTCCATTTCTTTATTTTGCATGTGATATTGAGACAAATGTCATTTTTAGCTTAACTGCACTTTCCCACCAAAAGCATGAGATGCAAAAGACAGATAAAAAGAACGTGTGAAACTAGGAGTGCACCACTGGCCCCTTCAAGCCTTCTGCACTACTCAATGTATTTATGACCAGGAGTTGACTTCTTCTCAGTGCCTGAATCCCAGATGCACCAATTCCCTGAACTTTCAAAAATGTATCTATCTCTTGTATAAATACGACCAGAAGCCTCCAAGATGGAGAATTCCAGGGATTAATCACCCTGTGTTAACACTCCTCTGAAGAAATTTGGAATGTGTCATTATATTAAGTGTACTATATACAGTAACTCAACGCCTTGTCACTATTGGAAGCAGGGGTAAAAATTCTTTAAAATAACAATTAAAAAGTTTAATGTTGAATATGAAGGTTTGGAGTTCAATGTTTTAGTGGATTGGACAATGTACACTAGTCTAAGTGAAAAATTTACAGTACTGTGCAAAGGTCTTGGGCACATATATATAGCCATGGTGCCTAAGACTTTTGCACAGCACTCTATTTGTCAACATGGAGTGGAGAGTGAGTTTGTTGGGAATGAGCATGCAGTGCTGTTGGAGGGGTGTGGGACAGGTGGCAGAGAAGGAGTGCCAGGAGCGGAAGGAGGTGTGGGTGCAGCCTCACCCAGCCCTGATACACCAGGCAAGGTCATTTGATTCCAAACAATTGGTTTATTGATCATTATGGAATGTCTGTCTGGTGATTTCCACTTCCTCCCTCCCCTCTCCTTTACCCACTTTCAGTCTGCAGTAGAGACCCATAGCAGAATCCAATTTATCATCTCTCACATACTATATGTCATGATTTTTTTCTTTTTGCAGCCGCAGTACAATGCAATACATAAACATTGTTACAGTACTGTCCAAAGGCCTTGGACACCCTTGCGTACTCGCTCTCTATCTTCCTCTTGAAGCTAGTAAGTCTCTCTCTTTTAGACCCATCCATATGGCATAAACTACGACAAGAAATGTGTTGATGTAAGGAGGAAGATAATAATAAATTCACTTTTGCAAATGTTCTGTTTTTCCTCAAGATGCAGTTTAGAGAAGGAAAGGAAATGTAGGATCTGGATCATCAATAGTTGAACATCCAGATGTTAATGGTCAAAGCCTACAAGACATACTTCAGAATTGGGGATCATTATTTCCCTCTGATAACAAAACAACACCGTTTCCACAATTTATTGTTTTCTGTTTCTGTATTCCAGGATCAAGTTGACACGTTAACATTTCAGAATCGTTCACTGAAGGACAAAGCAAAACGATTTGAAGAGGCCTTAAAAAAAAACATAGATGAGCAAGTTGAGGTAGAGTATTCCTGGAGTTTGTGTGTCATAATTAAGGAATGCTTGAAATGATCAATATTGCTTAATTAAATTTTTCATTTCTCTCTGAAGATCACATAGAAGTATTGTAATATTCACAAGAACAGATATGTAATGTTATGTCAGTTTTTCATAATTGGAGTCAATTCATCTCCGTGTAATCTATCAGCAAGCCAAAAGCTGGCTCTACAGGTGATAAGTGGTGAGAGTTCAGTACATCATACCTTATGTAGATTATGGAGATAGAAGATGAATGATTAATATAGGTCATTTTGTGAAATTAGATTGCTGTTAGATTGCGAAATTAGACTGTTGAGGCTGTCACTAGCATTTTGTACTTGAACGTGGAACTAGGTGTTCTCATCAAAACTGAGAATCACTTTTGATTTCCACTCTTACTTTGCTTTCCCCATAACTCATTCAGGCTTTTCCTGTCACACTTTGTCTGGTGAGCCACTTGGGGAAAGTGTGGTTGATGCACTGTCATTTGATAGTAATGTACAATATATAAAAAGACAGTGGGGAAACGCTATATGTAGATTAAAGTTCTAGAAGTTGGCTTTCATCACAGAAAACAGAAATAATATTTCCCCAGAGTGCCTGTTTATATACATTACTGTCAAACCACAATTTGGAAGATACATGATGGTTTGCAGGATATTATATGCGGATTGAAGTTCTGGAATTTGGATTTCATTATAGCAAATGGATCCATTTTCTATGATGCAATCCAATTTCCAGAACTTTCCCCATTGTGTCTTTTGAGGACTCAACAGACACAAGTGAAGTTGTTACTTTTTACTTAGTGACACTGCACGGTACAAATGAATGGTTCCTGATTGGGTAAAGATATACGTAGGTAATGAAAAGCAAAGAAACTGCAGATGCTGGCAGTACTCAGCAGATTAGGTGGAAAGACAGAGTTAACATCCAGGTGCAAAGTTTTAAAAGTTATCTCTATTAGGTGCAGCCCGTCCTGCTGAGTGTTTTCGGGATTTACTATACATAGGTTAACCATTAGGTATTGATGGACAAGAAATATTCTGCTGCAAAATCATTTTAGTATGAACTGTCAGTTTATTTATTCATGATTTCAGAGGCGTAACACTTTGGTTGCACTTTATCTCCTTTTCCCATAGTTTAAGCAACCAGTGTCATTTGATAGTAAAATGGACATAGAACATTGCAGATTTTAATTTTGGTTCATTTAGATGATTTTTTCAGTCCTTCTTGCTGTTTGGAAAAATTGGAAATTTTTTGTTTCTATTAATCACAACTAAATCCAAATCAGTTCAGGTTGAGCACCCCTTATCTGAAATGCTTGGGGCAGGAAGTGATTTGTATTTTGGAACATATGATGAGATGGCTCGGGATCGCCATCATTTCTGACGCTGAATTTATGTGCTACTGGTAAAGTGTCTTTGTCTTACACTTGTTCATCACTGATACGTACTTAACAACAACAGTAAATACATACCATTAATATAATGGAAATAGAATGTGTGCAGGCTAACAAAAGCAGCATCGCAGCATCGGGAGAAAACCTCAATCAGCTGCTGAACAACCAGTTTTCAGACTCCACCTTCAATGGCAAGTTTTAATTAAAAGGTTACAGTAACCTGTATTTGAATTTTACTTTTATTAGGTTTTATATCAGGTATAAAAACAATCAAAACTGTAGACTTGTTCTGATGTTAGATTTTCATAAGTGACAATCTTGGCAAACTCATTAATGAATTTCCCTATTGCGTCATGATCAGCAGGCACTTTAAAAATTTAACGCCATGCCGGTTCCTAAATTTCTGCCACCAGCCTGCTGACTATTCAAAATTACCCTCAATTTTCAGTTTATCATGGTAGATCTTTGCTCGTTTCATGATCAGCATACCATTAATTGGCATATGTTCACACTGACACTGATGAATCTGCTCTTTCAATACATAATCGATATCTTCATTTTTTGCTCTATGCAGTGTTTTTGTATTTTTCATTAGCTTCTGTTCATTACATATGTGAGGTCACTTCTCAGAAATGTCTGTGCTGCGCAGAAACCTGCCCATCACCTGGGAACCTTCCCAGTGCTTTGTGAAATTTTCCAATTGTGACGTAGTTTACTGCTCAAAAAACTTCTGGATTTCGGAAGTTTTCAGATTTTGGATAAGGGGTACTCAACCTGTAATAGCAATGGATAATTTGGAATGCTTTGTTGGTTTAGACTGGAAAATTCAGCCTTACTTGCATTGATCAGAATTACACCAGAGGAGGTTCTACCTATACAGGAACATGGGATGAAATGGCATAATTTGAAAAGGGACAAGTAGTTCTCAGTAAGTCTTTCTTTCCTTAAGTAGAGTTGCTAAAAAAAAACAACTCCTCAAGCACTTTATTTCTCATTGTACATTTTGATCTAATCCAAATGAAAAATTATTTTCTGACTTGCCAGCAATTTACAGAGTCTTAATATGTGAAGTGATGTAGAAATGCCTCTGAGAAACGTGATGTTAATATATTCTGAGACACAAAGTTGTGTTGTGAATAAACTGGAGGTTTTCATCTGATTATTATGTAGCTGGACACTATCCCCTACCCAATCAATAATCATAATCCTTTGAATAAAATGTATTTATGTCAATATTACCGGAGTGTAAGGATGGCACTATCAAACTCAAAACTGCCTGCTTGAGAGGTGATGCTGAATACAATATTGCTGGATAGGGATTTATTCTGTATGTCCAGTGGAGAGTGGAGTTGCTGATCAAGCAGTTTGAGCAAGGTGCAAGAGCCAGACGGGATGGATTTCGGCTGCCTTCAGATAATAATAAACCAATTTCAATAATAACACACAAAATGCTGAAGAACGCAGCAGATCAGGCAGTATCAATGGAGAAGAATAAACAGTGCTTTGGACTCAGATCTTTCATCAACTCTGCAGCATCTGCAGAATCTCTTGTGTTTACAGTACCAATATTCCTGCATTATGATAAATACAAAGGAAAATATTAGCTTTATTTCTCACAAGGACATTAAAGCATCAGAACACACAGTGAAATGTGTTGTTTGCATCAAAGGCCAACACTGTCTGAGGAGATGCTTGGACAACCCGCGACTGTCGCCTTGCTTCCAGTGCCCTCACTCTGTAGCGTGTCTTTATGTCTTTGGAACGTGGAAGGGAATTGGAGCACCCAGAAGAAGCCCATGTGGTCAAGGAGAGAATGTATAAACAGCTCACAGACAGCAGCTGGAAATGAACCCTGATTGTGGGTTCTGAAAAGCGTTACATTAGCCACTACACTAACTTGCCGTGAGGCTCCATACATGTGGCTACTAAGATGGCTGTTGACACTACCTCTGATTTTCAGAACCATAGTGCTGTTTGTTACAGCAAGCCATGGTAACTAACAGTGAATGTTTGTGTGTGGGAGTGAGTGAGTGAGATAGAACCTAACTTTGTAATATATGGCATAGTAGCATAGCAATAAGCATAATGCTTTACTGCGGCAACTGTAAGATAGGGGTTCAATTGCTGACGCTGTCTGTTACGAGTTTTTTCATTCTCACTGTGACTGCATGGGTTTCCTCTAGGTGCTCCAGTTTCCTCCCACATTCCAAAGCCATAGGAGTTGGGGTTGGTAAGTTGTGGGCCACGTTCTGTTGGCAACACTTGCAGGCTGAGCCCTGCACATTGTGGTCAGTTGGTCTTTGATGCAAACAACACATTTCACTATATGTTCTGATGTTTCAATATACATACTTCTTGACAAATAAAGCTCTTCTTTCTTGCTTATATTTATACTTGGGCTCTGTATAGTTGCATTTTACCAATGAGACAGGAAGTCACTTCAAATAATAACATTTCAAGTACCATAATGTATGGTTTAATGGACGAAAGTCAAAATTGAGCCAATCTTAAATTTAAACATTTTTACCTTGTTTTTTTATATATTTGACAGATTGCCTTGGCACCTTACCAGCACTTAGAGGAAGATATGAACAGTTTAAAACATGTTCTTGAAATGAAAAATCAACAAATTCACAACCAAGAAAAGAAAATTATGCAACTGGAAAAACTGGTTAGAAAAATAGATAGATTTCTATTCATTAAACTTGCAAGGTTTAGAACCAGATTTATAAATTTGTTATATCCATGTAGTTTTAATGGAAATGCCATTAAGATTGTGCTTTTGTATTAGATTGAAAAAGTAGCTCCTTTAAATGGAAATTACTCCAATTTCATTTGTCTAGTTCCATTTTTCAGTATTACATGATAAAAACTGATGTTTCTTTAGATTCAGTCTGGAAATCCAACTGAGCGGTTCCAATTGCTAATAACTATGTGCAACCAGCTTTGTTTTGCATGGAGAAAACCACAATTATGTAATTCCCACTGTAACATTTGTTTTAGTGTTATTGAATGAAATTAGACATCCCACTTGTAGTCTAAGTTACAATACAATCTGTTGCTCTCAGTTCTCACTCTGAACTGTTCTTCTTCAGTGTTCCCAATCCTACACTTCCCTCACATTTTCTTAGATCCCTCACTCTAATATTTACAACCATCCTTCGCTCCTCCAACCTACAGTGGAAGAACTCAACAGAACTCTGTGGAACTCTTTGGAGCCACTGCCTCTCTGCCCTAATGATCTGGGTTCAATCTTAACCTCCAGTGTCATCTATATGGAGTTTGCATGTTTCCCTGGTGACTGTGTGGGTTTCCCCTGGGTGCTCCAGTTTCCTCCCAAATCCCAAATACATGTAGGCTAATTGGCCATAATGGGTAGTAGAAGGATAGAATCTAGGGAGGAAGACGGAATTTGTGTAGGATTAAAGTAAATGGGTGATTGATTGCTATCACCACACATCTAATCCAGTAGACAATTAGGAAGCACTATCAAACACCAAAACATAGTTTTGCTATCATCTCATACAATCTTTGATGCCATCAAATGGGAGAAATTGCAGAGAAATTGTTGTAAATCTAGTCAAGAAAAAAAGAAGAGCTTACGAAAAGTTCAAAAAGCTAGGTAATGATAGAGATCTAGAAGATTATAAGGCTAGCAGGCAGGAGCTTAAGAGAGAAATTAGGAGAGCCAGAAGGGGCCATGAGAAGGCCTTGGCAGACAGGATTAAGGAAAACCCCAAGACATTCTACAAGTATGTGAAGAGCAAGAGGATAAGACGTGAGAGGATAGGACCAATCAAGTGTGACAGTGGAAAACTGTGTATGGAACCAGAACAGATAGCAAAGGTACTTAATGAGTACTTTGCTTCAGTATTCACTACGGAGAAGGATCTTGACGATTGTAAGGATGACTTACAGCAGACTGAAAAGCTTGAGCATGTGGGTATTAAGAAAGAGGATGTGCTGGAGTTTTTGGAAAGCATCAAGTTGGATAAGACACCAGAACCGGACGAGATGTACCCCAGGCTACTGTGGGAGGTGAGGGAGGAGATTGCTGACCCTCTGGTGATGATCTTTGCATCATCAATGGAGATGGGAGAGGTTCTGGAGGATTGGAGGGTTGCGGATGTTGTTCCATTATTCAAGAAAGGGAGTAGAGATAGCCCAGGAAATTATAGACCAGTGAGTCTTACTTCAGTGGTTGGTAAGTTGATGGAGAAGATCCTGAGAGGCAGGATTTATGAACATTTGGAGAGGCATAATATGATTAGGAATAATCAGCATGGCTTTGTCAAAGGCAGGTCATGCCTTACGAGTCTGATTGATTTTTTTTGAGGATGTGACTAAACACATTGATGAAGGTAGAGCAGTAGATGTAGTGTACATGGATTTTAGCAAGGCATTTGATAAGGTACCCTATGCAAGGCTTATTGAGAAAGTAAGGAGGCATGGGATCCAAGGGGACTGTGCTTTGTGGATCCAGAATTGGCTTGCCCACAGAAGGCAAGAAGTGGTTGTAGACGAGTCATATTCTTCATGGAGGTAAGTGACCAGTGGTGTGCCTCAGGGATTTGTTGTGGGACCCCTTCTCTTTGTGATTTTTATAAATGACCTAGATGAGGAAGTGGAGGGATGGGTTAGTAAATTTGCTGATGATACAAAGGTTGGGGGTTTTGTGGATAGTGTGGAGGGCTGTCAGAGGTTACTGTGAAACATTGATAGGATGCAAAACTAGGCTGAGAAGTGGCAGATGGATTTCAACCCAGATAAGTGTGAGGTGGTTCATTTTGGTAGGTCAAATATGATGACAGAATATAGTAGAGACATTTGTATTAATGGTAAGACTCTTGGTAGTGTAGATCTTGGGGTCTGAATCCATAGGACACTCAAAGCTGCTGCGCAGGTTGACTCTGTGGTTGAGAAAGCGTACGGTGCATTGGCCTTCAATCGTGGGATTGAGTTTAGGAATTGAGAGGTAATGTTGCAGCTATATAGGACCCTGGTCTGACCCCACTTGTCCCACTGTGCTCATTTCTGGTCGCCTCACTGTAGGAAGGATGTGGAAACCATAGAAAGGGTGCAGAGGAAATTCACTATAGGAAGGATGTTGCCAGAATGAGGGGGGGGATGCCCCCTTATGAGAATAGGTTAAGTGAACTTGGCCTTTTTTCCTTGGAGTGATGGAGGATGAGTGGTGACCTGATAGAGGTGTATAAGATGATGAGAGGCATTGATCGTGTGGATAGTCAGAGGCTTTTCCCCAGGGCTTTAATGGCTAGCATGAGAGGGCATAGTTTTAAGGTGCTTGGAAGTAGATATAGAGGAGTTGTCAGGGGTAAGTTTTTTTTTTTACGCAGAGAGTGGTGAGTGCATGGAATGGGCTGCCAGTGACAGTGGTGGAAACTCCTGGACAGGTATATGGAGCTCAGAAAAATAGAGGGCTATAGGTAACCCTAGGTAATTTCTAAGGTAAGGACATGTTCGGCATAGCTTTGTGGGCCTAAGGGCCTGTATTGTGCTGTAGGTTTTCTATGTTTCTATCCTTCTCACGTTTGACTAACTTCAGAAATGCAGCTCCAGTTTGTCTCTATCATGATGACACGCATGCCATGACTATAACTAACAGGTCCACAACCATCTTAATGCCGAGGCATCATTTCCCCAATACTTTCTCACCTAAGTGGCACGCCTCTCCAACAAGCTTTCTGCAGGATTGGAGCTGATCTATAGAACAAATAGGAAACTGTTCAACCTGTATCGCCTGCACTTCAGAACCAAGGGCACCCCACCTTCAGCCACTGAAATGCAACAGAGACATGTCCACATTTGGAGGTATTGTTGATTCAGTCATATGAAAAAAGTGCCCTTATACTTATCATCCACAAGATAAAGATCCAATGTCAACCACTCCTCACTCTCCAACACAAGGTCTAAAATAAGTCCCTAGGAAATTTGGACTACTTTCAATAGCTAAGGAGCTGTCTTCTCGAAATCAAGACTGACAGATAATGAAATTTGCTGTCATTTTTGGTGTGCCTTTACAGCCTTTGGCCATCTGAGGAAGAGAGTGTTTGATAGTGAAGACCTCAAACCCAACACAAAGCACAGAGTCTAATGGCAAGCAGCAACCCTTGTCTTCATGTACACTTCTGAGACTCAGAGAATTAGAGAGGCCACTAATGTTGCCTCTGCAATGTTCACTAGCAAGATAGACACCAATATCCATATCCTTTTCCTGCCAGTGTGCATAATGTTGAGGCCCCAATTACAGGCAGTCACCTTCAATGGGCAAGCCATTTTCACCGCATGCCCAGCACTGAACTCTCAAAATAGACCCTCTGTTCTATGCTCTTATACAGGAAGAGATCATTAACTGGATTAAGGAAGATAATCAGAAATATCCTCAGAGCCCCTGAGAAAGTGCGGTGACCCCACCGAATCATGGGAATTCGCAACCCGTGATCTTTGAAAATGGAGACAGAGCATCATAATCAAGTCTACTATTGGCAGCACACAGAAGCCCAGTGTAAATGTACAAGTAGTGTACTACTTCCCCAGTTGTCCAGTTACCAAGCTTGGCCCGCATGTGGCAAAGTGTGCAAATCCCAAATTGGCCTAATCAGCCATCTTCAGACTCTGACGACAGGAGTGGAAGACATCCTTGATCCAGAGAGAGGGACTAAAAGGAAGTGAAGGGTATTTCAGCATATGCACACCAATAATCTGTCAGCCAGGGTTCACATTCAAATCTTCCATTGTATTTCCATGTTGTTGCAAACCTCAAACCCCCATGTTCACAGCTGTGCATTTTAAGCCCAAGGGTACCAGTGGTTTAGCTCACAGACCACTGGCTATCTCCTCTTGCCAGTGAATAGCCTCCCACCAGATTTGCTGTAGGCACTGTATAGGAGCAATCAGGCAGCAAGGGCACAATGAAGATGGGCACTGAGAAGATTACAAACAAGAGATTCAACAGATGCTGTAAACCTTGAGCAACACACAAAATGCCGGAGGAACTCAGTAGGTCAGGCAGCACCTATGGAGGGGAAACAGTCAACATTTTGGGCTGAGATCTGCTTAAGGAGAGGGTGCTGAAGAGAATTAGCAACAGGATAGAGGCATACAAGATGATAAGAGGCATAGTTAGAGACTTCCAGGGAGGAAATGGCTAATGCAAGGGGTTTGGAGGAAAGTAAAGGGAAGGTGTCAGAGGTAGGTTTGTACATAGAGAGTGGTGGATGCATGGGACACGCTGCAGGGGTGGTGGTAGAGACAGATGCATTAGGGGCTTACACAGGTACATGGGTGGAAGAGGAATGGAGGCGTATGTGGGAGGGAAGGGTTAGATTAATCTTGGAGTGGGTGAAAGGGTTGGTACAACATCGTGTGTCGAAGTGCCTTTACTGCGCTCTACTGTTCTATGATCCACTTGCTCTGCTTCTCTCTCTCCTCTTATTCTTTTGTTTTCTCTGAAGGAGTGATCCTTTTAATTCCAGCATGTAACAAAGTTGATTATACCTAAAGTGATGGAGTTATTGCCCCTGGAATCACAGCAAATAAACATACATATAACATAGAATAGTACAGCACAGTACAGGCCCTTCGGTACACAATGTTGTGCCGACCCTCAAACCCTGCCTCCCATATAAGCCCCCACCTTAAATTCCTCCATATACCTGTCTAGTAGTCTCTTAAACTTCACTAGTGTATCTGTCTCCACCACTGACTCAGGCCGTGCATTCCACACACCAACCACTCTCTGAGTAAAAAACCTTCCTCTAATAACCCCCTTGAACTTCCCATCCCTTATCTTAAAGCCACGTCCTCTTGTATTGAGCAGTGGTGCCCTGGGGAAGAGGTGCTGGCTATCCACTCTATCTATTCCTCTTATTATCTTGTACACCTCTATCATGTCTCCTCTCATCCTCCTTCTCTCCAAAGAGTAAAGCCCTAGCTCCCTTAATCTCTGATCATAATGCATACTCTCTAAACCAGGCAGCATCCTGGTAAATCTCCTCTGTACCCTTTCCAATGCTTCCACATCCTTCCTATAGTGAGGTGACCAGAACTGGACACAGTACTCCAAGTGTGGCCTAACTAGAGTTTTATGGAGCTGCATCACTACATCGCGACTCTTAAACTCTATCCCTCGACTTATGAAAGCTAACACCCCATAAGCTTTCTTAACTACCCTATCTACCTGTGAGGCAACTTTCAAGGATTTGTGGACATGTACCCTCAGATTCCTCTGCTCTTCCACACTACCAAGTATCCTGCCATTTACTTTGTACTCTGCCTTGGAGTTTGTCCTTCCAAAGTGTACCACCTCACACTTCTCCGGGTTGAACTCCATCTGCCACTTCTCAGCCCACTTCTGCATCCTATCAATGTCTCTCTGCAATCTTTGACAATCCTCTACACTATCTACAACACCACCAACCTTTGTGTTGTCTGCAAACTTGCCAACCCACCCTTCTACCCCCACATCCAGATCGTTAATAAAAATCACGAAAAGTAGAGGTCCCAGAACAGATCCTTGTGGAACACCACTAGTTACGATCCTCCAATCTGAATGTACTCCCTCCACCACCACCCTCTGCCTTCTGCAGGCAAGCCAATTCTGAATCCACCTGGCCAAACTTCCCTGGATTCCATGCCTTCTGAATTTCTGAATAAGCCTACCGTGTGGAACCTTGTCAAGTGCCTTACTAAAATCCATATAGATCACATCCACTGCACTACCCTCATCTATATGCCTGGTCATCTCCTCAAAGAACTCTATCAGGCTTGTTAGACACAATCTGCCCTTCACAAAGCCATGCTGACTGTCCCTGATCTGACCATGATTCTCTAAATGCCCAGAGATCCTATCTCTAAGAATCTTTTCCAACAGCTTTCCCACCACAGACGTAAGGCTCACTGGTCTATAATTACCCGGACTATCCCTACTACCTTTTTTGAACAAGGGGACAAATTCGCCTCCCTCCAATCCCGTACCATTCCCGTGGACAACAAGGACATAAAGATCCTAGTCAGAGGCTCAGCAATCTCTTCCCTCGCCTTGTGGAGCAGCCTGGGGAATATTCCGTCAGGCCCCGAGGACTTATCCGTCCTAATGTATTTTAACAACTCCAACACCTCCTCTCCCTTAATATCAACATGCTCCAGAACATCAGCCTCACTCATATTGTCCTCACCATCATCAAGTTCCCTCTCATTGGTGAATACCGAAGAGAAGTATTCATTGAGGACCTTGCTCACTTCCACAGCCTCCAGGCACATCTTCCCACATTTATCTCTAATCGGTCCTACCTTCACTCCTGTCATCCTTTTGTTCTTCACATAACTGAAGAATGCCTTGAGGTTTTCCTTTACCCTACTCGCCAAGGCCTTCTCATGTCCCCTCCTTGCTCTTCTCAGCCCCTTACTAAGCTCAACAAAAACAGTGTTGAGCGACGAAGCCAATAGTTATATTACTTTCAACACAGAGCACTCAGAGCTAATTAAGCAGAAATTACATCTTTTACAGGAGTTTACTTATTGGAATAAAACTGGAACATGCAATGGCAGCATGGATTTTGTCTCACACTGTTAATTTCTAAGTTTGACCTCCCAGTGCAGTGGACCAATATTGGAAATTTGTTGGCAGTTTCCATTATTTACCAACATAATGGATAGAAAACCATACCACACACAAATTCCCATGATGAGGTACCAGTCTGTGACAGTTTCGAAAGTTAATACTCAACACAAAATGCTGGAGGAACTCAGCAGATCAGGCAGCATCTATGGAAAAAGAGTACAGTGGACATTTCAGGCCAAAATCTTTCAGTAGAACTAATCTACTGTTGTGTATTTAGTATTTCAGTAATATTTGAGTAATATTGTAAATATATTGTTTAAGCATTCTTTGTTGTTTACATAATTCATTACAGGTTATATGTAAAAGCACACTAAAGTCATATGTCATTATGCTACTACGTCATTTGTGCAAGCCTCATTAACAGTAAAACTAAATGTACACAAGTTATTCCCAGATCCCGTGTTTTCCTTTCAATCAGTTTTATGTTTTGGAGCAACAAAACATAACATCTACATCCTCAGTCTTGTTACTAAGGCAGTGCCTGCACACTTCCAGTGCATATTAAGAGTTAGAACATGTTTCCTTGTAATACTGTTTAACTGCAGGACTTTGGTAGCCATTACAGCTAAGAAATATTCACAATGGCGCATTAATTTTCTTGAAGCAAGGTCATTTTTCTGTCATCTCTGCAGGCTGAGAAGAATGTGGTATTGGAAGAAAAAGTTCAAGTACTTCAACAGCAGAATGAAGATCTGAAAGTCAGGATTGATAACAATGCTGCCTTAACAAGGTTAGTGGTCAAATGCAACACACTTGCATCAAAAGCAGTTATACAAACCCTAAACTGAACCGGCAGAACATTCACTTAATGTTAGCTTGAAGTTCCAAACGCTTTCATGAGAGAATTTGGGTATGTAAGCTTTCCAATATCTCAAGGAAAAGAAAACCATAGGCCCTGTAATTTACCTGGATGGGTCATTCAAGAGAATTACTTCCCATTACGAGTGTGTGGAATCTAGACAATAGCTAATTTTGAAAATCCTATTGTTTTTTGCACCTATTGTTTTCTACAGGATGTGGTCTTTCGTGTAATTTTACTGGTTCAGGAGTCTGGGCTGACACTAAGCCAAGCCCGAAAGGAAAGACGACCGTAAGCCAGCAGCAGAATTAAGCCATTTAGCCCACTGAGTCTGCTCACCTGTGGCCTCATCCCTGTCAGCCCCATTCTCCTGCTTTCTCCCTGTCACCTTTGGTGCCCTAACTCTCTGGCTATCCATCCCATAGGATGATGGTGGTTCCTTTCAGTCAGTTAGTGGGGTTTGAGGATACCCCACTCCTCAGAAAGGAACAGCGTATGTGTGAGTGGACTTTAGTTGAGTAGGAGGTTGCACAGGTCTGGACCCACCCTCTCGACATGACCTCCCGGATCCAGCGGCATGGTGGGGTCCAAGACGGCTGGGGGAAGTTCTGTTGCAGCGAATGGCCAGACCAAACTTCGATGCAAGGGATGCCCTTTCCGCACTTCACGGCACGTGTTTGCTAGATGGCCGTTGACCCTACGACAGGGTTCATCCACCCTTTGACAGGTCTTGTTTTTGTCCTGCAGGGTGTCTAGCCACCCTCCTCACCAGGCAAGCCTGTTGGGGGAGCTGGTTTAGTCGCCGACCACCCGACCATGCGACAGGTAGTACTGGGTTACATGGTACCAGTAGCACTCAGACGAGTGACCTGACTAATCAAGAACCTATCAAACTATACTCAGCGGCTTGGCCTCCACAGCCGTTTGTAGCAATGAATTCCATAGATTCACTACCCTCTGGCTAGAGAAATTCTCCGGCTGTTCTGAATGAACATCCCCCTAGTCTGAAACTTTCCTCGTACATTAACTCTTTCATTCTGGGAGTCATTCTCATGAACCTCCTCAGGACCCTCTCCAATGCAAGCACATCTTTTTTTAGATAAGGGGCCCAAAAGTGCTCACAGTACTCCCAAGTGCAGTCTGACTAATTCCTTATAAAGCTTCAGTGTTATATCCTTGCTTTTGTATTCTAGTCCTCTCGAAATGAATGCTAACATTGGACTCTTTACCACCAACTCAACCTACAAATTAACCTTTAGGGAATCCCACCCCAAGGACTCCCAAGTCCTTTTGCATCCACGATTTTTGAATTTTCTCCCCATTTAGAAAAGTTTTTTTTTGTTTCTTCTCCCAAAGTGCATGACCACACATTTCCTGACACTATATTCCATCTGCCACTTCTTTGCCCATTCTCCCAATCTAAGTCCTTCTGCAGACTCCCTGCTTGCTCAACACTACTTGCCCCTCCACCTATCTTCATATCGTCCATAAACATGGCCACAAACCCATCAATTCCATCATCTAAATCATTCACATATAATGTGAAAAGAAGTGATCCTGACATCAACTCCTGAGGAACACCGGTAATCACCGGCAGCCAACCAGAAAAGGCCCCTTTATTCCCACTCTTTGCCTCCTGCCAGCCAGCCAATCTTCTATCTATGCTAATACCTTTCCTGTAATACCATGGGCTCTTGTCTTGTTCAGCAGCTTCATGTGCAACACTTTGTCAAAGGCCTAATGAAAATCCAAGTAAACAACGTTCACCGACTCTCCTTTGTCTATCTTGCCTGTTATTTCCTCAAAGAATCCCGTCAGATTTATCAGGCAAGATTTCCCCTTAAGGTAACCATGCTGACTTTGGCCTACTTTATCATGTGCCTCCAAGTACCTTAAAACCTCATCCTTATAATAGACTCCAAAATCTTCCCAACCACTGACATCAGGCTAACTGGCCAATAATTTCCTCTCTTTTGCCTCCCTCCCTTTTTAAAAGAGTGGAATGACATTTGCAGTTTTCCGGTTCTCCAGAGCCATTCTAGAATCTATGCCTTCACAATCTCTTCAGCAACATCCTTCAGAACCTTCAGGTGTAGTCCATCCAGTCCAGGTGACTTACCTACCTTCAGAACTTTCATCCTCCCATGCGTCTTCTCCTTAGTAATAACATTCACTTCTGCCTCTGACACTCTTAAATTTCTGGCATAATGCTTTTGCTTTCCAAAGTCACTCTGCCACTCCTTGTGCCCCATTACCGCCTCTCCAGTGGTCTGATATTCACTCTCACCTCTCTTTTACTCTTTACATATTTGAAAACACTTTTGGTATCCTCTTTTATATTATTGACTAGCTTTTCTTCATATTTTATCTTTTCTCTCCTTTTGGCCTTTAGAGGTGTCTTCTGTTGTTTGTCAAGATCTTCTCTATCTTCTACCCACTAACTTTTGTTATATGCCCTCTCCTTTGTTTTCTGCTGTCTTTGACTTCCCTTGTCAGCCATGGTTGCCTCATCCTCCCTCTAGAATACTTCTTCATCTTTGGGGTGTATCAATCCTGTGCCTTTTGAATTGTCCCCAGGAACTCCGCGATTGCTGTTCTGCTGTCATTCCTGCTAATGTCACTTCCAATCAACTTTGGTCAGCTCCTCTCTCCATATAACCATATAACAATTACAGCACGGAAACAGGCCAACTTGGCCCTTCTAGTCCATGCTGAATTCTTACTCTCACCTAGTCCCACCGACCTGCACTCAGCCCATAACCCTCCATTCCTTTCCTGTCCATATATCGATCCAATTTAACTTTAAATGACAACATCGAACCTGCCTCAACCACTTCTGCTGGAAGCTCGTTCCACACAGCTACCACTCTCTGAGTAAAGAAGTTCCCCCTCATGTTACCCCTAAACTTGTGTCCTCTAATTCTCAACCCATGCCCTCTTGTTTGAATCTTCCCCACTCTCAATGGAAAAAGCCTATCCACATCAACTCTATCTATCCCCCGCATAATTTTAAATACCTCTATCAAATCCCCCCTCAACCTTCTACGCTCCAAAGAATAAAGACCCAGCTTGTTCAACCTTTCTCTGTAACTTAGGAGATGAAACCCAGGTAACATTTTAGTAAATCTCCTCTGTACTCTCTCAATTTTATTGACATCTTTCCTACAATAATATCTCGTGCCTCAATAATTCCCTTTACTCCACTGTAATACTAATGCATCTTATCTTTTCTCTCTCAAGCAGCAGGGTGAATTCAATCATATTATGATCACTGCCTAAGAGTTACTTTATCTTAAACTCCCTAATCAAATTTGATTCATTACACAACACCCAATCCAGAATTGCCTTTCCTCTAATGGACTCAATCACAACCTGCTCTAAAAAACTATCTTGTAGGCATTCTACAGATCCAGAACCAATCTAATTTTCCCCATCTACCTGCATATTGACATCCCCCATGACTATCGTAACATTGCCCTTTCACATGCCTATTCTATCTCCCATTGTAATTTGTATCCCACCTGGCTACAAATTTGGAGGTTTTCATAACACCCATCAGCTTTTTTACCCTTGCAGTTCCTTAACTCTACCCACAAGGATTCTACATCTTCCAAACCTATGTCACCTCCAAGAATTTGATTTCATTTTTTAACCAGCAGAGCCGCCCCCCACTGCCTATTTGCCTGTCCTTTCGATACAATGTGTACTATGATTTTCTTTCAGCTTCAACTCAGTGATGCCCACAATATCGTACTTGCCAATCTCTAATTACGCTACGAGATCATCTACCTTATTCTGTATTCTGTGTGCACTCAAACTTAACACTTCCTGCCCTGTATTCATCACCCTTTTCGATTCTGCCCCCATGTTACACTTCCCAATGACTGTAATTTTTCCCTATCATCTGCCTGTCCTTCCTCACATCTCACTACACACAGTAACTACTTATATACCAACTACCCCATCCTCAGCCTTCCCAACCTTACCAAATTAGCTCAAACCCTCCTCAACAGCTCTCTAATTTATGAAGTACCCTTTAATTTCTAATGAAACTATTTTCAAATTTAGTTTAACAGAGAAAGAAGAGCTAAAAGCACTTTGGCAGTAAAAATGTTTGTAGTCAATTACCTAATTCGTGGCCTTTGAAGTAATTTGCACAATTTTCTGAGAATTTAGAAGGAAAGTACTTTTTGCTTATTTTTGCAGACAACTCTCAGAGGAAAATGCAACACTTCACGAATACGTTGAGAAGGAAAGCAAGGAGAAGAAAAGACTCAGTAGAACCAATGAGGAGCTAGTCTGGAGGCTCCAAACGGCTGAACCTGTTAGTCCAATCAAAATATCCTCCTCATCTTCAAACTTCCAGTGCCCTCAGGGCACACCCCCACCTCCAGCAGTCAGCACTAACCCGAGATGATGAAAAGGTATCAGAATGAAAATACATGGGCTACCTTGATGTTATTCATGTTATCTCTGGTGCTCAGCTGTAACTGCTGAATATCATGCTTGGTTTTGCTCAAAGTAAAAGTCACCATTTGTGCTTTGAGCACACTTACTGGCATATAACAATAAGCAAACCAAGTTGCTTTTCAATCTCCAGTAGGTCTTGCTGTCGAAGTCACTGTCAGTAATGCACTTTTGAGTGCATTGTTTCCAAATAAAGTTGTATGCTATGAAGTTTGATGTGGGGAAGCTCTTCCAAAACTCTTCCAGGTCTACTGTTTATGCCTCTTATTGAACAGGTATGCAAAAGTCAGATTTTTTTCTGATCAAATGGGCTTTTAAAATATTTGTACCTACGTCCAAATTTATCTTGTAGTGTTCCCTTGAGTAACATTTTTAAAAGTTCAGGATTTTTGCTTTTTGCTTTTAGTATTGGACGAATGTGCAAAATTATATATTTTTTACACAATTGTCGAAGTATTTTGGCTTGTTGCCTCTTTTAAAATATGTCCCAAACAGACTGGTTATCTGAGTAAATCATCCACCATAAAATCACTGGATGGAGGAGGAAAAGAAAGAAGTCATGCAGTCTACTCTAAGTGATGCTGCTATCATTGGGGTTGATACCAGCAGCTTGAGGTGGAACGCTCTGATCTTCAATACTGCGGCAGCTTTTAAAGTACACTTCAAAGCTGCTGATTTATTTTGCAATGTGTGCAAGAATTCAGAGAATCCGTTGCTGTACAGAAAAATGTTTGTATGTAGTAACCGAAGACCTGCTTCTGCTGTTGATGTTTTCCTCCTCTCCAGGAACATTGGTCAAGGAAGTGCATGCGCAGCGAGTTGCAAGTTGCGATTATGTAATTCAATGAAAACTCTGAGGATACTGAAAAGAAAGCTGAGTAATTTCTAATTAATTAACACCTCAAATATTCATCTAATGATCCTAACATTCATAAACACATTAATAAACAGATTGCTAAGAGACAATTCTCCCTCAAAGATTACCCAAGGATCACCAAAGCAAAACCAGCGAACCAGTCTGAAAATTACTTCATCTTGCGTATCCAGCTTGCATTACAGACCCAGTTCTAGGTCACCCTTCTGTGTGAGCTGATGTCCTGAAAGTGCCATAATGTACCAAATAAATCATAAAGTACTACAGCACAGTAACAGGCCCTTCAGCCCATCTAGTCCATGCCAATCAGACATTCTGCCTATCCCTATTTACTTGTGCCAGGACCACGTCCTCCCAAACCTCTCTTAAATGTTAGAATTGAACGTACATCTACCATTTCCACTGGCAGTTTGTTCCACACTAGCAACAGGCTCTGAGTGAAGAAGTTTCCCTTCAGATCCCCCTTGCATATTTCACTTGAACCAATGACCTCTGGTTCTAATCTCACCCAACCTGAAGTGAAAAAGCCTGCATGCATTCACCCTATTAATACCCCTCTATCAAATCTCCACTACATTCTGGGGAATAAAATCCTAACCTATTCATTTAACTCAAGTCCCAGCAACAGGCTTGTAAGTTTTCTGTGCACTTTTTCAAGGTTATTGGTGACTTTTCTGGTAGGTGACCAGAACTGCACACAATAATCCAAATTTAGTCTCCCCAATGCTTTGGATAACCTTAACATAACAACTTCTGCACTCCCTGCCATAATTTACAAAGACCAATGTGCTAAAAGCTCTCTTTACTACCTATCTATCTGTTTGCTATTTTTAAGGAATTATTGATCAGTATTCTCGGCTAAAGAGAAAATGACAATACTTTAACAAAATGGTAGCATGTTTTTATAAAGGTCAAGAACGAAATCAGTAACATTCAACACAGCAGCTGGGGCTGAATTAAAGTGAATCGGATATCGATATGGATGAGAGAGAAATGCTGAAAAGGAGCCTCAGATATAAAAAATAGCAGCATGCACTCTTTTTTTATCAATCCAATGCATTAAAATCCTAAAAGTCAGAATTTAGTCACATTACACATTTGGGAAACAGCAACAGATGAAAATAAAAATAAATACATTTGAAATACAAATGAAACAGAAAATAAAAAGAACGCTTAATTAAAATTGAAACTAGTTTAGATGATTGCTGTCCAGTCCTTGCAAATTGGGAAATAGTACCAAAATATATTAAGAAACATACATTTACATCAAGTCCCATTTTGTGAAGCATTTCACAGAATTATTATTGATACAAGTTTCAGTCAAATGGATAGCTTGATCATTATTCTAGAATACTGCACTGTTCTGCAAATTCAAAACTGAACTTGGGCTGTGTAAGGACAGAGACAGCAGTGCTTGAGGTGAAAACTGCAATTCAAATGTTGTATTTGTCAAATATGAATGCTTAATGAAAAGTTTAAATTGGAGCCACTGCAATTCAGTTGCAGTCAGTTATGTATTCATTTCCACTTTCCTCATTAATTGAATCCATAGAACAAATGACCATTAGTTGTTCTTAAATCCAGAATAAGCCTCAATGAGACTGTAGCATTCTATTAATGCTTTTGGTGTATTCCACCATTTTCACCCTTACCTGAACTGACATTGGTGATCTTCACCAGTACAGTTACATAGTCACAGTGCTAAGTAGATCCTTTCAATGGCATGCTGACATACTGTGTAGTTGTGGGGGATTATACATGGAGACTGTGTGACATGAGGATGTATAATACAGGTAAGTCAGTTCCTGAAGCACCACCACAAACTTGCATTCAGTGCACCCCATTTATGTGATTCATTTTGCACCTTTACTGAGACTTTGTCCCAATCACAATTATCATTAACCCTTCAATTCTTATGAACCCACTTCAAAGGGGGGAAAGGGGCTACATAGACAATTTGAGTTTAGGATATTGATTCATTATTGGTGAACACTGCAGCCAAAAGTACATAAATGCTCATTTGACGTTGGTAAAAAAAAATGTCTTGGGTATAATGATATGGAAGAATTATTTTGTATGTAAGCATACTATACTTGACCGAGGTGTGTGCAGTCTATTCAGTAAATCATTATGAAAAACCAGTTTATTACAACCATCTGCAAATTTCCATCTACCCAAGTCTTTTTAATTATAAAACAAAATAAATACATCTTAGAAACCCAATGCTGTTTTTTTTCCTCCGGAAAGAAGCAAATGTGCACTACTGCTCTCCATTTTATCCTCTAACATGTTTTACACATGCTGTCATGTCCTTTTGGAAAGCCCATAAACGTTATCTATAACGCTTCATTAAAATTCTGCTATTTCTTTGAAGAGGTCATTCAGTATTTTTAACAATGCTTTGTTAACCCATAGTTTTCCAAATAACAGTTAGGTTTATTATAGATTGTACTATCCACAACCATTGTTAAGACTCTCGGTTCCCTGCCTTACTTGAAGAAATGTGTTATAACTACAGCTTTGCGTCTATTTGCTATAGCCACGTTGATTTAGCTTGATGTTAATATATTTTATTATTCAGCTATCCAAGTGTTATTACTTTGCTGAAATGAATTACAAACCTTTAAAACGTTTGCGTCCCAGAGCCAAAAATGGATATTTCTTTTCATCTTAAAATGGAAAGATTTTAACCTAAAGAACTTTTCTTTCCATTCAGAAATGTAGTCGAAGCAAATGGCAGCATTAGAGACATTTACATTTAAGTTTAAAATTCTTATTGGCTTACCTTCTGAGAAAAGAGAAACCTCCTTAAAATACAACATTCTTTGAAACCCATTCACTCTGGCTGCCAGTCATCCTGTACCTCGCCAGAAACGACTATCTCACAAATCCTATTGAAGCTGTTCATCACAACTGAGGCGTAATCTTTTCACTTGATAGCAGTGCCCTCACTGAGTGAAGTGCTTGTGGGAAGTCCTCTCAGTGTAGCAGGAGTTCCGAACCTGTGGTCCACAGGCTTCTTGCTTAATGGCATTGCTCCATGACATTAAAAAAGGTTGAGAACCCTACAGGTCGATTGACAGTTTCAAAACAGTAATTGCTTATTTAAAAACATTATACATTTAAGACTAACTCAGGTTTACTAAAGTTTACTGATGAAGGTGGCAGTAATAGCAAATCTACTGTACACCTCACACTTGAACTACATAATGCCATCTCTGGCTCCTCGATCGTCCCACATCATGGAGACTCAATGAGGGTCAACTATCGAATGGATGTTGCCAAGTAAACAGGTATCACCGTTGTTCTCCCCCACCACCAGCGCACTACTTCCACGCACCCCCGTCTAGCCCTCGTTACTGGCAGCTTTTTATGTGTTTGATCTGTAGCTTCCATGAGGTAGAGTTCCTTCAAGGTCACGGTCTCCTGTAATCAGCACAGCCATGACACAGCAGCTGTGAGCACACAGGTCTGACTTTAATATGTCATTCTATGTGCAAACTGATGGACCTCGCTTTAAACACATTTTTGCTAAGCTGTACAAATATCTGTGGAGGATCCAGTTGGATGTTAGCACTAGGTCTGATAGGAGTATAGAGTCTTTAAAGCAGATGAAATCTGGGCATTTCTTCCTTTAATTCATCACTTCCAGTCTTGTACAAAACATCCACAAAAACTAAAAAACGTCACCGTTTTCCTGAAACAATGGGCTTCTGCAGTGTGGAAGGCAGATGGTCGAGATGTTCAATTTCTTTGATGAAGTGAGGGACCCATCATAGATTACTCCAGCGTCACATGCAGAGGCCAGTTCAGCTGTAGGGTTACAAGTCAGCATGTGGGAAGCTGAGAAGGGTTACCAGTGAGAGAAAATGCTTTAAGTCGGAGCTCTCTGTACTCATCATCCCTCCTGCACTGCCTTACGTGCAGGCTAGCAGCCAAGGAAGGACATTCATATCAGATACCAGGCATCCTATTCCACACTGCATTCAGAGCACAGAGAACGATCTCCATACTCTCGCGTCATCCCCACCACTGATGCCTCATGTAGGTGGCCACTCTTACCAGAGCTAACATTAACATTGTAAACACTCTACTACTCAAACTCTGGACTGAATTCTCCTGTCTCTGTACGTACATTGCTGCTGGGGTACTTGGCCGTACATCACATCTTGCAGTAGCTCCACAGATACCCTGTTTGTCAATAGCCTTGTGGTGCAGGACCCTTATGCCCTTCTACATGAACATCATTTATGTTCTGTTCCACCAAACGGGTCACCTCGGATTTCTACCTCACCACTGTATGCGGAGGATCCTCTTCTGCATGGAGGAGACTCAAGTGAGAATAATGACACGTTGAAACATGGGCGATGGGAAACAACTGCTAGCAGTGCTAATGAGGGAAGGGAATAGCAGTGCAGCAACTTGACAATGAATGTTTGAGGTAACTGGATTTCTGGAAACATGAGGAAATGCAGAGACTGGCCAGGAGGGATGATATTTTGGAGTAGACTTAAGACTGCAGATTCACAGATGGGACTAATATAGTGATCAGAATGGGTGAACCTTCCTGCAGTCAAGGTAGGAACAAAGGACTACCCTTGCCCATTTCAACAGCAACTTCCAGCCATGTTTTCCTTCTGTTGGTATTCCTTTAGGACCACACAGCTCTCAACATTAGCATACCAATGCTATCCACATTTAGAACCTATTAAACAACGGAGGCTAGGTAGTGCACAGTGCCATCAGATGATTGACAGGAGAGGCCCATGTTAAAACTTGGCCCTAGAAGTGGTGACTCTGACCAAATTTAATCCCTTCTCAAATCATGAATTGCTAAAACCAAGTAGAGGGCTACAGCAAAAGTTCAAGGCACGATCCATTATTTCAATCCAGCCTGGTGCTTTAAGTCATTTGTGGACATGAGGCTCTCCAACACTGGAAATGTTGTCAGCTATCAAGGCACCAGAGACCAGAAAAGTGCTTTAATTACAAACTGTTTCTGTTCTGTGACAGGGTTTATCGATGCAGCAACTTGGAATCAGCAGTGAATTGTTTATTTGTTAACCACTGGGAACTAGGTAATCATATGCAAGTTAAACTGATATTTCTCAGCAATTTCAATACAGAGTCCTTTCTATTTTACAGGAGTGTAAATCTAATGACTATCCAAAAAATGTGTAATGTAACAAAAAAAATGAGTTATTTATAAAATCTACACTGGGTCTGTGTCCCATGGACACACAAAACACGAGTTTGATATGTAGAATAATTAGTGTCATTTAGTTCTAGTGTTTAACTATCTGTGAATAATTTGTATTTATTTCTGACAGATTGTATGAGAATCGAGAGTGATACAGCACTGTAATGTGTATGTATACATGTTCCTACACAATAAAAGATGAAAGCATGCTAACTCCAGTCCTGAGGGTGGTGCTGTTTATGTTTGATGTGTTAAATGACAAACATCACGTAACTGAATGATTTGTAACTCATAAATCGGAGACCTCTGCTAAAATTACATTGGAAAATAAGTGATGGCATTCAGCTTTAAAACAAATCCTGTGAATAACTCATTCTCCAAACCCATTAACTGCCATTAAGATGGTCAGCTGCAAGTTAAAGATATCTTATATGTGAGTAGACCCATAATATCCTTATAGCCAGTCCAGTATAAAGTCATCCACGTGACAATCTCAAACCAAACATTCATACTGCAGCCTTGGGGTCTCTCACCACATCTCCCTTTCTTCTCCACAGCAAAAGCACTGCATATACAGTGAAACTCTAATAATCTGCTATCTGCAGATGTATCTCTCCTACTGCCAAGCACGTCTACAGCAGACGCCATCTCCTTGGCCCTACTATCATTTGTGGAGCATCTGGACAGAAAACCCATTAACTATTGTTTATTGAGCTCAGTTCTGCCTTCAGCCCTGTAATTCCAAACAAACTCATCTTCCAACATGACTCTGACCAACAAACTGCAATCAGCAACATCTCTGGCACTATTTATCCTCAAATCTGATGCCCCATAAAGCTACATCCTCATCCCCCTACTTCCTATGCAAACACTTCTGTGTGGCCAGATTCTGCTTTAACTCCAGCTACAAGTTTGCAAATGATACCACCCTAGTGGGCCATATCTCAAATAACGGTGAGTCAAGAGTACAGGATGGAGATAGAGGACTTGGTGAAATGGTGCCACAATGACAATCTTCCCCCTCAATGTCGACAGAACCAAAGAACTAGCCATCGACTTGAGGGTGTGGTAGTTCACATGCTCGTTTGTATCAATGGCACTGAGATCAATTGTTGAGAGCTTCACTTTCTGAGGCTTAAACATCTTTAACAGCCTGTGCTAGTCCAATCACATAGATGCTACGGCCAAGAAAGCCCACCAGTACTTCTATTTCCTGGGAGGCTAAAGAAATTTGGCATTTCTCCTTTGACCCACATCAAATTATATCGATGGACTATGGAAAGCATCCTACCTGCATGCATCACAGCTTGGCAAAGCAACAGCTCTGGCCAAGACTGCAAAAAAAAGTTGCGAACACAGATCAACACATCAAGGAAACCAGCCTCCCCTCCATGGACTCTTGTCTACACTTCTAGCTACCTCAATAAAGCAGCCAGATCACACCTATCCTGCACATTCTCTCTCCTATCTCCCATCAGGCGGGAAGTGCCAAAAATCTGAAAGCACTCACCGCCAGGCTCAAGGTAGCTTCTATCCCACTACTCATTAGTATGATAAAATGGATTCTTAACCTCACAATCTACCATGCTATGACCTTGCACCTCGTCTATCCGCACTAAAACAGTTACGCTTTATTCTGCATTCTGTTATTGTTTTACCTTGTACTACCTCAATGCATTGTTGTAATAGATTGATCTGTATGAACAGTATGCAAGTTTTCATTGTACCTCAGTTCATATAGTGATAATAAATCAGTCTACCAATTGTTTGGAAACCCTCATGATTTCAGTATCTGGCTGACTAGGCTCCAGTTCCCACACCCCTACTAACACACTGTAGTCCCAGTTCCTACATTCCTTTTGAAATTACTAGGTTTGTTGAAAATTTTATTATATACACCATTATTGGCAATCATCACCCAACAGTCCAGAAAACCTACCAGTCCAGCAAAGGCCCACAGTGTACCAGATTAAGGGAGTTTTATTTTACAATTCATAAAACAACATAGAAATGTGTTCAGAGAAAACAGACCTAACCAGCATAGTAATAAGCACAATGATAGGATTCGTATCATATAGTTACCTTGCAGTAAATTCAAAGAAACATGACATTTTATGGTTGTTTTGATATTTGTCATCAATTGGATGATGCTTACCAGTTTAGGTCAGTAAGACGAAAAAGCTGATTGTGGACTTCAGGCAGGGAAAGGTGAAGGAATACATAACAATCCTCATAGAGGGATCAGAAGTGGAGAGAGTGAGCAGTTTCAAGTTCCTGGGTCTCAAGATCTCTGAGGACCTAACCTGGTCCCAACATATTGATGCAGTTATAAAGGCAAGACAGCAACTACATTTCATTAGGAGTTTGAAGAGATTTGGTAGGTCAAAAATACACTCAAAAACTTCTGTGGATGTAGTGTGTACAGCATTCTGACAGGTTGCATCAGTGTCTGGTACAGGGAGGCTACTGCACAGGACCGGAACAAGCCATAGAGGGTTGTAAATTTACAAAGTACCCAGGACATCTTCAAGGAGCGGTGTCTCAGAAAGGCAGTATCGATTATTAAGGACCTCCAGCACCCAGGGCATGCCCTTTTCTCACTGTTACCATCAGGTAGGAGATACAGAAGCCTGAAGGCACACACTCAGTGATTCAGGAACAGCTTCTTCCCCTCTGCTATCTGATTTCTAAATGGACAGTGAACCAGTGAACACTAATGTATATTTTTAACATACATTATTTCTGTTTTTTTGCACGATTTTTAATCTATTCAATATACTTATACTGTATTTATTTTTTTTTCTTCTTCATCTATATTATGTATTGCATTGAACTGTTGCTGCTAAGTTAACAAATTTCACAACACATGTCGGTGATAATAAACCTGATTCTGATTCTTATGTTCAGCATGTGAATAATGTAAGCCAAAAAAAATCATATGGCCAAGTTAGTTAAATTGCCATTTATTTACAATATGCAAGAACACAAAAGTCAGTAACAAATCTCCCAAACAATCCATTTGTTACAGATAAATGATGTATTTACTACGAGGCGAGTGGTCCTGGATTCGAGTCCAGCTGACTCCTTGCACGCTTTCCATCTGTGCTGGGTCGAGCATTCAGCAAACAACTCAGCCTCGTTTAAAAAAAAGACAAAAATGCTAAAGAAATTAGCAAGGCTGCCACCCAATGCACCACAAGGCACAGAGAGGAACAACAGTATTTACTATATGATGCTGAGGTTACTGAAAAAAGTTTAAATTTATGCATTTAACATATGGGAACTAAAGCAAATTGTGCCAACCAATAATTTACTGAAAGGCAAAACAAAACGTATAGTCAAGTATTTTTTTTACATAAATACAACTCCTGAATTGTAACTATGTACAGAAGACCCTCCCATTTTCCACTGAAATCACTAGGCTATTTACATGAAGTCACTAAACAATCAATGTTAAAAGTACAGTACCACATATTTAATCTTTGTTAGCCCGTGGATTAAAAACAAAAATCTTCGCGTAATAAATGTAAAGATGGAATTAGATGAAATATGGAAAATAAACTAAGAATGATTACCTTGTTAAGATATTTGTAACAATTAATCCAGTAACAATTGTTATACTACAACAGTAAACTCCTTTGCACTCTGTGGTGAAGAGTGTTATTTGCAAATTATTTATCTGGTCCTAGAATTATCATAACACCAATATTACCTCAGAATTCATGACATAAAACATCTATGAACAGTGATTTCAGGTAAATAGCCTGGTACAGCCAACCTCAATTATTCAGAGGGCATTTGAAAAGAAGTATGATTTTGTGAACACTGGTCAAACAGTTACCGTTAAGAGAAAAGCTACTGTATTGCTGTATACGGAAACAGCCAAGTTGGTACTATCAGATGTTCCAGCTAATTATCAAAATATCTTGGGAGTGCAACATGAGAATAGACCTGAGACAGCCAAAGACCGATTATTTTCATGGCAGGGCACATAATCTAAAATTTGCACAAGCCCATTGGTTCTCATCATTTTAAGAGACCTGATAATCATCAGTGACATGTTGTCAATCCTTACTCAAACCAGCAGTCACAGCTTATTTTCCTCTTCCTTTTCAAGATTTGTTTTGAATTAGAGGAACTAAGCCTCGAAGATAACTATGCACAGCCTGATGAGTGGATGTACAGAAAACATTAAAACCTGATTCTTGAGTCAATTTCTCTTCCTGGCTGACCCACTGAATAGTTCCAGCATATTCCGTTTTTATTCCAGCTTTTAATATTTTTTAAAATATATTTTCATCTAATGTGAACAGACAGCAATTTGCACCTCTGTGATGTGTGCACACTAGGATAAATGGGGCAGGATAGGATCAGGATATTTCCTGTTCATTTGTGTAGCTTTACCAAAGCAGCCCTTCCTATTCTCCTGCAACATTACGCAGGGAATGAAAGGGAAAACAATGCTGACACTATGACTTCCCACACCTTCTCCTCAACTCTATCCTACTTTGCAAACGGAAATACGCCTTTAATGCAAAATTGTTTCCATAAAATCAATAGTGACTCTTTCTATTGGGGAGGGGGTGGAATTGGGAGGAATATTTTCAACAAAGCACTTACTCCCTAAGCATCTCATTAAATTTGCAATGATATATCAGTGCACTGCTCTCCATTTATATATTTGGACTAATGGTACACTAGGATAAAGGAAGCTGATAAACCATGACATTCCCAGCTCATTTGGATGTTAATCATACTTCCGTATATGCTAGAAAAACATATTTTCATTTTTGATCTCAAAATTATATTCTCACTGAAACAAAAACTTTCTTGCCAAGTTTAATGGTGATTGAACAAGAAATCCTTCCACAGTATCTAGAAGTCAGTATCATTTTCTCCCTTTTAGTAGCTTCCCAGTAAAACCATAAAGCTGTACTGTGTTATATGTGGTGCCACTCAGAATACGTTAATGCTCAAGGCAAAACACAGCAACAATTTCAGGCTCTTCTAATGTAAATGTAGGGTTCAGCATCAAGCATAGCACTGCACCCTTTAGCTACATTAGGGATATCTTCAAATAATATTACATCACACTTGGGTTCTATTTTCCTGCCCTTTGAAGAATCTTATGCAAAGATTTTGTGCATTTAAACCCATCCCTGGGGAGATACCAGATATATCCTGACATAAATGTGCGCAAAAAGCTGACGATAATTGTTACCTGTGTTATTCACCCGTGACTTACATCAGTTTTTGAAGATAAAATAACAAAAATACAAATAATGTGTGGGTCAAGTTGACTTGGCACCAATGACTCACCCTGCATGCAAGACCCAACAGCTGTGATATCATAGTTTAATGTTTGATGTCATTTGTCTATTTTTAAAGCTTCAAAAATTCTAAAGGTATCTATTAAATCTGAGCCAAAGTGATGTAAACTGGACATAAATGCCAAATATGTTATCCAAGGCATTACGGTAATTCCCTGCACATTTTACATTTTAGTTGAGAAATCACATCCAGCTTATATAGTAAAAGAGAAAACATAACTCTCCTTGCAAACAATTAAGCTTGAGTTCACTAATTTTGTGCACTAGAGAAATTGCTCACACCTTCTCTGGATGTACCACAGTGACTGACAATTACCACGGTGTCGTGGCATAGGAAACCCAAAGTGTGGATAGCAATCTGGCACCAACATGCACCCACTAGCTCTAGTATTGTTGATTGCCACCTCTCCTGATATCAAATACTTTCCCTTTTTTCAAATACATATCCAGTTACCCAGCAGATGATGCTGTTATGTAAACCCTATGGAAATTATGTATACCTTATGGAAAAGAATTTCATGCTCCAATAGCTCGCTATCAATGTAATTTCTCCCAAGCAATTTAAAACAATGGTCAGAGTTCTGACACCTTTGTCAACATCTTCCTCTACAGAAATAACTTAGTTTTTCTTCACTTCAGGATTCCAATACATTTCTTCTTTTCCATTTCTGCTGCAGTGCAAATAAATCTGATAGTCTAACATCCGCAATTATAGTTTCCTATAGGTTCGCTAGATGAATCTACATTTAAGCTGTAAACGCTTTCTAGTAACAGGCTGCAAAATCTTGCACACTACTGCACGTGGCCTCACCATCACCTTGTTAAAAGAGGGAAAAAAAATCATGTACTTACTATTTTAAACCCCATGTATAAAATATAAAATGCTAATTTAAAGATTTCATTGTCATTTCCTCTTTAACCTAACAAACCCTTCCTCCTGGTTCTTTGCCTCACTTTTAGCCACCCATATTTCACATTATCAAAATACTTGTTTAAAAAGATTGGTCAATGTCGTATGGTGAAGTACAGTGAGGCATTTCTCCACTTGGGAGTGAAAACATCACCAGCTACATCATCACTTAAAACTAGTTTTTCCCAGATAATAGGGAAATCTCAGTGACCTTATACATCTCAATCATTTTATAATAATGGGGAATTAACTACCAGAGGTCTATCAATTTCATTATTTAAAACCTAGCTCCACTTGTCTTTATGAATTTTCACAATTGATTCCACCAAAGCAGCTGCAAATTCCCTTTAATCATGCTTATATGACACAATTATAGGTTTAGAACCTGTAGTCTAGTTTTATATTCTATATTTACAGAAAACAACCCACGGGTTACAGCTGAAAGTCTCAATAAGAATTTGACAAACCTTTAGGCGCGTAACATAGTCGCCATGCTGTCACTTTCGAAGTCCATTTAATTCACTAATGCTTTTCAGAGAATGGAATCTAAAATCCTTGTGTGACTCTGGTATCAAATGAAGAAACAAGTTTTCAATACTCCTAATAAATTCACCCCAGTGCAACCCGACCCGAGAATATGATGCATCTCACACTGCAGCAGACACGTCAATGATTAAAATCATTCTAATACTCAGTGATGAGGAAATGGGATTTTATTAATGGCCATCCTTTGGGAGATTGCAACTCAAACTTCCCAGTATGCCGTGATGCTGAAAATTTCCTCTTTACCTTTCACTGCTATAGAGCCCAGTTTTCATTAGGAGTTTAGTAGCTTGGCTTGTCAATGCCAACTAGTATACAATGTCTAATGTGGTGTCCATGAAACCCAAATGACGTGGGTGGTAATTTTATCAAGTTCTAAAATGTACAATAATCTGCCTTAATTCTGCTGCCATCAGATACTTTCAATAGTCAACTAACTACATGACCTGTTGTCTAGAGAAAGTGTATATGATATAGTATTGTGTGCATATTCTTTCCTTGTACTTTGATTGCATTCACACAAATACAAATCTGCAGCACCAGTGTGTACAAAGTAAAATTCCATTTCTTTCTGTATGCAGAAAGGCCGCATCTTCACTTTCAAAGCCTACACCACTAATAGGAAGAATATTCATGCAAATGATGCTTTAGCTTCATTTAAACGTAAAAGCCCAAGCTTCCCATTAACAGTGCCCACAGTTGTCCCTTCACTTCAAGACTTAGTCTGGTATATTTTGATATCACAAATGGTTAGTTACATTTTTGATAACACACATCATTCCAATAACTTTTTCGAAAGGAATGCAAGCCAGCAAAATAAACGAGAAGACCTTTGTTCTAGATCTTTTTTTAAATTTCTATTTGCTTGGTGAAAGCACTGTTCCTCACTGCATCACTGATTTGGTCGTAAACTTGTGAAACAATGCTTAAGAAACTATCAACCTTGAGATGCCTTTTCCATAATTTAGGTAAAATCAAAGGATACTCTACTCAATCCCCTTGAACTCTGTGAGAATTGCTCACACTTTCAATCTATCCAACAGGAACTCAAGCATACTGATTAACTGAGTTGTCAATATTGGATCAGATAATTATCCAGCTGATTTTAAAACTTTTTTACTATTAAAACTGCTAGTGCTTTTATTGAAATATGTTCTACAGAAGCTGCTCCTCTCTGGAGGAGAAATAATTGACGAGGCAGATCTGGAACCTGATTAGCTACATATAAAAACAAAACCTGCCTCTCTGTTAAACATATATACAAATGATTGGTACAATTAACGCACTGTAGGAAGAACAGTAATGGGATGACTTTATCCATCTGAACTTTGTTCCTACAGAAGAACATATAAAGACAATATAACATTCCCCACTGGAAATATTATCTATACCTCAACTACAAAATCAGAATCAATTATAGGGTTGACAAATGAAATTTTTAAAATCATAGCAAAAGTCTCACTTAGCAAAAGCACTGGCATCAGAACAATTCTCAGTACTGTCTCCACACAATAGATCCTTTGCTTGATTACAATGTTTTTTTAAGTATTTAATTTAAAATAAAAATCAAAGGAATTAAAATTAAAGCAAAGGGCCAGGAGGTAAGAGTGACACATTATGTCACTCAGTACCCTGTATTATAGTTCAAGGAAATTTGTGCAACAGAGATTTTAAGCCTAGGGTAAAAATAGATACTATATTAGGTACTAACAATTTTATTCTACAAGTGCTTACTTGACCAAGGAAAGCATTTCTTTTGGAAAAATATATATCCCTTACATTTTGTGTGCATAACCATGAGCTAAAAGTTCAGCATTCCCAGCAATACACATTGCTAATACCCAATAAATAGTTCTAAAACAAGTTATTTCTTTATGTGAATAATGCTTTCATTGTTTTGGAGATTCTAGGAAAATAGGGAATTGAAACAAATAGCAGCAATGCCACTTCAGCTCAACAGCACTCAAAACCCTCACCGACATGTGCGAATAAAAAAACATACTCCCTCCCTACATGATGCAAATAGCAGTCGTTCAGCTGTGCTTTTAAAAAAAAACAGTAACATTCAAGTTAGATGCCAGACACGTATTTGGAAGAAAGTGAACTCGTATTGGTTTATACGTCATCCTCTCCGTTCCGAGAATCGGCAGCATACTCGTCGATATCGGGCAGGAAGGCTTCCTTCTCAGCAGGTACTGCTTCCCCATTCGGTGCACTCACTGTCTCCTTATAGACCCTTGAAGTTCTATCACCAGGGAGACTGGAAGAACTGGACTCTGAGCTGTTTCGTATTCCATAAGCAAAATAAATAACACACCCTGTCAGGAAAAAAAAAAGGTAAAAAGGCTCTTATTTCAAATTTAACTTCATCCTGAAAATTGAACCATACAAGCAATAAGTCTCCCCTAACAATTTTAAAAAATCCGACAATTTCATTATCACAGCATTCCCAATGTTACAATTGGAAGATTTAAAATAAAAACCTGTTTGATAGACCTATAATCATACAAGACAGAAACAGGCCATTCAGCCCAATGTGTCTATGCTGGCAATCAAGTACCAGTCTATATGAATCTCATTTACAAACTCTTCCTCCACAGCCCTACCTGCAACTCACAACAGCATTCATAACACTGACTCATCCTTACACTTATTACAAAAATTACTTTTCCCAATAAATAGTTCTAAAACTATTGCCATGACGATGTTGGAACTAGTTATTTTTGTGTGAGTAATGTAACAAGCTGCACTGGTTTTAAAACTTAGTCTTGCTGGCGACCTACTTCTGCCCAGTGCCAAGTTCAAACAATTTATCTGGCAACATCCTGATGCATATCATTATAACATACAATATCGGAGTTTAGGCTTGCTACAGGTTTTGCGATTTTAGTTCTACCAACTGTGGATCTTACTACACTATAAAATTAATTCCGAGTACACGGATGTTATGAACAAGCCCAGCACTGATTGCCCAGTCACCAACTACCCTGAAGTGATGGATCTCGCTCATAATGGCTAGATACAAATAACACAATTTTGGAGTAGCCAAAAGTAGTACATGCAGAGTAGCATACAAAACTGGGTAAGAATAGACTTTCTTCCTACAAAGATGAGTGAGCCAGCCATATTTTTGTGCAACATTGCCAGTTTCATGATCATTATGTACATTGGCTTTCCAATTACAGATCTATTTAACTAGATTCAAGTTCAGTAGTTTAACATCTCCAGATCCATGTGTCCAGAATTATTAATTCAGCAGGTATAACAAATGGCACAATACGAAGATAGATGTGCACACCAGGAAGAAAGAAATGGAAGAGGAGAGTTAGATCAATCAAGATGGAGGATGCCAAGAGCAAGTATTAGTAGAAGCCTTTGGATATGTAAACTGTTCCTGTTCTATTTTATGATCACAGTGCAAATAAATAACTCTTGTTACTCGATTCTATAAGGAACCGAGCAGCGCTCACAACACGCTGGAGGAACTCAGCAGGTCGTGCAGCATCCATGGAAACGATGAGTCGACGTTTCGGGCCAGAACTCTTTGTCAGGACTGTAGAGGGAGGGGGCAGAGGCCCTATAAAGAAGGTGGAGGGAGGGTGGGAAGGAGAAGGCTGGTAGGTTCCAGGTGGAAAACCAGTAAGGGGAAAGATAAAGGGGTGGGGGAAGGGAGGTGATAGGCAGGAAAGGTGAAGAAGGAATAGGGGAAAACACAATGGGTAGTAGAAGGAGGCGGAACCATGAGGGAGGGGGTAGGCAGCTGGGGGAGGGGGCAGAGTGACATAGGGATAGGGGAAGGGGGGTGGAATTACTGGAAGTTGGAAAATTCTATGTTCATACCAAGGGGCTGGAGACTACCTAGACAGTATATGAGGTGTTGCTCCTCCAATCTGCGTTTAGCCTCATCATGGCAGTAGAGGAGGCCATGTCTGGACATATCCAAATGGGAAAGGGAAGCAGAGCTGAAGTGGGTGGCAACCGGGAGATCCTGTCTGTTATGGCAGACAGAGTGGAGGTACTCAACGAAGCGGTCCCCCAATCTGCGTCGGGTTTCACCGATGTAGAGGAGGCCGCACCGGGAGCACCGGATGCAATAGATGACCCCAAAAGACTCACAAGTGAAGTGTTGCCTCACCTGGAAGGACTGTTTGGGGCCCTGAATGGTGGCAAGAGAGGGGGTGTAGAGACAGGTGTAGCACTTGCTCTTACAGGGATAAGTACCGGGTGGGAGATCCGTGGGGAGGGACATGTGGACCAGGGAGTCGCGGTGGGACCGATCCCTGCAGAAGGCAGAGAGAGGTGGAGAGGGAAACACCAAAGGAAAAGTTGGGGAGCAGTACCAGAATAGGTTTGTAGCACAGACTGTTCCACATAACCAACGAAGAGGCAGGCATAGCTTGGGCCCATGCGAGTGCTCCCGGTGCGGCCTCCTCTACATCAGTGAAACCCAATGCAGATTGGGGGACCGCTTCGTGGAGCATCTCCACTCCGTCCGCCAAAACAGACAGGATCTCCCAGTAGCCACCCACTTCAACTCTGCTTCCCACTCCCATTCAGATATGTCCATACATGGCCTCCTCTACTGCCATGATGAGGCTAAACTCAGGTTGAAGGAGCAACACCTCATATACCATCTAGGTAGTCTCCAGCCCCTTGGTATGAACATAGAATTCTCCTAACTTCCAGTAATTCCCTCCCCCTCCCTTCCTCTATCCCTATGTCACCCTGCCCCCTCCCCCAGCTGCCTACCACCTCCCTCTTGGTTCCGCCTCCTTCTACTACCCATTGTGTTTTTCCCTATTCCTTTTTCACCTTTCCTGCCTATCCCCTCCCCCACCTCTTTATCTTTCCCCTTACTGGTTTTTCACCTGGAACCTACCAGCCTTCTCCTTCCCACCCTCCCCCCACCTTCTTTATAGGGCCTCCGCCCCTTCCCTCTTCAGTCCTGACGAAGGGTTCCGGCCCGAAACGTCAACTCATCGTTTCCACGGATGCTGCCCGACCTGCTGAGTTCCTCCAGCGTGTTGTGAGTGTTGCTTTGACCCCAGCATCTGCAGATTATTTTGTGTGTATAAGGAACCGAGAGCACTTACACTTGGAAATCAGATTGATGTAGTACAAATTACAAATAAAGGTTCTGAATCCTACAGGGCCACTGGTTGACTTTATTCACAGTGCTTTTGGACAGGGAGTGCCACGATGAAGTAATGGCAATACCATTAACAGTCAGGATGATGACTGGTTTGGATGGGAACCTGGTCCCCAATACCTGCTGTCCGTTTCCTTCAGGATGGTACAGCATCCAGGTTTGGGACAAGCTGTAGAGTAAATCTCGAAGTGCACCAATATTTTTTTTAAAGATGATATATATTCAGGTCATGGTGCAGCAGGAGGAGGAGTGAATATTTACAGTGGTCCTAGAAAGTTTGTGAACCCTGTAGAATTTTCTCTATATATGACCTAAAATGTGATCAGCTCTTCACACAAGTCCTAAAACTAGATAAAGAGAACCCAATTAAATAAATAACACAAAAAACATTATACCTGTTCATTTAGTTGAGAAAAATGTTCCAATATGACATGTGTTTGTTGAAAAAAGTATGTGAACCTTTGCTTTCAGTAACTGATGTGACCCATTTGTACAGCAATAACTTCAGCCAAAGTTTTCCAGTAACTGTTGATCAGTCCTGCACATCAGCTTGGAGGAATTTCAGGCCTTTTCCCCTTACAAAACTGCTTCAACTCTGGGATGTTGGTGGGCTTCCTTGCATGAACTGCTTGCTTCCACAACATTTCTACAGGATTAAGGTCAGGACTTTGACTTGGCCATTTCAAAACACAAATGTTCTTCTTAAACCATTCTGTTGTTGATTTACTCTTGTTTTCTAGAACAGTGTCTTGTTGCATCATCCAACTTCTATTAAGGACTGCTACCCTGACATTCTCCTGTAAAATGTCTTGACACAACTTTGAATTCATTGTTCCCTCACAATTGCAAGCTGTCCAGGCCTCGAGGCAGTGAACCATGATGCTCCTTCCACCATGCGTCACAGTTGGGATGAGGTTTTTGTGTTGGTGTGCAGTGCCCTTTTTCCTTCAAACACATCAATGTGCATTTCTGCCAAAAAGTTCAAGTTTTGCTTCATCTGTCCACAGAACATTGTCCCAGAAACATTGTAGAACATCCAGGTGTGAGACGTGTTCTTTTTTAAAAAGAGAGCAGTGGTTTCCTCCGTGGTGTCCTTCCATAAACACCATTCTAGTTCAGTGTTTTTGTTATAGAGAATAACATGAATAGAGTTTAGCAAGTTCTGGAAACTTCTGCAGGTCTTTTGGCTGTTACCCTTGGGAGAATAGCAACAGTACTGAGTTTCCTCCATTTGCAGACAGTTTCTTTTACTACGGACTGATGAACACTTAGGCCTTCAGAAATGCTTTTCCGCGGGGACTTACAGGTCATCAAGGGAATGGCGGCGTAAGGAAAAGGTCTCTCGACAAAAAAGAAGGTAAACTGCCCCAAAATCGAATTTAGACAAATACTTAATATTGCATAACTATATTAATAAAAGGGGCAAGGATGATGTCTAAGAACAAGAATAAAAAGTCCGCTTCGAAGGCTGATAAACATAAAGAGACGCAGCAAGGCGAAGGGCCTAGCTCCCCCACGGCAAGCCAGGACGGAGATAATGAGGGGGAATCGGTGACTTTGTCTTTGATTCTCGGAGAGATTCGCGAGTTCCGACAAGATATCAGCAAACAGCTGGAAGATATTAAAGGAGAAATAGTAAAAACTAACTCGCGGATAGATGAAGCCGAAGCGAAGATTGTTGGAATTGAAGAGAAGCTACAAAATGCAGAGGAGGTGATAGCAGAAATGCTGAAGCTACAAGACCAACTCCAGTGGAAACTAATAGATCAAGAAGGCCGCTCGAGAAGGGAAAATGTGAGGATCTACGGAGTTCCCGAAAGAACCGAAGGTAAACCCGGATTGATGATTCCCTTCGTGGAGAAGCTGCTTAGAGAGAACCTTGATATACCGGCCGCAAAAGACCTACAGATAGAAAGGGCTCACCGTGCGTTGGCACCACAGCCTCCGGCAGGCACCCAGCCCAGATCGATTCTGATCAGATTTCTCAGTTACAGAACGAAGGAAGAGGTGCTTAAAAGAGCATGGCAAAAGAAAGGTTTCATGTGGAACAACTGTAAAATCAGTTTAGACCACGACTACGCACCGGGGATTCTTGCCGGACGGAAGGAATATACGGAAACACGGAGAGTCCTGAAGGAAAACAAAATCAGATTCCAGACTCTGTATCCAGCTCGGCCGAGAGTCTTTTACGACAAAGGGACAAAAACTTACGCTACGGTGGAGGAGGCAATGTCGGACCTGGCGGACCGGGGACTACCTATTAAAGTTATCACCCAACCGGAGTCGCTACTGGAGAGGATTCGGCAGAAGTCGTGGCAGTTAGTGGGGCGAGGACGCTCCACACGAAGCAGAGTGTCAAACTACAAGGAAAAGCTGCAAATATTCAGACGCGAATGTACAGAGAATACAGATTAATTAAGAGAAATGACTGAAAAGAGTAAATCGGACTTAAAAGTAAAATGAAAACTGGTAACTGAAAATAAACTAGGCAGAATAACTTGAATGATAGCAATATGGTCGAGACATAAATAGGAGAAAATTCTCTATGATTATTCAAACTGCTGAGGGCCCTCTAACACAGGGTGAAGATAGAGGTTATCCCTCTGAACTGAGGCGGGTCGGTGCTCAGGCCTCACTGTGGGAAGTCGGGGAAAATTTTCAAATGTTATACGTTCAGAAATGTCTAGGGTGTGGTTATATGTCTTGGTTTACTGTTGAGAAGGGATTGCTTACTGTTTGGTTAGAAAAGGAGAGTGCTTTTTTTCTACTAGAGAAAAATGCAAACTGAACTGGTAAAAATAATTTCCTATAATGTTAATGGGGTTTTGAATCCAATTAAAAGAAATAAGATTATGTCTAAATTGAAAAAAGAGAGGGCACAAATAGCTTTCCTCCAGGAAACACATATGAGCCAATCTGAACATGGAAAATTAAAAAGAATGGGCTTTAAGCATGTATTTTATTCATCATATAAATTGAGTCACAAAAGAGGGGTAGCTACTTTAATATCAAGTACTCTTAATTATGAACATATTTCAGAGACTAGAGACAAAGAAGGACGGTTTGTAAGAATCACAGGAAGAATAGAAGGTACAGAAATAACATTGCTGAGTGTTTATGCTCCTCCAGGTAGTGAATGGTCATTTTATAGACACATTTTTGACCTAATGGTCAGTTCTCGAGGGGTAGTAATTTGTGGAGGGGATTTTAATATTAGATTAAATCCTATATTAGATTCTTCAAGAATAGTTACTCAGAATAAACCTCTGACTCGGAAAGTGAATTCATTGATGGAGGAGTTGGGAATTATAGATGTCTGGAGGGTATTACACCCTACTAGTAAAGATTATACATATTACTCTTTCCCTCATTCAGCCTATTCAAGGATAGACTATTTCTTTATCTTTAATACAGATAGACTCAGGATAAAAAACTGTAATATTGCAACAATTGATCTGTCGGATCATAGCCCAGTCTCTATGTCTCTAATCCTGGAAAGAAAAATGAGGAAAACACTATGGAGGCTAAACTCACATATACTTAATAACCCAAAAGTAATGGAGAGATTAAGGGGAGAAATCAAAGAATATCTAGACCTTAATGACACGGGAGAAACATCACCAGTGATTTTATGGGATACATTGGAAGCTGTACTGAGAGGGAAAATTATTTCCATTACTACTCACATGAAAAAAATCAATGCACAAAAATTAGCAGACCTTCAAGGAAAATTAAAACAACTTCAAGTTGTAGATAGCAACAAAAGTAATTCAAATCGAAAACAGGAAATTAGGAAATTGCAAAGTGAAATTGATGATATTTATACGTTGGAAACTCAAAAGAAATTTTCTTTACCTGAGACAAAAGAATTATGAAGTAGGAGGTAAATCAGCTAGATTATTAGCATATAAATTACGAAAACAACAAGCAGACAATACAATTCATAAAATAAAGAATCCAAAGACAAAGCTTGTGGAGAGTACAATAGGGAAAATTCAAGAGAGTTTTGAAACGTATTATCGAGAGCTGTACTCCCAACCCCGGGCCCCCAGTGAGCCCTATATAGACAGTGTATTGAATTTTTTAGATCTACCTAAACTTAGATTTACAAAATGAAAGTTTATTAGAACCAGTAACTGTCAAAGAACTGAACGTGGCCATCTCTAGGTTAAAGGCTGGAAAGTCCCCGGGTTCTGATGGGTTTACCTCAGAGTGGTACAAGTCCCTGAAGACACAGTTAGCCCCATTACTACTTAACACCTTTAATTGGATCTTGCAGAGAGGAGAAACTCCACCTTCCTGGAGAGAAGCGATTATTTCAGTTATTCCTAAAGAGGGTAAAGATAAACTAGAATGTGGCAATTATCGGCCAATTAGTGTTCTTAATTTAGATTACAAACTATTTACATCTATATTAGCGCGCAGATTGGAAAAGCTTTTACCTGGCCTAATCCATTTAGACCAGACTGGATTTATTCAACAAAGACAAACACAGGACAACATAAGGAGAACTCTGCACATATTAGAACAGGTTAATAAGAACGAGACAGAGACAATGGTAGTAGGATTGGACGCTGAGAAAGCTTTTGATTCGGTTAGTTGGGCATTCCTATACAGAGTGTTAGGAAGATTCGGCTTTCAAGAAAGGTTTATTAAAGTAATTCAGACTCTGTATGACAGCCCAACAGCCCGAATTAAGATAAATGGGGACCTCTCTGACTCCTTCATTTTAGAGAGAGGCACTAGACAGGGATGCCCAATTTCTCCTCTCCTTTTTGCGCTATATATTGAACCACTTGCCCAACTAATAAGACAGAGCGAAATCGTAAAAGGTATCAAGGTGGCAGGGATTGAACAGAAAGTGGCATTATTCGCAGATGATGTTTTGGTCTATCTGAGTGAACCAGAAAAATCATTTACAGGATTGTTTACACTGTTGGATGACTTTGGGAAAATATCAGGTTATAAAATAAATGTAAAGAAAACGCAGGTTATGTCCCTAAATTATACACCATCCAAAAAATTGCAGGATACACACGATCTTAAGTGGGAAGCTAAATCATTAAAATATTTAGGAATAACCCTGCCGAAGGATCTTTCAACACTGTCACAGGTAAATTATGGGCCATTAATCTCAGAGATAAAAGCAGATATGCATAGATGGAATCTTATCCCCTTTTTAAGTTTAAATTCAAGGATAAATACTATAAAAATGAATATTCTTCCTCGGTTATTATATCTTTTCCGTACTTTACCAGTGGAGGTGGATGATAATCAATTCAGGGAACGGGACAAATGGATTTCCCGCTTCATTTGGCAAGGAAGGAAACCTAGAATTCGATATAACACCTTACAGTTAGGGAAGGAAAGAGGAGGTATGGTTCTTCCTTGCCTGAGAAATTATTTTTATGCCTCACAGATAACCCCTCTGTTATATTGGTGTAATAGGGAATATAAGGCTAGATGGAAGGAAATAGAATTTGGATTAGTTGACAGTTTTCCTCTTCAGGCCTCAATAGCTGACAAAGGATTGATGGCCCAGTTGGAAAAATTTAATAATGCTTGGATAAATCTTACATTAAAAGTATGGCAGAAGGTGGTTAATTCATGTGGAATTAATAACATGCTAAAACTCTTTAGATGGTGTGCATATGATACCGAATTCCTTCCCAACAGAGGAGATAAAAGATTTGAGCTATGGATAAAGAAAGGTCTTACAACCTACCTCTCATTTATAGATAAAAGAGTATTACAAAGTTTCCAAATCCTGCAGGACAAACATGGCCTAGAACATAATGACTTTTTTAGGTACCTTCAAATACAAAGGTATGTTAACCAGAGTTGTAGATATACAGACCTATCAACAGTAGAATTAGAATTTTTCAAGATTCTGAATTCGGCTTGCAGTTTAATACCTAGTAAATCAGTTTCTCGCCTATATAATGCACTCTCCCATGCTAAAAATGTAAATACACTGTATATTAAAGAGAAGTGGGAGAAAGAAGCGGGGTTGGTACTTTCAGAGGAGGCCTGGGGGAAAATCTGCAGCTTTCAATGGTCCTCGACTAATTCTTTGACTTGGAGAGAACATTGTTGGAAAAACATTATAAGATACTTCAAGACCCCATATCAGGAAAAATATAAAGATACAAATGTGATGTGTTGGAGAAGGTGCGGCTCCAAGGAGGCAAATCATTTTCATATTTTCTGGGATTGCCCTAAATTAAGTCTATTTTGGGAAGGTATTCATAGAACATTAGTTAAGGTACTTAGGTCCCAGATACCTCTGAACTTTGAGACGCTCTATTTGGGGCATGTATTGTTCCTTGAACAGAAGGAAGATATAAAGTTGCTGCAGAACTTCTTAGCGGCAAGTAAGAAATCAATCACTAGAAAATGGCTAAATCCAATACCACCTACATTAGAAGATTGGTACGAAATTATCTTGGAAATATTTAAAATGGAAAAGTTGACCTACTCCCTGAGAACTCAAAAAGAAACATTTTATCAAATCTGGAATAAATGGATTGAATATATAACCCCAATGCGAGCAGACTTTAGATGACTCTCCTAATGATTTATATTGCTCTTCTCATCAACACAGTAATATTGCTAACGTAAGCACTCCTAGTCTAAATGTTTGTTGTTTTTTTTTGGAAAATAGAGAATTATCACAAGTAAAGGGAAAGATTTGGGAAAGGGATAAAAAAAAATGAAAAAATTAAGTAAATAAGTACATAGGGATTGGATAATTATGTCTGCGGGCAGGAACAAGCACGAACAAATTGGGATATAAACACCTACAATGGTTGGTATATAGGCTTGTATGCAACATTTTGGACCAGTGGAAATGGTCCAGAAGGGTTGTATGGAAACTATTATTACCATTTTTCTTAACAACTAATTTCATTACTTAGCCTAATAGGTTAGATTTACCACAGTACATAATTATCTATTTAAATGTTTATTTTGCTTTTATATCATCTCAATGTGTACTTAAGAATGTATAAACAATTGTAGTTTTATACATATAAAAAAATGGAAAAGGTTATATGTGTGAAAAAAGTACATGATAATTGTGAACTCCTTATCCAAATAAAAATAAAATTAAAAAAAAAGAAATGCTTTTCCAGTCTTCTCCAGTTTCATGTATCTCTAAAATTCTTCTAAGGTTGCCTGAAAGTTGATTTGATCGAGGCATGGTGCACATGAACGGATCTTTCTTGAGAAGAGCAGACTCTGTCAGTAACCTGACTATGTGTCTTTTTTTTTAAAAAAAGAGGGCAGGGCACCTCTATAACCCAAACTTCCAAACTCATCTCATTGACTGGAACACCTGACTCTAAATAGCTTTTGTAGAAGGCATTACCCCAGAGGTTCACATACTTTTCCCTAACAAATACATGTAATATTGGACATTTTTCTCAATAAATAAATAAATCAAGTAAAATGTTTGTGTTGTTTATTTAATTGGGTTCTCTTCATCTAGCTTTAGGACTTGCGTGAAGATCTGATCATATTTTAGGTCATATTTATGCAGAAATAGAATAAAACCCTAGGAAATGGCCATCAATTAAACAGGCTGCTCTGTCCTGGAGGTGGCAGAGCATGCTGTGTGATGTTGGAGCTGAACTCATTCAAGGAAATGGAGAGTATTCTGACACGCTCCTGACTTGTGCATTGAAGCAGGCGAGGAGCTCACTGCTAGTCACCCTGCCTCTGAACTGCTGCTGCAGAGGGAATCCGTAACCCTGTCTACCATGGCAAGGTGGAGCAGGACAATTGGCGAATATGCAGAATGAAATATGTGGGGCAAACTCAGGCCTACCAGAGGCAAAGTCAATGTGGGCAAGGCTTAACACAAGAGATTCTGCAGATGCCTGAACTCCAGAGTAACACAAACAAAATGCTGGAGGAACTCAGCAGGTCAATCAGCATGTACTGAAAGGAATAGAGTGGATGTTTCAGGCCGAGACCCTTCATCAGGACGCTTCGTGCCCATACCTCCCATCACCGAGTTGGTGGGCAACAACTTTAACCCACTTGCAGACCCATAAATGGCTCAGTGCTGCAGAGCTTTTGACAATCAGTGTAGCCCCCGCCCTGCTGAGGGTGCAAGTGCAAAACATTTTGGCATTGGAATCTGTTCATGCAAGTGATTGGGTGTGACTTTAACTTAGTTAGGTGGACACAACTGATCCAAATGCACTCCTTAAAGAAAAGCAAGGCTAGTGGCTGAACAAATGTTTATCCCTCAATCAATGTTACCAAAGCAAGAGCAACTTCTCATTTTCCTGTCTTCTTCCTGACATAACCACAAAACAAAATGAAGAAACTTCACAAAATATTTAATTGTTTACATAGGTGACCCCATTTGATAACAAAAATTTGCCCTTATAGAATTCACTAATTACTATCAAAATTTTTGAAATATGGAATACTCTGCCATTGAACCAGAGAAAAAAAAACTTGCCCCCAACTCACATTTCCTGATGCATGCACAGATGACATGACTTCATATAAGGAGAATCACGTCAACAGACCATTTTATATGAATGCAACCACCACCTCTCAATAGCACAAGGGTTATCTGCAAAATAGTGAGAAAAGCAATCTAAAGGTACAAATCTTTTCTTCCTCACCTATTACCATCCAGATAGCAAAGCGTATCCAAGTGCCCCTGTCCAGCTGCATCATTAGGTACACGTTCACAAGAATGCTCACAACAGGTAAACAGGGCAACAGAGGAACCTGAAGATCCCAATGAAATACACACAAAGTTAATTCAGAGAAGTCAGTCATGTGACTCAAAGCTGTAACAGAAGAAAATCAGGAAGCTCACCTTAAATGAGAGTACTGCTTTACTTTCAGGTTGTCTCCAAATTATGGCAGTGAAAAACACGCAGAGCAGAATCACTGCAAGCAACAAGCATATGGACCAGGATTTCCTCTCCAACAAAGCATCTTTTGTATAAACAGTCAACAAGCAAAATATCAGGATGAACAACCCTGTAACAGAAAACACTGAGTATTATTGTGTGATGGATTTTGGGGTTTAAGTCCAAGATTATTTTAGAAGTCATTAAAGAGGCATAAAACCTACTGCCTCACACTCCTTTTATTGAAGGTTGACGGAACAGTACCAGAGATCTACTCCCTGAAGAAAAGAGGAAACCCAAGGTGGCGCTCGGTACAGCTACTTTTATACCCAAAGATGAGAAATGTTTCATTTACATCCACAGATAACAATAAATCAATCAGAAAATATTCATTTCATACCAGAGTAAAAATTAACCAATGAGAAAACATCTATTAATTTAATGAAGAAATTATACTTTGTATGCCCACTAGAGGTTTAGTAAACTGCCATGCATATTACAGCCACTAGGAATTATAGTGAACAGTTACTTGTATGCAAAATTATATAAAATACAAGCAGATAACTGTTAAACTAAAAAGATGACAATTAAACAATCAGATACATCAATCCCCCCTTTGATTCATGTTTAGAATCATTCAAAGGCAGAAAAAACTAGTATGTCACATCTGAAGTAATCAAAAAATTACTTAGGTTATGAAGTATCAAAGAGAATATATATTCTTCGAAGTATAGTCATAAGATTATGTCATTATTAGGCAGATTACTAGGCACACGTGTGAATTCTAACTATTTTATTAATGATTGTCTTTAGACAAGTAAAAAAGATGTAAATTGTGAAGAGACACATTAGTATGAATATTATGACTCATGATATTGAGTAACCCCAGCCTCTGTGACTTGAATGAATCAAATCAAAGAAATCCCATCCATCAGATTGATGTACTTCAGCTGTTTCCTTACAAATATTATGATCAGCCACATCAGTTATGCCTTCAGAGTCATCAGGAGTGTATGTACAAGCTCCTTGCCTATAAATGCACATTTCCAACAGCTAAGATCTAATGCCACACAGTTTTGAAGAGGCATCTAACACATGGCAATCATTTCTGTTGTTGCCTTTCCCAAGGCTTCTGCAGTGTCACTGCTCACCCTTTTTAAGACTGCAGCAATATTTTAAATCTCTCTTATACTCCCTCCAACATCATAAAATGGGAATGAAATTGATGCAAAATGATCTCCTTTTGAAACGTCTTGTTTACTTCTAGAATCTGGAAGTAAAGGTGTATGTATATGTTTCATGGCAGGAAAGACATAACCTAAATAACAAGAACTTGGAAGGGAGGAGTAGGCTCCATTTCCACACATAAAGTATAGGTACATATTCCATGAACATAGACCATCTCTTATTACTTTGTTGGACTGTAATAATTTTCTGATCGTCAATAATACAAGTATACATTATTAGTCATCTCAAACTGGCACAAAATGAATTAGGACAATTGGCAAAAACCTAACAACAGATATTAAAATAAACTTCATAATGTCCAGTAGTTGTCAACTTTGCTCCAAGTCTTCTGGCTGGTTAGTGATTTGTTCACTGTAGCCCAACAATGTAGGTACTGTAGCTAAGATGTTACTAGCACAATAACCACAGTACTTACTGCCCTCGTCAGATACCACTTTAGCTCGTTGGTAGTTAACAGCACTTGATAAGGACCTTCCCATCAGCTCACAGTGGTTTCTTAATCAGGACCCACTTGCCAGGAATCAGGGTGTGCCCTCCTTCTGCTGGATCACTCGAAATGGCTGAAACCCAGACTGTACAGCTTGGGTTAATTTCACACAATGTTTAACCAAACAGTCTGCCATAATGTGTATATTAGCTTCCCTGAGATCGCAGACGTCTGGCAGAGACATAGGACATCCTGTTACCACCTCGAATGGACTTAGTTCAGCTGTTTTATTTGAGGTTGCTCCAATGCTACAAGACCATAGGAAGAGCCGTAGGTCATGATACACCTTCCTCTTCATACTTAGTCAATCGTTGTTTGATGATTCCATTTGACCTGTCCTGATGACTCTGGGTGATGTGGACAATGAAAAGACAGTTCAATGTTCATCAGTCAACATAATTCCTGACAAATACTCTCAGTGAAATATGTTCCTTGGTCAGAAACAATGTGACATATAGTCCTTGATCAGAGTTTTTGCTGTGTGTGTATGGCAGTGACTATCCTTGCTGGAAAGCTTTCACCCATCTTGAAAACTTGTATACTATCACCACTACTTCTGAGTATCCTTTGCACTTTGTAAATGTACTAAATGGACCTGGTGGGGTAGGAGCACTCAAGTCTGATAGCTTTTCCACTGCTCCACAATTTGTTTTCTAGCATGTCACGCATCTTTCAAAGATTTGTCAAGCTTGGGCCTTGAACTTTGGATTCCATCACCACTGGGATAATCTGTCCATCATCTTTTGCATTCCAATGTGTCCCGGGGAGTGTAGTTGCTGTGCCAGATAAAGGAAGCAGCTCAGTTGGAGCTACTAGTCTATGTACAGTGCCAAATCTCCATGCACCATCATTGTTTAACCTCTCACCATTCTCCATCCAGAACCACTTTTCCTATCTGGGGCATCTCTCGGATATCTTGTATGTTCATCTGCGATACACAGTTTAACTTTTGTTTTTATAGTTCCAGCTGTAGGGTTCACTGCAGATGTTCTTGATGCTCCCTTTATTCCTTCCCATACTGCCTTTCTTACAATTTCATCCACGAATGTACTTCCACAGCTTTCCACTGCAGTAATTTTGGAGTAGCTTTTACATTTTAATACTGATGGCAGTTGTATGGCATCCTTAAGTTCTTGTATTAGTTGGCCGTTCCTCATTGGATTTCGTATGGCCATTAGAAATCCTCTCTGTCTCCACAAGTTTCCAAAGTCATGAACAACTCCAAAAGCACATGGAGAATCAGTGTAGATATTAGTTGATCTTCCCTCTACCAATGCACGGGCTTCACTCAAAGCTTTTACTTCTCCCTTGACGCCAGTACTTCAGTTTCAGAAATCGCCATTCGAATTCCTGCCTCAGTCACTGAGGAACCATCAGAGTACAGAATCAGATCTTTCGTTCAGTAATAACCAGCAGGATTTTGTCTGTCTCCAAGTTCTTGAATTAAAACTGCCATCATGTGTTTCTCATTGACATACAAGGTAAATGATTTAACTGTATCAGGGATCATCAGCAGGTGCAGGACACAATGTCACCTTTAAAGTTTGAAATGCTTCCAGTTGTTCACTAAGAGTTATGGTCTCAGCACTTATTCCTTCAGTAGATTGCTGAGTGATTGATGAATAGTTGATGGATCTGCCACTAGTCTGTCAATACAGTGACTAGCAATGGTTTCATATCCACTCCTGTGTGTCTTCACTATTGGAGCAAGCACTGACATAACTTTTCTATTGTTTCATCACTACCGTTCTCACTTGAGTCGCAAGGGGCCGCTGTAGAGTTCATGTCACGTCCATCCTGTAATTCCTTGGAGTTCAGGTGGTGTCCTTGTTCCCAAGTCTGCCCGACGTGGGCTGTAATTCTTCAGGCAGAGCTACAGAAGCAGGTGTTGCCCTGGGTAGAGCGCCAGCAGTAGAGTCACTAGCAGGACTGCCTACCTGAAGGCACAGCTGCACTTTCCACTTCTTTCAGTTTGCTTTGAAACTCCACACAATGCACATTGTCTTGTTCTTTCGCTCATTCGCTTAATGCAAAGATTTACTCTTTAGACTTTTACTGTCTCTACCATGCTGTTTTTGAAGTTTATCGCAAGTTTTCCATTTCTTTCGATTAGTAAAAGACTATACCTCCTTTCGTTAACTCTTTCAATTGCTCACACATTTGATAAAACTGACCATTCGGTCGTATCACCGTATCAGCAGCAGGTATTTTCCGTCTCTTATCACATACTTGCACAATATCATCTAGGAGCCAGGTTTTATTAGATTCAACACTGATTTATTTCATTGGGATTCTTTCCAATAATTTTATCAAACTTAAATGCTTCACTTAGGGAAGTTTCACGACTTTGCCATTGCTATGATTCAACCTTAATTGGTATGTACTTTTTATTAATTTGACAATCTCAAAATTTTAATAGTTTTCAGCCAGAAATTTTAACAGGTTGGCCTGCAACCCGAATTTAATTATTTTCCCAGGCTCTGCTAGCTTGCACCTATTTGAAAGTTCTCTCACGCACTCCACTGGCTCATATGAATGTATTATCTTTTTATCTGTGCTCCATTGCTTCTGCGTATTTAATAACTGACCCTCTACCAGCTTGCATATTTAGTCCACACTCTCCTGGTTTTGCACTTGAAGAAGAGAGAAACTAAAGACATCGCCCAGCATAAAACAGCTACTTTTATACGCAAAGATAAGAAAAATTCCATTCAAATTCAGATAATAACCCAATTAGAAAATACTCATTCAATACTGCAGTAAAAATTAACCAATTTAAAAACACTTATTCACTTAATGAAGAACAAAGAAGCTAAGAAGCTTCCCGAATTATACTTCATATAACCAGATTAAATTTAATAACAGTTATTAAACTGTTATGCACACTAAAGCCACTAGGAATCATGGTAAGTAGTTATTTGTATATAAAATAATTATATAAAATACCAGCAGATAATTCATTATTAAACTGCAAAGAAAATGACAATTAAACAGTTGGATCCAACATGTTATTCCTTCTGTGAAGTTGTTCGCAGAAAACTTGTGCAAGTCTTCTTTCCTGATTTGGCAGGCAAGAGGTTTTAAAAATGTAAACACGGGAAAATCTGCAGACGCTGGAAATTCAAGCCACACACACAAAATACTGGTGGAACGCAGCAGGCCAGGCAGCATCTGTAGGAAGAAGTACAGTCAACATTTCGGGTCCAGACCCTTCGTCAGGACTAACGGAAAGAAGAGATAGTAACAGATTTTAAAGTAGGGGGGAGGGGGAGATCCGAAATGATAGGTGAAGACAGGAGGGGGAGGGATGGAGCCAAGAGCTGGAAAGTTGATTGGCAAAAGGATACAAGGCTGGAAAAGGGAGAGGATCATGGGACGGAAGGCCTTGTAAGAAAGAAAGGGGGAGGGGAGCACCAGTGGAAGATGGAGAACAGGCAAGGAGTTATTGTGAGAAGGAAAGAGAGAAAAAAATAATAATAATAAATAATAAATTAGGGATGGGGTAGGAAGGGGAGGAGGGGTGTTGACTGAAGTTAGAGAAATCAATGTCCATGCCATCAGGTTGGAGGCTACCCAGACGGAATATAAGGTGTTGTTCCTCCAACCTGAGTGTGGCTTCATCTCAACAGTAGAGGAGGCCATGGATTGACATATCGGAATGGGAATGGGACATGGAATTAAAATATGTGGCCACTGGGAGATCCTGCTTTCCCTGGCGGACAGAGTGTAGGTGTTCAGCGAAATGGTCTCCCAATCTGCATCGGGTCTCACCAATATACAGAAGGCCACACCGGGAGCACCGGATACAGTATATCACCCCAGCAGACTCACAGGTGAAGTGTCGCCTCACCTGGAAGGACTGTCAGGGGCCCTGAATGGTGGTGAGGGAGGAAGTGTAAGGGCATGTGTAGCACTTGTTCCGCTTACACGGATAAGTGCCAGGAGGGAGATCGGTGGGAAGGGATGGGGGGGACGAATGAACGAGGGAGTCGCGTAGAGCGATCTCTGCAGAAAGCAGAAAGTGTGGAGGGGAGGGAAGGGTGTGCTAGGTGGTGGGATCCTGTTGGAGATTGTTTGCTACTTTGGAAGCTATAACAGCTTCGTTTAAAAAAAATCACAATTAGTGTCTTATTGTTACAGTCTTACTGTTAATTCCCAAGCATTTGTCCCTCTCAAAGTTAACAAATTAGCATTTTGGAGCCACCCAAAACATTTCCCACAAAATAGATTAAGTCCTAATTTGTAGATGTGTCACCCTGTTCTCGATTCCATTGAGTGGCAGCAACTGACCGCCATTTTACATTCACTTTGAACAACTTGGTAACTCACTCCTTGATCTAATTTTCATTAAAAATAAACAAAGGCTTTCCTAGCTTCTCATCAAAGATTTCACAACTGTCTTCCTGACTTGACTTCCCCTAAAACCAGTAACCTTCCACAAAACAGAAAATTGATATCAAAAACGTGCTTCAAAAGGGGATGTGACCAGCTCTTTCAAAGATAGAGCTATAGGCCTCTGTATGTTACTTGAAATAATGACAACCTATTATCTTTATCTGTAAACAAACTTTTGATGACTTGCATACTGGTATTCAGATATTATGTTTCCCCCTCACAATCACTGACTCTATTTGCCTTTCTTGGGTAATGTTTATAAAATCATAGTTTACAAATGTATCCTATAAATTTCAGCATATTTTCAGTTATTAAAGAGTCTACTTTATACCACAGAACTCACACACACGTCCCTTCAATGAAAATCAGATCAGCATTTCCATTTTGCTTATTCACTGACACACGCGGTGTACACACAGTGCTGTCAATTTCATGAAAGCATGAATTTCAAGAATCAATTTTCAAAGCAAAATACATCAAGTGAAAGCAAGAGTTTGGTTTTCAGAGCTTCAACTGTAAACTGGACTGTCCTTTTTGCATTTCCTTTACTTTCTCCACTATAAACAGCTTGCAAAACTCATTTTTTTTAAAAATCAAAGCTCCTCTGATCACTTCATAAAATTTATTGCCATTTCTTAAAGAAGTTAAATCATTTTAAAAATTGAATTGCTTAAACTAATTCCCGACTTAAATAACTGTAAGCATTTATTTTAAAAAATCAAAATGAATGTTGACTTTCTTTCTCACAAAACTATCTGCTCCAAAATTTACTCACGATCCTTGGGCTCCAATGTTAACTCAAAAAATTAATGACAATAAGGAATATCCAACCTTTTTAAATCTAGAATTAAAAGCCAATTTCAGCATATCTTAAGAACAGCTCTCTTCCTCTTCTGCTTCCTTCTTAACATATGTACAAGACTTTTTTTTTTCTCTTTTTCACAACCAATTCATTGAGAACATATTTTTCCCAGGAGTGCTGGATTGCATGATTTTATCAGCTAAACATGAACCCAAAGCCACTTAGATTAAGGGAGCTAGGGCTTTGCTCTTTGGAGAGAAGGAGGATGAGAGGAGACATGATAGAGGTGTACAAGATAATAAGAGGAACAGATAGAGTGGATAGCCAGCGCCTCTTCCCCAGGGCACCACTGCTCAATACAAGAGGACATGGCTTTAAGGTAAGGGCTGGGAAGTTCAAGGGGGATATTAGAGGAAGGTTTTTTACTCAGAGAGTGGTTGGTGTGTGGAATGCACGGCCTGAGTCAGTGGTGGAGGCAGATACACTAGTGAAGTTTAAGAGACTACTAGACAGGTATATGGAGGAATTTAAGGTGGGGGCTTATATGGGAGGCAGCGTTTGAGGGTTGGCACAACACTGTGGGCCGAAGGGCCTGTACTGTGCTGTAGTATTCCATGTTAAACATTTGAATATTAAGAACTTCCTGCCTGGAATGAGTCTGGTGCTAAGAGCTTGCAGTCCGCACAGGTAGCACTTCCTGCACAGCAACAGCTAATAAACAACTGGTACAATGTAAATGAAGAGCGGCTTAGAATTCTGCACAACAGAATCTTATGAGAATAACAGCTTTTGTTCTCTTATTGAATAAACTGTAAAACAAATGATTGTTTCCAGACTCGTATTTTCAAATACTGTTTCAAAGTCAAATCGCCTTTGGGGGGAAGCAGCTACCTACTTTGTGCTGGATGTGGAGGATGAAAGATATCGTACACTGTTTCTGAAGAGTAAAGGAATAGATTGACTGGAAGTTGGCAGCTTCAAGTAAATTTGAGCCCATGCCACAGGACATTTACTCTTGGGAGAAGGGACAATGAATACTGTGTTCAGAAGTATCATAAATACCTTAAATTACAGCCTGGTATGGGAACACCCATGCCTTGGAGTGGAAAATGGATTCAGCTCAGTACATCTCAGGTAACACATTGTGAAACACTGTTGTAGAAAAGCATCATCAAAGCTCCTCAGCACCCAGGCCATGCTCTTTTCTCACTATTGCCACCCGGTAGAAGGTACAAGTGCCTCGGGGTCTCGCACAACAACACTCATTCTATTTCTGGTGTTCCCATCAACAAATGATCTCACTTTAATGACTCTCTATTTCATGCTCCTGTTATTCATTGCTATTTATATTTGCATTTGCACAGTTTGTTGTTTACTACGCTCTTGCTCTTTCATTGATCCTGTTTACAGTTCCTGCTCTATAGATTTGCTGAGCATGCTTGCAGGAAAAAGAATTATATGCAGTGATATATATGTACTCTGATAATAAATTTTTCTTTGAAACAGCTGCTCCAGAGATACTTTATCCCTTATGCCAATCTGTAATAATGAAGTTACAAAAACCATACAATACAGGAACAGGCTCTTCAGCCCGCATAGCTAACCCCACCACAATGCTCATCCAAACTTATCCATCTGTTCTATATCCATGTGACTAAATGCCTCAAACATTGCTATCAATCTGCTTCTACCATCTCACATGGCAGTGCATTCCAGACACCTACCACTGTATCAAAAATAAAACAGCCTCACCAATCTCCTTTAAAGTTTCTCCTCCTCACCTTAAGCCAACAACCTTTCAGTATTTGACATTTCTACCCTGAGAAAAGAATCTTGTGTACTTCTATTAGGTCACCCCTCAGCCTCCAACACTCCAACGAAAACAAAGTCTGCCCAACTTCTCCTTGTAGCTAGCTAATACACTCTGTTCATGCAAAGATCCCAGTGAACCACTTTTACACGCTCTGCAGAGCCTTAACATCTTTCCTACAATGTAGTAACTGGAAACACACACAATACTCCAAAAGCAGCCCAATCAACATTTTAAAACAGCTGCATCATGACTTGCCAAGTTTTATACTCACTGTCCTGAGCTATGAAGTAAAGCAGGCCAAATACTTTCTTTACCATCCTATCCCACTTGTGTTGCCATTTTTAGGAAGCTATAGTCTTGCACAAGATCCCTCTGTACACTGACACTCCAAGGTCCTGTCAGTTGCTATACAACTTCTTTTTGACTTGACCACCAAAAATGCATTACTTCACACTTGTTCCAATTATACTCAATCTGTGATTTCTCTGCCCAAATTTCCAAATGATTTACATCCAGCTGTACCCTTTGAAAAGCCTTCTCTATCCACAACTCCAACTGTCAAGTCATCTGCAAGATTGCTATTTAGACCACCTACATTTTCATCCAAATCAATATGACGAAGAACTGATCCAATGCCACTGGTCATTGACTTCCAGTCAGAAAAAACATCTCTCCATTTGTGCCTTATATCTTTTGCGACCAAACCAATTTTGCATCCAACTTATCTGCTAGCTCTGGCTCCCATGTCCCTTAATCTTCTGGATCTGCCTACTATGAGGGAACTTGTCAACTGCTCAAGTCTATGCACACAACATCCATTGTCCTACCCTCAATCATCTTCGTCACTTCTGCAAAGAACTCAATCAAATTTGTAAAACAAGACCTCTCCACACCAAGCCATGCTGACTATCCCCAGGAAGTCCACAGTTTTCTTAATACAAAAAAATTCTGCCCTTAAGAATCTTCTCCAACAATTTCCCTTCCAAGTTTCCACAAAAGAAATACACATCCTTCAATTCCATCTGTAGATAGGTAGATAGAATATACAGAATCTAGTGTGAAGGGTGAAAACTTGGGTACAAACTACAAGAGCTTGCATTTTAGGAGGAAAACAGCACTAAATTATGTACATTTTTGATGATTTTCAATAATGGAAGAATGTATCAAGAACTATCTACCCACCACTTGCTGGAAATATTGGACCACATTAACTTAGCTTTGGAGCACTGAAATTGGGCATGATGACTGCCTTAGTGTTACTGGGCAGTCACTTAGTGTTACTGAACACAGCCAACTACAGAAATCAAAACTGCAGACACTAATTTGAAGTAAAAATACAAAGAAAAGTGGAAACACTCAGCAGTTTAAGAAGCATCTTCAGAAAAAGGAGTTAATGTTTCAAGCCAAAGACATTTCATGTGATGGCCCTGGCTGTATTTAAGCAGCAAGGACAGATTTCCTTCGTCAATCCCAAGAAAATCATTGTTGTTTACAGACAAGCTCTTTTTGGCAAAGGGAAATAAAGAGGCTTTTTGGGGTAAGCTAATCTACCCTTGACTGTTCCAAAGGTATAACTCTTTATACAGCAAAGGACCCTGCAATTAATGAAGGTCTAGATAAAAATGGCAAATTTTAAGTGAAGGAAAAATATGATAAACTTACCAATTAAACCCACACAAATATTAACTATAGATCCTGATCGCTGCGTAGGGAGTGAATTTTCAGGAAAAAGCAATGCATTCAATGAGAATTCTTCATCACTTCCTGATAAAACATCTGCCTGCGAGTCACTTGTGCTGGCTGATTCAGTCATATCTGCATCCTCGGATGTGTTTGCCATTTGATACGTTGCGTTAGAAAATTGGTCCGGCTGGTATCTGCAATGGGGAATCGGTCACGTTATTTAGCTCAAAATTCTTTTTAAGCCACCTTCTTACACAAGAGTCTACTCTGTTGCATTTGTAGAAAATACACTGATTTGTCTTGGCATTAAGACTGTCAACATTCCTTTCAGGCCAGATTCCTTCGGCTGGGATAGCAACGAGGTGATGCACAGATTTTAAGTATCTCCAGGAAGCAGGAAAAAAAGGTTTACTGTAATCTCTCGACAGAAAGTATGCACGCCTGGATGCATCAGCAGACTGTAACCTTGTCACATCCCTCCTCCTCCCAACCCAAACAGCACTGCCCTCAGGTCTCAGGTAGTGGACTTGCTCATGTAAAGTAACCAATTACTTAGAGGGCCAGAGGTTGAGTGGCATTATGTTCAGACTTGGGTACAAATTTACTTTCAGGACAGCACAGGAGAGCATCGATCCAAAGACAACTGATCATTTGACCTGAAGAGAAAGACTTTTAAATTACCTGAGCACCAGGACACAAGCAGCCACCAGAGAGTAGGCAAGAAGGGTTCCAATTGACATCAAATCCACAAGATCTTTGAGGTCAAACAAGAACGCCATGATAGCTGCAGCAAAAGAGTAATACAATTCTAAAGTTTCAGCAGACAAAGCAATAACCTCAAAACAGCAGAATTAGTCCATGGTTTTTAGGACATCACAAGCAGCCCCCCCCCCCCCCACCACACTGCAGGTTAATTTTATCTTTTGTGTTTACACAAAGAGTAATAGCAATTGTGTAAGTTGCCTGCATCTTAGACACACCACAAACAAGCCCTTTAGGAATTCTGAATTGGGAAACCAGGCAAACAAGTGACATTATATATGATCAAAATGAAGGATGTTTGATTCTCATAATCAAGAGTTTATAGCATACAACATTAAATAAGTAGCAATTATATTTTAACAGTAGTTTGAATATTTATATCATGAATTCTTATGCCAAATACTACTGGGAGATGTGAACTCAACAACCACAGCAGGAATTCAGCCTTACTAAAAATGGTAGCAAGAATACTTGTGTCTATATATAAGCATTCTGTCTTACTGAGACTTCTCATGCTTTTGCATAATTATTCTTTTTTAAATTTTATTTTCAGTTTATCAACCAAAAAGACATTATGCAATGTCACCATCTGAAAAAGAGCAAGGGTATTTTTGGTTATGGAACTGGTTGAACATTGGCCTACTGTCAAATGAGTCACTTGCTCTTCAGCAGACAGCAGTTTTTACAAGTGACATCCAACTGAAGCAGCAACTGCAACCTAGATTTAACATCTCACGAAAAGTATGAAGTCACATTTTCCACAGAGATTCAGGTTCAATCATCAACTACTACTGTGAGGAAAATATTCACTACATCCATGTGTATTGGAAAAAAATAAACACCGATCCCAAAAGCTAACCATAAGCAACGCATAACCAACCTACAAAAGATTACAATATGCAAACTTAACAAAGGACAAATACTTACTATCAACATACATAAAAGTAACTGTTAATCAGTCAGAACAAAAGCCCAAACAAGTACTTAAAAATTAAGAATCCCTGATATTTTAAACTATCACTGCTTGAAGGGAAATCGAGCTTGCCAGACTAGATTTTCCCACCCATTCTGGAGGGAGGGTTCACCAATTGTAAGTGTCCTTACTGATACCAGCTAAAGGCACTGGCTGTATCTGTGAAATCAAAGGGCAGACTTTTCTGCTTTCTATGAAAGAAGTCTACCTACAATGAAGCTAATCTCAAGGGAAAATACAACAGGGATTTTTTATCTTTAACATGAGTAAAGTCAAAAGCTATCATGCACAAATTCTGGTTATAAGCTTTATCTGCATACTCACATGGGTTAGTTACGCAGTCACAATGCAATGTTATTCACTCAAAAATCCACTGCAGTCCAGACTTGGAACTTAATTCAATGCTTACCAGAAAGTACCCCAGCTGCAATGGTTGAAACTATTGGGGCTTTTCTTTCACTTACATGCGACAAAAATCTGAAGAGCAGACCATCCCGCCCCATTGCAAACAAGATCCGTGGCAAAGGAAACATTGAACCTAATAAGCTGCAAGGGAGATGGTGATTGTGAGAGAGTATGATTTGAATTTACAGGGAAAGTAAACACATGGATACCAAATTGCTTCAGGACTCCGATAGAATAGAACCACTTGACATTTCTCCAGTTTTTGCAATGATTCTAATATTAGCTTTTAAGACTGATATCCAGGCAATCCAAATTAGAGTATGTACTTATGACGGGTGTGACACCCTGGCTAAGTGGCAAAAATGTGAACGTGTGCATGCTGACAACTGCTCCGATACAGCTGTAAAGAAATACCAAAGCAGACATTTTTTCACAGTGAGTTAAGGGAGAACTTAGAGAACAAATGCTTCACTCACTCGCCAAGTGACTCTGAGAGATGGGGGAGAAGCCACGTACACAATGACGGGGAAATGTTCCTAGCTGTTCCACTGAACCAGAGACCATGAAATCACACATTTGGCACAACACGTTCACTTCCCCTGACATTTGTGTTTGTGATAAATCCTTACCTGCTACCACCCCTGACACCACTGTGGCAATCAGTGGCGTTTTGGTCCTGTCGTTGATTCGGGCCAACACCCTGAACAGCAGTCCATCCTCTGCCATTGCATAAATTACACGCGGCATTGGAAATATGGAGCCAAGAAGACTAACAGAGAAACACAGTCCACCCTATGTTAGTATTGTGTTATCACTTCCAAGCAAATAATTACAAACAACATCCCTGAAACAGCCACAGGAATGTTAAAATACATTACTGAGTTCAAAATAAATATTCTCAAATGTGCTGAAAATTGTCATCTTGCTGGTCAGACGGCACGAAATGCTCTGGTACTTTAAATGAACATACAGCGGCAATTAGGGGGTGCTCTTTTATTTCATACTGTTACACTGAAACTAGACACTGATTTTCCCTAAGTTAAGTGTCTCATTTAGGAAACTACAAATTATTTCTTCACTTTGTGGAAAATAAATCATCCACAAGCTACTCAGTGATAGGAAACCTGATCAAATATAGTAACAGCTTTCATCTTACGCGGTACCAAAGAAAAGTGACCAAACTTGTAAACAGACTTTACATATAAAGAATGGATTGCTCTTCAGGAGCTTTGTACAAATGTTGGAGTACAGCAATTGATGAAAGCTCAGGACCTCAGTACTGCAGAGGTTTCAGAGATTTGGATAACAAAACTGAGCAGAAAAAGAATGTGCTTTAAATTTTAAATCTCATAAATTTTAAATAATTCAATTTACAATGGTCACAACCCGGACAATAAATAGTGGTCCTCCTCCTTTTAGTGAAACAATATGTTATATGCCCCAATCTCAGTCCCAGAACAGGAATTGCTGAAGTTACAAAAATATCAGCACTCCTGCCACACTGGGGTCACCACTGTCCACACTGTGCCCGGGCCACACTGGGGTCACCACTGTCCACACTGGGGTCACCATTGTCCACACTGTGCCCAGGCAACACTGGGGTCACCACTGTCCACACTGGGGTCACCACAGTCCACACTGACCTAGGCTGCACTGGGGTCACCACTGTCCACACTGACCCAGGCCGCACTGGGGTCACCATTGTCCACACTGACCCAGGCCGCACTGTGGTCACCATTGTCCACACTATGCCCAGACCACACTGGGGTCACCTTTGTCCACACTGGGGTCACCATTGTCCACACTGTGCCCAGGCCACATTGGGGTCACCACTGTCCACACTGTGCCCAGGCCGCACTGAGGACACCTTTGTCCACACTGAGGACACCATTGTCCACACTATGCCCAGACCACACTGGGGTCACCTTTGTCCACACTGGGGTCACCATTGTCCACACTGTGCCCAGGCCACATTGGGGTCACCACTGTCCACACTGTGCCCAGGCCACATTGGGGTCACCATTGTCCACACTGTGCCCAGGCCACACTGGGGGCACCATTGTCCACACTGTGTCCAGGCCACATTGGGGTCACCATTGTCCACACTGTGTCCAGGCCACACTGGGGGGGGGGGTGCATCATTTGCTTGCTGCTACAAATCTTAAAACAGAGTTGAGACTTTAAAGCTGCTTTTTCACCTTTCACGAGGGCCATATTAAACTACGCTTCCATTCAGGCTGCAGTTTAAAACAAGACTGACACACTGATATTCAATCCTGCAGTCCATCTGTGACTCTAGACCGATCACGTACAGAATAAGCAGCACATTTTTTCTTGCACTATCCCTCCATAATCATACAGGAATCATACTGTTCCAAAACAGGGTACGGATTTTCCAGGAAGCTATGCACTGAGGAGAGCTGTCTACACTAGACCAGAATTTCAAGATGACACGACACTGGTTATTTAAAACTAAGAAGATGTGACAGATTGGATAAGCACTGACCACTTCTAGAGGTATAAATTGGAAGGCAGAAGATGAAATCTGCAAGTGCGAGGGAAACGCAAATGAATCTTCTATGCATAGGAAATTGAGCCCATGCCAGAGTTAGAGTGAGTAATTACAGAAAAGACGATAGCAACATTTGAGAATAGTTCAATCTATAATTGAAAACAGTGGCTTTTCAACAACTTCAAGCATAGCATTGTAGTAAATTGTAAAAAAAAACAGCGAGGTGTTAATGAATATATAACCACACATATCAGTTGGGGGATAAAACTGGACATCAGACAGGAGACCAGGGATATTTTCCCTGCTCTACTACTAAAGATGCAGGAGAGGGGCCAGAAGACTCACTTCAGTAGCACACCCTGCAGGACTACCCTGCAAAGTCAGTCCAGAAATTTATACTCGGCAAGTTTCTCATTCAAGAAAAATCGATTTAAAGGGGAAAGAAAATTGCAGATACTGATAATTTGCAAAGAAAGAACAAAAACAGGCCGGTCTGCAGCTGTGGAGAGAGTCAAATGTTTCGTGCTCTAGTCCCTTGATGTCACTCTGATGGCCTTGATTTTGTACATGGAGCAAGGACAGATTTTCCGCAACATACTTAAAGTAAACTACACCCACTTGTTTACAGACAGATTTTTTTAAAAACTTTCTCTTTCCACAAACACCACCTGACCTGATAATCTTTTCTAGCATTTGTTTTTATAAAGGATTATATAGGGAAAAAAACTGCAAGTACCTGAAATCTGATACAAGAGTGAGTTAGGGATAGGGATTGTGGGGCTGTGGTATTAGAATCACTGAGACTAAAGACACATTATTCCGAACTAAAGGTCACTTTCCATGTTGTGGTGCTGCAAGATTTGAAATGGACTTTCTGAATGCAGTACATTGCAGTATATAATAATAAAGAACTATAAGTATAGTTAATTTTTTTAATACAAGTTGCATCCAGGACACTTTCAAAAGGTGATACCTCAAAAGGGCAGCATCCTTCATTAGGGATGCCCGTCACGTAGGACATGCCACCTTCTCACTGCTGCCATCAAGGAGGAGGTACAAAAGCCTGAAGACGCACACTCAATGTTTCAAGAACAGCTTTTACCCCTCCACTATCAGATTTCTGAATGGACAATGAACCCATGAACACTACCTCAGTATTTTTCCCTCTCTTTTTGTACTAATTAATTAATTAGATTTTTAAAATATATATATTTCATGTAATTTATAGTTTTATTATTGTATATTGCAATGTAGTGCTACTGCAAAATGAAAAAAAAAATTCACGACATATGCCAATGATATTAAACCTGATTCTGAAATATATATAGCAAGGGCTTATGTTACACAATGAATCAGCATAATCTTACACAAGAGTTTACTAAGCACTATAAGCCGAATGCTGAAAGTCCAGGCCTAGCTGTGTAGTAAGTCGTGGTCTGTTACAGATCTGCCATGCTGAGCAACTGCTCAACAGAAAGGCAAAGATGACTGCACTGTCAATCGATGCCACCTATCTATGACTACAAATATCCTACACAAATGAATACAGGTATAGTAGGGAAGACATGCAGTAGGTAACTCTTGGTATTTACTACTGCCCAATTACCTGCAGACTCATTATGAGAGGAGAGAGAAATTGTCTCCGTTCATAGAAGCACCCAACAACGTGCAGCATGTCAAACACACTGAGACCCGTGTTTTAATTCCTGATGCGCACTCAACCGCTACAAAGCTCTATGCAACAGATCTTCAGAAGGAAGCTGCAAAATTTACCTTCAACGGCAAGTCGCAACATTTCATACGAGCACTGTGCTGAAAAAAAGCCCAAACTTAAGAACTTGACTGCAATTTGTACTTGTCAATTCTCTGTCACTTGGGTAACTCCAAACATACAAGAACACGTACTAAAAATACAATTATACTCGATGTCCTAAACACAAAAAAAGAAACTAAATTACAAATGCATTGCCAACTTGGCCAAATGGTTCAACTGGGTTTCAAAGTCTTTTAACCACGTGAACATTTGTTTAAATAGAGAAAGTCCAATCTGTAACAAAGCAAATGAGTGACAGTGAACTCAAGAGTCAAGTACAAATTACCCAGCTGTTTCTTTGTGAATTGTCCATGCCCACAATGATTACTTAAGTTATTCATGCAGACTAAATGTCAATATTTCTAAAAAGAAAACATCTGTATCCTTTTGCATCCACGCAAGAAATGACCGGTTTAGAAAACAAGATTGTACAAATACCTGGTGGAGAGAGCACAGAGTGAGCCAACTGCGACAGCGTACTTTGCCCCATCCCATCCCACATATTTGAAAGCAACTGGCAATGGGCTGTTCTTGTCCAGTAAGTAATAAGGCATCATCAAAGTAAGGGCAGCCGACACTCCAAAATAAGCAACAAAGCAGATCAGAAGGGAAGCAACAATTCCGAAAGGAATGGCTCGCTGGGGATTTTTTACTTCCTCACCTAAAATAAAAAGTGAAGGGAGAAATGAGATTCATAATATCTTGGAATATTATTTCTGTGCAATGTCTCTTACAAAAAGTGCTACCTTAATTTCTGAACAGTCTTTCTAAAATACTTCATTATTTCAATCTGTTATACTTTTATTAATACAAATAAATAAGCAACAGGGCTCATACTTTTTTCCCTTAAGAAATCCATAATTTTTATAACTAATTTATTAATCAATGATAATCTCAGCTCACAATTACCACGGGATGCGAAAGATTTTTTTTTAATAGATAACTAAGATCGTCAATTTGGACACACACTTACAAAAATGTTTGCCACCCCTGATCCACGGAGTCAACATTTCAGGGTGAGGCACCTGCAGTTTCTTGTGTTTCCATGTTCTCAAAAGATGTGCGTATCATTGATTAATTTAAGAAACTGAAAAATTATTGAAGCAATTGCTGAAGTAAAGTTTCATAGATCCAAATCTTAAGATGATAGCTTTGTCAGAAAAAAAAGAGGAGAATCTAAAGAGTTTAAGGGAAATAGAGTAACTGGTAAGACAATAAACCGAATTGAAAATTCAGGTATGGAGCCACAGGAGATGAGCAAGGTACTCCATGAACATTGGAGTAGAAGGCACAAGCTAAAGATGAGAGAGGAACCATTTATTATTAACTCCAGGGGCAGCATTTTTGTTCCAAATAAACACACCAGGTGGTATGGGCTGTCAGAGGAAGTGTTTGTGACACATACCATAAGCACTTTTAACATAGGGTTGGACAGGTACATGGGTAGGGAAGGGTTAGAAGGATATGGGCCAAATGCAGGCAAATAGGACACGCTTGGAATGGACATCTTGGTTGGCATGGATCAACTGGGCTGATATTGTGCTACGTGATTCTATAATAACATGCCAGAAAGAAATAAGAGGCTAACTGGGAAAGGCTTAAGGTTGGTTTTTAAGAACAAATGTTTTGGAATTTGAAAGAACACAACAAAGTGAGTGGATAAAGGTGTACAAGATGATCACAGGCAAAGATTGAGTGGACAGCCAGAGACGTTTTCCATAGGATGGAAATAACTAAGGGGGCATAATTTGCTCCAAAGAGATTGGAGGCAAGTATAGAGAAGGTGTCAGAGGCAAGTTTATTTTTTCACACAGACAGGTGAGTGCATGGAACATGCTGCCGGGGTGTTGGGAGGAGGGCCAGATACATTAGGGTTATTTAAGAGACTCTTAAGCAGGCACATGGACAACAGAAAAATGGAGAGCTATGTAGGAGGGGAGGGTTAAAATGGTCTTAATTTTATTTATTTATTTGAGATAACACTGTGGAACAGGACCCTCCCGTCCTTTGAGCCGCACCACCCAGCAAACCCCAATTTTAAACTCTTGCCAATTTACAATGACTAATTAACCTACCGGCTGGTACACCTTTGGACTGTGGGGGAAAACCAGACCACCTGGAGAAACCCCACACATTCCACAGGGACAACCCGACTCCTTACAAATTATATCGGAATCGAACTCTGATGACGCTAACCCCCTACGCTACCAAGGCGAGTAGGTTAGAAGGTCAGCACAACATCATCGTGGGCCAAATAGCCTGTACTGTTCTATGTTCAAACATGCCTGTGTTACTACTTTGCACATTAGGTCATATGATGAGGAGAAATTTCTACTCCAAGGTGCAACTAACCGCTCATGAATTCTGCACAGCCAGTAAGACAGGATATTCACTAATGCCTATAACTTGAGTGTTTACAGCATATATGTGCCTTACTGACAGTACATCACACAGCAGTGAATGATTCTTAACAAGGGCAGTTTTTGTTCTGATAGCAGTCAGAAACTTGCAGCCAGTTAATGATCACCCGAAGTGGAATGGTTTGGTTCATCAAGATATGGAAGTTTCAGAACATTTCATCTCACCTGTAGTGGCTATACAATCAAATCCTACAAAGGCATAGAAGCAGGTGGCTGCACCCGAAAGCACACCTGAAATGCCATAAGGCATAAATCCCCCAGCACCATATTTCCATTCATTTTCTTCTTTAGTCACACTATAAGGGAAAAACAAGGAATTTAATTTAGTGAATCAGTAGTCTGGAATCCTGAGTAACGTAATAGCTGTGCAGAGCATTTAACGGTTAAACAAAATTCTGAATTCTGCCATCCTATTGCTCAGAAATTCGAATGGTTCAGTACCTGCTCAAAAGTTGCTGTTTGCCTTGCTCCCATTACACCAAACAGAGCTCCATTTCCCCACTCCTTCAAAACCATCAGAAACTGCACATGCCTCTAGTCATGTAAACTCTTGTGCTCAATTCAAGCCAACAAGAAGAACATTACACAGAGGTACCAAGAAAGTCACGAGTGAACTGTGATCAAAGCTCAGAAATCTTTGATCCTGTAGTCCTGAAAAGAGATCTCCAAACTGGCAGGAGTAGCGGTGGGCCTATACCACAGACAAATATATAAGCTTGTTTAAACATAACAGCCTTCTGCTTAAGGTGGTAAATGCAAAACTGGGTATAGGATGCTGGGAACTATAAGGTGGTCAGTGAATGGCTGAACTAGTGGGTAGAACAAACAGCTGTGTTTATTCAGTCATTTCTGAACCTAATGACTGATAAATTGGCACGATACTTCTGTTCAATCAACTATATAAATAAAATGTAATTGTTTGTAATGCCCTGGTTAATATTTTTACTGCTATGCTGTATGTATTTCATTTCAGTAGTTACGTAAGAGCAGTCTGTTTTGCTTTCAGCATATTTGGGTTTGAGCTAAAGATACGGAGCTATGTTGTTCAACTTAGGAATATTGCGTCAGCCAATCAGGATGGTGCAATTGGGGGGGTGTTCTAGAGCATGCTGGGCAGAGATGTTTGTGTGATGGACACTGGCGTGGGTCGAGGTCTATTTGGCGGAAGCTAGAAGACAGGAGGGAAGGTGGTTGAGGATGCCATCCACAAAATGCTTGATGCAGATGAATGGCCTTGAGGGGGAAGGACCAATATTCCTCTGGGGGAGTTCACTTATTCAAGATGGATTTTGAGCAACATTTCGAAGGTGGGGTGTACTTTCACACAGTGCGTGGGTCCACCGTGCAAGTTAAAAACAAATTCAAGATGAGCTCCAACTTGTGTGCATATTTAGACTGGGTTAACTGTAATGGACCCTTTTTTATTTTTTCCTAATAATTGTTCGATAAAACTGACGTGTAAATATACTTTCTTTGTAACTGTACATAGTGTACAATCTGTTAATTCTTGCTGATGGCTAATTGCACAGGTAGACTACCTGTCAACCACAAAGACCATTCCAGTGTTCAGTTAAATCTAACCCCAGCCAACACACTTACCCTGCGCTCACATTGCCATGTCAACAACACTCTCTTTCAACTCCTTTCCCATTCAGGTATCACTGATAGACCACCGTCATACAGACCCCCATCAGACCCCCCCCCCCAATAGACCACTGTCAGAACCCACCCTCCCGATAGACCACCGTCAGACTCCCCCCCCAGACAGATCACCGTCAGACCCCCCCCCAGACAGACCACCATCAGACCACCCCCCCAGACAGACCACTCAGAACTGCCCCCCAGACCACTGTCAGACCCCCCCCGATAGACCACCGTCAGACCCCCACCCAGACAGATCACCGTCAGACCTCCCACCCAGGCAGATCACCGTCAGACCCCCCCCAGACAGATCACCATCAGACCACCCTGCCAGACAGACCACTCAGAACCCCCCACCCCCCAGATAGACCACTGATAGGTCACCCTCCCAGATAGACCACTGTCATCCAACTCACTGAACTTTTTCTCTGCAATCTCAGAGCTTGCCCTATCAGATGTCCTTTGCAAGATTTACAATGGTAACATGAATAAAGGAAAGTGTTCCCCCTCCCTCACACATTCACTTATGCAAGGCCTGTTCAGTACAGTACTAGGTACTGTGGCGTCTTGTCACACAAAATTTCCCAGCTGCATGTCTCTGAACAAGGCACTGACTGGCCCAGTGAAACCTGCCCAACAGATCTTTTAGAGTTGCTATCAATTTCTGCCCAATGAACTTAGTCAACAGATTACCTAATGCAACACATTTTATTTTATTCATTTATTACTTAGCAATAGTGTGGAATTATCCCTTCCTGCCGCACTGCCCAGCAAACTCCGATATAACTCCTCGCCTTATCACGGGACAATTTAGTGACCAATTAACCTACTGATATGCCTTTGGACTGTGAGAAGAAACCGCAGTCCTCCGTTCTGCAGGGAGGACACACGCACTCTTTACAGATGTCACTGAAAATGACCTCTAAGGCCTTGAGCTTTAATGGCGTTGCACGAACTGCAACACTACTGTGAAGCCAACACGAGCTAATTTATTCAGGTTTCCTGATGTCATCTTCTTTGGTCTTTCACTAGCTTGCAGTAGTATCCTCACTTGTGGGTTCTATATACTGTAATTCATATTTCCTCTCCCCCTCTCCCTCCAACTTATTGCTAACAGGTTGCTTCACCCGGCACATTGGTTATAATTTTCCCTGTTGGCATCTGTCGTATTCGGTCCCTCGTTCTGCAATTTGTCACGCTTGTTGCTCCTCGACATCTCCCATTTGTACATTACTGCTCATCAGTGTCATGACATGACAGACCAGAACACTCCACCACTTCCAAGTTAATCATAATGAAAATGGCTACTTCTGCACTCACTTTTCCAAGTCAGTACCATTTGTCCCATTCATCAGAGTGTCCTCGCTGAGCTGCCAGTTCTTCAGTGAGCCTTTTACAAAGCCAGACAGCATGACAAAACACAGCACAAGTATGTTGATGCAAGTGAAGATTTTGTTCACCATTGCAGACTCTTTCACACCAAAGGATAATAACCCTGAACAAAGAAGACAGGCAGCATAAGTATGGGCTTTTATATAAAAATATTGCATTGCTTAAAAAATATCTTCTGAGAAAGCTTTAAGTTTCAGGCTGTTCAATTCAAGCTATCTGATAGCAAATCATTTGTCAAAAGGTCAGATACAAATATAAAAATTCTGAATGTTAAACCTAAGTATGACTATGAAAAGTGCTACAAGCTTGAAAATTAACCAATCCAATTAACCAAAAATGCACTTCTCATATCCTTCTGAACACCTACATATAAATGAAATGTATATCCAAAAAAAAGTCCACAACTAATGCAATTTCTGAAAGCTTTAAATTGTGATATTGTTGACATGGAAACTTTGGAAAACAAAATTGCAGTTGCAGGAATTGAAAACAAGAACACAAATGCTGGGAGAGCTCGGCCAGTCAAGCAGGACCTGTGGGAGGAGAAAAGTCCGTTCGTGTTTGATGCCAAAGGTTATTCCTCAGATCTGAAAAAAGAGGGAAAAGGAGTTCATCTGAATTGCTGAGAAGGTGGGGGAGCAATGAGTGCAACGAAAGGAATATCAGCATCAGGGTGAAATTACATAATCATCAAATTATTCCGTGGTTTCCTATTCTACAGATCCTGCTTGACTGGCTGAGTCCATACACCTTGTTCTGTTTTTAATGGAAATTAAGGATACTGTTGATTCTTGAACCAGGTACCAAAAATGCCCATTCCATTCTCATATTGATTTCAGTCCAGTGGAACCAGCACAACGGCAAGTTTCATGGCATAATATATAAACAGGAAACTCACTGGACGTATCCAACTGCAGCTTCACCCAGAGCCTTTTTAAAGCTGGGGAGGGAATGAAGTATAAAGCCAAAGGCACTTTTCTTTCTTCGCATTAGTGGCTTTGAAAAGGTCAAGTAGAGTTACACAGAGTCAAACTCCTGGAACTCCACCTTTAACAGAATCATGCCATGGAAGCAACTTCACCAAGAGGAAACAGGCTCCTCAGCACCCTAAAGGCAATTACAGGTGAACTGCCTGCAGCACACGCTATAAATGCATGGTAGCTGGTGCCAGGGTAGCATAGCTGTGAGCGCAATGCTTTTACAGCTTGGGACGTCAGAGCCTGGAGCTTATCTCCAACTTCATCTGTAAGGAGTCTGAACGTTCCAACCTATAGAATGTGTGGGGGAGGGAGGGGAGGGGAGGAGAGGGAAGGGAGGAAGGGAGGAAGGGAGGAAGGGAGGAAGGGAGGAAGGGAGGAAGGGAGGAAGGGAGGAAGGGAGGAAGGGAGGGAGGGAGGGAGGGAGGGAGGGAGGAAGGGAGGAAGGGAGGAAGGGAGGAAGGGGGAAGGAGGAAGGAGGAAGGAGGAAGGGAGGAAGGGAGGAAGGGAGGAAGGAGGAAGGGAGGAAGGAGGAAGGAGGAAGGAGGAAGGAGGAAGGAGGAAGGAGGAAGGAGGAAGGAGGGAAGGAGGGAAGGAGGGAAGGACAGAATGAAAACAAGCTTCCACTGCATGAACAACTAAGTAAATTAGTCTCGTTTAGTTCAATCAAAGCCTGCAGTGATAATACAGCAGGGTCTACAATACAAACAGATACATGGATGCAATGTTTGCAAATGTAAAAAATCTTTGCTTAATTTCCATACAACATCAATAGTTAACAGAATCCTGAACATCTGGTCAGGCCCCTTCAGTTGTATTTGTAATTACAGACGGATAGATTGCTTAAATCCAGTCTCTCCATCATTGAAGTAGCTAACTCAATAAGACTATACAAAAAGGATACATGCCTGTTAGCAATAATATTATAAATACAGCGAAGATATCTGGATACTCCGCCAATATTCTAGGGGCTTTCATGGTCATATGTTGACGGCAGAACATTTCGATGTGTTTACCGATGAGCTCATCAAATGTCGCACTCCATGCTCTCGCAACACTCGAAGTACCTGCACGGACAGAAACAAACACTGGCAAACGTCACATCAGAAACTTCAATTAACATCCTCTTATGGGTAACAAATGGAAGTATGTCAAGGAATTCAGGTATTTCAATTAAGCTGCTTTTCTCTCTAATTCAACATATTCACATGCAGGCTACGATAATTAAGGTAATATTTCAGAGGAAGTACACAAGCTGACCTTTGGAAATATATTTCTGCTGTTTCCATTTTTTTAAAAAAGAAAACTACTGTTATTTGCAACATTCATTAAGGTAAAATTGTGTGACATTAGACTAATACCAAGAATAAACTGAAACAATCATTCAGAACTCAACAGCAGCCTCTATGTTATATCAATATAACGCACACTAGCAAACGTAAGACACTAGAATTTCTGGTTAAGTAAATGGGTTGAATGTAAATATATTGCAAATTACTCACAAAAATAAATTCAAGATGCCTCAACTTTGGGGAAAAAAATAGAAATTACAATTCTAACTTTTGACGTATAAGCCTAGTTGACAGAACAACATCTCAGAGCTACAAGACAGCCTGGACTTGGATACAATAGTACAAGTTATATCAATATTAGTAACATTTCCTATTGTACAATTTTACCTTCCAACAGTATTACCACTATTGGCTGATAGCTTCTGGTTAAAATAAACAACTACCATTTACCTACACCGGTACCCTGCCTAATACAGCTGCCGTCACATCCAACTGATTGAGTGAGGCTTCGAGTAGTTTCTCAAAACCGTACAGCAGGTCCTCAACACCTAGGGTGAAGAACACAGCTCTGCACACGAGTGCAGAGCCAACAATCTGCTTGCCCTAGATCCACCACCTCACCGCCAACTCCCAGCCACCCCACATTACCAGTCATCAGAGGCAACCTCAACACACTGAACCATGATGATTCATTGCATGCCATTAGTACTCTCAACCTTAGTAACATGTTGAGCACCAAGCGAGCTACCAGTGAGCCGTTATAGTCAGCAACCAATTAACCCCATGTTTCTTTTGAGAAGTGTTTGGGATTCCCAACTTCACATAGTACAGCTATCCAGTTCTCCAAGGTTAACAGGCTCTTCCTAAAACCAATGCACACGCTCCAATTACCCACTTAATGAACAAAAGTCTTGATAGATAGTAAGACAATAGATGTTGCACCAATGTTAAAAAAGGGATTAGGGAAAAGAGGGGTAACTAAGGACAGGTAACCTGCTCATTCACCACTGTCCTCACCTCCATTCAGGGCCCCAAAGGCAACACTTCACCTGCGAATCTGTTCGGGTTGCCTATTGTATCCGGTGCTCCTGATGCAGCCTCCTCTACACTCGTGAGACCAGTCATAAATTGGGACCCCTTCGTTGAGCACCTCCTCTCTATCTGCCAAAAGCAGAACTTCCTGATGGGCAAACATTTTAATTCTGATTCCCATTCATGTCCTTGGCTTCCTCTTGTGCCGTGATGACTCCACCCTCAGTGTGGAGAAGCAAAACCTTGTATTCCGTCTGGGTAGCCTCCAACCTGACGGTATGAGTATCAATTTCTCCTTCTGGTAAAAAAAAAATCCCCCCCTCCCATCTTCTATTCCCCACTCTGGCCTCTTACCTCTTCTCACTCGCCTATCACCTCTCTTCAGGTCCCCTCCTCCTTCCCTTTCTCCTGTGGTCCACTCTCTTCTCCTATTAGATTCTTCCTCTCTAGTCCGTTGCTTTTCTTACCCACCTTCTAGCCATCCTCCTTCCCCTCACCCCCACCTTTTCTATTCTGGGGTTTTCCCCCTTATTTTCCAGCCCTGAAGAAGGCTCTTGGCCTGGAACCGACTGTTTATTCATTTCCATAGATGCTGCCTGTTCTGCTTGAGTTCCTCCAGCATTTTGTGCGTTGCTTTGGACTTCCAGCATCTACAGAATTTCTCATGTTTAGAGGTGAACATAGGCCAGGCAGCTCAACATTTGTAGTCAATGCTTGAAGCCATCATTAAGAAATAGCGAGACACCTTGACAGAAATGGTTCCATCAAGCAGGCACAGCATGGATTCATGAAGGGCAGCTCCTGTTTGACAAACTTATTGGAGTTCTTTAGTGATATAATGAGCACAGTGTATAGAAGGGAACAGATGGGATGTTCTACACTTGGATTTCCAGAATGTGTTCGGTAAAGTGCTGCACAGAAGACTTACCCATAAGATAAGGATGCATGGAGTTGGAGGTTAATAAATTTGTATGGATAGAGGATTGCTTAACCAATAGAAGACAGAGCTGGGATAAATGGGTATTTCTCTGGTTGGCATCTGTAGTCTGCAGCAGTGAGTGCCGTGCCACAGGGATCAATGCTGGGCTTGCTACTGTTCAGGATGTACTGCACATTATAACTGTTCACGATATTCTGTGCTGGAGCCAATTCTTTTTAAGTTATATGTCAATGATTTGGATGATGGAATTGACGGCATTGTTGCAAAGTTTGCAGATGATATGAAGATAGGTGGAGGGGCAGGTAATTTTGAGGAAGTAGGGAGGCAACAGAAAGACTTAGATTAGGATAATGGGCAAAGAAACAGCAGATGGAATGCAGTGTTGGGAAGTATAAGGTCATGCAATTTGGGAAAAGAAATTAAATGGCTGACTATTTTCTAAATGGAGAGAAAATACAAAAAGCTGAGACACAATGGGATTTGGGAGTTCTTGTGCAGGATTCCCTAAAGGTTAATGTGCAGGTTGAGTCAGTGGTGAGGAAGGCAAATGCAATGTTAGCATTCATTTCAAGAAGACTAGAACATAAAAGCAAGGATGTAATGATGAAACTTTATAAAGCACTGGTGAGGCCTCACTTGGGAGTATTGTGAGCAGGTTTGGGCCCCTTATCTTAGAAAGGATGTGCTGAAACTGGACAGGGTTCAAAGGAGGTTCACAAAAATTATTTGAGGATTGAATGGCTTGTCAAGTGAAGAGCATCTGATGGCTCTATAGAATTCAGAAGAATGAGGGGTGACCTCATTGAAACCTATGGAATGGTGAAAGGCCTTGATAGTGGAGAGGATGTGGAGAGTTGAGGTGTGATAGAGTGGATGTGGAGAGGATGTTTCCTATGGTGGGAGAGTCTAAGACCAGAGGACACAGTCTCAGAACAGAGGGACATCCTTTTAGAACGGAGATGAGGAGGAAGTTCTTCAGCCAGAAGGTGGTCAATCTGTGGAATTCTTTGCCACAGGCTACTGTGTAGGCCAAGTCTTAATGTCTATTTAAGGCAGAGGGTGACAGATTCTTGACTGGTCAGGGCATGAAGGGATACAGGAAGGAGATCGGGGCTGAGGGGAAAATTGGATCACCCATTATGAAGTGGTGGAGCAGATTCAGTGGACCAAATGACTTAATTCTGCTCCAATATCTTATGGTCTTATGGTACATTAACAATTTGGAAGAGGGGACCAAATGTCGTGTATCTAAGTTTGCTGATGACATTAAATTAAATGGAAAAGCAAATTGTGGAGAGGATGTACAGGGTTTGCAGAGAACTACAGATAGATTAACTAAGTGGGCAAAGATCTGGCAGATGGAATACAACATTGGTAAATGCAAAGACATCCACTTTGGAAGGAAAATTCAGAGTACTGAAAGCCCAAGATGGGAGTGGGCATGCAGAGGATGTTTCTAACAGTAGGAGAGCCGTGAAATAGCGAGCACAGCCTCAGAAATCCTTTTCAAACAGAAGTGAGGAGGAATTTCTTTAGCCAATGGATGATAAATTTGTGGAATTCACCGCCATCAGTGGCAATGGAAGCCAAGTCATTGGCTACATTTAAAGGAGATTGATAGGTTCTTGATTAGTAAGGGCATCAAAGATTACAGAGATAAGACAGAAGAATTGGGTTAAGAGGAAAAATAAATCAACCAGGATCGAATGGCGCAACAGACTCAATGGGCTGAATGGGCCAATTCTGTTCCTATGTTCTATGATCTAAAAATAAAAGATATTATTTAAATGGTGAACGACTGCAGCTTGCTGTTGTGCAGAGGGACTTGGGGGTGCTTGTGCATAAATCACAAATGGAATGTTGGCCTCCATTGCTAGAGACTACTAGTGAGGCCACAGCTTGGGTACTGTATACAGTTTCGGTCTCCTTACTTGAGGAAGACATAATGGCTTTGGAGACAGTGCACAGGAAGTTCATGAGGTTGATTCCAAAGGATAGTGGGTTAAGCTATAAGGAGCAACTGAGTCACCTGGGACTATACTCATTGGAATTCAGAAGAATGAGAGAGCATCTTACAGAAACATAAAATTATGAAAGTGATAGAAAAGACAAAGGCAGGAAAGTTGTTCTGTAGAAACATAAAATTATGAAAGTGATAGAAAAGACAAAGGCAGGAAAGTTGTTCTGTAGAAATAAAATTATGAAAGTGAAAGAAAAGACAAAGGCAGGAAAGTTGTTCTGTAGAAACATAAAATTATGAAAGTGAAAGAAAAGACAAAGGCAGAAAAGTTGTTTCCACTGAGAAGCGTGTCTAGAATTTGGGGACATAGCCTCAAAATTTAGGGGAACAGATTTAAGGCAGAGATGAGGAGAAATTGCTTTTCCCAGAGAGTAGTGAATCTGTGGAATTCTCTGCCCAAGGAAGCAGTAGTGGCTACCTCATTAAATACATTTAAGACATAATTAGACTTTTGCACAGTAGGGAATTAAGGGTTTTGGGGAAAAAGTGAGTAGGTAGACAGTCGTGTTCTTACTGAATGGCAGAGCAGGCTCAACCAGCCAGATAGCCAACTCCTGCTCCTATTTCTTATGTTCTAATGTTCTTAAAGCCTAACAAGCACGAAAAATAACACAATGGTGACCTGCTATGTCCGGCAGTAGTAAAATAAAAGTTTGAATTTATCGATTAACTTAACCATCTGGTCCCAAGTATTAGTTATTCCCAATGTTATACTGAAAGCCCCAGTCAGACAGTTTACAAAGATTCAGAAATTCAACAGCTGAGGCCTTCATCGCTTCACTTCCATGTATTACTGGATTTCCTGAGATTACATCTAGACAAAAAGCCTTGCAGCCTTCATTTACAGTGAGCTAATCCCACATAAACAATCCCTGAAGTATTAGCACTGCTCTACCTCCAACTACATTAAGTAAAGTATAGTAAAAGCAGAAATGGCACAGGTATACTAAACCCAATTTCTATTTTGGTGAACAGACAGTAAATTCCAATTTGCGGAAAAACAAGTGTTGAAACACCTCTTCTTCTCTCTAAGCCACTTAGGCCTAAGAGTTGCCTAAAAAGATGCAAATTCCAAATAAATAACCTAATAGCCGGGTACAAAAACTTCAGTTCCCACCTCCTTCACCCACTCTACATGATCCATGTGGAAATACTGGGATTAGATCAATGGCTTTATTTAAACACAGAGCCAAGCAGGGAGACAGAATACATATCCTGTGCAGCCACTCTGCAGGGCAAGAATTACCTTTGAGCAAACCGGAAACAGAGGATGAAGCAAAGAGAGGAAGGAGGAAAGCAAAAAGGGGAGCAAACAAAGGGTAACAGAAGGGCATACTGAAACACAGGGAAAGCAGTAGAACCGCAAAAGGACAACAGAAGAATAAGGGACACCAGAACAACAGGAAACAATGATATTAGCAAGCTCCTTATGTGGAAAACACCAGTCACGTTGAATGTACTTATTTCAGATTCACTCACATATACTCGTTTCTATCCTCAGTCACAGAACTGCCTCAAATATCAACTTTATTCACCATATACGTTTATATGTAGGAATTTACTGTGGCATGTGGTGCAACATTCAACTAAACACAATCAACAATTACAAAGAATAAAGAATTATACAAATTAAATTAGAGGTTAATGCAATAAAATGTGTATAAGTATGTAAATATCAGCATGTATTTACAATGTACAGAACATTATGAAAAGTGGTTTAAGGTGTTTATAGTGCACTGCAGTAACTGAGGTGATAGACAAGGTGAGACTGAGGGTTGATCAGATTAACTGACAGGGGAAGAGATCTTCAAGATGGCGTGGTTTTTGTTTCAGTAGCCCTACAGCTCTTTCCAGAAGGGAGTTTTTGGAGAAGCGAGTTTGCAGGGTCAGCCAGTACCACTCCACAGCTGAGACCGTTAACTGGCCCAAGTACAGCACTGGCACCGAAGCCTTTGTCTACCCGAAAGGATTGCCAAGTCACTGTTCCTCTTCTTTCACGTAGGCATCCGAACACCACCCTTGAACGTCAACACTGAAGGTTACTGTACTTACCAATTACATAAGCAAGGATTAGATTCCAGCCAGTAATGAAAGCACAAAGTTCTCCAACTGTAACATAACTGTAGAGGTAAGCAGAACCTGTTCTTGGGACTCTAGCACCAAACTCAGCGTAACAGAGTCCCGCAAGTACAGATGCCAGAGCTGCAATTAAGAATGAGATGACAATGGCAGGCCCAGAATTTTCACGAGCTACTGCTCCAGCCAACACGTAGACACCTGCTCCAAGGGTACTGCCAACACCAAGTGCAACTAAGTCCAGTGTGGTTAAGCATCTGGCAAGCCTGGTTTCTTCAGTACTGCAGTCCACATATTTACGGCGGAAGAGCCGACGTCCAAAATAAGCAAGTGGTTTACAACTCATCTTCGAATTTCCAGGTCTGCCAAACAATCCAAATCTAAAATATAAGAAAACACATTGATAAGAGTAAGAAAATTCTCATTGGTGTTCAAAATATTACAGAAAAGCCAACAAAATAGGTCAACACAATCGGCACAGTAACATTGTATATTTTTAAAAATGAATCATTCTTAATAGGTTACACCAGTGTTATGCTGTCACATGCTGACCAAAATATTTATTTTCCTCCTTTGAACTTCATCCATAAACCATTCCTGACAAACCTGTGCAGAAATTCGAACAAAGATGTTGTAAAATATACACATTTAAATCCGTGGCAATATCCTTGCAAGAAAGTTTACCTATCCTGCTTGGGAGAATTTTAGCGAGTATGACAGTGGGATGACAACCTGAGTACGTCAGCAGGTAAAGCAATTGGGAAGGAAAAGGTTAAATCAGGTGACTCTCTAATATGAAAAAAACAGGCAGCGACATGATAATGAACCCAACAGGAGTGATGGTATGAGGTGTATTTATTCTAATGCAAGGAGAAAGACAGATGATCTTCGAGCCTGGAGTAGTACATGGAACTATGGCATTGTAGCCATTTCAGAAACTTGGTTGACAGAAACAAAGAACTGCAGTTCAGTTTTTCAGATACAACAGATGGATGTAAAAAGGGGGAGTTATATTACTGATCAGAGAGAACATCACATCTGCCCTGAGAGAGGACATATTGGAAGTGTCATCTAGCAAGGCCAAATGGATAGAACTCAGCAATAAGAAAGATACAATCACTTTGATGACGTTAAGCTGACAGCAAATGAGTATAGACATGCAGACAAATCATTAAAAGATACAAACCAGGGATACTGCAATGGGTGATTTTAACTTCCTGAACTCCCTTAGTGCCCGAGGCTTAGATGGAGCAGACTTTATTAGGTATATCCAGGAAGGCTTCTTCAAACAATATATTGATTAGTCCAATTAGGGAGGGGACTATACTAAACATTGCACTGGGGGAATGAGCATGGCCAGGTGATTGAAGTTCCAGTGAAGGAGCATGTGGGGAACAATGACCATAATTCCATGTTATAGGACGGTTATGATAAGGATAAGACTTGCCCTTGGGTGAAATTGCTAAGTTGGGAGAAGGCCAATTAGAACAGTATCGCGCAGGAACCGGGGGAATGTAGGCCCAGAGCAGCTGTTTGGCGGATGGATAACATATCAGAAGTCTAGTAACAAAGATAAGGAAGCAGATGCAAGAGCTGCCAAACCGAAATCAAATGGGAAATAAAGGAATTACGAGGACTAAGAGGGGCCATGGGTCATAGCAAATAGTAGACAGGGAAAGAGTAGATCCACTCAAAAATCATGAAGAGAATGTGTGGGTGGAACTAGGAGGAAGTAGGGTGCAGTCCTTATTATTGTTATTCACCAAGGAGGACATGGATGACAGTAAGATTAGAAGGGGGAGGTATGTTGATACACTGGACCATGAGTTCCCAACCTGGGGTCCACGACCCTTTGCCTAGGGGTATTGGTCCACGGCATTAAGGTGGTTGAAAGCCCCTGCTCTAGACTCCAGAGCATGTTGATATTAAAGGAGGTGGTATTAGATGCCTTGGAAAAAAAATAACATTATGGCAGACAAGTCCCCCGGCCCAGATGGGATCCATCCCAGGGCACTTAGTGAAACAAAGAAGGAGATTTCTGGGACAAAGATCTTCACAGTCTCTTTAGCCATGGGTGAGGTGCTGGAGTACTGAAGAATAGCCAGTGTCATTCCTTTGCTCAAATGCAACACAGATAAACCAGAAAAGTTAATAAATACTCTGAAAGTGAACTTTATTCTGTCTCAAAATTTTGGGTAGTGATTTGTTACTTTGGTCATTTGAACAGCTAACACAGGGGTTGTTTATAATAATACATACCTATACACATCTGACTTCAGCAAACGTCTTAAACAGTTATCAGAAATTTGCTAGAAGATAAAGCAACACAAATCTAAATCCCATCATCCAGCTGTGAGCAGTCCTCACTGGTAGCTAGATAAGTTGAAACATCTCAGGAAGAGCCTTGTTGGCACTTCACTGCACCACCAGCAACACCTTCAGTTAATCAGCACCTTTTACACACAAAAATTAAGATTCTGCTTAGTGTAAGAAAATGAAACAACAAGGCAGAGCAAGATTGAAAGAGACCAAACTGAAGGGGTATATTTTACAAATGATAAAAAATTCATTTGGACAAATTCCAGAGAATAATACAATCTAAGCAAGTGAAGCCATAGCAGCCAACCAAAATACACATTATAGAATTACGATGCTGGAAATATTCAACACTTCACCTGTATCAAAGCGGGTAATTCTGCTGCAACTTGTTCTATTTTCAAAATCCATGAATATACACACACATGGGTCAGTTGTCCCTTTCTCTACAATACAGCCCGGCTTGCAAAGCATGTTCCATGGCTCAAATTCCTTCAGTATTTTGTGTGTGTTGCTTCGGAGCTCCCCAGCCAGCATCTGCAGATCTGCCCGTGTTTGCGACATCACACTCGCCTTAAAATAAAATCACCTAATAACTATGCCGTTAAGCTACCTGACCGGATGGCACAATCCCACAGCAACCATGGTCTCACTCTACTGCAGATAAACCCCATGTCCCATCTACCATTACCACCATCTTATCTTATAAAATTATTTCCCCGCCCCCATTTCTGAGCAAGGGTCTTTCACCTGAAACAGTAACCCTATTGTGCTTTTGTTTCTGGTTTCCCGCATTTACTTTTTGATCATCATTTTAGAACATTCCACACTCTGAATGCCATAATCTTAGATAACCATTCATTGCAGTCTTTGCTTCTCATATTCTCTGCACCTGTAGTTGGTTTTTGCCAAGCCTCAAAAAAGCGCAGCATCTAACATTAAGGACCCCATGACCCAGGACATGCCCTCTTCTCATTGCTACTATCAAGGAGGTGGTACAGGAGGTTGAAAACACACATCCAATGTTTCAAGAACAGTTTCTTCCCTTCCACCATCAGATTTCCGTCTGGACAATGAACCCAAGTACACCACCTCACTATTTTTTTGCTTTTTGTAGTATACTATGCATACTATAGTATACATACTATTTATATACTATTTTTTAAAATTACATATTGCAGTGTACTACTGCTGCAAACCAACACATTTCATGACATATGCCAGTATTATTAAACTTGATTCTGATTCTGTCCTGTCAGAAATTTTAGACGTGCGACATTAATATCTCCCCTAGATGAACCTTGTCATTCACAGCCTTACCCGCCTTTCATGTTCCTTTCTGTTCTCTCCCCTCCACCCTTCATTCTCTGCAACTTAAGAAATTGACTAACCTCCAACTTCCACCAACCCTGATGGAAGGTCATTGACCAGAAATATCAATTCTGTTTCCGACACCACCTGACTTGCTGAGTTTTCCATTTGCTGACTTTGCATAGTAGCCAAATGTTGGGCAAAGGACAGTGTTGCTGGGTTAGAACACTGGTTTCCATGTTTGTATCTCCATACCTGACCTGGCAGTATTCAACTAGTCAATGCTAATAAAATTGCATAGATGTGGCTAGGGAGAAAAGTCACTACATATGAACTAGCAATCCCAATCAACTGGTCAATGTTGGCAGGAACCTGCAGTCATGAGGTAAAACTGCCCCAAATAGGCAAATTCACCTCATTTCCCCACTTATCTGGTAATCAATTCTTAAATAAAAAGACAGAGTGGAGAGCACACATTCAAAACTGGTCTAATTTAAACTCAGGTCATAAATCAGGTCTGAAACAGAAGCTTCACCTTCCATCTCATCATGATTTATATGTCCTCAGCTGCTGCAAACTCTTAGCTTCCCAACACCACAGCAGTGACCGTACTTCAAAACAGTAAATTGCACTGAAGTGCTTTGAAATACACATGCCATGGAAGTTTCAACTTAAACGCAAGATTTTCTTTCTTTACTTAGCCTCTGTATCATTATTTCAGACTTTTATATATTGCAAAATCTACATTAATCTTCCAAAAAGTTCCTCAGCATAAGCATTTGCCAAAATAGTGTGTTTCATTTTCAGGCCTTAAACCAAAACTGATCGACCATTCATGATCTATCCACTTGCCCAATACAATCCTAGATGACATGAGGATTTAATCTTTTCTTCCTTAAATTTCAATTTTCACTTCACCTTTTAACTGATCTTGATCTTGCACCAGACATACTGAATTTTACTTCCCAATTTAGAGAGAATTAAAAAAAAACAAATTAAGATACTTTAAAGCAATTTCCATTTTTATTCAGTTACCCACTGGCAATTTACCGTGGCAGGCAAGAAAATAATCAGGTGAATCATCACAAATTATTGATGCGCTCCTCCCAGTTTACAGTAGCACTTACAAGATTAACTGGCTGGAGAACTAATCATTCAAAAACAAAGATAAAGCTTACCCTAAATTGTTCTCAAGCAGCCTGCTTCTGATAGCATACATGCGTTTTATCTGGCTGGCCTTGAGGCCAACTGTGAGAAATCTAAAGCATAAGAGCACATAATGTGCTTTCACATCAGATGAGGATAAAGAGCAACACATGGGGCAAACACAGGACTTAGATTTGCTCAGTTTCCGAGAAGGAACAATAATGGGTAGAGACATCAGAGGCACTGCACTTGCCCTGGAGTTTTTCCACAGCTGGAAGCATTTACTTTAGGTAAAATTTACCAAGGTCTAAAAACACCTCAAGAAGTTTGCTTCTTGTTGAATTCCCCTCAACAATAATCACTGGGTAAGATTTCCATTGCTCCTTGAAATGAATGGCTAATTATAGTTAAAAATTAACTAAAATGAAGCTGTTTAAACACACCAAAACAAACACTTTACTACAAGCACACCAGTTAAGCATGCCAGTTAGTTTATGGATGGCTGGGATTAAGCAGTAGTAGACAGACTGGAAGAATTTGAAAGCACAGAGTAACATGGCAAAAGAAAATCCCAAATATTTCCTGCACCCACTTCTGGCAGATGAACTGCAGACCTGCAATCATTCAAAACTAAATTCCACAAAATCTGGCACAAGCATAGATTGACTCTAAGAACTTCTATCCCAAAAATCCTGGACAAACTCAAAATCAGCATCCTTAGCTTAAAGGATAAAAAGAGGATTCACTGTACCACTCTAATGGGCTGGATAGCATCCCTTAGATTAGAATACAAGGGTATCCCTTTAAAACAAAAATGAGGAGGAATTTCTTAGCCAGAGGGTGGTGAAACTGTGGAATTCATTGTCACAGATGGCTGTGGAGGAAAGGTCATTGGATACATTTGCGGAGATTAATTGGCTCTTGATTAATAAGGACGTCAAATGTTATGGGGAGAAGGCAGGAGACTGCGGTAGGGAGAGAAAATAAATCAGTCATGGTGGAATGGCAAAGCAGGCTTGATGGTCCAAATGGCATATAGTATTAGAGCTCCTGTACTGCCCAAGTTTCTCTCACAACTATTACAGAGAAACGTCTCAGTCCATTGCACATTTCTACTTGACAAAGGGTTGAGACAAAACACCACCCTAAATTGCAACTTGCTCCTGCAATCTTTTTTAGATAAGGAATTCCAGGAGTTTGACCCAATGATAGTACAGCGAAGCCTTTATGGGTCAAGACAAAATGGCAGATGATACGAAGGATATAAGGCTACTGACTACATGGTGAGCATCACAGATCAATGGCCTCTAGTTATAATCAAAGACATGAAAGCATTTTGCGTCCATCCTATTTAAATACTTCTCCAGAGAAGAGACACACTTATCTGCTCCTCACACACACTATGATATTTTCTTTGTAATCTTGCCTTCATCTATTCCATTGCTTCTAAATGCTTTATATACAGTGGATTCTGGTTAATTGGGAAACATCAGTACATTTTGACCCAATTAAGCAGCTACTCCAAGTACCGAAAGTTTCAAAGAAAATTAAAAATCTATGAAAATGCCAAACTACCATTTAACTGAGTAACAAATTATGTATTTAGATGAAATAAACAACAAATTAGAAAACTATCAATACTATTATGGTAGTATAAAACAGGATTACTTCCTATGAGTTATCAACAGAGGAATTCATCCAATGTATGCATTTTTTGATTGAATGTAAATGAAGAAATTCAGTACAGACACCTAGTGTAGATAATGTATTGCCTTCATACAATGCTATTGATTGCTTCCTCCAAATCTTCATTTTATTTCTAACATCCAAAATGATAGTCACTACCTTCAAATTCTTTGTACTGTAGTTCCTAACTTATTGAAGTAGAGAAATCATGCCATTTTCACTCCTGGCTGTTTTTGGCATCCCCAAGCCTGAATGCTTGAAACTGCAGTGAACAAAATGGTTTTAATTGTCTTACTGCTCATTTCTCAACAACTATCAATGACAAACATCAATATTTATTTTGAACACAAGCATGTGCAACAGACTCTATTTAAAAACCGTTCATTCTAAGCACGGTGTAATATCTAATGTCCACACAAATGCAAGTATCAGGCGCTAGTTAGAAACTGTTCGGCAGCAGACTCCTTCCCCAATCAAGTGGCATCGTATCCCAAATAAACGAAGAGAATCCCAGCTTTTTTTGATTAGTTTTTGTCCTTTAAGAGTTGTCCCAAATAAGCGGTGCCCCAACTAAGCAATGGCCTAATTAACCGGAATCCAGTGTCTTACAACAGCACACTAACAGCACTCTCTCTAACCAAGGTTCAATAGAGACTTCCCTACTTTGCTATCTTATCACTCCAGTAATAAAACCAGTAATGTTCCATATCCCTTTAAACCTTCTCTATGCATGTACCTATCCAATTTCTTTTAAACATGGTAATCACACCCTCCTCTACCCCTTCTGCCAGCTTGTTCCATATACTTACCATCTTCTGTGTGAAAATTTCCCCTTCAGATCTTCCTCCTCTCACCTTCAACCTCTGGGTTTTAGACCCCCTTCACCTTCTTGATGCCACTCATAAGATTACGAACTTCTATAAAAGGTTACTCCACAGCTTCCTATGCTCGAAGGAAAACACTCCCAGTCTACCCAGTCTTTCCTTATAACTCAAGTCTCCCAGTTTCAGCAACATCCTTGTGAATCTTTTCTACATCTTTGTTCCCAACTAAATAACATCCTTCCTTTATAAAGCTAGATGGCCAGAAATGCACACAATAATAACGGGTCCCTTTCGGAATGGCAGGCGGTGACCAGTGGGGTACCGCAGGGTTCAGTGCTGGGGCCGCAGCTATTTACAATAGACATTAATGATTTAGATGAGGGAATTAAAAGTAACATTAGCAAATTTGCCGATGACACAAAGCTGGGTGGCAGTGTGAAATGTGAGGAGGATGTTATGAGAATGCATAGGCTTGGACAGGCTGGGTGAGTGGGCAGATGCATGGCAGATGCAGTTTAATGTGGATAAATGTCAGGTTATCCACTTTGGTGGTAAGAACGGGAAGGCAGATTATTATCTAAATGGAGAAAAGTTAGGAAAAGGGGAAGCACAACGAGATCTAGGTGTTCTTGTACATCAGTCACTGAAAGCAAGCATGCAAGTACAGCAGGCAATGAAGAAAGCTAATGGCATGCTGGCCTTCATAACAAGGGGAATTGAGTACAAGAGCAAAGAGGACCTTCTACAGCTGTACAGGGCCCTGGTGAGACCACACCTGGAGTACTGTGTGCAGTTTTGGTCTCCAAATTTGAGGAAGGACATTCTTGCTATTGAGGGAGTGCAGCGTAGGTTCACAAGGTTAATTCCCGGGATGGCGGGACTGTCATATGTTGAAAGATTGGAGCGGCTGGGCTTGTATACTCTGGAATTTAGAAGGCTGAGAGGGGACCTTATTGAAACATATAAGATTATTAAGGGATTGGACACGCTGGAGGCAGGAAGCATGTTCCCGCTGATGAGTGAGTCCAGAACCAGTGGCCACAGTTTGAATTAGGGGTAGGCCATTTAGAACGGATTTGAGGAAAAACTTTTTCCACCCAGAGAGTGGTGGATATACGGAATGCTCTGCCCCAGAAGGCTGTGGAGGCCAAGTCTCTGGATGCTTTCAAAAAAGAGATGGATCGAGCTCTTAAAGATAGCGGAATCAAAGGTTATGGGGATAAGGCAGGAACTGGATACTGATTGTGGATGATCAGCCATGATCACAGTGAATGGCGGCGCTGGCTTGAAGGGCCACATGGCCTACTCCTGCACCTATTGTCTATAATATGCCAAATACAGTCTCAGCAATGATTTTATCAGGTGATCTTCCCAGTCTTCCAAAATACTAACCTATTCCAATCTTCCTTTATTTGAATTTCATTCTGTATTATTTGACCATTTAGTTTCACAGTTCCTAAGAAATTTTACTCATAACTTTGTGTTTTTACTTTATCATGGACACACCTGCTGCTTAACCACTTGACTGATGTCTTTCCTCTTACCTTCAAACGTCCCCTTATACTTTCATCATTATTCTTATCAGCACCTAGTTTGTGCCTTCCTTCCAGCAGAACATATTCCCCTATTTAAATACTTCTCATTGTTATTCTACATTGTCATTTGCCAACATTGTTGCCCATGTTATCTTCCCTAGTTTTACTGCCAGAACTTCAAAAATCTGGAGTGAAGCTGACTTTGTCATGGCTTCGTCCATCTTAATTACCTTAAAACAGGCATTTTTACTTGCAGCATTATTACCTGATGCTTCCTTACTGGTCCCATTTACTTTGGACCTAATAATGTGGAATAAGCCAAGTTTGTACAACTTAATAATTCAAAAGTTTAGAAAGGAGCCCTGTACACTCAGCGACTTCAGTACCTTACCACACAACTTATCAATATGACCCATTTAAAATTTACTGCATTTCCAAACTGGAATAATAATGATAGGATAGGGAAAATTACCAAACACTTACCAAGACACTTCCCAATATCCTCCCATTAGAACACAGTTCACGAAGAGATAAACGACCCTCTCAATACAAATGTCTTGCTTTCAATCAAGGTAGATTATGATCACCTAGATCAGTGTTTCTCAAATCTCAATTCTTGTATGCAGGCACACATAAATTTAAATATCATGGAATTATGCAAGCAAAGACATTACTTGCCATTAAATCCTGATACAATTAAGTATGGCCTGATGCCATTTGCCAAATTACCGCAACAGTTCCAAAACACAATTATATCAAAGACAAACCTCTCCTTATTCCTCCCAACTTTTAAAACCTTCATCAATACCTTTCTCCAGCACTGAGAGGAACACTCACTTGCTTCCATTCTTATCTATCCAGACATTTACAGCATAAGTATTTGCAACAGCTTATCTGCCTTCTCCCAATTGCCTAGGCTTTCTCCGTAAGACCGCAAAACATAGAGGAGCAGAATGAGGCCACTCAGCCCATCAAGTCTGCTCCACATTGCATCATGGCTGATATACCATCCCCCTTAACCCCATTTTCCTTCCTTCCCCCCATAACCTTTGACACCCTGATTAATCAAGAATTTATCAACCTCTGCTTTAAATGTATGCAATGTCTTTGCTTGCATAATCCATCCATCCTTGGCAATGGATTCAAGATTCAATACCCACTGGCTAAAGAAATTCCTCATCTCTGTTCTAAATGGATGTCTTGTGGCGACCCACTTTCCAGCACACTCGAACCGGCTCATGAAACAGAGCGCGCCAGCAGAGGCCAGCCCCAAAAAGGGCGCCAGGCCATCTTCACCAGCAGGGGGAAAATCCCGCGCGCAGCAACAGTCTGCGAATATGCATTCCCCGCAGCAGTCCCGCCCAGGGAGGGCGGGAACAGGAAGGCTTGAAAGGAGGCCGCGAAGTTTGAATAAATCTCTTTTATTGCAACTCCAACTCACCGACTACGTGTCGTTATTCTAGTGCTGTGTGTAGCACACCGCTACAGTCTCTCTATTCCAAGGCTGTACCATCTGGTCCTAGACTCACCTACTATAGGAAACATCCTCCCCACATCGACACTACCTAGGCCTTTCAATATTCAGTAGGCTTCAATGCGATTCTTCTCCCAATGCCCCCACCATTCTGAAATGCTTGTTAGTTAACCCTTTCATTCCTGGAATCATTCTCATGAACCTCCTCTGGATGCTCTCCAATGCCAGCACATCTTTTCTTAGAAAAGGGGCCCAAAACTGCTCATAAATGTGGTCTGGTCAATGCCTTAAAGTGTCAGTATTATATCCTTACTTTTATATTCTGGAACGCCTGAAACAAATGCTAAGATTGCATTTGCCTTCTGTACCACTAACTCAACCTGCAAGATAACCTTTAAGGAATCATGCACAAGGACTCATATGTCCCTTTGCATCTCTGATAGTTTAATTTTCTTCCCATTTAGAAAACAGTCTGCACTTTTTTCTAAAACCAAAGTACATAACCATACACTTGTCTACAGTAAATTTCATCTGCCACTTCTTTGCCCATTCTCAAACATCTGTCTGCCCTTTTGCAGACTTCCTGCTTCCTCACACTACCTACCCCTCTACCCATCTTTGCAAACTTGCCCTCAAAGCCAACAATTCCATCATCCAAATCATTGACATATAATGTGAAAAGAAGCTGTCCCAATACCAACTCCTGCAGAACACCACTAGTCATTGGCAGCCAACTAGAATCAAGAACTCACACTCTTTGCTTCCTGCCAATCAGCCAATCTTCTATCCATGCTAGTATCTTTCCTGTAATACCATAGGCTCTTATATTGTTAAGCAGCCTCACGTGTGGCACCTTGTCAAAGGTCTTTTGAAAATCCAAAACTACAACATCCACCGACTCTCCTTTGTCTATCCTGCTTGGTTATTTCCTCAAAGAATTCCAAGATGTCAGCAAGAATTCTCCTTAAGGAAATTACGCTGACTTTGGCCTATTTTATCATATACCTCAAAGTACCCCAAAACTTCATCCTTAATAATGGATTTCAGCATTGTCCCAACTGAAGTCAGGTTAACTGGCCTATAATTTCTTCTCTTTTGACCCCCTCCTTTCTTTAAGGGAGGACTGACATTTTCCAGTCCTCCAGAACCATGCCAGAATCTAGTGATTCTTGAAAGATAATTACTAATGCCTCCTCAATCTCTTCAACTACTTCTTTCAGAACCCCGGGGTGTTGTCAATCAGGACCAGGTGGCTTACCTACCTTCAGACCTTTCAGCTTCCCAAACACCTTCTCCTTAGTAACTACACTCACGTCTGCCCCCACACTCTTGAATTTCTGGCATATTGATAGTGTTTTCCACAGTGAAGACTGACATAAAATACCTAAGTTCATCCGCCATTTCTTTGTCCCTCCCATTCCTACCTTTCCAGCTTCATTTTCTAGCAGTCTGATAGCTAGTCTCGCCTTTCCTTTAGTCTTTATGTATCTGGAAAAAAATATGCATCCTCTTCTATATTATTGGTTAGTTTACCTTAGTATTTCATCTTTTCTTTCATGACTTTTTCTAGTTGCCTTTTGCTGGTTTCCCAATCCTCCAACTTCCTACTAATTTTTGCTCTATTTTGCTTTTAAGCTGCCCCTGACTTCCCTTGTTAGCCATGGTTGCCTCGTCCTCCCTTTAGAATACTTCTTCAGCTTTGTAATACATATATCTTACTCCTTCCGAATTGCTCCCAGAAACTCCAGCCACTGCTGCTCAGCCATTATCCCCTCTAGTTAACTCCATCCACAAGGATGCTACATCTTCTGATCCTATGTCTAAGGATTTAATTCAATTTCCCTTTTTTTAAAAAAAACAAAAGAGCCACCCCCCCCCACCTACCTGCCTACATTTTTGATATGTATATGTTAAGCTTCCACCTATGGTATTCTTTCAGCTACGACTCAGTGATGCCCATAACGTCGTACCTGCCAATCTCTAACTGCTCTAAGATCATCTACCTTGTTCTGTATACTGTGTACATTCAAATATAACACCTTCAGTCCTGTATTCATCATCCTTTTTGATTTTGCTCAAATGTTAAACTTCAACTCATCCCACTGACCCGCAATTTTGCCCTATTATCTTCTGACCTTCTTCAAAGTCTTACTATACACTGCATCTTCTGGTATATCAACTGCCGCTCCTCAGCTCTGTCACTGCGAATCCTGCCAAGTTAGTTTAAATCCTCCCCAGTGACTCCAGCAAACCTTCCAGGATCATTGGCATCTCCATTTTTCTCATACACCACCCAACAACATCTGAAAATGTGAATTGTTCTCACAAGTACACTGGCAACACCCAGCTCCAGCTCACCAGCTCCTCCACAACCTCTCCAGCATCAAATGGAAGCTTCCTATAAATGAATATTAGGAACACTGAAGCTAATATCTTCAACCAATTGCCGTCAATTCTACCCTTGGGCTACTAACTAGCCCACTTCCAAGCACAGGCCATCTTGGTGTCATATCCAACTCGAGAGTTTATGCTGTTGGTTTGTGTCACAAGGTGACCATCCATAAACAGGAGTCGGCATCCATGGGTACAGCATGGAGAATAGAAGGGTTAAAATCAACTAAGTTCTCTATGGTCAGCAGTGTAGGCTGAAAAGCCCCATTCCATGATTTTAATGTTGCTTAACTCCATCTCTGCTGAAACATTCATTTAAAATCTGTAGACTTTACCAAGCTAGTGTACTTCTGGCTGCCCACTCTGGCCTTCCATCGCAAACAATGGCAACCAAAACCCTACTACCTCCCTTCCTGGTCACTCTTAAGTTTCACCTTCCAGTAACAGTGGATGTACCTTTAGTCATCAAACCAATTCTGCAACTGCATTGTTAAATATCTCCACCTTTGCATGCCTTTATTCCTTCAGATGCTCTCCAAATCTAACCCATAAAGCTCTGGTTTGTCACCTGCCCTCTTTATTCCTATGCTTCAGAGAGAAACTATTTATACAATACATTCACAGGGGTAGTATCAAACACAAGCTGTCACTGCGTTGATTGCCCACTGCAAGCTGCAGGCACCAACTAAACAGCCAGACGTCAACATTTATTTGCGAGGGGAGAAGGGTGCCACTGAAAGCAACGTCACTGTGACACAGCAGTTAACGGTGCTGCCTCACAGTCCAGAGACTTGGGCCCACTCTCATGCAGTCTCTTTGGAGACTTCATGGTCTCCCCAGGACTGCGCAGGTATCTAATAGACATCCAGATTCCTCCCAGATCCTTAAGATGTACTGCTGGGTTAACTGGTTGCTCTATTTTATTTGCACGAGACATAAGAGCTCAGAGGAGCACAGGTGCACACAAGTGAGATGAGAGGTTTCAGGGGTAAAGGGAAGGCAAATGGGGTTGCTCTTCTGTTTTCAAGTGGCTGAATGGCCCCCTTCTGTACTGCAAGTAGGAAGCGAACATCTTACATTTCTGCAATTTGCTGTTACCACAGGTTGGAAACAGGAAGATATTCAGTCAGACAGTCAGTCAGTCTGCATGACTCAAACATTGATTCACTAAGACCAGAAATTAATTTGGTACATTATCAGCACCAAATTTCACTCCTTTATTACAAGTCATTCAGCAAACCAATTCTATGTGGGCTAAGGCAGCTTATTAACTCCAATTTAAAGAAAAATATGAAACGTCCGATTCCAATAACTGAGGTGAAAAGCATTCACGATAAAGTTTTTCAACCACTGATTTAGTACGACATTGAACACAGAATATACCAGCAAACGCCACAGTAGAGTAGCGGTTAGTGCGATGCCATTCCAGCTCGGGGCGTCCCGGAGTTTGGAGTCCAATTCCGGTGTCGTTCTGTAAGGAGTCTCTGTACGTCCTCCCCGTGGAACGCATGGGTTATCCCCAGGTGCCCCAGTTTCCTCCCACCGTCCAAAGGGCCAGAACGGCCTTCTCCACGCTATGTTGCGAAATAAATTAATTTTGCTTACATTCTTTCTGACTATAGTTCCATGGGTGCCAGTTGTAACTTTACTACCATATCCAAATGGCTATTATTCACTGGTACCTCAATGTCAAATCAGTTTATTTAACTGCCAGTTAAACAGAGAGTAAATCCATGCCAGGTAATGGGTCACTTGATACAGACTAGCATATTGCCTAATAACTGTTTCCCATTCCCTTCCCCCAAAAGACAAACAACAAGCAGGTCCTTGGGGCAATTTATGGTTTTCTGTCAGATTAAAGGTGAGATACAAACTGCTGATTTACTCATCGTACATTAGTTGTGGGGCACAGTGAGACAGTTGAGATAAATAGACGTTAAAACTTCCTATCATAGAGAGTTGGCTTTATCGCAAACTGTACTGGAATTCACTCCCATAAAGCACAAAAGATACCAGCAAGGATGCCGGAAGGGTCCCCCTAAATCAGTGGAAGGATTTTTTTTAAAAAAACATCTAAATCAAGAAGACAGGGTCTCAATTGCTGCCTCATTTGATTGAGGGCATCAACAATGCACCAACATGGTAAAGCGAACTGTTAGTCCAAATCAAGTGCTCAGAGCTCTGGCGTTAGATTAAACCCCTGGCTCTCTGACTGCGAGTCTGTCTTCACCAGTTCTGGAAGTACATTTCTGTGCAAAAGTCTTCGCCACCCTTGATGTTTTATATGATTTCAGATGGTATGGACACCACAGCATTGAGGCTGTCTGGGATTACCTGGAGAGATAGAATTGAGACAGCCAAAGTCTGAAGAAGAACTGTGGCAAGTTCTCCTAGATACCTGGAACAACCTACCAGCCGATTTTTTTAATATAAAGCTGCATGACAGAGTACCAAAATGATGCAGTTTTAAAGGCAAAAGGTGGTCACACCAAATCTTGATTTGATTTAGTTTTTTTTAAACTTTTTATTGCTCTTTATAGTAATTTTAAAAAATACTTGGACCTTCAATATTCTTCTTAATTTCTGGTTTTTCGCCTCGATTGTCTTCAAACAATTCCTGAATATACTCAGTCCATCTGTTCATAATCTCATGTTTTTCCATGATAATGGTACCGTCTTTTGCTTTCAAACATCCACCTGAAGAACAGAGGAGCTTTTTACCAGTGATACTCTTCTGAAGTTCGTGATGCAATAAATAAGATGAAGAAAGGAAAAGCAGCAGATCCTGATGAATTAGTAATAGAACAAATTATCGCCCTTGAAGATTATGGAATTGGAAAAACTTACTGACTTAATCAATGACATTTATGAGACAGGAATAACACCAGAAGAGATGGGAAAAAAAATCAGTATTTATCACTCTTCCTAAGTAATCTGTTGCAACAAAATGTGAATTACATATGACCATAAGTTTAATGAGTTGTATCACCAAGATACTTCTAAGAATTTTGATGACAAGAGCTAGAAGTAGGATACAAGCTGAAATAGGCAAAGAACAATGGGGTTTTGTGAAAGACAAGGGTACAAGAAACGCAATATTGATGTTAAGGATACTATCAGAACGAGCTATTCAAGTGCAAAAAGATGTTTGTTTTATCGACTACACGAAAGCATTTGATAAAGTGAAGCACAATAAGTTATTTGAAATATTACAGGAAACTCTAGATCTAGATTTGAAAGACCTCCGCCTAATCAGAAATCTGTACTGGGAACAAACTGCTGCTGTAAGAATAGATGGAGAAGTGAGTCAGTTTACAAAAATCAAGAGAGGCATTAGACAAGGGTGTGTTTTCTCCCTTGATTTGCTTAATGTATACAGTGAAAAAATATCTCAAAAAATAAGACATCTTGGGAATCAAAGTTGGAGGTGAAAACATCAATAATTTCAGATCTGCCGATGACACTGTGTTAATTGCAAGTACGGAGGAAGAACTACAAAACTTAATTGATATAGTTGTTGAAGAAAGTGCAAAAATGGGTCTATAAATTGCAAAAAGACAGAATGTATGGTGATATCCAAAAAGAAGGAGAATCCTATCTGCAGGCTGAGAATAAACAGGGAAGACATAAAACAAGTACAGAACTTTTGCTACTTAGGAAGTTGGGTGACATCAGATAGCAGGTGCGACATGGACATCAAAAGAAGAATAGGGATGGCAAAAGACACCTTTGCGAGAATGAAGAATATACTGAGCAACACTAAACTAAGCATGATAACCTGCTTCGGGAGTACTGAAATGTTACGTTTATCCAGTTATGTTATATGGTTCAGAATATTGGACAATATCTAGTAACATGAGGAAACGAATTGAAGCAGCAGAGATATGGCTTTTGAGGAGGATGCAAAGAATATCATGAACGAAATGAATATCTAACGAGGATGTCATGAACAGAGCAAGCACAAAAAGAGAAGTAATGTATGAAATCATGAAACAGCAACGTAACTTCATTGGACACTTCACTGGATTAGGAAAGAGGAGTTAGAATAACTATGGAAAAGATTGAAGGGAAGAAAGCAAGAGGAAGGCAAAGACAAATGATGACGGAGACAGCAGCCAGAGAACTGGAAATGAATACCAATGAATTGATCCACTTGACCCGAAACAGGAGTGTGTGGGCCATGACAGTCAAAGCTCAAACTGGGCATGGCACCTGATGATGATGATGATGATGATGATAGTAATTTTTAAATATTGATTTAAAAACTTTTCATTTCGTTATTTTTCAAAGCATCATTACTTCACCGATTTCTTTTTACATGTGCCTAAGAGTTTTGCACAGTACTGCATGTTTGTTTCATTGTTACCTTCTCAGTACAAAGTTTCCATACACAGGTAAATGTCATCGACATTAGTGATCATCTTTTACTACCTGAAGCAAGTCTTAATGCAATAACTCAGGCAAGATCTCCTTCCTCTACCCAATTTAACTCTGAAGTTGCAGAAGTGAATCTTCTTAATAATTTTAATTTCTAATTCCTCATTTCATGTGGTGCCACTTAAATTTACCAGGCCTCTGCAATTCATGTCCACGTGGTAAACACCATCACTCTCAGACATGAAAATGAGATTGATGTTTTAATGAAGCTACAAGTGATAGAACCATGCTGAAGGTCAGCCACATGTTGGATGCCAGAGTGGAAAAACAGCAGCGCAAGAGTGGAAACAAATATCTTCCAGTAGCATGTTGTGATAAAAAGCATTTTCTTATAGAAGGTTATTCAGTAAAGAATCTGTCACAATTTTCAGACATTCAGGAGTAGGAACTGTGGAACTAAATATACTCCTGATATTAATTCATTCGGAAATTTAAAACATGGAAAATTCAGTAAATAACTTTACAATTAACAATAGCTCAACTACATGTATGACAATGCAGATGGAGCAGATCTAACAGACAAAAATTGTAAGTTGATTTATTGGCTATTTAATGTTTTCAGATCCTTATTTAGCAGCAAACCAGTAGACTGGATTCCACTGCAAGCCACCAATGAGCAAAATTCTGTTTGTATGCACAAATAGGTGGAAAACATGCAAGCTTGTTTTAATGCAATATGGCACAGTATAATGCTTTAAAAACATGTCCTGCCCATTACATATGGCTCATGGAGCATAAGACTGCAGGATTTGGAGCACTAACCCAAACATTCTGGTTAGTGCTGTTTGTATATGTCCAAGCCTTTTGGTCTGGAATTGGGAATTTTGCCATTCTCTTTGTTACCCTTCCTTTAATAAACAAAAGTTTTATGATGGGGAGTTTGATCATTACACCTTATGAACGGGGGAAAGAGAAGCATCCACTTCACTAACCTGTAACCCAATTCCTGTTAGTGCATCATATTTCCCGATCAACCCTGGTAACTTACTTGTAACCCAATTGCGGGTGCACCAGGCTTTAGTTGAACATCAGGTACCCAACTGCCGTAGTCCATAGAAATTCTCATTACATAACTCAATCTTATTAATGATTTGATTGCTGGAACAAGATGTACTGGGCATTGATAAAGACTGGGTACACTAATCCACATGAAAAGAAATTCAGAAAAAAGAATACAATGTGTCTATGCGTAAAAGCTTCAATTATTGACATACAAAAATGCTAACTCCAAACTCACTCCATTCAAATTGTATAAAACTTTACGAAACTTACAGAGATCCAATGAAAATTTATAGACAAACATGCATTTCATATAAATTTATTCATGACGTTACACCAACCTTCACAAAGTTGAAGAAATTTAAAATAAACAGAAGCTTAATCCAATTTTCACCGCACAGCTCTATGTTCCTCAAAGTTTCTACAATGCAATAATTTGTTTGTTTACTTGTGATACAGGTTTGACTGTTTCCAAAAAGTGGGATAGACAGGGGTGTTGAAGCCTGTGCCAATCAGAACACTGCCAGGTACAGACATAAAGCATTGGCACAAGACGGTAAAAACATGTCAAATGACCACTACAAATAGCTGGACTGGGACAGCGGCATGGAAAAAGAAATTATTCAAGTGTTGTCATCAGGTCATCATTTAAAGCTCTTCGATCTTCAAATCAATTATAAACTGCAATACCACGTCAACATTACCATCCAATGAGGCCCCAGGACTTGGAAGGCGTGGGCAGTGTGGCATTTGCTTGAGGGAGGCTTGGCTAATTTTAAGATAGATATTCCATGCTGGGGCAAATTGAAACCTTGCTCGGGCACAAAGCCAAAAGTTTATCTCTCCTGCACAATTCCAGACGCTAACTCCATAGCAACACATTTAAAGGGTAACTGCCCCACTGAAGTTCGACACTTCACCTCCTGCTGACGTACATGAAAGTAGGAGAGACATTACCAGATTTTCTGCTGTTTCCCCAGAAGGGCTGCTATTGATTCAGACCAGGAAGGAAGCATTTTTTTTTAACATGAGTCTCATGTTGACAAGACAGAGACAGATCACTGCAGGGCAATTCCATTTTTTTTCCCACCATAGAGTCATAAAGAACACAGCAAAGATACAAGCCCTACAGCCCAAGTACTTCCATGTCGACCACAGAAGTCTACAATGACCTTCAACTATCAACAGAAGCTCCTAATCCATGTCTTCTGGCAACTTACTGATCAAGCCACTTGCATCCAAGTTACTTATATAAATAACAAATAACAAGGATCCCAACACCATCCTCTGCAGCAGACTAGCCAGCAGCTTCCATTCTGAGAAGAGCCTTCAACCACAGCACCTGTTTTCTACCCCTGTGCCAGTTTTGAATCCAAATTAGCTCTCCCTGGATTCCATGGAACCTTGCCTTCCATACCAGCCTACAATGCAGAAACTTGGCAAAGACTTTGCTAAAGTCCAAATATAAACATCCACTACCCTACTCTCATCCACTTTTTGGTTAGTTGTTCAAAAAAAAACTCAAAAATATTCATCGAACTCAACTCCCCACACACAAAGCCATGGTGACTCCTCCCCTCCTCCCCTCCATGGTGACTCTGCCTATCCAAAGAAAGTAGATCCTGTCCCTCAGAATTTCCTCCAGTGATCTTCCCACTACTTGTGTCAAGATGACTTGCTTGCAGTTCCTGATTTGTCCTTGCTACTCTTCGGAACATCAGCCATGTTCCAGTCTCTAGGAACTTCACCAGTGACTAACAAAGTAAACATCTGTGCAAAACCCTCCACAATTTCTTCTCTAAACTCCCACAAAGCCCAAGGAGGTACTCAGTCAAGCCCTGATGATTTATCCATCTTAGTGCACTGTAAGACTGCAAATACCCCCTCCCTGATCATATGAACGCTTCCCAAAACACCTACACTTGTTTCTCTTGTCTCTCGAGCAACCATGATCTCCTCAATAAATACTAAAGGTCAGAGAAATGCAGCAGCTTCCCTCCATCTTGTCCATGTAGAATTTTGGTCACCCTGTTACAGGAAAGATGAGATTAAAATGGAGAGAGTGAAGAGGAAGTTGTCGTGACTAGAGGGCCAGAGTTATAAGGAGAGGTTGGCCGGATTAGGTCTACTTCTTGTAAACAGAACAAAGGGATGACCTTATAGAAATGCTTAAACATGGGAGAGGCATAGATAAGACAGTAACATTCTTTTCTGCAGGACAGCAAAGTCCAAAACCAGGGGGCAAGAGATTAGGGTAAAAGGGAAAGATTCAAAAGGGATCTGAGGGGCAAGCTTTCTCTATGCAAACGGTGGTGAGTACACTGAATGAGCGGTCAGAAAAAGTGGTTGAGCTCAGTACAATAGAATCATTTAAGCAGCACTTGGATAGGTACATGTAGAGACAGAGCTTCGAGAGAAATTGGGACGAGATGGGTGGGCAATATGGCTTGCATAGACTGATTGGGCCAAAGGGCCCATATCCATGTTGTATTGGTGTATGACTTTATGTCTGACAATGCAGCAGACCACAGACCTTCCTCTTCCTTGCACTCCCCTTCCAAACTTGAGCACAACAGCAACAACCACCTTCATATCACGAGGGCACTGCACCAACTCATGTTTTCCACTAAAGCAAAACGCTCAGACAACGAAATACAAAATTAAACCCCCTTGCAACTATTTAACTCAGAGGAAGGATCAGACTACATATCCCAAATCACGCCCATTTTAGTAGATTCCACCATCCGTATGTATCAGTCTAATCTGACCAACAAAGCATACAGCAGCTGCTGGACATATGTATTGACCACCAGCCTATTATCTGCCTTGACAAGTAGGATGCTGTAATGTAGAGGCATTGCTAACAAAGGACTAGATTTGCCCAAGATTCACATGGCTTTCACCAATCTATCCATAATTAGAGAACTTCTCTATTGTCCCACACAAAACTCATTGCAGCCTGCAGTACCACCCAAAACTTCAAAATTAAAATAATTCATTTATTTGAATTTAATTAGACTCATCTCTACCTGGTCTCTCTACATTCTCCAGACTATGTAGAAGAGTGCTTCTCAGACCATCTCTGGACACCATGCACTCCACAGATAACAATGTCACTGGTTGCTGAAGACCTACATCCCAAAATTCCCTCTCTCCACTATCGTTAAAGACTTACCTCATAAACCATTTCTGATCTTTGTGTTATATAAATACCAAATGCCTTAACTCAATGTCACTTGACAGATGTTCCCAGAAAGCACTCAGGAAGTTATTAAAACTACTTATAAATGCAAGCAGCTACTGATCAAGGCAGAAATCTGGAGGGGAAGTGCGTGTAAATTAACTGTAACAACAGGGTACTTCCTGAAAATCAATGGATCCAAAGCTCAGAGTGGAGGGCATCCTGGAAGTGGCTCACACTGCAATGAAGGTCCCGCATTAGAAAAGCAAGTAAGCACAATAGAGAAGAGTGTGCCCTTGAAGAAGGACATTTCATAGTCATTTACACATAGTGAGCCAACTTTGGAGATTCTTTGTGAGTGACTTGGCACCAGACTATCAATCCATGCAAACTCTTCACAGCAACTATGCTGCAGTCAGAGTTGCCATCTTTCAAACAAGTTGTTAAAATAGTTTTTGCTCTCAGCCGTAAACAATCCAGTAGCTTTCCCTCAACCAACAGCACTCAAACAGACCCCTCTGGAGGTTCATGAAAACTTGTTATACAACTCCTTCCATTCCCTAGTGACATCAGGAAACAAAACTCTTGCTTTCCCCAACTACCCTTCCAAGTACAGTTTTATCTTACAGATCTGACAAACACATTACAAAATTACGAATAATCAGTCAGAGATCACGATGTGGGTCCATTTTAAATGAAAAAATACTAGCTCCATCCTCTGGAATCCCTATAATGAAATAATCTTTCAGCATGCATTGTATAAGCACAAAAAACTCTTCAATTACAGTTTACATAAGAACATCCAAATACAGTTCACACCAAAATATAAACCAGCGACACTGCAACGGTTATACCTGTGCTGGTCACTTATCAGCGTCACATCCCTTTTTTAAAGGAGCAATTTCAGTGCTCCACAATACAGCATGTCAAACTAAAAGCAACAGGGAACCATGGCAGGTATGGAAATAAGGAGACATATCAAGAGTACAAAAAGTGTGAGGTAATGTTTACAAAGGTTATTAGAAAGGCAAATGAGGATTGCAAAATATCACTAGCAGACAGGATTAATTAAGGGAAGTCTGAAAGATGTTTTTAATAAGGAGAAAAGAAAACAACCAGGAAAACATTAAAGTCCATTAAGAACGAAGGGGGCAATCTATGCATAAAGCAAGAAGTTATAGGAGACGTCGGGAAAAATTCTGATTAATGATCACTTCAGAGATAGTCTGCATGGCCATTATGTCTGATCAAGCTGACTGAATCTTGGCCGGTTAACAAAATATATTGATGTGGTTTACATGGACTTTAGCAAACCTTTCAACAAGGTCCCACATGGGAGACTAGCCCAAAAGATTAAGGTCCATGAGATCCAGGGCAAGCTGTCAAAATGGATCCAAAAATGGAGATCAAGAGTGAGACAAGAGGGCCATTGTTGTGATTGATATCTGTGACTGGGGGTGTTCCACTGGGGTCAGTGCTAAAAACCCTGCTGTTTGTCATATACGCAAATAAAAGATTGTCTTCTTCCAATCACCTTATAATCATGCCCACTCATTTAACTATTTATACACTGAGGAAAAAGGCACTGGCTGTCCACTCTATCGATGTCTCTTATCATCTTAAACACCACTATCAATTCACCTTTCATCCTCCTCTGATCCAAACTACTCATCCTTTCCCGTGCTGACCCCTTGATAAGAACTGGTGTGTGTTCCCTCAACTCCCACTTCCTGACGCCCACAAGCAGTTCCTTGTTCTGAGTGATGTTGACTGCAAGGTTGTTGTTGTGACCCCACTCAACCAGCTGATCTGTCTCACTCCTGTACGCCTCCTCCTAGGCCCAACATATAGATGCAATTACAAGAAGGTGAGCCAGTGGCAATATGTCATTAGGAGTTTGAGGAAACTTGGAACGTCACCAAAGACCTTGGGCCTCTCCACCTCCCTCTGCAAATGGATCCTTAACTCCCTCCTCAGGAGACCACAGTCGGTGCAGATCAGAAATAACATCTCCTCTTCACTGATAATAAACACTGGTGCACCTCACAGATGTAGGCTTAGCCCACTGCTCTACTCTCTCTACATCCACAACTGTGCAGCTAGACACAGCACAAACATCATCTATAAATTCCCCAATGACACCACCGGTGACTGCACAAATCTCAGATGGTGACAAGGAGGCGTACAGGAGTGAGACAGATCAGCCGGTTGAGTGGTGTTGCAGCAACAACAACCTTAAACTCAACCTCAGTATGGCCAAGGAATTGACATAACAGGCTGTTCCTATTCAGTTCACTGCAGTCAAAAATTACTTGAATGTAACGTCATTTCACTGTTTCTACATCAGTATTGTTTAAAGAAAAATTCTCTCTTAATACTCCATATTAAAATAGCTGCGCATAGACAACATCCAATTACCATCATTTACCTCAGAGCGGCATGCCTTGCTTCCAGGAACATTCCTTTCCTGGCCTATCATTCAAGGCTCCATGGGTGGGCCAGGTGACAAACATTTAGGGATGCTCTGATGGAGTGGTGTGAGGCAACAGCTCCTGCCCAGATCAGAATAACTGGGGCTATCACACTCCACAGAGTGCAAGGTGAAGCACGTCAGCAAAAAATAGAGACAATTTTGGCAAACAATGTGCAAGATTCACCTCAAGATAATTCCTCCCCCTTAAGCATCTACTTTAAAAATTCTTGCTTGCAGCTGAGCACCAAGCTTGTGAGTAAAACTTTATCAACCACTTTCACAACCCAAACTGAAAATCAACCCAAACCAAAAGAATGAAAGAGTCTATTAGCTCTTGGGTGTGAACATCAGTCATCACATCCTGAAAGTTCACATTTAAGTTTAGTTGTCATTCAGCTGAACATGAATACCCATGAATATAGCCAAACGAAACAGCGTTCCTCTGGGACCAAGCTGTTTCTACACTATGAACAATCATACACAGCACAAGACACGTATAGCACATAATTACAATAGCAGTAAGCATACAGTCATACCACCTGTTGATTACCACGTACCGTCCTCCCTCAGCTGATGAATAGTCATAGTCATAGTTATAGTCATACTTTATTGATCCTGAGGGAAATTGGGTTATCAATACTTCTCCCATGTTGAGCAGCACTTGGAGGAAGCATTGAGGCTGGCAAGGGCACAGAATGTACTCTGGGTGGGGGACTTCAATGCCAGCACCAAGAGTGGCTTGGAAGCACCACCACAGACCAAGCTGGTTGGGTCCTACTGGACATAGATACTAGACTGGGACTGCAGCAGGTGGTGAGGGAACCAACAAGAGGGAAAAACACACGACCTCATTCTCACCAGCTTGCCTGCCGCGGAAGCACCTGTCCATGACAGCACTGGTAGAACTGACCACCGCACAGAATTTGTGGAGACTAAATCCCATCTCCACATTGTGTGGCACTACCACGGTGCTAAATGGGATAGACTTGCAGCCCAGTGGTCCCACAACTAACGGATCAGATCTAATCTCTGCAGTCCTGCCGCATCCAGCCGTGAATGGCGGTGGACAATCAAACTACTCACTGGAGGAGGAGTCTCCACAAATATCCCCATCCTCAATGATAGAGGAGCCCAGCACACCTGTGCAAAAGATAAGGCTGAGGCATCTGCAACTATCTTCAGTCAGAAATGCCAAGTAGATGATCCAGCTCAGCCTCCTCCAGAAGTCCCCAGCATCCCAGATTATGTAGCCCATCCGATTCACTCCATGTGATATAACAAATTGCTGAAAGCACTGGATACTGCGAAGGCTACGGGCCCAGACAAAATCCCAGCAATAGTCCTGAAGACTTGTGCTCCAGAACTTGCCACGTCACTAGCCAAGCTGTTCCAGTACAGCTACAACACCGGCATCTACCCGGCAGTGTGGAAAATTGACCAGGTACGTCCTGTACACAAGAAACAGGACAAGTCCAACCCAGCCAATTGCCACCCTATCAGCCTGCTCAATCATCAGCAAAGTAATGGAAGGATCATCAACAGTGCTGTCAGGCAGCACCTACTCAGCAATAACCTGCTTACAGATGCCCGTTTCAGGTTTGGTCAAGGCCACTCAGCTCCTGACCTTATCAACTCCTTGATCCAAACATGGACCAAAGAGCTAAATACCAGAGGTGAGGTGAGAGTGACAGCCCTCGAAGGCAGCACTTGATTGAGTATGGCATCAAGGTGCCCTAGCTAAAATGGAGTCAATGGGAATTAGGGGGAAAACCCTCCACTGGTTGGAATCATACCTGACACAAAGGAAGATGGCTGTGGTGGTTGGAGGTCAATCATCTCACCTTCAGGACATCACTGCAGGAGTTCCTCAGGGAAGTGTCCGAGGACCAACCATCTTCAGCTGGTTCATCAATGACCCTCCTTCCATCATAAGGTCAGAAGTGGGGATATTCGCAGACGACTGCACAATATTCTGCACCGTTTGTAACTCCTCAGATAGTGAAGCAGTTCATACCCAAATGCAGCAGGACCTGGACAATATCCAGGCTTGGGCTGACAAGTGGTAAGTAACATTCGAGCCATGCAAGTGACAGGCAATGACCATCTCCAACAAGAGAGGCTCTAACCATCGTCCCTTGACATTCAGTGGCATCATCACTGAATCCCCTACTATCAACATCCTGGGGGTTACCATTTAAGGAAACTGAACTGGTCTGGCCATATAAACACCGTGTCTACCACAGCAGGTCAAAGGCGAGGAATCCTGCAGTGTGTATCTCATCTCCTGACTCCCCAAAGCCTGTCCACCATCTACAAAGCTCAGGTCAGGAGTGTAATGGAATACTCACCACTCGCCTGGATGAGCGCAGCTCCATCAACACTCAAGAACCCTGACACCATCCAGTACAAGGCAGCCCACTTGATTGGTACAGCTTTCACAAGTATCCCATCCCTCCACCATCGACGAACAGTTGCAGCAGTGTGTATTATCTACAAGATGCACTGCAACAACACAAAGTTCGTAAGGCAGCACCTTCCAGACCCACGACCACTACCATCTAGAAGAACAGCAGACACCTGGGAACACCACAACTTGGAAATCACCATCCTGTCTTGGAAACACATCACCGTTCCTTCATTATCACCGGGTCAAAATCATGGCATTCTCTCCCTAACAGCACTGTGGGTGTACCTACACCTCAGGGACTGCAGCAGTTCAAGACGGCAGCTCATTACCACCTTCACAAGGGCAACTAAGGATGGGCAATAAGTGCCGGCTTAGCTGGCAACGCCCACATTCCGTAAAGGAATAAAAAAAATAATAAGATAGCCCAAGTCCCTGAGTGTTATGTCCTGTAGATAGATGGTGCATGGGATGTGGTCGACAAGAACAAGCCGCCATCAGCCTGATCGTCACATGCTAACACAGCCGCAGATGAAAGCAATCCAGTTTGTTTTCCACTGAGTGAACACTGGAGAGCTGCACCACTGGGAGGAGCCAGATCCCAACTCAAGACAGAGGCACGCCATGCCACACGGCCTCCAGCATCTCTTCCCTGGGGGGGGGGGGCTACAACTGGCAACCCAGCGGCACAAGGGCTTGGTGTGTGCTACACAGAGGCCACACAGCTTCCCTGCGGTTGGTCTCGCCAACGAACAAGTGAACTTGGATTTTTAGTATTCTACATTGCCAATGTCCAACAGAGTCTTGCGATCACAAGCAAAAGAAAGTAACACGAGTAACAGGAAGCAGAAAGCATCAAGGGGAACCACTGGACATAGGAAGTGAATGTAGACTTCCAAAAGACGTCCGAAGAGATGCCACATAAAGTGCTCGAACGCAAGATAAAGGCTCAAGGGAAGAGGAATACTTATTATTATGGATAAAGGATTGGTTAACAGGAAATAAATTCTTCTTCAGCCCTTTACCTTTCCACCTATCACCTCAAAGTTTCTCACTTCATTCCACCTTCCCTCACACATCTACCTTCCACCTCACGTAGCTTCACCTATCACGAGTGAGCTTGAGCTCCTTACTAGGAGCTCCCCTTATTCTAGCTCCTCCTCCTTCTTTTCCAGTCCTAAATATCAACACTTTATTCCCTTCCACAGATGCTGCCTGACCTGCTGAGTTCTTCCAGCACTTTGTGTGTTGCTCCAGACCTCAAGCATTGCAGAATCTCTTGTGCTTAGGAAATAAAGGAGATAGGTGGATTGTTATATTAGTAGCCTTTATCCAATGGACGAGATCAGTGCAAGGCCTCAGCTATTTACAATCTCCATTAATGCAGTAGATGAAAGGACGAAACAGGCAGTTAGGAGGAGGGTAACAGACGGGTTAAGAAGGGAACAAAATTATTAAGTTATCCTCTGATGAGACCACACATTACACCTTGTGTTCTTATTTTTAAAAACAAAGCATATACAATCCCAGCATTACATCACAGAAAGGAGGGGTTGCATTCTTAGGAAAGAGTCTACATTGCAATTGTCATTAATAATACAAAGCAGCATCAACCAAGTATGCACCAAGAAAAATGCATTAAAAATGTTTATCTCCCCCACCACCCAGTTAAATTTTGTAAGAGCAGATCTTACACTACATCTCAAATTATTGGATAGCGATTGTGAAATTTGTAACGGCTAAGTTACAACACCTAAATATTATACATGTAACACAGGGGTCATCGACACTTGCTTACAAGCATTGAAGAGAAATTCTAACAGGTCCTGGGAATGAAGGGGTAGGGGACAGGGTGCCTTATGAAGAAAGATTTACTAGATTGGGCCTAAAGTCTCTGGAGTTTAGAAGAATGAAAACTAATTTCTGAAAAAGAAAAATAAGATTTTGAGGAAGCTTAGGAAAACAGACACCAAAAAGGTGCTTCCTTTAATGGAAAAGTTTACAACTAGGAACAACAGTCTTAACATTTTTAACCTGTTACCCAAAGATTGATAAGGAGAAGAAATTCTCAGAGTCAGATCCACAAAGGATGTTCACACCAGCGGCAAGTTAAAGTAACAATTAAACCTACCAACCTCCACATTTCAAGATGAGGTCAAAGGGGCAAATTTTACACAGACAAGTGGAAGCCAGGATTAAACCCAACTAGAGCTGGAACTGAAGGCAGCAACTCTACTAACTGCACCAATGTGCCCCCCCCCCCAGAGGATTATGAATTGTTAGCATTCTCATGTAAAAAGCTGTGGATGCAAAGTCATAAAAACACTCAGGCCTGGCTAATGCTGAGTGTGTATTCATCAGAGGTGGAGCACTATGTGGGGTCATTATAACACTATGTAAATAGACATGTGTGTCTGATACAAAAAAAATCAAACCTGAGATAGATGCTATATTATTTTATGTATACATAGTAATTAGTGAAGTAACAAACATGCAAATAGGCCTAAACTATGGAGCAGCAACACACTGCAGAAGTAGCAGAGGGAAGCGGGTGGTGGTTACGTCCTGGAGGAGGGACCAGGCTGTGGGTCCTCCTCTAATTTCGGCTTCTTCTTCAAGTAGGCATTGAGATTTGACTATCTTTTCTTAAATTTCCTCTCAAGAAGCAGCTCTCAGTAGCAGGAAATCATGTCAGGAACATCTCAATCTGCCTTACCACTTCCCTCTCAGTCAGGGTCACTATCAATGAACTGGTCCATGATTTGTGTGATCGTGGTGATGCTCGTGCTGAGGAATGTTGTGCTGAGGTTTCTTGTTGGTGTTTCCTCTTCTCCATCTGTGTCCTCAGATTCACCCAGGATGCATTGCTCTGCCAATTCTCGAAGCTCTTCGTTATGAAGACTCTCACCATGAGAATGCAGGAACTCTTCAACATCACCGTCATTAACATCCGCACACCATATCACTTGAAGTTTCACATCCATGCCAATGCTTTTCCTAACATCTTAGATGTACAACCTTCAGTGGAAGTTGCAGGGCATTATCCAGACATTATGGTGAAAAAAATAGAATAAATTGGTGAGGGAGCAAAAACGTTTACACTCGCGAGGGAAGCAGAGCATGAAATAACACGTGATTGGCTGTGAGTAGCTGACAGTGTATATAAAACACTCTCATTGGCTGATTGTTTACTGTTATGGTGGCCACTTGAGAAGTACAAGTATTGTCTAGAATGTTTTTTTTCCCCTCATTTTTTCCTAATTTCAAAAGAATTGAATAATTATGTTGTAATGAACCAGCACTCTGCGGGGTAACGTTATGTGGGGTTTGAATGCACATTCAAGACTGAGACAAATAGTTTTAAGTGACAGGATAAATCAAAGATCATGGGAATGGAGCTCAGGACAAACAGCAGATCAACCGTTGACAGTGCAAGCTTGGGAAGATGTATGATCTACTCTTGATCCTTTTTCTTATGTTTCTGATGACACAGGTGTACAGCGCAAAACTGTCCCAATTCAGCACTCTCAACTGTATGGGAATTTAAAAAATCTTCAATACTAGTAGCAACACCAGGTTATTGTATAAAGAGCGAGCATTATTCTGCACTCACTATATCTGATCTAACAGCACAATGTTTATAATAGAAGTCTTTCCAACTCAAGTCCTCATTCTGATGCTCATATAAAAAGCAATTACTTCCCCGAGCCATTTACCTGAAGCTCAGGTGAAACATTCCTGATGGTCAGGATCACCACCTGTACGAGTTTTCAGAAATGCCAACATATACCATGCATGCAGCAGTTCTGCGAGCTTCCTTTAGTTAGCTGGCATGCTTTCAAAGTTCCTCACGACTGCTGAGTGTGCATCAGTTTGAGTAGTGCACAAAGGCTGCCATCTGGCCATCAACTGAGATGAAAGAATATTGTCAATCAAGCCACACCTTGCTACTAACAAATATGGCCCAAGTCCTGTTACTTAAGAATAATTGCTGCAGAAAATTATAGCTCTGACCAATATAGATTTATATCATTTATATCATCTCGGAAGCACCTCACACAGATATGACACATGATAAAGCATCTTGATAGGGGAGTCTAGTACGACAGGGCATGACTTAAGGATTGAAGGGTGCCCATTCAGAACAGAGATGCGAAGAAATTTTTTTAGTCAGAGGGTGGTGAATCTATGGAATTTGTTGCCACAGGCGGCAGTGGAGGCCAAGTCATTGGGTGTATTTAAGGCAGAGATTGACAGGTATCTGAGTAGCCAGGGCATCAAAGGTTATGGTGAGAAGGTGGGGGAGTGGGACTAAATGGGAGAATGGATCAGCTCATGATAAAATGGCAGAGCACTCGATGGGCAGAAAGGCCAACTTCTGCTCCTTTGTCTTATGGTTTTATGGAATACGTGTGGGTGCTGAGGGGTGTGAATAAATGTAACCCCGTGTACCTCCTAACTGAAGCTCACTTGAAATTTTAATATCACATTCGAACCTTGCCTTGCAAGCTTTAATAATTGATGCTTAGAATCAATAAGTTATAACCTATTATGAGTCCAACTTGTCCATACTGCCTGTGTTGCCTTGTAGGATTCAACTTCTGATTCCTAATCTGACATGTCTGTCCATGGCCTCCTCTACTGCCAGGATGAAGTCAAACCCAGAATGGACAGGCAACACCTCACATCCTGTCTGAATAGCCTCCAATCTGATGACATGAATTTACAAATCCCCAATGTCTGGTAATTTCTCCCCCCTCCATCCTCCTCTCTTTTTCTATTCGTCTTTCCAGTTCCCCTCTCACCTTCTCCTCTTCCTTCTATGGTCCACTGTCCTCTTCCATTAGATTTCTTCTTATTCAGCCTTTGACCCCTTCCACACATATCCTCCCAGTTTCTTACTTCATTCCTTCTCCCTCACCCACTCACCTTGTCTCACCTATCACCTTCAGCTTGTGTGCCTTTCCCTACACCCCACTTCCTTGTTTTGGCTTCTGCCCCTTCCTTTCCTGCCTTGATGAAATGTCTAAAACTTCGACTGTTTGCTCCCCTCCATAAATACAGCCTGGCTTGCAGAATCTTGTGTTTGTTAAACTTTGGGACTGTCTGTGGCCGAGTTCTACTCCATCTATCCCTCTCATAACCTTACGAACCTCTATCAGATCTCCCCTCAGCCTCTACCACTACAGAACAACAACTCAAGCTTGTCCAACCTCTCATTATACCACATGCTCTCTAATCAAGGCACCATCTTGGTAGCCTTTCAGAAGATTTGACATCCCTCCTGTTATGGGGGCAACCACAACTGTATGCAATACTTCAGATGCAGCTTAACTAGTTTTATATAAAGCTGCAACATAACTTCCTGACTCCATACCTCAACTAACAAATCAAGCCTGGCATCAGCCTTCTTAACCACCCTATTAGCCTGTGTACCCACTTTACACGAGCTATGAACTTGAAACCCAAAATCCCTCTACTCAACAAACTGTTAAGGGCCTTGCCCTTAAGTGTATCGTCTTTTTACATGGGATCAACCAAGGTGCAATAATTCACAATTGGCAAGGTTAAACTCCATCTACCCTTTCTCCGCCCATATCTGTAAGTGATCTTGGAATCAGAATCAGGTTTATTATCACCGACATGTGACGTAAAATTTGTTAACTTGTCAGCAGCAGTTCAATGGAATACATAATCAAGCAGAGAAAAGAATAAAAAAAATAAGTAAACAAGTAAATCAATTACGCATGTTGAATAGATTAAAACGTGCAAAAACAGAAATACTGTATATTTTTTTTCAAAAGCGAGGTAGTGTCCAAAGATTCAATGTCCATTTAGGAATCCGATGGCACATGAAAGAAGCTGTTCCTGAATCGCTGAGTGTGTGTCTTCAGGCTTCTGTATTCTACCTACCTGATGGTAACAGTGAGAAAAGGGCATGCCCTGAGTGCTGGAGGTCCTTAATAACAGACACTGCCTTTCTGAGACACCGCTCCCTAAAGATGTTCTGGGTACTTTGTAGGCTAGTACCCAAGATGGAACTGACTAGATTTACAACCTTCTGCAGCTTCTTTCGGTCCTGTGCAGTAACCCCTCCATACCAGACAGTGATGCAGCCTGTCAGAATGCTCCCCATAGTACAATCTATATCTCACTGTATTCATTGCCAGTCTTCTACACTATCCACAACACCACCAATCGTCATTTCATCTATAAACTTACTAACCCTCCCATCTACATTTTCATCCAGGTCATTTATATACATCACAATCTGCAGTGGTCCCAGCAGATATCCCTGTGGAAACCACTAATCACAGACCTCCAGCTCGAATAAGTCCCTTTGACTACTACCCTGTCTTCTCTGGGCAAGCCAGTTCTGAATCCAAACCACCAATTCACCATAGATCCCATGCACCTCTTCTGGATAAGTCTGCATAAGGGAGCATCACAACAGTTTATCCAGGGTAGAACTGTCAAGTACTGAAGGGCATGCATTTAAAGTGACACTTCAAGGAACTGTGTGAGGCAAGTTTTCCTTATACACAGTAAGTACCTGGATTGCACTGCCAAGGGTAGTGGCAAGTAAAGAGGCTGTTAGACACATGAATATTGTATTCAGGAATTAGAAAATATATATCAAGTACAGGCAGAGAAATTAGTTTAATTCATCACCATGTTTGGGGACAGACATCATGGGCCAACAAATAGTAGCCAGGCTTTTGTTTTGCAGAGATTAAATGTGAATGTCCGCACCATATCCAACACCTTAAAAAAATCCATAATTTTGACTTCCGTTTACAGTGATGGCGTTTGCCTACATTCAAGTCATGATTTAGAAAGAAAAAGTGCTGGAAATCTGACCTCACGGGGTCTTCAAACTGCAAAATTCCTCTTCCAAAGATGCTGCCCGACCTGCAGGGTATTTTCAGCATTGTTGTTTTTAAACTGAAATGCCTCGTGGAAACTTGCACCCGATATGCGAATGCAAATCTCACAACCCATTCCATTTAGAATGGAAGCCAGCGGCAAAAAGGGTTACTAATCCCAAAAAAGAGGAATAACTACAGCTCAAATTACTTTTTAAAATCAGATGATTAAAATCATATTTTTTTTAAATCACCATCCAAATACCCCGACGCCAACAATATTCGGAATTGGGGGGTAGTGCTGGAGAAGTGTACGCTTCTGTTTACATCGAGTCATTCTTGCATCATCCTTCACAGGAGCACAAGCAGCCATGTGGCCCCTGCAACTCCTCCACTCCAGATCACAACAGCGCGTTAACCGCACAAACCACCCGGCCCCACGATTATTTTTAAAACTCCCCCCGATCATTCACCAAGTCTTCACCCGCCCCTGGCTCTTCGCCAAACCCAACGAAAAGCGCGCACATCTGGCGCAACATAAAGACCAGGTCTAGTTAAAACGTGGCGCTCACCTCGGAAGACAGCGGGGATTCGGGCGGCGGGCGCTTCGGATGCGGCAGCTGCTGGTTCCGGGAGGGGAGCAGAGCGGAGCGGGCGGGCGTGCGGCTGTGCTGCGGGGGCGAGGAGATCCCGGTACCGTGGCTCAGGGACACGCCATTGCATTAGGAAGGACACTGCCTACCGCTAACGCCGCCCACCAGCTCAATGGGGAGAGAGAGGCGGTGTTCTCCCCACCCACCCCCCGGCTCTCGGCATGACATAAATGGCAACGTGACCTCATCGTAACGTATCGCATCGAGAGGAATGCTTCTAGCTGCCGGTGCCTGTCTATGTTTGGGCACCTGAGCCGAGCGCTCAGCTCAACACGGATTGCGAGGGAGGCAAGAGGAGAAACGAGGGCGTGCATTTCTGTAGCGCCCGCCAGCTCGTTTCCGAGCGCGTAAAGCGCTGGTAAAATACGCCGCCGTCCGTATGATCAGAAACGGGGTTAACAACTCTTACGCGGTCAACACTCATGACAGCTTAATCTATATTTATGGTTTTGGCCGAGGGATAACTGTCGACTAGGCCACAAGGGCGAACCCCATTCTCTCGTAAGGTGTGTTGGAGAAGGCAAACCCCACCTCTGTTTCATGTCTCGACCAAGTGGTTTTAGCTCTGACGGCTTGGCCTTCACGGCACTGCATTGAGAATTGGAGTTAAACCTAAAGTCAATCTGTGGCCAGTATTGTCATGGATGTCCATAAGGTTCTCTTGCTTCTCTACTGCTTCAGGGTGGAATTCAACCATCTAATTTCTGAGAAAAGCCAACTGAAATGCTGCTGACTGGTACAGATGAATAGCTAGTGTTCTGATATTAAAAAAATAAATATATAAATACTTGTCTCCATGACTCAGTGACTTTACCATCAATACATTTTTTTTAATTGAGCTATTGCTTTGGCCAAACACAACACTTGAAAAATCAATAGAAAGTTTCCACTCCAAATGGAGTTAAATAACCAGATAATCCCAATAGCCAGTATAATTAGATAATTAGGGTAAATATTGAAATAGAGAATGGGATCCTTAACATCTCATCTGAAAGAGAACATTCCCTACTATGCAATATCCCCTCAGTGTTGTACTGAAGAATCATCTTAGGTGATCCTCTGGAGTGGCCAATGAAGTTCTGATTCTTCATTGATCATTTTTCCTAGATCAAGTGAAGAGGTGCTGCATTTAGCTTATGCAGAACTTCTAATCAAAATCAGTTTGTATGTTTGATACACCTGTAAAATATTCATGGAGTAGAAAGTCGAATGAGATGAGCCTACTTGGGGCTGACATGAACATGATTCTGTAAGATTTCCCACATTATTTACCTTCAATCTGTTTCCCCTTTCTCTACAAGAGAAAGTGGTTCATTTTACTACCACACAGTGACTCTGTAGCATTTTAAAGCAGTCACCATTGGCAGAAATCTGATGATTGTTGGTAATCAAAATGGGCATAACAATGGGAAGAGTCAGACTGTATTTGACTGGTCCATCTAACAGCTCAGAATTTATATTTTTCCCCCATAAAGCAGGAGGGTTAGAACTGAGATGAGAAAATCAAATAAAGGTCCTTAGCTCAGAAAATCAATCAGTGGAATATCAGTTTTAGTGGATCTAAGATACAGCATGGAGCAGAAAACATCAATGAGAGTTGTCTGTGGTCCTCCTTACCATAGTAGTGATATGGTACTAATTAGTAATAGTCTCTGTCAGGAACTCCAAAGAGCAAGTACCAAGGGTATTACAAGAATCACGAGTGATTTTAATTTGCCTTTAGACTAGGCAAACCAAATTAGCAGTAATAATGTGGAACATAAATTGCTATCAGGCATTTTAAATCTAGTATTATGCAGTGAGAAAGGATTACTTTGTGAACAATAAGAGGACTCATATTATAAAATGTCAGTAAAGTGCTGGAGTTTTAATTCAACCTGAAAACAAGCTAATTAATTAAGCAAAGCTAAGAATGAGGGCATGAAAAAAAGGTCTTCAACCTGAAATGTTAACTGGTTCTTTTTGCACAGATACTGTTTGGGATCTTCCAGTATTTCTGTTTGTGATTAAGGCATGAAGCATGAAATGACAATGAAATATCATAATCCACATTGAAGTCCAAGTTCAAGTTTATTATTGTCATTGCCATAGATACATGGGGTATAAGTATCACAAAAATTAGCTTTGGCAGCAGCAGCACCATACATTGCAAGCATTGTTATATTATAGAAGTTATGAGGGTAAATAAGCAATAGCCAACTTTTTTTAAAAAAATTATATAAATTACAGAAAAACTATATTCCTTACATACACCCAAATTCCTGGGAAAATGGTCCAACTGTGAGGAGCAAGAGGAGATAAAGATATTATTAGATCAAAGGAAAAGTATTTTACAATAGTAAATAAGAGGATTAGGAAAACTTCACCAATTTCAGGAAAAAAATGTTGATAAGGAAAGGCAAAACAGATCACCATAGTTTTCTGGTGACAAACGTAAAACAGATTGTAAAATTTCAGTATAGTGTAAAAAGAGAGGATTGGCAAAGCTTTCATTTCTTGCTTACCAACTGAGATGAAAAAAAATTATCTCAAAGAATAAACAAATAACAGAGAACCAAATATTTTGTATTTGCTTTCTCAGAAGATAATCCCCCAAAAAATCCAGAAATAATGAAGCCCAACAGGTCTAGAGTGAATAAGGAGCTTATAGAAATTATTACTTTAAAATATACTGTAAAATTAAAGAGACTCACAGCTGATAAATTGCCTTGACATGACAGCTAATTCCAATAAATCATGACAGGATTTTAAAAGAGCTAGTAATCATCTTCGGTAATTCACACAGCTTTTAGACCGGTTCCGTTAGCAATGCAGTACTTTTAAGGACAGAAAGAAAATTGGGAACTATACACCACTTCAGCTGACATCAGTAGCATTGTACTGTTGCGACTGATTGTACTGGTGTTGTGTATCCCTTATCCGAAATGCGTGGTACTGCAAGTGTTTGAATTTTGGATATTTTGGGGGGGGGGGGGGGATTTTGGAATACATAATGAGATAACTTGGGATCGTTATCATTTCCGATTCTGAATTTATGTGCTACCGGTAGGTAAGCAGTCTTTGTCTTATACTTGTTCATCACACATATGTACTTAACAGTAAAAATTACTACATTCTATTAATATAATGAAAATATAATGTGTGCAGGGTAACAAAAGCAGCATCGGGAGAATACCCGAATCAGCTGTTAAACAACAACAAACAACGGCAGGCTTTCAGTCTCTACCTACGATGCCTTGTCTTAATGAAAAGGTTACAGTACACTATATTTGTATTTTTTAAGGTTTTATGTAAGGAACAAAAACAATCTGCATTGTGTTCTGGTGTTAGATTTTCGTGATCAGCGGACACTTCAAAAATTTAATGCCGTGCCTTTTCTTAAATTTCTGCAACCAGTTTGCAGAATGGTCAAAATTACCTTCAATTTTCAGTTCGTCGTGATGGATCTCTGCTTGTTTCATGATCAGCATACAGTTAAGCGGCATGTGTTCACTCCGACGCTGGCGATACACGATCACTGTCTTCATTTTTAAATTCATGCAGTATTTTTCTATTCTTCATTAATTTCTGTTGATTACAAATGTGGCAAATCTTCTCACAACTGCCTGTGGTGCACAAAGAACAGCGCATCGCCTGGGAACCTTCCCAACGTCTGATGGAATTGTCCAATACTGACGTCATGTCAGCACGCAAAAAAAAGTTTGTATTTTGGAGGATTTCGGGTAAGGTACTCAACCTGTACCAGAATCTATTATTATAGAAGCATTTGAAGAGCACATAGAAAATAATAGTTTTGGATAGAATCAACATGGGGATGTCATGGTTTGACAATTTATTTACAAGTTTCAGGTGTTTTAATTACCATTATAAATAAGAACCGGGAAATTTATTATAGGAAGACTTTCAGAGTCTTTCTACGAATAATCACACAAGAGATCATCAAACAAAATTAGGCAATCAGGGGTCGGGATGATTTTCAAAATATATAGTTATTCCATATTCACCATGCTAATGATCTCAAAAAGTTCAGCTGGATTAATAAGACATGATTAGACTGAATATTGGATACCATGCATCTTATTATTTGTTAATTTATTTGTGGTAATATTCCTTCATGTGTTGTGTTGATGGCAGTATAGATTGTGGTTGAATGACAATAAACTGAATTTGAATTTGAAAGATGCATCAACTTAGTTCATCCTTGTTCATTGAGTTCATTAATATTAATTGAGTAACAAATCCTGAGGTGTAAACAAAGTCAGTGTCAAAGTTCAGGCAGACATCAAAACATACAGAGAAATCCAAAAACCAGAATCAGGAAACAGGCAGAGTCGATATTCAGACGGACAGGGTACAGATACAAATGCTGGAAAGGCTCAGGAAAATTTACTGGCACAATCTGGCAACAAACAGGTGAAAGCACAGGACTAAAATACACTGAGCAATAAACAGAGAGGCAGATGATAGGTGGAGCACAATGAGACAGAAGTGGCAGCAAAACAGGTAATAATGAGAAACAGGCAAGAGGCAGAGTACTCAGTAATACAGGGGCTGGAGTAGAGCAGGAGCGGGGACAGGAGCACATAGGGCATGAAAACAAACAAGAGCACATGGCGATACAAAACCACAGACTGACAGCTAGGGAGAAAACATATGAAAAGACAAAGTCCAACTGGAGGTACAAACGCTAATTTATAAAGACTGCAAAATAGAAGCCGTTGTGTCATAGATATTTCTTTTTCATGTTCCAACATATTCCATTATTGCATTACGTTTGTTTTTGCTGGTCAGGTTACTGTCTGCTTCTGTTTTCACAAGCACCACATATCACATTCATTCCCTTCATATATCTATTAAAATAATTTGGTGTCAGCCTTAATACTACTTCCAACTTTCTGACTAGTCACAATCTAGCTTCCTTCCAGATGCCTTTGATATCTGTAGATTTAATTATTCTGAACACTCCCTGTTGACATCCAATCAGATAATTCATATAAAACTGCTTTATCCTAAAATGCAATTTCCTTTATGTCCTTATGCCCTCAATGGGGACAATATCCTGGCAGGGAGTTTTGCTAAGGCTACTGGGAGAGTTTAAAATAGAATTGCTGTGCAGTGGGAACTGAACTGAAGAGACAGAGGCAGGGGTGGTTGGCTCACAAATAGAGAAAGCTTGTAGGCAGTGTGAGAGAGAGGGTAGGCAGGTGATAGAAAAAGGACGCACCAGCATTTTTTGTGTGTGTTGCTTGAATTTCCAGCATCTGCAGATTTCCTCGTGTTTGCGCTCAGACTGATGGTTTGAGATATATCTATTTTAATGCAAGAAGCATCATGAACAAAGCGGATGAGCTTAAGAGCGCGGATCAGTACTGGGAGCTATGATGTTGTGGCCATTACAGAGACTTGGCAGGAATAGTTACTTTGAGTGCCAGGCTTTAGATGTTTCAGAAAGAATAGGGAGGGAGGCAAAAGAGGTGGGGCGTAGCACTGCTGATCAGAGATAGTGTCACGGCTGCAGAAAAGGAGTAAGTCATGGAGGGATTGTCTACTGAGTCTTTTAGGGTGGAGGTTAGAAACAGAAAAGGGTCAATAACTCTACTGGGAGTTTTTATAGACCACCCAATTGTAACAGGGTCATCAAGGAGCAGATAGGAAGACAGATTCTGGAAAGGTGTAATAATAACACTGTTGTCGTGATGGGAAATTTTAATTTCCCAAATATTGATTGGCATCTCCCTAGCGCAAGGGGTTTAGATGCAGTAGAGTTTGTTAGGTGTGTTCAGGGAGGTTTCCTGACACAATATGTAGATAAGCCTACAAGAGGAGAGGCTATACTTGATCTGGTATTGAGAAATTAACCTGGTCATGTGTCAGGTCTCTCAGTGGGAGACCATTTTGGAGACAGTGATCATAATTCTATCTCCTTTACCATAGCATTGGAGAGGGATAGGAACCGACTAGTTAGAAAAGGGGAATTAGAGTAAGGGGAAATATGAAGCCATTAGGTGGGAACTTAGAAGCATAAATTGGGAACAGATGATCTCAGGGAAATGTAAGGCAAAAGTTCAGGGGATATTTGTGTGGAGTTCTGTATAGGTACATTCCAATGATACAGGGAAAGGATGGTAGGGTATAGGAACCATGGTGTATAAAGGCTGTTGAAAATCTAGTCAAGAAGAAAAGAAAAACTTATGAAAAGTTTAAACAACTAGGTAATGATAGAGATCTAGAAAATTGTACAGCAAGCAGGAAGCAGCATAAGCATGAAATTAAGAGAGCCAGAAGGGGCCATGAGAAGGCCTTGGTGAGCAGGATTAAAGAAAACCCCAAGGCATTCTAGAAGAGCAAGAGGGTAAGACGTGAGAGAATAGGACCAATCAAGTGTGACAGTGGAAAAGTGTGTATGGAACCAGAGGAGATAACAGAGGTACTTAATGAATACTTTGCTTTGGTATTCACTATGGAAAAGGACCTTGACGATTGTAGGGATGACTTACAGTGGACTGAAAAGCTTGAACATATAGACATTATGAAAGATGATGTTCTAGAGCTTTTCAGAAGCATCAAGTTGAATAAGTCACTGGGACTGGATGGGATATACCCCAAGCTAATGTGGGAGATGAGGGAGGAGATTGCTGAGCCTCTGGTGATTATCTTTGCATCATCAATGGGGATGGGAGAGGTTCCGGAGGATTGGAGGGTTGCTGATGTTGTTCCCTTATTCAAGAAAGGGAGTAGAGATAGCCCAGGAAATTATAGACCAGTGAGTCTTACTTCAGTGGTTAGTAAGTTGATGTAGAAGATCCTGAGAGGCAGGATTTATGAACATTTGGAGAGGCATAATATGATTAGGAATAATCAGCATGGCTTTGTCAAAGACAGGTCATGCCTTACGAGCCTGATTTAATTTTTTTGAGAATGTATCTGAACACATTGATGAAGGTAGAGCAGTAGATGTTGTGTATATGGATTTCAGCAAGGCATTTGATAAGGTACCCCATGCAAGGCTTATTTAGAAAGTAAGAAGGCAAGGGATCCGAGGGGACCTTGCTTTGTGGATCCAGAACTGGCCTGCCCACAGAAGGCAAAGAGTGGTTGTAGACAGGTCATGTTGTGCATGGAGGCCAGTGGTCAGTGGTGTGCCTCAGGGATCTGTTCTGGAACCCCTTCTCTTCGTGATTTTTATAAATAACCTGGATGAGGAAGTTGGTTTTGTAAATTTGCTGATGACACAAGGGTTGCGGGTGTTGTGGATAGTGTGCCTGTCAGAGGTTACAGCAGGACATTGATAGGATACAAAACTGGGCTGAGAAGTGGCAGATGGAGTTCAACCCAGATAAGTGTGAGGTGGTTCATTTTGGTAGGTCCCGGAATCGTGTCACAATTCACTGTATAGAAACATAGAAAACCTATGGCACAATACAGATCCTGAGGACCACAAAGCTGTGCCAAACATGATGGCAGAATATAGTATTAATGGTAAGAATCTTGGCAGCGTGGAGGATCAGAAGGATCTTGGGGTCCGAATCCATAGGACACTCAAAGCTTCTGCGCAGGTTGACAGTGTGGTTAAGAAAGCATACGGTGCATTGGCCTTCATCAACTGTGGGATTGAGTTTAAGAGCCAAGAGGTAATGTTGCAGCTATATAGGACTCTAGTCAGACCCCACTTGGAGTACTGTGCTCAGTTCTGGTCAGCTCACTACAGGAAGGATGTGGAAATTATAGAAAGGGTGCAGAGGAGACTTACAAGGATGTTGCCTGGTTGGGGAGCATGCCTTATGAGAATAGGTAGAGTGAACTTGATCTTTTTTCCTTGGAGCGATGAAGGATGAGAGGTGACCTGATAGAGGTGTATACGATGTTGAGAGGCATTGATCGTATGGATCTCAGAGGCTTTTTCCCAGAGCTGAAGTGGCTAGCATGAGAGGGCACGGTTTTAAGCTGCTTGGAAGTAGGAACAGAGGAGATGTCAGGGGTAAGTTTTTACGCAGAGAGTGGTGAGTGCGTGGAATGGGCTGCCGGCGATGGTGGTGGAGGCGGATATGATAGGGTCTTTTAAGAGACTCCTGGATAGGTATATGGAGCTTAGGAAAATAGAGAGCTATGGGTAACACTAGGTAATTCCTAAAGTTAGTACATGCTTGGCACAGCATCGTGGTCTGAAGGGCCTGTATTGTGCTGTAGGTTTTCTATGTTTCTAAAGTTGGCTCCCAGTCTCATTTATTTACATTGGGAACCCCCCCCCCCCCACCCCGGCCTAATCCCCTTCATTCCTCTGATGATGTTCTTTTTTATTTGCGTTCCTCCACATCATCATTGGTAACCATGACTTCAAACACTTCAGTCCTCCTTGCAATCCCCCTACCACCCTACCCCTCCTATTTCAGGGAAACAAAATCAGAAATGCTGGAAGAACTTGGACAGCCAAGCAGCATCTGTGGAAGGAGAAACCAATCAGTGATTCTTCCTCAAAACCAGGAGTAGACTGGAGGGTTTACCATTTTCAAAGCAGAGCTGGGGGTAAGGGAGAGGACTAAAGACTAAACAGAGATAGGTTAAGACAGATAAGGTGAAATTTGGGAGAAACATTTTCGCAAAGAGTGGATAAAATTTGGAATTTGCCATCATATGATTTAGTTTCGGGATATGTTTAAATAAAAGCTGGATAAGTACAAATGGAAGAAAGAATGAAGGGTCAGGTGATGGGCTGAATGAAGTAGAGCATGGGGGTTGCAAGGAGTGGGAAGGGGTGCCTATGGAATCTGTTGGGTTAAATGAAAAACAAATAAAAATGCAGATGCAGGAAATCCATAAGAGCAGAATTAGGCCAGTTAGCCCATCAAGTCAGCTCCACCATTTCATCATGGCTGATCCAATTTTCCTCTTAGCCCCAAACTTCTGCCTTCTCACCGTATCTCTCCATGCTCTGACCAATCAAGAATCTATCAACCCCTGCCTTAAATTTACATAAAGACTTGGCCTCCACAGCCGCCTGTGGCAAAGAATTCCACAGATTCTCCACTCTCTGGCTAAAGAAATTCCTCCTCATCTCCATTCTAAAAGGACGTCCCTCAAAGGCTGTGTCTTCTGGTCTCAGACTCTCCCACCATAGGAAACATCCTCTCCACATACACTATCAAGTCCTTTCACCATTCAATAGGTTCCAATGAGGTCATCCCGCACTCTTCTGAATTCTAGTGAATACAGGCTCAGAGCCATCAAACGCTCTTCATCTGACAAGTAATTCAATCCTGAAATCATTTTTGTGAACCTCTTTTGAACCGTCTCCAGTTTCAGCACATCCCTTCTTAGGTAAGAGGCCCAAATCTCAAAATAAAAACAGACAATTCTGGAAATTCTCCACAAATCAGGTGGAAATGAAGACAGTCAATGTTTTAGGGCTATGAAAGAGAGAAATGCAAATACATTGTCAGTAGAAAGGACGTTGGGAAAGAGATTAGTAGGAGCATCTATGATAGGATGTAGTAAAAATGAACAGGGACATCAAACTCTGGGCCCATGTATTGAGGTGTCAATGGTTAGATGGTTGGATTGACTTGTGCATTTAAGATATGAAAATAGAAACAGATAATGGAAAATACAAATCTTGAAAGCTTTTCCTTCCTTAAATGCTTCCTGACCTGAGCTTTTCCACCATTTTCTGCTTTTTTTTGTTTCTGTTGGACTGAATGATTTGATTGCTGTGTTGTCAAAAAATAGTTGAGGGAATGGCAGATGCATTAGTCATAATTGTTCAACGAGCCATCTGTACTTTATATTTAGTGCTACCAGTCAGGGTTGGACTTCTGTGCATTTCACCTTCCTTTGATTTGTCTGTCTTTGATCTAGTTGGTATTTTCTTAATTCAATATGAGGTAGCTTTTAGACACATCTAAGTTAAAGCATGTAATAAACATGCAGCTGTGGTAGTCATCGATTGTTAAATGGGTTATTTGCATTTTCCGGTTGTCATTTTTATTTAGATTCACTAGGATGTATCTAAAAATAATTCAAAGTGCACTAATTATTCGTGTAGAGCTACTTGATCTGCAGGCACCTAGCATGTAGCAAGCTTTCTCAGATAACAATGATATCAGTAAACAGTGAGTAAGGTGTCTGGGCTGAAAACATGAAAAGCTGTAAAACACACAGCAGATCGGGTAGTATTTCTTTCCACAAATGCTACTTGGCCTACTGAGTATTTCCAGTATTTTCTGTTTTAAACCCAGAACCTACTGACTGCACCTGCAAGTTTTGTTTTTGATTTTCTCTATATTTTGGTTGTTAATAGTCAAATTTATTGTCATACGCACAAGTACACGTATTCACAGTTACAATGAAACACATACTTGCAACAACTTCGCAGACACAGAGCATATGATAAACAACATTCACAAGAAATAAATAAATTATACACAATTTTTTACAAGAAAACACCATATAGAACAAAAAACACGGTCTATTTTAGCACAAAGTGTTACAAACCTGCAGCTATTAAGGTTTTCCCTGTTGTTTCAAGAACTGAATAGTTGAAGGAAAGTAGTTGTACATGAAACCTCGTCATGTGGAACTTCAGGCTTCTGTACCTCCTATCCTGTGATAGCTGCAAAAAGATGGATGTTGGGGATCATTGATGATAGATGTTGTCTTCTTGAGCAGAACCCCTGTACTTACTGCCAATGGTGGGGCGGGAGACACCTGCGGTGTATTGTAGGGAGTCCGCTACTCTTTGCAGCTTCCAGGTTCCCGTGCATTTGAACTGCCATACCAGACCATTGTGTCTCATTGGGTGTTTTTATTTCTGCTATGATCAATTTTATAAATTCAATATTCTTTAGTTCTTTTACATGGAAGGATTGAATAGATTAAGACTTTATTCCTTGGAACGTAGAAGACTGAGGGGAGATTTGACAGAGGAATACAAAATTATGAGGGGTATAAATAAGTTAAATGCAAGCAGACTTTTCCCACTGATGTCGGGTGAGACTATAACCAGAGGTCATGGGTTAAGGGTGAAATGTAAAAAGTTTGAGCGGAACATGAGGGAGAACTTCTTCACTCAAGTCGTGAGAGTGTGGAAACAAACTGCCAGTGGAAGTGGTGCATTCCAGCTCGATATCAATTGCTTAAGAGAAGTTCGGATGGGTACATGGATGGTGTAGGTTAGGAGGGCTATGGTCCCAGTGTAGTTCTATGGGTGTAGGCAGTTTAAAAGGTTTGGCATGGACTAGATGGGCCAAAGGGCCTGTTTCTGTGCTGTACTTTTCTATTACTCTATGACTAAAATATCTTTATGAGTAATATATTTATAGAATTACTTCTCATGGATTTTGTTTCATTTGTAGAATTAAACATGGTTTCCAATAGTTTTTCTGACCAAAAAAAACATATTACTCTTTTGAACTTAGAAAACCTATACTATATTCTGATAACTGTAAATTATACAGTAAAACAAGTCATTTGATAAGCGATTATGGTTCAATTTGAAGTTATGTGGTAGTATTTTTTAAACCCTGTAATATATGTTCTTATTTTATAATAATACTATCTTATTACCTTACAATATGAAAAATTAAGTTTGCACTACAATATCTAAATACTGACAAATAGATCCTAATGGATGAATACTGCCTGTGTCAGGCATCACCTTTTGAAGATGTCCTTGGCGTTTGGAAGGCTAGTGCCCATGCATTAATAATTTGATGGAAGATGTTACTTTATAATAACTGGAGATTTTTGACAAACACTACCGTTAATTCCATGAGTTTCTAAAGCAGATAAATTGTTGGCCTGGTATTATAGCATTGTATATTTGGGAAAAGGTTATGGAATTACATTACAAAACCAATATTCCAGCACATTTCACAGGCCAGATATCTGCAAAAGAATTTTCTTTGAATTTACTCAGATTATAAACTGGGGAAATTAAGCATGAGGCTTCAATAGGAATTAGTTTATAACAAACTTCGGCTGAATTATTACCTCACCTTAGGGTCTGATGCAAGCTGTTTTCTCTAATGTCACTCAAAATTATTATGAATGCTTTGTCGAAAAAGCAACTAAAACACCAAAAACTAATGCAGTGCATCAGTAAAATATATCAGTTATCAGTATATTGAGTGGACATCCTGTAAAATATAGATCAATTGACTCTATGACATTTTCCTGTTGAATTTTCATACTCTCTGTTACCATTTGCTGTCCCACCATATAATCTTGAACCAAAGGAAGGAGTTCCAATCGCATTACTCAGAAACTTGGGTCTATCAATACTATGCAACAAGCAAGATTGCCAGTTCAAAGTTTACTACCACATGTAACTGAGGTGATAGAAATAACAGGCAATGCCCTTGGGGAAATGTCTTCAATTCCTCAGATAGCAGTCTCGGATCCAGATCTAATCTAACAACTTCAGTTTCCCGTTCAACTTAGTTTTGTCATGAACTTTGAGGATAATCACAAAAAGTTGTTTTCCTTTATCTCAAAACTTAAGCATTTTTCCATAGTCAGCTATAAATTGATTGCCCCAGAGATGAATTGAATTGACTGTATTTCTTACATCCTTCACATACATGAGGAGTAACAATCTTTATGTTACATCTCCATCTAAATGTGCAATGTGCAACCATAGAAATTTATAATAAATAGAACAGTCAATGTAATACAGAGTACACTCAAATCAGCATGAGTTCATCAGTCCGATGGCCTGGTGGAGGAAGCTGTCCTGGAGCCTGTTGGTTCTGACTTTTATTGTATTCTGAAGCACTTTAACATTGAAATCAAGCAAATTCATACATTGTACAGTTGAGAGATCAATTGTACATTAAAGATAACTATTTTTAAAACCAATTTTATATACATACTTATTTTCAGTATGTTTGATTTTATTGGTAATTTTAGTTAACCTGTGTAATTTTACCTCCTAATTATTCATGGAGTAAATATGTATTTAATTCAAATTTTATTTAATTTAGAGGAATTGTTATAGAACATAGAACATAGAATAGTACAGCACAGTACAGGCCCTTCAGCCCACAATGTTGTGCCGACCCTCAAACCCTGCCTCCCATATAAGCCCCCACCTTAAATTCCTCCATATACCTGTCTAGTAGTCTCTTAAACTTCACTAGTGTATCTGCCTCCACCACTGACTCAGGCAGTGCATTCCACGCACCAACCACTCTCTGAGTAAAAAACCTTCCTCTAATATCCCCCTTGAACTTCCTACCCCTTACCTTAAAGCTATGTCCTCCTGTATTGAGCAGTGGTGCCCTGGGGAGGAGGTGCTGGCTATCCACTCTATCTATTCCTCTTATTATCTTGTACACCTCTATCATGTCTCCTCTCATCCTCCTTCTCTCCAAAGAGTAAAGCCCTAGCTCCCTTAATCTATGATCATAATGCATGCTTTCTAAACCAAGCAGCATCCTGGTAAATCTCCTCTGTACCCTTTCCAATGCTGCTACATCCTTCCTATAGTGAGGTGACCAGAACTGGACACAGTACTCCAAGTGTGGGCTAACCAGAGTTTTATAGAGCTGCATCATTACATTGCGACTCTTAAACTCTATCCCTCGACTTATGAAAGCTAACACCCCATAAGCTTTCTTAACTACCCTATCCACCTGTGAGGCAACTTTCAGGGATCTGTGGACATGTACCCCGAGATCCTTCTGCTCCTCCACACTACCAAGTAATCTGCCATTTACTTTGTACTCTGCCTTGGAGTTTGTCCTTCCAAAGTGTACAACCTCACACTTCTCCGGGTTGAACTCCATCTGCCACTTCTCAGCCCACTTCTGCATCCTATCAATGTCTCTCTGCAATCTTTGACAATTCTCTACACTATCTAAACACCACCAACCTTTGTGTCGTCTGCAAACTTGCCAACCCACCCTTCTACCCCCACATCCAGGTCGTTAGTAAAAATCACGAAAAGTAGAGGTCCCAGAACAGATCCTTGTGGGACACCACTAGTCACAATCCTCCAATCTGAATGTACTCCCTCCACCACCCTCTGCCTTCTGCAGGCAAGCCAATTCTGAATCCACCTGGCAAAACTTCCCTGGATCCCATGCCTTCTAACTTTCTGAATAAGCCTACCATATGGAACCCTGTCAAATGCCTTACTAAAATCCATACAGATCACATCCACTGCACTACCCTCATCTATATGCCTGGTCACCTCCTCAAAGAACTCTAACAGGCTTGTTAGACACGATCTGCCCTTCACAAAGCCATGCTGACCGTCCCTGATCAGACCATGATTCTCTAAATGCCTATAGATCCTATCTCTAAGAATCTTTTCCAACAGCTTTCCCACCACAGACGTAAGGCTCACTGGTCTATAATTACCCGGACTATCCCTACTACCTTTTTTGAACAAGGGGACAACACTCGCCTCCCTCCAATCCTCTGGTACCATTCCCATGGATAACGAGAACATAAAGATCCTAGCCAGAGTCTCAGCAATCTCTTCCCTCGCCTCATGGAGCAGCCTAGGGAATATTCCATCAGGATCTGGGGACTTATCTGTCCTAATGTAGTTTAACAACTCCAACACCTCCTCTCCCTTAATATCAACAAGCTCCAAAACATCAACCTCACTCATATTGTCCTCACCATCATCAAGTTCCCTCTCATTGGTGAATACTGAAGAGAAGTATTCATTGAGGACCTCGCTCACTTCCACAGCCTCCAGGCACATTTTCCCACCTTTATCTCTAATCAGTCCTACCTTCACTCCTGTCATCCTTTTGTTCTTCACATAATTGAAGAATGCCTTGGGGTTTTCCTTTACCCTACTCGCCAAGGCCTTCTCATGCCCCCTTCTTGCTCTTCTCAGCCCCTTCTTAAGCTCCTTTCTTGCTTCCCTATATTCCTCAATAGACCCATCTGATCCTTGCTTCCTAAATCTCATGTATGCTGCCTTCTTCCACCTGACTAGATTTTCCACCTCACTTGTCACCCATGGTTCCTTCACCCTACCATTCTTTATCTTAGTCACCGGGACAAACTTATCCCTAACATCCCGCAAGAGATCTCTAAACATCGACCACATGTCCATAGTACATTTCCCTGCAAAAACGTCATCCCAATTCACACCCGCAAGTTCTAGCCTTATAGCCTCATAATTTGCCTTTCCCCAATTAAAAATTTTCCTGTCCTCTCTGATTCTATCCTTTTCCGTGATAATGCTAAAGGCCAGGGAGCGGTGGTCACTGTCCCCCAGATGCTCACCCATTGAGAGATCTGTGACTGACCCAGTTCATTACCTAGTACTAGATCTAGTATGGGATTCCCCCTGGTCGGCCTGTCCACATACTGTGACAGGAAACCGTCCTGGACACACTTAACAAACTCTGCCCCATCTAAACCCTTGGAACTAATCAGGTGCCAATCAATATTAGGGAAGTTAAAGTCACCCATGATAACAACCCTGTTATTTTTGCACCTTTCCAAAATCTGCCTCTCAATCTGCTCCTCTGTATCTCTGCTGCTACCAGGGGGCCTATAGAATACCCCCAATAGAGTAACTGCTTCCCTCCTGTTCCTGACTTCCACCCGTATTGACTCAAAAGAGGATCCTGCTACATTACCCACCCTTTCTGTAGCTGTAATAGTATCCCTGACCAGTAATGCCACCCCTCCTCCCCTTTTTCCACCCTCTCTATCCCTTTTAAAGCACTGAAATCCAGGAATATTGAGAATTCATTCCTGCCCTGGTGCCAGCCAAGTCTCTGTAATGGCCACTACATCATAATTCCATGTATGTATCCAAGCTCTCAGTTCATCACCTTTGTTCCTGATGCTTCTTGCATTGAGGCACACACATTTCAGCCCTTCTACCTTACTGTCTTTACACTGTTTATTCTGCTTCTCTTTCCTCAAAGCCTCTCTCTATGTTAGATCTGGCTTTACTCCATGCACTTCTTTCACTGCTCTATCGCTCTGAGTCCCATCCCCCTCGCAAATTAGTTTAAACCCTCCCGAACCATGCTAGCAAACCTACCTGCAAGGATATTGCTCCCCCTCGAGTTCAAGTGCAACTCATCCAATCTGTACAGGTCCCACCTTCCCCAGAAGAGATCCCAATGATCTAAAAATCTAAAACCCTGCTCCCTGCACTAACTCCTCAGCCACGCATTCAACTGCCATCGCCTCCAATTCTTACCATCACTGTCACGTAGCACTGGCAGCAATCCTGAGAACTTAAACTTTGATAGCATAAATATAAATGCAGACAACATGATTGTCAGCACAATAACGCTGAGTAGAGCAGCTGATATTTAATATAAATAATATTTTGCTGACTTCAAGACTTGCACAAACCGGTTGATTCCAGATTTGGGTGTATATTGTGCTAAGCATAACTTCTGTAATTACGACTTTCTTTTCATTTCTTTCATGCGATCTATTGCCCATCCCTAATCTGAGGTGATTATAATCATATAACCATGTAACAATTACAGCATGGAAACAGGCCATCTCGGCCCTTCTCGTCTGTGCTGAACTCTTACCCTGTCCTATCCTCACCGACCTGCACTCAGCCCATAACCCTCCATTCCTTTCCTGTCCATATATCTATCCAATTTAACTTTAAACGACAACATAGAACCTGCCTCAACCACTTCTGCTGGAAGCTCGTTCCACACAGCTACCACTCTCTGAGTAAAGAAGTTCCCCCTCATGTTACCCCTAAACTTGTGTCCTCTAATTCTCAACCCATGCCCTCTTGTTTGAATCTTCCCCACTCTCAATGGAAAAAGTCTAACCAACTCTAACCACGTCAATTCTATCAATCCCCCTCATAATTTAAAACACCTCTATCAAGTCTCCACTCAACCTTCTACGCTCCAAAGAATAAAGACCTAACTTGTTCAACTTTTCTCTGTAATTTAGGAGATGAAACCCAGGCAACATTTTAGTAAACCTCACAGCTTTCCAAGTAAATGTCAACATCACCTAGTTCCATCACGCCAGCAGCTCTCTTGATCAATCCATTCTATTGCCCAGAATTCGAAAGCTAATTGATCGGCGATCTATACTAAATGTGCAGAAATTTCTTCCTACTGAATTTTGGGAAGCTTTTGGTCCCACCATGAACTCCCATTACTTGTACTCTGACACCATCCCTGTCAGGGGAACTATCTGCTGAACCAGACTATCTTAGATTCTTTTCCCTAGATGAGCTTTGAATGGAGTAACTAAGCCATCACAAAATTCTTCCTGTCTAACTGCCAAACTACATTTGCCCAATCACACTCCTGGAACCCACGTCCACACTGTTGTTACCTTCAGCATTGTCTATTTCAATACACATTTGACCTTCCAGCCATGTTCTACCTGTTGTAAAATTGAATCATTATCATGATCTTTGCTGCTTCTGTCCTAACTTACTCCATGCCCCACTCACCTATCACCCATATGATTGCCAGGAACTTTGTCTCCCAGTTAAGCAGTGCCTATTTTTAAATGCTTATACTGTTTCCACATCCACTCCCCCCTAGCTCTGTAACCTCATCCAGATCCATTACATTAGAAGATACATGCACATCAACGGTTCTCTCCCGAATTCCCATCTCTTCAATTTAAACCTCCCTCTTTAACCAATCTATCAGTTGTCCACTCTGATTTCTCTGCCATGTAACTGTGCTAACCTTAACTTGTATTATTCCTTTGACATGCTTTGGCACATTCTAATGCCATTTGATTTACTTTCAAGATAGGATCTATTGGACTTTAAATATGTAACTCTATGCATGAAATCTATTTCTAATAGAGTTAATGGAAGGATGTTTGGTCTTCAGAGTAAAATAGATTTGGGAGTTAGTACTCCAGAGTGGTAGGATAGAGTTGAATCTGGAAGATAGACAGTGCATGGGAAAGCTGTTACTAGTTTCTGGGTTTTTACTGCAATGTGACGAATGGAGCTGACAGCTGGAAGGATTCCAAGAGGCATATGTTATAAATCTGATTAAGCCTGCTTTATGAGTTCCACCTTGGCTGCCAGGTCTCACAGACTATGAAAAACCTAAACTATGAGTGAACACTCAGGCAGAGAGCATAAGAATGTTTCCTCCCTGTATCCAAAGTTAATTCAACATTCCATCTTTCTTCGAGTTGGGATCAGACTCCTGAAAAGGCTGACATTTCGGAAAGGGAATAGAAATCTCCCTCGGGACGCCTAGATTGAAGAATAGATTTCTGAAGGTGGGAATCTTCTTACTCTGGGATTAGAGATTTTAGCCTTCCTCCTGTGTTCATATCCATTGGATTTTGCCTCATTCTGGGACTAGGGTTGGACATCCCTGTATACAGGATCTCAATGCCTGGGTCTGGAACTGAGAGGTTAACATTGTAACCCAAGAGCTGGGTCCAGTTTTTGGGCGGTGAGTTGTGAATTCTGTAAGGGAAATCATCCCTTACAAAATTCCCAAACCACTGCACAAAAAAAAATGATATACAGAATAAAATTCATTCTCACTGAGTTTGTATGCTTCGTGTCAATCACAATATGGGCCATTATTTAAGTATGCAAACTCTGTAATGCGGGAATCACCTGTATTAGAACTTTCCCTCAACAATCCCTACCCTAGAATCATGCTGCTCCCAAAGCCTGTGTCAGGAATCAGATTAACCTGCTGCAGGGCCTTTCCATCCAATTACAGCCAACCTAGTAACTTCCAGATGGGGAAACCAGTCGACACTAAAAGGCACAAGCTGTGGAAGTAATACACCATGGCAATTGGAAAACAACAAATTCCAGGTTTCTCATATGGCCCAGTAAATATTAAACCAATATTTTGGAGCTTATATTGCCAGAGATGTTAGGTTGATATCAAATAAGATGCATTCAAGTTTTTTTCCTGCTCTGATCTCATCCAACTGATGTTTTCCTTTCTGACAATATTATCAAGTCTGTCTAAAAAGTTGACAAAACCAAAGACGCCACATTCTTGCTAGATTATAACTGTTGAGGCATTGGCATTGTGTGCAGAAGGGTTGCTTGAACAAAACAATTTGTAAACTGATAGAACCTAAAGTCTATGGATTGAGAGCTGGGAAGTGGGATGAATAAAGTAGGCTGAATGGACGTGGAAGGTTTTGAGGTGGATTTGTTTCTATTTTTGAAATTTGACCTCTGATAAAATCCTATCTCATCTTATTTTAAGAGTTAATTTTCTGCCTTTTATCTTAATAAAGCAACTTATTATATAGCAGCTGTTACACTTACATATAAAGATCAGTAAAAATAGATTAACGTACACTGTAAATCAGCTTTGGGAATTAATGAATGGGCTGAAAATGTGCTAACAATATTGTGATACATTCTTTTTTTTCCCACCCAATCATCCTTAAAAGTAAATATAGGTGGTTTTTGGGTGAATACGTTCCTATGTTTGAATTCTGACCTCCAATAAAACCCTAACATATATTAAAAGTTAACTTTCTTAAGAATTAAATTCCTCCATTGATGCTTTACTAAGCTAAACCTTGCAGGCATCATATGAAACTCAAAAATTAATAAAGCAGTATATGGTCATTGCAGCCTTTATTTGTTTCTATTTGACAAACCATGGTTAATCTAAAACATGGAGTCTGGATGGCTAGTTGTCTTTATAAATGTTATGCTTTGTACAAAAGACAGCTTTACTCAGTGGTCACTTTATTAGGTACACCTGTACGTCTGCTCAGTACTGCAAATATCTAATCAATCATGTGGCAGCAACTCAGTGCATAAAAGCATGCAGATGTGGTCAAGAGGTTTTCAGTTGTTACTCAGACCAAACATGAGGGTAGGGAAGAAATGTGATGTAAGTGACTTTGACTGTGGAATGATTGTTGGTGCCAGATGGCGGTTTGAGTATTGTTGATCTCCTGGGATTTTCACACACTACGGTCTCTAGAGTTTACAGAGAATGGTGTGAAAACCAAAAAAACACCCAGTGAGCTGCGGCTCTGTGGGCAAATACGCCCTGTTAATCAGATGAGTCAGAGGAGAATGGCCATACTGATTCAAGCTGACAGGAAGGTGATAGTAATGCAAATAACTAAGCCTTACAACAGTGGTGTGCAGAAGAGCATCGCAGAATGCACCACACGTTGAATCTACAGCAGCAGAAGACCACAGACAGACACTCAGAGGCCACTTTATTAGGTACAGGAGGCACCTAATAAAGAAGCGACTGAGTGTATATAAAAGTAAGGGCAACAGTAATTATTTTAATACCTTTAATCTACTTCTTCACTTGGAAAAGCAGGGATCAAAGTAAAAGAAAAATCAGAGATTATAGTATTATAGTTGTGTAATGCATCCAGTTTAAGTGAGTTCATGATTTGTTGATACCACCAATAGGTATAGCATGTTTACTAAGGTACTACTCTGACTCTGCACCACATTGGGTGCTCATCTGCTGTGTTTATGTAAATGAGCTTATACTTACATTTACAAAAGGCTGTGATTCTCCTGAACACTGTGTAAACTGCAACCCTTTTAATACCTGTTATGTTACTTCTATTTAAACGTACCATGGGTTAACAGTAAAGAATCATATTCTGGAAGAATTAGAGAACTTTTATTTACGGTAATAAACAAACACGTCTTAACCCAGCCACGTGCTGGAACATTCTGGCAACTCTGTGCATGCTCAGTGCTCTGTTCAGTCATGTACTGGCACATCATTGCACCTGATATCACCACAGTACCACCCTGCAAAACACTAATTATAGTTTGTAATCTTATCCTCCAGTTTGAACATATGCATATATACCTGCACTCGAGAAGGGCTCCGCTCAGGCTGGGAGCTGCTACACTGGGAACCTGATAAGAATATCTTTGTTGACATGCAGAGAGGCTGCCTATGAGGTCTAGTGTTGGGAGCCAGGGAGAACATGGAGGGAGGGGCTGGTCATTTCTGAGATGAGGGTTTCATATCTGGCACAGTGAGTGCAGCTTTTGCTGGGAGCTGGCAGCATCTGCTCCACGTTTGGTTGGACTGCTGAGGTCATACAATATCCCTTGTCGTTTCTTGCTGTAGGTGATGAAAGGAAGCTCCTTGCTTGTCTGCTCTGCTCACCCAGACCCAGAGATTGCTCTGTAGTAACAAACTTAGTGGTGGTTTGGGTTTTGAGCTTGTTACCATGGAGAAATTTTTCAGGGTGGGGAGGGTGATGCAGGCACACTGCGCTGGGAATGTGATCCATTGGTCACAAGGATTTGTGACAAGTTCCCAGCACATGGTATTGCAGAGGACTGAGTACAGTAGTGTTGCCATTAGTTTTAATAACCCACTTTGGTTCTAATTCCACCAGTACATCTATTTCCTGGGAACATATCCTGAGTGCTAAGTTTACTATATCTGCACTAAAAAGAAGATTTTGACACTGGCATGCATCTCAGCAGTTTCATCTATGCAGCCCCTTGAATCCTGAGAGTGTAAATCATTGAATTTTTCTGTCGTCCACAGGACCATATGACATAGGAGCAGAATTAGGGCATTCAGCCTATCTAGTCTGCTTCGCCATTCCATCATGGCCAATCCCGGATCCCACTCAACCCCATACACCTGCCCTCTCGCCATATCCTCTAATGCCCTGACCAATCAGGACACTATCAACTTCCACTTTGAATATACCTACAGTCTTGGCCTCTGCTTAGTCTTGTGTTGAGGCTGGAGTTGAGAGGCACATCCTTGGCTTAATATTGAAACTTAATGTTTTACTACCTAATGTGAAGCACCATGGTAGGATAGGGTAAGGGGCTTCACTCCTGTTGTTCCTGATGACTGCTCGAGTTTCCAGCCTGACCACTAACCCCAGCCCAAAAAGATTCTACCATATGTGTGTTCAGTTCAGATAGTTGGACCCAAGTTACACCAAAATATTAGATTAGGTCAGGCCATGAAAGTTCATGTCAAGAAAAAATGACTGAATACTTCTAACACAGGAATAACTAAAAACATTAAAAAGGGACAGGCTAGGAAGAGACTGAATATATGAACATAGAAAATAGCAGGAGAAGGTCTGAAAAGGAATAGATAGAGTGGATAGCCAGCGCCTCTTCCCCAGGGCACCACTGCTCAATACAAGAGGACATGGCTTTAAGGTAAGGGGTAGGAAGTTCAAGGGGGATATTAGAGGAAGGTTTTTTACTCAGAGAGTGGTTGGTGCGTGGAATGCACTGCCTGAATCACTGGTGGAGGCAGATACACTAGTGAAGTTTAAGAAACTACTAGATAGGTATATGGAGGAATTTAAGGTGGGGGCTTATATGGGAGGCAGGGTTTGAGGGTCGGCACAACATTGTGGGTCGAAGGGCCTGTACTGTGCTGTACTATTCTATGTTCTATAAAGAGTACTACCTTTTTTGAAACTGTGATATCTGGTGTTAGACTCTTAATCTGGAGGAAACATCTTCCCTCCATTCAGTCTGTGGAGCCCAGAAAGAATCTAGTAAGTTTCAATGAGATCTCTCAATCATCTGAAACCTAGAGAATGAGTGCCAGTCTCTGCTCGTACAGTAAACCAGCCACATATAGAACCACCATTCTGGTGAATCTTTGCTGCATTCTCTCTATGGCAATATCCTTTTTATCAATGAGGATACCAAAACTATTTGTAATACTATTGATGGGGTCTCTTCAAGAATAGAATGATCACCTTCGAGAAGAAAAGTTTATAACATGGAGCAATGGAGAGAATATTACTGTATTGGGAAAAGAAACTAAATTATAAAATGCTGACCATCAAACTACCAGGGAACTTCCAGGACACATGAAATACTGCAGATGCTGGAAATCTTGAACAACTGACACAAAATGCTGGAGGAATTCAGCAAGTCAAACAGCATCTATGGAGGGAAATAAACATTTAACATTCCAGACTGAGACCCTTCACCAGAACTTCATCAGGGAAAATCCTGATTGTTTTTATTTTGTTAAAATTCGTTGGTGAGATACATACACCAATTACTCTTCTCAATGAAATCATGACCTGATGCTCTTTGTGTTTTATTTAGCAATTTAATAATTGTAATCCTGGTAGGACATTATATATGAAAAGGAATATTTAAACAATTCTTAGCTAATTGAAGATTCTTAATGTTATTTTGAGTCTTGCCATATTACTGTAATCACACAGAATTTAGTAAAGTGAAACACAGCTTGCTGATTAAGACTGGCAATAACAGCCTCCTTGAACCTTGGGGAATGAAGAATTTGGGAACTGACTGGGAAGCTGGATGACGTACAGAGTCATTTATGATTTATTGACCAGCACTAGGATCTCAAGAGTCCTCAACTGCACACTAGCTCCAATTTACACATTCTAAGCCAAAACTGTAGCGTGCTAAGTGGGCGCTAGTACAGGTCAGGAACATTCCATTTTTTAAAAAATCTGTGTTCAGATAAACAAGCATAAATGAAAAGTCAATAAGATTGATAAAATTGGATTCAATAACCCTGGATAAAGGGGTTTTTCTGTTCCTAATTGTTATCAATTCCTACTAGAAGGTTTTATGTATATTGAATCAGGCTCAGAATATGATTCTTGAACAGAATACCAGTCATTTTGTGTATTAGTTTATCAAGAAAATGTTTATAATTCATTCATTTTTAAATGGTTTATGTAATTCAGATTTTTCTGGCTTTCACCTCAAAACAGATGCAATAATATACAAGTAAACATAAGCTGTTGTTGGCCATTTGTCCCCTCATGCCAGCTCCAACATTTGATATAATCGTGACTGTCTTTTGTCCCCGAGCCAGTTCCTTGCACTAGCCCCACATCCTCCAATTTCCTTAATATAAGAACATTAAAAAAAATAGTACCGGGGGTAGGACATTTGGCTTCTTGAGCCCACACCTCCATTCCCTGAGATTATAGTTTATCGTATATCCCAGCACCATTTTCCCACACATTCTCATATTCCTTCAGTCCCTCAATGTTCAGAAATCAACCAATCTCTGATTGGAGTTCAAGGCACCTCAACAATCCCGGATAAAGAATTCCAAAGACTCACCCCTTTTCTCTCTCATCTTAGTTCTAGCAGATGCCCCTTATTTTCAAAACGGTCCATGTTTAATTTATTTCTAGATTGGCTATTTTATATTCAACTATAAATGCATTTTATTATTATAATACTTAATCCCAGTTAAATGATGCCCTTTAATATATAATAACACTTCATTTTTAAGCTGTGGATAGTTTTGATCCATTAACACATCGTATAATAGATACCATGTGCAAATATTCTCATTTCTCTAGCTGGTACATGTGGGACTGGAGGTCATAGTGTCAAGTGCACAAGAGCTCTCTGACAGCAGAATGAAATCAGTGAATCTGTGGTAAATGTATGTTTGTGTTAATTGTAAATGTTGTTTTAAAGTTCACGAAGTTGCTGCTCACTTAAGGTACTATGTCATGTGGCTAATTATTGCAGGATGTATATATCATGCTTCAGGTAGCTGAATATCAACTGCTGCTATAAGAGTTGTGCTTCCTTTATAATCTTAATGTACAGTATGTGGGTGCTGTAATACTCCAGAGTGCAAGTACAGGTAGAACCCAATTTACCACACTAGAAATGAGAAAAGATACCTGCTGTGAGAATATGAATAGTGAGTCCGACTTACAGGAAGCCCAGAAAACTTCAAGTGTGGTTCCCTCAATGGTGAGGTAAGAAGTAACATTAAAAAAAGCATTTTAAGTACATTGAGAAACCTGCTAAATATGACAGGATGTAAGAAGCGTTTAGCATTTGCCCTGAATAATTGGATATGTCTTTCAAAGCCAGTAACATTGTAGAAGTTATAGGTGAGAATTCTGAAGAACGCCAGACCATGGTGGAATACCGTGCAGCACCATTTGCTATCCGACTTAGGCTGGAGTTCAGCTACTGAGGATTCATTTTAATACAAGTCCATCAGAAATATTACAAAACTTTATATTTGATGTGTAATCAAACGCCAAGGCCAGTAGCTAGAGATTACATTGTGAGTTTGAAAAAGCTAGCAAAACTGTAATTTTGCAATATTTCTTGGCAAAGCACTGAGCGAGACAATAGGGTAGAACTTCTGGGTAAGTCAAGGCTGATTTTCACCAAAACACTTGGTTCGCCGCTACAGTGGAGATGGCACTGAATAACGTAAGTATGAGTTGACCTTGGATTCTAGGACACCGGTTATTGAAAACACAGTGGAATCATCTTAATCTTCTTCTTGGTTCTTTCAGTTCTGATGATAATGGTAAGAAACCTGCAGTTTCTTAGATGTATGGACAGACTTATGAGAGAATTTAGGTGACACTTTATGGCATAGAATTTAATATTTGAAGTACCATGTGGAAAGGCTGCTAGTTTAGAAATGCCATGTAAGAATATTGCTTTGATGTGATTCTAGAGCACATGATTCAGGTAAGCGGAAGGAAAAACTAATGACACCCCTTCTTTTTCAACAGTTTTGTGCCACATGATCACAAGCAGTGGCTTCAGCAAGAAAGCCTTGGCCACAAGGATCAAAAAGAAGGAAATAATGTCCATGGGGGTGGATGAAAAGATTGCCAGAGCCACTTGTACATGCTTCTTTGAGGTGAATGATGGAATGAAATATTTCTGCAGAACACCATGCAAACAGTTGGGGAATAATGGTAGCCTGGAGTGGAGCCATGGAATAGTGAATCCAAAGATACTACTGGTACAGACAGGTACAATGTCTGTACTCAGGATTTTGGAATTGTTCACATGAAAGTCCTGAGCTGAAGCCGAACGTCTGGGATTTATCAGATCTATGTCAAGACTGCAGGTGCTCATAGCCTAACTGAAACATAATAAAATTTCTCATTATCAGGACTTTGAACTTTAATTACAGATAAGCAGTATGTTACTTGTTTTTCCAAAAAGAACAACTTCAGCAACGTTCCCTGGATCTCTCAAAATTCCTAATCGTCGTGGCAATCCCTTGAGGTCGAGGATGATGGTCTTCGCTCTGAAGAAGTGGCCCACAGAGCAAAGACGCCTGTGGGTGTATTTGTTTAATGTGTACTTGATGTTGCACTCCAAGAAGCGCACGATGCTTCACAAATCAACCAACTGATTCAAGTGGTATGGAAACCATGATGATTGGAGCTGATGGATTTGTTGCAGCCTTCATCCGCCTTCACAGCCGTTGTAATGGTGACATGCCAATGACACAGATTATAAACACAGGAGATTCTGTAGATGTGGACAGACTCAGCAAGTCAGGCAGCATCTGTGGAGGGAAATAAACAGTTGATGTTTATAAGAGGTAGTGACCCTTCATCAGGACTGAAGAGGAAGGGAGCACAAGCCAGAATAAGGTCATGTGTGGTTGGCAGGAGGAGGAAAGAGCCTCAGCCCAAAACATCAACTGTTTATTTCCCTCCATAGATGCTGCCTGGCTGAGTTGTGCATGTTGCACAGATCATATTGTTGATTTATAAAACAAATTAGGTAACGATTTATTAACAACACAGATTTCAAATTTCAGCTCCAAGTGCAGTTTGTTTGAGAGTATAGCAGCAGTCTGAACTTCCACTGCATCACCCAGGTACTGAGATCTCACTCATTGCAGAATCAGGCATAAGCCTTTATCAATGACAATATTACTCCAAAGGCCTCATAGGATTAACTATCTTAGCCCCTGCCCAGTCGGGGGGTAACCATATCAAATCTTGACTTTTGGCAAATCACAAAATAGATCATAGGTAGTAACTTTTTACATAACTGGTATTAAACACGACAAGAAATAAAAAACTTACTGTGGAATTATTTTTTAATTATCATTTGCCTGTGTAATTGAATATAATCAACAGTTTGAAATGATTGGAGTGTCATGGAGATTCATCATGTATGTCTCCCATGGTAACCAGAAAAAAAACTATTTTCTTCTGTGTTTACATATCAAATCAGACTTTATTGGTTTTGTTTCATACAGACTGCAAAAATGCACATTTCCCGGCCTCTGTGCAGCTGAGTTTGAAGTTTGGGTGTTTGATTAGAGGTTTAATTCATCTATAATTTATCATCAGCACACAATGCAGTATATCATCCAATATCTCAAGATGTCGGAGATCAATATTCAAGGAATATTGATCAAATTGGGCAATATAAATGAAGTCTAGAAGGATGGAGTGTGCATGAAGCTACATGTACTGTCCGCTTGCAAGGCAAAACCCTTAAGGTTGCTGTCTACATTAAGACAGGGAGTAATAGTAGATGATAGTGAATATGTGATTGAAAAGCAACTGCATCAATGTTGTACAGAGATCTAGAGAAGAAATCCAGGCCATATAACCACATAGATATAATTGGTGGCTTTGGTGACAATGGGTAGATGAAAATCAGGCTGAAAATACACATATTGGGAGTGACGGGTAAAGCAGCTATAGTCAAAATCTCAGAGTTAAGAGCAGTTGGAATTGAAGTAGTTTTGGAACTTGAAGAGGCTGTAACATCTATTAACTAATGTTCAAGTTTTGTTCTGAGGTCTTTAATTTCTACCGAACCTGATGAGTGGTGAGGATTTCAATGTGCAATCCTGGATCTAGGGAAATTGACTGCCATAGGTGAATGTATAGCTCCTCATAATTTAAGCACAACACACAAAAAGCTGAAGGAACTCAACAGCATGAAGGAAGGGGAAAAAAACAGTCGATATTTTGGGTTGAGAACCTTAATCAGGACTGAAAGAGGGGAAGGGGTGGATCTAGGTGAGGGGGCATGATAGGTGGGGGAGGGGAAGAGGAAGAGTAATAATTATGTAAGAAGCTGGGAACTGGTAGGTAGAAGTAACAAAGGGCTGGAGAAGTTGTAATTGACAGATCACAGAAGACTCCACCCTCGATCTGCCCATCACCTACCTACACATTTCTCTCTCTGTTTCCCCTCCTCATTCCCTTCCCTTTATTCCATGGTCCTTTGTCATTAATGGACAGTAAATATTATTCTCTCCAAACAGATCATATCAAGAACATTTTGATCACTGTAGATTGCAAAGGCAGTAATGTCTGGCAAGTGTTTGCAGCAAAAATTATTGCAGTCCAGAGAAGTCCTAAAGTATTATTCAGTGGGGCTGTCTCAAAACTTTTTCCAGAAATAGATGTCTTACATTATGATGATGGCAGTTGTAATTAATCCTCAACCTCATATATTACAGATCTTAGCATTGGAGTATTTTAAGTTTGTTTGCCTGTAAAATTTTCAAATTTTTTTTTGTAAACCATAGCTAATTGAATCCCTGTCTGGAACTGCACAGATATTGTTCACAACTTCCCTGGAAGCTGTTTACTCAGATTAATCTTATATTTTGTTCAATAATGTCACCCTGGTATGAATTATTAACAGACAATAGAAATATCTGTTATCATCCAAGAAAATTCCCTTTCTTTGTTCTACTAACTATATGTATTTGCCTCTAGGAGTCTGAATTAATTCAACCCAAACTGCTGGGATGAAAGGCTGTTCTTAAAGTTTAAGCTTTCAACAAGTTTTCTTAGGGTCATGTTAATACATGACTTTGCTTTATTCGGTAGAAATCTCATCACAATACTTAACCTATTTTCAAAGTGCTCGATGCTAAGATCTGTGTGCAAAATGTTAAGAATGTGGATTTTTCGGACTAACATTCAACATCTTGCCAGATACAGAAACTGCGCAAAAACATCAGCATATTCTGTGGTGATTTGTAAACGATGTATTGACAGGCTCAGAGGATTTTTTTTTCAATACAATGACTGTAATGAGGTAAGAACATTCCAAGGCACTTTACCAGAGCGTTATCAAACAAAAGAACTGATGACAAGCAACACAGATATTAGGGTAGATAGACAAAAGATTGGTCAAAGTAATACTATAAGGAAGACCAAGAGGGGTAGATAGATGGATGGGTTTAGGGAGGAATTCCAGAATTTAGGGCTTAAGGTACAGTTGCCAGTTGTACAATGAATATAGGTATTGCATATTGTACCAGCTATTCAGCTGCAGGAAATTGCATACCTAGGGAAGGGTAGGGAAAAAAATGAAAATAACTATAAATGCTTTAGAATTATCTGAGTAAAGCAGTTAAAAGTACATCACCTATTCAGAATATACTGTAATTAGATGCCATAGATGACACTTGATATAAATACTGGTGGGCTATGTTTCAAGCGACATATAGTGTAAGGCTTCTCGTTTGGTGAATCTGTGGAACTCTTTGCCACGGGTGGCTGTTGAAGTCATGTCTTTATGTACATTTAAGGCAAAAGCTGATAGATTCTTCATTGGTCAGGGCATGAAGGGATATGGGGAGACGGCAGGAAATTGAGGCCGAGAGGAAAAATGATGAAATAGTGTAACAGCTTCGATGGTCCAAATAGCCTAATTTTACTCCTGTATCTTATGGCCTTATTTATCGAATGACTACAACTGCTGATTTGGAAAAGGCAAAAGGTGGAGGTGTGTGTTTCATGATGAACTCTCAGTGGTGTTCTGATAAGGCAAATACCATTTCTTCTATTTACCCAGGGAGTTCTCAATAATCTTGACCACAGTTTGCATACCACCAACAGCCAACTATAATCAAACACTTGAGATTCTGCATGACGAGAAACAGTCCATCCAGACACATTTCAAATCATAGTCAGGGACTTCAGCCACGTTTATTTGAAGAAATCCAAGCCCAATTACCATCAGCATATAAGCTGTAGCACCAGAAGTCCAAACACACTAGACCACTGTTATACTAAGATAAGGAATGCCTATCGTTCCATGCTCAGACCATATTTTGGTAAATTGGATCACTTGTCAGTCCTTCTCCTACCTGCATACAGGCAGAGGCTAAAGAGCAGAGAGGTGGTATTGGGAGGCAGAGGAATGGTTATGGGATTGCTTCCAGTCAGTGGACTGGGCTGTGTTCAAGGTCTCATCTGTGGGTCTGTATGAATACACCATGGTTTAATGGACTTTATTAAAACAGTTATAGATGAGTGTGTCCCCACAAAATCATTCAGAGTCTTCCCCAATCAGAAGCCCTGGAAGAACAATGAGATCTGCAATCTGCTGACAGCTTGAGGCATTCAAATCTGGTGACCAAGAAACTTGCAAGAGGTCCAAGTACAATCTCTGGAAAGCCATCTCACAGGTGACTTGGCAATTCTGAATTAAACTTAAATCAACGAAGGATGCTCAACCGTTGTGGAAGGGCTTGAATATTATCACCTCTTACAAAGTTAAATCAAGCGACGTAGGCACAGCAGGGCTTCATTTCCAGATGAGCTCAATGCCTTCTATGCTTGCTTTGACCATGGAGGAACCATTATAAACTCCCACAGCTCCCAATGATCCTATGATTTTGGTCTCGAGTCCGATATGCAAGCAGCCTTCAAAAAGGTGAGCCCACAGGGTACTTGGCCAAGTATTAAAGACCTGTGCTGAACAACTGGCTGGAATGTTCACTAAGACCTTTAACCTCTTGTCTCAGCAGTGTGTGGTACCCACCTGCTTCAATTATACTGGTGCCCACGAAGAGCATAGTGACCTGCCTCAATGACTATTGCCCAGTAACATTTACAACCACAGTGAAGTGCTGGTGATGAAACATATCAACTCCTGGCTGAGAAGCAACTAAGATCCGCTCCAATTTGCCTACCGGAGCAACAGGTCCACAGCAGATGCCATCTCATTGGTTCCTCAATCAACCCTGAAACATCCGGACAGCAAAGATGCATACATCAAGATGCTCTTCATCGACTATAGCAAACAACATCTCCAATACAATCTCCATCAGAACGGGTGCACCACAAGGCTGTGTTCTTAGGTCCTTGCTCTACTCGCTTCATATTTATGACTGTATGGCTAAGACCAGCTCCAATGCAATACTCAAGATTGCTTACCACACCACTGTGAATCAAAGGTGGTGATGAATCAGCACATAGGAGGGAGATTGAAAATCTGGCTGAGTGGTGACATAACAACAAACTCTTACTCGATGTCAGCAAATCCACGGAGCTATTTATTGGCTTCAGAAGGAAACCAAAGGTCCACGAAACAGTCAGTCCTCATTGGAGGATCAGAGGTAGAGAGGTGAGGGTCAGTAACTTTAAATTCCTCAGTCTTATTATTTTAGAGGGCCTGTCCTGAGCCAAGCACGTAACTACAATTATGAAGAAAGAACAGCAGCACCTCTGCTTCCTTAGGAAGTTGATGAGATTTAGCATGATACATAAAACTTTGACAATCTTCTATGGATGTGTAGTGGACAGTTTATTGACTGGCTACATCATAGCCTGTTATGGAAACACCAATGCCTTTGAACAGAAAATCCTACAAGAATTAGTGGATACGGCCCAGTCCATTACGGGTAAAGCCCTCGCCACCATTGAGAACGTCTACATGGAATGCTGTCGTAGGAAAGCAGCATACATCACCAGGCACACCCACCACCCAGGACTTGCTCTCTTCTTGCTGCAGCCATCAGGAAGATGATACAGGAGTGTCAGGCCTCACACCACCAGGTTCAGAAAGAGTTACTACCCCTCAACAATCAGGCTCTTCAACCAAAGGGGACAACTTCACTCAACTTTATTTGCCTCATCATCGAAATGTTCCCATAACCAATGGACTCTTCATCTCATATGCTCAATATTTATTGCTTATTCATTATTATTTCTTTTTTTAAAATTTGCAGTTTTTTTTCTCTTCTGTATTCTGGTTGAGCACCCAGGTTGGGCAGTCTTTCATTGAGTCCATTATTGTTATTATTCTATAGATATATTGAGTATGCCCATAAGAAAGTGACATGGTTGTATATGGTGACAAGTACTGTATGTACTTTGATAATGAATTTACTTTGAACTTCGAACTATTTGTACTCCTTCAAATCAAAGGGTGAACTAGATACAGCTGAATCAAATTAAGCAATACTTGATCCATCCTCTATAAAAAAAAGAAAATCTGCTAATTATTCTGCCTGGATAATAAAATAGCCTAGGCTTCTATTCTGCATTACCAAACAATTCCTGAAACCACTTGTCCCATATATAACTTTAGCACATAGGTTAGGACCTGCATCTGTAGATTTCTAGAGATGTACTGTGGGGAGTACTTTGAGGGGTTGCATCAAAACCTGCTATGGAGGCTCCAATATGCAGAACTGAAAGAGCCAGCTCCTCCACCGGTACAACTCTCCCCATTATCAAGAACATTTTCAAAAGGCAGTGCCCCACAAAGGTAGCATCTATCTCCTTGCTGTCTTCTCATTGCTACCACCAGGGAGGAGGTACAGGACCCTGAAGACCCACAGTCAACTATTCAAGAATGGCTTGAAAATGATGCTTGAATAGCTTCCTCAGTGTCATCAGATTTCTGAATGGTCCATGAAAACCACCTCACTATTCCTCTTTCGCACTATTTACTTATTTATTACAGCTTGCAGTAGTTTATGTCTTGTCCCGTACAGTTGATGCAAAATAAGTTTCACCACAGAAGTCCATGACAATAAATCTGATCCTTATTCTGTATATTCTACACTGATCTACTATACATTCAAAATCATCCATTTGCAAGCAATAAAGGAAAGACAACAGCTATACTTCATTAGGAGTTTGAGATTTGGTGTGTCAACTAAAACACTCGAAAACTTCTACAAGCATACCCTTGGCGAGCATTCTGACTGGTTGCATCTCCATCTGAAATTGGGGAGGGGCTACTGCAAAAGTTCAAAACAAATTGTAGAAACTTGTAAAATCAGTCAGCTCCATCATGGTCACCAGCCTCTGCAGCATCCAAGACCTCTTCAAGGAGCAGAAGACAGCATCCATCATTAAGGATCCCCACCACCCAGGACATGCCCTCTTCACACTTTTACCATCGGAAGAAGATACAGAAGCCTGAATGTATGCACTCAGCGATTCAGGAACAGCTTCTTCTCCTCTGCCATCCAATTTCAAAATGGGCCATCAAATCCATGAACACTATCTCACTACTTTTTTATTTCTGTTATTTTGCACCTACTTATTTTAACTTAACTATTTAATAGACATATATTTATTATGTACTTAATATAACTCAAGTTTCTTCTCTATATTTATCAAGTATTTCATTGTACTGCTGCCATAAAGTTAACAAATTTCAAGACATACTGTATACCAGTGATACTAAATCCGATTCTGATTCTGTAAAATGTTATCTTTGGCCACACGATGGTGCTGTTTCCTCAGAAGTGTTATAATATGCCAAATGTTCATCTCATTAGAGACTTTTGCATAATCAAAGTTCAAAATAAATTTATTATCAAACTACATATATCACTGCATACAACCTTGAGATTCATTTTCTTGCAGGCAGTCACAGTAAGTACAAAGAAACACTATATAATTAATAAAAAACTGCACACAAGATGGACAACCAATGTGCAAAATATAACAAGCTATGCAACTACAAAACTAAACAAACTAATAGTAGGAAATAAGCATCAAGAACAAGAGATGAAGAGCACTTGAAATAAGTACATAGGCTGTGGGAACAGTTCAGTGTTGGGGTGAGTGAAGTTATCCCCTCTGGTTTAAAAGCCTACCCAGAAATACCTTAATTTTACCCTGATGTAATGGCATTATAATAGATGTGTCCTTGACGTCACACTCTACCTCATTATGATCTTGTACATTATTGTCTACCTGCACCGCATTTTCACAAAAGCTGTTGCACGTTATTCTGCATCTTGTTATTGTTTATCTTGCACTACCTCAATGCACTGTGTAATGATTTGATCTGTATGAAAGTATGCAATTCAAGCTTTTCACTCGATCTCAGCACACGTGACAATCAGAAACCAATTCCAGTGCCAAAATTCCACTGAACTTGTGGGCATCCACTTCTCTGACATTGTTTACAGTCAAGCGACAGCTCAAAGTTCTTGAGATCTAGATCCTGTAATGTCATCAAACTGTAAAACATTTTAAAATTATTTTAAAGCAATCACAATTATAACAAAGCAGGAAGAAAGCAGAAACTTATCATCTATTTAAACATACAATGGGGTGTTTAAGATCGGAATATAAAGTAGAAGCTGAAATACAAATAATTTTTTAAAATGCCCAATGGAATAGCTAGATGCAAATGGATTATACTGATAACTATAAAGTGTTACATTTTGGTAGTGGAAAAAAATGAGAAGATGAACTGAAGGGCACAAATTTTCAAGAGGCGCAAGAGCAGAATGATGAAAATGGATTTGATTGAAAATGGATGGTAAAAATACAGGCTCAAGATGGTAAAAAAATTTGATGGGGAAAAGGAGCAGCAATGCACAAGTGAAAGCAAATATGGTAAGGTTATCAAATATATTCACGTCTGGATTTCATTAAATTTTCGCTTAAATTATGAGGTAGCCGTATATGTAGAGAAGAGTCAAATTGATTGTTGAATTGATTATTGTGGGAGTCACATAAAATGGTTTTAGTTTACCTGATGTTCTAGACCCATTTACCAGAAAGTGTTTATAGTCTTATTCAAAGATCTAGCTCAATTACTAGAACAATTATTCCTACCTTGTAAAAATAAGTTAATATTATTAATAACCAACAATCATATTCTTATAAATTGCATATTCAAAGCCCCTTTTCCTTGGGCCTTACCTTAAGGGACCGGAACTATACATAAGCAAATTGATTTTGAATGACCTGCTCAAGATACATATGCTTATCCGGAACTCACCCTGTGATGAGCTTGGCTGGCTTGCTACAAAAGGTAATGTAGGCTCTCAGTTAAGAAACCATTTTTGCCAATCCAGGAAGAAACAGATGTACTGATAATTAAAAATCAAAGCAGATGGACCCAATTTTCATTCTTGAGTTTCACAGTGGTACTATTTAATACTACAGAAGCAATAATGATACATTTATTCAGTGTCATTGGGTCTGAAAAAAATGACCATAATTCTATCATATTAAAAACAAGTATTTATTAGCATTGAATGAATTGTGTTGGAGCAGCTATTGGCTAACTAAACCACTGCCAAATCTAACAAACAATAAGCATGAAATAAGACATTCTGTCTGGTTGCATCATACCCCGGAGGCTCCAATGCACAGATTCACAAGAGGTTGTAGAAGGTAACACACATAAAAGTTGCTGGTGAACGCAGCAGGCCAGGCAGCAACTGTAGGAAGAGGTACAGTCGACGTTTCAGGCTGAGACCCTTCGTCAGGACTAACTGAAGGAAGAGTGAGTAAGGAATTTGAAAGTTGGAGTGGGAGGGGGAGATCCAAAATGGTAGGAGAAGACAGGAGGGGGAGGGATGGAGCCAAGAGCTGGACAGGTGCTGGGCAAAAGGGATACGAGAGGATCATGGGACAGGAGGTCCGGGAAGAAAGACAAGGGGGGGGGACCCAGAGGATGGGCAAGGGGTATATTCAGAGAGACAGAGGGAGAAAAAGGAGAGTGAGAGAAAGAATGTGTGTATAAAAATAAGTAACAGATGGGGTACGAGGGGGAGGTGGGGCATTAGCGGAAGTTAGAGAAGTCGATGTTCATGCCATCAGGTTGGAGGCTACCCAGGCGGAATATAAGGTGTTGTTCCTCCAACCTGAGTGTGGCTTCATCTTTACAGTAGAGGAGGCCGTGGATAGACATGTCAGAATGGGAATGGGATGTGGAATTAAAATGTGTGGCCACTGGGAGGCTGTAGAAGGTGATCCTTTTCAGGAACTCAGTTTTTTTAAAATCACTGACATACAGGATACTTGTTGTTTTGTGGCAGCAGTGCAGTGCAAAGACAAAAACTATAAATTACATAAATAATGCAAACTAAAAGAATAATGAGATTGAGCTCATGAACGGTTCGGAAATCTGATGGTGAAAGGGAACATGCTGTTCCTAAATCACTGAGTGTGTATCTTCAGGCTCCTGTAACCTCCTCCCTGATAGCAATAATAAGAAGAGGGCATGTCATGGATAGTGATGGTGTTGCCTTCTTGAGGCATCACATCTTGAAGGCGTCCTTAATGGTGGGGAGGGTTATGCCCTTAATGGAGCTGCCTAAGCCTATCACCTTCTACAGTCTCTTGTGAATCTGTGCATTGGCGCCTCCATACCAGGATATGATGCAACCAGTCAGAATGCTCTCTGTAGACATCTATGGAAATTTGGTAGTCTTTGATGACATACCAAATCTCCTCAAACTCCTGACGAAGTAGAGCCACTGGTGTGTCTTCTCATGAATGCATCAATGCGTTGGGCCAAGGATAGATCCTTTGAATTGCTGATATCCAGGAATTTGAAGCTGCTCACCCATAACACGGCTGACCTTTCAATGAGGACTGGTGTGTGTTTCCCCAACTTCCCCTTCCTTAAGTCCACAATCAGTTCTTGTGTCTTGCTGATGTTGAGTGTGAGGTTGGTGTGACACCTAACACCCAGCTGATCTATCTCACTCCTGGAAGCCTCTTTGCCATCTTAGATTCTATGAACAATAGTGTCATCACTCTATTTATAGATGATGTTTGAGCAGTGTCATGAGTATAAAGAGAATAGAGCAGTGGGCTAAACTTGCATCCTTGAAGTATGCCTGTCAGCGATAGTCAGCGAGGAGATTTTACTACAGATCCACACTGACTGTGGTTTCCCAGTAAGGAAATGGAGGATCCAATTGCAGAGTGAGATACAGCAGACCAGGTTTTGAAGCCTGGTTATTAGTACTGAGGGAATGATGCTATTGAATGACAAGCTGTAAGCAATAAACAATAGCCCAATATAGTTTAGCAAGTAATTGATAAACCATAGCCCAATGTATGTCTTGTGGTTATCTCAAGATGTCCTTTAGTATTTTACAACCAATAAAGTAGATTTTCAAATTCAGTCACAGTAGCAATGCAAAAATGCCAATTGAGTTGAAGTATTGGGAAGAGGGAGGAATGGAAACAATGGTACCATATCAATGATACCTACCCAAGAAAGGACCTGTGATTAGAAGGGAAAAGATTGGCATTAGAAATAATCTTATCGGAGGACTTCCGGGTCATCAAGGGAATGGCGGCGTAAGGAAAAGGTCTCTCGACAACAAAGAAGGTAAACTGCCCCAAAATCGAATTTAGACAAATACTTAATATTGCATAACTATATTAATAAAAGGGGCAAGGATGATGTCTAAGAATAAGAATAAAAAGTCCGCTTCGAAGGCTGATAAACATAAAGAGACGCAGCAAGGCGACAGGCCTAGCTCCCCCACGGCAAGCCAGGACGGAGATAATGAGGGGGAATCGGTGACTTTGTCTTTGATTCTCGGAGAGATTCGCGAGTTCCGACAAGATAACAGCAAACAGCTGGAAGATATTAAAGGAGAAATAGTAAAAGCTAACTCGCGGATAGATGAAGCCGAAGCGAGGATTGTTGGAATTGAAGAGAAGCTACAAAACGCCGAGGAAGTGATAGCAGAAATGCTGAAGCTACAAGACCAGCTCCAGTGGAAACTAATAGATCAAGAAGGCCGCTCGAGAAGGGAAAATGTGAGGATCTACGGAGTTCCCGAAGGTAAACCCGAATTGATGATTCCCTTCGTGGAGAAGCTGCTTAGAGAGAACCTTGATATACCGGCCGCAAAAGACCTACAGATAGAAAGGGCTCACCGCGCGTTGGCACCACAGCCTCCGGCAGGCGCCCAGCCCAGATCGATTCTGATCAGATTTCTCAGTTACAGAACGAAGGAAGAGGTGCTTAAAAGAGCATGGCAAAAGAAAGGTTTCATGTGGAACAACTGCAAAATCAGTTTAGACCACGACTACGCACCGGGGATACTTGCCAGATGGAAGGAATATACGGAAACACGGAGAGTCCTGAAGGAAAACAACATCAGATTCCAGACTCTGTATCCAGCTCGGCTGAGAGTCTTTTACGACGAAGGGACAAAAACTTACGCTACGGTGGAGGAGGCAACGTTGCACCTGGCGGACCGGGGACTACCTATTAAAGTTATCACCCAACCGGAGTCGCTACTGGAGAGGATTCGGCAGAAGTCGTGGCAGTTAGTGGGGCGAGGACGCTCCACACGAAGCAGAGTGTCAAACTACAAGGAAAAGCTGCAAATATTCAGATGCGAATGTACAGAGAATACAGATTAATTAAGAGAAATGACTGAAAAGAGTAAATCGGACTTAAAAGTAAAATGAAAACTGGTAACTGAAAATAAACTAGGCAGAATAACTTGAATGATAGCAATATGGTCGAGACATAAATAGGAGAAAATTCTCTATCATTATTCAAACTGCTGAGGGCCCTCTAACACAGGGTGAAGATAGAGGTTATCCCTCTGAACTGAGGCGGGTCGGTGCTCAGGCCTCACTGTGGGAAGTCGGGGAAAATTTTCAAATGTTATACGTTCAGAAATGTCTAGGGTGTGGTTATATGTCTTGGTTTACTGTTGAGAAGGGATTGCTTACTGTTTCGTTAGAAAAGGAGAGTGCTTTTTTTCTACTAGAGAAAAATGCAAACTGAATTGGTAAAAATAATTTCCTATAATGTTAATGGGGTTTTGAATCCAATTAAAAGAAATAAGATTATGTCTAAATTGAAAAAAGAGGGCACAAATAGCTTTCCTCCAGGAAATACATATGAGCCAATCTGAACATGGAAAATTAAAAAGAATGGGCTTTAAGCATGTATTTTATTCATCATATAATTTGAGTCACAAAAGAGGGGTAGCTACTTTAATATCAAGTACTCTTAATTATGAACATATTTCAGAGACTAGAGACAAAGAAGGACGGTTTGTAAAAATCACAGGAAGAATAGAAGGTACAGAAATAACATTGCTGAATGTTTATGCTCCTCCAGGTAGTGAATGGTCATTTTATAGACACATTTTTGACCTAATGGTCAGTTCTCGAGGGGTAGTAATTTGTGGAGGGGATTTTAATATTAGATTAAATCCTATATTAGATTCTTCAAGAATAGTTACTCAGAATAAACCTCTGACTCGGAAAGTGAATTCATTGATGGAGGAGTTGGGAATTATAGATGTCTGGAGGGAATTACACCCTACTAGTAAAGATTATACATATTACTCTTTCCCTCATTCAGCCTACTCAAGGATAGACTATTTCTTTATCTTTAATACAGATAGACTCAGGATAAAAAACTGTAATATTGCAACAATTGATCTGTCGGATCATAGCCGAGTCTCTATGTCTCTAATCCTGGAAAGGAAAATGAGGAAAACACTATGGAGGCTAAACTCACATATACTCAATAACCCGAAAGTAATGGAGAGATTAAGGGGAGAAATCAAAGAATATCTAGACCTTAATGACACGGGAGAAACATCACCAGTGATTTTATGGGATACATTGAAAGCTGTACTGAGAGGGAAATTTATTTCCATTACTACTCACATGAAAAAAATCAATGCACAAAAATTAGCAGACCTTCAAGGAAAATTAAAACAACTTCAAGTTGTAGATAGCAACAAAAGTAATTCAAATCGAAAACAGGAAATTAGGAAATTGCAAAGTGAAATTGATGATATTTATACGTTGGAAACTCAAAGAAATTTTCTTTACCTGAGACAAAAGAATTATGAAGTAGGAGGTAAATCAGTTAGATTATTAGCATATAAATTACGAAAACAACAAGCAGACAATACAATTCATAAAATAAAGAATCCAAAGACAAAGCTTGTGGAGAGTACAATAGGGAAAATTCAAGAGAGTTTTGAAACGTATTATCGAGAGCTGTACTCCCAACCCCGGGCCCCCAGTGAGCCCTATATAGACAGTGTATTGAATTTTTTAGATCTACCTAAACTTACAGATTTACAAAATGAAAGTTTATTAGAACCAGTAACTGTCAAAGAACTGAACGTGGCCATCTCTAGGTTAAAGGCTGGAAAGTCCCCGGGTTCTGATGGGTTTACCTCAGAGTGGTACAAGTCCCTGAAGACACAGTTAGCCCCATTACTACTTAACACCTTTAATTGGATCTTGCAGAGAGGAGAAACTCCACCTTCCTGGAGAGAAGCGATTATTTCAGTTATTCCTAAAGAGGGTAAAGATAAACTAGAATGTGGCAATTATCAGCCAATTAGTGTTCTTAATTTAGATTACAAACTATTTACATCTATATTAGCGCGCAGATTGGAAAAGCTTTTACCTGGCCTAATCCATTTAGACCAGACTGGATTTATTCAACAAAGGCAAACACAGGACAACATAAGGAGAACTCTGCACATATTAGAACAGGTTAATAAGAAAGAGACAGAGACAATGGTAGTAGGATTGGACGCTGAGAAAGCTTTTGATTCGGTTAGTTGGGCATTCCTATACAGAGTGTTAGGAAGATTCGGCTTTCAAGAAAGGTTTAATAAAGTAATTCAGACTCTATATGACAGCCCTACAGTCCGAATTAAGATAAATGGGGACCTCTCTGACTCCTTCATTTTAGAGAGAGGCACTAGACAGGGATGCCCAATTTCTCCTCTCCTTTTTGCGCTATATATTGAACCACTTGCCCAACTAATAAGACAGAGCGAAATCGTAAAAGGTATCAAGGTGGCAGGGATTGAACAGAAAGTGGCGTTATTCGCAGATAATGTTTTGGTCTATCTGAGTGAACCAGAAAAATTATTTATAGGATTGTTTACATTGTTGGATGACTTTGGGAAAATATCAGGTTTATAAAATAAATGTAAAGAAAACGCAGGTTATGTCCCTAAATTATACACCATCCAAAAAATTGCAGGATACATACGATCTTAAATGGGAAGCTAAATCATTAAAATATTTAGGAATAACCCTGCCGAAGGATCTATCAACACTGTCACAGGTAAATTATGGGCCATTAATCTCAGAGATAAAAGCAGATATGCATAGATGGAATCTTATCCCCTTTTTAAGTTTAAATTCAAGGATAAATACTATAAAAATGAATATTCTTCCTCGGTTATTATATCTTTTCCGTACTTTACCAGTGGAGGTGGATGATAATCAATTCAGGGAATGGGACAAATGGATTTCCCGCTTCATTTGGCAAGGAAGGAAACCTAGAATTCGATATAACACCTTACAGTTAGGGAAGGAAGGAGGAGGTATGGTTCTTCCTTGCCTGAGAAATTATTTTTATGCCTCACAGATAACCCCTCTGTTATATTGGTGTAATAGGGAATATAAGGCTAGATGGAAGGAAATAGAATTTGGATTAGTTGACAGTTTTCCTCTTCAGGCCTCAATAGCTGACAAAGGATTGATGGCCCAGTTGGAAAAATTTAATAATGCTTGGATAAATCTTACATTAAAAGTATGGCAGAAGGTGGTTAATTCATGTGGAATTAATAACATGTTAAAACTCTTTAGATGGTGTGCATATGATACCGAATTCCTTCCCAACAGAGGAGATAAAAGATTTGAGCTATGGATAAAGAAAGGTCTTACAACCTACCTCTTATTTATAGATAAAAGAGTATTACAAAGTTTCCAAATCCTGCAGGACAAACATGGCCTAGAACATAATGACTTTTTTAGGTACCTTCAAATACGAAACTATGTTAACCAGAGTTGTAGATATACAGACCTATCAACAGTAGAATTAGAATTTTTCAAGATTCTGAATTCGGCTTGCAGTTCAATACCTAGTAAATCAGTTTCTCGCCTATATAATGCACTCTCCCATGCTAAAAATGTAAATACACTGTATATTAAAGAGAAGTGGGAGAAAGAAGCGGGGTTGGTACTTTCAGAGGAGGCTTGGGGGAAAATCTGCAGCTTTCAATGGTCCTCGACTAATTCTTTGACTTGGAGAGAACATTGTTGGAAAAACATTATAAGATACTTCAAGACCCCATATCAGGAAAAATATAAAGATACAAATGTGATGTGTTGGAGAAGGTGCGGCTCCAAGGAGGCAATCATTTTCATATTTTCTGGGATTGCCCTAAATTAAGTCTATTTTGGGAAGGTATTCATAGAACATTAGTTAAGGTACTTAGGTCCCAGATACCTCTGAACTTTGAGACGCTCTATTTGGGGCATGTATTGTTCCTTGAACAGAAGGAAGATATAAAGTTGCTGCAGGCCCTCTTAGCGGCAAGTAAGAAATCAATCACTAGAAAATGGCTAAATCCAATACCACCTACATTAGAAGACTGGTACAAAATTATGTTGGAAATATTTAAAATGGAAAAGTTGACTTACTCCCTGAGAACTCAAAAAGAAACATTTTATCAAATCTGGAATAAATGGATTGAATATATAACCCCAATGTGAGCAGACTTTAGATGACTCTCCTAATGATTTATATTGCTCTTCTCATCAACACAGTAATATTGCTAACGTAAGCACCCCTAGTCTAAATGTTTGTTTTTTTTTGGAAAATAGAGAATTAACACAAGTAAAGGGAAAGATTTGGGAAAGGGATAAAAAAAATGAAAAAATTAAGTAAATAAGTACATAGGGATTGGATAATTATGTCTGCAGGCAGGAACAAGCACGAACAAATTGGGATATAAACACCTACAATGGTTGGTATATAGGCTTGTATGCAACATTTTGGACCAGTGGAAATGGTCCAGAAGGGTTGTATGGACCAACCTTTTTTCTTAACAACTAATTTCATTACTTAGCCTAATAGGTTAGATTTACCACAGTACATAATTATCTATTTAAATGTTTATTTTCCTTTTATATCATCTCAATGTGTACTTAAGAATGTATAAATAATTGTAGTTTTATACATATAAAAAAATGGAAAAGGTTATATGTGTGAAAAAAGTACATAATTGTGAATTCCTTATCCAAATAAAAATAAAATTAAAAAAAAAGAAATAATCTTATTAAAAAGTTAGTTTTTTTTAATACACGTGTTCTGTCTCATTTGATCAGAACAATTGCATCATCTGGTAGTTAAAGCAGAATATGAACTAAATTCAAATGTTTATAAGAACGAATATACAAACTTCGTTGATTCCTGATTCTCCAAAAGCACAACACATATAAGAATTTTTTCAGTGCATCATTGGTTCAAATTTCCTCAATCCTTTTCATCTTAAAGTTGCCCATCACCATCAACAAGCTTCTCTTAATTGTCAACTAATGGGAACGTGTACACTCTGTGGCAACTAAATGCCAGAACTAAGCTGACCACCTTCCACAATGAGACCCTCAAAAACATGGACCACTTGCTTCACTGTGGGGACGAAACAGACAATATCTCTTGAGCTCTTTCTTGAGAGGAGACTACCAGGTGGACAGAGAAGATGAATCAAGGATGTGCTTTGAATAAATGCACATCCTCACAGGCTCCTGGGGACCTCCTGTTTCCGAGATTGTATTGCAAACCATGAGGTCATGTATCAGAAAGCACCTGAAGTACTGTGTCGCTGGCAGAAAGAGCAAACTGCCTTCAAAGTACTCACCCATTTGCCCTGACAGCTGTCTTCTGCTGTGTGTGTGTGTGGAATCTGCATTTGGCACATTAACCTCTTTAGCCACCTCAGAACCCACAAAGCCTGTGTGAAAGCAAATCATGCTTGATCTCAATTCTACACACCTAGTAGTAAGAAGGATGTTAGAGCAAAGGTGTGGAGAATGAAGAGCACAGTAGTGACGCGGGGGGGCGGGGGGCTGTCTGATCATTTCAATATTCCTTTATAAAAGGATTAGTAGAACCTAAATTACTTGTTTAGGTGAAAGTGTTTCTGGAATAACATAATATACAATAAGATGAGAAATTTAAATATTCTAATTTAGCGTTGATGTTCTAACATATTTCAGGCAAGATAAGCATTGTGAATTTACAAAGATTTGGATGTATACGAGTCTAATAGGGGAACACTGAGAAAAGAAATCATTCTACTCAAGAACAAATACAAGTACAAATACAATAATGCATGAAGTTACTCCATCACTGCAGTCAATCACTGACTGATGATAGGTGTTTCATTAGCATTCGACGGCATTAATTTAATTTTGTTCATCCAGGACTTTCAAAGACACTTTTTTTGTATATTTAGAACATCCTGACCAAAGATTGTATAGCTCAAATATAGGAATACTGTCAAAAATATTTGGAGTAGATATCTTAAAGCTTAATTCATAAATCAAAAGAGCTAAAGAACAGATACCATCGCCTAAGTGAGAGGTCTCTACAGATCACAGTCCTTCGCAGAGAATATTTAACCACAGTTCAAAAAAATTATTAATGTTGGAAACATAATGCTGTTGGTAGCTCCAAATCCACTGGGACTGCTAAACGTGGTCTTCTATGAAATCACGTGGCTCATTGCATGAACAATGGAGCATCCTTAATAATATTGGCTTGCCATCCGCCTTATGGCTCTGCTACCATCCAGTGTAGAAATATTAATTATAAAGCAGACTACATTCCAAGAAAAAGGTTCCTACTGTTATTTTACATAACATGAAGCCATATAAATTGCATGCATCAAGAACTGGAAGTTCTAAAAAAATAAATTTTATGTTGATTTATTTACTGTTTTTTTCCCCCACATAAATTCAATGAGACCAAATTTATTTCATATCCCAAATTTTTGGTTGGTTATTTGTGAATTCTGTAAAGATGAAGTTCCATAACCTGAATGTCATAATGTGAATAATGTGAGTGTCACCTGTACTAGAAGTGACATGCCTGGCTTACTGTTTGAAGGGACTATGTTGATTTATAGCAGACAGGGTTCAAGTATTACTTCAAGGCTTTAGATTTATATTCCATCTGGCCGAGCAGATTAAATTTGCCTAGATACTGATTTGGATCACACCAGAAGATTTTCTGGGAACCAGGGCTCACATCTGTGTGGGGAATTCCTGGTGTGTTGGGTTGATCGCCATTAACTGCAGAAATGTTGCCTGTTCCTTCTTTTATTAGTTTGCATTTCAGTTGTCACAGTGATAAACTTACAAATTTTATAGCTAGTATTTACTACCCATGTCACCAGGCTACAATTCTGATGTTTTTTTCCAAACAGACCACATGCATTCCAAATTAGAAAATTAACAAAAGGTAACAATTTAACAACTGTGCTCTTGGCCTTGAGGAAACAAATAATTACATTGAAAGGTGTGTGACATTGACTTACAACTTAAACTGCAACATTTGCAATCTGATGTAAGCTTATTGGAAGGAAAATAAAAGTGCAGTTTGAAACACGTATAGACTTTTGAGTTTTTGAAAGAGATCCAAGAACTAAAAGCATGGGATATTTTACCAAGGAGATCCAGTATCAGTCATCATCTCCCTTCTGCACTCATCCTCACTCCAAACAATTTTTAGCATTTATTTGGTCCATTTTACAATAAGTTAATGCCTGATTTATTACAGTCTTCAAAGTTAGAAATAATTTGTGCCACTAAGGTTAGATGCTACAGTTGTAATGTTAATCCAGGTTCCAGTTCTTTATTCTGGAAGTTTAATGCAAACATTTTTTCTTGTGCCAACAGTGAAACTTCTGCAGCACATTTTATATCAATCTAATTTAACCTAATCAATCTAATCAATCTATAAACACCTCCCTGTAGCTCCTTGCAAATAGGAAGCAAAATTAATTTTAAGGTACAAAAAAATCAATTTAGCAAATGCCAAGTTTTAATAAATCTATACAAAGGATAAACAAGTCAATTAAATCTACAATCAACCTTCCAAATTAGACATGACATATATTCTGTTTTAGAAGTTGTTCAGATTTTGGTGCTTTTCAAATAGTTTCTGAAATCTCAGAATATAGACCTTTGATTTTGTCATAAAAGAATCTTCGAAATTTTAGGAGTAAACCCCATGGTATACATTTTTAGAGCTTTATTAGATACTGAGTTGGCATGCAAACAGAGTCAATTGATCTGACAACCATTCAATCAGATCAAAGCTATGAAGTCCATGTGAATGGTAATAGAGAATTAAGCTACTCACTGGAGAAGGCTACAAGAATATGTTCATCTTTAATGATCAAAACAGTCTAGTATTACACCAATCTCCAGAACTATGTAGGGCTCTAGCCCAGTTGTTGCAATACAGCTTCAACACTTGCAACTAAGCATGCGAAAAATCACCCATAATACATCTTAATTACAAAACAGGACAAATCTACTTTTAATTATCAGGAAAATTATAGACCATGTTGTTGACACAGGTTCAATAGACTGAACAAATATGCTCAATTTACGTTTTGCAATGATTACTCAGCTGCAGATCTCTTTCATAATCTTAGTCCAAATGTGGACTGGATATGAATTCCACGTGAGATGGTGTTGACATCAAGGATCCCTGGTAAAAGCCGTAATAATAAGGAGATAACACTTCTATGATAGGAGTAATAACAAGCACAAAGAAACATAGATGTGCTTTATGAAGATCAACCAGCCTTCGGGATCATTGCAAGCGTTCCCCAGTAAAGTATTCCAACCCCAAACTTCTTGAGCATCCCATCAATGAATTGTTTTCTACTATAAGGTTGGGAGAGGTAGGGTTCAGTAGTGGTTTCACAAGGAGCAAATGAACCAGCCCATTCAGGCCCGAACCATTAAGTGGCAGATGACATTCATATCACGGAAGTGCCCAGCAATGACCTTATCCAACAAAAGAGTCTTAATGAGTTTCAATGAAATTGCCTTTGCCAACTTTATCACCATACTGTGGGTTAGTACTAACCAGAAGTTCAACTGAACCACCTACATAAAAATTGTGAACATAAGAGCAGCTCAGAGGCTGAGAATCATGCACGGAGTGACTCACTTCCTGATACCCCTAACCCTTTCCAAAACAAGCACAAATCAGGAGTGTAATGGAATACTTTCCACTTGCATAAATGAGTGCAGTGCCTTTAACTCTCAAGAAGCCTGGCACCATTAGGATAGCCTGCTAAGCCACCCTAAATATTAATTCCTCCACCAACAGTAAACAGTTGATATTGAATAATCTACAAATGCACTGTTGGCTGCTCCACCAGCACTTCCCAAACTTGCAACTTCCATCACAAAGGATCAAGGCCATTAGGAGCATGGGAACACCATTATGTTTCCCTCTAAGACACACATTATGACTTGAAAATATATCGCCACTCCTTCATTGTCACTGGATCCAAAATCTGGAACTCCGTCCCAACAGGAATACCTTCATGAGAGAACTACAAATGGTTAACAAGGAAGCCCAACCACCACCCCTATGGGCAAATAGTCTTATAACGTGCTAGCCTTGCTAGATCCTGCAAGATGAAGAAATAAAACAAGAACTCTAAAGCGCGATATTTACTAAACATTAATAATGATTAATTTGGAGCCAATCTATTTTGATTGTATTTGACGCCTCTCTTCCTGGTCACCGTCCAGCAGAAAAAGAATCACAATAAATGAAAATGAAGAATTTTTCAACTTACCAAATACAGTTGGCTACTGCAACTTTCCCAAATGGCAAAATAATGCACATCACTTATCCAATGACCCTTTGTAGTCAAGGAAGAACATTTACCCTGAAATTCATATGTGGCTTGGATATGATATTGCCTGTTATTGCAAGGATATCTGTCAGGTGTTTTATGAAAATAAATCAGTGCAATATACTACCCTTATTATTTATCAATCCAAATAAATTTCCTTGAAAACCTTTGACTGCAAGACCTCAATAGGAAACAATGAAAAAACACCAGCCAGTGGGTCTGGAAATGGTGGATGAGAAATGACCAAAGTCCATCTGGTTTACCTTTAACTTTTCTAGCAGTCACATGATACTATACTGACTGTCAACCAGTTTCTATCAACAAGTCTACAACAGACGTAGATATGAGCAAGGAATTCTACGTGGAAAATTACTGGCCCGAGATAGATCAAGTCTCTATTTGAAATTTCTAAGACCTGATGTCTCTCTTAACATGTTGGTGAAAAGGTTAAAAAAAAATACTCGGGGCGGCAGGTGGTGCTGTTGCCTTTAGCTCCAGGGACCCATGTTCAACCCTGACCTCTGATGCTGTGTGGAGTTTGCCCTGACCCACGAGTTTCTCCACGATAATTTGGTTTCCTTGCACACCTGAGAGATATATTGGTTAGTAAGTAAATTAGCATAGGTGGCTGGTAAGAGAATCAGAGTGTATTAACAAGCATGCAGGATTGATCACGTTACGGAGAAGATAATTGGGAAATTGATTATTCCCAGAGCACAGAACTTGTTACTGCTGGCCTTATTAATATGTAAACAAAATATTACTGTTATGTAACATTTAAAAACCGTTGAAATGTAACAAATTATACATGTAAAGAACTATATTTTTTAAACTCCAGGAAAATTCTTAAAAGATGAATTAATTCCACAGCATTTATTTCCATCCAGAGAACAGTAAAAGATTGTAAACTGAAGGTCTTTTCAATTAAAGGCACTGTCATTAGTAAGAAAGTAATAATAAAACAAAAGAAGACTGGTTTCCATTAACTGATACACACCATTTTAATGCATATGTGACAATCTCCTTTAAATTTTACACTTGTAAGTAAAGCTCAGAATTTCATATTTAAATGTGATTAATAAAGATTAGCGTCTTCTGCATGGCTCCATTCAGTGCATCCATTTCACACATTGCTTATCCATGTCTTACATCTTGTCTGATTATTTCAGTATCTATTCAGCCTTGATGAAAGGATAATGCTTCCATGGAACAATTCTGTCTTACTTTGCAATTTTATTCATCTTGATGGTCATTTTAGTTAATTTTCACTTAAAAGGTTGACCTTAATTCATTTTTTTACACAAAGAATTTAGATCAGGTACGATCTTAAACGGTACTGCAGGGTTGAGAAGCCAAATATTCTTTACCAGTTTTTAATTCATGTTTGTAAATTTCAGATCAATGTGTTCCATGATTTTATCATCTAGATCTTATTTAAAATAGTAACTTTTTAATTGACCATTCTCCAGCATTTCACAGAAAGCAAGTCTTATATTTAAAATGAGGCTTTATTCTCAATACATTTCTAACTGCTTTTTCCTTTGTCAAGAGTGTGTTTTTCGAAAGGCACAGCTTTAAGGTGAGTGAGATATGGGGGGCGGAGTTTGAGGAAATTCGAAGCATTTTTAAAAAATACTCACAGAATGTTAGGTGCCTGGAATGCAAAAAGCCAATGGTGAAAACAGATAAAGCAGCAATATTTAAGAGACATTTGGACAGGTAGGGAATAGAGGAATACTAGCCTCATGCAGGCAGATAGGACAAGTTGAATTGCCATGGTTCGTACAGACATCATGAGCCAAAGGGCCTGTTTCTCTGCTGCACTGTTCTCTGTTCTATGAAAACATAGTCATTGTTGTCACACACTATGTAATAATCAGCATGATCCTACAAAGAGACACAAAAAAATGCTGGAAATAATCAGTAGGTCAAGCAATATCTTCTGATAAGAAAAACAGTCAACCATATATCTGAAACTTTTCAAAATGCTCTAGGTGCCTAGAGATACTACTGTAATGATGTTGGCTTATGAATGAATATCGGTGAGGACAGAAGTAATTCACTAACATTTCTGCCTGCCAAATCTTCTTGAGTGATAGCTCCAAGTTCTTCGCTGACAATGGCACCTCTGATGGTGCACCAATTTCTCTGAAATAGTCAGCCTGGACTTAGTAATTAAATCTGGAATGACAGGAACTATTAGAAACATACAAAACCTACAGCACTATACAGGCCCTTCGGCCCACAATGCTGTGCAAAACATGTACTTACTTTAGAAATTACTGAGGAATACCCATACATAGCCCTCTATTTTTCTAAGCTCCATGTACCTATCCAGGAGTCTCTTAAAAGAACCTATCATATCCCCCTCCACCACCATCGCCAGCAGCCCATTCCACACACTCACCATTCTGTGTAAAAAAAACTTACCCCTGACACCTCCTCTGTACCTGCTTCCAAGCACCTTAAAAACTGTGCCCTCTCTCTTGATAGCTATTTCAGACCTGGGAAAAAGCCTCTGACTATCCACGTGATTAATGCCACTCTTCATCTTATACACCTCTATCAGGTCACCTCTCATCTTCCGTCGCTTCAAGGAGAAAAAGCCAAGTTCACTCAACCTATTCACATAAGGCATGCTCCCCAATCTAGGCAACATCCTCATAAATCTCCTCCGCACCCTTTCTATAGTTTCCACATCCTTCCTGTAGTGAGGTGACCAGAAATGAGCACGTAACTCCAAGTGGGGTCTGACCAGGGTCCTATATAGCTGTAACATTACCTCTCGGCTCTTAAACTCAATCCCACAATTGATGAAGGCCAATGCATAGTATGCCTTTTTCCGTACTGTATACTGAAGCAAAGTATTGATCAAGTACCTCAACTATCTCCTCCAGTTCCAGACACACTTTTCCACTGCCATACTTGATTGGTCCTATTCTCTTGCGTCTTATCCTCTTGCTCTTCACATACTTGTAGAATGCCTTGGGGTTTTCTTTAATCCTGCTCACCAAGGCCTTCTCATGGCCCCTTCTGGCTCTCCTAGTTTCATTCTTAAACTCCTTCTTGCTAGCTTTATAATCTTCTAGATCTCTCTAATTACCTAGTTTTTTTGTACCTTTCGTAAGCTTTTTTCTTTTCCTCTTGACTAGATTTTCCAACTGCCTTACACCACGGGTCCTGTACCCTACCATCCTTTCCCAGTCTCATTGGAATGTACCTATGCAGAACGCCACACAAATATCCCCTGAACTTTTGCCACATTTCTTCTGTACATTTCCCTGAGAATATCTGTTCCCAATTTATGCTTCTAAGTTCCAGCCTGATAGCTTCACATTTCCCTTTACTCCAATTAAATGCTTTCCTAACTTGTCTGTTCCTATCCCTCTCCAATACTATGGTAAAGGAGATAGAATTATGATCACTATCTTCAAAATGCTCTCCCACTGAGAGACCTGACATCTGCCCAGGTTCATTTCCCAATACCAGATCAAGTACAGCCTCTCCTCTTGTAGGCTTATCTACATATTGTGTCTGAAAACCTTCCTGAACACACCTAACAAACTCCACCCCATCTAAACCCCTTTCTCTAGGGAGATGCCAATCAATATTTGGGAAATTAAAATTTCCCACCACGACAACCTCATTATTATTACACCTTTCCAGAATCTGTCTCCCTATCTGCTCCTTGATGTCCCTGTTACTATTGAGTGGTTTATTAAAAGTTATTGACCCCTTCCTGTTTTTAACTTCCACCCACAGAGACTCCATAGATAATCCCTCCATGACTTCCTCCTTTTCTGCAGCCGTGACACTATCTCTGATCAGCAGTGCCACGCCCCCACCTCTTTTGCCTCCCTCCATCCTTCCTGAAACATCTAAAGTCTGGCACTCGAAGTAACCATTCCTGCCCCTGAGCCATCCAAGTCTCTGTAATGGCCACAACATCATAGCTCCAAATACTGATCCATGCCCTAAACTCATCCACTTTGTTATTTGTAAAGTGCGTACTTATGGCAACTGCACATGTTGAGTGACAATAGCAGCTCAGTAGTATGCTTCTGCTCTCACACCTGCAGGATGCTTCCTTTAAACATTACCCATTACTTCTTTGTAGAACACCAGGTGAATGAGATCTGCAAATAGCCCAGGAGAGATCTTGGGTTAAGCCACATGCTTTAGGCAACAGACATTGGAATGTAGCATTGGGGATGGGATGAAGGAGAGCCAGGAGTTGTGGAACAAAATTAAGTGGCTGAAGGGGAAGAAAAGATATTCACTTATGATTGTAAGTTTATAAGAATTAAAAATCACACTGTTGAACATAAAACCCATCTAGTTTTAGTAACATTTAACAGCAGAAATAAAATTCAAATTAATTCAAATCTAATATTTGAAAGACCAAGAATAGAACAAAAACATGTTCAGTAAGTGATCGAGATCAAGTGATCACAGTGAAAGGATATCAGAATGTGTCAGTAACATATTGATTAAGTTTATACATGGGATGGATTGTGCCCTCTGTGGTTCATGGAGAGTGACATTATTTGATTATTAATCAAGCTCTAGTTAGGCCTTGCAAAAGAAAACTCTGTAAATTTTGCATCTATGGTTCAAAGGGGACCTAGAATCACTGTAGAATGAACGAAGATCATTTCTTACAATGGTAGGAAAGAATGTACTATTTAAAAAAAAAATGAACAACCCATGATGTATTTGAGATATTTCCACTTAGAGAGCAATCCAAAACTGGATACCATAAGCCTAACACCATAAAGACAAAGAATCATAAGACGACTACAGCAAACCTGTTCTACCATTCAACAATATCATGGCAGATGTACACTTAGGCCCAGTTCAACTTTCCTGTCTAACCCCTACAATCGTTGAAAGTAATATTCAACAAAATTTGGCACAGAATTAAAGTATTAGCCCAGATAACTGAACAGACTAATGGAACAAAATAGATATGCTCATGAAGAGAATTCTATAGCACAGGTCACAAGATGTCAAAGCCAAGTAAAGGGAATGCAGAGACCAGAGAGTTTTATGGCTGGAGACAGAGAGAGGAAGGGGGCAAGACAAAGGATAGAATTAAAAAAGAAAATTTCAAAAACAAGTAATTTTGTCTGTTCTGCACAATGGACATTTAATGTATGCCTCTTTGCAATTACTGTTGTAACAATAATTGGCATAAAAAATCTTAAATTGTAAGTGTGTGAATGAGATAGCAAGAAACCAACTTATTGACAATAAATTTGGAAGTATATCCATGCAAATAATACCCAATAGAATCAATGCATGAACTGCAATATTTTATTTTAGTTTACAGGAGTAATCTATCATTACAGGTTGCAGAAAGAAAATGTTCAGTGATATTTACAATCATTGCAAAACATAGCTCTATACAAATTTTATCCTGATCAATATGAACAATATTTTGTAAGAACTATTGCATGTAAAGCATACTAAAAATAATAAACACAGATAAAAGGAGAAAAAAGCAATTAAGATATGACTATCATCTGAAAAACTATTACATATACCATCGAGTTCAACCTGGGAAGATTCTATTAGATATAGAACACAGTCAACCTGCAACATTTTAAAGCTGCTAATATTACTTACATTGGTATATTCTGTTATACTACAAGGAAATCTATACTTGTTAACAAGTTCTATTCTCAGTTCTGTATAAGATTCATATTAAATATATTCTACACATTTGTAATTCAGATGGGAGGACACAACCTCCCCCACTGAAAAATATAAAAACTTTATTTTTTTTTACAGATTCGGACGAAAGTAGCTCATGCTTCAGTGCTGTGCAAAATTCTCTAGGTTTAATTAGCATATCATTTATAATTTTATACAAAAGGAAGGGGAAGGCTGACACAAAACAAATTTGGGCCAACCAATACTACAGTTTCCCCATCTTTTGCACAACTGCAAGCACTAGATACAGAAATGCAAATTATACAACTACTAAAATAGTTATGGTAAAGAAAAACAAAATAAGGTACTCAGCTTGATGAGTGACTTCCCTACGATATTTTAATTCCGTAATAGGTTAGAAACTATCCAGTCAACAGTGAGGTTATAAGACAAAAACATTACTGATAGAGACATGATTAATAGAACTTTCTACCACAAATATACTAAATGATATTCAGCAGTAAGAAAGAGAAAAGCTTCAAAGCTTCTCTCTCTCCCTCTCTCTCATTAAGGCTACAAAATGCTTTGTGCAACAAATTAAGCCTTTGTAGGCAATGCTAAGATATTGCAGTGCACAAAGAGAGAGAGAATCTTTGTAATAAAATCTACAAGCTCATCAAAATATAGGCACATACACTTCCATGACCTAATACTTAACAGTAGACTTACCCATATTTTAATAATTATGAAATTTGCATGAAATTCATTTTGTGGGATAAAAATTATTTCACAATTAACTGCTAAGTCTTTACTGTAATTTAAACTTTAAAGCAAGTCTGGCTTCATCATCTGGTTAACAAGGCAACATTAACACTACAATCAGCAGTGCGTATTTCCTCCAAGAAATGCTTGGATTAAGAAAAATAACCTAATCTTTTTCAAAAAAGCACTGATGTACATTTGTTTAAATTCAGCAGAGCGTGGTTATAGCAAAATGGGATCAGTGGTGTAAGTATTCTTCAGTTTAACTTTGCTTGTCCACATGTAGAAATAAATACAGAAACTATAGAAGGCATTATAGGAAGTAACAAAAAAAAACTGAACAAAAATGACCATTACAACAGAAGAGCTTTAAAATAAACCAAACAGAAATGCTCCAGTTTTTAAATATTGATCTCATGAACAGATTTGTTTTAAAAAGAGTTCTTGAAGCAATGTTACTTCGTTTTTATATCAGCAGCATGAAAGACAAGGACTATATTACATCACGGTTAGCAGAAATAAGTGGAAGTATTTACAGAATGACACAACAATTGCTCTCTCCAGTCTTTTCACGGTTCCTTTGACCTAGAGACATTAAATAAAAATTTTGGTGAGAAACAACCTTGTGACAATGTAGTTTTCTTGTTTCACTTTTCCCCTGAAAGATTTTCATTTCCACATAGCCCCCACTGAGTAAAGAACAGAAACAATTCTCATGCTGCTGGAAGAGGCTCAATGGATTACTCAGATTTCTTTTTTCTTTAACCATGCAACTGCTCTCTATTAAAATACTTAAGTTTTAGTCAATTTCACATCTAACTATAAATGAAATTGAGGCAGAGTAACTGGAAATGAATCAATGGCTTACTGCAGGAAACATACAGATATTTTGTACAGAGTTGACAATGTCAAGTAAATGATGAACCAACTATCAAAATAATAATGAGCCTCATTTTTTATTTGTATATAAATTAAATTGCAATCACTTTCAAAAAGAAAAATCTATAGTATTGACAAAATATAGATGCAAATTTATGCACTACAAGTAAGCATGATCACAGATAATAGCCATATTAAATGACCAGATGTCAGCTAAGGGATCAGAGGGCCCTCTCAGATCTACCAATAAAAGTACATTCAAATTAAACAATTCCAGTAAATTATGAATTGTTTTCCTTTTTTAAAAAAGTGCAACTGAGTCGGTCCTTACCCTGGGAATTTGGCTCTGGCAATGTTTCTCTTGCAACCAAGTGCATTACAGTAGTTTTACCAAGTGGAAGCTTTAAAGCTGTAAATGGCACATGATAATTAATCTCAAATAATTTATTCAACTAAATCTCCAGCAAAATATAACTTTAAAAAGGCAAAAGAGAATCAACCTATTCAAACTATGCAAGTTTTAAATGAGCAATGACTTCCATTGCACAACATTGTTCTTCTGAACCGATGATCCCTCATTGCAACTCTGAATCACGCTTTGAAATCAATTCATATCATTCAAATTTCAATTGACTAGAGACAGTTATCATATCACAATGTGTAACTACATTGAACAATAAATACCAAGCAAATTCCCCATGATCTTCAGTGTTACGGCATTCACTGAATTCTGCATCACCAATATACTGGATGTTATCACTGTCCAGAAGGCATAGTGTACCAGCCTTCTCTCATCCAGAAAGTTGATGTGGAATTCAATGATGGTGGTACCAATGAAGGTTAATGTAAAAGCTAAATGCTGTCAACATTAGGATGGATGAAATACAGCTTTGACTTCCAAGTATGAGTTACAATGATGTTTTTCCAATGCAAGTTCTGTATGCCATGATGACTGTCATTAACCCCAAGGGTGGCTTTCACAGGAGTGGAGGATGAGAATGGCTGATTAGTGGGGCAGATCCCTAAACAACACATGGCCATACACAGGATCAAGACTAGGATGAAGTATGGTTGGTAACTGTGAAAAGTAGAGGGAGCATAATGGGAATGGGACAGGTATCCAGATGGAAATCTTGAGGAGAAAGTGATGAGATAGAGCATGATGAGGAACAGAAGGGACTGAGGGGCTGAAGAAAGGGCAGGAATTCAGAGAATAGGGGACCGAGGTTGGAAAACAGTTTACAAGAACTTCTATTGCTTTACTCTCAGTTTATTTCCTTTCTTCAATTCCTTTCATACTTCACACATCTCCAAAATTAACTTGTTACCAAGATTATCAGCATATTTTGCCAATATTATCAAATTCTACATTCAGTCTACTTTTTCCTTTTTCTTTAGCCATGGTTACACAACATGCCCTTCAGTATTTCATTCTAAAATGTGTTTATTATGAGGTTTTGGTGATGTTTATCCAGAAAATCTGTGTGAATGAGTGAGAGTGAGAGAGAGCATATGTAAGAGTACATCAGAAACAAAGAAAATAAGTGTGGAAGAAAAAGTGAAGCAAAGGGAAAGAGCAGCAGTGGTAGGTGTGAGGACAACATTGATGCAGCAAAAGTTAGAGAGGAAAAACAGTCACAGAGATAGAGTTGAAAGATGAGGGCAAACATAAAATGTTATATAGCAAAAAAGATGGTGAGAGAGACAGTACCTAGAAACAGTTACACACATGCCCCTTACATACTGTACACTGAAGAACAAAGACAGAGAGAGAAACATCTTCAGAGCAAGAGAAAAAGATGGAGCAAAAAATTAGAGGCAAAGAAAATATTAGACAAGCAAAAATTCAGAGAGCACCACACAGATGCTCACAATGGGAAGACAGAAGTGATATGAAGTGAGAAATCAGATGGAGATTAAAGCAAAATAAAAAGAAAACTAAAGAAAGAAAAACAAATTAAAAATTGGGAGTGTGAGACCAAGCAAGGGAAAAGTGAGAGAATGGAAGAGTCTGAGAGGGAGAAAGACGTTAAGAGGAGAGAGTGGGGGTAGATCTGCATGAGGCAGATAATTCAGAAAATGCCAGAAAAAAAGAGAAGGGAAAGGAAAATATACTGCATGCAAACAGATAAAGGGAGAGAGAGCAATAGGAAGGGAGATAAGGAGTGACCAAGGATTATCTGCAGAAATGAAAAAGGGTAGAAGAGAGGTATAGTAGTTAGTGCCACCACCTCACAGCTCCATGGATTCTGGTAAATTCTGACCACTGATGCTGTCTGTAGTATGCATGCTCTCTCCTTGACACTAATTTTTCACCAGATGCTCCAGATTCCTCTGACATCCTAAATACATTGGTAGGTTAACCAACTAGCATACATATGGTTAACTGGTAAATCACAGCAGAACTGACAGCTAAGTGAGAGAAAATGTTGCAAGTATACAAGGATACAAGGAGGGACAGTACTGGACTGATAGGCATACTCTGCTAGGAAATGTCATACAATCAATATGCAAGCATGAATCTGGAAAGACAGACAAAATTATTGGGGAGATAGAAGCAATGACTTAATTTGGCAGTTAATGTAACTTTAACATAAAAGAATATCCCAAATGACCCTGATTGAAAAATAGCAATGGTAACTGGGGTGAAATGTGATATGGAAGCGAAGAAACATGGGAAAGCAGGATGGAGGGAGATCAAAGAAATCTGAAGTAAAAGAACTGAGATTAATTGACTGGCATGGCGGGTGGCAAGGAGAGAGGTAAAATGTAGGTAGGTGTTCTGATTTGGTTTACGTAGGATAGAGATAATGAGTGCGGATATATCACAAAAACAAACCTGGACAAAGGAAGAATAGCAAGCTATTCTGTTGATATAGAAATAAATTTCTCCTGGTGATGAACTGAATGTAGGGTTTGAAGTGAAGACGAGAGATGAATAAGATGCATGTTTAACTTCAGTGAATGGCTGGGGAAATGAACAGAAGCAAAAACTATGCTGAATATTGTCTACCTAGAAAGATGATTGAATTAGCATGATAATATTCATTAGAACCAAGTTCTAGGTGACAATGCCAGATAGTCATTCAGGTAGCATACTACATTTGTTTAGTTGAAGATACTGGGTGAATCTAGATATGTTAAGACACAAATTAATCCCACTGTTACCTCTGCAGTGTGGCATATGTATAGCAACTGGAAACAAATACCAGAGGAAACAGAATTAGATGGTAGCAGTATTTAGTTTTGTTTATCATACTTCCCATAGGACTGATTGGGGGGGGGGGCAGAGGTGGCTGTTTCATTACACTGGAGGTGGTACATGCATGCTTGTGTTGTTATTGGACATATGGGAGAAAGCAACATTTCAAACTTCAGCAAGGAAGAAAAATAATAGTTATTGCAGTCAACAGACTATCACAAAGCAGATAAATTAATTAATAAAAATGTTTAACCTTAGAAACATTTACTTCAATACTGGATAACATTTATGCTGACTACTAGTATTGATATTACTGAACTGTTTTCAATGAAAATGTGACCTTTGCTACTCTTATAACATTCTTACATGCTATTGATTAGATTTCTTACCTCCAAGAGTGACATTTCCATGTAGAAATCGCCCTTGATAGATGAGCCGAAGAATACTTGGACTGCTGACAAATTCATCTTCCCAATCTTAAAGACAAATAAATAGCAATATTAAATGTAGATTTAAAATGTTCCACCTCTACCATGGTACTGAAACAGGCTAAGTCCTTTTCTGTCCTTTTCAACCAGTTTGCTGCTATTGATATGACAAACCATATTATTCTCTTCATATAAATCTTCACAGACAAGGGCGATTCGACATAGGACAGTATAGCAGTGGGCCTATTGGGCACGATGTTGTGCTGACCTATATAAACCTTCTCCACGATAAATTTAACCTTCCCTACTACACAATCCATAATCCATTTTATTTACATCAATTTGCCTATGGTCTTATTGTATTAGCCTGAAATGCATTCCAGGCATCTATTACACTGCAAAAAAAAAAGATCTCCCCAAGACTTTCCTCCACTCAACTTAAACAGATGTCCTCTGACATTGGCTTTTGCCACGCTGGGAAAAAGGCACTGGCTGTACACTGTATCTATACCTCTCAATCTTTATTCACCTTTATCATGTCACCTCTCATCCTCCCTCACTCCAAAGAGAAGAGCGTTAGCTCACTATCTTTGCTCATAAGGCATGCTCTTGAATCCAGACAGAATCCTGGTATACCCTTCTCTGCATCCACTCTAAACCTTCCACATCCTTCCTATAATGAGACAACCCAGATTGAACACAATACTTCAACTGTGGTATAATCCAAGTTTTATCGAGCTGTACCATTTCCTTGACGTTCTTGATCAATTTCCTGACTAATGAAGGACAACACATTCTAAATCTGTGCCCTATTAGATTTTGTAAAACAATGAATGTCTGTCAAGTCGAAAGACTGCTTAACCCTCTCTGAACTCTAAACATGTAGGGTCTGTATGTCTGTTAGTGAGCAAACACTGTTAATGTCTGTAGAATGTTTGCTGATAGTAGCTGGATTCTTTCTTAGTCTCAGGCATCGTTAAATTATAAATGTCTGTAAAGTAGTTAGATAGCTGGTTTGATAGATTTTTGCATTCAGGCTTATTACCTATTTGTAAAGATTAATGCCCTTTTGTAAATCCAAGGGAATGCTGTGTGTCTTGACATAAGTGAATGAGGAAAATGTCTAATTGATTTATGACGGCTGTGTCAATGTACATAGGGTACGTTTGAAAAGAAAACAACTTTTGTCTCAACACAACATCATAGAGTCTATCTCTGTACTTGTGAAACTTGCATTTATGGGGGTGGTTTCATAGGACTTCAACTGGGACCAGAGACTGTGATTGGTGCCTGGGACCCAGGAGTGGTCTCGGGAGCAAGTTGGAATTTGGAGTTTCCCCCAATCAAGTGGTGACTAAGAATCTGAGCCCAAAATCCTTTGTGCCTTGCAGAATCTTTGTGGAAATCTTTGACTTGATGCATAGTATTTTGTGTGGTTTATCTGTTTTCTATTTTATGATAGAACCATAGAACACTACAGCACAGAAAACAGGCCATTCGGCCCTTCTAGTCTGTGCCAAAACTTTATTCCGCTAGTCCCATTGACCTGCACCCAGTCCATAACCCTCCAGACCTCTCCCATCCACGTACCTATCCAATTTATTCTTAAAACTTGAGTGAGCCCACATTTACCACATCAGATGGCAGCTCATTCCACACTCTCACCACTCTGAGTGAAGCAGTTCCCCCTAAACCTTTCCCCTTTATCCCTAAAGCCATGTTCTCTCGTATTTATCTCTCCTAATCTAAGGCTACGTCCACACTAGACCAGATAATTTTGAAAACGCCGGTTTCGAGTAAAAACGACAGGCACCCACACCAAGCGTTTTTCAAAATATCTCTGTCCACACTAGAATGGATATTTGGGCGAATCTCCCCCTACTGGGCATGCACAGGACACACAGAAAACAAGCGAAGAGGAAACGGTATACTCGGTGCACGTTTGTCCAGTTACAGACTAGAAAAACTTTAAAGGAATTACTGTTGGCTCTCGCGCAGGAGGACTTAAAACTAAAAAACAACAAATACTGGAGCGTATGGAGGCAACCGAAAGGGAGTTCAAGGACAGTATGACCCAGCTGACAACGAACATTGAAAAACTAACTCTGTTGCATTAATAAAGCACCTTGTTAAATGTATAAAACATATTTGCATCAGTGTTATCTTGTATTTCCATACAACGTTACATTAGGCTGTTACCCATCTATTGTCAGAGATAAATAAATAAAGCCATCCGTTAGTCTTGCGAGACCATGGATCTGCGCCTGGAAAGTCTTCACTCTCCAGGGCGCAGGCCTGGGCAAGGTTGTATGGAAGGCCAGCAGTTGCCCAAGCTGCAAGTCTCCCCTCTCCACGACATCAATGTTGTCCAAGGGAAGGGCATTAGGACCCATACAGCTTGGCACCAGTGTCGTCGCAGAGCAATGTGTGATTAAGTGCCTTGCTCAAGGACACAACATGTTGCCTCGGCTGGGGCTCGAACTCATGACCTTCAGGTCACTAGTCCAATGCCTTAACCACTTGCCCACATGCCCACACATTGTCAGAGAAGTACTTGCATAAATAGGTAAACCACCTTCATACAAGCAAGGACAGAAAACAGGGCAAAATGAGTGTACTTATTTATTCAGTAAGCTATGGGTCAAAGTATTTGGTGAGTACATTTCTAACTCTTCTGGCTTCAGTCTCGTTGTCATCTGTTCTGAAATTGTTAGGTTGTGTGGGGGATTGCGTTCAAGAAAACAATGAAATGCCGCGCTGCGGCCATCTGTTCCGGCACGTCATGACCGTTTTAAAATAGTCAAAAAAGCTTACTTTACAATTTAACTCTCACGCCATTCACACCGACTGCGCATTATAACAGCTGTCCGGCAGTGCTTGCGTAGTACCAAGCAGAAACAGAAAAGGCATTCTTGTTGTGGTGTTGTCATGACAGCGTTTTAAAATACCTCTCTTTACCCTGTCCACACTATAATGCGCAACAATTGTTTTCAAATTTACACACTCTGGAGAATGTTTTAGAAAAGCTCCGTTTTAGGGGATGAAAATGCCGTTTCAATGTGGACAGAGGGTCAAAACGAAGAGAAAAAGCTTTGTTTTCAAAATTATCCAGCGTAGTTTGGACGTAGCCTAAGTGGAAAGAGCCTATTCACATTTACTCTGTCTATACCCCTCATAATTTTGTAAACCTCTATCAAATCCCCCCCTCAATTCTTCTACGCTCCAAGGAATAAAGTCGTAACCTGTTCAATCTTTCCCTGTAACTCAACTCCTAAAGACCCGGCAACATCCTAGTAAATCTTCTCTGCACTCTTTCAATCTTACTGATATCCTTCCTATAGTTAGGTGACCAGAACTGCACACAATACTCCAAATTTGGCCTCACCAATGTCTTATACAACTTCACCATAACATCCCAACTCCTATACTCAATACTTTGATTTATGAATGCCAGGATGCCAAAAGCCTTCTTTACAACCCTGTCTACCCGTGACGCCACTTTCAGGGAATTATGTATCTGAACTCCCAAATCCCTTTGTTCCTCCGCACTCTTCAGTGCCTTACCATTTACTGTGCATGTCCTACCTTGATTTGTCCTTCCAAAACGCAACACCTCACACTTGTCTGCATTAAATTCCACCTGCCATTTTCTGGCTTATTCTTCCAGTTGGTCCAGATCCCTCTGCAAGCTTTGAAAGCCATCCTCACTGTCCACAACGCCTCCAATCTCGGTGTCATCAGCAAACTTGCTGATCCAATTTACTACATTATCACCATCATGATAATAAATTAGGCAGGCTTCAGTTATTTTGTTATGCTTATGCACTTATTGTCATATCACCTGGACACTCAAATAGCCTGGGTCCGATTAATCCAGCCCACTATACTTTAGCATTGCAAGCAGGGTCCAGGACTATGTGCAAGTGGACAAGCAAGTTGAGCAATACCCAAGACTTATCTCAGGTCTCCAGATGGACAAATAACTTGAACTTTTTGGATTGCTGGCTAATGTTCTAAGTAAATGGGGTTATCCCAGATGTCTGAGAGGTACTTGCTGAATTGTCTGACTTAAGCTTCTGTGTGTAGTACCACAATGCCATAAGCATACAGCTTTTCCTTCTAAGAAGGATACTCTATCTGTCTTAAGTAGGGTGGATTTTTATGACTGCATTGTGGCAGTTGAGTATTGAAAAAGCTGAGCTCTCTGAGGAAATCAGGCAACTGTAGCATGAGATGGCCTCTGGGTACTCAGAACACTGTTTTAAGTGAAACAGCACACAGGGCACCAGAATGTGTTGAGCACTCTGAAGTTGAGCAAATTGCCATGGTAGGTAGATTGGCTACTGTAATGCAAAAGCACTGCATTCACAGAGTTACATGATGGTCGATTCTGTAAAGATATGATCTATGGTCTTGCAGGCAGACTGGGACCCAGATACTTGGGATGCGGATATTTGGTACGATGATGATGATTCGATGGGGATGGAAATAATGTAATCAAGGAACATACCCTCAAACATGCAAAAGTTAGAAGAATGCTGATGAACAAAATCAAGCTGCAATGGCCACTTTCCACAACTACAGTATCACTGAGTTCCAAGATTTAAGCCAAACGCTGTCTCAGCACCCAGGGGATCCTTGACCAGCTGGCTCACCTGAAAATGGGATTTAGGAGCTTCTCAACTGTGTTTTTTTAAAAAATGTGCATGAATTGATTCAGTTAGGGTCATTAATGACAGACCCACTGGCCCTGGCTGAGTTGCAGGCTGGTCAGGCTAATGGAGTTGAACAATAGTTGAATTGTCATACAAAGCAACACACATAAGATGCTGGAGGAACTCAGCAGATGAAGCCATCTATGGAAAAGTGTAAACAATTGATATTTTGGGCCGAGGCACTTCATCCGGAACATCAACTGTTTACTCTTTTCCATAGATTTTACCTGCCTGCTGAGTTCCTCCAGTATTTTGTGTTTGTTGCTTTGGATTTCCAGCATCTGCTGATTTGCTCATGTTAGTGGTCATACAAGCTGTCCGTGCTTGTTACCCTGCCCCTTTGGATTGGGATGCTGTCCTCGGAGACTAGCAGTCTATTTGCCCAACATGAAGTGTCAGAAGTAGATCGGGAAAAAGTGCAGGTAAGGCTGCTTTTAAATCCCGGCAACAGCAAGAGGCATTCTGAGTGCATGATGAATGGAACTAGGAATGCCCCAAAACAGCCAATAATTGTGGCTCAACAGTCGGTATTCAAAGAGCTCCTCTTCCCATCTTAGTAGAAACGAAATGTTTCTGTTCCTGCTGAAAACAGGGCTGGATAAGGAAAAAACTGACTAACTACTGGTGTTTTTAGTGTGTTAAACTGTGAGCATTGTGACCCAGGTGGGTTGCATTTGATAGCTTAGACCAGGAGTTCCCAACCTTTATTACGTTATGGACCCTTACCATTACCTGAAGGGTCTATGGACCCCAGGTTAAGAACCCCTTGAGAACAATGTACTGGTCATCCTTCCAGTCTCTACACTGGAATGTCATGTTAATCTGAAAAAGGAGGAGATTGCCCGGTTATTTCCAGTCTTGGCTGGATTGCACTCTGGATGACAGGTTAATCAGCGCATCGCATAGGGCTCCAGGACTGCCACTATTGCTATAACTGCAACTCATATTCCCATCATCCCAGAGGGAGACCTGAGGCCTTACATAACTATTACCCTTTGGTGGTCACAGCGTAATAAGCAATAGCAAATCGCTTTGGTGGACACTCTGGCTAAGGTTACCTTATTATATGGGAATCCAGATCTATATACAGGGGAGTACATGTGTATTCAGGGATTTGAGGGATCAGATACAGATGCTGTACTAACAATGGTCTGCCTCGCTGTTGGCAAGGGACCTCCTTGATCTGTCCACATGTTTACCTCCCAGGTACCTGAACACAGTTTGGGAAATGATCTGTCAACCGGAATCTCTATCTCAACACCCTTTGGCAAATTTGCTTTTGGTATTAGGAACTGTCCATTCTGGTTGGAAAGGCAAAATGAGAACCTGTCTTTATACCCTTGCCATCACAAACAGTAGTTGTCATGCAAAGTAGTCTCCCTGGAGTGCATAAGCAAATTGATGAGACAGTTAAGTCTCTCCTAAACCTGGGGATTCTTCTTCCTTCCCTATCTCCTTACAATAGCCCTGTTTGGCCAGATCAGAAGGCTGATGGTTCATGGCACATGATCATTGATTATCGCCAGTTAAATTGGTTTGTCCCTCTGCTGGCCACAGCTGTTCCAGATGTTGTGACCCTTACTGAGGACCTTTCCAGCAGGATTAAGAGTTATAATGCTATTTCTGATTTGGCTAAAGCTTTCTTCTCCATCCGTATTGCTGAACAGTCCCAAGATCAATTTGCTTTTACATAGAATAGCCTTCAGTACATCTTTACACTGCTTCCACAGGGTATGTCCATAGTCCTAATACACACAGGAAGACAGTATGAGGAAAAATCTATCCTGAGTTTGTGGATAAGAGTAAGCTGACTAAGCAAGAATGAAAACATTTCTAACTACCTCTCCACTTTTGTTTTCAAAGTTTCGTGCCAGAATGTTGCTTTGCTCTATTTTAATGTTTGTCTTGTGTGTTATGGGATGTCTAACATCTATTGAGACCTAACGTTGTCTGATCGAAACGTTGACTGATCATTTCCATGGATGCTGCCCAACCTGCTGAGTTCTTCCAGTGTGTTGTGAGTGTTGCTTAAACCTAGAGTGACTGGCCTCAGACAATTTTTTTTCTATGAAACAAGGTAAAGTGCCAAATTGATTGTAATTTGTCTCTTGCATCCCTGTAGTGTTTGAAGCTCTTACTCATTCTGTTTGAGTTGCAAATAGTTATTGTTAACATCTTCTTGATGTGTTCTTCCCCCACCCACCCCCCTCCCCTTAGGGATTAGGACATTTTAATATGAATGTTGAGGTTAATCCTTGGATCTGTATAATTTTCTCATTTTAATAATCATGATGATTAGTTTTAATCATTCAACTGATATTAATACGTACTCACACAACACACACAAAATGCTGGTGGAACGCAGAAGGCCAGGCAGCATCTATAGGAAGAGGTACAGTAGACGTCTTGGCCCAAAACATCCACTGTACCTCTTCCTATAGATGCTGCCTGGCCTGCTGCGTTCCACCAGCATTTTGTGTGTGTTGCTTGAATTTTCAGCATCTGTAGATTTCCTCGTGTTTGTATTAATATGTACTCTTTGCTTTAAGCAGAAGGAAGAGTTCTATATATCAGAATCAGGTTTATTATCACCGGCATGTGACATGAAATTTGTTAACGCAGCAGCAGTTCAATGTAATACATAATCTAGCAGAGAGAGAAAAAAAATAAATAAAATAAAACATAATAAACAAGTAAATCAATTACATATATTGACTAGATTTAAAAGAATGTGCAAAAACAGAAATACTGTATATTAAATAAAAGTGAAGTAGTGTCCAAAGCTTCAATGTTCACTTAGAAATCGGATGGCAGAGGGGAAGTTCAGACATTCAAAGGGCAGCATGCGTCATATTAGATTTTGTAAAACAATGATAGTCTATCAGATTGAAAGACCACTTAAATCTTTCAGAGTTCTTAGCATAAGGGGTCTACCTGTCTGTTAGTGAGTAAAATTTGCAAGTGAGTAAACAGTGTTCATATCTGTAGAATGTTTGCTGATAGTAACTGGATTCTTTCTTAGTCTCAGGCACCATTAAATGCAAATGACTGTCAAGTGATTTGATAGTTGGCTTGATACATCCTTTTTGGATTTGGGCTCATCACTTGTATGTAAACATCAATGCCCTTTCTTTTAAGTCCAAGGGAATATTGTATGTCTAGACATGAGTGAATGACGAAATGCCTATTTGATTTATAAAGACTGTTTCAATGGTCACAGGATGTTTTTGAAAAAAAACAAGCTGTGTTGAGACAAAAAGTTATAGTGTTTCTCTCTCTCTGCACTTGTGAAATCTGTATTTATGGGGTGCCTTTCCCAGCTTTGTAAGACTTCAACTGGGATTGGAGATTGCGATCGGTGCCTAGGACCCAGGGGTAGACTGATGAGTAAGTTAGAATTTGAAGTTCCCCTGACAACAGCAACAATCAAGTGGTGACTAAGAATCATTAGCCTTGCAGAAATCTTTGTGACTTGCTATGTAGATTTTTGGGGGTTCATTTGTGCTTTTTATTTTATGATAATAAATTAGGCTTCAGTTATATTGTTGTGTTTGTACCACATCTCATGGATACTCAAGTAGCTTAGGACTGATTAATCTAGCCCATTACAAAAATCTCTCTCATTTTCAAGTTGCTACTTAAAACTTACCCATTTAACCAAGTTTTACTAATCAGACCTAATAGCCCATAATGTAGCTTAGCTTTAATATTTTACTGGTGAACATTCTTGCTGATTTTAAAGGCAAAGGAATGTAGTAATCCCTGTAAAGGAAGTAGTGGTTCTTGTATTTAATGAACAAACAGACTGTGTAGAAGAAATAAAGACACTAACTAGAATTTTTGATCTGCAAAATATAATATGCATCATGGGAATGTGATCAAACAAAATAAGATGGATCTACACAGGAAGGTATTAGAGTAGATAATCAAAAGCTTAAGAACGGCTTGGAGGAGATCAAATATAGAAGACTTTCTTTGGAGAGTTAAGGGAAGGAAATTCCAAGGCATGTGGCCATAGCAACAGAAGGCAAAGCTGTTAACAATGCAGTAATTAAGGGTGGATTTTCAACTGGCAAACTGGCATGGGTCTGTTCAGAATGTAAGAGTTAAAGTGAGGCAGAGTTAAAGTATCTTAAATTAAGAAAACTTTAACATAGTAATGAAAATAAAAATTAAAACCACAGATGTTGGAAGTCTGAAATGAAAAGGGAAAATGCTGGGAACAATTAGAAAATCAGGCAGCATCTGTGACCATAAAATAGGTACAGAAGTAGGCCATCGAGTCTGCTCTGCCATTCGATCATGGCTGATCTATTTTCCTTCAATTCCACTTTCCAATGTTGGGGGAGTCCAGAACCAGAGGCCACAGTTTAAGAATAAGGGGTAGGCCATTTAGAACGGAGATGAGGAAAAACTTTTTCACCCGGACAGTTGTGGATCTGTGGAATGCTCTGCCTCAGAAGGCAGGAGGCCAATTCTCTGGATTCTTTCAAGAGTTAGATAGAGCTCTTAAACATAGCGGAGTCAAGGAAAATGGGGAGAAGGCAGGAACAGGGTACTGATTGTGGATGATCAGCCATGATCACAGCGAATGGCGGTGCTGGCTCAAAGGGCTGAATGGCCTACTCCTGCATCTACTGTCTATTGCCTATCCTCTCCCCGTAAACTTTGACACCCTTTCTAAAGAAACCATCAAACTCTGCACTAAATATATCAAATGACAAGGCCTCTATGTCCATCTGTGGCAATAAATTCTGCAGATTTACCAACGTCTGGCAAAATAAATTTCTCGTCTCTGTTCAGAAAGGACATCCTTGTAATTTTAAGTGGTGCCCTCAGGTCTTAGACTCCTTCACCGTTGGAAACATTCTTTGCATGTATTCTCTATCCAAGCCTCTCAATATTCAGTAAGTTTCAATGAGATTCCCCTTATTTTTCTAAACTCCAGTGAATGCAGGCTGAGAACTAAACTCTCCTCGTGTGTTGACCCTTCTATTCCTGGGATTTTTGGATCCCCTCTCATGCCAGCAGATACCTTCTTAGATCAGAGACAAAAGCTGCTCTCAATACTCCAAATGCAGTCTGACCAATGCCTTAAAAAGTCTCAGCATAATATCCTCAATACTTCATGCTCTTCCACCTATCTTTGTATTGTCTGCAAATGTGGCCACTAATCCATCAATTCCATCATCAAGTATTAACATATAACATAAAAAGTAGTGGACCCAACACAGGCAGCATCTGTGGAAAGAGAAACAATTAACATTTTAAGTTACCACCTCACTTCTCCTTCCACAGATGCTACCTCACCTGCTTATTGCTTCTATCATTTTCTGTTTTCATTTTAGTAGCAGGGTGTTGCTAAATGAGGTGCTATCGTGTGGGCACGTGCCCAAGTGGTTAAGGCATTGGACTAGCGACCTGAAGGTCGTGAGTTCGAGCCCCAGCTGAGGCAACGTGTTGTGTCCTTGAGCAAGGCACTTAATCACTCATTGCTCTGCGTTGACACTGGTGCCAAGCTGTATGGGTCCTAATGCCCTTCCCTTGGACAACATTGATGTCGTGGAGAGGGGAGACTTGCAGCTTGGGCAACTGCTGGTCTTCCATACAACCTTGCCCAGGCCTGCGCCCTGGAGAGTGAAGACTTTCCGGGTGCAGATCCATGGTTTCGCAAGACTAATGGATGCCTTTACTTATGTGCTAAAGTGCTGAGGAAGGAATAAGATTTAGGGAGCATCTCAGGTTTAAAAAGGTAAAATAAGCGTGTTCAGAAGTGCCTTGAAATGACCATTTGTAGAGACATCAAAGGGATGGGCAATTGTTTTGGTAGAGGAGTTGAGGTAGAGGCTACATAGCACAATGGCAGAGGTCAGAATAGGTGGGTCTAAGTGATTATCTCAGTCATGGACCAAATGTCATGCAAATGCATAGATTTTGGATATCAACACTGTTAATGGAACAGGTAAGCTAATTCAAAGAACACTTTGCATGTTCTCCCCCGGAGCCTGTGGGTTTCCTCCAAGTAATTTAGTTTCCACCCAAATCCCAATGAAGTGTGAGTTGTTAGGTTCGTTGATTGTTATGAATTTCCAATAGAACAGGAGGCAGAATCTTAGCAGGCATGTGAGAGAAACCAGGTTACAAGGAAACAAGTGGTGGAATGAGATTGTTGGAAGCATCAACACAGATTCGCTGTGGCAAGTAATCCCCAATGTCTGAGGGAAATATGATGCATTGCTCTCCCAAATCTGGATGCAGTTGAATGTTTTTCAAAAAATGTTATTTCACAATAGTTAGGGATACCCTAAAACAACTAAAGCATTGTAGCTGAAAGAGTTATACTGTAAATCAAACCCAGATTAAAATCTCGAATCAAAAATAACTACTTACCCATCGGCCAATTTTCATATACATGTTTGGCAATGTCGGCTGCTGAGTCATTGGGTGAAAATAGAAATTCTTTTGTTTTTCCACTGACCAAGATGAGTCGTAAATTAATCTGTTTTAAAAAAGGGAACATTCATTGTACTCCAGTGAAAAATCTAAATACTTGTATATATTTGTATTTATGCTCAACATTAATACTGCCATTCAAAACAGAAACAGCAGTCAATAAATTACATCCACACTATGCCAAACTAACAAAACAAAATTAGGGTTAACAGACTACAAGTTTCCTTTAGCATGAAAAAGCAAATTAAAATACTTTTATGGCCACAATTAACTTTGGATGCCATTATTTACAATGGCATATAGTAAAGTCTAATAACAACATGGCAACAGCACTTAAAGCCTTGTGAATTGTCAATGCTAGTGGATGATACATTTTGGCTCCTACTCAAGACTTGCACCATGACAAAAGTCTGTCTTCAGCCACTTCAACTCACTCCATGATATCAAGAAATAGTTGAATACTGAATGTAGCAATGACCATGGGGAAAAAAAATAATCTTGTCTGTCATAATGATGTCTTATAACCCAGAATTAGTCATTCCTTCAGCCAAGCTGCTGCCACAAAATTAGAAGACCAGTACACTGGCTTGGAAAATTGCCACACATGCCCGCCCACAAAAATAAATCTAATCTGGAAGATAACTTTCTAATCAGACTACTCCTAATCATCAAACTGACGCAAGTTGTTGTTGATATTGCTATCAACAAACTATTCAATTGATGTAGCTTGGGTTTCACTATGCTAACTCAGTTTCAGATTTCCTCACAATCTTGGTCTAAACAAGAAGCTGAGTACCAGGGATGAGGTGAAGTAAAAGCGAGTGACCTGCAACATTTGACTAACATTAAAATCGAGGAGCACTGATAAAACTGAACATCTAAGGACAAAGTTGAAATTAATTCTTTCATAAATCAGAAAACTTTAGAGTGTGGTCAATCGCTCTAACCATAAGAGGCTGCACAAGTTTCTCAAGGTAATGTTCTAGGCTGCTTCATCAACAAACTTTCTTTCATTACACAGTGAGAAATAATGTTGTTTGTCTAATTCCATTCACAACTCCTTTAAAAAAGCAGTTTCTGCCCTAATAGCATACAGAGCTTGGATTTAACTTAGCACCCAAGAGAAGGAAAATTTGACAATGCAGAACTCCATCAGCACAGACTAAAATGTTAGCCTGGGCTAGTGTTCAAATCTTTGCAGTGACCTGACTCACAGGTGACAGGGTCATTAATAATCCAGGACTTTGACACCTCAGCTAGGACACTACAGTTCTCAGTGCCCTGATCCAAAAAGCTGTCAATAATTCAGAGTACGGATTGAGCTTTGATATAAATATGTTCAAATGGAGACATGTTAATACCCAGTGTAATTTCCTTTGGGATCAATAAAGTATTTATCTATCTAACATTAAGTATTTTATACTGCCCCCTTGGATTTGATTACCTAAATTCAAAAACCACAAATTTGCCACATTAAACTTCATCTACCATTTCTCCACAAATATCTGCAACTGATCTATAGTACTGTGCAAAAGTCTTAGGCATACAGATATAGCTAGGACGCCTAAGACTTTTGTACTGTACTGTATTTGTCAACGTGGAGTCGAGATGAGTTTGTAAGTCAGGCGGAAGCAAAGGATTTGGTAATGCAGAGACTGGAGCACCACAGAGGGGTGGGAGACAGGTGGCAGAGGAGTATCAGGGGTGAAGGTGGTGCAATGCAGACATACCCACCCCTAGGACACCAGACAAGGTGATTTGATTCTAAACAATTGATTTATTGATCATTACAGAATGACTCTGGTTCCCACTCCCTCCTCTCTCCCTAGCCCTTTTCCCAACCCAACCCGCCCACTTCCCACTCTCAGTCCACAATAGAGACCCATATCAGAATCAGGGTTATCATCACTCACATCATGAAATTAGTTTTTTTTTGCAGCAGTAGTACATTGCAATACATAAAATTATGACAATACTATGCGATAGTTTTAGGCACCCTAGCTATATATATGTGCCTAAGATTTTTGCACAGTACTGTATATCCTGCAGTATCCTTTGGCAAACTTCTCGTCAGTGAACTTACCAACCTCCCACACATCCACATTTTCACCCGCATTTATTGTAACAAATCTCAGATGTCCCAGTACGGACCCCTGTGGAACACCACCGGTCATGGACCTCAAGCCAAAATAAGTCTCATCAACCACTACCCTCTGTCTTTTACAGGCAAGCCAATTCTGAATCCAAATAGTCAAGTGGTGCCCATGCATCTTAATCTTCTGGATGAGCTTACCATGAGAAACTTTGTCAAACACTTTACTAAAATCTATTTGGACATGCCCTTTCTGTGCAAGGCCTTAGAGATCGTGCAGCCATGAACTTCATCGTCAGTTGCAGTCACTGACTTGTGCAACTCACTCAGAGTGACTGTCGGTGTCACAGTAGCCTCCCTTACAATTGCCATTCCTCTCCAGTGACTATGTTTAGAGAGATGGCTAGGCCTAGGCAGTGTGACTGTGGTTTCATTTTTACCCCAACTTTTTTTTTTACGATGGACTGCACAGAGCACTGAGGCATGTTCAGTGCCTTTGAAATGGCCGTCATTTCCCCGACTTGTCCTGAATGCTCTTTTGGTCTGTTGAAAATCTATCATCCTGTTGGACCTTACAGAGACAGGGATAATTTAGTCTTATGAATTCATTGAAAACAGCCGATCTTCCAATTTTCAACAAATTGGGTGGATTGGCAAGGTAATACTACAAACTACACTTGAGGAAAGTTAGCCTAGTAATTACAAAGAGGAGGAATACATTTTCAGCCTCACTATTTTGGTTTTTAATTTTTACTTTACTTTATTGTCGTCAAACAATTGATACTAGAGTGTACAATCATCACAGCGATATATGATTCTGCGCTTCATGCTCCCTGGATTACAAATCGATAGTAAATATTAAAAATTTAAATTATAGATCATAAGTAGAAAATAGAAAAGGGAAAGTAAGGTAGTGCAAAAAAAAACTGAGAGGAAGGTCCGGATATTTGGAGGGTGCGGCCCAGATCCGGGTCAGGATCCATTCAGCAATCTTATCACAGTTGGAAAGAAGCTGTTCCCAAATCTGGCCGTACGAGTCTTCAAGCTCCTGAGCCTTCTCCCCAAGGGAAGAGGGACGAAAAATGTGTTGGCTGGGTGGGTCGTGTCCTTGATTATCCTGGCAGCACTGCTCCGACAGCGTGCAGTGTAAAGTGAGTCCAAGGACGGAAGATTGGTTTGTGTGATGTGCTGTGACGTGTTCATGATCTTCTGCAGTTTCTTCCGGTCTTGGACAGGACAATTTTCATACCAGGTTGTGATGCATCCTAGAAGAATGCTTTCTACAGTGCATCTATAAAAATTAGTGACGGTTTTAGGGGACAGGCCATATTTCTTTAGCTTTCTCAGGAAGTAAAGACACCAGTGGGCCTTCTTGGCAGTGGACTCTGCTTGCTTGGACTAAGTCAGGTCATTTGTGATATTGACCCTGAGGAACTTAAAAGCTTTTGACCTGTTCCACTTGCGCACCACCGATGTAAATGGGGTTGTGCAGTCCGCTACTCCTTCTGAAGTCAACAACCAGTTCCTTCATCTTGCTGACGTTGAGGGATAGGTTATTGTCTTCACACCATGCCACCAGGTTCTTAATTTCCTCTCTGTACTCAAACTCATCATTACCTGAGATACGGCCTACAATTTTAGTAAAGTGTTGACAGGTTTTAGAACCTTTAATTTGATTTAACACACTGCACAATGTTTTGTAGATTAGATCAAAAATCCTACTTCAATATATTTTAGAAAATAAGACAGTAAAATATGAAAATAGTTTAGTGGCAAAAATACTTTTACAAGACATTGTAACTACCTAAAAATTTAAGGAGATCTGTTACTGAATGTTCTCCCATTGAAAGGCCATACACCTGCTCAGGCTCATTTACCAACACCACGTCTAGTATGACCCTCCTCTCATTTGACCATCTACAAACTGATTTAAGATACCTAGGTGCACCTGGATTTGCCAAGAACAACCATGGTCACGGAAAGACCATGATCGCTCACGCCATAAAACACTGCAAATAACGAATGAACAAACGGATGCACCTAACAAATTTTGCCCCATCTAGACCTCTTGCACTGAGGAGGTCCCAATATTGTGGAAGTTCAAGTCATCCTTAACAACAAACCTTTTGATCTTACTGCTTTCCCTTGTCTGCCTGTTATGCAATGTCCTGGTAGGTATTTGGAGTTTGGGGGGGGGGGGGGAGAGGAGGGGAAGAGAGTCTGTAGTGTAATCCTAGAGTTTGTACTTCATTTTTTTATTTTTGAGTTCTACCCATATAGACTCAGTCAAACAAGTCCCCTCTTACTGCAGCTGTGAATATTATCTTCAATTAATAGTGCAAATCCCTCCCTCTCTACCTTTTCTAAATCACTGAAAATCTAGAACACTAAGCATCTTGTTCTGTCCTTCTCTCAACCAAGTCTCTAATGGCCCCAGCATTATAATTTTGTATATTGATCCAGGCTCCAAGTTCACCTTAATAATCCAATCATTAAAATAAACACATTTCAATCCATCTATTCCACCGTCTACTGCCGTACTCCTGCCTGCCTTTCTGTACATTCTTACTGGTTTACCCTCATCTTAATCCTTCTACTTTTTGACAATGGTGCCTGCCAAACCAATTTAAGCACTCCCAAGTTGCAGTGGCAAACCTCCAAACAGTATATGGTTCTCCTCCAGTCAAGACGCAACCCACCCCTCCCCAGAAATGGTTCCAATGATCTTAAAACCTGAAACCCTTTCCTCCTGTATCAGCCCCTTGGCCACACATTCATCTGTTCTATTTCTATACCTGCCTTGACTAGAACATGGGTCCGGGAGTAATCCAGAAATTAGTACCTTTAAGGTACTAATTTACTCGTCCTTACTGCCACCCCATTAGCCTCTGCATCCAACAAATCATCCTCTGCAACTTCCATCATCTCCAAAGGGATCCTACCACTAAACACATCTTTACCTCCCACCTCCCCGGCTTTCTGCTATTCCCTTGACCGTTTGTCCCCCCTCACTAAGCTCCTTCCCGGCGTGCTACACCTGTCCATATACCTCCTCCCTCACCTCCATTCAAGGCCCAGGGAGTCTTTCCAGGTGAGGCAACACTTCACCTGTGAACCTGCTAGGATTGTCTATTGTGTCTGGTGCTCCTGATGCAGCCTCCTCTACATTGCTGAGACTGGTCGTAAACTGGAGGAGCAACATCTGCCACAGGCGGATCTTCCTGGTGGCAAACATTTTAATTCTGATTCCCATTCTAACATGTCAGCCCATGGCCGCCTCTTGTGCCAAGGTAAGGGCACCCTCTGAGTTGAAAAGCAACACCTTATATTCTGGCAGCATCTCTAGGAAGAGGTGCAGTCGACGTTTCAGGCTGAGACCCTTTGTCAGGACTAACTGAAGGAAGAGTGAGTAAGGGATTTGAAAGTGGGAGGGGGAGGGGGAGATCCAAAATGATAGGAGAAGACAGGAGGGGGAGGGATAGAGCCGAGAGCTGGACAGGTGCTGGGCAAAAGGGGATACGAGAGGATCATGGGACAGGAGGTCCGGGAAGAAAGACGGGGGGGGGTGACCCAGAGGATGGGCAAGAGGTATATTCAGAGGGACAGAGGGAGAAAAAGGAGAGTGAGAGAAAGAATGTGTGTATAAAAATAAGTAACAGATGGGGTACGAGGGGGAGGTGGGGCATTAGCGGAAGTTAGAGAAGTTGATGTTCATGCCATCAGGTTGGAGGCTACCCAGACGGAATATAAGGTGTTGTTCCTCCAACCTGAGTGTGGCTTCATCTTTACAGTAGAGGAGGCCGTGGATAGACATGTCAGAATGGGAATGGGATGTGGAATTAAAATATGTGGCCACTGGGAGATCCTGCTTTCTCTGGCGGACAGAGCGTAGGTGTTCAGTAAAACAGTCTCCCAGTCTGCGTTGGGTCTCGCCAATATATAAAAGGCCACATCGGGAGCACCGGACGCAGTATATCACCCCAGCCGACTCACAGGTGAAGTGTTGCCTCACCTGGAAGGACTGTTTGGGGCCCTGAATGGTGGCCAAGGAGGAAGTGTAAGGGCATGTGTAGCACTTGTTCCGCTTACATGGATAAGTGCCAGGAGGGAGATCAGTGGGGAGGGATGGGGGGGACGAATGGACAAGGGAGTCGCGTAGGGAGTGATCCTGCCGAATGCAGGGGGGGGGAGGGAAAGATGTGCTTAGTGGTGGGATCCCGTTGGAGGTGGCGGAAGTTACGGAGAATAATATGTTGGACCCAGAGGCTGGTGGGGTGGTAGGTGAGGACCAGGGGAACCCTATTCCTAGTGGGGTGGTGGGAGGATGGAGTGAGAGCAGATGTATGTGAAATGGGGGAGATGTGTTTAAGAGCAGAGTTGATAGTGGAGGAAGGGAAGCCCTTTTCTTTAAAAAAGGAAGAGATCTCCCTCGTCCTAGAATGAAAAGCTTCATCCTGAGAGCAGATGCGGCGGAGACGAAGGAATTGCGAGAAGGGGATGGCGTTTTTGCAAGAGACAGGATGAGAAGAGGAATAGTCCAGATAGCTGTGAGAGTCAGTAGGCTTATAGTAGACATCAGTGGATAAGCTGTCTCCAGAGACAGAGACAGAAAGATCTAGAAAGGGGAGGGAGGTGTCGGAAATGGACCACCACTAAGCACATCTTTCCCTCCCCCCCCCTGCATTCCGCAGGGATCGCTCCCTACGCAACTCCCTTGTCCATTCGTCCCCCCCACCCCTCCCTACTGATCTCCCTCCTGGCACTTATCCGTGTAAGCGGAACAAGTGCTACACATGCCTTTACACTTCCTCCCTTGCCACCATTCAGGGCCCCAAACAGTCCTTCCAGGTGAGACAACACTTCACCTGTGAGTCGGCTGGGGTGATATACTGCGTCCGGTGCTCCCGATGTGGCCTTTTATATATTGGCGAGACCCGACGCAGACTGGGAGACCGCTTTACTGAACACCTACGCTCTGTCTGCCAGAGAAAGCAGGATCTCCCAGTGGCCACACATTTTAATTCCACATCCCATTCCCATTCTGACATGTCTATCCACGGCCTCCTCTACTGTAAAGATGAAGCCACACTCAGGTTGGAGGAACAACACCTTATATTCCGTCTGGGTAGCCTCCAACCTGATGGCATGAACATCGACTTCTCTAACTTCCGCTAATGCCCCACCTCCCCCTCGTACCCCATCTGTTACTTATTTTTATACACACATTCTTTCTCTCACTCTCCTTTTTCTCCCTCTGTCCCTCTGAATATACCTCTTGCCCATCCTCTGGGTCCCCCCCACCGCTTGTCTTTCTTCCCGGACCTCCTGTCCCATGATCCTCTCGTATCCCTTTTGCCTATCACCTGTCCAGCTCTTGGCTCCATCCCTCCCCCTCCTGTCTTCTCCTATCATTTTGGATCTCCCCCTCCCCCTCCAACTTTCAAATCCCTTACTCACTCTTCCTTCAGTTAGTCCTGACGAAGGGTCTCGGCCTGAAACGTCAACTGCACCTCTTCCTAGAGACGCTGCCTGGCCTGCTGTGTTAACCAGCCAACTTTGATGTGTGTTGCTTGAATTTCCAGCATCTGCAGAATTCCTGTTGTTTACCTTATATTCTGCCTCGGTAGCCTCCAACATGATGGCATGGATATCAACTTCTTTCCAGTAAACAAATTCTTTCTCCCCTCCCTCCCCATTCCCCTCTGACCTTTTATCTCTTTTCTTCTTCTGACTTTTAATGGTAGTTGGCAATCCAACTTAAAAGTTCATTACCGCCACCAAATGGACTGGAGTGTGTTGTAGAGAAATGGGAAATAAAACTCCTACTAGTTCTTTATCAAATGAAAACTACGTTATCCAAAAAACAGTATCAATTGCAAATAATGAAAAACAATATTGTGAATTAAAGTCACTTCCATTACTTAAAGTTTTTAAATGAAAAACTATCAACCCCCAAAGATAGTAGTGCAGCCTGCATTTGCTTTCTTTCCGCCTTATATGCTTCACACAGTAAAAGAATGTATTCAACTGTTTCATAATGACAATACCTACACACCACAGAGTGATGTTTTCCATCAAGACACAAGGAATAATTAAGCATGGTATGCTCAATTCTGTTGAGTCAACATAATTCCTTCCCTTCTTGTTTTACCCCTTCCTCCCATCAATCCAACTGTTTTGTGTGTTCTGTAAAGGTGTCTCTCCTTACGCCCATTATCCCACAAGTCTTGCCATAATCTCCAAATTCTTAGCCTTCTTTACCTCTTCTCCCTGCATATTACTTCCTCTCCTCCTCCTCCTCCTATCAGACCTATCCCAACCAACTGGCTTCAACTAACACCTTCCAGCTCACCTTCTTCCCCTCTCTTCACCTTTTTATCCCCCATCCTTCTCAATCCTGAAGAAGGTCTCAGCCTGAAACGTTGACTACCTGATGCTGCCTGAACTGCTAAGTTCCTCCAGAATTTTGTGTGTGTTGCTTTGGATTTCCAGCATCTACAGACTTTCTCATGTTTATGAAAAAAGGACCTCAAAGGTAGCAAATCAACCTCTTTCTTAACTCCCTATACTTGCTATGTAGAACCTCTTCCTCCTTTCAACCTATATCATTAGTGCTAATGCTCACTTGCCCCCTTCAGAATGATCTGCAACTGCTCCAAGATATCCTCAACCCTGACACCGCGGAGGAAACACACCATTCTGTCTGTCCCTTCTGTAGCCACTGAGAAGCGTGGGAGAAGAGGAGAAAGAAAAAGTCTCTTGAGAGGTGTAAGGCAAAAGAACTAAAAGGGATACAGTGCAAAGTAATAAAATACTAGAGGAGTTTTAAATACAGAACAATTAACTATGATCACTAAAACAATGTGCAATTATTAGTGGAAAGCTGAAATAAAAATCTAGAAACATTGATTACACAACTGTTAAAGTTAAAAGTGGTACCTAGGAACTTGCAGCACTTACGTATTTGGTTTTATTTCGAAATACAGCAGAGAACAGGCCCTTCCAGCCCAATGAGCCGGGTCATCCACAGCTCACCTATTTAACCATCGCCTAATCACAGGACAACTTACAATGACTAATTAACCTTCTAACCAATACGTCTTTGCACTGTGGGAAGAAACTGGAGCGCCTGACAGAAACCCACATGGTTCATGGGGAGAATTACAAACTCTGAACTCCAGAATGCCCCAACCTGTAATAGTGTTGCACTAACTGCTACGCTACCATGTCTAGGTTAGGAATCAGTTGACTACAAGCAGAACTCTCACATCTACATTAATTATACTTCCTACCACCCTGCCGCCTGTAAGCCATGAATGTTTCCAGTTTCTCGGCCTGTTTTATCAGCGCCCTTTTTCTGTACTAATTTTCCTTCATTATAAACTGCAGCCTTCCATTCACCACAGCTGACCAAGATGATGTTCTACAAGATCATATGGAGCTTGTTGGAAAACGGAAAGGTTGAAAACAGAAGAGTCAAAATAGGAGATGAGATGAGATGGATGATTAAAAGATAGGCAATTAAAAGTTTAGACTCATGCATGTGGAATACATGCAGGTATTCTAAAAAGCGATCATTTAAATAGTATGACCACCACAATATAGAAGAGAACAAGCTCAAGTTTAGTTACTTGACTGAACACAAATACAGGAAAACGAAACCTCGTTCCTCTAGAGACACAGTTCAACACACATGACTAACAGGTTTTGATTTCAGAAAAACAGTCACAAAGAGAAAAAATAAAGCCCAAGTCTGAGCAGCATGATTGCAGACTGTTCTGTTTTAGCTTGTTCCCCCACTAAGCAAATAGCTGAAATAGTGCACTACACTAAAAGGAATAAAGCATATCACTGCCTCATGGGGAGTAGAAGGTGACCTTGATGGTGGAAAGGGGAGGAGTGAAAAAGAGCAGTTGTGGTATCATCTGTGGCTGCAAGGAGAAAATCCCTGTGGTGTTGTAAATGTGCACTGGTGGAAATGGAAGAGTAAGCCAGAACATCTCGAAGGACTGATTCCTTCAAAATACTGATGGGGGAAAAGAGGACAGGATGTGACAAGTGGCTCCTCAGATGGGATATGCCAGAAAATAAGAAGGATAATTACCTGAAAGATTGATGGAATAGAAAGCGATGAGTAGAAAGAACAATTCTAGCCTTGCTCTGGGAATGGGAATGGAAAGAAAAGACTTAAGTAGAAGTGTGAGAAATGGAACGGACATAGTTGAGAGTCTCATCAACTGTGATGAAAGGGAACCTGCCGCTTACAATAAAGAAAAACATGAAAGGGATACCAAGTAAGCAGGCTGAGAAACTGGGAAATTGCAGTGCTTACAAACAACAGGGTGGAAGGAAATGCAGTTTGGGTAGCTGTGGGAATCCTTGTAGTCAGAGCTGATTGTCAGATTATCTGCAGAAATGGAATTAGGTTAACAAAGGGAGGGAAGAGTCAGAAATAGATCACAAAAGCAAGGACAAGGTAGAAATTAGCAGAAATGTTTATAAAAATGCTATCAGGGTAAGGGCAGGAAGCAGCACTGATACAGTCATCATTGTACTGGATAAGCAAGAGGAAGAATGGATCACGTCAATTTAAAATAGAAAATATACTTACCTCAGAGAGATAAGACATACCTTCGACTCATGAATTCCACAAAACCTTTTATTTGGAAGAAATGAATGTGCTCTAATTGGACAGTAAGATGTTAGAAGGATGAAGTTAGAGGTGGACCAGCCCCATCATCTTTTAGCTCAGGTGAACACTTTCTACCCAAAATTCATCTTTACAGGTGTTGTCTAGCCTGTTGAATTTCTCCAGCAATGTTTTGTCCCAGCTTGCTCATAAACATCTGATCAGGAATTTGGATTATTGTTAAATAATTTAAGAATAGAAAGTATACACTAAAATATAACTTCCCCATCTTCTTGCATGAACTTGCTTCTGAGCGAGAGGACCTGAGTTATAAGGAAAGAATGAATACGTTAGGACTCTTCTCCTTGGAACATAGAAGATTGAGGGGAGATTTGATTTAGGTATATAAAATTATGAGGGGTATAGATAGGGTAATGAAAGCAGGCTTTCTCCACTGAGGTTGGGTAAGAATACAACCACAGGTCATGGATTAAGGGTGAAAGGTAAAAAGTTTAGGAGGAACATAAGGGGATTTCTTCACTCAGAGCATGGTGAGAGTGTGGAACAAGCTGCCAGCACAAGTGGTGCATGTGAGATCGATTTCAACGTTTAAAAGCAGTTTGGATAGTTATATTGGCAGTAGGCATATGGTTGGCTATGGTCTGGGTACAGGTCAATGGGACTAAGCAGTTTAAATAGCTCAGCATAGATTAGATGGGCCAAAGGGCCTGTTTCTGTGACACTGCACATTTCCATGACACTCTGACTTTAAGCCCATGCCAGCCAATTACACCCATGTGCCCAAATAAACCTACTAACCCACAAGTCTTTGATGGGAGAAAACCAAAGCACCCAAAGGAAATCCACATGGTTATGGGGAGAACATACAAACTCCATACAGACAGCAGTGGGAATTGAATTCATGGCCAAATTTGAGGAACACCTCAAATTTTACTTGGACATTCAAAAACCTGGTGGCATGAGGCCAAGTTCTCAAACTTGCAGTAACTACTTTCCCTCTGTCACTTTTCCTTACTTTTCTTTTCTTTAAACCTCTTTCCTGATCCAACTGGCCCCCACCACCATCTTCTCCCTCCCCACCTTCTCCATTTCTCTATCAACCATACATTCCTCCCGCAATTCTCTTCTCAACCTTCCTTTACTCCACAACCCACAGTCTTCACTTCCCAGCTTCTGAAATCATTCCCACCCTCATTTGCCTATCACCCTCTTACCTGGATTCCCTTATCACCTACCAGCTCTTACTTCCTCTCTTCCCTCCATATTTTTTAAAACTTTCTCCCCTTTCGCTCTAGATTAAGGGTTTCAACCCAAAACACTGCCTGTCCATTTCTCCCCATAGATGCTGCCTGACACACTAAGTTCTTCCAGCACTTTTTGTATTAGATTAGTTTCACCGAGCCACTCATTCAGAATTATCCACAAAAGATGCTAGTTTTGCCCATATATTGAATGTTTTTGCCTTCTCTGCAAATTTCTTAAAATGTGGATTCAACCACAGTCAATTTCAAATATACCGAGAAAGTAACCCTAGTATAGTGCTGTAATTTGTCATGCACAGGTAACATGGTTCAGCCAGAATAAAGTCCTGAAGAGGTTTGTTTCACTGCTTCCAGAGATCATAAGACCATAAGACATAGGAACAGAATTAGGTCATTCAATCCATCGAGTCTGCTCAGCCATTCCATCATGGCAGATTTATTATTCCACTCAACCTCCATTCTCCTGCCTTTGACACTCTGGATATATTTAAGGCAGAGGTTGATAGGTTCTTAATTCGTCAAAGAATTAACCTCCACAGCAGTTTGTGGCAATGAATTCCACAGATTTACTACCTTTGGCTAAAGAAATTCCTCATCTGTTCTAAATGGGCATCCCTCTATTCTGAGGCTGTGCCTTCTGGTCCTAGACACCATCACTATCAGAAACACCCTCATCCACTTCCAGATCAAAGGATGTATTGATGGCAAAAGGAAAGCCTATTATCCTATTATGTGCTGGATGCAGAGGTTGGTGGGGTGGTAGGGGAGGACAAGGGGAATCGAACTGGTGGGTTAGCAGGAGGATGGGGTGAGGGCAGACGTGCACAAAATGGAACAGATGCAGTTTAGGAGAGTGTTGATGGTGGAGGAAGGGAAGCTCCTTTCTTTTGTCATCTCTCATTCTCAAGAACCTTAAGTTTTATTTCAGGAGCACAAACAAAATGCCTGACTGACCTGGACATCAAATAATGATTTTACAAAGTAGTAACAGTTTCATACAGCATGGCACTCACATGGGTGCCAATATCAATGTGACCAATGTTTTGCAGACATTTTTAAATGGAAAAACAAATTATTTACTGACCCAACATCAGCTAAGCCAAAAGCAGTGGAATCAAGCATCCAGTTCGAACTTTTTCACTTTTAATATTCCAACCTATTTTGCAATATAAATGAGGAAGAAAATGTGCTCAATTTCTACAGCTGTCTGTATTTAAATTTATCTACAATAAAATGATGCAGAGAGTAGTGGATCCTGCTTAGTTATGATGGCGCTAAACAGCAACTCCTTTGCTTGCATCTTTGGAAACAGTTCTATTTCTATCTTTGATATCTCTCCTTTTCCCTTTCAAGGTACTTTTGAAGATCCTGACCTGGAGTTACACTCTGACTTTGGTTCTTTGTGGGAATGGGATGTGCTCTCAGGGCCTCAGGACCGGCCATTTTTCGATATCCCAAGGACGTGGCCTGGAAGGTGAGTGCGCCTTCGGGGTTCCGGATTTTTGTGGCTCTGGAGACGGGCTGATTCAAGGTTGGTGTCAGTGCCTGATCAGTCGCGGGCGAACACGGAAGATCGGAAGCAGCGGGCCTGCTGCTGGCTATGTTCCCAGAGACCTGAGCCTTTCTGGGGCAGACTCTCTAGGCGCAGAGCTCAGAAAAAGCGACACAACAGACTTTTAACAAACAACCTGCTCTCACTGTGAAATGGGGACACTTATTTTTTCCCCTGATTAGGGAGAGAGAAAGACTGTGGTATGCCGAATTACTGGGTGAATGAGTAGCATTTGGGATACTGCAAGTCTGTGTCTTACTGACGCTTTGCTGCATGCTTGAGTGTGAGGTGGAGGGCGCTGATGCCTTTATTGCTGGTGGAGTAGGGGAGGGTTGTTGCCTTGCTGCTGCTTGTGTGTGGGAGGGGGGAGATGGGAGGACTTTGGGGTTCTAACATTTAACTGTCATTCATTCTTTGGGGCACTCCTCTGTTTTTGTGGATGTTTGCAAAGAATTTTAGGATGTATATTGCATACACTTCTGACATTAAGTGTACCTATTGAAACCTTTTGAACATCATGGTCAGTGAAGCAGCCCGAAGCTAGAAAATAGAAAGGATGGCTTCTCAGATTTTCAAAGTATCCAATGCAATTCAAGATAAAAGCTGTTGGCTTCAGTATACCCAACTAATTCAAGATGCCAGGATCACAAAACCACTAAACTTCATGCTTGCTTCCTAATTCTGAGACTACTCTAAATATTTCAAGACCTCAATCCATTCTTCTCTGTGTCCCCAGAGTGTAGAAATGACTTTAATATGTTCAACTCTGGCAACTTTCTCATTTTTCCAAGATCTGGGATTTCCTACAAAGTTCATAAATTATGAATTTATTCAAATACACAATTCAAAGCACATGTCATTATGCATGCTCTTCTACTCAAAACAGACTTTTTTTTACTCATGTTTGGAAGGCATTTAATTAACTTCTATGGAAGTAAATAAACAGTCGACTTGTCAGGTCGAGACCCTTCCTCAGGTCTGGGAAGGAAGGAGTAAGATCCAGAATAAAAACATGGGGGGAGGGGAAGGAGGATAGCTGGAAGGTGATGGTAGGAGTGGTCAATAGCTGGAGAAGAAGGAATCTGATAGGAGAGGAGAGTGAACCATAGGAGAAAGGGAAGGAGGAGAGAGCCCAGGTACAGGTGATATGCAGGTGAGAAAAGGTAAATGGCTAGAGTGGGGAATAGAAGAGGGGAGGGGAACCATCAGGTTGGAGGTTACCCAGATGGAATATGGTTCTGCTCCTCTACTCTGAGGGTGGTCTCATCGTGGCACAAGAGGCAGCCATGGCTCGACATGTCAGATCAGAAATGGGAATCAGAATTAAAATGTTTGACCATCAGGAAGTTCTACTTTTGATGGATGGAGTAGAGGTGCTCCACAAAGCAGTCTCCAATGTAGAGGAGGCCACATCAGGAGCACTGGACACAACTGATGACTCCAACAGATTAGCAGTTGACTTGTTACCTCACCTGGAAGGACTGTTTGGGGCCCTGAATGGAGGTGAGGGAGGAGGTGAATAATAGGCATGGCACTTTGTCTCTTTGCAGACACAACTGTCAAAAAGGAAATTAGTGGGAAGAGATGAATAGACAAGGGAATCACTGAGGGAGCAATCGCTTCGGTAAGCCGGGTGGTGGTGGGGGGGGTTAATGGAGTGGTAGGTAAGGACAAGAGGAACCCTTATCACTGTTAAGGCAGCGGGAAGATGAGATGAACGTGAATGTTCGGGGAATGGAGGAGATGCGGCTGTCGGCAGCATCAATGGTGGAGGAAGAGAAACCCCGTTCTTTGAAGAAGGCCATCTCTGATGTTCTCGTAAGGAAAGCCACATCATAGGAACAGCTGCGGTGGAGAGAAAGAAACTGATAAAAATGAACAAAAGTTTTACAGGAGACAGTATGGGAAGAGGTATAGTCAAGAGAGCCATGTGAATTGTTGGTTTATAAAAGATGTTGGTGAACAGTTTCTCTCCAAAGATGGAGACAGATTGAGAAAGAGGAGAGGTGTCAGAAATGGACCATGTGAACTTAAGGGCAGGGTGGAAATTAAAGGCAAAGCTGATGAAATTGACGAGCTCAGCATAGGTGCATGAAGCAGCACCAATGTAGTTACCAATTACACTTGCCCATTCACCTCCTCCCTTCACTGCTATTCAGGGCTCCAAACAGTCCTTCCAGGTGAGGAAACATTTGACCTGTGAATCTTTTGGGGTTGTTTATTGTGTCTGGTACTCCCGATGCAGCCTCCTCTACATTGGTGAGTCCCGTCATAATTTGGGGGAACCACTTCGTTGAGCACCCCTGCTCCATCTGTCAAAAGCACAACCTCCCAGTGGCCAAACATTTTAATTCTAATTCTCATTCCGACATGTCGGTCCGTAGCCACTTCTTGTTCCACGATGAGGGCACCCTCAGGGTAGAGAAGTAGCAGCTTGTATTCTGCCTGGATAGCCTCCAACCTGATGGCATGAATATCGATCTCTTCTTCCAGTAAAAAAATCCCTCGCCTCTCCTCTTCTATTCCCCACTCTGGCCTTTTATCTCTTCTTGCCCTGGGTCATCCCCTCCTTCCCTTTTTTCTCTGGTCCATTCTCTTCTCCTATCAGACGCCATCCTCTCCAGCCCTCTACCTTTCCTACCCACCTGGCTTCACCTACCACGTTGTAGCTATCCTCCTTTCCCTTACCCCACATTTTTATTCTGGCGTCTTCCCCCTTCCTTTCCAGTCCTGAAGAAGGGTCTCAGCCCAAAACAACAACTGTTTATTCATTTCCATAGATGCTGCTTAACCTGCTGAGTTTCTCCAGCATTTTGTGTATTGCTTTGGATTTCCAGCATTTGCAGAATTTCTCATGTTTATGATTGAATTAACTCTCACAACAGGAGTGTTTCCAATGATGGATCATATTAAAATACAGTGGCCTTTCAGAGGTTGAAGCAGAAGAGTCGGATGGGATTACACGGATGGTGGGTAAGCTGAAGAGACAGCGATATAGAAGAGAGTTAGGTTTAGTGGAACGAGGAAGGGATGAGGGTGTAAGAAGACCGGAGTGCTCCTCAGGTGGTGAATGAGTCTCCTTGACAAAATGTAACTATAGATTATAACTCTACAAAGATTCATGATCATTCATAAACGGGAGTAAGCCATTTGTCTCCTCATGCCTACTTTGCCCCTCAACAATTGCTGTATCTGAAAAGTCTTTCCTTCCTGTACTTCATAAACCAATGCAAAATCTCTCTGTATAAACATTTTCTACTTTTCCACCATTTAAAAAGGTATTACTATATTTTCCAAACATACTATATCCACTATTTTCTCTCATTATACTCCATATGCCAGCTACCTTTCCCTCTTCTTTAACCTATCAATATTTGTTACAAGCACTTAAGTTCCACCTGCAAAAAAAAAATCTGAATTTCCCAGTGGTCAACCATTTTGTTTCTATCCCAAGCCTAGCTGGCTATATTTCTGACTGTGAATCACAGGTTCTCATCACCACAAACAGGATACCGTCAGCACCTGCAGCCCCCTCTCCCATTCTTGGAAATGACTTACTCAGCTGATACAGAGAACTACCAGATCAGGTAAGCATTGAGTAAGCTTCCTTCATTTGTAAAAAAAAAATCACTGAATCGGGTGGGGCTTTATAACTGCTGGTCTTAATCACTTGTAATACCAACTCCTTACTCCCTCTTCTACTGCACAATTTCATTTGCATATACTACATGTAAAAACTCCAGTCACTCATTAAGTCTATTAGCTGGAAATGCAATGGAATGATCTTTAAATGATCACAATCATATAAACTTGTGAAGTTAGCAATGATGTCAGACCCCAGGGTCAGCACAGAAAACTGAGGAAACTAATATTTCCAACCTTCGTCCAATAGCCATGAAAAGATCAGCTAGCAGCACAAAGCCCATCTAATCTGGTTCAAATACATATTCAGAGATAATTGTTGGACTGTTGAAACCTAACATCAGCAAAACCAAAATGCTGATTATTGACGAGAGGAGGAGGAAACCAGAGGTCCCTGAGCCAGTCCTCATCAAGGGATCAGATGTGGGGAGGTCAGCAACTTTAAATTCCTTGGCATTATCATTTCAGAGGGTCTGTCCTGGGTCCATCACGTATGTAGCATTACAAAGAAGGCACAGCAGCTTAGAAATTGCTTAGAAGTTTGCACAGATTTGGCATGTCATGTAAAACTTTGACAAACTTCTATAGATGGGTGGTGGAGAGTATACTGATCGAGTGCATCTCAGCCTGCTATGGGAACACCAATGCCCTTGAACAGAAAGTCCTACAAAAAGTAGTGGATACAACCAAGTGCAGGTAAAGTCCTCCCACCACTCAACACATTTACAAGAAATGCTGTCACAGGAAAGCAGCATCTATCAAAGACTCGCACCATCCAGACCATACTGTCTTCTTGCTGGGCCATCAGGAAGGAAGTACAGAAGCCTCAAGTCCTACATCGCAGGTTCAGGAACAGTTATTACCCCTCAAACTTCAGGCTCTTGAACCAGGAAGGATAACTTCACTCACCGCAACAGTGAATTGATTCCACAACTAATGGCATCACTTTTAAGGACTCTACAACATGTGTTGTCAATATTTATTAGTTATTATTTTTCTTTTTTCATATTTGCACAGTATGTTCTCTTTTGCACATTGGCTGCTGGTCCATCTTTGTCATGCATGTTTTTTCATTAGTTCTACTGTTCTTTGTACTTATTGTGAATACCTGCAAGAAAATGAATCTTATGTAATCTCAGGTAATTCCTAAGGCAAGGACATCTTCATAGAAATGTAGAAAACCTACAGCACAATACAGGCCCTTCAGCTCATAATGCTGTGCTGAACATGTACCTACTTTAGAAATTACCTAGGGTTACCCACAGCCCTCTATTTTTCAAAGCTTCATGTACCTACCCATGAATCTCTTAAAAGACCCTGTCATATCCATCTCCACCACTGCTGCCAGCAGCTCATTCCATGCACTCACCACACTCTGCATAAAAAACTTACCCTGACATCTCCTCTGTACCTACTTCCAAGAACCTTAAAACTGTGCCCTCCCATGTTAGCCATTTCAGCCCTGGGAACAAACCTCTGATTATCCACACGATTAATGCTTCTCATCATCTTATACACCTCTATCAGGTCACCTTTCATCCTCCGCTGCTCCAAGGAGAAAAGGCCAAATTCAATCAACCTATTCTCATAAGGCATGCTCCCCAATCCAGACAATATCCTGGTAAATCTCCTCTGTACCCTTTCTGTAGTTTCCACATCTTCCTGAAGTGAGGTGACCAGAAATGAACACAGTACTCCAAGTGGGGTCTCACCAGGGTCCTTTATAGCTGTAACATTACCTCTCGTTGTAAAGCGCTGTGCTAACTGCTGCTCCACCATGCCATCCCAAAAGTGCCAGGTGTTCCATGCATACATGCCAACAAATTTAGTTTTTCCATGTATACATGATGAAAGTCATGTCCTGACTGATTAAAAGCTCATGGAATCCAAAGAACCTGCAAAGTTGTAAGAACTTCACAACATTGATGCAGTGGATTCTGGTTAATGGAGACACTTTGAGACAAATAAGCAGCTGCCCCAATTAACCGACGTTTCATACAAATAGTTAAAAAGGTATACTTACTGATTAACTGAGTAAAAATTATTTAAATAAAATACAAAATAAGTCAGAACACAACTACTACAGCACCATAAAAAGAAAGTTACTGAAAGGAAAATTCAGTGTACGTTAACATGTTCTTGACTGTAAATGAACAAAAGCAGCGCAAACACCTAATGCAGATAGTGGACTTCCTTCAAACACTGCTTTTGATGACTGCATCCTCCAATCTTCATTTTAATTGTAGCATTCAAGATGACTGTCGATAAATTCAAATTCATCGTAGTTCTTAACTTCACTGAAGTAGTGAAGTAGTTTGATTTTTACTCCCAAATGTTTCTGGCATCTCCAAGCCTGAATGCTTGAAACAGTGGTGAGTAAAACAGTTCTGAATTGTCTTACTGTTTATTATTCACCAACTATCAGTGACAAACATCACTGCTTTTTGAACACAAGCACGCAAGTGACACTATTTAAAAACTGTTCGTCCAAGCACATTGTAGTGTCTATCGGCCACATGACATGCATGCAACTGACACCAGCTACAAAATGTTTGGCAACAGTAGCCTGTCCCAATTAAGCAGCATTGTGTCCCAAATAAATGAAGGGAATCCTGGCCATTTTTGATTTGTTTTTACTCTTTAAGCATTATCCTAAATAATCAGCTGCCCTGATCAACCGGTGGTTCAGTAAACCAGAATCCACTGTATTAGCGATTCTGCTCAAATAATAGTCCTCTTCTATTGATTTTAATTTACCAGTGATTAAAATGATAGCATTAGGAATTTTTAAAACCTTAAAGTGAGCATTTGAAGTATTTTAGTCTTCCATCAAGATTTTTCATAATGTTATTAAAGTCTGTTATTTTATTTCTCAGCCAATGAAAACAATTTACAAAAGTTGTCTGGGGCTTACAAAATTAAACCTTTTAAGATCTTATTCAAGAGTCAAGCAAGTTTTCAGCTTTCTGATCAAGTCTTCATTAGATCTAGAGAATAATAAATGCCACATTCAAATTTTACACAACATTGATAGAACTGTTTTTTTTCTTTTGGTGGTTTCATATTGTTAGCTGCGCCACTTCTGGAACTGGTATTGTTTTTTGCAAAAATGACAGATGTCCCCATTTAAATAACATGATTACAAAAGTACCTGGAGTGAAAACTGTACAATAATCCATATTCCTTTCTCCAAAGAATATAGCATTTCACCAATTTCTTTAATCTCTAAGATTATCAGTCATTAACAAAAATATCAAAAAGATAAAAGGTACTGAAATGTGGGCACAATCATAATTTGGTGACTGGAATCTGGGTATGGTTGCGAAACGGGCTAGCAATCCAGAAACTTCAACCAGGCAGACATTCCCCAGCTGCTGGCATGGAATTTAAATGTAAGTAAGTTAATAGAAATAAAAGAGCCATTATCAGAGGAATATGTTACAAAAATCTGTCTGGATCACTGACATTCAGGGAAAATCCTTCATTCCCTACCAGCATTGCCAATGGCACTAACCCACAGGAAATAACGAACTCAATTAAATTGACCTATCACACTACTCAGATTTATCAAAACTGCTATGAAAAACGACATGAAACAAATTGAATGGATTAACTGGCATTCACCCAAACATATAAACAGTCAAATCCTGCCTCGTCAATGCTCATAAACATCTGGGGAAAATCATGGTAAGCCTTGCATATGTAATAGTAAAAACTACATGCTAAGTGCTAAGCAATTTCATTATCAATGAATCACATTAAAACTATGACAACGCGAAATGCAAAAAAAAAATTACTGGAAAAATACACCCAGGAGCATCAATCATCAATGATGGTGATGGACAGCATATGAAGACTTACATATAGTTAAGTTGTTCAAAGTCATCTACAGCATATGCACTGAGAAAATGATAAGTTGACAAACACAAAGCAAAATAAATTCCACACTATTATCAACCATTAATAAGGCATTTGACAGGAGGAGGCCTCAAGGAGTCAGTCTAAATTTTGAATACAGAAACAATCTTTCTATTGATTGGAATCATGCATGGAGACCATTAATCTCAACACTTAGGCATTAATGCAACTCTTCCCAGGAATGCCTTATAGACGAGTTTCTTCAGCAGCTTGATCAACGACCTTTTTCCATCCTAGTGACAGAAATGGAGCTGATCACTGATGTTTGCAACATTCAATTCCATTTGCAATTGCTCAGATAATGAAAAAAAACTTGTGCTTGCAAACAGCAAGACCTGAGCAAGATTCAGACATGGGAAGACAACAGGCAAGTAACATTTATATTGAGTGCACGTCAGACAATAATAACACTCAATTTAATGTAATTTAACAATCTTCAACTAATTTTTGAAAGGCTTTTAACCATTGTCATATCAAAACCAAATCACCAAGTGGAAACATAACTACACCAGCCAATAAGCAATCTGGCTAGAAGGGATGATTATACTTAGGGTTACTACAAGCAGGTGATTGGCATCATAACTTTCAAAACCTATCCACCACCCACTGAATACTCTCCACCTATCTAAATAAAAGCAATTCTTACAACACTCAAGACACTCAAACAACATTCAGAATAGAACAAGCAGTTTTCGTGGCATCTCATTCAATACTCGCCACCATTTGCAACCTCTGGCTCAGACCTAAAGATGCACTGGAGCAATTCATTAAGACTTCATTAATTGCAACCTCCAAAGCAGTGCCTATCATCACTCAGGACAAGAACAGGAATTAAACAGGAACATTACCACCTTCAAGTTATCTTCATGTGCCACATTCACCTGGAAATTTATTGTCATTCACTAACTATTGCTAAATAAAAGCAGGCCTGGACTTTACATTCTTACAGTGCTGTGAAAATATCTTAAAGTCTGTGGCAGTTCAAGGCAACAGTTAACACCCATCTTTACACAAAGATTAAAGATTTATTGCCTGTGTCCAATTCTATCAACAAAACCCACATCTTCTGCAGGTGTGGGTATCATTAGTATATTCATGAGAAAAAATGTGCAGATTATGCAGATAAAAGTACAGTCGGCCCTCCTTATCCGTGAGTTCCGCATGCGCGAATTCAACCAACCGCGAATCGAGAAAACCCCGAAGTGTTCTTCCAGTACTTGTCGTTTGAACATGTACTGACTTTTTTTTCATGTCATTATTCCCTAAACAATGCAGTATTACAACTATTTTACATAGCATTTACATTGTATTAGGCAGTATAAGTAATCTAGAGATGATTTAAAGTATATGGGAGGATGTGCATAGGTTATCGTGGATCGAAAAAAAACTGGAAGTTCTCTTACTAAGTAAGTCTGAACAGGTACATCCGGTATTAATTAGTGTCAGTTAGTCAAATGTTTGTCTTAGTATATAGTATATATTTTACCTTTCTATGCATTTAAAATACTAAGAAACGTATGTTTAAGCGCCGGGCTTGGGAAGTTCCCGAGTTTGATCCAGTGACAGATTGCTCCTAAGCGCGCTGTCCATCCCTGCTGGGTTGATGTGAAGGATCAAAAACCCAAAACCCCAAAACCCAATAATTAAACCACTGCGTTGCTGCGTAATAATTGTTGCTTTAATCAGGCAGGGCCTTTCTCATTATATCCTTTAAAATTGTTCCAATCATTGACCGACTGTAGCCTAAAGCTTTTCCAATGACTGATGGTGTTTTCACCTCTTTCTGATCACTTTATTATTTCCACTTTATTTTAAATCGCGCTTGTGATTATTTTCATGAACAGAAACACTACGGATTCAGAGCTCCGCCGCCGGGTCCTAATGCCCACTGCACTGAGATAGGTTAAATAAGGTCCGGGGTTCCGATGGGGCCTAAGGTCCACAGCATTGAGACAGGTCGAATAAGGGACTTGAGCATCTGTGTTTTGTGGTATCCGCAACGGGTCCCGGAACCAATCCCTCACAGATAAGGAGGGCCAACTGTATGTGAAAAATATTGTTGAGCTTTCATCTGAAATAAAATTAATGTAGTTTTCTGATGTCCACAACTGAAGTTGAAATTACAAAGTTGATGCAAACATTAAACTTATTATCTAGCCCAAAGAGACCATTATATTTGCATATAACCAATGTTATTAGATTGATTTTTTAAAGGTTAACTTCATTATTTACTTTGCTGTAAATACTATTTTACCTCAATAATAAAAGAACATAAAAATACCCCACATACAAGTGTGAGAGAGAGCCCCTTTCATATTGCTTGCATGTTTTTTTCTTGTAAAAGGAAATTTTGGAACCTTAATCAGCTTATAAAGGGTCAAAATAGAATTTTAACAATAGAAATACATAATACATTAGTTTTCCCAATTAACTGTGTTTCATTCAAGTACTCTATATTATGAACAGATGGACTAAGTATAACTCTGGAATTGTTCGAAGATGATCGAGGTGAGAAACCAGAAATTAAGAAAACATTGGAGGCCCAAGTAGTTTAAAATCTGAAGTTCGTGATGCAATAAATAAGATGAGGAAAGGAAAGGCAGCAGGTCCTGATGAATTAGTAATAGAACAAATTATCGCCCTTGAAGATTATGGAATTGAAAAACTTACTGATTTAATCAATGACATTTACGAAACCAGAAATCAGAAGAGATGAAAAAAAAATCAGTATTTATCACTCTTCCTAAGAAAGCTGAAGCAATAGAATGTGAATTACATAGGACCATAAGTTTAATGAGTCATATCACCAAAATACTTCTAAGAATTTTGATGACAAGAGCTAGAAGTAAGATACAAGCTGAAATAGGCAAAGAACAATGTAGTTTTGTGAAAGACAAAGGTACAAGAAACACAAAATTGATGTTAAGGACACTATCAGTACGAGCTATTCAAGTGCAAAATGATTTGTTTCTTCGTTTTACCGACTATACAAAAGCATTTGATAAATTGAAGCACAATAAGTTATTTGAAATATTACAGAAAATTCTAGTATCTAGATTCGAAAGACCTCCGCCTAATCAGAAATCTGTACTGGGAACAAACTGCCGCTGTAAGAATAGATGGAGAAGTGAGTCAGTTTATGAAAATCAAGAGAGGCGTTAGACAAGGGTGTGTTTTCTCCCCTGATTTATTTAATGTGCACAGTGAAACAATATTACAAAGAATAAGAGGCATCTTGGGAATCAAAGTTGGCGGTGAAAACATCAATAATTTCAGATATGCAGATGACACTTAATTGCAAGTACGGAGGAAGAACTACAAAACTTAATTGATATAATTGTTGGAGAAAGTGCAAAAATGGGTCTATCTATCAATTGTAAAAAGGCAGAATGTATAGTGATATCCAAAAAGAAGGAGAATCCTATCTGCAGGCTGAGAATAAATGGGGAAGACATTGAATTGAATGATCTGTATTATCATTATACATAGGTACAATGAAACTCTGTTTGGCTTCCTCTCAGGCAATTAAATAAAGCGGTAGATAAAAACAAGACAGCAATAGAAAAACAGTATTAAATAGATAAGTAGCAGAAAATAAGTTGCAGCAGCACCAGAATATCACAGTAATGCACCAAGTGCCGGTAGTGCAAGTATTTGAGTCCTTGTGTATGCGTGTGTATGCTCACAGTTTCAGTCATTGTTCTGTGGGAGTGGTGTGATGGAGGCCACAGCTCTGCGATAGAAGCTGTTCCTCAGTCTATTTGTTCTGGCTTTCAGTGTCCTGAACCTTTTGCTGGACGGCAGCGGGTCAAACAGGGAGTGGCCGGGGTGTGTGGTGTCTCTGGTTATGCTGACTGCTTTCCTCCTGAGTCTGGAATAGATGGTGTCCAGTCCTGGGAGCTCCATCCTGACAATTCGCTGGGCTGCCTTCACCACATGATGCAGGTCTTGGCGCTCAGCGGCTGTGCAGCTGGCACACCATACTGTGGCACTGTTGGTCAGGATGGTTTCAATTGTGCTTCTGTAGAAGTTAAGCAACAGCTTTTGTGGGAGTTTGGCCTGTTTCAGCTTTCTGAGGAAGAAGAGTCTTTGTTGAGCCTTTTTTTTTTACAAGCAGCGAGGTGTTTTTTCGCTACCTAGGAAGCTGGGTGACATCAGATCGCAGGTGCGACTTGGACATCAAATGAATAGAGATGGCAAAAGACACCTTTATGAGAAGGAAGAGTATACTGACCAATACTAAACTAGGCATGGCAACGCGCCTCAGAGTACTGAAATGTTATGTTTATCCAGTTATGTTATATGGCTCAGAATGTTGAACAATATCTAGTGACACGAGGAAACGAATTGTATCAGCAGAAATATAGTTTTTGAGGAGGATGCAAAGAATATCATGGACGAAACGAATATCTAACGAGGATGTCATGAACACAGCAAACACAAAAAGAGAAATAACGTATGAAATAATGAAAAGGCAACATAACTTCATTGGACATGTGATTAGGAAAGAGGAGTTAGAATGCACTGTAATTATGGGAAAGATTGAAGGGAAGACAAAGACAAATGACGATGGAGACAGCAGAGAGAATTGGAAATGAATACCAATGAAATGATTCACTTGACCCGAAACAGGAGTGTGTGGGCCATGGCAGTCAAAGGTCAAACTGGGCATGGCACCTGATGACGACGATGACTCTATAAAGCAGGATCTGAATTTGCTAATAAACACTAAACTACCTTAGATCTAGTTGTAATTAAAGACTGAAATATAAGAAACTTTTTAAACACTCACCCTGCAATTCTGATTGAAGATAGGTCTACAAATCATCATGAGATTAATCTAAATGCTGTCAACTGAAATAATAGTGCTTTCTTGCTCTTGACCGCAAAGGAATCAGTTATTTTTTTAAGGAATGAAATTAAACATAACAAAAACTATATGACCAAAAAGGCAATAAATACAATCTCCAAAAGGTTATAAAGTCACTAGAATCATGCTTCAAACAATGTCTTGCAGTTCTATTTTATTTCAACTTGGAAAAAGTTATTTACTATATGCACATGATAATTAGTATATATTGTGATTAGAATTTATGCACCTGTAAAAATATCCATTTTGAAACCTTAATTTATAATCAGTCTGTGTCTGCAGATTAGATTTGCAGTAGTTCATAATGGGAATACTTGATTCCCTTGAGAGCTGCATACAAAAAGTTGTCACTCTCTAGGACCATCTATAAAGTTGCCAAAGCCATTAGAATCGCAGGTGGCAACAAGGAGATATACAGGAGTGAGATAGATTGGTTCTTTGAGTGGTGTCTCAACAACAACCTTGCACTCAAGGTCAGCAAGATAAAGGAATTGATGGCTGACTTCATCAAGGGGAAGTCAGGAGAACCCACACCAGTCGATACTGAGGGGTTAGCAGTGGAAAGGGTAAGCAGTTTCAAGTTCCTGGGTATCACCTCAGAGCATCTACCCTGTGCAAACACATTGATGCAGTTATGAAGAAAGCATACCATCAGCTCTACTTCATTAGATGTGATGTCACGAAAGACTCAAACCACAAGAGATGTACAGCGGAGAGCACTCGGATTGGTTGTATCACTGCCTCGTATGGAGGCTCCAATGCACAGAATCACAAGAGACTGCAGAGGGTTGGAGATTCAGTCTGCTCCGTCACAGACTCAAGCCTCTCCCCCATCGAGTATGCCTTCAAAAGATGGAGCTGCAAGAAGGCAGCATCCATAAATAAGGATTATTGTCTGGAACATGCTGTTATCAGGGAAGAGGCACAACAAGCATGAAGATGCACACTTAACGTTTGAGGAACAGCTTTTTGCCCTCCACCATCAGATTTCTGAATGGTCTACGAAGCCACAAACACTGCCTCACTACTCTTATACCAGTTATTTTACATTTTTTGTTACTGTAGTTTATGTCTTGCACTATACTGCTGCCACAAAAACAAAAAAAATCACAATGTATGTCAATGATAATAAACCTCATTCTGATTAAATATGCTTGACTTTAAATATATTGATATAAACATAATAGTTTCACAGTCAAGAGATACATGTGTGTCATCATAATCATACATGCTGTGTGATCTAGATGTGGGGTTTGAGAGAAAATGTGATCACTACTTAAATCTAAAATGTCACTAATGTTTTCTGAGTGCTGGAGTTAGTGTTTTGTTTAAGCTATATTCCCCACCAGTCTCAAAGGGCAACATCCATCATTAAATACAATAGTTCAAATATATTTGTTACGAAATATATTCTAATCATAAACACACAAAAGTCCTGAAGGGTCTCAGCCTGAAGTGTCAAGTGTCCACTTTTCCATAGATGCTGCCTGATTTGCTGAGTTCCTCCAGCATTTTGTGTGTGATGCTTTAGAATTCTAGTATCTGCAGATATTCTTGTGTTTACTATCCTAGAGCAGTGTTGAAAATTTAAAATTGTAATACAGCACTGCTTTTAAAGCTGATATTCCCAAAATGAATTATGAAGACATACTTAAGAATTTACACATTTTGATCATTTTTCATAACCTGTTATTTTTCCAAAAAATGTTAATTTAAAGTACGATCACTGCTGTATGGAAATTTTTATAGCTAATTAGCACATGTCAAGACTCCAAAAAAAAAGGCAGCAAGATGATCTAATTTATGGTCATGTTGACTGAAGAATAAGTATTGTAGGGACAATTCTCACTTGCTTTGAAAAGTATCTTGAGATTTTCAAGTGCGTCTGAGAAGGCAGTTAACATAGTTCAACATATCATCCAAAAGATGGCACCATTTACAAAGCTATGCTTCAGTTGTACTACATTCTGAAATGGGGCTCAAAAGACCTTCTGTTCATCATGAAAAGCAGAATAAAGTCGTATCACACCAATATCATGAAAATAAATCAAAGGGAAAAGTTACAGCAGGCATCTCCCCCCTTCTCACTAAATCTTAATAAAGTCCTTATACTAGGATTACATCTACATGAAGTTATTAACATTCGAACTTCATTAAAAAATTCTGAACTAAATCCAACACATAGCAACAGAATGGTTCAGTTCTAATGATTTACCCCTGAATTCTGGTGCTGCCCGTAGGGATTCAACATACTCTTCCCTTTCTTCAGAGTGCTCCCACACCCCAAAAACATGCAGGCCATTAGATAAGTTACTCATTATAAATTTTCCCTGGTACGAATCTGCATAGTAAAATATCTAGGGGTGAGAGTTTTTGGGGGCGGGGAGGAGATAGAGGTGATGGGAATATAGGGAGAATAGAAACATAGAAACATAGAAAATAGGTGCAGGAGTAGGCCATTCAGCCCTTCGAGCCTGCAGCACCATTCAGTACGATCCTGGCTGATCATCCAACTCAGAGCCCTGTACCAGCCTTCCCCCCATACCCCCTGATCCCTTTAGCCACAAGGGTCAGTTACAGAGAAAGGTTGAGTAGGTTAGGACTTTATTCCCTGGAGCGTAGAAGAATGACGGGAGATTTGATAGAGGTATATAAAATTATGAATGGTATAGATAGAGTGAATGCAAGCAGGCTTTTTCCACTGAGGCTAGGGGAGAAAAAAAAACAGAGGACATGGGTTAAGGGTGAAGGGGAAAAGGTTAAAGGGAACATTAGGGGGGGCTTCTTCACACGGAGAGTGGTGGGAGTGTGGAATGAGCTGGCAGATGAAGTGGTAAATGCGGGCTCACTTTTAACATTTAAGAAAAACTTGGACAGGTATGTGGATGAGAGGTGTATAGAGGAATATAGTCCAGGTGCAGGTCAGTGGGACTAGGCAGAAAAATGGTTCGGCACAGCCAAGGAGGGCCAAGAGGCCTGTTTCTGTGCTGTAATGTCCTATGGTTCTATGGTCCTAACATGCTAGCTGGCGAGGCCAAGACTCCATCTTATTGTATAAGAGGTTCAAAGTTCAAAATATATATATTATTAAAGTATGGATTAGGGTAGAATTCATGTCATAATGGGTACTTGGTCAGCATGAACTCAATGGGTTAGAAACATAGAAAAACATAGAAAACCTACAGCACAATACAGGCCCTTCGGCCCACAAAGCTGTGCCGAACATGTCCTTACCATAGAAATTACCTAGCCTTCCATTTTTCTGAGCTGCATGTACCTATCCAGGAGTCCCTTAAAAGTTCCTATCGAACCTACCTCGACCACCGTCACCAGCAGCCCATTCCATGCACTCACCACTCTCTTGTACAAAAAACTTACCCCTGACATCTCCTCCGTACCTACTTCTAAATACCTTAAAACTGTGCCCTCTCATGCTAGCCATCTCAGACCTGGGAGCTTATTTCCATTTTGTTTCTCTCTAGGAATTTACATCCATAAATACTTAAATTTTTTATGTAGCTACTTCTAAATTACAAGAAGGCTGGGGCAAAATAAAAAGGCTGGTATTATTTAGCTAAACTCTCAAGTGATAATACAGATCCAAGTCACAATTTAATTATTCCTACATACAATACAAAAGCAGCAAGCAAATGTAACAAAATGTGGTATATTTGTGGACGATTTAGTTTCAAATAATAAATTTAGATGCTTCTATTCTAATGTTTAAATGAGTTGAAATAGTTCTTCAAATGAACATAGTTTAAGCATTGCTTCCTCAGAGAGCACTATCCAAGATGTGTGCTCTGACAGACAGAAGAACTTGGGGAGGCACAGCAACTGCAAGAATACATTGCTATATTTAAAATAAATATTTTAAGACAGGTATGAGAAGGCAGATGACCTGAAATGTTAACTCTGGATCTCTTCTGACCTACTAATTAATCCAAGTATTTTGTGATTTTATTATCTGGGTAAGTGTTATCTTTTCAGCTGCAAGGCCGGCGATGCATCATGCCCATACCAGGATCAAGTCCTAGTTCATCCCCTCAGAATCAGAAAGAAAACTAGAGAGGAAATAGCAGCCGGGGGGGGGGGGGGAGAGGAGGAGAAAGTAAATCAGCAGGTGGGAGATCTAGTCATCATGATCCACGAAGGAGACAATGCCAGACAGGACGAAGGACATTCTAATGAAGGGATACAAATAGCTAAAATCCAAATTTTAAAGTACAGCTACAAGAATGATAGTCTTTGAATTACTGAGCCAAGTATGTTGAAATTGACATGGGATAAATACAAACCTCATTCTCAGAAAAGTTGGGATATTTTCCAAAATGCAATAAAAACAAAAATCTGTGATATGTTAATTCACGTGAACCTTTATTTAACTGACAAAAGTACAAAGAAAAGATATTCAATAGTTTTACTGACCAACTTAATTGTATTTTGTAAACATACACAAATTTACAATTTGATGGCTGCAGCACACTCAACAAAAGTTGGGACAGCAGCATGTTTACCACTGTGTTACATCACCTTTCTTTTTAATAACACTTTTTAATCGTTTTGGAACTGAGGATACTAATTGTAGTAGATTTGCAATTGGAAATTTTGTCCATTCTTGCTTGATATAAGACTTCAGCTGCTCAACAGTCCGTGGTCTCCGTTGTCTGATTCTCCTCTTCATGATGCGCCACACATTTTCAACAGGAGATAGATCTGGACTTGCAGCAGGCCAGTCAAGCACATGCACTCTGTGTCTACAAAGCCACGCTGTTGTAGCCCGTGCAGTATGTGGTCTGGCATTGTCCTGCTGAAATAAGCATGGACGTCCTGGGAAGAGACGTCACCTTGATGGCAACATATGTCTCTCTAAAATCCTATTATACGCCTCAGAGTCAATGGTACCTTCACATACATGCAACTCACCCATGCCGTGGGCACTGATGCACCCCCATACCATCACAGATGCTGACTTTTGCACCTTTTGCTGATAACAATCTGGATGGTCGTTTTCATCTTTGGCACGGAGAACTTGACGTCCGTTTTTTCCGAAAACCAGCTGAAATGTGGACTCATCTGACCACAGCACACGGTTCCACAGTCTTTCGGTCCATCTGAGATGAGCTCGGGCTCAGAGAACTTGCCGGCGTTTCTGCATAGAGTTGATGTATGGCTTCCTCCTTGCGTAATACAGTTTCAAGTTGCATTTCTGGATGCAGCGACGGGCTGTGTTGAGTGACAATGGTTTTCCAAAGTACTCTCCAGCCCAGGTGGCTATAATTGTCACAGTACCATGACGGTTTCTTAGGCAGTGTCGCCCGAGGGCTCGAAGATCACGTGCATTCAACAGTGGTTTCCGACCTTGCTCTTTACGCACTGAGATGTCGCTGAATTCTCCAAATCTTTTCACAATATTATGTACTGTAGATGTTGAAAGACCTAAATTCTCTGCAATCTTGCATTGAGAAATGTTCCTTTTGAACTGACTAACAATTCTCTCACGCATTTTGGCACAAAGGGGTGAGCCACGACCCATCCTTGCTTGCAAAGACTGAGCCTTTGATGGATGCTACTTTTATACCCAGTCATGATACCTCACCTTCTACCAATTAGCCTGCTTAATGTGGAGTCTTCCAAACCGGTGTTACTTGAATATTCTGCGCACTTTTCAATCTTATTTTAACTCTGTCCCAACTTTTATTGAGTGTGTTGCAGCCATCAAATTCTAAATTTGTGTATATTTACAAAATATAATTAAGTTGGTCAGTAAAACTATTGAAAATCTTTTCTTTGTACTTCTGTCAGTTAACTAAAGGTTCACGTGAATTAACATATCACAGATTTTTCTTTTTATTGCATTTTGGAAAATATCCCAACTTTTCTGGAAATGGGGTTTGTAAGATTAGAGAACTGAATTGCAGTAAAGCAGAAGAATTTGAGCTCAGAAAATCAAATGGAGTCGGTTTGGGTAGATTTAAGAAATGGCAAGAGGCTAAAAATTGTTAACACAGGGCAACATTTAAAATTACTAATGGATCTAACAAAGATAATGAAATAATCATGGGGGCCTCTTCATTTGTATACAAATTGAGTAAAGCACATAAGCAGTATTTTTCATTAAGTGTATAAGAGATGGTTATCTAGATTAGTATGTTGAGAAACCAATAAAGGAACAGGCTAATTTGGATATGGTATTACATAATATTAATAGGCATTCTGGTAGTTAAGGGAGCTTTAAGGAAGACTGAACACAATACGAAGTTCTATATAAAAAATAAAATTTAATATTATGCCGGGTTTTAAATCTAAAATAGATCAAGTTTTGTGCATTAAACATAAGCTACAGCAGAATGGGAAACTGAAAATAGTTGTAACAGTAAACTAGACTGGCTAATATTTAAAGAATTAATATGTCCCGTTTACTAGATATATTTAAAGTGGCTGGGTATGGCTCTCAAAAGAGGTTAAAGATAATATTAAAGAAAATGCACAAAATATTATCAAAAAAGAAATAAGCCTGAGGAGTGGCAAAATTTTAGAATTTGGCACAGAGTAACTAAGGCACTGATGAGCAAAGAGAAAGTGCAAAACTGGAATCGATTAGCAAGGGTAGCACATATGGAAAAATATAGATATACTTACGTGGGTCCTTTACAGAGTAAACTAGAGATATTATATTGAGGAATAATGAAATGTCAGAATTTATATAAACTTTCTGTTATCAAATATTTGTAGCAAATCTAACTCTTCAGTTTAAGGAACAAAAACAAGGAACAAAGATGATCAGTCTGACACAAGTAGTAAGAAAAGTTCTGGAACTATTGTTATAGGATAACAGAAAAAAATTTAGGATTGGACAGAGTTAATATGATTTATTATAGGAAAATCCTATTTCACAAATCTCAGTTTTGGGATGTAGCTAGCAGAATACAGGTTACAGTCCATTTGCACCTCGAGAAAGCTTCCAGTAAGTTGCTGCACAAAAGACTTGACAAAAAGTGTGATAGAAATGAGTAAAATCTGACATTAACTGAGTTGATTATTAGGCAATAAACAATTATAGGGAGGTGACTTTTGAGTTGGAAAGGATATGAAAAGTGAGTTGCTGTAGATGGAGTTGACAATATTGAGCAGTTCTGGTTACTGAATGCCATTGCAATTACTACAAATTATAAAAAGGATATGGAGCTTTGGAGTGGGCACAGAAGTAGTTCACTGGGATGTTGCCTGGATAGAAAGAGGTTGGACAAACTCTCTGTAGTGGAGGCTGAAGGGCAATATGTATATAAAATTGAGATGTATTGGAAGGGTATTTAGTCAGAATGTTTTTCCCCCAGGGAAGAAATGCCAATTATATAAAGTATAGCTTCAAAGTGAGAGAGGGCAAGTTTAATGGAGATTTGCATGAATAATAGGTGCCTGGAACACGTTGCCCGGATAAGTGGTTGAAATAGATACATTAGTAATGGTTAGATGACATTTAAACATAACTTAGGTTTATCACTGCTGTGCCTTTAAATTACATCATAGTCATTACAGACTCCATGGGCTGAAGGGCATGTTCCAGTGCTGTTCTATATCCACAGGTTGGCGTAAGAATAAGAAGGTGGCATTTAAAATCCTGAGGCATTGAAACTGTTCCTAGGGATGGTAGGACTTCTACAAACTGATCAGTTAACACACAGATAATACTGCATCCTTTGGGGGGGCAATTGCTAGTGTTGTTAAGAAGGGTGAAAACCAGCAGGGTGAAAACCAGCATGGTGGATACCCAGGCTGGGAAGCAGGACAAGAAACAAAACTGTAAATGAAAGAAAGCAAAAGATAAAGACTAGAAAGAGCATAAGCAAATAGAGGCACAGCAGACTACCCATCAATTTGAGAAAAGGTAGTTAAAAAGATGAAATACAGAATTCTATAGCTAAATGCATATACTAACCAAAACATTAAATGAACTGGCAACACAAGTAAAGACATTATGAAGACACACAAACAAGATGATCAAAATAGGGAATGTAATATTTAGAGATGTTTGACCTATAACCTTAGAGGACAGGCAGGAAATAAAGTGTGGATATGTATCACTATTAATATGTGGTAAAATAAGAGGCGATTTAGCCTTAGAAGATAAAATCCATTTATGAATTTACTGGTTGGGGGGAAAAGATAACAATGGTAGGGGCAATGTATAAACCCCTCCCCCTTCCTATTCACACTGCAGGAAGTACAAAAGTCTAAAAGACAAAATAATGGGTTGGATTAAAAATAGGACATTATTTTAATTTTCATGTAAATTGGATTAATCAAATTGGAAACAATAGAAACGTGCATGAATTCAGAGTGCACTTCAGATGCATTATGGAGGAATACATTATGGAGCCAAACAAAGAGGCTATTTGACTCCGGTTACACATAAAGGGCAAGATTAATAAAGGATTTCAGAACAGAAGATCCCTGATAAAACAGTAATTATATAGAATTTAGCATTCATCTTAAAAGTAAAAAAAAATTAAGATTTGAAGCAATTGGGTTAAACTTCAGTAAGTAAAATTATAAAAGAATGAAAACAGAATAGACAGATTAGCTAGTAAGAAAATAGATGAGCAGGTGGAAATATTGAAGGAGACAATTCATGGCTCAAAAGTACGTTGAGGAGAGGGGATAGGAGAAATGAACCAACTGTGAAAAATAGAAGATATTGAAGGATATATAGTGGTAAAATTTGACTTTAGGACCAAAAAGTGGGATATTTAGAATCGAGTGGAGGACTAAAAATAGAAGAGAAAATAAAAAGAGGAAAGGCGACAGAAAAATATAAAAGCTGACAAACCAGTTTCTTTAAGTACACAGAAAGTTAGGTTGAAAGTGAACAGACGGGGTGTAGACCGCTAAGTTACACAGGAGTTAAACAAATGTTTTGTATCAATTTTTACGTTAAAAGATACCACAAACATCCAAATAATACTAAACTATAGAAGAATTAATACCTTCACCATAACAATTGGTGTCAAACAAACTGAGAATGTTAAAGGCTAATGTCCTCTAATTCTAAGAGTGGCCAGAGATAGTGGATGCAATGGTTGTGAACTTGGTTATTGGAAAAACATTGAATTCAATTAAGTAACAGAACATAGAACACAGAATAGTACAGCACAATACAAGCCGTTTGGCCCACAATGTTGTGCCGACCCTCAAACCCTGCCTCCCATATAAGTCCCCACCTTAAATTCCTCCATATACCTGTCTAGTAGTCTCTTAAACTTCACTAGTGTATCTGCCTCCACCACTGACTCAGGCAGTGCATTCCATGTACCAACCACTCTCTGAGTAAAAAACCTTCCTCTAATATCCCCCTTGAACTTCCCACCCCTTACCTTAAAGCCATGTCCTCTTGTATTGAGCAGTGGAGCCCTGGGGAAGAGACACTGGCTATCCACTCTATCTATTCCTCTTATTATCTTGTACACCTCTATCATGTCTCCTCTCATCCTCCTTCTCTCCAAAGAGTAAAGCCCTAGCTCCCTTAATCTCTCATCATAATGCATACTCTCTAAACCAGGTAGCATCCTGGTAAATCTCCTCTGTACCCTTTCCAATGCTTCCACATCCTTCCTATAGTGAGGCGACCAGAACTGGACACAGTACTCCAATTACTATAGAAGAACATTTTGTAAGTTATAATCTCATCAAGCATCATCACATGACCCTTGAAAGGCAATCATGGCTGAGAAGCTTATTAGAGTTCTTTAAAATGGTATCAGCCATGAGAACCAAAAAATGTAAAGTGAAACAAGTGGGGAAAAAAGTCAGTAAGTGGAGTGCAATGTCGGAGAACATGGAGTGGTTCACTTTTGAAGAAGGATAAACATCAGCATAAAGGCAAGGGTGGTGGTGAGGGTTCATATAAATGAAACAGAAGTGAAAACTGTTGCAGCAATCAGGATGCTGATTTTTATTGCAAGGACACTGGGAAAGTACCAAAGTTTCACTACAAGGCATTAATGAGGCCACATCTAGAGAAAACTGGTAACTTGCCCCTACTACAAGAGGATTTTTGTTCAAAAGTAGAGATGTCTTGCTCCAATTGTATAGAGCAAGGCAGCATCTAGAATTGTGGGTACAGGTCAACTGTCCACAGGCAAGGATGGATGTACATGCAACATGTGAAAAGGTTCAAACGATTAATTAATGGGAATGTGGATGTGTCGCTTGAGGATAGATTTTATATGAACTCCAGCCAATACTCTTTAGTGATTAATAGAATAAAAACATTAAAAATCCTTAGTGATTTACAATGTAAATACAGAAACAATGCCCTCTGGCAGTAATGTCCAGGACTAGGGATCACTATGTTAAATAAAGGAAAGGCCAATCAGGAGAGAGATTATTAGAAATCTCTTCATCCAGATGGCAACAATTCTTCCAATTTTCAACTCAACGAGGCTCTAAGGTAGAGAGGTAGTATAATTTAATTACCTTAATATTGAAAACCTGAATTCCAGGAAAGAGATGACCAGAATCTCGAACCAGATACAACGGTCTGTCTGGCCTCTTTCTTATATTTCATACGCTTTTATGACTAAAGCACTGTGGTACAACCTTATATTGAAGCTTTTTTTTTAAAAATAATAAACTATAAATATACGCACACAATAAAAATACTGGGAATCTGAAATACAAAACAGGAAACACCAGGAACACTCAGCTTCTATTTGTGAGGGAAAAAAAATGGAGCTTGTGTATCAGAATGCTACAAAACAGAATAACCTGAAATTTTGATTGTTCTTTCTTTTCACAAAAATTTAAAGCCTAGTCATATGACTAGATATACTGTGGTAAATAACTCAGCTAACTCACAGAAGCCCATCTACCATCTTCAAAACAATTTCCCCTTGGATCAATAAAGTATGACTATGACTATTAAGCCTGTGAAGGAATATTCTTCATTTACCTGAATGGCTGCAAAAGCAAAAATATTCAAGCAACTTAGCACCTCACTCAAAATTTTCTGCAGTTAGTCAACTCAACTACTCCCACAACACTGCTTAAACCATTATATCTGCCAGGGGCAGCTGGCCCATAGAATATCACCACCCTAGTTTGGAATTATAAAGCCATCACTTTATTGAGTTGAATCCTTGGAATTCACCATCCAATAACCACGTTGTAGCATCACAGAGGATTATAGTAGTTCTCAACATAACATCTCTGCACCACTTTCTCATAGGCAAGTATAGAGAGCAAACGCTGATGCTATACACATGCTGGAGAAACTCAGTGAGGCAGGCAGCATCTATGGACAGTCAATATTTTGACTCAACCCTTCATCTGGACTAAAAGATAGAGGGTAGATAACCAATATAAAACAATGAAAAGAAGGAGTGGAGTACAAGCCAGTAAGTGATAGGTGGGTTCAGCTGAGGAAAGGTTAGAGGCAGATGCAGAGGGAGAGTAGAAATAGCAAAAGAAACTGGGAGGTGATCGATATGCTGCCAGTGATGCCCACATGCTATACATGAAAAGGATTAAGTAGCAATACATTCTCTTCTTGATCATAATCAAAATAGAAGTTGATCAGAGCAAGAGTAATATGCTTCATAAAATAAGCAAATAAAATATCAGAGGGGTATTTATCCCAGGTCACTCCTGCTAAAGTCTAAATTTTATATACCTAAATGTGGTGCACGATTAGCCTCTACAAACTCAACTCCACTGAAAAGTATTACATCAAGATAAACCCCACTTAGCCAAGATTCATCCTGAACTCGCCAATCTTAAATCAGGTTAAGTCACATTGCTTTCTAATCACTTTTCCAAATCTGGCCCTTTCTTCATCAGTCCTGACGAAGGGTCTCGGCCTGAAACGTCGACTGCACCTCTTCCTATAGATGCTGCTTGGCCTGCTGCGTTCACCAGCAACTTTGATGTGTGTTGCTTGAATTTCCAGCATCTGCAGAATTCCTGTTGTTTCCATTCTTCATCGTCTCCTTTCACTCCTTCGTTAATAGCAAAACCATGAATCTTATTTTTGAAAACTTTGAGGGAATCTCCAAATCTGGTCTCCCTTCCTGGTAGTTTGGTGTCAATTTTGTTATTCTGCACAAAAATTCACTGCTAGTTATGCCATCTTTCAGATCAGATATAGAATTTAAGCCCTGATACCTATGGAGGTTAAAAAATACATCAAATCTATACCAACAATGAGCAGGAAAGTTATTCCCCATACCTTGGTCAATAGCTATCCATTAATGAATATTTTCAATTATTATGACAATTGTTCTTTATGGGAGCTTCTTGCATATAAACCACTATCTTCAACATTACAACAGTTTACTGGCTGTAAAAAAGAACTTGTGAACATTTCAAAACTATCTGAAGATATTTTGACTCTTTTCTATCAAAATGAACTATGAAAGGGTAAACGCAAAAATCTTCAATAAAGAGTTCAATGTTTTAAAAATAAGATACAGACAAGATAAAACTCTTTTCCTCTGGAAGGTCATAAGCCAATGAAACAGTTTACATCATCTTTCCAGGAAGTATTTGGAACATTTTTAAGGTAAGAGGGAAGAATTTTTATAAACAAGGGGATGAAAGGTTATGTGGGCAGATGGCAATGCACATCAGAAGGTACACTGAGATTACCCAAGACAGTTGAGGATGCTTGAGGGGTCAGAATCAGAACTATTATCACTAAATTATATGACGTGAAATTTGCTCTTACGCGGTTGCAATACAGTGCAAAGCCAAAATTACTATAAATTACAAAAATAAATATTGTAAAAGAAGGAACAATAAGTTAACTTAAGTTGACTGTGCAAATACTTGTCTAAGAAAATACATTTTGTACATTGCACACCCTCCTCCTTGTGATTTTGGCTGAGAGAAATATAGGTCCACATGCAAACTACTTCCTCTTTAACAAGGTCACAGCATCTTTGATATCCACAAGAACTAAGATTTCATTCAATTTCTCACTGGAAGGTTAGCAATTCCAATAACATCCCTGATCTTGAATATCATAGCAGATTGGATTACAATGCTGGTTTTCTTGCATGCAACTCAAGAGTGATATTATCTCTTAACAGTTAAGCAAAGGACATTAATGGAGAGACCTTTCATTGTCTCAAAACTGAACACCCTTGAACCATGTTATTTGCTCCAGCTTGGGCTTCCAACAGAAACCTAGCTTCCAGTTAGAGTTGTCATAGTTATATTTGTAGTTAGGGGTCTTCAGTTCTTCTAAGAACAATGTTAAAAATTTTTTAAATATACAAAAAGGTACAAAAGCACACCCACGATCAATATAAACATAATGACTTACAAAAGCCATTGCATCACTCTTAACCCCCCCCCCCCACGCACCTCAACATTCAATTAGGGACTGTCGTGCTTACACCACACTTAAAGCAGCACAGGCTCCAGGGCAAATTCCCCAGCCTGATGATAAAACCATCAGAGCAGCAAAAGGTTAGCCAACAATGCAAGATGGAAGATAAAATTTATTTGACCAAATATGTTAACATTCCACAAATGCCACCTAACACTGAGTGGTTCCCACAGTGCTGGAAAATGGAACAAATGAAATTAAAATTATGCTAATTTGAAATGTTAACATGATTGTGAAATAACTTGTAATTATTTTAATGAATATAATCCATGTTTCTAAATAATAAACATACCGTCTTTACTTTGAAAGATTTCAGAGCTCAATGTACTAATGTCGTCGTGTCTCAAGTTACAACACTGTTACAAATTGTAACACTAAACACAGAACAACTGATGAACAATCTACAGTCAAAAAATTTTGCTTTTGCCATTGTGCCTGTCAGTTGTTTATTGTGTTGTGAACTGTGGTTTATGTTAGTTCAAAAAAATGTTATTTTTCAATTTTCATTCTAAACATTCATAGTATGCATATTACAAAGAAAAACATTTAGAGCACCACACAGTCTTCAGGCCCTGTAAAAATTTGCTGTTCAGAGCAATGGTTGGTCCGTGCAGTTGTAAAAAAAAGTAGAGGGAATGTTGCAAGCAACCATTCACATAATTCTTAAAATGTCAGTTTCACATTCCCTCCTCCTTTGCCTTGTTCTTCATATCCAAACACAAGAGCACAACTAGGCCATCCAGCCCATTGAGTCTGCTGTGCCATTCCATCATGGTTGATATCTTATTCCTCTCAATCCCATTCTCCTGCCTTCTCCCCATAACCTTTGCCACCCTTACTAATCAAGAATCTATCAACCTCTGCTTTAAGTATACCCAATGATTTGGCCTCCACAGCCGTCTGTGGCAATGAATTCCACAGATTAACCACCCTCTGGCTAAATAAAGTCTTCATCTGTTCTAAAGGGGCATCCTTCTATTGAGGCCGTGCCTTCCAGTTGGAGACTCTCCCTCTATACGAAATATTCTCTCCATGTCCACTCTACTTTGGACCTTCAATATTTGGTTGGTTTCAATGAAATTACCTCCTCATTCTTCTAAAGAACAGCGAGTACAGGCCCAGAGTCATCAAATTCTCTTCATACATTAACCCTTTGCTTCCCAGAACCATTCTCGTGAACTTCCTCTGAACCCTCTCCATAGTGATAGTCATACTTTATTGATCCCGGGGGAAATTGGTTTTCGTTACAGTTGCACCATAAATAATTAAATAGTAATAAAACCATAAATAGTTAAATAGTAATATGTAAATTATGCCAGGAAATAAGTCCAGGACCAGCCTATTGGCTCAGGGTGTCTGACCCTCCAAGGGAGGAGTTGTAAAGTTTGATGGCCACAGGCAGGAATGACTTCCTATGACGCTCTGCGTTGCATCTCGGTGGAATGAGTCTCTGGCTGAATGTACTCCTGTGCCCAACCAGTACATTATGTAGTGGATGGGAGACATTGTCCAAGATGGCATGCAACTTGGACGGCATCCTCTTTTCAGACACCACCGTCAGAGAGTCCAGTTCCATCCCCACAACATCACTGGCCTTACGAATCAGTTTGTTTATTCTGTTGGTGTCTGCTACCCTCAGCCTGCTGCCTCAGCACACAACAGCAAACATGATCGCACTGGCCACCACAGACTCGTAGAACATCCTCAGCATCGTCCGGCAGATGTTAAAAGACCTCAGTCTCCTCAGGAAATAGAGACGGCTCTGACCCTTCTTGTAGACAGCCTCAGTGTTCTTTGACCAGTCCAGTTTATTGTCAATTCGTATCCCCAGGTATTTGTAATCGTCCACACTGACCCCCTGGATGGAAACAGGGGTCGCCGGTACTTTAGCTCTCCTCAGGTCTACCACCAGCTCCTTAGTCTTTTTCACATTAAGCTGCAGATAATTCTGCTCACACCATGTGACAAAGTTCCCTACTGTAGCCCTGTACTCAGCCTCATCTCCCTTGCTGATGCATCCAACTATGGCAGAGTCATCAGAAAACTTCTGAAGATGACAAGACTCTGTGCAGTAGTTGAAATCCGAGGTGTAAATGGTGAAGAGAAAGGGAGACAAGACAGTCCCCTGTGGAGCCCCAGTGCTGCTGATCACTCTGTCGGACACACAGTGTTGCAAGCACACGTACTATGGTCTGCCAGTCAGGTAATCAAGAATCCATGACACTTCCTCTGAACCCTCTCCAATGGTAGCACATCCTTTCTTAGATGCTTACAATACTTCAAGTGCTTTCTGACCAACGCATTATAAAGCCTCAGCATTACATCCTCATCATGAAATATAACTTTCAATAACTGTCAGGGAAAGTAAAATATTAATGCTCAAATAAAAAAATTCAAGTTGTCCTTTGAACAATGTTCACCACAAATTGCTCATAATAACTGACACTTGACAAAGTTATGTACTGGGATACTTTACCCCCTTAACCTTATTGATTAAACCACTTAAAAGACCATATATTTAGAAATGAATTTGACTATTATCATTTCAGATAGGTTCTTCTCGCTCTTCTGTCCTACCTTAATAACAAAAACTGAAGTAAGCACATCTCATGGAAGCTGCCTTTTCTCTGTATAACTAACATGGCCTTAAATGGAGTAAGAAATGCTCAAATTACTTGTGCCATAAGGATATCTCTAAACACTACAGACAGACCTGAAGATTAAACATTTAGCATCAGCTAAGAACACAAAATTCAATTCCAATCCCTTGATCTTTATTAATATAGGATCTTTACAGAAATCAAAAATAGACTTTAATCTCTCTACACACACTGCATTCATTCTTGCTTCTGAAGTTAAAAAAAATCAGAGCGTTCTAGCCCATATTATTTCTTCTTCGTCATCCTGCTAAAGAAATGTATCATAATTTTATATTTACAATTTAAAATTCTGATACATTTACAATGAATTGCAATAACTACAATTTGAAAATAATCACTTATTCTAGCAATAATCTTTACATTATAAATCTTTAAGCATTCAATATTTGAAATTTATTTCCTGAGTTTTGAGACTTAAAATACATTGTTAGAAGTGATTATTTTCAAATTGTACCTTTATTGCTAGTAAAATAACTCTGAAGGAAGTATGTGAACTATAATTAACTACCTGAATTCCTTTTACATCAGGAGTAAGGAGCAAGCCTTGAAACAATTGATTTTTCAGGCATGTCTCTTGGCAAATAAATACTAACAGTAACTTGAAAATATCTGCAGTGATTTTAATTCACATCTGGCTTCTGCAGAAATCACCTTGTAATAGTGTGGACAGTTCCTACATCAACGTGAGAATGATAAAATCCCACTCCATAGACTTTTAGCAGATAATGTAGAATTTTCAGGACCCGAAAGAGCCCGCACTGAAGCCAAGATTTTGTCTACTCCATCAGGAATATGCAAAAAAAATTTTGGATATAGTAAAGGAGCTATCCCCTGGTTCCCTGGACAATTATCTCCCAACATTAATAAAGGAGATTGTCATCATCTCAGCTTCATTTGAGAGATCTTGTTCTGGTATTTTTTATAAATCAACAAATGCTTCAAAACACAACTTAATTGAATGCAAGATGCCCAAGACATCCTGAGAGAGTGAAAAATGCAATTTGCCTGGAAGTTATTTACAACATGAAATAAACATGGTTTTTTGCCTCCATTTGGAAACTGAATGCAGTCCCTTACAAGATGCAATACACCTTAGCAACCAGAAATTGTATGCTTTCTGTTAGCAGCAAATTTCCAAAATGAGATTGGTTAGATCATAAAAATCTCTGCATACTGATAATGCACACTTATTCACATTACAATGTACATCTTTTCAGCCTTGTACAGAACACAGCTTGATTTGTGAAATAACCTAACAGCAGTTACATCTGGCATTATACTAAATAACAGCTTATTCTCCACTGATTTAAAAACTTAAAAACAATGCAAATGATGTGGCAATCTGTCAAAATGCTTTCTTTGAAATATACAGAAAAAGTTAACTTTTCAGGCTGAACACTGTTGATCAGAACTGTTTCAGTAGCTGTTCCTTCTTCCACAGATGCTGCCTGACTAGTATTTCCAATCATTTCTGATTCTATTACAGATTTTAAGTAGTTTTTTATTACCTGCTCTGCATCACAAGTCACTTTTTAAAAAATTTAGACTAATATATCTTTACCTATTTACACTACCCAGGTAATCTGTCATGAGTTAAAGGTGGCTCTATTGCTGCCATTTCTGTTGTAAATACAACTACTCAGTAAATATGAACACTACCAAACATATTACTGTGATCTTATACTTGATATTAAAGTACTGCTATGGATTAGTCACACATTGATAGGTTTGATCACATAGTTCTCAGAAATACAATGCAACAAAGAAATATGTTTGGCATCTGAGCTTCTTGCGAAATAGAACATATTGGTTATTTGTCATTACTGATAATACCTTTGGCTATTATTATAAATATGTTGGGTTTATAATTGTGTATCCTTAGTTCAGCCTCAAAAGCAAATAGTGAAAGACACTTAATTGACATTGGTTCCATGTCTGCTGCAGTTACGGATACACTCAAAGCAGCTTCAATTTTCCCTTCCTGTGCCTAACGATGAAGAATGAGCACCAAACGGTAACCAAAACAAAGCTTCAGCAGAAAACGAACAGAACAATTTCCTACCAAGAGGTAATTAACGGCCACTACATTTTAAATATGAAGAAAATACGTTCATGTTTCATTCATATATTTACCTTGAAATAGTGAATTTATGGATCGAAAGGAAAGAAACAGATTAGCCGGAACTGTTAAACTTCAATAATCCCTTAACTAAACAGGAGCTACCCCGCCTCCCCAAAATCTTTTGCACACAAATTTCATTAAATTTTGAAGCTAAGAATAATTCGACAGAATACGCTTCATCAAAACCCTATTAGCCAGTTTTCGACGCATAAGAAACTGCAGCGCAAATAAATACATCTTCGCGCCACCCAGTTCTCAGCTGATCTACTCTCGGGTTCAATCGATACTTCAAAATAAGGACTTTTTTTTATAAAAGCAATTTTACAACATGCAACGCATAATTAAATTACATGATTTGCCAGTTTAAAAAAACTGTCAGTTACAAATGGAAACTAAAAAGAGTTTCCTTATTACGAAGTTGAACTAAATCTTCTCTTTGAAGAGGAGACGCTGCCACCACCATTTAGCAAGTGCGTTTCTGTTTATTCTAATCCCCACTACTGAGGTGTTGGGGCGTAAAGATTCGGTTAGTGAACTATGAGCGAGTGAGACCGGTATGAAATTGAGATCCGTGTAATGTCTCTTACCATGTCCGCCGGTATACAGCTTGACATTTTTAATTATATCCGTCTATCAACAATCACTGCCTCTTTTATCCGCAGAACTCTCTGCTCAATCTGCCAACTCCTTCCAAACAATCCGGATTGAAATCAAAGAAAGCAAAACAAAATGAAATTCAGAACCAACCACACGAGTTCTGTCTCAAATCTTTCCAAATTAATGCAGCTCGAGTTGAGGTTTCGCGCAGAAGGAAAAGACCAGAATTTTTTTTTTAAATTTATGGCCGGTGGTCTCCGCAAGACAAACGAATGGAAGGCGAGAGAGCCACTTGGAGAGGTGGAGAATCGTCAAGTTCAAAATCGGCAGCGGACCCGAACTTGCTCCGCCGTAAGTTGGATACTGAAAACAGACAGCTGCACCGTCCGTACTCAACAATTCAAGGGCCGACAGAAAAAGAAGCGCGAAGTTGCCCCTTTCATATTCCAGTAGCAGAGCTTTTCAAACGCTCATTCTGCCTTCCCTCTCCTCAGGACAATCCCTCTGCAGCAGCCCGTCCTGTCATTTTCTTCGCTCTCTCAAACAAACATGGCGCAGGGGGAGAAGGCTGATCACCCAGCGGCTGGGAGCTGCGTCCTTTCCGGTATGACCTGCGCGAGAGCCTGCCGGGAATTGTAGTCAATGAGCAGGAACTTTACGTCGCTCAAAATCAAAGGGGCAGATTGTTCACTACATCTCCCGCGAAGCAACGCGGACAGCCTGCCGCATTCCGAAAGCACGATGGATGCGCTCTATACGTCACGCATACGTTGCGCATGGAATGACGTAAGTGGACATTTAAAGGGGGAGCCTAAAAGCTAAGTACTGTACTGTACCACTGGAGTGTTCAAGCAGAAAATGCTGGAAGCATTCCGCAGATATCAAACTGTACAAAACTGACATTTCAAAACGATGACTGTTTTTGATCCTTTCTGATATATGCTCCCTCAACCAACTCAGCGTTTCCTACATCTCTAATTTGTATTTAAAGGGCACTGAATTTCACGGTAAATTCAGTGTCAATGCCTCCTAGCATTGAATCCGAGTGCCCTAGATGTCTCCATAATACTTGCTTTTCAAGTATGGTAAATCAATATGATCCTGCTCAGAGTGAATATATTTCCACTTTGACACGTTAGGTGTTGGCAACACTAGGCATTCCAGAAGGGCAAACAAAACCAGTGGTGTCATCTTTAATCCATGTGCTTCATTACAACAGGAACCTCAGCAGTGGTTTAATTGCAACAGTGTCTAATTCTGATGGAAAGTCATCAATCTTTTTTTCCACACATCAGCCAACAATTCCTGTTGTTACTGCCAGATTTGCGCTGTTCAAACCAAGCTAATTAATGCTTTTGAATGGGCAGTTCTGCTTAAAGCACCATACAAAACTTTTTTTAATGCCAATGAGCCTTAACATTAACTGGGGGTTCTGTGAACCCCTGATATAGAGTAATACAGCACAGAAAGAGACCTTTCTGATCATCAAGTCAATGCTGGCCATGAAACAAAACAGATTCTAGATAATTCAATTTTATTCTCTTAAGATTACATAGAACTTAGAAATCTACAGCACATTACAGGCCCTTCAGCCCACAATGTTGTGCTGACCATGTGCTATACAAATAACCAGCAGGTTTCAATGAGACCCTCACCCATTCATGTGATTATTTTGAGTACAGAAGCGGAGATATCAAATGCTCAAATATAAACTTTTCACTCTGGAAATCTCTGGCTGTTCTCCAGGGCCATTACATCTTTTCTTACGTAGTAATATTGCACACAATAATCTAAATGCAGTCCAACCAGCTCCATACAAAGCCACAATACATCCTGGCTTTGATACCCTTGAAATAAATGCAAACATTCCACTTGCCTTCTTTCATCTCACTTGCAAGTTAACCCACAGGAAGACCTGAACTTGTCCCAAAGTCCCATTGAACCTCAATTTTCAAATTTTCTCCATTTTCTTTTTCTCCTTTTCTAGAAACATAGAAAACCTACAGCACAATACAAGTCCTTCGGCCCACAAAGCTGTGCCAAACATGTCCTTACCTTAGAAATTACCTAGGGTTACCCATAGCCTTCTATTTTTCTCTTACTATTAATTAGGGATCCCATTGATAGTGAAGCAGATCATAATTGATAGGTATCTAATTAGTCAGGGTATCAAGGGATATGGCAAAAAAGCCAGAAATTGGAACTAGATGGGAGAATAGTATAGCTCATGGTGGAGTGGCGGAACAGACTCGATGGGCCGAATGGCCTACTTCTGCTCCTTTGTCTTGTGATAATGAATTTCAAAAAGATCTGAATAGTTAAGAACTGGGGCAAGGAATAGCAAGTAGTGTGATGTATTTTGCACTGTCAAGCCAGTGCAGGTCACATACAGTCAATGCAAGGCAGTGATGCTGCAGAGTTTACTAAAGTTCTCTGCACAAGTACACAGGGTAGTGAAAAAGGTATTTCCTTAAGACTCAGAATGGAATTAGGCCTTCGGGCCTTCTCCACTTGATCATGACTGACTCATTTTCCACCTCAACCTATTCTTGTGTCTTCTCCCCATCATCTAATACAGTCTTATTATCTAAGTATATATCATAAGAAATAGGAGCAGGAGTAGGCCATCTGGCCTGTCGAGCCTGCTCCACCATTCGATAAGATCATGGCTGATCTGGCCAGGGGCTCATCATCACTAATCTGCATTTTCCCCATAACCCTTATTCCCCTGCTATGCAAAAATCTATCCAATCTTGTCTTAAATATATTTACTGAGAAGCCTCCACTGCTTCATTGGGCAGAGAACTCCACAGATTCACCACTCTCTAGGAAATACAGTTACTCCTTATCTCCTTCCTAAATCAACTCGTTCTGAATGTGAGGATATGTTCTAGTCTCACCTACCAGTAGAAACAACTTTCCTGCCTCTATCATATCTATCCCTTTCATAATTTTATGTTTCTACAAGATCTCCTCTCGTTCTTCTGAATTCCAGCGAGTACAGCCCCAAGTGACTCAATCTGTCCTCAGTCTAACCCCCTCATCTCTGGAATCGACCTGGTGAACCTCCTCTGCCCCGCCTCCAAAGCCAGTATATCCTTCCTCAAATAAGGAGACCAGAACTGCACGCAGTACTCCAGGTGCAGCCTCACCAGTACCCTGTACAGTTGCAGCATAACCTCCCTGCTCTTAAATTCAATCCCTCTAGCAATGAAGGTCAATATTCCATTGGCCATCTTGATAGTCTTCTGCACCTGCAAACCAAAATTTTGTGATTCACACACAAGCACTCCCAATCCCTCTGCACAGCAGCATGCTGCAATTTTTTACCATTTAAATAATAATCTGCTCTTTCATTTATCCTTCCAAAGTGGATGACCTCGCGTTTAACAACATTGTACTCCATCTGTCAGACCCTTGCCCACTCACTTAACCCATCTAGCTCTCTGCAGTCTCTCCACATCCTCCACACAGCTTGCTTTTCCATTCAATTCAGTATCATCAGCAAACTTTGATACACTACACTTGGCACCCTCCTCCAGATTGTTAATATCATGAACAGTTGCGGGCCCAACACCGACCCCTATGGCACACCACTCACCACTGATTGCCAACCAGAGTAACACCCATGTATCCCAACTTTCTGCTTTCTATTAGTTAACCAATCCCCTATCCATGTTAATACATCACCCCCAACTCTCTGCATCCTTACTTTGTGGATAAGTCTTTTGTGCGGCACCTTATCGAATGCCTTCTGAAAATCCAACTAAATAACGTCCATCTGTTCCCCTCTATCCACTGCGTTCATTATATCCTCAAAGAACTCCAGTAAATTTGTCAAACAAGACCAGCCTTTGTTGAATCCATGCTGCATCTGCCTGATGGATCCATTTCTTTCCAGATGCCTTGCTCTTTCTTCTTTAATGATAACTTTGAGCACTATACCAACTACAGATGTGAAACTAAATGGCCTATAGTTACCTGCCTTTTGCCTGCATCTTTTTTTTGAACAGTGACGTGACATTTCCCGTGCTCACCAGGAACTCAATGGGGACCACCAGCTCTCATGTCATGCAGCTACAGCCCATCACCTGATCCTGCATCATCCATTTATATAATTAGCTGTAATTTAGTGACTTTTTATTCAACCACTACAAAAGCCTTACCTGCTACTTGCATGTGCCTCCTCGCCAAAGCTTCAAGTTCGCACTCCCACACTGGTCCCCTCAAAAAATGGTCGCTTTGGTTTGACCCTGCTTTACTTTTATTTGCTCCTGCTAATGAATTGCGAATCGATTGGTCTGCCGCTAATGTGCTGAGCTCTGCAAAATGCTCCTTTTTTAAAAAACTCTTTTCCCCTAACTTGTGCGAAGCTCTCTCTCTCCCCAATTCAACTGGTCTGCTACTAATGATTCTGCTTTAAGTATATTGGAAATATGCTCTGAATGTCCATCCTATCTACTCCTTTCAATATTGGGTTGGCTTCAATGATATCCCACACATTCTTCTAAACTGCAGTGGATACAGGCCCAGAGCCATCAAACGAATCACATGTTAGTCCTTTCATTCCTGGGTTCATTTTTGTAAGCCTTCTCTGGGCCCTCTACAATGGCTCCCTGACATCCTTTCTTAGATATGGGGCTCAAAGCTACTCAATATTCCAGCTTGTCGTCTGATAAGTGCCTTAGTACACCTCAGCATTACATTCTTGTCTTTATACTCCAGTCCTCTTTCAAATGAATAGTAACATTTTACCTTTGACTCTTTCTATATTCTACCACTCACATCCACTTGAGGGGCAAAGTTACAGAAGCAAATTAACCTATTGGCACTGGAAAGCTCATGTTTTGATGAGAAACTGGATAAGCTGTGACTGTTTTCCAGAGAGCAAATGAGGCTGAGGGATAACCTCATAGAAGTTTCATGAGGGACATAGATAAGGTGCATGATAATGATCTTCTAACCCCAGAGAGAGGGGCCTAAGGCTAAGGTTAGAGGAGAATGATGTAAGGGGATCTGAGGGACAAGTTTGTCAACAAGCTGCCAGAAGAAATAGTAGAGACAAGTATAATTACAATGTTCAACAGATACTGTATTGGGATAGATTTATGAATAAGAAAGGTTTAGAGGGATATGGGCCATTGCAAGCAGGTACCTTCATCAGTGTGGATGAGTTAAACTGAAAGGATAGTTCCATTCCATATAACTTTGTGATTATAAGCCCATGCATCTTTGAGTTGTGAGAAAAAAAAAACAAAGCATCTGGAGGAGATGTGCACAGTCACAAGGAGGATGTGCAAGCTCCACGCGGACAGAACTGAATGTCAGGGTTGAACCGAGCTGTAAGGCAACAGTTGTAATGGTTACATATGCGCATGCCTCTACTAATATTATAATTTCAAATTACTCCAGAAGACCATTTTGTAAAATATCATGCTCAAAAGATCATATGGTTTGGCTTTGTACCAACTGCAGTTGGTGCCATTATATTTTTTCGGTAAAGCAATCCATTTCAGTTTGTTGTGTTTTCTGAGGAACATTTTACACTTTGCTGTTACATGCGTAATTCAAATAATTTCATCCAGTAACTAGCCCTTGCAATCTGTAGTAATAAATATGAACAACATCAACTCGATATCTGTATTACTGTCAAGAGGTTAAGATATTGCAGACAATCATGACTATTCATAGAGAACTGCTCAGTGTAATTCATACATTTAAATCATTTTGCCATGGATGCCACAATCCGTGTCAAATTGATTAGACTTCTCTCAAAATAGATTATTTGAGGAATAGTGGGCCTTAGTTGTCTAACTTTCTGGTCTGAGAATATGGTTACTTAGGCAGGAACCCAGAGATAAATATTCCCTTATACTATTTCCACCTTTCAGATTGTTCATTTCATCTTTTGCGACCATGCTCTTGGCCCTCTTCAATGGACAACCTGCACATTTGGCCATTCTGTAAGTTGACACTGGATATTATTTTCATCATGAAACAAAGCCGAGATTTGCTTGTTGCATTTTTAATTAATGAAGTAAACCTTTTTGTCTATTTAGTTTCCATGCTACATCAACATAACAAGCATTGGATTCTTACAATATGAAATAAGATTTACCTGTTCATTTTGATTCTTGCTTACAAGCCAATATCTCTGTAAACTTGTAAAGTTTCATGGATACAAATGTATATTTCTTGCTGATTAAATAGTGCGAATTCCATCTGGTTCAGTTCACAAAAGAAAGTATTTTATTCTTTTTGGTGAATAAAATACAAGGCTTTTGGTGAGGTAAATGAAGATATTATCAGAAATTTATCACTGTAATCAATATTAAGAGCATATAAGTACATTAACAACAATTATTTATGATATCACAGAGAACAGTTCTGTGTGTGCTGTTTAACTGTGAAAAATACTGAGATTTAAATTGTTACTAACCTTTGTAACTGATACCAGCAATATCCAGCCTTTTCAGAGCTGTCAAGAAAAGCAATTTGCACTTTTTTATAAAGTTAACCTCCATGCCATTAATCAATCAACTTTCACTGCATCTGTGTTGAAACTAGAGCTGACCGTGTCAGCCACAATGCAAGCTGCTAAATGAATTATACTATTGAAGAAAAAATATAGATTGTGTAGGAGAGAATCTAAGAAAGAAATCAGGAAGACAAAAAATGGGGCCACAAACTATCCTTGGCTAATAAGATTAAGGAGAAATACAAGATATTATGTAAGTTTATCAGGAGCAAGAGGGTGACCACGGAAAGAGTAAATCTCCTTATGGACCAAAAGAGTAATCCACATGTGGAGCCAAGTGCTACAGGTGAGCTCCTATATGAATACTGTTCATCTGTATTCACGAAGGAGAAGGGTATGGGAGATATCAGGCTCATGGAAGAGTTTATGGATAATTTGGAGGAGGCCACTCACTATTAAGAATGAACTGTTAGATATCATGGGATACATAAGGGTTGATGATATGGGAAGCCTACGAAGAGATAGCAGGAGACCTGATGAAGAATTTTGTATTTTCATTGACCAAGGTTGTGCAAAAAGACTGCAGAATAGCTAATATTTTCCTTTATTTAAGGAAGGCAGCATGAATAAACTAGGTATTACAGACTAATGAGCCTTATATCAGTGGTGGGGCAACTACTGGAGAAGAGTAGGAGATTGGATCTATGCACATTAGGAAGGACAAGGCTTGATCAGAGATAGTCAGCATGGCTTTGTCTGGGGAAAATAATACCTCATGAATTTGACTGTGTTTTGTGAGGAGATATCTAAGAAAAATGATGAAGGCAACATGATGCCTATCTTGACTAGAGGTAACACATTTCACAAAGTCCTGCTTGAAAGGCTAGTCTAGAACATTATGGCACATGGGCTCTGAGACAAGCTGGTTAATTGAATCAGGGTTGGCATAGTGACAAGCAATGATAGATTGTTTTTCTAACTGAAAGTTGTGACCAGTGGTGTATTACAGGTTTAGGGCCGGAACTTCTGTTCTTTGTAATATACTATTAACTTGAATATGAATGGAGGAGGTATGACTGGCAAGTTTGAGGATGACAAAAGTTGATGAGATTGTGAATAGTAAGGAAGGCTGTCTAAGGTCTCAGCATGATATGGATCAGAATGAAAGTTGGACAGAATCTAAACGGAGGGAATTTAGTCCCAACAAGTGTAAGATGATATATTTTAGGAAGTCAATAAGGGGTAGGACATGTGCAATAAACTGTCTACCATTAACTGTTTGTGGTCACACATGGCAATATGGTGGTGTGGAAAGGATGCTTGTCTTAATGGGTCAGAGCATGCAATATATATATTGTGAGATTATGTTGCAGCTTTGTAAAAGCACTGGTTGGACCACATTCAGAGTACTATGTGGAATTCTGGTTGTCACACTGTCGTAAGGATGTAGTTGTACTGGCAAGATCGTAGAAGAGATCCATCATACTGTTGCCTGATTTGGGAACTTTACTTATGGGAAGGGGAAAGAAATTGGATAGGCTGCATTTTGTTTTCCCTTGAGGGAATGAGACAAAGAGGTAAGGAAAATTATAAGAGGCAAAGATAGAGTAAACTGGACATTTTCCACATTGTAAAGCTATGAAAAACGAAAGGGCTTAGTTTTAAGATAAGAGGAATGGGTTTTAAAGGGAATTTGAGGGTTGAAAGAGTCCTGATGAAGAGTCTCAGCCTGAAGTGTCGACTGTTTATTTCTCTCCATAGATGCTGTCAGACGTACTGAGTTACTCCAAAATTTTGTGTGTATGCTGCTTAAAATTTCCAGCATCTGCTGAATCTCTTGTGTCTTTGCACTGAGCAGGATTGCTATATGGAACTTGCTGCCGTAGGAGGTATTTAGATGAGCACTTAAATAGGAAACGCATAGAAGATAACGGACATAATGTGGGAAAATGGAATTAACATGAATGGACAAAAATTGTTGGCATAAATGTGGTGGCCAACAGGCCTTCTTTGTTGTAGGACTCTGTGACCTTGTGGCCAAAAGGTTGATGCAATAATCTTTTAAAAGTGAAAAATGACATGTTGGAGAATGGAATAGCTCTATATTTTGCATCTGAAAAACATTCCCACATAGAGCATGATACAAAGTGAAGCTTCTTTAACACTACTTAAAAAATGTACTTCAGATTTCTTACCCTGTAGTGTAATATTATGTAATCCAGAGGATATCCAGTATCACTGAGAAAGTTATAAAGCATGATTACTCAGCTATGGCTTGTATCTTTTTGTTGTTCTAAACTTAAGCGATTATGTAGGGAACTGTTTAGAAGTATACCTGATGTAGTATTAAATTTGCATAAAGCTGTATTGACATTTTAATCTCTTTTATGCAGTAAATGGAGAGCATAAGAAGATGGGAAGGAGGATTACAATCAGATCAACAATGATTTTACTGAATGATTGAGCAGGCTTGAAGTGACCTACGCTTGCTCCATATGGGTTTATTTATACTATATTAGGAGGGCAAGGATCGGGAAATTCTAACTCAAATTCCTTTTCAACTATCCTCTAATTTGCTTCTACAAATTGAAAAATAAACATCATGTGAATATACGCATTACCCAATTAGAATGATACTCAGATTTTACCAGAGTCATAGAGACACACAACATGGAAACAGGTCCTTGGGCCCAGCTTGTCCATGTTGAACAAGAATCCCATCTTAGCTTGTCCCATTTGTCCAAGAGCCTTTAAGCCCATCCTCTTCATCTACCCATCTGAATATCTTTTTAATGTTGTTAATATACCTAATTCAACCATTCTCATTCCATATATGTACATACCATGCTCTGGGTGAAAAAGTAGCTCCTCAGGCTCCTGTTAAATCTCTCCCATCTTACCCTAAACCTACGTCCTCTGGTTCTTGATTCCCCAACCCCAGGAAAAAGACTGTGTTCATTCACTCAGTCAATGCCCCTCATGATTTCACACAGCTCTATAAATCAATCTCATTCTCCGACATTCCACTGAATAAAGTTCCGATCTGCTTAACCACTTCCCTTAATTTAGTCCCTCCAGTCCAGACAATATTTTTCTAAATATCTGATGTACCTTTTACAGTTTTGTGTTATCTTTAATGGCATAGTACGGAGCCATTAAACAAAGTTCCAAATGTGGGATAACCAACTTCTTGTACAAAAGCAGAAAAAAGGTTGTAAATGGATAGAAGATTTAACATACCCATGCTCATATTTTGTATTTGTATTACTGGTAGTTTGAGATATGTAACTATTCATTTATGTAACTTTTGAGTACCATTTTCCCTTGTTCTTTTGGGCCTTTCCTGACATTGCACATATCTACTACATGTCAAGTAGGCAACCTATTCAGATGCTTCACCGATAAGAAGTGTGCTAAAAAATTAATTAATGCCAATCAAGACAGTTTAACCTCTGAATTTCATGCACCCATAGTAACGTGATCTTCTGTAGTTCTTCCTGCACATTACTATGTGATGGTGATCTTTTTGCCAGGCCACCTACATACAGTTTTCACCTCAGTGTAACTCCATACTGTTTTATTTTAACATCCACGGTATGAACACAGATTTCTGATCTTAGTTATCAGATCTAGGAGCTCCTAATTTATGAAATCCCTTCTGTGCCATCCCAACACAAGGTCCAGCTCAAATAACACTGTCAAATCACTGAAATAGCAGTTCTCACTCTTGGAGTTCCTGTGCAACTTTTTATCCTTGTGAAATTTGCCAGGATAGGAATGTTGAATTGTTTAAATTAAATTGCATTTTATCAATTTTAATTTTTGAAAGATCTTACACTTTTAAAAGAAAACTGACATTTTCTTTTTATTTCTCCGTAGCTTATTCCCGCACATTTTAATTTTAATTAGTGGATGTTATGCAAAAGATGGTTTCTTGTCGATCTCATTCAATGTTGTGTTAAATCACTATGTTCTCTTACATTCTGCTATGAAGAATATTTCATCAATATAATTGATGGTCTCTTCCTTCTTCTTAGGTGGTCCTCTGTCCCTCCACTCTAGTCTGTGGGTTTTAAGATGGATGAAAATTCTGGACACACTCATTAAGTTAAGCAGCATTTCTGAAAAGGTCTAGGAAAAATAGTGTGGCTGCCTTGAAGCAAAGCACTGGCTTCAACCCTAGGTGCTGTCTGTGTTGAGAGTTTACAAATTCTCACTTTGACGAAATGGAATTGATCAATATCCTCTGGTTTCCTACCACTTCCAAAGACATCTGGATTGAAAGGTATCCCTGGATTGAAAAGTTATTGGTAACTATAAATTGGCTGTAGTGTAGGTTGATAGCTATATGAGGGACAGGAAAGTCAATAGTTGATCAGCATATGAGAGAGAAAAGGTTGCAGGATAATGTGGTGAAATGAAAAAGATTGGATTGCCTGGAGAGCCAGTATAGATCTGATGGGCCAAATGCTAGCCTCCAATATTGTTGTGAAATAACAGCTGCATTGAAGCGCCAGTGCTCTTGTCCTGGAGAGGTGAAAATCAGTCACAATTCATTCCCCATTGTAAATAGATATTTCAGTAGCACACCTCACATGCAGAACTCAGATACATTGACATTTACTGTTGTGTGTCAACCTGACACTACTATCCCATGGTATACTCTGTTCACTGTCTCCCACTCTGTATCACATTTCCAAGAATCGGAAAACTAAGATTGTTTAATCTAAGCAAAAGGGTTTTCTGCTGGAATCATTCTTGGTGTCTTCCTGATCAACTGTAAGTTCAGTGAAGGCTGATGGAAAACCCATTTATTCAGTTTATTTGGTGATTCTGCCAACCATTCACTGAAACTGAAGTAATCAGACAGTAAAATCTTGAAGGAAATTAACAGCATTTGTCTTGCTTTTAAAACATTTGGAAAGAATAGGTGAGGTTGAAAACAAAGCTGCTCTGTCTTCTAAGTTTCAAAACAGAATCAGGAAATGGCCGAAGTGTTAACAATGGTTCAGTATTCTGGAATAACTAAGACACTGGTGATGGGCATAGACTGGCTGAAATTCTGGTGTGTGTTGTTTGACAAAGAGTTCTGATGTGAATCTCAGTCTGGAATTAGTATGTGTAGAAGAGCAACAACAGCAACTGATTACCCCCGATTACTTCCAAATAAATGAATTTAAATAAATTCTGTAGCTAAAATCATACTTCCAATCCTTAGTTTTAAAATTAACAGAATATTTCTAGGCCTCAATATTCTGTGCATAAGTGAAATATTTCCAAAGGCAGGGAAAATAATCCATTTGTCTTACTCTAAGCAACTGCTGCTTGCCAATGACTATTAAAAGTAGTTATCAGAGGAAGAGTATAGTAACTTAAGATCTAGTTTTCATTCATAGAAGTAAATAAACCTTGACAAATGGTTGTATCCTGTAGTCCGTGCTGTGACTGTTCTCTTCTGCCTTCTTCGGGGATGGGAAAAACTGGTGGACATTCTGCGTGATTCCAGCAAGCAATTTTTCTATTAGACACAATTTATGCCTTTCGGTACACAGCAAGGAACTATAAATGTCAGAAGGTACAATGTAGCTTTCATAAGAAACAAAGGGAGCTGAATCTTATTGCCTTTGAAAATGGGAGCACTGATTGTGTTGCCAGTGCACTTTAACCCATTCTTGTTAAGTGGAGAACAGTGACATGTCAATTTCAAATTTGCACCGTTACAGGGTCTTGTCAGCAATAATTATTTCAGGAATTGACTGGATTTATGGGCAAGAATAGAGATTAGGCGCGAGTGGCAAGGGCAGAAGGATTTAGGTTACAATTTTGCAAATGCTTTCTGGTTAAAGTTAGCGTGTACTTAAAGCAGAAGGTCATTGTGGATGGAGGAGATCATCTTCATCTTAGTGTTACCTGGAAAACCATTGGAGAATGACTCAACATGCAACAAAACAGGGCCCCACAGTGGTGCTTATTGGGTGGGTGGGGGGGGGGAATGTAATAAATGTTTGATATCAGCAGATAGGCTTCCAAATGTATGTTCAAAGGGGGAAGAAGCAGATGCCCCAGGGAGACAATGCTGAGAGCTACGGTCCAAAAACTTGGTTGAACCGGCACAAGAAGTGGATTTCACTCAAATCAAAGTAAATTTATTATCAAATTATCTACATGTCATGTACACTATCTTGAAATTTATTTCCTTGCAGGCTTTTACAGGAAAGTAAAGAAATAGAATAGAATTTATGAAAAACTCTTAATAAACAAGGACTGACAATCAATGTGCCAAATAAGACAAACTGTGCGAATAAAAACATAAGTAAATAATATTGAGAACATTAGTTGTAGAATCCTTGAAAGTGAGTCTGTAGGTTATGGAATCAGTTCAGAGTTGAGGTGAATGAAGTTATCCAAGCAGAATCAGGAGCCTGATGGTTGTAGGGTAATAACTCTTCCTGAACTTTGTGGTGCGTAACCTAAGGTTCCTATACCTCCTACTTGACGGCGGTAATGAGAAGAGAGCATGGTGTCCTTGAAGGTGGATGATGCTTACTTAAGGTAGCACTTCTTGCAAATGTACTCAGTGGTGGGGAAGGCTTGGCCTGTGATGGTCAAAGTCATACAATTCAACTTCAAATGCTGCATTTATCAGCTGAATACATTTTAAATTCTTATTTCCTTTGTATGTGTGGCAGGATTTCAGTCAAGATGTTTTCAGATTCAAATGATTCTATTTTCTCCCATCATTTGTCAACTCTAAAAACAATAATTTATTGTAAAGTATAGTTTCAGAATTCTAAAGATCTCATGCAAGTACCTACCTTTATGTACAAAAGTGTGGTCATTAGATGCCAGTAATGTTCTTGGCCCTGAGCATTGAGTAGTCCCTAATTTGCCCTTCTCACAAAATGACCTAATCAACCCTAAAGCTGGCATGGTTCAAAATGAATTAAAATGTCTGTTAAGCTTTTTTTCTTTATTTTCTTTCTAATTCTTTATCTACTTCTTGATTTCCTTTTAAAACTTCCCAAGGACTGAGGATCATAGAGAACTGGCTCAAATGAGGAGTTGAACTCGTTTTAAACACCAGAGGACATAGTGATTGCTTCCTCATGTACATCTGAGGAGCAGAGAGAGACAAAGCTCAGAGGAATATCCAATTCCCTAATGCAGGGGACATGCACAAGGATGTTAGTGAAGATCACACAACTAAGTTCTGATTAACTCCAAGATTTTATTTTGTAATATCACTTACTATTTACATCTTATTATGTTCAGTAAATACTCTGGTTAAAATAGTTGAAGTGGGTGAGAATACTAGATAGTCATTCATCCAGGTGCCTTGCCGTTCGGTGTGGGCGATCATGCCTCTCCATCTATCACAGTCCCTGACCCTCCGAATTGTAGTTGTTGCCTCCCCTGTTTCTAACCATGATGTTATTCCATCTATCATTTTCATTCTCTGTCTGCCTCTGCTTCTTTTTCCTTCCAGCTTTCCAGTTGTAACTAAATGTTCTAATGTCTCTCTTCACATGATGTGTCCAAAGAATTTTGATTGCTGTTTCCTGATTTTTTTACATAATGTATGTTTTATTTTCATTCTCTGTAGAACTTCTTCGTTGGTTATCCCGTCCGTATATGATATGCATGGCATTCTTCTGAGGAACCACATCTCTGCTGCATTGATTCTTCTTTCCATTGCATTTGTGATGGTCCATGACTCGCAGCCTTACAGCAGTATAGGAAGAATGTAGCAGCTGAGAGTTCTAAGGTGGATGTCAATTGCTATTTTCTTGTTTGTTAGGATGTTTCTGTAACTGCTGTTCTTGCCATTGTTATTCTTGCTTTTATGTCTGTTTCACATTTGCCATCAGATGTTACTCATGATCCAAGGTACTTGAAGTTGTGAACTTGTTTCAGGATTTCATTTCCCAATACGATCGTACAGTTTGGGATATCAGGTTTCTGTGATATTACCATTACTTCGGTTTTCTTTTTGTTTCAGGTTAGGCCAAGTCTTTCGCTCTCTGTGTTGATGGTAGATACTAGTTTCTGTAAACTTACTTCACTGTTTACTATCAGTACTCTATCATCCGCATCGCGAAGGTTGTTGATATTGTATCCTCCTATACTTATTCCAGGTAGGTCATGTATGGTTCTCATGATGTTTTCACTGCACAGGGAGAACAGGTCTGGTGATAGAACACAACCCTGTCTGACTTCTTGCTTTATTGACTGATATTCACCAATCTCGTTGTCTATCCGTATGGCTGCACTTTGCTGCCAGTAGAGATTCCTGATTATTCTTAGATCTTTTCCGTCAATATTAATATCTTTAAGCATTTTCATGATGACTTGGTGTTTCACTGTGTCAAAGGCGTTTGTGTAGTCAATGAAACAGAAGTATAGGTCATGTTGTACTTCTATCGACCTTCCAATAATATTCCTGAGAATATAAGTGGCGTTTGATGTTCCCTTGCCTTCGACAAAGCCGCACTGTTCACTGATCTCTGGTTTAATTTTGTTTCTTATTCTGATCATGATGATTCTAAGTAGAATTTTTGTGAGGTGGCTCATTAAACTAAGTGTTCTGTGTTGTTCACACTCTGTTGCACCTGGATTCTTTGGCAATGCAATGAATACTGTCTTTAAAACATCTTCTGGTACTTTGCCGCTATTGTATATTCTATTCAATAAGATTGTTAATTTCTCTACACCAAAATCTTCCAGCGCTTTATACAGTTCAACCAGAATGTTATCTGGTCCTGATTATTTCCCCTTTCACATTTTCTTCATAGCATGTTCCACTTCTTCTTTCAGTATTGTTGGGCCCTCGTTGTTGTTGCCAATATTAAAGTTGTCCTCTTGGTCTTTGTCGTCGTATGGGTCTTTGATGTATTCTGACCATCTTTGCACTACTTTTCCTTTTTCCATAATTGTAGAGCCGTCTTTTGCTCTTATACATCCTGTGTTGCCCCGCTTTTCTTCCAATTTCTGCCCTCTTTGATCTCCTCGTGCATACGTTTGCTGTTGTTGGTCTTCTGCAATTGTTCTATTAACTCACATTTGTCCTTAAGTCACTCTTCTTTTGCTTCCTTGCACTTGGTTGTTATCTGTGCATGCAAGGATACGTAGGCTTTTTCGTTTTCCTTACATTTTCTTCTTTGTTCCATAAGATTCGGAATTTCTTTTGTCATCCATTTCTTTTTAGCTTTTTTCTGTTGTTTGGGAATCACCTCCTGTGCTGCTTGTGTTGTACTGTCTCTGAGGTTTTCCCACTGCTGTTCTATAATAGTGATGTTTTGTAGAGCCTCGAATTTGTTCTTCACTGTTATTTGGAACTCATTTTTGATGTCACTGTTTTTTCTCAAAAGTGCCAAATTTAGCTTTGGCTCTACTCTTAGTCCTTTAAGCTTTCTGAGTCTCAGGTACATCACGCTGATTATTGGTACGTGATCACTGTAGCAGTCTGCACCCGGATATGTTTTGCATGATTTCAGAGCATTTCTATACCTTATCCTTATAAGCACGTAATCAATCTGGTTTCTGGCGTTATCCCCTGGGATCTTCCATGTCCATAGTTTTCTCGGGTGTTGCTTGAAGACGGTATTACCAATTATATAAACTTTTTCTGTGACCCACGTAGCTAGTCGTTCACCTCTCTCATTTCTCTCACCTATGCTGTAATGCCCAATATTGTCCTCGTCCCTGGTCTTGCCTACTTTTGCATTGAAGTCACCTTGAATAATGGTATTTTCTGAGCTCTTACATTGTCTTAATGCTGTTTTTAGTTCGTCATAAAATTGATCGATGCTTTCTTCACTGCTGTCTGCTGTTGGGGCATAAACTTGAACGATGTTAATGTCAAAAGGTTTTGCATGTAGTTTCACAAGTAACATTCAATCTGATATTGTCCAATAGCCTTTTACTGATTTTGCATGTTCTTCATCTAACATAATTCCAACACCTTTTTCATGTATTTCTCCTCCTGAGTAAATGATGGTATATCTCTCTGAGCTTGTTTTACCAGCTCCTTTCCACCTCATCTTGCACGTTTCCAAGATGTTGATTTTTAATCTTTCCATTTCCTGTTTGATGTTGTCTAGTTTACCAGGTTGGTTAAGGGTTCTTACATTCTAGGTTGCTTGTCTTATCTTCTTTGCTTTTAATCTGCTGACAGTTGCTGGATAGCAGTCAAGGTTCACCTGTGGCGCACGAGATCCTCTACCGGATGAGGCTCCTTCGGGAAGGCTCTATTCACATCTTTGAGCTGAGACCGTAGTTGATTTGAGTTCATGATTGTACAAGGGAGGAATACTGAAGTGGTTTCCCGTTGCCTTCTTCAGTTGCAGTGTCCATACTGGACGGTGTGACGAAAAACCAAGTTATCAGAAGATTGATGCTGATGAGAGAGATAAGAGAGACAAAAGGGAGAAGCGTTCAAAATGTTAATGAGAGAGGAGAGAGATTAACAAAAAGAGACACAGTTCCGAGTATTGACAGACCGGTTGCTTTGAACCTGAACTGTTTGAAGTTTGATGGACAGGTGATACCCCAGCAGGAGGATAAAAGGAACAGGTTTGCTAAGGCAAGAGACACCACGAGATCATGAGATAACGAGACCCTGGAAGTGCGGTGTGCCCCCACAAGTTGGTGGGAGTTTGGAGGTCTGGTCGCGGGACCGACCATAGACGCACAGGGTGAAAAGGTACGATCGGCGGGAACCTGGTGTGTGTGTCCGCCCTTGCCTGGGTACCGGGTTCACCGCGGAAGAACGATCGTATCCGGAACAGAGGGGTCACAGTCGGTGACCTCCAAAGACATTTAAAGGGCTCGCCCGAAAGCCAACTGCGAGGAACATCAGAGGTCTGTCTGAATCCAATTTGCATATTCGCTCTCTCTCTCTCTCTCTCTCTCCAATGGTACAACAGCGATTGCTGCGAACTGTACTCAGCTGAACTGAGCTCTGCATCACTTGAGACTGATCATTTTACCCCTAGACTGCGATAGAGCTTGATTGATTCCCATTTATCCTAGTTCTGTGTACATGTGTGTTTTATCATTGCTAACCTGTTGCATTTATATCCTTACGATTAGAGTACTGTGTTACTTATTTCTTTAATAAAACTTTCTTAGTTCCAGTAATCCAGACTCCAACTAAGTGGTCCATTTCTGCTGGTTTGGCAACCCAGTTACGGGGTACGTAACAACGGGTAACCCTGGCCATTGAACAGCAGATTCATCTGCCCAGCGTTTTTAGTTTTACAACCATAAATTGCAATTGTAGAATCTGCTTGTAAAACCATCCACCACCTACAAACCATGGCTTCACGTGACCCTGATTGGGTGGCTAAACAGGTACTACACCTTTCTCCAGGGTGACCTGTAGGCTATCGGACGGAAAGAGCGCCTTACACCTCCTTTTGCTGAGCAATTGCACAGCACTGACACCAGTATAGATAATATGTAAAAGTATTTTGGAAATTTTTTTATAATGAATGGGAACTTTATGGGAATTAGAGAAGCACACAAATTTGGGGACTCAGAGAGATGGTGTTAATACAAATACCTAATCAGCTAATCACGTGGTAAAAACTCAAAGCATTCGTGATCAAGAGGTTCAGTTGTTGTTCAGACCGAACATCAGAATGGGGAAGAAATGTGATCGAAGTGACTTTGCCCACCGAAAGATCGTTGGCGGCAGATGGGGTGGTTTGAGTATTTCAGAAGCTGCTGATCTGCTGGGACTTTCATTCACACAGTCTCTAGAGCTTACAGAAAATTGTGCAAAAAACTAAAAGAAACATCCAGTGAGCAGCTGGTCTATGGGTGAAAACATCTTATTAATGAAAGAGGTCAGAGGAAAATAGCCTGACTAATTAACCTGACAGGAAAGTGACCGTAACTCAAGTAATCCAGCATTACAGCAGTGGTGTGCAGAAGAGCTTCTCTGAATGTACCACACATCGAACCTTGAAGTCAATGGGGTATGCAGCAGAAGATCACGAACACACACTCCGTGGCCACTTTATTAGGTACGGGAGGTACCGTACCTAATAAAGTGGCCACTGAGTGTATGTGTCATGTGTTGCTAATTGTACTGCATATTGAAATTCAGGGATATTTGTTATGCTTTTAGTAAACAGGCAATTGCTGTTGTGGTGCTTGCAGAATCCAGTATGACCTTATTTCCTATATTTCCAGACCAAGACAGCAGTTCATCCCTCATGCTTCCACAAGAAATCGAGCTTTCACAAGGATATAAAAATATCTGGATAACTTCCTGTTATGTTGCTTGCATGTACCTGAGCCACAACATTTTATTATTTTTTTGAGTCAAGTGGCCTTCGGTAACTTCAAAGTCATTCTTGAGTGGGTTTGTTGGTGGTAACTGTTATTAATTCTTCATTTGGTTGAATAAACAGGATAATTTTTGTTAGCTAAAAGTAGAATTTACCTTTGTTGACATCCAAAACTTATCCAGTTGCGAAAGTAATAAAAGGAAAAACATCAAATGGTGGAAATCTGAAATTAAAACAGAAAATGCTGGAAGCACTAAGCAGATTAAAAGAGTCTCAGATCTGAGACACTTTCTAGAGATGCTGCCTGACCTACTGAGCATTCCTGGCCTTTTCTGTGCTTATCAAAGTTGAACTGTTTCATTACTTGTTTGTATATTAGGAAAATTGAAGCTGAATGGTATAACACCAGTAATATGGCTTGCAGAGTATCTATGGCTTTCAAAGTTTTCAGGCATTTTTCAAAAGTATTATTCATGAAGAGATAGGTGTGCTTTTGGTGGATCTAATCTTTGTTGAACCAAATTATACAAAATAGATACATACTTAAGCAAAACTAGTGTAAAATAAACAAACTGATGTGCAATTCAGTGAGGTTCCTCCAGTCTTCCAATATGCCTTTGGCAGGAAAATGTGGAACCAGAGAGGAATGGAGAAATAATTGATGGGTCTCTTGTCAAAGGTAAGATGGGAAACCACGAGAAATGCTGAGGAACATCAGAACAACAATTCATAACATGATGCTTTAGAGCTTTAGATGGGATTCAATGAAGAAGAATACACCATAAAGATAAAACAAATATCTGGATGTTTTGAAACACTGCAATGAATGAATTACTTAGAAAAGCAGTCACTGTTCTCATGCAGACCATTTTGCTACAACAAGGTTCTTTAGACAGCAAACTGTTGGTGGCCAGGGTATCTTTGGTTAACAAGAAAATCTCCACTGATTCTCCCATCATGTCACAGGAGATTTTATGTTTTACTGACAAAACAGAGACAACCTCAGTTTAAAGCCTCCTCAGGGATAAAAGGGCAACAACTCTGAGCGGACGTTTCTGAAATTGGTTATCAAATATACTAACAGGCCCAAGGGAAAAACATAGCAAAATATACTTTAGCATAATACTAAAATGCCCTTCTGTTTCACTAAATAATTTAAACATTGGATTTCCGCTAGTTTGAAATAAAATATGTAGAGCAACATGCAAGATGCTGGAACTCAGCTGGGCAGGCAGCATCCATGGAGGAGAGTAGACAGCCAACATTTTAGGTCGAGTCTCTTCATCTGGACTGAAGGATAGAGGGCAGGTAGCTAGTATGAAAATGTGAAGCTAAGTGGGATTGGGGGGAAGCAGCATCTTACAGGTGATAGGAGGATCCAAAAGAGGAGGGATGATAGGCAGTTGGGGAAAGGGAGAGTGGAAGTAGGTTCAGAAACAGGCAAGCGGTAGGTGGAAGTGCTGAAGGACTGCATGTGGTGCAATTTGATAGAAGAGGAAGGTGGAGCAGGAAATCAAGGGAGGGCAAATGGAAATGGGGCAGAGGGGAACAAGTGGGAGGAATGTGTGGGTAATGGACAGATGGATGGGTGGAGTGGGAAAGAAATAGTATAATGGGTGCTGGGGGAAGTGTAGGAAGAAGTGGGTAGGTCAGGAGGAAAGAGAAAAGGGAGACACAAGAAAACCTGCAGGTGTTGGAAATCTGGAACAATAAGCAGTGTTAACAGTGAGCTGACTCACTAACTCCAGAGCGCCTACTAGGAGAATCAGAACATAACGGCTTTCCACTAATTCATTGCCCCTTGGCAGAGTAGATGTTTCTGGGCTGTCAAGTGCTTTTGAAGTAAACTCCTGTCTCAGAATCAATGTCTGCAGATCTCACACGTCAGTGTTTGCCTGGACCGGATATAGAGGGCTGATATCACCAGGTTTTCACACCTTCGAGACATTCCACCTCTGGAACGCCATGACAGGTTTTGACATTTCAGACAACGTAGGGGCAGCTTTCAAAGCAGTCAAGAATGTTAACAAATTAGTATTCAAAAAGCTTAAAATAACCTATTTTCTTACTTAGTGATACAGTGCGGGGTGGCCCTTCGGATTCTTCGAGCCGTGCTGCCTCAGTCACCCCGCCATCCCAATTAACACTAACCTAATAACGGCACAACTTACAATTACCAAATAACCTACTCAGTACATCTTTGGACTGTGGGAAGAAACTGGAGCACCATGCATTCCACGGGGAGGATGTACAGAGATTTCTTACAGAACAGCGCCAGAATTGAACACTGGAATGCTCTGAGCTCTAATGGTGTCACAATAATTGCCCATTGCAATGAATAATAACAAAAAAAATTAAAACAATAAAACACTGATATAATAAAAAAAATCATTTTAAAAGTAAGTTAAAAACTTATTTGTTTCTTCCTAAATTCAGGTTGGAAATCCCCATTTAAATGGATGTGATCTCTGATCCCACCTAAGGTGTGGCTGGCACCAGATCAGGAGGGTGGAGTTTCCAGTGCAGCTCTGGGGAGGCTCAACAGGACCAAGCTCCACCATTAGAGAACATGCCAAGTCCAGCAGCAGAGATGCAACTCGCACCTGGGAATCCCAGAACACTGATGATTCCGTTTAGAAATATCGGCCCATTTTGGATGAATTGGTTGGTGGTGATGCCATAAAAGGTCACGGAGTTTAGATTTCCATATCAGAAACTTACATGTTTTGATTGCTACTTTCTTCTATTTTGTTCCTGATTTGATATTATGCCCATTCTTCTGACTCAAGAACTGTTTTAATCTAACCCATCCCATCAAACAATAACAGTGGATCAATTGACATATTACATTGGGAATACATAATTAATTCTGTTAATTTCCCATTGGAAAGATTATTTTAAAATGATCCTCATATGGTACTTTGCTAATTCTCATAAAATTTGATTCATTTTATAAAAATTACTTCAATATTATTTCAGCAATACACATCAAAGTTGCTGGTGAATGCAGCAGGCCAGGCAGCATCTCTAGGAAGAGGTACAGTCGACGTTTCAGGCCGAGACCCTTCGTCAGGACACTATTTCATCCATATTATCGCACTCTCATCTATGTCAATGACTTTAACAAGAATATTTACGTTAAGTGATGTTGAAAAAGAAAATCTCAAACTTAATCAGAATTTAGTTGTCTGAATTTTCACTGTCTCTCTTGTATTTGTTCCTTCCTAAATTCAGGTTGGAAATCTCCATTTCAATGAATAGGATCTCTGATCTCACCTAAGGTGTGGCTATATTAGGGAGCTGAATTGATTGCATATGTCCCTCACTGTTCCTCAGTGAAACATGAATAGCCAGTCATAATGTCTTCTGCTGTTTACTTTAACACTAGCAGTGTAAATTTAAAATGAATGAAAACAATGATTGATGGTAGAAGGAAGCAGAGCGAAAAAATATTCACACAAGAACAAAAGAAATAGGTGCAGGAGCAGGCCAGCAGGCCCCTCAAGCCAGCCCCACCATCACAGCAGATCAATACTGGCCTCAACCCGTCATTTGCACTGGCTTTTCATGACCCTCAATTCTTTGGGACGTTTAAAAAGGAAATCAGAAAGATAAAGAAGTAGAAATTTGTGTCTAACCAATCTTATAGAGTTTTTTGAGGAAGTTAGTTACCAGGAAAGTTGAAGAAGGCAAGGCAGTGTATGTTATCTACATCGGCAAGGTCCCACATGGGAAGTTGGTCAAGAAGGTTCAGTCGCTTGGTATTCAAGATGAGGTAGTAAATTGGATTAGACATTGGCTTCCCAGAAGAAGCCAGAGAGTGGTAGTAGGTGGTTGTTCTCTGACTGGAGATCTGTGACTAGTGGTGTGCTGCAGGGATCGGTGCAGGATCCATTGTTATCTGTCATCTATATCACTGATATAGATGATAATGTGGTTAACTAGATCAATAAATTTGTGGATAGCATCAAGATTAGGAGTGTAGTGGACAGCGAGGAAGACTATCATAGCTTGCAGCGGAATCTGGACTAGCTGTAAAATGGCAGATGGAAAGCAATGCAGAGAAGTGTGAGGTATTGCACTTTGGGAGAACCAACCAGATAAGTCTTAAACGGTGAATGGTAGGACAGAGGGATCTGGAAACGCAGATTGGTAATTCCTTGAAAGTGGCTTCGCAGGTTGTTTGAGTCATAAAGAAAGCTTTTGGCATGTTGTCCTTCATAAGTCAATGTAATGAGTAAAGGAGATGGGATGTTATGTTGAAATTGTATATGGCATTGATGTGGCCTACTTTGGAATATTGTTTTTGTCACCTACCTACAGGAAAGATGTAAATAAGGTTGAAAGAGTACAGAGAAAATTTACAAAGATTTTGCCAGAACTTGAAGACCTGAGTTATAGGGAAAGGTAGATTGGATTAGATTAGATTCAACCTTATTGCCATTGTGCCGAGTACAGATACAAAGCCAATGAAATGCAGTTAGCATCTAACCAGAAATGCAAAGAATAGTGTTATTTTCAAAATAACTGTGAATAAAATGTAAGTGCTACAGCACACAGATATAAAAGTACTGAGACAGTACGATATGGGTGCAATACTGCTTAGCGCTGTGATGTGAGGTTCAGCAGGGTCACAGCCTCAGGGAAGAAGCTCTTCCTGTGCCTGCTGGTGCGGGAGTGGAGGCTCCTGTAGTGCCTACCGGATGGGAGGAGAGTAAAAAGTCCATGGTTAGGGTGAGATGCATCCTTGATAATGCTTTTCGCCCTGCCCAGGCAGTGTTTATGGTAGATGTTCTCAATGGTGGGCAACTGGGTGCCGATAATCCGCTGGGCAGTTTTCACCACACACTGGAGTGCTTTGCGGTCCGATACGGGACAATTGCTATACCACACTGAGATGCAGTTGGTGAGTATGCTCTCAATGGTACAGCGGTAAAAGTCCATCAGTATCCTGGGACAGATGTGAGCTTTCTTGATGCTCCGCAGGAAATAAAGAATCAGAATGGAGGAATTCAGGGACCAGGTGAGATCCTCGGAAATGTGGACACCAAGAAATTTGAAGCTTGATATACGCTCCACTACAGCTCTGTTGATGTAGATGGGGATGTGAGAATGGCTCCTAGCATGCCTGAAGTCCATAATGATCTCCTTGGTCTTCTTGTCTTCTGGGTGTTAAGGGCCAGGTTGTTGCTGGCACACCACGCAGCCAGGTACTGGACCTCGTCTCTGTAGGCTGTCTTGTCATCCCCTCTGATCAGGCCAACTGCCGTGGTGTCGTCTGTGAACTTGATTATGGAGTTAAAACCATGTACTGGAACGCAGTCATAGGTGAAAAGGGAGTACAGAAGAGGGCTCATTACATTAGGACTTTATTTTTTAGAAAATAGAAGATTGAGAGAAGATTTGATATAGGTATTCAAAATTAAGAGGGGAATAGATAGATAAATACAAGCAGACTTTTCCCACTGATGTCGGGTGAGATTGCAACTAGAGGTCATGGGTTAAGTGTGAAAGCTGAAAGGTGAAAGGGGAACATGGGGGGAACTTCTTTATTCAGAGAGTGGTGAGAATGTGGCCAGCACAAGTGGTGGATGCAGGGCTGATTTCAACATTTAAGAGAAATTTGGATAGTTACATGGATAAAAGGGGTGTAGAAGGCTGTGGTCTTGGTGCAGGCCAATGGGATTAGGCAGATTAATGGTTCGGCACAGACTAGATGGGCTAAAATCCTTGTTTCTGTGCTGTCATGTTCTATGACACTAAATAGAACAAATGAAAAAAAGACATTTTTCAATTCTGCTTGTCTGTTTTGATCTCAGCTGCTCCAGCTCTAGAGTTGTTAAAGTTATTTTATGAGAGAGGTGAATTAGGTACTGCTCAATGACCCTGGTGGGAATGACCAATGCTCAGGAACAAATACTTTACTGTTAACTAATGATCATGCTCTTGTACACGACAAGTAGGTACTTGCATGAGATCTTTGGAATTCTGAAGCTATGTTTTACAATCAATCATTGCCCTTAGAGATGACAATTAAGGGAAGAACGTTAAACCATCCGAATCAAGACCAAAAACCATTCACGTCGAGCAGGAAGGTTAGATTTTAAAATGTGAATGTTACAGTTTAGATTGCTGTACGTTACAACTGAAGTAGATTGACATATTTTGCTTATTGTATTCAAGAAATAGAAATGCTGTTTCATTGAGTGGATGAATGTTAACCCACAATAAATTTTAAATTAGAACTACTGAACTTTTTAAAAACATTAAGGAGGAAATGGCCTCATGCAGTTCACCATAAGAATCCGGAGTAATCTCCTCTTTATCATTAAAAACAATTTTCTGTTAAAAATATAAGTTATTTTTTTAACATTGGTTCTCCAGTCCATTAAACTACATTCAACATAATTGATAACCCTTCAACATTAATAGGGAACTTCCAAAAGAGATGTATCATATCAAGTTCATTAAAGTCTATAATAAATCAATTTATGTTATGATGAAGAATATTTGAAAGCTGAATGTTGAACAATGTAAGATTATGATTTAATGTAAATGAATAGATGTATCATCATCATCTTGTTCTGGTTATTAAATTTAGTTTATGAGCTCTGCATCAGTTCTCATTTATGCAGTGTACATGAAGAAAATGCAAGAAATTACCCACCACAAATGGTATACAAGAAATCAAAATATTCAAATTATTCGTGTTCACCTGTTGCTGCGATATTGGTTTGCATCCAGAACTGTCTGTCTCTGGGCCTCACTGTTCTTTCCAGTTCAGCTCACAGGGTGCAGACCTCCTTTGGGAATCTGTCCTCATACTCCAGTGCAGCCCAGTGCGACAAAGGTGGGCTGATGTTACACACCCAGCTGAATACATAACATGTCATTCACTGTTAGTGATGTCCTTTCCCCAGCCAGCGTAAGGTGTCAATGTTACTTATCGTTTGACTTGCACAGTCAATAGTAAATATACCTCATTAAAAATGTTTTTAAAAAATTCAAAATGCTAACTTGAATAAAAAAGGACACCTGATCTATTGACTGATTTCTCACACTGATTTAAGAGCAACTGCTGAACCAAAGCCAAGCTTAACTTAGCCGTCAGGTTTCCCAAAGATGGACTTGTCCCATTGGACTTTCTGATGCGTTCCCCACCGTGACTAATGGCAGAAGGGCAGAAGATGCTGCCATTTGCTTAGCTTCGCTCAGTGCTAAACTCTGGGAGTTAGTACAAGTGCTACGGTAGGAGATCTGCCCCAATGTAATGGGATTTATTGAGTTAGGATGAATTTGAGCCTATGTATATTTCATCTGCCACAGAGGGGGGTGCACTTCCATTCAGTAAAAAAGGGGCAAATAATTTTTCAATGGTTCAATGGGGGCCAGCGTTAAATGTGGGCAGATTTGTCTTTATTGTTTCTACTACCATGCAATCATAAAGTTAAATGTTGGTCTGTGCAGCCAATCATTTTCACTCTATTAAAATTAATTGATGCCTTTTAATGCCAGTTTATAATTATTCTTTGATATGCCTATGCCAAGTCAAAGCTCCCCTGCGGCAGAAGAAGCAGCCTCTCACATCGGCCGCACGAGAGAAGGGAGCTCCGCTGACGTCTGATTGTAGCACTGGGGAGTGGGAACGGGAGGCGTGGGGAGGAGAATGCTCTGCCTGCTCTGACTGAAACTAAACCGGTGGGCCAGCGAGAGTTCGTAATCTTCACGTTGCACTGGAGTTGGCCAGATCTCTTGAGGGTATGGAGTAAGGAACTGCATCCCTACACCAGGGGCAGCTTTCTTTCCTCCTTTTCAAAGCAGATTCGATGAGCTGAATAGCCTACTTCTGCTACTATCTCTTATGTATTCAAGAGAAGTAACACTCCTGAAAAGCATATTGACAGTGGCTTGGCAGATAGTTTGCAATAAAATGTTTACCTAAATTACATTTTGCCCAACAGCACATAACAGACAATCACTGGTGCTTACAATTTCTAATTATTTGTAAATTTCACAGATTCAATAATTCCCAAATGTAGAGGCAGCATCAGGTTTTAAAGATTAATAGAAAGCTTAATGGAGGTAGAAGCTATGGACTAACAATGAGGGCAGGTTAATGAGAGGATGGTTCCACAGTAGCAGATATGAAAAGGAGAACAGGAAAGGGAATGGTGAAAGGACATAAGGTAAGCTATGCTGATGAACAAGCAATGACCTCAGCAAATAAAAGGATGGCAGAAACCCAGAGATTCAGGTGGTTGAACAAGAATAAAATTTTGGAAAAGGTGTAGAAGAGGATATAACATTGAGGGCTGGCTGTTAGGAAAGAGCCAAGATGGGTCCAAGATCGGTAGTTGGGTGCTGTTGTGCTCTCGCTGTGTGGTCAGGCTCCATTGTACACTCCACTTCCTAGACACCTCTTTCCATTGTTGCTGTGTAATACAGCAGCCACCAATCCGTCAACTGAAAGCCAGCCTATAGAGCAGGTGCTGACTGAATTACCCTTCTCAGAAGGGGAGAGGGGTGTGGAGGAGAGTGTTGAGGAGCAGGGATTGTGGAGGAGAGATTGTGCAGGAGGAGGGGTTGTGGGGGAGAAGATGAGGGGGAAGAGGAGGGGAAAGCGGAGGGGAAGAAGAGGAGTGGGTGAGAGGAGTGAGGGAGGGGTGGAGGAGGGGTGGGGAGGGGTGGGGGGGTGGAGGAGAGGGGGAGGAGGGGTGGAGGAGAAGGGGTTAAGAGAGGGGGTTAAGAGATAGGGAGAGGAGAGAGAGAGAGGGGAAGAGAAGAAGAGAAGGAGAGAGAGGTAGGGAGGGGGAGGGGAAAGGGAGAGGGAGAGGGGGAGAAAGAGAGGTAGAGAGAGGTGAGAGAGGGAGAAAGGGGGAGAGAGAGTGAGTGAGGGAGAGAGAGAGAGAGAGAGAGAGTGCGAGGGAGAGAGAGAGAGAGAGAGAGAGAGAGAGAGAGGGGGGGACGTGCAACAGAAAGCAATAAAAAGTGACCAAGAAGGTATGAAATGCATTCATTTAAAATACATATCTTAACTGTAATACCTTTATCTTGCAAGGAATGCCATTCTTTTCACCCAAAATTTTGATTTGTGAATTTCACTGTGTCTAAAAAGATGCATTCTTTGCAGCCAAATCTATAAACCATTATACATAGTGTTAATTTCAATTTAGTTCATGATTTATGCTTCCACTTTATTCATTTAAGAGCTCAGTACAAAGTGTTGCTTATGATTGATTACAAATGATTCTGTTTGCTGAGCTGTGAAAGTGAGGTTATAGTTCAGAAATCATAGTGAAGAAGATAGCCAAGAGTAATATTTGTAAAGGCAATATATTTATTTGACTATTTCTGCACAATATAATTTGAATTAAATACAAAAAACAGTATTTTATGCATTGAATATATACTCTCGGTAAAAGGAATCTTATCCTGCTAACAGAAATTAACATGGGGTATTTTAATAATAGAACTGTTCATTCATGATTTTTATGAAAATGACCTTGTGGTATCTCCACATAAATATGTATTTTGCTGAGATAATCTCTTACTTAACAACATAAGAGGGGAGTACTCTTGTTTGTTGCATGAGTAGATATTGTTGGAGTCAAGTTTGTGAGGTTTTCTTCCTCAGAGAAAGAACAGGTTCATGACTTTTTTGGCTATGTAAAAACAATCCAGTCACCATTTCCTGGAAGCAGTGCAGGTTCAGTCTGTTCTTCAGGGTTCTGTTTCATATCTAGCAATTTAAGTTGTTTCCTGTTTTCAATCTATTAAATCTCAAAGGATGGCCTTGTTAGGTTCTTTTCATGGACAGAGCTCCCAATGCAATCATTTTGCCACTAAGATCAGCACTACTAAGGAAGCAGCATATTTAAACTGTTTAATGGATTTCCCTTGGGGATATTTCTCTGCACTCTATTTCTACATAACAGCTAGGAATTTCTTTATTGCTATGAGGTAATCCTTAAATCACTGAAAGGGTAACATTTCATGTTACTCTGAAGCATATTTTATGGACGTGAATACTGTCCTGTGGAGATTCTAATGGGTTGGAAACTGATTAATTTGAGAAACATTAAACTTTTTGTGGACCTTGGTATGATAATTTTTAAGGAATGGAATGAAAGACATTAGCACTGATCAGTGGTTTACTTCAGTTTTATATCTTCTGACAACAGATGTAATATCTTGTATACAAAAGATACTGTAACGTTTTGGCAATATTCTAGAGTTGAGTTTGTGTTTGAAAGAGCAAATGTTAAGAGTCTAATACTGAAAGTTTTCCTGACGAACAATATTAAAACTGTCAGCATAGCAATTCACTTTTCTGAACTCTGGCCAAACATTTTCTAAGTTATTTTCATTGCAAAAGAAACAAACAAAAAGCATTGGGCAGAAACTTCATAATGGTTAAATCTTTTAGCTATTAAGCAGAATATAAGTATAAAAATCCATACAGTATTCAGGCTGGGCTACTAAGTTACAATTACATCTTGAACAAAAGATCACCTCCACGTAACATTCGTTGGCATTATTGTCAGTGTATACGTAACAATCATTCTTGATCAGAAGTTTAATTAAGCCTGTTGAATAAACATTTTGGCTACACAATCAAGCTGGAATCTGAATATTCTGCAGCATTTTATTTGGCCCCCCAAAGTATTTCTACGACCTAAAGATCTCAAGTGGTGGGTGTGATTAAGTACCCTCCAATTGCCTTGATGTGTTCAATTTTAACAACACTCAAGAAGCTCTGAACCATCCTGAACAAGCTATCGCACTTGACTATCACCCTGTTCTCCACCCTATGCATTCTTTCCTCCACCACAGGCACAATGAGGCTGTGGTGTACAAATTGAGAATCACTGCAGAAACTCACCAAAGTTCCCTTGACACAATTTCTCTGCACATGAAAGTCAAACACGTAAGGATACCATCACCTGAAACTCACTCTCCAAGTTATACATTATCCTGACTTGAACATGTAATATTACTTCTTCATCTATGCTCGTTAAATCCTAAAATTCCCACCTCGGAGTGTATTCGATTATGAGAACACGAGTCCTACATGCATTAAGAAATGATTAGCATGCCACCATCATGCAGAATGCAGTCATTTAAGAAGTCAGCTCAACATTACCTTCTTAAGATCATATAAGGATCAGCAAGAAATGTTGACGTGAAAAGACCACTTCCTGTAAATAAATATACAAAAAAATATACAAAAGAAATCTTAACCAAACACTTCAGTAGTTTCAACGCTTTCCTTCATATAAATTAACATCCACACAATCTAACTGTGAAGCTTTCTGACTCAGTTCCAAGCAAAGTTTAAAACAACCTTAAGGATTTGGGCTTTTGGTGGTTCCTCAAAAAAGTTGGGGACCCTTTATTCATTTTCATTATGTCGAACATCTTAGTAAATCAATTTTTCTATTTTCTTTTCTCTTTTTCTTACAAGTCTGTCTTATTTCTATCATTCTGATCAGCATATAAGCAACAAACAAACCAGTATTAATCAACTTAACATCCTATGCAACACAGCTTGTAACTTTCTGACAACTGCTGAATTCGTCTCTGAAGGAGCAAAGTTAATGAGTTAAGGCTGAATCCTGGACAATTCAAAATAAGGAAATGGGGACTCAACTATTGAACAAAAATCAATGTTGTGAACACAATGATGAAAATGCACAACGAAAGGAAGATATACATTACACTGAGTGCACTGAAGTCATGAAAGCTTCCTCGATCAAAGAGTAGAGAAAAGCTATTGGATGAATCACTTGTGGAAGATAATGTGGTTCAATGATTACTGCCAAGACATTTGATGTAGTTTTACTTTTCACTTATTACCTTGCAGAGGTAAATCCTCAATCTGAAGCTGTTTATAAAATAGGGGGAATATCAGGTTAAGTGTCTAATTAAGTACAGATCTGAAATCTATTCTACTACAAATTAAATAAAAGTGGAATGTGCTGAGAATACTTAGCATTTTAGGCCATATCTGTGGACAGGCAAAGAGGATTATCATTTCGGGTGAAAATCTGTTTTCACAACTAGAATAATAAGACAATGTGAGTTTAAAGTTTCATTAGGAGTGGAGATGACAAAGAGTATTACTGTGCTAGAGTCCAGTGTTGTTGAGATTATCCAATGCTTTTGGAGCTGTTGAGTTAATGGATAAAGGAAGGCAGTTAAGTAGAGAAAGAGAAATAAAATGCTAAAGAACATGCTGGAAGTGTGAGAGATAGGACTTAGCAGCTGGTAGAATCAGAGATACAAGACAGTGATGGAAATATCCAATAGAACAGGCAGCTTCCATGGAGAGAGAAAAACTGGTTAAAGTGGCTATTCAAACCTTGGAATGAGCCAGTCAATATAGGCAATCATCTGGTTAACATGGCTGTTTCTCTGGGGCTTTGTTTGAAATCAGCCCACATTATTTTCAAAAAAAAAATCAATATTGTAGCCAGCAGGAATTAAGCCATGTGAATGGGGGCCAGCTATAGCTTTGTTAGTAACCAGTCTGCATTTCCAAATGCTAATGTGGCTATCCTAAATATTATCACCATTTGCCATGCTACAGTTCAGCACCTTGTAAACTAAAAAAAAATCATGATCCTCCAAGTCAAAAGGAAATTGAGATGTCACCCTGGTCTCAAATATGACTAAGGGCAGCTCTGTATTTCAGTCAAGTTGGTCAGCAACCTAGGCAGCAGCAGAATCACTTTCCTGACAGAAGCCAAAGCCATGATTCAGAGTCATGGTTACAAATCAATAGAAGCCATGGACTGGATGGAAGGCTGCATAATGTGGTAAAAAAAAGAATTGGATTCCCTGCTTCAGTTAGAGGATAAGCAATGACCTAATCTTTCAGGCTGAGTTCGCAAATATGGAATAAAGCTTACTCACTGAACCTTTTCTTCCCAGTAAATATCTGTAGCAGGCTGAATATGCAGTTATTGAAAATACATTACAATATAATTCATGTGTAATAAGTGATAAATTTAACCCACTGCAAGCAAGAGTAAAGAGAGGCTAACTGGAGGATGTCTTAGAGCCTTAGAGTCATAGAATACTGCAGCACAGAAATAGGCTCTTCAGCCCATCTAGTGCATGCCAAACTATTCATCTGCCTAGTCTCATCAACTTGCACACAGACCCTAGCCTTCCATACTTCCATACACATCCCATGCACGTACCTATCCAGATTTATCTTAAATGTTGAAATCAAACCTGAACCCACTACTTCTACTGGCAGCTCATTCCACACTCTCACCACCATCTGAGTGAATAGTTTCCCTTCATGTTCCCCTTAAACAGATCACCTTTTATCTTAAACCCATGACCTCAAATTGGAATGTCACCCTACCTCTATGGGAAAAACCTGTTTGCATTTCCCCTATCTATACCCCTCATGATTATATACTACCTATCAAGTCTCCCCTCATTCTCCTGCACTCCAGGGAATGAAGTTCTAACCTATTCAACCTTTCCCTAAAACTCAAGTCCTCAAATCCTGGCAACATCTTTGTAAGTTTTTTCTGCACTCTTTCAATTTTATTGATATCTTTTTTGTAGGTAGGTGACCTGAACTGCTAGAATACTCCAAACTAGGCCTCAGCAATGTCTTATACAATGCACCAAGAGCTCTCTTTGCAACCCTATCTATGTGTGATTCCACTTTCAAGGAATTATAGATCTGTATTCCCAGATCTCTCTGTTCTACTGCACTCCTCAGTGCCCTGCTGCTCACCATACAAGTCCTACCTGGTTTGACCTTTCAAAGTGTAACACCTCATGCCCGTCTGCATTAAATACCATCTGCCACTTTCAGCCTATTTTTCCAGCTGGTCCAGATCCCGCTGCAAACTTTGATAGTCTTCCTCGCTGTCTACTATGTCATAATTTTGGTGTCATCCGCAAATTTACTGATCCAGATTACTACATTATCATCCAGATGGTTGATATAGATGACAAACAACAAAGGACCCAGCACCGATCCCTGTGGCACTTCACTAGTCACAGGCCTCCAGTTAGAGAGGCAACCCTCTACTACCACTCTTTGGCTTCTCTCACAAAGCCAATGTCTAATCCAATTTACACTCTCATCCTGAAAGCCAAGTGAATGAACCTTCCTGACCAACCCCTTATGTAGGATTTTGTTAAAGACCTTGCTAAAGTCTATGTAGACAACATCCATTGCCTTGCCTTCATCAGCTTTCCTAGTAATTTCCTCAAAAAACTCTAAGATTCGTTGGACACAACCTGCCACGCACAAAATAATGTTGACTGTCCCTAATCAGTCCTTGTCGATAGAAATAGTTATTCACCTAGGTCCTTAGAATACCTTCCAGTAATTTACCCACTGCTGATGCTAGGCTCTCTGCCCTGTAATTGACCCACTTATTTTTAGAGCCTTCCTTAACCAACAGAACAACATTAGCTATCCTCCAATCCTCCGGCACCTCGCCCGTTGTAAAGAATGTTTGAAATAACTCTGCTAGGCCCCTGCAGAAAATTTGCCTGCAATAGTTATTGTTTCATGATCTATTTTTTTTAATATAATTTTTAGTGAGTTTTCAAAAAGGATCTATTGAGTATCTCCAGCACTTTGTACTTGGTTATTAGTTGAGAGGGATGGTAGGTCAGTTCAATGTAAGTGATACTGCATCCAGGAATTGACTGTGAAATTCAGTGATCTTATCTGAACTGCTTCTGTGAATGTCCCACTCACTTTGCAATACGTTTTCCCATCTTACCTTGTTTTCTCTTCTCATTAAGATCTCTGCCTCAGCACGTTCTTCATGATAGTGGTGTTTTTGCCTACACTTGAGACTTCTCCATTTGGAGATCAGTCAGAAGTCAAAGGTCCTACGTGGCTATAAGACATTCAATTTTCTAATCTGAAATACTAAGGTAAGAATTCTACTTACTTCTTCTCATTCTTGTGGTAATTCTACACCAACTGTGTCCCAGTGCTCACAAGCTCTCCCTCCCACACTTCCCTCTTCTCTCATTATTCTCTACAAAACACTTCATTACAGTTACTTCCACTCTTATAGATGCTAGTAGCACACTCTGAGCCTGTTATTGAAATTGCAATGACACAATCTTTCATTTCCTTATCCATTATTTTCCAGATGCATTTTGCAATCAAATTTCTTACACTAGTAAGATAGTAATTTGAGAAGAGGTGCATTTTGTATGTGGAAGAGCCATAGACTCAGTGGCCACTTTATTAGGCATGGAAGAATCAGCCACTCTGTGGCTGTAGTTTACTGAGTGTATGTTTGTGGTATGTTTTTTTCCCCAGATATAGAAAGAGTAAAAGAGAGGCAAGAGTGAATCTTGGACCAGCAGAAAATGAAGCTGGAGAAGCAGAAATGGGGGACAAATAAATGGTGGACAAATTTAAGTATTTTGCATCAGTCTTCACTGTGGAAGACATTGTGTCAGAAATTTGAGAGCGTCAGAAGGTAAAACTGAGCGTAGTTGCTATTACTGAGGAGAAGTTGCTTGGAAAGCTGAAAGATTTGAAGGTAGGTAAGTCACCAGAGTCAGATGGACTACACCCCAGGGTTCTGAAAGAGATAGCTGAAGAGATTGGGGTGATATTACTAATCATCTTTCAAGAATCACTAAATTCTGGAATGATTTTGGAGGACCGGAAAATTGCAAATGTTATGCCACTCTTTAATAAGAGAGGGAGGCAGAAGAAACAAAATTATAGGCCACTTAGCCTTACTTCAGTGGTTGAGAAGATATTGGCATCCATTAATACGGAAGAGGTTTCGAAGAACTTGGAGGTACATGGGACCACTTTTTTTCAGCATTATAAACAAGTAATTTGGAAAACAGAAATTGATAGCTTTGTAGCCAAGTTTGCTGATAGGTGGAGGGGCAGGTGGGGTTGAGGAAGCAGGGAGTCTGCAGAAAGTCTTAAACAGATTGGGAACATGGGAGAGAAGTAGAAGATGGAATATAGTGTGGGGAAGAGTATGGTCATGCACATTGTTAGAAGGAATAAAGGCATAGATTATTTTCTAAACAGGGAGAAAATTCAAAACACAGATGTGCAAAGAGACATGGAAATCCTTGTGCAGGATTCCCTGAATGTTAACTTGCAGGATGAGTCAGTGGTAAGGCAGGCAAATACAATGTTAGCTTTCATTTCAAGAGGACTTGAACATAAAAACAAGGGTGTAATGCTGACGCTTTATAAGGCATTGGTCAGATCACACTGAGTATTGTGAGCAGTTTTGGGCAACTTATCTAAGAAGAGATGTGCTAACATTGGAGAGGGCCCAGAGGAGGTTTGCAACAATGATTCTGAGAACTAAATGGTTAACATATGAGGAACATTTAATGGCTCTGGATTGGTTCTGGCGGGAGTTTAGAAGAATGAGGTGGGGGTGGGAAATATCATTGAGACCTGTTGTATATTGAAAGGCCAAGGTAGAGTGGATGTGGAGGCAATGTTTTCTATAGAGAGAGTGTCTTGGACCAGGGCACATAACCTCAGAATAGAGGGATATCCATTTAGAACAGATATGAGGAAGAATATCTTTAGCCAGCTGGTCGTGAATTAGATGGGAATTCATTGCTATAGATGGTTGTGGAGGGCAAGTCATTGGGTATATTTAAAGTGGAGATTGATAGGTTCTTGATTAGTCAGTATATGATAGGTTACAGGAAGAAGGCAGGAGAATGGGGTTGAGATGAATAATAAGTCATCAATGATGGAATGGCAGAGCAGACTTGATGGGCTGAATGGCCTAATTCTACTTTTATGTCTAATGGTCCTCTGCTGCTGTAGCCCATTCACTTCAAGTTTCAACATATTGCACATTCAGAGATGCTCTTCTGCTGTTGTAGCATGTGTTTATTTGAGTTACTCTCACCTTCCCGTGAGCTTGAACGAATATGGCTACTTTCCTCTGACTTCTCTCATTAACAAGGCATTCTTGCACGCAGGAATGCTGCTCACTGGATTTTGTTTGGGTTTTTTTTGTACCATTCTCTGTAAACACTAGAGACTGTTGTGCATAAAAATTCCAGGAAATCAGCGCTTTCTGAGATATTCAAACCACCCAGTCTGGCACCAACAGTCATTCCATGGTCAAAGTTACTAGATCACATTTCTTCCCCATTCTGTGGTTTGGTCTAAATCACAACCAGGTCTGCATACATTTATGCATTGAGTGGCTGATTAGATAATGCATTAACGTGCCGGTGTACAAGTATACCTAATAAGGCTGCCACTGAGTGTACTTGAATACCTTAACAATGTTAGTTTTCCTTGTAGGTGGTCACCAGAGCTGTTGAACAGTTGTGAATAATCATAGAGGGAAGATTGTACACATTCCACTGAGGTCCAGTGTTGACCACCATCAATCTTCCAACAATCCTCAGTGCTAATTTATTTTGGAAAGAAAAATTACTTCCGCAATCTGATATGAATGCAATTGAATATTTAAGCTGAAGATGCTCAATTCTGGAACATTTAAGGAGAGCACTGGAGGAACCCACTGGGTCATACTGTATCTGTTGAGGCAAACACTTTTTTAATGTTCACTGTTTGCTTCCACAGATGGTTCCCGACCCACTGAGTTGTTCTGTTTTTGAGCTGTTATAACCATATAACAATTACAGCACGGAAACAGGCCATCTTGGCCCTTCTAGTCCGTGCCGAACTCTTACTCTCACCTAGTCTCACCGACCTGCACTCAGCCCATAACCCTCCATTCCTTTCCTGTCCATATAGCTGTCCAATTTAACTTTAAACGACAACATCGAACCTGCTGCTACCACTTCTGCTGGAAGCTCGTTCCACACAGCTATGTTTATCACTTTCAAGGGTTAAGCTCCACAATGCAAATTTCTGATGTGTTATTAAGTGCATACTGTGCATTCCTTCTTTAAAGTTAGGATCACTGGTTGTGTCTTTTCTTCCATGGCTTGGTGCAGTCCTTTCTGCCTCAATGACATAGAGTCAATATGATATCAAAGGGTGCTGACAAACACTCAATATGTCATTCAAGAGGACTGACCAGCATGAATTGAGGTTAGAGACTGATATGGCCCTCTGGTTTCATTCACAAAAAAAAAATTCCCACAGTAAACAGCTGACAACATAGAACAAAATTAAAACTACAGAGATTTATAAAGTGGAAGAGCAAATAGATGGCACAGGAACCTGAACTTAGAGCTACATCGGGGACAGCAAATGACTGTCAGTGGAGAAAAAGACTCATGGCACCTTCTGTCAAAGCAAAATGCACACCGTATGTTGTTAAAAGTGTTAGCCTTGACAGATGCAACATGACACGCATTAGGTTCTTCTAGAGCTCTGTAAAAAATTGACAATTTTTAAAATGTTTAACGTCTTGAAGATAAGACACCCCACAATTATGGCAGCAACTTTTTATTTTTATCCAGCACCTTTAATGTAACAAAACTGCCAGTGAATAAGCTGTCTGCCATAACTATTCTGAGGATCAGGCATGGCGGAACTGAGAGAATGTGAAAGAATTATGATTTTCGTAGGGATGAGGGCATTAATGGTGTTGATACCAATGTGGTTGTGCTGATCATTAACTGCAAAATGCTGTATTAAATGGGATTTTTCCTAAGTGCAATTGAAAGCATTTGGGGAGGGTTTTTTTTCTCTGCCATGGAAAAAAGTGGGGTTGTGAGGGATAGTGGGTAAAGGCAGAAAAAAGATGGTGGTCTCACCAGAGCTTGTGATGCTGTGAACAGAAGGAGGGAAACACTGGAAGATAAGGTGAGACAGGTTGGAGAAAATCAATTCTCCAAAACTGCAGAAAAGTCTAAATGGAATTAATAGAAATTTTGAACAGTAAATATTTATATAGATATACCAATTTAATATTCAACTTAGACCATAAGACCATAAGATACAGGAGCAGAATTAGGCCTTTTGGTCCATTGCGTCTGCTCCATTTCATCATGCTGATCCAAAATTCCTCTCAACCCCAATCTCCTGCCTTCTCCCCGTATCCCTTCATGCCCTGATCAGTCAAGAATCTATCAACCTCTGCCTTAAATATACATAAAGACTTGGCCTCCACAGCTACCTGTGGCAAAGATTTCTACAGATTCACTACTCTCTGACTAAAGAAACTGTTCCTCATCTCTGTCCGAAAAAAACATCCGTCTATTCTGAGGCTGTGTGCTCTGATCTTAGACTCTCCACATACACTCTATCAAGGCCTTTCACCATTTACAGTAATAGGTTTCAATGAGGTCATCCCTCATTCTTCAGAATTCTAGTGAATACAAGCCTAGGGCTATCAGATGCTCTTCATATGACAAGCCATTCAACCCTGGAATCAAGAGTTTACCGTGAGAAAATTTGATGGAAAAAGTGTGGCAAGAGGAAGTCAAATTAAGTTAAATTAAGCTGCAAAGAAATGCAAGGATTTGTAATATATTGCAGCAAACTCAAATGTACGTGACTGCATGTATAGTACATAACATACTTCCTCCACCTCAGAACTCTTCAATTCAGCACTTAGAAAAAGCAGGTCAATTATTTATTGTCTGTTTTCTGGATAAAGTAAAGAGTTTTCCATAAACCACTACCAATTACTCTTTGGATATGCCAATTGGAATTAAATATTATGCTCATAGGACCAGGTGTATGCAGAATCACTTTAAAAATCAAATAATATTAATAGACTTCATGAAAATATGGTTCTATAAAATAACATGTCCTCTAGTTTACCTTGAACAATGTCACTAAAGGTTCATACGCAAATATAAAATAACTGTAAATTAGAAATAAAAATCAATAAAATGGAAATAGCTTTTGCAGTTTTAGTTTTAATGCTCATGTCACTCAGATCTCCTTCTCTATTTATATATGACCATGGATGTTGGTTTGCCTTGTCTTTGCACACAGAATAGATTAGATTAATAGATTAGATTAGGAGGACACACAGTCCTCTTTTATTGTCATTTAGTAATGCATGCATTAAGAAATGATACAATGTTTCTCCAGAATGATATCACAGAAACACGAGACTGAAAAACTGACAAAAACCACATAACTATAACATATAGTTATAACAGTGCAAAGCAATACCGTAATTTGATAAGAACAGACCATGGCACCGTAAAAAGTCTCAAAGTCTCTCAAAAGTCCCATCATCTCATGCAGACGGTGAACCTCCAGCGCTGCAAACTTGCCGATGCAGCATCCTGGAATCACCCGACCACAGCTGACTCCGAGTCCACCCGAAAACTCCGAGCCTCCGACCAACTCTCCGACACCGAGCACTGAGCACCATCTCTGCCGAGCGCTTTGTCTCTGGCCCCGGCAACAGGCAATAGGCAAAGCTGAGGATTTGGGGCCTTCCCCTCCGGAGATTCTCGATCGCACAGTAGCAGCAGCAGCGAAGTGGGCATTTCAGAAGTTTCTCCAGGTGTTCCTTCGTGCTTTTCACGGCTGTCTCCATCAAATCAGGCTTTTGCATGGCCCCTAGTTAACACAGATTTGCTACAACACAGAATATATTAATGTTTTCACTACTGTATCAATTAATAGGTCAATGTTTTACAAGTGTTGTATTACCTCTTGCAGAATGTTTAAGAAGATGAATGAGTGGCAACAGTGTCATTTCCTCTGTCAGGCTTTGTCAATGGGAAAACCCAGTTTTAAAGGTGTCACCTTTTGGATGCAGGGGAGGGTCTGTTATGCATGTACTGTAGATGATCTGCCAATGCCAGTAAAATGTGATAAAGACCTGAGGAGTTAGATGCCTGTATCTGTAGCACTGTAGCTGTGTGCAAAACTTCATTATTTATTGTACAATCCTTCTGCAGGAACAAAACTTATCCTGAAAAAGTTTTCCCTTCTGTAATCATTTACCCACGATGCTCCTCAATGAGAAAATAAGCAGGCCTGGGAAAGTGTAGCTTTCCAATCTCACCAATCTGCCAAATATGATTTTTGAAAGCAAAGCTTGCTAAACATATCTGAAAAGATAGTTAGGCTTGGGAAAATGTAATCAAGTCAACATCATCACCTGCCACTGGGCTCTTAGTAAGGCCTATGGCAAAGTAACATGTTAATCACCTCCAACATAATATGCAATTAACTATTTTAATAGGAATGCAGACTGGCAACATGTATTCATCAAAAAGTTGGGGCTAAGAGGCAGCTAACATAAGTACTACCGTCTCTCACCTCTGACTGTATAATCAGGTGCTATGCAAACACCTGCTGAGATTGACCGATGTTTACCCTCATGTCTTCTTGTCCACTTTCATCCTCAGAACGGGTCCTAACATTATTTCATTCTGTCTCCTTCTCTGAACTGACCTCTGCTGGAGTTCAGTTATTCTTAGCCACACTCAATCTAAAACTTCCTTTGGTCCTTAAATCGCTGTGTGCACCAAGATGTGAGAGTAACCAATTACATGAAAGTGAAACGGTGAGTCACACATCATAATTTAAAATATTAATTGCCTTTCGCTCCTTTTTAAAGCATTTTTAAACTTGTTCTTTATTTTACCGGTAACACAATGCGTATACTGTGGGTCAATACTGACAAGAATCAAAATTGTTTTGTTTGAGTTGATGATTAATGTTAATACTCCTTTAAGGTCAAAGTCGAGGGGAAAAAGCAACCAGGAACAGGCTCAAAAAATGAGGCGTTAACTACCTGCGCAGTATTTAACATGTCAAAACACCCGAGGAGTTCCAGAGGAATGTTATCATGCAAAGATAAAAAGTGAGAGCAAATTAATACATTTTGTCATCTATATGATTGATTAATATTTGGAACTCATCAAAACATTAGAAACTAATTTATCTGATTTTTGAAAACTCATATTGTTCTTGAGAAATCGGAGCCTATTTTTAAAATCAAGGTTTCATTCTTCCTTCATCCTTTAATCTTTATTCTGTTTTCTCCTTCTTTCTTCTCATGTGATAGTCTCCCTTCTTTCTGGTAGCCCTCCTCAGTAACTTCTGCTCCTCCTATTCTTCCTTCCCTCTTTCTTTGTCTTTCCCACCTCTCTGATTCATTTGATATTCTTTCAACTTTTCTTGTTTCTACTCCTGCATTTCATTGAATTCTCATCATTTCTTCATATCATTTTGGCATTCTTCAGTTTTTGCTCCACTATAAATTCTTTCCCTCACCCTGTCCTGTGAATTCACCTTCTTTTTCTTTGCTTTGATTCAAATGCCTTTTCTCTCCATCTGTTTCCTAGTCACGCTACTCTTTCTGTTCTCCTCCTTCCCTTTATCTCTCAGGTCATGTTTCTTCCATCATTCTTATTCTTTTCCTCTGTCATAGCTCCCAACCTTTTTCATCTTTCTGCATATGTTCCTTCTTTTATCAGCTCAGCACCCCCCCACTGGCTCTCTCACCCTGCTTGACCTCGAATCAGCACTTAATGTTTCAAATACCAAATGTGACGCCATGGGCACTGATTAACAAGAAAAGATAATAGCCCGTGGTTCAAAAACACGATATTTTATGTCAATCCTAATTAGAGTATAATGGATGGTAATAAATTTTACTTGTGCATAGATCACATCAGATTTATATCCAATATTAAGTACATAAAGGATTTCTCTTTAATCACTACTCATTAGAAATATTTTGCATACACATATATAATGTTTTTCACATCTCAGAGCACTTAACAACCATTGGAGAGCTTCTGCAGTATATTTCATTGCTGCATGGCAGAAAAAAAACAATTTATTGGTGGAAAGCCGGATCCTGTAATCAGCAAACAGGTAAATAAGTAGTTTTTTTTTCTAATAGACTTGAAAGTAGTGCAGATATATTCCATATCTTCAATTTACGACCACTTGAGAGTTGACACAGTCTCTCATTTTAACCTCCTCTAAAAGATGGTATCTTCAACATATAGTATTCCCTTTAATGCGAAGTTAGCTCAGATTACATACAAAATTACTCTTTAATTCAGAATGTTCTGACTCAAGAATAATGCTAGAGCCCATGATGTTTAAGATCCTAGTGTTATTTGAAGCATATATCTCTACTTAGTTCCGTGAACCTACTTCTTTATGATTCCAATCATCAATGGTAAGCCAGCTCTCCAAGCATTCATATCAGCCCCATTCTCCTGCTTGTTTTTCCTCTAAAGTGTTCTGCACAGCCTTGGCTTTGAGTTGAAGTCATGTATTGCATTGTACTGCGGCTACTAAGGTAACAAATTCAATAACATAGGCCAGTGACATTAAACCTGATTCTGATTGTGAAGATGGAAACAAGCAATGGGCTAGCTTGCTTTAGACCCTCACCACCAAAGGAAGAAGACCTTTTCTGCACCATCAGTAACACTGAAGACATGACAAAAGATTCGATTGCTGTCTGCTAGTGAATTTCCTATCAGCCGTGTGAGTAAGTACAGAAGGGCAGGAACTGTTCTTCCATTTCAAAACCATCATTTCGAGCATAAAATCTAGGCTCCTAGGGATGGAATTTCAAACTCAACCTTGCAACACAATTGGCTGTTCTTGAGGCAGAAATTTTACTTGAAGCATCAATCTATCATTTTGCTTTTGAAATGATCGTGAATTTACAGTGCAATGCTTATATTCTTTATTTTTGTTTCAGATTACCAGCTTCTGTGTAATGTTCTTTTGTTTTTAAATTACTGCATACAGTGTATTTCACTGTGGCTAAAAACAACAGTGGAGATTGAACAAACAATACTGAATTTCAATCCACCAACCTGTTTTTAATTGGATTTAAAAAAAAGAAAAGGGACATATTGATTTTTTAATCTCAGTAAGACAGAAGTCCAGAATGATTAATTTGGGCCTGTAAAATATTTGGAAAGGATCTAAAAGAAAACTAATGCTTGGCGGCTCCAATTACCCCTACAGATCAATTTGCACATGAAAAAAATAGTCACAAGTCAGGAACATTCACAAATGCTCATTTATAATTCATCTAAACATTAATGTTTAATTGTGTAGTGTCTGAAGGAAATGTACTGTTCTTACAGACTAATAGAAAGTATAGCCTTAAAGTTCAGATTTGTTATCTGTGCCAAGTTCCTTCCTTTCATTTGCTTCTGGAATTTGGAATGAAGGGAAAAGCTACAATTGATACGTATCCCTAGTTGCAGCGATAAAATTGCATTGGTCTTTTTGTTGGCGGTGGCAGTATTTGTGATGATGTCAGGCTCGCATTTGCATTAGGCAATTGTTAGACATATTTTACCATCAGCATACTCTATGAGACACCCAAACAGAAAATGCTGGAAATGTTTAGGAGGTCAGGCGACACTTGTGAGAAGAGCAACAGAGTTATCATTTCAGGACAAGTACTCTTTATCAGAACTTAATTCTGACCTGATTCTCTCGCTCTGTTTTCTTCCTACGATGTGACTGACCTGCTGAATATTTCCAGGATTTTCTGTCTTTTATTTCAAACACTCTCGGTGGCATTCGGTACAGGTGCCTCAGGACTCGCACCACCAGGTTCAAGAACAGTTACGACCCTCAATCAGCAGGCTCTTCAGCAAAAGGGGATAACTACACACGTTCTGTTTCTGGTGCTCCCACAACCAATGGTCTCACTTTAACGACTATTTATCTGGTTATTTAATGCTCTTTCATTTCATGCAATTTCATACTCGTTATTCATTGCTGTTTATTTATAACTGTGTTTTGTTGTTCATTGATCCCGTTTACAGTTACTGTTCTAAGTATGCCTGCAGGAAAAAGAATCCCAGGGTTTCATGTGATGACATGTATGTACTCTGATAATAAATTTTACTTCGAACTTTGAACTTTTGAAGCACAAAGTTAGAATTAAATCATACTGTTTCTATAAATAAAATGAATGGACTTAACCTGTAGTTTCTCATTGTAATCTCATTAAAACCAATTAAGTATTGGAAAGCCTATGTTATACTTTGTAACAAAACATTAAATAAATTCAAGGAAAACACGGGAGTCTGGGTATGCAGGCTTGGTTTTGTCTTTCTTTAAGCAAGGCACGCAGCTATCACGATGCATGATGAAGTATGCAATTAACATATTTTTACATATAACCCATAATTAATTATTTAAATAAACAAGAATGCTTAATCAAACAATATATACAGGATTACTCAAATATTATTGAAATATCAGATACACAACAGCTTAGATAGAGTGGATGTGGAGGAAGTTTCTTATAGTGGGGGAGTCTAGGAACAGAGACACAACCTTAGAATAGAAGGAAGTTCCTTTAGAACAGAGATGAGGAGTAACTTCTTTGGTGAGAGGGTGGTAAATCTGTGGAATTCATTGCCACAGACAGCTGTGGAAGCCAAGTCATTGGGTATATTTAAAGCAGAGTTTGATTGGTTCGTGTTTAGTAAGGGTGTTAAAGGTTACGGGGAGAAGGCAGGAGAATAGGGTTGAGAGGGATAATAAATCAACCATGATGGAATAGCAGAGCAGAGTCTGTGGGCAGAGTGGCCTATTTCTGCTCCTACCTTATGGTCTCATGGTCTAACAAGACATACTTTGAAATTAAGAAGTATTTGCACCATATTGTTAGAATATGGGAACATACAAATCTGGAACAGAAGTTAAACTTTCAGCCATTCAGCCTGTTAAACTTCTTCTACAATTTACTAAGATCCAAATGTAACCTTTCACATTTCTCAGAGCATACGTGATCAACTATGTTCCAACTATTTAGCTGAAGGTTAACCATTCATATTGGTGGCCATAGATACTAATCTATTGTAGTGCAAACAAAGAAATAAATTTGGCATCCAACCATTTCATTACAGTTGTCAGCTGATATGTTTGGTAAAGCATATCAGAAATCTCTGACCAAACTACCTTAGTCTGTTTAATCAATTCAATACTTAACTAGGTATTTCAAAAGCTTCCTTATCTATCCTTGTAGTTGATTATATTAAAAGTTCAAGGTGATAAATTTGACACGAGGCGTCATGTTTTCTGAAAGTAGATGCATTTATACAGGCACTCAGATTGTACAAATTAAAATGTCAAACAACAAGGTTGAAATATCACAAGAAAAGCTTGAGACTATTTATTAGTAAATGTTTTTATTACGTTCGGTCAGACAAAAAAGCTGTTGAGATCTCTGCAAATCTCAGTAGCTGCTGATTTACAGAAAAGAAGAAGTAGATTCTTTGCTTCATATTTCCTGATCCACTTGCTAATGGTTTTTATTACAGAGGCGATCAGAAAGATAATAACAGAAGAGTATTTTCAAAAACTTCATGGAATCATGGTTCTTTCTAAAAGGGCAAGCAATTTGCCTTCTTTTCTCCAGGATACAGAAAGGGGCTCGTCCAGATGCCAGGGGCAGATATCTAGCCTTCCAACAAAGTGAAGATCTTTATATACATATTGAGAAAGCTTTTTCTTACCAGACAGCTACATGTACCCATTTTCTGTGAGAGATGACCAATAGCAAACAAATAGATCAGAATCGGAAACAGGTTAATTATCACTGGTGTGTGCCGTGAAATTTGTTAACTTAGCAGCAGCAGTTCAATGCAATACATAATATAGAATAATAATAAATAAAGTAAATCAATTACAATATACATACGAGGGCTGATTGGTAAGTTCGTGGCCCAAGGTAGAAGGAGTCAATTTTAGAAAACCTAGCACCTTTATTTTCCCTACATCTACACACGTAGTCCAGTGGTCGTGGAACATACGGATCTCCTCTTTGTAGAAGTCGGCGTCTTGGACCTCCAGGGGTGGTCCACAGCAGGGGTGATTGATAAGTTCGTGGCCTAAGGTAGAAGGAGATGAGTTATTAACTTCAAACTTTTTGCATTATCACTCAAAGAGTTGAACTGCACGTGCATGTAATAAAAGCTGTATAACTCATCTCCTTCTACCTTAGGCCACAAATTTATCAATCATTCCTGCTGTGGACCACTTCTGGAGGTCCAAGACGCTGACTTCTACAAAGAAGGGATCCGTATGCTCCATGACCGCTGGACTAAGTGTGTAAATGTAGGAGGGTCTATGTTGAAAAATAAATGTGCTTGGTTTTCTAAAATTGACTCCTTCTATCTTAGGCCACTAACTTATCAATCACTATGTGTGTGTGCGTGTGTGTGTGTCTGTGTGTGTGTGTGTGTGTGTGTGTGTGTGTGTGTGTGTGTGTGTGTGTGTGTGTGTGTGTGTGTGTGTGTGTGTGTGTGTGTTGTGCGTGCGCGTGCATGTGTGTGTGTGTGTGTGTGTGTGTGTGTGTTTACCACAGGAAGCATCCTATCTGGATACACAATGGCTTAGAATGAATCAGAATCAGGTTTAATATCTCTGATATATTTTATGAAATATGTTGTTTTGCAGCTCTATTACATTGCAATACTCACTAAAAATGATAAATTACAATAAGAAATATATATTAAAATTTTTAAAAATAAGTAGTGTAAAAAGGGAGCAAAATAGAAAAAATCGTGAGATAGCGTACAAGGATTCATTGTCCATTCAGAAATCTGATGGTGATGGAGAAGAAGCTATTCGTAAGACAATTGAATGTCTGTCTTCAGGCTCCTGTACCTCCCCCCTGATGGTAGCAATGAGAAGAGGGCATGTCCTGGGTGATGGGGAGCGCTTAATGACTGAAGCCACTTTTTGAGGCATCGCCTTTTGAAAATGTTCTTGATGCTGGGGGGCTAATGCCTACGATGGAGTTGGGCGAGTTTGCAACTTGCTGCAGCTTTTTCCAGTTCTGTGTAGTGGTCCCTCCATAGCAGATGGTGATGCAACCAGTTAGAATGCTCCCTATGGTACATCTGTAGAAATTTGCAAGAGTCTTTGGTGACACAGCAAGTTTCCTCAAACTCTGAATGAAATGTAGTTGCTCTGTGCCTTGTTTTCATTGCCTCATTAAGTTGGGTCCAGGATATTGACACCCGGGAACTGCTGACCCCTTGGTGAGGATTGGTGTGTATTCCCTGAACTTCCCCTTCCTGGTCCACACTCAATCTCTTGGTCTCACTGCCGTTGAGTGCAAAGTTGCTGTTGTGACACCACTCAACCAGCTGATCTACGTCAATCCTGTACACCTCCTCTTCACCATCTGAAATAGTTGTGTCATCTGTAAATTTATAGATGGCGTTTGCGCTGTGCCTAGCCACACAGTCTTGGGTGTAGGGGGAGTAGAGCAGTGGGCTAAGCATGCGTCTTTTTTTTTGAGGTGCACCAGTGTTGATTATCAGCGAGGAGGAGATGTTATTTCCTGGACACTCTGACTGGTGTCTCCTGGTGAATAGGTCAAGGAGCCAGTCGCAGAGGTACAGAGGCCTAGGTTTCAGAGCGTGTTAGTTAGTACTGAGAGTATGATGGTGTTGAAAGCTGAGCTGTAGTCAATTAATAGCAGCCTGATGTAGGTATTGCTATTGTCCAGGTGAATCAAGGCTGAACAGAGAGCCAGTGAGATTGCATCTGCTGTAGATGTATTGTGGTGATAGGCAAATTGCAGTGGGTCCAAGTCCTTGCTTAGGCAGGAGTTGATTCTGGCCATTACTAACCTCTCAAAGCACTTCATCACAGTAAATATGAGTGCAACGGGGATATAGTTATCGAGGCTGCTCACCCTGCTCTTCTTGGGCACTGGTATGATCATCGTCCTTGAAGCAGGTGGGAAACTTTGACTGCAGCAGTGAGAGATTGAAGATGTCCTTGAACACTCCTGCAAGTTAATTGGTACAGGTTTTCAGTGTCCTACCAATTAGACTATCAGAACCTGAAGCCTTGCAAGGATTCATTCCCTTAAAAGGTGTTCCGACATCAGCCTTCAAAACGGAAATTTACAGGGTCCCCAGATGCTGCAGGGATTTGTACAGGCATAGTTTTATTCTCCCTTTCAAAGTGTGCATAAAAATGTTGAGTCCATCTGGGAGTGAAGCATCACAGAAGTTCATGTTAGGTTTTGCCTTGCAGGAAGTAATAAACTGCCAACCCTTCTAGAGCTGCCATGCATCCGATTTCATCTCTAACTTCAATCAGAATCGTCTTTATGCTCTTAAACTAACCTTTCATAGGCTGCACCTGTACCTCTTGTATAGTTCTGGATCACCGGTCCTTAATGCTGAAGAACTGGCCTTCAGCAGACTCCTGGTTCATTTACAGCTTTTGGTTTGGGTATGTCTGGTATGTTCTCAAAGGTGTACACTCATTCACACAGGTCTTGATGAAGTCTATGACAACTGTGGCATATTCAGTCTACCAACTCAAAACAGTCCAGTAAGTGTTCTTCCACCTCCTTCCACCATACCTTCTTGGTCCGCACCACTGGTGCTGCAGTCTTTAGTCTTTGCCTGTACACCAAGAGCAGAGGCACAGGCAGATGATCGGACTTCCCAAAGTGCATGCGTGCGATGGCACAGTGAGCGTTCTTGATGGTGGTATGACAGTGGATTGGCTCCTCTGGTTCAACAGGTGATATGTTGGTGGCAGTGGTTCAGAGACTTCCTCAAGCTGGCCTGGTTGAAATCCCCCACAACCAGAAACAACACTTTATTCCCATTCTGTGAAACACACCAGAATTGATTATAGCTTGGTGCCAAGCATAAAACACAGGACAAGACCATAACAGACAACACAATAGCAACCAACAATTTACAAGGCAGTAATGCAAACAGCCATGAGCAATAAACAATTAGCAGAATGGTCACATGCACAAACGTTAATATTCAAACTTAAATAAATGTGAACAGACTCTATTAACAGACTAAATAATTATCAACAAATCGAGGAGAGTAGGAAAGAACATTTAACGGATGTTGTGCAGGGACAGTGAGGGTATTACGTCTGAGTGAGTTTTGCTGAGAAGGTGGGGAGTTACAGGAAAGAAGCTTCAGAGATGATGTATAGTCCTGGTGGTGATGGATTTGTCGCGTCTCCCTGATGGCAATTTGGTGAGTAGGTGACTAATAGGGTGGATGGAGTCAGCAGTGATTCTTTTCTGCTCTTTTCTTTGCTCTGGCGATAAGCAGGTTTTTTTAATGTCAGGAGAACGATGATTGGGATGGCATTAGGGTGAGCTGTTCTGTGACTGCTAATCATGGTGCTCAGCTCCTCCAGTGGCTGCCCAACATCGACCTGAGTCGGAATGTACACCACCACCAGGAAAGCACCCTCAGGGCAGAGAATGGGCGACACTTGACTGCTAGATGTTCCAGATGAGGTGAGACGGACTGAGACCGAACCGTCACGTCTGTGCATCACGATGAGTTAATCATGAAGAATACTCCCTCTCCTCTACCTTTAAAAGACTCAACTGGCAACTGCTCTGCCCATAGCTGCAAAAACTGCAGTTATGGACACAAATCAGCACGTCATGGACATCAGCCTCCCGCCTCATCTCTCCTTGGATTCAATCTACACTTCTTGCTGCCTCAGTAAAGCAGCCAGCATATTCAAAGAGCCTACAACTGTTACGTTTTGTAACAAAACATAAAAACTAATTGAAAGGAAAACAGGGGAGCTGGGAATGCTAGTCCTTTCGTGAGGCATGCACATATGATGTGGTAGTGTTATAATATCTGCAACTCACTTATTTTTACATATAATCCACAATGAATATTTAAAAGAACAAGAATGCTTAAACAATATAATTACAATATTACTCAAATACTACTGAAATATTAGACACACAACACTCCTCCCTGCTTAGCTATAAACTCCAACTCAATATATAGTGCATCTCAACTATGCACACAGTATACTATGTATTATGATACTCAACACAGTATTACAATACAACTTCTGTATTGACATCCACAGTACGGTAAATTTTAAATTGTCCCTTTCAGGCCTAAAAATCTGATTGCTGTAGAGTTTTTCTTACTTAAGTTGGATAATGATTTTCCTCATGGAGTGGAGGGTCACTCTGCTTGGTAGGAGGGACTTGTGGCTGTGAAACAATCGCAAGTTCTGGGGCCTCCACCGTGGGGGTTAGAGGAGTTGAATCTGGACTACAGGAAGCAGTTCTGACAGCTCTGGGCACCTTTTTTTGGGATGTGTTGGCATTCCAAACAGTGCATGGCAAGCCTCAGTAGATGATATGGATCATAAAATGTGAGTACAGTGTCTGATGTCACCATTTCCTTCACCTTTTGGAAAGCCACCTCACACTGCCTTGTCCATCGCCATTTCTTCCTGATCTGTAGTAATGAGCCAAACTTCTCAGCGATCTGTATACTTTCCCCCAATGCACCAGCAAATTTGGCACTTGTTTCTCATTGGCTATTCCATTTGCTTTAAAATACTGCTCAATTTGTTCACTATACAAAATCCAGTTATCTTTTATGCAGTCAAACACATCTACCTTTCCAACGTAGCTAGCCATTTCTGATTTTCAAAAATGTATGATTATTACTGTTTATTACTCACTGTTTATGAACCTGTGAATTTGTCTGTTTTTCTGTCTTTTTTAAAACTCAACCTTTCTGTCCCTTTTGTAGAACACATGCTGCGATTTTTAAAAACTCGGATGTCTTGCTGCACTTCTATAGGTAGGTTGATGCTTAAAACTTTCTCATCGCCACAGTTATATTTTGTAACTCCAAAAACAGAAAAACTAATAGAAAGGAAAACAAGGGAGCCAGGAATGTCAGTCTAACTTCATTTTTACTTTAACGAGGCACACATGTATGATGTTGTAGTGTCCTGACATATGCAATTCACTTATTTTTACATATAACCCATAATAAATTATTTAAATGAATAAGAATGCTTAATCAAACAACATATTTACAATATTACTCAAATACTACTGAAATTTTAAATACACACAACTGCCTCAGACATTCTCTCTTCTTCCACTTCCAAGTGAACAAAAGATAGAAAAGTTTCAAAGCACACATCACTACGCTCAAGGACATCTTCACCCGCTGTTATAAGACTATTGACTAGTTCCCTAGTACAATAAAATGAACTCTTGTCCTCACAATCTACCTTATTATGATCTTGCACTTTATTGTTTACCTGCACTCAACTCCAGAATATGTATAGATACCATCAGACTAGACAGGCCTAGGCATAAACCCTGATGAACGTGGCAGAGTTTGGCATTGAAACGTCGGTTAAAATCAATGCCTTTACCCGGCTGGAAGTCTGAGAAGAGTTTAGGCATCATATACTCCGGGAAAGCACTATATATCTTTCAGTATGCAAGACAGTTTTTCACTGTATTTTGGTACATGTGACAACAATAAACCAATTTACCAATGGGTGTCTGAGAAACAGGTCAGCCTTTCAGTCTGGGAACAATGCTGTACACCATTAGCACTAAGAAGAAGAAGGAATAGCATTGGGAGAGAATTAGGGACCACATTCACATTTTGTCATTATATAGTTTGATGTCTGGCTTACAGGAAGCTCTTGTTAGGAAAATCAGGAAAGGTTATTTTGTGATAAAATTGGTAAAATTGACTTCCGTTCTATATTGATCTTGAGAGGAAATAGTTGCAGAATGATTGGTAATTTTGAAGCTTACAACTTTAATATTGCTGGGTGTGAGTTGTTAGATGTCTGGGAATGCTTTTTTGAGAAAAGGAACATTCAGTGTAGAATCAACACACATCAAAGTTGCTGGTGAACGCAGCAGGCCAAGCAGCATCTGTAGGAAGAGGTGCAGTCGACGTTTCAGGCCGAGACCCTTCGTCAGGACTAACTGAAGGAAGAGTGAGTAAGGGATTTGAAAGTTGGAGGGGGAGGGGGAGATCCAAAATGATAGGAGAAGACAGGAGGGGGAGGGATGGAGCCAAGAGCTGGACAGGTGATTGGCAAAAGGGGATACGAGAGGATCATGGGACAGGAGGTCCGGGAAGAAAGACGGGGGGGGGGACCCAGAGGATGGGCAAGAGGTATATTCAGAGGGACAGAGGGAGAAAAAGGAGAGTGAGAGAAAGAATGTGTGTATAAAAATAAGTAACAGATGGGGTACGAGGGGGAGGTGGGGCCTTAGCGGAAGTTAGAGAAGTCAATGTTCATGCCATCAGGTTGGAGGCTACCCAGACGGAATATAAGGTGTTGTTCCTCCAACCTGAGTGTGGCTTCATCTTTACAGTAGAGGAGGCTGTGGATAGACATGTCAGAATGGGAATGGGTTGTAGAATTAAAATGTGTGGCCACTGGGAGATCCTGCTTTCTCTGGCGGACAGAGCGTAGATGTTCAGCAAAGCGGTCTCCCAGTCTGCGTCAGGTCTCGCCAATATATAAAAGGCCACATCGAAAGCACCGGACGCAGTATATCACCCCAGTCAACTCACAGGTGAAGTGTTGCCTCACCTGGAAGGACTGTTTGGGGCCCTGAATGGTGGTAAGGGAGGAAGTGTAAGGGCATGTGTAGCACTTGTTCCGCTTACACGGATAAGTGCCAGGAGGGAGAATTCAGTGTAGAATCTCGGTATTTGATAGACACAAGATCTGTCCTCTTGGCATCCAGTCATTTGTGATGAAAGGAACTCAGGCTGATGCAATTTGCTCCTTTGGTCATGTCTCAAAATAATTTGCTGTGTCAAGCAGTAAATACCCATAGATTCTGTGTGTATTTCCTACTCTGCTGGTTAAAAGTTACAAAACAAGCATCTATTCTACTGAAAATCAGTAATGACAGTAACTTATTTAAATTTGGAAATTGTGTAATATATTGGGTTATTTCTTGACTCAAAGCCACACAATATCACAAAAGTTTAATACCTATAACATTACTCACTATTTGATTATTTTTAGTATACATTCGTATAGAACACTAAAATGTTTGGATGTTGTTACGAAATCTGTCACAAAATTTCTTCACAGCAGTACACTACCTTTAACAGTACAAAATTGATTTTCAATTCCTGGTTCACTTGGGAGTTCAGAAAGGTCCTTGAAAATGTCAAGCTACATTTCAAAAGTTGGTCCCCAGTTTAAAAATGTTTCCCAATTGTTTACTCTGTGGACAGAATAATGAGCAGTAGGTTGCATGTTGTTATCTGAATCCTCATTAGTGAAAATTTCACTGTCCATTAAGAGCGAATTAGATGCATATTCTTTTACATGTATTTGTAATCTCATCTCCCATTCATTCAGTATCTTATCCTCAGCAATACTTCTTTCCGGATCTCGTTGTGTATATTTGTCGACGGAAGAGTGATTATATGCACTTGGTTCCCTTTCATAGTCATACTCGGAACAAGTGAAAGAACCATGGAAATCACTGTCAGATGAAGGCTCGGAGCAAGGGATGAAGACTGAGGTGCAATCTTGAGCTGAAGTTCTTGGTGAAAATTGTGACAGTGAATTTCTTTGAGTGGTGCTTTTGACAGATTTTTGTATTATTGTAGCATTCAGTTGTTTCATCTCTTCAGCAGATAGTCCCAGGGCAAATCCCCTCAGCACCTGTGTTCCTTTGCTGTTAGCTGTGATACCAGATGTAAATGTTGATCTATTAGACTGCACATCTCCAGTAAAAGACAAGTGCTTCCTTGACTTGACTGGTTGCTGTCAAAGTGGGGGAAAACTCTGCTTCATCGCCTGTTGAATGAAGTTCATTCATTAAATGTTTGCACTCTGTAAATAAAAGTGATGAAGGGAACCATTTAGATGTCAGTGTAAAAGGGCAGCGTTGGTTTTCAAAATTAATTTTTGTTACATTTTGTTGGCTTGGAATCATCTGTGCAATAGAATGGGTGCTCCTTTGATTCAATGTTGACATAAAAAGTTGGAACTTTTCAGGCATATTTCTGGAGAGAATTTTAATCTTGTAATGATCATAGCTGATTTGTGTCTGATGCTGAATGACATCAATTTCAGATGAAGCTGTACTACTAATGTTATCGGTGGCGTATTTCTTGAAGACATAGTCCGAGTCCATAATATTTCATTCCCCGCACTGTGGCATCAATATATCTTTCATCCATGATATGATAACCTTTTTCTGCTTTGTGGATGTCTGGTTGCTTTTCGTTATTGTCAGAAGTGCAAGCTTTTGTGTCTTCAACATGATCACTGTCATCGTCAAAAGCTTTGTTCTCAGCACCTGCTTGAAATGATGGTATCATTTTTGTTCTCTTGTTTTTTAAGGCAGCGTACTCATAACCAACAAAGAGGTTACAGCAAGAGTAACTAGAATGATCACTGCTATTCCCCACTGTGGAAACTGAATATGGCCTTTCCAATGGGGCAACTCACAGTAAGATCCAGTAAAGTCTGGTTTGCAAATACAGTGAAGTAAGTCTTCTGAGGAAAGGATACATGTACCACCATGCTTACAAGGGTTAGGAAAACAGGAACCTGGAAGGCATTGATATGCTAACCATAAATTAATGCATTTCATTCCATTTGGACATGGGCTGCTTAGATAGGCATCAGACTCACTGCATCCGACTTGTACTGAGGCATTACTCGGCTGAACTTTAACTGGGTCACTTGATCCAGTAAATGGCATCACTTGATCATTATATTTTAATACTTTGATACATCCTTTAAACCCTAAAATTAAAGGAAAAAGAAATCAATAGATTGTCCACCCAGCAGCAAAAATATCCTGAAGTTTAGTTTGATTACATGATTAAACGATTTCAGAAATAGCTCCACATCTAATTGAGGGTTAGCACCATAAACAGAGCACATTATGCATACCAAAAGAGGTGAAATCTAGTTTATAGACAGATCTTTTCTATCTGTTGTTATTCACTCAGTATAAAGTGCAGCATGTTAAAAAGATCTGCCTTTGACCCAACCACTTAGCCAATGAGTAAATCACGCAAGTTAATCAGAATGCACCACCAGGCACAAATCTCATTTATGAAAATTTGCATTTATGAAGAAAGCACAGACTTAACAAAAGAATAGGATCACAGTAAAAGCTAGCAGGAGTACATTATAATCTGGATGATCACATATTAACTGTTACTACACAGATTGTTTGAAGGTTAAAAAGGAGAATGATTGCAAATATGTGCAAATCATGCAGAAAGACAATTAAGATTATCTGATGAGGTAGACTTTAAGAGAGAGACTGCATTGACAACCTCTGAAATTTAAAAAAAAATTCAGATTTTCTTTATATCATCCCTGGGTTTTGTTTAAACAGAGCACTGCATTGTGCACTTCACTAACTACAAAGCCAGGAAAGGTATATTTATGGAAAATAAATTAAACTACAGATGCTGGAATCGAAAACAAAAACAAAATGCTGGAGGAACTCAGCCAGTCAAGCAGCACCTGTGGAAAGAGAAACCAGGTAACATTTGGGATCGGGGACCCTTCCTCACAAGGAGAAGTAATGATGTCAAACAGCATCACCACAGCAGTAGGCCTTGTGTCTTCCCTGTTCAAAGGATCTGCTACACTACCATGACTAATCACTCATGACAGAGGAAAGCCTAAGGAAATGTTCGTCGATGAGGAAACCATCAAAGAGTTCATTTCAGCAGTTTATCAAGTAAGCTCTCAGCTGCTATGTACTATCTCCCTTCAGAGTCTTGCATAGGACCATGCAGGAAACTGGAAGACCCTGGTTTTAATTATCAGTTGCAGGTAAACATGGTTCCCATTTGCTGTAGTTCAAAACTCATCTTTTTTAGCCAAAAAATTGACATGCTTTAATATAAATACTGGACTTCATAAAAATTTTTTCCAGTGATCTTCCCTCAGAATTGGTCGAACCAATCAGGAATCAAACTACTACCGTGGGCTGTTTTCCAACATATCAGCTGGTAGCCCTTTTAAGAAGGAAATGCATTAGCACGACTAACTGCTCATGACAGAGGGAAGTCTAAGGAAGCGTTGGTATAAAAGGAAACCACCAAAGAGTTTGTCACAACAGTTCAACATTGTTGATACAGGCTCTCAGATGTTATATATCATCTCCCTTCAGAGCCTGTTCTAAGGGTTGGAATTTCCTTTGGTTAGTTTGCTGTTTGCACCGCCACTATTTTCATCACACTCTGTGTTGGCCTCCACTCTATCAAATTCATTTCCCTACGTTCTCCCAACCCCTCCCCACTCTGTGCAACAGAAAACCTGTCCCTTTCATCAGCTTTCCTATTTCAGGCGAAGAATAATTGGTCTCAGAGATTGATTGGGTTTCTCCCTCTACAATTGTTGTTTGACTTTCTGAGTAGTACCAATATTTTCTATCTTCTGTTCATTCCCTTTTGTTGATTCTTTCACATCTCGATTTAATATCATTCCCCTCTCACTCTCCTGTCATTATGTTGTGAAAACCAAAAGTAGCAGTCCAGAGGGGAAAAAGTGCAAGGCAATCATGCTTCACCTGGAAAGGCTACCTTGGGTGCCTGTATGGTCAAAAGGGAAGAGTTGAAAGGTCACGTATTGCATCTCCTGCAGTTTTATGGGAACTCTGGGAGCTGTGAGCAGCAATCCCTAGACGCTGCAGAAAACAAACTCAGATTGGGTGATTGCTTTGCAGAAGAACTGCTTTCTGTCTGTACAAGTGACCCTGAGGTTCCTATTGCCTGCCAGTCTAATTCACCGTGCCACTCCGACCTGTCTGCCTGTGGTCTCCTGCACTACCAGAATGAAACCCAACACGAGCTCAAGGAACAGCACCTTATCTTCTGTCTGGGCATGTTGCTGTCAGCAAGGCTCAATATCAAATTCTCCCACTTATTTTACTCAATGGATCAGAAATGCCCATTTCTGCCTAACATCGTTAATTTGGCTGAGTTTTTCTTGTTTTTGTTTTGTATAGTATACCCTGCAGGGCATGCCACCTGGCATTATCATTAGCAATATATTAATGACAATGAAGCTTAACTGCCACATTATGGTCTCACCCTATTGGAGATATCCCTTTCTTCTACCCATCCCTCCTCCTCCTTCTCCGCTACCTAAAGCTAACTAGTTTTAGTTTCCTCCTTTCTTAGTACTGAAATTTTAAATAGACATAACTACCTCAGACATTCTCTCTTCTCCCACTTCCCAGTGAACATAAGATAGAAAAGTTTCACAGCATACATCATCAGGCTCAAAGACATCTTCTACCCTGCTGTTATAAGACTACTGAATAGTTCCCTAGTAATATAAAATTAACTCTTGTCCTCACAATCTATCTTATTATGATCTTGCACTTTATTGTTTAGTTCCACTGAAGGTTCCTAACCATGAAAAATTAACCGTTTTTCTTTCTACAAGTTTTGTCCGTCCTCTTTCCAGTGTTTTCTATTTTTGATTTCATTTAATACAACATAATATTATCAACATCTTTAATATTAGAGCATTATAATTTGGGTCATCAAGGGATTAAAAAAAGTAATCAAAATAAGTGGTGTAATTATAGAAAGTGTGAGTTAATTGCAATTTTAATATAGTTGTAAATGATCTCAATGCCTCAATTTTGAGAAGCACTTTATCTTTGAGAGGTCAAAGGTAAGAGAAGTGTGGGGTGGAGAGGAGGGTCCAGAGTAGGGTCACAAGAGTAATTTTAGATATGAAAGGCTTAACATATGAGGAGTGTTTGATGGAGGGTGATTTGAGCACCTCATGAAACCTACTAACTACAACGTTAGAACCGTACAGGCCTTTCAGCTAACACTTTAACCTACTCTAAGAACACTCTAAGCTTTCCATCCCAGATAGGCCTCCATTTTTTCTTTCATCCATGTGCCTACTGTAGAGTTTCTTAAATGTCACTGATATATCTGCCTCTATCACCTCCCCAGGCACCACGTTCCATGCACCTACTTACTCCCTGTGTAAAAACACTGCTTGGACATCCACCCTCTACATTCCATCATGGCTGATTTATTATCGCTCCTATCCCCATTCTCTTGCTTTTTCTCTGTAACAGTTGACGCCCTGACTAATCAAGAACATATCAACTTCCACTATAAAAGTACCCAATAACTTGACCTCCATTATGAATTCCACAGATTCACTACCCTCTGGCTAAAGAAATTCCTCATCATCTCTGTTCTAAATGGAATTCCCTCTACTCCGAGGCTTTGCCCTGTGGTCCTAGACTCTTCCACTATATGAAATATCCTCTCCACATCCATTCTATCTAGACCTTTCAACATTTGATAGGATTCAATGAGATTCCCCTCTCATTCTTCAAAACTCTGGTGAGTACGGGCCCAGAGCCATCAAGTGTTCCTCATATGTTAATCCTTTCATTTCAGAAATCATTTTCATGAACCTCCTCTCGAACTTGTCCTGTGCCAGCACACCCTTTCTTACACGAGGCCTAAAACTGTTCACAATACTCCAGATGTGGTCTGACCAATGCTTCATAAAGCTTCAATAGTTTCAACAGGTACACTTAATGTCAGAGAAATGTATACAATATCCTGAAATTCTTTTTCTTCGCAAACATCCATGAAAACAGAGGAGTACCCCAAAGAATGAATGACAATTAAATGTTAGAACCACAAAGCCCCCCCCACATCTCCCCCTCCCACGCCCACAGCAGCAAGGCAATGACCCCCCCCAGCAAAAAAACCATCGGCGCCCCCACCAAGCACTCAACCGTGCAGCAAAGCATCAATAAAGACACAGACTTGCAGTATCCCAAAGGCTACTCGTTCACACGGGATTCGACATACCTCAGGCTCTCTCTCTCCCTGATAAGGGAAAAAGAGTCGTCCCCGTTTCACAGCGAGATGGGAGGCATAACAAAACAACTTGCTGATTTATGGCGTTAGAAGCATTACATCCTTGCTTTTATATTTTACTCCTATCGAAATGAATGCTAACATTGCCTTCCTTACCACTGACTCAACCTGCAAGTTAACCTTTTGGGAATCCTGCACAAGGACTCCCAAATCCCTTTACACCTCTGATTTTTAAATTATCTCCCCATTTAGAAAATACTCTAGGCCTTAATTCCTTTTAACAAAGTGCATGACCATACACTTCCCTTCACTATATTACATCTTACACTTCTTTGCCCATTCTCCCAATCCAAGTCCTTCTGCAGTCTCCCTGCTTCCTCAGATCTACTTGCCCCTCCACCTATCTTTGTATTATCCACAAACTTGGCCAAAGAGCCATCAATTCTGTCATTCAAATCATTCACATATAACATGAAAAGAAGTGGTCCCAACACTGACCGCTGTTGAACACCACTAGACACCGGCAGCCAACCAGAAAAGGCTCCCATTATTCCCACTCTGTGCCTTCTGACAGTCAGTCAATCTTCCATCCATGCTTTCCTTATAGTACTGTGGGCTCCTATCTTGTTAAGCAGCCTCATGTATAACACCTTGTCAAAAGCCTTCTGAAAATCCAAGTATACAGCATCCACCTACTCTCCTTTGTTTATCCTGCTTGTTATTTCCTCAAAAAATTCCAACAGATTTGCCAGGCAAGGTTTTACCTTAAGGAAACCATACTGACTTTGGCTTATTTTATCATGTGCTTCCAAGTACCCAGAAACCACATCCTTAATAATAGGCTCCAACGTCTTCCCAACCATTAAAGTCAGGTTATTTGGCCTATAATTTCTATTCTTCTGCCTCACTCCCTTTTTAAAAGGTGGAGTCACATTTGCAATTTCCAAGTCCTCCAGAACCATTCCAGAATCTGGTGATTCTTGAAAGATCATTACTAATGCTTCCACAATCTCTTCAGCTACCTCTTTCAGAACCCAGGGGTGTAGTCTATCTGGTCCAGATGACTTATCTACCTTTAAGCCTTTCAGTTTCCCAAGCACCTTCTCCTTAGTAATTGCAACTACACTCACTTTTGCCCTTGACACTCTAGAATTTATGGCATACTGCTAGTGTCTTCCATAGTGAAACTGATGCAAAATACTGATTAAGTTCGTCCACCATTTCTTTGCCTCCGTTACTACCCCTCCAGTGTCATTTTCCAGTAGTCTGACATCCATTTTTGCCTCTCATTTACTCTTTATATATCTGAAAATAACTTTGGGTATTCTCTTTTATATTATTGGCTGGCCTAACATTTCTCTTCTTATAGCTTTTTTAGTTGCCTACTGTTGGTTTTTAAATGCTGCCCAATTCTCAACCTTTCCATTAATTTTTGCTATAGTATATGCCCTCTCTTTTGCTTTTTTGCAGTCTTTGACTTCCCTTGCCAGCCACAGTTGCCTCATCACTCCCTTTAGAATGATTGTACATCTCGTACACTCTATCAAGTCACCTCTCATCCTCCTTCTCTTCAAACAGAAAAGCTCCAGCTCACTCAACCTACCCTCGTATTACTGAAAGGCCTGTAGTAGATTAGACATAGAGAGGATATTTCCATTTGTAGGGGAGTCTAGGATCCTTTAAAACTGAGACGAAGAGGAATTTCTTCATGCCGGAGTATCACAAATCAGTGGAATTTGTTTGCACAGAAAGCAGTAGATACCAAGTGATCAGGGGCATTTAAGGCAGAGATTGATAGTTTGTTGATTTCTAAGGGGGCGAAGTGTTATTACAGGGAGAAGGCAAGAGAATGGGGTTGAGAAAGAAAAACAGCCATGATTGAATTGCAGAGCAAATTGAATGGGCAAAATGCCCTGATTCTGTCACCATATCTCATGGTCTAATGGAATGATGCATACTGGCTTGATTTGACATTATGTGCAGACTCAGGGATAGATGGAGAGGTTTTCAACTTTAATGTTTTCTCCTGGTAGCAAGCTGACTCGGAAGTGTTGGCAAAGATGGGTGTGTTTTGAAGAGAAGGGAAGGGACTATGCAGCTGGTGTCCCAACTAAAGGTGGGCATCCCATTGCACTTGGCCCACTGTATATGTGCCACAACAACATCTGAGAATTATTGTGAATGAGGATCATCTTTGGGACATTGTTTGACAACCTCATCCTGGGGCTGTCCCAGGAAGGCAGGTAGACAGTACAAAACAATTTTGATAGTCATCATTATCCATGTGCTGTCAAATAAATTAATCTCATATGAATTGGGTACCATCTCCTCTCATTGCCCATGCTACAGAGGTTATAATTATCAGCTTGTCCTGATCAGTGCAGTTGCTACAAAATAATTTTACTGAGTGGGCATTTGGCTTTGCCTTTCTAACCTATTGCAGATGTTTAACTATCACACTGAACTGAAGGATGAATATTGTTCCTCTGTTGTTGGCAGCCATTTCAATAGGAAAAGAAGGATGAGAATTGGTAGATGGACTAAAAATAACTATATTTGTGGAGAGCATTACAGATAAATTCTGTTAATAACCAGAGCTTAATATCTAAATAGCTCATCAGCAGTAATTACTTTAATGTTTTTATTTTTAGTCTTTTAAAAGTGTTAATATTTTAAACAATTATGTCGCTTCCTTCTTGTTACATCTCAGTTATTTTCTCAACTTTATATTTCTGTAAATAGAAATCTAAATAAGTGAGAATGTTTCACACCAGATAAGTTACACTTCCTTGAGTTATTGTTGACTCTCTGCAGTTATTTTGGAGAACATTGTTTCTCCTTTAGAAGTAAAATCACAGAATCTCCAGCATCTTGTTTGTAGCTCCAAGAATCCCACCATCTCTGCTTTTACCCAGGCCTCAAGTTCTCAATCACCCCTTGACTGATGGAATGATCCCAACCCCACCACAGCCTCAAACTCAGTCTTCACTCTCAAGAAACCTAAAGCCACTTTGACCTGCAAAGTTGGCACATATCCCCCGTTTCCAGTCCTGTTGTCCACGAAAATGGTTTCACCCATTTTTGGTGCACTCATCCATTGCTGCATTTGGTGCCGGCCGCAAACCAAGAAACTTTCAATAAATAATCACAAACCTTTTAGCAAGATGTTTGAATGACTCAGACCAAGACAGAATCTCTAAAACAGCATCAGCTCAATTTGCACAAGATTCATACTGCATCCAGTGAGAAGCAGAGAGCCTCAGAGCTACACGCCCCACGACTGATAGATGGGTAGCAGCTGCCAAGGAAGGAGAGAAGGTTCGGAGTAGTATTGATCTGTGAATAGATACTTTGTTTCACTTGACTTGTAAAGGCACATTATGCCATTCAGATATTATCAGAATCAGCATTCCACAACACTCAGTATTCAAATGAGAACTCGGCACATCTGGTGAAAAGACAAACAGCCTGAAACATTAGCATTGTTTCTCTCTCTCTGCACACATGGTGTTTGATTTGCTAAATCTTCTAGCGTTCTCTGTTTTCACCTCAAATCTCTGACATCTGCTTATTTATTTACTTATTTGGAGATACAGTGCGGAGCTAGCCTTTGCAGACCACCGAGAGGCACTGCCTGGCAACCCACCAATTTAGCCCTAGCCTAATCACAGGACAATTTACAATACTATAGCATACTATTTTTGCTTTTGGAGTCAATAACCTTTGTAGGTACTAAGAATTATTTGGTGCACGAAGAATTAGCTTAATTTAATTTGGCTTGACAGGGCTATCATAGGTTCCTTTAAGGAGTCAACTTATGCAGACTTCCTTAATAATGAGATTCAAATCTTTACACAATTGAAGTGGGAAAAGGCCTTTCCTTTCTCATGCCTCTGTCAACACAAAAGGAAACGGGGGATACATGAGAACTTAAGGCCTGAGTCAAAGCAGAGATGGTGGGTTTCTTGGAGTTACAAGCAAGATGCTGGGGGAATTCAGTGGCCAGGCAGAATCTATGAACAGAAATACACAGTCAACTTTCCAGGCCAAGGCCATTCATCTTGAGGCGAGATGAAGGGTTTCTGCTTGAAATGTCAATTGTCCATTTCCCTCCATAGTTGCCACCTGACCTGCTGAGTTCTCCAACATCCTGTGCGCCGGCCCAGATTCCACCGTCAACTGTCTCTTAGATCTCCATGGCGAGTTTCATTATCGCTACTAGTAGGCGAGGGCATCTGTGATTATCATTGAGTTGGTAATGGACAGTAAAGCTATAATTTTTGGGAGTGTTTGAGAGAGGGCATAGACAATAGACAATAGGTGCAGGAGTAGGCCATTCGGCCCTTCGAGCCAGCACCACCATTCACTGTGATCATGGCTGATCATCCACAATCAGTACTCTGTTCCTACCTTCTCCCCATATCCCTTGACTCGGCTATCTTTAAGAGCTCTATCTAACTCTTTCTTGAAAGCATCCAGAGAATTGGCCTCCACTGCCTTCTGAGGCAGAGCATTCCACAAATCCACAACTCACTGTGTGAAAAAGTTTTTCCTCAACTCCATTCTAAATGGCCTACCCCTTATTCTTAAACTGTGGCCGCAGGTTCTGGACTCCCCCAACATCGGGGACATGTTTCCTGCCTCTAGCATGTCCAATCTCTTAATAATCTTATATGTTTCAATCAGATCCCCTCTCATCCTTCTAAATTCCAATGTATACAAACCCAGTCACTCCAATCTTTCAACATATGACAGTCCCACCATCCTGGGAATTAACCTCGTGAACCTACGCTGCACTCCCTCAATAGCAAGAATGTCCTTCCTTAAATTTGGAGACCAAAACTGCACACAATGCTCCAGGTGTGGTCTCACCAGGGCTCTGTACAACTGCAGAAGGACCTCTTTGCTCCTATACTCAACTCCCCTTGTTATGAAGGCCAACATGCTTTCTTCACTGCCTGCTGTACCTGTATGCTTACTTTCAGTGACTGCTGAACAAGGACACCTGGATCTCATTGTACTTCCCCTTTTCCTAACTTGACACCATTCAGATAGTAATCTGCCTTCCTGTTCTTGCCACCAAAGTAGGTAACCTCACATTTATCCACAATAAACTGCATCTGCCATGCATCTGCCCACTCACCCAACCTGTCCAAGTCACCCTGCATTCTCATAACATTCTCCTCACATTTCACACTGCCACTCAGCTTTGTGTTATCTGCAAATTTGCTAATGTTACTTTTAATCCCTTCATTGAAATCATTAATGTATATTGTAAATAGCTGTGGTCCCAGCACCGAGCCTTGCGGTATCCCACTAGTCACTGCCTGCCATTCAGAAAGGGACCTGTTAATCCCTACTCTTTGTTTCCTGTCTGCCAACCAATTTTCTGTCCATGTCAGTACCCTACTTCCGATACCATGTGCTCTAACTTTGCCCTCTAACTCCTATGTGGAACCTTATCAAAGACTTTCTGAAAGTCCAGGCACACTACATCCACTGGCTCTCCCTTGTCCATTTTCATAGTTACATCCTCAAAAAATTCCAGAAGATTAATCAAGCATGATTTCCCCTTCGTAAATCCATGCTGACTCAGACCGATCCTGTTACTGCTATCCAAATGTGCTGCTATTTCATCTTTTATAATTGACTCCAGCATCTTCCCCACCACTGATGTCAGGCTAACTGATCTATAATTTGGATGGTTTGGAGTTTGTAAAATGTGTGCAGGATAGTTTTTTGCAGCAATACATAGAGGTACCAACTAGAGAAGGGGCAGTGTTGGATCTCCTGTTAGGGAATGAGACAGGGCAGGTGACGGAGGTATGTGTTGGGGAGAACTTCGGGTCCAGTGATCACAATGCCATTAGTTTCAATATAATTATGGAGAAGGATAGGACTGGACCCACGGTTGAGATTTTTGATTGGCTAACTTTGAGGAGATGCGAAAGAATTTAGGAGTGGATTGGGACAAATTGTTTTATGGGAAGGATGTAATAGAGAAATGGAGGTCATTTTAAAGGTGAAATTTTGAGGGTACAGAATCTTTATGTTCCTGTTAGGTTTGAAAGAAAAGTTAAAAGTTTGAGAGAGCCATTGTTTTCAAGGGATATTGGAAACTTGGTTCGGAAAAAGAGATATCTACAATAAATATAGGCAGCATGGAGTAAATGAAGTGCTCGAGGAATATAAAGAATGTAAAAAGAATCTTAAGAAAGAAATTAGAAAAGCTAAAAGAAGATATGAGGTTGCTTTGGCAAGTAAGTGAAAATAAATCCAAAGGGTTTTTACAGTTATATTAATAGCAAAAGGATAGTAAGGGATTAAAATTGGTCCCTTAGAGAATCAGAGTGGATGGCTATGTGCGGAGCCAAAAGAGATGGGGGAGATTTTGAACAATTTCTTTTCTTCGGTATTCACTAAGGAGAAGGATATCGAATTGTGTAAGGTAAGGGAAACAAGTAGGGTAGTTATGGAAACTGTGATGATTAAAGAAGAGGAAGTACTGGCGTTTTTAAGGAATATAAAAATGGATAAGTTTCCAGGTCCTGACAGGATATTCCCTAGGACCTTGGGGGAAGTTAGTGTGGAAATAGCTGGGGCTCTGACAGTAATATTTCAAACGTCATTAGAAACGGGGATGGTGCCGGAGGATTGGCATATTAGTCATTTTGTTCCATTGTTTAAAAGGGGTTCTAAGAGTAAACCTAGCAATTATCGGCCTGTGAGTTTGATGTCAGTGGTGGGTAAATTGATGGAAAGTATTCTTAGGGATGGTATATATAATTATCTGGATAGACAGGGTCTGTTTAGGAACAGTCAACATGGATTTGTGCATGGAAGGTCATGTTTAACAAATCTTATTGAATTTTTTGAACAGGTTACTAGGAAAGTTGACGAGGGTAAAGCGGTGGATGTTGTCTATATGGATTTCAGTAAGGCCTTTGACAAGGTTCCACATGGAAGGTTAGTTAGGAAGGATCAATCGTTAGGTATTAATATTGAAGTAGTAAAATGGATTCAGCGTGGCTGGATGGGAGACACCGGAGAGTAGTGGTGGATAACCGTTTGTCAGATTGGAGGCCGGTGTCTAGTGGTGTGCCTCAGGGATCTGTACTGGGTCCAATATTGTTTGTCATATATATTAATGATCTGGATAATGGGGTGGTAAATTGGATTAGTAAGCATGTACAAACGTTTGTAGATGATACTAAGATAGGTGGAGTTGTGGATAATGAAGTAGGTTTTCAAAGCTTGCAGAGAGATTTAGGCCAGTTAGAAGAGTGGGCTGAAAGATGGCAGATGGAGTTTAATGCTGATAAATGTGAGGTGCTACATTTTGGTAGGACTAATCAAAATAGGACATATATGGTAAATGGTACGGCATTGAAGAATGCAGTTGAACAGAGGGATCTAGGAATAATGGTGCATAGTTCCCTGAAGGTGGAATCTCATGTGGATAGGGTGGTGAAGAAAGCTTTTGGTATGCTGGCCTTTATAAATCAGAGCACTGAGTATAGGAATTGGGATGTAATGTTGAAATTGTACAAGGCATTGGTAAGGCCAAATTTGGAGTATTGTGTACAGTTCTGGTCACCGAATTATAGGAAAGATGTCAACAAAATTGAGAGAGTACAGTGAAGATTTACTAGAATGTTACCTGGATTTCATCTCCTAAGTTACAGAGAAAGGTTGAACAAGTTAGGTCTTTATTCTTTGGAGCGTAGAAGGTTGAGGGGGGACTTGATAGAGGTATTTAAAATTATGAAGGGGATAGATAGAGTTGACGTGGATAGGCTTTTTCCATTGAGAGTGGGGGAGATTCAAACGAAGACATGAGTTGAGAGTTAAAGGGCAAAAGTTTAGGGGCAACATGAGAGGCAACTTCTTTACTCAGAGAGTGGTAAAAATGGCGCTGGTAACTGGCGACTTTGCGCATGCTCTCCCGAGCAAACTGCCCTCTCCACTATCCTATACCCAAGAAACCCTTCTAAACCTCCAATTTAGCAAGATCAAGATCAACAACACCCTGGCGAAGCTACTGACCCAGCTGGAGACCACCTCACCAGAACTGCTTCTTAAACTCCAGACTGCACATGGACCCAACCAACGAGGCCCACTACATTCCCGGAGACCCGTGGTCTGCCACCCTGCCGGAGCTATTGGAGACACGGCCCATTCCGACCAGCACCTCTCCGGAGCAGACGACCACACAGAAGTGACGGCGGAGACCTCAAGATGCCCAGACGCTTCCCCGGAGCGACCACGGTAAAGCCCCGTTGGTGGCCATCCACAGCTGCCGGAAGTGAGGCCTCCACCGCCAACCTCAGAAATCGAGCCCGAGGCTCGGCTGGAGTGGAGGCCTCCGCAACCATGACTCAGCTCATGGACTTGTTTCAGCCAGGAGCCCGGCCCTCCGGGATTAAGTGTCGGCTTCGGGGCCCGACCCAATCGACAACCCGGGCCCCCGGCAGCTGGAAGTGGCAGCGGAGCCTCCCCCGTCACTCGGCCCGACCTGATAGATTGTACGTTCTAGTACCAATTGTTTGGCGACAATTAAGTATAAAGTATAAAGTAGCTATGTGGAATGAGCTTCCAGCAGAAGTGGTTGAGGCAGGTTCGATGTTGTCGTTTAAAGTTAAATTGGACAGCTATATGGACAGGAAAGGAATGAAGGGTTATGGGCTGAGTGCAGGTCGGTGGGACTAGGTGAGAGTAAGAGTTCGGCACGGACTAGAAGGGCCGAGATGGCCTGTTTCCATGCTGTAATTGTCATATGGTTATATGGTTATATATGTTTATATGGTTATAATTCCCTGCTTTCTCTCTCCCTCCTTTCTTAAAAAGTGGGATAGCATTAGCTACCCTCCAATCCGCAGGAACTGATCCTGAATCTATAGAACATTGGAAAATAATTACCAATGCGTCCACGATTTCTAGAGCCACCTCCTTAAGTACCCTGGGATGCAGACCATCAGGCCCTGAGGATGTATCAGTCTTCAGTCCCATCAGTCTACCCAACACCATTTTCTGCCTAATGTGAATTTTCTTCAGTTCCTCCGTTATCCTAGGTCCTCTTGCCACTATTACATCTGGGAGATTGGTTGTGTCTTCCCTAGTGAAGACAGATCCAAAGTACCTGTTCAACTCATCTGCCATTTCCTTGTTCCCATAATAATTTCACCCGTTTCTGTCTTCAAGGGCCCAATTTTGGTCTTAACTAATTTTTTCCTTTTCACAAAGAAGCTTTTACTATCCTCCTTTATATTCTTGGCTAGCTTACCTTCGTACCTCATCTTTTCTCCCCGTATTGCCTTTTTAGTTATCTTCTGTTGCTCTTCTAAAAGTTTCCCAATCCTCTGGCTTCCTGCTCATCTTTGCTATGTTATACTTCTTCTCTTCTATTTTTATACTGCCCTTGACTTCCTTTGTCAGCCACGGTCACCCCTTACTCCTCTCAGAATCTTTCTTCCTCTTTGGAATGAACTGATCCTGCACCTTCTGTATTATTCCCAGAAATACCTGCCATTTTTGCTCCACTGTCATCCCTGGTAGGGTATCTTTCCAGTCAACTTTGGCCAGCTCCTCCCTCATAGCTCCATAGTCCCCTTTGTTCAAATGTATTACTGACACTTCTGATTTTCCCTTCTCCCTCTCAAATTGTAGATTAAAACCTATCATATTATGGTCACTACCTCCTAATGGCTCCTTTACCTCGTTCCCTTATCAAATCCGGTTCATTACACAACACTAAATCCAGCATTGCCTTCTCCCTGGTAGGCTCCAGTACAAGCTGTTCTAATAATCCATCTCAGAGGCACTCCACAATCTTCCTTTCTTGGGGTCCAGTAGCAACCTGATTCCTCCAGTCTTCCTTCATGTTGAAATTCCCCCATAACAACTGTAGCATTACCTTTGTGACATGCCAATTTTAACTCTTGATTCAACTTGCACCCTATATCCAGGCTACTGTTTGGGGACCTGTAGATAACTCCCATCAGGGTCTTTCTGCCCTTACCGTTTCTCAGTTCTATCCATACTGATCCATGAGCTTGCAGAGCCTGGAAGTTCTCCTTGTTGGGCTTTATTGTCTGTGACATGCTGAAGCTGGTCTGTTTGGAGTGCTGTCTGCTGTGAAAGCCAGCTTTTGGATGGGTGGTCAGTCCAACAAAACTGCTTTGTAGTTATTGGATGCACTTCCCATCTCTGGTACCTCTTTGTGTTTGTGCATCAACTGCTAGGAGGACCTGGAATGAAAGTATCAGATTTCAAGTTCTGCATGATAAGCAGAAGACTGTTTATTCATAATAGCTTTCACTTACCCCGAGTAAGTGATGTACCTTTCCGTGTTCTAAAATTGAATCACATGAAGCACATTGTTAAACACAATTTTTCAGCCATGTCATGGAATGTCTCTGCCATATTCTCTGCCCTTTTATATCAGTATAAAACTCACCAGTGTGTGCTCAGCCAATGGCTCTACTCTCACCACACTCATGACTGTGTGGCCAAGCACAGCTCACACACCATCTATAAATTTGCTTGTGGCACCACTGTTGTTTGTAGAATCTCAGATGGCGATAAGGAGGGTTACAGGAGTGAACTGATCAGCTGGTTGAGTGATGCCACAACAACTTTGCACTCAGCATCAGTAAGAGCAAGGAACTGACTGTGGACTTCACGAAGAGGAAGCAGGGAGAACACGTTGAGAGTCTGCAGTGGAAAGGGTGAGCAGCTTCCTGGGTTCCAGGATCTCAGAGGATCTATTCTGGGCCCAGCACTCATGAGCAAGGCACACTAGCAGCTGTACTTCATTAGGAGTTTGAGGAGATTCAGAATGTCACCAAAGGACCTTGCTAATTTCTATAGATGTACCATGGAGACCATGCTGACAGGTAGCGGCACTGCCTAGTATGAAGGCTCTAATGCACAAGATTGCAAGTGGATGCAGAGGCTTGTGAACACAGCCAGATCTGTCACTGGCACAATTCTTCACACACCGAGGACATCCTCAAGGCAGTGCCTCAAGAAGGCAGCATCCATGACTAAAGTCAGAATCAGAATCAGGTTTAATATCACCAGCATATGTTGTGAAATTTGTTAAATCCTTCAGATTACCACCATCGGGGAGGAGGGACAGGAGCCTGAAGAATCACACTCAATGATTCAGAAAAAAACTTCTTTCCTTTGATCACCAGATTTCTGTAAAGTTCTTGAACCCATGAACATTACCTCATTATCCTTCTGTTACACTATATATTTATTTTTGTAATTTATAGTAATTTTATGTCTTCACACTGCACTACTGCTACAAAACAACAAATTTCATACATTCTAAGTCAGTAATATTAAATCTGATTCTGATTCTGAAATATAAAGAGCTAGGGTAATAAATGTTTTCACAGTGTCATCATCAAGCCAATGGGTGCTTTACACATTTATTTAATTCCAAGTCAATTTTAAAGTAATGTAAAGTTTAAACAGTATCATTGTGTGGAGCTATGAGGCTACTTCATGCTGACCCATATGAAATGCAAGACATAATCTATTGTATTTTTTGACTGTTCAGCTGAATATTTTCCAAGATTTTCTGTGTTGATTCAAATTTGCAGCATGTGCATTTTCTGTTCCTTCTTTTGCAGTCTGTTTTATCCACATCCTTATTTAATAATTAAAATGGTAAAAAGTTACATGTTAACATTAAGTGGTGGTGGCATTGTTTCGGAGATGGCATAACTGTGCAGCAGGTAGTCCTGCTACCTCACAACTCTATTGATCTGGATTCAATCCTGACCCGTGTGCAGTATAAACATTCTCCCTGTGAATGCAAGGGTTTTCCTTGGATATTCCTGGTTTCCTTCAGTACTCGAAAATATGTGCTAGTGGGTAGGTAAATTGGCTTCTGTAATTAGTTGGTGAGCCAGTAGGAAGAGAAGGGTTCAATTAATGGATATCTGAGAAATCACAAAGAAGTAAATGGAATGATGGGAATGCTCTGAGATCAAAGATTTGAATAGTCTCTTTCTATATCACATGAAAAATATGAATTAAGGAAGCCAGTGTATTTTTTTTCTTTGTCTTGTCCCTACAGATTCTGGAAAGTATCATTTGTCATTCAGTGTAAAATGAAGAATGCTTTTCGTCACCAGAAAACACCTTAACATTGCTCTACTATTTAAAAACCACTAATATGTTCCTTTCATCTTATTATGATATTATGTGTTGACCTCAATTGGATTCCTTCCTTCAAATCTTTTCAATATATTTTACTCTAATTCTTCTTCCTAGGCAATCCCTCAGGATCAAAATTACTTGTTCTCACTCTCCCACCTTGACCCAGTTCCACATCCCCTCATTTCTCCCCTTCAGACTGTATCTTTCCTCCTAGTCCATTTCTCTTACTACAGGTTTATCTTTATCCAAAACTCCAAAATCCCAAAACCTTGAAAATCTGAAATCTTTTGAGTGCTGACATGATGACACAAGTGGAAAATTCCAGCAGGCACTGGGAAGGTTCCCAGGTCACGAACAGGTCTCTGTACGCCACAGGCAACAGCCAGACGATAGTCAGCGTTGGAGTGAACATATGTGGCTTAATGATATACTACACGAAACAAGCAAAAATCAAAGATCTATCACTGCCAGCTGAAAATTCAAGGTAAATGTGAATATTCAGCAGACTGGTTGAAGAAAGTTAAGAAAAGATATGGCATTACATTTTTAAAGATTTGTGGTGATAAAGCATCTGCTGATCATGTAGCAGCAGAGAAATTAATTGATGTGTTTGCCAAGATCATCACTGATGAAAATCACTCTCAGTACATACATGTGATGAACAAGTGTTAGACAAAAACTGCTTACTGGTGGGACAGAAATTTAGAGTTAGGAATAATGGTAATGCCAAACAGCCACTGACTGTCCACCTGTGTGGCTGAGGTAGTGATAGCTTACCTTTCTGATGGGTCAATGTATGCATTATTGTTTCAAGCACAAAATTATTAGAAGTATCATATAAAACTTCCTTCAGGGTATATTTATAAGCTGAATATGGAATGTAAGTGGATTTTGTGTTTAGACTTGGGTTCCATCCCCGAAGTATCTTATTAAATAGATGCAAGTATTCTAAAGTGTGAAAAAAATCTGAAGTCCGCAACACTTCCAGCCCAACCATTTTGGATAAATGGTGATCAGCCTGCATTGTTACTTAATTTCTCTACTATTTCTCCTACTACCTAAGCCATAATGGAATTGGCTAAGAAGACAACCAAAAGCTCATTGTAACACACACAAATTGCTGGAAGAACGCAGCAAGCCAGGCAGATTCTATGGAAAAGAGGAAACATTCGATATTTCAGGTCGAGACCTTTCATCAGTCCTGAGGACTGTTTACTCTTTTCCACAGATGCTGCCTGGCCCGCTGAGTTCCTCCAGTGTTTTGTGTATGTTGCTCAGATTCCCTGCGTCTACAGATTTTCTCTTGTTTGTCATAAGCACATTGTATCTGTTCCACTAGTGTACTACAGATCACCAGATTATCATAAAATCACAAAGCCTATATTAACCTAATTGCTTTGAACAGGTCCTTGAGTATTGTTTGTCATGAAGGCATCGTTATATACCATCTTCTGTAAATATCTATTTATTCGTTATATACCATCTTCTGTAAATATCTTGGGGGGGGGGCGGTAAGTGGCACCCTAACTTGAGACACGAGACCTGACCAACCGTTAGTAGAGCAGGTAGTTCCAAAGAAAAAGGATGAGGCACTGGAACACAGGAAGAACCACAGCTCTGCAGGTGGTGAGCACACATCGTCACAACGTGTCTGAAACTTAGCAATCTCATCCGACCTTGCCAACTGAACAGACGTTATTGGGGATGCATAAATTAGTAACCAGGTGCCCAACAGTTCCCTTTGACTCGCGGCACGGAACGAGTTCATGCAATTTAACAGTTGGTACGTCAAGTACACCCTCTCAACTTTCTCAACAGAGCTACTGAAAACAGGTCACACAATGATACAGCGCTGGCCAGAACCAAATGGTGAAATAGAGCCAATCAGTGAACTGCCCACCCCAAGGATCCCGAGGTGTTCAAAGTGACCTCGGCTTCATATGTGCGGTCAAGATCCATCTTTGTGGATTATGAGACCTTACGTGATTGGTCAATCATGCTAACTGGAATAGTACAAGAAGAAATAGTTGCAAGAAGAAGTTACTGAAATTCAGAATGATGAAGAAGCAAAAATGCTTTTCAAAAATACGGGCATTTGTGGTACGTGGCTACACTGTCAAACAAAGTTTCCTGGTCTTTGGAGAAGAGCCAAACTGCTCTTCATTGCATTTCCATCCTCCTACCTTGTCGAAAGAGGCTTCAGTGCAGTGAACCACATACTCACAAAAAACAGAAACTGCTTGGACATTGTTACAACTGGGGACTTAAGGCTTTCGCTGTCTCAACTTGAATCAGATATTTCAACTCTTGGGACAGACAGTGTGGAAATTAGGTCCTTGATTGTTTTTCCAGATTCCTCCTTACATCTGCTACGTCACACATAAAGGGCCCCAGATGACCCAGGTGTTGGATCAGACTGGATTCCTCTGCAGAGGCAGGCTCCATAGTGCCTGTGGGGCCTGTGAGGCCTGATTCTGTGTGATTTCTGAGGGTCTCCTGGACTGATTCTAGAGACATGACTGAAGTAGCCTCCTTTACTTACTGGAATCCTTGAGACCAACCCCACCTCGCCATGGGACCGACCCTTTACATCCGCAATACAAGTTCAGGAGACTGATCCTCCAAAGACTCTTCACCCTACAAGGCACACTACAGCCCTTCTCTGACACCAGTGAGTGGTGGATATACAGCTATTGTCCTGACAGTACCCCACTTGCCACAAGCCTCTCTCCCTTGCAGATCACTGCGCCTGACTACAACACAAGACCAAACTCTAAAACAATGAGCAAAAAGTAAAAGCCTTCTCTTCTAGAAGGCAGATTGAGTCATGCAATGGGTACTTAGAACATAGAATAGTACAGCACAGTACAGGCCCTTCGGCCCACAATGTTGTGCCGACCCTTAAACCCTGCCTCCCATATAACCCCCACCTTAAATTCCTCCATATACCTGTCCAGAAGTCTCTTAAATTTCACTAGTGTATCTGCCTCCACCAATGACTCAGGCAGTGCATTCCACGCACCAACCACTCTCTGAGTAAAAAACCCTCCTCTAATATCCCCCTTGAACTTCCCACCCCTTACCTTAAAGCCATGTCCTCTTGTATTGAGCAGTGGTGCCCTGGGGAAGAGGCGCTGGCTATCCACTCTATTCCTCTTATTATCTTGTACACTCTATCATGTCTCTCCAAAGAGTAAAGCCCTAGCTCCCTTAATCTCTGATCATAATGCATACTCTTTAAACCAGGCAGCATCCTGGTAAATCTCCTCTGTACCCTTCCCAATACTTCCACATCCTTCCTACTGCTCAATTTCTGATGGTAATTCCTCACATGCATGAGACACACAGTTCAGCAACCAATTAATGCAGCTGAAATTGAACTGTTTGCTTTTGTGAGTACCGAGTGTTAATTTATATATGTTGATGAAGTGTCTTGGTGGCAAAAAACATAATTCGTAGCTTTATATAAAAAATATTTTACCTGATTGACTGAGGTTGTCAATCTGTACTACTGGTGACCACCCCAATGAAAAGAAGGACACTTCAGTTCCTCTGACTTCACATGTGGGAATGGTGATGTTTTCACGGTGCTTCCAATCAAGAACCAGTCTAGCGATCAAGTTATTGATCTCCACTTTGGAAGTACGCCGGGTGCCGTCAGAAAAGGAGATATCCGACAAACAATGCTCAATATAGCTTGCCAAGCCAATGTCAGCAATGAAGATGATCCTTCCTTCCAAAATCTGAAAATAAACAATAAATCTTATTAATTTCAAGTCACATTTTTGCTTCTGATTTTAAATCTCACTTCATGCCTCTATGTTCCGACAGGAAGTAATTTACGTTAATGACTCTTCTCCATGCTTGGGATCATATAGTACCAAATATGCCAGACGCTTTTTGACTAAAGATAATCCCAGGATTAAAGTCATTGACATTTGCTTTGTAGATCCATATGCCACAGAGAGGTAGCTTCATATTCACTACATCTGTCTTTGTTTTCAGATTGATTTGGTTTTGCTTGAATTTTGCACAGTGACCTAATATTTTTGGTCAGAGATAACTCGTTGTTCTTAATCATTTCATCCTCTCCAGGGGAGATCTTCATCCATGTTACATCTCTAGATTGTTAGAGAATGGACGCACCTCCTCTAACAGTACCTGCATTAGCAGATATCTTGCAGCGAGTCTTGTAAAAGTCTTATAAAAATTAGAACGGCAGGGTGTAACCAAATGGAAGAAAACAACTTTTAAAATATTAAGCCAAAACATAAATAATATGTATTGAAATATAACAGTGTGGGCACGTGGCCAAGTGGTTAAGGCATTGGACCAGCTACCTGAAGGTTGTGAGTTCGAGCCCCAACCAAGGGAACGTGTTATGTCGTTGAGCAAGGCACTTAATCGCACATCGCTCTGCGATGACACTGGTGCGGAGTTGTATGGGTCATAATGCATATTGTATGTTGCCCTTGGACAACATTGGTGTCGTGGAGAGGGGAGACTTGCAGCTTGGGCACCTGCTGGTCTTCCATACAACCTTGTCCAGGCCTGCGCCCTGGAGAGTGAAGACTTTCCGGGCGCAGATCCATGGTTTCGCAAGACTAACGGATGCCTTTATAACAGAGCTCTATTGTGTAGGTTGCTTGCTAACTTGATGTCAAAATGTGAAACTCTTTTACGGCTACAGTAATGCCAGATCAATATTCTTGCAACATTTTTTTCCAATTTTCATTTCAATCTCACATCAAATAGATCAACAGTGTTTTTATTTTGCTGCGCTTACATTTAAACCCAAATTCAAATTACACAAAACATCGCAACAGACACGGAGGGGAAACGTCTACTTCCTTGGGTTAGGTTATATTCAAGCAAACGATCCACAAGCTCCCAAACAGCTGAGTTACAGTTATACAATAGGACAACAGCAACTTTCATTCATAAGGCACAAGGGGGCATAGTTTTAAGGTGCTTGGAAATAGGACCCGAGGGGAAATCAGGGGTAAGATTTCACACAGAGAGTGGTGGGTGTGTGGAATGAACTGCCGGCAGCACTGGTGGAAGCGGATACAATAGGGTCTTTTAGGAGCCTCTTAGATAGGTACATGGAGCTTAGAAAAATAGAGGGCTATGTGCTAGGGAAATTCTAGGCAGTCTAGAGTAGGTTACGTTGTCAGCACAACATTGTGGACTGAAGGGCCTGTAATGTGCTGTAAATTTCTATGTTCTAACTTGCTCCCCTCCTGGGAGGGGAGGAGAAGATGGTGGCGTGATACAGCGTGCGTGGCCGCTCCAAATTGATATCATACTTGTTAAATGGGGCCGTGCACAATCCTGATTTGATGGAGACGGATGTGAGAAGCATGGAGGAACATCTGGAGAAACTTCTGAAATGCCTGCTTCGCTGCTGCTGTTACTGTGCGATCGAGAATCTCCAGAGGGGAAGGCCCCAAATCCTCGGCTTTGCCTATTGCTGGGGCTGGGGTCGAAGCACTCGGCAGAGATGGTGCTCAGTGCTCGGTGTCGGAGGGCAGGTCGGAGGCTCGAAGTTTTCGGACGGACTCAGAGTCGGACTGTGGTCGGGTGCTTCCAGGATGCTGCATCGGCAAGTTTGCGGCGCTGGAAGCTCATGGCAGGGAGAGTTTCTCCCTTCTACCGTCTGCGTGAGATGTTGGGACTTTCGAGAGACTTTGATACTTTTGTTTTACCATGCCCATGGTCTGTTCTTCATCAAATTATGGTATTGCTTTGCACTGTTGTAACTATATGTTATAATTGTGTTTTTGCCAGTTTTTTTTAGTCTTGGTTTGTCTTGTGCTTCTGTGATATCATTCTGGAGGAACAAATTGTATCATTTCTTAAAGCATGCATTACTAAATGACAATAAAAGAGGACTGCGTGTCTTCATAATCTAATCTAGCACTCTTAATGTAGTGGATATTCCAAAGTGATCCACTGGGGCAGATTCAATCAAAAAAAGTCAGAGCTACATTGAGTAATGTCAGGGCAGATCAAAGAATGTGGTGGTCAGGAGCATTTTAAAGAAGGGCAGGGTGTTAGAGGGTAGAGGGGCTTGGCAATGAGGAAGGAGGTTCGGAATCCCGAAGCTTAAACTGGTGAAAACATGCCACTAGTGGTAAAGTGATTACACTGGGGAAAGTGAAGAGGCCAAGACTGGAGAAGCATGTTTGCTTTGTAGATGACAGGGTCAGAGGATATTACAGAGAGAGGCGAAGGCAGGGCTATGTATACCAGGTGTCATCAGGAAGTCAGATATCTGATAAACAATGCTTATTGTACGAAAGCGGAAAGGGGCTGAGTGGATTTGAACCTGCTGCATGTTGGGGCACAGGCAGCAGAGCTTTGAATGACTTCACATACAAAGAGCGGAGGGTGTCATGAAATTTGAATATGCTTCTTTTGGCCTATTATACTTTTGAATCATGATTCAACCAGCATGGAAACAGGTCCTTTGGCCCAAGCTCATCCCATTTGCCCTTGTTAAACCCATAACTTCTAAATCTTTCCTTTCTGTTTGCCCCGTCTGACTGTCTTTTAAAAGTTGTTATTATTCCTGCCTGAAGCACTTCCTCTGTCAGCTCATTCCATATCTATGGGTGTAAAAGTTGGCCCTCACATTGCTGTTAAGTTTATTTCCTCTCAACTTAAACCTCTGCCATCTAGTTTAAATGATTGCCCTTAAAGTTGCAGAAAGTTAATCAGACTTAGTTCAATAATCCACAGAATCATACATGAACATTTTTTTTCATATTCTTTATATTTGAAGCTGCTTGGAACCTGCAGGATTTAAATCAGCCTATCCTAATTACCATTGTTTGAGGGAAATAGACAAGAAACACAGTTCATGTGGAATGAAAATGCTTAGCTGTAAATGTATTTATGATAAATAACACAAATTAGAGCTTCTGGGCTGCTTCCTTAATATCCATGTTGATTACTGGTGCATTAAATGAACAATATACCATGGATGTGGTTTTGGATGCAGGCGCAAATATAAGCAATTTTATGGAGGTCAATTAAGGGGTCGAGGTGATGGATGGGGTACGGAGTCAGCAGTTTGATTTAGACTCAGATGGGATGCCTAGGTTGCAAATGGTTTGATTCATTCTGAGGAATTGTCTAGAATGGGGATGTAAATGATGACTATTGAGTGTTGTCAGTGACGGGGATGGAAGCAGACTTTTGATTATTTAATTTTGACTTATCTATGGCTGGGTGATGGCCGATCAGCCCGTTCAGCCGAAGGCAGTATGGGGGGAAGGAGGGCTGGCAATGAGGTAGATACAGTATGTGCCAGTACACACATGATATTGTGGATGTAAACGGTTTGACCGAGGAGCAGCCTATAGATGACAAATATGGAGAGAAGGATCACTGCAGAAGATGAAAGGTCATGAAAGGAAAAGACCATAATAAGAATAGAGGCAGGCAAGGGCAGTCCCTCAGTTACCTCTACCTCACTACCTCATTTTTTATATTATTTCTGTTTTGCTCTGTTTTTAATCTATTTAATATACATATATATATTTACTGTAATTGATTTACTTATTTATCTTTTTCTTTCTATACTATCATGTATTGCATTCAACTGCTGCTGCCCAGTTAACAAATTTCACGACACAGGCCGGTGATAATAAACCAGATTCTGATTCTGATCTTTAATAACCTTCAAAGCTCTGTTCCCTGAGTTCAATAGAACATAGAACATAGAATAGTACAGCACAGTACAGGCCCTTCGGCCCACAATGTTGTGCTGACCCTCAAACCCTGCCTCCCATATAAGCCCCCAACTTAAATTCCTCCATATACCTGTCCAGTAGTCCCTTAAACTTCACTAGTGTATCTGCCTCCACCACTGACTCAGGCAGTGCATTCCACGCACCAACCACTCTCTGAGTAAAAAACCTTCCTCTAATATCCCCCTTGAACTTCCCACCCCTTACCTTAAAGCCATGTCCTCTTGTATTGAGCAGTGGTGCCCTGGGGAAGAGGCACTGGCTATCCACTCTATCTATTCCTCTTATTATCTTGTACACCTCTATCATGTCTCCTCTCATCCTCCTTCTCTCCAAAGAGTAAAGCCCTAGCTCCCTTAATCTCTGATCCTACAGAAGTGCCTGCTTCCCATCTAGTATCTCAATGCTGTCCTAAATTGCCCTTCTGTAACAAATTCCTTGGTGTTTATAACCTCTTCAACATGTGATGCTTCTTAACTCTGTGACTCCACAGGCACCTTCTCTGGCCTCCGCTGTATTCTGTGTTAATCTGACTCAGCCCCGTTACGTGCCCCTCACTCATGACATCTCACCACTTCCGGTGATATCTTCTGCAATCTTGGCCTCGTGTTCAAATCCTGTCAATCTCTCTCCCTTTCTCTCCGAAGAACTTCCTATAAAATGATGGGTTCTTGCTGTGATTTATTTACATTTGATTATGCTCAAATCATTGTGTTAAATGATTAACATAGAACGTAGAAGAGTACAGCAGAAAACATGCACTTCAACCCATGATATCGAGCCAACCTTTTAACCTACTCAATGATCAATCTAACCCTTCCCTCCCACACAGCTTTCCATGCTTCTTTCATCCTTTTGCCTATTTAAGAGTCACTTAAATATCCCTAATTAATCTGCCCTTACATCTCAAGGCAGCACGTTCCACGTGCTTGCCACACTCTGTGTGAAAACCTACCTCTGACATCCCCCTGTACTTTCCCCCAATCACCTTAAAATAATGAACGAATGACACCCGTTAAACTCACCTCAACATGTCTTTTACAGTCTTAACCCACCATGGGCAATAGAAAAGTCACTGTTGCAAACAGTGCAGCGAGCAACACTGTCATTATTTTTGACCCCTATTAGGCAGGGGTACACTTTAGTGTAGTCTGGGGTGACGTACATTTTATATTTTCTTTTTTTCTGGAACACTCTGCCACGGAGTGCTCTTGCTCTCTCTCTCTCTCTCTCTCTCTCTCTCGTGGTCACTCTCTCGCTCTCGCACTTGCTTGCTCTCGCGCTCTCTCTCTCTCGTTTGCTTGCCCTTGTGTTCTCCCTGTCTTCTCTCCATACCCTTTGATACCCTGGCTATCTCTGCCTTAAATGCACCCAATGACTTGGTCTCCACAGCTGCTCGTGGCAACAAATTCCACAGATTTACCACCCGCTGACTAAAGTAATTTCTCTGCATCTCTGTTCTAAATGGACGTCCTTCAATCCTAAAGTTGTGCCCTCTTGTCCTAGACTCCCCTACCATGGGAAGTAACTTTGCCATATGTAATCTGTTCAGGCATTTTAACATTTGGAATGTTTCTATGAGATCCCTCCTCATTCTCCTAAACCCCAGGGAATACAGCCCAAGAGCTGCCAGATGTTCCTCATAGGGTAACCCTTTCATTCCTGGAATCATTCTCATGAATCTTCTCTAAAACCTTTTCCAATGTCAATATATCCTTTCTAAAATAAGGAGCCCAAAACTGCACACAATACTCTAAGTGTGGTCTCAGGAGTGCCTTATAGAGCCTCAACATCACATCCCTGCTCTTATACTCTATACCTCTAGAAATGAATGTCAACATTGCATTTGCCTTCTTCACCATTGACTCAACCTAGAAGTTAACTTTTAGGGTATCATGCACAAGGACTCCCAAGTCCTTTTGCATCTCTGCATTTTGAATTCTCTCCCCATCTAAATAATAGTCTACCCGTTTATTTCTTCCATTAAAGTGCATGACCATACACTTTCCAACATTGTATTTCATTTGCCACTTCTTTGCCCATTCCCCTAAACTATCTAAGTCTCTCTGTGGACTCTCTGTTTCCTCTACGCTACCTGTTCCTCCACCTACCTTTGTATCATCAGCAAATTTAGCCACAAATCCATTAATCCCATAGTCCAAATCATTCACATGCATCATAAAAAGCAGCGGTCCCAACACCGACCCCTGTGGAAGTCCACTGGTAACCGGCAGCCAGCCAGAATAGGATCCCTTTATTCCCACTACCTGTTTTCTGCCAACCAGCCAATGCTCCACCCGTGCTAGTAACTTCGCTGTAATTCCAGGGGCTCTTATCTTGCTAAGCAGCCTCATGTGCGGCACGTTGTCAAAGGCCTTCTGAAAATCCAAGTACACCACATGCACTGCATCTCCTTTGTCTACCCTGTTTGTAATTTCCTCAAAAAATTGCAGTAGGTTAGTCAGGTAGTATTTTTCTTTCAGGAAACCATGCTGGCTTTGGCCTATCTTGTCATGTGCCTCCAGGTACTCTGTAGTGTCATCCCAACAATCGATTCCAACAACTTCCCAACCACTGATGTCAGGCTAACAGGTCTATAGTTTCCTTTTCACTGCTTCCCACCCTTCTTAAATAGCAGAGTAACATTTGCAATTTTCCAGTCATTCGGTACAACGTACGGGGGGGGCAGGGGGGTGAGGAGGGTGGGCTAATGGACAAGACTGAGAGAAGCTACAGAAAGTTGTAAAAGTAGTCAGCTCCATCTTAGGTACTAGCCTCCGTAGTATCCAAAACACCTTCAAGGAGTGGTGCCTCACCCAGGACATGTCCTTTTCTCACTGTTCCCATCAGGTAGGAGGTACAGAAGCCTGAAGGCACACACTCAGCGATTCGGGAACAGCTTCTTCCCCTCTGCCACTCGATTCCTAAATGGACACTGAACCCATGAAGACTGGCTCACTTTTATTATTTCTGTTTTTGCATTGTTTTTAATTTAACTATTTGATACACATACTGTATATATACTTACTGTAAATCATTTATTTATTTGTCCTATATTTATCATGTGTTGCATTGTACTGCTGCTGCTAAGTTAACAAACTTCTCGACATATGCCAGTGATATTGAACCTGATTTTGATTCTGAAATGAATTGCTCTTAAATACCGTTAATCACTTAGCCTCCACAGACCTCTGGGGTAGAATATTCCAGAATCAGAATATGACTGGTATAAGACCAATCTGATTCTGATGTTTCACTAAAATCACCACCCAAAATCCAAAGAACAGAGATCTAACTTTCTTATTTGCTCAGATCAGTCAATCTTTTTGTCCTAAGAATTAGCCCAGTGGACTGCCTTCAATGGCAGTGCATGGTTTCTAAGGTTAAAGTAGGAGAAGATGGCGGCGTGACGCAGCTCACAGCGGCCACTCTGGTGGTGATGTCTGTTATCTGTCAAGTAGGATGCCGTGCACAATCCTGATTTGATGGAGACGGACGTGAGAGCACGGAGGAACATCTGGAGAAACTTCTGAAATGCCTGCTTCGCTGCTGCTGCTACTGTGTGGTCCAGAATCTCTGGAGGAGAAGGCCCCAAGTCCTCGGCTTTGCTTGTTGCTCGGCAGCTGGGGTGGGGACGAGGCGCTTGGTGGAGGATGGTGCTCGGGAGGCTGTATCAGAGGGGCTGGTGGGAAGCTCGAAGTTTTTGGACTGACTTAGAGTCAGCTGTGGTCGGTTGCTTCCAATGCATCGGCAAATTGTCGGCGCTTGGAGGTTCATGGCAGGGAGTGTTTCTCCCTTCTGCCACCTGCGTTAGGTGATGGGTCGAACGGGATTTTGAGACTTTTTTTTACTGTGCCCATGGTCTGCTTTTTATCAAATTATGGTATTGCTTTGCATTGTTGTAACTATATGTTATAGTTATGAGTTTTTGTCAGTTTTAGTCTTGGTTTGTCCTGGTTTTTTTTGTGATATCATTCTGGAGGAATGTTGTATCAGTTTTTAATGCATGCATTTCTACATGACAATAAACGAGGACTGAGTGTCCTCATAATCTAAATCTAACAAAACTGTGCCAGTACTCCAGGCGATCCTTACCAATACCCTGTACAATTGGAGCAATACTTTGCTATTTCTCATCCAAGAGGACCACAACCTTGTCATGGTTTGGAGGCTTGTGGGCCTCAATGACCTGGAGAGCTATGTTGGCTGGAAGCCAGGGCTTAATGCTTTGGCTCTTGGTTGGTAGGGTCAGTCATGCCGAACAGGTCAAAGGGTAGTCCACCGATCCTCCTGGTTCAGGGGTCGAAGTTCAGGGCCAACAACATTGACTGGTAAGACAAATTTGTTACTGAAACAGCAATGAAGAATTCTTCTACATCTGAGTGTGGCGGTATTCCTGAGTCTCCACCCAGGACCTACATGACTGACAGCAGTGAAAACTGAGAAGGAGCTAGTGGCACGATGGAGGAAGCCTGGAACTCATTGGAGATGGAGGACCTGCATCGCTGCCCTAAATGCCAGTGGCATAACGAGCAGTAAGAGTAATAAGTTCCCTATTTCTAAACTTCAATCTGCTTGCATTCAAGGCTGGTAATGTCATTTGCCTTCCTAACCTGCACTTGTCTGCTTAATCTTTGGAATATGTGTAACTCACACTGAGCCCAGCTCAGTTCTCTGATCTTGTGCTTACTAGCCTGTCTGGCTCACAGACCAGCAAACATCTCAAATCTAAAATTCTCATCCTTCTCATCAAGTGTCTCCAATGCTTCATCAACACCTATTTCTGTAGCCTTTTATTAAGCCCTACAACCTTCAAGGAAATCTGTACTCTCAAAATCAGCTTCTCTCACAACACAGTCTCCACTGGTGGCTATGTCTTCAGCTAACTTATCCAAAACCTTTGCTGTTCCTATTTAAGCCTCTCACTATTCATCTCTCTGTCCTTCTTTAACCACCTTCAGTATGTCTCTATCTTAGTTTTGGTCACCACAGTAATACTTCTTCATGTGGTTCAGTGTCAAACACTACCTGGTAATATTTCTGAAAGGCTTTTTACAACCTCCTATCAGAGTAAGGCTCTATCTAAATGCAAGATATTGCTGATGCTGTGAGAATAATAGCACTGGAACAGGCCCTGTGATATCCCCTCGTCAACTCATTTGGAAAATACACTTTAGCACCAACCAAAACAGTGGGATCTCTGTAGTCTTTGATTGACAGATAGATAGATAGATAGATAGATAGATAGATAGATAGATAGATAGATATACTTCATTGATCCCGAGGGAAATTGGGTTTCGTTACAGCCACACCAACTAAGAATAGAGCATAAATATAGCAAATCAAAAACCACAAACAATCAAACAACAAAATGCAAACTATGCCAGATGGAAAATAAGTCCAGGACCAGTCTATTGGCTCAGGGTGTCTGACCCTCCACGGGAGGAGCTGCAAGTTCGATGGCCACAGGCAGGAATGACCTCTCGTGCCGCCCAGTGTTGAATCTCGGTGGAATGTGGCCGAAGTCCAACAGTAAAAAGTTCAATATCTGGTCTACAAACACGTCCCTCAATCGTAATATGACCCGGATTGCACCATCTGTTGTTAATCAGAACAGTAAGCACCCAACTCCTTTACGCTTACCGCTCTCAGTGCACTTCCGGTCAGCTGGAACGGTCTGGAAGCCGTCCATGGAGAATTTTTGATCGGGTATGTCCTCGTGCAGCCCCTTTCCAGTGAAACACATAACACTGCACTCCCGAAATGTTCTCTGATGCCTGGCTAGCGCCGTGAACTCGTCCATTTTATTACCCACCGAACTCCTCTTCTCCATACGTCTCAGTTGTCTCGACCCGGTCCTCTTTCCTCGACTTTGCGATCCCCCTCTGCATCCTCTGTGTGTTTTCCTCCAGATTTCAGCAGGGGTGTCCGCCACTCTGCTCGCTAAACCGGCCGGCATTAGCATAAGCAGCTGGTCCCTGGAATGAGCAATGCGACCTTGCTTCTGTCCCGCGTGTCATGATGTAACTATTTTCAGTGCTAAAAACCCAAATAAAACTCTCTCTACCAGCATGTTAGAGAGGGTGCAGCTTCGACGTGTTACCGTGAAAAAAAAATACAAAAAATAACGTAAGTTAAAAAGTAAGAATACTGATCGGAGTGGGACACAGTTAAACTCACTCATCACTCCTAAATCAGTAAAGCAATGAGCTCAGCATTATGTTTCTCACTGGGCCTTTGCTGAAATTAACATCAAGAGTACTACACAGCTACTTGCATGTTAGTCAAGTCAAGGAGGGCTCTTGCCCATGAGTGTTATCCAGCAGCATGAGTCAGTGTGGATATTACATTCACCTGTAAAGAGAGCCTGTGGAAAGATGGCGTACGATAATCAGTCCTTCTGTTTTTTCCTATCATGTTATCAAATAATGGTCTTTTAGTATCTCACCCTCTTTTGTTTGTCCCTCCTATATCCTAGATACTACCTGAGCTATAAAAATCTGTTACTTTTAGTCTCAAGTATTTTGATTAGTCCAGATTTTTGACCCTATCTCTTGGAATGTAACTCTCCTCTTCCACTTGTGGTATCCATCTAATGTTGTAAGTAATTATGCCGTGGCTTAGAGTGTAAAATAATGATTCAGACAGGTCTTAGGGAGTTAACTCAGTTAAAATTGATTTAAATACCTGAAGGTAAAAAAATGGCCCTGGCTGACATTTTTCTGTGAAGCTTTCTAAAGCAGCAATATCCTTTTAGAGCTAACTTGCCAAGGCTATAAACAACATTCCAAATGCTTTGTGAAAGGATAGGACAATTTGCTTCAACATCCAGCCAGGATGTACGCCAGCACTGGGCTAGCCTTTTTGTGAGAGCTTCTTGTGGACAGGAAATATCAGTGAATGATCAATCACCCCACCCAAATCCTTTTCCTGTTCAACAGACAGTACTTCATGCAATCTTTTCCCATGTTTGTTATTTCACATTTATTTCCTAAACATCAGTTTGTCACGTTTCAGTCCATTGACCTAATTAGTCTGAATCATTCCCTAAATTCTCCCTGTCATTGTCCTCGTCAAGCTAGTTACATAGCTAAACCATAGATAAGTAATAATCTGAAGGAAAGTAAGTTATTATATAAGCAATGCTGGGTAAGGAACCTGAAAAGAGGAAAATGCTGCAAAAATGGAGCCTATTGTTTCTGATCCACATAAATAAATTTAACACTGAACTGAAAAGTGACATTAAAGTGATAATAAATTGTGAGCAGGTGGGGGATTGCAAAGCACCTTTAGCCGAGTGAAGCAATTAAGTTTCATATGTCAGAATACAACGATGTCCAATGAGAGAGATGAAAAATGGTACATAGCGTGCAAAAAAAGATTAAATAGACTGGAATTCACTTGCATCAATGCCAGAATTTCTAAATTGCCCTCTTGGTACCTAATGTTCTTCAACAAGCATAATGTGTGATCGTGTGATCAGTAGATTTTTAAAACAGGTTAGCCATTGTGATGAAATAGTGTTGTGTTTTTGTCCATCTGATAGTTGGAAGCAGTTCCAGTCCCAGGTGCATACGGAAACATTAATGTAGGTCATTAGTGACAAACAGAATCCGATGAGCTGAGGTTAATAAAGGAGAGAGAGTGTTAAGTGATACTTGACTCTGGCCCTGGAAGGACACGCTCAGAACTTTAAAGCTAAGTATGGTCTCAAGTTAAAATAATACCTTACAATTGGGGCATGGTACAAACTGATGGAAGATTTCAGATCTGTTAGGGAATATTTCTTCAGGCAGAGTACTAAGCATCAGAATTGATTGTTGCATGGTATATTGAAATCAAAAACCCTTTAACATTTTAATGCACCACTTTTTTAGGCAAATACTTGGGATTTTTCTTCCTGTTATCCACCTATTCATTGTTTCCTTACCTGTTGTACAGAATACTTAAATAAAATATTTTCAGTGTTATACAATACTGTACACTTGTTCTAGTCAGTTGACATGCAGCTCCTGGAATGGGTAGAAAGGCACATACCCTTTTCACAGCATTGTCCAGTAAAACCTTCAGGGCACTGGCACAGGTAGAAGGGCCAACGGTCACGGCAGACTCCATTGTTGGCGCATACTTTATTTTGACAAGCTCCATCCAAACGAGGACACCTTTAGGTACATGGAAATATTAAAATTCTTGAGCTTGGAATAATCTGAAAATCCTGGTCATTAGCTTTTTACTGCCTGGGCAATAACAGAATTGCAGAAAGTATACAACAAACAGACCCAGCATTTGAACATCCCTTGGTTTCTTAGTCCCATATTAGTTGTTACTTTTTGAATCACTTATGATCTTGCTTTACCTCTTATCAAAATAAACACCCTCAATGGTCTAAGCTGAAAATGGTATGCTAAACCGTTTCAGCTGGAGTTTTAGTGTGCACCAGCCTCCTCAGTATAGACCAATGCCCTTACCCAATCAGGGCTTTTGCGAATTTAGATATTTGTGTTTGAATCAAAAAGCAAAAGTATAAATGTAAATTATGATCCCAGAAATAATCCATATGGAATCCCACATTCCAGCTTCTGACACTGAGTAATTTGACACGTCTGCGTCCGTCTATCCACTATCCATGCATCCATTTTGCTAGGAGGCCGATTTCTACACGCTCCGACCTTGTCCATGACTCTGTTATACCACCCAAGCTGACGGTGACTGCAGATAAACGCACTCCAGCATGAGCTGCACTGCCACAAATCCAGGACAAGCTGTGAGTCAAATCCCAGCACACCTGTCACTCAGCTTCTCCACTGGACTCCACTCAGCTGAAATCCACAATAATGGGGAATCCTCACCCGCAATCGCACACAAGTTAGATGTGGTACAGGAATAGAATCCCCATCCATTTGAAAAAGGAGATTAGGAAGTAGAACTCATCAGCTTGAAATCAAAATTCCTCTACATCGATTCTACATGACCTATTGAATATCTCCAGAATTTTATGTTTTTAATTTACAACATCAAAAAAATCAAATCCTTAGAAAGAAATGACCTATTTCAGGATCAGAAGATGTAGACTCCTTGTGGGTATGGTTAAGAAACAGCAAGAGTAAAAAGACCCCAATGGGAGTTATAGACAGGCTTCCAACAGTAACCAGGATGTGGGGTGCAAATTACAATGGGAGATATAAACAAAGCAATAATATCATGGTCAAGAGGGATTTTTATATGCAATTAAATTGTAAAAATCAGGCTGGTGCTAAATCCCAGGAGAAGGAATTTGTAGAATGCCTATAGGATTTTTTTTTAGAGCAGCTTGTGGTCAAGCCACTAGGAAAAAGGTAACTCTGGATTGGATGTTGTGCAATGAACCAGATTTGATTAGGGACCTTAAGGTAAGGGAACCCTTAGGAGGCAGTGATCATAATATGGTAGAACTTACCCTGCAATTTGGAAGGGAGAAGCTAAAATCAGGTGTATCAGTATTATAGCATAGAGGTGTGAAAGAACAGCTGGACAAAGCTGATTGGAAGAGGAAACTAGCATGGATTTCCGTAATGCAGCAATGGCTGGAGTTTCCGGAAGTAATTTAGAAGATGCAAGAGGAGTTCATCCCAAAGAGGAAGAAGCATTCTAAAGGAACGATGAAGCAATTATGGTTAATGAGGGAAGTCAAAGGCTGCATTAAAAGAAAAGAGAAGGCATACAATACAACAAAAACTAATAGGAAGTTAGAGGATTGGGAAGCTTTAAAATCAACAGGTTAACTAAAAACAATAAAGAGTTCAAAGACAAAATATGAAGGTACACTTGTCAATATAAAAGAGGGTACACAAAGTTTTTTCAAAACAAAGGGTAAAAGAGGAGTGAGAGTGCATATTGGACCGCTGGAAAATGATGCTGGAGAGGTAGGGTCTATGAAATGTGGATGAATTGAATACGTATTTTGCATCAATCTTCACTGTGGAAGACACCAGAAGCATGCGAGAAATTCAGTTGTGTCAGAAGGCAGGAGAGAGCATAGTCACTATTACTAAGGAGAAAGAGTATGGGAAGCTGAAGGGTCTGAAGGTAGATAAGTCACCTGGACCAGATGGACTACAAACCAAGGTTCTGAATGAGCTTGCTGAAGAGATTATCGAGGCATTTATAATGATGTTTCATGAATCACTATATTCTGGAATGGCTCCTGAGGATTTGAATATTGCAAAAGCCATTCCACTCTTTAAGAAGGATGGGAGGCAAAAGACAGAAAATTATAGTCAATTAGCCTGACTTCAGTGTTCAGCAACATGTTAGAGTTTGTTACTAAGGATGAAGTTTTGGGGTTACTTGGAGGCACGTGATAAAATAGACCCAAGTCAGCATGGGTACTTTAAGGAAAAATCTTGCCTGACAAATCTGCTGGAATTCTTTGAGGAAATAACAGACAGGATAGAAAGGAGAGTCAGTGGATGTTGGTTGCTTGGATTTTCACAAGGCCTTTGACAAGGTGCTGAGGCTTCTAAACAATATAAGAGTCATAGTATTATAAGAAACATACTAGCATGAAGAAGCGAGCGGAAGAATTCGGGTCGGAAAATGTTGTGTTTTTTTTAAAAAACTGCTCGGAGAGAAGGGTCTGCACTGCGCAGGTGCGTGACATAGCACGCCAAGGTTTAAAAAGCAGACCACCATATACAGCGGCCATCGTTGTACTGGCCATCGTCGGAGTGGACTGAGTCAGAGTGGGACGGCTTTGGCTCAAACAGGTTTCGGCGAGAACAGGCAGAGGCCAGGGTAGGTTCCGGTAAGTTTTTGTTCAGATTGTCTAGCGCAGAGAGAATGCCAGGCAGGATGTTGGAATGCTCCTCTTGCAGGATGTGGGAAGTCAGGGAGCCCTCCGGTGTCCCTGCCAACGACACCTGCAAGAAGTGCATCCAGCTGCAGCTCCTGACAAACCGCGTTAGGGAACTGGAGCAGGAGCTGGATGACCTGCGGATTATTCGGGAGAATGAGGAGATTATAGATCGTAGCTACAGGGAGGTAGTTACACCAAAGGAGCAGAGGACAGGAAATTGGGTCACTGTCAGGCGAGGGAAGAGGAAAGGGCAGGCAGAGCAGGGTTCCCCTGTGGCCATTCCCCTCAACAACAAGTATACTGCATTGGATACTGTTGGGGGGGATGACTTACCTGGGACTAGCTGCAGTAGCTGGATCTCTGGCACTGAGTCTGGCTCTGCAGTGCAGAAGGGAGGGGGGAAAAGAGGAGAGCGGTAGTGATAGGGGACTCGATAGTTAGAGATGCAGATAGAAGGTTCTGTGGTCATGACAGAGAATCCAGGATGGTTTGTTGCCTCCCAGGTGCCAGGGTCAAAGATGTCTCTGATCGCTTGCATGACATTCTGAAGTGGGAGGGTGATCAGCCAGATGTCGTGGTGCACATTGGTACCAATGACATAACAAGGAAGAGTGAGGAGGTCCTGGACAGTGAGTATAGAGAGCTTGGCAGGAAGTTGAAAAGCAGGACCTCAAGGGTGGTAATCTCAGGATTGCTACCTGTGCTAGGTGCCAGTGAGGGTAGGAATAGGATGCTCTGGAGGAGGAACAAGTGGCTGAGGAACTAGTGTAGGGGGCAGGGTTTCAGATTTCAGGATCATTGGGACCTCTTCTGGGGCAGGTGGGACCTGTACAAGAGAGACGGGTTACACTTGAACCACAGGGGGACCAATATCCTTTCAGGGAGGTTTGTTAGTGCTATTGGGGAGGCTTTAAACTAGATTTGCAGGGGGATGGGAACCAGAGTGCCAGAGCTGACAGTGTGGCTGGGGTGAAAATAAATGATATTGAAAGTTTAAGCAAATCCGCTGATAGAAAGGTTGTGAGTGGTGGTAAAAATCTTCTGAGGTGTATATATTTCAATGCTAGGAGTATTGCGGGGAAGGCGGATGAGTTGAGGGCATGGATTGACACGTGGAATTATGATGTTGTAGCAATTAGTGAAACTTGGCTACAGGAGGGGCAGGACTGGTGGCTTAATATTCCAGGGTACCGATGTTTCAGATGTGATCGAGGCAGAGGAATGAAAGGTGGGGGAGTAGCATTGCTTGTTAGGGAAAATATTACAGCAGTGCTCAGGCAGGACAGATTAGAGGGCTTGTCTACTGAGTCCTTATGGGTGGAGCTGAGAAATAGGAAAGGTATGGCCACATTAGTGGGATTGTATTACAGATCACCCAATAGTCAACGAGACTTGGAAGAGCAAATCTGCAGAGAGATAGCAGGCAACTGCAGGAAGCATAAAGTTGTGGTGGTAGGAGATTTTAATTTTCCATACATTGATTGGGACTCCCATACTGTTAGGGGTCTAGATGGTTTAGAGTTTGTAAAATGTGTTCAGGAAAGTTTTCTAAATCAGTATATAGAGGGACCAACTAGAGGGGATGCAATATTGGATCTCCTGTTAGGAAACGAATTAGGGCAAGTGACAGAAGTCTGTGTAGGGGAGCACTTTGGTTCCAGTGATCATAACACCATTAGTTTCAATTTGATCATGGACAAGGATAGATCTGGTCCTAGGGTTGAGGTTCTGAACTGGAAGAAGGCCAAATTTGAAGAAATGAGAAAGGATCTAAAAACAAAAACAACAGGAATTCTGCAGATGCTGGAAATTCAAGCTTACATCAAAGTTGCTGGTGAACGCAGCAGGCCAGGCAGCATCTATAGGAAGAGGCGCAGTCGACGTTTCAGGCCGAGACCCTTCGTCAGGACTAACTGAAGGATCTAAAAAGCGTGGATTGGAACAGGTTGTTCTCTGGCAAAGATGTGATTGGTAGGTGGGAAGCCTTCAAAGGGGAAATTTTGAGAGTGCAGAGTTTGTATGTTCCTGTCAGGATTAAAGGCAAATTGAATAGGAATAAGGAACATACATCAAAGTTGCTGGTGAATGCAGCAGGCCAAGCAGCATCTGTAGGAAGAGGTGCAGTCTATGTTTCAGGCCGAGACCCTTCGTCAGGACTAAGGAACTTCGTCAGGAATAAGGAACCTTGGTTCTCAAGGGATATTGCAACTCTGATAAAGAAGAAGAGGGAGTTGTATGAAATGTATAGGAAACAGAGGGTAAATCAGGTGCTTGAGGAGTATAAGAAGTGCAAGAAAATACTTAAGAAAGAAATCAGGAGGGCAAAAAGAAGACATGAGGTTGCCTTGGCAGTCAAAGTGAAGGATAATCCAAAGAGCTTTTACAAGTATATTAAGAGCAAAAGGATTGTAAGGGATAAAATTGGTCCTCTTGAAGATCAGAGTGGTCGGCTTTGTGTGGAACCAAAGGAAATGGGGGAGATCTTAAATAGGTTTTTTGCGTCTGTATTTACTAAGGAAGCTGGCATGAAATCTATGGAATTGAGGGAATCAAGTAGTGAGACCATGGAAACTGTACAGTTTGAAAAGGAGGAGGTGCTTGCTGTCTTGAGGAAAATTAAAGTGGATAAATCCCCGGGACCTGACAGAGTGTTCCCTCGAACCTTGAAGGAGACTAGTGTTGAAATTGAGGGGGCCCTGGCAGAAATATTTAAAATGTCGCTGTCTACGGGTGAAGTGCCGGAGGATTGGAGAGTGGCTCATGTTGTTCCGTTGTTTAAAAAAGGATCGAAAAGTAATCCGGGAAATTATAGGCCGGTGAGTTTAACATCAGTAGTAGGTAAGTTATTGGAGGGAGTACTAAGAGACAGAATCTACAAGCATTTGGATAGACAGGGGATATACATGGCTTTGTGCGTGGTAGGTCATGTTTGACCAATCTGTTGGAGTTTTTCGAGGAGGTTACCAGGAAAGTGGATGAAGGGAAGGCAGTGGATATTGTCTACATGGACTTCAGTAAGGCCTTTGACAAGGTCCCGCATGGGAGGTTAGGTAGGAAAATTCAGTCGCTAGGTATACATGGAGAGGTGGTAAATTGGATTAGACATTGGCTCGATAGAAGAAGCCAGAGAGTGGTGGTAGAGAATTGCTTACATAGAAACATAGAAAATAGAAAATAGGTGCAGGAGTAGGCCATTCGGCCCTTCGAGCCTGCACCGCCATTATTATGATCATGACTGATCATCCAACTCAGAACCCTGCCCCAGCCTTCCCTCCATACCCCCTGATCCCCGTAGCCACAAGGGCCATATCTAACTCCCTCTTAAATATAGCCAATGAACTGGCCTCAACTGTTTCCTGTGGCAGAGAATTCCACAGATTCACCACTCTCTGTGTGAAGTTTTTCCTAATCTCGGTCCTAAAAGGCTTCCCCTTTATCCTCAAACTGTGACCCCTCGTTCTGGACTTCCCCAACATCGGGAACAATCTTCCTGCATCTAGCCTGTCCAATCCTTTTAGGATTTTTTACGTTTCAATCAGATCCCCCCTCAATCTTCTAAATTCCAACGAGTACAAGCCCAGTTCATCCAGTCTTTCTTCATATGAAAGTCCTGCCATCCCAGGAATCAATCTGGTGAACCTTCTTTGTACTCTCTGAGTGGAGGCCTGTGACTAGTGGTGTGCCACAGGGATCAGTGCTGGGTCCATTGTTATTTGTCATCTATATCAATGATCTGGATGATAATGTGGTAAATTGGATCAGCAAGTTTTCTGATGATACAAAGATTGGAGGTGTAGTAGACAGTGAGGAAGGTTTTCAGAGCCTGCAGAGGGACTTGGACCAGCTGGAAAAATGGGCTGAAAAATGGCAGATGGAGTTTAATACTGACAAGTGTGAGGTATTGCACGTTGGAAGGACAAACCAAGGTAGAACATACAGGGTTAATGGTAAGGCACTGAGGAGTGCAGTGGAACAGAGGGATCTGGGAATACAGATACAAAATTCCCTAAAAGTGTCGTCACAGGTAGATAGGGTCGTAAAGAGAGCTTTTGGTACATTGGCCTTTATTAATCGAAGTATTGAGTATAAGAGCTGGAATGTTATGATGAGATTGTATAAGGCATTGGTGAGGTGAATCTGGAGTATTGTGTTCAGTTTTGGTCACCAAATTACAGGAAGGATATAAATAAGGTTGAAAGAGTGCAGAGAAGGTTTACAAGGATGTTGCCGGGACTTGAGAAACTCAGTTACAGAGAAAGGTTGAATAGGTTAGGACTTTATTCCCTGGAGCGTAGAAGAATGAGGGGAGATTTGATAGAGGCATATAAAATTATGATGGGTATAGATAGAGTGAATGCAAGCAGGCTTTTTCCACTGAGGCAAGGGGAGAAAAAAACCAGAGGACATAGGTTAAGGGTGAGGGGGGGAAAGTTTAAAGGGAACATTAGGGGGGGCTTCTTCACACAGAGAGTGGTGGGAGTATGGAATGAGCTGCCAGACGAGGTGGTAAATGCGGGTTCTTTTTTAACATTTAAGAATAAATTGGACAGATACATGGATGGGAGGTGTATGGAGGGATATGGTCCGTGTGCAGGTCAGTGGGACTAGGCATAAAATAGTTCAGCACAGCCAAGAAGGGCCAAAGGGCCTGTTTCTGTGCTGTAGTTTCTATGATTCTATGGTTTCTATGGACAGAAGATTGGCTGATTGGTAGAAAGCAAAGAGGGGAAATAAAGCTGGCATCTTCTGATTAGTGACTCGTGGTATCCCGTAGAGGTTGGTGTTGGGTCCGTGACTTTTTATGTTATATGTTAATGATATGATTGATGGAATTGATGGCTTTGTCACCAAGTTTGCAGATGATACAATGATAGGTGAAGAGGCAGATGGTGTAAAGGAAGCAGGGAGTCTGCAAATAGACTTGAACAATTTGAGAATGGGCAAAGAAGTTGCAGGTGGAATTGTATGATCAGGTACCTTGGCAGAAGGAATAAAGATTTAGACTATTTTCTAAATAGGGAGTGAATTCAAAAATCAGAGGTGCAAAGTCTAGTCCAGGGAGTCCAAGTCCAGGATTCCCTAAAGGTTAATTTGCAGGTTGTGTTGGTAGTAAAGAAGACAAATGCAATATTAGCATTCATTTCAAGAGGACTAGAATATAAAAGTAAGAATCTAATGCTGAGGCTTTATAAGGTGACTGTTTATTCCTTTCCAATGACGCTGCCTATCCTGCTGAATTCTTCCAGCATGTTGTGTGTGTTACACTGGATTTCCAACATCTTCAGAATCGCTTGTTTTTTGAAGTAGAAGACTCCATGCAGGAGGAATGCCTGTAACAGCCTGCGATTGCAAAGTAACCCGATCAGACGCAGAAATCAGCACCCTACCCAATCTCTTGCCTCGGGAATTTGCCGGTTATGTAGTGCAGAATTTGATCTTGAAAGACGGTTTAGACTAATTCCTATCTTAGCAGCCACACAACTCCAGCTAAGAAGAAAGCAATTCTGAAACTGCATTGTTGAAAAAGGCAATGTTTCCAACAAATTTCAATCTGTATCGCACAATAATCACATGAAAGATAATACCTGTAGTTGTATAATTTATGTATAATTACATCTTTTTCACAATGACTGCATGTTGCAGTTAGTAATTTTTCCAATGTAAACACTATTGCATTTCAAGGACTGTCTGTTCTGACTTTTTTAGCACAAAATCACACTGCAGCTGTTCCCACCCCCACATATAAAATGATGAGCCCACATTATAGACAATTATACATGAAGTTGCAACTCCACAGTCAGTGCTGGAATATAGATGGGAAGCTGCCTGTGTATTTCTTCAGTTTCATTTCCCTGCTCTCAAAATGTTTATAAGATCTGATATTCTTGTTTGTCATAATTCGCAACTCAGAAAACAATTAAACAGACAGTGAACATTGGCTGCCAATGAACATCAGTTTCTGGTGGATAAAAATCATTTTGGTTGAGGTGGTCTGTCAGATGGGGTTTAGGACAGAATGGCTGGTTGGTAGACAGGATGGTACTGGATCAGATCAGACCATTCGATGAGGTTGGGTGGACTCTGACAGAGATCAGTGGGGTGAGGGGTTGCCAGTGCAGGGGAGAGCATGTTTCTAATGGGAGCCAGAAATATGATGATGAAGAAAGCCTCGCAGCTTCTGGCAGACATGCTTCTGTATGAATGACAAATGGATGGTATGGGTTATGCATGCACAAAAAACAACTACAGAAGTGACAGGGTATGTTGTGGAACACTAATTTGCCAGTCTGGGCTCCTCTGTCCCACAGCAGATCAGAGCTTTGAATGGCCTGGGAGTAATTATCAATGCATGATAATTTACTGTAGTATATGATCATTATGAACTATATGGCATGTCCCTGTTTCTGAGTTACCTTTTGTTTTTCATTGATATTGATATTGAAAGATGCTGATTAGTGCTAGCTTTGTGTCACTAATGTGGTCTTTAGGATAGGTGAGGCAATAAACTCAGAGGGCAATTCTCAGAGACAGAACATCAGACAAATTTAAGCAATGTTTCTTCCTCTACAATCTAACTGTGATATTGTTTGTCATAAACACAAAGTCATGGTAATATGTCACAGGATGACAATTTTGCATTGCTGGCAGTCTTCAAAATGAGAAAGAAAATATAAGACCACTGTTTGTTTCTCAAAAACAGAGTTGACAAGCAGAAGTTTCAACAGACATGACCAACAGCTGTATGTGGCAGATTCAGCAACCTCCCCAATCTGTCACCGTTTAAAAATACTCTTCTTCTATTTTGTGCACCAATGTGGATGACCGCACAATTTTCCACGTGATGTTCTATCTGCTTTGTTCTTGCCAATTCACTCTGGTTGTTTATATCTCCTCTGCATTTACGGTTTAATTTTTTGTTTCATGTCATCAGTAAATGTGGAACAGTAATAATTGTGAATATTCTACATACAAAGGATTATGCTTGTATAATGAGTGGGGTGGAAATGGAGCTGGAAGTTTTGTGGAAGGCTTACTAAATATAATAACCTTAAAGTTAATTGAACCATTACTAACACTTAAGTACTTTTGCATCTAAAAATTTCCACGAGAACTTCATTAATTTTAAATACCAGAATAGATAAACAATTAAGAAATTATGTCATCTTGTGGTTCTCCCTAATTAGGTAGTAGAAAGCTATTATCAAATTGCTGCTTATCAATAACGTGGTGTAACTTGGACATACCAGACAACTTTGCTCAAATGCCAGGATACCAGCTAATCAGAGGGGATCATAATAGCACACTATGTGGCAAGTCACATGGTGATAGCTTATGCATGTTTATAAATAACAGATGGTGCAGGGACGTGTCCATCATTCTTTCTTTCCTCTCTGCTGACTTACAGGCTCTTTTCATTCATTGAAATCATCCTTCCTCCCCAGGGAATTTCACTCTGTTATCCTGGCTGGTATCTACACTCCCCCCTCACGCAAACACTCAATCTGCACAATTGCTGTTAGCTCCCTGATAACAATTATGATTTGGAAAATAAACATCCCAATACTGTGAGTTTCATTATGGGGATATTAACCATTGTAATATGAAACAAGATTTGTCCAAGTGCCACCATAGTGACATTATTCACATTTATTTGAATGCAGAGTCAAGAAACGCATACCGCTAACTAACAACTTGATTATCGAGGGACACCTAGGAAAGTGTGGATTGATTTGTCTGGAGGATTTGACAGGTGAGATATACACAGTTGGAAAATACTTCAAGGAGGCCAGGAATTTTCTCCATCCCTTCAGATTGTCGGTAGCCTGACATGCAGGAATGAATAAAATGGGATTTGTCAATGAATTCGGAGAGACTGGACACCGTGGAAAAGAAATCAATCAGCTCATTCTTCAGCTCAATTAAAGGTCCTTTGCAGATCAATGCGAGTATGGGACAGTGTCTCCCATCCACTACATAAGGGACTGGGTGGGCACAGGAGTACATTCAGCCAGAGACTCATTCCACCGAGATGCAACACTAAGCGTCATAGGAAGTCAATCCTGCCTGTGGCCATCAAACTTCACAACTCCTCCCTTGGAGGGTCAGACACCCTGAGCCAATAGGCTAGTCCTGGACTTATTTCCTGGCATAATTTACATATTGCTATTTAATTATTTATGGTTTTATTATTATTTAATGATTTATGGTGCAACTGTAACGAAAACCAATTTCCCTCAGGATCAATAAAGTATGACTATGACTATGACTATTTAAGTTTTACTACTGACATTTGCACAAATGACAGCTCTGCTAATTGTCGATTGCTACTGGCTGTTTGCACTATTGTCTTGTAAATTGCTGGTTGCTGTTATGGTATTGTCCTGTATTTTATGCTTGGTACCGAACCACAATCAATTCTGGTATGTTTCACATTTTGGCAATAAAATGATTTTGATTCTGATTCTGAAAATATCATTCCACATCATCTGAGTTTCTGTATTTTGCATGCTGAAGGCCATCAGGTTGCTAGGGGCTCTATTCCTCCACTCATGGTGAAGTGGAAGAGGACAGGATTTGTGCTCACGTCTTTAACTCTGCCGCAAAGACTGAGTTCCATGCGTCGGGGAAGAACAATTTTTGCAAAGCATGAGTTTGGTCATTAATTTGGGAGTGTAGGGGAGAATAAGGTGGTGGGACATTTGTAATGGCAGGGAAACACATGAAGGAATTTAGATTTTGTAGATCTTGATAAAAGCTGGACTCTGCATTGGCGAGCGTGAAGGGTTCACACACATATCCCCATATGCTCTTTGTTGAACTGTACCCAAATATGGACATCCAGATCTTCTTCCTGAGTCAGGATTCTGTACATTGAATGCTCACCCCTGCAAATTCATGGAAATAGTCCTTGACCATAAAGGAAGTCACTCAAAACAAATCAATTACTGGCAAACAACTAGAGAGTGGAACTTTTTAGTTTCCAAACATTCTCTCTCCTCCTCTCTTCCATTGGGTAGAAGATACAGAAGTCTGAAAGCATGTATCACCAGGCTCAAGGACAGCTTCTACCCCACTGTTATAAGACTATTGAATAGTTCCCTATTGCAAGAAGATGGACTCTTGACCTCACAATCTACCTTGTTTTGATATTGCAGCTCAATTTTTTTTTTACCTGCTCTGCACTTTCTCAATAGCTTTTACATTTTATTCTGCACTGTGGAATGATGTGATCTTTACAAACAGTATGCAAGATAAGCTTTTCATTATACGTTGGTACATATGACAATAATAAACCAGTTTCAAGTCCAATCCCAATTCAAAATTTTTCCTTTTCTTCTGAATTTTTTGGAGACAGGTGCTTATTCTGCAGGTTCTCCTTTACTGTCTGCAGGAATTGAAAGGGCAGGAACAGCAGCAATAGTTGGGGACTACTGCCAAGAATAACATACGGGCCAGCGAAGAGTGCATGGGAGATAAATAATAAAACTATCCCATCTACCCTTGAAACGACCTTCTTCCTTCCATTACTAATACTGCTACCACATCTATTGAAATGGCAATCCTGAAAAGTGATGGCAAACTGAGCTGAATGGAAAGGAGGAAGTTTTGGATGCCAGGTGATTGTGAGAAAACAATAGCCAGTCAATGCATGATCTCGAGTCAGTCTGCACTGCTGTATCTTAGATTGAATCATAGAAGAGTTTTCGATTTCACAAGGTGTATAAATTATTCTTAGAAAAGCATTATAAAGTTCAGCATTATTTTGTGCACATTTAGTAGAGTAGTTGTGAATAAATCTATGATCATTCAATATGGGCAATGCTGTAATGATAGTATTTTCCACCCCAACTTTGAAAAGCTGTTCAAAATTATCTCAGAGATAATGTATCTCACATGTTCTATTAACTACCCAGGCTATTTCTGACACTGTGCCAAATAATTTATTGCACAGGACTGCAAAAATCTAGTATGGAGCACACAAAAAATATACATATCAATGAGGAAAAATTACAATTATTTTCCAACTGAATATCACATTCTCTTCACTGCTTCAGACACATAACACTAATAAAACCACTTTGATTGAACATGAGCCAGTTTCCCTGTGACAAGACATTTCACAGTTAAAATCTACAGCTGAAATAAGTGCAATATAAAGCATTGCCCTTTATCACTGTAAAATTAATTTGTTATTGATGAACAATTAATATTTATCTAATTATCAACAAATCTTCCTGCCTAAAGGCTGGCATGAAATGAATGGATCATTTCATTTCACTGAAACAGGTTCATTGCCTCAGTCTCTAGAAATTGATAGGGCGATATTAATTTGTACTTTATACAATAAAAACATGAGACTGGAAACAGAGAGGAAGTACTCTGCGCATTGAATAGAAAGTCAGATATTAAAAAATAACATTGGAGATTAAGAAAGCAATTTAATTTTATTATTAGATTTAATCTTCAGCAGAGTAAATTTTTTGAATTTTAAATGTACTGATTTATAGTTAGATAAAAGTCATTTAAGGAGAACATCTGACCTCCAATGTCAAGAGGTGCTAATGATTATCCATCTTCTTTGAATGCTGGTATGGCAAAAGACCCAATAATTGTAATTAATCAGTGGTATCTCATTTTTTGATCTGTTCTAGGCTGCAGATAATTCTAATTGTACAAGGATGAAATGGGAACTTTACCCAAAGTGTTAATGCTGTATCTGGACAAGAGGATGAAGGGAGCTGACATTCAGAGCTAGACCTTACACACTGATTGTCAAGAAGGAGCCCCTGTATCACAGACAGTCTTGAACTGCTCTGAGTTGGAGCAGATATTACAAAACAAAGGAATTTTGTCTTCAGACAATGGAGAGAGGATCAAAAAGGTAACATGGGTGATTTATTGCTGAGGAAGTAAGAGCAGTTGTCAAGATTCACAGATTTGGGAAAGGGATCAATGCTTGAGAAAAGACAGAATCAGATCATAAAGCAAAGGGGAGAGTCTCACATGAGAGACCCAGAGGATTACCCCAAATCATTTAAAACAGTAAGAGTTGAGAAGCTGCTTGGAAGAACTGGCAGCTGGTGCTGAGGGCTTAAAGCATTTTATCAGTGCTGATTCTGTTGAGTGATGTAAATTCTCACAATGTCATACTTCAATACACTTTGGAACCAGTTTTCCACAACTGGTGTAAATTAGGTTTAAACTGGTACAAGCTAGTGAAATCCCATCCAGACTAAAATGCTCACTTATTTGGGACTTATTTCATCATTATTTACTGTTCTAGGTGCATGTGGGAGAATAGTGGTTGGATTACTAAATTTAAAGGAATGAGTAAAATCAAAGCCTGGAAACTACATTGGAAATCAGCATCAGGTTTATTATCAACGGCATGTGATGTGAAATTTGTTAATTTAGCAGCAGCAGTTCAGTGCAATACATAATAGAAAGGTATGTCGCATCCAGAGTTTCTCCAGTTAGTGGACGATTTCCCTCCACGCCTCTCTGACGGTCCTTAATAATGGACGCTGCCTTTCTGAGACATACCTGAAAGATATGGTTATTTCAGTGCATGGATGGGATCTTTAGGACTGTAGGCAGACATCTTGATTGGAAAAAAAATCAGCAGAGACATTCCATCCTACTTGGCTTTTTCTGGTGAACACCATACTGGCAGGCTTATATTTTCCAGTATTATCATCACTGTTACATGGATGGAGGAAAATACCAGTCATTTTTTCAAGCTTGAGCTGCCTTCTCTATGAAGGAGATCAAGGTCATATTAGCCAAGGTTCATCACATAGGATCATTAGAATTGGCTGCAAAAGATTTTCACCATGCCTCCCAATCTGCTGCTCACCACTACATTAGAGAGGCCACCCAGGTACACTGCACAAGGAGAGATCATTTCATTTATATTAATATCAGGGAAGGGCATGTAACCAGTATTGTTGGCTTCCTACAAATGCAGGCAACCATTGACCACCATCCTGAACACATGAGGGCTATTCTTAATAACCCAGAACTTATTATGAACAGGTAATGTTTCCACCCATTCAATGTTTTGGTCACACACACACAACTTTGGGGTGGTGAATGTCATAGTTCTGGTAAATACACATGGTTCCTTCACCTTGAAGGAACCCGCATTGCCAGACACTTTCAATGGCTGGTGTGCCTTGGATTCAAGGGCCACCATTTACTTGTCTGGCTGACCACACCAGTGTGACCTTCAGGCACTGCAGCTGATCGCAGTTACAAACGAAAGCCATCAAAGTACCGTATCTCCTGAAGACGAGGTGTGGCTTCTTGCTGTGATCCGACCCCTGCCTCTGCTGGAGAAGGAGAGGCTGAGAGATGAGACGTGGAACCTGGAGTTGTGTGAGGTAGAGGAGCACAAGGATGAAGGAGAACACCAGGACTGCATCTACTCCAATCCACAGCCTCCTCCACTGCTTAGTGGAGAAGACAGGCAGTGAGTGAAGGGGTACAAGGAAACTTATCAGAAAGATTATTTTCATTATAATAAGTATTTCAAATTCAAACCAATTTCCCACCCTTACACCATAAGCCTCAACACCAACACAGTTCACTGATCAACAGCTGGGAGAGACCAAGTAATGCACAGAGTGCCTGGCTCCTTGGCGTGTAGGTTCACCCACACTGGTCATAATATGTAAATGAATGTCTCCTTGATCCTGTTACAAGAATGGATTGTTGTAATATCTCCACATATAGGTTAAGTTAGAATGATCTGTGCACAAAATACACTTTCCTCTGATCAACTCAGGGGAGTGTAACAGAACAGAGCGACCACGGATTGCAATACATAGTTCATTGAAAGCTGTGTCAAGGGTAGACAGGGTGGTGGAGACGGTATTTAACATGCTGGCTATCATTAGTCAGAAGGCTGACTATAGGAGTTGTAGTTGTATAACTCTTTGGTGAGGCTGTACTTGAGGGACTGTTTATTGTTTTAGTCACCCTTTTACAAGACAGGTGTAGTTAAACTGGAACGAGTGCAGGAAAGATTTGAGGATATCGTCAGGACTAGTGGAACCAAGTTATAAAGAGAAGTTGGCCTGGCTGAATCGTTATTCCTTAGAAAGCGGGAGAATGAAGCGGGAGCATATAGAAATGCTTAAAATGATGAAAGGCATAGATACAGTGGATGGTAAAGGTCTTTTCCATAGTGTAGGGGTTTCCAAAACTAGGGTGCATAGATTTAGGCTGAGAGGGGAAAGATTTAAACATGACCTGTGTGGCAACTTTTTCATCCAGGTGGTCATGTATATGGAATGAGCTCCGGAAGAAGTGGTTGAGATGGACACAATAGTCTCATTTAAGAAGCACTTGGATAGGTATATAGATGGGCAGGGCTTAGAGGGATATGGGCTGATGTAGGAAAATGGTAAAGCACATATAACATGCTGGAGAAACTCAGCAGGTCCGGCAGCATCTACGGAGGGAAACAGTTGACGTATCTGGGCTGAGACATGACATCAGGTCCGAATGAAGGGTCTTGGCCCATAACTTTGACTCGTTATTTCCCTCCATAGACTTCAATATCTGCAGAGCCTCTTGTGCCTTGGAAATTGGCACTAACGGAGTTGTCACGTGGTTGCCATGGATGCGTTGAGCCGAATGGCCTGTACCACTCTGTGTTTCTCATTCAACTGTACAGATCTCAATATTGGTAGAGATTTGAATCCTTTGGTCTACTGCTCAATATCAAGAATGGCCAGTCCACCCTGTCATCACAATAACAACATACTGATCAATTTACCATTCAATTGGAAAGAGACGTACAGAGAAGCTAATCCTTCCAGCCAATGAAATCAACAATCAAAACCAGGAAAGCACTAAATATGCCATTTTTAGTAAGTATACTCCCAAGGTTTTCTTACATTTAGTACAATCTTTGATGTGCTACTACACAAATCTGTTCCATATATCTACATTACAATATTTTCTATTAAGATATCATGTTTACATATGTACTCTATATGGTTAGATGGTCCTAGCTGTTAACATTTCCATGGCAACCATGAGCTGTAACATTCAGCAGAAGATATCAAGCAGTGGCAGTTAGGTTCCACACATCTTCATCTATTTATAATTGATCATTAGACCTTCCAGCTGAAATTAGAAGTTTCAAGCTGATCCAAGTGGTGACTTAAGAATGGAAAGACTGACAGTGTGGATTTAATATGTTGGAGTCATGTTTCTGCTTAACCAATAGAGGAGGGAGTTCAGTTTATACACGGTACCCTTAATGAGTTGCAGGTCAAATAATGATACACATGACATAAAATAGGACAATTTGCAGAACATACACAAAATACCAGAGGAATGTCAGCTAGTCATGCAGTTTCTATGGAAGGGAATAAACAGTTGGCCTTTCGGGGTGAGACCTTTCATCACTTCTGGCGATGAAGGGTCTCAGCCTAAAACGCCACCTATTTATGCTCCTCCATAGATACTGCTTGCCTTGCTGACATTCTTCTGACATTTTTTGTGTGTTTCTCATGATTTCCAGCATCTGCAGAACCTCTTGTGTTTAATAGAGCTTATAGCTTGCTTTTCCTGCACTTAAGATCTTTGGCACTCTGACTATCCCACAATTATAGCCCAGACAAACTAAAGAATGCCCTAATTCTGCTCCTATGTCATATGGTGTTATGGTCTAAGTTCAGCTTTTCCAATCAGTTATCTTGTATACCTTTATGGTTTTCCTTTTCTCTTCTTGACAAATGTCTGACCTGCTAAACCTCTTCAGCAATTTTTATTTGCATTACTGACTTACGAAGTGTTTTTGAACACAAGAACTTTATACTAGTATAGTCTTAAACACGAGGAATTCTGCAGATGCTGGAAATTCAAGCAACACACATCAAAGTTGCTGGTGAATATAGTCTCATTGCTCCTGCAGTTATTTTCCTCTGGTTTGTTGTGGGAGTTGTCTGGTTTCCCTTGGCAACTGTCTATATTGGAATCAATTGGTTCAGGAAGTCACCTATGGTACAAGCTCACACACCCTCTTACAGTGTTTCACATCTCGATGTTGTATGGATGAGTGTAGTGGGAATTATTAAAATGCCACATTATTTAAAATGTCTTCAGATTTGAAAAAAAGGATATGTATCATGTTCTTTAAAAGCCCCACTGTTAAATACTGACAAGGAGTGCTCGAAAGAAAACTGATCAAATAACGTTGAAAACCTAGCTATGATAAAGTGCTGTAAATAGACTTTGCTAGTTATACAATTAATACAATGACACAGCAGTATTACGTGAAACCTGGTACCTGGTCAGGATGTTGCTTGAAGACAGGGCCTCAGCAATTTTCACAGGAACACTGTTCAATTTAACTTCCTTAATGCAACCAATAAAGTTGTTGGTTTTTACTTGACCTGGGCGAAGGAGTATTGGGTCAATCGATTTGACACCTCCAAAGACCATGCTATTGTTATCTAAATCCAGAGTTCTTAGAGTAAGACAAAAGAAGTATGTGTGAGTTTTTTTAAAAAATGCTTTGAATCTAGGCAATAAGGCATTATTTTCTTCGGCCAGTTTGTCAGAATAAGATTTTTTGAAAAGAGTAAAGTTGGGTATTGACTGAGACTTTTCTATTCCTGTGCCTGGACTGCTAACAAAGCAGAATTCAGCTGGCTGATTGGTGATGCAATTATCCAGAGTCAGGGATCCAACCGGCAAATACAGCAAAAAAAATGAAACAAACTGGTTACTGCTCACTTCAACAATTCAAGTGCAATAAATGGCACCTCAACATGACTCCAAACCCCGTACACAGAAACACACCCATGCGCTTTACCGATCTGTTTGCTCTTTCCGATGAACGTTCAGGAGCTCAAAAGAGAAATGGTTCATCCAACGTAAAATGCCTCTGTTAATTTAAAAAAACAACCTAAGTTCAAGCATTAGAAACCAAACATGAGCAAAACATTGAAAAATTGCATTTATGAAATGGCATTGTTTTTAATTTCTTATTCTTGGCTTTTCTGAGAGACTAGGAATGTTGTGCATTTTTTGTACAATGTCCATTGCTGTTATAATTGTACTACAATATCAGGATGGGATAGGACGGGGTCCCATGCCCTCAGGTTTGCTGTGAGCTGGCCCAATCGCAAATGCCCAGCGTACCAAACTAGCCAGTTCGTCTGCAACGACATTGACTTATTCTTTAGTTTTAAAGATTGGGCTTAACTAATGATGTCAACCATAGGAAGTCATGCAAAAATACCAAGAAAGCCCCTCTCCAACATCCCCAACACAATTCTGATGAAGCATTCTGCATTGGAACATCATTCATGTTGTGCATTTCCTGTTCAGGTCAAGACTGATGAAAAGATATTTTTCTCATTATTTCAACGGTTTTGAATATAGACTTATTACCTCACCCAATTACTGCTATCTTTGGATCACCAATGATAGATTCAAGTTATCTAACCTCTTCAGCACGTAGGATGATTGCATTTCTTATTCTAATGGCTAGAAGATCTATTTTGCTGAATTGGAAAGAGATTAACCTTCCTACTGTATTCCATTGGTTTTCACAAACTATGGTGTGTTTGAATTTGGAAAAAATTAGAAATGCGGTTTATGACCCTTCCAATAAATTTGAAAAAACTTGGAGGCCATTTATTCAGCATTTTCATTTGATGTAAGTTGACCATTTCCAAACTTGTTTTATCTCTCTGTACTGCTGGTTGAGAGGAGCGGAGTTGTCGACACTAAGGTTTTCTTCTTTCCCATTTTTAAGTTGTTAGTACTGCCCAAGTCTTTAGCTTAGTTGACTAATTCTGTTTAGTTTAGTTTTTTTTGGGATAGGGTTTTCTTTTCTTTTTCATGTTTTTTTTCCAGTATTTTTTGCTTTGTATTATTCATTCCTATTCTACATGATTGGGAGTTTTGTTAATTATACTATTTGGTCTTATAATTATTTATTTTAACTGCAACAATGCATCTCCTACTATTTGTAATATTATGTTATGCTTTCATTCTATGAAATTAATAATAAGATTGAAAAAGAAAGAAAGACTAATGAAAAGAGCAAAACATGCCCAGCATAAAAAACACACTTTTCAAATAATGTCAATTTAGAGCTGTTTTTGAATAGTCATTTTAAAATTTGTCCCTTTGTTTTGATTTAATACTTTATGGTTGTTCGAAATACAGTTATCACTCTTAGCATTACATGCACTTACGTCTTACTGATCTCCGTTAATCGTGAAGTGGCTCAGCTGGGAAGAGCACAAGAGTCCTCTTCAGCACTTAAAGAACTGGCTTTATTATTCATCTGTGTCATTATGTATAAATTACATTTGTACCATCTTACTGGGTATACAGTCTTCTCTGAATTAAATGGCATCCTAAGTTTTGAGGAAGTGAGAGTAACAGTATCACACAGTGAGTCACTGTGATGCCCTTTTAAATGTCCCTCAGGGAAGGGTTGAAAACTTGCATTTAAACATAGGGATACGTAACGATCCTTATAAAATAAAAGGAGAATTTTCTCAGTAGACATGTGATTTCATAGAAAGCACAGATGTAATATATAGAACACATAAATTTACAGCACATTACAGGCCCTTCAGCCCACAATGTTGTGCTGACCATGCAACCTACTCTAGAAACTGCCTAGAATTTCCCTAGCACATAGCCCTCTATTTTTCTAAGCTCCATGTACATATCTAAGAGGCTCTTAAAAGACCCTATTGTATCTGCTTCAACCACTGCCACCAGCAGTGCATTCCACGCACCCACCACTGTCTGTGTGGAAAACTTACCCTGACATCCCCTCGGTACCTATTTCCAAGCACCTTAAAACTATGCCTCCTCATGTTAGCCACTTCAGCCCTGGGAAAAAGCCTCTGGTTATCCACACGACCAATGCCTCTCATCATCTTGTCTATCTCTCTATCATAGTCATCTCTATCAGGTCACCTCTCATCCTCCATCGCTCCAAGGAGGAAAAAGTCAAGTACACTCAACCTATTCTCATAAGGTACGCCCTCCAATCCAGGCAACACCCTTGTAATGGCTTTTGTTGTTTAGTTTGAATAGTCTAGAAGCATTTCACACTGATTGCCAAAATCCCTTCGTTACATATTGTTGTACAAGCTGTAATCTTATTCAAAATTCAATTTTAAAATATGTATTAGATTAGGTGTTATAGTTTAAGAGGAATTACTTTGTCCTATGAGTTAATTTTATTTCTTTATTACAACCCTCTTTTAGTTCAGACCTCCACCATCCACCTGATAAGATTGCAAGGACTTGTGCTCCTCCAAAGTGATTCAAATACCCTTCACGATGAAGTGTACCTGAGTGCCTTTCCCTGAATCAGCTCAAATACCAGTTGCTTCTTCACTGGCCTTCTGTAATTTTTCCCTAAGTGACGTAAGCTATAATTCTCCCCTAAGCAGTGAGAAGGCAGGTGTACGGAGTTGAATGGGATCCGGGATCAGACATGATGAAATTGGGAAGCAGACTTAATTCTGTTCATACGTCTTATGGTCTTGTGTATGAAACTCCATCAGGGTGACTCACCTTCTGATTTTTTCTCCCACTTCCTCAATCCATGAGCTGCTCTGTTATTGCAGAAAGATGATCCGAGATGGCTTGCTTTAATTTCTGCCTCCCTTTCTGCATAATTATGAAATGTGTGGCCTCTTCTCAGCACTCTCCTAAAAGACTGGGGAGTTGCAGAAATGAACTATCGCTCCAACACGTTGCAAATAATGAGTTTCAATTCTTTGCATCATCATGCTGTCGTATAACTTATTTTAATGCTGAGCTGGGGCATATTGTTCTCTTTTATGATATTTATAAATGTATTTACTTCTGTCCTGAGCTGCAGAGCTAGAAAGCAAAGCAGGAATATTTCCAGTGTAACTGTGATTACAATCACAGTTAATACAAATACATCTCAAGCAGGAATATTTCCAGTGTGAAAACCATAGTACAGTTAACACGAATACGTCTCAAGATTAAAGGTTGTTTAATGTCATTTGCAATACACAGTCATAAAGGAGAACAAAATAATTGTTACTCCAGATCCAATGCAGCACAAAAAAACACAGTAAGATAAAGAACACAACAATTTAAAAAACACAGTAGATAGTAAACACATAAGATAGCTTATCTACATAGATTGATTGTATGTCCATAAAATGAAGCTATGCAAAAGAGTGTCTGACAGGAAATGATAAAATTGGCGAGGGGTGGGGTGCGGTAATGGGTGAAGGGGTTGCTCAGCCTTACTGCTTGGGAAGAGTAACTGTTTTTGTGTCAGGAGGTCCTGACTTGGTTGTTAAGTAGTCTGCTCCACGATGGGAGTGGGTCCTTCATGAGCAGGGTGATGTTACTTGCCCCTTCCGGCACCTTCTTGTAGATATGTTCTTCATGGCGGGTAGGCTGGTGCTGGTGATGCTTTGGGCAGATTTACCACCCGTCCGCCACACTGGCGATGCCTTTCACACTGATTTGATCAGTGTCACGCCATTAAGAATGCTGCTTATTTGTAAAACATGATCATTTCAAAAGAGAAAACCTCATGAGATTGTGTCAGTTAAACCTTGTGATCTTGTAGGGGAATGCACAGACTGTGATTGCAAAACCGAAGTACTATCATAATGTCCTGCAAATTGCAGTAATGCTACGAGGCTGTGTCCACATGAACTCAAGCCCAAGAATCGATGCAATTTATTCCAGTTTAATCACACTTCACATGTGCAGCAGCAGTAAAGATGAAGGTTTAATTCATGCTGGACCTCACTTGCTGTCAATAAACAATAGCTAGGTGTTGAGGAATTCTATTCCTCTACCAATCCTCAGACAATAATAAATTCACTTTCAGAGCTGTGATGATAATAATCCAGTTTTAATTAAGCTTATTTTTACATAATTATCTCAGTGAGAACTGAAGACACCTTCTCCTCTCTCTCTCTCTCTCTCAGTTATTTTTATAAAAATTACATGGCATTACATACACCGTTGATTACAAATGTTTTTTTTGTGTGGAACATGTGGCACTATGACTTCTCCTTTGAAAGTGAAATGTCAACACCAGAGGATATGCTTTTAAGGGTGAGAAGGGGGACGTTTAAGGGCAACATCAGGCACAAGGTCCTTTTACACATGGAGAGGTTAGCAGGGGTGGTAGTGGAAGCAGGAAGGTCAGTGGAGTTCAAGAGGCTTTGAGATAAACAGACAAATATGAAGGGAATGGAGGGATATGGATGATACACAGGAGGAGGACATTCAGTATAAATTGTCACCAAATCCAGTACAACATCATGAGCCGAATGGTGTGCCCATATTGTCCTATGTTCTGAGAAGCATTTAATTTATCACCAGGGCAAGGGGATAACATTAATAGTCTGAGTGGAAGCGGTAATTAGCGTTGTAAGCTACCATTGTCAGCAGGTATGTCAGCTGTCAGCAGCCACATTCTTCTCTGGTTCTTGTCCATTTTCTAGCTGGAATCACATAACGTAATATCTAAAGTTTATGCATCCCTTTGAGTAGTAGGAAAGTACAGCACAGAAACAGGCCCTTCGGCCCAAGTAGTCCATGCTGAGCCATTTAAACTGTCTACTCCCATCAGCCTGCATCCAGACCATAGCTCTCCATAGCCCTGCATTCCAGGTACCTATCCAAGCTTCTCTTAAACATTAAAATCGAGATCGCATGCACCACTAGTGCTGGCAGCTCATTCCACACTCTCACGACCCTCTGAGTGAAAAAGTTTCGCATCATATTTCCTTAAATTTTCACTTTTCGCCCTTAAACCATGACTTCCAGTTGTAGTCCCACATAGCTGCCGTGGAAAAAGCCAGCCTGAACTTGTCCTATCTATACCCCTTCATAATTTTTTATACCTCTATCAAATCCTCTCTCCCCGCCCCCCAATCTTTCCTTATAACTCAGGTCCTCCAGTCCTGGCAACACCTCTGTATTCTTTCAACCTTATTTACATCTTCCCTGTAGGTAAGTGACCAAAACTGCACGCAATACTCCAAGATAGGCCTCACCAACATTTTATAAAACTTCAACATAGCATCCCATCTCCTGTAAGCAGTTCAATTTATGAAGGCCAATGTGGCAAAAGCTTTCTTTATAACCCTATGTCCTGTGATAGCACTTTCAATGAGTTATGAACCTGTATTCCCAGATCCCTTTGTTCTTCTGCATTCCTTAGTGCCCTACTGTTCACTGTGTAAGAGCGACCCTGGTTGGCAACACCTCGCACTTGTCTGCATTAAATTCCATCTGCCATTTTTCAGTTCATCTTTCCAGCTGGTCCAGATCCTGCTGCAAGTTCTGATAGTCTTCCTTGCTGTCCATTACACCCCCAAATTTGCTGATCCAGTTATCATCCAGATCATTGACATAGATGACAAACAGCAATGGACCCAGCACTGACCCCTGTGGCACACCACTAGTCACAGGCCTCCAGTCAGAGAGGCAACCATCTACTGCCACTCTCTGGCCTCTCCTGCAAAGCCAGTGTCTTATCCAATTTACCATCTCATCCTGAATGCCGACGTATTGAACCTTCTTGACCAACCTCTTGTGCGAGACTTTGTCCATGTAGCCAACATCCACTGCCTTGCCTTCATAACCTTTCCTGGTAACTGCCTCAAAAACCTTTATAAGATTGGTTAGACATGACCTAACATGCACAAGGCCAAAATCTTTAATCAGTCCCTGTCTATCCAAATACTCATATATCCGGTCCCTTAGAATACCTTCCAATAACTTTCCCACTCCTGATGTCAGGCTCACCAGTCTATAATTTCCTGGTTTATTTTTAGAGCCTTTCTGAAATAGAGGAACAACATTAGATATCCTCCAATCCTCCGGTCCCTCACCTGTTGCTAAGGACGATTTAAATATCTCTTCTAGCCTCCCTGCGATTTCTGCACTTGGCTCTCCCAGGGTCCAAGGGAGCACCTTGTCAAGCTGTGGGGATTTGTTCACCCTAATTTGCCTCAAGACAGCAAACACTTTCTCCCCTATGGATCTGTATATGGTCCATGAACTTGCTGCTGTTTGTTTCACTTCGATAGACTCTGTGTCCATCTCTTGAGTAAATGGAGATGCAAAAAATCCAGTTAAGATCTTCTCCATCTCTTTTGACTGCATGTATAGATTACTATTCTGATCTTCAGGAGGACCAGTTTTTTTCTCTTGCAATCCTTTTGCTCTTAACAAATCTGTAGAATCCCCTGAGATTCTCCTTCACCTTGTCTGCTAGGGCAGCCTCATTTATCAGGAGTGCTACATACAGAGGGCTCTTAGTATTATCAAGGATCCCATGCATCCATCCAGCATCCTCTTTGACTTTCTACCATCAGGCAGGAGAATACAACGTATAAAAACAAGAGCGGTCAGGATCAGAATCAGCTTCTTACCCCGGGTCATTAGGCTTCTGAACTGTCTGCTGCATCATATTCAAAGTGTCACTGGTTAATCGGCTCCATACCTTACAATATTTAATATTAATGCATTTTGGTTTGTTATTTATGTGTGATTCATCTGTAGATTTTATCCTTACCTTCGTAAGTAATCGTGAGTTATGTGCTTTACACTCTGGTTCGGAGAAACACTATCTCATTTCTATTTACATTATATGGTTATATATGTCATATACATGTATACAGTTAAGTGACAACAAACTTGACTTGACTCATGCATTGGTTTAACTCTCCTGATTTCTATCTTAAGTGTTCTCTTGCATTTCTTATACTGTACACCTCAGCTACCACATTTGTTCCTACCTGTCTATACCTGCTGTGCATCTCCTTCTTCTTCTTAACCATGGTTTCAATATTTCTTGAAAGCCAAGGTTAACTAAACCTGTTATCTTTACCTTTTATTCTGACAGGAACATACAAACACTGTATTCTCAAAATTTCATTGTTGAAGGCTTTCTGCTTACCAAGCACACCTTTGCCAGAAAACAGGCTGTCCCAATCCACACTTTCCAGATCTTTTCTGATATCAAAATTTACCTTTCTCCAATTTAGAATTTCATCCCATAGACCAGACCTACCTTTTTGTGTATTTAATTTAAAACTAATGGCATTATGATCACTAGATGCAAAGTGTTTCCCCACACAAACTTTTGTTACCCGTTTCATTGCCTAATAGCAGATCCAGTATTGCACGCTGTCTCACTGGGACTTCTAAGTACTGATTAGGGAAACCTTCCTGAACATATTTGACAAATTCTATCCCATCTAATCTTTTTACAGTATGGGAATTCTAGTCAATATGTGGAAAGTTAAAATCTCTTACTATCACAACCTTATGCTCCTTGCAAAAGTCTGTGATCTCTCTACAAATGTTTTCCTCTAAATCCTGTGGACTGTTGGGTGGTCTATAATATAGCCCCATGAACATGGTCATACCTTTCTTATTCCTACAATACCTCACTAGATGAGTTCTCCTGTCTGTCCTGACTGAGACTGCATTTTCTCTGATGAGCAACACCATCCCTCTCCCTTTAATCCTGTTGCGTCTAAAATAACAGAACCCCGGAATACTGAGCTGCCAGTCCTTCCCTTCCTGCAACCATCCCACTACTGGCTGCAGTATCATAACTCCAGGTGTTGATCCATGCCCTGAGTTCATCTGCCTTTCCTACAATACTCCTCGCATTGAAATATACATAGCTCACAGACAACCTTTTGTCTGAGGTCTTAACAGCATCTGTCTTCACAATCTCTCCACTGACTACTCTGGTTCCCAACTCCCTGCAACTCTAGTTTGATCCCCTCACCCCGGGCAGCATATTGGTCCCCCTCCAGTTCTAGTGAAAACCATCTCTTCTGTACAGGTCCCACCTTCACTGGAAGAGAGCCAGATGATCCAAAAATCTGATGTCCTCCCTCTTACTCCTTAGCCAGATGTTAAACTGTGTGAACTTCCTATTTCTGGCCACACTAGCACATGACATGGGTAGCAAACGTCTTATCACAACCCCTTGAAGTCCTGTGTTTTAACTTAGGACCTAACTCCCTAACCTCAGTTTGCACAACCTCATCACTCTCCCTCCCTGTGTTAGTGGAACCTACATGGACCACAGCCTCTGGCTGCTCACCGTCCCACTTAAGAATGCTGAGGACTCGATCTGAGATGTCCCGGACTCTGGCACCCAGCAGGCAACATACCATCTGGGAATCTCATTTTTGTCCATAAACCTTCCTGTCCATTCCCCTATCTAACGAATCCCCTATCAACATCTATTGGACGATGCTGAGGATGTTCTACGAGTCTGTGGTGGCCAGTGCTATCATGTTTGCTTTTGTGTGCTGGGGCAGCAGGCTGAGGGTAGCAGACACCAACAGAATCAACAAACTCATTCGTAAGGCCAGTGATGTTGTAGGGATGGAACTGGACTCTCTCATGGTGGTGTCTGAAAAGAGGATGCTGTCTAAGTTGCATGCCATCTTGGACAATGTCTCCCATCCACTACATAATGTACTGGGTGGGCACAGGAGTACATTCAGCCAGAGACTCATTCCACCGAGATGCAAAACAGAGCGTCATAGGAAGTCATTCCTGCCTGTGGCCATCAAACTTTACAACTCCTCCCTTGGAAGGTCAGACACCCTGAGCCAATAGGCTGGTCCTGGACTTATTTCCTGGCATCATTTACATATTACTATTTAATTATTTATGGTTTTATTACTATTTAATTATTTATTGTGCAACTGTAACGAAAACCAATTTCCCGCAGGATCAATAAAGTATGACTATGACTATCAACATAGCGTGCCTCTTTCTCCCCACTTCCCTTCTGAGTCTTAGAGTCAGACTCAGTGCCAGAGACCTGATCACTGTGACTTTCCTCGGCTATCCAAGGCTGCTGTTGAGGGGGATGGCCACAGGGGTACTCTGCACTGGCAACTTAACACCTTTCCCCTTCCTGACTGTCACCCAGATTTCTGTGTCCTGCACCTTGGGTGTAACTACCTCTCTATATGTCCTGTCTATCACTCCTTCAGCCTCCCGAATGACCCGGAGTTCATCCTGTTGCAGCTCCAACTCCTCGACGCGGAGTGTTTGAAGCTACAGCTGGATGCGGGTGAAGTTGTCAGGGACACTGGAGGTCTCCCTGCCTTCCCACCTTCCGTAAGAGGAGCATTCTGCCTGGCATCCCTACTGCCCTGATTGTGAAAATATAATGAAGGAAAACAATAAATAAACTGGGAGGAGAAAGATCTGCCTCCAGCTTTTCCACCTTCTCTCACACAAGCCTCTCCTCTCCATTCAATGATTAATGTAAAAACATAGAAATACTTACGACTCACTCATCTCAGCTGAATAGCTCATGTCATAACTTGTTAACAAAAGAGAAAGACGTAAAATGAATTGGAAAGAAAATGTTATGATGCTTAATATCAAGGTTAACAATCAGTAAAGCTGGTAATATAGACACTAGGGGGCAGCAGTCATTCATTTGTTTTGTATATGATATCAAAAAATTAATAACTTTATTAAAGGTTAATTTTACTTGGCTAAAATCAGGAAGGCATTCAATTAAAATCATTGGGAGATTTACAAAGCAGCATTGCATTCTCTTTCTCCAGTCTTTCATTTTAACTTGTTTACTTGAGGAGGAAGGTCACCTGCTACTGTATGAACAGATGATCTTCATCAAATAATACACAACAAATGTTGGAGAAACTCGACAGGTCAGGCAGCATCTATGGAAGGAAATGAATAGTTGACATTTCGAGCAGAGACCCTTCATGAGGACTGGAACGAAAGATGGCAGAAGCCAGATGAAAGGGTGGTGGGAGGGAGAGGAGTAGGAGCTGGTGGGTGATAGGTGAATAAATCTGAGAGGGGGAAGAGGGGTAGGTGTGAATAATGTGAGGACCTTGGAGGAGCTAGCTGGAAGAGACAAAGGGCTGAAAATGATGGTATCTGAGAGGAGAACAGTGGACCATGGAATAGAGGGAAGGAAGCGGGGAACCAGAGGGAGGAAGGTGGACCTATCACCTGCCCCAACATGACTGACCTGCCCATTGCCCACACATTCCACCATCAACCCTTTATTCTGGATTCTGCCCTTTTTCTTTCCAGTCCTGGTGAAGGGTCTCAATTTGAAGTGCCAATCGTTCATTTCTCTTCACAGATCTGCCTAACCTGCTTGAGTTCCTCCAGCATTTTTGTGCATTGTTCCCTTCCAGCATCTACAGTCTTTCTTGTGTCATCATTAAATGCACTTGAATAGAAAACCCTACAAGAAGTAATGGATCCAGCCCAGTCCATCACGGTTGAGCCCTCCCCATCATTGAGCACATCTACACGAAACATTGTCGCAGGAAAGCAGGATCCATCGTCAGGGACCCCTACCATCCAGGGCATGCTCTCTTCTCACTGTGCCACCAGGAAGAAAGTACAAAAGCCTCAGGACTCACACCACTAGGTTCAGGAACAGTTCTTACCCCTCAACCATCAAGTTCCTGAACCAGAGGGGCTTCTTGTTAGATGAATTGGCAAGAAGAAATGTTGGGCCCAGAAAGTCTGGACCGGCATGGTCCAATCACTTGTCTAGTTGGGGATTACACAATGAGGTCCTGTAGCATATGCTAGGGTACATGGTGGGAGCAAAAGCACACATTCGAGTTCTGTGACACACATTAAGCTCCATTTCCTTTCTAGGGCAGAAAGGGACTAACTATTTGTCAAGCACATTCCATCCAGTTTAATCTGTCCCGCATTTGAGGAAATGTCAGTCAACGGGGAACACCTTAACTAATGTCTGTGATATATGAGAATTGTGTCAGTAGACCTGAATAATAACTGCACTTCATTAGATTATATGAATAACGCAGCATAAAATAATTCGGCTTCTCCCTACTGGAATAATTAGGAGGTTTACTCTTCTATTCAGCTGCCCCAGAGCGCAAATCAATTTCTTTCTCTTTGCTACTGTCTCTCCAGAGAGTTAATCATTCCAGAAAAGCCTCCAGTGATACAATTGTACTAAATTGGCACATAGATAAGAGCCAGTTTTATTTTTATTTTCAATGATTTAGTATAAAGTTCATTCCTGAGTACAAACAATTCCTTTTTACTTGGCTCAGGAGTTCTAATTTGCAGCCTACAGTACCAATTCTATTCTGTCTGTCTGAAAAAGGAACTTAATCACTTGGCCTTTCAAAATGCCGTGTTTTCCAAGTGAGGACATGGCTGAAATTTACACTGTGATGCACACCGGTGCATGATCAAATAATCCCCCAGTAATTACTAGTTGTGTTATTCTGAGTGTTTTATATTTGCATAGGATAGCATGAGATCCTCACCCATTCTGAGCTAAATTGTGTGAAGTCAGTCAGTGAAAGGTATGGATTATTGGGCTAGCGCAGATGCTCACCAGGATGAAGAGCCTTGAGCCCAAAGTTTTAATCGCATAGATGCTGCCTGACCCACTGAATTCCTCCAGCTGCTTGTGGGCTACTTGGGATAAAAGGATCATTTTTCTAATTGACGTTCAGTAACCAGTGGGATGCCTCCAGATTCTAGTCTGTACTAGGGACCTCAATAAAGAGCCCTAGTGAACTGCAGTTAAATTTGCCAATGATACACGGAGAATGTGGTTAGCACATTATGAGGAAGACAACTGGTTATGTGAGTGTGTGAGAATGTTGCAAATTAAACGTAACATGAGAAAATGTGAGGTTATAAAGTTTGGAAAGAAATAGGAAAATATCATTTATTATTTCATTGGAGTGAAACTACAAAACGTTACAGAGCAAATGATTTGCAGGCCTGAATGCATGAAGCGTGAAGCGTAAACAGTTTGCATTGCAGCTCCAGGAAGTGAGGCTAATGGAACGCCGGTGCAAGGGAAATCTGTATAGTAGGAGAGAAAAGATTGATGCAACTTGATTGAATCCTAATGAGAATACATCTGGAGTGTGATGTACATTTCTGGTCTCCATGGTTATGAAATAATGTACTTGCATTGGAGCCAGTGTGGAGACGGTTCACCGTGATGACTCCTGAGATGGGGGGACTGAAATGATGCGGACCATGTTGGGCCAATGAAGATTAGAGTTTAGTGGATGAGAGGTGAGCTTATTGACATATGGAAGATCTTGAGGGGATTAACTGGGTTGATGCTGAGAGGATGTTTCCCTTAATGGGATCTCAAGAGGTAGGAGACAATGTTTTAGAATAAAAAGCCACCCATTTCAGACAGCAAAGAGGAGACATTTCCTCTCTCAGGCTTTGATGACACTTGGAATTCTCTACCTCAGAGAGCTGAGACACCAGAGCCATTGAATATGTTCAGTGCAACAATATTGAATATTGGGGAAAGAGCAGGAAAGCAGCTATGGACCAACCAATTGACCTGCTCCTGTTGTCATATTCTTACACTTTTCTTTTCTTAATCCTGGTCTCCACCTTACCAAAGATATTCCTTTCGTTCTCTCCACTCCTGCGGTTTTGTTTTTCCTTTGCCTCTCATCCCGGTTTGGAATAATTTGAGTAAGTGAAAGATATAAAGCAAAAACATGTGGAACACACCTTGTTCTGCAATGATGGTTTGTTAGTTTGCAGTGAAAGTTGTACTGGTGTCATTGCATTGACATTTATATTTGGCCATTGGGAGCTAATGGGAACATGAGGTTCCAGGATCAGAGATCAGGAGCAACATCAACAGGGTGGTGTTGTAATTTTAAACATTGTAGGATAGCTGAAAATAGTCTACAAATGAGAAAACAAATAATTCAATTGTCAACAATTTAAAATAGAAAAGTAATAGTTTAATTTGCAATTTTAAAATATTCATATAAGAATATGATATTGGGATGAATGGGTCTTCAAAGCATGAGAAATGCTGGACGCAACAGATTAATTTACGAAACACCTGAAGAGATAAGATATGTTTTAACAGTGGATACATATAATATGTATTATATTTTGAAATGTTCTTACCTTCCCTTTTCTAGTTGCAAGGATTTTGTGAAACTGCCCACCTGCGACTTTTTGGTTACTTTTCAGTCTAACAGTTCCATTTCCGAGATTGCAAGAAAATTCCATTTTACCATTCACTATTTCCAGTGCAAGGAATTCACCCTCTGGACTTTCTTTGTTATCATAATTATATAGGAGGAGAGAGTTTTCTTTGATTGTGGCAAATTCGATATAGGTCGTATTGCTTTGAGGATCAAGGCAAGGGAGTTCCATATAAGAGAGTTCTTCAAATCCAAGGTTGGTCACATCACATGCATTCCCACTAGTACCTATATAGGAATAGATGAACTAAAATGCTTATTCTTAAGACAACAAAAATTTTAGGCTATTTGTGTTTGTTACTTTAAAATGATATTGATTGCTATATAAATCACTCTGTAAACTGAGTGATCTATATAGCAATAAAGTGGAAATTGGTAATATAAATGGTTTGTAATATAATATATTGATCTCCTGGTGTGCAGCAGAGGTTTTGGTGAATGGTGCACCGACATCAGGCAGTTGTATTAAAAATTACTTCCAATTGAATTATTTCTCAAAACATCAATCAGATATCTCACAAAAATGCTCACGAAGTATTTGCTTTACATCACCAAAACTTTAACAGAGCAGATTGGGTACTGAACTTGTTCAGCGATCATACATTTGTTCCAGAGTCAAGGGTTCAATCTGAAGGGATAATGGGCTGCGCTATCTGCAGTACGTCTAATGAGAGTTGGTGGATATGTTGCAGAACTAGAGAGCCAGATATTGTAAATTGAAATGCTCTCATTAGTAGCTAATGAAATTAAATTGAATAGCTTTTGGGCTTACATCAGTGATCGTGAAGATGGACCATAGTTATGAAGGTTAATCATAATTACCTTATCTGGATTTATCTATGTATGACCCCAATATCATTCTATATGCCCCATGGGCTCTTCAAATAAACTCCAGGAGATTAGAATTGGCCAGTAGTTGTTCCTTTACTAGTGTCATTATTTTCCCACTATAGCGAGTTAGATAGAAATCACATCGTCACCTCACTCAGACAGATGTCTTCTGGAGTTCATTCTGACCTATAGCACAGATATTGATGGCTCAGGTTGTTTTTACTGATGCTGCTTGTTTATATACCACTTTTGACTATACAGTCAATGGCCATTTTACCTAATAAAGGTACCTAATAAAGTGGCCACTGAGTGTAGTTCTGTATCTTCCCGGTCTTCTGCTGCTGTAACCCATCTACTTCAAGATTTGACATGTTGTGCATTCAGAGATGCTCTTCTGCAAACCACTGTTGTAAAATGTGGTTATCTGAGTTACTGTCACCTTCCTGTCAGCTTGAACTGTTCTGGCCATTCTCCTCTGACCTCTCGCGTTAACACCGTGTTGTTGCTGCTGCTGACTGGGTGCTTTATTGTATCTCGCACCGTTCCCTGTAAACTCTAGAGACTGCTGTGCGTGGAAATCCCAGGGGATCAGCACTTTATGAGATAGTCAGATAGAAAGTCACTCAGATCACATCTCTTCCTCATGTTTGACCTGAACAACAACCGAACCTCTTGACCATGTCTGCGTGATTTTATGCATTGACTTGCTGCCACATGATTGGCTGATTAGATGTTTGCATCGATGAACAGGCGTACCTAATAAAGTAGCCACTAAGTTTATTAACACAACATCACAGCACGTATTCAAATGGCAGTGATGGCGATATTCAAGAGTACCTACCCAATGGGCACTTGCAACTGTAGGAACCGTGATGGTTCAGACAAGGTGATATCATGTATTAATCTATATTATCTTGGTACAACTTTAAGATATAATTTTTAATGCTCTTCACTAAATACATTTTCTTTAATAACTTGAATATGTTCATCTTAATAGTGCAAACTAATTATCATGAAGCTATGAAACTATGTGGGCCCACTAATGTGAGTCGTGAGGGAGAGTTAACATTGATGTTTATGCCATTGTACATTATACAGAGAAGTTCTAGTCAAAATAAGATGAAAATATATGAAGGAGGAGGAAAGATATGTGGACAATAAGCCATTCCCGGATGAGAGGTCAAACTAGTCAAGTGCCACCTGTAGGTCAACTTAATATTGACAACAAAGGAACTCAATACTGCGTCCGGTGCTCCCGATGTGGCCTTCTATATATTGGCGAGACCCAATCATTCGCAGAGTGGATAAAGTACCAGCTGGAGATAATGTGACAAAACTACTGCTGTTGCTATCAGCTAGTTGGTAATAAAATGGTCCTTGGCTGGGAGGCAAATCCAGATCTGTAGCATTAAGGGAAATAAATTGTGTGCCTGCTGGTGGATTCTCCAGTACAGATCCTTCAGTCATCACAAGAATGGGACCATTATCATTGACATCGTCAACTGTGATCACCAGTTGAGTTCTACCTACTTTTTGGTTGGCCTCTATATCATATACAACAATAGACATGTTATAAACTGACACAGTCTCCCTGTCAAGGGAAGATGCAACAAATACTTCACCTGTACTGGAATTTATTGAAAATGAATTAGTCATGTTTTCATCTGTAATTTTAAACTTGAACTGATTCTTTGGGATGGTATCAGAATGCTCCACTGTCAGGCTAATGACAGACGTACTACCCAGAGCATCTTTGCTGACGTGGGCTTGATAGACAGCACACTTAAACACTGGGAAGTCACTTAGGTCCAGAATAGTACTATTAATTAGTGCCTCTCAACATTAAAGCCACGTATCCTTCTAGCATTCTTGGCAAGCACTCTAAGGAGAACATGGTTATGACTGTGCATTGTTATGTTACTTGAGACAACAACCTCCCCATTGTTGTCAAAAATCTGAAAACCTTTATTTTTGCTTTCTACTACGAGTAAGTGGTTAACCACACCACCAAGACTGAGATCATGATCAGTTGCAGTCACATGGCCAACAATAGTTCCTTCAACTGCTTTCTCTAAAATGGCAAAATTATATTGTGATTTACTAAACTGAGGAACATATTCATTCTCTCCTGTGACATCAACATAAACTTTACCCAAACTGAATCGATCACTGTCATGCCTGCTAAATGGTCTGACGTTTATTTTGTAGATCTGATCTGACTCAAAATTTAAAAATTTCTTGCAAGGTTATTATTCCAGTCTGTGGACATATAAAGAATAGTTCAGTGTTGCCATCTTCAATAGCATAATTTATCTCAGCATGAACTCCAGTGTCATTGTCTGTTGCATTTAGCTTAAGGACTGTAGTGCCCCATGCTGAGTTTTCTGCTATTGATGCAAAACATGCATTCTCACAAAATTCTGGTGGATTGTCATTGGCATCCTGAACACGAATAACAACTTTAACAGAACCAGTCTTTGAAATCCATCCACCATCTTGGCCATTAGTTTGCAGACTGTAAACAGAATCCATCTCATAATCTAAAGTTCTAGCTAAAGTTAGCAAGCCAGTAACGTTTCCAATAGTAAAATATCCACCATTATTTCCAGCTATTATTGAGTATGTTACATGGCCATTCATCCCCTGATCAACATCAGAAGCAGTAACGTTACCAATTACAGAACCAATGGGCTTGTCTTCAGGAATATAAAAACTCACCTCTGGAGTGTAAAATTGTGGAGTAAAACTATTCTCTTCCGTAATCTCAAAGTCAATTGTAGTATTAGAGGAAAGAGCTGGTGTACCTTCATCAGTTGCAGTTACTGTTATCGTGAATACTTTATTCAGACTTGAAGCTCGACCGTTAGTCACAAAAATCCAACCACTGTACCGTTCGATGCCAAAAGTAAATGAGTCGTTATTAGAAGTAATAAAATACTTTACACTTCCATTTGTATCATTATCAATGGTAGTTAGTTTAGTCACCTTGGTGCCTAAAGCTAAGTTCATAGGAACTAAAATCATCTGAAAATGTGGCAAAAATATGGGTGAATATCCATTGCCAGTAACAACAGTAATTACCACAGTGGTCTCATTTAGATTTGATTGCTCACCAAAGTCTCAGGCAATCACAGTAAACTTAATTTTGTTGTGGTTAGTGCTGTTTTCATCTGAGTTTTGTAATGAAATAAACTCCTTTGTGAAGATTTCACCAGTGGTGGCATTAATTCAGAGGAATTCATTTTGTTGCTCAAGAAAATAGAAAATGTTTCTGTTATAGTCCAGATCAGGGTCAGTGGCAGACACTTTTAGAACAAACATTTCTTTTACTGTAGGCTCTGGAATTGTTATGCTGTAAAATGGCTCAATAAATTGTGGTGTATTGTCATTGATATCAGTAGCAAATATAATAACGTCAGTGTTGACATCCAATGCTGAATCATCGGCATGCACTCTTAAAATGTACCTATCTGTTGTCTCTCTGTCCAATGGCTTTGTCACAATTAAATCTCCAGTACTTTGATTAATGTCAAATGGTAGACTTGCTGCCTGATTTGAAGTACTGCAGATACTTTTAGCATTCACATCAATATCGTCATCTGTGCTGGTAACTCATGTAATTGTAAAACCAACTGGAGCATTTCCTATGACATATGTGATGAAAATTTGGGAAAACCGAGGTGCATTGTCATTCTTGTCCAGAACTGAAATAATAACTGTTGCTGTACCTCTTTTGGGGTTGTTTCCTCTGTCTTTTGCTTCAACTACCAAGGTATATAATGCCACTTGTTCCCTATCTAACATCAAAGTACTCCAGTGGAACTATCGACATAAAATGCATCATTAACATTGCCATCATAAATACTATATTCAAACAATCCATTCAGAATTGAATCTAGATCAACTACAGACACATTGCAGGTATTGCTGGGTGGGATATCCTCATATATTTCACATTTGTAGACACTCTGCTTAAAAGTAGGAAAATTGTCATTAACATCTGTAACATTGACATCTACTCTAATGTAAGAAGAAAATGGTGGCAAACCTGAATTCTTGGCTTCAATCCAAAGCTGATAGTAGTTTATAAACTCAAAATCCTTTTTATAATCACTTCTCCTATCAGTTGGTTGACTTGAAATACATCGCCAAAGCTGCCTGCTGCAAGATAAAAGAAAATAGACCTAACTTCTCCTTTCTCTTTGCTTGAGGAATTGACTTTAGCAATCACAGTGTTTACTGCTTGATCATCTGGGTAGACACAAGCTGCTTTATCCATGGGTATTTGGGGAAAGTTACTGGTGTTTTGAAATCGGACAGTGCTAGTTGTACAGTCCATTTTTAGATCTTCTCCATTATCTGATACATTAACGTTTATTGTAATATCCATTGAACCGGTCCAGGTGTATCGTGCAAACACACCACTGAGTGGGTTGATTTCAAATTTGTCTGTGTTTGGACCAAAAGAGAGAAACGTAGGTCAGCATTTCTTCTAACATCTCCATCGTTTGCTGTTCAATTGAACCTGTTGGGAAAGTTAAATGAAAATATCTGGTGAAAGTATATCCACAATATTAATTGCTTTACAATTAAACCTAATAAGGCCTTATTAATAAGTATTAATCAGTTTAGTTTTCTACCTTCATTTTATTTTTGCAAATAAATTTGTTAAGTCCTCAACAACTGTCTCTTTGCCAATGATTCAATGTCAGATTTTCATTTGACCAAATAGGCTTCATGGTTTTGCTGATGGATTTTTTTCAATAATTTTGGTGGATCCAGGTGCCCTATAAAAGTAGTTTGCTCATGCCCATTATAATGCCATTGATATAGGAGGGGGTTGAACTCTGAATGTTACTGTTTCTCTCACTCTGTCCTCTTGGGAATCAGATTAGGTTCACTGGCTGACTCACTGGCAGTTGTGGTGTTTGTCAGGAGGGTGGGGTTTACACAATTGATCTGAAAAGGGTGGATAGGAACATTCATGTATTAACTTTTGTTCCAGAAGTTTTTGAGGTGGCCTTCCTTCATGAGTTGTTTATCTTTTGTAATAACTCAGCAATTTCCTTCTCCAAGATTGTTCAGTTTAAATCTCTGCTCGAGCTGATTGAATGAGGTAGATTCTGTAACTCATAAAGTGGCCATTGAGTGTACATTCCTGGTCTTCTGCTGCTGTAGACCATCTGTTTCAAGGTTCAACATGTTGTTCAGAGATGCTCTTCTGCACACTACTGTTCTAACACTTGATTATTTGGTCATATTACAATCGAGGAACGTGTTTGTAGACCGGATATTGAACTTTTTGCTGTTGGACTCCGGCCATATTCCACCGAGATGCAACACTGGGTGTCATGGGAGGTTGTTCCTGCCTGTGGCCATCGAACTTTGCAGCTCCTCCCGTGGAGGGTTGGACACCCTGAGCCAATAGGCTGGTCCTGGACTTATTTCCATCTGGCATAGTTTGCATATTGTTGTTTGTTTCTGGTTTTTGTATTTATATATTTATGCTCTATTCTTGGTTGGTGCAGCTGTAACGAAACCCAATTTCCTTCGTGATCAATAAAGTATATCTATCTATGTATCGTTGCTTCCCTGTCAGCTTGAACCAGTTTGGCCATTCTCCTCTGATCTTTCTCATTAACAAGGCACTTTTACCCAAAAAACCTGCTTAATAGTTGTGGGTTTTTTTCTACACCATCCTCTTTGACCTCTAGAGACTGTTGTGCATGAAAACCCCAGGAGATCAGCAGTTTCTGAGATACTCAAATCACACCGTCTGACACCAACAGTCATTCTACCGTCCAATTTATTTAGATCACAGTTCTTCTCCATTCTGATGTTTGGTCTGAACAACAAGAAAACCTCTTGACCATGTTTTGCATACTTTTATGCATTGAGCTGCTGCCACATGATTGGCTGATTAGATATTTGCATTAACAAGCAGGTGTACAGGAGTATCTAATAAAGTGGCTACTGAGTGTTTTTTGGCACATATACTTCTAATCTATCTACTCAGTACCCTCTGGCATTGCAAACCAGCAGATCAGCAACGGGGTCATATTTTGCTATTGTTACTGAACAAAAGATATTTTAATTATACTGTAACTTTGGCAGTATTTACAGTGATCTAAACTATGTATTGTTCAAAGTTCAAAGTGATGTAGATATTGATGCAGATAACAATGGTAACATCAAATCCTGTCCTACGACGTTCTTTTTTGCAAAGCTAAGAATCTTGGTGCCTGTTTCTTCTACAAATTAATGTTTTGTCAACCTGAAATATTCACTCCTCCTCTTCAGGTCCAGCTTGATTCTTTGATATCATTCCCTGTTAATTATTTCAGATTTCTAATATTTTGCTTTTAGAAATCACAATGTTCACTATTTGTCTTTTATTCTTCCTTTTGCACTGAAAGTTTTGAATCGCATTGTCTATACCAGTGAAACTTGTTAACATCCACACACACAAGTCCTTTCTCTCTTTTGATGCCACTGTTAGTTATAGAATCTTCTCCCCACCACCCCAGGCCCCTCTCTTTATCTCTTCTTCAACCACATGCTGTCCCTGGATGACTTTTTCTAAAAGTCATAACGGTCCAGTTCTACATATCAAGAATGCACTTTATTCACCGTATACATTTACATGTGAAACCCCTGGTTTCCTTGGCTTTGTAATCTAGGGAAAACACTCTCCAGTCCCACCAAACCTGTAAGATTGAGACAGCTGTCCCACCCCAAACCCCGGTTTGTGTGGATGCTGTATAATTTGCTACCCTGTTACAAATTAATGCCACGAAATAACAGACAGTACACTGCATAGGATTAAAGGAATTATATTTATGAATCTTAACTTATCTAAAGGATTAGTAAAGAAAAACAAAACGCAAACGGCCCATTTTAATTAAACAGTCAAATGTCTACCAGTTGGAGTTCATCTTGAACTTCTCTGTCACTCACTCACTGGGCTCTCAGTCGGCGTGAAAGCACATACCACCTTCCGAACGTTGCTCGCAATCCATCTCGAACAAACGGGTCTCCCACCAGGTCATATCCTACGACCGGTTCTACCCTGCGTCTTCTCTCTTCATCTCCCACCGAACCAGGAAAAAAAAACCCAAGACCAACCTTAGTGTTCCTCACCAAGAAAACTTCCCCCTAACTCTACCATCCTAACCGGATGGCACGCATTCCTCATCATCCCTTATCTTCAACAATAACTCAAACAGGCTGACAGCAGAACAGACTGCTCTTTCAGAACCGCTAAATGAAATGCACTCAGCATAACAGTAAAAATATAAACCAGGGCATTACACTCTTCCCCCCACCAAAATAGTCGTCCTTATGACTTGTAAATAATTTGTCATCCCATCATTAATAACATCGTTTTGAAAGGAATTTCGTGATGTCAGAACCTCCAATCTGTTTGTAAATGGTAGTGACATATCTCACTGGGGGATAGTTGCAACACTCTGTTCCCCCAGTACTACATAGGCCAGCCTATCTGGGAGTGTCCTGACTTTGAGACCTCTGTATCGCATCATCTACATCTTCATTTTCAGACACTCCCTGGGATACTTCTGGTCTACGTGGTTGGCCTCCCCGGTCTATCACTCGTGACTTCCGGCAGCTCAGGCCCCTCCGCCACTTGGCAGAGCTCAGCTTCATTCCCAGTTACTTTAGAGGCCGGCACCCGCCCCCCTCCCCGCGGTCCAACTGCATGCCTGCCTGTCCACAGATAGTCCTCCCGATCTCACCTGCCTCAGCGTGAGAAAGTTGGGAATCTCTTCCTCAGTCAGTGGGAAGTTAGCAAAAGGCAGCATATACCACACCACTATTTCCTCATCTTCTGAGTCTCTATCACATTCAGGGGTGGGGCTGGTCTAATCTCTCCTGCTGCTGGTCCTTCAGTCTCCCCACATCACCGAAGAGACCTCTTACTAGGTGTAGGGTCCAGCATGCACCTCTTGTCCCAGAGGTAGGAGGTCGTTCCGATGGAGAATCTCGATAGGTCTATTCCTATCCTCTGGTTTCACCGGGAAAACCGTTTGGCATCTGACTCTCCGCTGTACAGGGCATAGCCACCCAGTGGTCAACCATCTTATGCTTCACAGGTAGCTCCAAATTCTTTATGAGGACTCGGTCTCCAGGCATGAGTTGGGAAAACCAAACCTTTTGATCATACCTCCTCTTATTTCCTTGCTTCTGCTTGGTAGCCGAGACCTTTGCTAATGCACAAGCCTTTTTCAGCTCCCTTCTCATACCAGACACATACTTCAGATAAGTCCCAAAAGAGAGGTCAACCAGCCACCTCGCCTCACGCCCAAACATCAGATAATACAGCAAGTACCCAGTAGCTTCATTCTGTGTACAGCTGTGGCAGTGGAGCAGATGTCCAATATGTCGACTCCACTTGTTCTTTTTGCTGATCTCCAAGGTTCCGAGCATGTCTAGCAAGGTCCGATTGAACCTCTCAGGCTGGAGATCACCCTGTGGGTGATAAGGCATAGTCCTTGACTTCTCGACTCCAAGCATGTTCAGTAACTCACGTATGAGCCTAATCTCAAAATTCCAACTCTGATCGCTATGTATCCATCTGGGGAGGAATAGTAAAAGAAATACTTCTCCCATAACACCTTGGCCACCGTGGATGCCCTCTGGTCCTTGGTAGGGAAAACTTTCACATATCTGGTGTCGTGATCCATGATGATTAAGGACATTCGCCATGTTGCTGGCATCTGACTCTATTGATAGGAAATCCATACACACCAGGTCAAGGGGCCCCGCACTCTGCAAGTGGGACAAGAGAGCAGCTCTTGTCGGCAGCATCTTCCTCCGTATGCATCGAATGCACAACTTGCAGTACTCTTTGACCTCTGGCTTCATTAGGGGCCAGTAGAACCAATATCCGAGCAATCCATAGGCCTTGTCAACCCCCAAATGGCCAGAATCATCATGGAATGACTTCCACACAATCCTCCGACACTTCTCAGGCAGAACCAGGTGGGAGCGCCGAGCCTGGTCCAGAGGTGATGTGACCTGGAACAGGATCTGGTTCCTCAACTCCATTCTGGGCCAATCCCTCAGCAGTAGAGACACTGCCGAGTGTTTCATCTTGTCTGCGTGGGCCACGTCCCCTTTTGCAGCCGCTGACCAAACAGTACCAATACACGGGTCATCTCGCTAATCGGCTGCCACTTCCCCAGGGCTCACTTCCGGCAACTGCTTTGTCTTCAGAGCGGTCAGGGTGCAGTAAGCTTGTGAAATGGCACCATCAGCAGCTCCCAAATGATCTCCCGCTCGATTCTGCCCTTGCCTTTCCTCTGCCTTCCCCATGATGGAAAACTGGCACATGACTTTCACTCCAGGGGCAGGAACGCTCTCCCACTCTCTGTTCCTGTCAAGCCCTTCATGTGCACGCTAGGACAATGCATCAGCATCAATATTCCGACTCCCCAGCCAGTACTTCAGGTTGAAGCCATAGGCAGACAATGCCACCAACCACCAAAGCTTGTGGCATCCAATTTTGCCTAGGTTTGGATATAAGTTAATGGGTCATTGTCTGTCCTGACCTCGAACTTGGCACCTTATAGTCACTTAACTTATCCACCAAAGACCATTTCAATGCCAGAAAATCCAATTTGCGCATGGAGTAGTTTCACTCTGAGGGTGACAGATTCCAGCTGACAAACACAACACTTTTTAACCCTTTGCCCTGATTCTGATACAAAACACCCCCTAAGCCCTCTCTGCTGGATCTGTATGCAATACATGCGGCAACAGGGGGTCTGTAAAATGTAGCACAGGCACTTTCGTCAGCAGCTCCTTCAGCAACTGAAAGGCCTCTTCACATTTTACATCCCATTTCACTTCAAAAGGCTCTGAAGGGGTAAGATGATCATTATCATCCTCCCCCTTCGTCCTCCTTTTTTTCCCAAGGGAGAGTAACCACACAGAAGCTGATTGAAAGGGTGACTCACTTTAGAGTAGGCCTTCGTGAACCTCTGATAGTACCCACAGGAACGAGTGCAAAGCGCTCACAGTCTGGGGCCCTGGCCATGTGGTCACCGCCTCTATCTTAGACAGATCTGTAACTATTCCATTCAATGAGACTATACGCCCAACATAGTTGACAGACGTCTTGCAAAACTGGCACTTGTCCAGGGAAAATTTTAACCCTTCAGCTTTCAGGTGGCCCAGCACCTTCAGCAGCCTCGCTTCATGTTCATCCAGGGTTGTCCCAAATACTATGAGGTCATCCGGATACACCAATACCTCAAGCAATTTCATATCTCCCATCGTTTTCTCCATAACATGCTGGAAGATCGCAGGGGCTCCCAATATGCCCTGGGGCATCTTTTCGAACTGGAAGAATCCCAGTGGACATATGAATGCCATCTTCTCTTTGTCAGCCTCACTCATGGGATCTGGTAATACCCACTCCTCAGGTCCAGCACACTGAACCACTTCGCATCTCTCAGGCAGGCCAGCACATCTTCGATTCTTGGGACCATATACTGGTCAGGGGATGTACCTCTGTTCGGAGTCCTATAGTCTACACACATCCGTACCGTCCCATTCTTCTTCCTGGCCAACACTATTGGAGACACATAGGGGCTTCTGGACTCGGTGATGATCCCAGCTTTCTTCAACTTCCATAGATGCTGCCAAATGTTTTCCAGCTCTGCAGGTGCCAGTCGCCATGACCTTTCTCTGAACAGAGTGTCCTCTGTCACCCAGATGCTGTGGCAAGTGCTCTTGGAGCAACCCACATCAAACTTGTCAGTAGAAAAGACATCTTCCAGCTTCAACATCTTCTCTATCAGCCTCGTCTTCCCACCTCCAGGTACCGAGGAGTCCCCAGTTGAATGGCTCGGCAGATTTTGTGGGGGAGATCGGGAGTCTCAGATGGTATGTTGCCTCCCTGGAGCCGGGGTCCAGGACATCTCAGATCGGGTGCAGGTTATTCTCGAGAGGGAAGGCAAGAATCCAGATGTTGTGGTCCATGTAGGGACCAACGACGTGCGTAGGAAGAGTGAGGGGGTCCTGCATAGTGAGTTCAGGGAGTTAGGTGCGAAGCTGAAGGGCAGGGCCTCCAGGGTAACAATCTCAGGATTGCTACCTGTGCCACGTGCGAGTGAGGCGAGGAACAGAAGGATTATACAGATCAATACGTGGCTGAGAGGATGGTGCAGGAGGGAGGGCTTCAGGTTTTTAGATAATTGGGCTTTGTCCAGGGAAGGTGGGATCTGTTCCGACGGGACGGTTTACACCTGAACTGGAGGGGTACTAACATTCTTGCAGGAAAGTTTGCTAGTGCTGCTTGCGGGGGGCGGGGGGAGTGGTTTAAACTAAATTTGCAGGGGGCAGGGATCCAGAATGTGAGAGAGGATAGCGAGATGAAGTATAAAGGACAGGTGGGGACTACACGGTTCCGGAATATTAAGTGTGAAGTAGAGAAAGGTGAGGCGGAACAAGTGATAAGGAGGATACATGTGCAGAAGGATGGTCTGACGGAACATCGAGTTAAATGTGCAGAAAGAGTAAGTAAATTTAAGAAGGACAACAAAATCCAAGGGGCGTATAGCCCGGTGAGAGTTCGGGGAGCTGGGTTATGCACAATAGGCAACGATTTAAAGAGAGAGAGGAGAAATGGGTTAAAAATTCTATATCTGAATGCACGAAGTGTCAGAAATAAGGCGGATGAGCTTGAAGCTCAGGTGCAAATGGGTAACTATGATGTTGTTGAGATAGCGGAGACATGGCTGCAGGGGGATCCGACCTGGGAATTGAATGTACAAGGGTATACGTGCTATCGAAGGGACAGAAACGTGGGCAGAGGGGGTGGGGTGGCCCTGTTGGTGAAGAATAAGGTTCAGTCCCTTGCAAGGTGGGGAGATAGAATCAGGTGAAATAGAGTCAGTGTGGATAGAACTGAGGAACAGTAAGGGCAAAAAGACCCTAATAGGTGTTATCTACAGGCCTCCAAACAGCAGCATGGATATTGGGTGCAAGTTGAATAGGGAGTTAACAATGGCATGTGGCAAAGGAAATGTCGCAGTAGTTATGGGGGATTTCAACATGCAGGTGAACTGGGAAAATCAAGTTGGTACTGGACCCTAGGATAGGGAGTTTGTAGAGTGCCTATGGGATGCATTTTTGGAGCAGCTTGTATGAGAGCCGACCGGGGATAAGGCTATTTTGGATTTAGCGTTGTGCAATCAACAGGATTTGATAAGTGATCTTGAAGTAAAGGAGCTATTAGGAGGTAGCGACCATAATATGATAAGTTTTTATCTGCAAGTTGAGAGGGATAAGGGCAGATCAGAAGTGTCAATATTGCAGTTGAACAAAGGAGACTATGGAGCCATGAGGGAGGAGCTGGCCAAAGTTGACTGGTCGGATATCCTAGCAGAAAAGACAGTGGAACAGCAATGGCAGGTATTCTTGGGAATAATGCACAAGGTGCAAAATCAGTTCATCCCCCGGAGAAGGAAGGATTCAAAGGGGGGAAAGTGGCCACAGTGGTTGACAAAGGAAGTCAGAGATAGCATAGCATTAAAAAAAAGGAAGTATAACAGAGCTAAGGTGAGTGGGAAGACGGATGATTGGGAAATTTTTAAGGAGCAACAGAACTTAACTAAAAAGGCAATACAGGGAGAAGAAATGAGGTATGAACGCAAGCTAGCTAGGAATATAAAGGAGGATAGCAAAAGTTTTTTTAGGTATGTGAAGAGAAGAAAGATAGTTTTAAGAACAATGTTGGGCCCATGAAGAATGAATTGGGAGAAATTGTTATGGGAAACAGAGAAATGGCAGACGAATTTAATAAGTACTTTGGATCTGTCTTCACTAGGGAAGAAGCAAGCAATCTCCCAGATGTATGGATGGGCCAAGGACATAGGGTAACGGAGGAACTGAAACAGATTGACATTAGGAAGGAAACAGTGATGAGTAGACTGATGGGACTGAAGGCTAGCAAATCCCAGGTCCAGATGGTCTGCATCCTAGGGTACTAAAGGAGGTGGCTCTGGAAATTGCGGATGCATTGGTGATCATTTTCCAATGTGCCTTAGATTCAGGATCAGTTCCTGAGGATTGACAAATGGCTAATGTTATCCCACTTTTTAAGAAAGGAGGGAGGGAGAAAACAGAGAACTATCGCCCTGTTAGCCTAACATCAGTAGTGGGGAAGATGCTAGAGTCCATTATTAAAGATGAAATAGCGGCATATCTTGATAGCAGTGATAGGATTGGGCCGAGCCAGCATGGATTTACCAAGGGTAAATCATGCTTGACTAATCTATTGGAGTTTTTCGAGGATGTAACCAGGAAGATAGACGTGGGAGATCCAGTGGATGTGGTGTACCTTGACTTTCAGAAGGCACTTGATAAGGTACCACATAGGAGATTGGTGGATAAAATCAGAGCTCATGGCATTGGGGGGAGGATATTGACATGGATAGAAAACTGGTTGGCAGATAGAAAGCAAAGGGTAGCAGTGAATAGGTGTTTCTCGGAATGGCAGGTGATGACTAGTGGGGTGCCACAGGGCTTGGTATTGGGACCACAGCTGTTTACGATTTACGTCAATGATTTAGAGGAAGGCATTGTGAATAACATCAGCAAGTTTGCTGATGATACTAAGCTGGGTGGCAGTGTGACATGTGATGAAGATGTTAGGAGAATTCAAGGTGACTTGGATAGGCTGGGTGAGTGGGCAGAAACTTGACAGATGGAGTTTAATGTGAATAGATGTGAGGTTATTCACTTTGGGAGCAAGAACAGAAAGGCGGATTATTATCTGAACGGTGTGGAGTTAGGTAAGGGAGAAATACAAAGAGATCTAGGAGTACTTGTACATCAGTCTCTGAAGGTGAATGAGCAAGTGCAGCAGGCAGTGAAGAAGGCTAATGGAATGTTGACCTTTATTACAAAGGGAATTGAGTACAAGAGCAAGGAAATCCTTTTGCATTTGTACAGGGCCCTGGTGAGACCACACCTGGAGTATTGTGTGCAGTTTTGGTCTCCAGGGTTAAGGAAGGACATCCTGGCTGTGGAGGAGGTGCAGCGTAGGTTCACTAGGTTAATTCCTGGGATGTCCGGACTGTCTTACGCAGAAAGGTTAGAGAGACTGGGCTTGTACATGCTGGAATTAAGGAGATTGAGGGGGGATCTGATTGAGACATATAAGATAATTAAGGGATTGGACAAGATAGAGGCAGGAAATATGTTCCAGATGCTGGGAGGGTCCAGTACCAGAGGGCATGGTTTAAGAATAAGGGGTAGGTCATTTAGGACAGAGTTGAGGAGGAACTCTGAGAGTTGTGGAGGTGTGGAACGCGCTGCCTCAGAAGGCAGTGGAGGCCAATTCTCTGGATGCTTTCAAGAAGGAGCTAGATAGGTATCTTATGGATAGGGGAATCAAGGGTTATGGGGACAAGGCAGGAACTGGGTTTTGATAGTAGATGATCAGCCATGATCTCAGAATGGCGGTGCAGACTCGAAGGGCCGAATGGTCTACTTCTGCACCTATTATCTATTGTCAACTTTCCCCTTTTCAGAGAGAGTTTCTCCCTGGCTTGTCTCACAGGGACACTAGACATTACCGTTACCAGGATAAGGTGCGCCAGGGGTAACCCCACCTGAGGGTGACCCCCTCACTCCAAAGTGTCCCTGACACTCACTGTCATCCTGCTCACCTGTACAACTGAAGGCTTCTGCAGCTTGGGCCTCACCAGCACCCCAGCAGGCAAGCAGGATTCCTCTTCATGGTCTTCTGGAGCATCCACCAAGAAGGCCTCAGCCTTAGGCGTTCTGGGAAATTTGGGGTTTCCCATCACTCTTGCTACTTCCCCAGGCCGTAACACGACCAGTTTGGACAGGGTGAACTACACAGTCCCTCATTTAAGCTCATCATTCAGCCCAGTGCGGTCAAGAACTTCCTCAAAAGCAACTTGGAACACAGGGTGAGTGGACATTGTTTTCAGAAAGCTCTCTCCAACTTCCTCCTTGTGGGCTACCACTAGCCTCCTCACAATAGGAGTATTTGTCTCCACAAGAACTGAAACTTCGTCCTTCTCGACCGGGTCCAGACAAACCAACACTAATGTATCAGGGACCTCAGCTACACCCACCCCTGCCTCCGAAAACTCCAGCTTGAATGACAAGTAACGATCGCATGGATAGTCATCTGTACTAAGACCCCAGGTCTCTATGCACTGAGTAGCGTCAATGGTAAATGCATCAAATATCGGCCTAAAACGAATGGTACAGCAGAGTAACCTGAGGGCCGTTGTCAAGTATGGCTCTTGCATAAGTACCCTCGATCCGTAGCGATACACTGGAGCTTGTCCCCACTAAGCCTTCAGGAACAGGGTTTTTGCTTTAGGGTGTTCCTTGTTATGTTGGTGGGAACGTGTTCCCTCCGAGATGCCAGGCCATTCCCTCACTGGGTCTCCCCACTTAGGTACACGGGGGCTCACTCTCTGAGGACTTTCCAACCCTTCACACTCCCGCCTGACATGTCCCTCTTCACCACAGTTATAACAGACAACACTGGCCACTCCACTTCTCGTGGGACCCCATTCACTTGCAGCTGTCTGCTTAGTCCATCCCCTATGGCTTTTTGTGCCGGTGGGGGGGGGGGCCACACCCACCGATAACAACCAGAACATCTCAGTCCTAAACTCTGCCACGAGCTTCTTTTCCACACCGTGGGGTGGGTTATCAGTGGCCACTTCAGCCAAGGGGGCTACTACCAAGGACTATACCCTGCTGACAGAGATCTCCCGCGCCTCCATCGCATTCTCCTCCTCTCCTACTTCTCTGATCAGCTCAACAAACGAGGGAGGGGGGCATGCCTTTTGCCTGGTGACCTGGTGCCTTTTGCCACTTGGTCCATTCTTAACTGATTCACCTCAGCCATTTGAATGACATCCCCCCTCCCCCACAACGCAAGCATCTCAGCTGCCACTCTAGCCGGAAAATGTAGGCGAAAGTGTCTTCCCCTTCTCCTGAAATACGTTCTGAAACCCCGTCATGAGCTCCATTGGGTTTCCTGTCACGCCAAACACATTTTCTGGTGCTTGCAAGTAGCCTGCAGAGGCAGCAAAGCGGTTCTGTGTCTTTACGGATCTCACTACGTCAGCAGCTGGCCCCTTCAAACTTTCAACCAGTTGCTGTCTTTTTTCATCATCAGAGCACTGCCACTCATCCAGCAACAGAGAGGTCTGCTCCGCCCAGTTCTCCTACTCCTCTTCCCCCTTCGGGGTGGGATTCACTCCTGAGAGGATTCTTAGCTTTCCATAACTAGGACCCTCCACCTGTGTCTAGCCCATTTATTCGCCAGAGATGTAAGGGCTGATACTGATTCAGAATTTTCTCTCCTCGCTGGGGGACTCTTTAGACCTTTCCAGACATCCCACCCAGCAAAAACTCATTTCAGGGAGGAAGCACCATCAATTTGCAGGAGACACCCGGAACTTCCCGGAGAGGTGGGATATAGGCAATAGAGTAGCTCCTTAGCAGCTGGCCAGCTAGTTTAAATAGCGTTAGCTATGCTAATGAACAAATGACACCTGTTAAACTCACCACAACAGGTCTTTTACAGTCTTAACCCACCATGGGCAATAGAAAAGTCACTGTTGCAAACAGTGCAGCGAGCAACACTGTCATTATTTTTGACCCCTATTCAGCAGGGGTACACTTTAGGGTAGTCTGGGGTGATGTACATTTTATATTTTCTTTTTTTGGAACACTCTGCTATAGCACGGTCTCTCTCTCTCTCTCACGTGTTCGCTCTCTCGCTCTCTCTCACACTCTCTTGCTCTCTCTCACGCGCTCTCAAAAACATTGATTTCCAGGATATTGTATATAATTTGTGGGCATCAGGGAGCCACTATTAATATGCGGGAGACTCCCAGAACTTTTGGGAGAGGTGGGATGTCTACATTTCAAATCAGACCACTCCTTCCCTTCGCTCCACAGAAACGAGAGCAATCTGTCTGAAGTCTCTGCCCCCAGATACGGACTCAGCTTGCAATTCAGCCGCTCGCCTACACTCGCCTCCTCCCGGAAGATATGGACAGCCCATGGCCCCCCACCCTCCCGGGGCCCCAATAGTACCAGGCAGTTCCACTGCCGTTACGTCAGCGGTAGTCTGAACTAAAACAAAGTCTGTGCCTGCCATTTTATCAAACCTCCACTCCACAATCGTAACTGCTCCTACTGCTTTAACAGTATTTAAAGTTCAAATTAAGAATTCATCGGGAAGACGAATGTCTACTCGACTCAATACAGACACATTCATTACCGGTAACTCCATGGATTCGCACCACTGCTCAGCCCTTGCAGCAACCATAACCACGTACCTTCATCACTTTACTGGACAAAGGTTTGACACAGACTTAAACACACAACTCACTGGATCAATGCTCAGGGCAATCACACAGCATCCAACAAAATCCAACCCAGACGATACACCAGCAATGAAATCCCCGGTTTCCTTGGCTACGTTAAATCTAGGGAAAACACTCTACGGTCCCGCCAAATTCGTGAGACTGAATCGACTCTCCCACCCCAAACCCCGGTTTGTCTGGATGCTGTGTAATTTGCTACCCTTACAAGTTAGTGCCACAGGATAACAGACAGTACACTGCACACGATTAAAGGAATTATATTTACGAATCTTAGCTTAACTAAGGGGTTAGTAAAGAAAAACTAAAGAAGGGCCCATTTTAATTAAACAGTCAAATATGCACCGGGTGGAGTTCATCTTGAACCTCTCTGTCACTCAGGCGCTGGGCCCTCGGTCAACGTGAAAGCATACACCACCTTCCGAACGTTACTCGCAATCCAGCTTGAACAAACGGGTCTCCCACCGGGTCCTAGCCTACGACCGGCTCTCCCCAGCGTTTCTCTCTTCATCTCTCACTGAACCAGAAAAAAAAACAAAACCAACCTTAGTGTTCCTCACCAAGAAAACTTCCCCCTAACTCTACCATCCTACCCGGATGGCACGCATTCCTCATCACCCCTTATCTTCAACAATAACCCAAACAGGCTGACAGCAGAACAGACTGCTCTTTCAGAACCGCTAAATGAAATGCACTCAGCATAACAGTAAAAATATAAACCAGGGCATTACACATTTATTAGCAATTTGCTGTGGTGTGTTAGTGTGACATGCAACAAAAATCATCATTCAACAATTATAAAGAATAAATCACAAAATAGTTAAGGCTTAAAGTATGAAAACGGAATCAAATGTACATAAATTGCATAAATACATAAATACTGGCATGTGTTTACAATGTAAACAGCATTATAAAAAGTGTTTTAAAGTGTTTACAGTAAAGTGCAGTGACTAAGATAATAGATGGGGTGGGGAGGGGGCTGAGTAGAATGGTTGATCAGATTAACTGCCTGGATGTTTTAGTTTTCCAATGATGACCAATTCTATCTCTTCATCAGCACTCTGGACTCTTACATTATCTCTTTAATCTCAAGCAACACACATCAAGGTTGCTGGTGAACGCAGCAGGCCAGGCAGCATCTCTAGGAAGAGGTACAGTCGACGTTTCAGGCCGAGACCCTTCGTCAGGACTAACTGAAGGAAGAGTTACTAACAGATTTGAAAGTGGGAGGGAGAGGGGGAGATCCAAAATGATAGGAGAAGACAGGAGGGGGAGGGATGGAGCCAAGAGTTGGACAGGTGATAGGCAAAAGGGGATACGAGAGGATCATGGGACAGGAGATCCGGGGAGAAAGACGGGGGGGGGGAGGAAAACAGAGGATGGGCAAGGGGTATAGTCAGAGGGAGAAAAAGGAGAGTGAGAGAAAGAATGTATGTATAAAAATAAATAATGGATGGGGTACTAGGGGGAGGTGGGGCACTAGCAGAAGTTAGAGAAGTCGATGCTCATGCCATCAGGTTGGAGGCTACCCAGACAGAATATAAGATGTTCCTCCAACCTGAGTGTGGCTTCATCTTTACAGTAGAGGAGGCCGTGGATAGACATGTCAGAATGGGAATAGGACGTGGAATTAAAATGTGTGGCCACTGGGAGATCCTGCTTTCTCTGGCGGACAGAGCGTAGGTGTTCAGCAAAGCGGTCTCCCAGTCTGCGTCGGGTCTCGCCAATATATAAAAGGCCACATCGGGAGCACCGGACGCAGTATATCACCCCAGCCGACTCACAGGTGAAGTGTCGCCTCACCTGGAAGGACTGTCTGGGGCCCTGAATGGTGGTAAGGGAGGAAGTGTAAGGGCATGTGTAGCACTTGTTCCGCTTACAAGGATAAGTGCCAGGAGGGAGATCAGTGGGGAGGGATGGGGGGGACGAATGGACAGGGGAGTCACGTAGGGAGCTATCCCTGCGGAAAGCAGAGAGGGGGGCAGGGAAAGATGTGCTTAGTGGTGGGATCCCGTTGGAGGTGGTGGAAGTTGCGGAGAATAATATGTTGGACCCGGAGGCTGGTGGGGTGGTAGGTGAGGACCAGGGGAATCCTATTGTTAGTGGGGCGGCGAGAGGATGGAGTGAGAGCAGATGTGATGTTGTTACGTTTTTTAAAAATTTTCACTACTGCGAAGCCTCTTCTGGTGATGCCTACACCGAAGAAGTTTAGATCCTCTCTTTGACGGGAGTTCAGTGAAACCATCTCTCACTGCTTCCCATCTGTAATTTCTTCGGTTCTTCAACTTTTCGACCACATTTTGACCAACTCTTGGCTCTATCCCTCCCCCTCCTGTCTTCTCCTATCATTTTGGATCTCCCCCTCCCCCTCTCGCTTTCAAATCTCTTACGAACTCTTCCTTCAGTTAGTCCTGACACAGGGTCTCGGCCTGAAACGTTGACTGAAACTCTTCCTAGAGATGCTGCCTGGCCTGATGCGTTCACCAGCAACTTTGATGTGTGTTACTTGAATTTCCAGCATCTGCAGAATTCCTGTTGTTACGTTTCCTTAATCTCAACCTCTTTTCCTCAGACTTTGTGGGTGAAATACGAAAATAAAAGCATAGAACTGAAAGAGGCCAATATGAACTGCAGTATGAAGCCAATATGAATCTCAGAATTTCAATGACATCTCCGAGAGCTCCGGGTAGAGCAACCACTGGAACCCAGCTGCCTTTCTGAGGGGAGCAGCTCAAAGCTAGTGGCCTTTCCAAGGAGCCAAGAAGAGCAACTCGAACACAGCAGCCTGCCCAAGACGAGCGGCTCGGATGTGTGATCCAGGCCATTCCAATTTAATCCTGATCAGACTGACAGAGCTGGTGCTGCTGCTGCCTGCTGGAGCATGCAGAATCTATAAAGTCAATAAACAGGCAGCTCTGATCTGATGCCAGTGCGTCCATTTGGAATTCAGCTGCCCTGTCGGCAGTTTCTCTTCAGCACATGGTGGTGGCATCCGTTAGTCTCGCGAGACCGTGGATCTGCGCATGGAAAGTCTAGCTTCAGTCTGCGTTAGAGCAGCGTCTGTTGTGGCTGTAGAGGCCCACACAGGAGTGACAGTCTCGACTACACTTGAAGGCACTGTCCTCCAGTGTTGTCTTGGTGCTGTTTTTCCGACAAGTGCGCTTTTCTTCAGCAGCAAGCCTCAGCTTCTCTTCTCCTCTTTTTAGACCTCTGCGTAGTTCCAGCCTCCAGTGAGAGCGATCGCTTGTGATGTCCTCCCACCTCTCGACGTTCATTTTCAGTGACTCCATTGCAAACGTCTTTGAAACGAAGATGGGGCCATACAGGTGCACCTATTCAGCAGTTGGGGTCGGGGCGGGGGAGACCCAGCCTTATTTAAAGGAACCATCAGCTACTTAAAAGTTTAGGACTGATGACTGCTGTGTTTTTTTTTTACTTCTATCAGCAATTAGTACTTACTGAAAAGATTGACGTCAACAATAGATGGTGGGACATGTGTTGTTGACCTGTCCTTGACTTCAATGTTGCTTCACAAGCCCAGGGCAGAACAATTGGGAAAATGAGCAAAGACAAAAAGGAGCTGAGAAGTAGATAAAGGAAAGAGAAGCAGGAGGTCTTCTCACAGAGGGTTATGAATCTTTGGAATTCTCTGCTCCAGAGAGACATGGAGGCTTGCACATTAGAAGAATTGAAAGCAAAGACAGATAAATTTCTGAAAGATCATGGAATTGAGGGCTATGGGGAATCAGCATGGTAGAGGAGTTGAGGGTTGTGGTAGATCTGATTGATTGGCGGAGCAGGCCTGAGGGACGACGTGACTAAAACATTGTTTTCTTGTGCGGTTGATAAAGACCCTTGTGTGACATGAATCTCAGGCTACAGCTGGTTAGGGTGACAGGGAGATTACTGATAACCTCTTTTCAAAGATGACACTGACCTCTCTAATTATAAGTCTGAAGCTGGCTTTGAAGGATTTCACCTGCTGTTGACTGTATGCTCAGATTCAGAATGCCACATGTTAACTCCAACTGCAACTGCAGCTGTAAAGGGATTTTATTCTTCAGTATGTTGTGCATTACATTTTTTATCCTAACAGTACTTGCACACCTTCCTGCTGCTGTAATCCACTTTGACCATCTCCAGGTGAGGTACCATGGCAACTGAAATACGGCTATCGGATAACAGCAGACAGATTCTGGCATGGATAAAGCAGTGGCTGATTGACAGGAGGCGAAAAGTGGGAATAAAGGGAATGTTTTCTGGTTGGCTGCTGGCAACCAGAGGGTTCCACGAGGGCCTGTGTTGGGACTGATTCTTTTTACGCTATGTATATGTCAATGATTTGGATGATGGAATTGATGGCTTTGTTGCAAAGTTTGCAGACAATACAAAGACAGGTGGAGGGGCAGGGAGTTTTGAGGAAGTGGAGAGGCTTTTGAAGGATTTGGATAGATTAGCAGACTGGGCAAAGAAGTATCAGATTGAATCTTCGTCCTGACAAAGGGTCTCGGCCCAAAACGTCGACTGCACCTCTTCCTAGAGATGCTGCCTGGCCTGCTGCGTTCACCAGCAACTTTTATGTGTGTTGCTTGAAATTCCAGCATCTGCAGATTTCCTCGTGTTCAGATTGAATAGTGTTGGGAAGTGTATGGTCATGCACTTTTGTAGAAGAAATAAAGGGTTGACTATTTTCTAAATGGAGAGAAAATATAAAAAATTGAGGCACAAATGGACTTGAGAGCATGTTTCCTATGATGGAAGAGTCTAAGACTAGAGGACACAGCCTCAGAATAGAGGGGCGTTCTCTTAGAACAGAGGTGAGGAGGAATTTCTTTAGCCAGAGAGTGAATCCATGGAATTTGTTGCCACAGGCAGCTGTGGAGGCCAAGTCTATGTTTATTTAAGGCAGAGGCTGATAGATTCTTGATTAGTCGGGTCATGAAGGGATATGGGGTTGGGGGGTGAGGCAGGAGATTTTGGCTGAGAGGGAAAATGGATCAGCCATGATGAAATGGCGGAGCAGACTCATTGGGCCAAATGGCCTAATTCTGCGCCCGTATCTTATGTTGCTATTTCTTTATCGACCTGCCACTTCCAACACTACAGAACTGTGGGAGTAACTGTGGCTGTAGACGACCAATACGGAAAACCCTTCCACCAATTAAAAAAGACAAATGGCCTAGTTGCTGGCCTTACCAGTGATGTTCATATTCTAGAAAATAAAAAATCAGAGTCAGCTAGACTAGTTTCTGATTTTAAACCTGTGAACAAAATTCCATCCTGCAGCTAAATACTGAAACATTCAACACCACCTCTGGCCCTCTCCCTGAGATCCAATGTCTTGTTACCACCATCAGCATCTTTTGCATTGCTTTAACCGGTCTCTGCTATAGTTAATTTCTATTTGCCCTTGGGTTCAGGTACTGGCTTTATCTAATCCAGGACAAGGAAAGCTAAGCTTCAATACCTCTTCTCTTACCTCTTCCACTACTTCTGTCCACCCATTTGTTTTGTGATCTCCAACTATTTCATAGCCTTCCTTTTAACTCCCTGATCTTTCACGTATTGAATTTCTCTGGCTCCCGTCCTCAGTACCCATCTATAGTTCAGACCTAAAATTGGTTCCCTTTCAGTAAGTCTCTCCATGGTCCCACCTCTTTGGGCAATTTCTTCAGGCTTAGAATAACTCTCAGATTCTCCAGTCTTACAACCAGCACAAACCCTTTCCAACCCCTGTGATTTCCGTGCTGCAAGTCAAACAAGTCCCACTGTTTGAGTTTCGCCCCCTTAAGTCCTCAGCCTCGTCATGTCGCCATCACTTAGACGTTCCTTTTGTGTTTGGTCTTCCACCTTAATCTGTCACTTTTCAGATCAGCAGGTATTGCTGTTCTTAAATTCCTTTTGGGAAAGTATCTAGATCACATTTAAGAAAAATTGCTGACCGCTGTAATAATGAAAATGTAGTTTTTCTTCTGGATTGGTGATGAAATTCAGGAGCTTACCTCTGTGCACAATGGCAGGGATATTGGCAACATACGGGCCATCTAGGAATTGAGGTGGGTGATTATTAGCATCTTCTATCATGACAATCACAGTTGCTGAACTGGACACGTGGTGTGTATAACTTCTGCCATTAGCTATGACAGTCAGTGTATAGGTTCCCTGAAGTCCTCTGTCCAAAGTGGAAATGGTGATAATTTCCCCACTAATTGGGTCAGTATAGAATGCAGAATTCTCTTCTTCCACAGAGTAACTAGAAATGAAATGAAAACCATGTCAATATTTACAATATTCAGTAGTTTCTCTACTCTTGATACAATCTTCTATAGGATTAAGATACAGTTTTAGTTATAAAGCATTACAGCACAGAAAAACGTCCTTCAGCCCATCTAGTCTGTACCAGCCTATTTCTCTGAATAGTCTCACCTACCTGCACTTGGACCATAAATCTCCAAACCCTTCCCATCCACACTTCTCTTAAATGTTGCAATTGAACCTGCATCTCTATCTTTCACGGGCAGCTCTTTCACACTCATGTCACCTTTTGGATGAAGAAGATTCCCCTCAGATTCTCCTGAAATCTTTTTACCTTAGACCTATGACATCTAGTTCTAGTCTCACTCAACTGAGGGAAAAATGCCTGCATGCACTTATCCTATCTACAGTATATCCCTCATAATTTTGTATACCTGTATAAGATCTCTCCTCATTCTCCTGAACTCCAGGGAATAAAGTCCTCACTTATTCGACCTAACCTTATAACACAGATCCTCAAGTCCCAGCAACATGCGTTTTCCTGCATCTGTGAAATCTGGAAATATACAGCTGGAATTCTCCATAGGGATGTTTGTGTAGAACGCACCCTTGTGGTCACATTGGTGTATAGCCTGGTGAGGTCTAGATACATCTGGATTAGCTGCCCACATTGCAAATGTCTCTTAATGAGAGCACAGTCACTGCTGGGGAAAGCAGAACTAAAGGCCTGCAGCAACATAAAAGGCATTCAAGTTCAAATTTTTTTCCCTTCTTGGAACTCATTGACTTGCCACTACTTCTCATTTGGTCTATTTGAAACCAGGCTGAGGATGGGAGGGTTAAAGGCTGATTTATACTTGTGTGTACTAGCCTACGACGTAGCCTACGCAAGTGGGCTATGCCGTTGTGAGCATTTATACTTGTGCGTAGTTGTGTCTGCGTCGCTCTGCAATTCAGCGTCAAAACTCTAGTTAGCAGTGGGGTTTCTATGCCACTGTGTTGAGTTTCTGTGTGTTGAAACTCAACATGGAGAAACTAAAACTTCAAACAATGGCGACTGAAACTGAAGGAGGGTGGATTTTCTATGCTTGTCTGGCCACTGAGAGACATGAACAAGGAAATGCATTTCAAATATTTTCGGATGTCAGCAGGTAGATTTGACGATTTGGTTCATCGTCTCCAACCATTTGTTTCACATTAGTGTAGGCACAGTATACTCAGAGACTGGCAATCACCATTCGAGTTTTAGCTTCAGGTGGAAGTCAACGGGCTGTAGCAGCTAGCTACAAACTGGCGTCAAGCACAGGGTCACCCATAATTTCAGAGGTCTGTAAAGCTTTATGGAAAGTATTGCAGCCAGAGTTCCTTCCCTGTCCTTCAGTCGTCCAATGGGAAGCTATTGCAGAGTAGGAGGAAATGCGATGCTACCAAGCGGACCAATCACAGTTGTTGCCGTCTGCGTTGCTGCGATGCGCAGTTACATTTTTGGGGAGGTGCGCGTCAGGCTACGGCGTAGGGTACGGTGTAGGATACGCGGCTATGCTGTACCTACAGTGTCGATTTGACGCACAAGTATAAATTGGCCTTAAGGGATTGGCCATCTCAAAACTATGGTTAGAAATGCAGATGACAGAAGTTGTTAATAGTCCACACCCAATGACATAGAAGGGGCACAGAAACAGACCAGCTTGTCCTTGTCAGTGTTTACACTCCCCATTTACTTCCCCTCCCTTCTTTATCAAACCATATCAAGGTGACATTACTTTACTTTATTGTCGCCAAACAATTGATACTAGAACGTACAATCATCACGGCGATATTTGATTCTGCGCTTCGCGCTCCCTGGATTACAAATGGATAGTAAATATTAAAAATTTAAATTATAAATCATAAATAGAAAATAGAAAAGGGAAAGTAAGGTCGTGCAAAAAAAACCGAGAGGCAGGTCCGGATATTTGGCAGATTTAGCCCAGATCCGGGTCGGGATCCGTTCAGCAGTCTTATCACAATTGGAAAGAAGCTGTTCCCAAATCTGGCCGTACGAGTCTTCAAGTTCCTGAGCCTTCTCCCGGAGGGAAGAGGGACGAAAAGTGTGTTGGCTGGGTGGGTCGCGTCCTTGATTATCCTGGCAGCACCGCTCCGACAGCGTGCAGTGTAAAGTGAGTCCAAGGATGGAAGATTGGTTTGTGTGATGTGCTGGTTCTTCCGGCAGCTTCTGCAGCTTCTTCCAGTCTCGTACAGGACAACTTCCATACCAGGTTGTGATGCACCCTAGAAGAATGCTTTCTAAGGTGCATCTATAAAAATTAGTGAGGGTTTTAGGTGACAGGCCAAATTTCTTTAGCTTTCTCAGCAAGTCCCTTCCTTCCACATTATATCCCTTTCTTCCACACGTGCTCGCAACGTAAGTTTTTCAAATGTGAAATATTTCAAATTCATTGTAAATTTATTATCAAAGTACACACATGTCACAATATACAACCCTGAGATTCGTTTTCTTACGGGCAGACTCAGTAAATCCAATAACCACAATAGAAACAATGGAAGGCCAGACAATGCAATTCTTCTTTTAACATGCCCATGTTTTTTTCTCAAGTCACTTTGAACAGATTGGTGAAGAAGATAGAAAGATGAATACAGATTAAATCTGAGTCAAAGATGCAGATGAGATTAGGAAATTTCCCTTGCATTGGTGTAAAGCTATTGGTGATTCAATATTATGAAGGTGGTAGAATGGTTCTTGCAAACACACAAACATTAACAAACAAGTTTTAAGCAGAAAATCCAGAAAAAGTACAATATTTAAAATTAATGAGTGAATCAAATTATATTCACAGACAAATAAGATAAGATGGACTCTTGACATCACAATCTACCTCATCATGATCTTGCACATTATTGTTTACCCTGTACTGCACTTTCTGTATCATTTTTACACTTTATTCTACATTGTTATTGTTTTACTTTGGTCTACCTCAATGCACTGAGTCTTGATTTGATCTGTATGAACAGTATGCAAGACAAGCTTTTCACTGTATTTTGATACATGCAGCAATAATAAACCAAAACCAATACCAAATGTTTGGACAGAAGGATGTCAAGAAGATACATCAGATGGCATACGTGACATGCCCATTCTCATCAGCATCGGAATCAACAGCGTTTACCCGCAAAACTATTGAACCAATGGAAGCCGCTTCACTGATTGTAACCGTATATAGACTTTGTTCAAGTGGAGAAGCATTATCATTGAGGTCGTTCACAATTATTATGATTGTTCCAGACCCAGTCAATGGTGGATCACTTGAAAATTCATAGAATTTGAGCAAAATATTACCTCAGTACAAAAAATTGGAATTAAAATCTGTCATTTTCAATTATGTTTTCAATAAGACCATTTATAGCAATACTGCATTTTATTGATGTAAGGGTTTAATCTGAAGACTCTGCTGTTGAAGATAACAAAGAGATAACATTACACCAGATTCGATTTGAATAGATTATCATCCAGGACATACCCTCTTCCCATTACTACCATCAGGGAAAGGGTATGGGATCCTAAAAATACTTGTTGAGTGCCTAAAAATGCGCACTCAACATTTTAAGAACAGCTTTTTCCCCTCTCTCATCAGATTTGTGAATGGTCCACAAACCCCCTAACACAATCACAATACTTTGCTCTTTTTTTTTGCTCCATTTAATTATATAATTTTTATATTTCTTATTGTAACCTATAGTAATTTTTTTATCTATTGCACTGTACTGCTGTTACAAAGCAACAAATTTCATGATCTATGTCAGTGATAATACACATATTCTGATTTATTTTTTTCTTTTAATCAATGGGACATATCTGGTCTATCTTCTCTATTATGTAGACAGTGATATCCTTCAAAGTTACTGCTTGACCAGAGAAACAGGTAGCTGTGGGACACAAGTGCTTGCTGTCACAGATTGGAGCTTGTCACAGTCTTCTGCCTTTTTATGACCAACTCGCTCAGCTTTTCCCAATACTGTATGAAGTGTGCTGAACCAATTAAGCTGTAATATCATCTGATCAATTGGGAATTAAAGTCTAAATCCTTATCCTTGTTTATAAATGCATGACCTCCCTCAATTTTTTTCTAAATACTCCCTCAAAGTGAAAAGGTCTCAAAAATAAGATTTACTAGAGTGGTAAAAAATGAAGAAGTTAAAATACTTCTCTCGAGTAAAAGGAATGAAGAGGATATTGATGTTGTCAAACCCTGAAATTTCCTTATGGTGGCAATATCAACCAATCAGATTCATAAGTGTAAAGTTGTGTTAAAATAACAAGGAAAATGGACCATGTTTGTTTTCTTACAAGTGAAGAAAGATAGGCGTCTTGTACATATTGTAAAAAAAATTATTCCCTGGCCACTTCTTAAATTGTTAATTAAAAGTTCTTTTAACAACTAAACAATGAAAGTGTGATTATTTATGTAGTCAGAGCCAACAATGGATTTTGAAGTTCTGGAATTATCCAGCTAACATTGTTATAGGAGCACCAACAAAACAAAGATTTCAGGTTGAATGCGAAGGGTCCCCAGAGTTCACCACTGGGCTTTACAATATCTTTCAACTTTTGAGAGCAAGTGGAAACAAAATCTCTTACAGTAAATCTCAAAGGGAAACTTAAAAGTTTACAGAAAGGTCAGCACTATAAGTGGTCACTGGTTTGGAACTCCTTGAGTAGTACTTTACAGGAGAAGAGTCTACTTTTGATGGGGTGGAGTTGTGGGGGGGGGGGGTTCACATCTGGACCAAGAACCTTGTCTGCTTCCTATGGTCTCTTTTACCAGCAGATACTTCTCTGTCTACCATTTCATTTCTCAATTCATTGCTTTTCCAAAGGAACATTCTATCCAGTAGATTTTGTCTTCTTTCTTGCAAGATCATTTTCCATCTTTCATGCAAACCACGGTGTAAATTTCTATTGACAACAACCAACGAGAACCTAAAAATTAAGACACTGTGTAGAGTTTTGTTGAGCAATACATGTCTGAAAGTTGAAATTTTTTCTCTCTCATGTGTGGAGTGTCTTCTAAGTCAAGCTCTACCTCTCTGGGAATTCTAACAGAAGCATCCGATTGGTGATTTTCTCATCAGTCGCACGTTAGATGTGGTGAATATAATGTTGGTGGCTTTTCTCTGTATGCTGCTACAATGTTTCAATAACTGACCAAAACACTTCCCTTTCTTGACAGAAGGGATTTTAAGAAAAGTTACTTTGAATAATGGGGGAGGGAGAGAGGGAGAGAGGGAGAGAGGGAGAGAGGGAGAGAGGGAGAGAGGGAGAGAGGGAGAGAGGGAGAGAGGGAGAGAGGGAGAGAGGGAGAGAGGGAGAGAGGGAGAGAGAAAAAAAAAAGAAAATTACAACTAACACGATATACAACGGAACAAATGAAGGCACCAGGGCAACTGGGTTTCCAGCCCAGCAGCCCATGTAAAGAATGGACAATGGAGGAGCAATTTCCATCTCCATAATGAGGTAGTTTCAGCACATTGGCCAAGCTGACAGGTTATTATGTTGTATTGATCACAAAATGAGAGAATTGTACCATAAATCTCTGAAATCAGACTGTGAGAACTCTTTAGTTGTTTTACAAACACTTTACAATCTGCCTAGAAATGAAACAACTAACCACTGGAATTTGGGAGTCTAGCCTGAGGAAATAACTCTGCATGATGCAGAGTTATGTTTAGAAAGTAACTTTTCTAAGCCAAGCTGGAACTATTGCATAGCTAAAGAAGTCTGATGAAGTTTGAAGCAAGAGGTGAAATAAGTAACATAGAACCTAGTACTGTGGACAACTGCATGAATGCCTGACAAGGAAATGGCCAGGACATGGAATTGGAAAATCATTTCTAAACAGAATGGAAAATGAAATGGGCATTAAATGTCCATGGAATGGACAAGCAACACACATCAAAGTTGCTGGTGAACGCAGCAGGCCAGGCAGCATCTGTAGGAAGAGGTGCAGTTGACGTTTCAGGCCGAGACCGTCCTGACGAAGGGTCTCGGCCTGAAACGTCGACTGCACCTCTTCCTACAGATGCTGCCTGGCCTGCTGCATTCACCAGCAACTTTGATGTGTGTTGCTTGAATTTCCAGCATCTGCAGAATTCCTGTTGTTTGCATGGAATGGACAAGGTGGGTTACATAGGGACAAAGCTAGGGTGAGATTCAGAGTGCCAGTTGAACACAATGTACCTTGTTATAAACAAGACCATTCCTATTGAAGGAACTCCTACATATATGAGCCCAGATGTTGGTGAAAGAGCAGCCAGTTTCAATTCAACTTGACCAAGGATCATCATAAATCTCAAAGCAAAAGATTTATTACCAACATGTCCCGTGCTGACAATGTACACTGGATCTCCCGGTTCTTCACCCTTCTGTGAATAGGAACAGTTTCTCCTCTTCTACACCCAAACAAGAAGTGTCTTCCTAAGTTTTGCAAAACCATTGTGCCTTGGATGAAAGGGCAAATGCAAAGCCAATGATCTCCTGATTGAAGTCTGACTGAAACACACAGGAAGGTCCGGTATCTGAGAGGTGGCACATTGAATCTGAATCAAGTTTATTATCACTGACATAGGTCATGAAATGTGTTGTTTTTTGGTAGCAGTACAGTGCCATGCATCGTAAAAATAATATAAATTACAAAAAGAAATATAAAATAATGTGTTCAAGTCCATTCAGAAGAAGTTCCTAAAACACTGAGTGTGTGTCTTCAGGTTTCTGTATCTCCTCCATGATGGTTGTAATGAGAAGAGGGCATGTCCTGGGTGGTGAGGAGCCTTAGTGATAGACGCCACCTTCTTGAGGCCTTGCCTTTTGAAGATGTCCTCAATGATGAGGAGGTTAGTGCCCATGATGGAGCTGGCTGAGTTTATAACTCTTGACTTTACAACTTATTCTGATCCTGAGCTTTGGCACCTCCATAGCAGGTGGTAATGCAACCAGTCAGAAAGCTCCTCACAGTACATCTGTAGAAATTTATTAGAATCTTTGGTGATGTACCAAATTCCCTCAGACTCCTATTGAAATATAGCCACTGGCATAATAGCATCAATCTTCAAGGGCACCTTCAAGGAGCAGTGCCTTAGGAAAGCAACCTCCATTATTGAAGACCTCCACCACCCAGGACATGCCATCTACTCATTGTTACTGGCAGGAGGGAGGTACAGAAGCCTGAAGGCACACACTTGGTGATTCAGGAACAGCTTCTTCCCCTCTGCCATCTGATTTCTAAATGAACATTGAACCCATAAACACTACCTCACTACTTTATTTCTGTTTTTTTGCACGACTTATTTTAAATTAACTATTCAATAGACAAACATACTTACTGTAATTCACTTTTTCTCTCTATATTCATTTATCATGTATTTCATTGTACTGCTACCATAAAGTTAATGAATTTCATGACATATGCCAGTGATATTAATCCTGATTCTGAATATGTTGGGCCCAGGATAGATCTTCAGCGATGTTAATCCCCAGGAAGGGAAATTGCTCAGCCTCTCCTCTGGTAGCTGCTCGATGAGGGACGGTGTGTGTTCCCTCGACTTCCCCTTCCTAAAGTCCACCGTCAACTTCTTGGACTTAAACTGACGTTGAGTGCAAGGTTGTTTTGTGATACCAATCAACCAGCCAATCTATCTCAGTTCCGTGTTCCCCTTCGTCACCTTATGAAATTCTGCCAACAACAGCTTTTTCATCGGCAAATTTATTGATGTTATTTGTGCTGTGCTTAGCCATTCAGTCATGACTGTAGAGAGAGTAGAGCAGCAGGCTCAGTACACAATCTTGAGGTGCGTCTGTGTTGATCGTCAGTGAAGAGATCCTGTTGTTCAGGAGATGGTCAGAAGTGCAGTGGAATACTCAGATCTGGTAAAGCAATCGTTCGTATTATGTCAACATGACAACACAGCCCTGAGTCTTTGCAAAAGTGCATGTAGTCTGCTCACTTGAAAAGTCACGTTTCAGTGAGGAGGCAATGAAGAGTGTTTTTGCAGGATTAGTTTTGACTTTGATCGTGCAGCCTTTGATAAACTGGTGAAAGACAAACAGATCTGAGAAAAGAAGAGTCTAACCTTCAGGAAGCATTACAATGAAAGGCAGCCCATCTAAAGATTGCAATTTTTTTTAAATGCTGTTTTAAAGTTGTTGTACTTTGTTATACTTATTGTATATTACAAGTAATTTTGTAATTTTTTTGAGCTTTTTGTTGCAATGTTTCATTTGTGTTTTCAACGATTTCAAAACACAAACGGGACATTCAATTGTAATTCAGCATTCCAACTTGAGACAATGAAAATGTAGTTACTCTACCTTTACGAAGTGCAGATCTCCTTAATGTTTCAAGGCAATGACCCTTCACTGGAACTCAGTTTTGAGCCTGATTTAGGATTTTCTGTCACTACACATTGAGGAGCAACTCCTTTGTAACAGACTCAAAATGCTAGAATTTTTGTATTTTTCAAAGGAAGAGCATAGGCAACAGAATGTGCTCCTACTACACATGTATAGAACCAATGACTCTATGCATACGAATATTTAGATTGAACAACACTATGAGCAGAAAAATGCCATGCATATCTGTTGTATTTCTTGTAAATATTTTAATGAGTATAATTTACTTTTGAAATAAAACAAGTTTAATTTTAAGAGCTACCAGCTGGGTTATCAAGGACCTGGGAATTTGTAGCTCCAGAGGTTAGAGAACTTTCTCACAACCCTCCCAGGCATTAATGATCTCCAACATTTATTCCTGCTAGATTTTAAGCACGTGCAGGGCCTCCTTCACCGCCCATCCAATCATTTAAGCACATTGTTCTTGTTCTATCTCTTCCATTCTTTCTATCGTATGATGAGAAAGTATTGATTTGCACTCTCTAACGTGTCATTTGCTCTCATTTTTTCATAGCTCAGCTTGGCTTTTGAAACAATTCTCAATTAAAACCACATAGTAATACTCCTTTAAAAGGAGCAGAATGACTTTTATCAATGCTAAGTGCTTCTAGATTGGATCCTTGCTGATGTCTGGGAAAGAATTGTGCCAAGCTGAAAACAGAATATAGCATGAATTTGATGTAACTGTGTGTAGAACTATTCACTAGCACGAGATAATTAGTATATACCACGTCTCCCAAGCCTGTTTCCAGGGGTTATCAAATTTTAATTCCATGTAGAATAAGGAAATAAAAGACAACGATAACAAAGAGCTGAAAGCTTCTGAGATTGAGGTTTCAGGGCTAGTTCTTCATTGAAAAATGATGAAAATGCAGAAATGGACCATTAAGTGCTGGTATTTTTTGTGATAGCAAATGTAGAGTATAGGTCCATTATTGCAGCATCTTCTTAATGTAATGTGCTTAAGATCCTGCTATTTAGATCTGTTCTCTGGATGAAGTTATATTTTATGTGAATTTTAATGTGTTTGGCTGTGGGTGAGATGGCTTTCAGCACATTAAATTTTTCCTCATGATAGCCTGCAGGATTCTTTCCAGTTGCTTTGATTAATTACTCAGCAAGAATGTACACTTTTGCTGATTAGGGGTTTCAGAGTTCTCCTGGTTAACTGGGTAATTAATTATTATGGTTTTGACTGTTTAGGTCACTGAAGCTAATCAAATTCATGTTGAATCAATTTTGTTCCAGAAGCTACTCAAAGATATTTGTGGACAGAATGCCGTTGTTGAAATCACCGGGGGCTTTTCCGTTTTTCAATTAGCACAGCTGCTCAGGAATACAAATGATTTTGAATTTAAAAGAGAAGGAAATTAACCCCATTCCTCTGATCAATTCAACAGTCTATAATCATAGAATAAACTTACATGCAAAGAAATATTAACTGAGGAAAGGAGAGCTGGCTGATTGAGAGTGGAAATGGTACCAAAAGGCAGGAATAGTATTGCAGGGGAGAAAGTCACAATAGAAGACAATTAGTACCAGGGAATCAGAGAGGGCAGGTGTACTGGCACTGAAGCATGTGCCTTGTGGGTCGGGTAATATCAGCCCCGTGTTCCATGTTGCCTGCCTGATTGATAAAGAGGAAGTGCCGAGATATCTAATTACACTTCAAGACAATAAATTACTTCGTTCAGAGGAGAGTAAGGTAGGTAATTGCAGAATCCCTGTCTATGATCTTCCAAATATCAATAGGTTCAGAGACGATGCTTGAGAAATGGAGAACTGCAAGTACTGCATAGAAATGTATTTGGGGTAAATCCAGTAACAATGGACCTGTCAGCTTACACTCGGGGGTGGGGATGGTTCATGGAACAATAATCAATGATAGAATTAGTGATCACTTGTAGATACATGGTTTACTTTCCACTGCTTCCACAGAGAGCTATGGAGTCCAGGTCATTTGGTATATTTAAAACAAAGCTTGATAGATTCTTGATCAGTGAGGGTGTCAAAGGACAACAAAGGTTAATGCGAGGAGGCAGGAGAATGGGTTTGAGAGAGAAAATAAATCAGTCATGATCGATTGGCAGAAGGATCCAATGCCAGAGTGATGTAATTCTGGTCCTTTGTCATAATAAAAATTGAGAGTGGTTGTTGAGGGAAATGTATTTGAAGCAACAAAAGGTGTTAAAGTGAGGTGAAACATAATAGATGTGTCACCAAGACTGAAGCCCATTGCAAAGCAGAGACTATAACAATATGTTTACAAAACTGTTAACCAGTTAACAAAACTGGTTAACGGCAAACCCAGTGAAATGTGGAAAAAGGAAAGTGTGCACTGGAGTTCCCCTAGGGTTACTACTATATTTGATCTTAAGTGTGCAGGGCACACATTCACAAAACTTTGAGACCTAGTGAACTGCAAGATAATGAACTTTAAATATATATGATGGGATGGGTTGCGATGAAACCTAATGCTGAGAAATATGAAGTGTGAGAGAATGAGAGTGACTATGTAAAATCAAGGGGACAATACCAATAACTGATACCAGAAAATAAAATAAGGTTATAAGTGCATAGTTTATTGAAAGTGGGAGGTTGAAGAAGTAGTTTAAAAAGCAGGTGATCTAAGTTATATAAGTAGGGACAGAAGTTTGAAAAAAAACACAAAAGAAACAGCTGATTGAAGTACTGTATATTGTACAAAAGGCTACAGAGGGTTAAATGGGAGTAGATAGTCAAATCATTTTTCCTTTTAGACATACCAAAAACAAGAGGGCAGAGGTTTAAGGTGAGTGTGATGTGCTTTAAGAGGGTTTGAAGTAAGTATTTTTTCACGCAGAGAACATCTGATATCTAGAATATGCCTCTAATGGAGGAGTCAGATATAATTACAATGTTTACAAGGCACCTAGACAGACAATTAAATAGGCAAGGCATAGCTGGATGTGGTCCTACTGTGTGCCAATGGGATTAATGTACATGGACAAAAAGGCTAGCATTAACATGATGGGCCTAAGGGCCTGTTTCTGTGATGTACAACTCTACGACTAAGCCATAATGAATGTTAATAAATCACTATTTTAGGGTATTTGTGTCCATTTCTGAGGAACATACATTAAGAGAGATGTAAGGTCTTTAGAGAAGAAGTTGCAGAGAAGTTAACAGAATTGATTCTAAGGATGAGGGACTATGATTAAGTGGATTGACAAAGGAACCTGAGATTGTTCTCCTTGAAACACTTGAGATTTCAAGGGGATTGGATGAAGGTATCTAAAATCAAGACAGGTATAGGCAGAGTATATACTGTAGATAGAAATTCTTTCCTTTGACAGAGGGGTCAAGAACAAAAGGATATAGAAAGAATGTGATTTGCCAAGAACTAAAAGTGACAAGGGAAACTATATTTTTACAGAGCAAGTGAGTAAGGTGTAGAATGGGCAGGGAGAGGCAATTCAATTGTAACATTTCAAAACATATCTGAAAGGATTTGCAAGGTTCTGGTGAGAGGGCAGAGGAGTGGGACCTCTCACTTGGAACCAAAACAGATCTGATGGTTTGAGTGTTCTCGTTCTTCCATTTTGTGATTCTGTCAAATCCTCTTACCCAAAATTATGCCAGAAAAAAATCAGACAGGATCTTGACAGGAAACATGAATATTGAGGACTTTCATCCCCCATTTACCCTCTAGCTTTCCCTCCTTCTGTCCTATCTCTCTCCTTGGGAGAACTGGCTAAATTCGTTGCCGATTGCCACAACTCCCACTGTTATCATTGGTATCCACATGGACAACGGAGTAACTCCTGGGAAACAGCAGTACCTGCTTTGTCATACACTCATCAACTCCTCTTATTCATCCAGCAGGCACCAATCTTGACCTCAGTCACCACACACGTCAATCAAATGGTGATGCTCTCCCCAGCTCTGTTGTAACACTGCCGAAGTTTCCTGATATGGCCTTGCTGACTCTCAGGTTTTGTGCCTTCTGATAAACCCTAAAAAGAATGTGAGTAAAGGACTAGGCTTTGGGTAGAAGGATATCACCTACTCAAAAGGAAAATCCAGATCGGTGAATTATGGATCTTAAACATTTAGTCTGCCAAGTTGGCAACTTGATTTTTATGTATGTCTCCTAAATTGCATGAGATTAACTTGTACAATTAATAATGAAACAAAAGAAAAAGCCCAAGCTGTGTACTCGATGTTGAGTTAGCCCTCTCTGGAAAAGTAAGCAATAAAGTACACTACAGAAATACATTCTTGGAAGATTATGGAATGAATTTTACAGACATTATTTTAGTTTGGGTGTAAAAATCATGCTTCAATACTGCGTGGGTATCAAAATAATCTCTCCAGAATGAAAGGGCTGTTCTATGAGAAGAGATTGTGTAAAATCAACTCTGAAATTCAGAATAGAGATGAAGCATATGAGCTTCATAATCAGAATAAGGTATATTACCGCTGATCTATGTCGTGAAATTTTCTGTTATAACTAAAAGTTACAAAAATAAATGGTGCAAAAGAAGGATAACGAGTTAATGTTCATGGGTTCATAGACTGTTCAGTAATCTAGTGGCAGAGGGGAAGAAGCTGTTGCTAAATGTTGAACACAAGAGTTTATGTGGCTGCTGAAAATCCAGAGCAACACACACAGAACGCTAAGTCCTAATGAAGGGTCTCAGCCCAAAAAGTCAACTGCTTATTTCTTGCCATTGATGCTGCCTGACCTGCTCCTAAAATGTTGATTGTGTGTCTTCTGGCTCCTCTACTTCCTCCCCAGTGGAAGTAATGAGAAGAGGTTACGTTCCGTATAGTGAGGGATCTTAATGATGGATGCTACTTCATGAAGATGTCCTTGACAGTCGGAGGGTAGTGCCTATGATGGAGCTGGCTGAGTATACAATCCTCTGCGGTCTCTCGTGATCCTGGGCATTGAAGCCGCCACACCAGACGGTGATACGAGCAGTCAGAATGCTCTCTACCACATATCTACACAAATTTACAAGAGCCTTTAGTGACACACCAACTTTCCTCAAACTCCTAATGAAGTAGAGCAGTTGGTGTGGCATCTTCATGATTGGATCAATGTGTTAGGCCCAAGATAGACCTTCTGAGATATTTATACCTGTTATGTTTGTTCTTGACAAACAGCATGGATAAAAACACTAGAATTATTTTATTTATAGATTTACAGCAATGGCCTTTACCCCAGCCCAAGCATGTGAGATAAGCTCACCCGTATTGTTTCCAGTTCCGGGTGAACCTCCCACATGGAACTGAATTTCTTCATTATGTACACACATAATAACACATAATAACTCATAATAACACATAATCCCAAATACACATTGGACAGTCATTCTTAGTTGCTGGCCATCCTTTCTGTATTGTCTCTTTGAATAGTTTCATTGTTTCTTCTGTCCCTGCTGCTGTCCTAATCTTCTCAGTTCTATCGGGAGATACAGGAATGGAGGTGACAATCATGTCAACATAGCCTGTGTATCAGCGTTAATCTCTTGGCCACTCATTTCTTTCTTATTGACTACTTGAGACAGTGCATCAGCAGCAAACATACATTTGTCCGGTGTATAAATCATCTTTATATCATATTTCTGCAGTCTTATCAACGTGCACTGAATCCTCATGGGACAGTCATTCAGTGGCTTGGATGTACTTGAGACCAATGGTTTATGGTCTGTCTGCACTTCAAAAGCTTGTCCATGGGTGTACTGATGGAACCTTTCGCATGCGTACGTACTGGTGAGAAGCTCTTTCTCTGTTTGTGCATAGTTGCAGCTCTTGATACATAGGCCACAGGTTGCTATGTATCAACATGCTCTTGCAGTAGTACTGCTCCAAGGCCATATCAGCTGAGATCCTAGTCCACCTTTCCAGAAAAATTCAGCATGGACTCTTCTGTTAGGACTCTTTTCAGCATCTGGAAACACTCTTCATGCTCTTGAGACAAAATCCATTTATTTTGCTGCTGAAGGAATGACCTAAGTGGTGCTGATACGGTTGACAGTCGAGAGAAAAACATAGCCAGGTAAGTTACCATCCCCAAGAAACACCTCACTTCTTCCTTCCTTTGGGACTTCTCCATGTTTTCAACGGCTGACATCTTTCTTGGGTCAGGTGTCACTCCCTCTTCCGATATGACATCTCCTATGAAAGTCAGCATCTTAACACAAATCTCTTTACTCATCTTCAAATTGACATTCTGTGTCACGTCAAGTACCAGTCTCAGCTGTGTGTCATCTTCATCCTTGGTGGACCCCCACGCAATGACATCATCCATCAAGGTCTCAACACCAGGTATTCCCTCAAAGATCATGTGGATAGTTTTATGGTAGACTTCTGGTGCAGACAGGATCCCATATGGTAACTGAAGAAAGCGATACATTCCCTGTGGTGCGTTAAAAGTACACAGTCTCATTGAGCTTCATCTGTCAAAACCCAGATGATATGTCGGGTTTGCTAAACCACTTGGCACCTGCAAACTGGGATATAATCTCCTTCCATATTGGCAATTTAAAATGCTCTCTCGATGGTTTTATTGAGATCTCTTGGGTCTAGACATTTCCGTAATGTTCTACTTTTCATTTGCACAGTGAATCTGTTGGCTCTTCAATTTTCTGTATCCATTCCAGTGCGTCAGTTCTTGTTTAAGTTTGTCTCTAAGTGCAAACTGAACTTTACTGCATACATGGACAACAGGAGCTACTGTCTCATCTACACGGATTTTGTGTACACCTGCTAAGCATCCAAACCCCTCGAAGGCATTTATGTACTATTCCATGAGTGAAGCATAGTCATCTTTGATCTGTGAAGCCACTATGAGAACTGTTTTCAACAGACTGAGCTTTTCACATGCACTCAGACCTAATATTAGCTGTATCCTCTTTTCTACAGCCAGTAGCTGTGCCTTTAGGTGCTGCCCCTTTGCTTGAAGGTCACTATACAGCCCCCTTTTACTGGAACGTTCTCTCCAGCATAGCCTGTCACTTTTAACTTCATTAGGTAAATCTTGCTCTTTACTTTGAGAGTCCTGTAATCATCCACGAATAACAGATTCACCTGGGCTCCAGTATCGAGTTTAAATGGAATTACTGTCTCATTCACGGTCACTGGAACAATCCATTCTGTTTTACCAGCTCTGCAGAGAATCTAAAAAGACTTCCTCCATTTCCTCAGCAACCATGTGCACCTCTCTCTTGGTAGCCCCAGGTTTGCAGCACTTTGCAAAATGATTCTTCTTCCCACAATTATTGTAGGACTTTCCATAAGCAGGACATGACTTTGGAATGTGCCTACCTCCACATTTGCTGCATTTGCTGTTTGAATCTACCTCTTTACTTTGTTGTTGCTTTGGGGAATTGCCTTGTGCTCTGCCCCTCTGTTTTCACAGCATGCACTGTTATTTCTGCTCTGGGTAGCTCCTTGGCTTGTGCTTGTGTGGTCTCCACTGCCCTTCAAATAGTCATAGCCTTTTCTAGCGTCAAATCTTTTTCTCGGTGCAATCTTTCTCTGAGCCCATTATTTGAAGTTCAGCAAAATATTTTGTCTCCAACTAGTGAGTCTCTAAAATCTCCAAACGCACAGGACTTACTTAGTTTGTGAAGCTCAGCTAAGTATTAGTCAAAGCTAACAACTTGTTTCTGGTTACAGGAAAAGACCTGATATCTGTCAAACATGAAGTCTTTACTTGGGACAAAATACTCCTCAAATTTTGTCATCAGAGTGTCCAATATAAAGTCTATCTCATCAGTTCAAAAGCTGTTATAGATGTCCAAAACACCTTCACCAATGATGTATAGAAAGGTGGATGTTTTCAATTTTTCCTCCACTGCTCTGGCTCTGCTTGTTGTTAAATATATATTGAATTGCTGTTTGAAACATTTTCCAGTGTGCCTGTAAACTGCATAAGTATGGGAGGACTTAGGTTATCCATGATGGGAATTTTAAGTGTCTCTCACCTTAATCCCTTGGTGAACTCCTGGAACAATGAGCTATGTCACCACACTGGCTGCCGACCTCACTTCCTTCTACTCAGCCTTTTATTTCCCTTTTGGAGCTAGCACCTCGTTTCTAATTGCTCACGGCATTCATTTATGCTCAGTCTTTAGCCATCAAGCCGACTTCTAACTCCACATTATGTTTGTTCTTTGTAAAGACAAACAGCATGGGAAAAATTGGTAGAACTATTTGGTTTGCAGATTTACAGCAATGGCCTTTGTTCTAGCCCAAGCACGTGCGACAAGCTCACTTGCATCATTTCCAGTTAGGTGAACACCGCATTGCCCACTGGGAACTGAAGTTCTTTATTATGTACACACATAATAACACAACACCCTGGAACTTGAAGCTGCTCAATATTTCCACCACTGACCCCTCAGTGAGTACTGGTGCGTGTTCTTCTGCCGCCTTCTTCCTGAAGTCCACAATCAATTCCTTGATCTTGCTGACATTGACTTTCTCACAGGATTTGAGGGAGTAGATGCTGAAAGGTTCTTTCCTCTGCTTGGAGAGTCAAGGAGGATATTCTCTGGCTTAGAGATTTAACATGTGGAACTCAGGGGAAGATAAATTCCTTTATTAGAAACATGGTGAATCTTGAGAATATCATCTCCCAAAGTTGGGGGGGGGGGGTATACTTAGGACTGAGCCTGGTGGATCTTTGGATGGAAAAGTGGATGTGAGGTTTAGAATCTTAATGACAAAGCAGCTTTGAAGGGGTTTACAGTTTATTCCTGCTTGATTCCTTACGTTTGTAATATAAAATTCCTCTAAAAATTTACAGTATTTTATATCAGTCTTTCTGAGCAATTTTATCAGCTTCACATTAATGAATGCTGAGTGTTCTCATGATATTTGGCCTCTGCAGCGGAGGTGCCATGGCAGCAGACTTAGTGAACCTGACCAAGTTACTAAAGATAGAATAGTCTTTTACCTTTATTGCACCTCCAGTCCTTTTCTCTACTCTGATGCTGGACTATTGGCCTGAAATTAAACCTACTTCTGTTCCCACAGATGTCACCTGGCTTGTTGAATATTACCAGAAGTTTTGATTTTACTTTCTTAATTTCTACATCTGCTTTCAACAGAGAAACAACTTACATTTTAACTTGTCTACAGGCCCTCAAGATACTCTTAACCAGTGAGCTCGTTACCTGAGGCCACTACTGGGCCTCAACCAAATCTTAATGAACAAACATGAAATGCTATGGTTTATTTTAAGTAGAAAATGCATGGTCCTGGTGGCTGCTGTGCATGCACATAATGTGCATACTCCCAATGAAAACCAGGAATGTGGAGATTTTATGATTACAACTGTAGTCAAAAACAGGCAAAAATTCTAATGACCATTGGTGCAATCCTGATTCCCTGCATCCTGCTTTTTCTTTAAGAGTCTGGGCATTATCTGTACTTATGGAGTTACAGAAAGCAGATTTCAGGGCTACTTCCTGAATCCATTGGGATTGTGAACAATTTGATGTTCAAAAGTTACAAGCGAATGAGGATAGAGTCTTAATTCAACTTTGCTTACACCAAATTTATGCAGGCTCTTCAGTCGCCATCTACAACATTGCTCTACGACATTGGGGGGGGGGGCGGAAGAAAGATGGAGGGGGAATCTATTCATGTAGATGCAAACATGAATCTTTACCTTTGGCTAAGAGTCCGTACATTACCTGCATCTGTGGCAGTCACCAACAACTGGTATTCTCCCTGAACTTCTCGGTCTAGGCTCTGTAGTAAGCAGAGTTCTCCATCCATTGAGAGGGAAAACTTGCCATCTTCATTTCCTTACTTAATCTAGTAAATCAGTTTCCTGTTGGAATCCAAGTCATCATCACGGCCCAGCAGCTAGGAAACACAGCAGGATATTAACTTTGGTTAGTCTCAATGTATCTAGAGTTAGTAAGTAATCCTGTTGAATTCCCAATACTTTGGTAAGTCCAGGAGCTCTTTTAAAAAGGTTCCTTCTTTTTAACAAAGTATTTTGCAGATTTATTTTCAAGATAATAGGTACACAACATGTGTGTAATCATAGATAACATATCACTGATGAATTGTGATAAAATGATTTATCTTTGACTTTTTCCTGTACCCTATCAAAACTGCATTTTAAGCACAAGAACATTCTTTTAAAAATCAGACTCAAATTTCTTTCATCAGTTTTTAATAATGAGTTTAAGCTTTTACATTTTCTTCTTAAGAAAAAGATGGTAAATACCATAATTGTATGATACCAAGGGTTCTCGATTGCCAATACTGCAGATCTACCTTTCACAGTTCCCATAAACAGCACACCCAGATGCTTGCTGTAAAAATGAACCACAGCATTGTAACAAACTCTTCCTGACTGTGTTTCCAAAACCATCTCTGGCTTTGGTAAAACAACATACGATTGGGCTGACAGGAATGCTCTACAAACAATTGGAATAGAGACTGTCAGTACCTCCAGTTGAACTCTGTCTTTTTGTGTGTTTTCCCCTTAGCCGTCAGTCTGTGGTTTTGTATTGCCATAGGCTCCTGTCCCCACTCCTGCTCTATTCCAGCCCCTGTATTACTGAGTACTTCATCTCTCACCTGTTTCTCAGTATTACCTGTATTGCTGCCACCTGTGTCTCATTGTGCTCCACCTACCATCTGCCTCTCTGTTATATTGCTCAGTGTAGTTCAGTCCTGTGTTTTCACCTGTTTGTTACCAGATTGTGCCAGTGAGATTTCCTGAGCCTTTCCAGCATTTGTATCTGTACTCTGTCTGTCTGAATATTAACTCTGCCTCTTTCCTGATCCTGGTTTTTGGATTTCTCTGGCTGTTTTGATTTCTGCCTGAACTTTGATGCTGACTTTGCTTGCACCTTGGAATTTGTTACTCAATTAACATCACTGTGTGCACAGTACTGGCTCTGCGATTGGATCCCTGCTCTAGTGTCCCGGCAGGAGACAATGTGCCAGTGGTATCTCGTGGTGTTGTAACAATTCTATGATTTCATTCAAGGCTCTTTTTGTGAGTGTGGTAAGGAGTTTGATACACAGACTTGATGCTGGTCTGTTGATAATAAATCCACCTTCATGTCAATATGTTTTGTGTCCTACTTTTTCTTTGTTGACACTTAGAACCTAGTAACCAGTATGATACAACTGTCAACTGAGAGTCATTATGGTATAAATTCTGCTGCCCACAAAACTTTATCACCAACATCTCTCTGCTCCACGATAACATCTATACCTCACCAATGGATTCACAACACCCTGGTCCCACTGCAGACTGTGAATAAGAAAAACTGTGCCGTGGAACCAACCCTCCTTTAAATTTTTGTTACCTCACTTCCAACAACATCCCCACTGGAGTGGGATTAATCTAAAGAGGGAAACTTCACTGGAGGAGTGAGAGCAACATTGAGCTCTGTGTCAATGGGAACCATGGAAAAGAGGAAATCTCATTACGTGTGATTTTTCACTTGGGCCAATAAAAAGAAGTTAGGTTTAACTGGAGTGGCATTTGCATGGACAACGTTAGAGTGGGGAACTGAGGCTTCCACAAGAAGAAGCAGAGGCTAAGGTGAGTTTCTGGCAAGTTTCTTTATTGTACAGGTAGATCAGTAAGACTAGAAGCCAGGGCAGTGCTGTGTTCCTCGTGCATAATGTGGGAAGGCAGGGAGATCGTCACTACACCTGGGAGAAGTGCATCTGGCAGTAGCTTGCAGATGCATTAGGGAACTGAAGCTGAGTGAACCTTGGATCATTGAAGAGAATGAAGAGCTGTTAGACAAGAGCTACAGAGAGATGGTCACACCTGTGGCCATACCCCTCAATAACATGTATACAGACTGATGAGGGGGAATGACCTACCTGGAGAAAGCCACAGCGACCAGATCTCTGGTGCTAAGTCTGGCTCTGTGGCTCAGAAAGGAAGGGAGGACAAAGGAGAGTGGTAGTGATAGGGGATTCAATAGTTAGAGGACAGATGAAAGATTCTGTGGCTGTGACAAAGACTCAAGGAATGCATATTGCCTTGCAGGTGCCAGGGTCAGGTATCTCCCAGATCAAGTCCATAGCATTCTCAGGGGGAGGAAGGACAGTCATGTTGGCATCAATGACATGGGTTAGAAAAGGAATAAGGTCCTGAAGAGTATGTAGGGAACTAGATAGGAAGTTAAACAGTGTAATCTCTGGATTGCTGTCTGTGCCGTGTGCCAGTGAGGGTAAGAATAGGATGACACGGTAAATGAATGTGTGGCTGAAGAATGGTGCAGGGGGCAAGTTTCAGATTTGTGGATCACTGAGATCTGTTCTGGGGAAGGTATGACCTGTACTAAAGGGGTGGGTTACACCTGAACTCAAGAGAGACAAATATCTTTGCAGGCAGTTTTGCTATAGCTGCTTGAGAGGGATAAACTAGGTTAGCAGAGGGTTTGGAACCAGAGTGTTGGGTCAGATGAAGGAACAGCTGGCGTAAAGTAGATAGAATGTATAAAGAAAGAGTAACGTAGGATTGGCAGTGGGAAAAGCACAAGTACAGTCAGTTGATCACTTTATTTGGAATATTCTATAGACCACTTCTCTTCTCTTCCACCCCCCCCCCCCCCCACACACACACACAATATTAACAGAGACTGAGGAACAGATTGGTAGGCAGATTTTGGAAAGGTGTTGTCATGAGTGATTTCAACTTCCCTAATACTGACTAGCATCTCCTGAGAAAAAGGGGTGGAATTTGTTATGTGTATCCAGGAAGGATTCCAGACACAACGTGTGTACAATCCAACTGGAGAAGAGACCATACTGGATCTTGTACTGGGCAATGGACCTGGTTAGTTGACAGATCTCTTGAGGGGTGAACATTGGAGACAGTGCCCTCAGCTCCGTGCCATTTAGCATAGCTTTGGGCAAGGATATGGGCAGATGGCAAGGAGAAATACTCTACGAGAGAAAGCTAATTATGACGTTATTGGGCAGAAACTTGGGAGCAGATGTTCTCTGAAATGAACAAAGGAAATGTGGAGAAGGAAACATTCTTAAGATTTAGGGAACAGAGAGGCAACAGCACTCTTGAAAGTTGTGATGTACCCTGGAGCTTATGGAGGAACTTACGAGAGTTGGAAGGGGACATGAGAAGGCCTTGGCGAGTAGGATCAAGAACCCCCAATCTGTTCTACATGTACGTGAGGAACAGGAAGATGATGAGAGTGAGGGTAGGACTGATCAGGGATAAAGAGGAAACATGTGCTTAGAGTTAGAAGAGATGGTTAATGAATACTTTGATTTAATATTCACCAGTGAGAGAGACCTTAACAATTGGAGGTCAGTGTAGAACAAGCTAATGTGCTGGAACTTTTGAGGTCAAGAAAGTAGATGTGTTCGAACTTCTGAAAAATATTAGGATGGATAAGTTACTGGGGCCAGATAGGATATACCCCAGATTACTACAGAAGGTGAGGGAAGAGATTGCTGTGCCATTAGTGATGATGTCTGTGTCCTTACTGGCTAAAGGTGTAGTACCAGAAAACTGGCGGATGCAAATGTTATTTCTTTGTTCCAGAAAGATAATGGGAATAATCCTGGGAATGTAGACCTGTGAGTCTTACGTCAGTGGTGGACAAGTTAATGGAGAGGATTCCTAGAGACAGAATTTACGAGCATTTGCAGAAGCCTTGCCTGATTAGGAATGGTTACCATGGTTTTGTGAGGGGCAGGTCATGCTGCAGGAGCCTGATTGACTATTTTGAGGAAGTGATAAAACAATCTGATGAAGGTAGACTGGTGGATGTGGTGTTTATGGAATTTAGTAATTTTTTTGACAAGGTTCCCTGTGGTAGACTCAAACAGAATGTGAGGACGTATGGAATTTAGGGGAAACTGGCTGCATGGATTTGAAAATGGCTTGCTCACGGATGTAAGAGGATGGTTCTGAATGGAGCATATGCTGCCTGGACTGCTGATATTCTGCAGGGATCTGTTCTGGGACCCCGACACTGTGTGATTTCAATACATTACTTAGATGAGAAAATAGAAGGGTAAGTTAGTAAGTTTGCAGAAGGTTGGTGGAGCTATGGGTAGCACAGAAGGCTGCCGTAGTTACAAAAGCATATTGACAGGATACAGAGCTGGTCTGAGAAGTGGCTGATGGATTTCAGTCTGGAAGAGTTTGAAGTGATGCACTTTGGAAGGTCAGATTTGATGGCAGAATACAATGTTAATGGCAGGATTCTTAGCAGTGTGGAGAAACAGAGGGATCTTGGAGCCCAAGTCCATAAATCCCCCAAAACTACTGTGCAAGTTGATAGGGTTGTTACAAAAGCATATGTTGTGTTGGTCTTCATTAGTCAGGGGTTCAAATTCAAGAGCCGTGAGGTAATGCTGCAACTTCTTAAAACTCTGATTAGGCCATGTGTGAACTGTGTTTAGTTTTGGTCACCTCATAAGATGGATGAGGAAGCTTTAGGGATAGTACAGAGGAGATTGACCAGGATGCTGTCTGAATTGGGGATCATGACTTATGAGGAAAGGTAGAGCGAGCTGGGCTTTTCTCTGGAGCAGAGGAGGATTAGAGAAGACTTGATAGATGTATATGGGATGATAAGAGGCATAGATAGAGTGGGCAGCCAACGTCTTTCTCCCAGGATGGCAATAGCTCATGTGAGAGGACATACTTTTAAGATGATTAGAGGAAAGTGTAGGGGGGGGTGGATATCGGAGGTAATTTCTTTACATAGTGTTATGTGCATGGAACACTCTCATGGTGATGGTTTGCTGGGTGGATATTGTCTGCAATGATTCTTCCTGCCTTTGGCCTTGACATACACAAGTCCTGCAGTGATGGTAGAACACAGCCAATGCACTTTCTGGCTGCCCTGACAGTTTGCTGTAGTTTTTATATCATTTGCTCATCAAATCCCACTCTCCCACCCTTCAATTCCATGACCCACTTACACACTAGGGCCAATGTGCAATGGCCAATTAACATTCCAGCCAGTACTTCTCTAGAATGTGGGAGGAAGGCTGGCCATCCCAGAAAATCCACGTGGTCACGGAGACCGTTCAAACTCTACACTGACTGTGCCAGAGACTGGGATTGAACCTGGCTTACTGGAGCGGTGAGACAGCGGCTTGGGGTGGCTTTAAGGGAATAAAGATCATAAAATGACAGAATTTTATATAAAGATTTAAAATAATTTAGTTCAATCTGAAACTAAGATTTTAAGTGCGAACAAATGAATTATGAAAGCATGAGTAAATTGGATTTCAAAGAGTAGGTAATTGAATTAAAAGCCATGACACTAAGCTAGAAATGACTAACATTTAAATAGTGAATAAGTAGCATATAAACAAATATGTATCACTTTAATACAAACATATCCAGCAATAGTTCAATTGTGATTAACAGGAGAAGTTCACGACATTATTGAATCACAGTAAAAGATGATGATGTTACCAAACACAGCACTGAGCCTGGAATGTGTCAAAGAATGCAAAGGATGACAAGATGCCCAGAGACTAGCTTGAGTTTAGAGTTAACAGTACAAGTGAATGGGGTGCCAGGCTATTTTAAAGATAGTTTACAATTCAACAAGTGACATCACTGAGTAAAATGGCTACAGATCCAGCAGAGAAGGGAATGGAACTTACAGGAACAGGCATGGACAAACATAATCAAGTACTCCATGGGACATAATTAATCCCTGCCATTAGAAGGGAGAGAGACGGGGAAATGTTTTCAACAGGAAAAGCAAACCAGGTCACCACTTAACCTAATGCAGGTGCATTCTTGTAATCGATTATTTGAGATTAAATTAGAGATCTTTTAGAAGTGAACTGGATAATTAAGGACAGCTAGGCTGAATTATTAAACAACATTGTTTTTGATCTATATAATAGATTTTAAGGCAGTGACTGATAGTGTCAATAAAAGATGCTCATCAGATGCTGAGAACAAAATTCCTTGAACATGTTTGTAGAGTTGAAAATGTCATAGTGTAGGATTTTTGGTCGCTTTTGCAGTTTACGTAGCCCCCCCTCCCCCCCCCATCCCAACAAGGAAGGGCACCAATGGTGCAGGTTTTGTTTGCCGCACACCCGCCAGGCAGGAGCCCAGGGAAACTGCATTTTCATGGGAGGGTCTGTTTGGTCGTATAATTAAATTTTAAAGCCAGCAATTTCTTTGCAGCCATTTGCTAATAGTGATTGATTGCTCTTTCATTGGGAAGCTGTTACTGGATCACAATGATTGATTGCAGTTAGTAGACCAGTGTGAGGTCTTCATTTCCATCTTGGTATATAGTCAGTACTCCTGCATCATGCAGAGGTATTTTATCTACCAGTAAAAGAGAACTGGAAGTAATTAGGCCTAGAATCAGATTTATTAGCATTGTCATATGTCATGAATTTGGTTTGATTTGTCACATGTGCATTGAAATATCAAAACATGCAATGAACTGCAGCGTGTTTGTGTCAGAAACCAACCGTCTGAGAATGTGCTGGGGGCAGCCCGCAAGTGTCACCATACTTCCATCGCCAACGCAGCATGCCCACAATTTATTAACACTAACCCATCTTTGGAATGTGCGACCATTCAGAAACCTGATGATAGAGGAGAAGAAATGGTTCTTAAAATTTTGAGTGTGGCCTTCAGGCTTTTGTACCTCCTTCCTGATAGTAGTAACGAGAAGAAGGTATGCCCTGGATGATAAGGGTCTTTAGACCACAAGACCCATAAGATCTTAAGACCATACAACAGAGGAGCAGAATTAGGTCATTTTGGCCTAATGAGTCTGCTCCATCATTCCATCATGGCTGATTTATTATCTCTCTCAAACCCATTCTCCTGCATTCTCCGAGTGAGAGTGATTTTTGGGTTTAGCACATTTACATTTAGCAAATGACTTTGGCTACAGTCTTCACATCTGAATATGGATTGTGGATTTGATTTGGAGTGCAGCTCTGAACAATGGATTCCTGAAAGCCGTGAATCCCAGACCAGATAATACTGATTAAAGTTCATTTAGATGTCTGTGGTGTGAATTGGGAGGTGTGAAGTTTGTGTGTAGTTTCAAAAATAAAGCATTGTGGATGCATTGTAAATATGGAATTGTCCTTTGATGTTCAGCACAAACGGTGTAGCACGTTGGGCCACCCAGACCTTTTGACTGAAAGGACCTCAATAGGAAGCCTGCTGTATCTTGCTTTGCTGAATAAAGAAGCTGCTTCATACCTACCAGTAATTTTCTCCAGTGACTTCATTCATGCAACACTCCCCAGAACCTTTGACACCTTTACTAATCAACATGATGGATGCTGCCTTCTTGAGGCGCTGCCTCGTGAAATGTCCTCGATGGTCCAGAGAGTGGTGACCGTGGTGGAACTGGCTGCATCTGCAGCCTCTTGAGATCCTGAGCATTGGAGCCTCCATACCAGACGGTGATGCAACCAGTCAGAATGCTCTTCACCGTACATCTGTTGAAACTTCCAAGAGTCTTTGGTGACGTACCAAATCTCCTCAAACTCGTAATCGGGCACAGCTGCTGGCGTGCCTTCATGATTCGAGCAATGTGTAAATCCTCTGGGATGTTGATGCCCAGGAGCACGAAGCTGCTCACCTTTTCCACAGTTGTTCCTTCAATAAGGACTGGCCTGTGTTCTCCCAATTTCGCCTTCTTGAAGTTCACAATCAATTCCTTGGTCTTGCTAAGTTTCAGCACGAGCTTTCATTGTGACACCACTCGACCAGTCTATCTATCTCACTCCTATCTATCGATCAATCCTCATTGCCATCTGAGGTTCTGGCAACAGCAGACGGGGCATTAAGAATTTATAGATGGCATTTAAACTGTGCCTAACCACATAGTCATGAGTGTGGGGAGAGTAGAACAATGGTCTAATTCCCCATTGGCAAAGAAGCAGTGTAGCAAGAGTTGAAGGGACCTTTGCCAAATGTTTATATGCTCCCAGCTGCAATTTTTTTTTTGCATGTGAATAGAAAAGCATCATGTAGGTAGGCTGGGCTTTGCACACTTAAAAGCATTTAAAGGTCTTTCCTTTGCCTGGTCAAAGAGGGATAGAATTAAACAACATGGAAACATGCCCTTTGGCCCAACTCATCCATGCTGATCAGTTTGTCTAGCTGAGCTAGTGCCATTTGCCTGAATTTAGGCCATATTCCTCTAACTCGATCCTATCCGTGCATCTGTCAATATGTCTTTGAAATGCTGTCATCATACCTGCTTCCAGCACTTCCTCTGAATGCTCCTTCCATATACCCAGAACCCTCGACATGAAAAAATTACTCCCTCTGATCCATTTCATATCTTTTCTTTGCATGTTTAACAGATGTATGTCCTCTTATTTTTGACTCTCTGGGGGAAAGAAATGCCTTTATAAGTTTATCTTCAGCCTCTTACACTCCAGGATAAAAAGACACTGACTATTGAGTATCTCATTATTGTTGGAGGCCTCCTGTCCTGGTAGCATCCTCATGAATCTTTTCTACAGCCTTTCCAGTTTAATGACATCCTTCCCATGGCTAATCAACCAAAACTGCGCACAATCCTCCAACGACTTGTACAGTTGTTGTATGACATCCCAACTCCTGTTCTCGTTGCTCTGACTAATGAAGGCAAGCATGCCAAGTGCTTCCTTCACCATCCTGTCTACCAGTGAAAACAATATCTGTAGGAGCCATGTCTTGTGGGTTTATTATGTGTATTATGGTAACTAGTCACATTAGTGGTGGCGTGGTAAAGTGAAGGGAATAAATTACGTATTCGTGCTTATTTTGTGGCAGTTTGTAGCTTGGGACCGCAGAGGCTATATCTTTGCTGACCACTGAGACAACACTCAATAATGTTTAACTGCATGTGCACTAATTGCTACTAAAGGATCGGAATAGGGAATTTGACTCTTTTGGAGTTGTGGGTGTGTCGTGCAGTATGACAACTCTGTGGGGTCACAGGTTGGCAGCAATCGTTTTGTTTTAATTTTGGATCAATTTTACTGTTGCAGTATCTTCAACTGGCAAATCAATTATTTGCTCTTTCCAAATACAAGCTGTAACAATGTAATTGAGGTGAAGCTTGTTAATTTAGAAGACATTGGAGTGGTGCACCAGCATATTAACTGGGAGTTTGTGTAAATTACAACCTATTTCACTACCTTGCGTTCACATTTTTATCTTCTTAAATTTCCCGTCACTAGAATCCGCCCTCCCACAATTCTGAATATATTGTGAAATTGGCTAATTGCTTATTAGCAGATTAGTGATTGTCCAGCCTTCCTCTCATCAAGTTCATACTGAGAATAGTTTGCTTCCACTGCATGTTCGTCAGTTCTGAGTTCTCTGTGGGATGATCTGGAGCGTGATGGAGGGGTGGGTGGCAGATTGGGTTATTGTCCGTTCCTTATGTTACTTGTATGATCTCTATATGCTTCTGCCGAGGTTTTTGATGGATTCCTGGATGTTTCTCCATCAGTTTGAATGACCTTGGATCAGAGATTCCCATGAGTCAGCAAGGATGCTGAATTTTTTCAGGGATGCTTTGGCAATATCATTGAATTGTTCTCTTTGTCCTAAGTCTACCTATCTGAAATTCCCATTGATGTAGCCTTAGACCATAGTGCTGGGCTGGGAGTTCAGTATCAAGCAAGCTGATAATGTTAACATATTTTCTTTTACCTCAAAAGCTGCCTGATCTCTGAGTGTTTCCAACACCTTCTGTCTGAGCCAGAGAGCAGGAGGGTTAGAAGCAATTAACGTGGAGCACTGGGTCAGTGGTGAGCACTGAACACACAAATCAGACCGGGCTTCTGGATTGTGGAGCAGGGAAAAGTGATGACATTGGGATAGATTGAGGTCTCGGGATAGGGTATTGGCCAGATTATCATTAATGGTGCAGGGGTGCATGTGCTTGCCGCAGTGAACCTCAAAGAACATTTTTAAGGTGAACAGCATGAAGACCATGGATACTTTGAAGTCTCCAGGAGTGGAGAGATCCCTTGATCACCTTTAGCTGACATTAAAGTTGGCTTCAGCTCTCCAATTAAGATCTGACTCAGTGTCGGTGGCTGACATCATTCAAAGGCCTCAGATGCACTGATGTATTTCATACAAGTGTTGTCAAAACACATATTACACATTGATGGATATTACAGTAACCAAGGGATAGGGGGTTAGTTCAGGAAAGGAAGACAGGTATAAATGCAAGATTTCACCTCCTCCTTCACCTCTATTTGGGGCCACAAGCAGTCCTTCTAGATGAGGCAACCTTCACCCTTGAATCTATTGGTGTCATCTACTGTATCCGAATGCTCCCAATATGGCTTCCTCTACATTTGGTTGTGCATGTTTCTCCACACTGTCAAACTGCTTGTTAAAAGAATTTCCCCCAGACTTGAGTCGTGTGATATTCCTGTGGGATGGGTCTCCTTTCAGAGGGACTGCAGCTTCGGGGGCTGCTAAGTAACTTCTGTTGCACAGGTGCAGGGCATTAGGGAGGGGAAATGGACCCCAGATCTTAAAGTGACTGCGGCCCAATTGATGTTTTGGGAAGGGCCTGTTAGGTTGTTGAAGGTAAATTGACAATTCCTGCATTAACAATTCCTCTCTCCATAATCACAATTGCCTGCTAAAAGACCATTTTCAAATAGATATACCTTCTGAACACAGCACCCAGTTAGTCCCTGTTTAAATAAAATAAAATAGTTGAAATTCCTTCCTAGCAGGCATAGCCTTATTTAAGCAACTCATCCCAACCTCTCAAAATACAATATTCAGTATTGTACAAAGAAGGTGACCTAAATTTGCACTCCATATCTGTAAATGGAAACTAGAATCCATAAACAACAGTGTTACCATTGGGATAGGCTGCAGCTCTTTTTACCTTTATTAGGGAGGGAGTGCCTGCGTATGTTGAATTGTCGGGTGAATGATTAGTGTTTTTTGTACTACAGATCATGGTCTTTATCGGGGGTTTGCTATTGCATGCTTGGTGAGTGGAGGGTGCTGATACTTTTTTGTGGAAGTAGGTGGAGAGGGGGAGAGTCGTTGCTTTGCTGCTGTTTGTGCGTAGGGGCGCTTTGGGGTTCTAACGTTTTAACCATCACTCATTATTTGGGGCGCTCTTCTGTTTTCGTGGATGTTTGCGAAGAACAAGAATTTCAGGATGTATATTGCATTCTTTCTCTGATGGACTGAACAGGATACGGTTACATTCTCCAGTTGGGAAGTTAGGTTCACGAAGGGTTACCAAGGTAGGAAAAATTTGTTAGGGGAGTATCAGCACAGCTTGTAGTACTTCACCACAAGGAAGAGTTAAGGCATTTCTAGAGATGATCAGTGTCATCTGAAAATGTAAAGTATAAGGTGATGCAATGTCCATTCTGGTTGTTCCCTGAGAATTCTTGAGGAAGTCCATCATATCTGAATCAACGAGATAAATATCATTTTTTACTTTCACACTCTGTTCTTTGCTTTGACTAGATTAAGAACTAAAATAATTGAAAGAGGTGTAAAAACCCATCTACTTGATATACAACTTGTGGAACTGGGTTTATATTCTCCAAGAAGTGTAGAGTCACTTTTGTGGGCTGGATGAATGGTATGAAATCATTGATATCTCTGAGCACAATCCTGACTGTGGCTGTTCCAGATCTTGGAATGAGCCCACCATCCATTGCAATAACCTGAAAAGAATAAACTGGTATTTGTTCACAATCCAATTTCCTGGACAATGAGATTAATCCAGTCACCACATCAACATCAAATTCCTTGTTGCTTGTAGCATCTCCAACCTGCCCATTTCTGCCTTCATCAAGGTCAACTGTTGAAACTGTTAGTAAATCCGAGACACGTGATATTTCCATCCACTGTGACTGTATAAGTGGTTTGAGTGAAGACAGGACTGTTACCATTCACATCAGTGATAATTGCTTGAATGCCTAAGGAGGAAGACAGTGACGGTTGGCCTTTGTCTGAAGCATTCACTTCTATTGTAACCCATTCTACTAATTCTCTGTCAAGGTCCCCAATCACACCCAGTTCACCACTTGTGGAATTGATGCTGAACTTGCACTCTGTTAATTGCAGCAGGGAGAACTCAATGAGGCCACTCATTCACATCCAGGAGCTTCACTATAATCGATGCTGTACTTCTGAAACACACTGAATAACATTGAGCTTGATCAGTTGCTTGACCAATTAATTTATAAGTAGACTGGTGTTCTCTATCTAATGTCTGTTGGGCCCAGAGTACTGCATTTTGATCAAAGGTAAAATCTCCATTGGGATCCCCAGAGATTATGTTTAATGTCAAAGCAGCAGTCAGTTCAGTTATACAACATTCATACTGGCTTTATATTAATCTATTATAGGTCCATTTTCAATTAGATGAGCTGCTGCCAAATTTCCTGTCTGAAGTACTAGCGAGGGTAATATACAAATGACAGAATATTCAATTTTATGAGGTAAAGCAGAAATTTGCCACTTCTCAACAATAAAATGTTGAACGACAACCACATTTTTGTTTCATTGACCATTATTCCTGTAGGAGTTTCTTCAGGTGATAGATTATATTTACAGTAGAAAGCCTACTATGCCAAGCTGAGTGATAATGGGACAACATAAGAAAGCCCCAAATGCCACATAAACTGACTCTCCAGCATATATCAACAGATGAATCACAACATAAATCTCCACAAAATAAAGTGTTGGTGTCAATATGTCAATCCATGGCCTCCTCTACTGTAGCAATGAGGCCACACTCTGGTTGGATGAGCAACATCTTGTATTCTGTCTGGGTAGCCTCCAACCTGATGGCATGAACGTCGATTTTTTGAGCTTCTGGTAATGCCTCCCCTCTTCACCATTCCCCATTCCCTTTTCCCTCTCTCACTTAATCTCCTTGCCTGTTCATCACCTTCCTCTGGTGCTCCCTCCCCTTTTCTTTCTTCCATAGCCTTCTGTCCTCTCCTATCAGATTCCCCCTTCTCCAGACCAATCACCACTAATCAACTTCCCAGCTTTTTAGTTCACTCTCGTCCCCAGTTTCACCTATCACCTTGTGTTTCTTCCTCCCCTCCCCCCACCTTCAAATCCTGACTCCTCATCCTTTTTCTCTCCAGTCCTGCTGAAGGGTCTCAGCCCGAAACGTCAACTGTACTTTTTTCCATGGATGCCGCCTGGCCTGTGTTCCTCCAGCATTTTGTGAGTGTTACTTGGATTTCCAGCATCTGAGCATCTGCAGATTTTCTCTTGTAAGTGTTGGTGCAAGCAATTTTGGAAAGTGTAAAATATTGAGTGGTTTAAATATTCTAAAAGGAAATGCAGGTACTAAAATATTAAAGGGAAGAACATTTTTGAAAATATATGAATCACTGGGCCCATATGAAATTAATTCCTGGCCATTCAGAGAAGAGAACAAAGAGCAGCAGCCCAATCATCATTTTCAAACTTCCTTTGGCTATAGATGTGATGTCGTGTTACTAGGAAGCTCCTTAACGATGTAACATTGCTTATAAGGATGAAAGGGACAAAACCCAGAAGGCCAAATAATTATTCAATTGCAGAAAATTATTGCAAAGGAATCAGAATGACAATATCATTCATCAGTTGGAAAGAGCTATATGTAAATTAAGTCACAGAGGTGGTCATACAATAAGGAAACATGTTCTTTGGCTCATTCAGTCTGCACCTATTTGTATCCAAACATGAATCTAGGTACAGATTAATCTGTAATGTAACTTGAGTACAAGAGATGGGATGTTATGTGGAAGTTGTATAAATGTAGGTGAGACCAAATTTGGAGAGTTGTGTGCATTTCTGGTCACTGTCTGCAGGAAAGATATCAATAAGATTGAAAGAGGACAGAGAAAATTTAAAAGGATATTCCTGGGACTTGAGGACCTGAATTATAGAGAAAGGTTGAAAATGTTAGAACTTTATTCCCTAGAATGTAGAAGACTGAGAGGAGATTTGATAGAACATTGAACGTAGAAATTTACAGCACATTACAGGCCCTTTGGCCCACAATGTTATGCTGACCATGTAACCTACTCTAAAGACTGCTGAGAATTTCCCTAGCACATAGCCCTCTATTGTTCTAAGCTCCATGTACCTATTTAAGAGGCTCTTAAAAAACCCTATTGTATTCACCTCCACCACTGCCATTGGCAATGCATTCCACACACCCACCACTCTCTGTGTGAAAAACTTACCCCTGACATCCCCTCCGTACCTATTTCCAAATGCCCCCTTGTGTTAGTCATTTCAGCCCTGGAAAAAAGCCTCCGGCTATCTACACGATCAATGCCTCTCATCATCTTAGACACCTCTGTCAAGTCACCTCACATCTTCCATTGCTCCAAGGAGAAAAGGCCAAGTACATTCAACCTATTCTCATAAGGTACACCTTCTAATCCAGGCAACATCCTTGTAAATCTCCTCTGCACTCTCTCTATAGTATCCACATCCTTCCTGTAGTGAGGTGACCAGAACTGAACACAGTACTCCAGGTGGGGTCTGACCAAGGCCTTATATAGCTGTAATGTTACCTCATGGCTCTTGAACTCAATCCCACGGCTGATGAATGCCAACACACCATACGCCTCTTAACAACGCTGTCAATCTGTGCAGTAGCTTTGAGTGTCCTATCCACATGGACCCAAAGATCTCTCAGATCCTCCACGCTGCCAAGAGTCTTACCATTTATATTATATTCTGTCTTTAAATTAGACCTACAAAAATGAACCACTTCACACCTATCTGGGTTGAACTCCATCTGCCACTTCTCAGTCCAGTTCTGCACCCTATCGATGTCCCGCTGTAACCTCTGACAATCCTCCAGACAATCCACAACACCCCCAACCTTTGTGTCATCAGCAAACTTACGAACCTACCCTTCTACTTCTTCATCCAGGTCATTTGTAAAAATCACAAAGAGGAGGGGTCCCAGAACAGATCCCTGCGGAACACCACTAGTCACTGATCTCCATGCAGAATACGAATCATCTACAACTACCTTTTGCCTTCTGTGGAAAAGCCAGTCTGGATCCACAAAGCAAGGTCTCCTTGGATCCCATGCCTCTGAGGGAGCCTTCCATTGGGAACCTTATCAAATGCCTTATTGAAATCCATATACACTATATCCACTGCTCTACCTTCATCAATGTGTTTAGTCACATTCTCAAAGAATTCAGTCAGGCTCTTAAGGCACAACCTGCCTTTGACAAAGCCATGTTGACTATCCCTAATCAGATTATGATAGAGGTATACAAAATTATGATGGTATAGATAGAGTTAATGCAAGCAGGCTTTTTCCACTGAGGCTGGGTGAAACTAGAATTAGAGGTCATAAGTTAAAGGTGAAAGGTGAAACATTCAAGGGAACCCTGAGGGGGAACTTCTTTACTCAGAAAGTGGTACAAGTGGAATGAGTTGCTGGTGAAAATTTAAGACAAGTTTGGAAAAGTACATAAACCCCCATCTCCCAGGACATTCCTTGTTCTCATTACTGCCATCAGAAAGGAAGTACAGAAGCCTAAAGGTACACACTCAACAATTCAGGAACACCTTCTTCCCCTCTTCCGATTTCTGAATGGACATTGAACCCATGAACGCTACCTCACTACTTTTAAATTTTTATTTCTGCCCTACCTGTTTAATTGTTTCCCTATTATTATGTATTGCACTGTCATGCTGCTTTAAAGCCAACAAATTTCATGAAATATGCCGGTGATATTAAACCCGATTCTGATTCAAGATGTATGGGTCATCAGGTGTGGGTCAATCAAATGAGGCTGGGTGACAGTTTTGGTATGGACTTGATGGGCTGAAGGGCCTGTTTCTGTAGTGCGTTGTGACTTTATCACTCTGTAAGTTAAGGTACTGATTAATCTTGCAAGGTCAGCATAGATTTGTAAAAGGAAGATAGTGTTTGACTGATGTGACTGACATTTTAAAGAGAAATTAAACATATATGTAGATTTTCACATAGTTGGTAGCCAAAAAAAAAGGACAAGAGATACAAAGGAACCTTGCAGGTTGGATTCAAAATCAGTTCCATGGCTGGAAGCAAAATTTATTTATCAAAAGGCATTTTGTGATTGGAGTGTTTAAACTGAACCCTGGGATACAAATGCATGAACACCATTTGAACAAGCTCCCATAATACTATTAAATTCAAACATCCAACATACACCACACACAAAATGCTGATGGAATGCAGCAGGCCAGGCAGCATCTATAGGAAGAAGTACAGTCGACGTTTCTGGCCGAGACCCTTCGTCAGGACATGACAAAGGGTCTCGGCCCCAAACGTCAACTGTACTTCTTCCTATAGATGCTGCCTGGCCTGCTGCGTTCTTCCAGCATTTTGTGTATGTTGCTTAAATTTCCAGTATCTGCAGATTTTCTCGTGTTTGCATTTTTAAATCCAACATACATATTAGTTTCCACTCTCTCTCCACTTTAAGTACCAGTAATTTTTCTTTCTTGTTAGTCTTGTGTGCTTATGATGCCATTTATTATAATACTGAGGAAGTATAATTACCATACTGAGTAAATTTTTTTTGTATTTTTTGATCTACTGATAAAATCAGCTATTAACATCTGTAAAAACAGAACCTGTACACTACCCGGGGGGCAGCCTGGTAATAAGTTAATAACAGAATCTGGTAAAAACAGAACCTGTTCATTACCCAGGGGTAACCTGTAGACTCTGTTGCATATTGTGAAATAAAGCAGCGACCTGTGCTCACAAGTAGGGGGTCAGGCAAAGCCTGTGAGGAAAGGAACTGAGCTGATATTTCAAGTCAATGACCTCCAATAAGAATAAATCCATCTGGTTATTGCCGTGAAAAGTTAAATCTCCTTCTCTTTTGCTCGATGCTGCCAAATATATTGAGTGTCTCTGGCATTTTCTATTTTTATTTCAGTTTTCTAGTATCTGAAGTTTACTGGCTCGAGAAATGATTCAGGAGATTTGGGGTCATGGAAATAATGATCATCAAGTTGATAGTGAGAAAGAATGCTGGAAGCTGCAAGATGACGTCAATGACCTGGTCAGGTGAACAGAAAGGTGGCAAAGGGGCTTCAATCCAAAGAGTTGGGTGGTAACCTAGATTACCATCCATTTCTCTGGTAGGGAGGGAAGATAAGGAATACATAGTAAACATCAGGATGCTGGGAAGAATGGAGGAGTATAGGGAGTGCAATCAGAGATTGTAGATGGATTGTTAGGACATTGGTCGAGTGCAAAACATTTACTTCACTCCAGCAGGGATCAGTGTTATGCTTTGCACTCCAAAACATAAAACTAATCGAAATAAAAACACAGAGCTGGAAGTAAAGTGTCTAACTTCGTTTTTACTATAGCAAGGCATGTACGCATGATGTGGTGGTGTGATGACTTATACCATTCACTTACTTTTATATATAACCCATAATGAACTGTTTAAGTAAACAAAATTGTATATATACAGTATACTATATAATACAACTACTATATAGACATCAACAGCATAGTAATTTTTTTAATTGACCCATTCAGGCCTGAAGATTTAATTGCTGTAAAGGATTTCTTACTCTTTTGGGCTATCGTCTTTCTGGACAAGGAGGTCACCCGCTTGGCAGGTAAGACTTGTGGCTCTGAAACAATCTGAAGTTTTGAGGCCTCCTCCATGGTTGTTGTAGGAGTTGTCTCTGGGACTGCAGGAAGTGGTTCTGATAGTTCTGCATGGCAAGCTGCTGGATCTGTTGATCTATCCCAGGCCACCAGACGAAGCTTCAAATCAACAATTTCATTTTGACCACACCTAGGTGACCAACATGTAGCTCCTCCAACACTCTCAGCTTGGATGGTGCAACTACTCTCAATCCCCAGGTAAAGCAATCATGGTCAAGGGCAAGTTCATCCTGGCACTGCTAAAAAGAGGGAAACAGGGATTTTTACTGCACATCTCAGCCGTTTGGGTTGCAATGTAGACCTGAGACAGTGTGGGGACTTTTGTGGTTTCCCTTTGGATCAGGTCTGCCATAATAGGGAGACTTCCGATTTGCTTTAGGGAGAATCTGTCCAGAGGAGTTTACGCTTTTGAAAACTTTTCGGGTATTTCCTTTTCCAAAGATAAATGGGACAATCTATCAGCATTTCTATAATTAGTCATCCTCTTGAATTCAATCTTGTAATTGTGTCCTCCAAGAAAAAGAGCCCATCTCGGCAAATGCACTGCTGCTGTTGTTATTAGAACACACATTGAAAATGGGCACTAGTGGTTGATGATCAGTAATAAGGGTAAACTATCTCCCATTCAAGTACTGGTTCGAAACGTTTGACACCCCAAACCAGACTCAAGGTCTCTCTGTCAATCTGTGTGCAATTTTTCTGTGCAGCAGTTAGGGAACATGATGCAAAGGCTATGGGACGTTCACTTCCATCACTCATTACATGTGACATGACTGCACCTATACCACAAGATGAGACGTCACAGGCAAGCTGCACTGGGTGATGTGGATCATAATGTGTGAGTATAGTGTTTGACATCACCATTTCCTGTACCTTTTTGAAAGCCGCCTCACACTGCTTTGTCCACTGCCATTTCTTCCCAGTTTGTAGTAATGTTTTCACGGGATGGAGCACAGCAGCCAGGTTATGGTAACTGACAAATCTGAAAAAGCACCACATCTGTGACACCTCCTTTGGCCTTGGGGCATCCACATCTGCTTGAATTTTCTCAGCGCTCTTATGTAAAACTTGTGCATCAATACTGTGACCACAGTAAGTGACGCTTGGTTTAAAGGATTCACACTTGTTGAGTTGTGCTCTGAGCCCCAATCTACTAATCTCTTTAACACTCTGAGATTTTGGAGATATTCCTAGTCATCAATAATGACATCATCAGATAGCACTGAGTGCCTGGACAGCCTTGCCTGGTCCATGGCTTTCTGCTAGAATACAGGTGCAGATGTTACTCCAGAAATAAGCCTATTATAACAATAAAACCTTTTATGAGTGTTAAGGTGAGAAACATCACCTGTAATAGAGTCAACTAAAAGCAAATTACAAAAGATACTGGATGATGCCACAATTGTCTCCATGATGTACACCGTGAATGTGTTGGTGCCTCTGGGCCTCTGGTTGGGAGGCACATTGGACCAAGGAAGGGCCATACTCAGAGGGATTGTGAAAGTGATGAAAGCACTGGTCGGGCTATAACAGTTTTTGTAGGCAACGTATCTGAGAAAGCTTGTGATATGTTAATTAGGCAGTTACTTGCAAAATGTGGCTTGGTTGTAAGCTGGAAGAGAGTTCAAGGAGCTTCTGGAAAGTTACAAGCACTTGGCTTTTGAGAGTCTAGAGAACCAGAATTTACTCTACGCGCATTAAGGCTATTGGATGAACTTCAAGTGGGAGCTTGTAAAAGTAGATGGAAAGACCAAAGCCCAGCCAGATGAATGGAAGGCCAAAAAGAAAGGAGTCAATGGAGATATGAAAACAGAGGATTCCTCAGAAGAGGTAACTAATCAGGTTGTAAAGGGACCAAAAAGTAAAAGTTTACTCCAGTGAACGACTGTGAATGCTCCTTCTCAAGATAAAGACGCACAAACTAGAAGAAAAAAGGAGAAGAAAGGTGTCCAGAGCTGTCAGAGCCACTTCCTGCCATTTCAGAGACATCTATAGCCACCGTGGAGGTGGCCCAGAACCTGATTGTTTCACAGCCACAAGTCTCAGCTGCCGAGCAGAGTGACTCTCCCTCTCCTTTCAGTCTGGAAGGACACTATCCCACAAGAGTAAGAAAGCCTCCACAGCTATTAAATCTGTAGGGCCAAATGGGATCATTTTAAATTTGTTATGCTGTGAATGTCTATATATAGTAGTTGTATTATATACTATACTGTGTATATAAGCAACACACATCAAAGTTGCTGGTGAACGCAGCAGGCCAGGCAGCATCTGTAGGAAGAGGTGCAGTCGACGTTTCAGGCCGAGACCCTTCGTCAGGACTAACTGAAGGAAGAGTGAGTAAGGAATTTGAAAGTTGGAGGGGGAGGGGGAGATCCAAAATGATAGGAGAAGACAGGAGGGGGAGGGATAGAGCCAAGAGCTGGACAGGTGATTGGCAAAAGGGATATGAGAGGATCATGGGACAGGAGGTCTGGGAAGAAAGACAACGGGGGGGGACCCAGAGGATGGGCAAGGGGTATATTCAGAGGGACAGAGGGAGAAAAAGGAGAGTGAGAGAAAGAATGTGTGTATAAAAATAAGTAACAGATGGGGTACAAGGGGGAGGTGGGGCATTAGCGGAAGTTAGAGAAGTCGATGTTCATGCCATCAGGTTGGAGGCTACCCAGACGGAATATAAGGTGTTGTTCCTCCAACCTGAGTGTGGCTTCATCTTTACAGTAGAGGAGGCCGTGGATAGACATGTCAGAATGGGAATGGGATGTGGAATTAAAATGTGTGGCCACTGGGAGATCCTGCTTTCTCTGGCGGACAGAGCGTAGATGTTCAGCAAAGCGGTCTCCCAGTTTGCGTTGGGTCTCGCCAATATATAAAAGGCCACATCGGGAGCACCGGACACAGTATATCACCCCAGTCGACTCACAGGTGAAGTGTTGCCTCACCTGGAAGGACTGTTTGGGGCCCTGAATGGTGGTAAGGGAGGAAGTGTAAGGGCATGGGTAGCCTCCAACCTGATGGCATGAACATCGACTTCTCTAACTTCCGCTAATGCCCCACCTCCCCCTCGTACCCCATCTGTTACTTATTTTTATACACACATTCTTTCTCTCACTCTCCTTTTTCTCCCTTTGTCCCTCTGAATATACCCCTTGCCCATCCTCTGGGTCCCCCCCCCCTTGTCTTTCTCCCCGGACCTCCTGTCCCATGATCCTCTCGTATCCCCTTTTGCCTATCACCTGTCCAGCTCTTGGCTCCATCCCTCCCCCTCCTGTCTTCTCCTATCATTTTGGATCTCCCCCTCCCCCTCCAACTTTCAAATCCCTTACTCACTCTTCCTTCAGTTAGTCCTGACAAAGGGTCTTGGCCTGAAACGTCGACTGCACCTCTTCCTAGAGATGCTGCCTGGCCTGCTGCGTTCACCAGCAACTTTTATGTGTGTTGCTTGAATTTCCAGCTTCTGCAGAATTCCTGTTGTTATACTGTATATATAGTTGAGATGCTTTCTATATTGAGTTGGAGTTTATAGCTAAGCAGGAAAGACTGCAGGGTTTTTTATATAACTGTTAAGACAATCAAAGGTTATTTAATCTGCATTGCTAAAATGGCTTACACTGAATCATGTTTACCCATCTTGGATAACTATATATGCACAGTTTTTTTTATTCTGAGGCTCAGACATATTTCCAAGTCAATAATCCTTCAGTAAAATTGAGACATGCTAAAATGAAGAGGCTTCTCTGATTTCATCTTTTTAAAACATCTTTTTTATGATCGTAAGACATTAAGAAATTGAAATACTGCTGGTCTCCCCCTCAGCTCATTGCTTGTTGGCAGAGGTGCTGGAGGAGTCGGACTTGGTGCGGGCCATGTTGCTGCCTGTTACTGAAGGGCATCGAAGTCCGTGTGCAAAAGCGATGTGCAGTCTAACAGCAAGTGATTGTCTGAGACATTTTTCTCGTGATCACAAGGCCCTGTTGGACATTGGTAAAGTAAAATACTGCAGGAGGACTGCATGGACTCAGTTGCAGTGAAAACTAGGCCGCAGGCTGCGGGTCTGACTGTTACAGCAGTCGAGGAGGCAATGCGTTGCGGCGTCCATGGTGGATTGAGAGCTGGCCCCTTCTGTTGGTGCTATATATATATATATATATTTGTATGTCTATGTTTACTGCTATCTAATATGTACTATATGTGCCTTGTGCTGTGTATGACTGTGGTACTATGATTTGCCCCTTGGCGCCAGAGTAACGCTGTTTCATTTGGCCGTATTCATGGTTGAATGACAGTTAAACTTGAACTTCAACTTAATAATGTGGGATATGATTTCTTGTTCTTTTACCCTCTCATTATGAATGATTTCCTAAACATCAGCCATGCTCAAGACCCCTGCTCAGTCTATTTGAATGAATGAAATTGGAGTTGTGAAGTGACTTATATGAGGCCAGCAGATTTGACGTTAGCATGAAAGACATTTGTAACTAAGCTTCTCGTATAGTAAAGTGTTACAGAAATCACCATGGTGAAGGCCAGTAAAATATGAAAGACCGATCAGACTTGCTGGGGTCGGATCTCAGTCAGAAATCAACTGCTCTTCTCAAGTTTACGTGCGACTACACCAGTATCATGTACATCAACTGATTTTTGTTAGTTTTATTAAATGATGGGAAACAGGCATTTCCCTTATTATTTCTCCAGTTCAAGGAGGTAATCATTAGGTTTAGTAATCATAGTGGAATCACTCTTCTGATCCCAGTATAATTACATTTTGGCTGATTTACTTCCTCTCAATGGGGATGTCATTCTTTTTCCTCCAGGACATTGCAAATCCTTATGATGGACTGCTATAGACTAGTAAGCAATTTCACTGTTATGTGGAAAATATGTAATTACATGAGCCAAATGAAAATCAGAAATATTGGTCGCAGATGTTTGCATTGTTGACGCTTTTATATTGATAGTAAAATTTATCACTGAATTATCTCCAGTATGAAAACAGTACAGTTTAATATACGTAGTGATCTCCACATGTGTTTTTAAGTAAAATGATTGCATTGACTTCTGCCTGGCTGAAGGAACATAGTAGCAGAAATCAGCACTATCAGATTTAATTACTTCCATGCACAAATGGTGATGGTTATGATGTCAGAAGGAACGTCTGGATCAGCACAAGGTGCGGTAAAAATAACACAGGGAGAAGAATGAGTCAGACCAGCAGCTGTCAGACAAGCCAAATTCCCTCTTAACTTTGAATAGAGTTACTCATACTTGAGTCCCAGTAAGAACAAAGTGAAGTTAATAACTCAATGGACAGTTGAAGTTTGTTTTTCTCTCTCTGCACAAATCACATTAACGACATTCAGCATTTGAAGGAAAAGCATGAAATGAGTTGGAAACATTGACTCTGGTGTCTATGCAAACGAATTCAGGATTGGTGTGAGTGGAACACATTATTTCTAAATCGTTTTAGTTTCTCATTGTCTTATTTTATAAGGCTAGGGATTTTACTCTTACCCATGACTTGGAAAGCGAGTGGGATTGGAAATGGCCAAACTGTCAGGCTGTATAATGTCAGATTCTGCCCAATATCTAATCTAACCTGCAACACAACACGAGGAAGAAAGGGGAAGAGGCAGGGATAGAGTCCTTCCCAACGTGTTCACCTGTCTGTCGAAATGCCTCTGAACTATTCCTATTGTAGCTACTTCCACCATTTCCTTTGACGGCATGTTCCAAGCATGTTCTGTGTTAAAATCACTTGTCCTTTCTCACCTTAATCACTAGAATGATTCCGGGAATGAGAGGGTTAACATATGAGGAATGTTTGTCCACTCTTGGACTGTATTCCTTGGGGTTTAGAGGAATGAGGGGGGACCAATAGAAACATTTCGAATGTTGAAAGGCATGGACAGAGTGGATGCGGCAAAGTTGTTTCCCATGGTGGGGGAGTCTAGTACAAGAGGGCATGGATTAAGGATTGAAGGGGGCCCATTCAGAACAGAGATGCGAAGAATTTTTTTTAGCCAGAGGGTGGTGAATCTATGGAATTTGTTGCCACGGGCAGCAGTGGAGACTAAGTCATTGGGTGTATTTAAGGCAGAGTTTGATAGGTATCTGAGTAGCCAGGGCATCAAAGGTTATGGTGAGAAGGTGGGGGAGTGGGACTAAATGGGAGAATGGATCAGCTCATGATAAAATGGTGGAGCAGACTCGATGGTCTGAATGGCTGTCTTCTGCTCCTTTGTCTTATGTTCTTAAAGCTTTACCCTCTAGTACCTGAGAATCCCACCCTGGGAAATGGACTTTGATTATTTACTCCATCTTTCAGAAACCTGTGGGCTGAATCTCCAAGGACCCTCTAGTCATCAACACTCCCTAGGGCCCTGCCTGTTATTGTATACCTTTGTTTGCCTTCCCAAAATGCATCACTTTACACTTACAAACAAGAGAAAATCTGCAGGTGCTGGAAATCCAAACAACACACACAAAATGCTGGAGGAACTCAGCAGGCCAGGCAGCATCTATGGAAAAGAGTACAGTCGACGTTTTGGGCCGAAATCCTTCAGCAGGACTGGAGAAAAGAGGATGAGGAGTAGATTTAAAAGATGGGGGGGATGGGAGAGAGAAACACCCCTAGGGGAAGGGATGAAGTAAAAAGCTGGGAAATTGTTTGGTGAAAGAGATACAGGGCTGCAGAAAGGGGGGATCTGGTTGGAAGCTACCCAGACGGAATATAAGGTGTTGTTCTTCCAACCTAAGTGTGGCGTCATCACAACAGTAGAGGAGGCCATGGATAGACATATTGGAATGGGAATGGGAAGTGGAATTAAAATGAGTGACCACTGGGAGATCCCATTTTTTCTGGCGGATGAAGCATAGGAGCTCAGCGAAGCGGTCTCCCAGTCTCAACGATATACAGGAGTACCAGGCACAGTAGAAGACCTCAACAGACTCACAGATGAAGTGTCGCCTCATCTGGAAGGACTGTTTGGGGCCCTGAGTGTGTGCCTTCAGGCTTCTGTACCTCCTTCCTGATGGTAACAATGAGAAGAGGGCATGTCCTGGGTGATGGGCATCAACTTTCTGAGGCCCTGCTTCTTGAAGATGTTTTGGATACTACGGAGTAGCCGACTAATTTTACAACTTTCTGTAGTTTCTTTCGGTCCCATGCGGATGCCCCCCACCAAACTAGACAGTGATGCAGCCTGTCAGAATGCTCTCCACAATACCTCTCTAGAAGTTTTTGAGTGCTTTAGGTGATAAATCAAACCTCCTCAAACTTCTAATGAAATATAGCTGCTGTATATTACTCTGCATACCTCCAGCTCATGCACTTCATGCATGTAATGTTGTACCATATAATTCACCCAGTAACATGAATTGTACAGAGTATACATGCTTACAACTAAAACTAAAGCAAATCAGCACCCTTGGTCCTGGGAAATAGAATACTGGAGGGTTCAGTTTAACATTAACATATCTTCAAACAAAGTCCCATTGACAGGGCCGAAACAGTTTCAACAAAAGCTCTCTGAATGCTGAATGCTGAATGCTGAATGTTGATTATTCACAAAATATATGATACCAATATAAAATAGTGCAGTGTCACAAAGAATAAGGTAATTAATCTCCAACAGATTAAGTAATCAATTGGGGCTTTGTGTTACAACCGCCTGGATTTCCATGTGATTTCCTACAGATAAATTGGAGAAAGGTTACATTGCTTCATTGGCTTTTTTCCAGATTTCCTCAAATCCCTAGGTTTACTATTGCCATATTGTCTAACTTGTCTCGTTTGAAAACTAGAACCTGGAGCATCGCTTTGGAGCGTGAAATAGAATTCACTTTGTACAACATTGAGGAAAGATAGTACATTAATTTGTTTTATGAATCAAGTTCTATCTTTATAAACTGTGTATTTCATCAATTGTATTTTCTTGCCTTCCCTCAGAGTTTTGCTGCTACTTGTCCTTGCACTGCTGTAAATAAACTTCTCAGGTGCTTTTGGAAGACACAGGGCATGATGGTAGGCCAATCGCATTACAGTGCCAGCAATTATTCCTGCTGCTGTGTATAAGGAGTTTGTAAGTTCTCTCTGTGACTGTGTGGGATTCCTCTGTATGCTCCGGTTCCTTCCCACATTCCTGCCGGCATGCTATGTTGGCGCCACAAGTGTGGCTAGCCTCAGCACATCGCAAATGATGATGCAAGATGATGCATTTGGAGTCTGCGCGGTAGCATAATGGTTAACATAACACTACTCCAGCGCCAGCGACTCAGGTTCAAAACCTGCTGCTGTCTGTAAGGAGTATGTACATTCTAGAGTCATATGGGTTAGTAGATTACTTGGTCACATGGGTGTAATTGGGCTGTGCAGTCTCATTGGGTCGGAAGGGATTGTTATCATGCTGAATCTCTAAATTAAAAATGAATAAACAAGCAAACTTGAGAAAGCAACATCTACAGCTCACCTTCATCAACATCAGCCACATTCGGATTTAAAACTCTTGTGTCAACATCTTCCACCATAGAAACGTTGTAGAAATCAGGGGTAAACACTAGAAGTATACCCAGATCGCACTGAACTGCCTCTCTGTATTCTCTGCCTTCACAGAGAGAAAGTAATATTTTGCCGACTCAGAGGGCGAGTGAGGGTAAAGTTTCTAGTGGTTGGGTTAATTACAAAGAGTCCATCCCCATCATCTTCTTGTATTGCATACACATTATCATTGACTCCCTGATCTGGAGTAGTGGCTGTTATTACACCTACTGTGGTGCCTGGATTGAATGAAGAAAACAGTATTTTTTATGTATATTCTTATCCAATGCAAACCCAAACACCTACTTCAGACTTTTTGAGAAAAAGCTGCATTTGGAAAGATTCAATTTTATTATTGATCTTATTTAAAAGCTTTAATCCGGTGCAAAAGGAAATCTGAGCTGATTTTTATTTCTTTTCTGTAATTATAGTACCTTGAATAGGTTGTAACCTGAACACAGTTATTTCCAAATATTGAAGTAAAATATCATACGGCAATAGCTTGTTCTTGTTGGGTGGTTCAAGATCATCCGTGGAGAATACGTAATGTGTTAGCTTGGAGAAATTCACACAGCGTATGGAAAGAAACGTAGTGTTCATTCTATCAAACAGTTTTCTTCACTTAAGTTTTTAAGAGAAGCTTTCTTGAGCATCAGAGGCTAAGCGGTGACCTAATAGAAGAATATACAAATATGAGAGGTATGAGCAGGGTAGATAGTCATGTGACAGTCTTTTTCTCAAGACTGGAAGTGCCAAATACTAGGGAGCATTGCTTTAAGATGAGAGGGGTAATGAGGGGGAAGTGGGCTAAAGGGCCTGTAATGTGCTGTAGATTTTCTATGTTACTATGTTTAAGGAAAATGGAAGAGGTAATGTTATTTTTTTTACACCATGAGAGGTAGGTGCCTGGAACACACAGGGAATGGAATGCATCAGCAGGCAGAGATATAGGACATGTACTGCTGGATGGGATTAGTTTGGATTGGCATAATGATTGGCACAGACATTGTGGGCAAAAAGGCTGTACTGTTCTCTATATTCCATTTTTTAGTGCGCTATGTTCTATGTTCTAATCTTGTGCAAAATATTTGTCTGATTTTGCACTTTGTTACGTACCCCGTAACTGGGTTGCCAAACCAGCAGAAATGGATCACTCAGTTGGAGTCTGGATTACTAGAACTAAGAAAGTTTTATTAAAGAAACAAGCAACACAGTAATCGAAAGGATAATAAATGCAACAGTTCAGCAATGATAAACACACATGTGCACAGAATTAAGATAACAGCATCAATCAAGCTCTATCGTTGTCTAGGGGTAAATGACCAAATTTCAAAGTGACACAAAAGTTCAGTCCAATTTAGTTCAGTTCGCAGTAATCGTTGCCATGGCGATGGACAACGTGGGGGGAGAGAGAGAGAGAATGGGAACGACTGATCATTCAGACACGGCTTCCACTCACAGACCAGCGATATGGCTCACAAGCAGCTTTTGGGCAGGTCCTTGGTGATGTCACCTGAGGACACCGACTGTGACCCCTCCTCCAGATGCGGTCGATCCTCTGCAGTGAACCCGGCACCCAAGCAAGGGCGGACACACACTGGGTTCCCGCTGATCGTACCTTTCCACCCTGTGCGTTGTCCGATACTTCCCACCGACTCGTGAGAGGCGCACCACTTCCAGGGTCTCGTTACCTCGGGTGTCGTGTGTGTCCCTTAGCGAACCGGTCCCTTTTTATCCCCCTGCTGGGGTATCGCCTGTCCATCACTTCAAACAGTTCAGGGTTCAAAGGGGGAGCCGCTCCAGACAGCTCGCTACACATCTCCAGGTGCTGTTTCATTGTGTCCCTTATCTCTCTCTTGAAGACAGGTGGCAGACCAACTGCTGATCACACAGGACAGCTAACATCTTATCTATGTGTATTCTCGTCACAACTTCTAAACTTCCAACTCCAAAGATAGTCAAGAGAAAAATTCATAATATCTAAAGATCACTTTAATTATTCCAAATTAGCTAAATCCTCCTCACATTGCATATTTCTGGCCTCAACATGCTTTGGCGTATTACATATTCACTGGCTCTATTTATTCTCAAAAGCTGTATTGCCACCTGAGCTGATTTACAACTCATTTTGAAGCAGGCATGATTAGGTCATCAGATCACTTCCATTATCTGAATAAATATAAGTTTTCTTATATTAATTCTTATTTGAAGCTTTCTAATTTTATACTGTTAATTGTTGAGTGCAATTAGCTTCCATTTGTTTATATGGTCCATACATCTCAGCTACTTAAAGAACTGTTCTTGGTCATCTTTTGCATATGAAAAAAAGTGTAGTTTTGGAATGTGTTTTCATGTCTTAAAAGTCTGAGTTTCACAATCATCTTCATCATTCTTCTCAACAATATATTGCATCACTCCTGTAGTTTCACATTACAAAAGAACAATATATAATAATAGTGGGTACAGAGAATTGCCACTATTTGGCCGGGAAACAATGAACCCAAATCTAGAAGTCTCTATCAGAACCTGCTTGCACTTTCTGCAAATGCATAGATCCAGATCTGCATCTTGTAGAAAAGGAGATAGGAGCCAGAATTAGTGATGGAAAAGCTAGAAGCAATTGTTACTATGGTACCACTGGGTAAAGACATCATGAGCCAAATAAATAAATCAACCTGGGCTAATTTGTCAGGTTTATGCCCAACAAGAATTATTACATCCACATTTTGTTGTGCAGATTTCCTAATAATACAAAATTAAATCACAACACCTGAAGCTACATCCTCCTGGACGTCGAAACAGTAAACCTTTGAGAAGAACGGCCTGTTGTTGTGAATGATTCTGGGGTTCTTGCTCGATGCTTTTTGTGAAGATTCAATATTATTCTTGGCAGAATGAGACTCTTGGTTCAGATCTGCAATTGCCTAATATTACTTACTGGTGAAATCAGTGTACGGGTCACAAGCTGTATCACCTGTCATATCTGCATTCATGCACTGCTTAAAAAAAATAATTGTACAGATCTTTAAGTCCATTATGTAATTTGAAATGTGTTTTCATGTCTGCAGGACTAAAGCACATTATCAGCCATGTGTGAAATGAGTAGACTAACTCGTATGTCTGTGAAATATGGAGGGAAACCGGAGCATCTGACAGCCATATTAGCAGCTTTATGATAGGGATGGTAACCCATCCATTTATGCAGATATTTATCAACCTTTCATGTGAGTCATTTTATTTTCATGAAATGTTTATCATTGTTTATGAGTGAAAATTAAAGTGGAATATACAAGGTCAAGTTCCTGTTTTGTGCAAAATATACTCTGCATTATTTTTAGAGTAAAACACTTGGCTGTAAATTCTCATTGCCATGATTTTTTTGTTTGAAGACATCACTCATGAAAAGAAATTAGAGAAATTCGTTGTTTCTCTTCTTTCAACAATAACTGGCTTGGATGTGAATGTTTTTAACAAGTTACAATCTGGGAAGCTTGAGCTAATGAGATCCATTTGTTGTCAATAATTTGAATATAATCACACTGTTGTCACCCAGCACTCAGAGCATCCACCTCAATGACCTGTCATCAGTACAAACCACTAAGCTGGAAATGCATGATGCATGTTAACAGCTATTGGGAGGGGTCACAGGAGTTTGTTGTGAGGCCTTTGGAGTGCTACACACAGATAGCCAAACCTCAAAAGTTTAGAACTGCCAGTTCTGGACCTGGAATCTGTGTTAACACAAAAACGTTGGAAGCGACGGCTTACCGGCTGAGTTGTACTCGGCTCTGTGGAACTGGTTGCGCCCAGACCTGCTGGAAGTGTATAACGCTATGCTTCTGGCCGGCAGTATGTCTGAGTCCATGAGGAAGGGCATCATCACCCTCGTCTACAAGCAGAAGGGGGAAAGGGAGGACATTAGAAATTGGAGACCCATCTCTCTCCTGAATGTGGATTACAAGATCCTGTCCAAGGCTATCGCCAACAGGGTCAAGTCTGCTCTGGGACAGGTGATTCACCCAGACCAAACCTGTGCTGTACCAGGCAGGAAGATCTCAGACAGCTTTGCGCTGCTGAGGGACACCATCGCCTACGTGCAAGACAGGGGGGTGGACGCCTGCCTGGTCAGCTTGGACCAGGAGAAAGTCTTCGACAGGATATCGCACACGTACATGGCGGACGTGCTCTCCAAAATCGGATTTGGGGAGGGAATCCGGAATTGGATTAGACTGCTCTACACAGACATCCGTAGTGCAGTCCAGGTCAACGGGTGGGAAACAGACAGCTTCCCCATCAGGTCTGGAGTCAGGCAGGGCTGTCCCCTCTCCCCTGTCTTGTTTGTCTGCTGCATAGAACCCTTTGCAGAAGCCATCAGGAGGGATGAAGGCATAAGAGGAGTGATGCTGCCAGGCAGTGGAGGGACCCAAGTGAAAACCTCCCTGTACATGGACGACATCACCGTCTTCTGCTCTGATCCAAGGTCAGTTCGCAGGTTGATTGGCACCTGAGAACAGTTTGAGCTAGCGTCGGCGGCCAGGGTCAACCACACGAAGAGCGAAGCCATGCTCTTCAGCAACTGGCCCGACCGATCCAGTGTCCCCTTCACCATCAGGTCTGACCACGTGAAGGTGTTGGGGTTCTGGTTCGGAGGGGCTGAGGCGTGCAACAAGAACTGGCAGGAGCGGACTGCCAAGGTGAAACAGAAACTGGGACTGTGGGGAGGGCGCTCCCTGTCAATAACGGGCAAGAACCTGGTCATCAGGTGTGAGGTGCTCTCAGGGCTGCTGTACTTGGCGCAGGTCTGGCCTGTCCCCCGCTCCTACAGCTCGGAAATCACCCGAGCTGTCTTCAGATTCGTCTGGGGATCCAAGATGGAGCAGGTGAGATGGACCATCATGCACAAGTCCCTGGCCAACGGGGGCAAGAACATCCCCAATGTCGCCCTCACCCTGATGGCCAGCTTCATATGTGGCTGCATCAGGTTGTGTGTAGAACCCAGGTATGTGGGCACCAAGTACCACTATGTGCCCAGGTTCTACCTGTCGCCCTGGCTATGAAGGATGGGTCTGGCCCCACTCCCGCGCAACGCCCCAGTCAGTTGGTCATTGCCAGCATACCTGTCCTACGTAGCAAAGTTCTTCCAGGACAACGCCTTTGACCACAGGGCCATCAGGCAGTGGTCGGCACGTAATGTCCTGCAGACACTGCAGGAGAAGAACATGATGGACACAGTGGGGTGGTTCCCTGAGCAGACTGTCCGGTTCATCTGGCAAAATGCCTCATCGCCAGATCTCACCAACAGGCACCAAGACCTCGCCTGGCTGGCGGTGAGAGGGGCCCTCCCAGTCAGATCCCTCCTGTACGCCCGGAATGTCGTCTCCGCACCCCACTGCCCACGGGAGGACTGCAGTGAGGAGGAGTCTTTGACCCACCTCTTTGCACACTGTCAGTTCGCAAAGAGGGTGTGGAGGAGGATGGACGGGCTGGCGTCACGTTTCATCCCCAGCAGCTGTGTAACAGAGGACTCTCTGATCTACGGGCTGTTCCTGGGGACGCACACGGAGACCAACATCCGGTGCTGCTGGCATATTATCAACTCGGTGAAAGACGCTCTTTGGTCAGCCCGAAACTTGATGATCTACCAGCACATGGAGATGTCCGTGGGAGAATGCTGCTGACTGGCACATTCTCGGTTGCAGGAGTACGTGCTGAGGGACGCACTGAAACTTGGTGCAGCCACCGCAAGGGCCCGGTGGGGAAGGACCACGGTATAGGTTTCTCCACCCGTGGGAGTGGGAGGGGTCGGGGAGCGGGGAGTATACATCTCAACAATGACGTGGTAAGCTGAACTACTGGAGTGCCACATGGGTGACTATAAATACGGATATGTACTGACTATAATGGAAACGTATGTAAAGGATGAAAAGTTATTGAATGGTTTATTGTATATATTTATTTTTGAATAAAGTATATTTTGAAATAAAAAAAACATTCTATGGGCCTTACCTCCATGATCTCCCATCTGGGTGGAGTGCTAAGAGCTTGTGTAGGCTTGGGAGGAGGTTGCAAGAGGGAATGGTGAATCACAGGGATGATAGGGATAGGGAAAGTTAAATATTTGGGAGAAGATCAGGGGAGTTGTGTAGTGAATTGTGGTGGGGAAGGGGAGAGAAGATTGTGGGAGTATGGATAGAGTAAACTAGTGTACTAGTGATGAGGGAATGGGGACTTTATTGAAAAGGCAGAGGCAGGTAAAGCTCAAAAGGGTGGGATGGTGCAGGGAGAGATCTGGGGATCCATGGAGGACATCAGAATTGGGATCCAAATGCAGTGGTAGTGAAGTGGGACAATTACTGGGCACATTAATAAAGCAGAAGCTTGATGAACCATGCTTCAAATACAGTTTGCAGTTCTAATCACTTGGCTATAAGAATGATGTCATTAGAACATAGGGTAATACAACAGAATACTGATCCTTTGGCCCACAACGTTTTCCCAAAAATTCAACCTACTCCAAGATCAATCTAACCCTTCCCTTCCACATAGCCCTACATTTTTTTCATCTATGCACCTACTTAAGAGTCTCAAACATGTCCCTAATATATCGGCCTCTACCACCATTCCTGGCAGCATGTTCCACGATCCTACCATTCTCAGTGTAAAAAATCTGCTTCTGACATCTTCCCTAAACTTTCTCCCGAATGCCTTAATGTTATGCCTCCTTGTTTTAGCCACTTCTACCCTGGGATAAAGTCTCTGGCTGTCTAATCGATCTATGCTTCTTATCTTGTACACCTCGATCAAGTCACATCTCATCCTCCTTCACTTCAAAGAAAAAACCTGAGGTCACTCAACCTATCTTCATAGGACAAGCTTCCTAATCCAGGCATCACCCTGGTAAATCTCCTCTGCACCTTCTAGAAGGCTTCTAAATCCTTCCTACAATGAGGCAAGTTTTATAGAGCTGCAACATTATCTCAAGGCTCTTGAACTCAATTCCTAGAATAATGAAAGCTAACACACCATACACCTTCTTAATCAATCTATCAATTATGCTGTATCTTTGAGGTTGTAACTATGCTGTAACTATGAATGTGAACTCCAATATCCTTCTTTTCCTTCATACTGTTAAGAATCCTGCCATTAACCCTGTGCTCTGCTTAGAATTAGACCTTCTAAAGTAAATCACTTCACACTCCTTGGGGTTGAACTCCATCTGCCTCTTCTCAGCCCAGCTCTGCATCCTCCATATGTCCATATTGCATTTCAACCTACACCAACGCTCCACGCTATCCACAACTCCACCAACCTTCATGTCATCTGCAAACTTACTAGCCCCCATTTCCATTTCCTGATCCAAGTCATTTCTAAAAATCACAAAGGGCAGGGGTTCCAGAAGAAATCCCTGAAGAACACCACTGGTCACTGATCTCCAGACCTTTTGAATGAGCCTACCACAGGGAACCTTGTCAAATGCTTTATTAAAGTCCCTACCTACCACATCTACTACGCTGCCTTCATTGATACGTTTTGACTCTTCCTCAAAGAATTCAGTCAGGCTTGTGAGGCACAATCTGCCACTCACAAAGAAATGTTGACTATACTTAATCAATCTATGCTTCTCCAAATGCCCATAAGTTTTGTCTTTAAGAATCCTCTCTGATCCCAAAGTAGGATGGAAAATTGATTGACTGGGTCTGGAGGCTTGAGTTATGGGGAGAGTCAGTACAGGCTGGGACACTTTTCCTTGGAACATTTGGAGGGTAGATGGTGACCTTAAAGAGCCTTATAATATCATAGTAACATAGAAAAAGTGAATTGCCACATTTCCAGAGCGGGAGATACAAAACTTAGAGGCATAGGTTTCAGGAGAGAGGGGAAAGATTTTAAAGGGGTCTGAGCAGAAATATTTTTACAGAAAGGATGGTAGGTATACTGAAGGAACTGCCAGACTAAGTGGTAAAGATGGGTACAATTACAATGTTTAAAAGATATTTGGACAAGTATATGGATGGGAAATATTTACAACAGGGTTTTCCAATCTTTTTTTATGCCATGAACCAATACCATTAAAGAAAGAGTCCATGAACTCTGGGTTGTGGACTCCTGATTTAGAGGGATATGGACCAAATGTAGGGAAATGAAAGAATTGGACCAATTATATGATTCTGTATGAAGATTCTTCAGAGAACTGAGCATTCTAGTAACACAGAAACAGGTCTTAATCCTTGAGTTATGATATGCTTAAGCAGTTGAGCAGCATATATTTCGAAATGCAATGTAGAAAATCACCTTGTTTGCCATTTGATATCACTGAACAACATCAGTGGGCTCCTCAGGAGCTACTGTAGGGTAATGTAATTGGTGGAAACAGAGAGAATTCACAGCCACTGACTTTGTGTTGGGGTTCACTTTCAGAGGCTGGTCTGACATAATGAGGTAATTACATAAAGGAATTCAAGCCCACTTTGTGTTCAGCTTTTGGTGTGCAATAAATTAATTGCTACGGCTTTTCTGAAACACAAAGTGCCTCTGTCGTTTTATTTGTAAGAACTTACACTACGACTTATACAGACCCTGTGCACTCACAAAGTATCCAAGTGTCTTTACTGATCGGTTTTCTGATGAATAACATAGTGTATAAAAATAAGACCATAAGACAGAGTCACAGAGAAATACAGCACAGAAGCATGCCCTTTGGCCCATCTAGTCCATGCTAAACCATTTAAGCTACCTGCTCCCATCGACCTGCATCAGGATCATAGCCCACCATATCCTTACCATCCATGTATCTATTCAAACTTCTCTTAAATGTTGAAATTGAACTTCCATGCACCACTTACACTGGCAGCTCATTCCACACTCATGACCCTCTGAGTGAAGAAGTTTCCCCTCAGGTTTCCCTTAAACTTTTCACCTTTCACCCTTAACCCATGACCTCTGGTTGTAGTCCCATCCAAACCCAGTGGAAAAAGCCTGCTTGCAATTACCCTATCTATACCCTCATAATTTTGTATACCTCTATCAAATCTCTTCTGATTCTCCTACATTCCAAGGAATAAAGCCCTAACCTGTTCAATCTTTCCTTATAGCTCAGGTCCTCCAGACCTGGCAACATTAAATTTCCTCTTTCATCCTTGTTTACATCTTTCTTGTAGCTAGGTGACCAGAACTGCACACAATATTCAAAATTAGGATTCAACAACGTCTTATACAACTTCATCATAACATCCCATCTTCTGTACTCAAGACATTGATTTATGAAGGTCAATATACCAAAAGATTTCTTTACGACACCATCTACCAGTGATGCCACGTTCAATGAATTATGTACCTGTATTCCTAGATAGCTCTTTACAAGTTTGTTCTTCTAAATCACTAGGACTGTTGGGCAGTCTGTAATATAGCCCAATTAACATGGTCATACCTTTCTTATTTCTCAGTTCCACCCATAACACCTTACTGGATGAGTTCTCCAGTCTGTCCTGATTGAGCTCTGAGATGACATTTTCCCTGGTGAGTAACACCAGCCTTCCTCCTTTAATCCCTCCCGCTTTATCATGTTTAAAACAATGTAACCCTGGAATATTGAGCTGCTAGTCCTGCCCCTCCTGCAACCATGTGCCCCTAATATCTACAACGTCACAATTCCAGGTGTTGATCTGTGCCCTGAGCTCATCCACATTTCCTATGATACTTCTTGCATTGAAGTATACACAGCTCAAGACAATAGTCATACCATGCTCAACCTTTTGATTCCTGACTTTGTATGAGTTCTTACCAATATCTGTCTCCACCACCTCTCTGCTAGCACTCTGGTTTCCATCCCTCTGAAACTCTAGTTTAAACCCCACCGTGCAGAATTAGCAAACCTTCCTGCTAGAATATTCGTCCCCTTCCAGTTCAGGTGCAAATGGTCCCTTCTGTACAGGTCCCACTAGCAAGTGGCATGGGTAGCAACCTTGAGATCATAGCACTGAAGGGTTTTAATTGGCACCCAACTCTATGAACTCGCTGTGAGGAACCTTGTCACTCGTCCTACCCATGTATTGGTCCCTATAGGGACCACAATCTCTAACTGTTCATCCTCACACTGGAGAAGGTTGAGGACTTGATCTGAGATGTCCTGGACCCTGGCCCCTGGGAGGCAACATACCATCTGGGACTCTTGTTCTTGCCCATAGGAGAAGAATCAGGCCATTTGGCCCATCCAGTTACCTCCACCATTCTATCTCAACATCATTCTCCTGCCTTCTCTCCGAAACCTTTGATGCCCCGAGTAATCAAGAACCTATCAATCTCCGCTTTAAATATACTTAATGTCTTGGCTCCTCAACCACCTGTGGTAATGAACTCCACAGATTCACTACCCTCTGTCTAAGGAAACTCCTCCTCATCTCTGCTCTAAAAGGATTACTGCCATTAATACCTCTCTAGTCTGAGGCTGTGTCTTCTGATCCTAGACTCACCCACTATAGCAAACATCCTCCCAACATTCACTCTATCCAAACCTTTCAATATTCAATAGGTCTCAATGAGATCTCCCTCTGATTCTAATAAACTCTAGTGGGTACAGGCCCACAGCCATCAAATGCTCCTCATACATTAACCCTTTCATTCCTGGAATCATTCCTGTGAACTTCCTCTGGACCCTCTTTATTTCCACTCATCTTTTCTGAGATAAGAGGCCTAAAAGTGCTCACAATACTTCAAGAGCAGTCTGACCAATGTCTTATAATACCTCAGCATTACACCCTTGGTCTCATATTCTAGTCCTCTCGATATAAATGCTAACATTATATTTGTCTTCCTTATTACCAACTCAAGCTGCAAGTTAACCACAAAGGAATCCTACACAAGGAATCCCAAATTCCTTTGCGCCTCTTTTTTTTAAATTTTCTCCCCATTTAGAAAATATTTTATGCCTTCATTTCTTCTACCAAACTGCATGACACTTTCCTGCCATTTCTTTGCCCATTCTCCCAATCTGTCTAAATCCTTCTGCAGACTCCCAGCTTACTTAACGCTATATCCTCCCTCAACTATCTTCGTATCGTCTGCAAATCTGGCCACAAAGCCATCAATTCCGTCATCCAAATCCTTCACATATAGCATGAAAAGAAGCGGTCCCAACACCAATCACTGTGGAATACCACTAGTCACCAGCAGCCAACCAGAATAGGCCCCTTTATCCCCACTTTTGCCTCCTGCCAGTCAACAATCTTCTATCCTTGTAATATCATGGGCCCTTTTCTTATTAAGCAGTCTTATGTGCATACCTTGTCAAAGACCTTCTGAAAATCTAAGTAAACAACACCCTCTATCTTGACTGTCTATCTTGACTGTTATTTTCTCAAAGAACTCCAACAGATTTGTCGGGGAAAATTTCCCCTGAAGGAAACCACGCTGACTTTGGCCTATTTTATCATTTGCCTCCAAGTATCCCAATATTGCATACTTAATAATGGTCTCTAACATCTGCCCAGCCACTGAAGTCAGCCTAACTGGCCTATAATTTCCTCTCTTTTGCCTCTCTCCCTTCTAAAAGTGACATTTGCAATATTCCAGTTCTCCAGAACCACTCCAGAATCTAGTAATTCTTGAAAGCTTATTACTAATACCTTCACAATCTCTTCAGCTATCTCCTTCAAAACTTTCAGGTCTAGTCCATCTGATCCAGGTGTTTTATTTACCTTCAGGCCTATCATCTTTCCAAGCAACTTCTCCTAGAAATGACAACTTCACTCACTTCTGCCCCTGACATTGTCAAACTTCTGGTATACTATTTGTGCCTTTCACAATGAAGACTGATGCAAAGACTTATGAAGTTCCTCCACCATTTCTTTATCCGACGTTACTACCACTACAGCATCATTTTCTAGCAGTCTGATATTCATTCTCACCTCTCTTTTACTCTTCATACGTATATTTGAAAAAACATTTGATCTCCTCTTTTACGTTATTGGCTAGCTTCCATTCATATTTCATCTTTTCTCTCCTTATGACTTTTTAGTTGACTTCTGTTGGTTTATAAAAGCTTCACAAATCTTCTACCTTCCCACTAATTTGTGGTATATTGTATGCCCTCTCCTTTGCTTTTATGCTGTCTTTGACTTTGCCTTCCAAATTGTCCTCAGAAACTCCAGCCATTGCTGATCTGCCATAATCCCTGCTACTGCCCCCTTTCAATCAACATTGGCCAGCTCTTCTCTCATGCCTCTGTAATTTCCTTTACTCCACGGTGATACTAATACATTTGATTTTAACTTCTCTCTCTCAAACTGCAGAATGAATTCTATCATATTATGATCACTGCTTCCTAAGTGTTCCTTTACCTTAAGCTCCCTAATCAAATTTTGTTCCTTACACAACACCCTATCTAGCATAGTCTAGTAAGTTCAAACACAATCTGCTCTAAAAAACTATCTCGTAGGCATTCTACAAATTCCCTCTGTTGGGATCCAGCACCAACCAGATTTTTCCAATCTACCTGCAAATTGAAATCCCCCACTAATATTGTAAGGTTTCCCTTTTTACATGCTTTTTCGATGTCCTGTTGTAATTCATATCCCACATCCTGGCTACTGTACAACAGCCCGAATACAACTCTTATTAGGGTTTTTTTACCCTTGCCATTTCTTAACTATCCACAAGGATTCTACACCTTCCAATCTTATGTTATTTCTTTTTAAGGATTTGATTTCATTTCTTACTGACAGAGCCACCCCGCCCCCTCTGCCTACCTGCCTGTCCTTCCAATACAAGGTGAATTCTTGGACGCTAAGCTCCCAACTATGATCTTCTTTCAGCCATGTCTCAGCTTTGTGCATAGCGTCATACCTGCCAATCTCCAACTGTGTTATAAGATTAACTACCTTATTCTGTATACTGTGAAATAACTACTCCATACTGTTGTATAAAATGTTACACTACAGTATAGAATATGTAGTCACATACATTTAAGACACATTAACTCAATGAACACATTTAGAACGCAAACACGAGGAAATCTGCAGATGCTGGAATTTCAAGCAACACATGAAAGTTGCTGGTGAAGGCAGCAGGCCAGGCAGCATCTCTAGGAAGATGTACAGTCGACGTTTTGGGCCGAGACCCTTCGTCAGGACTAACTGAAAGAAGAGCTAGTAAGAGATTTGAAAGTGGGAGGGGGAGGGGGAGATCCAAAATGATAGGAGAAGACAGGAGGGGGAGGGATGGAGCCAAGAGCTGGACAGTTGATTGGCAAAAGGGATATGAGACGATCATGGGACAAGAGGCCTAGGGAGAAAGGAAAGGGGGAGGGGGGAAGCCCAGAGGATGGGCAAGGGGTATAGTGAGAGGGACAGAGGGAGAATAAGGAGAGAGAGAAAAAGAATGCGTGTTAAAAATAAATAAATAAATAAATAAATAACGGATGGTGTACCCCACCTCCCCCTCGTACCCTATCCGTTATTTATTTATATATCCCACCTCCCCCTCGTACCCCATCCATTATTTATTTATATACATACACATTCTTTTTCTCTCTCTCCTTTTTCTCCCTCTGTCCCTCTCATGATACCCCTTGCCCATCCTCTGGGCTTCTCCCTCCCCTTTTCTTTCTCCCCGGGCCTCCTGTCCCATGATCCTCTCGTATCCCTTTTGCCAATCAACTGTCCAGCTCTTGGCTCCATTCCTCCCCCTCCTGTCTTCTCCTATCATTACAGATCTTCCCCTCCCCCTCCCACTTTCAAATCTCTTACTAGCTCTTTTTTCAGTTAGTCCTGACGAAGGTTCTCGGTCCAAAACGTCGACTGTACCTCTTCCTAGAGATGCTGCCTGGCCTGCTGCATTCACCAGCAACTTTTATGAGTATTGCTTGAAATTCCAGCATCTGCAGATTTCCTCGTGTTTGCATATTTTGATGAAGTATCATTTGCAGTGTTATAAACAAATATTTAAATCAATACTACTCTGCCAAGAACCATAAAAGACTAACAGCTCACAATGAATTGCAGCTAGATTGAATTAGTGCACTATTAAAACAGGTCAGAATTTAGTGAACAGTTTAGGAACACATCAACACTTGAAATAAAGCTAACTCTGTTATCACATTCAAACTGCCAATTACTTGATCCAAAGTGAAAAGAATATATGTTAAAAACATGCATACATCCAAAATAGTCACATTCTAAAGGCCATCACACAAGCTGTGTTAAAGCAAAGCTTAACTTTTAATCTTAAAGCTATGTAAGATTTGCTGGTTTTTTTCAGCAACACAAAACAAGATTGTGCCAAGCATGATGAATAACTTATTGGTGCATTCAGATAAATCATTAAAGCTAAGCAAACAAAACACAAAAGGAAATGCTGGATCCTCTTGACTGGGTTTGCATGCAAAGGTAGATGTTGTACTAGCAAGGTGGTTCACGCAGAACAGAACAGAATTTAGTTTAGGCATTGATTTTTTATTCAATGAAGAAAACAAACACACTCACCTTGTGCAGTATTAGACTAAGAATTAGCAGAGTTTGGTTACAGCATTGCCAGTTCGCCATTAGATCTGCTATAGAACGGACACTGGACTGAGTTCAAAGCTTCCAGCTAACCACACATCTATGTTATGCTCTGCAATTAACTTTAGTATTTCTGTCTGCCATGAGTCAGAAATACTAAAGAGGTTGCCATTTCCTCTATACTGAGTTGATCCCACGAAACAGTCTGGTTCCAAATAAGCATGTGTTAAAGCTGAGCGAATATGGCACAAGGCACAGAGAATCCAAGGCAAATAATCTGCTTGCTCTGGCCAGTCCGTCTTCGGCAGCTCTGTGAACTGCACTGGGATTTCAGCTTCCATGGGTCCAGTGCTGTTCTCTCAGCGAATGGGACACCTCCCATGAATGCAAGCAGACAATTTACATATCCAGGAGTCCACAACACAACAGATGTGTGATTACCAGGCCTAGTTAATGCAGTTTTGAGCATGAAATTTACCGGGTTTAAAAAAGAAACACCAAAATTATGCACTTGGGTAAGTTGTTACTCCACACAAAACAAGATAAACTCTGATTCATTGGTTTCTGTTTAAAAAAGTAATAAGCAATTTATTTCTCATTTGGTTGATCTGTATTTATAATTGCTGATCAGCTCAGACCATGGGAACTTTCTTTGATTAATTCTCTGTCCATAATCTGATGCAGATTATACATTTCAAATTCTGATCAGGTTGCAAAATGCAGTTTGAATCCCTCCCACTTTTTAAACTTGACATACATATATTTACTCAAAATTGAGGAAGTATTCAACTGGCTCTTCAATTCTGTTGTAAACTATTACAAATGGGCAATTAGATGAGTCACATAGTTATTATGTGTAATAAAGGTGAAAGGTAATTGAATTAAAGGATAAATTCATATTCTTCTGATAACTTTTTTGAATAAAATTGTCGTTAAACATCATCACTTCGTAAGAAAAAAAATTAAATGAGTCTACATATACCTACGCTTTCAGACTTTAAAAACCACAAAAGAATGAATGGTGAAAGAGTATTTTTGTTTCTCTACTAAAAAGTAATAAAGTTGTGCTGTATCAGCGTACTAATGAAGAGTTAATTACAGTTTGAATTTAAATTCATTGATTGCAAACTAGATTTATGTTTTTTTCTGAACCATGACTTTAATGGTATAAGCTTTGGTCATGAATTTCAATCCAACCCAGACTTCTTTTGGAGTAAAGTTATTTCTTGTCATACTTTAGTTTTGAAGATGTCTTCTTTCTACTCTAATTTTGTAGGTTTTGGGGTGGCTAGTGGGGGAATTATGGACTTTTGCAGAGATGGAAAAGTGGGTGGGTAGTTTGTGAGGTCGTGTGCTTCTTCCACCACTTATCTAAAGCTCCTATGTGCTGTCAATCCATGGCCTAGAGGTTCTCAATGCAATATTGAATGCTCCTTCTTCATTTTACGTGGTCATGAGCCAGAGGTTCCAAGGAATCAGTGGTAATGTTTCATTTCCTTGAATCTTTTCTTCTATGCATCTGGTAATATCCCACAACTGAGCGAGGAGCAGAGTCTGTTTTTCAAATTGATATTGGGCAATTAAACCAAGTGAACTAACCAGCAAAGCTGAGTGAAAGTAACTAGGACCTCAGTGCTGGGGATATGGGAATGGGAGAGGAAATTGACTTCGGTTCATTCATCCTGACAGTGAAATTGGAAGATTTTGCAGCAACAATCTTTAACTAAAGCCTGGCCATGTCTGCAAAAGATAGTCCAGATCTCACAAGCATACAAGGGCAGAGACAGAATAGTACAGTGCAGGAACAGGCCCTTCGCTCCACAATGTTGCGCTGAACTAAATTAGTAATCAAATGGCTAACTAAACTAATCTCTTCTACCTATACAATGTCCATATCCTTCCATTTTCCTCACATTCATGTGCCTATCTAAATGTCGCTTAAAATTCCCTACCATGTCTGCCTCTACCACCACCCCAGACGGTGCATTCTAGGCACCCACCACTCTGTAAAAAAAACTTGCCCCTCACATCTCCTTTGAAATTACCCCCTCTCAATTTAAATGCATGCCCTCTGGTGTTAGACATTTCAACCCTGGGAAAAAGATACTGTCTGCCTACTCTATTTGTGCCTCTCATAACCTTACAAACATTCTTCAGATCTCCCCTCAGACTCTTCCGTTCCAGAGAAAACAACCAAAGTTTTTTCAACCTCTCATTCTAACACATGCCCTCCAATCCAGACGACATCCTGGTAAACCTCTTCTTCACACTCTCCAAGGCCTGGACATCCGTTCTATAATGGGGTAGCCAGAAATGTACGCAATACTCCAGATGCAGCCTAACGAGAGTTGTATAAAGCTGTAACATAACTGACTTTTGAACTTAGTGCCTCGGCTAATACAGGCAAGCATGCCGTATGCCTTCGTAATGACCCCATCAACCTGATTAGCCACTTTCAGGGAGTTATGAACTTAGAACATAGAACATAAAAGACAATGTTGTGCTGAACCAGCTAAAAAACAAATCAAAAGCGGCTAAACACTAATCCCTCCTACCTACACCACGTCCATCCCCCTCCATCGTCCTTATGTCCATGTGCCTATCCAAACGTCTCTTAAAAGCCTCGAGCATATTTGCTTTACCACCATACCAGGCAGTGCGTTCCACGTATCTATGACTCTTTGAGTAAAATAAACTTACTGCTCATATCCTCCTTGAACCTACCTCCTCTCATCTTCAGTGCACGCCCTCTGGTAATTCAACCCTGGGAAACAGATACTCTCTTTTCACTCTATCTATGCCTCTCATTATCTTGTAAACCTCTACCAGATCTCCCCTCGGCCCCCAACACTCCAGAGAAAACAACCCAAGTTTATCCATCTTCTCGTGATAGCACATGCCCTCTAAACCAGGCAGCATCCTGGTAAACCTTTTCTGCACCCTCTCCACAGCCTCAACATCCTTCCTACAGTGGGGCAATCAGCACTATATGCAGTACTCCAGATCTGGCCTAACCAGAGTCTTGTAAGGTTGCAGCATAACCTCCTGTCTTTTGAACTCAATGCCTGAAGCAAGCATTCCATAAGCCTTCTTAACCACCTTATCGACCCATGTATCCACTTTCAAGGAGCAGTGAACTTGGATCCCAAGATTTCTCTGCTCAACAACACTGTACTGTTGCCTTACTTTGCCCTTAATACTTTACTGTCTCCTTGCATTTTGACCAGCTAAGGTGCAACACCTCACATTTGATGGGGTTAGATTCCATTTACTATTTCTCCCAACTGATCTACATATATCCTGTTGTATTCTTTGTCAGTCTTCTACATTATCCACAACACCACCAATCTTCATTACATCTGCAAGCCCACATATCTATATTTTCATCTGGGTTGTTTATGTACATAACAAACAACAGAGTTCCCAGTACAGATCCCTGCAGAACACCACTAATCACAGACTTCCAGCTAGAATAAGTCCCTCCAACCATGACCCTCTGTCTTCTGTGTTCAAGCCAGTTCTCAATCAAAATGGCCAATTCACCACTGATTGCACGCGTCTTAATCTTCTGGATGAGCCTCCCACAGGGGGCCTTGTCAAACACCTTAGTAAAATCCATACAGACAACATCCTCAGCTATACCTTCATCAAGGGATCTCTCTATGTGTCTCCTCTATATCAGACAAACCAAATGCAGAACACCTTTTTTCTGCTCACAACTTTTTTTTTTTGAGTTCTACCCATGATGGATGAACCCCTCCATTATGTCTCCGAGGTCAGCTGTGACATTGTCCCTGATTAGTAGTGTAACTCTCTCTCTTCTTTTGCCTCCCTCTCTGTCTTTTCTAAAGCATCAAAACCCTGGGCCATTAAGCATCCGTCTCAACCACGTCTCTGTAATGGCCAAAACATCATAGTTCCATGTACTGATCCACGCCCTAAGGTCATCACCTTTACCCACAATGTTATGTTTTGTAATTCCAAAACACAAAACTAATTGAACAAAAATCACGGGGACACCATGAGAGTGTGTAAACTTAATTTTTTTTACTTTAACCGAGTCACACACTTATGATGGCATAATGCCATATGCCAGTCATGTTCTTTTACATATAACTCAAAATGTATTAAGTAAACAAACAATGCTTAATCAACAATATACTTACAATATTACTGAAATATTAAATACATGACATATAATACTTCTAGTATAAAAATACACACATGTCAGACTACCCATTCCTTCATCGTTATTACTTTGCTCCTGACTGTTTTTATTGGCCCTGACATCTACCTTCCTCTCCCTCCCTCTACTTTCTGACTTGATGCTCTGGTTCCCATCCCCCTGCCAAATTATTTAACCCCTCCTGAGCAGCATGAGCAAACTTTCCAGCCAGGGTATTGTCTCCTTTCCGGTTTAGGTGCAAACTGTCCCTCTTGGACAGGTCACCCCTGCCCCAGAAAAGTTTCCAATGATCCAAAACATTGAAATCTTGCCCCCTGCACTGGTTCGTCAGGCAATCCTTCATCTGTACATTCATCCTGTTCCTGCCCTAAATAGCACGAGGCACTGGCAGGAATCCGGAGATTACTGTCTTGGAGGTCCTGCTCTACAGGCTCTTTTCTAACTCCCTGTACTCACCACACAACCACACAGGACCTCTTCCTGCTTTCTAACTGTGTCATTGGTGCCGATGTGCACCATGACCTCTGGCAGCTCACCCTTCCTCTTGAGAAATCCTGAACGCTAGAACCTGAAAAGCAACACACCACCCTGGTGTCTCTTTCACGGCCACAGAATCTGCTGCCTGTCCTCTTAACTCCTATCACTATTGCTCTGCCTAACTTTATCCTTCCCTGCTGAATCTCAGTCGACCAAAGTGCTGCTGGCCTGGACAGGGGCGGTGCTGAGGTGGTGCTAGCTGGTGCTATAGCCCCAGCAGAAATTACAATAGCACCACCAAGAAATTAACTGAAATTTTACATACAAATTGCGGCTGCTTTGCTTTCTCTGTATAGTTTTGAATAGAGCTTGTTTCTCCAGTTGATCTAGTGAAACAGCACCTCCAATTACCATAGCATCCACGCAGCCATAAAGTTATAAACTCTGTCAGATCCACTCTACACTTCTGCTTATTCGTTCGTTGTCAATGTCTTGCCATTGCTGTCCTCAGATGAGTTAAGCTGATCTAAGATCACTTAAGGTGGTGATGTCACTCACTCTCACTCACGCGAGAGATTGATAGTATACATCCAGGCGCAGATCCATGGTCTCATGAGACTAATAGATGCCATACACACACACACATTGTGCTTTTACAAGCTAGCATGAGCCTGGCACATGCATTATTTTGGCCGGAGTGAAAAATGGATCGATTTTTAGTAGAAAATGACCTCATCCAGAGAAATCAGTGGTGTCTCAGCCTGAGCCTGTCTTAATTGAAAGTGACATGCAGAAAGAAGTAAGTGGGGATGAGGATGACAGCAGTTCATCGAAGGAGTGTGAGGGCGAAGTAGAGGAACAAGAAATGGAGCAGGATTCGGAAGAGAACATGGATGAAACTGCTCTTAGTGCGAGTGGGAATACTGTTAGCGATGTTAGCCAGCAACCTGAGGAAGGACCCCGTCGGCCAGCATTGAAAAAGTACCCTTCGCTGCTCGCAACAGTTTGGCAATCAGCAAAGGAGTTTTATTCGTGGCTGGTTTGACTGACTGGAATATTCGATCACGAAAGATACTACGTTCTGCTTCGCATGCAGGCACTTCCTGTCTGGAGGACATGGGTTCCATTCTGATTCTACCTTCACTGTCACCGGTTACCGCAACTGGCAGAAAGCTACAACAGCTTTCAAAACCCACCACGTAAGTGCAGCTCATAAGTTTCCTGTGGAGGCATGGGCCGAATTCAGATTGAGAAACCAAGATGGTTCAAGTTCGGGAAATATGCTTGGCAAAGGACATGCAAAGATTGTCCAAGAAAATCGCGAGTGTGTGAGTGCATTAGTTAATTCTCTATGCTATACTGAGTGCCAAGGCACTGCCCAGCGAGGACACTGGGAGGTTGATGGATCTGGCAATAGGGGAAACTTTGTTGAGTTGCTCAGTGTAATTGGACAGTTTGATAAGACTGTAGCTAAAAAAATAGAGGACACTCTTGGAAATGCAAAAAACACCCATCACAATATCCAAAATGAAATTATGGGTATTATGGCAGATATGGTCAGACGTCAAATAAGTGCAGAAATCAAGGAGGCTGGATATTTTGCCATCATGGTGGATGAAAGTAAAGACTTGAGTAAAAAGGAGCAAATATCAGTGGTGGTGCCGTATTTGAATAACGAAACAGTGCTTGAAGAATTCTTGCACTTCACTCCAGCAGAAGGGTTAGACGTAGAGTCGCTTCTTAAAAAGCATTGAACAGACACTTGCCCAGTGTGTTATTGATAAGAACACGTGTCAGTGTTATGACCGGGCGGCAGCAATGTCCGGGTGCAATAACAGGGTACAAGAGAGGTTCAGGAAAGAGGTCCTGCAGGCATTATATATACACTGCCATGCTCACAGACTTAACCTGGTTTTAGTGGATGTTGTGAGCAATGTACAACAAGCAGGCAGGTGAGTTTTTTGAAAATGTGCGCTGCTTTTCAACTTTTTTTCAAACCCTGTTGCCCACAATCTTTTCATGAAGAAACAGAGAGAATTGGAATCAACTGCACAGCCCACAGAGTTGAAGAAATTGTCAGATATTTGTTGGGCATGGCAGTATACAGCTTTGTGGGCTATAAGGAAATCATTCCCTGACATTCTAGCTACACTACAGGATATTATGGGTCAACCAAATGCACGGAGGAAAACGGAGGCCAGAGCTGTAAATGGACTGATTGACGAGCAGTTTGCTTTACTTCTCACTCTGTTTGAGGATTTATTCCGAGTCTCCAAGTTCATGTCAGACCAGCTAGAATCTCCCAGTTTGGAGCTTTCATCCGCTGTGGACTTGGCCCAGTCTATTATCGATGTACTCTCAGCAAAACGGGGAGAGGAACCATGGAGTGAAATTCAGGCAAGAGCTAGGGACCTGTGCGTCAAGGCCGGTATACAGAGCAGACCACATGAAAGGAGACAGGCCCAGCCACCCCGCCGCCTACATGATTTTGTTGTTGAGGCCCAAACTGAACACACACCTGTCACATCCTCTGAGGACCTTCGCAAGCACTGTTTCTATCCAGTTATAGACAGACTTCTGACTGAAATGAAAAGATGGTTCTCAATTGAGACTGGGGGTGATCTGACTGGAGTCTCAGCATTGAGTCCCAAACATAAGTTCTTCCTAGACAAGAATTGTCTTTGGCCAACGGCCCAATACTATGGAGTGACTGAAGTGAACCTGACTGCAGAGCTACATCAGGTTCGGCGTCTGCTGGAAACAAAACAAAAGCAAAGACAGACAGTGAATGACACAGTGGAATTTCTAGCTCTAATGATACCCGACCATGATGCATTTATAGATTTATACAAACTAATCTGCATTATCACTGACAACCTGTGACATCTGCCTCATGCAAATGGAGTTTCTCTTGCCTCAGACGCCTCAAAAACTACCTAAGGAATAGCACTGGCGATGCTCGGAACAGCAACTTGGCTCTGTTGGCCATAAACAGCTGGAGGACCAAAGCACTTGACATCCAGAAAATCATTGATGCTTTCGCCACCAATCACAGCAAGAGACGGATTGTGCTTCTCTGAAAACATCAATGGTGAGTGCAGTTGATTTTTTTAAAATTTGGGCCAAGACTAATACTGATTATTGTTATTATTATTTTGTGGTGGATACCCCATAGTCCTTATGTCTCCTGCAAATCCTAAAATATTACATTTACTGCTATTAAGCCTACTGGTTTTGTTTAGACTTCCAAGCGGTGATTCTGTTGATTTTTGTTTTAAATTCAGTAGCCAAATTAATTGAGGTATTGCATGGTCAGAGTACGATTTGTCCAACTCCTGGTAAAGCCTTGCATCTGTTGTCTGCCTTATTTGATATTAATAACGGTGTATCTTTTGGCATTGTCTGTCTACGTAATGCGAATAGCAGTGGACATTGTGCGTTAGTGTTGTGTCTTTCAGTTGAAAAGCACGCATTTGACACTGATTGCGGGATTGGTGCGTGATTCACGTTGTGCGCTGTGGGTCGGGTGCTCTGTTGGTTTGTTTGTTTATGCTCTGTGTAGCCCGGGTTGTCTCCGATACTGTTGACACTGTCACAGTTCACTTCTATATTGTATCTATCAATTGCTGTGGCTTGTGAATCAACAAAGGCATTTATAGTAGGCACATAATGCTTGAAACTGACTTTTGAATGCCACGCATCTGGCCTTGCGAATACATATTACCATACAGTACATCCCTCAGCACCATCACTGAATAATTCAGCCCCACTGTAGCACCAGCAAGAAAAAAAATCTCTGGTGCCGTCACTGGGCCTGGCTACTGCTGCTGAACCTTGATAGGTCATTTCCACCCCCAGCAGTATCCAAAGGGGTATACTCTCTGCTGAGGGGAATGGATCACTGCAGTCATTAACTTTCTGTCAGGTCCAAGTACTTGATCTTCAAATATTATTTCCCTCAATTGATACAAGCTTGTGCTACTGAATTGAAGGCAGTGAATTTTTTCATTGATGTCTGTCTTCACTGAGTGCGGTTCCCAAAATATGGGAAATGATCCAGGTTTTCTGGGTCTCGTTGTGAACATTCTCGGTGTCTCTATAAAATAAATTTGAGAAGCTCTGCCTAGTTTCCATTTAATAGGTACAGACTCTCAACACAATCCTGCCCGTGATTTAGCCTAGCTGACAGGCTCACTTAAAAAGGCTTCAAGCAAAGATGTACAGAGAATGAAACTGCCACAGTAATAAAGAAAGAAGAAAGATTTGTCTTTACACAGCACCAGTTCACATCTCTCTGAAATGTCTCAAAGCATTTCACATAAAGTGAATTACTTTGAAATAAAACATTGGTAGTTATGCAGTGAGCATTTGTACACAGTTGGATTCTACAAAGACCAATAAGATAGATGGTTCACTATTCTATTTTTATGTTATTGCTTGAGGGAAGTGCAATTAAATCTTTCATGCTAACTAGTTAATCATTCAAAAAGAGTGTCCTTGGTTCACTTTTCTCAGACACAAGACAGGACCAGAGGCTATGCTGGAGACCTCGGCCAGGACAGTTATACAGTGAATGTGGAGCCTCCTTGCTTGTAGAAACTAACTTTTCTTTCATTAGAGAGACTCAAGAGACTGCAGGTGCTGGACACAGTCCTGATGCAGGGTCTCAACCATCAATATAATACAATCACCTCTGGTGATAGACCAGCAGTCCATCAGTCAGCTGCTGATTGAACAACTAAGTTCTTCCAGTAGTTAATATTTTGCTTTTGTTTCATTAGCTTTTTAATTTGTCCCATAATCTAGGACATCTTGTTCTGATCATCTCAAACTATTTTCAGCAGAAGCAAAATGACTGTTTCATTTTTAGGAGAGGTGTTGAAATTTTCATAGATGTCCATTACAAGGTAAAAATTATTTTGTAATTATCACCCAGTGTGGTTGAGTCCTACTTTGAACCTATTCTTTTGGCTCTTATCCAGTCTCTTCCTACCCATGTCCACAGCACCTCTGATCCTTTATGTCATTTTGATGGCTTCTGCTTCCTAGACTTCATCCAGTCGCTTCACACCATCATCCCACCCAAGGTAGTCTCAGTGCCCTTTGATTCTTACTTGAGGAGAGGCCCATCCTGTCCCTCTCCACCACTATCCTCCTTCACCTGACTATAGCACCACTCACATTTTACACCTGCAAGTTTCAGTCATGCTACTCTGCAATGGGCCAGCTATGCCTGTGTCTTTTGTAGGATTCATGAAATAGTCTTTGTTTCAGTTCTACATGGACCCCTCCCTCTCTCGTTGTTTATTGATGACAGATTTGGTGACATTCCTACTCTCCCGAAGGTTTCTTGGCTGCCAACCCACTCTGCTGTCCCTCTTACATTGTCCTTCTCTTCCCTCTCTCTCAACTTCTACATCTTGGTGGAATCCTCCTCTCCTGCAACACACCACCTCCCTTCCCCACCATCGTTGACAGGGCTCTTAACTATGTTTCCTCCATTTCCCATAGCTCTGCTCTTATCAAGCCTCCTCTCACCCCAAGCTAAGGTAAGAGACCCATTCACCATCATTTTGTCACCTCCTGCGCCACAGTTAGCTGTCTGTAACTGTGGTCAGGTGAGCTGAGTATGAACCACAGCCTTGATATTCCAAACAAAGAAAAAGCAGCAATATGGACTACTGACTGTATACAAGGTCATCTCGACTGACCCAGAGATATTCTTCTTGTTCTACTTGTCCCTCCACCAGCTTTCCTCATTTTGAAAACTAATTTATTTTTAGTCATTCCTGGTTCTGATAAAAAGTCAAAGACCTGAAGAGTCTAAAACATTAACTGTCTTTCTTTCTAAATGTAGCTGCTGACTGACCTGCTGAGTGTATCCAGCACTCTTGGTTTTATTTCAGATTTTCAGCATCCGCTGCTTTTAATATTTCTGAACTGTTTTTGTGACATACGACTTTATGAATTGCTCTTTTTCCTCTTCCCTTCACACTCTTCAGTGAAACAAAACACATTGACCACAGGAGCAGTGAATTACTTGAACTTTTCCCCTTTTTGTATGCTGTATTTGGTAGTCATGATGTGATCACCTCTCCACTGGAGAGCAATAACTTTACAAAATATTTCCATTCAGTACTCAAGTATGTTTCTGAATTTCTAGTTGCCTTTTTACTTTAAGCCTGTCTTTCACCTTTTACACTGTTTCATTGAAGCTTAAGGAAGATATCGGATTTTCAAAGATTCAAGATTCAAAGATTCAAAAAACTTTATTGTCATTCTAACCATACATCAGCTCTGCAGGGCAGAATGAGACAGCATTCCTCAGGGGCAGTGCAATCATAACACAACAAACGCAACACTAAATAATAAGCATAACAATAAATAGTAAAACACAACAGCCACATGTCCATTAAAATCAAGTTATAAGTGTCCAGTGCAAGTTAAAAGTGTCCAAAACAGAGTCAGGTGGAGCAGCTATTTAGCAATCTGACTGCCTGTGGGAGGCAGCTGTTTAGTAGCCTTGTGGTTTTAGTTTTGATGCTCCTGTAACATTTGCCTGATGGCAGAAGAACGAACAGTTCATGGAGAGGGTGTGAGGGGTCTTTAATGATGTACTGTGTCTTCTGGAGGCATCGACTCTGAAAGAGGTCTTGGACAGAAGGTAGGGAGACCCCAATAACCTTCTCTGCTCCCCTAACCACCCTCTACAAGGCTTTTTTGTCGACAGCACTGCAGCTGGAGTACCAGGTTGTGATGCAAAAGGTCAGCACACTCTCAACCACGCCTCTGTAGAATGTAGTTAAGACGTTAGTGGGGAGTGATGCTTGTTTAAGCTTCCTCAGAAAGTGCAATCTCTGCTGGTCCCGTTTCACAATCCCAGTGGTGTTCCTGGACCAGGTGAGATTGTCCGAGGTCTGCACCCCAAGGAACTTGATGTTTTCCACTCTCTCCACTGTGGAGCCGCTGACGCTGAGGGGTGTGTGTTCAGCATCTAGATCTTCCACTTAGACACATTACAACAATTAGGGTTCAAAACTGAAACTAAAATTTCAGCCAATCCTATTTCCAGTTTTTAAATCAAAACTAAATAGTTCTGGTAACATAAAAAAATAAGAATTAGGAGCAGGAACCTGCCATCTGTCCCTTTGAGCTGCTCAATTAATCATCAAAATTAAAGACAATCTGCTTCCTCAGAATATTTCATCTTCCACGTTCTCCCATTTGCTTAGTTTGTCCATATCATCTTGTAGCCTCTTTCCACCCTCACACTCTGCTCAGTCCTATCCAGTCTGGTATGTTCAACTAACCTAGGAACACAACATTGGTCTCTTCATTTAAATCACTGTTTTGAAGATAAGGCGGTGTAGTGTTTTCCTTTCCACGGATGCTGTCTGATCTACAAATCGTTTGGAGAACTCCTGTTTATTTGAGATGGCAGGGTTTGGGTGAGGAAAATGCAGGGAAATGTTTATGTGATGGAAGACTGTCCCCAGCCTGCAAACTTCCACAGTAAACCACGCACACAGAATCTCAATTTCAGAAAGTCAGTCATTTAGCTAGAGTGATATTAATATGTGTCTCATGTTGGCTCCATGCATTTCCCTATAATTCACCAGCCAAAGCACAAAGGATTAGGGGATTCCACTTCACCAATGTGCAGATGAAATGCAAAGGTGAAAAGGCTTTATGCAGGGTGTGAGTGCGCGCGATTTGCCCAGGGTACTGCTATATTCAGGGATGTTTGATCTGCATGTGGGGTACTGACGAAGGTGATGCAGAACGCACAAACTGGAATCATTCTGAGCCAAGTCTCCTTCTTTATGTCTCCTTTCACCATTATCCCCCTCATAACCCTTGCTGGTTTTCCTGCTGGTACAGAGCTGGAGAACACTTCATTGAAGAGCAATAAAGCCAAAAGACATAGAAGCAGATTTAGTCCATTTGACCTATTAAGTCTGCTCTGCCGTTCCATCATGGCTGATTTATGAACCCTGTAAAACCCATTCTCCTTCCTTCTCCTGGTAATCTTTGATACCCTGTCAAATTAAGAACCTATCAACCTCTACTTTAAATATACCAAATGATTTGGCCTCCACAGCCATCTGTGGCAATGAACTCCACAGATTCACCACCCTCTGGCTAAAGAAATTCTTTCTCATCTCTGTTTTAAAAGGTGGTCCTTCTATTCAGAGGCTGTGCCCACCTTCTTATTCTGCCTTCTTCCCCCACCCTTTATAGTCCTGATAAAGGGTCTTGGACCAGAACCCGACTCTTTATTCCTTTCCACAAGTGCTGCCTGATCTGCTGAGTTCCTCCAGTATTTAGTGTGTGTTACTTTGTAATTGTGCTATCGTGATTGTACTGAAATCAAAATAAAATTCAGGTTTGGACAGGATAACTTGAATTCCTCTACTCATAATTTTTTTCATTGATATTTTCATATCCATAACATTTGCTATTGCTTTAGTCATGATTTATTTCAGTGGAAACAGCAACAGAACTTATCACAGTACGAGGGTTTTAAAGATATAGATAAAAGTCGATGACAGCATATTTACAAAATGTTATGCATAAAATAAATGCTAGTTTCACAGAAGTCTAGCCCTTTGTTGGAAATGTTAGTTCTACTACATACATGCAATTTGGTTTTATCTACCCAGTTCTATTCACTTGATTATTATTTTACTTTTTTCTATTTTCTTTGCGAAGTGCTGCAGTGAAATGCAGCATACAAGACTAGAAATAAAACACAACACAAGAAAATGGGAGCAGAAGTCTGTCTGCTATTCAATCTGAATGTGACCCAAGCCTCGTCTCCTTCTCTGTGCCAGTTCAAACCCTTGATCTTTCAAAAATCTTCTGTCTCATCATTAAATACTCCCTATGACCTGGTCTCCACAGTATTTTGGGGTAGAGAATTCCAGCAATTCACTACACTCTGCAAGGAGAAATTCCTATGCACCACAATTTTAGAGGTCTATATATTTATCTTGGAAGCATATCCCCTTCTCAGAATGTGCCACTGCACTGTTAGGTTTACAGAAAAGACATTCCACTGAACCTTTCACCAGTAACAAACACTGAATGTTCTGAGTGTATGAACTCAACAGCTACAGAATGTTGACATTCCATGTGGAAGTCTCCTTTTAGCAAAATGGGAAGTGTAAGTGTCTACCAATCATCTTAAATGGTTGAAAATTAACTGCTAGTGTTGGATTGCCTTCTTTCAGATAATAATTCTTGTTGGAGATATGACTAAGTACCAGTTTTCAAGAATTAAAATAAATCCTTATCATCTCTTTTTCTCTCATTATATTTTTCCTTTTTCTGAATTTATTTTCTGCAACTAATGTAGCCACTCTTCTTCATCATCAGGGATCTTTATTTCTCAGTTCTTTCTTTTGACTGGTTATGTATTCAGTGGCCACTTTATTAGGTACTTCCTGTTAGAGGTGCTCTTCTGCACACCACTGTTGTAACGTGTGGTTATTTGAGTTACTGGCACCTTCCTGTCTGACCAGTTTTCTCTGACATCTCTCATTAGCAGACTCTTGTGCATGAAAATCCCAGGAGATCAGCAGTTTCTGAGATACTCAAACCACCCCATCTGGCACCAATAATCATTCTATGGTCAAAGTCACTTATGTCACATTCCCTTCCCCATTCTGATGTTTGGTCTGAACAACAATTGAACCTCTGAACCATGCTTTTGTCAATTGAGTTGCTGCCACATGATCAGCTGATTAGATTGCATTAATGAACAAGTGTACAAATATACCTAATCAAGTGACCACTGAGGATAGACGTGTTAACATACGTTCTAGAAATAGCTGAAACGGGCCACGTTCTCTGGTAGAAAAGCAAGCAATCCCGTGCATCTGATTATTTAATTAAGCATTGCACCTCTGTTCTTGATTAACAAGGGACCTGCATTTGCAAAATAAACAGGAAGTCTTTGCCTTGGAAATTAATTCCTACTTAGAATTTTACTGTGCAACTATGAATTCTCTTTCAAGAGGTTAGCTGATATCTTTATCTTGTAACTGCCACCCAAAAGCAATCTCTCCAACTACAAATTGATAGTGGTACAATGTAACAAGAATGCAGAGCAGCCATCACCTAAGACAGATAAAACAGGTATTTAATTTTTTTCAGAATGGAACAGCATCATAACAAGCAAAATAGACTCAAAAAATCAAATGCCATTAGCAAGACACAAGGTTAAACTGCATCCTTCTGATTTTAAGCCCATTGAAAATGAATATAGACATCATGAAATCATATAAAATTCTGCCCCTTTGTTGCTTCAGACAGAAATCAAATTTCACTGCGACAGGTGGTGTGTCAAACCTATATTTCAAATACTGAGGATGAACTCCATGTCAGAACTTCTTACATGAATCTATGGTACTTGAGTTCTTGTCAGACCTTTACAATGAAGAAGGCTCAGTCTGAATGAATGTTTAACAAGATATAACTCATTTGCTTCTCTGCAACCCTCTGTTTGTTTAGATCTGTTAGGAAAGTGTAGCAAGGTTAATCAGTGAGCCAACCAGAAGGGTATTTCTTTTAATTCCCAGAGATGTCAAAGTACTAATTATTCAATTAGAGCAATTGGGACAGATTTCACACTGCTTCCTCAGCTGAAATCAGGGCCATTCCATTCATTCAATCAATCACTGTCAGCAAACTGAAAAGCAACCAGATTGTGTTCTCCACCTTCCCGCATGTTTAAACAATCAAATCAATGAAAAGAAACCCTAAAAATCAAACACTGCTGCCAAAGAAGGTCAGAAAATGTCTCCTAGTTCACAAGAAGGCTTATTTTGTCTATCCACTCTGTCACTTGTACACAATTGCCTAATGGACAATATACAAACCTTGTGACATACACAAAATGCTGAAGGAACTCAGCAGGCCAGGCAGCATCTGGGAAAAGAGTACAGTCGACGTTTCAGTCCGAGACCCTTCAGCTGGACTGGAGAAAAAAGCTGAGGAATAGATTTATAAGGTGGGGGTAGGGAAGAGAGAAATACCAGGTGATAGGTGAAACCTGGAGGGGGAGGGATGAAGTGAAGAGCTGGGAAGTTGATTGGTGAAAGAGACAGAAGGCCTTTGAAGAAAGAAAAGAGTGGAGGAATACCAGAGGGAGGTGATGGACAGGCGAGGAGATAAGACGAGAGAGGGAAAAGGGGATCGGAAATGGTGGGGGGTGGTGGGTGCAATACCGGAAGCTTGAGAAATCAAAATCGATGTTCTTACCATCAGGTTGGAGGCTACCCAAATGGAATATAAGGTGTTGTTTCTCCAAGCTAAGTGGGGCCCCTTCACGGATAGACATATTGGAATGGGAATGGAAATGGGAAGTGGAATTAAAATGAGTGGCTACTGGGAGATCCTGCTTGTTCTGGCATATGGCACATAGATGCTCAGCGATGCGGTCTCCCAATCTATGTCAGGTCTCACCGACGTACAGGAGGCCACACTGGGAGCACTGTATACAGTAAATGTCTCCAACAGACTCACAGGTGAAGTTTTGCCTCACCTGGAAGGACTGTTTAGGGTCCTGAATGGTGGTGAGGGAGGAGGTGTAGGGGCAGGTGTAGCGCTCGTTCCGCTTGCAAGGGTAAGTGCCAGGAGGGAGATCAGTGGGGGGGGGGAGCAAATGGCCTCTTGTTTCTCTCTGGAAAATGTGATTAGTATGTCAGCTACTGCAGGAGGCTGGGGAGGAATTAAAATTGTCTGCATAATAACATAATTGACTATGTGAAATTAAGGAACTTGTTAGAAAATCAATTCTCAAAGTATTGATATGTGAAAAGTAACAGGAAATTTCCAACAAAATCTGATACTGTAATAAAGTGGATTCTGGTTAATCAGGGTAGCTGCTTAATTATGACAACTCTTAAAGAACAAAAACTAATTGAGAAAATCGGTGGGATTCCTTTTGTTTATTTGGGACATTGTGCCGCTTAATTGGTTCAGGAGACTGTTGCCAAATAGTTTCAAGCTATCCTTAGTCGCATTAGATGTGTACACTTGCTTTGCCATCAGATGTGACACCTTGCTTTGAGTGAACAGTTCTTAAATAGTGTCAGTTGCATGTGCTTGCGTTCAAAAGTAGTAGTTTGGTAAGAAATAAGCAGTAAGACAATTAGGAAATGTTTTGCTCACTGTGGTTTCAAGCATTCAGGCTTGGAGATACAGTACCAAAAATGGCCAGGAGTGAAAATGAAACAATTTCACTACTTCAATAAGTTAGAAGGTATGAAAAATTGGAATGTATCAGATTCTTTGTAGTTTCTACTTTGAAGGTAACATTTTGTTCCCATAACCTATGGACTCACTTTCAAGGACTCTTCATCTCATGTTCTCAATATTTTTTCTAATTTTTTTTCTCAGCTGAGAAAATCCTGAGGTATGGGGATAGCCAAGCACACTCAGTTCTCATTTGCTGGGAAATTTCAAACTATTCTCGTGGTGTTTAGTATTGTGCCTTCCTGGAGATTTACTGCTAATGTGTAGTGACTTTGGGATGATACCAGTGGTAGATATTACTATTGGGAAAATGTATACCCTGTTCATGTTCCATAGTTTTTCAATTTCCTCTTTCAATTCAGCATATTTCTGGTGTTTTTCACTTGTTGACATCTGTATGTTATGTGTGTTTGGAATTGCTTTTTCTATCAAGTAAGTTGTTCTTGCTTGTTTATCCTGTAGCGTTATATCCAGACAGTTATCAAGGATTGCCCTATCACTAATAATTGATCGGTTGTAATATAATTTGTAGGACTCTAAAACCCCATCAGGCGTGTATTTATATTAAAGTATGGTGTCTTTTATGGGTTTGTACTTTAAAGCAAGAGTTTGGTGAATGATGGTTGCCACTTGATTGTGCCTGTGTAAGTAACCAGATTGAGTTAAACTGCTGCAGGATTTTGTAATATGTTGAATTGTTTATGGTATTTTTTGCATGTATCATCTTGAATTTGATGGTCTTTTATTATGTATTTTTGATAATATTTTTGTGTTAACCACCTGGCCCTGTATTGCTACAAGGAACCCCTCTGTTTCTGAAAATAGGTCTCCAACTCTGAGTCAGGTGTTTGACGTTTTCTTGTTGACATTTAGTCTGCTCAGATCATGGGGATGTCTTTCATGGAGGGTCATGCTCTTCCGTTGGTTAACTTTTTCTTCAATAGTGATAATGGCTTCATTTTTTGTGTTGTGCTTTCACTTAAGTTTAGTGGTATGTACTTCTAACAGAATTGCATATGTTTGCATAGAGTGCTGAATCCTGTTTTCATTAAAAATATATCCTTAGGAGTTTTATCTGACCGTTGTGTAATTTTTTTTCTGTCTGTTATTGCTCTTCCTCCTTCTGTCCTAGGTAGTGTTAATCTAAATCCATTGAGTATACATAGTATTTTCTAAAATTTGTCAATTCAGTTCTTATTTTTATTTGTAAATTTTCCAGATCAGTTTTGGACCAAGATATTATGACAAAAGAATAAAGTAATATGGGTATTGTGAAAGTGTTCACACGAGGAAATCTGCAGATGCTGGAATTTCAAGCAATACTCATTAAAGTTGCTGGTGAACACAGTAGGCCAGGCAGCATCTCTAGGAAGAGGTACAGTTGACGTTTCGGGCCGAGACCCTTCATCAGGACTAACTGAAAGAAGAGCTAATAAGAGATTTGGAAGTGGGAGGGGGGAGGGGGAGATCCGAAATGATAGAAGACAGTGGGGGAAGGGATGGAGCCAGGAGCTGGACAGGTGATTGGCAAAGGGGATATGAGAGGATCATGGGACAGGAGGCCCAGGGAGAAAGACAAGGGGGGGAGCGGGACCCAGAGGATGGGCAAGGGGTATAGTCAGAGGGACAGAGGGAGAAAAAGGAGAGTGAGAGAAAGAATGTGTGTATATAAATAAATAACGGATGGGGTACGAGGAGGAGGTGGGGCATTAGCAGAAGTTAGAGAAGTCAATGTTCATGCCATCAGGTTGGAGGCTACCCAGACAGAATATAAGGTGTTGTTCCTCCAACCTGAGTGTGGCTTCATCTTGATAGTAAAGGAGGCCATGGATAGACATATCAGAATGGGAATGGGGCGTGGAATTAAAAGCGTTTATTGCTTTTCTTATATTTTTACTACTGAACTCTGTATGGCAAATACTCTTGAAGTAAATTCTGCAGGAAATTTTCCTGTTATCACACTATGATCTATTTCCTTTGCTTGTTGATATACCAGATATTTCTTGTATATTTCGTGTTCATTGATCAGTTGTTTTGTATCCTGCTGGTCTGTTTTATGTTCTACTAGCTCTATTGCACCTTTCTTTATGTTTAACGTTCTGCACGTATCCAGTCCAAAGTCATATTTATATCTTCAGAAAATAGTTCTACTATTTGAATTACTTGCTTTAGCTTTACCGTTGAAGGAGCATATAGTTTCAAATCATTCATGTATAGAAGGTTGTCAAGGTATGATTCGTTTCATTGTCTCTGATTGATGCTGATTCAGTAAATTAGAGAATTGGTTTGAAACTAGACAAAACCATAATGGGCTTAGAGAGTAATGGGCCCTGAAATGATGCCTTGGTTTATTTTGACTACGGTGGTTGTTCTTTAGTTGTTAATCGATAGGGTGATTATAGGTCCCAATGCTTCATCAGATGTTATAGAAGTTTCACAAGTTATTGGGTGCAGGTTATGTATATATATAAACAGCTTCTATTAACCATGAATGTGGGACAGAAGCAAAAATGTTTTGGTACTCAATATAACGACATGAAAGATTTCTGCTTTTCCACCGGTCTTGATTTAGAATTACAGAATCTATTATCAGTTGTTCTTTACATTGTTTCATACCCTTATGGCATCCTTTCTACTCTTCTGTAAGTATATTGTGGTTATTTATGTGAGTGAAGATTATTTGTAAGATCCCTGAAATTGCAGTTTTATATATAGTTTGTAAACAAGTAATAGAACAATGCTTTGATGGATCTTTTGTGGTTTCCCCTTTAAGTAAAATGTATATTTTACCTTCTGTCAAAAATTTAAGCATTTTTTCATGATTTTTAAGAAAATTGTTGATATGTATTAATAGGTATAGATGAAAGCAAGTAAGTTTTTACACCAATAATTACAATTATTATCGCTGCCAGTACTTTTCCAGCTGTGGGTGTTTTTTATAACTGCTTTGAGCAAGTCCATAGTAACTTCAGGTGTGGCATGTCTTCAATTGTGTGAGTGAACTCTTTTTTCTCCCCAATCCAGCTTGCTTTCTGATTGTGCATCATCCTGTTTGACCAGATATTAGACTAAAGGTTCATTATCTCTGCATTTGCTGGTAATTCTGTACTAGCATTGTTTGCATTGAACTTAGTTTCAATGTCTTGTATAAACCTTGGTATTATTATTTGATTTTTTTTGAATTTCCACAGTTTGTTGTCCTTTGCTCATAGATGGTTTGTCCGTTCTGCTGGGGGTGGTCTTTCATTGATTCTATTGTGTTTCCTGTATTTACTGAAAATGCCCGCAAGAAAATGAATCTCAGGGTTGTATATGGTGACATATATGTACTTTGATAATAAATTTGCTTTGAGCTTTGAACGTTGCAATGAACATGAAGATTTGGAAGATGCGATCATGGATAATGCCAGTCGGTGCTGCCAAACCGTCAGCACCAGACTTCAAGTCAAATGGTCTCAAGTTTGAATCTGATCAGCCCTTTGCATGCATTCCATTTGTGCTTGGTTGAGCATCGAGCTAGCAACTAAGCCTTGTAAAAACAGCCAAATGTCTCCCGATGCGCCACAAGGCATGAAAAGGAATAGCAATCGTATGAAGGCAATCCATTATCCGCAATAAGTGTCCACACTGATTTTGTTCATTTACAGCCAAAAACACACAACACAGGAGAAGTCCTCTGTTAATAAATATTAGGAGCTAATTCACAGTTCTATTGTACTGTAGTAGTATTGGTAAAGTTCTAATTTGTTCTGCATTTCATTTAAATACATAACTTGTTACTCAGCTTGTCTTTTTTATAACTTTTCAACTATTTCTATGTAACTTTGGCTAATTGGGGCAGCCACTTGATTGGACCAAAATATACTGGTCCCAATGTGTCCCAATTAAGCAGAATTCACTGTATTTAATCTGCAATAATGTGTAAGTTATAGCAAATACACTTCAGAAGATCTGATTATCATTTTAAGGATTGGAATCACTTTGTCCTCCGTATCAAAAAGAATTTAAAGGTCAAAATTGAAATGTAGAAGACAAGGTTTTCGGAAAATGCCGATCTATTGCCTGTGGCATGCAATATTGATTTCAAAGTTCACATAAATTTACTCTCAGAGTATATGTATATGTGATCATCTACAATCCTGTGGTTCAATTTTGTGGGCATTCACAGTAAGTACAAAGAATCACAATAGGATCAATGAATGACTGTACACAGCAAGTGTCAAACAACCAATGTGCAAAAGACAACTCAATGTGCAAATACAAAAATTAAAAAAAAAAGAAGAAATAAACAATAAACATTGAGAACATGAGATGAAAAGTCCTTGAAAGTGAGTCCATAGCTCACTGTTGGGGTGATTGAAGTTAAGTGAAATTATTGCCTCTGGTTCAAAAGCCGAATGATTGAGGGGTATTAACTGTTCCTGAACCTGGTAGTGTCAGTCCTGAGATTCCTGTACCTCCTTTTTGATGGCAGCAGCAAGAAGAGAGCATGGTCTAGATGGAGGGGTTCCTTGACAATGGACGCTGCTTTCCTGCAACAGTACTCATGTAGATGTCCAACTCTGCTAAACTTGGCCACAACGGTGCATTTCCTGCTTAATAAAGAGTTCGGAATCCTCGGCTATTTGAAAGAAAGAACAAAGTGATGAAGAGATGGACGATTTAACTGTGTGGTGCTCGTAAATTAAAGAAGGTTGTAGGATTTCATGAGATTGACCTGTGGCAAGAAAGATCAGGCATGAGCATATGATCACCTGTAATCACTGTCTATGTACTTTGGTGCTGGCTGGAAGCACTGTGATGATCTTTCCCATTATATATAGCAGTCTCTCCTCTGGGTTAGTAGAACAGCTGGAACCAGATTTATTCTTGAATGGTTTTGCTGAAAATGCTGGTTGGCCTGCAAGAGAGAGTGATGAAATACCCTGTTCCTCATGAATAGAGTTTACTTGAACACTCTACTACCATGATTGAAAAACTGACCATGCATGTGAGCTGAGAAGTGAGACTATCAGATGTAAAGCACTGATGTAAGGTCTAATGGGACTATTGATTGACATTTGTGAGTTTTGATCAATAGAGGTTCTTGGTAAGCATGAGAGGTGTAGACATTGCATGAAGCAGTGCTGATTGGGATTTGATGATGTTTTCAGTAAGTTTGACCATGTATCTGAGGTTACAACTTCATGAAGGAAAACTTCTCTGTCTCTGGCATTTGATACTTCGTGTTGACTTTAATTGACACCTACTTCCAATCAATTTGACTCTACACCTGGATGAAAATTGGAAAAGAGGTTCTCTACATCTCTTCAATGAATGGCTTCAGAGCCATGTTTGCAAATTTGGTACCCACTCTCACTTCTAATCAGACTTCTAGTGACCTCCTGAACCTATGATATGATTTTCCTTCTGGACTTTTAAAATGAGAGCCTGTCATTAATTGGCACAAGTTACCTTGACTGAGAGCATCGGTCACAAAATAGATCCTGTCAGAAACAGTGTTTGTCTCATTGTCCAGATGTAAGAATTTCCATACTGAGTTTGCAACATAAATATTGTATGTGGACTACACTGGTTAATTGGGCTTCAGATTCCTCTGTACCTGATGTCCAGCATTTTCTCATGTAGCTCTCCCATATTTTATGTGACAGTACCTTGCACAGAGATTGCAGGCTACTTCGGATCAGACGAATGTAGAGCTGGAGCACAATGACATGGAAGGTGGCTTTGAACTTGTACAGTTTTAATTATGTGCTAATGGTGGAAAGGAGAATGAAAATTACATATGGAACTATTTATGCTAAATGTGCTGATTTTAATAAATCAATTCATAAGAGGTAAATCAGCTTTGATTGAAATGATATTTGTAAAATGCATTCGAGGATTTGTGAATTAATATAGAGTGTCATATGAAGGAGTTTTCTATTGTTGAATCTCAGGTGTGAAGATGTGGTTGTGGAGAAACCCTTTAGCAACAACATTTATAATACCATTTTGGAAGGTGGATTTCAATAGTTTAAGATTTTAAAAAACTTGGGAGAAGAAGACTGGGAGCTGCTGATAGAGAAGGGGAAACAGTCCAATTAAGTGCGAAGTACTGTGCTGGGAACTCTGCTGTTTGTAATATACATAAATTATCTGGATGAAAATGTAGATAGGTTGGTTCGAAAATTTACAGAACTTTGGTGGAGTTGTGGATACTGTAGAAGACTGGTATAGATAAAGATCAGTTGCAGATAGGGGCTGAGAAATGGCAGATAGAGTTTAAATGTGAAGTGTTCTACCTTGTTTGGACAAATGCAAAGAGACAGTACATTGTTAAAGGCAAGGTCTGAGCAGAGAGATCTTGGAATCCAAATTCATAGCTCCTTGAAAGTGGCTACACAGGTCAATAAGGTGGCTAAGAAGGTTTATGGAATGCTTGCTTTTATTGGTCAAGGCATAGAGTTCAAAAGACAGGAGGTTGAGTTGCAACTTTATAAAACTCTGGTTAGGCCGATCTGGAGTATTGTGTACAGTTCTGGTCACCCCACAACAGGAAGGATGCTGAGGCTTTGGACTGGATGCAGAAGAGGTTTACCAGGATGCTGCCTGGTTTAGAGAGCATGTGCTATCACAAGAGGCTGGATAAACTTAGGTTGTTTTCTCCGGAGCGCTGGAAGCTGAGCGGAGATCTGATCGAGGTTTACAAGATTATGAGTGGCATAGATAGAGAGGACGGAGAGTATCTGTTTCCCAGGATTGAAATGTCTACTACCAGAGGGCATGCATTGAAGGTGAGAGGGGGTACGTTCAAGGGGGATGTGAGGGGTAAGTTTTTTTTACTCGGAGTAGTGGATGTATGGAATGTGCTGCCTAGTGTGGTGGTGTAGGGAAAAACATTAGAGGCTTTTAAAAGATGTTTGGATAGGCACAAGGATGTATGGAAGATGGAGGGATAGGGATATGGTGTAAGTAGGCAGGATTAGTGTTTGAGTGTTTTTGATTTGCTTTTTACGTGGTTCAGCACAACACTGTGGGAACCGAACTGAAGAGACAGAGGAAGGGGTGGTTGGCTCGCAAATACAGAAGGCTTATAGGCAGTGTGAGAGGGAGAATAGGCAGGTGATAGAGAAGGGATGTGCTCAGACTAATGGTTTGAGATATGTCTACTTTAATGCAAGGAGTATCATGAGCTTAGATCGTGGATCAGTACTTGGAGCTATGGTGTTGTGGCCATTACAGAGACTTGGATGGCTCAGGGGCAGGAATGGCTACTTAAGAGTGCCAGGCTATAGATATTTCAGAAAGAACAGGGAGTGAGGCAAAAGAGGTGGGGTGTGGCACTGCTGATCAGAGATAGTGTCACGGCTGCAGAAAAGGAGGAAGTCATGCACGGATTGTCTATGGAGTATCAGTAGGTGGAAGTTAGAAACAGGAAGGGGTCAATAACTCTACTGGGTGTTTTTTATAGACCATCCAATAGTAACAGGGACATCGAGGAGTAGATAGGAAGACATATTCTGGAATAACAGTATAATAGCAGTAATAACAGGATTGTCATGTTGGGGGATTTTAATTTCCCTAGAGTGAGGGGTTTAGATGGGGAGGAGTTTGTTCGGTCTGTTTAGGAAGGTTTCCTGACACAATATAAACCTACAAGAGGAGAGGCTATACTTGTTCTGGTATTGGGAAATGAACCTGGTCAGGTGTCAGGTCTCTCAGTGGGAGAGCATTTTGGAGACAGTGATCACAATTCTATCCCCTTTACCATAGCATTGGAGAGGGATAGGAACAGACAAGTTAGGAAAGTGTTCAATTGGAGTAAGGGGAAACGTGAAGCTATCATGCAGGAACATGGAAGCATAAATTGGGAACAGATGTTCTCAAGGAAATGTACAGCAGAAATGTGGCAAATATTCAGGGGATATTTGCCTGGCGTTCTGCATAGGTATGTTCCAATGAGGCAGGGAAAGGATGATAGAGTGCAGGAACCGTGGTGTACAAAGGCAGTTGAAAATCTAGTCAAGAAGAAAAGACCAGCTTATGAAAGGGTCAAAAAACTAGGTAATGATAGAGATCTAGAAAATTATAAGGCTAGCAAGAAGGAGCTTAAGAATGAAACTAGGAGAGCCAGAAGGGGCCATGAGAAAGCCTTGGTGAGCAGGATTAAGGAAAATCCCAAGACATTCTACAAGTATGTGAAGAGCAAGAGGATAAGATGTGAGAGAATAGGACCAATCAAGTGTGACAGTGAAAAAGTATGTATGGAACCGGAGGAGGTAGCTGTCATGGTCCCATCTGGCAATCCCCCACCTTGCCATTTGCCTCAAGATTTGGGCCTCGATCACCTCATTTAGATTCCAATCATTCCCAGGTATCACTAACTACACGCACCTGCTTCCCATCAAATGGCAGGATAAGAACCCTGTGACCACAGCAAGAAGCTGCCAGGGATGGAGTGTGGGTTGCTGCTGGAAGCTGGCTGTGTTTTGCTTGATGTGTGAGTGTGTTTTGGAACCTGTTGAGGGAAAGAGAGTGGGGAAGGAATGGAAATTGCTGGGAGGGTGTTGTGTGGGTCTGGTAATGGTGGACAAGATAAGAGGTGGGGTTGAGGGAAAGAAAGTGGAGAAGGAGAGGGATAGAGACTTGGGACCAGAGGTAGGCAGCTGGGGAGAGGTGGATTATTGTGAAGGGAGAAATAAAGGGAATGAGGAGTTAGTGAGGGGTTGGATGAATAAAAACCAAGACAAAGGGAATAAAAGAATAAGAAATGATAGTGGAGAAAGCTCTGAAAGTGAGGAAGATGAACAAGCTCAGAGAGGAGGTGTTGGCATAATTAGGTTTAATGAGAAGGCTCAGGGACATATGAAGAAAATTAACCTGTTTATGCTAACAACAACTCTGACAAATAAGATAGGGGAAATAGTATTTGCAAAAGTCCTTAATGATGGCAACTTATTGGTAAGATGTGTGAATGAGGAACAACTTGAGAAAGCACTCAAGCTAAAAGAGATAGGAAAATGCAAGGTGGAATACACTGGGAGGGTGGGAGCACAAAATAGTGGTTGTAAAGGAGTGATCATGGGGGTACCAATGAGTATAAATATGGAGGAGATAAAGAGGAATATCAAAGGAGGGAAAGTAATGAATTTCAAAGACTGACAACAACAAAGGAGGGAGTGAAAAAGGAAAGTGAATCAGTATTGATTGAATTTGAAGAAGAAAGAGTGCCAAGGAAGGTGTTCCTGGGTTTCATGAGTTACCCAGTAAGGGTGTATGTGCCAAAGCCATTGAGGTGCTATAATTGTCAAAGGTTTGGACACGTGGCTAAAAACTGTAAAAGGCAGAGGAGATGTGCCAGATGTGGGGGTGATCATGAATATGGAAAGTGCGGAACAGGAGTTCAACCAAAATGCTGCAATTGTGGAGGAGCTCATAATGTTGCATATAGTGGGTGTGAGGTTGTGAGACGGGAGACTAAAATTCAAGAAATAAGAGTGAAAAGAAAGATCACTTATGCAGAAGCTGTAAGAATGTCAAGAGAACAGAATAATGCTCCTAATGAACAGGGAGCAATAGGGATACGAGAGATGCAACAAAGAACAAATGACAGGATTTATGTAGACAAAAAGGCTCTAGTAACATTCATTGCAGGAGTGATTAATAGTACGGCTGAGGTAAAGTCAAAAAGTGACAAAATTCAGCCAGTGGTAAAAGCAGCAGTAAACCATTTAGGGTTAGTAGGACTGACATGGGAGGAAGTGAGGGAGAACCTCAGTAATCAGTCAAGCCAGGAAGTGCCATGTGTTGGTTAATACTAATTATGGTGATTCTTTTACAATGGAATGCAAGGAGCTTACTGGCCAATAGCCAGGAATTCAAGCACTTTATTAAAGAAATGGTTGTAAAACCGGATGTAGTGTGTCTTCAGGAAACTTGGTTGAAACCAACTTTAGACTTTGTGGTATATGGGTATACAATGATAAGGAAAGATAGAAGTCTAGGGGGAGGAGGAGGTTGTGCTATGTTAATCAAGCAAGGTATACCATATAGGGTACTGGAGAAAGGAGATGATCAGGAATACATAGCAGTGGAAGTGTGGGAGAGAGGGGAGGGAGTGGTTATAATTAACTACTACAATCCATGTAAAAGGTTGGATTTGGACGGCCTATTAAAGATACAAGGACAAAACAGACATAAAGTAGTGTGGTGTGCAGATTTCAATGCTCATAGCACAATATGGGGGGATCAGATTACAGATCCAAATGGAAAGGTAATTGAAGATTTGATGGAAGAAAGGGATTTGGTGTGTATGAATGATGGTAGTGGCACAAGGATAGATATAACAACAGGAACGGAGTCAGGGTTAGATATTACGTTAGTGTCTAATACCTTGGCTGGCATTAGTGACTGGGGAGTTTGGACTGCTTCAACAGTAGGCAGTGATTACTACCCAGTTTTGTGTTCAGTGGGTGAAAGAGTTGAAGTACGACCAGGTGGCGGAACCCCAAAGTGGGTGTTTGAAAAAGCTGATTGGGGTAAGTTCCAGAAGTTGAGTGAAGAAGGGTTGACAAAGATTGATATTTCTGGAAATGTAGATGAATTAAACAGTCAGGTGACTTCAGCAATTATCATGGCAGCAGAAGGATCTATACCTAGGAGTAAAAATAGGATGAATAGAAAACTGGTACCATGGTGGACAGAGGAATGTTGTCAGGCTGTAAAAAAACAAATAGAGCATTCAGGCTAGTTAAAAGAACCCATAATATGCAGCATTTGGTTCAATATCAGAAAGCACAGGCAGTGGTGAGAAGAACTATACGTCAAGCTAAAAGGGCAAGTTGGAGGAGTTTTTGTGACAAGGTAGGAAGAACAACACCTGTGGGAGAGATATGGGGAATGATTAAGAGGATGGGAGGAGATAGAAGGGAATGGGAATATCCAGTAATGATATCTGAGGAGGAAACTGCAGTCTCCAGTAGGGATAAGGCTGAGGTCATGGCTAAGTCATTTGTACTGATACACTGTTCAGAAAATTTGTCTGAAGAAGGGAGAAGAAGAAGGGAAAGAATAATGAGCCAACACCCAGGTGTGTTAAGCAGGAGGGAAGGAACAGATGATATAATTGATGATCCATTTACATTAGCAGAAATGGTGAGAGCAATAAAGAGATCGAGACCAACCTCCCCAGGGAAAGATCTGATATGCTCTGTGATGCTAAAAAATCTAGGAGAAGGAGTGCTCTTGAAGTTGCTGCATTTTTATAACAGTGTGGGAGGAGGGAAGATTACCAAGTGCATGGAAAGAAGCAGTAGTAATTCCAATAAGGAAGCCTGGCAAGGATCTGTCAAAACCCACAAGCTACAGACCAATTGCATTAACATCAAGTATATGTAAGATAATGGAAAAGATGATAACAGAAAGGTTATCATATGAGCTTGAGAAAAGGGGAATGCTGGCAAGTTATCAGAGTGGTTTTAGAAAGAGAAGGAATTCCATGGACTCAGTGATTATGTTAGAGACTGAAATAAGGAAGGCCCAGGCAAATAGAGAGTCAGTAGTGGCAGTGTTCTTTGACATTGAAAAAGCCTATGATATGATGTGGAAGGAAGGATTATTAATTAAACTGCACAAGATGGGGGTTGGTGGGAGAGTTTTTAATTGGATTAAAGATTTTTTTGTTTGGTAGAAAAATTCAAGTTCGGATTGGATCAGAATTATCAAAACAGTACATAGTGGAAAATGGCACACCTCAAGGTAGTGTGATTAGCCTGTTACTTTTCATGATTATGATCAATGATGTCTTCACAAAGGTACCAGTGGATATAGGTAGGTCACTGTTTGCGGATGATGGGGCCTTGTGGAAAAGAGGCAGGAACATGGACTATATAATCAGGAAACTACAAGAAGCAATTGATGAAGTGGTGGAGTGGGGTTATGATTGGGGATGTAGATTTTCAGTAGATAAAACTCAAACTGTATTTTTTTTACCAGGAAAAGGGTTGAGGTAGGGAAGAAGTTAAGGATGTATGGGGTTGAATTAGAAAGGGTTGCATCATTTAAATTTCTGGGAGTTATATTTGATTCATGATTAACATGGGCAGACCATATCAGGAAAGTTGAGGAGAAATGTAAAAAAGTAATAAATGTGATGAGATGTTTGACTGGTAGGGAATGGGGAGCAAGTTGTTCAGCTTTGAAGAGAATGTATGTGGCTTTAGTAAGATCTGTATTGGATTATGGAAATATAGTATATGGATCAGCAGCTAGGTCTCTTATAAGGAAACTGGATGTGATTCAGGCTCAGGCCTTGAGATTGTGCAGTGGGGCTTTTAAAACGTCACCAGTGTCAGCCCTACAGGTAGAAATGGGAATAATGCCTTTGGAACTAAGAAGGATGCAACTGATGGCAAACTACTGGGCTAACTTGCAGGGGCACAATGATTCTCACCCTACTAAAGGAGTGTTGCAGGAGTGCTGGGAAAATGGGAGGTTTCAGAGGGATAGCTTTAGTTGGGTAGGGAATGATATCGCGAAAGAATGTGGAGTGTTTGATCTGAGGATAAGTCCTTCAGTAGTTTATCCGGTTGTAGCTCCATGGAAACTTGTATGGCCTGACATAGACTGGCATTTGTTAGAGGTAAAAAGGAAAGAAAGATATAAAACAGATTTGGTAAATGCATTTAACTGTCATGTGATGGAAAAGTATAGTGATTATACTCACATTTATACAGATGGTGCAAAGGAACCTGAAACAGGAGTGACAGGGTTTGGGGTGGTAATACCAGCAAAAGAAATTGGAATCAGCAGAAGAACATTTAATAAGTTAGGGGTGTTTACAGTGGAGATGCTGGCAGTGTTGGTTGCGTTGCAATGGGTGCGGAAAGCCAGACCATCCAAAGCATTGATATGTTCAGATTCATCCTCAGTTCTAGCAAGTTTAAGGTCTTTTCACACAAACAGTTGGCAAGATGTACTTTATGAAGTCCTTCAGTTACAAGAATTGCAAATCAGGGAGGTGAGGTAAAATTTCTATGGGTTCCAGCACATGTAGGGGTGAAGGGGAATGAGAGGGTGGATGAGTTGGCAAAGAGGGCGTTAAAGAAAGAAAATGTGGAAATGCACATTAGTATCAGTAAAGCAGAGGTTAAGTGTGTAATCTGGGGAAAAAGTCAACCGAATGTGGCAAGAAAGATGGGACAGGGAAGGGAAAGGGAGGCATCTATACCAAATACAAAAGAGTGTTGCAGTTACTAGGGTAAGTAATGGAAACAGAAGAGAGGAGACTGTGTGGACTAGGTTAAGGCTGGGACACTGTGCATTAAACAAAACATTGAAAATGATAGGGAAACACCAGACAGGATTGTGTGAGGAATGTCAGGAAGAGGAGTCAGTAGAACATGTAGTTTTGTGTTGCAGGAAGTATGGGATACAGAGAGAGATGATGAGAAATAAACTAAGGGAGTTGGGGATGCAGGAATTCACATTCAAAGGGTTGCTGGGCATGGGTGAGAGAGCACAAGTCTGGGTATTTTTAGCGTTTTTAAGGGGTACAGGAGTTTTTTATAGAATATGACAAATAAACAGGAATAGGATACTAGGATGGTCAAAGATGGGAGGGTGAAGTGTAGGTTTGTGTGTGTGTGTGTGTGTGTGTGTGTGTGGATTTAGAATGTATGTCTAGTGCACATTCTGGAGCAGAGGGTGGCGGTAATGCACCATTAAGCTGGATGCCAACCGCCGTAAAACAAGATACAGACAGACAGAAGAAGCTGCCAGTTTGTTGGTTGACTCTTGTGAGAGTAAACCCTGTTTCTTATCCCTGAGAACTGTTGGTTCTAAGCTTCGCATCGTCTCCTGGATATCGGCTCCCCATTCGCGGAGGTGCTACACCTAACGACTCTGCCTCAGCATCTGTGTCCTGCACTTGGGTTCGTCCCCAGCCACGTCCTTGCAACAGTAGCAGAGGTACTTAATGAATACTTTGCTTCAGTATTCACTACGGAAAAGGATCTTGGTGATTGTAGGGATGACTTGCAGTGGACTGAAAAGCTTGGGAATGTAGATATTAAGAAAGAGGATATGCTGGAGCTTTTGGAAAGCATCAAGTTGGATAAGATACCGGGACCAGATGAGATATACCCCAGGCTACTGTGGGAGGCAAGGGAGGAGATTGCTGAGCCTCTGGCAATGATCTTGCATCATCAAGAGGGACAGGAGATGTTTTAGAGGATTGAAGGATTGCAGATGTTGTTCCCTTTTTCAAGAAAGGGAGTAGAAATAGCCCAGGAAATTATAGACCAGTGAGTCTTACTTCATTGGTTGGTAATTTGATGGAGAAGATCCTGAGAGGCAGTTATGAACATTTGGAGAGGCATAATATGATTAGGAATAGTCAGCATAGCTTTGTCAAAGGCAAGTTGTGCCTTAGAGCCTGACTGAATTTTCTGAGGATATGACCAAACATATTGATGAAAGTAGAGCAGTAGATGTAGTGTATATGGATTTCAGCAAGGCATTTGACAAGGTACCCCATGCAAGGCTTATTGAGAAAGTAAGGAGGAATGGGATCCAAGGGGACATTGCTTTGTGGATCCAGAACTGGCTTGCCCACAGAAGGCAAAGAGTGGTTTTAGATGGGTCATATTCTGTATGGAGGTCAGTGACTGACAGTGTCCCTCAGGGATCTGTTCTGGGACCCCTTCTTTGTGATTTTTATAACTGACCTGGATGAGGAAGTGGAGGGATGAGTTAGTAAATTTGCTGATGACATAAAGATTGGGGGCATTGTGGGTAGTGTGGAGGGCTGTCAGAGGTTACAGCAGAACATTGATAGGATGCAAAACTGGGTTGAGAAGTGGCAGATGGATTTCAAATCAAATGAGTGTGAGGTGGTTCATTTTGGTAGGTCAAATATGATGGCAGAATATAGTATTAATGGTAAGACTCTTGGCAGTGTGGAGGATCAGAGGGATCTTGGGGTCTGATTCCATAGGACACTCAAAGCTGCTGTGCAGGTTGACTCTGTGGTTAAGAACACATACAGTGCATTGGCCTTCATCAACCGTGGGATTGAGTTCAAGAGCTGAGAGGTAATGTTACAGTGTCATAGGACACTGGTCAGACCTCACTTGGAGTATTGCTTGTTCCAGTCACCTTACTACAAGAAGGATGTGGAAACTACAGAAAGGGTTCAGAGGAGATTTGCAAGAATGTTACCTGGGTTGGCAAATATGCCTTATGCGAATAGGTTGAGTGAACATGGAGCTTAGAAAAATAGAGGGCTATGGGTAACCTGAGGTAATTTCTAAAGTAACTACATGTTCAGCACAGCATTGTGGGCAGAAGGGCCTGTATTATTTTGTAGGTTTTTCTATGTTTTATGTTCCTATGAATGGCCTGTTCCTGTGTTGTACTCTTCTATGTTCTATGTTAAAAAGTGAGATTGAAGCAATTTAGAATCAGCAGGCACTGTTAGGTATGAAACGATGGCATTAAGTTTAGGGAACATAGTTAACAAAGGATATTGAAGGTTTGAACAGGGAAAAGATGGAAGCGTGGATCAAGCATGGGAAGTCAAAGTCAAGTGTATTGCCATATGCACAAGCACGTGTATTCACAAGTGCATAGAAAAACTTACTTGCAGCAGTGTCATAGGCACAGAGCATCATACAGCTAGCATTCGCAAGAAAAACATAAAACTATGCACAATTTTTACAAGGAAATACACAATTAGAATAAAAAGTATCAAGTCCTTAGAGCGAAGTGGTCATAGTGTTGCTAAACTGTAGGGGTTAAGATTTTGTCAGATGGTTCAGGAACTGAAAGATCTCAGGGAAGTAACTGAGTCTTTCAGCTTCTGTAACTCCTGCCAGTAGCAGCTGCAAGAAGATGGAATGGCATTACTGGTAACAAGCAAGCTCTCGCAGGCTTACAAGTAATATGAAAGAGAATTTGAGAAAGAAATCAGGAGGACTGAGAAGGGGCATGAAATAACCTTGGCAAATAAGATTAAAAGATTGCTAAAACTCTTCATAAATATATTAAAAGCAAGTGAAAAGCTAAGGAAAGAGAAGGTCCCCTCAAGGACCAAATGGGTGATCTGCACATAAAGCCAGGTGATGTGAGTGAGGTCCTAAATGAATACTTCTGGTTTGTATTTGGCAGGGAGAAGGATAGGAGGTTGGACAGTTAATGGAGGGGTACACTGATATTCTAGAGCATGTCAATGTCCGAAAGAAGGAGGTGTTAAAAGTAATGGCACATATTACAGTGAATAAACCACCAGGGCCTTATGGGAGCTATCTCAGGATGCTAAGATTGCTGAGGCTTTGACAGAAATGTTTGCATCTTCCTTAGTTACAAGTGAGACACCAGAAGAATGGAGGATAACTTGCATTGTACTCCTGCTCAAAGAAAGGCAATAGGGATAAGGCTGGAAAATACAGACAAGTGAGCCTTCCACCAATGGTGAGGTAGTTGTTGGAGAAGATGCTGAGGAATGGGATTTAAGTTCCCTTATAAAAACAAGGACTTTTTAAGAGGAGTCAACATAGTCTCATGAAGGAGAAACCATGTCTTACAAATCTGAGTTTTTCTGAAGGGGTAACTAAAACACAATGAAGGCAGAGCAGTAGGGTGTGGTTTAAGAGGACTTTAGTAAGGTTTTTAACAAGGTCCTGCATGCTAGGTGGTTCAGAAGGATAAGGAACAAAGGACTGAGGCTCATAGACAAACTGGATCCAAAATTGGTTTGGTGATAAGAGGCAGGTGGATGTCTGTAACAAGTGATGTGCCTCAGGGGTTGGTACTGGGACTAGCTGGCAGAAGTTTCAGGTGAGAGGGGAGAAATTTAAAGGAGATATGACTCAAGGGTGATTTTTTTTTCACCAAGAGAGTGGTTTTGTGGAATGAGCTGCCAGAAGAGGTGGTAGAGTAGATACAATTACAATGTTTTAAAGGCAAAGATATGTACTTGGATATAAAAGGTGCATGGGGCAAATGGGATGAGCATAAATAGGCACCACAGATGGCATAGAAAAGATGGGTTGCAAGGGTCCATTTCTGTGCTGTGCAGTTTGATGATTGTATGATCATTGTATTGTTGTCCAAATCAATTTGTGATACCTATATTTTTAAGGACCTGTTGTCATATCACAAGAAGCACTAAGCAGACAAAAGTGACCCAGCCAAATGTGAAAGGGCAAGAGGGCATGGCATGGATGTAGTGGGGAAAATGGCTTTCTTTTGTGTCATACATTTCTGTGACAATCTATGAAAAGTGATTGATGTAAACAAAACAGTACCAAAGAAATTTCACAATTTGCAAAAAAAGTTTAATCATTTAAAAATAGAAACATGCAGATACCAGAAATCTGAAAAAAAATCCAGAAAAGGATAAAAACATTCAATAAGCCATGTACCACCCATGCAAAGAGAAACAGATTTCACCTTTCAGACCACATACAGTTTATATTAAATTTTCTTCTATTTAACATACTCCGAGAATTTCAAATAACTTTCAAAGAAATGAATGAATATTTTGAGGCATTGATCATCTACGTGAGCTCACAGTACAAAAATTCAGGCAATTGCAATTAAATTTCCATCTCTCTTTAATGGTTGCAATAATTGATGATACAAGGTTAAAAATAAGCAAATGATCTGGAATTTGCATTTGAACCCTGTACCACACTTTTTGCTGAACTGGGAGGCCCACCCAAAAGCCAATGTTCAGACTTGGTGCTGATGGAAGAGACTGGCACCAACTTGAATGACTGCACCAGGGTCATGACAGGTGTGAATTAGTGTGTCCCCATGAAATCACTCAGTTTACCCCAATCAGAAGCCTTAGATGAATCATAAAACCTGGAATTTGCTGAGAGCCAGATCAGAGGCATTCAAGTCTGGAAATCAAGAATACTACAAGAGGTATGATCTCCAGGAAGCTGTCGAAGGGCAAAGTGGAGATCCTGGACTAGACTGGAATCGATGAGGGATGCTGGACAGCTGTGGCAGGGTTTGAATGCCATAACTTCCTACAGAGCTAAATCTTGCGATATAGGGGACAGCAGAGCTTCATCTTTTTTGCTCATTTTGACCTCCAGAACAGGGAGGAACCATCGCGCACCCTCAGGTCACCCGATGATCCTTTTGTCTCAGTATCTGAAGATGATGCCTGGGCTGCCTTCAAAAGAGTGAATCCAAGGAAGGCATTCAGTCCAGATGGAGTATCTGGTTGGGTACTGAGACCTGTGCTGACCAACTGGCTGCTGTGTTCACGGATATCTTCAGCTTCTTGTTCCAGCAGTGTGTAGTACCCACCTGCTTCAAGCAGGCTGCAATCATACCGGTGCCCAAGAACAGCGTGGTAAGCTGTCTCAATGACAGTCACCCAGTGGCACTGACATCCACAGAGATGAAGTGTTTTGAGAGGCTGATGGTTGAAGCATATCAGCTTCTGATTGAGTGGCGACTTTGGTCCACTCCAATTTGCCTGCCGAAGCAACAGGTCTATAGTGGATGTCAACTCATAGACTCTTCACACAACCCTGGAACATCTGAACAGTAAAGATGCATACATCAGGAAGTTCTTTATCAATTGCAGCTCAGCATTTAATACCATCATCCCCTCTGAGTTATTCGGTAAACTCCAAGACCCTTTTGTGTAATTGGATCCTGGATTCCTCAACTGCAGGCCAAAGTGAGTTTGCATTGGCAAAAACCTCCTCCACAACTCCCATTAGCACAGGAGCACCACACGAATGTGTGCTTTGCCCCCTGCTCTCTTCGCGTTACACCTATGACTGAGTGGCTAAGTACAGCTCCAACACTGTATACAAATTTTCTGATGATACCACTGTTGTGGTCTGTATCAAAGATGGTGATGAATCAGCATACAGGAGGGAGAATGAAAATTGACACAGTGGTGTAATAACTACAGCCTCTCACTCAATGTCAATAAGACCAGGAAATGATGTAGACTTCAGGAGAGGGAAACCCTATGTCTATGAGCTAGTAATCATCAACAGATCAGAGGCAGAGAGGGTCAGTAACTTGAAATTCCTGTGTGTCACTATCTCAGAGGACATGTCCTGGACCCATCATATAAATATAATTGCAAAGAAAGCACGACAGTGCCTCTACTTCCTCAGGAGACTGCGGAGGTTTGGCATGTCATCACAAACCTTAGCAAACTTCTGCAGATGTGTTGTGGAAAGTGTGCTGACCGGCTGCATTACAGCCTGGTGTGGGAATACCAATGCTTTTAAGTGGAAAATCCAACAAAAGGTATTGGATTTGGCCCAGTACATCACAGGTAAAGCCTTCCCAGCGATCGAGCACATCTACATGAAATGTTGCTGTAGAAAAGCAGCATCCATCATCAAAGATCCCCACCACCCAGGCCATGCTCTTTTCTCGCTGCTGCCATCAGGTAGAAGGTACAAATACCTCAGGATTTCACACCACCAGGTTCAAGATCAGTTACTACCCCTCAACCATCAGGCTCTTAAACAAAAGGCGATAACTACACTCATTCTATTTCTGGTGTTCCCACAACCAATGGTCTCACATTAAGGACTCTTTATCTTGTTATTTCATACTTGTTACATACACCTGTTAGGGTGCATTCTCCAGTTGCCTTATAAGATAACCGTAGCCTTCAGCCAAGAGCAGATGTCATCGGGTGGTTCCCAACCTTCAAGTGTTTCGACCCTTAACCATGACACTCTCCAGTTGGTGGGCCGGCAGTGGTGGCCAAATCACTGCCCATCTGCTCCTGGCTTCCAGCTCCTCTCTTCTCGCCTACTCCAAATCCAACAAGAGGGTCGTTCTGCCTCTTCCCCCATCCTACGAGCTGCTTGTTTTTCGCTCCTTTCGTCCAGGCCCAGATCTGACAACAACCACCATGCTGATTTGGCTGGGAAACCCCTGCAGCCGATCTCCACAGGGAACAACCATGCCTGCCATCCCTTGTCTTTACACTCCTGCAGTAAGGGCTGGTACTTCAAGGCCTTTCTCTCGTGGGCCTCTTCCCATCCCTGCTCATATGGCACAGTCAGCTCAACCAGAATTATTTTCTTGTCTTCAGTTGACCACAGTACAACGTCTGGGCACAGGGTTGTGTGCACCACATCCGGGAACTGCAGCCTCCTTCCCACATCGACCCTCATCTCCCAGGACCTGGCCGTTAGGAGGAGATTGGGCTTTGGTTATTTGGTTACGAAAGGCCTGGCTCCCTCTTTGATGAAGGTGATGGCCTTCCTCAAATCTGTGCCAGCCGTCCTCTTCTTGTATCTCTCCCGCTCTAGTGTGTCAGTAAGAGCCAGAAGCACCTTATCATGGCGCCACCTATACCGTCCTTGAGTTAGAGCTGTTTTACACCCGGACAGTATATGAGCCAGTGTCCCCTTTTGACCACATAGCCTCTCTCATCCCCCATGTGTACAGATGTATTAAACATAAATAAATAGAAATTATTTATTGCTATTATTTGCATTTGCACAGTTTGTTCATTGATCCTGTTTACAGTTACTGTTCTATAGATTTGCTAAGTATGCCTGCAGGAAAAAGAATCTCAGGGTTGTACATGGTGACCCATATGATAATAAATGTTACTTTGAACTTTGAATTATTGTAGGAAAGGCAGATGAGCTCAGGACATGGATCAACACATGAGATTATGATATTTTAGCCATTAGTAAGACTTGGTTTCAGGAGAAGCCGGATTGGCCGCTCAGTGTTCCAGTGTTCCCTTGTGATCGGATTAAAAAGGGAAGGGGGCGTTACTAGTCAGGGAAAAGGTCACAGCAGTGCTCTGTCAGGGCAGGCTGGAGAACTCATCTGGGGAGGCTTTATGGGTGGAACTGAGGAATAAGAAAGGTATGACCATGTTAATGGAATTCTATTACAAACCACCCAGCAGTCCATGGGATTTAGAAGACCAAATTTGTAGAGAGATCACAGTCTGTTGCAAGAAACATAAAGTTGTGATAGCGGGTGATTTTAACTTTCCACATGTATACTGGGATTGAGTTTGTCACATGGGTTCAGGAAAATTTCCTTAATCAGAATCAGGTTTATTATCACCGGCACGTGTTGGGAAATTTGTTAACTTAGCAGCAGCAGTTCAGTGCAATACATAATATAGAAGAAAAAAGAATTAATAATAAATAAGTCAATTACAGTATACGTATATTGAATATTCATGCAAAAAAAAGAAATAATATATATTAAAAAGTGAGGTAGTGTTTCGGAATCGTTTACTGATGGTAGATAGTAAACCCATCGATCTGAATCGCTGCATCCGGTACGGAAGGAGTTAACCAAGATTCCGTGAACCAAAGATCACACGCGGTCCTAATGTCCCTCTAATTCAGCACCCTAGCTCTGAGATCATCGATTTTATTCACCAGAGACTGCACGTTTGCCAGCAAGATAGTCAGTACTGGGAGTTGAAAACCCCGTTTCCTTAAACGCACTTGTATCCCTGACCTGCAGCCACGCTTCCTGCGTGGAATCCTACAAGGACGTCCATCCACAATCTATTATTTCCGTCAGTGTTAAGCAGTGATGGTTCATTTAAACACATTAAGACATCTTTGTTGACTGTTCTGACCTTGGAAGCAATTGTGCTTTTTAGCTGTATCAGGCTGAAACAATAATATTTAATCGTATCCATTGAGAGTTCTGCTGCTACACAACTCGTACCCTAGGCACTCCGGAAGTAAATCAATACATAGAAGGGATCAGACATATAAGTATTTGGATAGACAGAGAGTGATTAGGGATAGTCAACTCAGTTCCTCCATTTCTGCCACATCTGCTCTCAGGATGAGGCTTTCCATCCCAGAACTACAGAGATGTCGTCCTTCTTCAAAGGGGCTTTCCTTCCTCTACCATCACTGCTGCCCTCATTCGCATCTCTTCCATTTTGCGCACGTCTGCTCTCACCCCATCCTCCCACTGCCAGGGCAGGGATAGGTTCCTCATGTCCTCACCTACCAATCCACCAGCCTTCACGTCCAGCACACAATTCTCTGTAACTTCTGCCATCTCCAATGGGATCCCACCACCAAGCATATCTTTCCCTCCCCCACTCCCCCACTGTTTTGTTACTTCTGTTTAAACGTACCATGGGTTAACGGTAGAGAATCATGTTCTGGAAGAATTAGAGAACTTTTATTTACAGTAATAAACAAACACATTTTAACCCAGCCATGTGCTGGAACTTTCTGGCAATCCCGCGCATGCTCAGTGCTCTGTCCAATCATGTACTGGCACATCATTGCACGTGATATCACCGCATCTTCCTTTCTTTAAAAAGAAAAACAATTAACAACATTAATCAGAGCAAGTACATAATTCAACAAGTCTCTATCAGTCTCTCTGTGGATTTCCGAACACATGTAGACCGCCTAAGTGGTTCACACAGACCTTGTGTTTCCTTGTTTTTATTTACACGTTTTGTCTCGTCTGCATCCGTTAACTGAATCTCTGAAGTTGGCTCTTTCTTGAGGTCTTTGTGATTTCTTCTTACCACTGCTCCCTCCTCTGTTTGGACCATGTATGATCTGGTTTGTACTTCAAGTACTGTAGCTTTCTGTGTCCATGTGATCATTTTGTCTTGTATTCTTACTTCATTTCCCTGATGCAGTTCAGGTAATGGACAAGAACGTCTTTCAAAGTATATTTTCTTTGCTTTGTGTTCATCTTTCCATATTTTCACCTGTTCATCTTCCTCTGTTCTTAGAAGGTTCTTGTCCATTGGCAGATTAGATCTCAAACGTCATCCCATCAAGAGCTGAGCAGGTGAAAATCTACATTCAAGTGGAGCACTTCAGTAGGCTAACAAGGCTTTATAAAAATCACTTCCACTATCTTTTGCTTTGTGCATCAGTTTCTTAGCAATTCCTACTGATTTCTCAACTAATCCATTAGACATAGGGAAAAATGGACTAGGTGTTGTATGAACAAAGCCCCATTCACGAGCAAAATGTTTCATGCATTCGCTACTGAATTGTGGACTATTGTCTGTGAAAACTTCATCAGGTACACCATGTCTTGAGAAAACCGATTTCATGCATGTAATTACATTTTCTGCAGTCGTTCTGCCCAGACAACACACTTCAGGATACAATGAGTAGTAATCTGTTATTAATAGATAGTCTTTGTTAATTATAAAAAGATCAACGCCTACCTTCTGATAAGGTCGATGAGGATTTGAATGTGGATGCAGTGGCTCCTTAGGGTTGCTAGGTTGGTACTTAAGGCATATTTGACAAGAAGACACCAATTCTGCAAGCTCTTGATTCATCCTGGGCCAAAACATCACTTCCCGTGCCCTTCCCTTACATTTTTCAATGCTTAGTTGGCCTTCATGAATTTTATCAAGCATTTCTTTACGGAGACTTTAAGGTATAACAATTCTACTACCTTTGTACAATATCCCATCCACAACAGACAGCTCTGATCTGTAGTTCCAATAATCTTGTACTACTGAGGTACAGTCATGCTTATTATCTGGCCATCCATCCAACACCATTTTTATTACCTGATGGAGAATTTTGTCCTACTCTGTCTCAAGATGCAGCAGGTCCAACTTTTTGGGAGCAACAGGTACAGTTTCTATGACCATATCAATGAATACCTGAACATCAATAACGTTACTGTGACTGTCTTTTGTTGTTGAATCCACAGCTCTGGAAAGTGTGTCCGCTGTGTACATGAATTTTCTAGGTGTGTATGACATATTCAATGCACATCTTTGCAATTTGATCATCATTCGCTGAATTTGCAAAGAACAGTCACTTAAAGGTTTGTTAAACAATGCAATCAACGGCTCAGGATCGGTTTCAACACCAGTAGATTGCCCTGACACAAACTGATGAAATCTCTCAAGTAAACATAACGCTGAGCAATTCTATTTCAATTTGGGCATACCTTGTTTCTGGATCAGATAATGAACGAGATGCATATGCCACTGGTAACCATTCCTGTTCATGTTTCTGGAATGATACTGCCCCTAAGCCTGCACAGATGCATCACATGAGATTTCGATGGGTCTCTCAGCAGCATAAAATTTCAGCACAGGTTCTTTTGTGAGTAATTTGTTTAGAGTTGGCCATGCCTTCTCCTGTTCATGGTTCCAGCTCCATTCATTTCTCTTTTCTGCTAGCTGCCTCAGTGGAGCAAGCCATTCCGAGAGATTGGGTATAAATAGTTAACCATTCCCATAAACCTCTGAACATCCTTTTTACATTGCGGTCTTGGCATGTTCTCAATAGCAGAAACCTGCAATAGATCAGGACGCACACCCTCATTGCTGATGATCACTCCTAGCTGAGATTTGTCTTTATTCAACTTCAGGTTTACCTTGCGTGTTGCCTCAAAGACTTGTCTGAGCCTGGCGTCATGCTCTTGTTTAGTCAATCCCCAAATAATAATATCATCCATGGATGTACCTATGCCCTCAATGTGCTCATATAGCATGTGAATGGTTTTATGGTACACTTCAGGAGCTGATGCAATTCCAAATGGAAGCCTAGGAAAACAGTGTCTGGCAATAGGATTGTTAAACGTACACAATTTTGAACTCGGTTCATCTAATTTGAGTTGCTAGAATCCGGAGGATGCATCTAATTTACTAAAATACTTTGCATTAGCAAATTGTGACATAATTTCTTCACGAGTGGGCAATTTGAAATGTTTTCTTTAAATGGCCCAATTCAAGTCTCTTGGATCTAAACGTATCCTCAGTTTTCCATTTTTCTTATCAACAAGTGAATTGACCCTTTCAGTTGGTTCATCAATTTTTTTTATGACTCCTAGCCTTTCCATTCTGTCTAGCTCTGTTTTCAGTTGATGACATAATGCAAAAGGTACTTCATACTCTTTCATCAAGTTACTGTATTCTGACTGTGTCACTATCCAGGACTAAAATTCTTTTCACCAAATTAAGTCTTTCACAGGGAGATAAACCCAGAAATGTACTTATCAGTGATCGATCATGAAGAAAAATCAGAAAAAAGCAAAGCTGCGCTTTTGCTCAGCAGGAGGAGAAGATGGCGACGCACTCCGGTGGTGATGTCTGTTGTTTGTCAAGTAGGATGCCGTGCACAATCCTGATTTGATGGAGACAGACGTGAGAGCACGGAGGAACATCTGGTGAAACTTCTGAAATGCCTGCTCACTGCTGCTGCTACTGTGTGGTCCAGAATCTCTGGAGGAGAAGGCCCCGAGTCCTCGGCTTTGCTTGTTGCTCGGCGGCCAGGGCAAGGTCGAAGCGCTCGGAAGAGGATGGTGCTCAGAGAGGCTGTGTCAGAGGGGCTGGTGGGAGGCTCGAAGTTTTTGGACGGACTCAGAGTCCGCTGCGGTCGGGTGCTTCCAATGGTGCTGCATCGGCAAGTTGGCGGCGCTTGGAGGTTCATGGAAGGGAGAGTTCCTCCCTTCTGCCGCCTGCGTGAGATGATGAGTCTATCGGGACTTTGAGACTTTTTTTTTACTGTGCCCATGGTCTGCTCTTTGCATTGTTGTAACTATATGTTATAATTATGTGGTTTTGTCATTTTTAGTCTTAGTTTGTCCTGTGTTTTCTTGTGATATCATTCTGGAGGAACGTTGTATCATTTTTTAATGCATGCATTTCTAAATGACAATAAACGAGGACTGAGTGTCCTCATAATCTAAAAAAAAAACTGTTGCTTGAATACTCTCCAATTCTCAGCTACATTGCCAGTCAGCTGAAGTTTTGGTGGGGGTTGTAAAACCTTCCATTTTACCATTTACAGTTCGAACTTTTTTTTCTTTTTTTTTGATTATCTTCGATTCTTCATTCCCCCGTATTATTCTTCCAGAACCACTGCTGACACCATGTTATGTTACTTCTGTTTAAACGTACCGTGGGTTAACAGTAAAGAGTCATACTCGGGAAGAATTAGAGAACTTTTATTTACAGTAATAAACAAACACGTCTTAACCCAGCCACGTACTGGAACATTCTGGCAACTCTGCGCATGCTCAGCGCTCTGTCCAGTCATGTACTGGCACATCATTGCAATTGATATCACCACACTCTTTCCACAGGGATCACGACTCCCTTTTCCACTTGTCCCTCCCCACTGATCTCCCTCCTGGCACTTATCCTTGTAAGCACAACAAGTTCCACAACTGCCCCTACACCTCCTCCCTCACTACCATTCAGGGCCTCAAGCAGTCCTTTCAGGTGAGGTGACACTTCACCTGTGAATCAGTTGGGGTCAAATACTGTGTCTGGTGTTCCTGGTTTGGCCTCCTGTATATCGGTGAGACCCAACGTAGATTGGGAGACCACTTCACTGAGCACCTATGCTCCCAGTGCCAGAAATAGCCACGCATTTCAATTCCATTTCCCATTCCCATTCCCTTTCTTTTTAAATCTTTTTATTGAGTAAGTATACAAAAAAGGTAAGCCATATAAACATTAATACAATGTTAAAGTATAATAAAATTCCAAAAGATAACAATACCAAAAAGAAAATACTACAAACAATGTAATTTAAGCATAAGAAACCAAGATAACATAATAGTATACTAGATTTTATATATATCAATGGAAAAAAAGAAAAAAAAAACCCCCAAAAAAAAACCCACCGTGCAACTAACTAAAAGCAAAGCAAAGCAATGGGCTAACTTGAAACCAAACAGAGTTAAACTTAAAATCACGTCCTCAATCCCGACCTCCATTAAAACAGTGAAAAAAAAAACAAGAAGGGTAAATATTACATTAAATGAAAATATCGAATAAAAGGTCCCCAAATCTGTTCAAATTTAAATGAAGAATCATAAAGGTTACTTCTAATTTTCTCCAGATTCAAACATAAAATCGTCTGAGAAAACCAAAAAAAGGTAGTTGGAGCATTAAGCTCTTTCCAATGTTGTAAAATACATCTTTTCGCCATCAAAGTAAGAAATGCAATCATTCTACGGGCTGAAGGGGAAAGATTACTAGAAATTTTAGGTAGTCCAAAGATAGCAGTAATAGGGTGAGGAGAGATATCTATATTTAATACCTTAGAAATAATATTGAAAATATCTCTCCAAAAAGTTTCCAAAGTAGGGCAAGACCAAAACATATGAGTTAAAGAGGCTATCTGCCCCGAACATCTATCACAGAAAGGATTAATATGCGTGTAAAAACGCGCTAACTTATCTTTGGACATATGTGCTCTATGAACCACTTTAAATTGAATTAGGGAATGTTTAGCACAAATAGAGGAAGTATTAACTAATTGTAAAATCTGCCCCCAATCATCCACAGAAATGGTAAGCCCCAATTCCTGTTCCCAATCTACCCTAATCTTATCAAATGGAGCTTTCCTAAGTTTCATAATAATATTATAAATCATAGCCGATGCACCTTTCTGACATGGATTAAGGTTAATTATCGAATCTAAAATATATATAGGAGGAAGCATTGGAAAGGAAGAAAGTATAGTACTTAGGAAATTTCTAACTTGTAAATATCTAAAAAAATGTATTCTTGATAAGTTATATTTATTAGATAATTGTTCAAAAGACATAAGGGAACCATCTAAAAATAAATCCAAAAACCGTAAAATACCCTTAGTCTTCCAAGTTTGAAAAGCGCGATCCGTAAAAGAGGGAGGAAAAAATATGTTACCTAAAATAGGAATCGCTAACCCGAATTGATTAAGATCAAAAAATTTTCTGAATTGAAACCAAATACGCAAAGCATATTTAACGATCGGGTTAGAGACCTGCTTAAGGCGTTTCGAATCAAAAGGAAGAGATGAACCTAAAATAGAACCAAGTGTATAACCCTGAACAGATTGTAATTCCAATGCTACCCATTTAGGAATAGATAGTATGTCCCGGTCAAGTAACCAAAATTTCATATGTCGAATATTAATAGCCCAATAATAAAATCTAAAGTTAGGTAATGCTAAACCTCCATCTCTCTTAGCTTTCTGTAAATGTATTTTACCCAGTCTCGGATTCTTATTCTGCCAAATAAATGAAGAAATTTTAGAGTCGACTTTATCAAAAAAAGATTTAGGAACAAAAATTGGTAATGCCTGAAACACATATAAAAATTTTGGCAAAAAAAACATCTTAACTGCATTAATACGACCAATCAAAGTTAAATATAAGGGAAACCATTTAGATGAAAGTTGAGTAATATGGTCTATTAATGGTAAAAAGTTAGTCTTAAATAAATCTTTATGTTTACAAGTAATTTTAATCCCAAGATATGAAAGGTAATTATTAATCAATTTAAATGGAAATTTATAATATAAGGGAGAATGTTTATTAATCGGAAAAAGTTCACTCTTACTAAGATTTAATTTATAACCTGAGAAAAGACCAAATTGTGCTAATAACTCTAAAACAGCAGGAATAGATCTCTCAGGATTAGAAATATATAAAAGTAAATCATCAGCATAGAGTGATAATTTATGGGACTTTAATCCCCGAGTTATCCCAGTAATATTTGAAGATTCTCGAATAGCAATTGCAAGAGGTTCTAATGCAATATCAAATAATAGGGGACTAAGAGGACAGCCTTGTCGAGTACCACGAAAGAGAGGAAAAAAAGGTGAGTTTAAAGAGTTAGTACGAACCGAGGCTACAGGGGAGTGATATAACAGTTTAATCCAGGATATAAATTTCAAGCTAAAATTAAACATTTCAAGCACCTTAAATAAATAAGGCCATTCTACTCTATCAAAAGCTTTCTCGGCATCTAAAGAAATAACACACTCAGGAACATTTTGTGAGGGAGTATAAACGATATTTAACAATGTACGAATATTATAAAAAGAGTAACGACCTTTAATAAAACCCGTTTGGTCTTCCGAAATAATAGAAGGAAGTACTTTTTCTAGTCTATTTGCTAATAACTTAGAAAAAACTTTAGAATCAACATTTAATAAAGATATTGGTCTATAAGATGCACATTGAGCAGGGTCTTTATCCTTCTTTAGTATTAAAGAAATTGATGCTCTATTAAAAGATTCCGGAAGTTTACCAAGTTTCAAAGAAGCCTCAAAAACCTTATAGAGCCAAGGAATCAATAAAGAAGCAAAACATTTATAAAATTCAATGGTAAACCCATCAGGGCCAGGAGCTTTCCCCAGATTCATAGAAAAAATAACATTCTTAATCTCATCCATTGTAATGGAAGTATCTAATAAAGAAGACATATCCTGTGAAATCTGAGGGAAGTCTAACTTATCTAAAAAATCATTCATATATTTAGAATCTCGATGAGACTCTGATTGATATAAAGAAGAATAAAAATCACAAAAGGTTTGATTAATCCCCACATGATCCAATATCAATCGATCATTTTGGTTATAAATCTGATTGATTTGAGATTTAACATAATTAGATTTCAATTGATTAGCCAGCAGCTTGCCAATTTTATCACTGTGAACATAAAAATCACTTCTTGTTTTCTTTAATTGGTTTACAATCGAGGACGAGAGTAGTAAACTGTGTTCCATTTGAAGTTCAGTTCTTTGTTTGTATAGCTCCTCAGAAGGAGCCATAACATATTTCTTATCAATTTCTTTAATCTTGTCCACAATTGCCATCTCCTCCTGCTTCTGTTTCTTCCTCAAAGCAACGGAATACGAAATAATCTGACCCCGAATATAGGCTTTAAAAGTGTCCCAAAGAGTGTTAACCGAAATATCTTCTGTATGGTTAATTGTAAAAAAAAGCTCAATCTGTTCATTCATAAAATTAACAAAGTCCGAGTCCTGAAGCAACAGCGAATTAAAACGCCATTGTCTATTGTTTGGTATATTGGCCATAATTTTAATAGAAAGCTTAAGTGGAGCATGATCCGAAATGGTTATAGAATCATAATCACATTTAATCACTGAAGGAATGAGACGAGAATCAATAAAAAAATAATCAATTCTTGAATAGGAATGATGAACATGTGAAAAAAAGGAAAAATCTTTTTCCTGAGGATGCAGAAAACGCCAAATGTCCGTCGACCCAGAATCAGAAAGGAAAAAATTAATCAAATTTGCAGATTTATTAGGTAAAGTCCGTAAAGGAGCCGAACGGTCCAAAGCTGGAGATAAACAGGTATTAAGATCTCCGCCCCAAATCAATGAAAACTCGTTCAAATTCGGAAACTGATCAAACAATGATTTATAAAATTCCGGACAATCCATATTAGGAGCATAAACATTAACCAAAACTACTTTTTTATTAAATAGTAAACCACTAACCAATAAAAATCTACCATTCGGATCAGAGATAATATCCTGTTGTATAAAAGTAACTGAGGAATCTATAAAAATAGAGACTCCTCGAATCTTAGCATTGGAGTTCGAATGAAATTGTTGTTCCTTCCAGAATTTGAAAAAACATAGTCTGTCCCCCCTCCGTACATGGGTCTCTTGTAAAAATAAAATTTGTGCTTTAAGTCTCCGGAACACTTTAAAAACTTTTTTTCTTTTAATAGGATGATTAAGACCATTAGTATTCCAGGAGACAAAATTAATAATAGACTCCATAAATCCTAAAGTCAACCCACAACAAGGAGGATTGACAATAGGCGCGACCCACAAACCCGGAGAGGAAACAGAACATACAAAAGATACCGGGGAAAAGGACGCAACCAGTACTTCAATAATGTATATAGCCCAAAGAAAAACAAACTAAAACGTGAAGCCCCTCCCACCACCCCCCACCCCAAGACCCCAAGGCAAAATCTAAAGCAGACCCGCCAGAAAGAAGCAAGCGCTAAAACTACCCCCATGACTTCCGGTATACGCTCCCTAAAAAAAAGGTATAAATATGAAAAGGATCAGCTAATTGTAAAACAGTAAAAAAATAAGTAAAGAAAAGTTAGCTCAATTAGAATACACACAGAACAGAACAAAAGCCGGAAAATATATATTAAAAAAAACCACAATAAACCTCAAACTCATGAATAGACACAGCAACAAAAAAAAATAGGATTATTAACATAAAGTGATTATAAAAAGCAAAACAGAATAAAATTTTTTTAAAAACTACAAAATTTAAGGCCGCACAGGAAATACGTAAGATGACAAAAGGGAAGTAACCACCCAGAATCCCCTGGGAAAAGAAAGAAATGACGCAGTTAAAAAGAAAGTTTAGCAGCCATATTAAGAAATCAAAAGTAAACTTTTCTGCCCAAATAGGGCACAGAAAAGTTAAAACCAACCAATTCACAGCCTCCGATCAACGGAGAAAATTAAAAAAAAAGGCAATTAAGATGTTGAAGATGAAAGTTGATCCAGATAACTCTGGGCATCCGATGGAGAATCAAAAAAACGAAGGGCTCCATCTAACATGCGAATCCTTAGACGTGCAGGGTACAGCAGCGCTGGTCTTAAATCCATCTTATAGAATTCCGACATCACGGATCTGTAACGGACCCGTTGGTCCCAGATTGGTTTACTGAAATCTTCCACGAATCGGAACTTAAGATCCGAAAAATCAATGAAACCTTTAGATCGAGCGAATCGAAACAGTCTCTCCTTGTCTTGAAAGTAATGAAAACGTAAAATAACATGCCTAGGTCTATCTGACCTAGACGAGTATGATGGGATTCTGTGAACACGATCCAGTAGCGGCGGTTGGTCAGGAAATACAGTAGGGAATGCATCTTTTAAAAGTTGAGAGAAATATTTCATGGGGTTGTTAGCTTCAACGGCTTCTCTCACGCCGATCATTCATAAATTCTGCCGTCGCATTCTAGGTTCCAAGTCAGAGTTTTTACCCATTCCCATTCCCATTCCGACATGTCAATCCATGGCCTCCTCTACTGCCACAATGAGGCCACACTTAGGTTGCAGGATCAATACCAAAAGGCGGGAGGAGAAGATGGCAGCGCGCCGCACGTGCGCAGCTATCCGGTGAAAATGATATTGTATCCGTTAAATAGGGGCCGTGGACAATTCTGATTCGATGGAGAATGGAAGTGAAAGCACAGAGGAACATCTGGAGAAATTTCTGAAATGCCCATTTGCTGCTGTCGTTACTGTGTGGCCGTGAATCTTTTGGAGGGTAGGCCTCAAAATCCCCGGCCTTGCCTGCTTTTGGCGACCGAGGAGGAGGTCAAATCGTTCAGACAGAGATGGCACTCAGTACTCGGTGTCGGAGAGCTGATCAGAGCTCGTAGTTTTCAGGTGACTCAGAGTCGGATTGTGGTCGGCATGGCAGGGAGAGTTTTTCTTCCTTCTCCCGTCTGCGTGAGATGTGGGACATTTGAGAAACTTTGAACTTTACTGTGCTCACGGACTTCTTCATCAAGTTATGGTATTGTTACACTGTTTGTACTATATGTTATAATTATGTGGTTTTGTCAGTTTTTTCAGTCTTGGTTTGTCCTGTGTTTTGTGATATCACATCGAAGGAAATAACATATCATTTCTTAATGCATGCATTACTAAATGACAATAAAAGAGGACTACGTGTCTTCATAATCATAGCAACTTATTTTCCATCTGGGTAGCCTTCAACCTGACAACATAAGCATCAACTTCTCAAACTTCCAGTAATTGCCCTCCCCACACTTCACCATTCCCCATTCCCATCTCCCTCTCACCTTATCTCCTTACCTACCCCATCACTGCCTTCTGGTTCTCCTCACCTTCCATGGTCTTTTGCCCTCTCCTATCAGGTTCCCCCTTCTCCAGCACCTTTAAGTCTTTCAATAATCAACATCCCAGCTCTTTACTTCACCCTCCTCCCCCTCTCCCAGTTTCACCTATCACCTACTGCCTTGTATTTCTTACTCCCCTCCCCCCATCTTCCTACTCTGACTTCTCATCTATTTTTGCAGTCGCAATGAAGGGTCTCGGCCTGAAATGTTAACTGTTTATTCATTTCCATCGATGCTGCCTGGTCTCCTGAGTTCCTCCAGCATTTTGTGTGTTTTACCTTGGATTTCCAACATCTGCAGACTTTCTTGTTTTCATGGCTTTGTGCCTAACCAATCTTATAGAGTTGCTTGAGGAAGTTACCAGGAAAGTTGATGAAGGCGGGGCAGTGGATGTTGTCTACATGGACCTCAGCAAAGCATTTGTCAAGGTCCCACATGGGAGGTTGGTTGAGAAGGTTCAATCACTTGGCATTCTAGATAAGGTAGTAAATTGGAGTAGACATTTGTGTTGTGGGAAAAGCCAGAGAGTGGTAGTAGATGGTTGCCTCTCTGACTGAAGGCCTGGAGTGCCACAGGGACTGGTGCCTGGTCTGTTGCTGTTTATCATCTATATCAGCTAATTGGATGGTAATGTGGTTGACTGGATCAGCCAATTTGCAGATGACACCAAGTTGGAGGGAGTTGTGGACAGCAAGGATATCAAAGCTTGCAGTAGGATCTAGACTAGTTGAAAAAATAGACTGAAAAATGGCAATTGGAATTTAATGCGGATGGGTGTGAGGTGTTGCACTTTAAGAGGACCAACCAGGGTAGGTCTTACATAGTGAACGGTAGGACACTGAGGAGTATGTTGAAACAAAGGGATCTGGGAATACAGGTCCATAACTTATTGAAAGTGGTGTCACAGATAGACGGAGATGAGGCGAAACCTTTTTTCCCAGTGAATGGTGAATCTGTGGAAATCTCTGCCCGGGGAAGCAGTTGAGGTCTCTTCACTAAATATATTTAAGATATAGTTAGATAGATTTTTACATAGGGGAATTAAGGATTATGGGGAAAAGGCAGGTAGATGGAGCTGAGTTTACGGACAGATCAGCCATGATCTTGTTGCATGGCGGGGCAGGCTCGATGGGCCGGATGGCCTACTCCTGCTCCTATTTCTTATGTTTCTATGTTCTTATAGATTGGGTTGTTAAGAAAGCTTTTGGCACATTGGCATTCGTATATCAAACTGTTGACTACTGAAGTTGGGATGTTATGTTGAAGTAGTGTAAGACATCGGTGAGGCCTAATCAGACCACAAGACCATAAAACCTCAAGATAGGAGCAGAATTAGGCCATTTGGAGTATTGTGTGCAGTTCTGGTCACCTGCCTATAGAAAAGATGTAAATAACAATGGAAGAGTATAGAAAATTTACTAGGATATTGCTGGGTCTGGAGGTTCTGAGTTGTAAGGAAAGATCAAATAAGTTAGAATTTTATTTCATAGAACATAAAAGATTGCGGGGAGATTTGATAGAGATATACAAAATTATGAGGGGTATAGATGGGGTAAATGCAAGTAGGCTTTTTCCACTGAGGTCGGGTAAGACTATAACTGGAGGTCATGGGTTAAGGGTGAAAGGTAAAATGTTTAAGGGGAACATGAGGGGAAACTTCTTCACCCAGAGAGTGGTGAGAGTGTGAAGTGAGCTGCCAGTGCAAGTGGTGGATGCAATTTTGATTTCTGCGTTCAAGAGAAGTTCAGATAGGTAGATGGATGGGAGGGAAATGGGCTGGGTGCAGGTCGATGGGACTAGGCAGTTTATATGGTTTGGGCTGGAGGGGCTGTTTCTCTGCTCTAATTTTCTGTAATTACTCTAAAACTCTAATCCTGGAATGCCTGAACAGCAAAGATTCTTACTTTATTGACTACAGCTCAGCATTCAACACTCTCTTCCCTCAAAACTAATCAATAAGCTTCAAGACCTTGGCCTCAATTGCTCCTTTGCATTGGATCCTCGATTTCCTCAGTTGCAGACCCCAGTCTGTTCGGATTGGTAACAACATCTCCTCCACGATCTCCATCAGCACAAGGAGGTGTGCTGAGACCCTGCTCTTCTCACTTTATACTGGTGGCTGTGAGGGTAAGCACAGCTCCAATGCCATATTTAAGTTTGCCAATGACACCACTGTCGCTGGGCGAATCAAAGGTGGTGATGAATCAGCATACAGGAGGGAGATTAAAAATCTGGTTGTGTGGTGCCACAACAACAACCTCTCAGTCAATGTCAGCAAGACTGAGGAGCTGATCATTGACTTCAGGAGGAGGAAACCCAGGTCAGTGAGACAGTCCTCATGAGGGAATCAGAGATGGAGAGCGTCAGCAGCTCGGTGTTATCATTCCAGAGGGCCTGTCCTGGGCACGGCACCTAAGTGCGATTACAAAGAAAGCACGGCAGTGCTGCTACTTCCTTAGGAGTTTGCAAAGATCCGTAAAGACATCTAAAACTCTGACAAACTTCTCTAGACGTGTAGCGGAGAGGATACTGACTGGCTGCATCACTGCCTGATATGGAAAGACCAACGCCCTTCAACAGAAAACCCTACAAAAAGTAGTGGATACTGCCCAGTCCATCACAAGCTAAGCCCTGCCCACCACTGAGCACATCTAACTTACGTGAAGTGTCGTCGTGGGAAAGCAGCATCCGTCATCAAGGGTCCTCGCCATTCGGGCCTTGTTCTCTTCTCACTGCTGCCATCAGGAAGCTGGCACAGGAGCTTCAAGACCCACATCACCAGGTTCAGGAACAGTGATTCACACTCAACCGTCGGGATCTTGAACCAGCGGGGATAACTTCACTTGCCCCATCACTGAACTGCTCCCTCAATCTGTGAACTCACTTTCAAGGACTTTTGATCTCTATTCTCGATATTATTGCCTATTTAGATTTTTTTCTCGATTTCATGTTTGTGCAGTTTGTTGTCCTTTGCACATTGGTTGTTTGTCTGCCTCTTGAATTCAGTCTGTCAATGATTCTATTATACTTCTTGGATTTACCATGTATGCCCACAAGAAAATACATCTCAGGGTTGTATATGTTGACATATATATACTTTGATAATAAACTTACTTTGAACTTTGAATTTAAAATCCATAAACCAGTTACAAAGTGCAATACAAGTATTTTATTAATATTTCTCTATATCACTACAATGGCTCACCAGTAAGCTGAGAGCAATATTGCAGAGGGGTTTTTTGTTTTTTGAAACAATGACAAAATGATTCAATGTAATGATATTTTGGGGCAGGCGTTCAGTTATAAATGCTATGTGGATAACACATTTCACGCAGATCGATCAGAGTTACAACATTTATATAATTGAAAAGGAGATGAGATTTTGTTTAACATTAAAGCTGAAAGCAATGGAATAAAGTTGTAGTTTTGATATGAGGAGAGCAGCTAATAGTAATTAAGAGCACTGTGTAGTCAATGTGAATTTTATTCCCCTACTAAGGTGGCCATTGTAACTGACGCGTTGATTAGTGCTGACCGATAGCTTCACGTTACTCATGGAAATATCAGCTATCATCGTTCAGTGTATCTGAGTATTCACTCTGCTGTTGGATATTGAGGTCAGGATCAGATTTATGATGTACCAATGAGAAGATTTAAATGCACTTGACACTTAGCCCTCAAATTTATGTCAGGAATGGGTGGGATTCTTTTCACTAAGACAGAATTGCCAACATAAGGGAAAAAGTAAATGTTACTCCACTTTGGTGCTCTTTATTTATTTGTAACGTACAATTTTTTTTCTTGACTTACTGGCACAAAACAACAAATTTCATGGCATATGACAGTGATAATAAACCTGATACTGATTATTTTATTTTAATGTTTTAATTATTTGATGCATTTGAATATTTTTGAAGCATGTTTGACTTTCAGAAACATTTAAAAACTGCTAAAAGACAGCTGGCATTGGCAAACTGACAAAGCTATCAGACTCAGACAGTCCAGGGTGCAGTGCCTGAAGACGTCCAACTGCTCCAGATCCATTTATCCTCACTGGACCATCAGCTTCTTCAGTCCTCCACATCCTGCAGGTGAACAGGTGAGTTCAAAGGTTCATTTTATTGCATGTACAGTACAACTCTGATACTTGTCTGCTCCAGATAGCCATTAAATACAGAAAGAGCATGGGTGCGGATGAAAGAAAAGACATCAACTTCCCCCCCCAACCGACACTCAAAGTAAAAGATACAGAATGTGCAAACCCCAAAATCCCCTTTCACGCACAGCAAAAAACAGCTACAATAATGATCAACGAGCCCCTACACATAACAATCTCCGACCCCCTCACTCGCAGAAAAGAATAGTGACAGTAGCACCAAACCCCCAACTCCCCTCTTATACAGAAAAAAATTAACAGATCACCCCCCGTCGATCATTCACAAGGAAGAAAACACCAAAAAACTGAAATAAATCAATATAAAGTACAGTCCAATAATCACGTAAGTCTCAGAATACGGGAAACACGAACTTAGTCCTTCCGTAAAGAGCGACAGCCAACCTGGGTCTGAGCACTGTCAATCCAGGGCCCAACACGTCAATCCGGCTGTTGACCGTCTCTGTTGGGAGCCATTGCTGACCCCTTCGCATTCCCCACCATGCTTCAATCTTCCTCGTTGCTTTGAGATGGAGATGTTTATGACCCCACGGCTCATCTGTGGTCTCTTCCACAAGTGAGCTTGTGTTCTCGGAGTGCAGAGCAATCCAGCCCAATTAATTAATGTGATACATCATCTGCCAGAAGATCGTGTGAATTTCTGTAACTACTGCACGCATTGCAATTTACGTCAGAGCACTGAATGGGGCAGGGCATGGGGAAATAACCATTTTCTGGCTAAATTTGAAGAGTAACAAATAGTTAATGCACTCTACCACATATCCTTTCACAATACTAAAAAAGTTCGACAAGTAGGAAAAACTCTGTTCAAAGTTCAAAGTAAATTTATTATCAAGGTGCATATAAGTCATCATATACAACCCTGGAATTCATTTCACACGTTCTATGCCATGATTTTAAGTTAAGTAGACTAATTTTACACTGTTGAAAGAAAAGGCAGGATTATATGAGAACTTGAAGTGAATTGGCTTTATTGATTTCATTTCTTACATCCTTCATATACATGAGGTTTATATATACATAAAGCTTTACATTACGTCTCCATCTAAATGTGCAATATCAGAATCAGAATCAGGTTTAGTATCACCAGCATGTGCGATGAAATTTGTTAACTTAGCAGCAGCAGTTCAATGCAATACATAATATAAAAGAAAAAAATAAAAATAATAAATAAATCAGTTAAAGTATGTGTATATTGAATAGATTAAAAATCGTGCCAAAAAAAAAAGAAATAACATATACTAAAAAAGTAGGGTAGTGTCCGAGGGTTCAATGTCCATTTAGGAATCGGATGAAAGAGGGGAAGAAGCTGTTCCTGAATCACTGAGTGTGTGCCTTCAGGCTTCTGTACCTCCTACCTGATGGTAACAGTGAGAAAAGGGCATGCCATGGGTGCTGGAGATCCTTAATAATGAACACTGCCTTTCTGAGACACCGCTCCCTGAAGATGTCCTGGGTACTTTGTAGGCTGGTACCCAAGGTGGAGCTGACTAGATTTACAACCTTCTGCAGCTTCTCTTGGTCCTGTGCAGTAGCCCCCCACCCCCACACCATACCAGACAATGATGCGGCCTGTCAGAATGCTCTTCATGATACATCTATAGAAGTTTTTGAGTGTAATTGTTGACCTACCAAATCTCTTCAAACTCCTAATGAAGTATAGTCGCTGTCTTGCCTTATTTATAACTGCATCAATATGTTGAGACAAGGTTAGATCCGCAGAGATCTTGATACCCAGGAACTTGAAACTGCTCACTCTCTCCACTTCTGATCCCTCTATGAGGATTGGTATGTGTTCCTTTGCCTTACCCTTCCTGAAATCCACAATCAGCTCTTTCGTCTTAATGACATTGAGTGCCAGGTTGTTGCTGCGACACCACTCCACTAGTTGGCATATCTCACTCCTGTAACCCTCTCGTCACCACCTGAGATTCTACCAACAATGGTTGTATCGTCAGCAAATTTATAGATGGTATTTGAGCTATGCATAGCCACACAGTCATGGGTATAGAGAGAGTAGAGCAGTGGGCTAAGCACACACCCCTGAGGTGCACCAGTGTTGATCGTCAGCGAGGAGGAGATGTTATCACCAATCCGCACAGATTGTGGTCTTCCGGTTAGGAAGTCGAGGATCCAACTGCAGAGGGAGGTAATGTGTAATTTATAGTGATTTATAATAAATAGTATGTAGAACAGGACAGTCAATATAATAGAAATACAATTGTGTCAGCATGAATTCAATTCAAACAAAATCCTGCAACACTTTGTACAAGTTCTTTACACATACCAAGCATTCATGCAATTAAATAGATTGTAATCTTTCCTGTCCATTGTTCAAGGAACTACACAATGGGAATACAATCTTTGTATGAGATGTTAAGATAAATCTTATTCTGGCAGATAACAATTCTTTGGGAATTTCTGGGAGAAAACTGCTCTCTCGGTGTAGTTAATGATATTTATTCTGCCCCAAACACAAGTAAAACAATTAATTAGATATTTATCTTGTTGATTATTGTGTTCCTTTGAAGCCACTTCACTTCCAGTGTATTTCATTGCCTGGAAATTGCTTTGGAACATCAAAGGGTCCCAAATTCATCTTAGAGGTCAAATTTTTCTCTCCTTTATCCTTGCACTCCTGTGTTATGCAAAAAAATTCGGCAGCATCTCTAGGAAGAGGTACAGGCGACGTTTCAGGCCGAGACCCTTCATCAGGACTAACTGAAGGAAGAGCTAGTAAGAGATTTGAAAGTGGGAGGGGGAGGGGGAGATCCAAAATGATAGGAGAAGACAGGAGGGGGAGGGATGGAGCCAAGAGCTGGACAGTTGATTAGTAAAAGGGATATGAGAGGATCATGGGACAGGAGGTCTGGGGAGAAAGAAAAGGGGGAGGGGGGAAACCAGAGGATGGGCAAGGGGTATAGTCAGAGGGACAGAGGGAGAAAAAGGAGAGTGAGAGAAAGAATATGTGTATAAAAAATAACGGATGGGGTACGAGGGGGAGGTGGGGCATTAGCGGAAGTTAGAGACGTCAATGTTCATGCCATCAGGTTGGAGGCTACCCAGACAGAATATAAGGTGTTGTTCCTCCAACCTGAGTGTGGCTTCATCTTTACGGTAGAGGAGGCCATGGATAGACATGTCAGAATGGGAATGGGATGTGGAATTAAAATGTGTGGCCACTGGGAGATCCTGCTTTCTCTGGCGGACAGAGCGTAGGTGTTCAGCAAAGCGGTCTCCCAGTCTGCGTTGGGTCTCACCAATATATGGAAGGCCACATCGGGAGCACCGGACGCAGTATATCACCCCAGTCGAATCACAGGTGAAGTGTTGCCTCACCTGGAAGGACTGTCTGGGGCCCTGAATGGTGGTAAGGGAGGAAGTGTAAGGGCATGTGTAGCACTTGTTTCACTTGTTTTGAGATAGAGATAGAAAGATCTAGAAAGGGGAGGGAGGTGTCGGAAATGGACCAAGTAAACTTGAGGGCAGGGTGAAAGTTGGAGGCAAAGTTAATGAAGTCAATGAGCTCAGCATGCGTGCAGGAAGCAGCGTCTCTGTCTCTGGAGACTGCTTATCCACTGATGTCTACTATAAGCCCACTGACTCTCACAGCTATCTGGACTATTCCTCTTCTCACCCTGTCTCTTGCAAGAATGCCATCCCCTTCTCGCAATTCCTCCATCTTCGCCGCATCTGCTCTCAAGATGAGGCTTTTCATCCCAGGATGAAGGAGATGTCTTCCTTTTTTAAAGAAAGAGGGTTCCCTTCCTCCACCATCAACTCTGCTCTCAAACACATCTCCCTCATTTCACGCACATCTGCTCTCACTTCATCCTCCCGCCACCCCACTAGGAATAGGGTTCCCCTGGTCCTCACCTACCACCCCACCAGCCTCCGGGTCCAACATATTATTCTCCGTAACTTCTGCCACCTCCAACAGGATCCCACCACAAAGCACATCTTTCCCTCCCCCCCCCCACCCGCTTTCCGCAGGGATCGCTCCCTACGCGACTCCCTTGTCCATTCGTCCCCTCCATTCCTCCCCACCGATCTCCCTCCTGGCACTTATCCTAGTAAGCGGAACAAGTGCTACACATGCCCTTACACTTCCTCCCTCACTACCATTCAGGGCCCCAGACAGTCCTTCCAGGTGAGGCGACACTTCACCTGTGAGTCGGCTGGGGTGATATACTGCATCCGGTGCTCCCGATGTGGCCTTCTATATATTGGCGAGACCCGACGCAGACTGGGAGACCGCTTTGCTGAACACCTGCGCTCTGTCCACCAGAGAAAGCAGGATCTCCCAGTGGCCACACATTTTAATTCCACATCCCATTCCCATTCTGATATGTCTATCCATAGCCTCCTCTACTGTAAAGATGAAGCCACACTCAGGTTGGAGGAACAACACCTTATATTCCGTCTGGGTAGCCTCCAACCTGATGGCATGAACATTGACTTCTCAGACTTCCGCTAATGCCCCACCTCCCCCTCGTACCGCATCCTTTATTTATTTATATACACACTTTCTTTTTCTCTTTTTTCTCCCTCTGTCCCTCTCACTATACCCCTTGCCCATCCTTTGGGTTTCCCCCCTCCCCCTTTTCTTTCTCCCTAGGCCTCCTGTCCCATGATCCTATCGTATCCCTTTTGCCAGTCACCTGTCCAGCTCTTGGCTCCATCCCTCCCCCTCCTGTCTTCTCCTAGCATTTTGGATCTCCCCCTCCCCCTCCCCCTCCCCCTCTCAAATCTCTTACTAGCTCTTCTTTCAGTTAGTCCTGACAAAGGGTCTCGGCCTGAAACATCACCTGTACCTCTTCCTAGAGATGCTGCCTGGCCTGCTGCATTAACCAGCAACTTTGATGTGTGTTAGTTAAATACTTTCCTAGTCACAATACAATGAGAAGTGAGAAGTGCATTGTAATGCACAAAATACAGTCAACCAGAAAATCAGATACAGAAATAATTTGATGCAAATCCTAAATGAGGCCCCCTTAAGCAATTTTCAGTTACCTTGCTTCCTTTCTGTCCCTGCAGAACAACAATCATAACTTTCACTTATGTAGCACAAAGTTAGTTAAAAAAAACTGATGGCAACATACTTAGGGAAGATGATCAAAGTTTAAGGAGCTTTGTTTAAAAGCAAAGATGTAAGGAAGCTGAGAAATTTAGGGTAACAACTCTAGAAATCGAGTCTTGGGCAGCTGAAGCCATGATGTTGAAATAAGGAGTATTTACATTTGGAGACGATCTAAGGGCCAGAATCGGTACACACAGATTTCACAGTGAATTGTGGAACCGGATTACAAAAACTAGCAGTGAAAACCTAGACAGGATCAAAACAAGGTTGGGAGTTTTGAATTTAAAATATTGCCTGACAGTCCCCAATTAGCAGCTAACAAGGACAGTGCTGGTGGGCAGATATAGCTAAGTCATCGGCAGGAGAGTATTATAATAACGGATTCCATCTCGGAGTGTACTGGGAAAATCCAGAGAAAACAAAGGTATATTGTGAGCTTTACAGCAGGAGATGGACTGAAGTGTGAACGATGGTAGAAAAATAGAAATGGGTGATCTTGGTGAAGGCCCAGTGTTGAAAACAGAAACAGCTTTAGAGAGCTGTATATCAGGATGAAAGGAGAAGAGCTGGTATAACTAATAAAATGGGAAAGGTTTAATAACCAGCTGATTTATTCTTGTTCCAATGGAATCTATTTTTACTTTTAATGCTCTTGGCACAAAAGTGGCCAGGAGCACTGCAGCCAGAATAATTACCACCATGCCTGCTTTATCAAAACAGGCATGTGGAAACAAGAAGAAAGTAGATAACTATAAAGTGAAAAGCCAGAGGAAAAAATAGATAACGTGTAAACATAATTAAACATAAATGCTCATACCTTATTTTCCCTATACTTGTTTTCATTTTACTAACCGTTTGACAATAATGTAACTATCACAGATATTCCAATAATGCTTTCATTTGGAACAAGGGAATAGAAAACTGATTAAAACATGAAGCAGGGTTGAGTATGACAATTAATTCAAGGTCTGCTGTAATATCATTTAACATACCGGAACATAGACAGTAGCCATCAGCATACAAAATGTGTTTCCAGTAAATCCTGAGGAAATAGCAATGAACAGAATTGATTGCTTACCAGTCTCCTTACCCAATGTATTTTTTATCCAGTCTATTTAGCGATGTTCAATAAGGCTTGATTAAATTTCTAGTAATAATCGAAAAAAATCAAGTGATGTCAAATAAACATTAAACCAAATATTTATTTCCCTCTTCAGTACCGTCAACATTTGTCAGAGACAGGATAAGAGTGAAAATAACAATGCTGAACCTATGTTACTGGTTCAAAAAAGCTTGTGCTATGCTGGAAGTCTGATATAAAATGGACCACATTTTTCACCACATTTCCTGGCAGGTGATGGAACCATGAAGTTTCATTTACTCTGGGTCAAAGGATAATCAATCATTCTGCTCCCTGTGTGAGAACCAACATTTTTTTTTGGAAGTCTGTGATAAAAATCTGGCCAGTGTACCAATTATCTAACTTTTAGCTCAGAATGCACTCCACAACTGTGGACATACTTTCAGGTACTCTCAGTTCCTATTGCTTGTATTCTTGTTTACTTTTTTTTAAACTATTTGTGCGATTTGATCAAGGTGCTTTGGTGTTGAACTTAACCTGCTTTGTAGCTGTGGACTCACTTTCCAGAACTCTGCTATTTGTTTACTTTTTATTGTTCTTTTCTCACACATTGGCTGCTTGATGGCCTTTGTTGTGTGGGGTTTTCTTTAAATGGGTTCTATTTTGCTTCTTTGTTTTGTGACTGCCTGCAAGAAGACAAACCTCTAGGTTGTATACTGTATTCATACTTCGATAATAAATGTACATTGAATGTTGAACTTTCAGACAATGTCTGTCTTAATGGGATTCTAGTGAGTTTCTAACAATATGGATTTAGCACAATGATGAAAGTTAATGATTGTCCCAATCTGTTGTCATGAAGTCTGGCTAACAATTTGATGTAGCATGGAATCCTTTAGAATAACATTTACTTGCAAAAAGAGGCAAGCACATTTTGGGAGTGATTAACATAATAAATTGACTGCTTTATATCATTCCACTTTCATCTACTATTTAAAACTGCTGGGGGTTCCAAAGAACATTCACTCATTTTTAAAAATAGTTTCAATAAATTATTTAAGAAGATATTCCACTATCAAAACTATTAAATAATGAGTCTGTTGTTTAGCTCTGAATAAACAGGTTTATTTCCTCCCCTTATAAATAATTCATCTTCTATGCTAAAGATCTGCCAGGGACTAAAACAAAACTCGAGACTTTGAATTTACTGAGCCAGATTTGTAAGCAATACTTCACAGTTTATTCAGTACAAAGGAAGGCAAGTATTACCTGAGAGAAAAAAAACAGATAAACTGCGATAAAATCCCATATCCTGGACCTCCCAGTAGTAGCTGGAAAATACTAGAATGTTTTTGGAAGTTGAATATTCCAGTATGTTAAATCATTTATCTTTCCTCTGCAAATATAGGGCCATGTGTGATTATTTCCAAATCATAAACTTGCACTTACAGTATGAGATAATTTTAACACTGAAATTCAGCCCAAGGTTTGCACTGAGGTGAAAACAAAAGAATAGATGTAGACTAAAAGAATGGGTGGAATGATTGAAACTTATTAGTGTGAGGTGGCTTGTAAGGAATCCAGGATGACTGAGGTACAGATGAGTTTAAAGAGTAGATTTTACAACATGCATTTTAGTGGATTGAATACATACTCTCCAACAGGTTGACAATTGGGGAGGTCGTGAATTAAACGGGTGGCAGGAATTGGCATTTTTTTGACAAGTTAAAAGATTAAAATAAAATTGAATACAGCACAAAGACTTGGATTAGTCGATTTCAGCTCATGCTATTTATGAAGCAAGAAATATTATCTGCAAATGCATAGTGGTGATGGAGCGAGTTGTGTATAAGGAGAGATAATGTAAAAATATGATTTTGATCTTACCTGTGATTATTTTGAGAAGGTTGCAATTTACTCAAGGCATGTCTGAACACGCATTTAAAGTTTAGAATCAGTTGGTAGGTGACCTAAGATTGCCAAAAATTGCGGCCATGTGTCAACAGTGGACAATATGTCATGGAGAAGCAATTTATAATTGAGAAAGAAGAGGGAGTCAATGTGGGGAGCAATAATGATGGTATAGGGCAAGGAAGTTAAGCATTTTCTTAAGTGTCTCAAATAATCAATTTGACAGTATTGTACTGAGAGGAGTGAGGAAGTAGAGGGTGATATGTTTGTACTGAGAGGGGTGAGGAAGTAGAGGATGATGTGTTTGACCTATCAGGAGCTACAAAGTCCACAGCTTATGAAGAAAAGGAGAGAAAGCACGATTTTCACAATCAAAGGGGGATAAATTATGGGTTCCATTAGGGCCTGTTCAGGGCTGTGGGGTGTGGCAGAAATCTGTTTGAAAGGATTCAGGTGGGAAATTTTGGGAAGGATGGACCAGGACAAGTATAGGAGCTAGAACACATTCAACAACTTTGAAGGATGGTGCTTTTCAGGGACAGAGACTGGAAGGTCCATAAACCCATAAACACTATCTCTTTATTCATCTTTTGCACAATTTACTTATTTTGTAGCTTGCAGTAATTTAATGTCTTCTTCTGTACTGCTGTCATAAAACAACAAATTTCACAACATACGTCAGAGATAATAAATCAGATTCTGAAGTTCTTGAAGTCCTATTTGAATTCATGGTGATACATTCAATGTCCAATTAAAGCAAATAAACTTCATTTAGCCCTATGTCTATGTTCTGATAACTGTGTTCCAAATGTCAACATAATTCAAAGTTTGTAATTAACTAGTACATCCTGGAAAATGGGTCAGAGGAAATGGAACAAGCTTTCACCCAAATTTGGAACCCCTTCATTTGGATCAATCTAAATCAAAGGATAATTACTCTAATTTTGTAGCAATTTAACATTGGTTGAATATTCAATAAATTAGTAGTATAGGGATTCTCCTGGTACAGGTAACAGATAAATGTATTAAGAACACTTATTTTAATGAGGCTAATTTCTTTAAACCTGTTTGATTCTTATTAGGATTGAGTTTTGCATAACCAGAATATTAACTGAAAAATAAATCAATTCTAAAGTAAGTTTTCTAGACCGAGACTTTGCTGGAATATTGCTTCAGCAAATCATACTGGCTTTGTTTTTAATCTCTCCAAACTGTAAACATACCAGTTTAGACCACCAATAAAACATTAAGGCTGTGATTTACACTTCTCCATCACTTCAAAAATTTAGCTGCATATGAACATTGTATTTCTAAAATGTATTTCTAAATGCTGTTACAAATATGTCAGCGAGATATCTGTGGACTTTTAACTAACTGCATTGCTGTTCTTTTTTACCATATTGTCTCTCTGCAATATGAGGGTACTATGGCGCAATAGCTGACATTTGAAGTTCAAGTTTAATTATCATTCTACTGTACACGAATGCCCACGACTACAGCCAAATGGAACAGGGTTATTCCGGGCCCAATGTGCAAAACACTGTACCAACAGCCACACATAGCACAAAACACACATTTAAGATATTATCAAAGTACAGTCACACAGTCTATGAGTGTTGCAGCAGTCTGCAGTCAAAAACAATACAGTCTGTCTTCTGCCCAGTGAACACAGGAGAGCAGCACGAACTCCTCTCTCCTGGGCAGCTGCAAACAAGTGACATTGTGGCTTGTGGCCTAGTCCTTGCTACGATCGAGGCCACACAGCTCCCCCACCGCCTGCCTATAAGTCAGTGAATCAAACATATAGCATTCCACATTAACAATGTCCAGCAAGGTCTTGTGATCACAAGAAAAGCAGCTAAGACGTTGACTCGTTTTAAGGCTGCACAGCACCTACGCGTACCGACTTCTCTGACGCCTCTCTGATGTAGGCACGATCCCCACCAAGTCCAGCTCCTTCAGTTTCTCCACTGATGGGGGAGACCTGCAATATCTTAAGTTCTTAATGTCCAGCAAGGTCTTGTGACATGTAAAAAGGACAACCACACCTTTATAAACTTGTTCATCTGGATCAAAAGTTACTGCAATAATAAGTACGAGTGTGTTTATTAAGAAAATTGCTCAGTGGTCACTGTTTGACCTTTACAATGATTGTTACTTCATTATTTATTGCTGACAATTCTGTAAACATAAATAACAGTAAGTTCTCAGTGGAAACCTTTAGTGCTGTTAATACACATTGATTATGCCAGTCATTCAACAAGAACAAGGCACATGGAGCCACTTCTCTGTTGAGCACACTCTAACCTAATGCCAATGTACTGCATTCCAGTCTTGCTGCTAAGATGCTCTATGGGCTCGGTGAACAAAGAACAATGAAAGGGTTTATTTAAAGTTGGCCATGAAGATTTAGAAATTTGTGTTGGCCTTTCATGCTCTCATTCCAGGATGCCAGGGAAGAAGGAAATTAAAGAACTTTTGAAACAGATTTCACAGATTGTGGCCATGGTAAGAGTCAAAGCATGTTTATTTCTCCATTTTAAAAACCCAAGTGCAGGGTTAATCAGCATTTGTCAACTTTTAGTAAATATCGCTGGTTCTTTACATCATGTTGTTAATGACATATTGTTCACAACCATCACATTTGCATTAGCACAGCCATATTTTTGGCAAGTAGATTATTAGTTGTCATGACTAAAAATTTCTGCTTTTAAATAAAAAAACCATCTCTAATTTTAAAGAATAAAATTGTATTTACTATGATGGCTAATTGAGAGAAAATTCTATTCCATATTTAGTACGTTCAATGTTTGGTTGTTTCCATGGAGGCTTATTTATTCCTTCCCCCTCCTGTGTGATACAATTTACAATGCTGCAGGATTGTAATAGCTTGTTTAATTCATTTCACTCTAACACATGACTTTATTCAGTTCCAAATAATAGTTGTTTCATACTCGTTCCCTGTTGTGTTCCAGGCTGTTTCACTTTCCTGCATTAACAACTCCTTTCACCCAAGATTGATATCTGAATACTTAGCCTTTCATCATTCATTTACATGTATAGTGTAAGCTGATTTGCAATTTTATTTATCAAAGAACTCTTCAACACTCCCAATCTTAAACTTAGCCATGGTATATAGTCATTTTTCAATAAAATTCTTGCATAATATTGTAAAGCTAAAAGCTCCATATGACTTTGTTAACTGACCAGAATTTTCTATTGTCCATTACTTTAAAGCTTGTCCCCCCAAGCCTGCCTACTATTCAATATGATGGCATATCTATCCCAGGCCTCACCTTCTCTGTGCCAAATCCCCATAGCTCACATTCTCCTGATCTTCCAAAAAATATCTACCTCTACTCTATAATAAACAAACCTTTACCACTCTCTGGGGCAGAGAATGTAAAGATTCACCCCTGTCTGTGAGGCACAAAATTAGTTGGATGGTTTAACACTTCATTTTATATTTTCTTACCATACAAAGAGCCACTCAGTCCATGGGGTCTATGCTGGCTCAGATCATTCTCATTAGTCCCAGAACCCAACTATTTCCCTGTATCTTGTTCTCCTCTAAATGCCCTACACCTGGCAAACACCCACTCTAGGGGCAAATTAGTGGCCAGTTCACCTACCGACAACCCAACTGAGGACACCTTTAAAAGATGGTGCCTCGAGAAGGCAACATTTATCATGAAGAACCTGAGTGACAAGGAGAATATTCAAACTCTACCAACACTGTACCCATTCTTCTGCTCATATTCTATTGACTTGGTGAGAAGTAGGATAGTTATACTATCTAGATTTTACTAAATATATAGATCAAAGTAGCTAAATTACAATTTCAAAGATTTAATGTCTTAGACTGCTACTTTAGATAATTAACTTAATTAGGTACTCTACTATGTTAAAATTATACTTAATTTTTATGTCAGGAGTAACATGAGAAGTAAGAGTTTGAGGAGGTTTATTGTCATCGAAGACGAGCAGGTTTCTACAGATGTTTTGTGGAGAGCATTCTGATTGGTTGCAACACCATTTGGTGTGGAATCATCAATACACAGCGTCATAAAGAGGCATCAGAGGGTTGTAGGCTCAGCAGCTCCATCACAGACACAAGCCTTCCCCCACCTTTAAAAGATGGTGCCTCGAGAAGGCAACATTCATCATGAAGAACCCTCAACATCTGGGACTTACCCTCTTCTCATTACCACCATCAACAAGGAGGTACAGGAACCTGAGAGATGTACATTCAATGTTTTAGGAACAGTTTCTTCCCCTCTGTTATCATATTTCTGAATAGTTCATAACCTCATTTCCTCTAAATTCCTCTTTTATATGACAGCATTGCTCTTTTGTACTACTTTATTTTTTAATTGGAAATACTGTAAAAAAGAATTTGTTGGGCCTGCACTCTACTACTGCTACAAAATAACAAATTTCACAACTTACAGTACATCAGTGACAATAAATCTAATTTTGAAAATTTAGTTACTTGTGAAAATGGGCATGAGAATCATTAAGTGTGATTAACCCCTGCCCTCGTCTGCAAAACTGGCAGCACAGCAGTTTTTGGTGTCTGTTCATTTGAATGATTTTTTTTATCTTACTAGTACAAATCATGCTAATCCATTTGTGATTGAATTAGCAGTGTGCCAGTAGCAGGAGTGACTAGTTCCAGTTAAGGTTATCTAGCTCTTATAGGGTTCCAGCATTGTGGCTGGAACTGGTTTCAGTGATCATCCTACCGGTGTATCTGATTTGGAAACAGTGAAATCTACAATAACAGGGTGGAAAGAATCTCAGGATAGTAATACCATCCTTCGGTACTGAAGATTTGCATTCCAGAACTAGATGTACCTCCAGTCAACTTGCTCCAGTGTGCTTACAACAATGGCACCCAACTGACAACACAGAATAGGCTGGATATTTGCTTATACAAAAGGCCATCTCTGTCCAGTCTGGCTTATAACCCACAAATGCATCAAGTTTCAATCATAAATAAAGTGATAAAAGTTGTCATTAACAGTGCTATCACATGACATTTACTCACCGATCACCTGCTTACTGATGCTCAATTTGAGTTTTACCAAATGGAGACAGGATAGAGCCAGTGACCCAAGGTGACGTTCTATGGGCTATGTACAATACTTGTAAACATGCTGCTTTTGAATTACTCTCACTGCAATCTGCAGCACGTAATTTCCCTTGAAGCAACAAACTTTTAAATTGACTTAATGAACTATAGATTTCATAATCTACTGAAGGACTCAGCAGACTCAACTCTCACACAAGCACCTTTAAGTGGGCGAAAGTTCTTCGCCTTAGCCGGAAGCGAGGCAGGAGTTGTGGGGGGGGGGTGGAGGGGCAACTCAAAGCTAAGCTGAAACACAGAAGAATGAGGCCCCACTACACAGCATCTTTTTAGTAAATGTGCAGTCACTGGAGAACAAAATTAAGAACCTGAGGATGAGACTGCTATTTCAAAGGGCAATGAAAAATTGCTGTGTTCTGTGTTTTAGTGAGACCTGGCATACTCACAGTACCCAAAATAAAGTGATCAGACATCAAGGCTTCTCGATACATAGGATGGACCGAACTGCTGATTCAGAAAAGTCAAAAGGTGGAGGTACATGTTTCATGATAAAATCTCTGTGATGCTCCAATGTGACGGTTTTGTCGTTCTTGTATCCCCCTGACCTTGAACACCTAATGATCGAATGCCGACTGTTCCATTTACCCAGAGACGACTTCTCCGTGATCCTGACTGCAGTTTACATACCACCAGTGGCCGACTATAATCAAGCACTTAAAATACTGCATAATGCCATCATCAAACAAAAGAACAATCCATTCCGATGCATTTCATATCATAGTCAGGAATTTCAGTCAGGCTTGTTTGAAGAAATCCCTGCCCAATTACCATCAGCACCAGAGGTCCCAACACACTAGACCATTGTAATACCAAGATAAGGAATACCTACCGTTCTGTGACCATAGGGGCTCTGGAACCCTCTCACTGAACTGTTCCCACTTTCACTTCCACTTTTTTTTGGTAATTTATTTTTTATTGAAGTTCATCATCAAACAAACATTTCCATAAGATGTATTTCAGATACTGTACATATATATCATATAGTCATATTTGTCACAAATTTCCACATAATACTCATCTGAGGTATACACTTATAGAAAGGAAAGGAAAGATAGAACAATCAAAAGAAGAAAACTATGTACAAAGTAGGGACTCTTCACCTCGTGTTCTCGATGTTTAGTTCTATTTATTTATTCATTCATTCATTCATTCATCCATTAGATCATGCAGTCATCCATTTGTTTATTTGTTTGTTATTTATTCATTCATTCTCAGCTCAAGCTGGTAAAACCTGAGGTGTGGGCATAGCCAAGCACGCTCATTTGTCAATTGCTGGGAACTTTCAGACTAGTCTAGTGGTGTTTAGTATTGTGGCTTTCTGAGGATTTACTAGGATACTGCTGTGTAGCCCTAATGTTTAATGCTATTGTGTAGTGCCTTTGGGATGACACCAGTTGTAGATACTACTATTGGGGGCAATATATACCCTCCTCACGTTCCAAAGTCTTCCAATTTCCCCTTTTATTCGGCAGATTTCTGGCATTTTCACTTATCGATTTCTGTATGTTATGTGTGCTTGGAATAGCTATACCTGTTGAATAAGTTGTTCTTGCATGTTTTTCCTGTATTATTATATCCAGAGTTATTATGAATTGTCCTATCTGTAATAATGGATCAGTTGTAATATAATTTGTGGGATTCTGACTCTAAAACTGGATCAGGCTTGTGTTTATAGTAAGGTGTGATTTCTTTTATGAGTTTGTATTTTAAAGCAAGATTTTGGTGAAAGATGTTTGCTACTTGATTGTGCTTGTGCAAGTAATCATTTTGCTAAACTGCTACAGGATCTTGTAATGTGTTGCATTGTTTCTGGTTTTCCTTAGCATTTTCTACATTTACCATATTTAATTTGTTGGTCTTTTATTATGTATTTTTGATCATTCAGAATCAGATTTATTATTATTGGCACGTGTCGTGAAATTTGTTAACTTAGCAGCAACAGTTCAATGCAATACATAATATAGAAGAAAAAAAGTAAAAATAAGTAAATCAATTACAGTATCTGTATATTGAATAGATTAAAAATTGTGCAAAACAGAAATAATATATATTAAAAAGTGAGGCAGTGTTCACGGGTTCAATGTCCATTTAGGAATCGGATGGTGGAGGGGAAGAGCTGTTCCTGAATCACTGAGGGTGTGCCTTCAGGCTTCTGTATCTCCTACCTGATGGTATCGGTGAGACAAGGGCATGGCCTGGGTGCTAGAGGTCCTTGATAATGGACGCTGCCTTTCTGAGTCACTGCTCCTTGAAGATGTCCAGGGTACTTTGTAGGCTAGTACCCAATATGGAGCTGACTAGATTTACAACCCTCTGCAGCTTCTTTTGGTCCTGTGCAGTTGCACCCCACCCCCCCCGCCCCCATACCAGACAATGATGTAGCCTGTCAGAAAGCTCTCCACAGTACATCTATAGAAGTTTTTGAGTGTTTTTGTTGACATACCAAATCTCTTCAAACTCCTAATAAACTATAGTCACTGTCTTGCTTTCTTTATAGCTGTATTGATATGTTGGGACCAGGTTAGGCCCTCAGAGATCTTGACACCCAGAAACTGGAAACTGCTCATTCTCTCCACTTCTGATCCCTCCATGAGGTTTGCTATGTATTCCTTCATCTTGTTCTTCCTGAAATCCACAATCAGCTCTTTCGTCTTACTGACATTGAGTGCCAGGTTGTTGCTGCGACACCACTCTACTAGTTGGCATATCTCATGTACGCCCTCTCGTCACCACCTGAGATTCTACCAACAATGATTGTATCACCAGCAAATTTATAGATGATATTTGAACTATGCCTAGCCACACAGTCATTGGTACAGAGAGCATAGAGTAGTGGGCTAAGCACACACCCCTGAGGTGCACCAGTGTTGATCGTCAGCTAGGAGGAGATGTTATCACCAATTTGCACAGATTTTTTGTGTTGTAGCGTGGCTGAAATCACCAGAGAGACAGAGTCACTGGTAGATACAGAGCAGCTTCTTTATTCGACACAACAAGGTACAGCAGGCATCATACGGATGGAGACGCTTTCCACAGAAAGGTCTGCTAGCTCAATGTGGGCTCGATATTTATATGCTAAACGCAAAGGCAATCGCTACTTAAAAAGTTACAGTCAATGCTTCCTTTTGAAGCTACATACAAACATCACACCTTCAGATTTCATCCTTTCCTTCCGACGACAACATGTCTGGGTTGGTATCCACAGCCTTTAGTTCAATCCACAATACATTTATTTGGCATTTTACGTGCTAACATAGAAGACAATTAATATTTATAATGTATAGATAATACTGTCTTTGAAACTACAGCATCTTGTCAGACTACGGTGCCAGAAGCATCTGGTATTCACACCTTTTAGGAAGCCAGTTGTGGTGGACTCAATCCACAGTCCTTTGTCAAACAGTTAAAATAGAAGTCTGGTGGCCAAAGTCATTTAAGTGTAAACAAATCATCTACCCAAAAAAATTCACTCTAACATTTTGTGTTAGCAACTTGGTCTTGTATTGCCAGTAGAGCAGAAGACAAAGTGTACGTGCTTGAGCGGCACTAGTGTTAATTATCAGCGAGGAGAAGATGTTACTTGAGATCTGAACTGACTGTGGTCTCCTGGTGAGGAGGTCAAGGATCCAATTGCAGACGGAAGTACAGAGACCCAGGTTTTGCAGCTTGCTGATCAGAACTGAGGGTATAATTGTATTGAACTCTGAGCTATAATCAATAAACAGCAGCCTGATGTAGGTATTGCTGTTGTCCAGGTGATCCAAGGCTGAGTGGAGAGCCAGTGAGACTGCATCCATTGTAGACCTATTGTAGTGATAGCAAATTGCAACAGGTCCAGGTTGTTGCTTAGGCAAGAGTTGAGTCTAGCCATAACCAACCTCTCAAAGCTCTTCACTACAGTAGGTGTGACCGCAACCAGGTGATAGTCTTGAGGGAATTCACCCTACTCCTCCTGATTGTGGCCTTTTTGAAGTAGGTGGGAACCTCTGATTGCAGGAGTGAGAGATTGAAGATGTCTTTGAACACTCCCAACAGTTGGTTGGCACTGGCTTTCAGTGTCCTACCAGGTGCACTGTCTGGGTCTGATGCCTTGCAAGGGTTCACCCTCTTGAAAAATGTTTTGATGTTGGCCTCTGAGATAGAGAACATGGGTCACTGGATGCTGCAGGGATTTGTACAGGTATAGTTTTATTCTCCCTTTCAAAGTGTGCATAAGAGGCATTGAGCTCATCTGGGTGTGAAGCATTGCTGCCATTTATGGTGTTAGGTTTCACTTTGTAGGAAGTAATGGCCTGCACCTAGAGCTGAGATGCATCTGATCCTGTCTCTAACTGCAATCAGAATTGCTTTTCTGCTCTTAAAATAGCCTTTCATAGGTTGTACCTGGACTTCTTGTATAGTTCTGAATCACTGGCGTTGAATGCCACAGACCTAGCCCTCAGCAGGCTAAGAATCTCCTGGTTCACTCATTGCTTTAGGTTTAGGTACGCCCTGTATGTTCTCGAAGGCACATATCAGACATACCCAAACTCCTCATCACCATTAGGAATTCACATGCCCTGAAAATTTCATTAGTGAAATATTGTAGCCTTGCTTCATGCACTCTATGTGAAAAAAATATGCAGCTCACAAATTCAGCAAAGTTCAAAGTCATTTAGATCCTTGGACCTTCTGAAGAAAGACTGCCGTTTCAGAGTGCATCCTCTACGATATGAGGAAACTGTATCTAGATCATCAATGTCCTACAAGATTAGAACTAAATTACCATCAACTACTTTTGGCCATATGGAAAACACAAAAGTTGCTGCAGCATTCTTAATAAGAGGACTGGATTTGCCTTTTGTTAATCAGGGTGAAAGTGCCACCAATCACCTTCCATAAAAGGACATAGTTACAAACTTCTACAGTTGACATAGATACGTGCATGGTTAAATGTGGGAATCTAAAAGCTGCCCTGCATTCCAATTTTGTAGACTTTTCCACCAAAATCTCTAGTAATCAATTTTAAGAACAAACTTTGGTATCCAGAAATGCTAAACATAGCGCTCACTTAGGAATGTATTTTCCCATTTATATGTTCTCTTGTATTCAAAGTATTGGAGCTCCCCAAATAGTAGTGCAGTGGAGTGCCATCAGCGCAGGCTCCAGTCAGCAAGGGAGGCACTAGGAATAACCTATGAATATTAAACTGTCTACAAAGTCTATCATCCCTCAAGGGAAATCTAAAATATAATGTTTTTCACAGATCAGTGTCTCCTAGAGCAGAGATCATAAATATCAGAACCTAGGAAACCAAACCTGCAGCCATATCCGTCCAAAACCAATGCCATATAATTGTTGTCTAATCACCATTTCAGTTCCTGTACCTATAATACTACTTGTGCGTAGGGCAACCATCATAGACACGCTGTTCACCTCTAGTGCAGAAGGGCCGGTGACTGTCAAGGAAAACCATGAGGAGTGCTGGGTCCAGTCCCTCAGAATCAGCAAGAGTTTGGTTCAGCTGACCCGGTCCCGTGGGCAACAGAGAAGGCAAACCAAGGGCAGCAGTGTGGAATGCGGTGACAGAACAGCAGAGTCCTGCTCAAAAGAGTCGGCACCATTTCCAATGGGCTGCTTCGGCAATCCTCCCAATGTGCAGGACCACTTTATGTCCATCTCTTGCCTGATTATTATTACCCATTCTATCCTGTTCAATCATCTCTAGCAGCGTATGGAATTACTGATCTCCTTAGCTTTAAGTGAAATGCATATTTATCCGTGCAGGTTAGTTTCAACTGGTTCTCGGCTCTCCTGAATTTACTCATGGTAATAGTTGCTAATGCAAAATAAATTACAGATAGCTGTCCTTCAGTGAATGAAGCTGAGACACTCAAGAAAATCTTGCACTGAACGTAGACTAACAAACTGGCACAAATTACTTGCTCAATGGCATTTTAACAGATGGGTTCAAATAAAATTAACTTTCCAGACCTTCATCGTTTAATGGTCCTGAACACAGAGACAGAGGATACACTTCTGAATGCTTTTGTTTTGCAATTTTCAAGATAACAATTTACCACCATTAACTTTGTCAACAACACTGCTATTCCAAGTGATTAAACAATAATTAGAAAATCAAGTCTATTCTGATTTGAAAACATTCAAATAATGCCCTAGTTTCTTCTTAAACTTCTGATGCCTCTTCTGAAAGAAGGCACTATAGAAAAAGAAGTATTCAATCAGCATGGTGTCAGCTTTACTCTAGTTTTCGCACTCAGACTTTATCTGAATTTGAATACATAGTCTTGCATTGCAGAGGGGCAAGCGCTTAGCAGTCAGCCATAAATGGAAAACATAATCAGAATAGACCTGATTTTCTTGACGCACTGTAAAACATGAGCATGTTAGAATAACATAAAAGTAGGTACTGCAAAAAAAGTACACATAAACATGTTCTTAAGAAATGTGTATTGTTTCAGCTCTAATGATGTCAATCCTTATACTGTATCAAATCAATGTTATAAATACCTCTACATTACGAAGTACAGGTTGATGAGAGTAGGCAGTTTAAATGGTTCAGCACAGACTAGATGGGTCGAAGGGCCTGTTTCTGTGCTGTACCTTTCTATGACTCTATATCTGCTTATTTTCTGTGCAAAGCAAGTGAATGCTGCATAATTATTAATTTCAGTTTTTGAGTCCAGATATTTTGGTTATAACTTCCAGTATACGTCAAAGACAAATATAGCTGCCAAAATTACAGTGATTACATGTACAATCTTCTGGTTTTCTGACTAAATCACATGATATAATGCATAATTTATAGTAGAAAAGTACAATGATTATCACTGACTAATATTTTCGAATAGCTATTAGCTGAAATAATTTCATGCTGTCAGTCTAGATTTATGATAAATATATTTAGTCAACTACCACTCACCTGGAAGTTCACAGAAATGAGGTTTTTTTTGTTGATAAACCTGACCAAACCAATCCATCTGAAATACAACATTTTATGATTTGAAATATTATGAAACAGAAGTTCTATTATATATACAAACTGAGCAAGCTACCAACTGAAAAGATGTATTTGGCCACATCAGAATTTGTCTTCATATTGCAGTGAACAATTCTAAAATGGTAATAATTGTAATCAAACATAATCAGCAAGGTACTGTGATATTTGACAATGGTATACACCACTTTTGTAGACGAGAAGTTCATTGATTAAGGGTCTAGTTCTTCTGCATACAAAGACAGCAATTGTTGTCTAACAGCAGTACATCAGATGATGGTTTTGTACTGCCCTCTATAGTCATAAAATCCCCCAGCAGTTACTGAATCGCTTGACATCAGGCAATGGAAAAAAACCTCTTTAATGACTCACCAAAAATTACACTCTTGACCATTATAATTTATAGTCTGGTCATACCATATTTAGCATCTTACTAAATCAACAAGCCAAACAATATACAGAAGTAAAACTGTCCGGATATTGTGAATCTCAAATGAAAAAACAGAAAATAGTGGAAATAGGCAGCAGCTCCTGCAGCACTCATGGAGAAACAGAGCTAATGTTTCAGATCAAATCCCTTTCGTGTGAATTAGAAAAAACAATCAGATGGTCTACAGCATTGGCAAAATTCTTAGGCATCCTAGCTATAGATATGTGCCTTAGACTTACACAGTACTGTATATGGTAAAATTTGGTAGCTGAAAGAATAGAGAAACAAAAGCCAAGATTAGGGAAGCTAACTGTTTTTACTGGAGTCGAGAAGGTTAAAAAAAGATATAATTGTGTTATGTAAAATGAGGGCTATAGATGGGTAGACTGCTGGAAACTTTGATATGTTAGATGTAGATAACCAGAGAACTAGAGGACATAATTTTAGGGTAGAATCAGAGATGAAACTTTTTCCACTCAAAGACTAGCAAGTACCTTGAAATCTGAAGAACACTGGAAGGCCAACTACTGGAAGATGTGAGTAACATGGATGGGTGCCAACCAGTCAGTGAAGGCACGGTAATCCAAATGCTCTGTCTCCATGCTGCAGGACTCTGTGAAGCACTAATTTGTGAAAACCTTGTAGTAAAGATAAGGTCAAATTTACAGGATTTCAGGCATTGATTCAATAACACAAACCACTTGCAATAACCAACTAGGAAAGGTACGAAAGAGCTTCACATTCCTATAGACAGTGTGGCCATCTTTTCTCATACAGTTTGACACCAATTTTAAGCACCGTGAGAATTTCAACTATAGAACCAATTAGGAACTTTCATGGTGAAATGAAAGTATTCTGAAATGTATGATTGTTGCTGCACAGCAACTTAAAGTAATTTTTCACTAGTTTCCTAAATGAATATATGGATAAACCTGTAGAATGGCCAACTCAAACTAGTGCATTAGCACCATTTATTAAACAATGTTTTGTGGTAATCAGACAGAGGAGTAAAGGACTGCATGGTGCAAAGTATTTAGGCAACCTTCTAAAGGGTCACTATCATATAAAAAAAAGGAAGCCATTGCTACTTGTACAAAGAATTAAAAAATTAATCAACGATTTATAATTGAAAAAATAGTTGAAAGTTGTAGCTTAACATAGTTGTTTTGCCTCCAATCGAACTGAGAGGGAAGGCTGCCCAGAGGTCGGGGTAAACATTTAGATTGTTTCCGTCGGCCCAATCTAATCATAGCTCATTAGCAAGGGCAAATAAAAATAACGTAGGGACAAGCAGAAGGGTCATTAATGGAGTGGACTAGTGTTAGAGTGGGAATGATTTGGTTCAACAGGCTTGGGCAAGATAAGTTTCAGGGAAGTTTCTACTTCTGCATTCTTCATCAGTTAGTGCAGTGAGAGTTGTTCCAGGGGCCATGTTGCGTTCTTTGTGTGAAATGTGGCAATTCTGGGAGCCCTTCAGCCTCCCGGATAACAACATCTGAACTAGATGCAACGAGCTGCAGCTTCTCAGAGAACGTATTCGGGAACGGGAGCTGCAGTTCGATGGCCTTTGGCTCATATGGGAAACTGAGGAAGTGATAGGTAGGAGCTACAGGGAGGTAGTCACCCCTAAGTTGCAGGAGGAAGGTGTCAGGCTGTCTGTTGGGGGGGAAAGGAAATGGACAGCCAGTGCAGAGTACCACTGTGATCATTCCCCTCAGTAATAATTATATCACTTTGGATATTGTTGAGGGGACAGCGGCTTTGGCTCAGCAGGGAAGTGGGGAGAAGTGAATGTGTGGCTGAGGAACTGGTGCAGGGGTAGAGCTTCAGATTTCTGCATCATTGAGATCTCTTTTGGATCATTGGCTGTTCAAAAAGGAAGGGTTACACCTGAACCCATATCTTTGCTGGCAGGTTTACTAGAGCTATCAGGGAGGGTTTAACCTAAATTGACAGGGGGATGGGAACCAGAGTGATGGGGCTGAGGATGGAGCTGTTGCTACACAACTAGATGCAGTGTACATTGAAACTGTCAGGAAGGACCGGCAGATGATAAGACAGAATTGCAGTTAATGGAATAAGTTGCAGTGTAACAGGGGGAAAAAATCTGAAAAAGTGATGAGTACAGGATTGAAGGTGTTATATTTGAATGCAAGCAGTATACAGAATAAAATAGATGATCTTGTAGCGCAGTTACAGATTGGTTACATATGATGTTCTGGGTAGCTCTGAGTTATGGCTAAAAGAAGATTATAGTTGGGAGCTTAACATCTAAGGATACATATTGTATCAAAAGGATAAGCAGGTAGGCAGATGGGGTGGAGTGGCTCTGTTGGTAAAAAATGAAATTAAATCCTTAGAAAGGGGTAACATGTGATCCGAAAATGTAGAATCCTTGTGGGTAGAGTTAAGAGAAAGCAAGGGTAAAAAGACCCTGATGGGAGTTGTATACAGGCCTCTGAACAGCAGCCATGATGTGGGCTATAAATTACAAAGTGAGATATAAAACACATGTGAAAAAGGCAATGTTATGATAGTTGTGGGGTTTTCAACATGCAGGTAGATTGGGAAAAACTGGTTAGTGCTGGATACCAAGAGAGAATTTGTAGAATGTCTACCAGATAACTTTTTAGAGCAGCTTGTGGTTGAACCCACTTGGAGAAAGGTTATTCTGGATTGGGTGTTATATAATGAACCAGACTTGATCAGGAAGCTTAAAGTAAGGGAACCCTTAGGAGAGTGACCATAAACTGATAGACATCACCCTGCAATTTGAGAGGGAGAAACTAAGTATAACTTCCATCAGGGTCTTTTTACCCTTGCTGTTTCTTAACTCCACCCACAAGAATTCTACATCTTCAGATTCCGTGTTACCTCTTTCCAAGGATTTGATTTCATTTTTCACCAACAGAGCCACACCACCCCATCTGCCTACTTGCCTATCCTTTTGAACCAATGTGTATCCTTGGATGTTAAGCTCCCAGCTATGATCTTTTAACCACAACATCATATATACCAACCTCTCACTGCGACAAGATCAGTATCAGTATTACAGTGGATTAAAGGGATTATAGAGGCATTAGAGGAAAACTGGCCAAAATTAATTGGAAGAGGACACTAGCAGAGATGATGCAGAACAACAATGGCTGGAGTTTCTGGGAGCAAGTCGGAAGGCATAGGATAGATACATCCCTAAGAAGAAGTATTCTAAAGGCAGGACGATGCAACTGTTGCTGACAAGGGAAATTAAGAACAACATAAAAGCAAAAGAGATAGCATATAACAGAGCGAATATTTGTGGGAAATTAGAGGATTGGGAAGCTTTTAAAAACCAACAGAAGGCAACTAGAAAGGCATAGGGAGGGAAAGGTTAACTATGAAAGAAAGCTAGCTAATAATACCAGAGGATACCAAAGATTTTTTTTAAGATATATACAGAGTAAAAGAGAGGCAAGGATATTGGAGCACTGGAAAATGATGCCAAAGACGTAGTAATTGGGGACAAGGAAAGGCCAAGTGAACTGAATAGGTATTTTACATCCATTTTCACTGCGGAAGACACTAGAAGTATGCTGGAAGTTCGCATGTGTTGAGGACAGAATTGAGTGCAATTGCTATTACCAGGGAGAAAGTGCTTGGGAAGCTGAAAGGTCTGAAGGTTGATAAATCACCTGGACCAGATGAACTACACCACAGGGTTCTGAAACAGGTGACTGAATAGATTGTAGAGGCATTAGTAAAGATCTTTCAAGAATCACTAGATTCTAGTATGGTTCCAAAGGACTGGAAAATTGCAAATGTCACTCTCTCTTCAAGAAGGGAGAAAAGCAGAAAGGAGGAAATTATATAGCCTTGAGATTTGTTTGCTTACAGGTAGCCACAAAACAAGGAACCCGAAAAAAGATCCAATTTTTAAAAAATGAAACAAGGACCAACACACAATGCCCAGAGAAAGGGAAAAAGACACAAATCATGCAAACAATAGAAGCAAGCAACAACAATCTGAACCAAAATGAGTCCTTAGATCCGAACCTCAGAGCAGCCCAGAATAGGCCCAAGCCTCGGTATCAATCCATCATATTAATGGGCATGGAGCAGCTAGGGCAAGCCTTCATGGCCATGGAGAGAGGAGAGGACATCACGAGAGAGTGAGCAAAATCAGCTCTCACCTCCGATCCCGACACCATGTCTTTCCAGAATATCGTTTAAATTGTCCAAACAGTGCATTGTTTCTTGCATTAGGACTCAGCACCACTGCCACGAAAGGCTCCAGGCCTAGAATATGCCGCACAGCGACTTGCACCAGGCCCATATTTTGCTCCCCCACCCAGAGCTGCTCTCAATTTCTCCAAACTGGCTTGGTGCCCAGAATGACCCAACCTTGCACCTGGGCCTGTTGTATAGGCATTGAAACCCCTCTGCCTTGGCTTCTCTTCTGTGTTGATTCTGCAACGTACCAGTGTGGTTCACCCTTCAAATTTGCATTGAATGGCTCTCTCCATGTGCATCAATTCTGTAACATACCGGTATGGTTCATCCTTTGAATTCGCTTCGCCTTCACTCGCTTCTTCATTGTTTGCACTGATAAATTACCACAATTCACTTCATAAAAGGTTGTATTGGTAATATGTTTAGTCAAATTTCTTGTCATTTGAACTTCAAGTGAGCTGTTGCATGTGTTTGGTAGTGCCATCTTAAACCAGAAGTTTGAGAAGTATAGGCCTGTTGGCTTGACGTCAGTGGTTGGGAAGATGTTGGAGCCAATTATTATGGATGAGGTCTCAGGGTACGGAGGCACATGATGAAATAGACTAAAATTAGCATGGTTTCCATAAGTAAAAATCTTGCCTGACCAATCTGTTGGAATTCTTTGAAAAAATCACAAGCATGATAGAAAAAGAATCGATTGATGTTGTGTACTTGTATTTTCAGCAGGCCTTTGACAAGGTGCGGCATATGAGGCTGCTTAACAAGATTAGAGCCCGTAGTATTACAGGAAGGATACATGGCCGGAGGCAAAGAGTGCAAAGGAAGGGAGCTTTTTCTGGTTAGCTTCAGTGAATAATGGCATTCCACAGGGGTCACTGTTGGGACCTATGTTCCCTCTCAGCTGTGCGCGTGTGTGGGCGCACACATTTTTCAACCAGCACACAAAGGAAATTAGTGTGCACACTAAAGGTTCGTTACCTAAAATAATGTAGTAATTAATAATTATACTTATTGAAAATAATCTTTTAGCTAAATGTTTCTGTTAACTAGTTGTTTTTTCAAATACCACAATGCACATCACTAATTTACGTCACCTCACCTTTCCTGTTCTGGTTTGTACAGCTGCATCACGGTGGCAGCCATCTTTGGCGGACAGTGTTCATATCATAGAGTTTACAAAGATCTGTTTCAAATCCTGTAGATAGCTTACTAAGCTTTTATTGAAAAAGATCAGTCAAATGACCCTGTGGCTAAATACAGTCACAAGAAATTGATAAACATTACATACAAAGTAGCTTTACAGGTTCTAAGTGATGTCTTTGATGAACTGGCTGCACTGTGCAAGATTCTGCAAAAGAGTGGCCTGACACCGATTGATTCACTTCATTTTGCGCGAGGCAAAATTAACAAGATAAGAAAGCAGTATCTGGGAGACAGTGTTTCGTGGAGTGACAAAGTTAAAGTTTTGCTAAGCCAACAACGTGAAGAAAACATCACAGTAGATACAAGTTCGCTGTTGACTTTTATAAATAGTCTTTGTGTTCATTTAGAAGAAAGGTTTCCTGAAGATCAGGTACAAGAATGGTCGGCTTTTGATTTCTCCGCAATTGCAGATTGTGACTTCACATTTGGCGATGAACAAGTTAATGCCTTATGTCTAAAATATCATGATTTTCTAGCTGAAAGTACTGCAATAGTTAGACAGTTTAATGATTTCAAATTTTCTGTGCAAGAAAAAATTAAATCCAAACTGATTTCAAACTTTGCTCAAATGGTGGCATTTGTACTTCAAAATGAACAGTTTTGCGACCTTGCACAGTTGATGGACATTGGGGGAACCTTTCCTGCATCTAGTGCAGACTGTGAGCGAGGTTTTAGCCTAATGAATCAACTCAAAAATAAGCTGAGAAACCGCTTAGGTGAATGTCATTTGGATATGTTAATGAGAATCAAAAGCTATCAATTGGATGGAAGTTCTATTAGTCTAGATAGAGTTTACAGTACAAAGAATGGGTAAATGCCAAAGACAGGAGAGAGAAAAAATAACTGAGTGACTTAAATGTGTATGTTATTTTGTTGTTGTTCTGTGCAGTTTTATGTCAAATATTTTGTAAACCTACATGTGCCATGTGTGCATTCAGTGCGCGCATACTTTTGTCACAGGAAAAAAATTTGCACAACATAAGATTTTTGCGCACACTGTGACTACTAAAAATTAGAGGGAACATTGGTTGGGACTGATTCTTTTTACATTATGTGTCAAATGATTTGGATGACAGAACTGGTGGCCAAGTTTGCAGACGATACTAAGATAGGTGGAGGAACAGACAGTATTGAGGGAGCAAGAAGACTGCAGAAGACAGGTTCGGAGAAAGGGCAGAGAAGTCGCAGATGGAGTACAGTGTCAGGAAGTGTATGGTCATGCACTTTGGTAGAAGGAACAAAAACATGGACTATTTTCAAAATGGTCAAAAATCTGTGGTGCAAAGGATTGAGTCGATGGTAAGAAAGGCATATGCAATGTTAGCATTCATTTCGAGAGGACTAGAATATAAGGATGTAATGTTGAGGCTTTATAAGGCACCGGTGAGGCCTCACTTGGAGTATTGTGAGCAGTTTTATTTAAGGAAGGATGTGCTGACATTGGAGAGGGTTCAGAGGAGGTTCACACAAATGATTCCAGGAATGAAAGGCTTGTCATATGAGAAGTGCTTGATGGCTCTGGGCCATTACTTGCTGGAATTTAGAAGAATGAGGGGGGTTGGGGATGGGGAGGATCTCATTGAAACCCATCAAATGTTAAAAGGCCTAGATAGAGTGGATGTGGAGATGATGATTTTTTTTATAGCGGGGGAGTCTAGGACCAGAGTGCCTAGCCTCAGAATAGAGGGACGTCCATTTAAAATGGAGAAATTTCTTTAGCCAGAGAGTAGTGAATCTGTGGAATTTGCAGCTGTGGAGGCCAGGTCATTGTGTGTACCTAAGGCAAAAATTGATAGATTCATGATTAATCAGGGCATGAAAGATTACGAGGAGGAGGCATGAGAATGGGGTTGAGAGGAAAAATGGATCAGCTATGATGAAATGGTGGAGCAGACACAATGGACTGAATGGCCTAATTCTGCTCCTATCTCCTATGGTTACTGGTAAGGTGGCAGTGGTTTCTAAGGGGTCAACCAAAGCTGCTATTGTCCACTTTAAACGTATTTGTTTTATGATTGCAAAACCCTGCTGGACGTTAAGAACTTAAAGTACTGCAGGAGTACCCCATCAGTAAGTTACTCATTGGCAGAGAAACTGAAGGAGCTGGACTTGGTTTGGATTGTGCTGCTGCATTAGAGAGGTGGCAGAGGAGTTGGCGCACAAAGACAGTGCAGTCTAACAGCAAGTGATTAGCGTGGGTCATTTTCTTGTGATCACAACACCCTGTTGGACGTTGTTAATGAGGAAGTCCTATTCACTGGTTTATTGGCAGATGGTGGGGGAGTTGCATACCCTTGGTTGTTGAGAGGACTAAGCCTCAAGCCACAGTGTCACCTGCTTACAGCCATCTAGAGAGGCATGCGAGAGAGTGCCCTCCACCAGAGGCAGTGTGGTGTGGTATAAGAGCTGGAGACTGTGCTGTTGCCCAGTGTTTGCTTGGCCACAGCCAAGCTGTATTGCGTTCACCTGCATATTTCTGCAACATTCCTGGACTCAAGAGCCTTAGACTATTCATTTATTTGGTGATCTACAGCATGTAGTACACCCTTCCAGTCAGCCACCCAACAATCCCCCGACTCCCCCCGCCTAATCATGGTCATGGGACAAGTTACAATGACCAATTAACCTACTAACTGGTATGTCCTTGGACTGTGGGAGGAAACCAGAGCACCCAAGGAAACTCGCGCAGTCACGCAGAGAACATACAAACTCTTTATAGGCAGTGGTGGTAAGTAACCCAGTTATCAAGCATTGTGCTCACCACTACACTACTGTGCCCATGTTGTGACTGTATTTTAACTGACATCTCTATGTGTCTTGTGCTGTGTGTGATTGTTGGTATTGTATTTTTCACCTTAGCCCCGAAGTAATGCAGTTTCATTTGGTTGTATTCATAGGTATAACCATAAGACCATAAGTTTTAGAGGCAGAAGTAGGCCATTTGGCTCATTCAGTCTGCTCCACCATTCAATCATGGGCTGGTCCAATTCTTCCAGTCATCTCCACTCCCCTGCCTTCACCCGATACCCTTTGATGCCTTGGCTAATCAAGAACCATCTATCTATGCCTTAAATGCACCCAATAACTTGCCCCCACAGCCACTCTTGGCAACAAATTCCACAGATTTACCGCCCTCTGATTAAAGTAATTTCTCTGCATCTCTGTTCTAAATGGACGTCCTTCAATTCTGAAGTTGTGCCCTCTTGTCCTAGACTCCCCTACCATGGGAAGTAACTTTGTCATAGCTAATCTGTTCAGGCCTTTAAACATTTGGAATGTTTCTATGAGATCCCCCTTCGTTCTCCTGAACTCCAGGGAATACAGCCCAAGAGCTGCCAGACATTCCTCATATGGTAACCCTCCTCATATTCATGTATGACTGAATGACAATTAAACTTACTATGTTACTCATTGTGCAATAATCACAACATAAACTCACCATGAAGACTTGGAAGTGTGTAGAGTAATGACAATAAAAGACTGAAATATTAACATACATATTGATTTTAAATGAATTTAAAAATAGGAGAAAAAATCCCAGTTTGTCCCTACTTATTTGATTAAGCAAATATTTCCATTTCTACACACAATTCAATAGATGTCCAAATTCATTTAAAACTAATGCAAATTGACTGTAACATGCAGAGACAATACTAAAAGGAAGTTTTAAATACATTCATATATTAGTTTTCAAACTCTAGTTTTTAAATGGAACTACAGTGAGAAGTTTGAGGCTCAAAATGCTACAGGAATATACTGGCAATCCACAGCATTTATATTTACAAAAATGTAATATTAGTTCAGGATATCATTCATTAAAATATTCCAATTTGAAATACTGAGGTGGTGGAAATGAATTAATACCAGCTTTTGACAAATTAATTGTAAGAGTCTAAAAATACTTGAGTAACCTGCTTGCATCAGAATGTTTACTAATTAAATACAAATGGAAGCCATGGAGCTGAGTGTGAAAAGAAGCCTGTGAATGCAAGAAGAAATCAAAGAGGTCATATGTGTAGGAACCTGGTAAAAGGAATTCAAACTAGGGAAGGCTCAGATTATGCTTTTGGTAAAGGCAAATAAAAGACAGGAAATAACAATTAAATTATAGGACACTGGGAAGTTAGGGGTATTCATTGTACCTACAATTGTGTGTCCACCAGCCTACGAAAATAGCAGAAGAGGTAGGTGGTTAAGGAAACAGAGAAATATTTCCTTTATACCAAGACATTGCTTAAGAGCAGGAATCTTGTAATGAAACACACGAGTTAGGTTGCATTATTGTACTGGACTATATTATTGGAAGAATAAAATATCACTAGAGGGACTTCAGAGATTACAAGGAATCACTAAGATGGAAAAGTTAAGAGGATAGACTTCTGACTGAAGGTTCAAAGCTCAAAAAGTTCAACTACATTTTATTAACGAAGTATGTATACATTATACAACCTTGAGATATGTCCCCTAAGAGGCTCCTTTCAGGTCATTGACATGAAATAGATACTACCTTATCTGCGAAAAACTTTAGCCCTTTCCGTTCTCATTTCAATACTTAAGCCCATAATTAATATTACTAGAGGATACTAGGGGATATTTAAATTGAAGTGCAAAATAATGGACATTTAGATAGCTACAAGAGGTAACTATTGTATTTCCCTTAAGTAGCAGGGTCAAATACAAGCAGGCATAGATTTAAGGCAATAGAAGGATGAATGTATAAACACTCTGGAGGCAGCAGTTTGAAAGTCAATACCTAAAGCATAGAAACGATTTTCACTACTGAAAGAGTACCTGCAAGACTCCAGACTAATACCCTGAAATTCCATATTTAACACCACCACAGGTTAGACATCTACAGTGCAATTAATTCTTGAGATGGAATTACAAAATTTTATTATATTGCACAATTAAATTTATATAGTATTTCCAAGCTCTGAACATTGCAAAGCACTTTCCAGTCAAAGTAATACCTTCAATAAATAAAGTAATGAATTTGCTGGTGATACAGCCATTGGTGGTAGAGTCTCAGGTGGTGACGAGAGGGCGTACAGGAGTGAGATATGCCAACTAGTTGAGTGGTGTTGCAGCAACAACCTGGCACTCAACGTCAGTAATATGAGAGCCGATTGTAGACTTCAGGAACAGCAAGACAAAGGAACACATACCAATCCTCATAGAGGGATCAGAAGTGGAGAGGGTGAGCAGTTTCAAGTTCCTCGGTGTCAAGATCTGAGGTCTTAATCTGATCCCAACATGTTGATGCAATTATAAAGAAGGCAAGACAGTGACTATACTTCATTAGGAGTTTGAAGAGATTTGGTATGTCAACAAATACATTCAAAAACTTCTATAGCGATGTACTGTGGAGAGCATTCTGACAGGTTGTATCACTGTCTGGTATGGGGGTTGGGGGGGGGGGGGCTACTGCACAGGACCAGAAGCTACAGAGAGTTGTAAATTTAGTCAGCTCCATCTTGGGTACCAACTTACAAAGTACCCAGGACATCTTCAAGGAGCAGTGTCTCAGAAGGGCAGCATCCATTACTAAGGACCTCCAGCACCCAGGGCATGCCCTTTTCCCACTGTTATCATCAGGTAGGAGGAGGTACAGAAGCTGAAGGCACACACTCAACGATTCAGTAACAGCTTCTTCCATCTGCCATCCGATTCCTAAATGAACATTGAACCCTTGAATACCACACCTTTTTAATACATATTATTTCTGCTTTCTGCGCGATTTTTAATCTATTCAATATACATATACTGTAATTGATTTATTATATTTTTTCTTTTCTCTATATTATGTACTGCATTGAACTGCTGCTACTAAGTTAATAAATTTCACGACACATGCTGGTGATAAATCAGATTCTGAAAGAATTTTTTTTTACAATGATCGGAAATGTGTCAGCCAATATGTACATAGCAAGCCTCCACAAACAGCAACGTGGAAACTAAATAATGTTTGTAAAGATAGATGTCGGCTATGACCTTAGAATAATACACCCACCATCTTCCCTTCTTTGAAACAGTGCCAAAAGGATCACCTATACCCTTCATGTAGTAGATTGGATCTTGCTTTAATCTTTCATTTGAAACATGCTAACAATTCACCATTTTGTAACAAAGACTTATAATTATTGTGTATAGCTGACCAAATGTCCAGAAACACTTATTATTCTCCTTTACAGATCAGAATCTCATTGTACCGTATCATTATTAACACAAGTCAGAATCAGATTCAGGTTTATTATCACCTGCATGTGACATGAAATTTGTTAACTTAGCAGCAGTTCAATGCAATACATAATCTAGCAGAGAAAAAATAAACAATAATAAATAAAATAAAAATAATAATCAAGTAAATCAATCATGTATATTGAATAGATTTTTTAAAAAGTGCAAAAACAGAAATACTGTATATTAAAAATAAGTGAGGTAGTGTCCAAAGATTCAATGTCCATTTAGGAATCAGATGGCAGAGGGGAAGAAGCTGTTTCTGAATCACTGAGTGTGCGCTTTCAGGCTTCTGTACCTCCTACCTGATGGTAACAGTGAGAAAAGGGCATGGCCTGGGTGCTGGAGGTCCTTAATGATGAACACCGCCTTTCTGAGACACAGCTCCCTGAAGATGCCCTGGGTACTTTGTAGACTGGTACCCAAGATGGAGCTGACTAGATTTACACCCTTCTGCAGCTTCTTTCAGTCTTGTGCAGTAACCTCTCCATACCAGACAGTGATGCAGCCTGTCAGAATACTCTCCACAGTACAACTATAGAAGTTTTTGAGTGTATTTGTTGACATACCAAATCTCTTCAAACTCCTAATAAAGTATAGCCGCCGTCTTGCCTTCTTTATAACTACATTAGTTAGAATAAATGAGTATCAACTAAATTTTAACTAATTCCTCTTTGCTGAACTGGCAGTGAAAATTCTTACTGGGTTGTGGTAAAGGTTACTATACAGTTCTGAAATTAAAGTTTATGATTAAATTTATTTATGAGAAAAATGTTTAGTGTTAATTTAAGTATTGTGATCTAGGGCAGAATTAGATGGTTCACTAGCCTTCTGTCTAGATATGGTGTAAAATTTAACACAGACTTTAAAAAGAACATCTATCCCTTGAGTGTCTAGATATGTTCTCAAACTTACCTCAGACTTAAGAGGAACATCTGTCCCTTGAGCAGCAAGGATGTGACTTCAATAAATTTAAGAAATGTCAGGCTAGGTCATAGGATGAGTAGTTATACAGCAGAAACTACTTTCAAGAATGCTCATACAAAATCGATTATATAATTACCTACCTGTTACGCACATCACTTAATAATCAACTTGTAGGTAGAGGAAGAAATAAGAAAATAAATTTATTGCCATTGAATACTTTTTCCGTACATGCAAATTACACCGATATTGGTAGCTAAGTTGACCACAATAAACCTATTATTTGATATTCAGCAGAACTCAAAATATTGTGAATTTTGAAATTATTTACTCCCTTATGTAACATCACTGACACTAATCTTTAATAATGAATCTCAATAATTACAGCTAAATAAGATTGCATAGTATTTTTTCTCAACAGTTTATCTAACAATGGCATGTGAAATGAAACAACTAATCAGTTAACACAAATTATGTGCTTCCATATTGACAGAAGCCAATCTCAGCACGGTTTATCTCATCTGCCAGCCGAGATCTGTCCTAATGATCATTAACATGAAAACAGAGTAACTGGTTATTTATCACAATGCTCTGTATGGGATCAACTATGTTATTTATTTGAGTGCTGATACCTAATTCTATGTTAATCAGTTGAAGTTAACTAGAGGATATGATGGATATTTTATAAATGTATGTGTCCATTTTCATAAAGTATTGATTAAGTAAAAATAAATCCGAAACCGATAAATTCAGAAGTATGTTTACTAGTAAGCTTATCAGGATTAATCCATTGTACCAGATTTCACAAGTGTTTAAAAAATTATTTAGAACAGTTGCATAACAAAAATACAACATAAATAATATTCAGAAGTAATATGAGTGGTCATTCACATAGTACACAATGCTTTTACACAAACAATATAAAATGACATAAAACATTAGCATCCCTGTTCTTAGAAAGATTTTTACAAAAAGTGCAAGTACTAAAAGGAATGCTCATAACTTAATACTGAATTGCTGATGTTTGCAGCACTATTCAACTCAACAAGCTTAGCTAAATTAGTCATTGTATTAGCATGGAGTTAATTTATAAAACGGAAAAAGAACCCTACAAGATATTCTGCCTCATTATCATATTAGAAACAATTGAACCATTAAAATTATTCATTGACTTTTGACGTTCTTGTGCAATGCTTAGTGTATCCATCCTTAAGTTAAGGTTACTAGTAGTTACTTGTAGTTAGATATACTAATCAGCTCAGTAAGTTAATAAGATTCTTCATATCTGCACCACAATTAAATCAAATTACCAAGCATGGAAATACCAGTTAGTTCTCTGCTATAAAACTCCTGTAACAAGTTTATCTACTGGCTTGGTTATTCATAATTTAGTATGCAGAGGGTTAAACAGTTAACTTTATAATGCTGGTATATGTGAGAGCAAAATAATTCAAAGAAAACTAAATATTCTCAAAGATTAATGCAATTGTAATAAAGTAATATTATATTAGCTTATTATCACTTTTACACCTTTGAATGGCAAACATCACTCTCTGTAAACATGGTCGGGAAGCTAATTGTAAACACAAAATTAGGGTCAAGGGGCAATAGGATAAATGACAGAGTAATTACTTGCTACTATGGTCTAGCATACAGCAGACCAAAAAAATCAAGAAGAAAATTTAAATATTTTGTTAGTATGTTTGATTTGTACCACCATGGAACTAAATGATTAAACTCACCTGAAGGTAAGCAAATGAATGAAGCCTTTTCAATTTTTTATAAAACCATAAAAAAATCTAACAAATGAAAATACATTGTTGCTTATGGAATTGTTAGTTTTGTTCATGATTAATTAAAGCATGTAGTTTCTTCTATACTTTAAGTCCAACCCACACAATTATTGCTATGCATTATATGGCTGTTAAACAAAGGTGTACGTTTGGAGCATTCAGATAAGCAATGTACTGAATTATGGAATGAATCCAATAAATTAGACCAGAGAGAAGAATTATTTTCAATACACACCATAGTTTTATGTTGAGATGTAATTAAAGATTTCTCTAACATGAATAAAGGGAAAAAAGTTCTTTTTTAAACTAATTGGTCAACACAATTAAATAACCTGACATTACTTTGACCCAATACATGTCAGTTGGTTTAATTACAAGTATAATAAAGTGCTTTAATTTGAATGTATCAAGTCAGCATTAGTAAACAGACAGTTCTCAAGGCTCAACTTATTAATACATTGTCTATTTATGAACCAAAATGTACCAACTTAATGCTGATTTCCCTATGACTCACACAGTCTATATAACTCAAATCCATTCACTTTCACCTAGAGCTACACTGAACCAAACTCAGCCATCCACGTTGCATACTTTTCAAGATCTGAAGCAGAAACCGATTTGGAGATTTTCTTTAGAGACAGTTCAAAGTCATCCATTGTTACAGGCATTTGCAATTCTTCTTTGGATAAAGCTTTGATTTCTTCAGGGGACAGGCCTTGAATTCGTCGACGCATTGCCATCATGCAAGCATCTCTAAAAGTAGAACAAAAGTTACAAAAATACATTTAAATTTACTATTTAAGGCCCAGTTTCATCTAAAGATAACACTCTTCCTTCACCATCTTTATTAATTCAAGTATATTTGCATATTAGCATGTCTAGATCAGTGAATTCTATAATGCTTTCTTTTGTTTGATTATACTCCATGAAATGACCAGAATATATCCAAATTTACAAATAAATAAATAAATATCAAGTATTGTAGTCAATAGATAAAGTTGATTCCAATCATCTTTTTCACTACTACTGTATGTTAATTGGTACAATTGCAAGTTAATAATTAGTTCTATAACATGCTAAACATACAAAAACGGGAAAATTTTCAACTTCTCAAAACAAAATATCTTGAACACTACCTTCTGAAAACCACAACTAAACCCAAGTTCTAGACTCCATTGTCTTGACAAGGACAGCATTCGGTAAGGATTGAAGGCAGCTATATATTATATCTCCAATTGGACTTATGGTAATGCATTACACATTGAAATCAGATTCTTGCTGAACAGCAGGAGCACTTTAGTGATAGACAGTTGCTCATTTGATGGAAAGTTTGAATTGCAACCCACTATCTGGTCCTTATTTCATTGGTATCTGGTTAGGGGCATTTGCTTAAATATTGGAATTGACAGAAGCATGTTTCAGTATGGGTCTCAAAATATAGGTATAGAGTGAGATCCAATCAGGTACTGACTTACATCTTTTGCAAGTTCCTAAAAATGACTTTTATTTCAATCATGTTGGCTCATCAATACTCAGAACAGGAAATGATCAGATTCATCCTAACTGTCCGTGCTCAACCTTCCCTTGGTGTTTAAGATTGGTAACTAGCATAACTAAATCATTTGGCAATAGGACATAAGGTCACCATTAGTGAAGCAATGGAAATCTGGACACTGGTCTTAACAGTAATGACAAAATTTAAAGTGCTTAGGGACTGGAAGACCTTACAGATATGGAGAAGCCAGTGGAAGGATATACCGTGTAAACTGAGAATTACATTGTAAGATGTAAAGGCAAGACTTTTCCCATTGGATAAAACCATTGGAATTTCATTGTTTTAAACAGTATGAATAAAACCTTGTTTAATTTAATTTATGCTTCTTCAAACTATTTTCATTTAATAACTCAACAACCTTAGCAGAAACTTCTTATATTGTGACTGTGGCACACTATTAATTTCCTAAAGAAATCAAGATGCTCTTAACAACCTATATCTTGTATTACTTTGGCTAATTATATTATTTTAACAAATTATCCTTACCTGCATACATTGGTGATATCAGCACCAGAATAACCTTCCATCTTCTCAGCAATTATTGTAACATCAACACCTAAAGCAACATCTACCCCTCGTAGATTTATTTTCAGTAGTTCTGCTCTTCCATTTGCTAATAAAAAGATATATAGCATGAAATAGTGAAGTACATTCTCAAATAAGAATTCCTTACTCAAAAGAAACAATGGTTTAATGTCCCTAGTAACTGAGGCATAATGAGTATAATTCAATAAGCACATTATTTTTCAAGAAAGCCCTTAAAAGCATTAAAACAGCTTAACCTGTTGGCAAAGAAATGTACACTCTTTTTTCCAGTCTCCTCCGTAATGCTTCATCTATATCCCATGGAAAATTTGTGGCAGCCAGAACCATTACCATTCTTGATGGATCCTCATTCTCTGAACTACCCCCTACACCTGAAATAATAAAGTAACATTAAATACCATAAATGTTAATGAACAGATTTCAATGTTTTACTAGTCATAAAGTATATCAAGCATAAATTTATATTTTGTTAATCAACTTGATAAAGTAGTTGATTTTCCTTTCATACTAGCAAGTTTCAAAAACACATACAAGTTATGTTTATTTCACAAATAGTCAGTTGCTCTCATCACAATCTATTCCACATGATCATGCTTGCCAACATTATCAGTTATTCAACAAATCTGTTTCTGTCCCTGAGGGGAGAAAATGCAAGTATTCGTTTCTCATAGGACAACCACAGGGTAACCACTTAAGGCACTTAACAAATGAAATTTTGTGTATCCAATACAAATTGCTTTTCCTTCAACCTACTAAGCTCCTATAGCCACTTCAGGAGACAGAACCAGAGTTTTTGGTAAATTTGAGTGTTCTAATGGTTTTTTTTTTAAATAGACAGTATCACAAAATATGCCTTTAGATGTTTGCAAAGCTATTCTCTGATTCATACCAAATGATAATTATTTTTATTAAATTAGAAACCTATAATTGGCATTCTAATTCCAAGATATAATGACCTTTACATTAAGCAAACAAAATAAAAACAAACTGCTTTAAATAATAGTTGTCCAGAAGACACAACAGTAGATATTACCTATTTACTAATATATTTTAAACAAAGATAACGTACCATCCATCTGAATGAGCAATTCTGATTTGACTCTGCGACTGGCTTCATGCTCATCAGAGGTGCCTCTACGACTACAAATGGAATCGATTTCATCTATAAAAATAGTAGTTGGAGCATAAAATCGAGCCTGAAAGAAGAAGATCATAAATGTAGAGATTTTGTACACAAATGAATATTCAAGATATTCAAAGCATTTTCCTCCAAGACACCTGTGTGCAAACTTAATTTAACGCCAGGCTGTTAAGAATAGTTACTTCATTTTGAAATCAGTAATTTTACTGGTTATGTGTTTCTACAGAACTATGGAAACTTTTGGGATCTAACCGTTTCACAAAATGCAGAAGACAGTGCAGAATATAGATGCTAAAAATATTTTAAGTAATTGAAATCTGCACTTTTTTAAAAAAGAGACTGAGAATAATTTGGAGAAAAGGTTTTATAAATATTCTTTAAATACCAAACCTGAAAAAAAGATTTGTATTTATATGGTGTTTCATCATGTCTTAATACATGCCCTAAAATATTTTTCATTATAAATACAAAGTAATTACAGACTTGTAAGCAGAAATTTTCATGGAATAATAACTATGTTACTGGTGCTTCTGTGGAGAAATGTTGAACCAACAAGTGGCTTAATGTATCATGTCAAATAAACATAGAAAATAGGTGCAGGAGTAGGCCATTCGGCCCTTCGACACTGCACCGCCATTCAGTATGATCATGGCTGATCATCCAACTCAGAACCCTTCTCTCCATACCCCCTGATCCCTTTAGCAACAAGGGCCATATCTAACTCCCTCTTAAATATAGCCAATCAATTGGCCTCAACTGTTTCCTGTGGCAGAGAATCCCATAGATTCACCATTCCGTGTGAAGAAGTTTTTCCTCATCTCGGTCCTAAGAGGCTTCCCCTTTATCCTTAAACTGTGACCCCTTGTTCTGGACTTCCCCAACATTGGGAACAATCTTCCTGCATCTGTCCAATCCCTTTAGAATTTTATATGTTTCAATAAGATCCCCCCCTCAATCTCCTAAATTCCAGTGAGTATAAGCTTAGTCAATCCAGTCTTTCATCATATGAAAGTCCTGCCATCCCAAGAATTAATCTAGTGAACCTTCTTTGTACTCCCTTTATGGTAAGAATGTCTTTCCTCAGATTAGGAGACCAAAACAGCACACAATACTCCAGGTGTGGTCTCACAAAGGCCTTGTACAACTGCAGTAGTACCTCCCTGCTCCTGTACTCGAATCCTCTTGCTATGAATGCCAGCATACCATTCGCCTTTTTCACCGCCTGCTGTACCTACGTACCTACTTTCAATAACTGGTGTACAATGACACCCAGGTCTCGTTGCACGTCCCCTTTTCCTAATCAGCCACCATTCATAATAATAATCTGTTTTCCTGTTTTTGCCACCAAAGTGGATAACCTCACATTTATCCACATTAAATTGTATCTGCCATGAATTTGCCCACTCACCTAACCTATGCAAGTCACCCTGCATCCTCTTAGCATCCTCCTCACAGCTAACGCTGCTGCCCAGCTTCGTGTCATCCGCAAACTTGGAGATGCTGCATTTAATTCCCTCGTCTAAGTCATTAATATATATTGTAAACAACTGGGCTCCAGCACTGAGCCTTGCGGTACCCCACTAGTCGCTGCCTGCCATTCTGAAAAGGTCCTGTTTATTCCCACTCTTTGCTTCCTGTCTGCCAACCAATTCTCTATCCACATCAATACCATACCGCCAATACTGTGTGCTTTAAGTTTGCACACTAATCTCCTGTGTGGAACCTTGTCAAAAGCCTTTTGAAAATCCACATACACCACATCCACTGGTTCTCCCCTATCCACTCTACTAGTTACGTCCTCAAAAAATTCTATGAGATTCATCAGACATGTATGAAATGTATGAAATCTTAAGCATCTGCGTCTCATTTACCTCAAGACTCGCACCACCAAGTTCAAGAACAGTTACTACCCCTCAACCATCAGGCTCTTGAACAAAAGGAGATAGCTACACTCACCTAAGGACTGTTATATTGTTATTTCATGCTCATTATTTATTGTTACTTATTTATATCTGCATTTGCAGTTTGTTTATAGTTAACAGTTCCTGATGTTTACAGTTACTGATCTATAGATTTGCCAAGTATGCCGCAGAAAAAGAATCTCAGGGTTGTATGTGGTGACATGTATGTACTCTGATAATAATTTTTACTTTGAACTTTGAGGTTAACAAACTTCCTCAAAGGAGATCATCTCTGATAATGAAGCATTCTTTAATGCTGCAAAGATCCCATACCAGTCAGAGAGTAAAGGAATGTTTTCATTTCTAATCCTGCATTGGTGGGAAGCCTTCAATCTTCATGAAGCTACATGCTCCAGCAAGCAAAAGTGAAACAGTCAATTGAAAAGAGAACGTCATGGTGGATAGTAAACTGTAGAATGTTGCATTTATTCAAGGGAATGTTTGCAATAGTCAAAAATTTAAAGATTGGAATTAATCTGATCTGTCAACATCAGTTAACGTACAGTATTTGCAGATTGCATTTGTGATTGGTACATTTTACGTGAACATTCCCCACTAATTTGACTCATGAAAAAATGCAAACATCAACACTGTTTTAGAATTTATTCAGCACCCATTGCGACCACAGATACACAGCATACGTATATAAAAAACAATTTTACTTACCATTTCAAACAACAAACGAACCAATTTTTCAGACTCTCCTCGGTATTTGGAAGTTAATGTGGAAGAGGACACATTAAAAAAAGTTGTACCACACTCCGTAGCCACAGCTTTAGCTAGCATGGTTTTACCTGTCCCTGGTGGTCCAACCATTAAGATCCCCTGCAAGTAATAATTCAGAAAACAAGAATGTTTACTCAAAATTGTATTTGGAAGCAATTAAGCTAATTTATCCAGCATTCAAATGCTGACTCATTATGCACTAAATGTAAGGCGAGTGTTTACTTTCTTCATCTCCTCTCCAATTAAATAACAAACCTCCTGTCTTCCTCAGTTTGAAAAGGTGGCCTCGATATTGTTCTTTTAATCATACGTTGCTGGTTTGCTGAGTAACATTGAATAGTACAAAGAGCACAAAAGCAACAATAAAATAACCCCAAAGCTTGTCATCAGAATGAGAAATGAAGAATCACATCAGGAGAAACTTGAAGGTAGAAACTCAGCTTCATTCAAATAAAGGAAAAATGTATAATCTAATAAATAATCCAACATTCTTTTGAGCTGCTATGTCACGACATTAAAGCTTAATAAAAGCAATAAGAGGGTTATAAGATGGAATACATATATTTTTTTAAAAATCCAATCAGTTGATGGAAGTTACTCAACAAGTAAACAAATATATTTAGAATTAATACCAACTTTACTCAGTAATTCAGATCCTGCCAATATTCATGCATGCACATGCAATTTTCTGCTTCAAATTAAAATATGCTTCCTGGAATAACATCAAATTTTCTGCGCAATGCATTTATTTTTGTACCATGTTCCAGATTCATAGTCACATTTCTCAAGTTGCGTTATTGCAATTGTTCTATGGAACACTGAAATTAATCTTGAACTAATGCCAGTTGTTTTACTACATTCTGAGATTTGTACCTGCTGAAACTATGCACTGTTTCAGCTCGTTTCAAGAAATCTGTTATTATTCCATTCCCCCCACCAAAAAAAAATAAAGATCACTGGATTCAATAACTGCATGCCAGTTGCACTCACATCAGTCATAATGAATACTTTTGAAAGGCTAGTCATGTAATTTCTCAAATCCATAAGTCAATTTTCTAGATTCTATGCAGTTCTCCTACAGAGCTAACAGATTTGTCTGTAAATAATGTAGTTAACGTTGGTCTGGATATCTTGGAAGGCATGGGACTTCCTCTTGGACAGATGGCACTACATGAGACTAGGAAAGCACATCTCTACATTGTACTCAATCAGCACTGGTGCACCACAGGGGTGCGTTCTCACCCATCAGTTAAACTGATAAAGTTTGTAGGTAACACCACTGTCGTTGGACTAATCATCAGAGGTAATGAATCCAAGTACAAACAGGAAGTAAACAAGCTGGTATCCTGGTGCAATCACAATAACTTGGAAGTGAATGCCCTTAAAAACAGAGATGCATATTGACTTCAGGAGAAATGAGTCTCGTCATCAACAACTCTACAGTTAGCACTGTTTCAACATTCAGGTTTCTGGACATTATTATTTCACAGGACCTTACGTGGTAGACCCATATGTCCTTCATTAACAAAAAGACTCGACAAAGGATGTACTTCTTGTGGCGGTTGGTAAAATTCCACCTTCCACATAACAGACTGGTGCAATTCAACATTGCCATCACAGAAAGCATTCTCACATCATCCATTACTGTTTGGTTTGGTCCAGCATCCTCTCACAATATACAAGAACTATAAAACAGCAGAAAAGTCTATTGGCTGCAGTCTACCATCACCGCAGGACTTGCATGTGCTCAGGACAAAGAAGCAGGCAGAAAAATCATTGCAGATGCTACCCACCCAGCAAACTACTTCTTCCAAAAAGCTCCCTTCTGGAAAGTGCTATAGGGCTACTAAAACAAAACCTTCATGCCACCTTATAAGTGTCTTCCCTCAGGCTGTTAATCATTCTAGTTAGCCCCCCAACCCCCAATCTATTACCACAGTCACTGCAGAACACTGTAAACACTCTAAGCCACTTTTTACAATGCTGTTTACGTTAATATATGCTGTGTTTATATATTTACGCACATTTATTCCATAACTATACTTCTAACAGAATAAATGGAACACTGGCCAAGTAACTAAAAGTAGATCACTTAGGGTGCCAAGTTGCAAATAGCAGGATGACAAGAGTGATCAGCCTGAAGCAATTAATAACAATCTGTATTCACAAAAGATTAATTAAAAGTAGTAAACCAAATTACTTTTCATTAGAAGTTATTTCCATTTTGCTTAAACATTTAATTTCTCACTTGTTTAGCTGTTCCTAGCCACCTATTTTAATTTTATTTTTAAAAATCACATTGAAAATCTGTTTGGTTGTTTTATTAGCTTTTAAATGTCTCTAATAACTATTAATAATCTCTTACAATTTTAGCAGTTAGCAAAACTAAGAACCGTCAAAGGTTTCACAGGCATGGTTTCATCACTGCTTCCCTGCCACTGCTCAAGCAACTTCACCACAGTCCAGGATGCTCTAGGTGAGTTAGCTGTACTTTGCATCCAAATTAGTTAAATAAGGGAAGGAGAGAGCACTATGACTTAGATTCTATAATATTTGGCCCAATTAGTTCAAATAATATTTAATTTTATTTTGCAAAGTCAATATTTTATGTAACTTCCTATGTTAAATGCATAATCACTTAAAAACAGAAGACTTGCAGGTAAGCAGATCTTAGGGGAACAAAATAATATGATTTAGAAGTATTATTTTCTGGGTTACAATAGGGACTGACGGTGCAGATTCAAAAATATATGAACGTGATATACCGTGTTGATATAATATTTGAAATATGGGAAACTTGAATGAAGAAATCATGTTAAATTTTTACACGTCTCTAGCCAGTGGGTGGTTTGCATTTCTAGATACTATCCCTAGGAAGCACATTAAGGTTTACCAAGATCATGTGTGAAATAAGAGCTCAATTACTTTGAGAACTATTCTCCTTTAAAGGTAAAAATTAAGGTAAGAATCAAAAGAAGTATTTACAACTAGGAATGGTTTTAATGGAACAAGCGAGGCTAAACTATTTCTCTTGGCAGGCATGATGCTAAACAAAGGTGATCAATTTAAGATCACAACAAAAGTAATTTCTACCTTCCATGGTCGTCTTATTCCTTTGAAAAAGTCAGGCATCCACATTGGTAACACAACAGCTTCTCTCAAGAGCCTTTTAGCATCTTCCAAATCCGCTATATCATCCCTGAATAGAAAATGAAGATAATGAATTTTTCCACCCGTGACTAAATTAAAAGTATATTCAAAACAGTAGTTTAAAAATAATTCAATACCAGTGGACATTTGGATTCCTAGATATTATATCTCTCTCCAGAACATCAATTAATTCTTTGTCATAACCAGTTCCGTCAAATTTCTTCCCGTCTGTATCTCCTGCTGCTTCCTGGGGATTCCTTTTGCCCTGCAATCAAGTTAGCAAAGGATATTAATATTCTTATTATTTTTCTTCTTATTAGCATATGCATGAAATAAGCATACATTTCACATTTGCAGTTACTATCCTATAGATTTGCTAAGTATGCCCGCAAGAAAAAGAATCTCAAGGTTCTATATGGTGATGTGTATGTACTTTAATAATACATTTTACTTTGGACTTTTAATTTTTCAAGAAAATATTTCAACAAGGTATTTAAATACTTCAAAACCCCAAAAAGCTTTGATTTACCATTAATTACTAAACCTGTGAAGATAAGTTCAGTTGCTGTCATTTTCTTTCCCTACCTTAAAAGCAATTTTAATCAAATTGTAATCTTAGTTTCACTTCAGGCGCTTTTCTGCATTTAGATGGGCCTGAGTCACTTCAAGCAAGCGAAAATTCGAATTAAAAGTATTTATCACAGAAGCAGAAAATTAGGAAATGGGTTTTTTTTAGACTTTCTTACAAAGTCAGGAGTTAATTATTTAGTCTCAAGTTAGCTATCTCAGGTACATCCTCAAGGAAGAAGAGAAGATAAAATTAGAAGTCCCAAAAATATATGAAAACTGGAAGTTGAAGGAAGCAAGAACAATATTATAAGCCACACACCTCTCACACTACAAAGCTAGGGTTTCCCATGCTACTAGAAGACCATCCATTAGAGAGGTGAAACAATTATGTAAAATAAAAATAATTCTTTGCTGTATGATTCTATGGCTCCAAGACAAATAATAGAAAACTGTTTTGAAAAAACACGATTTGACAGTTTCAAAATTAAAACCATAAAAAAGTTAATAACCATACAGAATGTTTGACCATAAATAATAATTTTCAGGAGTTCTACAGCATAATTTACAAGTAGCACAATTTATTTACCTTTTCATCTTTCCCCCTAACTCTGGAATCACCACCATACTTGCTGCTAGACTTCTCAGCTCTACCAGCCTGCTGACCTCGACCTACAAGTCCTCGTGCCTGGACAACTGGAGACTCTTTACGAGAGGGTTTAACTTCACGATTTTGCCGCTTCATCAAAGGAGCTCTGTGAAGTTCAGCATAAAAATGTATTAGGTAGAACAGTCATGCAATCCTATCAGGTGATGCCAGAGAAAAAGCTATTATGTAGTCAGTAACAGCGTAATACTTTTCCACAAAGTTTCAGTGAAGAGTAGAAAGGTTGATATTTTGTAATTTTAACATACTTTAGAAAAATTCAGGTTATTTTATTTCAATGCAATAAAATTTGATAACCATATGTAATAAAATACAACCTCTAGCAGATTTTAATCAAGATCAATACTGTTCTAAGGGGTATGAAACCATACATATGAGTACTTAATTCCATTTCCTATTAACTGTGACTTTTTTTTTAAATGTAAAATTAGTTTAAATAGTTTCAATTATCTTATGCACTTGTTATCCAAATTATTATTTTGATATATAGTGAAATCCAGTTAATTGGGACACATCAGGACCAGTAAATGTTGGCCTAATTAAGTGGCGAAGTTTCATGGAAATAGTTCAAAAAGGTATAAAAAAGACAAACTGAATAACAAAATAACGTATTTAACTGAAATACAAAACAAATTAGAACACTGTCAATATCACTACAATACTATAAAACTAGCTATTCGTTCCTAATAGTTTTTGACAGAGGAAATCAAACATCACCATCATCATTATGTGCTGTGTCGTATGATGTAGGCAATCATGGCCCCATAACCATGACTGTTCTTGGCAAATCTTTCTATTGCCTTCTTTTCGGCAGTGTCTTTACAAGATGGGTGATCTCAGCCATTATCACTACTCTTCAGAGATTGTCTGCCTGGCATCAGTGGTCACATAACCAGGATTTGTGATATGCACCATACAACCATCCACCACCTGCTTCCATGGCTTCACACGACCCTGACTGGAGGGTTAAACAGGTGCTACAATTTTCCCAAGGATGACCTGCAGGCTAGCAGACGGAAGGAGTGCCTTACATCTCCTTTGGTAAAGATGCATCTCCACTCCGCACCCTATGCATTTGTGTACATGGCTGTGTTCTTTGATTGACTGTAAATGAACAAAATCAGCACAGAGACACCTAGTGCAGGTAATGGATTTCCTTCATACACTGCTTTCATCCAAAACTTAATTTTCATCGTAGTATTCAAGATGATTGTCAATACCTTCAAATTCTTCGTAGTTCCTAACTTGTTGAAGTCATGAATTATGTTAATGTTTATTTTTCACCAACAGTGACAAAAGTCACTGTTTTTAAAAACACAAACACACACAATTGACTACTTAAAAACTGTTTGCTGTAAGCTTGCTATAGCATCTAATTGCCACACAAGTGCATGCGATTGATGCCAGTTAGAACCCATTTTACAAGTCTCCTGTCCCAATTAAGCAGTATAGTATCCAAAATAAACAAAAAGAATCCCAGCAATTTTCTCCATTAGTTTTTGTTCTTTAAGAGTCTTCCCCAATAAGCACTTCCCCAATTAACCAGAAACTTCTGTACTAGCTTTTTGTAAAAGAAACTTCTATAAAGTAGAAGGTCCTGACTGGCCACTCTATCTATGACATGTATTATTGATTAATACTTACATTTGATAAGAGGTTACCATTTACTTTCACAGACAAAAAATTAATGAACTTGTAATTCATAACTTTATAGAATGAACATTATTTACTTTACACACCTATGCTCAACTGGAATAGGTGGTGGCCAAATACTTGGATCTTTGGGAGACTCATCTTGCTGTGGTGCAGAGAAATCAGTTGGAGGTTTCTCTACTCGAAAGCTTTCCAATGTGTTGACAATACTTTTCACCTGCTCATACTCTTCAACTAGCTCCTGTCGCACCTGTAAGACAAAACTCAGTTCAGCATATAGTTTCTCAGACAGAGTATCTTAGTGTTCTAGTCAAAGACTAAACATCTATACCCTCAACAGTTCAAGAAAAGCACATTAAAATAATATCGCTTTCTGCTGTTAATCTTCAAAAGTTACAGGTCAATATATGTCAAAAAAGGGGCATTTAGTTTAGTCCAACTCATATCCGAACAGAGATAAGGTGGTAAAATAAACCTCAAAAACCACATCCAAGTAGGAAAAAGTAACGTGAGTCACATATAAAGAGCTGCTACTCTGGTTCAAACTGGGAAAAAAATTGGTGAGGTGCAGCTAAGAAAGCACATAAGATATATACAGGATGGGCAGCACACCAGTGCAGTGTGAGGTCCCCCAAGCTGTGGAGCAATAGAACATGCCTTGCATAATTTAGATGCACAAGCCTCAAAGCCTACCGGTTCCCACCACAACAGAAGCACCTGGAAGATGAAGAGCATCTCAAGTTCCCTGCGGCATGTCAGACTGGGTTAACCTACTGCTAAAACAAGCCACAGACCTCCATGTTGTCTGCAGGCTCACATTATTCTCTAGCCTCTAATGAACGGAACAATGTTATGCATTGAAATTCAAACATGTGTTTGACTGCATTTTGCAGGTTAGCATATGATAAAATTCTATTTCAAGGAACACAGAATTATTGTGTTACACAACAGGATTTTCACTGCTCCCTTGTCCATTAAGGTAATTCAGAATAGATAGTTTAAAAAAAAGAAAATACTGGAGATCAGGCAGCATCTGTGCAAAGGGAAACAGTGTTAAAACTTCTGATTTGAAACCTTTTTGTCAAAACCAAAATGTTTGCTTCAAACTCAATGATTTTCACTAGCACTGCAAATCATTACAGCTGGCTTCCATACTTAGCGTTCAGAAGAATAAAATTAGACATGGCTCCAGGAACAATCTGTTTGTTCTGGAAATACTCATAATCATCAAACTCAGACAGGGAGCCTACAAATGAACATCTGGCATAACATGCAAGCATACATTCTGGTAAAGTACTTAGGGTTTGATATGCTCAAACAAGGAATATACATCTGTAAGAACTTAATGCAATTTTATACTGCCACTAAAATTCATGTATATAAAAGCAGTCATTTTCAAGTATTCCCATAAAACACAACTTGCCTTATTTGCATAAATATTGTGCAAGCAACAAATATCCCTACATCCTATATCGTCTGAACCTAAGATTCTAACCTCTAATCCTATTCATGAAAGAATAACACCTTTTGTTTGCAGCTACCTTACCAACATTAAGGACAATTTCTCTCTAACGATTGCCATTCTCGATTCATCCAATGTTCTCCTAAATGGCCCTTCATCCTCTGCCCTCAATGTCTTTCATAGAGTCACGTTGACATACAGCAAAATAGCATGGAAACAAAGGCCTTTGGCCCAAATCGTCCATGTACATCTAAGCTAATCGCATTTGCCTGCACTTGGCCAACATCCTTCTAAACCTGACCATGCTATATACCAGTCCAAATCCTTTTAAATTTTCTCATTGGAACTGCCTCAACCACTTCCTTAGTCAGCTCAATCGATATGTGCACCACCTTCTGCATGAAGAAGTTACACCTCAGGTTCCTTTTTAAATTTTCTCCTCTCAATTTAAATGTATAGGTTTTTAAAATTCTCTTTCCTTGGAAAAAAAGACTGTGCATCCACATCTATGTCCTTCATGATTCTGTGCACCTCCATAAGGTCACCTCTCAGTCTCCAATGCTCCAAAGAATGAAGTCCTGAACTTAAATTCGCCGGACCAATAACCACACCACATACAGTTCTTTACTTTATCCTTTCACCAGTTTATTTGTTCCAACTCAGCCAGCGAGAATACCTCTGTCTCTGGCGCCTCATGACGAACTTCTGTCTAATATGCAGAAACGTTACAATTTATAGAACTAGCGAAACAAAGAGCACTTAGAGAAACTGGTATTCTCACCAGGTCTGTTGGAGCAAAACTTAATTACTTAGATAAGATAGTCTACTAAAGCAAAGTTTTAATTACAAATGAATGTTCTGTCCAATCCTTATCAGTTATTCTCTTTCATTAGAAAAAGGAAGGAACTTAGTTCAGTGATGTGAGCCTGTGTGAATCCAGCCCCCATATCGTTCTCAAGGGACAGCTATGAGTCGTTAACCTAAATAACCTGAAGGCAGATTCCTCAACACAAGCCAGCACTTAATTTTAACCCATTATTTACAAGAGTCCAAGAATCATTTCTTACGTCCCCCAATTCCCTTAAAACTTCATCATAACGTCTGTCTAAAACTCAAATCCTCGAGTCCTACAGACATTCTTATAAATCACCATCATACTCTTTCCAGCTTAATGGTATCTTTCCTACAACAGGGTAACCAAAACTATACATAACAATTCAATTTTGTACAACTGCAGCACAACACCCCTACTCCTATACTCCATGGACTGATGAAGAACAGCATGTCAAGCATCTTCATCATCAGCCTGTTTTCCACTTTCAGGAAATTATGCACTTAAACCTCTGGATTCCTCTGCTCTACAACACACTCCAGGGCACTACTATTCACTGTGAAAATCCTACCCTACTTTGAATTGTCTTGTCTGAACACCGTTTACCACTCCTCAGCCCACTCTCCTAGCTGATCAACATCTCTACTAATAACTCATGTGTTAGAGGTAGTCAGATTATATAATACATAAACAAACATCTATATCAGGGGTCCCCAACCTGGGGTCCACAGACCCCTCGGTTAATGGTAGGCGTTCATGACATAAAAAAGGTTAGGAACCCCTGATCTATATAAAACATGACTCAGAAAGAAATTTCAAAATGTAAATCATAGAAAAAAAATTTCAAAATGGAAATCGTACCTGCAACCATTTCACCTTTAAAGCTGGATCTCTTATTAAATGAGTGTGTTTTTGAATCTGCTGGATCACTCCTTGGTAGTAAACCATTGAAGAATCATAGTTTCCTAAAAGGGCATACTCTCTCCCTTTTTTTACATTATCATAAATTTCTGCTAAACTCATGGTGTTCCACACTCCTGTAAGATTAAGAAAATGAAATAACATGCTTTAGAGTTCACTTTTCAATCATGCCACTTTACTGCACTAATTTCCTTATTATCAAATAAAATACTGATCTTTCTTGAATAAATTAGGAATGATTCATCTTTTCATCTGAGACTGTAACTCTTGGCTCTTGATATCACAGCTGGGGACATTTACTCTGTCAATCCTCTGAAGAATACATTATGTTTCAGTAAATTCATTTCTTGTTCTCCAGAACACAAACCCAGTCTGCTTAATTATTTTCCGCAAATGACAAAAACCCAACAAATGTCAGTGTACTCCTTTATTCCAAGTATATTGTTCCTTAGATGATGAGACCCGGTCTGTATACAATATTCCAGATATGACCGCACTATTGTGAAATATAATTGTAATGTCATGATCCTAATTTTGTCCTCAAATCCTCTTGCAATAGAAGTCAAGATTCAATTTGCCCTCTTACCTGCTTGCGAAAACTACATGTTAACTTCCAGTGAAAATCCACGCAAGGTCTCTTAGAATACCAACAAGTTCTAATTTCTTGCCACAGGTTGTTCTGATAGCTCAATCAAAGTGAATGATCTCACATTTTTCCATGCTATATACTCAGTGGTCACTTCATTAGGTACACCATCATGTGGCAGCAACTTAATTCACACAAGTACACAGACATGGTTAAGAGGTTCAGGTGATGTTCAGACCAAACATCACAATGGGACAGAAATGTAATCCAACTGATTTTGATTGTGGAATGGTTGTTGGTGCCAGACAGGATGGGCTGAGTATCTCAGAAACTGCTGATCTCCTGGGATTTTCACACACAACAGTATCTAGAATTTATAGAGAATGGAGCAAAAAACATAAAACATCCAGTGAGCGGCAGTTCTATGGGTGAAAGTGCCTTGTTAATGGCAGAGGTCTGAGGAAAATGGCCAGGCTGGTTCAAGCTGACAGGAAGGCAAAAGTAACCCAAATAACCACGCATTACAAAAGAGTTGTGCAGAACAGCACCTCTGAAGGCACAATATTGAACCCTGAAGTGGATGAACTTCAGCAGCAGAAGAGCACTTTCCTATGTACACAGTGACCACCTTATTAGGTACAGGATACTATCTATTAACAGATAGGCTAATAAAGTGGATTGTTAGCCTATCTATTAGTAGATAGGCTAATAAAGTGAATGCTAGGTGTATTTTATCCAAGATGTCCTCATTCATTCACTTAGCTATCTGCATCCCTTGAAATCTCACTGCGTCATCCATAGGTATAAGCACAAACTACCACCTAATTCCTACTTCCATGGGGTGAAGGAGGCAGAGTTGTAACTTTATAGAGCTTCATAAAATTATGATATAGTTAAGAGAGATAGCCAGTCTTTTTCCCAGAGAAGGGGAGACCAAAACAACAGAGCATAGGACTGAGGGCAAATTTTTCACATAATTAGTGGGTAATTACTTTACTGTCGCCAAACAATTGATACTAGAGCATACAATCATCACAGCGATATTTGATTCTGCGCTTCAAGCTCCCTGAAGTACAAATCGATAGTAAATAGTAAAAATTTAAATTATAAATCATAAATAGAAAATGGAAAAGGGAAAGTAAGGTAGTGCAAAAAAAACTGAGAGGAGCAGATTGGAGGTTTAGAAGGGTTTCCTCAGGTAGAGGATAGTGTAGAGGGCAGTTTGCTCAGGAGAGCATGCGCAGAGTCGCCAGATACCGGCACCATCTTAATATATAACAAACCCATCAAATTAGAAAAAGCTGCCAGCAAAGGGGTTAGAAACAGGTACAATTACAAGATTTATAAAAAAACATTTGGACAAGTACATGGATAGAAAATGTTTAAAGCATAAATGAGATTAGCTTAGATAGGCACCTTGCTTGGCAAGGATGATTTGTGCCAAAGGCCTGTTTCCATGCTAACTATATGAAACTAATCTTGTACTGTAGCAAACTTGGATATATTAGACTCCTCTCATTCAAATCATTGATACAAATTCCAAACAACTGAGCCTCTGAATTGTGCAGCCCCCCACTAATCACAGCCTCCTCTGCTCTTACCTTGTTTTATGTCCTCATTCCTCACCTGTATATTACCCACTAGAGTATTATTTCATTTTATTTAATGATCTTGTGAAATCTTATCAATGGCGTCTGGAAGTCCAAAAACAACATTGTCATTGGCTCCCTTTCGGTCTAGCTCAAATTTCCAGTTACAACCTCAAATAACACTAAGAGATCACTCAAATGTGAATTCCTTTTCTTTAACCCTTCTTTACTCTGCCCAATTGAACTAACATTTCTAAGTGCCACATCACACTGCCTGACTCCCTTTAGTGCCAAAATGTTCTTCTAACTCTTCCTCTCATCCTTTGAAACTATAATTAAAAATTGGATAAACAAACTTGCTGACTCACTGAAAGGTTTTCCTGAATTAGAAACATGTCATTACTTATGACATTCTTTTTTATATATACAAAATCTCTTTCTAAATTTGACTGCTTCTGCACATAGAATAAAAACAATGATTGAAATTATATGATGGGGCTTCTCTGCTCACTGGACGTGTACACTTTCATCACAATTGCTCCCAATTCATTGCTAGTATAATATTTTTTGAAATTCTTATACTCATCTTTTGAGAACTTAAGTGCCTCAAGAGAAAAACTATGCCAAAATTTAGATGAACGAAGATAGCCAAGATGATGAATTCTTTGTGGTTTCCTAAATTAGCGTATTCTGGAGGCAACCAGAGAACACGCTATATTAAAATGTCAGAAACACTAAGGAAGCCAGGCAGCATCTATGGAAAGATAAACGGAGTTAATATTTCGGGTCAAGGACCATTTGTCAGTGGGAAAGGCAGAAAAACAAGAATGCCAAAGGCATTTACAAAGGAAAGAATTGAGAGTGTGGAAGTGAGTTTTGGTCAACATCTTATCAGAAGGGAAACAGAAACCACTCACTGAGAGTGAACAGGCAAAAGGAACAGATGGAATCACTCTGTAGAGCATTGGTAAACATCTTCAAAACTGGCATTCCTGGAAGAGAAGTGAAAGTGAATCAACCTGCTGTGAATTTACTGCATATTCTGTTTATGCTTCAGATTTCTACCATCTGCAGCCCCCACCACCCAAACAATCTGTCACTGTATAATGGGATAGAATCTATTAATAACCTCATTGTGAGCGCAGGCCTAGGCAGTAACAATTTGATCGAATTTTAGATTGAGATTGAGGAAAATAGAACGGGTCCAAGGCTTGTATTACAAACTCAAAAAGGGCTATCATGGAAACAATGAGGCACAGAGTCAAAGGTCAAAGTTCAAAGTAAATTTATTATCAAAGTACATATATTACACCATCTACAACCCTGAGATTAATTTTCTTGTGGACATACTCTATAAATGCAATAACCATAACGGAGTCCATGGAAGACCGCACCAAAAAGGGCAGACAACCAGAGTGCAAAAGACAACAAACTGTTCACATAAGACCATAAGACAAAGGAGCAGAAGTAGGCCATTCAGCCCGTCGAGTCTGCTCCGCCATTTTATCATGAGCTGATCCATTCTCCCATTTAGTCCCACTCCCCCGCCTTCTCACCATAACCCTCGATGACCTGGCTACTCAGATACCTATCAATCTTTGTCTTAAATACACCCAATAACTTGGCCTCCACTGCCGCCCGTGGCAACAAATTCCATAGATTCACCACCCTCTGACTAAAGAAAGTTCTTCGTATCTCTGTTCTGAAAGGGCGCCCTTCAATCCTTAAATCACGCCCTCTCGTACTAGACTCCCCCATCATGGGAAACAACTCTGCCACATCCACTCTGTCCATGCCTTTCAACATTCAAAATGTTTCTATGAGGTCTCCCCTCATTCTTCTAAACTCCAAGGAATACAGTCCAAGAGCGGACAAACGTTCCTCATATGTTAACCCCCTCATTCCCAGAATCATTCTAGTGAATCTCCTCTGTACCCTCTCCAACGTCAGCACATCTTTTCTTAAATAAGGAGACCAAAACTGCCCACAGTACTCCAAGTGAGGTCTCACCAGCGCCTTACAGAGCCTCAACAGCACATCTCTGCTCCTATACTCTGTTCCTCTAGAAATGAATGCCAACATTGCACTCACCTTCTTCACCACCGACTCAACCTGGAGGTTAACCTTAAGGGTATCCTGTACGAGGACTCCCAGGTCCCGTTGTATCTCAGAACTTTGAATTCTCGCCCCACTTAAATAATTGTCTGCGCGTTTATTTCTTCTGCCAAAGTGCATAACCATACACTATCCAACATTGTATTTCATTTGCCACTTCTTTGCCCATTCTTCCAATCTATCCAAGTCTCTCTGCAGACTCTGTTTCCCTCAGCACTACCGGCCCCTCCACCTATCTTTGTATCGTCAGCAAACTTAGCCACAAAGCCATCTATTCCATAATCCAAATCGTTGACGTACAATGTAAAAAGAAGCGGCCCCAATACGCACCCCTGTGGAACACCACTGGTAACCGGCAGCCAACCAGAATAGGATCCCTTTATTCCCACTCTCTGTTTCCTGTCAATCAGCCAACGCTCTATCCACATACGTAACTTGCCCGTAATTCCATGGGTTCTTATCTTGTTAAGTAGCCTCATGTGTCGCACCTTGTCAAAGGCCTTCTGAAAATCCAAATATACAACATCCACTACATCTCCCTTGTCTAGCCTACTTGTAATTTCCTCAAAAAATTGTAATAGGTTTGTCAGGCAGGATTTTCCTTTAAGGAATCCATGCTGAGTTCTGCCTATCTTGTCATATGCCTCCAGGTACTCTGTAGCCTCATCCTTGACAGTCAACTCCAACAACTTCCCAACCACCGATTCAAAATATAAAAGAAATAGTAATAATAATAATAATACTAATAATAAATAAATAAGCAATAAATATTGAGAACATGGGATGAAGAGTCCTAGAAATGAGTCCATAGATTGTGGGAGCAGTTCAGTGATGGGGTGAGTGAAGTTATCCCCTCTAGTTCAAGAACCTGATAGTTGAGGGGTAACAACTGTTCCTGAATCTGGTGGTGTGAGTCCTGAGGCTCCTGTACCTTCTTCCTGATTTCAGCAGTGAGAAGAGAGCATGACATGGTGGTAGGGGTCCCTGATGATGGATGCTGCTTTACTGCAACAATGCTAAATGTAGACGTGCTCAATGGTGGGGAAGGACTTTACTCATGATTGACTGGGCTGTATCTACTACTTTTTGTAGGATTTTCTGTCAAAGGACATTGGTGTTTCCATACCAGGCCGTGAAGCAACCAGTCAATTTACTCTCCATCACACATCTAGAGAAGTTTGTCAAAGTTTTAGATGTCGTGCCAAAAGTAGAGGCGCTGCCATGCTTTTTTCGTAATTGCACATACGTGCTGAGCCAGGGCAGGTCCTCTGATATGAGATCAGAGGAATTTATAGTTGCTGGCCCTCTCCACCTCTGATCCTGATGAGGATTTGCTCATAGACTTCCAGATTCCTCCTCATGAAGTCAATAATCAGCTCCTTGGTCTAACATTGAGTAAGAGGTTATTATTCTGGCAACACAGCCAAATTTTTAATCTCCCTCCTATATGCTGATTCATCACCATCTTTGATTCTGCCAATGACAGTGGTGTCGTCAGCAAATTTAAATATGGCATTGGAGCTGTGTTTAGCCACACCATCATAAACATAAAGTGAGTAGAGCAGGGGCTAAGCACAGAGCCTTGAGGTGCATCTGTGCTGATGAAGGTTGTGGAGGAGATATTCTTGCCAATCCAAACAGACTGGGGTCCGCAAGTAAGGAACTGAGGATCCAATTATACAAGGAGGTATTGAGGCCAAGGTTTTGAAGCTTAATGATTACTTTTGAGGGGATGATAGTACTGAATGCTGAGCTGTAGTCAATAAAGAGCATCCTGATGTACGCACCTTTACGGTCCAGATGATCTCGGATTGAAAGGGCATCTGCTGTGGACCTGTTGAGCCCGTGGGCAAATTGGTGTGGATTCAAGTCACTTCTTAAGCAGGAGTTGATCTGTTTCATCACCAAACTCTCAAAACACTTCTTCATTGTGGATGTAAGTGCTACTGGATACTAGTCATTGAGGCAGGTCGCCATGTTCTTCTTAGACACCAGAATAACTGAAGCAGGTGGGTACCTCAGACTGCCAAAGTGAGAGGTTAAAGATCTCAGTGAACATTCCAGACAATTGATTAGCACAGGTCTTTGGAACTCAGCCAAGCACCCAATCTGGGTTGGATGCTTTTTGTAGATTCATCCTCCTGAAGGATGCTCTCAGATCAGGCTCAGAGACTGAAATCACAGTGTCATCAGGGGCTGTGGGAGTTTATGATGGTTCCTCCATGTTTTGACAGTCAAAGCAAGCATAGAATGCACTGAGCTAATCCAGAAGCAAAGACCTGTCAACTGATTTCACTTTGTGAGAGGTGATAACATTCAAGCCCTGCCACAGCTGTTGAACATCCTTCATTGATTCAAATTTAGTCCAGGTGGCTTTCTGGAGCTCATACCTGGACCTCTTGTAAACCGCCTTGGGCACCAGACTTGTATACCTCTGAAATGACCCTCAGCAGATTGCGGATCTCATGGTTCACCCAGGACTTCTGGTTGGGCAAGACTCTGAATGATTTTGTGCAGACACATTTGTCTACAGCTGTTTTTATAAAGTCCATGACAACTGTGGCTAATACATTCAGATCCACAGACAGACATCCCACCCTGCAAAAACTCATTTCGGGGAGGTAGCACCATCAATTTGCGGGAGACTCCAGGAACTTCTGGGAGAGGTGGGATGTCTGCAATAGAGTAGATCCTTAGCAGCCAGCCAGCTAGTTTAAATAACGTTAGCTATGCTAATGAATGAAGGACACCTGTTAAACTCACCTCAACATGTCTTTTACAGTCATTTAACCCACCATGGGCAATAGAAAAGTCACTGTTGCAAACAGTGCAGCGAGCAACACTGTCATTATTTTTGACCCCTATTAGGCAGGGTGTAGTCTTTTGTGTGGTCTAGGGTGAAGTACGTTTTTTTTTTAGGAACACTCTGCCATGGCTCCCTCGCACTCTCACTCAAAAAAATCGATTTCCGGGATATTGTATATAATTTCCGGGCAACAGGGAGCCGCTACCAATATGCGGGAGACACCCTGAACTTCCGGGAGAGGTGGGATGTCTGCACAGATGAGCCCTTGAACACAGCCCAGTCAACTAACTTGAAGCAACCCTGTAGCTGTTCCTTTACCTCCTGCAACCACCTCCTTCTGTCTTAACCTCTGAAGCCTTGCTCTTTAGCCTCTACCTGTGTGTGTAGGAGAAGGGCAGCCAAGTAATCAGATTCCCGAAATCACAGTCAAGAGTCATACGGCACAGAAACAGGCTCTTCCGCCAGCTGGTTCATGCTGATCAATTAATATATCCATCTAAGCTAGTCACACTTCCCCTTATTCTTCTAAACATTTCCTATCCATGTACCTGTCCAACTGTCTTTCAAGAGGTGTTATTGCACCTGCCTCAGCCACTTCCTCTGGCAGCACAGTGCATAAATGTACTATCCTCAATGTCAAAAAAAAGTTGCCCATCAAACTCCTATTAAACCTCTCATCTCTCACCCTAACATGCTGTCTGGTTCTTGATTGCCCAAATCTGAGAAAAAAAGCTGAGTGAATTTACCCTATCCATGCCCCTCACGCTTTCATAGGCCTCTCTAACAGGGGTTCCTAACCTTTTTTATGCCATGGAGCCTTACCATTAATCGAGGGGTCCATGGATCTCAAGCTGAGAATTCCCGCTCTATAAGATCACACCTCAGTCTTGTGCTCCACAGCAAAAACAGTTCTAGCCTTCCCAGCCTTCCCTATAAGTCAGTCCCTTGAGTCCTGACAACATTCTTGTAAACAACAGGAATTCTGCAGATGCTGGAAATTCAAGCAACACACATCAAAGTTGCTGGTGAACGCAGCAGGCCAGGCAGCATCTATAGGAAGAGGTACAGCCGACATTTCAGGCCGAGACCCTTCATCAGGACTAACTGAAGAAAGAGTTAGTAAGAGATTTGAAAGTGGGAGGGGGCAGGGGAGGGGGATATCCAAAATGATAGGAGAAGACAGGAGGGGGAGGGATGGAGCCAAGAGCTGGACAGGTGATTGGCAAAGGGGATATGAGAGGATCATGGGACAGGAGGTCTGGGGAGAAAGACAAGGGGGGGGGGACCCAGAGAATGGGCAAGGGGTATATTCAGAGGGACAACCCTTTCGCGAATCGGCCCGGACAGACAGGAACAGCAGGGCTCTCACAGCTAACGGTTTAAAAAGTTTGTCTGTTTGGCAAGGTAAGTGGGTGAGTAGACACATTTTTCCTGTATCATTTGTGTAGAATTAGATAGCATTCCTGCAGGGTTAGTGCTTTGTTCAGGGTGTCAGATGTGGGAATCCTGGGAGACCTCCAGCCTCCCTGATGGCCACATCTGCGCCAGGTGCACCGAGTTGCACCTGTCAAAAGAGGGAAGGGAAATGCCCAGATAGTGGAGAGCACCCCTGTGGCTGTCCCCCTCAGCAACAAATATCTTGTTCTGGATGCTGTTGAGGGGGATGACCTGACAGGGGACGCCCACGGTGACCGGGTCTCTGGCACTGAACCTGGCGCTGTTGTGTAGGAGAGAAGGAGGGTGAAGAGAAATGCGGTAGTTGTGGGGGATTCCATAGTCGGGGGAACAGACAGGAGATTCTGTGAGCCTGACAGAGATACCCACATGGTGTGTTGCCTCCCAGGTGCCAGGGTATGGGATGACTCGGATCGGGTCCTGAATATTCTGAAGGGGGAGGGTGAGCAGCCAGATGTCTTGGTACATGTTGGTACCAATGACATAGATAGGACAAAGGAGGAGGTCCTGAAGAGAGATTTCCAGGAGTTAGGAAGGAAGCTGAGAAGCAGGACCTCCAGGGTAGTAATCTCGGGATTGCTACCTGTGCCGCATGCTAGCGAGGGCAAGAGTAGTCGGATCAGGCAGATGAATGCCTGGCTGAGAGACTGGTGTAGGGGGCAGGGCTTCAGATTCTTGGATAATTGGGATCTCTTCTGGGGGAAGTATGACCTGTTCAAAAAGGACAGGTTATGCCTGAACCCGAAGGGGACCAATATCCTGGCGGGAAAGTTTAACAGAGCTGTTAGGGAGGGTTTAAACTAATTTGGCAGGGGGATGGGAACCGGAATGATAGAGTGGAGGAAGGGGAAAACAGAAATAAATCTAAGATAGTGAGCAGTAAAGATGTCAGGAAAGACAGGCAGGTGATGGGGCAAATGTGTAGCCAGTGGGATGAGTTGCAGTGCAATAAAGTTGCAGTGAAATCAAAGCAAAAAGTATCAAATACTGGTCTTAAGGTGTTGTACTTAAATGCACGCAGCATAAGAAATAAAGTGGATGATCTTGTTGTACAGCTACAGATCGACAGGTATGATATTGTGGCCATCACTGAGACCTGGCTAAAGGATGCATGTCTCTGGGAGCTGAACGTCCAAGGATACACGGTGTATCGGAAGGATAGGAAGGTAGGCAGAGGGGGAGGCGTGGCTTTATTGGTAAGAAATGATATTAAATCATTAGAAAGAGGTGATATAGGATCGGAAGGTGCAGAATCTTTATGGGTTGAGCTAAGGAATAGCAGGGGTAAAAGGACCCTGATGGCAGTTATTTATAGGCCTCCAAACAGCTGCAGGGATGTGGACTACAAATTACAACTGGAAATAGAAAAGGCTTGTCAGAAGGGCAGTGTTATGATAATTGTGGGGGATTTTAACATGTGAGTAGATTGGAAAAATCAGGTCGGCACTGGATCTCAAGAGAGAGAATTTGTAGAACGTCTACAAGATGGCTTTTTAGAACAACTTGTTGTTGAGCCCACTAGGGGATCGGCTGTACTGGATTGGGTATTGTGTAATGAACAGGAGGTGATTGGAGAGATTGAGGTGAAGGAACCCTTAGGAGGCAGTGATCATAACATGATTGAGTTCACTGTGAAATTAGAAAAAGAGAAGCCGAAATCTGATGTGTCGATGTTTCAATGGAGTAAAGGAAACTACAGTGGCATGAGAGAGGAACTGGCCAAAGTTGACTGGAAAAAGACACTGGCGGGAAAGACGGCAGAGCAGCAGTGGCTGGAGTTTATGCGAGAAATGAGGAATGTGCAAGACAGGTATATTCCAAAAAAGAAGAAATTTTCGAGTGGAAAAAGGATGCAACCGTGGTTGACAAGAGAAGTCAAAGCCAAAGTTAAAGCTAAGGAGAGGGCATACAAGGAAGCAAAAATTAGTGGGAAGACAGAGGATTGGGAAGTCTTTAAAACCTTACAAAAGGAAACCAAGAAGGTCATTAAGAGAGAAAAGATTAACTATGAAAGGAAACTAGCAAATAATATCAAAGAGGATACTAAAAGATTTTTCAAGTATATAAAGAGTAAAAGTCAGGTGAGAGTAGATATAGGACCGATAGAAAATGATACTGGAGAAATTGTAATGGGAGATGAGGAGATGGCAGAGGAACTGAACAAGTATTTTGCATCAGTCTTCACTGAGGAAGACAGCAGGATACCGGACACTCAAGGGTGGCAGGGAAGAGAAGTGTGCACAGTCACAATTACGACAGAGAAAGTACTCAGGAAGCTGAATAGGCTAAAGGTCGATAAATCTCCTGGACCAGATGGAATGCACCCTCGTGTTCTGAAGGAAGTGGCTATGGAGATTGCGGAGGCATTAGCGATGATCTTTCAAGAGTCGATAGATTCTGGCATGGTTCCGGAGGACTGGAAGATTGCAAATGTCACTCCGCTATTTAAGAAGGGGGCAAGGAAGCAAAAAGGAAATTATAGACCTGTTAGCTTGACGTCGGTGGTTGGGAAGTTGTTGGAGTCGATTGTCAAGGATGAGGTTACAAAGTACCTGGAGGCATACGACAAGATAGGCAGAACTCAGCATGGATTCCTTAAAGGAAAATCCTGCCTGACAAACCTATTACAATTTTTTGAGGAAATTACCAGTAGGCTAGACAAGGGAGATGCAGTGGATGTTGTATATTTGGATTTTCAGAAGGCCTTTGACAAGGTGCCACACATGAGGCTGCTTAACAAGATAAGAGCCCATGGAATTACAGGAAAGTTACATACGTGGATAGAACATTGGCTGATTGGCAGGAAACAGAGAGTGGGAATAAACGGATCCTATTCTGGTTGGCTGCCGGTTACCAGTGGTGTTCCACAGGGGTCCATGTTAGGGCTGCTTCTTTTTACATTGTACATCAACGATTTGAATTATGGAATAGATGGCTTTGTGGCTAAGTTTGCTGATGATACGAAGATAGGTGGAGGGGCCGGTAGTACTGAGGAAACAGAGAGTCTGCAGAGAGACTTGGACAGATTGGAAGAATGGGCAGAGAAGTGGCAAATGAAGTACAATGTTGGAAAATGTATGGTTATGCACTTTGGCAGAAAAAATAAACGGGCAGACTATTATTTAAATGGGGAAAGAATTCAAAGTTCTGAGATGCAACGGGACTTGGGAGTCCTCGTACAGGATTCCCTTAAAGTTAACCTCCACGTTGAGTCGGTAGTGAGGAAGGCGAATGCAATGTTGGCATTCATTTCTAGAGGAATAGAGTATAGGAGCAGAGATGTGATGTTGAGGCTCTATAAGATGCTGGTGAGACCTCACTTGGAGTACTGTGGGCGGTTTTGGTCTCCTTATTTAAGAAAGGATGTGCTGACGTTGGAGAGGGTACAGAGAAGATTCACTAGAATGATTCCGGGAATGAGAGGGTTAACATATGAGGAACGTTTGTCAACTCTTGGACTGTATTCCTTGGAGTTTAGAAGAATGAGGGGTGACATCATAGAAACATTTCAAATGTTAAAAGGCATGGACAGAGTGGATGTGGCAAAGTTGTTTCCCATGATGGGGGAGTCTAGTACGAGAGGGCATGACTTCAGGATTGAAGGGCGCCCTTTCAGAACAGAAATGCGAAAAAATTTTTTTAGTCAGAGGGTGGTGAATCTATGGAATTTGTTGCCACAGGCAGCAGTGGAGGCCAAGTCATTGGGTGTCTTTAAGGCAGAGATTGATAGGTATCTGAGTAGTCAGGGCATCAAAGGTTATGGTGAGAAGGCGGGGCAGTGGGACTAAATAGGATAAAATGGATCAGCTCATGATAAAATGGCGGAGCAGACTCGATGGGCCGAATGGCCTACTTCTGCTCCTTTGTCTTATGGTCTTATGGACAGAGGGAGAAAAAGGAGAGACAGAGAAATGATGTGTGTATATAAATAAATAACGGATGGGGTACGAGGGGGAGGTGGGGCTTAGCAGAAGTTAGAGAAGTCAATGTTCATGCCATCAGGTTGGGAGGCTACCCAGACGGAATATAAGGTGTTGTTCCTCCAACCTGAGTGTGGCTTCATCTTTACAGTAGAGGAGGCCATGGATAGACATGTCAGAATGGGAATGGGATGTGGAATTAAAATGTGTGGCCACTGGGAGATCCTGCTTTCTCTGGCGAACGGAGTATAGGTGTTCAGCAAAGCGGTCTCCCAGTCTGCGTCGTGTCTCGCCAATATATAGAAGGCCACATCGGGAGCACCGGACACAGTACATCACCCCAGCCAACTCACAGGTGAAGTGTTGCCTCACCTGGAAGGACTGTCTGGGGCCCTGAATGGTGGTAAGGGAGGAAGTGTAAGGGCATGTGTAGCACTTGTTCCGCTTACAAGGATAAGTGCCAGGAGGGAGATCAGTGGGGAGGGATGAGGGGGACGAATGGACAAGGGAGTCACGTAGGGAGCGATCCCTGCGGAAAGGCGGGGGGGGAGGGAAAGATGTGCTTTGTGGTGGGATCCCGTTGGAGGTGGCGGAAGTTACAGACAATAATATGTTGGACCCAGAGGCTGGTGGGATGGTAGGTGAGAACCAGGGGAACTCTATTCCTAGTGGGGTGGCGGGAGGATGGAGTGAGAGCAGATGTGCATGAAGTGGGGGAGATGCGTTTGAGAGCAGAGTTGATGGTGGAGGAAGGGAAGCCCCTTTCTTTAAAAAAGGAAGACATCTCCCTCATCCTGGAATGAAAAGCCTCATCCTGAAAGCAGATGCGGCGAAGACGGAGGAATTGCGAGAAAGGGATGGTGTTTTTGCAAGAGACAGGGTGAGAAGAGGAATAGTCCAGATAGCTGTGAGTTTCAGTAGGCTTATAGTAGACATCAGTGGATAAGCTGTCTCCAGAGATAGAGACAGAAAGATCTAGAAAGGGGAGGGAGGTGTCGGAAATGGACCAGGTAAACTTGAGGGCAGGGTGAAAGTTGGAGGCAAAGTTAACAAAGTCAACGAGCTCAGCATGCGTGCAGGAAGCAGCGCCAATGTAGTCCTCGATGTAGCGAAGGAAAAGTGGGGGACAGATACCAGAATAGGCACGGAACATAGATTGTTCCACAAAGCCAACAAAAAGGCAGGCACAGCTAGGATCCATATGGGTGCCCATAGCTACACCTTTAGTTTGGAGGAAGTGGGAGGAGCCAAAGGAGAAATTATTAAGAGTAAGGACTAATTCCGCTAGACGGAGCAGAGTGGTGGTAGAGGGGAACTGATTAGGTCTGGAATCCAAAAAGAAGCGGAGAACTTTGAGACCTTCCTGATGGGGGATGGAAGTATACAGGGACTTGGACATCCACGGTGAAAATAAAGCGGTGGGGGCCAGGGAACTTAAAATCATCGAAAAGTTTAAGAGCGTGAGAAGTGTTATGAACATAGGTAGGAAGGGATTGAACAAGGGGGGATAAAACAGTGTCGAGGTATGCAGAAACGAGTTCGGTGAGACAGGAGCAAGCTGAGACAATAGGTCTGCCAGGACAGGCAGGTTTGTGGATCTTGGGTAGGAGGTAGAAACGGGAAGTGCGAGGTGTGGGAACTATAAGGTTGGTAGCAGTGGATGGGAGATCCCCTGAGCAGATAAAGTCGGTGATGGTGTGGGAGACAATGGCCTGGTGCTCCTTAGTGGGGTCACGATCGAGGGGTAAATAAGAGGAGGTATCCGCGAGTTGTCGCTGTGCCTCGGAAAGGTAGAGGTCAGTACGCCAGACTACAACAGCAACCCCCTTATCAGCGGGTTTAATAATAAGGTTAGGATTTACATTCTTGTAAATCTTTATTGCACTATTCCCAGTTTAATAACATTTTTTCTATAGCATGGTGACAAAAACTGAATACAATACTCCATGTGTAGCCTTGCCAGTATCTTGTAGAACCGCAACATAAACCCCCAGCTTCTTTATCCAATGCCTGACTGATGAAGGCCAGATTGCAAAAAGCCTTCTTCATCAACCTGACTGTCTGTGGTTCCACTTTTAGGGAAATGTGCCTGAACACCAAAGTCCCTTGTTGTTCCACTCTTTCCAGGGCATTAAATGTGAAAGCCCTACCTTAATTTGACTTCCTAAAAAAGCAACACCTTGCACTTATTTCAATTAAACTCCATTTGCCATTGCTTAGACCACTTGCCCAGCTGATCGATATAGGCATGTAATTTCTATTAACTTTCTTCATCATCACTGATATCACTTAACCTTGTGTCTGAGTTGTGTATATTTCAACGCAAAGAGTATTGCAGGAAAGACAGATCAGCTTAGGACATGGAACAGCATGTGGAATTATGACACTGTAGACACTAGTGAGATTTGGTTGCAAGAGGGGCAGGCATGGCAGCTCAATGTTCCAGGGTTCTGTTGTAATAGAGCAGGAGGGATTAAAGCGGGAGGAGTGGCATTTCTAGCCAGGGAAAATGTCATGGTAGTGCTCAAACGGGACAGACTAGAGAGCTCGTCTAGTGAGGCTTTTTTGAGTAGAACTGAAGAACAAGAAAGGGATGACCATGTTAATGGGATTATATTATGGGCCACTCAACAGTCCATGGGAATTAGAGGGAGAAATGTGTAGAGAGGTCGCAGACTGTTGCAAAAAACATCAGGTTGTGATAGAAGCAGCACACACAAAATGCTGGAGGAACTCAGCAGGCCAGGCAGCATCTGGGAAAAGAGTATAGTCAATGTTTCGGGCTGAAACCCTTCGGCAGGACTGGAGAAAAAAAGCTGAGGGGTAGATTTAAAGGTGTGGGAGGGGAGAGAGAAACAAGGTGATAGGTGCTGGTGGGGGAGGAATGAAGTAAAGAGTTGGGAAGTACAAAGTAAATTGGTGAGAGACAGAAGGCCATGGAAGAAAGAAAGTGGGGGGGGCGGGGAGGGAAGAGCACCAGAGGGAGGCAGGTGGGCAAGGAGATAAGGTGAGAGAGGGAAAAGGGGATGAGAAATGGTGAAGAAGAGGAGGGGTGCGGGGTATTACCCGGAAGTTCGAGAAATCAATGTCATGCCATCAGGTTGGAGGCTACCCAAATGGAATATAAGGTGTTGTTCCTCCAACCTAAGTGTGGCGTCATCACGACAGTGGAGGAGGCCATGGATAGACATATCAGAATGGGAATGGGAAGTGGAATTAAAATGAGCGGCACTGGGAGATCCCGCTTTTTCAGATGGAGCGTAGGTGCTCGGTGAAGCGGACTCCCAATCTATGTCAGGTCTCACCGATATACAGGAGGCCACACCAGAAGCACCGGACACAGTACATGACTCCAACAGACTCAGAGGTGAAGTGTTACCTCACCTGGAAGGACTGTTTAGGGCAGTGAATGGTAGTGAGAGCAGAGGTGTAGGGGCAGGTGTAGCACTTGTTCCGCTTGCAAGGGTAAGTGCCAGGAGGTGATGGAAGGCAATTTTAACTTGCCACTTATAGACTGGGACTCCCATAGTGTAAAAGGGCTGGATGGGATAGAGTTTGTCAAATGTGTTCAGGAAAGTTCCCTTAATCAGTACATAGAAGTCCCAACTAGAGAGAGTGCAACACTAGATCTCCTATTAAGGAATGAGCCAGCAGGTAAAAGAAGTTTGTGTAGGGAACACTTTACATCTACTAATCACAATACCATTAGTTTCAAGGTAATTATGGAAAAGGATAGGTCTGGTGATCAGATTGACATTCTAAATTGAAGATAGGCCAATTTTGACGGTATCAGAAAGGATCTGGCAAGTGTGGAATCAGACAGATTGTTTTCTGGAAAAGGTATACTTGGTAAGAGGGAGGCATCCAGAAGTGAAATTTTGAGAGTACAGAGTTTGTATGTTCCTGTTAATATAAAAGAGAAGAATAATATGTTAGGGAACCTTGATTTTTGATAGACACTGAGGTCCTGGTTAAGAAAAAGGAAGTGGTGCACAGCAGGTACAGGTAGGAAGGAGCAAGTGAGTTACTTCAGGAGTAAAATAAATGAGAGAGACCATATAAGAAGGAAATCAGGAGGGCTAAATGAAGATATGAGGTTGCTCTAACCGACAAGGTGAAGGAGAATCTCAAAGGCTTCTATAGATACATCAAGTGCAAAAGGATAGCAAGGGACAAAATTTACATGGAGCCAAAAGAGGTTTGGAAGCTCTTAAATGGATTTCCTGCATCTGTATTTACTCAGGAGATGGGCACAGGGTCTACAGAAGTGAGACAAAGCAGCAGTGAGTTCATAGACCATATACAGATATACAGAGGAGGAGATGTTTGCTGTCTTGAGGAAAATTATGGTAGATAAATCCTCAGGCCCTGACAAAGTGTTTCCCAAGACCTTGTGAGTGGCTAATACAGAAATTGCAGGGGCTTAGCAGGGATATTTAAAACATCCTTAGCCATGGATTAACTGTCAGAGAATTGGAGGATAGCTAATGCTCTTCATTTTTTTTTAAAGAAAGGCTCTAAGAATAAGCCTGGAAATTATAGGCCGGTGAGTCTGATATCAGTACTGGGTAAGTTATTGAAAGGTATATACTAAGCGAACAGATACACAGTATTTGGATAGACAAAGACAGATTATGGATAGATAACATGGCTTTGTGCGTGGCAAGTCATATCTAACCAATCTTATTGAGTTTTCGGAGGAAGTTACAAGAAAAGTTGACAAATGCAAGCCAGTAGATGTTGATTACATGGATTTTAGCAAGGCTGCTGACAAGGTCCCACATGGGAGGTTGGTCAGTAAGGTTCAGCAGCTTGGCATTCAGGATGAGATAGTAAATTAGATTAGACATTGGCTTCACGGGGGAAGCCAGTGGTAATTTTATTGATTTTTTTTTGATACAGCATGGGATAGGCCCTTCCAGTTCTTCAAGCCATGCTGACCAACAATCCCCAATTTAATTCTAGCCTATTCAATTTACTATGGCCAGTTACCCTAACAACTGGTTCCAACATCAGGAGGGCCTTAAAGCTAGCCGCTTCTTTTAGATAATAGACCCAACCTGTTACCCTCCACCACCATTCTCCTCTGTCTAGCAGAACTGGTCCTCACTCTCAATAATTTCTCCTTCGGTTCCTCCCACTTTCCCCAAATCAAAGGTGTAGCCACAGGCACTTGCATGGCTTCCAGATAATCCTGCCTTTTGTTGGCTATGTGGAACAGTCTATGTTCCAAACCTGTACTACACGTTTGCAGTATCTCTCCTAAACTTTTCCTACACTACATTGATGACTGCACTGAGGCTGCTTCCTGCACCTATACTGAGCTTGTTGACTTCATCAACTTGGCCTCCAACTTCCACCCTGTCCTCAAATTTACCTGGCCCATTTCCGAGACCTCCCTCCCCTTTCTCGATCTCTCTCTCTCCACCTCTGGAGGCAGTTTATCTACTGATATCTTTAATAAACCCACTAATTCTCATAGCTACCTCTTCTTACCCTGTAACTTGTAAAAATACCATCCTCCTCTCTCAGTTCCTCCATCTTCAATGCATCTGTTCTCTGGATGTGGCTTTTCATTCCAGAACTAATGAGATGTCCTCCTTCATTAAACAAAGGGGCTCTCCTTCCTCCACTATCGACGCTGCCCTCACGTGCATCTTTTCCATTTCATGCACGTCTGCCCTCACCCCATCCTCCTGCCACCCCACCAGGAAGAGGGTTCCTCTTGCTCTCACCTACCAACCCAGTAGCCTCCGCATCCAGCACATAATTCTCTGTAACTTCCACCATCTCCAACAGGATCCCACCAACAAGTACATCTTTCCCTCCCCCCCGCCCACTTTCCACATTCCTCAGGGATCACTCCCTACATGACTCCCTTATCTACTCGTCCCGCCTCACTGATCTTCCTCCTGGTACTTATCCTTGCAATCACAAAAAATTCCACACCTGCCCCTACATCTTCTTCCAGTTCCAGGCAGCAGTTCACCTGTGAATCTGTTGGGGTCATCTACTGTATCTGGAGCTCCCTGTGTGGCCTCCTGTACATCAGTGAGACCCAGCGTAGATTGGGAGACCGCTTCGCCAAGCACCAATGCTCTGTCCTCCAGAAAAAGCAGGATCTCCAGGTGGCCACCCAGTTCAATTCTACATCTCATTCTCTTATGTCAGTCCATGGCCTCTTCTACTGCTACAATGTGGTCACACTCAGGTTGGAGGAGCAACACCTTATATTTAATTTGGGTAGCCTCCAACTTGATGGCATGAACATTGATTTCTCAAACTTCTGGTATTTGCGCCCCCCCCCCACCCACCATTCCCATTTCTCTCTCTCTCTCACCTTATATTCCTTACCTGTTCAACATCTCCCTCTGGTGGTCCTCCCCTTCCCTTTCTTCTACGGTCTTCTACCATCTCCTATCAGATTCCGCCTTTTGCATCCCTTTATCTCTTTCACCAATCGACTTCCCAGCTCTTTACTTCACCACTCCCCCTCCCAGTTTTACCTATCACCTTGTACTTCTGCCTCCCTTCCCCCCACCTTCTTGCACTAACTTTTCATCTTTTTTTTCCAGTCCTAATAGAACGGTCTCGACCCAAAACGTTGACTGTTTACTCTTTTCCATAGATGCCACCTGGCCTGCTGAGTTCCTCCAGCATTTTGTGTGTGTTGCTTAACATAACAACTGGTATCTCTTTAGACTGTGGGAGGAAACAGACAGCAATGGGAATTGAACCCACGTTGCCTGTACTGTAAAACATTGTGCTAACCACCAGTTGCTTCTCTGACTGGAGGTCTGTGACTGTTGGTGTGCCACAGGGATTGCCCATTGTTGTTTGTCATCTACATCAATGATCTGGATGATAATGTGGTCAACTAGATCAGCAGATTTATGGATAGTGCCAAGATTGGGGTTGTTGTGGACAGTGAGGGAGACTATCAAAGCTTGCAGAGTGATCTGGAACAGCTGGAATAATGGGCTAAAAAGATGGCAGATGGAATTTTTTGCAGATAACTGAGGCACTGCAGTTTGGGAGGACAAACCAGGGTTGAATTCACACGGTGGATGGTAGGGCACTGAGGAGTGTGGTAGAACAGTGAGATCTGAGAATACAGATCCAAAATTCTGTAAAAATGGAATTACAGGTAGATTGGTTGTTTTAAAAAAAATTTTTAGTACTTTGGCCTTCATAAAAAGAATTGAGTAGAGGAGCTGGGATGTCATGTTGGAGTCGTACAAGGTGTTGGTGAAGCCTAACCTGGAGTATTGTCAGCAGTTTCGATCATCTACCTACAGAAAAAATGTCAATAAGATTGAAAGAGTACAGATGTTGTTAGGACCTGAGGACCTGAGTTATAGGAAAAAGTTGAATATGTTGAGACTTTATGCCTACAGCATAGAAGAATGGTGGGGGGAGGGGGCGGGGGAAGATTTGATAGAGGTATACAAAATTATGAGGGGTCACTCTCTCTGCCTATCCATCCCATAGGATGATGATGGTTCCTTTCAGTCAGTTAGTGGGGTTTGATATGTGCGTACTGGAGTGGCTGTACAGGCCGATCCTTGACAGACACTGCTTGCCACATACTTGGCAGGTGAGGCCTGAAGGGGCAACAGGGGCAGAAGCTCTGTTGTGGTGCTTCCTGTGCCTTTCCTCTGTTACCTCGTTGAGCTTGTTCTCAGCAGCGTCCATACCATTTCTGATGGCGTCCCTCCACTGTGAGCAATCTTGAGCCAGATCTTCACATGTTGATGGGGCAGTGTCAGCTTTCTTGAGGCTCCTGTGCAGAACATTCTTGTACTGTAGTCGCTGGCCTCCTCGTTTTCAGGTACGACTGGACAGTTGGCCGTACAAGATGTCCTTGGGCAGTCTTCCGTCAGGCATTCTGACAACACCAAGGTTGAACCTGCTGGCATTCCGGCTCGAGAGAGGACCTCGGTATTGGAGACCTTGTCTCACCAGGCGATCCTCATCAGAGAACGTAGGTGACGCTGCTGCAGCTGGTCAAGCTGGCGAAAGTGTCTCTGATATGGGCACCATGTCTCACATCCCTAAAACAAGGTTGATATGACAACGGCCCTGTATACCTTGCACTTGGTAGCCAACTTGATGCTCTGTGACCAAACTCGATCTTTCAGCTGACCAAAGACAAAGCAGGCTTTTCTGGTTCTTGACTCAATCTCTACATCCAGAGAAGCTGAGGATGTTATTATGCTGCCCAGGTAACAAAACTTGTTGACAGCATTGAGATGAGTGTCATCAATGAGGACGGTTGGTTCTTCGTAGCTTGAGCCAGGAGCCAGTTGGTACAAAACTTACATCTTTTTCAGGCTGATTGTCAGTCCGAAGCTTTTGGCTGCACTGGCAAAGTGACTGGTGATCTCCTGTAAGTCTTCAAGAGAGTGAGCAACCAGTAACTGTAGCTCATGCACCACAATATCCCTGACTTTTGTTTTTGCTCTCAGTCTTGCGAGGTTGAGGAGCCCGCCATCAGCCCTCGTTTGTAGGAAGACCCCTGACTTCAGGTCTGATATGGCATCCTGAAGAACAGCAGCGAAGAATAGTCCAAACAGAGTAGCAGCCAGAACACAACCCTGTTTTACGCCGTTGCTGATGGAAAATGGGTCTGATAACTCACCACACATTTTGATGCGGCCTTCCATGCCTTCGTGGAACTGACGGATGATGTTGGTTAGGCGTGGGGGGCAACAGAATTTTGGTAGGAACTTCCACAGGCCATCTCTACCAACAGTGTCAAACGTTGAGGGGTATGAGGGGTATACACAGGGTAAATGTAAGCAGGGTTTCTCCATTGAGGTTGGGTGCAACTTACACTAGAAGTCATGAGTTAAGGGGAACATGAGGGGGAATGTCTTCCTTCAGAAGGAAGTGAGAGTGTCAAACAAGCTGCCAGTGCAAGTGGTAAAATCAAATTCAATTTCAACATTTAAGAGAAATTTAGGTAGGTACATGGATGGAAGGTATATGGTCCAGGTGCAGGTCCATGGGACTAGGCATATTAATAGTTCTGCCTGGACTTGATGGGCCAAAGGGCCTGCTTCTGTGCTGTAGTGCTCTATGACCTTAGTGTCATCTCCATACCTTGTACATTCTTATCAAAATAGTTGATAAAAATGACAAACACCAATGGGCCCAGTACTGAACCTGAAGCACACCACTAATCACATGCTTCCAATTCAAAAGTGAACAAGCAATTTAGTTTGCTGACCAATCAATCAACATGCAAGACATTTAACAGGATCTTTCAGATTAATAGATACATTTTAACAGAAAATAACATTAATTTAAACATAATTGGACCAAGAGTTGCAGATGAGAAGACAGATTTTTAAAAAACAAAGAATAACTAAAAGATAATAATGGCTCCGTCCGTCTAAGTAGACAATGGACACGCCCAGTTCTGGGACGCAGACCTGGGCGATGAATTTGGAGATCCCGGGCTGCCCAGACATCAAAATCCCCCTCTCGGCCTCGCAGGTGTGGTCCAAAGGAATGCGAAACAGTACATTTGGCATCAGCTTGGCTGCAGGAGCTGCCGGGAGGTGACGTGATACGTCATCCAACCACCTTAGGGGCTCCAGTCCAGATTTGTGTAGGGTTTACTCCTTAGCCTTCTCTTCTCCCGAAGATACCCACAGGGCAGTGGGATCCGTAACCCTGGATAGGGGCCCATACCGGGTACTGTCAGCCAGAGCCAGCTGAGCCCAGGACTCGTGTAAGGCAGGGTCGTCACCCCCTGTATTAGTGACATATGGAGCCACTACCCACTACCTTAACTAAAAGATAAAGGATGGGAAAAAAATGGAGTGGGAAGCAAGCTAACCAGGTTCATAAAAAAAGTGTTAAATATCCCTCCAGACTTTTTTTTAAAGTTAGCAAATTGAGCTTTGTGCTTTAGAAAGCTGTTGAAATTAAGTAGAGCAAGTTGTGAAGAGAAAAAAAAGGAATCTGCAATAGATATAGATAGGTTAAGTGAATGGAATGTGTGAAAATGTAAAACTGTCTAGTTTGGTAGCAAACATTTAAACAATCCTATTATCTAAATGGTGAGAGTTCAAGGTGCAGAGAGATTGGGTGTCATCGAGCATGATTTATAGTAGTATGCAGGGTCAGCAAATAATGAAAAAGTCAACTGAATGTTCTTTTTTGTTGATGGAGAAATTGCAAAAAACATTAGACATTCAGAGTGTTGTTGTACAGTTCAGTCCATAAGACATAGGAGCAGAATTAGGCCATTTAACCCATTGAGTCTTCTCCACCTTTCCATCATGGCTGATTCAGTATCACTCTCAACCCCATTCTCCTGCCTTCCCCCCATAACCTTTCAGACCCTGACTAATCAAGAACCCATCAACCTCTGCTTTAAATGTTCCCAATGACCTAGCATCCACAGCCTTCTGTGCCAATGAATTCCACAGATTCGTTACTCTCTGGCTAAAGAAATTCCTCATCGGCTCTAAGGGATTCTGAAGCTGTGACGTCTGGTCCCCTCTATAGGAAACATCCTCTCCACGTTCACTCATCTAGGCCTTTCAGGTCTCCTATCTAGGTCCAGCTAGACATTTATCTAGCTCTTAGCTCCATCCCTCCCCCTCCTGTCTTCTCTTATCATTTCGGATCTCCCCCTCCCCCTTTCAAATCTTTTACTATCTCTTCTTTCAGTTAGTCCTGATGAAGGGTCTCGGCCCAAAACGTCGACTGTACCTCTTCCTATAGATGCTGCCTGGCCTGCTGCATTCACCAGCATTTTGTGTGTGTTGCTTGAATTTCCAGCATCTGCAGATTTCCTCGTGTTTGCATATCTAGTATCAACGTCCTTTATTCAAGAAAGGGTGTAAATGCATTGAAAGTAGTTCAAAGGTTTATTTGGCTAACACCTGGAAAAAGCAGGCTATCTAATGGCAAAAGGCTGCGCCAGCTCACCTTGTATGTTGTTTCAAAACGGGGCAGAGATGTGAACAGAATGTTTCATCAGGTGAGAGAATCTTGAATTAAGAGTCACTTTTGTAAAATACGGAGACACACATTAAACCAGACATCCCACCTCTCCTGGAAGTTTCGGGAGTCTCCCGCATATCGATAGGGGCTCCCTGACGCCCGGAAATTATATACAATATCCTGGAAATAGATTTTTTTTGAGAGGGAGTGCGAGCATCCAGATTTGTCTCTCTTTGTGCTAAGAGTGGTCCCCAGCCACCAGGCCACGAGAAAACATTATGATTTGGTGATATGAAACTATATGAGTCAGCTGCACCTTTCCTCATTCCCTGTCACGCCCACTGTTGAATTTTAATGCACGCAAGGTCATCAGTGACCCAAGACGTGCAAAGGAATGGGTCCATGACCCATTTGTGAATGTCCCCAGTGAATCAGCGCGAGAAAAAGATCAACTCCTCGAGCTTGCAAATGACGGTGGGCTGAAAAGTATGTTTGACATAACATCTCTGCCGGCATTCTGGATCAAAGTCAAGGCTGAATATCCAGAGATAGCCACGAAAGCACTGAAAACGTTGCTTCCATTTCCAACATATTTCTGCGAAGCAGAGTTCTGCAATGAATGCAACGAAAACTAAACTGCGGAATAGACTGGACATAAGGAACCCCCTTCAAGTATCGCTGTCTCCCATCACCTCTCGATAGGACCGTGTTGTAGCAGGAAAACAAGCCCAGGGCTCCCACTGATTCAGCGATATTGGTGTGTTGCAATGATTTTATATGTTCATACGAGGAAAATATGCTGATTGCGTCATCTCTGATCTGGGCTGACATTTACGTGCCGGGCAGCGCCTAATCAATTAGCTTGTTTATTTCGGCTTTTTTCTTAAAAGATGTGCCGGGTGCGTTCTGGCTACCGCTGCATTCTTCACAGCCTGGAGGTCTGGGACCACTGTTATAATTGACTTATCACTACATTCATGCGAGGAAAATATGCGCTGTGTGTTTAATATTAAATTCATTAGATAAACCTCTTTAGAAACAAAATTGAGTGTATTAGTGACTTATAGTTGACTTTTCACCTATATTCCAGTGCCCTTTAACACCCTCCCCCCCACCACCGGGGGTCGGCCGGTCCGCAAGAATATTGTCAATATTAAACCAGTCCACGGTGCAAAAAAAGGTTGAAGACCCCTGATTTAAACTAGGCGGCTAGCTGCCAAGGAGCTACGCTATTGATGTCCTACTTGATGAGGCCAAACTCCCAGTAGACTTGTTTAAAGTTGTAATAGAATAAACATGATAATATAAGTGCATATACCCAACTTGGTTTACAGATTAGACAAAATCACTAAACAAATTATTACATACAGCCTTGGAGCTCGGCGGGGGGGGGCGGGGGTGCTACCTCCCTGAAATGAGTTTTTGCAGGGTGGGATGTCCGTTAAACACAAATAACGTGTTTTCTCCTTAAAATGTCACGAGTCTTTGGAACCCTCCTCCTCAAGGGGCAGTAAAATCTTTGAATATTTCGATGGTCTAGGAGCGAAAGGATATCTAGGGTAAGCCGTCAGGAGTGATAATTTTACTAAATGGCAAAGTAGGTTTGAGGGGCTACGGCCTAGTCCTGCTCTTATTTTGCATGCTGGATGTAAAATCCACGAAGACGAACAAAGACAACTGCACAGAGTAACGTTACGGTACTGATTTGGAAAAATAACACTTAACATGTTCAGGCAGTTAGATTTGAAACAGTTCACTTTTAGCAGTTTACGAATTAAATTCACCTTTAGACAAAAGGAGCTGACTGGATATGCAAATGGTGTATTAATAATTAAAATACGAAATTAAGTTTAAACTGATTGCCGTGTGCCCAGAGAACGTGCAGAGATAACCGATTTTCGTGTCACACCATTATTCCCATATTACAATTATCACAAAGCTCTCATTGCACACACAATGGACACCGCCCTCCTCTCTGTAACCAGCTGGCGCTTCTCGTCTCCAAGACAACCATAACAACCCACAAAGGCCGCAAACGCCGAGAGGACGTGCGAAATCCTTAAACCTCGCTAGACTGTATTTCTAACTCCATTTTTCCTCACTTTGGCTGTTTTTGACTTGTAATTGTCAAATTATACAGATGACAATCAGTTATGATCTCCCGACGCACAATGGGATTTGTAGGCAATATTCACATCTGCCGCAGCCAGCACCGCATTCTGTCTACAACTCCCACAATTCTACGCGCCGGAACCGCTTCCACACTGCAGGGCGGCGATTAGGCCGCGCAGGGGAGATGCGGCTTGTTATTCACGCACGGTGTAGGGCAGCCGCCGGTTTTGCAGCGACCACAGCCTTACGTACCTGCCTTCCCCTCAGAGCCCACCGTTCGCCCTGCTTAAGCCGGAGGCAAGCAATGGGTTGGTGTCGGTGAGCTGTAGGAGTATACGCTGAGCCGCTTCCAGTCCGTTACCCTGTTACCCCGGCAGCGGACAACCAACAGAACTGGAGCTGAGGCACCGCGCATTCGACTCAAAACCGGCCAATCAGCACGACAGCTGTGCAGGGGCGCGGGAGGTGCTCAGCGAAAGGGAAGGGGAAGGTGGCAGGGTTGGTTAGGGCTCCAGCGTCTCTCACAAACTCCATTCCTATATATTAACACGTAAAAATACAGTCAACATGTTAGCTTTGCCACCCTCGTTACAGATTTTATACCTCGTCTTAGCTAAAACAAATTTATTCTCTCCTTCACCCTTAAGAAGCCACGGGAGCAATTTGAAAATATTTCCCTTAGCCTCCCGAAAACTGACTTGTATGAAGCCAGAACGGGCTGCATAATATGTCTTACAAAAATATCTGCTGCAAAAATAAAAGGTGTGAGTGCTTCGTTAGCCGACAATATCGCACACGGTGTCAAGATACAGACATTATCTCAAGAGGTCTCAGGATGGCCTTAAGCTGCTTACTCTATTCCTGTTCGTAAATCTTTTATAAGAGCTAGCGAGACCATCATTTATTGTCCTTCTATAACTTACTGAGACATCGGACAGTTGCCGCCCTAAACCAAAGCAATCCTGTATTGTTTTTAAACAGTGAATTCTAGGATTGCAAACAACAGGAATTCTGCAGATGCTGGAAATTTAAGCAACAGAAATCAAAGTTGCTGGTGAATGCAGCAGGCCAGGCAGCATCTCTAGGAAGAGGTACAGTCGACGTTTCAGGCCGAGACCCTTCGTCCTGACAAAGGGTCTCGGCCTGAAACGTTGACTGTACCTCTTCCTAGAGATGCTGCCTGGCTTGCTGCGTTCACCAGCAATTCTAGGATTGATTCACTTCAAAATGGTAAGTGATTGCATACGTACTTAAACATGTTATATTTCCACAATGCTTACAAAGGACCTGCCATCTGAACTTGTTGGATTAGCCCTGCTGCAAGGAACAGGGAATCCTTCATTCCAATAGAGATGAAGAGCTGTAAGGGATCTTGGTAAATTTAAGATCATAGAAAGGTATATAATAAAAATAGAGATATACTGCATCTATGTGCGCACATTGATATATAGGCTAAATATACACCATTACTGTATTAATCCCCTTTTTATTCTTCCTGTAGCCTTGTTAACTGCCCCCAGATTCAACCACAAACCTGCACATAGAGACAATATACTGTGTCCAGTTAGTCTATCAACCTGTTTGTCTTTGGCATCTGGGAGAAAGTAGAACACCTGGAGGAAACCCATGTGGTCTCAAGCAGAATGTGTGCACCCCACATAGAGATCACCTGAGGTAAGGATCAAAACCAAGTCTCTGGCACAGTGCGTCAATTTCTTTTTCATCAGGATTGTGAGTGGGGCTTGCTCCTCTCTAAGACTGGCATGTTCCTGTTGGGTGAAGGACAATGCTGGTTTAAAAAAAAAGAGGAATACATACACTAGTGTATAATCAATTGGGAACTGTTGTACTTATTAGAGAAGCTAGCAGGGCAAAGGATCAGGCAGGCAAGGTGAAAAAAAAATCCCAAGGGATTCTGTAGGTTCTTTAAAGAGTAAAGCAGTGGCTAGGGAGAAAATAGTATCATAGAGCCATAGAATACAGCAGCACAGAAATAGCCCTTCAGCCCACCTAGTCCATCCCAACTATCAATCTGCCTAGCCCCATCAACCTGCACCCCGGACCATGGCCCTCCATATCCTTCCCATTCATGTAACTATCCAAATTTCTCTTCTCTATCCAGTGGTTGAAATTGAACCTGCAAACACCACTTCTGCTGCCAATTCGTTCCACACTCTCAACATCCTCTGAGTGAAGTTCCCCCTCATGTTCCCTTAAGCATTTCATCCATGAACTCTAGTTATAGTCTCACCCAAACTCAATGGATTCAACGTACATTTAGTATCAGAGTATGTATGCAGTATACAAACCCTGAGATTTGTCTTCCAGCAGACAGCCACAAAACCATGGAACCTGTTTAAAGAAAACATCAAATACCCAATGTACAAAAAAAGAACAAATCATGCAAACAACAAAAAAAAGTGAATAGTTTAAAGATTACTAAACATAAAACTGTCCTTGATTTGGTCTAGGAATGTTCAGTTTAATTCAGTTCAATTCAATTTAGTGCTGCATTGTTTGTTGACTGTAGGCTGCAAACTAATCTGCCCCAATCAAAATCGGGCAAAATAGCATAAAAATAGAAGTAATCAGAAACCATAACAGCAGAGAGGGAGAGGGAAACCAGTCAAATGCAGGCAGATGACACTGAACACCCGCATGTCTTCTGCTTTTGTCCTTGTTGATTTCAATCTTGCTTGACATTTTAAAAGGGCTGCTTACATTTACCCCTTCTATACCCCTCATAATTTTGTATACCACTAACAGATCTCCCCTGATTCTCCTACACTCTAATGAATAAAGTCCAAACCTAAAAGTCCATAAGGCCAAGGAGCAGAATTAGGCCATTCGCCTGTCAGCACACACAAAATGTGCAGGGAGTGCAGCGTAGGTTCACGAGGTTAATTCCCGGGATGGCGGGACTGTCATATGTTGAAAGATCGGAGTGACTGGGGTTGTATACACTGGAATTTAGAAGGCTGACAGGGGATCTGATTGAAACATATAAGATTATTAAGGGATTGGACATGCTAGAGGCAGGAAGCATGTTCCCGATGTTGGGGGAGTCCAGAACCAGAGGCCACAGTTTAAGAATAAGGGGTAGACAATTTAGAAAGGAGCTGAGGAAAAACTTTTTCACACAGAGGGTTGTGGTTCTGTGGAATGCTCTGCCTCAGAAGGCAGTTGAGGCCAATTCTTTGGATTCTTTCAAGAAAGAGTTAGATAGAGCTGTTAAAGATAGCGGAGTGAAGGGATATGGGGAGAAGACAGGAAAAGGGTACTGATTGTGGATGATCAGCCATGATCACAGTGAATGGTGGTGCTGGCTCAAAAGGCTGAATGGCCTACTCCTGCACCTATTGTCTGTTGTCTCAAATGCTGGTGGAACGCAGCAGGCCAGCAGGTCAGGACGAAGGGTCTCGGCCCGAAACGTCGACTGTACTTCTTCCTATAGATGCTGCCTGGCCTGCTGCGTTCCACCAGCATTTTGTGTGTGTTGCTTGAATTTCCAGCATCTGCAGATTTTCTCGTATTCGCCTGACAAGTCTGCTCCGCCGTTTCCTCATGGCTGATCCATTTCCCTCCCAACCTCATTCTCTTGCCTTTTCTCCGTAACCTTTCATGCTTTCATGCCCTGACTAACCAATAACCTATCAACCTCTGTCTTTAATATGGTGAATGACCTGGCCTCCACAGCCGCCTGTGGCAACGAATTCCACAGGTTCACCGCCCTCTGGCTAAAAATTTCCTCCTCTATGTTCTAAATGGACATCCCTCTATTTTGAGGTTGTGCCCTCTGGTCCTAGACTCTCCCACCATAGAAAACGTCCTCTCCACATCCACTCTATCTAAGCCTTTCACCATTAGATATGTTTCAATGAGATCTCCCCCCCCCCTTATTCTTCTTAATGCCATTGAGTACAGGCCAGATCCATTAAATGCTCCTCATGTGGTAAGCCTTTCATTCCCAGAATTATTTTCATGAACCTCCTTTGAACTCTCTCCAATGTCAGCATATCCTTTCTTAGAAAAGGGCCCAAAACTGCTCACAAAACTCCAAATGAGGCCTCACCAGTGCTTTATAAAGCGTCAGTGTTACACCTTTGTTTTTATATTCTAATCCCCCTAAAACGAATGTGAGCATTGCATTTTCCTTCCTCTCCACAGACTTAACCTGCAAACTAACCTTCAGAGAATCCCCTTTGCTCCTCTGATTTTTGAATTTTCTCCCCATTATGAAAATAATCTACCTTTTATTTCTTCTACCAAAGTGCATGACCATACACTTCCCAAAAATGTTATCCATCAGCCACTTCTTTGCCCATTTTCCCAATCTGTCTAAGTCCTTCTTAGCCTCCCTGCTTCCTCAACACTAACTGCCCCTCCACCTATCTTTTTATTGTCTACAAACTTGGCCACAAAGCCATCAATTCCGTCATCTAAACCATTGACATCTAATGTGAAAAGAGGCTGTAAGTCAATGTGGAACGCCACTAGTCACCAGCAGCCAACCAGAATAGGCTGCCTTTATTCCCACTCTTTCCCTGCTGCCAGTCACCCAATTTTCTATCCATGCTGGTATCTTTCCTAAAATGCCATGGGTTCTTATCTTGCTACCAGCGTCATGTGTGGCACCTTGACAAAGGCCTTCTGAAAATCCAAGTATACAACATCCACCAATTCTCCTTTGTCTATCCTGCCTGATATTTCCTCTAACAGTTCAAATAGATTTGTCAGGCAGTATTTTCCTTGAAGGAAACCATGCTGACATTGGCCTATTTTATTATGTGCTTCTCAGTACCACAAAACTACATCCTTAACAATCGACTTCAACATCTTCCCAAGCACTGAGATCAAACTAATGGGCCTATAATTTTTTTTTTCCTCTACCTCTCTCCATTCTTGACAAGTGGAGTGTGATTTGCAATTTTCCAATCCTCCAGAACCATGCCACAATCTAGTGATCCTTGAAACATCATTACTAATGCCTCCGGAATCTCTTTGCCACCTATTTCAGAACCCTGGGGTGTACACCATCTTGTCCAGGTGACTTATCTACCTTCAGACCTTTTAAATTCCAAGTACAGTTGGCCCTCTGTATCCGCGGGTTCCGCATCTGCGGATTCAACCAACTGCGGATCGAAAATATTCAGAAAAAAATTACAGGAAGTTCCAAAAAGCAAAACTTAAATTTGCCGCGTGCCGAGCACTACGCTTAATCCACACAAATGAAGTGATGTGTAGGCATACCCTGCTGTAGCCTCCCGCCATTTCACAGATCCTCAGTCTCTCTCCAGTACTCGTTGTTTGAGCATTGTTCGTTCGCTACATGTGTTGTGTGCACCCTTTGTTTCTGTGAAAAAATGGCTCCTAAAAAGCAATTAAGTGGTCAAAGCAATTCCTCAAAGGCTAAGAGGGAGTGTAAAGTGCTATCTCTCGCTGAGAAAATAAATATCTTAGATCTTTTGAAAAATAGCATGTCGCTTGCTGAAGTGGGCCGTAAGGTCGGTAAGAACGAATCAAGCGTTCGCACAATAAAGCAGAAAGAAGCTGAAATTCGTGGAAGTGTTAGTGCTACCCCTACAATGGCAAAAATGGTTTCTCTGGTTCATGATAAAGTGCTTGCAAAGACTGAGAAAGCATTAAGTGTGTGGCTAGAGGACATGTCACAGAAGCATATCCCTGTTGATGGCAAAATTATGCATGAAAAAGTACTTAGCCTCTGTGAGCAGTACTGTGAGGGGGTTGAGGAGAGCGAGAGGAAGGAGTTTAAGGCGAGTAAGGAATGGCTGGCTAGCTATGTAAAGCGCTCCAGCCTCAAGAACTTAAAGATCACAGGAGAATTGGTATTGGCTGATGCCGAGGCAGCATCAGTGTTCCCAGAGGAGCTCAAGAAACTCATAGAAAAGAAAGGCTACCTTCCAGAGTGGGTTTCTCTGACAGGATCGAGGATGATGTCGAGGAACCCTTACCAACGAGGAACTCGAAGATCTGCTGAAATCCTCTACAGAAGATGATGATGATGCAGAAGGTTTAGAGGAGGCAGAGCCATCAATTTGGACACTTGAAAAATTTGCAGCAGTTTTTCAACAGGCGCAAGTGTTAAAGGAAATGATCCTTGAGCACGACCCTTTGATGGAACATAGCCTCCGTGTCACCCAAGGAATAACAACATGCCTACAACCACTTAAAGATTTGTTTGATGATGCAAAGAAAAAGAAGAAACAGCTTCCTATAACCATGTTTCTAACTAAAGCATCTGCAATTGTGAGGCTCGTAATAGCAACTGAACTCACTTCTGCCCCCTGACACCCTCGAACTTCCAGCATACTGCGAGTATTTTGCACAGTGAAGATAGATGTAAAGTACATATTCAGCTCGTCCGCCATTTCCTTGTCCCCCATTGCTACCTGTTTTGCCTTTCTATCCTATTTGATATTTTTGCCTAGCTTACCTTCATATTTTGTCTTTTCTCTCCTTGTGTCATTGGTGCCAATAGGTAGCAAAACTTCTGGCTGCTCACCCTCCCTCTGGTAGTGATACAGTCCATGACCTTGATGCTGCCTTGCCTCATTTCTATAGACTCTGTGTCCGTCTCCCAAGTAAATACAGATGTAAAAAAAATCCTTTTAAGATCTTTTCCATCTCTTTCAGCTCAATACATTGAATACCACTCTGATCTTCCAGAGGACCAATTTTGTCCCCTGCTAAACTTTGGCTCTTAATATACCTGTAGAAGCCCTTAAAATTCACCTTCGCCTTGTCCACTAGAGCAATTTCAAGCCTTCTTTTAGCCGTTCTGATTCCCTTCCTAAGTGTTCTCTTGTATTTCTTAGACTGCTCAAGTACCACATTTGTGCCTTCCTGCCTATGCCTGCTAGGCACCTCCTTTTCTTCTTTACCAGTGCCTCGACATCTCTCAAAAACCAAGTCTCCATAAATGTGTTATCCTTGTCATTTATTCTGACAGGAACATACAATCTCTGTACTCTCAAAATTTCACCTTTGAAGGTCTCTCATCTACCAAACGCACCTTTGTCAGTAAACGACCTTTTCCAATCCATACTTGCCATCAAATTTAGCCTTTCTCTAAGTTAGAATCTCACCCTGAAGACTAGTCCTACCTTTCTCCAAAATTACATTGAAACTAATGCCATAATGATCACTAGATGGAAAGTGTTCCCCGACACAAACTTCTGTTACCTGCCTTGTCTCATTTCCTAATAGGAAATCACTCTCTCTAGCTGGGACTTCCATGTATTTAATTAAGGAAGCTTTCTTGAACCCTCTTGACAAACTCTATCCTTTCCAGCTTTTTTACAGTATGCAAGTCCCAGTCCTTAAGTGGAAAGTTAAAATCACCTACTTTTATTACCCAATGTTTCTTGCGACAGTCTGCAATCTCTACTTATTTGCTCCTCTAAATCCCACTGACTGTTGAGTGGTCTAAAATATAATCCCATTAATGTGGTCATCCCTTTTTCCTCGTTTCCACCCATATAGCCTCAGTATACGAGCTCTCCAGCCTGCCCTGTCTGAGCACTGCCGTAACATTTTTCTTGACTGATAATGCCACCCCTCCCATTCCATCACATTTAAAACAATGGATCCCTGGAGCACAGAGCTGCCAGTTCTCCGCTCCTGCAACCAGTAAAGAGCAACATGGTCATCTGTGTAAGGAACCAAAGGAAATTGATGAAATTTTTAATGAATGCTTCTCTTTTAAGTTTTCGCTTGGAGAAAATGTTGGAAACGGGGGAAATGAGCGGTTTTGTATTGGACCGCATATGAATTAGTAGGAGGAGTTGGAAGCTTTAGAGTGCATTAAGGTGGATAAGTTCTCAGGGCCTGACCTAATGCATTCGCGGACCTCGTGTGAAGCTAGAGAAAAAAATTGCAGAGGGCCTTGCAGAGATTTCAGCTTTGCTTCTGGCTACAAGTGAGATTCCAGAGGACTGGCTAGTGGCTAATGTAGTACCATTGTTTAAAACAGGTAGCAAAACAAGGAAAGAAACTACAGGCTAATGAGTTTGATGTTGGTGATGGGTAAATTGCTGGAGGAGGTGCTGACAGACAGTCACCATAGCTTTGTGCCTGGGAAGTTGTAGTTAACAAGTCGTGGAGCTGACCAAGATAATGACCCAGATTTCGGAGGTCAAGGGAGTGGAACTGGCCCAGTACGATGGCTTTTCCACTTTCAAAACTCTACCACACAGATTTCGTTGTCATTGGTGGATATAACCAACACACTGCTGTGTTCTTTTGATTGCCTGCAAATGAAGAGAATTGGCACAAACACCTAGTGCTGATAATGGACTGACTTGATACATTGCCTTTAATGATTGCATCATAAAATCTTCATTTTCATTGTAACATTCAAGATAATTGTCGCTACCTTCACATTCTTCATGATTCCTAACTTGTTGAAGTAATGAAATTGTTTCATTTTCACTCCTGGCTGTTTCTGGCATCTCTAAGCCTGAATGCTTGAAACCACAGTGAGCAAAACAATTCTAAATTGTACTGCTTATTTCTCGGCAACTATCAGTGACAGAAATCACTTCTTTTTGAACACAAGCACCAACACTATTTAAAAACTGTTCACTCTAAACGCAGGTGTTGTGTCTAACGGTCACACAAATTCACATGACTGACGATAGTCGAAAACTGTTCAGCAACAGTCTCTCTTCCAATTAAGTAGCATTGTGTCCCAAATAAACAGAGAGAACCCCGGCTACTTTCTCCATTGGATTTTGTTCTTTAAGAGTTGTCCCAAATAAGTGGCTGCCTGGATGGACCAATTTACTAGAATCCATTGTACTTGGAAGTGAGAGACTTAGAGGGCTATGGGCCAAATGTGGGCAGATGGAACGAGCTTGCTGAGCAACACAACGGGCAAACTTCCATGCTCTATGACTTTGACAGTGATGATATAACCTCACTACCGCTCTACAGCCGTGTAGGGCCTAGCCCTTTAAGATTGAGTGAATTAGTAGCCTGGGCTCAGATGTCTTGCACGTTGCTAAGGGAAGTTGGGATGGAGAATGTGGAAGTGTTTGCTATAATTTTTTAATCATAGATACATGGGAGTTTTCAGAGGCTTGAAGATTTTCAGGAAAGAATGTGACAGCATTCTGAGTAACTGCAGGCCAGGTACTTTAATATATGTGGTGGACATCATATTCAAATGAATAATCAATAAACAAAAAATTTGGCAACATTTGCAAAAACTTTAGTTAGGATGAGTCATCACTAACTTTTAAAGGTAGAACAAGTTTGACAATCATAATTTTTTTGATTATATTACAAAGATTGTTAATGAGAGACTGAAGTAGATGTTTTAGATTTTCAAAGAGTATTTGAAGAAGTATCATACCAAAGGCTGATTAGCAAAATAGGAATTATGCAATATGAAGTTTAGAATCATCTTGGATGAAGATTTGAATGAAGAATGGAAAACAGGGAGATGATTGATTTTCGGACTGAAAGATGTTGGTCTGTGTTCATGTTGTGATGAGAGACCTTGACAAGGATGATTAGCACCCAAATGCTGGAGTATCCGAGGCAAGGATCAAGGCACGGTATATAGTTAGAATGAGAACTGAGCACAAACAAAATGTTAGATGATACCTCTAATTGAATTTATAATTGTGCATTGAGTCTGTTCAGGTACTCTTTACATGCTGCATTCTTGATGCCAAAACATAATTGCCAATTAACAGGATGTTCTTGAACCCTTAAAGGGGCCGCACCAGCTATCCATACTCCAGAAAGTTAGAGCATCTTTCTTTATAAATCTTTTTATTGAATTAGTACACAAAGAGTAAAGCATATAGCAACCAATACATTGTTAGGATATAAATATAAAAGTAATATTAACACAAAAAAAATACAAACAACGTATGTTAATTATAGAATAACAAGGTAATATAATTGTGTACTAATATTTCATATATACCTAATAGAACAGAAAAAAAACCCAGAAAAAAACCTACCGTGCAACTAACCTAACAAAGCAAAGCAATGGGCTAACTAGGTATATACTAGACTTTGAACAATTAAACAATCGCGTCCTCAAACCCAACCTCCGCTAATAACAGATAAAATCCACGAAGGGAATGTATATATGGTCAGAGAGGAAAAAAGTAGTTACATTAAATGAAAATATTGAAAAAATGATCTCCAGGTCTGTTCAAATTTAACTGAAGTATCATAAAGATTACTTCTGATTTTTTCCAAATTTAAACACAGTATCGTTTGAGAGAACCAAAAAAAACATAGTTGGAGCATTAATCTCCTTCCAATGTTGTAGAATACATCTTTTCGCCATTAAAGTAAGAAATGCAATCATTCTACAAGCTGAGGGGGATAAATTACTAGAAGTTTTAGGAATCCAAAGATAGCAGTAATAGGATGGGGAGAAATATCACTATTCAAAATCTTGGAGATAATATTAAAAATGTCTTTCCAAAAAGTTTCCAGAGTAGGACAAGACCAAAACATGTGGGTCAGGGAAGCTATCTCCCCATGACATCTATCGCAAAGAGGGTTAATATGAGAGTAATAGCGAGCTAATTTATCTTTAGACATGTATGCTCTATGGATCACTTTAAATTGAATTAAGGAGTGTTTGGAACAGATAGAGGAAGTATTAACAGTTGTAAAGAAAGTTAGAGCACCTAAATCCCAGAAACCTGGCGCAGTTGGGTGCTTCTGATAACAGGACCCCCTCTCCTACAGTCGACTCCTGAAGGCCCTGGCTGCTCACACAGATGGTGATGGTATTCGTGGATGAGAACCAGATCCCAGGTATCTTTTTCAGGGATCCAGCACCTTTCCTTGGGTCCAAATCCTTCCCGGACAGCAAGGTTTCAAAGGTACAATTTAATGTCAGAGAAGTGTATACAATATACATCCTGAAATGTTTCCTCTTCACAATCATCCACGTAAACAGAGGAGTGCCCCCAAAGAATGAATAACAGTTAAATGTTAGAACCCCAAAGACCCCCCAGCTCGCCTCCCTCCCGCACATAAGCGGCAGCAAGCAATGATTCCCCCCTCCCCCTCTGGGAAAATAAAATCGGCACGCACCACCAAGCACTCAAGCGTGAGCAAAACAACAGCAAAGACACAAACTTGCAGTTTGTTATATCTCCATTTCACAACGAGAGGGGAGACATAACAAACAACTTTATGATTTATAATGTTAAAAGTCCATTGTGTCGCTTTTTCTGAGCTCTGTGCCCAAAGTTCTCGGGGCATACAGCCAGAGATCTTCCGTCTCCAACAACATACCGATCTGCAGAGGCACAGACCGTCTCCGGAGCCATGAAATCTCGGTCCTCCGAAGGCGAATGAAGCTCTTAGGCCGGCCGGCCGTGAAACCCCGAGACGGGGTACAGTTCCCGCAAAGAACCGTAGTCAGTGTGTAACTCCAGGTCAGGGTTTTCAAAAGAACCTTGAAAGGGAAAAATTGAGATATTAAAGATGGAGATAGAGCTGTTTCTGAAGATGCAAGCAAAGGAGTCTCCTAAGCCTCCATTAATTCAGGTACTGCTGAATTCCCCGAACAGTTCATGAGTCCAAAATTCTTGTCACTGTGAAGACCTGTTCCCCATTGATAAACCTGGTGGTGGTGGGGCTGACAGTGTTGCGGCAAAGGGACTGATGCAGACAGGTAATTCAGAGATGTGGAAGGGGGTTTGATCTTCAGGGTTTTGGGGAGCTGCAAAGGTTTAAGTTTACTTACTTGAGGACAAGGTTTACTTTCTTGAGGACCTTGAAGGCTCTGATGAACTTGGAAGCTAACTTTCCAGACTCCACCCGGAGAGACAAATCATGAGTAGATAGCCAGACCTGTTGCCTAGGCTGCAAGGCGGGTCCCCCTCTGCTGATTCGATTAAGTTTGGTTTCTACCTTCTGGGTAGAGGCCAGCAAAATCTCTCCTGCCCTGGACCATTTCTGTTTGTAGCATTGGATGAGATCTTTGGCTGCAAGAACCTCAACCTCAGCCTCCTATTCTGGGGAGAGTGGCAGAGTATACCCAGACTGGCACTTGAATGGTTATATCCCATGCACTGAATGCTGTAAGGTGTTGTGGGCGACCTCAAATAGCCGCACCACTTGTCAAGTCTTTCTGAGGCTAGGCATCGTAAGGTTTGTTCCAAATTTTGGTTGACCCTCTCCATCTAGCCATTGGACTGTGGGTGGAACCCAGAGGAAAGACTCTCAGTCGGCCCAATCAGTTTACAGAATGCCCTCCAGAAACACGATGCGAATTGGGGACCACGATCTGTGACAATGTCAACTGGGAATACGTGGATCCTGAAGACCAGGTCAAGGACAATTCTGGCTGGCTCCACCACAGTTGGTAACTTGTTCAAGGCAATGAATCTGCAAGCCTCTGAAAACTGGTTGATAACTACCATGACGATAGTTTTCCCCTTGGATTGTGGAAGACCCATGACAAAGTCCATGGAGACATGCGCCCATGGTCTTTCTGGAACTGGTTGGGTATGGAGCTCCTTGTTCTGGGCGCATACTTTGCCTAGCTGCACTTTTTGCTGAACCCCTTTTGCCTTTCTGGGCCAACAATACTTTCCCTTGATGAACAGGAGGGTCCTGGCAATCCCTGGGTGAGCAGCCATTCTTGATGAATGTCCCCATTGGAGTACCTGAGACTGGATGGAACTCGGAACGAACAGCCCGCCTGGAGGACCGTACTTAGGAATCTCCCCTTGTGCTGGTGCCTTGCGAACAAGAACATTGATTCTCCACTTTGGCTTGGGGCAAATTGGTCATAGGCTGTTCCTGTTGTTCAGGTTTGTCAAACTGACAGGACAAGGCATCTGGTTTCCGTTTCTTTTACCTCAGTCATAGTTCAGGATGAAATTACAGCAGTTAAAGAAAATAGACCACGTGGCCTGCCTGGCATTCAGTCTCCTGGCCTCCTGAATATAAGCCAGATTCTTGTGGTCTGTCCAAGCAATAAAAGGGTTCTTGGCCCCCTCAAGCTAGTGGCGCCATTCTTCCGAAGTCAATTCAACTGCCAGTAGCTCCCGTTTCCTGATGTCATAGATTCTGTCTGTTGGGGATAGCCGTCCGGAGAAGAATGCAAACAGGTGCAGTTTACCACCCAAAGATGACTGTTGAGACAACACTGCACCCACTCTGATGTTTGAGGCATCCACCTCCACGATGAAGGGAAGATAGATAGATAGGTAGATATACTTTATTAATCCCGAGGGAAATTTGGTTTCGTTACAGCCACACCAACCAAGAGTAGAGCGTAAATATAGCAATACAGCCAAGAGTATTGCTATATTTACGCTCTACTCTTGGTTGGCGCGGCTGTAACGAAACCAAATTTCCCTCGGGATTAATAAAGTATATCTATCTATCTATTGGAACAGCTGTACCAGGCTGTATGCACGACCATGCACGAAGGTTGAGACAGGTGAAACCAAGATGGGAGCTGATATAAACTGCTATTTGAGCTCTATAAAACAGCCTCCGCTTCAGTAGTCCAGACAAAATCCAGACATGGATTTCTTAGTTAGAGCCGTCAGCAGAGCTGCCACGAAGCTGAAGTTCCTGATGAACTTCCGGTAAAAGTCCATGAATAGTTAGACTTGACACTGGATGGTTGTGGCCAATCTCTAACTGCCTGAGACTTCGTAGGGTCCATCTTGAGATTGCCATTGGAGATGATGAAACCCAAAAATGAAATGGTTGTCATGTGAAATTCAGACTTCTTCAGCCTAACGTAAAGTCCATGGTCTAGAAGCCGCTTTAAAATATCCCTGACATGAGAAACGTGCTCCTTCATGGACTTCGAGAAAATTAGAATATCATCTAAGTGGACGAAGGCGAGAGAGAGCACATTGTTTATAAAGGCTGGAGTATTCACAAGGCTGAAGGGCATAACCAGGTACTCATAGTGCCCCCTTAGTGTATTGAATGCAGTCTTCCACTCATTGCCTTCCTTTATACAAACCAAATTGTACGCACCCGGTAGCTCTAGCTTAGTGAATATTCTTGCCCCTTGAAGAATCTCGGGCAGTATTCATGAGTGGAAGATGGTGGCAATTCTTGACTGTTATGCGGTTTAATCCTCTATAATCAATTCAGGGTTGCAGGTTCCCATCCTACTTTTGTACGAAGAAGAAGCCTGCACAGGCTGGTGAGGTGGAGGGCCGAATTAATTCCATAGCAGGAGCCTCCTTATACACTCTTCCATTGCGCTTCTCTCTGGGCCTGAGAGTGCATATAATCAACCCCTTAGAGAAAAGGCAATACAGACAAAGGTTACAGTTTTAATGTCAGCAGGAATAAAACCACCTGCTGCTGCTGCTGTATAGGTAGATTTTTGAAGAAAGACAGAAGTATTATAGGTTGAATTCATATGAGGCAAAAAAGGGAGATTTTGCTGAACTTTAAAGCATTGATTAGGAGGATAAGCATTACGTAAGCTAAAGCACTGATCCAGTTCTAGTCACCACATGTCAGGAAAGATGTCATACTTCTTGAGAAACTGACAAAGAGATTTACCAGAATGGGTTGTAGGGATGAAGGAATTTAGCTGCAAGATTAGGTCAGAGAGGCTAGGATTGGTCATCTTAGAGCAAAACAGTTTGAGGGGAGATTTGAAGGAGATAATCAAGATTCTGACAGGTTTATGTGTAGGCAGAGAATGCTGTCCCTCGCAATATAAAAACAAAGGGACACATAGTTTAGTTTTCCAGCAAAAAGTATTAGTATGGGAAATATATTTGTTTTACTCAGGGAATATTGTTGATCTGAAACTATGAGGATGGAAGCAGAGATGATAATCAATTTCAAAAGGCCCTTGAGGGAAGTGAACCTACAAGTCTAGAGGGAAAGTGCAAAGGAATTGGATTTGTGAGATTGCTTTCTGTAGAACCACTATGGACTCGATGGGCTGAATGGCCCCTTTCTGCATCACAATCACTCTGAGACTAAGCAGTAAGTTTGAACCTACTACATGAGTCATTTGTGTGTTGCTGGCAATTTGTCCCCGGCAGCAAGATGTGGCCTAAATAATACATATATCAATTTTGACCCAGTGAAAAGAGGAACAGGCATCTATTTCCAGGTTAGGATGGTGCATGAGTTGGAGTGGATCCTGCAGGAGATGGTGTTGCATGCATCTGTTGCCCATTTCCTCCTTGATGGAAGAGGTTTTAAATGTGTAGTTTTTGTTAATAGCATCAGTGCATCACTTGTGTGGATGTTGTCAATAGCTGCTACAGTGCAACAGGGTGAAGGGGAAGTTTACAGCGGTGAATGGAGTGCCATTCAAATGGGCACATGGTTTTGTTCTGGACAATGTTGAACTTCTTGAATGTCGCTGAAGCCACATTTATCCAGACATGTGGAGAATCTTCCATCACATCTCTGACTTGTGCCTTGAAAGACTGTGCAGAGACAGAAGGTGAAGATATCCAACTTGTAACCTGGTGTTTTCCCTTTATTTCTCACAGCCTCTTTCCTTTTCCTAGTTTATTTTCCTTCTCAAGTTCCTACCCTAAACCTTTGACACCTCTTGATCTTGCTATTCTGTTTCCGTATTGTGTGTCTTTTAAGTAAGACTTTAATCTTACTCTGTGACTCTCTATTTTTCAAAGATCCTTGAATTGTATGATGGTAATGCTTCTGCTTAATGGTCCAGTTGAACCTCTTTGCAGGATGTTGATTACTTCCTTCTGCACACCCACCCAATCCTTCATCTACACCTTTGCCAAACTTCATGCCTAGCAAACCCTTGTGAAGTAATCCTTCTCCTCACTTTCTCGTCCAACTCACCCTTCCTAATGACTCTTACATTTCCAATGCTTCAGGTTAAGTAGCAGAAAGTTAAAAGGCAGAGGAAAATATCAGTAAAGGAATACTAAACCACAGAGTTGTTAGTTCATTTTGGGGTTTAGCATTTAGTTGAGTGTGTCTTTATGTGGGGGATAGTGTTCCAGGTACATAAAATTGTAAAGATATTTGTATCTCTGCATTATATATGGTGACATATATGTATTTTGATAATAAATTTATTTTAAACTATGAATTTGAATTTTAATTTTAATTGTCTTTCAATGATACATAAATCCTCATGAATACAGAAGAACAGTGATACTCTGTACAAATCACATACCAACAGTCACACACAGCACAAGACACATATAGCACGTATAAGATATCAGTAAAATACAGTCACATAACAAATACAGTCTAAGGCCCTGAGTCCATGAATGTTGCTGCATTCAAACACAATACAGCTTCTTCTGCCGAGCAAAAGCTGGCCAACTCCAGCTTGCGTGCTGTGCGACACCGTCTCCAGTGAAGCACACCTGCTCCAAAGGTTTTCTCCTGGGTGGCTGTGAACAGGTGACACTGCAGCGTGAGGCCTATTCCTCACTGTGACTGAGGCTACGCAGCTCCCCTGCCGTCTGCTAATTAGTCAGTGAATTGGACTTCCAGCAGTCTACATTAACAATATCCAGCAAGGTCTTACCATCACAAGAAAAGCAACTAAAATGATTACTCATCGTTAGACTGCACACCAACTCCTCCGACGCCTCTCAGGCACAGGCAGCAGCACAATCCACACCAACTCTAGCTCTTTCAGTTGCTCCAAAAAGCAACTCACTGATGGGATAGACCTGCAGTACTTTAAGTTCTTAATATCTGGCAGGACCTTGTGAAAAATACGTTTAAAAAAAAGACAATAACACCTTTGGTTGACTCGGTAGAAGCCACTGCGATCAAATGTGTCGCATCTTACGGGAAGTGTCAAACTTCTTATTCAAATTACTTGGGCTTCCATTTCATGCATCAACAGTTTATGCTGGCAAATGATTATGTGCAGCATAATTTGAACAGGATATACAAAACTTCCAGTCTGATTCAGTCCATTGCACTGAAATGTGAAGAATATTTGTACAAACTGGGATTTCTGTCCTCAAATGCCAAACATGAAAAAACATTCTAACTTATATGAATATAATTAATACATGCAATAAAACCAATAATTGTCCAGTAGCTTTCGTGCTGAAGCTATCAATTAATTTACAGTGTCGTATCTGACATGTTTCAACTTTAATTGTGGACTGCAGTAAGTTTGTCGAACTCCATGTGCCACTAGGGGGAGTCGTAAAGCAAATATTGCACAAGACAGCAATAGAGTGGCCACTCAGCTTGATGCCGAGCAGGTCAGTGAATTTGATAGATCTGTCTCAAATGTCTTTGACTGCAGTGTGTGATTTAGATGTACATTGAAACATTTTTTTAAAAAATCTAAAATTTTAAAAATGGGTTTGGAAACAGCTGACATGTCAGTTAAGGTTCTCACTTGAAGCCCTAAAGTCAGACCTGAAAATTCTAGGCCTTTGATCAAAATAGCAGGATAAGCCTGCACAGAATTTCTGCTACCTCAAAAGGTAGGTTTAAGTGAAGTTCCTCACTTTAGGTTTAAATAGTGGGCATCTTTGATATTCCAGATCCACAATACGGAGGAAGGATGTCTATTGTTAAGTACTCAGGAAGAGCGACAACAGGCGACAAGTATAAGTATATTGACAGATAACACATTGTCATTTTTGGTCTGGAAATAGAATATTAAAAATGGGCCATGAAACCTGAAGTGTTAGAGATACCAGAGAATGTAAACATTTAACAGAATATCAGCAATAGCTAGTTTACATGTTAAATAACTGAGTGAATCAGGTGGTATTATTGACAATGATAATTTTGTTTTTTTAGGAAGAATAGTAAGCAACAAGATGAGGACCACTGGGATCACTACTGAGAGATGGTCCCATCATAGCTGACCCTGTCTGCAGTTATCATTGTCTCATGGTTTCTCCCAATCATATTTCTCTTCAGACCACCCCATTCTCTGTAAGTTTATTTTTCTAAATTCTCCTGATTTTCATGATAGGCCTTCACCTTCAAATATTAACTGTTTCTTGCTCCGTAGTTGCTGTCTGATCTATTGAATGTTTCCAGCATTTTCTAATTTATTTTGTTCATGTTATTGCTAAAGTGCTCCAAGTTCAGAAAATAATTTTTACACAGAATGGACCATTTCCAAAAAAGGAATGATTGAGCTCAACAGAGGCCTTAGATCAATTGGATAGTATTTTGTATTTAAATTGTCGGAAATAACGAATGGTAGAGGTGCTTGCACACAGCAAAATAGCACTAGGTTTTACTATTGTCTCTGTATTAGAAAACAAGGATGAAGGGATTGTCTTTTCAAAAAAGATTAAGTCAGGGCCTACACTCATGGGAATTTAAAAGGATGAGAGGTGAACTTATAAACACGTAGAAAACTCATGCAGGCTTAAAAGAGCAGATGTTGAGAGGACATTAAGTAAGAACTGGAATTAGATTGTAAATAAGGTGGGGGGGCAGAAACCTGATTGGATGAGGAGTAACCAATCAGGAGGGACGAACTACAGGGGTATAAATACCACCGGACTGGACATGCCGAGGCATCAACCCTGATGAAGGTGGCAAAGTTTGTTAATGAAATGCTGGTTGTAATCAATACCTGTACCTGGCTGGAAAGCCAAGATGAGTTTATTTGACCTAACATTTGTCCTCATAGGGGAAGCTAGACCAGGAGAGCAAAGTTTTAGAGTGATAGATCATGCATTAATTTAATTTAATTTTATTTTATTTCATTTTAGAGATACAGCACAATAACAGGCCCTTCCAACCCAATGAGCCCACACTGCGCAATTACACCCTTGTGCCAATTAACCTACTAAGCTGTACATCTTTGGAATGTGAGAGGAAACTGGAGCACCTGGAGGAAACCCACTTGGTTACAGGGAGAGCGTACAATCTCCTTACAGATAACAGTGGGAATTGAACCTAGGTCACTATCACTGGTGCTAAAATAGCATTGTGCTAACCACTTTGCTACCACAGCAGCCAAAGCTTCGATCCCATACTAGGAGTCAAACCCAAGGCATGGCTGGGTGAATATCAGGTATCCTAACTACAAGGCCATACAGGAGATTTGCTAGATCTTCATATAAATGAAGAGTAATTTCTTCTTTCAGATAGCTGAAAGCCTCCAGAATTCTGTATTACAGAGATCTATGACAGCTGAATCTATTCAAGCTATTAAAGGAGTTAAAGAGGAGGGGAAAGGCCTGTAAATTGGAGCTGAGGGCAAGGTCAGATCAGCCCTGCTCTTATTGAATGTCTGAGTAAACATGAGAGGCCAAATCATCTACTCTTGTCCTAACTTCTTGAAGATTAATGAAGCAGAAGAGACATTTTAATGATTTCCAGGCCATGTGTTAGATTGATCTGTAATCAATGCAGCCCAGATCTCATGCTCAGTGGAATGTTAACCTTCTTGATCCTATTTCCTCTGAAGACAACAACATGTACCAAACTTCTTCTAATCTTCATCTTTGGAAGAGGTGCCCAAAATAACTCTGCGTTGGGAGTTGGTCTTCATCAGAGGAAGGCTGTGATCTGTCCATACAGCGTGAGCAGCCATCTCATTCTTGTAGTATTTGTTCCAAGTAACATATAGGAGAAGCATCAGATCTATTAAAACAATCTTCCGAAAATTATTGTTATGAAGGGTAAGTTACCTTGTGTTTACGAATTTAAATGTGTGCAGATGCAGGGAATCTGCAATAAAAACAAATGATCAGCATGTCAGGCAAAATGTGGAAAGAGGAACAGAATTAATGTTTCAAAATAGACAAGTAATAAGACAATACAATCTCCATTAAATATAAGCGGATGGTATCTGGACTTTGGGCCTGAAAAAATGCCAGCGTAGTTAGAGAGTATAAAGACCCGTTTCCCAGAGCTGAGTGAGTCTGGATGGGAGGAAAGGCATATTATTCTTCTCTGGGCTAGCTCTGCTATAGCAACCCCTGTGGCAAGTGTTAACTTCCCCACTAGAATTGACAAGGGGTCAGAGTTATTGTATGGAAGGAAAGTTCTTACTCTGCACCCAGACGAAATAAAACAACACCAAAGCAGAATTATATTGAAGTTGGAAATCTTGACAGGTGACCCCACATTATGGGGAGAATGTCTCTAGAAAATGGTCCATATCATGATTTCCCATAAAACAAAGCTGTGTCAATTGTGCGTGCATTAAGAAACGCAAGTTGTAAAATTGCCTTTTTAAAAATAAATTCTGTGGGAACAACTATTATTTTGTAATTCAGACTTTTGTGATAATGACTATAAGAAATCTGTAAGTACAAATTTCTGTTACATGAATGGTTGTAGCGTGGGATTAGTAATAAGCAACCTAGAAGTCTGAAATTTTGCTTGCGAATCACATTTAGCATAACTTGGATATTCTAAAACCCATAGGAGGCTCACTAGAGCCCACGGGAGAACAAATTTTAATGTTCCTATTGAAAAGTGGTGGGAACCTGACAGAATGGACATTGATTTCTCCAACCTCTGGTAATTTCTTCCCCTCCCGCTTTTCTATTTCCCATTCAGGTCCCCCTCTTACCCCTTCTCTTCTAACCTGCCTATTTACCCCACTCTGGTGCCTCTCCTCCTTCCCTTTCTCCCACGTTCCACTCTCCTCTCCTATTAGATTCCTCCTTCTTTAGCCCTTTATCCTGACCATCTATCACCTCCGTGGTTCTAAATTTATATCCCACCCTGACCCACCTATCTTCCCCCTCAACTGGCTTCACTTATCACCTTCCCCCCCCCCCATTCATATTCTGACTTCTTTCCTCCTTTCTTTCCAGTCCAGATGAAGAGTTTTGGCCCGAAATTTCAACATTTTATTCCTCTCCATCGATGCTACTTGACCTGCAGAGTTGCTCTAGCATTTTGTGTATGTTATTCGGGATTTCCTGCATCTGCAGAATAGTTTGTGTTTATGTAAATTAATGGGATTGTTTTCAGATCTATTTTTGAAATGCTAAATACTTGAGTGGACCTCAGAATTATTTAGGTTCTCTAAACCGCCAAGGAAATCGAAATATTTATGCACCAAGTTTCTATTGGAGACTAACTATGATTTTAAACCAATTAGACGAATGTGTCCAAGAGAAAGAGCCAAGATTAGGGAAATATCAAAGAAATACCTGACATACTGGTGCAAAGACTATTTACATTAATGAAAAAATCATGCTTTTTGGATGCTTCTTGTGGAATGGAAGGTATTTCCATCTAGTCCATCACAGGAAAGGCTCTCCCCACTGTTGAGTGCTACCACAAGAAAGCAGCATCCATCAGCAAGGACCCCCACCATCCAGGCCATGCTCGCTTCTCGCTGCTGCCATCAGGAACAAGGTACAGGACCCTTAGGTCCCACAGAATCAGGTTCAGGAACAGTTATTACCCTTTAACCATCAGGCTCCTGAACCAATGTGGATAACCTCACTCACCTCAACGCTAAACTGATTCTGCAGTCTATGGACTCACTTTTCAGGACTCTACATCTCATGTTCTAATTATTGTTTATTTATTTGTGATTTTTTTTTATTTGCACAGTTTGTCCGCTTCTGCACTTCGGCTGTTTGTAGCTTTTCATTGATCCTATTGTATTTCTTTGTTCTACTATGAATATCTGCAAGAAAGTAAATCTTGGTAGTGTATGACGACATATACATACTTTGATAATAAATTCACACTGAACTTTTCAACTTTGAAAACTTCTGTTTATACCACTGTAGATTAATCTACAGTGGTATGCAAAAGTTTGGGCACCCTGGTCAAAATTTCTGTTACTGTGAATAGCTAAGTGAGTAAAAGATGAACTGATTTCAAAATGGCATGAAGTTAAAGATGACACATTTCTTTAATATCTTAAGCAAGAAAACTTTTTTATTTCCATCTTTTACAGTTTCAAAATAACAAAAAAAGGAAAAGGGCCCAAAGCAAAAGTTTGGGCACCCTTCATGGCAGTACTTAGTAACACCCCCTTTGGCAAGTATCACAGTTTGTAAACGCTTTCTGTAGCCAGCTAAGAGTCTTTCAATTCTTGTTTGGGGGATTTTCACCCATTCTTCCTTGCAAATGGCTTCTAGTTCTGTGAGATTCTTGGGCCGTCTTGCATATACTGCTCTTTTGAGGTCTATCCACAGATTCTCGATGATGTTTATGTCAGGGGACTGTGAGGGCCATGGCAAAACTTTCAACTTGCGCCTCTTGAGGTAGTCCATTGTGGATTTTGAGGTGTGTTTAGGATCATTATCCTATTGTAGAAGCCATCCTCTTTTCATCTTCAGCTTTTTTACAGATGGTGCGATGTTTGCTTCGGTAATTTGCTGGTATTTAATTGAATTCATTCTTCCCTCTACCAGTAAATGTTCCCTGTGCCACTGGCTGCAACACAAGCCCAAAGCATGATTGATCCACCCCCGTGCTTATCAGTTGGAGAGGGGTTCTTTTTATGAAATTCTGCACCCTTTTTTCTCCAAACATACCTTTGCTCATTGCGGCCAATAAGTTCTATTCAAAAGGTTCAAAGGAACATCTAAACAAGCCTGATGCATTTTGGAAACAAGTCCTGTGGACTGATGAAGTTAAAATAGAACTTTTTTTTACTCTCTCGGGGGCGCTAAATGGAGTAGGTTGCATCTGGGCTTTGCTCTGGTCATTTTAAATTTACTTACCATCCTTTTACTATCTTTATCAAAGTGTTTATAACACTTGTAAGGGTTTTTTTCTTTTATGTTACTGCATAGTCTAATTAAAATGACTTCTTTGTTATGTTAACTGGTGAGAAAGTCCTCCCGCTAGCAGTTTGTTTGGATTATGTTACCGATAAGAGGATGAACAAACCAATTGGGATAGATGTTATTCTTTCTGTGTGTCTGTAAGTTAGTGTGATGCGCAGATTTTTGTGCAAAAGGCGGGAGAGAGAGACAGAAGATGGACCAGGTGCTGTGAGTCTGCTAACGAGGTCGGACCCCGAGCAGGAGTCCAAGGTCCAGGGTGTTCGGCGAGGAGAGGAGACGGAGACGGACTCATGTGGAGCATCTGGTCAACCACCATTGTTGGTCCCAGGCAGCAGGTCAAGGTGGTCCAAGGGGATCGCAGGGTGAAGAAGGAGGGTCCCGAGTTCCAACTGTTTGTGCACGAAGAGATTGAACTTTGATAAATGTGGCACCTTTTATTTTCGTTTTATATTTTATTCTCTATTGATTATATAGTTCCAGTAATATCTATAAACTGTAAATCATTTAATTGTATCTGGTGTATTGTCTGTTATTTGGGCGGGGTGGGGTACATCACACAGCATCCACACAAACTATTACCCAGTTTGGCGGGGCTGAGGGCTGTTTCCCTAGGCGACAGCGAGCTGAGCGACCCGGAGGCTTGCCGGGGGGGGCTACACACTTTTATATGTTTGAATTCTGAATCTTAATCGACGGATATGGCTTACAGAGGAAGAAAGGCATTAGCCGAAGGCAAGGAATCTGGTAATGAAAAGAAAGGATATGTCTTTGAACAGCCTAGAAAGTCTCAACTTACTTTAGAGGCTATCTCGAATTTATTGGATGAAAAACTTGATAAGCGATTTACTACCTTGGAAGTATGGTTAAAGGAGAGCGAAGGTAGATTGGCAGCACTTGAAAAGAAGAGCGAAAAGCAGCAGCAGCAAATTTCAGAGCTTTCTGAAGCTGGAAAACAGAGAGATCGCAGACTGAGTTCTTTGGAAAAGAAATTAACTTTGACACTCATACACTGGAGCAGTATAAAGGAAAGATTATTGATTTGGAGAGTCGAAGTCGCTGATAGAATTTGCGAATAATAGGACTCAGTGAAGACGTCGAGAGCGGGGATCTTACTAAATTTTGTTCTCGATTCCTAATGGAGGTCTTTGGCTCGGAGGTTTTTTCTTCTCTTCCTGTGCTCGAATGTGCACATAGGGCGCTGAGACCAAAACCGCCGAAAGAGTTAAAACCGCTCCATGTAATTCTTCCATTTCACTATGTGAATACTAAGGAGCAATTAATTCGGGTCGCTCGTCAGGAAAGAATTATTGAGCATCAAAATCTTAAATTTCGTTTGATTGAAGATTATTATCCTGAGGTTATGCAAGAAAGATTGCGTTTTAAAACGGTGATGTCGGAATTATATCAGAGGAATTTCCGACCGGCTTTGTTAAACCCTGCTCGCCTGAAGATTGTTCTGCCTGATAAATCGTTTAAATAGTTTAAATCCGTGGATGAAGCACAACAATTTCTCGAAGGTCTATGTTTGAGTTTGGATGTCTATTAAATTTTCCGTTCCTTTATGTCTGTGTATATCTGGTTTATTAGTTAATAACCAGCTTATAGATTTGGACATTTTAACTTTGTAGAACTTTGCCCTTGGGTTGATTCCGTTTGTACTTTGTTTTGACGTACGGATGTTTATTATGTTTCTATATTAAAGTTCCTTTCTTTTTCCTTAATTGTTTCACTCACAATTTATTCAGGTAACCCATTTGTGGCGAAGGTAGTCCTCGGAGCGGAAACAGTCTTTTCTGATGTGGTTGACTTCATTGGTATGACCTCCAGCCACTTCAAATAAGCATCCACACCATTCAGAAACATGGACTCTATAAATGACTCAGCGACCCAGTATCCACTCTTTGCCTCTGTCACGGATGTAATGGTGCCCATGGGGGTGCATTTTGAACTTTGTGGCATACCAAACAGCTTTTGATCAAGTCTTCAATCTGTCTCTCTTTTCCCGGCCACCACATATAGCTCCAAGTGAGACTCTTCATCTCTGCTGTACCCAGGTGTCCTTCTTGAACACGGGTGCGCAGGCTTAGGGGGAACCACAACAGAGATCCATACATCAGCATCTGCTGACATACAGACAGTTGATCTCATCTCATTGAGAACTCTGGAAACATAGGATTACCATGAGCTGGCCATTCTTGCGTGGTGATGTAATAGACTTTTGACAAAGTTGGGTCATTCCTTGTTTCTTTTTGCATTTCAGAATTTGTTACTGGCAACTGAAGACTTCTCTTCTTCAATTGCCAAAAGTGGAAGACATGACAAGCCATCCACATTGCTGTGTTGTTTGGTACCCTTAAACTCCATGTCATAAGAGTGTGCTTCTAGGAAAAGTGCCCAATGTTGTAACCAGGTAGCAGTCATCACGGGGATCTCATTCCTGTGATTGTTAGTGGTCTGTCATTTGGGTAAACTTTTGTCTGTAGAGGTAGGTGTGGAACTTCTCTTTTCCCCATACTAGACCAAGGGCCTATCGGTCAATCTGTGCATAGTGGCATTCTGTGCTCATCACTGATCTTGAAGCAAATGCAATTGGGCATTCAGATCCATCTTCCATAGTGTGTGACAGAATGGCTCCAATGCCATAAGGGGACGCATGGCATGCCAGTCTGATGGGTCATAATGGGTGAGTGGGTGAGCAGTTCATCTGATGTTATTAGTCTCTTTGTTTCCTTCAATGCTCTTTCAAATCTTTCTCACCATTACCACTTTGCTCCTGTCTGCAACAGTGCATTTAAGGTGTGCAGCACTGTAGCAATGTTTGGGAAAAACTAGTGGTAGTAGTTTACAAAGTATGACCTGAGCCATGACACATTTTCCAGTTTGGATGCCTGTAGCACTGCTTCCATTTTCTCTTGTGATTTACATAAGCCATGCTTGTCAATGACATGTCCATAGTATGAAATTTCATTCTTGAAAAACTCACATTTCTCTCTCTTTGCAAGTACACCATACTCACTCAGCTTGGATAGCACTTTACCAAGGTTGTGGAGGTGCTCTTCATCATTCTTGCCAGTCAGTGATGATGTCATCAAGGTAACTTTGTGTCCCTGGGGTATGTTGGAGCATCTGGACCATTGCTCTTTGTATATTGCTAGGGCTGATGCAACACCAAAGATGAGACGATTATACTGGAATAATCCCTGTGAATATTGATTGTGAGGAACTTCCTGCTTGACTCCTCAATCTCCATTTGCCTATAGGCTCGTGACAAGTCAGTCTTTGAAACCCTCTTCCCACCTGTCAACTATGCTGATATGTCTTCTATTTGTGGCAGGGGATACTGCACAGTATGCAGCTCAGGATTGACACTCACTTTGAAGTTCCCACATGTGCAAACAGCTCTGGCCTTCCCTTTCTTGATCACCAGGACAATGAACGTGGCCCAATTGCTCCCCTCAACCTTGGAGAGAATGCCAGATGCCTCCAAGTTCTGTAGTTCAGTATCCACTTTAGGCCATGCGTAAGGCACTGGACATGCTTGAAACTTGGTGTTGCTGCTTCATGCAGTTCAATTCTGGCCTTTATGGCTTTGAGTTTACTAATACCCTTCTCAGACACCTTCTCATTGGCATTCAACAACTGTGACAGCCTTTAGTTAGTGCTACCATTTGGGCCACAGTTGTCTGTTGATGACACAATGAGAGATTTGATTGTCTACCAGTCTAGTTATTCACATCCGAAAAGTGCTGGCACTGGACTTTTCAATACCTAAAGCTCTGACTGCTGTGTTTGACCTCCACACGTCACATTCACTTTCCGTCTGCCTTTGAGAGACACTCCTTCACCGGTGTAGGTCTCTGTACACTGCTAGCACTGAGATCTTTTCCAATGGTAGCTTAGAAAATAGTCTGTTGTAGTCAGCCTCTGGAATTATGGACAAAGCTGACCCTGTATCCAGCTCCATTTTCAGTTTTACACCGGACACATCTATTGTGATCCAGATGATTTTGTGATCTGCTTCAGTAACACTATGCAGTTCTAGACATGACAGCTCACCTTTGTCAGACTCTGTTGTCTGATTCTGTCTCACATTTAGTGACTTCATGCATTTGTTTAGTTTTGTGTTTAAAATTTTTCACTCTGTGTAGTTTTTCTTTTCGGTTGTGCTTTTTGTCTGCCTTCCACACTCTCTATGTGACCTCGTCTGTGACACTTTCTGCAAACTTTTTCTTTGAAACAGCAGTCATTTGCATCATGGAAGGATTTGCCACATTAATAACATATTTAGCTTTTCCACCATTCTGAACGTTTTGTGCATTTCACATTCTAAACTCTTTTTCTATAGTTCTACAACATCCTTTGCTGCAGTCTCTAACGATATTGCAATGGTCAATGCCTGTTAAACAGTTAGGTCTCTTTCTGACAGTAGACTCTTTTAAGTGCTTTGACTATGCATGCCATATATAAGCCTGTCCCTTAATGCATCAGAAAATCCATCTCTAAAGTCACAGTCTTGGGAAAGTTTGCGCAGTTCTGCAATATATTCAGAAATGCTTTCATCCTTTGATTGGTTCCTTTTGTAAAATCTAAATCTCTCAGTGGTTCAGGGCTCAAGTGATTTTGTAAAATTGTAATAATTTCATCGAATGTCTTGCTTGCTGACTCTTCAGGAGGTACTAAATTGTGTAAAAGCCTGTATGTTTTAGCACCAAATGAGCTAAGAAGCGTGGAGACTTCCTTTTCCTCATCCACATCGTTCACGTTACAATACAGTTCAACCCTCTAGACAGACGATTCCCAGTCATCATTAGCACTATCAAGTTTGTCAACTTTCCCAACTAAGGGCATCGTCACCTTATTTTCAGTTAAACTTTGCTAGTTGTGCATCTTTCACTATGTACTATGCAGTCTTACTCATGTGTCTCTTTGTCTGTGTCCATGACTCCATGGCTGCCTTCTCTGTACTGTTTAACTCTTCCCTCTCGCTGTCACGTCCCATAACTGTCGGTACGGTCGGTGATGTTCTCTGACATTCAGGTTAGTATTCGTTGCCAATTTGTTGTGTCTGTGCAACTACATATCAATTGAATCAAAGCACCCACGTGGGAGATGATTAACTGGTGTATTCACATTGCAGAGAGAGTGAGAGAGAGAGAGAAAAAACACACAGATCATTGTGCATGCATAGACAGCAGATCAATGCGCTTAGTAAGTTACCAGTCCATCAGTAGCGCTAAGGAGAGTCATTGCTCTAAAAGAAACAGATTCATACAGTACAGATTTTCTGAACTGATGTTTACTTTTTTTAAAAAGTGTGTACATCTTTTCTCATCTCATCACCCACTGCACTTTCTCCCATCTCCCCTTCCCCCAGAAATGTAGGCAATGGGGCAATGTGAAGCTGAGGGAGCCGAAATTAAATAATATAACTTAAAGGAATTGGAAGTGTGCAAATCTTTGAAAGTGGTAGGATGCAATCCTGAGCAGTTTATAAAGTTATGGAATTCTGTTAGACTGAAAAAAGTAAATTGTGCTCAAGCTTCCAATTTGGCCACAGCAGGAGTCTTGCATTCAGTTATGGGCAAATTCAGTTCTCACCAGGGAGAGTATATAAAAGTTTTCAATAGGGAAAAGAAAGCCTGTTCCAGCCATGTGTTTCATTCATAGTTGAAGATTCACAGTGACATCAAGTTCTGCTCTTTAGATGTACTGACTATTGTACTCAGCACGAACAATAGTTTAAATAATGCATTTTCTTTTGATGGTCAGAAGACTCATGTTTAGTATGTCCACAGACAGATCTTCCAGAAAACTCTTGGTTCAAATTAGACTTGAGTTAAAGTGCTTCTGCTCTGAATTTCCATAGGGTTTGACCAGATTTGGGGTGGGGTGTAGTTACTTAGATTAATTGGAGAAGTTGGTGTTGAAGCACCTTCAGTAACTCCAAACGACTGAGGTTGGGTAAAATACTGAAAGGCTTTTATTCGCTGTACAATACGACCTCCATGGTGAGTGTCTGCCCCCGGACTGAGGGGGAGGGGCAAGGCGAACACCTTTATACAGGAATCTGTAGGAGGAGCCACAGGGGCAGTCAGCAGAGGGGCGTGTCCAGACAGGTAACCCAGTTACAACATATATATGGTTTACCACATTCATCCCTCCTTTTTTTAAAAAGAGTCCCACGGGGTGAAGTGACTGACAATATTTAAAACAAGTATATTTACAGGTCAAGTCTATCAGGCAGTCGAGTCCGTCGCTGTGATCTACGTAGCACCGGTGGTGATTGCACCGGCGATGGCGGTTGTGCTGGCTCCGGCCTGACTAATCCCTCATGCTTGTGCGTCATGCCCGGTATGGGAGTGTCGTGTGGTGTCTGTGTATGTGTGGTCAGTAGCGGGGTATGTGACGTATCCCTACAAAACTGGGGATATGACAGTAATTGGTGGGAGGGGCCCATCACACTTCATTGTCACGCTTTTCAGGTGGCTCTGGAAGTCGAGCCCCAAAAGCACAGGGGCACACAGTTGAGGCATGACCAGTAACGTAAAGTCTCAATATTCTGTGCCCTGCACCACTAGCGTCGCTACACAACCCCCCCAGATGTCTGTTGAATGCGACCCAGAAGCCATGGTGACCCTCTGACTTACCGGCCATAACACGAGTCCACAAGGCTGCTCCGTGTCCGGGTGGATAAAACTCTCGGTGCTGCCTGTGTCAAACAGGCAGCTTGTCCTGCGCCCCTCCACCAGGATGTCCATCATTGACCTTGCAAGCTGGTGGGGAGCGCTTTGGTTGAGGGTCACGGAGGCCAGGGTTGAGTCGCTGTCTTGGTCCGGCGTGGTGGGGTGCCCCGTGAGCACCCGTTGGTCGTAGGCAGTCGGAGGGGGCGCCGACCAAGGTGGCCACCCCCATGTCTTGCACGTGGTGGCAGTGTGCAGGGAAGATGGCGGCAGGCAAGATGGCGACCCCCAGTCATGCACGCGGTGCTGCTCGATCCCGCTCGCAATTTGGACTTACAGACCTTGGCGAAGTGGCCCTTCTTTCCGCAGCTGGAGCAGGTAGCTTGTCAAGCCGGGCAGAATTTCCGGGGGTGCTTCTCACGTCCGCAGAAGTAGCACTTCGTGGACTTGCGACTGGCGGCAGCCGAGATCGATTCGCCGACGGGTTGCGGGGTCTGCGGCGCCCATGAGGCCATCGGGGGATCGCATGCCTGGAGAGCCTCGGAGTTATGCAGAGCGACCTCCAGCGTGTCGGCCAGCTCGATCGCCAAACTTAAGGTAAGATAGACTTTTTCCAACAGCCGCTGGCGCACGTACACTGACCTGGTCCCCGTGATGAAGGCGTCTCTCACTAGGAGTTCTGCATGCTGCGCTGCCGTCAGCTCCTGGCAATTGCAGGCTCGCACGAGTGTCCGTAGGGCCTGGACGAACTCAGCACTTGATTCCCCAGGCCGTTGTTGCCGTGTCGCTAGTGATGCCGAGCATAGACGCTGTTTATCGGCCGCAGGTATTGTCCTGTGAGGACGCTCATCGCGCCATCGTCGCTCGGCTGGTCTCTGATCAGCAAACTGATCCTGGAGAGTAGAATTCTGAGCTTCGCTACGGGGTCGGTTGCTTTAATCTTCTCTAGGTACGCTTTGAAGCAGGCCAGCCAGAGTTTGGAAGCATTTCCAGCTTCAGGCGTTTGCTGATCGAGATCTAACTTGTCGGGTCTCAGAGCGTGTTCCGCGCTTTAAAATTTACAGTGAATAAAATTGAAGCACCTTCAATAACTCCAAAAGACTGAAGTTGGGTAAAATACTGAAAGGCTTTTATTCGCTGTACAATACGACCTTCATGCTGAGTGTCTGCTCTCAGACTAAGGGGGAGGGACAAGGTGAAATCACCTTTATACCGAAACTGTGGGAGGAGCCACAGGGGCAGTCAGCAGAGGGGCGTTTCCAGACAGTTAACCCAGTTAGAACATATCTATGGTTTACCACAGGTGTTATGTTACTTCTGTTTAAACGTACCGTGGGTTAACAGTAAAGAATCATATTCTGGAAGAATTAGAGAACTTTTATTTACAGTAATAAACAAACACGTCTTAACCCAGCCACGTGCTGGAACATTCTGGCAATCACGCGCATGCTCAGTGCTCTGTCCAATCATATACTGGCACATCATTGCACGTGATATCACTGCTTCTGGGATTGTGCAGCAGAGAACAAACTTCCCAGAATTCCTTCTGTACACTGTAGATGTCCAGTTGTTCATGGGCCAGCTGTAATTCAGAGCAAGAAATGAACAGTGGCTTGTTAGTGAAGTTTGGCAGTTAGTATACCAGAACGTATTTGTGTGACTGGGGAATTTCTATCTCACCTGCTCAGAATTAAATTGGGCAAGAGATCTAAGTATTCACAATGTCAACAAACTAGTGGACAAAGAGAAAGAATTTCAAATGATCTGTGTGTTTGAAATATCCAGTACCCTAGTAATCCTGCTTGTGACTTTACTTAATTGCAATGCCAGATGCAAATTATTTTTAAATTTGCCAGTCATCCAAAAGAGCAAGGGTTTGGATCATGAAGTGCGCATGCTTCATGGATTAGTCACAAGAGTTAATATTTAATTAGTGAAATGAATTTCACTAATGCTGGAATTGATAATCAATTCTTCTTTTGAAAAGCATTTGACAAGGTCCTTTGTGGCAGACTAGTCCAGAAGATTAAGTCGCAGGTGATTCACAGTGAATCATCCATTAGATGCAAAATTGGCTTTGTCATAGATGACAGAAAAGAGTGGAGAAGGAGTTTTTTTGTCTGGAGGTCTCTGGTCAGTGAAGTTGTGGAAGGATCAGTGCTGAGACTCAATTTGTAATGTATATTTAAGTGATTTGGAGGAGGACATAGGTTGTCTGATTAGTAAGTCTGCAGATCACACAAAAATGGGTGGAGTTTTAGATGGTGAGCAAGCTCATCAAAGGATACAGCAGTGTATAGATTAGTTAGAAATTTAGGTAGTGAAATGGCAGTTGGCGTTTAATCTGAACAAATGTGAAATGATGCATTTTGGCAGGTCAAATGCAAGAGAAAAGCACAGAGCTCTCTTCTTGCTGCTGTCATCTGGAAGAAGGTATAAGAGCCTCAGGATCCACACCACCAAGTTCAGGAACAGTTAATATCCCACAAGCATCAGGCCGTTGAACCAGAGGGGTTAACTTTAGTCAACTTCACTTACCCTGTCATTGAACTGTTCCCACAACCTATGGACTCACTTTCAAGGACTCTACAACTTATTTTCTCAATATGTATTGCTTATGTATTTATTATTATTTTGTTTTTTTTCTTGTTTTGTATTTGCAATTTATTGTATTTTGCACATTGATTGTTGTCTGTCCGATGAGGGGTAGTCTTTCATTGACTGTACTGTGATTCTTGTATTTACTATGAATGCCCACAAGAGAATGAATCTCATGTTTGTACGTGGTGACGCATACAGTATGTACTTTGACAATAAATTTAATTTGAACCTTGGATATGGTTTATCATGTAGTCATAAGAGATTTGTTGAATTGGCCATTTGATTATGGATTTATGTATTTCAGCACAGGATTGTGGGCAGACAGGCCTCCTCCTGTGCTGTACTGTTCTATGTTCTTTGTTTAATACAAACAAAATACAGACCTGGTGAAGGATCTCAGCCCAAAATGTTAATAGTTTATTTATCTCCGTAGATTCTGCCTGATCTGCTGAGTTCATGCAGCATTTTGTGTGTGTGTGTTGATAACCGCATAGTAGTGTTCCTGTATCAGCAATACTATCAATAAAGAAACTAAATATGTTCAAGGACTGCATTTCTTTGCAGAAAATACCCTTTGGCTGCCATTATTCAAACAAAAAAACTGTGATGTACGCTAGCTAATCATAATTCACATAGTTATGAATAAATTGCCACATTTAAACAGACTGCATCACTCATTTAGAGAGGGTTACATGTTGGTAACAGGCCAGGTAATTGTCCAGTGGCCTATCCGGACATCATAAGTTTTGAGAGGAGGGGATTTCACTCAGGTCCACTGCCCAAGTAGAATAGGGAGCAGTGGGTTGCTACAGAGAAATAAAGCTTTGAGCAGGGTCCAGTCCGCATTTGGGATTGATTAGCATGAGCAAATTAAAGGAAGGCAGGAGCAAGTACGGTGGTCGTCGTCACAGCAGCCGTTGTCTGCATGGGTACAGTCAGAGTGGTGATCTGGAGGCTTTAGCTCTTCGAGGCTTCAGCGAAGAAAAGCTTCAATCAGAGAAAGCAAAGAAAAGAAAAGGTCTTGTTTTTTTTTCTTTCCTTTCTTTATATCTGCTCAGCTAGGACAGTAGAGATGCCAGGCAGGGTAGTGAAATGCTGCTCTTGTGGGATGTGGGAAGGCAGGGAGATCTCCAGTGTCCCTGACTACTACAAGTGGGAGAAGCGCATCCAGCTGCAGCTCCTAATAATCCGTTCAGGAGTTGGAGCTGCAACAGGATGAACTCCGGGTCATTCGGGAGGCTGAAGGAGTGATAGACAGGACATATAGAGAGGTAGTTACACCCAAGGTGCAGGACACAGAAATCTGGGTGACAGTCAGGAAGGGGAAAGGGGTTAAGGAGCCAGTGCAGGGTGCCCCTGTGACCATCCCCCTCAACAACAGGTATATCACTTTGGGTACTGCTGGGGTGGGGGTTGACCTAACAGAGCAGAGTCACAGTGACTGGGTTTCTGAGTCTGGCTGTGACTCTGAAAGGAAGTGGGAAGAGGAGGCACACTGGGATGATAGGGGATTCATTAGGGGAATGGACAGGAGGTTCTGTGGGTGGGAACAAAATTCCCATGTGATGTGTTGCCCCTCAGGTGCCAGGGTCTCAGATATCTCGGATTGAGTCCTCAGCATTCTTAAGTGGGAAGGTGAACAGCCAGAAGTCATGGTCCATGTAGGTATCAATGACTTGGGTAGGACGAGAGACGAGGTTCTGCATAGGGAGATAGGTGCTATGTTAAAGTGTAGGAACTCCAGGTTTGTGATCTCAGGATTGCTAATTGTGTACGAGTGAGGCCAGAACTAGGAAGATTATACAGTTTATTACATGGCTAAGGAATTGGTGTAGGAGGGAGGGCATAAGATTTCTGGATCTTTGGTCTCTCTTGCAGGGAAGGTGGGACCTGTACAGAAGGGATGGCTTGCACCTGAACTGGAGGGGGACTAATATAGCAGGAAGGTTTGTTAATGCTGCATGGTGGAGTTTAAACTAGAGTTACTGGGGGATGGGAACTAGACTACCAGAACACTTAGTGGAGAGGTTGTGGAGGCAGATGTTGGTAAGACCTCAGACGAAGTTAGGAATCAAATGGTTGAGCATGGTGTGACTAGTGTCCTGAGCTGCTGTGTTTCAATGCAAGAGGTATTGAAGGGAAGGCGGATGATAGTGCTGAAGATGAGGTAGCTGGTTTACAAACAGAGGCGATGTGTAGTGAGGAGAGGCTGTTGATAGGGCAAAATTGCAGTCAACAGGATAAGTTTTAACTTAAAAGGTGGACAAAATCAAAAAGGGTGAATACATGACTGAAGGTGTTATATTTGAATGTGCAAAGTATATGGAATATGGTAGATGAACTTGAAACACAGTTGCAGATTGGCAGGTATGATGTTGTAGGCATCACTGAATCATGGTTGAAAGATTATAGCTGGGAGCTTAATGTCCAAGGGTGTAGTTTGTATCGAAAGGACAGGCAGGAAGGCAGTGAAACCAAATCATCAGAAACAGGTGACATAGGGTTGGAAGGTGTTGATTCATTGTGGATAGAGTTAAGGAACTGCAAGGGTAAAAAGATCCTGATGGGAGTTGTATACAGACCCCTAAACAGTAGTAAGGATGCAGTCTACAAATTACAATGGGAGATAGAAAATGAATACCAAATTGGCAATGTTACAATAGTCATGGAGATGTAAATACGCAGATAGATTGGGAAAATCAGGTTGGTGCTGGATTTCAAGAGAGGGCGTTTCTAGAATGCCTACAAGATAGCTTTTTAGAGCAGCTTGTGGTTGAACCCACTAGAGGATCAGCTATTCTGGATTGGATGTTGTGAAATGAACAGAATTGATTAGAGAGCTTAGGATAAAAGAACCCTTGGGTTCCTCCTGAATTTACCCTGATTCACCCTGAATTTTGATAAGGAGAAGCTAAAGTCTGATGTATCAGTATTACAGTGAAGTAAAGGGAATTACAGAGGCATGAGAGAGGAGTTAGCCAGCATTGGTTGGAAAAGAACACTGGCAAGGATGATGGCAGAGCAACAATGGCTGGAATTTCTGGAAGCAATTTGGAAGGCTCAGGATATATATATATATGAAGGACATTAAGAAGGTAAAGATGGAATGCAAACGTAAGCTGGCCAGTGATATTAAAGAGGATACTAAAAGATACTAAAAGTTTCTTCAGATACATGAAGTGTGAAGGAGAGGTGAGAGTGGATATCAGACCATTGGAAAAGGAAGCTGGAGAGGTAGTAATTGGGGAACAAGGAAATGACGGATGAATTGAATAAGTATTTTGCATCACTCTTCACTGTGGAAGACACCAGTAGTATGGTGGAAGTTCCAGGTGTCAGGGGTCATGAGGTGTATGAAGTTACCATTACTAGAGAGAAGGTTCTTGGGAAACAGAAAGGGCTGAAGTAAGATAAGTCACCTGGCTGAGGTGGTGTACACCCCAGGGTTCTGAAGGAGGTGGCTGAAGAGATTGTGGAGGCATTAGTCATGATCTTTCAAGAATCAGTAGATTCTGGAAGACTGGAAAATTGCAGATGTCACTCCACTCTTCAAGAAAGGACAGAGGCAGAAGAAAAGAAACTATAGACCAGTTAGCCTGACCTCAGTGGTTGGGAAGATATTGGAGTCAATTATTAAGGATGACGTCTCAGGGTACTTGGAGGCGCCTGATAAAATAAGTCGTTGTTGGCATGGTTTCCTCAAGGGAAAACCTTGCCTGACAAATCTGTTGGAATTCTTTGAAGAAATAACAAGCAGGATAGACAAAGGAGAATCTGTTGATGATGTGAACTCGGATTTTCAGAAGGCCTTTGATAAGGTGCTACGCATGAGGCTGCTTAACAAGCTACGAGCCCATGGTATTACAGAAAAGATTCAAGCATGGATAAGGCAGTAGCTGATTGCTAGGAGGCAAAGAGTGGGAATAAAGGGAGCCTTTTTTGGTTGGCTGCCGGTGACTACTGTGTTAGGGGTGTATGTTGGGAACAGTTTTTTTTTGTTATATGTCAGTGGTTTGGATGTTGGAATTGATGGCTTTGTTGCAAAGCTTGCAGATGATATGAAGATAGGTGGAGGGGCAGGTAGTTTTGAGGAAGTGGAGAGGCCACAGAAGAACTTAGAAGAGATGGAGAATGGGCAAAGCAATTGCAGATGGAATACTGTTTTGGGAATTGGGAAGTGTAAGGCCATACACTATGGTAGAAGAAATGAAAGGGCTGACTATTTTCTAAATGAAGAGAAAATACAAAAATCTGAGGTACAAAGAGACTTGGGAGTGCTTGTGCAGGATTCCCTAAAGGTTAATTTGCAGGTTCAGTCTGCAGTGAGGAAGGTAATTCTGATGTTAGCATTCATTTCAAGAGGATGGGAATAGAAAAGCAAGGATGTAGTATTGAGACTTTATAAAGTACTGGTGAGGCCTCACTTGGAGTATTGTGAACAGTTTTGGGCCCCCTATCTTAGAAAGTATATACTGAAACTGGAGAGGGTTCAAAGGAGGTTCACAAAAATGATTCTAGGATTGATTGGCTTGTCATATGAAGAGAGTTTGATGGCTCTGGGACTGTATTTACTAAAATTCAGAAAAATAAGGGGTAACCTTCTTGAAGCCTATTGAATGATTGATTGCGTGTAAGTGGAGCTAGTATTTCATATGATGGGGAGAGTCTAAGACCAAAGGACACAGCCTTAGAATAGAGGGGCATCACTTTAGTACGGAGATGAGGAGGAATTTCTTCAGCCAGAGAGTGGAGAATCTGTAGAATTATTTGCCACAGGCAGCAGTGAAGGTCAAATATACAAGGCCAATTAATATTTAAGACAGAAGTTGATAGATTCTTGATTGGTCAGGGAATGAAGGGTTACGGGAGAAGCAGGAGATTAGGGCTGAGAAGAAAATTAGATCAGCCATGATGAAATGGCAGAGCAGACTCGATGGGCCAAATGGCCTAATTCTGCTCCTATATCTTATAGTCTTAGGATGGTTTATTTGAGATGTGAGAATCTATACACAATCAGTTGAGATACACTCAATAGTCACTTTATTGGGTATACCTGTACATCTGCTCGTTCATGCAAATATCTAATCAGCTTATCATGTGGCAGCAACTAAATGCATAAAAGCATGTAGACATGGTCAGGAGGTTCAGTTTTTCTTCAAAGTTCAAAGTAAATTTATTATAAAAGTACAGATATATCACCATATACAACCCTGCAAATCACTTCCTTGTGAGCATGCTCAGTAAATCTACAGTATAATAACCATAGCAGAATCAATGAAAAACTGCGCCATCTGATCAAACAGCGGAATGGGGAGGAAATGTGACCTAAGTGACTGTCCATAGTATGTTTGTTGGTGCCAGATGGGGTGATTTGATAATCTAAGAAACTGCTGATCTGGAATTTTTGTGCACATCAATATCTGGAGTTTACAGAAAATGGTGCGAGAAACCCCATGCAAGGCTTATTGAGAAAGTAAGGAGGCTTAGGATCCAAGGGGATATTGCTTTGTGGATCCAGAACTGGCTTGCCCACAGAAGGCAAAGGGTGTTTGTAGACGGGTCATATTCTGCATGGAGGTCGGTCACCAGTGGTGTGCCTCAGGGATCTGTTCTGGTAGGTCAAATATGGCAGAATATAGTATTAATAGTAAGACTCTTGGCAGTGTGGAGGATCAGAGGGACCTTGGGGTCCGAGTCCACGGGACACTCAAGGCTGCTGCGTAGGTTGACTCTGTGGTTAAGAAAGCATATGTTGCATTGGCCTTCATCAATTGTGGGATTGAGTTTAGGTGCCAAGAGGTAATGTTGCAGCTAATAAGGACCCTGGTCAGACCCCACTTGGAGTACTGTGCTCAGTTCTGATCGCCTCACTGTAGGAAGGATGTGGAAACCATAGAAAGGGTGCAGAGGAAATTTACGAGGATGTTGCCTGGATTGGGGAGCATGCCTTATGAAAATAGGTTGAGTGAACTCGGCCTTTTTTCTTTTTTCCTTGGAGCATCGAAGGATGAGAGGTGACCTGATAGACGTGTACAAGATGATGAGAGGCATCGATCATGTGCATAGCCAGAGGCTTTCTCCCAGGGCTGGAATGTCTAGCACGAGAGGACACAGTTTTAAGGTGTTTGGAAGTAGGTACAGAGGAGATATCGGGGTAAATTTGTCACGCAGAGTCGTAAGTGCATGGAATGGGCTGCCGGCGACGGTGGTGGAGGCAGTTACGATAGGATCTTTTCAGAGACTCCTGGACAGGTATATGGAGCTCAGAAAAGTAGATGGCTATGGGTAACCGTAGGTAATTTCTCAGGTAAGGACATGTTCGGCACAGCTTTGTGGGCCAAAGAGCCTGTATTGTGCTGTAGGGTTTCTATGTTTCTCAACAAAAATATCCAGTGAGTGGCAGTTCTGTGGGTAAAAATGCCTTGTTAATGAGAGAGGTTAGAGAAGAATAGCCAGACTAGTTCAAACTGACCGGAAGTACCTCAAATAACCACGCATTACAACAGTGGTGTGCAGAAGATTACAGTATCTCCCAACACACAACACTGCAATCCTTGAAGTGGATGAGCTACAGCAGCAAAAGATTGCATGCACTCAACGTCCACTTTATTTGGTACAGGAGGTACCTAATTAAGTGACCGTTGAGTGTGTACTGTATGAATGAAACACATTTTAGAACTGTTCAAAAATTTTCAATTTGTTCTAAGGTTGCAAATAAGTTATCAAATGAATGGAGACACTTGATGTGTTAAGATCGCTCTCTGGGGTATGGTGATGTAATAGTTTATTTACAGGAGTTACAATCATAATCCAGAGGCATGAGTTTGAATCCCATCATGGCAACTTTTAACAATAGCAGCCATGAATCATCAGATTAGAGACCATGCTAGGAACTGGAGCTGCAGCTGGGTAAGCTTAAACTCATAAGGGAGAATAAGGAGGAGATAGATAGGTGCTCCAGGGAAATAGTCACCCCTAAGTTGCAGGAGGCAGGTAGCTGGGTAGCTGTTAGGAGAGAGAAGGAGAATAGGTGAGCAATGTGGAGTACCCCTGTAGCCATTTGCCATTTTAATAAGTATACCACTTTGGATACTGTTTGGGAGACAGCCAGTCAGGGGAAATGCCACAGCATCCAAGTCTTTAGCACTGAGTTTAGCTTTGAGGCTCAAAAGGAAAGGGCAGAGAAGTGGAGTGTAATGGTGATAGGGGATTCGATAGTTAGAGGAGCAGGCAAGGCATTCTGTTGACATGAAAGAGACATCCAGATGGTATCTTTCCTCCCACAGCATTCTAAAGGGAGAGGGTGAACAGCCAGAATTCGTGGTACTTATTGGTACCAAGGACGTAGGTAGGAAAAGGGAGGAGGTACTGAAGAGAGAATATGGGGAGTTAGGTAGAAAGGTGAAAAGCAGGACCTCCAGTATGGTCATCTCTGGATTACTGCCTGTGCCACGTGCCAGTGAAGGTAAGAAAAAAATGAATGTGTGACTGAGGAATTGGTGCAGGGGGACTCTGATCAAATCAAACCTTAGAAAGAGGTGAGCTAGGATTGGAAGATGTAGAATACTTGTGGGTAGAATAAAGAAACAGCAAGGGTAAAAAAAAACACTGAAGGGAGTTATATACAGGCCTTCAAACAGTAGCCAGGATGTGGGCTACAAATTACAATGGGAGATAGAACAGGCATGTAAAAAGGGCAATGTTACAATAGTCATGGGGATTTCAATATGGAGGTACACTGGGAAAATCAGGTTGGTGCTAGATCCCAAGAGAGGGAATTTGTAGAATGCCTATGAGTGGTTCTTAGAGCAGCTTGAGGTTGAGCCCACTAGGGAAAAGGTAATTCTGGATTAGTGTGTAATGAACCAGATTCAGTTAGGAAGCTTAAGATAAATGAATCCTCAGGAGGCTGTGATAATATTATGATAGAGTGATCCTGTAGCTTGAAAGATAGAAGCTAAAATCAGATGTATGAGTATTACAATGGTGTAAAGAGAATTACAGAGGCATGAAAGAAGAGCTGGCCAATGTTGGTTGGAAGTGGACACTAGCAAGAAGGGGATGGCGGAACAGCAGTGGCTTTAGTTTCTGGGAGCAATTCAGGTGGTGCAGGATAGATACATCCCAAACAAGAAAAAGTATTCTAAAGGGGGATGAGGCAACTGTGGATGACAAGGGAAGTTAAAGATGGTGTAAGCAAAAGAGGGGGCATATAATATAGCAAAATACAGTGAGAAGTTAGAGTACTGGGAAGCTTTGAAAAACCAACAGAAGTCAACTTAAAAAACAATAAGGAGAGGAAAATGAAAAATGAAGATAAGATAGCCAATAATGTAAAAGAGAATACCAGATTTTTTTTTCAGATATATATAGAGTAAAAGAGAAGCAAGACTAGATATTAGACCACTGGAAAATAATGCTGCAGAGGTCGTGATGGGGGACAAAAAAATAACAGACAAACTTAGTAAGTATTTTGCATCAGTTTTTACTGTGGAAGGCACTAGCAGTATGCCAGAAATTCGAGAGTGTTGGGGACAGAAGTGAGTGTAGTTGCTATTACTAAGGAGAAGGTTTGGAAAAGCTGAAAGGTTTGAAGGTAAATAAGTCACCTGGACTAGATGGAGTACACCCCAGGGTTCTGAAAGAGATAGCTGCAGAGAAGGCATTGTAGAGGCATTGTGGGGGCATTAGTAGTGACCTTTCAAGACTGGAAAATTGCAAATGTCACTCCACTCTTTAAGAAGAGAGGGAGGCAAAAGAAAGGAAATTGTAGGCCAGTCAGCCTGACTTCAGTGATTAGGAAGATTTTGGAGTCCATTATAAAGGATGAGGTTTCGAGGCATATGATAAAATAGGACAATGTCAGCATGGTTCCCTTAAGGGGAAATCTTGCCTGACAAATTTATTGGAATTTTTTGATGAAATAACGGGCAGGATAGACAAAAGAGAGTCAGTAGAGGTTGTTTACCTGGATTCTCAGAAGGCCTTTATAAAGTTCCACACATGAGGCTGCCAAACAAGGTAAGAGACCATGTTAACGCAGGAAATTTACTAGCATGGATAGAAGATTGGCTGACAGGCAGGAGGCAATGAGGGAGAATGAAGGGAGGCCTTTTCTGGTTGACTGCCATTGACTGGTGGTGGTCCGCAGAGGTCGGTGTTGGGACCACTTCTTTTCACGTTATAGGTCAATGATTTAGATGCCTGAATTGATGGTTTTGTGGCCAAGTTTGTGGACAATACAAAGATAAGTGGAAGGGTGGGTAGGGTTGAGGAAGCTGGGAGTCTACAGAAGGACTTAGACAGATTAGGGGAATGAGCAAAGAAGTGGAAGATGGAATATAGTGTAGGGAAGTGTATGGTCATGCACTTTGATAGAAATAATAAAGCCATTGATTATTTTATAAATGGGGAGAAAATTCGAAATCAGGAGGTGCAAACAGACTTGGGAGCCCTCGTGCAGATTTCCCTAAATATTAACTTGCAGGTTGAGCCAGTGCAACGTTAGCATTAATTTCGAGAGGACTAGAATATCAAAGCAAGGATGAAATGCTGGAGTTTATAAGGCATTGGTAAGACAGTACTTCGTGTACTGTGAGCAGTTTAGGTCCTCTTTTCTAAGACAGGATGTGCTGCTATTGGAGAGGACCCAGAGGAGGTTCACAAGAATGGGAATGAAAAAGTTAACATATGAGGAGCGTTTGATGACGCTGGGCCTGTACTTGCTGGAGTTTAGAAGAATGAGAGGTGATCTCATTGAATCCTATTAAATACTGAAAGCCCTAAATTGAATGGATGTGGACAAGATGTTTCCTATAGTGGGGGAGTCGAGGACCGGAGAGCACAGCTTCTGAATAGAAGGATGTCCTTTTAGAACAAAGGTGAGGAGGAATTTCTTTAGTGGTGAACCTTTGGAATTCATTGCCACAGACAGTTGTGGAGGCCCACTCATTGGGTATATTTAAAAGGATGGTTGATAGGTTCTTGATTAGAAAGGGCAACAATGGTTGTGGGAAGAATGTAGGAGAATGGTGTTGAGAGGGATATAATAAATCAGCCAAAATGGAATAGCACAGCAGATTTGATGATCCAAGTGGCCTAATTCTACTCATGCATTTTATGGTCTTATGGTCATTAAACAATCCCATCTGGTTCACTAGAGTATTTCAAGAAAGAAAAGTGGAGTTTCTTACTGATTTGGCCTATAAGTGGCAAGAAATACAGGAGGGACTCTTCTCTCCCTCCTCTGTTCAGCAGTAATTGGAGATAGATGCCATGTCTGCATCCTGTGAATGAATAGCTAAAACTGTGAAGGTCTAAGGTAACTGAAATGATAGTAAGCAGCAAATTATTACATAGTATTCACAGAAACATGGCTCACCCCTACACTTTCAGACGCAGCTCTCCAGCCCGAGGGCTTCACCATCCACCGCAAAGACAGGACAGCTGAGTCTTTTAAAGGTAGAGGAGGCACAGTATGCTTCCTGATTACCTCATCATGGTGTAGAGATGTGGCGGTCTGTCTCAATCCGCTCACCTGATTTGGAATATCTAGTGGTCAAATGTCATTCATTTTATCTGTTCAGAGACTTTTCCGCCTCATCGGGGTAGCGGTGTACATTCCGTGCATGGCTAACGTCAGGCAGGCACTGGAGGAGCTGAGCACTGTGATCAGCATTCACAAAACAATGCACCCTGATGCCTTCCCTATCACTGTAGGGAATTTCAACCAGGCCAGCTTAAAGAAGTCTCCGGCCAGCTGGCACCAACATATCACCTGTGGAACCTGAAGAGCCAACATATTCAACCAGTGTTACACCACCATCTCATGCCCATACTTTGGAAAGTCTGATCGCCTGGCTGTACCTTTACTCCCAGTGTACAGACAGAGACTAAAAACTGCAGCAGCAGTGGAGAGGACCAGAAAAGTATGGACAAGGGAGGTGAGGGAGCACTTGCAGGGCAGTTTGAGTCAGTGAACTGGACAATATTAAGCGATTCGTCTTTAAATCTGAATAAATTTACCACAGTAGTCACCAATTTCATCAAGACCCGTGTGGTGAGTGTCTGCCTTTAAGAACATGCCAGACAAATCCAAACCAAAAGCCATGGATAATCAGGAGAATCTTAGTCTGCTGAGGGCTAGGTCTGTGGCATTCAAAACCAGTAATCCATAACTGTACAAGAAGTCCAGGTACGACCTATGGAAGGCTATTTTAAGAGTGAAAAAAAAAACAACTGTTTGAAGTTAGAGACAGAATCAGATGCACGTCAGCTCTGGAGGATTTGCAGGCCATTACTTCCTACAGGGTGAAACCTAACATCATGAATAGATGTGATGTTCCACTCCCAGCTACGCTCAATGTCTTTTATGCAGGCTTTGAAGTGAAGAATAAAACACCTGTGCGAATACCTGCAGCATCTGGTGACCCTGTCATGTATGTCTCAGAGGCCGATATCGGAACATCTTTCAAGAGGATGAACCCTTGCAATGGATCAGGCCCTGATGGTGTACTGGGTAGGGCACTGAAGAACTGTGTCAACCAACTGTTCAAGGGTATCTTCAAACTCTCACTGTTGCAGTCAGAGTTCAAAGGGGAAAGAATCATACCATTGCCCAAGAAGAGCAGGGTGACTATCGCCCAGTTGCACTCACATCGACTGTGATGAAACACTTCAAGAGGGTGGTCATAGCCATGAACAACTCCTGCCTAAGGAAGGACCTGGTCCTGCTGCAATTTGCCTATCGCCACAATAAGTACAGCAGATGCCATCTCACTGGCTGTCCACTTGACCTTGGATCAGCTGGGCAATAGCAATACCTACACGAGGCTGCTGTTTATTGATTACAGCTCAGTGTTCAAATCTATCATACTCTCGGTACTAATCAACAAGCTCGAAAACTTGGGCCTCTGTACCTCCCTTGCAAATGGATCCTTAACTTCCTTAGCGGGAGACCACAGTCAGTACAGATCAGAAATAACATCTCCTCCTTGCTGACAATCAGCATGGGTGCACCTCAACGATGTGTGCTAATCCCAATGCTCTACTCTCTCTACACCCATGACTATGGCTAGTCACAGCTCAAACACCATCTATAAATTTGCCGATGACGCAGCTACTGTTGACAGAATTTCAGATGGTGATGAGGAGGCGTACAGGATTGACATAGATCAGCTGGTTGACTGGTGTTGCAACAAGAAGGCTGCACTCACTGTCAGTAAGACCAAGGAATCGATTGTGGACTTCAGGAAGGGGAAGTCATGGGAACACACACCGGTCCTCAGCGAGAGGGTAGAAAGGGGTGCGCAGTTTCAAATTTCTGGGTGTCAACATCTCTGAAGGTCTATCCTAGGCTCACACATTGATGTAATTATGAAGAAAACATGCCAGTGGTTATATTTCATTAAGAGTTTGGGGAGATTTGGTATGTTATCAAATACTCTAGTAAATTTCTACAGATGTACTGTGGAGAGAATTCTAATGGTTGCATCACCATTTGGTATGGAGGAGCCACTGCATAGGATCAGAAAAGCCTGCAGAGGGTTGCAAACTCCACCTGCTCCTTCATGGGAATTAGCGTCCCCAGCATCAAGGACATCTTCAAAAGGCGATGCCTCAAAAATGCAGCATCCATTGTTAAGGACCCCCATCACCCAGGACATGCTCTCTTCTCATTGCTACTAATCAAGGAGGTGGTATAGGAAGCTGAAGACGCACACTCAATGGAACAGCTTTTTCCTTCTGCCATTAGGTTTTGGAATAGACAATGAACCCATGCACATTATCTCACTATTTTCACTCTCTTTTTGCACTACTTATTTAATTTTGAAATATATATATGTGTGTGTGTATATTCTAATTGTAATTTATAGTTCTTATTATGTTTGGCATTGTCCTGCTGCAGCAAGATAATATATTTCACAACATATGCCTACAATATTAAACCTGATTCTGATTAGTCTCACAAAGGAGGTTAAATTCAGCTCCTATTTTTGCCCTGTTAAGTGTAATGGAAATGCTGACCAAGAGTGAAATATATTACTGTGTTGTCTGTGATCTGTTGGGGCAGCTTAAAGAAAGGCAAATTTCACAGGAATGCCGAACTTCTGCTTGTCAGATGTACTGACTGCTTTATTCAACATAAGCAACAACTGCAATAATCCATTTCCTTTAGTAGGTCATAAGATTCATGTTTGACTTGCCAGCTGTAACTGAGGTTTGAGCATGAATATTAGGCAAATGCTATTTAGCCAAGGCTCGTGGATTATGGGAAAGAATGGAGCAGTAAATGTTGGGTGGCTCTGAATGTCTCAGTTTGCCCAAGGTTTATGGCATCAGGCATATGTCTCCTGGCCTGGGAGTTTCTTTGGAATATGCTGGGATCTGCTAGTTAACAGGTAAAGTGATTTTCGTTCTCCAGAAGAGCATGTGTATACCTCCTGCTGTTCCAGGCTTGGTCTTAGTTTATACGCCATTAAACAAAATGCAGCAAACTTAAGGCCTACCCCAGTCGTATAAGATGTTCGAAAGATGTAGGCTTTGGATTTGGCACGCTGGTACCCTGGAACCCTGTCCTGATATGAAAGATGCAGAAAACATACCAATAGTGGCATTTGTCAGGAAAATTAGATGAAAAAACTTGGCGCTGACTTCCATACACTCCTTCAAAATTTTAAGTACTTTTGGATGGGAAAATAATAACAAGAGAACAAAGGAACGTAAGCTTATCAAGTAACATTTTATTTTAAAAACAGCTAAACAATAAACATCCACATTTCACAGATCTTAAAATTCCAAACATCCTGGCCTTCTAATCTGACCCAGGAGAGAGCCCATGCTAGAGTATGAGGATGTGATACTGTATGTATAATATTCACTTTCATATTGCTGAATGTGTTGTGGACAATAACTCACTTGTTGCAATGGTATTTAGGATTGTGTCTCAGGGCAGCAGGCATCAGATCCTCATCTGGCCTTTTTTCCTCGCCAGAGCTTAAGCCTAGTTTTTTAAAAAACAATTATTTTAAGGTGGTACCTGTGTGGCAGTACATGAAATGCTAATCTGCCATTTACCTTGGAGCCTTTAAGTGTTGAGGTGGTTGTCTTCTGACCCCAATCAATTCTGCCACAGTCCAAAGGGCGCAATGTGGAAATGGCTGAAGGCATTGATATAAATATATAAAGGTCATCAATGATCTTAAAGAAGAAATGTATAATTGAGGTGGAATTGTGTTTGAGAGGACAGAGGCATCCAGATAAAGTTTGGAACCAAAGTAGAAATAGAAGTAAAATGTGCTATCAAAAAAAACCACAAAGCTAAACCAGATTCATTGGGGATCAAACTATACGACGTTCTAAAGGAACCCCATTTTTCAGCCACATTCTATTTCACAAAACTATTTAGATAGGTCGATTTTTAGTTTATTATATAAGCTAGCATGAGGGATGATTTTAATGAAAATTGGACAGTTTCTTTATAATTCCCATCCTAACGCAAATGTCTCTTTTGATTGGTATGGAAGGCAAAAGTTTAAATCTAAAGGCAGCATCTTAAAAACATGGACATTGTCAACGTCCTAAATAAACCTCTGGAAATTTAGTCCAATAAAATGTGGCTTTAGCAGTGGTGTATTTTTCTGGAGAAATGAATTCCTGCACATGTTGGGAAACTGTATCACTAACAAAATAGATTTCTCAAGACTCTGATGTAGTCCAATTAAAGAAGACGGAAAGTAAGTCACCTAGCAGTAATGAAAACACTATTAAATACAGATGGAAAAAATTGACCCATCCAACTCTATGAGTTCATTTTCAAGTGCTTATACTATTGAAACTTGTTTTCTCTACGTGAGCAGATTTATATATATTTTATTATATTTGAATGGAAGTATAATATTAAATCAGATAATAGTGCCTGAAATTGACAGTTTTGATTTTTTTTGGGACCCTGTGTTCCTAACAATGCCAACATTTATTCACTGTCTATTAATTGCACTTGAAATGTTATGTTGAGTTGCCTTCTGGAATTACTGATATCATACTGCTGAACACAATCCCAGAATACTGCTGAGGAGGGACGTCCAAGATTTAGCTACAGTGATGAATGGCAATATAATACCAAATCAGGATTGTGTGCTAATTGAAGGGGATCTGTAGATGGAGATGATCCCCAAATGTTGAATTATGGTGTAGAATTATTACTTTTCTTGTGCTTATAATTTTTAAATAATTACCAATATATGTGTAATTGTTCATCGAATTTCCTAGTAAATACAGTATAGCTGATGCTGTATTTTATTTATTTTTATTATTTAGAGATACAGTGAGGATAGGCCCTCCAAGCCGCGCTGCACAGCAATCCCACAATTTAACCCTAGCCTCATCATGGGACAGTTTACAACGGCCATTTAATCTACTAGCCAATGCATCTGTGGACTGCAGGAGGAAACCAGAGCACCCAGAGGAAACCCACATGCATGGGAAGGGGCATACAAACTTGCTTACCGAGCTTGCCCAAAAGCTTCTCAGTTTTTCCACAACAGGTGTCACACCACCTGAATCTGGCTATTTTATAGGTTAGTTGTTATCACTGAAATGTTGTCATCTCCAGTCTGAGTATTAAATGACTATAGCTTTTATTGTCGTCTGTTTTTTCTTTATTTGTTCTTTGTTCTTGTAATACTTAATACTACCTGTATTAAGCCATAACCACCAAGTTTTATGCCGTATTCTTGACTTCCAAAGAATCTCCGGATCTTACCTGACTGCATCATTGTGCGGTAAGGAAGCTGCAAGGCATCTGACCACAAGATCCTATAGAGGATAGTAAGAGAATCAATGCAGTCTCCCTCCCCCCTTCTTGTGAGATTTTCCAGGAGTGTAGTAGACGAAGGGTCCAAAGCATTGTTTAGGATCCCTAGCACCATTTCACAATCTCTTTGATCCACTACCATCAGGTAGGAGGCACAGCAGCATCAGGACTAGGTCTTCCAGGCTGGGTAACAGCTTCTTCCCTTCAGGAACTAATGAATACCCTGCCACCACCAAGCTCTTGTCACTAGGACAGTGAGTTGTTTACGGTTTACTACTTATCTGTTCTGTGTACCACATGCATTGTGAATTATACTTTATAACTTATTTATGGTAATATTATGTTTTCTGTTCTGTGTGATATACTTTGTTGGTGCACTGTGATCGAGAGGAGCATTGTTGGTTTGGTTGTATATATGTACAGTCTGGTGACAATAAACATCAATTTGAATTTGAAACACTAATAATGCCTGAAGGTTGGTAGGGAATTGTGCATGCAGGCGTGGACTGCCTAATGTATGGAGGAGCTTTGTGGCCACGATTGTAAACGATTCAAAGATAGATAAAAGTACAGGTAGTGTTGACGATGCAGAAGGACTTGGGTAGGTTAGCAGAATGGGAAAAGAAGGGGTAAATGGAATACAGTATCGGGGAGTGTACGGTCATGCACTTTGGTAGAAGGAATAAAAGCATAGACTATTTTCTAAATAGGGAGAAGATTCAAAAATCTGAGGGAAGTTGGGTATCCTCATGCAGGATTCCCTAAACATTAACTTGCAGGCTGAGTCAGTGGTGAGGAAGGAAATTCAATGTTAGCATTTATTTCAAGAGGACCAGTATATAAAAGCAAAAATGTAATGCTGATGCTTTATAAGGCACTGGTGAGCTCATAGAATCATAGAACCATAGAACATTACAGCACAGAAACAGGCCTTTTGGCCCTTCTTGGCTGTGCCGAACCATTTTTCTGCCTAGTCCCACTGACCTGCACCTGGACCATATCCTTCCATACACCTCTCATCCATGTACCTGTCCAAGATTTACTTAAATGTTAAAAGTGAGCCTGCATTTACCACTTCATCTGGCAGCTCATTCCACACTCCCACCACTCTCTGTATGAAGAAGCCCCCCCTAATGTTCCCTTTAAACTTTACCCCCTTCACCCTTAACCCATGTCCTCTGGTTTTTTTCTCCCCTAGCCTCAGTGGAAAAAGCCTGCTTGCATTCACTCTATCCATACCCATCATCATTTTATATACCTCTATCAAATCTCCCCTCATTCTTCTACGCTCCAGGGAATAAAGTCCTAACCTATTCAACCTTTCTCTGTAACTCACTTTCTCAAGTCCTGGCAACATCCTTGTAAACCTTCTCTGCACTCTTTCAACCTTATTCATATCCTTCCTGTAATTTGGTGACCAAAACTGTACACAATACTCCAAATTCGGCCTCACCAATTCCTTATACAACCTCACCATAATATTCCAACTCTTATACTCAGTACTTTGATTTATAAAGGCCGGTGTACCAAAAGCTCTCTTTACGACCCTATCTGCTTGTGACGCCACTTTTAGGGAATTTTCTATCTGTATTCCCAGATCGCTCTGTTCCACTGCACTCCTCAGTGCCCTACCTTGTATGTTCTACCTTGGTTTGTCCTTCCAAAGTGCAATACCTCACACTTGTCTGTATTAAACTCCATTTGCCATTTTTCAGCCCATTTTTCCAGCTGTTCCAAATCCCTCTGTAAGCTTTGAAAACCTTCCTCACTGTCCACTACACCTCCAGTCTTTGTATCATCAGCAAATTTGCTGATCCAATTTATCACATTTGGAGTATTGTGAGCAATTTTGGGCCCCTTATCTAATAAAGGCTGTGCTGACATTGGAAAGGGTTCAGAGGAGGTTTGCGAGAATTATTCTGGGAATGAATGGCTTATCATATTGAGTAGCGATTGATGGCTTTGGGCCTTGCCAGAATTTAGAAGAATTGGGGAAGTGGGGGAATCTCATTGAAACCTATCAAATGATCAAAGGCCTAGAGTGGATATGGAGAGGAAGTTTCTTATGGTGGGGGAGTCTAGGATCAGAGGGCAAAGCCTCAGAATAGAAGGACATCCATTTAGAAAAGAGATGCGGATGGATTTCTTTAGCCAGAAGGTGGTGAATCTATGGAATTCGTTGCCATGGGCAGCTGTGGAGGCCAGGTCATTGGGTGCATTTAGGGTGATAGGTTCTTGGTTAGTCAGGGTATGAAAACTTATGAGGAGAAAGCAGGAGAGGAGAATGAGTTTGAGAGGAAAATGGATCAGCCATGGTGAAATGGAAGAGCAGACTCAATGGACTGAATGGCCTAATTCTACTCTTATGTCTTAGTGGCCTAGTAGAGTGCTATCTTAAAGGAATCATTAATAGTGCACAAAAGAGCAAAAGACTTAAACAATCATATATAGATTGAATATGATTTGATTGCAAGATATTTGGCCTGAAAATTTCTCTAAGTCCACCTCAAAAGTAGGAGGGGCTAGTGAAGAACTAACATTTTAAATGAGAGGAATTTTTCTAGAAACAAGGATAATTCCATAAACAACAATCCACATGTGTGTGAATATTCTGGCTCGTTAGAGATAAAGCAATAATCTGCTCTTCCAACTTTAAGCAGAAGGAGGCCACAATCTCTCAGTTTGTGATGCATTGATACACAGCTGCATATGGACGATTCATTCTGTTGAAGCATTTGAGTACAAGTACTTCATTTGGCATTGATTTTACTTTTTTCGGACTAAAAAACATCAATATTGAAGAATGGCATATGGTTTAATGTCGTTTCATAAGACCATAAGATATAGGAACAGAAGTAGGCCATTTGGCCCATCGAGTCTGATCCAATTCTTCCAGTCATCTTCACTCCCCTGCCTTCTCCCCATACCCTTTGATGCCCTGGCTGATCAGGAATCTATCTATCTCTGCCTTAAATGCACCCAATGACTTGGCCTCCACAGCCGCTTGTGGCAACAAATTCCATAGATTTACCACCCTCTGACTAAAGTAATTTCTCCGCACATCTGTTCTCATTAGACGTCCTTCAATCCTGAAGTCGTGCCCTCTTGTCCTAGTCTCCCCTACCATGGGAAATAACTTTGCCATATCTAATCTGTTCAGGCCTTTTAACATTTGGAATGTTTCTATGAGATCTCCCCTCATTCTCCTGAACTACAGGGAATACAGCCCAAGCGCTGCCAGATGTTCCTCATATAGTAACCCTTTCATTCCTGGAATCATTCTCATGAATCTTCTCTGAACCCTCTCCAATGTCAGTATTTATGAATCTTCTCTGAACCCTCTCCAATGTCAGTATATCCTTTCTAAAATAAGGAGCCCAAAACTGCACACAATACCCCGTGTGGTCTCACGAGTGCCTTATAGAACCTCAACATCACATCCCTGCTCTAATATTCGATACCTCTAGAATTGAATGTCAACATCGCATTTGCCTTCTTCACCACCAGCTCAACCTGGAGGTTAACCTTAAAGGACGCCCAAGTCCCTTTGCATCTCTGCATTTTGAATTCTCCCACCCCATCTAAATAATAGTCTGCCCATTTATTTCTTTCACCAAAGGGCATGACCATACACTGTCCAACATTTTATTTTATTTGCCATTTCTTTGCCCATTCCCCTAAACTATCTAAGTCGCTCTGCAGGCTCTCTGTTTCCTCAACACTACCCGTTCCTCCACCTGTCTTTGTATCATCAGCAAATTTATCCACAAATCCATTAATCCCATAGTCCAAATCATTGACATACATCGTAAAAAGCAGCAGTTCCCCACCAACCCCTGTGGAGCTCCACTGGTAACCGGCAGCCAGCCAGAATGGGATCCCTTTATTTCCACTCTGTTTTCTGCCGATCAGCCAATGCTCTACCCATGCTAGTAACTCCCCTGTAATTCCATGGGTTCTTATCTTGCTAAGCAGCCTCATGTGTGGCACCTTGTCAAAGGCATTCTGAAAATCCAAGTACACCACATCTACTACATCTCCTTTGTCTATCTTGCTCGTAATTTCCTCCAAAACTTGCAGTAGGTTTGTCAGGCAGGATTTTCCTCTCAGGAAACCATGCTGGCTTTGGCCTATCTTGTCATGTGCCTCCAGGTACTCCGTAATCTTATCCCTAACAATCAATTCCAACAACTTCCCAACCACTGATGTCAGGCTAACAGGTCTATAGTTTCCTTTCTGCTGCCTCCCACCCTGCTTAAATAGCAGAGTTACATCTGAAATTTTCCAGTCATCTGGTGCAATGCCAGAATCTATCGATTCTTGAAAAATCATTGTTAATACCTCCTCAATCTCTCCAGCTACTTCCTTCAGAACCCAAGGGTGCATTCCATCAGGTCCAGGAAATTTTTCCACCCTCAGACCATTAAGCTCCCTCAGCATCTTCTCAGTCATAATTTTCACTGCACATACTTCACTTCCCTAACACTGTTGAATGTCCAGTATACTGCAGATGTCTTCCACTGTGAAAACCTATACAAAATATGCGTTCAGTTCTACTGCCATCTCTGTGTCTCTCATTACAATACCTCCGGCATCATTTTCTACTGTTCCTATATCTACCCTGAACTCTCTTTTACCCTTTATATACTTGAAAAAGCTTTCAGTATCTTCTTTGATATTAGTTGCCAGCTTCCTTTCATAATTCATCTTTTCCTTCCTAATGACTTTCTTAGTTTCCTTCTACAAGTTCTTAAAAGCTTCCTAATCCTCTATCTTCCCACTAGCTTTGGCTTCCTCTGTTTTGCTTGTACTTTGGCTCTGAATTAACTTGTCAGCCATGGCAGTGTCCTTCTTATATTTGAAAAGTTCTTCTTATTTGGAATATATCTGTCTTGCTCTTCCCTCATTTTTCGCAGAAACTCCATCCATTGCCGCTCTGCTGTCCTTCCTGCTAGTTTCCTTTTCCAGTCAACCTTGGCCAGTTCCCCTTTCAGGCTATTGTAATTTCCTTTATTCCACTGAAATACCAACACATTGGAATTTAATTTCAAATTTCAAAGAGAACTCAATCATATTGTGATCACTGTTCCCTAAGGGTTCCTTAACCTTAAACTCTCTTATCACCTCCGGATCATTGCACAACACCCAATCCAGCACAGCCAGTCCCCTAGTGGGCTCAACAACAAGCTGTTCTAAAAAGCCATCCCTTAGACATTCTACAAATTCTCTCTCTTGAGGTCCAGTACTGGCCTGATTTTCCCAATCCACTTTCATGTTAAAATCCCCAACGATTATCATGACATTGCCCTTCTGACACGCCTTTTCTATCTCCTGCTGTAATTTGTAATCCACGTCCTGGCTGCTGTTTGGAGGCTTGTATACAACAGCCATAAGGGTCCTTTTACCCTTGCCATTTCTTAACTCAACCCATAGAGACTCTACACCTTCCAATCCAATGTCATCCCTATCTAATGATTTAATATTATTACTTATACACAGGGCCACACCACCCCCTCTGCCTACTAACCTATCTTTCTGATTCACCGTATATCCTTGGACGTTCAGCTCCCAATGGCAGCCATCCTTTAGCCAAGTTTCAGAGATAGCCACAACGTCATACTTGCCAATCTGTAGCTGACTTTCAGGATCATCCATTTTATTTCCTATGCTGCATGCATTCAAATACAACACATTCAGTCCAGTATTTGTTGCTTTCTGTTTTAATTGCACCAGCCTCTATTGCCCTGTAACTCATCCCATTGGCTGTGATTATGCCTCATCTCTTGCCTGTCCTTTCTATCATCTCTGTCGCATGCTATCTTTGATTTATTTCTGTTTTCCCCTTCCTCAGCCCTATCACTCCAATTCCCACCCCCCTGTCAAATTAGTTTAAACCCTCCATAACAGGTCTATTAAATCTGCCCAGGGATATTGGACCCCTTTGGGTTCAGGAGTAACCCGTCCTTTTTGTACAGGTCGTACCTTCCCCAGAAGGTGACCGAATGATCCATGAACCTGAAGCCTTGCCCCCTACACCTGTCTCTCAGCCACACTTTAATATGCCTGATCATGCTAATCTTGTGCTCGTTAGCATGTGGCACAGGCAGCAATCCTGAGGTCCTGCTTTTCAGCTTCCTATCCAACTCCCTGAATTCTCTCTTCAGGACCTCCTCCTCCCTTTTTCTACTTATGTCTTTAGTACCAACATGTACCAAGACTTCTGGCTGTTCAGCTTCTCTCTTCAAAATACTCTGCACCCAATCCAAGACATCCTGTACCCTGGCACCTGGGAAGCAATAAACCATGCGAGTATCTCTTTCAGGCTCACAGAACCTCCTGTCTATTCCCCTCACTATGGGATCCCCTATGACTACTGCAATCCTTATCCTCTTCTCTGCCTTCTGCACCACGGAACCAGGCTCGGTGCCAGAGACCTGATCACCGTGGTCATCCTCTGTCAGATCACCAACCCACCCGCCCAACAGCATCCAAAATGAGATCACGATTACTGAGGGGGATGGCCGCAGGGTTTCTCTACTGTCTGAGCTCTTCCCATCCCTTCCCTGACAGTCACCCACTTACCTAACTCCTGCAGCCTCGGGCTGACTAACTCCTTGTTTCAAAAGTTTAATAGTACATATTAAGAAGGAATGCTGTATATTTTTACTTTTTTTTTATGCTCTGTTCCTATACTCAGGAGGTCACTTTATTCTATTTTTCCCAGAACAGGCATCCTGTGCACTCCGTCAAGTGTGAGTCAATTTAGTGATACTGTACTTGGCGTTGTAGGCTATGTTACATTGACCCCAGCGACTATTAAGTTTTTTGATGAGAAACTGGATTGTATCCTTATTTGGCGTTCTACATGCACTGCATTTAGTTTTAATGACAAAATGGAAACTGCAGCCCTGCTGACCCCACCCACCCCCACACCAACATTCATAAAATTTACTGCTAAAAAAGAGTCAGAGTGGTTTTCCCATGACCACTGCATTAAAACACGCCCTGCCGCTAGGAAGCATGGAAAGCAGGTTCCAGCATTAAAGAGCTCCCTTCATGGTAACCAAACTACAGCAGCATAAAAACTGCCGTAGGGATGAGGGAAAATGTGGGGGAGGGGATAGACGCGCCTTTGGTGCGTGTGGCCACACAATTCCCACCAGTCCCCGCCAACTGCAATCGCTGTCACGTTGTGAGAAGCTCCTCGCTACTGCAGGTCACAGGTTCATTACTCAGGCAAAGATTGCTGCATATCTGTGCCATGTATAATTCTGAAAGCCTGCAGTAAGCACTGTGAAGCCCAGTAATGATGTAACAAATGTGCACAGCAAATGCAGGCAGTAGCACAGTGAAGTCCCAGGCGGAATCCTCTATTTCCTTTCTCCTTGCCAAATTGCTGCTGGGATTGCTCCTTGTTTTACTGCTGGTTATAAACAGAAGTGGTTGGCTGTACTTTATTACTCCATTTTCCTTGTAAGTAATGAGGAAATGAGTGTCTTGTACATTGATGACATCATTGCCTGTGCACAAATTAAGCCAAAGAAACACCAGCTGCATGAAGATGAATTATGTCTGGTTCAGTTTCCTGAGTGCAACAGTTTTCGTGCACTATTTGTGCATGAAGTGGATACTATCTTTGCACCTCCAATTCTAGGTATTTGAGCTTTCAAAATCAGTTTCACAAATCTTATCTTCTAATTTTCATCTACTTTACACTGAGTAGAAATATATGCAAAGTGCAAGGGTGAGGTGGGACTGGAGAGATAAATTGAACACAGTAGTCTTTGTAGGGAGGAAAACCTCATTGTCCTCTCAATGGGCCTCACGCCAACTTTTTATGTTGTGATACTGTTTTTCAGCAAGTTCCCATTTCAGTATACCCCCTGCTATACAGAGTGCGTAAAGTGACAGAAGGTTTCAGCAGAAATTCCCATCTCCCTAATCACTGCCTCCAAAACCTTCAGGTCTCTGAATTACCAGTTTCTAAAGGGGCTCTTGTAAGTTATTCAAGATCTTCCAGTCCTTGAGATCCCAATGAAATTAAATCAAATAATCCTGTTTATTTACCAGCAAGTTGATCTTCAATACTCATTTGCAAACAAATATGGAGTTTCTAACCAATATATCTATCAATCAGTGTCACATCAGACTCCAGGAATTGAAATCAGTATAATTCCCCCACTAACGCAAATCGGAAATCTCCTCTAGTACTATGAGTATCCAGTACTTTTCCAAATCTAATTTTCCATATATCTCAGTCTCCCCTCCATTTGACTATTGCCACCCTCATTGTTAATCTTGCATTTTGAAGCTGTAATTCCACCACCTTATCACAGACTGTGTTTATCCAAGCTCTTTTGCCAAGGTCCAGAGTTACTTAATTCCAGCGAAGTGCCTTCAACCTGAAACATTATCTCTGTTTCCCTTCCCAAAAATTTAATAGGCACATCAGAGTCAGCTTCTTCCCGCAAAGGGTGTGCATATTTGGAATGAGCTGTCAGAAGTAGTGAAGAGGAGAGGTTTGGAGGGCTATGGGTTACTTCACTGGCCGTGGACAAGTTTGGCTGAAGGGCCTGTTTCCAGAGATAAATCTGCAACTCTGTACAACCTGGCCTGCTGAGTCCGCCATTTTCTATTTTATTATACAATTATAATCAGAAACAGAAGCAGAATCGGATTTAATATCACTGGCATATGTTGTGAAATGTGTTGTTTTGCGATGGTAATATATTACAATATATAATTTTTAAAAGCTAAATGTAAAATTAGAAATATGTAAACAATTTAAATTAAATAAGTATTACAAAAAGAGAACAAAACAACTCCAGAGATGCTTCCTCCAATTCATCTCCACTCCACCCCCATTTTTCAATCAACTCTGTAGACATTTACTTTATCGGAGAAACTAAGTATATCCTTCATAAAGATATTGAAAGTGAAATGAAATTAATAGGGCAGAGAAGGAGAAAGTGTGGTAGAGCACAATCTTGCTATATCAGGCAGTCTAAATTGCTTATTACCATGCTCAAAGCTTGATGTATCAGTAAACAAAATGCCTCATGCTAAATCAGCACAAGCAAGAACATAGGAAAGTATGGCACTGGAATAGGTTCTTCAGCCCACAAGATCTGTGCTAAATGTTTTCTACCTGTATGTGGTTCATAACCTTCTATTCCCTGCATATTCATGTGTCCAAAACAGCCTCTTAAAAAACACTATCGTATCTACTTCCACCACAACCCCTAGCAGCCTGTTCCAGGCAACTAACACTCTCTTTGTAAAAAATTTTCCCCACATATATCCTTTAAACTTTACCCCCTCACCTTAAATGTACATCCTAAAGGTATTGATTTTTGTGCCCTGGGAAAAAAATTCTGATTCTGATTGTCTATGCCTTGCATAATCTTATAAATTTCTATCAGATCTCTCCTCAGCCTCTGTCGCTCTACAGAAAAAAAATCCAAGTTCATCAAACTTCTCCTTATAGTTCAAAGCAACACACACAAAATGTTGGAGGAACTCGTCAGGTCAGTCAGCATCTATGAAAATGAATAAACAGTCGGTGTTTCAGGCACAGATCCTTCTTCAGGACTCTGGCTTCCTGTATCTGCAGAATCTCTTGTGTTTATCCTTATAGATTCTTCTAATCCAGGTAAACCTCTTCTGCACTATTTCCAAAGCTTTGACATCCTTCCTATAGTGGGGCAAGCAGAGTTGCACACAGTACTCCAAGTGCAACCTAACCAAAGTTTTATATAACTACAATATGAGCCACACTCAGTGCCCCTGACCAGTGAAGGAAAGCATGCCGTATACCTTCTTTTCCATCCTATCTACTTGTGTGGTCACTTTTCAGTGAGCTATGGACTTGAATCACACGATCACTCTGTACATGATGAATGCCGTTAAGGATCCTGCTATTAACTGTAGAATCTCTCCTTACATTAGACTTCCCATTAGCTAGAGTTATAGTCCACCTGCCTTTTCTCCACCCATCAACATGTATTAAAATTTCAAACAAGAAACAACTGCATTCAGAGTTAAGAATTCTATCACAGTTATGAACGCATTAAAACATCTAGGTGGTGTTGTCTAGCTGCATTTGCTATCTTTCACATCACTGATTCTCATTGCAAAAAGAACATAAAAGTTAGTATCACCTTTAAATAACTTTTACCATGATTCCTTCTCCTGAGAGGAATACAGTACAAAAGCAACCAGCTACGTACAGAGTAAGATCACTAAATATTATGACTTTACTAAATTGAATAGTATTCCTCCTTATTATATTATGCAAGAATAAGTGAATAATTTGAATCTGTCATGTCCATGCTTATCATGTAATTCAGTTTTATGTAATTCTGCATTTGTTCCTCAATCACTTTGATAAATAGGCAAGCTTCAGCTATTTTTGTAAAGAATCTGTTAACAATTTTATTCTATATAATGCACAGGGGAAATATTTTCCCTTGGTCAGTAGGGTTGCAAACAGGGAAAGAAGTCTCCGCTGAAAGTTGAAAGTTGTTAGCAATTCTGCATTTCTAAAAAGATTGCTGTGAGAGAATCAAAGTAACAGAAAAGTGCTATATCTTTAACATTGCCCAATGTAGAGAATAAATTAATAGATTTATTTTGTATAAAACTAAAGACAAGTGAGCTAAAAGATCAAGAACTAAATAATGGAACACAATTAGGAGCTAATAAAGCGTGGCCTCATCTCATTAGTTCAACAGCTCATGATGCACTAGTGCCTCATTTTAGCCTTGAGCCTTTCATACTCTGAACAATTCATAACACAACTGGAAATGTTTCTGACACTTTAAGACTTTGCAAACCCAACCACACTGAGACTTCTTGTATAAACTGAGTTACTTCTTATAATCCATTTGAATTGAGCATATGGAAGTCTATAAGCTAAGTGGATGTTGAAATGGGGTCCATATTGGTATTCTGAAAATTTGTTCCTTTAATTTTAAGGGAATGAATCGGTGACAGTGGTTAAGTTTCTGGCACTTATTTCATAGCTGTTTTGCTATTTATCCTTTTGGTGAAGTTGCTTGTTTAAATGCTTACTATACTGATTAAGCAGAAAATATTTAGTGGGAGCTGAGTCTTTTCTGTTATCAAAGTCAGCTTCCTTAGCATTACTTCTTCGTATGCTTTAACCATTTGATGTATCCCCTTGGCTGGGTCTTTGTTCTTTCAGAGTGTCAAGAAGACTGGAAACAAGCAAGACACAATTTTTGGCATTTAATGGGATTATTTATGAGCTGCCATTTTAAGCCAAAGCTTTGTGGTAGCCACTTTGATATAAACATATGGGAAAAATCTGCAAGCAAACTTAACATTTCTTCAAAAATACGTAGAAAAGAACTACTTCACAGCAGGGGTAGTACAGTACGCACTGTTCAATTTGAACTAGCAGGTCTCCATTGTCTTTGCCAAGATTAGTCTAATTCTGTATTTATGCTAAAGAAATTATGCACTGTCATGCCAGGAGAATATGAAGAGAAAATTGTTTTTTTGGAACTTCTCAGTGATTTTGTCTCTGGGTTCCTCTGAACTAAAAAAAAATCTTTACCTTTTCATGACACCAATAAAATCAAACTAATTTCTTGCCCGAAAGACTGCCATTGCACCATCTATGGATTGAAAACAACCACATTTGCTACCAAATCTGCCCCATCCCAAAGGAACGTCCTTACGTTTTTCTCTTTCTCTCCTTGTCTGTGTCTCTCTGCCTCTCCGTCTCCGCAGCCACCTACCACCTCGAAGGTTGCCTGTGGCATTTCCTTTACTCGCCATTGGTTGCCATGTCAGTTTAATAATGAGATTCAGAACTTGATATCAGGGGCTTCTCAGTGATGACTAATCTGCAAAAGGAATAGTCTATTGTGTTTTCTGCAGTTGCCACATTTTACCTTACCTTACATATAATGTGTAATCCAAAACCTCAATAGTTGCAGTAGGTATCTAATAACTAATCTGCTTCAGAGCTTGTTTTTTTATTTTGGGCAGCTCCCAAATAAGACCATAAAATATAGGAGCAGAAGTAGGCCATTTGGCCCATCGAGTCTGGTCCGCCATTCAATCATGGCTGATCCAATTCTTCCAGTCATCCCAACTCCCCTGCCTTCTCCCCATACCCTTTGATGCCCTGGCTAATCAAGAACCTATTTATCAATGCCTTAAATGCTCCCAATGACTTGGCCTCCACAGCCACTCGTGGCAACAAATTCCACAGATTTACCACCCTCTGACTAAAGTAATTTCTCCGCATCGCTGTTCTAAATCGAAGTCCTTCAATCCTGAAGACGTGCACTCTTATCCTAGACTCCCCTACCATGGGAAATAACTTTGCCATATCTAATCTGTTCAGGCCTTCTAACATTCGGAATGTTTCTATGAGATCCCCACCCCTCATTCTCCTGAACTCCAGGGAATACGACCCAAGAGCTGCCAGACATTCCTCATACGGTAACCCTTTCATTCCTGGAATCATTCTCAAATGCCTGATGTCTTGGACTTGCACCTCATTCAATGTGCTGTAAAGGTCCCCAGAATCTTCTGTATGGCTATTCTGATGCAGGAAACGATTGTTTTGTCTCTATTATAGCTAATGTTGCTCCGTTATTCAAGAAAGGCTCCAAGAATAAGCCACAAAATTACAAGCCAGTGAGTAAATTATTGGAAGGTATTCTAATGGACAGGATATATAAGTATTTGGATAGACAAGGTCTGATTAGGGATAGTCAACATGGCTTTGTGCAATGATCAGTCGTGTCTAACCAATTTTTTCAAGCAGGTTACCAGGAAATTTAATGAGAGAAAGGCAGTAGATATTTTCTCCATGTACTTTAGCAAGGCCTTTCACAAAGTCCCACATGGGAAGCTGGTCCATAAGGTTCAATTGCTTGGCATTCAGAATGAAGTAGTAAACTGGATATAACATTGGCTAAGTGGGAGAAGCCAGAGAGTAGCGGTAGATGGTTGCCTCTCTGACTTAAAGCCTGTGACTAGTGGAGTGTTGCAGTGATCAGTGCTGGTCAATTGTTGTTTGTCATCTATAATTGATGATTATTTGGATGATAACGTGATAAACTAGATCAGAAAATTTATGGATAGCACTAAGCTTAGGGGTGTAGTGGACAGCGAGAAAGGCTATCAAAGCTTGCAGTGAGATCTGGACCAGTGGAAAAACGTTCCAAAAAATGAAAGATGGAATTTAATGCAGATGGAATTTAATAAGTGAGATGTTGCACTTTGGGAGGACAAACCAGGATCGGACTTGCACGGTGAATTGGAGTGCCGTGGAACAAAGGTATTTTGGAATACAGATCCATAATTCCTTGAAAAGTGATGCCACAGGTAGATTGGATCGTAAAGAGAGTTTTTGGCATATTGTCCTTCATAAATAAGAGTATTGAGTGCAGGAGTTGGGATGTTATATTGAAGTTGTTGGTGAGGCCAGATTTAGAGTATTGTGTACCCTCCCTGCAAGAAAGACATAATAAGATTGAAAGAGTACTGAGAAACTTTACAACAATGCTGTTGGAACTCGAGGACCTGCATTACAAGGAAAGGTTGAATAGGTTAAGATTTTATTCTCTGGAGCATAGAAAAATGAGGGGAAATTGTTAGAGATATACACAATTTTGAGGGGTATAGATAGGGTAAATGCAAATATTTTTTTCCCACTGATATTGAGAGAGAGTAGAACTAGAGGTCATGGGTTAAGGGTGAAAGGTGAAATATTTAAGGGGAACCTGAGGGGGAACTTCTTCACGCAGAGAGTGGTTTAAGAGTGGAAGTGGTGGGTGTGGATTTGACTGCAATAGTTAAGAGAAGTTTAGATAGGTACTGTATATAATTGAGAGGTATATGGAGGGCTTTGGTACAGGTGTGGGTGAATGGGATTAGGCAGAACAACAATTCTAGATGGACTGAAGGGCTTGTTTCTTTGCTGTTGTGCTCTATGACTCTATTTCTTAGGGACTGTAAACATCCTCAGAGGATGGGTTGAAAGGTTGTTCCCATTTAGTGGGTAGAGCTCAATATGTTTTGTTCATAATATGTAAATATCTGAATCTTGCTGCGGGTACTAATTTGTTCCTTTTGTTGGTGCTGCTCAGCAACTCCAAGTTCCAACTATTCTTCCTGAATTACATTCATGAATTTCATCCAGTGCATTTTTCTGCTTCTTCTTCTTTGTCTCTGTGAAGGTGGCTGCTTCTGGACTGGTGTTTAAATAATCTGAAGGGCTTTGTGGAGGATTATGCATTGGTCATCGGTTTCTGATTTTTAGAGTGCCCAGAGCAATAAGAAAGGAAGCATGTGCTTAAACAAGCCATTGGAATAGCCACACTGGTATGAAAGCAGATAAGCTCAGGTAAGGACAGAATCAGGCTGTGTTAGAGAGAGAGTAAAGAAGGCAGACTTGTTCATGGAGCAGAAGCAGTCTGGAGCATCAGTCTGGCTCTATTCTCTCATAGGGACAGAGACAGAAAATATGGAAAGGAACCTGTGATTGAGTCTGAAACCAAGAGACAAGCTGTCTACCCTTATCTTTTATAAGCCCACCAGTTCCTATAGCTATCTTGACTATACCTCTTCCCATCCTGACTGGTAAAAATGCCATTCCATTTTCTCATTTCCTTCTCTGCCACATCTGTTTCCAGGGTGAAGCTTTCCTTTCTAGGACATCAGAGATGTCCTTCTTCAAAGGTTGGGATTTCCCTTCCTCCACCATTAATGCTACCCTCAGCCACATCTCCTCTTTTTCCCAGACATCTATGCTTACCCCATCTTCCTGCTGCCTTGGCAAGCATTGAGTTCCTTTTGGCCTCATCTACCACCCCATGAACCTCAACACATCGTTTTGTGCAATTTCTGCCATCTTCAATGGAATCCTAGCAAGCACATATTTACCTCCCCCACACTCTCTGACTTCCACAAGGATTGTTCTCTCTGTGTTTCCCTTGTTCATTCATCCCTCCCCACTAATCTTTTTCCTTGCACTTGTCCCCGAAAAAGGAAGAAGTGCTATTTACCTCCTCCCTCACCTCCAGTCAGGGATCCAAACAGTCCTTCCAGGTGAGGCAACACTTCACCAGCGAATCTGTTGGGTTCATCTTCTGTATCTGATGCTTCCAATGCAGCCTCCTCATCACTGGTGACACCCGACGTAGTTTGGGAGACTGCTTTGTCAGGCACCTCAGCTCCATCTGCAAAAAGCAGAATTTCCCATTGACCAACCATTTCAATTCCTATCCCCATTCCTTTTCCAACATGTCAGTCTGTGGTCACCTCTTCTGCCATGATGAGGCTACTCTCAGGTTGGAACAGCAACAGCTCAATGTACCCTCCAACCTGAAGGCATGAACATCAATTTCTCCAACTTCCAGTAATTTTTCCCTCTCCTTTCCGTTTTCTTCATTTCCCCACTCTGGCCTCTTACCTCTTCTCCTCACCTGTCCAGTAGCTCCCCCAGTTCCCCTGCTCCGTCCCCTTCTCCCATGGTCCACTCTCCTGTCCTATCAGAGTCCTTCTTCTTCAGCCCTGTGCCTTTACTTTATTCCCCCTCCCCCACCCACCTGGCTTCATCTATCACCTTCTCACTTGCCCTCCTTCCCCTCTCTCCCCCCCGCCAACTTTTTATTCTGGCATCTTTCCACTTCCTTTCCAATCCTGAAGAAGGGTCTTGGCCCGAAATGTCGACTATTTATTTCCATAGATGCTGCCTGACCTGCTGAGTTCCTCCAACATTTTATGTGTGTTACTCTGAAACCAATAGATCAGTCTTATTCCTGTTTCGTGGAGGAAAATTCGCTTACTTTATTGAATATTGTACTTTAAAATGGTTTAATGTTTCTATTTATGACTCACTATACAAATTTACTGAGCACAATGTGCTGCTTTCTTTATTGCCAAACCAAGATTCTGTGTTTGTCCAAGACGATACATAGTGTCCTTAAGGATTAAACATGGAAAGGAAATAACATACTAATGGAACCAAATCCTTCCCTGAGTTAGTTAAAAGTAACAGACACGAAGTGCTGGAGGAATTCAGCAGTTCAGACAGCATCTGTGGAGAGGAATAAACAGTTAACATTTCAAGCTGAGCTCTTTCATGGTGAAATTCTGCTCTTCTTAGTCTTAATATTCTCTTTAAATTTTATCTAACGTGCTTACAAAATCATTCAAATATGAAGGAGATTTGGCACAGATGATGCATAACAGTTATCACTTTCAGGATTTGAAGACATGGATTGTCTTTTCATCTGGGGTGGTTCAGTTGCTTCAGCGATTTGCTCATCCACTTTGGATTCACTGACAGCAGATGGTATTTTGAGTGCTTTGAAGGAGGATATGTTCTTTATCACCCCTTTTGTGTTTTATCACCCCTTGTTCAATCCCTTACGACCTATGTTCGTGACACTTCTCACGCTCTTAAACTTTTCGATGATTTTAAGTTCCCTGGCCCCCACCGCTTTATTTTCACCATGGATGTCCAGTCCTTATATACTTCCATCCCCCATCAGGAAGGTCTCAAAGCTCTACGCTTCTTTTTGGATTCCAGACCTAATCAGTTCCCCTCTACCACCACTCTGCTCCGTCTAGCGGAATTAGTCCTTACTCTTAATAATTTCTCCTTTTGCTCCTCCCATTTCCTCCAAACTAAAGGTGTAGCTATGGGCACCCGTATGGGTCCTAGCTATGCCTGCCTTTTTGTTGGGTTTGTGGAACAATCTATGTTCCGTGCCTATTCTGGTATCTGTCCCCCACTTTTCCTTCGCTACATCGACGACTGCATTGGCGCTGCTTCCTGCACGCATGCAGAACTCGTTGACTTTATTAACTTTGCCTCCAACTTTCACCCTGCCCTCAAGTTTACCTGGTCCATTTCCGACACCTCCCTCCCCTTTCTAGATCTTTCTGTCTCTGTCTCTGGAGACAGCTTATCCACTGATGTCTACTATAAGCCTACTGACTCTCACAGCTATCTGGACTATTCCTCTTCTCACCCTGTCTCTTGCAAAAACGCCATCCCCTTCTCGCAATTCCTCCGTCTCCGCCGCATCTGCTCTCAGGATGAGGCTTTTCATTCTAGGACGAGGGAGATGTCTTCATTTTTTAAAGAAAGGGGCTTCCCTTCCTCCACTATCAACTCTGCTCTTAAACACATCTCCCCCATTTCACGTACATCTGCTCTCACTCCATCCTCCCACCACCCCACTAGGAATAGGGTTCCCCTGGTCCTCACCTACCACCCCACCAGCCTCCGGGTCCAACATATTATTCTCCGTAACTTCCGCCACCTCCAACGGGATCCCACCACTAAGCACATCTTTCCCTCCCCGCCTCTCTCTGCATTCCGCAGGGATCGCTCCCTACACAACTCCCTTGTCCATTCGTCCCCCCCATCCCTCCCCACTGATCTCCCTCCTGGCACTTATCCGTGTAAGCGGAACAAGTGCTACACATGCCCTTACACTTCCTCCCTTACCACCATTCAGGGCCCCAAACAGTCCTTCCAGGTGAGGCATCACTTCACCTGTGAGTCGACTGGGGTGATATACTGCGTCCGGTGCTCCCGATGTGGCCTTTTATATATTGGTGAGACCCGACGCAGACTGGGAGACCGCTTTGCTGAACATCTACGCTCTGTCCGCCAGAGAAAGCAGGATCTCCCAGTAGCCACACATTTTAATTCCACATCCCATTCCCATTCTGACATGTCTATCCACGGCCTCCTCTACTGTAAAGATGAAGCCACACTCAGGTTGGAGGAACAACACCTTATATTCCGTCTGGGTAGCCTCCAACCTGATGGCATGAACATTGACTTCTCTAACTTCCGCTAGGCCCCACCTCCCCCTCGTACCCCAGCTGTTACTCATTTTTATGCACACATTCTTTCTCTCACTCTCCTTTTTCTCCCTCTGTCCCTCTGAATATACCTCTTGCCCATCCTCTGGGTCACCCCCCCCCGTCTTTCTTCCCGGACCTCCTGTCCCATGATCCTCTCGTATCCCCTTTTGCCTATCACCTGTCCAGCTCTCGGCTCTATCCCTCCCCCTCCTGTCTTCTCCTATCATTTTGCATCTCCCCCTCCCCCTCCAGCTTTCAAATCCCTTACTCACTCTTCCTTCAGTTAGTCCTGACGAAGGGTCTCGGCCTGAAACGTCGACTGCGCCTCTTCCTATAGATGCTGCTTGGCCTGCTGTGTTCACCAGCAACTTTGATGTGTGTTGCTTGAATTTCCAGCATCTGCAGAATTCCTGTTGTTTGTATATGTTCTTTATGATGCTTTGCAATGTTGTGATTCTACATATATTTGTGGCAGTCAAATGTGATAAGGAAATACTTATTTGTTGTGTTCAATGAGATCTGTGGCCTGAGCTAATATGATGTAGACCAGAATGTCGGTGTTTTTTTGAATGTTGCTTTCATTCTGTTTTTCATTGCTTTAACATGAAATAAATGGTTTATTCTGATGGCTCGGCCTGTACTCATTGGAGTTTAGAAGATTGAGGGGGAGGTCTTTTTGAAATGTATCAAGTATTGAAAGGCCTAGGTAGAGTGCATGTGGAAAGGATGCTTCCCATAGTGGGGGAGTCTAGAAGCAAGTTCAAGTTTAATTGCCATTCAACCATACTTGATTACCCATGTATACAGCTAAACAAAACAATGTTACACTGGTGCCAAAGTACAAAACATACTGCCAACAGTCATACACAACACAGAACACACATAGCACATAAAAGACAGCCGTAAAAAAACAATGCCACTTTTGATTGGCCCCGTAGAAGCCACTGCATCCAACCTCGTGCTATCTTACCAGACCAGAGGGCACAGCCTCAGAATACAAGGATGTCCCTTTAGAACAGCGATAAGAAGGAAGTTCTTTAGCTAGAAGATGGTGAATCTGTGGAATTCACTGACACAGATGACTGTGGAGGCCAAGTCAATGGGTATATTTTTAAAAAAGGTTAGTAGGTTCTTGAGTAATCAGGGTGTCAAAAGTTATGGGGAGAAGGCAGGAGAATGGGGTTGAGAGGGATAATAAACCAACCATAATGGAATGACAGAGAAGACTTGATGAGCCGAGGGGCCTACTTCCACTCCAATGTGTTATGGTCTCACGATGCTAGCACAAGAAATTGATCAAGGCTCTCATGAGATGTCTCTTGAATACATGCAAGAACTAGCTGAGTCAAAACCATTATAGCTGACAGCATGCCCATCACTGAGTGGTATTCTTCTGTAGTTTTGTAAAAAATAATAAACTCCTTTCTCCCATAATTTTCCTTTTGTATGAACAAAATAATTTTTTTTCATTCTTTGATGATTGGACAGCAAAATGTGATTTTTGTGAGGTGTTAGCAAACTTCCTAGAGTCTTTGTTGTTGAATCGTAGTCCATTATCCATCCTCGTTGTTTCTGTAATATTAAAAAAAACTCAAATTTTGATCATGGTGTCTTGAATGGAGAATTGACAATTTCTGCAACTGACAATCTACTATAGTTGTCAGAAAATGCAACCAGGATATAGTCCTGTGAAAGCCTCATGTTAACCCATGGTTCATTGGAAAACTCGGATATTTGTATTGATCCATGAAAGTCTGAAGTCAACACTACGTCACACACTGGACATGAGATGATTTCACATTCAGCAAAGCAATCTAACCTGACATCCTCAAACACAAAAGCCCATCTGCTCCTCTGCAACCTAGTGGAATCTGTTGTAGGCACTGTATATACCATCACTACAATACAAACAGCCAATACAGTGTCAAAGCTAAGCGTATCAAAGCCAACTAGGATTGTTTCAAGTGTTGTGAAGATTCTTGTGATTTGTGTTGAGTTTTTTTTCAGAGAGTCAAAGGTGTACTACAATTATACAGTAATATTGTTGCCAATGACCTTGCCTAATATCTATATATTTTTTATTTATTCTCATTTTAAAAATGCAAAGATTCACTATACCAGGGGTTCCCAACTTTTTTTATGCCCATGAGCCTTAGCATTAACTGAGGGGTCTGTGGACCCCTGCACTATACAGATCAAACAATTACTTAACTCTTTATTTTCACAACCTTAAATAAAACTCATGAAGTATTTAGTTACGTAACTCATTTGTTACATAATTCATTCACAGCTTCCAAATTACTTGTGTTTGGATATTACCACACGGAATCAGAATCAGGTTTATTATCACTGATAAGTGACTTGAAATTTGATGTTTTGCAGTAGCAGTGCACTGCACACTGCAGTACATATATTAATTCAACCATCAGTTCCTTAGTTATCGAAGTGACTGTTTATGCTTTGCAGTCCATCAGACTATCCCTTCCACCAGATGCCAGTCCCAAACCATCCTTATTTACTTGTTCTGTGCCCAGGGTCAGCTGTGTGCTAGTACCACTCTACTTTCTCACATTGATGCTGACCAAACGTTGACCACATAGCTTTCCCTCACTGTGCTCTTTGTACTGGGATCCCAGCATCTTTATCTCTCTTTAGCTAGGAGAGTGCCTCCCAGATCTGTTGGGATAGTTGACATCTCTCTGACTGCTACAATACCTTGGCATTTCTTTGCTGACCTGGAGTAGGATGACAGTAATAAATGTTGAAGATTTGTTCACTCATTATGTTGATAGATATATCTAGAACAACCAATAGAACTATAAATTGCAAAATGTTACTTCTACCTGTGATTGAGTGTTCTGGAAATTGGGGTGAATAACACATGTGTGCATGGGATCATCAGAACAGTTGTTGCACAGCCTTGAGGAACCGCAGTGATAATTGAGCAGGAGCAGGATGGGAAATCCATGCAGATAATTTTTTGACTACCAGGATAGCTAAAAATAGAAATAGACTAAGGAAATCCCTTCCAATTTGACAGTGAGGGATAACGCATCTTAGTTAGTATAATTAATCATGACAAAAGCCTGAAACAGATTTAGAAGAATAAAGTGGAGAGTTCTAATAAAGTCACAAATCATGAATGACTTTGATAAAATCAATTTCCATGCTGTAGTAAGTGTAGGATCTACACTAAATCAACACAAGCATAGAATTCAGAGGGTACGATCTCGCATTTGAGAGGCAATGCTACATCAATGGATTATAGAAATGGGGAGACGGAGGTTGATGGGGATAGGTAAAGATGGAAAAACTGAGGGTTGAGGATGAAGAGGATGCTACCTGTCCGAAGGGAACTGTCAATATGGAGACCGGGAAAGGAATCTGTGTGCTTAGCAGATGTGGAAATTGGGTACTGGGAGCAGAAGAGAGAACTTAAAGGTAAGATGAGCCTGAGGAAAACAAAAGGGGAGACCAGTAAATGGAAGGGCAACTAAACATATGATCTCAATCTCCATGATGGAAGTCCACAAGTTCAACTGGCATCATTAGAGGTGGCGTGGCGAAGGTTTTCAAAAGGCAATTTGTGTTGAAGGGAACCCGGGCAATATCTTTCAATTCCAGGTTTATATTGCCAAAACTATATGAGGTATCAACAACAAAACTAAGTTGAAATAAGCTGGGTTGAAAGGAGTCCTTTGTTGGCCTCCTTCATTCCAGCTTTCCCTGCTGATCTAGGACTTCTCACAGTTATACTGTTTAGAATGTCAAACTGTATCTACACTAGTTAGGTCAGTAATTGGGAGACTCATATATTTAAAACATCTGTTCTGATGATCGATTTTTCTATGACATGAGCTTGGATAAGCACCTATCCATGTATTGCCATTGAGGTGGACAAATTGAAGTCTGATAGAAACAAATGATAAATCAGATCTCAGCCTTGACTGATTAGAAGAAAAGCTGTGATTTATTACATCTTATTTCAAAATTCTAGAATGTTTGCTTTGTTTACAGATAAAAGTTCTGATTCTAGAGACCTATGGGCAATTCTAAAGCGTGTGTGAACATTCTGAAGAGCAGCTGAATGTCATGGTACATGTTAGCACTAATGACACAGGTAGAAAGAGGATTGAGGCCCTGTAGGGTGAATTTGGGGAAATAAATAGAAATTTAAAAAAGCAGGACCTCAGTCTCAGGACTACTCCCTGTCCCACGGGCTAGCATGAGTAACAATAAGAAAACAGGACAGATGAATGTGTGGCTGAAGACCTGAGCAGGAGAGAAGACTTTGAGTATTTGTATCAATGGGACCAGATGGGATCTGTAGAAGAAAGGCAGGTTACACCTAACCAACACGATTACTTCTTCAGGAGGCTAAAGAAATCTGGTCCGAACCAGAGGTGAGTTTGGACGGGTTCTGCTTGCTGTTTAGTGATGTTTACTCAGCTCTGTGCTGAACTGAAGTTGCGGCCTGCTCCTGCTGCTCCGGGCTTTGTGCCCATAGACTCATTCTTGTGCTGCATGCCATTTGCTTACTTTTATTGTTTGCATGATTTGTTTTTTTCTCCTTCCACGTTGTGTGTTTGACAGCCTTCCTTCTTTTTAATGGGTTCTTTTGGGTTTACTTGTTTTGTGGCTGCCTGTAAGGAGACGAATCATAAGGTTGTATGTTGTATAATTTATACATACTTTGTACTTTGAACTTTGAAATTTGGCATGTACCTTTAGACCCTCAACAATTTTTATCGATGCACCATAGAAAACATTCTTTCCAGATGCATCACCACTTGGTATGCAAGTGCTCTGTTCGAGACTGCAAGAAACCTCAGGGCATGATGGACACAGATCAGTGTGTCATGAAAACCAGCCTCCTTTCCATGGACTCTGTCTATACTTCTCACTACCTTGATAATACAGCCAATATAGCCCCATCCACCAGAGACATTCTATCTTCTCTCCCCTCACATCAGGCAGTGGGTACAAAAAGCTTGAAAGAATGTACCACCAGGTTCAATGGCAGATTCTGTCCCACTGTTATAAGACTATTGAATGGTGTATAGTACAATACAATGGACTCTTGACCTCTCAATTAGCTTTGTAATGACCTTGCACTTTCTTCTCTGTCTGCACTGCACTTTACCTGTAAATGTAAGGCTTTATTCTGCATTCTGTTATTGCTTTACCTTGTACTACCTCAGTGCACTGATGTAATACTCTAAGACCATTTAGCCCTTTGAGTCTGTTCTGCCATTCCATCATGGCAGATTTATTATCCCTCTCAACCCCATTCTCTTGCCTTCTCCGCATAACCGTTGATTCTCTTACTAATTAAGAACCTATCGACTTCCACATTAAAAATACCCAATGACTTGGCCTCCACAGCCATCTGTGGCAATGAATTGCACAAATTCACCACCCTCTGGCTAAGGAAGTTCCTCTTTATCTCTGCTCTAAAGGGACATTCTTCTATTTCCAGGCTGTGCACTCTGGTCCTAGACTTTTCCCGCTATAGGAAACATCCTCTCCACGTCCACTATATCTAGGCCTTTCAGTATCTTATAGGTTTCAATGAGATCACCCCTCATTCTTCTAAACTCCAGTGAATACAAGCCCAGAGCCATCAAATGTTCCTCATGAAATGATCTGTATGTATGGCAGGCAAAACAAAGTTTTTTCACTGTATCTTGTGACAATAGCAAACAAATTTACCAATTGAGTAGATTGCTTTGTCTTTGATGATTTGGAGCTTGTAGAGAGTTGCTAGTTCTGCACTGATTCACCATACTTCAGAATTGTACCTTGAAGATAGGTGCAAAGAGTTAGATGCATGTTACAGCATACTAAATCTCTGATCTGTTCTTACAGCCACAATATTTCTGTGGCTGGTCCAGTTGAGTGTCTGGTTGATAATCCCTAGGGTATTGAAGGTGGGGGACTTGATGATGGTCATGCCATTGAATGTAAAGGGAAGTGGTTAGATACTCTGTTGTTGGAGGTGTCATTGCCTGGCATTTTAATGGTGCAAGTCTGACCTTAGCTAAATATTGTCTGGGTCTTACTGCATGCAGGCATGGGCTGGTAGATTTGCAAGGAGCAATGCAAATTGAATTAAGCATTGTGCAATCATCATCCACCACCTCCATTTCTAACCTTATAATGGAAGGCAGGTAATTGATGAAGAGAGTTGGACATATGATACTGCCCTGAGGAAGTTCTGCAACAAAGATTCAGGGCGAATGGGATGACAACAACCACAACTACTTTCTTTTGTTCAAGGCATGACTCCAGCCATTCAGTTGATTTGCCTTCGATACCTTTTCACATCACTTTTCTCAAAATAAATTGATGCTACATTGGATCAAATGATGTCTTGATATCACAGTCAGTTTCTTTCACCTCACCTCTGGAATTCAGCTATTGATCTCTCTTTGGATTGGATTAATGTATTAGCTGAGCTGAGTTTTCTTGGGCATTGGGAAGCAGGTTATTAGTGAGTTAGTGCTGCTTAATAACCCCATTGATTGCAGTTTCCAAGACTTTGCTGGTGATTGAGTGTAGACTAATTGGCCTGCAATTATTAGGATTGAATTTGTCTTGTTTTTTTTTGAGAACAGTACATACTTGGGTAATTTTCCACATTGTTAGCTTGATGTCAATGTTGCAACCCTCGTGGAACAGCTTGACTAGAGATCTGCGTAGCTTTGGAGTGCGGGTCTTCAGTGCTACAATGTGACTTTATCTGCTCCAAAGTCCTTTCCTGGATCCAGTGTTTTCCAGTGTTATGACTGGTTTAGGTAATGGTGGGCTCTCAGAAGGAAACTGAAATGGGTCGACAACTTGGCACTTGTGGCTGAACATTGGCAGTGAATCCTTCAGCCCTCTCTTCCACTCGGCCATCATTGAAGATGCAGGTGATCTTAGAGGTTCTACCTCCCTTTAGCTGTTTACTTGTCCATCTCTTATGCCTCCTAGCACTGGATATGCTAGGAGGCATAAGAGATTCTGCAGATGCTGAAAATCTTGAGCAACAAGCACAAAATTCTGGAGGAACTCAGCAGGTCGGTCAGCATCCATGGAGGGAAATGCACAGTTGACGTTTTGGGCCTTCGTCAGGACAGGTAAAGGGGTAGAGCCAGAAAAGATAAGGGGGATGAGGAGGGCTACAAGCTGACAAGAAAGGGTATGAGCCCAGATATGCTAGGCCTATGTAGCCTCAATTTGATGCTTCCATTGTCAAATTCCCTAGCTCTCTCTATCGCACGCTATTTGCAAGCAATACATCTGTATCTTATATTTGTTAAAAAACCCACATAAAGAAATAAATTCTGAAAAGAATTGCATTATAAAGTTTTGTTTAGACTTGGAGAAGAAGAGGGACTTTACAGTCAGAGCAAAAACGTTTCTATAGATCTTGCAGTTTTAACAGTGTGGAGCATTTACAGGTTATAGCATATTATAATTCTGGCTGAACTTTAAACAAAGACTTTGGGGTGTATGCATTAGAACTTGTTTTTGTCAGATAATCAAAATGCCAAAATGACCAAAGTGCCATCTACTGTCAGCATTAAGCAATACAGGAAGAACTTTACGAAGTGCTATTTTGCAATTGCCAATGCTGGTAAGAAGTAGCATTGAATTTATAAAATATATATGTTGATATTCTGTTCACTTTTAATGTCAAGTAGTTAAAGGTCATTCCCATTGATACAGTTTACCCTAATTTATGCAATATTATATTATACTATATATATATATCTGTAAACTGATTTTTATGGTTTAGTATGATGCATTGTTAATTTCCACATCAACCCTTTCCTGTCAGCTTGCTGAACATCTTGCGCACAGATTTGCGAACTCATAGTACAGCCTGATTGACAGAAAACTACCACCAATCAATTGTTTTTGTTTAGATCGTTCTAGAAATTTACTTTAACTTAAGGGCTGCACACACTGGTGTGACAGTTAGACTTGCTCCTGCAGTGCTTGAGTAATCTGGGAGAAGCCTAAACCCAGTCCTGTCTCTGTGCATTTTCTCCTGCGGTTCCTCCACATTCTGAAGATACGTTGTGAGACTAATTGGCAGCTGTAAATTGCCCCAGTGTAATTATTTTGCATGAGAATTGGAGTATGTTTATGGACATATGAGAGAGAATGGGTTATGGAGAAGTAAGTACACGAAAGAAACTAATCCAGTTGAGCAGAGAACCAGGGTACATTCAGTGGGCAATATACACTCAGTGGTCACCTTATCAGGTGTATGTTCATGATCTTCTACTGCAGTAGACCATCCACTTCAAGGTTCAACGTGATGTGTGTTCAGAGATGCTCCTCTGCACACTACTGTTGCAACACATGGTTATTTAAGTTACTCTTGCCTTCCTGTCAGCTTGAATCAGTCTGGCCATTCTCCTCTGAACTCTCTCATCAACAAGGCACTTTGCCCAAGAACTGCTGCTCACTGGATTTTTTTTTGTTTACTGCACCCTTCTCTTTGAACTCCAGAGACTGTTGTGCCTGAAAGTCCCAGGAGATAAGCAGTTTCAGAGATAATCAAACCGCCCAGTCTGGCATCAACGATTATTCCATGGACCAAGTCACTTAGATGACATTTCTTCCACATCCTAATGTTTTATCTGAACAACAACTGGACCTCTTGACCGTGTCTGTGTGCTTTTATGCTGACTAGATACTTGCACTAATAACCAGGTGTTCAGGTGTATCTAATAAAGTGGCCACTATGATTCAGAATAATCCCCAGCCTGAATAAATAGAAAGCCAACTGGCAAAAATTATGTGACGCTTTGAAGTTGAAGTATGCAAGCCCTGTTTCTGAAGCCACAGGTAAACTTCTGTTTCTCATCTGCTGAAAATTGGACTGAATTAAAGTCAGTCAAAATTTTGCTGGAGAGGGTTATTCCATATGGGAAGCTAAAGGTCTAGACATGTCTGTGCTTGAATTGCAAAATGTTAGCAGGCAAGTCATTAGGACTACAAATGGTGTACTGGCCTTTCTTGAAAAATCAAACAGTTTATAAATAAATTTGAGTTTATAGTCAGAATCAGAATTAGATTTATCACTGATGCATGTTGTGAAAGTTGTTTTATGGCAGCAGTACAGTGCAATACATTAAAAATTACTATAAGTTACAATAAAATATACAGTATAAAGAAAAAAATTTTAAGTAGTGCAAAAATAGAGAAAATAGTGAGGCAGTGTTTATGAGTTCATGGACCGTACAGTAATCTTATAGCAGGCCAGAAGAAGCTGATCCTAAAATGTTAAGTATGTGTCTTCAGGCTCATGTACCTCCTCTATGATGGTAGTAATGAGAAGAGGCCATGCCCTAGGTGGTGAAGGTTCTTAATGATCGATGCCAGCTTCTTGAGGTATCACCTTTTGAAGACGTTCTCAATACTGGGGAGGCTAGTGCCCATGATGGAGCTGGCTGAGTTTACAACTCCCTGCAGCTTTTTCCGACCCTGTGCAGAGGCCCCTCCGTACCAGACGGTGATGCAACCAGTCCACCACACACCTGTAGAAATTTGCTAGAGTCATTGGTCACATACCAAATCTACTCAAACTCCTAATAAAATATAGAACGCTGCATGCCTTCTTCAAAATTGCATCAATATGTTGGGTTTAGAACAGATCTTCAGAGATGTTGACATCCAGCAACTTGAAGCCGCTCACCCTTTCCACTGCTGATCTGTCGATGAGGACTGGTATGTGTTCTCTTGACTTCCCTTTCCTGAAGCCCGTTAGCAGTTCCTTGGTCTTCCTGACACTAGGTGCGAGGTTATTGTTGTGACACCACTCAAACAACCAATCTATGTGACTCCTATACACTTCCTCGTCACCATCTGACATGTGATTATATAAGTACATGTATGCACTCGTGTAATGGAAAAGAGGCTTATAAAATCAGATAAGCAGCATTCCCACAAAAAACATAAATTCAACACAATTTTTTTCAATAAAGAACATAGTTAGAACAACAGAAAGCAAAGTCCCTTCTAGTGAAATTGATAAAAGTGGTTTATAATACTGTTAAACGGGGGGTAGTGTTCACGGTTGTGCAAGTTGGTTCAAGAATATAATGGCTGAAGGAACTGTCCTTGAACCTGGTGGTGTGGGACTTAAGATTTCTGTACCTCCTATCTAATGGTAGCTGTGAGAAGATAGCATGGTCCAGATCATGGGAATCCTTTATGATGGATTTTGCCTTCTTGAGGCAACATCTATTATTGCAAGAGAGCTGGGGTTAGGAAAAATAAAAAGATGTTACATTGGCACTAGTGAGGCCATACTTGGAGTATTGTACATAGTTTTCTTCCTCTTATTTAAGAAATCTATATTCATTAGGGTTTAGAAGAATGAGTTGTAATCTTATTGATACTGTATATGTAAAATCCTTAGCATTATAGAGTAATGTCAAGATGCTTCTAATAGTGAGAGGATCTCTAATGAGGGAACACAATTACAAGATTAGTTGGGGTGTAATTACTTGAAACTCCAGGATGTGGTGTCACTGCACCTCTTGCAGAGGATGGTGAGACTGCAATCCTGGGAATTCAGTTCACGGCCACACTTCTGGCTTGTTACAACCCATGTTACTAACAGTTAACAGGAACAGAATCCTGCCATAACCTGTATATTTTTAAATGTAAACTTATACATCCACACAACATTCAAAAAAGCATTATATGTTATGACAATATACACACCATATTTTAATGAAATTATTGTACCCTTTGATTATTTAGTGTTTCTTGGAATATATTTATGTTCTTTTAGATAATACCCATTGAGTTTGCTCTGCCATTCCATTATGTCTGACTTATTATCATTCTCAAATCCAGTCTCCTGCCTTCTCCCTGTAATGCCCTTATCATTCAAGAACCTATCAACCTCTGCTTTAAATGTACTCAGTGACTTGGCCTGCACAGCTGTCTGTGACAATGAACTCCACAGATTCTATGCGTTCTGGCTAAAGAAATTCCTCCTCATCTCTGTTCTAAATAGACATTTTTCTATTCTGAGGCTGTACCCTATGGTCTTAGACTCTCCCAACTATAGGAAACATCCTCTCCATTTCCACTCTATCCAGGCCTTTCAATATTTGATAGGTTTCAATGAGATCCTCCTCATTCCTCTAAACTCCAATGAGTACAGGCCCAGAGCCATCAAACGCTTCTCATTCTGTACGTTAACCCTTTCGCTTCCATGAACTACCTTTGGGCCCTGTCCATTGATAGCGCATCTTTTCTTAGATAAGGGCCCAAACGTGCTCACAATATTCCGTGTGCAGTCTGACCAATGTCTTACACTAGAAGCAAACTTGCCAAAGGGTTGTCCTGAGTTCTGAAGAATTGATTAGGTCTCAGTTCATGTGAGGTGCACCCAGTTTCTGATCATCCATTTGGTTTCTTTCCTGCCTCTTTCAGCCACTGAATGGTTTGATTTGGTGAGTGGGTACTGTGCTATGAGGGGTATTCTTTGTGAGATGCATTGTGCTGCTGCCTCTGTGTGAAGGCAAAATGTCATTTGTTTCAAGTAGTGTTCACCTTTAATGATTCAAAGGCATATTTATGGTAGGAAGTGCAGTTCTCTAATGAATGCGAGGATGGATGTTCCTGCAATTAACATTGTGAATCATGCTGATTTATATGAGCCTGTCTCTTTAGTGGACAGGATGAAAGAGTATGGAAGCAGGAGTGAAATGTAACAAACATTTTGTGTCTGTCAGAGATTTTATAGGTTGTAACTGGCAGATGAAATAAGGGCAAGCTAGTTGATTTTAATGTACTTGAATTTTCAGCAGGCTTTCTAAAGGAGCCACACAAAAGATTATTAAAGAAAGTTCCAGGGAACGATGGTTTCAAGGGTAATACACCAGCTGGATAGAAGCTTGGTTAATAGACAGAAAAAAAGCGGAAGGTTGCAGTGAATGGGGTACTGCAGGAAGCAGTGCTGATTTCCTAGTCATTCACAATCTGTACCTTGCAGGAAGAAAATATAATATCTTTAAGTACATTGATGTTGCAAAGCTAGGTGGCAGTGTGTGCTGTGTGGAGGATGATGCAGGGCAGCTTCAGGGTGACATGAATACAGTACAAAATAAAGATATCCTAATATAATTGTGAAGAATTCCTAGTAAGACCACAGCTGGATTATTGAGTACAGGTCTGAATTCCTGAAATCAGGAAGGAGATACTTGTTGTATGGGGATAAAGTTTCACCAAGATGATTCAATGAAGGGGTGGGGTGGATTTTTTTTTCTTGTGAGGAGAGTTGAGGTCTATTTGGCCTTTAGAGGAATGAAAGATGATATCATTGAAATTCAGTATATTCAAGTCAAATGTAAATAGATTTCTAGATATGAAAGGAATCAAGGGGTATCAGGAAAGTGCTGGTGAGGTAAAGATGAGCCATGATCTTACTGAAGAGCAGAGTGGCACAAGGAGTTCAAGTAGCTTACTTCTGTTTCTGTTCTTGCATTTTCTTGATTTTTCTGATATATTGCTAGTTACAGCCTCAAAGAACAGACAGATTTATCAAAACTGATCTACCTTTCAGAAATTTCAGCTAAGTTTTTAATTACTTTCTAAGTGCCCCATTATTATCATTTTTTTTTATTATTTGAATCTAGCAATGCCCTGGCTATTGGTGTCAATCTAACTGCTTTGTGGCTTCCTGTTTGTCTGTCCCTTCATTCTTAAATAGTAGAATTTACCCTCGTTACTTTTTAACCTAAAGGAACCAATCTAGAATCTAAGGATTTTTGGATGATGATAATCAGAGCATTTACCATCCATCTTTTTCACAACCTTGGGATTCAGGTGATTAGATCAAGGACTTATTGGCTTTTTACAAGACCTTTTTCTTTTAAAGTTTTTTTTAGCTCCTCATTCATGCTAGACTGTTTGCTCAGTAATTTCAGGCGAGACAGATTGGTTTAGTTTTTATTTTATTTCCTTATACTGCCATATAATTTCTTCCTTTTCTCTCTGTAAAACACCCACATAAACTTTTCTAATCTTTACCTTTCCACATATTTCTCCTTTGTTTGTCTTCTTTCTGTTTTACTGAATTCTGATTTTTTTTCAAACCATCAGGTCTCTGTCAATATTGTTAGCCTCTCCTCTGATCTAATCATTTCTTCTTCTTCTTTTTCTTCCTCTTCTTGCTCTTCCCAGCCTTCTTCAAGATTCAAGATTGTTTAATGTCATTTCCTGCACACGAGTATAAAGGAGAACCAAGTAATTCCTTTCCTTCTTTCTCTTTCACCTGCTCTATGTTTTGGAATCCGGGGTAAGATGCCACCTGGCTTCTGAGGTGACAGAGAGGAAATGCAAATCTTTTCACACATGGGACAGAGCAGGATGTGGCTGACAAACCAGGTAGGTCAATACTTCATGAGGTGGTGTACTCCTTCTTTTGTATCTGCACATTCCCAATGCATGGACTGACTCAATGTTCTTAATACATTCCCAAATGCTGCTTCTCTTCTTTGTGGTCTCCTGTTTCTCTCTCACTCCATCCTTAAATTGTAGGGTTACATGTGCTATCTTTTATTATGTGGGAACTAAAATCAAAGCCCACACAGGGATATCCTATTATTGTAGGTTCAATGTGGTCCTGCGAGATGATTTGGGATCCTTCAGGAAGCTGAAGTGTTAACAAGATGATTTTTGAATTTTTTTTGTTATCCTTCTGAGGCTGCAAAGTGCAGGTTCTAGGGACTTTGAAATAAATAGATTGTTTTTCAGCCATAAACATGAGGTATTATTCCCAGTGACCAGTGACTACGAAATTAGCTCATTAGTTCAAAGCTTTGCATAATAGTGAAAACTGTCAAGAATTTATACAGCCTTTCACTTACTGTCCTACCCACAATTCAGCATCCATTACGGAAAGAAATCCCTGTGGCAAGCACTGGTGTCCATGTCTGAATTTCCAGTGTGAGCTGCAGAGGAGTCTGTGCTGAGATTTCAGAATCATTTGCGTTTCTGGATTATTTTCACAGACGTGATTCACCAGAATTAGAAACAGATTGACTCTGTTTCTGTGAGCTTCGAGTCACTGTGCCCAGTGATGTCTCAATTACTCCAGTCACTGTGTTCCAACAATGGAAGCGGACTTGTAAAGGTTTTACCTGCTTCCCACCAATAACAAAATCACGAACATACCTAAAAAAGTGCAATCACAATTCTTCAGAAATACTAATGGTAAAATGCGCATCTAATTTTTTATTGCAGTTTGATTAATTCTTCTGGTAATGTCAATCTATTTGTACACTACCAAGGGCCACATCGATAAGACCATAAAATATAGGAACAGAATTAGGCAATTTGTCCCATTGAGTCTGATCCACCATTTCATCATGGCTGATCTAATTTTCCTCTCAGCCCCAGTCTCCTGCCTTCTCTCAGTATTCCTTCATGCCCTGACCAATCAAGAATCTATCAAACTCTGCCTTAAGTATACATAAAGGCTTGGCCTCCGCTGCTGCCTGTGGGAAAGAATTCCACAGATTCACCCCTCTCTGGCTAAAGAAATTCCTCCTCTTCTCCATTCTAAAGGACACCCCTCTGTTCTGAGGCTGTGTCCTCTGGTCTCAGACTCTCCCACCATGGGAAACATCCTCTCCACATCCACTGTATCAAAGCCTTTCACCATTGAAAAGGTTTCAATGAGATCACCTCTCATTCTCCTGAATACTGGTTCAGAGCCTTCAAATGCACTTCATATGACAAGCCATTCAATCCTGGAATCACTTTTGTGAACCTCCATTGAACCCTCTCCAGTTTTAGCACATCCTTTCTAAGGGGCTTAAAACTGCTCATAATACTGCAAGTGAGGCCTCGCCAGTGCTTTATGAAGTCTCAACATTACATCCTTGCTTTTATATTCTAGTCATCTTGAAATGAATGCTAACATTACATTTGCCTTCCTCACCACAGATGCAATGTGCAAATAACCTCTTGGAAATCTTGCACAAGGACTCACAAGTCCCTTTGTACCTCAGTTTTTTTTTTGTATTTTCTCTCCATTTAGAAAATAGTCAACCCTTTCATTTCTTCTACCAAGGTGAATGACCATACACCTCCTGGTCTCTCTTACACCCAGACAAGATATTTATCAGGAGCTGCATACATAGGCCCCTTGCATTGTCAAGGATCCCTCCCATCTATCCCACAATTTCCTTGGCCCCCTACCACAAGCAGGAAGTACCATAGCATTAGAACAAGGAAACAATTTCTTCCCCCAGTCTGTGAGACTACTGAACTCCCTGCCTCCACCCAGGTCTCATCACATATGAAGTAGCAGTAATGTTATATTGTTTGCTTTTTAACTCGTGTCATTAATACACTTCATGCTAATTGTCAATCTTCTGGAATATATTTTATTATACGTTAACGTATTTGTAATAATGTGTTGTGTATGATTTATAAGTACTCTGTGCAATTTCAGGGGGTACCTTTTCACATTTGGTGGTGTACATGTATACAGTTAAATGACAATAAACTTAAACTTGAACTTGAACTTAAATCCAGTCAATCGCTTTTTTACCACAAATCCATGGGGAGTGTCCATTTGAATTTCTGGAGTAATTTGAAGTAACCTGAAAATCATTCTACTAATATAATTTTTGAAGAAGGCCATTTTGCAATATTTGTTGCTGAAGTTAGAATCAGAATCAGGTTTAATATCACTGGACAGGCATATGTTGTGAAATATGTTGCTTTGCTGTAGTGGTACATTGCAATGCATAATGAAAGAGCTATAAATTGCAATAGGTATACTGTATATATAATAAATTAAAAATAAATACAGGTTGAGCACCCCTTATCCGAAATACTTGGGCCAGGTAGTGTTTCATATTTCAGATTTTGGAATATTAGCATCTACGTTAGAACCCAAGTCTAAACATAATATTTTTAATAATTTTGTACATGAAACAATAACGTATACATTGAACCATTAGAAAGGTAAGCTATCACTATCTCAGCCAGCCAGATGGACATTCAGTGGCTGTTTGCCATCGCCATCATTCCCTAATCTGAATTTATGGGCTACCAGTAAGCAGTCTTTGTCTAACATTTTAACAGTAAAAATTATTACAGATTGTTAATAAAACGAAAATATAATGTGTGCAGGGTATCAAAAGCAGCACAGCACCTGAATCAGCTGCTGAACAATAACAAGCAACGATCGATACACAATCGAGATCGTAATTGTTTATGCAGTATTTTCTATTTTTCATTAACTGTTCATTACTTGCAGCACAGAACTTTAACAGTTTGTTCTTCTGTTTCTTCAGGTCATAGATCCTCTGTTAGGTGCTTCACACACACCGCTCTCAAGGTCTTTCAGTAACTTGACTTTCTGAATCAGAATCAGAATCAGGTTTATTATCACCGGCATGTGTTGTGAAATTTGTTAACTTAGCAGCAGCAGTTCAATGCAATACATAATATAGAAGAGAAAATAAATAAATAAATACCGTATGCATATAATGAACAGATTAAAAATCATGCAAAAAACAAAATAATATTTATTTAAAAAGTGAGGTAGTGTTCAAAGGTTCAATATCCATTTAGGAATTGGATGGCAGAGGGGAAGAAGTTGTTCCTGAATCGCTGAGTGTGTGCCTTCAGGCTTCTGTACCTCCTACCTGATGGTAACAGTGAGAAAAGGGCATGCCCTGGGTGCTGGAGGTCCTTAATAATGGATGCTGCCTTTCTGAGACACTGCTCCTTGAAGATGTCCTGGGTACTTTGTAGGCTAATACCTAAGATGGAGCCGACTAAATTTATAATCCTCTGCAGCTTCTTTTGGTCCTGTGCAGTAGGTCCACCCCCCCCCCCCCCATACCAGACAGTGATGCAGCCTCTCTCCATGGTACATCTATAGAAGTTTTTGAGTGTATTTGTTGACATATCGAATCTCTTCAAACTCCTAATGAACTATAGTCGCTGTCTTGCCTTCTTTATAACTGCATTGATATGTTGGAACCAGGTTAGGTCCTCAGAGATCTTGACACCCAGGAACTTGAAACTGCTCACTCTCTCCACTTCTGATTCCTCTATGAGGATTGGTATGTGTTCATCCGTCTTACCCTTCCTGAAGTCTACAGTCAGCTTTTTCATCCTACTGACGTTGAGTGCCAGGTTATTGCTGTGACACCACTCCACTAGTTGGCATACCTCGCTCCTGTACACCCTCTCGTCTCCATCTGAGATTCTACCAACAATGGTTGTATCATCAGCAAATTTAGAGATGGCATTTGAGCTATGCCTAGCCACACAGTCATGGGCGTAGAGAGAGCAGAGCAGTGGGCTAAGCACACACCCCTGAGGTGCATCAGTGTTGATCGTAAGCGAGGAGGAGATGTTATCACCAATCCACGTAGATTGTGGTCTTCCAATTAGGAAGTCGAGGAGAGAGGTACAGAGGCTAAGTTTCTGTAACTTCTCAATCAGGATTGTGGGAATGCTGAGCTATAGTCAATAAACAGCATCCTGACACAGGTGTTTGCATTGTCTAGGTGGTCTAAGGTTGTGTGAAGAGCCATTGAGATTGCGTCTGCCATTGACCTATTGTGGCGCTAGGCAAATTGCAGTGGGTCCAGGTCCTTGCTGAGACAGGAGTTCAGTCTAGTCATGACCAACCTCCCAAAGCATTTCATCACTGCAGATGTGAGTGCCACTGGGCAATAGTCATTAAGGCAGCTCACATTATTCTTCTTAAGGCTGATTTATACTTCTGCGTCAAATGTACACCATAGGTATCGCATACTCTACGCCGTAGGGTGACATGCACCTCCCCAAAAATGTAACTCACGTGTCGTGGGAATGCAGACTGCAACATCTGTGATTGGTCCGCTTGGTAGCATCGCATTTCCTCCTACGTATTTCTGGTTGCTTTTCTCCGCCATGTCTGTACACTGATGCGAAATAAATGGTTGGAGACGATGAACCAAATCGTCAAATCTACCTGCCGACATCCGAAAATATTTGAAATGCATTTCCTCGTCCATGTCTCTCACAAAGAAACTCAACACAGTGGCATAAAAACCCCACCGCCAACTAGCGTCTTGGCGGTGAATTGCAGAGCGACGCAGACACAACTACGCATGCTCGCTACGGCGTAGGGCTACACAAAAGTATATATCAGGCCTACGGCATAGGCCACGACATAGTCCGTACGCACAAGTATAAATCAGCCTTTAGGCGCTGATGATGTTGCCTTTTTGAAGCAAGTGGGGACTTTTGCCCGTAGCAGTGAGAGGTTCAAAATGTCCTTGAATACTGCTACCAGTTAGTTGGCACAGGTTTTCAGCCTTACCAGATACTCCATCGGGACCTTCCACCTTGCAAGAGTTCACCCTCCTTAAAGACAGCCTAACATCGGCCTCTGAGACAAAGATCACAGGGTCATCAGGTGCAGCAGGGATCTTCACAGCTGTCGTTGTGTTCTCCCTTTCAAAGCGGCCATAGAAGGCATTGAGTTCATCTGGTAGTGAAGCATCGCTGCCATTCATGCTATTGGGTTTCACTTTGTAGGAAGTAACGTCTTGCAAACCCTGCCAGAGTTGTTGTACATCTGATGTGTTATAGATAAACATAAGTACTGCCTCTTTTTCTTTTCACTATTGCCCATAGGGGTGATTGCAGGCCTTTTTGACATTTTCAACAATACCTTCACAGCACAGAACAGAGAATAAGCAAGAAACGCATGGAAATCACTGTGAGTAATGCACTGAAGGTCTGGCTATGTGGACTGCTGAAAACAAACTGGCCCCAACGGGCCCCACTCAGGATATGTGAGGTCACTTCTCAGCAGTGCTCAGAGACCTGTGCATCAACTGGGAACCTTCCGTACGCCCTGTGAAATTTCCCAATTGCGGCATCATGTCAGTGCTCAAAAAGGTTAGGAGTTTGGATTCTCGGATAAGGGGTGCTCAATCTGTAGTGCAAAAAGAGAACATGAAAAAGAAAATAAAAAGTGAGGCAGCGTACATGGGTTCATTGTGCATTCAGAAATCTGATGGCGGTGGGGGAGAAGCTGTTCCGAAAACGTTGAGCAGCGGTGAAGAAGTTGTTCCTAAAACATTCAGTGTGTGTCTCCAGGCTCCTGTACCCGCTCCTTGATGGTAGCAATGGCAAGAGGGCTTGGTCTTACATGCTGAGGATCCTTAATGATGAATGCCACTTTTGTGAGGCATCACCTTTTCAAGGTGAAGCTGCAGCAACCAGGTCTCCAGCACTGATTCTGGCTCTGTGGTTCAGAAGGGGAGAAGAGGAGTGCAATATCAATAGGGAATTCAATAATTAGAGGAGCAGGAAGCAGAATCCGTAGACATGAAAGAGACATTTGGATAGTATGTTTCCTCCCAGGTGCCAGGATCAGGGATGTCTCGGATTAGGTCCACGACATTCTACAGGGGGAGGATGAACAGCGGGAAGTTGTGGTACAGATTGGTACCAATGACATAGGGTGGAAAAGGGAGGAGGTTCTAAAGAGAGCGTATAGGGAGTTAGGCAGAAAGCTGAAAAGCAGGACCACCAGGGTAGTTATCTCTGGATTGTTGTCTGATCCCCCAATCTGTCTAAGTCCTTCTGCAAATCATCTTCTGCAGGCTTCCTGCTACCTACCTACCCTTCCTTTCTTGGGATCCAGCACCAACCGGATTTTTCCTATCAACCTGCATTGAAATCGCCCGTGATTATCATAGCATTACCCTTTTTACATGCCTTTTCTATCTCTCATTGTAATTTGTAGCCCACATCCTGGCTGCTGTTCAGAAGCCTGCATATAACTCCCATCAGGGTCATTTTACCCTTGCAGTTTCTTAACTCTGCCCACAAAGATTCTACATCTTCCGATGCCATGTCACCTCTTTCTGAGAAATTGATTTCAGTTTTTAACCAACATGAGACACTCCACCCCCTCTGTCTACCTGCCTGAATTTTCGATATCCTTGTTATATCCTTGTTTGTTAAGCTCCCAACTGTGATCTTCTTTCAGCCATGACTCAGTGATGCCCACAACATACCTGCCAATCTCTACTGCACTACAACAGCATCTAATTATTCCATATACTGCATGCATTCAAGTATAACACTTTCAGTTCTGTATTTATCGCTCTTTATGATTTTGCCCCCCCCACCCCGTTACACTTTAACTCATGCCTCTGGACTGCAATTCTGCCCTATCATCTTCCCCTTCCTGAAATCCACAATCAATTCCTTGGTCTTTCTGGTGTTGAGCGCAAGGTTGTTGTTTCAAAACCCCTCAACTAGTTGATCTATCTCACTCCTATATGTTTCCTTGTCGCCAACTAAAATTCTGCCAACAAAAGCTGTGTCATTGGCAAATTAATAGATGGCATTTGAATTGTGCCTAGCCGCACTATCCTGGGTGTAGAGAGAATAGAGCAGTGGGCTAAGCACACATCCTTCAGGTGTGCCTGTGTTGATTGCTAGCAAGGACATTATGTTATTTTATGATCTGCACTGACTGTAGTCTCCCTATGAGGAAGTCAAGGATCCAGTTGCAGAAAGAGGTATAGAGGCCCAGGTTTTGGAGCTTGTTGAACAGTACTAAGGGAATGATTGTGTTGAATGCTGAGCTGTAATCAATAAACAGCAACCTAACAGGTATTTGCTATTGTCCAGCTGATCCAAGGCCGAGTGGAGGGTAGCCAGTAAGATTACATCAGCTGTAGACTTATTTTGGCAGTAGGCAAATATTCTGCAATTGATTTTTTAGCCACATGGGGGTATAAAACAGGAAAATATGAGGCAATACAAAAAGAGATTATTTTTCAGCTTCGAAAAGTTATTGAATGTTGGTGTATTGTGAGATCTTGGTGTGCTGGTTCATGAAATACACAGAGCAAATGCACAAGCGGCAGTGGTAGAAACATAGAAAATCTACAGCACAATACAGGCCTTTCGGCCCACAAAGCTGTGCCAAACATGTCCCTACCTTAGAACTACCGAGGTTTACCCATAACCCTCTATTTTTCTAAGCTCCATGTATCCATCCAGGAGTCTCTTAAAAGACCCTATTGTTTCTGCCTCCACCACCGCTGCCGGCAGCCCATTCCACACACTCACCACTCTCTGCGTAAAAAAACTTATCCCTGCGATCTCCTCTGTACCTACTTCCAAGCACCTTAAAACTATGCCCTCTCGTGCTAGCCATTTCAGCTCTGGGAAAAAGCCTCTGACTATCCACACGACTGTCATTCATCTCCAAAAAATTAACAGTTTCAGTCTTGAATATACCTCAAGCATCTATAGCCCTCTGAGGCGGAGTCTTCAAAATATCTGCAGCCCTTACGTTAAAAAACTTTCTTCACTCGACTAATTAGCAAGATAACCCCATTTGAAGAAAACACAAGCCCTGGTCATCCACTCTTGTCAAATCCTCTAAGAATCTTTGATATCTCAAGGACTTCATCGAAATACCAGTGAGAATGGGCCAGTCTTCCTTAATCTCTCCTCATGAGGCAACATCCTCTTCTCAGGAATGAGCCAGTGAACACAGGTTGCATTTACTCCAAGACAGGTATATCGTCCTCAGACATGATTCAAATTATGCTGTGTATTTAAACGTGGTGTCACCAGAGCCATTTACTTTCAACAAAGCTTTGTTACTTTTCTACTGCAAATCCCTTACAGCAAAGTCCAAATTTCTATCTCCCTCTCTGATTGCTTGAGGTTCCTGTGCGTTTGCTCTGTGTATCTCATGAACCAGCACGCCAAGATCTCACAATACACCAACATTCAATAACTTTTTGAAGCTGAAAAATAGTCTCTTTTTGTATTGCCTCACATTTTCCTGTTTTATACCTCCATGTGGCTAAAAAATCAATTGCAGAATATTTGCCTACTGCCACAATAAGTCTACAGCTGATGTAATCTTACTGGCTACCCTCCACTCGGCCTTGGATCAGCTGGACAATAGCAAATACCTGTTAGGCTGCTGTTTATTGATTACAGCTCAGCATTCAACACAATCATTCCCTTAGTACTGTTCAACAAGCTCCAAAACCTGGGCCTCTATACCTCTTTCTGCAACTGGATCCTTGACTTCCTCATAGGGAGACTACAGTCAGTGCAGATCATAAAATAACATAATCTCCTTGCTAGCAATCAACACAGGCACACCTGAAGGATGTGTGCTTAGCCCACTGCTCTATTCTTTCTACACCCAGGATAGTGCGGCTAGGCACAATTCAAATGCCATCTGTTAATTTGCCAATGACACAGCTTTGGTGGAGGTGGAAATGACAGGATCTTTTAAGAGGCTCCTGGATGGATACATGGAGCTTAGAAAAATAGACGGTTATGGGTAAGCCTAGGTAGGTCTAAGGTAAGGACATGCTCGGCACAACTTTGTGGGCTGAAGGCCCTGTATTGTGCTGTAGGTTTTCTATGTTTCTATGAATGAAGTCAGGTGAATCAGGATCTGCAAGGAAATAATTTTGAGGTACATGAGTGGGGCAGGCTCAGGCCTACTCCTTATAAAAATCAGTAGTCTATTCTAAGTGGGTTCTTTAGTTAAATATAATCGCAACAATTCCAGCATACTCCCTAGCACCTCCCTTATACTACTGTTCAATATCCCGAGATCATTGGAGTCTCTGTTGTGTGAGTCCTGACTTTCACCTTGCATTGAACCATTACCACTGAATTCACTTATTTAACATATGCCTCTGGTTATTTCTCGTTTTCATTATCAACCCCTTAGCTTCATTACATCCCCCCTCCATCCCTAATTCTGAGCAACCCTGAATTTAATCCCTTCAGCTGTCAAGCCTCTGAGTTCTGGAATTCTATCTTTAATCATCACAGCCTATTTTTCCTTTATATTTTCCTTAAAATGTATTTCCTGCTCCAAGCTTTTGGTAATCTGCCCTACCGTCTCCTTTGTTAGCCAACTGTCACTCTTACTTTTTATAATGATCATTATAATTTTATTTGTATTTGTTGTAATTTAACTCTGGGAGATACTTTTTCTGTGACTATAAGCTTTTGGTGTTCAAAGGTTCTTCTGTCAGTATTGACTATGTCACTTAAAGAAGTCTTTTTGAAGAATTAAAGTTCATGAATCAAATAGTGGGTGTTTCAATTAGCAATCTAAAGTTAGGAATCAACTTGATCTTTCTGTCAGTGTCTACCATCACAGTTTCAATTACAATGACCTGCTGAGTTCCTCCAGCATTTTGTGTATATTACAATTTCCTATATCTGTGATTGAAATTGTACCTTCATTCACAACCCAAAAGTTTCTATTCAGCATACTGACATATTGAAAACCATTAAAATTTAATATGTTAACCGCAGTTTGCAAATTTAGGCTGAAAGTATAAACAATGTATCTTCAAGCTTTCATTATATCATTTGTCCTGTCAAAGTAGTCACAAGATAGATAAAATTCAAACAGCAAGGACAGACAGGACAATTTGATGGTCATGATTACAGCACTAAAAATTAATTTGTTTTCTCTCTATTTCGTGTCTGAAAAATGCTTCCTGGCCTGAAATGTTAACTCTTTCTCTTTCTGTAGATGCTGCCTAACGTTGCTTGATCTTTTTCTTCTGTTTTTATTTCAGATTTCCTGCAGCTTTTTTGATTTTCTTTACAGTTACAATATTTTCCTGTATGTAAACCTCAATCTGAATGTTGACCAACTACTTTGATGAGAAGGGGAATGCATCTCCTTTTTCATACGTGGAGAACAGCAGTCAGTAATTCATCCGTTTTGTGCATGGGGCAGATACAATTAATTGTATCCATGTGATTTTGAGTGCCTTGTCTTAGACTTAGAAGAACCACAAATAGTTTCACTCTTTTAGTTGCAAATTCCTCTCTGTCACCATTAATCCAGTGAGCAGATGAACTCTACAGTTTAATCCCTAGCCTCAGTTTATAAGAGATATTCCATTTGTTCTTGCCGCTCCTCCACTATTTTCCGTGTAAAACTAACATTTTGTTTTCTCTTTTCTAGTTCTGAGTAAGGGTCTTTGACCTGAAATAATAACTATGTTTCTCTTTCCAATACTGCCTGGTCTGCTGTGTGTTCCTAGTGTTTTCTGTTTTTCTCTCAGATTTTCAGTATCTGCAGTTTTTGATTTTTATCTGCCTCCAAAGGTCTCTGGGCTAGAAAACTGCAAGGATTTATATCTCTTGACAGAGTAACTTCCTTCTTGCCTTCATATGGAATGGATAACTCCTTATTCTGAAAAAATGTCTGTAGTTTCAGATGTCCAGACTGGGAGAAACCTCCTCTCTAAATCCGCCCTGCCAATCCTCCTCAAAATCTTGTACACTCAATGGCCACTTTATTAGGTACAGGAATGGAATCCGGTGTGTTTTGCAGCTGTAACCCATGCACTTCAAAGTTTGATGTATTGTGCATTTAGAGATGCTCTTCTGCACACCACTGTTGTAACATGTGGTTTTTTGAGTTACTGTCACCTTCCTGTTAGCTTGAACCACTCTGGCCATTCTCCTCTGACCTCTCATTAACAAAGCGTTTTCACCCACAGAAATGCCTGCACTGGATGTTTTTTTGTTTATCGCACCATTCTGTGTAAACTCTAGAGACTATTGTGTGTGAAAATCCCAAGAGATCAGCAATTTCTGGAGTCCCCAAACTATCCCGTTTGGCACCAACAATCATCCCACAGTTAAAGTAACTTTTCTTCCCTGTTCTGATACTTGGTCTGAACAACAAATGAACCCCTTGACCATGTTACACACATAAAAGTTGCTGGTGAACGCAGCAGGCCAGGCAGCATCTATAGGAAGGGGTACAGTCGACATTTCGGGCCGAAACCCTTCGTCAGGACTAACTGAAAGAAGAGCTAGTAAGAGATTTGAAAGTGGGAGGGGGAGGGGGAGATCCAAAATGATAGAAGACAGGAGGGGGAGGGATGGAGCCAAGAGCTGGACAGTTGATTGGCAAAAGGGATATGAGAGGATCATGGGATGGGAGGCCTAGGGAGAAAGAAAGGGGGATGGGGGAAGCCCAGAGAATAGGCAATAACAGGGTACAAGGGGGAGGTGGGGCATTAACGGAAGTTAGAGAAGTCAATGATCATGCCATCAGGTTGGAGGCTACCCAGACAAAATATAAGGTGTTGTTCCTCCAACCTGAGTGTGGCTTCATCTTTACAGTAGAGGAGGCCGTGGATAGACATATCAGAATGGGAATGGAACGTGGAATTAAAATGTGTGGCCACTGGGAGATCCTGCTTTCTCTGGCGGACAGATCATAGGTGTTCAGCGAAACAGTCTCCCAGTCTGCGTTTGGTCTCGCCAATATATAGAAGGCCACATCGGGCCATGTTTGCAAGCTTTTATGCATTGAGTTGCTGCCTTGTTGCTTGTAATATACATGAATAACTTTGATGTGTATGTGGTGAATATAGCTTGATGAAATGGTCTGAAAAATGGCGGATGCAATTTAATCCAGACACTTATGAGGTGATGTATTTTGAAACTGTTAATGAGACTGTGCCATATACCATAAATGGTAGAGTCTTAAAAATTATTGAGGGACAGAAATGTTGGAATACAACTCCACAACTCCTTGAATGCGGCAACACAGGTAGACAATATGGTTAGGAAGGCATACGGTATATTGGCCTTCGTAAATCAGAGGATTGAATACAAAATTAGGAAGGTTATGCTCCAACTTTTTAAAACTTTGGTCAAATCTTAGGCTGGGGGAGACATCTAGAATGCCGTTTGTGGGTGAAGGAAGTTTAGAAAGGTGCAACCAGAAATCACAATCAGCGGTGAGAATAGTTGCTGACTTAAGGTGTCATCACCTTTTAGTTTATGATCTCATGGATTCTTGGTGATGAGTCAAGTGTGCCTTAAAGGCCTTAAGATCATTTAAAAAAAACTTGAGAAAGCTTAGTTAGCAAAGCCATGGCCTATTCAAACCTTTTGAAAAAAAATCAAGGTTTCAAATACAAAATTTCTTCATAATTTGATGTGATAGTGTGATAGGAGAATCACTACTAACAAACTATTAGGAAAGTTAGTATTTTTTTAAAAAACTAACCAGTTGGATGTTTCTCCACATTAACAAGACCTGGAGCAATTACTTTCCATTCACTTGGCACAGGAATAGCCCATAAACCTCTTGCACTGACACTGATTTTTGTTGAGCTTGTAATTTAGTTATCAGGAATTAGACAAAAGTTATCCCCTCTCATTGAACAAATATTAGGTTTAAACTTATTTAAATACTGTTTGCCTAATCCAGAGGTTTCCCTCCTCAAGCAAAGAAATTCAATAGAGATTTAAAATCACTCTCATTTGTTCAAGTAAACTACTTTACAAACATTGCAGACAAGCATTTGAATGCACTTGGTGCTTTTCAATTGTCATTCAATTTATAGGACTTAATGATAGTTGTTTGCGAAGTGGAAGGTGAAACTTGCATCCTTTTTTAAGGTAGCAAATATATTGGTAAGATAAAAAAGTTAGTTTATAGAACCAGATTCTCCCATCTCTGGTCATGTTAGAGCCCACCCAACTCACAATGTTTACATTTATCTGTCCAGCAACTACAAAATGAGGTGAACACATCCACTATAACTACCTTCAACTAGTTATGCAAAGTTTAAAAAAAGGCAAATAAGTAACAGCAATAATCAGACAGGGAGTTGACACCATCAAGAGTACCCTATGTGAGTGCACTGTTGTGTGCTATGGCAGCTGAAAGGCATCGTACCGCAAGACGCTATGGGGAATGGTAAAAACCACTGAGGATCACTGGGGTCTCCCTCCCCACTATTTGTGATATTTACTAGCATTGTATATGAAGGACCTGAAACATTGCTTTGAATCCTTATCACCCATCCCACAACTTCTGACCTGCAGCTTCTTCCTCCAAGACTGTGAGGCTAATGAATATCCTGTCACCAAGGTCTCCTCACTTGGAGAGCAAGCTAATGTTTACCTGTGCTGTACATTTCACATACATAGAATATTAACTTATCGTGGTAATGTTATATTATGTGCTGTGTGAGATAGTTGTATTGTAACCCAGAGGAACGTTGCCTCAGTTGGTTGTATATATGTACAGTCAGATGATAACAAACAGAATATTAAAGAATAAAAACACCATTGGAGAGCATTAATAAAAAGTTTATTTTATAAGCGTTTCAAAAGGTCAAACAAAAGAAGCTGCAACTTCTGGCAATTACAGAGTGGCAATTTCTAACACAATGTTGGATGCACCAAGAATGTTACAATAACTCAATAGCAGATTAATGCCCCCTCCCCCAGACCCAAGTTGGTGCATGGATCCAACATGAAATTGCTCACCATGCCAATTCATATCCCCTCACTGTACCAGCCATGGTAAGTGTCAAACAAAACACCACTAAGAACAGAGACAATGGGCCACCCAAAGACACTTTCGTAGTGTGTTAACTATACAAAACAAAAATAAACTGTACAGTTTAAAATCAAATTCTCATATACATAGCCTTATATATTTTTAAAAAGAAGCAGTGTACAGGGCAGGGGTAAATGCTCTATAGCTAAGTGTTGCTGGAAGCAAAATTAATTCAATCATCATCATCCTCATCATCTTCTTCCTCTTCCTCCTCTTCATCTTCATCCTCATCTTCATCTTCATCCTCATCATCCTCTTCCTCCTCTTCTACCTTCTTTTTCTTTTCAACTTTGGTAGCTGGAGTCTTTTTAGTAGTATCGGTCTTTGCTTTAGCACGATATGCTGCAAGATCCTACAAAACAAAATGAAAAATATTTTAGCCTGGAGTAAGTTTGCTCGTGATTGGGCTAGTTTAACTGAACCATATATTTAATAGGCCCCCAATATTAGCTGAAGGTCAGTACTAGAACCTTAAAAATTAAAATCCAGCATCTCATATCCACATAAATATGACACTATGTTTACCAATAATACCAAGTTTCATTCATCTTGACTTTCAACATGAGTGATCTTTTTTTTTTTAAAAGTTAGCATCACTTCCAATGTTAAGAATCACCAGCCAAATCCTAAAATACTCAATAGTACAAAAAAGTTAGCTGTACTCAGTGGCCACTTTGTTAGGTACAGGAATGGAAGCTAGTGTAGTCTTCTACACTGGCTGTTGCCCACCCAGTTAAAGGTTTAACCTGTTGTACATTCCACTCTTCTGCACACCACTTGTTGTAACATGTTCTTTGAGTGTGTTGCTTGAACCTGTCTGACCATTCTTCTCTGACCTTCCTCATTAACAAGGCATTTTCACCCACAGAACTGCCACTCACTGGAATTTTTGTTCTTTGCATAATTCTCTGTACACTCTAGAGATTGGTGTGTGTGAAAATCCCAAGAGATCAGCAGTTTCTGAGATACTCAAACCACCCCATATTTCTTTCCCATTCTGATGTTTAGTCTGAACAACTGATTCTCTTGATCATGTCTGCATTGAGTTGTTGCCATATGATTGGCTGATTAGATATTTGCATTCACTAGGTGTATAAGTGTACCTAATAATGTATACTGGAGGCATTATGCATCTTAAGTTACATTAATTGTCCATTTACAAGCTGTGGAAGTACAAAAAAATCCCACTAAAGCTTATAACTTTTAGTCAAATAATACCTGTTCATATCTTTCCTTGAGCTTGGCTGCCCTCTTTTCATATGGAATCTTATCACTTGCAGAAGTTGCATTCCAAAGCTCTCCCAGTTTCCTGGCTGTTTCTCCAATTGATAAACCAGGATTTTCCTCTTTAATTTTCGGACGCCAGTCAGAGCAGAACACAAAGAAAGCAGATCTGAAATGAATTGTAATCAATTAAAATTGGAAGTGAACCTGCACAAAGTAGAAATCCTCAGCCACACCCTTTGTACCCAAAAGATGACTATTTGGACAGCTTTGTCAACATCCCTCCACAAGTTCAACCCAAATCTTGCAGTTTTAACCCATCTCCTTTGAAATAAACACCACCCCCCCCAACACCAAATCTTCCAATGGTTCCATTCTTCCCATTTTCAAGTCGCAATTTTCCTTCACAAGTATCCAGTCTAAATTACTCCATTATTGGTAGCCTTCATCTCCATAATCTGTTGACAAGGCCCCTTCCCCCAAAGCTCTAGGAATTCCTTTCCTAAACCCCTCTGTCTCTTTAGATACTTCTGCTACAACTTATTGTCTCCATACATAGGAGAATATTAATGTTACTATGAAGTAAGCCACAGTATCAAAAAAAATACTGAATACAAGTTTAAGTCAATGTTTGGGTTAAAAGCAGGTACAGATATATGTAGCTTGTGTAACCCACTCACAAATGGCCAAGTGGCTTCCGTTGTTCCTGCACAGGAGTTATTGTAATATCATATCCATAGAAAGCAACTGCTATACTACAAGAAACTGCAAAGCTGTGGACACAGCTCAACAAATCACAGCCTCCCTTCCATGGAATGTCTTCACTTTTCGCTGTCTTGGAAAAGAGCCAACATAATGGTCTTATAATAAAAATCCACTCCACAAATTTGCCCTCCTCCCCTCTCCCATCAGACAGAAGCTAAAAATGCCTGAAAGAACATAGCATCAGGCTCAATGACAGTGACAAGACTATTGAACACTTCTCTATTATGAAAGATGGATTCTCGTCTTCACAATCTACCTTATGAACTTGCACCTATCTACCTGCACTGCACTCTGTAAGTGTGTAACACAGACATATTCTGCATCTTATTGTTTTACTTTATACTACCTCAATGCACAGTTATAGTGAATTGTTCTGTATGGACAATATTCACATTGTTCACTGCCCAGGTGAGAATAGTAAACCAATTTAATTTACCAAGTTAATGCCCATCTTAAGAGTATCATTAAGATAAACACAACTTGGAAGATTCAAGCACTGCATTAGAAAAGTTATACTGGGAACAATTTTGAGGTATTTTAGCAATATCTACAATGCATTTTTAGATGTAAACTTACGGAGGCCTCTTTGGTGCATTAGGGTCCTTCTTTCTCTTTGCTTTTTTGCCACCTGTTGGTGGCACATAATTTTTCATTTCCTTCTCCCAACGAAGTTTGTCTTCTTTTGCCTTTTCTTCAAATTTTGTTTTCTCTTTGCTGGTCATTGACTAAAAATCAAACCAAAAATAATGCCAAAAATATTTAGTTCACCAGATTTATGACTGGCCAAACAAAAAGTAGTCTGTGTACAACTGGTTCATTTTGTTTGTACATTAATATATTTTTGTATTCTACACCCTAATCAATGGTTTGGTAACGTTCCAAATAATTCTTTCCAACACCAAAGCCTTATCCTATTTCAAGAGTGCAGAGATGTCATGGTAGACATATTTCCTTCCAATTAACCTTATATCAGGGTATAAACTTGGCACGTCAAATTTCCTTACAATTCTTAGCCATGTACTCAAATATGAACATAACTCACAAGATTGTTGGAAAACAAAATTTAAACGCCAATCTACAGAAGGTGATAGATAGGCACTCATCCAAAGGTCAGACAAACGAGCAGGCTTTAAGAAAACCCTTAGGAATGTGAAGAGAAAGTGGAAAAAAAATACAAGAGGCGTTCATGAAGGAAATTCTAGAGCTTAGAGCTCTGTCAATGGAAGGATTAGTTGACAATAAAACAATAATATTCAGGGATCTTTAACTGGCCATATTTGGAAAAATATAGCTATCACAGAGAATCAGTTACAAAAATTGATGCTTTGCTTAAGAGAGGTACAATGAGTCAATGAAAAATGCAATGCTGTGTAAGCAAAAATATTGTAGAGAACATACGATGGCAGCCATATGTGCATTAGAAAGTAAAGGGTAGTGATAATAAAATCATGGAGCAAACTTTTCAGTGAGATGTCAGCACAGTGGTTACTGTAATGGTACAAATATGACCTAAAACTCCTCAGGATGAAAAAACAATCAGGTTTCTTCCTATCTATTTCAATTTCAGAGATGGAGTTGGTGGGTAGGGAATAGAATGTAATTAATCCAAGACTATTGTTTTGCCTCACCAAAATGTAATAGGTGGTCTTCTTTACCACTGTATGCAAAACATGCTGTTGTTTAGAAACAATGATTAATTGATGACAATGAGGTAGTCGTAGGTATTGTCAGTATATGTGGAGAAATTAACATTCTTATTTAAACGATGACACCAAGGAACAACAGTTAGGAAGTGGCCTGGGACGTAGGTGTGTGCCTATGTATAAATATAGCAGATAGGGGAAAAAGAACTGAAGTAATGGGACAGTTTCATTAAAGGAAGCTAATGCAGGTAATTCACTGGCCACGACTGGATAGGTCATGGTCAACCACAAACAAGGTGAGGAGTATGATGAGCAATTATTTTTTGCGACAATCACAAAATGTTATTACTGCTCTTAAAAGTCAACTGAGTGAAACTTACTGATGAATTATGACAGAAAGTCCCAACACCTAACATATCCCCAAAGGCCTGGGTTTATTTCCTTCCTGTCCATCCAATTTTCCTTTAAAAATCACTGATTCACATTCACTTACAGTACCAAGATAGGAAGTTACAGATTATTACAGCATACCCCATATCTTTTGCCCAAAATCTTTGCATACCTGGTCCTTGTGCATCTGCTAACAGAGTTGGGAATATAAAGCAGTCTGTTGTCTTGCATTCAAGGTTAAGCAAAGCATCCACTCCAGGAATGGCTAAGCTTAATAATTTATACTATTAATTTTCATGTAATCCATTACTACTATCTCCACTTCTGCCAATATCTTGTCAGCATCCTCTTGTGCAGAAAATCTCAAAGTACTTGTCGTGTGTTCTAGTCTTACCCTGTGCCTAAGCACATTCATTCCCAAAAAGAATCCACCCCATCCCTTATATGTTTATATGCCAGTAATAAGATTTTTCCATTTCCTTCTATGTGAATTGACATTCTATTCTCAAACTTCCTCATTACTTGTAGTTTAAGAGTTACAACAGGAACCTGAGAAGAATCATCCATTCAACTAGATGAGGAAAAAATTATTAATGCTGTTCATTTCAATGATAAAGTAGTCCTCATGCTCATCACACAATAGAACAGAGCAGAAAGCTTGGAAGAATCCAAATAGAGAAACTCAATTAGACTTTGTCTTTGCGATCCAGGATACGCATGATATAGTTAATGGAGTTGGGTTTACACAAAAACAGCTCAATTTGGTAGTAATTTTTTTTAAATTCCATTTAACTTTGGGTCTCTCAGATGGAGTAAAAGGCTGCAAGAAGAGGAAGTATAACAATTTTAATAAAGATTAGGGAATTAAAAATGGAAGCAAAAATATTGTTAACTAGTTCGATAACTACAGAAATGCAATTACATATCACTTTCAGAAATCTCAACTGTCTGTCAGTTTGGCTTTAAATCACGATGTGGAAAATAAAAAAGCAGTATCTACAACAAAGGATGTAATATCAATGTGCAAAACTATAACCAAACATCCCAAGCACACCTACAAAATGCTGTAGGAGCTCAGAGGAACAGGCAATGTTTGCAGCAGAGACCCTTCATCTGTGTCTTGGCCCCAAATATTAACTGTTCATTTTCTCCATAGATGTCGCCGGACCCAAGCTCCTCCAGCATTGTGTAGGTTGCCCCAGACTTCCAGCATCCACAGTCTCATGTGATCCCCAGAACACCATTTAACTTAATTGCCCAAATTAGAAAGGAATTTTTCAGCACCAGAGGCATTGTAGATAAGGACAATCATAGAACTGATCTGTATTGTAAATGATACTATAAAAAAAGTGATTTTTGTATTGTAGGATTTTTGACAATATCCTATTTAAATGTTAATTCAAAGCATTTTATTAAAATTTAAACTTTAAAATTACAAGAAAATGCAACTTAAAAAATCAATAATGGGCAAACTCTGGATCATGAAAACCCATTTTGTACTTGCATGTGAAAACCTTGAATTCTTTTACACATACTAGTGTTGGGGGGGGCGTTGTTTCTGACAGATCCATATTACAGTGATCTGTTTTCAACCATTATTTTTGCTTCAGTTTTAATATACATATTGTGAGGGGCAGAAGATACCTATAAAATGGCATCTAGATTTGCCACCAAGTTACAGAACGCAAACTCCCACCTTCCACCTTTCTGCACACTTCTTTGAAAATTCAGAAAAGTTGACAGTGGCATCAGGATGCTTTTTCTTGTGCTCCTCACGGCAAGTTTGGACAAAGAAGGCATACGAGGACATTTTGCCTCGAGGTCTTTTAGGATCACCTCCCCTTACCATTTTGGCCCTTTCCTGAAAGGAAAAAATCGTAGATAATTAATTGAATCTTGTAGGATTCATAACATTCCATGTACTCATGAGGTGTATGAAATCGAGGCACATTGCTCATTTTACAGATACATTCCAAGATCCAACGAAATTTCGATGAACATGCAGCGTGGTGTACGTTAAATGGTGTAAAAACAAGTTTTGTGGAGATTAATACTGTATTACTGTTGATATTCCATTTGCGTTCGCATCACATTCTTCTGAGACAGTACAGGTTTAAGCTGCCTGTGCCTTTGTCGGTATCTATCACGAGAACTATTTATTAATACATCCTTACAGTTCTCAAAAAAAACAAAAAAAAAGAACGAGTGCAAATTGCTATCCCGTTTACAATAAGTGTATGAAAACAACCGCGCCCCTGCATTTTAACATGGGACTACGAGGTGGGAAGAGACAGTGAACGGTGCACAAATTCAACGGGCAAAATAAATTGCACTCCCGGCTATGTCATTTTCCACAAATCTGCTCTAAATGTTAATTCCATCCTTCGCGCCATTTTAAAATCAGTGGGAAAAAACAGATCTAATTTCTTTACCCGTAATAAAAAATGTTTCCGCGATTTAACAACCCCGCCTAACTCTTCCCGCAGTTATACTGCAAAAGTTTAAATTAGAATCGAAAAATACACTTCGAAATCTTAGCTTTCATGGTCACTTCCCGCCACATTGTTTTCCATTCTTGGATAAAGAATATAAAATAACGTCCATTAAAAATTTAAATCTCTAATCCAAATCCCTAAAAATAATAAAAAGTTAATATGCCCAACGCGTTGGTTCTGTTTAAAAATCATCGGGATAAAGCGGAGGCACTTCACTAGAGTCTGGAGCAATGGCTGAGAACAAAAAAAAATGAGGTCAAACAACAACGACAATATTTCTTCTTCCATGTTGAAAAATCCTTCTTCATGAGAGAAAGTCCCCTTCAAATGTCACCAACCACCATCTTCAGACGGTTTGCTAACGCCAAACGCCCGTTTTCCACGTTTTTCTCGCCTGTGGTCTTTGCGCTTGGCGGTATATAGTTATAGTGTGGGGTTTGTACATATAGTTTAGTAATACAGCCGCGAATGGCCGCTTGACTCTAACATTGAGTACATGGCTCCATCTTGATAGCAGCGTCAGTGCGAGAGCAGAACAGCCCGGCTCACCTTACAACCCGCATTTCTCCCCTTTAACCGCCTGCAAGCCCGACAAAAAGCGTATCGTTAGATAGCCCAGAGCCCCTGCTACCCGACCTCGCCCCGAAAACCCACTGTGAACGGCGCTTTACAGCGCCTGACACGGTTTGGAAAAGTTGAACTCAACTCGCTCTCGACGCGCTGCTATTTAATAATGGCTTTTCCTCAGCCGCCGTCAGCCATATTAAACAGCGCGGCTGAGGGAGATTTTTTAACTTTAATTCTAACACCCTACTAACGCACAGTTTTAAAATAAAACTAAAGAGTAAGACATGCCCGTTTAGAATATGCTGAATTTTGGCCCTCTCGGAGCCTAAAAGCGAGGCGCTGTTGTAGAGTCTTTCCTTGCACTTGGTCCGCACGCTAACAATCAGCCTCACTCCGTCTCTCGCTGTAATGGCTGGGAAGGCGCTTGCTGCCTGCGCACTATCACTAGCCACTGCCGCGCTGCCATTGGCCGCGGCCGAGCCATTGCGCTCTTTGATTGGTCAGCGCCCCGCCATTGTTCTGACTACAGCTGTTCTTCGATTGGCCGCCAGGGGGAAAATGACAGCTGAAGGCGAAACAGCGCGCAAATACAAATCCAAAGAGACTGCAAAGATAGGTACAGAGCAGTCGGAGAACGTAGTCACATAGTCTCTATGCAGCCTTGGTATATATATGCAAACTGCACTCCACTGGCTTTACCCCAGCTGTCGCACTCCTCGACGTCTGGCTTGGTACGGTGGTCGCATATCGTTAATGACATCCCTTTCATTTAAGGTTAAGAGTTGTATGTGACAGAATGCAAAACTGTACAAAAATAAAAGTGAATACTCAGCGCGAGAGACAATGTTGACTTTTTAAAATTCAAGTCCAGCGATCTGAAATGTTAATTGAATTACTTCTTCTGAAGATACTGAACATCTTCAGCATTTTTGGATTAGATCAGCTTTCTGGCACCCGTAATATTTTGCTTTCTGTCAACTGCATTTATGGACAACGAATGCGGCATAATTTAAAAAGTCCTATCACGCATTATCTAACATATATGAACAAAATATTATTGCTTCGGAAGTAAACTTTTCTGTTAATTTAATGATTAATTTGCAAATTATACATTTCCACAAATATCAAAGTTTTGAATATCCAGAAAACACCATATTATATTCTCTTACTCTTAATATCCCTTACTTTGTTCAACATATGAATATAAAACCATATTACAACAAATAAAAACGTGTTACTTGGTTCTGTCGTGTATATCAGATCCTGAAATGTCCTAACAAAACTATGTTCATTGAATACCGAATGTCTGCGAATGTAAAAGAGCGTAAATCAGATAATTCCCAATTTTGAGTAAGGATTACATATTTCTTTCTCGACATTGGGCAGACATTCAATTGGTAGGTTTAACAGCAATCTTCAAATAGACATATCGTACCGATATGAAACTTATGCTAATAGCCCGCAGCAATCCCATATAAGAGAATCTGTGTGTTCCTCTAGATTGCCAACATCTGCAGAATCTCGTGTTTACGATTTGTATTCAGCATATTTATTTAATTGTGGATCAAGTAATTCAAAAATAAACTAAGAAAATAGTAGAAAAGGACTTCAACGAAAAAGTTAATGATAAACTGTAGATTTTGTTCATTCATATGTCATTACAATTGTATTAAACACTGTTCACGGCACATTCTGGGTGTTTTAAACTGCTTCGACAAGATTCTTTCATATATTAAAGTAACCATGCATATGAACAGCTTAGCATCTAAACCAGAAAGCCAGAACTTGCCATATACAGTAAATAATGATCTTAAGAGTTTACTCTGTTAACTACTTTCAATGTGTAGTCTGGTCATACTTGTTTTTAATACTTCCTTTCTTTTTCACACTTTTCTCTTTAATGTCATTTTCCACCTCCTACAAATTTATTATGTGTGTTTCTTCATTTTAATGTGTTGTTACAAATCAGCGAGGCTAAGTTAATTTCTTGGTATTAATCAACCCCTCCTCTTTCTGTAATTCTACTTTCTCGGGAGTTCTTGGCGAAACACACACAGGTCCAACCCATAAGACCATAAGACAAAGGAGCAGAAGTAGGTCATTCGGCCCATCGGGTCTGCTCCGCTATTTTATCCTGAGCTGATCCATTTTATCCTATTTAGTCCCACTGCCCCGCCTTCTCACCATAACCTTTGATGCCCTGGCTACTCAGATACCTATCAATCTCTGCCTTAAAGACACCCAATGACTTGGCCTCCACTGCTGCCCGTGGCAACAAATTCCATAGATTCACCACCCTCTGACTAAAAAAACTTTTTCGCATTTCTGTTCTGAAAGGGCGCCCTTCAATCCTGAAGTCATGCCCTCTCGTACTGGACTCCCCCATCCTGGGAAACAACTTTGCCACATCCACTCTGTCCATGCCTTTTAACATTCGAAATGTTTCTATGAGGTCTCCCCTCATTCTTCTAAACTCCAAGGAATACAGTCCAAGAGCGGACAAACGTTCCTCATATGTTAACCCTCTCATTCCCGGAATCACTCCAGTGAATCTTCTCTGTACCCTCTCCAACGTCAGCACATCCTTTCTTAAATAAGGAGACCAAAACTGCCCACAGTACTCCAAGTGAGGTCTCACCAGCGCCTTATAGAGCCTCAACATCACATCCCTGCTCCTATACTCTATTCCTCTAGAAATGAATGCCAACATTGCATTCGCCTTCTTCACTACCGACTCATCCTAGAGGTTAACTTTAAGGGAATCCTGTACGAGGACTCCCAAGTCCCATTACTTTTATATCTTATACGAGAGCATCATTGGATCCAAGACATAGAAACCAGAAAAAAACAATTGAATTCTTCAAACCGGAATTAACTCCAGTCCTGCCAAACGGTCTCTACCTGAAACGTTTTCCATAGCTGCTGCCTGACCTGCTGAGTCCCTCCAGTATTCTGTGTGTGTTGCTTAACTGCTAAATACGTGTTTATAACGGGTCTGGGAAATTCACTAGAGAAGGCAAGGGCTCGTTAAGGCAGAGGAGACCTGAAATGAGTAAAGATTCTTTCTCTGAACCTTCTGCAATTCCGATTGATGAAATTTGAAGAGGTTTTTAAGAGGGGAAAATTCACAAATGACATTGCCTTGGTTGTTCTCACATGGTCTGGAGTTCAACAGCAACAAATAAGAAAAATCATAATATGAAGAAGCATAGACAAAGGCCATTAGGCACAATATATCTGCATCTTTAAGAAACAATTGGTTGGTCCCATTTCTCTGTTCCTCTTCAACTCTCATTTGTCCTATTTACGTATTTATAGACTTCTCTTTTGAAGATTTGAAATCATAGAGTCAGTAGTATAAACTATTTTCACAGCACCTAGTGGTGCATTTCTAGTCTAAGACAACCACTGCTGGTTTCACACCCCTGAACAGTACCAATCTAGTAAAATGCCTCTGCACCTTGATCCTGGAAGCTGCAAGCTGCTTGTTTCCAGCAAATCCACTGGCAGCACTCAGCTCCAATGGACAAACCATGCTGTTCATATCCCTGGCATGTGCTTCACAATAAAGACACTCTTCTGAGTTCCATCTCATGGAAGGAGATCACTTTGACTATCATAGGAACACTTCAAGAAGGTATTCAAACCATGTTTGAAACAATTCAATACCTTCACTGACTCATGTGCATCTATTCTCCATGCCTATCAAAATGGAGCAGCATCCACAAGTGATACTGAGAACCTTAAAACTTAGTCAGGAGGAGGGGGAAGCACAATGAAAATGGTGGAAGGAATGTACAACATCCCTGTAGACTTTAGGGTATTAATGGTGATGGGGATGACATGGAAAGTAAAATGATGCATCATTTCAGCCATGATTTCACTTAAAAAGATGTTAGGGGCTATGTGGCTTACTTCTGTTAATATTTCTTATGCTTCTTAAAATTGTAACATTTGCTTTAGATTGTCCCCATCTTTACACCAAAATGCATCACTTTACAATATGTTTTTTTACAACTGCAACAGTCATATTTCAACAAATACAGGAGGATGACAGCAGCCAGCAGAGAAGTTAATAAGGGAATAACAAAGGGGTTAAACTTACATTAGGCCCCAGTAATGATGTACAGAATCTAGCTTCCTCATCTGTTCCAGAACAAGTGTTTCCACGAGGCTGAAATGGCCATGTCACGTGGTCACAAACCTCTGAAAATTTATTCCTGCTGAATAACATATCACCCATTGCTCATTTTGACCAAGTATTGTTACCAGGTTCATTGTTACTAAACTAGTTCTCTGCTGCCTGTTCCTAGCAGGTTGCTACCAGAGAGATGGAGAGGAAGGGCAGTTGTCTCTTCACTAAAGGACAAGTAGGCTGATGGTCTGTTTATTTGCCATGACTGGAGGATGTATAACAATTTGTCCTGTAATGACAATAATCAAAATATGCACATACTGGATTTTCATTTCTGGCTTACAACTCTCTAAGGCACAGATGTCATGAATCGTACAATTAAATTCTACACACTTTCAGAACAACCAAAAGAATTAATCAACTCTAAGGGATTTTATTTTATCAAGGCTTAGCTGGAGAGCTGGAAAGCTGGCAAGTCAGGCCAGGTTAGGTCAAGTCAAGCTTATTCTCATATGCACAAGTATGGTAAGGTACAGATACAATGAAAAACCAGCCTGCAGCAGCATCACAGGCATGTAGTTTCAGCCAATACAGAACTTAAGTAATATGTAAATGATACATTAATTATACACAGTAGGGAAACTAAACATCGCAGAACAAGCTATTAGTGCAAGCAAAACAGACTCAGAGACATGTCCATGGCAGTTCAGGAGGTGGTTGGTAATGTTCCATTGCTGAGGTAGCATTAGGTTTGTGCATCTCAGTTCAAGAACATGATGGTTGTAGGAAAGTAGCTGTTCCTGAACCTGGTGTTGTGTAATTTCAGGTTTATGTACCTCCTTCTCAACTGTAGCAATGGGAAAAGGACACTATTCGGATAATAGGATCCTTGATGATAGATGCTACCTTGTTGAAGATGCACCTCATGCAGATACTTTCAATGGCAGGAAAGGCTGTGCCCATGATGGACAGGGCTGTGTTCACTACTCTCTGCAGTTTTTTGCTCTGCATGGGAATTGCTGTATCAGGAAACTTTCAACAGTGCATCCACAGGTTTTTTTTTGGTATTTGATGACTTGTTAAATCTCCTTCAGCTTCTGAAAAGAAGTAGAGGCACTGGTTCACTTTTTCCATTATTGTGTCCATGTACTGAGCCCAGGAAAGGTCATCTGAGATGTTAATACAAAAGAATGTGAAGCTGTTCACTCTCTCCAACTCTGACCCATCAATGAGAATGTGCATGTGGTCTCCCAGCTTCCCCTTTCTGAAGCCTACAATTAGTTCCTTGGTTTTGCTAGCACTGAGGTGATTATCGCAACACCACTCCATCAGGTGTTCTATTGCACTCCTGTATACTGACTCATAACCGCCCATGATTCAGGCCTTTGCAGATTCCCCATAAGATAACATGCTTCATTCATACTTTGTCAATCTAATATTCCTAACACCTTGCAAACTGGAGCAAAGAATGGCAGCTTGGCAGAAAATGATATTCCTTTCAAACCTTTTATGCTCCACCAGTGAGAATCTTGAGGTTAATCACAGTCTGCTGTGTTCTGTACAGAACAATGCAGCAGTAGAAAAAAAGGACACGAGAGAGATCTGCTAAAAATATCTCCTGAAGGTAAAAATCACAAGGAAAATGATGTGCACAACACACAAGACCAAAATGGTATTCTTAAGGTTCAGGTAATCTCGCACACTGAACATGTAACAATAGAATCCTTGCACCATCTTCCGTAAGCACTCCTTTACCTATCACCGATTGCTGTGAATTTCCACTTTTAGCACTAAACAAATAAGTACTACAGATTAAGTACTCTTTTTAAAATGAGGCAAATGAGAAATTCTAATTCCCCAATTTAATATAATTTAAAAATCAAATAACAAAACTAATTGGCTTGATGAGCTTATGCATAACATCTTCAGACTTTGCTCCTCTCTCAGTTCATCTTAAAGTTCAAAGTAAACTTTATTAGCAGAGTCATACATGTTACCACATACAACCCTGAGATCCTTTCTCTGTGGGCATACTTACCAAATCTATAGAACGGTAACTGTAAACAGGATCAGTGGAAAACAAACTGTGCAAATGCAAATATAAATAAATAACGAGCATGAAATAACGAAATAAAAGACTCCTTAAATAAGTGTAGTTAACCTCTTTTGTTCAAGAGCCCGATGGTTGAGGGGTAGTAACTGTTCTTGAACCTCTATGGCAATGTTTCATGTAGATGTTTCATTTGCTGCTGAAGCTCTTACCATAACTTTGATTACTCTGGATGTGACTATCCATTAAACACTTGGTCAATTATTTGGCTACTTTGCCAAATAACTCCTTGAGAAAGCAGATTATTGTTTTCTCAAAGTTCAAAGTGAATTTATTATCAAAGTGTATCTCACCTTGAGATTATTTTTTTCTTGCAGCCATTCACAGTAAAGCTCTTTTTCAATGCCTTAAGACATTATGCTATTACTATATTCAAATTGTACTTGTTTCAGTTGTGCTGGGACAGACTAGGCCTGGGAAGATGAAACAGAATAAGGATTGTTAGCAGGGTAGTGTTTATACACTCTAAGAAGACAGTACTTTTTCCTTTAATATTGTCAGTCTCTCAACCCCAGTCATAGCCCAGAAATCTTACTCCCTGTCGGTAAGCAGCTCAGAGTTCACAAATATCTTGGAAGCCCACTTCAAACCTATCTACCGTCATGTGTAATCCAGTTAAAATATCTTCAACCACAAGCCCTAAGGTTTGTATTTGTGGGTCTGTAAATAAGCCTTCAAAGGAGTATCCAGACTCTAAATGGAAAATTGTATAGTTTAAAAAAACCTTTGTTATTACTCTATAAATGTTTCATTCTGTGTGCCATTGCAGGATGTTTGTCTTGAAATACAGGCAGTAACTTATTCTAGCTGTTCCTTATCCTCGGGCATTCTTGGTGTCCATCAGCCATTGGCAACTCTGCCATGACTGGCATTGGGATCTCAGTCCAGCCAAACACAGCTTGGCAAACACCCTCAAATGTTGTTGCTACCATTCTCTATTTGTCTTCAAAGATGCTCGGTCATAAAGTCAGAGTCAGATAGTTATATAGCACAGAAAAAGACCCTTTGGCCCACTATGTCTGTACTAATTCCATTTCTGTCACTTTCCCTTTATTTTTAATGTGCATTGGTGTTTCAGCTGCCAAGAGTCTGTTTCTACTACATCCTTAAATTCCAGCGATTCAAGATTCCAAACAGCCTTTGGCTGATGAAAAATTATCTTCCTACCTAACACTTTAAACCAATATCCTTTTATTTTTAATTCATCTACAGTACTATGCAAAAATCTTAGGCACATATATATAGACAAGGTGCTAAGTCGTTTGCTCTGTACTGTTGTAACTTTATGTATTGTACTGTATGTTTGCAAACAAAAACAAATTTCATTACATATGTGAGTGATGATAAACTTGCTGCTGAAATGAGTCTCTGTGGTGGAGTGAGAATGGGAAGGGGAGGGAGCAGGAAGCATCAGAATGATATTCGATAATGATCAATAAACCATTTTTTTGAATTTCAAAATATACTTTATTCAAAAATAAAATTATATACAATAAACCATTCAATAACTTTCCATCCTTTACATACGTTTCCATTATACTCTGTACATATCCATACTTATGGTCACCCACGTGGCACTCCAGTTGTTCACCTTACCACGTCATTGTTGAGGGGTATACTCCCCGCCACCCGACCCCTCCCACTCCCGTGGGTGGAGAAACCTATACTGTGGTCCTTCCCCACCGGGCCCTTGCGGCGGCTGCACCAAGTTTCAGTGCATCCCTTAGCACGTACTCCTGCAGCCAAGAATGTGCCAATCGGCAGCATTCTCCCACGGACATCTCCGTGTGCTGGTAGATCATCAAGTTTCGGGCCGACCAAAGAGCGTCTTTCACCAAGTTGATGATCTGCCAGCAGCGCCGGATGTTGGTCTCCGTGTGCGTCCCCGGGAACAGCCCGTAGATCAGAGAGTCCTCTGTTACATAGCTGCTGGGGATGAAACATGACACTAGCCCGTCCATCCTCCTCCATACCCTCTCTGCGAACTGACAGTGTGCAAAGAGGTGGGTCACAGACTCCTCCTCACTGCAGTCCTCCCGTGGGCAGTGGGGTGTGGAGATGACGTTCCGGGCGTACAGGAGGGATCTGACTGGGAGGGCCCCTCTCACTGCCAGCCAGGCGAGGTCCTGGTGCCTGTTGGTGAGATCTGGCGATAATTGTGTGGAATCTATTTACCTCGCCTGGTGTCTCTGAGTTAGGTGCATCTGCACCCGTCCCACACCCCTACTGCGGCACTCCACTCTTACCATATTCAACATCCTTTGTTCCCGCCAGATTTACAAACACACTCTTCACTCCACAGTGACAGCCTCCTCCTCTCTGCCAATTACAAGGTGAAAGAACATTTTCTTAACAAACCCTACAAATAAAGTTTAAAACAAAAATGCTGTGGACACTGGAAATCTGAAATTGACTGCATAACCAGATTATGCTCTAACTCCATCTGCAAGTTTGCAGACGATACACCAAAGCGGGCTGGATCTCAACTAACGATGAGTCGGAATACAGGAAGGAGAGAGAAGCCTAGTGACATGGTGTCATAACAACAACCTTTCCCTCAATATCAACAATTCTAAAAAGCTGGTCAATGACATCAGGAGGGGGTGCCAGTGTACATGCTCCTGCCTTCATCTATGGTGCTGAGGTTGAATGGGCTAAGAACTTCACTCTTAGGAATGAACATCACCAATGTCCTGTCCTGGTCCACCCATGTAGACACCACAGTCAAGAAAGCCCACCTATGCCTCTACTTCCTCAGGAGGCTAGAGAAATTTGGCATTCTATCCAGATGCATCATGGTTTGATATGGCAACTGCTCTCCCCTTGACCAGAAGAAACTGCAGAGACTTAGCGACACAGCTCAACACAGCATGGAAATCAGTCTCCCCTCCACAGACTCAGTCTACACTAACCAGCATAATCAAAACCCCAACCTCCCAAGACATTTTCTCCTCTCCTCCTGTCAGGTAGAATATACAAAAGCCTGACAGCATGTACCACCAGGCTCAAGGACAGGTTCTATCCTGTTGTTTTAAGATTATTGAAACGTTCTCTGTTCAATGGCTGAACATGCAGAAATCACTACCATAGAAGGCAGTAGAGACCAAGTCATTAAATTAACAATTAAAGTCACCAAGAAAAGGTAGCTATAGTTCTTAATGCCAAGATGACCAAGGGATATTGGGAGGAAGCAGTGGATGATCAGGCATGATTAAATTAAAAAATGCAGCAGGTCGAAAGGCTGAATAGCCTATACCTGCTCCTATTTTCCATGTTTATTCATTTACAGAAGATGCATGATTGGAGTTTACTCATGCCCAGATAAAACAGTGGCCACAGGGCCCAGCAGTAGATGCCATGAGACAGTGTGGTGATGTATTATGTTACACAGTTAGGTGTTCTTGCTGATGGAAATGTCTGAGGTTGGGATCTCAGTTCAGGTCAGATGTGGCCAAAGTTTCAGATAGTCTGGACTGCTTCTTCGAGGTCCCTGACCACGTGGTTGAGTACACATGTGAAAAAGAGGTTGAACAGCACACGGGCCAGCACACACCCTTGCTTCACACTATTTGGGATATTGAATGGCTCTGAGGCTTCCCCATTTGAGAGCACAAGGACAGTCATATCATCGTGGCAGAAGCGAGTAAGATTGACAGACGTGAGTGGGCATCCCAACTTTGACAAGATTGTCCAGAACACTTCTCTGTTAACTGTGTCAAAGGCCTTGGTTAAATCTATGAAGGCAATGTACAGTTCCAGGTTCTGCTTGATACACTTTTCTTGAACCTGATGGACAACGAACATCACATTGATGGCGCTTCTTCCTGGGAGGAAGCCACACAGGGTGCCCGGCAGGTTCTTCTCTGATATTGTGGTGATTAGGTGGTTGAGAATCACGTGGACAGAGATCTTCCCGGCGATCGACAGCAGCAAAATGCTACGGTAGTTACTGCAGTCAGCTTTGCTGCCTTTGTTCTTGAAAAGAAGTACGATCTAAGAGTATTTGAATTCACTGGCCATGTCTTCATCTTCTTAGATGCTGTCAGAATGTCATGAAAAGCCCTTAGTGCAACTGGACTCATTGCCTTGAAGATCTTGGCAAGCATTGTGTCCTTCTCAAAGGATTTCCAGAACTTAAACCTCATCTAAAGGCTCGGGACAGACTTTGACTTTGACTTGATTGTAGCAGGGAAGTCGAGGCTGATGGCAGTGGGTTTCTCAGGGATCTGATCAAGTGCAGTCTAGTTTACAGTAGAGAGCCTACTGTACAAGTTGATGAAGTGCTCTCTCCACCTGTTGTTAATGGTCTTTTTTTGTCTCTGAGCGGGACTGTGCCATCTACTGACAGAAGGCATGTGGTGCATGGCTTGTATGATCCCTAGATTGTTTTGATGGCACTGAAGAGCATCTTTAAGATTTTAGCGTCAGCATAGTACTAATTTCCTTCACCTTTCTCTCCCACCATTCAGTCTGCATTCTGCATAGAGCAGTCTGTGCTTGCTTCTGAAGATGTTTGAAGTGATTGCTTTTCGGGATGGAAGAAATATCATTTTGCTTTACGAGAAATGCCTTCTGCTTCACTTCCAGTATCTGTTGATATCTCTGTTAATTTTGTCAGACCAATCCTGATGAACTCTCTTTATAGGTCTGAGGGCTGACTTTACTGATTTCGTCACTAGCGTCTTGTAGTGATCCCACTTCTGCGCAATGCTTCCAGTCAAGGGCCTATGGGACGCCAGTGTGTCATCGAGACTGTTTGCAAATTGCTCTCGATGTTTATGGTGATGCAACTTGTCGGATTACTTTTAAGATATAAAATACCATAAAATATAGGAGTAGAATTATGCCATTTGGCCCATTGAGTCTGCTTCGCCATTTCGTCATGGCTGATTCATTTCTCTCTCAGCTACAATCTCTTGCCTTCTCCCTGTACCCCTTCACACCCTGACTAATCATGAATCTATCAATCTCTGCCTTAAATATATCCAATGACTTGGCCTCCACAGCCATTTGTGGCAACAAATTCCAGATTCACCACCATCTAGCAAAAGAAATTCCTTCTCCTTCTGTTCTAATGGATGTCCCACTATTCTGAGGCTGAAAGAGGATATACGAAGCTAGGTAGGAAGCTCAAGGGTAGCAATATCTGGATTACCGCCTGTGCCACACACTAGTGAGGGCAAGATAGAATGATTTAGTGTGGGTGGAAGTCAGTAACAGGAAGAGAGCAATCACTCTATTAGGTGTATCTGATAGACTCTTGCAGTAGCAACAAAGACAATGAGGAACAGATCAGGAGGTAGATATTGGAAAGCTGCAAAACTAACAGGGTTCTTGTCATTAGTGACTTCAACTTCCCTAATATTGATTGGTACTTCCTTAGTGTAAAAGATTTTGATGGGATGGAATTTGTTAGGTGTGTCCAGGACAGATTCCTGATTCAATGTGTACACAGGGAGACTAAAGGTCATACTGGATCTAGTACCAGGCAATGAGGCAGGTTAGCTGTCAGGTACCTTGGTGGGTGAGCATTGCAGAAACAGTGACCACAACTCCCTGATGTTTACCATAGCCTTGGAGAGGGGTAGGAGCCGACAGTATGGGAAAGGTTTTATTTGGAGGAGGGGTAATTATGATGCTACTAGGCAGGAAGGGGAGCATAAATTGGGAAAAGATGTACTCTTGGAAATACACAATGGAAATATGGATGTTCTTTTGGCAGCACTGCATGGGGTTCTGGATAGGTCTGTCCCATTAAGATAGGGGAAGGATGGTAGGGTGAAGGAACCATGGTTGATGATTGATATGTAACATCTAGACAAGAAGAAGAAAGAAGCTTACTTAAGGTTTAGGAGGCAAGGATCAGACAGGGCACTACAGAATTACAAGGCAGCCAGAAAGGAGCTGAATAATGGACTTAAAGCACTAGAAGGGGCATGAGAAAGCCTTGGCGAGTAGCATTAAGGGAACTCCAAGGTCTTCTACACATATATGAAGAACATGAGGATGACTAGAGTGAGGGTAGTAGCAATCAGGGATAACAAAGGAAACATATGCCTGGAGTTGGAGAGGGTAGGGAAGGTCCTTTATAGATACTTTGCTTCAGTATTCACCAGTGAGAGGAACCGTAATGATCGTGAGGACAGTGTCAATCAGGCTGATATGCTCGAACATGTCAATGTTAAGAAAGAGGCTGTGCTAAACTTTTGAAAGCCATTTGGATAAATAACTCCCCAGAGCAGGATGGGATTTACTCCAGGCTACTATGGGAAGCAAGGGAAGAGATTGCTGTGCCTTTGGTGATGATCTTTGTGTCCTGAATGGCCAAAGGAGTAGTACCAGAAGATTGGATGGTGATAAATCTTATTCCTTTGTTCGAAAATGGAGTAGGGATAACCCTGGGAATCTGGCACAGAGAAAGCAGGATCTCCCAGTGGCCACACATTTTAATTCCACATCCCATTCCCATTCTGACATGTCTATCCACGGCCTCCTCTACTGTAAAGATGAAGCCACACTCAGGTTGGAGGAACAACACCTTATATTCCGTCTGGGTAGCCTCCAACCTGATGGCATGAACATCGACTTCTCTAACTTCCGCTAAGGCCCCACCTCCCCCTCGTACCCCATCTGTTACTCATTTTTATGCACACATTCTTTCTCTCACTCTCCTTTTTCTCCCTCTGTCCCTCTGAATATACCTCTTGCCCATCCTCTGGGTCACCCCCCCCCTTGTCTTTCTTCCCGGACCTCCTGTCCCATGATTCTCTCGTATCCCCTTTCGCCTATCACCTGTCCAGCTCTCGGCTTTATCCCTCCCCCTCCTGTCTTCTCCTATCATTTTGCATCTCCCCCTCCCCCTCCAGCTTTCAAATCCCTTACTCACTCTTCCTTCAGTTAGTCCTGACGAAGGGTCTCGGCCTGAAACGTCGACTGCGCCTCTTCCTATAGATGCTGCTTGGCCTGCTGCGTTCACCAGCAACTTTGATGTATGTTGTGTGTAGATATAGAATTGCCTTTCCTATAGAAGGCAGAGGGTAGTTGTAGATGGAACATATTCTGCCTGGAGGTCAGTGACTAGTGGTGTTCTGCAGGGATCTGTTCTGAGACTCCGCTCATCGTTATTTTTATAAGTAACATGGATGAGGAAGTAGAAGGGTGGGTTAGTAAGTCTGCAGATGAAATAAAGATTTCTGGAGTTGTAGTTCATGTAGAAAGATGTCAAGGATTGAAAGGAGGTAGAGTTGAGCTGAGAAGTGGCACATCAAGTTCAATCCAGAAAAGTGAAGTTATTCATTTTGGAAGGTAAAATTTGAAGGTAGAATACAGGGTTAACAAAAGGATTCTGGGCAGTGTAGATGAACACAGCAATCTTTGGGTCCATGTCCATAGATCCCTAAAGGTTGCCACACAAGTTGATAGGGTTGTTAAGAAGGTGTATGATGTGTTGACCTTCATTACTTGGGGGACTGAATTCAGGTACCATGAGGCAATGCTGCAGCTCTACAAAACCCTGACTACACATACACTTGAAATATTGTGTTCAGTTCTGTTCACCTCATTATAGGAGGGACTTGGAGGCTTCTGAGCGGGTGCAATGGAAATCTATCATGATGCTGCCAGAATTAGAGAGCAAGTCTTACGAGGACAGGTTGAGCAAGCTGGGGCTTGTCTTTTCAGAGCGAAGAAGGATGAAGGGTGACTTAACAGAAGTGTACAAAGTGATAAGAGGCATAAATAGAGTGGATACCCAGAAACTTACTCCCAGGGCGGAAATGGCTAATATGAGGGGGAAAATTTTAAAATAATTAGAAGAAGGTATAGGGAACAGTAAGTTATTTTTGCACAGTGAGTGGTGGGTGCATGGAATGCCTTGCCAGGTGGTAGTGACAGCTATATTAGGGACACTTAAGGAACTCTTATATAGGCACATGGATGGCACAACAACATGGGCTAAAGTGTCTGTATTGTGCGGTAGTATTCTGTGTTCTAAGTTCTATGTTAAATAAAACTTGCAGGTTATCAGATAAAGGAAAACATTCAGGATTGTCCATGAAGGCATCATTACATTTTCACTAATTGCCAAAAGACAGGGCTTCTCCAACATACCAGTATACCAGTATCTAACTTTCCTTTCATAAATCTTATACTGTAATCAATGACAATTCAAAAACTTCTTTAAAAACCAAAGTGAACAACTAGGCATTGCTCAGACATATTGCAATAATTTTAACCTCACTGCACCACCCTACGATTGAGATGGTCAGGGGGACATCTATCCTGAAAATCATGACCCCAAGCAATTGTGTAGCCAGGAAGTGGATTCTATACTGCTCTGTGTTTCATTTTTGAGATCAGGTTTCCACCATACAAATTTAATGCTGACAGCTGGGTTTCCCGGAATTCACAGAATATGGCAACGAAATGGAGATGGAAGCAGGCAGATACAGCAGCCTGAAAATCCTAAAGCAATTCGTTTGCCACAATCACCCACAACTCTACAAAACCACAATTTTTAGTTTCTTACAACACAAGAACAAAAGAAATCGGAGGAAGAGTAAATCATCCAGCCCCTCAAGACGGCTCTGCCATTCATTAAAATCATGACTGATCCTCTATCCTGACACCATTTTTCAACACAATCTTGATAACCCTTGATTTATGTCCAGAAATCTACGAATTTATGTTTGAACTAAAACAATGCATTTGCGTTTATAGTCATTTGGGGTATGAAATTTCAAAGATTCACCACAACTCGGAGTGAAGAAATTTCTCATCTCAGTCATAAATTGCTCTGTTTTATTCTGAAACCATGGTTCTAGTTATGTCTTCCTCAGCCAGTGGAATGACTTCCCTGTATCACGCCTTTGTATGTTTTCATGAGGTCTCTTTTCATTCTTTTCAGATCTTTTAATCTTCTGAATCTCAAAGCATATAGTCCTATTTAATCTTTCCTCATCTGGCAAAGCCATCTTCTCTTTAACCAAACGGATGAATCTTTGTTGTACTCCCTCTGGCTTGTGATTCTCTCAGTCTATCCCGATTTCCATCTGCCTGCTGATTCTGATTCTCATTCTTTCTTTCTTTCTTTCTTTTTCTCTCTCTCTCTCCTGACTGAAGGTCACTATTATCCCTTCAACCCCACAATCACTCCTTTAGTCTACATTCTTCAGATCATGTTTTTAAAAGTCAGTCATACAACACAGAAAGAGGCCATTCAGCCCAATTTGTTTATGCTGACCAAGAACCTCATCTAAGATCATCTGCATTTGCCCACATTGGGCCCATATCCCTTTAAACCTTTCCTATCCACATACCTGTCTAAGTTCATTTTAAATGTTGTTAATGTACCTGCCTCAATCACTTCCTCTGGCAGCACATTCCCTATACTGAAATAAATTGCTCTTCAAGTTCCTATTAAATCTGTCCCACTCACTCTAAGCCTATGTCCTCTGGTTGTTGATTCCCCAACCCCAGGAAAAAGATGGTGAACATTCAGCTTAACTATGCTCCTCATGATTTTATACATATCTCTAAGGTTATCCTTCATTCTTCTTTATTCCAATGAATAACCTGCTCAACCTCTTACAATAGCTCAGTCCCTCAAATCCTGGCAACATCTCATAAATCTCCTCTACAGTCTTTCCAGTTTAATGCCCTCTTTATACAGCAGGGCAACCAAAACTGAACATAATTTTCCAAATGTGGCCTCACGACAATCTTGGACGACTAATACGAGTACTTCAATGGTCAAATGTTGAAAATTCTAATTGCCATAGCTATTTCAATAATCTATGACGATAATAGAATTCCCAGATGGTGATTTAGAGATTTTATAGATTAAGGTGTCTTCAAAAGGATACACTGGCATCTTTTCCAGCCATCATTGTGTCAGACTATGTAACAAGAATAGTACAGAAGGAGGAAAGTAAACGTGGCTTTAACATCCCATAATAAGGAATTATAAACATATGGATCAACAAAGATCACTAAATTTATTTCTACGGATAACATTATTCTATACAGTAAAAATTGAGTGGAATTTATTCATTAAAGGGTGAAAATAGAGTTTGAACTGCTAAAAGTCAGCAACTGGAGAGGGAGAGGGGCTAATTTCAGTGACTTGGAAAGGAATCTGTTTGGAATTGGAAGCTTAAGGCTAACGTTGCATGGAACAAATACAAGACTATAGCAGCTACACATACCTTTCTGGAGCAAATACATAAAAGGAAAGTGACCCATTCATGGCTCACAAAAGAAGTTCAGAATAGTATTAAATCCAAATGAACTAAAGAGCAATGAGCCTGAATTCTGGGAGCAGTTTAGAATTCAGCAAAGGCAAAGGAAAAAGAGGGATGCACATACACTACAAGGGACACAGAAGTTGGCTAATATACATTCAACAAATATACAATCAGTGGCCACTTTATCAGGCACCTCCTGTACCTAATAAAGTGGCCACTGAGTGTGTATTTGTGGTCTTCTGCTGCTGTAACCCATTAAGGTTCGACGGGTTGTGAATTCAGAGATGCTCTTCTGCACACCACTGTTATAACACGTGGTTATTTGAGCTACTGTTGCTTTTGTTTCGGCTTGAACTAGCTTAGCCATTCTTCTCTGACCTCTCTCATAACAAGGAGATTCGCCCACAAAACTGCCACTCACTGGATGTTTTTTGTTTTTCTCATCATTCTCTGTAAATTCTAGCTACTGTTGTGCGTGAAAATCCCAGATCAGTAGTTTCTGAGATACTCAAACTACCTCGTCTGGCAGCAACAATCATTCCTCAATCTAAGTCACTCAGATCACATTTCTTCCCCTTTTTGACGTTTGGTCTGATCGACAGCTGAACTTCTTGATTATGTCTGTGTGCTTTTATGCAGTGAGTCTTTGCCACATGATTGACTAACTAGATATTCGCAATAACAAGTGTGTATAGGTGTACCTAATCAAGTGGCCACTAGTGTATAACGAAATGTAAGTCCCTTATAGTTAGAAACTTGAGATTTTAGAAGGGGGAAACAAAGCCATTGAACAATTACTTTGACTTTGTTTGCATGAAAGAGAACACCAATATCTTCCCACAGATGCTTGGGAATAATGAATAGGAAGAGTTAAAGGAAATTATTATCAGTAAAAATAAAACTGCTGGAGAAATTAATCACACTGATAAAGGATAAATCCTCTGGGGGCAGATAATATGCATCCCAACATAGTAAAAGAAGAAACTGTTGAAATAATAGAAGCATTGGTTATCCTCTTCCATAGTTGAAGCTGGGTGGCTGACGACATTAGTGAGTGAATTGCTTCAGCATGGAGGGCTGCAACTCATGTGCAAGACAAAGGGGTTAATATAGAAGGTTGCCCACTTGTCGACAGGGGCAACTTAAATCAAATGGCCTGTTTCTATGCTTTAAGATTTTAAGAAAAAAATATTGTAAAAGAGTTCCTATAGATTGGTGGCTAGTAAATGTAACACCACTATACTAAAAAGAGAGAAAACTATAGAATGTCTAACATCAGTAGCAGGGAAATTGCTAGTGTCTATAATGAAGGATGCAAAGTCAAGTCATTTACAAAATATCAATAAGATTAAACAAAGTCAACATGGATTTACAGAATCAGATTTATTATCACTGACATATGACATGAAATTTGTTGTTTTGTGGTAGTAAACATAAAAATCTATCAATTACAAAAATAAATCATGCAGAAATAAGGAGTAACAAGGTAGTGTTCAAGGACTGTTCAGAAATCTAATGGTGTTCGTACATATTTGAGTGTTGGTTTCCAGGCTTTTGTACCTGCTCCCTGATGGGAGTAACAAGAAGAGGATATGTGCTATGTGGTGGGTGGTCCTTAATGATGAACATCACCTTCTTCAGGCTCCACCTTTTGAAGATGCCCTCCATGGTGGGTAGGGTTGTGCCCTTGATGAAGCTGGCTGAGTCTGCAACTCATGCACTGGGGGCTTCATACCAGCCTGTAATATAAGCAGTCTGAATGTCCTTTACAAATATATTGAAGAGTCTTTGGAAACATACCAAATCTCCTCAAACTCCTAACAAAGTAAAGCCACCAGTATGCCTTGTTTGTGTTTGCATTAATGCATGAAGCCCAAGACATCTGAGATGTTGATGCCCAGAACCTCGAAGCTACTCACTGTTGGCTCCTCAATGAGGATTAGTGTGTGTTTTCTGACTTCCACTTCCTAAAGTCCACAATCAATCCCTTGGTCATCAACCTCTCCTGTAAGCCTGCTCATTGCCATCTTAAATTCTACCAACAACAGTAGGTAGAATTGTCAAATTTATAGACAGTGTTTGAGCTGAACTTAGCACCACAGTCATGAGTGTAGAGAAAGAGTAGTAGCTAAGCATGCATCATTGAAGTGTGTCTGTGTTGGTCGTCAATGAGGAAGAGATGTTATCACTAATCATCACTGACTGTGGTCTTCCAATAAGAAAGTCGAGGATCCAGTTGCAGAGGGAGGTACAGAAGTCCAGGTTCTGAAATTTGGTTAATAGTACTGAGGGAATGATGGTGTTGAATGTCAAGCAGTTGTATCCCTTGTGGCTAACTACGTGCTTCAAAGCAGAGTGGAGAGCAAGTGAGATTGCATCCACTGTAGACTTGTTTTACTGGTAGGCAAAATGCAGTAAGTCCAGGTCCTTGCTCAAGCATGAACTAATTCCAGCCATATGTCGAAGCACTTGAGTACTGCCATGCAATCGCTAGTGAGGCAGATCACCTTGAATCTTCTTGGGCACCAGAATGATTGCTTCCCTTTTGAAGCAGGTGAAAATCTAAGACGGCAACCATGAGATGTAGAAGATGTCCTTCAACACTCCAGCCGGTTGGTAGCCTCAGGTTTTTAGAATCCAACCGGGTACACAATTAGACCCTGCTGTCTTGCGAATGTTCAGCCTCATAAAAGATGTTTGGACATTGACCTCCAAGAAATCACAGCGTCACTGGATGATATGGGGATTTGCACAGGTGTAGTCTTATCCTCCCTTTCGAAGCATACAAAAAAGATATTGGGCTCACTGGGGAGTGAAACATCACTGCCCTTAATACTGTTAGGTTTCGCTTTATGGGAATTAATGGCATGCAAACCCTGTGTATTGTTCATCCAATCCTATCTATAGCTTCACTCAGACTTGCCTCTTCAATGGCTTTCATAGATCATAACTAGACTTGTAGGTTCTTGATTATGAGCACAGCACATCTACCCCTCAGCAAACTTCAATCTCCTAGTTCATCCAGGGCTTCTGATTTGGAATATCTTCAAAAGTCATACACTCAGCCACACAGATCTCGATGAAGTCAGTGATGACCGTGGCATATTCATTCAGATTACAACTCATGCAAAAGATAAAAGGCAGCTACTGGATGTCGTGCATTTGAATTGTCAGTAAGTTTATGATAAAGTCCTACATTAGGGGCTTATGTGAAAAATTAAAGCACCTGTGATTGGAAGTGATGGACTGGCAGAGATTGAAACTTGGTTGACAAATAGGAAATAGAGACTCAGAAAGGTATTTCTTCAGCTAATGACTATTACGGCTCTGAACTGAGCAGTGCTTGTGCCCTGGCTTTTCACAACATACAGCATATCAATAATTTGGATAGAAGAACTTAATTCAATATTTCTAATCACAAGCAAGAGAAAATCTGCAGACGCTGGAAATCCAAGCAACACACACACAAAATGTTGGAGGAACTCAGCAGGTCAGGCAGCATCTATGGAAAAGAATAAATAGTTGACATTTCAGGCTGAGACCCTTCATCAGGACTGGGGAAAAAAGATGAGAAGTCAACGTAAGAAGATGGGGAGAAGGGAGGAAGAAATAATAAGGTAGTAGGTGATAGGTAAAATCAGGAGATAGGGAGGGGTGAAGTAAAGAGCTGGGATGTCAATTGGTGAAAGAGATACAGGGCTGGAGAAGGGGGAATATGATAGGAGAAGACAGAAGGCCATGAACGAAAGGAAGGGGAGGAGCAGCAGAGACAGGTGATGGGTAGGTAAGGAGATATGGTGAGAGAGGGAAATGAGAACGGGGAACAGTGAAGGGGCAGGGGTATTACTGGAAGTTCAAGAAATTCATGTTCATGCCATCAGGTTGAAGGCTACCCAGACAGAATATAAGGTGTTGCTCCTCCGACCTGAGTGTGGATTCATTGCGACAGTACAGAAGACCGTGGACTGACATGTCGGAATGAGAATGGGAAGTAGAATTAAAATGGGTGGCCACAGGGAGATGCCGCTTTTTCTGGCGGATGGAGCATAGGTGCTCAGCAAAGATGCAGCAAGCAGCTGAGAAGGCAAATGTATGTTGGCCTACAGTACAAGAGGTTTTGAGTACAGAAGCAAGAATGCCATATAATTATACAGGACCTTATAACATCACCAAGGCATGGTCTCCACACCAAAGAAAGGATATACTTGCTATACAGGAGTGCAGTGAAGATTCATCAGAGTCTAGGGATGGCAGGTTTATATTTATAGACTTTAGAAGAATGAGAAGGGAGCTTACCAAGACTTAAAAAAATTCTGAATGGGCTAGACAGGCTAAGTGCAGGGGATTGCTTCCCCTCGCTGGGACCCAAGAGAAAAAGGTCACAGTCTCAGAGATTTACTACTGAGATGAAGAGAAAGATCTTCACTCAAAAGGTCCAAAACCTGTGGAATTCTGTACCAAAGAACATGATAGAGGCTAAGGTTGAATATTTCTAAGAAGAAAATAAATATATTTCCAGATACAAAATGTATCGAGGAGTATTGGGTTAGAAATACGGGTTACAATAGTGCAAGATGGCTCAGCAACCAATGTCAACGTCCTGCAGACAGTTCATCAGACTACTTCTTCTTCTTCTTCTTTTAAATATGCTTCTACTACTAATCTGTATGTGATTGGAGCCTATAATTTACATTTTGATAACATGTTTTTGGGCTGACTAAGTGATCTGTTGCTTTGGCTGTATCTGAGAGAATTCGACGTGGTTGGGAGTGAGATTGGGTACGGCGTGTGCAGCCTAATAACAGAGCCCAAACCCATGATCGACTTCAACTCTCAACCAACTTGCTGATTAGTGTCAAGCAAGATTGAAATCAAAACGAGGACAAGAGCAGAAGGTGATCAGGTGTTCAGCACCCTCTGCCTGTGTTTGACCAGTCTCCCTTTCTCTCTCGCACGCTGCTGCTGGAAGAAGGTGCAGGAGTCTTGGGTCTTGGTCAAGTTTTGATCGGCGCAGTTCATGGATTGGACTCAGTTTTAGGGGACTCTACAGTTTATATTATTTGTGTTCTGGTTTCTGATTACTCCTTTTTTAATTGCTATTTTGTGCGATTTTGATCGGAGTGGCCTGGTTCTGCAGCCTGCAGTGAATGAATGACAGAGCACCAAAATGAACAGAACTAAACATTCCTAGACTATTCAAGGCTCTGTGATTTGATGTTTAATATTCTGTGTGCTATTCACTGATTTTTGCTCTTCACCAACTTTTGCTATTCGCCAGTTTTTGCTATTCACCAGCTTTTGATATTCACCAGTTTTTGCTATTTGCGTGATTTGCTTTTTTTTTAGGCGTTGCTTGTTTGGTGTTTTTTTGAATGAGTTCCATGGCGTCCCTTTGCTATGTGGCTACCTGTGTCTGAGGGTTGTATAGTGCATACATACTTTGATAATAAATGCACTTAGAATCTTTGAAATAAGGTATTGTGGTAGAAGATCAGGCATGGTCTTCAAGAACAGCAGGGCACACTTGAAAGGCAGACTAACCTGCTCTTGCTGACATCAAATTACAATAACAGGCAGCACTGGGCATAGCAGCTACCGTAACGCTTTACAGTGCCAGTGATCTAACGAGCGCAAGAATAGCATGATCAGGCATATTAATGCGTGGCTGAGAGACTGGTGGAGGGGGCAGGGCTTTCGGTTCCTGGATCACTGGGGCCTCTTCTGGGGAGATACGTGTACAAAAAGGATGGGTTACACCTGAACCCAAAGGGATGCAATAACCCAGCACGCAGGTTTAATAAAGCTGTTAGGGAGGGTTTAAACTACTTTAGCAGGAGTATGGGAACTGGAGTGAGAGGACTGAGGAAGGGGGAAACAGAAATAAATCAAAGATAGCTGCAACAGAGATGATAGAAAGGACAGGCAAGGAGATGAGGCATAATCACAGTCAGTGGGATGATTTGCAGGGCAATAGAGGCATGGTGCAGTTAAAGCAGAAAGCAACAAATACGGGACTGAAAATGTTGTATTTGAATGCATGCAGCATAAGAAATAAAATGGATGATCTTGAAATTCAGGTACAGATTGGCAAGTATGACATTGTGGCAATCTCTGAAACTTGGCTAAAGGATGGTTGCCATTGGGAGCTGAACGTCCAAGGATATACGGTGTACTGGAAAGATAGGTTAGTAGGCAGAGGGGGTGGTGTGGCCTTGTGTATAAGAAATAATATTAAATCACTAGGAAGGGATGACATAGGATCAGAGGGTGTAGAGTCTCTATAGGCTGAGTTCAGAAATGGCAAGGGTAAAAGGACCCTAATGGCAGTTGTATACAGGCCTCCAAACAGCAGCTGGGATGCGGATTACAACTTATGGCAGGAGATAGAAAAGGCGTGTCAGAAGGGCAATGTCATGATAATGGTTGGGGATTTTAACATCAAAATAGATTGGGAAAAACAGTTAAGTACTGGACCTCAAGAGAGAGAATTTGTAGAAAGTCTAAGGGATGGCTTTTTATAACAGCTTTTTGTTGAGCCCACTAGGGGATTGGCTGTGCTGGATTGGGTGTTGTGCAATGATCCGGAGGTGATAAGAGAGTTTAAGGTTAAGGAACCCTTAGGGATTAGTGATCACAATATGATCGAGTTCACTTTGAAATTTGAGAAGGAGAAAATAAATTCCAATGTGTCTGTATTTCAGTGGAATAAAGGAAATTACAATGGCCTGAGAGGGGAACTGGCCAAAGTTGACTGGAAAGAGACACTAGCAGGAAGGACAGCAGAGCAGCAATGGCTGGAGTTTCTGTGAAAAATGAGAGAAGTGCAAGACAGATATATTCCAAGTAAGAAGAAATGTTCAAATGGAAGAAAGACACTACAGTGGCTGACAAGTGAAGTCAGAACCAGAGTAAAAACAAACGAGAGGACATGCAAGGAAGCCAAAGCTAGTGGAAAGATAAGAGGATTGGGAAACTTTTAAAAACTTGCAGAAGGAAACTAAGAAGGTCATTAGGAAGGAAAAGATGAATTATGAACGGGAGCTGGTGACTAATATCAAAGAAGATACTAAAAGCTTTTTTAAGCATATAAAGGGTAAAAGAGAGTTGAGGGTAGATATAGGACCAATAGAAAATGACACTGGAGATATTGTAATGAGAGATGCAGAGATGGAACTGAGTGCATATTTTGCATCAGTCTCCACAGTGGAAGACACCTGCAGTATATCGGACATTCAAGCGTGTCAGGGAAGTGAAGTACGTGCAATGAAAATTACCACTGAGAAGGTGCTCAGTAAGCTTAATGATCTGAGGGTGGACAAATCTCCTGGACCTGATGGAATGCACCCTCGGGTTCTGAAGGAAGTAGCTGGAGAGATTGCGGAGGCATTATCAATGATCTTTCAAGAATCAATAGATTCTGGCATTGTACCAGATGACTGGAAAATTGCAAACGTTACTCCGCTATTTAAGAAGGGTGGGAGGCAGCAGAAAAGAAACTATAGACCTGTTAGTCTGACATCAGTGGTTGAGAAGTTGTTGGAATTGATTGTTAGGGATGAGATTACAGCAGGGGTTCCCAACCTTTTTTGCATCACGGACTGGTTTAATATTGACAATATTCTTGTGAACCGGCCGACCGGGGGGGGGGGGGGAGGGAGAGTAGGGTTGCCAACGGAGAAGCATAGCAGTCAAATACGTTGTGTTTACCCTGAGAAAGACTATTATGACCATGAAGCCTTGCGCGGGCACCTATGTGCGCATGCGTGCACATGCCGATTTTTTTCTACAAATCGTTTTTGGCGATTCTGTTCAGTGAAACTACACTGTACATACATTATTTCTACTTTATATAGGCTGTGCATTTCTCATATCATTCCTGCTTTGTCTATATGTTAGTGTTATTTTAGGTTTTATGTAACACAGCGCATGAATATAGTGATAGGTCAATTATAGGTCACTTATAAGGCAACAACATCATAACATTTTAAGTAACGTTCGGATATTAAACACACAGCACATATTTTCCTCGTATGAATATATAAAATCATTGCAACACACCAATATCGCTGAATCAGTGGGAGCCCTGGGCTTGTTTTCCTGCAACAAGACGGTCCCATTGAGGGGTGATAGGAAACAGCGATACTCGAAGGGGGTTCCTTATGTCCAGTCTATTCCGCAATTTAGTTTTCGTTGCATTCATTGCAGAAAAGCCCACTTCGCAGATATGTTGGAAATGGAAGCAACGTTTTCAGTGCTTTCGTGGCTATCTCAGGATATTTAGCCTTGACTTTGATCCGGAATGCCAGCAAAGATGTTATGTCAAACATACTTTTCAGCCCACCGTCAGTTGCAAGCTCGAGGACTTGATCTTCTTCCCACGCTGACACGGATGACGCGTGCATTCAAGTTCAACAGTGGGCGTGACAGGGAATGAGGAAAGGTGTAGCTGACTCATATCGCCAAATCATATCATTTCCTCGCGGCCCGGTAGCACATGCTTTGCGCCCGGTGGTTGGGGACTGCTGGATTACAGAGTATCTGGAGGCACATGACAAGATAGGCCAAAGCTAAATCCAGCCTGACTAATTTACTGCAATTTTTTGAGGAAATTACAAGCAGGGTAGACAAAGGAGATGCAGTAGATGTGGTGTACTTGGATTTTCAGAAGACCTTTGACAGGGTGCTGCACATGAGGCTGCTTAGCAAGATAAGAGCCCATGGAATTACAGGAGAGTTACTGGCATGGGTGTAGCATTGGCTGATCGGCAGAAAACAGAGAGTGGGAATAAAGGGATCCTGTTCTGGCTGGCTGCCAGTTACCAGTGGAGTTCCACAGGGTCGGTGTTGGGACCGCTACTTTTTACAATGTATGTCAACAATTTAGACTGTGGGATTAATGGATTTGTGGCTAAATTTGTCGATGATGCAAAGATAGGTGGAGGAGCAGGTAGTTTTGAGGAAACAGACTTAGATAGTTTAGGGGAATGGGCAAAGAAGTGGCAAATGAAATAAAATGTTGGAAAGTGTATGGTCATACACTTTGGTGGAAGAAATATACAGGCTGTCTATTATTTAGATGGGGAGAGAATTGAAAATGCAGAGATGCAAAGTGACTTGGGAGTCCTTGTGCAGGACACACCAAAAGTTAACCTCGAGGATGAATCGGTGGTGAAGAATGTGAATGGAATGTTGGCATTCATTTCAAGAGGTACTGTATAGAATATAAGAGCAGGGATGTGATGTTGAGGCTCTATAAGGCACTCGTGAGACTACACTTAGAGTATTGTGTGCAGTTTTGGGCTCCTTATACTGCAAGGATATACTGACATTGGAAGGGGTTCTGAGAAGGTTCATGAGAATGATTACAAAAATGAAAGGGTTACCGTATGAGGAACGTCTGGCAGCTCTTGGGTTGTATTCCCTGGAGTTCAGGAGAATGAGGGGGGGATCTCATAGAAACATTCTGAATGTTAAAAGGCCTGAACAGATTAGACATGACAAAGTTATTTCCCATGGTAGGGGAGTCTAGGACAAGAGGGCACGACTTCAGGATTGAAGGACGTCTAATGAGAACAGAGATGCGGAAAATTACTTTAGTCAGGGGGTGGTAAATCTGTGGAATTTATTGCCAGGAGCGGCTGTGGAGGCCAAGTCACTGGGTGCATTTAAGGCAGAGATAGATAGGTTCTTGATTAGCCAGGGCATCAAAGGGTATGGGGAGAAGGCAAGGAGTGGGGATGACTGGAAGAATTGAATCAGCCGAAGACTGAATGGCGGAGCAGACTCGATGGGCCAAATGGCTTACTTCTGCTTCTATATCTGATGGTCTTATGATCGGGGTTCAATTCCTGCCACTGTCTGTAAGGAGTTTGTCCATTCTCCTTGTGACCATGTGGGTTTCCTCTGGGTTCTCCAGTTTCCTCCCACATTCCAAAGACATACAAATTAGAATTAGTAAATTGTGGGCATGCTACGTTGGTGCAAAAGTATGGCAACACTTGCAGACTGTGTTAATCCAAGGAATTGCTAGGGGCATTTCTCTGCATGTTTCGATGTACATGTGAGAAATAAAGCTATACTTTAAATCTTTATCTCTAGTGAAAAAAAGAAAACTTAAAGATATATTATGAATGTATCAATAATTAAAAAGTTAAAGTTAGTATCAATTAGGCACCAAATAGTGGAAATATTTGAAGGGCTATGGAGACAGGAAAAGGAAAAAGAAATAATTTGCCACAGACACATAATGGACAGAATGCTGTATATTTCTATGATTCTCTATAACAGAGTCAGCTGGGTACATGAACTGAGGATTGGCAAATAGCATTCAATTCAGATAAATGTAAGATTTTGGGAGATCAAATCAGGGTTGGTTTTATACAATGAATGGTCGGGCCCTGGAGTATGTTATGGACCAGAGGGACCAAGGACTGTAAGTGCATAGTTCGCTGAAAGCAATGTCACGGTGGTGAAGAAGGCATTTCCCACATCTTGCCAGGCCTCCATCAGTTCAGGGCATTGAGGATAGAAGTTGGGAAGTTATCATGTAGAGATATAAGATGTTGGTAGACCACTTTAGAGTATTGTGTTCAGTTTTGGCCACCTTATTGTGGCAAAGATGTTATTAAACCAGAAAGAGTGCAGAAGAAATTTACCAGGAAGTTTCTGCACTTGGGGGCCTGAATTACAAGAGACCATAAAACTCCAAGACATTGGAGCAGAATTAGGTCATTCAGCCCATCAAATCTGCTCTTCCATTTGATCATAGCTAATTTATTTTCATTCTCAACCCCATTCTCCTGTCTATTCTCCGTAACCTTTCTCGCCCTTACTAATCAGGAAAGTATCAATCTCTGCTTTAAATATACCCCATGACTTGTGGCAATGAATTCCATAGATTCACCACCTCTGGCTAAAGAAATTCCTCTTCATCTCTGTTCTAAAGGGACATTCTTTTATTCTGAAGCTGGATTTTCTGATCCTAGATTCTCCCACTATTGGTAACATCCTTTCCACGTTCACTATCTTGGCCTTCCAATAATCATTAGGTTTCAATGAGACCCCCCTACGCTATCTATGCCTCTCGTAATTTTGAAATTGGCTCACATCTGGTACATGGTACAAATGGAATTTGCCACTGATTAGCCCATGTATGAAATTTATCATGATCAGACTTATTGTGACCAAAGGCTGCTTCATTATCTCAAAACTTGCATTTAGCCAAGAATGTATAGACTAGGACTTTATTTCCTTGGATATAAGAGAATGAGGGGTGACCTGACAGAAGTATATAAGATTCTAAGGGGCATAGACAAGGTGAAAGTACAAAGTTTTTTCCCCAGGAAGGAAGTGCTATGAACAAGACATAGCTTTAAGAAGAGCCAAGACTTAAAAGGGACCTCAGGGACAGCTTCTTACACAATGGGTAGTGCGTATTTCAAATGAGCTGCCAGAAATAGTGGTTGAGGCAGGCACATTCACAACATCTTAAAGCCATCTAGATGAGTACATGGATAGCAGGGGTTTAGAGTGCAATCTACCAAATGCAGGCAGATGGGGCTAGCTTGCTGGTATGGAGTTAAGCCAAAGTGACTGTTTCCATGCTGCATGACTGAGTCTCGTCACACAGTCATACAGCAGGAAACCAGGCTCTGGGGCTCACCGAGTCCGTATCAACCATCAACTATTCATTTACATCAATCCTGTACTCCTCTGTCTTTTTTTTAAATGCTCTCTCATTCCCAAAAGCTTCCCTCAGATTCTACCACTCAGCTATCAGAGGCAGTTCACAATGAATACTAACCCATATTGTTAGGATGTGATAAGAAACTGCAGCATCTGAGAAAAGCACACAGTGTGAATAAACAAACTCCACAGAGATATCAGAGGTCAGGCTTGAATTCTGGTCACTGCAGCTGTGAAGAGGCAGCTCTACCACCTATCAAAGTTGCTGGTGAACGCAGCAGGCCAGGCAGCATCTCTAGGAAGAGGTACAGTCGACGTTTCAGTCCAAGACCCTTTGTCAGGACTAACTGAAGGAAGAGCTAGTAAGAGATTTGGAAGTGGGAGGGGGAGGGGGTGATCCAAATGATAGGAGAAGACAGGAGGGGGAGGGATGGAGCTGCCTGGTCTAGGTCTACCACCTATTCTACTTTTCTGAAAAGATGAAAACAAACATGTAAACTAGCCTTGAAAAATCTGGAATATTCCAACCTAACCCCCCTTTGAAAATTGTTACTTGTTGACATTGCACTGATCATGATTTATATTACAGGGCACCTACCTCAGTAAGAGAAAGGTACCGATCTTCCTTACTACAATAAAGTTAATCAAGAGTCAATAAACAAGCAGGCAAACCTGTTTCAAATGGCTGATGTTTCTTGGGAAAAGAAAAATCAGCTTAGCTCTTCCATCATAAAATTGAACCATAAATTCGCTACTGCGAAGCCTCTTCCCAGTTAGTCCTGGCAAAGGGTCTCGGCCTGAAACGTCAACTGTACCTCTTCCTAGAGATGCTGCCTGGCCTGCTGTGTTCACATGGCTTTCTTATCGTCTCTAAACCTTGAAGTTGAAATAATTTACTCATGTGAATAGAAAGTTATGCATCAAAATTTCATATAGAGCAATCAAATTGCCCTAGTTTCTGAGTTTAAAAATCATACATACCAAATTTTTGATGTGTAACTGAGGTGGGAATAAATCTTGTGACCAATATCATTTCCAATACATCAATTTCATTTTGAGAAGACCAAAACAGAGTAGGCAGTAGAAAACTGTTGCACGTAATGACCTTTTTCAGTGCCATAGGTGCTGATTTGCTCCCTGGTAGCAGAAATATTTGCTTACCTAGAGTAAAAAGAGTACATAAATGGTTTCACCAACTCGTACACAACACTGATTTGCTGCCATTTTACAAGTTAGCCACAAAAAATCATCTAATTTCATAAGTTAACCATATTTGAAAAGTTTAATGTTTACCAGCAGTAAGGGCACCTCTGCACAAAATAAAATCCTCAATGAATTGCAAAGTTGTTAACGATTAAATGCAAGTATACTAGTTAAGATGGTTTCAAGAAGGCTTTATATTAATGATTATGGACTGCAGGAGGCCTTTGAACAGAGATACAACTATTCCCCATCTCTAAGCTTATTTTCACATTAAACAACTTCATTTGCAATTCAACTCATTTCTTCCAAGTCAAATGTGTACCTATGGAAACCTGCACAGATCTAAGCTAGCCTGGTTCTATGTGGAATAATTGGAACGGTCCTTGTTTCGGTCCTTTATGTGCCCACTACCTCACACCTATTTCCAGAAGATTGATAAGTGCATTGGTAACCCTTCCTGTTCTGGTACAGAATTTGTATCTTTCATTATCTTTGCTGCCAATTTTCACCATTCTCTCACTTTCACATTGTTCATCTCTGACTCTGCTTCACTTAATCAATTTCTTTTCCAGTTCAGGGGACAGGAGAGTGATCAATTCCCAATACAAGTGTACAGAGTGCCACAATTCTCTAGACTAACCTCCTCCAGTCTACTCTTGCAACTCTCCTGAATTTGTCATATCAGCTTTGATGAACAGTTTCCATACCAGTACTTCTGAAGTGGCTTCCTGTTTCCTTAATTTCTTCTTCACAAAATTGACATAGTAGTCTGTTTCTAGTATTTTTGCTTTCCTCACAACTACTGTAAGGATGGGGTTCCAATTCTCATTATCTATCATCCTATCAGGCTTCACACTCAATAGATTTTTCTCTGTAATTTACATCATATTCAATGTGATGCCATCATCTTACACATCTTCCCCTGCACTCCCGTTACAGAATTCTAAAAGGACCATTCCTTTTACAACTACCGGTTTGTACCTCCACTTTCACAAACATTCACTCCCTGATATGGCACTTTCTAGGCAATAAAAGAAAATACATACAATGTCGTTTACTTCTTCTCTTCCTGGTATTATGAGAATGGAACACTCCTTTCAGATCAAGCAGTGGTTCACTTGTATTGCATTCAGCAATCACAGTGCAGGCCCTTCCGCCGACAATGTGGTGCCAAACCAAATAAATTAGTAATCAAATGGCCATCTAATCCTTTATGCCTACACAATGTATATATTTCTCCATTTCATGTACCTATCTAAACATCTCTTAAAAGTCCTTAATATATTTGTGTCTACTGCCACCACAAGCAGTACATTCCAGGCATTCGCCACTCTCTGTGTAAAAATCTTGCCTCTCACATCTCTTTTAAAATGACCCCTTCTGACCTTAAATGCATCCCGTCTGGTATTAGACATTCCAATCCTGGGAAAAAATACTGTATGTTTACTCTTATCTATACCTCTCACAATTTTATAAAACCTCTGTCAGATCTCCCCTCAGTTTCCGCTGCGCCAAAGAAAACAACCCAAGTTTTTTCAACCTCTCATTATAGCACATGGCCTCTAATCCCAGCAGCATCCTGGTAAAACATCTTCTGCACCCTCTCCAAAGCCTCAATGTCTTTCCTATTATGGGGTGACAAAAACTATGTAATACTCCAAATGCAGCCTAACTAGAGTTTTATAAAGCTGCAACATAACTTCTTGACTTTTGAACTCAATGCCTCAACTGATAATAACTCTTGTTAGGCTGCATTTGGAGCACTCCTAGCAACCTGCATAGCCACTTTCAGGAAGTTATTAACTTGGACCCCAAAATCCAATCAAGTTCTTTTTCAGTATTGTCAACTGTTGTAATATTGGAAATATGGAAGACAGTTTGAACACTATATCTTCCAAAAAGGATCACAAAAGTGAACGGATCGCCTGCTTTACTGATGCATTTCAAGGGAATATTGTGGCAAATTCCCAATACTTGATTAGTATTAGCTTGGTTAAATGGAAGTACTGTCATCTCATTCAAAAGCACATGGATTCAGAAACCAATCAAAGGACTTGATCACATAACACAAGCTGAATAATACAATTTTGAAAATGTTGCTTTTCTGTAGAGATGAACTTGCGCTTACCAATTCAAGTATCTACAAAAGATCCCATGGTACCAATCAAGAGAAGACAATAAAACCTGTAGTATCTTAACCAACAAAGATCAACTTTAAATTCACAGTTTATATTAAATTCACCTTCTTTAACAGTCCTTTAGGGTGGGGGATGACCTGGTTGCACTCCTTTTCAGTTCAGTAACTGATGAGGCCCATGTGGAATTCACATATTCTATGTGCCGTTTGATGGAAGAGTACACGGACAGCTTTATGCAGCGTAAGCCTTTCGCCATTTTTGATGGGCTTTCACTTGCTTGTTACAAACATCCTTAAGATTTTTAGTAACATCCTGGCAGCCACTTTTCCAATTTGATTAATCACCAGTCAGGGATTTGCACATATCAACGAGGATGCTTCACCACTTTCAATGAACATTGCAGATATCTTTAATATACATTAATAAAAACAACTGCTATAAACATTGAGAATTTATTTCAAAGTACATAAAAATGTTCCTTGTCATTCTCCTCAACAGTCTTTTTTTTAATCTGGCTCAAATGTTTGGATATTTACGCATGCCAAATATTTCTCCAACATACCAGCTAAAATTAACTTTAAGAATCTATCAGACAGCTGCTAAACAGCCCAGAAAAAAGATTAAGAATTCTAATAACATCTCCATCAAAATCTTTCATTTATAGTCATTTTCTATCATTGCAGAGGAATACAAAAGGAATAAATGATTCTGCAACAGCAGTTTCCATTTCCATACTGCCCATTTCAAACATCCCAGTCACTTTCTGACTAGGCCTGGCATTGTGAATGCTTAGTGTCAACCAATTCTGTAAACTACAAATAGAAATACTGGATAGGAACTGTAAATGCATTCATTCGTGTTTATCTTTAGTCACTTGTTGGGCAGAGCAAGTAGGATCTGCATTTGGAGAAACTTCCGACGCAGAGCATAGAAACATAGAAAACCTACAGCACAATACAGGCCCTTTGGCCCATGATACTGTGCTGAACATGTACTAACTTTAGAAATTACGAAGGGTTACCCACAGCTCTCTATTTTTCTAAGCTCCATGTACCCATCCAGTAGTCTCTTAAAAGACATTATATCCGCCTCCACCACTGTCGCCAGCAGCTCATTCCTCGCACTCACCAACCTCTGTGTAAAAAACTTGTCCCTGACATCTCCTCTGTATCTACTTCCAAACACCTTAAAACTGTACCCTCTCATGCTAGCCATTTCAGTCCTGGGAAAAAGCCTCTGACTATCCACACGATCAATGCCTCTCATTATCTTGTATATCTCTATCAGGTCACCTCTCATCCTCCGTCGTTCCAAGGAGAAAAGGCCAAGTTCACTCAACCTATCCTGATAGGGCATGCTTCCCAATCCAGGCAACATCCTTGTAAATCTCCTCCGCACCCTTTCTATAGCTTCCACATCCTTCCTGTAGTGAGGTGACCAGGACTGAACAGAGTACTCCAAGTGGAGTCTGACATGGTACAATATAGCTGTAACATTACTTCTCGGCTCTTAAACTCAATCCCACAGTTGATGAAGGCCAATGCACTGTATGCTTTCTTAACCACAGAGTCAACCTGCGCAGCAGCTTTGACTGTCCTATGGACTCAGACCCCAAGATCCCTCTGAACTTCCACACTGCCAAGAGTCTTATCATTAATAATATATTCTGCCATCATACTTGACCTACCAAAATGAACTTATCTGGGTTGAACTCCATCTGCCACTTCTCAGCCCAGTTTTGCATCCTATCAATGTCCCACTGTAACCTTTGACAGCCCTCCATACTATCCACAACACCCCTAACCTTTGTGTCATCAGCAAATTTACTAATCCATTCCTCCACTTCCTCATCCAGGTCATTTATAAAAATCACGAAGAGAAGGGGTCCCAGTACAGATCCCTGAGGCACACGACTGGTCACTGATCTCCATGCAGAACCGTCTACAACCATTCTTTGTCTTCTGTGGGCAAGCCAATTCTAGATCCACAAAGTAAGGTCCCCTTGGATCCTATGCCTCCTTACTTTCTCAATAAGCCTTGCTGAAATCCATATACATACATTTACTGCTCTACCTTCATCAATGTGTTTAGTCACATCCTCAAAAAATTCAATCAGGCTTGTAAGGCACGACCTGCCTTTGACAACGCCATGCTGACTATTCATAATCATATTATGCCTCTCCAAATGTTCACAATTCCTGCCTCACAGGATCTTCTCCATCAACTTACCAACCACTGAAAATGCTGAAGGAACTCAGCATCTATGAAAATGAATAAACAATCAACGCTTCAGCCGAGACTCTTCCTCAGGACTAGAAAGGAAGGGGGAAGGAAAAGGAGGACTAGCTTGAAGATGATAGGTTAAGCTAGGTGGGTCGGAAAAGTAAAGAGCTGGAGAAGAAGGAATCTGATAGGAGATTGGACCATGGGAGATAGGAAAGGAGGAGGTGCAGCAGAGGGAGGTGATAGGCAAGTGAGAAGAGGTAAGAGGCCAGAGTGTGGAATAGATGAAGAGTGAAGGGAGAAAGGAAAAAATTACTGGAAGGAGAAATTGATGTTCATGCCATCAAGTGGGAGGTGATGTAAATGGAATATGACGAGTTGCTCCTCCACTCTGAGGCCGACATGCTGGAATGGGAATGGGGAGAGGAATTAATTGTTTGGCCACCAGGAAATGCCACTTTCGGCAGGTGGAGTGGAGGTGCTCAACCAAGCGGTCCCCCAATTTACCTCGGGTCTCACCAGTGTAGAGGAGGTGGCACCAGGAGCACCGGACATAATAGATATCACCAAAAGATTCACGGGTGAAGCGTTGCATCACCTGGAAGGACTATTTGAGACCCAGAATGGGGATGAGGGAGGTGAATGGGCTTGTTGGGATATGTGCCAGTTGGGAGATTACTGGGGAAGGACAAAAGCACAAGGGTATTGTAGAGGGAGCAATCCCTGTGGAAAGCGGAGTGAGGGGAGGTAAGGATGTGTTGGGTGATAGGATCCTGTTGAAGATGGCGGAAGTTACAGAGCATGATGTTTTGGACATGAGGCTCATGCAGTGGTATGTAAGGACAAGAGCAAGTCTGTCCCTATTAAAATGGAGTGAGCGTGGATGTCCTGGAAATGGAGATGCGGGTGAGGGCAACATCAATGGTGGAGCAAGGGAAGGCCATTTTTTGACAGAGGACATCTCTCGTATCCTGGAAAGGAAAGCCTCATCCTAGGAACAGATGTCACGCAAACAAAGGAACAGAGAAAAGGAAAAAGCATGTTTACATAGTGGACCGAGGCATAGTACAGGTAGCTGCGGAAATCAGTAAGATTTTAAAAGTTGTCAGTAGAGTTTGTCTCCAGAGAAGAAGACAGAGAGATCAAGAAAAGGGAGAGATGTGTCAAAAATTAATTAAGTGAATTTAAGGGCAGGGTGAAAGTTGGAGGCAAATTGATGAAAATAATGAGCTCAGCATGGGTGCATGAAGCAGGACCAATGCAGTCGTCAATGTCACTTGAAATTTAAAAGTTACCTAGATTATGTAATTGAAAATTTAAAAAACTAGAAGTTTTAACGTAATTTCTATTAATGTTTTCCTCTCAGTGGTTGCAGTGTGGCTGCTCAATGTCGTCCAACGGCCTGATACAATATCCCAGATGAAAATGAGGCTCCAGCGATTCTCAAAATTTCCACTAGTTCGCGAATGTTTCCCAGAAACACGTAGAGGGAGCTGAAAACTTTCCTAACCCGCTCCTCGTTGTTTTTTTTGAGTGGACGACGGCCATAAACATCCCCCACATCAACAGACAGACGAAACCTAAAACCGACCACGTGCTACCGCCAGACCGGATGTGGAAATCAGTCACCGGAAGTTCGGCAGTGAAGTCGCTCGGCGAAAGTCGACTCTGCGGGCAGTCGTTTCGAGAGGCGGCGGGGTGACCGGCGGAGGAAGCACCGACACGAACGAGGGTTGGAGTAACTGGAGAAGTAAGCCCATAGCCGTGGGGCGGGCTGAAACCGAGAAAGGCGGTGGAACAGGTAAGAGTCGCTTTCACGTGGACCATCCATGTGTTTTAGGGTCGAGTTGTGTGGGTCCCCCCTGCACCGACGCGGGGTTTGTGGAGATTCCAAAGTCTGGAGATATTGGAATCGGGAGCGGAAAAAAATCAGTTTTTCTTCTGTTTGTGAAAACAAAACACCCTCTATCAATTTAATTGGTCGAGCAGTAACTGTGGGTAAAGTCCTGATGTAGTCCCTTGACCTGAATAGTCGACATTTCCTCTCCTTTCTCTCCCCCCCCCCCGCCCCCCATAGATACTGCTCTACCTCCTTAGTTCCTTCCAGCATATATTTCTTCCTTCTACATTGCTAATTGGCTAGTGAGGGCTGCAAAGGGTGTGTGAGCCTACATTCATACAGGGCTGGGACTGCAAAATCTGCCATCCAGCTTTGGTAGGATAGGCTCTCCTAATTCAGTTGGAGCTAATAACGAGTCTCTGCCGTTTTGGATCGTCATCCTTTCTGGGGAAACCGCACTGCCACAAACCTTAATCAGCTCTCACTCCTAACCTCTGCCTGGTTGAGTGATTGTATTTAGTTTGGGGCTCTGCTTGGAGGTATGTAATGGTTGTTAACTGTTTAATCACATTCTTTCGCATCAAAGTTCAAGCACTTGAGTAGTTGAGATTCTTCAAGTGACTACGCTTTTCCTTCTCAAAATAAACAGAAAATCTTGGTTCATGTATTATGTATGTATTCTGATGTGGCTGAAATTTGTAATTAATTCATTCTTATGGACTTGGGAGTACCAGCATCCCCTCCTGCACTCTTCTGTAATTGACATGTCTTATTTTGATCCAATGAACTTAGACGGAAAGATTTGGGAGCTAAAGATTGTTTGATACACCACACACTAGACTAAAATGAGCTTTGGTGACTTTGTGTATCTGTTTTAATTCCACTGCTATTGGTAAACTCTATACAGTTATCGCAAATGATGCGTTCTTGGATACTCGTTAAAAAGAAGCTGTGTGATTTTAATTCAGTCAGGGGATTTACTTCACTCTCGCCTTCATTCTTACTGGATTCTTCCTTGTACTTTAGTGATCTCATATTTAGAATTTAACAGCAATATTAAGTCAAACTTCACATTATATCCAATTGCTAATATACATAAGAATTCTTAATCCTTAACATACTAGTTTACCCTGCAAATATTCTTGTTGAAATACAGTAGATTCCAGTTAATTGGGGCACATCAGGACCAGTACATATTGGCCCAATAAAGCAGCTGCCCCAATTAGTTGAAGTTTCATGGAAATATTTGAAAAGGTATATTAAAAAAAAGACAAACTGGGTAACAAATTATGCATTTAGATGAAATACAGAACAATTAAGAACACTACCAATGCTACTACACTACTATGAAACTATTAGTTCCTAATTCATCCGGTGTACGCTGCTGTGTTCTTTTAACTGTAACTGAACAAAATCAGTGCAGACTCCTAGTGCAAATACAGATTGCAAATCATAAACATGAGAAATGCTGCAGATGCTGGAAGTCTGAAGCAGCACACACAAAATGCTGGAGGAAATCAGCAGATCAGGCAGCATCTATGAAAAATCAACGTTTTGGGTTGTGACCATTCATCAGGATTGGAAAGGAAGGAGAAAGTTGCCAGAATAAATGATTCCAGTTAATATCAGAAAATGTATAACCTGAAATTCTTGTGCTTTGCAGACATCCACAAAAACAGAAGAGGGCCCCAAAGAATGAGTGATAGTAAAAATGTTTGAATCCCAACCCCCCACACACAAGCAGCAGCAAAGCATCAACCCTCTCCCTCCCCCACTTAATTCAGCAAAAAGCATCTGCACTTTCTGCCCACCAAGCAAGCCATAAAAAGGTGGGGGAAGAAGAAGGAGGATAGGTAGAAGGCGATAGGTGAAGCCAGATGGGTAAGAAAAATAAAGGTGCTGGAGAGGAAGGAGAATGGACCATAGGAGAAAGGGAAAGAGGAGGGGATCCTGGGGGAGGTGATAGGCAGGTGAGAAGAGGTAAAAAGAGTACAGTAGTATACTTCTGATGATTGTAACCTCCAAATCTTTATTTTCATTGTAATATTCAAGATGATTGTTGATACCTTAATTCTTTGTAGATCATAAGTAGTGAAGTAATTTTATTGCCACTCCTGGATGTTTCTTGAATGTTTGAAACTGCAATAAGCAAAACAGTTCTGAATTGTCTTACTGCTAATTTCTTGCCAACTATCAGTGACAAAAATCATTGCTTTTTGAACACAAAGCACACAACTGACGTTATTTAAAAACCATTCGCTCTGAGCATGGTATAGTGTCTAAGGGGCACACAAATACGTGCAGTTGACGCTAGTTAGAAATGTTGTCTCTTGTTCCACTAAGTGGCATGGAGTTTGAAATAAATAAAGGGAGTCTCAGCTGTTTTCTGGATTTTTGTGCTTTAAGAATTGTTGCAAATAAGCAGCTGCCCCAATTAACCAAATCCACTATTTGCCATTTAAGGTGCTTTCCATTTTACCACGTAAAAGTAACAAAATTAGCTGCAGGAGTTCTACTGCTATTTAATATTTACATGTATATAAAAGAAAGTGGTGAACAAAGTGAAGCCTGATCGTGGTATCAAATTTTAATGAGTCTTTTTTTTCAATCATTGTTAAAAACAAGTGCTCTAGCATCTGGAGATGCATTTGGATATAAAAAATAGCAAAATGTCACATTATACATTTTCATTTAGTTCTAGCTATAGTTAAATTTCACATGGCTCCCTCAACTTAGTCATTTATATTTAGAAATACACTGGCTTTTGGATTTTGCTATGTTGTTATTTCTATTGAGTCTAAAGATACCAACACTATGTAGGACAATTGTTTTTTTCAATTGGATGAAATTGCTCATTTTTTTCAGTTGGCTTCTTCCTTTAGAAATGTACAGCGGGCCAAATTAGTGATTAATCATAACAAGTATATAGGGACAAATATTCTGTCAACCATGTGAACTAACTTTTTTTTGTTGGTACATAGGAATAGGTCAACATTAATGTGGAACGGGTTAAATAAAAGGAAATATTTTAGATAACCTGTATTTAGAAACATTTCAATTTTGTGTTAACTTTGTATTTGTACTGCATGAGTACTACATATTGGACAAACCCTGCATGTCTTTAGTAGTTTCAAAATCACTGGCTACATGCAGTTGAGGAAAGCTTCCAATGTGTAAGTCTTTATTAAAAAATGGCTCAGCAGCTTTTCTGTTAGCCCATTAGAAATAAATTGCAAATAAGGATAATAAAATAACACAATACTGGATACAATTTTCAGGAGTAGGTTATTTATGATAAGGCATTTCAGCGAATCAGTGGGGAACAAATATCAAAAGGTAGAGGTTGGGGAATGCCAAATCATGCAATATAATTTTTAGTTGTCTTGGCATTTCCACATAAGCTTTTTTGTTTTCTCAAAGTGTATCCAATATGACTTAAAACATTGAATTGATTTTGGTTGTAACTTGATCTCTGGTCTAACTGTGGGAGCACTATTTATTACTCTGACTGCGGATGAATGAAATTAGGATGCAGATGACAGATTATTGCATTTATTAAGGTGAGTGCTTTTAATCAGTTTTGATGTTAATTTCAATTGTTTAAGTACCTTAGTGTAAAACACCCAATGTTGAAAATGTTAGAAATTTTTTTCTAGATTTCTTTTTGAACCAAACCCTACATTAAAGTAGGAAATGAAGACTTGGTTCATAAGTTTTAGTTTTGTTCTATTTTTTTTTAATGTGCTCTTCTGAATTAACAAAAGGTGATATGATTGGTTTGACATTCTCCAGCTCCATAAAAGAAAAACAATTTAGTGGTTTTTTAAAACCGTTATTTTATGTGAAATATATAGGTGATGTGCCACACCTTCCATATGTTCCAGTATCTCAAATTTCACTCTGCATTGAATAAAGTGGCGAAATTTTTGTAAAATCATGCCATTGATTATACAGAATTTTGGAGGAAATCCTTTTTTCTCTATTTCTGCCATTTAGTATTTTGCAACATATTACACATGGATATATTTCTGTATTTCAGTGAACTCTAAATTCAACCTTAGCACAGTGTATCCTACCAAGCTTAATAAGTGTGTCCATTTTAAAATTGAATTTAAGACAGATTATAGACCTTGAAATAAAGTAGAAAAACTTGTTTTAGAAATTTAAGTTTTAAATTTACAATGGTGGCTAATACACCTGTTTTTTTGGCTCTAAACGAACCAAGATCCTTGATCCCATGTCCAGTTTTTTATCTTTTCAGTCTGAAACAACTGTCCCAGTTGCTTTTTTTTAATGGGAGGATCAACAATGCAAAGTGGTTCTTCCGTCACACACAAAATGCTGGGAGAACTCAGCAGGTGAAGCAGCATATATGGAAAATAGTACAGTTGACGTCTTGGACCAAAATCCTTCGGCAGGACTGACTGCCAAAGGGTTTCGGCCCAAAACATCAACTGAACTCTATTCCATAGATCAAAGTTGCTGGTGAATGCAGCAGGCCAAGCAGCATCTATAGGAAGAGGCGCAGTCGACGTTTCAGGCCGAGACCCTTCGTCAGGACGAAGGGTCTCAGCCTGAAACGTCGACTGCGCCTCTTCCTATAGATGCTGCTTGGCCTGCTGCATTCACCAGCAACTTTGATGTATGTTGCTTGAATTTCCAGCACCTGCAGAATTCCTGTTGTTTCTATTCCATAGATGCTGCCTGGCCTAAGTTCCACCAGTATTTTGTGTGTGTTGCTCGGATTTCCAGCATCTGCAGATATTCCCCTTACTATTTCTGTCCTCTGGATCATTTGGTTGAGGTTTTAGATTTTAATTTCTAGTTAGTGGTCTAATCAACATAGGTCTAATTTTTCCTCTGTTATAATTTCTGTTTGGTTTCCTTTTAAATCCCTTTGAGCTCCTAGCTTTGCCAGCTGACATTGGTAAGTGTGGTATTTGGAGAGATCATTATTACCATGCAGACCCAGCAACTGTTTATGAAGGCCGACATTACTAAACTTATTGCATGGAAAGAATAATGTACTCTAAGCACTTGAGGTTCTGCATGGTAGGACTTCAGTAAGGGCTTTGATAAGGTTATATCTGGTAGGCTTCTGTGGAAAATTGGAATCTAGGAAGAGCTGGTTAATTAGATGCTCTTTGCTTGATGGCAGGAAGCCGAGGGTGATAGTGAGGTTGTTTATTGGTCTGGAGGCTAATGGCTCTCTTAGGGTCATCATAGGCTCATTACTATTCATCTATTTCAATAATTTGCTAATTGTACAAGGCACAGTTAGTAACTGCTACTGTTGGCAGTGAAGATAGTTATCAGGATTTACAGTATGATCTTGGCCAGTTGGGTAGGTGGGCTAAAGAATAGTAAATAAAGTTTAATTCAGATATGTTTGAGGAATTAAATGTTGGGAAGGTAGAAGCTTCCTCCTATGCATTGTAAAGTTGCATGCAATATTTTAGAAAATATTGCTGAATTTTGTTCATAACTTGGGTGCTTCCTTCAACCAAAAAAAATAATAATCACCAGAGAATTGTAATAGCTCATTTGATACATGAGTTTTGACATTAGTAAGCAGTGCATGTGTTCTTTATTTAAATGCAAGTCCTTTGTGTGAGTTTAGTGAATGTTAGCTAATGTTATTAGTTCAAGTAAATTGTCTTCAGGTTGGACCATTTTATTAAACTGTAACCACAATACCAAAGATGGCACTGAGATCAATTTCAAATTAAAACTGAGGTGCTGATCTGCTGGTTTTGATGTGGAATTTTTACTCAAAATATTGTAAACTAAATTACCACTTCAAATTTATACTTGTTATGTATATTTTCAATTTTGTAGCTGCTTGCATTTTAAAAATTCCAAAGTTTGCTGGCTGCTTTTATTGCAAGAAATGTTAGGTTTTGAGTAGTCTCTAATGATATCTTCATTCTTTTATTTTAACAGCTTTATCTAAGAAGTTCCTGATATGTGCTTCAAATCACCAGTGAGATGGTAAAGGTTAGCCTGTGGCCCAGCATGATGGATAAACAGAAGACCAAGACTTATTTGCCATTAAGTGGTGCAGGCACTGATATAAATATGTCTTCCATCCACACAGTGGGGTATTTGGGAAAAGTCAGTAAAACTGTTTATTCCTCTCTAAACTGCGCAAAGTTCTAAATTTTATTACATTCCAAATTATTTTAATCTATTATTTCTGGAAAAATTCAGGAATTATGGAACATTCTAAACTCATAATGACACGGAAATCTTGCACAAAGTGCTATGGCGAAAGATTTTTCTGAGATGAAAACATGATAAAAGTGGTAATCCTCAGTAATTATTGAATTTTTTTTTTAAGAACAACCAAGATCTGCTTTCAAATGAGAACCAGAGTATGAAAGTAAACTTGGTATAAGCATTTTTTCACTTCTATACAACAAAATATAAATGTAAATTTCATGTTGGTTACCAAGGATGGCGATATCATATTAGAGGAATTTAAGTTTGTATCTTGTAAGGAACTGGTGTAAAACTTTGATCCTTTTTCACAAAAACCATAATTGTAAACAAAGTCTACTCTTCTTTTGATGTCATTTTTTCGTTTGTGTGCAGTTTTCTCATAGTACTTCACTTGACCTGCAAGAATATTGTCCAGTTTGTGCAGCAAATGGGAAAAGCCAGGCACTACGGACATATTGTATAAGCTTTGAAGAATCCATTCTTCTTTGTGAAAATCCACAGGTACTGAATATTATTGAACTAACTTTTCCTTGGGAGAGTAGACTTGAACTGGAATATTCTCCATATCAAGCTGCTACGATCCTATTAGCCACATCAAAAATTGGTCTAGTTGTTTGTACTGTTAGTCAGTACTAGAAACTGCATTAACACTGCAATGGTGAACAGAACTTTTCAGTGGTGCCTATGTTGATGTACAGATGGAAAAATAAATGTAATTATTTTCCATATATAAATAGTCATAGAGCACCACAGCACAGAAACAGGCCCTTTAATCTATCCAGTTCATGCCAAACTTTTATTCTGCCTAGTCCCATCAACCTGTACCCGGACCATAACCCTCTATACCCTTCTCATCCATACTTCTCTGAAGTGTTGAAATCAAATTGGCATCCGCTACTTCTGCTGGCAGTTTGTTCCACATTCTCACCACCCTCTGAGTGAAGAAGTTCCTTCTTAAACAGTTCACCTTTCACCCTTAATGACCTACAGTAGTTCTTGTCTCACTGAACCTCAATGGAAAAAGCCTGCTTCATTTACCATATCTATGCTTTTCAATTTTGTATACCTCTGTCAAATCTCCTCTGATTCTTCTATGCTCCAGCAGATAAAGTCCTAACCTATAAACCATATAACCTATAAAGTCTTTCCCCATAACTTGGGTCCTCAAGTTCTGGCAACATCCTTGTAAACTTTCTCTGTACTCTTTCAATCTTGTTGATCTCTTTCCTGAGGACGGGTGACTAGAACTGCATACAATACTCCAGATTTGGCCTCACCAATATACTGTGCAACTTCAGGATAACATCCCAACTCCTATACTCACTACTTTGCTTTATGAAGGCCAATGTGCCAGAAGCTCTCTTTACAACTCTTGTCTACCTAAGCCAACACTTCCGAGGAATTATGAATGTGTATTCCCAGATCGTCTGTTCCACTGCACTCCTCAGTGCCCAGCCATTCACTAAAAGTTCTACCTTGGTTTCTTCTCCTTCCAAAGTGCAACGCCTCACACTTATCTACATTAGATTCTATCTGTCATTTTTTTGTCCCATTTTTCGTCCCATTTTTCCAGTTAGTCCAGGTCCCTCTACAAGCTTTGCCTTCCTCGCTGTCCACTGTGCCCCCAATCTTGATGTCATCCACAAATTTGCTGATCCAGTTTACCACATTGTCATTCAGATTGTTGATGTAAATGAAAAAGAACAGACCTGGATTCCTGGTTCCTAGTGGATCCCTGCAGCATATCACTAGGCACAGGCAGAGAGGCAGCCATTTTTTACCACATGAAAACAATGTCAAATCCAATTTCCCAGCTCATCCTGAATGCAAAGAGACTGAGCCTTCTTGACCACCTTCCCATTTGTGACCTCGTCAGAGGCCTTGCTATAGTCTATGTGGACTACGCCCACTACTTCCCTTCATCTTTCCTGATAACCTCCTCGGAAAAGAAATTGGTTGGGGCACGATCTACCATACACAAAGCTCTGTTGACTGTCCCAAATCAGGTCCTATCTATTGAAATGCTTGTGTATCCAGTCCCCTAGCCACTATATGAAGAAGACTGATCTGACACATGATTGTTCCAAATTTGGGGGGTTGTTTTGTCATTTGAGTTATTACTGCTTTTTAAATCTTAACTGTTTTCTCTCCTTTATAGTGTTTCTTTCCTTTGGGATGTAAACCTTTGAATGAGATCGTACTTGCATCTGCTTTACCAAGTCCTCAATCATCAGCTTACAATGCAAAGAGCATATCTGAATCAAGTTTGTTGGTTCAGCCATGCAAACAGAATATAAAACGGCAAAAAACTTTGTATTGTAATAATAATGATACTTGGAATAGTTTCAGTGGCATTTCCAAGGAAGGTGCATTTCAGTATTCGGGCAGTAGCTCAGGTAGAATTGACAATTTTGTTCCTTGTTCAAAAAATGGAAGTAATCAAGAAGCATTTAATTCTACTGCTGCGGGAGACACAGTTGTCACAAATGAGGCTATTACTGTGGCATCTGGTCAATTGTGTGGCAAAAGGAAGGAGCCATCAACTGAATCAGAACATTCTGGATTGGAAGTTCCTAAAGAGAAATTGTGCGTCGACCAATTAGTCCTTCAGTGGAAGAACACATCTGCTCTCTGCTGGCTAGATTGTATACTAACAACCTTGGTTCACTTGAAAGTAATTCGAAATGTCATAAACAATGTAGGAACTGAAACAGAATCTCCAATTAAGAAACTATGCACCGAATATGATAAAGCATGTGCACTACTGTCTCACAGCCAATGTCATGGAACAGGTAGGAACTGATAATTGATCTCCTATGTTTCGCTGTAGTACATAACCTGATTTTTATTTTTGTATCATGTCCACTGCTTGATTTGAAATACTGATCATAACTAAAGAAATTCTCATGCCAAGGAAAGCCTAACTCTGTGGAGTAACTTTTTTTTTTGGGAAGTTGAAATAAATTTTTAATGACAATTTAAATATAACTTTATTCTTGATAGTAGCTCAAGCTTCAACTACAATAGAATTTTAGATCAACCCAATTAAATATTTTTAATAAAGTATTAAGAATTCAGCAAAAGTGGTGACAACATTTGAGTTGAAATTTTGTGGATTAACACTTACTTTGGTACATACTTTAGGCACTTCTGTGGCCAAACCAAAGATTGATCCTGACAAATTTTGATGGCCTTAGAGTCAAGACCAAATTGTTTTAAGCAATGTCTTTAAAATGTACAGTACATTTTCTCTTTAGTTCTTTTCCAAGTCGCCTTAAGTGTGTATTCTTTGAACCTTCAGTCGATGTGAACAATCTATTTTGTCTAGACTGTATTTTGAACTGCTCTGTCACACTTCCTTTCAACTTTAAATCCAAGGAAAACATTCTCAGTTTCTCAACCTTCCTAGTAACATCAGACCCCCATTCTTGACACCATCCTACCAAATCTTATTTCCATCTTCAGGGGGTTTGTGTCCCTTCTAAGGTCTAGCAACAAAAAAAAGTGCTTATAAAACAATAAGGTTTAGGAGCAGAATGAAGATGTTCAATGCATCATTCAATCCTAATGAGTTTTGTTTCAATATTCTTGATCTCCTCATCAAATAAGAACCAATCAATCTGTGCCTTAAATCAGCGGTCCCCAACCACTGGGCTGCGGACCGGTACCGGGTCGCAAAGCATGCACTACCAGGCCGCGAGGAAATGATATGATTTGGCGATATGAGTCAGCTGCACCTTTCCTCATTCCCTGTCACACACTGTTGAGCCATTACGCATGCGAGGTCATTATGCATGCGTTATTCATGTCAGCGCGGGAAGGAGATCAACTCTGAGCTTGCAAATGACGGCAGGCTGAGAAGCATGTTTGACATAACATCTCTGCCGGCATTCCAGATCAAAGTCAAGGCTAAATATCCTGAGATAGCCAGGAAAGCACTGAAAACGTTGCTTCCATTTCCAACATATCTCTGCAATGAATGCAACGAAAACTAAATTGCGGAATAGACTGGACGTAAGGAACCTCCTTCGAGTATCGCTGTCTCCCATCACCCCTCGATAGGACTGTCTTGTTGCAGGAAAACAAGCCCAGGGCTCCCACTGATTCAGCGATATTGGTCTGTTGAAATGATTTTATATGTTCATACGGGAAAATATGTACTGTGTGTTTAATATCCAAACGTTACTTAAAATGTTATGATGCTATTGACTTGTATAACCATATAACAATTACAGCACGGAAACAGGCCATCTCTGCCCTTCTAGTCCGTGCCGAACGCTACTCTCACCTAGTCCCACCGACCTGCACTTAGCCCCACCGACCTGCACTTAGCCCATAACGCTCCGTTCCTTTCCTGTCCATATACCTTTCCAATTTTTCTTTAAATGATAATGTCGAACCTGCCTCTACCACTTCTACTGGAAGTTCGTTCAACACTACTTCAAGCCCCTGTCCTCCCCGATAATTGACTTATCACTATATTCATGCGAGGAAAATGTGCGCTGTATGTTTAATAAATTCATTAGATAAACACTTTTAGAAACGAAATTGAGTGTATTAGCCACTTATCACCTATATTCCAGTCGTGATTAACACCACCCCCACCCCCGTACAGAATCGCCAAAAACGATTTATAGAAAAAATCGGCACGTACATGCATGCGCACTGGTGCCCGCGCAAGGCTTCATGGTCATTGTAGTCTCTCGTGGTAAACAACGTATTTGACTGCTACTCTTGTCCATTGGCAACCCTACCCCCCCCCCCCCCCGGGTTGGCCGGTCCGCAAGAATATTGTCAATATGAAACCGGTCTGCAGTGCAAAAAAGGTTGGAGAACCCTGCCTTAAATACACCCAGTGAATTGACCTACAGAACGACCTGTGGCAAACCGCTCTCTGGCTGAAGAAATTCCTTCTCATCTTAGTTTGAAAGGGACATCCTTTTTGTGTGTGTGCTCTCTGATCCCAGATTCTCCTAATGGATATTTTCAAACTAGAAAATGTTCAGGTTGGTGATTTTTTTAAAAAGCATGTGGATCACAAAAACAGTTTTTTTCTTTGTAATGTGCTTATGGCTTCAAACTAATAACTACTCTGGTGCCAAATTTAAAATATAAAAATTGTAAGGGAGAGGGTTAAATAGTCTAGGTTAGAATTGATGACTATCTTTCTTTAATTTATATTTTGAAATCCCTCTACAGAGTAAGCTGCCGCAATGAAAAATAGTATTTCAAAGATAATATTTCTATGCTATTGAGTAAATTATTACTGTACCACCCTGATTAGATATCCATCTGTCCACTTTGAAATAAGGGCCAACCTTCCATTAGCTTTATTCACTTTGTGCCTAAGGACCCAAAGTTCCCTTTGTACTGCAGCTTTCTGAATTTTGTTATTTCCATTTCAGTATCTGTTCAATAACTTCACTCCCCCCCCCCACCTTATACCTCATTTATCAACTTTTGTCCACTTATCAGACACTTAGTATCTGTTTGCAGACTGTTTGTATCCCCTTGCAATTTGCTTTTCTGCCCATTTTTTGTCATCTGTAAATCTGGCTGTCTTACATCCGCTTGATTTTCCTCTATCACTAATTTATATGGTTAAAAAGTTGTAGTCCCAGCTCTGAATTCTGTGGTATCTCACTGATTGCAAGTTGCCAACCTAAAAATGACACCCTCATCCCCTCTGATTTTCTGCTTGTTAGATATTCGTTCCTTGCTGAGAAGTTGCCTGCAACAGCATGAGCACTTATTGTATATATCTATTTGGAATTCCAGTTATAAAGCATGATTCCCCTCTATCAACTTTGAAAGAGACCTCCTCATTAAATTCCAACAAATTTATTAGACACAAATTCCCCTTCATAAAGCCATTGTGATTGATTATAGTTTTTCAAATGTACTGCAGTTACTTAATTGAATCTTAGTTTTTCTGTCAATAAATGTTGGACTAATTGGCATGCAATTGCATGCATGTTGCTCCAGTTTTTTTTTGATTTGGTTGTCATATTGGTAGTTTTCTAATCCTTTGCCACTTCTCCATAATTTTTGGAAGCTTATCAGTAAATCACATTTTAGGATCCTAAGGTGCAAAATATCCTAGATAGAATAACACTACACTTCTGCAAATCCACACAGCAGTTACTTCAGAAGGGCAGCGTTCATTCTAATGCCCAAGGAGAGCAGGGTGAGCCTAGTAGCACACTCATCTACTGTAATGAAGTGCTTCAAGAGGTTGGATATGGCTAGAAGTAACTCCTGCCTCAGCAAGGACCAGGACCTGGACCTGCTTCAATTTGCCTACCGCTGCAACAGATCTACACTCTATGCTAGTGATCACCAACCTTTTTAAGCCCAAGATCCCCTACCTCGACCTCGATGAAAGGCAAGATCTACCTACTAAATCATTTAGAGAAAAAACAGCTCAGGTTGTACTTCCAATTTGAGGCCTTTTATTTGGGTGAATTGTATTTGAATTACACTAAATACTTTTGTCAAACTTTCAAATTAATTCAAACAAGAAAACACTGTAACTAGCATATCGAACAGGCCATAGCTGTCTTTCTTTAAGAATATTACAATACTTTACACATTTAATTCTAAGTTTCATTATCTAATTTTATTTCAACACGAAAAATAAATGAATAAAAATTGACTGTTGCACTCAGTGTGATGACTGGGGCTGAATACTTTCTGCTAGTTCCCTGAAATTTGGCTCATAACTACAGACAGACAGTCTGAGGTGTAGGGTTGCCAACTGTCCCGTATTCCCCCCCCCCCCAAGGTAGAACGTTCCTATGAAACCTTTTGTGCTGAAATGCTTTATGCCGAAGAAGCAATTACCATTAATTTATATGGAAAAAAATTGAGCGTTCCCAGACCCAAAAAAATAACCTACCATATCATACCAAAGAACACATAAAACCTAAAGTAACACTAACATATAGTAAAAGCAGGAATGAGATGATAAATACACAGCCTATATAAAGTAGAAATAATGAAGATTAAGCCAAAACGGATTCGTGGGGTTAAAAAATCGGCACGCATGCGCACACAGGCTTCATGGTCATGGTAGTCTTTCTCGGGGTAAACACAAATGTCCCGGGATTTGACTGCTACTTTTGTCCGTTATTTGAGATTGAGAAAGTTGGCAACCCTAGTGAGGTGTCTGTCAGTAAGTCAGCTCCTGTACTTCGATTTAATAATTTTCATCTGTGAAAATGCAGTTTCACATAGATAAGTTGACCTGAAGTAGGCACTGACTTTTAGTGCAATAAAACCAACGCGCACACTGCGCATTGCTCGGCCCCATCAGTAGTAATTGCCACCAGTTTATGAATGGGGATGTCATTTTCACAGACATTTTTTTAACTCATTGTAAGTATCCTCACCTCTCGTTCTTTCCTTTAATTGCAAAAGAGTGAGGAAGTCCTCCTTTGTTGTAAAATCCTGGAAAGCCATTCTGACAAATACAACATGCTGAGCTGTTTGCATTACATCCAGGGATTCATCGAACTGTAGTGAAAAATATTCACATCCTCGGACAATGACTCTACCCTCCTTGTCACTGTTGCAGGGCCAAGCGGTATATTATGTATTGCGGTTGTGATGCCGTTTTTGTTTTTAAAGTCATTAAAACAGTCTCTGCAGTAATGACCGTTGCTTCCTTGAATAAATCGCCATCTGTAAAAGGCTTCTTGTGCTTAGCCAAAAGGTGACTTACACGAAATGATGCTTCAATAGCAGCCTTATTTTGAACAGCATGTTTTGTGGAAAACGATTGCTGCTGCCTGGCCTGCTGTGTTCACCAGCAACTTTTATGTGTGTTGCTTGAATTTCCAGCATCTGCAGAATTCCTGTTGTTGGTTGCTGGGCCTTCAACCCCGATTTCAGCTCAACTTTCCAGGCATGAATTGTGCTCTTTGGGGGGTAGGTGTCTTTAAATTCCTGGTGGTTGGTGTTGTGGTGCCGCTCCAGATTCCCTCTTTTAGTCAGTGCTTGTGTTTGGTGGCACAACATACATACACACTTGTCTTTCACCAAGGTAAACAGAAATTCCTCTTCCCATTCTGGATGGAATTTGTATGTTTTTGCCTTTCGTGGAGCCTCTGCTATGCTATCAGGATATCACAAGTGATGAGCAATTGCCGATTGCGTCGCCTCTGATCTGAGCCAACATTTACGTGCTAGGCAGCACCTAATTAACTAGCTTGTTTATTTCGGCTTTTTTTCTTTAAAATGTGCTGAGTGCATCCCGACTACCGCTGCACCACTGCATGCTTCGCGGCCCGCAGGTTGGGGACACTGCCATATATTGATGTTTGCAACAGTCTGTACTCTTTTCTAACCTGATTGGTCACTTTGATGTAGCACAGGCTATGCTGAAAATGGAGTGCATGGGCGGGGGAACTACACACATGCGCACTGGGCAGAAAGAACGGAACTAAACCCCCGCAACCCAGAAACAATCTCTCTTTACAAACAGCTTTTTAGCGAAAATATTGCTACATTACTATTATCCTAATTAGTATTACTTTCATAATGCTCACATTACAACAGTATTTGTGTATTTATTTTTGATTTTTCTTCGGGATCTACTGGGAAAGTCTCAAAGATCGACCGGTCAATCGCGATCGACGGGTTGGCGACCCCTACTCTATGCCATCTCACTCGTTCTCCACTCTGGGGCACTGAGACAACAGCAAAACGTACATCAAATGACAGTATACCCATTACAACTGAACATTCAACACCATGGTTCCTTCAATATTAATAACAAAGTTTTGAAACTGGGCTGCTGTACCTCCCTCTGCAGCTGGATCATCGACTTCCTTTTTGGGAGACCACAGGCAGTGTGGATCAGTAATAGCATCTCCTTATTGACAATCAATTTAGGTGCATCTCAAGGATGCTTGTTCATCACTGTGTGACCAGATGCAGCTCACACCTTCTATAATTTTGCCGATTGGCAGATTCTGCCAACATGAGCAGAATCTCAGATGTTGATGAGGAGGCTTACAAGAGTGAGATAGATGAATTGTAACAACAATCTCTCAGCAAGATCAAGAAACTGATGTGGAATTCAGGAAGCTGAAGTTGGGAGAACTCACCAGTCCTTATTAAGGGGTCAGTGGTAGAAATGGTGAGCAGCTTCATGTTCCTGGGTGTTAACATCTGAGGATCTATTCTCGGCCCAACATGTGCAATAATGAAGAAAGCATTCCAATGGCTCTACTTTGGGAGTTTGAGATTTGGTATGTCACTAAAGGCTCTTAGAAATTTCTATAGGTGTACAATGGTGTTCTGACTAGCTGCATCACAGCCTGGTATGGAGCCTCCATTGTACAGGTTCAAAAGAGGCTGCAAAGTTTTGTAAACTCTGCCAACTCCCATCATGGGCACAACCCTTCTCACTATCAAGGACATCTTTAAGAGGTAGTGCCTTGGGAAAGTAGCATCCATCATTAAGGAACTTCACCATCCAAGACATGCCCTTCTCTCATTCCTGCTGTTAGGGAGGAGTTACAGGAGACTGAAGACCAGTATTTGAATGGTTTTAAGAACAGCTTCTTTCCCTCTGCCATCACATATCTGAATAGTCCACAAGCATTGCCACATTACCGCATTTTTTTTCTTGCACAATATATTTGCAAGTTACAGATTTGTGTTTACTCTGTAAAATAAATTTCATGGCACATGTCATTGGTAATTCTGATTGAGGCAACAAGACCTGTCCACTTGGAGCCCCATTAGTCTGCTTAGTTAATTATCTAGCAGTTGTGATAATATTTAATTCCCTCCCAGCTTTCTTTAATGTTAATAGATTGTTATAGTGTCTTCTATCTTAAAGACTTAAACTAAATATATGTTTAATTCTCTGCTATTTCCTTATTCCCAATAATTATTTCTTAATCTCATTCTCTAGGAGGCTAATGTTCACCTGCAATTTTTACACACTAAAATAAACTTAACTTTTTTCACTAATTGCCTTGATAGTTTATTTTATCGTGCAGTCTTTGCATTCTTAGTTTATTCCATTCTTAGGATTTACTACTAACTTTTTGCTCTTTTTCAATTTGATGCTCTCTAACTTGCTCAGCTAATAGTTCATTTGAATCTTTTCCTACTTAGAAACAATTTTGTTGTGTTACAAATTACAAATACATGTCACTACTTCCACATAGTTGTCCCTGCTCATTTTTCAGCCTAATCTACTCTAACTCTCATCTCATTTTATTGTAATTATTATGATTTAAGTTAAAATGGTGTTTCAGACCCAAGTTTTTTGTCTGAAGGCAAAAGTTACTCATCATTGTAGTTTTAACACAAAGCTAAGTCCTCTTATTTATGTTTCCCAGGCACATTCCTTATTTAACAGATATATAGTACTGTGCAAAAATCTTAGGCACCCTAATTATACACATGTGCCTAAGATTTTTGTACAGTAATGTCCCCTTTCCTTTAGAGTAACTAAAGCTTTGGATATTGTGGGGGTTGGTGGTGGTCTCTAAACACTATTCTTACTGGTGATATCTTCCCCTTGTTATTTTTAACCTCCATCCAGATGGACTTCAACTGAGACTGGGGATTGTCTCTTGCAACTGTACTTATTTTTCTGTTATTAACATTGCTATCTCACTATCTTTCCCTTCCTGTTTGTCCTTGGAAAATTAAAAAAAATCACAGCACTACTGAGAAAGGATGTGTTAGTAAACATAATCAAATGGTTGTTCAGAAAAGAATTTTAAGAAGAAACATTTTCATATTGTGAACTGAATCAGGAAAAAGTTGAAACTAAGTTGACCAGGAGCCATTAATAGAATTGAATAATAGAATAATTGAATAGGTGGAGCAGTGTTTACATGATTTAGGATATGCCTGGAGTATTGAATGAGATTGTTTATGAAGAGTGGAAGACTGGTCAGGAATAATGTAGACGAAGGAAGTATGGTTGAGTTTGTTACAAATACTTTCTTATAAAACAACAAATCCTGCAATTTAGTAGCGCCATGCCTACTATGTTTAGCATCATGAGAAGCCAGTTTGCAATCTGAGTTATTGGTTTAGATAATTTTTCTGTTGATTTCGATCATATGTTTTGTTTTGAGCCCAACTTTGATGCAGAAATAAAAGTTTAATTGATTTTAAGTGGATGAGTTGCTGTCTGTTTAAGTGATTTTTTTTCTCTCCCTTAAAATAATTGATCTGTGTCCTTTTTTGCAGGTGATGGTTCATGGCAGATTCACCCTCAGCTGCTTGCTCAGATAGAATTAATACTGAATGATATCCGGGAGAGCTTCTTCGAGTTGCTTCAACCAAAGCTGAAATGTGAATTGGGTAATCACTAATTTGGGTGCATGTAAAATAAATGTTACCCTTAATATTTTTCATATATAATCAATTTTCTGTCCATTAATGGCTGAAAAACGCTGCTGCACTGGAAATAATTATAATATGTACACCATCATGTAATATATAAAACAAGTGTGCGAGTATAATCTGTTGCTGCTCATACCAGAGTAGTTAATGTCTAAGATTATCTCTTTCCAGTGTTCCCAATTGAATAATTTTTGCTTTTTAATTTTGGCGGGTGTTTCTTTTGGAGTTATTTGTTTTTTTTTAATTGAGATACAGCATAGAATAGGCCCATCCAGCACTTCAAGGTACGCCACCTAGCAACCTTATCCTAATCGGGATAATTTACAATGACCGATTAACGTACCAACCGGTATGTCTTCGGACTGTGGGAGGAAACCCACACAGTCATGAGTATACAAAGTCCTTACAGACTGTTGGGAATTGAACCCAGGCTGCTGCTACAGTGAAGTGTTGTGCTAAACATTATGCTACGGTGCTGAGAGTTTCAATGTGGGCTGAATTCCATGGCCATTGTCTCTTTGAAACTGCTCTGCCATTTATTAAGATCATGACCTCTTCCTCAAAGCCATTTTTCCCCCCCAGTACTGTCACTTAGGCCCTTGATTCATGAAGCACAGTAAATAATGATTTCTGCTTAAATGAACCTCCACAATTCACCACCTGTTGTGAACAAGTTTCTGCCCATCTATCCTGAATGTCCTGCTCCTTGTTGTGAGACCCTGACCCCAACTCCGAGGCCATTCGAAGAAAAAAATCAGTGTTAATAAGACTTCTGCTCATTCTTTTAAACTCCAGAGTATACAAATCTGGTGCATTTGATCTTGCCTTCAGTGAATCTTTTAATGCACTCACATGACAATATATCCATTTTTAAGTATGGTATCCAAAACTAGGTTATTCAATTCTACCAAGGTGGATTCAACAGATTGGAGAAGTATGAATAAAGTAAAAGAGAAAAGCGTGGATAAAGATTAAAAGCAGAAGTTAAAGAAGAGAAAAGTAAGGGTGGAGTGAAGAAAAGTCAAGTGCATTAAGAGACAAAGATTACTAGATTTTAGACACAATGAGTGTAGGGGCATTTTACCTGAATGCCCGTAGTATTCGTAACAAGATCAGTGAACTTGTGACATAAATCAGTATCATGGGGTATGATTTAGTGGGCATTACAAAAACGTGGTTGCAGAGTGGAGAAGATTAAGAATTAAATATCCAAGAATATCTGGTAATATGGACAGATCAACAGGAAGGTAAGGGAGGTGGGGTAGCACTCTTAATTAAGGATGAGATCAGGGTGATAGAGACTATCTAAGAAGCAGAATGTTGATTCCACCTGGGTAGAGATTAGGAATAGTAAAGGGGAAAAAAATCACTGGTGAGAGTTGTCTATTGGCCACCAAGTAATAATATTACAGGAAATTGAGAAATATCTGAGATGTGTAAGAATGGAACAGCAATTATCATGGGGGACTTTAACTTGCACATAGATTGGGTGAATCAAGTTGGTTGAGGCTGTCTTGAGGACTTAATGGAATGCATCCGTGATAGCTTTCTTGAACAGCATGTTACTGGAACCTACAAGGGAACGTGCTGCCTTGGATCTGGTCCTGTGCAATAAGACGGGTAAAATTAGCAATCTTGTAGTTAGGGATCCTCTAGGAAAGAGTGATTACAGTATGTTTGAGTCTCTCATACAAATGGAGGGTGCAATAGTTTGATCTGAAACCAATGTATTATGCCTAACCATGGGAGGCTACAACGGGATGAGGGAGGAGTTGGATAGGGTAGACTGGGAACACATGTAATATGGTAGGACAATTGAGGAACATTGAAGGACTTTCAGAGAGATTTTTCATGGTGCTCAACAAAAGTATATTTCAGTTAACAGCAACGACAGTAAGGGTGGGAAGAGCCAGCCATGGATAACTAAGGAAATAAGGGAAGCATCAAACTGAAAGCTTGTGTGTACAAAGTCGCCAAGTGTAGTGGGAAACTGGAAGATTGGAAAAACTTTGAAAAGCACAAAGAACCACTAACCAAGCAATAAAGAAAAAGAAGATAGATTATGAAAATAAACTAGCACAAATGTAAAAACAAAGCAGAAAAGGGTGGCCAAACTGAACATGGGTCCCTTGGAGGGCGAGATGGCGGAATTGATATTGAGTAATAAGGAAATGACCAAGGCTTTGACTATTTTGTGTCGGTCTTCATAGTGAAGGACATGTTTAACATGCCGAAGAGAGATGTTATGGATACAGTAGGAGGTGAGGACCATGATATAATAGCTATCACTAAAGAGGTGGTGCTGAGCAAACTTGTGGGCCTAAAGATAGACATGTCCCCTGGTCCAGATGGAATGTATCCCAGGGTACTGAAAGAAATGGTTAAGGTTTGGTGATAATTTACCAAAATTTTCCGGACTCAGGGCAGGTCCTGGCAGATTGGAAGAAGGCGAATGTCACACCACTGTTCAAAATAGGAAGCAAGCAAAACTGAAGGCCAGTTAGTTTAACATCAGTGGGGGAAAATCCTTGAAGCTATCATTAAAGAAGAATGGCAAGACTCCTGTAAAGAAATGGATCCACCATCAGATGCAGCACGGATTCAGCAAGAGCTGGTCCTGTTTGACAAACTTAATGGAGTTCTTTGAGGATGTAATGAGTGCAGTGGTTAGAGGGGAGCAGATAGACGTTATTTACTTGGATTTCCAGAAGACATTCGATAAGGTGCCACATAAGTCTTATCCATAAGATAAAGATGCATGGAGTTTGGAATGATGTATTTGTATGGGTAGAGGATTGGTTAAACAATAGAAAGCAGAGAGTTGGGAGACATAGATGTTCCCTTGGTTGACAATCAGTGGTGAGTGGTGTGCCCCAGGGGTCGGTGCTGGGCCTGCAGCTGTTCACAATGTACATTAATGATCCGGAAGCAGGGACTGAGTGTGGTGTATCTAAGTTTGATAGCACTAAATTGAGTGAAAAAGCAAATTGTGCAGAGGGTATGGAGGGTTTGTACATATATAGATAGGTGAGTGGGCAAGGGTCTGGCAGATGAAGTAAAATGGTAGATGCGAGGTCATCTACTTTGGAAGGAAAAATAGATCAAATGTAAGTGGTAAAATATTGCAGTGTACTGCTCTGCAGGAGGACTGAGAATTGCTTGTACATGAATTGAAAAAAGTTCGTTAGCAGGTGCAGCAAGCTATCAAGTAGGCAAATGGAATGTTGGCCTCCATTGCTAGAGAGGTTGAATTTAAGAGCAGGGAGGTTGTGCTGCAACAGTGTAGGGTACTGGTGAGGCCACACCTGGAGTACGGTGTGCAGTTCTGGTCTCCTTGAGGAAGGATATACTGGCTTTGGAGGTGGTGATAAGGAGGTTCCCCAGGATGATTCCAGAGATGAGGGGTTTCACTATGAGAAGTGATTGAGTTGCCTGGGACTGTACTCACTGGAATTCAGAAGAGAGAAAATCTTATAGAAACATATAAAATTATGAGTGATAGATAAGATAGAGACAGGAAAGTTGTTTCCACTGGTTGGTGAGACTAGAACCAGGAGATGTAGCCTCAAGATTCAGGGGAGTAAATTTAGGACGGAGAAGAAGAGGAACTGCTTTTCCCAGAGTGGTGAATCTGTGAAATTCTCTGCCCAATGAAGCAGTGGAGGCTACCTCAAATATATTTAAAATAAGGTTGGATAGATTTGTACATAGGGGAATTAAGTGTTATGGGGAAAAGGCAGGTAACTGGAGATGAGTCCATGGCCAGATCAGCCATGATCTTATTGAATGGCAGAGCAGGGTCAAAGGGTCAGATGGTCTATTCCTGCTACCGTTTCTTATGTTCTTATAATTATAGGATATCATTGCTCCTGGGCTCAGATCCCTTTCGGGTAAAAGGCCAAAACACTATTTCCGTTTCTTATTGCGTGCTGTACCTGTATATTGACTTTCAAAGGCTTGTCTATGCAGGAATCTAAATCCCTAGAGCATGGATGTTACCAATTGCCAGCATCTAGTAGGAAATGGGCTATTTTGGATAAACCAATGGTCAATTTTTCAGTAGTTACATTGCTAACAGACCTTCCACTCTTGCTGTCACCAAGGTTGGATAACTCAATCTGGGCTTGCATTTTAAGGTGGAGCTTTTAGAAATATTTGGTTGTGAATATTAAGTTATGTAGTTGCAAAGTAGATGAAAATTTCGAAGTGTTTGCTGCTTCTAGTCATTCTTTAAATCCATGGAATGGGATATTTTAAAATTTGAACAATTCTCTTTTTCCCTTCACCCAATTACTTTTCAAAGATTCAAAGTACATTATCGAAGTATGTATACAGAATACAACTCTGAAATCCATCTTCTTGTAGGCAGCCACAAAACAAAGAAACACCTTGGGGGACTTTGAAGTTCATATTGCACGTGTTCTTAGATTTATTTTTTGCTGTTTTTTGAGCAAGAAAACATCAAGCACAATACATGCCAAAAAAAATGGATTTTGCAAAAAGCAAACAAATGACACATAGAATATCAAACCAGTAGTATTCAGTTTAGTTCAGTTCCACACTGCTAGCCAATGCAAGCTGCAGAGCAATTCTTTACCAGACCGTACCAGTCCAAACCGATCAAACCACTCAAAATAGCAAAAAAAAATCGAAGAGCACATGCAGCGTGAACCTCAAAAGTCCCCCAAAATGAGCCCACAGCCTCGCCAATCAATCCTGGCGACTTGGATCTCAAGACTTGCCTCCGACAACAGCTAGTGAGAGGGAGAGGAAGGCCTGTCAAACACAGGCAGACGGTGCCGAACCCCCTCCTGTCCTCTGCTTTTTTTCCCGTTGACTTCAGCTTTGCTCGACTGCTCAATTGGAGAGAAACAAGAGTCGGTTGTGGGTTTGTTCCCCATTACCAGATCTCCAGACTGCACACTTCGCTCCAAACCTCACTGAACTCCCTCAGAGACAGCAAAGCCCCAGATCCAGCCTTTATTTAAATTTGTCACATCTATCAAGTTCCTTCTATGCAGTTTTAGTCCTTGCATCCATTACCATCCATACTTCTACAGCCTGAGCCTGTCACTCTTCACTATTTACCATTCCTAGTATGGAGACCAACAATAAGCAGATTCAATCAGTTATTTATATTTTGTTAAAATTGCCACCACCATAATATTTTTGGATCCTGCTGTTAACTGTTAGGGGAGGAAATTGCTAAGAGGTCTGTCCTGTTTTTATAATGAAAATTTGCAAAACCTTAATGATCAATGCATATCATGCCAATACTAACTTAGCTGCTGTAATTGTGCAGACTGATAGTTGCTGTTGCCTCGGGATTAGTTCTGGACTTCAGTTGAGACATATTAAATGAAACGCATGCAAGGTCAACCTGTATACTGCATTATTGTTCTCTCATATTAGACTATTTTTTGTTGCTGCCTGACAAAATATTGCTGGCTATCATTAAAACTATGTAGCTGACGTATAACTATGTTGTCTTTTTTAGTATAATGTGCTCCATTTTAATGTCTTTTCCAGGAAAACCTGATAGCCCGGTCTTTGCTTTTCCGCTTCTCCTAAGACATGATACCTATTTTGAGATGCTGTTCATGCAGTCATATAGTTGGAGTTTTGAATGTATTAAGTGTGGCTACAAATATGATGAGAGGCAAGTATATCTTTAAAACTAAAATTTAACTTGTGTTGGTAGCAAATATTTGTGCCATATTACAGTATTACTATGGATAGCTAGTAAGATAATTCTGCCAATTCCTATAAAACATTATTCCTTCACTGTTTTTATTCTCGAGATTTGTGCATGAGTGTACAATACTTCATATTGACTTCAAAATATAAAGTATAATTTATGTAAAATATTGATTTCTGTAAGATTAGTGAAACAATTACAGGTGGCCCCCGTTTTCCGAACGTTTGCTTTACGACACCTTGCTGTTATGAAAGACCTACATTAGTTACCCGGTTTTGCTAACAAGTTGTTTTCACTGTTACGGAAAAAGGCAGCGAGCGCCCGAACAGCCAAGCTCCTCCCCCGGAACAGCATTCTAGCCGGCATTGCTTAAACACGCGCTTTATCTCGATTTATTTTGTGCATCCGTTAGCAATATGAGTTCTAAGGTATCAGAAAAGCCTAAAAGAGCTCGTAAGGGTGTTACACTTAGCGTAAAACTAGACATAATTAAGCGTTTCGATCGTGAAGTAAGGATATTGTCCGCGCGTTGAACTTGCCTGCGTCCACCGTTCACACTATTTATATGCAGAGAGAGAGAATCCTGAAAGCTGCCGACGTTACTCTTGGTTCTGCTCATAGCAAAGTGGTCTCTCTTAGTCGGCATCCAATAATGGATAAAATGGAAAGTCTATTGCTTGAGTGGATTGATGGGTGTACAAAGCGTGGTGTTCTGTTAGGTTTTCTTATACTTGAGGAGAAATCGAGCCTCAGCTGTGACAGCGTGTTTGTGCCCTGAGCAAGGCACTTAATCACACATTGCTGTAGTCTGTGCGAGGAGTGGCGCCCCACATAGACTTCCAATCTGTGCCTTGTAAGGCATAAAAAATGCCCGACGCAGGCCTCTCATGGTCTGAGTCGACGTTCCCTCGCTCCCTAAGCAGAAATCAGTCAGTCTTTTTAATAAGCTGAAACAGAAAGCACTGGATGATGGTGATGAAAAGTGTTGCGAAAGTGGAATTTAAAGGTAGTCATGGGTGGTTTGATCGGTTTCTGAGGCTAGGGCAGCTTCATAGTTTAAGCAGTGGTCCCCAACCTCCAGGCCGCAGATCGATACATTGCCGCGAAGAATGCAGTGGTAGTCGGAAAGCACCCAGCACATCTTTAAGAAAAAAAGCTGAAATAAGCTAATTAATTAGGTGCTACCCGGCACGTAAATGTCAGCCCAGATCAGAGGCGATTGCCGATTGCGTCTGGTGCTTATTTAAATGTGACGAAACTGCAATTTATTGGAGTCTTCCGGATTCCGATAAGTGAAACTACACTGTACGTACATTATTTCTACTTTAGGCTGTGTATTCTTATGTGTTATTTGATGTGATTTGGCAGCTTCATCGCTTAAAGGTTACAGGAGAGAGTGTTTCTGCCGAGAGTGCTTCCGCGAGACTGTGCAGAAAAGTATTTCTGCTTTATATAGGCTGTGTATTTATCATATCATTCCTGCTTTTACTATATGTTACTGTTATTTTAGGTTTTATGTGTTATTTGGCATGATTTGGTAGGTTATTTTTTGGGTCTGGGAACGCTCAAAATTTTTTCCCATATTAATAAATGGTAATTGCTTATTCACTTTATGATATTCCGGTTTACGAACTGTTTCATAGGAACGGTCTGCCTTCGGATAGCGGGGGAAACCTGTATATGAATAAAAACTAAGTGGGTCCAAGAGTAATGTGACTATTTTGTATTGCATCAGTCATTTGAATTAACCTGTCGGGTGATTATTTCTTGGATAAACCAGGTTGGACGCAACACCTTCGGAATAACATGATGGAAGATAGCATCAAATATCTGCCTTTGTTTCCACTATCATTTTGTTTATATTGGAATGATAACTTTTAATCTTTCATAAGATGGAAAACGGCTGATTCCAGTTCCCACTTGAAAAATCTAATTAGTAATTTGTATTGCAATAAGATGTCTTTTAAAATGTACATACCCTTGGGGGTAACCTCTAACAACCGATAGAGAGAAGGCACTTTTACTGAATAAAAGCTTTTTATATGCATTGTTAATGGAAGGTTTTTCTTTTTAGGTGTACAAAAACCTTGACAACATTTACAAAAATAGATTCAGATTGGCATCCTCTGAATGCTGTTCATAGATCGCCCTGTAATAAATGTCAAGATCAAGATCAAAGGAGGAAAATGCTTATAGAACGGTAGGTGTGTTGTTCATAAAGTTAATGTTACATTACAGTTCATGTTAGGAACTTAATTGCAACTTCTTTTCCTCCTAGGATTTCCTCAATATATATGCTACATTTTGTGGATGGCCTACCACATACAGATTTGGATGCCTACAGATTTGACTTTCAAGGCAGTGTGTACAGAATCTGCACCATTATTCAGTATTTACAGACTATGAAGCACTTTATCACTTGGATGCGGAATCCTGATGGTATGAATTGTGTTTTTTGGCTTGGCTTCAATGTTTCAAGTACTGTTTCCTTGGAATGTAGTGATGTTGGTCATTGCTTTGAAATTACCACACTGACAAGTGGGTATAAATATTTGGAATTTGCAAAAAAAAAATAGACTTAAATTGTGGCAACAACTCTTTGTAGGAAGCAAGCCTTTATTCTTAATAGCATCTCTTCAAAAAAAAAAGCAATTATACAGAATCTTGATGTAGACCAGTCTAGAAAATTGAGCTTTTTAATTAAAGTTGCTCCCATATCACGGATGGATAGGGGAAGCAAGGAGGCAGAGGAATAAAGGTAAAAGAAATGCCATGTTTTGGAAAGGAATTGATCAGAGATGAATTTTATAGGCTGTAAGACGATGTAGGATTTTTCTTAAGCAACACTCTTAAACTCCGGAGGAACTCAGGCCGCATCTGTAAATCTCTTGTGTTCAGGATTTTTCTTGCCTTCTCCTTGGATGATTGGAGAGCACATTTTACTAGATTAGATAGAATATTTTGTAGAATAAATTTGTCATTTTGACAGTTAGGGTTCTGATTAGGTTTGATTTAATTTCATTAAATCTGACGAATTCAGAAGTTCAAATATGAAGACTCAGACACAGTGTCACCTTGGGAAAATATTTTTTTAAAAGGATGAACAAAAGAAATGATTACATCTGTTGCAGGTTCATTGAAAAAGAATTTAATAGCAGCCGTATACCAACTATTTGAAAAATGGAAAAAACGATATTTCTATATGTAGAAAGTAGTACTGATGAATGGATGATGTGATTAGAATGTATATGACAATTGAATTAATATTAGGGTCGATATAATTGCTCTTCCAGAAGGCGTTCGATAAGGTGCCACATAAAAGACTTGCCCATAAGATAAGGATGCAGAGAGCTGGAATACATGGGTGTTTCTCTGGTTGGTTAGCAGTGCGCTGTAGGGGTCAGTGCTGGGCCGGCAACTGTTCACAATATACATTAATGATCTGGAAGAGGGGACCGAGTGTAGTGTATCTAAGCTTGCTGATGACACTAAATTGAGTGGAAAAGCAAATTGTGCAGAGGATATGGAGAGTCTGCAGAGAGATATAGATAAGTGAGTGGGCAAGGGTCTGGCAGATGGATTACAATATTGGTAAATGCAAGGTCATCCACGGAAAGGAAAATTGAAGATCAGATTACTATTTAAATGGTAAAGGATTGCAGCATGCTGCCATGCAGAATGATTTGGAAGTGCTTGTGCATAAATCGCAAAAGGTTGGTTTGCAGGTACAGCAGGCTATCAAGAAGGCAAATGGAACATTGGCCTTCATTGCTAGAGGATGGAATTTAAGAGCAGGAAGGTTATATGCTGCAACTGTATAGGGTACTGGTGAGGTTGCATCTGGAGTACTGTGTGCTATTCTGGTCTCCTTACTTGAGGAAGAATGTCCTAGCTTGGAGGCGGTGCAAAGGAGGTTCACCAGGTTGATTCCAGAGATGAGAGGATTAGACTATGAGGAGAGATTGAGTCATCGGGGACTGTACTTGCTGCAGTTCAGAAGGAACAGAAAAGATCTTATAGAAACACAGAAAATTATGAAAGGGATAGATAAGATAGAAGCAGGAAAGCTGTTCCCACTGGTTGGTGAGACTAGAACTAGGGGAATAGGCCTGAATATCGGGGAGTAAATTTAGGATGGAGATGAGGAACTGCTTTTCCCAGAGAGTGCTGAATCTCTGGAATTCTCTGCCCAATGAAGCAGTGGAAGCTACCTCAGTAAATACTGTATATTTAAGACAAGGTTGGATAGTTTTTTGCATAGTAGTGGTTATGGAGAAAAGGTAGGTAGGTGGAGATGAGTCCATAGCCAGATCAGCCATGATCTTATTGAATGGCAGAGCAGGCTCGACGGGCCAGATGGCCTACTCCTGCTCCTATTCCTTGTGTTCTTATAAAATGTGTAAGTGAACTAGAACGCAAATGGAGAACTTCCCTCATAGAGGCTTATTAAGATCAGCAACATTCTAATTAAATTGGTGGAAATGAATTCCAAAGGAACTTTTTAAATCAACTAGATATGTACTTGAAGGCAAACGATTAGGACAGTAATGGAGAAATGGTGTGGAATTTGAACTGGTTAGCTCTTCCAGAGCCAGCAAGAGATGAATAACTGAATAATTTGCTTTGTGGCTACATGGCTCTATGACTATATGGATGCAATGTCTGAATCCCAGTTTTACCCAAGCAATAGAACAACCATTTTAAGTTGTATTAATTTGCATAACCATGTTAGATTTTATTAAGATGTGGCTAATGTGGTGGTCTATCGATTTGTTGTAATGTAATTTTTAGATTTGCATATCGAAAGTAAACAATGCCATTAAATAAGATGTTAGATTTCCATTTAAGTTTTCTTTCAATGATACATTTGGAGCTGCTATACATTCTGAGAGAAAGCTTGTATTAATGATTGAACTAGAATGTTTGAATGTCGGGTTGTCATTTGATATATTGGATCTTTGACATGTCTTTGCTGTTCCACATGGACTTGACTGTTCATTTTGTAATTCTGCAGTCAATTTCCTCAACAGAAAAGACCTGTGCCTCAACCTTTACCAACAATTAACTCAGAATTTTTTTAATTAATTTTTCTTTTCTTTCTTTCTTTTTAAATCTTTTTATTGAGTAAGTATACAAAAAAGGTAAGCCATATAAACATTAATACAATGTTAAAGTATAATAAAATTCCAAAAGATAACAATACCAAAAAGAAAATACTACAAACAATGTAATTTAAGCATAAGAAACCAAGATAACATAATAGTATACTAGATTTTATATATATCAATGGAAAAAAAGAAAAAAAAAACCCCAAAAAAAAACCCACCGTGCAACTAACTAAAAGCAAAGCAAAGCAATGGGCTAACTTGAAACCAAACAGAGTTAAACTTAAAATCACGTCCTCAATCCCGACCTCCATTAAAACAGTGAAGAGAAAACAAGAAGGGTAAATATTACATTAAATGAAAATATCGAATAAAAGGTCCCCAAATCTGTTCAAATTTAAATGAAGAATCATAAAGGTTACTTCTAATTTTCTCCAGATTCAAACATAAAATCGTCTGAAAAAACCAAAAAAAGGTAGTTGGAGCATTAAGCTCTTTCCAATGTTGTAAAATACATCTTTTCGCCATTAAAGTAAGAAATGCAATCATTCTACGGGCTGAAGGGGAAAGATTACTAGAAATTTTAGGTAGTCCAAAGATAGCAGTAATAGGGTGAGGAGAGATATCTATATTTAATACCTTAGAAATAATATTGAAAATATCTCTCCAAAAAGTTTCCAAAGTAGGGCAAGACCAAAACATATGAGTTAAAGAGGCTATCTGCCCCGAACATCTATCACAGAAAGGATTAATATACGAGTAAAAACGCGCTAACTTATCTTTGGACATATGTGCTCTATGAACCACTTTAAATTGAATTAGGGAATGTTTAGCACAAATAGAGGAAGTATTAACTAATTGTAAAATCTGCCCCCAATCATCCACAGAAATGGTAAGCCCCAATTCCTGTTCCCAATCTACCCTAATCTTATCAAATGGAGCTTTCCTAAGTTTCATAATAATATTATAAATCATAGCCGATGCACCTTTCTGACATGGATTAAGGTTAATTATCGAATCTAAAATATATATAGGAGGAAGCATTGGAAAGGAAGTAAGTATAGTACTTAGGAAATTTCTAACTTGTAAATATCTAAAAAAATGTATTCTTGATAAGTTATATTTGTTAGATAATTGTTCAAAAGACATAAGGGAACCATCTAAAAATAAATCCAAAAACCGTAAAATACCCTTAGTCTTCCAAGTTTGAAAAGCGCGATCCGTAAAAGAGGGAGGAAAAAATATGTTACCTAAAATAGGAATCGCTAACCCGAATTGATTAAGATCAAAAAATTTTCTGAATTGAAACCAAATGCGCAAAGCATATTTAACTATCGGGTTAGAGACCTGCTTAAGACGTTTCGAATCAAAAGGAAGAGAGGAACCTAAAATAGAACCAAGTGTATAACCCTGAACAGATTGTAATTCCAATGCTACCCATTTAGGAATAAATAGTATGTCCCGATCAAGTAACCAAAATTTCATATGTCGAATATTAATAGCCCAATAATAAAATCTAAAGTTAGGTAATGCTAAACCTCCATCTCTCTTAGCTTTCTGTAAATGTATTTTACCCAGTCTCGGATTCTTGTTCTGCCAAATAAATGAAGAAATTTTAGAGTCAACTTTATCAAAAAAAGATTTAGGAACGAAAATTGGTAATGCCTGAAACACATATAAAAATTTTGGCAAAAAAAACATCTTAACTGCATTAATACGACCAATCAAAGTTAAATATAAGGGAAACCATTTAGATGAAAGTTGAGTAATATGGTCTATTAATGGTAAAAAGTTAGTCTTAAATAAATCTTTATGTTTACAAGTAATTTTAATCCCAAGATATGAAAAGTAATTATTAATCAATTTAAATGGAAATTTATAATATAAGGGAAGATGTTTATTAATCGGAAAAAGTTCACTCTTACTAAGATTTAATTTATAACCTGAGAAAAGACCAAATTGTGCTAATAACTCTAAAACAGCAGGAATGGATCTCTCAGGATTAGAAATATATAAAAGTAAATCATCAGCATAGAGTGATAATTTATGGGACTTTAATCCCCGAGTTATCCCAGTAATATTTAAAGATTCTCGAATAGCAATTGCAAGAGGTTCTAATGCAATATCAAATAATAGGGGACTAAGAGGACAGCCTTGTCGAGTACCACGAAAGAGAGGAAAAAAAGGTGAGTTTAAGGAGTTAGTACGAACCGAGGCTACAGGGGAGTAATATAACAGTTTAATCCAGGATATAAATTTCAAGCTAAAATTAAACATTTCAAGCACCTTAAATAAATAAGGCCATTCTACTCTATCAAAAGCTTTCTCGGCATCTAAAGAAATAACACACTCAGGAACATTTTGTGAGGGAGTATAAACGATATTTAACAATGTACGAATATTATAAAAAGAGTAACGACCTTTAATAAAACCCGTTTGGTCTTCCGAAATAATAGAAGGGAGTACTTTTTCTAGTCTATTTGCTAATAACTTAGAAAAAACTTTAGAATCAACATTTAATAAAGATATTGGTCTATAAGATGCACATTGAGCAGGGTCTTTATCCTTCTTTAGTATTAAAGAAATTGATGCTCTATTAAAAGATTCCGGAAGTTTACCAAGTTTCAAAGAAGCCTCAAAAACCTTATAGAGCCAAGGAATCAATAAAGAAGCAAAACATTTATAAAATTCAACGGTAAACCCATCAGGGCCAGGAGCTTTCCCCAGATTCATAGAAAAAATAACATTCTTAATCTCATCCATTGTAATGGAAGTATCTAATAAAGAAGACATATCCTGTGAAATCAGAGGGAAGTCTAACTTATCTAAAAAATCATTCATATATTTAGAATCTCGAGGAGACTCTGATTGGTATAAAGAAGAATAAAAATCACAAAAGGTTTGATTAATCCCCACATGATCCAATATCAATCGATCATTTTGGTTATAAATCTGATTGATTTGAGATTTAACATAATTAGATTTCAATTGATTAGCCGGCAGCTTGCCAATTTTGTCACTGTGAACATAAAAATCACTTCTTGTTTTCTTTAATTGGTTTACAATCGAGGACGAGAGTAGTAAACTGTGTTCCATTTGAAGTTCAGTTCTTTGTTTGTATAGCTCCTCAGAAGGAGCCATAACATATTTCTTATCAATTTCTTTAATCTTGTCCACAATTACCATCTCCTCCTGCTTCTGTTTCTTCCTCAAAGCAACGGAATACGAAATAATCTGACCCCGAATATAGGCTTTAAAAGTGTCCCAAAGAGTGTTAACCGAAATATCTTCTGTATGGTTAATTGTAAAAAAAAGCTCAATCTGTTCATTCATAAAATTAACAAAGTCCGAGTCCTGAAGCAACAGCGAATTAAAACGCCATTGTCTATTGTTTGGTATATTGGCCATAATTTTAATAGAAAGCTTAAGTGGAGCATGATCCGAAATGGTTATAGAATCATAATCACATTTAATCACTGAAGAAATGAGACGAGAATCAATGAAAAAATAATCAATTCTTGAATAGGAATGATGAACATGTGAAAAGAAGGAAAAATCTTTTTCCTGAGGATGCAGAAAACGCCAAATGTCCGTCGACCCAGAATCAGAAAGGAAAAAATTAATCAAATTTGCAGATTTATTAGGTAAAGTCCGTAAAGGAGCCGAACGGTCCAAAGCTGGAGATAAACAGGTATTAAGATCTCCGCCCCAAATCAATGAAAACTCGTTCAAATTCGGAAACTGATCAAACAATGATTTATAAAATTCCGGACAATCCATATTAGGAGCATAAACATTAACCAAAACTACTTTTTTATTAAATAATAAACCACTAACCAATAAAAATCTACCATTCGGATCAGAGATAATATCCTGTTGTATAAAAGTAACTGAGGAGTCTATAAAGATAGAGACGCCTCGAATCTTAGCATTGGAGTTCGAATGAAATTGTTGTCCCTTCCAAAATTTGAAAAAACGTAGTCTGTCCCCCCTCCGTACATGGGTCTCTTGTAAAAATAAAATTTGTGCTTTAAGTCTCCGGAACACTTTAAAAACTTTTTTCCTTTTAATAGGATGATTAAGACCATTAGTATTCCAGGAGACAAAATTAATAATAGACTCCATAAATCCTAAAGTCAACCCATAACAAGGAGGATTGACAATAGGCGCGACCCACAGACCCGGAGAGGAAACAGAACATACAAAAGATACCGGGGAAAAGGACGTAACCAATACTTCAATAATGTATATAGCCCAAAGAGAAACAAACTAAAACGTGAAGCCCCTCCCACCGCCCCCCACCCCAGGACCCCAAGGCGAAATCTAAAGCAGACCCGCCAGAAAGAAGCAAGCGCTAAAACTACCCCCATGACTTCCGGTATACGCTCCCTAAAAAAAAGGTATAAATATGAAAAGGATCAGCTAATTGTAAAACAGTAAAAAATAAGTAAAAAAAAGTTAACTCAATTAAAATACACACAAAACAGAACAAAAGCCGGAAAGTATATATTAAAAAAAACCACAATAAACCTCAAACTCATGAATAGACACAGCAACAAAAAAAATAGGATTATTAACATAAAATGATTATAAAAAGCAAAACAGAATAAAATTTAAAAAAAACTACAAAATTTAAGGCCGCACAGGAAATACGTAAGATGACAAAAGGGAAGTAACCACCCAGAATCCCCTGGGAAAAGAAAGAAATGACGCAGTTAAAAAGAAAGTTTAGCAGCCATATTAAGAAATCGAAAGTAAACTTTTCTGCCCAAATAGGGCACAGAAAAGTTAAAACCAACCAATTCACAGCCTCCGATCAACGGAGAAAATTAAAAAAAGGCAATTAAGATGTTGAAGATGAAAGTTGATCCAGATAACTCTGGGCATCCGATGGAGAATCAAAAAAACGAAGAGCTCCATCTAACATGCGAATCCTTAGACGTGCAGGGTACAGCAGCGCTGGTCTTAAATCCATCTTATAGAATTCCGACATCACGGATCTGTAACGGACCCGTTGGTCCCAGATTGGTTTACTGAAATCTTCCACGAATCGGAACTTAAGATCCGAAAAATCAATGAAACCTTTAGATCGAGCGAATCGAAACAGTCTCTCCTTATCTTGAAAGTAATGAAAACGTAAGATAACATGCCTAGGTCTATCTGACCTAGACGAGTATGATGGGATTCTGTGAACACGATCCAGTAGCGGTGGTTGGTCAGGAAATACAGTAGGGAATGCATCTTTTAAAAGTTGAGAGAAATATTTCATAGGGTTGTTAGCTTCCACGGCTTCCCTGACGCCAATCATTCGTAAATTCTGCCGTCGCATTCTAGATTCCAAGTCAGAGTTTTTAAAAGTCAAAAAGTCAAGTTTCTTCTTCATTACATTAATTGTTTCTTCGACTTTCCCCATCTTAAGCTCACTTTGTTGCGCGGATTTTTGAAGACCAGATATAGCCGACTGATGTTCCGCAATACATGTTTGCATCTTATCAATTAAATCGGCAATTTTCTGGAACTTAGTTGAGATTTCCATATGAATCAGGTCTTTAACAAAGCCCATAATTTCTGTACGAATCATCTCCCTAACAGAGGTTGAAATTTCCCTCTGAATTAACTCCGATATAGCTTCCAAAGTCACCGGTGATTCAGTCGGAGGGAGATCCGTAGCTTTCGGTTTAACCGGAGGTTTACCATCCTTGCCGTCTTTCCCGTTCTTAGACATAGCAGATCTAAGTTCCATCCAATTGTCAGAGAATTCAGTTTAATTCAAAGTATTGTAAAAATTGATGCCTTAATAGTTAATTAAAGTATAGCTGACCATAGAGAGAAAAAACTCAGAGGTAATGGAGCGAGTCAAGAACGCGACTTCACTCCATGAGCGCTACCGGAAGTCTCAATTTTTCTTTTGGTAGTTATAAATTAATTCTTCATTAACTCATCTTCCCCTTTTATTAAAAGCCTAAAAATCTCCCCAATGCCATCTTTATTTTTGGAAATGATTTTGGTGTAGCTGATCATAATATCAAAAATATATATGCTGTTTACATAAGTTAAAAGCTGGAAGGGAGGGAGAGAATGTCGACTCAGACCATGAGAGGTCTGCGTCGGGCATTTTCATGCCTTACAAGGGGCAGATTGGAAGTCTGTGTGGAGTGCCAGTCCTTGCACAGACTAGAGCAATGTGTGATTAAGTGCCTTGCTCAAGGGCACAAACACGCTGCCACAGCTGAGGCCCGAACAAGCAACCTTGAGGTAACTAGACGAACGCTTTAACCGCTTGGCCACGTGCCCAACATAAAAGCTGGAAAGTACTGGAAAATGTAACAAGCTGGATGGCATTTATGCAGAAAGGAACTGTTAGTGTTGCAAGTTGATTACCTTCCCATGTGAAATATCAATTCATTCATCAGAACTAAGCAAAATTATGAAGCTAACAATGTTTTTAATTGCAGATAAAGGGGAAATGTGGGAGGGTGAAGATTTAATTGCACAAGTTGTCATAGTGCAGACTGAGTGGATGGTGAAGATTTGTTCTCTGAAGATGTCTGAAGGATTGTATTGTAAATGAAAGGATGTGAATGAAAACGGATGAGGGAATAAAAATATGTCCAAGCTATGTGGTACTGAACACTGCACATCGTGGAAAATGTCAACATGTCTGACAGCAACTGGAGAGAGAAAAATAGAATTGTTAGGTCCTCCCAATTAGTGTCCTTCCAGTAGCAGCAATTCAGTTCAGCATACTATATTAAGTGTTTGTGGCTTACTCTGGAGAAAGTAAATGCAAATTGAGTGATCACTTTGCAGAGCAGCTTTGTTCAGTCCTCAAGGGTAGCATCAAGCATCCAGTTGTTGGTAAATAATTTTCTAGCCCACTCACATTCTAACCTGTCTTGCTACTCATTATGCTGGGTTTCACTGGAATAGCAGTACATCTTCCAACTTGATTCATGATAGCTTTTGGGGCTTCACACTGAATTGAACTATTTCAGGTTTTAAAAAAAAATCTTCCAGAATGCAAAGACTGCCAATGCAGGAATCTGGGGTTGATGGTAGAGAAGAATGCTGTTAGAACCCAGTCACTCAACAGCATCTGTGAAGGTAAAAGCTGTATGTTGCTATTTTGGGTTGAGACCTTGCATCAGGACTGAGGGATGAGGAAAGGTACAAGGGTTAGGTGGGACAGAGGCTGGTAAATGATAGGTGGAACCATGTAAGGAGTGATGAAGGAGACGTGGGAAATGGAAGAAATGTGTCTGTGGGCTCCATTAGCTATTTCAAGGAAAAAGGATGGTTCAGTGGCCCTAGAACTGAAGGCCTCATTGAGAAAATGTGGCAGACATTGAGGAAAAGGATGTGATCTTTTAAAAAAAAGAGGGCGTGTTGTTGAGGTAGCTGTGGGAGTCAGGATAATTGAAGATGTTAGTGTCTTCAGAGATGGAGACTGAGAGATCCAGAAAAGAGATGTCAGTGATAGTCCAGGTGAATTTGAGGGCAGGATGGAAGTTGGTAGCTAAGGTGTTGCAGTTGCTTTGTGCTGCTAGTGCAAGGGGTGGCAGCATTGTAGTCATTAATGCAGCAGAGCAAGGTGGTTGGGAGTGGGGTGAGGTGTAGGCAGTGGCACCAGATAGGCTTGGATCTTGAGGATGTTTCCTATGGTTGGTGAATCTCGGACCAGAAGTCACAGCCTCAAAATAGAGGGATGTCTATTTAGAACAGAGATGAGGAATTTCTTTAGCCAGAGGGTGGTGAATCTGTGGAGGCTGAGTCATTAAGTATATTTAAAGCAGAAGTTCTTTGTTTGTCAGGGTATCAATTGTTACGGGGCGAAGTCTGGAGAATGGGGTAGAGAGCGATGATAAATCGGCCACAATGGAATGGTGGAGCAGACTCAATGGGACGAATGGCCCAATTCTCTTGTTTTATGGTCTTGTGGGTTATTCCATGTGGCTAACAAAAAGACCGGTATAGCTAGGGCCCATGTGCATGCCCATGGCAACACCTTTGATCTCCAGAAAGTGGGAGGAATTGAAAGGGAAACTGAGGGCAACGATAAGTTCTGCCATGCAGCAGAGTCTGTTAATGGCAGGGATCTCTTATCAAATAAAGATGCAGAGGGATCCCAAGTTGTTCGTAGCTGGGAGTTGGGCTGGTGGGGGAGGAATGCTGAGGCCTAGAGAGTGGACATCCAAGGTTAAGGTGGGAAGGTGTGACTAGTGAACTGGAAGGTATCAAAATGGTGAAGGGCAAAGAGGTGTTTTGGGTGTAAGTGAGAGGGAACTGGATAAAAGGATTAGCCTGGCAAATGTCTTTTGTCTTTTCATTCATCTCCTAATTACTTATACTTGAGACATATCAAATGCAATTGACAAACTTCACCCACCTTCTTTAACTGGGCACCCCTACCCACTTGTATTATTGTCTTCGTCTCCAGCTTCTTGCAGAACTTTTCTTGGTTCTCTGCACATCTCTCCCTTTTCGACCATAGAAAACCAATTTAATTTCAAGCTTCGTATTTCTCATGAAAGGCCAATAAGCTGAAACACTGCAGCCTCTTGTGATCCTGTGCATTTGAGGCTCCATACCAGGCTTTGATGCAACCAGTCAGAATGCTCTCCATTAAGCATCCCACTGAGGACCTTACACCTATCTGTATTTCAATACAGATTTGTCATTCCTTGCCCCACTTCCCTAACTGATCAAGATCCATCTTTAAAGTTGTGATAACATTCTTCCCTATTGAAACACTGCTAATTGTGTGCCATCCAGAAACTTACTGCCCAAGTCTGTGCATTTGCACCTAAATCATTTATATAAATAGTGAATAACAAAGTCTCAACACTGATCCCTGCAGCACACCACTAGTCACTGGCTTCCATTCCGAGAAAAAACCTTCAACTACCACCTTTTGCTTTATACTAGGTCTCCCTGGATTGTATGGGCCCTGACCTTGTTGAACGCCTTGCTAAAGTCTGAATACCCTATCTTCACCTAACTTTTTTGGTTAGCTCTTCAAAAAAAAAACTCTACAAGGTTCGTCAAGTACGATTTTCCACACATAAATCCATGCTGACTCTCCAAATCAGACTCTATCTCTAAATGCTTGTAGATTAAGAGGCAAGTAGAAAGAAACTTTGAAAGGAGTATAAGGTTCAAAGGTTCATTTATTATCAAAGTATACAACTTGAAATTCTGCGGGTAGCCACGAAATCAAGAAAGGAAAAAAAGGCAGCACAATCCCCTCCCTGCGCAAAAAAAAAAGAACAAAAATGGAAAAGGCACATCAACACCTAAATCCCCCCTCCTGCCCAGAAAAAACTTAACAAAATGAAACAAGCACATCGCCCCCTCCCTGCACGAAAAACAAAAAGAAATAGGTGATAAGCATATAATATAAAAAAAACTAAGACTGAGAAAAGGTCTATAGTCCAAGTCCGTGATCCAAAATGCAGAAAACCTGGGTAACACTCTCCAGGTCCAGCGCCAGACCTTCCCCTCTCCATTGCAGAGTGATCAAAAGATAGGCAGCTGGTGCTCACCCTTGGTACTTGCCTTGATGCTTCAGTCTCCCTTGTTGTACCCCTCAATCTTCTCTCCATGAAGTTCGCGCACACTGCCTCTGCCTCCCTGAATCCTCTTGGAGACTGCAGAGCGCTGAAGCACCCAAACAATTTTTAAGCTTCCACATTCGCCTCAATGCTTCAATCTCCCTCATCGCTTTAATCAACAAACAGTGGAAGCTTTAATCAGTGACATGGAGAGTTGAACATCGACTTGCGCTGTGCCTGCCATGAGGTTCACGCACGCTGCCTCTGCCTTCCAGATTCCTTTCGGAGACGGCAGAGTGCTGGAACACCCAGACAATCTCCAAGCAGCAAATCACAGGCTCTGACATTTCTAGAATCACATCCAAGATGAAAAACAAATGTAAAAGACATAAAAGAGCAGATATTGGGGCATTTGTGCAAAGTTTATTGAGAATGGGAGAGCAGATTGGGAAAATGGTTATGATAGGATGCTGGGCTTTAAAACAATTTGAATACAAAGAGGCCGTAATAAACTATTATAAAACGTTTGGTTCAGCCACAACTGGTTAAGTGTTCATTCATGGGTGCCAAACATCAGGGAGGATGTGAAGTTCGTGGAGAAAGTGCAGGAAAGGGTTACCAAAATTCCAAGGATGAGTTATGATGTAGGTGGACAAAAACTGATTTTGTTTTTGGAATAGTGGAGATTGCAAACAAAATGATGGAATTTTTTTAAAACAACGTTTGTTGACAAAGAAAAGAAAATTGTTATAATGGTGAAACCTTTGGGAAGCGGGGTGGGGAATGAAAATGATTGGCATTGAATAGTTGAAGTTTGAAATGCAGAGTAGGGGTGCTGGTGCAGATGGATTCAATTTCAGTGTTGAAAAGGAAATTGGATGAGATTGGGTAAGTGATGGGGCAGGCTATTCTCAGTGCAATGAGACAAGGCAGGGATTTGCTCAGATGAAATGGCCTGAATGGCATCCTTTTATGATCTTTAATGCTCCTCAATAGTGTACACAAGTGCTCACCATTTAACATTTATACTTTGTATTTTTAGAAAAATGTTTACATGTATATCATATATTATAGACATATAATTGCAGAAGGCGCTGTCCTTGAATCCATAATGTAACCTTGCACTTTAGATCATTTTTCAGTAACTTTGCATGATGGTGAGCTGTATTTTTAAGAGGCCAAACGTGGGAATTGTCTCAAGGTATTAGGTCACCGTGTCTGCATACTAATGCTAATATCTTTTTAAAGATAGTATGAATATCTACAGTCATTCATTAATTTCCAATATTCCAACAGTGATTTTTTTTTAAAAAATAAGATTAGTTTTGCTTTTAAAGTTTTATTTCAATTTGCTCTTGTAGGTTCATGGCTTCAATGTGATGATTTGCAAGGTTCCAGTTGTTTCAGACGTTTGACATTAGATGTTCCTGCAGATGAAGTTCACATTGTCATCTGGGAAAATAGTGACTTTGAAAAAAGAACATGGAACAGGGATACCATTCCGCGTTGTGACTCTTCATCTGCCACTTGTCCTAATGCTCCATCCTTAAATACTGAAGCTACTTCCTTTGTGCAACTTCCAAGCAAAACATCATTGACGAGTTCTGTTCAGTTTAATACAGTAGTGACACCAATACACAGTACAGTTAAAGAGATTACCACACCATATAAAGACTCTGTAAAACAAAACAATATAAAAGATCTGGAGCATTCAGGAAATGAAACAATGATAACACTGAATCTTACTGAGGTTAAAGTGGATGACAAAGGGAATCCATTGTGCGACACTCAATTCATATCAGATGCACGGCTGTTACAAAATTCACCACAGGTGACTATTGATCGTAATATTGCTGTCCATCCTTCTACCGAAGTACAATATTCAAGTGAACAAGCCCATCAAATGGCTGAAACTTTTGTAAATTTTGATGTGCCTCAAAAACCTGTTTTACATTCTGAAATGTCATCTAGTCCGTTTGGATCCTTACATTTACAAGGAACTGAGATACCTGATATTCAAATGCCGATGTTACAAAGGGATTCTGCTATGAAAATCCCATCTAAAAATTCAGAAATTCCTATAAGGTCTGATAACAAAATACAAAAGGAAGATTGTAATAAAATGCCAGCATCTCCAATCATGAAAACATCTGCAAATAAGCTATCAGCTGATATTACTCAGCCTGCGGTAACTAAACGAAATTTCAGTGCTGGCTGGAGAAAGTGTCTGTTGAATCGTCATCTATCAATGTTGAGCACCAATGAACCTAGAACAAGTAAGAATGAAGTTGGGAATATTCAAAGGGGTGGTTTGTTAAGAATGACAAATTCAAAGCATCCTGTGAAGGATCATTTTGATGGATTCAAAAGCAAAATTCTTCCAAAACTTGCACAAAAGGCAAGCAAAAATCTACCTGAATCACCAGATCTAACTGTTCCAAACATTACCGGTGTACAAAAGAGCAACTCTCTGTTTGTTAATATGAAGGAAAACTGCAAAGAGTTACTGTCAAAGAAAATATCTTTGGATGTCCATTCTTCAAATAAAATACATCTTTCCAATTCATCAAAATTTGGTAATCCTTTAACGCATGAGGCGGGGGCTTGTAATGTGAACTATCAGGGCTCTGTCCCAGTTGATAAAACAGAACTGAATAACATGGATTCCAAAGTTCAAAAGCTCCGTCTTAGGTTACTCAAAAAGCTGCAAACCAAAAAAAATCAATTGGCATCACTCGACCAGTTAATGAAGACTAATCAATGTGGTGAACCTGTGAGTGCTGAACAATCGTTAAATCTGGCAAATAACGATGGAGGCCTGCTGTATGAGTTTTTGAATGAACTGTGGCGTCAGCCTGGAGTTGAAGACAATGAATCTGTTTGTACCAGCTCTAGTGCTTCATTGAGCAGTAGTCCAAGCCATGATGAATTACTTGCAGAATTATTCACTGCAACTAGAGCTTCAACTTTGGACTACATGAAACATGACTTGAGACACTTTGAAATGCCACCAGATGGTGGAGTAGCAAATGGAAAACTGAGTAATGACTGCAGCATAGATTCAAAGTCTAGAAACACATCTTCTATTTCAGCTTTAAATATGCAACAACAAGTTTTCAAAAATGAGCTAATTGGCATAACAAACAACCATGCATCATCTTTTGAGGGTCCTATCAAGGATGAAATATTGGTAGATTTATTGTCCATTTCAACTCTTAACTCTTTCACAGGAGAAAATGAATTGCCCATTTTTGATGAAAAACTTTTTGAAAACTGCTAAGAAATGATGGTTCACTGAAACAGTTTTAAAAAAATGCTGTTTAAACAGCAATATTGCTGCTTTTGAATTTACTCTTTGTTTTATCACTAAATTGTGACATGAGTAAAGTTTGCCCAGTCCATATTTGGAAAATTGTTTTACATTCTAGAAATCTCAAGATGAGCATATTTGTGTTTAAAATTTACTTCCACAGGCACTGTTATTTTATAAGTTTCATTGTACCTGGGATCTGAGAATCTGCATTTGCTGCTTCTGAATGCAATGTTTATGGTCATCCACTTTATTTGCTGACATTCTGTTTTGACGTAGTGTGCACCATTATTTATATGAATAATTTTTAAAGTGCAATTTATCAATTCTGAACTGTAAATAAATTTAATATTTCAATAATAGTTGATATGTTATTTGCAACAACAGATGCAAGAAACTTTGAATAATGATCACTGAGTTCACACCACACAAAAATACACTAAATTCATAGAATGCTTAAACCACTTGAATTATGCTAAAAGCAATTGATCCATTGGAAGGAATGTAACATTAAATTCAGGTATAAAATGTGGGTTCTTATTTTTATCACCTGTAATATAAAAAAGGCAAAAGTTCTGTTTTGTGCAAAAATTGTTTCTAAACTGATCCAAAAGAAACATTTAATAAAGTTACTGTAATTATATTATTATTTTTCCTATAAAAAGGTAAATGCTAGAAATGGTTTGGTACACACCACCACGTTTCTTGCCGTTTTGCCCAAGATTGAAAACTGCATCTTCTCTTGCATAGATACATTTTTTATCTCCAGCGTTTGTTGCTCTTTAATTTATGATATGGGTTCTAGAAGATCCAATAAACAAATCACTGGAAATTCTGTGTGTTGAATGTATATCTTGAGTAGTCACAGTTGATGAAACCTGTCAAATTATTTATGTAGGTATTAATTTTAACACCTGAAAGTTTGGTGTTTTTTGAAATTTAACATGTATATTGTGCTGTAAATTGCATCAATACGATGTATCTTGAACTATTTCAATTTTCAGGAAATATTTTTTGTAACAGTTTCTTGGTAGTCCAAAAAGGATTTGTATTTTCTCTCTCTTATTCAAAATAGTTCAGTCTCACTAAAATTACCTTCTGAGGTTTCTCTGACAATGTAACTTGTTGGTTCTGTTAACTTTCTTATTAAAAGTATAATGACTAAACTTGGCATACTGCTATCAATAACTGTTCCAAATGCTTTAAACCTCATTGAAATTGATCAAATATTTTAATGTAATAATTTAAATGTCAATAATGCTGCTTAAATCTTTCATCACAGAAAACCTAAAGTGGAATGGTACTGAAGAAAAATATGAAAGGTTGAACACCTGTCAGGTTTTTCCAAAAGTAGTTGACATGCAAGCCTTTTGCTTTAGGATGTTGATTATCAAAGATTCCAGATGTCCTGTACATCAAAATCCAAATGGTTCAAATACCAACCTTGGAATTCTGTGTACCTTGATGTCTCTTAAAAAAATTAATCACAACTTTTATTCATCTTCCTAAATTAATCTCATATGCATTTGTCATCTCTATCTCCTGTAAATAACATTTGCCAATAGAATTAAAATTAATTTATTGCAACCAGTTTGAGAAGATATCTCAACCCTCATGAAAACCAATACTAGTTATTTTAGATTCATAGTTATACAGCATGGAAATAGACCATTTGGCTAATTTCATCCTCCCTGACCTATATTCCTAAACTAATCCCATTTGCCTGTATTTGGCCTGCAGCCATGTATCTGTCTTTACCGTGCTTTCTGTGGAAAAACTCCCTCAAACATCCTTTAGATCATTCCCTTCTCACCTTAAATGAATGCCCTCTAATTTTAGACTCTTCCCATTCTGGGGGATAAAGTCTGACCATTTTCCTTTAACTATGCTCCTCATTATTTTGTAAATCTTAGTACCTTTGCTCCAGGAAAACCATGTCCTAGCCTATCCAACCTCCAGTCCTGTCAACAAACTTGTTAATCTTTTCCTTCTGCACCCTGTCTAATCATATCCTTCCTACAGAATGATGATCAGAACTGCATACAGTGCCACAAGTATGGCTCAATCAATATTTTGTACAACTGTAACAGGGCATCCCAACTCTTATACAAGTAACTTCAGAAAATGCATCACTTTGCACCCATTCTGAGTTAAATTTCACCTGCCTCACCTTGGTCCATTTACATAGTTGATCAATATACTGTTGTAATCTTGGATCTCTTTTCACTATCCAATGTTTTTTTTAAGATTCACTAATCTTGCCATCTTTATTTTTGACCAAATTAATATACAGTATACGACAAACAACATAGCAACCAGCACCAGTCCCTGTGACACTCGTTTTGGTCACCACTTCAAACAAGAACTTGATCAAATTTGTGAGACATTACTTCCCATGCACAAAGCCATTCTACCTATCTTCCCAAATGCAAATAAATCCTGTCTCTCAGAATCCTTGCCAGTAATTTAATGACCACAGTGTATATCACCACTATGAGTAGCAGAGGTGTGAAATCCATGTGTGAAAGGAGAACTAATTACAGGTTTAATACCTGTGAAATTGACAGAGATAGATCAATGCTGGAATTTGAAACCATTTCAGAAATGCTGGCAGAACTTGGGATCAGAAACTCTTCTGTTACTCTTTCCATGAATGTTACTTAACTAGCTGAGTTCTTACAATGTATTTGTTTTGGTGATTCAATGTCACCTATGTAACACTGCACATTATCACCTGTTGATGGTGAACTTTAAAAAAAAATTATTTGAAAAAATGATGGCGATAAATTAAAATTTAAAATATTTTGCATTGGATTATCCCAAATATTCTGTATTTTGTATAAAAAGCATTGACAAAGACCTTACAGAATTAAAAATATAGATTGGTAGACTTGTGAATTTGTGGTGGATTTTTTAAAGTAGCCACTCACAATTGTTTGTGTTTAAAAATGTAGATTTCCCATGGGAATACAAAGCAAACCAGGAAACATTCATTCCAAAAGGGTGGATCAAAATGAATTGCTCTGTTGGGGTGAAATAATGGGAGAGGAAAGATTAAGCTACTCTATTTAATATACTGTTAATGTACTGTGGACTGTAATGTTACTTCAGATTTTCTGCATCAGCAGTTTTCTTCCCTTGGCTAACTGAATTGAATTGACTTTATTTTTTTACATCCTTCACATACAGGAGTAAAAGTCTTTGGGTGTTATGTCTCTGTCTCAATGTGCAATGTGTAATTTAATAATTACTATACAACAGAACAGTCAATATAGCTTAGAAATACAATTGTGTCAGCATGAATTAATCAGTCTGATGGTCTGGTGGAAGAAGCTGTTTCAGAGCCTGTTGGTTCTGGCTTTAATGCTGCAGTACTGTTTCTTGGATGGTAGCAGCTGGAAGTTTGTGGTTGGGGTGACTCGGGCCCCCAATGATCCTTTGGGCCCTTTTTATACACCTGTCACTGTAAATGTCCTAAATAGTGGGAAGTTCACATCCACAGATGCGCTGGGCTGTCCACACCACTCTTTGCAGAGTCCTGCGATTGAGGGAAGTACAGTTTCCATACCAGGCAGTGACACAGCCAGTCAGTATGCTCTCAATTATGCCCCTGTAGAAAGTTCTTAGGATCTGGGGATTCATGTCAAACTTCTTCGACCGTCTGAGGTGAAAGAGGTGTTGTTGTGTTTTTAACACCACAAAGCCGGTACGTACAGACGAAATGAGATCCTCGTTGATGTGTATACCGAGAAACTTAAAGCTATTCACCCTCTCAATCCCAGATCCATTGATGTCAATAGGGGTGAACCTGTCTCCATTGCTCCTGTAGTCTATAGCCATCTCCTTTGTTTTTGCGGCATTGAGGGAGAGATTGTTTTCTTGACACTACGGTGTCAGGGTGATGACTTTTCGATAGGCTGCCTCATTATTTGAAATAAGGCCAATAAATGTACCATCTGTACATTTTATTAGCAGATTGGAGCTGTGGGTGTCAAGACAGTCATGGGTATACAGAGAGTAAAGGCGGGGGCTTAGGACACAGCCTGGGGGGGGGGTGTTCCTGTGTTGAGGGTCAAGGGGTAGAGTGAGGGAGCCCACTCTTACCACCTGCTGGTGATCTGACTGGTGGTGTAGACTCAATATTAAATTTTATTGATACTAGCATTGGTTTTTTATTGTCACATGTACCAAGATACATTGAAAAGCTTGCATTATAAACTCTATACAGATTAAAATCATTACACTCTGCATTGAGGTAAAACAACAACAATGCAGAATAAAGTGTAAAAGTTACAGAAGAAGTGCAATGCAGGTAAACAATAAAATATAAAAACATAGGTTCTGATTTTTGAGTCCATTTTATCTTACAAGAGGTAGATTCAAGAGTCTGATAACAGTGGGAAAGGAGCTATCCTTGAGCCTGGTGGTAAATGCTTTAAGGCTTTTGTACCTTCAGCCCAATGGGAGAGGGGAGAAAAGAGAATTTCTGGGGAGGGTGGGGTCTTTGATTATGTTGGCTGCATTACTGAGGCAGCAAGAAATGGAATCGTGGTTAGACAACATTTATACTTATATTATCTTAAATCCTGATCCTACTGAATGTCAGAGCTGTCTTGAAGAATTATGATAGATTAATTATGGTGTGTTCTTTGTAATAATTTCCATTAAAGTAATAAATCTCCCTCTTGTTTCCTTCAGTCTAGTTTATCCGCAAAGTTGGGTTGGCAAAACTGAAGATAATTTTACTCAATTGTTGCCCCCCCCCCCAAGTATTGAAATAACATAGAGTTAGAAATATGACCCAAGGGTTTCGGGGGAAAGGGGTTTCACCTTTGTGACAAACGAGATGCTGGAGTTGTTATATTGGAGCAGAGAAGGCTCCACATATTCAATAGAGCTCTATAAGTGCATAAAGATTTTGATAATCTCTCAGTGGCAGAAGAATTGATCTCTGAAGGTTAAGGAAGTTTTTTTCAAAGTTTCAACCATGACGAACCATGATCCATACACAGTCAATTGATATGAACTAGAATGCATTCCCTAGAAAGATGGTGAAAGTAGAACGGTATCATTCAAAATGAAAATAGTGGATGAATACTTGAAGTGAAGTAATCAGAGGGTTTGTACTAACACTGAGAATGTGAGACCAACTGAGTCAACTTGACGGTGCTAAGGATGAAGAGTTTCTAAAAACTTTCTGGGATAACTATAAAGCAAGATATTTTTAGTTTGACAAAAAAAGACATTTTCAACAAGGAAATTTTAGGAGATATTGATCATAATACCACGAGGTTTGTGTAGTTAAATAAAAGAAGGAACAATTTAATGTCAAAAAGATTTAATGTAAGAAAGGTTAGTTTCAAAAGGATGAGAATAAATCCAACCCACATAGACAAGCAAAGCTGTAGCAGAACACTTGATAAATAAAAAAGATTTATATATGAAGCAAAACAAAGGTTGTTTATAGAATAGAACAGAAACAGGCTCTCAGTCCATTACTACACCATGCCCATGCCAGCCATTTCATGCCAATCCATACCAATCCTGTTTCCCAGCACTTCGTTCATAGCCTTCTGCACCTTGGGGATTCTAGTACTCGATTAAATGTTGTGAGAGTATTGCCACCATCACCTCAGGCAATGTGTTTCAGGTGCCACGCAAACTTCCCGACATCCTTTACCCTAAACCTGTGCCCCTTCGTTTTAGGCAGCAATTATGAGAATTTACTTTGTTTCATTCATTTTTTTTTTCTTTTGCCCTCAGAATCCCTTCTACCTCTACTGCTGTATAGAAAACAAACCCAGTCTGTCTGTGGTGACGAACTACACACTTTACTCTTGCCGTGGCATAAACTACGTGCTGTAAAGTTGCACCATAACCATGACTTTACCTGTGGCAACCAAAAATTTAATCATTTCTGCCAGGGCCCCAGAAATCGCTTTCCCTTGCTCCTTTAGTAGCTAGGGATCCGTCCAGCTAGACCCCAGGGAGTAACCCACCTTTAATCCACTTTATATCTCTTTTTTAATGATAACCTGTTCCCGGATTTCACCAGCTCTGACATGAATTCTCTAATTGCAGATGCACTCCTTAGCGAATACAGATGCGAAGTAGCTTCATAAGAAATTTCCAACATCCTGTGCTCCGTGCACAGACTGTCCTTTTGCCCCTAGTGGAGTTTGCTCTTAAAACTGGTTTCCTTCTTGTTTTTCGTATACTTTGAACAGGTTGCACATATTAGCAAGAACTCGAATGAATACAAAGAAATAGCGGGGAGGTGAAAAATAAGACTGTCAGAACGGCCTTCAGCCTGAAATGTTCTTATTTTCAAAGATGCTGACTGGATCTGCTGAGTGCTTCCAGCATTTTCAGATTTTCTTCTTCCTAGCATCTGCAGTCTAGCTTTAAAAAGATTTTATTAACATTGTTGAAATACATTATTCTATCAATTTTATTCCATTCCTGGGATTGAAAACATGTTTAATCAGCAGTATATAGCTTCCGCTGTTTCCAAATCTTAGTGAACAGCGATTGTAACTGCAGTAATACCGGAGAACAGCTAAGGGTCTCGGCCCGAAACGTCGACTGTACCTCTTCCTAGAGATGCTGCCTGGCCTGCTGCGTTCACCAGCAACTTTGATGTGTGTTGCTTGAATTTCCAGCATCTGCAGAATTCCTCGTGTTTACAATGTTTCAATTCGCAGTTTAAATGTTTAATGAATTAAAATAGAAATGTTTCCGCCCGGTTTCGAACCGGGGACCTTTCGCGTGTTAGGCGAACGTGATAACCACTACACTACGGAAACGAAGTTAAAAGAAAGTTTTACTTGTTCCCCCATGTGTAATTAAAGTTTCATGTATATATACATTTACAATGATAGTACTAAGTTATGCTAAAATTATCACAGTTGACTCCAATATTTATAAACAGTCTCCTTTCTAATGTATTTTAAATTTATCAAGATAATTTAAATTAAGAAAAAACTCGTGCGTCCCTGGGTGGGCTCGAACCACCAACCTTTCGGTTAACAGCCGAACGCGCTAACCGATTGCGCCACAGAGACGATGACGATAATGGAATGAGAAACACAACTGAACTACGACAAAATATTGTGATTGGTTCATTAGTTGTGTTGCTATTATAAATAATAAGATTCTGCTGTCCCTGTGTATATAATCCTTCTGCAAACCGCAACAAATTAACTGACAAACAAGAGAACATCTGCATATGCTGGATATCCAAGCAACACACACAAAATGCTGGAGGAACTCAGCAGGCCAGGCAGCATCTATGGAAAAGAGCACTATCGACGTTTTGGGCTGAGACCCTTCAGTAGGACTCTATGTGACTATGGAATTTCTATGAGTAACCTCGCTGCGCAAATACTGCAATCATTTACGACCACTTGCTTAAACTGGCTTTGGAATCCCTGTCAACCACCAGCCTCTGGAATCAATGGAGTATAACAAAACCTCTGTAACACACATTCACTTCGGACTCAAAGTAAGTAGGGTAATTGAGGTCAACCCTCAGATGAGATTAAAAAGATTAAGGTAATTTACAGCTAAAGACAGCTGAGAAAGAGGAAACAGCTTGCAGTCAGGTGGATAAAATAGTGGAGACAATCTCGTCGGGGGTGGGTGGTCTAGGACATCTTTGTCTGGTCAGTGGTGTTAACGAATGAGTTGAATGGTTCCCACCCACCACGTTCCACCTCATTTGGTCTCACCTATCACCTGCCAGCTAGTACTCCTCCCGACCACCCCCCACCACCACCAGCACCACCGCCTTTCTTCTTCTGGTTTACGAGCCCTTCCTTCCAGTCCTGATGAAGGGTCATGGCGACTGTTTATTACCCTCTATAGATGCTGCCTGACTTGCTGAGTTCCCCCAGAATTTTGTGAGTGTCGCTAGAGAGAATCCAAACATGTTTTATGAGTAGATAAAGAACAGGAAGATAGCTAACAAAAGAGCTAACTTTAAGACCAAAAAGATCTGTGTGTGGAGGTGCTGGGTTGAGCAAGAGCCTGAAATATCGTTTTGTAATTTTATGGGGTAAATAAAGATGATGGCTATGAATGGTGAACTATTAGAATTATAGAACACCACAGCACATAGTACAATTGACCTGCAACTGGACCATATGCCACCACCCCTGTCATCCACTTAGCTATCCAAATTTCTCTTGTGTTAAAATCGAACCTGCATCCACCACTTCCACTGGCAGCTCATTACACACTCTCACCACACTCTGAGTAAAAACAAAATCCCCCTTGTGTCCCCTCAAACATTTCACCTTTCACACTTAACCCATGACCTCTAGTTCCAAGATCTCAGTGGAACAATAGCCTGCTTGCATTTACCCCATCTATTCCTCTCATAATTTTGTATACCTCTATTAAATCACCCTTCATTCTCCTATGTTCCAGGGAATTAAGTCCTAACCAATTCAACCTTTCCCTATAACTCAGGTCCTACAGTCCTGGCAACGTTCTTATAAATTTTCTCTGCACTCATTCAGTATTATTGGCATCTTTCCTGTAGGTAGGTGACCAAACTGCATACAGTACTCCAAGTTAGACCTTAACGTCTAATACAACTTCAACATAACATTCCAACTCCTATACTCAGTACTTTGATTTATGAAGGCTTATGTGCCAAAAGCTCTCTTTATGACCTAATTGATTTGTGATGCTACTTTTCAGGAATTATGGATCTGTATTACCCGATCACTCTGTTCCACCACAGTCCTCCGTGTCCTACCGCTCACCATGTAAGTCATACCCTGGTTTATCCTCTCAAAGACCAACAATTCACATTTGTCTGCATTAAATTCCATCTGCCAGTTTTTCCAACTGCAAGCTCTGATAGTCTTCCTCACTGCTCACTGGCCTATAATTTCCCGGCTTATTCTTACAGTTTATTCAAAGATTAGTCATAGTCATACTTTATTGATCCCGAGGGAAATTGCCACACTGATCTTCCAGAGGACATACTTTGTCCCTTGCTATCCTTTAACTCTTAATATATCTGTAGAAGCTCTTGATATTTTCCTTTACCATGTCTGCTGGACGAACCTCATGCCTTCTTTTAGCCCTCCTGATTTCCTTCTTAAGTGTTCTCTTGCATTTCTTATATATCAAGTACGTACCTCATTTGTTCTCTCCTACCTATACCTACTATGCATCCTTGTATTTATCACACTTCTTTATTTTGTCCCCATGCCTCACTGCAACTTACCACACTAACTGCTATTTTGCCCTGTCATCTGCTTGTCTTTCCTGACAATCTCACTGCACACTGCATCTAGTTGTATACCAAATGCCCCTTCCTTAGCCTTATTTTCCCGGTTCCCATCCCCCTGCCAAATTAGTTGAAACCTCCTCAAAAGCTCTAGCAAACGTGCCCGCTAGGATATTGGTCCCCCTCAGGTTCAGGAAGAACCTGTCCTTTTTTTTACGGGTTGCACCTTCCCCAGAAGAGATCCCAATGATACAGAAATCCGAAACCCTGCCCCCTGCACCAATTCCTCAGCCTCTCATCCATCTGCCAAATCATCCTATTCCTACCCTCACTGGCACGTGGCACAGGTAGCAATCCAGAGATTACTACCCTGGAGGTCCTGCTTTTCGGCTTTTTACCTATCCCCTATATTGCTGGCATTGGAGAGGGTCCGGAGGAGGTTCACAAGGATGATTCCAGGAATGAAAGGGTTATCATTTGAGGAACGTTTGATGGCTCTGCGTCTGTATTCGCTGGAATTCAGAAGGATGAGGGGGATCTCATTGAAACCTTTCAAATGTTGAAAGGCCTAGACAGAGTCGATGTGGAAAGGATGTTTCCCATGGTGGGGGAGTCTAGGACAACAGGGCACAGCCTCAGGATAGAGGGGCACCCTTTCAAAACAGGGATGCGGAGAAATTTCTTTAGCCAAAGGGTGGTGAATGTGTGGAATTTGTTGCCACATGCCAGGTCAGGTCATTGGGTGTATTTAAGGCAGAGAATGATAAGTTCTTGATTGACATGGCATCAAAGGTTACGGGGAGAAGAAAAAAGGATCAGCCATGATTGAACAGTGGAGCAGACTCGATGGGCCAGATGGCCTATATCTTATGGTCTTATAAGATAGACTCTTGACCTCAACTATCTACTTCGTTATGACCTGGCCCCTTATTTTCTGCCTGCATTTCATTTTCTTTGTAGCTTGTTTTACCTTGTTCTATCTCAATGCACTGTGTATTGATTTGATCTTCATGAACTGTATGCATGACATTCCAATTCCTTAATATTAATGGGGCATACTTTCTTAAAAAGACCACAAATCCAAAACACATGATTAAAATTTATCTCCATGAAATTACTTATAACTTCACAGAAGCTGCTTGACAGGGTGAGTTCCTTCAGCAGTCTGTTTTATTTTACTCCAAACTTTGGTTTGTCTATTCTAAGGCATGCGTTGCTGTGGGGAGTGATGTCTAAAGACTGATTTTTTTTGAGGAGGCAACAAGGAGAGTGATGTCTAAAGACTGATTTTTTTTGAGGAGGCAACCTGTTTGCTTTCGAGAAGGTTTTTTTGACAAGGACCTGTATAGCATACAGGTCAAAAAAGGTAAAAGCCCTTATGGTCCAAGAGAGACAGACAAGAATGGAAGATTAGCTTTGTGAGACAAGAGGAAAGTATAATAGTAGATGTAAACTGTTTGCTGGAGAGACTCAGCAGGTCGAGCAGCAACTGTGGGGCATAGGGTTGGGGGAGAAATTAGGACGTTTGGGCTATAAACCCTGCATGGAGAGTCCCTGGTATTGATAGCAAGATACCATTGCTAAAAGTTGCATGTTGCTCTTGGTCACCTCCCTTTTGCTCTCCTACACTGATAAACCCAGCAGTTTCTTGCACCACATGAGATAAACCTTCATGCTTATCGGCTAGTTCTTGAGAAACACAAAACATTAGGGGCAAGAGGGCTCCATCCAGCCATTGGGACGTGCTCATCACTCCTCAAAATCTTGCAGCTTAGCTCCTAAAATTCCTCAGTTCCCTTATGTCCGGGAATCTATCTACTTCTGAACAGTGGCCGGCATTTTAAGTTTTTTTTCTCTCTCTGGGCATGTTTTTGTTTGTGGTAAAGCGAGGAGAACTTTGTTGCTACTGCCTGGTGAGAGCGCTGTAAGGTTTGATTACAAACCAGAATTAACAAGCTAAACGAAGGCGCCTTAAGAGTCATATCATCATAACTCGGAACTACAGACCGATTACTCTATTAAACTTGCCATTTTCGTGTCCGCCTTAAATATGTTGCACCCGGAACACGACACAGAGTGACCGAATTAAAATACGAAACCACCGCAAAACAAATATTCCGCCTTTGTAAACGGTGCACTAGAAAGCCCTCGTTAAATATATTAAATGTGGAGTCGCGATGACGTTCGCTTTAAATTATGAACCCAAATCCTCAAAAAATGTACGGAACACTGCCATTATTGGCACTTCCCTTTCCAAACAACACAACGCTTTGGTGGTTGTTCTATATGATTCATGGTTCTGTAGATTTACGCTGCAGTGGTCCCTCCTGGTCTAACGTGAAAACTACTGAAGAGCTGCATCAGCCATTTAAGTAAGAGCACATAGTTAATTTTAATTTCGATAGAAAAATAAATGAGGTCTGTCACGACTTTTCCTGAAGTGTGTACTGGAAGAAAAAGAGTTTTTAAAAAGTGATTAAACTACAACAAAAAAGGAAACCGGGGGGAAAAAAACTTCAATTCCCATACCGGGAGTCGAACCCGGGCCGCCTGGGTGAAAACCAGGAATCCTAACCGCTAGACCATATGGGAGATTGATATTGGCAGGTTTACAAAATGTCTTAATAAACGTACATCACGGTAGTTGTTAGATTGACTTTGCAGTTGTATCGTGGGCCAAAGGGCCTGTATGGTGCTGTACTTTTCTATGTATGTTAATTACTCCACAAGAATTTATATAGTTATATACTATGATCTTTTTGATTTATTTTTCGAAAGGAAGGTAGCAGAAGAAAATGGACGAGAAGGTTGGAGTACTTACAGACATGTAATAGGTGAAGTCAGGTGAGGGGAAAGGTAGGTGGGGGTCGTGGGGGGAATGGATTAAGAAGCTGGGAGGTGATAGGAGAAAGAAGAAGAAAAAGGAGGAAGGAGGAGAAGGAGAAGAAGAAGAATGAGGAGGAGAAGAAGAAGAGGAGGAGGAGGAGCGGGAGGAAGAGGAAGAAGAAGAAGAAGCGAGGACAGTGGACCATGGAACGAAGGGGGAACCAGATGGGCAGGTGAGGCTTCTGCCCCCTTCTTTTCCAGTCCTGATGAAAGGTCTCGGCTGGAATCGTCATCTGTTTATTCCCCTCCATAGATGCTGACTACGTGCTGAGTTACTCCCAACATTTTGTGTGCGTTGCTCAAGATTTCCAGCGTCTGCATAATCTTTAGAGTTTATGATTTTCTGCAATTAATTTCCTGGGTTACTCCGTAAGTATCTCCCATAGTTGGTTGTGACCTCAAAGCGAAGACGGACAAGAGCAGCAAACGGATGAGAAAACCACTACTGAAGTTTCCCTCCAACTCATAGAAAATCCTGGGCATCTAAATCCCAACCCCTCTTTTATGGATCTGAATCCTGAAACCTCCCACTCCACATCATCGTGGAAAAAAATGCAATCATTTATGAAAGTGGCGCAGCAATTGATAAATGTTACCTTACCAGCGAGTCGAAGAAAACCGAATAATAAATTCAACAATGGCATCAAACCAGATAGAAAGGGATAGTGTGTAGATTTATCCTGACCACTAAACGTAGTATAAATGCGATCAAGCCAAATCCCCTGTACTACGTACCAAGAACAAAAAAACTTTTTTATAAGGAAAATACATAAAACAACTATTTCCCATACCGGGAGTCGAACCCGGGCCGCCTGGGTGAAAACCAGGAATCCTAACCGCTAGACCATATGGGAGATGTTGAAATACAGTTTACTAAATATATTAATTAACCTGGTCTCCCTTTCAAAATGTTCTTTTTAGTGTATTTTAACGTTAATTTTCAATTTTATCTCTTAATAAAAGAGCACTTCTATATTTTATAATCTGACTATATATATGCACACACACAAATGTAGGTAAACAATGGTTAACAACGTTAAATTTGGTGGAGTTGTACAAAGTTGGGATATTGTCAAACGTAAGGATATAGACCAGTTGGAAAAGTGGAAAAGAAATAAGAGATGGAGATTAAATCCAGCGTTAGGTGTTTCACTTTGGGGAGGTTAATTGCAAGAGGAAAGTATACAGTTAATGGGCGGACTCTCAGAAACGATGTATAGAGAGATCAAGAAGTTATGTTGCTTTCATCAGGAGGGGTGTTGAGTAGAAAAGTCAGGAAATCACATTGCAGTTCTATAAAACGTTGGTTAGGCCACATTTGGAGTACCATGTGCAATTCTTGTTGCCGCATTATAGGAAGGGTGTGGAGGCTTTGGAGAGGTGTACCATGATGTTGCCTGGATGAGAGGATTAGCTATAAGGAGTGATTATACAAACCTGGGTTGTTTTTTTTTCTCGGGAAGGTGCTGGAGTTTGAGGGGCGACCTGATAGAAGTGTATTGAGAGACATAGGTAGTGCAGATAGTATATCTTTTCCCCCAGGGTGGAAGTACCAGATAGCATTGTTTTAGGGTGAATGTAGAATATAGAAGAGCATTGTCAAGCACTTTGGCCCACAATGTTGTGTTACTTTTCAACCTACTCCAAGATCACTTTCCTCCTGCATAGCCATCCAATTTTCTTTCACTATGAAGTGCAAGGGGGAAGTTTAAAGGAGATATACAAAGCATGTTTTTTATATACAGGAAGTGGTAGACCCTGGAACTCACTAACAGGGAAGTGCTGGAAGCAGATACAACAGCAATATGTAGACAAGCACATGTGCAGAGAATGGAAAGATAGGCAAATGGATTTATTTTGATTTGCATCATGATTGGCACAGACCTTGTCCCGTGCTGTACTTGTCGTGGTCTGGTCCGTGAAGTCTGCGTTCTGGTTCACGGTCCGGTCCGTGGACTCCAGACTCCGGGTCTTCCGGCTGTCCCTTGTTTCAGTTGGGCTTAATCATAGGTACTTGATGCTTGTCTTGGGGCTGGGAATATAAGTGGCCCTGGGATCAAGTGTGGGCACTGGTTTGTCTCATCAGTATCCTGTCCTTGCCTCTGTGGGGTAAGTTAGGCTGTCTTTGCCGTTACCCTGTGGTTGGATCTGTCCCTTCCTGTCCTTGCCTCTGTTGGGTAAGCAGGCCATCTTTGCCATTATCCAGAGGCTGGACTGTTCCCTTCTCTTCCCCTTCCTTCTGGAGCCTTGCCCGGCAACCTGTGTCTGGAGCCTTGCCCTTCAACCTTGTCAAATTCTACCACTGGAGCGAGACCGGAGCCTTGCTGTGTCAAGATAAGGAACTGTCTATGGTTGAGTTGGAACTGTCTCTGTTTCCACGCCTTCACTAGGTAGGTCCGGCCATTTACCGCTACCTAGTGTTGGGAACCGTCTCTGTATCCACGCCTTCGTGAGGTAGGTCCGGCTGTTTGCCGCTACCTAGTGTTGGGAACCATCTCGCTGTGTTCAGCATTCTGTATAGAGCCCCGGCCCCAAGTCCTGTTCCCAAGGATGGGTCCTGGCTCTGTGTTCCATGTCCCTGTGTTCCTGTCTCTCAAGTCCAAGGCTCCGTGTTCCTGTGATCTAGGCCAAGGCTGTGTGCTCCTGTCCTCCCCAAGACCAAGGCTCTGTGTCCTGCGTTCCTGTCATCCCAAGTCCAAGGTTCTGAGGTTCCTGTCGTCCCAACTCCAAGGCTCGGCTGTTCCTGAGTACCAAGTCAAGGCTTCATGTGCCGCGTCCTGTCCAGTAGCCTCACGTAGTCCTGTCTCCCAAGACCACGTCATGTCTTCGCCTTGTTCCAGAGTCTGAGCCTGAGTTGAGACCCAGGTTCTGGGTCCTTGCCCAGTCTCTGGCTCGGAGTCCATACCCAAGCCTCGCCATGCCCTCTCCTAGTTTCGGGGTCCGAGCCCGAGTCAAGACCCAGGTTCTGGGTCCTTGTCTAGTCTCCGGTTCAGAGTCCAAACCCAGGCTCCTAGTTCCCAGTTCCTTGTCCTGGTCCCGCTTGCCTAGCCAATGTCCTAGCCCAAGTCTGTATTCTTGTCCCAGCTCCTAGTCTGCATCCAGTCACATCCCTAACTCAGCTCTCTAGTCAAGTCCTGTTCCTAGTACTTCAGTGTCTGTGTCTTGCATTTGGGTCTGCACCAACGCCCCTTTTATGACAGTACTGTTCTATGTTCAGGGGCAGGGCTGGATTAAGCTAGTGCGGGGCCTGTAGCATATGTTATAAAGGGGCCCTAAATTTTAAAAAATGCACATAATTATTAAAACATAAATTATTTACTTGCATAGTAAAGTAATTCAACTTTTTCATTTGCTATACAGCCAGATAATACAACAAATGTCTGACACTTCAGTAATAGTATTACTTACATGTAGGTATCAATTTCAAATGTCAAAAGTAACAAAACTACAATTTAAAAGTTAGATTTTCTAGATTTAACATGAGCAAATTTGTTGATGATACTGGAAAAGTCTGTTTCACGCAGAAGTTCATATTCAATGCTCATTAGAGTGATATTGTTCAATCTGTTTTGATCCATGGTGCTCCTTAGTTTATTTTTAATCCTTTTCAGTTTTGAAAATGAGCGTACTGCACTGCAGTTGGTAACCATGAGTGACAAATAGATGCGCAAGGCATGTACTACATTTGGAAAACATGACTCCAAAGAATTGTCAGTTATCAAACGGTACAACTGTAGCTTTACAAGGTCTTGTTTGGCGCCAAAGTGAGGAGCAAGATCAGTTTTCAACAGTTCAGTAAACTGCACAAATTTTTCATTAAGACTTTCTTCCAGATCTTCCGGATATGATTTAATAAGATTTGATGACCTCTTTACGATCTCTTCAGGTGTAAACAACTGTAACTGATGAATGAATCTAAAACACCATTCACCTTTAGATAAGCTTTCTGCCTATTTGACAGGGCAGAAAGCAAGCTGTCAACAATGGCAAGAAATGTTCGGCTTTTAAACTTCTGAGAAGGCGTTTGAGATTCAACAAGTGGATCAAGAGTGCTGGAACCACTGAAATCATCATACGCACGATTTTGCTCGTGTTTTCTTTGAGTTTGCTTTTGATAATCACACTTGGTCAGATCCTTGGCTTTCTGCTTAATGTCTGAAAAAGTAGACCGCATAGCTTGAATATATCCATGCAAGGATATATTCAAGCTATGCTTGAATGTCCAATGTCAATTGGACAAGCTGTGTTCAAGTCTTGGATAGAAGATTGCAAAGAAGCACTGGTTATTTGAAAATGCTGTAATACTTGATCTCACAATATGACCATTATTCCTGTTTCCAACTTCATCATGGTTGAAAGTAGTCCACGAGCCTGTTGTCAACACTCTGCCTTCTGATCATTGTTATTTGAAATGTCATCCAAGACTTTTTTTTGCAGAAAAGCTGTGTAAAAGTGCTTTTGTTGCATCTGCACAAGCTGACCACCTGGTATCTGACATTCTTTTCACAATGGGCAAATGAGCACCACCATCAGATAATGCAGCAGAAAAGAGATCCCACCGATAAGTAGAAGCAGAAAAAAAAATGTGTACAGGGTTTCTACAAAATTAATGCTTCTTGACAACATTCAGCTGCACATTTTCCAACCAAATTTAGTAAACACGCAAAACATGGAATGTAATCCGCTAACTCATTCAGCTCTTTAATTTGTGCTTGTAAGCCACTATACTTGCCACTCATGTTGCTGGCATTGTCATAACTTTGACCACAGCAGTCTTTTATATCAATGTCATTTTCCTTTAAAAAGTCAAGTAAACTTTGAACGACACACATAAAAGTTGCTGGTGAACGCAGCAGGCCAGGCAGCATCTATAGGAAGAGGTATAGTTGATGTTTCAGGCCGAGACCCTTCATCAGGACTAACTGAAAGAAGAGTTAGTAAGAGACTTGAAAGTGGGAGGCAAGGGGGAGATCCGAAATGATAGGAGAAGACAGGAGGGGGAGGGATAGAGCCAAGAGCTGGACAGTTGATTGGCAAAAGGGATATGAGAGAATCATGGGACAGGAGGCCTAGGGAGAAAGAAAAGGGGGAGGGGGGGAAAACCCAGAGGATGGGCAAGAGGTTTAGTGAGAGGGACAGAGGGAGAAAAAGGAGGGAGAGAAAAAGAATGTGTGTATGTAATAAATAACGGATGGAGTACGAGGGGGAGGTGGGGCAATGTGAAGTTGATGTTCATGCCATCAGGTTGGAGGCTACCCAGATGGAATATAAGGTGTTGTTCCTCCAACCTGAGTGTGGCTTCATCTTTACAGTAGAGGAGGCCGTGGATAGACATGTCAGAATGGGAATGGGACGTGGAATTAAACTTTGAGCGAGCTGTTCAGCACTATGACCTTCCACATCCAAAAACTTCACAAATCTTTCAACTGGTCCAGACGGCAAAACATAGCGCACAGTCAAAGTCAGCGGCGTAACAGCGCACGCTGCAGTGGCTTGAGAGTGTGGGAGATGGCACAAAGGTCACCACGACATAGCAAGGAGCCAACACACGCCTGCACACACATACCATGCAGCTCCCCCGACATGAAAACAACAGTGTTGCCAGATCGTCGTGAGAATACAGTGAGATATCGATTTCACCAGACTGCAGCTTACAAGTATTTAGTGTGAGGCCCTCGAAAATGCGGGGCCCGTATCTTATGCTACTTTTGCTACTAGGTTAATACGGCCCTGTTCATGGGTACTCAGTGTCTGCGTGTAGAATGACAGCCAGAATATAACAGGTGAGTTAAGAAAAGACTTTGCGGCTGAATCTAGTAATGCAGACCAGTCAGATTCAATTTGGTAAACATTAATAAAGATAGAACTAGCAATTATTGAACAAGTGTAGGTTTATGAGAGAACATCCAGCATGGATTTTTAAAATTATGGCTAAAAAGCAATAGAGGTGTTTGATAAAGTATTAAAGGTGATGGATCAAGTTCATCTGCTTGCTCGGATAGTTATCATTTTCTAAAATGCACTTGATAAAGTGCAGTATAGTAGGTTTGTATCCAAGCTGAAGTCTGTGAATTATTAATAGTTGTAGCAGTGTAGGTACAGGAAACAGAAGTAGTGGGCTTTATACTGAGGAATCAAGTACAAGAGCAAGGAATTCAGAATTTTACAATTCACTATTTATCAAATTTCACAATTATATTAAAAATGATTTTGGCTACATCTGGAATATTGTGTCCAGTTTTGGTTGTCACAGTTTGGAAACAGGTGCAGCTGTACAGAAGAAGCAGGCTTTGTTCCCCTTGGAACAGAGGAGATTGCAAGATGATCTGATTGAGGTAGTTAAAATCATATAGGTTATTGACAAAATAGATAGAGAAAATATCTCATTAACAGAGGCGTGAAGAATTAGGGGACCTAAATGAACCTAAAGGAACTAAAATGACATGAAAATAGTTTTTTTTATTTTCTGGGATCTTGGGGTCCAAGTCCATAACTCTGTGGAAGTGGCTAACATGTACATTGGGTGGTAAAGTCATGTTTGCCTTTGTTTGTTGAGATATTGAGTTTGAGAGCTAGGATAATATGTTACCATTTTGTAAAGCCCTAGCTAGGCCACAGATGGGATATTGCATTCAGTTCTGCTCAACCCATTACAGGAAGGATGTGGAGGCTTTGGAGAGGGTGCAGCAAAGATTTACCAAGATGCCACCTAGGTTAGAGGAAAGTGCTATAAGGAGAGCTTATAATTAGGGTTGATTTCTCTGGAGCTGTAGAGGATGGAAGGAGACATGACAGAAGTTTATAAAATTATGTAAGGTGGCGGGTATTTTACCCCAATGGCAGAAATATCTAAAAATTGAGGCTATGCAGTTGAAGTGAAAGGGAGACATTTTAGAGATGTCCGGGGTAAGTTTTTGCCCAGGGAGTGGTGGGTGTTTGGGACGGGCTGCCAGTGTGAGTGGGAGAGGCAGATACAATAGGGAGGTTTAAAAGATTCTTAGATAAGCAAATGAATATGCAAAGAATGGAGGAAGGAAGACCATGTATAGGCAAAAAGATTAGCTTAATTAGGCATCAATAGCTTATTAGTTTTGGTTTTGGTTTAGTTATAGGTATTAGTTTATCACTATCACAGGTACCAAGATATAGTGCAAAGCTTGTTTTTCATACTGTTCATACAGATCAGATCATTACACAGTGCATTGAAGTAGAATGAGGCAAAACAATAACAGCTGCAGAGAAGGTGCACTGCAGGTAGACAAAAGAAGTGATGGATCATAATGAGGTAGTGGTTAGTGAGGTCAAGAGTCCAATTTATCAAACTAGGGAAATATTTAATAGTCCTATAACAGCAGATCAGATTCTGTCCTTGGCGGTACATGCTCTTGGCTTTTGTACCTTCTGCCCAATGGAAGAGTGGAGAAGAGAGGATTCCCAGGGTGGATATTTGATTTGATTATGCTGGTTTGTTACTGGTGCAATATAGACACAGTCCAAGGAGAGGAGGCTTTGGAGTGAAGTACTGAGCTGGGTCCATAACTCTCAGCAGTTTCATGCAGTCACGGGCAGAGCAGTTGTCAAACTAAGCTGTGTTTTTTTTTAACTACACAACATGCAATTCAGTCATGTTCTGATCAAGGTAGCGCTGAGCTACAATGTCCGGAGGCCGTGGCTTCGAATTATTTGTTTTTAGGTTTGTAGGGATAGTCTGGAGGTCAGTGCAGGGAGTTAGGGGTCAGGTTAGGGTTTAGGCAGGGCCGGATTTAGTGGGGCCGGGGCTGCCGTAAAATGCTGCTGTACCAAGCAAAAAAGAAGGCAGGGACAAGAGCAAAGGTTGTACCGGTCTGAATATCAAAGCTGTGGACCAACACATTGGTTTAGTACAATACATAGGCTATAAGCTTACAGGCCTTAAGAGGGAGGACAGAAAGTAATGCAGATTCTTAGTTTGAAGGACAGCATCTAAAGCACTCAAAAATAGACCTAGGCTTAGTTGGCTTAGTAAAGTTATGAGGGAGACGAAGTATCTTAAATCTTTATTTAGCTATTGCTGCACATACCACAGGCCTTATTTCTCAAATAATGCCAAAGCTTTTTTATCTAGGTATTTTTCTCAACCGTGTGTTCTGAGAAAGTAAAATGGAAATGAGAGACAAAAAGGCCAAGAGAGATGGCACTATGACAAACTAGGAAACTTGACAATACTCCAACAATCATTTTGAAAAATATCTAGCACATACTAACCTATTGCTGTACTGTGTGGCTTGCAGAGTAAAGACCACTTATTACTTACTAGGTTTGTAAACAGTCAACTATTAGCCTATTGCCACAAAAACAGGAACAGCACTGACACACAAACCTAGATATTTACCAAGTCAGATGCATGTTTTTCAAAATTAAAGCCGACTTCTTCTGGATTTCTTTGCAACAAAGTCCTTGATCAAATCACTAAAATCTAGTTTCCAAACAAGATCAATTTCAAGTGACATCAGAGTAAGATGATTCAGTCTGTCCTGTTCCATTGTGGACCTGAACCTATTCTTCACTATCTTGAGCTTGGAGAAAGATCGCTCACCACTTGCATTTGTGACGGGGAAAGTCAGGTAAAGCCTCAAAGCAATGCTTACATTTGGGAAGATGACCTGCAAGTTTTTTGTCTGAGGAAGCATAAAAGCTCTGTTGTGGATGAAATATCTTTGCCACTTACAAATTCCCTGAAATGGACAATCTCCTTCACAAAGTCTAACTCCAGGTCAGCTGAATATCTGCTTTGGAGATCAGATGCTCTCTTGCGCAGATCTTGCACAGAGAGAGAACCGATATTGTTTAGGATGCCAAATGTGTTGTTAAGGTCATTACATGATGCAAATCTGCAATCAATTTCTGCAAGTAATCTATCCATCACGACCAAAAAAAACAGTCGCTGAGAATTTTTCTCTGGCTGACAAGCCAACATCAGGTGTTGTGGATTCACCCAGAAAGGCTTTACGTTTTCTTAGTCGTTGGGTGTCTCCTTTGTACACATGAGACAGTTGGAGACATAGTTTTAGCTTAGGTCTCAAAAGTATCAAATTGATCATGCAAGCTATCACTATCCCCGCAGTGATCTCACCAAATCCACAGTATTACACAGGTCTAGATTTACAGCTTGCAGTGCAACACTTACACTTTCAAAGCACTGAAGAATGCAATGCCACAATTTGCTCAGAAAAGCTAACTGAAGCTTGTGTATTTTTTGTATAGTGACCTTGCTTCATTTCTAGTTGCCACATTCTGATTAATGTCATCTGCAATGCTCTTTAACGAATCTTGAATATTGGCATAATTTCCACACAATGCCTGTGTGGCTTCTGCGTGTGCAGTCGATCTAGTATTAGAGAGAGACTTCAGAGTTTCAGTGCGCTTGTTCGCATTAGGGCTGAAGTCCAGCAGTCACCACCTTCCACCTAGAAGTTGACTTGGAGCAGAAGTTGAACGTATTCTGCACGAAGCTGAAAAAAAATCCGCTGTTTGTGTGTGTTGCACATGGAACCCACTCAGCAGGTGGATTGATTTCCTTAATGCGGGATTGTAAGCCTTTGTATGCACCGGACATATTTGCAGCATTGTCATAGCACTGCCCCCTGCAGTTGCTTATGTCTATATTCATCTCTCCTGAAACTTTGAGCACAGACTCACATAAAGCCTCCCCTGTGTGGCTCCTGATGGGTAGAAACTGTAAGAATCGCTCCTGAATGTTTCAATCAGTTGAAACAGAATGTAAAATGAGTATGAGCTGATCTACGTGTGCAACATCTTTGCTTGAATCGATGCTAATAGAAAAGTATTTGGCCATTTTGATTTCACTGGCGATCTCTGTCAGAACTCGACCGCTCATGATCTCAATAAACTCCTCACATGTTTTAGGTGAAAGATATGAAGGGGTGCCTGATCCTGCATTTCCAAATTTCTGTATGTGCGCCTTCAAAAACAGGTCAAGCTCACTTATTACCTCTAGAATGCTCATGTAGTTGCCATTATCAGGCCTGCCAAATATGTCACTGGAGCCTCAGATAGCCAGTCCCCTCTCGACAAAAAACTTCACAACCGACACCACTCTTCTCAATACCTCCGTCTAGTAGACACACACTGACTCGAACTGTTTTTACAGTTCTGTATCTCTTCTTCCGCTGTCAGACGCTAGTATAACGTAGGTCAGTATAGTTTTCCTGAGGTGTTCGCTATTTTCATGCTCTCCGGTCACTAAAGCCGTTAGCTGCTGACTGTGGCAAGGACGGTGGTCCTGTGCTAACGCTGGAGCTAGCGCTAGCTGGTGAACAAGTCTTCATTTGTCCACTGGTCTCAGACTATGACAAGAGCAATGGTACAGCTGCATCATCGAGAACGGGTTTTAAAAAATCCGTCAATTTCAATGTCTTTTTTAATGCTTCTTTCTCACGGTCCTCTTTTTCTTGTTTCCTTTTTCTTTTCTGTGCTCCACTCTCGTATTTTTTTTTTGTCCGCCATGATGATAGCTACCTATTTTGGGCCCCGCTGCAGCTCGGGCCCCTGGGCTGCAGCCCAGCCTAGCCCTGCTTAAAGTCCAGCCCTGGGTTTAGGGACAGGGATGAGGCTGAGTTAGAAGTCAGGGACAGTCAAGTGTAGAAGCCAGTGGTCAGAGTTCAGGGTGGAGCACTTCATGGTTGAAAGCCAGAGATCCCCATGGATGTTGGGTTGGCAAGCACTATGGACGAAGGCTATCGATCTCTGTGGTCAATGACTGAAGTCGGCAAGTTCATGGACAAGGGCTGGTGACCCCACAGGTCAGGGTGTACACCAGGTCAGTGAGCCACAGGGCTGTAAGTCCATGTGAGTCCAGAGGTTGAGGCCTGGTGTTCAAAGTTCTGTGATTGGTGCAGTTAATACCGGAGGTTGAAGCTGAAGGTCGAAGTGACATGACTGCAAGTCCGGGCCTAATGTCTGTAAGTCTCAGAGTACAGAGTTAAGGACTCATAGACAGCATGTGCTGGGATTGGAGGCCTGTCTCTGTGTGAAAGTGGGTGAGAGGAAAGAGCTTGTAATGTTGTTGTTTTGGAATGTGTGGTGACATTTGCAGCTGCCCCCAGCACATCCTTGGGTTATGTTGGTTGATAAAGCAAACTGACTTCTTTGAGTTCATCTGCAAAACAGTTAAAAGTTTTCTCTTTAATGTCTCTTCTTTCCTTTTGAAGGTAGCTGGGTGCCTGTCAGAGTCCATGATCTATAGCCGCACTCAAACTGTGGTCGTTCATGGTGGTGGGTTCCCACTCTCAGAGCCTGCCTAGTGGCCTAGAGTCTTTAATATCTCCAGGAGCGGCTTGGAAGATGTGTGTCTTTGTGGTGCAGCCTGTTGCAGCCCTGTGGATGACCCAATTCCTCACCGGTGTCGCCAGCTGAAGAGCCGCAGGAGATCGGAGCATTGAGACAGCGGGTGCGGCTATCAGAACATCGAAAGAGCGGGCGTGGCTGTCAGAGGCCTCTGCACTCCAGCGATCGCACTCTCTCCCTCTTTTGATGGTGAGTGAGAGTCTGGTGGTCGTCGAGGCAGGGGAACTCGAAATAAAAGTGATACTGCAGGCTGTAACATTGAAACAGCAAGCTGTTGGCCTTCTCTCTCACTGTGGAAGGAGAGATACCCCTGTCTTCCTCATTAGTGAGAGAGAGAGAGAGAGCACATGAATTATCAGTCTTTGGGATGAACAGTGGCTTTTAATGGACTCTAGATTTGGCCTCTCTGTGGGCTTTGCTATTGCTTCCGTAGTGGGTGGTGGTGGGGGCTGATGCTTTCTGCTGGAACAAGTGGGGGAAGGGGGAAGGTTGATGCTTTGCTGCTACTTGTGCCTGGGGGGAGGGGGGCTTTGGAAAACTAACATTTTTCAGTCCTTTATTCTTTGGGGTTTTCTTCTGTTTTCTGGATGTCTGTGAAGAGTAGGAATTTCAGGTTGTATACTGTATACATTCTCTGATATTAAATGGAACCATTGAACCAATACATTTCACTGTATATTTGATGAATAAATGAATTTGAATATGAATCTGAATATTATGCAATCAGATAGGATGTTTTCTACAGACACAGTTATCATCCAGATCATTGATAAAGATGACAAACAACAACAGACCCAGCACTGATCCTGTGGCACATCACTAGTCACAGGCCTCCAGTCAGGGAATCAACCATCTACAACCACTGTGTGGCTTCTTCTGGAAAGCCAATGCCTAATACAATTTACTGTCTCATCTTGAACACCAAGCAACTGAACCTTGTTGACCAACCTTCCATGCTATTCCTTGTCAAAGGCCTTGCTAAAATCTATGTAGATAGCATCCACTGCTTTGCCTTCATCAGCTTTCCTGCTAACTACCTCAGCCTTTTATTCTCACTAGATCATACAAAGTCTGTATTCTCAAAATTTCTTTTCAGAATCCACACTTGCCAGAGCCTTTCTTATACCATCAAAATTGGCCTTATCCAATCCCAACCTGAGGACCAGACCTACCTTTTTCCATAATTTCCTCAAAACTAATGGCAACCAGATGCAATGCCTTCCCCTACACAAATTTCTGTCACCTGCTCTCTCACTACCTTCTCTCACCCCCCCGCTTCTCTCCCCCCCTTTCTCTCTCCCCCCATTTCTCTCTCTCCCTCGCTTCTCTCCCTCCCTCCCCCACACTGCTGTCAAGTTCAGTTGCTGGAGCAAGATAAGGAACTGTCTATCGGTGTTTTGAACTGTTTGTGTCCATACCTTTGCTAGGTAGGTCCGGCCGTTTGCCGCTACCTAGTGTTGGGAACTGTCTGTGTCCACGCCTTCGCTAGGTAGGTCCAGTCGTTTGCCGCTGCCTTGTGTTGAGAACTGTCTCGTTGTATTCCGCATTCTGTGTATGAGTCCAGGCCCCACGTCCTGTTTCCAAAGAGGGGTCCTGGCTCTGTGTTCTATGTTCCGATCTCTCCCTCAGCCAAGGCTCTGCGTTCCCGTCTCTCCCTCGGCCAAGGCTCTGCGTTCCCGTCTCTCCCTCGGCCAAGGCTCTGCGTTCCTGTCTCTCCCTCAATCAGGGCTCTGTGTTCCTGGTCTCTCCCTCGGCAAAGTCAAGGCTTCGGGGTCTCATCCAGTCCTAGTCATGATCCTAGAACCTTGTCCTGTCCAAGCCATGGCTTTCTGTTCTCGTCTTGTTCATGTGTCTCGCCCAGCCTGGTGCTGGGGTTCCCTCGTCCCGTCCAGGAGTCTCACGTCCAGTCCTGTTGCCTCTCCTCGTCCTGTAACCATGCCTTGTCCTCGCCTAGTTCTGGAGTCCGAGTCCGAGTCAAGTCCCAGGTTCTGGGTCCTTGCCCAGTGTCTGGCTCGGAGTCCATACCCAAGCCTCGAAGAAACCCGAGCCATGTCCAGTCCTGTAACCACATCATGTCCTCGCCTAGTTCCAGGGTCCGAGCCTGAATCAAGACCCAGGTTCTGGATCCTTGTTCAGTGTCTGGCTCGGAGTCCAAGCCCAGGCTCCCAGTTCTAAGTTCCATGTCCTGGTTCTGCTATCCTAGTCAAGTCTTAGCCCAGGCCCTGCATCCTTGTCTCGGCCAGGGCCTGTGTCATGTCCAGTGTTCCTTCTTCCCCACTTCCCTTGCTTAATTCTAGTCCTAGTCCTGTTCCTTGTTCTTTAGTGTCTGTGTCTTGCATTTGGGTCCGCTCCCAACACCCCCCATTGTGACACTTGTAGCTTTCAAATGGCTCTCACCCTGCAAGATGTCACCCTCTCACTCAGTACTTCAAACAGTCTTCCCTGGAATTTGAAGCGCTCAACCTCCAACACTGCTAATATAGACAGGAGCATGTGCTCCATTCCTGAAGTCAATGATCATCTCTTTTGTTTTGCTGATATTGAGGGAAATGTTTTTCCCATGACACCATGTCCCTAAGCTCCTTATCTCCTTCCTGTACCCCAACTCATCATTACCTGAGATACAGCCCACTATGGTGGTATTACCTGCAAACTTGTAGATGGAGCAGAGCAGAATCTGGAAATGTAGTCATGGCTGTGCAGAGAGTAGAGTAGGCATGTGGTAATGAGCTTGCAGGAACTATAGTAGTGCAGGCGGAGCTGTAGTCAATAAACAATAGTCTAACATAAGTGCCTTTACTGTCTAGAGATGAGTGTAAGGTCAGGGAGAGGGCATCCACTGCAGGTGTGCTTCTTCAGTTGTAAGCGAATGGCCGCGTGTCTAGGAGGCTGGACTTAATGTGTGCCATGAGCAGCTTTTTGAAGCAATTCGTGATGTAGATACATCAAAGTTGCTGGTGAATGCAGCAGGCCAAGCAGCATCTATAGGAAGAGGCGCAGTCGACGTTTCAGGCCGAGACCCTTCGTCAGGACTAACTGAAGGAAGACGAAGGGTCTCGGCCTGAAACGTCGACTGCGCCTCTTCCTATAGATGCTGCTTGGCCTGCTGCATTCACCAGCAACTTTGATGTATGTTGCTTGAATTTCCAGCATCTGCAGAATTCCTGTTGTTCGTGATGTAGATGTCAGAGCCACAGGGCGGTAGTCATGAAGGCTGTTTACCTTATTTTCTTTGGGGACTGGGTTGACAGAGGTCTTCTTAAAGCAGGTGGGTAGCTCAGATTGAAGCAGAGAGAGGTAAAAATGTCTGCAAATATCCCCGCCAGTTGATTTGCACAAGATCCAAGGACGCAGCCAGGAACACCATCAGCCCATAGTTTCACTGTCTGGAAGACTGACATCGGTGACTGTGGGTTCAGCTGCACTGAATGCTGTCAGGGCAGAACCTTTCAGCCACTTGAAATAGTTTGCTATGATTTTCTTTCCATTCCGAGTAGTGAACAGAAGTTTATAGATATCACACACTCAGCCCGATAGCATTTATTGAACCTAGTTCTTATTAAAAGAAAATGCACTTATAACATTACCATTTAACATTTATCAATACTGAAAAAATAATTCCCTGAAAAGAATTGTATTGCACAGACTCATATTCAGTAAAGGGCGTGCAAATTATCAACGGAGCTTACAACAGTCATTCAGGTAGCTGTAAAATAGATTGGCGGATGTGAATAATTATCTTGTGTGGGACGAGAATCAAGGTCATATGGCAAAGAAATATGCTCATCCATTGTATCTGTACTTACTTCATTTACCCTGTATTGTGTTAATATTCAGAATGATTGCACAAGAATATAGCTGCATTTCAGTCATGATTGTAATTTTGCATGTATTTTAATGCAGAAGACGTGAGAAAGAGAATTATCTGAAAAGTATCAAGTTCTACAGAGAGGAAACAGCATGTTCAGTCAGTTTTCAAAATGAGATTAAATCTCACTCTTGCTAAAATCACAGATATGTGGCTGAGATAAGATTCATCTGCATTTCTTACATCTAATACTTGAAAGAACATTTTTAACCAACCTACATACATTTTCCTTACTGTACGAACATCAGCTGGCTATGGTTTTAAAAATGTATTCATTTCCTGGATGCGGGGATTAATTACAAATGCCTAGTTTTCCTGGAGCAGTGAATGACAAGCTTCATGTTTGAATTGTTGCAATCCGTGTGATGGAAGAGATCCCTATACATTGCTGATTACTGGGTTCCAGTCCCTTTACCCAGCAATGATGAAGGATTGGCAATGTACTTCCTAGCTGTGATATTATAAGACTGGAAGAGGAATTTAGAAGTGAACCTAATACTTCCTTATAGGTTCGCTTCCAAAAATTAATTCTTTGAAAATATTTCCATGGAAAGATGTATACTGTGCAGTTCATACACATCCAAAGGAGATTCACCAGACTAATTCTAGGGATGAGAGTGTTAGGGTTAGGCAAGGAAATGTAGATAGTTTGGGTCTGTATTCCTTGGAGTTTAGAAGAAAGAAGGGGTGAACTTCAAATGCGCAAGATCCAAAGGGGGCTTGACAGTAGGTGTGGAAATGTTTCCGCCAGCGAGACAGTCATGAACAATGGGGCACAGTGACAAAATAGAGGGTTGTCTATTTAAAACAAGGTGTGTAGTAATTTCTTCCCTCAGAAAATCAGTGTTCTCTAGAATTCTCTGCTCATTAGGATGGTGGAAGCCAGATCATCAGATATAGTTAAGGTGGAGATACTTGAAAGATTGAAGAATTGAGGTCTATGGGGAACTCAAAGCTCAAAGTAAATTTATTCTCAAAATAATACATGTCAGCATCTACAACCTAATGCAGGTATTCACAGTAAATACAAGAAACACAATAGAATCAATGAAAGACTGCACCCAACAGGACAAACAGACACACAATGTGCAAAAGACAATGATCTGTGCAAATAAAAAAGAAAGAAAATAAATTAGCAATAAATATTGAGAACATGAGAGAAAGAGTCCTTGAAAGTGAGTCCATAGATTGTGGGAACAGTTCAGTGATGGGTTGAGTGAGGTTATCCCCTCTGTTTCATGAGCCTAATAGGTTGACAGGTAATGATTGCTCATGAACCTGGTGGTGTGGGTCCTGAGGCTCTTATACCTCCTTCCTGATGGCAGCAGTGAGAAGAGAATATGGCCTGAATGGTGGAGATGGCGTAACCTGTGATGGACTGGACAATATTCACTACCTTTTGTAGGCTTTTCTGTTCAAGGGCATTGATTTTTTCCATGCCAGGCTGTGATGCAACCATTCAGTATACTCCCACTGTGCATCTATAAAAGTTTGTCAAAGTTTTAGGTGACACGCCAAATCTTCGCAAACTCCTAAAAAAGTAGAGGCACTAGTGTGCTTTCTTCATAATGCGGAAGAAGATGGCGGTGCAACAGCAGTGCGCGTGGCCTCTCTGGTGATGAATATCTGTTATCTGTCAAGTAGGGGACCGTGCACAATCCTGATTTGATGGAGACAGATGTGAGTGCATAGCGGAACATCTGGAAAACTTCTGAAATGTCTGCTTTGCTACCGCTGCTACTGTGTGGTAACTGGAATCTCTGGAGCTGAAGGCCTCAAAATCCTCGGCTTTGCGTGTTTCAGCGGCCGGGGTGAGGTTGAAGGCGCTCGGCAGAGGATGGCGCTTGGGAGGCTGTATCGGAGAGGCTGCTCGGAAGCTTGGAGTTTTCTGACGGATGAACTCAGTGTCGGCTGTGGTCAGCTGCCTCCATGGTATCGGCAAGTTGACGGTGCCTGGAGGTTTATGGCAGGGAGTTTCTTCCTTTTGCCGCCTGCTATCGGGGTCTCAGGAGTCTATCGACTCGGGACTTTGAGACTATTTTTTTTTTTACCATGCCTATGGACTGTTCTTCATCAGATTATGGTATTGCTTTGCACTGCTGTAACTATATAGTATAATTATGTGGTTTTGTCAGTGTTAGTCTTTGGACTGTCTTGTTTTCTGTGATATCATGCCGGAGAAACATTGTATCATTTCTAAATGCATGTATGCATTTCTAAATGACAATAAAAGAGGTCTGAGCATTCTCACAATCTAAATAAATACATGCTGGACCCAGGACGGATCCTCTGAAATGATAACACTGAGGAATTTGAAGTTGCTGACCCACTCGAACTTTGATATCCCTTTGAGGAATGGCTCATGGATCTTTGGTTTCCTCCTCTTGAAGTCAATAATCATCTCGTTGGTCTTGCTGGCATTGAGTGAGTAGTTGTTTCCGTGGCACCACTCAGCCAGATTTTCAGTCTTGTCCTATGTGCCAATTCATCAATCAAAAGCATCCTGATGTATGCATCTTTGCATGCCAGATGTTCCAGGCTTGAGTAAAGAACCAATGACATGGCATCTGCTGTGACCTGTTGTGACAGCAAGCAAGTTGGAGCGGATCCAAGTCTCATCAGGCAGGAGATGATGTGTTTCATCATCAGCCTCTTCATTACAGTGAATGTAAGTGCTACTGGATGATAGTCATTGGGGCAGGTTACCACGTTTTTCTTAGGCACTGATATAGCCTGCTTGAAGCAGGTGGGTACCTCACACTGCCGAAGCGAGAGGTTAAAGATCTCAGTGAACACTCCAGCCAGTTTATCAGCATATGTTTTTAGTACTCAGCCATGTACCCCATCTGGGCTGAATGCTTTCCATGGGTTCACCATCCAGAAAGATGCTCTCACGTCGGCCTCCGGGATTGAAGTCACAGGGTCATCGGGGACTGTAGGAGTTTGTGAACATGCCTCCATGTTTTGATGGTCAAAGCAAGCATAAAAGGCATTTAGCTCACCTGGAAGTGAAACCCTGTGTCACCTGCGTCGCTTGCTTTCACTTTGCAAGAGGTGATAGCATTAAAACCCTGCCACAATTAGCGAGCATCTTTCTGCGATTCAAGTTTGGCCCGGCATTGCATGTGAGTTGGCTCTCTGGAGATCGTACCTAGACCCTTTGTATCTTACTTGGTCACCCAGACCTGAACACCACTGATCTGACCCTCAACAGATCCTGGATCTCATGATTCATCCAGGGCTACTGGCTGGGAAAGATGCTGAATAATTTTGTGGGGACGCACTCATCTATGACTGGCAAAGAAGAGGAGTTGAGGCTGGCATAGATCAGCCATGGTTATACTAAATGGCAAGATAGTCTTGAGGGGCTGAAAGGCCTAACCCTGCTTTTATGTTCTTGTGCTCTTTGTCATACTTCACACACTAAAGATACATATTAAACATTCAAATTTCATTTTGGATACCATATAGCCTTCCATGTTTTTTTAATGCTACTTTATTCATAGAATTTGCAAATACTGTATACAGGTGAAGTCAGAAGCTTACACACACCTTAGCCAAATACATTTAAACTCAGATTTTCACAATTCCTGATGTTTAATCCTAGAAAGTATTCCCTGTCTTAAATCAGTTAGGATCTCTATTTTAAGAATGTGAAATGTCAGAATAATAGTAGAGAGAATGATTTATTTCAGCTTTTATTTCTTCCATCACTTTCCCAGTGGGTCAGAAGTTTACATACACTTTGTTAGTATTTGGTAGTATTGCCTTTAAATTGTTTAACTTGGGTCAAACATTTTGGGTAGCCTTCCACAAGCTTCTCACAGTAAGTTGCTGGAATTTTGTTCCATTCCTCCAGACAGAACTGGTGTAACTGAGTCAGGTTTGTAGGCCTCCTTGCTCGCACACGCTTTTTCAGTTCTGCCCACAAATTTTCTATCGGATTGAGGTCAGAAAATGATGTCAAGTCTGGTTCATCCTTGGGAGCGATTTCCAAATGCCTGAAGGTACCACGTTCATCTGTACAAACAATAGTACGCAAGTATAAACACCATGGGACCACGCAGCCATCATACCGCTCAGGAAGGAGGTGCATTCTGTCTCAGAGAGATAAACGCACTTTGGCGCGAAAAGTGCAAACCAATCCCAGAACAACAGCAAAGGACCTTGTGAAGATGCTGGAGGAAACAGGTAGACAAGTATCTATACCCACAGTAAAACGAGTCCTATATCGACATAACCTGAAAGGCTGCTCAGCAACGAAGAAGCCACTGCTCCAAAACTGCCGTAAAAAAGCCAGACTACAGTTTGCAAGTGCATATGGGGACAAAGATCTTACTTTTTGGAGAAATGTCCTCTGGTCTGACGAAACAAAAATTGAACTGTTTGGCCATAATGACCATCGTTATGTTTGGAGGAAAAAGGGTGAGGCTTCCAAGCCGAAGAACACCATCCCAACCGTGAAGTATGGGGGTGGCAGCATCATGTTGTGGGGTGCTTTGCTGCAGGAGGGACTGATACACTTCACAAAATAGATGGCATCATGAGGAAGGAAAATTATGTGGATATATTGAAGCAACATCTGAAGACATCTGCCAGGAAGTTAAAGCTCGGTCGCAAATGGGTCTTCCAAATGGACAGTGACCCCAAGCATACCTCCAAAGTTGTGGCAAAATTGCTTAAGGACAACAAAGTCAAGGTATTGGAATGGCCATCACAAAGCCCTGACCTCAATCCGATAGAAGATTTGTGGGCAGAACTGAAAAAGTGTGTGCAAGCAAGGAGGACTACAAACCTGACTCAGTTACACCTGTTCTGTCTGGAGCAATGGAACAAAATTCCAGCAACTTACTGTGAGAAGCTTGTGAAAGGCTACCTAAAACATTTGACCCCAGTTAAACAATTTAAAGGCAATGCTACCAAATACTAGCAAAGTGTATGTAAACTTATGACCCGCTGGGAAAGTGATAAAAGAAATAAAAGCTGAAGTAAATCATTCTCTCTACTATTATTCTGACATTTCACATTCTTAAAATAAAGTAGTGATCCTAACTGACCTAAGACAGGGAATGTTTTCTAGGATTAAATGTCAGGAATTGTGAAAAACTGAGTTTAAATGTATTTGGCTAAGGTGTCTGTAAACTTCTGACTTCAATTGTATATACAAACATCTACGTCAGGATGTTATTCATCGACTATAGCTCAGCATTTAACACCATCACTCCTACAATCCTGATCGATAAGTTACAGAACCTGGGCCTCTGTACCTCTCTCTGTAACTGGATCATCAACTTCCTAACCGGAAGGCCACAATCTGTGCAGATTGGTGATAACATCTCCTCCTCGCTGACATTCAACACTGGTGCACCTCAAGGATGTGTGCTTTGCCCACTGCTCTACTCTCTCTATACCCATAACTGTGTGACTAGGCATAGCTCAAATGCCATCTATAACTTTGCTGATGATACAACCATTCTTGGCAGAAACTCAGATGGGGATGAAAGGATGTACAGGAGCCAGATTTACCAGCTAGTTGAGTGATGTCGCAGCAACGACATTGCACTCAACATCAGTAAGACCAAAGAGGTGATTGTGGACTTCAGAAAGTGTAGGACAAGGGAACACTTACCAATCCTCATAGAGGGATCAGAAGTGGAGGGAGTGAGCAATTTCAAGCTCCTGGATGTCAAGGTCTCTGAGGATCTAACCTGGTCCCAACGTATCGATGCAACTATAAAGAAGGCAAGAGAGCGGCAATATTTCATTAGGAATTTGAGGAGATTTGGTTTGTTATCTAAGACACTTGGAAACTTCTACAGATGTACTGTGGAGAGCATTCTAACAGGCTGCATCACTGTCTGGTATGGGGGGGGTGAGGGGCTACTGCACAGGACCAAAAGAAGCTATGGAAAGTTGTAAAATTAGTTAGCTCCATCTTGGGTACTAGCCTCCAAGACATTTTCAAGGAGTGATGCCTGCGACATGCCCTTTTCTCACTGCTACCATCAGGTCGGAGGTACAGAAGTCTGAAAGCACACACTCAGCTATTCAGGAACAGCTTCTTCCCCTCTGTCATTGGATTCCTAAATAGACATTAAACCCATGAACACTCCCTTCCTTTTTCTAACATATACTATTTCTGCTTTTGCACTATTTTTAATTTAACTATTTAATATACATATATATATATTTACAGTAATTTATTTATTTTTTAATTTTTTTCTACTTTATCATGTATTGCATTGTACTGCTGCTGCTAAGTTAACTTTCACGACATATGCCAATAATACTAAACCAGATTCTGATCATTCAATAGGTCCTGGCATGGTTATGGAGGACAGGAAAATTCAAATGTCACTCCACTCTAAAAGATGGGAGAGAGGCAGAAGAAAGGAAATTGTAGGCCAGATAGTCTGATCTCAGTGGTTGGGAAGATGTTGGAGTCGATTGTTAAGGATAAGGTTTCGGGTTACTTGGATGCATATGATAAACTAGGCTGAAGTTAGCATTGTTCCCTTAAGCGAAAATCTTGCCTGTTGGAATCCTTTGAAGAAATTACAAGCAGGATGGACAAACATGTGGTGGATGTTGTGTACTTGGATTTTCAGAAGGCCTTTGACAAGGTGCCACACATGAGGCTGTTAAACAACTTTAGAGGCCATGGTATTAGAGGAAAGATACTAGCATGGATAGAGCATTGGCTGCTTGGCAGGAGACAAAGAGTGAGATAAAGGGGACTTTGACTGGTTAGCTATTGGTAACTAGTGGTGTTCCACAGGGGTCTGTGTTGGGACTGCTTTTTACGTTATATGTCAATGATTTGGATGATGGAATTGATGGCATTGTGGCCAAGTTTGCAGACTATACAAAGACGGGTAGAGGGGCAGGTAGTTTTGAGGAAGTAGAGAGGCTGTAGAAGGACATAGACAGATTAGGAGAATGGGCAAAGAAATGGCAGATGGAATACAGTATCAGGAATGGTATGATCATGCACTTTGGTAGAAGAAATAAAAACATAGTCTATCTTCTAAATAGAGAGACGATTAAAAAATCTGAGGTGCAAAACAACTCGGGAGTCCTCATGCAGGATTCCCTAAAAGGTTAATTTGCAGTTTAGGTCAGTGGAGAGGAAGGCAAATGCAATGTTACCATTCATTTTGAAAGGACTACAATATAAAAGCAAAGATGTAACGTTAAGGCTTTATAAGGCACTGTTGAAGCCTCACTTGGAGTATTGTGAGCAGTTCTGGGCCCCCTATTTAAGAAATGATGTGCGGACATTAGAGAGGGTTCAGAGGAGGTTCACGAAAATGACTCTGGGATTGAAAAGTTTACCATATCAGCAGCACTTGATGGTTCCAGGCCTGTACTCACTGAGTGCAGATCTCATTGAAACCTATCAAATGTTGAAAGGCCTAGATTGAATGGATGAGGAGAGGATGTTTTTTCATGGTGGGGTGTCTAGGACAAGATGACACAGCCTCAGAATAGAGAGGCATCCATTTAAAATGGTGGTGAGGAGAAATTTCTTTAGCTAGAGAGTGGTGGAATCTGTGGAATTCATTGCCACAGGTGGTTTTCAAGGCCAAGTCATTGGGTATATTTAGTCATAGTCATAGTCATACTTTATTGATCCCGAGGGAATTTGATTTTCATTACAGTTGCACCATAAATAATTAAATAGTAATAAAACCATAAATAGTTAAATAGTAATATGTAAATTATGCCAGGAAATAAGTCCAGGACCAGCCTATTGGCTCAGGGTGTCTGACCCTCCAAGGGAGGAGTTGTAAAGTTTGATGGCCACAGGCAGGAATGACCTCCTATGACGCTCTGTGTTGCATCTCGGTGGAATGAGTCTCTGGCTGAATGTACTCCTGTGCCCAACCAGTGCATTATGTAGTGGATGGGAGACATTGACCAAGATGGCATGCAACTTAGACAGCATCCTCTTTTCAGACACCACCGTGAGAGAGTCCAGTTCCATCCCCACAACATCACTGGCCTTACGAATGAGTTTGTTGATTCTGTTGGTGTCTGCTACCCTCAGCCTGCTGCCCCAGCACACAACAGCAAACGTGATCACACTGGCCACCACAGACTCGTAGAACACCCTCAGCATCGTCCGACAGATGTTAAAGGACCTCAGTCTCCTCAGGAAATAGAGACGGCTCTGACCCTTCTTGTTGACAGCCTCAGTTTTCTTTGACCAGTCCAGTTTATTGTCAATTCATATCCCCAGGTATTTGTAATCCTCCACCATGTCCACACTGACCCCCTGGATGGAAACAGGGGTCACCGGTGCCTTAGCTCTCCTCAGGTCTACCACCAGCTCCTTAGTCTTTTTCACATTAAGCTGCAGATAATTCTGCTCACACCATGTGACAAAGTTCCCTACCATAGCCCTGTACTCAGCCTCATCTCCCTTGCTGATGCATCCAACTATGGCAGAGTCATCCGAAAACTTCTGAAGATGACAAGACTCTGTGCAGTAGTTGAAGTCCGAGATGTAAATGGTGAAGAGAAAGGCAGAGGTTGATGGATTCTTGATTAGTCAGGGCATGATGGGTGATGGGGAGAAGGCAGGTGATTGGGGGGGGGGGGAGAGGGAAATGGATCAGGCATGAAGAAATGGTGGAGTAGACTTGATGGGTCTAATTCTGCTTCTATATCTCTTGGTCTTATATATCCAGTACCATATTATGCCATTTATATTATAAGAGCATGACTTAAATTGTCCTTTTACAAACATCTCGTGAGTAACATTCTGAGGGTTTAATAAAAATTAAGTTCCAGTCTCTCAATGTGAAAAGACCAGAGAGCCTTAAACAATGGCTTTTACCCCGCATCATGACCGCCTTTGTGCCAACTGCACTGGACTTCCATGCAAGCCTCAGCTTCAGACCTGGACTTTGGGATGTTCCACTCTGTGCTGTTTACTCACTCACAGCTCCCCACACTTTAACAGCAACAAGTTTGTGGTAGGTCAAAGGGCATAGCTCCCCCAATTCAAGAAATCTTTAGAGCCTGTTCTCTTTATTTTAAGTTCAAAAATATAATTTATTCAAATGTGTCAAGTCAAACCAATTATTGCACATCTTATTCCAATTATTTAATGTTTACCTTACACGAGTAATTAATATACAACCGTTGATTATGGAGAGATTATGGAGTTTCAGTGGACAGTGACAAGAGGGTTATATACTGACCTGTCCCCATAGAGCCCATGCAGTGTCTGCACCAGCCCCACTGTGACCCACAGCTCAACATATGCCAGTTTGTGGCTTCTAATCATGGACAATACCTTGTACTGGTAGATAAGTGAGTTTATAGAATCATAGAGCACTACGGTACAGTACAGTAATCCTCTGGAGTGCATGATTCTTCCATGGTGTTGCTTGGTAGGGAGATTCAGGATGCTGATTTGGGTAAAAAAAGGAATTTTCTAGGTTAGCTTGTACTGTGAGCGGTAATCAAGCTTCCAGACAGTGGTGCTCCCATCTGATTACTGCCCTTGCTTTTGTGGCTGGTAGCAATTCTGTAACAGAGGTGCTATCAAAGTGTCCTTGCCAAGTTGCTACAATGCATTGTGCAGATACACTACAGCCCTGGTGCTTCAATAGTAGACAGAGGGAATGTTCAGAGTAATGGATGAAGTGGCAATTGAAAAAGTTGTTTCAACCTAAATGATAGCAAGCTTTTTGCATCTTGACAGAACTGAATTTCTCCTAGAGTTCTAGACAAGGCTTGTTGATAGTAGAGTCTCACCCCACAGAATGCCCAGCATTTTATGCAGTCTTGTAGCCTGGGTATTTAACTATCTGCTCCAGATTCTCTGATTCAAGATTCAAGATTCAGCTTTGCTTATTGTCAGTCTGTTCCGCTGTCCAGCTGTGAGGGATGGTTCCACAGTGGAGGTCTCTCAACACAGGAGTCCTCCTACCCTGCACCTGGAATCTGGAGTGGAGGGTGCTGCACAGAGCAGTCCCAAAGCAACAGAAAGACTGGACGCTGGAAATCCAAAGCAACACACACAAAATGCTGGAGTGAACTCAGTAGATCAGGCAACATCTATGAAGATGAATAGACAGTCTGACGTTCCGTCTGGGTAGCTTCCAATCTGGTGGCATGAATATCAATTTCTCCTTCCAGTAAACAAATTCCCCCCAAATCCCCTTCCTCCATTCCCCACCCTGACCTTTACCTCTTTTCACCTGCCTATTACTTCACCCCGGGTCCCTTCCTCCTTTCCTTTCTCCTTTGGTCCATTCTCCTTTCCCAGCAGATTCCTTCTTCTCCAGCTCCTGACCTTTCCCACCCACCTGCTTCACCTATCACCTTCGAGCTGGCCTCCTTCCCCTCCCCCCACTGTGTACTCTGGCATCTTCTGCCTTCTTTTCCAGTCCTAATGAAAAGTATCGACCCGAAGCATCAGTTGTCTATTCATTTCCATGGATGCTGTCTGACCTGATGAGTCCCTCCGGCATTTTGTGTCTGTTGCTTTAGATTTTTAAGCTGGCTTACAAACTCCTGGGCCCCCTGCCATTTCTACAGCATGGAAGAATCTCCATGCCATGCTTACTTGGAATGTGAAAGGCTGTAGCACCTTCTTGTATCCTTGCAAGGGCCACTTCTGGTGTTTTGGTTGCACTTTGGCCCTGCGATCATGCTGGGGTAAAGGGGTTGCAGGAGAATATCCTCATTGCTCTGAAAAGGTCTGCTCCACATATGACTGATGAGGGCTCTGGCCCAGCCTGACCTTCCTCTGAACCCAGGTGTCCACAGAGAGGGAGCACACCATGACCACAGCCTCCTCGGAGGTTGTCTCAGACAGATGGGCATCATGGGGGCAGAACTGGACAGAGTGGAACTGGTTCCCCTTGAGGTAAGGAGCCTAAGGGTTGCCCAATCGAGATTTATAAAACCATGAAGGGCATTGATAAGGTGAATAGCCGTAATCTTTTCCCCATGGTACAGGAGTCTAAAACTAGAGGGCACAGGCTTCAGGTGAGAGGGGAAATGTTTAAAAGGGACCTGAGGGCAAGTTTTTCCACATAGAGAGTGGTGGGTCAGGAAGTGGTAAATACAGGTGCAATTACAGCATTTAAAAGACATTTGGATAGTTTGAAATGAAGGCAAAATGGATTAGCTCTGGTTGGTGTGGGTGACTTGCCCTCAGGACCTGTCTCCATGCTGTTCAACTCTACGACTGCAATGATCACATTTAAATCTCAAATTGTTGTGACGATTGGAAATTCCTAAAACAAAATGTACTGTTTTAAAAGGTTGCTCTGGAGGAAAGTGCCAAGGTTCAAGGCCCTCCTGCCATTAGACGCAAATTTGTTAAGATTTGAGTTAAATCCTTAATGAAATATTTACTTTAGGTTTGTAATAGATGATAATTGATATGTTAAGCTATACATTAGATTTTGCTTGTAATAGAGTATAATTTGAAATTAAAAAACAGCATTTAACTAGCAGAAGCTCCCCTCATTACTGACATTCCGGCTGTTTATTTTGTTTATTGATGGAACAGTAGCTGCAAAGCGATAAAACACCATGATGGGTTACAATGCATCAAGTGACTCTTTACATTAAGAGATTTGGCATATGATCACAACAGTTACAGAATTATTGTAATAATTGGCTAAAATCAGAGCAATGTGGAGTTCAGATGTTGGAGACAACTTTGTTGCTCATCTGCTGACAGCCTGAGACAGTGGTCATTCTAGAGGGGCAGGGCTTAATAACCACACAAGATCCTATCAAAGTTAAAGCTAAGTTTAGCAAGGTCCTTGTTATTCTAAAACTCCAGCAGCACTGCGCAAAATCCTTCAAATGGTAAAAGACATTTGCTCTATTTATCATCAGTGCTATCACCAGTAATAAAATGTGACCCCGTCGACTACTGGTGACATCAAACTCATGGTTAGAAATGTCTTTGACAAGCAAAACTGAGAGTTGGCTTTAAAATCCACCCCAGCTTGCTGGTGTCTTGGAATGAACTTTAAAATTATAAGTCAGAATGATAAGAAAAACATGAATAAGTAACATATTTTATCTATAAAAACTGTTATTTTTACTCATAAGTAGAATTTTGTGGTCAGTTATTCACATCCTTCTCTTTCCTTACTCACAATAAGTAAGTAAGGAAAAAACATGACAGATTGGTTGATAAAAATTCAATTCTTTTTAAAAGGTTAAATGTTCTGCTAAATGTGAATAAAAGATTATTACAAAGAATCTCGAAAGAGAACAAACGGGAAAACCTAATTTAAAAGCTCATTATCATTGTGGCCTTTTCCACTAATTTTGAAAAGGGGGAAACTCTATTACAAAATAAACGCTGCAGGTCTCACCCGTGCAGGGAAAAGCAGGATTAATATTTCAGGTTGACGATCTTTCTTCTTTCTTTAGTGTATCATTATGACACCTAAGAAATTTACTGGTCTTCTTATACTCAAGGGTGATGCTGGTTTTTGGAAGACCATAACACTCTGATCATTATATTCTTGAATTTTATTAAGAATAATAGTAAAAGGTTCAGTAACCAAAGGGTACAAATTGAAATTTTTACGAGAGAAACAGAGACCAGATCAGGAGCATTCAGATTAATGTAAGAACAGGAAAAGAACAACCAGTCCTTCAAGCCTGGTCTGCATTCATTAAGATACCACCTAGTCTTCTATCTCAATGCCATTTTCTATCACAATCCTTAAAATTTAGATTATCTTAAAATACAGATTTGGGAACAACTTTCAACATTTACCCAGAAGAAAATAAATGCAGAGCATAGGGGAAGAGCTGGGGATCAGGAAATGTAGAGGAGGCTTGACCCAAAAGCAGAGCAGTGAAGACAATATTCCAGCAAATGATATTTTTCATAATGGGCTGCAAAATAAGAAGCCATGAAATGCCACAAAACAAGAGAGAACAGAAACTAAACACAACAGGCGGCAAGGTAAATATTAGGCTAGGAGAGGGAAGCTAAGAGCAACGGCTTGAGGCTAGCTGGTTCAGTGAGTGAACAAGGACAGTGGATGGGAACTGGTGTTAATAGGCTGCAGGTGATGAGTGGGAAGTGAATCCTATTAGCTGGATAGAGACCGCGAGGTGCCTGCATATGCAGTCTGGGAGGTGTCAGAGGGAGCAGGCCTGACAGGGAACAGCTCTTTTGAAGAGTAGCAAAGATTTCCTTTGTTATTCTTCTTTGCGCTTTATACCGAAATTGACTATCCATGCAGACAATGAAGCTGAGCGTTCTTTACTAAGTTTCTTACAATCTGAGTAAAATTCTTTTACAAATCACTCTTTACCATTATTGAAGGAAGAAAAAGATATATTTTTATGGAGTCTTCCACAGACCCTAATAATTCCCTAAGGGTATATCCTTATACTCAAAACCTTCCATCAAAGGTGGATGCTATAATGTACAGACCTAAATTTTAAATTGGGAAGATTTTCACAAGCTATTTAGGATGTATGTCAGTACAAAGTTAGACACCTGTAGTTAGCATCTGTAATTAGCTACAGATGCTAGACAGACTAATGGGTGTGAAAAAATTGGTGACAGATGCCTACTCTGGGAAGCAAGATCACCAACAAAGGGAAGGGTAGCCATGATCATCAGTAAATACAAGTACTTCAGGAAGTGGAAACCTCTCAGAAACTCTGATATCCATGGATCTAATTCCTGATGTGCCACAACATCAGTGCACCAATAGAATATGGGGAGCTTGGGAAGAATGACTCCTTTGATAACTTGCAGGTAATGATTGAAGGGGAACTAAAAAATTATGATCTGCTGGTTATAGCAGACCACAATACTATAATAACATGGTCAGAGATATGATCAGGGGGATATACAGCACTGAATCAATGAACAAGTCAAAGATAAAATGACCAGTCAATCAGAATCAGGTTTATTATCATTCATAGGATGTGAAATTTGTTGTTTTGTGGCAGTAGTAGGGTGTAAAGACATAAAATTACTATAAATTACACAATAAGTAAATAGTACCAAAGGTTGAACTCCATTTCAGATTAAACTAATACACAAACTGATCTGGAAATCTTGAGATGGTAAAGAGGAAATTAGATAAATGGCAAGTGGCAAGTGAGAACCAAAAACATGCTGACAGACATAGGGCAGCATGACTTTAGTCAACTTCTGTCATAACAGGGGACCCAAATGCAAGACACAGGCACTGAAGTACTAGGAACAGGACTAGGTGGTCAAGAAAGCAAAGGAAGTGGGGAAGAAACGACGCTGGACAGGACACAGGCCTTGGACGAGACTAGGATACAGGGCCTGGGCTAGGACTAGACTAGGAAAACAGAACCTGGACAAGGAACAAGGAACTTGGAACCTGGACAAGGACTCCGAGCCAGAGACTGGACAGGGACCCGGAACCAGGGTCTTGACTCAGGCTCAGACTCCAGGTCAAGGCGAGGACAAGATGTGGCAAGGCAACAGGACTGGATGTGGTGGCAGGACGCAGTACTCCTGGGCAGGATGCGGGACCAGAACTGGCCGAGGGAGCACAGGAACGCAGAGCCTTGGTGGTCGAGCGAGCACAGGAACATGGAACACAGAGCCGGGACCCCTCCTTGGGAACAGGACTTGGGGCCGGGGCTCTACTCAGAGCCAGGACCCCTCCTAGGGAGCAGGACGTAGGGCTGAGACTCATACACAGGACACTGAGAGACAGATCTCCACTGAAGGTAGTGGCAAACAGCCAGACCTACCCAGCAGAGGCAAGGGCACAAAGAGACGATTCCCAACACAAGGTAGCGGCAAACGGCTAGACCTACCTAGCGAAGGCATGGACACAGAGACAGTTCTGAACTCAAGGTAGTGGCAAATGGCCGGACCTACCTAGCAGAGGCATGGACACAGAGATAGCTCCCAACTCAAGGTAGCAGCAAATGGCCGAACCTACCTACTGGAGGCAAGGCAGCAGGTGGAGGCTTCAGGCTAAGGCTACAGAAGGAAGAGGAAGGGAATGGAACAGTCCAGTAAATGAAGCTGAACCCAGGAGCTATTTATGTAGCAAGCCCAAAATCAGAATCATGCACCTCAATTAAGGCACACAACAGGACAAGGGAAAACCGGAAAACCTGAAATACGGATCGATGGACTGGACCGTGAACCGGAATGCGGACTTCACGGACCAGACCATGACAACTTCATTAACTTTGGAAAAGCCCTGGACAGTTTTCACTTTGAAAGCCCCTGGAAAATCCCATTTGTATGGAATTTCCCACTTGATGATGGATATCAAAGACAACTAAAGAGAGATGCTAATTGCGAAGTCAGCAGAAGGTAAGAAGTAGACAAAAGAAGAGGCTGCGAGCCTAATCTGATATTTGACGAGATTCGGGGTTGATACTGTGCCTTAAGAATCCCCATTCCTGCTTATATTTTCCAAGGGTTTAAAAACTCTATCAACATCACCCTTGAATATTCTCAGTGACTGCGTTCTCACATCTGCTGACTAGAGTACTTCAAAGAGATACATCCTTCTGCCCAATGCAGACTGCTTCAGTATTACTGCAGAGGTCAAGCAGGTGGTGTTTTGGCAACATTTGCTTCCAGTGTTACAATGGACTGAGTTACACATGATAACAGCAAGGGAGGAAAATGATGGACACAAACTTTCCATTTGAATCATGTGTCCTAGCTAAAGGCATCAGGCTTTTTTCAGATTCTCAGAAAGACAAGGAGCAGAATGTAGATTGACTGACAAGATGGTTTCAAACCTTGGGCTGGAAGTAATCCCAGGCAAACAAACTTGATGAGTATTAATCAGAAGAAAAACAAGGTTACATTTAAGGTGAGAGTGGAAACATTTAATAGGAACTTGAGGGTTTTTTTTTCCCTTTTTTTTTACACAAAGGGTGGTATGTATGTGGAATGAGATTCCAGACAAAGTGGTTGAGGGAGGTACATTAACAATGTAGAAAAGACAGTTGAACAGGTGCGTAATATGAAAGGTTTAGATGTTAATGGGCCAAATGCTGGCCACTGGGATTAGCTTGAATTGGCATCATATTCGGCATGGACCAATTGGTTCAAAAGCCAGTTTCTGTGCTGTTTGACAATGATCAGCAGCAAGGTTAGAGAAGAAATGAGTGAAATCTTCTCCTTGAGAAGTCTAACAGTGAAACTTAACAGGATCATAGCAGTGAAGAATTCACAAATCTAAGCTTTCCTTTGTTCTACTGAAGAACATTGAAGATTAAAGCAAGTGAAACTAAAGAAAAAGCTGATCAACAATAAAGATCACAGTGTTGTTTTGTGGTTCAAGGTGTAGGAAGCTTATAACAAGAACGTTTCAACGTTTAGAGAAAGCTCAAACAAATGGTTGTGGCAGACTCTTGTAATCTTCTGTCTAAGAATCTCAAACCAACAACTGCATCAAAGGACAAATGCAAAGACTCTTGTCCGTAAGTAAATAGCGGGAGATGGTGAGGGTTTTGGATATGTGTGACAAACAGAACCATGTATCATGCTAAGAAAAGGCCTGTGCCGAATATCATTTGGAAAAAAATAACAAAAGAAAATGGCCTCAAGGGGAATAGTAGTGAAAGATGTGTATATGACCGACTTGGAACACCATCTGAGAGGCCGTAGGAGGACAGCAGTGGGGTTCTTCCATGGAAGAGTTGTAAAACAATTGAAGCATTAAGTGAAACAGAAAATACTGGGAACACATCTGAGAAACATCAGAGAAGAGAGGAAGAGATTAATGTAACACACACAAAATGCAGGATGAACACAGCAGCCCAGGCAGCATCTGTGGGAAAGAGTAAACAGTCAATGTTTCGGGTCGAGGTCCTTCATCAGTCCCGATGCAGGGTCTCGGCCTGAAATGCCGACTGTTTATTCTTTTCAATAGATGCTGCCTGGCCTGCTGAGTTGCTCCAGCATTTTGTATGTATTACTTTGATTTCCAGCATCTGCAGATTTTATCTTGGAAGAGACTATTGTTTCAGGTCTAAGACCTTTTGTCAAGAATTTTAAACAGTACCGAGAAAGCTATAGATGGTGGTGAACCCGCGCAGAGCAAGGTCTAGAATGTACTCAGACTTGAAATAAACATGACAACACAAACAAAATCTGAAGGTGAAATCGCAAATAGCAGTACTAGAAATGGAACTCCTACGATTGGTCACTGAGTGTTCAGCACGAAGCCTTTAAGTACAGGCCTTCCATGGAGGAATGTGGCAGGCAATAACTGGCAGCTAACAATACTCCGGGAGGACCATTACCCGGGTCTGCCCTACGTTGATGTACTATCAACTTTATGTTCCAGTGAATGGGTGCCACCACTCTAGAGCTGGGAATTATAGTTGAAGGGGGCTCTCTTCCCCCATTAGGTGCTTCTAACTGTCAGGAAAGGCATCTGTTTTTTGATTTTGTGATCCTGGGCAGTAAGTAATAAGTAAGTTTTAACTATTAAAGAATATGGACCAACTTGCCTGCCTGGAATTCAGCCTCGTTGCATCCTGGCTGGGGGTTAGGTTTTTGTGGTCGGTCTATATCACAAACGGATACTTGGACCCCTCCAACCAGGGCTTCTACGCCTCCAGTGCCAGTTTAACAGCCAATAATTCCCGATTTCTGATGCCATAGTTTGCCTCCGCGGGAGAAAGAAGTCTTGAGTAGAATGCAGTTTGTGGTCCAAGGCAAGTTCTTGTGTCAAAGTGGCCCCTATTCCTATGTCCAACTCTTCGACCTCCACCAAGAGAGGCAAGTCTGGGTCTGATGGAACTAAGATAGGCATGGATGTAAACCTTTGCTTTAACTCTGCAAAAGCCACTTCGGCCTCTGGGATCCAGCAGAAGGCCCCAGTAGATTTCTTGGTGAGGTTGGAGAGCAGTGCCGCCACTGAACTGAAATTGCAAATGAACCACCTGTAAAAGTTGGCAAAACTTTGAAACTGCTGGAACTGTTTCACAGAGGTGGGTTGTGGCCAATTCCACACGGCCTGGGTTTTATCCGGGTTCATTTGTAGATTGCCATTAGATATAATAAATCCAAGGAAGGAGACCGTATTTGCATGGAATTCGCTCTTTGAGCTTAACACATAGTTGATTCTTGAGAAGCCGTTGTGGAATTTGCTGGACATGTTCTTGAGTGGATCGGGAGAAAATGATTATGTCTTTCAGGTAGACAAAGACAAAGTGGTGTAGCACCTCCGGGAGCACCTCAGTGATGACGGCTTGAAATTACTGCTGCAGTGTTTGCAAACCCGAGAGACATGACACAGTATTCATAGTGGCCCATAGGTATGTTGAGCACTGTTTTCTGTTCATCTCCCTCACAACTGCAGATTAGGTTGTTGGCGTAACAGAGGCCCAATATGGTAAATATTGCAGCTCCCTAGAGAATATCAAAGGCCGTGTTCATGAGAGGCAGAGTGTACTGGTTTTTAACAGTGATCCTATTTAGTCCCCCTATAGTCTATGCAGGGCTCTAGTCCGCAATCATTCTTGGTAACAAAGAAAAACCCGGCCTCAGTGGGAGATGTGGACAGCTAAATAAACTCAGGCATCAGATCTTCTTGGATGTAGTCTCCATGGCTTTTCTTCCTGGGGCCGACAGAGAGTAAAGCTGTCCCTGAGGAGGACAAGTACAGCAGATCGATGGAGCATTCGATCTCCATGAATGGTGGCCTTTTTTTGCTGAAGACCTCCAGCAGGTCTGAATATTCTGGAGGTACTCTAGACCAATCAGATGAACTGGAGTTAGAGGTGGAAGGTTCAACAGATAATTCAGGAGGTATGATGGAAGTTGTCTCGAAGGCTGAGTCAGAAATAAACTCAAGACGTAGTTTGGGAGGTAACTGGGAAGGTGTCTTCGGCCCCTTTTGGAGGCATTTCTTTTTGCACTGTTTTGAACAGCCCAGATAACGCCAGTAGTCCAATTGACTCTTGGGTTGTGGAATGACCCAGAATGAGTGGTATTTTGGGGGAGTGAATGAGGTGGAGCAGGACTGATTCCACATGCTGGACAATCTTGAGCTTCAGCAGGGGATGTTTGGTGGTTGATCTGCCCCAGCATCAAAGGTCTCCCATCCAGGTCCGTGGTAACGAACCACTGGTTGAGATGAGATAAGGGATATTCAATCTTCTGGCCAATCCAAAGTCCAAAAAAATTCCCTGCTGCACCGGAGTCAATAAAGGTGCCTAGGGAATGTTTTAAGTCTTCCAATGAAAGTGGCACTGGGAGCACCACTTCCCGGGAGTTTCCCAGCAGCTTGGGACAAGAGGTCTGATAATGTCTGTCCTCCCCACGGTAAATGCAGCACCTGTCTGTCCTTCTCTCCCTTTCAGCTCTGGAAAGCCTGGTCCATCTTCTTTACATAGGCTTCTCAGAGGCTGGGATCAGCAGCGGTTAAGGAAATAAGACAGGACAGAGGACAGTCAGTGGGAGGGTCTCTTCAGAATGATCTCCTTTGTCTCATCCTTCTCCTTTCTGTTAATCAGTTATCGAGTCAAATCACCAGGTCCTCAAGGCTCTCTAGATCCTACACCAGGTCTTGGGGCACAAGGGCATTCTTCTGCTTGTCATTCAATCCCTTGTGGTATAGAGTGGTCAGTGCTTTCATATTTCAACTGCTCTCCACAGCCAAGGTACGAAATTCTATGAAATAATTGACCACAGACTGATTTCCCCTGGTGCAAGTTCAGGAACTTTATCACAGACCCATGTCCTCTGGCGGGGCACTAGAACACCCTCCTCAAAGTCTCTGAAAAGAGACCTGCACTGGTACAGATAGTTGAATCCTCCTTCCAGAGTGTGGTGGCCCAGGCAAGGGCTCTTCCAGGAAGGAGCGAGATGGTATAGGCTACCTTGTTACATTCTGACAGGAACTTGGATGGCTGTAGTTTGAAGGCCAAGGAGTATCGTACCAGGATGTTGCAAGGAGCGACTGAGGAGAACCCAAGTGCAGGACACAGGCACGGAGATTGAGTTGGGGATGCTTGCGCAGACGTGAACATTGAACAGCAAACAGGAGGAATCTTGACACGGAGCTCTGATATGGAGTCTTGACATGGAGACGGGGTATTCATGAAATATCTTGAAACTGGAGCTGAACTTACAACCAACGGTTCCAAGCGGTCGGGAAACAAAGTTATCACACGGAAATAGACCAACGAACTGGCTACCAGTGGTTGTGACGCCAGGGTTCTTATACTGCAGTTCTTGATGGAGACCAAGTGTGCTGTCATCAAGCGAATTAGCAGTAAATGGGAATAACGATTGGAATCAAAGCATAATCAAAGGAGATTAGGGGCAAGATAGGGGATGAACAATCGAGACCATGATAGTACCCCCCCCCCCACCAACGGGAGCCTCCTGGCAATCCACCAGGCTGGTCCGGATGGTCCCAATGGAAATCACGGATGAGGGAAGGATCCAAGATGAAGGAGCAGGGAACCCAGGAATATTCCTCCGGGCTGTATCCTTCCCAATCAACCAGGTACTGGAGGCCCCTGTCTCCGCAGCGCACATCCAGTAATCACCGGACGGTGTGTGCTGGGTAGTCGTCAATGATCTGGGCAGGTGGAGGGGATTCAGCTGGAGGGCACAAAGGGCTGACAGATACTGGTTTCAATTGAGAAACGTGGAATGTAGGATGGATGTGCATAGATCTGGGCAGTTTGAGTCAGACCGCTGTAGGGTTGATAATACTCTCAATCTCGAAAGGTCCTAGGAAGCGAGGGGAGAGTTTCTTGGGCTCGTTCTTGAGGGGGAACTCTTTAGAAGAGAGCCAAACCTTTTGCCCAGGTCGATTAGGTGCAGGAATCTGATGGCAATTGGCAATCCTCCAGTTGCGGTCGGCTGAGTAGAGCAGGGCCGAGCGTGTGTCTTCCCAGATCTTGTGGCACACGCGGAGATGGGCCTGAACGGAAGGCACAGCAATGTCGTCTTTATGAGTGGAGAACAGAGTGGGTTGGTAACTGAGGGAGCATTCAAAGGGAGACCTTCCGATGGCAGTGCTGACCAGGGAGTTGTGGGTGTACTCTACCCAAGCGAGATGAGTACTCCAGGCGGACGGGTTGTTGGCCGTTATGCACCACAGTGCTGCTTCCAAATCCTGGTTATCCCGTTCTGTTTGACCGTTCATCTGTGGATGAAAGCCGGACAACAGACTTACTGAGGCTCCAAGGGCTTGACAAAAAGAACTCCAGACTTGAGAGACGAACTGGGGAACCCGATCAGAAATAATGTCCGAAGGAATCCCGTGAAGGTGGAAGACGTGATGGACGAGAAGGTTGGCTGTTTCATGAGCTGTAGGGAGTTTGGGAAGAGCTACGAGGTGTACAGCTTTGGAGAAGCGGTCCACCACGGTGATTACGGCAGTGTTCCCATGTGAAGGGTGCAGTCCCGTAATGAAATCCAGTGCTATGTGAGACCAAGGGCGGCCAGGGACAGGTAGGGAACTAAGCAATCCAGCAGGTGGTCCGTGGGAGGCTTTTCTATGGGCACAAACAGAACAGGCAGAGACAAAGGAATGGGTATCCACGTCCATGGAGGGCCACCAGAAATGCCTCTTCAGAAGGGACAGCATCCGATCAACCCTGGGATGGCAGGCGAAATGAGACGTGTGCCCCCACTGGAGAACCTGAGATCAAACAGAATCGGGCACTAAAAGGCGATTGGAGGGTCCGTTGCCTGGGTCAGTTTGGGCCCATTGGGCCTCTTTGACTATAGCCTCGATCTCCCAGGTGAGGGCATCCACCACACAGGATAGTGGAAGGATGGTCTAGGGTTGGGAAGACCCTCCTTGGAAATGTACTGATGGGAGATATATATTGGATATATTGAAGGTTCTTGTGATTGGTCCAGACGATAAACAGATGTTCCACTCCCTCCAGCCGTTGCCTCCACTCCTCCAAAGCAAGTTTGACCACCAGTAACTCCCGGTTCCCTACGTCGTAATTTTGTTTGGTGGGGGACAGCCAGCGAGAAAAGAAGGCACAGTGATGAAGCTTCTGGTCAGGACCTGAAGGTTGGGAAAGGACCGCTCCCACCCCAGAGTCAGAGGCGCCGGCCTCCACAATGAATTGACAGGAGGGGTCTGGTTGGACCAGCATGGGAGCGGAGGTGAAATGCTGTCATCAAGTGAATTAGAAATAAATGGGAATGTAGCGATTGGAATCAAGGCATAATCAAAGGAGATTAGGGGCAAGATAGGGGGTAAACAATCGGGACCATGACACGGGAATCCTTGGCAAACCTCAGGGTTACCATCGGTGCAGCAATTCCTCATGAGTACTGATGGAGTCTCCAGTTAGAACATGCCCAGAACCGGCAGTCTCTGTGGCTGAACTTGGATCCTGCCTACCAGAGTCGGAGAATTTCTGGGGAGTGGTGGGGTTCTCCTGAAACATGTTGTTAAGATTCCCTACCATTGCTCCCTGGTAGGCCAATGTGGTTTGCAGGCGTTCATTCCCTGATGGGTTCAGGATGGCTCAATTGTGCTGTAATGACACAGTTATGGATGGTGGTGAACCTGAGCAGAGCAGGGTCTAGAATACACCAGACCCAGACTTGAACAGTGGCACTAGAAATGCAACTCCTATGATTGAGCACTGAGTGCTCAGCACGAGGCTTTTAAACTCAGATTTTCCATGAAGGAATGTGGCTGGCAATAGTTAGGAGTCTCAATCATAAAGGGACGACAGCAGCTAACCGTACTCCCGGGAATTGGACTGCTGAAACTTGGATGCCTACCACTGTCCATTCTGGACCATGACAGAAACAGTTTTTCATTCTGCAGATACTGCCTGATCTGCTGAGTGTTTCCTACATTTTCTGCTTTGTTTTTTTGAATTGAAATGGATTCAGTTTCAAAACCTAGAATGAAAAAAATGTGCAGATGCTAGAAATCCAAATAACACACACAAAATGCTGGAGGAACTCAGTAGGCCAGGCAGCATCTATGGAAAAGAGTTTACTCTTTTACTCCAGCATTTTGTGTGTATTACTCAGTTTCAAGATCTGTTTGTCCAAAAGCTTGTTACTGTCATGGTCCGGTCCGTGAAGTCCGCGAGCTGGTTCACGGTCCAGTCTGTGGACTCTGGACTCCGGGTCCTCTGGCTGTCCCTTGTTTCAGTTGGGCTTAATCATAGGCACCTGATGCTCGTCTTGGGGCTGGGAATATAAGTGGCCCTGGATTCGAGTGTGGTGGCTGGTTCATCTCATCAGTATCCTGTCCTCGTCTCCGTGGGGTAAGTCAGGCCTTCTTTGCCATTACCCTGCAGTTGGATCTGTCCCTTCCTATCCTTGCCTCCATTGGGTAAGCCAGGCCATCTTTGCTGTTACCCTGGGGCTGGACTGTTCCCTTCCCTTCCCCTTCCTTCTGAAGCCTTGCCCTGCAATCTGTGTCTGGAGCCTTGCCCTGCAACCTTGTCAAGTTCTACCACCAGAGCGAGACCGGAGCTTTGCTGTGTCAGGATATGGACCTGTCTGTCATTGAGTTGGAACTGTCTCTGTGTCCATGCCTGCGCTAGGTAGGTCCGGCCATTTGCCGCTACCTAGAGTAGGGAACCATCTCGTCGTGTTCAGCATTCTGTGTAGAGCCCCGGCCCCGTGTCCTGTTCCCTAGGAGGGGTCCCGGATCTGTGTTCCATGTTCCTGTCTCTCAGGTTCAAGGCTCCATGTTCCCATGCACTAGACCAAGGCTCTGTGTTCCTGTCCTCCCCAAGACCAAGTCAAGGCTTCCGGCTTTGTGTTCTGAGGTTCCTGACTCCCAAGACCATGTCACGTCTTCGCCTGGTTCCGGAGTCTGAGCCCGGGTCAAGACCCAGGTTCTGGGTCCTTGTCCAGTCTCTGGCTTGGAGTCCAAAACCAAGCCTCGTCATGTCCTCACCTCAAAGAACCCAAGCCTCTTCATGTCCTCACCTCAAAGAACCCAAGCCTCTTCATGTCCTCACCTCAAGGAACCCAAGCCACGAAGAACCCAAGCCATGTCCAGTCCTGTAGCCACGTCATGTCCTCGCCTAGTTCTGGGGTCCGACCCCGAGTCAAGACCCAGGTTCTGGGTCCTTGTCCGGTCTCTGGCTTGGAGTCCAAGCCCAGGCTCCCAGTTCCCAGTTCCTTGTCCTGGTCCCGCTTGCCTAGTCAATGTCCTAGCCCAAGTCTGTGTTCTTGTCCCAGCTCCTAGTCTGCATCCAGTCACGTCCCTAACTCAGCTCTCTAGTCAAGTCCTGTTCCTGGTACTTCAGTGTCTGTGTCTTGCATTTGGGTCCCACCCAGCACCCCCATATGACAGTTACAGACAACAAAGTACTTTTTAAGTAGAGTCTCTGTAGAAACACAGAAAATACAACAGCATTGTGTGCACTACAAGCTCTCGCCCCTCCACTCATTGCATTGTCTAATTTTTTCCATTGATTGAGGGGCAAATTATCACTGAGATTCCAGGAATAATCCCCACTCTTCTTCTTAGGAATATCTTGCATTCACATGTGAGGACAAAGGGCCAAATCTTTACATCTTCTGTCAAAAACTTTGCAGTAATCCCATTAAACGGCACCGAAATTAAGATTCCGCAGTTTGGCTTCACCAGGTAACCCAGCCCAGGTAGAGAGTTAAATACAAGAGACTCTGCAGGTGCTGGAGATCTGGAGTAACACACACAGCCTCCTAAATACTATATACAGATGAGATGCAAATATGGGTCTCACGCAGATGGGCGAAAGGGCCAGTTTCTATGCTTCACATGCACAGCTCTACGACTCTATGAATAAATTAAGCCACACCACTAAAACCGCACCCTTCCTCAAACTACAACCGATCCGCATTTTCTCTTTTCTGCTGCAGGCAGTACTACAGTGATATTGAAAGCTGAGATACAATTAGCAAACAACCTCGACTACTTCTCTGTAAATTTTAATACTCCCTTGTACAGAGACACAGATACCATTCTGTCGTTAGAATGGATATTGAACTTCTGGACAATGTGATCTTTCTGGGCGCTGTCACCGTACTCAGCGCTCTTCAGAACGGTAAGGAAACGACCAGGAGCTAGTAAGCGGATCGACATCAGTTATTGCCGGTCAGGTAGAATCTGTGGAGGCGAATGAACAGTCGACGTTTCGGCTGCGAGGAAGGGTTCCTATCCGAAACGTCGACTCTATTTCTCGCCTCCGATGCCGCCTCACTCGCTGAATTCCTCCAGCTTTGCGGGTTGCTCCAGATTTAAACACCCGCAGTCTCTTTTGCCTATCTGTTGAAGTTATTGCCGTCGCGTGTGTTGGTGTCTTTTAGTAAGAACTGTTCGTACTCTCCGTTTCAGTCTTCTTCGCGTACACGGTGCAGAACGAATCCGTTCATCCGCGCACTTCAAACACAGCTTTCGATCGGGTTAACGTGGCAAAGTAAGTAACGGCATGGCATTCGTATAGGTAAAGGAAATATAGATGGTTCACCAACCTTCGCTTGCCTTTATCTTTACTTACAGTCAACAGAGCATTGCATTAAATGTGATTAATTCTTTAATTAAGAATAAGCAGCTCGATTGATAGAAATTGGTTTGAAGTTTTTGAAACCAACGCGTCTCCCAGTGTCTTTCATCACCGACCGGTCAATCAAAAGGAAATGCGTTCAATAATAAACGGCGGATAGAAACGAAATATTGTGGATGCAGGAAACGTGAGATAAACGCAGATCATGTAAATTAAAAATGCTAAAACACGAAGCAGGTTGAGCAGTGGAAAGTGTAACAGTTAATGTTTAGGATGGAGGTCCTCCTTGAGTTTATGACTGCATCTGAATTTCCCTAACTTTTGAGGAAAAGTTAATTTAACAATGGTTTCTGCTCCAGCCTAACTGAGTCAGTTAATGCCTAACACGAGAAGATCTGCAGATGCTGGAAATTCAAGCAACATACATAAAAGTTGCTGGTGAACGCAGTAGGCCAGGCAGCATCTATAGGAAGAGGTACAGTCGACAATTCGGGCGGAGACCCTTCGTCAGGACTAACTGAAAGAAGAGATAGTAAGAGATTTGAAAGTGGGAGGGGGAGGGGGAGATCCGAAATGATAGGAGAAGACAGGAAAGGGAGGGATGGAGCTAAGAGCTGGAAAGTAGATTGGCAAAAGGGATACAAGGCTGGAGAAAGGAGAGGATCATGGGATGGGAGGCCTTGGAGGAAAGAAAGGGGGAGGGGAGCACCAGTGGAAGATGGAGAGCAGGCAAGGAGTGATTGTGAGAGGGAGAGAGAGGGAAAATAATGCCTAAGTAGCCTTATTCGGCATCATAGAAACGGGATGATAAGGTAGACTTAAGATACAAATCATCCGTAATATAACTGAATGATTGAACAGGCATGAGATGCTGCAGAACCCAACCCTGATCCCACATTTCTGACTTTTTAAATATAAGTTAGTGCATAAAAATACGTGCAAGTCAAGTGACTGATTTGGTGGAGTAGTGCACACAGTGCCGTGTTATTAGAGGCTCATGGGCGCCAGGTCAGCTGGGGGCGATGGAGTTGGGGGTTCAGTCCCAGCATCCTCTGAAGTCCTCCCGTTTCCTCCTACAGTCCAAATATCTTAATTGGTCATTGTAAATTGTCCCTTAATTAGGCTACGGTTAAATCAGGGTTGCTGGGCCGTACAGCCCTTGGCCTATTCCGCACGGTAACTTGACGTAAAAAAATATCATCTTATGTCCCAATTACAAACAAGATAAACGATGCTGGAAATCCAAGCAACACACCCAAAATGCTGGAGGAACTCAGCAGGTCAGGCAGCACCTATGGAAAAAAAAGTACAGTCCATGTTTCAGGCCAAGATCCTTCCGCAGGACTGGAGAAAAAAAGATGAGGAGTGAAGAGTTAGAGGTGGAGGGGCAGTGGAGGGGAGGGGATGGAGAAACACGAGGTGACAGGTGAAACGGGGGGAGGGTTGAAGTAAAGAGTTGGGTAATTGATTGGTGAAAGGGGTACAGGACTGGAGAAGGGGGAATCTAATAGTAGAGGACAGAAGGCCGTGGAAGAAAGGAAAGAGGGAGGAGCACCAGAGGGAGACAATGGGCAGGTAAAGAGATAAGGTGAAAGAGGGGAAAGGGGATGGGGAATAGAGAAGGGGGGCAGGGCTTCCAGGTGACACCTGCGAGTCTGATGGGGTCACCTATTGTATCTGGTGCTCCCGGCCTGGCCTCTTGTATATTGCTGAGACCTGGTGTAGATTGGGAGACCACTTCGCTGAGCACCTACGCTCCGTTGGCCAGAAAAAGCAGGATCTCCCAGTGGCCACCTATTTTAACTCCACTTCCCATTCCCATTCCAACATGTCCATCCATGGCCTCCTCTACTGTGGCAATGAGACCATGGAGGAGCAACAACTTGTATTCCATCTGGGTACCTCCAATCAATCTGATGGCATGAACATTGATTTCTCAAACTTCCAGTAATGCCCTCTGCCTTCTCTATTCCCCATCCCCTTTTTCCTCTCTCACCTTATCTCCTTACCTGCCAGTCACCTCCCTCTGGTTCTCCTCCCCCTTTTTCTTTCTGCCACGGCCTTCTGTCCTCTCCTATTAGATTCCCCTTTCTCCAGTCCTGTACCTCTTTCACCAATCAATTACCCAACTTTTTACTTCCCAGCTCTTGGTTTCACCTATCACTTCGTGTTCCTCCCTGCCCTCCCCCCACCTTCTAATCCTGACTCCTCATCCTTTTTTCTCCACTCCTGCTGAAGGGTCTTAGGCTGAAGTGTTGACTGTTTACTCTTTTCCATCGATGCTGCCTGGCCTGCTGACTTCCTCCAGCATTTTGTGTGCGTTCTTCTGATGCCTCATTTCCTCTTCCACTAAAATGCAGATTAGGCATATTCCTGGGTCCGTGAGGCTAAGGTTCCTTGACATATTTAAGAGTAGTATCGAGGCAGAATGAACAAATTGTTTTATTATTAAATAATATTTAATCATTGCCACTATTTGTGAATAATCTGATTTTAAATTACTGAAAGTAATACATTTATAGAATAATTTGCTTGTGATATTGAGATGGCTTCTGAAGAAATTTAGATAAAGTGGCATTTCTTGTTGCCCTGTCTATTAAATGTACTAAATTAATTTTAATTTGAAGATCTATAAATGGATGAAACTTTAGTGGAAAATTGTGATCATTATCACTCCTGCTTTAACTAGTGACACCTAGTTAAACATAAACATTTTCAAACTGATGTCAAGCTCTGATTTTGTGCTGGGTGCAATTTGCATTTGAACTTCCACAAGCACTTCTGTGCAAATTGTAGCTCAGCCTAATGGGAATCCATTATGTTCAAAGGTGTTAAACATCATTTGTCTATGTCTTTTATTTAATATTGTAACATTCCCTTCATGCTTACCAACAGAACTGCTCTATAACAGATGCCATAGCATCTGCCATGCACCTGGCCCTGACACACCTAGAAAACAAGGTCATTTCTGTCAGATTGCTGTTTCTGGATTTCAGTTCAGCATTCAACACTATTGTCCCACAGACCGTGGAGCACAAATTTCCTAGTCCACAGTGCAGCTGCGTGTTGGACTTCCTAACCGACAGACCTCAGACAGACAGGTTGCACAAGCACCCCCCCTCTCCCCATCGTCCTCAACACAGGTTCCCCACCGGGCTGTGTGCTGAGCCTTTTGCTGTGTGCTCTGCTCACATGTAACTGCGTGGCTAATCACCCAAGTAATCACGTTGTCAAGTCTGCCGATGACACAACAGTGGTGGGGCGAATGATGAGAGGAGATAGAAGACCTCGAGGCCTGTGGCCAGGCTAATGAGCTCTTCCTCAATGTCAACAAGACAAATGAGATGGTTATCAATTTAGAAGAACTCTCACCACTCACACCCCTCTTTACATTGGTGCAGATCTTGCACAAACTCTCATGGTCCCAGAACACACCCTATACAATCAAGAAAGTTCAGCAATGCCTCTAATTTCTGAGGAGGCTGAAGAGAGCTGGACTTTGCACATCCATACTTACGACCCTTCTGCTGATGTGCAGCAGATAGCATCCTAACATACTGCATCACTGCACGGTATGGAAACTGCACTGCAGCGAACAGGAAGGCTCTACAATGAGTATCAAAACTGCACAACCCATCAGTGGCACCACACTAGCCATCACCAAGGACATGGATACAGAAAGTGCTGGAAAAATGCCAGCAATATCATGGAGTATCCCACCACCACCACCAAACAGTTCATGGACTGTTTGTCTCACTCCCATCAGGGAGGAGGCCGCGTAGCATCTATGCCAGGACCACCTGACTCAAAAACAGTGAGCTCCCTCAAGCAGTAAGGCTGATCAACATCTCCACCCACTAACCCATCGAATCACACCCTCCACCACAGCTTTACCATTTCCTGTTAGAATCACCTTACGTACAGGCACTCCTTTGCCTAGCATCACTTTATGTACATATAATCAATCTATGTACATAAGCTATCTCATGCATTGATATTTATTGTATTTTTTTAATTATTGTGTTCTTTATCTGATTGTAATTTTTTGTGCTGCATCCAATCCAGAGTAACAATTATTTCAACGTCCTTTACACTTGTGTACTGGAAATGACATTAAACAATCCTGAAATGATTACATAAATAAGTTTTAACTACATAAGAAGTTACAAGAAAATAACATTAGAACACTTGCCCATTTTCTTCTATCGAGAGTCAACCAATTACAGAACCTTCCTCTTTTAAAGTTAGATTAAAGTAGTGCTTGTTTGGACAAAGAAATGTAAGGGTACCCTCCTTTTGGCAAAGTCTGTATTAGGAAAATAAGAGCAAGCAAGCAAAGTCATTGTTAGTTTAATGATGGTTAACAAACTTGCTGGTTTATCAGTACATGTGAAAACGAGCTAGAGATTCCCATGAAATATCACTTTGTTGAGAAGGTAAACTGGAAGGGCATTTGTATTCCTCGTTTCAACTAAACTGAGAGAAGAAGGACGATTACAGTAAGAATCCTGAGACAACGTAATCTTGGATGTTTTTATACAACACAAGTGTCTGGCACTTAATGTGGTGGTAATAGAAAAAGTGTTGAGATTGAGCAGAAGGAAAGCAGAGGTCTCAGGATGCAGCACAGTTCAAGAAAGTGACACAGCGGAAACAACACTGCATGGCAAACCAGAACTGTGCAGGTTGTCGAGGTGGTAGGCGTGCAGTGTGTTGGCCTTCATTAGTCATGGAATTAAGTTCAAGAGTCGCAAGGTAATATAACATTTTGGTTAGACCACACTTGAAGTATTGTGCTCATTTCAAGTTGCCTCATTATTGGAAGGAGGTTGAAGCTTTAGAGAGAGCACAGAGGAGATTTACCAGGATACTGCCTGGATTGGGGAATGTTATCTTCTGAGGAAAGGGTGAACGAGCTAGCCTTTTCTCTTTGGAGGGAAGGAGGGTGAGAAGAATCTTGATAGAAGTGTATAAGATAAGAGGCATAGATAGAGTGTCCAGCCTGAGCCTTTTCCCCAGGGTGGCTATGGTTAATATGAGAGGGCATATTTTTAAGGTGGGTGGAGGAATGTTTAGGGGCGATGTCAGGGGTCAGTTTTTACACAGACAGTGCAGAGTGCATGGAAGGCACTGCCAGCGATTGTGGTACAGGTGGATGTGTTTGGGGCATTTAAGTGGCTCTTAGATAGGCATGTGGATGGAAGAATAATGAAGAGCACTGTGGGAGTGAAGGGTTAGACTGATCTTAGAATAGCTTAAGAAGTCAGCACAATATTGTGGGCTGAAGGGTGTTCTGTGTGCATTTGGTATTTGGTATTGGTAGCATCTAAACACTGGACTCTGTGACAACAATGTCACAAAGCTGAATCACACAGCTGAATGGCATCCCAACATTTACCTGATGACAGTGTGTAGCCACATACCGGCAGTATTCAGATATATTTTTCATGTTTTGAATTTTTAGATATAAGTGCCTGATATCTAAGTCTTAGAAATATCTACAGTGCAGCAGGTAACGCTTCTCAGAAGCAGAACAAGGGCAGGAAGTTTCAGAAAAGGGATTTCCTCTTTAGCAATATGCGGCATAAGAAAGGGATATGCTCATTCCTTTAAATATTCAACAAATGAAATGCAATGTCCAGTTTACTTCATGTCACAGCAGAAATAAAAACCATCTGAAATAGCTCTTCTTTTAGGTTTGTAACTACATAAACTGCTTTAATGATTCTGTTCTCTTGTGGTTTTGCCTCAAGACCTCTCTTTTTATGTACACAAAATACTCTTAAATACATCAGAAAATAAATTATTGCTGTTGAGTTAGTTATCTGTAGCAATGGTCGCAAAGATGGATAAATATCTTCTCACTTAATTGCTGCCCCCACCTGCACCTTCAGACTTTTGCACACAGATAACTGGTTAGAGGGTGGAATTACCATCAATATTGACAGCACAGGACCTTAGGTTAATACTTCAGGTTTGATCTTCCTCCATTAGAATGAGCACAGCTGAAGTGTCTTTCTCTCAAGTCACCGAGCTTTCAAGTTCAGGATACATCTCATTTAAGGTACTTCCCTAGTTCCCTGTCAAATTCCATCGCCTGTTCACATCAACTTAACTCACCTGCTTCATTCTGCACCCCACCTTAATTTTAAACACCCAAGTTACTTTATCATTGCTGTCATGATACTACCTTTGCCTGCAAAATACAAGTTTTAAATAGAACTCACAAGTGATGTAGCACACTGTCTTGTTATTCATTCCCAGAGCACAGATATCAATAGCAAATTCAGCATGTCCTGCCCAGAGAGAGTGGTATTAGAGCTTAATCCAGTGTAGACTGAAGGTAATTCTTTGTAGTAGTTTCATGGAGTTCTACAGCTGACAAATTCACAACGGAAGAAAGACAAACACATATGTGTGATAGTCCAATCCCAAGCAAAAGAAAATCTGCTGGAAATCTAAGCAACACACACAAAATGCTGGAGGAACTCAGCAGGCCAGGCAGCATCTATGAAAAAGAGTAGAGCCAATGTTTCTGCTGAGACCCTACAGTAGGACTGGAGAGAAAAGGATGAGGAATCAGGGTTAGAAGGTGGGGAGAGGGGGAGAATGAAACACAAGGTGAGAAGTGAAACTGGAAGTGGGTAGCAGTGAAGTAAAGAGCCGGGAAGTTGACAGGTGAACGAGATAGGGGTTAGAGAAGGGGGAATTTGATAGGAAAGGACAGAAAGGCATGGAAGAAAGAAAAGGGGGAGAAGCACCAGGAGGAGGTGATGTGTAGGTTAGGAGATAAGGTGAGAGAGGGAAAAGGGAATGGGGAATGGTGAAGGGGGGCATTACCATAAGTTTGAGAAATTGATGTTCATGCCATCAGGTTGGAGGCTACCCAGACGGAATATAGCTGTTGTACCTCCAACCTGGTGTGGCCTCATCGCGACAGTGGAGGAGGCCATTTACTGACATGTCAGAATGGGAATGGGAAGCGGAATTAAAATGGGTGGCCACTGGGAGATCCCACTTCTTCTGGCGAACATATGTTTTGTCTTGAATCGTAGGTATGCTACAGCATGTTTCTGTTGTATCATCTTTCCAGTCTTGAAGAAGGGTCTTGGCATGAAACATCAATTGTTTATTCACTTCCATAGATGCTGCCTGACCTACTGAGTTCCTTCAGCATTCTGTGTGTGTTGCTTTAGATTTCTAGCATCTGCAGAATTTCTCATGTTTATATTTCCTTCCAACTGGATTTTGAAGTAGTCCTTAATTTTGACTTAATTTAAGGTTCATTGCTGCTGCCCTTTGTTTTTTCTCAGTCAGATGTGTTGCTTTCCCAAAATGGTTTGTAACTTTCCAGCTCAAGTGCTTATTAAAATTGAATGTGAAACTAGAACTTTACTCTTAATTTCCCATTTCATTCTCAGATTTCCTACATTTTGTTTGTGTTCTAAAGACTGGATGAACTTTTCTATGCATCACTTATTCCAAATGACTAAACAAATAGAAACATAGAAACATAGAAAACCTACAGCACAATACAGGCCCTTTGGCCCACAATGCTGAGCCAAACATGTACTTAACTTTAGAAATTACCTAGGGATACCGATAGCCCTCTATTTTCCTAAGCTCCATGTACCTATCTAGGAGTCTCTTAAAAGACCCTATCGTATCTGCCTCCAGCACAGTCGCCGGCAGTCCATTCCACACACTCACCACTCTCTGCTTAAAAAAACTTATCCCTGACATCTCCTCTATACCTATGACAAGCACCTTAAAACTGTGCCCTCTTGTGATAGACATTTCAGCTCTGGGAAAAAGCCTCTGACTATCCACACAATCAATGCCTCTCATTGTCTTATACACCTCTATCAGGTCATCTCTCATCCTCTGTCACTCCAAGGAGAAAAGGCCAAGTTCACTCAACCTATTCTCGTAAGGCATGCTCTGCAATCCAGAAACATCCTTGTAAATCTCTTCTTTCTATAGTTGCCATATCCTTCCTGCAGTGAGGTGACCAGAACTGTGCACAGTACTCCAAGCGGGGTCTGACCAGGGTCCAATATAGCTGTAACATGACCTCTTGAACTCAATCCCATGGTTGATGAAGACCAATACACTGTATGCCTTCTTAACCACACTGTCAAATTGCGCAGCAACTTTGAGTGTCCTATGGACATGGACCACAAGATCCCTCTGATCCTCCACACTGCCAAGAGTCTTACTATTAATACTATATTCTGCCATCATATTTGACCTACCAAAATGAACCACCTCACACTTATCTGGGTTGAACTCCATCTGCCACTTCTCAGCCCAGTTTTGCATCCTATCGATGTCCCGTTGTAATCTCTGACAGTCCTCCACACTATCCACAACACCCCCAACCTTTGTATCATCAGCAAATTTACTAACCCATCCCTCCACTTCCTCATCCAGGTCATTTATAAAAATCATGAAGGGAAGGGGTCCCAGGACAGATCCCTGAGGCACACCACTGGTCGCTGACCTCCATGCAGACTATGACCTGTATAACCACTCTTTGCATTCTGTGGCCAAGCCAGTTCTGGATCCACAAAGCAAGGTGCACTTGGATCCCATACTTTCTCAATAACCCTTGCATGGGGTACCTTATCAAGTGCCTTGCTGAAATCTATATACACTACATCGACTACTCTACCTTCATAAATGCTCAAGTCACCTTCAGTCACATCCTCAAAAAATTCGATCAGGCTCATAAGGCACGAACTGCCTTTGACAAAGCTATGCTTTAAATTCCTAATCATATTACGCCTCTCCAAATGTTCATAAATCCTGCCCCTCAAGATCTTCTCCATCAACTTACCAAACACTGAAGTAAGACTCACTGGTCTATAATTTCCTGGGCTATCTCTACTCCTTTTCTTGAATAAGGGAACAACATCTTCAACCCTCCAATCCTCCGGAACATCTCCAGTCCCCATTGATGATGCAAGGATCATTGCCAGAGGCTTAGCAATCTCCTCCCTTGCCTTCCACGTTATCCTGGGGTATATCTCCTCCGGTCCCAGAGACTTATCCACCTTGATGCTTTCCAAAAGCTACAGCACATCCTCTTTCTTATAGTTTATATGCTCAAGCTTTTCAGTCCACTGTAAGTCATTCCTACAATTGCCAAAATCCTTTTCTGTAGTGAATACTGAAGCAAAGTATTCATTAAGTACCTCTGCTATCTCCTCTGGTTCCATACACAATTTTCCACTGTCACACTTGATTGGCCCTATTCTCTCACATTTTATCCTCTTGCTCTTCATGTTCTTGTAGGATGCCTTGGGGTTTTCCTTAATCCTGCTCACCAAGGCCTTCTCATGGCCCCTTCTGGCTCTCCTAATTTCATTCTTAAGCACCTTCCTGCTAGCCTTATAATTTTCTAGATCGCTATCATTACCTTTTTTTTTGAACCTTTTGTAAGCTTTCCTTTTCTTCTTGACTAGATTTTCAACAACCTTTGTGCACCATGGTTCCTATACCCTACCATCCTTTCCCTGTCTCATTGGAACGTACCTGTGTAGGACACCACACAAATATCCCCTGAACATTTGCCACATTTCTGCCGTACAGTTCCCTGAGATCATCTGTTTCCAGTTTATGCTTCGAAGTTCCTGCCTGATAGCTTCATATTTCCCCTTATTCCAATTAAACACTTTCCTAACTGTTCCTATCTCTCTCCAATGCTATGGTAAAAGAGGTAGAATTGTGATCACTATCTGCTAAATGCTCTCCCACTGAGAGATCTGACACCTGACCAGGTTCATTTCCCAATACCAAATGAAGTACAGCCTCTCCTCTTGTAGGCTTATCTACATATTGTGTCAGGGAACCTTTCTGAACACACCTAACAAACTCCACCCCATCTAAATGTTTTGAACCAATGATGATTCTAAGCAAGTGATTCCTGTAATTAGCACTCACTCTGCAGAAGATGTCTCATCAGGAAGGCCTTAAAAATCTCTGCTTTTTTCTGCACAACACACCTAACCAGTTCCCCTCAACACCACCTTCCTCTGTCTGGTGGAACTGGTCTTCAGACTCAACAATTTCCCTTTCAACTCCTCCAGCTTTCTCCTAACCCAAGGTTTAGCCATGGGTACCTGCATGGGCCTCAGTTATGCCCGCCTTTTGGTTGGCTATATGAAACAATCCATGTTCCAAGCCTTCACTGGTAATGCCCCCCAACTCTTTTGCTCTACATTGACAACTGCATTGGTACTGCTCCATGCACCCAAGCTAGCTCATCAATTTCATCAACTTTGCCTCCAATTTCCACTTTGTCCTCAAATTTACTTGGTCCATCTATGACACTTCCCTCCCCTATCTTGATCTCCCTGTCTCTATTTCTCCTTATCTACTGATATCTTCAATAAATCTACTGACTTTCACAGGTATCTTGATTATACCTCTTCCCACCCTGTCACATGTAAACGTGCTATTCTCTTTTCTCAGCTCCTCTGTCTCTGCCATATCTACTCTCAGGATGAGGTTTTCCATACCAGAACATCTGGAGTGACCTCCTTCGTTAAAGAATGGGGTTTCACTTCCTCTGCCATTGACGCTGCCCTCACCCGCACCTTCTCTATTTCCTTGACATCCACCATTACCCCATCCTCTCATTGCCATAACAGCGATAGAGTTCTCCTTACCTACCACATGGAACACCTCCATATCCAAAACATCATTCTACGCAACTTCCACCATGTTCAATGGGATCCTACCACAAAGTGCATCTTTCCCTCCCTTCTCCCATCCTCAGCTTTCCACAGAGGTCAGTCTTTTTGTGACACCCTTGTCCACGAGTCCATCCCCACTGATCTCCTTCCTGGCTCATATCCCTGTAAGCGAGATGAGTGGTACACCTGCCCCTTCACCTTCTCCTTCATCACCATTCAGGACTCAAACAGTAAATCCAGGTGAGGCAATACTTCATCTGCAAGTCTGTCAGTGTCAATAACTGCATCGGTGCTCCCAGTGCTGACTCTTCCATTTCGGAGATACGCAATATAGATTGGGGGACTGCTTTGTCGAGCACCTTCACTCGTCTGCCACAACAGGTAGGATTACCCAGTGACCACCCATTTTAATTCTACTTTTCTTTTCTATTGTGACATGTTGGTCCATTTCTTCCTCTACTGCCACAATGAGGCCACTCTCATCTTGGAGGAGCAACATCTCATGTTTCATCTGGACAGGCTTCAGCCTGACAGCATGAACACTGATTTCTCTAACTTTTGATAATTTCTCCATTCTCTCCCTTCTTTTTTTTCCATTCCTCATTCTGGCTCCCCTCTTACCACTTCCCTTCTCCTCATCTGCTCATCTACTCCCTCTTGTGCCTCTCCTCCTTTCCTTTCTCCCATGGTTCACTCTCCCTTCCTATCAGATTCTTTATTCGTTACCCTTTACCTTTTCTACCTATCACCTCCCAGTTTCTTACTTCATCTTTCCTCCCCTACCCACTCACCTGATTTCACCTGTCACCTGTCAGATTGTATGCTTCCACTCCCCCCAGTTTCTTATTCTGACTACTGCCCATCCTTTACCAGTCCTGACGAAAGACCTCGGCCGAAAATCTTGATTGTTTATTCCCCTCCGTGATGCTGCCTGACCTGCTGAGTCAGAACATCTTGTGTTTGTAGAAAGAGTATCTTGTATTCTGGAGAAGTATTCAAGTTTTCAATAGAGAATGCACAAGCAGGGCAAGGATTCACCAGAAAATTGATAATGCATGATGATATAATTGAGAATTTTTGGAATTTGAAATTTATAGGGTAGCTGGAATTCCAGATTTCTTCCTGGTGGGGTATCTAGACAAAGAAGACATAATATTAAAATCAGAATCAGACTATTCATAAGAGAGTTAAGAAATATTTAGGCAAAAGAAGTTAGAAGTTCCACAAGGTAGTGCTTCCACAAAAAAAGTTAGGTTTTGGTTTAATGCATAGCTTTTTCCCAGGAAATGAAAGAGTGCAAAGAGGTTTGCATTGTCTGCTTCAGGAAGGATGCATAACCCATACGTACATGATACATACATAATTACGCTCCCATGCTCATCCTTAACATGTTCAATGATAACTGCACAGCTATTCCCCTGCTAGCACAGTTCTGCTCTGAAATCAGTATGTCTTCTTTACAAAAAGGTAGAAAGAGAAATGGTGGTAGGTAGAGTTAAGCTACAGGTGGAGTTCACACTTCCTTTCATTGAATAGGAGAATTGGCTTTGCTTTCCGATCATTGGAAATAGTTCATGTTGGAGCTGACTCCATTTTCTGCTTTATTTTTAGCCATAACTGCATTGAAGTGTATCCCACATTTCTTGCTCTACTATGGACTGCTGGACTTTTTTGTAGTCAAGGTAAAGTACAAATGTATAATTTCAAACACTGTCTGTTTAAAATGTACTTATAATTTATGAAAGGAAAAGCTTGCCTTGGTTATTTGGTCATTAATAAGACCATAAGACAAAGAAGCAGAAATCAGCCATTCGGCCCATCGAGTCTGCTCCACCATTTTATCATGAACTGATCCATTCTCTCATTTAGTCCCACTCCCCCGCCTTCTCACCATAACCTTTGATGCCCTGGCTACTCAGATACCTATCAATCTCTGCCTTAAATACACCCAATGACTTGGCCTCCACTGCTGCCCGTGGCAAAAAATTCCGTAGATTCACCACCCTCTGACTAAAAGAATTTCTTCGCATTTCTGTTCTGAATGGGCGCCCTTCAATCCTTAAGTCATGCCCTCTCGTACTAGACTCCCACATCATGGGAAGCAACTTTGCCACATCCACTCTGTCCATGCCTTTCAAAATTCGAAATGTTTCTATGAGGTCTCCCCTCATTCTTCTAAACTTCAAGGAATACAGTCCAAGAGCGGACAAACGTTCCTTATATGCTAACCCTCTCATTCCCGGAATCATTCTAGTGAATCTTCTCTGTACCCTCTCCAACATCAGCACATTCTTTCTTAAATAAGGAGACCAAAACTGCCCACAGTACTCCAAGTGAGATCTCACCAGCTCCTTATAGAGCCTCAACATCACATCCCAGCTCCTATACTCTATTCCTCTAGAAATGAATGCCAACATTGCATTCGCCTTCTTCACTACTAACTCAACCTGGAGGTTAACTTTAAGGGTATCCTGTATGAGGACTCCCAAGTCCCATTGCATCTCAGAACTTTGAATTCTTTCCCCATTTAAATAATAGTCTGCCCATTTATTTTTTCTGCCAAAGTGCATAACCATACACTTTCCAACATTGTACTTCATTTGCCACTTCTCTGCCCATTCTTCCAATCTATCCAAATCTCTCTGCAGACTCTCTGTTTCCTCAGTACTACTGGCCCCTCCACCTATCTTCGTATCATCAGCAAACTTAGCCACAAAGCTATCTATTCCATAATCCAAACCGTTGATGTACAATGTAAAAAGAAGCAGCCCCAACACGGACCCCTGTGGAACACCACTGGTAACCAGCAGCCAACCAGAATAGGATCCCTTTATTCCCACTCTGTTTCCTGCCAATCAGCCAACGCTCTATTCACGTATGTAACTTTCCCGAAATTCCATGGGCTCTTATCTTGTTAAGTAGCCTCATGTGTGGCACCTTGTCAAAGGCCTTCTGAAAATCCAAATATACAACATCCACTGCCTCTCCCTTGTCTAGCCTACTGGTAATTTCGTCAAATGCATCACTATTAATATTTCTTCATGACCTCATGTTATATACTCAACATTTGAGGCTTTGGTTATCAAAGTTCAAAGTAAAAGTATTATCAAAGTCACCATATACAACCCTGAGATTCACTTTCTTGTGAGCAATCACAGTAAATACAAGAAACACAATAGAATCAATGAAAGACCCAATAGAGTAGACAATAAGCAATGTTCAGAAACAAACTATGTAAATACAAAAATAAAGAGAAAAAAGAAGAAATTATATTATAATATATAATTATAATAATAACTAATAAATAAGCAAGAAATATGGAGAACATGAGATGAAGAATCCTTGACAGGGTCCAGTGCAGTGGGAACGGTTCAGTGATGGGGTGAGTGAAGTTGAGTGGAGCCTGATGGGTGAGAGGTAGTAACTGTTTCTGTACCTGGTGGTGGAGGTCCTGAGGCTCCTGTACAAACTCCCTGATAGCAACAGTGAGAAGAGAACATGGCCTGGAAGATGGAGGTCCTTGATTATGGATGTTGTTTTCCTATAAAGGCGCACCATGCAGATGTGCTCAATAGTTGGGAGGACTTTGCCCATGATATACAGGGCCATATCCATAACTTTTTGTAGGATTTTCTGTACAAGACCAATGGTGTTTCCATACCAAGCTGTGACACAACCAGTCAATATACTCTCCACCACAGATCTATAGAAGCTTTAGATGGCATGCTGAATCCTCATAAACTTCTAAGAAAGCCTTGCTTTCTTTGTAATGGCACTTGCATGCTGGGCCCATGACAGATCCTCTGAAACAATAAGACAGGAATTTAAGGTTGCTGACCTCCGCCTCTGATTTCCCAATGAGGACTGGCTTGTGAATCTCTGGTTTCCTCCTCCTGAAGTCAATAATCAGCTCTTTGGTCTTGCTGACATTAAGTGATAGTTTGTTGTTGTGGCACCACTTAGTCATACCTTCAATCTCCCACCTATATGCTGATTCATCGCCACATTTGATTTATCTAATGACGGGCAGTCACCAGCAAACCTAAATATGCCATTGGTACTGGGTGTAGCTCCACAGTCATAAGTATAAAGTGAGTTGAACAGAGGGCTAAGCACACAGCATTGTTGTGCACCCGTGCTGATGGAGATTGCAGAGCAGATGTTATTGCCAATCCAAACTGACTGACAAATGAGAACATTGAGGATCCAGTTACACAGGGAGGTATTGAGGCCTAGGTCTTGATTAGTTTTAAATCATTGAATTAGCATTGAATGCTGAGCTGTAGTCAATAAAGTGCATCCAGATGTGTGCATCTTTGCTGTCCAGATGTTCCAGGGTTGAGTGAAGAGTCAATGAAATGGCATCTTCTGTGGACCTGTTGTGACGAGAGACAAACTGGAGAGGATTCAGGTCACTTCTTAGGTAGAAGTTGATATGTTTCATCACCAACCTCTCCAAACACTCCATCACAGTAGATGTAAGTGCTATTGGATGATAGTCATTAACTAGGACCACTATATCTATCTCTTTTGGATAATTTTCCTCACTACTGTTATAAAGTAAATTTATTATCAAAGTACATTTATGTCACCATATACAACTGTGAGATTCATTTCCTTGTGGCATAGTCAATAAAACTATAATAGAATAATAACCACAATAGGATCAATGAAAGACCACCCAACTTGGGCATTCAACCAGTGTGCAAAAGCCAACAAACTGCAAATGCAAAAAAGGAAGAAATAATAATAATAATAATAATAATAATAAAAAATAAGCAATAAATCTAAAGAACCCAAGATGAAGAGTCCTTGAGTGTGAATCAAGAGCCTGACAGTTCAAGGGTAATAAACTGTTCCTGAACCTAGTGTTGTGAGTCCTGAGGCTCTTGTACCTTCTACCTGCTGTCAGCAGTGAGAAGAGAGCATGTCTAGGGTGGCAGGGGTTCCTGATGATGGATGCTACTTTCCTACGATGGGGCTCCATGTAGTTGTGTTCAACAGTGGGGAGGGCTTTACCCATGATGGACTGGCTGTATCCACTACTTTGTGTAGGATTTTCTATTCAAGGGCATTGGTATTTCTATACCAGGCTGTGGTGCAACCAGTCAATATCCTCTCCACTGCACACCTGCAGAAGTTTGTCAAAGTTTTAGATATCATGCTGAATCTTTGTAAGCTCCTGAGGAAGTAGTGGTGCTGCCATAGGAATGAAAAACTGTTGACCCTCTCCAGCTCTGATCCTCTGATGAGGACTGGCTCATGGACCAGGGGCTTCCTCCTCCTGAAGTCAACAATCAGTTCCTGGGTCTTGCTGACATTATGATAATCTGCCAGTACCATCTTGTCTCAGTCCTCTTGCAGTAATATCAGAAGGAGATGCCTCAAAGCCAAAATATTCTATATTTAATTCTACAAATGATGGTGCTCATTCAAATAATTGACCAATCTCAGTGGTATATTACTTTAAGTACCAACCTATTTTACGAGCCAGGTCAAAGGACTATAATGAGCCAATTCTAATCATATTCATTTATTATTGTCACATGTACCAAGATACAGTCAAAAGTTTGTTTTGTATGCCTTAGGCTATTATAGCCCAAAACAAACTTATTACAGGCCACTACATCTACTACAGATCTGCCTTGGAATAAAAATAAATTTAGTGATGATAAACGAGAAATTCTTTTATGCCCTTTTTCCTCTTGGTTATCTTGCTGTAAATGTTATCTCTGGTTAGACTGCAATAGCTGAGAGCTATTGCAGCTAAGCTCCCCATAGTTTGCAGAATTGGATATTTGATGTAGGCATGATATAATTATACTGAGAACTTTATGGCTTGTTACCTTGCAATAAACAGCACTTTTGTGATTTTTGTTTTGTCAGCACCTGCTGCCTTTGCTGGATTGCTGTATTTGGTGGTGCGGTACAAATACTTTGTTGGCTATTTAGGGGAAAACTGTCAAAGGTAATTGATTCTCTGTTTCACAATAATCCAATTACAAATTTTCTAAAAATTATGGATTTTTGTGCTTATCATGCAATGGTTGAGATGTTGATGTGAGACAATGGAATGGGTTATCTTGTTCAAATTCAAGTTCAAGTTAATTCAACAAGACACATGTATACAGGTAAAAGAATCAACATTCCTCTGGCACCAAGGTGTAAAACACAGTACATATATCACATACAACACATAAAATAATATTAACACAATGATATTAACAGATATGAAAGTATTCTGTAGATATACAGGTTGACATAAAGTGCATATATGACATATAGTTAAATACACAACAGGATACTGGCACTGTCATAAATAATGTGTACTCGGTGGTAGTAGGGAGTTCAGAAGTCTCACAGCCTGGGGGAGGAAGCTGTTACCCAGCCTAACTGACCTTGTTCTTATACTGTGGTACCTTCTTCCTGATGGTGGGAGGTCAAAGAGACTGTGGATGGATGGGAGGGGTCCCTGACAATGCTGAGGGCTCTGCAAATGTAGCACTTCTGGTACATGTCCTGTATAGGGGGAGAGTGAGTTCATTAGCTCGTCATCAGGTTATATTGCTTGAATAGCCAGTTCCAAAACAGGATTTTCTTTATTCCGCTCCAACTAGGAATTTCAAAAAGAAATTTTTATTTCATCACCAGCCAACTTGACATTGGCAAATTATGGTGGTCATGCTGTAAGGTACAGTAATGTCTATTCTCAGCGGCAGGTAGTGCGTGAGTGCTGTGTCAGCACTTTGGACCTGTAGGTGACAGGGCAATTTAATTCCACTCTCAAGCAGCTTGGCCATGAAGACCATGGGGCAAGCGGTAAATCTGAATCACTCACTTTTCTGTAAGAAATGCACAGTGTCTCAATATATCTTCTGAAACAGCTTCTGTCTTGTTTTGCAACAACTTCCTCTTTAACCCAGCTGTCTCAAGGTCTAATGTCACTTCCACATCAGTAGACTGAAAATTGTGGTTTTCTCCCCTTTAAAAAATATTGCATTTCTTGTGCAATTGGTTGATGTAAATGTCCATTTTTTCAGCTAGATTTTGAAATGTCCAATATCACATTTCAATTACTGTGGTAATTCTGTTTGATATATTTAACTCACAAATTAAATCAATGTACCAGGAGAAACGGGACAAAAGAGGGGTTCAATCTGATTTAGTCAGCTAATTGTTAGAATAGTATGGAAAGGTGAGTGGGTCTGGGTTAAATTTGCCTTTTCTAAGGTAATTTAGAAAAATACAAGGAATTGTTAGGTTCCTGGTTAATGAGGAATTACTAACCCTTGAGAAAGTTAATTATGCAAATTTCCCACAGGATTTCTAATGGGAATTCTACAGTTTTGATGCCAGTATCAAAACTACTGTCCTATGCTTATTTTCCAAAAAAATTCATTGAAACTATTGGCACTTAAAAAAAAGCTGTGATTTCTTTGATTTCCGGGAGAAGGCCAAGGCACTTATTCTACAACAATGTGAACTTCCTGAAGGAGAAGCTTGAGGACTAATAAAGCTTGATGGAGATTATTTTATGAATGCGTGCTCATGGTAGTGAATTTTATTCCATGAAAAGCATAGCTGAAAATTTTAGGTAGCTGCCTCCAACTTTTCAGATCCACCAGGCAAGACTCAGCAACGTGAGGTGAACATTTATCAATCAGTCAAATGCTCATCGTTGTTCAAGTACGACTTTAGGCTGCAGGGTACAACGCCAGCATGTCAGGGGCTGCCTGCTTATGATGTACTTAATAAAAATGGCCCTGCAATTTTATTTGTGGGTTGTGATTTACACAAGCAAATTCAATATTTTCTATTTTGACAATGTATTTTTAATTCTTTTACATTTCACTTATTTTTGCAGCCTCCCTGGTTTCTTTTTTGGAAAACGTTTAATGGCATTCCTCTTCATCATGTCAACTGCTGGAATTGTCAACTACGCAACAAACTACTTCTTTGGGATCAACGTTCTGTTTTACATGCAAACAGTCACAAAGGCCTCTGCTGCATTGCTTCTCATTCCTTAATCAAATAAGGGCTATTGTCAGCATGATCATTTAATGAAACAAAACATTTACAGTTCTGTCAAATTATAATCAACTGTAACTGTATCTTTGTGGTTATCTGCAGCATTTTATCTTGATTTTATTTCTGTTATGTTGTGCAAATAAAATTGACTAAAATTAAATTACTGCTAGAGGATTGAGTATGTACACTGAGGCATAAAATGTGATACAATCTATGTCAAATTTGTATTATAGCCACAGGGCAATAGTGTAGAGATTATTTCAATGGTGCTATCTGTAGTTTTGGAGACATCTTCATAGAGTGGCTTCTCATTGTACAAAATGGTCCAGTGCTAACATCAACTGGAGCCCCTAATGGTGAATGCAAACAACAGGAATTCTGCAGATGCTGGAAATTCAAGCAACACACATCAAAGTTGCTGGTGAACGCAGCAGGCCAAGCGGCATCTATAGGAAGAGGCGCAGTCGACGTTTCAGGCCGAGACCCTTCGTCAGGACTAGTCGTTTTGGTTGTAAACAAACTTGAGTTTCTCAGCTCCTGTGGTGCTGGTGTGATCGGGCAGATGGGGCTCGTCAGCCGTGGTTGGCAGATCATCCAGAAGGAAAACTCTGACCTCCAACCTCCGCTGCCTTGTGGCTGTACCCACTCATGGGGAAGGCTTCGGGAGTAAACCCCATGGGGAAATCTGGAGCTGGAGCCCCTGTGGCAGCCCTACATTGAATTCAATGTTGACTGGCAACTCCTTTGGTTTCTGCCGTTCCTTTGGGTTCATCAGATGCGTGGAGGAGGGGAGCTTGCTAAATGGGCAACAGCTTGTTCTCCATATTGTACTGCCCAGGCTTGCATATTTAGACAGGTAGGATGCAATATGCATGTTCAACTCTGACAGACGGAGGCCTCAGATGACAGATGTTGGTGTGAACCTCCTATGACCCAACTTCTCTAAAGTCTGGAACAAGAGGTAAAACGTTGCAAGCAAGGCATGTGGTGAGCAATGTGTGTATGTGTACGATTGCAGCTTTGCTGCTGTTGGTGGGGGGTCTGACAATTAATACTTGCCAGGATATCCTGCAATATTCGTCACCAAAACTTCCTAAACTGGATGATACAGCAGAAGAAAACAGGAAATTCAAGCAGTCAAACTTTCTGCCAGATCTAAACTTAGAACATAGAACATAGGATAGTACAGCACAGTACAGGCTCTTCGGCCCACAATGTTGTGCTGACCCTTAAACCCTGCCTCCCCCCAGCTTAAATTCCTCCATATACCTGTCTAGTAGTCTCTTAAATTTCACGAGTGTATCTGCCTCCACCACTGATTCAGGCAATGCATTCCAGGCACCAACGAACCTCTAAGTAAAAATCCTTCCTCTAATATCCCCCTTGAATTTCCCACCCCTTACCTTAAAGCCATGTCCTCTTGTATTGAGCAGTGGTGCCCCGGGGAAGAGGTGCTGGCTATCCACTCTATCTATTCCTCTTAATATCTTGTATACCTCTATCATGTCTCCTCTCATTCTCCTTCTCTCCAAAGAGTAAAGCCCTAGCTCCCTTAATCTCTGATCAAAATGCATACTCTCTAAACCAGGTAGCATCTTGGTAACTCTCCTCTGTACCCTTTCCAATGCTTCCACATCCTTCCTATAGTGAGGCGAAAAGAACTGGACACAGTACTCCAAGTGTGGCCTAACCAGAGTTTTATAGAGCTGCATCATTACCTCGCGACTCTTAAACTCTATCCCTCGACTTATGGAAGCTAACACCCCATAAGCTTTCTTAACTACCCTATCCACCTCTGAGGCAACTTTCAGGGATCTGTGGACAGGTACCCCTAGAACCCTCTGCTCCTCCACACTACCAAGTATCCTGCCATTTACTTTGTACTCTGCCTTGGAGTTTGTCCTTCCAAAGTGTACCATCTCACACTTCTCTGGGTTGAACTCCATCTGTCACTTCTCAGCCCACTTCTGCATCCTATCAATGTCTCTCTGCAATCTTTGACAATCCTCTACACTATCTACAACACCACCAACCATTGTGTCATCTGCAAACTTGCCAACCCATCCTTCTACCCCCACATCCAGGTCGTTAATAAAAATCATGAAAAGTAGAGGTCCCAGAACCGATCCCTGTGGGACACCACTAGTCACAACCCTCCAGTCTGAATGTACTCCCTCCACCACGACTCTTTGCCATTTGTAGGCAAGCCAATTCTGAATCCACCTGGCCAAACTTCCCTGGATCTCATGCCTTCTGACTTTCTGAATAAGCCTACCGTGTGGAACCTTTTCAAATACCTTACTAAAATCCATGTAGATCACATCCACTGCACTACCCTCATCTATATGCCTGGTCACCTCTTCAAAGAACTCTATCAGGCTTGTTAGACATGATCTGCCCTTTACAAAGCCATACTGTCTATCCCTGATCAGACCATGATTCTCTAAATGCCCATAGATACTATCTCTAAGAATCTTTTCCAACAGCTTTCCCACCACAGACGTAAGGCTCACTGGTCTATAATTAGCCGGACTATCCCTACTACCTTTTTTGAACAAGGGGACAACACTCGCCTCCCTCCAATCCTCTGGTACCATTCCCATGGATAACGAGAACATAAAGATCCTAGCCAGAGGCTCAGCAATCTCTTCCCTCGCCTCATGGAGCAGCCTAGGGAATATTCCATCAGGATCTGGGGACTTATCTGTCCTAATGTAGTTTAACAACTCCAACACCTCCTCTCCCTTAATATCAACAAGCTCCAAAACATCAACCTCACTCATATTGTCCTCACCATCATCAAGTTCCCTCTCATTGGTGAATACTGAAGAGAAGTATTCATTGAGGACCTCGCTCACTTCCACAGCCTCCAGGCACATTTTCCCACCTTTATCTCTAATCAGTCCTACCTTCACTCCTGTCATCCTTTTGTTCTTCACATAATTGAAGAATGCCTTGGGGTTTTCCTTTATCCTACTCGCCAAGGCCTTCTCATGCCCCCTTCTTGCTCTTCTCAGCCCCTTCTTAAACTCCTTTCTTGCTTCCCTATATTCCTCAATAAACCCATCTGATCCTTGCTTCCTAAACCTCATGTATGCTGCCTTCTTCCACCTGACTAGATTCTCCACCTCACTTGTCACCCATGGTTCCTTCACCCTACCATTCTTTATCTTCCTCACCGGGACAAATTTATCCCTAACGTCCTGCAAGAGATCTCTAAACATCGACCACATGTCCATTGTACATTTCCCTGCAAAAACATCATCCCAATTCACACCCACAAGTTCTAGCCTTATAGCCTCGTAATTTGCCCTTCCCCAACTAAAAATTCCTGTCCTCTCTGATTCTATCCTTTTCCATGATAATGATAAAGGCCAGGAAGCAGTGGTCACTGTCCCCCAGATGCTCACCCACTGAGAGATCTGTGACCTGACCCGGTTCATTACCTAATAGTAGATCTAGTATGGCATTCCCCCTGGTCGGCCTGTCAACATACTGTGACAGGAATCCGTCCTGGACACACTTAACAAACTCTGCCTGTATAAACCCTTGGAACTAATCAGGTGCCAATCAATATTAAGGAAATTAAAGTCACCCATGATAACAACCCTGTTATTTTTGCACCTTTCCAAAATCTGCCTCTCAATCTGTTCCTTGGTATCTCTGTTGCTACCAGGGGGCCTATAGAATACTCCCAATAGAGTAACTGCTCCCTTCCTGTTCCTGACTTCCACCCATACTGACTCAAAAGAGGATCCTGCTACACTACCCACCCTTTCTGTAGCTGTAATAGTATCCCTAACCAGTAATGCCACCCCTCCTCCCCTTTTTCCACCCTCTCTATCCCTTTTAAAGCACTGAAATCCAGGAATATTGAGAATCCATTCCTGCCCTGGTACCAGCCAAGTCTCTGTAATGGCCACTACATCATAATTCCATGTATGTATCCAAGCTCTCAGTTCATCACCTTTGTTCCTGATGCTTCTTGCATTGAAGTACATGCACTTTAGCCCTTCTACCTCACTACCTTTACACCCTTTATTCTGCTTCTCTTTCCTCAAAGCTTCTCTGTATGTTCGATCTGGCTTTACTCCATGCACTTCTTTCACTGCTCTATCGCTCCGGATCCCATCCCCCTTGCAAATTAGTTTAAACCCTCCCGCTAGCAAACCTACCTGCAAGGATATTGCTCCCCCTCGAGTTCAGGTGCAACCCATCCAATCTATACAGGTCCCACCTTCCCCTGAAGAGATCCCAATGATCTAAAAATCTAAAACCCTGCTCCCTGCACCAACTCCTCAGCCATGCATTCAACAGCCATCTCCTCCAATTCTTACTATCACTATCACATAGCACTGGCAGCAATCCCGAGAACGCCACCCTTGAGGTCCTGTTCTTCAGCCTTCTGCCTAGTTACCGAAACGCACACTTCAGGACCTCATCCTTCTTCCTGCCTATGTCGTTGGTCCCAACATGTATCACGACTTCTGGTTGCTTTCCCTCTCGTACCAGGATGTCGTGCACCCAGTCAGAGACATCCCGGACCCTGGCACCCGGGAGGCAACAAACCATGTGGGTGTCCTTCTCACGTCCACAAAATCTCCTGTCTGCTCCCCTGACTATAGAGTCCCCAATGACGTCAGCTCTCCTCTTCTCCGTCCCATCCTTCTGCACCACAGGGTCAGAATCAGTGCCGGAGGCCCTGCCACCGTGGCTCACACCTGGTCGGTCGTCCCCGCCAACAGTATCCAGGATGGTAAACTTATTATTCAGGGGAATGTCTACAGGGGTGCTCTGCACTACCTGTCTGCTCACCTTCGCTTTCCCCCCTCTGACTGTCACCCAACGACCTGCTTCCGACAGCCTAGGTGTGACTACCTCCCTGTATGAGTCTTATGAGTCAAAGGTCAGCCAGCTGCTGCTCCAGATTCCTTACACGGCCTTCCATATCGCCCAGCCGCATGCACTTCTGGCAGATGTGACTCTGTGGGAGAGGAGAGTTCCCCCAAGACTGCCACATCTCACATGAGAAGCACATCACCGTCTCAGGAGGCATTGTAAAGCCTAACTGGGAGCAAGCTCGTCCTCCGCCTCTTCTCGTCAAAGCCTCTGGAGCCAAAGCCTCAAAGCTCCACTCCTTCACTGGCCCACTCACTCACTGGCCACTCTGCTTGAGCTACCCCTCTGTTTATTTGTTTGAGCTTTTCAAAATGTTTGGTTACCTGACCTCGACTGCCCTCTGACAGATTTCTCTCTGAACAGGGAAGCGATCAAGCTGACCCACTTTCTCCTTTTTGGGTAGTTCTTCAAAGTTTATGCAATGTGGATTCAAGTTCAAGTTTAATTGTCCTTCGACCATACATGAATACCCATGAATAGAGTCAAATGAAACAGCATAACTCTGGAGCCAAGGCGCAAAACACAATACTAACAGTCACGCACAGCACAAGGCAAATATAGCACATAAAAAGTAGAAAGCACATACTGTATAAGATATCATTAAAATACAGTCAAAAAATAGTCCAGGTCCCTGAGCCCATGAATGTTGCAGGCATCTGCAGTCGAACACAATGCAGCCTGTCTTCTGCTGAGTGAACACTTGGGGGCAGCACCAACTCCAGCCGGCATTCAGAGGTGGCCAATAAGACCAATGCTGGACCTGCAGAGACCACCACAACTGAGGCAGGGGATGCTTGACAGAATGGTCAAGAGCATTATTTCAGATGTGCTACACACTGATTGCCAATTGCACTGGGGATTCGGGCGGTCGAGACATCCCAACTTGCCGGTTTTGGTGGGACCCAAGTCATACTGATCCTAAATGTATGGAGTCTGAGAAAGGTGGTTTTCTCACCGCTGAGTCCAGTGGCTGTTAGCGAGGGGTTAACGAGCCGTGTCTAGAGATGCCCAGTAAAAAGGGGTTTCAGGAGGAATTCATGGATTCCATGAAGAGGGTGTTCCATCATCCCTCTGGAGCAAACAGAGCTTTGGACCATCTGATGAAGGTGCGTCAGGGTAGTCGGTCAGCTGCTGATAAGATTTTGAATGTCAGACCTTGGCTGAGGAAAATGGCTGGAACAGAAAGGCCTTGGCCAGTCTGTACCACCACGGACTCCAAGGCGAACTAAAGGATGCCATTGCTTTGGGAGAGCTGTTAGGGGTTGCTCTCCATATCATACTGCTCAAGCTTGCGTATTAAGACAGCTACAACACAATATCCATGGTCAACTCTGACCGACGGAGACCTCAGATGTCAGATGCTGGTGTGAACCAGTCCATCCACCTTGATAATCGCCTGGCAGAGCGAAAGTGGGACTACCTCAAGTGGTTGAAGAGGGCTAGCTCGACCCTGGTTTTAATGCATTGCAGTTCCACTTCCGGGCTTCGGACAATGACTAGCCCATCTCCTGGTCAGGATCCTGTCGAGCCTGTGCAAATCAGCTGCACAAGACTCCTCAACAATGCGAGGTTCCAGCGTCAATGTCAAGGTCGCTGCTATTACTGTGGGGAAGTAGGTCACTTGCAGGCTGAATGTCTTTTCTTTTTAAATCTTTTTACTGTTATTATATTATTCAAAAATAACACGAGTACGTAGAAGTAAACAACACTTACTTCTCAAGGATATAACTTCTCAATGTCTCAAGGGAAAAAGAACATTATTTTAAGGATTAAAAAATTTTGGTGATAGTAAAAAAACCCTACTAAGCAGAAAAAGTGAAAAAAAAACCCATTTGGTGTACAACCATAGCCATGCGTCATACAAAAAGCTTCTAAAGATAAACATCTAACCACCAGCAAGAAAAAAACCCCAAAAATTTACAATTAGATCGTGGAGGAAATCTATCAATTAATTCAAATGATAATAACGAGCAAATGAACCCCATCTTTTCTCAAAATCAAATAAAGGTTCAAAGGTTCGACTTCTAATTTTCTCCAAACTAAGACATAGCATCACTTGAGAGAACCATTGTGACAAAGTGGGAGCTAATGTATCCTTCCACTTCAACAAAATGGCCCTCCTAGCTATCAATGCAACAAATGCAATACCATGTTGGTCAGACACAGAGATACCACGGATATTTTGAGGAATTATTCCAAAAAGCACAGTTAATTTGTTAGGTTGTAAATTAATTTTAAGTGCTTTAGAAATTGTCGATAAAACTGACTTCCAGAACTGTTCCAGTATAGAACAAGACCAATGGCTGAATGGCTAAAACCTTCACTGCTAAGACCATCCTGTACCGGGAGAACGGTGATGGTAACAGCCAACATTCACAGTCCTAGTGATTCTGGTGTATTGCTGAAGGCGGAGATCTCCTAGGGTAAGAACTGATGAGAGGTGGACTTTGTGGAGCCTTTGTGGACTCTGAGACAGCCAGTAATTTCCTGGACTTGGTGACTGCCTGTCGGCTTAACTGTCCAGCAGTTGAACCAGCCCGTGGTGACCCTCCAGGAGTTAAACCAGCCCGTGGTGACCCTCCAGGAGTTGAGCCAGCCTGTGGTGACTATCCAGGAGTTGAACCAGCCTGTGGTGACTATCCAGGAGTTGAACCAGCCTGTGGTGACTGTCTAGGAGTTGAACCAGCTCGTGGTGACTGTCCAGGAGTTGAACCAGCTCGTGGTGACTATCCAGGAGTTGAACCAGCCCGTGGTGACTGTCCAGGAGTTGAACCAGCTCATGGTGACTGTCCAGGAGTTGAACCAGCTCGTGGTGACTGTCCAGGAGTTAAACCAGCCCGTGGTGACTATCCAGGAGTTGAGCCAGCCCGTGGTGACTGTCCAGGAGTTGAACCAGCTCGTGGTGACTGTCCAGGAGTTGAACCAGCTCGTGGTGACTGTCCAGGAGTTGAACCAGCTCGTGGTGACTGTCCAGGAGTTAAACCAGCCCGTGGTGACCCTCCAGGAGTTGAACCAGCTCGTGGTGACTGTCCAGGAGTTAAACCAGCCCGTGGTGACCCTCCAGGAGTTGAACCAGCTCGTGGTGACTGTCCAGGAGTTGAGCCAGCCTGTGGTGACTGTCCAGCAGTTGAACCAGCTCGTGGTGACTGTCCAGGAGTTGAACCAGCTCGTGGTGACCCTCCAGGAGTTAAACCAGCCCGTGGTGACCCTCCAGGAGTTGAGCCAGCCCGTGGTGACTGTCCAGCAGTTGAACCAGCTCATGGTGACTGTCCAGGAGTTGAACCAGCTCATGGTGACTGTCCAGGAGTTGAACCAGCTCATGGTGACTGTCCAGGAGTTGAACCAGCTCATGGTGACTATCCAGGAGTTGAACCAGCTCATGGTGACTATCCAGGAGTTGAACCAGCCCGTGGTGACTGTCCAGGAGTTGAACCAGCTCGTGGTGACTGTCCAGGAGTTGAACCAGCTCGTGGTGACTGTCCAGGAGTTGAACCAGCTCGTGGTGACTGTCCAGGAGTTGAACCAGCTCGTGGTGACTGTCCAGGAGTTGAACCAGCTCGTGGTGACTGTCCAGGAGTTGAACCAGCCCGTGGTGACTGTCCAGGAGTTGAACCAGCCCGTGGTGACTGTCCAGGAGTTGAACCAGCTCGTGGTGACTGTCCAGGAGTTGAACCAGCTCGTGGTGACTGTCCAGGAGTTGAACCAGCTCGTGGTGACTGTCCAGGAGTTAAACCAGCCCGTGGTGACCCTCCAGGAGTTGAACCAGCTCGTGGTGACTGTCTAGGAGTTGAACCAGCCCGTGGTGACTGTCCAGCAGTTGAACCAGCCCGTGGTGACTGTCCAGCAGTTGAACCAGCCCGTGGTGACTATCCAGGAGTTGAACCAGCCCGTGGTGACTGTCCAGCAGTTGAACCAGCCCGTGGTGACTGTCCAGGAGTTGAACCAGCCCGTGGTGACCCTCCAGGAGTTGAACCAGCCCGTGGTGACCCTCCAGGAGTTGAACCAGCCCGTGGTGACCCTCCAGGAGTTAAACCAGCCCGTGGTGACCCTCCAGGAGTTGAGCCAGCCTGTGGTGACTGTCCAGGAGTTGAACCAGCTCGTGGTGACTGTCCAGGAGTTGAACCAGCTCGTGGTGACTGTCCAGGAGTTAAACCAGCCCGTGGTGACCCTCCAGGAGTTGAACCAGCTCCTGGTGACTATCCAGGAGTTGAACCAGCCCGTGGTGACTGTCCAGGAGTTGAACCAGCCCGTGGTGACTATCCAGGAGTTGAACCAGCCTGTGGTGACTATCCAGGAGTTGAGCCAGCCTGTGGTGACTGTCTAGGAGTTGAACCAGCCCGTGGTGACTGTCCAGGAGTTGAACCAGCTCGTGGTAACTGTCCAGGAGTTGAACCAGCCCGTGGTGACTGTCCAGGAGTTGAACCAGCCCGTGCCTGCAACATCCCTGGTGGTCATCCTCTTGGTTCCGGGCAGACCTGCCAGCAGACATTGGTTTTGCAAATGAGGATAGAGGATATAAGGATATAAGGTGTTGCTCCTCCAACCTGAGTGTGGCCTCATCGCAACAGTAGAGGAGGCTATGGATAGAAATGTCATAATGGGAATAGGAAGTGGAATTAAAATGGGTGGCCACTGGGAAATCCTGTTTTTTCTGGTGGATAGAGCATAGATGCTATATTCCGGTAATGACCACGCCCCTCCCCCCTTCACTATTCCCCACCCCCTTTTCCCTCTCACTTTATTTCCTTGCCTGTACTCTCTGGTTCTCCTCTCCCTTTTCTTTCTTCCACGGCCTTCTGTTCTCTCCTATCAAATTGCCCCATTCTCTGGCCCTGTACCTTTTTCACCAATCAACTTCCCAGCTCTTTAACTCTCCCCCTCCCAGTTTCACCTATCACCTTGTGTTTCTCCCTCCCCTCCCCTTCGCCACCTTTAAACTCTTGACTCCCCATCTTTTTTCCTCCAGTCCTGCTGAAGGGTCTCAATCTAAAACATTGACTCTACTCTTTTCCATAGATACTGCCCGGCCTGCTGAGTTCCTCCAGCATTTTTTCTGTGTTGCTTGGATTTCCTGCATCTGCTGATTTTCTGTTGTCTATAACCTATGGACTCACTTTCAAGGACTCTCCATCTCATGTTCTTGATATTTATTGCTTATTTATTTATTTATTCCTTTTTTTGTGCTGTATTTGCACAGTTTGTTGCCTTTTGCGCATTGGCTGTTTGTCCTATTGGGTGCTGCCTTTCGTTGATTTTATGGCGTTTCTTGGGTTTACTGTGCACACCTTCAAGAAAACAAATCTCGGGGCTGATAATGTACCTGGATAATAAGTTTACTTTGAACTTTGAACAGGTATCCTTGGGAGGGCCGTCTATTGTAACTGAAGTTGGGAAACCTGTTACCACCTCAGAGCAATCAATTGAGTTTAGATTTCAGTTTAAATATTAAAAGAGATACAATAACAACACAAACTATGGTGCCTGGTGAGTCAGAGGGAGTGGATGGTAGAAGTAGTATATGTTAGCAACAGTGTGAAGGGCAAGATGTTAATCAGTATGTTTCTTGTTGGGTCAATCCTTGCTTTACAAGCTGTCAGCAAAGGTGGGTGCAGCTTTTAGTTTATTTCTTCTGGGGAATTTGGGATAAAGAGGAGCTCTTTGATGTATTTGAAACTCTTCTACCCTAAAATTTAAAATTAATATAGAACTGATGGTGTGCTAACTTAAAAAAATTGTATGAAAAACATCAAGACAAGTGACATACCCGAGGTGAGGAATCTGTGAGCCCATTACTGTCAGCTCCAGAGCAGGCTTATCTGTAGTCCAGTGACGCTGGAGAGTGGTGTGATGGCAGGGTGCCTTACAACAGGAGAAAGGCTCCTGAATTGATCAGAGGTTGGGGAAAATGGAATGTAATTGAATGAGGAATGTGTAATGACGAGGAGTGTGAGAGCCTTGGCTTCTGCAGTTGCCCAGTGGCGTTCAGCTTGATGTTGAGCTGCAGAGTAGATGAGTTAATTTGGCAGGAGGTTAAGGGAAGTAATAATTTGGTGATGGTGAGCCCAGTACAAGAGTGGGATTATCAGCCTTTTTGCAGCAATGTGCAGGAGGCTTGGTTCTGAATTAGTGGAATCTGTTTGGGGCTGGGGAAGGTAGTGGAGGAGTCTGTCCAGTAACCTTATATCTAGAGTAGGCTGGAGAAAGGAAGATGCTCTGCTTGGCTCAGAATGTGAGGCTGGGAACCAAATCAAAGTCTCTGTTTATTTATCTGACCCATATTAAATTGATATGGGACAATTAGGATCAGAAAGTGGATTGCAATGTAAATTGATATCTGCCGAAATGTTCAAATGCAATGTAATCACAATGGATGATCTTTAAAATTCAGTGCCATTCTTGTATGAGAGACGGTGCAAAAACCAAGCAGTGTTTCTGCAGAAAGATGTGTATCTTTCAGTTAATCAGCAACAGAGTAACAGTTTTATTGATTTCAATCAATAGTCCTTCTTCAGTTTATCTATATCCTTAATGTGTGACCTAGCCTTAGGTGCCTCTGGTAAAAACTGTGGTACTGAAATAAAAATGAGGTCTCCATTTCCCATGAAGTTTGTTTCGGCAGGCACTGGTTTAAAAAGAATCAGTTGTGACTTTGTTTATTGGGTTAGTAGATCAAAGATGGATGGTCTATTCCCGCTCCATTTCCTCTGTTCACCTACACGCTGTCACAAATGCATTGAGTATTTGAGTATTCCATCTGAACAATACTACAACACAGGAAAATTGTGAACAGCCTCTCCTGGTAAGACTTAGTACTTAAATACCAGGTATTTATAACAGGTTTTTGTTAGATTAGTGCACAAACATGCAGAATACTACAACAACGGTAATAGTTCAATTTGTCTAAAAACTCTGAATGATTTATGCTAGCTCACTACTCTTTGACTTCAAGATACTTCAAGATTTACAGATTATTTAATGTTATTTCCACTACACAAGTGTAAAGGAGAATGATGTAATTGTTACTCTGGATCTGATGCAGCACAAAAAAAACACAATAGGATATAGAACACATTAATTAAAAAAGCACAATAAATATAAATACATAAGGTAGCTTATATATGTAGTGATTGTATGTCCATACAGTGGACCCAGGCACAGGAGTGCCGTACATAAGGTGACTGATAGGAAGTTGGTGCCGGTGGTTCGTTTGGTGTTTTGACTGCCTGTTGTAGACCCTTCCATGCAGTTTCTGTACCATGCTGTGATTCAGCTTGAAAGGATGCTTTCTACTGCACATCTATAGAATGACATGAGTATAGATGGGCATAGTCCAGCTCTCTTCAACCTCCTTGGAAAGTGGAGCTGTTGGTGAGCTTTCCTGATTGGGTAGAATGTGTTCTGGGATCACGAGAGGTTGTCTGAGATGTGCTCGCAGTTTCCGCTGCTGTACCGTCACTGTGAGTGGTGCGAGTTCTCCAGAAGTTGACAGCCACCTCTGTTGTCTTGCTGATACTGAGGAAGAGATTATTTGCCTGGTACCAGGCCTCGAGCTCTTCCACTTCATCTCTGCAGGCCGTCTCATTGTAATTGGTGATGAGCCCCACCGCTGTTGTTCAGTTGGCGAACCTGACAGTGATTGTGTAGCAATGTGTGTACAGTAATGGACTCAGCACACAGCCCTGGGGGGCACCTATGTCGGGGATGATGGGGAGGCAGAAGTGGTTGTGCATCTTGACTGTCTGAGATGTGTTGGTTAGGAAGTCCAAACCCAGTCGCGCAGTGGTGTATTTAGACTGAGGAGCAGGAGTTTGTTCACTCGGGTTTGTGGGAAAATCGAGGCATAGCAGTTGGCACGACACTATTACAGCTCAGGGCGTGGCAGTTCTGAGTTCGATCTTCTGTAAGAAGTCTCTGTACATCCTCCTCTTCCAATGCGTGGTTTTTCTCCAGGTCCTCTGGTCCGGTTCCCTCCCGCAGTCCAAAGACACATCGGGTAGGTTAACTGGTCATTGTAAATTGTCCTGTGATGAGATTAGGGTTAAATTGGGGTTGTTAGGTTGCTGGACATAAGGGCCAAAGGGCCGGAGGGCCGTTCCACGCTGTATTGGTAAATAAATATTGTTGAATGCTGGACTGAAATCCAGAAACAGCATTCTGACATGTATGTTCTTGTTTTCCAGGTGTGTGAACAGTTCTGTCAGTAAGCACATTGGTGAATGTCCGATGTGGCAGGAATGGAGTTTTGGAACTGTGCCCTTACTAGCTGTTCTAAGCACTTCATGATGATTGGTGTCTGCTCCACCAGGCGGTAGTTGTTTATTGTTCAGGTGTGGAGTTCTTTGGTGCAGGGTTGCTGCTGGGTGATTTGAAGCATGTGGGGACAGCAGCCTGGATGAGTGCACTGCAGTGATGAAGATGTCCATGAGCTGATGTACACACTCCCCGACTACTCAGCCTGAGGTGTGTCTGGCCTGACTGCCTTCCGGGGGGGGGGGGGTTGACTCTCTGCAGAGTCCGTCTCACATCTGCCGCTGTTACAGACAATGGCTGCTCACCTGGGCTGGGGGGCAGCTTTCATGATCAGTGTTGTGTTGCATGTCTCAAAGCATGATTAAAAATTGTTTAGAGCGTCAGGGAGGGAGCTGCCACTGGGGCAGTCAACACTGTTTTTCCTTACATAGTTAGTAATGCCCTTGATGTCCAGCCACTTGCAGGGGATTGTTATTGGACAGGCGTTCCTGAATTTTTTTGTCCGTAGGAGGTCTTTGCTCTCTTGATGCCTGAGGTGATATTTCTCCTGTCTGCTCTGAGAACCCTTCTGTCTTCAGACTTGAAGGCAGCACCCTGGGCTTTTTAGTAGGGAGCGTACAGCCAGGTCTTCTGGTAGTGCTGTGAGGTGACTGTTCCTGAGGTACCAACGTTATCTACACACTTGCTGATGACAGATTAGTCATAATCATCGAAGTTTGTCTTCTCCATTTGTGGTGGCCTGCTTGAACATCTGCCAGGTTGTCCATTCAAAGCAGTCCTGAAGCACAGTGATTGCCTTCTAAGGCCACACAGTGATGGCCCTTTTGACTGGCTCCGGTCGGCATGCTGGGATTAACATTATGTAGATGTGGTCAGAGAGGCCAAGACAAGGGCATGTGATTGCTTAGTAAATACCAAGTCTGTTATATAAACACGGTCCAGTCTGTTTGTTTCCCTACTGGCCATGGTGACATGATGGTGGAATTTGGGTAAACTCTCCTGCAGGTTAACAGGATTGAAGTCTTGTACATTTATGAAGAGACCATCCAGATGCCAGAGGACATGGTAGAGAGCTGATACTGTAAATCTTTTCCAACAGTAATTTCCCAGAAAAAGTAATGTGGCCAGCATTTAATTGTAATATGTCCAATTGCCCCAGAACAGTGATGGATGAGTTTGTGTACCAACTCTTTTTAAAGTATACACAAAATCCACCTCCTTGGATTTCCCTGATAAGGTGTTCCTGTCAGTCCAGAACAGAATCATCCCGCTGAGTTGAAACGCTAGATCAGGCATTGTTGATGTTTAGCCACATTTCGGTGAAAAAAATGCAGCAGTTTCTCATCTCTTTCCATGCTTTCACTCTCAGTCTCAGTGAGTCCTTCTTTTTTTCTAGCGAGCAGACATTGGCCAAGAAAAGTGTTGGTAACACTGGTTTGGTCCGGTTACCTGTCAGCCTAGCTAATGCCCTGGCTCTTTTGCTGTCTTTCTGTTTCCTCTCATACTGCCCACGTCTGCCACTTCCTTGGCTGAGCCACCTAGGCCAGGTCACTGTTGCCGGGCCGTGTGTCCATTGAGCAGCGCCATTAACAGATAGAGGCTTAATCAGTAGCGTTGATGGTTGTAATTGAGTTTTGGTTAAGGGTAAACAAGAGCAATTCCAGAAATGATGAGATTAACTCAGCATGGCTTTGTAAACCACATGCTGTCTGCTGAGATATTATCAGATAATACCGAATCTTTGGTTGGCTGACAATGAAGTTCTTACAGATTTTGAGCTTCTGAATTTGGATTCAGTTTGCTATTCCTTTAATAGAAAGTCTGTTCTTCAGTAAAGTGTATATCTGATGGTCAATTTTAGGTTAATTCTTGTCATTGTTCTGTCAGGAACAAGTAAAATCAGTTTTTTAAAACTTTTAAGTACCATATAAATGTTGATATTCACTACATGAGGAAGACAATGTTGTTACAGTACCTACACAGGGAGAGATTTATTGCTATGAAGTCTTACTTAAAAGATCCTCTACTAAAGATGTAACATCCTGCCCAATGCTGTAACTTTGTAACTTGTTATACAACTCTGCAGTTCAAGTAGCCATGAGCAGTAGTACATAGAAGGAAGTATTCTATTGTGGGTCAGTCGAGACTTCCAAGCTGCGCCTTATAAGGCATGAAAATGCCCGATGCAGGCCTTTCATGGTCTGAGTCGACGTTCCCTCCCCCCCCCCCACAAAGACATTGTAACTAAGGACCAAAGCGTGATTAGGAAAGGAGCAGCCTTGAGCAACTTCATTTCTTGTGTGAAGAGAGACTAAAAAGATAGCTTGAAGGTTTTGGAAACAATTCTAAAATAAATGTGCAGTTTTCAATTTGAACAAACTGCATATCCGGATAGTTGATGGTCTGACACATCGTGAACAACTTGATTGGAGGTGTACTCCAATTGCATTTATCAATTGAACTGTTTCTATCTGTGGCAATTGAACCGAAATGCAGAATGAAACTAGACCATAATGATAAAAAAAAAAGCTGCACGTAACATTCTTGTTCTTATTTCCACTAGAGCTGCTGGATTTGTGGTTTTGGTCTAATCAATTGAAATCAATATGTTGGTGAAGAGAACCCATGGATCAACTCTGAGACATCTCCATAGGTTCCAGTGCTTCAACAGTGGCCAGAAAAATTATCTTTACTATAGTAACGAGGTAGAAGCTTATGTTAAAATTAGATCATGACCCCACTTAGATAAAGATCAGCTTTATTTGTCATATGTACATTCAAACAGCGAAATAAGGCATTTGCGTCAACAACCAGTATAGTCTGAGGTGCAAGTGTTCTTGTGCTTCTGGTCCAAACATAGACTGCCATAGCTTACGTATCTATTTGTCTTTTTGGACTGTGGAAGGAGGCCAGAGCACCCAGGGGAGCCCCACACGGTCATGGGGAGATTGTACAGACCCTTTACCGACAGTGGCAGGAATTGAACCCTGATCGCTGAACCAGTAAAACCTTATGCTAGCTGCTACCCTGCCACGTGTACGGAGAATTGTCAGGCACAAGTTCCATGCTCTCATAGAATTGGATGAGTTGGGTTTGTGGACCCCCAACAAGCAAAGTGCTTTTTTTAAGAAGAAGGAAAATTGAGCAGATCAGCAGCGACAACCCATGAAAGATTTGCAGAATTAAACTTGAATTCAGAGCTGGGAAGTCTGAGCCGTCATAACCAGCATGGCCTGTTCCACGTGTATGGGAAGTCTTCTATTTTCTGATGTTTTTCAGCAAGCCTGCTCATGAGGACATGAAAAGTGTTTAGTATCTACAGTGGCTATAATTAACTGCTGGTGTACTTTGAATTCTGAGTATTAATAAATATTGAGGGTCTTCCCCCTCCCTGAAGCCAGCTCCAATCCTTGCCATGTCTTCACCATTCCCTCCTACCTTCCGCTCTCCGAGGTGTAACGTTCTGTCCTCAGGAAAGGCCTTACCTTTTGTCCGCACTTCAGTGAGTTTCGTGCCTGACACGATGCCAAACTCTTCTTCTGTCACCTCCATCTCCAAGCCTACTTCTTTGGCAAGAATTCCACAGCCCGCATTGATGACCACTTCTCCCAACTCCAGCCCTCCTCTCCCGTCCCTGTCTCCAGCCCTCCTCTCCCGTTCCCCGTCTCCAGCCCTCCTCTTCTGTCCCCCGTCTCCAACCCTCCTCTCCCATGCCCGTCTCCAACTCTCCTCTCCCATGCCCGTCTCCAGGCCTCCTCTCCCGTCCCCGTCTCCAGCCCTCCTCTCCCATCCCTGTCTCCAGCCCTCCTCTCCCATCCCCGTCTCCAGCCCTCCTCTCCCATGCCAGTATCCAGGCCCTCTCCCGTCCCCGTCTCCAACCCTTCTCTCCTGTCCCCGTCTCCAGGCCTCCTCTCCTGTCCCCGTCTCCAGGTCTCCTCTCCCGTCCCCGTCTCTGGCCCTCCTCTCCCGTCCCAGTCTCCGGCCCTCCTCTCCCATCCCCGTCTCCAGGCCTCCTCTCCCGTCCCCGTCTCCGGCCCTCCTCTCACATCCCTGTCTCCAACCCTCCTCTCCCGTCCCCGTCTCCAGGTCTCCTCTCCCATCCCCGTCTCTGGCCCTCCTCTCCTGTCCCAGTCTCCGGCCCTCCTCTCCTGTCCCCGTCTCCAGCCCTCCTCTCCCGTCCCCGTCTCCAACCCTCCTCTCCTGTCCCTGTCTCCAGGCCTCCTCTCCTGTCCCCGTCTCCAGGTCTCCTCTCCCGTCCCCGTCTCCGACCCTCCTCTCCCGTCCCCATCTCCAGGCCTCCTCTCCCGTCCCCGTCTCCAGCCCTCCTCTCACATCCCTGTCTCCAACCCTCCTCTCTCGTCCCCGTCTCCAGCCCTCCTCTCCCGTCCCCGTCTCCAACCCTCCTCTCCTGTCCCCGTCTCCAGGTCTCCTCTCCTGTTCCCGTCTCCAGGTCTCCTCTCCCGTCCCCGTCTCTGGCCCTCCTCTCCCGTCCCAGTCTCTGGCCCTCCTCTCCCGTCCCCGTCTCCAGGCCTCCTCTCCCGTCCCCGTCTCCGGCCCTCCTCTCACATCCCTGTCTCCAACCCTCCTCTCCCGTCCCCGTCTCCAGCCCTCCTCTCCCGTCCCCGTCTCCAACCCTCCTCTCCTGTCCCCGTCTCCAGGCCTCCTCTCCTGTCCCCGTCTCCAGGTCTCCTCTCCCGTCCCCGTCTCCGGCCCTCCTCTCCCGTCCCCGTCTCCTCTCCTGTCCCCGTCTCCAGGCCTCCTCTCCCGTCCCCGTCTCCAGGCCTCCTCTCCCGTCCCCGTCTCCAGGCCTCCTCTCCCATCCCCGTCTCCAGCCCTCCTCTCACATCCCTGTCTCCAACCCTCCTCTCCCGTCCCCGTCTCCAGCCCCCCTCCTCTTTTTTGATATCCTGTTCGGTTTCTCTGTCTGCCCTGGATCTTTTCATCTCGAAATGCTGACAAGACATCAACTGGCTTGACTTCAGCACTTCTCTCTCCCCCTCGAACTTCACCCCCTTTGAACGCACTGCCCTCCACTCTCTCCGCGCCAATCCCAACCTCACCATCAAGCCCGCAGACAAAGGGTGTGCTATTCTAGTGTGGTGCACTGACCTCTACTTTGCTGAGGCCAGGCAGCATTTCAGACACCTCCTCATACCCACCCCTTGAAGAGGATCCCACTCCGGATCATTGGAAAACTGCCTTTATCACCATCACTGACCTCATCAACTCTGGAGAACTCCCACCCACTGCCACCAAACTCATAGTTCCCTTATCCCACACTGTTCGCTTCTATCTCCTACTCAAGATCCACAAACCTGACTGTCCGGGTAGCCAATTGTCTCTGCCTGCTCCTGTCCCACTGAACTTGTGTCTCATACCTCAACTCCAATCTACCCCCTTGGTTCAATCCCTGCCCATCTACATCAGTGACACGTCTCATGCTCTTGATCTCCTCGCTATCTTTCAATTCTCTAGGCCTGACTGCTTCATTTTCACCATGGATGTCCAGTGACAATACACTTCCACTCCGCCCCCCCTCTTGAAGAAGGCCTTAAAGCGTTCTGCTTCTTTCTCAATAAAGGAACCAACTAGTTCCCCTCCATCACAACCCTCCTCAGTCTGGTAGAACTGGTCCTTGCCCTCAACAATTTTTCCTTCAGTTCCTCCCACTTTCTCCAGACTCAAAGGGTAGCCATGGGCACCCGCATGTGCCCAGCAAGGCCTGCATTTTTGTGCCTATGTAGAACAGTCCATGTTCCAAGCCTTCCCTGGTAATGCTGTCCAACTCCTCCTCCACTACATTGATGACTGGATGGCTGCTTCATACACCCATGCTAAGCTCATTAATTTAATCAATTTTATCTCCAACTTCCACACTGCCCTTAAATTCACTTGGTCCACATCTGTCACCACCCTTCCTTTTCAATCGACATCTTTTATAAACCTATCAATTCCCATGATTATCTTGACTATACCTCTTCCTAACCTGTCTCCTGTAAAAATGTTATCCCCTTTTTCTCAATTCCTTTATCTCCGCTGCATCCCAGGATGCGGCTTTCCTTTCTAGGACATCAAAGATGTCCTCCTTCAAAGATGAGGTTTCTCTTCCTCCTGCCGTTAATGCTGCCCTCTCCCATGTCTCCTCGATTTTCTGAACACCTGCGCTCACCGCATCGTGCCACTGCCTTAACAGTGATAGAGTTCCTTTTGTCCTTGCCTACCACTCCATGAGCCTTCACATCCAACACATCATCCTTCATAATTTCCACTATCTCCAAAGGGATCCTATCTTTACCTAGTCCCCCTCTCTGCTTTCTGCAGGTATTGCTCCCTTCGTGATTCCTTTGTCCATTCATCCCTCCCCACTAATCCCCCTCCCAGCACTTTTCCTTGCAGGTGACCAAGGTGCTACACCTGTCCATTCAGGGCCCCAAAGAGTCCTTCCAGGTGAGGCAACACTTCACCTGTAAATCTGCTGAGGTCATCTATTGAGTCCGGTGTTCCAGATGCGGCCTTCTCTACATTGGATGGTAAATTGTGGAACGGCTTTTTCAAACACCTCTGCTCCATTTGCCAAAAGTGGAATTTCCCAGTGGCCAAATATTTGAATTCTGATTCCCGTTCTGACATGTCGGTCCATGCCGTCCTCTTGTGCCATGATGAGGCTACTCTCAGGGTGGAGGAGCAACACCTTGTATTCCATCTGGGGAGCCTCCAACCTGATGACATGAATATTGATTTCTCCTTCTGGAAAAAATATTCCCTCCCCCCCTTCTTCTATTCTCCACTCTGGCCTTTTACTTCTTCTCACCTGCCTATCACCTCCCCCTGGGTCCCCTCCTCTTTCCCTTTCTCCCATGGTCCACTCTCCTCGCCTATTAGAGTCCTTCTCCAGCCAGGCTTCATCTTTCAATCTCTCCCGCACCTTTTTTATTCTTGTCTTCTACCCTTCTTTTCCAGTCCTGAAGGAAGGGTCTTGGCCTAAAACATTGACTGTTTGTCTAATTCCATAGATGCAGCCTGACCTGCTGAGTTCCTCCAGCGTTTTGTGTGTGTTAATCTGGATTTTCAGCATCTGCAGAATCTCTTGTGTTTATGTTAGCACTCCAGACTGAGGATCGGTTCCATTTTTAGGATGCCCAGGCAGTGACCCGTTGCTGAAGTGCCACTCATGACACAAGCTTACCCCCTTGTGCAATCAGGACATGATCCCGTGTGATTTACATCCTGTACACTTTCCTCATTGTTGGTGAAATATTTCAACCTCAGTTCAAGCTGCTGAACCCAATTATGTGGAAACCCTAGAAGGCAGTCCCACACATGCACTGCCTCAATTATTAGAATCTGCAGCTCACAGTTTCTGGAATGACTCATTAAGTAACTTCATGCCTGAGCTGCTCTCCCTTGCTGTATTTAGGGCCTCGCCCTTCAATTGTCTTGTTTGCAATTCTGTTTATTAAAAGTGCCTAATTTGAATTTGCCTGTGATATGGAAAACCAGCATTAGTTCATTACAGAAAATGCCTAGTGAAATTCCACAGTGGAAATTAAAATGAAATAGTTCATGTGGAGGGTGTTCAAGTGCTGGCTTTGTACTGAGGCTGAAAAACTTCTTATCTCTAAATCTTGCAAACAGTAGCTAGTGCCACTGCCCTAAGGCTGGGAGAGTCAGATCCAATCCCAACCCTCTTGTGCCTTCCACGTCGAGCGTGTATATTCTCTGACTGCATAGGATTCCTCCCATTTTTAAAAATAATAAGTGAGTTGGCTGCATTGCCGAAATTGAGTTAATGGGCAGGAGAAGACATTACAGGGTAAAGAAGAAATTAGACTAATTGGCTTCCTCTGCTTCCAGCTAGAAGGCCAAACTGGCTTCTTGTGTAGTAAGGTGAGAAAGGGGAAGACTAGTAATTATTACCCTCAGTAACATCCTGTACCTAATAAAGTGGCCACTGAGAGTGTGTTCTTTGTCTTCTGCTACTGTAGCCCACCCACTTCAAAGTTCAACGTGTTGTGAGTTCAGTGGTGCTCCTCTGCACACCACTGTTGTAACCTGTGGTCATTTGAATTACTGTCAGCTTGAACCAGTCTGGCCATTCTCCTCTGATCATTCTCGTTAACGAGGTGTTTTGCCCAAGAACTGCCACTCATTGGATTTTTTTTGCACCATTCTCGGTAGGCCCGAGAGACTTGTGCATGAAAACCCCAGGAGACCAGCAGTTTCTGAGATACTCAAACTATCCTGTCTGGCACCAACAATCATCCCACGGTCACAGTCACTTAGATCACATTTCATTCCCATTCAAATATTTTGAATCCGAACCCCTTAACCATGTCTGCATGCTTTTATGCGTTGAGTTGCTGCCACATGATTGGCTGATTAGAGATTTGAATTAATGAGCAGGTGCACCTAATAAAGTGGGCACTGAGTGTATATTGAATTGGGGAAAATTGCAAAGTTCCAGGGGATGGAATTGCCAAACAGGATAAGCAAACCACTTGGTTTCTTCTCGAAGGACTTGAATCACCTTAGAGCTGGAAGGTACAGTGAGCTGAACAAGTCAGTTGGAGTCCAAGTCTTAGTTTTCTTAACCCTGCCCAATCCTGTACAAATCAGTACTGTGTCCATGGTTACTGAATGTTCTGCAGCAGTGTGGGCCTACTTCCCTGCAGTATAAAAAAAATCTGCATAAATTAAGCTTCGTTGTGCATGTTTTCTGAGTGCTTTAGATGGCAACTTGCTTCTCATTGAGTGATGTTAGTTCAGGTCTCAGTAGACAGTATATCAGTGTTGCTAGGGCGTTCCCCATCAACCCACACCCACCAGAAGCATGCAGAGCTGCTATGTTTTCCACTGTGCTGGGCTGATTTGATGCCTGCACTCAGTGATGTGACTTCGATAGAGTAAAAATCAAACAGCATTGGCAGCAGGCCCTTCAGCCCAAAGGATCCTATCACTAAACACACATCTTTCCCTCCTCATGGGAATCACTCTATATGTTACTTCCTTGTCCACTTGCCGCTCCCCACAGATCTCTCTCTTTAGGCTTGTTCTGCCCAACCTGACAAATGCTACATTGGTCCCAACACTTCCCCTCTCACCACCACTCAGGGGCCCCAAACAGTGCTTCCAGATGAGGTAACATTTCACCTGCAAGTCTGTTGGGGCCATCTGTTGTATTCTGTGCTCCCAGTGCGGTCTACTCCACGACACAGATTGGGAGACTACTTTGTCGAGTACCTTCGCTCTGTCTGCCACATGAGGCTGGATCTCCCAGTGACTACCCGTTTCGATTCCACTTCCCATTCTCGTTCTGACAAGTCTGTCCATGGCCATGATGAGGTCACACTCAGATTGGAGGAGCAACACGTCATACTCTGTGTGGATGGTCTCCAACCCTAATGGCATTTCTCTAATTTCTGGTAATCCCCGCAACCCCCATTCTCTCCTTCTCCATTCATCAGTCTGGTTACTCATTCTCTTCACCTCACCTGCCCATCACTCCCTTCTGGTTTTCCTCCTCCTTCTCTTTCTTCCAATTACCTCTGTCTTCTATTAGATTCTTTCTCCTATGTCTCTTTGCCTTTTCTACCTATCACCTCCCAGCTTCTTTCTTCCTCCTCCCCCACCCACCCATCCACCCCCTCACCTGGTCCTACCTATCGCCTCCCAGCTTCATTCTTCCTCCTCCCCCACCCACCCATCCACCCCCTCACCTGGTCCTACCTATCACCTCCCAGCTTCTTACTTCAACCCCCACCCACCCATCCACCCCCTCACCTGGTCCTACCTATCGCCTCCCAGCTTCTTACTTCATCCCCCACCCACCCATCCACCCCCTCACCTGGTCCTACCTATCACCTCCCAGCTTCTTACTTCAACCCCCACCCACCCATCCACCCCCTCACCTGGTCCTACCTATCGCCTCCCAGCTTCTTACTTCATCCCCCACCCACCCATCCACCCCCTCACCTGGTCCTACCTATCACCTCCCAGCTTCTTACTTCATCCCCCCACCCACCCATCCATGCCCTCACCTGGTCCTACCTATCGCCTCCCAGCTTCTTACTTCATCCCCCACCCACCCATCCACCCCCTCACTTGGTCCAACCTATCACCTCCCAGCTTCTTACTTCATCCCCCACTCACCCATCCACGCCCTCACCTGGTCCTACCTATCGCCTCCCAGCTTCTTACTTCATCCCCCACCCACCCATCCACCCCCTCACCTGGTCCTACCTATCGCCTCCCAGCTTCTTACTTCATCCCCCACCCACCCATCCACGCCCTCACCTGGTCCTACCTATCGCCTCCCAGCTTCTTACTTCAACCCCCACCCACCCATCCACGCCCTCACCTGGTCCTACCTATCGCCTCCCAGCTTCTTACTTCAACCCCCACCCACCCATCCACACCCTCACCTGGTCCTACCTATCGCCTCCCAGCTTCTTACTTCATCCCCACCCACCCATCCACCCCCTCACCTGGTCCTACCTATCACCTGCTAGCTTATCCTCCTCTCTCCTTATTCTGGTTTCTGCTACCTTCCAGTCCCGAGGAAGAGTTCTGGCAGGAAAAAGCAGCTGTTTATTCCCCTCTGAAAATGCTGCCTGACTTGCTGAATTCCTCCAGCATTTTGTGTGTGTTGCTCTAGATTTCCTGCACCTGCAGAATCTCTGGTGTTTATTACAGAGCAGGTGCACGGTGTTCTACGTTCTTAACAGCCTTTGTTCAATTGGCACATACAAGGATGATTAATTGTGAACAACACACAAAATGCTGGAGGAACTCAGCAGGCCAGGCAGCATTTATGGCGAAGAGTAGTGTCCACATTTTGCACCGAGGCCTTTCAGCAGGACCCTGATTAATTGTGAAGTTTTGACAAGGTTAAGAAAATGGAAGCAAAGAAACTGATAAAATTTGACTGGAGGAATGAGGAATTTGTTATTACATGATATATCAAACTGGCATAAGATGTGGGGCAATGTAGCTGTCTAATGTAACCACCTCTCAGCTTCAAACAGCAGCTGTAAGTTGGCCTGTAAGTTATATTTTGGCCGGAGGTCTCAAAAGCCTCATAAACTGGCAGCAATAGTGGCCTGTTGCGACCTTCAGGGGAGTCCAAGAGAATTCACTCTCGTGAAATTATGTTTTATGTTTTTTAAGCACAGACAATAGTGAATTATTTACAGTTTCAATAGCTATATCACCTACTTAACTTTAATACTAATAGGCATCCGTTAGTATCGTGAGACCATGGATTTGCGCCTTGGAAGGTTTCCAGGGCGCAGGCCTGGGCAAGGTTGTATAGAAGACAGGCGGTTGCCTATGCTGCAAGTCTCCCCTCTCCACGCCACCGATGTTGTCCAAGGGAAGGGCATTAGGACCCATACAGCTTGGCACCGGTGTCGTTGCAGAGCAATGTGTAGTGAAGTGCCTTGCTCAAGGACACAACACGCTGCATCAGCCAAGGCTCGAACTAGCGACCTTCAGATAACTAGGCCGACGCCTTAACCACTTGGCCATTTAACTTCAATAACCTGAATACAGTCATAAATATGCAGAATTACATATTTACATACATTGTTGCACATTCCCACAGCAGAACCCCTTTTGTCATGGTCTAATCAGGAGGTTAAATGACATATTTGGAAACTTGTCCTGAACTATGCATTTAGTAGCAGGGATACACCTTTAATTATCTGCTAATACAGGAGATAGCCACTTAATGCCTTCCCTGATCTCATTGGTCAGTTTGGTGTGTGAGCAGAGGATTGGCAAAGGGCTTTCAATTCACATAAATGTAAGATATTGCATTTTGAGAGATCAGACCAGTGTAGGAATTGTATAGTGGGGCCTTGGGTACTATTGTGGAATAGGGGGACCTAGGAATACAAGTGCATAGTCTGATGTAAGTGGTGTCAGAGGTAGACATGGTGGTGAAGAAGGTCTTTGGGAAGTAATGCTACAGTTATAAAAGACATCACTGTGACGGTGCTTGAAGTATTGTGTGGAGTTTTGGTCACCTGGTTTAGGAGAAAATTTATTGAACTAGAAAGAGTGCACCAAAGGTTTACCAGGATATTTCCTGGACTGCTGGTGGGGGGTAGTTAAGTTACAAGCAGAGATTGTGTACACTAGGACTTGATTTGTTGGAATGTACCAGATTGAGAGATGATCTGATAGAAGTATAGAATAGCATGATGGTCTATAAGATAATATATAAGAGCCATTGAGAGTGTCCTGACCAAGTCCCTACAACAGATTGTGAAGTCTGCTGAGAGGATCACTGGGGTCTCTCCTCCACCCATCCCAGATACTTGTCGGGACTGCTGCATGCACAGTGCCCTTAGCATGTCAATAACCCCTCTCATCCATCCAATAATCTTTTTGACCCCCAACCATCAGAAAGGAGGTACCATAGTGCTAGGACAAGGATTGTTAGGATTGCATTAAAGCATCAGACTACTGAACTCCTTGCTAATATTCAGGTCTCATCACCTATGAAGCACCAGTAGCATATTCTGTCTACTTTTGGACTTGTGTTACAAATACACCTTATTATTTGTTAACTTATTTGTGTAGTATGTATTGCGTGTGAGTTATATGTACTCTGTTGTGCACCTTGGTCCGGAGGAACTTTGTTTCATTTGGTGGCATACATGGTTGAATGACAATAAACAAAAACATCCCAAATGTTCCAAATTTAAATTTGCGAAGTATTTATGTTTTACTGAGGATGTTACTTTGGAGGTAATCAGTACTTCAAAGATATTTATGATTATAAAGTTATAAATGTGTTTTATTGGGCTCTCCCTGACAATAATTGAATTAAATCTCCATAATAGAAGGGAAATTGTTTGAAATTGGACCTTGTGCTTGCAGGGAGATGACAAGGGAAGGAAAGAGGGTGAAGGAGGATAGTTCATGTTTTATTGGAGAGATCACAGAGGTTTGGAAAGGTCTTGAAATGATTAGGAGGTGGTGGTGGTGATGCTAAAGAGCTCCAAATGCAGAAGATGATGTGGAACTGAGGAGGATACCAAGAAGATAGGAGCACTGCAGTGGGATCTGATCTTTGAGGGGATTAACAGGATGCACTGTAGCTGAGGGGAAGAATCTCTGCTCCTTTTTGGCCCTCAGATCTGAGGTACACAACAGACCTTATTCCCTTATAGCTTTAATGCTGTCAGGAACTCAGGCTGTCAAAGAAGGAATAAAACCAAAGCATGCTCCTTTAAGATCAAATCAAGTTCAATTATCATTCAAACAATGCATAGATACAGCTGAACAAGACGGTGTTCCTCTGGGGCCAAGGTGCAAAGCATTCCAAATTGCAAGCAAATATTCAAAAATAGTGAGTAACATAATTCAAAATATTGAGCATATTCACTTGAAAAAAATCATATATAGGCCAACACCCTGAGCAACAATGTCCAGCAATCAATGGTACAGTCTCTTGACCGTGTACAGACGCACGCAATACAGCCTATCATTAACCATATGAACACGGGAGAGGCCAGTGAAGCGCACCTTCAATAACTCCAAAAGACTGAAGTTGGGTAAAATACTGAAAGGCTTTTATTCGCTGTACAATACGACCTCCATGGTGAGTGTCTGCCCCTGGACTGAGGAGGAGGGGCAAGGCAAAAACACCTTTATACAGGAATCTGTGAGAGAAGCCACAGGGGCAGTCAGCAGAGAGGCGTGTCCAGACAGTTAACCAGTTACAACATATATATGGTTTACCACAGCCAGGCTCCAGATGAACTCAGCCATGCTTTAGGGCTTCCGTATCTCTCACTTTGTCCGCAGCAGCAGGCATGCCCAAGGCTTGTGGCCTAGTTCTCACTACAACTGAGGCCACACAGCTCCTTTGTCGACTGTCTCCTCCACCAGACAAGGGTAACAGGCCTGTGGCAACTTACATTATCAATGCCCAACAGAGTCTTGCAATCGCAGATGAAATGTCTGAGACAATCTCCCGTGGTTACACTGCTTCTGAGTAGTGGCAGCAACTCGGCCTGCAGCCCTTCGACACCTTCGACACCTTGGTTGGCTCCGCCGCCAACACCAGTCCAGCTACTCCTATCAACAAGTAGCTCACTGATGGAGTAGCTCTGCAATACCCGATGTTCTTAGAGTAGAATTGTCTTTGGATCATAAAAAAACTAATTGTGCGAAGGAAAAAGGCATCTTTTGTTGGCCTCCGAGAGGCAGCTGCATTTGCCTGTGCTGCCGTCTTAACGGAAGTTTATCCCGTCTAGATAGTTAATGAAATATCTGCGCCAGGTGCGTCGAGCTGCAGCACCGTAGGAACTGGGTTAAGGAACTGGAGCTGCAGCTCGTTGACCTTCGTCTGGTCAGAGAAAGTGAGGAGGTGAGAGAGAGGAGCTATAGGCAAGTAGTCACACTGGGGCCTTGGGAGACAGACAAGTGGGTAATAGACAGGAGAGGGAAGGACAAGGAACAGGTACTAGAGAGTACCCCTGTGGCTGTCCCCCTTAACAATAAGTAGTCCTGTTTGAGTACTGTTGGGGGGGGGATGGCCTACCTGGGGGAAGTGACAGTTGCTATACCTCTGGCACAGAGTCTGGCCCTGTGGCTCAGAAGGGTAGGGAAAGGAAGAAGGTAGCAGTAATAGGGGGACTCTATAGTTAGGGGGTCAGACAGGTGATCCTGTGGATGCAGGAAAGAAACACTGATGGTAGTTTGCCTCCCAGGTGCCAGGGTCTGGGATGTTTCCGATCACGTTCACGATATCCTGGAGTGGGAAGGAGAACAGCCAGAGGTCATAGTACATATTGGTACCAACGACATAGGTAGGAAAAGGGAGGAAGTCCTGAAAACAGATTACCGGGAGTTAGGAAGGAAGTTGAGAAGCAGGACCACAAAGGTAGTAATCTCGGGATTATTGCCTGTGCCATGCGACAGTGAGTGTAGGAATAGAGTGAGGTGGAGGATAAATGCGTGGTTGAGGGATTGGAGCAGGGGACAGAGGTTCAGATTTCTGCATCATTGGGACCTCTTTTGGGGCAGGCATGACCTGTACTAAGAGGACGAGTTGCACTTGAATCCAAAGGGACCAATATCCTGGCAGGAAGATTTGCTAAGGCTATTGGGGAGAGTTTAAAGTAGAATTGCTGGGATGTGGGAACCAAACTGAAGAGACGGAGGAAGGGGCTGTTGGCTCACAAATAGAGAAAGCATGTAGGCGGTGTGAGAGGGAGGACTGGCAGGTGATAGAGAAGGGATACACTCAGACCGATAGTTTGAGATGTGTCTACTTTAATGTAAGAAGCATCATGAACAAAGCAGATGAGCTTAGGTGGAGCTGTGATGTTGTGGCCATTACAGAGACTTGGATGGCTCAGAGGCAGGAATGGTTACTTCGAGTGCCAGGCTATAGATGTTTCAGAAAGGACAGGGAGGGAGGCAAAAGAGGTGGGGGCGTGGCACTGCTGATCAGAGATAGTGTCACGGCTGCAGAAAAGGAGGATGTCATGGAGGGATTGTCCACAGAGTCTCTGTGGGTGGAAGTTAGAAACAGGAAGGGGTCAATAACTCTACTGGGTGTTTTTTATAGACCACCCAATAGTAATAGGGACATCGAGGAGCAGATAGGGAGACAGATTCTGGAAAGGTGGAATAATAACAGGGTTGTCGTGGTGGGAAATATTAATTTCCCAAATATTGATTGGCATTTCACTAGAGCTTAGGGGTTTAGATGGGGTGTAGTTTGTTAGGAGTGTTCAGGAAGGTTTCTTGGGACAATATGTAGATAAGCCAACAAGAGGAGAGGCTGTACTTGATCTGGTATTGGGAAATGAACCTGGTCAGGTGTCAGATCTTTCAGTGGGAGAGCATTTTGGAGATAGTGATCACAATTCTATCTCCTTTACCATTGCATTGGACAGGGATAGGAATAGTTAGGAAAATGTTTAATTGGAGTAAGGGGAAGTATGAAGCTATCAGGCAGGAACTTGGAAGCATAAATTGGGAACAGATGTTCTCAAGGAATCATACGGAAGAAACGTGGCAAACGTTCAGGGGATATTTGCGTCGGGTTCTGCATAGGTACTTTCTGATGAGATGGAAAGGATGGTAGGGTACAGGAACTATGGTGTACAAAGGCTGTTGTAAATCTAGTCAAGAAGAAGAGGAAAGCTTACAAAAGGTTCAAAAAAACTAGGTAATGATAGAGATCTATAAGATTATAAGGCTAGCAGGAAGGAGCTTAAGAATGAAATTAGAAGAGCCAGAAGGGGCCATGAAAAGGCCCTAGTGAGCAGGATTAAGGAAAATCCCAAGGCATTCTACAAGTATGTGAAGAGCAAGAGGATAAGACGTGAGAGAATAGGACCAATCAAGTGTGACAGGGGAAAAGTGTGTATGGAACCGAAGGAGATAGCAGAGGTACCTAATGAATACTTTGCTTCAGTATTCACTACTGAAAAGAACTTTGGTGAATGTAGGGATAACTTACTGTGGATTAAGAAAGAGGATGTGCTGGACCTTTTGGAAAGCATCAAGTTGGATAAGTCACCGGGACTGGACGAGATGTACCCCAGGCTACTGTGCAAAGTGAGGGAGCAGATTGCTGAGCCTCTGGCGATGATCTTTGCATCATCAGTGGGGACGGGAGCGGTTCCGGAGGATTGGAGGGTTGTAGATGTTGTTCCCTTATTCACGAAAGGGAGTAGAGATGGCCCAGCAAATTATAGACCAGTGAGTCTTCAGTGGTTGGTAAGTTGTTGGAAAAGATCCTGAGAGGCAGGATTTATGAACATTTGGAGAAGCATAATATGATTAGGAATAGTCAGCATGGCTTTGTCAAAGGCAGGTCGTGCCTTACAAGCCTGATTGAATTTTTGAGGATGTGACTAAACACATTGATGAAGGTAGAGCAGTAGATGTAGTATATATGGATTTCAGCAAGGCATTTGATAAGGTACCCCATGTAAGGCTTATTGAGAAAGTAAGGAGGCATGTGATCCAAGGGGACCTTGTGCTGTGGATCCAGAATTGGCTCGCCCACAGAAGGCAAAGAGTGGTTGTAGATTCTGCATGGAGGTTGGTGACCAGTGGTGTGCCTCAGGGATCTGTTCTGGGACCCTCCTCTTCATGATTTTTATAGATGACCTGGATGAGGAACTGGAGGGATGGGTTAATAAATTTGCTGATGACACAAAGGTTGGGAGTGTTGTAGATAGTGTGGAGGGCTGTCAGAGGTTATAGTGGGACATCGATAGGATGCAAAACTGGGCTGAGAAGTGGCAGATGGAGTTCAACCCAGGTAAGTGTGAAGTGGTTCATTTTGGTAGGTCAGATATGATGGTAGTATATAGTACTAATGGTAAGACGCTTGGCAGTGTGGAGGATCAGAGGGATCTCAGGGACCGAGTCCATAGGTCACTCAAAGCTGCTGCGCAGGTTGACTGTGTGGTTAAGAAGACATACGGTGCATTGGCCTTCAGCAACTGTGGGATTGAGTTTAGGAGCTGAGAGGTAATGTTACAGCTATATAGGACCCTGGTCAGGTCCCATTTGGAGTACGGTGCTCAGTTCTGGTCACCTTACTACAGGAAGGATGTGGAAACCATAGAAAGGGTGCACAGGAGATTTACAAGGATGTTGCCTGGATTGGGGAGCATGCCTTATGTGAATAGGTTGAGTGAACTTGGCCTTTTTTTCCTTGGAGCGCCTGAGGATGAGAGGTGACCTGATAGAGGTGTATACGATGTTGACAGGCATTGATCGTGTGGATAGTCAGAGGCTTTTTCTCAGTGCTGAAATGGCTAACATGAGAGGACACAGTTTTAAGCTGCTTGGAAGTAGGTATAGAGGAGATGCCAGGGGTAAGTTTTTTATGCAGCGAGTGTTGAGTGCGTGGAATGGGCTGCCAGCAATGGTGGTGTAGGCGGATACAAGAGAGTCTTTTAAGACAGGGGTCCCCAACCTTTTTTGCATTGCAGACTGGTTTAATATTGACAATATTCTTGCGGACCGGCCGACCCGGGGGTGCTGTTCAAGTAGGGTTAACCTCACCTCAACGTATCTTTTACCGTTAGGGTTGCCAACTTTCTCACTCCCAAATAAGGGACAAAGTAGCAGACAAATCCTGGGACACTTGTGTTTACCCCAGGAAAGACTATCATGACCATGAAGCCTTGCGCGAGCACCTGTGTGCGCATGCGTGACGTGTGCATATGTGATGTGCGCATGCGCGTACGTGCTGATTTTTTTCCCCACAAATCGGTTTCGGCTTAATCTTCCCAACTACACTGTACATACATTATTTCTACTTTATATAGGCTGTGTATTTATCATATCATTCCCGCTTTTACTATATGTTAGTGTTATTTTTGGTTTTATGTATTACTTGGTATGATTTAGTAGGTTATTTTTTTGGATCTGGAACGCTCAGAAATTTTTCCCATATAAATTAATGGTGATTGCTTCTTCACTTTATGCCATTTCGGCACGAAAGGTTTCTTAGGAACGCTCTACTTTAGCGGGAGAAATACAGGACAAGGGCGGTCCCAGAATGGGAGAAACCAATTTAGCCCAGTATACGGGATGTCCCGGCAAATACGGGACCGTTGGAAACCCTATGTTCAAGTTCAACAGTGCGTGACAGGGAATGAGGAAAGGTGCAGCTGACTCATATCGTTTCCTCGCGGCCCGGTAGCACATGCATTGTGGCCCGGTACCGGTCTGCAGCCTGGTGGTTAGGTACCGCTGTTTTAAGAGACTCCTGGATAGGTACATTGAGCTTAGAGAAATAGAGGGCTATGGGTAACCTTAGGTAATTTCTAAGTAAGTACATGTTTGGCACAGCATTGTGGGCCGAAGGGCTTGTATTGTGCTGTAGGTTTTCTCTGTTTCAACGAAAGACTTCTCCTTTAAGTGGATTGATTGATTGCCCAATCATTCGTATTTCCCATTAATATTAGACAACCACAGTAGGCCAATTTGTTATTTTTCCATTTTGACTTAATGTCTAACCCAAATACAACCACTTCTGAGGATTGAAACACCAGCTACAGCACCACACACCCTGTCAACATCATCCCAATGGACTCCCCCTTTTGCTCATCACCCTGAAACAATTATTTAGCATTCCTACTCACATGGTCTGATCAGTCAAACTGACACTTCTCAAAGCTGTCTGGCATTCGTTAAGATCTTTGGACTGGAAGTGAATGGATGAATTGTTGGCAGAAATACAATGCACTTAGCAGATGATATGGACTAACCTGTTTGACCTGGTTGTTGGAAAAAGAGTTAATGTAATTGGTATACACCCTGTGAGATGGAAGTAGTTTTCAGAATTATCAGCATAGGTTGGTTGACATCCACCTGTCTCGAAGGACAATGGGTGATGATCATCATCATCACAAGCCTGTGCGGAAGGTACAGAGATTATGAGGTGCCCAGTGGTCAAGATCCCCCTCTAGGCCTCACCAGTCTAGTCCAAAAGAAAGCTATGAAGCAATATGTTTGGCACCAGCTCAGCTGCAGGATCTGCCAGAAGGATGTTCAATGACATCCAGCCGCCTTAGGGACTCCACTCTGGATTTACCATCTCGGTTTACTCCTGTTGTCTTCGTCTCTCCTGAGGCTGCCGACAAGGTAGTGGGGCTATTTATCCATAGCTGGGGATCTGGTCCATGAGCACCAGGGCATACCCACACACCAGTGGGCCTGCAGGCTACGTGTGCAGGTGCCAGACCTCCTTCCCGTCCTCTGTAATTTAGCCTGAGTCCGAAAGGAGGTCTATTCCGTGTGTCGCCAGCAAGGAAGCACTACATGAAGCTTGCTGTTGGAGAGACTAAGTACTGGCAGGGAGAGGGTTACACATTAGCTCTCTTTCTCGCGAGACTGCTAGCCAACGGTGGAAGCTGAAAGTGAGAGCGACAAGCACTACCTACTACACTACCAACTAGACGCATCACAACAACCATTTTGACATCATCATAAGTAAATAGAAGATAAAATATCAGTTTTGATTTCTTGGCTCAGATGCATCTTCTCAAACTCATTTCATTTGTACTGAATACACAAGTGGATTTGTGGCATTTAGCACCTACAGTTCTAAAAATAACAGGTCAGGGGTTGTCATTAGATGCGATTTCCTTATGATTTTCTTCCTTGTCCCATTATTTTTCTTTTGAAGTATAATGTATGTGGTGCAATGGCTTTTGGAATGTGCACTATGTTTTCCCAATCACTGAGAAAAAAGATGCAGGAATATACATCTTGAAGAAGTGCTAAATTTATGGAGGGAATGGATGTTATCTGGATCTTCTCGCCTATAACAATGATCAGAAATGTGGTCAATTTATATTTTTGAAAGGAGAATTGGAGAGGCACTTGAGAAAAAATTAAATTATGGGAATCCACTGAAGACTGGGGAAATGGGATTGACTGAGATACTCAATTGAGAACTGGATGGGACATGATGGGACATGATGGGACAAGTGGCCTCTTATACCACCGTGATTCTCAGTCAATGGTGTGGAAGATTAAAGCACCAATTTGAGTGACTTTGTGAACTTGTTCATCATGTGCCTGACACCCAACTCCTGAAACCACGTACACTGAGCTCTTGTGCAGATAGATTACTAAGTAGGTGGAGTACACTTCCTCCCAATTTACCATCATCCTACCCTGTTAACCACCATCATTGCAAGAGACTACAATTCCCACTCAGGACCATGCAAACAAAAGTCACTCTCAGAATTGAGAGACTGCTGAAAAAGGTAAATGATGTTCTCTGTTTCGCTTGAATTTCAATCTTACTGTTAGTACATTACCTGTACTTGGAATGGTTGTATATTTGTGGAGTGATAAACCTTTGCGAAGTATTGCCAGTGCACACATTCCTGACATAGATTAATGAAGGAGCATAATTGGTGCTGAGAATTCAAGTCTGAAATCCCAGAACCTTACAACTGTGCTTCCAAAGCTCCTGGACTCTGCAACTCCACTACCATCCCATTGCAAGGCCCCTATATTATAAGATCCTGAAAACGTGAACTGATGCTCCTGCTCACAGTGTCTTGCTGACTAAATGTGAGCATCAACACAAACGATCTACTCTGTTCCTGTTAAACGTTCAGGATATATTTTTAGCCTGCCGTACAGGGTGGTCTGTTCTGACTGGAAGGCTAAGTTGTCTTTTACCTTTGTTTATTAACCAGTAATCATAATTTATTAACATTTCCTTTCTTTGCTATGAGGCTAAATTTTTAGCATCCATTTATTCCATAGACAATGAACAATCTGTAAGTAATAAGAGTAAAAATGGGTCATTTCATCCCTTGCATCTGCTGCACTGTGCAATAATAGTTGGTCAAGAAAGCACACCAGTGCCTCCTTTTTATTTCAGAATCACTGACGCATGTCATGAAATTTGTTGTTTTGTGGCGTTAGTACAGTGCAATACATATACTATAAATTACAATGAGAAATATATGTTAAAAGTTGAATAAATAGTTCAAAGATCATGAGGTGGTGTTCGTCAGTTCACTGTCTGTTCAGAAATCTGATAGCAGAGGGGAAGAAGCTGTCCCTCAAACATTGAGCGTGTTTGTCAAATTCCTCCAGTGGTAGTAGAGAAGAGGGAGTCCTTAATGATGGATGCAACACACACACAATACTGGAGGAACTCAGCAGGCCAGGCAGCACTGATGGAAAAAAAGTAGTCGATGTTTAGGGCAGAGACCCTTCAGTGGCGCTGGGGGAAAAATAATGAGGAGTAGATTTAAAAGGTGGGGTGGGGCGGGGGGGAGAGGGATGGGGAATCGTGAAGTGGTGGGGGGATGCATTACCGAAAGGTTGTTGCCAGACAGAATATAAGGTACTGCTCCTCCCAGGTTGAATGTGGCCTCATGGCAACAGTAGAGGAGGCCATGGACTGACATATCGGAATGAGAAGTGGAATTAAAATGGGTGGCCACTGGGAGATCCTGCTGGTTCTGGCAGATGGAGCATAGGTGTTCGGCGAAATGGTTTCCCAATCTAAGTCGGGTCTTCACCGATATACAGGAGGCCACACCAGGAGCACCGGACACAGTATATGACCCGAACAGACTAGCAGGTGAAGTGTCGCCTCACCTGGAAGGACTCTTTGGGGCCCTGAATGGTAGTGAGGGAAGAGGTGTAGGGGGAGGTGTAGTACTTGTTCCACACGCGAGGGTGATTGCCAAGAGGGAGATCAGTGGGGCGGGATGAATGGACAAGGGAGTCGCAAAGGGAGCAATCCCAGAGGAATGCATAAAGTGGGGGAGGGAAAGGTGTGTTTGGTGGTGGGATCCTGTTGGAGACGGCGGGAGTTCTGGAGAATTATGTGCTGGACGCGGAGGCTGGTGGCATGGTAAGTGAGGACAAGAGGAACCCTATCCCTGGTAGGTGGCAGGAGCACGGGGTAAGAGCAGACACGCATGAAATGGAAGAGATGCAGTTGAGGGTAACATTGATGGTGGAGGAAGGGAAGTTCCTTTCTATGAAAAAGGAGGACATCGCCTTCATTCTGGAATGAAAAGCCTCATCCTTAGAGCAGATGCGGTGGAGATGGAGGAATTGAGAGAAGATGATGGCATTTTTACAAATAAAAGGCAGAAAGAGGTGTAGTCCAGGTAGCTGTGAGAGTCCATGGGTTTATAATACTCATCAGTAGGTAAGCTATCTCCAGAGATAGAGACAGTGAGATTGAGAAAGGGAAGAGATGTGTCAGAAATGGACCAGGTAAACTTGAGGGCAGAGTGGAAAGTTGATGAGGTCAATGAGTTTCACATGGGTGCAGGAAGCAGCACCAATGCAGTCGTTAATGTAGCATAGGAAAAGTGAGGGACGGACACCAGTGTAAGCTTGAAACATAGACTGTTCCACGAGGCCGACAAAAAGGCAGGCATAGCTGGGACCCATGTGAGTGCCCATGGCTACACCTTTTGCTTGAAGGAAGGGGGAGGAGCCAAAGGACAAGTTCTGCTAGGCGGAGGAGAGTGGTGGTGGAGGGGAACTGGTTGGGTCTGGTATCCAGAAAGATACAGAGAGCTTTGAGGCCTTCCTGGTGGGGGATGGAGGTGTATTGGGACTGGACATCCATAGTAAAAATAAGATGATGGGGGCCAGGGAACCTGAAATCACTGAAAAGATCCAGAGCATGTAAAGAGTCATGGATGTAGGTAGGAAGGGACTGAACTAATGGGGATAAGAAAGAGTCGACGTATGCAGATATGAGTTCAGTGGGGCAGAAACAAGGTGAAACAATGGGTCTGCCTGGACAAGCCGATTTGTGGATCTTGAGTAGGAGGTAGAAACAGGAGGTGTGAGGTGCGGGAACTATGAGGTTGCTGGCAGTGGATGGGAGATCCCCAGAGCTAATAAGGTCAGTGATGGTGTGGGAGGCAATGGCCTGGTGCTCCTTAATGGGGTCCTATTTGAGGGGTAAGAGGAGGTGACTGTGAGTTGGTGCTGGGCCTCAGCAAGATGGAGGTCAGTACGCCAGTCTACTATGGAGGTGGCGGAAGAACAGCTCATGGCGGGCTCAGAACTCGCTGAGGTGTGGATGCGGGGGACAAAAGTGAGGCTCTGACTGAGCACAGAATGTTTTTCCTCAGGGAGGGGAATGTCAGAGCAAATGGAGAAGACCCGGCAGGGATGAGAGCTGGGATTAGAGGGGAGGATGGGATTGGTAGTGTCTGAGGAGAAGGGAGGTTTGGGGTGTTCAGGGATGGGGGGGTGAGAGGAAGATGGAGTCTTCCTAATGATGAATATTACTTTTTTTTGAGGCATCGTCTATTGAAGATCTCATTGGTGGGGAGGTTAGTGGGCATGATGGAACTGGCTGAGTTTACAACTCTCTGCAGCTTTTTCTGATCCTGTGACTAGGTCCCGCCATATCAGATTTTGATGCAATCAGTTAGAATTGTCTTCACGGCATATCTCTAGAAATTTGCTAGAATCTTTGGTAACATGCCAAATTTCCTCAAACTCCTAATGAAATATAGCTGCGGGCCTGCCTTCTTCCTGATTGCATCAATATGTTGGGCCCAGGATAGATCTGCTGAGATATTGACTCCCAGGAACTTGAAACAGCTCACCCTTTCCATTATTGACCTCTTGACAAGGACTGGTCTGTGTTCCAACAACTTCCCTTTCCAGAAGTCCACAATCGATTCCTTGTTCTTACTGACCTTGAACGCAAGGTTGAAATTCAAGATATCCCGGTTAATCCTCACAATTTCTTTCGGTGCACCATAGAAAGCATCCTGTCTGGATACATCATGACTTGGTATAGCAACTGCTCTTTCCAACACCACAGGAAACTGCGAAGTTGCAGGCACAGCTTAGCACACCCACAGAAACTAAGCCCCTCTCTCCATAGAGCTTGTTTACACTTCTCACTGCCTTAGTAAAGCCATCACCATAATCAAAGACCCCACTCACCCCTGAATTCTTTCTTCTCCCCTCTCCCATTGAGTGGAAGATAGAAAAACCCGAAAGCACGTACCACTAGGCACGAGGACAGCTACTATCCACTGCTATAAGACTATTTTTGAATGGTTCTTTAGTACGATAAGACAGATTCTTGACCTCACAATCCACCTTGTCATGGCCTTACAGTTTATTGTCTGCCTGCACTACACTTTCTCTGGAACTGCTCTTTACTCTGTATTCTTTTATTGTTTTTCCCTACACCACATCAAAGTAGTGATGTGATGCAATTATCTATACATGTGGCATGCAAAACAAAGTTCCTTACTGTACCTGCTGTATATGACAGATTTACCTCAGCACAACTTTCCTAAACTAACCAGGCGGCTTTTGTTTTCAATTGAGTGACTGTTCAGGGTATACTGGTTGACCGACTCCCCATGGCAACTTGTGTAGGGAATTCTAGATGTTGTTCAACCTCTGATTGAAGGTTTTTATTCTAGGCTCAGTCCTGAATGATCAACAGCTTGCCTTGACACCATATCTCCTGCTTATAGATTCCCAGCCAAGGGAAATATCATAGTGGCTGGTATCTGTGAACTGTTACAGTTGTGCACCCATCCATGTTGTCACCTTTCGTTTTCCAATTTCCAGCAGTTAGACAAAGAAAATATGAGCTTTATTTGTTTAACATCTCTTCATAGTACATTGCTGCCTTCCACCCCCGCCCCCCCCCCCCAAAGAAGTACGGCGATCTTTATCCATCATGGGATGACGCAGGGAGATCAGAGCTATGTACAGCATTCCAACTGCGGTCGGAAAGAGAAAAATAATAAATATACGACCCTGCCCTTACCACATGCAAATATCACCACCTCAAAAAAAGGGATAGTCTTTAAAGCAGTCTGTGTGTCAGACAGGTTTTAACCACTTAGTCTGGTTCCACTGGCATGGGTTGTTCTTGGGCGAGCCTGTTTAATTTGGAGAGGGTTGACTCATTTGCATCCATTATCTTTATTACTATTGGAGAATAATAAAGCTGCTTTGGATTGCTCCTAGGGTTGTTTTTAAATCACTATCTGCCTGATCTGGTGTTTCTTTCACCTGGAGCTCCATGTCTATATGTGTTTCTGTTCTGCCTGCTGCCATGTCTGTGAATCGTTCTGGGTCCTTGCTGACGAGCTCTGAGGCTGCTCAGTCACCAGGTTTTCCCTCTGCCGTTGACTGTGAGATCGTCGTTCTACCCATCGAACTGCTGCTCAGCTTGCAGAAATCGCATTTCCACTTGCTGGGGAAAACCATTAAAGTCCGCAAGGAACCGGGAATTGGGTACAACGTGATCTCCAATGGACAAGTTCGAGTGGATGGGCAACAGTATAACCTGGTCAACTACATGCACAGGTGAGAGCCGCAGGCGGCTTCCTAGAGCACCCCATCTGTAATGGCTTCTTATTGTCTCGTGCTAGGCCCAGGACAGATCCTCAGAAATATTAACACCAAGGAACTAAAGTTGTAGAGCTCTGATACCCCCAGTGAGGACTGGTTCATGGGCCTCCAGCCAATGATCAGATCCTCGGTCTTGCTGACATTGAGTTGTTGTTGTTGTGGCGCCACTCAGTGAAATTCTCAATCCCCCTCCCACATGCTGATTCATCACCACTTCTGATTCGGCCAATGATGCTGACGACATCAGCAAACTTTAAATATGGCATTTGAAGCTGTGCTTGGCCTCATAGTCATGAGTGTAAAGCGAGTAGAGCGGGGGCTAAGCACATAGTGACATGGTGCATCTGTGCTGAGGGAGATTGTGGAGGAGATGCTATCAATCCAGACTGAATGGGGCCGTAATTCTACTTCGTAGTACTGTATAATGATTTGATCGATGTGAGCAGTATGCCAGATAAGCTTTTCACTGTCTCTTGGTTCACATGACAACACTAAACCAACGCAGAATCAGAATCAGAATCAGGTTTATTATCACCGGCATGTGACGTGAAATTTGTTAACTTCGCAGCAGCAGTTCAATGCAATACATAATCTAGCAGAGAGAGAGAGAGAGAGAGAAATAATAAATAAAATGAAACATAATAATCATAAATAAACAAGTAAATCAATTACGTATATTGAATTGATTATTAAAAAATATGCAGAAACAGAAATACTGTATATTAAAAAAAGTGAGGTCATGTCCAAAGCTTCAAAGTCCATTTAGGAATCGGATGGCAGAGGGGAAGAAGCTGTTCCTGAATTGCTGAGTGTGTGCCTTCAGGCTTCTGTACCTCCTACCTGTTGGTAACGGTGAGAAAAGGGCTCACTGTTATATAGTGATTGGCAGATCATCCCCAGGTGATGAATGTCACTGAGTTTGTTGTCCACTTTGGTTGATCTCACACTGTTCCTGAGACTGCTTTGACTAGAAAGGAAGAACTTGTAGCAGTCACCAAAGATTTGTTGCTCCCGCTATTCACCTCAAAGAGCTTATTTCTATTCAGTACAAGTAGTCAGGTGAATTAGAGTGGAGATGTAGAGGAGCAAGAGAGAAATAGAGCTGGTGTACCTGTGCAAACTTACACCGTGTTTTCAGGCGATCTACAAACGTACATAGAAACAAAGAAAATCTACAGCATAATACAGGCCCTTCGGCCCACAAAGCTGTGCCGAACATGTCCTTACCGTAGAAATTACTTAGGGTTACCCATAGCCCTCTATTCTTCTGAGCTCCAAGTACCTGTCCAGGAGTCTCTTAAAAGACCCTATCGTATCCACCTCCACCACGGTCAGCAGCCCATTCCACGCACTCACCACTCTCTGCGTAAAAAACTTACCCCTGACATCTCCTCTGTACCTACTCCTCAGCACCTTAAAACCGTGCCCTCTCGTGCTAGCCATTTCAGCCCTGGGAAAAAGCCTCTGACTATCCACACGATCAATGCATCTTATACACCTCTGCTGGAAATGCAGCAAGCAGATGAGAAGAAGCGGGCAAGTATTGATTCTTGAGGATCAGAACAGGAGAGGGAAGAGAAGCTGACACAGTTTACTGATAGGTTAGCATCATTGCAACAGGTCTTATCTATGTCTGCAGTTGGACTAAGAAAGATGAAAAGTCAGATTGGATGCCATTTGTCACCTACCATGGGACGTTTTGGGACACTGGCAGGGGCAGACGCCTAACTGGAGGAATTAAAAGACAGATTTTTGTGAGAAGAATGGACATTCAAAGTTCAAAGTCTATTATCGAAGTATGTATATGTCATCATGAATTACATTTTCTTACAGGCATTCACAGCAGAACAAAGAAATAAAATTGAACCAATGACACACAAAGAGTGACAAATAACCAATGTGCAAAAGAAGACTAAACTGTGCTAATACAAACAAAAATAAATAAATAATATTGAAATAAGAAGCATGAGATGTAAATTCCTTGAAAGTGAGTCTATAGGTTGTGGTATCAGTTCAGTGTTGAGGTGAGTGAAGTTATCCTCACAGATTTATGAACCTGATGGTTAAGGGGTAATAACTGTTCCTGAATCTGGTCGAGTGGGACCGAATGCAGCTGTACCTCCTTCTTGATGGCAGCAGTGAGGAGAGAGCGGGGACTGGATGGTGGGATCCTTGATGATGGATGAAGTGTTCATGTGGCAGTGCGCCTTGCAGATGTGCTCAATGTCGGGACGGCTTTGCCTGTGATGGACTGGGCTGTATCCACCACTATGTGTAGGTTTTTCCATTGTTGGGGGATTTGTGTTTCCATACCTGGCTTTGATGCAACCAGTCAGGATAATCTCCACTGTGCATCTATAGAAGTTTACCAATGCTCCAGAACTTGTCTCCCCTCTGAACTCTGCCTAGATCATAGAAACCGGTGCACTGAAGACAACCACTCATTCTATCATATCTGTGCCCACACATTTCTGTTCTGACTTTGCCAGTGGAGCAACAAAATAGCAGTTGCACATCATACACAAGAGATTACCTGCATGGGGATCCTTTAAAATTAAAAAAAATTGTGCCAATTCAGAAATAAAATGAAATAGTTATTGAGTCATGATGGCAAAGACCTGGATGATAAAGAAAGTTTAGCTTTCTTTAAAAGGATCCCAGAAGTGGGGAGAGGGTTGGGTGATTTAGTAATAAACATCAATGGAACAGAAATTGGACCATTGAGGGCACTGCTCTACTGTCAATGAAAGGCCAGAAATTCACAGAAACAAGGTACATTACACTGAGAAATGTACATTGAAAAATTTCTGCACTTTGCTCAATTGATTCTTTTTCTCTTTCAGTAAGGTTACAGTGAATTCTCATAAGGAATACAAAGATCTTAAGAAAATTATATTAAGTAAACTAATGGTCTTTTTCACCATTGTTAAGGTCACTGAAGGTTCTTCACAAGGTATGTTTCATCAGTTTTGTTTACATTGATCATTACTTATTGCTGCTTCTGTACTAGAATTAACATTTCTTCTATGTTGGGGCTTTTGGAATGGAGGAAAGAAAATACAAAGAACAATCAATACAGTGGTCTTTATTTAAAACAGGTTAAAATAGCTAACGAATTGCTTCATTCGCCAATAAACTGAGGTATAGTGACCCACACTACGAGCTATTATTATTTCAGCTAATTTTTTTTCCCATCAGATGGGAAACTAGGATGACGTGGTAAGGCCAGGGACTTAAGAATCTCTGTGTGTTGCAGCTCTGTCATTGCCAGGTTAAAATAGAGGACTTTGTTTCTGTGTATAGTGCTGGGTGATTTCTTTCCATTCTCCTATTTTTCCATCTCTATCTTATTGTTCCAGCAACATGTCTTTCATCTGTCCTGAAACATCTTCATTTTTTCTGAGTCTTGGTTACCATGGTGGACAGAGCCCTTGAACACATTGTGTCCATTTCACACATCTCTGCCATTGCCCCTCTCCTCCTGGAGAGAAGAGTCAGAATTTCCCTGTTCCTCAGCTTCCCCACACTATCTACATTCCATTGTTTGCAGGATCTGCTAGTTCCAGTAAGATTCCACCAGAAGATCAACCTGATAGATATTGCCTTCCTCTCTTGTTTCAACATTTCAAATGTCCTCTACCCATCATGACTCTTATCTGCTCTTCTGTCCAAACCCATTACTCCTCTTACAGCAGACTCTCTAACAATGGTAGAAGATGAAGCCCTTTCACCTCTTCCCTTCCTACCTGATGAAGGGTCATGGCCTGAAACGTTGACTGTTTATTCTTTTCCATAGATGCTGCTTACCCTGCTGAGTTCCACCTGCATTTTGTGTGTGTTGCTTTGGCTTTCCAGCACCTGGAGATTTTCTTGTCTTTGAGTAGCCAGGGAGCCAAAACTATTTCCCAGTAAAACAGCAATTCACTTGCACTTCTTCCAATCCACTGTAATACGATGATTAGGTGTTTCCAATGTGGTCCGCTGACAGCTGAGAGACTAAACACGAGATTGAGAGACATCTTTGCAGAGTACCTGTGATCAATCCACAGGAATGATAAACTCTGTCACTAACCACTTTAATTCTCCATTCTCGCTCTGACCTTTTGTCTGTTGCCTTCTGTACTGCTGCAATGAAGCTAAGTACAAGACAAGCTTGTATGTAAAGGCTGTAAAGGCTGGTGAGGTGGAAGATGAGGATGAGGAACCCTATCCCTGGTGGGTAGAGGGAGGATGGAGTGAGAGCAGACATGTGTGAAGTGGAAGTGATAAGGTTGAGGGCAGCATTGATGGTGGAGGAAGGGAAGCCCCTTTCTTTGAAGAAGGAGGACATATCCTTTGTTCTGGAATGAAAAGTCTCGTCCTGAGAGCAGATACAGTGGAGACGGAGGAATTGAAAGAAGGGATGGCATTTTAACTGATAATAGGGTGGGAAGAGGTATAGTCCAGGTTGCTGTGAGAGTTGGTGGGTTTACAATATACAGTGGCGTGCAAAAGTTTGGGCACCCCTGGTCAAAATTTCTGTTACTGTGAATAGCTAAGCGAGTAAAAGATGACCTGATTTCCAAAAGGCATAAAGTTAAAGATGACACATTTCTTTAATATTTTAAGCAAGATTACTTTTTATTTCCACCTTTTACAGTTTCAAAATAACAAAAAAGGAAAAGGGCCCAAAGCAAAAGTTTGGGCAACCTGCATGGTCAGTACTTAGTAACACCCCGTTTGGCAAGTATCACAGCTTGTAAACGCTTTCTGTAGCCAGCAAAGAGTCTTTCAATTCTTGTTTGGGGGATTTTCACCCATTCTTCCTTGAAAAAGGCTTCTTTCTAGTCCTGTGAAATTCTTGGGCCGTCTTGCATGCACTGCTCTTCTGAGGTCTATCCACAGATTTTCAATGATGTTTAGGTCGGGGGACTGTGAGGGCCATGGCAAAACCTTCAGCTTGCGCCTCTTGAGGTAGTCCATTGTGGATTTTGAGGTGTGTTTAGGATCATTATCCTGTGGTAGAAGCCATCCTCTTTTCATCTTCAGCTTTTTTACAGATGGTGTGATGTTTTCTTCCAGAATTTGCTGGTATTTAACTGAATTCATTCTTCCCTCTACCAGTGAAATGTTCCCCATGCCACTGGCTGCAACACAAGCCCAAAGCATGATCGAAGGTATGTTTGGAGAGAAAAGGGTGCAGAATTTCATGAAAAGAACACCTCTCCAGATGTTAAGCACGGGGGTGGATCGATCATGCTTTGGGCTTGTGTTGCAGCCAGTGGCACGGGGAACATTTACTGGTAGAGGGAAGAATAATTCAATTAAATACCAGCAAATTCGGGAAGCAAACATCACACCGTCTGTAAAAAAGCTGAAGATGGAAGGAGGATGGCTTCTACAACAGGATAATGAACCTAAACACCTCAAGATCCACAATGGACTACCTCAAGAGGTGCAAGCTGAAGGTTTTGCCATGGCCCTCACAGTCCCCTGACATAAACATCATCGAAAATCTGTGGATAGACCTCAAAAGAGCAGTGCATGCAAGACGACCCAAGAATCTCACAGAACTAGAAGCCTTTTGCAAGGAAGAATGGGTGAAAATCCCCCAAACAAGAATTGAAAGACTCTTAGCTGGCTACAGAAAGCATTTACAAGCTGTGATACTTGCCAAAGGGGGTGTTACTGAGTACTGACCATGCAGGGTGCCCAAACTTTTGCTTCAGAGCCTTTTCCTTTTTTGTTATTTGAAACTGTAAAAGATGGAAATAAAAAAGTAATCTTGCTTAAAATATTAAAGAAATGTGTCATCTTTAACTTTACGCCTTTTGGAAATCGGTTCATCTTTTACTCGCTTAGCTATTCACAGTAACGGAAATTTTGACCGGGGTGCTCAAACTTTCCATGCCACTGTATATCAGTAGATAAGCTGTCTCCAGAGACAGAGACAGAGAGATGGAGAATGGGGAGGGAGGTGTCGGAAATGGACGAGGTAAATTTGCGGGCAGGGTGGAAGTTGGAGGCGAAGTTGATGAAGCTGACAAGCTCTGCATGGGTGCAGGAAGCAGCCCCAATGCAGTCATCAAAGTAGTTTAGGAAAGGTGACACCAGTGTAGGCTTGGACCATAGACAGTCTATGCCACCTTGTACTTCTCCCCCTCCACCTCCCGCCTGCCCACCTTCTTACTCTAACTTTAAAGCTACATTTCCTTCAACCTTTCTTAACCTTTCTTTCCCATTTTTGTATCATCTTTGACCTAAAATGTTAATTCTGCTTTACTTTCCACTGACAGTGCCTGACCTGCTGAGTGTTTCCACTACTGTTTTATTTCAATTTTACAATATCTGCATTTTGTTTTATGTTGTTTTTTCTTTATGAGCTGATGTTAACTTCATAAGTATTGTACAGGACAAAATAATACATTTTATTTTTACCATAATCATTATGAAATTAACAGCATTTATCAACTTGCCAAACTTTGTACAGCAGCATTGCATCACTATGAAAATTTACTATATGCTTGTTCTCCACGCCTATAGACACAGTTTATGCTGTCATTGTGAACACTCGCCATCCCAGAATGAGACAGGAGATTGAAAGTGGTATGAAGGATGTCAAGGCATCAGAAGTGGGCACAAAATATGCCTTCCAGGTAACTTTGACTAGAATCGAGAATAACAGTTTAATGGCAATTCTAAATACCTCAGCCAATCCTGATATGTGTTCAGGACTTTGCCAGAAGATATCATCATTTCTGCACAATTATGCAACAGTTACTTTCATTATCTGTAGATATTATGTATTGCCGTTAATCCTGAAATATATATGATATGTGCCTAAAAGTTAAGGTGAGGCTCAAGACTCTGAGGGTTGGGTCATGACGGTGATGAGGGAGAGCGCGTGGTGATTGCCCTTCTTGGTGAGGTTGGCAGTGGATTGGATCAGGTGGGAGGTGGGACTCTGCAGTAGTCTGGTAGGCAGTGTCACAGGGGCTGCCTTGAGCCTGGGTTCCCACAGTGAGATGGGTAAGAGGTTGTTTTCTGAGAGAAATGAATGACTGGGATCAAGGGGCCCACACAAAATCCCTAAAAGGAATCCCATGCAGGCTGTTCCCATAGAACCGGTCAGCCTGCCCTTTAACATGTGCAGAAGACGCTGTTCCTCTATTGAATCTGCTACTTCTACAAGAAGTGCATCTTCTATGCAAAATTGTTAAATGGGTAATGTGAAAATGTGCATTGCACACTGTCTGATACCACTCCGGTTGGCCACACACCTCTGTAACTAAACCCTTCACATGCCTGGAGGTCAAGCAGCTTGGACTCAATGCTGCTGACGTGGAGTTTGCACGTTCCTGCTCTGCCCACACTGGATACCTTCATGTGCTCTGGTTGTTTTTCATATCCAAAAGATCTGCTGGCTAGTAGGTTAATTAACCACTGTAAATTGCTCTGATCATGTAGATAATTGGCCGTTGATGGGAATGTGTAGAGAAAAATAAATGAAAGTAGTGCAACTGGGAGCTTGATGGTTGGTACATAAACGTCATTTTTTATTAAATGACTCTGTGACCCAGTGACCAACTTAAAGAGTCATAGCACAATAGGTTGCTTAATTCTCTCGTGCCACACAAAAAAAATTGCAAACTAGCATTTTTAGTCCTGCCGAAGGGTTTCAGCCCGAAACATTGACTGTACTTTTTTCCATGGATGCTGCCTGGTCTGCTGAGTTCCTCCAGCATTTTGTGTGTGTTGCTTGGATTTCCAGCATCTGCAGATTTTCCCTTGCTTGTGATTTTTATGTAGAACTTATTTAAAGTTCCTGGTATTTTACGAAGTCACTCACAGCTGGTGATTCATCACCAGATTATGAATGTGTCGTACGTGAGGCTGTTTAACAAGATAAGAGCCCATGGTATTACAGGAAAGATACTATCATATATAGAACACTGACTGATTGGCAGGGGCCAGTGAGAATAAAGGGGGCCTTTTCTGATTGGCTACCGGTGATTAGAGGTATTAGGACCGCTTCTTTTGGCGTTCTATGTCAATGGTTTGGATGATGGAATTGATGGCTTTATGGCCAAGTTTGAAGATGATACGAAGATAGGTGGAGGGGCAGTAGTATTGAGGAAGTAGAGAGTCTGCAGAAGGACTTGGATAGATTAGGAGAATGGGCAAAGAAGTGCAAAATGGAATACAGTGTCGGGAAGTATATGGTCATGCATAAGAAATAAAAACCATAGACTATTTTCTAAAAGGGGAGAAAATTGAAAAATCCGAGTTTCTAAGGGATTTGGGAGTCCCTGTGTAGGATTCCCTGAAGGTTAATTTTCAGGTTGAGTTGGTAGTGAGGAAGGCAAACGCAGTGTTAGCATTCATTTTGAGAGGATTAGATCAAGGATGTAATGTTGAGATTTTGAGGCACTGGAGAAGAATGAAGAGTTTTTGGGCCCCTTATTTAAGAAGTGATGTGCTGACATTGGAGAGGGTTCAGAGGAAGTTCACAAGAATGATTCGGGAATGAAAGATTTATCATGTGAGGAGCGATTGACACCTTTGGACCTTTACTCGCTGGAATTTAGAAGGATGAGGGGGAAACGTCACTGAAACTTGTCAAATGTTGTAAGGCCTAGATACAGTGGATGTGGAGAGGATGTTTCCTATGGTGGGTGAGTATAGGATCACAGGGCACATTCTTAGAATAGAGGGACATCCATTTATTAGAGATTTTAGGAGGAATTTTTTTAGCCAGAGAGTGGTGAATCTGTTGAATTTGTTGCCAAAGGTGGCTCGGGAAGCCAAGTCATTGGGTATGTTTAAGGCAGAGGCTGATAGGTTCTCCTTCAATCAGGGCATGAAAAGCTATGGGGAGAATGGATTTAAGATAGAAGTGGATCAGCCATGATGAAATGGTGGAGCAGACTTGATAGGCTGAATGGCTTCGTTCTGCTCCTATCCTTATGGTCTTACTATTGAGAAAGTAGCCAGTAAAAGAAAGACCAAATTCTGTGTTCAGCTACCAACTTAGAATGAGGAAAGAAAAGACTGGGTACCTGAAGTTATTAAATCAATCAGCGCTGATGGCTCTAATATATCCAAGCAAAAGATGAGTTGCCGTTCCTCAAATTCATCTGATGCATTTGGTGCTGCCAGCGAAGGACTGCACATGGGAAATGGAAAAGTGGGAAGTCAGGAATGTTTTCTGTAGAGCAGGAGAAGGTGAGAAGAAAACAAAGAACAGACCAGGTTGCCAAGATAGCAAACATTGTGGTGAGCATATGGTTCATAATGACATACAAGGAAGCTTGTTAAACTCAACAATCGTTTTAATGTGATAAACACAAAACCGATCGGGCACTACTACCTGGAGAGTGAACCCCACCCAGTCTCACCAGACAGGGGAAGTGACCATCAGGTTACAGTCAGACCATCAAGTACACAAGTGTATTTGTGTAACTGTATAACCCAAGCTAAAATGTAAAAATAAATGAACTTGAACTTCCCAACATAATCCCACAAAAGCATTTTAACAAAAGAACAATAAACAGTACAGGTCATTAAAAATGCAGAGGCGGGCTGTGACCACGTCCCTCCAAGAGCATCACATTGCCCCCACCCAAAGAGTTAGTCCTCCCGGGCGGCCCTAGAGTCCATAACAAAGTTCAAAAGTCCCGGTGGGCGTTAACACTGCTGCCTGTTTGTGTGAGGCAAGAGGCAAGGCACACAGTGTCACTTCCTTCCCTCAGCCTCGCTGGGTCAGTGGTGGCCAAGGCCTGACACGGTGCCAGCCCGTCCCGGTGCAGCACGACTGCCTTCCGCCGCTCAGGCAGCCGCACCTGATATACCACATCGGGGATGCGGTTGAGCACCTCTCCCGGCCCCTTCCAGTGGCTTCCAAGCCTGAGGGATAATCCCTTTTCCGGAAAGGGCAATAGACCCATACTGGGGCCCCCACCATGTACTGCTGTATTGGCACCCTAGACTGCCGGCTGGCCCCCTCTGGGATGTGCAAATGTCACAGCAGTGCAGGAACAGCTCCACATCCTGCCTCTACCCAGGCCAGTAGAAGCGTTCACACAGCCTGCCCAACGTCTTTGCAACTCTGAGATGGCCGGCCCCCACCAGCCCATGCACCGACCGCAGCACCGTGGCGTGGAGCCCCCAGGGGACCAGCTGCAAAAGGTGTCTGTCACCATCAGACAACTGCCACCGCTGAAACAGCAACCTGCCGCGTTCCCCCAGCATTCCCCACTGCTAGTACAGGGCCTTGGTCTCCGGGTCCAGGGCAGAGACCTCGGCCCACTCCGGCCGTCGTCCCACAGTCAGCCATTCCCTTACCCGGCCCAACATGGGATCGCTCACCTGTTCGCTGCATGGCTGCTGGTCCATGGTGGGGAGGTGTCACTGGCTGTCAGCTGAAGTGCCATCACCGTCGCTTACCCCTGGTTCAGCTGTGTTGCGTTGGGTCGCTGCCGGGGGTGCTGCACTGCCGCAGGCCGCTGTGAAAGCCGGGGTGGTTGCTGCTCCTCCCGCTGGGACCGCTTCCTGGAGCTGCCCCGCTGGAGAGCCATGGCTTCAGCACCAAGTTAAGGCTGATTTATACTTTTGCATCAGCTCAACGCCGTAGGTACAGCGTCACTGCAAACCCTATGCAGAGCCTACACGGATCCCTACACCGTAGCCTGACACGCACCTCTCCCAAAATGTAACTACACATCGCACAACGCAGACCGCAACAACTGTGATTGGTCCACCTGGGAGCATCGCATTTCCTCCTACGCTGCAATAGCTTCCCATTGGGCGACTGAAGGACAGGGAGGGAACTCTGGCTGCAATGCTTTCCATAAAGCTTCACAGACCTCCGAAATTATGGAGGACACATTTCGCTTTTACGAAAAAAGACACTCGCTTTTAACTTGTTTACCCTGAGAAAGACTACCATGACCATGAAGCCTTGCACAGCCAGGTGTGTGCACATGCCCGACATGCCCGACATGCCCGACGTGCCTGAATTGCAGAGCGATGCAGACACACCAACGCACAAGTATAAATGCTCACAATGCACGTAGGCCACTTGTGTAGGTTACGGCGTCCATTTGACGCACAAGTATAAATCAGCCTTTAGAGTGTTGCCCCCGACAGATCCACATTGGCTCCCCAGTGGGACAGTAGGTCCAGTCCAAGGATGCAGGACTCTCGGATGTCAGCAACCCACACCTTGTGCTCCACCGTGTTTCTCCCCACTGCGCTGCGCGGCCTCCTCTTCCCTTGCATCGCCGCACGGTCACCGGTGACCGTAGCCAGCTCGACTGCCGTCGTTGTCCGCCCAGGCAGGGGTGGCTGGTCTGTGTTGGCGAGAACACCGGGACAAATGACGGTGATGGTTGACCCCGTGTCCACCAACGTACAGCATCTGATACCCTCCACCACGCAGTCCACAATAAGCTTTGCTCTTCACCCAAACGGCCCGCCCGGAGGGGCGACAACGGAGGGATTCTGCTGGTGCTGCTCACTCGGCATTTCCCGACGGCTGCTCTGAGCTGTGGCGTGGTGCCGGTGCGGGGAAGTCCTGGGCCAAATCACCTGCCTCACCGCACCCGCAGCAGAGATTGTTTCGTGGCTGCCGGCAGGGTCGGCGTGGTGCTGGCTGGACCTGTCTCACGACCTCCAACCTCATCAGTTTCTTCCTCACCTTTGGTGACACTAGCCCGGTACTGGAACGCCTTGGGGTCTAAAATTGCCTCTGCCCCCTTCGCCTCAGCCAGCGCCTTGTCCAGCAACGATGGTGACGCCAGGGGAACTTGCTGCGAAGGCGTTCCGGCGTCAGCGCCTTTACAAAGGTGTGGAGGGCAAGCTGTTCCTGGGCTGCCGGAGGGAACTCGGGGTAGCCACGCCGATTACAGTGGCAGAGATCTGCTGCCAATGCCCCCAGACTTTCTCCCATTCGATGCCATCTGCTGCACAGTTCTTCCCTCATTGTTTCCGTCCACGGCCTCTGCTCGACACGCCACTCCAACCCCACTACAAGCGCCCTGTAGTCTCGCTGCTCCACCGGCGTTAGGTCGAGGAGGGCCCGCAGGGCATTTCCCTGCAGTGACAGGGCAAGGTGTACCACTGTCTCGGTGGGACTCCACCCGTTATGCCATGCAGCAAGTTTGACTTGCGCCAGGTAAGGCTCCAGGCAGCTGGTACAGTCGTATCTGGGTGTTTTGGGGTGAACCTTGAGGCACAAATCGTTGAGACCCTTCGATCTTCCTGTTGCTCCAGCAGTGTCTGCCATGGTGCCTATCCTCCCATGGCTATAGCATCTTGGGTTCCCCGGTGTGGGTCACTGCGGAGGGGAGTGATGCGCTCTGCTCTGTCCCCCAGGTTGGGGAGCCTGGGTACGCTCGCTCCATCGGGGCTCCCTGGGAAGGCACAATGCTTGGTTGCCAGGTCCTCCCTCCGGGTCTCGTCTTCACGAGCCCTGCCCGAGGGTGCGGGGGAAGCGTACTGCTCGGTCCCTTGTCTTATCCTGGGGTGTTAAGGAACTCTATCCGATGTCATAGCTCTTCAGTCTCGTCGTCAATCTCGCAACTTACTCCTGACAGCAGTGTGGCGAGCATTTGCTCCATAATGACAGACAAGGAAGCTTGTTAACTTAACAACCATTTTATTGTGACAGACACAAAACAGACCAGGCACCATGACCCGGAGAGTGAACCCCACCCAGTCTCACCAGACAGGGGAGGTGACCATCATGCACCCCAATTTCAGTCAGGGTGACTCACAAATACACAAGTGAATAACTGTAAAACCCAAGCTAAAATGTAACAGTAAATGAACTGGAACTTCCCACCATAATCCCACAAAAACATTTTAACACAAGAACAATAAACATACTGGTCATTAGAAATGCAGGGGTAGGCTGTCGACCACCCCCTCCCCCCAGGAGCATTACAATATTTTAAAAACTGGCAATTAAAGTCAAAGAGAAATTTAAAAATTCAGAACATGGATTGTTCTGCAAATTAGAATGAGGAAAGAAAAGACGGGGTACCTGAAATTATTAAATCCATCAGTGCTGATGGCTGCAATATATTCGAACAATTGCTCTTCTAGTATTAAAAATTACAACTATGTTGACACAGGCTTTTAAGTGTATGCAAAAATGCCCCAGTCCTTTGAGACTTGTATTTAAGGTAAAACTATTGGTTAAGTTTAATTTTATTCAGTGGAATATTGTGCAAAATTTTGGATGACTGGACTCTTCACACATTCCCTTACTGAATGCTATTAAATCATTCTTAATATCTTACTGTAGAATAAATTAATTAGTAATTGTTTTTATCCCCCTCTCGTTAGTTCACTTTGCAAAAAGCAATCCAGTCGTTCTTCAGTTTAAAGGATGCATGTATAACTCCCGACCTTGGTTTGGAATTCACGTGTGAATATAAATGTGATTCGTCAGATGTTTTCCATGGGTGTACTACAAAGACAAAGGAACTGAATGGAAAAATCTTTGATCTCTCTTCTGTAACTGAAGATGGGCAAAGTAAAGTGACGAAGTTGTTGGACCAGATGAGTAAGGCCTTTGCTGAAACGGAGACTGGACCTGCTGAGGTTTCTTCATTTCAAGCAGGTTTGTGCTAGTTCTGTGTAACACTGGTTTAATCGACATTGACATTTTCTTCACCTATTGTCTCTACATGGTACTTGACCCCCTTGACAGTACATTTTCCACCTTCTCTCTGGCTCCTTATTCCAGATGTGCTTTGACTCCTCTGTTTCCAGCTCTGCCACTGGGTACCTGCGCTAGTTCCTGATTTTGGAAAGTCTCACTGTCCAAATCCTCTACCAACATTAAACACAGGACACATTTCATGCTCAGGTCTGTAAAAGACCTACTGGTGGCCATTCCAGATCAGGGGCATCAGTGCACCCGTACTGCCCATCTGAAGGTCACGGAGCAATGCAAACGGATGCCAGATTCCCATCTCTCCAGCTGGGATGTTTGCTGGCTGAACCCATGTCAGGATAACATAGCACAAGTATAACAACCCCGCAGGATCAGCTACTGGAAGAAAAATAAATAAAGCTCATGGATTGATTTAACTAGAGATTTGTACCTATGTTTTAAATTCTGAGTTTCAAAGGTTTCAAGGGTACATTTAATGTCGAGAGAAATGTATACAATATACATCCTGAAATGCTTTTTCTTTGCAAACATCCACGAAAACAGAGGAGTGTCCCCAAAGAATGAATAACAGTTAAATATTAGAACCCTAAAGTCCCCCCCAGCTCTCCACCCTCCCGCGCATAAGCGGCAGTAAGCAACGATCCCCCCTCCCTCACTAGCAAAACAAAGCATCGGCACTCGCCACCCGCCACCCGCCACCGAGCAATCAAGCATGAGCAAAGCAACAGCAAAGACACAGACTTGCGATACTCCAAAGACTACACATAACGGCCAGTCGTGAAACACTGAGAGCGGATCCCATTCCTGCAAAGAACCGGGCTGTGGTGGCCTGTAAAAAGCTGGTCTACTGGGTGTCTGCCATCGTTGGAAGACTTTCTCCCATGGTTCAGGGTACAGACTACTGGCAAACTCAGGCTAGAAGAAGATCTCTATTACTTTTCAGTCTTTACTGTGGAAGTATTACTGTTCTGTTCACCAGTTGCCCATTTTCATATGGCTGTTCCTTCCCCAACATTTGCCTTTTCCCTCTACAGATTCTGGAGTATCCCAGCAAAGAAACAGTAGCTAGCCCAAATAAATAGAAATTAACACCTCTATGGTTCATGTTTCCTTTCAGCATCCCATTTCATAATCAAAACATTTACTTTATTGATCCTTTGATTGCTTTCCTCTTCTTACAGTGCTGTTACATAGGTGTTTATGTAAGCCGGTTAAATTTGTAAATTAATCCAAGGTAAACGAAGGGGCAGTTGAATCAAAGGAGACAGATAGGAGTCTACACTATGGATCAGATAAAGTATTAAAATGAACAGACAGCTGCAGCTGAAATTTAATGCATAGTATTGGAAAACATTGTGCAGAAGGAGAAAATTAATGACTTGGTACTTTATTAATACCACATTAAAAATCTTCTTAGAAGTTTATTGGACAATGTACTTAATATTATACTGATACAGCTATCGACCTACCCAACTTTCTTTCCTCACATTACAAGATGACAACATGTTGACTTTGATCAGAAGTTATGGCTATACCCTTTAAAGTAAACTTGTGTATTAGATGATCTGCTAAAATACTTTATTAATGGTAGTTAACACATTATAGTAGACTAATATAACAATCTGCTCTTTGGTAATTTAATTACAAGTATCTGGTTTATAATAAGGTAATATTTTGGAAACCAGCTACAATAGTTCACTTTAATGACACTCTCCAAATTAAGACCCACCTTGCTGTAGGTTTCCTTTTACCCCCATTATAAGACCATAAGACGTAGGAGAAGAATTAGGACATTCAGCCCATGGAGTCTGCTCCGCCGTTAAATAGAGTCATAGAAAAGTACAGCACAGAAACAGACCCTTTGGCCTATCTAGTCCATGCCCAACCATTTAAACTGCCTATCCCCATCGGCCTGCACCGAGACCATTAGCCCTCCATATCCCTACTGTTAATGTACCGATCCAAACTTCTCTTAAATGTTGAAATCGAGCTTGCATGCCCCACTTGTGCTGGCAACTCTTTCCACACTCTCACGGCCCTCTGAGTGAAGAAGTTTCCCCTCATGTTCCCCTTAAAGTTCTCACCTATCACCCTTAACCCATGACCTCTAGTTGTAATCCCACCCAACCTCAGTGGAAAAACCCTATCTGTACACCTGATAATTTTGTATACTTCTATCAAATTTCCCCTCAGTCTTCTACATTCCAAGAAATAAAGTCCTAACGTATTCAATCTTTCTTTATAACTCAGGTCCTCCAGTCCTGGTAACATCCTTGTAATTTTTTTTCTGTGCTCTTTCAACCTTATTTACATCATTACTGTAGGTAGGTAACCAAAAACTGCACACAATACTCCAAATTAGGCCTCACTAATGTCTTACATAACTGCAGCATAACATCCCATCTTCTGTACTCAGTGCTTTGATTTATAAAGGCCTATGTGCCAAAAGCATTCTTTATGATCCTATCTACCTGTGACAACACTTTCAAAGAATCACGGACCTGTATTCCCTGATCCCTTTTTCTGCTGTACTCCTCAGTGCCCTGCCGCTCATTGTGTAAAAGACAGTGGTTGGTTGGTCCTACCAAAGGTCACCTTGCTCTTGTCTACATTAAATTCTATCTGCCATTTTTCCAGCTGGTCCAGATCCCTCTTTAAGATCTCTAGTCTTCCTCACTGTTCACTGTGCTTTCAATCTTGGTGTCAGCTGCAAATTGGCTGATCCAGTTAACCGCATAATCATCCAGATCATAACCACATAGATGGCAAACAACAAACGACCCAGCACTGATCCCTGCGGCACTCCACAAGGCCTCCAGTCAGAGAGGTAACATCTACTACCACTCTCTGGCTTCTCCCACAGAGCTACTGTCTAATCCAATTTATTACCTCATCGAGCAACTGAACCTTCGTGATCAACCTCCCATGTAGGATCTTGTCAAATGCCTTGCTAAAGTCCGTGCCTTGCCTTCATCAACTTTCCTCAAAAAACTCTGTAAGACTGGTTAGACACAACCTACCCTGCACAAAACCATGCTGACTATCCCGAATCAGTCCATCTCCATCCAAATACTCATATATCCAGTTCCCTAGAATACCTTCAAATAACTTTCCCACATCTGCTGTCAGACTCACCAGCCTATAATTTCCTGGTTTATGTTTAGGGCCTTTTTTTAAACAGCAGAACAACATTGGCTAACCTCCAATCCTCTGATACCTCTCCTGTCACTAACGGTGATTTATGTATCTCTGCTAGGGCCCTGGCAATTTCTGCACTTGCCTCCCATGGGGTCCGAGGAAACACCTTGTCAAGCCTTGGGGATTTATTCACCCTGATTTGCCTCAGGACAGCAAACACCTCCTCCTCTGTAATCTATACAGTCCATGAAGTTGATACCACTTTGACTCACTTCTATAGACACTGAGTCTGTCTCCCAACTAAACACTGTTGTAAAAAGAACATTTAATATCTCCCCTTTCTGTTTTGGCTCCACACATGGATTACCATGCTGATCTTCCAGAGGACCATTTTTGTCCCCTTCATCCTTTTGCTCTTAACATATCTGTAGAATCCATGAGAATTCTCCTCCACCTTGTCTGCTAAGGCAACCTCATGTCTTCTTTTAGCCCTTCCAATTTCTTTCTTAAGTGTTCTCTTGCATTTCTTACACTCTTAAATCTTATACTCTACATTGTTCCCACCTGCCTAGACCTGCCATGCACCTCTTTTTTTTTCTTTACCAGGGCCTCAACACCTCTTGAGAGCAAAGGTTCCCTTTATTCTGACAGGCACGTACAAGCTTTGTACTCTCAAAATTGCACTTTTGAAGGCCTCCCACTTACCAAGTACACCAGTGCCAGAAAACAGCCTGTCTCAATATATACACATCAGTTCTTTTCTGATACCATCAAAATTGGCCTTTTTCCAATTTAGAATCTCAACCTGGGGACCAGACCTATCCTTTTTCCATAATTACATTGAAACTAATGGCATTATGATCACTCGATGCAAAGTGTTCCCCTACAGAAACTTCTGTCACCTGCCCTGTCTTATTCCCTAATAGCAGATCAAGTATCATACACTCTCTCATTGGGACTTATACGTACTGATTAAGGAAACTTTCCTGAGCACATTTGACCAAGTCCATCCCATCTCCTCCTTTTACAGTATGGGAATTCCAGTCAATATGTGGAAAGTTAAAGTCACCTTTTTCAACAAACTTATGTTTCTTACAGCAGTCTGCAATCTCTTTACAAATTCGTTCCACTACATCCCTAAGCCTGTTAGCCCCATTAATGTGGTCATCCCTTTCTTATTCCTCAGTTCCACCCGTGATGACTCACTAGACAATGTTCTTCACTCTGTGCTGACTGAGCACTGCCGTGACATTTCCCTGTCTAGCAGCACCACCCCTCCTCCTTTAATCCCTCCCACTCTGTCATGTCTAAAACAACGGAATACTGAGCTGCCAGTCCTACCCCTCCTGCAACCAAGTCTCTCTAATGGCTACAATATCCTAATTCCACATGTTGGCTCATCTGCCTTTCCTACGATACTTCTTGCAATGAAATATACGCAACTTAAACATGAGTTGCATCACGGCTGATTTATTTTATTCTGCTCAACCCCATTCTCCTGCCTTCTCCCTGTAACCATTGATGCCCTGACTAATCAAGAACCTATCAACCTCCACTTCAAATATGCCCAATGACTTGGCCTCCACAGCCATATTTGGCAAAGAATTTAACAGATTCACCACCCTCTGGCTAATATACCTGTAGATTAAACTATTCAGGAATCAAGGGCTTGAGAGTCACCTTGGCAGATGGACAGATTTACTGGAATTAAAAGCAAAATAAAAATAAAGTTACCTGATTCTAGTAAACCCCCACCCCCAACTCCTTCCAGAAGGGAAATGTGCCATCATTAGCTATTTAGATGTATGTGCCCTTGTCTCTTGCACTGGCCCAGCAAGACAATAACTACAGAGAGTAGTTGGGATGAATAATATTGTGTAATAATATTCAATTCATTTCAAACAGTTTAGTTTGATGCAGCTTTTCCTCCTTTCAAGAACTTCTAATAAGCACCCAAAATGTAATCATCTTTTTTAAAACAGACTTTTCGGGGGATAAGGTAGTCCATTCAACTCAACAATTTGCAAAGCGTTCATCTGTGAAGGAAACATCTTCATCGCAGTGGCCTGCAGTGAATGAGAAGTCGTACCTCCTTCAGTTTACACAACACTTGCCCAAATATATAGAATGAATGCCTGGAGGAAAATAAAATAAATTGCTACCATTTCAACTGAAAAAGAATGTCGATGTCCTGATTTATTACCTTGGATAAATGGAATGTGTACTTCTCAATCTGCTTGATGTTTGGTCTAAGCTGGTTTGTTTTGTGATGTCTTCTGCAACTACTTTATTGGTGAAGGTTGGAGTGATGTGTGTAACTATTAATACGAGTTAATACGGGTTGGCACAACATTGTGGGCCGAAGGGCCTGTACTGTGCTGTACTATTCTATGTTCTATGAGAGGAGGTAACGCTGGCTTATCTTTCACTCATCAGGAGATAGTCACACATGAAAATGTTGGGGGAAAGTGCAGGTGCTGGAAATCTGAAATAACTAATTCCTGTCCAATGTGAATTCCACACACATTTGGAAGGACATTTTCATTTGATCCATGATTTCTACTGAGATAAAATCCCAGCTGAGCTCCATGGGCCATGGTATGAGTTAGAGGCACAGGGAGGTCCCCTAGCCCCTTGACCATTCAATAAGGTCACAACTGATATGATTTTAACTTCAACTCCGTATTCTCGTCTACCAGTAGTAATCTTTCAACCTCAGCTTTCAAGAACCTACTTATCTGTTTTAAAACTGATCAAAGATTTTGCTTCCACAGCTCTTTCGGGAAGACTCAAAGCATTCTGGGGAAAAGATCACCCCCATATGGCTCATATGTGTGACCTATTATTTCAAAATAGTGCCCCCTAGTTTTAGTTTCTCATTCAGAACAAGAATCTTCTCCATATCCACCTTATTGCAAACCCCTTGGGATGCAATGAGAAGTCCTGCAAACTCTCATCATTGATATGCCTTTGTTCCAGTTTTTTGTTGCTAAAATACACAATTTATCATCTTCCAACAATATGCTTCATTAGTCAAATCTTTGTCTGCTCACCTAAGCCATCCACAGCCTTTTATCACCTCATTACCTTCTTTTAACTATTTACTCACATGACTCATCTTAGGCTACGTCCACACTAGACTGGATAAATCCGTAACCGAAGCTTTTTCTCTTCGTTTTGACCCTCCGTCCACACTGAAATGGCATTTTCCTCCCCTGAAAACAGAGCTTTTCTAAAACACTCTCCAGTGTTTAAATCTGAAAACGCCGGTTGGCTGTTGTAGTGTGTACGGGATAACTGGCTAATTTTAAAAACGCTAACATGACGTGCCGGAACAAATGGTGACAGCAGCGTGGCATTTCATTGGTTTCTTGAACGCAACCTCCAACACCACAACAATATCCGACAATAGATGTGTAACAGCCTCATGTAACATTGTATGGAAATACAAGATAACACTGATGCAGACATGTTTTATACATTTAACAAGGTGCTTTATTAATGTATTACTTGTGCAAACATTCAATAGATGCAATTGTCACTTTTGCCCAGTAACTCGTTTTATTGCACATGTTAAATACAGTAAAATAATACACAAAGACATGGCAAAAGTAAAGGCAAACAAATGAAGTAACAGCAAATTTCACTTTTGCCCAGTAACAAGCCTTAATGCATTTAGTTGTAGCTGTCGTCCCTTTCATCGCTGAAGAGATTATGGCTGTAGGAAATGTTTCTGGACAAACATGCACCAAGTCTCTCGTTTGGCAATTTCCTTTTAAGTTTTTCTAGTCTGTAACTGGACAAACGCGCACCAAGTATACCGTTTCCTCTTCAATTGTTTTTTGTGTGTCCTGCACATGCCCAGTAGGAGGAGATTCGCCCAAATATCCGTTTTAATGTGGATGGAGGTATTTTCAAAAACGCCTGGTGTAGACGCCTATTGTTTTTACGTAAAACCGGCATTTTCAAAATTATCCGGTCTAGTGTGGACGTAGCCCAAGTTTCACCAGCAAACTTAGCAACTGTACCTTTGATGCAAAATCATTTATGGAAATTGTAAAGAGTTGAAGTCCCAGTAGTTCGCCACTAATTCTATCTAGCCACCCAGATAAGAGACATAAATGTTTGTTTATTGTTCACCAGACAATCTTACATCCATACAAATGTCATCTCTCACAGCATAATACTAATTTTTCTGCAATAGCTTTTGGCGCAAAAATTTATGAAATGATTTCTGGATTCTACTGGTCTCCTTTATCCACAGTATGTTATTTCCTCAAAGGATTCCAATAAATTGATTGCCCTGTTTCCCTTATTTGTCTCTTGTTCTTGTGAAATACCATGCTATCCAATCCATAGTGTTGATATGTATACAGAGGTGGCTGATTAAACCAATCTGGTGTAAGAATGCTATAGATAGATCCGTGACATTTAAAAAGAACAGGAAGATGGAGAATTTTTAAAAATACTAAAGATTGGTTTTATTTGTCACACTTACATCAAAACTTGCAGTGAAATGTGCCTTTTGTGTCAGATCAACTCAGGAAGGATTTTACTGGGTAACTCACAAGTGTTGCCCACTTCTGTCACCCACATAGCATGCACAGAACTCACCAAGCCTAAACCTACTTAAGACTCTTTATCCCATTGAGGTTGCTCTGCCATTTCAACATGGCTGATCCAACTTTCCTCTCAGTCCCAATCTCCTGCTTTTTCCCCATAACCCGTCATGCTCTGACCAATCAAGAATCTATCAACCTCTGCCTTAAATATACATAAAGACTGTGGCAAAGAATTCCACAGAATAGCCACTAAAGAAATTCTTCTTCATTTCTGTTCCAAAAGAATGCTCCTCTATTCTGAGGCTGTGTCCTCTGGTCTTAGACTCTCCCACCATAAGAAACATCCTCTCCATATCCACTCTATCAAGGCCTTTCACCACTCGATAGGTCTCAATTGAATTCTTTCTTCTGAATTCCAGTGAATACAGGCCCTGAGCCATCAAACACTCTTCATATGACAAGCCATTCAATCCTGAAATCATTTTGGTGAACCTCCTTTGAACCCTCTCCAGTTTCAGCAAATCCTTTCTAAGATAAACTGCTCACAATTCTCCAAGTGAGGCCTGACCAGTGCTTTATAAAGTCTCAAGTTGAGTTTATTGTCTTTTTACTGTCTTCATGTATGCAATGTATATAGAAATGAGACACTGCTTCTCTGAATCGTGGCCTAAAGCAAGCAGTTTGCATAATACATGATAACACGTGATAACTTAAGAAGGTAAGGATAAAATCTACAGATGAATCGCATATAAGTAACAAACTAAAGCGCATTAATATTAAATATTGTAAGATAGAGAACAAATTAACCTGTGGCACTTTGAGTACGATGCGGCAGGGAGTTCATAAGCCTAATGGCCTGGGGGAAGCAATTGTTTCCCATCCTGACTGTTCTAGTTTAACGCATCATAGTCTCCTGCCTGATGGTAGAATGTCAAAGAGCATTCTGGGTGGATGGGTGGGATCCCAAATAATGCTAATGGCCCTGTGTACACAGCGCTCCCAATAAATGTCCCTGATGGACGGTAGGGTGACCCCTGTGATCCTCTCAGCTGTTCTCACAGTACTTTGTAGGGACTCCTGGTCCGATGCTCAACTGCTCCCATACCAGATGGAGATGCAACTTGTCAGGACACTCTCAATGGTGCTTCTGCAAAATGCAGTTAAGATGGGGTGAGGGAGCCTTGTTTGCTTCAAACTTCTTAGGAACTGGAGGCACTGTTCTGCCTTCCTGTTCAGGGAGGAGATATTAAGGGAACAGGTGAGGTCATGCATGATGTGAACTCCCAGGTGCACTTAACTCTCTATTGAGGATCTACATATTCACAGAGGAGATGGTTTGTCTGCATCTTCCTGAAGTCCACAATGACTTCCTTTGTCTTCTCCAAGTTCAGGCTTAGGTTGTTCCTCTCACACCAATCCACCAACTGCTGCACTTCCTCTCTCTACTCCATCTCATCATCATTCTTGATAAGGCCAACCATTGTAGATGACATGGTTTGAGTTGGATCTTGCGGGCTGAGCATGCAGCCTTGAGGAGTGCTAGTGCTCGGCGTGATGGGACTAGAGACGTTGCTGCCCACACAGACTGACTATGACCTCACTGTTAAGAAGCACAGTATCCAATTGACTCAACATTACATCCTTGTTTTAACATTCTAGTTGTCTTGAAATGAACAGTAACATCACATTTGCCTTCATCACCACAGACTCAACCTGCAAATTAACCCTTAGGGAATCCTACACAAGGACTGTCAAGTCCCTTTGCATCTCAGTTTTTTGCACTTTCTCTCCATTTAGAAAATTGTCAACCCTTGCATTTCTTCTACCAAAGTGCAGGACCAAACACTTCCTGTATTCCATCTGCCACTTCTTTGCCCATTCTCGCAATGTGTTTAAGTCCTTCTGTAGCCTCTCTACTTCCTCAAAACTACCTGCCGCTCCACCTACCTTCATATCATCTGCAGACTTGGCCATAAAGCCAGCAATTCCATCATCCAAATCATTGACATATAATGTAAAAAGAATTGGTCCCAACACAGATCCCTGTGGAACACTACTAATCTTTGGCAGCCGACCAAAAAAGTCTCTCTTTATCCCACTCTTTGACTCCTGCCAATTACCCACTGCTTTATCCATGCTGGAATCTTTCCTGTAATACCATGGGCTCGTAGCTTGTTAAGTAGCCTCATGTGTGGCACCTTGCCAAAGGCCTTCTGAATATCCAAGAACATACCATTAAGCGATTCTCCTTTGTCTATCCTGCTTGTTATTTCTTCAAAGAATCCCAGCAGATTTGTCTGGCAAGATTTTGCCTTGAGAAAATCATGCTGACTAAGACCTATTTTATCATGTCCCCACAAGTACCCTGAGACCCAATTCTTAATAATGAACAACATCTTCCCAAACACTGAGGTCAGACTAACTAGCCTATAGTTACCTGCCTTTCTCCCTTCATGAAGAGTGGAGTGACATTTGCAATTTTCCTGTCTTCCAGAACCATTCCAGAATCTAGTGATTCTTGAAAGATCATTACTCATGCCTCCACAATCTCTTCAGCCACCTCTTTCAGAACTCTCGGTGTATACCATCTCATCCAGGTGACTTATCTACAGTTGAAGTCAGAAGTTTGCATACACCTTAGCCAAATATATTTAAACTCAGTTTTTCACAATTCCTGACATTTAATCCTGGAGAACATTCCCTGTCTTAGGTCAGTTAGGATCACTACTTTACTTTAAGAATGTCAAATGTCAGAGTTATAGTAGAGAGAATGATTTATTTCTGCTTTTATTTCTTTCATCACTTTCCCAGTGGGTCAGAAGTTTACATACACTTTGTTAGTATTTGGTAGCATTGCCTTGAAATTGTTTAACTTGGGTCAAATGTTTTGGGTGGCCTTCCAGAAGCTTTTCACAATAAGTTGCTGGAATTTTGTTCCATTCCTCCAGACAGAACTGGTGTAACTGAGTCAGGTTTGTCGGCCTCCTTGCTCGCACACGCTTTTTCAGTTCTGCCCACAAATTTTCTATCGGATTGAGGCCAGAAAATGATGTCAAGTCTGGTTCATCCTTGGAAGCAATTTCCAAATGCGTGAAGGTACCACGTTCATCTGTACAAACAACAGTTATATAGGCATCCATTAGTCTCATGAGACCATGGAATTGCGCCTTGGAAGGTTTCCAGGACGCAGGCCTGGGCAAGGTTGTATGGAAGACCAGCAGTTTCCCCTGCTGCAAGTCTCCCCTCTCCACGCCACCGATGTTGTCCAAGGGAAGGGCATTAGGACCCATACAGCTTGGCATCGGTGTTGTCGCAGAGCAATGTGTGGTTAAGTGCCTTGCTCAAGGACACACATGCTGCCTCAGCCGAGGCGTGAACTAGTGACCTTCAGATCACTAGACGAACGCCTTAACCTCTCGGCCACGCGCCAAACAATAGTACGCAAGTATAAACACCATGGGACCACGCAGCCGTCATACCGCTCAAGAAGGAGACGCATTCTGTCTCAGAGAGATCAATGTACTTTGGCGCGAAAAGTGCAAATCAATCCCAGAACAACAGTAAAGGACCTTGTGAAGATGCTGAAGGAAACAGGTAGACAAGTATCTATATCCACAGTAAAACGAGTCCTATATTGACATAACCTGAAAGGATGCTTAGCAAGGGAGAAGCAACTGCTCCAAAACCACCATAAGTGAAGCATGGGGGTGGCAGCATCATGTTGTCGGGGTGCTTTGCTGAAGGAGGGACTGGTGCACTTCACAAAATAGATGGCATCATGAGGAAGGAAAATTATTTGGATATATTGAATCAACATCTCAATACATCAGCCAGGAAGTTAAAGCTCGGTTCCAAATGGGTCTTCCAAATGGACAATGACCCCAAGAATACCTCCAAAGTTGTGGGAAAATTGCTTAAGGACAACAAAGTCAAGGTATTGGAGTGGCCATCACAAAGCCCTGACCCTAATCCGATAGAAAATTTGTGGGCAGAACTGAAAAAGCGTGTGCGAGCAAGGAGGCCGACAAACCTGACTCAGTTACACCAGTTCTGTCTGGAGGAATGGAACAAAATTCCAGCAACTTACTGTGAGAAGCTTCTGGAAGGCCACCCAAAACGTTTGACCCAAGTTAAACAATTTCAAGGCAATGCTACCAAATACTAACAAAGTGTATGTAAACTTCTGACCCACCGGGAAAGTGATGAAAGAAATAAAAGCTGAAATAAATCATTCTCTCTGCTATTATTCTGACATTTCACATTCTTAAAATAAAGTAGTGATCCTAACTGATCTAAGACAGGGAATGTTTTCTAGGATTAAATGTCAGGAATTGTGAAAACTGAGTTTAAATGTATTTGGCTAAGGTGTAAACTCCTGACTTCAGCTGTATATTCAGACCTTTCAATTTTCCAAGAATCTTCTCACTAGTAATGGTAACCACACACCTCATGATCCCTGACACCTGGAACTTCCACCAAACTGCCACCACAGTGAAGACTGATACAAAATACTTATTTAATCTGTCCACCATTTCGTTGTCACCCATTGCTACCTCTCCAGTATTGTTTTCCAGCAGTCCAATATCCGCTCTCGCTTCTCTTTTACATTTTACGCATCTGAAGAAACTTCTGGTATTCTCTTTAATATTATTGGCTAGCCTAGTTTTATATTCCTTCTTTACCATCTTTATGACTTTTTAAATTGCCTTCTGTTGGTTTTTAAAAGCTTACCAATCCTCTTACTTCCCACCAATTTTTGCTCTATTATATGTCCTCTCTTTGGCTTTTATGTTAGCTTTGACATATCTTGTTAGCCAAGGTTGCGTCATCTTGCCTTTAGAATACTTCTTCCTCTTTGGGATGCATATATCCTGTGCCTTCTAAATTGCTTCCAGAAATTCCGGCCATTGCTGCTCTGCCATCATCCCTGCCAGTGTTCTTTTCCAATCATTTCTGGCCAACTCATCTCTCAAGCCTCTGTAATTCCCATTACTCCGCTGTAATAATGATACATCTGACTTTAGCTTCTGCTTCTAAAATTGCAGGGCGAATTGGATCATATTATGATCACTTCCACTTGTGGATATTTTACTTTAAGCTCTCTGATCAATTCTGGTTCACTGCACAACACCCAATCCAGAATAGTGATCCATTAGTGGGCTCAACCATGAGCTGCTCTAAAAAGTCATCTTGTAGCCATTCTAGAAACTCCCCCTCTTGGAATCCAGCACTTACCTGATTTCCCCAATCTACCTGCAAATTGAAATCCCCCATGACTATTGTAACATTATTCTGTTGGCATGCATTTTCTATTTCCTGTTGTTATTTGTAGACCACAACCTTCCTACTGTTTGGAGGTCTCTATACAATTCCCATCAAGGTCTTTTTACCCTTGCAGTTCTTTAGCTCTATCCACAATGATTCAACACCTTCTGACCCTCTGTTACTTCTTTCTAATGATTTGATTTCATTTTTTTACCAAAAGAGCAACACCGTCCCCTATGCCTTCCTGCCCGTCTTTTTGAGACAATGTTTATCTTTGGACATTAAGCTCCCAGTTATAATTTTCTTTCAGTCATTATTCAGTGATGTCTTCAACATCATACATGCCAATCTGTAACTGTGCTACAAATTCATCTATCTTATTCCATCTACTGTGTGCACTCAAATATAACACCTTCAGGTCTGTATTCACCCTTTTCGACTTTGTCCATCTTTTATGTTGCAACTCATCCTGTTGACTGCAGTTTTGCCCCATCAATGTCCTCTCCTCGTTACACATTGCTTCTGTTTGTAAACAAGCTACCTCAACTTCCGCACTATTACTCCGGTTCCCAATCCCCTGCCAAATAGGTTAAACACCCTGAAGAACTCTAGCCAACCTGCCTGCAAGGATATTGGACCCCTTCTGGTTCAGGTGTAACCCATTCTTTTTGTACAGGTCATTCCTTCCCCAGAAGAGATCCCAATGATCCATAAATCTGAACCCCCGCTCCCTGCACCTGTTCCTCAGTCGTGCATTCAAATCATCTGATTCCTACCCTCACTGGCACGTGGCACAGGCAGCAATTCAGAGATTACTACTCTGGAAATCCCATTTCTCAGCCTTCTACCTAGCTCCCAAAAATCTCTCTTCAGGACCTCCTCACCTTATCCACCTATATCATTGGTGCCAAAAGCACCAAGACCTCTTGCTGCTCACCCTTGAGAATGCCATGGACCTGATTTGAGATATCCCTGATCCTGGTACCAGGGAGGTAACATACCATCCAGATGTCTCTGTCACGCCCACGGAACCTTGTATCTGTTCCTCTGACTACGGAATCTCCTATCAACACTGCAGTTCTCTTCACCTCTCTGCTGAGAAGTGGCAGATGGAGTTCAACCCAGATAAGAGTGACGTGGTTCATTTTGATAGGTCAAATTTGAAGACAGGATATAGTATTAATGGTAAGACTTGGCAGTGTGGAGGATCAGTGAGATCTTGGGGTCTGTGTCCATAGGACACTCAAAGCTGTGGCACAGGTTGACAGTGTTGCTAAGAAGGCATATGGTGAGTTGGCATTCAGCAACCATGGGACTGAGTTCAAGAGCCGTATAAGACCTTGGTCAAACCCCACTTAGAGTACTGTGTTCGGTTCTGGTCACCTCACTACAGGAAGGATGTAGATACTATAGAGAGAGAGTGCAGAGGAGATTTACAAGGATGTTGCCTGGATTGGGGAGCGTGCCTTATGAGAATAGATTGAGTGAAATTGGCCTTTCCTTCTTGGAGCGATGAAGGATGAGAGGTGACCTATTAGAGGTGTTTAAGATAATGAGAGGCATTGATTGCGTCAATAGCCAGAAGCTTTTTCTCAGGGCTGAAATGGCTGAAAGATGCTTGGAAGTAGGTACAGAGGGGATGTCAGGGGTAAGTTTTTCACACAGAGAGTCCTGGGTGTGTGGAATGTACTGTTGGTGATGGTGGTGGAGGCGGATACAATGGGGTCTCTTAAGAGCCTCTTAGATAGGTACATGGAGCTTAGAAAAATAGAGGGCTATGCAGTAGGGTAATTCTAGACAGCTTCTACAGTAGGTTACATGGTCGACTCAACTTTGTGGATTGAAGGGCTTGTAATGTGATGTAGATTTCTATGGTCTATGTTCCGTTCTTTTGAGCCATAACACCATACTCAGTGCCAGAGACCCCGTTTAGTGTAGCACCTTCCGGTAGGTCACCCCCCTCAGTAGTATTTAAAGTTGTATAATTATTACTGAGGGGAATGGCCACAGGTATACTCTGCACTGGCTGTGCATTTCCCTTCCATCTCCTGACAGTCACCCAGTTACTTGTCTCCTGCAACCTCGGGGTGACTACCTCCTTGTAGCTCCTGTCGATCTCCTCGCTCTCACGTATGAGCGGAAGGTCATCGAGCTGCAGTTCCCGTTCCTTAATATGTTCTCTCAGGAGCTACCCCTTTGGAATAGAACAACATATAACATAAAATAGTACAGCACAGTACAGGCCCTTCGGCCCACAATATTGTGCCGACCCTCAAACCCTGCCTCCCATATAACCCCCCACATTAATTTCCTCCGTGTACCTGTCTAGCAGTCTCTTAAATTTCACTGGTGTATCTGCCTCCACCACTGACTCAGGCAGTGCATTCCATGCACCAACCACTCTCTGAGTAAAAAACCTTCCTCTAATATCCCCCTTGAACTTCACACCCCTTACCTTAAAGCCATGTCCTCTTGTATTGAGCAGTGGTGCCCTGGGGAAGAGGCACTGGTTATCCACTCTATCTATTCCTCTTATTATCTTGTACACCTCTATCATGTCTCCTCTCATCCTTCTTCTCTCCAAAGAGTAAAGCCCTAGCTCCCTTAATCTCTCATCATAATGCACACTCTCTAAACCAGGCAGCATCCTGGTAAATCTCCTCTGTACCCTTTCCAATGCTTCCACATCCTTCCGATAGCGAGGCGACAAGAACTGGACACAGTACTCCAAGTGTGGCCTAACCAGAGTTTTATAAAGCTGCATCATTACCACGCGACTCTTAAACTCTATCCCTCGATTTATGAAAGCTAACACTCCATAAGCTTTCTTAACTACCCTATCTACCTGTGAGGCAACTTTCAGGGATCTGTGGACATGTACCCCGAGATCCCTCTGCTCCTCCACACTACCAAGTATCCTGCCATTTACTTTGTACTCTGCCTTGGAGTTTGTCCTTCCAAAGTGTACCACCTCACACTTCTCCAGGTTGAACTCCATCTGCCACTTCTCAGCCCACTTCTGCATCCTATCAATGTCTCTCTGCAGTCTTCGACAATCCTCTACACTATCCACAACACCACCAACCTTTGTGTCGTCTGCAAACTTGCCAACCCACCCTTCTACCCCCACATCCAGGTCGTTAATAAAAATCATGAAAAGTAGAGGTCCCAGAACAGATCCTTGTGGGACACCACTAGTCACAATCCTCCAATCTGAATGTACTCCCTCCACCACGACCCTCTGCCTTCTGCAAGCAAGCCAATTCTGGATCCACCTGGCCAAACTTCCCTGGATCCCATGCCTTCTGACTTCTGAATAAGCCTACCTTGTGGAACCTTGTCAAATGCCTTACTAAAATCCATATAGATCACATCCACTGCACTACCCTCATCTATATGCCTGGTCACCTCCTCAAAGAACTCTATCAGGCTTGTTAGACATGATCTGCCCTTCACAAAGCCGTGCTGACTGTCCCTGATCAGACCATGATTCTCTAAATGCCCATAGATCCTATCCCTAAGGATCTTTTCCAACAACTTTCCCACCACAGACATAAGGCTCACTGGTTTATAATTACCCAGACTATCCCTACTACCTTTTTTGAACAAGGGGACAACATTCGTCTCCCTCCAATCCTCCGGTCCATTCCCGTGGACAACAAGGACATAAAGATCCTAGCCAGAGGCTCAGCAATCTCCTCCCTCGCCTCATGGAGCAACCTGGGGAATATTCCGTCAGGCCCCGGGGACTTATCTGTCCTGATGTATTTTAACAACTCCAACACCTCCTCTCCCTTAATATCAACATGCTCCAGAACATCAACCTCACTCATATTGTCCTCACCGTTATCAAGTTCCTTCTCATTGGTGAATACCGAAGGGAAATATTCATTGAGGACCTCGCTCACTTCCACAGCCTCCAGGCACATCTTCCCACCTTTATCTCTAATCGGTCCTACCTTCACTCCTGTCATCCTTTTGTTCTTCACATAATTGAAGAATGCCTTGGTGTTTTCCTTTATCCTATTTGCCAAGGCCTTCTCATGCCCCCTTCTTGCTCTTCTCAGCCCCTTTTTAAGCTCCTTTCTTGCTACCCTATATTCCTCAATAGACCCATCCGATCCTTGCTTCCTAAACCTCATGTATGCTGCGTTCTTCCACTTTACTAGATTTTCCACCTCACTTGTCACCCATGGTTCCTTCACCCTACCATTCTTTATCTTCCTCACCAGGACAAATTTATCCCTAACATCCTGCAAGAGATCCCTAAACATCAACCACATGTCCATAGTGCATTTCCCTGCAAAAACATCATCCCAATTCACACCCGCAAGTTCTAGCCTTATAGCCTTATAATTTGCCCTTCCCCAATTAAAAATTTTCCTATCCTCTCTGATTCTATCCTTTTCCATGGTAATGGTAAAGGCCAGGGAGCAGTTGTCACTGTCCCCCAGATGCTCACCCACTGAGAGATCTGTGACCTGACCCAGTTCATTATCTAATACTAGATCTAGTATGGCATTCCCCCTAGTCGGCCTGTCAACATACAGTGATAGGAATCTGTCCTGGACACACTTAACAAACTCTGCCCCGTCTAAACCCTTGGAACTAATCAGGTGCCAATCAATATTAGGGAAGTTAAAGTCACCCATGATAACAACCCTGTTATTTTTGCACCTTTCCAAAATCTGCCTCCCAATCTGCTCGTCGGTATCTCTGCTGCTACCAGGGGGCCTCTAGAATACTCCCAATAGAGTAACTGCTCCCTTCCTGTTCCTGACTTCCACCCATACTGACTCAAAAGAGGATCCTGCTACACTACCCACCCTTTCTGTAGCTGTAATAGTATCCCTGACCAGTAATGCCACCCCTCCTCCCCTTTCTCCCCCATCTCTATCCCTTTTAAAGCACTGAAATCCAGGACTATTGAGAATCCATTCCCGCCCTGGTGCCAGCCAAGTCTCTGTAATGGCCACTACATCATAATTCCATGTATGTATCCAAGCTCTCAGTTCATCACCTTTGTTCCTGATGCTTCTTGCATTGAAGTACATGCACTTTAGCCCTTCTACCTCACTACTTTTACACCCTTTATTCTGCTTCCCTTTCCTCAAATCCTCTCTATATGTTAGATCTGGCTTTACTCCATGCATTTCTTCCACTGCTCTATCGCTCTGGGACCCATCCCCCTTACAAATTAGCTTAAACCCTCCCGAACTATGCTAGCAAACCTACCTGCAAGGATATTGCTCCCCCTCGAGTTCAGGTGCAACCCATCCAATCTGTACAGGTCCCACCTTCCCCGGAAGAGATCCCAATTATCCAAAAATCTAAAACCCTGATCCCTGCACCAACTCCTCAGCCATGCATTCAACTGCCATCTCCTTCAATTCTTACCATCACTATCACGTGCACTGGCAGCAATCCCGAGAATGCCACCCTTGAGGTCCTGTTCTTCAGCCTTCTGCCTAGTTCCTGAAACTCACACTTCAGGACCTCATCCCTCTTCCTGCCTATGTCGTTGGTCCCAACATGTATCATGACTTCTGGTTGCTTTGCCTCTCGTACCAGGATGCCATGCACCCAGTCAGAGACATCCCGGACCCTGGCACCCGGGAGGCAATAAACTATGTGGGTGTCCTTTTCACGTCCACAAAATCTCCTGTCTGCTCCCCTGACTATAGAGTCCCCAATGATGACAGCTCTCCTCTGCTCCATCCCACCCTTCTGCACCACAGGGTCAGACTCAGTGCCGGAGGCCCTGCCACCGTGGCTGACACCTGGTCGGTCGTCCCCGCCAACAGTATCAAGGACGGTAAACTTATTATTCAGGGGAACGGCTACAGGGGTGCTCTGCACTACCTGTCTACTCACCTTCGCTTTCCCCCCTCTGACTGTCACCCAACGACCTGCTTCCGACAGTGTGACTACCTCCCTGTAGCTCTCATCTATGGCTGCCTCATTCTCCCTTATGAATGAAATGTCATCCAGCTGCTGCTCCAGATTCGTTACACGGTCTTCCTTATCGCCCAGCCGCATGCACTTCTGGCAGATGTGACTGCGGGAGAGGGGAGCTCCCCCAACACTGTCACATCTCACATGAGAGGCACATCACCATCTCAGGAGGCATTGTAAAGACTAACTGGGAACAAGCCCGTCCTCCACTTCTTCTTGTCGAAATCTCTTGAGTCAAAGCCTCAAAGCTCCACTCCTTCACTGGCCCACTCACTCATTGGCTGCTTTCCCAGTGGGAATATGGGAGGGAACCGGAGTATTCGGAGGAAACCAATGCGGTCATGGGGAGAATGTGTAAACTCCTTTCAGACAGAAGCAGGAATTGAACTGGTCTCTTATGTAAAGTGTTGCGCTAACCACATCTTACTATGAGTGCAAAAGAGAGGGATGACCAGGTTTAAGTATACTGGGATATAGAAGCTGTTCGGATAAAGATGAGAAATAATAATGGCAAAATGTGTACGTGTCCTCATAGGAACCAGAGAACAAACAAAGAAATAGTGGGAGCTTGTCTGGAAGATACAGTATAATCATAGAGGACTTTATCACATGGACTGGAGAAAAAAATCAAATGGACAATGGTAGCCTGAATGAATAGTTCATACTGTTTTGGATAGTTTTTTTTTAAACAGCCCTTCTGAAGTCATCCAGAAACTGTGACCATAAGATATAGGAGCAGAATTAGGTCATTTGGCCCGTCAATTCTGCTCTGCAATTCAATCATGCCCGCTTCTTTTCTTTCTCAACCCCCATTTTCCAATCTTCTCTTCGAAACTAACTCCCTTATCAACGCCTGCCTTAAATACACTCAATGATTTGTCTGTGCAACAAATTTGACATTCACCACCTTCGGGCTGAAGAAATTCCTCCTTATCTTGGCTTTAAAGTGATGTCCCATTAAAAGGACGTCAACTCTGTGAACTGTGATGAGATTAAATAATAACATTCCAGAGATGCTCCTAGATGGCAGTGATCTGTGCATAGTTCCAACTCAACATTCATTTATTTATCACACGTATATCGAAACACACAGTGAAAAGCCAGCACAATGCTGAGGGAAGCCCACAAGTGTTGCCATACAGTCTGGTGCCAACATCGTGTGCTCACAATGTTCACCAGAACACCACATGAAAAAAAACCAAAAACAACAACAACAACAATAAAAACAAAATAACAACAGCAAGACAAGAACCTTTCACACCATCTCATCCACCCATCCATGACATACACCCAGGACAGGCCAGCTCTGGCCCTCTGACCCCAGTTTTGGCTCTGGCCTCTCAGACTCACAGGCATCGGGCCTCCAACCTCCAGTCCTTGGGCCAAACTCACAGACGTGCAGACATCGGGCCTCTGACTTCCACATACATCGACCTAGGGCCATTGACCTTCAGACGTCAACCACCTACTCACCGACTTCAGTCTTTGACCTTCAGGTTTTGACTTCCGTATCAACCCCAGGACTCGTTGATCACAGACCTTTGAATTCCAAACCTCGAAGTCTGGATTTGCATAGACATTCAATCGCAGGACTTACTGTCCTTGGGGACCACCAGCCACGGTTCTTGAGCACAGGTCTTTGTCCTCAGCGGCCTGCCAGCTCCCAGGAATTCCTGCCCTTTGATCATGAGCACTCCCACCACTGGCTCCTGCCCTGATTCTTCCTTTACTGCCCCCGACCTTTAACTCTCCCTCATCCTTGTCCCTAAACCCGAAATTGACTCCCAACTCTCTGCATTGTTGCAAAATCATTCCAATATATCTAATAAAAATTGAAAGCTGAGTTTATGGAGAGATCAGCCATGATCTTAATGAATGCCAGGGCAGGCTCGATGGGCTGGATGGCCTACTCCTGCTCCTATTTCTTATGTTCTTATGTAAATAATAAGTCTGAGCCACAACCTTAATGGCTATTGTTTGGCACCAACTTGACCGAATGCCGCATTTTTGAATTTTATATTTAATTTGAGGGAGATAAAAATGAGTTTGAGTCTTAGATTTGAAACTTAAATAAATGCAAAAATAATGACTTGAGAGGAGAGTAGCTAAAGGAACATGCAAATTAATGATTAAGGAATGGTCAGCTTGGAACAGATATTCCAATTGGGACATTGTCTGTGCTTAGCAAAAACAATTGAGGATCAAACAAACTTGAAGAAAAAGTAGACAGTTGTACAACGTTAGGCGGCAGGTCAGAAGATGAGATAGAGTATAACTAACAAAGAAAGGAATGACCAAAAAGTTAACAAAAATTATAAAACTGGAGTATGGGGAAGCTAGCTAGAAATATAAAAAAAAGATTCTAAAAGTTATTTTTTAAGAAGTATTAACAAAGTGTGTGACAAAGCTGGGAAATGAATAATACAAAGCCATCACTTGTCAACATATTTTATTCATGCTTTAAACTCTTGTTCTACGATGACAGCTTTATAATCTGGAGTCATGTTTAATTTAGCAATTAACCCCCTTACAGTTGAACTCTCTGTAGTTACCTTAGAGAGTCAGATAATTTATAAAAACTATCATGTCTTCAGTGACTCAGGGATATTCTCTGGGTTAAGGTGAAAAGAAAACTTCATTGAATAGAATAGGGAGGAAAAATAAAGTACTGCAGGTACGGGAAACCTGAAATAAAAGCAGAAAATCATGGCGGTATGCAGCTGCTTCCATGGAAAGGAAAACAGAAATACCAAGATTAATTCAACAAACTCTTTTGTTGTTCCATTGGATTTAGTAATATTGCAATATTACTCCTAATTGACCTTTTCTTCTATCCAGGGGGCTCTGTTAGGAGCCAGCAGCAAGAAGATGTACTTCAAAGTTCCAAGTTCAAAGTAAATTTATTTCAAAGGCATAAATGTCACTAAATGCTACCCTGTGATTCGTTTTCTTGCGGTACTTACAGGAAAATAAAGAAATACAATACAATTTATATAAAAAACTAAACATAAGGAAGTCTGATAAATATTATATGTGCAAAAGAGGGCAAAATATGCCAATAATAAACAAAAATAATTAAATAATACTGAGAATAAGTCGTAGAGTCCTTGAAAGTGAATCTATAGGCTGTGGAATCAGTTCAGCGTTGAGATGCGTGATGTTATCTGTGCTGGTTCAGAGACAGGATGATTGTGGGGTGTTTACTGTTCTTGATCCTGGTGGTGTATCTCCTGCCTGATCGTAGTAGTCGGAAGAGATCATGGCCTGGATGGTGGCGGTCCTTGATTAGGGCTTTGGACTTGGCTTGGGAAAACAACAAGATTCCAACAATCTGGTAAGCTTTTTGGTGGTATAGGACTGGCTGATTTTCCAGACTGGTGAGTTTCAGGGAAATTCAGAAAAAAGGGCCCGCTGTGTTTTAGTGGAACATGTGAACCAGGGCCTCACTGAGTTTGAGAGGGAAGTGGGAACAAGAATTCCGGTAAGATTCAGTGGAGCACAAAAGTTGAAATGCTGAGCTAGGTGCCGAACCATGAGGATTTCCAGTTTAGAGAGGATAATCACAATTTTACTATACACACACATTTACCTGAATTAGGTATTCATTCTCAGCCCCTGCTAGGCATAAAATGCAAAAAGTCAGATGACTTAAGCTGGTCGCCACAACTGCCTTTTAGTACATACACAGGTCTAAAACAGGCCATTCAGCCTAGCATCGATGTTTCTAATCAAACCCCAGTCTTTTATAAAAATAGCACTGATTCACTTATCCAGTTCTTTTCTGACGGAAACTCTCAATCGTATTGCTCAATTGCTTAGTAATTTGAATGAAAGTTAGAAAAGTGCCTTTCTTAAAAGCAGTTCAAACCAGCTATGGTGAAGTCACAATACAACCAACAGTATTCTGTGATGATGCTGATGAAACAATTTAAGTGTCATCGGATATTTAATCATTGTTCTGAATTGCAACATGTAGAGAGAAAATCATTTGTGAAGACAAAATTTAACAAAAAATCCAATTCAGGTGATCTTTACAGAATGAAGCTTGCAGTTAGAGTTTTTTTTTGGTGAATGAATTTAATCATTGGTAAGGTAACTAGCTGTTTCATATTTTGGTAACAAATTCACATTTCAGCTGAAATCTTTTTCCATCATTCTCTATTTCCCATACTCATTTAACCTGACTGGCAAATATAGCAAAGCTGAAGAATTTATCCCACCACTTAAATATAATTCCTCAATCGACTGAGCTACCTCAAGCAACCCCTAAAAAATGCATTCTCAGTGATCACATTCCTGCTTGCAAGAATGTGCTCTGCCCAACTTTTCTGCCATGATAGCACTTCAAAGAAGTTCACTTACCCCACCTTATGCACAACTTTACATAAGAATATTATTAAATTCCAGAGCCCAATATACATGCATACATTTGTTTCCATGAATGGCTGAAATTGTTCTCCCTCTACGTTGAATGCTTCTTGTGACTTCACAGACACATTGGACTCATGGACATGTGAAAATGAAACGCCACTTGTTACCCAGGGTTGACTGTAAATTAAAACATCAAAAAGGCATTTAAGCAGGTACTTGGGTAGGAAAAGAGTGGAGGGATAGGTGCCTAGTTGTAGGCATCATGGTTGGAAAGGATGAATTGGACCACACAGTCTGTTTCAGCACTCCATGGCTCTAAAAGATAAGATCCAATACGAGAAGAGGTTTAAAGATGGTCTTCTGGCAGCGGTAAAAAAAAAATGAGTTCATGTTGAAAGTTTAGTTCACTTTTACAACTCTTCTGATTATCTTTTGCATTGATCTTGGTCGGAAGAAAAATGCATGTTGTAAAAACAGGTACTGTGCTACAACAGAATACCTGCTGACAGACCAACATGCCCCTGGTTCAGCAGCAAAATTGGTCCTAAAATACTGCAGGCTCTTTATTGTGACTTCTGTTCATTTGACTGGGTAACTACATTACTGTTCTTATGTCTGTCATACAGTACTGTTGAGATATGAAGGCAGAATGTTGTCATATGCACATCGTGTGTTAGAAAATCAAATTAGTCATTGATATTTGACAATTCATTGATCATGGAGAGGAGTAGAGTCAAAATATTGCTATTTATGATGATATATAAAGTGATCAATAAAAATATTTGGGATGTGAGCAGTTGAAATAAAAGCCGAATGCGTAGTAGGCAAAATCCAGACCTTTCCCATTTTTGAGTGTGACAGGCGTTGAATGCAGCCTGAATACACAACAGGCCAAGGGCTGCTTTGCAGTCATAAGAACATAAGAAGTAGGAGTAGGAGTAGGCCATCTGGTCTGTCGAGCCCGCTCCGCCAATCAATAGGATCATGGCTGACCTGACCATGGACTGATTTCCAGCTACCAGCCTTTTCCCCATAACCCTTAATTCCCTAAATGTTAGTGTGGAGGGAGAAGAGAGAAACTGCTGGAGACCGGTGAATGGTCCAGTGCGGTGGGTGTAGAAATGTAACCAATACCATGTGACCCTCTCCATGTGCATCCTTTGCAATTTAACATTGTATTGTTTCAAGTAGCACCATGGTCCTGAAAAACGTTGTCTCATTTTTACTGTGTACTGTACCAGCTGTTATGGTCGAAATGACAATAAAAAGTGACTTGACTTGACTTGACTTGACTGTCCTGATGACCTCTACCGTGAGAAGGCCACACACATTCCCTCCACTCCCTCCCCCCATTTTTCAATTTCTCTTTTTGGTTTTCTGTTTATTTTATTTTGTTCATATTCTTCTATCTTTTTTTGAAAGTTGGCTACTTGTAATTGTCAAGATTCCAGACTAGTGCATCAAAGGCATGGGTGGCTACAGGGGGAATTGGGATACAGAGACAAAGAAGACATGGTGTTGTAAAACCAAATGAATGAAGGGAAGTAGTTGTTCTTGAACCTGGGGTTGTAGTGCTTCAAGTTGCCTGATGGCAGCTGTGAAAAATGCCATTGATGGGTGGTGTGGATCTTCGACGGAAGTTGCATTCTTGAGGCTGTACCTATTGAAGATATTACGAGTAGTGGGAAAGGTATGTTGTTCCTTTGATGTACCAGGTAGAGTCCACTACTCTCTGTAGCTTCTTCTGTTCCTGCATATTTTAATCACCCATGGTGCAACCAGTCAGAATATTTTCAACAGTACATCTGTAGAAGATTGAGAGTCTTCAATGACCAGCTGAACCTCCTTAATCTCCTAAGAAGGCTCCTCTCTTGTTCCTGGTAGGATGTTCTCGGATTTGACATTTATGGATTTGGTTTCTCAGGAGTTTCAGGAGAAATCTTCATTGGATGTATTCTGTCCTATTGGATAGTGTGAACTAGAACAAGGATCATGGTATCTCCAGCTGAGGTCTTGATACTTCCACCAGGTTGGAGCTTAGGCAAACCTGTGAAAGTCTGTATCAAGTAAGGAAGCCTGGGGGGGGCGGATTTCAGAAGCGTTTGCATATCATCCACCAAGTGTTAGAGGATGACTACACTTAATACTGCAGCACATTTCGAAACGACCCATGTCGCCATAGATGTTGCTGTGAGCATGTTGCAACATCTACGCCATTTGCCTCAGCCTTGACATTGGGGGTCTGACCCTCATAAGACCAGACCAAGTACTCAAGATTTTATGTTACACAAAATATAAAGGGGCGCTGGAAAAAGTGCAAGAATTCTAAAGTTATGCCAATCAAGAAAAAGAAAAAAAACTGGATCACTTTCATTTGAAAAGGGAAGTCTAAGGATTAAGTGAGCAACATTTTTAAAGTCAGTAAGTTGTGGAATAGGATAGATACAGTTAGGACTTGAAGCAAAGGGTATAACTGTAATTTATGCTATCAAAAAGGAAAAGAACAATATTCTTCTCCTGGAGTAATTGAGCCAAATGGTCCAGTTCGGTGGAAGGGGAAGCTGGACGATCGCTGATGGTTATGTTAAGGGAATTGGATGGGAAATGAGTGAAGTATGACTGAAGTATAAACATTGATTACTGCTTGGATTAAATTAACTCTTCTGAAGCTGTGGCTTAAATGTGATTTTAACGTGTTAATGTATATTAAAACTAAAATATGCATGAACTGGATGATGCAATAAATTGAATTAGACATGGCTTCATGGGAGAATCCAGAGAATGGTAGTAGATAGTTGCCTCTCTGACGGGAGGTCTGTGACTAGTGTGTGCCACAGGAATCAGAGTAGCCACAGTTGTTGATTGTCACCTACATCAATGATCTAGATGATAATATAGTAAACTGGATCAGTAAATTTGTCGATGACGTTATGATTGGAGGCGTAGTGGATAGCAAGGAACGATATCAAAGTTTTAAGTTTAATCTGGACCAGCTGTAAAATGGGCTGAAAAATGGCATATGGAATTTAATGCAGGATAGTGTGAGGTGTTGCTTTTTGGGAGGAAAGACCAAGGTAGGACTGTCACAGTGAGTGGTAGGGCACTGAAGAGTGTGGTAGAACAGAGAGATTTGGGAATACTGATCAATAATTCCTTGAAATTGGCATCACAAGTAGAAGGGGTCGTTTTGAGAGCTTTTGGCACATTGGTCTTCACACATCAAAGTATTAAGTACATAAGTTGGGATATTACATTGAAGTTGTACAAGACATTGGTGAGGCCATATTTGGAGTATTGTGTGCAGTTCTGGTCACCTACCTACAGGGAAGAGTGCAGAAAATATCTACATGGATGATGCCAGGACTTGAGTATCGAATTTTAGGGAAAGGTTGAATAAGTTACCACTTTATTCCCTAGAGCATAGGAGAATGAGGGGAGATTTGTTAGAGGTGTGCAAAATTATGAGGGTCTAGATAAGCAGGCTTTTTCCACTGAGGTTGGGTGAGAGGTCATGGGTTAAAGATGAAAGGTGAAATGTTTAAGGGGAACATGAGGGAGAATTTCTTCATTCAGAGATAGGCAAGAGTGTGGAAAGAGCTGCCAGCGGAAATGGTGGATGCGGGATTGATTTCACATTTAAGAGAGATTTGGGTAGGTACATGGATGGGAGGGATATGGAGGGCTATGGACTAGGTGCAGGTCGATGGGACTAAGCAGATTAACAGTTCAGTACAGACCAGATGGGCAAACTATCCTTACATTACCTATTACAGGCTTAACTTTTCTGATAGGATAAATATTTCATTTACAACAAATTCAAGAAGTTACATTAAGTTTAATTACCCAATGTCCTCAAACTGAAGTTTTGTACAAGTCTCACAAAGTGGAAGTGTTAACTGTGTGTGATATCTTTGTTTGGAAATAGCATGTAGCCAAAGTACAAGTGAGACAACACTTCACCTGCAAATCTGTTGGAGTTGTTTATTGTGTTCAGTGCTCTCGATGTGGCCCCCTTTTCATTGGGTAAGACCTGATGTAGATTGGGAACTGCACTGTCGAGCAACTTCGCTCCATCCGCAAAGGGCAGGGTTACCCAGTGGCCACCATTTCAATTCCAATTCCCAATACTAATCTACCATCTCGGTCCATAGCTTCCTTTTCTTCTATGATGAAGCCACTCTCAGGCTGGAGGAGCAACACCTTATATTCCATCTAGGTAGCCTTCAAGCTGATGGTGTGAACATCGATTTTGCCAATTTTAGGTAATTTTTTCCCTCCCTCCCTTCTTTATTTCCCCACTCTGACCTCTTAACCCTTCTCCTCACCTGCCTATTACCTCCCCAGTTGCCCCTCCTCCTTCTGTTTCTCCCATGATCCACTCTCCTCTTGTACCAGATTTCTTCTTCCTCAGCCCTTTGCCCTTACCCCGATCTCCTCCCTGGTTCTAACTTCAACTCCATCCCTTAATCACCGGGCTTCACCTATACCTTCTAGCTTGCTTTCTTTTCCCTCCCCCCACTTTCTTATTCTGGCTTCTTCCCCCTTCCTTTCCAGACCTGATGAAGGGTCTTGGCCTGAAATGCTGCCTAGACTGATGAGTTCTGCCAGCATTTTATGCTTGTTGCTATGGGTAACCTCATGCTGGTAGAATGCCATTTTAAGAGAGTAATGTAGACGACTACTGCTTTAAGGCCTCTAATTGAAGTGCATTGGCAGTACTTTTCTTTTATCAGCTCTTTGTTTATTCTAGACCAGGGAACCAGTCTGTATTGCTCAGCAACAGCAGCTAGTTGTGATGACAGCCTCAACCAGGTTCATCTACAGAGCAGTCTGAAAGAAACGGTTCTAATTGCAAAGCTACCGCACTTCTGAAAGATGGAACTGTGTCTAACATCATACATAAAGGAAGCCCCAAATTACAAAAGTATCCAAGTAAGTATTAATTAAACCTAACTCATGTTTATGAACAAGAAACAGTTCTAATTGATTTTGTAAATGTGAATTTATTCTTTGTACTTCAGAATGCTGGCATTCAAGGACACCATTGTCCCAATCAACTACAAGGCACTGAGGAAGAAAGGAACGATCGAACAGAAAAGAAAAGCAAACAGCTACACAATCCTTGTAAGGCGGAAATAGGAAAAAAGATTAAGAAGCGTGAAAAGGAAAAGATGGCAAACATCGCGTCGAGTATGAATGATCCTTGCTCGGGTGAGTCAGTAACAGGATTCTTTCTGGACAATGAATGCAAACATTTATGCAAAAATATTTTGAAACTGAATAGTCACTCAGAAACAGCAATTATGAAACTTGATACCACAGCTTTAATTTCATGGGGACAGAAGTTTCCATTATGTGTGGGGCGTAATCTAAGCCAGAAATGAAGGAGTGGCGGTACTACAGCAACTCAAGTAGTGCAGGATGTACCAGAGGGATGATTCTTCGCGACTCCTTCCTCTCTCTCCATTGCTGCCTCCTCTCATCTGCTGATTGCTGTCTATAGCCTTCTGGCTACATTCACTAAACTATTTATCACTGTGGTCGGTTATGGCCCATAAAATAGGGACAACAATGTTAAATATACAGTAGTAATGTTTGCAATTAATTATCTGTAATTATTGTTCCAAGATCTTGCTCATATAAAATCAATCTGCATTATCAGTATCTGATAGGGAGAGCAGATTAACACTTCATCATCAGACTTGATTACTGTGAAGTCAGAATTGGAAAAAAAGATGGAAAAGTGGGAACATCTATGGGGAGAAAGAGAGAGAAAGTGTGTGTGTGTGTGTGTGTGTGTATGAGAGTGAGAGACAGAGAGAGAGAGAGAGAGTATTCAGACTCTGCCTCGACTGCAGATTGAAGAGGCTCACAATCATCTGAGAGAAGGAAGTTGCCTCATCTTTGTCTTAAATGGGTTTATTTTTCAAACCCAGCCCTTACTTCTATATTCTCCCACTACAGCAAACACCTTCTGCTTATCACTTATGTACAGAGCCTATAAAGTATTCACCCCCTTGAAGGTTTTCATGTTTTTCTGTTTTACAGCATTGAACCATGGTGGATTTAATTTGGCTATTTTGACACTGATTAACAGAAAAAAAAACTCGTGCCAAAGTGAAAACAGATCTCTACAAAATGATCTAAATTAATTACAAGTATAAAACAAAAAAGAAGCTTAAGTATTCATCTGCTTTAATATGACACATCAAATCATCACTGGTGCAGCCAACTGGTTTTAGAGGTCACATGATTAGTTAAATGGCGATCACTGTGTGCAGTCAAGGGGTTTCAATAGATTGCAGTAAAAATACACCTGTATCCAGAAGGTTCAACCACTGGTGAGTTAGTATCCTGCCAAAAATTGCACCATGAAGACAAAAGAGCACTCCAAGCAACTCTGTGAAAATGTTATTGAAAAGCACAAGTCGGGGGATGGATGCAACAGTTGCCCAGGTGCTTCACCAGTTGCAGTTTTATGGGAGAGTGACAAAAAGAAAGTCACTCTTGAAAAAAACCCATATGGAATCTCGGCTAGAGTTTGCCAGAAGGCATATGGGAGACTCCGAAGTCAGTTGGAAGAAAGTTCTGTGGTCCGATGAAACCAAAATGGAGCTGTCTGGCCATCAGACTTAACACTCTGTTTGGCGTAAGCCGAACTCTACACTTCATCAAAAACATACCATCCCTACCGTGAAGCATGGTGGTGGCTGCATCACGCTATGGGGATGCTTCACTGCAGCAGGCCCTGGAAGGCTCATGAAGGTAGAGGGTAAAATAAATGCAGCAAAATACAGGGAACTCCTGGAGGAAAACTTGATGCAGTCTGCAAAAGGACTGCGACTAGGGAGCAGATTTGTTTTCCATCAAGAAAATGACAATCAAGCATAAAGCCAAAACTACGTGGGAATGGCTTAAAAACAACAAAGCTGATGTCCTGGAGTAGCCAAATCAGAGTCTAGACCTCAATCCAATTGAGAATTTGTGGATGGACTTGGAAAGGTCTGTTCACTCACAATCCCCGTGCAATCTGACAGAGCTTGAGCAGTTTTGTAAAGAAGAATGGGGAAAAATTCCAGATACGTAAAGCTGATAGAGACCTATCCACACAGAGTCAAGGCTGTAATTGCTGCCAAAGGTGCATCTACTAAATACTGACTAGAAGAGGGTGAATACGTATGCAATCAATTATCTTATGTTCATATTTGTAATCACTTTAGAACACCTTGTAAAAATCTGTTTCCACTTTGACATGAAAGAGTCTTTTTCTGTTGATCAGTGTCAAAAAAGACAATTTAAAACCACCGTGATTCAATACTGTAAAACAATAAAACACGAAAACTTCCCTGGGGTGTGGGGTGAATACTTTTTATAGGCACTGTATCTAATTAAGTCCCACCCTACACTTTTAAACTAGAGAATAAAAGTCTGTGTTAATATTACTGACTGGTTTTATCTCATACTCCATTTTTCCTTCCTCATCTTCCTTCCTTTTCTCATTATTCTCTGTGTATTCTATACAATTTTCTGACCTGTAAACTGTGATAATGTCCATTTTCTTTAAATTTGAAGCTATCTTTAACTCTAGTAATCATAGATTCTTTCTCATTGGAATGTATCTATTCTGATTAAATGTCTACCTCTGTAGCTCATCCGACTGATCCTTACTTAATTTGTCAGATTAAATTGACAACTTTCTCTCTTTTAAAAACTCTAACATTTAGAATAGTAAGAACAGCACAGTTTTGGCAATATCAAAGTTTTCTTCAAGTTACTTGCCACCCTAACTTGGATATGATTACTTTCCTTGACTGTTGTGGGGGAATAATGTGGAATTGACAGAACCATTAAAAGCCATCATCACTATACGGGCTGTATCAATCAATAATTACGAAACAAGTTTAGCATTTCCCATGAAAACAAAGAGGAACGGAGATTGGGAAAAAACATCCCAGTGCAAGATGTTTACATTGAAAAAGGTGATGCAAAAATGAATGGCTCTTTCGAGATGAATCTAGGAAAATTTATGACCTGGAGGGAAACAACTCAGTAAATGCATCTATACTAGATGAGAAAGAGTAACCTACCTATTTCCACTACTAAGGATTCTATCCTCAGTTCTGTAGTCACAGCGCAAGCTCACAACCCATATATTGTTTAAAGTTGCCAAGTTTCTGTCCCCATTCTTTTAAGCAATGATCTCAGACCCCTTCCACTCTCTGAGTGAAAGATCTCTAGTCCTCTCTAAACTTTCTACCATCACTTTAAATCAATGTCCCATGACAAGAAGGTGCATAGTGGACAGGGTAAGGTAAAATAAAGCAAGCTCATGTCAGATATCCTTAGATTATCCAAATCCTTTCTTATGACTACAACTTTACAGTTTGGCGACATCTCAGTAAACCTCCTTGCACCAAGTACAATCACATCTTTGCCTGTAATACAACGAACAAAACGATAGATAATTCTCAAGCTGTGGCCTAACCAGCAATGCATACAGTCCTAGTGTAATCTTCTCTTATTCTCTGCACTTTGTCCAACAAAAGCACACGGTATGCCTTTTAACCACTTTAATGACTTGTCCTGTTATCTTTATGATCCACAAATATACATTCCAAGGTCACTTTGTTCCTTAATATTTCTCAACATTCTCCCTTATTTATTGTGTTTTCTGCTGCTATGTTCAACCACCTCAGATGCCGTTCCTCTGAATTAAATACTGTTCACTAATTTTCTGCTCAGCTGAAAAGTTCTCTGTTGTTTTCATTTATTTGTATCTGGCATAAGATTGCTTTATTTTGCCTTATTCCACCCTCAATGCACCTTTTCATACAGCGAAATCTAGATTTGGTATTCTTACCCTATTTGTGGAAGCATGTTTATCTCGAGTTCCATGGATTTTCATAGTAGCCTCCTATTTGGTCTGAAAGGCTTTTTGACCTGAAATGTTAACTCTGTTTCTTTTTCCACAGATGCAGCCTGACCTGTTAAATGTTTCTGCATTCTCTGCATTTTTCTAGAACATAAGAAGCTAAGAGCAGGAATAGGTCACTGGGCCCTCAAGCCTGCCTTGCCAACCAATACCATCACAGATAATCTGCCCAAGGTTTCAGTTAGGTGTCAGTTCCCAACACACCCCAGTTCCCTTAACTTTCTTATTGACATCTTCTTTAAATATCCACCAATTACCTAAACTCCATATCCATCTTGTATGAATTTCAGAGACTCATTAGCCTCTGTGAGAAGAAATTCCTACGTGTTGCAGTTTTAAAGGGCAGCCCCATAATCTTGTAACTGTGTTCCCTAGTGGAAACAGCACAGCATCTTGTCGTTCCCCTTGAAGATCTTACATGCTTCATTTAGATCTCTCCCCATTCTTCTAACCTCCAAAAATCACATTGACAAACTTCAACTCAATCAGAATGCCACAGCTGCACTTCTAACTAAAACCAGGACAAGGGAACATATCACTTCTGTCCTAGCTACTCTGCATTGGTTTCCTGCTGTATCTTCTAGAATTGATTTTAAAGTTCTTTTATTTGTTTTTAAAGCTCTTCGTGGTCTGGGTCAGAGTACATTACAGAATCATTTTTGTTCTATAATCCTGCTCAAGCTCTCGGGTCTTCTTCCATCGGCCTCTAAAATTTAAACAACCTTACTCAAAAGATAATTGGCAGGACAGCTTTTTTGAACTATATTCCTAAACTGTGAAATTCAGTACCTAAAACTATAAGGGATACAGACTCAGTTAACACTTATAAATGTCAGCTTAAAACCTAATTATTTAATCTTGCTTTTAACTGATATCTTTTTGTCTTTTATTTTCGTGTTTACTTTTATTTTTATTTTGTCTTCTATTTTTATGTTTGCACTTTATCCTATTGTAAAGCACTTTGAACTATATGAAAAGTGCTCTGTAAATAAGTTATGATTATTATTAATATTATTATAAATTTTATTTCTTTAACTGCTCACTTTATCCCAGAAATGATAATTTCAAATCTTTTTCAGACTGTCTCCAATGTGATTATATCCTTTGTTAAATAATGGAATTGTATGCAATACCTTCAGTGTAGATACAACAATTTTCAATTTCTAAAACTCCAGCCTTCTTGCAATGGATGCCAGTTTGTCTTCCTACCACTTGCTGCAACCTCTTACTTTATTTCAGATTTCCAGCATCTGCACTAAAACATCACTTCTCACCTGAGTAAAGTTGGCCTTCTCACAATTAAAAATTTTTATTCTCCAAGTGTAGACTAGGCGACTGTTTCATAAAACACCTGCATTGATTATCTCAAGCTTCTGATTACACTTCATTTTAATTCTCCTTCCCTCTTCAAAATTCAAAGTTAAATTTATTATCAGATTACATACATCTCACCACATACAATAGAGATTTATATAAATACCTGAGATTCTTTTTCTGCAGGCATACTTAGCAAATTTATAGAAAAGTAACTATAAATCGGATCAATGAACACAAACTGTGCAAATGCAAGTATTAATAAATAGCAATAAATAATGAGAGCATGAAATAACAAGATAAAGAGCACACTAGCCTGTCTGTTCTCAGTCTCCCCCATTGCAAATGGGAGACCAACACAGAATGAAACATGGTACAAATATTAAATTTTTCAGTGTTTTTATTCACTCAAGGGGCGTGGCCTGATTGGGCAATCAGAGCCAGCATTTAATCTCCCATCTCTAATTGCCCTTTCAGGTAACCTACACCCACATTACTCTCCTCCTTCACACACTCATCTTTTCATTTTGTCTTCTTCCCCGTTTATTCATCAGTCCTATCCCATTCCTCCACCTAGTTCTATCTGCTTATCATCACCTCCCCATTCAGTTCCAACTATCACCTACCAGCTTACTTCATACTGCTATATGCAGTACTAACAAACTCCCCTGAAGCCTCTCAGTCTTCATGCAGAGCCCTGACCCGAAATATCAACTCACATATTTTGTCTCCCCAGATGGTGTTTGACCCCTGAGTTCTCCCAGCCTTTGCAGTATTTAATCCTGTTTTATTTTGCCCTTGAATGGTGATCACTACTACCAAAGTGCTCTCTAACTGGTAGTCATTCCACATATGTCATTCCCTAAACTAAGTACAGAATTCCACCCCTACTTGTTGGTAAATATGTGAAACAGAGTAAAAGAGAGAGCAAACAAGAGACTACTGGGTAGCAAGATTAGGTATGAATTGTTGTAGGAACAAGCCAACCAAGCATATTTGCCATTTCATTGTAAGATGTTGAGACTGCAAATATACAGAACTCCATCTTCAGAATTCAGGAGTAGATCCTGATATTAACATGCTTGATATAAAATATTTTAAAGTATATTTTAATCTTTCTTTTTGTAGAAATTTTTGATAATAATTTGAACAATCTTTAATATCTTTAGGAAGGTCATCGGCCTTTGACCCCTACCAAACAACATTCATGCGGGACTTTGTTTATCGTCCAGGATCCATAGCTGAACCCATTCGGTGAGTCTGTACAAGAACCACTGTCAATATCAGCTTAACCAACTTCAAGTCCCTCTGCTAACTTCAAATGTGGATGAAATGTGTGCCTAGCAAGCGAATTAATTGGCATTTGCTGATATTATTCATTCATATTAGGGTGAGGGGTTGATATATTCACCACTTATTGGTGTCAAGACTAACTGATGCTTCCAATATTTTCTGATCACAGAGGTCTCTCCATAAACGTTTTAGAGAAAGTGATGCAAGTAATTGTTGTCCTGCTGCTCAGGACTCTGCCAGAAAATGAAGTAACTTCAAGCCTTGCTTCCTCTTTACCACTGGGAGCTCTTCTCTGGCATCCAGTAAATTACCATTTAATCTAGATAAGTAGGAAAGAATGAAAGCAGAGCTAATGAGCATGTTAGAGAATGTTGTGCAGTATCGAGAGGAAATATGTCACGTAGCTTAGCAGTTAGTATAACGCTCTTAAAGTGTCATCTGTAAGATGGGATTCAGTTACCACCATTGTCTATAAGGAGTCTATACGTTCTCCCTGTGACCACGTGGGTTTCCTCTGGGTGCTCCGGTTTCTGTCTACATTGCAAAGATGTATGGTTAGGGTTAGTGAGCTGTGGGCATAATACTGACGTGCTGGAAGTGTGGCAACACTTGCGGGCTGCCAAGCACAATCCCCGCTCATTTGATTTGACAAAAATGGTGCATTGCACTGTATGTTTTGATGTACATGTGACTAGGGGTGCGGTGCTAATTTTTTAGGTGCTGGAGCTGACAAAAATGTTTGCCATTTCTATGTCCTCTCTATATATATGTCACACCCAATTTGTGTACCTGCTCATTACATGTACTGGGCTACTTCCTTGCCCCATTCATGTAATGAGCAGGTACACAAATTGGGTGTGACATATATATATATGAATAGGGCTTCTTATAATGTCAAGCACTAAACCAAGATAATAGAAATATATGAATTCCAGAGCTCCACAGAAATATAGTGATAGTTAAGACATTGACAAGATTATAGCCTATCACTACATTTCAGTGTATAACTGGTACAATAAAACATACAATACTTAGTTTAATAATATGACAAAGTATTGCACTGTTGCACTCACTAATTATCATAAAATATAATTATCAAGTAAAGAAAAAGACAGTAATCATGTATTTTACCAATTTAAAAGTAATTACCTACTTACCAAATGCCACCAATGAGAAGTTTCACAATAGTTTCCACAAAGGGTCAGGCGTAATATGTGTTCGGGGATCTGAAGCAACTCTTGTCCTGGTGTCATCTGCTGATCTGTGATACCGCAGCCATGATGTGATATAAAGCTCAGGATTCCACTGAACTAGAGGAGGTCCGTGCAGTTTAACAAACGTAAGTGCTGATACATGATTTATGAGAATTCTTGAGCGTTGTGTTGTTATTATCAAGCTCATGTGACTGAATCCTCTCTCACACTCAGCAGTACTAATAGGAATAACTTGTGAACAGCTCAGTAATGGGCGTAAATCTTGGGGGATGCGGCGTCCATGACCCTCCACACAATCTCTGAAGGCATTTATTATAGAGGAAGAAGAAAGCTTAAACATCTTACAGAGAGATGATATTGCAGCTTCTCCATAATTAGGTGGTATTTCAGCAGGCCAGTTATCTTTATCAAGGACACACATTTCACTTAGCAGGGATTTATACATACTTTGAGGTTTAGAAGTTTGAGAACCTTTCAAGGATGTTGCCGTGAACATACGTTGCTGGTACCCATCGCAAAGAGCGGAAAAATGCTCACACTTGTGTACAGTCGTCCCTCGGTATCCACGGGGGATTGGTTCCAGGACCCCCCGTGGATACCAAGATCCACAGATGCTCAGGTTCCTTATATAAAATGGCATAGTATTCGCATATAACCTACGCACATCCTCCTGTATACTTTAAATCATCTCTAGATTACTTGTAATACCTAATACAATGTAAATGCTATGTGAATAGTTGTTATACTGTATTGTTTAGGGAATAATGCTCAAACAACGTGTGCTGGAGAGAGACTGAGGATCTGTGAAATGGCGGGAGGCTACAGCAGGGTATGCTGGGACAACGGGTCGAGTGAGGAGGAATTTCACAAGACAGTCACAGCTCCAGGATTTCACCAAAAACGATCAAATATCCTCATGTTACTAGTGGTATTTTCCCCACCAGCCACCACCTCCTTTCCCCAACCCTCACTTCCATAAAATTCCCTCTATTTAATATGCGGCCACTGTTAAATTCCCCACTTGTTTATTTTGACGTTTTTTTTTACCGAGGTGCCAGAGCGGTGCTCCAGTGATCCCCAGCAGCTCTGCATCCCTGCATGTGACAAATAAAGCTGATCTTTATAAGGACGGGAGAATGGAACTTAAGGGTTTGCTGTGCTGGGAGTTGTCACTGTCTAGGTGGCTTCCTTCTGTGCTGTAGTGTAGGAAGTCTCTTCAGGAAGTGGACTGAGTGTATTACTGTGGTGCTCCATCTGCAGAGCTACTGCACAGCTCGGCATCAATCAGCAGTCCGGAGGTAGCGTTCGGTGTTTTTGATTTTGATGGAGTGTCCAGCCATCGTCACCACCCAGAATGATCCAAGGAGATGTCACCAACAGACAAGGGACTGCTGGAAGATGACATCCGTTTACTCTTCAGTGCTTCTGATCTGGGCTGCATTAACTCACTGGAGCAGAGGGCCTTTATACCAAACACCCTGGTTGCCAAGCACAAACGATGACTAGAATTCTGCCATCCTCCCCACCCTCAGCTGAACACCCAGGCCACAGAAACCCCATTTGTTGCCTCCTCATCAGGTTGATTGCCCTAGAAAGCCCTTCTCTGGTTAAATCAGCATGATGCCCTTGAATTTGATTAAGTATCTCAAGGTCAAAACACATCATACATTCGGGACATCTCTGAGACACCTAGATAGGTATGTCGATGAAAGAAAAATGGACTGTTATGTGGGAGGGAAGGGTTAGATTGATCTTGGAGTAGTTTAAAGATTTGGCACAACATTGTGGGCTGAAGGGCCTGTACTGTTCCATGTTCTACGTTCTTTTGGATTCACTGTGGTGTTGTTTGTGGGATCTTGGTATTCTCAAAATATCTGCAGAATTTGTTCACGTAAAGGTAGTTTGTTGTGTGTGAAGTGCTTTGAGATGACCAGGAGTGATGAAAACAGTTCTCTAAAAATGCAAGTCCTTTATATTTCAGTATTGGGTCTTGCTGAAGGCGCTGGATGGTGACAGTAGTCATTCAATATATAGAGAATATTTCTCAACACTTATTTACTGCTCCTTGGAAGAGAACATGTTTGAAACTTCAAACTGCAGTCTTTCAAACTCACCTTGGCTTCTTCAATTCAGACAACCAGATGAAATATATAGTTCTGTTCATCCTCAGCTGACCTGGCACATAGAAGTTCACTGGACTAACTGCTTTTGCTTTTAGTGTAACACATTTGTCAAAACCTTCCACAGAAACATTGATAATCATCTGGGAACGGTCCTTGGAGGTTCTGTTATCAAGATCCATTTTGTTTTTGTCTTCTGTCTGTTGAATCACAGAGACTACACAAAGATTTTCAAATAAAATTGATAAATTTATTTACTACAGTCATATCTACGCAGAAGAGTGAAAAAAATTGTTTTGCATGCCACCCATACAGATCCTTCCATCACCTGAGGTAGCACAAGGGGAAAGCGATCACAAACTGCAGAATGAAATGTTACAGTCACAGAGAAAATGCAGAACAGGCAGACAACAGGGTGCAAGGCTATGATGAGGTAGATTGTGTGGTCAATGGGTGGGACCTGTTGCAATTTACCCACTGCTGCAACATTTCTACAACCAGGATTTCCTTATTAGGAGACTGCAGCCAGTGTGGATAGGTGATAACAACTCCTTCTCACTGACTATCAACACAGACACACTTCAAAGATGCATGCTTAGCCCACTGCTCTTCTCCCCCTACACTTACAACAATGCAACTAAGCACAGCTCCAACATCATCTAGGTCATCTCATTGTTGGTAGAACCTCAGGTGGTGATGAGGAAGCGTACAGGAGTGGGATAAGTTGGCAGGCTGAGTCATATCTCAACAACAACCTTGCATTCCACATCAGCAAGACCAAAGAACTGACTGTAGATTTCAGGAAGGGGAGGTCAGGAGAACACACACTACTTTTCATTGAGGGGTCAGCGGTAGAAAGGGTGAGCAGCTTCAAGTTTCTGGGCATCAATGTCACTGAGTATCTGTCCTGGGCCCAATACATTGATGTAATCACAAAGAAGGCGGACCAGCAGCTTCAGTTCATTAGGAACTTGGCCTGTCACCAAAGACTTTTCAAAAAATTTCTATCCATGTACAATGGAGAGCATTCTTACCGGCTGCATCACTGCCTGGTATGGAGGCTCCAATAGACTGCATTGCAAGAGATTACAGAGGGCTATAGTCAGCTGCACAATCCTCCCCATTATCGAGGATACTTTCAAGAGGAGGTGCCTCAAGATAGTGGCACCTATCATTAAAAGCCCTCATCATCCAGGACTTACCTCTTCTTATTACTACCATCAGAAAGGAGGTACAGGAGCCCCAAGATGCACTCTCAATGGCTTAGGAACAGCTTCTTCCCCATCATCATCAGATTTCTGAACAGTCCATGAATCCACAAATACTACCCTGTTATTCCTTTCTTTTGCACAATTAATTTATTTTGTAATTTATAGATCTTTATTGTCTTTGCACTGTGGTAGTTGTCCATCATGACATGATTTCCGATGAGGACAGGGAGGTTTTTAAAGTGGAAAAGCCATTGCTCTTGGGCAGTTCCACTCTCTCAACTTCAGAAGTCTTGTCCAGTGGTACAAACAAGGATCATAAACTGGGTTCTTCCTTGGTTGCAATGGATGATAACGATGTCTTCTGTGCCTTGTCATGCCCTTCGCTCTCCATGGAGTGTACTTCCTGGTGGAGGGATCTCACTTTAGATCTCCTCTGCCCAATCTGCATTAGCTGACTTTGCAGGCTAGGACAGACACGTCCCTATCTCACTGGGGTGTGAGGTCACCGGCTACCCTCACCGGATTTAGCCCACCTTTCAAAAAGGTGTATTGTGTGTATGGGGTGTCCAGGGAGGGGTAGTAACGCTGGTGAAGGGGTTTGTCATGTCCATTCCAGGGCAGCTCACTCACCTTTGGTCCCCACCGGACACTCAGCTCTCACCTCTGACTCCAAGTAGCTGTTAGCTTGCAACAGGGGCTACACTTTGCACTGTACTGCTGCCACAAAACAACAAATTTCATGTCTTGTGTCGGTGATAATAAATCTGATTCTGATTCTGAAGGGTCCACCTTCTCGTACAAGAGGACCATTCAATAGTTCTATGCCAGAGAGACAGAAGCTCTCCTAGAGCCTGGTGGCTTGTGCTTTAAGGCTTTTGGATTCTGCCTGATGGGAGGGGAGGCAAAGAGCAAACGTCAGGCATGAGTGGGGTCTTTGATTATGTTGGCTGCTTTACTAAGGTGGATTTAATAAAATCTATTTATATAACTAAAATTACAGTACTGATATAATGTGAAAATTCTACTACAGTCCTTTAACATACTTTATTTATTTGTGCCTGTTTTCTCTCTGCCTTACTATAGACCTAAATCATCAGATGGGTTTACTTACCCATATCAGCTCCATGAGCCTATTGGTGACACCTCATATTCAGATGACTACGCCTGGAAATTACTGACCAGTCCACAGCCTTTGCAAAGAAGCAGAGGATCCTCCAGCAATGAACCTCACCCATGTGATGTAAGCAACAGTCTGTGCATAGGAAACCCCAGAGATAAATTGCATTTTAGTTACATACATGAAAGCAAGAACATAACAAAACAATAATAGCCTTCCGATCATAACTTCATTAAAAACTGTACTATTGTAGGTTTTGTGGCTATGGAAACAACTCAAGAAGAATCCAGATTCCTTCCCAAGGGTCAACTCATATTTTCCTGAACCAATGTCTTCTGATGACATCAGCAGACTAAAAACGCATCAGTATGATACAATATACCGGCAGGATTACTTGGGACTACAGCAAGGTAGGACGATATTGAAATTCATCATTCAGTTACAGAAGGATGTAAATAGCACTGAGATGAAAGGTGTTATTGCAACTGATTTGAGTAAGTGCTAAATATATATGAGGTCATTTCAGTCTACTATTAGTTGAGGTGATACCTCCTCCCTCCACCAACTTTGCATCTTTTACATCAATAGGAGACAACTGATGGAATTAAGTTTTCAGTACATATTATAGCTGATAATGGATTGAGGGGGAATCCATAGGGAACAGCATTTGGAAGCTTTCAAAGAAAACATGTTGAAGAAGAGCATTGAATGTGAGCAGACATTTTAGACAATTAGTATTTAGATTAAAACTGGATATCACCAATAGTGAATTTTCACAAAGATTAGTGTAAGTGTTACTATTTTTTTAAACGCAATCTTCATGATTGCAAGGCCCTGCGGGACATTAAGAACGTAAAGTCCTGTGGGTCTACTCCATCAACGAGATGCTCATTGGTGGGGAAACTGAAGGAGCTGGACTTGGTGTGGACCGTGATGCTGCCTGCATCAGAGGAATCGGGGCATGAAGGAGGTATGCAGCCGGCAGTACATGATCATCTTTAGTCCATTTTCTTGTGATTGTGAGATCTTGTTGGACATTCTTAATGTGGAGTGCTGCAAGTCTGATCCACGGATTTATTGGCGTATGGCGGGGGGAGCCGCGTGGCCTCGGTCGCAGCAAGGACTAGGCCTCAAGCCGCAGTGTCGCCGGTTTACAGCCGCCCAGGAGAGAGGGGTCGCGGTGGCTGCGCTCTGCCGGGGGCGGAGTGGCACATCCAAGCTGGAGTCAGTGCTGCCCCCCATGCTCGCTCAGCAGAAGACAAGGTGTATTGTGTTCAGCTGCCGACTGTTCCAATATTCATGGTCCCAGGGTCTTGGACTATATATATTTGGTGTGACTGTATTTTACTGGTATCTTATATGTGTTTGCTATCTTATAGGTGCACTATCTGCCTTGTGCTGTGTTTGACTGTTGGTACCTTTGGCCCCAGAGTAACACGCTTTCATTTGGTTGCATTCATGGGTATTCATGTTTGGTTGATTGACGATTAAACTTGAACTTGAACCTGAAGTGGCCACTCAGTTTATTTAGCACAAATGTTCTGTCTTCCCTGACTGAATTATTTTAGATTTGTTAGTGTTGCTAATCATTTCAAGGTTCCTGCTGCTGCTGAGGGAGACAATACGTGCAGTATGGAGAAATGGAGCCCGCTAGTCCAACAAAAGAAGTATTGCTTGACTCATGGGAACGGAAATTAAGCAAGCTTTAAAATGGCAAATGAAATGAAAGGAAATATATATCAGGGTACAGATTCATAAGAAGAGAATAAACAGTAATTAAAGATCATTTAAAAATTAATGATGAGAATGATTGGACCAATCATAAGGAATGGATATCATGGTGGAAGCAGAATTGAAGGTGGAAAAATATTTTTAAATGGGAACACAATGAAATGGAAACAAAATTTAGAGAGATCTTTTCCCCATAAAAATATGTATTGTTCATAAAATTTATAGAGGAAGGAAGTTCTTTACACAGAGTGGAGAATGAATGGAATACCTTGACAGGGGTGGTGGTAGAGGCAAATACATTCAGGGGATTTAACAAACTCTTTGATAGGCACATGAATGACAGAAAAATGGAGGGCTATGTAGGATGCAAAGGTTCGATTGATCTTAGAGTAGGTTAAAAGGTCATCACAAAGGGCCTGCTCTATTCTATAGTGTTCAATATTCGGTGTTCTTAAAATGCAATTGGGACATACCTCCCTTTGTGTTCATTTCACCACCGATTCAATGCCTTCTTAAAGTCCATGTAGACAACATCCACTACTTTGTCTTCATCCACTTTCCTGGTAGCTTCCTTGAAAAACTCTATAAGATTGGTTAGACATGACCTACCATGCACAAAACCATGCTGACTATCCTTAATCAGTCCATGTGTATCCAAATATTTACGGTTTTCTACTATCTACTAAGTCCCCTCCTTTACCCCCTGTATACCTGTGACTGTGTCGCCACCCACAGCTCTAATCTGCTAATTAGATTTACCGATGACACTACACTGATTGGCCTTATCTCAAATTATAACAAGGTGGCCTACAGGGAAGAAGTCACCTCTCTGACACAGTGGTGTCAAGAAAACAACCCCTCCCTCAATGTCGCAAAAGCAAAGGAGCTGGTTGTGGATTACAGGAGGAATGGAGACAGGCTAACCCCTATTGACATCAATGGATCTGGGGTTGAGATGGTAAACGGCTTCAAGTTTCTCGGCATCCACATCACCAAGGACCTCACATGGTCTGTACACACCAGCTATGTGGTGAAAAAGGCCTCTTTCACCTCAGATGGTTGAGGAAGTTTGATATGGGCCCCAAAAACCTAAGAACTTTCCACAGGGGCACATTTGAGAGCACCCTGACAGGCTGCATCACTGCCTGGTATGGAACTGTACCTCTCTTAATCTCAGGATTCTGCAGAGAATGATGTGGACTTCCCATGATTCAGGACATTTACAAAGACAGGTGTGTAAAAAGGGCCTGAAGGATCATTGGGCACCCGAGTCACTCCAACGACAATCTATTCCAGCTGCTACCATCCGGAAAATGGTACCGCAGCATGAAAGCCAGGACCAACAGGCTCTGGGATAGCTTCTTCCACCAGGCCATCAGAGTGATTAGCTCATGCTGATTTGAGTGTATTCTATATTACATTGACTGTTCTATTTACTATAAATTATTATAAATTACTATGATTGCATGTTGCACATTTAGACAGAGATGTAGCGTAAAGATTTTTATTCCTCATGTATTTGAAAGATGTAAGAAATAAAGTCAATTCAATTCAACATATCCAGTCCTTTAGAATATCTTCCAATAACTTTCCACAACCGATGTCAGACTAACTGGCTTATAATTTTCTGGTTTATGTTTTGAGACTTTTTAAAACAGTGGAACAACATTGGTTGTTGTCTAATCCCCTGATAGTTCTCCTGTTACAAAGGATAATTTAAATATCTCTGCTAGGGCCCCAGCAAGTTCTGCACTTGCCTCCTGCAGGCCTGAAGGAACATTTTGTCAGGCCCTGAGGATTTATCTACCCAGATTTGCCTTAACCAGGGCCCGAAAACCTCTTGAAAACCAATGTCCCTACACTTGTCTTTACCTTTTATTCTGACAGGCACACACAGGCCTTGTACCCTCAAAATGTCATTTTTGAAGGCCTCCAACTTAACAAGTACCCCACTGTCAGAAAACAGCCTGTCCCAATCCACACTTGCCAGATTATTTCTGATACCATCAAGACTGGCCTTTCTCCATTGTACTGTGATTTTGTGAAGGCTGTAAGTTCAAAGTCTGTTGGAGTATGAAATATGGACTGACATTGCAGTCAGAGCAGTGGTATAGATCTGTAGTCTTGGTTGCCAATTACTAGAGTCTTAGAACACTACAACACAAAAGCAATCCCTTTAGCCCATCTAGTCTGTGCCTAGTCCCATCAGCCCACACATGAACCATAGCTCTTCATAGCCCTCCATCACTTGGATATTGAAATGGAACTGCCATCCAGCACATCCATAGTCAGCTCGTTCCACAATCACAACACCCTCTGAGTGAAGACCCCAACTATTTCACTTTTCAACCATAACCTAGAAACTCTACTTTTAGTATCACCCAACCTCAATGAAAAACCCTACCTGTATTCATCCTATTGCAGGTGATAAGAAGTTGTTCCTGTTAGGTAGATTCTCACTGACAACATTGGCAACATTTCTCCCTATTTATTGAAGCAGAGAGCTTTAGGCCATTATCTCACTGGTGCTTCTGGAACCTTGTTGAGTATAAATATTTTTTTCCATTTTGACATAAAAGGCCATTCAGCCTTGTGAGTGTCTACCAACTCACGTTGCAAACCCATTCCTTACAACTTTCCCCTGAATATCTACTCAATTGAATTGAATATTGAATTGACTTTATTTCTTACATTCTTCACATACATGAGGAGTAAAAATCTTTACGTTACGTCTCCATCTAAATGTGCAATGTGCTATCATAGTAATTTATAATAATTTATAATAAATAGAACAGTCAATGTAACATAGAAGTACATTCAGACCAGTGTGAGTTAATCAGCCTGATGGCCTGGTGGAAGAAGCTGTCCCAGAGCCTGTTGGTCCTGGCTTTTATGCTGTGGTACCACTTCCCGGATGGTAGCAGCTGGAATAGATTGTGGTTGGGGTGACTCGGGTCCCCAATGATCTTTCGGGCCCTTTTCTCACACCTGTCTTTGTAAGTGTCCTGAATCATGGGAAGTTCACATCTACAGATGCACTGGGCTGTCCGCACCACTTTCTGCAGAATCCTGCGATTAAGGGAGGTACAGTTCCCATACCAGGCAGTGATGCAGCCAGTCAGGATGCTCTCAATTGTGCCCCTATAGAAAGTTCTTAGGATTTGGGGGCCCATACCAAACTGCCTCAGTCGTCTGAGGTGAAAGAGGCGCTGTTGTGCCTTTTTCACCACACAGCTGGTGTGCACAGACCACGTGAGATCCTCGATGATGTGGATGCCGAGGAACTTGAAGCTGTTTACCCTCTCAACCCCAGATCCATTGATATCAGTAGGGGTTAACCTGTCTCCATTCCTCCTGTAATCCACAACCAACTCCTTTGTTTTTGCGACTTTGAGGGAGAGACTGTTTTCTTGACACCACCGTGTCAGAGAGATGATTTCTTCCCTGTAGGTCACCTTGTTAATGTTTGAGATTAGGCCAATCTATTCGGTGTTGTCGGCAAATTAAATTTTTCTTCCCATATTCCCATCAACTCTGCCAGCCACTACCCCAGGAGCAACCTACACTGGTTCATTAAACCTACAAATCTGCAGTTTGGGGAGAAGGAAGAAACCGAGGCACTTGGAGGAACTCCACACACCCATAGGGAGAATGTGCAGACTCATCACAGACACCACTGGAGGTCAGGATTGAATCCGGGTCTCTGTGAACGTCAGGTCATAGTTTACATGCTATGCCACAGTGCTCACCCTCCACTGATCTGCAGTGTTTCCCATTTTACCATAGCAAGTCATTGTAGATGTTTCAATTATTGAGGTCTTTAAAAAGAGTGGATTATTTGAAAATGTTCATTGTATCATTTCTATCACCAACAAGTATTTAAACTCTTCCCTTTGTGGTTTATTTACAGTGCCCAAGTTGACACAAGCACATATGAAAATCCAGGAAAGCAGCAAGCATCCAACCACATATGGAAGAGAGTATGGGAGTGCTGTTATGGATATTACTAGTCTATTGAAATCCCTTGAACCAAAAACAATTAAAAACTATCTGGAGTCACTTCCAAGTAAAGGTATTAGTTTGTATAGGAAATCTTTGCCAAATATTATATTTATTAAGTTGTAGCAATGAAATCCAATTCCGGTAGAAAAAGGCCTCAGTCATTACTGTGCCTACAGTACCATAATGAAGTTGCTACTGTGTTGGCAGTTTATCGTAAGGACCTTACAGCCAGCAGTTAATGAAACAGTGGCCTTGGTAGTAGATCAAAGTCCTGCACTCTTAGCTGACAATGACTTCCAAAAGCTGCGGCCAAGGCAAATCTATATGAAGAAAGCAGCCCATTTTGCTAAAAAAGTGTTGAACTTATTGGTTCGGAAAACTGTCATGCCATGTCGAGCTATCACACCATTTGCTGGTAGAGTGGTGGCTTTTGAACAGAGATTATTGTGTGGTGGAATGTTAATCATCCAGCAATTCTTCTCTTTCGAAGAAGAAAGCATGTGGCACTAAGTAAATTCCAGTAGACTTGGAAAATGCTAAAGGCATAAAGAAAATGCCTTCACTTACAAGCTGGAAATTCTGTGCCTAAGCACTGTAATTCAATACAAGCTGCCATTTTAATTCTTTTCCATTGCATACACTTTTGATTAAAATTTTTAAAACGTTCCTTTGGAGAATAGCTGCTGTAAAAACTGGTGGAATCGGTGTAAAATTAGTAATGTTAATTCTTTTCCAATTTACTCATCTATCGGTGATGAAGGATGACAATATCCATCTTCCATGGCCAGTAGTAAATTAGTGCCCTCCCAGGATATTCAGAGCAAATGACTTTGGTCAAGTTGCTAGCTTCCACACCGGCTTACTATGGACTGTGGTTCAGATGGAATTCAAATTGATCTTGTGTGAATCCCTAAGCAATTGCATATTTCAGTGTTTTCTTGTCCTGCCTTTCTCTGATACCAGTATTACCACATTTGAATGATTATCTTGTCTAGGGTACTAGCCTCCGTAGTATCCAAGACATCTCCAAGGAGCAGTGCCTCAGGAAGGCAGCGTCCATTACTAAGGACCCCCGTCACCCAGGACATGCCCTCTCCTCATTGTTACTATCAGGAAGGAGATACAGAAACCTGAAAGCACACACTTAATGACTCAGGAACAGCTTCTTCCCCTCTGCCATACAATTCCTAAATGGACGATGAACCCATGAACACTACCTCTCTCTTTTTTATATATATCTTATTTCTGCTTTTGCACTATTTTAAATCTATTTAATATGTATATACATATATATTTACAGAAAATAATTAACTTATTTTTCTTACTATATTATCATGTATTGCATTGAACTGCTGTTGCTAAGTTAACAAATTTCACAACACATGCCGGTGATAATAAACCTGATAACCTGATTCTGATTTTAACCCTTCCCTCCTAAATAACCCTCAATTTTTACATCTTCCATGTGCCTATCCAAGAGTTTTGTGAACGTTCCTAATGTATCTGCCTCTACCACAGCCCTGGCAGGGTGTTCCAGGCACTCACCACTCTCTGTGTAAAGAACTTACCTCTTACCTCCATTCCACCCCCCCCCCATACGGAGGGCTGCAAGAACGTGCAGCGGTTTCATGTGGAATCATTTTTGATTTGGAAAAACATTTTTTGTATACTTCAATTTCTTGTACGCACACCTTACAAAGCAATAAAATAATAGATTGTGAATAGATGGCCAGGGATTCAAGAATAAACAGGCCACAGTTGAGTGCTGAGTTTCATCAAACTCTTGGTATCTGTTATGATGGCCTCTGAGGCAGGCTGCTGGACATATTTGGGAAAATAAGCTAGATTAGTCATAAAGGAAACAAATAATTTGGATCCATATTATAGATACAGAAACAAATCAGTTGTTTTAAGCAAATAAACATAGTATTTGTTTGCATTATTTTGCAGAGCAGGAAGTTTTATTGCAATTTTTAGATAAGTAACTCCAGGAAGTGAAGCAAACTAAAAGCAGCATCTAACTTCCTCATCCAATGGATCCAGGGTGACAACGTGAATGGTCCAGCACAGATAATGAACTGTGATAATAAATACCACAATCTGAAAATATGAAGATCTGTAATTTATTGTTTATAGGCTTTCTGGAAGCCTCCACGTGTGTAATAGCTACTTAATTAAATCAAATATTAAAAATTATTAAGTATTTTATTTTCTGAATTTTGGAAATAAATCAATTTTCTATGGTTCTTCAATTTTTGCTTTACTTCGCTGATATTAACTGATTGAAGAGATTCTGTAAGAATTTCCTTCTGTAGCATAAACCTGTATGTTTCTTCTCAAGTATATGATAATGTAAATTCTAGCGATTTCTCTTATGTGGGGAAAACAGAATATTGAGTATATATCACTGTCTTTCTGTTTTTGTACGCTATTTCACTGGCTAAATTGCTTCAGCCCATGCGTACACACGTTATTGTTTCCATTGCTTGAGTGACTGATGTATATCCTGGGTATTCCATATACAATATTCCCCACTGCAACCAGATAGCTTGTTCCACTTAAGTAACTTGTCTTCTAACCTTGCCAATGATTAAGGTATTGTAAAATTGTCCAGTCTGTCATGTGGGTATATTAGCCTAGAAACTCTGTCTCATTATACTTTGTAAGTGCTACTTGCTTCCGTGCAGTGATGATCTTACGCTTAGTGAGCGCAGATCGTGCATGGTTGATATCAGTCCCCATGCGAAGCTCAGATCAGTGCTCCTCTATGAAAAGATAACATGGGAATGTAATAAGCTCTCAGAAAAGAAGTTATGAACAGCCATGCAAATCTGCAACACACACAAAATGCTGGTGGAACGCAGCAGGCCAGGCAGCATCTATAGGAAGAAGTACAGTCAACCTTTCGGGCCGAGACCCTTCGTCAGGACTAACTGAAAGAAGAGATAGTAACAGATTTGAAAGTGGGAGGGGGAGGGGGAGATCCGAAATGATAGGAGAAGACAGGAAAGGGAGGGATGGAGCTAAGAGCTGGAAAGTTGATTGGCAAAAGAGATACAAGGCTGGAGAAGGGAGAGGACCATGGGACAGGAGGCCTAGGGAGAAAGAAAGGGGAGGGGAGCACCAGAGGAAGATGAAGAGCAGGCAAGGAGTGATTGTGAGAAGGACAGAGAGAGAAAAGAGAGAGAGAGGGAGAGAGAAAAAAAGGGGGGGGGGGATAAATAAATAAATAAATAAATAGATAAATAAGGGATGGGGTACGAAGGGGAGGAGGGGCATTAACAAAAGTTAGGGAAGTCAATGTTTATGCCATCAGGTTGGAGGCTACCCAGATGGAATATCCAGCATCTGCAAGTTTCCTCGTGTATGCAGATCTGCACTTAAGTAGGATAATCAGTCACTACTAATTTTGTTTGGAAACATTTGTAGAAGAGCTCAGGTGGATTTCTCACATATACTGCAAAACATAGAATGCATCATTTGCGTCAATAACCAACACAGTTGTAATCTGTGGCCTGTGTAATCTCACACCTCTCTTTTGCTTCTTTATTGACACGTCCCATATCATTTCAGTAATGACTATGCAAAAGAGAAATATGTAATTGAAATACTGAAAAGCTAGTTAATGCCAAAGAAACCGAGAAGCCAAAACTTACCCACTGCAGAAATTAATAATAAATTATTCATTTTCTCTACTTCAGATAAGTGCTGTATTTACAAAATTTTCTGTTAAGATATCATCAATGATTAAATATGAAAGACTTATTTTCTTGTTCTGAGGGTCATATTCGTCATCTCTCGTCAATTTCTTCATGAGATAAAATTGAACTAAGTTATGTTTATATAAATGCAAATGCTTAATTTTCATTATTTGTTTTGGAAATATTAACTAATATTAGGTTCTAATTAGATATTAATGAGAATGAAAAAGAAATAACTTTTAACTGGCAATGCAGGGGAAGTATAGAATGTTTGCAAATCTAATTACCAGCATACGGGCAGGACATACTTACACTGAAAAGGGTGCAGGGAAGATTTATGAAGACATTGCCAGAAATGGGAACTCTTTGTTATGAGGGAAAATGAGAAAACCTCTTTTCTATGGAGGCTGAGTTCTTTTTGGGACTACCAGAGGCTTAGCCTGCAAAGCCCACGTCCTTTGAATGAATATATTAAAATAATGAGATATATAAAATGATAAGGAGGAAGGGAAGAATGATTAAACATGAAAGATCTATTTTCCTGTTCTGAGCAACTAAATCTAGAGGGCACAGAGTAAATAGTAGATGAAGAATTAAAGAGGAGATGAAGAAAAACGTTTTCAGGACTTAAAATCAATCACTGTCTTCAACTTTTCATTTTGCATTTCCAACATTCTTTTATCTTCTTCCTTCTCTACTGTTTTTACAGCTCTCAATTGTCTACTATCATCTAGATCTCTCCTTGACTTACCTTTGTATCACCAGTCTTTACCCAAAAATATAGTGTCCTTCTGTCCTCTCAGTCTCCATGTGGTAATGGATCTTCCTGGCTATTCTCTCCCCCAGTGACCTGGCCTCCACAGCCACCTGTGGCAATGAATTCCACAGTTTCCCCATCCTCTGGCAAAAGAAACCTTGGATTTTTAAATTTTCTGCTTTATTCCTTCTACCAAAATGCATGACCATACATTTCTGGGCTCTGTATTCCATTTGTCACCTCTCTGCTTCCTCAAAACTACCTGCCCCTCCACCTATCTTCATATCGTCCGCAAACTTGGCCGCAAAGCCATCAATTTCATTATCCAAATCATTGACACACAATGCAAAAAGAAGCAGTCCCAACACAGACCCCTGTGGAACAGCACTAGTCACTGGTAGCCAATCCAATCCTTTTATTCCCACTCTTTACCTCCTTCCAATCAGCCAATGTTAGTATCCTTCCTATAATACCATGGGCTCTCATCTTATTTAGCAGTCTCATGTGTAGCATCTTGTCAAAGGCCTTCTGAAAATCCAAGTGCATAATATCCACTGATTCTCCTTTGTCTATTCTGCTTGTTATTTCTTCAAAGAACTGCAACAGATTTTTCAGGCAAGGTTTTCCCTTGAGGAAACCATGTTGATGTTGGCCTATTTTGTCATGTGCCTGCAAGTACCCTGAAACCACATTCTTAACAATTGACTCCAACATCTTCCCAACCACTGTAGTCAGGCTAACTGGTATATAATTTCAAAGTTGCTGGTGAACGCAGCAGGCCAGGCAGCATCTCTAGGAAGAGGTACAATCGACGTTTCAGGCTGAGACCCTTCATCAGGACTAACTGAAGGAAGAGTGAGTAAGAGATTTGGAAGTGGGAGGGGGAGGGGGAGATCCAAAATGATAGGAAAAGACAGGAGGGGGAGGGATGGAGCCAAGAGCTGGACAGGTGCTGGGCAAAAGGGATACGAGGGGATCATGGGACAGGAGGTCCGGGAAGAAAGACGGGGGGGGAACCCAGAGGATGGGCAAGGGGTATATTCAGAGGGACAGAGGGAGAAAAAGGAGAATGAGAGAAAGAATGTGTGTATAAAAATAAGTAACAGATGGGGTACGAGGGGGAGGTGGGGCCTTAGCGGAAGTTAGAGAAGTTGATGTTCATGCCATCAGGTTGGAGGCTACCCAGACGGAATATAAGGTGTTGTTCCTCCAACATTTACAGCATCTGCAGAATTCCTATTGTTTGGTATATAATTTCCTTTTTTTGCCTCCCTCCCTTCTTGAAGAGTGGAGTGACATTTGCAATTTTCCAGTCCTCTGGAAACATGCCAGAATCTATTGATTCTTGAAATACAAAAACTAATGCCTGCACAATCTCTTCAGCTACCTCTTTTAGATCCCTGGGGATTAGTCCATTGGGTCTAGGTGACTGATCTACCTTCAGATCTTTCAGTTTCCCAAGCAACATCTCTCTAGTAATAGTAACTGCACCCACTTCTGCCCTAAAGATAAAGTTGTTAAGTTCTCCACACTTTTCAAAAGTCTCCTGACTTTTCACACCTTTTAGTTTCGACAAAAGGTGATAGAGCTTAGACAGGATATTCCTGTATCAATTAAAATTTAAATTTCAGTCGAGTCTTTTATCTAAGTCATTAATTTTTGCTCTATTTGAGTAGCTGGGAGAACTTTCAGTATAATGCTGGTGCCTTCCACGGTGAAGACTAATGCAAAATATTTATTCAGTTCACCCACAGTTTCCTTGTTCACTGTTACAATCTGTGCAGCATCATTTTGCAGTAGTCCAATATCTAATCTTGTCTCTCTTTCAGTCTGTATATATCTAAAAAACCTTTTGGTATTATTTTTGATATTGCTAGCTAGCTTACCTTCATATTTCATCATTTCTCCCTTATGGTTTTTTTTAAGTTGCTTTCTGTTGGTTTTTAAAAAATTCCCAATCCCAGTCCTAATCATCTACAGTTGCACAGTTTGTTGTCCACTGATCCTCTTTACAGTTACTGTTCTATAGATTTGCTAAATATCCCCACAGAAAAAGAATCTCAGGGTTGTATGTGGTGACATGATAATACATTTTCCTCAAACTTTTCCCAATAATATTTGTTCTATTATAGGCCCTCTCTTTGATTTTTATGCAAACAACAGGAATTCTGCAGATGCTGGAAATTCAAGCAACATACATCAAAGTTGCTGGTGAAGGAAGGAAGTCCTTCAGTTAGTCCTGACGAAGGGTCTCGGCCTGAAACGTCGACTGCACCTCTTCCTATAGATGCTGCTTGGCCTGCTGCGTTCACCAGCAACTTTGATGTGTGTTGCTTTGATTTTTATGTTGGCTTTGATTTTCCTTGTCAGCCACAGTTGTGTCATTCTGCTTTTACAATACTTCCTCTTCTTTGGGGTGTATCTATGGTGCACCTTCCAAATTGCATCCAGGAACTCCAGCCATTGCTGCTCTGCCATCATCCCTGCTAGTGACCCCTTCCAATCAACTTTGGCCAGCTCCTCCATCATGTCTCTGTAATTCCCATTACTCCTCTGTAATACTGTGACATTCGACTTTATCTTCTCTCTCTCAAATTGCAGGGTGAATTCAATTATATCATGATCACTGTTTCCTACAGTTGCCTTTACCTTAAACTCCCTAATCATATCCAGTTAATTACACAACACCCAATCCAGAAATGCTGATTCCCTAGTGGGATTAACCACAAGCTGCTCCAAATTGCCAGCTCGGGGCATTCCACAGATTTTCTCTCTTGGGATCCAGCATCAGCTTGATTTTCCCAATTTATCTGCATATTGAAATCCCCATGACTAACTCAACATTGCCTTTTTGACACACGTTTTCTATCTCCCACTGCAATTTGTAGCCACATCCTGGCTTCTGTTTGGAGGCCTGTAAGTACCTCCCATCAGGGTCTTTTTACCCTTGCAGTTTCCTAACTCTACACACATGGATTCTGCAACTTCCGATCCTCTGCCACCTCTTTCTAAAGATTTGATTTTATTTTTTACCAGCAGTGCCACCCCTCCTCCTCTGCTTACCTGCCTGTCCTTTTGATAGATTGTGTATCCTTGGATAATAAGCTCCCAATTACAATCATCTTTCAGCCATGACTCCTTGATAGCCACGATGTCATACCTGGCAATCTCTAACAGCACAACAAGATCATCTACCCTTTTTCATATACTGTTTCCTGTATTTGTCACCTCTTTAAATGTTGTCCCTCTTTTACACTGCAACCCATCCAACTGACTGCAATTTTCCCCAATCATCTGTCTATCCTTCCTCACAGTCTCACTATACACTACCTCTGCTTGTAAACCAACATCCCTATTCTTGGCCCTCTCACTCCGGTTCCCATCCACCTGCCAAATTAGTTCAAACCCTCCCCAACAGCTCCAGCAAACATGGCCACAAGGATGTTGGTCCCCCTCAGGTTCAGATCTAGTCCATCCCTTTTGTTCAGATCATACCTTCACCAGAAGAGTCTCAATAAATTGGAAACTCTTAGTCTCTCGATCACATCCATAGATTCTCCTATCTACTCCACTAAGTATGGAATCTCCTATCACCAGTGCCTTCCTTCTCTGCCCCCTTCCCTTCTGAGCCAAAGTTCCCATCTCAGTGTCAGTGTGGCTCCCCATTAGTAAGTCATTTCCCACCATCCCCCCCCCACCACACCCAAACAGTCTCCAAAATGGTATACTTGTTATTGAGGGGAATGGCCACAGGGGTACCCTGTACCGGCTGCCTATTTCCCTTCCCTCTCCTGCAGTCACCCATTCACCTGCCTCTTGCAACCTAGGGGTGACTACCTCCCTGTAGCTCCCATCTACCATCTTCTCAGCTTCCCTAATGAGCTGAAGGCCTCGAGCTGCAGCTCCAGTAACCTGTTTTCTGAGGAGTTACAGCTTAGTGTACCTGGTGCAGATATGGTTATCCGGGAGGCTGCAGTTCTTCCAGAATTCCCACATCTCGCACACAGAACAAAACACAGCACCTGGAGTCATTTTCAGTGCCCAAACTATACACTTTCAGATAAAGAATGAGCAAGAAATAGTTTATTAGATACATGTCGCCCATGCCTGTTATCGCCCAAGCCCATAACATTTTCTTGTAATTGTTTTTTAATCTCCAACTTTTCCGAGAAACAATGAAAGACTGTTAAGCTGAAATGTCAGCTCTGTAATTAAAAAGGCTAATGGAAAGTTATCCTTTATTGCAAGGAATATGAAGGATGGAAGTAGAGATACTTTCATATATTTTTACAGTGCATTGAAAACTTGCTCCTAAGGTAGTTCATATAGTGTGGTCTCCATTTTCAATGATGGACTCACATTGGAGCTAGTATTGAAAAGATTGATTAGGTTGATTATTGGGAAGAATGAATTGATGGATGAAGAGGAGCTGAGCAGGTTGGGCTTACAGTCTTTGAAGTTCAAGAAAAAGAGAAGTGATCTTTTTCAAACTTAGGAGATTAACAGGATGGATGCTGAAAGGAATTTTCCTTTATGGGAGTATTAATAATTTAATTTTTTTTTTATTTTGGCAGAGCAAAGTTTCTCTGACTCTATCTTGTCTAATTCTTCACACCTACATCACTTCTCAGTAGCAACTCTTAACTGAACTGTGGTCGAACTGCAAAAAGGCGTGTTGTGGGTCTTTGCTGCTGTAGACCTTGACTGCCAATACCTGGACTCTATGAAAGGTGTGTTGGCTGAGTGGTGTGGATAGCTGTAATTTTTATAGTCAGATTGCTTTGGACATACTGTATTATTTAACAAGATGCAGTGACTGTGTGATGATGAAGTATGACTGGTTCTGGTTATAGATTCACAACTGTCTAAGTCAGCTGTAACTTCATACATGTTTGCCTCTGCTAAGGCAGCCCCAGCTTCACAATCTTTTTAGATTGCACTTAAAGTAGCCTCTATAAGTGCCCTCTCAATTCTATACGTGCTTTCTCCATCTTTATTACACAGTTAACATACACAGCACTCTTTCTTGCCACTTCAGCTTTTATGTGAGCTCATGCTGCAGCTATGCTAGTTGTGGTTTTGCTTGACCGTCGTGAAGACATGGTAGATGAGCCACATTATAACCTGACCTCCAGTTCTTGATAACTGATGTTGCTTGAGTTGAAGGTCTACAGCGTCAGATGCATCTCCAGTCTGGGCATTGCCTTTGAAATGAGCATGAAGTTTTTGGTAATACGTATTGATAAATTCTACTGCCCTCACTGTGTGTATGGACACAGCTATGCTGTGAGCTAAACATCTTCTCAAAAATCATCCAAAATGGAAACTTTCTTTCAAGGCTATTAATGAGATTTCTTTTTTCTGTATAACTGCAAAGAGTAAAGTACAATATGTGTTTAATTCAATACAGAGTCATCGCACACCTTAGTACTGTCTTAATACCCAATACTGTCACTATTTCTCACAACAGATGTTAGCCAATCTAGTAAATGTACATAAAACAATATAGCTATACAATGTAAACAAGAGTAAACGCAAAGATAAACCAGCATAACATTTCCTTCATTAATAGGACGGTAAAATGTAACCAAGGCAAGTACATGTCTGATAAAGCTATTTAGAAAAGCATATAATTCAGGCAACGGTAGTAGGATCATTTCAAGCGTGTATAAGGGTTTGTCAAATCTTAAAACACATTTGACTTCATACATTAAAACAAAATGGGAGCAGGAAGGAGGGATAATAATATCTGTGGAAGAGTGGACAATAATATAGAGGTATCAATGAAAGTGTACCAGTTCACAGAAATAGAGGGAGTTCAGGTGGAAAAACTTGATAAGATATTTTATTACACCCTCTCAGAAATCCCATAATGATAGTAACCCCCCTGTTTGCTGGAGAAATTGTGGAAATCAAAATGCAAACCATTATTATATTTTCTGGGAATACCCCGTTATCATCCGTTAGTCTTGCGAGACCATGGATCTGCGCCTGGAAAGTCTTCACTCTCCAGGGCGCAGGCCTGGGCAAGGTTGTATGGAAGATCAGCAGTTGCCTATGCTGCAAGTCTCCCCTCTCCACGACACCAATGTTGTCCAAGGGAAGGGCATTAAGACCCATACAGCTTGGCACCAGTGTCGTCGCAGAGCACTGTGTGATTAAGTGCCTTGCTCAAGGACACAACACGTTGCCTCGGCTGGGGCTCAAACTCACGACCTCCATGTCGCTAGGTCCAATGCCTTAACCATTTGGCCACGTGCCCACAAAGACTATTGGAGTGGGATACATATTGCCCTACAAGATATCTTTAAATGTGGAATACCCTTAGAGAGTAAGACCATATATTTTGGGTATATACCTCAAGAATGGTTGAAAAGAGATAAATATTTAATGAATGTACTGCTGGTGGCTGGTAAAAAGACCCTTACCAGGAAATGGTTATCACAGGAGAGCCCAACTTTAAATGTATGGATGGAAATTACAATGGACATTTACAAAATGGAGAAGATAACAGCATCTGTTAATCATAAGTTGGAACAATTTTATTCATACTGGAAAAAATGGTTTAACTACATAACACCTCACAGGCCTGATTTTATTCTCACAAGTCAATGAAAATGTTGTAAAAAAAAATCACTCCCTACTCCGTACATAGTTTTCTTCTTTCGACTGTTTTTTCTTTCCTCTCCTTTCTATAAGTGTATACCTCAGATAAATATTATGTGGAGATTTGTGACAAATATGATTATATGATATATATGTACAGTATCTGATGTACACCTTGTGGAAATGTTTATTTGATGATGAAATTCAATAAAAAATAAATTCCAAAAAAAAACATTTCCTTCAAAATATATCCACTAAATGTTTACCAATATTACCAGAAACTTAATGCTCACAGATACAGCTGTTTCAAGGCAAGTAAAGAGATGATGGAGATGAATGTCTTTCCACTGTGTGCTTCGAATCAGAATACAAAAGCGCAGGAAGTGGTGTAAAAACAGCTTATTAATAGGAAGTGATCATGGTGTGCCAGGATCTGTGGTGAGAGCAGATTTTGCTTGCTGTCCGTGATGGGCGCACCTCTCTCTCTGTGGCGCTGAGGCTACGTGCCTGCTAATATGATGGCTTTGGGCCTACTCTGGGCTGCTTCAGGGTTCAGATCTGAGGTCAAGATTTATTCAGTAAATTTCAAATGTAATCTATATGGGAACAGATTACAGTGGCATATCACTGTCACATCACTTCCTCACATTTATCTCAACTCCTTTTCAAAGATTCAAAAATTCAAAGATTCAAAAAAAAAACTTTATTGTCATTCTAACAGTACATCAGCTCTGCAGGGCAGAATGAGACAGTGTTCCTCAGGGGCAATTAAACCATAACATAACAAACGCAACACTAAATAATAAACATAACAATAAATAGTAAAACACAACAGCCACATGTCCGTTAAAATCAAGTTATAAGTGTCCAGTGCAAGTTAAAAGTGTCCAAAGCAGAGTCAGGTGGAGCAGCTATTTAGCAGTCTGACTGCCTGTGGGAGGAAGCTGTTTAGTAGCCTTGTAGTTTTAGTTTTGATGCTCCTGTAACGTTTGCCTGATGGCAGAAGAACAAACAGTTCATGGAGAGGGTGTGAGGGGTCTTTAATGATGTACCGTGTCTTCTGGAGGCATCGACTCTGAAAGAGGTCTTGGGGACAGAAGGTAGGGAGACCCCAATAACCTTCTCTGCTCCCCTAACCACCCTCTGCAAGGCTTTTTTGTCGACAGCACTGCAGCTGGAGTACCAGGTCGTGATGCAAAAGGTCAGCACATTCTCGACCACGCCTCTGTAGAATGTAGTTAAGATGTTAGTGGGGAGTGATGCTTGTTTAAGCTTCCTCAGAAAGTGCAATCTCTGCTGGGCCCGTTTCACAATCCCAGTGGTGTTCCTGGACCAGGTGAAATTGTCCGAGATCTGTACCCCAAGGAACTTGATATTTTCCACTCTCTCCACTGTGGAGCCACTGATGCTGAGGGATGTGTACTCAGGCTGAGACCATCTGAAATCGACGATCATCTCCTTGGTTTTGGTGACATTAAGCATCAAGTTGTTATCCCTGCACCAGCTCTCTAGGTGTTTGACCTCCTCCCTGTACATTGTTTCATAATTTTTGCTGATGAGCCCCACCACTGTGGCATCATCTGCAAATTTAATGATCAGGTTCTCCTTGAATCTGGCTGCACAGTCATGTGTTAGCAGTGTAAACAGCAATGGGCTAAGCACACAGCCTTGTGGGGATCCAGTGCTCAGTGTGATGGAATCAGAGATGTTCCTGCCAACACGGACTGACTGTGGTCTCTCTGTCAAGAAATCCAGAATCCAGCGACACATGGCAGTGCTAAGGCCAAGCAGTGACAGTTTCTCCACTAATCTCTGCGGGATGATGGTATTGAACGCTGAACTGAAATCAATGTACAGGATTCTGGCATAAGTGTCTTTGTTGTCCAAGTGAGAGAGAACTGTGTGCAGTGTGGTGGATATTGCATCCTCCGTAGAGCGATTTGGACGATAAGCAAACTGTAGAGGATCCAGCGATGAGGGGAGGCTGGCTGTGATATGAGGCTTGACAAGCCATTCAAAACATTTCATCACTATGGGGGTCAGGGCAACGGGTCGGTAATCATTCAGACAGGCTACAACTGATTTCTTTGCTACAGGGATGATTTTCCCTGTAGCTTCACATTCCAGTCACATTTCTGTTTACTCTCTGTACCTCTACAATAGTATTGTATTCCCTTTACTCCTTGTACTTCTTCTCCTCCCTCCATCTTCTTATTCTGGCTGTGTTCCCCTCATTTCCAGTCCTGAGAAAGTCCTGGCTCGAAATGTCGAAATTCCCCTCCAATAGATGTCCCCTGACTTGCTGAGTTCTTCCAGAATGTTCTGTGCGCTGCTTAAGATGTCCAGCAACTGCAGAATCTCCTGTGTTTACAATAGTATTTAGTGACTTGTTTTCACGGGCCCAGATCTCTTTGCTCCTAATTCAGAACACAAAATGTTATTTAATTTGAGCTTTTTCTGAAATGTGGCCTGGATGGGATATCTAGAAGCATATAGGCAGTAGGCATGGAAGAAACTTGGTATTCTCAGAAAGGTTCAAAATTTGCACGTATTCAAGAAAGAAAATGTGACTTTTATTTATAGATATAATTGGAAGTGATGTTCAAGTTATTTGTGGATGGAAAGAATTAGGAGTGTAATCAGGTTTACTATCACTGACATGATGCAATATTTGTTTTTTGGCAGTAGAAGACCATTCATAAATATAATGGCAGAAGGAAAGAAGCTGTTTCTAAAACATTGAGTGTGGGTCTCCAGGCTTTCTTTAATAAACTTTTTAAACAGCTGCAGCTCCTCACCTTGCCTTACTATGTGGTTTTAGTTAGCTTCAGATGGATTCTTGTCAAGGCCCAGATGAGGCAGAATTCCAGCAGGGCAAAATCCTCCTGAAGCACCTCCCGTTTGGTATCCTGTCCAGGCCAAGCATTTGTGGCCACCTTCCAGGTATTGGTTTCTGTCAAATCGTCAGAATAAGCCCACTAGGGGGCAGTAACTAACCAGCAGCGTAAAATTCAATTGTGCTTTTACACTAGCAGTGAATTAAAACCAAATGTCGATATTCCGCAAGAGGGGCTGAGATCAATTTACTACCATGAACAGATTGTTAGGAAATCACAGTTCTACATCAGAGGGTATAACACGATTTTCATAGATTCCAGAATAACATATTTAACCTTTTTAGAATCTCTGTTTATTAGGTGGTTTCCCGATTTTTATAATGCAACATGTGCAGCGTTCTAGTTGAGCAGGATATCGCTTTAAGATGTTCTTGGCTCGGTGCTGCCGCAGGTGAGAGCGGTGGAAGATTACGCGTCGTTTACGCGCAGGAGACGTTCGAGCGAGAGGTGGACATCACTCGGCTGGATACAGGCTTCTCTTCACTGAGTGTGTGGTCCATTCTCCAACCATAGTTGAGTTATCCGAGAAAGAGAGAAGCGACCATGCCACTGGGAAAGAAAGTGCGGCCAAGTTCTGCCGCAGGGAAGTTAGAGACCTACACCATAACCAGGTACTTCAATAATACACAAGCACGAAGACACCGCTGTTAGTGTCATTATAAAATTTGTAGTAATTGGTAATCCCAGCACATGAGGCTGCAAAATCCAGTTATTAGAAGTCCATATAACCGAAATGCACAACTGTTTATTTATTTGTGAGTTGGGAAAGCCAGTCACCTGTTTACTCAGTGTTGTGTAGATGCTGTTTGCTGTTGTCAAGATACCAGGTGTTTGACTCTCAATCCTTCAATTTAATCTCCGAGCAATGGTTTCGCTTGGCTAGCAATGAACCCTCGGATTATTTCCCATACACGTCACAGCTATGCTACTCGTTACTTCTTCTGTTGAGAGGAACTGTTAAGTTTTCCTTTGTACACACCTGAAAATGTTTTGACTTGCATTGGAGAAAACTCAGATGGTTCGCAACTATTCAGCTCTTTGGTCGATACTGATACCAGTCTTTTATTCCGCAACTATATAATTACATTAATTTACCAGTTGATGTAGTTTGATTTAAAAGAATGTCTCCCTATGACATAGAATAAAAGAGAGGTGAGAATGGATATTGGACCGCTGGAAAATAACGCTAGGGAGGTAGCTATGGGGGAACAAAGAAATGGCGGACGAACTTAATAAGTATTTTGCTTCAAACTTCACTTTGGAAGTAACTGGTTAGTGTGCCAGAAAATTGATAGCGTAAGGGGGAAGAAGTGAGTGTAGTTGCTATTACTAAAGAGAAGGTACTTGGGAAGCTGAAAGGTCCGAAGGTAGATAAGTCACCTGGACCAGATGGAATACACCCCAAGGTTGTGAAGGCGGTGGCTGAAGAGATTGTAGAGGCATTAGTAATGATCTTCCAAGAATCTTGAGAAAATTGCAAATGGCACTCTACTCTTTAAGAAGGGAGGGAAAGAGAAGGAAGGAAATTATAGGCCAGTTACCTGACTTCAGTGGTTGGGAAGGTGTTGGAGTCCATTATTAAGAATGAGGTTTCTGGGTACATAGAAACACGTGATGAAATATACCAAATTCAGCATGGTTTCCTTAAGAGGAAATCTTGCCTGACAAATCTGTTGGAATTCTTTTCGGAAGTAACAGGTAGAGTAAACAAAGGAGAGTCAGTGGACACTGTTTACTTGGATATTTAGAAGGGCTTTAACAAAGTGCCACACATGAGGCTGCTTAACAAGATAAGATCCCATGATGTTACAGGGAAGGTACTAGCATGAATAGAAGATTGGCTGACTGTCAGGAGGCAAAGAGTGGGTACAAAGGGGGCTCATTCTGGCTGACTGCCAATGACTATTGGTGTTCCGCAGGGGTAGGTATTTGGACTGCTTCTTTTCATATTATATGTCAATGATTTGGATGATAGTTTTGATGATTTTGTGATTAAGTTTGTAGATGATACAAAGATAGGTGGAGAGGCGGGTAGTGTTGAGGATGCAGGGAGTCAGCTGAAAGACTTGGACAGATTAGAAGAATGGGCAAAGAAGTGGCAGATGGAATACTGTGTAGGGAAGTGTATGGTCATGCACTTCAGTAGAAGGAATAAAAGCATAGACTATTTTCTAAACAGAGAGAAATTCAAAAATCAAAAATGCAAAAGGACTTGGGAGTCCTTGTGCAGGATTCCCTAAAGGATAGTTTGCAGGTTGAGTCTGTGGTAAGGAAGATAAATGCAATGTAAACATTCATTTCGAGAAGGCTATAATATTAAAGCAAGAATGTGATACTGAGGCTTTATTTTATGAGATTAGCTTCAACTTTATTGTCATTGTGCTGAGTACAGATACAAAGCCAATGAAATGCAATTAGCATCTAACCAGAAGTGCAAAAAAAAGTATTATTTATAAAATAACTGTAAATAAAAAGTGCTACAGCATACAAATATAAAAGTACTGAGACAGTACAATATGGGTGCAATACTGCTTAGCACTGTGATGTGAGGTTCAGCAGGGTCACAGCCTGAGCCTGCTGGTGCAGGAGCGGAGGCTCCTGTAGCGCCTACCGGATGGGAGGAGAGTAAAAAGTCCATAGTTAGGGTGAGATGCATTAGTCAGACTGCACTTAGAGTATTGTGAATTGTTTTTGACCCCTTATTTAAGAAAACGTGCTGGCATCAGAGAGGGTCTATAGGATGTTCACGAGAATGATTCTGGGAATAAAAGGGTTAATGTATGAAGGGTGTTTGAATAGAGGGATGTCCATTGAGGCAAATGTGTGGTGAATCTGTGGAATTCATTGCCACAAATGGCTGTGGAGGTGAAGACAGTGAAATAAAGCGGAGGTTGATGGGTTTTTGATTAGTCAGGGTGTCAAAGATTATCAGGAGAAGGCAGGAAAATGGAGAGGGATAATGTATCAACCAGCAGTGCACATTTCCATTGTGCCAGCAGTGTTAGAAATGTAATGGCAGAGCTTCAGTGTGGATCTCTCCCCTGGGTGTGGTGCTTCATTTATCCGGGTACCTCTTTCCATCTTGACGGCACCCAGTGCTTGGTGTGCGAGCAGTGCTAGTTGGTGCCCTCTTCCAGTAGAAATTCTATCATCTGTAGAAGTTGCAGAAAGGAAAGAGTTAAAGTAGTGTGCTAACAGAGGAGAGTGCAGACACTTTGTACAGTGCGCCAAGAGTATAGAAAAGCTGACAGAGATGATGTGGAGACACAGTGCAGTCATCCAGGCTGAACATGGCCCTTGAAAGCCTCACTCCCCTTTGTACAGCTTTTCCATTCAAGCCTTGGAAGCAAGGTCACCAGGCACCAGGACAACATAAAGATACAAACAAAGGATTCTCGGGCAACATTTACTATTGGACAGTTATTTTACTAATTCAAGTATTATTGGCTTTTAATGCTCAGCGTTAATTGGTTATTAAAATAACCATATAACAATTACAGCACGGAAACAGGCCATCTCGGCCCTTCTAGTCCGTGCCGAACTCTTGCCCTATCCTATTCCCACCGACCCGCACTCAGCCCACAACCCTCCATTCCTTTCCTGTCCATATATCTATCCAATTTAACTTTAAATGATAACATAGAACCTGCCTCAACCACTTCTGCTGGAAGCTCGTTCCACACAGCTACCACTCTCTGAGTAAAGAAGTTCCCCCTCATGTTACTCCTAAACTTTTGCCCTCTAATTCTCAAAAATTTGAAATGTGTATTATGGTTGGTACTTAGATATGTAAATGAGTGGATTCAGAAGTAAACAATGTTTCTATTGGATCAATATCTGTACAGAACTAGTCAATCTTTGTATACAAATGACATTTTATTTGTTCAAATCTCAGAACAGTTTGACAAGGGCCAAGATGTTCTCCTGCTGTAAAGTGTGATTGAGGAACCAGTGCAAGTTCAATGACACTTCTACCCAACAAACCTGTTGTTTCTGTAGAGCAGGAGCAAAATACTGAGGATACAATCAAAGTAGACCAAAACCAGAAAATATTCTGCATATGTGAGAAATAAAATTGTTTCAGGTTGTTTGTGGTGAAAGGCTATTGATGTGAAATATTATCGCCATTTTTCTCCCTACAGACTTGATATTAACTTCTGAATATTTACAGAAATTCTGTTTTCCATTCATTGGAAGGTGTCATTCTTCAACAGTCACCTGCCCTCAGCTCTTTGATCTGTCTGAACGAGTGGTGATTGCATTGGATACATGTTTTTCAGGAACATTTCAGATGGATAGATCTTCCACCTATCACTAGTATTGAAACTCCCTGGTTTTTGGGGTCTACAGGGCTCCAGAAAACCCTCAGCCTAAGTGATCAGAAGCCTAAAATAAGACTAGGCCGATCTCTCAATGACCCCGCAGCAACTTCTTATTTTGTACTTGAGGTAGATGATCTGATGAAGACAATTACAATAAAAAGGGCACTATTACTCATTTAATGAATAAATATTGTATTTCAGCATTTTCCACAATGCAACACCTGTCACTGCAAAGACTGCAACTTCCAGGATTAGTTCGACACAAGCGCGTGCAAGAACGTCCATTCCAGAAAGCAGAGTCCCGCTCGATCCTGTTGGCTGCCAAGCGCAGGTGGAACAGTGTGAGCACCCCCTGCGGTTGGAGAGGGTGCCCCTGAAACAGCATCTCAGGCGGCACTCGATAGGACTCAGCCAGAACGTAGCAACAAGTGAAAATATCCAAAGGTTTGGGGACACCATAAAAAGCCTGAGAAAGGGCAAGGTAACAAAATGTTTAAAAAGTGGCTGAATTTTTGTGCAGTTTGGTTCAAAGTTTGCTGAATATTTCATGTAGAGTGGATTCTGTTTAATTGGAACTCATCAGATCCAGCACAATTTGGCCCAATTAAGCAGCTGCCTTAATTAGCTGAAGTTTCATGGAAATAGTTTTTAAAAAATATATAAAACAGACAAACTACTGTTTGAGTAAGAAATTGTGTAATTAAATAAAATACAGGACAAATTACAACATTACCAATGCTACGATGGTACTGTAAAACTGTATTAGTTCCTAATAGTTATCATCTCAGGAATTCATCCAGTTTATGCTGCCATTTTCTTTTGATTGACTCTAAATTAACAAAATCAGTGTAAATAATGGACTGCCTTCAATGCCTTCCTGCATGAAAGTGATCAAAAATCACTGCATTTTATTTTGGCATCCATTGCTCCAAATGGATAATATAACACAAGCACACCGACGCTGATTTAAAAACTGTTCATTCTAAACACAGTGTAGTGTCTAACGGCCACACAAGTGCACACGAGTGACACTAGTTAGAAACCGTTTGGTAACAGTCTCTTGTCCCAATTAAGGGGCTTAGTGTCCCAAATAAATGGAGGGAATCCCAGCTATTTTCTTGAAGTTTTTGTTCTTTAAGAGTTGTCCAAATAAGTGGCTGCCCTGATTAACCGTTGGCCCAATTAACTGGAATCCACTGTATATAGCTTGATTTATGCTTTATCAAAGTTCAAAGCAAATTTTCTATCAAAATACATACATGTCACCATTTACAACCCTTAGGTTCATTTTCTTTAGGATCTTGGGACTACATTTATTTTTTGTTCTTCCCCCAATGAGCTAGCTGCACCCTTTACAATCTGTTGCAAGTCTTGCTGCTTTATGCACAGTTGACCAGGTTTGGGTGGGGATGCTGTTTGGCCATTTTTGGATGGAGATGTTTTTTGCTGGGTAGCTGCAGCTCATAGATTGAATTTTGGTTAGAGGATCCCTAGAGTCAGTTTTAAACTCAGTGTGACTAGGCTGTTGTGGAATGGTTCAGTGGACAGTTACCTTCCCTGTCATCTGTCAACTTCACTGTTTGGAAGTGGAACCAAGAACGTGACTTTGCCATGGACTTGATAGTTTTCTAGCGAGCCAAAGCACATGAACTCGGGGGGGGGGGTGGGGGGAGGAACAAGCTGTTATATTTCAACAAATATCATCAGCTCCTTCACCATTCATTAAAAATGCATTATGGAACCCAGAGTTCTTTGTGGTATTTAGGGATTTTAAGATTGGTAATTTTTCATGCATGAGGGTCTCAAAATTGCATTTACAGTACAATATTCTGACTCATTCAACACTGTTTTAGTTAAATGTTTTCTTGCACCTGGTTTGGCTACACCATTTAATGAATTTATCCACCAATACAATGTTAAGGAATACTGAAGGAATCTGTCTTTTTAATCTATGAACATATCATCTCCTTTAAACGCAACCTCAATTATTAAAGTGGTTGAAAATAAATCTTTCATTACCTTTTACTCTAGTTTTTAATTTTGTGTCCAATTCAGATAGGGGGGGTGTGGATTTATACAGTGGTGCTAGAAAGTTTGTGAACCCTGTAGACTTTTCTCTATTTCTGCATAAATATGACCTAAAATGTGATCAGATCTTCAAGCTAGATAAAGAGAACCCAATTAAATAAATAACACAAAAACATTATATTTGTTCATTTATTTTTTGAGAAATATGACATAATATTACATATATTTGTTGAAAGAAGTATGTGAGACTTTGTTTTCCGTAACTGATGTGACATCTTTGTATAGCAATAACTTCAACCAAACGATTCCGGTAACTGTTGATCAGTCCTGCACAACAGCTTGGAGGATTTTTAGGCTATTCTTCCTTAGAAAACTGCTTCAACTCTGGGATGTTGGTGGGCTTTCTTGCATGAACTGCATGTTTCAGATCCTTCCACAAAATTTTTATAGGATTAAGGTCAGGACTTTGACTTGGCCATTCCAAAACAGAAATTTTCTTCTTTTTTAAAAGCCATTCTGTTGTTGATTTACTCTTGTCTTTCAGATCATTATCTTGTTGCCTTAACCAATTTCTATTAAGCTTCAGGTGATGGATTGCTACCCTGACATTCTCGTGTAAAATGTCTTGATACAATTTTGAGTTCATTGTTCCCTCAATGATTGCAAGCTGTCCAGACCCTGAGGCAGCAAAGCAGCTTCAAACCATGATGCTCCTTCCACCATGCTTCACAGTCGGGATGAGGTTTTGGGGTTGGCGTGCAGTGCCCTTTTCCCTCCAAAAGTAGCAGTGTGAATTTCTACCAAAAAGTTTAACTATTGTCTCATCTGTCCACAAAACATTGTCCCAGAAGCATTGTAGAACATCCAGGTGGTCTTTTGCAAACTTGAGTCTTGCAGCAATTCTTTTTCTTTTTTTTTGGAATGCAGTGGTTTCCTCCATGGTGTCCTTCCATGAATACTATCCTTGTCCAGTACTTGCAATATAGTGGACACAGGAAAAGGGACTTCAGCAAGTTCTAGGGATTTCTGCAGGTCTTTTGCTGTTACCCTTGGGTTATTTTTCACCTCCTTCAGCATTGCACATTATGCTCTTGTTGTGATCTTTGCAGGATGCCCACTCTTAGAGAAAAGTAGCAACAGTACTGAGTTTCCTCCATTTGTAGACAATTTATCTTACTATGGACCGATGAACACTCGGATCTTTAGAAATGCTTTTGTAGCCTTTTCCAGCTTCATGCAGCTCTACAATTCTTCTAAGGTCCTCTGAAAGTTCTTGTGTTTGAGGCACGGTACACATAAACAGATCTTTCTTGAGAAGAGTAGGCTCTGTCAGTAACCTGACTTTGTGTGTCTTTTTTATAGGGCAGGACACCTCTACAATCCACACATCATCTCATTGATTGGAACACCTGACTCCAAATAGCTTTTGTAGAAGGCATTTTACATACATTTTCCAACAAAGACATGTAATATTAGATCATTTTTCTTGACAAAAAAAGAACAAGAATAATATTTTTGTGTTATTATTTAATTGGGTTCTCTTTGTCTAGTTTTAGGACTTGTGAGGAGATCTGATCACATTTTAGGTCATATTTATGCAGAAATAGAGAAAATTCTACAGGGTTGACAAACTTTCTAGCATCACTGTAATTAAAATTCACCTAGAAATTAAAATTTATTTTATGTTAACAATGCCAATGGCTGAAATTAAACAAATTTTGTACAAAAACATTTCAGATTTTAAAGATCTTACTGTAAAGATTTAAAACTCCTTGTGAATTGTCAAAATGTTCTGTAAACCATTATTTTGGCATCTGTCAGCTTTGCTTCACGACAATGGTTGCTTGTTCAGGGGACAATGTGATTATTCAGCAACACAAGTTGGCAGAGGTTGTTCCCAGAATCTAGCCTCTTGCTTCACTTTACTTAGGTGTGGAGCATCATTAGTTTTTCTCATTACCTGTTGAAAATATCAGTACTTTCTACTGACCCATAGCCATCCGATTTGGAGAAAAACTCTAATATTCAATTAACTCAGATCTTTTGATGCAAATTCAAGAGCACACCATATAAATGTAAATTGATTGCCATGTGAGAAAGTAAAATACTGTATATTTTCCAAGATTTCTCTTTTTTGATTCCTTGTTTACACTGAGTTAATTGTTCTGTAGTTCAAGGAAAGTAAAAGGCTCAGTTTGGTCTTTGATGGTTGACATGTGCTGCAAGTTTGAAAGATGGATTAGGATAGGATCAGATTACATTGTCCTTTGTGGAATACAGTGCTGACATTTACTGTGCTGGTCCCTGCAGGAAGAATAATGTTGCTTGTGAAATGATATCCAAGTGGCATCCATTTTTAGGGAAAAAGGGAAACAGAGTGCGAATGATGAGTTGAAAAGCTAAATTAAACTGCACATGATACCCTATGAACAATGTGCCTTATAGTGGAAAAAGTGATCTTACCTGTGAGCCTACACAACTAAATAACAAACGCCTAGAGACGATTTATTGTTTGACAATTGAAATAAGGAGTTTACTGTGTTCAGACAAATGAATAATGTGGAACTAATTAGTGTGAGAGTGTACCATGTTCATAGTTTACAAAGTATTGATAGAAAGGAGATTGGTACAAAGTCAGAATTGCCTTTGAAGCATGAAAGTAATCTCAACCTAATTGACCAAATCTTTGTGAATGAAGTAATGCCTTACAATATTTCATTGTTTACTTTTCAGAAGTATTTTATCTTCAGTAAATAAAGTCTGTTAGAAGTTAATATTCTTCATTGTTATGATTTCTTTAAAAGAGTCTCTGCATTGGGAATATTGCCATGGCTTAACACTAGAGTTAGGCTGGAGTCTGGTTTCAACCTAAGGGTGATACCAAGGAGCATCTCCTCCCGTGGAAACATGGCACTTCACCTGTAAATGCACTGGGGACAAATGACTTTGAAATTTCTAAATTGGGATTGATAGCCTTTGTTAAATTTTTACAGTTCAATCTGTAATTGTTCCAAAAATAGTTTTATTTTCTCAACATGGAATAGTAAGATTAACTCTGGCTCACCAGCCACACATTAATAAAACCTGTAGCCCAGCTGCCTCTGGTTTCAACCTATTATTGTTATTGGGTTTATCAGTGGGTGTAGTTTCCCAACACGCACGGCCAATGGGTGGGGATTCTTCTTAGCAGCAGAATTTGGGAATATCAATTTTGGTGCACATTGAGAACGGGTGATGCAGTACAGAAAGTGCATTCCAGCCAGCTGTCTGCTGGCACTTTGTGGCCTGTTTATCCAGAGGAACGAAGAGTGGAGAAACAGCAGTACAGCAAGACTTCATGCAGCTCTGGTGTCTGACACCCATGTGGCAGCTGTAGGCAGAAACTGCATGTACTGTAGCAATGTTTAAATCATATTATACAATTGAAAGAGTCTGAAGCCTGAACAGAATGGGGTAATTGGGGAATGCCAGACTTTTGAAGGTGATGAGTTCCATAGGCCCAGCACACATGGACTTTGGGAGGACTGGTATTGCGCCCTTTTATTCATATGCAAGTCAGTTTAGCTTTGTAACTGTGTCCTGCAATTTAATAGTTCTCTAAATGGATCTTCTATTGCTATCTATACTTTCCTATCACTGGTTAGAATATTGATGAAATGCACTATACAACACGAGTCAGGTGCCAGGTTACATTGTTTGTAAATGATAGCAGCCTGAATTAATGCAGCGGTTTCTATGGCTGCTTCAGTTTTAATTCCAAATGAGGTCCCTAGCCTACAGCTCTGACTTTCTCTTGTGCCAGGAAGGGGGGGGGTGTGTGGAGTAGTGACAATAATTAAGATGGCCTGGTTGGCACTCTGGCAGGGCAGCCTAGTATGCTCTTGTGCTGTGATTTGATAGTGGCAATCTGAAGTCAGCCTTGTATTTAACCACAGGCTGTTTTAATCCATCTCCTTGCTCAGCTGCTTAGATGCTCAATGTACTCTTAGGGCAATGAAATAGTAGCAATTTATGGAGTAGCCAGCAAGGATTGACTCTGTTTTCATGCTTCACAGTTAGTTCACATACAAAGTCTCCCGAATCTCTTTTATTGAGTTCTCATTTGCTCACTTTCTGGGAGAACTGGTAATAATTTTTGAAATAACTGTTAACTTATTGTGTCCCCCTCCCTTTAAGAAATCTTCTATTGCGTTCACGGCCCGAGGCATGTTTGTTCACAGTAAATGTGGGATCTTTGAGATGTTTATCTCAGTAATATGAAAGCCGCACTTTTGCAACAATATAGTCATCAGCCTCCCTGCAACCACTGATCATTTTACAAGTGGAAAGTATTGCTTGCCAGTCTTTCAGGCAAAAGAAGGTAGCTGGAGAGCCTTGACTACTCATAGAAGGGCCATTCACATCAGCTTCCTGCCTCTGCACAGAGTGTATTTACAAAACCAATGGTATAATATAAAACTGAAACACTTGAAGGAGACTCAATGAATCTTAATCTCCAGGTAATATATGATGACATTCACATACTTCAATTTATTTTAATTTTTCCACCCAACAGGAAATGTGCATTAGCATCCAAGAACATGGAGACAATGCCTCGTGGTTTAGGTGTCAAAAGGAAGAAAAGAACGTAACAAAATTAAGAGTAAGCCACAGGGTCTGCGATCTTCCTCATTCATTTAATGAGATCATGGCTGATGACTTCGTTTCAGCACTGATAATATAAAATCATTGCACCAACCCTAACACATGTTCTCGTAGATGACTGAAGTTCTTCCATCCTTGTGAATGAAGACTTGGTCACTTTGGTTTCGGAGTGCCCCTGATGTTGAGAATTTCACTTCAATTAGAAACTGGCTTCTCATCAAGTAAAAGTGCACTTTGTTTCTACCTTAATATCTTTTCTAAATTCACAAGTGTTTTTCAAAAGTGTTATCAGGCATCTCCTAATGGGTTCAACTTCGAAAAGTTAGCAGATGTTTAAGCGTCCCATATACTGAGATAACTTCATTGGTGGTTCTCATATGTGTTAATGTGTCAGGTTTGCTGTTGTTGAACTCTTCTGATAATGTCACTGTGTAGCCCAGATTGGAAACCTCTCTGGTTTTGGGGACATTGTAGTTTCCTTTTTGGCATAAGACAGTGATAGTTTTATAAACAGACACAGGTGAATTAATGGAAAAAATCCAATGTGCTTTACTAATCCATTCCTCAGTCACCTGTGGCTGTTCTCATTGCCGGGACTGTTTTCCCTTGTCTCGTGTGGAGTTTACAGTATGACGATGCTCAATGTGCCCTGACATGACTTAGTTTACTCCTTTCCTAGTTCAGGATGTTGGAGCCATTCAAAACACCTTATTAGCATGGATATCAATTTTCCCTAACTTCAAGTGACTTCTCCTCCTTCCCCATTTTCTCCTTTTCCATTTCCCAATCTAGCTCTCCTCTCACCCCTTCTCTTCCACCTGCCCTATGGTGCCTCTCATCCTCTTTCTTTCATGGTTCACTGTCCTCTCCTATCACAGTACTTCTTCAACCCTTTACCTCTTCCATCTATCAAGTCCCAGCTTCTCTCTTTATCCCCCTTTCCCATCCACCTTCCCATTCACCTGGTTTCACTTATCACCTGCCAACTTGTACTACTTCCCCAAAACCCCATGTTATTCTGGTTTCTGCACCATACCTTTCCAAGCCTGTTGTCCAGGCAGATTGTATGGTTCCATTTTATCAGACTAGTTATAGGCAGAAAATAGCTACCTGCAATGCTTGTCTACCCACTAGAGCATTATTCCTCATGTTCCAGAAACCTCCTCTTCCCCCTCCCCCACTCCATCAGCCAGATCTTTGGTCCTTTCCTATTTACCATCTCTGCGATACCTCCTCAACAATGTTTCTGAAAGTGTAATGTCATGTTTTAACACCTGCCTGTCTACCCATTGCTTCTGCTGATCTCCTCTTATCTCAACATTAGCAGACTGCTTGACATTCAGTACCTGATGAAAAGGATTTTCTTCATCAATCGCTCGTCTGCAGGTGTGGCCATGTGACCAGACCCTGAAAGTGCGGAACGTGTTTTTTGCTTGGTCCTCTTGGGTTTTTGACAGAAAAGCCCTCAGAAAATTCTTAATTGTCTGTGTTCTATTTTGGTGCTGGAAAAACCTTGTACTCAGTCCTCGGCCGTAAAAGCGAAGTTCTTAACTGACGCCAAAGTATGTATAATATGACAATGGCAGCATGAATATTTTTAATCCACACGTAAAACAGGTATTATAGATTGGCACTAATTCTGGGAGGTGAAATTGTGTTATGTCTGGAAAAAATGGTTGATTTAATCACCTGGAAGGAACCATTTTAACCTGATGTGTATGAAATTGTGGCACCTGATCTTTTTGATTGACTGTATCAGGAGGCTGAGGGGTTGATCGACAGGACATAGAGGGAGGTAGTTACACCCAACATGCAGGACACAGGTAACTGGGGTGACTGTCGGGAGGGAGGGAGAAAGGGGATAGGCAGCTAGTGCAAAGTACCCCTGTGGCTGTTCCCTTCAATAGCCACTAAACTGATTGGTGGGGGGACGGGGGGGGGGGGGGAGGAATGACCTAGCAGAGGAAGGCCACAGCGATCAGGTCTCTGGCACTGAGTCTGGCTCTACGCCTAAGAAGGAGTATAGTAGTGATAAGGGATGTCATAGTTAGAGGAGCAGACAGGAGATTCTTGGACACGAAAGAGACACCTGGATGGTATGCTGTCTCCCAGGTGCCAGGATGAGGGATGTCTTGGATTGGGTCCACAGTATTCTAAAGGGGAGAGTGAACTGCTGGAAGTCATGGTACCAATGATGTACAGTAGGGAGGAAATGGGAGGAGATCCTGAAGAGACAATATGGGGAGCTGGATAGAAAGCAGAAAAGCATGACCTCCAGGATAGTAATTTCTGGATTGCTGCCCGAGCCATGCACCAGTGAGGTCAAGAATAGGATGATTTGGCAGATGAATGAGTGGCTGAGGAATTGATGCAAGGGGTAGGGTTCCAGATTTCCAGATTACTGGGATCCCTTCTGGGGAAGGTAGGACCTGTATTAAAAAGGACAGGTTAGACCTGAACCCGAGGAGGACCAATATCCTTGTGGGCAGGTTTGTTACAACTGTTGAATAGGGTTTAAGCTAATTTGTCAGGGGAATGGGAGGGGTGGGGCTGTTGGTATATGTGTAGATGCAGTGTGTAATGAGACTGTGAGGATGGACAGGCAGATGATAGGGCAAAACTGCAGTCAGTGGGATGAGCTGACGTGTAACATGGGAGGAAAATCAAAAAGGGTGATGAATACAGGACTGAAGGTGTTATATTTGAATGCATGTGGTATATAGAATAAGGTGGATGATCTTGTAGTGCAGTTAGAGATTGGCATGTACAATGTTGTGGGCATCACTGAGATGTGGCTGAGGAAGATCATAGTTGGAAGCTTAACATCCAAGGATACAGCTTTTATCAAAAGGACAGGCAGGTATGAAGAGGGGGTGGGGTGGCTCTGTTGGTTAAAAAAAAATTAAATCAAATCATTAGAAAAAAGTGGCATAGGATCAGAAAATGTAGAATCTTTGTGGGTAGAGTTAGGAATCTGCAAGTAAAAAGACCTTGATGGGTGTTGTATACAGGCCTCTGATCAGTAGTCAGGATGTGGGGTACAAATTACAAAAGGAGAAAGAAGAGGCATGTTAAAGGGTCATGTTATAATAGTCATTGGGAATTTCAAAATGCAGGTAGATTGGGAAAATCAGATTGGTACTGAATCCCAAGAGATATAATTTGTAGAATGTCTATGAGATGGCTTTTTTTTTAAAAAAAAGGTTGTGGTTGAGCCCACAAGGGAAAAGGCAATTCTGAGTTGGGTGTCATGTCATGAACAAGATTTGATTTGGGAATTTAAGGTAAAGGATCCCTTATAAGGCAGTAATCATAGTATGATAGAATTCATCCTGCAGTTTAAGAGGGAGAAGCTAAAGTCAGATGTATTGGTATTATAGTGGAGTAAAGGGAATTACAGATGCCTGAGAGAGGAGCTACCAAGATTGATTGGAAGGGCACTCTAGCCGTGATGATGGTAGAACAACAACAGTTGGAATTTCGAGGGGAAATTTGGAAGGTGCAGGATGAATGCATCTTAAAGGTGCAGAGTATTCTAAAGGGAAGATGAGGCAACTGTGGCTGACAAGGGATGTCAAAGACAGCAGAACGGGAAAGAGAGGGCAAAAATTAGTGGGAAGTTAGAGGATTGTGAAGCTTTAAAAACCAATAGAAGGTAACTAAACATACCATAAGGAGCGAAAAGGCAAAATACTGTATGTAGGTAAGCTATCCAGATATAAAGAGTAAACAAGAGGCAAGAGTAGATATCAACCGTTGGAAAATGATGCTAGAGAGGTAGTAATGGCAGACGAACTTGGTTATTTTGCATCAATCAGCACTGTGACAGACACCATCAGTTTGCCAGAAATTGGAGAGTGTCAGGGGGCAGAGGTGAGTGTACTATCGAGAAGGTGCTTGGAAGCTGGAAGGTCTGAAGATAGACAAGTCACCTGGACTAGAAGAACTACACCCAGGGTTCTGAAAGAGGTAGCTGAAGAGATTGTGGCGGTATTAGTAGTGTCACATCACTAGATTCTGGAATGGTTCTGGAGGAATGGAAATCCATCATTAAGGATCAGGTTTTGGGGTACTTAGAGGCAGACGATAAAATAGGCCAAAGTCAGCGTGGTTTCATTAAAGGGAAATCTTGCCTGACAAATCTGTTGGAATTCTTTGAGGAAACAACAAGCAGGATAGACAAAGGAGAGTCAATATATGTTGTTTACTTGAATTTTTCGTAGGCCTTTAGCAAGGTGCCACTCATGAGACTGTTTAACAAGATAAGAGCCTATGGTATTACAGGAAAGTGACTAGCATGAGTAGAAGATTGTCTGACTAGCAGGAGGCAAAGAGTGTAACCCTTGGTTTCTTTGAGTTTCTCTTCTCCACTACCAGCCTTTTGATCTAGCAGGGTGAATAAACACACTCTTTTTCACTAATATTAATGTATATTCAATCACTGTTGTAAGGTCATTACCTGGTATGGGGTATTTTTCTATTTATGGGATAGAAATTGCTGGCACAAGCTTGTCACTGTGATTGTTGCCTGTGATCACTCCACTTCTGAACTTGCATTTCGTATAACTGTCATGGGCTTTAGGGGCATGACCTGATGCTCTGAAATTTTTAAGCAATTGAAAATAAAAATACATTTCAATTCAGACATAAGCCTTTAAAATTTAAAGTCAGTGCAAACACTTAAAGCTTATTAACAAAAAGTTTATTAACAAAAAGGTCAAACAACTCACTTCTCTTTCTTTCCTCCTGTCCATCCCTCCAGTCTCTATTGCGATCCTTGGGGTTATGGATCCTTCACCAGATCTAATGGGGTACAAGGCTGGAGAGCTGATAACTCCCAAAGGAAATGCTGGGAAGATTGAGCTCTGCTGATCAATGGACATGGTTCAGTAGCTTCAGTATGTTGTAACCGACTAAAACGGTCACATGGAAGAGTAAACCTTCAGGAGAGAGAGTTGGGAAGATGTTGGAGTCCATCGTTAGAAGATGTTGGAGTCCATTATTAGTCCATCATTAGAGTCCAGAAAAATCTCACTATCCTGATGCAATATCTTATACCTTTTAAACACAAAATAACAACGAATGTTCAATTTCAATGGCTAAAGTCACCGACTCAACTTTAAAATCTAGAATCTAGTCAGGTATCGTTGCAGAATTACATATTTACAATGGGTGAACATCTCAAGCAGCAGCTTATTGAATATTCAAAGGAAATGAGGATGGGGTAGCTGGCAGTGTGTACTGAGACTGCTAGCAAGGAGAGGCTGATGATGGTGCAAAATTGCAGTCAACGGGATGAGTTTCAATGTAAAAGCGGGACAAAATCTGAAAGGAAGAGGAATACAGGACTGAAGGTGTTATATTTGCAGTATATGGAGTAAGTTAGAGATCAGCATGTATGACATTGTGGGCATCACTGAATCGTGTCTGGAAGATGATAGCTGGGAGCTTAACGTCCAAGGATAAACGTTGTATTGAGATGACAGGCAGATAGCCAGAGAGGGTTGCGTGGCTCTCTTGGTAAAACATGAAATCGAATCCTTTGAAAGAGGTGACAATGGATCAGAAGGTGTAGAATCGTTGTGAGTAGATAAACTGCAAGGGTAAAAACACATTGATGGGAATTATATAGAGACCTCTAAACAGTAGCAAAGATGTGGTCTACAAATTACAACAGGAGATAGAAAATGCAAGTTAAAGGGGCAATGTTATGACAGTCAAGGGGGATTTCAATATGTAGGTAGATTGGGAAAATCGGGTTGATGCTGGATCCTAAGAGGGGAGTTTGTGGAAGGCTGACGAGATGGCTTTTCAGAGCAACTCATGGCTGAGCCCACTAGGGGGTTAGCTATTCTGGACTGGGTGTTGTGCAATGAACCAGAATTGATTAGAGAGCTTAAGGTAGAGGAACCCTTAGGGGATGTGATCATAATATGGTTGAACTCACCCTGAAATCTGAGAGGGAGAAACAAAAGTCAGATGTATCAGCATTACAGTGGATTAAAGGGAATTTCAGAGGTATGAGAGAGGAGCTGGCCAAGGCTGAATGGAAGGGATAGCAGGGATGATGGCAGAGCAGCAAAGGCTGGAATCTTGGGAGCAATTCAGAAGGTGCAAGATAGATACATCCCAAAGAAGAAGTAGTGTTCTAAAGGTAGGAATGCGCAACCATGGCTGACAGGAGAGGTCAAAGCCAACATGAAAGCAAAGGGAGGGTATGTAATAGAGCAAAAATTAGTCTGTAGTTAGAGTACTGAGAAGCTTTTAAAAGCCAATAGAAGGCAACTAAAAAGTTATAAAGAGGAAAGCAATGGAATACAAAGGTAAGCTAGCCTAAAATATTAAAGAGGATACCAAAAGTTTCTTCTGATAGATAAAGTGTAAAAGACAGATGAGAGTAGATATCGAACTGCTGGAAAATGATGCTGGAGACTAGGGGCAAGGAAATAGTGGACAAACTGAATCGTAATCTGCATCAGTTTTCACTGTGGAAGGCACTAGCAATACACCAGAACCTTGAGAGTGGCAGGGGGAAGGAATGAGTGAAGTTGCCATACTAGGGAGAAGAAGATGCTTGGAAAACTGAAAGGTCTGAAGGTGGAAGAGTCCCCTGGATCAGATGGTCTACATCCCAGGTTTTGAAAGATGTAGCTGAAGGGATTGTGGAGGCATTAGTAATGATCTTTCAAGAACCAATAGGTTCTGGAATAGTTCTGGAGAACTGGGAAATTGCAAATGTCACTCCACTCTTAAAGAATGGAGAGAGGCAGCAGAAAGAAAATTATGGGCCATTTAGACTGACCTCAGTGGTTGGGAAGATGTGGCATTGATTGTTAAGGATATGGTTTTGGGGTACTTGTAGGGGCATGATAAAATTGACCAAAGTGGGCATGGTTTCCTTTAGGGGAAATCTTGCCAGGCAAATCTGTTGGAATTCTTTGAAGAAACAACAAGCAGGAGAGACAAAGGAGAATTGGTTGATATTGTGTACAGTACTTGGATTTTCAGAAGGCCTTTGACAAGGTGCCACACATGAGGCTGCTTAAAAAGTTAAGACCCCATGTGAAAGATACCAGCATGGGTAGAGCATTGCTGATTGGCAGAAGACAAAGAAAGGGATTAAAGGGATCCTTTTCTGGTTGTCAGCCAGTGACTATTGGTGTTGCACAGGGTCTGTGTTGGGAACTGCTTTTTACGCTATATGTCAATGACTTGCATGATGGAATCGATGGCTTTGTGTCCAATACAAAGACATGTAGAGGAGCAGGAAGTTTTGATGACAGTGGGCAAAGATGTGGTAGATGGAATACAGTGCCTGAAAGTGTATGGTCATGTACGTTGGTAGAAGAAAAAAAGCATAGACTATTTTCTAAATGGAGAAAAAATTTAAAAAATCTGAGTGCAAAGGGACTTGGAAGTCCTCATGCAGAATTCCCTAAAAGTTAATTTGTAGGTTGAGTTGGTGGTGAGGAAGGCAAATGCAATGTTCACATTCATTTCAAGAGGACTAGAATATAAAAGCAAGGATGTAATGTTGAGGCTTTATGAGGCACTGGTGAGGCCTCACTCGGAGTATTGTGAGCTGTTTCGGGCCTCGTATTTAAGAAAGGATGTGCTGACATTGGAAATAGTTCAAAGGAGGTTCACGAAAATGATTCCAGGATTGAAAGGCTTATCATATGAGGAGCGTCTGATGGCTCTGGGCCTTTATTCACTCGATTTCAGAAGAACAAGAGGGGTATCTCATTGAAACCTATCAAATGTTGAATGGCCCTGATGGAGTGGAGATGGGGAAGATATTTCCTATATTGGGTGAGTGTAGGACCAGAAGACACAGCCTCAGAATATAAGGACATCTATTTGGAACGGAGACAAGAAGGAATTTCTTTAGCCAGAGAGTGGTGAATCTGTAGAATTTGTTGCCATAGATAGCAGTGGAGAGCAAGGTATTGGGTATATTTAAGCAGAGATTTATAGTTTCTGGATTAGCCAGGGCAGGAAGGGATGTGGGAAGAAGGCAGGAGATTGGGGCTGAGAGAGAAATGGATTCCTGAATATAAAACTAGCCAGAAATTACAAGTGATAAAAGCAGACCTGAGCGTTCAATGGCAAGGATACGCCTGTGTTAGTATAGGAGATAATCTCTTAATGCCGTCCCTGATTGCATTCTGGAGTTTTCACAATCACTGATAGCATGAACATTCATCTTTTATCTTGCAATGTGTAGCTTCAATGGGACAAAATCAGAGTGCCCCACACCCAATGATTTGTTTCACTAGCCAAAGTAATAGTTGGAAAATAAATTGTGAACAGGTTTTGTTTCCTTAGGGTTGAATCTCATTTCAATTAATCCATAATTATGCTATCTATAATTTCATTCCTCTAGAAAGTTCCCTAACACTGTAATTCCATGTTGGACAATGCAGAAGCTCTGACAGGTACAATAAAATCCAGATCAATTTATTCTTCAAAGTCATGGTTCAATAACTTCTCAACACTCATTGTTCCAACTGCCATCAGAAAAATAGGCTCCTGGATGATGTGTTTGTGATCTTTCTGAAGTGGCTTTAGGCAGATTTCAGATGAAGAGAATCAATCTCATCCTATCCATCCATTCTTCCAAAAAAGCTTGATTATCATTTCTTTCCATCCAACGAGGCCATTCCATTGGTCCTCATCCATACCTCATAACAACAGAGGAGGTCTGAAAAGATGATACAAGGGCAACAAAATACTTAAGCTCATTTAAAAATAAGCATATTCTTTTCCTTTATAAATTCATAACTACTTGCATTGTAACAGCAGTGTGTCAAATGAATTTATCTGCTGATGAGTTCTACTAATTACAAGTTTTAAGCACGGTAACTATGCAAAATATATAGGCATATAATTCAATGGCAGTCTGTGTGTGCACTGGTGGAAGTGTCATTGCTGGAGGTGAATGTATAATTTATGACCAGCAGGATTATCTTAGGGTTGGAGGCAGTCAGATGAATTCAGAGCTTTAAAGGTGGCAGATTAATTCCATTCTCACAGGCATGGAGGTAAGTGAATGTAACGTGCGTATTTTTACAATGAAGACTAAGGTATAATTTAGATTAGACAAGTGCTGAATATTATGAAGTATATCATAATATTGGTTGAAAAAAGTTTGCTTAATGTTTTTAAATGTGTTGCGGACTATACAATAAGTAACGCTGTTGAATAACTAATTAATGCATTGAACAGGTGTAACAAGAATGAACATTTCTTTAAATAGTGATCTTTCGAATAGCTGGAAAAGTAGTAAGGAAGGTTTGGAGTCACTTACTTGTGTTTCTCTAAAGTCTAGTAGTGTGCTAGTGAGCATAATGTGTGGATTTTAATGCCTTGTTATTGTTTGCTCACTGTATCCACGTCCTGCAAGTTCACTTCACATGGCTGATCATTTAACCATGTAAAAGTTAACGAACAACACAAAAATATATCCAATGTAATTATTCCTATTAATAATTAACTGTTCCTTATTAACAAATGTTTTACACTTTGGCTCGAGAGTAATGCTGTTTCGTTTAACTGTATTCATCTATGGGTAAATGACATTTAAACTTGAACTTGACTGAATATTCAAAGTACATTTATTATCAAAGTATGTATACAATTTACAACCTTGAGATTCGTCTCCTTACAGGCGGCCATAAAACAAGGAAACCCAACAGAACTTATTATAAAAGAAGACTGTCAAAACACCGAATGTGCAGATAAAAAAATTCTGCAAACAATAAAAGTAAGCAAATAACATTCAGAACTGAAGTTCACGTAAGTGAGTCCACAGCCTCGAAACCAGTCATCACCACAGCTGAAGCAGGAGCCTGTTAGTTGCTGGCCACAGCCTCATTTTAGCACAGAGACAAGTAAACCTCATGAATAGCCAAGTTGAACACTGTCCCTCTCCTCCGGCCCTGACACTCTGAACTTTTCAATCTGGTCCACCGCTTAAATCCACCAAACAGCAGTTTGTTCCTTGGTCTTGCACTGAGGCCCTGCTGTTTGGATACACTTTCGGGACCGGGACCCGCTGCCTTGATTTGGCCTGTACCCAACTTTCCAATCCGATCCGGTGCTTAAATCAGTTGCATATCAGCTTGTTCCTTGCTCTTGGGCCTGGGCCTGGGCCTTGCCACCTCGACTCAGCCTCGTCTCTGTTCTGCCACTTCGAATCGGTTCTGAGTCCGTTCCAACAATGGCCAAATATTGGCTCGTTCCCCGTTCACTGGCACAGGCCCTGCTGCCTGGATTCAGCCCACACACGCAATGCAGCAAACGTCCTGCACCTTCAAGATTTCAGTTCACACTGCAAAAATGCCAGGTCGTAAGGGTGATTCAAAAGCTCAACTTGAAAGGGAGGTTACAGTGATTGATTGCAGTGATTGTTTTCCAGAAAAAGTGTGATTAATAAAGTAGTTAATAATTTGGTTTGCTGGCAGCAAGTCATTGTTATGTTTCCCCAACACCATCTTACACCGGGATGTACAGATATTTGCCAGAAATATTGTTGCTTTGAAAACACAGGACTGAACCATCTTCCAAATGGTGTTCTTCCAACTTCCTGATGTAACTTGACATTGTTGCCTTTTTTAGCAATAACAACAAAAACCTTTAGGGAACATTGCAGTAATTGTTCTGGGGTAGGTTATGGCTGAGCAAATAGTTTGTATCTGAGAATGACAGATGAAACGTGGCCAACCTATATTTTTAAAGACCGACGTCCTTGCTGAGTTGTGAAATGTAGTAATTCTGTAGAGTTTGGTTTTTCTAGATTCAAATAATCGATTGTCATCCTTCAATACACGAGTGTAAAGGTATACATGATGATTGGATCGGATGCAGCATAAAAACAATAAATATAAAAGCTATCCTACAAATGCACTGTAAAATTCACTGTTGAGTGTGCCCACATACACAAGGTTAGCTTATTAGCTTAGATACATAGACTGATTCTATGTATATACATAAATTGTTGTTACTAAGTGGTTATAATGCACACAATGCAATCCTTTCATATCTGACAATGGGAATAGGTAGTGAGCAGGGCTTGTGGAATTGTCTTGAACTGACTGATCCCTTCATGCTGTTAAAGTGAAATTCTTCTGTTGGATATTAGGCTTCAATGAGTTGTAATAGTTACAGGAACTCTATCATAGCATTCTATGATGACAGTAACTTGACACCTCAACTCTTGTCAGAAAGATCTCATCTGGTTTTCCGATTGTGATCATGCTTGTCTGATCAATACACTGGTGACAAAGCAACAGTGTAATCGAGGACGCACACAAAATACTGGAGGAATTCGGCAGTTTGGGCAGCATCTATGGAAATGGAAAAAAGCAGTCAATGTTTTGGGCCGAGACCCTTCATCAGGATTGAAAAGGAAGGGGAAAATGCCAATATCTTCCTGGGAGGGGAGGAGTACAACCTAGAAGGTGATAGGTGAAGCCAGGTGGTTGGGGGAGGGGTAACTGAAGTAAGCAGGTGATAGGTGAAAAAGTTAAAGGGTTGGAAAAGAAGGAATCTGATAGGAGAGGAGAGTAGATCATGGAAGAAATGGGAGGTAGAGGGATAACACGGGGAGATGATAGAGAGGTGAGGAGGAGCTACAAAAGGGGAGCTAGAGTGGGAAAATGAAGAAGAGGGAAAAGGAGAGTGAACATTTATCAGAAGTTGGAGAAATCAATGTTCATGGCATCAGGTTGAAGGTTACTTAAATGGAATATAAGGTATTGCTCTGCCTACCTGAAAATAGCCTCTTCTTGACAGAAGGAGGCCGTGGACTGACATGGTGGAATGGGAAAGGGGATTGGAATTGAAATGGTTGTTTGCCAGGAAATCTTGCTTTTTGCAAATGGAGTGAAGTTGCTTGACAAAGTAGTCCCTCCATTCTACATCAAGTCTCACCAACATAGAGGAGGCCACATTGAGAGCACCAGATACTGTAGACGATCCTAACAAATTTGTAGGTGAAATCTTGCTTCACCTGGAAGGGCTGTTTGGAGACCTGAATTCCTCCACCATTGATGCTTCCCTCACCCACATCTCCTCCATTCCCTGGACATTCATGCTTACCCCATCTTACCGCCACCTTAATTGATAGAGTTCATCTTGTCCTCACTTACCACCTTGGAAGCCTCTGCATCTAACACATCATTCTCCACAACTCTGCCATCTTCAAATGGGACCCTACCACCAAACGCATCTTTACCCCTCCCCACCCCAACTCTCCGCTTTCCTGCAGAGATCACTCCCTCCGTGATTCACTTGTTCCTCCCCACTAATCTCCCTCCTTGCATTTACCCCTGCAAACAGCAGAAGTGCGAGTGTCTCCCATTCATCTACTTGCCCACCTCCATTCCAGGCTCCAAGCCATCCTTCCAGGTGAGGCAATATGTCCTGATGAAAGATCTCGGCCCACAAGGTCAACTGTTTATTCATTTCCATGGATGCTGCCTGACCTACTGAGTTTCTCCGGCATTTTGTATGTGTTGCTCTGGATTTCCAGCATCTGTAGAATCTCTTGTGTTTGTAATCGAGGACAGCTGAGTTGTATTAATTTTAGCCAATGCATATTGAAATCCATTTGGTCTGCACAGTAAAACATACTTTTGTTCAAACTAAATTAATATTCTGAGGTTAGGACTTGAGGTGATGGTGGAAGCATTTCAACGGGCTACTGGATCCCGACCTAAGGAATTGAGCAGAACAAGTGGGTTCTTTCTTCACTTGTTAGCACATTACCTTTAGTGTGAGGCAGGCTGGAGGATATCAGGTAAACCTGTTATCAGCCTTAACTTCATTGCCCTCTTGATCAGGTAACCTGCTCATTACAGTTAAGTGGCAGATGTAATGAACATCTTTGTCAGCATCTCAGAGGCTTGCAGCAGCATTTGTACCCAGGATAACTCACCACTGATATCGACAGTATTTGCAGCAACTTCAAAGTAAATTTTATTATCAGAATACATAATGTATATGTCACCACATACAACCCTGAGGTTCTTTTTCCTGCAGACATACTCAAAAAATCTACAGAATAGTAACAATGACAGGATCAATGAAAGATCAGCTAGAGTGAAGATAGATAACAAACAGTGTAAATGCAAATATAAATAAATAGCAATAAATAATGAGCACATGAAATAACAAGGCAGAATCCTTAAAGTGAGATCATTAGCTATGGGAAGATTGCAATAAATGAGTGTAGTTATTCCTTTTTGTTCAAGAGTCTGATGGTTGAGGGGTGGTAACTGTTCTTGAACCTGGTGGTGCGAGTCATAGTCATACTTTATTGATCCCGGGGAAAATTGATTTTCGTTACAGTTGCACCATAAATAATTAAATAGTAATAAAACCATAAATAGTTAAATAGTAATATCTAAAATTTGCCAGGAAATAAGTCCAGGACCAGTCTATTGGCTCAGGGTGTCTGATCCTCCAAGGGAGGAGTTGTAAAGTTTGATGGCCACAGGCAGGAATGACTTCCTATGACGCTCTGTGTTGCATCTCGATGGAATGAGTCTCTGGCTGAACGTACTCCTGTGCCCAACCAGTACATTATGTAGTGGATGGGAGACATTGTCCAAGATGGCATGCAACTTGGACAGCATCCTCTTTTGAGGCTCTTGCACTTTCTACCTGATGGCAGCAGCGAGGAAAGAGTTTGGCCTGGGTGGTGAGGATCTTTGATGATGGATGTGGCTTTCCTACAACAGCATTTCATGTTGATGTGCTCAATGGTTGGGAGGGCTTTACGTGAGATGTACTGGGTTGAATCTACTACCTGTTGTAGGATTTTCAAAGGCATCAGTATTCCCATACCAGGTCATGATGTAGCCTGAATTAGAGGACATGTGCTGTAACAAGAAGTTGGACAGTTTTTTTTCTGCACCTTCTCCAAAGCCATGACATCCTTCCTTTAATGGGGTGACGAGAACTGCATGCAATACTCCAGATGGGACTGAATGAGAGTAGATGAGAGCCAGGGCATGCTCTCTTCTCGCTGCTGCCATCAGGAAGAAGGTACAAGAGCCTCAGGATTCACACCAACAGGTTCAGGAACAGTTACTACCCCTCAACCATCAGGCTCTTGAACCAGAGGGGACAACTTCACTCACCCCATCACTGAACTGTTCTCACAACCTATAGACTCACTTTTAAGGACTCTTCATTGATATTTATTGCTTATTTATGTGTTGTTATTACTTTGTTTTTCTTTCTTTTTGTATTTTCACACTGCCCTGTTGGGTGGTCTTTTGTTGATTCAATTACGGTTATTGGGTTTATTGAGTATGCCCGCAAGAAAATAAATCTTGGGGTTGTATGCAGTAGCATATGTACTTTGATAGTAAATTTACTTTGAACTAACTAGAGTATTATAAAGCTGCAACATAACTTCCTGACTTTTGAACTCATTACCTTGACTAACGAAGGCAAGCACGCCATATGCCTTCTTAACCATCGTATCAATCTGTGTAGCCTCTTTCAGGAAGCTATGAACTTGGAGCCCGAAGTCCCTCTGTTCATCAGTGCTGTTAAGGGCCTTGCCCTCAACAGTTTATCATGTTTTTACATTAGACCTACCAAGGTGCAACACATCACATTTGGCTGAGTTAAACTCCATCTGCCATTTCTCTGCCCATATCTCTGCCCATATCTGCAATGCAATCCAGCTGTATTCTTTGCCAGTCTTCTATGCTATCCACTGTACAGCCAATCTTTGTGTCATCTGCAAACTTACTAACCCACTCATCTACATTTTCATCTGGGTCATTTAATGCATACACATCACAAACAACAGAGGTCCAGTCCAGCACATGGGCCATACCCCTCCATTCCCTACATATTTAAAAGTTTCTTAAACACCACTATTGTACCTGCTTCCAGAACTAGCCTTGGCAGCCAGAGATCAGGCACGTACTCTTGTGTTTTAAAAAAAAACTTGTCCACACATCTTGACACTCCCTTTTCACCTTAAAATGTGTGCCCTTTAGTCTTCTGCATTTCTAACATGTGAAAAGAGATTTTAACTATTTGTCCTACCTTTACCTCTCATAATTTTATGAATGTCTATCAGGTCGCTTGAGAATATTTCCAGAGCAAATAACCCAATCTCTCTTTATAGCTCATGGCCTCGATTTCAGGCACCATCCTGGTGAACCTTTCTGCACCCTTTTCAAAGGTTCCACATTCTTTCTGTAATGGAGGACCAGATTGTGTACTACCTCAAGTACAGCCTAACCAATCAAGTTTCTTTCTCAACTTCTTCCTTAGTCAGCACCCTGACCAATGAAGAACGTAAGCCACTTTCAGCGAGCTCTGGACTTGCTCTCCAAACTTCCCTGCATATCAATGCAGTTGAGGGTCCTGCCATTTAACTGTACACTTCTTTCTTACTTTGATCTCCCAAAGTGCGACACCTTGTATTTGCTCAGATGAAACCTCATCCATCCACCCATATCTGTAGCTGATCTAAATCCTGCTGCACCTTTTGATCACTATACAGTCTCCAACTCCACCAGTCTTTGAAAGTGATAGCCTGATTTTTGATGTGATTATTTGAAAATAATGCAGTGTAAAAAAATTTTGTGCTCTTTGCATGTGGCTTGCTGTGCAATCACAGTGCTTTACCTTGGGTAATACGTGGTTTGCAAATTAAGTCCTTTTAGAACAGAGGTGAGGAGGAATTTCTTTAGCCAAAGAGTGGTGAATCTGTGAAATCCTTTGCCACAGGCAGCTGTGGAGGCCAAGTCTGTATATATGTTTAAGGCAGAGGTTGATAGATTCTTGATTGGTCAGGGCATGAAGGAATATGGAGAGTAGGCAGGAGATTGGGGCTGAGAGGAAAATTGTATCAGCCATAGTGAAATAGTGGATTAGATTCCACAGGCCAAATAGCTTAATTCTGCTCCTATGTATTATGGTCTTAAAACAGACCGACACATTATTTTATTCAATTTGATTTTTATTTTTTTTGTATTTATTACCTGCCAGCTACTTTCCTTTCACGTTATTGGTAGCAAATTGAATACTCTAAACGCCATCCTTCATTTCATTTTTAAGATTCAGATTGTTTTTAGATTTTACCCTCATATTACGAAGAAACCGCTTCTCCCAGCTTGCATTGAAGCTGTGGGCAACTCTAGTTAGTTGGCCCTTGTTCAGTTAACAAGTGATTGAGCTTAGCCAGCGAGGCCAGCGTTTAATTGCTCATCCCTCGTTGCCCTTGAGAAGATGGGGGTGAGTCACCCTCTTGAACAGCTGCAGCCCTTGAGGTGTGCGTATAGCCACACTGCTGTGTGGGAAGGGGTTCCAGGATTTTGACCCAGCCATAGTGAAGCAACAACAATACATTTGCAAGTCAGGATAGTGACAGGCTTCAAGGTGAACTTCCAGGAGCTTGTGTTTGTGTGCTTTGGCTACCCTTGTCTGGTAGAGATCAGGGTTTGGAAGATGTGGTCAAAGGAGTGTTGGGAAATTGCTGCAGTGTAGCCATTGTGTGTCCGTGGTAGAGTGAGTGAATGGTTGTGGGTGGGTTGCCTGTCAAGTGGGCTGCCGTGTCTTAGATTGTGTCGAGCTTTGTGAGTGTTGTTGAAGATGCTCTCATCCAGGCAAGCGGAGAGCATTCCATCGCACTCAGACTTAAGTCTTGTATGTGACGTACAGGCTTTGGGGTGTTAGGAGGCAAGTTCTTCACAGCAGGATTCCTAACCTTTGACCTTCTGTTGTAGCAATTTTTTGTGTATGGCTACTCAAGTTCAACGACAACAGCACATCCCTTTCCGATGAGGTAAACACATTCTACAGACTGTCTGAGCCAAAGGAATTGATGTATCATCAGCCACCATGACAGTCTCTAGTGCATCTGAACCCACAGGGACTATTGCAGATGTAAGGTCAGTCTTCCAGAGAGTGAACACGCATTAAGCATTTAGCCTAGATGGTGTCCCTGGCTGTGAGCTTAGATCCTGCACAGATCAGCAGGCAGAAGTATTTGTGGACATTTTTAATTTCTCCCTGCTTCAATCTGAGGTTCCCACTTGTTTAAGAAGACCACTGTCATCTGGTATCTAAGGAAAACAAGGTGATGTGCCTTATTGACTACTGCCTGGTGGCTCTGACATCCACCATCATGAAGTGCCTTAAGAGACTGGTCACTGGCACATATTAACTCTAGCCTCTTAGACAAGATCTGCCTAATGCCTACCATCGAAACATGTCTACAGCAGATGCCATCTCTCTAGCTCTGTACTCAGCTCTGGAACGTCTGAACAGTAAAGACACTTACGTTAGACTACTGTTTATTGACTATAGCTCCATCTTCAATACAATTACTCCAAGCAAGCACATCACCAAACTCTGAGACCTGGTAGTCAACATCTCCCCCTGCAACTGAATTCTTGACTTCCTGACCAATAGACCACAATCAGTAATGATAAGCAGCAACATCACCACCACAATTGTTGTCAATGCAGGTGCTCCACAAGGTCGAGTTCTCAACCCCTTTTCTGCTCCTTGAACATTCATGACTGTGTGGCCAGATTCTGCTCTAATTCCAGGTTTGCAAATGATGCCACCATAGTGAGTTATATCTCAAGTAACAATGAACCGGAGTACAGGATGGAGATAGAGAACTTAATAATATGATGTCGTGATGGCAGTCTTTCCTTCAGTGTTTCTAAACAAGAGAGCTGGTCATTGACTTCAGACAGAAGAGCAGTGTGCATGCTTTTGCTTACATCAGTGGTGCTGAGGTTAAGGATTAAGAAAGTAAAGTTCCTGGGAGTGAACATCTCCAGTAGCCTGCCCTAGTCCAACCACATGGATGTCACACCCAAGAAAGCTCACCAGCACCTCAGGAGGCTAAAGAAGTTTGGTATGTCCCCATTGACCGCCTCCACTGATGAGGATTGCTGTGTGTTCTCGCACTTCCCTTTCCTGAAGTCCCCAGTCAATTCCTTGGTCTAACTGATGTTGAGTGCAAGGTTGTTGTGACACTGCTCAGCCGATCTACCACTCATCTTCTTCTCCACCTGAGATCAGTCATAATCTTATTGAAGGCCTGTGCGAATGAGTGTTCAACTCCTGCTATTTTGCATGCACTGCTTTTGTGTGCCCTTGCCCTCTTACTCACATTATATAGTGGATTACGTACCCTGCATCCCCCAGTCATTTTTTCTCTGTGCGGCCAGTTAAGCTGTCAAAGTCTCCTGTCAGGGTTGGTGCAGTGTGGCGTGCACTACAGAGTGGGATGGTTCACTGCACTTGCATTCTTTTTGCTTAATAAGTGACACCTTGTTATGTCGTTGCTAGGCCACCTTGCTTGTTTTAGCTGTCATTCAAAGTGGCTAAATAGTAAACTGCAGCCAACAGTTTTCTTTTATCTAAGCGATTATATATCATGGCGTTGAAATACCGTTTGGGAGCATGGCAGAATCCCAATAGATTCTGACATCAAGGAGGGAGTAAGGTGCAATGCCATGTCGTCAGTATTGTACCTGTATTTCATGAGGAAAACACATGTTAAATCCCAGTGTTCCTGAACACTTAACATCTCAGAGAATCTATCCTGGGTTCAATGTGCTGAGGAAGGCATACCTGTGACTCTACTTCATTTGAAGTTTGGGAAGATTTAGTATGTCACCAAAAACTTACAGGTTTCTATAGATGTAAGGTGTACCATTAAGACTAAAGTGAGCATTAAAATGTACAGTGAAATGCACTATTTACATTAACAACCAACACACCCTGGGGTGTGCTGGGACAGCCTGTCAGGGTCACCATGCTTCGCCGCCCACACAGCGCGCCCACAATGTTCGACAGAACACAACCAGCGGCAAACAACAATAAAAGCCAGATTCATTGCAACCTCCCAGCCACGCGCACACAGTCATTTCACTCCAGGACAAGTCCCCAACTCCAGTGGGCACAGAGTCAGGCTGCAGACGCCTGGCTTCAAGTTCTCCAGTGGATTCTCGGTCTCTGTTCCATCCAATGGGCCTTGAGTTCAGGGTTTCCGATTCATCCTCAGCATCAACCCCAGGCAGGATGGTCACCGAAAACCCAGTCTTGAAACCTGGATTGATGGCGGGACCCTGAACACCAGGTCTCAGACTGACTCATGAACCCGGGGAGTCAGCGGAACTTGTTCCATTCCTCCTGCCCACACAGAATTCTGACTCCAAAACCCACCAACAACTGACTGACCTGGTACAGAGCTCATCCACTCTCTACCGGTCCGAATTCTAATATCCAAATCTCTCTGCCAAGACCCCTGCTGTTTTTGCAGTAGCTTTCCACAATGTCTAAGCAGACAGCTTCTCAGGCCCTGTGGTCTTATCCATCTTAATTTGTCTCAAGAGAGCACACACCTCCTCGTCTGTAATCTGGATATGGCCCATAACGTCTGTACTCTTCTATAAACCCTGTGTTATATAGACCCCGTGCCCTATAGACCCTTAATCCATAGACCTTGTGCCTGCCTTCCAAGTAAATATACGTTTGTAAAAAAAAAATTAAGATCTCCTCCAGCTATTTTGGTTCCGTGGACTAGGCTGATTTTCAAAAGGACCAATTTTGTCCCTTGATATCCATTTGCTCAATATATCTATAGAAGCCCTTGAAGTTCTCCTTCACCAAGTAATGGCAGACAAACCCTGCCATAGCTATTGTGTGACTGGTTCTGCCTCTAGCCTCTCCTGCAACTGCCTTTTTGCTCTCACAACAGCCTTCCGTAGGATGTACCTGGACTTCTTGTAGGCTTTTAGATTGTTGGTCTTGAACGTCACAGATCCACCAATTCAAAACACATTTGTAAATGTTCCTCCACCTCTCTTCAGCAACCTCAGCACTGCCCAGACTCCTTCAGACTGGCCTGGTTGAAGTCTCTCATGTCAGCAGGGTGTGTTTTCTCATGACAATGTGGCGTGTTGTTCCAACGTGAGAGCGTGTAATACTGCATCTTCTATTACGAAATGAGGTGGGGCAGGTGACACAAGTTGGTGTAGGGGAGCACTTTGCATCCAGCGACCACAATGCTATGGGTTTCAAAGTAAATATGCAAAGAGATACGCCAATTTTGATGGCATCAGGAATGATCTGGCAGTGTGAGTTGGAACAGGCTGTTTTCTGGCAAAGGTATACTTGGAAAGTGGGAGTCCTTCAAAAATGAAACTTTGAGAGTACAAAGTTGGAATAAAAGGTAAAGATAAAGTGTATGGAACCTTGATTTTCAAGAGATATTGTGACCCTAGTTAAGAGGAAAAAGTAGATGCATAGCAAGTATAGGCAAGTAGGAACAAATGAGGTGCTTATGGAGTACAAGAAATATGAGAGAACACATTGGACAGCGTTAGGAAGGCTAAAAGAAGGCATGAAGTTGCTCTAGCAGACAAGGTGAGGTAGAATCCTAAGGAATTCTACAGATATGTTAAGAGCAAAAGGAAAGGAAAGCTAGGGACAAAGTTGGTCCTCTGGAAGACCAGAATGGTAATCCATGTGTGGAGCCAAATCAGATGGGGGAGATTTTAAATGCATTCTTTGCATCTGTATTTACATGGGTGATGGATATGGAGTCTTACAGAAGTGAGGCAAAGTGGCATCAACCTCATGGATACTGTACAAATTACAGAGGAGAAGGTGTTTGCTACTCTGAAGCAAATCAGGTTTGTGAGGTTGATGTTCTGGAGCATGTTGATATTAAGGGAGAGGAGGTGTTGGAGTTGTTAAAATACATTAGGACAGATAAGTCCCCGGAGCCTGACGGAATATTCCCCAGGCTGCTCCACAAGGCGAGGGAAGAGATTGCTGAGCCTCTGGCTAGGATCTTTATGTCCTCGTTGTCCTCGGGAATGGTACCGGAGGACTGGAGGGAGGTGAGTGTTGTCCCTTTGTTCAAAAAAGGTAGTAGGGATAGTCCGGGTAATTATAGACCAGTGAGCCTTACGTCTGTGGTGGAAAAGCTGTTGGAAAAGATTCTTAGAGATAGGATCTGTGGGCATTTAGAGAATCATAGTCTGATCAGGGACAGTCAGCATGGCTTTGTGAAGGGCAGATCGTGTCTAACAAGCCTGATAGAGTTCTTTGAGAAGGTGACCAGGCATATAGATGAGGGTAGGGCAGTGGATGTGATCTATATGGATTTTAGTAAGGCATTTGACAGAGTTCCACATGGTAGGCTTAGTCAGAAAGTCAGAAGATGGGATCCAGGGAAGTTTGGCCAGGAGGATTCAGAATTGGCTTGCTTGCAGAAGGCAGAGGGTCGTGGGGAGGGAGTACATTCAGATTGGAGGGTTGTGACTAGTGGTGTTCCACAAGGATCGGATCTGGGACCTCTACTTTTTGTGATTTTTATTAACGACCTGGATGTGGGGGTAAAAGGGTGGATTGGCAAGTTTGCAGATGACGCAAAGGTTGGTGGTGTTGTAGGTAGTGTAGAGGATTGTCAAAGATTGCAGAGAGACAGTGATAGGTTGCAGAAGTGGGCTGAGAAGTGGCAGATGGAGTTCAACCCGGAGAAGTGTGAGGTGGTACACTTTGGAAGGACAAACTCCAAGGCAGAGTACAAAGTAAATGGCAGGATATTTGGTAGTGTGGAGGAGCAGAGGGTTCTAGGGGTACATGTCCACAGATCCCTGAAAGTTGCCTCAGAGGTAGATAGGGTAGTTAAGAAAGCTTATGGGGTGTTAGCTTCCATAAGTCGAGGGATAGAGTTTAAAAGTCGCGATGTAATGATGCAGCTCTATAAAACTCTGGTTAGGCCACACTTGGAGTACTGTGTCCATTTCTGGTCACCTCACTATAGGAAGGATGTGGAAGCATTGGAAAGGGTACAGAGGAGATATACCAGGATGCTGCCTGGTTTAGAAAGTATGCATTATGATCAGAGATTAAGGGAGCTAGGGCTTTACTCTTTGGAGAGAAGGAGGATGAGAGGAGACATGATAGAGATGTACAAGATAATAAGAGGAATAGATAGAGTGGATAGCCAGCGCCTCTTCCCCAGGGCACCACTGCTCAATACAAGGGGACATGGCTTTAAGGTAAGGGGTGGGAAGTTCAAGGGGGATATTAGAGGAAGGTTTTTCACTCAGAGAGTGGTTGGTGCGTGGAATGCACTGCCTGAGTCAGTGGTGGAGGCAGATACACTAGTGAAGTTTAAGAGACTACTAGACAGGTATATGGAGGAATTTAAGGTGGGGGGTTATATGGGAGTCAGGGTTTGAGGGTCGGCACAACATTGTGGGCCAAAGGGCCTGTAATGTGCTGTACTATTCAATGATTCTATAAATCCTCAGGGCCTGACAAGGCGTCCCTTGGACCCTGCAGGAGGCAAATGCAGAAATTGCTGGGGCCCTAGCAGAGATACTAAAACATCCTTAGTGACAGTGGATGAAGGCAAGGCAGTGGATGTTGTCTACAGGCCTACAGGCATCTGACAAGGTCCCACATGGGAGATTAGTCTAGAAGGTTCAGTCACTCAGCATTCAGGATGAGGTAGTAAACTGGATTAGACATTGGCTTTGTGTGGCAAACCAGAGAGTGGTAGTAGATGTTTGCCTCTCTGACTGGGAGGCCTGTGACAATTGGTATGCCGGAGGGATCGGGTCCTTCGTTGTTTGTCATCTGTATCAATGTTCTGGATGATAATGTGGTTTACTGGATCAGCAAATTTGCGAATGACACCAAGATTGGGGGTGTAGTGGACAGTGAGGAAGGCTATATTGGCTTGCAGAGGGATCTGCATTAGCTGGAAAATGGCAGATGGAGTTTAATGCTAACAAGTGCAAGACTTTAAACTTTGGAAAGACCAACTAGTGTAGGTCTCACACAATGAAAGGTGGAGCACTGAAGGTTGTGGTAGAAGAAAGGGATCTGGGAATATAGATTCATAATTTGTTGAAAGTGGTGTCACAGTTAGATTGTGACCTAAAGAAAACTTTTGGCACTTTGGCCTTCATAAATCCATGCTGAACTTCTCTATGACTGTTGATCACAATACTCAGCACTACTGTAATATTATTCCCTGCCACTGCCTCCCACCCCTCCTTGCGTGCTTCATCAGTGTTTTCAGCAGAGCACTGTATATCAGATCTTGTAAACAACCATTCCCTTTGGGTTGTTGCATCTGGGTTATTGTTTGGTTCTGGCCTGGCTACAGGCTACTTGTAGCTAGTGAGTAACCATGTTCAAATCCTGCGGTATTATGGTGACTGAGTCTTACTATTATGCTAGGGCAGACATTAGTAGATTTAAAATGGGGGCTATATGTTTAAATCAATTGGAGTGAGTGCTGAGATGATGTTTGAGACAGGTTAGATATAATCTCTGCATTCTGTAAGGGTTTCTAAAGCATTTTTACATTAGTAAACTAGATCAGAATCTTGTTAAATTGCAGCTGTTTGCTTTCATTAAAATGAACAGGGAATTAGCAGGCCGAATTCAGGCAGTTAAAATGATTTTACCAAAATTTTTATATGTACTCCAAAATATCCCTATTTTTTTAACTAAGAAGTTTTTTTGGTCAGGTTGACTCTATTATTTCATCTTTTGTTTGGAATAATAAAAGACCAAGAATTGGTAATTATCATTTACAAAAATTAAAAAAGGATGGAGGTCTTGTTCTGCCTAACTTAAGAATGTATTATTGGGCTGTTAATATACGTTATATGTGTTTTTGGTTATATTGGGCTAATAAAAATGAACGACCACCTTAGGCTGATTTGGAATTGAAAGCTGTGAAACAGTTTCACTTAACCTCGTTATTAGGAGCTCCTCTACCTGTAAAACTGGCCAAAATTGCTAATTTAAATTTGTATCCTGTAATTAAGTAGTCATTACAAATTTAGTTCCAGTTTCGTAATTTTTTTTAATCTTAAAAAAAAATTTAAACTTTTTAGTTTAATTTATCAAAATTATTTATTTAAACCTTCTTTAAGTGATCCTACCTTTCTTCTTTGGAGGAATAAAGGAGTTTATTCCTTCATGGATGTGTGTTCCAAGATGACTGATTGATGTCTTTTGGGAAATTAGTAACTAAATACTCACTCTCGTATTCACATTTCCTGCAATATCTTCAGGTCAGACACTTCTTACAAGAATACTTAAGTAATTTTCCATATATACAGGATTCTGACCTGTTAAAAATGAACCCTTTAGTGAAAGGTTTTATTGGGAAAATTTATAATTTATTGTTACAACAGCACAATCACCCTTCACTTAAGATTAAGCAAGATTGGGAGAGAGAGCTTAACATGACCTTGATAACAGAGGATTGGTTGCAGATTTTTGAATTTGGTTAACTCTTCTTCGATCTGTGCCAGTCACTCTTTAATTCAATTTAAAATTGTACATTGTTACTATTTGACAAAAGAGAGACTGTCTAAAATGTTTCCTAATGGTGATAGTGTGATAGATGTAAAACCGAAACAGCTATATTGACACATCTGTTTTGGTCCTGTTCTGTATTGAAACATTTTTGGAAATCTATTTTCTCTACAATTTCTAATTTTAAAAATTAATTTACAACCTAATAAATTGACAGTTTTGTTTGGTATAATCCCTCAATATATTCATGGTATTTCTCTATCAGACCAACATGTAATTGGATTCGTTACATTATTGGCCAGAAGGACTGTTTTATTAAAATGGAAAGGTGTCTCTGCTCCTACTTTGATACAATGGTTCTCTCAGGTGATACTACGTCTTAGTTTGGAGAAAATCAGAAGTCAAACTTTTGCTCCTCAATTGATTTTGAGAAAAGGTGGGGTTCATTTTCCCGCTACTATCATTTGATTTGAGTTAATTAATATGGTTTCCTTCCGATTTTTGTTTAAATGGATTTGAGTTGATGGATTGATGTTTTTCTTTTATGGAAGCTTGTATGACGTTTAGCTCCAGGGTTGTGCTCCCAATGGAGTTTTTTTTTCAGTTTTTTTTAGTCAGTAGGGTTTTTTCCCTCTTAGTAGGGGTTCTTTTTTGCTTTCTCTTTTTCTTTCAAAAAATATTCTTAACACTTTATTTTTTTCTTCTTATTATTGATATATTGCTTAGCTTTGTTAGTAGGTTATTTGCTAATTTAATTCTTCATTGTACATATTGACTTGATTACTTTAATGTATTTTTTGTTGATCTTTAATAATAATTAATAAAAAAGATTTTTAAATGAAATGAAAATGAACAGGGAAACACTAACGTGCCTCTTGAATCGGGTGCATAATTTGTATCTCAAGTTCCCTCTGGAAACATTGGGTGATTACCCCATGTTTGTGAAAGGTAATAATACTTTTACTCTGTAAAAGTAATTTAACTTTGAACTTTAGTACTCCTTCAGAAAAGTTGTCAACCTGAAACGTGAAACCGGTTTCTTTCTCCACAGATGCTGGTTGACCGGCTAAGTGTTTCTAGTATTATCTATTATTAGCAACACACACAAAAAGTTGGAGGAACTCAGCAGGTCAGGCAGCACTGATGAAGCGAGATAAAGCCTGGTGGTTTCAGGACGAGGCCCTTTGGGTCTCTTAGGCTGTTCTGACTTTCACAGCAAGGAAGCACCAGCTGCATGGAAGCAGTAAACCGTCGATGCTATCCGTTAGTTTATGAACTTGTGGGCATGGAATGGTGAAATGGAAGTGATAGCAAACAACGATAAATTTGTTGATTTTACTACAAAAGCTGGGATTTATGAATATGAGTTTCTCAGCCACATGGTTCAGGTGGCATTGTTGCAGGCTGGTACATAGATTACCATCCCCATCCAAAGGAGACACATCAGCTACCTTCAACGACCTCTAGCACCAGTAGCTTGTATTTTAAGCAAACAACACCAATGATTACATACAAATAACGAGTGCTGTTTTTGTTTCCAGATTGAACAAAAGGTCTCCTTGACACATCTGAAGAACATCCAGGCTGCTTTTGAAGTGAGTTTAACTGCAGTTTGCTATCACTATTAAGAATAAATTTCAATCAGACTGCAAGAGAGTGAAGCAACACTAAACTAAGTGCTCCTACCTTTTTTCATTATGTCATTATTAATTACATACCTTATTAATCTTTTTAGCTGAATTAAAATATTGATATTGTTTTATTATATCTTCTCAGTACTATCATTTGTTAGTAACACAAATTATAAAGGCAATGTTTTTCCCAAAAATATATGCAGAGTATAACACTGAAAAAGATTTCTATTCATTGTTTTCATCAGGTTTTGCCAAGTGCAAGGCTGCAAATGATTGCAAGCATTTTACCAAACCATTACCCTGATGTGGTTGCCTCCATGTTGCAAGGGATGTATAACCATTCTAAAACATCAGACTACAGACCACTTTAATAGATACAAAAAGAATCTGTGTCAAATGAACTGAACAGGGAATTCCGATTACCATTTTGGTTCTGAGCCTGCATCATTAAACTTTGATTAATTGCTCTGGTGGTGGAACCAAGCACCCATGAACAATAGAAGCTGAATTACTCCAAATTACCCACAATGCTTCTGTGGCCACTCCCTCATCAGCATAACTGTGGCCCTTCCCTTTTGCCTCCGAACACACTGCACCACAATCTCACCCTCAACTTGGTAAACTGCATCAACAAACCTGTTTGAAAACTGATTCTAAAATGATAAATGGGGCAGAGTTTAATTCAGTCAAAGCGGTCAGAGGCCAAATAGCCCATAAAGAGCCCTGAATGATACTTGATTCCAATTCTACACAGAAGGAAATTGTTTTGAAAACACAATAAATGTGGTTTAAAACTGTGGGTGCTTTACATTCTACCAATGGTAAATGCTTTCAAACACTATTTACCATGGTTGGAAGTGTGTAAGCTCCATTAGGTCAAGGAAAAAGTATTTTAGTTGGCCTTGGTTTCATTGTTAATTTTTTTTTTAAGCAACCTATTCTGCAAATACCACATTACAGACGCAAACAAAATACAGTGAATTCCGGTTAATTGGGCCATCTGTTAATCAGGTAGCTGCTTATTTGGGGAAAACTCTTAAAGAACAAAAACCAATTAAGAAAATAGCCAGGGTTCCCTTCATTTATTTGGAACACTGCGCTGCTTAACTGAGCCAGGGGACTGTTACTGAACAGTTTCTAGCTGGGATTAGTCGTGTACATTTGTGTGGCTGTTAGACACTGCACTGCGCTTAGAGCAAATAGTTTTTAAATAGCGTTAGTTGAGTGTCTTTCTGTTCAAAAAAAAAGTGATTTTTTTTTGTCACTGATAGTTGGTGAGAAATAAGTAGTGAGACAATTTAGAACTCTTTTGCGTACTGCAGTTTCAGGTATTGAGGCTTGGAGTTGACAGAAATGACTGAGTGAAAATGAAACCACTTCAATGAAGGAACTATGGAGAACGTATAGGTATTGACGATGACCTTGAAAGTTACAATGAAAATGAAGATTTGAAGGATGCAATCATCGACAGAATTGTATGAAGACAGTCTGTTATCTGCATGAGGTGTCTGCACTGATTTTGTTCATTTACAGTCAATCAAAAGAACAGGACAGTATACACTGGCTGAATACCTCCATCAATAACTATAAGAAACTAGTACATAGTGTTATAGTACTGTAGTAGTATGGGTAGAGTTCCAATTTGCACTGTATTTCATTTAAATACAAAATTTGTTCCTCAACTAAATGGAAGTTTGACTTTTTTGTACTTTTTTTTAGCTATTTCTATGAAACTTTATCAAATTGGGACAGCCACTTAAATGGGCCAAAAAGTACTGGTCTTGATGTGTCCCAATTAAATGTATGCACAATAGACATTGAATGTGATGTTGCACTGTAGAAGCGCACTAACTAGTCTTGTAAAACTCCCAAATATAGCTGTCATGTAATGTAGCTAAGGTCCTTTAACATCTGCCAGATGATGGCTAACATCTGCCGGACGATGCTGAGGATGTTCTACGAGCCTGTGGTGGCCAGTGCTATCATGTTTGCTGTTGTGTGCTAGGGCAGCAGGCTGAGGGTAGCAGACACCAACAGAATCAACAAACTCATTCGTAAGACCAGTGATGTTGTGGGGATGGAACTGGACTCTCTCACAGTGGTGTCTGAAAAGAGGATGCTGTCTAAGTTGCATGCCATCTTAGACAATGTCTCCCATCCACTACGTAATGTACTGGGTGGGCACAGGAGTACATTCAGCCAGAGACTCATTCCACCGAGGTGCAGCACAGAGCGTCATAGGAAGTCATTCCTGCCTGTGGCCATCAAACTTTACAACTCCTCCCTGGAGGGTCAGACACCCTGAGCCAATAGGCTGCTCCTGGACTTATTTCCATCTGGCATAATTTACACATTATTATTTAATTATTTATGGTTTTATATTGCTATATTTATACTCTATTCTTGGTTGGTGCAACTGTAATGAAACCCAATTTCCCTCGGGATCAATAAAGTATGACTATGACTAATACTGTGCATGAATGATTAGTCCAGAGTGTACAACCCAGAAACTGCTCCATACCATTTTTTGGCCTTGGAATAACACTTTAATACTGATGCTGCATGTCAAAGGTATATGGGGAGACAGAAGTTTAATAGGAGGCTCATGGTGCAGTGTTTTTGGGCTTCCCTCTGCACCACCAACAAAAACTGTCATTGCTGGTATCCACGCAGCATTTTCAATTGTGATGCAAGTTCTCACAGTTGTCAGCATGAAGCTTAGCAGTTGAGGTCTCTGGAGCTCTTTAAGGGATTTTTATAGGCATCCGTTAGTCTCATGAGACCATGGACTTGCGCCTTGGAAAGTTTTCAGGGTGCGGGCCTGGGCAAGGTTGTATGGAAGACCAGTAGTTGCTCATGCTGCAAGTCACTCCTCTCCACGCTACCGATGTTGTCCAAGGGAAGGGCATTGGGACCCATACAGCTTGGCACCGGTGTTGTCACAGAGCAATGTGTGGTTAAGTGCCTTGCTCAAAGACACACACGCTGCCTCAGCCGAGGCTCGAACTAGCGACCTTCAAATCACTAGACGAACGCCTTAACCACTTGGCCATGCGCCAAGTCCTAAGAAAACTTCTACCCCATTCCTAGAGTTTACTACTCTTGTCATTGGTTGGACAACCTATGAAGGAATTGTTCCTGACCCCAAGCTATTTTTCACAATCTCCAGGACCGATAAAACTGATCCTACTTGCATTATAGAGCCAAATATTGATTGAGTCAAAAATGAATCTCTTGTTTTCAAAAGATTTATAAAAATAATTGAACAGCCTGACTGAGATTAACTTCAAGGCCTGTCTTCTTGGAAAAATTCTCTAAGCACTTGAGGTTTTTGGACTTGCCTTTGTGAGAAGAAAAGTGAATCCATTATAAAAGGATTTCCATCTTGATATTAAATAATATGGGGAAAATCAGTCTCCCTGCTATACCGCTGGCATTTTCGTTCTCAATACGAGTTTCAGAATTTGTACAATGTCAGCTGTGAGGTCTACAAATTGGCTATCAAACCACACTTGCCCAATGCTTTAATAATAATTCATAAAGTAAAGGAATCTAAAAATTTAGACAAATCAATAAATATGTCTACCAGATCTTTATGATCTTTATCCTTCATTAAATGATTCATTTAATGACTGACCAGTTGTTTTCTAACCACCATTAACAAATGAATCCATGAGTCTTTTGGCTAAAATATTAGTAAATGGTGTAAACTTGTCCAACTGTGTTTCATAATAGAAGTTACTTTACCCACCTTCTCCCAAGAGAAAACTCATCGACTAACAAATTGGTGTCTTATTTTGTGGAGCTCAGCTGGATTTAGATCTAGGCCAACCACCATCAATCACATTTGAAATATTGGATGCACTAAAGTCTTGCAATAAAAGTAAATCACATTCTATGTCTACTGATATCAGCCTTGTGATCAGTAATTGCAGATCAAGATTTAAATACATCATGATGCACAGATATGGCTGTCTTGTCCCATTGCTACTCCCCTGAATTGAATATCTGACTGTGAAGTGCTGACCAATCTACTTAACATGGGAGTTCTCCGCCCTCATTCTGACTACAGAGCAAATCTTACCTCAGGCAGACATCGAGCTAGCATTTGAGAAACTAGCAATTCGCCTTGACAACTGTCGTATTATGGTGGGAGACTTTAATCAGGCTAGCTTGAAGAAGTCTCTGCCTAACTACAATCAGCACATCAGTTGAAACACCAGTGGGGCCCAACACACTCGACCACTGCTATATCACCATCAAGAACATTTACCATTCCATCCCTCACCTGTACTTCTGACCACCTGGCTGTGCTTGAACTGACTAAAGTGGATGGGACTGGTGAAGAAGACCTTGAAGAGCTAGACAGCAGAATTAGAGGAATGAATTTGAATTGCTTTGAGTTGGTAGACTGGCCAATGTTCAAGGATTTGTCTGCAGATCTAAATGGGCCTCACCTTCTGGATTTTTGATTCGACTTCAATCCTAGGCACCAATCCCAAGACCTGCCAAACCTTAGGCCTCTAACACCAATTTCACCAATTCATAAACACGGGATCATTAGAATTCTTTTCTCCTGCTCACATGGAACTCCAATTCCAGAACCTGCTGACAACCAACTGACTTTGGGGGAACACACATCAAAGTTGCTGGTGAACGCAGCAGGCCAGGCAGCATCTCTAGGAAGAGGTACAGTCGACATTTCCGGCCGAGACTCTTCGTCAGGATGTCCTTCATTAGTCCTGATGAAGGGTCTCGGCCCGAACGTCGACTGTACCTCTTCCTAGAGATGCTGCCTGGCCTGCTGTGTTCACCAGCAACTTTGATGTGTGTTGCTTGAATTTCCAGCATCTGCAGAATTCCTCGTGTTTTACTTTGAGGGAGACCCCTGTTCACTCTCTGCTAGTCTGATATCCAACACCCGACCACAGATGTCCTATATCCATGTTATGGATTTTTGATCGCAGAGCAGAGACTTAGACTCTGGTCTGACAAATAATTCCCCCTAAACCTTAATCTGACCCCTAACTCACTTATCTGTCCCCTAAGCCATCCAGTTAAAAAAACAACTAAATCTGCGCTGTGACGGAAGAAATGTGGCAAATGTTCAGGGGATATTTGCATGGGGTTCTGCATAAGTACGTTCCAATGAGATGGGGAAAGGATAGTAAGGTTCAGGAATCATGGTGTACAAAGGCTGTTGTAAATCTAGTCAAGACGAAAAGAAGAGCTTACGAAAGGTTCAAAGAGCTAGGTAATGATAGAGATCTAGAAGGTTAAAAGACTAGCAGAAAGGAGCTTAAGAAAGAAATTAGGAGAGCCAGAAGGGGTCATGAGAAGGCCTTGGCAGATTAAGGAAAACCCCAAGGCATTCTACAAGTATGTGAACAGCAAGACGATAAGACATGAAAGAATAGGAACAATCAAGTGTGACAGTGGAAAAGTGTGTATGGAACCAAAGGAGAGAGCAGAGGTACTTAATGAGTACTTTGCTTCAGTATTAACTACGGAAGAAGATCTTGGCGTTTGTAGGGATGACTTACAGAAAACTGAAAAGCTTGAGCATGTAGATATTAAGAAAGAGGATGTGCTGGAGCTTTTGGAAAGTCACTTGGACTGGATGACATGTACCCAGGCTACTGTGGGAGGCGAGGGAGGTGTTTTGCTGAGCCTCTGGCGATGATCTTTGCATCATCAGTGGGGACAGGAGAGGTTCCGGAGGATTGGAGGGTTGTTCCCTTATTCAAGAAAGGGAGTAGAGATAGCCCAGGAAATTATAGACCAGTGAGTCTTACTTCAGTGGTCGGTAAGTTGAAGGAGAAGATCCTGAGAGGCAGGATTTATGAAGATTTGGACAGGCATTATATGATTAGGAATAGTCAGCGTGGCTTTGTGAAAGGCAAGTTGTGCCTTACGAGCCTGATTGAATTTTTTGAGGATGTGACTAAACACATTGATAAAGGTAAAGTAGTAGATGCAGTGCATATGGATTTCAGCAAGGCATTTGACAAGGTACCCCATGCAAGTCTTATTGAGAAAGTAAGGAGCCATGGGATCCAAGGGAACATTGCTTTGTGGATCCAGAACTGGCTTGCCCACAGGAGGCAAGGAGTGGTTGTAGACGGGTCATATTCTTCATGGAGGCTGGTCACCAGTGGTGTGTCTCAGGGATCTGTTCTGGGACCCCCTACTTTTTAAATGACCTGGATGAGGAAGTGGAGGGATGGGTTAGTAACCTTGCTGATGACACAAAGGTTGGGGGTGTTGTGGATAGAGTGGAGGACTGTCAGAGGTTACAGCAGAACATTGATAGGATGCAAAATTGAGCTGAGAAGTAGCAGATGAAGTTCAACCTAGATAAGTGTGAGGTGGTTCGTTTTGGTAGGTCAAATATGGTAACAGAATACAGTGTTAATGGTAAGACTCTTGGCAGTGTGGAGGATCAGAGGGATCTTGGGGTCAGAGTCTATAGGACACCCAAAACTGCTGCGCAGGTTGACTCTGTGGTTAAGAAGGCATATGGTGCATTGGCCTTCATCAATCGTGGGCTTGAGTTTAGGAGCTGAGAGGTAATGTTGCAGCAATTTAGGACCCTGATCAGACCCCACTTGGAGTACTGTGCTCAGTTCTGGTCGCCTCATTATAGGAAGGATGTGGAAACCATAGAAAGGGTGCAGAGGAGATTTACAAGGATGTTGCCTGGATTGGGGAGCATGCCTTATGAGAATAAGTTGAATGAACTCGGCCTTTTTTCCTTGGAGTGACGGAGGATGAGAGGTGACCTGATAGAGGTGTATAAGATGATCAGACTCATTGATCGTGTGGATAGTCAGAGGCTTTTTCCCAGGACTGAAATGGCTAGCATGAGAGGGCAAAGTTTTAAGGTGCTTGGAAGTAGGTACAGAGGAGATGTCAGAGGTAAGTTTTTTATGCAGAGAATGGTGAGTGTGTGGAATGGGCTGCCTTTGGTGGTGGTGGAGGTGGATACGATAGGGTCTTTTACAAAACTCCTGGATGGACACATGGAGCTCAGAAAAATAGAGGGCTATGGGTAATCCTAGGTAATTTCTCAGGTAAGTACATGTTCAGCACAGCTTTGTGGGCCAAAGGGCCTGTATTGTGCTGTAGATTTTCTATGTTTCTATGTTTTAGCTTAGTGCTACCTTGAAGCAGTTGTGCTCCCTTGTAATAATTGTGTACAGTTGGTTTATATTTCTCTTGTGAATGATGTCAAGTGCCTACAAGTTTTTCATTATATCTGTACATATGACAAAAATCTTGACTTTGACTTTGAGATGTAAATAAATTATTTATGACCATCTGAGCTCAATTAACTCAGCTGTAATCGGGGGTTTGATCAGTGGAAAAGAAATCCCAATTTGCTTCTGTTCTTTAGGAATCTGAAAGTGATGGCAGATCACTGTTGGATGTAAAAGCATTCAAGCTGATAATGAAGAAATGTCTGGGATACCGTGGCATAGTAAGTGTTGGAAACTTGGATTGTATACATTTATACACCTTCACTATTTTTCCTTCCTGTGAGAATGTTTCACTGCAATTGGGGGATGAAATTTTCTCTTAAAATTAATTGTGACAATTAAAGCAGCAGTAATAATACAGAAACCTGTAATTAAAGCACAATGAAAGACTTAATTGCCTTGTTCTGAGTTAATTGTCTTATCTGGAATTGATATATAAATCAAATGGTGCTCAATGCCTCAATGGAAATGTGAGAAAAACAAATGCTTCATCTAAGCACCAAATAGGGTATAATATTTGGGTATTCAGTACTGTGTAAAAGTCTTGGGTATATAAACACCAGGCAAGGTCATTTGATTCCAAAAAATTGGTTTATTGATCATTACAGAATGTCTCTCTGGTGCCTCCTGCTCCCTCTTTTCTCCCTTTCCATTTTCCCAACCATGATTCCCTTCTTCCCGCCCCCTTCCCACTCTCAGTCCACAATCGAGACCATAACAGAATCAGGTTTATCATCACTCACATATGTTGCGAAATATGTTTTAGTTTGCAGCAGCAGTATCGTGCAATACATAACATTATTCCAGTACCGTGCAAAAGTCTTATGCAACGTAGCTATATATTTGCCTCAGATTTTTCCACAGAACTGTACTCTGAATTTTATACATGTAGATTAATACTAACTAGTTCCAAGTGGTTAGAAATTATACCAATCATTCCATATACTTTACATTTTTCCTGGTATGAATTCATTAGTGTAATTTCTGGGTCAGCTTTGGTGCTGGATATGAGGATTCTAGTATACAGAAAATTGTAATTGGGTTGAGATGTGTATGTGATAGGAAAATGACTCATTTGGAGGATGAAATTTTTTGCTTCATCTGAAAAGATACTTTAGCCAATTGACAACCTTTACCATGAGTTAGAAGTGACAGGTATAGGTTGAGTTGGAGGAAACTCTACACGGAATTGTGAGGAAGTCAGCAGAAAAAGGGCAGTAACCTAGCTCTCCTGATCTCCGTTTGAAAGCACGTGTCAATGGCTTGAATATTGGCTATTCCATGGGAACCTACTATTGTAGCATGTACAGCAAGAATTGAATGCAACTTTGCTGTTACCTCTTGGGCAAGGTGACTTAAAGTATGAAATAATTAGGACAAGTCAGCTGTTCCTGATTATGCCTTTGGGGTTATTTCTGCAATGGATTTGAGAAAGCTGTATGCATTAGTGGGTAATGTACTTGATTCACTGTCTGCATCAGCAATGTTTTGGAGCAGCCTCACTCTTGGGGATAATCTTTCATGCTTGATTCACAATTAGAATTTTCTCATTCATGTATAGCCAAGGTTCTGCGATCCGTGCAACATTACCACTTATTGCAGTTTAGAAACATAGAAAACCTACAGCACAATACAGGCCCTTCGGCCCACAGAGTTGTGCCGAACATGTCCCAACCTTAGAAATTACTAGGCTAACCTATAGCCCTCTATTTTACTAAGCCCCATGTACCTATCTAAAAGTCTCTTAAAAGACCCTATCGTATCCACTTCCACCACCGTTGCCGGCAGCCCATTCCACGTACTCACCACTCTCTGAGTGAAAAAAACTTACCCCTGACATCTCCTCTGTACTCCCCAGCACCTTAAACCTGTGTCCTCTTGTGGCAACCATTCCAGCCCTGGGATAAAGCCTCTGACTATCCACACAATCAATGCCTCTCATCATCTTATACACCTCTATCAGGTCACCTCTCATCCTCCATCGCTCCAAGGAGGAAAGGCCGAGTTCACACAACCTATTCTCATAAGGCATGCTCCCCAATCCAGGCAACATCCTTGTAAATCTCCTCTGCACCCTTTCTATGGCTTCCACATCCTTCCTGTAGTGAGGCGACAGGAACTGAGCGCAGTACTCTAAGTGTGGTCTGACCAGGGTCCTATGTAGCTAGAACATTACCTCTCGGCTCCTAAATTCAATTCCACAATTGATGAAGGCCAATGCACCGTATGCCGCCTTAACCACAGAGTCAACCTGCGCAGCTGCTTTGAGTGTCCTATGGACTCAGACCCCAAGATCCCTCTGATCCTCCACACTGCCAGGAGTCTTACCATTAATACTATATCCTACCATCATATTTGACCTACCAAAATGAACCACTTCACACTTATCTGGGTTGAACTCCATCTGCCACTTCTCAGCCCAGTTTTTCATCCAATCAATGTCCCACTGTAATTTCTGACAGCCCTCCACACTATCCACAACACCTCCAACCTTTGTGTCATCAGCAAACTTACTATCCCATGGCTCCACTTCCTCATCCAGGTCATTTATAAAAATCACCAAGAGTAAGGGTCCCAGAACAGATCCCACTGGAGCTTAAGAAGGAAATTAGGAGAGCCAGAAGGGGCCATGAGAAAGCCTTGGTGGGCAGGATTAAGGAAAACCCCAAGGCATTCTACAAGTATGTGATGAGCAAGAGGATAAGACATGAAAGAATAGGACCTATCAAGTGTGACAATGGGAAAGTATGTATGGAACCGGAGGAAATAGCAGAGGTACTTAATTAGCACTTCGGTATTCACTGGTGACTGACCTCCATGCAGAATATGACCTGTCTACAACCACTCTTTGCCTTCTGTGGGCAAGCCAATTCTGGATCCACAAAGCAATGGCTCCTTGGATCCCATGCCTCCTTACCTTCTCAATAAGCCTTGCATGGGGAACCTTATCAAATGCCTTGCTGTAAATCCATATACACTACATCTACTGTTCTTCATTCATCAATGTGTTTAGTCACATCCTCAAAAAATTCAATCAGTCTCATAAGGCATGACCTGCCCTTGACAAAGCCATGCTGTCTACTCCTAATCATATCATACCTCTCCAAGTGTTCATAAATCCTGCCTCTCAGGATCTTCTCCAACAATTTACCAACCACTGAGGTAAGACTCACTGGTCTATAATTTCCCCTGGGCTATATCTACTCCCTTTCTTGAATAAAGGAACAACATCTGTAATCTTCCAATCCTCTGGAACCTCTCCCGTTCCCACTGATGATGCAAAAATCATCGTCAGAGGCTCAGCAATCTCCTTCCTCACCTCCCACAGTAGCCTGGGGTACATCTCATCCGGTCCCTGCGGCTTATCCAACTAGATGCTTTCAAAAAGCTCCAGCACATCCTCTTTCTTCATATCTACATGCTCAAGCTTTTCAGTCTGCTGCGACATCACTACAATCACCAAGATCCTTTTCCATAGTGAATACTGAAGTAAAGTATTAATTAAGTACCTCTGCTATTTCCTCCGGTTCCATACATACTGTCCCACTTGATAGGTCCTATTCTTTCAGGTCTTATCCTCTTGCTCTTCACATACTTGTAGAATGCCTTGGGGTTTTCCTTAATCCTGCCCACCAAGGCCTTCTCATAGCCCCTTCTGTCTCTCCTAATTTCCTTCTTAAGCTCTTTCCTCTTAGCCTTATAATCTTCTCGATTTCTAACATTACCTAGCTCTCTGAACCTTTTGTAAGCTTTTCTTTTCTTCTTGACTGGATTCATTACAGCCTTTGTACACCACGGTTCCTGCACCTAACCATAACTTCCCTGTCTCATTGGAACATACCAATGCAGAACTCCACACAAATATCCCCTGAACATTTACCACATTTCTTCCGTACTTTTCCCTGAGAACATCTGTTTCCAATTTAAGCCTCCAATTTCCTGCCTAATAGCCTCATTATTCCCCTTACTCCAATTAAACACTTTTCTAACTTGTCTTTTCCTCTCTCTCTCTCCAGTGTTATTGTAAAGGAGATAGAATTATGATCACTATCTCCAAAATGCTCTCCCACTGAGAGATCTGACACCTTACTTGGTTCATTTCCCAATACCAGATCAAGTACAGCCTCTCCTCTTATAGGCTTATCTACATATTGTGTCAAGGTACCTTCCTGAACACACCTAACAAACTCCACCCCATCTAAACCCCTTGCTTTAGGGAGTTCCAATCGATATTTAGGAAATTAAAATCTCCCATCATGACAGCTCTTATTATTACACCTTTCCAGGATCTGTTTCCCTATCTGCTCCTCGATATCCCTGTTACTATTGGGCAGCCTATAAAAAACACCCAGTAAAGTTATTGACCCCTTCCTGTTCCTAACCTCCAACCACAGAGACTCAGTAGACAATCCCTCCATGGCATCCACCTTTTCTGCAGCTGTGACACTATCTCTGATCAACAGTGCCACGCCCCCACTTCTTTTGCCTCCCTCCCTGTCCTTTCTGAAACATCTAAAACCCGGCACTTGAAGTAACCATTCCTGTCCCTGAGCCATCCACGTCCCTGTAATGGCCACCACATCATAACTCCAAGTACTGATCCATGCTCTAAGCTCATCCGTTTTGCTCACAACACTCCTTGCATTAAAATAGACACATCTCAAACCTTTGGTCTGAGCGAGTCCCTTCTCTATCACCTGCTTATCCTTCCTCTCGCACTGTCTCCAAGCTTTCTCTATTTGTGAGCCAACCTCCTCTTCCCCAGTCTCTTCAGTTTGGTTCCCACCCCCAACAATTCTAGTTTAAACTCTCTCCAGTAGGCTTAGCAAACCTCCCCGCCAGGATATTGGTCCCCCTGGGACTCAAGTGCAACCCGTCCTTTTTGTATGGGTAACACCCGCCCCAAAAGAGGTCCCAGTGATCCAGAGATCTGAATCCCTGCCCTCTGCTCCAAACCCTCAGTCACACATTTATCCTCCACTTTATTCTATTCCTGTACTTACTGACGCGTGACACAGGCAGTAATCCCGAGATTACTACCTTTGTGGTCCTGTTTCTCAATTTCCTTCCTAACTCCCTGTAGTCTTTTTTCAGGACCTCTTCCCTTTTCCAACCTATGTCATTGGTACCAATATGTACCACGACCTCTGGTTGTTCTCCCTCCCACTGCAGGATATCTTGGACACGATTTGAAACATCCCAGACCCTGGCACTTGGGAGGCAAACTACCGTCTGAGTTTCTTTCCTGCGTCCACAGAATCGCCTGTCTGTCCTCCTAACTATAGAGTCCCCTATCGCTGCTGCCATCCTCTTCCCTTCCCTATCCTTCTGAGCCACAGGGCCAGACTCTGTGCCAGAGGCACGGCCACTGTTGCTTCACCCCCAACAGTAATCAAACAGGAGTACTTATTGTCAAGGGGTACAGCCACAGGGGTACTGTCTAGTACCTGATCCTTCCCTTCCCTTTCCTGACTGTGACCCACTTGTCTGTCTCCCATGGCCCTGGTGTGACCACCTGCCTATAACTCCTTTCTATCACCTCCTCGCTCTCCCTGACCATGCGAAGGTCATCAAGCTGTATCTCCAGTTCCCTAACTCGGTCCCTTAGGAGCTGCAGCTCAACACACCTAGTGCAGATATGGCTGTCCGTGAGGCTGGGAGACTCCAGGACCCAGCTTGGAGTCCAGAGCACAGAAAACTGGCCTCACACTCATACTACTTCCTTTTCGCAATTAACACAGGTAAACCTACCTCGCCTCTTCCCGTTACCACCTAAGCCCATTGAGCTGAAGCCCTATCACTCTGCTGCCTCTCACTCCACTGCCCACAGGATATGGCGGTCTTCTTTTTAAACCTTTCACGCTCTACTGGCTGACGTCACGCGCCTGCGCAGTCTCGCCTCTCTTTTATCCCGAGTAGTAAAAAAAACTCGCTTCGCTCCGAAAAATCAACCGTTCACTCGCAGTCTTCTTGCTCCGAATCTTCTTTTGAGCCAATCCCCATGACCCTCAATTTCCTGATTGTTCAAGGATTTATCAATCTCCATCTCAAACATATCTAATAATCTGCCCTCCATCACCCTCAGGGAAGATTATTTCCAGAGACTAATATGCTTGGAGCATTTTGTTGCTGAAGATTGTAACCAGGCAAAGTTGCATGGAAAAGATACCTGCTTCATCATTTGCTTTGTGATGTATGGAGATTTCTGGGAGAAAAGGTGATTGTCAATGTAACATGAGAAGAGAGAGCATCGATTCATCCCAACAGTTGTACACACAAATTGCTGAAAATCTCCCATAGCTAACTGAACTGGTTATCCCTAGTTGCTAGGAAAACAGCCAGTAACACAGAATCCTTAAAGGGTTAATGAAGAATAATCAATGATGGATGTGCAAGTCATTTTGATGACTGGGTTTTTTTTCTTAATACTGGTTTTAATTTGCTGGCCTACTATGTGAGTTGTTGAAAAAGGAGGTGCAAAGCAAAACAGTGGTTGCTTGGCAGTCTGTACTTGTGTGCTAGTACCCTCAAGGGAGCATCTACTGATAAAAGTGGACATATGACCTCCTGTTAGAGGATTATCGGTTCTGGATGTTCCCATCTGGAAGGAGTTGTGATTGCTGACAGTGATAGTGGATAATCCTTTGGTATCGCCTAATTCACAGTATTACTTGTTGGTTATCTGTGAGGCCAGCTATAAAAGGTTTTGTCAGAGATTTAGATACTGCAGAGAGATGGGCGAGCATGCACCCTCCATAGATGCTGTCTGACCAGCTGAGTTCCTCCAGAATTTTGTGTGTTGCTCTAGATTTCTAGCATCTACCGAATCTTTTGTGTGTGTGTGTGTGTGTGTGTGTGTGTGTGTGTGTGTGTATGGTAGTGGATAGAGTGCACTGGGGGAAAATTACCTGTAGGTTTCCTATCACCGAGGAACAGCTGATCACCCATTTCTCACCCAGCCTGATTTGGGAATGAGGAGAAGCGTATTAGTCTCAGGAAATAATCTTCCCTGAGGGTGATGGAGGGCAGATTATTAGATATGTTTAAGATGGAAATTGATAATGCCTTAAACAATCAGGAAATTGAGGGTCATGGGGATTGGCTTGAAAGAAGAATTCAAATCCACATGGATCAGTCATGATCATATTGAATGGACAGGCAAGCTTGAAGAGTTGGGTGACCTACTTGCGCTCTAATTCTCTTCTGTTATCGTGTAAAGTTAACCATTATTCTTATCACCCCAATGCCAAACCAAATATGTTTAAAGTGATTAACTCTGGCACGAACACCAATTTCTCCAACTTTGGGTAATTCGTCCTCCTTCCACCTTATCAATTTTTCCATTTTCCCATCATCTCTTTTCTTCTCCTCACCTGCCCATCGCCTCCCTCTGGCGTCCCTCATCCTTCCCTTTCTTCACCATCTTCTCCTATCAGATTCCTCCTTCTTCAGCTCTTTACCTCCTCTTCCTATCACCTCCTAGCTTCTCACTTCATTCCCCTTTCCCCACCCAGCCACATCACCTGGTTTCACCTATCTCCTGCCATTTTGCACCCTTCCCCTCCCCACACCTGCTTCCCCCTTCCTTTCCTGCCCTGATGAAGGGTCTCAGCCTGAAACTTTGACTATTCCTTTCCATAGATGCTCCTGACCTACTGAGTTCCTGTAGCATTTTGTGTGTGTTGTTTGTGTTCAAAATGACAGTGTTCAGTGGTAAACGTTGGATGGTGTGGTGCAAGAACCAGAGTTAAGCCTCCTGTGGTTCCTTTTAAACTTCATCCACTGTGGGTGGGGTTGCTGGTTGATTAAATTACTATCCCACTACAGTCCAAATCTTCACTAGTTGCAATGACTCTACAACACATTGCTTAAAACTCTGTCTATTTCTAGTCATCATGCAGCAGAAACAAACACTAATTTCAGAGAGGGTCCGATGAAGAGTGGTGAAAGGTAATAATAATTGAAGAAAGACTAGAAAAGCTCAATATTTCCTAGCCTGGAAATGACACTGGGGAAAAAAAGAGCATATGACAAAGTAAATTCAAGCACAATATTCTTGTAGTGTTGAACATTTGGAATAAAACAGGAGGTGGAGAGTGATGATGATTTATGGAGATGTTGCGATCTGAGCCCCATTGTTTATTGGAAGGTCTATTTTCTTTCAGTAAGAAGGCTGTGTGTTCGAACACAGTGGCTTCTATGGGGTCAACCAAATGTGTTATTGTCCTTTCTAAGCATGTTTTTTTTATGATCGCAAGACCCCACTGGACATTAAGAACTTAAAGTACTGCAGGAGTACCTCATCAGTGAGTTACTCATTGGCAGAGAAACTGAAGGAGCTGAAATTGGATCGTGCTGCTCCCTGCATCAGAGAAGCGTCGGAGAAGTCGGTGTGTGAAGGCGGTGCGCAACCTAACAGCGAGTGATCGCAAGACCTTCTCAGACATTATTAATATGGAATGCTGCAAGTCCGATTCACAGATTTTTTTTGGCGGATGGCAGGGGCGGTAAGCGGGGGAGCTGTGTGGCCTTGGTGATAGCAAGGACTAGGCCTCAAGCTGCAGCTGCCCCAGAGAAAGGCATTAGAGTCTTTGCGCTCCACCAGAGGGCGTGTGGTGAGGTTTCAAGTGGGAGTCAGTGCTGCCCCCCCTCAGTGTTCCCTTGACAGAAGACAAAGCTGTGTTATGTTTGACTGCAGACTGCTGCAACATCCATAGACTCGGACTCGGGGTCTTGGACTAGTTTTTTTTTTGCGCCACTGTATTTTACCGATATCTTGTACGTGCTTGTTGTGTTATATGTGCTGTATGTGTTTCGTGTCATGTGTGACTGTTGGTACTGCATTTTGCTCCTTGGCCTCAGGATAACACTGTTTTGTTGGCTTTATTCATATATAGTTGAATGACAATTAAACTTGAACTATATATTTAGAATTGACTTTCCAAAGACATTGAGAGCCTTCCTTAATGTTTTTCATGACCTTATTACTGTAGCTGTGACCTAGTTTGATAATGCCAGTGTTATTTTCAGATAATTAATTTTACTGTTTTTCATTCTAGCATGATGACCAAATAGAAGAACTTTTCAGGAAGATTGATTATTCTGCAAATGGTCAAATTGGATGGGTATGTCCAAATACTGCAGAGCTAGGCAACTTAATTTGAGTTCTGCAGTTCTGAGATGCTGAAATTAATTTTGGATCTTGAATACACAGAAAGATTTTGTGTGCATTAAATTAACCTGTATGTTGAATCTATTTCTTCAATAAGTTCAAGAAATTTTTTCTTTTATTGTAATTTTCTTATTTTTAAACAAAAATGAACGAAGTGATAAAATTTCAAAGAAAACTTTCAAACAAGGGTGAGAGGTAAGTGAGAGCACAGTGTTAAAATCGCATGCTTATGGTTGTTGTGAAGTGGATCTTTTCTGAGTCCGTCTGCCCATCAGTGTGTCATCAGCATTTATTGCCTATTGCAGTCAAATCTGCAATTTCTTTCCTTTTGCCTCTATTGTATTGAGAAATTAGTTGAGTTCACAAACTGAATTAAAATATTAAGCTGCTTAGTGTAAATTAGGCAGATATTCATGACAAGGACAAATATATTAAATAAATTATTTAATTAAGGGCATTTTCAAATGATTAATAGCAACATATGAAAGAAAAGTTGATAATTCCTTTCACCAATTACTCATTTAATAGTTCCATTATGGCATGGTTCCCTGCTCAAGATAGATAATTTATTCTCCATGGACTGCACTTTCTTGTGTTATTATCCCTCAGGCCCAATCTATTATAATAAGGCTGCTTCCTTTATCAGTATTACTGTCTGTTCAAGGCCATGATGCTTGCAGTTTTGTCCCTGCAAAGAGTGGAGCTGAATAATAACAGCAGGCCTTACAGAAGCTCTACTTTCAAATTGCGCTGCGGACCAAGGATTTTCAAATCTATTAACGTGATAGTATTTTGTTTAAAATAATGAGGAGAAAAACATCTGATGAACATAATATTCGTTTCTAATATAGAAGAGCATAATTTTGACCTCAAAAGCTCTCTTTGGAACTGATCTTAATCTGGACTTTATCAAGGACAACTGATTTGTTGTCCAGCTGCTGATGATGGAAACTGAACACTGCAGCACAAGAACAAATACATCACAGGGATGTCTATTTAAATGCAACAGATTTGTGTGGTGTCAGTATATCATTTCTGATATTTCTTCTCCAGGCGGTTATAATGTAAACTTTTCTGACATACTCTTTGATTTAAATGTGGCAGAATTGTAGTGGAATTTAGAAATCTGGCCAGGACCCAGAGACTCCAAATCCTCTCTGTCAAATATCTGCTCCCACCAAGATGAGCAGGAGCCTAACTGCCACCTACTGAGGTGCACTCCAAATAACTTGGTTCTACTTCAATTACTCCACTTGGGGAAGGTCCTTCCTGCCTATAATAGATCATGCAGGCACATAAGGCCGTAAGATACAAAAGCAGGATTAGGCCATTTGTCCATCAAGTCTGCTCTGCCATTTCATCATGGCTGATCCATTTTCCCTCTTACCCCAATCTCCTGCCTTCTTCCCATATCCTTTCACGCCCTGACTAATCAAGAATCTAACAACCTTTGCCTTAAGTATATCAAAAGGCTGAGCCTCCACAGGCACCTGTGGCAATGAATTCCACAGCTTCTTCACTCTCTGACAAATGAAACATCACCTCATCGCCATTCTGAAAGGATGCCCCTCTATTCTGAGGCTGTGTCCTCTGATCTTAGACTCTCCCACCAAAGGATACATCCTCTCCACATCTATCTACTCTATTGAGGCCTTTCAATTTTGAATAGGTTTCAATTGGGTCACCCCTCATTCTTCTTAATTCCCGTGAGTACAGGCTCAGAGCCATCAAACTTTCCTCATATGAGAAGTCTTTCAATCCCGGAATCATTTTCGTGAACCTCCTTTGAAACCTTTCTAATATCAGCACATCATTTCTTAGAAAACGGGCCCAAAACTGCTCACAATACTCCAAGTGAGGCCTCACCTGTACTTTATAAACCTCAACATTCCATCTATTCCTCTTGAAATGAATGCTAACATCACATTTGGTTTCCTCACCACAGACTCAACCTGAAAATTAACCTTCAGGGAATACTATATAAGGACTCTCAAGTCCCTTTGCACCTCAGATTTTTGAATTTCTCTCCATTTCAAAAATAGTCTACCCTTTTATTTCTTCTACCAAAGTGCATGACCATACACTTCCTGATGCTGTATTCTATCTGCCACCTCTTTGTCCATTTTCTTAATCTGTCTAGGTCCTTCTGTAGCCTCTATGATTCCTCAAGACTGCCTGCCCCTCCACCTATCTTCATAGCATCCACAAACTTTGCAGCAAGGCTATCAGTTCTGTCATCCAAGTCATTCACATATAAATGAAAAAAAATGGTTCCAACACAGAACATCGCTAGTCACCAGCAGCCAACCAGAAAAAGTTCCCTTTATTCCCATTCTTTGCCTCCTGCCAATCAGCCACTACTCTACCCACGCTAGAATCTTTCATGTAATACCATGGGCTTGTAGCTTGTTAAGCAGCCTCGTGTGGTACTTTGTCAAAGGCCTTCTGAAAACCCTTTGGCTGTCCTGCTTGTTATTTCTTAGAAGAATTCCAACAGATTTGTCAGAAAAGATTTTACCTTGAGGAAACCATGTTGACGACAGCCTATTTTTATCATGTGCCTCCAAGTACCCCAAAACCACATCCTTAACAATGGACTTCAATGTCTTCCCAACCACTGAGGTCAGACTAACTGGCCCATAATTTCCTTTCTTCTGCCTCGCTCCCATCTTGAAGAGTAGTATGACATTTGTGTGGAACTATGCTGGAAACTATTGATTCTTGAAAGATCATTACTAATGCCAGCACATCCTCTGAAGCCACCTCTTCCTGAATGCTGGGGTGTAGTCCATCTGGTCCAGGTGACTTATCTATCTTCAGACCTTTCAATTTCCCAAGAACCTTCTCTCTAATAATAGCAAGTTCACACACTTCTTCCCCCTGACACTCTCAAACTTCCAACATACTGCTAATGTCTTCCACAGTGAATACTGATGCAAAATACTTATTCTGTTCATCTGTTATTTCTTTGTCCCTCATTACTACCTCTCCAGCATCATTTTCCAGTGGTCTGATATCCACTCTCACCTCTTTCACACTTTATGTATCTGAAGAAACTCTTGGTATTCTCTTTAGTATTATTAGCTATCTTACTTTCATATTCCATCTTTTTCAGTTGCCTCTATTGGTTTTTAAATGTTTCCTAATCCTTTAATTTCCCACTAATTTTTGCTGTATTATATGCCCTCTCTTTGACTTTTATGTTGACTTTCACTTCTCTTGTTAGCCATGGTTGTGCCACCTTGCCTTTTAGAACACTTTTTCCTCTTTGGGATGTATATATCCTGTGCCTTCCAAATTGCTTCCAGAAATTCCAGCCATTGCTGCTCTGCCATCAACCCTGCCAGTGTTCTTTTCCACTCAATTTTGGCCAGCACCTTGTTCATTCCTCTTTAATTCTCATTACTCCACTGTAATACTAATACATCTGATTTTAACAACTTTCTCTCAAATTTCAGGTTAAATTTGATCATATTATGATCATTGGTCCCTAGGGGTTCCTTTACCTTAAGCTCTCTTTATTAGTTTATTGCACAACACCCAATCCAGAATAGCTGCCACCTTAGTGGGCTCAACCATGAGCTGCTGCAAAAGGCAATCTCATGGGCATTCTAGAAAACCTCCCTCTTGGGACCCAGCACCAACCTAATTTTCCCAATCTACCTGCATATTGAAATCCCCCATTAGTATTGTAACATTACCTTTTTGGCATGCATTTTCTATCTCCTGATGTAATTTGTAGGCCACATCTTTACAACTGTTGGGGGGGAATGGTTCTGCATATGACTCTTTTTATGTCTTTTTACCCTTCAGTTCCTTAGTTCTACCCACACTGACTCAACACCTTCCAACCTATGTCACCTGTTTTTAATAATTTGATTTCATTTTTTACCAACAGAGCCACCTTACCCCCTCTGCGTACCTGCCTGTCCTTTTGATACAATGTGTATCATTGGATGTTAAGCTCACAGCTATAATCTTTCAGCCATAATTCAATGATACCTACAACATCATACCTGCCAATTTGTAACTGTGCCACAAGTTCATCGACCTTATTCTGTATACTGTGCGCATTCAAATATAACACCTTCAGTCCTGTATTCACCCTTTTCGACTTTGTCTCCCTTTTACCTTGCAACTCAGCCTGTTAACTGCAATGTTGCCCTATGATCAGCCTCTCCTTGCTAGGAGTCTCACTACACATTGCGTCTGTTTGTAAACCAACAACCTCATCCTCAGCACTGTCTCTCCAGTTGCCATCCCCCTGCTAAATTAATTTAAGTCCTCCTGAACAACTCTGGCGAACCTGTCTGTGAGGATATCGGTCTCCCTCAGATTCAGGTGTATCCCGCCCCTTTTGTACAAATTGTACCTTCCCCAGAAGAGATCCCAATGATCCATAAATCTGAACCCCTACTCCTGAACAAGTTCTCTGCCAAATCATCCTATTCTTACCTTCACTGGCACGTAGCACAGGTAGCAACCCAAAGATTACTACCCTAGAGGTCCTGTTTTTCAGCTTTCAAACTAGCATCCTAAAATCTCTCTTCAGGACCTCCTCACCTTTCCTACCTATGTTATTGGTGCCAATATGTACTAAGGCTTCTGACTGCTTAGCCTCCCCCTTTAGAATGCCATGGACCCAGTCTGAAACATCCCTGACCCTGGCACCTGAGATGCAACATGCCATCTGGGTGTCTCTATCGCACCCACAGAATCTCGCCTCTGTTCCTCTGACTCAGGTATCTCCTATCACCACTGCAGTCCTCTTCACCTCCCTGCTCTTCTGAGCCACAGCACCAGACTCTGTGCCGGAGACCTGGTCACTGTGGCTCCCCTTTGGGAGGTCGTCCCCTCAATAATACCAAAGTTGTATAATTATTATTGAGAGGAACAGCCACAGATGTACTCTGCACTAGCTGTGCATTACCCCTCCTTCTCCTGACAGTCATCCGGTTACCTGTCTCCTACAACCTAGGGGTGACTACCTCCCTGTAGCTCCAGAGAGTGGTGGATATGTGGAATGCTCTGCCCCAGAAGGCTGTGGAGGCCAAGTCTCTGGATGCTTTCAAGAAAGAGATGGATAGAGCTCTGAAAGATAGCGGAATCAAAGGTTATGGGGATAAGGCAGGAACTGGATACTGATTGTGGATGATCAGCCATGATCACAGTGAATGGCGGTGCTGGCTCGAAGGGCTGAATAGCCTACTCCTGCACCTATTGTCTATTGTCTATCACCACCTCATTCTCCCGTAGGGGGAGAAGGTCATTGAGCAGCAGCTCCAGTTCATTAACACGGTCTCTCAGGAGCTGCAGCTCCATGCACCCACAAGGCTGGAGGTCTCCCAGAATTCCCACATCGGTCGCAGAGTACAAAACACTGTCCTGAAGCCATTGTCACTACACTGCTATGCCCTAAAAGACAATAAATGAACAATTAAGAACAAAATGAGTTACCACATACTTTACCTCACCGAAGCCTGTTGAGCCAAAGCTATTCCAAACATTGGCACACTAAGAATGGCCCCCTCCATTTGCACGTGTTATTTTTATTCGTCCTTATTAACGAATCCCACTCGGTGATTGATCACAGTCCAACTCTGAGAAACTGCCACAAAGTTCTGCCTTTATAATCTTAAGTGCAGACCTGATTGCAAAGTTAGCTGTCTTCACGTACTCCCACTCAGCGATCTGGTAGCTACGCCGGGATGTAAAATGCATCCCTCATAGTTCCTTCACGATTAGGATATTACGCTGTGAAAAGTGTCACATCACAACTATACCAAGGGAGAGGAACACATTTATTATTTGAAGTTATTTCTTCCCTTGAGGCAACTTAATGAGGGCGCTGTAAATAGCGGTTTAACTCGTCTCCTTGTGATCGTTTTAGAATGAGACAAGTCCGCCTAAAAGATCTGCCTCTTCAACAGTACAAGAATCAGGTTTATTATCACTGAATGATGTCATGAAATGTGTTGTTTTACAGCACAATATATGAAAAATTACTGTAAGTCACAATAAGCAGTATATTTTTAAAAAAACAGTGCAAAGAGAGAGCAGAATAGTGCGTTAGTGTTCATGGACCATTCATAACTCTGATGGTGGAGGGTAAGAAGCTGTTCTTAAAATGTTAAGTGTGCATCTTCAGGCTCCTGTACCACCTCCCTGATTGCAGTAATGATGTTGTTTTCAATGTATAAGATGTTGTTTAGTGTCAATCAATGAGGCATGAACAGATTAGAGATGGCAAAGTTATTTCCCATGGTAGGGGATTCTAGGACAAGAGGGCATGACTTCAGGATTGAAGGACATCCTTTTAGAACTGAGATGCAGAGAAATTACTTTAGTCACAGGGTGGTAAATCTGTGGAATTTGTTGCCACGAGCGGCTGTGGAGGCCAAGTCATTTGATATATTTAAGGCAGAGATAGATAGGTTCTTGATTAGCCGGGGCATCAAAAGGTATGGGGTGAAAGCAGGGGAGTGGGGATGACTAGAAGAATTGGATCAGCCCATGATTGAATGGCAGAGCAGACTCGATGGACCGAATGGCCTACTTCTCCTATATCTTATTGTCTTATGATAAATGCTTCTATCTTTCTCAATTTCCCACTTTCATAAGTAATGCCTTTATGAACTTTGTGAGGAGATGAATAGTTAGCACTGACATGGAGCACAACGATTCCTTGATGTTAGTGGTAGCATAGACTAGCTAGACGATTCTATTGACAGTTTCACAGAGGATGGTTCTTGTTCATTTGGAGGATTTTGCAGTGTGCACAGTAAATATACTTCATGGAGCCACAACATGCTTTGCCATGGCACAACTGTAATGTTTAATGGTGGGTTCATTGCTAAAGCACCAGAAGAAGCTTATTGAAGATGTAGGAGGATGAGAGGACCTTTGTAAGTCCTCCCTAGCAAGACCAGAACCACTGTGTTCCTTCCTGCTCCCATTTCCCCTCTCATTGATGTTGGGCTGTGAGTAGATTGGAGTAAGGACTGCAATGGGCCTCCTCTATTTGAAAAATGATTGGGAAGAGGGCAGTCAGCAGCTGTTGTGGTGAGCTGGGGGTGGTCAGAAAGTGATGACCTATCCAACTTTATGTATTTTCTGTTTTTCTCTGTTACTCTCCTATTCAAATTCATGTGAAACTCTTGTTGAGCACCCAGCCTCATAAGGTATGCCACTGGTCTGAGAAAAATGTATAGTAGTTTGATGAACTTTGATTAAGAATGGCATAAAGTCACCTGGGCTTCAGGAAAGAGAAATAGGGAGAACACACAGCAATTCCCTTCACAAGGTCAGCGCTGGAGAAGGTGAGTAACATCACAGCAATTCCCTTCACAAGGTCAGCGCTGGAGAAGGTGAGTAACATCACAGCAATTCTCATCGAGGGGTCTGCAATGGAGAGGGTGAGTAATATCACACAGCAATTCTCATCGAGGGGTCTGCAATGGAGAGGGTGAGTAATATCACACAGCAATCCTCATTGAGGGATCCAGCAATGGAGAGGGTGAGTAACAACACAGCAATTCTCATCGAGGGGTCAGCAACGGAGACAGTGAGTAACAACACACAGCAATTCTCATCACGAGGTCTGCAATGGAGAAGGTGAGTAACAACACAGCAATTCTCATTGAGAGGTCAGTAATGGAGAGGGTGAGTAATATCACACAGCAATTCTCATTGAGGGATCCAGCAACGGAGAGGGTGACTAACAGCACAGCAATTCTCATCACAAGGTCTGCAATGGAGAGAGCGAGCAACTTCAAGTTCTTGGGCATCAACATTTCCAATCTATCCTGGGCCCATCACAGTGACAGAATTACTAAGAAGGCACGGCAGTGGCTGTATTTCATTTGAAGTTTGAGCAGAGAGTTCTGGTATGTCACTGAAGACTCTAGCAAATATCTATAGTTGTACCATGAGGAGCATTCTAACTGATTGCATCGCTGTCAGATATGGAGGTGCCAATGCAAAATTTGCAAAGGGTTTTAAAATGATTCCAGCACCATCATGGGCACCAGCCTCCCCATTACTGAGAGTGTCTTCAACGGGCGACGTTGATCATGAAGGACACTTGCCATCCAGGTTATGCCCCTTCTCATTACTGCCACCAGGAAGGAGGAAAAAGAGCCCGAAGATGCACACTCAGTGTTTTACGAACAGCTCCCTCCCCCCAGCTATCAGATTTCTGATGATCCATGCTCACTATTTTGCACTATTTTTAAAAATAGTGTACACTATTCTTATTGTAATTTATAGTATTTTTTAAATATATTGCACAGTGCTGCTGCAAAACAACAAATTTCACAGCATATAGTTATATCTGTGATATTAAGCCTGATTTTGAGCTTTTGAAGATGAGACTTTGGTATAATTCACATTAAATATCTCCCGTTGATTTTATCTTTTATGTGACAGCTGTTTATTTTTGAGAAATAAAATGCAGTTCTCAGAACAGTTCGGATTGGACTCAATCATCTTCACAGTCTTGCTCTAATATCCCATAATCTTTCTGAAAATATAAAGTAGAAATTGCTGAAACTATTCAGCAGATCAATGCTGTATTCATTAGGAATTAAATTGAATAAGTATTTCTGTTGTCCTTTCATTAGAGCTACTGCATTCTGTTCTGTGCTCCTTTATTTTTTTGTTTATCAGGATGAATTCTGCACATTCATGCAACTAAAGTATCAGGAGATTGAGGAATCCTACGTACGATCAAAACATATCTCATTCTCCCTTCCGGCAACTGTCAGGATGCTCTCCCATGCCGAGCAGATTCTGCGCATTTACTTCACGCCTGATGAGATGTTCATCATGATGCGAGAAGGTGGAACCATTTCCTTCTGGACGTCACAACTAAAGCTGAAGCGTAGTCGGAGGCTCTTTGTACGTACATTTGTAGTCTTTCATAAGGATTGAGTTTGTGAGCTGGGCATTTGCACACTAAACTTCATTCCCACTATTACCGAGGAGTAATAGTGGGAATAATTTTCATTGGTCTTCAGTTGAGGTGACTGTCAAGCATAGATAATCAAATGCTATGTTCTTGTACTAGAAATTCAAAAATAGTTTAATGGCCTTTAGCACTTGGAAACTGTGGAACTTAGAAATTTACACATGCTGAGAAAGTGAGGAGGAGGAATAGACAGAAAGAAAAGAATGTGTCTGAATTGTTATTGACTGACAGAGGATACTGAAGGCTTCTACATTTCATGGTTACAGCAGACGTTTGTTTTCTCTATTTTCTTTCAATTTACATCTTCTCCAGGCAGATTAAATACATCAACAAGCCTCCAGAACCCTCTCTGGTAAAGAGCAAGCTGTCTTACCCATTTTCTCATAGTCTGAACCTTATCATATCCATGTGCTTTGTTCTCTCCATCTTTCCTCCTCCTCCACACACTTAAATCTGCTTGTTTTTAAAAATTTTCTCAATTCTGAAAACCATCACCCTAGAATACTCTCCACAGATGCTGACCAACTTGCTGAACATTTCTTGCATTTTTTTATACTTATATCTTTGTATTATCTGTATGTGTACAATTTTATCCCGTGCAGCTGAAGTCAGCGCATCATTGAGGCGCAATGAAAGCGTGCTGTGCGCAAGGCCCGAGCAGCATCCACTGCCACGACAGCACCCACCCACTTGTGTCCCACATGTGGGCGAGCCTTCAGGGCCCGGATTGGCCTCATCAGTCACCTCCGGACCCACAGCCACCAATCTCCCATTTGACTTTGAAGCCATGGTCATCTTCGACTACGAAGGACGAACAACAACAACACAATTTTATCGAAGTAAAAGTAGTACAATGCAGCTGGTAAAAATTGATAATCGATAATTTTATTCATTTTATCTTACAGGAGAAGTCTTTGAACCGGAAGCCAAAATGGATAACTGACTTCGCCATCATGTATCAATATAACAAGTTCATTCTAAGTACTGGGTATGGGTTCCTTCTCCATTTTACCTGAATGAATTTTATAAAGCTAAGTGAATTACATGAGAAGAGCTGAGGTATTTTATATTTCTTTTAAATTCAGAGATCGAGAAATTCAGATTTATGAGCTCTCTACATTTGAGCCATATTGCCAGATCACTGGTTCAGAGGCATGTCCATTACAGCTTGATTACTGGTAAGGAATCCAAGTTGTTGGCCTACTCCTAAGTGTGAGATATTCTTGAATTTTCACTTCAGTATCAAAATCTGAATGTAATGGTGCTCAATCGACTTCCTCCAGCGAATATTTTTGCTGCTCTAGATTCCAGCAACTATCATCTCTTGTGTCTCCATCAAAATAATTTATTTATTGATTGAGGTATGTCACTGAGTAGGCCCTTCCCGCCCTTCGAGCCACACTGCACAGCAACCCCTGATTTAACCCTTGCCTATTCACCGGACAGTTTACAATGGCCAATTAACCTACCAACCGGTACATCTTTGGACTGTGGGAGGAAATCGGAGCACCCAGAGGTAATCCAGGTGGTCACAGGGAGAACATACAAACTCCTTACAGACAGTGGCAGGAATTGAACTCTAGTTGCTGGTATTGTGCTAACCACTACACTACCATGCCACCGTATTCTGACTTACAAAATTGTTCTGCAATCTTCAGTACTTCACCAGAGTTTCTAAATTTAACATACCGTAGTGTAAACATTATTTCACAGAATTAGTTGTTGAAATAAAACTGACTGCAGCAGAAACCCTCAAGTTTAACAGTTTTGTTGGGCTAGAATAATTCTCCAAGATGTTTTGTGCTGTGAAATAGTTTGAATCCCTGTAGACGTCAGATGCTATGACTTGATTTCTTTTATTTTGCAGTTCTACTGGTGCCGATGACTGCATGATTCTCTATGGAGATGACCAGGTGAGAGTCTGATATGACCATTCTGTGCTGCTGACAGCTCCACACACCAGTGTCCTTTCAGTATCTAGAAAGCACTCCTAGTGTGCCTGGTGACACACAGATCTCAGCACAGGCCTTACTCTCTTTGCTTATTTAATAAACAAAATTCCAAATAGATTTGGGCTCACTTTCAAGGACTCTGCAACTCGTGTTCACAGAACACTGACTGGGGCGTTTCAGTGATGACTTCATTTTGCAGGTTGCAATGCTTTTATGCACGCAGTGCCCATTTTATTAGGTAAAGGAGTGGAACCCGGTGTGGTTCTCTGCTGCTGTAGCCCATCCTCTTCGATTTTTCACATGTTGCGAATTCAGAGATGGTCTTCTGCACATCAGTGTTCTAGCACCTGATTACTTGAGTTACTGTCACCTTCCTGTCAGTTCGAACCAGTCTGGCTATTCTCCTCTGACCTCTTGAATAACAAAGTGTTTTAGCTCACAAGACTACTCACTGGATGTTATTTGTTTTTCATACCATTCTTTGTAAACTCTAAAGACTGTTGTGTGGGGGCACGGGGGGGGGGGGTTTGTTAAATTCCATTTACCGTTTAATCTACCAAGCTGGTGGTTTTGGGCTGTGGGAGGGAACTGGAGGAAACCCAGTTGCAATCACAGGGTGAAAGTGGGTGAAAACTCCACATAGACAGCAGCTGAGTTCAGGCTTGAAGCGAGGTCACAGGAGCTGTGAAGCGACAGCTCTGCCACCTTATGCTACTGTGCTTACGCAACTGTTCGGCAGCAGTCGCAGAACCACAGTTTCTCTCAGCATTAATTAGCTTTTCTGTACTCTTCATCCTCACAACCAATGACTAATTATAAAATCTTGTGGTTCTGACACTGTAATGCTTCAGAATGCAGCAACGTTAAAAGAACTCCCAGACACTTTAAAAGTACTCCAACCTCTCAATCTCAGTGACCAATGATTTGAGAGCGGATACAATCAGCTAAAGGAGTAGGATTGCAACCATGTGCTTACCTTAAAATGCACTCAGTGTTACTGCACATCAAATTTCCTGATGAATGTATAATGTCTAGATACTTATGCTCCTTTAATTTTTGAAACTCTTCTCATTGCAGGGTTGTGTAAATATTTTACTTCTGTCATCTGCAGCAGAGACTTTAAGGTTTGTAATTTTGACAAGTTTCTGGATGTTTCTTCACTTTGAAATGGTATTGTCTGAGATTATAATGCTTGCTTAATGCAATTCACTTGAGTTTTGTTATGCATATTAACAATTTTCTAGTCTGTGAATTTAAAAATCGTGGGACAGTTTTGAACCAAGGTTTGTTGTTCCAAGTAACAAATCGTGGTTATGGATTGAAAAGGTAGCATCCTCTGTATCTGAGCTACGTGGCCAGGACGAACCCAGGTTCACAGATGGTTTATGTTGTGTTTCCCATCACTGTTGTAACAGTAACAGATGTATTACTCTCTTTTAAACAGTTAAGGTAATGGATAGAAACATGAATTGAAATTCATGCTTCTGGTTCCTAAAGACAACTGGTAGGAGCAAAAGTATGGGCAAAAAGTGAGGAAGTGACCCAGTGGAATAACCCTGGCGAGTCTTCTAATGCAGGCATACATAGAAGAGCAGATAAAGTGATGTAGGGAAAGAGAAACCAAAGATTGTTTAAAATATAATTTGAAATTTGATCACCAATTTGACGCCCACATTTTTAAATGTTCATAAAATATGTTTTAGTATACTAGTACAGTATGATTTCTCTGCAGACTGTGAGATGCTATGATAATACAATTACAGCGCCACCTGGTGTTAGAATGTGGCCTCACAACTGTGACCCCTATTCCGAAACTAGTGAAGCAGAGATTTGGGAGTTTTCCAGCAGGAAAGTGAATGATACAGAAAGCTCAAACACGAGGAAATCTGCAGATGCTGGAATTTCAAGCAACACACATAAAAGTTGCTGGTGAACGCAGCAGGCCAGGCAGCATCTCTAAGAAGAGGTACGGCGGACGTTACAGAAAGCTGTCACTAATTGTTCAATATATTTATGTCTTAGCCTAGTTTATTTGATTGGAGCCTAATTTAAAAAATATTGATATATTGCTCTTCATATTTTTAAATTCTTTTTTCTGGTCATGAAGACTAAGATGATCTCCAACATACTTTAAAATGGGTCATAAACACAAGAAAATCTGCAGATGCTGGAAAACCAAAGCAATACACACAAACAAAATGCTGGAGGAACTCAGCAGGCAGCATCTACAGACGTTTTGGGCTGAGACCCTTCATCAGGACACTTTTCAGCCTGGCTTGTTGAGTTCCTCTAGCATTTTCTGCGTGTTACTGTTCTAACAAAGTTCAGCAGCTGATGCTGTTTGTACATTGATTATCTGCTGGTGATTGTCTTCACTGTTGACGAGGCCATGTTGCCAATCAAGCTGTGGCTTCTTTTTCTGATACAGATTTTTTTTAAAAATTGAAACAGCAAATTAATGAACAGATCCCCTGGGAGTGTTCACTGGTACTTTGCTTTTGGCTCAAGATGCCATTGCAGGAATGAGAGCACCAATGGAACTGGTGCTGAAAAGGGACCATTACAACAATGTATAGTAACTGTCGCTGTGCTGGGAACCTGGAATGAACCTCTTGCCTCCTTCAGGCTGCCTGCTGGTATCTGGTGCTTAGTTCCATGGCTTAATGAAGCTGCCTGGGTGGGTTGGTGTTAGAGGATCGCATGAGCAGTGCCACAGATCAGGTCTGAGGTGGGGGGTGGAGATCAGGACCCAGCCTTCATGCTGAGTGTAGACCGTGTTATGGACAGGCAATGCCTGCTCCAGGTGTTGACGGGCTACCCAGACCTGACTGCATCTCTCATCACCTCCTGTTCCATGTGATGGAAGCTGCTGTCTCCCTTTGATTTGTCTTCCAGCACTGGAGACTTCTCCACAGTAACAAACTTTCTTTGAACTTGTTACCATAGAGAAATCTCTGGGCTGGGAGATTGATGCAGGAAAATGGAGGTGGTGGGTGGGTGGGGGGGGGGGCGGGGTTAGAAATGGGCACTCGTAAGACCATAAGGCATAGGAGCAGAATTAGGCCATTCAACCCATCAAGTCTGCTCCGCCATTCCATTACAACTGATCCAGGTCCCACTCAACCCAACACATCTCACCATATCCTTTGATGCCCTGACCAATTAGGAAACTATCAACTTCCACCTTAAGTATACGCACGGACTTGGCCTCTACTGCAGTCTGTGGCAGAGCATTCCACAGATTCCTAAAAAACTTCCTCCTTACCTCTGTTCTAAAGGGTCACCCCTCATTTTTGAGGCTGTGCCCTCCAGCCCTCTTACCTTCATATTCCTGCCAATAGATGAAAGCATCTCAAAAGCCACCTTACTAACCTGTCCTGTTACTTCCTGGGACCTGTGGACAAGTACTTTATGGTCCCTTCATTCTGCCATATTTTGCAATATTTTACCATTATTATTTTATTATGTTATCATATCTTTCCTTTGCTGTGAGGAGATGCCTTAAGACAGATGAAGACATGATTTAAAGGGATTTAAAGGTAATATGTCTGGACAGATGTGAAATTGTGGGGTCATGGAAACACAGAGGATTTCTATAATGAGTGAGAGTTAGAAAAGTGTTGGTGTTCAGTTGAACCTGTGTGTCCTTCTACATGAATCTCTGGAATTTAACAGGTAGCACAACAATACAATTGCAAAGAAAAATGTGATGCCCACTATTGCAAGAGAATTTAGGTACAAGATTATACAGGTCTGGTCTTCCTATTTAAGAATGAATTAATTTCCAGAAGAAGGAATACAATGGAAGTTTACCAGGTTAATTCATGGGATGGAGTGTTTGTCCTGTGAAGCAAAAGGATAAGGCCAATATTCTAGGATGAGAGGTAATTGGAGCAAAGCGCCAAATTCTCAGTTTGACAGGGTAAATGTAGAGTTGATGCTTCCTTTGGCCAGAATGTGTAGAACAAGGGTTCATAGTTTAAAAGTAAGGGATCAGCCATTTGAGGCAAAGATGAGAAGAAACCTCTTAACCCAGGAAAGTGAATATTTTGAATTGTGTATCCAAGGAAGTTGTGGTGCGCACTTAATGAGTATATATAGAACAAAGGACATTACAGCACAGTGCAGGCTCTTTGGCCCATGGTGTTGAGCTGACCTTTTATCCTACTCTAAGATCAATCTAGCCCATCCCTCCTACATAAGCCTCCATTTTTCGAAATTCCATGTGCCTATCTAAAAGTTTCTCAAGTGTTCCTGATGTACCTGCCACTACCACCACCCCAGGCAGGGTGTTTCACACACCCTGTACTCTCTGTGTAAAAGCTTACCTCTGACAAACCTGCCCCCCCATACTCTCCTCCAATCATCTTAAAATTATGTTCCCTCATATTAATTGTTTCTTCCCTGGGAAAAATCTCAGGCTATCCACTCAATCTATGCCTCTTATCATCATGTACACCTCAAAACTGTCATTAATGAACATTTTGATATTTGGAGATTTAAGGGATATGAAATTTGAGCAGAAAAGTGAGGCTGATGTAAAATAGCAGCCATTATATTGATACCTGTAAACCTAAGGGTAATGGAAAAGAATAGATTTAGAAAGCTACTGATGTATACACCGGAGAGTTTGGAAAGTACTCAAACACATTTTGGAATAAGATCTGGGAAAAACAAGAAACTGCAGATGTTGGAATTTGGAGCAACACTATCTGAGTTGAGCAGCAACAAGGCAGGAAAGAAATTGTAAACAACAGGAATTCTGCAGATGCTGGAAATTCAAGCAACACACATCAAAGTTGCTGGTGAATGCAGCAGGCCAGGCAGCATCTCTAGGAAGAGGTGCAGTCCACATTTCAGGCCGAGACCCTTCGTCAGGACTAACTGAAGGAAGAGTGAGTAAGGGATTTGAAAGCTGGAGGGGGAGGGGGAGATCCAAAATGATAGGAGAAGACAGGAGGGGGAGGGATGGAGCCAAGAGCTGGACAGGTGATAGGCAAAAGGGGATACGAGAGGATCATGGGACAGGAGGTCCGGGAAGAAAGATGGGGGGGGGGACCCAGAGGATGGGCAAGAGGTATATACAGAGGGACAGAGGGAGAAAAAGGAGAGTGAGAGAAAGAATGTGTGCATAAAAATAAGTAACAGATGGGGTACAAGGGGGAGGTGGGGCCTTAGCGGAAGTTAGAGAAGTCAATGTTCATGCCATCAGGTTGGAGGCCACCCAGACGGAATATAAGGTGTTGTTCCTCCAACCTGAGTGTGGCTTCATCTTTACAGTAGAGGAGGCTGCGGATAGACATGTCAGAATGGGAATAGGATGTGGAATTAAAATGTGTGGCCACTGGGAGATCCTGCTTTCTCTGGCGGACTGAGCGTAGATGTTCAGCAAAGCGGTCTCCCAGTTTGCGTCGGGTCTCGCCAATATATAAAAGGCCACATCGGGAGCACCGGACGCAGTATATCACCCCAGTCGACTCACAGGTGAAGTGTTGCCTCACCTGGAAGGACTGTTTGGGGCCCTCAATGGTGGTAAGGGAGGAAGTGTAAGGGCATGTGTAGCACTTGTTCCGCTTACACGGATAAGTGCCAGGAGGGAGCTCAGTGGGGAGGGATGGGGGGGGACGAATGGACAAGGGAGTTGCGTAGGGAGCGATCCCTGCGGAATGCAGTGGGGGGAGGGAAAGATGTGCTTAGTGGTGGGATCCTGTTGGAGGTGGCGGAAGTTACGGAGAATAATATGTTGGACCCGGAGGCTGGTGGGGTGGTAGGTGAGGACCAGGGGAACCCTATTCCTAGTGGGGTGGCTGGAGGATGGAGTGAGAGCAGATGTACGTGAAATGGGGGAGATGCGTTTAAGAGCAGAGTTGATAGTGGAGGAAGGGAAGCCCCTTTCTTTAAAAAAGGAAGACATCTCCCTCGTCCTAGAATGAAAAGCCTCATCCTGAGAGCAGATGCGGCGGAGACGGAGGAATTGTGAGAAGGGGATGGTGTTTTTGCAAGAGACAGGGTGAGAAGAGGAATAGTCCAGATAGCTGTGAGGGTCAGTAGGCTTATAGTAGACATCAGTGGATAAGCTGTCTCCAGAGACAGAGACAGAAAGATCTGAAAAGGGGAGGGAGGTGTCGGAAATGGACCAGGTAAACTTGAGGGCAGGGTGAAAGTTGGAGGCAAAGTTAATAAAGTCAACGAGTTCTGCATGTGTGCAGGAAGCAGCGCCAATGCAGTCGTCGATGTAGCGAAGGAAAACGGGGGGACAGATACCAGAATAGGCACGGAACATAGATTGTTCCACAAACCCAACAAAAAGGCAGGCATAGCTAGGACCCATACGGGTGCCCATAGCTACACCTTTAGTTTGGAGGAAGTGGGAGGGGCCAAAGTAGAAATTATTAAGAGTAAGGACTAATTCCGCGAGACGGAGCAGGGTGGTGGTAGAGGGGAACTGATTAGGTCTGGAATCCAAAAAGAAGCATAGAGCTTTGAGACCATCCTGATGGGGGATGGAAGTATATATAAGGACTGGACATCCATGGTGAAAGTAAAGCGGTGGGGGCCAGGGAACTTAAAATCATCGAAAAGTTTAAGAGCGTGAGAAGTGTCACGAACATAGGTCGGAAGGGATTGAACAAGGGGGGATAAATCCGTGTCGAAGTATGCAGAAACGAGTTCGGTGGGGCAGGAGCAAGCTGAGACAATAGGTCGGCCAGGACAGGCAGGTTTGTGGATCTTGGGTAGGAGGTAGAAACAGGAAGTGCGAGGTGTGGGAACTATAAGGTTGGTAGCAGTAGATGGGAGATCCCCTGAGCGGATAAAGTCGGTGATGGTGTGGGAGACAATGGCCTGGTGCTCCTTAGTGGGGTCACGATCGAGGGGTAAGTAAGAGGAGGTATCCGTGAGTTGTCGCTGTGCCTCGGCAAGGTAGAGGTCAGTACGCCAGACTACAACAGCACCCCCCTTTTCGGCGGGTTTAATAATAAGGTTAGGAATGGTGTGGAGGGAGTGGAGAGCAGAGCGTTCCGAAGGATTGAGGTTGGAATGGGGACAAGGTGCGGTGAAGTCGAGACGGTTGATGTCCCGTCGGCAATTAGCGATAAAGAGATCCAGAGCAGGCAGAAGACCAGAGCGGGGTGTCCATGAAGAAGAGGAGGGTTGAAGATGGGAGAAGGGGTCATCAGTGGGGGTGGAAGAGTCCTTGCCGAAGAAGTAGACTCGGAGACGGAGACGGCGGAAGAAAAGTTCCGCATCATGGCGAACACGGAACTCGCTGAGGTGTGGGCGAAGGGGGACAAAGGTGAGGCCCTTACTGAGAACAGAGCGTTCTGCCTCCGACAGTTGAAGGTCGGAGGGGATGGTAAAGACCTGGCACGGATGAGAGCTGAGATCAGAGGCGGGAGGGGGGAGGTTGGGGTGAGAGGAAGGTGGAGACTCTGAGGGCCCAGGAGTTGACGGTGGGATCTGAGGGAGATGGGGTTGCAGAATGGTGGTGGGGGAAGGGGAGACGGGAGTCACAACAGCAGCACATAAAATTGTCAACATTTTTGGTCAAAACCCTGCAAATAGGACTTGTTGGCACTTATGCTTTCTGTGTGAAATGCTTTTCCATTTAGGTACAATATTATTTTGTCTAATGTAAGCTGTCATTCAATCTGTTGGTGTTATTATCAGGCCAAATATCCCAAGTTGCTAGCTAACTGGCTGCTAAGCCAACATGTCATGAAATTAGGTACGAAAAGTTAACAGAAGTAAACCAGGTAAAGGCCGTTCCCATCAGCATGTTTGTTTCTTTAGTTTCAGGAACAGTTTTATTTTGTTGATGAAGGGTGTATGTGTTAGGATAGATTGTTTCTAATTGTTGGTCTTTTTCATGGCAGAACATGGAAGAAGTGCCCTAAAGTGGATAATTTTCCCAGCATTAGCATAGAAAATTCCGTACTGTCACCAAATGTGACTTACATTCGTTGGAAGGTGCATGAAGACTGGGTAACACAGGTAACAGTGTGGTCGATATCTATAATGACTTCATTGCATATCATCTACCCCAGTGTGTGCTCGTACATGTGTACACATGCACACACACACACACTAATATCCCTGCAACAGATCCTGGTGTTCAGTCACAAAGAAACCTTTTTGCCACCAGACCAAGACCTTATTCTGTCATCTATACATGATAGTGGGTTTGCCACAACCATCTGACATTAAAAGAACCTTTATTCCTTGGTATGAAATTGAGCACCTTGGATGTCAACGTCCTGATAGACGAGCCCGCCCTCAAAGCAACTCATGTCACCACACAACTGCAGCTCCTGGAATTTTGACACTTTGACATTGACATCTATGTCCTGACTAGGATATGATGGAAGACTAACAGAAAGAGAAATGTTCTCTCCTCAGGGTAGGTTTGAGCTTCTCTGATGTTTCATTGAAAAATCAAATTTGATTGGTCTAAATGGAGTCAGTACATGTACTTCAATACTGGAACCGATGGATGTGGCCAAGGAGGACTTCTCCAACTTTGGAAAAAAAATCCCTGGTCCATCCTGAATGAGTTCACATCGTTGATAAGAAGCTCCCCTTATCTCAAGGGGGCATGATGGACTGGGAACTTGGAATGCAGGGAGCATCTGGAACCACTATACATGGGCTTTTTTTTGACCTCACTATGTCTCAACTGGGACCGAGCATCTTTCACTAATTTGCAGCTTGCAAAAATTTGCCCTATTTTAAAAGCATTATATGACGGCATGCAAGCACTGATCTTAACCAACACATCCCTGCTGAGTGGGAGGCTGATATCACAAAACTCATCTCAACCTTTCTTTGCTGCTGTGCTGCATCTTATCTTCAATGAGCTTCCCTCTGCAGTGGACCTAATCCAGGTGACTGGCCAACGGGCAGCACCTCCACTCCGAACCAAAGTTACCCCCATCACCACACAGGTGACACTTGCAAAGGCCAAATTCCGAGTCACTGTTGACTCATTCACTGAAGGAAGTGAGAGAAAGGCCTTTGCACTCCATGTCTTCTCTTTTCCTGTTCTGACAAAGGATCTTTGACTGTTGTGTTAACTCTGTTTCTCTTTCTGCAGATGTTGCCCGAGATGTTGAGTATTTCCAGCATTTTATGTTTTAATATATACAAATGGCTATTAACTTGCCCCAACTATAAAGAACAGACTTCTGCCAATAAGTGTGTTTGGAAAAAAGCCCTGGGGAACGTGGACTCCCTCCCATTTTTCAGGAATGACCTGTCTATGAAGGCAGACGATGCTGATGAATTTCCCCATTGCCTGCAGTGTCGATCTGAGGAAAAGATTTTAGTGTTTGAGACCTCAACCTGGCACAGTGCTGATGGTCTACTGGTCATCAGTAACTCCTGCCCTCCTGCGTGCTTTAGTGTATCTCAAAGCACCCGAACGTAGAGTGTAAAATCCACCCGATTCACTGGCTGGATAGGATCAGTTGGTTTTATCGAGCTGGTACACATCGCCTGCATGTCTGGCAGCTGATGGTTGGACTCTATGGTAAGAGATTGCAGATGGGGCGCCAACCACCAGCAAGTCTACCCTGGCAGCACCACCCTGAGCAGTGTCTGGGTGATTCCATGTGGGCTTAATCAGTAACCTTGGGGCCCACAGACAGGAGTGGAAACAAGGCATCCTGGGCTGAGGGGGCCCAGTTTAAAAAAAAAGTTTTCTCTTTCAATTTGGGTTCTCAGCCTGTAGTACTGAGACATCCTCCGGGAAGCTGCACCTTAACCCCGATTAGAACTTAAGCCGCGGTGAAAATTCAGTTCTTCCTTTAAGTGCTGTTGGCTGGTTTAGGAAGTCTCTAAGGTGCTTGATTAGTGCTGACAATGCAGCTCCAGAAATCTAATCACTAGATATGATTGAACCTTTTGCTACTATTAGTCGGATAGATGGAGTGATGAAAGCCTGAACTACCTGCTCTACACCATTAATTTAAAGAAAAGCCTGTTATCATCGTGCAAGAATGGGGTTTTACCTGTTCCAATGAATACTGTAGCTGTTTTCAGTGCAGTTACCTCAGTTCAATTAGTCTCATGTTCAAACGTGCATTTTTGTATTTCACCTATCATGATTTCACTTTCAGCTGAAATACTATGATTCGATGACAGCAGTCATAACTGCTTCCAGCCATGAAGCTACTGCCTTGGTAATCGGTAAATAAATTTTTAAACTTGATGTTTCTGAACTGACTTCAGTGGTAATTTGAAACTATGTTAATGAGTACTTCAATTCTCCTTGATGTATCCCTACTTTCAATTCAGACCAAATGGGGATCACAAACCTTATCATAGTCTATCCTTGGGGTAATTTGAAGTTTTCAAAAACAATTTGATAAAATACCGTGCATAAATCTATGAAGTTAGGCTGTCTTGTGGGGTTTCAAGGTATATTGCAGGTTGGATTATTTCAGTTTACACTGACAAAATATAATTATTAACTGTAGTAGATTTATGTGGAGGCTCGTCACAAGTGAAGTGAAATACAGTGGAAATTAGTGTGAGATTTATTTCTAAGAGTGGAGATTGAAAGAAAATAAAATAACAGGGCTGTTTGCTGTCCCACTTCCTCCTTCCTCGGTTCTGCCAAATCCAAGCTGCTTTCCGAAAGCCATGAATTTTGTTGTTTTGTGACAGCAGTACAGTACAATACATAAAAATCCTATTAGCTACAATAGGAAATACACAAGAACTAAATAAATAGTGCAAAAACAGAGCAAAATAGTGAGGCAGTCAATATGAACCATTCAGAATTCTGATAGCAGAGAGAAATAAAATGTTGAGTGTGTGTCTTCAGGCCCCTGTACCCTCTCACTGTCACGGTCCCGATTGTTAATTCCCCATTTTCTCCTAATTCCCTTTGATTGTGCCACAGTTCCGACCGTTAATTCCCATTTTCTCCTCATTTCCTTTGATGGCGATACACCTGGTTTTCATCAAGATCTGCAGCATAAGAACTTCGGCTTTGCACCCACTAGTTGCCAGATTGTTGGCTTTGCCAGTGTGGTAATTAACGCTTCCCAGCCGCTTAGGATTGTGTGTTCTAAGTTTTGCTTCTGTACCAAGATTTACCTGTGAAACTCAGTCTCTCCGTGTCAAGATAAGTATTCTAAGTTTTACTTCAGCACCGAGGTTTACCTGTGTAACTCCGTCTCTCCATGCTAAGAAATGTTTTGTCTGTCGCTTTCTCTTCTATGCTCCGTGTCAAGATAAGTTCTGCCTGCCTCCTGCTTTCCTGCACTCTGTCCTGTTTGTCGTTCAACGCTCACGCTTGCGTCTGCATCCTATCTCAATCTCCGTGCCGGTGTCCTGCATTTGGGTTCGCCTCGTCCATTGCCACACTCCCTGTTGGTGGTAATGAGAGAAGGGCATGTCCTGGATGGTGAGGGTCCTTAATGATGGATGCTGCCTTTTGAACATGTCCTTGATGGTGGGGAGGCTAGTACCCATGATGCATTGGCTGAGTATACAACCGCCTGCAGCTTTGATCCTGTACATTGGAGCCTCCGTACTAGATGGAGCCAGAATGCACCCTACAGTACGTCTGTAGAAATAGGCTAGAGATTTAGTGACAGAAAATCTCATCAAACTCCTAATGAAGTATAGTTGCTAGTGTGCCTTCTCCATAACTGCATCAATATTTTGATCCCAGGATAGATCTTCAGAGATGTTGACACCCATGAACTTGAAGCTGCTCACCCTTGTCACTGCTGATCCCTCCATCTGTAAGGACTGGTGTGTGTTCCTTCAACTTCCCCTTCCTGAAGTCCACAACCAATTCCTTTGTTTTACTGACGTTGAGTTCAGGGTTGTTGTTGTGAGGCTCCTGTTTATCAGAATCAGGTTTATTCTCACTGGCATGTGCCATGAAATTTGTTAACTTAGCAGCAGCAGTTCAATGCAATACATAATCTAGCAGAGAGAAAATAATAAAAATAATAATAAATAAACAAGTAAATCAATTACGCATATTGAATAGGTTAAAAACATGCAAAAACAGAAATACTGTATGTTTAAAAAAAAAGTGAGGTAGTGTCCAAAGATTCAATGTCCACTTAGGAATCGGATAGCAGAGGGGAAGAAGCTGTTCCTGAATCACTGAGTGTGTGCCTTCAGGCTTCTGTATCTCCTACCTGATGGTAACAGTGAGAAAAGGGCATGGCCTGGGTGCTGGAGGTCCTTAATAATGGATGCTGCCTTTCTGAGACACCGCTCCAAGATGTCCTGGGTACTTTGTAGGCTAGTACCCAAGATGGAGCTGGCTAGATTTACAACCTTCGGTTTGGCATTTAACACCATCATACCCAGGAATCTTGTGGGGAAACTATCTTCACTGGGTCTCAACATCTCCCTCTGCAACTGGATCCTGAATTTCTTAACAGAAAGGCCAGAGTCAGTCCATGTGGGCAACAATATCTCTAGTCCCATTACGCTGAGCGCTGATGGTCCCTCTGACTGTGTGCTCAGCCCGCTGCTGTTCGCACTGCTGATGCGTGACTGTGTCGCAGGATCCAGCTCAAACCATGTCGTCAAGTTTGCGGATGACACAACAGCGGTTGGGTTCATCAGCAACAATGATGAGTCGGAGTACAGAGAGGAAGTGGAGCAGCTGGTGGACTGGTGTGAGAAGAACAACCTAAGTATGAATGTAGAGAAAACCAAGGAAGTTATTGTGAACTTCAGAAACATGCAGAGGAGCCATCCCCTCTGCAAATACATGGCTCCTCCATGGAGAGAGTCGAATGCACCAAGTTCTTTGGAGTTCACGTTACGGACGACCTCACCTGGTCCCTTAATATCACCTCCCTGAACAAGAAGGCACAGCAGCCCCTCCTCGTAAGGGGAATGGGGATTGGGGTGGCTCCCCTCTCTCTCCCCACCACCTTAACTGACTTTTGTTGGAGCACCATTGAGGGCGTCCTGACAAGCTGCATCTCCATCTCCTTTGGGAGCAGCTGAGCATTGGACCAGAAGTCTCTACAAAGGACTGTACCCACGGAGGATCATAGGGGTCTCCCTACCATCCATTGAGGACATTTATCATGAATCCCACCCATCCATCTACCATCCTCTTTGACTTTCTACCATCAAGCAGGAGACTCTGATGCATAAAAACAAGAGCAGTCAAGATGAGAAACAGTTTCTTTCCACAGGCCATTAGGTTTCTGAATTCCTTGCCACATTGCATTCAAAATGTCTCCAGTTAATCTGTTTTGTAACTTACAATAGTTAACTTATGCTTATTTATTTATGTGTAATTCATCTGTAGATTTTATCCATACTTTCATAAGTGACTTGTAGTATATGTGTACTACTGTGCTTTACACCCTGTTTAAAGAAATGACTTGTTTGATGGTATACATGAATATAGTTAAATGACTTTAAACTTGACTGGATACCACTCTATCTCACTCCTGTACACCACCTCGGTGCTGTCTGAAATTCCGCCAACAACATTTGTGTCTCTGGTGGATTTACAGATGGTATTTGAGCTGTACAAAACCAGACAGTCATGAGTGTAGAGAGAGTAGTACATTGGACTAAGTAGGCATCCCTGTGGTGCGCCTGTGTTAATTGCCAGTGAGATGCTATTTCCAATACACAGTGACTGTGGTCTCCCAAAGAGACGGTCAAGGATTCAGTTGTGGAGGAGGTACTGAGGCCGTTTTGAACTTTGTTGACTGGTCCCGAGGCAATGATGGTATTAAATGCTGAGCTGTAATTGGTAAAAAGAAGCCTGGTGTAAGTATTGATGTTGTCCAGGTAGTCCAAGGCCAAGTGGAGAGTTGATAAGATGCATCTGCTATAGAACTATTATGGAAGTAGGCAAATTGCACTGTGTCTAGGACCTTGCTCAGACAGGAGTTAATTCTAGCCATGATATATCTCTTAAAGCATTCCACAGAGTCGATCAGAGTGCTACTGGGTGATATTTGTTGTGGCAGTTCACATTGTATTTCTTGGGCATTGCTACAATCGATGCCCTTTTGAAGCAGATAGGAAACTCTGACCGTTACAGTGCGTGATTGAAGATGTTCTCGAACACTAGCTAGCTGGTTGGCACAGGTTCTCAGCATTTGGCTTGAACATCAAACATAGACCAGTACAGCACAGGAAAAGGCCCTTCAGCCCACAAGGTTGTACTGAACCAATTAAATTAGTGACCAAATGTCTAGTGAAACTAATCTCTTTTGTCTACACAATGTCCATATCTTTCCATTTTCCTCACATTCATGTGTTTATCTTAACATCTCTTAAAATTCTTTATTGTTTTTGGCTTCTACTACAACCCTAGGCAACACCTTCCAAGTATCCTCCACTCTCTGTGTGGAATAAAAAAAAAAATGCCCCTCACATCTCCATTGAAGTTACTCCCTCTCAACTTAAATGCATGTCCTTTGGTATTAGACATTTCAAACCTTTGAAAAATCTATTGTCTATCTACTCTATCTATGCCTCTCATAATTTTATAAACTTCTGTCAGATCTCCCCTCAGCCTCTTCTGCTCCAGAGAACAAGTTTTTCCCAACCTCCTGTTCTAGCACATTCCCTCTAATCCAGGCAACATCCTGGTTAACTTGCACTTTCTCCATCCTTCCTATAATGGGGCGATCACTAACATATGCAATTCTCCAGATGTGGCCTAACTGGAGTTTTATAAAGCTGCAACATAACTTTCTGACTTTGGAATTCATATGACTCCTTAACCACCCTATCAACCTGTGTAGCCACTTTCATGGAACTATGAACTTGGAACCCAAGATCGCTCTCCTCATCAACATTGTTAAGAATGTTGCATTTCTGTTTTGGTCTGTTTTGCATTTCGCCTACTGAGGTGCAACACTTCATATTTGGCCAGGTTAAACTCCATCTGCCTTTTCTTCCAACTGATCCACATATATCCTGTTGTATTCTTTGCCAGTCTAATATGCTATCCACAACACCACCAATTGCCATATTATATGCCAACTTACTATCCCATCCATCTATATTTTCATCCATGTCATTTATATACATCACTAATAGCAGAGGCCCCAGTACTGATCCATGCAGAACACCACTAATCACAGACTTCTATCTTCTAAGTCTCTTCAACAACTACCTTCTATCTTCTATGGGCAAGCAACTTCTGAATCCAAATGGCTAATTCACCATGGATTCCAACCATCTTGATCTTCCAGATGAGCTTCCCATGAGGGACCTTGTCAAAGACCTTATTAATATCCATGTGTACAGCATCCACAGCTCTACCTTCATCAATCACCCTCGTCACCTTGTCAAAAAAACTTAGTCAAGTTAGGAAGACACAACTTGCCCCACACAAAGCTACGCTGGCTTTCCCTAACTAGGCCATGGCTTTCCAAATGCTCATAAATCCTAGCCTTAAAAATTCTCTCCAGTAACTTCCCTATGACTGATGTGAGACTATAGGTTCCAGGAAAATCCCTGGTTTCCCTCTTGAGTAATGGAACAACATTAACTACTCACCAGCCCTCCGTGACCTTGCCTGTGCCTAAAGATATTGATTAAGGCACCAACAATCTTTCTTGCCTCTCTCAATAACCTGGGGTATATCCCATCTAGCCCTGAAGATTTATCCACCTTAATGCTCTTCAAGTTATGCCACACTACCTCCCGTTACCTAGAAATGATCGAGCATGTTGATACTCTCGGCACTGTTCTTCCTCTCCTCCAATTCCTTTTCCTTGGTGAATACTGGTGTAAAATACTCATTAAGGACTTCACCCGCACCCCCTGCATCCAAGAAGATGATCCCCCCTTTATCGTTGAGTAGTCCTACCCTCTCCTACGTATCCTCTTGCTTCTGATGTCTGTATGGAGTACCTTGCCTTTCTACTTGTAAAGGGCTTTTTGTGGCCCCTCTTGCTTTCCTAATTCCCTTCTTAAGTTCTTTTATAGCCTCCTTAGAATCCTCAAGAGCTTTGTTTGATTCTAGCTTCCTAAGCTTTCCATACTTTCCCTTTTTCTTCTTGACTAAATTCATCTCCTCCCTTGACATCCATAGTTTTCTTATCTTTCCATCTTCTTCCTTCCTTCTGACTGGAAAATACCTGTCCTGTACTCTATGTAGTTGGTCTTTAAACACTCTCCACATGTCAAATGTGGACCTTCCCAAAAACAGCTGTTCCCAATTAACTCTCCCTAGTTCCTGCCTCATGCCCTGCTCCAATTTAATACTCTTCCACAAGGTCCATTTTTAGCCTTCTCTATAGCTATATTAAAACTTAGGGAGTTGTGGTCACTGATCCTTAATTGCTCACCCACTGAAAGGTTCGTCACTTGGCCAGGCTCATTACTGAACACCAGGTCTAGTACAGCCCTTCCTCTTGTTGGGCTATCTGGATTTTGATTTAAGAAACCCTCTAGGATGCACCTAACAAATTCTGCCCATCTAAACCTAGTGATGTGATGTTTTGAAAAGATAGATTGTTCCAAAAGTGAACTTCTCCCATGGGGAGTAAAAATAGACCAAGTATAATGTGCGTGCGAAATTTCCTGCTGTTATGTGAACCTTTGCAGTTCTGATGATAGTGAGAAGATTAGCCTTAAGCTGTAGATATAGATCAGATTATATATTTTACTGACTTGATCTTAAAATATGTTTTTCTTCAGTGGACCAAAGGCAGCTCCAACACATTGAAAGTGATCGTGCCTTCATTTGGTCACTAAGGAGAGCACTCTGACAGACTGGATTTCTAGTGGAGTTACCCCGTCATTTCTACTCTGGCTACTTACAATAGGGAAAACCGGTAGTGTAGCAGTTAGCACAATGCCATTACAGTGCCGGCAACCTTGATTCAACCCTGCCGCTGAATGCAGGGAGTTTCTCCCCATGACTGCGTGGATTTCCTCCAGATGCTCCGGTTTCACCCCACGTTCCGAAGATGTACAGATTGGTAGTTTACTGGTCACAAACAGAAGGCGTAATTGGGTGGTGCAGTCTCGTCGGGCTGGAAGAGCCTGTTACCGTGTTGTATCTCTGAATAAAATACTGTGCAAACTAGAGTAGATTGCAAGATATATTGAAAATGCTGTCTTCTATATTTTGCAGATTGTTTGCTTAGATTAATTTTTTAACTCGTTTGTTGATTGACTCCCTGAAGGCTGTACCACCGGTACCACAAACCTGGAAAAACAGATGAAGGAAATGAAGGAATGCTGGAAAGAGGGGAAGACCACAAAGTCTCACGGTCCTTGTGTTCCTCAGAAGAGGCTGGCATGTGATCAGTCAGTATTCCCTGTTCATAAAGGCGTGAAGACATTTGATTTGTGTAAGAATAAGAACCTGCTTGTGACAGGTGGAATGGACAGGATTGTGCGGATGTGGAACCCTTATATTCCTGGGTAAGGTGAAGATGAAATTTAGTATTAGTATTCTGTTTTCTCACACTAATTGCTCCAAACACCTTCCATCAAAGTTTAGTTCATGTTTCAATGAATAAATCAAGGCCCAGTGGCTGAATTATTTATCTGCTAGTTGGTTTATCATAGCAAGAAAACATAATAAAGAGCAATAAAATTCTGGGGAAGATTGCTAAATTGAATGAGGAGATTGAGACAAATTGGAATATTAAGATGATCTTCTTTATAGTAGCAAACAGAAGTATTTCTCACGTTGCTATATAATGGTTGGGGCAATTACCCAACTGGTGCATTGGTAAACAGTTGAAGTTGGAAATACAAATATTGAAATCATGGACTGCATTCATGACACTTTGTGATTGGTACCTATTTTCTATGTATGTATTGGTTTTTAGGAAACCCACTGGTTTGCTGAGAGGCCACTGTGCTCCAATCTGTTTTCTTTGTATTTCCACTGATGACAATAAACTCTTCTCCGTCTCCACCGACAACACTGTGAAGGTATGTAAAATGGAGGGCTGGGCAGTTTTTGGGCTGCTTATTTTGGTATCCATGATGTACGAGTAGATTATATCCATGCATTCCTTTTTTAGATTAAACTTGTGAAAAACCAGTTGGAGGTTAATGGTACAATAACTTAGTGAATGTGAAGATCAGGTTTGAATTCAGCTATTAGACTCCTACATAAATTATGTCAGCTGAGTACTAATAGAGCTGAGCCTGCAGCACAAATTGACTCAAATTATTAGTTGTTTTAATTCAGAAATGGAATGTGCCCAAATATGAATAACTCAGTTGAATTGACATAATTTCTAGAGTTTTATGCTATGCAAGGTTAAAAAATAATCGCTGGGCCAAAACTAATAAAACCATTATGGTATCAATCATTGAGCCTATTTAACTTTTAATACAAATTGATTTTTTTTTCAGAGATGGAGTATGTGGTTGAAACTTGTCTTCATACAGTTATGCTAAACTTATCAACTGTCCCATTGTTAGAAAGGCTTATCTACCTGGAATCTTAGCCTTTGGGAGCAGATAAAAACCTTCAAGAATGGTTGCTCTTTTACTGTTTATATAATTTTTCTGCATGGGACAATATATGTAGATTCCACTCAGACTTCATAAAATATTCAGCTTTTCTTCCTTCTAGATTTGGGATACTGAAGATCAGTGTTGTCTGTACACAGCGAATCAGAAAGCCAGTAGAGTCACTGGAGATGTATCTACATGCCTCTACGTGTCAGCAATTAAAGCACTTTGCATTGCTGCAGATGCCATTGCTCTTCTGCACCTCAGAATACAGTGAGCCTCCTCTTAGCACTATTACAAAATAATCTTTGAGGTCATGACAACTTTTCACAATAAAAATAATTGCTTTTCAATTTCTTTGTTTATTTTCATATAGTTATAACAATCCATTTAATCATATCCACTTGATTGTTTTTCCATGAATTCTTTCACAAATGAATATTTTGGTGTTAGAAGCTGGTGGCAGAAGTTTGGAGTTGTTAAAAGCACTTGGAATGGCCTGAGCTATACAACCATATAACAATTACAGCACAGAAACAGGCCATCTCAGCCCTTCGAGTCCGTACCGAACTCTTACCCTATCCTAGTCCCACCAACCTGACCGAGAACTGGAAGAGCAAATTTGTAAGGAGATAGCAGATATTTGTAGTAAGCACAAGGTTGTGATTGTGGGGGATTTTAATTTTCCACATATAGACTGGGAAGCCCATTCTGTAAAAGGGCTGGATGGTTTGGAGTTTGTAAAATGTGTGCAGGATAGTTTTTTGAAGCAATACATAGAGGTACCAACTAGAGAAGGGGCAGTGTTGGATCTCCTGTTAGAGAATGAGACAGGGCAGGTGACTGAGGTATTTGTTGGGGAGCACCATTATTATCATCTGCATACTTACTAATCCAATTTACCACCCCATCATCCAGATCATTAATATATATTACAAATAACATTGGACCCAGTACAAATCCCTGAGGCACACCGCTACACATCGTCCTCCAATCTGACACACAGTTATCCACCACGACTCTCTGGCGTCTCCCATCTAGCCACTGCTGAATCCATTTTACTACTTCCATATTAATGCCTAACGATTGAACCTTCCTAACTAACCTTCCATGTGGAACCTTGTCAAGGCCTTACTAAAGTCCATATAGGCAACATCCACGGTTTTACCCTCGTCAACTTTCCTAGTAACCTCTTCAAAAAATTCAATAAGATTTGTCAAACATGACCTTCCACGCACAAATCCATGTTGACTGTTCCTAATTAGACCCTGTCTATCCAGAAAATTATATATACCATCTCTAAGAATACTTTCCATCAATTAACCCACCACTGACGTCAAACTCACAGGCCAATAATTGCTAGTTTTACTCTTAGAACCCTTTTTAAACAATGGAACCACATGAGCAATACGCCAATCCTCCGGCACCATCCCCGTTTCTAATGAGATTTGAAATATTTCTGTCAGAGCCCCTGCTATTTCTACACTTACTTCCCTCAAAGTCCTAGAGAATATCTTGTCCGGATCCAGAGACTTATCTACTTTTATATTCCTTAAAAGTGCCAGTACTTCCTCTTCTTTAATTGTCATACTTTCCATAACTACCCTACTTGTTTCCTTTATCTTACACAAATCAATATCCTTCTCCTTAGTGAATACCGAAGAAAAGAAATTGTTCAAAATCTCTCCCATATCTTTTGGCTCCACACATAGCCATCCACTCTGATTCTCCAAAGGACCAATTTTATCCCTCACTATTCTTTTGCCACTGACATAACTGTAGAAACCCTTTGGATTTATTTTCACCTTACTTGCCAAAGCAGCCTCGTATCTGAATTGCTTTGCTATACTTTTAAAAATTGGTTTTGCCTGATTCATCCCTGCCCATTTGATATGGCTTCTATGTCATTTGTACAAGAATTGCTGGCACTTTCCATGGATTGCTCTATTTGGAATGCTGTGAGGGACATGGACCATGTTATCCTAAAAGTCTCCCTCACTGGGCATTCCCAGGGCAATTAACTTTTAATACTTGCAAAGATTGGAAACTATTATGATCCTCACCCTTTCCAAGCAAGGCATTAACCCCTACATCATCATTCTCCTCATCAACTCTGAAACACTTCCTATCCCATTCCCCCCCCCAATTCTCTGCTGTTCACAAACCTGATATCAGCTGACTTAATTCTTACGTCTGACCTTTGAAAATAAAACCTCTCCCACTCACTTAGCTTGTTCACTGACCAGATGCCAGAATCATCAGCCTACGCATCTTGACCTCCATTTTAGTGGGGGCTTGCTTCTCACAAGCCACTTTCACTTAACGATGATGAAAATATTTTATTATCACTGAAGTGTTTTTAGATGCCCTGAAAGGAAGTGAAAGGCAAGTCTTTCTTTTCAAAACCATGAAATGGCTTGCAGATTTCACCTACCTTAAGAGCTTAAAGACTAGAAAGGAGGCCGGTCATTCGGACCCACATGCCATCCGTCTTTTGATGGAAAAATGGCTGATCTTGTATTTTAATGCCACTTTCCTATATAAATCCAATACTACTTAATTTCCTTAAATCTGTTGATTATCTTTGAAAATACCCATTTACTGAGCTTTCACAGCCATATTGCATAGATAATTTCAAAGACTTACTAGCCTCTGGGTCCTTTCTCATCTCATTGCTGAATGGCTAACTCTTTACTTGAGATTGTATTCTCTCGTTCTAGTCACCAACATTAGGTGAAATATCAAAGCTACATTTGCATTATTAAGTCCTTGAAGACTTTTGAATGTTTCAGTGTTTGGAGAGGGTATAGAGCCAAGTGTGGATACACTCCTCCCTGTGGTTTCTATCAATTTCCTGCTGGAAATGCTGTGGGAAACTGATAGAATGATGCAATTTCACACTTGCCTGTGCCCATCATTTTGCACTTGTCAAATTTTTATGTAAATTTTTTTTGCCACTCATACATCAACTTTAAATTCATCCAACAGCAATAAACCATAACTAGAAAGGCAGAAAATGTGCTAACTGTATTAAATCAAGCATGGTTTTCCTATATCATGTTTGAAATGTGCAATAGTGCCTGTTGAGAATGATAATGAAGCCCTCTTGAGGAGAGTAGTGAAAAAATATCTGCTTAGAAATGGGATTCGAGGATATAATGACATTGCAAAGTTGACCCAGTATTTCCTGTAGCACTTGGCTGTTGTGCACTCAGTGCTTCCTCAAGGAATGCAATTGGTCAGAGTTGAACACTCTAAGTTGTAAAGATGGTTTCATGCTTGGCAGGATAGGGATCAGAAGGAATTTTAGGTGTTCTTTTTTTCCTGTGGGTTTAGCCTTCTCATGAAGAGTGGCAAGTGTTTATCAGAATTCCTAATTGAGAGCAAATGGTATGATTGCTGAAGGATACAGCCTTGAAAGCCTTTGTGGATTTTTTCCATATTTATGTGCTCTTCTTTATCACTTGCCAAGATTTGTGCAATATTCCACTGCATCTGGACTCCTCCATGGGTGTGAATGGATTTTCTTCTTTTTAGGTCCCAGGAATCTTGAGCATCTTTGATATTTCAGATATATAATGGACAGAATCTCATTAATTTCACTTTTGTTCTATTTCTATTTTTTAATATTTACAGACCTCAGCCACAGCCACACCATATTAAGTCCCATAAAGAACCAGTTTTGTGCTGCATATATTGTAGTGAATTTCGACAGATTATTAGCTGTTCAGAGGAATCGGTAAGTATAAGGTAATGATTATACAAGTGAGACTTACTGATATACAGTAGTTTAAAAGTCTTAAGTACATATTTAGCTAGGGTGCCTAAGACTTTTGCACAGAATTGTATTTGTCAACATGGAGCAGAGAGCAAGCTTGTAAATCTGGAAGTTGGGAATTGTGAGGGTGGAGTGCCGTGAGACAGACGGCAGAGAAAAAATGCTAGGGGTGGGGAGTGGCACACTGCAAACATACCCACCCCTCAGACACCAAGCAATTTGTTTATTGATCATTACAGAATGTCGCTCTGGTGCTTCCTGCTCCCTCCCTCTTCATTTGCACCCCCCCCCCATGATGATTCTCCTCTCCCTGCCCCCTTCCCACGCTCAGTCCACAATAAAGACCCATATCAGAATCATATGGACTTTTTTTTTCTGGTAGCAGTACAGTGCAATGTATAAAATTACTACAGTACTGTTCAAAAGTCTTAGACACCCTCACTATATGTATATGTGCCTAAGACTTTTGCACAGTACCAAAATCATTTTGTAAAAAATGGTTTTGTGTCGTGAGATATAAATGTATTTTAAATAAAAGCAAAAATGGATGGTTCTGTTCCCATGGTCGTTTGTGGTAGGGGACGTAGATTTGGGAGACTCTGTTAGAATAATTGGGGTAAGCAATTGAAGTGTATTTTGCAGCTGGTACGTGGCAGTCACAGTGTATTGATGGTAGTGAAATAAAAGTTCAGGGAGCTTCATTGGGTGCTTCGTCTTGGATGCTGTTGAAAATTTACCAAATAATTGTGCATATATAGGTAATCAGATAAAAGTTATAAGCAAGCCTAGGAAAGTCAAACTACAAGAAAAATAACAATTCTACATCCTCATCCAACACCTGAAAATTCTAATATATGTGTTCTAATTGTGCCAGTTCCCAATCTCATCTGTTCTCTTGGACAACATGTTTTCTCTTAAGTGATGCCCACGAAAAGAATCCTTTACATTCAACTGGCAAACTCTAATGTCAACGCTGACATCCCTACCCAATTTCTAACAAACACATCTGCACAACTAACAAAGGACAAACCCAGAGTTAAAACATACACCCATGTGTTAGAATTTTTTAAATTTAATTTTACAAAGATGGATCTTTAATCCGGAGGTTTGGTGTGTTCTCGTCTTTTTAATGGCAAGGGATAAGTTAGGCTGAGGAATGAGCACATAAATAAAGGAAAGAGTGCTATAGAAAAGTAAAGTTATGGATCTGAAACCCAAAGGTAGATATAATCTTAATTCAATTTGATTTGTTCATTCACTATAAATCAGTGTTCCCTACATGCATTAAGACACAAAGACATAACAAAATAATGTCTCCTGTACCTTATTCTGAGCAGTGCCACAGAGGATTTATTAGTTTAATTAAATATACAATAAATAGAATAAAAACCTGATTTATACAATCAAGATCATTAAAATCCTCAGAGAAAAGACAGTAAACAATTTGTGTTTTCTTCCAGGTGATCAAAGTCTGGGACCTTGACACAGGAAAGCTTGTGTTTGAATTCAGTGGAGCTCATGGTGATTCTGCCATTTGCTGCATGGCTTTTGATGACAGTGGAAGGAGGTGAGGGTTTAGCAGTTTGTGGAGATGTGTCTCTTGTTGATTCTTTCAGTTCAGTATGACATGGAAGCGCAAAAGTAACATTTTTATTCTGTAGATTGATTACAGGCGGAAGAGATGGATGTGTAAAGATCTGGAATCATAATAATGGCCACTGCTTAAAAATACTGAAGAAAGGTAAATTATGGTAATATTTTTGGTTTCAAAACTTGATATATTTATGTCAAAAGTCAAATAGAGTCACAGAGTGATACAGCATGGATACAGGCCTTTGGCCTAACCAATTCATGCTGAACATGGTGCCCAACCAGCTTGTCTGGGCCCATATTCCTCCAAGCCCCATTCTTCTATGTACCCATCCAAGTGATTTTTAAATTATGTTACTGTGCCTGCCTTGGTCACTTCATTTGGCAACTCATTTCATGTACTCACCCCTCTCTGCATGAAAAAGTTGTCCATCAGATCCCTTTTAAATCTTTCCCCTTTCATCCTAAACCTATGCCTAGTTTTCAACTCCCAATCCAGCAATAAAAAGCATATTACTACCCATCTTACCTATTTGTCCTGTTATTGCTACACTTTTTTAAACATAGGTCACTCTCCAGTCCTTCAGAAGTTCACCTGTGGCCAGACATACGGCAAAAATCTCCTTGAGAGCCTCCACAACTTCTTCTCCAACTTCCTACAAAGGCACCAGGCCAGGACCCGAGGATCAGAGCTGGGAACTCTCATTAGCCAGGGTCCCTTAAATCTGCCCAGTTCTCCCTTAACCTTAGCAAGCTCATCCTGCCCTGGAGCTTGATGTCACACTCTTCAAAGCCTTCCATTTGCCATTCATTCCCTTCGATCAGACTCATCTAATCCACGTCTACTAGATTCTGCCTAATTTCCACAAAATTAGCTCTCCTCCAATTTAGTACCAATTTAGTGTGGATCTGTCCTATCATTTTTCCATCACTATATATTAAAAGTAATATAATTATGGTCACTAGAGCTAAACTACTCCCTGACTTCTACTTCAGATACTTGCCCTGCTTTGTTCCCCTAAAATGAGGTCTAGTATTACAGCCTTCTAAATAGGGCCCTCTATGTATTATGTCTGGAAACTTTTCTGAACAGATTTCACAAGTTCCACCTTGTCCAGGTCTTTAATAGGCTGGGTAGCCCAGCCGACTCTGGGGAAATTAAAATCTGTCTGTTATCTTTACAACTATGCAGGCCTGATCCTCAAGTTCCCACTAACTACTGGGGTGAGGTCTATCTATAATAAAGCCCACTAGAGTGACCTTCCCATTCTTGTTTCTGAGTTCTACTTGTAGGGCCTCACTTGCAGAACCTCCAAGAATGTTGTCCTAAGCCACAACTATTATGTCCTCCCTTGGCAAAGAGGCTACATGCCCTCCTCACATACCTGTATCTCTCTCATGTCTGTAGCATCTGTATCCTGGAATATAGAGCCACCAGTTCTGCCCTTCTCTAAGCTATGTTTCCATTATGACTTTAACATCCCAGTCTCCAGAAGGAATCCATGCTCCATTTTCTCCACCTTACCTGTTGAGCGCCATGGACTGAAATAAATGCAGCTGAACTGAGAATTCTTTTCCCTCCCTTAAATTTTCCCTTGGCTGTCCTGGTTACTAAAGTTGTTTTCGCTGCCTATTGCATTATCCCATGAACTTGCTCCAGCTCAGTCCTACCCACCCCTCCCAAACTAGTTTAAACCCTCTTAAATTCTGTTGGTTAAAACAAATTTCTCCACACTACCAAGAAACATGGATGCATTCTCTGGCAGTGTGATGTTAGACTGGAATCCTTCTGACTGCCGCAACAATATTCAATGTAACTAATATAAAATGTCAGGAATCTGGAACTTCTATGTCAAATACTACTTTATTCAATGCTATCCTTGGTAATCCACTCTACAGATGGGACTTGTGGCTTAGGCTTGGGTACCATGCCAATTAATCATAGTAACAGAGTATTACAGCTCCAAAACAGGTCCTTCAGCCCATCTAGTCCGTACTTAACATAAGTTTTCTCTCCATATATATGTTAAGTGTATACACAACTGCGCCTCTTCCTATAGATGCTGCCTGGCCTGCTGCGTTCACCAGCAACTTTGATGTGTGTTGCTTGAATTTCCAGCATCTGCAGAATTCCTGTTGTTTGCGTTTAAAAACTCTAATTTATGTTGTCTTCAGTCAGTAAACAGGCCTGTATATAATGGAATGGGCTTTTGTGTGCAGCGGCAGTGTAGGCAGAAAATATACAACTAGCATATCGAAAGCCATAGAGGTAATTACATATCACTGGCAGTGAACATTCGTCTTCTGGTAAGGTTTCATTGTCGAAGTTCATCTCACTGGAGTTTTGGTTTACAGCCCCTTCCAATTCACAGCTGCCTCTTTTCCTGTAAGGCCTTTTTATAATTGCATTTGCTCTTTTCCAATTGTCATATTATTTTCTTCCTTTCCCAACGCAGCATCTTGTTTTTAATTTCTATTTTGCACAGTGTGTTCCTTCCAAGAAACATACTGTGCAAAATGTAGCTTGCATATTGCTGCATTTTAAGCAGGAAGACATCTGGAATATGGGGTCAATGCTGAGGTAACTTTGCTTCCTGTTGACCAGGGGGAAACTTTCTTACAGAGATGGGCCCTTGAGTGAGTATTCTCTTTTTTTTTGACGTCAGAAGTCAATTCAAAGTTCAAAGTAAATTTGTTATCGAAGTTTGTACATTTCACCATATACTACACTAAGATTCATTTTCTTGTATGCATTCACTATGGAACAATAAATACAATAGAATCAATGTATTATTGATTCAATAATATGAATCAATATATGACTCAGAAGTCCTCGATATTACCTAGCTGTGATGGCGTCAATCTGACTTCACATTCAATCATATAAAAGAATTCCCATAGGCAGAAATCATGCACTTTTTAAAATTATGCAGTGCTAAATATTATACATAGACACTGATGTAATTGAAAGAGAAATCAAAATTTGTTTAAAAACAAAATATGACTCGATGTTACTTGTATTTTGAATTCTCATGAAAGAAATTGACAATAAGCATATATAGCACAGCTGTTTCTAAAATTCTTTATATGGGGAACTAAAACTACACTGATTTATTTTGAAGCGCAAACGACAGGAATTCTGCAGATGCTGGAAATTCAAGCAACACACATAAAAGTTGCTGGTGAACGCAGCAGGCCAGGCAGCATCTCTAGGAAGAGGTACAGTCGACGTTTCAGGCCGAGACCCTTTGTCAGGACTAACTGAAAGAAGAGTGAGTAAGGGATTTGAAAGTTGGAGGGGGAGGGGGAGATCCAAAATGATAGAAGACAGGAGGGGGAGGGATGGAGCCAAGAGCTGGACAGGTGATTGACAAAGGGGATATGAGAGGATCATGGGACAGGAGGCCCGGGGAGAAAGACAAGGAGTGGGGGTGGGGGGGACCCACACTCCTTTTTCTCCCTCTGTCCCTCTGAATATATTCTTTCTCTCACTCTCCTTTTTCTCCCTCTGTCCCTCTGAATATACCCCTTGCCCATCCTCTGGGTTCCCCCCCCATTGTCTTTCTTCCCGGACCTCCTGTCCCATGATCCTCTCATATCCCTTTTGCCTATCACCTGTCCAGCTCTTGGCTCCATCCCTCCCCCTCCTGTCTTCTCCTATCATTTTGGATCTCCCCCTCCCCCTCCAACTTTCAAATCCCTTACTCACTCTTCCTTCAGTTAGTCCTGACGAAGGGTCTCGGCCTGAAACGTCGACTGCACCTCTTCCTACAGATGCTGCCTGGCCTGCTGCGTTCACCAGCAACTTTCTTTCTTTCTTTTTAAATCTTTTTATTGAGTAAGTATACAAAAAAGGTAAGCCATATAAACATTAATACAATGTTAAAGTACAATAAAATTCCAAAAGATAACAATACCAAAAAGAAAATACTACAGACAATGTAATTTAAGCATAAGAAACCAAGATAACATAATAGTATACTAGATTTTATATATATCAATGGAAAAAAAAAGAAAAAAAAACCCCCCAAAAAAAAACCCACCGTGCAACTACCTAAAAGCAAAGCAAAGCAATGGGCTAACTTGAAACCAAACAGAGTTAAACTTAAAATCACGTCCTCAATCCCGACCTCCATTAAAACAGTGAAAAAAAAACAAGAAGGGTAAATATTACATTAAATGAAAATATCGAATAAAAGGTCCCCAAATCTGTTCAAATTTAAATGAAGAATCATAAAGGTTACTTCTAATTTTCTCCAGATTCAAACATAAAATCGTCTGAGAAAACCAAAAAAAGGTAGTTGGAGCATTAAGCTCTTTCCAATGTTGTAAAATACATCTTTTCGCCATTAAAGTAAGAAATGCAATCATTCTACGGGCTGAAGGGGAAAGATTACTAGAAATTTTAGGTAGTCCAAAGATAGCAGTAATAGGGTGAGGAGAGATATCTATATTTAATACCTTAGAAATAATATTGAAAATATCTCTCCAAAAAGTTTCCAAAGTAGGGCAAGACCAAAACATATGAGTTAAAGAGGCTATCTGCCCCAAACATCTATCACAGAAAGGATTAATATGCGAGTAAAAACGCGCTAACTTATCTTTGGACATATGTGCTCTATGAACCACTTTAAATTGAATTAGGGAATGTTTCGCACAAATAGAGGAAGTATTAACTAATTGTAAAATCTGCCCCCAATCATCCACAGAAATGGTAAGCCCCAATTCCTGTTCCCAATCTACCCTAATCTTATCAAATGGAGCTTTCCTAAGTTTCATAATAATATTATAAATCATAGCCGATGCACCTTTCTGACATGGATTAAGGTTAATTATCGAATCTAAAATATATATAGGAGGAAGCATTGGAAAGGAAGAAAGTATAGTACTTAGGAAATTTCTAACTTGTAAATATCTAAAAAAATGTATTCTTGATAAGTTATATTTATTAGATAATTGTTCAAAAGACATAAGGGAACCATCTAAAAATAAATCCAAAAACCGTAAAATACCCTTAGTCTTCCAAGTTTGAAAAGCGCGATCCGTAAAAGAGGGAGGAAAAAATATGTTGCCTAAAATAGGAATCGCTAACCCGAATTGATTAAGATCAAAAAATTTTCTGAATTGAAACCAAATGCGCAAAGCATATTTAACTATCGGGTTAGAGACCTGCTTAAGGCGTTTCGAATCAAAAGGAAGAGAGGAACCTAAAATAGAACCAAGTGTATGTTCACCAGCAACTTTGATGTGTGTTACCTGATTTATTTTGAGTTTGTGTCACCTTCATCTGTCCTTGATTTGAGTTATGGTAGTTGTTGTATTTCTCCTTAACAGAGCTCACAGTGTGTTCACTTTGCCACTTTACCAACAATGAATGAAATAACTATGCTTTGAAGTTTTTAAAGTTTCTCTATATAACGTTGTATTGTGTATCAATCTTTTTTTAATCTGCATGCATTCCCTTTCAGCTTTTCCTTGTGCTTGTACTCACATTTATTAAAGGAAATAGCCTCCCTAAGTTTGTTCTCATTAGCCGAAGGGTGAAAGTGTACTTACATTAGCAAGTAATGTGCTCCTTCCTCGAAAGTGTTATAGGGCTGTTAAAACAAAAACTTCATGCCACCTTAAGGCTGATTTATACTTGTGCGTACTGGCTTACGCTGTAGCCTATGCAAGTGGGCTACGCTGTTGTGAGCATTTATACTTGTGCGTAGTTGTGTCTGCGTCACTCTGCAATTCACCGCCAAAACATTTGTTGGTGGTGGGGTTTCTGTGCCACTGTGTGGAGTTTCTTCATGTTGAAACTCAACACGAAGAAACTCAAAGTTCAAACAATGGCGACTGAAACTGAAGGAGGGTGGATTTTCTGTGCTTGTCCGACCACTGAGAGACATGGACAAGGAAATGCATTTCAAATATTTTTGGATGTCGGCAGGTAGATTTCATGATTTGGTTCATCGTCTCCGACCATTTATTTCGCATCAGTGTAGGCACAGTATACTCAGAGACTGGCAATCACCATTTGAGTTTTAGCTTCAGGTGGAAGTCAACAGGCTGTAGTAGCAGCTAGCTACAAACTGGCGTCAAGCACAGGGTCACCCATAATTTCGGAGGTCTGTAAAGCTTTATGGAAAGGATTGCAGCCAGAGTTCCTTCCCTGTCCTTCAGTCGCCCAATTCCAAGCTATTGCAGCGTAGGAGGAAATGCGATGCTACCAAGTGGACTAATCACAGTTGTTGCGGTCTGCGTTGCCGTGACGCGTATTTATATTTTTGGGGAGGTGCACGTCAGACTACAGGGTAGAGTACAGCGTAGGGTATGCGGCTACGCCGTACCTACGGCGTCGATTTGACACAAGTATAAATTTTACAGCAGTTAATCCCCCAGGCAGTTCACCTGATCAACTTTTCTAGTTAGCCGCCACCCCCCCCCCCCGCCCTCAGCTCTTACCTCAGTCACTGCACTGAAATCACTTTAAGTCATTTTTTATAATGCTCTTTACATTGTAAATACAGGCTGGTATTTATGAATATACGCACAGTTTATTCCATATCCATGCTTCTAACTTTATAAAATTCTTTATTCTTTATAATGTTTTATTGTATTAATTGTATAATTATTATTATTTATAATTGTAGGATGTTTTTTGTTGAACGTACCCCCAACACACCACAGCAAATTCTTGATTTGGTGGTGGGGTTTCTATGCCACTGTGTGGAGTTTCTTCATGTTGAAGCAAAATTTATCCTTGATTCTCGGACTTTGTTCATATCTTTAAATAGAGTTTATAAACTTCTAGTGAGAACTAATATCAGTGTCTAATTGTCTTTTACCTAAGGACCAATCTTCATTTTCTTTAAGATGTTGACCAATTTATTTTTAGGCTTATAGATTTAAGAAGCTAATATGGATTATTAGAAAAATTGCACACAATTGGAATAAAAATAAAGTATATTTTACTAATAATTAGTCTAATTTTGAAGAAAAAATTGCAAGTGCACTCAACATCTTAAAGTGATATTCACTTGGAGAAAAAGTATATCACTTTTTTGATGAAGGTAATCCATTCTGAATTATTCTTGTTGCAGAGGGCAGATGTGATGAAATCTGTGACTGTACCTATGTGGAGATGCACAAGAATAAGTAAGCACGAAGTATTTACATTGCCTTTAGTTTCCATCACCTGAATTTCTTTCCACTTATCTCTAAATATACTTGTCTCTTTGGTATCACTGTCTCTCCAACTTCATTTTAAATTTGTCACGAATTATTTAAATATTTTCCCTCATTTGACTCGATGGGGAGTGATGGGAAGCCAGCTGCTATAAGAGTTGATCTTACATGGTGTCAGTTATTCAACTTAACACCAAAGCAATTTGATACAATAAGAACATTTGTCATCTCGAAGGTAATACTAAAGCAATAATTATTGCAATTAAAATAGGTATTAGGCCGTAGAACACACAAAATGCTAGAGGAATTCAACAGGTTAGTTAGCATCTTATGGAGAGGAATATGTAGAACCAGCTGAGTTTCTCCATCATTTTGCATGTGTTACTTTGGATTTCCAATATCTGCAGAATTGTGTTTATGAGGCTACACAACCTACTTCAATGCTGGCTAGAAAAACATGTATTCCATGATTCCAAGATTGGCATTTCTGTATGTATCTTCCCCAACCCCCAGAGCACTGCAAGATCCCTCTGCTCATCAATGCTCCAAAGCATCATGCCATTTACCCTATGCTTCCCTTCTAAAATTACCATTGCATGGTGCAACACCTCACATCTGTCTGAATTAAAACTCCATCTGCCATTGATTTGCCCATATTTCCTACTGGTCAATGTCCTGTTGTATCCTTTGACAACCTTTCTCTCACTATCCACAACTCAGCCGAATTTTGTATTGTATGCAAACTTATTCATCACCCCTTCTCCTACATCTTAGTTCAAATCATTAATGTATACCCCAAAGAACAGAGGTCCCAGTCCTGTTTCCTGTGGAACACCATTGGTCACAGACCTCCAGTCAGAATTACACTCCCCACCACTACCAATTGTCACCTTTGGCCAATTTTGTATCCAATCTACAAAGTCACCATGAATCCCACGTGCCTTAAACTTCAGATCAGCCTACCATGAAGAACCTTATCGGCATGGAGTTTAGTAAACCATTTGACCGTATCCACTGCTCTACCCTCATCAATCATCTGTGTCACCTCCTCAGAAAAATTAATCAGAGTTGTAAAACACACAAAGTCATGCTGACTATCCCTAATAGATCCAGCTTGTCCAGCTATGAATAAATCCTATCCCTAAGAGTCTGCCCCATAGTTCCTAGAGACTCTACAGATGATATTGAGTCAAATTTGTTGTGATAATGGTAAACCATCACTTCCTGATTTATTCCACACCATAGGAACAGGTCGAAAGACCCCTGTAGATTGGCCAAATTAAGTGCAATTGCCATCGTCCTCAGAAAACCTGGAGCAACTAAGTTCCTGACCCATCATTGCCAGGCAAAGGGAAGTGTGCCATATTCATAGTTAATCTATACCACTAATTCTACACCCTTTTTAACTGGTATTCCTCTCTGAGAACCAGTCTAAAACTACCCAAGAATTGAAACAACTGGAATAATCCATTCTGCGATTAAGTAAAATTCTGGCTGATTCAATCTGTTGTCTGTCAATCTGTGCCTCCATTGCTCTGTGGGTCAGAAAAAATCATGACCTCTTGCTGAAAAAAGTTCTTCCTTATGTCTTAAATGGGCATCCATTATCCTGAATATATGCTCCTTATTACAGATACACCTCCAGGGGAAACACATCCTCCACATCCACCCAGTCAAACCCCCTTAGAATTTTGTGTGTATCAATAAGGTCATTTCTCGGTCTCTTAAACTCTACTGGATATAAGTTCAGTTTCTCAAACTTATTTTATGTTTGAATATGTTCATCCCAGGCGTTCTCTGCACTGTCTCCTACATTCTCTGCACTGCTTTTAAGTGTGAAGACCAAAACTATTTGCAGTGTTCCCACCGGTATCTGTAAAGTTGCAACAAAAATTCCCTGTTTTTATACTCCATAACCCTTATAATTAAGACCAACATTTCATTTGCTGCCTTAATTATTTGTATCTGCATATATGCTAACTTATTGTATTTCCTGAGTGAGGACCCCAGATCACATTGTAATTTTCAAGTCACAGTGTTTGGCTGTTCACTCTTCCTTGCAAAGTGAATAACTTCATATTTCCCCCATTACACTCCACTGCCAATTTTTTTTTACCCTTTTCATCTAGTTATTGATTGCTACTCTGAAAATGACATGTATTGTTGACTTTTGTTAGTTGGTCACTCTCTACTCTATTGCTGTATATTGCTTACGGCCTTGTGGGGACGTCTTCCGTGTTCTGCAGCTTTTCAGTGGTACCTATGATCTTTGTATCAAGAGTTGCATCATAGAGATGTGCCATCCTAGTGTCAAGTCTGAGACTATGGAAACACCTGTATGAGCATCTAACTGTTAAGTCCTTGGTGCCTAATCCCATTGCTGACTTTTGTGCCAGTTCAGTGTCTTTCTGTGATACCTTGTTATTTATCATTTGTGCTATTTATTTATTAATGTAACTTATATTAATTTTTTATGTCTTGCTCTGTACTGTTGCTGCAAAACAACAAATTTTATGACACGTGCCAGAGAGCTTGATTCTATGTAGCAAAGTTCTCAGCACTCTCTAAGAAAGTCCCTATAACATTTGTGCTCATTTCTTTTAAATTTACTACACTCAACATTGGCTTTCTCGACAGAGAAAACTATTTTGCCTTTTCATTCTGTCAAATTGTTTCAGATTTTAAAAATATCTAGTACCTATTGCATGAAATTTCTCTATCTTAATGACCACTATATCCTCTCAATGTTTTAGGCTCCCCGTTTTTTTTTAAATTTTCTATTGTTAGCTCATTAACTCAATTACTTTAATGACAACCAAGCAACAATCTGAAAGTTCACTATCTAACCAACCCATCCAGGTATATTTTTGATCAGTGAACTGGAATCAGCTTTGTACTTTCAAGTTGTATTGTGTGCTCTCAATCACGTATATCTTGAATTTCTTTTTAGTTATGTGCTTGCTGTTGGATGGGATAGAAGAATAAATATATACTGTGTAAGTATGTTGCTTTAAGAAAGTTTGTGATGTAAAGTAATGACGTCACTATGTGTTGTGTCATCCAAATGGATATTTTGGTGTTCCATGGCTACATGACTCCACCTTCGGAATCCAGAAGTCACAGAAGCTCCTGAGTTTCTGAAACAATTACAGCATATAAATGAATTCATTGGCACACTGAATCTCTGACTGTGAGTACCTGGATATGGAAGCAGCTAATCTACTTTCCAAAAGGGAAGAACAGCATCGTGTATAGGTCAATAGCTGTAGGCGAATTCATTATACACCCTATCCTCGCTTTATGTGGGGGATATGTTCCTCGAAGTCGACACATAATGTGAAAACGCATAATGTGAATAATTATTTAAATGGAGAAAATAGGAATGCATTCTGGAGGCTTCCTAAATATGTTTTATCTGTAATTGATTCACATTTTCATACCAATACGACACAGAAACAGTACCACAAGGCAACATTCGTATTATATTTCATCAATTTAAGGTAATATTCAACATAATAAATCATAGAAAGTTAACATACTAGGGTGTACAGTACTCACCAACAGTGGCAGGTGTGTTGGCTCCAGGAGATGAGTGGTTGTTGTGGTGTCGGGCAGCTTTACATGGATGAGGTGGATGGTTGTGTGTCGTCAGGATCATCAAGGACAGCAAGGGGTGAAGGAAGACTCACAGAACTCTCAGTACTGCCGGCAGCAGGAGATGACACCAGTTTGAAGAAAGTGGTGAGGGTTGTTTGCTCGGCAGCTTTTTGTATTTCAGCATAAATTTGCTTGTAGAGAAGAAAGCCACAGGGAATGACTGAAATGCTGACTCCGTTCTAAACTTGGGTCTATGTCCATCGCCATTTGTGCTAAGTGTTCCGCAGAGTTAAAAAATTTCTGCTGGTTGCTTCACTGTAAAATCCTTCACCTGCAACTCAACACTTTCTTCTTCATCATTGTTAACTTTAAAGGCAAGATTCTGTTCCCGGCAGTAGCGTTCAGCCTCAACAACAAAATGATTAGCAAACCAATCTTCAAAGATTTGACCAGTGGCCCATGCTTTCTTGTTAGCAGCCCAGTGGACGGGAAGCATATTCTTACTCAAACCCTTAAGAGCACAGGGGTTCAGTGAATGGTAAACTAAGAGAGGCTTCATCTTACAGTCTCCTTCGGCATTGGAACTCATAAGCAAAGTCAATCTGTCCATTGCTGCCTTGAAACCTGATGCAGTTTTTTCATCCTTACTTATGTAAGTGCATTTCGGCATACGCTTCCAAGAAAGCCCGGTCTCGTCTGCATTAAACACCTGCTTTGGTGTGATGCCGAACTCAGCTATCATAGCCGCAATTGCAAAGAGTAGCGTTCAGCAGCTTTGTGGTCAGCACTAGCTTGCTCACCATGCACAGCTAAGTTGTGAAGCCTGTGATGATTAATAAACTTAGAAAGCCATCCCCTACTTGCGTTAAAGCTAACAATATCAATTGACACTGCCTCACTATCCCCTGAACAAAGGCGATCATAAATTTCCAAACCTTTCACACGAAGATGATCGGAACAAAGTGCTGTATTTCTCTTTGTTTCATGTTCAATGTACAAACTCAACATTTTCTCCATTTTTGTCATAATCAGATTTTGCACTTTGGTAACAGTCTTTGAAGACACTTGTGATGAATCAATCACTGCACATTTTATTTTCTCAGCATTTTTCTTTACATTTCTGATCGTGGACTCACCCAGGCTGAAGTAGTCCCAGAGCTGTGGTACCTTTACCTGATGCCGCCCTGTTTATAATTTCCAACTTTTTTTCAAGTGTTAAAGCAGTTCTCTGCCGCTGGGCTGATGGCCCAGGACCTGACATCGGATGCTTAGGAGGCATAGTTAAATATTTCAAGCACAAAATCATTGCACCGTAGGTAAAAAGAACAACAGTTTAAGAGCGCAAGATCGCACATCCGCACGTTGCCAAAACCAATGCACGACTGGCGGGAGTAAGACTGAGGCGTGCGCACGTGACTTGTATTGGCGGGAAAGCAATTCTTCTTGCATAACTGTGAGTTTTGGATGCATAATGAGAAGTTGGTAAAATAGGTTCCTCGCCTGACTGTGAATCCGCATTGTCTGAAGATGCATATAACGAGGATAAGGTGTATAATATGACATCATAATTATGTGCATTACAACCACCAGTATGTACCCAACACCCGTAGCCAGACCTTGTGATGAGTCCATGCCTAACAACATAGCTATGAGCGGAGCAGCCTGGTTTATGAAATAAAACTTTATTGTTCAGTGCCATACTGAGCAATCTAGAACATCAAGGTAAATCAAAGACTGGAGCACAGCCTTTAATACAGAGCACACTGAGAACGGGGATAATCACTTAGATGATTGAGTTCTTCTGCATTGATCTTTGTGCTTTATTGGTCACAGGGACGATCAGTAATGACACTGTGGACTATTAGAGTGAGAGAGACAGAGACTTGCAGGCAGCCTCTTGGCACCATGTGAAAACAATGTTGAAGCTGCATGTATGTTGAATATGCAAGGCCTTTTGAAGCAAAATAATTCTCTGGATATAAACATGCATTTGAGTTCATCTTAGCAGGGAACCAGAACAAAATGATGCCAAATACCTGTTTTGGAAGCTTGGTTCTTTTAACAAGGCTTCAGAGTCATTTGTGGCATACAGTGTACACAGGAGATGTTCCACAAAACAAAACAAAACAAAAATTACAGAAACAATAAAGAAACAGTAGAAAATGTTCAGGGATGAAATAAAACACTTAAGAAAGAAAATATATTATTCTGGCCTCTAAGACTTATCTTGTACTCTCAAATCTCAGTGCCCTTCAAAAGGCTTGAGATGTCCTTCTCACTGGAGAAGTTGGAGATGTATTATGATTTTCAGTATTTGAAAGTGTCATTTGTTAACTTTGGAGCAGGAAATTTTTGGATGAAACTGTCAGTTACTACATGGGGGCAATTAAAGAGGTGTCAAAGCATTAAAAAATTGGTGAATTTTTAGATGGAACATTGTGAAATAAATTTGTTCATGGGCTGTGCAATAGCCAGGTTCATTCAAAGCTACTGGGCATTGTTGTGTTAGTAAAAATAGCTGCCAGATATATAAAAGAATTTCACCTGGTCCAACTCCAGCTGCAGTTGTGGCTCACAGTCAGAAGGTGAAGTTAAAGCCCTCATACCTGAAACAAGCCGACTCCTCGTGTTGCCAAGTCCTGCTGTGCCTGCACTGGTAGATACCCACTAAGTACATCTGTTTGTGAGATAAACAGCCCTAGTAGAGTAGTGTGCAAGTTTAAAAACAAAGTGGTAAGTCAACGCAATATTAGAGGAAACAATTCACAATCAGTGAGCACTGAGTTTGTGTGTATTGCACTAAAAAAGTTGTAGTTGAAAGTGAGTTTTGAATTTACAGCATTGATAGTATAGGTGGGGATTGTTGCCTGGACTGAATCCAAGTAAAATTTAACACAGAAGTGGAATGTTAGACAAGGGAAGCCATGACAATAGAACCATTTACTCCACCAATGAAATGGGAATTTACTTTTATAATTTAAAGTACAGCATTAATCATAAAAGAGTTGGGGGCGCTGGGGAGGATGGGCTATTTTGCAACATGCACTGCAGTTACTTGCCTAGGCTATTCTGACAGCACCTCCCAAACCTACCACCATGAAGGATAGGGGCAGCATCTACAACAATTACTATCACTTGTATGTTCCTCTGCAAGCTGGAGAACATTTTGACACGGAGGTTGCTTCACTATCCTGTAACACTACCTAACAGCCCTCTGCGATCTCCTTCAGTAGCAAGTTCCAGAAAGCTGTTCATCCCCTTCTCATGGGCAGTTGGAGATGAGCAATGAAAGCTGATATTGACAATGACTACCAGATGCCACAAATGAATAAGTAATAGATTACGGACAATGGTGCATTCAACACCAGTCACATCAGCTTTCTGAATATTTTGTGTCCCAGATGCAGTAGCACCAATTTTATTTGAGTTCTCCCATCCAATCTTGATATATTGCCAAAATAAGAAGGTAAATGTTATGTGTCTGGTCCAATGTTCTTCGGTCCTTCAGTTTAGCTGAGCCATTTCAACAATTAGCTCCAAGTTCTTTTGTCAGAAGTTTACTGTCCCCCATTCTTCATAGATCTCAGATGGCCTAGAAGGGTGCCTTAAGTTCCATATACCAATCATCCTTTTCTTTCACAATTTCTGCAGACTACTCATCCTCCCAGGCCATAGTTCAACTCCCCTCAGCTATATCCTTAATGTACAGGTACTTTGATGAGGTTGGATGTGAGCACTCCAGGTAATAGTGTCTCTTCATTCTAAAACCTGCACCATTATTATGCTTTAAATCTGTAAGGTGACAGGGCTTAACCATAAGTTCAGGGTGTAAGGCTTAACTTGGTGTTAAACATTTATCCTGTGTCCATGATACACAGTTCCAGCTGAGTTCATGGGATAGAAGCAGGAAGTGTTGGCTGATTAGTATTTCCCTGTTTTCTTAACCCCACTGCAAAATTTGAGCTCAATTGGTAATGCTAACAGTAATGTGGATGAAATGAAGAGAAGGAAAATAGGATGACTTTAGGAGTTTGAGTAGAGTTTAACCGCCAGCGTTGAGCACAATGGCTCGTCTCTTTGTCACAGGCCACACCATGCCTTCACTAGGACCTGTTGAGACCCATAAACTCAGTGACGATTGGAAATTTAACCTAGTAGTTTTAAGACACTGAGTTCAGTAGTCACAGCGTACTCTTTTCTATCTTCTCTTTACACACTGAATGTTAGTACACCCAACTTGTGTTAATTTCGGTTATGTAAATGTACTTTTAAAACTGGGTAAATGGTTATTCTCTTTCTCGTATGGTCCAGGATTCATTTGATGATCTTCATCACGTTCAGCCTCCTCAGCCATACTGGCAAGATGATCTGGTAAGGAACACTACTTGGTGCTTCCTTTGCTTTGCAACATGCCTGTAGTGTCCGTGTATTGTAGTATTTTAATTCAGGATTTTTCTGCTGTCTTCAAATGGATTTGTTCACTAGTCTTTGTGCAACCTTTACTTGCAACCTCTCATAGTGTTCTGTACCTAAAGAATACTGTATATCCTAAGGAAATGCATGCATTTACTTGCTAATGACATGAGTGGTTTCCTAGTACAATAAGATGGGCTCTTGATCTCATCTATATCGTTATGACACTTTGACGTGATTATTTACCTGTGCTGCACTTTATCTGCAGCTGCTACACTTTATTTTGCATTATGAAGCTTTTCACTGCACGTGACGATAATCCAATTCCAATTTCAGTTTGCAGTTAGCCTAACACTATTACAGCACTAGCTGTAAGATCAGCATTCAATTCTGCCACTGTAAAGAGTTTGTACGTTCTCCTGGTGACCATGTGGGTTTCCTCCGGGTGCTCCAACTTCCTCCCACATACCAAGGAGGTGTAATTATGATTACTGAGTTGTGGACATGCTATGTTGGCACCAGAAGCATGGCGACACTTGCAGACTGCCCAGTGCAATCCTTGCTAATTTGATGTAACATAACGCTCTTCGCTTTATGTTTCAATGTACATGTGACAAAACTAATCTAAGCTTAAAAACAAAATCCAAAAACCTAGTTTCTTATAACACACACAAAAAATGCTGGTGAATGCAGCAGGCCAGGCAGCATCTATAGGAAGAGGTAGAGTTGACGTTTCGGGCCGAGACTCTTCGTCGGGAGTTAGTCCTGACAAAGGGTCTCGGCCCGAAATGTCGACTGTACCTCTTCCTATAGATGCTGCCTGATCTGCTGCATTCACCAGCATTTTTTGTGTGTTGCTTGAATTTCCAGCATCTGCAGATTTCCTCGTGTTTGCCTAGTTTCTTATAATTGGTGCAAAATAAAAATATCAAGTAAATCAGATAGTAATGAAATGTATACAATTCACATTTATTGGTCCCTCCCAGCTTACTAATGCCCTATTCATGTACAGCCCGTACATAGGAAGGAGTATTTGAAAGTCCAGCAGAATGGATTTTCCTGGACTATGGGTCTGCAGGCACCTTCCTCTGGAATGTCAGTTATGAACAGTTCACAGTGATGGAACCCAGGCACAACATGGGAAGAACCTCTACTGCATACTGGTCTTGGGTAATTTACTCATTTGTAGTCATTTGTGCAGAGGATAAAGAAGCAAGTACTCAGATCAAGTTCAAGACATGATTCTCAAAATCACTGTCAGTCTGTTGAACAACTTCAGCCAAGATTCAAAAGTCTCTGCTATAAATTTGGTTATATGCTGTGACCTGATCTTATTGAAAACCTGAATTCTACCCCTTCAGATTCCTGAGCAGCTAAGATACCATTCTATTCTGGTAAACTGATAAGAATGTTTCTAAAACAGATTTTATGAAAGTAAGAGGATACATTTATATGAATATAGATCATAAGTAATCACAGTATCTTGTTGCGTCTCTTTCTAGAAATGGGGACACAAGGATGACATTCTGTGCATAGCCCAATGCCCTCCAACACTTCTTGCCACCTCCAGCTATGATGGGGAAACAATTGTTTGGAATATGATCTCTGGTCACATCTGTTGCCACTTACAGAATCCGACAACCAAAGAGTGCAGAGACGGAGAAGGTAACATAGGAGAAGCATGATTGAAAGGTTGTAAACTTCCTTTAATAGAGGTGACAGGACCTGTATGAAACAAATATGAGTGGTAGATATTACTAATATTCCAAATTTAAAAAGATTAAAAATTTAAACAGTTGAAAAGAAAATGTTGTCTGATCCTCCTGCTCAATACAATATTCTTTGATACTTTCTGTTTTCAATAACCTATTTAAACCCTTCCCAAAAATATTCAGTGAATGGCCTCCACTGGATTCAAAGGTAGATTGATCCACTGGATCAGCTCAGGAATTAGGTGGTTTTCTATTCATCAGAAATACAGTTCCAAAACTCAGTGGTAAATGCTGATAGTCCTCTGTGAAGCTGCCCTCATTTATCCACATACTGTATGTCCCAGCAGGTTTAGGATTTGGACGTTTCCATGTTCGAATGCAGAAACCCTGAGCTCACTGAAAAACTACTGTTACTTGAATCTATAGCTGTGCTCCAAACAGAGTTGAGTGGAGATGAATTACGTCTAGAGTACCCCAACTTTACACACGTTAGACCTGGCACAGGAACTTCTAGAACACTTGTTGAAATGGAAATTTGACACTTGCAAGGATGAAAAAAAAAATGTATATACTATTTTGATTATAGCTGGAATTGTGCCATGTTTTTCATCATCTAAAAGTATTTAGAAATGTTTTTGGAATGTTTTGATTTCTACATTTTTGAATGCTTGGTGGAACATTTGAAACCACTGACACTAACCTGATAGCCTTGAACAGATAACAAAGTTGAGGAGATGATTTTGACGCCAGTTGAAGTTTTTCTGAGCGGCTCTCATTCACATGACAGCACATATGTACACAGGGTCTCACAGTCACCATGGGCCTCGCGGTACAACATATGATGTCACTTTTAAGTAAATTCAACCTTTTGGGTAAAAATTAGATAAGTGCATGACCAAAATGCACCTTAGTTGTGTGTGACTTCAGGGAACTACACTTTGCACGTGCCCAGCTATTGAGTTATAAGAGCTTCATTTGTTTTTGTGGGAAGGAAAGCTCTGAATGAGTTGGACTGATATTTTGTCCCTGAGCCACAAAGTATTGAAAGTTTGAAAGGTTTCATATTGCTTTAATCCATATTTCCCATCTAAATGTTATAGACTTTGGTGTTAACAGCTTTTTTAGAGAAATTTTCAGTAAGATGGAGAAACTACGGGAGACAACTAACAACTCTAAATAGGCAGAAAAATGCTCTGAATGAAAAGAATTAAATAACGTCACAATAGTTTACTGGTATCACTACGCTAAATATTTTTAATTCCTAACTTACTGTTCAGTAGTTATCTGTTTATTATTTTAATTAATTTTTAATGTTTTCACAGCAGTAACTGATAAAAGTGTAAATAAAGTTATGTTCTTGAAAACTCGAGCACTGAAGATTGATTCAGGAGCATCTCTTGTTACCACTGGTTCCCAAGGTAAGTAAATAGTTCCATTTAGAGATCAAAAGCTGAAACTGTTGAAAATCTGAAACAACAGTCAAAAATGTGATAAATCTGTCAGCATCTGGAAGGATAAGACCATAAGGCATAGGAGCAGAATTTGGCCACTGGGCCCATTGAGTCTGCTCTGCCATTCCATCATGGCTGATTTATTACCCCTCTCAATCCCATTCTCCTGCCTTCTCCCCGAAACCTTCGACACCCTGACTAATCGCAAACTTACCAATCTCCACTTTAAATGTACTCCATGACTTGGCCTCCACGGCCATTCATGGGAATGAATTCTACAGATGTACCACCACCTGACTAAAAAAATTCCGCCTGATCTCCTTTCTAAATTGATGTCCCTCTATTCTGAGACTGTGCCCTCTAGTCCTGGACTCACCCATCCATAGGAAATACCCTCTCTACATCCACTTTATTTAGGACTTTCAATATTTGATAGGTTTCAATGAGATCCCCTTCTTTGTTCTAAACTCCAGTGAGTACAGGCCTAGAGCCATCAAATGCATGACATATGTTAACCCATTTCATTCCCAGACTCATTCTCGAGAACCTCCTCTGGAACCTGTCCAATGCCAGCACATCTTTTCTTAGATAAGGGGCCCAGAACTGCTCACAATACTCAGTGTGGTCTGACCAATGCCTTATAAAGCCTCAGCATATAAAGCCTGAGGATGCTAAGAGGATGCAGGGTGACTTGGATAGGTTGGGTGAGTGGGCAAACTCATGGCAGATGCAATTTAATGTGGATAAATGTGAAGTTATCCACTTTGGTGGCAAAAATAGGAAAACAGATTATTATCTGAATGGTGGCCGATTAGGAAAAGGGGAGGTGCAACGAGACCTGGGTGTCATTATACACCAGTCATTGAAAGTGGGCATGCAGGTACAGCAGGCGGTGAAAAAGGCGAACGGTATGCTGGCATTTATAGCGAGAGGATTCGAGTACAGGAGCAGGGAGGTACTACTGCAGTTGTACAAGGCCTTGGTGAGACCACACCTGGAGTATTGTGTGCAGTTTTGGTCCCCTAATCTGAGGAAAGACATCCTTGCCATAGAGGGAGTACAAAGAAGGTTCACCAGATTGATTCCTGGGATGGCAGGTCTTTCATATGAAGAAAGACTGGATGAACTGGGCTTGTACTCGTTGGAATTTAGAAGATTGAGGGGGGATCTGATTGAAACGTATAAGATCCTAAAGGGATTGGACAGGCTAGATGCGGGAAGATTGTTCCCGATGTTGGGGAGGTCTAGAACGAGGGGTCACAGTTTGAGGATAGAGGGGAAGCCTTTTAGGACCGAGATTAGGAAAAACTTCTTCACACAGAGAGTGGTGAATCTGTGGAATTCTCTGCCACAGCAAACTGTTGAGGCCAGTTCATTAGCTATGTTTAAAAGGAAGTTAGATATGGCCCTTGTGGCTACAGGGGTCACGGGGTATGGAGGGAAGGCTGGGTTCTGAGTTGGATGATCAGCCATGATCATAATAAATGGCGGTGCAGGCTCGAAGGGCCGAATGGCCTACTCCTGCACCTATTTTCTATGTTTCTATGTTTCTATGTATCACATCATTGCTCTTATATTCTAGTCGTCTTGAAATGATTGCTAACATTGCATTTGGCCTCCTTACCACTGACTCAACCTGCAAATTAACTTTTAGAGAATCCTGCACAAAGACTCTCAAGTCTCTTTTCACCTGATTTTTGAATTTTCTCTTCATTTAGAAAATATTCTAAAAATATTCCTTCCACCAAAGTGCATGCCTTTTGTTTCCTTACACTATATTTCATCTGCTGCTTCTTTGCCCATTCTCTCAATCTGTCTGAGTCCCTTTGTAGCTCTGCTTCCTCAAAACTACCTGCCCCTCCACCTATCTTTGTATTATCTGCAAATCTGGCCACAAGGCTATCAATTCCACCATCCAAATTGTTGACATATAACATGAAAAGAAACAGTTCCACCACCGACCCTCCACCACTAGTCACCAGCAGCCAACCAGAAAAGGCTCCCTTTATTCCCACTTTTCTTCCTGGCAATCAGCCGCTGCTTTATCCATGCTGGAATCTTTCCTGTAGTGCCATGGGCTCTTATCTTGCTAAGCAGGCTCATGTGCTGCACCTTGTCAAAGGTCTTCTGAAAATCCAAATAATAAAATCCATTAATTCTCCTTTGTCTACTCTGATGTCATTTCCTAAAAGAATTCCAACAGATTTGTCAGGCAAGATCTCCCCTTAAGAAAGGCGTGCTGACTTTAGCCTACTTTATCATGTGCCTCAAAGTACCCTGAAACCTCATCCTGAATAATGGGCTCCAACAGCTCCTAACCACTGAAGTCAGGCTAACTGGCCTATAATTTCCTCTCTTTCTTTCACTCCCTTCCTGAATATGGTATTTGCAGTTTTCCAGACCTCCAGAACCATTCTAGAATCAAATATTTCTTGAAGGATCATTAATGCCTTTACAATGTCTTCAGCTACCTCTTTCAGAACCTCAGGGTGTAGTCCATCTGGTCCAGGTGACATCTACCTTCAGGCCTTTCAGCTTCTCAATCACTTTCTCCCTAGTAATAGCAATTACACTCATCTCTGCCCCCTGATGCTCTAAGATTTCTGGTGTAGTGCTAGTGTCTTCCACAGTGAAGACTGACACAAAATACTTACAAAGTTGTTCTGCCATTTGTTTGTCTCTCATTACAACCTCTCCATTGTCACTTTCTAGCAGTCAAATATCCACTTTCACCTCCTTTTTACTCTTTATATACCTAAAAGCCCTCTTTTTTTGTATTTTTGGCTAGCTAAACTTCATATTGCATATTTTCTCTCCTTATGATATTTTAAGTTTCTTTCTGTTGGTTTTTAAAAGCTTCCTAATCCTCTACGCCTCACTAATTTTTGATCTATTACATGCCTTCTCATTTGTTTTTTCTGCTCTCTTTGACTTCCCTGTCCTCCCTTTATGACACTTCTTCATCTTTGGGATGTATCTATCCGGTGCCTCCTGAATTGCTTCCAGAAACTCCAGCCATTGCTGTTGTGCCATTATCCCCGCTAGTTTCCTCTTCCAATCAACTTTGGCCAGCTCCTCTCTTGAGTCTCTAATTCCCTTTACTCCACTGTAATACTGATGCATCTGACTTTAGCTTCTCCCTCTCAAATTGCAGGGTGAATTCTATCATATTATGATCACTGCCTCCTATGGGTTCCTTTACCTTAAGTTTCCTAATCATATCTGGTTCACTACACAACACCGATTTCAGAATTGCCTTTCCCCTGGTGGGCTCAATGATAAGCTGCTCTAAAAAGCCATCTGTAGGCTTTCTACAAATTCCCCTTCTTAGGATCCAGCACCAACCTGGTTTTTCCAAGCTACCTGCATATTGAAATTCCCCATGTCTATCATAACATTACCCTTATTACATGCTTTTTTAAATCTCCCATTGCAATTTATATCCCATATCCTGCCTACGCTTCAGGGGGCCTGTATAAAACCCCCATAAAAGCCTTTCTACCTTGAAGTTTCTTGACTCTACCCAGAAGGATTCTACATTTTCCAGTTCTATGTGACCTCTTTTTAAGGATTTGATTTCATTTTTACCATCCGAGCCGATCTACCCCCTCGGTCTACCTGTCTGTCCTTTCAATGCAATGTATATCATTGAACGTTAAGCTCCCAAGTATGATGTTCGTTCAGCCTCAACTCATGCCCACAACATCATACCTACCTATATTTGCCTGCACTACAAGATCATCCATATTACTCCATTAGAAGGAATATATTCACATTACTCCATAGTGCTAGCCTATGACTGTTGAGCCAAAGCCTGACCACTCTAACAGTGGCACACTCCATCAGTGGCTGCTCCACTTACACCTCAGTGTTGTATACCAGGTGCCGAAAAGATCGCAATGATTGCAGCCTTGTGAAAAGTTCGAAAAGGCCCCAAGCTCTTGTTAAACCTTGAGCAGCCGCAATAGTGAACAACCTCTCACCAAGATTACAGACCGCTGAAAAGTTCCGAATGGCCCCTAATGCTTTTTAAACCTCGCACAGCCCCTGTAATGAATGACCTCTCATGACAATTGCAGCCCACAGATAGAAAGTTCTTCAATTACAATACCTCTTTCAAAGTTCAGAGCATACTTATTATCAAGTTATTTAAGATATCATGTACTATGAAGTTCATTTTTTGCAGGCATTTACAGAAAGATTAAAAAATATAATAGAATTTACAAAAAAACTACACGTAAAGATTGACAAATAACAAGTGTGCAAAAATAGAAAAATTGGGGAAATTAAGAAAGAATAATAATGAGAACGTGAGTTGTAAAGTCTTTGAAAGTGAGTCTGCAGGGTTATACAATCAGATGAGTGAGGTTATCCACAGCAGCTCAGGAGCACGATGGTTGTAGAGTAATAATTGTTCCTGAACCTGGTAGCATGAGGCCTAAGGCTCCTGCCTGATGGTAGTAGTGAGAAGAAAGCATGACCTGGGTGGTGGGAGTCCTTGATAATGGATGCTGATTTCTTATGGCAGCACTCCTTGTAGATGTGATCAATGGTGGGGAAGCCCCTTCCTGTGATGTGATTCACAGTGCCAGGAAATGGATCGTCTTATGTTTGTTTCTGCAGTCCATTTCCTTTGCCAGTCAGTGGCTGAACTTGGAAGACAGGGTACTTTTATTGGGCTCTTGCCATTGTATATCCACAGAAGGTTTAAAGCAATCCAGTTCTTAAATGATTTTAGCAGCAGCTGAGTTGAGGCTAGAGTGGATTTGAACAATATTACGGAGGAGCAGGTAAGTGGTTGAAAGTAATGGTCCTGTTGGGAGGAGATGAGGGCCTCAGAAGCTGAAGTGGAAACTGAGTAGGACAATAAGATTGCGCACGGTCCTCCTCAAAGGAGGGTATTCAGAGGGGTGGCGTAGAAAGTGAGGACACAAAGGAAAACAATCAGTGTTTCAGCCATCCCATTCTTTAACTGGAGGAAACTGCAGACCATCTAAGATTGGTTATTAGCAAGCAGATAGAGAAAATGAATGAAGGATTAGAATTTCCTATGGTCAAAACTGAGTGGACAGTGATCCTTTTAGATAAAGATGTTTATATTAAGATGCAAAGAATGATAGTCTAAGAATAAATCCTTGGCAAATTTCAAGTTAATGATGCATAGGTGCTGGTTGTCCATTGTGTCCAATGATGATAGGAAACCTGTGGGAGAGCTTTAAAAGTGGAAAAGCAGTTGCACTGGCCCTGGGGCAGTTCAACTCTCTCAACCTCAGAAGTCTGGGTCCAGTGGTACAGAAAGGAGTCTCAAAATTGGGGAATGACCAGATGAAATTGTACAAGGAAAATGTCACTACTGTAGATGTGGAAGAAAGATGTTGGAGAGTGCTGTGGTATCACTGGTTGCAGAGATGATAAAGAAGGGGTATGAAGGATAGTGTGCTATAACAGTCACCATAATTCATCACTCAGCACTGGTTAGAGATATATTCAGGGTCAAGGTGGGAAGAGGGGATCCAGGAGTGCTCCTATTAACTGTTTAGAGAGAGACATTCATCATTGATGGTTTGTTTGGAAAGGAGAGAGAGACAGAGTTATTTACCACTGATATGTTGCTTTTGGAAAAGAGGGAGAGACGAAGATTAACAGTTGGACTGTCACCTTAAGGCATTGGAAGTAACTTTGGATTTTTACTGAGTTTGGAGTTGGAGACAGCACCAAGCAGCTCGAAAGTTGCTATGGTGACCGAAGGCAGTGTTATTTAACGGACACTCGATGTTATGATTTTCAGCACATTTTTGATGTTACTTTCAAGGACTTGTTGCCTGCTTGTGCACTCCTTTACAGACAAAGGAAGGAGGGACTCTTTGAATGACAGGTGATGCTCAGCCTGGTGAAATAAATAGGAGGTCAGATGATACAGACCTCGGACACATGATCTGGACACTGAATGAGCATTGCTGTGCCCACAGAGAAAGTGGGTTTTGGAAGATCGATCAGGCGGATCGATTCCAAGTTGCTATTCCATCGGTGAAGAAGGGGTTGACTGGTGGGGAGTTGTCTATGTGTCCACCCTTGCCGGGGTGATAGCTCCACAACAGAAGACCGGTCCTCCTGGTTAAAGTCACTTGTAAAGGATTTCGGAGGACGACGAGAAGATCGACGGCATCAGCTCACCTGAAGACTCGACTCCAGCTCTCCCCCCTCCCCCTCCCCCTCTCCCCCTCCCCCCCCCCCTCCCCCCTCTCCCCCTCCCCCCTCCCCCCCTCCCCTCTCCCCTCTCCCCTCCCCCCTCCCCCCTCTCCCCTCCCTCTCCCCTCTCCCCTCCCCTCCCTCTCCCTCCCTCTCCCCCCCCCTCCCCCCCCCTCCCCCTCCCCCCCTCTCCCCCTCTCCCCCTCTCTCCCCTCTCCCTCTCTCCCCCCTCCCCTCTCCCCCTCTCCCCTCCCCTCTCCCCCTCTCCCCCTCTCTCCCCTCTCCCCCTCTCCCCCTCTCCCCCCTCCCCCCCCCCCCCCCCCTCTCCCCCTCTCCCCCTCTCCCCCCTCCCCCTCCCCCTCTCCCCCTCTCCCCCTCCCCCCCCCCCCCCCTCCCCCCTCCCCCCCCTCTCCCCCTCTCCCCCTCTCCCCCTCCCCCTCCCCCTCTCCCCCTCTCCCCCTCTCCCCCTCTCCCCCCTCTCCCCCCTCTCCCCCTCCCCCTCTCCCCCCTCTCCCCCCTCTCCCTCTCCTCCCCTCCTGCCTCCCTCTCTCTCTATCACTACTCAACTAAATACCACGAACTGAACTTTACTCAATATCATAAGACTGTATCTTTTTACCCCTAGACTTAAAGAAGCTTGGTTTACATACATATATATTCCACACTTACTTTATTATATAATTATTGCTAACCTGTGTGAATTATTTACCTTGATATTACTGTATTGTGTAGTTACCAATAAATATTATTAGTTGTTAGCAATACGAGACTCCAACATGGTTTCTATTTCTGCTGGTTCTTTATCCCCATCACAGGGTAAGTGACAGTGGGAAGAGGGGCACTGTTTTGAGAGGTGACAACATGTTTAAGAATTTTGTAGAGGAAAGCAAGTAGTTTTCAGTGCAGGACGGTTTTGGAGGTTTTTGAGGTACTTATGATGATAAAAGTTTTGAGAGTGAGGCAGAGTGAGAGTGAGGGGAGGAAAAAATTCAAATATGACTTTAGAATTAGTTTGTGTTGTCATAGTTTAACGAAGGATCTGGAGAGCTTTAAATTCATGAGAAAATATTGGGAAATTAAAACTGTAGGAAGATGCAGGTTCAGGGCTAAATCAATGGGAAGTTAAAATTATTTTCTCTCTTTTCACTTTTATCACCCGGCTTCCTGAATATCTTCAGCATTTACTGTTTTTGGTTGAGGTTTCGAACATCTGTAGTTTTTTTCTCTTTTAAGAATGTTCAATATTATACTTGTTCATAACTAGTTTTTGTAGGAACTGCTGATACTGTGCAATGCGTATGTTTATAAGAAAGTGAGAATCTGAGCTTTCAGCCATTAATCCAGAATCAGGTTTAATATCACCGGGGTACGCCGTGAAATTTTTTAACTTTATGGCAGCAATACAATGAAATACATGATAAATAAATATAGAGGAAAAAACTGAATTACATTAAGTGTATATGTGTCTTTTAAATAGTTAAGTTAAAGTAAGTCGTGCAAAAAAACCAGACATAAAAAGTAGTGTTCATAGGTTCAATGTCCATTCAGAAATTGGGTGGCAGAGTGGAAGGAGCTGGTCCTGAATTGATGAGCGTGTGCCTTCAGGCTTCTGTACCTCCTTCCTGACAGTAACAATGGGAACAGGGCATGTCCTGGGTGATGGAGGTCCTTAATGATGGATGCTGCCTTTCTGAGGCACCGATCCTTGAAGATGTCTTAGATACTACAGAGGCTGGTACTCATGATGGAGCTGACTAATTCTACATGTTTCTGCTTCGATCTTGTGCAGTAGCTCCTCCCCACCCCACTCCATACCAGTCAGAATGCTCTCTCCAGGGTACATTTGTAGAAGCTTTCAAGTGTTTTAGTTGACAAACCAAACCTCCTCAAATTCCTAATGAAATATAGCCGCTGTCTTGCCTTCTTTATAGCTGCATCGATATGTTGCATCCAGGTTAGGTCCTCAGAGATCTTGACACCCAGGAACTTGAAATTGCTCACTCTCTCCACTTCTGATCCTTCCATGAGGATTGGTTTGTGTTCCCTCGTCGTACTCTTCCTGAAGTCCACGATCAGCTCTTTTGTTTTGCTGATGTTGAGGTTGTTGCTGCGATATCACTCAACCACTCAATCTCGTTCCTGTAGGCCCTTTCGTCACCATCTGAAATTCTGCCAACAATGGTTATATCATCAACGTATTTATAGATGGCAATTGAGCAATGCCTATTCACACAGTCATGGGTGCAGAGAGAGTAGAGTGGTGGGCCAAGCACCCACCCCTGAGGTGCACCAGTGTTAATTGTCAGCAAGGTGGTGATGTTATTTCCGATCTGCTAGTTTAAAAGTAATTTTCATTTTTGCCTTTTAAAGGTACGCTTGTTTTCTGGAACCTGTTCAATGGTGGACAGCTCTATGGTACTTTCACTGCTGTAAGTTACATTGTATTTCAGAGCTCCAAGTTGGCAAAGATGCATACATTACTATAAAGAGCTGAAGTGTCTTTAGTTCCTTGCGGATAATCTGTATAAAAGACAATGTCAATCTCAATGCGATGCTTTGAACAGACCAAATATGAAAGATCTGTCACAAATATATTCTAAAAGTATCTCCTGCATCTAATAGAATAAGCATATCTTCTTGTATTAGTATGCTTTTTGTCTTCTTAAATGATTAGAAATGTAGATTTTTTTCTTTGGAGTGTATTCTGAGAAAAAAATAGCAATTGTGCTGAGGTTTTAATTTGATTTATTTAATTCCATTGCGAATTGAAGTACTTTGGGCCAAATAAATCATTTCGATGAATAATATGCTACAGTGCCTTGGCAATAAGGCAATCCTGACTTGATAGGAAACGTGCCACTCTAAATGCGCAAAGCTGTGCTATATAATTTGTTCAGACAGATTTGTGCAATGAAGAGTTCTGCTTAATGCAGGCAAATGTTTTAGAAGGCTTCACAGTACATTTTTGACATAATTCGTTTAATTCAAGCATTTTATAATCCTTAAATTGAATCCATTTGAAACAGTATTATTTCTGAAGAGAACAAAACATAAAATGAACTTCTGTCTTAAGGGATAGCAGTTATAAACAGATTACGTTACTGCGAACTTCCACTCATTCTATTACTGCAGAGATAAGATGATCCCGCATTACAGACATTTGGTTTCTGGAAATTTGTCCTTACAGAATTTACAGATCATGAACAAAACCTATGAGAAGTGGAGTGAATGCCATTGTCACAGAATGTATGTGGGTGGGGTGTGGAATGCAAGTAAATCAACACAATTTTTTTTCAACTCGCATTTCTTGATGACACGCCCTGCCAGTATAGAAAACCACTGTATGGCCTATTTTCTAGGACATCAAACCTTTATTGCCCACCCCTCCATAATGTGGGGTCATATCATAAAATGGCTTGCCCCTGTATCCCAAGCAGAGCACAGTAACAAAATAAGAAATGTGAAATTTTGAATGTAGGCTTGATTGAGTATAAGGATACACACTACATTTTTTCTATTAGCATAGGATACCCTCCATAGCTTAAAGGGGACCTGTTTTTAATGTTCCCCATAGAAGATGAATAGAATTATGAAGTCTATTTTTGAGGTACTAAGTCCTTCAATAGACTTTTGGCCATTTGAACCTCAAATTTGTACTCTCCAGTTAGCCAGGAAACAAAGAAAGAATTGAACGTCTTTCATGTTTTTTTTTCTTTGTTTCATGGCTATCTGGAGAATACAAATTTCAGAGTTGTATATGGATACATGCTCTTTGAAAGAGAAGCTACAAATCTGTGCACCAAGTTTCTATGGAATGTTTAGTGTGACATCAAAGAAATGTCTCAAGTACTATTACAGAGACTGTCTACAAAGCATCATATATTTGGGAAAATGTTAAATAAATAATTATATTTGAAAAAAATATGTTAACATTTGGTTAAAGGTTAATATGCAGATTGAGCCAGTGGTGAAGAATGCAAATGCAATGTTAGCATTCACTTAGAGAGGACTAAGATATAAAAGGAAGTTTGTAATGCTAAGGCTTTGTAAGCACCACTGAGGCCTTACTTGGAGTATTGTAAGCAGTTTTAGGCCCCGTACCTAAGAAAGGATGTGCTGACATTGGAGAGGGTTCAAAGGAGGTTCATAAAAATGATTCTAGGAATAAAGGGTTTATCTTATGAGGAGTTATTGTTGGCTCTAGGGCTTTACTCGCTGGAATTTAGAAAAATGAGGGGATCTCATCCAAACCTATCGAACGTTGAAAGTCCTAGAGTGGACATAGAGAGGATATTTCCTATCGTGAGGGCATCTAGGATCAGGAGGCACAGCCTCAGAATAGAGGGCTGACCATTTAGAAAGGAAATGAGGAAGAATTTCTTTAGTCAGAGAATGGTGAATCTTTAAAATTGACTGCCACAGGCGGCTATGGAGGCCAGGTCATTGACTGACTTTAAGGCGGAAATTGCTAGGGTCTTGATTCGTCAAGGCATGAAAGGTTATGGGGAGAAGGTAGGGGAGTGGGGCTGGGAGGGAAATAGCTATGCGTAATGCCGGAGCAGTCTTGATAGGCTGAATGGCCCAATTCTGCTCCTATGTTGTATGGTTCTACGGTCTAAAACATTGAAATAATTATGTTTGTATGTGAGTGCATTTGACAGGTGAGCCAATGTAAGAGAGTCTGCTTTGTATTTGCACAAATTAGGAAATAGGGAAGTTGCAAAAAAAAAGTCTTAACAGGAATGATTTCAATGAAAAACCTGGGCCAAATTGTTACATTATTTCATAATCTGATGCAAGCAGTTGACCTAAATGTCACTCAATAGTATTTGAATTGCTAATGATTGTGTGAAAGTGCAATTTTGGCACCCAAAAATGACAGTGTTCAAGCTATGAATGAAGACTCCCATGTAATGCTTCATGCACAATCTGTACAATATAAGTTTATTGACAGTATGACAGACATTGCTGAGACTGCATGGTTTTGTGTTCAATTTTTTAACTCTGCTACCACTTGGTGGGACATCACACAATCTTGAATCAAAGAAGAACCAGAATTTGGGTCCACAAATACTAATCAATAGCACAAGATTATCAGTTCAAAATGTACTACCTCATGACTACAGTAATGACTGGTAATGCTCTTGGGGAAAATGTCTTCAAACCTTAATAGCCAATTATCCCGTCTGATCCACCTATTCAGTTCAACAACCTTTAGTTCCCTGATCAACGTCATTTTGCTATAAGCACTAACATGGCACAAGTACAATCATTAGAAGTTATTGGACTTAATCTCAAAGCTCGGTTCTCTTCCCATGATCAGCTGTATGTCAACTGGTCCTGAGTTAGATATGAAAATAATCTATACAATTTTACATTAGATCAAAAAGAAACGTGGTGTATTCTGAGCATCTACTGATATTTTTTGTGCTTGTGATGGTGTATTCTGATGCACTTTGACAGTGAAATAAAGTAATTTTGCACATTATGCTAGGTACACACTATATGTATTTAAAGAGAAATACATTAAATTAGATTTTTATGCACACATTTATTTTCACCGTATGCTTTTATTGGTAACTTTAGATAAACAACATAATTTTAACCCCTGTAATTATATTATTCATGAAATGATTATATATTTAAGTTGTATTTTATTTCACTTACAAAGTGTGTTATAAAACCAATTACACAGAAATAAATTGAAAGCATCATGATTACTGTCATAATAATCTGAGCAATGCCTTTATCCAGTCACCAACAAATATGTTAAACATTAGTTTATGATAGAATAAAGGAAGGGAGAGTGAGGAGTTGATAGAGAGGAGTTATAGGCAGGTGGTCACACCGGGGCCACGGGAGGCAGACCAGTGGGTCACGGTTAGGAGGGGGAAGGGGAAGAGTCAGGTAATAGAGAGTACCCCGGTGGCTGTGCCCCTTAACAATAGGTACTCCTGTTTGAATACTGTTGGGGGGGACAGCTTACCCGGGGGAAGCGACAGTGGCCGTGCCTCCGGCACAGAGACCGGCCCTGTAGCTCAGAAGGGTAGGGAAAGGAAGAGGAGGGCAGTTGTGATAGGGGACTTGATAGTAAGGGGGTCAGATAGGCGATTCTGTGGACGCAGTCCAGAGACCCGGATAGTAGTTTGCCTCCCTGGTGCCAGGGTCCGGGATATCTCTGATCGTGTCCAAGATATCCTGAAGTGGGAGGGTGAGGAGCCAGAGGTCGTGGTACATATAGGTACCAATGACATAGGTAGGAAAAGGGAAGAGGTCCTGAAAGGAGAATATAGGGAGCTAGGAAGGGAGTTGAGAAAAAGGACCGCGAAGGTAGTAATCTCGGGATTACTGCCTGTGCCACGCGACAGTGAGAGTAGGAATGCGATGAGGTGGAGGATAAATGCGTGGCTGAGGGATTGGAGCAGGAGGCAGGGATTCAAGTTTTTGGATCATTGGGACCTCTTTTGGCGCAGGCGTGACCTGTACAAAAAGGACGGGTTACACTTGAATCCTGGGGGGACCAATATCTAGGCAGGGAGATTAGCGAGGGCTACTGAGGTGACTTTAAACTAGAATGGTTGGGGGGTGGGAATCAAATTAAAGAGGCTAGGCGAGAGGAGGTTAGTTCACAACAGGGGGATGGGAACCAGTGCAGAGAGACAGAGGGGTGTAAAGTGAGGGTAGAAGCAAAAAGTAGTAAGGAGAAAAGTAAAAGTGGCAGGCCGACAAATCCAGGGCAAGCATCAAAAAGGGCCACTTTTCAACATAATTGTATAAGGGCTAAGAGAGTTGTAAAAGAGCGCCTGAAGGCTTTGTGTGTCAATGCAAGGAGCATTCGTAATGAGGTGGATGAATTGAAAGTGCAGATTGTTATTAATGATTATGATATAGTTGGGATCACAGAGACATGGCTCCAGGGTGACCAAGGATGGGAGCTCAACGTTCAGGGATGTTCAATATTCAGGAGGGATAGACATGAAAGAAAAGGAGGTGGGGTGGCGTTTTGCTGGTTAAAGAGGAGATTAATGCAATAGAAAGGAAGGACATAAGCCGGGAAGATGTGGAATCGATACGGGTAGAGCTGCATAACACTAAGGGGCAGAAAACACTGGTGGGAGTTGTGTACAGGCCACCTAACAGTAGTACTGAGGTCGGGGATGGTATTTAACAGGAAATTAGAAATGTGTGCAATAAAGGAACAGCAGTTATAATGGGTGACTTCAATCTACATGTAGATTGGGTGAACCAAATTGGTAAAGGTGCTGAGGAAGAGGATTTCTTGGAATGTATGCGGGATGGTTTTTTGAACCAACATGTGGAGGAACCAACTAGAGAGCAGGCTATTCTGGACTGGGTTTTGAGCAATGAGGAAGGGTTAATTAGCAATCTTGTCGTGAGAGGCCCCTTGGGTAAGAGTGACCATAATATGGTGGAATTCTTCATTAGGATGGAGAGTGACATAGTTAATTCAGAAACAAAGGTTCTGAACTTAAAGAGGAGTAACTTTGAAGGTATGAGACATGAATTAGCTAAGATAGACTGGCAAATGACACCTAAAAGATTGACGGTGGATATGCAATGGCAAGCATTTAAAGATTGCATGGATGAACTACAACAATTGTTCATCCCAGTTTGGCAAAAGAATAAATCAAGGAAGGTAGTGCATCCGTGGCTGACAAGAGAAATTAGGGATAGTATCAATTCCAAAGAAGAAGCATACAAATTAGCCAGAAAAAGTGGCTCACCTGAGGACTGGGAGAAATTCAGAGTTCAGCAGTGGAGGACAAAGGGCTTAATTAGGAAGGGGAAAAAAGATTGAGAGAAAACTGGCGGGGAACATAAAAACTGACTGTAAAAGCTTTTATAGATATGTAAAAAGGAAAAGACTGGTAAAGACAAATGTAGGTCCCCTACAGACAGAAACAGGTGAATTGATTATGGGGAGAAAGGACATGGCAGACCAATTGAATAATTACTTTGGTTCTGTCTTCACTAAGGAGGACATAAATAATCTTCCAGAAGTAGTAGGGGACAGAGGGTCCAGTGAGATGGAGGAACTGAGCGAAATACATGTTAGTAGGGAAGTGGTGTTAGGTAGATTGAAGGGATTAAAGGCAGATAAATCCCCAGGGCCAGATGGTCTGCATCCCAGAATGCTTAAGGAAGTAGCCCAAGAAATAGTGGATGCATTAGTGATAATTTTTCAAAACTCGTTAGATTCTGGACTAGTTCCTGAGGATTGGAGGGTGGCTAATGTAACTCCACTTTTTAAAAAAGGAGGGAGAGAGAAACCAGGGAATTATAGACCAGTTAGCCTAACGTTGGTGGTGGGGAAACTGCTGGAGTCAGTTATCAAAGATATGATAACAGCACATTTGGAAAGCGGTGAAATCATCGGATAAAGTCAGCATGGATTTGTGAAAGGAAAATCATGTCTGATGAATCTCATAGAATTTTTTGAGGATGTAAATAGTAGAGTGGATAGGAGAGAACCAGTGGATGTGGTATATTTGGATTTTCAAAAGGCTTTTGACAAGGTCCCACACAGGAGATTAGTGTGCAAACTTAAAGCACACGGTTTTGGGGGTAAGGTATTGATGTGGATAGAGAATTGGTTGGCAGACAGGAAGCAAAGAGTGGGAATAAACGGGACCTTTTCAGAATGGCAGGCAGTCATAGTGGGGTACCACAAGGCTCAGTGCTGGGACCCCAGTTGTTTACAATATATATTAATGACTTGAATGAGGGAATTAAATGCAGTATCTCCAAGTTTGCGGATGACATGAAGCTGGGCGGCAGTGTTAGCTGTGAGGAGGATGCTAAGAGGATGCAGGGTGACTTGGATAGGTTGGGTGAGTGTGCAAATTCATGGCAGATGCAATTTAATGTGGATAAATGTGAAGTTATCCACTTTGGTGGCAAAAATAGGAAAACAGATTATTATCTGAATGGTGGCCAATTAGGAAAAGGGGAGGTGCAACGAGACCTGGGTGTCATTATACACCAGTCATTGAAAGTGGGCATGCAGGTACAGCAGGCGGTGAAAAAGGCGAATGGTATGCTGGCATTTATAGCAAGAGGATTCGAGTACAGGAGCAGGGAGGTACTACTGCAGTTGTACAAGGCCTTGGTGAGACCACACCTGGAGTATTGTGTGCAGTTTTGGTCCCCTAATCTGAGGAAAGACATCCTTGCCATAGAGGGAGTACAAAGAAGGTTCACCAGATTGATTCCTGGGATGGCAGGACTTTCATATGAAGAAAGACTGGATGAACTAGGCTTGTAATCGTTGGAATTTAGAAGATTGAGGGGGGATCTGATTGAAACGTATAAAATCCTAAAGGGATTGGGCAGGCTAGATGCAGGAAGATTGTTCCCGATGTTGGGGAAGTCCAGAACGAGGGGTCACAGTTTGAGGATAAAGGCGAAACCTTTTAGGACTGAGATTAGGAAAAACTTCTTCACACAGAAAGCGGTGAATCTGTGGAATTCTCTGCCACGGGAAACAGTTGAGGCCAGTTCATTGGCTATATTTAAGAGGGAGTTAGATATGGCCCTTGTGGCTAGGGAGATCAGAGGGTATGGAGGGAAGGCTGGTGCAGGGTTCTGAGTTGGATGATCAGCCATGATCATAATAAATGGTGGTGCAAGCTTGAAGGGCCGAATGGCCTACTCCTGCACCTATTTTCTATGTTTTCTATGTCTATTTTACTCTTGTCTACTCAATGTGAGTAATACAAGGTCAGGTTTTTTTGAGGGGACATTTTATCATTAGGACTATATAGCTATTTTAACAATAAGTTTCAAGGACCATTCCCTTTGAGCTTCATGATATTAGCCACAGTCCATAGTCCTTCACCTGCTTGATTGTTCCTGTAGTTTTCCCACTGCCTTTGGCTGAAGGCTTCACGTGAACCACTTATCTGATGCCAGGGAGTTAAAGGATCCTGGGTTTTCTACTGTGTCATCAGTGACATTTTCTCCCTCATCACATAGCCTACCTGGAGATAGATTTTTCCCGTTTCCTTTTCCCCCTTTTTTCATTCCCCACTCCAGCTCCCTTCTTACCTCTTCTCTTCTCCGGTCTGCCTATCAGCTCCCTTAGATGCCCCTCCTCCTTCCCTTTCTCCCATGATCTACTCTCCTCTCCTTTCAGATTCTTCCTCCTCCATCCCTTTACCTTTTCCACCTTCTTCCCCTCCCCCAAACACCTGGCTTCACCTAGCACCTTCCAGCTTGTATTCCCTCCTCTCCTTCCATCTCCTTATTCTGGCTTCTTCTCCTTCCTTTCCAGTCCTGAAGCAGTGTCTCAGCCTGAAACGTCAACTGTTTATTCATTTCCATAGATGCTACCTGACCTGCTGAGTTCCTCCAGCATTTGTATGTGTTACTGATGATAGACACTGTGCACTTTTTTTCAATAATACAAGGAAGCAGTGTTTAGAAAATGTCTGAAAAAAGTGCTATATCTGCTTCACCACACTATTCATGCAATACAACTTTCAACATTCTGAAATTGATAATGTGCTTCCATCTTTTTAGTCCAGAGTGAAGTCTCAGATAAGTAGTCTTGGTGCATCAACCAATGACTCTTTACTTTACACTGCGGATTACGTTGGATATATCTATGTTTACAGTATAAAGGATTATGCTGTTCAAGGACCAGGAACAGATCCACCAAAAAGTAAGAATTTGAGATGCTCCATTGTTCCAAAAAGTATATATTTCCAAATTTTGAATATCCCTTGAGGTGGTATGTTTGTAATTTTTATTCTGCTACTAAACAGCATGGAACTGTCTCAGAGCTGCTTGTTGTTGTATTTTACTACTATGTCATATTCTCATTGTTTTGATCCAGACAAAGATGGTACTTTGTTGTAAACATTAAATTTAAAAAATAATTGTTTAGGTTTGCTAGACAATAAATGATTTGTTATGTAAAATTATTCATCAGATTATTTAATTAGATAAATGTTTGATTTTGTCAGTTTAAAAATACCCTAAAGTCTGCCAGATGGGAGTGAAGGACTGAATCATCTTCAGAATAACTGTGGTAAACTATATATATGTTGTAACTGGTTAACTGTCTGGACACGCCCCTCTGCTGACTGCCCCCGTGGCTCCTCCCTCGGAATCCTGTATAAAGGTGTTTCGCCTTGCCCTTCCCCCTCAGCCCGGGGGCAGACACTCACTATGGAGGTCGTATTGTACAGCGAATAAAAGCCTTTCAGTATTTTACCCAACCTCAGTCTTTTGGAGTTATTGAAGGTGCGCTTCAATAACAAACAGTTATCATGAGATCAATGACTGAACTTTACTGCTGGCATTTTCAGTAACCCTCTACATTTCCCCGACTTGCTGTATTTGTCCTTTTATCCATTCACATTACAATTATTATAGATATGGAGCACCTTTGTTCTATCACAATTCTGTAGTCAGAAGAAACAATTTGCATTTGTAAAACACTTTACATATACTGAGGATATCCCAAAATATTTAAAAGCCTAGGGGTATTTATTAGGTTAGTCAGTGGCAAAATGTTCCTCTCCACCTTCACATTTCCATAGTTAATTTAAGCCTTAGTCCTTAATTCTTTGCTTTTCTAAACCCTTGCTTATAAATTCATAAGCCTCAATTAAATCTCCCCTCAGCACCAAAGAAAATAAGTTCAAACTTTGTCAATGGTTGCATTCCCTACTACTGGTAACAACCTCATATATTGCCTCTGTCCCCTCTCCTGTGTGAGTGTATACGTTAATGTCATTACAAGAATTGTATACTGTATTGAGCAGAAGGTAAACAGCATTTTACACAGTTTTTGATTCACTTCTGTTTTATGTTCCAAGCTACAAAGGAAAGCATCATTCCAAGTATACGTTAACCATCTTATCTGTGGAAGCATGTGCCTCTTCATATCCCCTCTAAATCTCTTTCCCCTTACTATAAATTTAATCTACCTGTGTGCGAACAAAAACATTCCTCGACTCTACCCAGTCCATAGCCATCGTCATTTCATATACTTCAAACACATCCCTTCTTAACCTCCTTGCTCTAGGGGGATCATACCCAGCTTCTCCAGACTCACCTAATAACTGAACTGCTTCATCCCAGATAATGTTCTCTGCATTCTTCTCCAGCATTATTACCTCCTCCCTGCAACATGGTGACCAGGACTCCACCCAGTACTCCAGCTGAGGTGTGACAAGGTTTTGTAAAATGGAAACGTAACCCCTCTGCCTCTGTATTCAGTGCCCTTACTATTGAAGGCCCATATCCTCTATGCCTTCCTGAACATCTTGCCTCCTTTAAGGACATATGAAATTGTATTCCAAGATTCCTCTATTCTTTAATACTCACTAAGACCCTACCATTCATGGTGTATGTCCTAGCCTTATTAGGACTACCGAAATCCATCACCTTACACTAAATTCCCCTGTCATTTCTCAGCCCATTTCACCAACACATTAATATTTTGATAACAGAATGAGTCCGGCTTCCATACTGTCAACAACTCTACATTCATCATGAACTTATCTTGCCACCTGGCCCACATCCATAGGTTATAAACAGCAAGGTTCCCACTCTGAATCTTAGTGGCACCTGGGCATCTAATTGCAAAACCAGCCCTCTACTATCACCTCTGCCTTCTATTGCCAAACTAATTTTGGATCTAACTTCCATAGGCCCTAACCTATGGGGCCAGTCTCCTATGGGAGCCTTACTAAATTCCATGTGAATCTCATCTGCTGCCCTGCCCTCATTGATAAACTTTATTACCTCATCAAAGAATTCAACCAATTGGCTGGACAAAATGTACGTTTGAGAAAACTATTGTATGTTCCCTGTCATTAATTAGACCCTGCATTTCCAGTTGACCCTTAACCCTCTCTCTGAGAACTGTTTCCAGCATCTTCCCTCCCACTGTTGTTAGGCTCACACGGTTACCTCGATGTCTGTAGTTGTAATTTATAGTTTTTCAAGATATTGCTCTGCCCTGCTGCCACAAAACAAATTTCACAACCTATGCCAGTGATATTAAATCTCTTTGATTACCAGGCTTTTCCCTGCTGCCTTTCTTGAAAAGGGGCGAAGCCACATTTGTCCTCCAGTCACTTGGTGCCTCACTTGTGTCCAGGGAAGATATAAAATTCTCAGCCTGACCACCAGCAATCTCTCCCTTTGCCCACCTTTACAGCCTGGAATAAATACCATTCAGTCCTTAGGAATTATCCACTTCTAAACCCAGTAAGGCTTAGTACCTCTTTCCTTATTTATGGGAACATATATTCTTGTGCCTGGTTTACGCTCCACAATTATACTAATTCACTCTTCTGCAGATTGAATTCCGTAAACTAGGGTACATCACGTGACTGTTTTATGTCATGTTCTAAATCATGACGTGGTATTTAAATCTTAATGATTAACATACATAACAAAAAGCTTGAGAAATACAATTGAGCTCCATGGCCTTCCAAACTCAAAACATGATCAGTAATGTTGTTTTCTCCTGTTACTGAGGCAATTTTGGAACTGAATATTTTTAACTTGGATTACATGGGTTTTTACTGTTTTGACCAACTTGCCCCACCCACCCTTACCCTCAGCTACGAAGTAGCAGTTTTGCTATTCATCATTATTGTTGGAAGAAAAACATCCTGTAGGAACACGTTTCCATTTGTAGGGGTTCACTCTGCGAAAAAGCACAACGTGGATGGTTTTCTCCAAACGCAGCTCCACTGATTGGTTGTGGATGTCAAATCTTCTAAATCGCATTGATTTTTTTGCTTTCATTTTTTTTACATCACATGTTAGATGTGCTGTGTGCAGAGAAAAAGCATTGTGTAATGAGATAAAGGCTGAATATTAAATTTTGTTAGTACTAACTTAACTGCCTTGTCTTTTTCATTGTGCTATAGTTCTTAACTACTGGAGAGCCCATGTAAGCAGTATTACTTGGTAAGTATGCAAAGTATACTTTGCTTTAAGTTCTAAAAACCTCCATTTCTTTTAGTTTAATGATAATAAGTTTTAATTTTTTTTTGTTCCAGCATGGAACTGATAGAAGAACAAAATTTGATGGTGACTTCTGCTTTTGAGGGTACTGTACGACTGTGGAGCATGGATGGTGAATTAATTGGTAACAAAACTCTAATTGTTGATCTCGTGTTCTGCTAACTAAAATATCATGAAATAGTAAACATTCAGATGTAACGTTGAACAATTGCAATAGTTTGATGTGAATATTAAAGGTGTAAAATGAAAAAAGTCGCAGTTATCAGCAGCCAGATTTCAAGGCACTTATTAGCTAATCATTTAAAAAAGTATTATTATTGTTATTAGCCATTCAAACACAACAAACTTTCACAATAATCTGATGCACAAAATAGATATAAAGAACCAGAGTTATCGGGCTTATGAAGCGGTACAAAATTTAACCATCTAGAAATCAAACAGAACAGAAATCTGCAGGTCTCTGCCTGTGTGTTGCACTTGGTAAAACGTCACCTGCTCTCATTGGGATTTAACTCCCTGACATGATGGCATCAAGTTTTAACAATGGGTCTCCTTTGCCTACTTCCCTCCCTTCCCAGTCCTTGCCCCCGTTGCTCCAAACGTACATTCTGAAGAGGTTTAGATGATCAATCTTGCGCCCTCCTTACTGAGAATGAGACTGTCCATTACACTTTTGGGGGCTCTAATCATCCTGACTTCTGAAGCAATTTCCCTGCCTTTGTTTTGCTCTCCCCATTATATCTATTTGCTACCTGTATCCCTTTGCTTTCTCCTCCCTGCCATCTGCTTCTTCCCCTATTTCCTTGCTGTGGCTATTCCCCTTTCTCTTGCTGTTCTCTCCACGCTCCCTGTATATCTTTGTTATGTCTTCCTCTTCTCATTCCACTGCCATTTTCACAAACCTTTTCATCTCGTTCTCCTCCAAGTCCATATTTTAATAATTGTTTGATTGAAAATATATTGCAAAATTTAAGAAGCTTAATCTTATTCCTGGAATTAAACTGTTTTAAAAAAAGGGCTTGTTTATCTGACAGTTTGAAAGTATATAATCTTGTAATCGTTCTCGCGTATTAATATGCCTGTTTAACATGTTTTCTCGATTTTTTTTTCCTTAAGGTACTTTTGGGCAGCCACAGCCATGGGACATTTATGCTCCTGCGTCATGGATGCACCCAATGGTTCCCTATGAGATCCTGGTTGATCCACTCAGCTTGCCCATTCACCCGCTGTTGGAAGAAGAGGCCTCCGTAACACAACATGTCAATTTAAGCCAAAGTGAAGAAAACAAACAGATTATGACATCGAAGGTTTGGAGATGGTTTGAAAGGCCAATGAAAATAACATAGTACATCTAAAATATCTACAGTTATTGTAAATCATGGATTTCCACAAAGTGCACCGGTTTCCTCTCAAAGGCACCCCAATAGGTTGACAAGCCACTATGACTTGCCCCTGGTGATGATGGGCATAGAAGAGAGAGGAGGTAGTGGGAATATAATTGAAGGAAAGGGACTCCTGGGTCTATTCTGAGGGCCAGCATGCACTTAATGAGTTGAATGGACCCCTCTGTCATAAGAACTATTTATATGAGGAATATTTTATTTCATAGTGAGTTTTATTGCAAACTATCTATAATAACTTAGATAATAGATAGAATTGTATTTTTTAATAAAATACAATTATTTTATTCTATTCCATTTCATAATTCAATCTTTTTTTATACATGATTGTTTTGGAATATAGGATACTATGATCATATTACTATGATTTAAATGTAATGTAATTCGTATTATTTACTTGTATCCTTATGAATTTTGTATTTGTATTCATGTAATTTATGTAATATCAATAAAAATATTGAAAAGAAAAGTGCTGAGATGGAGGTAAAATTAGTTCAAATCACTGGATAGAAATTTAAAGTAATTTTTCATGCTTCTTAGCGATGTACAGGTAGTGTACAAATGTTAATAATGAAATCCTCTTTTGTCAAAATATACATTAAATATGGTCTAATTCATTGATATCACAAAAATAGATCAATGTAAAAAATTGAAGATATTATGAGAACTTAAAACAGCTTGTGAGCAGTAAAATAAGGCTAAGCAGTCTTCTTGCATTCTGTATTTTAGAATCTTCAACACAGTTCTTCAAAAGTGATCATTTCAGATGAAGAGATCAAAGAAAAAATAAAGAAGATGACATCCCAAAACAATCTTGGGAAAAGGTAATACCTTTGGTTTTGAGATTGTGTTGCCTAGAAATTTAACTTTTCCCGTATTCGGTGTAATGCTACTGTCAAACTCAAAGATCCCACAAAAAAAACTTAATATTTTAGCAACACACATCAAAGTTGCTGGTGAACACAGCAGGCCAGGCAGCATCTCTAGGAAGAGGTACAGTCAACGTTTTAGGCCGAGACCCTTCGTCAGGACTAACTGAAGGAAGAGCTAGTAAGAGATTTGAAAGTAAGCTAGTAAGAGATGTCTGCTCCTGGTGCACGGTCTGGGGGTTTTCTATATTTTGTCTGCTCCTGGTGCACGGTCTGGGGTTCTCTATATTTTGTCTACTCCTGGTGCACGGTCTGGGGTTTTCTGTATTTTGTCTGCTCCTGCTGTATGGTCTGGGGGTTTTCTATATTTTGTCTACTCCTGGTGCATGGTCTGGGGTTTTCTGTATTTTGTCTGCTCCTGCTGTATGGTCTGGGGGTTCTCTGTATTTTGTCTGCTCCTAGTGCACGGTCTGGGGTTTTCTATATTTTGTCTGCTCCTGGTGCACGGTCTGGGGTTCTCTATATTTTGTCTACTCCTGGTGCACGGTCTGGGGTTCTCTATATTTTGTCTGCTCCTGGTGCACGGTCTGGGGGTTTTCTGTATTTTGTCTGCTCCTGCTGTATGGTCTGGGGGTTTTCTATATTTTGTCTGCTCCTGCTGTATGGTCTGGGGGTTTTCTGTATTTTGTCTGCTCCTGGTGCACGGTCTGGGGGTTTCTCTATATTTTGTCTGCTCCTGGTGCACGGTCTGGGGGTTTTCTATATTTTGTCTGCTCCTGGTGCACGGTCTGGGGTTCTCTATATTTTGTCTGCTCCTGGTGCACGGTCTGGGGGTTTTCTGTATTTTGTCTGCTCCTGCTGTATGGTCTGGGGGTTTTCTATATTTTGTCTGCTCCTAGTGCATGGTCTGGGGTTCTCTATATTTTGAGCTGCCCCTAGCGCCAGGTACAAAACGTGAATGATCACCACCCTGAGATTGGCAGAAGTCAGTAGCAATGTTGCACTTCTTCAAGGAAGCATTGAGCATGCAACATTTTCTTTTCCATCTGGTGATTTCGCATGATAGGGGTGAGAGTACTATTTGGAAAGAATGGAGCCAACTCAGTCATAGGGCCTCAGTGCCTGAGGTAGGTATCCAGATCTCAGAAGTTCCTTAGTAGACCATTAGTTTAATGCCAGGTCAGAGGTCATGATATAGAGACATAGAAACATAGAAAATAGGTGCAGGAGTAGGCCATTCGGCCCTTCGAGCCTGCACCGCCATTTATTATGATCATGGCTGATCATCCAACTCAGAACCCCGCTCCAGCCTTCCCTCCATACCCGCTGATCCCCGTAGCCAAAAGGCCATATCTAACTCCCTCTTAAATATAGCCAATGAACTGGCCTCAACTGTTTCCTGTGGCAGAGAATTCCACAGATTCACCACTCTCTGTGTGAAGAAGTTTTTCCTAATCTCAGTCCTAAAAGGCTTCCCCTTTATCCTCAAACTGTGACCCCTTGTTCTGGACTTCCCCAACATTGGGAACAATCTTCCTGCATCTAGCCTGTCCAATCCCTTTAGGATTTTATACGTTTCAATCAGATCCCCCCTCAATCTTCTAAATTCCAATGAGTAAAAGCCCAGTTCATCCAGTCTTTCTTCATATGAAAGTCCTGCCATCCCAGGAATCAATCTGGTGAACCTTCTTTGTACTCCCTCTATGGCAAGGATGTCTTTCCTCAGATTAGGGGACCAAAACTGCACACAATACTCCAAGTGTGGTCTCACCAAGGCCTTGTACAACTGCAGTAGTACCTCCCTGCTTCTGTACTCGAATCCTCTTGCTATAAATGCCAGCATACCATTCGCAATCCTCTCGCTATAAATGCCAGCATACCATTCGCCATCAGAGAATAACCTTTACCATCAGAGAATAATATAGTGCAGCAGAAGCAGATAAGTGCAAGACCTGTTCTAGGGCATGTAGAGTTCATAATGTATTCTCTCCAATGTTTCTATGAGTGAACAATATCTTGCCATTCTCCCTTGAAGTATCACAAACATATACACTATACCATTCACTGCTGATATCTGTAGACACGAGAAAATCTGCTGATGCTGGAAATTCAAGCCACACACACAAAATGCTGGTTGAATGCAGCAGGCCAGGCAGCATCTGTAGGAAGAGGTACAGTTGATGTTTCGGGCCGAGACCCTCCTTCAAGACTAACTGAAAGAAGAGACAGTAAGAGATTTGAAAGTGGGAGGGGGAGGGGGAGATCCGAAATGACGGGAGAAGACAGGAGGGGGAGGGATGGAGCCAAGAGCTGGAAAGTTGATTGGCAAAAGGGATACAGAGCTGGAGAAGGGGGGGGGCACGGGGAGAGAAGAGATCGTGGGACGGGAGGCCTAGGGAGAAAGAAAGTGGGAGAGGAGCCCAGAGGAATATGGAGAAAAGGCCAGGAGTGATTATGAGAGGGGGAGAGAGAAAAAAAAGAAAGAGAAAAAAGCAAGGAAATAATAAATAAGGGATGGTGTATGAAGGGGAGGAGGGTCATTAACGGAAGTTAGAGAAATCATATTTGTAGATCTTGGTTTAGAATGTAGTCACCATATATTGAACAGTTTCCCAATAATTCTGAAGATTTGCTCCTCTCCCATGGGAAAGGTGGTGAGGAGAAGATACAACATTGCAGCAAGGAAGATCGAGAAAAGAAAATGTTTGGAAAATGATGTAGCCTCGTTTGACACTGGGATTGATCCAGCTGTAGGTACAGCTAATATCATCTCTATGGCAATGTGAGAGTACCATTGACATATCATTTTATTTGTACAGATAAAGGTCCCATGAATCAGATCAGAAATGCCTTTGCTACTGCTTGCCCGTCAATCACCAGTGTCTGTGCTGCATGCTGGTTGGGTTTTTGACATGTTTTTAGAGGGATTAAACCAGAGTGACAATAAAAAGGAGATGCTAAAATATCAAACGAAAACACGAGGAATTCTGCAGATGCTGGAAATTCAAGTAACACACATCAAAGTTGCTGGTGAACGCAGCAGGCCAGGCGGCATCTCTAGGAAGAGGTTCAGTTGACGTTTCAGGCCGAGACCCTTTGTCAGGACTAACTGAAGGAAGAGCTAGTAAGAGATTTGAAAGTGGGGGGGGGGGGAGGAGGGGGAGATCCGAAATGATAGGAGAAGACAGGAGGGGGAGGGATGGAGCCAAGAGCTGGGCAGGTGATAGGCAAAAGGGATACGAAAAGATCATGGGACAGGAGGCCCAGGGGCAGGGAAAAGTGGGTGGGGGGAACCCAGAGGATGGGCAAGGGATATAGTCTGAGGGACAGAGGGAGAAAAGGGAGAGAGAGAGAAAGAATGTGTGTATAAAAATAAATAACGGATGGGGTACGAGGGGGAGGTAGGGCATTAGTGGAAGTTAGAGAAGTCAATGTTCATGCCATAAGGTTGGAGGCTACCCAGATGGAATATAAAGTGTTGTTCCTCCAACCTGAGAGTGACTTCATCTTTACAGTAGAGGAGGCCGTGGATAGACATATCAGAATGGGAATGGGATGTGGAATTAAAATGTGTGGCCACTGAGATCAGAATGGGAATGGGATGTGGAATATCAGAGTGGGAATGGGATGTGGAATCATCTCCCTGGGCCTCCTGTCCCATGATCCTCTCATATCCCTTTTGCCAATCACCTGTCCAGCTCTTGGCTCCATCCCTCCCCCTCCTGTCTTCTCCACCCATTGCTCCTCCCCTCCTCAGGTTCCACTACTACGCTACACCAGGGGCAATCTACAGTACACCTTCTCAAATTGCATGTTTTTGGGATGTGGGAGAACACTGGAAGAAACCCACGTAGTTACAGGGAAAATGTGACATTTTCCACAGAAACACAGAGACAACACTGGAAGTCTGGACTGAACCTGGGTCACATGGAACAATTAGAGAATCTCTTGGGCTGGGTTATATTATGCAACTTATACAATATAAAGTGATGATCTTAAAAGATTCATTAGCTTTGTAAAGTTGTGTAAGCTCTGGGATACACTGTTTGCTTTTAGTAACGTTATTCAATGAACCTGATACAGCTTCACTACACATTTTTAGTTGGGATTTTCTAGAGTGACACCTGTAGGCAGGTAGCGGTTGGAAAACACTAGAACAAAAAAATTGGATTTGTAGCACTCTAGGAATTTCTGATTTTCATCAGCTAGTGAACAAACGAAGAATGGTTTATTAGTAATGTTAATCTTTTTTTCCTTTTTTGTAGACTTCGACAAGAAAGATATAAGAGATTGAACAGGCCAATAAACCATGGAGGCCCCTCTGCATATCATACTCTAAATTATTTTGAAATTAGTACCCCAAATCCTTGTGAAAAACCTGACCTATCAACAGGAAGCACAGATCCATATGATATTTGCTTTAAAGAGAGTACCGTTGACCTCCAAGCCTGTGCATAAGAATTTGCCTGGAAGATGTTTGATTTCCCCTGCATTTAATTTACATTATTTAAAGCTAATATTGTTGCATTTAATTGTGTCTGTATGACTGAGGGTGTGATACAGACCAGATCTCACTGCTAGTCGGTTGTCTCTTCATCATGTTCCCAATTCTTCTTGACCCCTGTCTCTTTTAAGCTTTTTTTTTAACCTCAACTCCTTTTTCTTCTCCTTTCCTGTCTCAGAATCAGGTTTATTATCACTGACAATATGCTGTGAAATGTGCTGTTTTGCAGCAGCAGTACAACTCATAAAAATGAACCATACTTTGCAATAAGAAATATAAAGCAAATAAATAAATAGTGCAAACAAAGAGCGAAATAGTGGGGTAGTGTTCATGGACTCTTCTGAAATCTGATGGCGGAAGGCAGTCTCCTGCCTTTGCTGGATATGCCCATTGCCACTGTGATAGGTTAGTGGGCAGAGGGGGTGGTGTGGCCCTATTTATAAGAAATAATATTAAATCATTAGAAAGGGATGACATAGAATCAGAAGGTGTCGAGTCGCTATGGGTTGAGTTAAGAAATGGCAAAGTAAAAGGACCCTAATGGCAGTTGTATACAGGCCTCCAAATAGCAGCCGGGATGTGGATTACAATTTACAGCAGGAGATAGAAAAGGCAGGTCAGATGGCCAATGTCATGATAATCGTTGTGGATTTTAACATGAAAGTGGATTGAGAAAACCAGGCCAGTACTGGATCTGAAGAGAAAGAATTTGTAGAATGTCTAAGGGATGGCTTTTTAGAACAGCTTGTTGTTGAGCCCACTAGGGGATCAGCTGTGCTGGATTGGGTGTTGTGCAATGATCTAGAGGTGATAAGAGAGCCTAAGGTTAAGGAACCCTTAGGGAACAGTGATCACAATATGATCGAGTTCACTTTGAAATTTGAGAAGGAGAAACTAAATTCCGATGTGTTGGTATTTCAGTGGAATAAAGGAAATTACAATGGCATGAGAGGGGAATTGGCCAAAGTTGACTGGAAAGGGACACTAGCAGGAAGGACAGCAGAACAGCAATGGATGGAGTTTCTGTGACAAATGAGGGAAGTGCAAGACATATATTCCAAATAAGAAGAAATTTTGAAATGGAAGAAGGGCACTACCATTAACTGACAAGTGAAGTCAAAGCCAAAGTAAAAGCAAAATAGAGGGCATACAAGAAAGCCAAAGCTAGTGGGAAGATGAAGGATTAGGAAGCTTTTAAAAAGCTTGCAGAAGGAAATTAAGAAGGTCATTAGAAAGGAAAAGATGAATTATGAAAGGACGCTTGTGACTAATATTAAAGAAGATACTAAATGCTTTTTTAAGTATATAAAGAGTAAAAGAGAGTTGAGGGTAGATATAGGACGAATAGAAAATGATGCTGGAGATATTGTAATGAGAGATGCAGAAACGGCAGAAGAACTCAATGGATATTTTGCATCAGTTTTCACAGCTGAAGACATCTGCAGTATACCAGACATTCAAAAGTGTCAGGAAAGTGAAGTTTGTGCAGTGAAAATTACAACTGAGAAGGTGTTCAGTAAGCTTAATGCTCTGAGGGTGGATAAATCTCCTGGACCTGATGGAATGCACCCTCGGGTTCTGAAGGAAGTAGCTGGAGAGATTGCGGAGGCATTAACAATGATCTTTCAAGAATCAATAGATTCTGGCATTGTACCGGATTACTGGAAAATTGCAAATGTTACTCCGCTATTTAAGAAGGGTGGGAGACAGCAGAAAGGAAACTATAGACCTGTTAGCCTGACATCAGTGGTTGGGAAGTTGTTGGAATTGATTTTTAGGCATGAGATTATGGAATACCTGGAGCCACATGACAAGTTAGGCCAAAGCCAGCAGTTTCCTGAAAGGAAAATCCTGCCTGACTAACCTACTGCAATTTTTTTTTGAGGAAATTACAAACAGGATAGACAAAGGAGATGCAGTAGATGTGTATGTGGATTTTCAGAAGGCCTTTCACAATGTGCCGCACATGAGGCTGCTTAGCAAGATAAGAGCTCATGGAATTACAGGGAAGTTACTAGCGTGGGTGGAGGATTGGCTGATCAGCAGAAAACAGATAGTGAGAATAAAGGGATCCTATTCTGTCTGGCTGCTGGTTACCAGTGGAGTTCCACAGGGGTTGATGTTGGGACTGCTGATTTTTATGATGCATATCAATGATTTGGACTATGGGATTAATGGATTTGTGGCTAAATTTGCCAATGATACAAAGATAGGTGGAGGAGCGGGTAGTGTTGAGGAAAGAGAGAGCCTGCAGAGAGACTTAGATAGTTTAGGGGAATGGGCAAAGAAGTGGCAAATGAAATACAGTGTTGGAAATTGTATGGTCATGCACTTTGCTGGAAGAAATAAATGGACAGACTATTAATTAGATGGGGAGAGAATTCAAAATGCAGAGATACAAAGGGACTTGGGAGTCCTTGTGCAGGATACCCTAAAGGTTAACCTCCAGGTTGAATCGGTGGTGAAGAAGGTGAATGCAATGTTGGCATTCATTTCTGGAGGTATAGAATATAAGAGCAGGGATGTGATGTTGAGGCTCTAAAAGGCACTCGTGAGACCACACGGGGTATTATGTGCAGTTTTGGTCTCCTTATTATAGAAAGGATGTACTGACATTGGAGCGGGTTCAGAGAAGATTCATGAGAATGATTCCAGGAATGAAAGGGTTACTGTATGAGGAACATCTGGCAGCTCTTGGGCTGTATTCCCCGGAGTTCAGGAGAATGAGAGGGGATCTCATAAAAACACTCTGCATGTTGAAAGGCCTGAACAGATTAGATATGGCAAAGTTATTTCCCATGGTAGGGGATTCTAGGACAAGAGGGCATGACTTCAGGATTGAAGGACGTCCATTTAGAACAGAGATGCGGATAAATTACTTTAATCAGAGGGTGGTAAATCTGTGGAATTTGTTGCCCTGAGTGGCTGTGGAGGCCAAGTCATTGGGTGTATTTAAGGCAGAGATAGATAGGTTCTTGATTAGCCAGGGCATCAAAGAGTATGGGGAGAAGGCAGGGAAGTGGGGATGACTGGAAGAATTGGATCAGCCCATGATTGAATGGTGGAGCAGTCTCAATGGGCTGAATGGCCTACTTCTGCTCCTGTATCTTATGGTCTCATGAATATTTTGTTTTCCTTTGAACTTATCATTGGTATCTGTCATTATCTTACAGTCCCTTTCCTTTTCTCAAATTATATTCAATTGAAGTGCAACATGTTAGCCAGTTTAGCATCTTTTTTTAAAATTTCCCGCCTTTACCTTCAATTCTATCATCTCCTATTCATGGAAGAGTCTCCATTCTCCATCTTTTATGTGTCAATCTCTAGAATGTTTTCTATTTTGCATATTCCAGATCACTCAAGCTGAACTTCTTGTCCCAGAACCCAATTTAAATTGTCAACCATCTAGGCCATGTTCGCATTAGCCTTCACTGGATCTTTGCTCCAAACAATTTTTCAAGGTGATGTATCCCTCAGCCATCATTATCACAATCATCAAAATAATATTGGTTAACATTACACTGGAGTTTGCTGTTGGCAAATTCCCACTACAGTACCTTTCTTTCAAAACTTTGTCATCAGTTGTGAAATTCCTGGAGCATCCTAAATGTCAAAGGCACTATATAAATACACATTTTTCTCTCTACAGATTTCCCAATCCTCCCTGTATCTGCAGTCTTCTTGAGCCTTTCTCAACTTTTTTTTAATCTTCCTTTTGTTTTCTTCACATCTTTGCATTCTGTTGCCATCATAATTATTGGCCGAGATTTCAACCATTACATTTCTAAACATGAGAACATAAGAATTAGGAGTAGGCCATCTGCTCCGTCAGGCCTGCACCACCATTCAACAAGGCCATGGACTCAGTTCCACCGGCCTGGCCTTTCCCCATAACCCTTAATTCCTCTACTGTGCACAAATTTATTTAACTGTGTCTTAAATATATTTAATGAGATAACCCCTACCTCATTATTTTATATGTTTCTATATGATCCCCCCTCATTCTTCTGAATTCCAGTGAGTGTAATCACCTTGACTCAATTTCTCTTCAGAGGTTTAACCCTTCATCTCTGGTGTTAACCTGGTGAACCTCTGCACTGCAAAGCCACTGTATCTTTTCCCAAGTAAGGAGACCAGACCTGCATACAGTACTTCAGGTGCTGCCTCACCAGGAAAACCTCCCTGCTCTTAAATACAATTTCTCTGGTAATAAAGGCCAACATTCCACTTGCCTTCTTGTAACATGTTACACCTGATTCATGTACATGCACTCCCTAGTCCCTTAGTACAACACAATCTGCAGACTCTCCACATCTTCCGCACAATTTGCTTTTTCATTCAAGTTAGGGTCAACTATACGTGGTTCCCTTTTCCAAATTGTCAGTGACTCCTGTGGCACTCCATACACTACCAATTGCCAACCAGTGTAATATCCATTTATTCCAACTCTCTGCCTTCTACTGGTTCACCATAAGACCATGCTAATACATTACCCCTAACTCCCTGTATCCTTGTCTTATGGATAACTCAATTAGGTGGCACTTTATTGAACGTCTTCTGGAAATTCAAGTATATGCAACATACGCTTATCCCCCTCTATTCGCTATGCTCATTATATCCTCAAAGAACTCGATTAAAGTTGTCAGCTTCCCTTCCTGAATCCTTGCTGTGTCAGCCTGATGGAAACACTTCTAAATGGTTATCTTACTATTTCATCCTTCACAATAGCTTAAAGCACTTTCCTGACCACAGATGTTAAGCCATGAGCCCATAGTTCCCTAACTTTTGCCTACCTCCTTTTTTTCACTGTCTTTCAATCTGCCGGGACTTGCCTAGAGTATTTTAAGAAATGATCACGTGCTTTACTATAACTTCCACTATTTCTTCAGAACCTTTGAATACATTCTCTCAGGACCAGCAGACTTCTCTACCTTTAGGACCACTAGTTTGCTGAGCACCACCTTGTTAGCAATAGTGATTAGAGGTCCTAATCTCAAGTCATTCTTAACATCTCTTTCTGGCATGTCAGACATGTCTTCACATGAAGACTGACATAAAATACTCATTCAATGCTTTGACTATTTCCATATAATTCAATATTAATTCTCCACTCTCATCTTCCAAGGGACCTGCATTCACCTTTTCCTGCTTTAGATGATCATAAAAACTTTTAATATCTTTGTTTTTCTTATTGCTTGCTTAAAGTCTTGGATAGTCTCATTAAAATTTATTGTCTTTTCACCTTTCGTCTTTTAGGTTTTTGTGTACTTTGTGTGTTTTAATATATGTATGTTTTCCTGTTTACTCAATGTTGACAGTTAAGAATTGCCACATAGATACCTTTTAACTTCTGCTGATGTTGCTATTGAAATAGTTCAGAGGCAAAACAGATACAAATATAGAAGGGATTCTAGAATACTTGCTAGTTATTTTTCTATCAAACATTTATAATAGATGTTAATTGGTTAACTTTTACTGATAGTCTATTTTACCATATAGTTTTTCACTTTTCCAACAAAATAATCAAAAAGCCATTTAATTTAAATATATAAATCTGTAAATTTCTTGTAGAAATGTTAATTTCTAAGTGCTTTGGCCTTCCTGTATTTATTACGGTGCAATGTGTTAACAAATGAATGAATATACTTGAGATCTTCTGCAACAAGTCTTAGGTTCTAATTGCTGCTTTGATAATATTTATTCCATCAGTTTAATGCACAATTCACCAAAGCCTATGCAGCTTCAGTGTTCTTAGGTGACAATTCAGACTTATTTATCTTAAGTAAACCAAAACATACAGTGAAGTGATTTCTGCATTAAAAATCAGCACACCCAAGGACGTGCTGGGGGCAGCTCATAAGTGTTGCCACATATTCCAGAGCCATCATTGCATCTCCACACTGTTTAAACTCACCAAAAAAAAAAGAACGAGCAAAACAAGACATTTTCTCATCCTTCTCACCAATCCAGACATACAGACCATCTCCAACCCGAGGATGAGCCATCTCTGGGCCTCCAGTCCCTGTCACTAGATTTTCATACTAACAGACATCGCACATTGGACTTCACCCCAGGACTCTGATCACAGGTTTGACCTTTGGGCCTAGACCACTGGACTCACTAATCAAGGGTTTGACCTTCGTACTTCTGACCCTGGTGATGTGGACCCTCATAACTCCTTTAGGCTTGTACATTCCAGCTTCTACTTCTACTGACTTTCGACTTTGGCCTCTTCCTGGTGTACAGTGATAAAACAGGAAAAAAAATCTTGTAAAGAGAAATACCAGGAATTCCATAGGAGGTCCTGCAATATACCACACATTGTTTGATAGAAGCCCTAATGATAAATAAACCTGACTATCAACTGTTGTTGTGGTTGGGAGACCAGAAACATAGCATTCTATTTTGGAGAGGCAATTTTGCAGAAAAGGACTAGTTCTTCAGGTTGAATGTTTATTTATTGGTAGAAAGAGCATATCCAGTTTAATATATTCTTAGAATATGTCCCATGAGGCCCTACTACTGCACAAAAACTTTAAAAATAAACATTGCAAAGTTGCTGGAGAAATACTAGATGCTTCATGCAGAAATAAGCTCCATCAAAATAAGAATTACATCATGCCCTGTTGGTGACTTAATAGAAATTTACAATTCCACAGGAATCTTACATATAATACTTTACCAATACATAATACTGAACTCTACATCCTCAGTGCCTAAATGAAAAATAGAAAAGTTGTTTTTTTTTTGAATAAATGAATGTGTCTGGACATTTAGAGACTTTAAAAGCAATAGAGGCAAAACAATGTCCTTTAAATCTTCATAGTTTAATCCAGGTCCATGTTTGTTGTGCATTCACCATTTTTGTGTGAGACTGCAGTATCCTTGGTAACATTTTCATTCTCCATTGGCTCACCTCCGTTTTGAGAATTGACTTTCATATTCAACGTTTGATTTACTTCTTTAGGATTCTCCACCTTTGGCTTAGGTTTATTTACTATTGGATTGCAGATGTTGTCCAGCTCCTATGATGAAAGATTAATGAAATTGCAAATTTCAAGTTATTTGGACATCAATTTTAAATTCATTACACATTATTATAAAACCATTAATGCTAGTATTTGATTATTGATTGTTTTAAGTAAACCATTACAATAGAAAGCAGGTAGAATAGTAGATCCTTTTTAAAATAGAATAATATTTAGAGGTACTAATCTTGGGTTGAGGTACAAGAGCAAGTTCATCTTGGTGAAGATGTGGAAGGTCTTGTGATTGTTAGATGAATCAGGAATTGTTTTATCAGTGCATAATGGTAAATAATAATTTAAAATAACTTAGTTTGATGTTACAGAATACACTAGATTTAATTCTGTTCTTTTTAAAAGGTAATCAATTGTACAGACTTCAAGTGATGTTTCAGTGGACTTTTAACGTGATTGAAATGCCAAGTAAAATGTACAGCTAGATGCTAATGAGCATCATTAAGGCATTTCAGGTACTGGACTTCATCTGGAGAAATACAAACTATATTGTCATTGTTCAGATTAATGATAACATTGAATAATGTTTTTGATCACATTGCATCAAAGAAATTAATGAGTCTAAAGAGAGAAGTCTGCATTGCTCTTATCAGGAGATAAAGATGGACTTGCCTTAGATATCTGCCACAGACTAGATTCCAATCAAAGCTTTTAGATTGAGTTTTTAATTTTCCAATCATGTAGTCACTAAAAAGTTTAATTGTGTTGCAATACCTTATGTTTATCTTTAATTTCAGCCACATGTACAACAGGATCCTGGTCAAAACTTAGTTTGGCTTGTGAGTCTATTGCAATATTCATCCATTCCATTGTTTCATTCACTGACTTTTCCAATTTATGTATCTCAGCAGCCTCTATGGGGTTATAGTTTTCAGCCTGTAAAACAGAAAGCTTAACTCCTCTGCCTGAATCATGGAGTAAATTTCAGTTGTGAATTTTTGTTTTGTTTGCTTACTTTGCTCCTGGCTTCCGCTGCTAGTTTTGCATAATATTGTAGTCTTTGATTAAGCTCATCAAAAGCTTTCGGCCGCGCTTCAGCTTCCAGATATCTTTCCTGAATTGGTGTACCTAATTTCTTTGTACAAAAATTTTGAAATAAATTAAAACTCATTTGAACTAATTAAAATTATTTCATTTGTCTCTACATTTGATATTTGTGATTTATCTACTCTGCACCTTCCAAGTTGCTCCAAGAAATTTGGACATTGCTGCTCTGCCATCATCCCTGCTAGTGTTCCCTTCCAATCAACTTTGGTAAGCTCCTCACTTATGCCTTTGATTTCCTTTACTTCATTGCAATACTGATAAATCTGACTTTAGCTTCTCCCACTCAAAATTTCAGGGTGAGTTTAATCATAATACGATCACTGTCTCATAAAGGTTTCTTTACCTTAAGCACCCTAATCGAATCTGGTCTGTAACACCCAAAATGGAATGGCTGATCCCCTACTAGGCTCAACCACAAGCTGCTCTTAAAAAGCCATCTCACAGAATTTGTAGAATGCCTAGCTCCTGGGATCCAAAATCAGCACCAATGTGATTTTCTAAATCTATCTGCACATGCTCAAATACTCCATTTTTTAAATCTCCCATTGTAATTTTTAACCCAATTTGTATATAGCTCCTATCAGGATCTTTTTAGCCTTACATATCTTTACATCTAACACATCAATTGTACATCTTCTGATCCTTTTTTCTTAAAACCTGTTTCTAAGATTTGATTTCATTTTTTTTTACTAACAGAGGCATGCCATTCCCTCTGCCTATCCTTTCAATAAAATATGTATCCTCAGATGTTCAGCTCCCAATTGTAATCATTCAGTTATGACTCAGTAATGCCCACAAAGTCATACCTGTCAATCTCTAACTGCGCTACAAGATCACTTACCTTTTTTCATATACTGAGTGCATTCAAATATAACATCTTCAGTCCTGTATTCATCACCCTCGTTGAAACTCATTCCACTGACTGCAATTTTGCCCAAACATTGGCCTGTCCTTCCTGACAATCTCACCTCACACTGCCTCTGCTCGTATACCAACTGCTGCATTCTTGGTCCTGTTTCCCAATCCTCCCCCCTGCCAAATTTATTTAAACCCTCCCCAACAGCTCTAAGCAAACCTGTCCACAAGAATACTGGTCCCCTTTGGGTTCAGGTGTAACCCGTCGCTTTAGTACAGGTCATACCTTCCCCAGAAGAAATCCCAATGATACAGAAATCTGAAACTGCCGCTTGCACCAGCTTCTCAGGCATGCATTCATCTGCCAAATCATCCTATTCTTACCCTCACTGGCACGTGGAACAAGCAGCAATTCAGAGATTACTACCTGGAGGTCCTGCTTTCCAGCTGTCTACCTAGCTCACTAAATTCTCTCTTCAGAACCTCTTCCCTTTTCCTACCCATGTCACTGGTGCCATATTTATGATCTGGTTGCTCACCCTTCCCTTTAGAATGCTGTGGACCTGATCCAAGATGTCTCTGATCCTGGCACCTGGGAGGCAACATACTGCCCAGTGTCTCTTTCACGTCCACAGAATCTCATGTCTAATCCTCTAACCATGGAACTCCCCATCACTATTACATTCTTTCTTCCCCTTCCCTTCAAAACCACAGCACCAAACTCAGCGCCAGACACCCTATCACTGTGGCTTCTTCTTGGTAGATCATACCCTCACCAGTATCCAAAGTGGTATACCTATTACTGAGGGGTATGGCCAAAGATGTATTCTGCACCGGCTGCCCGTTTCCTTTCTCTCTCCAAACAGAGATCTAAGCACCTGCCTCCTGCACTTCAGGGGTGACCACCTCCCTGTAGCTCCTATCGTCTCCTCAGTTTCCTGTTTGAGCTGAAAGTCATTGAGCTGCAACTCCAATTCCGTAATACATTCACTGAGGAGCTGCAGCTCAGAGCACCTGGTCAACTCACCCAATGGCTGCTCCACTAACCCCTGCCTTATTTTTATTTTGCCTTGCTAATGAAATGCAATTTGACTGGGCTGCCAGAAAATGCTGAAAGACTGTGAATGCTCTTTTTCAAATCTCACTCATTGATCTGTGAGTTGCCTCCTCTCTTGCTCCCGATTCAATTGGGCTGCTAGATAACTTTTCTTTCAAAGATTTTCTTATGTATTTCCAATGTATCTGTCTCTACCACTAACCCTGGCAATGCATTCCATGCACCCATCACTATGTTAAAAACCTACCTCTGACAACCCTCCCTTAACTTTGTTTCAATCACTGTCACATTAGCAATTGTTGTCCTGGGGAAACAAGTGCTGGCTGTCTACACATTTTATCTATCATATCACCTCTTATCCTCGTTTGCTTCAAAGAGAAAAGCCCTAGCTCACTCAACCTTTCCTCAAAAGACATGCTTTCTAATTTAGGAAACATCCCGTAAATCATCTCTCTACCCTCCCTGTAGCTTCCACAACCTCCCTACAATAAAATCACCAAAACTGAACACAATACACAAAGTGTTGTCTATCCAGAGTTTTATAGAGCTGAAACATTAACCTTACGGCTGTTGAACACAATTCCTCAACTAATGAAGGCAAACACACCATATACCTTCTTAATAACTTATCCCTCAATGTTCCCACACAAATTGATATGGACATGGCCTCAAAGATCATACTGTTCCTCCACACTGCTAAGAATCCTGCCATTAACCCTGTACTCTACCTTCAAGTTCAACCTTCCATAGTGCATCACTTCACACTTTTCTGGAATGAACTCCATCTGTCACTTCTCAGCCCAGCTCTGCATCCTATCAATGACCCACTGTAACCTATGAATACCTTCTACATACAATATGGTCAAAAAAACTTAAGGACTTGCCTTTAGCTCCAACAACTTATCAATATATACTTGTTTAACTTGATCGTCACCATCTTCATATAACCAATTTTCCGTTTCAGACAACAGCAATGAAATGTTTTCCTGATCCTGCAATTACAGCAAAAAAATTATAATTTATAAAGATTATGGAAAACCATTTTCCTCCACCCATTATCTCTCTCAATATCTAAGTAATAGCAAATACTTAACTTTAGAGTGATGATCTCATTCTTGAATTAACAAGCATGCCCTCTTCCCCCCCCCCACCTCAATATATGCATTTAACCCAAATGTGTTCAAATTGAGGCAATGGAAGAAATCTTAAACCAAATAGAAAAATTTTTCCATTGTCTCAGTTTTGCAATTTGAGTACTTTTGGGTTAAATTTACAAATCAAGGTAGAGTTCAGCAGGAGTAGAAACTTTGGATCTTGCTGGAAAATTGCTAATCCACTGTGAGTGATATTCTGGACTTCCGCACATTAACTAAAGAGGTGCAAAACCTGAAGACTGATTTGGAAGACTACACAAATCAGTTTACTTCAGCACTTCTGTTTACCACAGCTCTTGAGAGCTAAGCCCAGTCTTGCTGGGAACCCCCTGTATTGCACTTGGGGAGTTACTTCTCAGGTACTGAGACAGAGACGCTTTCTGGATAAGCAGAGGTATCAGGCAGGTGTTAGTAAAACCATTGGTAGCAAAACCTACATGGTGGTGGAAGGAAACAAACAAGCAAACTCCAATTGTTTAAGTCTTATCAAAAGAGAAATGCTAGTATATTAGCGTTAGAGATTATATATAATTTACTGAAAAGTTTCAGTTGTACAAAATAAAGGAGGGTAGAAAATAAGCAATAGGTTGAGGGCCAAAATTAGTTCTTAAATGCCTACTATAAACATATGCAGAGTGCTGCAAGGTTTCGCTGCTAAAGGAATGGCCTCTCTGTAATGTTTCACTGCTAATAGAAACATAGAAAATAGGTGCAGGAGTAGGCCATTCGGCCCTTCGAGCCTGCACCGCCATTTATTATGATCATGGCCGATCATCCAACTCAGAACCCCGCCCCAGCCTTCCCTCCATACCCCCTGACCCCTGTAGCCACAAGGGCCATATCTAACTCCCTCTTAAACATAGCCAATGAACTGGCCTCAACAGTTTCCTGTGGCAGAGAATTCCACAGATTCACCACTCTCTGTGTGAAGAAGTTTTTCCTAATCTCGGTCCTAAAAGGCTTCCCCTCTATCCTCAAACTGTGACCCCTCGTTCTGGACTTCCCCAACATCGGGAACAATCTTCCTGCATCTAGCCTGTCCAATCCCTTTAGGATCTTATACGTTTCAATCAGATCCCCCCTCAATCTTCTAAATTCCAACGAGTACAAGCCCAGTTCATCCAGTCTTTCTTCATATGAAAGTCCTGCCATCCCAGGAATCAATCTGGTGAACCTTCTTTGTACTCCCTCTATGGCAAAGATGTCTTTCCTCAGATTAGGGGACCAAAACTGCACACAATACTCCAGGTATGGTCTCACCAAGGCCTTGTACAACTGCAGTAGTACCTCCCTGCTCCTGTACTCGAACCCTCTCGCTATAAATGCCAGCATACCATTCGCCTTTTTCACCGCCTGCTGTACCTGCATGCCCACTTTCAATGACTGGTGTACAATGACACCCAGGTCTCGTTGCACCTCCCCTTTTCCTAATCGGCCACCATTCAGATAATAATCTGTTTTCCTATTTTTGCCACCAAAGTGGATAACTTCACATTTATCCACATTAAATTGCATCTGCCATGAGTTTGCCCACTCACCCAACCTATCCAAGTCACCCTGCATCCTCTTAGCATCCTCCTCACTGCTAACACTGCCACCCAGCTTCGTGTCATCCGCAAACTTGGAGATGCTGCATTTAATTCCCTCATCCAAGTCATTAATATATATTGTAAACAACTGGGGTCCCAGCACTGAGCCTTGCGGTACCCCACTAGTCACCGCCTGCCATTCTGAAAAGGTCCCGTTTATTCCCACTCTTTGCTTCCTGTCTGCTAACCAATTCTCCACCCACACCAATACCTTACCCCCAATACCGTGTGCTTTAAGTTTGCACACTAATCTCCTGTGTGGGACCTTGTCAAAAGCCTTTTGAAAATCCAAATATACCACATCCACTGGTTCTCCCCTATCCACTCTACTAGTTACATCCTCAAAAAATTCTATGAGATTCGTCAGACATGATTTTCCTTTCACAAATCCATGCTGACTTTGTCCGATCATTTCACCGCTTTCCAAATGTGCTGTTATCACATCCTTGATAACTGACTCCAGCAGTTTCCCCACCACCGACGTTAGGCTAACCAGTCTATAATTCCCCGGTTTCTCTCTCCCTCCTTTTTTAAAAAGTGGGGTTACATTAGCCACCCTCCAATCCTCAGGAACTAGTCCAGAATCTAACGAGTTTTGAAAAATTATCACTAATGCATCCACTATTTCTTGGGCTACTTCCTTAAGCACTCTAGGATGCAGACCATCTGGCCCTGGGGATTTATCTGCCTTCAATCCCTTCAATTTACCTAACACCACTTCCCTACTAACATGTATTTCACTCAGTTCCTCCATCTCACTGGACCCTCTGTCCCTTACAATTTCTGGAAGATTATTTATGTCCTCCTTAGTGAAGACAGAACCAAAGTAATTATTCAATTGGTCTGCCATGTCCTTGCTCCCCATAATCAATTCACCTGTTTCTGTCTGCAGGGGACCTACATTTGTCTTTACCAGTCTTTTCCTTTTTTCATATCTATAAAAGCTTTTACAGTCCGTTTTTATGTTCCCCGCCAGTTTTCTCTCATAATCTTTTTTCCCCTTCCTAATTAAGCCCTTTGTCCTCCTCTGCTGAACTCTGAATTTCTCCCAGTCCTCAGGTGAGCCACTTTCTCTGGCTAATTTGTATGCTACTTCTTTGGAATTGATACTATCCCTAATTTCTCTTGTCAGCCACGGGTGCACTACCTTCCTTGATTTATTCTTTTGCCAAACTGGGATGAACAATTGTTGTAGTTCATCCATGCAACCTTTAAATGCTTGCCATTGCATATCCATCGTCAATCCTTTAAGTGTCATTTGCCAGTCTATCTTAGCTAATTCACGTCTCATACCTTCAAAGTTACCCCTCTTTAAGTTCAGAACCTTTGTTTCTGAATTAACTATGTCACTCTCCATATTAATGAAGAATTCCACCATATTATGGTCACTCTTACCCAAGGGGCCTCTCACGACAAGATCGCTAATTAACCCTTCCTCATTGCTCAAAACCCAGTCCAGAATAGCCTGCTCTCTAGTTGGTTCCTCCACATGTTGGTTCAAAAAACCATCCCACATACATTCCAAGAAATCCTCTTCCTCAGCACCTTTACCAATTTGGTTCACCCAGTCTACATGTAGATTGAAGTCACCCATTATAACTGCCGTTCCTTTATTGCACACATTTCTAATTTCCTGTTTAATACCATCTCCGACCTCACTACTACTGTTAGGTGGCCTGTACACAACTCCCACCAGTGTTTTCTGCCCCTTAGTGTTACGCAGCTCTACCCATATCGATTCCACATCTTCCCGGCTTATGTCCTTCCTTTCTATTGCGTTAATCTCTTCTTTAACCAGCAACGCCACCCCACCTCCCCTTCCTTCATGTCTATCCCTCCTGAATATTGAATATCCCTGAACGTTGAGCTCCCATCGCTGGTCACCCTGGAGCCATGTCTCTGTGATCCCAACTATATCATAATCATTAATAACAATCTGCACTTTCAATTCATCCACCTTATTACGAATGCTCCTTGCATTGACACATAAAGCCTTCAGGCACTCTTTTACAACTCTCTTAGCCCTTATACAATTATGTTGAAAAGTGGCCCTTTTTAATGCTTGCCCTGGATTTGTCGGCCTGCCACTTTTACTTTTCTCCTTTTTGCTTCTACCCTCACTTTACACCCCTCTGTCTCTCTGCACTGGTTCCCATCCCTCTGTTGTGAACTAACCTCCTCACGCTTAGCCTCTTTAATTTGATTCCCACCCCCCAACCATTCTAGTTTAAAGTCACCTCAGTAGCCCCCGCTAATCTCCCTGCCAGGATATTGGTCCCCCTAGGATTCAAGTGTAACTCGTCCTTTTTGTACAGGTCACGCCTGCGCCAAAAGAGGTCCCAATGATCCAAAAACTTGAATCCCTGCCTCCTGCTCCAATCCCTCAGCCACGCATTTATCCTCCACCTCATCGCATTCCTACTCTGTCGCGTGGCACAGGCAGTAATCCCGAGATTAATGTAATGATTTCTCTGTAGCAGCAATGTTTACGTTATAGCTAGAGATAACGGGGGCTTTGGAATGTGTGCCATCCAATCAGAGGCATGCTGTTTCTTTCTTATGGGGCTGACAGAAGGGATCCGCGGTTTTTTGTTCGGCAGAAGATGGAGAGCGAAGATGCCAGAATGGAGAAGTCGTAGACTACAGGACAGAGTGGACTTGGAATGGAGTTGGGAGTCAACGCCCGGGGAGAGGAGAGAAATAAAAACAATGATGGAGAATGAACAGACGGGAAAACAGTGAGCTCCAATGTTGTGGAATAGTGTATTTCATGAGAATGGCCCTTTTTCTTTTTTGTTTCTTTACTAACCCTATAGTCAAATTAAGAGTTATAAAGCTCAATCGTTTAATTGCATATTGTGTACTGTTTGTTATTTTGTGGTACTGATTTGTAACAGGGGAACACATCACGCAGCATCCACCCAAACAAGATTTCTGAAGTCTGGCCCGGCCGGAGGCTGTCTTTCCCTAGATTAAGCCACTATCCGAACCTGAGGGTTACAAGTGTGGGGGTATTGTTCCAGGATTGATTTCATTGAATGCTGTGTGATTACCCTGAGCACCGAATCAGTGGGGTAGATATTCATACTCCGGATGAATTGTTAATTTGCCTGTAAGTACTGTTAAAGTTGCGATTGTGGGCAGAGGTTTGATAAAATGGCGGGCACAGCTCTCATTTTAATGCAGATTAGCGCTGACGTAGCAGTCGCAGAGACTTGCCCCTGCAGAGGTGGAAGATGCTCAGCAGCATTTGTGCAAGTTGGAGGAAGCCGAGATCATCACTGAGTCTCAAAGCCCCTATGCGTCCCCAATAGTAGTGGACCAAAGGAAGAATGGGAAGGTAAGGATGTGTACGGACTATAGGATTCTGACCAGTATATGGTCTTAGGGATCAAAGACACGCTGGCCTGTCTGAGTGGTGTGAAGTGGGGGCGGGGGGGGGGGAGAGACACATACAAAGTTCAAAGTAAATTTATTATCAAAATGTATGTATGTCACCATATACCACATAGATTCATTTTCTCGTAGGCATACTCAATAAATCAGTTATAGAAAATTAACATTATAGAGTCAATGAAATACCACACCAACTGGGCTTTCAGCCAGGTACAAAAGACAACAAACTCTGCAAACACAAAATGGAAGATAATAATAATAAATAATCAATATCACGAACACAAGTTGAAGACTCTTTGAAAGAGAGTCCATAGGTTGTGGGAACATGCCAGTATAGGGCAAGTGAAGTTAACCCCTTTTGTTCAAGAAACTGATCGTTCAGGGGTAATAACTGTTCCTGAACTTGGTGGTGCAAGTCCTGAGGCTCCTGTACCTACTTCTTGATGACAGCAACAAGAAGAGAGCATAACCTAAGTGGTGGGTCCCTGATGATGGATGCTGCTTTCCTGTGACAATGCTCCATGTAGATGTGCTCAAAGGTGGGAAGGGCTTTACCTGTGATGGACTGAGCCCTATCCACTCCTTTAGGAAGGATTTTCTGTTCAAGGGCTTTGATGTTTCCATACTAGGAAACAACTTGCAGTCTGGTACTCTTGTAGGTTTTTGTAAATAAAACAGTGAGGCATTTTATGTTTAAGAAAAACTGTACCAACTCACTTATTTGCACTCCAAACACTGAACACAAAGCACGATAACAGAAACTCATGTAATTGTGTGATGTCAGACCAGCCTCTTAAAGTGAACCCCAACTCACTTTAAGTGTTTGCAGTGTTTGTGAAGTATGTACATTTCCACCAATTACATTATCCTGCATTCTCAATATACTTTCCACCACTCATGTACAGAAGTTTCTCCAAGTTTTAGATGTCATGCCAAATCTTCACAAACTCCTAAGGAAGTAGAGGTGCTGCTGTGCTTTCTTGGTAATTGCACTTATGTGCTTAGCCCAGGACATGTCCTCTGAGATGATAACGCTGAGGAATTTAAAGTTGCTGACCCTCTCCACCTCTGATCCTCCAATGAAAAGTGGCTCGTGGACATCTGGTTTCCTCCTCCTGAAGTCAATTATCAGTTCCTTTGTTTTGCTGACTAAGAGTTTGTTGTTGTGGTACCACTCAGCCAGATTTTCAGTCTCCCTTCTGTCAGCAGATTCATCACCTATGACTTGGCCTACAACAGTGATGGCATCAGCAAACTCATATGTGGCAGTGGAGCTGTACTTAGCCACACAATCATAAGTGTAAAGTGAGTAGAGCAGGAGGGCAAGCACAATATTGTAGAGATGTTGTGAATCCAGACTGGGGTTTGCAAGTGAGGAAATCAAGGATCCAGTTGCACAAGGAGGTTTGAGGCCAAGGTCTTGAAGCCTATTGATTAGTTTTGAGGGCATGATAATAATGAATCCTGAGCTGCAGTCAATAAAGAGCACCCTGATGAATGCATCTTTGCTGTCCAGATGTTCCAGGGTTGAGGAACGAGCCAATGAGATGGCATCTATGGTAGACCTGTTGCTCTGGTAGGCAAATTGGAGTGGATCCAAGTCACTTCTCAGGCAGGATTTGTTATGTTTCATCACCAACCTCTCAAAACACTTCACTACTGTGAATGTGAGTGCTACTTGACAATATTCATTGAGACAGTTTACCACATTTAGGATAGTGATGAATATTGGTAGCTCACATTGAGGTGTTTGATGTTGCAGCGTTTGCCAAACTTGGCAATTAGCTCACAGGTGTTACATCACCCGTCAAGGTAACATCCTCAGTGCACAGTTGTTGATGTTTCTCTCTAGGAATGTTCACATTTATATAGGCCCCCATTCACTTGCCTTGGTCCTCATTGGCTACCCCTTCAGTTGCCCTTTGAATTCTAATGGCTCATGTTTCTTTGGCTGTTAGGGGTTCAAGTGGTTAAGGCATTGGACTAGCTACCTGAAGGTCGTGAGTTCGAGCCCCAGCCGAGGGAATGTGTTGTGTCCTTGAGCAAGGCACTTAATCACACATTGCTCTGCGACGACACTGGTGCCAAGCTGTATGGGTCCTAATGCCCTTCTCTTGGACAACATTGGAGTCGTGGAGAGGGGAGACTTGCAGCATGGGCAACTGCTGGTCTCCCATATAACCCTGCCCAGGCCTGCGCCCTGGAGAGTAAACACTTTCCAGGCGCAGATCCATGGTCTTGCAAGACTAACGGATGCCTTTAAGGGGTTCATAGATGGCATCTATTTTGATATGTTTGCTTATGAAGTTATCAGAAGAGAATCATGATTCTAAAAGTTCTCATGCCTGCTTTGTGTTTGCCTGCACCAGAACCCCCCGGTTAAGTGGTTTTTGGTCTTCATGTACTGAAATCAGCAACGGTAGATCATATCTCCCAACCACTATTTTGCATTCCCAGTTTACATCTTGTTTGGCCGACATAGTTCTTGTTGCAGCCTTCACAGGTGATCCTGTACACCACATTGCTTTTGTCGGTTATCTTCACTGATACCTTGGTTCTGAGACAAGATGTCCTAAAATGCACTCTAGGCATGGAAATGGCAGACACTCCTTATCTTAGTAAAACAGTGAATTAATACGAATTAATGAAAGTTCCTAAGTAATTTTTTAGAAATGTCAATATCTTAATAACTTTCCAGTTAATTTTACATAAAAAGGGGAGTATATTACAAGCTAAAATATTGAATCTACATTATTCCCCTTTAAGACCACTTTCACTCAAGTACACTTAAATATCGAAGATTAAACATACCTTGGAACTGACAAATTTTTCAAATTGTCCATTAAGTTTCTCTCTTAAGTCATATATGTATTCTTCCACAGCATTTTTGGCATAACTTCTCTCTTTTTCTAACTTATCCTGCATGATCATATCCCCCTGTTTAAAAAACAGAAAATTATATCTACTTCATTGCTATGTGCAAATATGTAGATAACTAAACACTAAGACTTGTAATCACATAAGGCAAATTGCATCACAACGATGCAGCTGGTAGACAAAGTTTAAGTATTTCTTTGAGAATGACATCCTGCTTTATATCAGCAGGGTGATTATCTCAATTCCTAGAAGCTTCCAAAGAATTCAGCTAATACACTTAACTAAAAATTGGAGGGTCAGAATTTGAAATGAATAACTTGGTTTAAGAGAAAAACACACAAAACTGACATTAAATTCTAAGGAGAAAACCAAGTAGCCAGGATAATTTTAGATACTGCATATACTTTATTGACATCTGTAGATTACAATGCATGCTTCTCTCTTCACTAGTAACGGCAGTATCATCTGTTACCCATTCTAAGGTGAGCTCCAGCCTCAAATGCAATGTTTCTGTTCTATCTGCCATTCCAGAGTTCTCCATTTTCCCACCTTATCTCATTGCATTGAGTTGAACCATTTTGCAAATCCAGTCTCAACTCATCCACCCCAGAATTGTTCCACTCCGATGCATTTATGCCATCCTAGTGCATATTTGAATAAACAGCAATTTTTAAGCAATATTATTTACTGAGAGTTTTTTTGGAACTGTAGATATACCACGCATCTTTCGTTACCCAGACACATATCATCTTTAGGGGTAACTTCCTTTTTGGAATCACTGCATTTCTTTATGGCATTTAGTTATAGAATTTTCTCTATTACATCCTTATTGAAAGATGGTTATCATTACTATCATCACCATTCCTTATCCATAGTTCCATTAACTGGTTCCAGTGTATTCCCACAGACTAAGACAAAAATAGAACACGTTTCCATATCCTACTTACCTCCTTTTCAAAATACATGTCAAGTAGATTCTTCCCAAACTGCCACACCAGTTTATCTTCAACGGGAAGATTAATAGTCTTGAACTTAATTTTGGGCTTTTTTGGATCTGGAGGTTGATTTGATTTCTTGTCCATATTAGACTGTAGGTAGAAAATTTTTTTAAAAAAATTAATGGAATAAGGTGTTTGCAGTGGTGGAGGTGGTAATTGAGACAATGGTCCTAATGTTAGGGGTAGTGGCAGCAGGTATGAAAAGAGTGTGATGTTTATATGGAATACAGCAAGTGGGATTGAAGGGTCAAGTCTTGGGCCTTACATGTTAACAGCAAAAAGCTTGTGGATGGATTGATGAGTGGCTGGGATTGATGGGGCGGTGGGGGGGGGGGCAGCAGTTTGGCTAAAGGAGAGGAACAGAATTTTTTCAATGGTTGGTAAGGATCTTAGTGGTCTGTGGTCCTATCTTAGGGATACATTTCAAAGATAAATACACTACAGACACTGGAATCTGGGTGACCTAGAAGAACTAAATATTTGCACAGTGCTCCAGAATAACATTAGAAGAAAATACACAATTTTCTGGTTCCTGATTTAAACCACATGCAATAGTAGAACTCACGAAGTGCTCAGATACCTTCCAGAGCAATACTGATCAACTTGGTAATGGTTATAAATGTTCACTTTGGAGAAGCAAATTTTCAACTGCAAAAAGTAACCTGACAAACTTTAAGCATTTATTTGCAGCATTAATCAATTTATTTCAGTTTGTGATGGCAAATGAGCCTGAACCTAGAGCCATACATCACATTAGAAGATTGAGGGGAGATCTGATAGAGGTGTAAAAAAATTATGAGAATAGATAGGGAAAATGCAAGCAGGCTTTTTCCACCAGAGGTTGGGTGAGACTAGAACTAGTGGTCATGGGTTGAGGCTGAAATATAAAATGTTTGAGGGTAACACGAGGGGAAACATCTTCACTCAGAGGATGGTGAGAATATGGAATGAACTGCTAGTGGAAATGGTGGATGAGGGTTCGATGTCAATATTTTAAAAATTTGAAATTTGAATAGGTACATGGATGGAAGGGACATGGCGGGTTATGGTCTTGGGTGCAGATTGTTGGGACTAGACAGATTATTAATTCAGCATGTACAAGATGGGCTAAAGGGCGTGTTTCTGTGCTGTGGTGTTCTTACTCTATGACACTGTACACCTAGGTTTCACCAGACTTTTAACCTACTTTAAGATCAACCTAACCCTTTCCTCCACATAGCCCTCCATTTTTCTATCATCCATATGCCCATCTAAGATTCCCTTAAATGTCCCCAAGGTATCTGTTTCTACCATCACACTTGGCAGTGCATTTTATGCACTCACGATTCTGTGAAAAAGAAAACAACTTACCTCTGGCATCCCCCTACACTTTCTTCCAATCACCCTAAAATTATGCCCCCTTGTATTAGCCAATTCTGCCCTAGAAAACAGTCTCTGGTTGTCCACTCAATCCATACCTCTTATGAATATTCCAAGTGTGGTGTAACCAGAGTTATACAGAACTGGAACCTTACCTTGCGGCTCTTGAACTCAATTCTTCAAATAATGAAGGCCAACACACAATACACCTTCTTAATCACCCGATCAACTTGTATGCCAACTTTGAGGGATTTGTGGACAGGGATCCCCAAGGTCCCTCTGTTCCTCCACACTAAGAATCCTAACATTAATCCTGTATTCTGCCTTCAAATGTGACCTTCCAATATGACTCAGTTCACACTTTTCTGCATTGAAATGCACCTGCAACTTTTCAGCCCAGCTCTGCATCCTCTCAATGTACTGTTATAACCCTCAACAATCTTCTACACCATCCACAACACTACCTACCTCCATGTCATCGGCAAACTTACTAATCCATCCGACAATTCCTCATCCAAATCATTTCCCAAAATTACAGAGTAGGGGTCCCAGAACAGATCTCTGTGAAACACCACTGGTTACTGACCTCCAGGCAGAATACACTCCATCTACAATTACCCTTAGCCATTTATGGGCAAGTCAATTCAGAATACACATGGCCAAGTTTTCCTGGATCTGATGCCTTGACTTTCTGAATGAACCTACCGTGGGGAGCCTCATCAAACATCAATTCAACTGCTCTAACTTCAACAATGGATTTTGCTACAGCCTCAAAGAATTCACTCAGGCTTGTGAGGTGCATGACCTGCTCGTTACAAAGCCATGCTGACCATCTCCAATCATTCTATGCTTTTCCAAATGCTCACAAATCTTGCCTTTAAAAATGTTAAATAATTTGCCTTCTACTAAAGTAAGACTCACTGGTCTATGATTCCCAGGGTTATCCCTATTCCCTTTCTTGAACAAAGGAATAACATTTGCCACCCTCTAATCATCTAGTTTAGAGTTTAGATAGTGCTAAACTATATTATCTAAACTCAAGACAATATGGAGGGACAGCAACATCACCATGAAGTACAAGATCAGACTCCTGCGTGCATTGATATTCTCCATCTTCCTGTACGCATGTGAGACATGGACCCTCACAGCAGAGCTACAGAGGAAGATACAGGCATTGGAAATGAGATGCTATCGCAACATCTTGGGCATCTCATACCACATCACAAATGACCAGGTCCGCAAGACCATCCAGCACCACATTGGCCCCCATGAAGACCTTCTCAGAACGGTGAAGGAAAGAAAGCTGAGTTGGTATGGCCATGTAACAAGATCCATTGGCCTTGCAAAGACCATTCTACAAGGACCTGTGGAGGGGAAAAGAAGGAGAGGTAGACAAAGGAAAGGATGGACGGACAACATTAAAGAATGGACAGGGAAAACATTTGCGGTGACCCAGGCTCTGGCACACAACCATGACAGATGGAACAGACTGGTGCAAAGCTTGACATGACAGCGCCCCGACAACTCCACCAGAAGTTAAGGGTGCAAGGCAAGGCAATCATCTAGTACTACTCGTGGCCAGTGAAGATGCAAAGATCATGTTGCAACTGGGGAGGGAGGGGGATTCTATAAAATACTCCCAACACTGTGATTACTTCCTTTCTTCTAACTTCTACCCACACTGATTTAGTAGATAACCCCTCCACAACATTCTTCCTTTCTGCAGCCAGTGTACTATTCCTGATTGGTAATGTCACTCCCCAGCTCTTTTACACCCCCCATCCCTATCCCTTTCTGAAATATCTGAACCCCAGAACATCCAGCAGCCATTCCTACCCTCATGACAAGCAAGTCTCTGTAATGGCCAAATTGTACTTTCATGTACTGACCCATGCTCAATATATCCAACTACTGAGTTCCCTATCAACATGGCTCTCGCCTTCTCCCCCACTTCACTTCTGAACTACAGAGCCAGACTCAGTGCCAGAGACTAGGGTTGCTGCAGCTTTCCTCTGGTAGGTCGCTCCCACCAACAGTATCCAAAACAGTATACTGTTATTGAGGGAAATGGTCCTTCTTGATAGCCTGCTGCAACTGCAAACCAACCTTTTGTGATTCATGCACAAGTGCTCCCAAGTCCCTCTGCACAGCAGCATGCTGCAATTTTTTACCATTTAAATAATAACCTGCTCTTCCATTTTCCCTTCCAAAGTGGATGACCTCACATTTACCAACATTGTACTCCATCTGCCAGTCCCACTCACTTAACCTTTCTATATCTCTCTGCAGACTCTCCGTATCCACTGCACCAGGGGTCCCCAACCATTCCTGCACTGCGGACCAGCTTAATATTGACAATATTCTTGCGGACCGGCCCACCGTTGGGGGGGCGGGTGTTAATCACGACCAGAATATAGGTGATAAGTCAACTAAGTCACTTATAAGTGGCTAATACACTCAATTTCGTTTCTAAACAGGTTTATCTAACAAATTTAATATTAAGCACACAGCGCATATTTTCCCCATATGAACATATAAAATCATTGCAACACACCAATATCGCTGAATCAGTGGGAGCCCTGGGCTTGTTTTCCTGCAACAACACGGTCCTATCAAGGGGTGATGTGAGACAGCGATACTCGAAGGGGGTTCCTTGTGTCCAATCTATTTCGCAATTTAGTTTTCGTTGCATTCATTGCAGAAAAGCCCGCTTCGCAGAGATATGATGTTGGAAATGGAAGCAACGTTTTCAGTACTTTCGTGGCTGTCTCAGGATATTCAACCTTGACTTTGATCCGGAATGCCGGCAGAGATGTTATGTCAAACATACTTTTCAGCCCACCGTCATTTGCAAGCTCAAGGACTTGATCTTCTTCCCGCACTGACATGGATGACGCGTGGGTAATGACCTCGCGTGCATTCAAGTTCCAACAGTGGACGTGATAGTGAATGAGGAAAGGTGTAGCTGACTCATATCGTTTCCCCGCGGCCCGGTAGCACATGCTTTGCAGCCCAGTACCAGTCCGCAGCCCGGTGGTTGGGGACCACTGCTCTGCACAATTTGCTTTCACACTCAACTTAGTATTACCAGCAAACCTAGATACACTACACTCAGTCCCCTCTTCCAGATCATTAATGTATATGGTGAACAGTTGCCGGTCCTTCTTGATAGCCTGCTGCAACTGCAAACCAACCTTTTGTGATTCATGCACAAGTGCTCCCAAGTCCCTCTGCACAGCAGCATGCTGCAATCTTTTACCATTTAAATAATAACCTGCTCTTCCATTTTTCCCTCCAAAGTGGATGACCTCACATTTACCAATGTTGTACTCCATCTGCCAGACTCTTTCCCACTCACTTAACCTATCTATATCTCTGCAGACTATCTGTATCTTCTGCACAATTTACTTTGCCGCTGAATTTTGTACCATCAGCAAATTTAGATACACTACACTCGGTCCCCTCTTGCAGATCATTAATGTATATGGTGAACAGTTGCCAGCCCAGCACCGACCACTACGGCACAACACTCACCACTGATTGCCAACCGGAAAAACACCCATTAATTAACCAATCCTCTAACCATGTTAATACATCACCCCCAACTCTATGCATCCTTATCTTATGGACAAGTTTTTTTTTTATGTGGCACCTTATCGAAGGCCCTCTGGAAATCCAAGTAAATAATGTCCATCTGTTCCCCTCTATACACTGCACTTGTTATATCCTCAAAGAACTCCAGTAATTTTGTCAAACAGGAGCTCCCTTTGCTCAATCCATGCTGCGTCTGCCTGATGGATCCATTTCTTTCCATATGGCTTGCTATTTCTTTAATGATAACTTCAAGCATTTTCCCCAACTACAGATGTTAAACTAACTGGCCTATATTTACCTGCCTTTTGCCTACATCCTTTTTTCGAACAGTGGCGTGACATTCACTATCTTCCAATCCACCAGGACCTGCCCAGATTCCAGAGAATTTTGATAAATCATCACTAAAGCCTCTACTACAACTTCTGCCATTTCTTTCAGTACCCTGGGATACATTCCATCAGGACCAGGGGATTTGTCTATCTTTAGGCCCACAAATTTGCTCAGCAGTACCTCTTTAGTGATTAAGCTATTATATAGAGGTCCTTCCTTCCCATCGCATCCATAGCATCTCTCTTTGGCATGTTAGATGTGTCCTCCACTGTGAAGACTGAGACAAAAATAGTCAAAGCCTTGGCCATTTTCTCATTATCCAATTATCAATTCTCCCATCTTGCCCTCCAAGAGACCTACATTGACTTTTAGCCACACTTTTCCGCTTTATATAATTAGAAAAACGTTTGCTGTTTTTATATTTTGTGCTAGTTTATTTTCATAATCTAGCTTCCCTTTCTTTATTGCTCGCTTAGTGGTACAGAAATAATAAGGAAGAATGCAACTTTGCTACAGATTTATGAGGATGTTGCTGGGATGCAAGGGACTGAGTTATAGATAGAGATTAAGTCAGCAGGGATTGTATTCATTGGACCACAAGAGAATGAGGAATGATCATAGATGTGTATGAAATCATGAGGGGCAGAGAACAGGGTGCACACACACAATCTTTCCCCAGAGTTGGGGAATCAAGAAGAGTCCATAGTTTAAGCCGGAGGAGTTATTAAATAGGAACCAGAAAGGTATTTTTTAAACCTACATAAGGGTGGTCCTGATATGGAATGAGCTGCCAGAGGAAGTGGATGAGATGGGTACATAAGCATCTAAAAGACTCAAACAAATACATAGATTTGTTCAAGAGGGACATGGGCATCTTGGTTGGCATAGACAAGAAGGGCCTATTTCCATGTCATATAACTCTGACTATATAGTATCTTATTTCTGTACTGTACCAGCTACACAAGCCACCATGTCAAAGTAAAAGTTGGCTTTTGCCTGACAAGAGTCATCTGCTGAGACAACATTTTTTAAGTTTAGAGATATAGTACAGTAACAGGCCCTCCATGCCCATGAGCCTGTACCACCCAATTACACCCATGTGGCCAATTAACCAACTAATCAGTACCTCTTTGGAATGTGGGAGGAAACCCATGCTGTGACAGGGAGAAAGTACTAATTTTTCCCAGACAGTGGTGGGAATTGAACCCAGGTCACTGGCATTGTAACAGCATTACTCTAGCAACTACACTACCATGATGCCCCATTTGGTTGTTGCTTGTGGTATGCAACTCACATACAGCAATACATTAAATGAAAATCCCCCTCAGACTCAAAATCCTATAAACTAGTTCCTCAATCTGCTGCAAAACACTTGCTACCTGGATTCCTATGGACGGTTACTACTGAAAGTTGCAGAAATAGTATCTTGAATACCATGGGTTGCTGAATACTGAACAGATTAATCTACATAATTATTTCATAAACCCGTGGACTCTTCAGACCCAAAATCTTATTTTATTACAACTTTTATTATAGATTACAGCAATATAACTACAACTTGACATTCAGCTAACAGGTTGTTCTTCTCTTTTAAAACGGTGGAATCATAATTGCTAACCTCTAACCCAGGTAAAATAATCTGCACAATTTTGGAAGAAGATAATAATCTGAGCACCTACTGTCTCTAAAGCAACCTCTTTCAAAACTCAGATATAGATCAGGTCATCAGGACTTAATATCATCAGTTTTTCCAATATTGTACTCAATTCTTTCAGATCTTCATCCTTACTAAACTCTTGATTCTCTATGATAACTGATATACACGGTTTACTTGTTAAATCTCCTCATTCCTCACTGCTACTTCCTCACTCAATCTTGCAAATTTCCTGTGTCTTTGATCATAAGGTGTCTGCTCCTGCCCTTACCAACCTTCTTCCTCTTAACATATAAAAAGAAAAATAATTATTTCATCGAGTTTGAAGAAAATGTTTTCTGTAAGATATTGAAGTATAATATGAATCATTTGCCTTGCAGTTAGTTTCAGCATTTCCAGCTTTATTTTCTTCTTGGTCCATTTTAGTAGAAGAGAGAGACTGTGGAGAACCTTGATCATCTGATTGTACTTGGGGCTGAACTTCAATCTCAGAACTGTCTAACTGATTCTTGTTCTGAAAGGAAATGGAATATAAAGGAAGAAGCTAATAACAACAACAATGTTTTGCCTGACAATATTAATCACTTCTAATTAAAAGGTATTTTAAGATATCTCCTACATGCAAACATGTATTGTGAGGTTTGACTCATATTCAGATAGCAATGGTAGAACTTTTGCAGCTTTCATGGCCACAATTACAAGAATTCACTAAATTCAATTTTACAATGTTCCTTGATAGAATTTGAAATCAATCTTTCAAGCCAGTTCAATATCATCAACACTTATACCACCAAAACAAACTTAAAATTTATGGTATGCAAAAAGCAAATCCTCAAGCCAAATATCAAAGTCACAATCACAGGAAGATAAAAATTATCCATTTTCTGCAAGTTGAGTGGTTACTTTAGAAAAAGCACTGAAAATGTAAAATTAGGAAGCCACTGCAATATTTTAGAAACAGTAGATTGAAGTGGCATGTTCTTGGTTAGTGTACAGATGTCTAGCATCTTACCATGTAATTTTTCAAAAGTATAATACACGTTTATCTTCCATTATAAATTTAGTATCTTTTAGAAGATGCAAAATAATTACTGAAATTGGAAACCTCTCTTTATTCATGGCATTAATTTGATATCGTAGATTATTAAGAAATTTTCTGATATTTGCACAGAGTGGTGTAACTTATGGATTTTATGTGATGAAGAACCAATGACAATTAGTAATTTGTGATAATTAAAGACCAAGGATATCATTTTAAGGGACCTACCTCATCAATATCCTCTACCTTATGATCAGGTGTGTTGGGGCACAGATCTGTTTCCATAGTAGCTTCATTCTCTGAAATTTCCACCTTCTCAATCATAGATGCCGTTGAAACACTAAAGATTCCATGATCATTGACACATACTTTCACCTTCACTTTGGACTTTTCACCATTTGCTTGAGGTACTACATCGTGGATAATATACTGTCCTGTACCAAAAGGTTAATATGAAAAGATTAAAAAGATGCAAAATTGCCCATGCATCATAAAGCAATACTGTGAAAACTACAGTAATCTGCTATGATGCTGTTTGGAAATCCCAGTTTATTAGTTGGTTCACTGGGCTCCATTTTCTGCCTTGCATCCAAACTCACCGAGGCCACATTTTGCACCTCACTGGGGTCCCTATGCGCCTTGCACTTTCAATCTCAATGAGACCACTTGAAAATGTAACCTTTTATTTCAGCTACTTGGCCTATCAAGTCTGCTCTGCCACTTGATCATGGCTGATTTATTTCTTCTCCAAACACCATTCTCCTGCCTCTTCCTCACAGCCTTTGACACCCTTACTAAATCAAGAACCTATCAACCTCTGCTTTAAATATACTAAATGACACAGTGTCCACATCCAAGTTTGGCAGAAAATTCCAGAGATTCACTACACTCTGACTAAAGAAATTCCACCTTGTCCCTGTTCCAAAGGGGTGTCCTTCTATTCTGAAGCTGCATCCTCTCGATTAGACTCTCCCACATTTGGAAATATCTCTTCCACGTCATTGTATCTAGGCCTTTCAATATTGGGTTGGTTTCAATGAGATTCCCCCTCATTCTTCTAAACTCCACTAACTACATACTCATGTCCATCAAACACTCCTAATACATTAACCCTTTCATTGGAGGGTTCCTTGCAATTCTCCTCTGGACCTCTCCAATGCCAGCACATTTTTCTTAGATATGGAGCCCAAAGATTCAAGATTACTTAATGTCATTTACAGTACACAAGTATGTGAACAAAAAAAATTATTACTCCGGATCTGATGCAGTGCAAAAAAAACCTACAATGAGATAAAGAACACATTAATTAAAAACACAAAATGAATACAAATACATAAGGTAGCTTGTATAGATAGAATGATTGTATGTCCATAAAGTGACACTAGGCGCGGGACTGTGAACAAAGGTGACTGACAGAAAATAAAACAGTAGTGATTGGGGGTGTGGAGGGGTGGGTTAGTGGGTGAAGGTGTTGATCAGCCTTACTGCTAGGGAAGGTAACTGTTTCTGAGTCTGATATGGATGCTGTGTAGCCTCCTTTCTGAAGGGAGTGGGACGAAGTCCATCAGCAGAGATCCTTCACGTTACTGGCCCTTCAGAGGCACCTTTCTGTATATGTATATATATACTTAGTGGGTAGGCTGATGCCAGTGATGCATTGGGCAGTTTTGACTACCTGTTGTAGAGCCTTCCTCTCTGCAGCAGTGCATTTTCTGTACCATGTAGTGATGCAGTTTGCTAGGATGTTCTTTACAGCACATCTACAGGATCGGAATATACACATGCATAGTCCAGCTCTCTTCAGCTTCCTCAGAAAATACAAATGTAGGTGAGCTTTCTTGACTGTGCATAACATGTTCTGGGACAAAGAAAGGTGCGCAAGATGTGCACTCCCAGGAGCTTGAATCTGTTTGCAGTTTCCGCTACTGTGCCGCCAGTGTAAGGAGGAGTGTGAGTGGTGCGAGTTCTCCTGAAGTTGATATTCGTTTCCTTTGTCTTGCTGATACTGAGGATGAGATCATATGCTTGGCACCAGGCCTCAAGCTCTCCTGCCTCCTTTCTGTAGGTCACCTCATTATTGTTGGTAATGAGCCCCACCACTGTCATGTCATAGGCGAACTTGATAATGTGATTATTACTCAGGTGTTTCGCCATGCAGCCATATCTGGGCAGAGTGTACAGCAGTAGTCTCAACATACAGCCCTGGGGGGAACCCAGATTGAGGCTGATGGGAGAGGGAGAAGCAGTTGTGCATCCTGAGTACTGAAGTCTATTAGTTAGGAAGTCCAATAACTAGTTGCACAGCGACTGAGGAGTTTGTTCACCAAGGTCTTTGGGGTAGTAGTGTTGAATACCAAACAGAAATCGAGAAACAACCTTACACAAGTCAAAACTGCTCACAATACCCAAATGTAGTTTGACCAATCACTTAACAAGCCTCAAAATGACATGCTTACTTTTAATATTCTGGTCCTCTGAAAACAAATGCTATCATTGCATTTGCCTTCCTTACTACTCACTCAACCTGCAAGTTAACCTTCAGAGAATCCTGCATGAGGGCTCCCAAGTTTCTTTATACCTCCAATTTATGAACTTGCTCCCCATTTAAAAATTTGTCTACGCCTTTATTTCATCTACCAAAGTGCATGACCATATACTTCTGCCCCCCACCCATTTTGTATCATCCACACAACACACCAGTTCTCTCATCCAGATCATTAACATAAAACATGAAAGTAGCAAATTCCACAGAACACTGCTAGTTTCCAGCAGCCAACCAGAAATGCTCCCCTTATTCCCACTCTTTGTTTTCTGCCAGTCAGCCAATCTTCTATCTATGCTACACACATAAAAGTTGCTGGTGAACGCAGCAGGCCAGGCAGCATCTCTAGGAAGAGGTGCAGTCAACGTTTCAGGCCGAGACCCTTCGTCAGGACCCTATCTATGCTATCTATGACTTCTTTCTATGCTATTATTTTTCCTGTAGTACCATGGGCTCTCATCTTGTTTAGCAGTCTCATGGGTGACACCTTGTCAAAACCCTTATGAAAATCCAAGTAGCCAACATCCACTGGCTCTCCTTCGTCTATCCTGCTTGTTACTTCCCAAAAGAATTATAAAAGATTTGTCAGGGAAAATTTCCCCTTAAGGAAACCATGCTGACTTTGGTCTGTTTTAACGTGTGCTTACAAGTATCCCGATACCTCATCCTTAATAATGGACTGCACCTTGCCAACCACTGGCATATAATTTCCGGTCTTTTGTCTCCCTCCCTTCTTAGAGAGTGGAGTGACATTTTCAATTTTCCAGTCCCCTAGTACCATTCCAAAATCAATTGGTTCTTAAAAGATCACTGCTAATGCTTCTGCAATATTGTTACAGTATGAATAGTAACATTTAATGACAACATTAATCTGGCACCAAAATCTGATGCTGCTGGATTAACAGAATGTTACCGTACATTTTTTTTTTAAAGTTACTTTGAGCAGAACTTCTTCCCAACAAAGCAAAAATCAGGTTTTTTTTGAAATTGTTCCTCCAAGCCTCTACTCAAACAACATGATTTTCTGTACAGACAGACTTTCATATCATCAGCATATTCGGTCACATCAGAGCAACTTGACCAATTTTTAAAAAATATTAACAGACTTCAAATTTTGTTCTGAAATATTCATCGATTTTAAAGTGCATTTTAATAAATACGGGAGAATTGCATTAATCAGAAAAAAACATTTTACTGTGATCAGTTACCTGAATTAAGTAACTAAAATTGTTCTTTTGAAAGAAAACAATTTCTCAATTACTTTGGGGTCAGCTTTTTGGTAAATTAAACATTTAAAAATGCAAAACATTCTAATAAAAATGTTTACATTTTATAATCTTTAGGTCCACAAACAAGCAATTAACATAAACTTGGGGTGAATAAGCTCTGAGCTTCCAGTCGGGTACAGATATCAAGTATAACCAAATATCAATTATGAACTTGGGGTAATTAATTCATTCTGGTGGTATAACCAATCTCATAAGCAGGGCCTGATTTCAATCAAACAATTTTATAATAATACATAAAATGGCATAAACTCTCCATTAATATGACAACAATTTGCACAGTGTTATCAAATTAGTCTTGGCAAGTTGCATTCAGCTCCTTGTTCCTGCTTTGTCATTTATCTCATTTTATCACTTTGATAGGGTGGCTGTTGTTCTGGAAATACTCACCAGAGGAACACTTTCTGTGTAACTATCCTGTCAAGCCACTTAATGCTGTAAATTTCAATGAATATTTAACCTCCTGTTCTTTAAAACTTGAGAAGTCTGCTCAACTTCTTCCAACACAACAAATCCACTATCCCAAGAACCAATATGAAGAGCATTTGCTGCACTTTCTCTTTCAGAAGCATATCCATCCTCTTCTGTCTATTAGTTGTACCACATTTCACAAACAAGAGAAAATCTGCAGATGCTGGAAATCAAAGTAATACACACAAAATGCTGGAGGAACTCAGCAGACCACGCAGCATCTTTTGAAAAGTGTAAACAGTCGATGTTTTGGGCCGTGACCCTTCATCAGGACTCATGAAGGGTCTCGGCCCGAAACATCGACCGTTTACTCTTTTCCATAGATGCTACTTGGCCTGCTAGTTCCTCCAGCATTTTATGTGTATTACTTTGTACCATATTTGTAATGTCATGTGCAGCTGAATGGTCCTAACCCCAGCCAGTGGTTAAGCTATTTTGATATTTCATGACTGCCAATGAAGAAAATTGTGAAAGTGGCTAGCTAGATTGGATAGATCCTTCATTTGTAGATACTTCATAACAGCTACATTTCTACAACTGGGTATATGTTAATATTGTAGCAATGTTGGTTGTAACTTGACCAAGATTGCAGCAAGAGTATGATGCACAAGCTATAAACAGCAGACCACATTCATTCTTAGAACAATCTGGTAACAAATTTGAAAATATACATTTTTCCTTTAAACACTTTTAATGGTTTAAATGACACTTGATAGGTTTGCTCAAGTTTACAAAAGGAAGGTGGTATTCAGTCTAAGTGGGCTTTCAGTCACCAAAAATTCTGATTATAGCAGATGGTTGTATCATTACGAGTGCATCCTAGGGACACATCAGGAGAGAAAAAAAAACTTGGCACTAAATCGTACTATTGCCCAAAAACTTTAGTCCTATCCATTATTCCCTTTAAGTAGAAGTTGGATGGAAAGAAATTCAAACAACCATAACCATTAGGTTACTTTGTTACTGGAATCAAGTAGAAACCCAGGTATGATAAGGGTTGTTAACTTTAGTTAGATAATTTGGGCATCATTATCTCCAATGGAATCACCTTGTTGTAGGTAATGGTTTAGTTATGCTGCTGTGAATTCAACTCAAGAGGTGATCGGTAAACCAGAAGTTTTATTATCTACTGTGCCAGGTTATCTCATATCTGTGTACGGCGTCTTTCTTTTTTGTTAAATTTAAAATGGCTTCTTTCTTACATCTGTCAATGTGCAGTTCGGGTACAAAAATTTGTCTCAGCCTCCTCATTTAGGGAGTAGGAAGTTTTCCAGGCTTCAAAGACCCACAGATTCCAATCAGAGTAATTACCTCAGTCAAGTCAGTAAAAACTTCAGACTGAAATACCTTTAGCACAGAAAAATACTTACCTATTCTTGGCTCTGTGTAAGGAAGTGAGTTTGGATTGCTGTAAAATGCTTCTAATTCAAATGGATGCTTTCTGTAAAAGGTGAGTAGCTTTGAAAAGGGGACAGCATGATTTTTGGGATAAACTTCACAAATCCTAATAAATAAAAATGAAAGAATTTCAGCTCAGCAAATGCTATTTAAAAGACAAAAGCTATTTAATGATTCATAGTGATGTATTTTTATGGTTTTGTTTTGAAGGAATTTATTGGAAAATATTAGCAAATTAACAACAACCCACTTGAGTAGTTTCTCTTACCCTCCTACTCCACCAGTTTCCGTATTCCAGCTCAGAGAAATTGGGAATGGCATTACATCAGTAATGGAGAATTCACGCACTTTGAAAGCAGGAGAAAGTACTGCACACTGTAAAAAGATATCAAGTTATACATCTGGATTTTTACATGAACTGAATTAACATTAATTTCAAAACACATTGCAGATGAATCTAAGAAAAAAAATTATACAGACAAGTAAATATTAGATGAACTATTTTCCCTATCCTGTCTGTAATAGCTCAATAGTATATTAATAATCCTTATTTTAAACAATATTTAATTGGCTTACATACCAGCAAAATATTAATCATTAAGTCGATATACTTAAAAATTACTTCCAAAGATTGTCTTACTTGCATAGCTAATACATCTGCAATCTTTCTAGATTCTAGAATAATTTGGTGGGAGCTTGAAACTCCCAGTAGTGTGCAGAACTAGCCAAAAGTAAACACAAGCATTCTAACAGGACTATTACCTGTAAAGCACAACCTCTGGCAACTGCCTCATCTGCGTTGAGTCTGGTGCTGGTAATCTTCCCAAAGAATTTTGCTATCCTTTCTTTAACTGCTGGTATACGCGTGGAACCACCAATTATTTCAACTGTACTGACATCTGCAGGTTTCAGCTGTGTTTGATCCATAAGTGACTCAAGGGTTGTCTCTACTCTTTGTAGCAGGCTTGCACATAATTCCTCAAAGTGAGCTCTGGTGGAATATAGATTTGACACGTGGTTCAAGTTATACAAATCAAGCCAGGATCAACAGGCTATGGGACAGCTTCTTTCTACAAGCCATTAGACTTTTAAATTCACATGTCTGTACATTGCAACGGAGTCATAATGCAAAGATTTTTACTCCCTCACGTTGTGGGATGGATGCAAGAGTTAAATAAATTCTTCTTCTAAAATGCAAAGTCAGATTTGTTGTTGATATGGAAACTATAATGGATTAAACACACTGAAATGTTGATAATGAAATTAAAAACTAAAACTTGAAGTTGAAAATGTGCTCTAAAGGTTTCTGGAATAATGTCAAGAAGTAGTACTTAATTCATACAAAGACACTTGGAAAAGTAAAATTAACTAAACTAAATAAACCTGAAATCTCCAGATTTAGAGGTTAGGATTGAAAATAAACATTTTCATCCTTAGGGATGGATAAACTATCCGCCACAGCATCATGATACAGGAAACCACTCAGGAAGGAATCTAAAAGAAATCTTGAAGTGATAGGGGGAAATGATAATCAAGTTCAATTTCACTTTATCATCATTCAACCGTACACATGTACACCGCCAAAGAATATTTATCGCACACACAAAACACATAAAGTACCATTACCACAAATAAAAATGTGCATTTACGACACAAGTTAAAAAAGTAAACAGCACAGTACTTCTGGCGCTTCAGATGCAATGAGACCTGGGTGGTGGCAGGAAGCTCAGCAGATTTATGGCCTGGGGGAAGAAGCTCTTTCCCATCCTTCCTGATAATAGGAGGTCACAGAGATTGCTGGACGGATGGGAGGGATCATTAACAATGCCACGTGCCCTGCGTATGCAACACTCCTGATAAATATCTCTGATGGTAGACGACAGATAGGGACTTGATGTCAGATGTCTTGCAACAACCATACCAGATGGTGATGCAGCTGGTTACAGTACTCTCATTGGTGCTCCTGTAAAAATTGGTTAGAATGGCAGGGAGGGGAAGCCTCACTCACTTAAATTTCCTCAGGAAGTACAGAGCAAAGAGGTGGTGTTGAGGGACCAAGTGAGATCATCCGTTATGTGCATGCCCAGAAACTTGGTGCTCCTAAATTCTCCATGCAGGAGCCAAGTATATGTAGTGAAGAGTGGTTGGCCCACACCTTCCTAATCATCTCTTTGGTCTTGTCCACATTGAGACTCAATTTGTTGTGCTCATGACACATGGGGTAAATGCCATTCTTTCTGCTATGCTCAATGAATGCAAAATCTAGGTGCCCTTACTTATCAATGATAGAGATGACATATCTGAAGGCAAACCACTATAGGCCTTTCAATTATCAGAGCAAAATAGAGAAACATATGTATGCAAATCACAGAAAGATGCAACAGTGATAGGGTTATACTAGTGAAAGACTTTTGACTATCTCTAAATAGGTTGGAACTGCTTTAGTGCAGAGGGCTTAGATGGATAGCTGGAGTGAAATTTGTTAGGTGCATTCAAGAAAGTAAGTAGTCCCACTAGAGACAGGGCTATGAAACTAGCCAGGTAGTAGAAGCATTGGTGTGTGAAGCACTTTGAAAACTGACCATAATCCTGTAAGTTTTAAGATAGATATACAAAGGAATCATGTTGGTCCTGAGATTGATCAAGAATCTCAAGAAAATTGGAAGTTCAAAAGAGAACTTGGGAATAAAGGGATCCTATTCTGGCTGGCTGCAGGTTACCAGTGGAGTTCCACAGGGGTTGGTGTTGGGACCATTGCTCTTTATGATGCATGTCAATGATTTGGACTATGGGATTAACGGATTTGTGGCTAAATGTGCCTATGATACTAAGATAAGTGGAGGAGCAGGTGGTGTTGAAGAAACCGAGAGCCTGCAGAGAGACTTAGATAGTGTAGGGGAATAGGCAAGGAAGTGGCAAACAAAATACAATATTGGAAAGTGTATGGTCATGCACTCTGGTGGAAGAAATAAATGGGCAGACTATTATTTAGGTAGGGAGAGGATTCAAAATGCAGAGATGCAAAGGGACTTGGGAGTCCTTGTGCAGGGTATCCTAAAGGTTAACCTCCAGGTTGAGTCGGTGGTGAAGAAGACGAATGCAATGTTGGCACTCATTTCTAGAGGTATAGAATATGAGAGCAGGGACGTGATGTTGAAGCTCTATAAGGCACTCGTGAGACCACACTTGGGGTATTGTGCGCAGTTTTGGGCTCCTTATTGTAGAAAGGATATACTGACATTGGAGAGGGCTCAGAGAAGATTCACGAGACTGATTCCAGGAATGAAAGGGTTATGGTATGAGAAACGTCTGGCAGCCCTTGGGCTGTATTCCCCGGAGTTCAGGAGAATGAGAGGGGATCTCATAGAAACATTCTGAATGTTAAAAGGCCTGAACAGATTAGACATGCAAAGTTACTCCCATGGTAGAGGATTCTAGGACAAGAGGGCACGACTTCAGGATTGAATGATGTCCTTTTAGAACAGAGATGCAGAAAAATTACTTTAGCCAGAGTTGTAAATCTGTGCAACTTGTTGCCATGAGTGGCTGTGGAGGCCAAGTCATTGAGTGCATTTAAGGCAGAGATAGATAGGTTCTTAACTAGCCAGGGCATCAAAGAGTATGGGGAGAAAGCAGGGGAGTGGGGATGACTGGAAGAAAGGATCCACCCATAATTGAATGGCTGAGCAGACTTGATGGGCTGAATGGCCTACTTCTGCTCCTATATCTTATGGAATGGCTGAGTGGTCTGAATGGGTCTTGTGGCCTATTCCTGTTCTTCTATGCAATATACCAAAACATTACCGTGTTTGTAAGTCAGTAAATTATTTGCCACATCTGTAATGATATGCAGCTTTGTTAGTTTTTTTTAAGTATACTTTACCGATTCATCTTTCCAGCTACATCTATATCATTCATGAAGCATTCAATATTTAAAGGAGTATCCATGGAGTTAGCACTCATGAGTTTTTTCAGTTTTTCACATTCTTGATAGAGTCTCAACAAAGCCCGGATGTTAGACTTTACATCCAATTTGTACTTGGTTTTAAACTCTGCACAAAAATACTTCACCAATACTTCATCAAAGTCTTGGCCTCCCAAATATGGGTCGAAGGCTGTAGCAAGAACCTGTGTGGAAAAGACACATTTGATGCATTTCTTAAAATTAAAAGAAAAAAATCCAGGAATAAGTGTTACATTGCTTTCACAAGAACTTAATAAAGGCAATTTTGCAAAATTAAGATCACCCTATTTTTTTTTAAAGTTATATAGGATCTATGGAATTCCAAGCACTTAAAGGGACTTCTAATATATTATGGAATCTTAGGAGTAGCTTCTATGAAGATGGAACTCATGAGAACTATAAATTAATAAAGCATTTATTAGTCCTCTTGGATTTATAAAACTGCATTTTCTAAGCAACATCTTTCCCCATTACTGTCTTTACAAGTCAAAGGTTTCAAAATGTCAGGCATATCAGAATATTGTTTGAACTTGTTCACCAAGACACTACGCTTCTAGTTAATAAAATCAAGTTTGCTCTATTCCCTCAGCTGATTACACTCAACAGAAGATGAACTGTCAATAATTTGGGATGTATAAATAAGTGTAACAATACTCTTCATTTTAGGACAAGTTATGTTGGTATGAACAAAAGATGTCTGACTGAGCATCAGGGGTTTGAAACCAAATTAAAGTGCAATACTTAATCACTGAATCATTGCTAAAGTATATTCCAATTTTACTGAGCTATATGATCAGAAGAGAAACAGCAACTGTAAAAGGCTAGTGAGGGAAAGATTTATTTTTTTTTAAAGTGGGCACTGGCAGTAATAGTAGTAGTAGTAGTAGTAGTATGACACAGGGGATCAGTGGTACTAAAATGTTCTAAAATCAATTGAGAAATAAAAAGTAGGACCCAGCTAAGGAAAAAGTGCTGAGGAAATACAAAAAAATGGAGAAAGTGTAAAAAGATGAAAATACAGAGGGACTCCTGTTAAAATACCTGCAAGAGATATACACTGTGACTTATAAAAGAGCAGTTGAAACAGTAAGCCATTGAAGAGCCAGATCTAACATGAATTGGTAAGGCATGCCTATACACAAATCAGGACTAGGAATTAACTCTACAGGGCTAGCATATTTAGAAAATAAAGAGGCAACAGTGGGATCTAAGGTAGCAGCTTGTAAGGCAGTGAACTTCAAATTTGATGTGAAAATTATTTTTCTTGTGTAGCTGAATAGATAGCTGATAGAAAGACATGAAATGGATTTAAGGAAATGAATAGCTATTCAAGATGGAGAAGCTGCCCCCCCCCCGCCCCCATGAGGATCAGTAATGGGATGAGTGATTGCAATTAATGAACCAAAAGCGATAAGACCGCAAGACAATCAAGCCCCTTTCACCATTCAATCATAACTGATTTATTATCCCTCTCAATCCCATTCTCGTACCTTATCCTATGCCTTTCAATATTCGATACGTTTCAACGAAATCCCCACTCATTCTTTTAAACAAGTGAGTACACGACTAGAGCCAGCAATTCCTCCTCATACCTTAACCCTTTCAGACCTGGGATAATTCTCAGAAGCCTCTTCTGGAACTTTTCCATTGCCAGCACATACTCTCACATATAGGGCCCAAAACTGCTCACAATACTCTGTGCAGTCTGATCAATGCCTTACAAAGCCTTAGCATTACATCATTTCATATTCTAGTCCTCTCAAAATGAGTGCTAACATTGTATTTGCCTTCCCTACTACTGACATAACCTGTAAGTTAATTTTTAGGGAATCCTGTATAAGGACTCCTAAATCTCTTTGCATCTCTGATTTCTGAATTTTATCTCCTTTTAGAAAATAGTCTACCCCTTTATTCCTTTTACCAAAGTTGATGACCAAACACTTCCCTACACTATATTCCATCAGCCATTTTGCCATTTTCTCAATCTGTCCAAGTCCTTCTGTAGACTGCCTACTTCCTCAACACTACCTGGCCCTCTACCTATCTCTGTATTGTCTGCAAACTTGGCCACAAAGCCATCAATTCTATCATCCAAATAACAGGCCACTGCAGTCATCTCCAAATGTTCAACATGATAGTAAATAACTAAAAAACATTTAGGCAAGAATTTGCCCAGTGGATGCACCAATAGTAAATATTTCAATGTAGGTAAATGGAATATTACCTGTTTGTAAGTTAGCCATTACATGGAAAATAGGAATTCAAATGACATAGGAACTAAGGGATTTGGGAAGAAAATCACAATTGAACAAATCATCATTACAACTTTGGCTTAAACGTGGACAAAGAAGCAAATTCAGGTGAAACAAGAACTACTTCAAATGCCTGCAGCAAAGTAGGTGTCAGCCTAGTCACTTTTGTAATGTCTTCCTCAAAAACATCTGCGGACTAATGTCTAAAACAGTCAAGCAACAACCTAAAATAATTGTAAGCAACGAATCATTCCTTACAGGTAATATGCCAAACTCCTTCAATCACAGTCCTGGGGTACCTTAGGTCCCACTTGCAGGACCCACCCACCAGAGATGGCAGCCCTGTTTTATACAAGCATGAGGGGTAATCCTATTTTACTTCAGACCTATGAAGTCTCATGGCATTAGGTCAAACAGGGAGAAAGGTGTAATAACAGGGTTGTTGTGGTGGGAGATTTTAATTTCCCAAATATAGATTGGGATCTCCCTAGAGAAAGGGGTTTAGATAGGGTGGAGTTTGTTAGGTGTGTTCAGGAAGGATTCTTGACGTAGTATGTAGACAAGCCTATAAGAAGAGAGGCTGTACTTGATCTGGTATTGGGAAATGAACCTGGTCAGGTGTCAGGTCTTTCAGAGGGCATTTTAGAGATAGTGATCACAATTCTATCTCCTTTACCATAGCATTGGAGTGGGATAGGAACAGACAAGTTAGGAAAGCGTTTAATTGGAGTAAGGGGAAAATATGAGGCTATCAGGCAGGAACTTGGAAGCATAAATTGGGAACAGATGTTCTCAGGGAAGAAATGTGGCAAATGTTCAGGTCATATTTGCGTAGAGTTCTGCATAGGTACTGTACGTTCCAATGAGACAGGGAAAGGATAGTGAGGTATAGGAACCATGGTGTACAAAGGCTGTTATAAATCTAGTCATGAAAAGAAGAGCTTATGAAAGGTTCAAAAAAAAAGGCAATGATAGAGATCTAGAAGATTATAAGGCTAGCAGGAAGGAGCTTAAGAATGAAATTAGAAGAGCCAGAAGGGGCCATGTGAAGACCTTGATGGACAGGATTAAGGAAAACCCCAAGGCATTCTACAAGTATGTGAAGAGCAAGAGGATAAGATGTAAGAGAATAGGACCAGTCAAGTGTGACAGTCGAAAAGTGTGTATGGAACCGGAGGAGATAGCAGAGGTACTTAATGAATACTTTGCTTCAGTATTCACTACGGAATAGGATCTTGGTGTTTGTAGGGATGACTTACAGCAGACTGAAAAGCTTGAGCATGTAGGTATTAAGAAAGTGGATGTGTTGGAGGTTTTGGAAAGCATCAAATTGGATAAGTCACTAGGACAGGACAAGATGTACCCCAGGCTGCTGTGGGAGGCGAGGGAAAAGACTGCTGAGTCTGTGGCAATGATCTTTGCAGCATCAATGGGGACGGGAGAGGTTCCAGAGGATTGGAGAGTTGCGGATGTTGTTCCCTTATTCAAGAAAGGGAGTAGAGATAGCCCAGGAAATTATAAACCAGTGAGTCTTACTTCAGTGGTTGGTAAGTTGTTGGAGAAGATCCTGAGAGGCAGGATTTATGAACATTTAGAGAGGCATAATATGATTAGGAATAGTCAGCATGGCTTTGTCAAAGGCAAGTTGTGCTTTAGAAGCCTGATTGAATTTTTGAGGATGTGACTAAACACATTGATGAAGGTAGAGCAGTAGATGTAGTGTATATGGATTTCAGCAAGGCATTTGATAAGGTACCCCATGCAAGGCTTATTGAGAAAGTAAGGAGCCATGGGATCCAAGGGGACCTTGCTTTGTGGATCCAGAACTGGCTTGCCCACAGAAGGCAAAGAGTGGTTGTAGACGGGTCATAGTCCGCATGGAGACCGGTGACTAGTGGTGTGCCTCAGAGATCTGTTCTGGGACGCCTACTCTTCGTGATTTTTATAAATGACCTGGATGAGGAAGTGGACAGATGGGTTAGTAAATTTGCTAATGACACAAAGGTTGGGGGTGTTGTGGATAGTGTGGAGGGCTGTCAGAGGTTACAGCATGACATTGATAAGATGCAAAACTGGGTTGAGAAGTGGCAGATGGTGTTCAACCCAGATAAGTGTGAGGTGGTTCATTTTGATAGGTCAAATATGATGTCAGAATATAGTATTAATGGCAAGACTCTTTGACCCCAAGATACCTCTGATCCTCCACACTGCTGAGTCCATAGGACACTCAAAGCTGCTGCGCAGGTTGACTCTGTGGTTAAGAAGGCTTACAGTGCATTGGCCTTCATCAATCATGGGATTGAGTTAAAGAGCCAAGAGGTAATGTTGCAGCTATATAGGACCCTGGTCAGACCCCAGTTGGAGTACTGTGCTCAGTTCTGGTTGCCTCACTACAGGAAGGATGTGGAAACCATAAAGGATGCAGAGGAGATTTACAAGGATGTTGCCTGGATTGGGGAGCATGCCTTACGAGAATAGGTTAAGTGAACTCGGTCTTTTCTCCTTGGAGCGAAGGAGGATGAGAGGTGACCTGATAGAGGTGTACATGATGAGGGAATTGATTGTGTGGATAGTCAGAGGCTTTTTCCCCCAGGGCTGAGATGGCTAGCACAAGAGGACACAGTTTTAAGGTGCTTAGAAGTAGGTACAGAGGAGATGTCATTGGTTAAATTTTTTTTTAAGAAAAACAGAGTGGTGAGTGCATGGAATGGGCTGCTGGCGATGGTGGTGGAGGCGGATACCATAGGATCTTTTAAGAGACTCCTGAATAGGTACATGGAGCTTAGAAAAATAGAGGGCTAAGGGTAACCCTGGGTAATTTCTAAGGTAAGAACATGTTCAGCACAGCTTTGTGGGCCGAAGGGCCTGTATTGTGCTGTAGGTTTTCTATGTTTTCTGTTTCCCAAATAATTAAGTATTCCACATTTACAATCAACATGACATGTACAAAATTCAGGTATGGAATGGCAAATGAGAAGAGGATCTCAACAAGACAGTCTTACTACTGTTCTTTTACATCCAATGGCGATACCATTACTGAATTCTTCCCATCATCAACACCTGCAGAGAGACCACTAGCTGGAAACTTAACTAAATTAGGTACATAAATACAATTACCATTAAAACAAGTTACAGATTGGAGTAAATAAGTTACTTCTTAATTTTCAAAACCCTTCTGAAATTGTACATGGCACAATTCAGGAGTGTGATGGAATATCTTATTCAGCCTCAATAAAATTATCACAAAAAAAAACAAGATTATCATGAAGTTAAATACCCATCATAGCTTGGTACTGATCAACCAAAGCAAATATTTACCAACATACACCAAGTGTGGAGTTACAGATCCTTTTCTGGTTATGAATGCCCAACTTATGTACAACTTATACAATAGTTCAAGCATTTGGGAGACCAGTGCGATAGATTTCTTTGACCATGTCCTCACCCAAACCTGCTACCACAGCCACTGCTCCACCTCTGATCTCTGCTGCCTTCCAATTCTTTGACCATATGCCCATCCAAACCTGCTAACACAGCCTTTCCACCATCAATGCTGCTCTCATCTGCATCTCTTCCATTTCCTGGAAGTCTGCCCTCAATCCATCCTCCATCCACCCTATCAGGATTAGGGTTCCTCTTGTCCTTGTCTACCACCTCAGAAGCCTCTGCATCCAGCACAATATTCTCCGTAACTTCCACCATCTCCAATGAGATCCCACCACCAAGCACAGCTTTCCCTCCACCCCCACTTTCCGCAGGGATCGCTCCCTATGTGACTCTCTTGTCTATTCATCCCTTCTCACTGATCTCCATCTAGTTACTTATCCTTGCAAGCAAAACAAGTACCATGCCTGCCCCTACACTTCCTTTCTCAATACCAATCAGGGCCCCAAATAATCCTTCCAGGTGAGGTGACACTTCAGCTGTCAGTCTGTTGGGGTCATGTAGTATACCTAGTGCTCCCTGTGTGGCCTCCTGTACATTGGTGAGACCTAATGTAGATCAAGAGACCACTGTGCCAAGCACCTATGCTCCATCTGCCAGAAAAAGTGGGATCCCCCAGTGGCCACCCACTTCAATTCTACTTCCCATTCCGACATGTCAGTCCACGGCCTTCTCTACTGCTGTGATGAGGCCACACTCAGGTTGGAGAAGCCATACGTTATATTCCGTTTGGTTAGCCTCTAACCTGATGGCACAAACATCAATTTCTCAAACTTCCGGTAATGCCCCCTTCCCACTTCCATTCACCATTCTCAATCCCTCTCTCACCTTATCTCCTTACCTGCCCATCACCTCCCTCTGGTGCTCCTTCCCCTTCTCTTTCTTCCAAGGTCTTCTACCATCTTTCAGATTCCCCCTTCTCCAGCCCTTTACATCTTTCACCTACCAGCTTCCCAGCTCTTTACTTCAACCCTACCCCTCTCCTGGTTTCACCTATCACCTACCACCTTCTACTTCTTCCTCCCTTCCCCCACCTTCTTGCTTGAACTTCTCATCTTTCTTTTTCCAGTCCTGACGCAGGGTCTCGGCCCAAAATGTCGATTGTTTACTCTTTTCTATAGATGCCGCCTGGCCTGCTGAGTTCCTCCAGCAATTGTGTGTGTTGTGATAGACTTCTTGGCTGCTATAGAACTGCAGGCATTTTCTGCTCTGCAGAAACTCTATCTGCAGCCATATTTCTGACTTGCGAACTGTTAGGGTTACAAATGTTCATAGAAACCCTGCTGTAACTTGGTGAGAACCTTCTGCAAGATGCTCTGCAGCAATTTACCAAATCTCAGTTACAAACAAGAGAAAATCTGCAGATGCTGGAAACCCAAGCAATGCACACAAAATGCTGAAGAACTCTGCAGGCCAGGCAGCATCGATGGAAAAGGGTACAGTCGACATCTTGGGCTGAGACCTTCGACAGGACTGGAGAAAAAAGGATGAGGAGTAGATGTAAAAGGTGGGAGGAGGGGAAGAGAGAAACACAAGGTGATAGGTGAAACCTAGAGGAGAGAGGGATGAAGTAAAGAGCTGGGAAGTTGATTGGTGAAAGAGATGCAGAGCTGAGGGTGGGGGGGCAGGGAGGGTCTGGTAGGAGAGGCCAGAAGGCCATGGAAGAAAGACTAGGGGGAGGAAGTAGCACCAGAGGGAGGTGATGGGCAGCCAAGGAGATAAGGTGAGAGAGGGAAAAGGGGAGAGGCATTATCGGAAGTTTGAGAAATCATGCCCCCAGTTTGGAGGCTACCCAGATGGAATATAAGGTGTTGTTCCTCCAACCTGAGTGTGGCCTCATTGCGACAGTAGAGGAGGCCATGGATGGACATGTTGGAATGAGAATGGGAAGTGGAATTAAAATGGGTAGTCACTGGGAGGTCTCGCTTCTTCTGACGGAAGTGCTGGACGCAGAGGCTGGTGGGTGGTAGGTGAGGACAAGAGGAATCTTATCCTTCGTAGAGTGGCAGGAGGATGGGGTAAGAGCAGATGTGCGTGAAATGGAAGAGATGCTGTGGAGGGCAGCAGTGATGGTGGAGGAAAGGAAGTCCCTTTCTTTGAAAAAGGAAGACATCTCCTTCGTTCTGGAATGAAAAGCCTCATCCTGAGAGCAGCTGTGACAGAGACAGAGGAATTGAGAAAAGGGGATAAAAGTTCAGTTACAACCAGGTCTCAAAACACAGCAATTGTACATTTTTGAAGAAAATGTGCAAAACTTGTTCAGTTGTAGCTGAAATTACACCCATTTAACCAGGTGTAAAACACATAATTAAGCTGAATATAAACATTTTCAGATAACATTTGCAAATTGTTTGTCAATATTTTGATTTTTACAAATTGTCCTAGTAAATTTCAGGGGTGACTTCTCATAACGCAGAAAAACATTCATATGTCTTTTAATGAAAATACAATGCAAACTTAATTACCTTCATGCTTCCCGTATGTAAAGCACAGGCAGAAACTTGAAATGCAGAATGACCCATATCTGCAAATACAACAATCTTTGATTTTTCCTCAGGGGATGGAAGATCTGGGTTGTAGATTCCATACGCCAGACAGGCTACAATAAAAAGGATAGATTATTAGAGAAAAATATTCCAAAAGGAATCATCCATTAAAATCTTTCAACCTGACAGCATACCTGCAGTAGGATCATTCATTAACTTTAAGCAATTCAAGCCAGCGATTCCAGCAGCTTTTAGTATTGAACTCCGTTCAGCATTGGTGAAAAAAGAAGGTACCTACAAAATAAAATATATTTTATATCATATTGTACATTTTACTATTCAATATAGCAAATCTTAGCTCAGCATTTTTACTGGAGAAAACTGTCAAAAATATTATAATTACTGAATTTCTAGAATGTCTATGAGATGACTTTTTAAGAGCAGCTCATGATTGAGCCCACTGGGGATCAGCTGTTCTGGATTTTGTGTTATGCAAAGAATCAGACTGGATTAAAAAGCTAAAATAAAGAACCCCAAGGGGCAAGTGATGATAATATGATCAAATTCTCCCTAAAATTTGAGAAGGAGAAGCTAAAGTTAAATGTATCAGTATTATAGTGGAGTGAAGGGAATTACAGAGCCATGAGAGAGGAGTTGGCCAAAATTTATTGGAAAAGAACACTGGCAGGGATGATAACAGAGCAGCAATGGCTGTAATTTCTGAAAGCAATTTGGAAGGCACAGGATATATACATCCCAATGAGGAAGATGTACTCTAAAGGAAAGATGACACAACCGTGTCAAAGAAGAGAAGTCAAAGCCAACATTAAAGCCAAAGAGAGGGTATATAATAGAGTAAAAAATTAGTGGGAAGTCAGAAGATTAGGAAGCCTTTAAAAACCAGAAGACAACTAAAAAAGTAATTAAGATAAAGATGGAATACAAAAGTAAGCCAGTTAATAATATTAAAGAGGATAGCAAAAGTTTCTTCAGATATGTAAAGTGTAAAAGAGAGCAGAGAGTGGATGTCAGACCACTAGAAAACAATGCTGGAGAGGTAATAATGGGGGATAAGGAAATGACAGATGAATTGAATAAGTATTTTGTATCAATTTTCACTGTGGAAGACACTAGCAGTATGGTAGAAGTTCCAGGTGTCAGAGCGCATGAAGTGTGTGAAGTTACCATAATGGAGAGAGTGTTCCTGAGAAACTGAAAGGTCTAATGGTTGATGTCACCTGGACCAGGTGGTGTACACCCCAGAGTTCTGAAAAAAGTGGCTGAAGAGATCATGGAGGATTTAGTAACGACCTTTCAAGAATCATTAGAATCTGGAATGGTTCTTGGATACTGGAAAATTGTAAGTGTCACTTCGCTCCAAGAAGGGTAAGAAGCAGAAGAAAGGAACCTATAGGCCAGTCAGTCTGAACTCAGTGGTTGGGAAGACATTGGAGTGGATTATTAAGGAGGAAGTCTCAGGCTACTTGAAGACACATGATAAAATGTGCCATAATCAGCATGGTTTCTTTAAGGGAAAATTTTGCCTGACAAATCTGTTGGAATTCATTGAAGTAGTAACAAGCAGGATAGACGAGGGAGAATCCGTTAATGTTCTGTACTTGGATTTATGCCTTGAACAAGGTTCCACACATGAGGCTGCTCAACAAACTACAAAACTACAGGAAAGATTCTAGCATGGATAAAGCAGTGGCTGATTGGCATGAGGTAAAGAGCCTTCTCCAACTGTCTACTGGTAACTAGTAGTGTTCCACAGGGTTCTGTGTTAGGACCATTTTTTTTTACATTATGCATCAATGATTTGGATGATGGAATGGACAGCTTTGCTGCAAAGTATGCAGATGAAATGAAGATAGGTGGAGAGGCAGGTAGTTTTGAGGAAGTAGAGAGGCCACAGAAGGAGTTAAGACAAATTAGGGGAATGGGTAAAGAAATGGCAGATGGAATTTAGTGTTGGGAAGTGTATGGTCATGTACTTTGAAAGAAGTAATGAAAGGATTGACTATTTTCTAAATGGAGAGAAAAACAACAAACTGAGGTGCATAGGGACTTGGGAGTCCTTGTGTAGGAATCCCTAAAGGTTAATTTGGAGGTTGAGTCTGTGATGAAGGCAAATGGAATGTTAGCATTCATTTCAAGAGGACTAAAATATAAAAACAAGGATGTAATCTTGAAACTTCATAAAGCACTGGTGAGCACTCAATTGTAGTATTGTGAGCAGGTTTGGGTTCCTTATCTTAGAAAGGATGTGCTGAAACTGGAGAGGGTTCAAAGGAGGTTCACAAAAATGATTCTAGGATTGAACGGCTTGTCATATGAAGAGTGCTCGATAGATCTGAGTTCAGATGAATGAGGGGTGACCTCATTGAAATCCATTGAATGGTGGAAGACTTTGATAGAGTGGATGTGGAGAGAACATATCCCATGGTGGGAGAGTCCAAGACCAGAGGACACAGCCTTAGAAAGGAGGGGCGTCCTTTTAGAATAGCGATGAGTAGGAACTTCTTTAGCCAGAGAATGGTGAATCTGTGGAATTCTTTGCCACAGGCAGCTGTGGAGGCCAAGTCTTTATGTACATTTATGTATGTTGACAGATTTCTGATTGGTCAGGGCATGAAGGGATACAGGCAGAAGGCAGGAGATTGGGGCCGAGAGAAAAATTGGATCAGCCATGACAAAATGGAGGAGCAGACGCAATAGGCCAAATGGCCTAATTCTGCTTCTATATCTTATGGTCAAATTTTTATAACTTAATGATGAGGAAATCTGAGAGTGTTTTTCAAAGTGCTGAGACACTACTGCCATTTAAAAATTTGAACAGACCTAGATTCTGTACAGTAATTGTATAAAGGGCATAATAAAACCTGGTATGCAAAATAACTATCTCCATGAATGAAGCTGATCTAAGAATAAGATAATCACACCTATGTTAATGCGATTTGAACACAGCAATTTCCATGCCTAAAAATACTTACAGAAATTACACAATCAGATACAGACTTTTTCAGATTACTTTCAGCGGTCGCCTTCAGTTTGCTTAGCAACATTGCTGTAATCTGTTCTGTGGTGAAATGCTGTTCTTTATTCATGTACATAACCTACAAAGCAAGAACATAAGCTGCTGAAGAACAAATTGATTTACAAATAAGAGCCTTAATCTTCATTTCTTGTACCATAACTGGCAACTTGCATATTCGTATCAAACATCTGGTACCTTTCCATCTTAATGCTTTACTTGTGCTTTTATTCTCTATGTTCACTTTCTAAAGACCTCAGAAAGAAATTAGGTACTGTTGAAATTTCTTCAAATTGGTATTAGATATTACCTATGGTACTTTTGGTACTTTGTAATTTCTATCTGGTTCAGTACATAAAAGTACCACTTATACAGTCAACCACATTTTCTGTCACCAAGCCCACAACTTCTTGCACCAGCTCCCAATTATTTGTTCCCTTCTCTGTTGAACTTGAACCCTCAATCATATTTTAGAAGAGGATAGCAACAGTACCTTTTCTGTGATCACTACAGCCTTTGCAAATATTGGTTTAATAAGGTAGTACACTCATTTTGTACAAAGTCTCTGGAATCACCATTCAGTGCAATTCTTCTCTCACACACACTGAAGAATATGAAATCCAAAATTCATAATGCTTCAATTTTCTACCTCTACAGATACTAATTCCTTTTCCTATGGCACTTTCTATTGCAAATGCATACAGGCTTCCAAACATCTGAGGTTAAATATTTCTTTCCAAGCAATTCATCAATTTACTTGTATGTATTCTAATTGAGTAGATAGCATTTCTTGCTCATGATATGGCCTTCTTTTCACCGGAGGAACCAAATGCAAATTGGGTGAACACTTTCCAGAGTAGACTCGTTTTGCAGACTCAAAGTTTCCATGTACCTATAGTTTCAGTTATCCAGATTTCTCCTACCATGACCTTGTGGTTTTCAGCCTCCTACACTGATCCTATGAAGATAATCTTAGGAAAAAATCTTATCTTTTGACAAGGTATATTATTGACTCTCAATTCAGCACTAATTTAAACAATTGCAGATAATCAGCATTTCAACTTTTTTTTTATTTTATTTTTTTTTAAATTTTATTTTTATTTGGATAAGGAATTCACAATTATCATGTACTTTTTTCACACATATAACCTTTTCCATTTTTTTATATGTATAAAACTACAATTATTTATACATTCGTAAGTACACATTGAGATGATATAAAAGGAAAATAAACATTTAAATAGATAATTATGTACTGTGGTAAATCTAACCTATTAGGCTAAGTAATGAAATTAGTTGTTAAGAAAAATGGTAATAATAGTTTCCATACAACCCTTCTGGACCATTTCCACTGGTCCAAAATGTTGCATACAAGCTTATATACCAACCATTGTAGGTGTTTATATCCCAATTTGTTCGTGCTTGTTCCTGCCTGCAGACATAATTATCCAATCCCTATGTACTTATTTACTTAATTTTTTCATTTTTTTTATCCCTTTCCCAAATCTTTCCCCTTACTTGTGTTAATTCTCTATTTTCCAAAAAAAAACAAACATTTAGACTAGGGGTGCTTACGTTAGCAATATTACTGTGTTGATGAGAAGAGCAATATAAATCATTAGGAGAGTCATCTAAAGTCTGCTCGCATTGGGGTTATATATTCAATCCATTTATTCCAGATTTGATAAAATGTTTCTTTTTGAGTTCTCAGGGAGTAAGTCAACTTTTCCATTTTAAATATTTCCAAGATAATTTCGTACCAGTCTTCTAATGTAGGTGGTATTGGATTTAGCCATTTTCTAGTGATTGATTTCTTACTTGCTGCTAAGAGGGCCTGCAGCAACTTTATATCTTCCTTCTGTTCAAGGAACAATACATGCCCCAAATAGAGTGTCTCAAAGTTCAGAGGTATCTGGGACCTAAGTACCTTAACTAATGTTCTATGAATACCTTCCCAAAATAGACTTAATTTAGGGCAATCCCAGAAAATATGAAAATGATTGCCTCCTTGGAGCCGCACCTTCTCCAACACATCACATTTGTATCTTTATATTTTTCCTGATATGGGGTCTTGAAGTATCTTATAATGTTTTCCCAACAATGTTCTCTCCAAGTCAAAGAATTAGTCGAGGACCATTGAAAGCTGCAGATTTTCCCCCAAGCCTCCTCTGAAAGTACCAACCCCGCTTCTTTCTCCCACTTCTCTTTAATATACAGTGTATTTACATTTTTAGCATGGGAGAGTGCATTATATAGGCGAGAAACTGATTTACTAGGTATTGAACTGCAAGCCGAATTCAGAATCTTGAAAAATTCTAATTCTACTGTTGATAGGTCTGTATATCTACAACTCTGGTTAACATAGTTTCGTACTTGAAGGTACCTAAAAAAGTCATTATGTTCTAGGCCATGTTTGTCCTGCAGGATTTGGAAACTTTGTAATACTCTTTTATCTATAAATGAGAGGTAGGTTGTAAGACCTTTCTTTATCCATAGCTCAAATCTTTTATCTCCTCTGTTGGGAAGGAATTCGGTATCATATGCACACCATCTAAAGAGTTTTAACATGTTATTAATTCCACATGAATTAACCACCTTCTGCCATACTTTTAATGTAAGATTTATCCAAGCATTATTAAATTTTTCCAACTGGGCCATCAATCCTCTGTCAGCTATTGAGGCCTGAAGAGGAAAACTGTCAACTAATCCAAATTCTATTTCCTTCCATCTAGCCTTATATTCCCTATTACACCAATATAACAGAGGGGTTATCTGTGAGGCATAAAAATAATTTCTCAGGCAAGGAAGAACCATACCTCCTCCTTCCTTCCCTAACTGTAAGGTGTTATATCGAATTCTAGGTTTCCTTCCTTGCCAAATGAAGCGGGAAATCCATTTGTCCCATTCCCTGAATTGATTATCATCCACCTCCACTGGTAAAGTACGGAAAAGATATAATAACCGAGGAAGAATATTCATTTTTATAGTATTTATCCTTGAATTTAAACTTAAAAAGGGGATAAGATTCCATCTATGCATATCTGCTTTTATCTCTGAGATTAATGGCCCATAATTTACCTGTGACAGTGTTGAAAGATCCTTCGGCAGGGTTATTCCTAAATATTTTAATGATTTAGCTTCCCACTTAAGATCGTATGTATCCTGCAATTTTTTGGATGGTGTATAATTTAGGGACATAACCTGCGTTTTCTTTACATTTATTTTATAACCTGATATTTTCCCAAAGTCATCCAACAGTGTACACAATCCTATAAATGATTTTTCTGGTTCACTCAGATAGACCAAAACATCATCTGCGAATAACGCCACTTTCTGTTCAATCCCTGCCACCTTGATACCTTTTACGATTTCGCTCTGTCTTATTAGTTGGGCAAGTGGTTCAATATATAGCGCAAAAAGGAGAGGAGAAATTGGGCATCCCTGTCTAGTGCCTCTCTCTAAAATGAAGGAGTCAGAGAGGTCCCCATTTATCTTAATTCGGGCTGTAGGGCTGTCATATAGAGTCTGAATTACTTTAATAAACCTTTCTTGAAAGCCGAATCTTCCTAACACTCTGTATAGGAATGCCCAACTAACCGAATCAAAAGCTTTCTCAGCGTCCAATCCTACTACCATTGTCTCTGTCTCGTTCTTATTAACCTGTTCTAATATGTGCAGAGTTCTCCTTACGTTGTCCTGTGTTTGTCTTTGTTGAATAAATCCAGTCTGGTCTAAATGGATTAGGCCAGGTAAAAGCTTTTCCAATCTGCGCGCTAATATATCTATATTAATAGTTTGTAATCTAAATTAAGAACACTAATTGGCCGATAATTGCCACATTCTAGTTTATCTTTACCCTCTTTAGGAATAACTGAAATAATCGCTTCTCTCCAGGAAGGTGGAGTTTCTCCTCTCTGCAAGATCCAATTAAAGGTGTTAAGTAGTAATGGGGCTAACTGTGTCTTCAGGGACTTGTACCACTCTGAGGTAAACCCATCAGAACCCGGGGACTTTCCTGCCTTTAACCTAGAGATGGCCACGTTCAGTTCTTTGACAGTTACTGGTTCTAATAAACTTTCATTTTGTAAATCTGTAAGTTTAGGTAGATCTAAAAAATTCAATACACTGTCTATATAGGGCTCATTGGGGGCCCGGGGTTGGGAGTACAGCTCTCGATAATATGTTTCAAAACTCTCTTGAATTTTCCCTATTGTACTCTCCACAAGCTTTGTCTTTGGATTCTTTATTTTATGAATTGTATTGTCTGCTTGTTGTTTTCGTAATTTATATGCTAATAATCTAGCTGATTTACCTCCTACTTCATAATTCTTTTGTCTCAGGTAAAGAAAATTTCTTTGAGTTTCCAACGTATAAATATCATCAATTTCACTTTGCAATTTCCTAATTTCCTGTTTTCGATTTGAATTACATTTGTTGCTATCTACAACTTGAAGTTGTTTTAATTTTCCTTGAAGGTCTGCTAATTTTTGTGCATTGATTTTTTTCAAGTGAGTAGTAATGGAAATAATTTTCCCTCTCAGTACAGCTTTCAATGTATCCCATAAAATCACTGGTGATGTTTCTCCCGTGTCATTAAGGTCTAGATATTCTTTGATTTCTCCCCTTAATCTCTCCATTACTTTCGGGTTATTGAGTATATGTGAGTTTAGCCTCCATAGTGTTTTCCTCATTTTCCTTTCCAGGATTAGAGACATAGAGACTGGGCTATGATCCGACAGATCAATTGTTGCAATATTACAGTTTTTTATCCTGAGTCTATCTGTATTAAAGATAAAGAAATAGTCTATCCTTGAATAGGCTGAATGAGGGAAAGAGTAATATGTATAATCTTTACTAGTAGGGTGTAATTCCCTCCAGACATCTATAATTCCCAACTCCTCCATCAATGAATTCACTTTCCGAGTCAGAGGTTTATTCTGAGTAACTATTCTTGAAGAATCTAATATAGGATTTAATCTAATATTAAAATCCCCTCCACAAATTACTACCCCTCGAGAACTGACCATTAGGTCAAAAATGTGTCTATAAAATGACCATTCACTACCTGGAGGAGCATAAACATTCAGCAATATTATTTCTGTACCTTCTATTCTTCCTGTGATTTTTACAAACCGTCCTTCTTTGTCTCTAGTCTCTGAAATATGTTCATAATTAAGAGTACTTGATATTAAAGTAGCTACCCCTCTTTTGTGACTCAATTTATATGATGAATAAAATATATGCTTAAAGCCCATTCTTTTTAATTTTCCATGTTCAGATTGGCTCATATGTGTTTCCTGGAGGAAAGCTATTTGTGCCCTCTCTTTTTTCAATTTAGACATAATCTTATTTCTTTTAATTGGATTCGAAACCCCATTAACATTATAGGAAATTATTTTTACCAATTCAGTTTGCATTTTTCTCTAGTAGAAAAAAAGCACTCTCCTTTTCTAACGAAACAGTAAGCAATCCCTTCTCAACAGTAAATCAAGACATATAACCACACCCTAGACATTTCTGAACGTATAACATTTGAAAATTTTTCCCGACTTCCCACAGTGAGGCCTGAGCACCGACCCGCCTGAGTTCAGAGGGATAACCTCTATCTTCACCCTGTGTTAGAGGGCCCTCAGCAGTTTGAATAATCATAGAGAATTTTCTCCTATTTATGTCTCGACCATATTGCTATCATTCAAGTTATTCCGCCTAGTTTATTTTCAGTTACCAGTTTTCATTTTACTTTTAAGTCCGATTTACTCTTTTCAGTCATTTCTCTTAATTAATCTGTATTCTCTGTACATTCGCGTCTGAATATTTGCAGCTTTTCCTTGTAGTTTGACACTCTGGTTCAAGTGGAGCGTCCTCGCCCCACTAACTGCCACGACTTCTGCCGAATCCTCTCCAGTAGCGACTCCGGTTGGGTGATAACTTTAATAGGTAGTCCCCGGTCCGCCAGGTCCAACGTTGCCTCCTCCACCGTAGCGTAAGTTTTTGTCCCTTCGTCGTAAAAGACTCTCAGCTGAGCTGGATACAGGGTCTGGAATCTGATGTTGTTTTCCTTCAGGACTCTCCGTGTTTCCGTATATTCCTTCCATCTGGCAAGTATCCCCGGTGCGTAGTCGTGGTCTAAACTGATTTTGCAGTTGTTCCACATGAAACCTTTCTTTTGCCATGCTCTTTTAAGCACCTCTTCCTTCGTTCTGTAACTGAGAAATCTGATCAGAATCGATCTGGGCTGGGCGCCTGCCGGAGGCTGTGGTGCCAACGCGCGGTGAGCCCTTTCTATCTGTAGGTCTTTTGCGGCCGGTATATCAAGGTTCTCTCTAAGCAGCTTCTCCACGAAGGGAATCATCAATTCGGGTTTACCTTCGGTTCCTTCGGGAACTCCGTAGATCCTCACATTTTCCCTTCTCGAGCGGCCTTCTTGATCTATTAGTTTCCACTGGAGCTGGTCTTGTAGCTTCAGCATTTCTGCTATCACTTCCTCGGCGTTTTGTAGCTTCTCTTCAATTCCAACAATCCTCGCTTCGGCGTCATCTATCCGCGAGTTAGCTTTTACTATTTCTCCTTTAATATCTTCCAGTTGTTTGCTGTTATCTTGTCGGAACTCGCGAATCTCTCCGAGAATCAAAGACAGAGTCACCGGTTCCCACTCATTATCTCCGTCCTCGCTTGCCGTGGGGGAGCTAGGCCCGTCGCCTTGCTGCATCTCTTTATGTTTATCAGCCTTCGAAGCGGACTTTTTATTCTTGTTCTTAGACATCATCCTTGCCCCTTTTATTAATATAGTTATGCAATATTAAGTATTTGTCTAAATTCGATTTTGGGGCAGTTTACCTTCTTTTTTTGTCGAGAGACCTTTTCCTTACGCCGCCATTCCCTTGATGACCTGGAAGTCCCCCCTTCCTCAACTTTTTTTTTTAATCTTTGTCTTTCCCCCTCCCCACAAAAAAAATTCCAGGTTTTATTCTTTTTCTCCTGTTTATACTTCTCCTGGAAGCTGCTCTTTTGTTAGTCAATCATGCCTTTACCACTTTTTCCACTCAGGTTCATCATCACTTCTGTCATTTAATCTCTTGTTCCATCACAAATGGTTGTGTTTCCTCTACTTGTCCTGCCTTATTGTATTAATCTCCAACATACCCAGTTTTGATGAAAGACCAGGCACAACATGACATACTGAGAACTTCCAGCAAACAAACCTGATGACAATTTCTAGAAATAATTACTATTTGCAGGTTGAAATAGCATAGAATGGATAGCATGGGCTGTGGACTTGCCGAATTTCCATAAACACCTTCTATGGTGAAACCTTAGATACATCCAATTTTGTTGCTACAACTACATCTGACGATCTTGGCAACCGATATCAAACTATATTCAACGTATATTATTTGGACATGCTGGGGTCAAATTTTGTATGTGGAATTCATCTCATTTTGGAGGGCAAAAAAACAGGTTGCAATTTCTGAGTACAAATGAATATCAATGATCACTGGGTTTCTGAACTGTATTAATTGTCATAAAATTACAACAGTTGTGAAACCAACCATCAGTATTCAATCATAGGATTCATGCAGTTATCTAGCTTTCTCTGCACACCGCTGGAGAGTAACAAAAAGTGTAATATTTACCAATAAACTGGCATTAGTCGACGAGTTAGATGCAGTTAAAAAATTGGTAGGACCACTAGCCTACAGTGAATTTTACAGCAAAACCAACCTTTGTTTTAAAATGACTGGTATGAATTACAGCAAACTGGAACTGCGTTAAGGATTAATTACAAAACCTCTTGACAATAACTGGCTCCCTTATCCTACAGGTGACAGAAAGAGCAGGGAAATCGGAAGTTATTTTGCTCATACACAGAATCCAATTGAAACATCTTGACCCAACATTGTTGACTGTCCATTTCCCTACATAGGTGCTTGCCTGACTTACTGAATTTCTCCAGCATCTTGTGTTGTTCCAGTATCTACAGTCTCTAATTTCAGTCTTGCCCTTACATTTTATCGGATTGACAAACTCACTACAAATAGAATGCAATAAAGGCAAAACATAGTGATTTTTCAACATAGTTAGAGATGTTTTAGCAACAGGCTGGATTATTTTGAACTTGCTCTTGTTACGTACCCAGTAACTGGGTTGCCAAACCAGCAGAAATGGATCACTCAGTTAGAGTCTGGAGTACTAGAACTAAGAAAGTTTTATTAAAGAAACAAGCAACACATTAATCGAAAGGATAATAAATGCAACAGTTCAGCGATGATAAACGCACATGTGCACAGAATTAAGATAACAGCATCAATCAAGCTCTATCGTTGTCTAGGGGTAAATGACCAATTTCAAAATGACTCAAAGTTCAGTCCAGTTAGTAGTTCAGTTCGCAGTAATCGTTGCCATGGCGGTGGACAACGTGGGGGAAGAGAGAGATAGAATAGGAACAACTCATCATTCAGAACACTGCTTCACTCACAGACCAGCAAGATGGCTCACAAACAGCTTTTGGGCGGGTCCTTGGTGATGTCACCTGAGGTCACCGACTGTGACCCCTCCTCCAGATGCGGTCGATCCTCTGCAGTGAACCCGGCACCCAGGCAAGGGCGGACACACACCGGGTTCCCGCTGATCGTACCTTTCCACCCTTGTCGTTGTCTGACACTTCTCACCCACTCGTGAGAGGCGCACCGCTTCCAGGGTCTTGTTACCTCGGGTGGCGTGTGTGTCTGTCTTAGCGAACCTGTCCCTTTTTATCCCCCTGCTGGGGTATCGCCTGTCCATCACTTCAAACAGTTCAGGGTTCAAAGGGGGGAGCCGCTCCAGACAGCTCTCTCTCCCACATCCCTTCATTACACATCTCCAGACGCTGCTCCATTGTTCCTTATCTCTCCTTCCCCTGAGGGCAGGTGGCAGACCAACTGCTGATGCCACTGATGCTAGCCCAGGCCAGCAAACATCTTAATTTTATGTGTATTCTCGTAACACTTCCCCCCTTTAAGGATTTTTACCGGGAGGTAAAAATTACAAACATGACTACATTATTTGATACATACACAATGTACATCTTTATCAGCCATTTGGCTAACACAGCGAGTTTGAAGCTGTCACACCTTGACAGACAGTCATCACATTTTCTGTTCCTTTTACACGTGTTATTAATAATCCCTTAGACCAGGCTCCAACTCAGCAAACTTCATAGTGGCCAAAAACACTGATGAATTGCGACCAATGTAACCTCTCATTTGGTTTTGTCCCGGACCACAATAACAAGGGTCGTCCCATTCCGGCTCAGTTTTCTCTCGCAAGGGCTTAGTAGGAGGGGGATGGGTATTGACTGCAGAGTTATTGCAAAACTTCCTGCAGTACCCCACCATCTCCAAAAGCCTTCTGAGGGCCCTCTTGTCTGTCGGGGTTGGGAGGTCAGCGATAGCCTGCACTGTAGCTTGCATCGCTGCCAGCTGCCCCTGTGTCACCACAATTCCCAGGTAAGTGACCCTCGTGTGGCCGAATTCATTTTTTTCAAGGTTCACTATCAAACTGGCTTCAGACAGCCGTGTTAACTTGCCAATACACACCTCTGTGTTCATCAGCCCTTTAGTCACTGAATTACTCGAAAAATATGGGTGTTGTTTACTTGGCTGCCCTATTGTAACCACAATCACCCAACGTCCCAGTTCTTTGCATTTCCTCGGGACAATCAAACACATGGGTGCGAGTCGTTTAATTACTCCTTCGGGGATTAAGGGAGAGACCTTATCAGTAGACCTGGCCAAAACAATAGCCTTCTCCCATCTGATCGATCCCATCCTAATCTTTTCAAAATGGTTTTTTTCTCTTAGCAAGGGGCCCCTAGCTTCATTGATTTCCACGCTAACACCGACTAGGTTTGTTAGCATATCAAAAGCCGGTGACCGTCTCAGTTCGCGTCGGTCATGATCAATAACATTTTTCCCCCTGGGCAGCCGGTAAATCTCTTTCATGATTCCACCAACTGTTTCCTCCAGCACCGCAAAATGTCCACCGGGGGGTACCTCGTGGGCCATGTTAAAAACCTCATCCCCAGAACTCTTTTGCACCACCCCCCATTCCTCATCTGCGGGTACTGTACTTGATTTCCCTTTCTTCCTTAGCACTTCCTCATCCGCACAATAGCCTACTAGTTCCCTTGTCAAGGCTGTGTCAGAGAAAGCTGTCTCTGCAAAACCCATCCGCCCCTCGCCTCGCTCCTGCGTCTGCACAAATTCTTTCCTGGCTACTGCTACGTCCGTCCCAGCTCCCTCACTACCTCTTATCTCACTACACCCTGTCTCATACAAGGTTGGCAGAAATGTTTCAGCCAAATTCACCATCGCGGGCGGGGCCTCCATGCTGGCAGGCTGACCTGCCAATCTCACGACTGGGAACACGATTCCTCCGGCGATGTCATTACCGAGCAAGACTTCCACGTCTTTCATCGGTAATTCGGACCTCACCCCGATCGTGACTAGTCCAGAGACCAGGTTGCTCTGTAAGTGTATCTGGTGCAAAGGGACTGACTCTGTCCCTTCCCCAACACCTTTGACCTCTACCTCCCCAGTCTGGGTCTCTAAGCTAAACTCTAATACACTCTTCAGTATTAGTGACTGACACGCTCCCGTGTCTCTCCAGATCCGCACTGGAACTGGTTTTAACCTCTCCTTCACTGACACCAGTCCGGCCGAGTTAAACCTCTCGCACCCTTCCTGGACTTTTTCAGACCTGTCCTTCCCTAGCGGTTCGCTTAACAGCTCAATACAGCCATTCAAAATTTCCGCTTTTCCTTTCCCCGTCTCCTTCCTTGGGGCAAAGCACCTGGACGCAAAGTGTCCGACTTTCCCACAATTATAACAGACGACCCCAGGAGACTTCCTACCAGACTGCTCCCGGTCTACCTTATCCTTTTCACTAGTCCCCGGCTTACTTTCTGACTTTTCCGGCGGACTCTCCCCGCCGTCCTGACTACCCTTCTGGTAGCCTTTACTCGGGGCAACCTTCATTTTATGCGTCAACGCATACTCATCCGCTAACTTAGCAGTTGCGGCTAACGTGGCTGCCTCTTTCTCATCGAGGTAGGGTCTCATACCCTCAGGGACACAACCTTTAAACTGCTCAATCAGAATCAGCTGCAGCAGTCTGTCATAATCCCCCTCTAGCCCTTTCGAGGCGCACCAACGCTCACAATATGTTTGCATCTCACGAGCAAACTCCAAATACGTGCGGTCCCACCGCTTCCTCGCATTCCGGAACCTCTGCCGGTATGCCTCCGGGACCAACTCATAAATCCTGAGGATGGCCTCCTTCACCACCTCATACTTCTGGGCATCTTCCGCGGATAAAGCGGAGTAAGCTTGTTGGGCCTTCCCTTTCAGTACACTCTGAAGTAAAACAACCCACTTATCCCTCGGCCATTCCTGCCACCTTTTCGAAGTGGAGAAAGTACCGATCCACATCGGTATCGTCAAATGGGGGAACCAGCCTAACCTCCTGGGTCGCCCGGAACCCTCCACCTTGGTTCGGCACGAGCCCCTGCTCGGCCCTTATCTTTAACTTCTCCAGCTCAAATTCCCTTTCCCTCTGTTTCTCCTCTCTCTCCAACTGTCTTTCTCTCTCTTGCCTTTCTACCTCTTTCTCTCTCTCCCGCCTTTCTAACTCTTTCTCTCTCTCCCGCCTTTCTAACTCTCTCTCTTTCTCCTGCCTTTCTAACTCTCTCTCTTTCTCCCGCCTTTCTAACTCTCTCTCTTTCTCCTGCCTTTCTAACTGCTTTTCTTCGTGTTCTAACTGCCGTACCCGGAACTCGTGCTCGAGTCTCAGTTTTTCAAGCTGTACCTGTACCGCGTCTCCAGCAGGTTTTTCAATAGACACCACCCCCAGCTCACCTTGGGGAAACACACCTTTAGATACATAGTGCTCTACAATAGCTCTGTGTATCTCCTCTCTCCTCATTGTCGACTTCACCTTGGCAAGATTCACCCGTTTGGCCACAGCTATCAATTCCGATTTCCTGGCATCCTCTAATGCCTCCAAGGTCGGCGCCTTTATAAATTCCTCAACCTCCATTTCTGCTGTTTGTCTTTTCTTTCTTTCGGGAATTTTAACCCAATCAATTTACTCCGTCCCAAATTTAGCGTTCAAAATCCCGGACGAGCCCCCACTTATGTTACGTACCCCGTAACTGGGTTGCCAAACCAGCAGAAATGGATCACTCAGTTGGAGTCTGGAGTACTAGAACTAAGAAAGTTTTATTAAAGAAACAAGCAACACATTAATCGAAAGGATAATAAATGCAACAGTTCAGCGATGATAAACGCACATGTGCACAGAATTAAGATAACAGCATCAATCAAGCTCTATCGTTGTCTAGGGGTAAATGACCAATTTCAAAATGACTCAAAGTTCAGTCCAGTTAGTAGTTCAGTTCGCAGTAATCGTTGCCATGGCGGTGGACAACGTGGGGGAAGAGAGAGATAGAATAGGAACAACTCATCATTCAGAACACTGCTTCACTCACAGACCAGCAAGATGGCTCACAAACAGCTTTTGGGCGGGTCCTTGGTGATGTCACCTGAGGTCACCGACTGTGACCCCTCCTCCAGATGCGGTCGATCCTCTGCAGTGAACCCGGCACCCAGGCAAGGGCGGACACACACTGGGTTCCCGCTGATCGTACCTTTCCACCCTTGTCGTTGTCTGGCACTTCTCACCCACTCGTGAGAGGCGCACCGCTTCCAGGGTCTTGTTACCTCGGGTGGCGTGTGTGTCTGTCTTAGCGAACCTGTCCCTTTTTATCCCCCTGCTGGGGTATCGCCTGTCCATCACTTCAAACAGTTCAGGGTTCAAAGGGGGGAGCCGCTCCAGACAGCTCTCTCTCCCACATCCCTTCATTACACATCTCCAGACGCTGCTCCATTGTTCCTTATCTCTCCTTCCCCTGAGGGCAGGTGGCAGACCAACTGCTGATGCCACTGATGCTAGCCCAGGCCAGCAAACATCTTAATTTTATGTGTATTCTCGTAACACTCTCTTCATTTGTCTACACTTACTCTGGTTGGATGCTGTTGGCCTTGTCCCACTGTCAGACTTTCAGCTCCAATCAGGTGTGGCAAGGCCTCAGTGCTGAGAAGGTCAAAAATGACACACTGCTTAGACTGTCTCTAAGAATGTTTTCATCAAAAGACAAAACTTCTAAAACAATGCAGAATGTTTGTTTCATGGAATCCTGATTAACCCTTTCCATACTGGAAGGAGCCATTCAGATCGATGGGTTTACTATACACTGTCAGGATAGATCTATAGAGTCTCTCAAAAGCAGAGGTGGAGGAGTATGCCTCCTGATTGACTCTTCTTGGTGCACAAATATATCAGTGCTGTCCCAATTCTGCTCACCAGACCTGAAATATTTGGCAGTAAAGTGTCATCCTCTTTACCTACCACAGGAGTTCTCTGGGGTCATTCTGGTAGCAGTTTACATTCCACCTCAGGCCAATGTCAAGCAGGGTTTAGATGATCTGAACAATGGGACCAACATGCACAAAACAGCGTATCCTAACGCCTTCACCATCATTTTGGGAAATTTTAAACAAGGCCAGCCTGAAATAAAATCACTAAGTGATTACTATCAACAGATCACTTGCAATATCAGAGGAAACAACACACTGGACCATTGTTACACCACCATCAAGAATGCCTACCTTGCTATTCCACGCCCTCACTTTGGGAAGTCTGATCACCTAGCTCTACTTCTACTCCCCGACTATAGGCAGAGACTGAAGACTGCAGCACCAGTAGTGAGGACCAAGAAGGTTTGGACAAGGGAAGCACAGGAGCGCCTACAGGATTGCTTTGAATCACTGGACTGGACTTGATTCAGGGATTCATCTTTGAATCTGGATGAATATACTGCAGTTGTTACTGACTTCATGAAAACCTAAGTGGATGAGTGTGTGCCTACAAAGACTTACTGTACATTCCCAAACCAAAAGCTGTGGATGAACCAGGAAGTACATCATCTGCTGAAGGCTAGGTCTGTGGCATTCAAGTCAGGTGACCCAGGCCTGTACCAGAAAACCAGGTATGATTTGCGGAGGGCTATTTCAAGGGCAAAGAGACAATTTCGAACAAGGTTGGAGGCGGTATCAGTTGCACAGCAACTCTGGCAGGGATTGCAAGACATTATTTCCTACAAAGCAAAACCCAATAGTATGAATGGCAACGATGCTTCACTACCAGATAACTCAATGCCTTTTATGCACACTTTGAAAGGGAGAACATAACTACAGCTGTGAAGATCTCTGCTGCACCTGATGACTCTGTGATCTCTGTCTCAGAGGCCGATGTAAGACTGTCTTTAAAGAGAGTGAACCCTCGCAAGGCAGAAGGTCCCGATGGAGTACCTGGTAAGGCTCTGAAGACCTGTGCCAACCAACCAGCGGGAGTATTCAACCTCTCACTGCTACGGGCAGAAGTTCCCACTTGCTTCAAAAAGGCAACAATTATACCAGTGCCAAATAAGAATAATGTCAGCTGCCTTAATGACTATCGCCTGGTAGCACTCACATCGACAGTGATGAAATGCTTTGAGATATTGGTCATGACTAGACTGAACTCCTGCCTCAACAAGGACCTGGACCCACTGCAGTTTGCCTATTGCCACATTAGGTCAACGGCAGATGTAATCTCAATGGCTCTCCACATGGCTTCAGACCACCTAGACAACACAAACACCTACATCAGGACGCTGTTCACCGACTATAGCTCAGCATTTAATACCATCATTCCCACAATCCTGATTGAGAAGTTGCAGAACCTGGGCCTCTGTACCTCCCTCCGCAATTGAATCTTCAACTTCCTAACCGGAAGACCATAGTCTATGTGGATTGGTGATAACATGTCCTCCTCGCTGACGATGAACACTGGCGCACCTCAGGGGTGTGTGCTTAGCCCACTGCACTACTCTCTGTATACACATGAGTGTGGCTAGGCATAGTTCAAATACCATCTACAAATTTTCTGACGACACAACCATTGTTGGTAGAATCTCAGGTGCTGACGAGAGGGCATACAGGAGTGAGATATGCCAACTAGTGGAAAGGTGCCGCAGCAACAACCTGGCACTCAACATCAGTAAGACGAAAGAGCTAACTGTGGACTTCAAGAAGGGTAAGACGAAGGAACAAACACCAATCGTCATAGAGGGATCAGAAGTGGAGAGAATGAGCAGCTTCAAGTTCCTGGGTGTCAAGATCTGAGGATCTAACCTGGTCCCAACATATCGATGTAGTCATAAAGAAGGCAAGACAGCGGCTATACTTTATTAGGAACTTGGAGATTTGGCATGTTAACAAATACACTCAAAAACTTCTATAGTTGTACTGTGGAGAGTATTCTGACAGGCTGCATCACTGTCTGGTAAGGAAGGGCTACTGCACAGGACCGAAAGAAGCTGCAGAAGGTTGCAAGTCTAGTCAGCTCCATTAGCCTACAAAGTACCCAGGATATCTTCAGGGAGCAGAGTCTCAGAAGGGCAGCATCCATTATTAAAGACCTCCAGCACCCAGGGCATGCCCTTTTCTCACTGTTACCATCAGGTAGGAGGTACAGAAGCCTGAAGGCACACACTCAGCGATTCAGGAACAGCTTCTTCCCCTCTGCCATCCGATTCCTGAATGGTCATTGAAGCTTTGGACACTACTTCACTTTTTAAAAAAATACAGTATTTCTGTTTTTGCACATTAAAAAAAATCTATTCAATATACATAATTGATTTACTGGTTTATTAACTATGTTTTATTTTATTTATTTTTTTTTTCTCTCTATGCCAGATTATGTATTGCATTGAACTGCTACTGCTAAGTTAACAAATTTCACGTCACATGCTGGTGATAAACCTGATTCTGATTCTAAAAAGGTTTTTAATACATATAAAAAACTAAGTGTCTCTGATATTCTTGATATACTCAATAACAAGGAAATTCAAATACACTTGCCTTAATTCCCACACCGGTTTCCATCGGCACAAGATCAAAAGCTAGCTTATCTTTCTGATTTTGAATGAAAGGATCATTAAAAGCTCGACCATGGAATCTTTTGAAGTTTATTATAGTGTTCTTGGCATTTGTGATTAGCTGCAAAGTGAAAAGAAAAAACAGAAGTCTTACTAATTAATACTGGGTTACATGTTCAGATAAAGAAGAAAATCCACTTGTTAGATTAGGTCCAGTTTGAAAATAGAAAGCTTCTGCAAGTAGGCAGAATATGCAGAAAATAATAGATCTTTCCTTTCATCTTTATGGAACCTAAAATGAAGTGGATTGAATTCAGCACTACCATCTCAGAGAACTGTATGATTCTCATCTTACTCTGAAGACAGCAGTGGTACTCAGCACATAAAATACAGAACAGCACAACACAGGAACCAGGCTCACTGGCATTCTCCTTCGGCTCCTCCCACTTCCATCAAACGAAAGGTGCAGCCATGGCACTTGCATGGATTCCAGCAATGCCTGCCTTTTTTTGGCTACATGGAACAGTCTATGTTCCAAGCCATCACTGGTATCACTTCCTAACTTGTCCTATGCTACATTGACCACTGCTTCCTGCACCCATGTGGAGCTCACTGATTTAATCAACTTTGCCTAACTTCCACCCTGCCTTCAAATTTACCTGGTCCATTTCCGACATCTCCCTCCCCTTTCTCGATCTCTCTGTCTATCTCTAGAGACAATTTACCTACTGATGTCTTTCATAAACATACCAACTCTTACAGCTACCTGCCTCTTCCCAACCTGTTACTTGCAAAAAAAAAGCCTTTTCTCAATTCCTTCGTCTCTACCGTATCCGTATTCAAGATGAGGCCTTTCATTCCAGAACTAATCCTGGTGGATTAGACTCCATATCCTTACAATTGATACACAATTTTCCAAATAATTGCATAACCAATGTTTTATACAGTTGTATCATGATTTTGTATTCAACAGCCTGGCTGATGACAGTAAAGCCATAAACTTTATTTACCACCCTGTCTACTTATGTTGCCACTTTCAAGGAACTATGAACTTGAACTCCATTATGTCTTTGTACAACAATGATCCTAAGGGTCCTGCTGTTACTACACATTTACCACTTATAGTTGATCTTGCAAAGTGCAACATTTCGGACTTCTCCAGATTAAACTCCATCTGCCATTTCTCTGCCCACATTTCCGAATGGTCTATATCCTGCTGAATCCTTTGAGAACCATCCTTGTTATTTACAACTCCACCAATTGTTGTGTTCTCTGTAAACTTACTAATCATCCTACCTCCATTTTAATCCAAATTATTCATATTACAAGCAGAGGTCCCAGCATTGATTTTTGTGGAACATCACTGGTCTCTTACCTCCAGTTGGAACATCATGCCTCACCACCACCCTGTCTTCTATGGCTAAGCCATCTTTGAATCCAATCTACCAATTCTCCATAGATGCCACATGCCATAATATTGAGGATCTGTCTACAAGGGAACTGAAGACTTTAGCAAAGTCCATGTATACAATACCCACTTATCTCTTTTCATTAATCACCTTCCTCAAAATGTCAATCAAATTTGTAAGACAGCAATTGATAGATTTCAGTGAGGACATCTTAATGTCCTAAAATCCCTATTAAGCATCAATTCTTAAGAACAACTGACTCAAACATACCATCTTTGTTGGACTCAAAATCAAAATCAACACATCAACAGTGAAATAACAGGCAATAGCTTATAGGAATGTTCGTTTGTACAGTTCTACAAGGTAAGAGAGGGGCATATAACATTAATGCAGAAGTAAAATAAGTATTGTGAACTGAATTACATGTTCCAGCTACTCTGCATACATTTAGTGGCCACTGGCTCACAAGCAACTGTAATGTAAACCACTGCCAACACATTTTTCATCCCGCATAACTTGTGCAACAAGTTGTAGATGTATGTAATCATTGTCATTTCAAACATCGCAGCACAACTAACTTTTAAAAAAATGAAAGAGCAAGCTGCTTTGAGTCAAATCTTGCAGCAAAAGAAGGTCAAGTTTAGTATTTGGAATGATTACCTCCATACACTACAATAAGCATCCTTAAATCAAACCAGTTGCAACAGAGGATCAGCTCAAATCAAACAGTTTGAAGATTTTACTTTCAAATCTCACCTTTGGTTAGATACAAGAACACTGTGTTACGTACCCCGTAACTGGGTTGCCAAACCAGCAGAAATGGATCACTCAGTTGGAGTCTGGAGTACTAGAACTAAGAAAGTTTTATTAAAGAAACAAGCAACACAGTAATCGAAAGGATAATAAATGCAACAGTTCAACAATGATAACCACACATGTGCACAGAATTAAGATAACAGCATCAATCAAACTCTATCGTTGTCTAGGGGTAAATGAACAAATTTAAAAGTGACTCAAAGTTCAGTCCAGTTTAGTAGTTCAGTTCGCAGTAATCGTTGCCCTGGCGATGGACAACGTGGTGGGGGGGAGAGAGAGATACAACGGGAACAACTGATCATTCAGAATGGCTTCACTCACAGACCGGCGAGATGGCTCACAAGCAGCTTTTGGGCGGGTCCTTGGTGATGTCACCTGAGGTCACCGACTGTGACCCCTCCTCCAGATGCGGTCGATCCTCTGCAGTGAACCCGGCACCCAGGCAAGGGCGGACACACACCGGGTTCCCGCTGATCGTACCTTTCCACCCTGGTCATTGTCTGGTACTTCTCACCCACTCATGAGAGGCGCACCGCTTCCAGGGTCTCGTTACCTCGGGTGTTGTGTGTGTGCCTTAGCGAACCTGTCCCTTTTTATCCCCCTGCTGGGGTATCGCCTGTCCATCACTTCAAACAGTTCAAGGTTCAAAGAGGGGAGCCGCTCCAGACAGCTCTCTCTCCCACGTCCCTTCATTACACATCTCCAGACGCTGCTCCATTGTTCCTTATCTCTCCTTCCCCTGAGGGCAGGTGGCAGACCACTTGCTGATGTCACTGATGCTAACCCAGGCCAGCAAACATCTTAATTTTATGTGTATTCTCGTCACACTTCCCCTCTTTAAGGATTTTTACTGGGAGGTAAAAATTACAAACATGAATACGTTATTTGATACATACACAAATATACATCTTTATCAACTATTTGGCTAACACAGTAAGTTTGAAGCTGTCAACACCTTGACAGACAGTCATCACATTTTCTGTTCCTTTTACACGTGTTATTAATTATCCCTTAGACCAGGCTCCACCTCAGCAAACTTCATAGTGGCCAAAAACACTGATGAATTTCGATCAATGTAACCTCTCATTTGGCTTTTTCCCGGACCACAATAACAAGGGTCGTCCCATTCCGACTCAGTTTTCTCTCGCAAGGGCTTAGTAGGAGGGGGGCGGGTATTGACCGCAGAGTTATTGCAAAACTTCCTGCAGTATCCCACCATCTCCAAGAGCCTTCTGAGGACCCTCTTGTCTGTCGGGGTTGGGAGGTCAGCGATAGCCTGCACTGTAGCTTGCATCGCTGCCAGCTGCCCCTGTGTCACCACAATTCCCAGGTAAGTGACCTTCGTGTGGCCGAATTCATTTTTTTCAATGTTCACTATCAAGCTGGCTTCAGACAGCCGTATTAAATTGCCAATACACACCACTGTGTTCATCAGCCCTTTAGTCACTGAATTACTCATTATATATGCGTGTTCTTTACTGGGCTGCCCTATTGTAACAGACATCAACCAACGTCCCAGTTCTTTGCATTTCCTCGGGACAATCAAACACACAGGTGCGAGTCGTTTAATTACTTCTGCTAAAGATTCGCTTTGTTCGGGGATTAAGGGAGAGACCTTATCAGTAGACCTGGCCAAAACAATAGCCTTCTCCCATCTGATCGATCCCATCCTAATCTTTTCAAAATGGTTTTTTCCTCTTATCAGGGGGCCCCTAGTTTCATTGATTTCCACGCTAACACCGACTAGGTTTGTTAGCATATCAAAAGCCGGTGACCGTCTCAGTTCGCGTCGGTCATGATCAATAACATTCTTCCCCCTGGGCAGCCGGTAAATCTCTTTCATGATTCCACCAACTGTTTCCTCCAGCACCGCAAAATATCCACCGGGGGGTATCTCGTGGGCCATGTTAAAAACCTCATCCCCATAACTCTTTTGCACCACCCCCCACTCCTCATCTGCAGATACTGTACTTGATTTCCCTTTCTTCCTTAGCACTTCCTCATCCGCACAATAGCCTACTAGTTCCCTTGTTAAAGCTGTGTCAGAGAGAGCTGTCTCTGCAAAAACCATCAGCCCCTCGCCTCGCTCCTGCGTCTGCACAAATTCTTTCCTGGCTACTGCTACGTCCGTCCCAGCTCCCTCACTACCTCTTATCTCACTACACCCTGTCTCATACAAGGTTGGCAGAAATGTTTCAGCTAAATTCACTATCGCGGGCTCGTGATGAACCTGTGAGTCCATGGATGGGGCCTCAATGCTGGCAGGCTGACCTGTCAATCTCACGACTGGGAACACGATTCCTCCGGCGATGTCATTACCGAGCAAGACTTCCACGTCTTTCATCGGTAATTCGGACCTCACCCCGATCGTGACTAGTCCAGAGACCAGGTTGCTCTGTAAGTGTATCTGGTGCAAAGGGACTGACTCTGTCCCGTCCCCAACACCTTTGACCTCTACCTCCCCAGTCTGGGTCTCTGAGCTAAACTCTAATACACTCTTCAGTATTAGTGACTGACACGCTCCCGTGTCTCTCCAGATCCGCACTGGAACTGGTTTTAACCTCTCCTTCACTGACACCAGCCCGGCCGAGATAAACCTTTCGCACCCTTCCTGGACTTTTTCAGACCTGTCCTTCCCTAGCGGTTCGCTTAACAGCTCAATACAGCCATTCAAAATTTCCGCTTTTCCTTTCCCCGTCTCCTTCCTTGGGGCAAAGCACCTGGACGCAAAGTGTCCGACTTTCCCACAATTATAACAGACGACCCCAGGAGACTTCCTACCAGACTGCTCCCGGTCTACCTTATCCTTTTCACTAGTCCCCGGCTTACTTTCTGACTTTTCCGGCGGACTCTCCCCGCCGTCCTGACTACCCTTCTGGTAGCCTTTACTCGGGGCAAACTTCATTTTATGCGTCAACGCATACTCATCTGCTAACTTAGCAGTTGCGGCTATCATGGCTGCCTCTTTCTCATCGAGGTAGGGTCTCATACCCTCAGGGACACAACCTTTAAACTGCTCAATCAGGATCAGTTGTAGCAGTCTGTCATGATCCCCCTCTACCCCCTTCGAGGCGCACCAACACTCACAATATGTCTGCATCTCACGGGCAAACTCCAAATACGTGCGGTCCCACTGTTTCCTCGCATTCCGGAACCTCTGCCGGTATGCCTCCGGGACCAACTCATAAATCCTGAGGATGGCCTCTTTCACCACCTCATACTTCTGGGCATCTTCCGCGGATAAAGCGGAGTAAGCTTGTTGGGCTTTCCCTTTCAGTACACTCTACAAGTAACACAGCCCACTTATCCCTCGGCCATTCCTGACTTATAGCCACTTTTTGGAAGTGGAGAAAGTATCGATCCACGTCGGTATCGTCAAATGGGGGAACCAGCCTAACCTCCTGGGTCGCCCGGAACCCTCCACCTTGATTCGGCACGAGCCCCTGCTCGGTCCTTATCTTTAACTTCTCCAGCTCAAATTCCCTTTCCCTCTGTTTCTCCTCTCTCTCCAACTGTCTGTCCCTCACTTTCTCCTCTCTTTCTAACTGTCTGTCCCTCTCTTTCTCTTCTCTCTCCAACTGTCTTTCTCTCTCTTTCTCTTTCTCCCGCCTTTCTAACTGCTTCTCTTCGTGTTCTAACTGCCGTACCTGGAACTCGTGCTCGAGTCTCAGTTTTTCAAGCTGTACCTGTACTGCGTCTCCAGCAGGTTTTTCAATAGACACCACCCCCAGCTCACCTTGGGGAAACACACCTTTAGATACATAGTGCTCTACAATAGCTCTGTGTATCTCCTCTCTCCTCATTGTCGACTTCACCTTAGCAAGATTCAACCGTTTGGCCACAGCTATCAATTCCGATTTCCTGGCATCCTCTAATGCCTCCAAGGTCGGCGCCTTTATAACTTCCTCAGCCTCCATTTCTGCTGTTTGTCTTTTCTTTCTTTCGGGAATCTTAACCCAATCAATTTACTCTGTCCCAAATTTAGCGTTCAAAATCGCGGACGAGAACCCCACTTATGTTACGTACCCCGTAACTGGGTTGCCAAACCAGCAGAAATGGATCACTCAGTCGGAGTCTGGAGTACTAGAACTAAGAAAGTTTTATTAAAGAAACAAGCAACACAGTAATCGAAAGGATAATAAATGCAACAGTTCAACAATGATAACCACACATGTGCACAGAATTAAGATAACAGCATCAATCAAGCTCTATCGTTGTCTAGGGGTAAATGAACAAATTTAAAAGTGACTCAAAGTTCAGTCCAGTTTAGTAGTTCAGTTCGCAGTAATCGTTACCCTGGCGATGGACAACGTGCGGGGGGGAGAGAGAGATAGAACGGGAACAACTGATCATTCAGAACGGCTTCACTCACAGACCGGCGAGATGGCTCACAAGCAGCTTTTGGGCGGGTCCTTGGTGATGTCACCTGAGGTCACCGACTGTGACCCCTCCTCCAGATGCGGTCGATCCTCTGCAGTGAACCCGGCACCCAGGCAAGGGCGGACACACACCGGGTTCCCGCTGATCGTACCTTTCCACCCTGGTCGTTGTCTGGTACTTCTCACCCACTCGTGAGAGGCGCACCGCTTCCAGGGTCTCGTTACCTCGGGTGTCGTGTGTGTGCCTTAGCGAACCTGTCCCTTTTTATCCCCCTGCTGGGGTATCGCCTGTCCATCACTTCAAACAGTTCAAGGTTCAAAGAGGGGAGCCGCTCCAGACAGCTCTCTCTCCCCCGTTCCTTCATTACACATCTCCAGACGCTGCTCCATTGTTCCTTATCTCTCCTTCCCCTGAGGGCAGGTGGCAGACCACTTGCTGATGTCACTGATGCTAACCCAGGCCAGCAAACATCTTAATTTTATGTGTATTCTCGTCACAACTGGCAAACATAATCTCAAATCACAGAATACTAAAACTACAAATGTAAATGCAACTCTAAACTGTAAATTCAGTTTTCCCTTTTCCCACTCTACATCTTCATCTAGTTTTGTCTCAACAATTATACACTAAGAAATATTATCAAAAAGTTATAAAGTTAGATGAAAAAGATTACCTACAATTTAAGATGGCCCCAACCTTATCAGGGTAATGCAAATTACAACTATATACAAGATAAACAAAGTGATTCTAATTACACATAAGCAAACAATGGAAACCTTTCTGATGAAAATGTACACAACAGGAATTCTGCAGGTGCTGGAAATTCAAGCAACACACGTCAAAGTTGCTGGTGAACGCAGCAGGCCAGGCAGCATCTCTAGGAAGAGGTACAGTCGACGTTTCAGGCCGAGACCCTTCGTCAGGACTAACTAAAGGAAGAGTTAGTAAGAGATTTGAAAGTGGGAGGGGGAGGGGGAGATCCAAAATGATAGGAGAAGACATGAGGGGGAGGGATGGAGCCAAGAGCTGGACAGGTGATAGGCAAAGGGGATATGAGAGGATCATGGGACAGGAGGCCCAGGGAGAAAGACAAGGTGGGGGGAACCTAGAGGTTTGGCAAGGGGTATAGTCAGAGGGACAGAGGGAGAAAAAGGAGAGTGAGAGAAAGAATGTGTGTGTAAAGATAAATAACGGATGGGGTACGAGGGGGAGGTGGAGCATTAGCGGAAGTTAGAGAAGTCGATGTTCATGCCATAAGGTTGGAGGCTACCCAGACAGAATATAAGGTGTTGTTCCTCCAGCCTGAGTGTAGCTTCATCTTTACAGTAGAGGAGGCCGTGGATAGACATACAGTAGAGGAGGCTGTGGATATACAGTAGAGGAGGCTCTGCTCTCAAACGCATCTCCCCCATTTCACGCACATCTGCTGTCACTCCATCCTCCCACCACCCCACTAGGAATAGGGTTCCCCTGGTCCTCACCTACCACTCCACCAGCCTCCGGGTCCAACATATTATTCTCCGTAACTTCCGCCACCTTCAACGGGATCCCACCACTAAGCACATCTTTCCCTCCCCCCCGCCGCCGCTTTCCGCAGGGATCGCTCCTTACCCGACTCCCTTGTCCATTCGTCCCCTCCATCCCTCCCCACTGATCTCCCTCCTGGCACTTATCCTTGTAAGCAGAACAAGTGCTATACAGGCCCTTACCCTTCCTCCCTTACCACCGTTCAGGGCCCCAGACAGTCCTTCCAGGTGAGGCGACACTTCACCTGTGAGTCAGCTGGGGTGATATACTGCATCCGGTGCTCCCGATGTGGCCTTCTATACATTGGCGAGACCCAACGCAGACTGGGAGACCGCTTTGCTGAACACCTACGCTCTGTCCGCCACAGAAAGCAGGATCTCCCAGTGGCCACACATTTTAATTCCACATCCCATTCCCATTCTGACATGTCTATCCACGGCCTCCTCTACTGTAAAGATGAAGCCACACTCAGGTTGGAGGAACGACACCTTATATTCCATCTGGGTAGCCTCCAACCTGATGGCATGAACATTGACTTCTCTAACTTCTGCTAATGCCCCACCTCCCCCTCGTACCCCATCCGTTATTTATTTTTACACACACATTCTTTCTCTCACTCTCCTTTTTCTCCCTCTGTCCCTCTGACTATACCACTTGCCCATCCTCTAGGTTTCCCCCACTCCCTTGTCTTTCTCCCTGGGCCTCCTGTCCCATGATCCTCTCATATCCCCTTTGCCAATCACCTGTCCAGCTCTTGGCTCCATCCCTCCCCCTCCTGTCTTCTCCTATCATTTTGGATCGCCCCCTCCCCCTCCCACTTTCAAATCTCTTACTAACTCTTCCTTCAGTTAGACCTGACGAAGGGTCTCGGCCTGAAACGTCGACTGTACCTCTCCCTAGAGATGCTGCCTGGCCTGCTGCGTTCACCAGCAACTTTGATGTGTGTTGATGAGCATGTGCTCAGTTCTACAAGGTGAGAAAGGGGCATAAAATGAAGTGCCAAAATGCTAATGCAGAAGTAAAGTTTGGAACATGAGATAAAAGAAAATCATACCTGACTTTTAGCTGCATTTCCAACCATCCTGTTCTTATAGCCAAAGGATACAACTGAGCTGGGTGGTGAAAACAAAACAATAGTTTGTTATACAACTCTAGCTAAAATACAAATGAAGTACTTAATTAGCAATGAATGTACAATTTCATGCTCCCATACGCACTGTTCTCAGGGAAGAGAAGAATAATTTGCCCCATGTTCAACATGAGAATCAGATTTAGTATCACTGACATATGTTGTGAAATTTGTTAACTTTGCGACAGCAATACAACACAATAGGTGATAATATAAAAAGAACTGAATTACAGTGAATATATATTTTTGCGTTGGCGCGTGGCCAAGTGGTTAAGGCGTCAGTCTAGTGATCTGAAGGTGTCTAGTTCGAGCCTCAGCTGATGCAGCGTGTTGTGTCCTTGAGCAAGGCACTTAACCACACATAGCTCTGTGACGACACTGGTGCCAAGCTGTATTGGCCCTAGTGCCCTTCCCTTGGACAACATCAGTGGCGTGGAGAGGGGAGATTTGCAGCATGGTCAACTGCCGGTCTTCCATACAACCTTGCCCAGGCCTGCGCCCTGGAAACTTTCCAAGGCACAAATCCATGGTCTCACGAGACTAACGGATGCCTATATTAAACAGTTAAATTAAACAAATAGTTCAAAACAGAAATAAAAAAAATAGGGAGGTAATGTTCATTTAGGAATCAGATGGCAGAGAGGAAGAAGCTGTTTCTGAATCATTGAGTATGTGTCTTCAGGCTTCTGTGCTTCCTTCCTGATGGTAACAATGAGAAGAGGGCATGTGCTGGTTGGTGGGGGTCCTTAATGATGGATGTCACCTTTTTGAGGCACCGCTCCTTGAAAGTGTCTTGGATACTATGGAGACTACTGCCCATGATGGAGCTGACTAATTTTACAACTCCCTGCAGCTTACTTCCATCCTGTGCAGTAGCCCCCTCCTGTTTTATTGATTATTACAGAATGTCTCTCTGGTGCATCCCATTCCCCACCGTCTCCTTTCCCCTTTTCTAAATCACGATTTCCCTTTCCCTGCCCCCTTCCCACTCTCAGTCCACAATAGAGACCCAAATCAGTATCAGGGTTATCATTTTTATTTCTGGGGCAGCAGTGCAAAGCAATACATAAAATTACTACAGTACTACGCAAACAGCTTAGCTATATACATGTGTCTAAGACTTTTGTACAATGCTGTGCATTTTTAATTTCTTTGAAAAATATTACAATAAATTTTCCAATGAAGCTAGTAAGTTTCAGTCAGGGTACTAGCAAGTTTCAAGGGATTACAGGAAACAGCACCTTATAAGCTGCTTTGTTCTTGAATGTTTTTGCAGCGCATTCATCCATGCATGAACTGTTTACCATTGTATTCATGACCTATGCATTATGAATAAAGTTTTGGTAAGTCAGAAAGCAAATTATAAACCATCAGATGCCCAGTTTTAATTTGCTCATTGGCCTCAGGATTAGTGACCCTTCGAGTTGAGTTTCTGGTCAATGCTGATACACCCAGGAATGACAGATGTTTTAGCCATAGTACTGCTACTACATGTCTGGAGTAGAAGATCAGGCTCTCTTGATGTTCATTGCTTCTCATATGAATGACATGAGCATTATAGTCATACTGTATGCAGATTTGAAGATTGATAGCACTTAAACAATTGGGGATCCTTAAAATGCTTACTTGCAGGTTGAGTCAATAGTAAGGAAAGTAAATGCCATGTTCATTTCCAGAGTACTAAAATATAAAAGCAAGGGATGTAATATTGTGAGTTGATAAGGCATTGATCAGACCAGATTTGAAGTATTGTGAGGAGTTTCAGGCCACATATCTAAGAAACAATGTGCTGGCATTAGAGAGGGTCCAGAGGAGGTTTACAAATGAAAGAGTTAAGGAGGAACATTTGATCTACGCCTGGAGTTTAGAAGAATGAGGAGGAATAAGGACATGAGAAGGCCTTGGTGAGTAGGATTAAAGAATAACCCCTACAAAGTTCCGTACGTACATGAAGTACAAGATAATGACCAGAGTGAGGGTGGGACTGCTCAGGGATCAAGGGGGAATACATGTGCCTGTAGGTGCTTAATGAATACTTTCTTTAGCATTCACAGTTGCAGTTGTGCAAGTCATTAGTGAGCCCACACAGAGTACAGTGTATAATTTTGATCAGCCTGTTACAGCAAATCTGTGGTTAAACTGAAAAGAGTGCAGCAAAGGTTTCAGGTTGTTTTTAGGATTAAAGGGCCCGAATTATATGTAGAACTTAGCAAGGCCAAGTCTTTATTCCCTAGAACACAGAAAAATGAAGGACAACTTTATACAAGTACTTAGAATTCTGAAAGACACAGATAAGGTGAATGGCAACTACATTTTCTTCAGCCTAGGGAATTCAAAATAATAGTGCATAGGTTTAGGGCAAAAGGAGAAAGATTTAAGGTCTTGAGGAACAAATTTTTCATCTAGAGGGTGGCAAGCATAGTTCCCTCTAAGCTGTGTGCATGCACACATGTTTTTCAACCAGCGCACTAAGGAAAGTAATGTGCGCACAAAAGGTTAGTTACCTAAAATAATGTAGTAATGAATAATTATACTTATTGAAAATAATCTTTTAGCTAACTGTTTCTGTTAACTAGTTACTTGGTTTTTCAAATACCACAATGCATGTCACTAATTTATGTCACCTCGCCTTTCCTGTTCTGGTTTGTACAGCTGCATCACGGCGGCAGCCATGTTTGGCAGACAGTGTTCATATTGTAAAGTTTACAAAGATCTGTTTCAAATCCTGTAGATAACTTACTAAGTTTTTATTGAAAAAAGTATTGATTCACTGTCAAATTCAAAAGTAGTGAAGGGTGTGAAGTGCAAAAGAACTGCAAATTTGTTAAAGTTGAATGGCTTAACAAAATAGTAGAAACTGCGACACCGAAAGCTCATGAGGTCATGAATGTTCCGCTACCAGAAATATTTATGTATGATTCAGAAACCGGAGTTATCTGTATGTATCATCGTGATGTGGAAGTTGCTGGAGAATTTGCTGGTGGAAGGAAGTGGGATGATATTTGGAAACTTGACTTTTTGAAGCGTCATTTGGCAAGTAAATCGCATTTGAACGGTGTGCAAAAGCTCAGGCAACAGAAACCGTCATTACCCGTTACAGGAGTGCTACGCATATTACGGTTGAGTGCAGAGAGCAAAAGTGATCAAACCCAGAGGAGATCAAAGTTGAGGTACAAGAACGGTCAGTTTTTGATTTCTCCGCAATTGCAGATTGTGACTTCACATTTGGCCATGATCAAGTTAATGCCTTACGTCTAAAATATCACGATTTTCTAGCTGAAAATACTGTAATAGTTAGACAGTTTAATGACTTCAAATTTTCCGTGCAAGATAAAATTAAATCCAAACTGATTTCAAACTGTGCTCAAATGGTGGCATTTGTACTTCAAAATGAACAGTTTTGCGACCTTGCACAGTTGATGGACATTGGGGGAACCTTTCTTGCGTCTAGTGCAGACTGTGAGCGAGGTTTTAGCCTAATGAAGCAACTCAAAAACAAACTGAGACACCGTTTAGGTGAATGTCATTTGGATATGTTAATAAGAATCAAAAGCTATCAATTGGATGGAAGTCCTAATAGTCTAGATAGAATTTACAAAGAATGGGTAAATGTCAGACAGGAGAGAGAAAAAAATAACTGAGTGACAAACATGTATGTTACTTTGTTGTTATTCTGTGCAGTTTTATGTCAAGTATTTTGTAAACCTACATAAACTGTGCCATTTGTGCATTCAGTGCGCACATACTTTTGTCAGAGGAAAAAAATTTGCACAACATAAGATTTTTGCACACACTGACTACTGAAAATTAGAGGGAACATTGGTGGCAAGTATACAGAATGAGCTGCCAGAGAAAGCTGTGTGGCGGATTTACTAGTATTATTTGAGAAGCACTTGGACAGGTACATTCAGGGCTGGAGGCTGAAGACATGTCGACTAAATGCAGGAAATAAGGGACTAGCTGAATGGATGTGGTCGGTATGGACTAAAGTACTTCAGCATCTAATTTAGCCGTACATGTTCACTCAGTTTACCATTTTAAGTACCCATACTTAATGAAGTGGCCACCATGTGTATGTCCATAGTCTTCTGGTACTGTAGCCTAACAAATTCAAGGTTTGATGTGCTGTGCATTGAAAGATGCTCTTCTGCACAGTTCTGTTATAATGTGTGGTTATTTGAGTTACTGTAACCTTTGAACCAGTCTGACCATTCTCCTTAGATCTCTCTCAAGTTGTTTTACCCACAGAGCTGCCACTCACTGGATTTTTTGGGATTTTCTTTTGCACCATTCTCTCTCAAATCTGAGACTGTTGTGCATGAAAATCCCACCGGATCACCAGTTTCTGAGAAACTCAAACAATCTTGAATGTCATCAACAGATATTCTACAGTCAAAGTCTCCCCCCATTCTGATGTTTGGTCTAAACAACAACTTAATCTCTTGGGCATGATTGCATGCTTTTATGCATTGACTTGCTGCCACATGATTGGCTGATTAGATATTTACATAAAGGGGTGACTCACGGGTTGGTGGAGGGGGGAGCGCCTTGCACATTCTTTGGTAGAGACGCATCTCCACCCCGTCACCCACCTTATACAAATAACCCTTTCATTCCTGGGATCATTCTTATATATCTCCTCTGGAACTTCTCCAGTGCCAGCACATACTTTCTTTAGCCATCTTTCACTTTCAACATTCCTACTCTCCTCTCTCCCTCACCTGCCTACCACCCCCCTCACCTGGATCCACCTGCCAGCTCTTCCTCTTCCCCATCAGTCCACCTTTTTCTGCCCCCTTCCTATCCAGTCCTGAAGAAGGGTCTCAGCCCAAAACGTCGACTGTTTATTCATTTCCACAGATGCTGCCTGATCAGCTGAGTTCCTCCAGCATTTTGAGAGTGTTGCTTTATACTAGCTCTCTCCCTTCTTTCCTTCCTGTCCAGATGAAGGGTGTTGACCACAAACATCAACTATATTTTCCTCCACAGATGCTGCCTGGTCCACCAAGTTCCTCCTAGTCCTTAGTGACTTGCTTCAGATCTCCAGCATCTGGAATCAAGTTATTTTACACAGAGTGGTTGGTGCCCGGAATGCACTCCTGAGGTGGTGGTAGAGACAGATGTGGTAGAGACTTTTAAGTGACGGTTAAATAGGCACAGGGTTACTTCTCTAGCAAGGGAGGTGTAGGGTGCTCCTCCCCTCCACTGGACTGCCGGTCACCCTTAGGTAGGCCGTGGCACCTGCCTAGAACCACCCCCCCCCCCGATCAGGGTCGCGTGGCACCGTGGGAGCGGGTGGTGAACGGTCGTGTGAGCGGCTGGTGCATGTCTTGGGTCCTGGTTGTGTGACCATTGATGCCAAGTGGACAGTCTCTGAAGAGTATTGCTAGTGGCTGGGGCTCACCTGTCTTGTGAGGACGCTGCCCAGGGGAGGGCGGTGGCAGGCCTCCTCTATGGAGGACTTTGCCGGGAACAATTATGGATATGGGACTGTGATCTCCCACATCATACCACATGACACATAAAGATGATAATGATGAGACAGGCTCATGAATGTGAGGAAAATGGAACCATGTGGAACTTGTGTCCACAGAAGTGATTAGTTTAGATGGCCAGTTGATGACTAATTTAATTGGTCTGGAACAACATTTTGGGCCGAAAGGCCTGTTCCTGTGCTGTTTTGTGTTCTATGTTCGCAATGGAATATCTGGGAAACAGGAAGCTGCTCGAGAGAATGCCACTACATGTCCAAATTGATCTCTGCTGGCCGTCCCGCCATTGGTGTTCATGGCAGCAAGTTAGGTCGTCCATCTCTGGTGGTGTTCAGGGCTTCCTTCTTCATGTCAGTAGCTTTCTCTCGGTTTTCAGTACTGTCAGTCTTGCAAGTCCTGAGACTCAGGAATACCATCGCACTCTGATGTAGAAGGATGCTTCATTGCTGTTTCTATAACAATTTTTTTTGACTAATCAGAGTTGTTAGCCCTGAGCTGAGCCCTTGAACCTGGAGGACCAGTGGACCACTCTTAGTCTAGCCTCCACCCTTTGACCTGTTTGGCATGGGTGACCCTATCAAGAGCCAAAGCATAGAGCCCTGACTCCAGCCAACATAGTTCTCCGGGTCATTGAGGCACTCAAGCCTCCAAACCCTACCATAAGGCCGTGGTCCTCTTAGAAGAATAAAGTTGATGGTAGGAGGCAAATACGACAGGGGCATTCAAACGACTCTTGGATAGGCACAGGAATGTGAGGGAAATGGAAGGCTATGGACATTGTGTAGGCAGAAAGGATTAGTTTAGTTGGCCGTTTGATTAATAATTTAGTTGGTGTGGCACAACATTTATTAGATTAGATTATGAGGACATGCAGTCCTCTTTTATTGTCATTTAGTAATGCATGCATTAAGAAATGATACAATGTTCCTCCAGAATGATAGCACCGAAACACAAGACAAACCAGGACTAAAAAAACTGACAGAAACCACATAATTATAACATATAGTTACAATAGTAATGAAGAACAGACCATGGGCACGGTTAAAAAATGTCTCAAAGCTTCTCGAAAGTCCCATCATCTCATCTCACACAGACAGTTGAAGGGAGAAACTCTCCCTGCCATGAGCTTCCAGCACCGCAAACTTGCCGACGCAGCACCCTGGAAGCACCCGACCACAGCCGACTCTTGAGTCCGTCCGAAAACTTCGAGCCTCTGACCAGCCCTCCGACACCGAGCACTGAGCACCTTCTCTGCCGAGTGCTTCGACCCCGGCTCCGGCAACAGGCAAAGCCGAGGATTTGGGGCCTTCCCTCCGGAGGTTATAGATTGCACAATAGCAGCAGCAGCGAAGCAGGCATTTCAGAAGTTTCTCCAGATGTTCCTCCATGCTGCTCACGTCTGCCTCCATCAAATCAGGATTGTGCATGGCTCCTACTTAACAAATATGATATCATTTTGGAGCAGCCGCGCGCACTGTGTCGCGCTGCCATCTTCTCCTCCCCTCCTCCAAAGGGCCCATTTCTGTGTCCTATGTTCAAAGTGGAAGATCTGGGAAATGGAAGCTGGTTGAAAGAATGTCACTATATAACCAAGTTGATGGTGGGAGGCAAGTGTGATGGGGGCATTCAGGTGGCTCTTAAATAGGCAAAGGAATGTGGGGGAAATGGAGGGATATGCACATTGTGTAGGCAGAGGGGAGTGTATAGTTGGCCATTTGATTACTAATTTAATTGGTTCAGCACAATATTGTGGGCCAAAGGGCCTGTTCGTGTGCTGTAGCAGAACCTCTTGTGTTAACTATAAACAGGCAGGTGTACCTAATAAAATGGCCACAGTGTATATTTCGGTCTAATTTTAGCATGTTTTAAAAAATAATTATAAATTGTGTAATTTGTTTCCAGTGTGCCATCTAAGAATTATTGAATATGATTTGCTATCTGAGCACCAGCGATCTAAATTACTTGGTGCTCACTAACAGTGGCGTAGAGATGACTGTAGTTGTGAGCTTCAAGCCAGTGGTAGGCACTATCACAATGCCAGGACACAAGGAATTCTGCAGATGCTGTAAATCTGGAGCGACACACACAAAATACTGGAGGAACTCAGTAAGGGTTCAGAAGCCAGTACAAGAAGGTGGCGAAGAGGTACAGCATTATTAGCCGACAGGTGATAGTGAGGAGGAATGCGGGTGAGCGAGTAGGCGGGGGTGGGAGGCGGAGGGGAATGATAGAAGCTACCACATCCTAGGTGGAAGAGGGAAAGGGCTGTAAGTAGAAGGACTCTGATAGAACCATGGGATAGAGGGGGAGCAGTGAGAAAGAACTTCATTGATCTCCCGTCGAAGAAAGAAGGAAAACTTTATTTCCTTCCATTGATGGTGCCTGACCCGCTGACTTTCTCCAGCACCGTGTTACTGCCAGAATGTTGCCAATCACAAATTCTAGGTCACGTTAAAAACAGATTCCGCACAATGACACTGCCTGCATTACTTCTTGCTGAGTATATATCTGCACTTCTACATTGTGTCCCGCCTGAGTGGCCGAGAGAGCGATGCCTAAAGCGTTGTTTTCTGTACACCATCATCAACGGCCACCTAGATGCCTAAATATTAGCAAGACGCTAATAATACATTTTTGAACAATGTAAAATGTCAAAGACTCTTCTTGAAAGTTAAACATTTTCAAGTCCTGAAATCCTGAATACAATATCCATGACTAATATTTATTAGAAGCACATTATCACAGATTAAACCTCCTTTAAACCTTTATTAAAGTAAACAACTTCGATCATTCATGCTAGTACCATCAAATATCTGTAACACTAATGTATTGATTACTTAAATCGCTAATTACTTTTGGATTTTAAACTGATCGGGCCCCATCTACGATGACAGCATCATCATTTGTTCCACATAACTTTTAGAAGGAATGAAATGCATATTCACTCGACAATTAATTCAGGATGTGAGAACAGATCTATCAGAAACCGGTGCATTTGATTGGAGCAACATCTCCCAGATGTTCGTTGATTTCTATCGACCACATTCTCGAAGTTTCTAGTATATTCTTGATGCATTTAAGCCACGAATTAAGTGAAAATTTAATTCTAATAAGGGTCGATGTTCTAACAGGGAGCTTTCGTTGACTCAGATTAAGTAACCATTTAAGACATGAGAGGGCTTTCAAAATCCCTCTGCATCATTTTAAACTTCAAGACCTTCCAGTGAACTTCCGAAACGTTGGTAGGGGAACACATTAAAACGACATAAAATGCGGACTAAATAAAAATATTTCACTGAATTGAACATAATATTATAAATAAAAATAACCGGAGTACATTGTGTAAATCTGTCCGCACCATGAACCAATTTTAAAGAGATGGCTTAACATTCCAGCACACCTTCGCAAAGTTATTTTGCTTGATTTCCCTTAATTACTTAAAACTACATGTATTAATGCGTTACTTACGGGGTACATCTGTCGCTGTACTCATTGGCAATAGTCTCGATGCCCCCGGCTCTGGCGATGGCGATGTAGCAATTTTGCATTCCAATATCAAACCCGACGACAGACATTTTTATTTACTGTCCCTGCCGAGTAACAAAAAAAACCTTATGCATCGACTACCAACAGCACAACTCGCTGTTGCTTCTCAAACACGCCAGCGTTGCTATGCGGGCTCCTGTAGTTTATATATGCTCGGAAGAAACTTCCAGAAACTGTCACTACCCCTCGCTCGGATCGCCTGCCTACTTGGTCCGCATGCTCCAGACTTTTCACCCAATCACGTCGAGAGAACCGCCCGGTTGTCCGCGATCACCATGACGACCACAGACGCTCTGACGTAGAAAGGAAGTTCGCGAGCTCACTGGAAGCTTCTACCACGCTGGGTGCTTCGGATGCAGTACAGTAGTTGAGTAATGTGTGACGTTTCGCAGCATAGGAACATTGATAAATAATTTAGAAACAGAAAATTCTAGACTTCTCAGGAAAGGGATCTACTTCCCCACTCCCATTTGATTTTCGGCATACAGAGACCAAATTTTAAAATAAACAGTGGGAATCCCTATTCCGTTTCTCTGCTTTTCCACTTTGAATAATTTAACTAGAGTCATGGAGCATTACAGCACGGAAACAGGCCCAGTGTCCTATCTAGACCATGGCCTGGTCCTGTCTGCCTGTACCAAAACCATAACCCTCTATACTTCTCATGTACCGTTTCAATCTTATCTGTGTTCCAGTTAAACCGCATCTACCACTTCCGCTGACAGCTCGCTCAACATTCGCATCACTCCGAACGAAGATGTTCCCCATTGAGTTATCCTTAAATATTTCATCTTTCATCCTAAGTCTACAGCCTCTAGTTCTAATTTCACCCAACCTAAGGGAGAAAAGCATATTTTTCGTCACTCTATCTATACTCATAATTTTGCACATAAATTTCTCTCCTTATTCACAACACTCCAATGAATGAAGTCCTAATTTATTCAGCCTTCCCTCAGGTTCTGGCAACATTCTTGTAAAATTTCTCTTTCAAGTTTATTGCTAACTTTCCTGTATTTAGGTGACCAAAACTGCACACAATACCCAAAATTTGGCCTGACCATGCTTTTACAAATTCATCATAACATTCCCAACTCCATGTACTCAATCCCTAAATTTATGAAGGGCAATGCACCAAAAAACCCCTAGTTATGACGATGTACCCTAGATGTTATTTTCAAGGAATGGATTTTTATTCCAAAGACACTTTGTTCTTCTGCATAATTTAGTGCCCTACCATTCACTGTGTATGTGTTACAGTTACTGCATCAAATTGCATCTGCCATTTTTCAGCCCCATCTTCCCAAATGGTTCAAATTACTTTTCTGTCCACGATGTCTCCAAACTTGGTGTCACCCACAAATTTGCTGATTCAGTTTTCCACTATCTTCTACATCAAAATATCAATGAAAAACAACAATAGACCTAGCACAGAACCCAGTGGTGCACCAATAACAACAGGATTCCATTCAGAGAGATAACCAACTACTATACTCTCTGGCTAAGCCAATGTTGTATCCTATTAACACATGCACAATGCTGGAGGAACTCAGCAGGCCAGGCAGCATCTATGGAAAAAAGTACAATTAATGTTTCAGGCTGAGACCCTTCCACAGGACACTACTTTTTTCCATAGATGCTGGTCGGCTTGCTGAGTTCCTCCAGTACTTTGTGTGTGTTGCTTGGATTTCCAGCATCTACAAATTTTCTGTTGTTGTTGGTTGAATTCTATTGACTACTTCATTCTGAATGCCAAGCGACTTAACCTTATGAACCAGCCTCCCATGTGGGACTTTGTCAAAGGCCCTGCTAAAGTCTGTGTAGACAACGTTACCACCTTTCCATCATTAAGCTTCTCTGTAACCTCCTTGAAAAACTCTGTAAGATTGGTTGAACACGGCCAGCCATGTACAAAACCATATTGACTATCCTTAATCAGGTCCTGTCTACCCAAATATTTATACATGGGTTCCCTTAGAGTACCTTCTTATAATGTAACCATGACAGACATCAGGCTCACTAGCCTAAAATTCCCAGCTTATTCTTAGATCTTTTCTTAAACAATAAAACAACATTAACTAACCTCCAGTCCTCTGACACTTCACCTGAGGCTAAGGAAGTTCTAAGTATATCTGCCCTGTAATTTCTGGACCAAACTCCCACAAGGTCTGAGGGAACACCTTGTTAGTGTCTGGGGTTTTACCTACCCTAATTCACCTCAAGACAGCAAATACCTCCTCTTCTGTAATCTGAATATAGTCCGTGACTTCACTGCTCTTTTGCATCAATTCTATAGATCCTGTCTTTGTCTCCCTAATAAATACAGATGCCAAAAGCATCATTTAAGCTCTCACTCATCTCTTTTAGCTCCATGCATAAGTGACCACACTATGTTCAAGAGGACCAGTTTTGTCCCTTGCCATTCTTTTGCTCTTAATACAGTCACAGAAGCCTTTGGGATTCTCTTTCACCTTGTCTGCCAAAGTAACCTCATGTCCTCCTTTAGCACTACTGATTTCCCTCTTAAGTGTTCTCTTGTATTGCATATATCATCTGCAAACTTGGTCATAAAGCCAACAATTCTGTCATCCAGAGCATTGACATGTCCCAAGTCCAACTGCTGTGGACTGGTCACCAGCAGCCAACCAGAAAAGATCCTCTGAATTTCCACTCTTTGCCTTCTGTCAGTCAGCTCATCTCTATCCATGCTGGTATCTTTCCTATAATACCATGGGCTCTTATCTTGTTATCAGCCTCATGTGCAGCAACCTGTCAAAGCCATACTGAAAATACAAGAAAACAACATCCACAACTCTTGCTATGTAGACAATGCCACCTCACCCCACCCCATTGCATAACATGGCTGTAGAACCCGGGTTCATTTCTCGCTGCTGCCTGTAAGATGTTTAAACATTCTCTCCATGACTATGTGGGTTTCCTCTGGGCATTCTGGTTTCCTCCCACAGTTTAAAGACGTACTGGTTGGTAGGTTAATTAGTAAATTGTCCTGTGATTAGGCTAGAATTAAATTGGGGAGTGCTGGGTGGTGTGGTTCAAAGGGCTGGGAGGGCCTATTCCGATTGTGGTGGAATATATATATATATATATATATATATATATATATATACATTTATGTTAATTGGGGTAACAGTGGACACTGCTGCCTTTGTATAAACTTGTGTCATTCAAAGGGATCACTGTTGAATCACTCCTAATTAACATTTAAGGGATAGGTTGGGGGCATGCAATGAGTATTTGATAGGTGTTTTTTAATCCTTACAACATGGCAACAATGGCTCAGACTATTTACCTTCCGATGAGTCGTGTACCTCAATCTCATTTTATTTTAATCCCCATATGCTCCATCACTGAACTATTGGAAAGGTTATTTTACAGAACCCAGCTCTCACTGTCCAATAGTGGAACAACTTTATTCTGCAGCCTTTCCCCAGACCTTTTGTGGAAATAGTACCATGCCTTATTGAATCCGTCAACAATTCCTCATGCATCCTGCCACTAGAATATGTTTGCAGGAAACCTCTTAAACTGGAAGGGCAACAAGTATTGGGTTGATCAAATTACTTCTTCCATTAAGTTGCTTGGAGCAGCTGTCAATGCTTGTTTCATTATGCAATTATATCTAAAACTAGAGGGCATAGGCTTAATGTGAGAGGGGAGAGCTTTAAAAGATTAAGGGTGATTTTTTTTTCACTCAAATTGTAGTTGATATCTGGAACAGACTGCCAGAAGAGGAGGTAGAGGCACGAACAGTAGCAAGGCACCTGAACAGCTACTAAACAAGCAGTGGATAGAGACATATAGAATTAATGCAAACAAACAGGATGATAGATAGGCATGATAATCAGCATAGTTAGATCTGTTTCTATGCTATCATCATCAACAGGTGCCATGCCCAGTTTGAGCTTTGACTGCCATGGCCCACACACTCCTGTTTCGGGTCAAGTGGATCAATTCATTGGTATTCATTTCCAGTTCTCTGGCTGCTGTCTCCATCATCATTTGTCCTTGTCTTCCTCTTGCTTTCTTCCCTTCAATCTTTCCCATAATTACCGTGCATTCTAACTCCTCTTTCATAATCATATGTCCAATGAAATTACGTTGCCTTTTCACGACGTCATACATTATTTCTCTTTTTGTGTTTATTCTGTTCATGACAACCTCGTTAGATATTCGTTTCGTCCATGATATTCTTTGTATCCTCCTCAAAAACCACATCTCTGCTGCTTCAATTCATTTCCTCATGTTACTAGATATTGTCCAACATTCTGAGCCATAACACATAACTGGATAAACATAACATTTCAGTACTCTGAGGCGGGTTGTCATGCCTAGTTTAGTATTGGTTCGTATACTCCTCATTCTCGTAAAGGTGTCTTTTGCCATCCCTATTCTTCTTTTGATGTCCAAGTCGCACCTGCCATCTGATCTCACCCAGCTTCCTAAGTAGCAAAAGTTCTTTTCTTGTTTTATGTCTTCCCCTTTATTCTCAGCCTGCAGATAGGATTCTCCTTATTTTTTTGGATATCACCATACATTCTGTCTTTTTGCAATTGATAGATAGACTCATTTTTGCACTTTCTTCAACAATTATATCAATTGAGTTTTGTAGTTCTTCCTCCGTACTTGCAATTAACACAGTGTCATCTGCATATCTGAAATTATTGACGTTTTCACCACCAACTTTGATTCCCAAGATGTCTCTTATTTTTTGTAATATTGTTTCACTGTACACATTAAATAAATCAGGGGAGAAAACACACCTTTGTCTAATGCCTCTCTTGATTTTCGTAAACTGACTCACTTCTCCATCTATTTTTACAGCGGCAGTTTTTTCCCAGTACAAATTTCTGATTAGGCGGAGGTCTTTTGAATCTAGATCTAGAGTTTTCTGTAATATTTCAAGTAACTTATTGTGCTTCACTTTATCAAATGCTTTTGTGTAGTCGATAAAACAAACAAACAAATCTTTTTGCACTTGAATAGCTCGTTCTGATAGTATCCTTAACATCAATATTGCGTTTCTTGTACCTTTGTCTTTCACAAAACCACATTGTTCTTTGCCCATTTCGGCTCTTGTCATCAAAATTCTCAGAAGTATCTTGGTGATATGACTCATCAAACTTATGGTCCTATGTAATTCATACTCTATTGCTCCAGCTTTCTTAGGAAGAGTGATAAATACTGATTTTTTTCATCTCTTCTGGTATTATTCCAGTCTCATAGATGTCATTGATTAAATCAGTAAGTTTTTCAATTCCATAATCTTCAAGGGCAATAATTTGTTCTATTACTAATTCATCAGGACCTGCTGCCTTTCCTTTCTTCATCTTATTTATTGCATTATAAACTTCAGATTTTAAAATACTTGGACCTTCAATGTTTTTCTTAATTTCTGGTTTTTCGCCTCGACCGTCTTCAAATAATTCCTGAATATACTCAGTCCATCTGTTCATAATCTCATCTTTTTCCATGATAATGGTACTGTCCTTTGCTTTCAAACATCCAACTGAAGAACAGAGGAGCTTTTTATCAGTGATATTCTTGATTTGTTGATGTAACCTTTTTGGATCAGTAATAGGGATTCTTTCTATTTGCTCACATTCCTGGTTTAACCATTCTTCTTTGGCTTTTTGACATAAGCTTTTAACTTTTTAATCTAAGGACTTATACTCTATAGAATTTGCTTTCTTCTGTCTCCTTTCTTTCATTAGATTTTTGATTTCATCTGTCATCCTATACAGATCTATGTTTCTATGCTATACAGTTCTAAAACACACCGTCTCACAGCCCAAATACACACTGTTCAGAACAAATTTAAGAGAAGCTTGAGGCAAATTACTATCTATTAAATGTATTTATCAATGCAGCTATATGGTACAATCTTCCCTTATATGGAATAGGCATTATATAGTATAGATTTTCATTTTTATCAGCACAGTAGGTACAATATTACAGTCATTATTAATCTCCTTACTTATCATGGAAAATTATACCCTAAAATGTGTTACCATGACTTCTTTGCAGAGATCAAAGTGATATCAATTCAAACACGTATCTGTTACAGTCATGCATTTCAATCTCAAGCAACCATCCTATAAACTTGTAACTATGTCCTCCATTTCTCACTGTTGGAAAAGTCTCAAGCTCTGCCCTGTTTCGATCCCTCGGGTTTTTATATTGTTAGAGTAAGTCTGCCACTCATTCTTCTAAACTCCAAAGACTTTAGATCCAATGCACTGTCTGCTTATGTTGTGATAATCTTCTCATCCCAGGAATTAGCCTGCAGAACTACCTACAGTGCCATCATATCTATATTTCTTAAGTGAAGCATCAAAATTGCACAGTACGTCAGAGTTGGCATTACCAGTACACTATACAATTGTAATCACACATCTCTCTTTTTACAAATCTCATAGTCTCTTGCAACCGTCTTCAAAGTTCAAAGTAAATTTATTTTAAAGTACATATATGTCACATTATAGTATCTTGAGATTCATTTTCTTGTGGGCATTCGGAGTAAAAATAGATTCAACGAAACACAGCACACAACAAGACAAACAGCCAATGTGCAAATGACACCAAACTATGCAAATACAAAAAGAAAAATTACAATCAAAGTAATAATAATAACAAATAAATAAGCAATAAATATTGACAACATGAGATGAAGAATCCTTGAAAGTGAGTCTATAGGTTGTGGGAACAGTTCAGTGTCGGGGTGAGTGAAGTTGAGTAAGTTATCTCCTCTGATTTAAGAGTCTGATGGTTGAAGGGAAATATCTATTCCTAAACCCGTTGGTGTGGGTCCCAAGGCTCCGGTACCTCCTTCCTGATGGCAGCAGTGGATAAAGAAAATGTTTGGCATATCCCAATGGAGGTAAAACATGATCCATATAAATAGACAATAAACAATAGACAATAGGTGCAGGAGTAGGCCATTCGGCTCTTCGAGCTAGCACCGCCATTCACTGTGATCATATCAGTATCCAGTTCCTGCATTATCCCCATAACCTTTGATTCCACTATCTTTAAGAGCTCTATCCATTTCTTTTTTGAAAGCATCCAGAGACTTGGCCTCCACAGCCTTCTGGGGCAGAGCATTCCATATATCCACCACTCTCTGGGTGAAAAAGTTTTTCCTCAACTCCATTCTAAATGGCCTACCCCTTATTCTTAAACTGTGGCCTCTGGTTCTGGACTCACCCATCAGCGGGAACATGCTTCCTGCCTGCAGCATGTCCAATCCCTTAATAATCATATGTTTCAATAAGATCCCCTCTCAGCCTTCTAAATTCCAGAGTATACAAGCCCAGTCGCTCCAATCTTTCGACATATGACAGTCCCGCCATCCCGGGAATTAACCTTGTGAACCTACGCTGCTCTCCCTCAATAGCAAGAATGTCCTTCCTCAAATGTGTAGGCCAAAACTGCACACAGTACTCCAGACAACAGGAATTCTGCACATGCTGGAAATTCAAGCAACACACATCAAAGTTGCTGGTAAACGCAGCAGGCCAGGCAGCATCTATTGGAAGAGTTTCAGTCGATGTTTCAGGCCGAGACCCTTCGTCAGGACTAACTGAAGGAAGAATTAGTAAGAGATTTGAAAGTGAGAGGGGGAGGGGGAGATCACAGTACTCCAGGTGTGGTCTCACCAGGGCCCTGTACAGCTGCAGAAGGACCTCTTTGCTCTTATCCTCAATTCCCCTTGTAATGAAGGCCAGCATGCCATTAGCTTTCTTCACTGCCTGCTGTACTTGCATGCTTGCTTTCAGCGACTGATGTACAAGAACACCTAGATCTCGTTGAGCTTCCCCTTTTCCTAACTTGACTCCATTTAGATAATAATCTGCTTTCCCGTTCTTATTACCAAAGTGGATAACCTCACATTTATCCACATTAAACTGCATCTGCCATGCATCTGCCAACTCACCCAGCCTGTCCAAGTCACCCTGCAATCTCATAATATCCTCCTCACATTTCACACTGCCACCCAGCTTTGTGTCATCGGCAAATTTGCTAATGTTACTTTTAATTCCCTCATCTAAATCATTAATATATATTGTAAACAGCTGCGGCCCCAGCACTGAACCCTGCGGTACCCCACTGGTCACCGCCTACCATTCTGAAAAGGACCTGTTAATCGCTACTCTTTGTTTTCTGTCAGCCAGCCAATTTTCAATCCATGCCAGTACGCTACCCCCAATACCATGTGCCTTAATTTTGCCCACTAATCTCCTATGTGGGACTTTATCAAAGGCTTTCTGAAAGTCCAGGTACACTACATCCACTGGCTCTCCCTTGTCCATTTTCATAGTTACATCCTCAAAAAATTCCAGATTAGTCAAGCACGATTTCCCCTTCGTAAATCCATGCTGACTTGGACTAATCCTGTTACTACTATCCAGATATGTCGTAATTTCATCTTTTATAATTGACTCCAGCATCTTCCCCACCACTGACATCAGGCTAACCGGTCTATAATTCCCTGTTTTCTCTCTTCCTCCCTTCTTGAAAAGAGGGACAACATTAGCCACCCTCCAATCCACAGGAACTGATCCTGAATCTATAGAACATTGGAAAAATGATTATCAATGCGTCCACGATTTCTAAAGCCACCTCCTTAAGTACCCTGGGATGCAGACCATCAGGTCCTGGGGACTTATCAGCCTTCAGACCCAACAGCCTATCCAACACCATTTCCTGCCTAATATAAATTTCCTTCAATTCATCCATTACCCAGGTCCTTTGGCCGCTATTACATCTGGGAGATTGTTTGTGTCTTCCCTAGTGAAGACAGATCCGAAGTACCTGTTCAACTAGTCTGCCATTTCCTTGTTCCCCATAATAAATTCACCCGTTTCTGTCTTCAAGGGCCCAATTTTGGTCTTAACTATTTTTTTCCTTCTCACGTACCTAAAGAAACTTTTACTATCCTCCTTTATATTCTTGGCTAGTTTACCTTCGTACCTCATTTTTTCTCCACGTATTGCCTTTTTAGTTACCTTCTGTTGCTCTTTAAGGTTTCCCAATCCTCCGGCTTCCCACTCGTCTTTGCTATGTTATACTTCTTCTCTTTTATTTTTATACTGTCCATTACTTCCCTTGTCAACCATGGCCTCCCCTTACCCCCCTTAGGATCTTTCTTCCTCTTTGGAATGAACTGATCCTGCACCTTCCGCATTATTCCCAGAAACACTTGCCATTGTTGTTCTACTGTCATCCTGCTACGGTATTGTTCCACTGAACTTTGGCCAGCTCCTCCCTCATAACACCATCGTCCCCTTTGATCAACTGTAATACTGACACTTCCGAGTTTCCCTTCTCCCTCTCAAATTGTAGATTAAAACTTATCATATTATGGTCACTACCTCCTAATGGCTCCTTTACCTCGAGGTCCCTGATCAAATCCAGTTCATTGCACAACACTAAATCTAGAATTGCGTTCTCTCTGGTAGGCTCCAGTACAAGCTGTTCTAAGAATCCATCTCGGAGGGACTCCACAAACTCCCTTTCTTGGGGTCCAGTACCAACCTGATTCCTCCAGTCTACCTGCATGTTGAAGTCCCCCATAACAACTGTAGCATTACCTTTGCGACATGCCAATTTTAACGCTTGATTCAACTTACACCCTACATCCAGACTGCTGTTTGGGGGCCTGTAGATAACTCCCATTAGGGTCTTTCTACCCTTAGAATTTCTCTGTTCTATCCATACTGTCTCTACGTCTCCTGATTCTATGTCCCCCCCTCGCAAGGGACTGAATATCATTCCTCACCAACAGAGCCACCCCACCCCCTCTGCCCATCAGTCTGTCCTTTCGATAGGACGTATACCCTTGAATATTCATTTCCCAGGCCCTGTCCACTTGAAGCCATGTCTCTGTTATTCCCACAACGTCTTACTTGCCAATTTCCAACTGTGCCTCAAGCTCATCCACTTTATTTCTTATACTCCGTGCATTCATATATAATACTTTTAATTCATTACTCCCCTCACCTCCCATATCAATTCCTATTTCACTTGGCCATACTGTACGATCCCTTCTTGAGCTTTCTGCTCTGTTGATTCTGCTGTCTTTCTTAACTTTTCTTACTCTCACTTTCCCTTTATCTCCATCCTTATATTTCCAGTTCGTCCCCTCCCCCCCACTACTTAGTTTAAACACACCCGTGTTGCAGAGGCAAACCTGCCTGCCAGAATGCTGGTGCCCCGCTTATTAAGGTGCAACCCGTCCCTTTTGTACAATTCATCCTTACCCCGAAACATACCCTAGTGGTCCAAGAATGTAAATCCTTGCTTCCTGCACCAGTTCCTCAGCCACACATTCAGATCCATTATCTCCCTGTTTTTGACCACTCCAGCACAGGGAACTGGAAGCAAACCGGAGATAACCACCCTGGAAGTCCTGCTTTTCAGCCTTCTTCCGAGTTCTCTGAAGTCACGCTGTAGAATGTCTTTCCTCTTCTTCCCCACATCATTTGTGCCGACATGCACCACCACTTCCGGATGTTCACCTTCACTCTTGAGGATTCCCTGCAATCAGTCCGTGACATCCTGGATCCTGGCACCAGGGAGGCAACACACCATCCTTAAATCTCGCCTGTTGCCACAGAAACCCCTTTCTGTACCTCTCACTATGGAATCCTGTCCTACCACGGCTCTGCCTCAGCGCCAATTGTGGACTCGCAGACCGGTCCGCCTCTCAGACTGGCACTGTCTTCTGTCCCGACAGCTTCCAAGAGGGAGAACCTGTTTACGAGAGGCACATTTCCCGGGGTCTCCTGTACTTCAAGCATCCTTTCCCTGCTCATCGTCGTCCTCCTTCTCTCTTCCTGTATCCTGGGTGTAACGACCTCACTGTAGGTCCTGTCCAGAAAACTCTCGTTCTCCCAGATGAACCTAACGTCATCCAGTTGCCTCTCCAGTGTTGCAACACGGTCCTTCAGAAGCTGAATCTGGACACATTTTCCGCAGATGTAGGATCCAGAGGCACCATCAGTGTCCCTGACCTCCCACATCATGCATGCAGCACATTGAATCAGCCTAGCGGTCATCTCTTCTCCACTTCTCACCCCCTCCAACTGTGGCATAGTCTCCTCTCTCAGCATTATTGTCTGTTTGTTTTATTTAACCAGCTCTGTAAACAAGATAATAGCTGTTCTGCAAACCAGCTATATTTCTGTAATAATCTATATGCTAATTTATCAAATTAATTTGGAAGTAAAATTATGCAACATCAGTCAGACTTCTTTTGTTCAGAAAGTTGCTTACGTTCTAAGTAGAACTATGAGGGGTGATTGATAAGTTCGTAGCCTAAGGTAGAAGGAGTCAATTTTAGAAAACCTAGCACATTTATTTTTCAACATAGTCCCCTCCTACATTTACACACAGAGTCCAGCGGTCGTGGAGCGTACGGATCCTGGACCTCCAGAAAGTGTCCTCAGATGGGTGATTGATAAGTTCGTGGCCTGAGGTAGAAGATGAGTTATACAGCTCTCGTTACATGCACATGCAGATCAACTCTTTGAGTGATTATGCAGAAAGTTTGAAGTTAATAACTCATCTCCTTCTACCTTAGGCCACGAACCTATCAATCACCCCTGATGAGTTATTAACTGATGAGTTATTAACTTCAAACTTTCTGCATGATCACTCAAAGGGTTGACCTGCATGTGTGTGTAACGAGAGCTGTATAACTCATCTTCTTCTACCTTAGGCCACAAACTTATCAATCACCTCTGCTGTGGGCACTTTCTGGAGGTCCAAGATCCGTATGCTCCACGACTGCTGGACTAAGTGTGTAAATGTAGGAGGGGACTATGTTGAAAAATAAATGTGCTAGGTTTTCTAAAATTGACTCCTTCTACCTTAGGCCACAAACCTATCCTATCCACAACCCCTCCTAAATTAATTAAGTGAGACGGAAATAATGTTGCCAAATGCTATTTTAGATATGCCTAATAATTGTCAAAATAGTCTTTAGATCACATATAACATGCTGTGTGGTGTCTTGAAATAGCTTCCCTCTTAAAAGCATTAAATAAGATGATGAAAATTTGTAGCATGTTATCAAATGTGGAGTAAGAAAGAGATCCAATGTTTCAGATCAATGACATTTCAACTTGCTTGGGAGACATGTAGGTCAACAAGCAAAATAAAATAGGAAAATAGATCTGTAATTTGTATAGTCTAAAATTCGGAGCTGTATTTTACATAACATTAATCATTAATTGAATGAAAAGATATTTGAAGATCAAGACCCCAGGCTCGGCACAAAACATATGGCCTATCCTGTAGCAGTAATCCCTACCCTCCCATGTACTCCTGGTCTACAGGGTCTCAAGCATTTCAGGGCAATTAAAAATACTACTACTGCGAAAACAAAAGAGGGTAGGGATGGTAGGGCTCTGGGGATTGCTGTAGAACAGAGGGATCTAGAAGTACATGGTTCCCTAAAGAGGAGTCACAGGTAGACAGTGTGGTGATGAAGGCTTTTGGCTCACTGCATTTATCAGTCAGGACATTGAGTATAGAAGTTGTACAAGACATTGCTGAGGCGGCATTTGAAATATTACATTCAAGGGTGCAGAGGAGATTTACAAAAATGCTGCTAGGACTTGAGGAATTGAGTTATGAACAGAGGGATTTTTTCACTGAAGCATAGCAGAATTATGGTCAAGATGGAGTTATACTGCAGTCTCTCAAGATTGTGGCTCAGACTTAGTTGTTCTTTTAAGATCATATAGATGATTTTGGAGTAGAAAGTTAGGGATCAGGTTAGTGTCTAGGGACAGGAATGTGGGTAAATTAGAAGTCAGATTAGGATTTAGTGACAGAAATGTGGAGGAGATGGAAGTCATGACTCAACTCCACACTCCGTGTTTGTAGTCCAGCAATGTGGACATGGGGATGTAGGTTATCTGGCGTCTAGGCATCTGCTCCTCTCTTGAAGGCCAGTGACGTGGTCAGGTGATGAAGGACATCAGTTTTGTCCAGGTCATTGGATCCCAGGATCAGATATTTGGGTGAGCAGGAGACACAAGAAGACCCAAAGTTCAGACCAGGAATTCGGGGTCCTGTCATTGGCTAGATCAGGGTCAATATCAAAGATTGAAGCCCAAGGGTCGAAATCCAATGTCTGAAGCCTGGAGTGTGGAGGCAGAGGACTGTCCCTGTATGTGGGAGGGAGAAATATTTTGTTATTTTGTTGCTTGTGTCTGTTTTGTTGTGTTCTGTGTTGTTCTGCTGTGTGTTCTGTATTGTTCTGCATAGTATGTTCGTACTGGAATATGTTATGACACTTGTGGGCTAACTGCAGCTTTAGGTGTGCTGGTTGTTAACACAAATGATGTTTCACTGTATGTTTCTATGTACATATGATAAATAAATCTGAATCCGAATGAGGGTTGATCTTACAGAGGTATATAGTAATGAGGGTGAATGTGCAGTCATTTTCCCAGGGTTGAGAAAATTAAGAAACAGATGGCATTGGTTCAAGGTGAAGGAGAAGGGGAGTTACCACAGGAAGAGGTTGATGCAGAAACTGACAGGTTTAAAGGGATTTGGCGAAATGTAAATAAATGGGACTACTTTAGATGGGAGTCTTGGTTGTTATGAACAAATTGGGCCATAGGACCTGTTTCTGCGCTCTATGTTTTATGACAGTATGGTGTTTCCACAAAATTATACAAATTTCCTGAAAGGGTGAGCTGACCAACATTGTTCTCTCCCAGGTCGACATCTTCAGCATTAAAACTTGTTATTACAGTCAGCCATATTAGACAGGCTACATCATTTCTCTCCTTACCTTGTCGGACCACACCTGACTTGAACTCCAAACCAAAATAATTCTTAATGAAAAGCAAAGAAAACTTTAGAAGCTGGTAATCTCAAATACAAACAGAAAACTGAAACAAAGCTCACCAAGGTCATCAACATCTGGGAAAGAGTAACAACTAATGATTCAGGTCTAGGACACCCCAACAGAACCACCCTGATGAGGCCACACAGTTGCAGCAAATTTACATGTGATCCCAGAAGGCAGAACTCACCACCTTCTGCAGTACCTAGAAATGGACAATAAGTGCAAGCTTTGTCACTGACAACCCACATTCGAAGAATCAAAATCAGAATGAGAATCAGCTTTATTATCACTGACATATGTAAGGAAATTTATTGTTTTGCTGCAGCAGTACATTGCAATTATATAAAAAATACTGTAAGTTACAATAATAAATAGAACAAAAAGACAGCAAAATATTGAGCTACTGTTCATGGATTCATGGACTATTCAGAAATCTGATGGTGGAGGGGAAGAAGCTGTTCCTAAACGTACAGTGTGCATCTTCAAGCTCTTAATCTTCCACCCTGATGGCAGTAATGAGAAGAGGGCATGATTTGGATGGCGAGGGTCCCAATAATGGATGACACCTTCTTGAGGTGCTGCCTTTCCTCGATGGTGGAGAGGCTATTGCCCATGATGGAGCTGGCTGAGTCTACTACCCTTTGCAGCTTTTTCCAGTCCTATGCACTGGAGCCTCCATATTTGTGATGCAACCAGTCAGAATGCTCACCATAGTGTATCTGTAGAAATTTACTAGAGCCTTTGGTGACATACCACATCTCCTCAAACTCCTAATGAAGTACACCCAATGGCATGCCTTCTTCACGATTGCATCTATATTTTCAACCCAGGATTGATCCTCTGAGATATTGACACCCAGGAACTTGATGCTGCTCACACTTTCCACTGTTGACCCCTTGATGAGGACAGATGTGTGTTCTCCCAACTTCCCCTTCTTGAAGTCCACAATAAATTCCTTGGTCTCACTTGAGTGCAAGGTTAAGAATAAAGACAAAAAACAGCTACATACCTCACTGCAATGAATTTCACCTCTTCTACACATCCACGCATGATGACAAACCTAATAAGGCCAAATTCTAAAATAAATCAATCAATAAATAAACTATAGATTCAAAACCTTTGATTCAGTGGACTTGGAATGAGGACAATTCCAAGGGCTACTGAGCAGGAGTTACCGCAAACAAGCACACAGACGGAGCATTATTTTGGAGTTAGTTTTCCAGGTTGTTTTCTATTGCAATACAAAGTGCCTTAAGCAAGGGAATTGTGAAGTAACCATATTTTATCTGCTAATGTATAATTTATATAGATATATTGATGTAAAATATAATTGTCATTGAATGCAGTGTGTAGGCCGGATTGCTCAGACTCTTGAGGGCGCTATTATGCTTTGGCTTGTAGATTTGTCGTGACCCGCTTGTGGCGGGTTACTGAAATCGTGGACGCACTCCGTACTAATTGCTGTTTCAACACCGCTTGTTGCCGGAGATGCTGACAGATAGTTGTTTGCCGCTGGCTGTACGTGCGCAGTTCACCGTTGTCCTCCGTAAGTGCCGCCTTTGGTGCAAAACAGCTGAACAGATATACAAAATAAAGGAAATCGCAGAGACTGAGCGACTGTAATCTGTTTTTATGAAACATCAGGAGGCTGGAATGCACTGCTGCAGTTTTAAGGAATCAAACTTCAGCCGATTTATTGGGCCCAAGGATGTGGCTGTTAGCACCGAGGCCTGAGTCCAGCCTCGGAGTTTGTGTTTGAGACTTGGGCATTTCCCACTTCCACTCCCACCTCCCTCCACCCCATCTCTCTCTCCCTGTTTCTGTCTCTTGTTCGGGGCCTGAAAACCAAAGCAATGGAGAAAACGGGTTAAACGAGGACATCAGCATGACCCTGGTCCAGTTTATGTTGTTAGTCGCACCATTGATTGCGCCCGGTGCAGTGTTACTGCAATCGCTGGTGCCCAGTATTGGAAACACTTTGCAATTGTGGTTCCTGCCCTAACTGTTAAATAGTCTTCAGTTGATGAAATGTTGCGAACATTTTTGTTCCGCCGATTTTTGTTCTATAACGTGAATGCATATTATAGAGTTTAGTAAGATCTAAAGGTGAAACAGTAACTATTTTGCTGGGCGCTTTATAAACTTAGTTTTTAAGCGTTTTTTAAATAACAAGTAGATTTTGAGGTCATTATTTACATTTGAATTCTATTAAGTCATATCTGCCTTCAGATTGATATAAAGCACGATATCACTGAAAAACAATTGAAATACATTTGTAGAAGTGAGTTTCTAGCAATACTTATTTGGGAATTAAAAATTTGCTCAATCGGCATCAAACTCACCATATACAGTCAACAATCGCACACCATGTACCGATATTTTGCCACTCTGCCCCGATATTTTGCCACTCTGCCCCTATTCGATTCAGTTTGGTAGTGCACTGTAAGCGTAACAGTCCACAGCTGGCCTCTGAACTTACAGTTTTATGTACTTGCAGGTGTGATTAAATCTACTGTCTATTAAGAAGTTTCTGGGCCTCAAGACGCACACAACTTTTAATGCATGATTTTTATTACTTTATTTGAGTGATTAGTGTTAGTTTATTATTGTCATATGTACCAAGATGCAGTGAAAAGCTTGTCTTGCATACTGTTTATACAGATCGAATCATTACGCAGCACATTGCCCTAGAATAAGGGTCCATGGCAGAAGGGAGAAGAGAGGATGCCTGGGTTGGACGTTGTCTTTGATTCTGCTGGCTACTTTACTGAGGCAGTGAGAAATCTAGACAGAGTCCATGAAGGGGAAGCTGGTTCCTGTGATGTGCACACAGCTCTGCAGTTTCTTGCTGTCACACACAGAGCAGTTGCCATATCAAGCTGTTATACATTCAGACAGAATGCTTTCTGTGGTGCATTAATAAAAATTGGTAAGAGTCAATGGGGACAAATTTCTGTAGCCTCCTGAGGAAGTAGAGGCATTAGTAAATTTTCTTGGCTGTGACATTAATGTGGTTGGACCAGGACAGGCTGTTGATGATGATCACACCTAGCAACTTGAAGCTCTCAACCTCAACATCGTTGTTGTAGACAGCAGAATGTGCTGAAGTCAATGACCAGCCTTTGGTTAAGGGAAAGGTTCTTGTCATGACACATCTCCCTAAGCTCTCCATCTCCTTCCTGTACTTCCACTCATCATTATTTAAGATGTGGCCCACCACAGTGGTATCAAATGTGGATGGACTTAGAGCAGAGCCCTGCTACACATTCATGAGTGCACAGGGAGCAGAGTAGGGGCTGAGGACCCAACCTTGTGGAGCATCAGTGTTGAGAATAATCGTAGTGGAGATATTGCTGCCTATCCTTACTGATTGCAGTCTTTTGGTCGGAAAGTCAAGGAGCCAATTACAAAGGGAGGTTTTAACTCCCAGGATCTGGAGTTGGGTGATGATTTTGCTTGGAATAATAGTACAGTATTGAAAGTGGAACTGTAGACAATAAAAAAAATTGATAATTTGAAGATGAGGTATAGGAGTTTCCTATATGGATGTGAAATCTGTTTCCCACTCTTGTTTTATCTTTCTTGCATTTGAATGGCATAATCAAACAAAATGAAGGAAATATTAAATCTTACGAGTATTTAGTGCAGCCTCAGGGCCTGTATTGTGCAGAAGTTTTCTACAGGGAGATCACAATACACCACGTGTTTAAGTCATGGTAGCTGAGTAAAGTCTGTTTCAATAGGTATATAGATCCTCTAGTAGATAAACAGGTCCTCCCTGGGTTATTTCTCTCCCCACCAGCGTAGTTCTCCTGACATTCGAGAGCACTGAGCAATTGACCCTTATATTAGGCTGTGACATGTTTCTGCCAAAGGCTACATCTGACATGGTTCTTCTCACTGAAGCATAGAAGAGGACTATGTAGCATTTCTCCACCTGCTTTATTGAAACAGTACAATTATTAATAAACTTGACCAAAGAGGAAATTAATAATGAGCCATATTAGGGTGAAAAATTACATCTATGTGTTAAAGAAGTGTTTGTATTTACAGTATATAATGTATTTCATAACTTAAACTGCCATGAAGCACTTTGCAACCAAAGAAGTGTAACAACAAGAGAAACCCCAACTGTACATATTTCCTGGTTTAATGGTTTTCCTAACTTATAAAACTTTATGGTTGGTCTTCTAAATGATGGAAGGAGCATCTTACTGTAATTTTATTGAACACTGTTTTGATCAGAGGAACTAAAATGACCTCTGTTCTGTGATGAAACAATAATATAAATTAAACCAGTTTGCCAAATATTTTGTGTCCATTTTACAGAGGAATTAATTGTTTTTAATACACTTTTGAGTATGATCATTAAAAAGAAACATATTTGGAAATTTGTGAGCATAATTGTTAACTTTGAGGGAACCCAAACAATTCTAAGAGCAGGTATCAAAAATAAGTAAAAAGCAGGTGTATGTTTTAAAATGGCCTTTATAATTAATTTATAAATAAGGTAAAATGAAATTTTTAGAATGATTTTAGGATTTTTTTCAACAAAAATTGCAAAATGTTGAAATGATCTGAACCATATAATCTGAACAAGTCTGGAGAATTAGGATGCTTAATGAATGCTGATTCTAGTTAGCAATGTCATATGTGGAATAAACATTGAGTAACAATGATATTTTAATTGAATGAAAGCCACTTGTGTTCTTTCTAGTTTTTAAAAATAATGCAAAAATATTTGTATAATATGTCCTAGGTCCTTTGTTGTTGTTTTATATATATATATAATTGCAGAAGATTGGCAGTATAGTGGATGGTGAGTAAGACTATCAAAGTTTGCATTGAGATCTGGACCAGCTGGAAAAATGGTAGATGATCCTTTGTGACTTCTCAACTGCCCCTCATTATCCTTAGAATAATATTTTACTTTTAAACAGAGAACTAGACTTTATATGCTGTAGTATACAGCCTTCTTTTGTTGTTATAGTTCTTATCTTTTAATAATAGAGGTAAAAACTAGCCAAAGCTTTGAAATATATGCATAAATTGTATACAATTCTCCTTCCTTTTGACATCTGCTCACCTTGTTAATCAACAAGCATTGTAAAATTTCTTGTTAACGTTATATTTTGAATATACCTTCTTGTGTAACCTATCATCTCTGTTTTAAAATTGCTGCAGTTCTCTGTTTAGATAACACATTACAGATTTGGCTGTCACTTACTAATTCAGTTTCAGTTGTATTCTGGTGGCTTTATTTATTTGCATTTTCTACCATGCATGCATAATAATTTCAAGGCAGAAATTTAAATCTTAGAGCTGTTAACAACTGAGTGGTGTCTTTCTGAGAGTGTTTAAAGATCACCTTTCTCTCTACTTAAAAGACTGGAACATCACTTAAAATTAAAGTTACTAGTTTTCACTCATTCTGTTTTAACAGTGTTTTGTAACTCAGATTTGTATTTCTACCACTGAAATATGTGTTTCACTGCACTATTCTCCTGGCATTTGCTACTGTCTTTATTCACTTAACGCTCTATTACATGTCCCTCAGCTTTGATCAATCTATATCTTTAATTTACAATGAATCCCCAAATACCTGTGCTGTTCTGTCATCAACACAGAGACTAAAATACTATGGTTAACTTTAGATCAATGTTGGGTATTCTATCCAGCTTTACTCTGCTCTGCTTCAGTATAGTGGTTTAGCAGAGCCATTTCAAAGACAAGGTGTGCTCATTCCCTGGTATGGGTGGGAGATTTCCTTCTCCGAGGCATTTTATTGCACATATTTCAAAGTTCAAATTAAATTTATTACTAAATTACATACGTGTCACCATATACAACCCTGAGATTCATTTTCTTGCAGGCATTCACAGTAAGAAAATTATTCTCAGGGTAATATGTGGCATATTTTTAGAATGGGCCACTAGTTTTACGGTCAACGTTGTTGAGACTAGTCTTTATTTTTAAGTTCCATTATTTTTTATTTAATTACATTTAAATTCTCCTGCTACGGAAGTGGCGTTTACATTCTTCAATTTCTTGTCTAGTAATTTAACCAATATACATCATTCCTTCAAAGATATGCTTCAGCTATTAAAGTTCACAGGCACTTAATTGATTTTGCTGCAGACCAACAGAAATAGACCATTTTGAAAGCTTCTCCAGTTGGAGCTCATAAATCCAATTATTAAAGAAGGGGAGAATGTTGGAATTATTATAGCAGATCAGGTAGGATCTTTGGAGAGAGAAAAACATGTAGCATCTTTGGTTGATGACCTTTCATCACATGAAAGGTGATCAAACATGGTATTTTCCCTCATCTGCGGACCTTGCCTAGTTGACTGAATATTTCCAAAATTCTTTTTTCATATTTCAGATTTCCGGCACTTGCAGAGACTTTCACACTGAAGTAAAGCACATTCAACAATATTACTATGTCAAATGACATGTGATTATAACTCTCCTAATAATATATAAGTAAAATAATAATGGGAAAAGGCTGGGGAATCAGATTTAAAATTACTTTATTTTTATTTAAGGATCATTTCTATAGCTCCTCATCTCATGTTTTAAAGCGTTGTATAATGTTTTTACTTCAGGTACCATTTCCCACCATCTAGTCCAGTAAATGGAATAATGTAATTTGCTTTGTAAGCCCAATGTGGATTCTGTCCTAAATAACCTTTTTTTTAATTATTTTAGTGTTGTTTTCCAGTTTCACCTTGGCAGTTGCAAAGGAACATGACACCTTGCAGGTATGACCTCATTGCATATTAATGCACATTTCCAAATATGAAAAACAATGAACAGATAAAATCAAAGCATGGCTATATTTATAAATTGTGCAAGGTTTGCTCTATCAGATGTATTTGTCAATTTGATATTGTAATTTTTCAGCTCTTACATATTAAAGGAATGAGAGTGCAATTATTTTTCTCCTAAACAGTGTTATAGTTTAGTCATATCTGATATCGTTCAGATAATTGGAGAAGTATACTCTGGGAAAAAAAAACTGCCATAACATTTAATATTTTTCCTTGAACTCCTGTATGCTAGTATTCAGAAAATCGTTTTAGGAGAGGTTGTATTTAGGTATGTAGAAAAGTATATGTACAGTTTCATGAGTTTTGCAGAATTGCTGTTAACTGCTTAGTCATCAGCAATTTTTTGCATTAAACTATTTTGTACTCAAATGTCAGTAAGACGAAAGAGCTGATTGTGGACTTCTGGAAGGGTAAGACGAAGGAACATGACATACCATTTCTCACAGAGGGATCAGAAGTGGAGAGAGTGAGCAGTTTCAAGTTCCTGGATGTCAAGGTCTTTGAGGATCTAACCTGGTCCCAACATATTGATGCAGTTATAAAGAAGGCAAGACAGCGGCTATACTTCATTAGGAGTTTGTAGAGATTTGGTATGACAACAAATACGCTCAAACACTTCTATAGATGTACTGTGGAGAGCATTCTGACAGACTGCATCACTGTCTGGTATGGGGGGGGGGGGCGCGCGTGCTACTGCACAGGACCGAAAGAAGCTGCAGAGGGTTGTAACTTTAATTGGCTCCAACTTGGGTACGAGCCTACAAAATACCCAGGATATCTTCAAGGAGTAGTGTCTCAGAAAGGTAGCATCAATTATTAAGGGCCTCCAGCACCCAGGGCATGCTGTTTTCTCACTGTTACCATCAGGTTGGAGGTACAGAATCCTGAAGGCACACGATTCAGGAACAGCTTCTTCCCCTCTGCCATTCAATTCCTAAATGGACATTGAACCCGTGAACACTACCTCAGTTTTTTTAATATATTATTTCCGTTTTTTGCCCGAATTTTAATCTATTCAATATACGTCCACTGTAATTGATTTACTTATTGTTATTATTTTTTCTTCTATATTATATATTGCATTGAACTGCTGCTGCTAAGTTAACAAATTTCACGTCACACGCCGGTGATGATAAACCTGATTCTGATTCTGATTCTCTACCAAACTGATTGATGCTCAGCATGATTACTTTGAGTGAACGGTTCCTTCTAGGTGGAAAGGATCAACGACCTATGATGATGGTAAATTCTAAACAAAAATCAAGTCATGGAAATTGTATTAACTGAGTGCCCAAAATCTTTTTGTTGACAACATGAATTTGTTTATTCTATCTTTAAAGCAGTCAAAGCCTTGAATTTTGATAGTGCAATAGTCATTTTTTTAGTTTGAATAGTTTTGTCTGCATGGAAATTGGCTAAAAAAGAAATAGCCTGATATTTGAACATTTTGTTTTTTACGTTCATTATTAGGTCTATTGTTACACTTTGGGTTCGGTAACTTATTTAAATTAAGTGCTGTTGAGCTGGATAAATAACTCCTACCCTATAAAAGCATCTCTTTTAAAACAGCATGCACATATCAAAATAAAACAACTGAAGTAATGTCGAGGAACACACAAAAGAGCTGGAGGAACAGGCAGCAGTCAATATTTCAGATTATGACCCCTCACGAGGAATGAAGCATCAAATGTCCATTTCCCTCCATAAATGCTACCTGACCATTGAGTTCATCCAGCATCTACAGTCTCTTGTGTATTCAGGCAAAATTATGTCACCATTTTGTTTTAAGTTTATGATAGTTATAAGAAAGTTTAAATTCTGTATTGCTTGCAGTTCTGCCATGCGTTCTAGCCTGGACAAATGGAAGCATGGCAGTTGTTTAAGGTTTGAATTGAAATATGTTGCATATTAGAATTTCAGTAAACTGAACATAATTTCACAAATCAGTTCTCTAGTTTTTCACCAATATCAATAGTCTTCATTAGAAACGTTGTAAAAATAAATGATGAAAAATTATGGAAGGTGAATAATGATCGGTGTGGACATAATGGTGTCCTGTCCCCATTTTGAAGTTTGAAGGTAAAATCATTGTCAAGAATGTGTCAGTACTACTATATGCATAAAGTCAAAAGAGAAGTAATTTAGGGGAAATATAGTACTGTGCAAAAGGCTTGGGCGCATATATTTACCTAGGGTGCCAAGACCTTTGCACAGTACTATATTTGCCAATGTGGAGCAGAGAGTGAATTTGTAAATCTGGAGGGAGCAAAGGATGCTGAGAATGGCGAGGGTGGAGCGCTGTGGGAAGGGTGTGGGACAAGTGGCAGGGAAAGAGTGCCAGAGATTGGGGGGGGGGCATGATAGTGGGGAGGATGGCGCAGGTGCAGACACACCCAGCTCTGTGACACCAAGCAACTTGATTTCAAACAATTGGTTTATTGATCATTACAGAATGTCTGTTTGGTGCTTCCCGCTCCCTCCATTCTTCCTTCTCCTTTCTCCAACCATGATTCCCCTTTACCTGCACCCTTCCCACTCTCAGTCCACAGTAGAGACCCATGTCAGAATCGGGTTTATCATCACTCACATATATTATGAATTTTTTTTGTGCACTGGTACAGTACATTACATAAAATGACTACATAACTGTGCAGAAGTATAAGGTCCCCTAGCTATATTTGTATATCTGTGTAAGAGTTTGCATGGTACTGTATTAATGATTGATTCTAGCTTTAATATTGTTAATCTTGTTACTTGAAACACAAAAATGGTTGAAAAACTTGTGCTTTTGCAGTAAAATCTACAATCTCTGCGCTTATGTTCATTTTCAATATTTACAAAATTTGTTTTTCGCAGGTTTCAGTGAACAGCAGTGAATCACACAAGACATCTATCGGTAGGTTTTCAGATAACACGTTTCTAAATTTCTGGGACTCAAGTAGACTTTCATGATACTTAACCACAGTATTTAGAATCTTTGATGTGGAATAAAAAAAAACTACATTGTTCTACTCTTCGGTTTTCTCTCCTCTTGAAGGCAGTAGTTCCCTGTCAGAGCTGATCATTATTGGAGATGCAGCCCGCTACAGCAGTATAAGATAGAGCAGAATCTGGCCTCACAGTTGTAACTGTACAGTGTGTAGAGTCGGGGGCTGAGGATACATGTTTGTGGTGCACCAGTATTCAGAATAATTGTGGAAGAGGTTTTGCTGCCTATCCCTATTGATTGCAGTCTGTTTGCCAGGATGTTATGAATCCAGTTGCAGAGGGAGGTGTTGATTCCCAAGGTCCGACATTTGGTGATGAGTTTGCTTGGAATTACAGTATTGAAGACGAAGCTGTAATTAGTAAACATTAGGCTGAAGTAGGTGTCTTTACTGTCCAGATGTTCCAGAGATGAGTGTGAGAGCTAGGATGATGGCATTCACCTTGGACTTGTGTCGGTGGTAGGCAAATTGTAGTGGGTTGAGATTGTCGGAAAGTTGGAGTTGATGTGTGCCATGACCAGCCTATCAAAGCATTTCATGGTGGTAGATGTCAGAGTCACAGAATGGTAGACGATGTGGCATGTTATCTGTTTTTCTTGGGTACTGGGATGATTGGGATTTGCTTAAAGTAGGAGGAAACCCCAGCCTGAAGCTGGTTTCAGAGATTGAAAGCTGGGAGAGGTTAAACATGTCTGCAAATACCCTTGCCACCTGATCCATATAAGATCTAAGGATGTGGGCAGGCCCTATGCTTTCCGCAGGTTCACTCCCTGCAAGGCTGATGGTACGCCTGCGATTATAACTGTAGAGTCCAGTGTACTGGATTCTGTCAGAGTGTGTGATGGCATACTTGTTCTCTTCAGTGTAAATGTGCATAAATGCATTATGCTAATCTGGAAGGGATGTGCTGTTGTTGGCATGCTGCCTGACTTTGTGATTTGTAATAATATATAAGCCCTGCTACAGATGATGTCTAGACGGGCTTGATTTTGGACTGGTACTGTCTCTTAACATCAATGATAGCTTTATGGAGATCCTATCTTGTTTTCTTATAAAGATCAGAGTTAGGTCACCTGATTTGAAAGCTGCAGACCTAGATTTCAGGAGCGATTGTGTCTGGACCTATGGTTAATAAATCTACCCCATCATATGCAGTGCTGTAAGATTAATGAATGACCATGGCAATAGGGATCACAACTTGATACAATTCTGGGTACCATTTGAGAGCGAGCAGCTTGGGTCCAATCTATTGTCTTTTACTTAAAAAAAAGACAATACAAGGAAAAGTCTGTAGATGAAAAATGACAGATGGTTAAGCAGCTCTTTCATAATACTTAGCAGAAATATATCCCAATCAGATAGAGAAATTTAATGAATATGATTTGTGGTTAACAAAATAAGGTCAAGGAAGATATTAAATTCAACAGTTATAGATAAAAATGGGGAAAAGGTTTTAGTACAGACTAGAAGGCTGGGTATTTTTCAGGTTCTAAAAGGCTAAGGAGGGAGAAAATTAATTATACACTGGCGAATAACATCAAATCAACCAGTAAAAAATTCTGTGGATGTTTAAAAAAAGGATGAGAGTATCTAAATGTGATACCCCTGAGAAGTAAGACTAATGAATTAATAACAGGCAACATGGAAACATCGGAGAAGTTAAATCAATACTTTGCATCAGTTTTCATGTTGGAAGACACTGAACACATCCCAAAGACAACAGATGGCCTGATTTCAAATAAAAGGAAGAACTTGTAACAATAGTAATCACAAAGAACAAACTACTGTATTGAAAAAAGTAATGGGTCTGAAGGTGAGCAAGTCATTAGAAGCCAGTGGTCTACATCCAAGGTTTTTAAAGGCAGTGGAGCAATTAGTTAAGCAACACACATCAAAGTTGCTGATGAACGCAGCAGGCCAGGCAGCATCTCTAGGAAGAGGTACAGTCGACGTTTCGGGCCGAGACCCTACGTCATGACTAACTGAAGGAAGAGCTAGTAAGAGATTTGAAAGTGGGAGGGGGAGGGGGAGATCCAAAATGCTAGGAGAAGACAGGAGGGGGAGGGATGGAGCCAAGAGCTGGACAGGTGATTGGCAAAAGGGATATGAGAGGATCATGGGACAGGAGGCCTAGGGAGAAAGACGAGGAGGGAAAAAGCCAGAGGATGGGCAAGGGGTGTAGTCAGAGGGAGAAAAAGGAGAGAGAGAGAAAGAATGTGTGTATATAAATAAATAACGGATGGGGTACAAGGGGGAGGTGGGGCATTAGTGGAAGTTAGAGAAGTCAATGTTCATGCCATCAGGTTGGAGGCTATCCAGATGGAATATAAAGTGCTGTTCCTCCAACCTGAGTGTAGCTTCATCTTTACAGTAGAGGAGGCCGTAGATAGACATATCAGAATGGGAATGGGATGTAGAATTAAAATGTGTGGCCACTGGGAGATCCTGCTTTCTCTGGCGGATGAGCGTAGGTGTTCAGCGAAACGATCTCCCAGTCTGTGTCGGGTCTCACCAATATATAGAAGGCCACATCGGGAGAAAGGGACGCAGTATATCACCCCAGCCGACTCACAGGTGAAGTGTCGCCTCACCTGGAAGGACTGTCTGGGGCCCTGAATGGTGGTAAGGGAGGAAGTGTAAGGGCATGTGTAGCACTTGTTCCGCTTACAAGGATAAGTGCCAGGAGGGAGATCAGTGGGGAGGGATGGGGGGGACAAATGGACAAGGGAGTCGCGTAGGGAGTGATCCCTGCAGAAAGCAGAGAGAGGGGGGCAGGGAAAGATGTGCTTAGTGGTGGGATCCTGTTGGAGGTGGCGGAAGTTACGGAGAATAATATGTTGGACCCGGAGGCTGGTGGGGTGGTAGGTGAGGACCAGGGGAACCCTATTCCTAGTGGGGTGGTGGGAGGATGGAGTGAGAGCAGATGTGCGTGAAATGGGGGAGATGCGTTTGAGAGCAGAGCTGATGGTGGAGGAAGGGAAGCCTCTTTCTTTAAAAAAAGAGGACATCTCCCTCATCCTGGAATGAAAAGCCTCATCCTGAGAGCAGATGCGGCATGAAATGGGGGAGATGCGTTTAGTTAGAAATTAGTTGTAGATTTTTAAAACTCAATGAAAATTTTGGGAGAGCAGGATTAGAAAACTGTAAATATGGCACCATTGCTCAAGGCAAGCAAAACGAACACATACTGACACTTAATCAGTCTGACAGTTTTATAATTGATAATTGGTCATTCAAACTCCATTAAAATTTTAACATAATATGCATGGAATTAAACAATTGCAATTGCAGATACTATTAGTTGTACTCCTCTAGCTTTGCTTAAGAACGTGTCAAAGCCTTTGAGATCTATTTGTAACAGCAGATCGTTCATATATGCTATATAACTGCACATTTCTTGAAATATAAAAATAACAAAAATTACCCAAAGATTTAAGACTGCATTAGATTTTGGTGATGAACATTTGTTAAGTGGAGAAGTTACATAGGTTATATCATCAATCAAACTTTAAGGATTTCATACTAGTTTTATTAATTTGGTTTGAACTATGATAATGGATTCATTTATTATCCCACACAACAAAGCAGCATAAGCTGATGACCTTCCAAAGTAATTCATTGCTAACAAGAATATATGAAATGTGATTACAATTATCGTTTATGACGAAGCAAAATTGTTCTTTTGTTGGATAAAACTGTATTTCTTGTTATCAATAATTAATTCACTGTATTAAATGACACTTTCTAAAGATGTATGTATGTATGTCAGTAGCAGTGTTGGGCGAGGTAAGAAGATCCATGCATATAATTACTCATAAAGATATTGAACATTGTGTGCATAGTTATCAGCAGGAATCATGGTAATTCTTGAACTTTGAAGTTCTTGAGAATTTAGATCAATTTAACAGAAAATTAGAGTTCCTGTAGAAGTTCTGAACATTTTCTGTCAGATTTGCACTTGGAATTTACTGGAACATTGTGTAAGGAAATGAAATAATTCCCTTTTACTTTTGCAATACCTTTGAAGTTGCAAAGAATCAGCCCCAAATTGTAGAGATTTACAACCAGTAAGATAATAATGCAAAACGAACATCTGTTTTCAGTTTTATTAATTGTGTTAATTTTACTGATTATTTAGTAGAGTAATTACAAAATTGCTACATAACTGAAATTTACAATTACAACAGTAAAATTGTAGGATTAAGGTGAGAGGGGAAAGATTTAAAAGGGACCTGAGGGACAACTTCTTCATGTCGAGGTTGGTATATGAAAAGGGGTGCTGGGGAACATTTAAAATTAATTTTGACTGGTACGTAACTGGCTATGAGCCAAACCAGGCAAATGGGATCATCTTGGCATGGATGAGTTGGGCTGAAGGGCCTTTTTCTGTGTTGTGTTGCTCTGTGACTCTGACTAAATGATTAACATGTTATTTTAGACTCTTAAGTGTAGAAAAAACTGACAGCCCAGCATCCTGTCATTCATCATCATCATTATGTGCCGTGTCATATGACATGGGTGATCATGGTCTTAACTATGACCGCGATTGTTCTTGGCAAATTTTTTGACGGAAGTGGTTTGCCATTGCCGCCTTCTGGGTAGTTGTCTTTACAAGACAGATTGCCCCAGCCATTATCTATACTCTTCAGAGATTGTCTGCCTGACGTCAGTGGTCACATAACCAGGACTTGTGATAAGCACCAGCAGCTCATGTGATCATGCTCTACCTGCTCCCGTGGCTTCATGGGACGCTGATCGGGGGTGGGGGGCTAAGCAGATGCTACACCTTGCTGGCTAGCTGAAGGTAGGAGTGCCTTACACCTCTTTTGGGAGGGATGTATCTCCACCCCATCCTGTCATTATAACAATGATTACTCCTTAAAATGACTTGGAATATACTGTGGGAAGTGGCAGAATTTAGCTACTGCTGAGGCTGTAAAAAATAACATAATTTTTTTTTACATTATCAATGCTGGGACAACTGTAGCAATCTTATTGTTGAATGAGTAGCTGAATCTTACAATATTGTCATTGTACAGTTAAAAGAAAACGGAATAAATTGCCAGAGGACAATTGTCCATTGAAAAGGATAGTCCTGTTTTTATAATTGTCCAATTACACAAGGTTCAAGAAGAAATTAACGGTTGACTGATTTGCTAGTGGTGGAGGTGAAATTGTCAGTTACACTCAAGAGATAACTAGCTGTAGTAATGGTAGGGGGATAGGGAGTGACTTTAAACAAGACCTACAAGACCTGATTCAGTTGTTTGATGAGGTCACAAAGATGATTGATGAGAGTAGAGCAATAGATGTTGTCTAGGTGAATTTTCGTAAGGCTTTTAACTTAGTCCCTTATGGTAGACTTGATTCAGAAAAACAAGATGTATGGGATCGATAGTGACTTGGGAAATTGGATTCAGAATTGGCTTGTCCAGTGAAGGTGGATGGTAATGGTGGAGGGGTATTATTGTAGTTGGAGGACAGTAGGTCCAGTCTCTCTTAATCAGACACTTGTGAGCTGCGGCACTTTGAGAGGTAAAATGTAAGAGGAAAATATTTAATAAGTGGTGGGACCCTTGGGAGCAAGGGTCTTGCCACTTAGTATTTATTTTAAGAGGGATCTTGGAGTCAAGGAAGAGCTTCCTGGAATTGACAACACAAGTGGATAGGGTGGTAAAGAAGGCTAATGGCATGCTTGCCTTCATTGATAGGAGTGATGGGAGAATAAAAAGAGAGAACTTGCGTTACAACTGTGTAAAACTTCTGTTAGGCCAAATGTGGGGGATCGTGTAGTTCTGTTTGCCACGTGACTAGAAGGATATGGAAAGGATGTGGAAGAGTTTTAGCAAGATGACTGATAGGGACTGGTTGGACAAATTTGGATTGTTTTCTCTGGAGCATCAGAGGCTGAGGGGTTACCTGAATGATATGTATAAAGTTATGTAATGTATACATAGTGTAGGTATTCAGAGTCTTTTTTCCCCTGATCATGATTTTAATGTGAGCTGGGAAAAGATTGAAGCTTATGTGGCAAGTATTTCTACACAGAGAGTGGAAGGTGTTTGGACAAGCTGTCCGGGGAGATGGTGGAAGCACACACAACAGCAACTTTCAAAAATAATTTAGCAGGCGCGTCAACAAGTAGGCGATGGAGAGATACAGACTACATGTGGGAAGATGGGATTATTTTGATTTGGCATCAAAGTTGGCATAGAATTTGTAGGCCAGTGGGTGTGTTTCAGTGCTGTACTATTCTATGTTGTTAGAAGGTATTCTGGAGTTATGGAATTGTGTGGAAGTTAGATATTATTTAAAAAAAGAGACAGTTTTCAAAAATTAAGTATTCACAATTTAAATTCCACCGATACCTTAAGGCCATTGAAGCCAATGCATTGAGTGCCTTTTTCTTGGGAATGCCTGCAGGAATATGAGTCTCAGGGTAGTAGTATACAGTGACATATACAGTATGTACTTTGATAATAAATTTAATTTGAACTTCAAGTTTTTAATTCTGTATCATTGTAACTACACAGCACAAGACAAAAGTTGAATGTTTACTTTAATTAGCCTCCATTAAAATCTTCCTGATGAAATCAGTGTCAGATTTATTATCACTTGTATGAAATTTGTTGTTTTGTGGCTGCAGTTTGGTGCCAGATAGAAACATTACTGTAAGTTACAATGAAGAAATCCATTAAGCAGAGAGAACTCGTGAAGTGGTGTTCAATGGTTCATGGACCATTCAGAAATCTAATGAAGTGGGGATGTATATATAATTACTGTGTGTAATGTATAGATAGGGTAGGTAGTCGGATGGTAATTATGAGAAGGCGGCATGTTCTGGATGGTGAGGGTCTTTGTTAATGGATGCTTCCTTTTAAGGCACTATCTCCTGAAGATGTCCTTGATGTTGGGGAGGCTCGTGCCAGTGATTGAGCTGGCTGAGTCACAGCCCTCTTACAATCCTGTGCATTGGAGCCTCCATACCACGCACTGATGCAGCCAGTTAGAATGCTCCCCACTGTATATCTGTAGAACTCTGATAGAGTCTCTGGTGACATACCAAATTTCCTCCTCATGAAGTATTGCTTTTGACTTGCTTTCTTTGTGATTGCATCAATATGTTAGGCCCAGGATTGATCCTGTGAGATGCTGATGCCCAGGAAGTGAAACTGATGTCTGTTTCCACTGCAAATTCCTCAATGATGAGTGGTGTGTGTTCTCCTGACTTTCCTTTCCTGAAGCCCACAATCGATTGCTGTCGCTGAGTGTAAGGTTGTTGTTGCTACACACTTAACCAGCCGATCTGTCTCGATTGTGCATGCTTCCTTGTCACCGTCTGACTTCCTCCCAACAACAGTGGTGTCATTAGCAAATTTATGAATAGAGTTTGAGCTGTGCATAGCTACATAGTCGTGAGTGTAGAGAGAGTAGAAACGTACACGTCCTTGAGGTGTACCTGTGTTGATTGTCAGCGAGGAAGAGATATTATTACTGTTCTGTACTGACTGTGGCCTCCTGTTGAGGAAGTCAAGGATCTAGTTGTAGAGGGAGGTACAGAGGCCCAGGTCTTGAAGCTTGTTGGTTAGTACTGAGGGAAGGCCCTGAGTGGTCATCTCCTCTACTAACTATATTGAAGACACATCACTGATTTAATATAGTTCAAGGCATGTCTGTTTTGTCATTTAATATTCTGGTTGTTTGTACATTCAGGGAGCTATTCCTCAACACCATAACAAATGAGGTACAGCATATTTTGGGTATTTGGTGTTTTGTACTCACAAACCCTCACACCAGCTACTAGGATTTGAATATTCAAAGGAGTTTGGGATTTGGGATATTAATTGAGGTGTACTCCCACTGTGAATATGTAGTTCTGTAAAAGTTACCACACTACAATAAAAATGTTAAAGTGGTAATTTTTGAGATGACAGTTAATCATCTATTGTTCTTTTTGTATTAAAAAATGTACAAAACATCACTGTACTTTCCAGGTGGGGAGGGGAGAAATAGATTCCCCAGTAGGCCTGTTTGTGGTGAATAAAGACCTTTTATAGCAACCAGCTTCAGCATCTCTGATGATTCATTTCACAGTCACCTCATATGTTATATATCCGTTCTTCTTCATCCATAAATATCCCCTTGTGAAGATATTGGTAAAGTTTAATCAACACCTTTTTATGTGGAATTTCAGTCATGTGCACAAGAATGCCACGTCATTTGTTACAATGCTTTTAGTACTTTGGTACTATTTTCAAAGTGTGTGCTTTGAATTGGGAATATTCATTGAGATTGGGGGTAAATGTCAGCTGTAATTGCTGAAAATGTTTGATAAAGAAAGAAACTGCTGGAAAACTGAACTAGTTAGGCAGCATCTCTGGAAAGGTAAACCATTACAGCTTCAGGGTTGGAGCACTAACAGCACATTATGTGAAATTCCTCAGTGCATGATTGAAATTCCACATAAAATGGGTCAATTCATGAGGTAATGGAATATGTATGGATAACGCAAAGTGTTTGATTTGTGCTGCTTTCATCAGGTCTTTCCCTATTTTTCCAACATTATGCAGCAAGGTACTTCTTAAATGCTGTAAATGTTTTCACCTCTTCTACTAAGCAGATCTGAGCATTGATCAATCTCTGCTTGAATATTAAGTGGGACTACATTTTTGCAAAATATACTAACTGCTTTATTTGCAAAATAATGGAGTATGCTTTTTAAACAGCAAAGCTTCCTTTGGCAGTTTATTCCGATTTGAATACTTTCTGCTAAAGGGTCTGGGACCTGAGATTAACTGCTTCTCTTTCCACAGATGCTACATGACTTGCTGAGTTTTTCCAGCATTTTGTTTTTAATACTCACTGAAATCAACTTAGAATGTTTTGCCTAATTTATCAATAATCTGATGATGTCTCTGATAAATTTAGATATTATTTATTTTTTATTCCAACATTTAAGTTCTTTATGAATAAGGTGAATTTGTTTCAACAGTTACAATCTTTTCAAGGATGAGTGATTTGTAAAACTGTACTGTACTGGTTGGAACGATATAGGCTACATTAATCAGATAGAAGAAGATGTAATAGTAGAAGGAATTATGCTCAGTTTCAGATGATTCTCAAGTAATTGGCAAATATTCATATTAGAGAAATATTCTGTTTCCTAGTAGTAATATTAGGTAGCTATATGTAAAGTTTACAAAAAATGATTTTGAATAATTCTTCATATTATTAACATTATATCAAGGCAATGATATATTAGTACAATGTCATTTTACTCTTAGTGTGACTCTTGTTTTACAGAACTGAATGAAGTTGTCTTTGTCATTCAAAGCCAAAAGCAATCTTTCCATGCAAGTCAAGCAACAAAACTGAAACAAGACATCTTACTGCAGGCTGAGGCCTTTAGTCAAGTAAGTACCTCAAAATAGCACAGCTACAACAATCCATTCTGTGGTCATTTAATTGTTTGTAGTTGTATGTGTTAAAAGGTTGAACTACATTTTTTCAGTTTTTGTTTGTTCATTATGTGTCGTGTCATATAGCATAGGCAATCATGGTCTTTACATGACCATGATTGTTCTTGGCAAATTTTTCTACAGAACTGGTTTGCCATTGCATTCTTCTAAGCAGTGTCTTTACAAGATGGGTGACCCCAACCATTATCAATACTCTTCAGAGATTGTCTGCCTGGCATCATTGGTCACATCACCAGGACTTGTGATTTTCACCATCTGCTCATACGACCAACCACCACCTGCGCCCATGGCTTTAAATGATCCTGATCGGGGAGCTAAGCAGGTGCTACACCTTACCCAAAGGTGATCTGCAGGCTAGCAGAATGAAGGAGAGCATTACACCTTCTTTGGTAGAGACACATCTCCACTCTGTAACCCCTTTTTCAGATTTAGTTCATTTAAATCATAAAATTCATCTCTGATTTTACTTTATGTAATCTGCATTTGACTTAGTACAGAACAAAGATGAATTAGGTTATAGGATATTTAATTTGGTTACTTATTACATGTATCAATGAAAAGCTTATCTTGCATTATGCTCATACATTTCAATTCATTTCACAATGCATTGAGGTAGTACAAGGTAAAATAACAACAGTGCAGAATCAAGTGTTACAGTTCATGAGTTAGATTGTGAGGTCAAGAATCCATCTTATCATACTGGTTGTATGATGTTGTATGACATCTTTTTGCTGATATGTTGCTAATAAATACAATATCCTTTTAAAGCAAGTAAAAGACAAAGGTCTCTGGACTAAAACAGTTGCTGCCCTCAGTGTCAGAGAGTTGGCTTCAATCCAGACATTGAGTGCTGTCTGGGTATAGTTTGCATTTTCTCTCTATGACCGTGGAGTTTTCTTCCAGGTGACCTGGTTTCCTCCCTTATCTCAAAGGCATGTTGTTTAATTATTTAATTAAGTTGTCTCTATTGAGTAGACAAGTGGTAGGATCGGGAGTGAGCTGATGAGAGCTGGGAAGAATAAAAATGTTTTTAATGTAGGAATTGAATTGAATTGAATTGAACTGACTTTATTTCTTACATCCTTCACATACATGAGGAGTAAAAATCTTTTGTTACGTTACCGTCTGAATGTGCGATGTGCAAATTAGTGATTTGTAATAAATAGTATGGCAATTAGAATAGTAGTTGTAATAATACAATAAGATTATGTCTTACAGGACAGTCAATATAGTTTAGAAATACAATTATGTCAGCGTGAATTAATCAGTCTGATGGCCTGGTGGAAGAAGCTGTCCTTGAACCTATTGGTCCTGGCTTTAATGCTGCAGTATCGTTCCCGGATGGTAGCAGCTGGAACAGTTTGTGGTTGGGGATGACTCAGGTCCCCAGTGATCCTTCAGGCCCTTTTTACTCACCTGTTGCTGTAAATGCCCTGAATAGTGGGAAGTTCACATCTACAGATGCCCTGGGCTGTCTGCACCACTCTCTGCAGAGTCCTGCGATTGAGGGAAGTACAGTCCTCATACCAGGCAGTGATACAGCTGGTCAGAGTGTTCTCAATTGTGCCCCTGTAGAAAGTCCTTATGATTTGGGACTCATGCCGAACTTCTTCAACTGCATAAGCTGAAAGAGGCACTGGTGTTTTTTTCACCACACCGCCAGTATGTACAGACCAAGTGAGTTCCTCGGTGATGTGGATGCTGAGGAACTTAAAGCTGTTCACCCTCTCAACCCCAGATCCATTGATGTCAATAGGGGTTAGCCTATCTCCATTCCTCATGTAGTCCACAACCAGCTCCTTTGTTTTTGCAACATTGAGGGAGAGGTTGTTTTCTTGACACCATTTTGTCAGGGTGATGACTTCTCTGTAGGCTGCCTTGTTATTGTTTGAAATAATGCTAATCAATTTAGTATCATCTGCAGTTTTAATTAGCGGATTGGAGCTGTGGGTGGTGACACAGTCATGGGTGTGCAGAGAGTAAAGGAGGGGGCTTAGGGCAGAGCCCTGGGGACCTCCTTTGTTGAGGGTCAGAGGGGCAGAGGGGAGGGAGCCAATCTGCCGGTGATCTGATGGGAAGACCAAGATCCAGCTGCACAAGGCAGGGTGAAGGCCGAGGTCTCTGAGCTTCCTGTCGAGCCTGGACGGAGTTATGGTGTTGAATGTTGAACTGTAGTCTAAGAGCAGCATTCTAATATAAGCATCCCTCCTCTCCAGGGATCTTCGGATAGTGTGTAGAACTGTGGTTATTGCGTCATCTGTCGATCGGTTGTGTCAGTTGGTGAATTGTTGGGGTCCAGTGTGGATGGTAGCATGCTGCAGATATAGTCCTTGACCAGCCTCTCAAAGCATTAGTGTAAATAATTGTTGACAGTACGGGCATGGTGTTCAAAGAGCCTATTTCCGTGTCATTACTCCATGATCCTAAAAAAGAATAGATGGCTCAGAAGGTTTGGATTACATATATGTAAACACCAGAAATGTATTACCAAAGGCAGAGGAGCTTCAGGTGCATTTAACTATGTGAGATCTTGGTTTTATCAGAAACAGCTTTATTATCACTGATGTGAAAGTTTTTGTTTTGAGGCAGCAGTACTGTGCAAAGGTATAATTGCCCGTCAGGCTGGGCTCATCGGCCTTGGTTGGTAGCCAGCCTAGGAGAAGGACAACTCTGATTCCAAACCCAGGTAGATGGGACTTGTTAGCCTTGCCAGGCAGTCTGTCTAGGAGAAGGGAAACTCTGATACTCAACCTACAGCTTTGTGGTCACCACAGCTCACCGTGCCATTGTAGAATGCCTCCCAGCCTAAAGAGTGGAACAGTCTGTGCGCACCAATCCTCACTATAAACCTATGCAGCGCAGGCAGGAAGAGAAGTCCTACAGTGATGGAGAAGGGGCGAAATGACAGGTGTTAGATGACGCTGGAAGTCGCAGTCTCAACTCTGCATGTAGGTGGCCCAGACCCGTGGGTCATCTGTCTGCCCCTCTTGATCCTCGCAAGCAAAGAACCAGCCATCATCATCACTGTGCAAAGGCATAAAGTTACCATAAATTACAAAACAACTAATGCAAAAAAAAAGGAATGAAAGTTACTGTTCATGGATTCATGGACCATTCAAAAATCTGATGGCAGAAAGGAATTTGCTGTTCCTAAATCACTAAGTGTGGGTCTTTAGCCTCCTGTACCTCCTTCCTATTGGTAGAATGAGAAGAGGGCGTGTCCCAGATGGTGAGGGCCCAGAGTGATGGATGCTGCCTCCTTGAGGCACCGCCTCACGAAGATATCCCTGATATTGGGAGGATTATGCCCTTGTGGAGCAGGCTGAGTAAAACTCTGTTGCTTCTTGTGATTCTGTGCATTGGAGCCTCCATGCCTGGCTGTGATAGAGCCAGTCAGAATGTTCTCCACTGTACAGCAGTAGAAATTTGCTGGAGTCTTTGGTGATGTACCAAATTGACTCAAACTCCTTTTGAAGTTGAACTACTGGCTTTCCTTCCTTGTGATTGCATCAATATGTCGGACCCATGATATATCCTCCAAGATGTTGATACCAAGGAACTTGAAGCTGCCCACCCTTTCTCCTGCTGACTTCTTAATAGCAAAGACCTAGCTGGAAAAAAAGGCAAGAATGGCGCTAAATATGTTTGGATAAAAGGAATTCTCACTCTGACTCCTCATCATTTTTTCTGCAGTCCTGATGAAGGGTCTCGCCCTGAAACATCGACTGTACTCTTTATTGTAGATACTGCCTGGCCTGCTGAACTCCTCCAGCATTTTGTGCCTGTTGCTTGGGATTTCTAGATTCTACAGATTTTCTCTTGTTTGTGTCTGGATAAAAGATGTTCAGGAAGGATAGGGGAAGATAAAGAAGAGGGCAATTGAGTATTGATGAAGGAGAATATTGTAGTGCTGGAGAGAAGATACCCTGGCACAATCAAGCTCATCTATGTTATTTGGAACTAAGAAACATTAGAGGTGTGATTATATTACTGGGCTTTTCAATTGGCTGCTTACCAGGAAGATGTATTCAGAAACAATTTGCAGGGAAATTGTAGAGATTTGCCAAACACTTTAGGGTAGTGAAACTGGAGGACTTCACTTTCAAAATATAGACCCAGATAGCAATAATGGCTATAGAGAGGAGACGTTTTTGAGTCGCATTCAGGAGAAAACAACATTAGTTATTGTTAATTTGTCCCAGTTGGGAAAGCAGTTTTTTTGCGCTTGGTTCTTGGAAGAGATTAAAACCAAGTGAAGCAGGTATCAGTTGGGGAATTTATAGGAAACAGTGATAACAATAATATGTGGTTTCAAAAAAAAAATAATGCAGACCAGTCTGTGATTTAAAAAAAGTCTATAGGGGAAGGGTCAGGTTCATTGCAGTAAGAGGTGAACTTGCCTTAGCAGGTAGAGTGGAGGTGTTTTTTTCTCTATGATCTAGGTACGTTCCTATGAGGAAAAAGCATAGAGAAGTTAAAGTCATGGCTAACCAGAAGATAAAAATCAGCGAAAAAAAAAGCTCGATTTCTGGTTGTTGACGCAAGTGTGAACCAGGCTGATTGAAAGGAAAAAACAGTGGATGGAAAAGGAAAATAGAAAGAGAAACAGAGTTTAGAAGACAGAGACTAGCAGCAGTCATAAAACTCAAAAATACTGACGTGAAGAAGAATTGTAAGAATAAAAGTGAAGCTGATCAGAAATCAAATGGAAATTCACTCATTACGCCAGAGGGCAAAGGTAAGGGAAGGTGCTAAACAAGAAAAGTTTTCACCAAGGACAATATTCTATTAGAGAACCATCGAAGCTGAGATTCTGGATGGACTAAAGATTATTAAAGAGGAGGTACAAGAAAAATAGTTTGCCTAGTTTTGGTGTATCTTATATAATCCAGGTGAAATCGATCCTTGACTGCTGATAGATGTAATGGAGAAAATTGCCTTAAACCTGAATTTTCCAAGCAACTATAAATTCGTGGGTGGTATCTGAGGTATGGAAATTTGCATATGCTATATCCTTATTCTAAAAAGGGTGCAGGATAAACCTAGCAATTGCAGACAACATGCAATCAGTCCTGACGAAGGGTCTCGGCCTGAAGCGTCGACTGTACCTCTTCCTAGAGATGCTGCCTGGCCTGCTGCGTTCACCAGCAACTTTGATGTGAATTGCAGACAACAATTAATATTATCATGGTATCTTATCTGGAGGCTTTGTTAACAGTCATACAAGTGTTTTTTGAAAGTTTTGTTCAGTGCATTTGGATTTGTTGGGGTAAACGTATAGCATTATGAAGTTTAATACCATGCATACTGAAAATGAAATTGATTTGGTATGTAAACAACAGCAATTCTGCAGATGCTGGAAATTCAAGCAACACACGTCAAAGTTGCTAGTGAATGTTCACCAGCAACTTTGATGTGTGTTGCTTGATTTGGTATGTGAAGGAATTAGCATCTAACACTAGGTGGCAGTGCTGCCCTGAGGCTCTGTGCCTTAGAGCTTCATTTGTGTTTGAAGTCTTTTAATTTTATTTTGACATCACCTTAAACAAAAAAAGAGAAAATTCTGTTGTTTTGACCCCCTGAAATAGTTTTACTTTGAAATCTCTTTCCAACTGTTTATTTACTTAATTAATTGATTTAGTGATGCAGTGCGGAATAGGCCCTCCCAGCTCTTTGAGCCACGCTGTGTAGCAATCTTCAACAACCCGGATTTAACCTTAACCTGATCATGGGACAACTTACAATGACCAATTAACCTACCTGGTACATCTTTGGACTGTGGAAGGAAACTGGAGGACCTAGAGAAACCCACACACTCCATGGGGAGGACGTACAGATACTCCTTATAGAGGATGTCGGGATTGAACTCTGAATTCCACCCCGAGCTGTAATGGTGTCATGCTAACTGTTACACTATCATGGTGCCTCTTCTTTATTGCGAAAGACAGTAACTTATGCTGAAGTATGAGTTAATGGGATTGTAGTTCTGTCGTTGTATATTTTCCAAATGGCAATTTTTAGCTTCAGACAAGATAAGTGAAGACAAACCATATAACAAAACATAGATTTGGAGGCTTAACACTATATTACAAAGCCATTGTGATTACAGAAAGACTGGTTCAGCATGAAATGGTCACCAGTGAGGAATAAAGGGAAATGCACACAAAATGCTGGAGGAACTCAGCAAGTCTGGCAGCGTTTATGGAGAAGAATAAACAGAAGACATTTTGGGCCGAGATATCCTTCAACAGGACTGAAAAGGAAGGTGGAAGAAGCCAGAATAAGAAGGTGGAGGGAGGGGAAGGAGTTCAAGTTGGCAGGTGATATGTGAGACCAGGTGAAGAGGAAAGTGGGAGGGTGGGAGAGAAGGGGATGAAGTGAGAAGCTGGGCGTTGATTGGTGGAAGAGGTAAAAGGCTGAAGATAAAAGAACACCCACATACCTTCCTCCTCATCTGGTTCACTTCTTCCCCCTTCCTTTCCAGTCTTGATGAAGGGTTTGGACTCATAACATCGATTGTTTATTCCTTTCCATAGATACTGCCTGACCTGCTGAGTTCCTCCAGAATGTTGTGTGTGTTGCTCTGAATTTTGTAGTGAGTTTGTTGTTGGACCAAAATCAGCATCTACTCACTTCTATTAGATAAATCTCAGTTGAACATATGGACATTGTAACATGAGCATCTGGGAAGCAGCTAAGAGTATGAATACTTTATGGTTCTTTATTCCTGTAGTCAAGGGACATTGAAAAGATCTGCAGTGTCTGGTTCTTCACAAAGACCAGAAAATGAATCTGAGTCGTTATGCTCAATATGCAGTTTACTGCTTTATCTGATTCAGTAATATACGCTCAGTGGCTACTTTACCCTGTACCTAATAGAGTGGCTACTGAGTATATGTTGCTGATCTCTGCTGCTAGACTTTGGTAAGGTTTGATATGTTAGGCATTCAGAGATGCTGTTCTGCACACCACTGTTTTAATGTATAGTTATTTGAATTACTGTCACTTCATGTCAGCTTGAACCACTCTGGCCATTCTCTGACCTCTCTCATTAACAAGGTATTTTCCCCGCAAATCTGCCTCTCAATGGATTTTAAAAAAATCTTTTACACCATTCTCTATGAACTCTAGAGATTGTTGTATGTGAAAATCCGAGGAGATCAGCAGTTTCTGAGATACTCAAACCACCATGTATTGGCAATGGTAACTAAAATACAGCAGTGGTATGCAGAAAAACATCTCCAAAAGCACAACATACCGAACCTTGAAGAGTTTGGGCTACAGCAGCACAAGAGCACACTGTGCTCCACTCCTGTACCTAATAAAGCGGCCGCTGAGTGTAGGTTAAAGAATAGTAGAGCAGAGGCAAGATGCTGCAGGATTCACTCTTGCTTCTATTCTGCATGCTCTTAATACGATTTACTGAACTTGTTTTACTTGTATCAAGAGTGAAATTATTCATATCTTCTCCCAAATTGTCCTCAGTTTTAAAACCACGCAGTCTGCGAGGTGTAAGAGTGGAAACATGTATAATACACTGAGCTGGCTGCATGCTAAGCTGCGTGGATGGAAAGTGTAGAGTTTCCTCGTAGAGGTTGTCCGCAGAAGATTTGTGGCTACTTCCGTGGTCAGATTACTGAAGGGGTTGGGAGTCCGAGGCCAGGGCCAGCGGCAAGCTATAAAGAACTCGTGGAGGCAGCTGAGCGAGGCAGCCACTGGTTAGGGATGAAGGTGAGTGAATGCAGCTGGGCTCTACAATGACCCATGGGTGGCCAGATGAGAAGGGGGGTGCCAGGTCACACTGCTGGGCTTAAATTGCTGAAACGTCTAAGAAGGGGGGTGCCTACCTGATGACCCCTGGAAAGCAGCTGCCACTTCCCAAGCTCCACCCCAAGATCTCTATGCTATGACCTGAGTTAGGATCTGCTTATCAAAGGGATTGAAACATCTAGACCTAACTTGAAGTTTCAATGATGGGGTGAAAGGCTGATTTTTTAACACTGTGTTTCAGCCCCAACCAAAGACAGTAATTTCCCTTCTCAGAATTGCCATGTTTATGATGGAGAATAGATAGTGTACATGTATCAAGTGTTGGATCACCTAATGTTTTCAGGCCCTATGGATTAAATTGCTATCTGACCCTTCCATTTTTTAAACTCTCCCTTATTCTGTTTTCCCTTTCCAATATCTGTCCACTTCTGTTGTTCTTCCATTCTCAGTTTTACGTCCCTTCGTTTACTTGTCTTCCTCATTCACACTACCACTTTCTCCTGTATCTAGCAATACTTTATCCTCCTCTTTTCTCCCCCTCCTTGCTTTCTCAGCTCTCTCCATGTCATCAGCTTTGAACCTTATTTTAGCTCTTTTATCTATCTGATGGCTCCTGTCATCTGATCCTTCTGGGGCTAAATCTCCTTGTTGTAAATGTTTCTTCAGTATAATTCTAGATAAAATAGACTAAATAGTTAAATTCTCTGTCTTGTAAGTATTTTACTTGTATGAGTAAAACACCCTTAATTCTTCTATTTGTCATGCCATTTTCAATAACGTTTTAATCTTATCACGATTAAGCGTTCCTATTCAATTTGGTTTGAACTCTCCAAGATTGGCTTCTAAGATTGTGTCCCCTGTATGGGGTAATGCAGTCAGTATTCTTCTCAGACCACCCATCTGAAAACAGCCGTTTTGTCATTGCCACTGTCTGCTCACTGCTTCTATGGCAAAACAGCTGCATGCTAGTATAATCAAACCCCAGGATATTTTTGGTAGTTTTCTTGCAAACACAGAGAGAAGAAATATGGATGTGGGGCTGTCATGACTCAGCTGTCTTTGAAAGGAATGTAGTGAGACATTGTTTATTAAAAAAATCCTCAGAAATAACCTAAAAATGTATTATTTGCAACAAAACACCTAGCTGATGTTAGGTAAAGAATAGATCAATACAGTTGTGAAATGTTTGTTTAAAAAAAAGTTCCACTCATTAGCATGTTGATCTAGGACCTTTTCTTTCCACTCTGTTATGAAAGATTATGTTCCCAAGAAAACTACCATTATCTTGCTTTAGCATTTAATAGTTGTTTTGTATGTATTTCATTATCTTCGAATCTCCCCCTTCCCCATTTCTTCCAGTATAATTCCATTTACCTGCATTCCACTCAACTGAACGCATTAATGCACTTGCTTGATGATGGGAAGTCATTGCTTATGATTGATTTGAAATACAGCGGCATGCAAAAGTTTGGGCACCCCTGGTCAAAATTTCTGTAACTGTGAATAGTTAAGTGAGTAGAAGATGAACTGATCTCCAGAAGTTATAAAGTTAAAGATGAAACATGCTTTTCAATATTTTAAGCAAGATTAGTGTATTATTTTTGTTTTGTACAATTTTAGAGTGAAAAAAAAGGAAAGGAGCACCATGCAAAAGTTTGGGCACCCCAAGAGATTTGAGGTCTCAGATAACTTTTACCAAGGTCTCAGACCTCAATTAGCTTGTTAGGGCTATGGCTTGTTCACAGTCATTGTTAGGAAAGGCCAGGTGATGCAAATTTCAAAGCTTTATAAATACCCTGACTCCTCAAACCTTGTCCCAACAATCAGCAGCCGTGGGCTCCTCTAAGCAGCTGCCTAGTACTCTGAAAATTAAGATAAATGATGCCCACAAAGCAGGAGAAGGCTCTAAGAAGATAGCAAAGTGTTTTCAGGTAGCCATTTCCTCAGTTCGTAATGTACTAAAGAAATGGTAGTTAACAGGAACGGTGGAGGTCAAGTTGAGGTCTGGAAGACCAAGAAAACTTTCCGAGAGAACTGCTGTAGGATTGCTCGAAAAGCAAATCAAAACCCCTGTTTGACTGCAAAAGACCTTCAGGAAGATTTAGCAGACTCTGGAGTGGTGGTGCACTGTTCTACTGTGCAGTGACACCTGCACAAATATGACCTTCATGGAAGAGTCATCGGAAGAAAACATTTCCTGCCTCCTCACCACAAAATTCAGCGTCAGAAGTTTGCAAAGGAACATCTAAACAAGCCTGATGCATTTTGGAAACAAGTCCTGTGGACTGATGAAGTTAAAATAGAACTTTTTGGCCACAATGAGCAAAGGTATGTTTGGAGAGAAAAGGATTCATGAAAAGAACACCTGTCTAACTGTTAGGCATGGGGGTGGATCGATCATGCTTTGGGCTTGTGTTGCAGCCAGTGGCACGGGGAACATTTCACTGGTGGAGGGAAGAATGAACTCAATTAAATACCAGCAAATTCTGGAAGCAAACATCACACTGTCTGTAAAAAAGCTGAAGGTGAAAAGAGGATGGCTTCTACAACAGGGTAATGATCCTAAACACACCTCAAAATCCACAATGGACTACCTCAAGAGGTGCAAGCTGAAGGTTTTGCCATGGCCCTCACAATGCCCTGACCAAAACATCATTGAAAATCTGCGGATAGACCTCAGAAGGGCAGTGCATGCAAGACAGCCCAATAACCTCACAGAACTAGAAGCCTTTTGCAAGGAAGAATGGGCGAAATCCCCCAAACAAGAATTGAAAGACTCTTAGCTGGCTACAGAAAGCATGTACAAACTATGATACTTACCAAAAGCGGTGTTACTAAGTACTGACCATACAGGGTGCCCAAACTTTTGCTTTGGGCCCTTTTCTTTTTCTGTTATTTTGAAACTGTAAAAGATGGAAATTAAAAAGTAATCTTGCTTAAAATATTAAGAAATATGTCATCTTTAACTTTATGCCTTTTGGAAATCAGGTCATCTTTTACTCACTTAGCTATTCACAGTAACAGAAATTTTGACCAGTTGTACCCAAACTTTTGCATGCCACTGTATATCAGCTAAATGTCCGTCAGCTAAATAGTACCTACAGTCACAGGGTTACTAAATTCTTCACCATTTACTGGTAAAAGCATTATTGTTTCTTTTCATTAAGAAGTGAATTGGGGGAAGAAAAGCAGTAAGGCTATCATTTTCAGTTCAGTGAGCTATTTCATGGTGCTGCACACTGGGAGGCTCCAGCACATTGTTTTTACTTCTGCCTCTTTGGAAAATGGAAGTAATTGATTTAGTTAAGATAGGGTTCACTACACAATTCATTGCTTGGATTGTATGTGGAGTAAAATGACTGTATAATTCAACAGATTGAAAAGAGAAATTGGCTTTAGATTACTATCCAATCTCATCTATATACACCTAGTTGCAATCAATAGTATGCTGCATTAAACAATGTTCCAGAAATGTTTGAAAAAGAAAAAAATTGGAACAATGTTCTGTGTTGTTCTTTAGCAGTTGGCATATTTGTTTCAACTTTATGGATTTCAGCTGTTCGTACAGGGCTTGTTTGCTCTGGCTCTGAAAACATGGTTATTTTTCTGTATTTTAATAATCCACTTATTAACATGAATGTTGATTGCTTCTCTGTGTCAAAACAGACATGTTTATTTCAGTAACAATAAAAGCAGAAGTCTAGATACACTGTGATCCTTAGACAAGGGAAAGAATGTAGACTTGTTTGTACAAAATATGTCTTGCGAGTACTGGGAATCTGATATAACAAATCTAGGTCTACTAGCAAGATGTGAAAACCCACAAATGTATTGACAAAACTAATTACTCACATTTATACACAATGGTTTGTTTATTTTAATGTAGTAGAATGAATTTACTGTATGATGATTTTTTTGCAACGCCTCTCACAATCTCATGACATGCCAAAGAGCTTTCATGCCAGCAAAAGTGTGGTGTATAAGGTCAATGAGGCATAGGAACAAAATCAGGCCTCTTTGCCCATCTCGTCTTCTCTGTCATTCAACCATGGCTGATTTATTTACACTGTCAACCCATCCTCTTGCCTCTCCCCATAATCTGTGATGCCCTTACTAATCAAAAACCTATTAAATTCCATTTTAAATATACTCAATCATTAGCCTCCACAGCTGTCTGTAGCAGTGAATTCCACAGATTTACTATCCTTTAGCTAAAGAAATTCTTCCTAATCTCTGTTCTCGAAAGATGTCCTTTTAATCTGAAGTTTTTATTCAGTAAGTTTCAATGAGCTCCCCCTCATTCTTCTGAACCAGTGAGTGCAGATCCAGAGCTATCAAACACTGCTTGTATATTATCCCTTTCATTCTAGGGATCATTCTTCTAAACCTCCCCTGTATCCTCTCTAGTGCCAGCTTATCCTTTCTTACATTTGGGGCCCAATATTGCTCGCAGTCCTTTACAGAATCCTCCACTAGGACCCCCAAGTCCATTTGTACCTCCGATTTCTGAATGTTCTCCCCATTTCCCATTTCTTCCAATCTGTCCAACTTCTTCTGCAGACACCCTGCTTCCTTAACATTACCTGCCCCTCTATCATTTTGTCATCCACAAATTTGGCTACAAAGCTATCAATTCAGTCCTCCAACTAATTAACTACAAGTAAATTAGTGAGTAATTGACCCAACACTGGCCCCTGCAGAACACCAGTGTTCACTAACAGAACAGCCAGAAAAAGCCCCATTTATTCCTACTCTTTGCCTCCTGCCAGACTGTTAGTTTTCTGTCCATGCTATATCCTTTCCTGTGATACCATGGGCTCCTGTCTTGTTCAGTAGTCTAATATGTGGTACTTTTTTGAATGCCCTCTGAAAATCTTGTAACCTATCTTATAATTTAGAAAAAAATCGGTGGTCAGCGTGACCTCAAATAGCATTATGTGTGATAAAAATATGTGTAGTATATTACTTACAAACATTATAAAGTGGCTACCTCAGAAATGAGGTGGATTTGTTACTTAGCTGTTAAACTACATTTTAAAATAAACTGTTTTGGATATATTTGTAAACCTAATAACTTTATTACAATTTTTAATGTTTGTTATTTTGTTCAGGGACCAGGTATTCTTTGATTTGGGTGAGATGCAAGCCCAGAGAGAATGCACAGCGCCTATAAAAAGTATTCACACCCCCCCCCCCCCTTTGGAAGTTGTCATACTTTACAGCATTGAATCACAGTGGATTTAATTTGGCTTTTTTGACATTGATCAACAGAAAGGACTCTTTTTTGTCAAAGTGAATGCAAATCTCTACAAATTAGTCTAAATTTGTTACAATTATTAAACACAAAATAACATTAAATAATTACTCACATCTGAACGCTGCAATTTTTCCCCATTCTTTTTTTTAACAAAACTGCTCAAGCTCTGTCAGATTGTGTGGGGATCATGACTGAACAGCCCTTTTCAAGTCCAGCCACAAATTCTCAGTTGGATTGAGGTCAGGACTCTAACTTGGCCAATCCAGGACATTAACATAGAAACATAAAAAACCTACAGCACAATACAGGCCCTTTGGCCTACAAAGCTGTGCTGTACATTTACTTACTTTAGAAATTGCCTAGGGTTACCCATCGCCCTTTATTTTTCTAAGCTCCATGTACCTATCCAGGAGTCTCTTAAAAGACCCTATCATATCCACCTCCACCATCATCACCGGCAGCCCATTCCACGCATTCACCACCCTCTGCGTTTAAAAAAAATGTACCCCTGACATCTCCTCTGTATCTACTCCCAAGCACCTTAAAGCTGTGCCCTCTCGTGTTATCCATTTCAGCCCTGGGAAAAAGCCTCTGACTATCCATGCGATCAATGCTTCTCATCATCTTGTGCACCTTTATGAGATCACCTCTCATCCTCCACTGCTCCAAGGAGAAGAGGCCGCGTTCACTCAACCTATTCTCATAAGGCATGCTCCCCAATCCAGGCAACATCCTTGTAAATTAAAACATTATAGCCATTAGTGAAACTTGGCGACAGGAGGGGCAGGACTGGCAGCTTAATGTTCCAGGGTTCCGATGTTTCAGACGTGATAGAGGCAGAGGGATGAAGGGTGGGGGTGGGGCTGGCATTGCTAGTCAGGGAAAATGTTACAGCAGTGCTCAGGCAGGACAGATTAGAGGGCTTGTCTACTGAGTCCTTGTGGGTGGAGCTGAGAAACAGGAAAGGTATGACCACATTAATGGGGTTGTATTATAGACCACCCAATAGTCAGCGAGAATTGGAGGAGCAAGTCTGCAGAGAGATTGCAGACAACTGCAGGAAACATAAAGTTGTGATAGTAGGAGATTTTAATTTTCCACATATTGATTGGGACTCTCATACTGTTAAAGGTCTAAACGGGTTAGAGTTTGTAAAATGTGTTCAGGAAAGTTTTCTAAATCAATATATAGAGATACCAACTAGAGAGGATGCAATATTAGATCTCCTATTAGGTAACGAGTTAGGACAGGTGATGGAAGTGTGTGTAGGGGAACACTTTGGTTCCAGTGATCATAACACCATTAGTTTCAACTTGATCATGGATAAAGATAGATCTGGTCCTCGGGTTGAAGTTATAAACTGGAAAAAAGCCAAATTTGAAGAAATGAGAAAGCATCTAAAAGGCATGAATTGGGGCAGGTTGTTCTCTGGCAAGGATGTGATTGGTAAGTGGGAGGCCTTCAAAGGAGAAATTTTGAGAGTGCAGAGTTTGTATGTTCCTGTCAGGATTAAAGGCAAAGTGAGTAAGAATAAGGAACGCAAACAACAGGAATTCTGCAGATGCTGGAAATTCAAGCAACACACATCAAAGTTGCTGGTGAACGCAGCAGGCCAAGCAGCATCTATAGGAAGAGGCGCAGTCGACGTTTCAGGCCGAGACCCTTCGTCAGGACTAACTGAAGGAAGAGTGAGTAAGGGATTAGAAAGCTGGAGGGGGAGGGGGAGATGCAAAATGATAGGAGAAGACAGGAGGGGGAGGGATGGAGCCGAGAGCTGGACAGGTGATAGGCAGAAGGGGATACGAGAGGATCATGGGACAGGAGGTCCGGGAAGAAAGACGGGGGGGTGGTGACCCAGAGGATGGGCAAGAGGTATATTCAGAGGGACAGAGGGAGAAAAAGGAGAGTGAGAGAAAGAATGTGTGCATAAAAAAGAGTAACAGATGGGGTACGAGGGGGAGGTGGGGCCTAGCGGAAGTTAAAGAAGTCAATGTTCATGCCATCAGGTTGGAGGCTACCCATACGGAATATAAGGTGTTGTTCCTCCAACCTGAGTGTGGCTTCATCTTTACAGTAGAGGAGGCCGTGGATAGACATGTCAGAATGGGAATGGGATGTGGAATTAAAATGTGTGGCCACTGGGAGATCCTGCTTTCTCTGGCGGACAGAGCGTAGATGTTCAGCAAAGCGGTCTCCCAGTCTGCGTCGGGTCTCACCAATATATAAAAGGCCACATCGGGAGCACCGGACGCAGTATATCACCCCAGTCGACTCACAGGTGAAGTGATGCCTCACCTGGAAGGACTGTTTGGGGCCCTGAATGGTGGTAAGGGAGGAAGTGTAAGGACATGTGTAGCACTTGTTCCGCTTACACGGATAAGTGCCAGGAGGGAGATCAGTGGGGAGGGATGGGGGGGACGAATGGACAAGGGAGTTGTGTAGGGAGCGATCCCTGCGGAATGCAGAGAGAGGGGGGGAGGGAAAGATATGCTTAGTGGTGGGATCCCGTTGGAGGTGGCGGAAGTTACGGAGAATAATATGTTGGACCCGGAGGCTGGTGGGGTGGTAGGTGAGGACCAGGGGAACCCTATTCCTAGTGGGGTGGTGGGAGGATGGAGTGAGAGCAGATGTACGTGAAATGGGGGAGATGCGTTTAAGAGCAGAGTTGATAGTGGAGGAAGGGAAGCCCCTTTCTTTAAAAAATGAAGACATCTCCCTCGTCCTAGAATGAAAAGCCTCATCCTGAGAGCAGATGCGGCGGAGACGGAGGAATTGCGAGAAGGGGATGGCGTTTTTGCAAGAGACAGGGTGAGAAGAGGAATAGTCCAGATAGCTGTGAGAGTCAGTAGGCTTATAGTAGACATCAGTGGATAAGCTGTCTCCAGAGACAGAGACAGAAAGATTTAGAAAGGGGAGGGAGGTGTTGGAAATGGACCAGGTAAACTTGAGGGCAGGGTGAAAGTTGGAGGCAAAGTTAATAAAGTCAACGAGTTCTGCATGCGTGCAGGAAGCAGCGCCAATGCAGTCGTCGATGTAGCGAAGGAAAAGTGGGGGACAGATACCAGAATAGGCACGGAACATAGATTGTTCCACAAACCCAACAAAAAGGCAGGCATAGCTAGGACCCATACGGGTGCCCATAGCTACACCTTTAGTTTGGAGGAAATGGGAGGAGCAAAAGGAGAAATTATTAAGAGTAAGGACTAATTCCGCTAGCCGGAGCAGAGTGGTGATAGAGGGGAACTGATTAGGTCTGGAATCCAAAAAGAAGCATAGAGCTTTGAGACCTTCCTGATGGGGGATGGAAGTATATAGGGACTGGACATCCATGGTGAAAATAAAGCGGTGGGGGCCAGGGAACTTAAAATCATCGAAAAGTTCTCAAGGGATTTTGGGACTCTGATAAATAAGAAGAGAGAGTTGTATGACATGTATAGGAAACAGGGAGTAAATAAAGTGCTTGAGGAATATAAAAAGTTCAAAAAAAACTTAATAAAGAACTCAGAAGGGCTAAAAGAGGACATGAGGTTACGTTGGCAGTCAAGGTGAAGGATAATCTAAAGAGCTTCTACAAAAGGAGCAAAAGGATAGCAAGTGGTAAAATTGGTCCTCTTGAAGATCAGAGTGGTCGGCTATGTATGGAACCAAAAGAAATGGGGGAGATCTTAAATAAGTTTTTTGCATCTGTATTTACTAAGGAAACTGGCATGGAGTCAATAGAAATAAGGCAAACAAGTAGTGAGGTCATGGAACCTATACAATTTGAAGAGGAGGAAGTGTTTGCTATCTCGAGGCAAATCAGGGTAGATAAATCCCCAGGACCTGACAGGGTATTCCCTCGGACCTTGAAGGAGACTAGTGTTGAAATTTCAGGGGCCCTGGCGGATGATATTTAAAATGTCGGTATCTACGGGTGAAGTGCCGGAAGATTGGAGGCTAGCTCATGTTGTTCCCTGTTTAAAAAAGGCTCAAAAAGTAATCTGGGAAATTATAGGCCGGTAAGTTTGACATCAGTAGTAGGTAAATTATTGGAAGGAATACTAAGACATAGGATCTACAAGTATTTGGATAGACAAGGACTTATTAGGGAGAGTCAACATGGCTTTGTGTGTGGTAGGTCATGTTTAACAAATCTATTAGAGTTTTTCCAGGAGATTACCAGGAAAGTGGATGTAGGGAAGACAGTGGATGTTGTCCATATCAGCGGTCCCCAACCACCGGGCCGCAAAGCATGTGCTATCGGGCCACGAGGAAACGATATGATTTGGCGGTATGAAGCGATATGGGTCAGCTGCACCTTTCCTCATTCCCTGTCATGCCCAATGTTGAGGTCATAACGCACGCGAGGTCATAACGCACGCGAGGTCATAACGCAGGTGAGGTCATTACGGCCACGCCGGACATCACCCATGCCGGAGGTCATCAGCCAGTATGAGTGAAAAAACAAATGTCGTTTGAGAGTTTCTTTGGAAGAGAGAGTAGGGGACATAAAAGACCTAATGATGATGATAACGCAGAGACAGCTGAGGCCGAGACTGCAAAAAAATGTAAGCTTCATTCAACAGAAAATACGACAAGTCATACATAAAATATGGCTTTATTGCGACCGGTGACTAAGCCCCGTGTGTAATATGTGGAGACAAGCTGTCTAATGAGGCAATGAAGCCCTCAAAACTGCTTCGGCACCTTGAGTCCAAGCACCCTGCACTTAATGACAAACCCGTTGAGTTTTTTGAGCCAAAAAAAAGTGAGCAAGCAGGACAGAAGGAAGTGCTGAGAGCCTCCACAAATGCTGCTGCTCTGAGAACGTCGTACTTAGTGGCTAGCTGTATTGCTAAGGCTAAGAAACCTTTCACTGTTGGTGAAGAATTGATTCTGCCTGCTGCCAAGGACATGTGCCGTGAACTGTTGGGACAAGCTGTAGCTAACAAGATGGCACAGGTTTCTCTTTCAGCTACCACAGTTTCAAGGAGAATCGATGACATCGAAGCACAGCTGTTGGAAGGAGTCACCATGGTATGCTATCCAGGTCGATGAGACTACTGATTTCGACAACAAGGCAATACTGCTGGTTTATGTGCGATATATATTTCAAGATGATGTTCAGGAGGATATGTTGTGTGCGCTGCCGCTGCCAACTAACACAACTGGGGCAGAATTATTCAAGTCTTTGAATGACTACATGTCAGGCAAACTGGACTTGTCATTCTGTGTTGGAATATGCACAGACGGGGCTGCAGCTATGACTGGACGTCTGGTCTGGTTTCACTACCCAAGTCAAAGAGGTTGCTCCTGAATGCCAGTCTACACACTGTGTCACAAACAGGGAAGTGCTGGCTAGCCGAAAAATGTCATCTGATCTTGACAGCATATTGAGTAACGTTGTTGAAGCTATCAATCACGTCAAAGCAAAAGCCCTTAACTCACGTCTGTTTGAGCAGCTTTGCAAGGAAATGGATGCAGAGCACAAATGCTTTCTCTTTCACACTGAAGTCAGGTGGCTATCAAGGGGGAGAGCCCTGGCCAGGGTTTTTGAGTTAAGAGAGCAGCTACAGAGATTACTTTCAGGGAAAAAAGTCACCACTGGCAGCACACTTCAGTGACGAGGAGTGGATAGCAAAACTCGCTTATCTGTGTGACATCTTCAACCTGCTCAATGAACTCAATTTGTCACTTCAGGGGAGAATGACAACTGTCTTCAAGTTGGCAGATAAAGTGTCTGCTTTCAAAGCCAAACGAACTGTGGGGATGGCAAGTGGACAGGGGCATATTTGACATGTTCCCAATATTAGCTGAGATTTTGGGAGATACTGAGGCTGCACCGTCCTTCTCACAGCTGGTGCGTGATCAGCTAACTTCGCTATCGACAGAATTCGAGCGTTACTTCCCAACCGCAAATGACCCAAGACGTGCAAAGGAATGGGTCCGTGACCCATTTGTGAATGTCCCCGGTGAATCATCCATGTCAGCGCGAGAAGCAATCAACTCCTCGAGCTTGCAAATGACGGTGGGCTGAAAAGTATGTTTGACATAACATCTCTGCCGGCATTCTGGATCAAAGTCAAGGCTGAATATCCTGAGACAGCCACGAAAGCACTGAAAATGTTGCTTCCATTTCCAACGTCATATCTCTGCGAAGCGGAGTTTTCTGCAATGAATGCAACGAAAACTAAATTGCGAAATAGACTGGACATAAGGAACCCCCTTGGAGTATCGCTGTCTCCCATCACCCCTCGATGGGACCGACTTGTTGCAGGGAGACAAGCCCAGGGCTCCCACTGATTCAGTGATATTGGTGTGTTGCAATGATTTTATATGTTCATACGGGGAAAATATGTGCTGTGTGTTTAATATCCAAACGTTAGTTAAAATGTTACGAAGCTATTGACTTATAAGTGACTTATAATTACCATTAATTTATATCGGAACATATTTTGAGTGTTCCCAGACCCAAAAAATAACCTACCAAGTCATACCAAATAACACATAAAACCTAAAATAACACTAACGTAGAGTAAAAGCAGGAATTATATGATAAACACACAGCCTATATAAAGTAGAAATAATGTATGTACAGTGTAGTTTCACTGAACAGAATCGCTAAAAACGATTTGTCAATAAAAATCGGCATTTACACGCATGCGCACACAGGTACCCGTGCAAGGCTTCATGGTCATGGTAGTCTTTCTCGGGGTAAACACAGCGCATTTACTGCTACTCTTGTCCGTTGGCAACCTGCCCATCCCCCCGGGCTCAGCCAGTCCACAAGAATATTGTCAATTATAAACCGATCCACGGTGCAAAAGAGGTAGGGGACCCCTGGTCTATATGGACTTCAGTAAGGCCTTTGACAAGGTCCCGCATGGGAGGTTAGTTAGGAAGATTCAGTGGTTAGGTATACGTGGTGAGGTAGTAAACTGGATTAGATATTGGCTCAATGGAGAAGCCAGAGAGTGGTAGTGGAGGATTGCTTCTCTGAGTGGAGGCCTGTGACTAGTGGTGTGCCACAGGGATTAGTGCTGGGTCCATTGTTATTTGTCATCTATATCAATGATCTGGATGATAATGTGATAAATTGGATCAGCAAATTTGCTGATGATACAAAGATTGGAGGAGTAGTTGACAGTGAAGAAGGTTTTCAAAGCTTGCAGGGGGATTTGGACCGGCTGAAAAATGGCAGATAGAGTTTAATACAGACAAGTGTGAGGTATTGCACGTTGGAAGGACAAACCAAGGTAGAACATACAAGGTAAATGGTAGGGCACTGGGGAGTGCAGTAGACCAGACGGATCTGGGAATACAGATACAAAATTCCCTAAAAGTGGCGTCACAGGTAGATAGGGTAGTAAAGAGCGCTTTTGGTACATTGGGCTTTATAAATCAAAGTATAGAGTATAGGAGTTGGAATGTTATGGTGAGGTTGTGTAAGACATTGGTGAGGCCGAATTTGGAGTGTTGTGTGCAGTTTTGGTCACCTAATTACAGGAAGGATATTAATAAGGTTGAAAGAGTGCAGAGAAGGTTTACGAGGATGTTGCCGGGACTTGAGAAACTGAGTTACAGAGAAAGGTTGAATAGGTTAGGAATTTATTCCCTGAGTGCAGAAGAATGAGGGGAGATTTGATAGAGGTATATAAAATTATGATGGGTATAGATAGAGTGAATGTAAGCAGGCTTTTTCCACTGACGTTAGGGGAGAAAAAACCAGAGGACTTGGGTTAAGGGTGAAAAGGGAAAAGTTTAAAGGGAACATTAGGGGGGGGCTTCTTCACATAGAGACTGTGGGAGTGTGGAATGAGCTGCCAGATAAAGTGGTAAATGCAGGCTCACTTTTAACATTTAAGGAAAACTTGGACAGGTACATGGATGAGAGGTGTATGGAGGGATATGGTCCAGGTGCAGGTCAGTGGGACTAGGCAGAAAAATGGTTTGGCACAGCCAAGAAGGGCCAAAAGGCCTGTTTCTGTGCTGGAATGTTTCTATGGTTTCTAAATTTCCTCTGCACCCTTTCTATAATTTCCATATCCTTTCTGTTGTGAGGTGACCAGAACTGAGCACAGTACTCCAAGTGGGGTATGACCAGGGTCCTGTATAGCTGTTACATTACCTCTCGGCTCTTGAACTCAATCCCATGGTTGATGAAGGCTAATGCATCATATGCCTTCTTAACCACAGAGTCACCCTGCGCAGCAGCTTTGAGTGTGCTATGGATTGGGATCCCAAGATCTCTCTGATCCTCCACACTGTCAAGAGTCTTAGCATTAATACTATATTCTGCCATCATATTTGACCTACCTAAATGAACCATCTCACACTTATCTGGGTTGAACTCCATCTGCCACTTCTCAGCCCAGTTTTGCATCCTATCAATGTCCTGTTGTAACCTCTGACAGCCCTCCACACTATCCACAACACCCCCAACCTTCGTGTCATCAGCAAATTTACTGACCCATCCCTCCATTTCCTCATCCAGGTCATTTATAAAAATCACGAAGAGAAGGGGTCTTGTGGGCAAGCCAATTCTGGATCCACAAAGCAAGGTCCCCTTGGATCCCATGCCTCCTTACTTTCTCAATAAGCCTTGCATGGGGTACCTTATCAAATGCCTTGCTGAAATCCATATACACTACATCTACTGCTCTACCTTCATCAACATCCTCAAAAAATTCAATAAGGCTTGTAAGGTACAACCTGCCTTTGGCAAAGCCATGCTGACTATTTCTAATCATATTATGCCTCTCCAAAGGTTCATAAATCCTGCCTCTCAGGATCTTTTCCATCAACTTACCAACCACTGAAGTTAGACTCACTGCTCTATAATTTCCTCGGCTATCTCTTCTCCCTCTCTTGAATAAAGGAACAACATCTGCAACCCTCCAATCCTCCGGAACCTCTCCCGTCCCCATTGATGATGTAAAGATCATTGCCAGAGGCTCAGCAATCTCCTCTGTCACCTCCCACAGTAGTCTGGGGTACATCTCGTCCGGTCCCAGAGACTTATCCAACTTGATGCTTTCTGAAAGCTCCAGCACAGCCTCTTTTTCAATGTCTATATGCACAGGCTTTTCAATCTGCTATGTCATCCTTACTATCGCCAAGATCCTTTTCCGTACTGTATACTTTAGCAAAGTATTCATTAAGTAGCTTTGCTATATCCTTCAGTTCCACACACACTTTTTCACTGTCACACTTGATTCTCTCTATTCTCTCATGTCTTATCCTCTTCCTCTTCACATACTTGTAGAATGCCTTGGGGTTTTCTTTAATCCTGCTCACCAAGGCCTTCTCATGGCCCTTCTGGCTCTCCTAATTTCATTCTTCAGCTCCTTCCTGCTAGCCTTATAACCTTCTAGATCTCTATCACTACCTAGTTTTGTGAACTGTTTGTAAGCTTGTTTTTTCTTCTTGACTAGATTTTCAACAGCCTTAGTACACCATGGTTCCTGTACCCTACCATGCTTTCCCTGTCATATTGGGATATACCTATTGCAGAATGCCACACAAATATCCCCTGAACATTTGCCACATTACTGCTATACATTTCCCTGAGAACATTTGTTCCCAATTTATGCTTCCAAGTTCCCTCCTGATAGCTTTATATTTCCCCTCACTCCTATTAAACGTTGTTGTTTTTAAGCCATTGCTGTGTAGCTGTAGCTTTATGCTTGGGGTCATAATCTTACTAGAAAATAAATCTTCTCCCAAGTCACAGCTCTCTTGCAGACTGCATCAGGTTTTCCTCCAAGATTTCCCTGTTTTTTACTGCATTTATTTTACTCTCTACCTTCACAACTCTTCCAGGGCCTGCTGTAGTGAAGCAACCCCACAGCATGATGCAGCCACTACCATTCTCCATGGTAGGGTTGGTGTGTTTTTAATGATGTGCAGTGTTTGGCTTATACCAAACATAGCGTTTAGTCTGATGGCCAAGGAGCTCAATTTTGGTTTCATCAGACCATGGAACCTTCTTCCAGCTGACTCTAGAGTCTCCCACATGCCTTCTGGCAAACTCTGACTGACTGAGATGGAATGAGTTTTTTTCAATAGTGGCTTTCTCTTTGCCTCTCTCCCATAAAGCTGCGACTAGTGAAGCACCTAGACAACAAAGGTTTCAAAGATACATTTAATGTCAGAGAAATGTATACAATATACATCCTGAAATTCTTTTTCTTCGCAACCATCCATAAGTGCCCCAAAGAATGAATGACAGTTAAATATTAGAACCTCAAAGCCCCCCACAGCTCCCCCTCCCACACATAAGCAGCAGTAAAGCAACGATCCCACCTACCCCACCAGCAAAAAAAAGCATTGGTGCCCCCACTGAGCACTGAAGCGTGCGGCAAAGCAATACTAAAGACAGAAGCTTGCATTACCCCAAAGACTACTCGTTCACCCGGTAATTCGATATACAACAGGCTCTCTCTCTTTCTTTCTCTCCCTAATAGGGGAAAATGAGGCGTCCCCATTTCACAGTGTGAAGGGAGACATAACAAATAACTCGCTGATTTACGATGTTAAAAGTCCGTTGCATCGCTTTTTCCGAGCTCTGTGCCCAAAGAACTCAGATCTCTGGGCACACAGTCGGCAGCCAGCTTGCTGCTTTTGATTTTCTGTGTATTCCGACGACACACTGATTTCCTGCAGAGGCACCAAACTCGAGTCCGCCTTCCTCCAGAGCCACAAAACCCTGAAACTCCAAAGGCAACCTAATCTTGTAGGCCACGTGCTTGGCCTGAGAGCAGGTCCCATTCCTGCAAAGAACTGAAGTCAGCATGTAACTCATGTCAGGGTCTTCAAAAGAACCCTGAAAGGGAAAAATAGAGATATTAAAGCTAGAAATAGAGCTGTTTCCAATGATGCAAGCAAAGGAGTTGCCGTTGGGCGCCATTGTCTCCTAAGCTCCAAAGCAGTTGTTGTATGTGCAGTCTCTCTCATCTCAGCCACTGAAGCTTGTAACTCCTCCAGAGTTGTCATAGATTTCTTGGTGGCCTCCCTCACTAGTTCCCTCCTTGCACGGTCACTCAGTTTTTGAGGACAGCCTGCTCTAGACAGTTTTACAGTTGTGCCATGTTCTTTCCTTTTCTTGATGATTGACTTAACTGTATTCCAAGGGATATTCAGTGACTTGGAAATTTGCTTGTATCCATCTCATGACGTGATTTTCAGTAACCTCTTTGCGGAGTTGCTTGGGGTGTTCTTTTGTCTTCATGGTGTAGTTTTTGCCAGAATACTGACTCACCAGCAGTTGGACTTAACAGATACAGGTGTATATTTACTACTATCTATTGAAACACATGGTTATCTCCATTTAACTAATTATGTGACTTTTAAAACCAATTGGCTGCACCAGTGATGATTTGGTGTGTTGTATTAATGGGGGTGAATACTTATGCAGTCAATTATTTTGTGTTTTATATTTCTAATTAACTTAGATCACTTTGTAGATACCTGTTTTCACTTTGACAGGAGTTTTTTTTCTGTTAATTAGTGTCAGAAACAGCCAAATTAAATCCACTGTGATTCAATGTTGTAAAACAATAAACCATGAAAACTTCCAAAGGGAGATGAATACTTTTCATAGGCACTATAATTATTTGATCCACAAGCTCTGTGGGTCCTTATGAAATGAGTTTACTCAATCTCAGTACAATTCCTCTGAGCAATGGCTTGCCTGCTGGGGCCCCAGATTAAGAGAACTGGCTAGTATTAGAATAGTGAACATTTCCACTGGTGCAATTGGGATGCTAATATCTGCTGGAGCAATCAGTTCTGTTCTGTGTGTTTTCTCACCTAGAAGAGCTGTAGACAGAAAACAGAAAATCTCAAATGAAATTTGACTTTGCTGCAAATATATTGGTTACTTTCCAGCATCACCCGATTTTGTTTTTTTATTATGTTCAATCTCATTTTCTTCTTTCCTCCTGTCAACCGTGTCTAGTTAATTCAGTTTAAATTTAGTTTAAGCAGCACCTATAGATAGCCAGGTTTGCATTATACTCATTTAATGTAAATAGATACAGTGGCATACAAAAGTTTGGGCACCCCGGTCAAAATTTCTGTTACTGTGAATAGCTAAGTGAGTAAAAGATGACCTGATTTCCAAAAGGCATAAAGTTAAAGATGACACATTTCTTTAATATTTTAAGCAAGATTCCTTCTTTATTTCCATCTTTTACAGTTTCAAAATAACAAAAAAGGAAAAGGGCCCAAAGCAAAAGTTTGGGCACCTTGCATGGTCAGTACTTAATAACACCCTCTTTGGCAAGTATCACAGCTTGTAAATGCTTTCTGTAGCCAGCTAAGAGTCTTTCAATTCTTGTTTGGGGGATTTTCGCCCTTTCTTCCTTGCAAGAGACTTCTAGTTCTGTGAGATTCTTGGGCTGTCTTGAATGCACTGCTCATTTGAGGTCTATCCACAGATTTTCAATGATGTTTGGGTCGGGGGACTGTGAGGGCCATGCCAAAACCTCCAGCTTGCACCTCTTGAGGTAGTCCATTGTGGATTTTGAGGTGTGCTTAGGATCATTATAGAAACATAGAAACATAGAAAATAGGTGCAGGAGTAGGCCATTCAGCCCTTCGAGCCTGCACCGCCATTTATTATGATCATGGCTGATCCTCCAACTCAGAACCCCGCCCCAGCCTTCCCTCCATACCCCCTGACCCCCGTAGCCACAAGGGCAATATCTAACTCCCTCTTAAATATAGCCAATGAACTGGCCTCAACTGTTTCCTGTGGCAGAGAATTCCACAGATTCACCACACTCTGTGTGAAGAAGTTTTTCCTAATCTCGGTCCTAAAAGGCTTCCCCTCTATCCTCAAACTGTGGCCCCTCGTTCTGGACTTCCCCAACATCGGGAACAATCTTCCTGCATCTAGCCTGTCCAATCCCTTTAGGATCTTATACGTTTCAATCAGATCCCCCCTCAATCTTCTAAATTCCAACGAGTACAAGCCCAGTTCATCCAGTCTTTCTTCATATGAAAATCCTGCCATCCCAGGAATCAATCTGGTGAACCTTCTTTGTACTCCCTCTATGGCAAGGATGTCTTTCCTCAGATTAGGGGACCAAAACTGCACACAATACTCCAGGTGTGGTCTCACCAAGGCCTTGTACAACTGCAGTAGTACCTCCCTGCTCCTGTACTCGAATCCTCTCGCTATAAATGCCAGCATACCATTCGCCTATTTCACCGCCTGCTGTACCTGCATGCCCACTTTCAATGACTGTTGTATAATGACACCCAGGTCTCGTTGCACCTCCCCTTTTCCTAATCGGCCACCATTCAGATAATAATCTGTTTTCCTATTTTTGCCACCAAAGTGGATAACTTCACATTTATCCACATTAAATTGCATCTGCCATGAATTTGCCCACTCACCCAACCTATCCAAGTCACCCTGCATCCTCTTAGCATCCTCCTCACAGCTAACACTGCCACCCAGCTTCGTGTCATCCGCAAACTTGGAGATGCTGCATTTAATTCCCTCATCCAAGTCATTAATATATATTGTAAACAACTGGGGTCCCAGCACTGAGCCTTGCGGTACCCCACTAGTCACCGCCTGCCATTGTGAAAAGGTCCCGTTTATTCCCAGTCTTTGCTTCCTGTCTGCTAACCAATTCTCCACCCACACCAATACCTTACCCCCAATACCGTGTGCTTTAAGTTTGCACACTTATCTCCTGTGTGGGACCTTGTCAAAAGCCTTTTGAAAATCCAAATATGCCACATCCACTGGTTCTCCCCTATCCACTCTACTAGTTACATCCTTAAAAAATTCTATGAGATTCGTCAGACATGATTTTCCTTTCACAAATCCATGCTGACTTTGTCCGATCATTTCATCGCTTTCCAAATGTGCTGTTATCACATCCTTGATAACTGACTCCAGCAGTTTCCCCACCACCGACGTTAGGCTAACCGGTCTATAATTCCCCGGTTTCTCTCTCCCTCCTTTTTTAAAAAGTGGAGTTACATTAGCCACCCTCCAATCCTCAGGAACTAGTCCAGAATCTAACGAGTTTTGAAAAATTATCACTAATGCATCCACTATTTCTTGGGCTACTTCCTTAAGCACTTTAGGATGCAGACCATCTGGCCCTGGGGATTTATCTGCCTTCAATCCCTTCAATTTACCTAACACCACTTCCCTACTAACATGTATTTCGCTCAGTTCCTCCATCTCACTGGACCCTCTGTCCCCTACCATTTCTGGAAGATTATTTATGTCCTCCTTAGTGAAGACAGAACCAAAGTAATTATTCAATTGGTCTGCCATGTCCTTGCTCCCCATAATCAATTCACCTGTTTCTGTCTGCAGGGGACCTACATTTGCCTTTACCAGTCTTTTCCTTTTTACATATCTATAAAAGCTTTTACAGTCCGTTTTTATGTTCCCTGCCAGTTTTCTCTCATAATCTTTTTTCCCCTTCCTAATTAAGCCCTTTGTTCTCCTCTGCTGAACTCTGAATTTCTCCCAGTCCTCAGGTGAGCCACTTTCTCTGGCTAATTTGTATGCTACTTCTTTGGAATTGATACTATCCCTAATTTCTCTTGTCAGCCACGGGTGCACTACCTTCCTTGATTTATTCTTTTGCCAAACTGGGATGAACAATTGTTGTAGTTCATCCATGCAACCTTTAAATGCTTGCCATTGCATATCCACCGTCAATCCTTTAAGTGTCATTTGCCAGTCTATCTTAGCTAATTCACGTCTCATACCTTCAAAGTTACCCCTCTTTAAGTTCAGAACCTTTGTTTCTGAGTAACTATGTCACTCTCCATCTTAATGAAGAATTCCACCATATTATGGTCACTCTTACCCAAGGGGCCTCTCACGACAAGATCGCTAATTAACCCTTCCTCATTGCTCAAAACCCAGTCCAGAATAGCCTGCTCTCTAGTCGGTTCCTCGACATGTTGGTTCAAAAAACCATCCCGCATACATTCCAAGAAATCCTCTTCCTCAGCACCTTTACCAATTTGGTTCACCCAATCTACATGTAGATTGAAGTCACCCATTATAACTGCTGTTCCTTTATTGCACACATTTCTAATTTCCTGTTTAATACCATCTCCGACCTCACTACTACTGTTAGGTGGCCTGTACACAACTCCCACCAGCGTCTTCTGCCCCTTAGTGTTACGCAGCTCTACCCATATCGATTCCACATTTTCCCGGCTTATGTCCTTCCTTTCTATTGCGTTAATCTCTCCTTTAACCAGCAACGCCACCCCACCTCCCCTTCCTTCATGTCTATCCCTCCTGAATATTGAATATCCCTGAACGTTGAGCTCTCATCCCTGGTCACACTGGAGCCATGTCTCTGTGATCCCAACTATATCATAATCATTAATAACAATCTGCACTTTCAATTCATCCACCTTATTACGAATGCTCCTTGCATTGACACACAAAGCCTTCAGGCACTCTTTTACAACTCTCTTAGCCCTTATACAATTATGTTGAAAAGTGGCCCTTTTTAATGCTTGCCCTGGATTTGTTGTATTCATTATCCTGTTGTAGAAGCCATCCTCTTTTCATCTTCAACTTTTTTACAGATGGTGTGATGTTTGCTTCCAGAATTTGCTGGTATATAATTGAATTCATTCTTCCCTCTACCAGTGAAATGTTCCCCGTGCTGCTGGCTGCAACACAAGCCCAAAGCATGATCGATCCACCCCTGTGCTTAACAGTTGAAGAGGTTTTCTTTTCATGAAATTCTGCACCCCTTTTTCTCCGAACATACCTTTGCTCATTGCGGCCAAAAAATTCTATTTTAACTTCATCAGTCCACAGGACTTGTTTCCAAAATGCATCAGGCTTGTTTAGGTGTTCCTTTGCAAACTTCTGACGCTGAATTTTGTGGTGAGGACACAGGAAAGGTTTTCTTCTGATGACTCTTCCATGAAGGTTATATTTGTGCAGGTGTCGCTGCACAGTAGAACAGTGCACCACCACTCCAGAGTCTGCTAAATTTTCCTGAAGGTCTTTTGCAGTCAAACGGGGGTTTTGATTTGCCTTTCTAGCAATCCCACGAGCAGTTCTCTCGGAAAGTTTTCTTCGTCTTCCAGACCTCAATTTGACCTCCACCATTCCTGTTAACTGACATTTCTTAATTACATTACAAACTGAGGAAACGGCTACCTGAAAACACTTTGCTATCTTCTAATAGCCTTTTCCTGCTTTGTGGACATTATTTATTTTAATTTTCAAAGTACTAGGCAGCTGCTTAGAGGAGCCCATGGCTGTTGATTGTTGGGACAAGGTTTGAGGAGTCAGGGTATTTATAAAGCTTTGAAATTTGCATCACCTGGCCTTTTCTAATGATGACTGTGAACAAGCCATAGCCCCAACAAGCTAGTTAAGGTCTGAGACCTTGGTAAAAGTTATCTGAGAGCTCAAATCTCTTGGGGTGCCCAAACTTTTGCATGGTGCTCCTTTCCTTTTTTTTCACTCTAAAATTGTACAAAACAAAAATAATACACTAATCTTGCTTAAAATGTTGAAAAGAATGTTTCATCTTTAACTTTATGACTTTTGGAGATCAGTTCACCTTCTACTCACTTAACTATTCACAGTAACAGAAATTTTGACCAGGGTTGCCCAAACGTTTGCATGCCACTGTGTATTTAAAAGTCTCATAAAAGAATAGCTTCATAAAAAAGTAAGTCTCATGCTCAAAATAGCTGGTATGATGGTTAGGTTTTAATTCAGTAGTTGAATCAATAATTTTAATTTTTAAGGGTTTGTGTCAGTATTTTAATAAAAAGCACTGGGATTAGAATTATGCTAGACCAAGATGACCCTGTATACAATTAATGCTGGTACATGATATGCAACACACAGACTTTGCTGTTAACCTATCGTACCTTTTTACATGAGCCTGATTCCAGGTCATGATAACTTTAGCAGGGATATCTATTGTTGTTTCTGACGTATCAACTGTTACAGAAGCAATTAATACACTGTGGTTTTAAAAATAAGGTCGATGATGGCAGTTTCTATTATAAATAGCAAAACAACCTAACGAATTTGGAAATTGTTTGCCTTAATTTGGAAATTAGGAAAAAAACATTGGTAGTTTGACAATAGCTTTTATCCATGTCAATCTAGGGTTGACATATTAAACCACTAACAAGGTCAGATCATGCTTCATATATAAAAAGTTTGTCAGTGGAGAATTGGAGCACAGAATTTATTCTAGGGCTGATCTATTAATGTCTCCTCAGGAAGTAAATGAACTCAGTGTTCCTTGTGTTATTGCTAGACGTAGACATCCCACTAAAACCTGCATGAAAGTAATTACACTGAAAGATTTAAACTGAGTTATAATATGATCTATCTAGATGGAGACAATGTTAAATTTTAACCTGCAGTGGCCATGGGTAAAAGTAATTTTCAGATTCAAATTCTGCTGCAGTCTACATGAGATTGCTATCAACATTTATAGCCATTTTATTATGAAGGCGACAGCAACCTCAGAATCTTCTCACATGGAAGTCAGACATTTAGCCCAAACCTCCAGATTCCAAGGGAAGTTTTTTGTACTGTCATTGGCCGTAGTTGTTGTTTAGCAAACACTTTTGGTCCTAAAACTATTTTTGTAAGAAAATTTTAATACTTCAGAGAAATATTCAAAATGTAATACAAAATACTCTGCAGATGCTGGGGTCAAAGCAACACTCACAACATGCTGGAGGAACTCAGCAGGTCGGGCAGCATCCGTGGAAACGATGAGTCAACGTTTTGGGCCGGAACTCTTCGTCAGGACTGTAGAGGGAAGGGGCAGAGGCCCTATAAAGAAGGTGGGGGGAGGGTGGGAAGGAGAAGGCTGGTAGGTTCCAGGTGAAAAACCAGTAAGGGGAAAGATAAAGGGGTGGGGGGGGGGGGAAGCAGGGAGGTGATAGGCAGGAAAGGTGAAGAAGGAATAGGGGAAAACACAATGGGTAGTAGAAGGAGGTGATAGGCAGCTGGGGGAGGGGGCAGAGTGAAATAGGGATAGAGGAAGGGAGGGGGAGGGAATCACCAGAAGTTGGAAAATTCTATGTTCATACAAAGGGGCTGGAGACTATCTAGACAGTATATGAGGTGTTGCTCCTCCAACCTGAGTTTAGCCTCATCATGGCAGTAGAGAAGGCCATGTATGGACATATCTGAATGGGAGTGGGAAGCAGAGTTGAAGTGGGTGGCTACTGGGAGATCCTGTCTGTTGTGGCAGACAGAGCAGAGGTGCTCGACCAAGTGGTCCCCCAATCTGCGTTGGGTTTCACCGATGTATCCACACGTCCCTGCCCACAGATCTCCCACCTGGCACTTATCCCTGTAAGCATAAGTGCTACACCTGTCCCTACACCTCCTCTCTTGCCACCATTCAGGGCCCCAAACAGTCCTTCCAGGTGAGGCAACACTTGTGAGTCTGTTGAGGTCATCTATTGCATCCGGTGCTGCTGGTGCGGCCTCCTCTACATCGGTGAAACCTGACGCAGATTGGGGGACCGCTTCGTCGAGCACCTCCACTCCATCCGCCACAATAGACAGGATCCCCCAGTAGCCACCCACTTCAACTCTGCTTCCCATTCCCATTCAGATATGTCCATACATGGCCTCCTCTACTGCCATGATGAGGCTAAACTCAGGTTGGAGGAGCAACACCTCATATACCATCTAGGTAGTCTCCAGCCCCTTGGTATGAACATAGAATTCTCCAACTTCTGGTAATTCCCTCCTCCTCCCTTCCCCTATCCCTATGTCACTCTGCCCCCTCCCCCAGCTGTCTATCACCTCCTTCATGGTTCCGCCTCCTTCTACTACCCGTTGTGTTTTCCCCTATTCCTTCTTCACCTTTCCTGCCTATCACCTCCCTGCTTCCCCTCTCCCACCCCTTTATCTTTCCCTTTACTGGTTTTTCACCTGGAACCTACCAGCCTTCTCCTTCCCACCCTCCCCCCACCTTCTTTATAGGGCCTCTGCCCCTTCCCCCTACAGTCCTGATGAAGGGTTCCAGCCCGAAATGTCGACTGATCGTTTCCACGGATGCTGCCCAACCTGCTGAGTTCCTCTAGTGTGTTGTGAGTGTTGCTTCAAAATATAATGTATTTTAAAATATAAGAACTTCAAATTTAATTTTTATCATAAAGTTGTGTTTGCCAATTTTTGTTTAAATTGCTATGAAATGTTTAAAAGTTTAATTTTTTTTCTGTTGTTTTCCTACCTAGTTTGCTGTCTGTGAGAATTAGTTAATGAGTTTTGCTCCCAAATGTCTTGAAATCCTCACAACTCCTTTTGAAATAATGCTCAGCGAAAACGGGTTGGAAAGAAGAGATTCAAGCATGGTGACCATGAAGCCTTCTCTGAGGCAGCTGGAATGTTATTGCTTCATTGCTGACGGTGAAATACAGGCTGAGAAATCAGCTCTGTGTTTGTAGATAGGGGAACGCACCAGGCACTGAGTAGTTGGTGCCTGTTAAAGAAAAAAGCTTCAAGAAGAGAAGGAGATTTTGAAGATGATATAGTCAGGAATATATGCTGAATTAGATAGCAGAAGATATTGCTAAGTTCAGCCAGGGGTTGCAAAAGAGGCCATAGTTAAAAGAATTAAGGTATTGTTGAAATATGAGATTGAAAAGACAGAAGAGCTGGAAGTCTTGGAATGAATTGTAAAGAAGTTAAATTTCTGAAACTAAAATACTGTGAAATGTGAGCTAATCAGATTTCGTGAGACAAAGGAAAGAGGTACTTAAATATAGTGCCAGAGTTAATTGTTATTCAAACTGCGAAAGTGCCTGGAGTAACTGAATAAAGATTCCAGCATTATATGGAGCGAGCAATGTCGCCAAAGCAGAAATAATTGATTAAGTTTTTGGCTTCATATATTTTCCACTTGAGAGCAGATTCCATAATTGCTTCTGTACACAAACATCTGCCTAGTATTTGTAGCTTGGAATTCAAAATCTAAGGACTGCCGAAGGGTCTCGGCCCGAAACGTTGACAGTACTTTTTTCCCATAGATGCTGCCTGGCTTGCAGAGTTCCTCCAGCATTTTGTGTATGTTGTTTGGATTTCCAGCATCTGCAGATTTTCTCGTGTTTGTAATTCTAAAGTCTACATGGAATTATGTGATGTGCATGTGGATGTGAAAGAGATCTACCTGTGTGGTATATTGCCTCCCAGGTGTCAAGGTCAGGGATGTCTCAGATCAAGTCCACTGCATTCTAAGGGGGGAGAGTGAACTGCTGAAAGCTGTGATACCAGTGATGTAGGTAGGAAAAGGGAGGAGGTTCTGAAGAGAGAATATAGGGAGTTAGGTAGAAAGATGAAAAGCAGGACCTCCAACATAGTAATCTCTCGATTGCTGCCTGAGTGATGTGGTGGTGAGGGGAAGAATAGGATAATTTGACAGGTGAATGTGTGGCTGAGGAACTGGTGCAGGGGTTAGGGTTTCAGATTTCTGGATTATTGGGATCTCTTATAGGGAAGGTTTGACCTGTACAAAAAGGTTGGGTTAGACTTGAATGTGAGGGGGACCAATATCCTTGCGGGCAGGTTTGCTAGAACTGTTGGAGAGGGTTTAAACTAATCTGGCAGGGGGATGGGAATTGGATTGATAGCATTGAGGATGGGGCAGTTGGTATACAAGTAGATGCAGTGTGTTGTGAGACTGTGAGGAAGCACAGGCAGATGATAGGGAAAAATTGCAGTCAGTGGGATTAATTGAGGTGTAACATGGGAGCAAAATTGAAAAGGGTGATGAATATAGAACAGAGGGGTTATATTTGAATGCACGTAGTATACGGTATAAGGTAGATGATCTTGTAATGCAGTAAGAGGTTGGCAGATGTGATGTTGTGGGCATCACTGAGTCGTGGCTAAAAGAAGATCATAGCTGGGAGCTTAACATCCAAGGATACACATTGTATTGGAAGGACATGCAGGTAGGCAGAGGGGGTGGGATGGCTCTGTTGGTAAAAAGTGAAATCAAATCCTTAGAAAGAGGTGCATTTGAAGAAATTGAGTCCTTGTGGGTGGAGTTAAGAAACTGCAGGGGTAAAAAGACCCTGATGGGAGTTATATATATAGGCCTCCAAATATTAGCCAGTATGTGGGGTACAAATTACAATGGAAGATCAAAAAGGCATGTAAAAAGGCCAGTGTTACAATAGTCATGAGAGATTTCAATATGCAGGAAAATTTGTAAAATCAGATTGGTGTTGGATCCCAGAAATGGAATTTGTAGAATGCCTATGGGATAGCTTTTCAGATCTGCTTGTGGTTGAGCTCACTAGAGGAAAGGCAATTCTGGATTAGGTCTTGTATAATAAATCTGATTTGATTAGGGAGCTTATGGTAAAGGAACCCTGAGGAGTCAGTGATCATAATATGATAGAATTCACCATGCAGTTTGAGAGAGAAAAGCTAAAGTCAGATGTATCAGTATTACAGTGGAGAAAAGAGAATTATAGAGGCATGAGGGAGGAGCAGGCCAAAGTTGATTGGAAGGGGACACTAGCAGGGATGACAGCAGAACCACCGTAGCTGTAGTTTCTGGGAGCAATTTGGAAGGCACAGGATTGATGCATCCCAAAGATGAAGAAGTATTCTAAAGGACAGTGAGGCAAATGTGCCTGTCGAGGTAAGTCAAAGACAGCATAAAGGCCAAAGAGAGGGCATATAATACAGCAAAGATTAGTGGGAAGTTAGAGGATTGGGAAGCTTTTAAAAACCAACAGAGAACAACTAAAAAAAATCCACAGAGAGAAAAGATGAAATATGAAGTTAAGCTAGCCAATAATATAAAAGTGGATACCATTTTTTCAGATATACTGTATAAAGAGTAAAAGAGAGGTGAGAGTGCACTGCTGGAAAATGATGCTGGAGATGTAGTAATTGGGGATAAAGAAATGGCTGAGGAACTTAATAAGCATTTTGCATTTTGCATTAGGCTTCACTGTAGAAGATACTAGCACTATGCCAGAAAATCAGGAGTGTCAAGGGTCAGAAATGAGTGTAGTTGTTAATATTAAGGAGAAGGTGCTCAAGAAGCTAAAAGCCCTGAAGGTAGATAAGTCACCTGAACCAGATGGACTACATCCTGGGGCTCTGAAAGAGGTAGCTGAAGGGATTATGGAAGTATTAGTAATGATCTTTCAAGAATTCTGGAATGATTCCCGAGGGCTGGAAAATTGCAGATATCTTTCCACTTTTTAAGAGGGGAGGAGGACAGTAAAAAGGGACTTTGGAGTCCTTGTGCAGGATTTGCTAAAGATTAACTTGCAGTTTGAGTTGGTGTTGAGGAAGGTAAATGAGCATTCATTTCGAGTGGACTAGAATATAAAAGCAAGGATGTAATTCTGAGGCTTTATTAGGCATTGGTCAGACTGCACATGGAGTATTGTGAGCATTTTTGGGCCCCTTATCTAAGAACAGATATGCTGGCATTAGAGAGAGTCCAGAGGAGCTTCATGAGAGTGATTCTGGGAGTGATTGATGGCTGAGGGCCTCTACTCACTGGAGTTTGGAAGAATAAGAGGATCTCATTGAAACCTATTGAATATTGAAAGGCCTAGATAGAGTGAAGAGGATGTTTCCTATAGTGGGGGAGTCTAGCAGCAGAGAGCACAGCCTCAGAGTAGAGGGATGTCCAGTTAGAAGAGAGATGAGGGGGATTTTTTTTATATACAGATGGTAATAAATCTGTTGAATTTATTGCCACAGGCTGTTGTGGAGGCCAAGTCAGTGGGTATACTTAAGGAGGAGGTTAATAGATTCTTGATTAATCAGGATGTCAAAGGTTATGAGGAGAAGGCAGGAGAATGGGGTCAAGAAGGATAATAAATTAGCCATGACGAAATGGCAGAGCAGATGATGGGATTGAATAGTGTAATTCAGAATGAGAATCAGGTTTATTATCACCAAATGTGACATGAAATTTGTTAATTTAGCAGCAGCAGTTCAATGCAATACATAATATAGAAGAGAGAGAAAAATAATAGTAAATAAATCAATTACAGTATATGTATATCGAATAGATTAAAAAACATGTAAAAAAACAGAAATGCTGTATATTAAAAAAAAGTGAATTGGTGTTCACGGGTTCAATGTCCTTTTAGGAACCGGATGGCAGAGGGGAAGAAGTTGTTCCTGAATCGCTGAGTGTATGCCTTCAGGCTTCTGTACCTCCTACCTGATGGTAACAGTGAGAAAAGGGCATGCCATGGGTGCTGAGGTCCTTAATAATGGATGCTGCCTTTCTGAGGCACTGCGCCTTGAAGATGTCCTGGGTACTTTATAGGCTAGTACCCAAGATGGAGCTGGGTACTTATTCTGCTCCTGTATCTTGTGGTCTTTATAATGATGGAGGCCATCAAGGTGCAGCTGAGAAAGCTTCAAAGTAAAAGTAAATTTGTTATCAAAGTAGATACGTCACCATATACAACCCTGAGATTCATTTTCTTGTGGGCATACTCAGTAATGCATAATAGAAGAATAACCATGATGCAGCCAGTCAATATACTCTCCATCACACATCTGTAGAAATTTGTCGAAGTTTTAGATGTCAAGTGGAATCTTCATAAACTCTTAAGGAAGTAGAGATGCTGTTGTGCTTTCTTTGTAATTACCCAGGACAGGTCCTCCAATAATGATAATACTGTACCAAGGAATTTAAAGTTGCTGACCCTCCCCACTTCCGCCTTCCCTAATGGGGACCGGTTCATGGACTTCGTTACCTCCTCCTGAAGTCAATAATCAGCTGCTTGGTCTTGCTGGCATTGAGTGGAGGTTGTTGTGGCACTTCTCAGCCTCCCTCTTATATGCTGATTCATTACCACCTTTGATTCAGCCTACAACAATGGTGTCATCAGCAAACTTGAATATGGCATTGGGGCATGCTTAACAACACAGTCATACCTGTAAAGCGAGTAGAGCAGGGGATTAAGCGGCCTTATGGTGCTGATGGAGATTGTGGAGGAGATGTTGCTAATCCAAACTGACTGGGGTCTTTAAGTGAGGAAATTGATGATCCAATTGCATAAGGATGTATTGATGCCAAGATCTTGAAGCTTTGTGACTAATTTTGAGCGAATGATGGTATTGAATGCTGAGTTGTAATTGATGAGGAGCATCCTGCTGTATGTACCTTTGCTGTCTGGGTGTTCCAAACTTGAGTGAAGAGTCAATGAGATGTCATCTGATGTGGAACTGTTGCGCTGGTAGGCAAATTGGAGTGGATCCAAGACGTTTCTCAGGCAGGAGTTGATATGTTTCATCACCAACCTCTCAAAACATCTTCCAAATCTTCACTTTCATTGTCACATTCATGATGATTGTCAATACCTTCAAATTCTTCACAATTCATAACTTGTTGAAGCAGTGAAATTGTATAGTTTTCACTTCCGGCTATTTCTAGCATCTCCATGCCTGAGTGCTTGAAACTGCAGGGCAAAATAATTGAGAATTTTCGTTCTGCTTATTTCTCACCAACTATCAGTGACAAAATTTATTGCTTTTTTGACACAAACACACACAAGTGACATAATTGAAAAACTGCTGTAAGCACCGTGTGTCTATCAGAGACACAACTTGCACGCGATGGACACTAGTTAGAAACTGTTTGACAACAGTCTCCTGTCCCAGTTAAGCAGCATTGTGTCCCAAATAAACAGAGCGAATCCTGGCTATTTGTTTATCTACTATAATTCTGTTTCTTGGCCTTAATTTTCCCATTCTACCTTATTTCTTCCCCTCCTCCCCTTGTCTGGACAAGTAGCACTGGAGATGGTAGGATAATAAATTTTCACCACTGGGAGGCTGTAGCTGTAGACTTCCGTCTGTATCTAGATGTAAAACAAAAGGTGCTGGAAAATCTTACAGAGTGAAAAAGTTTAAAAGACTAAATGTTCACATGACCAAATGCTGGGATAGTCTGGATATCTATATGCAGTTGAAATGTGCACATTTTTGCATGACATAGTGGCATTTTAAACCAAATATTGTAACATTATTTCAAAATTTTGTGGCCTATGATGTAATTCCAGCTGCATTATATAAAGAAATCTTGAACTTGAGACTTAAGAATTGGACAAAGGATTTAAGATGGGAGGAAAGTGTTTTAAAGAGGATCTGAGGGCTAAGCTTCTTTTAAACACAGGGATGTCTGGAGTGCATGGAATCAGATACAGCACTACAAAGGAGGTCATGGAATCAGTTACAACACTACATTTATGAGATAGTTAGACAGGCACATGAATAGGCAAGGCATAGATGGATACGGACCTAATAAGGGCAAATGAGGTTAGTGCAGATGGGGAAGAAGGCTGGAATAAACATGCTGGACCGAGGGGCCTGTCTGCACAGTTTGCACAGTTCTTATGAATCTCACTCTTATGCTCTGTAGATGTTGCACGATAGGCATAGAAAGTGGAGTGTAAGTAAACCAAGACTTTCCTTAGACCTAGTGACTCCTTGATCAGTAAAGGACTGTAAGGACATGATCTCATTTTCATGTATCTACATTGACACTGCCTAGTTCTACTGTGAGTTTCAAAGTTCACTCAAATCATTCCCTTAATAATCAGTTCTAGAATTTACCCACTACTTATAGGCATCTGTTAGTCTCGTGAGACCATGGATTTGCACCTTGGAAGGTTTCCAGGGCATAGGCCTGGGCAAGGTTGTATGGAAGACTGGCAGTTGCCTATGCTTCAAGTCTCCCCTCTCCACGCCACCGATGTTGTCCAAGGAAAGGGCATTAGGACCCATACAGCTTGGCACCGGTGTCATCGCAGAGCAATGTGTGGTTAAGTGCCTTGCTCAAGGACACAACACGCTGCCTCAGCCAAGGCTTGAACTAGCGACCTTCAGATCACAAGGCGAACGTCTTAACCACTTGGACACGCGCCAACGCTACTAATGTCAGGCTAAACAGCCCTTGGTCCCTGTTTTCAATTGTGTTCTCTCTCACACTTGAATACACACCAGCAACTAAATAACAGGATAACGTTTACTGCCTTCCAGACTGTGGAGTTTTGGACAATGTCAACCTGTGCATTCAGATTCTTTCAACCCTTAAGCAGCAATAGTTACTTCTTAGCGATTTATCATCTTTCATTTTTTAATGCTAATTTTTCTACTGTTGCTCCTAATTTATTTAAAAATTAAAAAATTTCTCAGAAATAGCAAAACGGGCATACAACTCTAGAAATAATCAGATTTTATTGATTGTATGGAGGGGTAGCTGAGCAGCTCTAAAGAGAAGGAGCTACACATGAGTAGCAGCCACTCCACAATCATCAAAGTGCCAGACACTCTGATGTTGTTCCGACAGCCCTACTGTTTGTAACTATCTTTGATGAAAGAAGATACCTAGAAAATAGTTGAAACTATTGAAATGATTCAAATACCTAAAGGAAGTTAATAGCTATGCTAAAAATAACAAATTAATTTTAAACCAGGGTTTCCTTGTTTTACTTAATTATTAAAGTAAAATAGTTATCTTGGAGAAACATTCTGTTACAGGCCTTTTGCAAACTTGAAAAATCGATATGTTTTTGAATACATCATATGATTTTCAAATGTTATTCTGAAGAAGTGAGACACCATAATTGTAATGTTGGTATCTCACAGCCAGAATGATAGCTCAAAAATATTCATAACCTAATGCACAAATAAACGCTTAGTTACACATTTTTACAGGAGCACCATCGAGGGTGTCCTGACCAGCTGCATCACCGCCTGGTATGGGAATTGCAAGGCATCTGACCGCAAGTTCCTACAACGGATTGTGAGGAGGACTGCTGGGAAGATTGTCGGGTCTCTCTTCCACACTGAAGAGATATTTATCAGGAGCGTTGCACACACTGGGCCCTTAGCATTGTCAATGACCTTTCCCATCCATCCCCTACCATCAGGTAATAGGTACCGTAGCATTAGGACAAGAGCTGATAGGATAGGAAAGCTTCTTTCTCCAGGCCGTAAGACTACTGAATGCCCTGCCACCACCCAGCTCTCATCACGTATGAAGCGTCAGTAACGTCATATTGTTTACTTTTTAATTTGTGTCAAAAATGCACTTTATTATTTGTTAGTTTATTTGTGGTAGTATTGCTTATGTATTATGCTTTTGAGTTATATGCACTGTGTTGTATGCACAGAGGAATGTTGTTTCATTTGGTGGTATACAGTACATGTGTACGTACGGTTGAATGACAATGAACTGAACTTGAACATGACTAAGCAGATCTTAGTATTTTGTTCTTTACATAGTGAAAATTGCAGGTAGGAAATTAAAGTTTACATCAGTTCACTGGTTCTTTGTTGCTTGTATCTGCAAGCATTGATTCCAAGCCATTGTTCATTACCGGAATATTTCTAGGGAATATCTTTGAAAACTTAGCAAGTTTTTAGAACTCTTTGAGGACCTCAGCACCAGGCAGCATCTATGGAAATGAATAAGCTGTCATAGTTTTAGGCTGAGACACTTCTTCATGACTGGAAAGGAAGGTGGAAAATGTCAAAATAAAAAAGCGGGGAAGTGGGTGGTGGAGGGGAAGGAGGACCAGCTAGAAGGTGATAGGTGAAGTCAGGTGGGTGGGAAAGGTAAAGAGTTGGAGAAGAAGGTATCTCCTCACTCCTCACACTTTCCCTCTGAATGCATTTCCCTCCACTCTCCCTGCACCAATACCAACCTTACCATCAAACCCGGAAGCTGAAGAAGGTTGTAAATCTAGTCAACTCCATCTTGGGCACTAGTCTACAAACTACCCAGGACATCTTTAGGGAGCGGTGTCTCAGAAAGGCAACGTCCATTATTAAGGACCTCCAGCACCCCAGGCATGCCTTTTTCTCACTGTTACCATCAGGTAGGAGATACAGAAGCCTTGAAGGCACACACTCAGTGATTCAGGAACAGCTTCTTCCCCTCTGCCATCCGATTCCTAAATGGACATTGAAGCTTTGGGTACTACCTCACTTTTTTTTAATATATAGTACTCCTGTTTGCACATTTGAAAAAATCTATTCAATACGTGTAATTGATTTACTTGTTTATTTGTTATTACGTTTTATTTCTTATTTTTATCTCTCTCTCTGCCAGATTATGTATTGTATTGAACTGCTGCTGCTAAGTTAACAAATTTCACGTCACATGCCAGTGATAATAAACCTGATTCTGATTCTGAAACAAAGGGAGTGCTGTTATAATGTGGCGATCTGACCTCTACTTTGCTGTGGCCAGGCGGCAACTCTCTGACACCTCCTGTTACTTACCCCTCACAAAGGACCTCACTCAGGACCATCAAAAAATTGTCTCTGACACCATCACTAATGTCATCAACTCTAGTCAGCTCCCATCCATTGCCACCAAACTCATAGTTCTATTACACTGCACTGTTCATTTCTACCTTCCATCCAAGTTTCACAAACCTGAATGTACGTGCAGGCCCATTTTCCTGCCGGCTCCTGCCCTATCAAACTTGTGAACGCATACCTAGACTCCATTCTATCCTCCTTGGTTCAATTCCTTCTGTCCTACATCCGTGGCACCTCACATGCTCTCGATCTCCTCTTCAACTTTCAATTCTCTGGCCCTGACTGCCTCATTGTCACCATGGATGTCCAGTCCCTTTACACTTCTATCCCCCATTAAGAAGGCCTTAAAGCCTTAAGGCTCTCCACTTCTTTCTCAACAGGAGGCCCAACTGGTTCGCCTCCACCACCACCCTCCTCTGTCCACAATTTCTCCTTCGGCTCCTCCCACTTTCTCCAGACTCAAGGAGTAGCCATGGGCCCCGGCTATGACTGTTTTTACATTGGCTACGTAAAACAGTCCAAGTTCCAAGCTTTCATTGGTCATGCTCCCCAAGTCTTTCTGCACTACTTTGATAACTGCATTGGTGCTGCTTCATGCACCCATACTGAGCTTGTCAATTTCATCAACTTTGCTTCCAACTTCCACCCTACCCGTAAATTCACTTTGTCAATTTCTGACATCTCCCTCCCCTTTCTCATCTCTCTGTCTCCAGAGATGGATTCTCTAAAGACTGTCTACCAGTATCTTTTCTAAACCTACCCATTTCCACGGTTATCTTGATGACACCTCTCCACCCTATCTCCGGGAAATAAAAGAAAAAAAATTCCCTTTTCTCAGATCCTTCATCTCTGCTGCTTCTGTTCCCAAGCTGAGGCTTTCCTTTCCAGGATATCAGAGATGTCTTCCTTCTTTGAATAGGTTTCCATTCCTCCAGCACTGATGCTGCCCTCTCCTCCATTTCTTCTATTTCCTGATGTCTGTGCTCACCCCATCCTCCTGCCACTTTAACAGTGATAGATTTCCTTTTGTCATCACCTGCTACCCCACAAGCCTCTGCATCTAACACACCATTCTCTGCAACCTCTGTCATCTTCAAAAGTAGCCTATCACCAAACACATCTTTATCTTCCTCCCCCCCACCCCATCACTATCCGCTTTCTGCAGGGATAGCTTCCTCCATGATTCCCTTATCCATTTGTCCTTCCAACAAATCTCCCTCCTGACATGTATCCCTGCAAGCAATAGATATGCTATACTTGCCAGTGTACCTCCTCCCTTATATCCATTCAGGGCCTCAAACAGTCTTTCCAGGTGAGCAAACACTTCTGTGAATCTGTTGTGGTTATCTATTGTATCTGGTGCAAGCAATGTGGACTCCACTACATTGGCGAGACCCGATGTAAGTTGGGGGAGTGCTATGTTGAGCACCTCCGCTCCATCCTCCAAAAGTGGAATTTCCCAGTGGCCAAATATTTTACTTCCTATCCCCATTCCCGTTCTGACTTGTTGGTCCATGGCCTCCTCTTTTGTCACTATGCCACTCTCAGGGTGGAAAAGCAATGCTTCATATTTTATCTAGGTAGCCTCTAACCTGTGGCATAAACATTGATTTCACTTTCTGGTAATTTATTTTCCCTCATCCTTCTCTTTCATTCTATTCTTCGCTCTGGCCATTACCTCTTCTCATCAACCTATCATCTTTCCCTGGTGCCTCTCTTTCTTTCCTTTCTCCTATGGTCTACTCTCCTCTCCTATTAGATTCCTTCTGTCCTTTACCTTTCCCATCCAGTTGGCTTCACCTATCACTTTCGACTGGATCCTCCTTTCCATCCCCCCACCTCCTTATTCTGGCATCTTCCCTTTTCCTTTCCAGTCCCGAGGAATGGTCTCAGTCTAAAATGTCAACTATTTATTCATTTTTATAGATGCTGCCTAACCTACTGAGTTCCTTCAGCATTTAGTGTGTTTCCAGCATCCGCAGAAACTCTTATTTTTTTAGAAATATTTATTGCCTCCTAATCTTTAATGAATTCCACCACCTTTTCTGAAGAATATTTAGAAATGTTGGATACTAATTCGGAGAACTTCATTATTGATTTGTACACCTTCTGTTTCCTCATTAATGATGTCTGTTACTGACTTTTTGAGTTGAACTATTGAAAAATAAGCTGAAGTGATAATGGTGTAATTTTCAACTAGCTATAAAGCTGTGTATTAGTTGTCTTGCTTTGAAGTTTTGTGCAGATATCATTATGTGTAAATACTGTAATATGTAGTCCTCCATTGACTTCTTGACAATATTATGTGTTAATCTGGAACAATTATTCTGAAAGCTTTTATGATGCTTCAGCGAGAACTATTAAGAAAAATGGAGGATAATGTAAGAAATTGGCTTTTAAGAGTGATGGATAATTTTAGGGATTGAAGTCCAGACATATTTGAGGTTCATATTGCCCTGTAACAAATGGTAAGGTGGTGGCTGTGCTGAAGCAAGCAAGGATGCTGCAAACTGAAAAGTTAGAACTTAAAGAAATTTTGTGTTTAAGGATTAAGGTAGAGATTGTAGGAGTTTCTTGAGATGAAGATGTAATCCAGAGGAATTCAAAGCTAGAATTATTAAGATTACTTTATGCAATGGAATTACAGAAGAATGCTTACCTTTGAGCTTCTATGGCCAAAGTTTGTGAGTCAGTCATGTGAGTCCATGTCAATGCAGGAACCAGAAACTGATATGTAACATTTAAATGAATATGTTTTATTTTTCATGATGAACAAGGTAAAATGCTTTTATGTTCATCTTTCTCTGTCTCCTTAGTATCTGCCTACGGTGTTGTTTATTCATGAATTGAGCAAGCACGAAGGAGCTTGGACCATCATTCCCATAATACCACAGTAAGTACCCTCAAGTAATGTAGACAGAATGTGTGGTAGAGGTGATTATGATGACTCAGTGATTAATTCATGGATTTAATTGTCTGACAAAATATAATTTTATTATTAGCTCAACGGTGTCCAACCAACGCTGTCACTGTAAGTTTATCAAAAATTTGGAACAATTTAGTCTAAGTATGTTAGGGCCACAACACAAAATGTGTATGCCATGGAGTAAAAAATATCAGATATAACTATTAGAATAAACTATATTCAACCCTTCCTGAGTACCTGCTGAACCTGTATCAAAGCGCTCTGTAATGTAGTGCTGACCCTGATGCACCTCTAATCATGTTAGTGCAGTGAAATGTATGATACATGAGTAGTGATGAAATTCTCGGGGCTGGAAGTATTTTGGATTTCATTTTTTTTGGATTTTGGAATATTTGCATCTATATAATAAGATAGCTTGGAGATCCAAGTCTAAGCATGAAATCCATTTATATTACATATATAACTTATACATATACATGAAAGTAGCTGTATATATTTTTAATCATTTTGTATAAGAAACAATAATGTGTACATTGAACCATCATAAACATAAGCCATCACTACCTCGGCTGCCCAGGTGGAGAGTCAGTGGCTGTTTAGCATCACCATTATTCACAACTCTAAATTTATGTCGGTAAGCAGTCTTTGTTGTACACTTGTTTATCACACATATGTACTCAACAGTAAAAATTATTGCATACCAGTAATATAATGAAAATGTAATGTGTGCAGGGCAACAAAAGCAGCACAGCAGCATCGGGAGAATACCCGAATCAGCTGTCAAACAACAACAAACAACGGCAGGCTTTCAGTCTCCACCTACAATGACGTGGTTTGATTTAAAAGTTTGCAGTACACTGTATTTGTATTTAACATTTTTTATAGTTTTAGGTAAGGTATGAAAACAAGACTGAATTTAATCACAGGTAATTAAAAATGAAAACTGAAAAAAGTTAACATTTTGACTTCCAGTGAGGCATGTGGCAAGATGGCAGCACAGCACTGAGCGCTGACATATAACCCTCCTTTTTCACGTTCTTTAGGGCTCATAGACAGTCTTAATACAATTTTGAGTTGGAGAAAGATCTAACTAAAGACTTGACCTCAAAAAAAGATCCAAACTCAACCAAGAAACATAGTCATAGTCATACTTTATTGATCCCAGGGGAAATTGGTTTTCGTTACAGTTGCACCATAAATAATAAATAGTAATAGAGCCATAAATAGTTAAATAGTAATATGTAAATTATGCCAGTAAATTATGAAATAAGTCCAGGACCAGCCTATCGGCTCAGGGTGTCTGACCCTTCAAGGGAGGAGTTGTGAAGTTTGATGGCCACAGGAAGGAATGACTTCCTATGACGCTCTGTGCTGCATCTCGGTGGAATGAGTCTCTGGCTGAATGTGCTCCTGTGCCCACCCAGTACATTATGTAGTGGATGGGAGACATTGACCAAGATGGCATGCAACTTAGACAGCATCCTCTTTTCAGACACCACCGTGAGAGTGTCCAGTTCCATCCCCACAACATCACTGGCCTTACGAATGAGTTTGTTGATTCTGTTGGTGTCAGCTACCCTCAGCCTACTGCCCCAGCACACAACAGCAAACATGATAGCACTGGCCACCACAGACTTACAGAACATCCTCAGCATCGTCCGGCAGATGTTAAAGGACCTCAGTCTCCTCAGGAAATAGAGACGGCTCTGACCCTTCTTGTAGACAGCCTCAGTGTTCTTTGACCAGTCCAAACAAGATACCAACAGCTGACACCAAGCTAGCGATTCATCGGAGGAAACAACTGTGCTAATTAAGTAAACAATGGCAACGAAGATGGAATCGCTGCAAGAAACAGTAGCCCACATGCTAAAGGAGTTGCTGGAAAAGGCTCTCGACCCCATATATAGTGGCATGCAAAAGTTTGGGCACCCTGGTCAAAATTTCTGTTATTGTGAATAGCTAAGCGAGTAAAAGATGACCTGATTTCCAAAAGGCATAAAATTAAAGATGACACATTTCTTTAATATTTTAAGCAAGAAAACTTTTTTATTTCCATCTTTTGCAGTTTCAAAATAACAAAAAAGGAAAAGGGCCTGAAGCAAAAGTTTGGGCACCCTGCATGGCAGTACTTAGTAACACCCCCTTTGGCAACTATCACAGCTTGTGAACGCTTTATGTAGCCAGCCAAGAGTCTTTCTATTCTTGTTTGGGGGATTTTTGCCCATTCTTCCTTGCAAAAGGCTTCTAGTTCTGTGAGATTCTTGGGCCATCTTGCATGCACTGCTCTTTTGAGGTCCATCCACAGTTCTCAATGATGTTTAGGTCGGGAGACTGTGAGGGCCATGGCAAATTGCACCTCTTGAGGTAGTCCACTGTGGATTTTGAGGTGTGTTTAAGTTCAGTATCCTGTTGTAGAAGCCATCCTCTTTTCACTTTCAAGCAACACACATCAAAGTTGCTGGTGAATGCAGCAGGCCAGGCAGCATCTCTAGGAAGAGGTGCAGTCGACGTTTCAGGCCGAGACCCTTCGTCAGGACTAACTTTTCACTTTCGGCTTTTTTACAGACGGTGTGATGCTTGCTTCCAGAATTTGCTGATATTTAATTGAATTCATTCTTCCCTCTACCTGTAAATGTTCCCTGTGCCACTGGCTACAACACAAGCCCAAAGCATGATTGATCCAGCCCCACGCTTAACAGTTGGACAGGGGTTCTTCTCGTGAAATTCTGCGCCCTTTTTTCTCCAAACATACCTTTGCTCATTGCAGCCAAAAATTTCTATTTTAATTTCATCAGTCCATAGGACTTGTTTCCAAAATGCATCAGGCTTGTTTAGATGTTCCTTTGAACCTTTTGAATAGAACTTTTTGGCCGTAAAAAAGCCGAAGGTGAAAAGAGGATGGCTTCTACAACAGGATAATGAACCTAAACACACCTCAAAATCCACAATGGACTACCTCAAGAGGTGCAAGCTGAAGGTTTTTCCATGGCCCTCACAGTCCCCTGACCTTAACATCATCGAGAATCTATGGATAGACCTCAAAAGAGCAGTGTATGCAAGACGGCCCAAGAGTCTCACAGAACTAGAAGCCTTTTGCAAGGAAGAATGGGTGAAAATCCCCCAAACAAGAATTGAAAGACTCTTGGCTGGCTACAGAAAGCGTTTACAAGCTGTGATACTTGCCAAAGGGGGTGTTACTAAGTACTGCCATGCAGGGTGCCCAAACTTTTGCTTTGGGCCCTTTTCCTTTTTTTGGATGAGGGAATTAAATGCAGCATCTCCAAGTTTGCAGATGACACGAAGCTGGGTGGCAGTGTTAGCTGTGAGGAGGATGCTAAGAGGATGCAGGGTGACTTGGATAGGTTGGGTGAGTGGGCAAATTCATAGCAGATGCAATTTAATGTGGATAAATGTGAAGTTATCCACTTTGGTGGCAAAAATAGGAAAACAGATTGTTATCTGAATGGTGGCCGATTAGGAAAAGGAGAGGTGCAACGAGACCTGGGTGTCATTATACACCAGTCATTGAAAGTGGGCATGCAGGTACAGCAGGCGGTGAAAAAGGCGAATGGTATGCTGGCATTTATAGCGAGAGGATTCGAGTACAGGAGCAGGGAGGTACTACTGCAGTTGTACAAGGCCTTGGTGAGACCACACCTGGAGTATTGTGTGCAGTTTTGGTCCCCTAATCTGAGGAAAGACATCCTTGCCATAGAGGGAGTACAAAGAAGGTTCACCAGATTGATTCCTGGGATGGCAGGACCTTCATATGAAGAAAGACTGGATGAACTGGGCTTGTACTCGTTGGAATTTAGAAGATTGAGGGGGGATCTGATTGAAACGTATAAAATCCTAAAGGGATTGGACAGGCTAGATGCAGGAAGATTGTTCCCGATGTTGGGGAAGTCCGGAACGAGGGGCCACAGTTTGAGGATAAAGGGGAAGCCTTTTAGGACCGAGATTAGGAAAATCTTCTTCACACAGAGAGTGGTGAATCTGTGGAATTCTCTGCCACAGGAAACAGTTGAGGCCAGTTCATTGGCTATATTTAAGAGGGAGTTAGATATGGCCCTTGTGGCTATGGGGGTCAGGGGGTATGGAGGGAAGGCTGGGGCGAGGTTCTGAGTTGGATGATCAGCCATGATCATAATAAATGGCGGTGCAGGCTCGAAGGGCCGAATGGCCTACTCCTGCACCTATTTTCTGTGTTTCTATGTTACTTTGAAACTGTAAAAGATGGAAATAAAAGAAGTTCTCTTGCTTAAAATATTAAAGAAATGTGTCATCTTTAACTTTATGCCTTTTGGAAATCAGGTCATCTTTTAGTTGCTTAGCTATTCGCAGTAACAGAAATTTTGACCAGGGGTGGCCAAACTTTTGCATGCAACTGTAGAAGCATATGGCAGAGAATGGCAATGTTCTCCTGTCGTTAAAGGAGCAAGCGGACATTCATGCAAAAAAATTTCGCACGGTCTTCAACAAAATAGACAACATTCTGGTTAGCTTACGCAAGAATAAGAAAGATACTAGCTCCTGTCTCGCGGAGGTGACCTAAGATGCGGAAGAAGCTAAACGACTTGGAGGGCAGATCCAGGAGAAACAATGTGCGGCTGGTCAACTTACCAACAGGCGCTGAGGGCAACAATCTGAGAGGCTACCTCTAGGAGATGCTGCCTAATTGGATTCCAGCGCTCAAGAATTCCCACAGCACTCCGTTAGAGATCGATAGAGCTCATAGGGTCTTTTCCAACAACACCTTAAGACTGCGGACCATGGTTTTTTAGGCTTCTACGGTACACCGATCGGCAGGCTATCCTGGAGGGTGCAAGGAAAGCCAAACCTACTCTCCCTGATGGCACCCAGCTGCAGTTCTTCGCCGACTACAGCCCCGGCACGACGCAGGAGCGGCAGGGATACAAGTAGATCCGCGCTACACTTTGACAGAAGGGGATCGACTCGTTCCTCATATACCCGGCGATTTTGAGAGTGAATATCAAGGGCATGAAGATGTCGTTTAACTTGTTAGAAGAAGTGAAAAAAGCTCTGAAATCATCGGTGCTGGGAGATATGGAAGAAGACCCTAGGCAAAGTCCACACGCCCCTCAGGAGGAGATGGAACTGCATTAAGAGCTTGGACCAGCCTGTATGCGCAATCTAATAGGCATGGGCAAGTTAACGTCCTAGGTGTGAAGTTTTCTGGTTATTCAGGTTATTCGATGCAGTTTTGTATTTAGTTAATTAAGGGGCCAATTTGTTTCTGAGTATTGCAGGTCAGAGTTTTAAGGCAATGGCTCTGTTAACCTGTTAGTACAAGGATAACATGGTAATGTGATATAAGTCCAGCTAGAATATACTTTTTATCTTTTACTTTCTAAGGTGATGTTCAACACACCCAAATGTCATACTTAATCAAGAATGAAGCTGAAAAACAGCAGTTTGTTCTGAATAAATTTAGTTGTACATGTTCATTTCGGGTTATGTCTCCAGTAGACTTGTTTATGTTCCTTGGCGCGAGATAAGATGTCTCTGGCGTCATCGCTACGTGACGGTCTAGTAAAGCAACAGTCTCCCACACGATTATGTGTTATACTATATTTGAGATGGGAATGGTTTTAATTATATAGGTTAATGGGTGTGACCAGGTTTTTTTTCCTTGTCTCTTTGATATGATTGTCTATGAGAACCACTTTGCCTTTCTAATTTGTTGGTGCTAGAGGGGGGCAGTTAATGTTCAGTGTCTGACATTGCTAAGTGATACTCACAGATTTTACAAAGTAAAGGGTTGAATGTGAAGGGTGATGGGAGGAGGGGTGGGAAGGGGTAACTCAGAGCTCCACCACCAACTTACAACAACAGATCCAGGGGAAGATAAGCAACATAGATAAATTAGAAAATCTTACTATTGTTTCATTTAATGTTAGAGGATTAAACTCTCCCTACAAGTGTTCAAAGGTTTTAGATTTCTTACACAGAAAGAAAATAGATATTGCGCTGTTCCAGGAAACACATCTTAAACCTAATGACATTCCCAGGGTTCAAAACCGCTTTTATAAACCCGTTGTGGCATCAGCCGATGGTACTCCTACGAAAGGAGTTATGATATTAATGAGACGTAGTGTTAATGTATCAATTGAAAGGACTGGCTCCAACAATGAAGGACGTCTAGCTTTTTACTGTACATCCATTCAAGGTAAAAAAAGTTGCATTCATAGCCTATATGCCCCAACTATATTCGAGGCTGAATTTTTTCCCTCAATTACATCACAATTACTGATGTTAAGTGACTACCAACTATATGTTGGTTCGGACATGAATGCTTTGGTAAACAATAACCTCGATAAATCTTCCTCAACTATATCAAGCTTTCAAGAATCTGCTTCCAAAGCACTTAACCTCTTTCTAACAGATTTAAATTTAACTGATATATGGAGGGTGCATAATCCATCTGCTAAAGACTGTACCTTCTCCACAAGACATAAAACTTTCTCTCGGATAGATTATGTTCTTATATCCTCTGGTTTGCTGCCTTTGGTACACTCAATAGAATTTTTGCCCAGACGTCTATCTGATCACAACGCAGTTATGTCTACTTATAATTATGGTAAAATCAAAAATAAGGCTACTAGGTGGAGGTTTAACTCCACCCTTCTAAAAAACGAAGAATTTCTAACAAAACTGACGGAATTTATAAATTTAAATAAAAATAGTGTCTCAGATGTGACAGTGGTTTGGGCCTCCATCAAGGGTTTCTTACGAAATAACGCTATATGGTTCAGTTCTCACCTACATAAAAGCCGGCTTCAAAAGATTTCCACCCTGGAAGAACAGTGTAAGGTTTTGGAGAATTATCTCAAAAGGAGATACACCATAACAAAAGAAAATGAGTTCAAAACAAAACAAGCAGAATTAAATGATTTATTAAGAAGCAGGGCAGAATATATGATCCATTTAACCAAACATAAGTATTATGCAGAAGGCAGCAGACTGAGCAATCTTTTGGCACTAACGCTTAAACAACAGGAATCTAAAAGGTCTATACCAGCTATTAGATGTGCTAAACGTGGAGTAGTATCTTCAACAGAGGAAATAAATGAGATATTCAAGAATTACTTTAAAGAACTGTATACAAGTGGCTCAGTTCCTTCTGAGAGTGACTTCACTGATTTTTTTGTGGATTAGACCTCCCTACGTTGTCATTAGAGGACACCAAAACTGTAGACTCTCCTATTACACTGGATGAGCTATTCAAAGCTGTCAAATCTACAAATATGGGCTGTATGCCAGGTATAGATGGCATACCTGTGGAACTTTACCTAACACTTTGGGATATTCTTGGACCAGTATGGTTAGAAACACAGGAAGAGCTTCTTCCCTGAGGCTGTGACCCTGCTGAACCTCACATCACAGCGCTAAGCAGTATTGCACCCATATTGTACTGTCTCAGTACTTTTATATTTGTGTGCTGTAGCAATTACTTTTTATTGCAGTTATTTTGTAAATAGCACTATTCTTTGCATTTCTGGTCAGATGCTAACTGCATTTCATTAGCTTTGTATCTGTATTCGGCACAATGACAATAAAGTTGAATCTAATCTAATCTAATCTAAATTATGCTATTGGAAATGGTGCTTTCCATAGAGATCTAAACACAGCACTGAGGAGAAGATGGCGGCGCGACGCAGCTCGCAGCGGCCACTCCTGTGATGATGTCTGTTATTTGTCAAGTAGCGTGTCATGCACAATCCTGATTTGATGGAGATGGACGTGAGAATAAAGAGGAACATCTGGTGAAACTTCTGAAATGCCTGCTTCGCTGCTGCTGCTACTGTGTGGTCTGAAATCTCCAGAGGGGAAGGCCCCGCGTCCTCGGCTTTGCTTGTTGCTCGGCAGCCGGGGTGGGGTTGAAGTGCTCGGCAGAGGATGGTGCTCGGTGTTGAAGGGCTGGTCGGAGGCTCGAAGTTTTCAGACGGACTCAGAGTCCGCTGCGGTCGGGTGCTTCCAATGGTGCTGCATTGGCAAGTTTGCGGCGCTTGGAGGTTCATGGCAGGGAGAGTTTCTCCCTTCTACCGTCTGCATGAGATGATGAGGCTATCGGGACTTTGAGACTTTTTTTTACCGTGCCCATGGTCTGCTGTTTATCACATTACGGTATTGCTTTGCACTGTTGTAACTATATGTTATAATTATGTGCTTTTGTCAGTTTTAGTCTTGGTTTGTCCTGTGTCTCTTGTGATATCATTCTGGAGGAACATTGTGCCATTTTTTAAATTTGCATTTCTAAATGACAATAGACGGCTACTGAGTGTCCTCATAATCTAATCTAATCTAATCTAATCTAATCACAGTAATACCTAAATCCGGTAAGGACCCCTTGGAGTGTGCCAATCACCGTCCAATCTCCCTGATAAATGCCGACCTCAAGATATTTTCCAAAGTCTTAGCCAGTAGACTCGAGACAGTGGTTGGGAAAATAATTAGCCCAGATCAAACGGGCTTTATCAGGGGACGTCTCGCATCTGATAATATTTGCCGGCTTTTACACATACTGAGTGCAACACATAAAATCCCGCCTGCCTGTGGCCTGCTATTTCTAGATGCTGAAAGAGCGTTCAATCGCCTTGAATGGCCATGTCTTTGGAGAGTTCTAAAAGAATTTAAGTTCGGCGATAAACTTATCAATCTGATTCAAACACTGTATGCTAATCCTTCAGCCCGGGTATGTGTGGGAGGAGGTTTCTCAGAGTTATTTGACATAGGACGGGGCACACGACAAGGGGACCCTTTGTCTCCTTTAATTTTTACTATATCTATTGAACCGCTTGCACATTTAATTAGAAACTCCTCAGATCTCCCCTATTACAATAGGTACAGCATCACATTCGATATCACTTTATGCGGACGACACATTAGTTTATATGGCAAATGTTCAACAAACTCTCCCCTATGATTTAAAAACACTGGAGCAATTTGGATTTCTTTCAGGGTACAAAGTTAATCTGTCAAAATCAGCACTGATGCTGATTAATACGGATAAAAGTAAGGTGTCTCTTCCTCCCCAGACTAATGTTACAAATGAGGTCCTCTGCTTGCCTATTAAAGTTAATACTTCCCTATCGTCTGTGGCTAAAACAAATTGCTCTTTAATTTTCAAAAAAAAAGATATTAATAGATGGAGACACCTGCCAGCATCAGTCCCAGCCCGTATATCAGTCATTAAAATGAACATCTTACCCCGCATTAATTTTATCAGCTCAATAATCCCACTTGCGCCTCCAGCAGGACATTGGCAGAGACTGGACTCCTTACTATGATACTATGTTTGGAATGGTGAACGACCCAATGTAAAGTGGTCAGCTTTACAATTCAAAAAGTCGGATGGGGGATTGGCATGTCCAAATTTTAAACTGTATCACTGGGCATTTGTATTAAAAAGTCTTAGCTATTGGATGGTGGAGGATAAAGTTTCGTCATGGAAAAATATAGAACAAGAGCTAATAGCACCAATAAGGTTGAAGGACTTTCTCCTTCTAGGTATGTCTACCAAAAAATGTGATTTGTATTACAGTCCAATTTTAACGCATATGCTACAAGTGTTTAGAGCAGCAGAAAAATTCCTAAAATTTAAAAGCGTATGGTGCAAATCATCTCAGTTATGGAACAATAATCATCTTCTATCTGGGGGGAAACCATTCACTAACAGAACTTGGGAGGATAAAGGTATTATTACTCTTCAAGATATTAATGGGGCAAGTACCATCCTTAGCTTTCAAGAACTGGTATCTCGATATAATATTGATAAAACACTCTCTTTTCTTTTACTTTAGAGTAAGATCAGCTTGTAAAGCCTACGGGGTTCCCTGAGGGTCAGATTGAAAGGACCATCCCATTTTAAGTTGTATGCAGAGTGCTCCAAGACAGATAGTGTCATATATCTGTGATAAACTAAACTCCCAGAAATATATGCCCACATCAGGAATGAAAGCCTGGGATAAGGACATATCTGAATTGGGACAAGACTTAGACTGGGATGCGAGTTGGGATAATGCTGCCGGTGCTTCAAAAAACCCAAATTATTGGTATATACACTTGAAATTCTGTCATAGAGCATATTTAACACCGAGAATTAGACATCAAATGGGACTGGTTCTTGACCCATATTGCTCATTTTGCCCCCATGGAACCATTGGCTCTTTTATACATGTTGTATGGGAATGTCCAGGGGTTATTAGTTTGTGGGGGAAGTTTATCAGTACTCTTACAGAACTAACAGGGGTAGAATTACCAGTGGACTCCACTGTACATCTTCTAAATGATGACTCCCACCTTTCCCTTACGGAAAAAACATGCATAGTCTGGCTGGCAGGCCTGACTGCAGCTAAGAAGATTGTCGTCCAGCGCTGGAAACCGCCCCCCCCCATGATATTTCAAATACTCACTGGCTTTGGAGCTTTTTGGACATTTCTTACCTGGAACTTTCATCAGCGAGAGTAAATGATACACGACCAAACACAATCATAACGTGGACAAATTTGATATCTAACTTAAAAGCTCTGTTAAAATAGGAATGCTCTGTCTGTGTATGCACTACTATTCAGTTGGTTGTTGGAGGGAGGAGGGGTGGAGAGGGGGTGGGGATGAGGATGAAGGGTGGATGGCAGGATGGTGATGAGGGTTGGGGGTGGCTGGGTTAAACAGTCAAAATGTAATCAACAACTGGTTGTATTGAATGTAATTTGTTGGTGTTGCAATAAAAATTAGTGATAAAAAAGTCAACATTTTATTTTTAATGCAATAATGGTGCTGGTAACGTTACACTCAAAAATGGGATTTTAGGTGGAGATGACATTCAGATTTCATGCAAAATTAATATGTTTTGTAATTGTAATTACCAAACAAAAAGTAATGGTTTTCACTTACAAAGTAAGATAAATGTAGCAGCAAGCGCAACAACTACATCAGTTCTGAGGAACCTGAAGGAGAAGGTACATCATTGTAAGGAGGAACATCAGAAGTGGTTGAGGGACCTGGAAGTGGATGCTCTCGGGATGAGGAGGCTCTGTGCTGGATGACTTCTTAAAATGTTTCCTGCAATGTTGTCTGCCTCATTAAAAGGCTTTTTGTTGCAGCAATCTTTATTTGGTTTTATAAACTAATCTGATTTCTTGTTCTGTTGTGGTTGCAGACTACACCAGACCTTCAAAAAGTCCGTCATACATTTTCACCATGTCATCTATGGGCAGCTTTTCTACTGTGTTAATAGTATCATCTTCATCTTCACTATTCATGAGCAACAGACACTTTATCACCATAAATCTTTAAATATTTAATGCCGTGTCTTTTCTTAAATTTCTACAACTAAACTTCTGAATATTCACAATTCCCTTTAATTTTGAGTTTGTCATGATAGATCCTTGCATGTTTCATGATCAGCATACTGTTAAATGGCGTATGTTCACTAATCTTTCAATACATATTTGTGATCTTAATATTTTTCTTTATGGAGTGTTTTTCAATTTTTCATTAACTTCTCTTCATTACTTTCAGCATAGAACTTTTAACAGTTTGTTCTTTTATTTCTTTGGAATGAGAAACATAAGCTTGCATTTCATAACACTTAAATGTTGTGATCAGATCTAAAATTTCTTCATAAAAATGTATTCTGACAAATGAACCAAAGGCCGAGTGGATGGAGTAAATGGTGAGGATTGATATTAATCACATCTAGTTGGAGCAACCTGTGGCTCTCTTAGGATGAGATGATGGACAAGGAGCCTGACAGTAAAATTTCAATTATGGGATAAGAAAGGTTGTATCAAGAATGAATGTTCGGAACCCGTGTCAAGACTTTCCTTTGTATCCCTGCTAGCCATCCTACCGATGACATACAAGTTGAATGCCGGTAGTGCTGCATAAGCATAACCGTTACAGCAGTGGTCCCCAACCACCGGGCCGCAAAGCATGTGCCTTTGGGCTGCGAGGAAACGATATGATTTGACGATATGAGTCAGCTGCACCTTTCCTCATTCCCTGTCACACGCACTGTTGAACTTGAAGGCATGCGAGGTCATCAGTCGGGCATTAACCTGCAACTACTCGATGAGTGAAAAATAAACATCGCTTGAGAATTTCTTTGGAAGAGATGGTAGGGGACATAAAAGGCCTAATGACGATGATAACGCAGAGACAGCTGAGGCCAAGACTGCAAAATAAAAAGAAAGCTTCCTTCAACAGAAAATATGACAAGTCGTACATAAAATATGGCTTTATTGCGACCGGTGACTCGCACGCTCCAAGCCCCCTGTGTGTGATATGTGGAGACGAGCTGTCTAATGAGGCAATGAAGCCCTCAAAACCGCTTCGGCACCTTGGGTCCAAGCACCCTGCACTTAAAGACAAACCCGTTGAGTTTTTTGAGCGGAAAAAAACGTGAGCAAGTGGGACAGAAGCAAGTGCTGACAGCCACCACCTCCACAAATGCTGCTGCTCTGGGAGCGTCGTACTTAGTGGCTAGCCGTATTGCTAAGGCTAAGAAGCCTTTCACTGTTGGTGAAGAATTCATTCTGCCTGTTGCCAAGGGCATGTGCCGTGAACTGTTGGGAGAAGCTGCAGCTAACAAGATGGCACAGGTTTCTCTTTCAGCTACCACAGTTTCAAGGAGAATCGATGACATAGCGGAGGACATGGAAGCACAGCTGTTGGAACAGTAACGAGTCTGGTTTCACTACCCGAGTCAGAGGTTGCTCCTGAATGCCAGTCTACACACTGTGTCATACACAGGGAAATGCTGGCTAGCCGAAAAATGTCACCTGATCTTAACAGCGTATTGAGTGACGTTGTTGAAGTTATCAATCACATCAAAGCAAAAGCCCTTAACTCACATCTGTTTGAGCAGCTTTGCGAGGAAATGGATGCAGAGCACAAACGCCTTCTCTTACACACTGAAGATGGGTGGCTATCAAGGGGGAGAGCCCTGGCCAGGGTTTTTGAGTTAAGAGAGCAGCCATAGAGATTTCTTTCAGGAAAAAAGTCACCACTGGCAGCACACTTCAGTGACGAGGAGTGGATAGCAAAACTCGCTTATCTGTGTGACATCTTCAACCTGCTCAATGAACTCAATTTGTCACTTCAGGGGAGAATGACAACTGTCTTCAAGTTGGCAAATGAAGTGTCTGCTTTCACAGCCAATCTGGAACCGCGGGGACAGCGAGTGGACAGGGGCATATTTGACATGTTCCCAATATTAGCTGGGATTTTGGGAAAGACTGAGGCTGCACCATCCTGCTTACAGCTGGTGCGCAATCACCTAACTTCGCTGTCGACAGAATTCGAGCGTTATTTCCCAACCGCAAATGACCCAAGACGTGCAAAGGAATGGGTCCGTGACCCATTTGTGAATGTCCCCGGTGAATCATCCATGTCAGTGCGAGAAGTGGATCAACTCCTCGAGCTTGCAAATGACGGTGAGCTGAAAAGTATGTTTGACATAACATCTCTGCCGGCATTCTGGATCAAAGTCAAGGCTGAATATCCTGAGATAGCCACGAAAGCACTGAAAATGTTGCTTCCATTTCCAACATCATATCTCTGCTAAGCGGAGTTTTCTGCAATGAACGCAACGAAAACTAAATTGCGGAATAGACTGGACATAAGGAACCCCCTTATAATTGACTTATCACTATATTCATGTGTGGAAAATATGCGCTGTGTGTTTAATAATAAATTCGTTAGATAAACCCTTTTAGAAACGAAATTGAGTGTATTAGCCACTGATAAGTGACTTATAGTTGACTTATCACCTATATTCCGGTCGTGACTAACACCCCCACACCCCCGTCGGCCAGTCCACAAGAATATTGTCAATGTTAAACCGGTCCACGGTGCAAAAAAGGTTGGGGACCCCTGCTTTACAGGAGACTACTTTTGGAGGAATAAAAGTGAAACTAATTAAGGACTGCAATTGGGGACAATGAATACATCATTTTCAAGAATGCTGAATTGCCTCATGACCTCAGAACTCCTGAAGTTATTTTTAAAGGTAATGGAGAAATATTATTAAAAACGAGACAACCGGGTGACCCGTTGGGGCACCTTTTGAGAGAAAGTTAGTGCAGCATGATGTGATGTGCTTTGGAAATTAAAGAAGAGGAACTTAGTGTATTAAAGAAGAAAGATGCGTAGCAAGACAAATATTGCTCCTGCTTGTTTAACGAGGGACACTTTTTATGACCACATCTCTCGCAATATTTACGCTGTGCTGCATACTCTGGAATTGATCTTTCCTTTTCTCCTCTGTCTCTTCCTCTCTCCTCCTCCTCTGTCTGTTTTTGTCATTCTGGAGACGCGCAGCCCTTTCATCCTTCGTCTCTTCTACCATTTGTTTTTTTCTCTCTGATCCTGGAGTCGTACGGCCCTGGCCTGATCGCATTCTTGTTCTCTCCTCTGTTTGTGCCTATTGTTGTCATTTTGGAGACGTGCATGCCTGTCCTCCTCTGTCGTGTCTTCTCTCATCTTTTTTATCCTGACTCTTTGATCCTGGAGTCGTGGGGCCCTGGCCTCAACTGATTGTTGTTCTCTCCCTCTCCTTACCGCTTCCCGACAATGTTTGGCGTCATCTCTTGACCATAATGTCCCCCTTCCCTTTCCACGCGGCATAATTAGGCTGACCATTTTTTTTACCCTAATGCTGGATAGAAGATAAGAAGCAGTAACACCAGAGCCTCCAAGATGCTGTGGTTTCTTGATGATGTGGTTGGTGCTCTCCTGAATGGACGTGATAGTCCTGCCCTTTTGCTGCGGTTGGTGTGGCTGCTGTGAGCATCGTGAGGCGCTGCTGAGGCTAGCCACGAGCACGCGTCGGGCTGTGGCGTCCCAATTTCCATGATGGCCGATCGGGTCTCGGGTGAAAGGCAGCCTGTTGATTTTTGGCAAATGAGCAATTTTATACGATATATAACCCTGAACTTTGCCTGCATTCTGTAAGTTAGCGCATTTTAATTTGATTTAGCCAAAAAAAGTGCCGTTGTAATGCACCGTTTGCCCTAATTGAAGGTCACAAACAGACAGACAGACAGACAGACAGAGCATGAGAGTTTTAGTAGTATATAGATGGAAGCCAGCTTATGTACAGCAAGGTCACACAGGAATAATGTGATTATGACAGAATCTGTGAATTATAATGATGTTGTTTAAATATTGACATTGTTCTTCCAATTAATAGTAGGTGATCTTTAACTTTAGATACCTGAAAAGACCTTAATTTAACATTTATCCAACATTTTCCCTGAACTGTGCAGGAATATCACTTGTCTGTTTGGTATGTTATAAGCACTTTAGAGATGTAATGTGGCTGATTTATCTTTGACCGTTGCTCTTGCTCCTTTGTAAACAGTTTAACCAGCATCTGCAGAATATCTTGAGTTTATAATCTGGGATGTTTATGTACTGGTTATGTCCAGTTTGTAACCAGTACTATAAAGTCCATACTCACATAATTTATGCTCAATATGCACTTGCCAGAGTGCTTAATCTTTCATCCTATTTCCATACAGAACAGCTAATTATGCCGTAGGTTACATTATGCTACCTTTTTTATTTTGCTGTGTCAGATATGACTTACCACACATATGCCATGAGTGTAATTGTTTCCATACAATACTACTGAGAATGTTTCATTATCTGTAGTAGTGTTCTGTGTAGTAACAGTTAAAGCAGAAGCTTCAAAGAGAATTATTTTAAAAGAGCATGTGAAAGCTTTCAGCAACTTATGATTATGGCCCAGGAACTGGAGTGTGCCATTATAGCTTCTGTACAGTGGTGCTATAAAGTTTGTGAACCTTCTAGTATTCTCTCTATTTCTGCAAAAATATGACCTAAAATGTGATCAGATCCTCATGTAAGTCCTAAAACTCGATACAGAGAACTCAACTAAATAAATAGCACAAAAACATGATACTTGTTCATTTAACAACACACATCAAAGTTGCTGGTGAACGCAGCAGGCCAGGCAGCATCTATAGGAAGAAGCGCAGTCGACGTTTCAGGCCGAGACCCTTCGTCAGGACTACTTGTTCATTTATTTATTGAGAAAAATGATCTAATATTACATATATTGGTTGGAAAAAGTATTTGAAACGCTGGGGTGATGCCTTCTACAAAAGCTATTTAGAGTCACATGTTTCAATCAATGAGATGAGGTTGGAGGTGTGGGTTGTAGAGGTGCCCTGCCCTATAAAAAAAGACACACAGGTTACCGACAGAGCCTGCTCTTCTCAAGAAAGATCTGTTTATGTGCACCATGCCTCGATCAAAACAACTTTAAGAGGACCTTAGAAGAAGAATTGTAGAGATGCATGGAGCTGGAAAAGGCTACAAAAGCATTTCTAAAGACCTGAGTGTTCATTTGTCCACAGTATGAGAAATTCTCTACAAATAGAGGAAACTCAGTACTGTTGCGACTCCCCCTAGGAGTGGGCATCCTGCAAAGATCACAGCAAGAGCACAACGTGCAATGCTGAAGGAGATGAAAAACAACCCAACAGTAAGAGTAAAATTAAAATTAAAACAGTAAGAGTATTATTCTCTAGAACTTGCTAAAGTCTCTGATCATATGTCCACTATAAGAAAAACACTGAACAAGAACGATGTTCATGGAAGGACACCAGGGAAGAAACAACTGCTCTCCAGAAAAACATTGCTGTACGTCTCAAGTTTGCAAAAGACCACCTAGATGTTCTACAACAGTTCTGGGACAATGATCTGTGGACAGATGAGACAAAAGTTGAACTGTTTTGGCAGAAATGCACATTGCTATGTTTGGAGTAAAAAGGGCACTGCACACCAACACCAAAACGTCATCACAGCTGTGAAGCTTGACGAAAGGAGTACCATGGTTTGGGGCTGCTTTGCTGCCTCAGCCTGGACAGCTTGTAATCATTGAGGGAACAATGAATTCAAAATTGTATCAAGACATTTTACAGGAGAATTTCAGGGTAGCAGTCTGTCACCTGAAACTTAATAGAAGTTGGATAATACAACCAGACAATGATCCAAAAGGCAAGAATAAATCAACAAAAGAATGGTTTAAAAAAAGAAAATTCATGTTTTGGAATGGCCAACTCAAAGTCCTATGGAAATGTTGTGGAAGGACCTGAAGCAAATAGTTCATGCAAGGAAACCCACCAACATCCCAGAGTTGAAGCAGTTTTGTAAGGAGGAATGGCCTAAAATTCCTCCAAGCTGATGTACAGGACTGATCAATGGTTACCAGAAATGTTTGATCGAAGTTATTGGTGTATGGGGTGGGGGGGGGGGGTCACACCAGTTACAGAAAGCAAAGGTTCACATACTTCTTCCAACAAATGCTTGTAATATTAGATCATTTTTCTCAATAAATAAATGAACAAGTGTAATGTTTTTGTACTATTTATTTAATAAGATTCTCTATCTAGTTTTAGGACTTGCATGAAGAGCTGATCATACTTTAGGTCATATTTATGCAGAAATAAAGAAAATTCTACAGGGTTCACAAACTTTCTAGCACCACTGTATATGGATGAGAAGTTGTTGCTAGTGGAAGCTGTGGTGTGGAAGGATGATAATGAATGCCGCACAGTGATTGGGGGGCATCAGGGAATTGTAGCCTTGTGAGAATGCGGCAAGAAATGATGGAAGCTTGGTTACATGAGACTTGTGCAATAAGAGCATTGGAAAGCCAGGGCTTTGTAGGATTGTAGCATTGAAGTACTTGGGCTATGGAGGTGTGGGGATGGAGGTGGTGTGCTTCTTGGTGAGTTGGCTGCAAACAGGGACCGGATCGGTGGTCAACCCTTTCTGTGTTTCACTTTATCCGAAACACATTTTCAAATGCACGGCATTGAAATAAACCAACTATGTGATCTAACTTCTGTGATGGTTTTTTCCCCCATCCTACTTCTTGAGAATCAGCGAACAGTTTATTATAAGAAAACTTCAATATAACTAAACCAGGAACTCAGTGTTCCTTGGGGGCCCAGACTAAATAATTTATCTGCAGCATCCGTTGAATAAATGCTGCTTTTACCAATAAATGGGAATGTAATCTTGTTATTCATTTTTAATAATTTTCTAAAAACAAAGATTCAGAATAATTATAGATAAATCTGACAATTTACGTTTTATAATTTAATACAAACTAAATCATCAAGGAATGGTCACATTGTAAAGCAACACTGTAGCTTGAACAAACATGTAATTCATTGTAGGGGATGTTACAATCCTTATAGTTCTTAAATTCCCTTTGTAGATTGAAATTCAGAGCTGTTATTCTGTGGTTCCCAGATTTATCATGGAAATGCTTTATCCCTCCACTTCTGCTCTGCATTCCTCCAGGCTGTCTTCAGTGACACTACTTTCCAGCAACTATAGTGTGCTGCTGATCAGTGAATGTCTCTATGCACTATGGATAAGAATTCTTAATTATACAAAATTATTAAGGATTTCTCACTGCATCTGAAATGTTCAAGTTCCAAAGCCACAATAAAGAGATTGGGTGGTGGAAATGGGGACAACAATTATGAATTTTAAAACATAACTGTGAAAGTTGAGCAAAAATATAGCAACCATTGATTCTCATTTATGAGTTTTGACAAATAAGATATTGAAATCAAAGTAAGTGATTATCGGCATGTTATGTAATGACAATAGCAGGGTCTAATATATTTATTGCCATGTTGAATAAGCTGCTCAGATTCACTGATTAATCTGTTCTTTCAGTTCATTTATGAAGAAAGATCATTGGAGTAAAGAATAAAGATGTTGCTTTATTTAAACGTTAGATGCCATCATTTCTTAGACAAATGCCATACAAATTCTTTAGTTTTTTACTGACATAGAGTGGGCTCTCTCCTTGAATTAAATTGCTGCTTTATAGGCCCTCTGGGTGGTGGGACCGGAGGAGGTGAAAGGACAGTTGTTGCATTGTACAAGGTTGCAAGGAAAAGCGCTGTAATTTGGGGAATGGTAAATTGGTAAGGAAGAGCAGACTAGGAAGTCTTAAATTGAATGAATCCTTCAAAACGTTGAAAGGGATGGGAAGTGTTAATTGATGAAATTTCCTTTCTAGTTTTGATGAGGTGTTGCACATCTGAAACATTGTTTTTCCCTTCTACAGATGCTGCCTAACCAGCAGGTCAATTTTTGATTTAGGTTTCCAGCATCTGCAGTGATTTGATTTCCTTTTAGCATAACTTGCTCCTCCAGACAAAGTGAATGGAAAATTCATGTGTTGCTTGCACATGCTGGAAGTATGAGGAACAGAACCTGGGTAACACAAAACCCTTTGAAACACTGATTTGACATGAATATTGGCAAATGGATGGTAACAATTCAGTTAGGTGTTCGAGTCCATGTATGTCTGATGAAGGGCATCACCTTGCGCGACTGTTCCAGAAAGGCAAGAGGAAGTTCTGCACTTAAGTTTCAGACACTGATGTCATTTCATGAACAGCAGGATTCTGGGATAGATAATTGACAAGCACTGGCTAAGACACTGGTGGGGTGAATTCATTAATGTTCTGCTGAAGAAGGCAACTAATTCATGCTTCACAGTGCTTATTCTGTTTCCCCAGGGTAGCACCTAAATAGTGCCTGCAGCATATTGAAGGACAGATTTCTGGTATTCAAAGATGCTCGCAAAGTTCATGTAAACCACGATGGTTGCTGTTGTGCTTATATGTGTCCGAGTTCCAACTATAGCACCCAAAAAACTTCATGGCTGCTGCTCACACTGCTCTGAGATACTGGCCTTCAAATTCTACATAATAGTTGTGTCAAGGACGGTTGGAATTAGACTGGTCACCATTTATTTTGTGGAAAAGATTAGCTTCAGGCTCTCTTTAAAGAAAAAGAAATCCTTGCGCAAATTTGAGCTGAAGCGTTTGAATGTTACACGTGCTTTCTGCCAATGTAATCAGCATTTCTTTGAGAATGTATCATGATGACCTTTGTCTGTAGCATACTCTGTCAAAGTCCTCATTCAAATTAAAAAGATTCTGACTTTGATGTTTTGTAATCTGGAGTTTTGATTAGCCTTTCCATTCACCTTAGCTGTAGCACACTCAAATCCTGTTTCTTAACATAGTACCATTATTTGACCAGTTGACTGCTAGAGTCAGATCAAGAGATAGTGTGACCCGGGTTCAATTCTTGCCAATGTCTGCAAGGAGTTTTCTGTGTTCTCCCTATGAAAGAGTGGCCGCCAGGGGCTCGCTGACCTTCCTTCAGCTGCGAGTAAAGGATCTGTGTAGGCAGACCGTGAGGAAATCTGTTCAAGAGGGAACTGTGCTACACGAGAGCAACTACATGAGGAGTACTTCTTCAGATCACAGAAGGAGTCAGTTAACAAGGATACAAGGGTACGCGCAAGCACTTTGCCTGTTGTGGACAGAAGGGAGATGCCTCTGTAATGCCACAGTCTGCCTTGTCTCCCTTCTTGTATATGGTCACTATTAGAGCATCCCTGAGCTCTGAGGGCAGTTCCTTTTCCCAGAACTTTATGAACAGGGTGTGTATGTGGTGCAGGAATACTGGTCTACTTTCCTTGAGGATCTCTGCGAAGATCCCATCAGGACCAGTGGTTTTGTTGGTTTTCAGGCTCCTGATGGCATCATGGACCTCCTTCTTACTGGAAGGTTCTTCCCTCTTCAGTCTCTGGAGGATTTGCTCAGTAATATCTGGGTCAGCAGTGCTGTCACAGTTGAGAAGTTGTTGAAAGTGCTTTCTCCATGGATCGTTGATATCCTTGTGATCCTTTAGCAAGTTCTTCCCATCCTTTGAGTCAGTCAGTGGGTGCCGTCCTGAATCCAGGGTTAGCGGCTATGCACCTCCATCGTCTTCGATCTTGCGACAGCACCGAGTACAGCTTTGTTCTCGCTGGCCGCCTAGGCACTGCCCACCGCCGCTGCCATCCCCGCCCCCACCGAACTCGAGCCCGAGGCCGTGTCGGCCTCCAGCCGCAGCCGCTTCTTCGAGCTCGGCCCTTCCTTAGGCGGAGGTCTTGGGCAGGTCCAGATACATGGTGCAGTGCCCAAGTCCATCATGTCTCTTCTAACTAGGTGCATAGCATACAATTTGTAGATATGTGGTGAGGCTTTAATCTCTTCCACAGAAGAGGGCCGTTGGCTTACAAGGAGCTCATCCGCCCTTTGTCAGGTCTTGTTTTTTTTTCAGTCCTGCAGGGTGTCCTCACACCCTCCTCACTAGACTAAATCCAGTGGGGGAGCCAGCCAAGTCGCCGACCACTTGACCATGACCTCCCTTTGAGTGTAAGGGAGTTAATCTGCAATAAATGAGACCATAGAGTGCTCTGGTGGCACTGAAGAAGCCTCTCAAGGTACCAGAGTCTGGCAGTCTCTGGATTTACAGGGCTATCTCAATCCACCAAGAATTCATTAGCCCCTCATTCTGCATTGCACATTTGCCTTGGTTCTGAAGTAAGCTCCAATTTTGGCCTTGCTGCTGATGTTATTCTGCCAGGCGCAAAAGTCTGTCCTTCTTGTGGAGATAAGTTGTTCTATCTCCGTGTTATTATCATCAAACCAATCCTCATGTGTTATGCACTTGTACAAAGGGATGGTTTAGCAGGTATTGAGTATGGTGGATTTATGCAGTTCTTCAATATCCTCCAGATATTCCCATTGGACGTGTTCTGCAAGCAAGGCCTGAGGGTGTTGTTGGGTGGCAGTGCCAAGCAGGCTCTCGAGTTTTAATCTTGGCTTGGTCTGCTTTTTATGAACCCTCCTTTTTTTCATGAGTCTGATGGATATGGTGTTCTGTCCAGCAGCCATCTGCCCTCGAGATATTCACATCACAGCGGTTTCTAGCACAGAAAATGACAAAGTCATTGAGATGGCATTGTTTAGATTGGGGTGCTGTAAGATGCCTTGTCTTTGTTTTTCCGGCAAAAAAGCAGGTTAATGATGATAAGATTTGATGAGAAGTAGTAGTCCATTTGAGCTAATGTTTCCAATGTCTTCCTTTGCTATGGTACCCTTCCAAAGGTTGAAGTCTCAACTGACCCCGGCATTGATACCCTCCAAGAGAATTATCTTGGGGATGCTCAACAGTGTCATGTTTCGGCAGGCATAGTAGGCCTCTTTTCCATACTTTTGTGAGTCTGGAGTTGGTGCATAAGCACTCATGACGGTTGCCTTCTGGTTGTTGGCAAGCACCAAATGGATCATCAGCTGCCTTCCCTTTCTAGTAAAAAATGTGACCACCCTTCTCCTTCAGTTGCCCTTTGTCTGCCATATGGGTTTCAGAAAGAGCAGCTAGGTTAGTCTGGCATCTCCTCAATCCTCTGGCGACAATCGCAGTTTTCCTCTCTGTTCCATCACTGGTTGCACTTTCTATCCACATGCACACATTCCAGGCTCCAATGGTAATTTTTCTTTATTTCTTAATGCATATAGTGATCCCTCTAGACACAGTAATCCAGTTAGAATGTTGAGGCAGGCTATTTTTAAGGCACCTTTTCTAGCTTCTTCCCTGGGTGGGGTGAGCAAAGTGGATCCTAAATAGGGCTGCTGAGTCATGGGTGCAGCTGATGAAGGGCTCTTTCTGGCACAGTCCAAGAACCCAGTGACTGAATCAAGCACCCACTGCCCAGCGAGCCAGCTCATGACCAGGGGCTTCCGGACCTCACAATACTGCTGCCTATGCCACTTACTAACTGCCTTGGGACTTCATCCGTAATGTTAGGATGGATTCCCTCAATGGAGAGTGACTGTGCATGACTTTGTTTAACGTGAGGAGGCTGATTCACGGGCAGCCACCGCATGGTCCTTCACAGGGTCTCAGAGGCATGGAGTACTAGATATCTAGGGACTCTTCACTGCTGCGCCTTCCATAGAAACATATAGAAAACATACAGCATGGTACAGGCCCTTCGGCCCACAAAGCTGTGCCAAACATATCCCTACCTTAGAACTACCTAGGCTTTACCCGTAGCCCTCTATTTTTCTAAGCTCCATGTAGCCATCCAGGAGTCTCTTAAAAGACCCTATCGTTTCCGTCTCCACCACTGCCACCGGCAGCCCATTCCACACACTCACCACTCTCTGCATAAAAACTTACCCCTGATATCTCCTCTGTACCTACTTCCAAGCACCTTAAAACTTTGCCCTTGCGTGCTAACCATTTCAGCCCTGGGGAAAAGCCTCTGACTATCCACATGATCAATGCTTCTCATTATCTTGTACACCTCCATCAGGCCACCTCTCATCCTCCATCGCTCCAAGGAGAAAAGGCCGAGTTCACTCAACCTATTCTCATAAGGCATGCTCCCCAATCCAGGCAGCATCCTTGTAAATCTCCTGTGCACCCTTTCAATGGTTTCCATGTCCTTCCTGTAGTGAGGCGAACCTAACCTTTTGAAACCTGATTTGATCCATTCATTCACTTAAATTTATTCTGTTTCCCCATCATTATTTAAGAACAAAGAGTAATACAACACATTACAGGCCCTTCGGCCCACAATGTTGTGCTGACCCTCAAACCCTGCCTCCCATATAACCCCCCACCTTAAATTCCTCCATATACCTGTCTGGTAGTCTCTTAGACTTCACTAGTGTATCTGCCTCCACCACTGACTCAGGCAGTGCATTCCACGCACCAACCACTCTGAGTAAAACACCTTCCTCTAATATTCCCCTTGAACTTCCCACCCCTTACCTTAAAGCCATGTCCTCTTGTATTGAGCAGTGGTGCCCTGTGGAAGAGGCACTGGCTCTATCTATTCCTCTTAATATCTTGTACACCTCTATCATGTCTCCTCTCATCCTTCTTCTCTCCAAAGAGTAAAGCCCTAGCTCCCTTAATCTCTGATCATAATGCATACTCTCTAAACCAGGCAGCATTCTGGTAAATCTCCTCTGTATCCTTTCCAATGCTTCCACATCCTTCCTATAGTGAGGCGACCAGAACTGGACACAGTACTCCAAGTGTGGCCTAACCAGAGTTTTATAGAGCTGCATCATTACCTCATGACTCTTAAACTCCATCCCTCGACTTATGAAAGCTAACACCCCATAAGCTTTCTTAACTACCCTATCTATCTGTGAGGCAACTTTCAGGGATCTGTGGACATGTACCCCCTGATCCCTCTGCTCCAAGTATCCTTCCATTTACTTTGTACTCTGCCTTGGAGTTTGTCCTTCCAAAGTGTACCACCTCAGATTTCTCCGGGTTGAACTGCATCTGCCACTTCTCAGCCCACTTCTGCATCCTATCAATGTCTCTCTGCAGTCTTCGACAATCCTCTACACTATCTACAACACCACCAACCTTTGTGTCGTCTGCAAACTTGCCAACCCACCCTTCTACCCCCACATCCAGGCCGTTAATAAAAGTCACGAAAAGTAGAGGTCCCCGAACAGATCCTTATGGGACACCACTAGTCACAACCCTCCAATCTGAATGTACTCCCTCCACCATGACCCTCTGCCTTCTGCAGGCAAGCTAATTCTGAATCCACCTGGCCAAACTTCCCTGGATCCCATTCCTTCTGACTTTCTGAATATGCCTACCGTGTGGAACCTTGTCAAATGCCTTACTAAAATCCATGTAGATCACATCCACTGCACTACCCTCATCTATATGCCTGGTCACCTCCTCAAAGAACTCTTATCAGGCTTGTTAAGACATGACCTGCCCTTCACAAAGCCATGCTGACTGTCCCTGATCAGACCATGATTCTCTAAATGCCTATAGATCCTATCTCTAAGAATCTTTTCCAACAGCTTTCCCACCACAGTCTTAAGGCTCACTGGTCTATAATTACCCGGACTATCCCTACTACCTTTTTTGAACAAAGGGACAACACTCGCCTCCCTCCAGTCCTCCGGTACCATTCCCGTAGACAACGAGGACATAAAGATCCTAGCCAGAGGCTCAGCAATCTCTTCCCTCGCCTCGTGGAGCAGCCTGGGGAATATTACGTCAGGCCCTGGGGACTTATCCATCCTAATGTATTTTAACAACCCCAACACCTCCTTTCCCTTAATATCAACATGCTCCAGAACATCAACCTCACCATCATCAAGTTCCCTCTCATTGGTGAATACCGAAGAGAAGTGTTCATTGAGGACCTCGCTCACTTCCACAGCCTCCAGGCACATCTTCCCACCTTTATCTTTAATCGGTCCTACCTTCACTCCTGTCATCCTTTTGTTCTTCACATAATTGAAGAATGCCTTGGGGTTTTCCTTTACCCTACTCGCCAAGGCCTTCTCATGTCCCCTTCTTGCTCTTCTCAGCCCCTTCTTAAGCTCCTTTCTTGCTTCCCTATATTCCTCAATAGACCCACCTGAACCTTGCTTCTTAAACCTCATGGATGCTACCTCCTTCCACCTGCCTAGATTTTCCACCTCACTTGTCACCCATGCTTCCTTCTCCCTACCATTCTTTATCTTCCTCACCAGGACAAATTTAATATATCAACATCCTGCAAGAGATCTCTAAATATCGACCACATGTCCATAGTACATTTCCCTGCAAAAACATCATCCCAATTCACACCCGCAAGTTCTAGCCTTATAGCCTCATAATTTGCCTTTCCTCAATTAAAAATTTTCCTGTCCTCTCTGATTCTATCCTTTTCCATGATAATGCTAAAGCCAGGGAGTGGTGGTCACTGTCCCCCAGATGCTCACCCACTGAGAGATCTGTGACCTGACCCAGTTCGTTACCTAGTACTAGATCTAGTATGGCATTCCCCCTGGTCCTGACAACATACTGTGACAGGAATCTGTCCTGGACACACTTAACAAACTGTGCCCCATCTAAACCCTTGGAACTAATCAGGTGCCAATCAATATTAGGGAAGTTAAAGTCACCCATGATAACAACCCTGTTATTTTTGCACCTTTCCAAAATCTGCCTCCCAATCTGCTCCTCGGTATCTCTGCTGCTACCAGGGGTCTATAGAATACCTCCAATAGAGTAACTGCTCCCTTCCTGTTTCTGACTTCCACCCATACTGACTCAAAAGAGGATCCTGCTACATTACCCACCCTTTCTGTAGCTGCAATAGTATCCCTGACCAGTAATGCCACCCCTCCTCCCCTTTTTCCACCCTCTCTATCCCTTTTAAAGCACTGAAATCCAGGAATATTGAGAATCCATTCCTGCCCTGGTGCCAGCCAAGTCTCTGTAATGGCCACTACATCATAATTCCATGTATGTATCCAAGCTCTCAGTTCCTTTTTTAATTCTCCTTGAATAAAGAGATAGCATTGATTGTTCACTTTATTTAGGACATGGATATCCATCACCCTTTATTAAAATGGTCTTCCACAGTTTGTGGAAGTATTGAACTGCTACAAAAAAAGTCTGACAAATGGTGCCCCTAGGCAATATCTTACACATATGTAATTTGCATGAACATTAAAACCTTTAAAGGTTTTTGAGATATTTGTGAGAGTATAAAAATATCAATACTGTAGTTTTCTTTCTCCAGATATTACTTGGAAATATTGTTTGAAATTGTGAAATTTATCTCAACTTTTTATTTCAGTGAAACAGAGCCAATACTGGCAAAAAGACTAATGCATATGACATACAGATTGGACAATGTGATAAATAAAATGGAAAAACTAAAGATTAACATCATGGGAATTAGTGAAGTTCGTTGGATAGTTGCTGGAACATGTCAGCATAGAAATAAAACACTAATTTATTCTTGTGGAACATCCCATACTAATGGAGTAAGAATTCTTATTGATGAAAACATGGCAACAAGTGTTCTAGGACACTGGGCAATATCAGAAAGAGTGCTCCTTGTTAGATTCCGAGGACAACCATTTGATTTAGCAATTATACAGGTATATGCACCAACAACAGATGGAACAAATGAGGATATACGAACTTTGTAGATAAATTCTATGAAGAGCTTGAACAAGCAAAGAATGGATGCAATTCTCAAGATATTGTTATTGTCATGGGAGATCTAAATGCTAAAGTAGGACAAGGTGCTGATAGAAATACCATAGGAAAATTTGGACTAGGGGAAAGAAATGCAAGAGGTGAGAAATGGGTAGAATGGTGCAAGATGAATAATCAGGTCATTATGAATACCTACTTTAAAAACCATCCAAGACGCTTGTGGACCTGGAAAATTCCAGGTGATAACACTAGAAATCAAATTGACTTTATTACTATAAACCAAAGATTTAGAAACTCAGTGAATCAATGCAATACATATCCCGGTGCAGACTTTAATAGTGACCATAACCCAGTAGTATGTCATGTAAAAGTAAAACATAAAAAACTAAAGAAGCAAAAACCTGAACAATCCCTTGAAGACTTACACTTAATTAAATAAGAAAACTTAAGACAAAAATTTACAATTGAAGGAAGGAATAAATTTCAAAATCTAGGTAGAATCTGTGGAAGATGATAGCAATCATGTAGAAATGAAATTTAACTCTCTAAAAGATGCCTTGGTAGAATCAGCAAAGTCAGTGATTACTAAAAAAGGAAAAAGCACAAAGAATAAATGGTTGACAGGTGAAATCAAAAATCTAACAGAAGAAAGCAAATCCTATAGAATTTAAGTCCTTAGATAAAAAAGTTAAAAGCTAATGTCAGAAAGCCAAAGAAGAGTGGTTAAACCAGGAATGTGAGCAAATAGAAAGAATCCCTATTACTGACCCAAAAAGGTTACATCAACAAATCAAGAATATCACTGGTAAAAAGCTCCTCCGTTCTTCAGGTGGATGTTTGAAAGCAAAGGACATGGAAAAAGATGAGATTATGAACAGATGGACTGAGTATATTCAGGAATTGTTTGAAGACAATCGAGGCGAAAACCAGAAATTAAGAAAAACATTGAAGGTTCAAGTATTTTCAAATCTGAAATTCGTAATGCAATAAATAAGATGAAGAAAGGAAAGGCAGCAGGTCCTGATGAATTAGTAATAGAACAAATTATCGCCCTTGAAGATTATGGATTTGAAAAACTTGCTGATTTAATCAATGACATTTATGAGACTGGAATAATACCAGAAGAGATGAAAAAAATCAGTATTTATCACTCTTCCTAAGAAACCTGGAGCAATAGAATGTGAATTACATAGGACCATAAGTTTAATGAGTCATATCACCAAGATACTTCTAAGAATTTTGATGACGAGCTAAAAGTAAGATACAAGCTGAAGTAGGTAAAGAACAATGTGGTTTTGTGAAAGACACAGGTACAAGAAATGCAATATGGATGTTAAGGATACTATCAGAATGAGCTATTCAAGTGCAAAAAAATTTGTTTGTTTTATTGACCACAGAAAAGCATTTGATAAAATGAAACACAATAAGTTATTTGAAATATTACAGAAAACTCCAGATCTAGATTCAAAAGACCTCCGCCTAATCAGAAATCTGTACTGGGAACAAACTGCTGCTGTAAGATGGAGAAGTGAGTCAGTTTACGAAAATCAAGAGAGGCATTAGACAAGGGTGTGTTTATTTAATGTGTACAGTGAAACAATATTACAAAAAATAAGAGACATCTTGGGAATCAAAGTTGGTGGTGAAAACATCAATAATTTCAGATATGCAGATGATGCTGTGTTAATTGCAAGTACGGAGGAAGAACCACAAAACTTAATTGATATAGTTGTTGAAGAAATTGCAAAAATGGGTCTATCTATCAATTGCAAAAAGACAGAATGTATGGTGATATCCAAAATGAAGGAGAATCCTATCTGCAGGCTGAGAATAAATGGGAAAGACGTAAAACAACTACAGAACTTTTGCTACTTAGGAAGCTGGGTGAGATCAGATGGCAGGTGCGATATGGACATCAAAAGAAGAATAGGGATGGCAAAAGACACCTTTACAAGAATGAAGAGTATACTGACCAATACTAAACTAGGCATGACAACCCGCCTCAGAGTACTGAAGTGTTACATTTATCCAGTTATATGGCTCAGAATGTTGGACAATATCTAGTAACATGAGGAAATGAATTGAAGCAGCAGAGATGTGGTTTTTGAGGAGGATACAAAGAATATCATGGACAAAACGAATATCTAATGAGGATGTCATGAACAGAGGAAACACAAAAAGAGAAATAATGTATGAGATCATGAAAAGGCAAGGTAACTTCATTGGACATATGATTAGGAAAGAGGAGTTAGAATGCACAGTAATATTGGGAAAGATTGAAGAGAAGAAAGCAAGAGGAAAGCAAAGATAAATGATGATGGAGACAGCAGCCAGAGAACTGGAAATGAATACCAATGAATTGATCCACTTGACCTGAAACAGGAGTGTGTGGGCCATGGCAGTCAAAGCTCAAACTGGGCATGGCACCTGATGATGATGATGATGATATAATATGACAGTTCTGTTATAGAGGAAACAGAGCAGGGAGTTTAAAAGTCCAAACACGAGAAAATCTGCAAATGCTGAAAATTCAAGCAACACGCACAAAATACTGGTAGAATACGCAGGCCAGGCAGCATCTATAGGAAGAAGTACAGTCAATGTTTCAGGTTGAGACCCTTCGTCCGGACTAACGGAAAAAAGAGATAGTAAGAGATTTGAAAGTGGGAAGTGGAGGGGGAGACCCGAAATGATAGGAGAAGACAGGAGGGGGAGGGGTGAAGCCAAGAACTGGAAAGTTGATTAGCAAAAGGGATACAAGGCTGGAGAAGGGGGAGTATCATAGGACAGAAGGCCTTGGAAGAAAGAAGGGGGGAGGAGAGCAACAGAGGAAGATGAAGAACAGGCAAGGAATTATTGTGAGAGGGAAAGAGAGAAAAAAGTCAATGGGATTTTATTCCACGATGAATGCTGTACGTGAGCAATCCTGAAAGAAATATCATGATCTCAGAAGACGCCAAGATGATTTAAACACCGTTGCTTATATCTTCAGACTGAAGACCCTCATAGAAAATGTATCTTATGCAGAAATTTGAGTTCTTTAATGAACATTTCGTACGTCAGGAAGTGCAGAGAAATCATATTTTTTCCTGGTGGCCCAATGGACCTTTGAGAGGAGGCTACACACAGGTCGGGCAAGAGATTTAAAAAGGGGTGTTCACGGGCTTTCAGCTTTTACCAGCGGCCCAATTGAGTCGTAATTCGCTAGCAAAGAAAAATTAAAAAGAAGGTGGGGACAAGCAGAGTGGCCAATGTTGGAGCGGACCAGTGTTAGAGTGAGGAAGCTTGGACGAGGTAAGCTTCTGTAAATTTTCTTTTTCATTCTTTATCTTTAGTGCATAATTAGTGCAGTGAGGATGGCTCCAGAGATTGTGTGGTGTTCTTTGTATAAGATGTGGGAATACTGGAAGACATACAGCCTCCTGGATAACCATATCTGCACCAGGTGTACTCAGCTGCAGCTTCTCAGAGAACATGTTAAGTAACTGGAGCTGCAGCTTGATGACCTTTGACTCGTACAGGAAACAGAGGAGATAGATAGGAGCTATGGGAGGTAGGGGAGGAAGTTTCAGGAGGCAGGTACTTGGGTGACTGTCAGTAGCAGGAAAGTAAATGGGCTGACAGTGCAGAGTATCCCTGTAGCAATCCCCCTCAATAATAAGTATTCCACTTTGGATACCGTTGAGGGGGACGGCCTACCAGGGAGAAGGTGCAGCGACCATGTCTCTGGCACTGTATCTGTTGCTATGGCTCTGAAGGGAAGGGGGGAGAAGATGAGTGCAGTAGTAAGGGGGGATTGGACAATTAGAGGAGCAGACAGAAGATTCTCTGGATGTGAATGAGACACCCGAGTGGCATGTTGCTTCCCGGGTGAGAGAATCAGAGATGTCTCAGATTGGGTCCAAAGCATTCTAAATAGGAGGTTGAACAGCCAAAAGCTGTGATATGTATATTGATAGGTAGGAAAAGGGATGAGGTCCTGAAAAGACAATATGGGGAGTTAGGCATAAACTCCAAGGTAGTAATCCCTGGATTACTGCTTGGTGCCACATGCCAGTGAGGGTAAGAATAGGATGATTCAGCAAATGAATGCCTGCTTGAGGAATTAGTGCAGGGGCAGGGCTTCAGACTTTGGGATTAGTGGATTCTCTACTGGCGGAGGTACAACCTGTACAAAAGGGGCGAGTTACGCCTGAATCCAAGGCAGGTTTGCTAGAGCTGTTGGGGCAGGGTTTAAATTAATTTGGTAGGGGGGGATGGGTACCAGAGTGATAGGACTGAGGGTGGGGCAGTTGGTATACCACTAAATGCAGTATGGAGAGAGACTTGAGGAAGGACAGGCAGATGACAGAGCAAAATTGTAGTCAGTGGGATGAGTTGTAGTGTAATTTTGGGACCAAATCAAAAATGTTGATGAATACAGGGCTAAAGATTTATCTTTGAATGCAAGCAATATACAGAATAAGGCAACACACATCAAAGTTGCTGGTGAACGCAGCAGGCCAGGCAGCATCTCTAGGAAGAGGTACAGTCGACGTTTCAGGCCGAGACCCTTCGTCAGGACTAACTGAAGGAAGAGTGAGTAAGAGATTTTACCGAATAAGGCAGATGATTTTGTAGCACAGTTACAGATTGGTATGTATGACATGGGCATCACTGAAACGTGGCTGAAAGAAGATCGTAGTTGGAAGTTTAACATCCAAGAGTACACATTATACTGAAAGGACAGGCAGTTAGGCAGATGGGGTGGAGTGCTTCTGTTGGTAAAAATTAAATCAAATCCTCAGAAAGAGCTGATGTAGGATCAGAAGATATAGAATCTTTGTGGGTAGAGTTAGAAAACTGCAACTGTAAAAGGACCCTGATGGGAGTTATGTAGAGGCTTCTGAACAGTAGCCAGGATGTGGGCTACAAATTACAATGGGAAATAGAAAAGGTATGTCTAAAAGGCAATGTTACGATAGTCATGGGAATTTCAATATGCAGGAAGATTGGGAAAATCAGGTTGGTGCTGCATCCAAGAGAGGGAATTTGTAGAATGCCTACGAGATGGCTTTTTAGAACAGCTTGTGGTTGAGCCCACTAGGGGAAAGGCAATTTTGGATTTGGTGTTGTGTAATGAACCAGACGATGAGGGAGCTAAAGGTAAAGAAGCACTTGGGAGGCAGTGATCCCTGCAATTTGAGCCGGAGAAGCTGAAGTCAGATATATCAGTATTACATTGGAGTTAAAGGAATTATAGAGGCATGAGCGAGGGGCTGGCCAGAGTTGATTGGAAGAGGACAGTAACAGGGATGACAGCAGACCAGCATTGGCTGGAGTTTCTGGGAGCAATTCGGAAAGCGCAAGATACATACATACAGAGAAGAAGAAGTATTCTAAATGGAGAATGACTCAAGTGTGGCTGACAAAGTAAGTCCAAAACAACATAAAAGCAAAAGAAACGGTATACATAGAGTAAAAAATAGTGGGAATTTAAAGGATTGTGAAGATTTTAAAAACGAACAGTATTTCAGTGGCTTCATTTTGGGAAAAGCACACTGATGTTTTTAGCATAATCTGTGGATTTTAGGTGGTGTTTGAGAAGTCTGGAGTTGATTCTCAAAGTGACCAGTCTTCTGGAGGTCTTCTGATGTCAGTAGAATCTCCTGGCGATAGAAAATAGAACAGGTTAAGGCATTGTGCTTCTACTTCTGTTGAAGCGAATACACTCATTGATGCCAGTAAAAAATGGAAATGTGCATTGCACAAATCACCAGCACTTGGTGCGTGAAATATAAAATCTTCAGGTGTACTGTTGCTGCTTGTGTGTGGAAATGCATGGTTCTGTTTTTGTCTCACACTGCTTCATCTGGGATGATCTCCAACTCACTGTATTAAGATGAACATGAGTCATATGGTGCTTAAAAATGGCTATAACATGATCCAACATTTAGACTGACATATTTGTACAAGTGCATTATTGTGATCTCTGTCAGCAAGCATTTGAACAAGCATCTGTAAACCTGTCCCTTGCATAACTTCATATTAACGCAGCAAAACATTGAAAATGTATCTCCTGTTTGGATCACTGTAAAAACAGAACTGGCACTTCATCTTGGAGTAAAAATGCCACAAAAATATTCTTGATTCTCTTTCATATTTTTACTATCTTTTAGATCACCTTCTAGAATAGCATCAGAAAGTAATTGGGAACAAAATGTCCTAATGTCTTCTCTTATTTGGTGTCAACTTTTATCTTCATATGCTCCTGTCAAGCCCCTTGCAATAGAACAGTGAGATGGGAATACAGATCCATAATTCCTTGCAAGTGGCGTCACAGGTAGATAGGGTCGTAAAGAAAGTTTTTGGAATATTGGCTTTCATGAATCATTTTACTGAGTACAGGAGTTGTAGTGTTATGTTGAAATTGTATGAGATGTTGGTGAGGCCTAATTTGGAGTATTGTGTGCAGTTTTGATCAGTTATCTACAGGAAAGATGTAAATAAGATTGAAAAGTGCAGAGAAAATTTACAAAGATGTTGTCGGGACTTGAGGATCTGAGTTAAAGGGAATGGTTGAGTAGGTTAGGATTTTATACCCTAGATGTTGAGGATTGAGGGGAGATTGGATAGAGGAGGGATATAATTTTGATGACACATAGGTTTGGGGTGTTGTGCATAGTTTGGACGGTTGTCAGAGGTTACATAGCGACTGGGCTGAGAAGTGGCAGATGGAGTTCAGCCCACATAAGTGTGAAGTGGTTCTATTCAGTAGGTCAAATTTGAAGGCAGAATATAATATTATTGGTAAGACTCCAGGCAGTGTGGAAGATCAGTGAGATCTTGGGGTCCATGCCCATAGGACACTCAAAGCTGCTGAGCAGGTGACAGTGTTAAGAAGGCGTATGGTGTGATGGCCTTCATTAACCATGGGATTGAGTTCAAGATCCGTGAGGTAATGTTACAGCTACATAAGACCTTAGTTAGACCCCACTTGGAGTACTGTGTTCAGTTCTGGTCACCTCTCTGCAGGAAGGATGTGGATACTATAGAGAGAGAGTGCAGAGGAGACTTACAAGGATGCTGCCTGGATTGGAGGGCATGCCTTATGAGAATAGGTTGAGTGAATTTTTCCTTTTCTCCTTGGAGGAACGGAGGAATTGAGGTGACCTGATAGAGGTGTATAAGATGATGAGAGGCATTGATTGCGTGGACAGCCAGAGGCTTTTTCCCAAAGCTAAAATGGCTAACACGAGAGATAGTTATAAGGTGCTAAGAAGTAGTTACAAGGGGGATGTCAGAGGTAAGTTTTTTTTTACACGGAGTGTGGTGGGTGTGTGGAACGCACTGCCAGCGACGGTGGTGGAGGCGGATACAATAAAGTCTTTTAAGAGACTTTTAGATAGGTACATGGAGCTTAGAAAAATAGAGGGCTATGCAATAGGGAAATTCTGGACAGTTTCTAGAGTAGGTTACATCATCATCATCAGGTGCCGTGCCCAGTTTGAGCTTTGACTGCCATGGCCCACACACTCCTGTTTCAGGTCAAGTGGATCAATTCATTGGTATTCATTTCCAGTTCTCTGGCTGCTGTCTCCATCATCATTTACCTTTGTCTTCCTCTAGCTTTCTTCCCTTCAAGCTTTCCAATAATTACTGTGCATTCTGACTCCTCTTTGCTAATCATATGTCCAATGAAGTTACATTGCCTTTTCATGATCTCATACATTATTTCTCTTTTTGTGTTTCCTCTGTTCATGACATCCTCATTAGATATTCGTTTTGTCCATGATATCCTTTGTATCCTCCTCAAAAACCACATCTCTGCTGCTTCAATTCATTTCTTCATGTTACTAGATATTGTCCAACATTCTGAGCCATATAACATAACTGGATAAACGTAACACTTCAGTACTCTGAGGCGGGGTGTCATGCCTAGTTTAGTATTGGTCAGTATACTCTTCATTTTCGTAAATGTGTTTTTTGCCATCCCTATTCTTCTTTTGATGTCCATGTCGCACCTGCCTTCTGATGTCACCCAGCTTCCTAAATAGCAAAAGTTCTGTACTTGTTTTATGTCTTCCCTGTTTATTCTCAGCCTGCAGATAGGATTCTCCTTCTTTTTGGGCAGCTCCATACGTTCTGTCTTTTTGCAATTGATAGACGTATTTTTGCACTTTCTTCAACAACTATATCAATTAAGTTTTGTAGTTCTTCCTCCGTACTTGCAATTAACACAGTGTCATCTGCATATCTGAAATTATTGATGTTTTCACCACCAACTTTGATTCCCAAGATGTCTCTTATTTTTTGTAATATTGTGTCACTGTACACATTAAATAAATCAGGGGAGAAAACACACCCTTGTCTAATGCCTCTCTTGATTTTTGTAAACTGACTCACTTCTCCATCTATTCTTACAGCGGCAATTTGTTCCCAGTACAGATTTCTGATTAGGCGGAGGTCTTCCGAATCTAGATCTAGAGTTTTCCATAATATTTCAAATAACTTATTGTGCTTCACTTTATCAAATGCTTTTGTGTAGTCAATAAAACAAACAAACAAATCTTTTTGCACTTGAATATCTCATTCTGATAGTATCCTTAACATCAATATTGCGTTTCTTGTACCCTTGTCTTTCACAAAACCACATTGTTCTTTACCTATTTCAGCGTGTACCTTACTTTTAGTTCTTGTCATCAAAATTCTTAGAAGTATCTTGGTGATATGACTCATTAAACTTATGGTCCTATGTAATTCACATTCTATTGCTTTTTTCTTACGAAGAGTGATAAATACTGATTTTTTCATCTCTTCTGGTATTATTCCAGTCTCATAAATGTCCTTGATTAAATCAGTAAGTATTTCAATTCCATAATCTTCAAGGGCGATGATTTCTTCATATTACTAATTCATCAGGACCTGCTGCCTTTCCTTTCTTCATCTTATTTATTGTATTATGAACTTCAGATTTTAAAATACCTGGACCTTCAATGTTTTCTTAATTTCTGGTTTTTCGCCTTGATCGTCTTCAAACAATTCCTAAATATACTAAGTCCATCTGTTCATTGTCTCATCTTTTTCCATGTCCTTTGCTTTCAAACATCCACTTGAAGAACAGAGGAGCTTTTTACCAGTGATATTCTTGATTTGTTGATGTAACCTTTTTAGATCAGTAATAGGGATTCTTTCTAATTTGCTCACATTCCTGGTTTAACCATGCTTCTATGGCTTTTTGACATAAGCTTTTAACTTTTTTATCTAAGGACTTATATCCTATAGGATTTGCTTTCTTCTGTCTCCTTTCTTCCATTAGATTTTTGATTTCATCTGTCATCCATTTATTCCTTGTGCTTTTTTCTTTTTTAGGAATCACTGACTTTGCTGATTCTACTAAGGCATCCTTTAGAACATTAATGCAAACACGAGGAATTCTGCAGATGCTGGAAATTCAAGCAACACACATCAAAGTTGCTGGTGAACGCAGCAGGCCAGGCAGCATCTCCAGGAAGAGGTACAGTCGACGTTTCAGGCCGAGACCCTTAGTCCTGATGAAGGGTCTCGGCCTGAAACGTCGACTGTACCTCTTCCTAGAGATGTTACCTGGCCTGCAGCGTTCACGAGCAACTTTGATGTGTGTTGCTTTAAAGCATTAAACGTCATTTCTACATGATTGCTATCATCTTCAGCAGATTCTATTTCTAGACTTTGAAATCTATTCCTTACTTCAATTGTAGGTTACATAGTTGACACAATATTGTGTGCCGAAGGCCCTGTAATGTGCTGTAGATTACGATTTTATATATTTAGGGTAAATGCAAACAGGCTTTTTCCACTGAGGTTGGTTGAGACTATAGCTAGAAGTCACGCGTTAAGGTTGAAAGGTGAAATGTTTAAGGGGAACATGAGGGGGGGGGTCTCCATCAGTCAGTGGGTGGTGAGAGTGTGGAATGAGCTGCCAGAGCAAGTGGTGGTTGTGGGGCCAATTTCAACGTTTAAGAGAAATTTGGATAGGTACGTGGATGAGAGAGGTATGGAGGATGAAGGCCCGGGTGCAGGTCAAGGGGACTAGACAGATTAACGCTTTGGTACAGACTAGATGAGTAGAAGAGCCTGTATCCGTGCTGCACTGTCTGTGACTCGGTGTCTCAATGTTTTGCTGCATCAGGGGTGCTCTGTTCACGCCACCAAGGTCAACCCACCGTTTCCTGTCTGAAAATTCCTGGTAGCAGGTGAGATGAAAACCATCACTCATTTAAGTCTGTAGCATTGTTGTTGTACTTTATCAATGCTATTTCCAGTTAACATAGATCTCAGAGAACCCTCCATCCTCTAATTTTTTCTCATTTTGGGGTAATTCTGTTTGCACTTCTCTGTAATCTCTCCCGTATGCTAATATAAATATTTTGAAGCTTATTATTATAAACTGTGCTGCAAGGGTTGGCTAATCAGTACATTATGTAGTTTCAACATGACATCTTATAAATTATGAGATTTGTAAATGATCTTTGTCAATTGCAATGACTTTTGGAGCATTTAAAAGTTTAAAGCAGAGAAGATTTAGTAGTATGTCATGCAATTACCTCAGATCTTTTGATCTCTATGTAAACTACAATGTATTAGGAAGTGTATGAGAAGTGTCTCAGCTTGAAACACCGACTGTTTATTCATTTCCATAGATGCTGCCCGACTTGTTGAGTTCCTCCAGCATTTTGTGTGTGTTGCTCTGGATTTCCAGCATCTGTCGAATCTCTTCAGCAAAAGCAGCTTTTCAACTTTGTGTGTTAATGTGATAATTACTGCAATAATAAACATGGCTATCTGATAATAACTACAGTTTGTTCGAGAACCCGATGGAGAAGGTAGTTGTTCCCCACCCTGGTGATGTAGCAGCAAGAAAAGGATGGTGGGGATCCTTGATGACAGATGCTGCTTCTTGTATGATGATATTGAGTATAGCCATTTAATACTCCTAAACTTAAAGCTAGTTCAAAGTAAATTTATTATCAAAGTTGGTATAGTCACAATATACAACCATGAGATTCATTTTCTAGCAGGCATCCTCCATAATTCCATAGAATAATAGCCATAACAGAATCAATCAACTGCACCAACTTGGATGTTCAACCAGTGTGCAAAAGGCAACAAGCTGTGCAAATACTAAAAGAAAGAAATAATAATAATAAATTAATTAAGTAATAGGCAATAATTATCCAGAACATAAGATGAAGAGTCCTTGAAAGTGAGTCTATAGGTCGTGGGAACATTTCAATTATGGGGCAAGTGAAGTTGCACGTGTACCTTTTTCCTGTTGGCAGCAGCGAGAAGAGAACATGTCCTGGGTAGTTGGGGTGCACTGAGAATGGACATCTGAAGCATGCTTTTTTTGAAATTATTCCGTGTAAACACCAACATTGGCAGTTCCATTGCAAACTTTGTTTTTGTACAATCTTGGAGATGTATACTTGCAACTTCAGAAGTTTGCTGTGTCTTCTGCAATTTGGAGCTAGGATTTATCAGGTCAGCAGGAATGCTACTTAAGCTCTATTTCTTTATATCTTAGCTGAGGACCAAAGTGATAATCAACACCAGCATGAGGGGTAGCCCCAACAGTACCAGAAGCAAAAAGAAGAGCAGTAATCTGCTGTTCAAAGGCCAGCTGCTCCAGAGGACAAAGGGGAATAGGAAACGGCACATGAAATAGAAGCAGGGGAATGTCATTCAATCTTTTGTGTCTGCTTCGCCATTCAAAAATGTCCTGGCAGATTTTATCTCATTGCCACTTTTCTGCGGTTGCCTCACATCCTCTGTTTGCACAACATCAAAAATTCTGCTATCCATCACAGCCCTCTTGGGTAAATAAATACAAAGATAATTTCATGATCGGTGAGAAATTTCTTCTCGTCTCAGCTCAGTCCTGAATAGCTGGTCCTTTATTTCAAGATTGTGACTGCTGATTCAAGACACTCAGCCAGGAATACACTAATTCCACATCTACCCTGCCAAGTTCCTTTCGAAAGTTGTACATTTCAATGACATCACTTCTCATTCTTCTAAAACTCAGACTCCGTAATCCCTTCTCATACAACTAAATCACCAACACAGATTATCAATTCAATGAAACATTGCTTTGTTCTCTCATATACAAGTAAATCCATACGAAAGGACGCCAGACCTGTACTTACTATTCCAAATGTTATCAGGGCTCTTTATAATTTGTGCAAGACATCTCTGCTGTTGTACTTAAGTCCTCTTGGAATAAAGAAGACATACCACCATCTTCCTAATGATTTGCTGTACCTACGTTATCTTTCAGTGAATAAACACATGATTCACACCAGCTACACCTTTCACATACTGCTTTTCCACTCTTTTGACAACTTTATATTTTTCCACTGCATATTTCATGTTTCAAGGTCTGGTCCTCACTCTTATCCCTTTGAAGCTGTGCTGCTGCACTTCCTCATAGCCAATGTTGCATTTAGGTTTCTATCATCCGCAAACTGAATCTATTTACACTCAGTTCCCTCATCCCATTTGTTGATGCGGATTCTGAACAACTGGGTGAACAGATCAATGCTACAGCACTAATTTCTGGGAATATTGATACCAGTGCATTCGCTCCCTCCATAATCAAAGAGTTTATGTTACTACAGTTAATATCTTTACCCTTATTTACTCAAGAACCTCTTTCCATGAGGATCTCTGTGCATTTTTGTTTGCATGGTACTTGTATAATTTCTCTTCCTAGTTCTTTGTTTCCCAAACAGTATAACTTCAGTTGCTTCTGAGAAGTGTGGCTTGCCTTGCCTGGCTCAAAGCGTTTAAAGGCAAAGGATATCGCCCATCAACAATTTTGAATACCATTGCAACTGGGTATCTGAGATGTTGGTAGTTATTTATATCTTGCTGGAATCACTGCACACAATGTCCTTTTGCCTCTGCATCCTGAGAGTACTGTCTGCATCTCACTTTTGGCAGCAGGAAAATGTGCTAGACGCACAAATGCATGTGATGAGTGAGTGATACCTTGCAGTGTTCTTAGATCTACTGCAAAATACTGTTAAAGATCAAGGCTATGATTTGCACTGTCAAGTAAGAACAGTTTGTGTTCATTGTGCATCTCTTCCAGTTTCTGTTGCTTCTGACAGTGTCAGGCTGGACAAATGTGACTTGCCCAGTGGCCATTTGATATGAAAGTGTTCCACAAGTCGTCTGTGATATATGGCCTGACGTGCTGAGGTACTTCTGCCACTTCTGCAGCTGTGTATTCCAAAATGGTTGGAGTTCAACTTCCAGTTCTGCTTCATAACTGCACGTGGGAAAGGAAGCGTAATAGCACATAAGACCATTAGCTATAAGAGTAGAATTAGTTCCTTTGGCCAATCACATGTGCTCCAGCATTTCATCATGGCTGATCTGTTTTCGCTCACACCCCCAACCCCCTGCCTTCTCCCTCTATTCTCCTCATGCCCTGACTAATCAAGAATCTATCAATCTCTGTCTTAAATATACATAAAGACATGGCCTCCACAGCTGCCTGTGGCAAAGAATTCCGCAGATTCACCACTCTCTGGCTAAAGAAATTCCTCCTCATTTCTTTTCTAAAGGGACATCCCTCTATTCTGAGGCTGTGTCCTCTGATCTTTGACTTTCCTATCATAGGAAATGTCCTCTCCACATCCACTGTATCGAGACCTTTCAACATTCGATAAGTTTCAATGAGGTCACCTCTCATTCTTCTGAATTCCAGAGAGTACAGGCCCAGAGCCATCAAATGCTCTTCATATGACAAGTCTTCCAGTCCCAGAATCAATTTCATGATCCTCCTTTGAACCCTCTCCAGTGTCAGGATATCCTTTCTTAGATGAGGGGGCCAAAACTGCTCACAGTTCTCCAAATGAGGCCTCACCAGTGTTTTATAAAGCCTCAACATACATCCTTGCTTTTATATTCTAGTCCTCTTGAAATGAATGCTAACATCGCATCTGCCTTCCTCACCACTGACTCAACCTGCAAATTAACCTTTAGGGAATCCTGCACGAGGACTTCCAAGTCCCTTTGCACCTTAGATTTTTCAGTTTTCTCTCCAATTAGAAAATCATCAAATCTTTCATTTCTTCTACCAAAGTGCATGACTATATACTTCTCGACATTGTATTCCATCTGCCACTTCTTTGCCTATTCTCCTAGTCTGTCTAAGTCCTTCTGTTTTGGTCTCCAAATTTGAGGAAGGACATTCTTGCTATTGAGGGAGTGCAGCGTAGGTTCACAAGGTTAGTTCCCGGGATGGCAGGACTGTCATATGTTGAAAGATTGGAGCGACTGGGCTTGTATACACTGAAATTTAGAAGGATGAGAGGGGATTTCACTGAAGCATATAAGATTATTAAGGAATTGGACACGCTGGAGGCAGGAAGCATGCTCCCGCGGATGGGTGAGTCCAGAACCAGAGGCCACAGTTTAAGAGTAAGGGGTAGGCCATTTAGAACGGAGTTGAGGAAAAATTTTTTCATCCAGAGAGTGGTGGATATGTGGAATGCTCTGCCCCAGAAGGCAGTGGAGGCCAAGTCTCTGGATGCTTTCAAGAAAGAGATGGATAGAGCTCTTAAAGATAGCAGAATCAAAGGTTATGGGGATAAGGCAGGAACTGGATACTGATTGTGGATGATCAGCCATGATTACAGTGAATGGCAGTGTGGCCCGAATGGCCGAATGGCCTACTCCTGCACCTATTGTCTATTGTTGCCTCTCTGCTACCTTAAAGCTACCTGCCCCTTCACCTATCTTTGTATCATCCCCAAACTTTGCCACCAAGCCATCAATTGCATCATCCAAGTCACTGACATATAACATAAAAAGAAGCGGTCTGAACACAGACCCTTGTGGAACACCACTAGTCACTGGCAACCAACCAGAAAAGGCTCTCCTTGTTCCCACTCTTTGCCTCCTACCAATCAGGCACTGCTTTATCCATGCTAGTGACTTTCCTATAGTAAAATAGGTTCTTAGCTTGTAAAGCAGCCTCATGTGTGGTACTGTAATATTTATGTGACTCGGACACCGGTGTAGATTGAACAACCCACGCTTATTCACCAGACTTCCATTTTTTATCCAACCCCTTTTTCACGTCCTGACGTCATACGCACTCTGAAGCTACGAATACTCCCACAATACATGACATCCCCCTTCTCAAGATTTTTTTTTACAACACTATGAATTACCAAAAGAATGCCTCTAGGTATACTGTTCTTACAGTGCAACAACCACGACATAAACTAAAAAAAATCTTACCTTCTTGTACTGTATTCTGCATTGTATTTTACAATACTAACAGCAGTGTATTTTCTTTTACTAACATAGACTAATAACCCTTTTATTTCACCCCTTGGAACTTATGACATGTGTGACTTTGCCTCAAACTGTATGTCTAGTCTCTGTATCTAGCTGGAAGTTTGACTTGTCTCCCAGACCGTGTGCGATACAACTGTGACTGTGCTTGACCTTCATCCGTGTCAGTCTCTCGAGTGCCCTCTGTGTTTTTGGGGTCTGCGTCATTCTTGGAGTCGTTTGTTTCCATGTCTGTATCTGTGGAAATGTCCTGTGCATCTGTATGTGGAAACTCACTCTTGCCTGTCTTCAGCAGATGCTTCCTGTTCCTTCTGTAGACTCTTCCATCCGGCGTGCGAACTATGAAGGATCTTGGTTGCTGATGTCTGTTCACAACCACAGCTGGTTGCCAAGTGTCCCCTCTCTGTATTCTGACATTTTCACCTGTATGCGGATCTGGCAACTACTGTATGTCTGTCATAGTAGCTCTTTTGCTTTATTTGCTTGTACTTTTGCTTGTCAGGTACTTGAGCATTACCTTCAGGAGTCAGTGGAGTTGTGGATGTTGGCAGTTTGGACTTCAGACGACGTCCCATCAACAGCTGCGCAGGAGAGAACCCCACACCCTCAATTGGTGCATTGCATTATTCGAGCAGAGCAATGTAAGGGTCACCGTTGCTGCTTTGTGCCTTCTTGAGCATGTTCTTGACAGTTTGTACAGTTCTCTCTGCTTGTCCATTAGACTGAGCGTGCCCTGGACTGGAAGTAACATGTTGAAATTCTCAGCTTTCTGAGAACCCTCTGAACTCACCACTGGCATATTGTGGACCATTGTCACTAACGACAATATCAGGAATCCCATGTCTTGCAAATGTCGACCTCATTGCAGTAATGACCCCTCGACTGGACGTGTCACTTAACTTGGTGATCTCCGGATATTTTGAATAGTAGTCCACACAAAGCAGATATTCTTTACCATTGTAGTGAAAGAGATCTGTGCCAATCTTCTCCCATGGTCTTCCTGGTAGTGGGTGGGGAAGCAGAGGCTCTCTTGGATTGCTGTTTTTGTTTTCATTACAGACAGCACACTGAGACACAATGTCCTCTATCTGAGTTGACATGCCTGGCCAATAGTGAATGTCCCTTGCTCTTTCTTTACATTTCATTATCCCCAGGTGTGACTCATGAATTCTGCTGAGCATTTCCTGTCTCACTTGGTTTGGTACGATGAGCTTTGCCGTTTTGAACATTAGTCCTGATGCATAGCTGATTTCCTCTTTAAATGTCCAGTATTTCTGCATTTCCTTTGGAACATTTTTTCTTTATGTTGGCCATCCATTCATTGTAAGGTCTCTTAGCATTTGCATTTCAGGATTATCTGCAGTCGCTTTCCTGAACATGTTCAACTTCTCCTCAGAGATGGGTAGCTGAGGTGTAACCCAGTTGACCTCCAGCTCTCTTCCTAGCAACTCTTCCTTTTGCTCTTTGAGGTAAGCACGGCTCAAAGCATCAGCGATGTACAGTTCTTTTCCTGGCTCATGGATGACTGTGAGAGTGTACCTCTGTAGTCTGAGAAGCATCCTTTGCAGCCTCATAGGAGCTTGGTGGAGTGGCTTTTTGAAGATGCTCTCAAGTGGCTTGTGATCACTCTCAACCTGGATTTCTTTGCCATATACATATTGGTGGAACTTCTCACACCCATAAACTATGGCGAGTAATTCCTTTTGGATTTGAGCATATTGGCGTTGACAGTCCGTAAGTGCTTGTGATCCATACGCCACAGGCCTCCCATCCTGCAGTATAACAGCTCCTATTCCCTCCGAACTGGCATCCACAGACATCGTCAATGGTTTATTGACATCATAGAACTTGAGTACTGGTGCATTGGTAACCAACTGCTTCAATGTGTCAAAACTTTTCTTTTGTTCGTCTTCCCAATGCCATTCAGTGTTGCTCTCTAGTAGCTTTCGAAGTGGAGCGCTGACCTCTGATAAGTTGGGAATGAATTTGGCAAGATACTGTATCATGCCCATGAACCTCAATAGTTCTTGCTTGTCTTCGGGTGGTGGTAGCTGTACCGCAGCTCTGACCTTTTCGTCATCTGGTTTTAGCCCATCAGCGCTGAGTATATGACCTATGTATTTGATCTCTGTAGTTCTGATCTTACATTTACATTTGTTCAGTTTTAGGTTGTACTCACATGCTCTCTCCAGGAGCTTCCTCAGTCTCTGATCATGTTCCTCAATTGTATCACCCCATATCAGCAAATCATCAGTGATGTTGGCCACCTTGTCCAGGCCTTCAATCATTTGTGCCACGGATCTCTAGAATACCTCTGATGCAGAAGAAATCTCAAAGGGTAGATGCAGGAAATGATATCTCCCTATGGGCGTGTTGAAAGTGCATAATTTGGAACTTTCTTCATCCAGCTTGATCTGCCAGAAGCCTTGATTTGAGTCTAATACTGAAAAGTATTTTGCATTAGGCATGCGGGAGACAACCTCTTCAACCATGAGCAGCGGATAGTGCTCTCTTTTGATGGCTCGGTTGAGATCTTGTGGATCCATGCAAATCCTCGTCTTTTTTTCTGTGACCACTGTCACCATATTATTCACCCAGTCGGTCTGTTCTATTTGTCTTGTTATGACTCCCATCTGTTCCATTCTGTGTAGCTCCTCCACTACTCGATCCCTGAGAGCTACTGGAATCTTTCTCAGGGCATGCACGACTGATGCAATAGTTGGATCAATCTTGATATGGTGTTTCCTTGGTGAACATCCTAATCCAGAAAACAAGTCATCAAAATCTTTGAGAATGTCATTTTCTTTTTCAACACCATAGATTCGCTTCACCAGGCCTAGCTTTGTGCATGTTGCTTTGCCCAGTATTGCTGAAACATGTTGCTGCACTATTGCAAACTCGATCTTGTATTTTTGACCTTTGTACACACAGGTGAGTGCTTTTATCCCCAGTGGTGCCGTCTTGTGGCTGAAATATGCAACAAGCTTGCAGGTGGATTTTTCCAGTCTTCCTCTGATGTCCAGTGAGTTGAATGTTTCTGCCGACATTACATTGCACTTTGCCCCAGTGTCAAGCTTAAATGTCACTTTCCTCCTGTTTATTATCAGATCTTGGGTCCAATCATCTTCATCCTCCATCTCCGCATTGTCAATATTCTTGATGCATACCTCCTGTTCCACTTCAACTGTGCCAACGAACATGTCACTGTTGCCCTCACTCTGTTCCACAGCATGCATTTTCCTTGCGTGCTCCTTCGATTTGCACATCTTGGCAACGTGATTTTTTTTCTGGCATAACCTGCATGTCTGACCAAAGGCTGGACATTTTCTGTATCCATGTTTATAACCACATCTGTTGCAGTTAACTTCCTTCTGATCATCCTGTGGAGCTGGCTTTGTCCTACTCTTGTTAGTTTTCACAGTTTTTATTTTGTGCACTTCAATCTCTTCATTGAGCACTTTAACCTGACTCGACGTGATCTCGCTGGCACGGCAAACATCAATCGCCTTTTCTAATGTAAGATCCGCCTCTCTCAATAGCCTGCCTCTCACTTGATCATCTCAAATGCCGCATACAATCCTGTCACGTATTAAAGAATCATGCAGTTGTCCGAACTCACAGTCTTTTGCCTTTGTCTTTAAATCTGTTACGTAGGAGTCTATGGTCTCCGTTGGTCCTTGAGCCCTCGTGAAAAACCGGTGTCGGATGAACGGTATGTTTTTTCTCGGTTCGCAGTAATCTTGAAACTTTCTTTTCAACACTTCAATTTTTTCTTGTTCATCGTCTTGGAAGACAAACATGTTGCAAACCTTTATTGCCTCTTCTCCCGCTATGTGCAGAAATGTAGCACATTGCACTTTCTCCGTCTTTTCAGCTAGGCCGCTAGCGGTGCAAAACAGCTCAGACTTCTGGATCCATATTTTCCAGTTTTCAGCAAGATTACCTTGTAGGCTTAAACTTGACGGTGGCTGTAACTGTGACCTCTTTCACATGTCTTCGCTTCCTTTTTATTTTTCCCGTTTTCTTCTGACACCATGTAATATTGATGTGACTCGGACACCGGTGTAGATTGAACAACCACGTTTATTCACCAGACTTCCATTTTTTATCCAACCCCTTTTTCACGTCCTGACGTCATACGCACTCTGAAGCTACGAATACTCACACAATACATTACAGTACCTTGTCAAAGGCCTTCTGAAAATCCAAGTACACAATATCCACCAATTCTTCTGTTTGTTACATCTATTGAAAAGCTGAATGGAGAGCATTTGCTGAGGTTGCCTGTGTAAGATGGGCATGGTATCCCATGAGGAGGAGGGTGAACAGGTGACGATATGGGGAGTTTATGGATGTATGTACCTGTTGGGTAATTTGATGTGAGGACGGCGATTGATTAGAACCGGTTTGTGAAGCAAGGTAATGCAGTCGCAGTGATACTTAGGTCAGATACAAGTGAATGTGTCAGTGCATTCCCTTTCTCTGCCCTATTAAACTACATTCAACATTATCTCCTCTCTTGCTGCTGATCGAGAATCATAGAATCTGTGATTCATTATCACACTTCAAAGTACCAGGTCTGTACTGGCTCATTGCTGGGCGTCCAGTCAGTCCTGTTCTACTCTTTCTCCAAATGCAATTGATTACTATCAAATATTTCTCAGATTTTCTTTTGAATGCGGCAGTTGAGTCTGTGTTCACTGCCTTTCACGAAATGCATACTAGATCACAGGTAAGTCAATAACAACGTTCCACTCCTATGTGTGACTCCTTCTTTCTTAAGTTGATGGTTTATATGGGCCATTGCTTTATCTTTTCACATTGTTCGGGGAACACACATTTTTCGTTAATGAAAATCACTATGTAAAAGCCTATAGATGAAAAATGGGAAAATGTAAGTGAAGTAGTGAAGCATATGGCAAGCACGAATCATTTATTGCTAACTCTTAGCTATTCTCATTTGGTGGCATTGATAGGCTAGTTGACACACAGGAATAATTCCAAAGGAAGTAATATACATGAACAGGATTCAGCTAGACCTCGAAGCATTAGCACTTAATGAGAAATGATTCTAAGGATATCTATGATTTAGGATCAAAAATTTGTCTTGTGATAATGCTGCTTTTATTTCCCATCAGCCTTTCTACTACTTATGGCAAGAAGTCATGGATTTTCTTTTGTGAAGAACAAACAAGAATAAAAATACCAAAGCTGTTGGAGGTCCTTAATAGATATGACAAAAGAAAGGTATTTCAGTGTCTGAGAAACATTTAGGAGCTTTAGCCTTTCCCTTTGCACAATATGTATTTATTTTAATAACAAGTACACAGTGTTGAAAACTATTATAGCTAATTAATCCACATTTGCCATGCATCCCAGCAGCCTAATTTTATTGATTTTAGTAGGATCTCATAAATTATGTTTGCATTTTATCCCAAATTTTATAATTAAAAGTTTGTAAATTGCTAGGTATTATGATTATTTTATTAATCATTTCTCTTTAAACATTTGAGGGAATATAATGCCAATATAATGGCAGCTTCTAATTAAGTTTTGCAGTTTGGTATAGTTATACAATGGATCATTTTTCTGTTGTGCTTTATTTGAGCTCACAGCACATTTAAAATGCAGAGTGCACATGAATATTTTCAGACTTTTAACTTGTATATGTAAACCATTTGTTTCAGGAATGGTTCTTAGGAAAGGCTTTGTACGATGAACAATCTACAATTATTCATCATTATGCTTTTGCTGAAGATCCAGTCATTTTTAAGTATCCAGATTTTGCTGCAGGTTGGGCTTTGAGCATTCCACTTGTCAACAGGTAGGTAATAGGTATGCTTATAATTATTTGCAGTAAAGCCTCATCCTAATTCTATAGCAACAGGATGGTGTTGTTTATGTAATGACAGTAGCATATTGGTTACATTGGTATCTAAGCTACGTTTGGATGTGGTCTGTGAAATAGCTTTCAAATATTAATGAGTGTTAATGAGGACCATTCAGAAGATCAAATCTATGACAGCTGCCAGTACAGCAACCCCATCAATCCCATCCTTAAATTCCTTTCCCTAACACTGCAAATTGTTAATTATCTTTTCCGAGAAAACCCGGAAGTGCTCTTCCAGCACTTGTTGTTTGAATATGTACTGACTTTTTTTTCTTGTCATTATTCCCTAAACAATACAGTATAACAACTATTTTACATAGCATTTACATTGTATTAGGTATTATAAGTAATCTAGAGATGATTTAAAGTATACGGGAGGATGTGTGTAGGTTATTGTGGATTGGGATCGAAAAAAAACCGTATGTTATCTTACTAAGTAAGTCGGAACAGGTAGATCCGGTATTATTTAGCGTCAGTTAGTCAAACGTTTGTCTTAGTATATAGTATATATTTTACCTTTCTATGCATATAAAACACTTAAGAAACGTATGTTTCAGCGCCAGGCTCGGGGACGGAAATTCCCGAGTTCGATCCAGTGACAGACTGCTCCCAAGTGCTCTCCATCCCTGCCGGGTTGATGTGAAGGATCAAAAACCCAAAACCCCAAAACGCCAAAACCCAAAAACCCAAATAATTAAACCACTGCGTTGCTTAAAAAATAATTGTGGCTTTAATCGGGGCAGGGCTTTTCTCACTTTATCCTTTAAAATTGTTACAATGGTTGACTGACTGTAGCCTAACACTTTTCCAATGACCGATGGCGTTTCACCTCTTTCCGATCGCTTTATTATTTCCACTTTATTTTAAATTGCGATCGTGATTATTTTCGTGAACAAAAGCACTGTGGATTCAGAGCTCCGCCGCCGGGTCCTAATGTCCACCGCACTGAGACAGATTAAATAAGGTCCGCGGTTCCGCTGGGTCCTAAGGTCCACCGCAGTTAGACAGGTTGAATAAGGGACTTGAGCATCCGCGTTTTTTGGTATCCGCAAGGGGTCCTGGAACCAATCCCTCGCGGATAAGGAGGGCCGACTGTACTTTTATTCATTGTGTTGCTGCCACAAGATCAATTGATTAGATATTTGCACTAATGAGCAGATGTACAGTTGTACCTAATACAGTGGCCTCTGAGTGCATATAGTTTATGATGAGCTTGGCATTCTGTGCTAACTTTAATAGATTCCTAACACGCTCAGTGCTTAGTTTAGAGCTATCGAACTCTACAGCACAGAAACAGGGCTTTTAACCAATCTAGTCTATAGAGATTAATCTGTTCATTTTCCACTGAGAAATAATGTTAATTGTGCTCCTTTTTAAACTAGAAGTTTTCTATAGCTCACTGTCCAGCAGTTGTGTTATATTCAGTGCCATTTGGGTTAAGCAAATCAAAGAATTTGATGTTGTTCATTGGATCCCCAGTACTTATAGGATTTAGGAACAGAACTGATTAGTATACAGTATGTGCAAAAGTCAAGCACATGTTAAAAAAAATCTGAAAAGCAAAGATGCTGTCAAAAATAATGAAACGAAAAGTTTCCAAATATCAAAAATTACTGAAGAGCAGTAAAGAGTTAAAAACTAAAATCAATATTTGGTGTGACCACCCTTGCCTTTAAAACTGCATCAATTCTGTTAGGTACACTGTTGTGCAGTTTTATAAGAAAATCAGCTGGTAGGTTGTTCCAAACATCTTGGAGAATTTGCCACAGTTCTGCAAAACTTTGATGATCTCGCTTGCTTTTGTCTCGATGATGTTGGAATCAGGTCTCTGTGGAGGCCATACCATCTGAAACCTTATAAAAAATCTAGGGTGCCTAAGATTTTTGCACAGTACTGTACATAATATAACAACATACCTTATACTTAGCTTTGTGAGCCCAAACTCAACATAAGCTTGTCTATAGCAGTTGTAACTTCGCTGCCTTTATCATTTTTCATTTGTTGATTGTAATGTACAAAAACAAGTCACATAGTGCTGACCTCCGCTCTTAAATTTCCAGTTTCTGGCTGTAGCTCACTGTAATAAAGCAAAAGTAATGGTTTTAACTTTTATTATCAAAAGGAGAAAGCACTGCTTCTTGTTCTCAACTGAAAACATGAAAGCTCCTAATCGTAGTTTGAAATCATGTTTGAAGTATTTTGTGTAGAAAAATATGCAGATGTACCTTTTTTCACTTTATTTTTTACTGTCACTTTGAAATTCTAATACAACAGTGAAAGAAAATCATTTAATTTAGCATAAAGAATATTGTCTGTGTCTAAAACTATATATTCAAACTTAGCTTTTGGTTTAATTTAATATCTTACACCAACAGACTTGCAAAAAGATTGAGGAATGAAAACCTTTCTGCAGATTTTACGATTGACCTGAAACATGAGGTATGTGATGGTAAAAGACACTTCTTAACAAATTGTTATAACTGGTTGGTACCTCATACAGCCTGTATTATGGTTGATGAAAACATTTGATTATTCTCACCTTTTCTCATCTGTGCAGTGTAATTTTTTTAAATAAAAGATACTTTCTTATTGTGTAAAAACCTCCACACTGATTGGTGCATTGTATTTCTATCATATTTCAACCCTATCCAAAGTTTCAATGAAGGGCAAAGGATGAATGCAGCATATAAATGAAACTAAAATCTAACCAGCCAGCCAATTGATGATATGTGATGCAAATTGTCTTCATAGAAGCTAAATGTATGAACATTGGATACATATCCACTGATAAGATTTCCAGTGATCTACACTGCCTCAGGTTTCCTGTTAGAGAATTGTGTCCAAATTCTAGTATGTTAGCTATTGTCCAAGTAAATCACAGTGACCCTATGTAATGTGTAGAAAGACTTGATCATTCTTGGATAGATGTATCAGCAAATATGAATCCGTTAGGTTCAGTGACCCTCAATTCATGTCTATTCAAGCAGTAGAAACAATATTAGTCCCTTAAATAATCGGATTATGGTGGGTTCTTAGATGTTGACCTTATGATCTTAATTTTATCACCCATTTTTGTGTAGTTTTACTGGAAATGGATGATTAGCAACATCGATCCTTTTATAAAATACTGAAATTAATTATCACTAAATCCATTTTAAACCATGACAAAATTTCAATGGTAATTCAAAGTATATTTTAATTTCATTTATGAACCAACAAAATTTTATGAATATATATATATATATATATATATACACACACACACACGATGGAAAGTTTCATGTAGATCAGGTGTTCTGCAATAAGATTAAATGTCCATTCATTAAGTGATAGATGGAAGTTTCTGCATTTGCTGATGGAATACCCATTCCCCATCTCCATCTCACATTGTGTTTTTAGTTTTATTCTGTGAATATATCAGGCTGGATTAAGCTTGACCCATTCTATGTTTCACACTTACCTCATGACCCTCCTCCCTCCAGCACGATTGCTGCAACTACGTAAAACATATTTAGTCTAAAGGGAGCAATGTGTTGGAAAGTTGTGCTAATAGGCTTAGGTCAAAAAATAAATTAACATGAATTGAAATAAAATGGGGGGGGGGCCTTCTGTTACCTTTTGCATTCCATTCTTTTACCTGCAATCTCATTTAAATGAATGTGGTAGACCATAAGGCATAGGAGCAGAATTAGGCCATTTGGCCTATCGAGTCTTCTTCGCCATTCCATCATGGATGATTTATTATCCCTCTGAACTCCATTCTCCTACCTTCTCCCTTTGATGTCCTCACGAATCAAGAACCCATCAATCTCTGCTTTAAATATACTCAGTGACTGGGACTCCACAGACATCCGTGGCAATGAATTCCACAGATTCACCACCCTCTGGCTAAACAGAGATTCCTCACCATGTCTGTTGAAAAGGGACTTCCTTGTTGGCTTTTCTCTATCTCCTTAGTTCAGAGGCAACTAGGGATGGGCAACTGATGCCAGCATTATCACATCTTGGGCAAGAATAAAAAGAAGTAAAATCCAACATCTGCAGCATCCTGACAAATTTTCCCACAAATCCTGTTTTAGATCCTTTATTAACATTAGCACTTTGTTTTATGCTGACCTTGATGCACAAACTTAAATTCTGCTTTCCACATCTTTGTGACACAACTATTAAAATTGCCCTCAAGCAGTTATATTTGATGTCTTTGCAAATATATTGTCAATTTAGCCTTTTATTTCAAGAATATTTTGCATTGTAATTGCTCCCATTGCACCGTGGACATCAGGAAACATTCTTGATATAATAGCAATTAATGTAGGTTCCAGTTTTTGGTTACATAAATTAAAAATCCCTTTTATAGATGCCACACTATCTTATTAGCATCAGCTTCTAATTTACCTGGCTTTATGTTAGGTATTCCAGCAGTCAGTTTTGTATGTTCACTCGGAACAAAAAAGGTATTATCATATGCTAATGAGTACATTTCATTCCCAACACTCGAGTTAGTTACTAATAACATTTGGATTTTAAATGTCATTTCATTTTCAACAGTCAGTTGTAGGTATAGTTTGTACTCATGGTAAATGGCTATTTATTCCATTTCTTCCGGGATTGTGCCAGAATTATAACCTGTGTGGGAGAACTAAACGGAAGTTCTTGAGGTATTATAAAGGAATGAAAGCTTATCAGAAAGAAAGAATAATATATAGATTATTGACATTAAATCAAACTGTGGGTGTGGAGGATATGATGATTACAAGATAAAAGTAACTTTAAGACTCTTATCAGGAAAGTACTATTATGGACAGTGCTCAAGATGTGAAATGCATGGAGGAATCAAACATCTTTGTATTTATTTAAGGAATAAATGATTGTTGAACAGAGGTTTAGATTGGAATCTTTTATAACGAGCTTTTGTAATTATTTTGTGTTTAAGTGGGGAAAATATTGTGTGGTAAGATGTGATAGAGGTTGGTGCTCAATCCACTGTATTTTAAGAATGGCATTTTCAGAGATCTACATTGGTATAGCTGTGTCACCAAATGGTAATATGGTAGCGACAAGACCATCTGTATGAATACCCTGTGTGCATTCCCTTTAACTATTTCCTAGGAAATGCTGGTTGGCATATTTGGAAGAGAAAATTTATTTGTATTACGGTATCTTGATAGGGCAATTTTAAAATATTCAGTGAGAACTTCAGCTCAGTAGCACCCACTTTTGGGGTGATTCTAGTTTGCTTAAAATTTCGAAGGAGCATCCCTAGCAAATAAGCTTTTGTGCTGTTTTCTGGGCATCTCATTAATGAGGGTATTAGTAAACGCCTGTACAAGATTTTCTCAGCATATAAACTTCCAGCATCTGTTGTTTTTTTGCTATTCAAACAAATTAACACTGAGTTCAATGTACATTCAGGAGCACAAAAAACCCCCTTACTTGTGCTATTGATGGAATTGTTATTCTACAAGTTTGGTGTTTTCTGCAGTTCTTTCAAGATTCATACATCTGCAGAAAGCATTGTGCTGGTACTTGAGTTTTCTTCTGACTTGAAATGAGTTTTCCTTAGAAATAATTCTTTTTGCTATACAGTGGAATACTAGTAAATTGGGGCAGCTGCTTATTTGGGACAACTCTTAAAGAACAAATGAAAATACAAGCATCAAAATCTAAACCGTCCTGATGAAGAGTCTCAGCCTGAAATGTCGACTGTACTTCTTTCCATAGATCCTGCCTGGCTTACTGAGTTCCTCCAGCATTTTGTGTGGGTTGCTTGTGTTCTTTACATCTTTTTACCTATATCCTTGAAACTTTGGCCACTTAATTAGGCCAAAATGTATTGGTCCTATGTGTCCCAATTAACTGGAATCCACTGTACTTTCTGAATGAGCAGAAGTTGATTGTGTTCTTCTGTTGGGAGAAATGTTGGAATCATGCTGGCATTTGTGTAGTTGTTGGGTGGGGAATATCATGTTGGTAATTGGGAGAGCCTCCTAACTCCTTGTGAACACAACATACCTTCTCCATGAACACCTCCACTGTAGAGTTTAAAATACCGATGCCCCTACCCCAGGTTACGCTTTAATTGAAAATGCCTTTTGAAATGGTCTCAAATTTGAAGAGGAGCAGACTGGCTTTAAATGGAGTTGACCTTTTCGTGCCTGTAATGATGTCTTGTGGTTGCTGCAGTCTGGCTGATGCTGGTAGAAAGTTGGCATTTTTAATTTAGTGTTGCTGTCTTTAAATAATATGAACCAACATAAATGGAAACAAATTAACGGAACTTTTTTTTCCCAGATCGCACTTTTTATTTCACAAACATCGGAAGGTCCTCAGCTGACCCCAGTGAAAGAATTTTGCACAGAAGATGTAAACACACCTGAGGCAGTTAACTGTGCTACAACATTTCACACCTACCTTCCATTCTGCGTGAGTAAATTTTTAATTTATCTACTGTTGAATGTTGACTTTATTGTAATCAGTTCAAACATTATCATGCTTGTATAACTGATTTTGCTACAACTGAGAGGTTTGTTTCAGTGTCATAAGTTGTAGGCATTCTCAAAAGATTGTTGATAAAGTTGTCTGCCATGAAGCCCACTTCTAATTACAACTACAGTATATTCCATTGTATTCCCATCCTGCCATTGCCTTTATAATCCTCCCTTGATTGGTAGAATTAATGGGCAAGTTTAAAAAATGAAAATAATAAGATCTAATAATTTCTTAATGGAAAAAGAAAAGGAATACATACAGTTATTCTGCACCTTGTGATATTGGGCCAGATCATCCTAGACAGCCTTCTGCTTGGACTCACCATTCATGATCCCACCCACCCAGTTGTAGAGTGACAGGTCGGCCCTATCCGCCAGCAGATGGCGAGCAAGGCAAAGTAGACTCCAAATGGCAAGCAACACACATCAAAGTTGCTGGTGAACGCAGCAGGCCAGGCAGCATCTGTAGGAAGAGGTGCAGTCTAACTTGCGCTAAGGCCCCACCTCCCCCTCATACCCCATCTGTTACTTATTTTTATGCACACATTCTTTCTCTCACTCTCCTTTTTCTCCCTCTGTCCCTCTGAATATACCTCTTGCCCATCCTCTGGGTCCCCCCCCCCTTGTCTTTCTTCCCGGACCTCCTGTCCCATGATCCTCTGGTATCCCCTTTTGCCAATCACCTGTCCAGCTCTTGGCTCCATCCCTCCCCCTCCTGTCTTCTCCTAGCATTTTGGATCTCCCCCTCCCCCTCCAACTTTCAAATCCCTTACTCATTCTTCCTTCAGCTAATCCTGACGAAGGGTCTCGGCCTGAAACGTCGACTGCACCTCTTCCTACAGATGCTGCCTGACCTGCTGCGTTCACCAGCAACTTTGATGTGTGTTGCTTGAATTTCCAGCATCTGCAGAATTCCTGTTGTTTGCCTCCAAATGGCAAGTTAGCTTCAGGAACAATGGACTGACTGTAAGTCCATGGAATGCCTGATGGTTGTTGACAGACTGCTGGCTTTGAAATAATTTTTTACAGTCTGTGGCAGTAAAGAACACTTAAAACCTATTCATGTCAATCTAAGTAATTAAGAAAAATTAAAACAAGCTAAAAAAAGAATATAGAACTGACAAGTAATTTAAAGTGAGGTAAATGTAATAATTTAAAATTAACTTGTTACCAAAGTAATAGAGCAACATCGTTAGTCAGAGTACAGGAAGGAGAGAGAAAGCTTTCTCTCAATGTCTTGAAAACAAAAGAGTTGGTCATTGACTTCAGGCAGGGTGGGGGAGGGGGGAGTGTACATGTTCCTGTCTACATTAACAGTGTTGAGGTTGAGAGCATCAGGTTCCTAGGAGAGAATATTGCCAATAGCCTGTTCTGGGCCAGCCATATTGGATCATCACTTCCACTTCCTCAGAAGGCGTGTCCCTGTCGACCGTAATCAATTTTTATCGCTCTGCCATAGAAAGCATCCTATCCAGATGCATAATGTCTTGGTCTGGCAGACATACCAATACCAATCAATACCAATACCAATATTGAACAAGTCTACTTAAAACTGCCCGAAAAGGTTGATTCCTCATTTTTATTTTATTTCCATTCATACCTAATTAGCCCCTCAAGGCTGAATACTTTTTCTCTAGTGGATGCGGATGACATTTTTGCTTTCAAACAAATTGTACATGATCACATTTCATTTTTAAATGAGTGCAAATGCTTCCATTCTAGGCTGAAAATAATTATTTCCCTGCAACTTTAAGAACTGAATGAAATGAATCTTTTTCACGTTGCATGTGTTCGGACCCCTTAGTGTAAAATACCTCCACAAAAGCATACTGTACTATTAGAAGTGATGGTTAAGTGGAGCCAAGTAGCAATATGGGACTTGGAGAGGAAGCTTCAGAATGGAAGTTAGGCAGCTAAGGCATGCTACCCAGCAATGACAGAGTGAAAGGAAAGTCAAGAGACTTCATCATCTTGTCCTATTTCGTTGCTAATTTTGGGAGCTTACTGTACTGAAATTGGCCTCCTTTGTTCCCAATATTACAACATTGACTATGTTTCATAAATCAAATAACTGTTTGTAAAGTGCATTGTAAAGCCCAGAAGTCAGAAAAGATACGATGTGTCCTGGTCCTTGTCTTTTTTTGGCATACCTGTTGAAGTTTTCACAATACTGGACAAGTGCCAGTGTAACAGAGTATGAACATCTTGGCTCAAGGAGCTGCTTGTTCTCCAGTGCTGTACTTCAGCACCAAGCTAGGGTCGTGTTGTGACCCTGCGTCCTTTGCTCAGCCCGACGTACTCCTTGAACTAGGACTTAACACCTCTCTTTGCAACTGGATCCTTGACTTCCTGAACAATAGACTGCAATCAGTAAGGATAGGCAGCAATTCCTCTGCCATAATTATTAGCATTGATACCCTACAGGGCTATGTCCTCAGTCCCTTGCTTTACTCCCTATACGTTCATGGTATAAGTTTACTGGAATGAATTGGGTCTCAAATAACAATGAGATGCAGTACTGGAAGGAGATAGAATGCCTAGTGTCAAGACCTTTCCCTCAATGCCCACAAAATAGAAGAGCTGGTTATTAAATTCAGGAAGCAAGACAGAGACCATCACAAAACCAGCCATGAATTCTGTCTACACTTCTCACAGCCTCGGAAAAGTGACCAACCTAAGCAAGCGTCCCTCCCATCAAAGCCATTCTCTCTTTTTCCCCCTTCCATTTATGAAACATAGTCAATGTTGTAATATTGGGAACAAAGGAGGCCAATTTCAGGACAGTAAGCTCCCAAAATTGGCAATGAAATAGAACAAGATGATGCTCATACACCACCAGGCCCAAAGACAGCTTCTGTCCCACTGTTATAAAACTCTTGATCAGATTTTTGTATGTTAATAATAAACGTTTGACCTCACAAACCACCTCATTATGGCCTTTGTACCTTACTGTTTTTCCCTTGTGCTATCTCAAGTACATTACGTTTTGAAATGATCTGTATGGATGTCTTACAAAACTAAGTTTTTACTGTCTCTCAGTACATTTGAGGATAATCATAAACCAACTCCAGTGCAATACCATATGAATAAAATTGTCTAAAAATGGTCTTCTCTAATGGAATGTATCCTAGGAAGAGATCAAGAAAGAAAATGCTACAGCAGGAGTAGTAAATTATCTTAAGTAAAAGTCAGAAATTGTAGTGGATAAGAATTTAGACAAAAGTAGAGGTTTTCAGTTCCTCAAACAGAAATCATCCTATTCAGAGGACAGCTGAAAACATTTTCTTAATAGTGAGAGACTAGGAGCAGAAAAACCCTGAACCTAATGTACAAGTAAAACAGTAATCACTGACTAAAGGAATTAAGACCTTTATCATACCAGTGAGAGGGAATTTCAGATTCCCATTACACTTTGTGTAAACATTGCCTCAGAACTTCACTCCTTCAAGTTGAGTTCTATTTTTGTAAATATCTACCTAAAGTTTCTGTCCTATTGCACTGCATTTTGGTACCAACGACCAATGGCGATGCCCTGCAGGCGACTCATATGCTTTCACAATTGAACTGTGTGCGTTTGGAGCCTGTAATATACATTTAGATGATGTGTTTTTGGGCCAACTGAGCAATCTGGTGCTTTTGCTCTCTCCGGGGAAAATTCAACGAGATTGAGAATGGAGTGTGCGGCCTAAAGACGAACCCACGATCGGGTCCATTATTCCTCACCGATTAAAGCACAAGCAAAATTGCAGTCGATGAGGACAAGAGCGGAAGGCGAGTGGATGTTAAGTGTCCTCCCCCTCTCGCTCACTGCTGTCGGAGGAAAGTGCAGGAGTCTTCCTCGCTGCAAGGTTCGATTGCCGCAGCTCATGGCTGTGGACTGGCTTTTGAGGACTCTGTGGTTCATGTTATATGTGTTCATGGTTTCTGGTTACTTTTCCTTGCTATTTTTGTGCGATTTGATTGGGGTGCTTTGGCACAGTCTGGCTCTGCGGCCTACAGTCAACGAACGATACAGCGCTAAACTAAACACTCCTAGAACATTTAGAGGACTGTGGTTTGATGTTCTGTGTGTTATTCACTCATTTTTTTGCTGATTGTGTGATTTGTTCTTTTTTTTTGCACATTGGGTGTTTGATGTTTTCCTTGAACAGGTTCCATGGTGTTTCTTTGTTTTGTGGCTGTCTGCAGGGCGATGAACCTCAGAGTTGAATACTGCATACATGCTTTGATAATGAATGTACTTTGAATCTTTCAATTTTGGCCCAATTTGTATATTATTGAATTAACTGCTGTAAAAGATTGTGGAAACTTATGTGTAAACTATAGTCACCAATACTTAGGTGCCCATGAATTTTAACGATTATCATTTTAGAAGCAGTTGCTGTCCACAAGCCACTATTACCAATCACTCTTAAGATTTTTTGCTGATTGTGTCTGTCTGAAGACATTCAAGATGGCTCCAAAAATTAAGCTGAATTATTTGGGCACATACTGCATGAAAACCAGACTTCTGGTTTTTTGATCATCAATCGCCAATTTGTATTGATCTTAGATTCATCCCATTTTGTATTCTCCCTACATTTTCATCAGTTCCCTTCCTTTCACTTACACACTGAAGGTAAGGTTCAGTGGTTCGTTAACTTACCAACGCAGACATCAGTAGGATGTGATAATTAACTGGAATACCCAGAGAAAACCCACAAGATAAAACCATGAGACACAGGAGCAGAATTAGGCCATTGGTCCTTCAAATCTGCACTGCCATTCCATCATGGCTGATTTGTCATCCCACTCTTCTAAATCCTGCCCTTAACCTTTTACACCCTTACTAATCAAGAACCTATCAACTTCCACTTTAAATATACTCAATGACTTGGCCTCCACAGCCATCTATGGCAATGAATTCCACAGATTCACCATCCTCTGGCTAAAGAAATTCCTCCTCATCCCTGTTCTATATGGCAATTCTGAGGCTGTGCCCTCTGGTCCTAGACTCACCCACTATAGGGAATATCCAGTCCACATCCACTCTATCTAGGCCTTTCAATATTCGATAGGTTTCATTGAGATCCCCCCACCTCATTCTCCAATGAGTGCAGGCCCGGAGCTATCAAATGCTCCACATAAGTTAACTCTTTCATTATTGGGATCAGTCTCGTGAACCTCCTCTGGACCTGTCCAATGCTAACACATCCTCTCTTAGATAAGGGACCCAAAACTGTTCACAGTACTCCAAGTGTGGTCTGACCAATGACTTATTTTAGAATTTAGAATTTACATCCATCCCACAGCGTGAGGAAGTAAAACTCTTTGCGTTATGGCTCTGTTGCATATACAGACATGTGAATTTAGAAGTTTAATGGCTTGTAGAAAGAAGCTGTCCCGTAGCCTGTTGGTCCTGGTTTTAACGCTGTGGTAGCGCTTGCCAGACGGAAGCAGCTGAAACAGTTTATGGTTGGGGTTGTAAAGCCTCAGCATTGTATCCTTGTGATCAGAATAAAAATTTGCAGGCTCCATGGAACACCCAAGGTAAGGTTTGAACCAAGTCTCTAGCCCTATAGTACGGTGGCTGTACTAACTGTACCACTGTACTGAATTGGGAATCCCTATAGACCAGAGAAACTTCCCTGCTTTTCTTTCAATAGACAAGCTAGCATCTTTTTGAGTAGATAGGTAAAAACTGGGTTTAGCGTCTCATCTGAGAGATAAAATTTTTTCAGAATTCCATTGGATTTTTAGTTTGGAAGATTTGCTTGTCCTTGGCACAGAAAACAACAACTTCCACAAAGTCTCTGAAAGTTACCCACTTAGCTAAGTTTAATTATTTTTTGTAGAATTCTATTATATTAAGTTTTTATAAGGTAAAAAATAATATAATATTTGTTGAGTCTTTTAATCTATCTTTTTACAGGGAAAATTAGTAGAAAAAGAAAACCTCTTTTTTGCAGTAAAAACTTGCCAAAAATTCCATCAGGAAAGGAGTAAGTACCTGTGAACGTATTACCTGTTTAAAGAAGAGTACTTTTGCCTAGTATAATATCACAAGCCAATGTCTGAATATCATGTATTTTCTTAAAACTTTAAGGTACAATAGTTGAATATAAGACCATAAGACATAGGAGTGCTAGTTGCAAAGACTTAATGATTGGTTTATGTAATAGTTTTTGGCATCTTCTGTTGGGGATGTGTTAATCTAAATCAGTTTAAACTTACATAAGTGATTATTTATATTGCTTTATGGTTTTGTTTTAAATTTGCAATTACAGTGTAAACCATGGTTCCCAGAACTCTTCTCTATTGGCACTTACTTTGATTGTTTGAAATAGATTTGGACTTTGGTCTTTAGTTGTAAATATTGGATATTATTGCTGAACCTATTGGAAGAGTATCTAGTCCCTAGCAGGAAGGACAGATACAAGCTACTTCTGATTTTAAACTGCAGCTCTTGACTAACAAGAATTTAAAAGGAATAACAACCAGCAGAAATAAAAAAAAGGAATTAGTCATATATAATATCCCTGAATCTGGGAAGTATTGGAGACACACTGTGCTTTATAATTTCCCATCATTCAAGGCCAATTACATTGTTAATGCAGGTTTGTATAAAGTCAAAGGCCATAATTTTGGTAAATACTGTGATGCAGCTGGTGGGACTGTGACTCATGGATAGGAGTCATGGGTTTAATCCTAACCTCAGTTAGTGTCTATGTGGAATTTGTATGTTCTCCCTGTGACCATGTGGGTTTCTACCTGGTGCTCGGGATTCTACCCACACCCCAAGTGTATGTTGGTGTAAGTTAATTGACTGGTGTAAGTTTCCTTTAGGTAGGAGGAGGAGGATCATGGAGGAGTTGATGGGCATGTGACATAGAATAGGTTACAGAGAGATACACGGGGGAATGTTTTGATTGGATTGCTCTGAGAATGGACATTGATTTGATGGGACAGATGATCACCTAATACATATGAGGGTATTAGAAATAGGAAATATATCAATCCAGTCACCTGCAGCCATGTAAACCGGTAACATTACTTGCATTTTGATTTGAAATTACTTTATTTATTTAACATTTGCTGAAAAGCAACAAGCTTACTTTCAAAATTACCATACTAAATATGACAGAACAATTATTACGTAATATATTGTAGCACCTTACAACTTTATTCCTTTAACTGGAATTTCAAGACCATTCTTAATCTCATAAACCATTAAGTTTGAAAATAAACTCTTGCAATAGCCTGTGTAAATTTCTTTATTGATCACAAAATTAGGTTTACACTATTGGTAAGTTTAAAGTAGATCATATTTTCGGGAGACAAAGTGCGACTAATTTTAATTATTCAAATTCTCTGCTCTTGGAGAAGCAGTTCAGTTAAACCATGCTTTTCGCTAATATCACCAACCTTGGTGTAGCTCTAACAGAATGCAGAAATACTAGAACCAGGAAATGGGATTTCCAGTAATTCAAGTTCACTTCATTATTTAATCAGAGCAGACTTGAAGGACCAAATGACCTAATTCTGCTCCTCTGTTTCATGGTCTTAATCAGATTATGGTTGGTCATGCCCCAATTCCATTTCCTCTCTAGTTCCATATTCCTTAATACTGATTTGAACTAAGATCAGTTTTAAAAGCTTAAGCAACACACAAAAAATGCTGGAGGAACTTAGCAGGTCAGTCAGCATTCATGGAAATAAACAAGCAATCAACGTTTCAGACCAAGACCCTTCTTCAGGACCGGACTAGAAAGCTTAAATTGCATTATAATCAAAATCAGCCTTCCATTTGAGAGAATATCAACCTTCTAGTGAACAATGCTTGATTATTTCATTGTTGAATGGCTCAACTCTAAAGTTAAAATTATGTTCACATTTTTGCTTTCACAAATTAAAAAAAAATTGTGTCTACGGTATCCAATTTCAATGTTTTAAGCACTTGGTTAGATCGCTCCTAATCTGTGTAGAGTGATTACAAACTGCCTTTACACAGCAGCTCCTCATAATTCGTCTTTGCTTCTGGTGCAACTGTTGCAGCACCTATAGAACCAATCTCACTTTCTTCAAGTGCAGTGCACAGAACTGAAGCCTGTATTCCAACTAGTATCTGATTAACAATGCACATAATTGAATCAAGGAGATCTTCAAATGGCTAACTATCTTGTAGCATATTCTTGACATATCTTAAATAAATGTCATTTTAATGTCAGTTCTGCTGCCATCCTGCTTCTTGGGCTATGTAATTAACACTTCCATTCTTTGTTGATTGAAACACTAGAGATTTTAGTACTACTGGAACTTTGTGGAGATTTGAATCATTTACAGTTTTAAGAGTGTCAAAATAAAAATATACATGGGTTGCTGAGCTTGAAAGTGGAACATGGCTGTCTTCCCCTTCTCATGGAAGATTATCCAGGCCTTATCCAACTTCAAGGATATTTTGGCTTTGGAAGCAGTCAAAAAGACATTCACTAGGCTAATCTCGGGGAAGATAGGATTGTCCTGTTACAAATGGTTTAAGAACTTCAACGTTTCAATGTACATTTATTGTTAAAGTATGTGTACAGTTTAGAACCCTGAAATTTGTCCTGTTGCAGGCAGTCTTGAAACAAAGAAACTTCATAGAACCCACTTAAGGAAAACAGCAAACACCCAACGTGCAAAAAAAACCCCAATTTACGCAAGCTGCAAAATGCAAGCACAGAATATTAACATTAAACTGCAGAGACCCCAAAAAGGTCCAGGAGCCACACCCTTCGGGTCAGTTCAGTTTACTGCTGTGTAATGAGTGCAGGCCTCAGATCAGATCATGCAAATGGCAAAAAAAAGAGTAACCAGGAAGACATGGAACATGAACCGCAGTGTCCACTACCACGGAGCACGTTCAATGCTGAAGACATCAAACCGCAGAATCCCGCGATACAAACTTCCACAGCCACGAGATGTGCTGAGGCGATCTACCATGCACCTTTCTCCGGCAACAGCGAATGGAAAGCTGATCAAATGCAGGCAGGCGGCACTGAACACCAGCTCGTCTTCCATCTTGCTTGACACTTAGGAGTAAAGAAGCCAACCATGGGTTCGCGTTTCGCCATTAGGAAACACTGGCCGCCCACTCCACTCTCAGCCTCGCTAAATTTCCCAGGAGACAGCAAAAGTGCCAGATTGCTCAGTTGGCCCAAAGATATGTCATCAAAATGGAAACTACAGGCTGTAATCGATTGCCGTTGGTCGTATTTGTCTTATCATCTTAAATCTTCATTCCTTGGAGTTTAGAAAAATAAGGAGTGACCTTATTTAAACACATAAGATCCTGGCGGAGCATGGTAGGGCAGATGTCAGGATGTTTCCATTAGATAGATAGATACTTTATTAGTCCAAAAGGAAATTACTGTGTCACAGTAGCATTACAAGTACACAGATGTACAAATATTAGAAGAGAGGTAAGAAAGAATAAAAAGTAAGTTACCTCAAACACTCTAACAGGAGGGGGTCATCACTTCCCTGGCTATAGGTTGACTTACTATAGACCCTAATAGCCAAGGGTAAGAATGATCTTATGTAGCACTCTTTGGAACAGCTCAGTTGTCTTAATCGGTTATTAAAAATGCTCCTCTGGTCAGCGAAGGTGGCGTGCAGAAGGTCCAGAATTGTCCAGATTCTCCACAGGGTCCTTTGTTCTACCACAATCTCCAGTGTGTCCAGTTTGACTCCTATAACACAGCCAGCTTTTCTAATCAGTTTATTGAGCCTGTTGGCATCACCCGTGTTGATGCCATTGTCCCAGCACACCACCACATAGAAGATTGTACTAGTGACAACAGACTGGTAGAACATGTGAAGGAGAGACCTGAGTACTCTAAAGGACGTCAGTCTCCTCAGGAAGTAGACGTGACTCTGGCCCTTCTTGTACACAGCCTCTGTGTTGGTGCTCCACTCAAGTATGTCATCCAGGTGCACCACCAGGTACTTGTAGGTCCTCACCATCAATACAGAGCAGTACGGGCTTAGTCTTCCTAAAGTCTATCACCATCTCCTTTGTCTTACTGATGTTGAGCTGCAGATGATTCTTGCACCATTTGATAACGTACTCCACCAGGGCCCTGTATTCATCCTCTCTTTATACACCCAACTATTGCTGAGTCATCAGAGAATTTCAGCAGATGACATGACTCAGTGTTGTATCTAAAGTTGGAGGTATACAGGGTAAAGAGAAAGGGAGCAAATAGAGGGGCCCCAGTACTCTTTATATCCATGTCTGGCACACAGCTCTGAAGCCGCACAAACTGTGGTCTGCCAGTCAGGTAGTCCATTATCCAGGATACAATGGAAGTGCCAACCTGCATTGAATGGAGCTTTTCCCCTGCAGTGAGGGCTGTATGATATTAAAGGCACTTGAGAAATCAAAAAACATCATCCTCACAGTACTGCCCTGCTTATCCAAACGGAAGTAGGCTCTATTCAGCAGTTAGAGCGACTTGGCACATAACTCCAATGTGCTTCTGGTAGGCAAACTGCAGGGGATCAAGAGCTGATCTGACCAGGGATCGGAGGTGAGCCAGGATCAGCCTCTCTAGTATCTTCATGATGTGTGAGGTCTGAGTCACTGGACAGTAGTCATTCAAGACTTACAGTTAGCCCTTCTTGGGTACTGGAACCACACATGATGTTTTGCACACAGGACTTTTTCCAGGCTGAGACTCAAATTGAAAATGCACTGGAGAACTCCACACAGCTGCTCAACACACTCCTTCAGGACCTTGGGGCAATCTTGAATTATCAGAATCAGAGCCAGGTTCATTATCACTGGCATGTGACGTGAAATTTGTTAACTTAGCAGCAGTTCAATGCAATATATAATATAGGAGAAAATAATAATAATAAATCAATTACAGTATACATATATTGAATAGATTAAAAATTGTGCAAAATACAGAAATAATATATATTTAAAAAGTGAGGTAGTGTTCAAGGGTTCCATATCCATTTGGGAATCGGATGGCAGAGGGGAAGAAGCTGCCCCCGAATCACTGAATGTGCACCTTCAGGCTTCTGTACTTCCTACCCGATGGTAACAGTGAGAAAAGGGCATGCCCTGGGTGCTGGAGGTCCTTCATAATGGATGCTGGTTCCTTGAAGACATCTTGGGCACTTTGCAGGCTAGTACCCAAAGTGGAGCTGACTAAATTTACAACCCTCTGCAACTTCTTTCAGTCTTGTGCAGTAGCACCCCCCCCCCCCGCCATACCAGACAGTGATGCAGCTTGTTAGAATTATGAGCTATAGTTGCTAGATTGGGGGCACTAGGTGTGTATAGGAATTTCTTCTTGCTGAAGGTTGTGAATCTCTAGAATTCTTTACCCAAGTTGAGCCTAGATTGTAGGGGATATTTGATGACAAAGTAGATATATTTCTGAATGATCAAGGAATTAAGGTGATGTGGATGTAGCATAGAAGAGTAGATAAGACCTGTGGCTGCAGGTCAGACAGTCACATTGAATCCTAGGACAGGCTTGAGCCTCTTCCAGCTCTTATTTTATTATATTCTTATATTTATGAAATTAAACCTGCTGTTTAAGCCTCTAAGTGCAATGTAGCTAGAGCCTACTACTTTTACCTAACAGTGGGCGATCTTCCCGATCTCCTTTCTGAAAACTGGATAGCAGCTATTGCAGAAGTGAAAAGGAGGGGAGTACTTATAAGGTGCAAAGCAGAAATAGAAGGGTGAAAAGCAGTGATGTGAAGGAACAGTAGACAACAAATGACTGAAAGTGGGGACTAACTACATGGAAGACTGAAGTTCAAGTGAAAGATATGGAATAGTATAGGCTCAAATTTAGAGTTGAATGTGGTTCTTAATTCTTATATCTGACTCCTTTGTAGCCTCAAGGTGATTCAGAAATATGTTCTTTGCTTAAAATAGTTGGCTACTTTAGTTCAGGTTATGCCTTAACCTGGTTAACTGGTTGTGCTTCAAGCTTTGTGAAAATTGCTGGTTCCCCTTTCAACATGCTGAGAAAAATAAATAAGGGTACACATAGTTAGAGAAGATTAAGTTGGTCCACATTTGATAGATGGCTTGACTGGTACCATGAATATGCTACTACAACATTTTGAGCTCTTTCATAATGGTTTGAATTTTCATTGTGGTCACATTGTAAAAGATAGGGTTCAGTTGGAATCTATATTACAAAACTAACTGCTTTGCAGGTTTTTGGATAAACTGCCACATAATTAGCATGCTCTGGCTTTCATAAATCAAGTTTTTCAATTTTTGGTTACACGATTTCTAAGCAATTGTTTTTCTATATCTTCTAGTACCTATTGTAAAGAAGACTTGGGAAAAAGAAGCAGCTCTAATAGAATACTACAGTGATCATGCAGATAGCTCAATTCCAACCCTGTACTTGGGGATACCAAACACCGAAAGAGGTAAGTCACTAATAAACTAGATTGAAGTCCTACTAACGATATTTACGATAAAAATATAGGTGTTTCATTCCTTTCCATTTGTTAACAATAGAAACTATTCATATCTCAGTATTATGATAAGCATTCATGCAAAATTGACAGTAATGTGTTTTTGTTGCTGGATCACATGAACTAATTATGTAAAAGTAATAAATGAATTGGTTATTTTTTTTATCAGAAGCACATTTCTGATGAATTAATTTTGTGCGAAATAAGTTTTTATATAGTAGGTAACTAAATAGACACCAGTTTACAACTAATTAAATGAAGTAGGAATACAGGATCAGGTGATGTGTTGCAGCTGCATGATGTGGGAGCTAGTGGGCCACTGTGGCTCCTGGTGACCACATCTGTATGTGTTGGTTGCTTGAAGAACTTGGGCTCAAAGTTGAGGACCTGGAATCTGGGCTTCAAACACTGTGATATTTCAGTTTGGAAGAGGCGACTTGGCTCCTCGAGCCTGTCTCAGTGTGACAATGGCTAATCTGTGCCCAGGTCTCCTCTCCTCTCCTATGCTAGATCTATGTGGCCTTCATTTCCTTGATCATTCAAAATTGTATGTAGTTTCTCATCAAATACCTCCAGTGATCTAGACTCAACAAATTCCTTGGATAAAGAATTCTGTAGATTCACTGTCTTCAGCAAGAAGAAATGCCTATACATCTCAGTTGTAAACTACCTCCCTAAATCTAGTAACTATACACCCTAATTTAAGATTCTCTTACTAATGGAAACATCTTGCCCCACCATCAGCATCTTATGTGTTTCAGTAAGGTCACCCCTTACTTTTCCAAATTCCAAGGAATGAAGATCATAAGTTCTTAAGCCACTTATGACAGGACAATCCTGGACACTGTGTTTCAGAAAGCAATCACACTCATTACTTTAACTACTTCAAACTTGTTGTGTGTTCAGGGACAAGAGGGTGTGACTGAATGTGAAGCAGGTAGGAAGATCGAAGTAGTAATGCTGGAAGAGCCTCAGTTCTTGAGCTTGCTCAACAGGTCTAAAGTTGTTGCTCCCTGTGAGAAGGAGAATGGCGGCTGTAGCAAGGATCAGCAACTGAACAGTAGAACCATCTGAACAGTGGCACCGTGAGCTAGGGAGTCGTTCAAGGAGAGAAGAGAAATGTAGTCGTAATTAGGAATAGTATAGTCAGGGGAATAGACACAGTTCTCTGTCACTAGGATCAGGAGTCCCAAAGGCTGTGTTGTCTGCCTGGTCCCCATGTTCAGGACATCTCATTTGACCTGCAGAAGAATTTAGGGTGGGAGGAGATTTGTTGTAGTCCATGTGGGTACCAACAATGTAGGAAGAACAAGGTTCTACTGGGGGAATTTGAGCAGCTAAGGACTAAATTAAAATGCAGAACCAGAAAAGTAATAAACTCTGGATTATTACCTGAGTCATGTGCAAATTGGCACAGAGTTAATAAGACCAGAGAGTTAAACGCGTGGCTCAGAGATTGATGTGGGAGAAGTGGGTTTGAATTTGTGGATCATTGACACCAGTATTGGGGAAGAGGGAGCAATTCTGATGGTATGGGTTCTAACTGAACCATGCTGGGACCAGAGTCTGAATAAATGTTGGGATGTTGATAGAGCTTTAAACTAAATTCAACAGCTTGGAAAAGTATGAATAAAGTAAAAGGGAAAGAGAGTGCAAGAGAGGTTAGCGAAGTCTCCATAGCAAAGAATAAGACAAAAAGTTTAGAGAGGGATAAGATTTTAACTTCAGACAACATGGAGACAAAGTTGAAAATAAAGGTGGTGAGTACGGACTGAAAGGGCTATATTTGAATGCACGCAATATATGTAATAAAGTAGATCTTGTAGCGCAGTTAGAAGTTGGCAGATATGATGTGGGCATCACAGAGTCATTGTTGAAAGAGCTTAACAGTTGGGAGCTTAACATCTAAGGATACACATCATATATAAATGGACAGGCGTGGGCAGAGGGGTTGAGTGGCATCATTGGGAAATAGTAAAGTCAAATCATTGTAAGGAACTGACATAGGATCAAATGATGCAGAATCATTGTGGGCAGAGTTAAGAAACTGTAAAAGTAAAAAAAAACCCTGATGGGAGTTATATAGAAGTCTCTGAATAATAGCCAGGATGTGGGGTACAAATTACAAAGGGAGTTAGAAAAGGCATGTAAAAATACAAATGCTACAATAGTCATGGGGATTTCAATATGCAGGTGTATTGAGAAAATAAGGATGGTACTGAATTCCAAGAGAAGGAATTGATTGAATGCCAGTTAGATGACTTTTTAGAGCAGCTTGTGGTTGAACCCAGTAGGGGAAAGGCAATCCTGGACTGGGTGTTCTGTAATGAACTGCTTCAGGTAAAGAAACCCTTAGGACGCAGTGATCATAGTATAATAAAATTCACCCTGCAGTTTGAGAGGGAGAAGCTAAAATCAGATGTATCAGTATTAAAGTGGAGTAAAGGGAACTGCAAAGTCATGAGGGAGGAGCTGGCAAAAGTTGATTGGAAGGGGACACTACAAGGGATGACAGCAGAGCAGCAGTGGCTGGAGTTTCTGGGAGTAATTCAGTTCATCCCGAAGAAGGAGTATTCTAAAGGAAGGATGAGGCAATTGTGGTTGACAAGGGAATTCAAAGACAGCATAAAAGCAAAAGAGAGGGCATACAATATCGCAAAAATTAGTGGGAAGTTAGAGGACTGGGAATCTTTTAAAAACCAGTGGAAGGTAAGTGAAAAAAGCAATAAAGAGAGGAAGATGAAATATGAAGGTAAATTAGCCAATAATATAAAAGAGGATACAACAGTCTTTTCAGATATGTAAAGAGTAAGAGTGGCAAGAGTGGACATCGGACTGTTGGAAAATGACGCTTGACAGGTAGTAATGGGGCACAAAGAAATAGTAGATGAACTGAATAAGCGTTTAGGTGAGTCTTCACTGTGGAAGACACCAGCAGTATGCCAGAAATTTGAGAGTGCCAGGGAGCAGAAGTGTGCGTAGTCCCTATTACTGAGGAAAAAGTGCTTGCGGAAACTGTAAGATCTAAAGCTTGAATAAGTCGCCTAGACCAGATGGACTACCCCTCAAGGTTATGAAAGGTAGCTGAAGAGATTGTGGAGTTATTAGCAGTGATCTTCCAATAATCACTAGTTTCTGGAGCGGTTCCTGAACACTGGAAAACTTCAAATGACACTCCACTCTTGAGGAAAGGAGGGAGGCAAAAGACAAAACCTACAGGCCAGATAGCCTGACTTCAGTGGTTGGCAAGATGTTAGAGTCCATTATTGTGGATCATGGTTCAGGGTACTTGGAGGCACATGATAAAGTAGGCTGAAGTGAACAAGTAACTTCCTTAAGGGGAAATCTTACCTGAGAATTCTTTGAGGAAATGAAAGGCAAGAAAGACAAAGGAGAGTCAGTGAATGTTGTTTACTTGATTTTCAGAAGGCTTTTGACAAGATGCCACACAAAAGGCTACTAAATAAGGTAACAGCCCATGGTATTACAGAAAAGATACTAGCATGGATAGAAGATTGGCTGTCTGGGAACAAAGGGGGCATTTTCTGGTTGGCCTTCGGTGACTGGTAGTGTTCTGGAGGGGTTGGTGTTGGGTCTGCTATTTTTCATATAATATGTTAATGATCTGGATGACGAATTTAATGGTTTTGTAGCCATGTTTACAGACAATACAAAGGTAGGTGGAGGGGTGGACAGTGTTGAAGAATCAATGAGTGTGCAGAAGAACTTGGTCAGATTAGGAGAGTGGCAAAGCGGTGGCAGATGGAATAGAATGTAGGAAAGTGTGGAAGGAATCAAGGCATACACCATGTACTTCTAAATAGGGAGCAAATTCAGAAATAAGAAATGCAAAGTGACTTGCACATCCTAGTACAGGATTCCCTAAAGGTTCACTTGTAGATTGAGGCGGATGTAAGGAAGACAAATGTAATGTTAGCATTTTTTTCAAGAGGACTAGAATATAAAAGTAAGGATATAATGCTAAGAATTTATAAGGCATTAGTCATACCACATTTTGAGTATTGTGAGCAGTTTTGAGCTCCTTATATAAGAAAGGATGTGCTGGCATTGAAGCAGGTCCAGAAGACGTTTACAAGAATGATTCCGGGAATGAAAGAGTTAACATATGAGGAGCATTTGATGGCTCTCAGCCTATACTCATTGGAGTTTAGAAGAACGAGTGGAGATCTCATTGAAACCTATCGAGTATTGAAAGGCCTAGATAAATTGGAAGTGAGAGGATGTTTGCAGTAGTGGAGGAGTCTAGGACCAGAGGGCACAGCCTCAGAATAGAAGGACAGAGATGTGAAGAAATTCCTTTAACCAGATAGTGGCGAATCTGGAATGAATTGCCATGAATAGCTGTGCATACACATGCCATATTTAAAGCAGAGGTTGATAGGCTTTTTATTAGTAAGGGTGTCAAAGGCTATGGGGAGAAAGCAAGACAATAAGATTGCTAGGGAAAATATATCAACCGTGAACGGGGCAACTTGATGGGCCAAATGGCTTAATTCTGCTCTTAAGTCTTATGGTCCTGCTGCATCACCAAAACCTTAACACATTACTGGAAATTTTGTCACCCACATCTGCTGCTGTTGCTGCATTAGGCTACAAGATCTTTATTTTTCTATTCTGAAGGTGCTCAAGTGTTGCAAAATTTTACAAAGAATAACAAGTTTTACCTGAGCACTTTTCTGGACTTTTTTCAGAGATGAAGCCTTCTCAACAATTTCTGGAAATCAAAACCATAATTGTGCTTCTCCAGAAGCACTTTGAAGAATTTAACAAAAGCAAATTTATATTGCTATCCTGAAACTATACTCCTGCAAGCATTTGTATTTCCAACCAGAGACAATGATTAAAATTGGAATGATTAAAATTTATCTTTTGCAAAATTAAAGTACGATTACAATGTAATATATCTACTGGACTAAAAACTGCGATCATTGGTGAAGCGTTGTTATTTAGTCTGTTGGTGGAAGTGTAAAGTGGTGTCACTAGGAGAGGCGTCAGGACCACTATGCTTTTTAATATTGGTTAATAATCAGGGTTAGCAGGATTCCGAAGTTCAATGATGTCAAAAATGTACAAAAACTGAGGAAAAGATCGATTGATCAAATAGCAAGTGTTTGGTATGCTGATTTACTCAATGATAACTTCCATGATTTTTGCTGAAAAGAATATTAAGGCGATCAATTAGAAATGGGTGTCAACATGAGAACTGTGACACTGTTGGAAATTGGTTTTCTCTTTGTAATTTCTTGTGTGTACAGGTGTCCCCCGCTTTTCAAACGTTCACTTTACGACACCTCGCTGTTACGAAAGACCTACATTAGTTACCTGTTTTCGCTAACAGAAGGTGTTTTCACTGTTACGAAAAAAGGCAGCGTGCGCCCCGAGCAGCCAAGCGCCTCCCCCGGAACTGCATTCTAGCTGGCATTGCTTAAACACGTGCCTGTGAGCATCTGTGCTTTATGTCGATTTATTTTGAGCATCCGTTTGCAAGATGAGTTCTAAGGTATCGGAAGATTCTAAAAGAACTCATAAGCGTGTTACACTTAGCGTAAAACAAGACATAATTAAGCGTTTCGATCGTGGTGAATGAAGTAAGGACAAAGTGAGTTTGGCTTGTGGAAGTTGACGAACATGATGTTGAAGAGGTTTTGGCATCCCATGACCAAGAACTGATAGATGAAGAGCTGATGCAATTGGAAGAAGAAAGGATAACAATCGAAATGCAGTAGCGAACGGACCAAAAGTGAAGTCGTCCAGGAGCTGAACGTGAAGCAACTGCGTGAGATTTTTGTTGCAATGATTGCAGAAAAGTGCGACTTTAATTTTGAAAAGGTACGTAGGTTTAGGGCATATTTGCAGGATGGTTTGAGTCTTTACAAAGAACTGTATAATAGAAAAATTTGCAAGGCTAAGCAGTCAAGCATACTGTCGTTTTTCAAGCCTTCCACATCAGCCACAGCAGACGACAAACCTCGACCTTCGACATCGAGGCAGGGAGAGATAGAAGAAAATGACCTCCCTGCCCTGATGAAAACAGACGACAATGTGTCCCACCACCCCAGTGGTCCCAACCTCCGGGCCACGAAGCATGCAGTGGTGCAGCGGTAGCTGGGACGCACCCAGCACATCTTTAAGAAAAAAAGCCAAAATAAACAAGCTAATTAATTTGGTGCCACTGGCACATAAACATCGGCCCAGATCAGAGGCGATAGGCAATTGCTGATTGCGTCGCCTCTGATCTGGGCCGACATTTACGTGCCAGGCGGCACCTAATTAATTAGCTTGTTTATTTTGGCTTTTTCCTTAAAGATGTGCTGGGTGTGTCCCAGCTACCGCTGCACCTCTGCATTCTTCGCGGATCGGTATCGGTCGGCGGCCTGGAGGTTGGGGACCACTGCACCACCCCAACCTCCGACAACTCAGCCTAACACACCATCATCAGTGTGCTCAGCGCTATCTTCCTGAAACTACACTGTAGATACATTATTTCTACTTCATATAGGCTCTGTATTTTTATGTGTTATTTGGTATGATTTGGCAGCTTCATAGCTTAAAGGTTACTGGAGAGAGTGTTTCTGCCGAGAGCACTTGCACCATGTTTCTGCCGAGAGCGCTTGCGTGAGATTTTCGCTACGGTGGACAGTGGGGCAATGATTGTAGAAAAGTACTTCTACTTTATATAGTCTGTGTATTTATCATATTATTCCTGCTTTTACTACATGTTACTGTTATTTTAAGTTTTATGTGTTATTTGGCATGATTTGGTAGGTTATTTTTGGGTCTGCGAACGCTCACAAATTTTTCACATATAAATAAATGGTAATTGCTTCTTCACTTTACGACGTTCCGGCTTACGAACGGTTTCATAGGAACGCTCTACCTTCGGATGGCGGGGGAAACCTGTGTTGATGTTTCTGGGAAGACAGCATTTGTTTACCATCTCTAACTGCCATTGAATGTGGTGAGAAGCAACTTTACTGATGAAGTTTAATGTGTATAATGAGCAAATTATGACGTTACTGCTCTGGTGCAGTTCCAGCATGATGAATGAACTGGTACACATAAGAAAGGAAATATAATTTCAGGTAAGGACGTTTTGTGCAAAGTTCCTACATACCATCTGCTCTAGAGTAACAATAGTTGAGATTGTCTCTTGAATGAAAAGGAAGCTTCATTGTGATTATGCAGTGTTGGACTGCAGTCAAATGGCAAGTAGAGAGCATCAATCAGTTTTGGGAATGCAGAGTACTCTTGCAGTCTAGGACGTATAGATTGTGAAAATGACTTGTGAAGCAAAGAACTGAGTCATTCACAGTCAATGGATAAACCAGTAAAACTCTGATAATCCAGCTTGCTTGGAATTTTGGTGTGGGTAGACAATAGGTTTTCCTGATTATTGGATGTTACATTAATACTCCAACACTTATTAAACTTCACATTGTGTTGATATTGTATCAGATTATAAGTTTCCCAGTTAACCCAGTGTATTTTAAAGGAAGAACAGGAAACTGGACTCTCCCTGATCAGTTTAAAGAGAGCTGGGGAAACTGGGCCTCGATGGGTAGAATCAGAACATAGAAAATAAGGTTCCAGCAATTTGAAGCCTTTGTAAGTGAGACATAAGTGCAGAAATCAGGACCTGGTGAGCCAGAAGGTGAGGGACAGGGTCACCTGGTGTTGGAAGAGAATGTAGGAATCAGGGACCAAAGTGTCAGTAGTAGTCTGGGTACTAAAGCCCTGGAAAGTTGGGAGTGAGGGAACCATAGATCCAGTAAAGTCAAAGAGAGCAACACACATCAAAGTTGCTGGTGAACGCAGCAGGCCAAGCAGCATCTGTAGGAAGAGGTGCAGTCGACGTTTCAGGCCGAGACCCTTTGTCAGGACTAACTGAAGGAAGAGTGAGTAAGGGATTTGAAAGTTGGAGGGGGAGGGGGAGATCCAAAATGATAGGAGAAGACAGGAGGGGGAGGGATAGAGCCAAGAGCTGGACAGGTGAATAGGCAAAAGGGGATACGAGAGGATCATGGGACAGGAGGTCCGGGAAGAAAGACAAGGGGGGGGGACCCAGAGGATGGGCAAGAGGTATATTCAGAGGGACAGAGGGAGAAAAAGGAGAGTGAGAGAAAGAATGTGTGCATAAAAATAAGTAACAGATGGGGTACAAGGGGGAGGTGGGGCCTTAGCGGAAGTTAGAGAAGTCGATGTTCATGCCATCAGGTTGGAGGCTACCCAGACGGAATATAAGGTGTTGTTCCTCCAACCTGAGTGTGGCTTCATCTTTACAGTAGAGGAGGCCGTGGATAGACATGTCAGAATGGGAATAGGATGTGGAATTAAAATGTGTGGCCACTGGGAGATCCTGCTTTTTCTGGCGGACAGAGCGTAGATGTTCAGTAAAGCGGTCTCCCAGTCTGCGTCGGGTCTCGCCAATATATAAAAGGCCACATCGGGAGCACCGGACGCAGTATATCACCCCAGTCAACTCACAGGTGAAGTGTTGCCTCACCTGGAAGGACTGTTTGGGGCCCTGAATGGTGGTAAGGGAGGAAGTGTAAGGGCATGTGTAGCACTTGTTCTGCTTACAAGGATAAGTGCCAGGAGGGAGATCAGTGGGGGTGGGGAGGGATGGGGGGGACGAATGGACAAGGGAGTTGTGTAGGGAGCGACCCCTGCGGAATGCAGAGAGAGGGGGGGAGGGAAAGATGTGCTTAGTGGTGGGATCCTGTTGGAGGTGGCGGAAGTTACGGAGAATAATATGTTGGACCCGGAGGCTGGTGGGGTGGTAGGTGAGGACCAGGGGAACCCTATTCCTAGTGGGGTGGCGGGAGGATGGAGTGAGAGCAGATGTACGTGAAATGGGGGAGATGCGTTTAAGAGCAGAGTTGATAGTGGAGGAAGGGAAGCCCCTTTCTTTAAAAAAGGAAGACATCTTCCTCGTCCTAGAATGAAAAAGCTCATCCTGAGAGCAGATGCGGCGGAGACGGAGGAATTGCGAGAAGGGGATGGCGTTTTTGCAAGAGACAGGGTGAGAAGAGGAATAGTCCAGATAGCTGTGAGAGTCAGTAGGCTTATAGTAGACATCAGTGGATAAGCTGTCTCCAGAGACAGAGACAGAAAGATCTAGAAAGGGGAGGGAGGTGTTGGAAATGGACCAGGTAAACTTGAGGGCAGGGTGAAAGTTGGAGGCAAAGTTAATAAAGTCAACGAGTTCTGCATGCGTGCAGGAAGCAGCGCCAATGCAGTCGTCGATATAGCGAAGGAAAAGAGGGGGACAGATACCAGAATAGGCACGGAACATAGATTGTTCCACAAAGCCAACAAAAAGGCAGGCATAGCTAGGACCCATACAGGTGCCCATAGCTACACCTTTAGTTTGGACAAGTGGGAGGAGCCAAAGGAGAAATTATTAAGAGTGAGGACTAATTCCGCTAGACGGAGCAGGGTGGTGGTAGAGGGGAACTGATTACGTCTGGAATCCAAAAAGAAGCGTAGAGCTTTGAGACCTTCCTGATGGGGGATGGAAGTATATAAGGACTGGACATCCATGGTGAAAATAAAGCGGTGGGGGCCAGGGAACTTAAATCATCGAAAAGTTTAAGAGCGTGAGAAGTGTCACGAACATAGGTCGAAAGGGATTGAACAAGGGGTGATAAAACAGTGTCGAGGTATGCAGAAATGAGTTCGGTGGGGCAGGAGCAAGCTGAAACAATGGGTCTACCTGGACAGGCAGGTTTGTGGATCTTGGGTAGGAGGTAGAAACAGGAAGTGCGGGGTGTGGGAACTATAAGGTTGGTAGCAGTGGATGGGAGATCCCCTGAGCGGATAAAGTCGGTGATGGTGTGGGAGACAATGGCGTGGTGCTCCTTAGTGGGGTCACGATCGTGGGGTAAATAAGAGGAGGTATCCGCGAGTTGTCGCTGTGCCTCGGAAAGGTAGAGGTCAGTACGCCAGACTACAACAGCACCCCCCTTATCGGCGGGTTTAATAATAAGGTTAGGATTAGTGCGGAGGGAGTGGAGAGCAGAGCGTTCAGAAGGAGTGAGGTTGGAATGGGGACAAGGTGCGGTGAAGTCGAGACGGTTGTTGTCCCGTCGGCAATTAGCGATAAAGAGATCCAGAGCAGGCAGAAGACCAGAGCGGGGTGTCCATGAAGAAGAGGAGGGTTGAAGACGGGAGAAGGGGTCATCGGTGGGGGTGGAAGAGTCCTTGCCGAAGAAGTAGGCTCGGAGGCGGAGACGGCAGAAGAAAAGTTCCGCATCGTGGCGAACACGGAACTCGCTGAGGTGTGGGCGAAGGGGGACAAACGTGAGGCCCTTACTGAGAACAGAGCGTTCTGCCTCCGACAGTTGAAGGTCGGAGGGGATGGTAAAGACCCGGCACGGATGAGAGCTGGGATCAGAGCGGGGAGGCGGGAGGTTGGGGGTGTTAATGGAGAGGGGAGGGTTGGGGTGAGAGGAAGATGGAGCCTCTGAGGGCCCAGGAGTTGACGGTAGGATCTGAGGAAGACGGAGCTGCGGAGTGGTGGTGGGGGAAGGGGAAATGGGAGTCACAACAGCAGCACATATAGACCCGGCCTGGAGTTCAAGGCTGGAGTCGCAGTTGATGGTTGCGCAATCGCTGTGAAGGTGTCCATGGTCGTTAAGTCAAAGAGAGCCTGGGAGCTAGGACTCAGTCGTGTTAGAAGGGAGTTTGGCAAACATTACTTGATGAGGCAGATGCTAAGCTAGTAGGATTTCTGAGTGGTTGGATAGTGGATTATCAGAGTTTTACTGTACTTTTTTGTATCATGGAGATTTTTTTCCGAACACTGCTTTGCTTGCTACTAATCATTGTCAACTCAAGACATGGCAAGGCCTTTTTACATTCTGGCATAGTCTGCTCTGGCTGTGGTTTTTAGAACCTCAGGGAAAAGTACTACCCGATAGCATTTTTCTCCAAAAGGTAAAAGCAGTCCTCATATCACAGTTAAAATATTTTAGGATGCAGAAGATATTAACAATGCAGGAGAGGTACTCAGAATGTACTGTAAGGTCTACAGCCTTATGAACTAGAGAACAGAATCTCAATGAGGATTCTAATAACGACGGCAACATGTTTTTGTGACCTATAACCACAGTTCAGTCCATATTCCAGCACCACCTGGGACTTAGCAGAAGAGTGGGAAGTCGGACTGAAGGGAAGAACCTTGTCCTAAGAGAGTCATTCACCTGACTAGCATGTGGCAGAAACATGATAAGCACAGCAGATAGTCTAGGAGTGAGAGAGTCATTGGAATTTGTTAGTTTTTGAACATGTTCAAATAGTGGCAACGTAGCATCAATGCATTTAGGGATAAAACTGGGTTAGCGTTCAGAATCCGGAGGCTAATCTGTGCAAGCACAAATAATATTTGATGCCCGTGTGGTGACCAGTAACAAAACTAAAGATCTGGACCCAGAACACATTCACTCTTACAACTCAACCACACTTTATTTTTGTTGAACTCAAGGAGAACAGTTTGGCTACTTGTCACCTCAGTGTTCTGAAGCCAGGACAGAAAACTGCTATTTTTATACTGAATTGGCTAATCAGTTACATATTGACCATTTGGTAAATTGTATATGTATGAATTCCTCACTGGCAAGATCAATTGCCATTCACAATAGAGGTGTTAAAAACTGCAAGCTGGCAAATGATGCCACTTTGAAGTAGTAAAGCAATTATCCTTTAGTTTTTGGGTGTGTTTCACATCTTACTATCATTCCTATCTTGTCTGTATTCAGCATCCCCTATTGTATAAAGGGAAGCCATATTCTAGAAAGACCTTTTTAGAAAAAGTCTCACTTCAGAGGCCTCTTTCATCTGGTTTGAGTACACATTGTCACAGTCATCCCTGCCTATCTTGTCTGTAGTAAGCAAAGCTGGCTCCGGCACTCTCACTTCAGGCGTCTCTCTTAAATAGGTTTGAGTACACACCACCACAGTCATTCTTGCCTGGACGTTGTATTTAACCCTTGCGTTACTGCAACTCCCACACCCTCTAATTAATAAAGGGATGAATTTGCCCCTTGTTGACTAGAGAGTATCTGTGATGTCTCATATGCAGCATTTGCATTTCAGCTGCCACCATCTAGAGCAATCTGGAAGCAGTGAAGTTCCAGATGACAGTGACCTTCACCTCCTTTGGCAGAGGAGTGCAAAACTAGCTGCATTGTTGCTGTCCTCCCTGTAAAAGATGATCAGCATTGTCTTGAGCTCCAGGACTATTATTCCTCTGACATATGGTAGCATATGTGTGGGTACTAAATAGTTGGCTTTGACCCCACTTTCTCTGCTCTAAGTAACACCAGATACAGTGGTTTTACTTACACCATCCCTACGGTGAAGCATGGTGGTAGCTGCATCATGCTGTGGGGATGCTTCACTGCAGCAGGCCCTGGAAGGCTTGTGAAGGTAGGGAGTAAAATGAATGCAGTAAAATACAGGGAGATCCTGGACGAAAACCTGGATTACTGCGAATTAGGAGAAGATTTCTTTTCCACCAAGACAATGACCCCAAGCGTAAAGCCAAAGTTACAGAGGAATACCTTAAAGAAACAAAGTTAATGCCCTGGAGTGGCCAAGTCAGAGTCCAATTGGCCAATTGAGAATTTGTGGATGGACTTGTAAAGGTCTGTTCACTCACGATACCTGTGCAATCTGACAGAGCTTGAGCAGTTTTGTAAAGAAGAATGGGGAAAAATTGCAGTGTCCAGATGTGCAAAGCTCATAGAGGCCACACAGACTCAAGGCTGTAATTGCTGCCAACGGTGCATCTACTAAATACTGATTTGAAGGGGGTGAATACGTATGCAATCAATTATTTTGCTTTTTCTTTTGTAATTAATTTAGATCACTTTGTAGAGATTTGTTTTTACTTTGACAAGAAAATGTCTTTTTCTGTTGATCAATGTAAAAAAGCCAAATTAAATCCACTGTGATTCAATGGTCTAAAAAAATAAAGCATGACAACTTCCAAGGTGGAGGGGTGAATACTTTTTCAGCAAGTAAAAGTAATTATCTATATACTACTAAAACTCTCATGCTCTGTCTATCTGTTTGTCTGTTTGTGACCTCCAATTAGCACAAACGGTGCATTACAGCGGCACTTTTTTTTGGCTAAATCGAATTAAAATGCGCTAACTTACAGAATGCAGGCAAAGTTCAGTGTTAAATATTCGTATAAAATTGCTCATTCGCAAAAATCAACAGGCTCCCTTTCACCAGAAAGCTGGTCCACCATCATGGAAATCGGGACGCGACAGCCCGACGCATGCGTACGGCCAGCCTCAGCAGCAACGCCAACCAAAAGGGTACGAGCAAAAGGGCAGGGCAGCTCTATTTCGAGGGGTCACATTCTGCTAATCACTACCAGCATGTGCAGGATTGGGACGGATCTAACTGCCATCTATCAATAAGAGATAATTCAATCTTATTGTAATGACGTACTTTGAGACACCCATAAAACCCTTTGCTGCAGTCAAAGGACAGTGGTGACTATATCACGTCCATTTAGGAGAGTGCCAACCACATTATGAGAGAAGAAGAGACAGAGGAGGAGAGGCATGCACGTCTCCAGAATCAGAAACAAACACCAAACAGCAGAAAAGATGAAGAGATGGGGGATGAAAGGATTGCAGGTCTCCAGAATGACAACGAGGGACACGAGGGTGGCAGATAAACCAGAAATGATGCCATTAAAAGTGTCCTTCATTAAACGAGGAGGAGCTATATTTGCTTTGCTACGCGTCGTTCTTCTTTAATAAACTGAGACTTTATACTTCAGTTTCCAAAGCAAAGCGATACCTATAGCATTCAGGAAAATTTAATGTTCATTCTGGTCACATCAGACTACACTACCCTTATCTCAAAGGGTGCCCCAACAGGTCACCCCATTGTCTAGTAGTTCTTTATTAATGTTTTGCAGCAATTACCAGTTAGCTAAGTATTAAGTAAAAGTGACACCATGTTCATTAATAAGTTGACTTGTGACTGTTATAGATCAATGCCTCCTAAAGAACAATGCTTCATGATGTCTAAAAAAAAATCAATGTTTTCAACCTTTGCATCATAATTAGTCAAAGCCTATTGGATATTTCTGCTGAATGTCAAAACTGACTATAATGTGCATTATTATGCAGAATTTTAAGTAATTGGTCTAGCAGAACAGTTTGTAATTAAACTAAATTGGGACTTTCATTGATTTGTTTCATAACTGAAATGGTACATTTTGTTCTGAGCATTGCTGCTTAAATTGTGCCACAACTTAAACAGACTTCATTGAAATTCTTGTAGTACACATTTGAACATTGAAGAAACATGGGCATTATTTAATTTTTGTTTTTTTAGCTCTCTGAGATAACATTTTTCAAAGCAGATCAACACCTTAGTGTCATCATTTGTATTAAGCATTAGGTACATTAACATTTTCTGAAATGTGCAAGCATTATTCAAATTCTGATGTCATTATCAATAAAACATCTAATTATTTAGAAGTTTTGTTTCAAATTGTCAAAGTCGCTGCAGCAAACTCAGACATAACGTTGTCCCAAGGTTCTTCAGTCATGCAGATTTCTAAATGGAGAAAGTTGCATTAAATTTAAGATTAATGCACACAAATTGCTGGAGGAACTCAGCAGATCTGGCAATATCTATGATAATGAATAAACAGTAGATGTTTTGGGCTGAGACCCTTCTTCAGGACTGGAAGGGAAGGGGGAAGATGCCAGAATAAGAAGGTGTGAGGGGGGAAGGGAAGAGTGACAAGCTAGCAGGTGATAGGTGAAGCCAGGTGGGTTAGGGAGGTGTGGGGGGTGTGGGGATGAGGTAAGAAGCTGCAAGGTGATAGATGGAAAAAGTAAAGGGCTGAGAAAAAAGAATCTGATGAGACTGGGTCATGGGAGAAAGGGAAGGAGGAGGGGCACTAAGGGGTGGTGGTAGGCAGTGAGAGAAGAGGTAACAGGCCAGAGTGGAGAAATGCAGAAGAGGTGGGTGGTGGGGGGGACAATTACCATAAGTTGGAGAAGTCAATGGTATTGCCATCAGGTTGGAGGCTACCTAGTTGGAAAATAAGGTGATCATCCTAGTGAACCTTTACACAAACATCTACAATGAAATAATATTTTTCTTACGGGCATACTGCAAAGCCTCAGCGAAGCTTGTGACCATAGAACTGCAGCATGAAAGTGCCTCTCATTTCCATTAGATACATTGTCATTGTATGGTACGTAGGTATTCTTTTCTTTGAACAAGGCACTTCATTGAATTCCCTTATAGTAATAGGTTGCAAACTGCAAGAGTAACAGGTAATTCTGGAAATACTCAGCAGGTTATGCAGTATCTGTCAGAAGTGAAGTGAAATCAGTGTTTGAGTTTCATAATTTTTCATTAGAACTGAAAAGCTAATAAATATATTTTAGGATGTATAAGAGAAGGGAGTAGAATATTGCAGACAATGGTGTGATAGGGTAGATAGCAAGGGAAACTGAATGACACGTGTGATGGTTGGTGAGGCATAGTGAGAGAGGCTCGGTGGAGACTAGCTAACAATGCATTGTCTACCTGAATGTGATATAAATAGAAGGAGAAAAATGAAAGCAGAAGAGGAAAAAGTGGAAAGAGAAAGAAAAGAAAACTTGTGAGCAGTTTTGGGCCCCTTAACATAGAAAGGATGTTCTGAAACTGGAGCGGGTTCAAAGGAGGTTCACAAAAATGATTCTAGGATTGATTAGCTTGTCATATGAAGAGCGTTAGATGGTTCTGGGCCTATATTCACTAGAATTCAGAAGAATGGGAAAGGCCTTGATAGACTGGATATGGAGAGGATGTTTCTTCTGATGGAAGAGTCTAAGACCAGAGGATACAGCCTCTGAATAGATGGGTGTTCTTTTAGGAGATGAAGAGGAATTTCTGTAGCCAGAGAGTGGTGAATCTGTAGAATTCTTTGCCACAGGCAGCTGTGGAAGCTGCCTATTTAAGGCAGAGGTGGATAAATTCTTCATTGGTCAGAGCATGAAAGGGTACAGGGAGAAGGCAGGAGATTGGGTCTCAGAGGAAAATTGGATCAGCCATGACGAAATTGCAGAGCGGACTTGATGGGCCAATGGCCTAATTTTGCTCCTATATCTTCTGATCTTATGGGAAGGTGACTCAAGCTGTATTTGCTGATTAGGAAGGATAAGGGAAAATGGGCTGATATTAATAATGCAAGAGATCAATAAGGTGGTGAGGTATATTATTGATCTGACAAATTATGATTGAGAATTGAATTGAATTGTCTTTATTTCTTACATCCTTCGCATACATGAGGAGTAAAAATCTTGTATGTTATGTCTCCATCTAAATGTGTCATGTGCAATCATAGTAATTTATAATAAATGGAACATTCAATGTAATATAGAGTACACTCAAATCAGCGTGAGTTCATCAGTCTGATGGCCTCGTGGAAGAAGCTGTCCCGGAGCCTGTTGGTCTTGGCTTTTATGCTGCGGTACTGCTCCCCGGATGGTAGCAGCTGGAATAGATTGTGGTTGGGGTGATTCGGGCCCCCAATTACGGGCCCTTTTCACACACCTGTCCTTGGAAATGTCTTGAATCATGGGAAGCTCACAACTACAGATGCGCTGGGTTGTCCGTACCACTCTCTGCAGAGTCCTGCGATTAAGGGACATACAGTTCCCATACCAGGCAGTGATGCAGCCAGTCAGGATGCTCTCAATTGTGCCCCTGTAAAAAGTTCTTAGGATTTGAGGGCCCATACCAAACTTCCTCAACTGTCTGAGGTGAAAGAGGCACTGTTGTGCCTTTTTCACCACACAGCTGGTGTGTACAGACCATGTGAGGTCCTTGGTGATGCGGATGCCGAGGAACTTGAAGCTGTTTACCCTCTCAACCCCAAATCCATTGATGTCAGTAGGGTTAACCCGTCTCCATTCCTCCTGAAATCTACAACGTGCTCCTTTGTTTTTCTGACATTGAGGGAGAGGTTGTTTTTTGACGCTGCTGTGTCAGAGAGATGACTTCCTCCCTGTAGGCCACATCGTTATTGTTTGAGAGTAGGCCAATCAATGAGGTGTCGTCGGCAAATTTATTTAGCAGATTGGAGCTGTGGGTAGCGATACAGTCATGGGTGTACAGGGAGTAAAGGAGGGGACTCAGTACGCAGCCCTGAGGGGCTCCTATATTGAGAATCAGAATGTTGGAGGTGAGGGAGCCCACTCTTACTACCTGCTGGCGATCTGACAGAAGGTCCAGGATCCAGCTGGTCAAGGCAGGGTCAAGGCCGAGGTCTCTGATATTCCTGTTAAGCCTGGATGGAGCTGTGGTGTTAAATGCTGAACTGTAGTCCAAGAACAGTATTCCCACATAAGCATCGTTCTACTCCAGATGTGTAAGGACGGTACGTAGAGCAGTGGCTATTGCGTCATCTATCGATCGGTTCTGTCAGTAGGCGAATTGTAGGGGGTCCAGTCTGGGTGGTAGCAAGCTGCAGATGTAATCCTTCACCAGCCTCCCAAAGCGTTTGCTTATTATTGAGGTGAGTGCGACAGGACGCCAGTCGTTCAGGCACGTTACCTTGGTCTTTTTTGGTGCAGGGATAATGGATAATTTGAAGCAGGAGAGCACTCTACACCGGGAGTGGGAGAGACTAAAATATCTTTAAACACACCTGCCAGTTGTACTGCGCACATCCTGAGTACTCGCTCTGGGATGCTGTCCGGTCCCGCAGCCTAGCGACTGTCCACTCGTTGGAAACATCTGCGTACCTCAGCCTCAGAGATGACCAGGTTGCAGGTTGTAGCGGTGGCTGGAAGCAGTGACCTTGAAGTCAAGGCTAAAAGAGAAATTAAACTTACTGGGAAGGCCTTGGTGACTAAAATTAACAACTTCCGAAAAAATAAAATTGTTAGGAAGATTAAAGATTTGATATAATTAATTAGAAGCCTTTAACAAGAAGAGCAAGGTGTCTCACAAGTGAAGTCTCATTTGGATGATTTAAAAAATCTTAGTGAAGATATTGCTTAGCAACATAACTTGCTGTTGTCTTCAATATGTATCTCTGAGCAAGATAAATGGAAAGTAATGCAAGTATTGATACACTTAATACAGTCCTCGCAGAGGCTGAACAAAGGTTGAAAGAAACATGCGATGTTGAAGGTCAAATTGCTGGAGGAAATGGAAAATATTTATAAAGCCACAGAGCATGCTGTGACAATGTATAAAGCTGATGATTTTCAAGATGACGTACTTCCTGAAGACAGTGCTTCTAACGTGTGTACAGCAGGTTCTATTGCTATCAGAGCGTCCCATGCATCTGATACCTCTTTGGCACATAATAAAATGGAGGCTGATTTAGCAGAGCCTTGTGCAACACAACAAATATTGAGAGAATAACATGCGTTGGAGGAAAAGATGGAAGAGGTTCAGAAAAAGATGCAACAGCTTAAGTTGCAGGAAGAGACTGCAGCCAAGATGGCCAGAGTTAAAATGCTAAGGGCTTCAAGTGCTGTGGGTGCTAAATGAGCCCCAGCAGTACAGTTCTATGTTGCGAGTTCCTGTGCTGACATGGAACAAGAAGCTTGAACAGCCTCAATGTCTACGTGGATACATTTGTTCTTCAAATGTCTATGAGCCATGAGTTTGGACTCCAAAGGGAGTTCAGGATGTTCGATCTCAGCCTGCACCAAGGAAACACTGAACCCATGCCATATCCAATAACACTAGGTGCTTCGGAGTACATTAATTTTCAGTATGGTGACACTCGTGTTTCAGATAATAAAAGTCTAAATAAGGATGCGCAAGGAAATAACAAGCTTAGTGATGCAACAACAACACATTGCATCTCTGCCTAAAAGAGAGATTTAAGTCTTCAATGGAAATACATTGCAGTGTCATTCAAGAATAGCATTGAGGGCTTTTAAGAATAGCATTGAAGGCAAGTCTGATAATTATGTTGACCATCTCCATTTTCTTGAGGTTACCCTAGAAAGCTTGTGCACTGGAGGTTACCCTAGAAAGTTTGTCAAAAGTTGCTAGCAAGCTAGCACAGAGCAAAGATATCTAAAAGCCCATTTTGGTGATGCGCACAGAATTACTGCAACCTACGTGGAAAAGGCTCTTTCTTGGCCGCATATCAAATCAGAAGATGTGAAAGTTCTTCAAGGTTACCGTCCTTTTCTTAGAGGCTGCTGCATTGCCATGGAAGAAATTCAGGACATACATGAGCTGGGTATACCTGCTAATATAATGATCGTCGTAAAGAAATTGCCCCTAAACTTAGGGAAAATGGAGATCATTGGTCTATAAACTGCAAGAAAGGCACAACCGTATGGTTACATTCACTGAGATTGTTGATTTTATCGAAAGGCAAGTAAAGATGGCTACACACCCAGTGTTTGGGAAGGTATATGATGCTACACTACCGACCATAAGCAAAGGTGTGAACAAAACTAAGTAATAAATTCATTCTAAAGCTAAAGTAAGCAGCTTTGTCACTACTGTAGCTACTGTGAAAAGTGAAGCTAAAACAGCCTGGAACTAATGAAAGGTCTCATCAGCCAAAAGGATTTGTCTGTTCTGCCAGGGTAAACATCCTGATTTGTACTCTCAGTTGGAGAAAAAGGTTCATAATGAGAAGATTGCCTTCCTGAAAGAAAATGGTGTCTGCTTCGGTAGTTTGTGTACAAGAGACATCAACAAGGATTGCAGGAAGTGTTGTTCATGCAAGGTATGCAGTGGCAAGCAACCCAGCATACTTCATATTCACTCTGATGAAAAGGGTACAGATTTGAAACAAGCCACAAAAGAAGCAAACACAGCGGTGGGTACTGCCCTGGTATCTAATGGCTTTACGAGGTCTGGTGATTATGGTTATAAACTTCCTAAAATTCCAGTTCAGTTGAGCTCTAAAAAGAGTAACAAGACAGTGGTTACTTATGCTTTCCTAGATCCAGGAAGCATAGCAGTGATTTGTAGAGTGAGCTTCATGAACAAGATCACCCTGACAGGAAAAGAACCCGCACTCTCTTACACACCACAGGTCATGAGAAGGCTGTGAGTAATACGTTGTTTCAGGATTGGAAGGGGCTGGCTTGGATAGTGAAAACTGTTATGAACTGCCTAACACTAATGCACAGGGAAGTATGCCTATCCACAAAGAGAACATTTCTTGTCAGAAACATATTCAAGGATGGTCTCACCTCAAGCATATTAATTTCTTGTAAATTGATTCAGATATTGAGTTGCCGATAGGGGTAAATGTGCCTAAGACAATGGAGCCGTTGCAAGTGATTTGTAGTGTTGATGAGGGACCCACAATTAGAACCATACTGGGTTGGATTGTTAATGCACCATTGAAAGGTAAACATGATAGAAACCATAGAAACCATGATGGTGGAAGAGACTATGCTCAGCCAGAGCTGGAAGTTAACAGGACTTCAGTTTTGCACTTGAATGAGCTTTGGCAGCAGCGATTCAAGACAGCTTTTCTTGAATGCAGTCAAGAGGAACAAACTGGTTTGTCAGGAGAAGATCATGATCCAGGATAGACTGCTTACCAGACATTAGTGTGAATGTTGAAATTTCATGTCTCCTGTGTCTTGGTAGCATGTAGTATAATTAATATAGGATAATAATTAAGGGGCTGGAAAGTAGGAGCCGTGTATCTGTTCTGTATCTGTATTGTATTATGTTTATTGTGGTAACTAGTCACATGAGTGGGGCGTGGTAAAAGCAAAGGAAATTAGTTACATATTCGTGTTTTGCTGGGGGCCAACAGATGTCATATCTTCTGTTGTACGCTTAGTTACCCTTATTTGTGCTTAAGTTTCATCGCTTCAAGATTTTATGTTTGCTAGTTACTAATAAAGGATCGAATACATATCTTTGACTTTTGGAACAATCATTATTGAAGTGATTGGAAGGTGCGTCATACAATTACAATAAATATCACTAGCAGCGGCAATTGGTACATTAGAATTGGCTGCTACAATTAGGCTGAAGAGAAATATGATAGATACAAAAAATAAGAGAAGAAAACTTGGGAAAGTGTGGGTCACTTAATGGGATAGATAGGAAAATTTATGATGGACAATAAGGAAGTAACAATGAAATTAAACAATTACTTTACATTTGTCACATTTAAGAAAACATATAAAATTGCCACATATATTAGAGAATCAAAAGTCGAGCAAGAATCAGGAATGAGAGTATAAGACAAAAAATTGTACAAAGCAAGTTAATAACCTTGAAAGCTGATAAGTAGTACATCTTAAATCTCAGTGTTTTGAGGGAAGTATATTTAGAGATAGAGGATAATATCATTATTACCTTCCAAAGTTCTATATATTGTGAATTCAAGAATTGCCCCTGTGGATTGTTAGAGCCATTAAATAGGGGACTACCTATCTAATAGCATAATGCCTGTGGCAGAGAAATTGCTGGAATCTATTCAGAAGAATAATTGGTCCTGGCAGAGCCAGCCTGGATCTAAGAGAGGAAAATTGTCTGAGGACATGACTAGCAAAAGAGAAAAAGACAATGCAGTCAGAATGCAGTTGATAAAGCCCTACACAGAAGGTTGGTCAGCAGAGTGAGAACATTTGGAATTCTGAGTAATTACTGACATGGGTTGAGAATTGAAGATTGGACAGAAAGCAAAGAGCAGTAAATAATTGGATTATTCTCAGGTTGGTAAGTTCTGATCAGGAGAGTACCACAGGGACTAGTGCTTTGGCCTCAGCTTTCCCCATCTGTATCAATAATTTGACAAAGGGACCAAATCTTGATGAAGGGTCTTTACCCAAAATGCCAACTGACAATTTTCTCCACAGATGTTGCCTGACTCACAAAGTTCCTCTTGCAGGTAGTTTCTTGTCCCAGATTCCAGTATCTGCAGTCTTCTGTGTTGTCACAAATTTGTTGTTGTTAATCCTAAACGAAGTGGAGTAGTAAGGAGGAGAAAGAAATGAAATTTCAAGTGAATATTGATAAGCTGAGATTGTCTAAGTTAGTGAAAACATAACAGAGATAGTATCATATGGAAAGTGTGAAGTTATACACTTGGTATTGGTACAGGTTGATTATTGTCACATATGCCACAACGCTGTGAAAAGCTTGTCTTGCATACTGTTCATGCAGATCAATACATTACATAGGCATTGAGATAGTATGTATAAGGTAAAACAATAACATGCAGAATAAAGTATAGCAGCTTTGGAGAAAGTACAGTGCAAGTAAACAAGGTGCAAGATAATAACAAGTTAAATTGTGAGGTTGAATTCATCTTTTCATCTCTAGCATTGGAAACCATTCAGTAGTTTTACAACAGTCAGGTAGAAGTTTTTCCTTGAACGTGATGGTACATCCTTTCAGGTTTTTGTATCTTACGCACAATGGACGAGGGCAGAAGAGAGAATATCTGGGATGGTTGGAGTTCTTGATTATGCTGGCTGCCTTACAGAGGCAGTGAGAAGTACAGACAGAGTCTATGGAAGAGAGGCTGGTCTCTGTAATGTACTGAGCTATATCCACAGCTTTGCAGTTTTTTTGCGGTCAATTGCTGTACCAAGCCAAGATGCATCCAATTAAGATGTTTCCATCGTGCATTGATAAAAATTAGTAGGGGGCGGCAGGGACATGCCAAGTTTCTTTAGTGTCTCATGGAAGTGCTGGCATAGCATCTACACAGTTGGACCAGTAGATTAGATTAGATTAGATTAGATTCAACCTTATTGTCATTGTGCCGAGTACAGATACAAAGCCAATGAAGTGCATTTAGTATCTGACCAGAAATGCAAAGAATAGTGTTATTTACAAAATAACTGCGAATAAAAAAAAGTGCTACAGCACACAGATATAAAAGTACTGAGACAGTACGATACGGATGCAATACTGCTTAGCGTTGTGATGAGAGGTTCAGCAGTGTCACAGCCTCAGGGAAGAAGCTCTTCCTGTGCCTGCTGGTGTGGGAGCGGAGGCTCCTGTAGCGCCTACCGGATGGGAAGAGAGTAAAAAGTCCATGGTTAGGGTGAGATGCATCCTTGATAATGCTTTTCACCCTGCCCAGGCAGTGTTTATGATAGATGTTCTCAATAGTGGGCAATTGGATGCCGATAATCCACTGGGCAGTTTTCACCACACGCTGGAGTGCTTTGCGGTCCGATACAGTCTATTGGTGATGTTCACTCCTGGAAACTTAAAGCCCTCAACCCTCTCAACCGCTGCACCGTTGATGTAGACAGGAGCCTTGTGAAAGAGCTGTGTTCAGAATTGTTGTGGAAGTGTTACTGCCTATTCTTGCTGATGCGATTTGTTGATCAGGACGTCGAGGATTCAGTTGCAGTGGGAGGTGTTGAGTCCTAGGTCTTGGAGTTTGGTGATGAGTTTGCTTGGAATTATAGTATTGAAGACAGAACTGTAGTCAATAAACAATAGCCTGACATAGGTGGCTTTACTATCTAGATGTTCCAGAGGTGATGTAGGGCTGGGGGAATGGCATTCCATCATAGAACTGGTTCAGTGGTAGATGAATTACAGTGGGTCAAGGATGGCTGGGAGGCTGGTGTTATTGCATGCCGTGACCAACCTCTTAAGGCATTTCACGATGGTGGATATCAGAACCACAGAACGGTGGTCATTAAGGCATGTTATCTTGGTTTTGTTAGGCATCTGGAGGGTAGCGGCACTCTTAGAACAGAAAGAAGTTAAGAATATCTGCAAAGACCACTGTGGATGATCTGCACAGGATCTAAGGACACCATCCCGGCCAGATATTTTCTGCAACTTCACTCTCCAGAAAACTGATCTTATATCTGCAATGTTGACTGTATGTTCAGTGGCATTGGAAGCTTTCAGGGGACGGGGTGGTGACGTCCAATCCCCTTCTATTCATCACATGCATTAAATCCATTCAGCTCATCTGGAAGGGATGCTCTGTTGTCGCCGACGCTGCCTGACTTCATTTTCAGCCTATTATAGCAAGTAAGCTCTGCCACAACTGGTGGCTGGTCTGGAACTCAATTTTGGATTGGTATTGTCTCATGGCACCCCCAACAGATTCACAATTTCTTGTAAATGTTAGGATCATCTTACTTGAATACTGCTATCCTAGACTTAAGATGGGAGTGGATCTCCAAGTTCATCTATGATTTCCAGCTTGAGAACTCTTGTTGGTGGGCAAGTTATTGGTGAGGATTCTTAGAGACAGGACTTATGAGCATTTGGAGAAACCTGGTCTGATTAGGAATGGTCAGCATGGGTTTATGAGTGGCAAAACATGCCTCACAAGCCTGATCGAATTCTTTGAGTAAGTAACAAAACATATCGATGAAGACAGAGCAATAGATATGGTTGGTATGGATTTTCGTACGGCATTTGACAAGGTCCCCCATGGTAGGCTCATTCAGAAAGTCCTCCTTCCTAAGCGGTATGACAGCTGTGTGGTCTCATGGTGTTTATACTTGCGTACTATTGTTTGTACAGATGAACATGGAACCTTCAGACATTTGGAAATTACTCCCAAGGATGAACCAGACTTGACATCATTTTCTGACCTCAATCTGATAGAAAATTTGTGGGCAGAACTGAAAAAGCATGTGCGAGCAAGGAGGCCTACAAACCTGACTCAGTTACACCAATTTTGTCTGGAGCAATGGAACAAAATTCCAGCAACTTATTGTGAGAAGCTTGTGGAAGGCAACCCAAAATGTTTGACCCAAGTTAAACAATTTAAAGTCAATGCTACCAAATACTAACAAAGTGTATGTAAACTTATGACCCACTGGGAAGGTGATGAAAGAAATAAAAGCTGAAATAAATCATTCTCTCTACTATTATTCTGATATTTCACATTCTTAAGATAAAGTAGTGATCCTAACTGACCTATGACAGGGAATATTTTATAGGATTAAATGTCAGGAATTGTGAAAAACTGAGTTTAAATGTATTTGGCTAAGGTGTATGTAAACTTCTGACTTCAACTGTAGCTGCAACAGGTATGCACGCACAATGATAAACTTGCTATGTGCCTGTGGTGCTGCTACAAGTAAGCTTTTCTTTATTGAACCAGTGCAGGCATAGACTTGTGCAGATGACATTAAGTTCAGCTTTGATTTTGAATATTGCCTGACTAAAATAAACATGGTAGGCATTAATTGGCCTTTCTCCATTTCACTTATGAATGGTGAGCTATGGAGGTTGGTGCTGGGACTTAAATTACTTACAATGCATTAAAATAACTTGGATGAAAACACAAAATTTGCTGATGACATGGAGTTGAACATTAGGTTGTGAAGAGAGTAGAAGGAGGATATAATAAATATAGGATAGTGCGTGGGTATATCTGCAGTATTAAATGGAAAAATGCAATGAAGTATTTAAGAAAATCATTATACTGTATATATACTTAAGCAGAAATGAGGTGAAAATAATTCTCTCTGAAGATCAGGCATGTTTGGCACTTCCTCAAAGTGTGGTGGAAACAGAATTTTCAAATATTATTGAGGCAGAAGTAGATAAGTTCTTGATATGAAAGTGGGTCACTGAGAGTAGATGGGAATATGAGGATGAGGTTGGAATTATATCCACCATGATTTTTATAAATGGCTAGAGGGCTGTTTGAGCTGCTGTTGTTTTATGTGTTTGACACTATATCAAACAAACTATAATAATAAATGCTCTCAGATATATTTTATGTAGTGTGCTGTTTCAACAGAATTCAAATGTATAGTTTCTCATTTATCTTTCAGGGCATTGTGGCAAAACATTTGCGATTCTTAAACGATTTATTAGTAATGCTGTTCCTGAAGTTCCCTGGCTTATGATTGTGGATGATGACACTTTGATAAGGTAATGTGACTAAAATTAATGTTATGCTTAACCTTTTTTGTTATATGTCTTTATACGTAAGCTTTAGTTACATAATCTGTTTGATGTCAGTGTATTTGATCTCCAGAATGTTCTTGAATCTATAATGTCTGAACACGTTGTGAGACTTGATTAATTAAAAGCAAAATAATGTAAGAATTATGAAAAAGTTTATTTGTGAACTGGAGCTGAATATTGAAGCTAATTCAAATCACAGGCTCCTTGTACTTCCTTTGAGCTCATTCACATGTGGGTCTCTTTCTATCTGTTGCTCTATGCATCATCTTTATCTAACCTATTCATTCTGCTCAGCTATGGGCATATTTTTCAGAACAATATAAATAACTGCATAGATGAATGGCACAAGAGGTTTCTGGGAATAGATTTTCAACATGTCTAATTTCACAGGAATTTTCTTTCCCATAAAATAAGATTGCATTTTTGTTTTGTGTATAAGATTTTCAGTGGAGTGACAGAACCAGAGAACGTTACAGTATAGAAACAGGCCCTTTGGCCAATGTAGTCCATGCCAAACTATTAATGTATCTACCCCCATCAACCTGCACCTAGACCATAGCCCTCCGTGTCCCTCCCATCCGCTTACCTATCCAAATTTCTCGCAATTGTTGAAATCGAATCTACATCCACCACTTGTGATGGCAGCTTACTCCACACTCTCAATACACTCTGAGTGAAGAAATTCCCCATCATGTTCCTCTTAAATCAGAATCAGGTTTATTATCACTGGCATGTGACGTGAAATTTGTTAACTTAGCAGCAGCAGTTCAATGTAATACATAATCTTGAAGAGAAAAAAGTAATAAATTAAATTAATAATAATAAACAAGTAAATCAATTATGTATATTGAATAGATTAAAAAATGTGCAAAAACAGAAATACTGTATTTTTTTTAAAAAGTAAGGTAGTAAAGATTCAATGTCCATTTAGGAATCGGATGGCAGAGGGGAAGAAGCTGTTCCTGAATGGTTGAGTGTGTGCCTTCAGGCTTCTGTATCTCCTACCTGATGGTAACAGTGAGAAAAGGGCATACCCTGGGTGCTGGAGGTCCTTAATAATGGACGCTGCCTTTCTGAGACACTGCTTCAAGAAGATGTCCTGGGTACTTTGTAGGCTAGTACCCAAGATGGAGCTGACTAGATTTACAACCTTCTGCAGTTTCTTTCGGTCCTGTGCAGTAGCCCATCCATACCAGACAGTGATGCAGCCTGTCAGAATTGCTCCACGGTAGAAGTTTTTGAGCGCATTTGTTGACATGCCAAATCTCTTCAAACTCCTAATAAAGTATAGACGCTGTCTTGCCTTCTTTATAACTACATCAATGTGTTGGGACCAGGTTAGATCCTCAGAGATCTTGACACCCAGGAACTTGAAACTGCTCACTCTCTCCACTTCTGATTCCTCTATGAGGATTGGTATGTGTTCCTTCATCTTACCCTTCCTGAAGACCACAATCAGCTCTTTCGTCTTACTGACGTTGAGTGCAAGGTTGTTGCTGCAGCACCACTCCATTAGTTGGCATATCTCACTCCTGTATGTCCTCTCGTCACCACCTGAGATTCTACTAACAATTGTTGTATCGTTAGCAAATTTATAGATGATATTTGAGCCATGCCTAGCCACACAGTCATGTGTTTATAGAGAGTAGAGCAGTGGGCTCTACTCTCACCCTTAGTTCATTTTCACCCTTAACCCTTAACCCATGACTTCTAGTTCTAGTCTCACCCACTCTTTCAATTTTATTGATCTTTCCTATAAATAGAGTATTCCTGCACACAATAGTCCAAATTAGGCCTCAGCAGCATCTTATACAACTTCAATATAACATCCTAGTTCCTGTGCTCAGTTCTTTGATATATAAATACCAATGTATCTAAAGCTGTCTTTACGATGATATCTACTTGTTACGTCACTTTCAAAGAGCTATGAATCTGTAGTCCCAGATCCCTCTGACCTACCACATTTCTCAGTACCCTACCACTCATCACATAAGTCTTCCTGTGGTTTGTCCTCCCAAAGTGTAACACCTCACACTTGTCTGCATTAAATTCTATCTGCCATTTTTCAGCTCATTTTTCCATTTGGTCCAGATCCCACTGCAATCTTTGACAACCTTCCTTGCTGTCCACTACACTCCTAATCTTGGTGCCGTCCGCAAATTTGCTGATCCAATTTACAACATTATCATCTAGATCATTGATATAGATGACGAACAACAATAGAATCAGCACTTGTCACAGGCCTCTAGTCAAATGGGCAACCATTTTCTACCACTCTGGCTTCTTTCATGTAGCCAATGTCTGATCCAATTTACTTACCTCATCCTGACTGCCAAGCAACTGAACCTTCCTAACATCTCATGTGGGACCTTGTCAAGGGACTTGCTAAGGTCTGTGTAAACAATATCCACTGCCTTGCCTTCATCAACTTTCCTGGTAACTTCCTCAAAAAACTCTATAAGATTGGTTAGACATGACCAACCACGCACAAAGCCATGTTGACTATCACTAATTAGTCTCTGTCTATCCAAATAACTATATATCCACTCCCTTAGGATACCTACCAATAACTTGCCCACTGCTGATGTCAGGCTCACTGGCCTATAATTTCCCAGCTTATATTTAGAGCCTCTCTTAAGCAACAGAGCAACATTAGCCATCCTCCAATCCTCAGTACCCCACCCATTGCTAAAATCGGTCTATCTCTACTAGGGCCCCTGCAATTTCCGCACTAGCCTCCCACAATGTCCGAAGTAACACCTTCTCAGTCCCTGGAATTTTTGGCCCTAGTTTGCCTCAAGACACCAAACAGCTCCTCCTCTAAACTGTATAGGGTCCATGACCTTACTGCTATTTTGCCTTACTTCTATAGACTCTGTGTCTGGTTCCCAAGTAAATACAGATGCAAAAAAAATCAATTTAAGATCTCCCTCATCACTTTTCGCTCCATCCATGGATGACCTTTGTGATCTTCAAGAGGACCAATTTTTGTCCCATCTGATCCTTTTGCTCTTAATAGTAAATGTCAGTGGGATTTTCCTTCACCTTGTCTGCTAGAACAACCTTATGTTATCTTGTGTTTCTTATACTCCTCAAGTACCTCATTTCTTCCTTCCTGCCTATACCTGCTATGCATCTCCTTCTTCTTCTTAACCAGGGCCTCAGTATCTTTTGAAATCAAGGTTTCCTAGATCTTTACCTTCTTTTCTAACAGGAACATACAAACTCTGTATTCTCAAATTTTCATGAAGGGTTTCCACTTACCAAGCACACTCTTCCCAGAAAACAATTTGTCCCAATCCACACTTGCCATATCCTTTCTGATACCAACTAAATTGGTCTTTCTCCAGTTTAGAATCTCACCCTGAGGACCACACTGATCCTTTTCCATAATTAAGTTAAAACTAATGGCCTTATGGTCACCAGATGCTTAGTGTTCCCTACACAAACTTCTGTCACCTGCCCTGTTTCATTCTCTAATACGAGATCTAGTATTGCACACTTTCTAATTGGAACCTCTATGTATTGATGAAGGAAACTTTCCTGAACACATTTGACAAACCCTATCCCATCTAACCCTTTTACAGCGTAGGAGACCCAATCAAAACATGGAAAGTTAAAATCACCTACTATCACAACATTATGTTTCTTGCAACAGTCTACGATCTCCCTACAAATTTGTTCCTCTAATTCCCACAGACCGTTGGGTGGTCTATAATATAATCCCATTAACACGGTCATCCTTTTCTTATTCTTCAATTTCACCCATATAGGTTCACTAAACGAGTTTTCCAGTCTGTCCTGTCTGAGCACTGCCGTGATATTTTCCCTGACTAGGCCTTCCTTCCTCCTTTAATCCCTCCCGCTCTGTCATGTCTAAAACAATGGAACCCCGAAATATTGAGCTGCCGGGCCCGCCTCTCCTGCGACCTAGTCTCACTAATGGCTGGAATGTCATAATTCCACCTGCTGATCCATCCCCTAAGCTCATTCACCTTTCCTACAATATGCCTTGCATTGAAATATACACAATTCAGGACTTTAGTCCCATCATGCTCAACCTTTCGATTCCTGACTACATATGTAGGCTTAACAACATCTTATCCCACAACCACTCCACATTCTGCTCTGGCGCTCTGGTTCCCATTGTCCTGGAACTCTAATTTAACCCCCACCCCCCGCAGGATTAGCAAATGTGCTACATGGAGAGGGGTTAAGTAAGGCAAAGATTACAACAGAGTTGACAGCTACCATTCAAGTGTATATTTGCAGAGCAACATACTTCAAAGAAATAACAGGAGACTCTCACAGTGTGCCTCTGAGGAAGGGTGTAAGCATTTGCCTGCTTCGATGTATCATTATCAGTGAGGAGGGACGTGGCTGAAGCAGCAATTAGTGTATGACTGTATTGATTATCATGATGCATGTACACAGTGGAGCGAACTGACAATATTATGGGATAGATGTCTGTAACAATGCGGGCAAAAAGCTGTCATGGTGAAGATTTCAAAGAACAGATAAATCATGAAATCTTACGAAACTTCCAGTTAAGAGGCGCTACCGAATGTGTGCAATAACTCACTGATAGTTAGAAAGCCAAGAAATTCAACTAAAAATATCACTAAGAACTGCTTTTCTGAGGTAGGTTATGTTAAATTATCACTGCAAACAATGCAGGGGTGAGCGATAGCAAGGCGAGTTTGGGAGACGAGCTGAGATGGTGTGTTGCAGAATAGATGCAGATGGAGTGAGCCATTCGGAGAGGAGAGGTCGGGGCAGTGGAGTTCCAATGCCCATACAACTGGCCTGGGTGTGATGTTAGATCACTCTGGGCGCCGAGAAGAGAAGTCAGGGCAGAGGAGATTTGATGCCCGTTCAACTGGCTGGGGTGCAAGTTTGAAACGGGCTGGGCGTCGAGGCCAGAGTGAATCACTGGGCAGCATGGTCTAAGCCCCAAGCCATTTGCAGTAGTCAGTTCCTAGTGTGAGTTACAATCCGTTGTTTAGACAATTTAAACGCCAGCCCAGATTGGCAGCGAGAGTCAATTTTGCTTGCTGTCTGCAATGTTTACTCCTCTCTCCAGGGCGACGGAACCTTTTACTGTTCTGTTATTTGGTCAATTTAAATGCCGGCCTAGATAGACCGAAACGACAGGGTGTTGGGATCTGAGGTGAGAGCCGATTTCGCTCACTCTCTGCAACGAGTCATTCCTCTCTCCATGGCACTAAGGCTATGAAGACAACTGTGACTGATGTGCTCCATGTCCGCTAATGTGACAAAGTGATAAACAAGGCTTTGGGCCTACTCCAGGGTTCGGATCTGTGGGCTCAGTTGGGTTCGAATGTTGTTGTTGGCTTCAATTTGTATTTTTTTCCCTTACTCTTGTTCATTGGGTGTTGGTCTTTTATTTTTTTCTTCTTTAAATGGGTTCTTACAGGTTTCTTGCTTTGTGGCTACCTGTGAGCAAGCAAATCTCAAGGTTATATAATTTATACATTCTTTGATATTAAATGTACTTTGGATCTTATCTTTAATATTTACCCTTGAAGTTCAAGAAAAGGTTTCTAAGACTGGTTGGTGAGCTTACCTATAAGAAATCTGGAGCTGTGTTGTTGATGTATAAATTGATCCCTGTGTGGCGTGAGTGAAGTCTGTGGTATTTGCTCAGCTAGTACTGTGGACTTCAAAATTGAATTGTGTTTCTGAAAACCATGAAAGAAATTCAGTGGGGAAGAGAATATGTGAAGAGATTAAGGTATGTGAGATAAGTTTACAGACAGGAGAACAGGCAGAGATAGATGCATCACAATGAAGAGAACAGAAACAAAAATAGGATATGGAACAGAGAAAGAAAATGAAAGGTTGATTAACACAGAAAAGGTACAAACAGTGATACAATGATAGGTCAGAGATGGGGAAAAGATGGAGGGCAATTTTATATTGAAACTAGAAGGAAATTCTTTTTATATGTTAACATAGAAGTCAGCAGGTATTGAATATTTATTGGTTTTTGACTAAGTAGTTTCTCTATTACCATTTCTATTTGTCTTATATTAGCTTTGCCAGTTAGTAGATCAGCCTTTCTCAACCTTTTTGCCCTGGAGAAATCCTTGAAATAATTTTCAAGTCTCAGGGAACCCCCGCATAAACATTATTATACCTACAGTTCACAGTATCTAAGTGTGATCGGTAAGTTGCAGATATAATATCCAAAGTAATTGTCAATGCTCTTTTGAGTAGAGAATGAATTTTTAGCCAACCTTTCTTGAAAAAAGAACAAGTAGTTAAACTTAGTTTACCTTTCTTAAAAATTAATCTCTTTCTTCCCATTTCATAAATTTTCAAAACTTACAAAGCAAGTATAGTAAATTGCTGTAAAATAACTGCTTAAGCCAAAATGGGATTTAATTTTTCTAAAGTGAGGCTCAGTAGATTTAATTTAAATAAAGGTTGTAAATTGATCTTAATTAGTACTATTTACAACATGAAAATTTATGTTTATTGTGTAACTAAAACCATAAGCCAATGCAATATGAATAAAAATATAGCCTAAGACATTATTTTATACAAGACTTTGGAAAAACATTTTCTTACTAAGTGACATGATCAGGCTTAGATTTAGGTCCAGCATGTGAAACCTCTGCTTGTTTTTTGCTGCACAAATACTCAGCTCTGGGTCCAACTTGAGATAAGCACACACAAGTTTTGCCTTCAACTGATATGAGACAATTTCTGTACTTGCTCTTGATGCTTGTTAAACAAGAAGAAGCTTGCTCACACATGTAAGAAGTTGAAAACGGCAGCAAAATGTTCATTGCTTTTCTATGAATGGGAGGATAATCTTCTTTCACAGAAATCCAGAACTTGTCCAGGAGCAGGTCAGTAAATCTCATCTTGAGTGCATGTCAGACTGCAGCTCACAAAGTTCTTTCTCTTCTCTTGAAGTCAAAGTCTCAGGCTAAGCAGAAGATTCTGAGAAAGAGTCCGTCACCCAGTCATACACTTGTGTTAAAAGGGAGGGAGGAAAAATACTGTTCAATTTCGTTCTGCAGTTTTTCCAGGTGGTGTTCACTAAGACTTGAGACTTTCTGATATCCTTCCTCACGCTCAAGCCCAAGTAGTGAAAACATTTCAAGATTTCCTTTTACAACATGATTTTTCCAAAGATTCATTTTCCTTTTAAATCCAAGCATCTTGTCACTTGAAGTCAAAACATTTTCTCCGGGGCTTTGCAGAGACTTGTTCAACTGGTCCATATGATGAAGAATGTCTGCTAAGTAGACTAGTTTCTGCAGCCATTCTTCATCTTCAAAGCACTCAGCAAAATCTGGCCTACTATTTTCTTGAAAATACTCCCGCAATTCACCTTTCAGCACAAGCACCCTGCTGAGGATTCCTTCTCTGCTTAGCCACCAGATTTCTGTATGTAGCAGAAGACTGGTGTGCTCTTTGTCCAGGTTTTCACACAGTGTTTTAAACATTCTTGAGTGAACTGGTCTTTGTTTAATAAAGTTAACTATTTTTGTAGCATCATCCAGAACTACTTTCATTTCATTTCCTTGGGTTTTTGACACCAGCACCTCTCTGTGAAGAAAGCAGTGTGTTGTGACAACGTCTGGATTTTCTTTTTTTTACAAGAGATACAAAACTTCTCATAGAGCCAACCATTGATGGGGCAACATCAGTACAGATGCCAACACAGTTCTTCCAAGACAGGCCTTTTGTTACCAGATATGAAAGTCAAACACTAAATATATCTTGGCCTTTGCTTGTTTTGGGCAGCTCTTTGCATCAGAAAAAGATTTCTTGTCATTTACAAATCTTATAAATGACACAACATGACATTTATTGGTGAAATCTGTTGACTCATCAACCTAGATAGAGAAGCTGTTGTTTTTCAGTTTATCACACAAAACTTATACAGCATCATGTGACATGTCATCAATAGGTCAATTTATCATACTATTTGAGAGTGAAAGCTTTTCAATTTCTCGTATTGCACCTTGTCCTAGCATTTTACCCACAACAATTTTACATGCTGATATTATTAGGTTCTCACCAACTGTGTGGCTTTTCCTTTTCTGAGTAATAAGTTCTGCTGCTAAATAACTTGCTTCCTGGATCTTTTTACTGACTCTGACTTTATTAACAAAAGCTTTAGTCTGTTTCTGAGATTCCAGTAGCCGTTTAAAATAATCAGCACTCTTATGTCATATGGCTGTGATTTGTAGTTAAGTGTCTCTTCAGTTTTGCAGGAGCCATTGCTGTATTTGTAAGTTGTTTGCCACAGACACAGTTGAATAGGACAATTTGGATCACTAGTCCATGTAAAACTCATTGATAGGTAGCTTTCATTGTAAAGACAGATTTTTTGTGTGTCCACTGTTGCACTAGTGCAGTGAAATGACTCAGAAGATTGTAATTCTTCATCATTAACCTATCAGAATTGTCTATAGACCTCGGCTTAGAATCCTTCTCTTCCATCTGAGACCTCTTCTTCAGAAATCACCACCCTGGACTGTCAGACATGTCTGTAAAACAGAGGGGTTAATGAAATACCTAGGGAGAGGCTGACATCACAGCCCAACTTGGGCGAGTCTATGCAATACTTGAAATTGCACTTCACTCTCCTCATCAGCCTACCGTCCTCCCCTCCGTGCAATACAGCACTCACCAATTTTCAACGATCTTCCCTATCTCACATCAAAAACTGAGAATAGACTCAACCAAATAAATACCGTCCTACTGCGCACTGCCATACTGGGCTAAAAGACGTCTAACCAGATTGCTAATGGGGCTGCTCAGTCACTATCCACCGCTGCAAGTGCTAGCATCGAGCTTCGTGCAAAGTTCAAAAAAACAATGCTTTTTTTAAAATCACGAACTCCCATGGTTCTCTTAGTGATCTCTCGCGGAATCCTGGTGAGAAACACTGATGTAGATACTTCAATAATAAAATTCTTACAATGCACAAATCTTGCTTTTAATATTTTTGGACAGAACCTACAACATTATCACTGTTAGGTTTGTTTAAAGCACAGTATTGCCTGGGATTCTTAGTAAGTCACAAGTTTAGTTTCCTGGTTCCCCTGTTCAGTTTTCCCCAGCAAATAACATAATGGACTTGATATTCCTATGCAATCATCCATCCAGTTATGACCACGTTTGCTGCTGAAACACTTTGATTCTATCAGCTGTGTAAGTCTAGGGAAGACAATCTCTGGCCCTGCCAAACGTGGGACCACATACAATTAAAAGATTTAGTTTTATAATTCTTAATTTGATTAAGGGGTTAGTAAAGAAAAAGCCAGGAAAAAGGGCCCATTTTTAATGAAACAGTCTAATGTGCACAAGTTGGACCTCATGGTTTCCCCTTCACCAATCCTCCTCCAATCTCCCAGGGCTTCGTTGAATCATGGCCCCGCTCCGGGTCGAATCCTGTGACCTCTTCTCTTCGGCATCTTCTCTCTTCTCTTCTAGCAAAAGCCCCAAGCCCAAACTTAGTGCCCCACACCAGAGAAATCTCCCCTAAATCCGGCCATCCTAATTGGATGGCACACAATTCTCCTATCTCTTATCTTCAACAGTAACCCAAACAAGCAGCTTGCACAGAACAGAACAGCATAACTGAGAAAAAAATATGAGCCAGGACATTACACTGGTTTAGTAGATATTTCGTGAAGATCACAACAAGTATGGTTTCATTGTTTGTTGTTACTAGGTTGAAACAGCAAAATCAATTTGTTTCTTAAAATAAATTTACATAATGATAAAACTGAATCCTGTAAACAATATTATTTTCTGGGTCCAGGATTTGCTTTCAGAATTATCAAGCTCTATTCTATACTACTTGGTTAATTATTTTGTGAACACCCAGATCAGTTTCACTGCAAGAGACAGGGTATATATTTGAAGAAATTGATCAACGGGGCCTAGGATATCTGGCCAGATATAATTACTACTTTTAAATTGTATGCATAGGAACATAAGAATAGGAGCAGGAGTAGGCCATCTTCCCCGTCAAGCCTGCTCCATCATTCAATAAGATCATGGCTGATCTGACCATGGACTCATCTCCACCTACCTGCCTTTTCCCCATAACCCTTAATTCCCCTATCTATCCAACCTTATCTCAAGTATATTTACTGAGGTAGCCTCCACTGCTTCATTGGGCTGAGAATTTCATGATTCACCACCCTTTGGGAAAAGCAGTTCCTCCTCCTCTCTGTCCTAAATTTACTCCCCCAAATCTTGAGGATATAACCCCTAGTTCTAGTCTCACCTACCAGTGGAGACAACTTTCCTACCTCTATCTTATCTATCCCTTTCATAATTTTATATGTTTCTGTAAGATCTCCTCTCATCCTTCTGAATTCCAGCAAGTACAGTCCCAGGAAACTCAATCTCTCCTCACAGTCTAACCCCCTCACCTCTGGAATCAACCTGATGAACCTCCTCTACCCCACCTCCAAAGCCAGTATATCCTTCCTCAAGCAAGGAGACCAGAACTGCATGCAGTACTCCAGATGCGGCATCACCTATACCCTATACAGCTGCAACTTCTGTAAGGATGGTGATTTCTTTCCCAGTGTGATGAGAGTATGTTACTATTTTCTTTAAGCAAGGACTCTTGCCATTAAGACTGCTATTATGAGCAGTATTTGTGCTAAGGCCTCAACAGAAGAAGATACAAATTTCAGAAGGGGATCTGTAAGATCTATAGTGTCCTCTAAATGGTGAGGGGAGCCTGTTGTATTTGAAGCCCATCTTTCATTTTGACTAAGCAACCTGCTTAGTCAAAATCACTAGCTAGCTTCTAACCTGGGATCAACAAAGAAGCTGGTAGGTTTCTGGAGGGTTTTGCTGTAAATCACTATTACTACAGAACACATAAAATTATATCAACTTTAAAATAATTTGAAGCAATGAAGATCTCTTAGATATTGGAGTATCACACTAAAACTGCTGGAGGAACTCAGCAGGCCAGGCGGCATCTATGGAATTTCTCTTGTTTGTGATTGGTTTTCCAGCATCTGCAGATTTTCTCTTGTTTTAGATATTGGAGTATACTTTCTTTTAAGCAATAATCTAATTTTGTTAATGTGAGGGGAACTGTGTTCTGAGTGAAATTACAATGAATCAGATATTAGTAATAATATTCTTGTTTTTGGAATCATTTGTAGGTACATCCTTAGGACCAATCAAAGTTGACCATAATTTTATCTTAAATTTTAAAGCATACAAGCTGTTTTTATTTCAATGCTCAAAATATCTGATTTTAAGTCATGTTTATTTTTGTGCAGATTTCGATATCCTTTGGCAGGATATGATTTAATGATAAAGATAGGAAGCATTTTTATCAGTGTTTTCAAAGCTGTTTTTGATTTTAAATTGTTTTTATATTATCAAAGTATTTAATAAGTAAAAGTAAGTGCTGTATATTTACAGAAAATGCTTTAATATGAATAATATTGGGGAGTGTAATAAAATTGGGAGTATTTTGTATGCAGATCTGCATTGTCTGAAAATGATAACAGCAGTTCATTCAGGAACACTTTGGGTCCTATTTATTTGAAGCCCAGTTATATTCAGAATCACAAGTTTATTCCTAGATGAATGCATGCATATGTCTCACTCCCTATTTTAGAGAATAGCAAACTGAGAAAACTTACTTTTCAGTTGAAATATGATTTGAGAAGTAATCACTTGTCCAATATATTCATGGGCAGTTTACAATCTTCTCCGTTGTATTTGCAGTTTACAGTGTTGAACCAAGCCATTGTAAGATGTGTTTCTTGCTTTGCTGTTTTTCTAAATGAAAGGGCCCATGTGAAATTTTGGAAAAATCATTTTGCTCTTATTGTAAACTAAACAATCCAATATTATTAAAACAGTAAATCCAAGGGGAAAAGATTTCTGATTAGTAATTCAAATTATAATTTAATAGCCTACTGTAATATGACACCTTAAACTCTCAATTGGTTGATAAAGAGAAGTATTTGGGCTGTAAATTGGGATTAATTCTTTCCTTCTAACCATTGCAAAGCATTTTCACATACCAAGCTGGAAGTTAATTAATTGACTCAATAAACTCAGTATTTATTCCATGGAGAGCCTGATCCAAAAATCGTTTTCGGCCTTAAAATGGAAATGAAGATTTCATGTTGAAATGACAGCCACCTGGATTGAAGCAAATCCCAGTTCCATAGGCAGGCAAGATGCTGCAGTTAATTTCTGAAATTAGAGAAGTTAAATAAATGGAAATGAAGATTTCATGTTGAAATGACAGCCACCTGGATTGAAGCAAATCCCGGTTCCATAGGCAGGCAAGATGCTGCATAATTTCTGAAATTAGAGAAGTTAAATAAAATCCTTTTTAAAAAATGTATCAAAGAGCAAAGAACATTTAAGATGCAGCCATTATAAGAAGTATCACAACTCCTGTTGCTTTCCTTTAAACTAGAAGCTGTAGAATGTGTGGGAGTAACAGTTTGGAGGCCTTGCTGTTTTTCATTTATTAAAAGCATTACATTTGACGTTAAATATTACTGCAATGAAATATGTTTATATAAATTCAGAAAAATTAATTGAAGTCTTTTCAAATATATCTTGCCAAATTCCTTAGTTGCTCAGTTGAAAAGTCAAGTAGTTTACTGAGGATTTCAGGACAAAAAATTTTGGATTTCACTCTTCCATAATGTTGATTTTGCTGGTCTTGGCCAGGTTGATTTTGGTGACCTTGACAGGAGAAAGTTATCCAGAGTTTTGCTTTCAATTTTTAAACAGTACTAAGAAGACAGATCATCTAGTCTAAGACATTGGTGACAAATGGTCACCTAGCAGAAGTAACACGGGAATCTGGAGCTGTAAACATTGCCTTCTAGAAGATATTAACAATTTTAGTAGCATTTATAGTAGTATTTCTAGTTACTATGTTTGACTGTCTATTCTAAATAGAGTTTTCTTTGGTAAATCCTGCATTAATACATACACCTTCTGTTCTATGGAGATCCGGACAAGGTGGCACCAGCATACTACGCTCACTCTGTCGATATCTTCCAGATAGCTCATGAAAATGTCTGTTTTGCTTCTTTTACATCTGTTTTTCACCTTAAATGTGTTTCTAGGACTGTTAGAGTCTAGAGATTGATTGAGCGATCGAGTGCTTTACTGTCTTCGAGAAGATTCTAGGAAGCGAGTCTGTACTCGGGCAGCCTTGATGCGAAGAAACTTCGAGACGGGGCACGAGCCGATGTTCGACTCCATTTTTCTGGTTAAAGTGTCCATGAATCACCAATTAAAGTGTTGAGGAAGACTGAACATGGAGGCGAATGCGGAAGGCGAGCAAGAGTTCAGCTCCGACTGTCTTCCTTTTGATCGCTGCTGGAGAGGGAATCTGTGAGCGGCCTATCACTGTGGTAGGCAGTAGGCCTCTCTGCCTCATGTGCTGTCCTCTCTTTCGATGAATGTCAGTGGTATTGTGGTTCTGCGTTTATGGATTGGACTATTGCTTTTATAGACTGTGGACTTTCTCAGGTTTTTATACTCTGCGTTTTTGTCGCCCGATCTTTTCTCATTTTGTTGTGTGAGTGGAGGTGTTTGGGGTTTGATGTTCTGTTGGTTTTTTGTGCGTGGGTGGGGGTGGTTTTGATGTTTCACTCTGAATGACTTTGACTTCCTTGTTCTTTCTTTGTTTTGTGGCTATCAGGAGAAGGCAAATTTCCGAGTTGTATATGGATACATGCTTTGATAATGAATGAACATTTGAATCTTCAACCATGTTCCTATGTCATCAGATTCAGAAATTTTAACCAGCACATGCATTGTACTCTAGAACTATTTTCTTAGACCCAATCCCTCTATATCATCGTAAAAGCTTTATATTTGGGTGCTTTTTACTCATCTTTTCAACTTGTCCTGCACAACCACTGAAACACCTTGGATAAATGTGCTGCAAAGTTTGCTGTGTGGCATCATTAAAAGTGCTACATTATTTATCTGAATTCCCACAGACAACAGGAATTCCATCCATCAATGGTTAATTCACAAAGCCATAAAAAGGGAAAACTGTGCAAGTGATACTTTTAGTGGCATTATTGATGTACTTGGCACTGCTGGATTCTAATTGTTCTTTTTCAGTGATTTACAGGATGTGGGTGTGCTGCCCTGGCCAGTCTTTTTATTGGTCCCATTATGCTGGAGTGAGAATGAGTAGTCCATGTGGTGAAGTTACACCCACAATGCTGTTAGGGAGCAAAATTAAGATATTGTAACAGTAGCAATGAAGTAATCCTAATGCACCCTAAGCTCCAATTATCTGGCTAACTGAGGGCTTTTTTGGTGCTGGACTGGCAGATTTTCCAGACAATTGGGTGATCTTCCAATTAATCACTCTGCCCACTGTTAATACTTTTTTTAAGATTTTTTTTCAATGAACCAGGTGAATTTAAAAGAGCGCAGGAAATAACGCCTAGTGAGTTTAAATAGAGTATGGGGACCAGGCCCTTCCGAAGAGTGTGAGCACGCGGCCCCAGCAAGTTGTAAAGGAGCATGGGAGTGGAGTCCTGGTGAGTTTACAAGGAGTATGGGAACATGGCCCTGGCAAGTTATGAAAATGTGGAAAGAGAGCACCATTCCCACCATTGAGTAGGAAGTTTAAAGGGAGATGGGAATTATCACCCAGTGAGCCAGATCAAAGTTCAAAGTACATTTATTATCAAAGTATGTATATATTATACAACCTTGAGATTTGTCTCCTAACAGGAAGCCACGAAACAAAGAAACCCCAAAAGAACCCATTAATAAAAAAGACCATCAAACACCCAATGTACAGTGAGAACAAAAAACAAATCATGCAACCAATGAACACAAGCAGATAGCTTTCTGAGCTGTAGTCCACAAAGACAGCCCTGTCCACAGACCCTTAGTTCAGCACAGAGAAGAGCAGCGAACTGTCCCTCATCTCTGGTCCCAACACCCTGACCTTTTCAATCTGGTCCAGCGTGTAAATTGTTGTCATCCAAATGTCGGTTTGTCACTTCGAAATGCGCTGGGGCTTGGACCCCGCCACCTTGATTCAGCCTGTACACAACCTTTCCAATTCGGCCCAGTGCTTGATTCATCGACCAGGCATCAGGTTCAGTCCCTTCGAAATGCTCTGGGGCCTGGACTCCACTACCTCGATTTGGGCTGCATCTGACATTTCCGATTTGACCCGGCACTTAAATCGAACGAACCTCAGGTCTTCCTCACTCTCGGCAATGGGCCCACTACCTTGCCTCAGCTCTGCCACAACTGTCACAATTTATGACGAACTGGATAGTGGACTAACAGAACTTCACTTTGTTTATGGGTTAAGATATTGCATGAATTGGAGGAATATTTGCAAGGAAAGTATTTTCCAGCTTCTTTGCAGGGAATAGAGACTGCACTTCTGTGAGATACTGTCAAAGAATCCTATTTGAGTGGCCGCAGTACATGTTGCATAAAATGCACCACTGCCTCAGCCCGCCAGTGGTGGTGGTGAATACTTAAATTGAGTATGGTTTGCCAATCTTGCAAGTTGCTTTTGTCCATGAAATTTTACATATTTCTCCTTGAGAATTTCAAACAGTCTAGAGGCATAAAGGTTAATTGTGGTGGTGACATTTGAAGCCACAGACAATGTGTAGCCACAAGATTCTGCAAGTGCTTACAGTGACAGTGTGATAACCTGATGCAATGCTGGAAGGAGTCGAATATACACTGGATTGCAAGTTGCAACTCCCTCTGCTATTGCTCTTTGTGGTTTCCAGCTGGAAGCTCTCTCATCTTCATGGTTCTGCTTCTGCTCGCGATCATAATTCACGATCCTTGTTATATTCTTTCAATCCCAGTGCTGAAGTGGTGTGATTCAGAAAAACATTCCAAATATGGAAAATGTGTACTCACTTCAAGTTGCGTGAACAAATCTTTAGCAAGCAATCGGTGAGAAAGCAGCTGTGAGTATTTAATGTTAATCAGCTACCTCAACTGTAAGAGATCTTGCATTGCAACAGGCATATTTTAGGAGTGCACGGAACCCATAGATGCAATATTAAAGTTGGGAGTCTGTTGAAATGATGTTCCAATTTACTGATTGATATCTATTAAAGATAGTTGCTTTTACAGAGGTAACACACAGACAATCTAATGTGGTTCAGCGTAAGGTGGAATTTGTCGGGTTGAATTTAGATTTTGAACACCCTCACATTCTTGCTTGTTTTAACCAGTTAGTGCACCACTTTACAGGGCTAGCTGTACAATCAGGATTCGATTCCCACCACTGTCTGTGGGAGTTTGCACGTTCTCTCTGTGAATACATTGGTTCCCACCAGGTGCTTCGTTTTCCTCCCATATTTCAAAAGATATATGGTTAGGGTTTGTAAGTTATGGGCATGCTATGGTGCCGCAGGAAGCGTGGTGACACTTGCAGGCTGCTCAGTGCAATACTTACTGATTTGACCAGATGCAAATGACACATTTCTGCATGTTTCAGTGTACAAGTGACAAATAAAGCTAATCTTATCTTTGAGCTGCTCACAAAGTCACAAAACTCTTCCAGGTTAAAATTATACCCACAGTTCCCACTGTTTAGTGGAATGTTAATTTGAGCATCATATTCATCATCTTCAATTAAAATCATACCTGAAAGTAAGAAGCAACTGCAAATTTTTTTGTCTGGTAGTAACCATGATCTAAAACCTAATTTATATTAAGCTGTTTTTTTAAAAAAGCAGTGAGTGATCACATTAACTAAATAAATGCAGCATTCAACACTTACATTTCTCTTGATGTGCAAGAACTCCAAAAATGTCTTTCATTAAATATCTATTATAAATTGTAGAAAATATGCATTATCATTAAAAGATTAGTAATATAAATGCAGCACCTTTGCATCATATGATGAGGCTATAATATATGAGTTGATGAAGCACAAGCAGACAGAAATTTCAATGTACATGTCAAATTAGAAACCATCCTCATTTGGAAGACATTTCTGGATGCTGGCTTGTTAGTGTGGAAGCACAAGAGGAAATGGATCTGCGTGATATATTTGTTCAAAACTGGCAAAAACAAGTAGAGTATAGATGTCTGTGGAAAGGAGGATTGTAGCTTTTGGTCTATTGTCAGTTATAACAATACTGCCACGTAATTTAAAACTCATTTCAGTAAAGTGGCTTTTTAAGTTATAGCACAAGATTTCAAAAAATCGTTTATAAGCTCATGAATAAAAATAAAGAAGGAATGAATCCCTTGAAGCTCCATTTGGTGTGTGTGCATGTGGATGTGGGAGAGGGGCATAGGGTTCTTGAGTTGTCACACATTCTTGGTCCATATCTCCAGAAGCAGCCAGAACCATTGTATGCCAGTTATGTACACACATTTCCACTTGTGTCATTCACAATAAGGGCTCAGCATGATCAAATAAATCAAATAAATATAGATTTGTTCATTCTTATCTTCAATTGTGAAACCATTCTGTCTTTTTACTTTCTGCAAGGTATGTTTAACCAGAGAAGACCATTGTCTCTAGCATTAATGTCTTCATCAGAAATAAAAGTCTGCTTTTTCTAATAGATGTTGAAAGAATTAGGCTCAGAGCTATTAACATAGGATCAAATGTTAAACAATATGGTGAATCCATTGGATTCTTCCATGATTTGGATAAATACAAGTTTGACAGAAAACTTTGAAACATTGAGGTAATTGTTGCAGGAAGAAGAATTTGAGTAAGATTGGAAATTATGAGAAATATTGGAGAGTAGATAGGAGTAGATAGTTTACAGTGGCTGAGGGATCTGGAGCAAGGACAAGAGATTAATATATATATTAATCTCTTTTTTAAGGCAGCAGGATACAATGTGAAAGGGCGATAAAACTGTCCTTGCTAAATTGATTTATCCAGTCCAATTGACAAAGTTCACTGTGTTTGTTATATTTCTTTTATTATGAGGTCTTATTCTTTCCAGGTTTAAAATATGTATTATTGGAAATTTGAAAAAAAAAGCAGAAGATGCTGAAATCCCTCCAGTGTCGTTGACAGGGAAGAATAGGACCATATTTCCTCCTCTGTCCTTGTTGCTTAAAAACGTGCTTGTTTTCTTACTCAGTTCAAACAAAGCCTTCAACCTGAAACCTTTTTTTTTCAGAACCTCCACTCCCTGACAACTCCATTTCCAATCACGATCATTTTGACTTTTCAAATGTCTCTTTCTTTGGAGTACTTTTGTATTAAGCCTTTGTTTATTTGGAATCACATCTCTGTAATGGCTTTTAATTCAAGTCCATTTAAAATGCTTTTTCTGCACTTTCTTATTGAGATGAACTGCCTTTAGTTTTTGACTTGCACTATCTTATTGTTAAACTAAAGTACCAAAAGCAAGGTGAAGTTGTCCTCCTTGGATGATCTTTTGTGATCCTGCATACTGTAATTGCTCCCTGTAAATTCAAGTGATTAAACTTGGCTTCCAAAGGCTTTCAATTTCCAGCTGTCTAGCTAAGAGTGAGTTCTTACCCACAAAAGAGATGTTCCACATACTGTATATAATGAATTGAGATTTATTGCGCTACCTCCTGGTTTAGTTATAATAGCTACATTGATATATCAGAATCAGGTTTATTATCATCGGTATGTGACGTGAAATTTGTTAACTTAGCAGCAGCAGTTCAATGCAATACATAATCTAGAAGAAGAAGAAAAAGAAATATAATAAATAAGTAAATCAATTTACAGTTTATGTATATTGAATAGATTAAAATTGTGCAAAAACAGAAATGATTGTATATTAAAGAAGTGAGGTAGTGTTCATGGGTTCAATGTCCATTTAGGAATCAGATGGCAGAGGAGAAGCAGCTGTTCCTGAATCACTGAGTGTGTGCCTTTAGGCTTCTGTTTCTCCTACCTGATGGTAATCGTGAGAAAATGGCATACCCTGTGTGCTGGAGATCCTTAGTAGTATCATAGATGAATGGATGATGTGTTTGTGTGAATGAAACATATTCTATTTCAGATCTTCATTATTTTACTGACCAACTTACATGTCAGATATTCTAGGAGCTCCCCCTATCATTAACTGGACCCCTTACAATTCGCCTACTGACACAACTATTTGACAGACGACGCAATAGCCACTGCTCTACATACTGTCCTTATACTATGGGGAAGAAGCTTATGTGAGAATGCTGTTGTTGGACTACAGTTCAGCATTCAACACCATAATTCCACCCAGACTCGACAGGAAGCTCAGAGACCTCGGCCTTGACCCTGCCTAGTGCAGCTGGATCCTGGACTTCCTGTCAGGTCGCTGGTGGGTGATAAGAGTGGGCTCCCTCTGACTCTCAATACAGGAGCCCCTCAGGGCTGTGTACTAAGTCCCCTCCTTTACTCCCTGTATACCCATGACTGTGTTACCACCCACAGCTCTAATCTGCTAATTAAATTTGCTGACGACACTAGATTGATTGGCCTAATCACAAACAATAACGAGGTGGCCTACAGACAAGAAGTCATCTTTCTGACACAGTGATGTCAAGAAAACAACCTCTCCCTCAATGTCGCAAAAAGGAAGGAGCTGGTTATGGATTACAGGAGAAATGGAGACGGGATAACCCCTATTGACATCAATGGATCTGGGATTGAGCGCGTAAACAGCTTCAAGTTCCTCGGCATCCATATCACCGAGGACCTCACGTGGCCTGTGCACACCAGCTGTGTGGTGAAAAAGGCACAGCAGCACCTTTTTTTCCTTTCTTACATCCTTCACATACATAAGATTTTTACTCCTCATGTATGTGAAGGAGGTAAGAAATAAAGTCAATTCAATTCAATTCCAGACTAAGTTCTGTATTCCATATTCATATCCATTCCTGTTTGAGTATGTCTTGAAATGCAAGTAACTTTAATTGGAAATGACACAAAGGCTGAGATGTTTATTATGAAATGAAACAAAGCAGATTCTAAGAAGAACAAAGACTATCATCAGAGTGAGGAACTTGATCAATATTATTAATCAAAATGTACTGGAGAAATTAAGCCAACAAAACCTCTGGACCAGATAGCCAACACCCTAGGCCCAGGATTCCAAACAAAATGGTTGAAAGGATTATGGATTCATAAATAATCTTACAAAATTCACTCAGTTTTGCAGTGTTTCATTTGATGGTACCAAGTATATTGTGATTATTCAAGTAAAAATAAAGAATGTAAATAAGAGAGAAATGTGAATTTATTTTGGAATCAGTTGTCATTAAAATGGTAGAATCCTTTATTATAGGAAAGTTAGAAATCCAACATATTATATATTGAAGAAGCATTTATGAAAGAAAAATGATAAAAATACAGCAGATATTGGGAATCCAGAACACTTTTCTCCACACATGCTGTGTGAATGTTGGATATTTATGGCACTTTCTGTTTTAATTTATGAAAGTGAAATGTGTTTGGCAAATCTACTAGTTTGTTTAGTGTGTATTTAATGGCATAGATAAAAGGGAAGCAGTGGATGATATTTTCATAAAGTAAGAGCTCAAAGCATGCTGTGTTAGACTTCAGTTAGACCCTACTTGGAGTACTGTGTTCAGTTCTGGTCAGCTCACTACAGGGAGGATGTAGATACCGTAAAGAGAGTGCAGAGGAGATTTACAAGGATGTTGCCTAGATTGGAGAGTGTGTCTTGTGTGAATAGGTTGAGTGAACTTGCCCATTTCTCTTTGGAGCAATGAAGCATGAGAGGTGACCTGATAGAGGTGTACAAGATGATGAGAGGCATTGGCCGTGTGAATAGCCAGAGGCTTTTTCTCAGGGCTGAAATGGCTAACACGAGGGGGCATAGTTTTAAGGTGCTTGGAAGCAGGTACAAGGGGGATGTCAGAGGTAAGTTTTTCACACGGAGAGTGGTGGGTGTGTGGAACGTACTGCCAGCAAAGATGGTAGAGGCAGATACAATATGGTCTTTGAAGAGACTCCTGAATAGATAGGTACAAGGAGCTTAGAAGAATAGAGGGCTATGCGGTAGGGAAATTCTAAGCAGTTTCTAGAGTGGGTTACATGGCCGGCACAACATTGTGGGCTGAAGAGCCTGTAATGTGCTGTAGATTTCTATGTAAGGTAGGTTGAGCAATCTATGGATTTTCTCTTTGGAGCAAAGGTTGAGAGGAGACTTGATAGAGATATACAGGATGGTAAGAGGCATAGCTGGAGTGGATAGCCAGAGAGTTAAAAGCAGAGGTTGATAAGTTTTTGATTAGTCAGGGCATAAAAGGTTACAAGGAAAAGGCAGGAGAATGGGATTAAGAGGGATAATAAATCAGCCACGATGGAATGACAGAGCAGGTCAAAAGACTAAATGGCCTAATCCTGCTCCTTTGTCTTATGGTCTTTTTCCCCAGCTGGAGAGTATAGGGGGGATGTGAGAGGTAAGTTCTTTACACAGAGAGTGGTGGGTGTGTGGAGCACCCTGCCAGGGCTGGTGGTAGAGGCAGATACATCATTGACATTTAGGACACTCTTAGATAGGCACAAGGCTGATAGAAAACTAAAGGGCAACGTAGGAGGGAAGAGTTAGATTGATCCTAGAGTAGGTTAAAAGGTTGGTCCAACATTGTGGGCCAAAGAGGTGTAATGTTCTTTGTTAGGCATTATTAGACCAGGTTGTTATTCGGAGTCACAGAGTGGTACAGTGTGGAAATAGGCCCTTCACCCCAGCTTGTGCATGCCGAATCGCTTTTCATATGTCATCTCCTTTGTGAAGTTGTTGCCCCTTGGGTCCCTTTTAAATCTTTTCCCTCTCACTGTAACCATATGCCCTCTGATTTTACTGTTGTGACTGTAATTTTCAAATATCAACACAATTTTTAGTTACTAAATCATCAAGGAAATTAATACAATTGAAAACATATGCTGGTTTTGCATTACCGATTTATTTTTTATTAATCTTAAAACAAAGTTTGGGGCCAATTATTTGGAATTCAAAAATATCGAAAAAGTACATGGGAAAGGTTATTTTAGTTGCTTTCAAATGTTAGTAAATTCCAAGTGCAAACAGAATGTTCAGAACTTCTATGGAAAATCGTGATTTTTTTGCTAAATTGTTCTAAATACTGTCAAGTTCTTCTAATTTCATCAAGAATTGCCATTACTTCTGCACACATATATGCATCCCATGGCTGAAGATAATTTCTATTTTGTTCAATAATTTTTGGGTAATTATATGCATATATCTACTTGCCTCTACTTCCCCAGTATTGCTACTGACATACAGTATATGCAGGTTTTGAAAATTTCATTTAATACAGTAATTTAATTATTGATGACAAGTTCAGTACTGCTTAGTCATAAACGATAAAATTGGACAACAAATTTTTCCGCAAGTATTGCTTCCTCAGAATTTTGTTTGTTTATGTTAGACCGCTTGAAGCTGCAGACAAATATAATTTCAGACTACTTGTATCACATAGGAATTTGGAGAAACAAGAAATTATCTTTTATTGAATATAATGCATTTAATTGCCTAATAGTGCTGATGCTTTGCAGTAGTTTAACGAAGCTAAAAATGTTTTGTTGATAATTTTTGTTTGTACTCAGTGCCTGAAGCTTCTTGCTTAAGTGTCCAATAATAATCAGCCAGCATTGATGGATTCTAGTTGCCCTGATATCGTTTCTCCATGATCTCAATGTCCAGGTGAAACTTTCATCATGCTTGTCACTGACAGTACCAAGATTTGCAGGGTGGAAATTTGGGAATGCAGAAAATGAATCTTTAGTAACATGTTGCACTTCATGGTTTTGTATGCTTGAAGCATGTTGTCAACCAGACGTACATAGTTTGATGCTCTGTAATTGTCAAGAAAATCTTCAGCAACAACCTTGAATGCCTTCCATATGATTTTCTCCAGTCCCACCAGAAATTCTTCGAGTTGCCTGTCATTGATGACCTGTTTGATCTGTGGGCCAACAAAAATGCCTTTTTTAATCTTGGCATCAGTTATTCTGGAAACATCTGTCTCAAATATCAAAATCCCTTATGGAAATTTATAGCCTTTCTGAAAACTGTTCTGCCATGCAGCATCTGCCCTGCCCAAGCGTCCCTAGCCATGCCTGGACAAGATAGAAAACTTTTCAGCTAATGTTGTGGGCAACTTTTTAATTGAGTTGAATTCTGAATTGAATTAACAAATATAGGCGAATTTTTAAAAAATGGTGAATGATAGGGAAATACCCAAAAAGATTCAGGAAGCAAAATCTTTGATGTCCTGTGTAAATTATAATCATAAATCATATATACTTCTTTTGAACAATTAATTACTTTGGAAGATATCAGTTTATGCTGCTTTGTTGTGTGAGAGAATAAATGAATGCATTATACTTCACACCAAGTTAGCAAATCTAGTATGAAACATCCAAATTTAGTTGACAACATAACCTATGTAATTTCTCGAATTAACCTACCCACATTACTAACTTTCCTGAAATCTAATGCAGTCTCAACTCTTTGGGAGATTTTTGTTAATTTGACATTTTCGTAACTATGCATTTATATAGCATCTATGAAGTAATTTCAGTAACAAATAGATTCCAAAGGCTTTGACACTTCCTTTTAAACATAGCTGAAGGTTCCAAATTAAAGAAATTAGCACACATTGTATGATGATTATTGCTGAGAAGAAAAGCTAAGTAATATCTTGTATGTGGTGAGACATTAATAAACTGAAAATGTTGAGTACTGGAACATAAAATTCAATATGTTAATGTGTAAGTACAATCAGCAATAAGAAAGTCAACTGGTCTGTTTGGTTTTAAAGCAAGAATTATGAGTATAGAAGCAAAAAGGTCTCATTGTAAGAGTGCACTTTCAGCTTCCCTGGAGTAGTTATGTAGGATTTTCTTCTTTATATGTAAGGAAGGAAATACTTATTTTCAGCTAGCACAGCGTGGGTTCAGTAGATGGATCCCTGTGTGAAGAATTTATCTTTTGATATGAAATTGAGTAAGATAGGCCCACTTGAGATGAGATCCTGTTGAAATAAACAGTCCATATATTGGGTTGAGACACCCTTATCAGGTGTTTACGATCCGCTGAACTTTATTCTGGTCACTTGTAAACTTTATACAAACTGTACATGTCATCATGTGAATGTGGAATATGTTTCTTAGCTTGGGCTCCTGCACCATTTTGTGACGCTGCAAACCTTGTGTATTAGGAGGGAGATTGAAAATCTGGCTGAGTGGTTCCACAACAATCTCTTACTCAATGTCAGCAGGACCAAGGAGAAGATAATTGACTTCAGAAGGAAGAAACCAGAGGTCCATGAGCCAGTCCTGTTCCAGAAATCAGAGATGGACAGGGTCAGCAACTTTAATTAAAGTTATCATTTCAGAACATTTAAGTGCAATTATGAAAAAAGCACAGCAGTGCCTCTACTTAGAAGTCTACGAAGATTCGGCCTGACACCTAAAACTTTGACAAACCTCTATAGGATGTGTGGTGGAGAGTATATTGACTGGTTGCTTCACAGCCTATATGGAAACACCAATGTCCTTGAGGGGAAAATCTTACAAAAAGTAGTGGATACAGCCCAGTCAATTGCAGGTAAATTCCTCCCCACTATTGAGCACATCTACATGAAGTGCTGTTGCAGGAAAGCAGTATCTGTCTTCAAGGAACCCCATCATCCAGGCCATGCTTTCTTCTCGCTGCTGCCATCAGGAAGAAGATACAGGAGCCTCAGGACTCACACCACCAGGTTCAGGAATAGTTATTGCCCCTCAACCATCAGGCTGTTGAAGCAGAGGGGATAACTTCACTCATCTTCACTCACACCATCATCCGAATTGTTCCTTCAACCTATGGACTCACTTTCAGAGGACTCCTCACCTCATGTTCTCGATATTTATTGTTTATTTATTTATCTTTTTCTCTTTTGTATTTACACATTGGTTGGTTGTCTGTGCTGTTGGGTGTTTCATTGATTCTGCTCTGTTCCTTGGAGTTACTGAGTGTGTATGCAAGAAAACAAATCTTATGGTTGTATATGGTGACATATATGTACTTTGATAATAAATTAACTTTGAACTTTTTAATAAAACTGTGCTTCAGACTCTCATCTCTTTAGAGGGTGGTCTCCCTTTACAAATGCAACTTCTCTGCCATCTTTGGCTCTCTTGGGTTGTTGCCGGTCCTTTATACCACTAATTTCAAGAGATGAAAAGAAGACCTATGCACTAGCACCAAATCCCAAAGCTTGCCACACAATTATGAAGTTTCTATCTTGCTTCCCTCTACTCTTTTGTTCTACCAATTTAAATGAGAGAAACAAAAACACCTCTTGTCCTTTTATAGAACAGAAAACAGAACAGTACTGCAGAGAAACAAACCCTTCAGCTATCTGCTTGTCTGCACTTCTGACCAGGATACTAATGCCATCTGCCTACATGTCGACTGCGGCCCTCCGTTCCCCGCCTGTCCATGTATCTGCCAAAGTAAATGGAGAAAAATAATGAATTGCTTACCTGCACTTGCATTGTTTTTTTTTTGCTCAGAGCTGGTGGCCTCATCCAGATGACTGGGGCTGCAGTACTGACACCAGCACGTGGACTCACTGAGCACAGGACACACTGAGCAGTGATTCAGGGTGCAGTTCAGATCCAGCTTTGTCTGCTGTTGAACTCACTGGAGAGTCCAGTGACAGAGCAAGGGACCAGGCACCCAAGCATCTAACCTGCAGGTTGGCTCTGAATTCTACAATTCTTTGAGGATGCACAAGTTAGAGATAGGAGAGCGATAAGCAGCATTTAGTGGGCTGTTCCCTGCAGAGCCACTAACCGAAGGTAGGTTTTTATTCAGCTCACTTTACTCTGTAGAAAGAATAGAGAAAAAGGGAGAGGAATTCATGAAATGTGTAAAATATATATATTGTGCTGAATGTGGAAAGAAGTAACTACTGTACTTCTAGTGAATTTATTTTTTTTCTGAATTTATTACAAAGAGAAAATCCTTCCTACTCAACTTTAATGGCAAGGAATGGTTTTGAGGTATTAGGTAACCTTCCAGATTTCTCATTTTTGATAATCAATGTGCTGTGACACTAGTTTTACTTTATTATAATGACACATTATGCATTTACTAAAGGTTAACTGCTTTTTAATACAGCATCCCAAGACTGCAAAGGTTACTGAGCTGCTACAATCCTGAAGAGCCAATTTTCCTTGGTGAGCGCTATGGATATGGCCTGAGCACTGGTGGATACAGCTATATTACAGGAGGTGGTGGGTAAGTGAGCCTCCATGTGGGTGTCCGTGAGCTTTCATTCACACACACACATATAGTGAAGGCTACAGCACAGAAAACATTGCTATCTTCTTCCACATTGCCTCCCTTTTCATTCTCCCTCAGTCACTGATGGACTTCCCTTTGTACCTCTCTGACTAGTTCTTACCTGTCCAATTCTCTGCTACTGTGACATTAATCCTAAAACCACCTGCACTCTCGAGACACTTCTTCCACTGCTGTCACAAATTTGCTTCATCTCTGCTGGAAATGCCATGAAATGGCAGCTCACATAGAGCTCTCTAGAGTGGAAGCAAGCCATCCTTCACCCAGCAGCACTGCAAAGTGATAAACTGGAGGGTGCAAGGGTATTACTGAAACAATTGAAATGGAATATTATTATTCTAGAGCTATATTGCCATATAATTTTCTATATACAGCTACTTAAACCTTGATTTTACTTAAAATTTTCTCTCTAGCAAAATGGGCCGATTTGTTTTGCCAATGAGTACAATTTCTGTTGAATGAAAGCAATCCACACTAACAGTTTATTGTATGAGTCTCCTTTTTTAACTCATTATGGCAACATTTTGGATATCTCCTGAAGTGTTTTATGATAAACACTCAGCATGTCTTACAGCATCTGGATAGAGAGACAGTTAACATTTCACATGAGACCCATTCTGTAAAAGAGGTCCCAGAATGAAGCTGTTTCTATAGATGTTGCCTGACCTGCTAGGTGTTTTTATATTTTCAGGGTTTTTTTTGAAGATTTCCAGCTTTGTAGTTTTTGATATTCATTTTAAGTCTGATATTGGCCCATAATAATTAGTTTTTGGTGCTATTCAATAATAGCCCATTTCTGGTCAACAAGTCACACAGATCTCTGAAGAACATAAAGTTTGGTATACTTACAAGGAAGTGCTCATATATTATTGCATTCTCCTACATTCCAAGAAAAGATAGAAATCTGCCAATTTAACCCCTGTGAAAGAAATTTTTAATCAGCTTAGGCACAGCCTTTATGCTTTTACTGACTTATTCTGTAATAGCATTGTTTAGGTTTATTCAGAATTTACAAAACTAATTTGATAATGGAATTGCAATTAAAGTATATAATAGAATTGTAAGCATAAGCACTATTGAAGTTCATGCTCTCTAATATGAACATTATGAATTTCATTCATAGCACTGACTTGTGATATGTAGATAGTTTCATAGGCAACAAGAATTCCCTTATAGAACATAGAATAGTACAGCACAGTACAGGCCCTTCGGCCCACAATGTTGTGCCGACCCTCAAACCCTGCCTCCCATTTAAGCCCCCACCTTAAATTCCTCCATATACCTGTCTAGTAGTCTCTTAAACTTCACTAGTGTATCTGCCTCCACCACTGACTCAGGCAGTGCATTCCACGCACCAACCACTCTCTGAGTGAAAAACCTTCCTCTAATATCCCCCTTGAACCAACCACCCCTTACCTCAAAGCCATGTCCTCTTGTATTGAGCAGTGGTGCCCTGGGGAAGAGGCGCTGGCTATCCACTCTATCTATTCCTCTTATTATCTGGTACACCTCTATCATGTCTCCTCTCATCCTCCTTCTCTCCAAAGGGTAAAGCCCTAGCTCCCTTATTAGGAATAGTATTATTCCTATTATCTTTTAAATCTAAAGAATGCCAATGACAAAATCAGTTGAATTTGTCTATGTTCATTGTGTTGTTAGGGTTTGTTAATTTAATCCCATTGTATAAAAATAATGTGTAGAAGGTAAGCGTAATCAAAATTTCAAGCCTTGGAATATAAAAATTATAAATCATGGAAAATACAGGATTGGAGAACTCTACACAAAGAAAATTCTAGCAACACACACAAAATGCTGGTGGAACGCAGCAGGCCAGGCAGCGTCTATTGGAAGAAGTACAGTCGACGTTTCAGGCCGAGACCCTTCGTCAGGACTAACTGAAAGAAAATTCTTTTTGATTTCAGGGAAATATGCTAATTTCCCCTGTTGCATGTTCAGTGACATCTAGTTACATTTCTAAACATGCAGTATAACACCATTCTATGCATTGCATTCTGCTTTTAAAACTTGGCCGAGGATAACAGTAGGACAAAATGTTGGAAATTGAGTATATTGCATTGTAGCTAGTTCATTGTACACCTACTGCTGAGTCCAGAAAAAAAAAATCTCAGTGTTGCTGATTATTTTAGCTTTTTTTCCAGCTTTTCTTTCAATATTGTACTCAGCTTTCAGAACTGTAAACTTAACATAATAGAAAAATTGACAGAAGTGAAAATTGAAACAAATAGAAAACACATTTCTGTACAGAAATGTTAAGAATAGAAAGCAACCCAAATTTTCTTATGGGATTGCTTATTGCTTTTTAAGGAAGACATCCAAAAGCAATCCAATTTGAGGTTAAAATCCAGAGCAGTTTTATTTCAGTATAATGCATAATCAGGGGTCAAAGTTTAACGCTGCAAGGACATTAATGTAAGCACAACTGAAAGTAAAGTCGGATGCATAACATCTGCAATAATATTCACAATCCAATTAGGAAGAATGCGCAAAATCAGAATAATCTGGTTACAGAACGAGCTGAACAAGCTTTGGGATTTGGTGCTAGTGCATAGGTCTTCTTTTCATCTCTTAAAATCCCTGGCAGCTAGCTACCCACTTACTTACTGTCCGTTATTCCACTGGGGTTTAGGGCAGCAACGAAGATCCTCCATCTCTGGCCGTGTTCAGGGCTTCCTTCATCATGTCAGTAGCTTCCTCTTGGTTTTTGCTGTCAGTCATGCAAGTTCCTGGGTGGAGACTCAGGAATACTATCACACTCAGATGTAGAAGGATTCTACATTGTTGTTTCTGTAACAATTTTGTTTTACCAGTCAGAGTTGATAGCCCTGAGTTGAACCCCTGATCTTGGAGGATCGTTGGACCACCCTTATTCTGGCCTCTACCCTTTGACCTGTTTAGAATGAATGACCCTGCCAACAGCCAAAGCATAGAGCCTTGACTCTAGCCAAGATTGTGGTCCTCTTGAAGAAGGTGCCCACACTACTCTCTGTACAAAGAGAAAACTTATTCCGCACATCTCCTTTCAATCTGCCTGCTCTCACCTTGATTGTATGCCCTCTAGAATTAGACATTTTCACCCCAGGAAAAATATACCCATAGTCTATCTATGCCTCTCCTTGTCTTATAAATCTCTATCAGACTGCCTTCGGAATTCACTGTGCCAGAGAAAACAATCCCAAGTATGACTAAATTCTCCTTGTAGTACGTGACCTCTAATCCAGGCAGCAGACTGGTAAAGCTCTTCTGCACCCTCTGCAAGGTCTCAACATCTTCACCGTAATGGGGCAACTAGCACTGAATGCAATCCTCCAGATGTGATCTAACTGGAGTTTTATAATGCTGCATTATAACTTACTAACTCTTGAAATCAATGCTTCGACTAACAAAGGAGAACATGCCATATGCCTTTTTGCCTCTCTATCTCCTATTCAGGCACTTTCAGAGAGCTATGGACTTGGACTCCAAGATCACTCTGTACATCAACACTGATAAACACTGCTGTTAACAGTATGCTGTCCCATTAGCTTTGATGGAGATCCTGATGATCCTCTCAGTGGGTTTTTACTGTCCTCTGTAGGGTCTTGCAGCTCTAACCCTAATGCAGCTTCCGTTTCACACAGTGATGCAGCCAAACAGGATACTCTCGATGGTGCTCCTGTAGAAAGTTGTTAGAATGGGGTCAGGGAGTCTTGCACGCCTCAATCTCCTCAGAAAGTGTAGACACTGCTGTGCATTCTTGACTAGTGAAGAGGTGTTGTGAGTCCAGATTAGCTTGTCCATTATGTGCCTTTGTGCTCTTCACTGTCTCCATGGCAGAGCCATTGACGTGCAATGGAGAGTGGTTGACCTGTGCTTTTCTTAAGTCCACAATCATCTCCTTTGTTCAAGTTGAGACTCGCACCATTTGACAAGCTTCTGTACCTCCTCTCTGTATGCCAACTCTTCATTGCCAGAGAGAGAGACGTGTGTGTGTGTGTGTGTGTGTGTGTGTGTATATATATAAAAAATAACATGAATGCAAAATTATAATATTTTATGAATATGCACCAAATATCAAAGAAAAGGAAACAGACACTTCATTTTCAGTGAGACTTTTGCTGTCTCACTTACAATGACATATATTTTGTATTTGGTTGTTCTGAGAGCTCATTTACTCATTTCATCAGTAAATCTACTCCTATAATCAGACTTGACCAAGTTCATCATGAATGTCCATGGAGGTACACTCATGCACTCATCCAGTATTTACTGTTACTATCACTGAATATCCAGTACTAGACAGTAAGACATCGGAGAAGAATTAAGCCATTTGCCCCATCGAGTCTACTCCACAAACAATGGAAAATGAGTTTGTTCACTCACAAAGGGAATAAGAAAAATATGAGCTGACTGAAACCAAAGTCATCTGGCCCAATCACTTACTAAGCAAATACAGATGAGTACACCAGGTCTGCGAGGATTACAAAACGTATCATCCAGTGTCATGTGTTCTTGCAACTGTCTAGCCAGTGTAAACCATTTCCTGTAAAACACCTCACTCCTCACAGGTTGTGAAAAATTATTTGATGCTTCACTTGACAGTAAAGATTATCATTATGTATTTTTTATTGTAGGTGAGATTTAACAAATTGAGGGGTAGCACAACATGCCACGTGCCCACAAAAGTTTTGCATGTGCCATCTTGGACACACGTGCCATAGGTTCACCACCCCTGATAGTTTCCAGGATTATCCCTACTCCTTTTTTGAACAAAGGAAGGCCACTAGCTGCTCACCAATCCTCCAGGACCTCGCCTGTGGCTAGAATAGAGAGGATGCAAAGATCCTGGCTAAGGCCCATGCCTTATCTCTTGCCTCTCTCAGTAATTTGGCATATATCCACAGGCCCTGTAGACATCCACCTTAATGTTCTTTACCAACACTACCTCCTCCTTTTTCTCAAAGTGCCTGAGTATATTAGCACGCTCCGTACTGTTGCCAAGTACTCATTTAGCAACTTGTCTGCATCCTCCTCTTTCAAGCATGTGTTCTCTCCTTTACCCTTGTGGGGCCCTACCCTGTCCCTGGTTATTCTCTTGTTCTTGATATATGTTTAGAATGCTTTGGGATATTCTTTAATCCTATTTGACAAAGACTTTTCATGGTCCATCTTGTCTGTCCTAATTCCCTTCCCGATTTTTATTCTAGTTTCTTTATACAGCACAGAAACAAATTCATGCCAACCATTTTGTCAATCTACACCAATGTCATTTTCTTGCAAGAGGTCCATATCCTTCAGTGCCTCACCTATTGAAGTGCCTTTCAAAGTGCCTCTTAAATGTAATGGTATCTGATTTCACCACTTCTGGCAGCACATTTCCATTTCAAATATTTTTTTGTGAAAAAATAAACCCTCAGATTCCCTTTGAAACTCCTGCCTGTCAGCTTAAACGTGTGCACTCTTATTTTTGATATTCCTTGCATGTGAAAAGGTAAAATCAGCATGTCAGCCCTAAGTACACCTCTTGTAATTTTATATTTATCAGATCATCCCCTCAACCTCCTTCATTACAGGGAAAACAAACCCTGCTGGTCCGATCTCCCCCCATAACTGAAGCTCTCCGATCCAGGCAACATGCCGGCAAATCTCGTCTGCAATCTCTCCATGGCAACTCAGAACATCCTTCCTTTAGCACGGCAACCAGAACTTCAGGCAACGCTCCAAGTAATTGTTCACCCAAACTGTTTGAATTACTATTCAGTAGTGCATTGTTACCTCATGTTATTTTTTGTTATTTCATATAATGAATAAACTTGAAAAGTCACATTGTCATAAAGGTATAGCACAGAAATGGCCTCAGCCTGCTGAGGCCTCACCATCAGTCAGGCACCCATTTTTACACTAATCCTACCCTTGCACATTTTAAATAGCCTCCTTGGTTCATGCATTCTTATGGTTTTAATGATGTGATCTATGATAAACTGTATCTTAATGAAGCAACTATTAAATAGAGAATTTATTTTAAACCTCTCATACAACTGAACCCCATTCATACTCTAAATGTGCAATAAATTTCCTCCCATTCTCTATTGCTTAACGACCTTTTAATAGCTCTTGGAATTAAAGGTAATGCAGTGAAGAGGCTTGAATATACCTCAATTAGACTAATAAGATCTGAGGGTATGATTTACCCCACCCCAGTAAGTTGTAATCAATCAGCTTTTTTATTGATGTATTTTAGAACCAGAATACAGAAACATTTGAACTTATTAACAGATTTTAAACATGAAACACCGTGGTACTGCTAAATTGTTCTGCAAAACTGTTACAACAGGCTGTAAAAATAGGGGACAAGCTCTCCTCTACAATCACTCTGAGCACCGGTGCCCCACAAGGCTGTGTACTCAGCCCCCTGCTGTACTCACTGTACACCATGATTGTGTAGCCAAGTTTCCATCAAACTCAATATATAAGTTTGCTGATGACACAACAATTGTAGTCCGTATCTCGGGTAATGATGAGTTTGAGTACAGAGAGGAAATTAAGAACCTGGTGGCATGGTGCGAAGACAATAACCTATCCCTCAACATCAGCAAGATGAAGGAATTGGTTATTGACTTCAGAAGGAGTAGTGGACCGCACGACCCAATTTACATCGGTGGTGTGCAAGTGGAACAGGTCAAAAGCTTTAAGTTTCTCAGGGTCAATATCACAAATGACCTGACTTGGTCCAACCAAGCAGAGTTCACTGCCAAGAAGGCCCACCAGCGCCTTTACTTCCTGAGAAAACTAACGAAATTTGGCCTGTCCCCTAAAACCCTCACTAATTTTTATAGATGCACCATAGAAAACGTTATTCTAGGGTGCATCACAACCTGGTATGGAAGTTGTCCTGTCCAAGACCGAAAGAAGCTACAGAAGATCGTGAACACGGCGCAGCACATCACACAAACCAATCTTCCGTCCTTGGACTCACTTTACACCGCACGCTGTCGGAGCAGTGCTGCCAGGATAATCAAGAACACGACCCACCCAGCCAACACACTTTTCGTCCCTCTTCCCTCCGGGAGAAGGCTCGGGAGCTTGAAGACTCGTACGGCCAGATTTGGGAACAGCTTCTTTCCAACTGTGATAAGACTGCTGAACAGATCCTGACCTGGATCTGGGCCATACCCTCCAAATATCCAGACCTGCATCTCGGTTTTTTTGCACTATCTTACTTTCCATTTTTCTATTTTCTATTTATGATTTATAATTTAAGTTTTTAATATTTACTATCGATTTGTAATCCAGGGAGCGGGAATCGCAGAATCAAATATCGCTATGATGATTGTTCTAGTATCAATTGTTTGGCGACAATAAAGTATAAAGTATAAAACTAATTTGATGCTTAAAATTACACTAACATATTATTTTGCTGTTCTCAGTTGTACTTCGATTTGTTTTTGTTCTTGCACAGAATTGTCTTTAGCCGAGAAGCAGTAAAGCAATTACTTAAAAGTGGATGCAGTTGTTACAGTAATGATGCACCTGATGATATGGTTCTAGGGATGTGTTTCAACAGCCTTGGTATCCCAGTAACACACAGTCCACTTTTCCATCAGGTAATCCTTTCCTTACAATCTTTTTTTCATTAAAAGTATGGTATACATTGGAAGACACACTGGTTAATTAAGAGACAACAAGACAAAGGAGCAGAATTTGCAAATAAAATTGAGGCTAATTGATTGTAATTAAAATGTTTGTGGCTGTGGGCATTAGGGGATTGCTGCATGTCTAAAAAAAAGAATTAATCTTTAATATTTTAAAATAATAGTATGGATAGAACACCAGGCTGGGAGACTCATTTTGATGTTTATTTCAAGTAAGAAATTATCTTAATTTAAGTTACAGATGGCTTATATTTAGATCCAGATTGACCTTGTGTGTATTTCAAGCGAGTTACTTTTATCTCACTGTTTTAATATGCTTTCAATTAGGCTCTGGTAAATTAAATTTTTCCATTTTTATAACCAAGTGTTGAGGACCTTCGAGTTTCATAGAATATTAATGGATTATCTTTAAGCACTGCAGCAGTGTACAGTGAGATTGGAAATAATACTGCTATGATTACCTTGCTAAGAGGATTTTTTTTTTCAAAAATAAATCTTAATGCTTCGTGTTCCTAGATATACTGATAGATTTTTCCCCATAATTTTGGCACTCGTTTACTGGAAAAAGTTGCCTAAATTTGGATTGTTTTCACAATTTTATACTCTATTTCCTGATATTTAATGCAAAAGATATTCTGGATCTGAAATTCTTGAATTCTTAAAATTTCATCATCTTGCTCCTTTTTCCAGAGGGAAAATTCTCAAAATAGATGGTCAGCTTATTCAGAATGTATACTTGTACTTTTCATCAAATCCTTTCCATTTGTATAAATAATTTATCCATCGTGACTGTCTCAAGATTGTTGTCACAGTTGAGCTGAAAGCTATGTGCATTTTCTTTATGGCGTATTCATCAAATAATTATGAATACTTTAGTCTTATTTGCAAGTGGAGCCAATACAATAACTTCCACAATAAATCCTAGGGCGTCCAGCAGTATTACATTTCCATTGGACAATTGAATGCTTAATGTTCCAGGCTTCAATGTTTTAGAAAAGATAGAGAATAAAGTAGGAGTTAGGGGTGTGGAGGGTGGTGAGGGATATGCACTTTTAATCATGGATAATATCACAGTTACACTTGGAGTTAATAATACTAAGAGCTCATCCACTGGGTCTATACGGGCAGAGCTCAACATACAATCACTCTGATGGAACTATACTACAGACCTCCCTCCCCGCCCCCAACCCACACACAATAACACAATAGCCACTAGGACATTGATGTGCAGGAAAATTAGGGAAAGAAGTAAAAATATGGGTGATTTCAACTCCCTAATATAGACTGGGACCTCCTTAATGCAGGAGGTTTAGATGGGGCAGAATTTAATTGATGCATCCAGCATGATGCCTTAAATCAGTATGTAATAGTCCTACAAGAAAAGGGGGTCATACGGCATCTCGTGTTGGGCAATGGGCCTTGACAAGTGACTGATCTTTCTGTGGCAGAACAGGGAGGGGGTCAGACTACACCTGCTGTTGGGTAATGACCCTTGACAAGTGACTGATATTTCTGTGGCAGAACAGTTAGGGAACAGTGATCACAGCTCCTTAATTTTTAACATAGCTACACATCAGAATAAGTGTGGACCTTGCAAGAGAATATTAAATTGGAGCAAGGCAAATTATGAGAATATTAGATGGGAACTAGAGGGAGGTAATTGGGAATAGCTGTTTTTGGACAAGTCCACATCTAACATTTGAAAGGTGTTCAAAGACAAACACAGAGTACAGGACAGATATGTTCCAGTAAGAAGGAAGGACAAGGATAGCAGGGGATATGGACAGTATACGGGCAGAAGGAATTATTTGCTAGTTTAATCAGTTCAACATGACATTGTGGCAGATCAGCTAGCTCCTCTGCTGTCCTGTACTGTTCTATGTTCTATTGCCAAATTATGGACTTCCAAGTGTACAGGCAAGATTGTCTGCTTTAGGGGAAAAATGGTCCACCGGTCACTGAATGCTGGAAATATTGAACTATCCATACTGGACTGGAGCATGGAACACAAGGTAGAAGGACTCATTTTGATGGTTATTTTTGGGAAGTTGTAATGCTGTGTGAGACTCCTTTGGAGTTCTCCTGATATCTAGTAACTTTTGAAATCCTGGAAAAATAGCTTAAATACACATTTACATCATTTCCACAAGTATTGAATCAACTGACAGCAGAAGAGTGTAAAGCCCCAATGGGAGATGTGAAGTTTCCATGTCATATTATTCCCTGTTTTTGTTTCTCAAGAAAACATTCCTCTTCTTTGTACAACTTACTGGCATGTATGTTATCTCATTAAATATGCAAATAATTCTTACAAATTTCTGGTTTTCAAGCTTTTGTTCCATTTCTGTTTTAACATTTCAAAGGATGAACGTAAGTTAATTTGTGAAGTATTTATTTTAAGCATGTAGAGTCTTGATCAGGAGCCTGGTAAAGAAACAAATTGCTGAACATTTTTATTGATGAGCAATTTCCAATTAAGAGATGATTACTTTTAAAGCTATCTCATCTTACCAAAGTGCATAACCTCAGATTTGCAAACACTGTGCATCATCCATCACCTTATTGCCCAGTCTCTTAGCTGATGTGTTTTTGCAGACCCTAACTACCATGTCCTTATCTTGCCATCATCAACAAATCTAATGTAAGGACAAATCATAATTTATTTGAAACATTAATGTAGACATTGACTAGTTCTTGTTGGTATATTGAACATATTGTGCTGGCAGCTCATTCCACATCCTCACGACCCTCTGAGTGAAGAAGTACCCCTTAAGCTTTTCGCCTTTCACCCTTAACCTAAGACCTCTGGTGGTAGGTAGTCCCACACAACTTCAGTGGAAAAAGTCTGCTTGCATTTACCCTATCTATACCCTTCACAATTTTGTATACCTCTGTCAAACCTTTGAAATTGCCTCCTCTCACCTTAACTGCATGCCCTCTGGTATTAGACATCTAAACACAAAGGTTCATAGAGTTGAATATTTTATCAAATTCTCATGACTAAAATAAAAGGGAAAATGTCAGGTTTCTGCAGGAAATAATTTATATCTCTTTTATTATTTTCTAGGCTCGGCCAACAGACTATCCAAAAGACTATCTTAAACACCAGGTTCCAATTTCATTCCATAAACATTGGAATATTGATCCTGTTGAAGTCTATTTGACTTGGTTGGCAAATGAAGATGACCTCAATTCACACCAAACAGTAAAGAAGCCTAAGAAGGATAGGGAAGATTTATAAATGCCTTTTAAATACCTCCCTTAATGTTCACTAAGAATTGAATGCTTGATGCATTTTGATTGTCAAAACATCTTCTAAAATGTACTTTCATATTTTTTCCTTTATTCTTTTATATTACTTAGTTAAATGTTGACTTGTGTTGGTAATTTTCTTGGTCAGCATTTAAAATGATATATCTGGAAAGATGTGTGCAAAATATGCTTTTCTGATAATGTTCAAAGAGTATGTCTAATTTTGTAAAAATAAAATTCTATCTATATATATATATTGCTGTACAGAATTCAAATTCTTCCCATTGTTGGACACTGAGATCAATACAATTACCTTGGGGGCTAATTTTATCCTATCACCTCTAGCAGGATTAATTGCCATTCCATTACACACTATGTGATTGCATTTACAAAATAGAATAGAACAGCAGAGGAATTATTTCCAATAGTGGGGGAGTCTAGAGCTGGAGGGCACAGCCTCACAATACAAGGGCATCACATTAGAACAGAGATGAGGAGGATTTTCCTTAGCCAGAGGGTCATAAATCTGTGCAATCTGTCGCCACAGACGGCTGTGGAGGCCAAGTCATTGGGTATATATAAAGCAGAAGTTCATCGGTTCCAGATTAGTAAGAGTATCAAAGATTATGGAGAGAAGGCAGGACAATGGGGTTGAGAGGGATGATAGCTCAGCCATGATCGAGTGGCAGAGCAGACTCAATGGGGTGAAGGGGCTAATACTGCTTTGATGTCTATGGCCTTATGGAGCAGGCTCTTTGGCCCTTAATGTTAAGCTGAGATTTCTTCAAGGTCAGTGGATATTAAAATTGGTAGCAATGTTTGCTACTATTGGCATCACAATAACTTACAGAGCCCAGATTGTAAGAAAGTTGTGAACTAGGACTTTATAAAGTTTTAGCAACCCTCGTGAGTTTGTTGAATTCCTTTCACCACACTGCCGGGTCAGTGGTGTCAAACACACTGGCCTTCAGGTTTTCAAGCAGTTATGCTTCCTGTTGATGGCAAGTCACTGTTAGGAATTAGCACTTCCCTACTTTGGTGATCAACTGTGCCAAGGTCCCCATGTCAACAGCAAAGAAGTGTGTGTAATAACAGAAATAGTGGAGGCAGCAGTAAGTCACTAGTCTCTTCACCATTCAATGACATCATTGCTGGTTATCTGCTTCAGCATCATTTTCCAACTCAACTCCATATCCTCCAATTCCTTTAATTTATGGAAATATATCAATCTCTCTCTTGAATCTATGGATCTTGAGGTCCAAATCCATAGATTTCAGGAAGCTACCACACGTGTTGATGGGGCAGTTAAGAAGGCTTTTGGTGTGTTGGCCTTCATTAGTCAGGGGATTGAGTTCAGGAACCGTGAGGTAATATTGCAGCTCTATAAAATTCTGGTTGGAGTACTGTCTTCATTTCTGGTCACCTCATTATAGGAAGGATGTGGAAGCATTAGAGAGGGTACGAGGAGATTTGTCAGGATGCTGCTTGAATTAGAGAACATGCCTTATGAGGAAAAGTTGAGCAAGCTAGGGCTTTTCTGTTTGGAGCAAAGGAGAAGGAGGGGCAACTTGATAGCAGTGTATGAAATTATAAGAAGCATCGATAGGGTGGACAATCTGCATCATTCTCCCAAGGCGGCACTGGAGAATATCTTTTTAAGGTGAGTGGGGGAAGGATTGGGGAGATATCAGAGGTAGGTTTTTTATACAGAGAGTGATAAGTGCCTGGAATGCGTTGCTGGGAGTGGTGGTTGAGGCTGTTACAGTGGAGCTTATGCTTGGAGGCAACCCAGACAGAATCTGCTGATGGAACAATTTCAATTCCACTGCCCATTCCCATTCTGATACATCAGTCGATGGCCTCCTCTTCTCCGACGATGATGCCACTCACAGGCTGGAGGAGCAATACCCCGTATTATGTCTGGGTACATTTCAACCTGACAGCATGAACATCAATTTTTCTAACTTCCAGTAACTTCTCCTCCCAACCCTTCATTCTTCTTCCATTCCCCATTCTGGCTCCCCTCGATATCTTCTCTTCTCTTTATCCACCTGTCACCCTCCTCTGGTGTCCCTCCTCCGTCCCTTTCTCCCATGGTCCACTCTCCTGTCCTATCAGATTCCTTCTTCAGCCTTTTACCTATTCCACCAATCACCTCCCAGCATTGCACTTTATCCTCCCTTCCCCCTCATCTGGTTTCATCTATCACCATATAGCTTTCACTCCTTTCTCTCTCAACACCTTCGTATTCCGGCTTCTTCTCCCTCTCCAGTCCTGACGAAGGGTCTCAGCCCAAAACATCAATTCTTCATTCCCTTCCATAGGTGCTGCCTGACCTGCTGATTCCTCCCGCAATTTGTGTGTTATTCTGTGGTATGCTGTAGATGGGAACATAGAAATCTACAGGACATTTACAGGCTCCTCAGCCCACAACGTTTTGCCAACCATGTAACCTACTCTAGAAACTGCCTAGAGTTTCCCTACTGCATAGCCCTATTTTTCTAAGCTCCATGTACTGTACCTGCCTCTACCTCTGTCTCTAGCAGTGCATTCCACGCACCCACCACTCTGTGTGAAAAACTTACCCCTGATGTCCCCCCTGTACCTGCTTCCAAGCACCATAAAACTATGCCTCCTCATGTTAGTCATTTCAGCCCTGGGAAAAAGTCTCTGCCAATCCACACAATGAATGCCTCTCATCATCTTATATAAAAGGCATCCGTTAGTCTTGCAAGACCATGGATCTGCGCCTGGATAGTCTTCACTCTCCAGGGCGCAGGCCTGGGCAAGGTTGTATGGAAGACCAGCAGGTGCCCATGCTGCAACTCTCCCCTCTCCACGACACCAATGTTGTCCAAGGGAAGGGCATTAGGACCCATACAGCTTGGCACCCGTGTCAACGCAGAGCAATGAGTGATTAAGTGCCTTGCTCAAGGACACAACACGTTGCCTCAGCTGGGGCTCAAACTCACGACCTTCAGATTGCTAGTCAAGTGCCTTAAGATGGCCATGTCCCATCTTATATACCTCTATCAGATCACCTCTCATGCTCCATCGCTCCAAGGAGAAAAGGCCAAGTTCACTCAACCTATTCTCATAAGGCACACTCTCCAATCTAGACAACATCCTTGTAAATCTCCTCTGCACTCTCTGTAGCATCCATATCCTTCCTGTAGTGAGGTGACCAGAACTGAACACAGTACTTAAAATGGGGTCTAACTACTAACTAAGGTCTTTTATAGCTGTAACATTACCTCAGCTCTTGAACTCAATCCCGTGGTTGATGAAGGCCAACATACCATACACCTTCTTATCGACACTGTCAACCTGCGCAGCAGCTTTAGGTGTCCCATGGATACGGACCCCAAGATCTCGCTGATCCTCCACACTGACAAGAGTCTTTATATTATATTATATAATATGAAGACTTTATATTAATATTATATTCGGTCTTCAAACTTGATCTACCAAAATGAACCACTTCACACTTATTTGGGTTGAACTCCATCTGCCAGTTCTCAGCCCAGTTCTACATCCTATTGATGTCCCGCTGCAATGTCTGACAACCCTCCAGACCATCCACAACACCCCCAACTTTTGAGTCATCCGCAAACTTACTAACTCTCCCTTCTATTTCATCCAGGTAATTTATAAAAATCACAAAGAGGAGGGGTCCCTCTATTGGTCTGGCTGCTGCTGCCTTGTCCAGACAGGTCACCCCCCTCATCTGTATCCAGAGGGGTATACAGTACGTGTTGCTGAGGGGAATGGCCACAGGGGGACCCTGCTCTGACTTCTTTCTCCCTTTACCTCTCTCGCTGTTCACCCAGCTACTCCCTGAATCCTGCACTCTGGATGTACCACCTGCTCAAAAGTCTTATCTATCAATTGCTTTGCCTCCCAGATGATCCTTAGTTCATCCAACTCCAGCTCCTTAATGCGGTCTTTCAGGAGCTGGAGTGGGTTGCACTTCCCGCAGGTGTAGTCATCAGAGAGACCATCAGGTTCCATGAAATCCCACGTCCTACAGGAAGCTGACGTGCATTGAACCAAAGGGCCTGCATGTCTCTATGATTATCCAATCCATCAGTTTGCTTCTGTCTCTTTGGAAGAGCTAATAATTCACATTTGTCTGTTCTTCTAAAATTCTTTTCCCCTTTGAAAATTTCAGTTAGAGTCTTACAGGGGATGACTGATGCCACTTTTCCAAACTATCAGGCAATTGCCCACCGAAGGGTAGACACAGTTGCACAATAATTCCTTTTGCAAATAGAAACACAGAAAACCTACTGCACAATACAGGCCCTTCGGCCCACGCAGCTGTGTTGAACATGTCCTTACCTTAGAACTACCTAGGCTTACCCATAGCCCTCTATTTTTCTAAGCTCCATGTACCTATCCAGGAGACTCTTAAAAGACCCTATCATTTCCGCCTCCACCACCGCTGCCGGCAGCCCATTCCACACACTCACCACTTTCTGCATAAAAAATTTACCCCGACATCTCTTCTGTACCTACTTCCAAGCACCTTAGAACTATGCCCTCTCATGCTAGCCATTTCAGCCCTGGGAAAAAGCCTCTGACTATCCACATGATCAATGCCTCTCATTATCTTGTACACTTCTATCAGGTCACCTCTCATCCTCCGTCGCTCCAAGGAAAAAAGGCTGAGTTCACTCAACCTATTCTCATAAGGCATGCTCCCCAATCCAGGCAACATCCTTGTAAATCTCTTCTGCACCCTTTCTATGGTTTCCACGTCCTTCCTGTAGTGAGGCGACTAGAATTGAGCACAGTACTCCAAGTGGGATCTGGCCAGGGTCCTATATAGCTGCAACATTACCTCTCAGCTCCTAAACTCAAGCCCACGAATGATAAAGGCCAATGCACTATATGCCTTTTTAACCACAGAGTCAACCTGCGTAGCCCCTTTGAGTGATTCTAACATCATATTTGACTTACCAAAATGAACCACCTCACACTTATTTGGGTTGAACTCCATCTTCCACTTCTCAGACCAGTTTTGAATCCTATCAATATCCTGCTGTAACCTCTGACAGCCCTCCACACTATCCACAACACGCCCAACCTTTGTGTCATCAGCAAATTTACTAACCCATCCCTCCACTTCCTCATCCAGGTCATTTATAAAAATCACAAAAAAGTGGGGTCCCAGAACAGATCCCTGAAGCACAGCACTGGTCACCAGCCTCCATGCAGAATATGACCTGTCTACAACCACTCTTTGCGTTCTGTGGGCAAGCCAGTTCTGGATCCACAAAGCAATGTCCCCTTGGATCCCATGCCTCCTTACTTTCTCAATAAGCCTTGCATGGAGTACCTTATCAAATGACTTGCTAAAATCCATATACACTACATCTATGGCTCTACCCTCATTAATGTGTTTAGTCACATCCCCAAAAAATTCAATCAGGTTTGTAATGCTGACTATTCCTAATCATATTATGCCTCTCCAAATGTTCATAAATCCTGCCTCTCAGGATCTTCTCCATCAGCTTATCAATCACTGAAATAAGACTCACTGGTCTATAATTTCCTGGGTTATCTCTACTCCCTTTCTTGAATAAGGGAACAACATCTGCAACCCTCTAGTTCTCCGGAACCCCTCCCGTCCTCATTGATGATGCAAAGATCATCGCCAGAGGCTCAGCAATCTTCTCCCTTGCTTCCCACAGTAGCCTGGGTACATCCTGTCCAGTCCCGGTGACTTATCCGACTTGATGCTTTCCAAAAGCTCCAGCACATCTTCTTGCTTAATATCTACGTGCTCAAGCTTTTCAGTCTGCTGCAAGTCATCTCTACAATCGCCAAGATCCTTTTCAGTAGTGAATACTGAAGCAAAGTATTCATTAAGTACCTCTGCTGTCTCCTCCTGTTCCATACACACTTTTCCACTGTCACACTTCCTTGGTGCTATTCACTCATGTCTTATCCTCTTGCTCTTCACATACTTGTAGAATGCCTTGGGGTTTTCCTTAATCCTGTCCGCCAAGGCCTTCTCATGGCCCCTTCTAGCTCTCCTAATTTCATTCTTAAGCTCCTTCCTGCTAGTCTTATAATCTTCTAGATCCCTATCATTACCTAGTTTTTTGAACCTTTGGTAAGCTCTTCTTTTCTTCTTGACTAGATTTACAACAGCCTTTGAATACCATGGTTCCTATACCCTATCATCCTTTCCCTGTCTCATTGGAACGTATCTACGCAGAGCTCCACGCAAATAACCCCTGAACATTTGTCACATTTCTTCCGTACACTTCTCCGAGAACATCTGTTTCCTATTTATCCTTCCAAGTTCCTGCCTGATAGCCTCATATTTCCCCTTACTCCAATTAAAAGTTTCCCTAATTTGTCTGTTTCTATCCCTCTCCAATGCTATGGTAAAGGAGTTGTGATCACTATCTCCAAAATGCTCTCCCGCTGAGAGGCTTGACACTTGACCAGGTTCATTTCCCAATACCAGATCAAGTACAGCCAATATCTACATATTGTGTCATGAAACCTTCCTGAACACAGCTAACAAAACTTCACCCCATCTAAACCCCTCACTCTAGGGAGATGCCAATCAATATTTGGGAAATTAAAATCTCCCACCACAACAACCCTGTTGTTATTACTCCTTTCCAAAATATGTCTCCCTATCTACTCCTCGATATCTCTGTTACTATTGGGTGGTTTATTAAAACCACCCAGTAGAGTTATTAACTTCCATCCACAGAGACTCTGTAGACAACCCCTCTATGACTTCCTCCTTTTCTGCAGCCCTGATGCTATCTCTGATCAACAATGCCACGCCCCCACCTGCTTGTACTTTTAAATACAGCAGGCAGTGAACTGACATATTTAAGCTAATTATTAGGGTCATTTCGATTAACATATATTATGTTCCACAAAAGTCATGTTGGTTTGATTGTTACTGATTTAAAAGCTAGAAACAGGAATGGTTCTTTCAAAAATCACTAGATTTGAGAATGGTTCCAGAGTCCTGGAAAATCACAAGTGTCTCATCAGTGTAACTAGGGAGGGAAGCAAAGGACAGGAATTATATGCCAGTTAGCCTGATTTCAGTGGTCGGCAAGATGTTAGAATCCATTACTAAGGAAGAAGTATTTGGGTACTTGGAGGTACTTGATAAAATTAGCTGAACTCAGCATGGTTTTCTTATGAGAAATAAAAGACAAGTCTGTTGGAATTCTTTGAGGAAGTAGACTCAGATTCAGATTTATTTATCACATGTACTCGAAACATACAGTGAAATGCGTTGTTTGAGTTAACCAACACTCCTGCGTCTCACCATGGACAAGACTAAAGAGAAGATTGTGGACTTCAGGAAGGTGCAGGCTGATCACTGCATTTCAATGGCTTCTCCATGTAGAGAGTTAAGAGCACCAAGTTCCTTAACATGCACAATGCTGAAAATCTCACCTGCTCCCTCAACACCACGTGTTTAGCACAGAGAGCAGAGCACCTCCTCCACTTCCTGAGGAGATTGAGTCTAGCAAGGATTTCCCCCCCCACCCCCCATTCTCACCACATTCTGCCAAAGCACCAACAAGAATGTCCTGACCAGCTGCGTCATCGTTTGGAGATTGCAATCCATCTTATCACAAGATCATGCAACAGGCAGTGAGGCTGCTGAAAACATCTTCGTGCTCTCTCTTCCCTCACCATTCAGAACATAAATTACTGGTGCTGCATGTGCAGTGCCTCCAGCATTGTCAAAGACCCCCTCCCATCTTTCCCACAGTCTCTTTGACCTCCTGCTGTCAGGCAGAAGGTAACATAGCACAAGAACCAGAACTGTCAGGCTGGGTAACAGCTGTTAGACGTGAACACCCGGCTGCCACCCAGCACACATACACCCTGTCTGAATGCCCTGACACCACCCCAACCCAGCCACTCCCAACTCACAGACACACCCTCATTCTGCACCGGTCACTTTTCATCTTTTACCACTTCTCTTTCACTTATTTACATGGCTGCTTGTTTCATAATAATAGAGCCAGTAACATTATACTGTCTTGCATAAACATGCACCTTGCTCTTTATGTCAGCCTGTCAATCTTCAGGCCATGTCATTTATAGACTTGCATTAGATTTATTTTGTGAGTTATGTGCTGTGTATAACTGTACATGCTGCGTATGACCAAATGTGCTGTGTTTTGTGCCTTGACCCCAGAGGAATGATTCAGCTCCATACAGGTATGTGCTTGAATGGCAATAACCTTGAACTTGATATGTCAGGTCCTCTCACCCCAGGACAGGCCGTTGTCAGCCTCCGTCCTCCAGTGGATTCCTGGCCAGACTCTGGGCACTTGCCACCATGCCTCAACTTCTGAAACTTCCAATCAACCTTAGTGAGGACAGCAAAGATTACGGGGAAAAGGCTGGAGAATAAGTCTGAGATCACATTGTTGAGATCACTTTGATGTGTCAAATTGCCTAATTCTGCTCCAATGTAATCTATTTGCTTTCTAGTTGCCTATGTATGAGTAGGTTTAATGTATTATGATGTAGAATAAAGTATTCCTTGTGAGATTTTTCAACATTGCTTTTTAGTTTAATGTGTGGAACATGACAATTAGCACAAATGTAGCACAATTTCACTTGCATGAGGCATCCCACAACTCATATCCAATACCTTGCTGGAAGTCCAAACAAATAAGAGCTCAGCAAAGACATCACGTATCTTAGTGAACAACAGGACACCCATTGCAACTTTTCATCCAGTGAGATTTAAAGGTTGGTAAATAAACTGAGGATTGACCTAGAAGGATGGATTAGAGTAAAGTGAATTCACCTTCAGTTCTGATACAGGAACATGTGTGGCAAGGGATACAGGGATTGGAAGATCAAGACTGAAAAAGAAAATAAATAAATAACAAACTGTAAATTTGACATTTTAATATCTGCTAAAACAATCCACAGCTTGAAGGTCTGAAACTCCAGACATCTTTTTTCTTTGCACTTTTTGGACATGAAATTGATTGGAAGCTATTAACAATTATAGAAAGAATTAATTACCAAGCTAGTTTAATGAGCAATTAATGTGCAAATACAGTTAAATATGAAAATCATAGACAGATAAGCCTGAGATGTCATTATCCTGCAGCTAATGCTGCTTCAGCATAAGTAGGCCAAGAGTTTGCAATAATTCACATCTTGCTACAAGTTATTGGCCCTTTGTACTCTGTTTGCTTTTAGATCACCCCTCTTCCACTTTTTATATATTTGAAAAAAAAACTTCTGGTATCCTCTTTTATATTATTGACGGGCTTCTCTTCATATTTCATCTTTTCTCTGCTTATGGCTTTTTTCAGATGGCTTCTGTTGGTTTTTAAAAGCTTCCCAAACCTCTAACTTCACACTAATTTTTGCTATATTGTATGCCCTCTCCTTTGCTTTTATGCTGTCTTTGATTTACTTTGTCAGCTACAGTTGCTTCAGCCTCCCATAAGAATACATATTCATCTTTGGGATGTATCTATCCCACGCCTTCTGAATTTCCCCAGAAACATGAGCCAATGTTGTTCAGTTGTCATCCCTGCTAGTGTCCCCTGCCAATCAACTTTGGCCAGTTCTCTCTCATGCCCCTGTAATTCCCTTAACTCCACTGTAATGCTGATACATTTGACTTTATCTTCTCCCTCTCAAGCAGCAGGGTAAATTCTATCATATTATGATCACTGCTTCCTAAAAAGTCCTTCAACTTAAGCTCCCTGATCAAATTTGGTTCATTACACAACACCCAGTCTAGAATTCCCTTGCCCCTAATGGCCTCAACCACAAACTACTCCCTCTCTTGGGATCCAGAACCAACCTGATTTACCCAACCTACCTACATATTGAAATTCCCCCATGACTGTCATAACATTGGCCTTTTTGCATGCCTTTTCTGTCTCCCACTGTAATCTATATCCCACACCCTGGCTACTATTTGGAGGCCTGCATATAACTCCCACCAGGGTATTTTTATCCTTGCAGTTTCTTAACCCACAAGGATTCTACATCTTCTGATCCTATGTAACCTCTTTCTAAGGATTTGATTTGATTTTTTACCAACTGAGCCACCCCACCCCCTCTGCCTACTTGCCTGTCATTTGAATACGTCATGTATCCTTGCATGTTAAGCTCCCAGCTATGATCTTCTTTCAACCACAACTAAGTAATGTCCACAATGTTATACCTGCAAATCACTAACTGTGCTACAACATCATCTACCTTATTCCACATACTGCATGCTTTCAAATATAACACCTTCAGTCCTGTATTCATCACCCTTTTTGATTTTACCCCCATGATGCACTTCAACTCATTCCACTAGCTGCAATTTTTCCCTGTCACCTGCCTGTCCTTCCTCACAGTATCACTATGCACTGCATCTACAACCGCCCATCCTTAGCCATGTCATCCTGGTTCCCATTTCCCTCCAAATTAGTGTTAACCATCACTAACAACTCTAGCAAACCTGCCTGTAAGGATATTGGTCCTCCTCAGGTTCAGGCACCCCTACCTTGTTGTATAGGTCATAACTTTCCCAGGAGAGATCCCAATTATCCAGTAATCTGAATCCCTGCCCCTTGCACCAATTCCTCATCAACACAATCATCAGCCAAATCATCCTATTCTTACCCTCACTGACATGTGGCACAGGCACTAATCCAGAGGTCTGCTTTTCAGCTCTCTACCTAACTCCCCATATTCTCCCTTCAGACGTTCTCCCATTTCCAACCTATGTCATTGGCACCGGTTTATACCACGACTTCTGGATGCTCATCCTCCACCTTTGGAATGCTGTGGACCCAATCCAAGACTGCTGACTCTGGCACCTGGGAACCAAAATGTCATCTGGGTGTCTTTTTCACATACACAGAGTCTCCTAACTATGGAACCTCCTATCACTATTGGATTCTCCTTCTTCACCTCCATCCCCCATCGTTTCTGAGCCACAGAGACAGACTCAGTGCTAGAGACCTGCTCACTGTGCCCTATCCCTGGTAGTTCACCCCTCACCACAAACAGGATCCAAAGTGGAGTACTTGTTATTGAGAGGAATGGCCACAGGGGTATTCTGCACTGCCTGCTTATTCCCTTTACTGACAGTCACCAAGGTACCTGCTTCTCGCAACATAAGGGTGACTGGCTCCCTATAGGTCCTATCTATCACTTCCTCATTCCGAAGGTCATGAAGCTGCAGCTCCAGTTCCTTAACATGATCTCTAAAGAACTGCAGCTCAGTGCATTTTGTGCAGATGTCATTATTAGGGAGATTGGAGGTCTCCCAAAATTCTCACATCACACACAAGGAACATACCACTGAATATGGACCCATTCTCACTGCACTAGTTATTCTACTAGAAACTTACTTAGAGTTTGTATCCGTGCTTGCCCATGTCTGTACTCATCTAAGCCTGCTGAGCCAAAACCAGACCACTCTAATATTGCTCCACTCACAAAATGGCCGCTCCACTTACACTTCCTTTCTTCTTACTGGCTCAAATAAAACTCACTTTCAGTAAGATTTGCAGTTGTTAAATGGCTCCCACCCTGAACAAACCACGCCTTGTTATCAAAGGCTACTTTCTGGGTTTGGGCAAGACAGATGCATCATTAAATGTATAAAAATCAAAGCCGAAAATGCTGGAAATACTTGACATTGCAAGTTGCATCTGTGATGAAAGAAGCAGCTCAATTTCAGATTCAGAGAATGGGCAAAAAAATGGCAGATAGAATATAGTGTTGGGAAGTGAATGGTTATGCACTTTTGTAGAAGAAATGACAGGATTCACTATTTTCTAAATACAGAGCAAAGGGGCTTGGGAGCCCTTGTACAGAATTCCCTAAAGGCTAATTTGCAGGTTGAGTCTGTGGTGAGGAAGGCAAATGCAATGTTGGCATTTATTTCAAGAGGACTAGAATATAAAAGCAAGGATGTAATGTTGAAACTTTATAAAGCACTGGCGAGACTTCACTTGGAGTATTGTGAGCAGGTTTGGGCCCCTTATCTTAGAAAAGATGAGTTGAAATGGGAGAGGGTTCAAAGGTGGTTCACGAAAATGATTCCAGGATTGAATGCCTTGTTATATTTAGAGTGTCTGATGGCTCTGGGCCTGTTTTTTGGAGACTGTACCTGGACCTCTTGTAACTTGACCTCTGTAATTTATCTGAGGATAGTTGCATAAATTTGTTTTGTGTTCTATCAAAATTAATTAGTGAATTAGTGCTACAAATTGAGTTTTTAAATTGAGAAAAGGAGTCAGTAAGATGGCACAAAGCAGCTACATTCTATGTTGAAGAGTTCACATTTGGGCAGAGTCATGAACTAAATCAAACATTCCTTTCCACACAAAGAAAATGAATGGAATCTGGAGTTTCATTGACCAAGAAGCTGTGGGTGATATGGGTCAATTGAGATTCAAATCAAGAGATATTAATTAAAGACAGCTATTCTGCACCTGAACTACTAATGTCTTTACTCATATCCGTTCCTGTAGTGAAGGTTCAAATCATTTAACTTTGGATGCCATTTTGTTGGATTTGAAACTACATTCTTTCAAAAAGAATCGCAGACTTCGAGGTTTTGAAATGATTAAGCAAGTACATTGCCATCTCACACATGATTAGGAAGAAAAATTGCTCATGATATTTACTTTGACATTTTTATTTATCAAGTGATGGAACAGTTTGCACACATACTAAACGATATCCTCCAGGATGCCTGTGTATTTATTTTTCAGGCAATTTGTGGGTGGAAATGGAAGTCACTCAAAAACCTGCCAATTGAGATGAGGCAGTGAGAGTTAACATTTTTTAAGAGCAACATTACAAATGTCTTAATCTTTGCAATCAAAGAGGATAGAAAATATACTGTACCTTAAGAAACAGATTTGTGGTAAATTAAGTCCCATAAAAGCTATATACATATATAATTAATCTTTGGGTAATTAAACTCAGTTATCTTGCATGTATTTCTTCACTGTTATAATGAGTTGAGTCCATATGAAATATCTTGATCAGAAGGTCTATTTTTACGAGCAAACCACAATTAGCTGAAAATCTGCCTTATGTATCTTTGAATATATATAAAAAACTTAAATTAATTTTCATGAGAATTTCTTAGCTCTATTTTTGGCAAATCTGGATGAATCCACTTGAAAAGAACCAAGATTCAATTTATTTCTGAAGCACAATAAATTAATTTTTAAAGAGAACATTTTGTTCCATGTGTTATGTCTAAGATTTGGAACATGTTGTTTCTGGTATAATCTATGAGTGTAATGAAAATTCCAGAGAAATCCTCTGCAAATAATTTCATGATTACATTTCCATTTGGAAAAAATGTTAAAATGGAAGTAATAACATATATTTTTTTGAATTATGAAATTCTTAGCAATATTTTTAACAGGAATAAAATTTATTCAAAAAAAATAAATACAAACAATACGAAGAAGTACATGGCTTTCTTTAAATTTGTAGCTTCAACCTGTCTATATTCTCACAGTGTTGACCTCAATACATTTATTTTGTCATCAAGTTGGTACATTCTATGTACAAAGCAAAATTCTACTCACATGGTCTCTTTGAACAAATGTTTGTGAGGCTGTTACACGAGACCCAGTCCCTCGGTGCCCTGTGGGACACTGGTGCATTGTGTCCTTAGATAGCCGTCCTTCTCCACAATGCACTGGCCACACCAAGCTTCAATATGTCCCTTAGCACGAGCACTTGCAACCTGAAATATGTCAGCTGGCAACATTCACATGTGGACATCTTGTTGCACCGGAAGACCCACGAATTGTGGGCAGATCAAATTATGTCATTCACTGAGCTGACGAGTTTACAGCAGCAATTGATGTTTGTCTCAATATGCATCGCTGGGAACAGCCATAGATCAGAGAGCACTGCTATGCAGCTGCTCGAGGCAAATTTCGACAAGGTGACCGATTGTCTCTTCCTCATCACAGCAATTTGAAGGGTCCAGCTGTGCCAGAAGGACCTAAAACAGGAGTGCCTCTCTCACTCCTAGCCAAGCAAGGTCTTGGTACTTCTTGTTGAGTTCTGGCAATGAGGCATTCTGCCAAATAGTTTTGACTGTTTGCTTAGAAAACTATCCCACGTTGTGTCCTTATTCCACAGGATCTGTGAGACATTTCAACATTTAAGAGAAATTAGGAAAGGTACATGGATGGGAGGGGTATGGAGGGGTGTGGTCCCATACAAATATATGGGACTATGCATGGACTAAATGGGCCAAATGGCCTCTTTCTGTGCTGTAGTGTTGTATGAGTCTATGACTTTATGAGACATTCTGTGCTTACCAGTGGCTAATGGACTTGTGGTCATGGATGTTATACTGATGGAGCTCTTCTGTGAAGGACAGTTATTGTGACAAAGTCTGCCTGAAAAGGACATTGCATAGCAATGAGGCCAGGCCCATTCCTCACAAAACTGGGACAGATAGAACCTTAGCAACTCAGAACACTTGGTATTGACATAATTCAGTTCTACGCACAACTTGATACACCACACACAAAGGCAGCCATCTATGCTGTGCTACTTTCTTCTGATGCATTTCACTTAAAATAAAAAAAAACACCAAGCAGAATTATTTTCCATGCAAATCAAGTTTCTGCAGTATTTTACAGTCAGATAAAAACCATTATTTTAGTAATAAGTACCACTCACAAATTAATGATACCTCCATAGCATAATATCTCCATGGATTGTCACCTGGTCATGGTGGAGAAGCTTGTGTGGTCCTGTGATCCCGAGAGCAATGCCGTCTGGAGCTATGCTCCTGGTAGGGTCACCCAAGGCGGTAAGGCCGAGGGTGAGGTCCCTGACAAAGAACAATCCAACCAAGACCTCACCGGTGGAACAGACGGATGAAGTTACTTCGAACTCAAGGGCTGTGGAGGTGGATGAAGGCTGCAACAAATCCATCAGCTCTAATCGTCGTGGTTTCCATGCGACTGGAATCAGTTGGTTGATCTGTGAAGTATTGTGTGCTTCTTGGAGTGCAACATCAAGTACATGTTAAACAAATACACCCACAGGCATCTTCGCTCTGTGGGCCACTTCTTCAGAACGAAGACCATCATCCTCGACCTCAAGGGATAGCCACGACGACGACGACAAATAAAATATATGCAAAGTTTAATTGCCAAAAACACATTATTATGCTGGTGGTTACTTTAAGGAGAATTAATATCTCAGGACTGCTTCCTACATTTTGTTTTCTTTAGTAGTAGTAGTAGTAGTAGTAGTAGTCACACTTTATTGATCCCGGGGGAAAGTGGTTTTCGTTACAGTTGCACCATAAATAATTAATAGTAATAGAACCATAAATAGTTAAATAGTAATATATAATTTATGCCAGTAAATTATGAAATAAGTCCAGGACCAGACTATCGGCTCAGGGTGTCTGACCCTCCAAGGGAGGAGTTGTAAAGTTTGATGGCCACAGGCAGGAATGACTTCCTCTGACGCTCTGTGTTGCATCTCGGTGGGATGAGTCTCTGGCTGAATTTCTGTGATGTCTTTCTTCCAAATGTGCTTATTGGCAGATCTTAAGGATCATAAAGTATTAAGTTACTCTAACACTTAAAGGTATATATTAAAAATCATAAATATTTACTTTACAATTAAGAACCCAACTATTGTGTGATAATATAATTAGTGAAAAACTATATGTAGTTTTAAATAGCATTTTTGCTTATACAAAGCAAATTTACATGCATGCGTGGGCCATGTTTTCAGTTGTACTGTATTTGGTTTCTTCAATTAAATATATCAGGGAACAATTAATAAAGCAAATTCCTAGTTAAAGTGCTACCGAAGGGTCTCGGCCCGAAACATTGACTGTACTCTTTTCCATAGATGCTGCCTGGTTTGCTGAGTTCCTCCAGCATTTTGTGTGTCTTGCTTGTTCTAACATGCTGATTTAAAGATCTTCTGCTGATGTAATGCAAATGATTTAGATTGGCAATTGTGGATTAAAACTGAAATTCCTTGTAATTTGAAGCATAATTTGTGCCACCATTGGCAATCGCTGCCAGACGCGGTGGTGAAAAGGTTAGCACAACTCTTTACTTTATACTTTATTGTCGCCAAACAATTGATACTAGGGCATACAATCATCACAGCGATATTTGATTCTGCGCTTCGCGCTCCCTGGAGTACAATTCGATAGCTGCATCCCGGGTTCGTTTGCTGCGGCTGTCTGGAAGGAGTTTGTATGTTCTCCCACGTCTGTGTGGGTCCCTTCCAGGTGCTCCGGTTTCCTCCCACACTCCAAAGACGAACTGGCTGCTAGGTTAATTGGTCATTGTAAATTGTCCCATGATTAGGCTAGAATTAAACCGGGTGATTGCTGGGTGAAGAGCTGGAAGGGCCTATTCTGCATTTTATCTCAATAAATAAATAGAATGAATGCCTTATTGACATTATTGTTACTACACATTTACTACCGAATTACCTTTGCTGCCATTTGTATTAGTCAGGCTGTCATGCGGTTGGGACAGGTTGTCACCAATTCCATGTGTAACTTTGTGTTAGAACACCTTCGCCTGAAACTATATCAGTAGATCAGGCAGCATTTATGGAAATGAACAAATAGTCAACATTTCAGGCTGACACCCTTCATCAAGAAAGGAAAAAAGGCGGCATATGTCAAAATATGAAGGTGGGAGAAGGACAGGAGAGCAAGCTAGAAGATGATAGTTGAAGCCAAGTGGGTGGGAGAGGTGAGCTGAAGTAAGGAGCTGGACGATGATAAACAGCTGGAGAAGAAAGAGTCTGCTCAGAGAGGAGAGTAGATCATGAGAGAGAGGGAAGAAGGAGGGACAATGGGGGAGATGATAGGCAGGTGAGGAGAAGAGGTAAGAGGCCAGAGTGGGGAAATGCAGAAAAGGGAAGAGGAGGGGAAAAATTACTGGAAGTTAAAGAAATCAGTGTTCATGCCATTGGGTTGGAGGCTACCCAGACAGAATATGAGGTGTTGCTCCTCCAACCTGAGAGTGGCCTCATCATGACAGAAGAGGAGGCCATGGACTGACATGTCAGAATGGGAATAGGGATAGGAACTGAAATGGTTGGCCACCGGGAAACTCTGCTTTATGCGATTTACAGAGCTCAACCCAGGGGAAAAGAGATAAATATAATATGCCAGAGGATCAATAAGTTGCCTTGAAACTGATCCTCTTAACATGAGGATAACTTCACCCACCACAACATTGAAATGATCACAGAACACAACCTGTAGACTCACTTTCAAGGACTCTGCATTCATGTTCTCAGTATCTATCTATCTATTTATCTATCTATTGAACTATTTATTTATTTATTTGCTCAGTTTGTCTTTTTTGCACATTGGTTGCTTGTCAGTTTCTCATTGATACTATTGTATTTCTCTGTTTTACTCTCATTCCCTACAGGAAAATGAAACTCAGGGATGGTATATAGTGATATACTGTACTTCGATAATGTTTACTTTGAACTTTGAACTTTGAAACTTGTGTAACTCCTTGTACCTTCTTCTCCTCCACCTGTTCTTTCAAGTTAGGTTACATCTGATGAAGGCTCTCAGCCCAGAACGTCGACTATTTTCTCTTTTCCATGGATGCTGCCTGGCCTGTTGATTTCTTCCAGCATTTTGTGTGTATTGCTTAGGTTACATCCAATTCAACCACTTTGTAAATGCCAGCCTTTTTATCTTAGCTAGGGAATGCATTATGGTGGAGAGTGGGATGATTCTTTTAACAAGCAAAAAGAATGCCAGAGGATGGCTTGTAACCATTTTGATCCCTTGTAAAATAACAGTTCTTCGCGTATCCTTCATCTTTCTAGATTACAGGGGGAATGAGCTATTGCTATTAATGTGAGGAACAAGATAAATTCTGTGTGCACGAAGCCTATGGACCATTACCAGAAACCTCAAGGAAGCTGTTGTCACAAACATGGATTCTACAGAGGCACATGATACAAATGGCGACATGTCCAATTACCTCAAGCAGCTGTTCACCAGCAAAGGAACCCCTGATCCATAAGACCACAGGATATAGGAGTCGAATTAGGCCATCTGGTCCATTGAGTCTGCTCCGCCATTCAATCATGGCTGATCCTTTTTTTGCTCCTCCTCAACCCCTTTTCCTGGCCTTCTCCCCATAATCTTTGACACCATGTCCAATCAAGAACCAATCAATTTCTGCCTTAAGTACACCCAACAACCTGGCCTCCACCATTGTACAAATTCTACAAATTCACCACCCTCTGGCTAAAGAAATTTCTCCGCATCTCTGTTTTAGATGGACGCCCCTCTATCCTGAAGCTGTGACCTCTTGCCCTAGACTGTCCCACCATGGGAAACATCCTTTCCACATCTACTCTGTCTAGGACTTTCAACATTGAAAAGTTTAAATGAGATTCCCCCTCATTCCTCTGAATTCCAGCGAGTACAGACCCAGAGCTATCAAACATTTCTTGTATGATAACCCTTTCATTCCCGTAATCATCTTCGTTAACCTCCTCTGGACACTCTCCAATGCCATTATATCTCTTCTAAGATAAGCGACCCAAAACTGTACACAGTACTCAAGGTGAGGTCTCACCAGGGCCTTATAAAGCCTCAGCTTCACATCTCTGCTCTTGTATTCTAGATTTTTTGAAATGAATGCTAACATTGCATTTGCCTTCCTCACCACTGACTCAGCCTGCAAGTGAACCTTTAGGGTGTTCTGCACAAGGATTCCCAAGTCCCTTTGCATCTCAGATTTTTGGATTTTCTCCCCATTTAGAAAATAGTCTGCACACTTATTTCTACTACCAAAGTGCATGACCATGCATTTTCCAACATTATATTTCATTTGCCACTTTCTTGCCCATTCTCCTAATCTGTCTAAGTCCATCTGCAGCCTGTCAGTTTCCTCAACACTACCTGCCCCTCCGCCAATCTTCACATCATCTGCAGACTTGGCAACAAAGCCATCTATTTCATCATTTAAATCATATATATACAGCATAAAAAGAAGAGTTCCCAACACAGAACCCTGCAGAACACCACTAGTCACTGGCAACCAACCAGAAAAAAGTCCTTTTATTTCCAGTCACTGCCTCCTACCAAACAGCGAATGCTCTAACCGTATTAGTAACTTTCCTGTAATACCATGGGTTCTTAACTTGGAAAGCAGCCTCATGAGTGGCACCTTGTCAAAGGCCTTCTGATAGTCCAACTGTACATAGGCATCCGTTGGCCTCGTGAGACCATGGATTTGCGCCTTGGAAAGTTTCCAGGGCGCAGGCCTGGGCAAGGTTGTATGGAAGACCAGCAGCTGCCCATACTGCAAGTCTCTCCTCTCCACACCACCAATGTTGTCCAAGGGAAGGGCACTAGGGCCGATACAGCTTGGCACCGGTGTCGTCGCAGAGCAATGTGTGGTTATGTACAACATCCACTTAAGTACAGCATCCCCTTTATTTATCCTACTTGTAATCTCCTCAAAGAATTCCAACAGGCTTGTCAGGCAGGGTTTTCCCTGAAGGAAACCATGCTGACTCTATGCTATCTTGTCCTGTGTCACCAGTGCTCCATCACCTCGTCCTTAACAATTGACACTAACATCTTCCCAACCACTGAGGTCAGGCTAACTGGTCTATAATTTCCTTTCTGCTGCCTTTCTCCTTTCTTAAAGAGTGGAGTGATATATGCAATTTTCCAGTCCTCTGGCATCATGCCAGAGTCCAATGATTTTTGAAAGATCATTATTAATGCCGCCACAATCTCTAAATCTACCTCTTTCAGAACCCTAGGATGCAGTTCCTCTGGTCTGGGTGACTTGTGTACCTTTAGGTCTTTCAGCTTTTTGAGCACCTTCTCCCTTGTGATAGAAACTGCAGCCACTTCTCTTCCTCCACACATTACAACATCTGGCACGCTGCTAGTGTCTTCCACAGTGAAGACTGACGCAAAATACTCATTTAGTTCATCTGTCATCTCCTTGTCCCCCGTTGTTATTTCTCCTGCCTCATTTTCGAGTGGTCCTATATTCACTCTCATCTCTTTTTTATTTTTTACATATTTGAAAAAGCTTTTTCTATCCACTTTGATATTATTTGCTAGCTTGCTTTCATATTTCATCTTTTCCCTTCTAATGATTCTTTTATTTGCTCTCTGTAGTTTTTAAAAACTTCCCAATCCTCTATCTCCCCACTAATTTTTGCTTTGTTGTATGCCCTTCCTTTGGCTTAATCATTAACTTTGACTTCCCTTGTCAGCCACAGTGGTACTATTTTGCCATTTGAGTACTTCTGCACCTTCCTCATTTTTCCCAGAAACGCATGCCATTGTTACTCTGCTGACATTATTGCCAGTAGCTCATGCCAATTTGCTTTGGCCAACTCCTCTCTCAACCCATTGTAATTTCCCTTGCTCCATAGAAATACTGCTACGTCAGACTTTACTTTCTCCCTATCAAATTTCAAGTTGAACTCAATCATATTGTGATCACTGGTTCCTAAGGGTTCTTTTACCTTAGGCTTCCTAATCGCCTCTGGTTCATTACATAACACCCAATCCAGTATAGCTGATCCCCAGTAGGCTCAATGACAAACTGCTCTAAAAAGCCATCTCTTAGGTATTCAATAAACTCACTCTCTTGAGATCCATTACCAACCTAATTTTCTCAATTGACCTGCATGTTGAAATATCCCATGACTATCGTGACATTGCCCATTTGACACACCTTTTCTATTTCCTGTTGTCCACCTCCCAGCTACTGTTGGGAGACCTGTCTATAACTGCCATCAGGGTCCTTTTACCCTTGCAGTTTCTTAACTCAACCCACAAGGATTCAACATCTTCCAATCCTATGTCACATCTTTCTACTGATTTGAAGCCATTCTTTACCAGTAGAGCCACACCTCCCCCTTTGCCTACATTCCTATTCTTCTGATACAATGTGTAACCTTGGACATTCATCTCCCAACTATATTCATCCTTCAGCCCCGATTCAGTGATGACCACAACATCATACCTGGCAATCTGTAATAATGCAACAAGATCATTCAGTTTATTTCTTATACTCCACGCATTGAGATACACACCTTGAGTACCATATTTGCCAGATGAAAGACATTAATGTGCACCTGCTGGAAGAGATGAACTGGCCACCCCCATTATGTCAGATTGTGACAAGTAGTCCTGACACATTGAGCTGGACTTCATCAGAATTTCACTGTCCAATCAACCTCAGCACAACATAGCTCTGGCCATTTTTATGTGATCATTCCCAAATGCAGATCATGGATGTCATTCATAATCCTATTTTTTGGCATGCCCACAGAGTCAGCACTTCAGGTAACCTTAACTCACTGGCAACTTTAGTAAATCAGTCCAAACTGACAAGGTTTATTTTTCATCCAACCTGCCAAGGTTCATCACCATTGCTGCCAAGTCCCAGCCTGCTCCTTTCACATGGTTCTTCACCGACTCTTTCCTTTCTCAACCTCGCAATCTCTGTCTCAGGGATAGAGTTAGCAACCAATATCCATGACAAGATTACAGATTCCTATAATTGTCTTGAGTATGCCTTTCTGGAAGAATTCTAATTTGCTTCTCCCAGTTTCTCTAATTCCTTGCATTTGAAAATGAAACTCTCCACATCCATCCTACTGAGGTAGTTTCTTTTTTCCTTAATTTTGTCTTCCGCTCAACTACTTGAGAGGATTCTCAGACATGAGGGCCCTACGGGAGGAGAAGGTGGTGGCGTGACACAGCTCGCAGCGGGCACTCCGGTGGTGAGGTCTGTTATTTGTCAAGTAGGGTGCCGTGCACAATCCTGATTTGATGGAGACGGATGTGAGAGCACAGAGGAACATCTGGTGAAACCTCTGAAATGCCTGCTTTGCTGCTGCTGCTGCTACTGTGTGGTCCAGAATCTCTGGAGGAGAAAGCCGCGAGTCCTCGGCTTTGCTTGTTGCTCGGCGGCCGGGCGGGATCGAAGCACTCGGCTGAGGATGGTGCTCAGAGAGGCTGCATTGGAGGGGCTGGTCGGAGGCTCGAAGTTTTCAGATGGATTCAGAGTCCGCTGCGGTTGGGTGCTTCCAATGGTGCTGCATCGGCAAGTTTGCGGTACTCGGAGGTTCACGCCGCCTGCGTGAGGTGATGAGGCTATCGGGACTTTGAGACCTTTTTTTACCGTGCCATGGTCTACTCTTTATCAAATTACAGTATTGCTTTACACTGTTGTAACTATATGTTATAATTATGTGGTTTTGTCAGTTTTAGTCTTGGTTTGTCCTGTGTTTTCTTGTGATATCATTCTGGAGGAACGTTGTATCATTTTTTTAATGCATGTATTTCTAAATGACAATAAACGAGGACTGAGTGTCCTTAAAATCTAATCTAATCTAATGTCTGCTCCAGCTCATATGTTCACCATCAATCTCACCAGCCTCCACATTCAATTAATTATACGTCATAATTCCTCTCATGATCAAGTTCAACTTCAAGTTTAATTTTCATTTAGCCATACACATGTATACAGCTTAACAAAACAGGACCAAAGTCAAAACACAGTCATACACAGAATTGCGCGTGTAGTAACAATAGCACATACAGTCACAATAATAATATTAAGCACAAGTCCCGGAGTGGCATGGCCTGAAGATTGATGGTGCATGGGATGTTGTGCTGGAGCCACGTTTCTGTAAGCACAAGTACACTGCAGTTCTTCAACTCCTGCTGCATCAGCCACAGACAAAAGCCATCCAGTAAATGAACAATGAAGAGCAGTGCCAATGAGAGAGCCAGCCCCCAAACCAGTATAGATTCCAGCCACGTCTCCGTTCTCTCCTCCACTGCCTCTTCCCCTGGGTGGCTGGAGCAGGTGATGCCATGCCATGAGGGCCTGGTCCATGCAACAACTGAGGCCATACTCCACTGCCCTTGGTCTCACCAATGAATCAATGAACTAGACTTGCAGTGTTTTATTTTACCAATGTCCAGCAGGGTGTTGCGATCACAAGAAAAACATTTAAAACATTTGCACAATTTGTTGGACCCGGAGAGGCTGCTGCAACCAAGGTCACCGCCATCTTACTGGAATGATCAATTTCATGCTCTATGACTCTATAGTTCTGCAGCAGATCTGCCCTTCCCCTTTCAGTATTCCAAAGAGGCCATTCCCTCTGTGACTGACTGGTTCACTTTTTCTTCTCTATCATCATCCATTCCCACTCATGGCACTACAGGAATTGAAATGCCTGGCATTTTATCTCTTGCCTTCCCACTCGTCATCATTGTCGTGGCTATCCCTTGAAGTCGAGGATGATGGTCTTCGTTCTGAAGAAGTGGCCCACAGAGAGAAGACGCCTGTGCGTGTATTTCTTTAACATGTACTTGATGTTGCACTCCAAGAAGCACACGATACTTCACAGATCAACCAACTGTTTCTAGTCGCATGGAAACCACGACGATTGGAGCTGATGGATTTGTTGCAGCCTTCATCCGCCTTCACAGCCATTGAGTTCGAAGTAACTTCATCCGTCTGTTCCACCATTGAGGTCTTGGTTGGATTGTTCTTTGTCAGGGACCTCACCCTCGACCTTACCGCCATGGGTGACCCTACCAGGAGCATTGCTTCAGATGGCATTGCTCTCGGGATCACAGGACCACACAAGCTTCTCCACCGCGACAACGTGACAATCCACGGAGATAGCCTTCCCACTTTCTAAGGACCAAACAGTCCCTCTAGATGAAGCAGAGATTTGCTTGTATGTACATTTTCCAATTTAGCACCAAATACAAGGACTTCAGTTCACAAGCATGACCCTGAGCTCCCAGTTTCTTGTCACTTTAATTTGCCATTCTACTCTTTGGCCTTTGACATTGTTTAGACAAAGCCAAAGTAAAATTGAGGAAAATCTCTTGCTCTTCCCACCAGGAATGTTATAGCAAATAAAACACAGCAATGAATTCAATAATTTCAGACAATCAGAGGAAAAGCACTTCATATTCTGTCCAGACAGTCTCTAACCTGGCGGAATAAACATCAATTTCTCAAACATACAAAAATTGCTTCTTCTCTGTCCCTTTTTCATTGTTCTCTTTTCTCTCTTCTCCTGATATATTTGGCCCCAATCATCCTCTCTCCTTGTCCTCCACCTGCCCATTGCACACACGGTCCTCCCAAAGGTTCTCCTCCCCAGTTTCCTTCCTTTATTCCATCCTTCACCATCCTCTCCGATCAGATTCCATCTTCTCCAGCCATTTGGCATTTCCATCTTCTGGCATCATTCCATCTCACCCCCTCCCTCATCTGCCTATCAACCCCGTCCACCCCCCACCCCCTGCTCACATCTATTCACCCATCACCTGCCAGGTCTTGTTCCACCCCTTCCTCCTTCTTCCACCACTTCCCTCTACCTTTTTACATTCACTATCTCCTTTCTTTCTTTCAGTCCAGATAAAGGGTCTTGACCTGAAGTATTGACTGTCCACTTCACTCCATATACACTGCTGAATTCCTCTTCTGCTATGTGTATTAAATCAACACTTCTGCTTTGTATTGAAAATGGATATTTCAGCAAATGGACGTCAAACATAACATAACATTAACTTCGTTTTTATATATTCACTAATATTGTCTTTTGCCCGCTGGGTTTAAATATTCTCTATGTGACCACATGAGCTTTGGCAGGGTTTTCTTTCTGGTTTCTTCCAATATCCCAAATATCCAGGTTGGTAGGTTAATTGGTCATTGTAAATTTCCCTATGTACTGTAAAAGGAAATGGTAGATTCAATAGGCAGCTGATGAAAATTTAGAGAGAGTTTAAAAATAGGATTAATGTTGGAATTGGGTGGTTAGTGGCTAGAAGAGACTTAGGCTGAAGGGTCTATTTCTGTGCGCTATGTCTCTGAAAATGGAAAATGCTCGAAGCACTTGGATCATTGGGCAGCTCTGTGGACAGAGGAACAGAATGAACGCTGCAGAATCAAAGACTTTATATCTCAGAAAGGGGAAATGAATAAAGTCATTTAAGTTGCACTGTAGGTCGTGGGTGGGGTAGATAGGGTAAGGGAATATAGAACAGGGTCAGAGTTGCAGGTGGGGATGAATCATCTGGTCAAGTTGGTTAAAGGAAGATTATAGAGGGTTCATTGCCTGCATTATGTGTGGCAATTGGTAAAGCTGTGGGCCATGCCCAGAGAGACAGAACTAATAAGGTAATGTCACAGAATATCTATCTACTCTCCCACAATCTTTTCTGCAAATTATCTCTCTTATTCCCTCCTTCCCAATTCTGAAGAAGAGTCTTGGACCTGAAATTTTAACTCTGCTTCTGTGTTTAAAGATGTTGCCTAATCTGCTGAATATTCCCAGCATTTTCTGTTTTTATTTTAGATTCCCAGTTTCTATCCAACTGAAGTAGTTGTCAGATGCATCCTTTGTCAGTACCTACCATACACATACAGGCTTTTATTTAAATGTGGCAAACTGCAATGAATCTGTATGGAATAAAAACTCTTTATCTCCCCTCTAATCCTAATATGTACCACTTGGTTTTCAATTGCCTCTGCTGAAGGAAAGAGATATCCTATTTGATCTGTCTAGGCTTGTTATAATTTTATAAACCTCATGTGAGTCTCCCCTTATTCTCCTCTCTTCCAAAGACAACAACCCGAGTTTATCCAGTCTCATTTCTTTTCTACAGTTTTCTATTTCTGGCAATATCTTCTGTATGAACCTCCACCACACCCTCTCCCATGTGATCATATCCTTCCTATAAGGAAAAACTGACCCTCATATGTACTGTATCTATACACTACAGGTAAGCAATGAGCATGAAACTTAACACTCAGTTAAGAACAGTCCTTTCTTTTCTCAGTACGGGATATTTTTCATGCATCTGAATTGGTCAGTCTGAATGGTGCCTCATCAAAAAAGGCTCCTTTGGCAATGCACAATTGTTTGTTGAAGAATCATCCTAGATTACAATGTCTTCCTGAAATTAAACTCACTATCTTCTTTCTCAGTGATAAGGAGGCATCACTAAGCAAAGGCAAGATAATGTCAGGAAAAGATAATAACACACAAACTTTTAAAAATTTAGACTGGACTCAGCTTTTAGTTTTTTTTTATTTATTCATTTATGCGATGAGGGAGTTGCCAGCTAAGCCAGCATTTATAAGGTGGTGATGAGCTGCCTTCTTGAACTGCTGCAGTCCCGGAGGTGTAGGTACACCCACAGTGCTGTTAAGGAGAGAATTCCATGATTTTGACCCAGTGACAATGAAGGAACAGTGATATGTTTCCAAGTCAGGATGCTGAGTGACTTGGAGGGGGATTTCCAAGTGGTGGTGTTCCCAGGTATCTGCTGTTCTCGTCCTTTGAGATGGTAGTGGTTAAGGGTCTGGAAGGTGCTGCCTTAGGAACTTTGGTGTGTTGTTGCAGTGCATCTTGTAGATGGTGCACACTGCTGCAACTGTTCATCGATGGTGGAGGGATGGGATACTTGTGAAAGCTGTACCAATCAAGTGGGCTGCCTTGTACTGGATGGTGTCAGGCTTCTTGAGTGTTGATGGAGCTGCGCTCATCCAGGCGAGTGGCGAGTATTCCATTACACTCCTGACCTGAGCTTTGTAGATGGTGGACAGGCCGTTTACATCAGAGTCAATTTTTGTTCTTGAAGAAAGTATATTAATAGGGCTAATGACTAATAAAATATTAATTTCATTAATGTTTTAAGATATAAATATTTTAAATATTAAAAGATATGTACAGTATCAGATTATTAATATTCCAGAATATAATCCTTGCTCTCCATTAAAGCTATTAAACAAACCAATCAAATCAGTGAAAGGATAGCATTGAAATGTATTAGAATTGGTCAGATGTTGGTCATATATGAATCAGTGATAGACGCATCAGGGTGGAATGTTTGTTTTGGGTACTTGCAGTTCTGACATGTTTACCAATCATATCCATTATGTGTCAGACATGGACTGTAGCTAGAGCATATAAAAGTAACTGTGGTCAGTCCAAAAAGCACCAGGACTTGTTTTTGTTTTAAATTGAGAAAAATGACAGGAGCTTAACGATCAGTGACTGTTATTAGCGATGTAATAAGTCAAATGATTGATTTTGCTGCTGCACTCAATCCCTTTAAAATACTCAAAAGCTTGGGTAACAAGCAGGTATGTGGAGGGTCCAGGACTGAATATCAAAGCAAGCTGCAAAAATAAAATGCTCCAATGTATTTATCTTATCAGCTGCACAGGGTATGCAGAATTAAGCCAACAACTTATTTGCTCCATGTTTTTTCACTTAAGATCCTGAGGATTGACACGAGAGAGACTGCAGATGCTGGAGATTTCTGACAACACACATGATGCTGGAAGAACTCGGCAGGTCAGGCAGCATCTGTAGAGGGAAATGGACAGTTGATATCACAGGCTGAAACCCTTCATCAAAGCTGTAAAAAGGGGAGGTAGCTAGTAAAACTAAGTGGAAGGAAGGGCTGAAGCAAGATCCAGGTGAGGGTGATGATAATCGAAAGAGATCACACCTCCCTCCTCTTTCTCAATCTCTCTGTCTCCATCTCTGGAGACAAAGTGTCGACTGACATCTTTTATAAACCTACCCATTCCCACAGTTATTTTGACTATACCTCCTCCCGCCCTGTCTCCTGTAACAATGCTATTCCCTTTTCTCAGTTCCTTGGTCTCCACCGCGTCTGTTCCCAGGATGAGGTTGTCCTTTCCAAAGCATCGGAGATGTCCTCCTTCTTCAAAGAGCAGGGTTCCCCTCCTCGGCGTTACCCTCACTCACATCTCCTGCATGTTTCCCGACATCCATTTCACCCCATCTTCCCGCCACCTTAGTGATCATAGATTTCCTCTTGTCCTTATCCACCACGCCATGAGCCTTCACATCCAACACATCATTCTTTGCAAAGGGATCCTACCACTGAACACATCTTTCCCTCCCCCACTCTCTCTGTTTTCTGCAGGAATTGCTCCATCACCTCCATTCATGGCACCAAACAGTCCTTCCAGGAGAGGCAATACTTCACCTGCAAATCTTCTGGGGTCATCTATTGTAGCTGGTACTCCTGATGCGACCACCTCTACATTGGTGACACCCTTTATAAATTGGGGAACCGCTTCGTCAAGCACTATGTGGAATGTCCTGAATCAGACCATGTCTCTCCAAATGTTGGTAGATTTCAACCCTCAGAATCCCCTCCAGTTGTACTAGCCTATAGTTTCTTGACTTGCTTTTGCTACCTTTTTAAAACAATAAGCCATTCTCCATTTCTCTGGAACTTCATCTGTGGCCAGAGGTGAAGCAAAAATGTTGTGAATGCCTCTGCAATTTCTTCTCTAGCTTCCCAGAAGGTTTGAGAATGCATCATGTCAGGCAAATTGGCCTTATCCTCCTTATTACACTTTAAGGCCTCCAGTAACTCCACCCTGCTAAGTTGTATGTGATCCAAGGCAGCACCATGGCGCAAGTTACTATTTCTTTTCCCTAATAAATGTTTTGATTTTCAAAATCAGAAACAGAACATATCACTGATAAGTGTTGTGAAATTTGTTGCTTCGTGGCAGCAGTACAGTACAAGACATAAAAAGTTACCGCAGGTTACAAAAAATAAGGACTACCAAAGAGAAATGATGAGGTAGTGTTCATGGGTTCATGGACTACTGAGAATTTACATGGTGGAGTGGAAGAACCTCTTCTTCAATTACTGAATGTGGGTGCTCAGGCGTCTGTACCACTTCCCCGATGGTAGTAATGAGAAAAGGTCATGCCCTGGATGGTGAGGATGCCTGATGATAGATGCTGCCTTCTTGAGGTACTGCCTTTTGAAGTTGTCCTCAATGGTGGGGAGGGTTGTGCCCATGATGGAGCTGGATGGATGTACGACACTCTGCTGCTCTTTCGATCTTGCACATTGGAGCTTCTATACCAGACGGTGATGCAGCCAGTCAGATTGCTCTCTACCATACATCTGCAGCAATCTGTTAGTCTTTGGAAACCTACCAGATGTCCTCAAACTTCTAATGAGCTATAGTTGCTGCCCTGCCTTCTTCATGATTGCTGGATTGCATGATTCTCTGAAATGTTGATGCCCACGCACTTGAACACAATATCCGGTTTGACACATTATATTTAGATTACATTACATGCGAGACATTAGGCAACAGTTCGAAAAACTGCTGAGAGAATATTATTATTACAATGTTTTGCTAACGTTTCTGTTTTTCTTGTTTTTTTACCTTTTGCTACTTAGCGTGAGGCATGAAGAGGGTTGGTGGCATCCGTTAGTCTCGCGAGACCATGGCTCTGCGCCTGGAAAGTCTTGCTTCAGTCTGTGTTAGAGCAGCGTCTGTTGTGGCTGTAGAGCCCCACACAGGAGTGACAGTCTCGGCTGCAGCGACTGCACTTGAAGGCACTGTCCTCCAGTGTTGTCTTGGTGCTGTTTTTCCGACGAGTGCGCTTTTCTTCAGTAGCAAGCCTCAGCTTCTCTTCTCCTCTTTTTAGATCTCTGCGTAGTTCCAGCCTCCAGTGAGAGCGATCGCTGAAGAGGTTTCTATAGTAAAATCTGAATCATCTGGCATGTCTGGGAATCCTGATAGTTTGACGTCAGAGTACTCTTTAGTCCATATTGTTAGCATGGGATCCTGACTGCACATAAGACACGCCTCCAGAGCCAGTGATCAGAGTGTGGCCCCAGTTGGAATTTGGCACTACGTCTAGGTGTGCAGTAAGATTTGGAGTTGGGATTCAGAACTCCAGGAATTAAGTTTATGGATAGGTTTGAGACCAGAACCAGCGTTTAGTGAGTTGTATATTTCTCACTCTATTTCAACTCACAAGACTCAGTGGAAAACCTATGATACTACTATTTATGTTATGAAAAAACTGAAATACATCCAACAGTCTGGAAAATATGCCAGTCCCAACAGTGTTCTAAATTATCTGAGTTGTATGTGTAACAATTACTTTGTACACAAAACTTGTAATGATAATTTTTTAAAATTAAATTGAATTTCACAACACACCTTCAGAAATTGCTTCATAATTTTATGTAGATTCTTTTTAAAAACAGAAATAATTTCTACTTTTAAAATGAATTAACATACAATCATGACACAAACATTCTGCCCCTTCTAGGGCAAACTTGCCTATTATCCAACCTGATTAAAAACATCATTTACTTTAGCTAACCGGTTTCTATCCCAGCTATATAATAAAACATTAATATTTTGAATGCCTTATTCATTAATTTAAACATATTTGCCACAGTAAATCATAATTCATGTTAAATGACTTTAACTATATGTGTAAAGTATTGAGATACAAATAAGTGAAATTGCCAAACATAAAATTATCTGAATTGGAAAACAGTTGATCGTTTTTCACAGAATAGGCTGAGGGCCTGATTTCACAGAAATAGCAACCAGAGCGATTCATATACAGTAAAATTTTGGAAGAGTGGGGAACTGATTAAAATACATTTTCCAATTTAAGTAAAAGCATATTGCAGTTATTTCAAAGGTGGTTTTATACATCAAGACGGAATATTAATTCCATCTTAAAACCTTCAATCATAGTCCGATAAATCATATGCACCAACAACATGCTTTTGAAAACTCTACTTAATTTTTAACTTTTAAGTCACACCAAAGGAACATTACAACAATCCTTTGCTAAATTATTAAAGAGATTTTCTTATCCTTGGATATTTTTTTCCTTTTTCATTACAGCACAGAAAAGTGATCATGTGCCAGTATGATCCTCCATTCTGTTATAAATAAGTAAAGTACCCATTTTTTGAGCACCATGCTACATTTTACAGTATTTGACTTTTTCAAAAGTTAACAAATATTATTGCCCAGTTTTTACTCTATTAAAATATGAAGATGTAATTTACCCTCAATATCTTATGGAGAATTGATGGAGATATTTTTATTTCCTTCATTTTAAACCATAACCTCTTTTTTTAGGAAGTTAGTCATTCCAGTCCCAGGAGATCGCTGCAGGAATTGTACAAGGTTGTGTCAGAGAGTCACAGTGATATTCCTCCCATCATAAGATAGAAACGATGCTACACACTGCCCACTGTTAATTTAGTTGCAAACAAGGCAGTCCATGTCTGCATTCAGCAAGACCTTGACAACATGAAGGGCATTGAGTTAATAATTGACAGGTAATGACCACCTCTAATAATAGAGTCAGTAGTATTATTGTAGCTGAGCCACACTATAGGCATCCTGTGTAAACTTGCTACATTGACTTACCTTCTAATATTCTAAATCATTATCACCACCTTCAAGCATCTCATAAGGAGCAATATGAACTAATCTCTTCTTGCCTGGATGACTGCAGGTCCAAAAACTCTCAGGAAATCAACCCTACCCAGAATAAAGCAGCTTACTGATCGGTATCCCATCAAACAATGTAAAACTTTATCCGCTCCATCACTGGTACATCATTGTTAAGATGTACGCTCTGCTAAATGTACTGTGTATGCTCTCTCCAGCTACTTCATCATAACCCATAACCTCTACCAGTGATAAGGGCTAGTTCAGGGGAACATCACCACCTTTACCATATCAAGTCATACACATTCCTCATTTGGAAAAATATCACCGATACATTCTCAAAGGAAAATATACATGAATAAAAAGAAATGTGTAATAAATGTTGGCCTCCCCAGCAGCACCAGATTCAAAATTAATGTATTTTAAATTAACTGTTTACTTCATAGCCTTTGACATCAAGGCAGCATTTGGCCGAGTATGGCATCAAGGTGCCCTAGCTAAAATGGAGTCACTGGGAACTAGGGGGAAAACCCTCCACTGGTTGGAATCATACCTGACACAAAGGAAGATGGCTGTGGTGGTTGGAGGTCAATCATCTCACCTTCAGGACATCACTGCAGGAGTTCCTCAGGGAAGAGTCCGAGGACCAACTATCTTCAGCTGCTTCATCAACGACCTTCCTTCCATCATAAGATCAGGAGTGGGGATGTTAGCAGATGACTGCACAATGTTCTGCACCATTCGTGACTCCTCAGATAGTGAAGCAGTTCATACCCAAATGCAGCAGGACCTGGACAATATCCAGGCTTGGGCTGACAAGTGGTAAGTAACATTCGAGCCACGCAAGTGCCAGTCAATGACCATCTCCAACAAGAGAGGCTCTAACCATCGTCACTTGATATTCAGTGGCATTACCATCACTGAATCCCCTACTATCAACATCCTGGGGATTACCATTGACAGTAAACTGAACTGGTCTGGCCATATAAACACCATGGGAACCAGAACAGATCAAAGGCTAGGAATCCTGCAGTGTGTAACTCACCTCCTGACTCCCCAAAGCCTGTCCACCATCTACAAGGCTCAGGTCAGGAGTGTAATGGAATACTTGCCACTCACCTGGATGAACGCAGCTTCATCAACACTCAAGAAGCCTGACACCATCCAGTACAAGGCAGCCCACTTGATTGGTACCCCTTCCACAAGTATCCCATCCCTCCACCATCAACGAACAGTTACAGCATTGTGTACTATCTACAAGATGCACTCCAACGACACACCAAGGTTCCTAAGGCAGCACCTTCCAGACCCATGACTTCTACTATCTAGAAGGATGAGAACAGCAGATACCTGGGAACACCACCACTTGGAAATCCCCCTCCAAGTCACTCACCATCCTGACTTGGAAACATATCGCCATTCCTTCAGTGTTGCTGGTTCAAAATCATGGAATTCCCTCCCTAACAGCACAGTGGGTGTACCAAAATCTCAGGGAGTGCAGTGGTTCAAGAAGGCAGCTCATCAGCATCTTCTCAAGGTCACCTAGGGATGGGCAATAAATGCTGGCTTAGCTGGCAATGTCCACATCCCATAAACGAATAGATATTAAAAAAACTCACCATAATGTGAGATTCTAACAAGCATTGAGAAATGGAAGGAGCATGAAGTGCAAATACAAAGAGATATTAAAAAGTGTCAATGCAGATAGATAATGTGGTTAAGAAGGCATATGAGATAGTGGCCTTCATTAGTCAGGGCACCTAGTACAAAAGCAGAGAGATGTGTTTCAGCTTTACAAAACAATGGTCAGGCCTCAGCTGCAGTACTGTATGCAGTTCTGTTCACTACACGATAGGAAGCATGTGACGGTGCAGATAGGATTCACTGGCATGTTGCCTGAGATGGAGCAGTTCAGTGTTGTGTATTTAATATTTCAGTCATAATTGAGTAACGTTGTAAATATATTGTTTGATTTAGCTTTCTTTGTTGTTTACATAATGCATTGCAGATTATCTGTAAAACTTAGTATATGTCATGTTTATACTTTATTGTCGCCAAACAATTGGTACTAGAATGTACAATCATCACAGCAATATTTGATTCTGCACTTCACACTCCCTGGATTACAAATATTAAATATTAAGAATATTAAGAATAGTTAAAATTAGTAAATATTAAAAATTTAAATTATAAATCATAAATAGAAAATAGGAAAATAGGAAGTAAGGTAGTGCAAAAAAACTGAGAGGCAGGTCCGGATATTTGGAGGGTACGGACCAGATCTGGGTCAGGATCCATTCAGCAGTCTTATCACAGTTGGAAAGAAGCTGTTCCCAAATCTGGCCGTACGAGTCTTCAAGCTCCTGAGTCATCACAGCACCATGTGATGTGTGCGCGTCTTGCTTAAATTAAAAACAAACATACATGAGTTATCTCCCAGCTCCCTTGTTTTCCTTTCAATTAGTTTTTATGTTTTAGAGAAATGCGGCCATTTTAAATGAACTTGAGATGATTACCTACCTATTGAAGTGCAGCAAGACATTTGAGCTTTAAAAAAAAACAGAGTGAGGTGTTCAAGTTAAAAAAAAAATTGCAGAACACATTCTTTGGAAGGGAAGGAACATTCAAGTTTAAAATAAGGCAGAAAATGGAAGAATTCATGGGTTCATAAACTGTGAATACCAGGTGATGTCAATCATACGTTTTTAAAAAAATGGAAAGGGGGGGCTGACTACATCAGAAATATATTTCAGGTGCATTGGATTAAGCAAATTACAGTATTTTGAAGCAAATGAAACAGCCAATGAGAAACAAGTGCCAATTTGCTGAGTGCATTCAGGCCTCAAGATTTAATGCTGAGTGCATTGCATTTAAAGGCATACAATTTGTTTAGAAATTTGACTGCTCCAACCAAACCAGCTGAAATGAGCTCTGCTAATATTGTGAAAGTAATACACGAACATTTAGAACCAAGACCATTGTTGATTGCAGAGAAGGAGAAGAAAGGTATGCAGGCAGTCAGAACCACTTCCTGTGGTCCCAGAGTCAACTCCTGCAACCGCCACAAAAGAGGCCCCGGAACCTGAAGTTGTTCACAGCCACAAGTCTCACCTGCCAAGCAGAGTGATCCATCCTTGCCTCCACAGTGCATAAATCTTTAGGCTGAATGGGACAATTTAAAAAATATACTAAGATGTGGATGTCTATATAGTAATTGTACTATATAGTAGACTATATATATAAACACTACATATATTGAGATGCATTCTAAACTGAGTTGCAGTTTATAGTTAAGTAGTGAGGAGCGTTGTGTATTTAATATTTCAGTAATATTTGACCAACATTGTAAATATATTGTTTGATTTAGCATTCTTTGTTGTTTACATAATGCTTTGCGGGTTATCTGTAAAAGTATGTAAATAGCATGCATTATCATGAGTTATCTCCCAGCTCCCTCGTTTTCCTTTCAATTAGTTTTTATGTTTGGGAGTTGTAAAACATAACAGTTAGTTCTGTGGAAAGATCGGAGAGGCTATGTCTATGTTCCATGGAGCAGAGGAGGTTAAGAGGGATCAGGATTGAAGTATATAAAATTTTGAAGGGTACATATAGGGTAGACTGCAAGAATTTGTTCATCTTATCAGAGGTGGATAAAACTAGAGAATATAGATTTAGGGTAAGGGGCAAGAGTTCTAGTGGGGATCTTGGAGAGTGGGGTCCTTTACCACCTAGGGAATAGTGAATACCTGGAATGCATATCTAGGAAGAATAGTGGAAGCAGAGTCAGTAGCAATATTTAAGAGGTTTACAGATGATCACCTGAATTGAAGGTATGGGACAACTGTCAGAAGATGGGATTGACATGGAAGGACAGCTGTTTGTCAGCATGGGGGTGGTAGGCTGAATGGCCTGTTTCTGTACTGCATGATTCTATAACTAAATATTTGGGCATCGTATCCAATAAAAATATTTTAAATACATTGGGATAAATGTATTTTTAGGCGGGAGGAGAAGATGGTCGTGCGACGCAGCGCGCGCAGCTCTCTGGTGAAATGATATCGTATCTGTTAAATAGGGGCCATGGACAACTCTGATTTGATGGAGACAGACGTGAAATCACAGAGGAACATCTGGAGAAATTTCTGAAACGCCGGCTCGCTGCCGTTGTTACTGGGCGATCGAGAATCTTCCGGAGGGAAGGCCCCAAAATCCCCGGCTTTGCCTGCTGCTGGCGACCAAGGCTGAGGTTAAAGTGTTCGGATAGAGATGGTGCTCGGTACTTGGTGTCAGAGGGCTGATCAGAGGCTCGAAGTTTTCAGACGACTCAGAGTCGGACTGTGGTCGGGCATGGCAGGGAGAGTTTGCGTGAGATGTGGAACATTCGAGAGACTTTGAACTGTTTTACTGTGCCATGGCCTGTTCTTCATCAAGTTATGGTATTGTTGCACTGTTGTAACTATATGTTATAATTATGTGGTTTTAGTTAGATTTTCAGTCCTGGTCTGTCCTGTGTTTTTGTGATATCACACCGGAGGAAATATTGCATCATTTCTTAATGCATGCATTACTAAATGACAACAAAAGAGGACTGCGTGTCCTCATAATCTAATCTAATCTAATAAATCCCACTGCAATTCTCATATTTGCACTGGGCAAAAACAGGTAGTTTTTCAGCAGAGACCGTAACAGCTGAGTTATTTTGCTGAAGAAGTTCAGCAGAGGAGTGAAAACTTTCAAAGATTTTCCAAATCTCAGACTCAGAATTCTGCCCATCTGCCCACTGAATGCCAGGGTGACAAGGCCCAAGTACAGTGATCATATTCAAATGACTGGGATAAGTTAGCTGAAAGGAATAAGCTGAGTAAAGCTTTCGATTTAATTAGTCTACATGCTTTTGTCGTTGTTTTACCGTTTGCCCGTGTGCACTTTTTTTCTGATTTTTAACATGACAATTTGTTGAAGAAGGTTTTATTGAAAACAAAAGATCCAGAATGATTTTGAATATTTGCTACATGATTTAGATGGCAGATTTGAAAGCCAGTGAAACCTGAGAGGGATGTTCACTGGACACCTACAGACAGAAACATGCTGTAGAAGTTCATTTGACGTGTGGTCACTGTGGTATCTGCACAACAACCTTTCATAGCCAGGTAATCTACATCAGTGATGTTGATGAGGGCTAAATTATTGGGCAGAAATTCATAAGTGACTTTCGTGCTCTTCTGAGAAAATGTGCCATGAGATCTCCTCCACCTTGTCTATCTGAGGAAGCTAGCTCAGCTCACTACCATCTCAAAGACCTTAGCTTTATCATAGGGTGAAGCAATTTACTAAAGGTGTCATTTTCAGCTCCTCCAGTAATGAAGTAGTCTGTGCCCAAATTTATTCAGTGAGTTTTGATCAACATTTTAGTGCTATTGTCATAAGAAACATTTGAAACATACAGTCACTTGGAGCTGGACAATGACAAAACCCAACAAAAGAGTCTGTACAGCTGGTCTTGATGTAATGGACCAATGGATTTACATTGTCTAATCTATTGATGTCAGTATCCCAGATATAAATATTAACTAGCAACTGATCAGTCACAAAATTACTGTGGTTACAAGTATACGACATAAGTGGGGTATTCTGAAACATCTTTTATCTTGCAAACTCTTCCATCATACACAAAAAATGACAGAAATATAAGGGAAAACTCTTCCCCAATGCTCTGAAAACACTCAAAGACAAGCAGCTCATCCTTCAGCTGTGCATAATATCCCTTTACCACCATCACACTCTGACTGAAGTATGCATCGCTTACAAATGTATTGCACCAACTTATCACAATCTTCTTGATTACCTCTCGGAAACCAACAATCTCTGATTCCTGAAACGATAACTTCATCAGAGGTACAGTAATATCTTCACCTCCCTGGATTTCCTTAATGTCACAAACCTTATTCACTTGTGAGAATATTGCTGTTCATATTAAATAGGGTCAAAATCCTGAATGATTGATTCTTCAGCTTCTGTAATACAGCAGTTGAAGGCAGTGATCTATCACTTTTCAAAGGTAATTTTTGAGTGGCCGCTCTGAAATGATATCATATTTGTAAGTAGGTACCGTGCACAATCCTGATTTGATGGAGACAGACGTGAGAAGCACGGAGGAACATCTGGAGAAACTTCTGAAATGCCCGTTTCGCTGCCGCTGCTACTGTGCGGTTGAGAATCTCTGGAGGGGAAGGCCCCAAATCCTTGGCTTTGCCTATTGCTTGGTGGCCGGGGCCGGGGTTGAAGCGCTCGGCAGAGATGGTGCTCGGTGTTCAGTGTCGGAGGCTTGAAGTTTTCGGACGGACTCAAGAGTCGGCTGTGGTCGGGTGCTTCCAGGGTGCTGCGTCGGCAAGTTTGCGGCGCTGAAAGCTCATGGCAGGGAGAGTTTTTCTTCCTTCAACCGTCTGCGTGAGCACTTTCAAGAGACTTTGAGACTTTTTTTTACCATGCCCGTGGTCTGTTCTTTATCAAATTACGGTATTGCTTTGCACTGTTGTAACTATATGTTATAATTATGTGGTTTTTGTCAGTTTTTTAGTCAGTTTGTCTTGTGTTTCGGTGCTATCATTCTGGAGGAACATTGTATCATTTCTTAATTCATGCATTACTAAATTACAATAAAAGAGGACTGCGCGTCCTCATAATCTAATCTAATCTAATAATCTAATCTAATTCAACAATACATTCTTGCCTTGCCAACAACATCCATACTCTGTGAATGAATAGAAGCAGTGATTTAGCAATTGTGGTTTTATATTTCAAATTCTATCTTGGAATAGATATTTTAAAGCTGTTTTATTAACATGTTTTCTTGATAAGACTGCTTGTTATAAAAACTTTTTGTTAGAAAGTCAATCATGATGGAAGAGTGGAGCAGACTCACTGGGCAGAATGGCTTAATTCTGCTCATGCCGTATATTTAATGTTTTATGGTCTAAACTATTCAGTGTCTAAAAATCATTGATTTCAAAATTTTAGTGAAACTGTCATTGTCCCACAATAGCAATCAATCAAAGTCCGATTATTTCTGATGTATGTAACTAACACCACATTTTGCTTCTGACATAACATTTGATTTGATATACTAATTTAATATTAAAATATTAATATCTAAATCCCAAGATAATTATGAAGGCATTCGTTAGTCTTGCGAGACCATGGATCTGTGCCTGGAAAGTCTTCACTCTCCAGGGCGCAGGCCTGGGCAAGGTTGTATGGGAGACCAGCAATTGCCCATGCTGCAAGTCTCCCCTCTCCACGACACCAATGTTATGCAAGGGAAGGGCATTAGGACCCGTACAGCTAGGCACCAGTGTCATCGCAGAGCAATGTCTGATAAAGTGCCTTGCTCAAGGACACAACATGTTCCCTCGGCTGGGGCTCGAACTCACCACCTTCAGGTCGCTAGTCCAATGCCTTAACCACTTGGCCAAGATAATTAAATGTATACATGCAATCAATATTGCAGCTCAAGGCATCTTCTCATTTGATAAGCTATTTAACATTAATAATATTTTGTCAGTGACATTCTACTTTTTCAGCTCCTTTTTTAAGCAAGTTGATTTTGTAATTTTAATTGCACACATGTTTTTGCTAATCACCCTTGTTTCGTTTAAGTGCTACAATTAGAAACTGCTGCATCACAGCCTGGTATGGAAACGCCAATGTCCCTGAAATGAAAATCCTACAGCCCCGCCTATCATGAGTAAAGCCCTCCCAACTACTGAGCACACCTACATGAAATGCTGTTGCAGGAAAGCAGCCCAGGCCCCCATCACCCAGGACATGCTCTCTTCTCACTGCTGCCATCAGGAAGAAGGTACAGAAGCCCCAAGCCTCACACTGTCAGGTTCAGAAAAGGTTACTACCCCTCAACTATCGGACTCTTGAACCAGAAGGGATAACTTCACTCAGCTTAACTTACTCCATCATGGAACTGTTCCCACAACCTATGGACTCACTTTCAAGGACTTTTCATCTAACTTCTTGATATTTATTGTTTATTTCTTCATTTGTATTTGTACAGGTTATTGCCTTTTGCACACTGGCTGTGCATCCTTTAGGGTGCAATCTTTCATTGATTCTATTGTGATTCTTGGATTTACTGTGTATGCCCACAAGAAAACAAATCTTAGGGTTGTATATGGTGACATATATGTACTTCGATAATAAATTTCGAACTTTGAACTTCCCTGCTCATAACCCTCAATTTCCTAATTGATAAGGAATCCATCTATATCAACCTTAAGTATACCAAAGGTCTCTGTTAGACAGCTCTCTATGGCAAGGAGTTCCAAAGACTCACAACCTTCTAAAATTCTTCCTTACATCAGTCTTATATGAGTACTCCCATACTACAAGATCATGTCTTCTGGACAGTTCCATGAGAGAAAGTATTCTCTCAGTATTTACTTTGTCAAGTTCCTTAATAATATTATGTATGTCAATAAAAATATGCTTCTCATTCTTCTAATCTCCAATGAGCAGGGTCCCGATCTTTGTATTTTCCTTGTTTAAGAACCACACTATATCATGGTCCATCCTAGTGAACAGTCTGTAATGACACAATATCTTTTCATAAGTTGAGACACCAAAATTATTCACAGCAGTATTGATATGACTTCAGTAGTTTCTTGGATAGTTGCAGTGGGGCTTCCTTACTTTTATACTGCAAACTCTCTTTGAAATGAGAACTAACAACATTCTATTAGCGTTCCCCATTATCTACTCTACTTGTGTGCCATCTTTCTAATATTTGTGAACAAGCACCTATAAAACCCTCTGTGCTGCAGCTTTTGACATTTTTTCCCTTTTGAATGATACTCTTTGTCGTTGCTCTTTGATCACTCCTTTCATCACTTCCTTGCCCACTCAGCTAAATCTATCAGTATCTCACTATGAATTGATTATAGACTCCAGCAATTTGTCTTCCCACCTACTTTAGTCCTGTCCATAAATTTTGCTGCTTATAAATCACCAAACTGAAAATGACCCTGTTATCCCTGCTTGCTGCCTCCTATTTGTTAGCCAATCCTCTACATTCATTGAGGCACCTTGTTGAAAACCTTTGGAAGTTTATATGCAATACATGGGTCAGTTTTCCTGTATCTACTCTGGTCAATACTTTCAGAAATTGAATAAATCTCTCAGCCACTATTTCCCCTTCACGAAGCCGTACTGACTCTGACTCATCAGGGGATGTGAATCTCTTGTAGAAATGGCATGTATACTTTTTTTTGTAACAGGGCCTGTCCCTTTGCTATTGTTCTTCTTTTGAGTCTATTACTATATTAATGCCAAATTAATCAAGTAAAACTCATTTCTTATGACTGTTTCATGATTAATTCCTTTGAAGTTAATTGCCAGTGACTCATAAATTGCACCCATGGCAGGTATCAATTGAACAGAAGCCCTTGCTTATTGTAGAATGCATGAGACATACTGTATATAATGGGATACACTCAGTGGTCACTTTATTAGGTACAGGAGTGGAGCGTGGTGTGATCTTCTGCTGCTGTAGCCCATCCACTTCAAGGTTCGATGTGCTGTGTGTTCAGAGATGCTCCTCTGCACGCAACTGTGGTAACACATGGTTATTTGAGTTACTATCACCTTCCTGTCAGCTTGAACTAGTCTGGCCATTCTCCCCGACCTCTCTCTTTAACAAGGTGTATTTGCCCACGGAACTGGCACTCACTGTGTTCTTTGTTTTTCACACCATTCTCTGTGAACTCTAGAGAACGCTGTGAGTGGAAATCCCAGGAGATCAGGCATTTTGAGATTCTCAAATCTCGCCATCTGGCACCAACAATCATTCCACAGTCAAAGTCACTTCGATCACATTTCTTTCTCATTCTGATGTTTGGTCTGAACAACAACTGAACCTCTTGAGCAAGTCTGCATGTATTTATGCGTTGAGACGCTGCCACGTGATTGGCTGATTGGATATTTGCATAATGAGCAGGTGTACAGGTGTATCTAACTGAGTGGCCACTGGAGCGTATTTGTGCTGCCAATAGTACCAGTGATGTCGTGCCAGTGGTTAATGTACAAAAGAAAAAGGTTTTGGTTAAACAATGGAAGATGTAATTTTACTAGAAATGTCAGTGCAGTGCTGCAAGGATGGTGCATTGTTGACGTCCTTTCTTCGGGATGGTAATCTAAACTGAGGCACCGATTTAGATATAAAATATCTCATGACACATTTTAAGGAGGAACAGGAAGTTCTGCCCATGTTCCAGCAAGTATTTATTACTTTACCAGCACCAATAAAAACAGATTAACTGCTCTATCTCCCCACTTGAGTACAAAGGCTGGAAAACTCTTCAAGAATGATCCAGCTTCCCCGATCATTTTGGGCTTACGGATTCCAGCACCTAACGACAATGGTATGCATCCATCTCTGAGGCATTTTCTGACTGACAATGTTTTTAACATTGTTTTATTTATTTTCTGCAATGTAAAACATAAAACTAGTTTTACTCCACCCCCAAGGTACTATGAAAGGCTAAAACATAGAGGAGAGTGGAAAGGATTTGTTTTGAAAAGGAAGACTTGTTTTTATCAGTTTCCATGTCTTTTTCATAACATCCCAATATGTTGTCGTATGTGAGTCAGGAGCTCCATGTTTCTTGGGATGCACATCACTAATGATCTCCCCTGGTCCCGCAACACCATCTCTTTAGTCAAGAAAGCACAGCAGCACCTCCACTTCCTGAGGAGTTTGAGGTGAGTGAGGCTCCCTACACCTACCTGAGCACCATCAAGACTGTCCTGACCAGCTGTATCACCGTCAGTTTTGGGAATTGCAAGGCAGCTGACTGCATGACCCTGCAGCAGATTGCAAAGACTGTTGAGAGAATCATCAATGTCTCTCTGCCTCCCCCCACCCCGTCCAGGACATTCACCAGAAACACTGTGTCTGCAGAGAACTCAACATTATCAAGCAGCCCTCCTAGCCATCCTAAGATCTCTTTGACCTCCTCTAGCCAGGCAGATGGTACCCCAGTATAAGAACAAGGCTGAGCAGCAGCTTCTTCCCCTGACTTCTGAACACTCTGCTTTCACCTAGCACACATTGTTTATTACAGTGGGTTGTCAGTCATATCCAGTAATGACAGGAGGTCAGTGCAGGGAAGTCTTTAAAGTGGAAAACCATTGAACTGGGGCAGTTCCACTCTCTGGACCTTGGAGGTTTGGGTCCAGAGGTACGAAGTGGTTGTCACAAACCGGCGTCTTCTTTGGTTGCAGTAGATGACCATGACTCCTTCTGTGCCTTGTCATGCCCTTCGTTCTCCATGAACCATTGCAGACCGCTTTCCTGGTAGTTGGATCTCTCTGTTGATCTCGTCTGCCCTCTCCACCGGAGCTGACTTCAAACACTAGGTCCGGCATATCGAAATCTCACTGGGGTATGCGGTTTGCCGGCTACTCTCACCTGATTAAGCTCGTCTGTCAGAGCAGTGTGGTCACTGTTGCATGCAAACAGCTACCTGGAACCACAGGTGGGAGCTGAGTGTCCAGTGGGGACTAACAGTGGGAGCTGCTCTAGAATGGACACAACAAGTCCCTTTCCCAGAGATGCCACCCTCCCTTGACACCCCGTGCACCCCAGCAGTAGTACTACTGTTGTGTATTTAATGATATGTCGCATATGCACTTTATGCCAACTTGAACATTTACAGAAAACTTTTTAAAATCTTCTAATGTTACTGTGATAGCATTACTTTATGTAATGTATAGGATATATGTACTGTGTTTTGCACATTGGTCCCAGAGGAACATTGCTTCATTCCGCTGTAAGCATGTGTCCTGTTGAATGACAATAAACTTGAACTTGATACGCTCCACTGTCAATAAGCCAATTTGGAACTGTAATCCAGAATGTAATTTTGGAAGCATGACTGCCAATTTATAGAAAGCCAGCTCCCAGTAATTAATGCAAAATAATGAAATGTGATAGTGTATCATGTTCAAGCAGCTGTCTCTATTTCCTGAACTTTAAATCACTTATCACTTTATTGGCAGTGATTCTCTACAGTCAGTTAAAAATTCAATACTATTCGGATTTCTCTTGGGAAGTACAGATTATAACAAATCCTTATTATTTCATTCAGTGGGACACAATTTTCTGAGTATTTTAGTAGATGAAGATTCTATAAATCATTGTGTTTGCCTTTAAATTAATAAAGCTTTATAAAAATTAATGCACTCTTCATTGGAGACCCTTGATATTTGCAGTCACAGGTGCACTTCATGGAATAGCTCTGAGCTGGTAGACTGTTCAAAGATGACTACATCACCACCTTCACAACTTTATAAAGACTGTTGAGGACTGTGCACCAAAGAGAGCAATCCAGGTGTTCCAAAACCAGAAACCATGGATGAACCAGGGGATGCACTCCTTATTAAAGACCAGCACTGTAGCATTCAAATCAGATGACCTGAATCTTTACCAAAAATCAAAATATGGCCCCTGTAAAGCCATCAGAAATGCCAGGATGAAGGTGCTGCTGCCTATCTTTATTGATTTTTGGACTGTTGGTCAGGAAGCCATGGAGGGATGTGCTGACTTCTAGATCTAGAAGTTTGGAAATGAGTTTGCTTGAAATCATGGTACCAAAATTGCAGCTACTGTACAGTCAATAAATAGGAGTCTGATGCCGTGGGTACCTTTGTTATCCAGATGTTCCAGAGATAAATGCAAAGCCACCGAGATGGTATTCACATTCGGAGTCACCATGCTCCGGACGTACCTCATTTGAGATTGATCTTGATGATTTAGGCAATGTCTTCAAAATTACCAATTTGGACATCATTGATTTTATGATCCACAGAAAAGAATCATACTAGTACTCCTATTACCAACTATTCTTAATGCTCAGGAGTCTGAACAAGAAGTTGTAACCTGTACGATTACACTTCCTATCAAATCTCCCTGGTTCCACTTTCACATGCATTTTGTGCATGGAGGTGTACTTGGACTTCTCCAAACACTTGACAGAAGAGAAATTATTAGATGATGCTCTTATGTTGGCCATTAATGCAGAAGCAATAGGAAACAGATGTGAAAACAAACTGTTGATTAGATAAAATCTGATACTTACCAGATGTTGAGATAGGAGGGAAACAGGAAAATAGATGAATCAACCAGACTGAGGGCAGGAAATGGACTGCTGAAAAATCTTTTGAATCTGGAATGGTGGCAGCTGTTATTCCACTTGGTATTCCCCAACCTGAGAGACAGAGATCCTAATATCGGTGGTACAGCAGTGGAAACTACAAGCAGTTTCAAACTCCTGGGAGTCCAGTTCTCGCACAACCTCTCATGATCCCAAAACACATTCTACATAATAAGGAAAGTTTACCAACACTCTAAGGAGATGGAAAAAGCTGGACAGTACACATCTGTACTCATGTCCATCTACAGATTCACAGTAGAGAGCATCCTAAGATGCTGCATCACTACATGGTATGGAAACTGTACTGTGGTGGATAGGAAGTACTTCAAGAGTCTCTGTTGTTGGGGTCGACCATGGATGTTCTGTTCTAGCTATCTACATTTCGCAGTGAGTTGATACACAAGCCAGCGTAGTACAATCTGGAGAGCCAGTTGTTGTCCATGCATAGGGTTGCCAACTGTCCCGTATGAGCCGGGACATCCCGTATATTGGGCTAAATTGGTTTGTCCCATACGGGACTGCCCTTGTCCCGTATTTCCCCCACTAAGGTAGAGCGTTCCTTTGAAACCGTTCTTTTATCCGAAATAGCGTAAAGCACAGAAGTAATTACAATGAATCTATATGGGAAAAATTTTTGAGCATTCCCAGACCCAAAAAATAACCTACCAAATCATACCAAATAACACATAAAACCTAAAATAGCACTAACATATAGTAAAAGCAGGAATGATATGATAAGTACACAGCCTATATAAAGCAGAAATAATGTATGTACAGTGTATCAGAATTGGGAAGATTAAGCCAAAACCGATTTGTAGAAAAAAATCGGCATGTATATGTATGCGCACGTTATGCATGCACACACAGGTGCCTGCGCAAGGCTTCATAGTCACTGTAGTCTTTCTCAGGGTAATCACAAGTGTCCTGTATTTGACTGCTACTTTTGTCCCTCATTTGGGAGTGAGAAAGTTGGCAACCCTGTCCATACAGCAGGCTCCCTTCCCCATGCAGCTGATGAATCCAAAGGAATAGCAGGGAGCAAAACAGTTTGCCTCCAGTGGCATCACAGGAGTTGCCCCCTTAGCATTGAATTCAACATAGGACTGCCTTAGGGACTCCAGCTCTGGATTTTTCCTGAGGGTTTACTCCCAGAGTCTTGACCAGGCAACATAGGTTTGGGATCAGAGTATTCCCTCTCCTGGTTGAGCTGCCAACCACGGCTAATGAGCCCCATGTGCCTGAAGCAACTGGTTTTAAGACTCTAGCAACCTGCCTTTGACCTTCTCCTGTCAGTAGAAATGGATCTGCCAGGTTAGCTAAGATACATGTGAAGACTTGGTTGTCAGAGGCTATTTGAGGCACACACAATTGGGAGCATTTAATAGGTAGTGGGAACTTATGCCCACTAACACAAACCAGCTCCCCCCCCCCACCACCACCTTCAGCTCCTTAAGGAACCAAGGCTTTACAACTGATAGTCAAAGCTGCCCAACGCGTCACGGGCACCGCTTACCCACCATCAAGGACATATATGGAAAGTGGCTGGAAAGGGGCCAATAACATAGAAACATAGAAAAAACCTACAGCACAATACAGGCCCTTCGGCCCATGATGCTGTGCCAAACATGTACTTACTTTAGAAATTACATAGGGTTACTCATAGCCCTCTATTTTTCTAAGCTCCATGTACCTATCTAGGGGTCTCTTAAAAGACCCTATTGTATCCGCTTCCACCACCATTGCCAGTAGCCCATTCCACACACTCACTACCCTCTGCATAAAAAAAACTTGCCCCGATATCTCCTCTGTACCTGCTTCCAAGCACCCTAAGAACTGTACCCTCTTGTGTTAGCCATTTCAGCCCTGGGAAAAAGCCTCTGACTATCCACATGATCAATGCCTCTCATTATCTTGTACACCTCTATCAGCTCACCTCTCATCCTCGGCCGCTCTAAGGAAAAAAGGCCGAGTTCACTCAACCTCTTCTCATAAGGCATGCTCCGCAATCCAGACAACATCCTTGTAAATCTCCTCTGCACCCTCTCTATAGTTTCCACATCCTTCCTGCAGTGAGGTGACCAGAACTGAGCACAGTACTCCAAGTGGAGTCTGACCAGGGTCCTATATTTGTAACATTACCTCGCGGCTCTTAAACTCAATCCCACGGTTGATGAAGGCCAATGCACCATATGCCTTCTTAATCACAGAGTCAAGCTGCGTAACAGCTTTGAGTATGCTGTGGACTCAGACCCCACGATCCTTCTGATCTTGAAGTATCACACCCACCCTTCTCATGGACTGTTTGTCCCACTTCCATCAGGAAGGAGGCTATGTAGCATCTACACCAGGACCACCAGACTCAAAAACAATTACTTCCCCCAAGTAGTAAGGCTGATCAACATCTCCACCCACTAACCCACCCCTCCACACTTTATCATTTCCTGTCAGGATCACCTTATGTACATATAATCCTATACCAAACTTCACTTTACAATCAACCTATATATAGAAGCTACCTTATGTATTTATATTTATTGTGATTTTATTGTGTTCTTTATCTTAGTGTGTTTTTTGTTCTGCTTCTGATCTAGAGTAACAATTACTTCATTCTCCTTTTCTCTTGTGTACTGGAAATTACGTTAAACAATCTCGAATCTTGAAATTTATTTCCTGCCAAAGGTGGATTAAACTCGTGCTTTCAGATTTCTGCTGCAGGTCTCTGAATACAAGTCCACAATTTAACTACACAAGGAATCAACAGTGTTGAAACGTTTGCCAGACAATCAATTAACATAAGAATTTTGTTTGGATTTAATTCCTATTATCTGTTACCTACTTCTTATGATAATTGGTTCATCGAAAATCAGAATCAGTCATAAAATGTTTAAAAAACTTCGAAAAACATGTCCTAAAGGATGAATCACTCATATTAAAGTAAGATTGCAACATCTCTTTTTAAAGTATTTGACAGATTACTGAATCATTATAGTAATTAAGTACAATTTGTCAAGATAACAGTAGATCAATTAGTACAGACAGCAATTTAGTTTCTGCAACAACTTCCATTACTCTACCAATACTGCTGCTTGTCCCCTGTGGTGTTCTTTGTCATTTTGCATTTTTGAAGAACTTCTGAGTACTGCTTTGAGATTTTTGAGCCTATTTGGTAGTGATCTCCAGTTATCTGAGATTCTACAATGTAATCAGAAATATATTGAGCACAATGTAATCAGAAATATATTCTTCCTCCTTCTGGTTCTGAAGTCCTCTGGGATCCCTAAATGTGGATTTATGTTTATATTCTATCTTTCACATCTCTTCGAGTATGGTCCAGACGTGTTTTACAGCCAAAGAAGTACTCTCAGTAAAATTAGGGATTTATTTTTTAAACATGTGATTCCATTTTGGCAGCTTTAAAATATTCCATATGAAGATAGGTGGAGGGGCAATTAGTGTTGAGGAAGCAGGAAGTCTACAGAAAGACCTGGGCAGATTGGGGAATGGGCAAAAAAGTGGTAAATGAAATATGGTGTAGGGAAGTGCACGGTAGAAGGAACAAAGGCATAGACTATTTTCTAGATGAGGAGAAAATTCAAAAATCGGAGGCACAAAGGGACTTGTGTTTCCTTGTGCACGATTCCATAGAGGTTCACGTGCAGGTTGAGTCGATGGTATGGAAGGCAAAGGCAATGTTAGCATTCATTTTGAAAAGACTAGAATATAAGAGCAAGGATATAATGTTGAGGTTTTATAAGGCATTGATCAGACCACACTTGGAGCATTTTGAGTAATTTTGGGCCCTTATCTTAAAAAAGGTGTTGGTATTGGAGAGGGTCCAAAGGATGATCACGAAAATTATTCTGGGAATGAAAGGGTTAACGTATGAGGAGCATTTGATGGCCCTGGACCAGTACTCGCTGGTGTTTAGTATAATGAGGGGGATCTCACTGAAATCTATGGGATAGAGAGCTTGTGGGGATGACATTTCCTAGAGTGGAGGAGTTCAGGACCAGAGGGCACAGCCTCAGACTAGAGGACATCCATTTAGAACGAAGATGAATTTCTTTAGCCAGAGGGTAGTGAACCTGTGGAATCCATTGCCACAGGCAGCTGTGGAAGCCAAGTCATTGAGTATACTTAAAGCGAAGGTGGATAAGTTCTTGATTAGTCGAGGTGTCAAAGAGTACGGGGAGAAGCAGAAAAATGTGGTCAAAAGAGATAATAAATCACAAATAATGGAATGGCAGAGCAGGCCGGATGGGCCGAATGGCCAAATAATATCCCTATATCTTATGGTTTTATGGTCAACTCTGCCAACTGTGAAATGCTGCTGTACGTGTTTCAGGATTGTGCCTTTTCACGGTGTTGCAAAGCCCTGTAACAAATCCAGACCACTCCTTGTGGCCCCTAGGTGCAGAGAATGCAGCGTCAGGGTATCGGTAAGAGTGTGCATGGATGGACAGTGAGTGGAGATTTTGGTTGGTGTAGCTGGGAGGACAAGGCAAGTGTGTCAATGTTCAGAATGTATTTATGCATCTGTATGTGAGAGTGAGAGATTCGCCCTGACCCTGTTGAATGACTCTCATCGTAAATTAACAAGGCTGAAAAGCACCAATCTATTGTGGCTTCACGCACTTATGTGTGCACACTATGGAAGGTTTAGTTACTATCTTGCTCATATATTGTTATGAGTATATTGATGATGGAAAGGAAATATTAATTAAGAACAGTAGCATTTAAGAGGTAATCTTCTAGTTGCTGATCTGGAGGATTGAAGTGTGCAGCAAGCCAGAGAGTTTATGAGAACATTTTTACATTCACATTTCATGAATTTTGAAATTTGGTCACTCATCTTCTTAGTGACTACTTCAAATCACATTTTAACTCAGCAAGGCTTGATGTCATTTTGTACCCTCACATAGCAGTAGCTGGCGACAGTTCACTCCTCGTTGTTTTCTCCTCCATTAGGGTATCACTCTAAGTTTCTGCTATTTGTGTGTTGGGCTGGTACTTGCTTCAATAATACAAGTATTGTATTATTGAACTAAATGAAGATGTGAACTATACTGTATTATGGGCCTTCCTTTAAAAAATAAGAATCTTATTTTTCATACTCATCCAGAAAATTTCCATTTCCACAACATTGCCCACATTGCCCCAACATTTCCCTCTAAAATAATTGAAAATAATTAATTGCTAAAAGGAATATCAAAGATACTTATCACACAAACAAATAAATTACAATGTTGGAATAACAGGCTTTCTTCCACTGACAATTTCTGGCCATTTCTCCAGTAAACGTTCTTGCATTATACAGTATAATTCTAATAGCAGTATAGCCACTAGATTGGCAATGATTGTTAACAATCGATATTATATATGACACAGATGTGACATTTCTTGAGTAAGGAAAACAAAAAAGGTACATAGACATTGAGAATAATTGTACAATGTCTGTGTGCTTTGCATTGCAACAGAAACTTCTGGTTATTTGGGTTGATGATCTGTGTTCCCAAATCTAAATGGTTGTGATTCTCCAAGAGATTGTTGTCAAGCTATGATATTCTCACTCTACAAGGTTAATCATGCACACTCCAGTACCTCCATATGTGTGTTAGTTAAGCAAATCTTTATGTATTTGCCTTTTACTCTTCCTATGACACCCTTTACTTTGACATTGGTGCTCTCCTCTGCCATGACTCTATATATCTGTGCTGTGTGTTGAGGTACCACTACCTTCTGGCATTTATGAGACTATCATTCCATTGCGTCTGCTCCATCATTTGATCATGGCTGGTGCATTTCCCATTCTCCTACCTTCTCCCCATAACCTTTCATGCCCTGACTATCAAGAACCTATCAACCTCTGTATTAAATACACCCAGTGATCTAGGCTCTACAGCTGCCTTTGGTAATGAATTCCATAGATTCACCACTCTCTGGCTAACAAAATTTTTCCTCATCTCCATTCTAAACAGACATCCCACTATTCAGAGTCTCTGTCCTCTGGTCTTACATTTCCCCACGATAGGAAACATCGACTCCACTTCCACTCTATCTAGGCTTTTCAGCATTTGATAGGTTTCAATGAGATTTCCTATCATTCTTCTAAATTCCAATTAGTACAGGCCCAGAGCCATCAAATGCTCCTAATATAATAAACCGTTCATCCCTTCTCCAAGCAACATACATCAAAGTTGCTGGTGAACGCAGCAGGCCAAGCAGCATCTATAGGAAGAGGTGCAGTCGACGTTTCAGGCCGAGACCCTTCGTCAGGACTAACTGAAGGAAGAGTGAGTAAGGGATTTGAAAGTTGGAGGGGGAGGGGGAGATCCAAAATGATAGGAGAAGACAGGAGGGGGAGGGGTAGAGCCGAGAGCTGGACAGGTGATAGGCAAAAGGGGATACGAGAGGATCATGGGACAGGAGGTCCGGGAAGAAAGACAAGGGGGGGGTGACCCAGAGGATGGGCAAGAGGTATATTCAGAGGGACAGAGGGAGAAAAAGGAGAGTGAGAGAAAGAATGTGTGCATAAAAATGAGTAACAGATGGGGTACGAGGGAGAGGTGGGGCCTTAGCGGAAGTTAGAGAAGTCGATGTTCATGCCATCAGGTTGGAGGCTACCCAGACGGAATATAAGGTGTTGTTCCTCCAACCTGAGTGTGGCTTCATCTCCACAGTAGAGGAGGCCGTGGACAGACATGTCAGAATGGGAATGGGATGTGGAATTAAAATGTGTGGCCACTGGGAGATCCTGCTTTCTCTGGCGGACAGAGCGTAGATGTTCAGCAAAGCGGTCTCCCAGTCTGCGTCGGGTCTCACCAATATATAAAAGGCCACATCGGGAGCACCAGACGCAGTATATCACCCCAGTCGACTCACAGGTGAAGTGATGCCTCACCTGTAAGGACTGTTTGGGGCCCTGAATGGTGGTAAGGGAGGAAGTGTAAGGGCATGTGTAGCACTTGTTCCGCTTACACGGATAAGTGCCAGGAGGGAGATCAGTGGGGGTGGGGAGGGATGGGGGGGACGAATGGACAAGGGAGTTGTGTAGGGAGCGATCCCTGCGGAATGCAGAGAGAGGGGGGGAGGGAAAGATGTGCTTAGTGGTGAGATCCCGTTGGAGGTGGCGGAAGTTACGGAGAATAATATGTTGGACCCGAAGGCTGGTGGGGTGGTAGGTGAGGACCAGGGGAACCCTATTCCTAGTGGGGTGGTGGGAGGATGGAGTGAGAGCAGATGTATGTGAAATGGGGGAGATACATTTAAGAGCAGAATTGATAGTGGAGGAAGGGAAGCCCCTTTCTTTAAAAAATGAAGACATCTCCCTCGTCCTAGAATGAAAAGCTTCATCCTGAGAGCAGATGCGGCGGAGACGGAGGAATTGCGAGAAGGGGATGGCGTTTTTGCAAGAGACAGGGTGAGAAGAGGAATAGTCCAGATAGCTGTGAAAGTCGGTAGGCTTATAGTAGACATCAGTGGATAAGCTGTCTCCAGAGACAGAGACAGAAAGATCTAGAAAGGGGAGGGAGGTGTCGGAAATGGACCAGGTAAACTTGAGGGCAGGGTGAAAGTTGGAGGCAAAGTTAATAAAGTCAACGAGTTCTGCATGCGTGCAGGAAGCAGTGCCAATGCAGTCGTCGATGTAGCAAAGGAAAAGTGGGGGACAGATACCAGAATAGGCACGGAACATAGATTGTTCCACAAACCCAACAAAAAGGCAGGCATAGCTAGGACCCATACGGGTGCCCATAGCTACACGTTTAGTTTGGAGGAAATGGGAGGAGCCAAAGGAGAAATTATTAAGAGTAAGGACTAATTCCGCTAGACAGAGCAGAGTGGTGGTAGAGGGGAACTGATTAGGTCTGGAATCCAAAAAGAAGCGTAGAGCTTTGAGACCTTCCTGATGGGGGATGGAAGTATATAAGGACTGGACATCCATGGTGAAAATAAAGCGGCGGGGGCCAGGGAACTTAAAATCATCGAAAAGTTTAAGAGCATGATAAGTGTCACGAACATAGGTCGGAAGGGATTGAACAAGGTGTGATAAAACAGTGTCGAGGTATGCAGAAATGAGTTCGGTGGGGCAGGAGCAAGCTGAGACAATAGGTCGGCCAGGACAGGCAGGTTTGTGGATCTTGGGTAGGAGGTAGAAACGGGAAGTGCGGGGTGTGGGAACTATAAGGTTGGTAGCAGTGGATGGGAGATCCCCTGAGCGGATAAAGTCAGTGATGGTGTGGGAGACAATGGCCTGGTGCTCCTTAGTGGGGTCACGATCGAGGGGTAAATAAGAGGAGGTATCCGCGAGTTGTCGCTGTGCCTCGGCAAGGTAGAGGTCAGTACGCCAGACTACAGCAGCACCCCCCTTATCGGCGGGTTTAATAATAAGGTTAGGATTAGTGCGGAGGGAGTGGAGAGCAGAGCGTTCCGAAGGAGTGAGGTTGGAATGGGGACAAGGTGCGGTGAACTCGAGACAGTTGATGTCCCGTCGGCAGTTAGCAATAAAAAGATCCAGAGCAGGCAGAAGACCAGAGCGGGGTGTCCATGAAGAAGAGAAGGGTTGAAGACGGGAGAAGGGGTCATCGGTGGGGGTGGAAGAGTCCTTGCCGAAGAAGTAGGCTCGGAGACGGAGACGGCGGAAGGAAAGTTCCGCATCATGGCGAACACGGAACTCGCTGAGGTGTGGGCGAAGGGGGACAAACGTGAGGCCCTTACTGAGAACAGAGCGTTCTGCCTCCGACAGTTGAAGGTCGGAGGGGATGGTAAAGACCCGGCACGGATGAGAGCTGGGATCAGAGGGGGGAGGGGGGAGGCTGGGGGTGTCAGTGGAGAGGGGAGGGTTGGGGTGAGAGGAAGATGGAGCCTTTGAGGGCCCAGGAGCTGACGGTGGGATCTGAGGAAGACGGGGCTGCGGAGTGGTGGTGGGGGAAGGGGAGACGGGAGTCACAACAGCAGCACATTCTCCAATGTCAGTGCATCATTTATTAGGCAAGGGGCCCAAAAGTGCTCATAATATTCCAAGTAAGGCCTCAGCATTACATGCTTGTTTTTGTATTCCAGTCCTCTTGAAATGAATGCTAACATTACATTTGCCTTCCTTACTACCAATTCAACTTGCAAGTTACCTTTAGGGATATCTGCACGAGGACTCTCAAGTCCCTATGGACCTCAGATCTTTGAATTTTCTGCCTGTTTTGAAAATAGTCTTTGCTTGTATTTCTTCCATCGAAGTGCATGACTATACACTTCCCAACACTGTATTCAATCTGCCAATTCTTTGCCCATTCTCCTAATCTATCTGAACCCTTCTGCAGCCTCCCTGCTTTCTCAACACTGCCTGCCCCTCCATCTACCTTTGTATCATCTGCAAACTTGGCCACAAAGCAATCAATTCCATCATCCAAATCATTTGCATACAGCGTAAAATGAGGTGGTCCCAACACTAACCCCTTTGGAACACCACTAGTCACTGGCAGCCAATCAGAAAAGATTCCCTTTTTTCCCACCCTTTGCCTTCTGCCAATCAGCCAATGCTCTATCCATGCTAATGGAATTTTATCTTGTTGTAAGCAGCTTCACGTGTGGCACCTTGTCAAAGGTCTTCTAAAAATCCAAGTATACAACATCCAACAATTCCCCTTTGTCTATCTTGTTTGTTATTGCCTCAAAGAATATTTGCAATTTTTCATTCCCTCAGAACCATTCCAAAATTAGTGATTCTTGAAAGTGCAAAACTTCTGCCTTCACAATCTCTTCAGCTACCTCTTTCTTAAGCCTGGCGTGTACACCATCTTTTCCAGGTGACTTATCTACATTCAGACCTTTCTGCTTCCCGAACTCCTTCTCCCTAGTAATAGCAACTTCACTTCTACCCCTGCCACTTTTGAACATCCGGCATACTGCTAGTGCCTTCCCTACTGAAGACTGATGCAAAATACTTATCTTGGTCATCCGCCATTTCCTTGTTCCCCATTATGAACTCTCTTGCATCATTTTCCAACATCTAATATCTACTCTCGCCTCTCTTTTACTCTTCATCTACCTGAAAAAAAAAGCCCCTTCGGTATCCCCTTGATATTATTGGCTAGTTTACCTTCATATTTCATCTTTTCTCTCTTTATGTCCTTTTAGTTGCCTTCTGTTGGTTTTTAAAAATCTTCCCCATCCTCTAACTTCCCACTACCTTTTGCTCTATCATATGCCCACTTTTTTGCTCTCTGTAATCCCCTTTACTCCACTGATACATTTGACTATAGCTTCTCCTTCTTAAATTGCAGGGTGAATTCTATCATGTTATGATCACTAAGTATTCCTTACCTTAAGCTCTCTAATCAAATCCAGTTTATTACCAACACCTAATCCGAAATAACTGAATCCCAGGTCGACTCACCCACAAGCTGCTCTAAAGAGCTATCTCGTAGCCATTCTACAAATTCTTTTGCCATCCAAAGTCAGCACCATTCTGATTTTCCCAATCAACCTGCATAATGAAGTCCCCCATGACTATTGTAACATTGCTTTTTTGACATACGTTTTCTATTTCCTGTTGTAATTTGTAGCCCACATCCTGGCTACTATTCAGAGGCCATCAGGGTGTTTTCACCCTTCAAGTCCCCTAACACTACCCACATTAATTCTACATCTTCCCATTCTGCATCACCTCTTTCTCAGGATTTGTTTTTGTTTTTTTTACCAAGAGAGCCATGCCCCAAACTGTGCCTACCTGCATGTCATTCTGATATAATGTGTATCCTTGGATATTAAACTCCCAACTATAATCTTCTTTCAGCCATGACTCACTAATGCCTGTAACTTCATACCTGTCAATCTCTAGTTGAGCTACGAGATCATCCACTTTATTCCACATTCCATATATTTTCAAATATAACACCTTCAGTCCTATATTCATCACCCTTTTCGATTTTGTGTCCCTGTTACACTCAACTCACCTCAATGACTGCAATTTTGCCCTATCATCTGCCTGTCCTTCCTGACAGTGTCTCTACATACTGATTCTGCCTGTATATGAACTGCCCCATCACTCAGTTTCCCAACCTCTGGCCAGGTTAGTTTAAACCCTCCCCAACAATTCTAGAAAACTTCCCTGCAGGGCTATTGTTTCCCCTCAGGTTTAGGTGTAACCCAACCCTTTCATACCGGTCATGCCTTCACCAGAAGAGATCTCAATAACCCAGAAATCTGAAACCCTAACCCCTGCACCAGTTCCTCAGCCACACATACACCTGTCAAGTCATCCTATTCTTACCCTCACTGGCACGTGGCACAGGCAGTAATCCAGAGATTACTATCCTGGAAGCCCTGCTTTTCAGTTTTCTACCTAGCTCCCTAAAATTGCTCTTCAGGACCTCCTCCCTTTTCCTACATATGTCATTGGTGCCAATATGTACCAAGATTTCTGGCTGTTCACCCTCCCCCTTTAGAATGCTGTGGACACGATCTGAGATGTTCCCGACCCTAGCACCTGTGAGGTAACATACCATCCAGGTGTCTCTATTGCGTCCAGAGAATCTCGTGTCTACTCATAAATATGGAGTCCCCTATCACGACTGCAGTCTTCTTCTGCCAGCTTCCCTTCTGAGCCTCAGCGCTGACAGTGCCAGAGAGCCAGTTGCTATGGTTCCCCTGGTAACCTTCCCCATACATGTATCCAAATTGGTATATATTATTGAGGGGAATGGCCACTGGGGTACTCTGCACTGGCTTACTGTTTTCTTTCCCTCTCCTAACAGTCGCGTAATGACCTACCTTCTGCAACTTAGTGGTGACTACCTTCCTGTAGCTCCTATCTATCACCTCCTCACTTTCCTGTATGAGCTGAAGGTCATCGAGCTGCAGCTCCAGTTTCTTAACATTGTGTCTGAAGAGCTGCAGCATGGGGGAAACTGGTGCAGGTGTGAGTTCATGTGAGTCTCATCATCACTCTCTCCCCTATTGTTAAGAGTGGCATGCCATTACATCATTTGTCCCTCCTGCTTCTTTTTGGCCACCACCTGTTGCCTTTCCCTATCCTATATTTCTGGTTCAAGCAGCAGTTCAGATGTTGAGATAAGCATTCTAGCTCCTCCAATCACAAGCCTCTCTTCAGGATTTATTTCACCCTTTGAATTGGAAATATGGCGAAAAGCTTTTCAAACGTTCTTGCCTTTCCAAAACCCTGGAAAGTGACTGAAATACCAATCCCCTGAGAATCTTACAATGTGGTCTGTTGTAAATTATAGCTGATTGTCCATGACCAGCATCTCAGGGATATTACATCAATTTGTCGATGATCGTCAAGGAATGGGTGCCTTCAAAGATGTTTCTCTAGAAATTTGGAACATTATCACCAGAAACATCTTAACATTGGGATATAATATATCAGACTTCTGTCCAGACTCTATCTGAGATGTGTTGAGAGTGAAATATTCCCTTTGACCTGTTGTTTTGTGGAGTTCTACACTTCTTGCATTGCAGACATGTCAGGGCACTCTATTAGAGAAGAAAGAGTTGTCAAAATATGCCATTGCCCTTCCATTCAGAGAGAGAGAGTACCTGTCTAATGGTATGTCACATTGTATTTCCATAGTCCATTATCATTTATGAAGATCAATTCCTGAGAATTAGATCTCCATGAGTAAACAAAGGTCTTCATTTCCAACACTTTATCATCAACAAAGCCTTCTCCTTAGAGAGCGAACATTCAGTCAAATATCATACAGTAAGTAATGGTTGTATTATCAGCTCTACATGCAATCTCTGATCTTGTCATGGTCCGGTCCATGAAGTCCGCATTCCGGTTCATAGTCCGGTCTGTGGACATGACACTCCGGGTCTTCCGGCTGTCCCCTGTTTCAGTTGGGCTTAATCATAGGCACCTGATGCTCGTCTTGGGGCTGGGAATATAAGTGACCCTGGGATCATGTGTGGGTGCTGGTTTTTTCTGGTCAGTATTCCCTTGGAGCTACCTGCTGGTGGAAGGCTAGAGCAGTCCTTTGTGATCTCTAGGCCTGGTTGGAGGACCACTGCTTCATGGAGCCTTGTGGTCTCTAGTTGGAGCAGTCATTGGGGTATGAATGCAGCTGTTTCTGGGGCCAGCTGAGAGGCTGCCACTCTGAGCTGGATATGGATTTGGCTGTTTCTGTAGCTAGCCAAGGTTGCTGGCTGCCCCAAGAGTTGGAGCCACCCTGGATTGAGCTCCCTTCCTGTCCTTGCCTCTGTGGGGTAAGTCAGGTTGTCCTTGCTATTACCCTGTGGTTGGACCTGTCCTTGCCTCTGTGGGGTAAGTCAGGCTGTCCTTGCTATTACCCTGTGGTTGGACCTGTCCTTTCCTGTCCTTGCCTCTGTGGGGTAAGTCAGGCTGTCTTTACTGTTACCCTGAGGCTGGACTGTTCCCTTCCCCTCTCCATCTGAATCCCTGACAGTTTCCTTGGCAGTTTACCTTGGCAGTCATCCTGGCCCTGCATCCTAGTAAGCACCCTGGCCTGGCCCTGTGTCCTAGGAATGATCCTGGCCCTGTGCTCTGAGGAGGAGTCCTGGATCTGTACTCAAGGGCCTAACTGAGTGGAGCCTCGAAGAACCTGAGCCATGTCTAGTCCTGTAGTCATATCATGTCCTTGCCTAGTTCTGGGGTCTGAGCCTGAGTCAAGACCCAGGTTCTGGGTCCTTGTCCAGTCTCTGGCTCAGAGTCCAAACCCAGGCTCCTAGTTCCCATTTCCTTGTCCTGGCCCTGCTTTCCTAGCCAAAGTCCTGGCCCAAGTCTGTATTCCTGTCCCAGCTCCTAGTCTGTGTCCAGTCCTGTCCCTAACTCTAGTCCAGTCTAGTTCCCAGTACTTCAGTGTCTGTGTTGTGCATTTGTGTCTGCTCCCAATGCTTCCTTATGACATCTCTTTTCTTCATTTGGAGTACTATGATGGTCTCTCAGGTGCAAGCATGCTAAATGTTAGTATGAAAGGAGTAATGTCTCATCCCCTGACCTGTAAAGATAACTGATTCTGTGAAGATATTAACTGTAGAGAGACTCAATTGATAGAATTGTTAGTTTAATGTTAGCATTTATAAAATCAACGGAGAAATGATAGTCACATTATCATCTTATTGGCTACCACATTAATAAATTGATCATGGCCACACATCTATTGAGTTATTTGATTTCAATTCTGTTAAAACTTCAAAATTAACTAAAATATGCAGTAGAATGAGATGAGTTCTATGAGGAAGGATTAACTGTCTGGAGTTTTATCAGTCATGGGAGGTGTGATGGGCCTAGGCTGATGAGAATCCAGTTTAATTACTTTGGAGGAACCAATATAGCCCAATAATATAACATCTTATAATTATGAATTATCACCAGATGCTTAGCACTGAGATTCCCTAAAAAAAAAAGCAAGGAAACTGAATGATTTTGCAATCTTAAACACTTGGCTCATATTTGTATGGCCCATATCTCTGAAAGGTTTTCTTGAGCTAAAGACTACTCTCAGATACTAACCAATGGCTTCTGTGAAAATATAGACCATTACCCATGAGAGGGCTGGAAACAGGAATGCCACACATTTTAACTAGAATCCCTGAGATATAACAGTGTCCCTGACAATGTGTTCAGATAGGAACCCCCACCATCACCCACCCCACCCCACCCCAGTTCAATGCCACTTCATATCCTGATCATCAAGTGGTACATACTGTGGTGGCAATTGATTCACCTTCCCATCATTCCCTTCTTCCATCTTTCATCGGCATTTCCTGCTGCCCTTGCCTCTTCCTGTGCTCGGTGCTGTTCTTGTTTGCTGAACTGTGCAGTTAGCATCAGAAGAGAACAAACTGAAGACTTTCTGCTGTGATTGTGAATATGGAGGGTATTCTCTGAAAGATAAAGGTAACAACATCTCATTTTTGGGAGACATTTCAATAATTGTTTCTAATATCCATATGCTGCTATGATTTCACATTAGAAGAGCATTCAGCTGCAGTGGGCTGGAACACTCGGGGAGGAAGGGACAGCTTTTACTCTTTTATATTATCGTTGAGAGTGGGTGAGGCTCCTGAAAGATGAAAGGCAGCTGTGATTGGCTTAGTGCAAGCCCCACAGTGCATTGAATTGACCATGAAGAAATTGGGATCAACTTCGACCTGAAATGTAGAGAGAGGATGGTGTTGTGATTCATGTGGAATTTTCAGTTCTTATTTGATGTAACACTATTTTAAATTTTAGTCATGTTTGGGCTGCTGCAAAATGCTAATTTCAATGGCATGGATACCCTAAGTCTGTATCTTTATGACAATAAACTTGAACTTGAATGTACTTGATGGGAAGTCTGAGGCACTGCACAACTGTAATCTATGATAGCTAGAACCTTGGAGAAACCAGGAGTGCTGGGCAAATCTATGCATCCATTCAGTAACCTGTTCTTGGCTGAAGGAGGAATAGGGGAGTTATTTCCAGAGCAATGAACATTAGTAAGGATATAATGAACACTGCCAATGATGTTGGACTTCAGTGCAATCTAGATGATATCTGTTGTGTTTTTAATATTTCAATAATATTGTAAGTATATTGTTTGATTAAGCATTCATTGTTTATATGATTAATTATGGTTATGTACAAAGTATGTGAGGGCATACAGCAACATGCCACCATGTTATATGTGGGTGCCTCGCTTAAAGTAAAAACAAAGTTAGACTTGTATTCTTGGCTCCCTTATTTTCTTTTCAAATAGTTTTTATGTCGTGGAGTTACAAAACATAACAGTGGCGACGTGGCATCTTAAAAATAAACCCGATTATGATTGCATACCTGTTGAAGTGCTGCAAGACAGTTGAGTTTTAAAAAAGCACAGTGAGACGTTGGAGTTTTTAAATTTAAAAAAAAAAGCAGTGCAGCATGAGCCTCTGGAAAGGAGAGTGAAAAGAACATAATTATGTTTAAAAAGGCAAAAAATTAAGGAGGAGCTTAGGAGAACGATGGCACCTAATGGCGACTCCTTTACTTGCATCTTCAGAAACAGCTTCATTTCTATCTTTAATATCTTTATTTTTCCCTTTCAAGGTTCTTTTGCAGACCCTGACATGAGTTACACACTGACTTTGGTTCTTTGTGGGAATGGGACCTGCTCTCAGGGCCTCACGATTGGCCAGTATTTGATACGCCAAGGACGCAGCCTAGAAGAGTAGTGCACCTTCAGGGTTCTGGGATTTTCTGGCTCTGGAGGCTGGCAGACTTGAGGTCAGTAATGCCGCAGGAGACTGGTGCGTCGTGGGAGATGGAAGATTGAAAGCAGCAGGCTGGCTGTGTGACCAGAGACCAGAAGAAGCGACGCAACAGACTGTTAACATCGTAAATCAGTGAGTTGTTTGTTATGTCTCCCCTCTCACAGTGAAACGGGGATACCTCTTCTCCCTTATTATGGAGAGAGAGCATCTGGTATGTCAAATTACCGGGTGAATGATTAGTCTTTAGGGTACTGCACATCTGTGTCTTTATTGATGCTTTGCTGCATGCTTGAGTGCTCGGTGGGGGGGTGCAGATGATTTTTTTTTGCTGCTGCTTATGCGTGGGTGGGGGGAGCTGTGAGGGGGACTTTGGGGTTCTAGCATTTAACTGTCATTCATTCTTTGGGGCACTCTTTTCATTGTTGCAAAGGAAAAGAATTTCATGATGTATATTGTATACATTTCTGACATTAAATACCTTTGAAACTTTGAAAATTGGACAAATTCATGGATTCATAAACAGTACTGGGTGATAATCATAAATTTTAAAAATGTGGAAATGTCTGACTACATGGGAAAGATGGACGTTCGATTGCTCAACGGATAATTGGCTCGTGTATACTTAGCTGATCGAGCAGTATTTTAAAACCAATGAGAACAGTATCAATTTTGCTGAGTGCATTGAATTTAAAGACATGTAGTTTGCTTAGTCTAACTACTCCAATCAAAGTGTCCGAAATGAGCTTTGCTGATTTGTTAACGTAATGCAGAAACATTTAGAAACAAAAGCATTGTTGATTACAGCATAATTTAGGCTTCATAAGTGGAATGAAAAGGAAGGAAGTCAATTTCAGCATATGTGGTTGAATTGAAGAGATTGAGCATTCTCGGTTTAATGATGCACTGAGAAATCATTTAGTTGGCGGAATCTTACAAGAAAGCATTCAAAAATGGCTCATAGCTGGTACAATTTACATTTAAAAGAGCAACTGAAATAGCTGAATCAATGGAAACAGTAGACAGATGCAACTGAGTTGCAGTCAGGAATTAAAGTGAGTGTGAACAAACTTCCAGCATCTAGAGGGAGGCCTGCCTGCCCAAATAAATTATGTTAGCATTGTGGCAGGGGCTCACATGTTCAAAGATTCAAGATTCAAAGTGCATTTATTATCAAAGAATGTATAAATTATACCAACTAAAGATTTGTTTGTTCACTGGTAGCCACAAAGCAAGAAACACGAAAGAATCCTATTATAGAAAAATAAATGAAAATAAAAGTCTGACACCCGATGCGCAAGAAAGAGAAAAAAACACAAATCATGCTCTTTGTATGTGTCCTACTTTGTTGCAATTTCAGCAAGTTTTCCCTTTAACTTTTCATTGGTTTGGTATGTGACTAAATCCTACTGAAAACATCATTAAAATACCTTTTCTGAGATAAGTTCTGTTAAATTATCACCACAAGCACTGAAGGGGCGAGTGGGAAAATAGGCTCTAATACCACTGGGGCCAAAGCTGAGTTCAGTCGGGTGTCAGTGGGATCTGAGTCACTAGAAGGTATGAGTGATAGATGGGGGGAGTAGGGAGGCATTCCCTAGTAGACAGGAATGGTCACAAGGAGTGGCTGGGGCTGAAGATGAGATGAAGCCTCAGAGTCAGGAACCCCCAGAAAGGTTGGCATATGATGCACCTAAGAAACAGTGTTGAATCCATCCCAATAGTGAGATATGTTGCTTCTATTTACAAATGGATTGATGGTCCTGAAATTATAAAATTCATTTGAGTACTGTTATTAATAATGGTTTAATACACTCCAGAGTCCTGAGGACATGATTATTATTGGTGGAGGAATAATGTCCTGGTTAAGATTTCTACTACTATGCTGTGAAGTATTCTTGTTTTAATATTTTTGTGCAAAAGCAGTATATCCTGTTAGCAAGAGTGTTTTGGCTTTGGATAAAGATAAGGAGCCATTTTGTCTAACTTAGGATTGTTGGGTCAGCCAGTTGGGTTTGTTTTGGTATGTGTTGTAACTTTATGAACAGTTGGATGCAATGGATGATTCGGGAGAGCTGGGTGGGATCAGATTTCTAAAGAACATTTGTCTGGTTTGGGGTCTTTTGTCGGGAGGTACAGAGAGAAGAGTACCAGGGAAGAAGCCTGGAAGATCCCACCCGAAGGGGAGACTCTGTTACAAGGAATGCTTTGAGACGAAGGATTCCAAGAAGGTAGATTTTACCTGTGGTTGATGATGGGAATTTAGCGCTGTGAGTAAAGTGATACACCCAACTACTACAGAAACAAGCTCCAATGTTTATGTGCACATTTAGCCTGGTTTAACTGTAAAGGACCTTTTATTTTTCTTTGTTAACTATTTGAAGCTGAAAAGTTAGTAAATATACTTTATGATGTACGATCTGTCATTTCTTGGTGATGGATAATTGTGTATGGAGCAGTCGTTACACAGCATTAACTACAATCTATGTTCCTTAACTGGAACATCCTAACTTTTCTGTTTGGCAAAGTCCAAATTATACCAACTCTAGACGTGTAACTTACAGGAGGTGGCCTTCTCACTATTTAGTCACATGGTCATCAGCAGAGCTAGCTAACGAGCCAAGTTTGTATACGGGCTTGGTGAGAGGGTTGCATTTATATAATTCAGTTTGATTATATGCACAAAGTACAAGTATGTGATTGGCATACATAATTATGTCACCGAGTTGTATGCAGGCAGCTCGATTAAAGTAAAAACGCAGTTACACTTGCATTCTCGGCTCCCTTGTTTTCCTTTCAATTAGATTTATATATGTTTCAGAGTTGCAAAACAATAGTATAATTTGGTGCACATCTGGCATTGAAACCTGTTGTCCCTTCAAGCACAATTCACACTGGAAAATACCTGATTGATGCAAAATATCCTAGAATTAATCATTAGCACATTGCACTCTGGGAGAAGTCCATTTTCATTTGTACAGCTTGATTGAATTAAAGGCAAACTTGTTTTTGCTGAAATTGCATTCATAGTGGGTATGACAGTACTGCCAAAATAATGTTGTGGACTGGAGTATTCCTGGCTAATTATGCATAAATACGGCAGCACTTCAGGTGAGAATTTAATGTGGATATCTAAAAACTGAGGTGTTCAGCTATTTCATTCTTTACTTCACAAAAACAGCAATTTCCCTGATGAATAAACCTATCACAGATATCTTGTCATTTTAACACATACTGCAATAACCAATCATTCCCATTGGATATTAATTTTTACAATAAGGAGTTTCATTTCTTCAATTATTCCTTCACCAGGAGTTTAATAAAGGAACAGATGCTTAAAAAGTAATTTAAACTTTTAATATGCATTTGCTCTTTCTTAATCTGCTCTTTCTTTCTCCCTTTTATGCTGTTACAATTCCCTTAATTACAATCACCAGGAGAGATCTGTATTGCATTGGAATATGCTGTATAAGCCATGATTAGACACCCAACCATTAAAATTGAAATAAGTGAACCCATTTCATAATATGAATTGCATATTCAAATGAAAGATTTAATAAATCAGCATTTTAAACAGTATTCATATAACTGAATTAAAATAGCTTTCAGGGTTCACTGTCGGGACATTTAAGTATTCTAGTTTGCCTGCAGTATTCTTTGATTGTATTAACTTCTTTAAAACTACACCTAGCAATGCCTGTATTCAAGAAGAGTTCAAAGTTTGAAGTAAATTTCTTATCAAAGTATGAATATGTCACCATATACTTCCTTGTGATTCATTTTCTTGCAGGCATTTACAGGAAAGTAATAAATCCAATAAAATTAATTTAAAACTATACATAAACATGACAATCAATGTGCAAAAGAAGACAAAATAGTGCAAATTAGTGCAGATTTTCCAAGATGGTGCACTCAGACACAGCAACCACTTTACCTCGGGGTGTAATAGCTTGTCCGTGTCCTGTACATCTTAGTTATGATTGGAAAATGCTGCTGGCTGTTAAATATACTGTGCACAGCAATTCCACCATGCCAGTAAACTGCTGGACTAGAGAGGAGCTCCACAGTTTGACTTATTGTGCACGCCATTGTCTGTTACAGACCTCCATGATCGACATCATAGGAAGAGGTCTGCAAGGAAACAAAGGCGAAAACGTGCTGGAATCCGGGAAAAGCTTGCGTCAAATCCCTTCAGGCCGGCTCTCCCCTCATTCTTACTGGCAACCGCACGTTTGCTTGAACATGAACTGGACTACCCGTGCCTGAGACCGAACCAGTGAGAGAAAAACATTTGCACACTCATTCTCACAAAATCTTGACTTCATGTATCCATACCAGATGAGCCCATCCAGCTGGCGGGTTTCAGCATGTTTCCAGCTGACAGGAATCCAGCGGTCTCAGGCAAGACCCATGATCTTTGTGTTTGCATAGATACGAACTGGTGTATGGACACTTTAGCAGTGGCATCCCACTGTTCACCCATGATTGAGTTCATGTTAGTGAAGTGCAGCCTGTTTTATATACCGAGGGATTTCACTACAATTGTGTTGGCAGCAGTATATAACCCTGCCCCCCCCACCCCCCACCCCCCACACACTCTGCTAATGCTGGCAATGTACTGTGTGAGCTCCAATTCAGCATCAGTGACTTTCAAACCAAGCACCCTAAAGGTGTCTTCATTATTGCTAGCAATTTTAACCATGCAAACCTAAAAACAGTCCTGCGTAAATTCCACCAGCATGTTGATTTTGCTACCAGAGGTGAAAATACTCTCGACCTGGTTTACACTAACATACTAGGTACCTATAAAGCAGTTTCCCAGCCCCACATTGGACTCTCAGGTTGCTTATCTGTAATGTTAATTCCAGCATACAAACCAGTGATCAAACAGGTCAAAACATTTCTAGAGATGGTAAAACTCTGCCTGAGAGTGTAATCTTTGCACTGCAGGACGGTTTTGATAATACAAACTGGAGAATATTCATGGAGGCTGCTACCTACAGCGACCATGTTAACATCGAGGATATGTGGATTCTGTGACCAGCTACACAGAAGCGTGCTGACGATGTTACCATCGCGAAACACATCTGGGTGAGGGCAGATCAGAAGTCATGGCTCACTGCAGAGGTCTGTGCATGGCTGAGGGATTGTGTGCTGCCTTTAGATCAGATGTGACAGCTCTCAGGGAAACAACTGTGATTTCCTGCTCCATCAGGAAGGTGAAATGGGAGCATTCTCAGAGAAATTTATACCAGAGACACGAGACGCATGTGGTAGGGAACCCAGAGGATTACAGACTGCAAGTCAACCCTGCGCATCAGTGACCAGGATGCTTCACTCCCTGAGAGGCTGAATGATTTCCACGCCTAGTTTGATGTGTAGAACTAAGTGCTGGTGAGGAAGGCACCCCTCCCCTCAGGGGAGCAGACACTCTGCCTGGCTGAAGCTGAGGTGAGGAAGACCCTGGCCAGAGTCAATCCACACAAACTACTGGCCTGATAATACACCAGGTTGGGTTCTGAAAGGCTGCACAGCCCAGCAGATGGAGGTTCTGACAGATATATTCAACATCTCTCTGGAACAATAATTGTCCCCTCGGTTTTCAGGGTGAAACATTCATTCCAGTGCCAAAGAAGATGATAGTAACCTGCCTAAATGATTATTGTCTGATGACGTTAACATCAACTATTATGAAATGCTTTGAGCAGCTGGTCATGGAGTCATTCTCCTGGCTACACTGGGGCCTTCCTAGTTCACTTATCACTCAAATCGATCCACTAATGATGCAATAAACTCTGCCCTCCTCTCTGTCCTGTCCCTCCTGGAAAATGGGGTCTCCTATGCCAGACTGCTGTTTATAGACGTCAGTCCAGCGTTCATGAGACTGGAAACTGTCCTCGCTGGGTCTCAACACCTCCCTCTACAATTGAATGCTAGACTTCTTAACAGTAAGGTCATAGTCTGTCTGTGTGGGCAGCAACATCTCTAGTCGCATTGCACTCTATCCTCCATAGATAGAGTTAAGTGCACCAAGTTCCTGGGAGTTTACTTCATGAATGACCTCACCTGTTCCCTTAATATCACCTCCTGAACAAGAAGGCACAGCAAGCTCCACTTCCTAAGAAGACTGAGGCAAGTAAAACTCTCCACTCACCCCCAGCAATCTCCATTTCATCTTCATCTGGTCTGGGAGAGGTTGAACAATGGAACAGAAGTCCCTACAAAGGGCTGTGAGAACAGCTGAGAGGATCATAGGGGCTTCCCTATCATCCATTGGGGACATTTATTAGGAGCACTGCAAATTCAGGGCCCTTAGTATTATTAAGGATCCCACCCATCCATCAAGCATCCTCTTTGACTTTCTACCATCAGGCAGGAGACTACAATGCATAAGAACAAGAACGGTCAGAATGAGAAACAGTTTCTTCCCCCAAGCCATTAGGTTTCTGAACTCCGTGCTGCATTGTATTTGAAATGTCACTGGTTAATCTGTTCTGTACCTTAACGATATTTGATAGTAATGCAGTTTAGTTTGTTACTTATTTGTGATTCATCTGTAGATTTTATCCTTTCCTCCATTAGTTTTCGAGTGTTATGTGTACTACTGTGCTTTACACCATGGTTTGGAGAAATGTTGTCTTGTTTCTACATACACTGTATGGTTATATACGTTGTATACATGCATATAGTTAAAAGACATAAACTTGACATGAAATTTAAAAACTACATAAGTAAATAAATAATACTGAGAACATGAGTTATAGAGTCCTGAAAAGGGAGTCCATTGGTTGTGGAATGAGTTCAGAGTTGACATGAGGAAAGTTATCCATGCTGGTTCAGGAGCTTGATAGTTGAAGGGTAATAACTATTTCTGAACAGAGTAGTGTGGGACCTAAGACTCCTTTACTTCCTGCCCGATCATAGTAGCGAGAAGAGAGCATAGCTTGGATAGTGGGGGTCCTTGATGATGGATGTCGCTTTCTTGCAGTAGTGCTCCTTGTAGATGTGCTCAATGGTGGTGAGGGCTTTGTGATTGGCTGGGCTATACCACTATATTTGCAGACATTTCCATACCAGGCCACGATGCAATCAGTCAGGATACTCTCCTGCACGTCGATAGAAGCGTGTCAAAGTTTTAGATGATGTGCTGAATCTATGCAAATTACTAAGATAGTACCAGGTGCCCACTTTATGATAGCACTTACATGCTGGTCCCAGACAAATCTATGATCCAGTTGCAAAGGCAGAAATTGAGGCCTAGATCTTGGAGCTTAATAATTAGTTCTGAAGTGATGATAGTGTTGAATGTGAAGCTCTAATTCATGAAGAACATCCTAATATATGGATCTTCATTGTCCAGATGTCCAAGAGTTGAGTGAAGAGCCAATGAAATGTCATCTGCTGTGGACCTGTTGTGACATTGGGTAAAATGGAGTAGATCCAAGTCTCCTTAGGCAGGAGTTAAGATGCTTTATGAGCAAGTTCTCAGAGCACTTAATCACAGTGGATGTAAGTGCCTCTGGACAATAATCTTTGAAGTAGAATACATTTTAATGGACCTTTATAATAATTGTTTACCAAAACATTCTGGCATAAGTACAACTTATGAAAGTATGGAGAAAGATTCCTTCTTAATCAAAATTCATTCCGCCCTTTTATGGAACAGCAAGGTTCAATGCATTGGAGATAAAATTCACAACTCTGTGATAAGTATCCTCCTTCTCTTTCTCAATGAAATGGGGCAAAAGCAAATACTAATTCTCTTGAAAATAAAAATATTAACTACAGAATTTCTTGTGTTTATGATTTGCTGCTCCACTGCACAGACTCTCGTGTTTATAAACTAGTGAACCAGTGTTGTATTATATAATGTTTTCTAATGAAAGATATTTAGAGTCATAGAGCCATAGAGAACTTCAGCACAGAAACAGGCCCTTTGGCCATTGAGTCCATGCCAAATCTCATTGCCCTGCACCTGGACCATAGCCCTCTATATCCCTACTATCCACGTACCTATCCAAACCTCTCTTAAACATTGAAATTGAGCTCTCATACACCACTTGAGCTGGCAGCATGTTCCACACTCTCACGACCCTCTGAGTGAATTTGTTTCCCCTCATGTTCCCCTGAAACTTCTCACCTTTCACCCTTAACTCATGACCTCTGGTTATAGTCCCAATCAACCTCAGTGGGGAAAAAAAAATCTGCTTGCATTTATTCTCTATACCCCTCATAATTTTGTATACTTCTATCAAATCTCCTCTCAGTCTTCTGCATTCTAAATAATACAGTCCCAAGCTATTCAATCTTTCCTTATAACTCAGGTCCTCCAGACCCAGCAACAACCTTGAAAATTTTCTATACATTCTTACAACCTTGTTTATATGTTTCCTGCAGGTGGTGACCAAATCTTCAAATTAGGCGTCACCAACATCTTGTGCAACTTCATCCCAACTTCTGTACTCAATACGTTGATTTATGAAGGCCAATGTACCAAAAGCTTTCTTTATAACCCTATCTACCTGTGACACTACTATCAATGAATTATCGACCTGTGTTATCAGATCCCTTTGTTCTACCACCCTCCTCAGTGTCCTACCGTTCACTGTGTAAGAACTACCCTGGTTGGTCCTACCAAAGTGCAAAACCTTGCGCTTGATTTCCATTAAATTCTATCTGCTGCTTTCCAGCTAATGTAGATCCCTCTGCAAGCCATGATAGCCTTCATCACTGCCCACTACACCCCCAATCTTGGTGTCATCCACAAATTTGCTGATCCAGTTAGTGACATTACCATTCAGATCAATGATACAGATGACAAACAGTAAAGGAACCAGCACCGATCCCTGTGGCACACCAGTAGTCACTGGCCTCTGGTCAGAGAGACAAACAGAGTGGCCTGATGAAGGGTATCCAGACATTCCTTGAAAAGAGCATCCCGAGAAAGGGTCTCAGCCCAAAACTTTGACTGTTTACTCTTATCCATAGATGCTGCTGGCCTACTGAGTTCCTCCAGCATTTTGTATGTGCTCCATAAAGTTGGAGCAGCTTTGGCTCACTTCTATAGATTCTGTATCCATCTCCCAAATATATACAGACGCAAAGACTGATTTTAAGATTCCCCCCTCATCTGTTTTGTCTCCACTCATGGATTACCATTCTGGTCTTCCAGAGGACTAATTTTGACCCTTGCAATCTGCAGATTCCCTTAAGATTCACCTTGTCTGCTAGAGCAAGTTCATGCTGCCTTTTAGCCTTCTGCTTTCTTGTGTTCTCTTGCATTTCTTGCACTCCATAAGCTCCTCATTTGTTCCTTCCTGTCTACACCTGCTAGGCACCTCCTTTCTCCTCTTAACCAGGGCCTCAATCGCTATTGAAAACCAAGGTTTTCTATACTTAGCTTTACCTTTTATTCTGACAGGCACATACAATCTTTGTACTCTCAAAATTTCATTTTTGAAGGCCTCTTAATTTCCAAGTACACTTTTGCCAGAAAACAGCTTGTTCCATTCCACACTTGCCAGATCCTTTCTGATACAATCAAAATTGGCCTTTCCCCAATTTAGAATCTCAACCCACGGACAAGAACTATCTTTTTTCATATTTATTTTGAAACTAAAGATATTGTGGTCAGTGGATGCAAAGTTTTCCCCTACACAAAATTCCGTCACCTGCTCTGTCTCATTTGCCTATAGCAGATTCTGTATCACACTCTCTCATTGGGACTTCTACATGCCGATGAAGGAAACTTTCCTGAACACATTTGACAAACTCAATCCTATAAGACCATAAGATATAGGAGCAGAATTAGGTCACTTGGCCCAGTGAGTCTGTTCCGCCATTTCATCATGGCTGAACGATTTTTGCTCTCAGCCCCAATTTCCTGCCTTCCCCCTGTATTCCTTCATGCCCTGACCAATCAAGAATCTATTAACCTTGTCTTAAATATACATAAATACCTGGCCTCCACAGCTACCTATGGCAATGAATTCCACAGATTCACCACTCTCTGGCTAAAGAAATTCCTCCTCATCTCCATTCTAAAAGGATGCCCCTTTATTCTGAGGCTGTGTCCTCTTGCCTTAGACTCTCCCACTATAGGAAATATCCTCTTCTTACCTCTCGTTCTAGTGAATATGTGTCCAGAGTACTTCAAATGACAAGCCATTCAATCCTGGAATCATTTTTGTGAACCTGCTTCAAAACCTCTCCAGTTTCAATAGATCCCTTCTAAGATAAAGGGCCAAAACTGCTCACACTACTCCAAGTAAGGCCTCACTGGTGCTTTATAAAGTCTCAAGTTATATCCATGCTTTTATGTTCTAGTCCTCTTGAAATGAATGCTAATATTGCATTTGTCTTCCTCACTACAAACTCAATCTGTAGATTTGTCAGGCAAGATTTGCCCTTGAGGAAACCATGCTGACTATGGTTTATTTTACCATGTGCCCTTAAGTAACCCAAAACCACATCCTTAACATTCAACTCCAACATCTTCCCAGCCACTGAGGTCAGACTAACTGGTCTATAATTTCTTTTCTTCTGCCTCTCTCCCTTCTTGAAGAGTGGAGTGGTATTTGCAATTTTCCAGTCTTCCAGAATCTAGCGATTCTTGAAAGATCATTACTAATGCCTCCACAATCTCTTCAACCACCTCTTTCAGAACCCTAGGCTGTCCACTATCTGGTCCAGGTGACTTATCTACCTTCATAGCTTTCAGTTTGCCAAGATCCTTCTCCCTAGTAATGGCACCTTCACACAAACACAATGACCCCTGACACCTGGAACTTCCAGCATGCTGCTAGTGTCTTCCACAGTGGAGATTGTTACAAAATACTTATTCAGTTCATCTGCCGTTTATTGGTCCCCCATTACTTCCTCTCCAGCATCATTTTCCAAAGGTCCAATATTCACTCTCACTTCTCTTTAACACTATGTATTTCAAGAGTATTTTGGTATCCTCTTTAATATTATTGGCTAGTTGATTTTTGTAATGCACCTTTACCTTTTTAATGACTTTTTTTAGATGCGTTCTGCTGTTTTTAGCTCTCCTTCTCAAAATTCTGAATGAATTTGATCATATTATGATCACTTTCCCCCAAAGGTTCTTTTACCTTAAGCTCCCGAACCATTCCAGGTCTTTGCACAGTAGCCAATCCAGAATAGCTGATCCCCTAGTGGGCTCAACCATGAGCTGCTCTAAAAAGCCATCTCACAGGCATTCGAGAAAATTCCCCTCTTGGAATCCAATCTATTCAATCATATTGAAATCCTGCATGACTATTGTAATATTGCCCTTTTGGCAAGCATTTTCTATCTCCTGTTGTAATTTGTAGACAGCATCATTACTGCTGTTTGTACATCTGTATTTAACTCCCCTCAGGGTCTTTTTACTCTTGCAGTTCCTTAGCTGTATCCACAATGATTTAACACTTTTTCACCCTATGCCATCTCTTTCTAATGATATAGTTTCATTTTTTACCAACAGAGCAACACTTCCCCTTCTGTCTTCCTGCCTGACCTTTCCACACAATGTGTATTATTGGACATTAAGTTCCCTGCTATAATCTTCCAGCCATGATTCAGTGATGCCTACATCATACATGCCAATCTGTAACTATCCAACAAGTTCCTCAACCTTATTCCGGACACCACACGCATTCAAATATAACACCTTCAGTCCAGTATTTACCCTTTTCCATCTTTTACTTTGTAACTCATCCTGTTGATTACAATTTTGTTCTATCATCAGCCTCTCCTTGCTAGGAGTCTCACTGCACATTGCCTCTGTTTGTAAACCAGCTACCTCATCTTCAACACTATCACTCCAGTTCCTATCGCCTTGCCAAGTTATTTTAAATCCACATGAACAATTTGAGCCAACCTGCCCACAAGGATATTGGACCCCCTCAATTTCAGGTGTAACCATTCCCTTTTGTACAGGTCATACCCTCCCTCAGAAGAGATCCCAATGATCCATATATCTGAACCCTTGCCCTCTACACCAGTTCCTCAGCCACACATTCACCTGTCAAATCATCCTATTCTTACCCTCACTGGCACGTGGCACAGACAGCAATCCAGAGATTGCTTCCCTCAAGGTCCTGTTTCTCAACTTTCTACCTAGCTCCCTAAAATTTCTCTTCAGGACCTCCTCACCTTGTCTACCTATGTAATTGGTACCAATATGTACCAGGACTTCTGACTGCTCACCCTCATCCTTGAGAATTCCAGGGACCTGATCCAAGACATCACTGATGGCGTTGCTATCCTGTGCACAGAATATCGTCTCTGTTCCTCTGTCTAAGGAATCTCCTATCAACACTGCAGTCCTCTTCACCTCTCTGCTCTTCTGAGCCACAGCACCAGACTCGGTGCCAGAGACCTGGTCGCCGTGGCTTGCCTCCGGTAGGTTGTCCCCATCATTAGTATCTATGGTTGTATAATTATTATTGAGGGGAATTGCCACAGGTGTACTCTGCACTGGCTGACAGTCACCCATTACCTGTCTCCTGCAACCTAGGGGTGGCTACCTCCCTGTAGCTCCTGTCTAATCACCTTCTCATTCTCCTGTATGAGTTGAAGGTCATCGAGCTGCAGCTCCATTTCCTTAATAAGCTCTCTCAGGAGCTGCAGCTTGGTGCTTTCGGTGCACCTGGTGCAGGTTAGTTTATCTGGGAGACTGGAGGTTTCCCAGAATTCCCACATCCCACACAGAGTACAAAACACTGCCTCTGGAGCCATTCTTACCAAACTACTATGCCCTAACAGACGAGCAATGAACAAATAGGAAAAGAGAGAGAGTAACTTACAAGATATTTTACCTCACCCAAAACTAAGCCTGTTGAGCCAAAGCCACTCTGAAGACTGACATACTCAGAGGAATGGCCACTCAAAGGATTGCTGCTCCACTTGCAGCTGCATTACTTACATTCCCCCTTTCTAATGAATCTCTCTCGCTGATTGATCAGTCAACTCAGAGAAACTGCTGCGAAACTCTGCCTTTAAAATCTCAATCACCATCCTGATTAAAAGGTAATTCTTGTTATGCAACCCTGATGCAGATTGTCCAACTCCCATTTAGTCCTTTTACAGTATGTGATTCCCAGTCAATATGTGGAAAGTTAAAATCACCTACTAAAATAACCTTATATTTCTTGCAACAGTCTGTGATCTCTTTACATGTGTGTTCTTCTAAATCCCTATGACTATTGGGTGGTATGTAATATAGCCCCATTGATGTGGCCTTACCTTTCGTATTTCTCAGGTCCACCCATAATGTCTCACTAGTTGTGTTCTCCAGTTTGTCCTGACGGAGCACTGTTGTGATAGTTTCCCTGACAAGTAACGCCACCTCTCCTTTAATCCCTCCCACACTGTCACGTCTAAAACAAAGGAAACCCAGAAAATTGAGAAGAATTGGTATAAAAATGAACATTACCTCAAGCATAAAGGGACAAGGTAGCATAACGTTTTGCTATAGAGAGCTGTCAGAAGTTGGTATGCCTCAGTAAGTTCTTATTGACCCTAGCCAAGCCAATAATAAAATTATCGAATGTGCAGATATCGAGAAGGAAGACTAAACTAAAATCAAAAGTACCAATAACTTGTAAGTAGAAAATAAAATTATCTGTGCAAGAAGTATCAGCAAAGGTTTTAATACACTAAGCAGCTAACTTGCATTTTTCTACTTGAACTTTGTAACCTAATGTCCTCAGCTAAGACCTGCAGACAGCAGCCAGTCTTTCATAATCAAAATGCAGCACTGAGTGCAGATAGCTGAAAAAAAGAACATGCACCCGCACATGATTTAGTCACTTGTCTGTTCTATGATTAAAAAATATCTTGTGCTACGGATATACTTGCTTTCTCCTGATTAAGTATATCTGCTTGTGTAACTTGCATGCCAGTGGTCATGTATATTCATCTGTTTAGAAGTATAAATATATGCTGAAGTTGCTCTGTAACCTGCAGCCTTGAACCCTTCTGCAAGCTCTCCATGATAACATGTCGAATGAAGTTATCACCGCTTGAAGTCTGTTCTTTAAAGTAGTTTTTCTTCCACGTTATCTTTTATATGACCCAAAATCTGTGATAGGACTTAAACTCCTATCTAATCAAAGAATGAAATTAATTTATTACTAGTATAGGCAATGTGTGACAGCTTGCTGGTTATGCTTATGACCTCCTTTGCCTGAAATCAGTCTCAAAACAATTATACTTACATTGAGATTTATTGATAAATTTCCTTAAAAATTCATTAATTACCAGCTTCGAAGAATAGAATCACCTGTCAGTCATTTTAAGGGGTTATATGAGCTAGCTTAGTTAAATTAAAGTATATTTATTATCGAAATATGTATGCAGTATACAACCCTGAGACTTGTCTTCCCACAATTAAATTCACAGTTAAAAGTTAACTGAAAATTGAAAGACATGGGATGATTCATAGCTATTTGCATTGGCAGGCAGAAACAATAAATGGATTTTTTAAAAACAGTCTACATTTTCGCCCATACCATATTATTGCTGTGAATTGGGTTAGAGAAAGATTTCTCCACATAAGTGGGAAGGTGCATCTGATATTGGTCATATCTAAGTGGTAATGAGGAGCTGCAGATCAATGCCTGCTCTATTAGCTTGAAAGTAGCTGTTAGCAGCTTGTGTAGCTTTTAGTAGGTCGAGCTTTAAACCTTTAATAGCTAGTCATGATAGGGCTGCTAGCACTGGTGAAACCTATTTATGAGCATTGCTGTGGTATTTACTGATTTGGCATTTGACTTCTAGTTCTGAGTCAGTTGAACATAGTTTATAAATTAAAGAAAGAACATGAAACTAGAAAGATTTAAGTTGGCATAATATTAAGACAAAATTATTTCAGCGACTTTCTACAGTGAACTTATAAGATATTTACAGCACAGGAACAGGCCATCCAACTGAACTGGTCCAAGCTGGTTTTCAGGCTCCACATGAATGTCTTCCTCCGCGTCCAGAGGAGGATTGATTATAAGCCAAATAATATATGTGGAGATCAGACAGGATAGTGAGGCCAAAGGTCAGGACAGCTACAATCTTAACAAATAAACAAATTTGTGCAGCATAGCCTCCTCCTGTTCCTACTTCTTATGACCTTATGTTTTTATTTCATTTATGTGTTTGTGCAGTAAACTTTGAAGACCATGAAATCAATGTAGTACACATTACATCTTTGCACCTTGTTTCTATTTAATGACAGTTCCGTATGGTTTAGATATAGATGTAATCTACTGAATTTCTGTTACATAACCTGTCATAGCTCAACACAGATTCTGAGATCACAAATGGAAGACGCTACCTTTCGTAGCCATCAGATCAGCTCTTTACAAGTAAAGATAAAAGAGCAGAGATAAAAATGATAGAACAATAAATGAGGGTAGGAGGGGAGGGGCGTATGAAACAAGTACCAAAAAGAAAGGGTCCAACTGTAGCTAAACACAGGGAAACAAAGCAGGAAACTGCAAACCAGTTAGCCTGACATCAGTTGGGGGGAAATGGTGGAATCTATTATTGATAAAGTGGCATAAGTGCACAGGGAAAATAATAATAGGATTGGGTACAGTCAGCAAGATTTACGAAAAATCAGTTTTTAAAACTAATTCATGTTGTGCTTTTGGACATTCTAGAACTTTTGTTGAAGTGCCACACTTAATAAACAAAGTTAGATTACACTACTGGGGATAAAATAGCAGCATGGACTAAGGATAGAGAGCCACATGAGACTGCAAATGCTGGAATCTGGAGCAATAACAAACACTTGGAGGAACTCAGCAGGTCAGGCAGCATCTGTGGAGGCAGAGTTGATGTTTTAGAACAGGAACCTATATAGATTCAGAGTGTTTATTGGGTGTTAATAAATGAACTACTTTATGTTGGAAAGCTGTGACCAGCAGAGTGTCTCAGGAAATAGACTTGAGCTCCCACTATTCACAAAACACATGTAACAATAATCTGTATGAGGGGATTATGTAATATATCCATGTTCATTGATAATACAAAGTTGGGAAGCACTGTGAACTGTGAGAAGGGTGCACAGAAGCAGCAGGAGAGAATAGACAGACAAAGTGAATGGACAATGGAGATGGAATATAATGTGAAAAGATGTGAGGTCAATCATGTTGTAGACAGAGCTGAGGAATGGAGCCTTTTTTAATCGTGGAAGAAAATATGTAATACGGAGGTCATTTCAGAAAGCAATTAGGAAGGCAAATGGTATGTTGGCCTTTGAATATGTAAACAGAGATACCTTTACCCCAAAATATGAGCTCCAGTGAGACAGCAGTTGGTTTCTATAGAGAAGGAAGTGCAGGAAAGGCTCATTAGATCAATTCCTTGGAGGGTGGCTTTGTTGTACGAGGAAAGATTAAGCAGACTGGACCTGTGAAGATCCTTCCCAGATTACAAATCCCCAACTATTTAGAGCTTGTGCACACACATAGGCATTTGGGTAACAGGTAGAATGGATTATCCAGCTGTTGTGGTGCTGCAGGCATCTTAGGTAAATAGTTGGCATCCATATTTCCAACTTGTGAACTGTTAGGGTTGCAGGTAAAATTGCTCGTTTAAGACATCTTGGTGGGCATGTGAATAGGAAAGGTTCAGATGGATATGAGACAAGTTCAAGCAAGTGGGACTAGTTCAGGTAGGCAACTTAGTTGGCACAGATTAGATGTGACAAAGGGCCTGTTTCTGTGCTGTAAAACTATCACTCTATTAACTCAATCACTGATATTCAGTTGCGGTTCACTAGGGCCCAGGGTACTAGTCTTTACTAAAGTCTTTGTCCAAAAATGTACAATAGACTGAGCACTGGAGCAGCATTAAGAGGAGCTGGTTATGAAATCAAATTCTGATTTGACCAATAGTAAAAAGAACCAATGCTGTTCTAAGCTACACCAAAGGAAGTAATAGCAAACTTTCCCACTGACTGGGGTGGAGCTGTGAGTGACATGATGGAATACACTAGACTGTCATTATGGGGCTGCTGCAGGCATATTCTTGCCAACAGCATCCTGTGCACTATCAAACTACAGGATAAGATACTCAGGGACTTGGGATTTTTTTTTTGTGACTATGTTTATTGCTGTATGTGCCTTGTGCGGTGTATGACTGTCGGTACAGGGTTTAGCACCGAGACACCAGTGGAATGCTGTTTCATTTGGCTGTATTCATAGGTATTCTTATATGGTTGAATGACAATTAAACCTGAGCTTGTTTAAACTTGAACTTGAACTGTGTCAAGTCCAACCACTTTTATCTGTGACCTCATTTCCAGCATTAGGCCAGAAGTGTCCAATTCCAAAATATTCTATTCCAAAATGACTCTTCAGATAATGCTCAGGTGAGAGCCCTCCCGATTAAACTATACTGCTATATAGTAATTAATATCTTATATTGTAAGACCAGTACAATATTCAACTATGGAATAATTATAGTATTCATTATTCAATATTCAAAAGTAATATTGCATGTGCTTGGTGATTACTATTGTCAACATATGGGACTAAATAGATGAAGTTGAAATTCCATGGCACTCTCTTCACAATGCTCCCATCGTCAAAATTCTGGTAGTCATCACTGATCTAATACTGAATTAATTCAGCCACACAAATTCCATAGCTAAAGAATAGATAAGTGGTTGGGTAGTCCTACAGCAAAGAATGCTTCTTCTAATTCCCCAATACTACTATCGATTTGGGACGTCAGAAGTGTTAAGGAATACTCTCAGTTTTCTTTGCTAAGTGTAGCACCATGACGATGGGAAGCTCCTCCATGTTCACAATGAAGCACCCTGTTTGATTGTGTTCCATGCACCACCCTAAATATTCACTATCCTTTAGTCTATTATCCATAAATTGCATTGAAGCAACCTGTCTTTCACTAGATCTCCAGTCCTCTGCAATCTCTACCATCTAGGACAAGGTTAGCAAGCACATGGGGTTGTATTGAGGTAGTATATTTATTTGGTCAAGATACTGGTAATTCTTACCCTGCAACAGTATCGGAGTACAGTACTTTCACCAGACCATTTTTGAACACAACTTTCTCAAGGGTAACTAGGAGTCGTCATATATGTCTCCCCTGTCAGCAGAGCCCACCATCTCTGAATCAATAAAAATGGTCTTCATATTTGCAATATAATTTATTCCAAATTCATCATCTACTAAGTCATTTTACCCCTCTGATTTTTTTATGAACTCAACAGTAGTTATAAATTTGAACTTGAGTAGAAGAAAATTCTGTGAAGTGAATAGATGATGGGGACACAGTCACAATATATGAGATTTATTAGTATATAACCGTATGCAGGGATCTCACCTGAACATAAAAATTAGGGCATTAAAAATCTATGATTATGAGCATTCAGATGTATTTCATCACCTTGCTGATAATTTGCACCCTGTTTTCATTTTCATCTTGTCCATCTCTGACACTTTCCTTCCCTTTATCGACTTCTCTTTCTCCTGCTAGCAAACCCACTATCCACTACCTCTGCCACCTTCCACCCATTACGCTTCCTGCAAGGCCTCCATTCCATTCCTCCAGTTTCTCCATCTCCTTTGCATCCTTTCTGATGATGCAACCTTCTGTACCAACGCTCCATTTTCCTTTAGCTGGCATATTCTCCATATCATAGTCAACTGGCATTTAATTATGTTTGTTCCAATCAACTGCAGAGTGAAAATCATTTACAGAAATGGGTTGTTTATCCCCATTTATTGGAAATGTCTATGGCTTTCCCTACAAAACTCTTTCCACCAAAGGATATGATTTATCATAGGATTCACTGAATGGAAATATATTGAATGCCTGTCTGAGCTATCAGCGCATTAATGGACTAAGGCCATTAATAAACGGATCCTGATGAGCATTTAGAATCATCGTATAATAGAAAGTGTTTGGATTTTGGATTTGGTGACTCATTTTTACCTACATTTGGCAGATCATGTGGTTAAGTTCAGATTTCAGATTTCAGATTCAGATTTATTTATCACAGGTACATTGAAATACACAGTGAAATGTATCATTTGTATTAACAACCAACACATCAGAGGATATGCTGGGGGCAGCCCGCAATTATTGCCACACATTCTGGCACCAACATACCATGTCCACGTTGCTCAGCAGAACAACACAGAGCACAACAAAACAGAACATACCAAGCAACATAGCAATGACAATGAACAAAGCCCCATTCCTCCCACCCAGCCATGCACAAAACACAGTCCTCTAGCCCCAGGACAGTGCATCTTCAGCCTTCAGCCTGCAGAGGAGTCAGCCTGTAGGTTCACAGAAACTGGGCCCTATATCAGGCTGCAATTTATCAAAGACAGCTCCATCTTCAATATCATTATTCATAGCAAACTCGTCTCCAAAAATACAGGTCTGGGATTCAATACCTCCCTTTGCAACTGGACACAGTTCAGCACATCACAAAAAACAGCCTCCCCTCCATGGACTCTGTCTGCACTTCTCACTGCCTTGGTAAAATGGCCAACCTAATTGCAGACCCACCTATCCTGGACAGTATCTCTTTTCCTCTCTTCCCATAAGAACGAAGATACAAAATCCTAATAGCTCATACCACCAGGCTCTAGGACAGCTTTTATTCCAATGTGTAAGTACTTAATTGTCCTCTTGTACCATAAGATGGACTATTGACCTCAACATTTACCTTGTTATGGCCTTGTACTTCATTGTCTGCCTGCAATGCACTTTCTCTGTAAATGTTATACTTTGCTTTGTTTATTGTCTTTCAGTTGTACTAACTTATAATGATGCAATAAAATGATCTGTATGGATGACATGAAAAATGTTTTTCACTTTTCCTCAGTATACGTGACAACATTAAATCAATTTACCAATTTATCTGCCATCATGTACTTGTGAAGAATTCACTAATTTTATGGGACAAGAAGATGAAAAACAAAATTGTAGTGAAAGCGCCACAGGGCAAATACTTCTAGCAACTGTGAATTCAGCACTCAGGAATGGTGAATTCAACACCAGATTGACTGCATATTGATCAGATGCTTATCCCATTTATATTAGTTAATTCAAAGAGGGTGATTGTAAAACCATTCTTTGAATTTCAGATATTGGCATGTTATACATGTAAGCTTTGCTCACTAGCTGCATGGGTGAACAACTCAGGCATGGGCATTCTAAGTTATGTGAATAATCATTTGACAATGCTAGCAAATGTAGGGATAATATAATATTCTTGACACACCTATAACATCTAATCCCACTTACTTGCTGCATTCCTTGAGTTGTTCTTTACATTCAGTTGGGATTAACAGTCATAACAATACATCTACAGTTGTAATGGTTTTTCTCGACATGCTGCTGAAACGTATCTGCAGTGCACGCCACGTTATTGAAACAAGCGTTCTGTAACGGGAGTAACCAATCTTTCCTGTACTCAGAAATATATCAGAAGCAAATGGAGAAGAACTCTGTGTTGAAATTGCATTAGAATGAGTCTGGTTACAAGGAGAAATTGAATAAGCTGGGATTGTTCTCACTTAAATGGAGAGGCTGAGAGGTGACATTATAGAGTTGTATAAAATGATGAGGGGCATAGATGAAGTAGATAGTCTCAGTCAGAAAGGAATAGGTTTAAGATGAGAAGGAAAAACAATTAAAGGAGTTTTAAGGGAGAACTTTTTTCACATAGGGGTTGTGGATATATGGAACACATTGCCGAACGAAATTGTAGGGGCAGGTACAATCACAGTGTTTACAAAGTGCTTGAACTGGTACATGAACAGGAGAGGAACAGAGGGACATGGGCCAAGAACAGGAAAAAATGGATCAGCATAGATTGGCACTTGAACAGAATGGATAAAATCGGGTCAAAGAGCTGCTTCTGTTCTGTATGACTTTATGACTCTTCGAATCACATGACCCCCTAATTGGAAGTTGTTTTCTTCCAGAGAAACATTAAGCAATTTTAGATCACCATTTTAACACAAAAAAGTTCATAGATTTAAAATTACCTGTTAGCTGTTATAAACCCTTGAATCATTTGTGGTTCTCCCATGAGATCAGTTCTAGAACTTTGAAACTGGTACTAATAATTATCTTAAAATGTGAGTTATGGTCACTATTCCCAAAATATTTACCCACTGTTAGGACTGTCACCTGCCTGGTTCATTTCCTAAAACCAGGTCCAGTATGTTTTCCTCACTATTTGAACTGTTTCCAGCAAAGAGGGCTACAGTATAGGTTTAGCACATGCTGAGTGAGTCAAAAATGTTTAAAAATATTGAGATGTCATGGAGGTGAACTACTTTTACTTTAACTGCAAGGGTTATCAACTTTTTACCATTGTGTTTAGTCTACTGACATCATTTATATATTGTTTGTACCAGTTTGCCATGGTGTAGATCTGATATAAAACATGTGGTTTGAAAACAAATCTATTTGTGTAAGTTTCAGAAGGAAGTTTACTTTGTGGTAAAACTTGTGTGATTGGGTAATTGGTGAAGCATTGGCAGATGAAATTTCATGCTGATAAGTGCAAAATGTTGCATTTTAGGAAACCAACTAAGGTTACGATATATGTAGTAAATGTAGAGTGATAACTAATGCTGAAGACCAATGGGTCCTTGGGATCCGGGTCCTTAGTTCCCTCAAAGTGTCAATATAAGTGGGGAGGGTGATAAGAAATGCATATAACATATAGTTAAGACATAGAATATAAAAGGTGGGGTGTTATGTTGCAATGTTACAAAGTACCGGTTAGACCACACGTGGAGTATTGTGAGCAGTTCCTGTCATTATACTATAAGATGGATGTGGTTGTATTGGAGAAGGTACAGAAGAAATTGTGGAGCCTTGGTTACGGTGAGAGATTGGATAGGCTGGGCTTGTTCTCCATGGAGTAACAGAGGTTGAAGGTTGACCTGAATGGCGTGCTTTCTACAAGAGAGTGATTGATGCCTGGAACTTACTACCAGAGGCGATGGTGGAATCAGAAACAATCAATACATTGAAGAGATTTTATTAGGACACATCAATACTCAAGGGTAGGAGTATACAGAATTAAGGTGAACAAATGGAATTATTCATTTTGGTAGGAAAGAAGGAAAAGTCAACTTTCTTAGGTTGAGAAAGAATAAAGAATTCTGCTCTACAGAAGGCTCTGGGTATCCTCATCTACGTAATACCATGTCGAGTCAACAAATCTTTAGAAAGGAAGTGAGACCCTGGCATTGGTTGCAAAGGGATGGAATACTAAAACAGCAGAACGATGCTCTTTGAATTCTATTGACAGTTTTGGTCTCCTTACCTAAGGAAGAATTTAAGGAAAATTATACTTGTGTCAGAGATAATTCAGCAAAAGTTCATATAGTTGATTCTTGGGATGAAGGAGTTTGATGAAGCAAAGCTCTGCTGTTTGGAACCATACTAATAGGAGTTTAGGAGAATGAGAGGTGATCTTATTGAGGTAGAGTATATAGTATTCTTAAGAGGCTTGATAGGGTCAATGCTGATTGCTCCCTTGCAGTTGAAACTTGCATTAGAGGACACAGATGTAGAATAAGTCACTCATTTAAGACAAAGTTGAGAATGATCTTTCCTTCTCTCAGAAAATTGTGTATCTTCGGAATTCTTGACACACAGAAAACTGCAAAGCTGTATCATTAGGAGTGTTCAAAACTGAGATAGGAGTTTTGGTCTATAAATGTATCAGTGATGACAGACTGAAAAATAGAGGCAAGGTCAAAATCGTATTAACCCTGATCTTATTAAGTCATGCAGGTGGCCTGCAGGGTGATGCAGGTGATCCCGTATTATAGGAGTTTTGTTAATGGAAAATCCCCATTAATGACAATTCAGAGGGAGAGATACAGACACAAAATGAACAGTTCACTGAGTTTTAATAAGAACTGTACAGAACAAAGGAAAATAATAAATGTTAGGCCAGCAGGGCCACTAACTAAAAACATTCAAACTAACTAAAACCTACCACCATCACTGTGGCTCGAAAGCAGTAACTAAATTAATGCCACTCCTTTTACAGGGTCAATCTAAGTCACTAATTCTTACCAGAAATGTGGGCTATGGTAAGCAGGGAGTGTTGTCATCGCTGTGCTTCAGTCAAGACTGAAACAAAAGGATGATAGTTAAGTACAGTTACAAGAAACCCACATTGGCTGTAATGTGTACATTCTCATCTGCGTGACTGTGATCTTTCATCTGCTCACTTGCAAGAGCACGCAGGTTCTGTGGCAGTGGTCCATGGTTGTGCCGGGGTCCCACTCCCAAAGCACCAGAGGTCTGTGCCCCTCTCTAAGTTCTGGGTGAGCAATTTGTTCAGGATGTATTGAACCAGAGTCCAAGATCATTCCTCTGAGCTATACCCTTCACAGTCAATGACATATTGGACACTGCTCCACACCCAGTGAGATGCCAGGATGCACCACACAGAATAGTCGAGGGCCCCATCCACCAAGTGGGGGAGGTGACTGGAGCAAGGGTGGTGGGGCAGAAGGCACTGGTTTCAGTTGGGAAGCATGGAACAGTGGGTGAACTTTCATGGATTGTGGTAGGCACAGCCTATGGGAGGCTCTGTTGATAGCTTTCTTCACTACGAATGGTCCCACATAGCATGAGGGCAACCTGCAGCTCTCTACTCTGACTGGAAGATCTCTGGTCACCAGTCCTACTTTTTCCCCTAGCTTGAGAGGCCTCACCTGAAGGCTGAGCCAATCAGCCTGCTGGTTTCTGGCTGAGTAGCACAGAAGCCATGGGCTTGTAGCCCTGGATGAACTATTTAGCAGCGGGGACTCCCACAGCAATCTCTTGGTCAGAGAAGAGTGTGGGCTGGAATCCCTCCTGGCATTCATGCCAGTGGAGGATGACTGGAGGTTATTGTGGGTAAACTCTGCACCATCTAGTTGGGAGCTCCAGGTTGTGGGGTTGGAAGAGGCAAGGCAGTGTAGGGTTTTCTCCAGCTCCTGATTCACTCTCAGTCTGGTCATTAGATTGTGGTGGAAACCTGATGTGAGTCTGGCTGTGGCTCCCAAAAGAGAACAGAAAGCCTTCCAGAAATGGGATGTGAACTGTGGGCCTTGACCAGACTGTATGTCCTGAGGGAAGCTATGCAATCTGAACAAGTGCTGAACCATGAGGGTGCAGTCTCATGAGATGACAGGATTTTGGGAAGAGCAATGAAGTGGGTTTAGAGAACCAGTCCACAACCACCAGAATGCTAGTGTTCCCATTGGACTGAGGAAAACTACTGATGAAATCCACTGAGAGGTGGGACCAGGGCCAGAAAGGCACTGGGTGAGGCAATAGGTAGAGCAGACCCGCAGAACACTGACGTGACAAGTGGAACAGGCACAGACAAAGTCATGGACATCTCAAGACATAAACGGCCACCAATATCATCTCTTTATAGATCCCAGCGTCTGTTGAATTCCTGGGTTGCCAACTAGATGGGAAGAGTGACCCCCCTCTGAAACTCTGGGGTACACAGTGACAGGGACAAACAGCCAGTTGGGTCAGGATGGGAAGAGTGACCCCCCACCTCCGAAATTCGAGGGTGCACAGTAACGGGGCCAAACAGCCAGTTGGGTCAGGATGTTGCTGCATTGACTTCGCACTTTCATAGGAATCCTGCAGAGATCTTCTTGGTAAGTTTTTTTTATATAGGAATTGTGATGAGGGTGAAATTTCTGATTAAGGGTAATTCTTTAATTAGGAATACTTTTGACTATTGAAATTCTGAAAAAAACGTAAATTCTTGAAACTCTGTTTTGTTTATGTTATAACCTTTACTTTAAGCTCTGGAAAGACCTTGGCATTGATCAACCTTTAAGAGAACTTTTATATTTTAAGGTGCTTTTGCAGAATTTTCGCAGATGAGAGTCATTACCATCATACCATCAAAATACTGAATTTAATTTAAAAAGAAATGACAAAGATTTCAATGTCAATCCTGCAGATATAAGCCATGCCCTTTTATAAATTTCTTTTAACTCATTTTTAAGTACATTCCGCATATATTTTTGAGACACATTTTCTTAAGCATGTCAATATCTTCCTTGACTAAACAACACAACACGTTTACTAATTAGACTATTGGAATTTTAACATCTTTTTTACTGAATGCTGATTTTGGCATCAAAGCACTAGACTCCAGCAAATGAGTTCACACCAATATTACTAAACAAAACTTCATTTTCCATCAAAATATGTACTGTGATGGTAATGACAAACTGTTTTTGACATTGACAAACAATGGTTGTAGTTTAACTGACAAAACATCTGTCCAACTAGAAGAAGCAACACTTACAATTAAAAACATATCCTTACAGTCTGTACTATCTATCGAAATTCCATAAGACATCACAGTTTTTAAGGCAGGTGCCTAGAGAACTTAGTTAAAAACATTCATGTGCAACATAAGCATAGGCAGCCCAGCTAAACTAGGCATTGTCTAGACTTGTTAAAAAAAATAGTATTGCTTACAAAACATTTGCCTAACTCTCCCCAACTCTGGAATAAACAGCAATTCAAATTCAAACAAGTTATAGAGATTATTTTTCAACTGTTCATAAGAGAGAACACTTTCTTAACACCGACAAAACATTTACTCAGCCCTCTGCACACTTTTTTTTAACTAGTAGGACTTATAGAACATTCACAGAAATTTCAACAACTCTGAAAAAAGCAACAATTGAAATTAAAGCACCTTCTTAAAATCTCCTTTAGTGCATAGGTGAAGCCTCAGGAAGATGGAGGTAATTCTGTTCTTGTTTGCTGGCCTCCTGGAGACTCTGCTGTAAAACTTTGTACTGCCTGCCTTTTCTTATCAGCAGCCCTTTTGTTTCTTTGATTAACTCTCCACTGTCATCTCTTCAGTCTCTGTTCGTTCTTTGATAATTGTTGAGTTGATAAGTTTTCCCCTCTTCCTTCTCTTTTGTATCGCTTTCTTTCTCTTTCAAGGTACTGCTGATATTTCACTGGGTCTTCTTTAATTGTGTCTCTGTATTGTTTTGATTGGTCTGCTGATGATTTTGGGGACTTCTTGACAACTTCACCACCAGTTCTGTGATGGTAAATACGTGTGATGTGAAAACATTTCTCACTTTTTAAAGAAAATGTTGGCTAAGACTCGCACTTGCTGACTCGACTGGATAGTTAGCTTGTAAATGTAATTTAAATGTACAGAAATAATGTGATGTTATTTATTTCTCAGTTACAACACTCAAATAGTAACTTGTTTGGTAATGACACATAATAAACATACTCTCAGATCAGGAGATATACATCTTTAAATTAATAGCGGCGTGGCTAATGTAGGTGAACAGAACACACTAATGAGGGAGAGGGAGAAGTGGAGAGTCCGTCATCGTGCCCAACGCCGGCCCCCTCGGCCTGAGTCGACGTAGCAGTAGCAGTAGTAAATTACTCACGTTTCTGGACATCAAAATGTCAGTCTTCTGCCCTGTCACTTCTCATTTTTATGACAACTATGTTTGAAAAAACTTGATTGGTCTCTAAAATGTGTTGCATGTTGATAATGACAGAAATGTTGGGGACAATGGTTCTTTGTCATAAAAAATGTACAACTTGTATAAAAAATAACCCACATAAATTCAGCATGTGTTTTAAAAGTGCTTGTGAGCAAATACAAACTAATTAAGAAAATATTATTTATGAAGCATACTGAAAAAAAGTTTAGAATTACTATTACCAAACTTATAAAACTACGATACTACTTTTGTAAAAGCTATTTTTTTCTTGAATATCAGCCCCCGGGGCAGAAAAGTTAACCTAATTAAAGGATCACACTGAAACAGCAATAAACGTGTGCAAACCACATGAAACACCTCACCTGTTTGACCATAGATGGTTTGGGCCACTCTGTGACTGCCCGAACTTTAGCTGGATCCATTTGAACGCTGGAAGGGGTGACGACGTAGCCCAAGAACAACACCAGCACTTTGTGGCATTCACATTTCTCTGGCTTGGTATAAAGTTTGTTCTTGAGAGGCCGTCTGAGAACCTTCTGAACATTCTGGAAGTGTTCATGGTGAGAGTGGGAATAGATAAGAATGTCATCCAAATACACGGAAACAAACTCATTCAACATGTTCTGAAGCACATCATTGACCAGGGCCTGAAAAACAGCAGGGATGTTGGTCAGACCAAATGGCATCACGAAGTACTCATAGTGGCTAGTGGGTTCTTGAAAGCTGTCTTCCACTTATCCCCTTCTCGGATGCAAACCTGGTTGTAAGCATTACACAGATCTATCTTAGAGAAAATGGATGCTCCCCGAAGATGTTGAAATGCTGAGACAAGCAGGGGAAGAGGTAAATGTTCTTTACCGTGATGTTGTTGAGGAGCTGATAATCAATGCAGGGACAGAGCTTGCCATCTTTCTTGCTCAGAGAAAAGAAGATCGCTAGTGCTGGTGAGGTAGCTGGGCAGATAAAACCTAAAATAAATGCCTCTTTGATGTATTCTGCCATCACCACTGTTTCAGGACAAGAGAGGGAAAAGAGCTGACCCCAAGGAGAACTGGAACCAGGCAAGAGGTCAAAGGCACAGTCCTATGACAATGTCAAGGTAGAGAGGTGTCTTCTTCTTGGTGAAGACTTCAAGAAGGTCTGCATATTCAGCCTGAACACTGGACAAGTCCACACTATCAGCTGGCCCTGGGGTGGGGGAAGTGTGATATGTTGACAGGGTTTAAACTGGACAGAGATGGATAGATACACATGCTGCTCACCACTCTTGGAGCACTCTTCAGGACTAATCGATCCATGGGTTGTGTTGAGAGAGCCAGGGAAGGCCGAACACCAGCGGCAGTTCAGGTGAATCTACAAGACAGAGGAGAGCTGTTTCCTACGGTTGCCCTCTAGCACAAGTTGGAGTGGTTCTGTGGACAGGTGGATTTTGGCAGTGCCCAGAGGCTTGATATCAATATTTTCTTTCAACTAGAGTGGGACCTTCCCATCTTAAAGCCTGAGGGATATCCTGAGGGAATTCCTTGCTGTCCCAGAGTTGATAAATGCCTGAAAGTCATGGGTCTGGGACCCCCATGACAGGGAAGCTGGGAGCATCACTTGATCAGGAGAAAATGCTTGCAGGATAAATCAACAGTTCAGAATTACCCTTTTTCCACTTTCACTGGTTGCTTTGGACATGATGCCTGGAAGTGTTTTGGAGAGCCACAGTAGAGGCACAGAGGTTCTTCTGCGCCGATATTGTTCCTCCTGAATAGGTGTGGGCCTGCCACCTGCTGGGCTCCTCCATGGACTGTGTACTAGGTGAAGAGAGAAGGTGTGAAGACAGATGGTGATCTAATAAGTAGGAGGCTCCGGGCATTCTCTCTCTGTTCCACTCAGCTACCCAGTTGTCTATTTGAATGCACATCAAAGTAGATTGTGAACGCAGCAGGCCAGGCAGCATCTCTAGGAAGACTGTACCTCTTCCTAGAGATGCTGCCTGGCCTGCTGCGTTCACCAGCAACTTTGATGTGTGTTGCTTGAATTTCCAGCATCTGCAGAATTCCTGTTGTCTATTTGAATGGCCAGTTTATCAGGTCATCCAGGCTGTCCTGTTTGTCACGCACTGCAATCTCATTCTCATGCTGGACCTCTGTGCTCAGCCCACTCTGGAAAGCACTGATGAGAGATCTCTTGTTCCACCCCGTCTGAAATGCAGGAGTGTAGAACTTTACTTCCTAGACTCTCACTGTTCCCATCCCTTGACACAGGTGCAGGAGTCAGTGGGAACTATCTGACCCTTATTAGACAATTTTTCATAGTTTTTATCAGGAACTTTAAGAGAATATTTATTTTTATTTACAGATACACCGTGGAACAGGAACTTCTGGCTCAACAAGCAATGCTGCTCGGCAACCCATCCATTTAACCCTAGCCTAATCACAGGACAACTTACAATGACCAATTAACCTTTTCAACAACACATCTTTGGAGTATGGGAGGAAACCAGAGCACCCTAAGGAAAGCCACACCATCATGAGGAGAGTGTACAAACTCCTTACAGACAGTGCCAGAATTGAACTTTGAACTCTGACACCCCGAGGGGTAATAGTGTCGTGCTAATCATGACACTACCATCATTCTGCAATAAGGAACAGAAACTGGGGTAAGGTTTCTGCTCCTTGATTCAATAAGATCATGGATAATACAGTCCTGATGAAAGGTCTCAGCCCGAAACATTGATTGTTTATTCACTTTTATCAACACTGCCTGACCTGCTGAGTTCCTCCAGCATTTTGTGTGTGTTACTCTGGATTTCCAGCATCTGCAGAACCTCTTGTGTTTATGATGCTTTACTTCAAGTAAAATTTCCCACCCAATCCCTGGATTCTCTGATCTCTTTGGTGTCCAAACCTGATAATATAATTTTGTAGTAACAAGGAGGCCCAATTCCATTGCCTTTTACTTGAAGCCCTGCAATTTTATCCACTTCAGATGTTAACTCATAGAAATATTTATATATTTATAGAACTATGCTGATCAACTGGTTGGAGTGCTCACTGAGATCTTTAACCTCTCGCTTTGACAGTCTGAGACCCACATGCTTCAAGCAGGCTTCAATTATACCAGTGCCTATGAAGAACATGATAACCTGCATTAATGACTATCCTCCAGTAGCTCTTCCGTCCACTGTGATGAAGTAGTTTGAGAGGTTGGCAATGAAACATATCAACTCCTGCCTGAGAAGCGACTTGGATCCACTACAATTTGCCTACTGGAGCAAAAAATCCACAGCAAATGCCACCTCATTGGCTCTTCACTCAATCCTGGAATATCTGGACAGCAAAGATGCATACATCAGGATGCTCTTTATAGACTATAGATCAGTGTTCAATACTATTGTCCCCTCAAAACTAATCAATAAGCTTCAAGACCTTAGTCTCAATATCTCCTTGTGCAATTGGATCGTGGATTTCTTCACTTGCAGACCCCAGTCAGTTTGGATTGGCAGCAACATCTCCTCCACAGTCACCATCAGCACAGGTGCACCACAAGGCTGTGTGCTTAGCCCTCTTGCTTTACACTTAAGACTGTGTGGCTAAGCACAGCTCCAATGGCATTTTCAAGTTTGCCGATGACACCATTGTCATTGGCCAAATGAAAGGTGGTGACAAATCAGCACACATGAGGGAGATTGAAAATTTGGCTGCATGGTGCCACAACAACAATCTCTTACTCAATGTCACCAAGACCAACGAGCTGATTATTGACTTCAGGAGGAGGAAACCAGTGGTCCATGAGCCAGTCCTCATTGAAGGGTCAGAGGTGGAGAGGGCCAGCAACTTAAAATTCCTCTGTGTTATAATTTTGGTGTTATAATGTTCTCTTCTCACTGCTGCCATCAGGAAGGAAGAACCCACACTATGTGGTTCAGAAACAGTTATTACCCCTCAACCACCAGGCTCTTGTACCAAAGGGAACAACAGGGACACCTCTTTTTCCTTTATTAGGGAGAGAGAGAGCCTGTGGTATGTCGAATTACCGGGTGAACGAGTAGTCTTTGGGGTACTGCAATTCTGTGTTTTTATTGATGATTAGCTGCATGCTTGAGTGCTCGCTGGGGGCACTGATGCTTTTTTTTGCTGGTGGGGGAGGGGACGGGTCATTGCCTTGCTGCTGCTTACGTGTGGCTGGGGGGAGCTTGAGGGGCTTTGAGATTCTAACATTTAGCTGTCATTCATTCTTTGGGGCACTCCTCTGTTTTCATGGATGGTTGTGAAGAAAAAGAATTTCAGGATGCATATTGCATACATTTCTCTGACACTAAATGTATCTTTGAACTTCATTTGCCCCTTCATTGAAATGTTCCCATAACCTATGGACTCACTTTCAAGAACTTTTCATCTCATGCTTTCGATATGTATTGCTTATTTGTTTATTTATTATTGTTATTTATTACTTTTAGCATTTTCAGTTTGTTGTCTTTGGCATATTGGTTGAACATCCAAGCTGATGCAGTCTTCCGTTGATTCCCTTATGATTACTATTCTATTATAGATTTATTGAGTATGTCTACAATTAAATGATTCTCAGGGTTGCAAATGGTGACATATGTGTATTTTGATAATAAATTAACTTTGAACTTCGAACTTTATTTCAATTTATTGTATTATGTCATGAATTGTATCATAATGGAATGACATAAAGTGATCAAATTGATTGTCCTATCTAGATCAGAGCTCAGCCACTTCGTTCAAATTGCTTTATTTCTCAGAGCACTGATTTCCAAAAGATGATCATGATTTCTTGTGAAAAAGAATATAGAATTCATAAAAGTACAGTATATCTTCAAAATCATAATAAAATGGAAACTGCGGAAATACTCAATAGGTCTGGCAGCATCCGTTGAGAGAAAAACAGTTAATGTTTCAGCTTGATGACCATTTAAGTTGAAACGCTTAAACAAAACTGGTAAATTAAAGATAAAGTACATTTTAAAGCACAGAGAAAGGTCAAGAACCAGTGAGAAGAAAAGGAAATGTCTCCTACATGGTGGTGGACAGGAGAGAGTACAGCTAAAGTGATGAATAACAAAAGACCTTTCTGAGTTAAACAGGAAGACAGAAAATAGGAAGAAAGAAAAATAAAAGATGGAAGACATTAGGCCAGAATATTTGATTGTTCAATATTGTTTATTTTGTGTACATGCTTGTAGATGTCAATCATCATTAAATTTATACTTGTTTCAATTAAAGGTTTGGTCTTCTAAACACACTTGTCTTTATTGAGGGGGTGAAGTTAAAATCTAAACAATTTTAAGATTGTAACAGATGCACCACAGTAATTATTCTATGAGGATGCGTCACAACTTGTTATGGTAACTACTCTGCCAAATTCCAGAAGAAGTTGCAGAGCTGCGAATGCAGCCCTGTCCATCACACACAACAGCCCCCTCTCCATTGAGCCTACACTGTCTGCTGCCTCAGGAAAGCATCCAACGTAACTCAAGACCCTCCCATCCTAGTCACTCTCTCATCTGCCCTTCTTCCCCTCGTCCGTGAGGCAGAAGATACAAAAGCTGGAAAGCACATACAACCAGGATAGATTCTATCCTGCTGTTATCAGCCCCTGAATGGACCTCTCATACACTAGAAGATGAATTTATAACCTCCCAATTATCGTGGCCCCTTGCACTTTATTTGTCTACCTTTACCATACTTTCTCTGTTACGGTTGTGTCATCCTCGTCACACCACTGGGGCGGAAACAATGTAGGAAGGATCCCTCCCACTGCCAGCCAAGCAATGTCTTGATGCTTGTTGGTGAATTCTGGTGATGAGACAATCTGCCGAATAAGTTTGACAGTTTGTTCAGGAAACTATCCATCAGGCCCTTCTCCTGCAGGACCTGCAGGGAGTTTCATGCCACTATCAGATGGACCTGTGCTCAAAGGTGTGTTTAAGAAAGAACATTTTTATGAGGGATAGATAGTGCAGCAAGGTTCATCTGAATGGAACAACGCATGGCACTGAGGCCAGATGTCTCCCTTGCAACAATGGAAATAGGCAAAATCTTAGCCAGTGGTGACACTTGGTGTCTGTATACTTCAGTTTTATGCATAGCTTGATGCAGCCTCATACAAAATATGTAATCAGAAAGGGGGCAATGTCGGTTTGCTTTTCCCCATGTTATCTGGGGACTTGGGCATTGTGACACAATCTACAGCCTGTAATTTCCCTTTAAGAAACACACTTCTAATTCACTTAAATGCACTAAGCTAACTTACAAGCTGCTGATGAGCCTGAAGGACTCGGCAAACCTGACTCTCAGGAATGCAGGTATGGCCCCTGGACACGACTGGCTGGCCGCCATAGATGCAGAAAGCGAGGTTGTCATGAGGGACTTCAGGCAAGACTGAAGTGAGGAGATCACGGCCACCATTCCTAGTGTTCTCCCAGCCAATGTACAGTCACTTATACCCACTTTGATTTCTTACCTTTTATCAAATACTAACTATCACACCTTTCTCTCTCTCTGACGACACAAGAATAAGATTAGATTAGATTAGATTATGAGGACACGCAGTCCTCTTTTATTGTCATTTAGTAACGCATACATTAAGAAATGATACAATGTTCCTCCGGTGTGATATCACAGAAATACAAGACAGACCAAGACTGAAAAACTGACAAAAACCACATAATTATAACAAATAGTTACAACAGTGCAAGCAATACTGTAACTTGATGAAGAACAGGCCATGGGCACGGTAAAAAAAGTTCAAAGTCTCTCGAAAGTCCCATCATCTCATGCAGACGGGAGAAGGAAGAAAACTCTCTTCCTGCCATGAGCTACCACTGTAAACTTGCTGATGCAGCACCCTGGAACCTCCCGACCATAGTCCGACTCTGAGTCCTCCGAAAACTTCGAGCCTCCGACCAGCCCTCTTACTCCGAGCACCGAGCACCATCTCTGCCGAGCGCTTCGACCCCAGCCCCGGCTGCCAGCAACAGGAAAAGCCGAGGATTTGGGGCCTTCCCTCCGGAGATTCTCGATTGCACAGTAGCAGCGGCAGCAAACAGGGCATTTCAGAAGTTTCTCCAGATGTTCCTCCGTGCTTCTCACGTCTGTCTTCACCAAATCAGAATTGTGCACAGCTCCTATTTAACAAATACGATATCATTTCATCGGAGAGGCCGCGTGTGCTGCGTCATGCCACGATCTTCTCCTCCCGCCCGTTATACCAGAAAGTGAATATTCTAATATAATTGTATATATATCATTGTCCAAGAAAAGACCTGGGCACCCTAAGGACATCATTTTATTTACACAAACATGTTACAGAACCAAATTTTGAATGTCACATCTTTTAACCACAGATTCGCTTGCAGAGTTTTACTCTCACTTCCATTTGCAATGTGTTGTTTTGGAGATTGCTAAAATCAATGCAATTAAATCCATCTTGTCTGAAAACAGTAACTTAAAACAAGTTCTGAGACATTTTTAATACTGCATTTGCCCTTTCAAATGTGGCCCTTTTATACAGCGGTTCCCTGTGAAAATATTTAGCTGGATTTTCAGAGGGTTTTAGAATCTCAATCTCCAAACTGTAGTGGCTTCAGGGGGTCATTTAAAAGCACTTCAAAGCAAAATTGCATCTAGTCTTCAGGCTGTAAAGCCCAATAAGTGGTATTATGTATTAGAAATAAACCAAACCTGTAAAGGTGGTCAGGTGATTATATTTCCCCTCAGCTTTTCTCTTGTAGTCTTGTTGCCTAAAATAAAAAGAATATCAATTGCAGTGGCATTCTTAAGTTTTTCAAAGTACTTTTACTTCAAACATGTTTCCCCAATTTTACATAATTTATTATTTCAAGCTATTTTTCTGGCCTTCATTTGTGACTGCTTCCTGGTACCTTGCCCAAGATAACATTCTTCGTGTGTCAGCCTAAACAGTAAAACTCTCAAAATGCTCTCAGTCAATTGCCCAGAATTTTCTTCTGCACCCTCCCTCACCTTTTTAGTGTCCCCCCCACCCTTCTCCAAATGATCCACAGCTCTGTTGTAATTTGTTATAGTTGGCTGAATTTTCCTCCCTGTCATTATCAGAGTTGAGGAAATTTTGTGTAATCTAGGTACATTGGGCTGCAGCTCAGAGGAAACATTAAGCAGACAGCACAGAATTGATAGCAAGGGAAGTGCAGCTAGTCCAATTGATATTTGCTGGATTCTGCATTCAAGCCTGCTTCCACGTAATATATTATTTCCTATTCTGAATCTTCTCCAATTCTACCTTTTCCATATAAATATGTCAAGCACAATTAGTTATAAAATCAATTGCAGAGCAGTAAACACAAATTATTTTGTGAACCTGTTGTAAAACTGCATCGAGTTACAGTCAACGTCGTTAAATATTTAATTTGAGCGACAGACAGACTCAGGGGGGAAAGAGACAGAGAAAAATAAGCCAAACCTTCACTGAATTTGGCTTTCAGACAACTTTAGATGTAAGATAAGCCCATAAGATAATAATATATAGGAACAGAATTAGGCCATTCGGCCCATCAGGTCTGCTGCACGATTCAATCATGGCTGATTTATTATCCCTCTCAACCTTATTCTCTTGCCTTTCTCTCCTTAATCTTTGAAGCCATTATTAATCAAGAATCCAGCCACCTCCTCTTTAAATGTACTGAATGACTTGGCCTCCACAGCCATCTATGGCAATGAATACTACTCTCCTCAAAGTGCTGCAAGTGACCAGGCAAATACATTTCCAGAAGGCAAATAGACTAGTATTGTATTGACTTCTTTCCTGACAGCAGAATTTTCTGGGAGGGGCTTTTCTGACTTGAAATGCATGCCTGAAGGTATATACCTCCCATAGGGTCCCTCACATTCTTGAACTGCTGGTCCTCTTCTTCCTCCTCCTCCTCAATTACAACTGTTGCTTAGGAACCCATAACCGTATTGTGGAATCTTTTCCTTTAGATGTGTGGAAATGCTTCTCTGCAGACACACCACCTATCAGACCAGGACTGTGTAGGTGTGAAGAGAAGGAGACCTGCTTCATACGATTCCTTATACGATCATCAGGAATCAATTTTAAAGCTTTAGTGCGCTGAGTGGTCCAATATACTTAGGCCTAATATGGCAAAGGATACATCCTATTATCAAAAATTTCATCATGAGAGAGCAAATTTATGTATGAGGCATTTTTTACCCTGCCCAGAATTAACACATAAGACCATAAGAAATAAAAACAGAATTAACGCAAACAACAGGAATTCTGCAGATGCTGGAAATTCAAGCAACACACATCAAAGTTGCTGGTGAACGCAGCAGGCCAGGCAGCATCTATAGGAAGAGGCGCAGTCGACGTTTCAGGCCGAGACCCTTCGTCAGGACTAACTGAAGGAAGAGTGAGTAAGGGATTTGAAAGCTGGAGGGGGAGGGGGAAATCCAAAATGATAGGAGAAGACAGGAGGGGGAGGGATAGAGCCGAGAGCTGGACAGGTGATAGGCAAAAGGGGATACGAGAGGATCATGGGACAGGAGGTCCGGGAAGAAAGACGGGGGGGGGGGTGACCCAGAGGATGGGCAAGAGGTATATTCAGAGGGACAGAGGGAGAAAAAGGAGAGTGAGAGAAAGAATGTGTGCATAAAAATGAGTAACAGATGGGGTACGAGGGGGAGGTGGGGCCTAGCGGAAGTTAGAGAAGTCAATGTTCATGCCATCAGGTTGGAGGCTACCCAGACGGAATATAAGGTGTTGTTCCTCCAACCTGAGTGTGGCTTCATCTTTACAGTAGAGGAGGCCGTGGATAGACATGTCAGAATGGGAATGGGATGTGGAATTAAAATGTGTGGCCACTGGGAGATCCTGCTTTCTCTGGCGGACAGAGCGTAGATGTTCAGCAAAGCGGTCTCCCAGTCTGCGTCGGGTCTCACCAATATATAAAAGGCCACATCGAGAGCACCGGACGCAGTATATCACCCCAGTCGACTCACAGGTGAAGTGATGCCTCACCTGGAAGGACTGTTTGGGGCCCTGAATGGTGGTAAGGGAGGAAGTGTAAGGGCATGTGTAGCACTTGTTCCGCTTACACGGATAAGTGCCAGGAGGGAGATCAGTGGGGAGGGATGGGGGGGAACGAATGGACAAGGGAGTTGTGTAGGGAGCGATCCCTGCGGAATGCAGAGAGGAGGGGGAGGGAAAGATGTGCTTAGTGGTGGGATCCCGTTGGAGGTGGCGGAAGTTACGGAGAATAATATGTTGGACCCGGAGGCTGGTGGGGTGGTAGGTGAGGACCAGGGGATCCCTATTCCTAGTGGGGTGGTGGGAGGATGGTAGTGAGAGCAGATGTACGTGAAATGGGGGAGATGCGTTTAAGAGCAGAGTTGATAGTGGAGGAAGGGAAGCCCCTTTCTTTAAAAAATGAAGACATCTCCCTCGTCCTAGAATGAAAAGCCTCATCCTGAGAGCAGATGCGGCGGAGACGGAGGAATTGCGAGAAGGGGATGGCGTTTTTGCAAGAGACAGGGTGAGAAGAGGAATAGTCCAGATAGCTGTGAGAGTCAGTAGGCTTATAGTAGACATCAGTGGATAAGCTGTCTCCAGAGACAGAGACAGAGACAGAAAGATCTAGAAAGGGGAGGGAGGTGTCGGAAATGGACCAGGTAAACTTGAGGGCAGGGTGAAAGTTGGAGGCAAAGTTAATAAAGTCAACGAGTTCTGCATGCGTGCAGGAAGCAGCGCCAATGCAGTCGTCGATGTAGCGAAGGAAAAGTGGGGGACAAATACCAGAATAGGCACGGAACATAGATTGTTCCACAAACCCAACAAAAAGGCAGGCATAGCTAGGACCCATACGGGTGCCCATAGCTACACCTTTAGTTTGGAGGAAATGGGAGGAGCAAAAGGAGAAATTATTAAGAGTAAGGACTAATTCCGCTAGACGGAGCAGAGTGGTGGTAGAGGGGAACTGATTAGGTCTGGAATCCAAAAAGAAGCGTAGAGCTTTGAGACCTTCCTGATGGGGGATGGAAGTATATAAGGACTGGACATCCATGGTGAAAATAAAGCGGTGGGGGCCAGGGAACTTAAAATCATCGAAAAGTTTAAGAGCGTGAGAAGTGTCACGAACATAGGTCGGAAGGGATTGAACAAGGGGTGATAAAACAGTGTCGAGGTATGCAGAAACGAGTTCGGTGGGGCAGGAGCAAGCTGAGACAATAGGTCGGCCAGGACAGGCAGGTTTGTGGATCTTGGGTAGGAGGTAGAAACGGGAAGTGCGAGGTGTGGGAACTATAAGGTTGGTAGCAGTGGATGGGAGATCCCCTGAGCCGATAAAGTCAGTGATGGTGTGGGAGACAATGGCCTGGTGCTCCTTAGTGGGGTCACGATCGAGGGGTAAATAAGAGGAGGTATCCGCGAGTTGTCGCTGTGCCTCGGCAAGGTAGAGGTCAGTACGCCAGACTACAACAGCACCCCCTTTATCAGCGGGTTTAATAATAAGGTTAGGATTAGTGCGGAGGGAGTGGAGAGCAGAGCGTTCCGAAGGAGTGAGGTTGGAATGGGGACAAGGTGCGGTGAAGTCGAGATGGTTGATGTCCCGTCGGCAGTTGGCAATAAAGAGATCCAGAGCAGGCAGAAGACCAGAGCGGGGTGTCCATGAAGAAGAGGAGGGTTGAAGACGGGAGAAGGGGTCATCGGTGGGGGTGGAAGAGTCCTTGCCGAAGAAGTAGGCTCGGAGACGGAGACGGCAGAAGAAGAGTTCCGCATCATGGCGAACACGGAACTCGCTGAGGTGTGGGCGAAGGGGGACAAACGTGAGGCCCTTACTGAGAACAGAGCGTTCTGCCTCCGACAGTTGAAGGTCGGAGGGGATGGTAAAGACCCGGCACGGATGAGAGCTGGGATCAGAGGGGGGAGGGGGGAGGCTGGGGGTGTCAGTGGAGAGGGGAGGGTTGGGGTGAGAGAAAGATGGAGCTTCTGAGGGCCCAGGAGTTGACGGTGGGATCTGAGGGAGACGGGGTTGCGGAGTGGCGGTGGGGGAAGGGGAGACGGGAGTCACAACAGCAGCACATAAAGACCCGGCCTAGAGTTCAAGGCTGGAGTCGCAGTTGGTGGTTGCGCGATCGCTTTGAATGTCTCCATGGTCGTTGCTGGAGTCCGGGTTTTGAATATGCCCTGAGGTGTTGGAGCCGCCGAGATCAGTGGCAGGGGCCGCAATTTGAAGTTCATGCCTGCTAGCGTCGGGGCCGGCAGGCTCTGGAGTCCGTAGATGTAAGATCTTGCGATCTTTGCCTAACATGACAAAGTCAAAAAAACGGCGATTGCAGCCGTGGATCCGACGGAGGATGAAATAACGGGTAGGACCATTACAGACGGCGAAGAAAGTGTCCCGAAGGTGTGGAAGGGTCTGGGATAGGGACACCAAGTACCTCCTCATGGCGGAGAGAGTCGCCTTCAGAGCTTGACGGGAGAAGCGGCGAGAGGCAGAGTCAATAAAATGTGAGTACCTGGGATCCTCAGAAGGTCCAAATTGAGAGGCTTGGAAACGAATCCTAAAGCCAACTGGAGTAAGTTGGTGACGGAGGCACGTTCCAAGAAAGGATATATGGCTGTGATAGCGAGTTTGAGTCAAAACAGAATTAGGCCATTTTGCCCATTGAGTCTACTCCACCAATCAGACATGGCTGATTTATTGTCCCTTTCAACCCCGTTGCTCTGTCTTTTCCCCATAACATTTGATGCCCTTATTAATCAAGAACCTATCAACTTCCTCTTTAAAAAGGAATAACTTGGCTGCCACAGCCATCCACAGATTCATCACTCTCTGACTAATGAAACTCCTTCTCATTTCTGTTCGAAGGAAACATCTTTCTATTCTGAGGCTGTGCCCTCTGGTCCTAGATTCCTCACGATAGAAAACATCCTCTACACCCATTCTATAATAGGCCTTAATATTCAAAAGGTTCCAATGAGATCCCTCTTCATTCTTCTAAACCAATGAGACAGGCACAGAGCCAGCAAATGCCCCTCCTATATTAACCCTTTCATTCCTGGGATCATTCTCTAAAACCAGTTCTGCACCCTTTCCAATGCCAGCACATCCTTTCTGAGATAAGGGCCCAAAATTGCTCACAATGCTCCAAGTGCAGTCTGACCAATACCTTATAAAGCATCAGCATTTTATCCCTGCTTTTATAAGACCAGAAGACATAGGAGCAGAATTAAGCTATTCAGCCCATCAAGTCTGTTCCGCCAATCCATTTTGGCTGATCCCAGACCCCACTCAACCCCCCACACCTGCCCTCTTGCCCAGTCCTTCGATGCCCTGACTCATCAGGAAACAATCAACTTCTGCCTCAAACATGCGCACGAATTTGGCTTCCACTGCGGTCTGTGGCAGAGCATTCCACAAATTTACTACTCTCTGGCTAAAAAAAATTCCTCCTTCCATCTGTTCTGAAGGGTCACCCCTCAATTTTGAGGATGTGCCCTCTCAGTCTGGATACTCCCACCATAGGAAACATCCTCTCCACATCCACCCTTTCTAGTTCTTTCAACATTCGGTAGGTTTCAATGAGATCCCCCCGCATTCTTCTAAATTCCAGTGAGTACAAGCCCAACGCTGCCAAATGTTCCTCATATGTTAACCCCTTCGCTCCCAGAATCATCCTTGTGAACTCCTCCTATGGCAACATGTCCTTTCTGAGATATGGGGCCCAAAACTGTTGACAGTACTCCTAGTGCAGCCGCCTTACTAGTGCCTTCTAAGGGCTCAGCATTATCTCCTTGCTTCTATATTCTATTCCCCTTGAAATAAATGCCAACTTTGCATTTACCTTCTTTACCACAGACTCAACCTGTAACTCAACCTTCTGGAAGTCTTGTACGGGGACTCCGAAGTTCCTCTATACCTCTGATGTTTGAACTTCCCCATTTGGATAATAGTCCACACTATTGTTCCTTGTACCAAAATGCACCACTTTTTTAACCATTCTTCCAATTTCTCTAACACAAAATAATCTGCAGATGCTGGGGTCAAAGCAACACTCACAACACACTGGAGGAACTCAGCAGGTCGGGCAGCATCCGTGGAAACGATCAGTCAACGTTTCGGGCTGGAACCCTTCGTCAGGACTGTAGGGGGAAGGGGCAGAGGCCCTATAAAGAAGGTGGAGGGAGGGTGGGAAGGAGAAGGCTGGTAGGTTCCTTGTGAAAAACCAGTAAGAGGGAAGATCAAGGGGCGGGGGAGGGGAGGCAGGGAGGTGATAGGCAGGAAAGGTGAAGAAGGAATAGGGGAAAACACAATGGGTAGTACAAGGAGGCGGAACCATGAGGGAGGTAGTAGGCAGCTGGGGGAGGGGCAGAGTGAAATACGGATAGGGGAAGAGAGGGGGAGGGAATTACTGGAAGTTGGAGAATTCAGTGTTCATACCAAGGGGCTGGAGACTACCTAGATGGTATATGAGGTGTTGCTCCTCCAACCTGAGTTTAGCCTCATCATGGCAGTAGAGGAGGCCATGTATGGACATATCCGAATGGGAATGTGAAGCAGAGTTGAAGTGGGTGACAGCCGGGAGATCCTGTCTGTTGTGGCGGACGGAGCAGAGGTGCTCGACGAAGTGGTCCCCCAATCTGCATCGGGTTTCACCGATGCAGAGGAGGCCGCACCGGGAGCACCGGATGCAATAGATGACCCCAACAGACTCACAAGTGAAGTGTTGCCTCACCTGGAAGGTCCGTTTGGGGCCCTGAATGGTGGCAAGAGAGGAGGCGTAGGGACAGGTGTAGCACTTACGCTTACAGGGATAAGTGCCAGGTAGGAGATCTGTAGGGAGGGACCGATCCCAGTGGAAAGCGGAGAGGGGTGGAGAGGGAAAGATGTGCTTAGTGGTGGGGTCCTGTTGAAGCTGGCGGAAGTTGCGGAGGATAATGTGCTGGATCCGGAGGCTGGTGGGGTGGTAGGTGAGGACAAGGGGAACTCTGTCCCTGTTGTGGTGGCGGGAGGATAGGGTGAGGGCCAAAGTGCGGGAAATGGAGGAGATGCGGGTGAGGGCATCATTGATGACGGCAGAAGGGAAACCATGATCCTTAAAGAAAGAGGACATTTGACATGTCCTGGAACGGAAAGCCTCATCCTGAGAGCAGATGTGGCGGAGACAGAGGAACTGGGAATAGGGAATGGCATTTTTGCATGTGGCGGGGTGGGAAGAGGTATAGTCGAGGTAGTTACGAGAGTCAGTGGGCTTGTAGAAGATGTCAGTGGACAGTCTGTCTCCAGAGATGGAGACTGAGAGATCGAGAAAGGGGAGAGAAGTGTCCAAGATAGACCAAGTGAATTTGAGGGCTGAGTGGAAGTTAGAAGCAAAGTCGATGAAATTGACGAGCTTGCATGGTTTGTTGCCTCCCGGGTGGCAGGGTCCGGGATGTCTCTGACCGGGTGCACAACATCCTGGTACAAGAGGAAAAGCAGCCAGAAGTCGTGATACATGTTGGTACCAACGACATAGGCAGGAAGAGGGATGAGGTCCTGAAGTGTGAGTTTCGGGACCTAGGCAGAAGGCTGAAGAACAGGACCTCAAGGGTAGCGTTCTCAGGATTGCTGCCAGTGCTACGTGACAGTGATGGTAAGAATTGGAGGAGATGGCAGTTGAATGCGTGGCTGAGGAGTTGGTGCAGGGTTTTAGATTTTTGGATCATTGGGATCTAAGGAGCTGGTGGTAGACCTGAGGAGAGCTAAGATACCGGTGACCCCTGTTTCCATCCAGGGGGTCAGTGTGGACATGGTGGAGGATTACCAATACCTGGGGATACGAATTGACAATAAACTGGACTGGTCAAAGAACATGGAGGCTGTCTACAAGAAGGGTCAGAGCAGTCTTTATCTCCTGAGGAGACTCAGGTCCTTTAACATCTGCTGGACAATGCTGAGGATGTTCTATGAGTCTGTGGTGGCCAGTGCGATCGTGTTTGCTGTTGTGTGCTGCGGCAGCAGGCTGAGGGTAGCAGACACCAACAGATTCAATAAACTCATTCGTAAGGCCAGTGATGTTGTGGGGATGGAACTGGACTCTCTGACAGTGGTGTCTGAAAAGAGGATGCTGTCCAAGTTGCATGCCATCTTGGACAATGTCTCCCATCCACTACATAATGTACTGGGTGGGCACAGGAGTACATTCAGCCAGAGACTCATTCCACCGAGATGCAACACAAAGCGTCATAGGAAGTCATTCCTGCCTGTGGCCATCAAACTTTACAACTCCTCCCTTGGAAGGTCAGACACCCTGAGCCAATAGGCTGGTCCTGGACTTATTTCCTGGCATAATTGACATATTTCTATTTAACTATTTATGGTTTTATTACTATTTAATTATTTATGGTGAAACTATAACGAAAACCAATTTCCCCCGGGATCAATAAAGTATGACTATGACTATGACTATCTCTTCTGGGGAAGGTGGGACCTGTACAGATTGGATGGGTTGCACCCGAGCCCAAGGGGGAGCAATATCCTTGCAGGTAGGTTCACTGGCATGGATCAGGAGGGTTTAAACTAATATGCAAGGGGGATGGGACCCGGAGCGATAGACCAGTGAAAGAAGTGCATGGAGTAAAGCCAGATCTAACATACAGAGAGGCTTTGAGGAAAGAGAAGCAGAATAAACAGTGTAAAGACAGTAAGGTAGAAGGGCTGAAATATGTGTACCTCAATGCAAGAAGCATCAGGAACAAAGGTGATGAACTGAAAGCTTGGATACATACATGGAATTATGATGTAGTGGCCATTACAGAGACTTGGCTGGCACCAGGGCAGGAATGGATTCTCAATATTCCTGGATTTCAGTGCTTTAAAAGGGATAGAGAAGGGGGAAGAGGGGGGAAAAGGGGAGGAGGGGTGGTATTACTGGTCAGGGATACTATTACAGCTACAGAAAGGGTGGGTAATGTAGCAGGATCTTCTTTTGAGTCCGTATGGGTGGAAGTCGGGAACAGGAAGGGAGCAGTTACTCTATTGAGAGTATTCTATACGCCCCCTGGTGGCAGCAGAGATACCGAGGAGCAGATTGGGAGACAGATTTTGGAAAGGTGCAAAAATAACAGGGCTGTTATCATGGGTGACTTTAACTTCCCTAATATTGATTGGCACCTGATTAGTTCCAAGGGTTTAGATGGGGCAGAGTTTATTAAATGTGTCCAGAATGGATTCCTGTCACAGTATGTGGACAGGCCGACTAGGGGGAATGCCATACTAGATCTAGTACTAAGTAATGAACTGGGTCAGGTCACAGATGTCTCAGTGGGTGAGCATCTGGGGGACAGTGACCACCACTCCCTGGCCTTTAGCATTATCATGGAAAAGGATAGAATCAGAGAGGACAGGAAAATTTTTAATTGGGGAAGGGCAAATTATGAGGCTATAAGGCTAGAACTTGCGAGTGTGAATTGGGATGATGTTTTTGCAGGGAAATATACTATGGACATGTGGTCGATGTTTGGAGACCTCTTGCAGGATGTTAGGGATAAATTTGTCCCAGTGAGGAAGATAAAGAATGATAGCGTGAAGGAACCATGGATGACAAGTGAGGTGGAAAATCTAGACAGGTGGAAGAAGGCAGCATACATGAGGTTTAGGAAGCAAGGATCAGATGAGTCTATTGAGGAATATAGGGAAGCAAGAAAGGAGCTTAAGAAGGGGCTGAGAAGAGCAAGAAGGGGGCATGAGAAGGCCTTGGCAAGTAGGGTAAAGGAAAACCCCAAGGCATTCTTCAATTATGTGAAGAACAAAAGGATGACAGGAGTGAAGGTGGGACCAATTAGAGATAAAGGTGTGAAGATGTGCCTGGGGGCTGTGGAAGTGAGCGAGGTCCTCAATGAATACTTCTCTTCGGTATTCACCAATGAGAGGGAACTTGATGATGGTGAGGACAATATGAGTGAGGTTGATGTTCTAGAGCATGTTGATATTAAGGCAGAGGAGGTGTTGGAGTTGTTAAAATACATTAGGACGGATAAGTCCCCGGGGCCTGACAGAATATTCTCCAGGCTACTCCATGAGGCGCGGGAAGAGATTGCTGAGCCTCTGGCTAGGATCTTTATGTCCTCGTTGTCTACGGGCATGGTACCAGAGGATTGGAGGGAGGCGAATGTTGTCCCCTTGTTCAAAAAAGGCAGTAGGGATAGTCCGGGTAATTATAGACCAGTGAGCCTTACGTCTGTGGTGGGAAAGCTGTTGGAAAAGATTCTTAGAGATAGGATCTATGGGCATTTAGAGAAACATGGTCTGATCAGGGACAGCCAGCATGGCTTTGTGAAGGGCAGATCATGTCTAACAAGCCTGATAGAGTTCCTTGAGGAGGTGACCAGGCATATAAATGAGGGTAGTGCAATGAATGTGATTTATATGGATTTTAGTAAGGCATTTGACACGGTTCCACACAGTAGGCTTATTCAGAAAGTCAGAAGGCATGGGATCCAGGGAAGTTTGGCCAGGTGCATTCAGAATTGGCTTGCCTGCAGAAAGCAGAGGGTGGTGGTGGAGGGAGTACATTCAGATTGGAGGATGGTGACTAGTGGTGTCCCACAAGGATCTGTTCTGGGACCTCTACTTTTCGTGATTTTTATTAGCGACCTGGATGTTGGGGTAGAAGGGTGGGTTGGCAAGTTTGCAGACAACACAAAGTTTGGTGGTGTTGTAGATAGTGTGCAGGACTGTCGAAGATTGCAGTGGGACATTGATAGGATGCAGAAGTGGGCTGAGAAGTGGCAGATGGCATTCAACCCGGAGAAGTGTGAGGTGGTACACTTTGGAAGGACAAACTCCAAGGCAGAGTACAAAGTAAATGGCAGGATACTTGGTAGTGTGGAGGAGCAGAGGGATCCGGGGGTACATGTCCACAGATCCCTGAAAGGTAGATAAGGTAGTTAAGAAAGCTTATGGGGTGTTAGCTTTCATAAGTCGTGGGATAGAGTTTAAGAGTCGCGATGTAATGATGCAGCTCCATAAAACTCTGGTTAGGCCACAATTGGAGTACTGTGTCCAGTTCTGGTCACCTCACTATAGGAAGGATATGGAAGCATTGGAAAGGGTACAGAGGAGATTTACCAGGATGCTGCCTGGTTTAGAGAGTATGCATTATGATCAGAGATTACGGGAGCTAGGGCTTTACTCTTTGGAGAGAAGGAGGATGAGAGGAGACATGACAGAGGTGTACAAGATAATAAGAGGAATAGATAGAGAGGATAGCCAGCGCCTCTTCCCCAGGGCACCACTGCTCTATACAAGAGGACATGGCTTTAAGGTAAGGGGTGGGAAGTTCAAGGGGGATATTAGAGGAAGGTTTTTCACTCAGAGAGTGGTTGGTGTGTGGAATGCACTGCCTGAGTCAGTGGTGGAGGCAGATACACTAGTGAAGTTTAAGAGACTACTAGACAGGTATATGGAGGAATTTAAGGTGGGGGCTTATATGGGAGGCAGGGTTTGAGGGTCGGCACAACATTGTGGGCCAAAGGGCCTGTAATGTGCTGTACTATTCTATGTTCTATGTTCTCAGCATGGGTGTGGGAAGCAGCACCAATGTAGTCGTCAATGTAATGAAGGAAAAGTTGGGGAGCAGTACCAGAATAGGTTTGGAGCACAGACTATTCCACATAACCAATGAAGAGGCAGGCATAGCTGGGGCCCATGCGAGTTCCCATAGCTACACCCTTGGTCTGAAGATAGTGGGAAGAGCCAAAAGAGAAGTTATTAAGTGTGAGTACCAGTTCTGCCAACCGGAGGAGGGTAGTGGTGGTGGGGAACTGTTGAGGTCTATTGTCCAGAAAGTAGCGGAGGGCTTTGAGGCTTTCTTGATGGGGAATGGAGGTGTATAAGGACTGGACATCCATAGTGAAAATGAAGTGGTCGGGACCGGGGAACTGGAAGTTATTGAAGAGGTGGAGGGCATGGGATGTATCCTGGATGTAGGTGGGGAGGGACCGAACTATGGGTGACAAAATGGAGTCCAGGTAGGCAGATACAAGTTCAGTGGGACAGGAGCAGGCAGAAACTATGGGTCTACGGGACAGTCAGGCTTGTGGATCTTGGGGAGGAGGTAAAACCGAGGGGTACGGGGTGTGGGAATTATGAGTTTAGTGGCTGAAGATGGAAGGTCTCCGGAGTTGATAAAGGTGGTGATGGTGCGGGAGACAATGGTTTGATGTTTTTTAGTGGGGTCCTGTTCCAGGGGTAAGTAAGAGGAGGTGTCAGAGAGCTGCCGTTTGGCCTCAGTGAGGTGGAGGTCCATCCGCCAGACTACTACAGCACCACCTTTGTCTACCAATTTCTCTAAGTCCTGCTGTCATCGCATTGCTTCCTCAGCACTACCTACTCCTCCACCTCCCTTTGTATCATGCCTCACATGCACATCACTGATTTGTAGTTCAGTCAAGTTATTTTTGTGTGTGTGTGTGTGACACCAGACAGTGATGATTCACACGCTGTTTAGTCAACTGATGAATCAGAACAACTTAATCTGTCCTCAAATAATATCCATCAAGCCTACAGGGAGATTAATACTGAAAAAAAAGAACATCTAATATCACCCTAGTGGAATTCAGCCACACCGTCTGCTCTGCAAGCTTCAGTTTCACACTCATTTGTAGAGTTAAAAGAAAATACTTTAGGGCATTTAGCAAATGGTTTTATGTGCTGCTGCGCAAATGTTACTGGGTTTTCTTCTTGAATTACTTAAAATTTGATCCAAAAAAAGTGTAATGTTGCAGGAGTTATGTACAATGCAAATCCTGCCGTGGAACTGAGTGTCAAGCTAATGAGTGTCTCATTATACAATAAACTGATTTGATAAAACCACCATTGAGCACATCTACAAGGAGCACTGGTTCAAGAAAGCAGCACCCATCGTCACCATCCCAGCATCCAAGCCACGCTCTATTCTTGCTGCTGCCACTGAGAAGGAGGTACAGGAGCCTTATAGCCCACACTATTTGGCTCAGGAACAGTTATTACCCCTCAGGCATCAGGTCCTGAACCAGCATGGATAACCAGTCTTACCTCAGCACCGAACTGATTCAACAACCTATGAACTCACCTTCAAGGAATCTGTAACTCATTTTCTCAGTATTATTTATTTACATACCTATTTGTTATTATTAATCATAATATTATTATTAATGTCATTATTATTGCCTTGGATTTGCGTGGTTCATCTTGTTTTACACATTGATTGTCAGTCTTTACTGTGCAATTTTTCATTGATTCTATTGTACTACTTTGTTCTACTGTGAATGCTGGCAAGAAAGTGAATCTCAGGGTAGTGTATGGTGACATCTACTTTGAACTTTGAACTTTGGTATTTATGTTCTATGTTTATGATAAATGGAATGAGTGGCGTAAAGGGAATTATAGAAACATGAGAGAGAAGTTGGCCAAAATTGATTGGAAAGGAACACTGGACAGGGATGACAGTAAAGCAGCAAAAGCTGGATTTCTGGAAGCAATTTGGAAGGCACAGGATATATATACATCCCAAAGAGGAAGAAGTATTCTAAAGGACAGATGACACAACCCTGGCTAACAAGAAAAATCAAAGCCAACATAAAAACCAAAGAGAGGGCATATAATTAGCAAAAATTAGTGGGAAGTTAGAGGATTGGGAAGTTTCAAAAAGCCAACAGAAGGCGATTAAAAACAGAAGGAAAAGATGGAATACAAAAGTTAGCTACCCAATTATATTAAAGAGGATACCAAAAGTTGCTTCAGATACATAAAGTGTAAAAGAGAAGCGAGAGTGGATATAACAATGCTGGAGAAGTAATAATGGGGGATGAAGAAATGGCGGATGAACTGAGTAAGTATTTTGCGTCAGTCTTCACTATGGAAGACACTAGCAGTCTGGTGGAAATTCAAGCATGTCAGGAGTCAGAAGTGTGTGAACGCAAACACGAGGAATTCTGCAGATGCTGCAATTTCAAGCAACACACATCAAAGTTGCTGGTGAACACAGCAGGCCAGGCAGCATCTCTAGGAAGAGGTACAGTCGACGTTTCGGGCGGAGACCTTTCGTCAGGACTAACTGAAGGAAGAGCTAGTAAGAGATTTGAAAGTGGGAGGGGGAGGGGGAGATCCAAAACGATAGGAGAAGACAGGAGGGGGAGCGATGGAGCCAAGAGCTGGACAGTTGATTGGCAAAATGGATATGAGAGGATCATGGGACAGGAGGCCCAGGGAGCAGGAAGAGTGTGGGGGGGGGTGGAAGAAAACCCAGAGGATGGGCAAGGGGTATAGTCAGAGAGACAGAGGGAGAAAAAGGAGAGAGAGAGAAAGAATGTGTGTATATAAATAAATAATAGATGGGGTACGAGGGGGAGGTGGGGCATTAGCAGAAGTTTGAGAAGTCAATGTTCATGCCATCAGGTTGGAGGCTACCCAGACGGAATATAAGGTGTTGTTCCTCCAACCTGAGTGTGGCTTCATCTTCATTTTCTGATATGTCTAGCCACAGCCTCCACTACTGTAAAGATGAAGCCACACTCAGGTGGCTCAGCCACATACAGTATGTTCAGAGCACACTCCACATCCGCCTGGGGGTCGGATGGCACAGTCGGGGGTGGCAAGGGAGAGCCAGGTCTCGGTGAAACAGAATACACTGCACTTCTGCATCTCCCTGCAGTAGGTGAGTCTCCCTTTAAGATCATCCACCTTGGTCTCTATGGCTTGCACATTAGCTAGTAGGATCGTGGGCATAGGGACCCTGAAGTCCCTCAGCTTCAATCTGACAGCAGCCCAGCTCTTTTCCCACGCTTCCTCGGTAAATAGTGCATCTTTCCAGGTTTCCATTGATGCAGTGTGTTGTTGGCAGCTCTTTGAGGTTGGTGGACGCATCCCGTGGGGATCGATTGGCAAGTCGCGTCGTCGTGTGCTCTGGGTCGGGCCGAGTGACAGGGGAGGCTCCACTGCCACTTCCAGCTGCTGGGGGCCCGGGCTGTCGATTGGGTCGGGCCCCGAAGCCAACACTTAATCCCGGAGGGCCGGGCTCCTGGCTGAAACAAGTCCGTGAGCTGAGTCATGGTTGCGGAGGCCTCCGCTCCAGCCAAGCCTTGGGCTCGATTTCCGAGGTCAGCGGCGGAGGCCTCACTTTCAGCAGCTGTGGATGTCCACCAACGGGGTTTTACGGTGGTCGCTCCGGGGAAGCGTCTGGGGCACCTTGAGGTCTCTGACATCACTTCTGTGTGGTCGTCTGCTCCAGAGAGGTGCTGGTCGGAATGGGCCTTGTCCCCAAGCGCTCCGGCATGGTAGCAGACCGCAAGTCTCCGGGAACGTGGTGGGCCTCGGACCAGGCCTCGCTGGTTGGGTCCAGGTGCAGTCTGGAGTTTACGAAGTAATTCCGGTGTGGTGATCTCCAGCTGGGTCAGTAGCTTTGCCAGGGTGTTGTTGATCTTGCTAGATGTAGCAGATTGGAGGCTTAGAAGGGTTTCTTGGGTATAGGATAGTGTAGAGGGCAGTTTGCACGGGAGAGCACGCGCAGAGTCACCAGTTACCGACACCATTACTAAATTTGTAGTTGAACTTGAAAAAGGCTGTTCATTCATGATCCCCATGCAATCTTGACAGAGCTTGAGCAGTTTTGTAAAGAAACATGGGGAAAAATTGCAGAGTCCATATGTGCAAAGCTGATAGAGACCTATCCACACAGACTCAAGGCTGTAATTGCTGCCATAGTAGCATCTATTAAATACTGACTTGAAGGGGGTGAATATTTTATGTAATCAATTATTTTGTGTTTTATATTTGTAATTAATTTAGATCAATTTATTTTCACTTTGACACGACAGAGTCTTTTTCTGTTAATCGTGTCAAAAAGGCCAACTTAAATCCACTGTGATTCAATGTTGTAAAACAATAAATATGAAAACTTCCATGGGGGGTGTATCCTAATTAAGCAGAGTTTAATAGGTTCTTTATTGGTCAGGCTATGAAGGGATATGGGGAGAAGGCAGGAGATTGGGGCTGAGAGGAAAAATGGATCAACCATGATGAAATGGTAGAGCAGATTCGATGGGCCAAATGGCCTAATTCTGCTCCTATATCTTATGGCCCATTGTCTCTGCCTGTTTCTGCCTCACTGAGCTCATGTCCTCATACTTTGACTCTATTCTACCCTTCTTGTTTCAGTCCCTTCCCATCTACATCCGAGACACTGTTTATGTTCTCGATATCCTCACTAACTCTCAATTCCTTAGCCCAGACAAACTCATTTTCACCATGGGAGTCCTGTCCTATCAAGAAGGCCTTAAAACTCTCCACTTCTATCAAGAAGGCCTTAAAACTCTCCACTTCTATCAAGAAGGCCTTAAAACTCTCCACTTCTTTCTCAATAAAAAAAAACTAACCAGTTCCCCTTCATCACCACCTTACTCCATCTGGCAGAACTGGTCCTAACCCTCAACAATTCCTCCTTCAGCTCCTCCTACTTTCTCCAGACTTGAAAGGTAAACATAAGATCACAAGACATAGGAGCAGAATTCGGCCATTCAGCGCATGAAGTCTGTTCCACCATTCCATCAAGGCTGATTCCAGATCCCACTCAACCCATACACTTGCTTTCTCGCCATATCCTTTGATGCCCTGACCAATCAGGAAACCGTCAACTTCTGCCTTAAATATATGCTCGGACTTGGCCTCCACCACAGTCTGTGGCAGAGCATTCCTCAGATTTACTACTCTCTGGCTAAAAAAATATACTCCTTACTTCTGTTCTTAATGGTCGCCCCTCAGTTTTGAAGCTGTGCCCTCTAGTTCTGGATACTCCAACCATAGGAAACATCCTCTCCACATCTACCCTATCTAATCCTTTCAACATTTGGTAGGTTTCAATGAGATCCCTCGGATTCTTCTAAATTCTAAAACGTGGGCCCCAACTACACCTGCCTTTTCATTGGCTGTGTAGAACAGACCATGTTCTAAGCCTCCCTGGTAATGCTCCAAAGACTGCATTGGAGCTGCTTCATGTGCCCATGCTGAGCTTGTCGATTTCATCAACTTTGCCTCCAACTTCCACCCTGCCCTTAAGTTCACCTGGTCTATTTCTGACATCTCTCTCCCCTTTCTCAATCTCTCTGTCTTCACCTGTGCAGCCAAACTGTCAGCCAAACTTCCCAATTTCCAAGGCTATCTAGACTATATATATATATATATATATATATATTCCTACCCTGTCTCCTGTAAAAATGCTATTCCCTTTTCTCCATTCCTTTATCTCTGCCTCGTCTTTTTCCAAGATGAGGCTTTATTTTCCAGGACATCAGAGAAACGGGTTTCCCTTCCTCCACCATTGATGCCTTCCTTACCTGCATCTCCTCCATTTCCCGACATCTGCGCTCACCTATCTTGCCGCGGCCATAACAGTGATAGAGTTCCTCTGGTGCTTACATCATTCTCCACAGCTTTCACCATCTCCAAAAGGATACTACCATCAAACACATCGTTACCTCCCCTTCACTCTCCACTTTCTACAGGGACCTCTCCCTCCATGATTCCCTTGTCCATTCATCCCTCCCACTAATCTCCCTCTCGGCACTTACTCCTTCAAGCAGCCAAGGTGCTACACCTGCTCATCACCTCCCCCCTCACCTTCATTCAGGACCCCAAACAGTCCAGGTGAGGCAACATTTCACCTGTGAAACTGCTGGGGTTGTCTTTTGTATTCGATACCCCTGATGAAGTCTCCTCTATATTGGTGAGATCTGTTGTAAATTGGGGAGTACCTCCATTCCATTCGGCAAAAGAGCAGCTTCCCAGTGGCAACCATTTTAATTCCAAATCCCATTCCTATTCCAACAGGTCAGTCAATGTGCCATGATGAGGCTACCCCCAGGGTGGTGGAACAACGCATTATATTCCGTTTGGGTAGCCTTTGATCTGATGGCATGAATATCGATTTCTCCTTCCGGTAAAACAAAATCCTCCTCCTCCCCTCTTCTACTATTCCCCACTCTGGCCTCTTAGCTCTTCTCACTTGCCTATCACCTCCCTCTGGCACAGCTCCTCATTCCCTTTCTCCTCTGGTCCACTCTCCTCTCCTATCGGATTCCTTCATCTCCCTTCACCTTTCCTGCCCACATGGCTTCACCTATCACCTTCTCGCTATCCTGCATCCCCTCCCCCCACCTTTTTATTCTGGCACCATCCCCCTCTTTCCAGTCCTGAAGAAGGGTCTCGGACAGAAATTCCAATTGTTTATTCATTTCCATAGATGCTGCCTGACCTGCTGAGTTCCTCCAACATTTTGAGTGTGTTGTGTTACATTAGAACTGAAAATTAATAGGTTGGTTAATGCACAAGGCACAAAGGAATGGAAGGAAGTTAAAAGAAAAATGAGTTGACCTTAGGAAATGATGAAGCCACAAAATTCATGAATTCTTGGGAGGTCAGAGTAGAAGAAAGCAGATCCCAAAGATGTGCGCATTTTTCAAATAATTAGATGTAGAGTAATCATGGAGACATTGGCTGAACTTTGTTCCAGGACTCAATAAAATAAACGTTATTTGGAAGACTCAGATTTGTAGAAAACATATTCTCTCCATAAGGCTCCAAAATGTTGTTTGCGGCCTGGGTACATGTATAAATTATTGTGTATTTCTAAACTTGTTTTATGTGGTCTGACAGAAGAACATTTTGCTGCCTTTAAGCTTTCTGTATTATGCAATTTCTCCCGGAGCTGGATGAATCGATATGCTTTCACCCTGTGATTCATCATGAGCAGAGAGAAAAAAAGGGTAATGTTCTCATCACAAACCATTTCCATCTGTCTATTCAGGCGGAGCAAGCAAAATTCTTATGTTTTAAAGCATTTCTGCATTTTAGTAAGGATATCCTCACTGAAATTCTGCGTGTGCTACATCTGTTACTTAAGCTCAAAACAGAAAAGTACTCATGTCACCAGTGATTGTGGCAATTACTCCTTATACACCTGATTCCAACCAAGCAGGAAACATTTCCCACTCACCGTTGTGCAAAGGAGGCTGTCTAGTCAATAAAAATTACATTTCATCCTGCATTGCAAAAGGTAACTAGTTTGAGAGGTCTTTTAACAGTCGTCTTTCTGCAACACTGTGCCAATGTTGGCATTTATTCCAAAGCAAATTGAATAAAAGAATGAAAATGTCTTGTTCCAATTAAATAAAAGTTGGCGAGACTGCATCTTGTGTTTCTTGTACAGATCTGCCCTAAGGATGTATGAGTTTGCAATAAAGGATTTAGCACAAAATTTCACCAGATTGAATCTTGGGATAGTGGGTTTGTTCTGAGGAGAGAATAAGCAGACTGGACCTATACTCCCCCCCAGAAGAAAGAAAGGTGATCTCATTAAAACATATGATTTTTTATCGTGATATTTGCAGAATTGATTACAGATTGCAATTAAAGAATTAGCAATGGGCTCCAAAACCAGGGATCACCATCACAATATAATTGAGGAAGAAACAGTGAGTCATTAGAATACTCTCCGCATGAAGGCCATGGAGTTTCGATCACTGAATATATTCATGACAGAAATAGATATTTAATTATTATCGGAATAAGGGGTGTAAACTTAGTGCAGGAAGGTAAAGCTCAGGTACAAGATGGCCTGCTCCTGCATCATGTTTTTAACGTTCAGAGTAAATTTATAATCAAAGTACATATACTGTATGCCAGTGGTCCCCAACCTCTGGGCCGATTTCACTTGCTCTACGCAATTGGCAATCGCCTCTGATCTGGGCCGACACTTACATGCCGGGTGGCACCTAATTAATTATCTTGTTTATTTCGACTTTTTTCTTAAAGATGTGCTGGGTGCATTCCGGCTACCACTGCACCCCTGCATACTTCGCGGCCTGGTATCGGTCTGCAGCCCGGAGGTTGGGGACCACTGCTGTATGCCACCATGTACCAACCTGTTATTCATTTTCTTATGGTCATACTCAATAAATCCATTATAGAATAATAACCATAATAGAATCAAAGAAAAACCACACCAACGTGGGTAACCAACAGGAATTCTGCAGATGCTGGAAATTCAAGCAACACACATCAAAGTTGCTGGTGAACGCAGCAGGCCAGGCAGCATCTCTAGGTAGAGGTACAGTCGACGTTTCAGGCCGAGACACTTCGTCAGGACTAACTGAAGGAAGATTGAGTAAGAGGGTGGGTGTTCAACTACTGTTCAAAAGACAACAAACTGTGCAAATTCTAGAAGGAAGAAATAATAATAATAAATAAATTACCCGTAAATATTGAGAACACGAGATGAAGAATCCTTGAAAGTGAGTCCATAGGTTGTGGGAACATTCCAATAGTGGGGCAGGTGAAGTTATCCCCACTGGTTCAAGAGCCTCATGGTTGAGGGGTAGTAACTGTTCCTGAACCTGGTGGTGTGAGTCCTGAGGCTCCTGAATCTTTTTCCTGATGGCAGCAATGAAAAGAGCGTGTGACCTAGATGGTGTGGGTCCCTGGTGATGGATGCTGCTTTCCTGTGATAATGCTTTGTGTATATGTGCTCAATTGTAGGTAGGGATTTACCTGTGATGGACTGGGCTGTATCCATTACATTCTGTAGGATTTTCCGTTCAAGGGCTTTGGCGTTTCCATACCAAGCTCTGATGCAGCTGATGAAGGTTGTGGAGGAGCCGATGTTGCCAATCCAAACTGACTGAGGTCTGCAAACGGTAAAATCAAGGATCCAATTGCATAGGGAGTTATTGAGGCCTTGAGGCTTATTGATTAGTTTTAAGGGGATGGTGATACTGAATGCTGACCTATAGTCTATAAAGAGCATCCTGATGTATATATCTTTGCTGTCCAGACGTTCCAGGGTTGAGCGAAGAGCCGATGAGGTGGCATCTGCTGTGGACCTATTGTGCCAGTGGGCAAAATGGAATGGATCCAAGCTGCTTCTCAGGCAGGAGTTGATATGTTTCATCACCAACCTCTCAAAACTCTTCATCACTGTGGATTTAAGTGCTGCTGGACGATAGTCACTGAGGCAGGTTACCACGTTCTTAGGCACTGGTATTAGTGAAGTCTGCTTCAAGCGGGTGGGCACCTCAGACTGCCGAAGCGAAAGGTTAAAGATCTCAGCAAACACTCTAGCCTGTTGATAAGGACAGGTGTTTAGTCCGTTGGCAGGTACACCACCTGGGCCAGGTGCTTTCCTGAAGATTGCTTGCACATTGGCCTGAGAGACTGAAATCACAGGATCACTGGGGGCTGCAGGAGTTTGTGGTTCCTCCATGTTTTAATAGTCAATCAGACATAGAAGGCATTGATCTAATCTAGAAGTAAGCCCTACTGTCACCTATTTTGCTTGATTTTACTCTATGAGAGGTAATAGCATTCAATCCCTGCCACAACTATCAAGCATACTTTGTCCAGTTAGTCCTGACGCAGGGTCTCGGCCTGAAACGTCGACTGTACCTCTTCCTAGAGATGCTGCCTGGCCTGCTGCATTCACCAGCAACTTTGATGTGTGTTGCTTGAATTTCCAGCATCTGCAGAATTCCTGTTGTATACTTTGTCGATACAAGTTTAGACTGGAATTGCCACTTTACCCATGAGGTGGCTTTCTGGAGGTTGTATCTGGACCTTTAAGAGCTTTCTTGGTCACCAGACTTGAATATCCCTGATCTGGCCCTCAGCAGACTGCGGATCTCATAGTTCACCCAGGGCTTCTGATCGGTGAAGACTCGAATGATATTTTGAGGACAAATCCATCTACAACTGTTTCAATAAAGTTTGTGACAACCATGGTGTATTCATTCAGATCCACAGATGAGTCCTTGAACACGGCCCAGTCCACTGGCTGGAAGGAATCACGTAGCTGCTCCTCTGCCTCTTGCGACCACCTGTTTGTTGTCCTAATCTCTGGAGTTTTGCCCTTTAACCTCTGCCTGTAGGCAGGTAGGAGATGGGCAGCCAAGTGATCAGATTTCCCAAAATTCAGTCTGGGTATGGAACAATATGCATTCCTTTTCTTAGTATAACAGTGGTCTAGTGTGTTGGGACCTCTGGTGCTAGAGGTTATATGTTGATGGTAATTGGGTAGGCTTTCTTCAGAAAAGCCTGGTAGAAGTCCCTGAATATGATTTGAAATGCATTGGCATGGACTGTTTCTTGTTTGGACACAACATCATGAAGTATCTCAGGTGCTTGGTAATAGTTGGCTGCTGCTGGTTTGTAAACTGCAGTCAGGATTATGGAGGAAAACTCCTTAGGTAAATAGAACAGATGGGATTTGACTGATAGGTGTTCAGTTGGAGGAACATGATTTCAACAAAACACCACCGAGAGCTTATCATGAAACACATACCTCCTCCTTTTGCCTTTTCCGAATCAGCAGCTCTGTCCATCCTTTGAATCAAGAAGCCTTCAGGTCTGATCACTGTATATAGCGTGCTGGAAGTAAGCTAAATCTCAATTGCACATAGAACAGAACAATCTCTCATTTCCCTCCAATAGAGCTATCTTACCTTCAGGTCCTCAATTTTGTTCTCCAGTGACTACACATTTGCCAACAAGATGCTGGGTAGAAGCTGTCTCATTTCTCTGTGTTTCAGATTGACTTGGAGTCCCCATCTTCTGCCTCACTTCCAGCCATGGTGATGAACCTTCATTCACTTAATGGTGCTGTATCTGCTTGTTTAAGAGTTAAGTCCGCTGAGTCCTTCAGAAGATTGTGAAATCTGTACATGTATCAGGCAGGTGGGGCTCATCAGCCTTGGATGGCAGCCCGCCTAGGAGAAGGAAAACTCCAATTTTAAACCTCTACTGCCTTGCGGCACCATGGGAAAGGCTTCCGGAGTAAACCCTGAGGAAGAAATCCAGAGCTGGGGTCCTTAAGGCCGTTTGATGATATTTACAACTTCACTTTGGCAACCTCTGCGATGACGCTGGTACCAAGCTGTATCGGCACTTGCCCTTCCCTTGGACTACATCAGTGACGTGGAGAGGGGGAGCCCACTGCATGGGCAACATCCAGTTCTTCAAATCTTCCTGCCCAGGCTTGCACCCTGGAAAAGACACAGTCCAGCAGAAACGCAAACGCATGATCCCCTGGGATCAACAGCTGCCTACTACTCTCGTGGCTCCATCTGTCTAAGTAGACAACGGATGCGCCCGGTTCCGGGGCACAGACCTGGGTGGTGAATACGGAGATCCTGGGCTGCCCAGACATCAAGATCCCCCTCTTGGCCTCGCGGATGTGGCCTAAAGGAATGCGAAGCAGTACATTTGGCATCAGCTTGGCTGCAGGAGCTGCCGGGAGGTGACGTGATACGTCATCCAACCACCTTAGGGGCTCCAGTCCGGATTTGTGTAGGGTTTACTCCTTAGATACCGAAGATACCCACAAGGCAGTGGGATCCGTAACCCTGGATAGGGGCCCATACTGGGTACTGTCAGCCGGAGCCAGCTGAACCCAGGATTCGTGTAAGGCAGGGTCATCACGCCCTGTAGTAGTAACATATGGAGCCACTACCCACTACCCACTGCTAACTATTACATGCTGCAGATTGCAGTGAGAATAATTCAAAAGAGGCATACTTAGAAGTGTTGTACATAGCCTGCAGAACGTTGCCATGGTTCACCACAGTCATCTTGCTTCTTATAGCCTGATGTTGTGACTACCACATTTGGACCATCAAAGGGCAAACAAATGCTGACCTAGGGTGAGAAGAGCAATCTGCCAATGGACTTGCTGACGTCTCTAAACGACAATTTTCACAACTGTGTAGATGCATATATCTCTTGTCATTTAAAGATGAAGGAGCAGGATCTAGCACACTTCTGCACTCCTTCCACTAACTTGTCTGCTGTAACCCAATAAAATTCAAAAGGGTAAGTAACCTGCTGCATTCTGCAGATTCCCCAACATTTCCACCCGCTAGACAGAAAACAGCTCATAAAATAGGGGCACAAAGAAAATGAAAGGAAGCAAACTAGGCATAATTTTTCTGCCTGGTTTATACAAGAAGGACTCATCCCAGTTCTATTTGAATAATAACGCCTCATTTCCCATTTACCAACAGTCCTTCATCCAATGAACTGTACTGTTAGTGCTGGCCTAGAATATTTCTGTGGTAAACATGAATTTAAACTGCTGCAGGTATTTAGGGCTAATAATTGGGAGTGTAAGATGCTTTTACCAATGTGGTAATTGGTAATTACTGTCATCAACATTCTTTGGGCAGAAAATTAACAGTTACAACCTTTGCCTCATTATTTCAGGTTTGAATTTTTCAGGGGAACACTGAATATAATCTATTACATAGAACATAGAGTAGAACATTGAACAGTACTGTGTAGGAACAGGCCCTTCAGCCTGCAACATGGTGCTGAACCCATTCAGTTAGTAATCGAATGGCTAACTAAATTTACATCTTTGTCCATAACCTTTCATTTCCCTCACATTCATGTACCTATCTAAGCATCTCTTAAAAGTCCCTAATGTTTCTGCTACTACCACCATGCCCTTAACATCTCATTTGAAATTACCCCCTCTCACCAGAAGTGTATGCCACCTGATATTACACATTTCAATCTATGCCTCTTTACATTTGACCTAACAAGTTGCAACACTTCACACTTGAGTTAAACTCCATCTGCCATTTCTCCACCCATATCTATAACTGATCTATATTCCCTTGTATTTACCAACTCACCTATTTACATTTTCATCCAGGTCAATTATATGGATCACAAACAGCAGAAGTCCCAGTACGGATCCTCTTGGAACATCACTAATCACAGACCTCTAGCCAGGATAGGTCCATTTGATCACTACCCCCTGTTTTCTTTGGGCAATCCAGTTCTGAATTCAAGTAGCCAATTCACCATAGATCCCATACATCTTTATCTTCTGGATGAGCCTCCCACAAGGGACTTTGTCAAATACCTTACTAAAATCCATGTAGATAACATCCACAGCTCTACCTTCACCTTCACCCTCATCACCTTGTCAAAAATTGAATTCAAGTTAAGAAGACATGATTTGCCCTGCACAAAGCCATGCTGGCTCTTCCTAATTAGGCCATGGTTTTCCGAGTGCTCATAAATCCTATCCCTAATAATTCTCTCCAGTAATTTCCCTACCACGGACATAAGACTCACTGGTCTATAGTTTCTTGGAATATCCTTGGTTCCCTCCTTGAATAATGGAACAACATTAGCTACTCGCCAGTCGCTGGGACCTCACCTGTAGCTTCAGAGGACATGAAGTTATTGGTTAAGACCCCTGCAATTTCTTCTCTTGCCTCTCTCAATAACCTGGTGTATATCCCATCAGACCCTGGGGACTTCCCCACATTCATGCTCTTAAGAAACCCAACACTATCTTCTCCTTTATCTTGAAATTGCTAGTATATCAATACATTCAACACTGATCTCCCTGTCTTCCACATCCTTCTCCTTGGTAAATACTGATATAAAGTACTCATTAAGGATGTCACCCACATCCTCTGCTTCCTCCTTTGTCCTTTAGTGGTCCTACCCTTTCCTTAGTTACCCACTTGTTCTTGATATATGTATAAAATGCCTTCCCCACTCCTACTTGCCAAGGACTTTTCATGGCCCCTCCTGGCTTTACTAATTTCCTTCTTGAGATTTTTTTCTGCTTTCTTTATGATTCTCAAGGGCTCTATTTGATTCTAACTTCCTAAGCTTTACATAGTTTTCCTTTTTCTTCTTGACTAAATTCATCACCTCTTATATTGCCATCCTTGTCCTTCCTTCTGGCTGGAACATGCCTGTCCTGTACTCTATGCAGTTGGCCTTCCACATGTCAGATGTGGACTTGCCCATAAACAACCGTTCCCAATTAGCTCACCCTATTTCCTTCCCAATGCTCTCGTAACTCGCCCAATTTGATATTCTCCTGCAAGGTCCATACTAATCCTTACATATAGCTGTCTTAAAACATTATGAGTTGTGGTCACTGTTTCCTAACTGCACACCCATTGAAAGATCAGTAACCTGCAGTTTCTTGCAGTCACAGGCAAAGCGGTTTCCATACCATGCTGTGAAATATCCAGATTGAAATTTTTCTATGGTGCATCTGTAAAAATCAGTGTCAAAGGAGACATGCTAAATTTCTTTAGCACCCCCCCCCCCCACAAAGAAGTAGTGGCTCTGAATAGCTTTCTGTTGGCTAGAAAGAACTACAGTCTACTAATCAGAGAATTCAGATGAATCAAGGACAGTGGAAGTAAACAAACCAATTGTCTTTGTTCTTGCAATGAGGTCAAAGGAATGGAGGCTGCCATTTTGTGAAGCTGCTCTGTATCCTCCACTGTGTGAACTGGTTTTGCTCAGCTGAATTGGTGTTTTAAAGTAGAGACAATGACGCTCCAGGTAATTTGCTGGACTAAAGATATCAATGACCAACTTTTTTTTTGTTGGTGTCATGACAATAACCTTTCGGAAAGGTTGTTGTCATGACACAATGTTATTAAGCTCTCAGTCTCCTTCCTGTACTCCAACACATCATTATTTCAGAGCATAAGACCATAAGATACAAGAGCAGAATTGGGCTATTTGTCCCATTGAGTCTGCTCCGCCATTTTATCATGGTTGACCGATAATATAGAGTCATCCGCAAATTTGTGGATGGATTTAGAGCAGAATCTGGCCATACACTCATGAGTGTACAGAGAGTAGAGGAGGACTCTAAGAAGACAGCCTTAAGGGCCCCAGTAATGAAAGTAATCATGGCAGAGGTACTGCTGCCTATACTTACTGATTGTGGTCTGTCGGTCAGGATGTCAAGAATCCAGTTGTAAAGGAAGTTGTTGAGTCTCAGGGCTAAGGAGATGAGTTTGCCTGGAGATATAGTACTGAAGGTGGAGTTGTAGTCAGTAAACAACAGTTTAATGTAGGTGCCTTTACTATCCATATGATCTGAAACTGACTGTAGGGCCAGGGAGATGGAGGTAGACAAATTGCAATGGAGCTTGAAGATATCTGAGGAATATTGAAATAAAAGGTCATATAACTCATGTTAGTTATTCGTTGAAATGCTCAAGAACAGAATTAAGGTATCATAGTATATATCAATGTATCTCCCGCCAACTTCTGATGATGTCCTGGATTGATATTTACTCGCTCATTTTAAGTGTGTACTAGGAACGTTGCAAAAAGGGAAGAGCATACTAAAGCCAGTTCCTTTTTGCCACGAGATTTAGCAGCTTGTTTTTCTTTCGCTGTTTAAGTCTTGGAATTTATAGTAACATGGACAAAGTGACGGAGGAACTCAGCAATTCAGGCAGCATCTATGAAGGGGAGGAAACAGTTAACATTTCAGGCCAAGACTCTTTCAGAATTTATAACTTTTGAATATATTAGAACATATTTTTATCTATAGTTTTGAGAAACTGCAAGAACTGCAAGAAAACATTTCTTGAACATTAACTAGAAGAAAATTCTTTATAAAGATCACTATGCAAAGAGCCTCAAAAATCAAAGTCGAATTTATTGTCATATGCACGGCCCAAGTATATGACACACAGGTGCAATGTAAAACTTACTTCAAACAGTATACAGGGACATAACATCATTTTAACAGCATTTGCGCACTAGCATAAATTAAACACAAATTTTTACAAGAAAACAGAATGAGAAAAAAAAAGTCATGTTTTAATGCAAAGTGGTCACAGTGTTATTAAACTATAATGATTAAGATTTTGCCAATTGGTTCAAGAACTGAATGGTTGAAGGGATTTAGATGTTCTTGGCCTGGTGTTATGAGACTTCAGGCTTCTGTACCTGCCCAGTGGTAGCTGTGAAAGGTGACATGGACATAGTGATGGGATCTTCGATGACAGATATTGCCTCCTTGTGACAGTGTTCCTGTGGATACTACTGATGATGGGAAGGAATGTGCCCATGATGTATTGGGTAGAGAACATAAAGACTGCCGCCAAGAAATATATTCCCCATTCACTGTCATGGTCCGGTCCGTGAAGTCGGCATTCCGGTTCACACTCCGGTCCATCTATCCATATTCCAGGTTTTCCGGTTTTCCCTTGTCCTGGATTCTGATTTTGGGCTGGCTACATAAATAGCTCCTGGGTTTAACTTCATTTGCTGGTGGCGAGTTGGGGGTGCCCTGCAGGTGTGTGAATGTGGTTTGGAACTTGTTGAGGGAAAGAGAGTGGGGAAGGAATGGGAATTGCTGGGAGGGGGTCATGTGGGTCCGGTAATGGCGGACAAGATGAGAGGGGGGGTTGAGGGAAAGAAAGTGGAGAAGGAGCGGGATAGGGATTTGGGATCAGAGGTAGGCAGCTGGGGAGAGATGGAATATTGTGAAGGGAAAAATAAAAGGAATGAGGAGATAGTGAGGGGACGGATGAATGAAAACCGAGACAAAGGGAATAAAAGAATAAGAAATGACAGTGGAGAGAGCTCTGAAAGTGAGGAAGATGAACAAGTTCAGAGAGAAGGTGTTGTCATAATTAGGTTTAATGAGAAGGCTCAGGGACATATGAAGAAAATTAACCCATTTGTGCCAACAACAACTCTGGCAAATAAGATAGGGGAAATAGTATTTGCAAAAGTCCTTAATGATGGCAACTTATTGGTAAGATGTGCGAATGAGGAACAACTTGAGAAAGCACTCAAGCTAAAAGATGTAGGAAAATGCAAGGTGGAATACACAGGGAGGGTGGGAGCACAAAATAGTGGTTGTAAAGGAGTGATCATGGGGGTACCAATGAGTATAAATATGGAGGAGTTAAAGAGGAATATCAAAGGAGGGAAAGTAATGAATGTTCAAAGACTGAAAACAACAAAGGAGGGAGTGAAAAAGGAAAGTGAGTCAGTATTGATTGAATTTGAAGAAGAAAGAGTGCCAAGGAAGGTGTTCCTGGGTTTCATGAGTTACCCAGTAAGGGTGTATGTGCCACAGCCATTGAGGTGCTATAATTGTCAAAGATTTGGACACATAGCTAAAAACTGTAAACGGCAGAGATGTGCTGGATGTGGGGGTGATCATGAATATGGAAAGTGCGGAACAGGAGTGCCTCCAAAATGCTGCAATTGTGGAGGAGCTCATAATGTGGCATATAGTGGGTGTGAAGTTATGAGACGGGAGAACAAAGTTCAAGAAATAAGAGTGAAAAGAAAGATCACGTATGCAGAAGCTGTAAGAATGTCAAGAGAACGGAATAATGCTCCTAATGAACAGGGAGCAATAGGGATATGAGAGATGCAACAAAGAACAAATGACAGGATTTATGTAGACAAAAAGGCTCTAGTAACATTCATTGAGGGAGTGATTAATGGTACGGCTGAGGTAAAGTCAAAAAGTGACAAAATTCAGCCAGTGGTAAAAGCAGCAATAAACTATTTAGGGTTAATAGGACTGACATGGGAGGAAGTGAGGGTGAACCTCACTAATCAGTCAAGCCAGGAAGTGTCATGAGTTGGTTAGTACTAATTATGGTAATTCTTTTACAATGGAATGCAAGGAATGCCAATGGCCAGGAATTCAAGCACTTTATTAAAGAAATGGTTGTAAAACCGGATGTAGTGTGTATTCAGGAAACTTGGTTGAAACCAACTTTAGACTTTGTGGTATATGGGTATACAATGATAAGGAAAGATAGAAATCTAGCGGGAGGAGGGGGTTGTGCTATGTTAATCAAGCAAGGTATACCATATAGGGTACTGGACAAAGGAGATGATCAGGAATACATAGTGGTGGAAGTGTGGGAGAGAGGGGAGGGAGTGGTTATAATTAACTACTACAATCCATGTAAAAGGTTGGATTTGGACAGCCTATTGAGGATACAAGGACAAAACAGACATAAAGTAGTGTGGTGTGCAGATTTCAATGCTCATAGCACAATATGGGGGGATCAGATTACAGATCCAAATGGAAAGGTAATTGAAGATTTGATAGAAGAAAGAGATTTGGTGTGTATGAATGATGGTAGAGGCACAAGGATAGACATAACAACAGGAACTGAGACAGTGTTAGATATTACGTTAGTGTCTAATACCTTGGCTGGCATTAGTGACTGGGGAGTTTGGACTGCTTCAACAGTAGGCAGTGATCACTACCCAGTTTTGTGTTCAGTGGGTGAAAGAGTTGAAGTAAGACCAGGTGGCGGAATCCCAAAGTGGGTGTTTGGAAAAGCAGATTGGGGTATTTCCAGAAGTTGAGTGAAGAAGCACTGACAAAAATTGATATTTCTGGAAATATAAATGAATTAAACAGTCAGGTGACTTCAGCAATTATTATGGCAGCAGAAGGATCTATACCCAGGAGTAAAAATAGGATGAATAGGAAACTGGTACCATGGTGGACAGAGGAATGTTGTCAGGCTATTAAAAACAGAAATAGAGCATTCAGGCTAGTTAAAAGAACCCATAATATGCAGCATTTGGTTCAATATAAGAAAGCACAGGCAGTGGTGAGAAGAACTATACGTCAAGCTAAAAGGGCAAGTTGGAGGAATTTTTGCTACAAAATAGGAAGAACAACACCTGTGGGAGAGGTATGGGGAATGATTAAGAGGATGGGAGGAGATAGGAGGGAATGGGAATATCCAGTAATGATATCTGAGGAGGAAACGGCAGTCTCCAGTAGAGATAAGGCTGAGATCATGGTCAAATCATTTGTACAGATACACAGTTCAGAAAAGTTGTCTGAAGAAGGGAAAAGGAGAAGGGAAAGAACAATGAGTCAACACCCAGGTGTGTTAAACAGGACGGAAGGAACAGATGATATAATTGATGATCCATTTATGTTAGCAGAAATGGTGAGAGCAATAAAGAGATCGAGACCAGCCTCCCCAGGGAAAGATCTAATATGCTCTGTGATGCTAAAAAATCTAGGAGAAGGAGCGCTCTTGAAGTTGCTGCATTTTTATACCACAGTGTGGGAGGAGGGAAGATTACCAAGTGCATGGAAAGAAGCAGTCGTAATTCCAATAAGGAAGCCTGGCAAGGAGCCATCAAAACCCACTAGCTACAGACCAATAGCATTAACATCAAATAAATGTAAGATAATGGAAAGGATGATAACAGAAAGGTTATCGTATGAGCTTGAGAAGAGGGGAATGCTGGCAAGTTATCAGAGTGGTTTTAGAAAGGGAAGGAATCCATGGACTCAGTGATAAGGTTAGAGACTGAAATAAGGAAGGCCCAGGCAAATAAAGAATCGGTAGTTGCAGTGTTTTTTGACATTGAAAAAGCCTATGGTATGATGTGGAAGGAAGGATTATTAATTAAACAGCACAAGATGGGGGTTGGTGGGAGAGTTTTTAATTGGATTAAAGATTTTTTGTTTGGTAGAAAAATTCAAGTTCGGATTGGATCAGAATTATCAAAACAGTACATAGTGGGATATGGCACACCTCAAGGTAGTGTGATTAGCCTGTTACTTTTAATCATTATGATCAATGATGTCTTCACAAAGGTACCAGTGGATATAGGTAGGTGACTGTTTGCGGATGATGGGGCCTTGTGGAAAAGAGGCAGGAACATGGAGCATATAATCAGGAAACTACAAGAAGCAATTGATGAAATGGTGGAGTGGGGTTATGATTGGGGATGTAGATTTTCAGTAGAAAAAACTCAAACTGTATTTTTTACCAGGAAAAGAATTGAGGTAGGGAAGAAGTTAAGGATATATGGAATTGAATTAGAAAGGGTTGGATCATTTAAATTTCTGGGAGTTATATTTGATTCACGATTAACATGGGCAGACCATATCAGGAAAGTTGAGGAGAAATGTAAGAAAGTAATAAATGTGATGAGGTGTTTGACTGGTAGGGAATGGGGAGCAAGTTGTTCAGCGTTGAAGAGAATGTATGTGGCTTTAGTGAGGTCTGTGTTGGACTATGGAAATATAGCATATGGATCAGCAGCTAGGTTTCTTACAAGGAAACTGGATGTGATTCAGGCTCAGGCTTTGAGAGTGTGCAGTGGGGCTTTTAAAATGTCACCAGTGTCAGCCCTACAGGTAGAAATGGGAGTAATGCCTTTAGAGCTAAGAAGGATGCAACTGATGGCAAACTACTGGGCTAACTTGCAGGGGCACAATGATTCTCACCCTGCTAAAGGAGTGTTGCAGGAGTGCTGGGAAAATGGGAGATTTCAGAGGGATACCTTTAGTCCGGTAGGGAATGATATCACGAAAGAATGTGGAATGTTTGATCTAAGGAAAAGTCCTACAGTAGTTTATCCGGTTGTAGCTCCATGGGAGCTTGTATGGCCTGACATAGACTGGCATTTTTTGGAGGGAAAAAGGAAAGGAAGATATAAAACTGATTTGGTAAATGCATTTAACTGTCACGTGATGGAAAAGTATAGTGATTATACTCACATTTATACGGATGGTGCGAAGGAACCTGAAACAGGAGTGACAGGGTTTGGGGTGGTTATACCAGCAAAAGAAATTAGAATCAGCAGAAGAACATCTAATAAGTTAGGGGTGTTTACAGTGGAGATGCTGGCGGTGTTGGTTGTGTTGCAATGGGTGCAGAAAGCCAGACAAGTCAAAACATTGAAATGCTCAGATTCATCCTCAGTTCTAGCAAGCTTAAGGTCTTTTCACACAAACAGTCGGCAAGATGTACTTTGTGAAGTCCTTCAGTTAGTTGCAAGAATTGCAAATCAGGGAGGTCAGGTAAAATTTCTATGGGTTCCAGCACATGTAAGGGTGAAGGGGAATGAGAGGGTGGATGAGTTGGCAAAGAGGGCGTTAAAGAAAGAAAATATAGAAATGCACATTAGTATCAGTAAAGCAGAGGTTAAGTGTGTAATCTGGGAAAAAATCAACCAAATGTGGCAAGAAAGACAGGACAGGGAGGGGAAAGGGAGACATTTATATCAAATACAAAAGAGTGTGCAGGTACTAGGGTAGATAGTGGAAACAGAAGAGAGGAAACTAGGTTAAGGCTGGGACACTGTGCATTAAACAAAACATTGAAAATGATAGGGAAACACCAGACAGGATTGTGTGAGGAATGTCAGGAAGAGGAGTCAGTAGAACATGTAGTTCTGAGTTGCAGGAAGTATGGGATACAGAGAGAGATGATGAGAATTAAACTAAGGGAATTGGGGGTGCAGGAATTCACATTAAAAGGGTTGCTGGGCATGGGTGAGAGAGCACAGGTTAGGGTATTTTTAGCTTTCTTAGGGGGTACAGGGGTTTTTTATTGGATATGGATAAACAGGAATAGGGTACTAGGATGGCCAAAGATGGGAGGATAAAGTATAGGTTAGGGTATGTGTGTGTGTGTGTGTGTGTGTGATTGGGTGAAGGGGTTTAGAATGTATGTCTATTGCACATTCTGGAGCAGAAGGTGGCAGTAATGCACCATTAAGCTGGGTGCCAACCGCCGTAAAACAAGACACAGACAGACAGACAGCTTCATTTGCTGGATTGTTCCCTCCTCTTCTGTTTGAAGCCTTGCCTGTACTGTTGTCAAGTTCTACTGCTGGAGCAAGACCAGAGCCTTGCTGTGTCTAGATAAGGAACTGTCTATCATTGTCTGGAACTGTCTCTGTGTCCATGCCTTTGCTAGGTAGGTCTGGCTGTTTGCTGCTACATTGTGTTGGGAACCAGCTCTGTGTCCATGCCTTTGCTAGGTAGGTCCAGCTGTTTGCTGCTACTTTGTGCTGGGTCTGTCTCTGTGTCCACGCCTTTGCTAGGTAGGTCTGGCTGTTTGCTGCTACCTTGTGTTGGGAACTGTCTCTCTGTGTTCTGTGTATGAGTCCTGGCCCTACGTCCTGTTCCCAAGAAGGGGTCCTGGCTCTGTGTTCCAAGCCACGTCCAGGTACCTTGTCTAGTCCAAGCCACGTCCAGGTACCTTGTCTAGTCCAAGCCATATCCAGTCCTGTAGCCACGTCATGTCTTCGCCTAGTTCCGGAGTCCGAGCCCGAGTCAAGACCCAGGTTCTGGGTCCTTGTCCAGTCTCTGACTCAGAGTCTAAACCCAAGCTTTGTCATGTCCTCACCTCCAAGAACCCAAGCCATGTCCAGTCCAGTAGCCACATCATGTCCTTGCCTAGTTCTGGGGTCTGAGCCCGAGTCAAGACCCAGGTTCTGGATCCTTGTCCAGTCTCTGGCTCAGAGTCCAAGCCCAGGCTCCTAGTTCCTAGTTCCTAGTTCCTTGTCCTTGTCCTGGTCTCGCTTTCCTAGCCAAAGTCCTAGCCCAGGTCTGTGTTCTTGTCCCAGCTCCTGGTCTGCATCCAGTCACGTCCCTAACTCTAGTCTCTAGTCCTGTCCTGTTCCTAGTACTTCAGTGTCTGTGTCTTGTATCTGGGTCCACCATTAATGCCCCCGTTATGACATTCACATGTTGTGTCGTGGCATCTGCTAAAGTATGCAGTGCTGCATTGACGATCATTTTCTTCGTTGCCACGCTGCACCTGAGGCTCAACCAGGCACTACTATTTTCACCCTTGGAAATGCACCATCTGGATTTCCTCTCCCAGGAAATATCTGGAAACAGATTCCAAGGAGCTGAACATACAACCCCATTTGATATTCCCGTGTTGAAGCCCAATTTAGGAAAGGGATATTCAATTTCCTTTCTTCATTGAATACTTCCATCTCCTTAGAGAGAACCATCATTTTTTTAAGAGCCTTGAAACATTTTCCCACATTAAAAGAAACATACATATTGTGTAAAAGTATTAGGTAAATACATATAGCTAGGCTGCCTATAACTTTTGCAAAATACTGTATTTGCTGGTCCAGAGATCGATCCCTGACATGTTGCTACCAAGGAAATTAAAACCACTGAGCATCTCCAACTCCGTTCCCCTAATGAGGACAAGCTCATGGACCTCCAGCTTCTTCCTCCTGTAGTTGATAATCAGCTGTTTGGTTTTGATTTGGCCAACAATGATAGTGTCATCAACAAACTTGAACTGAAAATTGGAACTGTCCTTAGCCACACAATCATAGGTGTAAAGTGAGTAGAACAGGGGACTCCTTTTACACCTAAAAGATGAACATTGATGACACTTTATAATATCTAGGCAATGTGTGGGAGTATTGCTCCAGATCTCCAATAGTCTGTAAAATCTGCCTGGCATCAGTAAAATCTCGTATGTACCAGATTCATAGAAGTTAATTGTATATATTTTGATGAAAATTCTCTCTCATCATTCTAACAAGAAGAATCAAAATGCTTTTGACAAATTGCTTACTTTCAGTAAAGTTCATACAAAGCCAAAAAAGAAAGCAGCCTTCCCTAGGTATGAAATAGGTAGATTGAAAGGAGTTGAATTAATTGCATTGCCTGTCAAATATGTCAAGACCATAACGCTGTTTATTTGGATATTTGGTGACATGTACTTTAGCACAGTTGTAGTGTGCATAAGTGGTTTAAAGAATAGACTGTGGTGACCAATACCTTGTGAAAGTTAGCACATAAAGTTTGACTTAAGGATTGAAGGGCACCCATTCAGAACAGAGATACGAAGAAATTTTTTTCAGCCAGGTGGTGGTGAATCTGTGGAATTTGTTGCCACGGGCGGCAGTGGAAGCCAAGTCATTGGGTGTATTTAAGGCAGAGATTGATAGGTATCTGAGTAGCCAGGGCATCAAGGGTTATGGTGAGAAGGCGGGGGAGTGGGACTAAATGGGAGAATGGATCAGCTTGTGATAGAATGGCGGAGCAGATTCGTAGGGTCGAATGGCCAACTTCTGCTCCTTTGTCTCATGGTCTTATGGTCTTGAAGTTCAACAATCTCGGCTGTTGAAAATTATCTACATATTACTTTCTTCACCCTCCACCCTCACCATGTATTATTGGATAAAGGATTTACACCTCAGAACTTATGGGAGTATATGTTTTGCTGGGGTTTGTGTTTTCTTCTTTCTCTTGAGAACAAAGGGTCCAGAATGCTTGATTTCATCTTATGGAGGTGATTAGTTTATCCTAGTTCTATCAACAGGCATTGACGTTTTCACATTCATGAAAATGACATTATCTGTTGAAAATTGCCAGGAATCTGCTCAAGATAAACTAAGCCATAGAAATACAAACTGATTTCACCATATGTCTACAACTTCTTTCTCATACAAAATTCACACGAGGTTCCTTACGGTTGTTATAGCCAGAGGTGGGTAGTGGGGAAAAGCTCCTTGACCTATTAAATGCCCCCAAAGACGTGCATCTAAAATGCCCTCTGACAACAAAGTCCATCTCCTGACCTTCACATGTGGTTTAGTCACTAAGTCCAAAGGAACCTTTTCTACTAACAGAAGAAGGAGCAAAGGCGGGTTACTAGTACCTTTGGGCAGATTGGGTTCATCAGCTATGGCTGGCACCTCAGGAGAAGGAAAACTCTGATCTCAAACCTCTACTGCCTTGTGACTATGCCCACTCATAGGGAAGGCTTCAGGAGTAAATCCTGAGGAAAGTTCCGGAGTTGGATTTCCTAAGGCAGTCCAAAGTTGACTGGCAACTCCTGTGATGATGCTGGTGCCAAACTGTATCGGTCTCTGCTGTTCCTTTGGATTCATCAGCTGCTTGGAGAGGGAGAGACTGCCACACGGGCAGCAGCTTGCTCTCTATATCATACTGCCATGGTGCGGGTACTCGCTTGATATCACGTGGACAGCTGGGACACAACATCCACGGTCGACCCTGACCAACCGAAGACTTTTTTCACATGTGCATAAATGTGCTGAATGGCATTTCAGATGGCTTTAAGAATCTGTTATCCAAGTCTGAGTTCTTCCAAAATTAACTGGCCGATAGATATTCTTTTAACTTTGTGCCTGGGTTAAATATTAACCTTTGTGTTCCTCATCCTTTCAGATGATTGAAAAATGGCCTGGAAATTTAGAACCATAAAGCATAGAGCATCTTTCAAATCCCTTACTCACTCTTCCTTCAGTTAGTCCTGACGAAGGGTCTCGGCCTGAAACGTCGACTGCGCCTCTTCCTATAGATGCTGCCTGGCCTGCTGCGTTCACCAGCAACTTTGATGTATGTTGCTTGAATTTCCAGCATCTGCAGAATTCCTGTTGTTTGAGCATACCATAAAGCCAGGCTTTTGGCCCAGCTTGCCCACGTTGACCAGTGGGCACTCTTCAACATTAACCCCATCACCAGCACTTGGTCTATTGTCCTATAAGCCTATGTGATTCAAGAGTTCAGCTAGACACTGTTTTAAATGCTGTCAGTGCCTCAGTAAAACAGCCAATGTAATCAAAGGCCCTGCATACCCTCTATTCTTCCCTTTCCCATTGCGCAGGAGATACAAAAGCCTGAAAGCACGTACCAGTAGAATTAAGAACAGCTTCTATCCCACTGTTAACAGAATCTTGAACAGAACCCTTGCATGATAAGGTGGACTTTTGGCCCTACAATCTACCTCGTTATGATCTTACCTTTATTGTTTACCTGCACTGCACTTTCTGCATTGTTATTGGTTTATCTTCTTCTAGCTCAGTGGTTCCTAAACTTTTTTCAGTTACTAATCCCTTGACTGCCAGACCACATCCCCAGCACCCCCTTCTCCCTTTATGGCCATTACATAAAAACATAAAGAATTTTAATTTACAATGTACAGTGAAAGAAAATAGGAACTGTAATTTCAAAACAGTGACAAATAATTGCAAAAATTATTCAAAGCTATTTAAAGCTACAGATAAAACTACTTTTGTATTCACTTACAGTAAAAAAATCATTAACGTACATTAATAATCCAACTATTCACTACGTCATTGCTTTGTCCCCTTTCAATGAGATGGATGGGCTTGGTGCAGTGATATCAGCTTCTCACCATTAGGCTTGAATGTCACTCAGAAGGAATGTCCAATCCCCTTGTTCAGTTATTTGCAGTCTGTTTCACTTATTTGAAAGAAATTGGGTGATTGCTCAGAAAATGTGCTCCACTAAATATCAAAAGGTTCAAAGGTTTATCAAGGAATGCATGCAGAATATAACTCTGAGATTTGTCTTCTCCAGATAACCAAAAAAATACAGAAAACCATAGGAGCAGTTGAAAGAAAGACATCAGTCCATCCCTCTCACCCTCTAGTTGTAATCCAACCCTGCATGAAAAGAAAAAGACACAAAAACTCACAAATCTCAACTCCCCCACCCCTCCCTCACACGAAAACTAACAGATCACCCACAACAACAAGAACAACAAACCTAAACCCCCAGCCCGCCAATTGGCATTAAGAAAGAATGGGCAAGAACACGATAAAAAACATAGAACTGAATGAGCCCAATATGAACTATACTTAATTTGAACTACAGCCCAATCCATAAATCTCTGAATTTCAGTAATGACTCTGAGAACATCGTGAACAAGTGACCCTATCTGAGGGCAGTGATATGAACCATAGGCCCCTCCGAGGGCACAACTAAAACCAGTGGTCCCTCTGAGAGCAGCGACACGAAACTGCGGCATCTCCGAGAGCAGTACATGAACTAGCAGCCTCTCCAAGTGCAGCGACTCAAACCAGCACCCCCTCAAAGAACCATTCACTCCCTTCTGCATTTACCTTGATGTTTCAATCTTTCTCAATGCTTTAATCAGCAAGCGTTCACAGCCCCTCATCTCGTCTCTGAGCTTCTCCTCGTGGTAGCTCGTGCTCGCATTTCTCTCCTGGAGTTTTTTTGGGGACAGCAGAGCACTAGCTCACTCGGTCAAACTAACAAAATTAAGATGAAAAGAATAAGTAGAGATGTAGAAAAACTGAAATAATTGACTATCTGGAAGGCGCGCTTAAGGAATCGTTGATCACTGACACCATCTTGATCAAATATCATGTTGGAGTGGAAATAAAGATCTTGACATTTTTCCACAGTGCAGGAGAGTGTACAGAGATTTCTTGCTGCAACCAAAAATCTTGATATGTTTGTTTGAATCTCCGCTTCAGCTCAGTCATTTTGTAGCAAGATCAGTTCTTCCTCCATCCTCCCTGTTAATTCCTCATTCCATGTGTTGAGGAATGGATTTATTACCCAATCTGGAATTCGGATGGAGAGAAGGTCATGAGATATCCGACTTGTGTTTATGCAGCTCACCCTGATGGGCACAGTATGCTTGAAGATCATCAGCAGCTATTCTTTCTTTCTTTTCCAACTTAGAGAGGTTTGTAAATTGCAAAAGATCGCAGTGGCCAATGTGGCACATAAATAGGGTTAACTTGGACAGAAATGTGGAGGTAACTGACTTGACTTTGATAAGGTTCACATTATTTCCTTGCAATTGAAGAATAATTTAATTAAACTTTGTAAATAATTCTGACAAATAAGCAATGTCATGCCTAATATTCTTGAGTTGATTCCTGAACTAGTCATTCCAGTTCTCAAAGAACTTTATCATAGGTTCAAAAACTGCATAAAAGCTACTCAGGCAGTGTCCTTTTGAAAGCCATCTGACTTCTGTGTGCCACAGGAAGCATTCCAGCTGTTCCTCATTCTCAGTAGAAAGCTTTCAAAATAGTCGAGAATTGAGATCATGGCCTTGATTTTGTTTACCACTGTGATAAAAGTATCTAATGATTTGTGCAACTTAGGTTCTTTGCGACAAGATGTTACCTATGAATTACACAGTGAATGGACAATATGTTAGGTACATCCTTTTTCAGGAAAGTAATAACCCCATAGTGGCACCCCATCTGTTTTACAAGCAGGAATGTTGGTGAGTGGAAAGTCCTTCTCTTCAAAAAAATTGCTCAGTAACTCAAAGTACTGACTCGCCCTTGGTATCTGTTTCTAGTCCTCTTGCAAATAACAATTTCTGAACCATGCCTTCTTCTTTTATGAAGCAAACATAACCAAGAAGCAAAGATTAATTGTCTGGCAAAGTTGACTGCAGGGCAAATTCTGTTGTCCTAAATAAGTTGAACACAGTCTTCTGCATTCTCAGACATTTCACCTATTCAAATTTGAACAGAGTTGTCGCTGAACAGAATCACTTTAATTATTTTACCTGGTGACTTATGCAAAACCTCTCATGGCCTCCCTTACTGCTGGCAGAATCAATTGCTCTCCAATTGTTTGGGGTTTCCCAGATTTAGCAACGTTGTACAAAGCACGCAAGCCATCACAGTTTTGTTGTGAAGTACTGGCAAACATGTTTTGAAGTGTTTTCCATTTCTGAAAGTTTTAATGAAGTGGGTGAAAATAAGTCAAGTTCTTGTTTGCTTTATCAGAGTGTATTCTCTTCAAATATTCAAAAAGCCTTAAAATGAAGTCAAGAGCATTCAAAAGGGCAGATTCTGAAATTTAGCCCATTGAATGTGATACCCTAATTCACAGGAATTTCATCATTGCGTGAATCGTATTAGCTAACACAATATTACAGTAATCAGCAGCAATAATAATGTGGGCCAGGCCCAGAAATAACACAGTTTCTTCAGTCCAAATTTCTCATGGTAAACCAAATATAGAACTGTCCCATTGCTTTTCAACAACTGTAATGTGCTTCGAGCAAAGTCTAAGTCAGTGATTCCAACGGGGGTGGATACGTGTCCTTTGGGGGCATTAGGGGAAATAAAAGACATCAGGTGGCATTCAAGATTCTTGGAGGGCAGTAAGCAGCACCCTAACTTGAGGCATAAGACCTAAATGACTGTTGGTACAGCAGGCACTTCCAAAAAAAAGGATGAGGCACTGGAACACAGGAAGAACCACAGCTCTGCAGGTGGTGAGCACACATCGTCACAACGTGTCTGAAACTTAGCAATCTCATCCACCCTTGCCAACCGAACAGACGTTATTGGGGATGCATAAATTAGTATCCAGGGTGCCCAACATTTCTCTTTTGACTCGTAGCACGGAACAAGTTCATGCATTTAACAGTTGGTAAGTCAAGTACACCTTATCAACTTTCTCTACAGATCTATGGAAAAAAGGTCGCACAATGATACAGTGCTAGTTGGAACCAAACAGTGAAATAGAGCCAATCAAACAACCTGCCAATCCTAAGGATTCCTCTTGAGGTGTTCAAGGTGACCTTGACTTCATATGTGTGATCTAGAACCATCGTTGGAGATTATGAGACCTTGCGTAATTGGCCAGTCTCGCTAACTGGAATAGCATAAAGGTGACTTGCTGAACACCAGCTCTATCCCAACTAACATTCAGATTCTAATCTGAATCCTTGTCAATGAAGGATTTTCAGAATCGATTCAAGGATGTGAACCATCTGGAAATTCCAGACTGGGTAATTAACCCATTTCTTTGCAAGGTGGAAAAACAGGAAGAGAGCTGCAAGATGAAATTTTTGAAATTCAGTATGATAAAGAAGCAAGGATGATGCTTTATAAAAACGTCAGCTTTTGCAGTAAGTGGCTATACTGTCATACAGTTTCCTGGTCTTTGGAGAAGAACTGAACTGCTCTTCATTGCATTTCCATCCACCTATCTTGCTGAAAGAGGCTACAGTGCAGTGAACCACATACTCACAAAAATCAGAAACTGCTTGGACGTTGATACACGTTGAGACTTTAAGGCTTTTGCTGTCACAACTTGAACCAGATATTTCAACCCCTGCTAAAAACCATCAAGCTCAAGGACCACATTGATATAGAAGCTGCTGTACAGTGCACAAGTACTGTGTAAGCTCGGTTTAAGGACAAATAAATATTTAAAGCAGAATCATTTTTCTCATGTCAGCATATGATGGACATGTTTTTACACTATGGAGGTGCCAGTAAGTATATTGTGCCTAGGAGGAGCATTGGCAAATATGAAGGCAATCTAGGGGGCATTGGCAAATATGAAGGCAATCTAGGGGGCATTGGCAAGTATGAAATTGCTTTGGGGGGGCGGGGTTGCCGGGCTCAAAAAGGTTGGGAAACACTATTTCCTTAATAATCTTAAATGCCTAAATCATGACCTCTCTTAAGCTCTTCAGCTCTAGGGTGGAAAGACTAAGTTTCTCACATCTCTCCTCGTAAAAGAACTGTTCCATTCTAGGTATCTGTTGAATCTCCACAGCACACTCTCCAGTGTTAACATATCCTTCCTGTATCTTTGGTGATCAGAACTGCACACGGTACTCCAGTTTAGATCTAGCCAAGGCTTTATAAAGTTGGAACATAATCTCTCCTCTTCTGTATTCAATATTCCGACAAATAAATGGTAAGGTTCCACATGCCTTGCTGAGTGTACTGTCTACCCACATTGCCACCTTCAAAAATCTATAGATATTTTCTGAGGTTCCTCTGTTACGAAGTACTCCCCGTGACACTGCCATTCATCGTGTATCATAAGCATGAGAAATTCTGCAGATGCTGGAATTCCAAAGTAACGCACACAACGTTGGAGGAACTCAGCAGGTCAGGCAGCATCTATGGAAATGAAGAAACAGTACACATTTTGGGCAGAGACCCTTCTTCAGGACTGCAAAGGAAGGGGGAAGATGCCAGAATGAAAAGGAGGGGGATGGCTTCACAGTGTATGTTCACTTGCGTCCTCTTCTCTTGACAATAATCTCTTATTCACTCTTGTCACATATTCCAAAAAGACACGATTAGGATTAGGGTTAGAGTTAGGGTTAATAAGTTGTGGACATGCTACCTTGGTGCCAGAAATGTGGTGGCACTTGTGGGCTACACCCCAGCGTAATCCTCACTGGTTTGATTGGGTGCAAATGATGCATTTCACCGTATGGTTCAATGTATATGTGACAAATAAAGCTAATCTTTAACATGAGAAAAGGATGGTGTGATCCTTCATGATGGATGTCACCTTTTGCAGATGTCCTCGGAAGTGGGGAGGCTAGTGGCCATGATGGAGCTGACTGAGTTACAGCCCTCTGTAACTTTTCCGATCCTATGCATTCACTAAAGTGTTTGGTGACATATCAAATTCTTTCTTTTCTTCAAAAACATTCCTTCTTTCCTTTGTAGTGTCCACCCCGCGGGGCATGTCCGTACAACAACAGCAACGCATTACACAGAGAAACGAGTTCAAATGCTTTTTCACAGTCACATTCTTTCACACTACCAGAGAAAGTTGTTTTGTTTCTCCTTTTGCCCCACTCCTTTTTTCTGTTATCTGGATAAAGAGTTTCTGACATAAAACATTAATTATTCCTCTTTCCACAGATGTTGAATGACCTGCCAAGTGTTTCCAACATTTTTTCATCTCTTTGATACTATTATCATGTTGATTGGGACATGCTTCCAAGCCAATTTTCATTGGAATGTTAAGTCAAATGTTAGAATTTAGTTAATTAAGCAGTCTTATGCTGTGAAAGGCAAATTTAGAGCAATAGAATTAAAGAAATGTAACTCACCATTTTTCAATGTTATTTAAGATGCAGGGGATTTGATGGGATCATACCAAGAGGATTATCACCTCTGGAAAGATCCAGAACCAGGGATGGGGGCATTGTTGCAGAATAAACGTTGACCATATAAGGCAGAGATGAAGAGAAATGTCTTCTCTCAGAGGGTTATAATTTTTGTACAGCACCAGCCTAGGGAGCAATAAAAACTGAACTGTGGATTATGGAGAAATCCAAGGTTATGGGAAGCATGCGAGATAGTAGAAATAAGACCAAGGTCACTTCAGGATTGATATTATTGAAAAGCAGGGTAACTCAAGGGGCAGATGATCTACTCCTGCTTCTATTTCTTATGCTCTTGCACCCAGATAGCATATTTTCTTCTTGGAAAAGCATCAGTGAAACAATTACATTTTTATGACAATCTGGCATTTTTATAGCCTCTATTACTGATATATTTTTAATTGAAGATTTATTTTGGTTCTTGCCATCTGCTGAGGTGCGAATCTGAACTCCTGTCACAGATCTATTGATCAGTTATTAGTCTCAAGATTACAGTTCAGAACTTTTTTTTAAACCTTATTGCTTATAAAAAAATGTCATAAACCTCCTGATGAAATATGTAGTGATGGTCTCTTTGATACCATTATCATGTTGCCTGAGAAACCCTTCCAAGCAGATTTTCATTGGAATATTAAGTCAAATGTTAGGATTTAGTTAATTAAGCAGTCTTTGATGCTGTGAAAGGCAAATTCAGAGCGATACAATTAAAAAAATGTAATTCACCATAAATGAGAAGTATAACATGGTCTTCGCCTCTAGAAAGGTCATCACCTTTAGATTCTTGATAATTTCAGTTCAAGATGATCTGAACGGCCTACTGTTTCTGCAATTTGATTTCTGACCCAAACATTAGGTGAAAAGTAAGGCTATGTTCGATGGTACTGTTTATTGTGCATACTTAGGCATGAATTCAGAAAGTGCAGCAATCCTTTTAATCCATGGTAACCAAGCTATCAGTACCTGCTGCTGCCATAGTCCCATCAGCATATGGAAGGAGCCCATATCTGTTCCTAAGTAGAACCTGGTCACTGAAATTCACTTCAGAATGATGGTAATCACTGCCTCTGACTAAATCCACCTGGATAAATTTAAGAAACAATAACAAGCAATGAAGAAGGTGATTTGGGGGTGTACTGGGCCATGAGGAACACTACCAAAGCTTGCAGTGCAATTTGGACAACTGGTGAAATGGGCTGAAAAATGGCAGATGGAATTTAATGCTGACGAGTGTGAGGTGTTGCACTTTGGGAGGACCAGCCAGGGTAGTCTTCCACAGTGAGTGGTAGGGCACTGAGGAATGCAGTAGAACAGAGGGATCTGGGAATACAGATCCATAATTCACTGAAGTGGCGCCACAGGGCTATAGAACCATAAAGAAAGCTTTTGACACATTGGCCTTCAAAAATCATGGTCTTGAGTACAGGAGCTGGGATGTTATGTTGAAATTGTATAAGATGTTGGTGAGGCCTATTTTGGAGTGTTGTGAGCAGTTTTGGTCTCCTACCTACAGGGAAGATGTAAGAAAGAGTGCAGAGAAAATTGACAAGGATGATGCCAAGGCTTGAGGACCTGAGTTATAGGGATAGGTGGAATAAGTTAGAACTTTATCCCCTGGAACGCAGAAGACTGAGAGGAGATTTGATAGAGGTATACAAAATTATGAGGGGTATAGATAAGGTAAATGCAAACAGGCTTTTTCCACTGAGGTTGGTTGAGACTAGAACTAGAGGTCAGAGGTTAAGGGTGAAAGGTGAAATGTTTAAAGTGAACATGAGGGTGGAACTTCTTCACTCAGGGAGTGATGAGAGCATGGAATGAGCTGCCAGGGCATGTGGTGGATGCAGAGTCGATTTCAGTATTTAAGAGAAATTTGGATAGGCACCTGGATGGGAGGGGTACGGAGGGCTGTGGTCCAGGTGCAGTTTGATGGGACTATGCAGATTATTGCTTCAGCACAGACTAGATGGGCCAAAGGGCCTGGATGTGTGCTGTGGTGTTCTCTGACTCTGTGACTCTATCACCCTATCACTGGCTTCTACACCTGCAAGGTAAATCCTGAAACAGCAAATCTTAGACACAAGGATGCTGCAGATGGTGGAAATCTTGAGAAACACACACAAAATTCTGGGGTAACTCAGCAAGTTAGGCAGTATCTATGGAAGGGAATAAACAGTTAATGTTTGAGGCTGAGACCCTTCATCAAGAAATCCTTGTGTGCTAAGCAGAAAATTTATGCGACATGTTGCAAATACAGTCTTTGATTTTTCTGCTCATTAGTGCATTACATCTCTTTTCTACCAACAATTTTTTTCTATTCATTTTCTTTCATGGGATAATTAATAGGAATTTGCCCATGGCATTTATTGCACTTTGGATTCATTCAATGCAAAGTTAAAAAAAAAAGATTTAAAAACTTTTTAAAGATTAGCTTGATTTGTCATGTGTACATTGAAACATACAGTAAAATGTGTCCTTTGCATCAAATCAAATCAGCGAGGTTTGTGCTGGGCAAGTGTTGCTATGCTTTGGGCGCCAATGTAGCATGACCACAACTCACTAACCCTAACCATACATCTTAGGAACGAAGGAGGAAACTGGAGCACCCAGAGGAAATCCACACAGTCACAGGGGAACGTAAAAACCCCTTTCAGACAGTGGCAGGAATCAAAACCCTGATCTTACACCTGGCACTGTAAAGTGTTGTGCTAGCCGTTATGCTACTGTGATGATGGGTCATAAAGATTTCATTATCTGCACTAGTTTCGACAAATTTTATCTTGCTGGACCAGATAAAGTATCTTCAACAGTTACCATAATAAAGGTCACTTCACGCTGAAATTCATCATATGGTGATTTAAGATCAGACAACGGCCCATAATTATGCAATATAGTGCTCGTAAAAAATACAAGCATACATAGAGCTATCTATGACTGGAACTATCTCAAATAAAATATCTTAAGGAGCATGTCTAAGAACAATAGAAATGCAAAATGTTTTGGATAAGTAACCACAATTGCTAATGACGGAGATGCATAAAAGGCTCCAAAGATTTCTCAGAAAATCTCATAGCTAGAAGAGAGTGTTTGGAATAGAGCAGCGGTCCCTAACCTCTGGGCCGCGGACCAATACATTTCCGCGAAGCATTCAGCGGTGCAGCGGTAGCCAGAAGTCACCCAGCACATCTTTAAGAAAGAAGCCGAAATAAACAAGCTAATTAATTAGGTGCCACCAGGCACATAAATGTCGGCCCAGAGCAGAGAGCATAAGGTCACAGAAGATTGTGGACAAATTATTGTTCAGCCAGAAGGCAATATGATAATCAGGCAATAAGGATAATCAATTCGGTGATTGGAGGGTTAGAAAGCACAGGAGTTTATATCAATGACTTAGTGATCTGGAATGACACGTGGGAAGAACATATTGCAGCTGTAGGAAAACGGTTTGACAGACTTTCCAAGGCCAATCTTACGGTGAACTTTGCTAAAAGTGAATTTGGCCTTGCCACAGTCACATATCTGGGTTATGTGGTGGGCCAAGGCCAGCTGGCTCCTGTACAGGCCAAGGTCCAAGCTATTGCTGAAGTTCCTGTTCCAACTAGCAAGAAAGCTTTAAGAAGGGTTTTAGGAATGGTGGAGTATTGTAGAAAATTCTGTGAGAACTTTGCTGACATCGCTCTCCCCCTAACAGAACTCCTAGGGAAGACTGAAAGGTTTGAATGGAGTGACCTTTGCCAGGAGGCATTTGAACGTCTGAAATCCATCCTGTGTTATCATCCTGTGCTCAAAGCACCTGACTTTTCAAAGCCATTTTCTATAACAACAGATGCTAGTGACGAAACTGCTGGAGCAGTACTGTTACAGAAGGGAGTGGATGACATTGAATATCCAGTAGCTTATTTCTCAAAGAAATTTAATGTACATGAGAAAAATTATTCAACTGTTGAAAAGGAATTACTAGCACTTATTCTGGCTTTGCAATATTTTGAGGCCTGTGATCAGAGACCTCAAAACCTTTCTGTTGCTCAGAGACCACTTGTGGTTTACATGGGTTATAATCCGTTGGTGTTTCTAAATAAAATGAAGGATAAGAATAGAAGGTTGCTAAATTGCAGTCTGGTATTGCAGGAAGGTGACTTAAAAATCAAACATGTGAAAGAAAGGTACTGACAATGTTATAGCTGATTAGTTATCCAGATATTAAGTTGAAAACTGTAACCATTTTTGCCCGGCTAGCTCAGTCGGTAGAGCATGGGACTCTTAATCCCAGGGTCGTAGGTTCAAGCCCCACGTTGGACAGGGGATAAAGAACCAGCAGAAATAGAAACCACTTTGGAGTCTCGTATTGCTATAAACTACTAATATTTATTAGTAACTATGCAATACAGTAATATAAATGTAGATAAATCAAACAGGTTAGCAATGATTATATATAAAAGTAAGTGTGGAATATATATGTATGAAAAAACCAAGCTTCTTTAAGTCTAGGGGTAAAAAGATACAGTCTTACGATGTTGAGTAAAGTTCAGTTCAGTTCAGTTTGTGGTATTTAGTTGAATAGTGATGGAGAGAGAGTGAGTTGAGTCTTTAGGTGAGCTGATGCCATCAATCTTCTCGTCGTCCTCCGAAATCCTTTACAAGTCATCGACTGTGACTTTAACCAGGGGGACTGGTCTTCTGTGGTGGAGCTATCACCCAGGCGAGGGTGGACGCATAGGCAACTCCCCACCAGTCAACCCCTTCTTCACCGATGGAATAGCAATTTGGATCGATCTGCCAAAAACCCACTTTCTCTGTGGGCACAGCAATGCTCATTCAGTGTCCAGATCATGTGTCCTGAGGTCTGTATCATCTGACCTCCCATTTATTTCTCTGTGCTGAGCATCACCTGCCAGTCAAAGAGTCCCTCCTTCCTTTGTCTGCAAAGAAGTACACAAGCAGGCAACCTGTCCTTGGAAGTAATATCAATAATGTGCTGAAAATCATAACATCGAGTGTTCAGTACATAACACACCTTCGGTCACCATAGCAACTTTCGAGTTGCTCGGTGCTGTCTCCAAATCCAAACTCAGTAAAAATCCAAAGTTACTTTCAATGCCTTAAAGTGACAGTCCAACTGTTAATCTTCGTCTCTCTCTCTCTTTTCAAAAAGCAACATATCGGTGGTAATTAACTCTGTCTCTCTCTCCTTTCCAAACAAACCATCAATGATAAATGTCTTTCTCCAAACAGTTAATAGGGGTACTCCAGGATCCCCTCACAATTAGTTGGCACAGGATTAAGGGGTGAAAGTTAGGACGTGGTCACAGAGTTTTACTTCAACAAATTTTTGAGGGAGCTGGACAGGACTTCATTGAATTGGCAAGGTTTAATGGTTCTAGAGGGAAAAATACCAGTACCTGAACAGTTGTGATGTATTGTGACGGGGACCTGAATTACCCCTATGAACTGTGCTCGTTTACCCCTATTAACTGTGCTTTTGAAAAGAGAGGGAGTTATTTAACACCAACAACTTGTTTTTAAAAGAGAGAGAGAGATGAAGGCTGCTCACAGGTTGTTTATACCTTCTTCAAGGACATGGCCTGCTCATACATTTCTTACACAGACAAAGGAAGGAGGAGTTATTTGAATGACAGTTGATGCTCAGCATGGGAAGATAAAATAAGTCAGATGATAGACCTCAGACACATGTTTTGGACACTGAATGAACATTGTTGTGCCCACAGAAAAAGTGGGTTTTGGGAGGATCGATCAGTCGCTCTTGCAGTGGTAAGGGGAAAGGGGTTGGCTGGTGGGGAGTTGTCCATGTGTCCACCCTCGCCTGGGTGATAGCTCCACCACAGAAAAACCGGTCCCCTTTGTTGTGGTCACAGTCGGTGACTTGTAAAGGATTTCGGGGGACAACGAAAAGATCAACGGCGTCAGCTCACCAGAAGACTCAAATCTCTCCCTCTCTCTCTCTCCATCACTACTCAACTCAATACCATGAACTGAACTGAACTGAACTTTATTCATCATCGTAAGACTGTATCTTTTTGCCCCTAGACTTAAAGAAGCTTGGTTTTTCATACATATATATTCCACACTTACTTTTATATATAATCGTTGCTAACCTGTTTGATTTATCTACATTTATATTACTGTATGGTGTAGTTACTAATAAATATTATTAGTTTATAGCAATACTGGACTCCAAAGTGTTTTCCATCTCTGCTGGTTCTTTATTCCCATCACGGGGTACGTGACAGCATGGATAAGGAAAGGACAAGTTATGCCGGCAATGTTACATGGAGGTAATGAGGGTCGGATTAACCTAGTAGCAAAAGTAGCATATGCTACGGGCCCTGCATCTTCGAGGGCCCCGCCCACCACTAGATGCTTGCAAGCTGCAGTCTGGTGAAATTGGCATCTCACCGTATTCTCACGACTGTTAGAGTGAGTTCTGGGTAAATGATTCATTTACACTTAAATAAGTGACTTCGGCCATCAGTCTTCTGTTCTTTGACAAAGTACTGTGGATTGAGTTCATAACAATGCATCTCCTAAAAGCTGTGAACCCAGTTTCATTTGTAACAATGCATCTCTGGCTCCTTTGAGACAAGAATGCTAAGTTTACAGGTAATTGCGAAGACATCATATCTATGCTTTTTGAATATGAATTGTCCTCTATGTTAGCACGTAACATACCAAATAATGTATGATGGATTTTAACTTGCATTCCTAAAGGCCATGAACGCCAGTTTAGGCATACTGCCGCCAGTAGAATGAATTTAATCAAAAGATGTGAAAGCTTCAAAGAATTGTCTATACTTGCAACTATGAACTGTCTTTTGTGTTTAGCAAGTAAATATTGAGTCTTAATCACAAGGCGGTTAGACCTGTTCTGCCAGGGGTCTCTGCCTGCTGTAACCTTGTTTTGCCGAATAAAGAAACTGTCTTGTACCTACCGGTAACGCAACGCTCTGTGATTTCATCCACGCCTCAACGATGACGTTCTGGCAGCGCTGTTGTTTTCATGTCGGGGGAGCTGCATGCTGCATGGTACAGTATGTGTGTGCAGGCGTGTTTTGGCTCCTTGCTGTGTCGTGGTCCTAATGCTTCTCATATTGGCACAAACAAGACCTTGTAGAGTTACAGTTGTACCGTTTGATAACTGACAATTCTTTGGAATCATGTTTTCCAAATGTAGAAAATGCCTTGCGCATCTATTTGTCACTCATGGTTAGCAACTGCAGTGCAGAACGCTCATTTTCAAAACTGGAAAGGATTAAAAATAAACTAAGGAGCACCATGGGTCAAAACAGATTGAACATTCTCACTCTAATGAGCATTGAACATGAACTTCTGTGTGAAATAGACATTTCCAGTATCATCAACAAATTTGCTCATGCTAAATCTAGAAAATGTAACTTTTAAATTGTAGTTTTGTTACTTTTGGCATTTGAGATTGATACCTACATGTAAGTAATACTATTACTGAAGTGTCAGACATTTGTCGTATTATCTGGTTGTATAGCAAATGAAAAAATTGAATTACTTTACTATGCAAGTAAATAATTTATGTTTTAATACTTATGTGCATTTTTTAAATTTAGGGCCCCTTTATAACATATGCTACAGGCTCCCTGCTAGCTTAATCCGGCCCTGGAGGTAATTAAGCAGTTTTAGTGAAGGCATGGAGATGGTTCTGGTTACCTCATTTTAGGAAGGATGTGGAAGCTTTAGAGGTTTATCAGGATGCTGCTTAGATTAGAGAGCAATTCTTGGAATAGATTGAGCAAGCTAAGGCTATTCTCTTTGGAGTGAAGGAGATAACTTGATAGAAGTGAATAAGATAATAGATAGAATGGACAGCAGAATCTTTTTTGCTTGGGTAGTACAAGGGGACATAATTTTAAAGTGGTTGGAGGAAAAATATAGGAAGGATGTTAGAGGTACTGTATGTATTTCACTCAGGGAGTGGTAGGTGCATGGAACTAGGGATGGTGTTATAGGTGGATATATTACAGGCATTTATGAGACTATGATCAGCACAAAGACGAAAGAAACATGGAGAGCTATGGGGGAGGGAAAGGTTAGATTGATTCAGAGGGGTTAAAGGTCATCACATGTCAGGCTGAAGAGCCTGCTCTGTGCTGTGATATTTGGTGTTCGATGTAACTTATTTCAGGATCAATGTTTATGATAAGATTGTGAGTTATTTGGCACAGATGCCGCAAGAGTATAGGTGGTGGAAAGTGAATGGATTTTGTCGTGGACATGAGGAAAGCTGCAGATGCTGGAAACTCAAGCAATACACACAAAAAAATGCTGCGTTCACCAGCATCTTTTGTGTGGATTTTGTTGTGGAAATAGATGACAACTGGTTTAATCTTCACCAGAGAGTTGCAGAAAATTCAGTTAGAGCAGGATGTTAGACAAGCAATCTGACAATTTAAAAGTTGCCAGTGTACATGTAGAACAGTGTTTTTTATATGTTATCACAAGTATATGTGAAATACAAATAGATAAATCCTTAGAGGACATCAGAGGTAATGATATGCAAGTGGAAAGAGAGCTGTTATAAATTATTTCTGGCTCTGACTAAACTGACAGCAACAGTATATGTGTACATTCCTGCCGAGGTAGATAATAATGAAGAGACAATAGAGGGGATTGGTGCAATCAACTGTATTGAAAGCTGCGGACAGTTTGATAATGGTTTATTAATCAGTCCTGATGAAGGGTCTCGGCCTGAAATGTTGACTGTTCGTTTCCACTGATACTGCCCAACCTGCTGAGTTCCTCCAGTGTTTTGTGCGTGTTGCTTTGACCCCAGCATCTGCAGAATATTTTGTGTTGATAATGGTTTACCTCTATTGTCAATCTATGTCGTTGTCACACAAGAGACCACTTATAATTATTTTAAAAGCCATTGCAACTGGAAATACTCAAAGAGTTCTGAATTAGGTGCATGTGGATTCAGGAAGGGAAGGAGCATGTCACAAATTTAGAGATGAAAGGGAGGCTGTTGAAGGGGTAGTAATTTGTATGTTAGAGGAGTTAAGGGTTGACTTTCATTCACGGACAGAGGTGGTGATAATAGATTTGAAGGGGAGTTGTCGAAGCAAGTAAACTATTAACAGCATTGTCTAACAGGGAAGCTAGTGAAGCTAGCAACCTAGTGAAACTAGAGGTGAGGAAGCAGAAGTCAGTCTCATCAAAAAGACATCCTTGGAAAAGGCATGGTAAAGAAGGTAAAAACAATTCAAGAGAAGATTTGCTTCAGCAAGCTGAGGGTAAGGGAGCAGCAGATGTAGTTGATTGGATGGCCTCAGTTTTTTTGACAAAGAAAAGCTTTAATTTTTTCACACTGAGGGAAAGATGTAATAAGGAAAGGGATTTAAGAAGCAAGATTTTATCTTTTCATTCCAGGGCAACCCTATTTGTGTTATCTAAATTCAGAATTTAAATTGCAATTTAATTTTCTGAATGCATAATAACACACATAAAATGCCGGAGGAACTCAGCAGGCCAGGCAGCATCAATGGAAAAGAGTACACAACTGACATTTTAGGCTGAGGCCCTTTATCAGGACAGGAAAAACAGGTGAGGTCAGAGTAAGATGGTGGAGGGAGGAGAGGAAGAAGTACAAGGCAGTAGGTCGTAGTTTGAGAAAACTGCGTCCGGTAATTGACCCTTTCCCCCCACCCCCCCCCCACTCCTTCACCAACTCCTATTCCTATTTTCCTCTCTTACCTTATCTCCTTACCTGCCCATCACCTCCCTCTGGTGCTCCACCCCCTTCCCTTTCTTCCATGGCTTTCTGTCCTCTCCTACCAGATTCCCCCTTCCCCAGCTCTTTATCTCTTTCACCAATCGACTTCCTAGCTCTTAACTTCACCGCTCCCCCTCTCCTGGTTTCAACTATCACCCACTACCTTCTACTTCTTCCTCTCCTCCTCCCACCTTCTCATTCTGACTTCTCATCTCTTTTTCTCGTCCCAGTGAAGGGTCTCGGCCCCAAATGACAACTATTTACTCTTTTCCATAGATGCTGCCTAGCCTGCTGAGTTCCTCCAGCATTTTGTATGTGTTACTTTGATATCCAGTATCTGCAGATTTTCTCCTTTTTCTGAATACATATTAGCTTTCTAATTTGAATGAATGGGTGACATATGTATCTTCCTTGCCCACTTTTAGAATCCTCTGTTTTATTGGCTGATGTTATGTCCGGAACAAAATGTACCAGCACCAATGCTGGATCTAAAGTTAGAAACATGCTGTGCACAGGGTTTTTTCATTTCTTTGTTGATGCATTACAAAGGTCATCAAAAGGCAGAAGACATTTTTTCAACTATATTGAAGTCAGTCGTTTCAAACACATTATAACAATCCTCATTGAGATCAATCCAACGATAAGTGTAAGAACTCCTCTGATGTCAGGTTAAACCTTCAGTAAAATCAGAATTAGCACCATCCAAAATAACCTACACATGCTTGATTTAACGAGTGTGAAGAAAATTCTCTTTTAAGATAATCCATTCAATGGAGATGATTAAGTTTTTGAAGATGAATGGGATGCTGTCCAGCTGAGGATATCGAAATGAAAGGAATAATGAAGTATCAAAGCAAAAAAGATGCTAATCTATTTTCCTTCCATTTAAACATTGATATTGCCCTGGACAGAAAGGTCTCTAGAGATGTTCTATGGATTTGTCTGAATCACAAAACACTTTTTATTTTATTTCACAATCTTAAATAACTCATTCACCGAAATTCTACGTTACTGGCTACATTTGATGAATTAACTATTTTCTTTTTAGCTGGATGGAGTTCTTTTATATGTTAAACTGACTGGTTGATCAAAAGTGAAAACAATAGTCAGATTCTTTTTATTAGTCCCACAAAGAAACTGTGGAATCAAATTCCTCCTATCAATAGTTAATTTTGTGTTTGTTATCAATTCTTGCTAAATTATGATCAATTTAATGACGAGTATTTATTGTAGATTATTAGTATTCAGATAAAAATAGCTCTTATTAAATCTTCTAATAATCCAAATTATGAAGCTGGAGCTGGAACTGGGTGAACTCCGGATTATTTGGGAGGCTGTAAGGGTAATAAATAAGACATATAATGAGGTAATTACACCCAAGGTGCAGGATGCAGAAAACTGGCTGACAGTCAGGAAGGGGAAAGAGGTTAAGGAATCAATGCAGAGTACCCCTGTGGCCATCACCCTTAACAACAAGTATATCATGTTGGATACTGTTGGGGGCGGTGGGGTAACCTAACAGAGGAAAGTCACAGTGGTTGGGTCTCTGGCACTGAGACTGCCTCTGTCACTCAGAAGGGAAGGGGGGGAAGAAGAGGCATACTGTGGTGATAGGAGATTTGTTAGTTAGGGGAACGGACAGGAGGTTCTGTGGGCGAGAACAAGATTTCCGGATGGTGGGTTGCATCCCAGGTGCCAGGGTTCGGGATATCTCGGATTGAGTCCTCAGCATTCTTAAGTGGGAGGATGAACAGCCAGAAGTTGTTGTCCATGTAGGTACCAATAATATGGGTAGGATGAGTGACGAGGTTCTGCATAGGGAGTTTAGGGAGTTAGGTGCTTAAATTAAAGGGCGGGACCTCCAGGGTTGTGATCTCAGGATTGCTACCCATGCCACATGCTAGTGAGGCCAGAACTAGGAAGAGAGCACAGGAAAATTTTTAATTAGGGAAAGGCAAATTATGAGGCTACAAGGCTAGAACTTGCGGGTGTGAATTGGGATGATGTTTTTGCGGGGAAATGTATTATGGTCATGTGGTCGATGTTTAGAGATCTCTTGCGGGATGTTAGGGATAAATTTGTTCCGGTGAGGAAGATAAAGAATGGTAGGGTGAAGGAACTATGGGTGACAAGTGAGGTGGAAAATCTAGTCAAGTGGAAGAAGGCAGCATACATAAGGTTTAGGAAGCAAGGATCAGATGGGTCTATTGAGGAATATAGGGAAGCAAGAAAGGAGCTTAAGAAGGGGCTGAGAAGAGCAAGAAGGGGGCATGAGAAGGCCTTGGCAAGTAGGGTAAAGGAAAACCCCAAGGCATTCTTCAACTATGTGAAGAAAAAAAGGATGACAGGAGTGAAGGTAGGACCGATTAGAGATAAAGGTGGGAAGATGTGTCTGGAGGCTGTGGAAGTGAGCGAGGTCCTCAATGAATACTTCTCTTTGGTATTCACCAATGAGAGGGAACTTGATGATGGTGAGGATAATATGAATGAGGTTGATGTTCTGGAGCATGTTGATATTAAGGGAGAGGAGGTGTTGGAGTTGTTAAAATACATTAGGACAGATAAGTCCCCGGGGACTGAGGGAATATTCTCCAGGCTGCTCCACGAGGCGAGAGAAGAGATTGCTGAGCCTCTGGCTAGGATCTTTATGTCCTCGTTGTCCATGGGACTGGTACCGGAGGATTGGAGGGAGGAGAATGTTGTCCCCTTGTTCAAAAAGGGTAGTAGGGATAGTCCAGGTAATTATAGACCAGTGAGTCTTACGTCTGTGGTGGGAAAGCTGTTGGAAAAGATTCTTAGAGATAGGATCTATAGACATTTGGAAAATCATGGTCTGATCAGGGACAGTCAGCATGGCTTTGTGAAGGGCAGATCGTGTCTAACAAGCCTGATAGAGTTCTTTGAGGAGGTGACCAGGCATATAGATGAGGGTAGTGCAGTGGATGTGATCTATATGGATTTTAGTAAGGCAGTTGACAAGGTTCCACATGGTAGGCTTATTCAGAAAGTTAGAAGGCATGGGATCCAGGGAAGTTTGGCCAGGTGGATTCAGAATTGACTTGCCTGCAGAAAGCAGAGGGTTATGGTGGAGGGAGTACATTCAGATTGGAGGGTTGTGACTAGTGGTGTCCCACAAGGATCTGTTCGGGGACCTCTACTTTTCGTGATTTTTATTAACGACCTGGATGTGGGGGTAGAAGGGTGGGTTGGCAAGTTTGCAGACGACACAAAGGTTGGTGGTGTTGTAGATAGTGTAGAGGATTGTCAAAGATTGCAGAGAGGCATTGATAGGATGCAGAAGTGGGCTGAGAAGTGGCAGATGGAGTTCAACCCAGAGAAGTGTGAGGTGGTACACTTTGGAAGGACAAACTCCAAGGCAGAGTACAAAGTAAATGGAAGGATACTTGGTAGTGTGGAGGAGCAGAGGGATCCGGGGGTACATGTCCACAGATCCCTGAAAGGTAGATAAGGTAGTTAAGAAAGCTTATGGGGTGTTAGCTTTCATAAGTCGAGGGATAGAGTTTAAGAGTCGCGATGTAATGATGCAGCTCTATAAAACTCTGGTTAGGCCACACTTGGAGTACTGTGTCCAGTTCTGGTCACCTCACTATAGGAAGGATGTGGAAGCATTGGAAAGGGTACAGAGGAGATTTACCAGGATGCTGCCTGGTTTAGAAAGTATGCATTATGATCATAGATTAAGGGAGCTAGGGCTTTAGACTTTGGAGAGAAGGAGGATGAGAGGAGACATGATAGAGGTGTACAAGATAATAAGAGGAATAGATAGAGTGGATAGCCAGCTCCTCTTCCCCAGGGCACCACTGCTCAATACAAGAGGACATGGCTTTAAGGTAAGGTGTGGGAAGTTCAAGGGGGATATTAGAGGAAGGTTTTTTACTCAAAGAGTGGTTGGTGTGTGGAATGCACTGCCTGAGTCAGTGGTGGAGGCAGATACACTAGTGAAGTTTAAGAGACTACTAGACAGGTATATGGAGGAATTTAAGGTGGGGGCTTATATGGGAGGCAGTGTTTGAGGGTCGGCACAACATTGTTGGCCGAAGGGCCTGTACTGTGCTGTACTATTCTATGTTCTATGTTCTATTATACAATTTAATACATGGCTAAGGAGTTGGTGTTGGAGGGAGAGCTTAATATTTTTGGATCATTGGGCTCTCTGACAGGGAAGATGGGATCTGTACAGAAGGATCTGCTTGCATCTGAACTGGAGGGGGACTAATGTTCTAGCAGCAAGGTTTGTTAATGCCATACGGTGGGGTTTAAACTAGAGGATGGGAGCAGGAGTACCAGAACAGTCAGTGAAGAGGTTGTGGAGGCAGATGTTGGTAAGACCTCAGACAAAGTTAGGAATCAAAAGGTTAGCATGGTGTGACTAGTGTCCTGAGCTGCCTGGATTTCAATGCAACAAGTACAGTGTCAGAAGAAAGGTGGATAACAGCCCTGAAGATGAGGTAGCTGGTTTACAAATTACAACGGGAGATAGAAAATACATGCCAAAAGGGTAATGTTACAATAGTCATGGAGGATTTCAATATGCAGGTAGATTGAGAAAATCAGTTTGGTGCTCAATTCCAGGAGGGGGATTTTCTAGAGTGCCTATGAGATGGCTTATTAGAGCAGCTTGTGGTTGAGCCCACGAGAGGATCAGCTATTCTGGATCGGGTATTGTGCAATGAACTAGAACTGATTAGCAAGCTTAAGGTGAAAGAACCCTTAGGGTCAAGTGATCATAATATGATCAAATTCACCCTGAAATTTCAGAAGAAGGGATGAAAGTCAGATGTATCAGTATCATTTTCCAGTGGTCCGATATCCACTCTTGCCTCTCTTTTACACGTTATATATCTGAAGAAACTTTTGATATCCTCTTTAATATTATTAGCTAACTTACTTTTGTATTCCATCTTTACCTTCTTAATTACTTTTTTAGTTGCCTTCTGTTGGTTTTTAAAAGCAGGCAACTAAAAAAGTGGATATTGGACCACTGGAAAATGATGCAGGAGCAGTAGTAATGGGGGACAATGAAATGGCAGGTGAACCAAATATGTGACAAACACTAGGAGTATGGTGAAAATTCCAGGTATCAAGGTTCATGAAGTGTGTGAAATTACCATAACCAGAAAGAAGGTTCTTGGGAAACTGAAAGGTCTGAAGGTAGATAAGTCACCAAAAAGGATGGCTTCTTTATTCAAGATATTATATTTCAAGGACTATGTGAGCACATGATAATAAAATGCAATTTAAATCAAACCATCCTATTGTACTATATTAGAATGATAAGTCTGTTGAACTCTCTCATCCAACAACATTTTGTTGAGACATATAAGACTCTACTGGGACTCAATAGGATAGTTCCTCTATGGAGGTGTCCATGGAGCATAGATTCAGAACAAAGCAGAGCAAGCAGGGATTTCTTTTCACAGAGGATGTGAATTTCTGGAAGCCTTTGCTTCAGATAGCTTTGAAAGTGAAGTCAGTTAATATATCCAAAGTGAAGATAGACAGACATTAGAACTAGAAGTAGTCAAAGAGTTTGGGGAGAAAGTGTAAAAGTTGTATAGAGACCAAGACTGCATCAGCTGTCATGCTTTTGAATGCCAGTCCAGGACAAAGGGCCTATTCCTGCTCCTGTTTTTGTTCCTATTGTCTGATACATAAGCTGATTCCCATAGAGAGTTGGTGAATGTGCACTTTGTAAGTGACGAGCATCTGGACAAGGCACTCAGGTTTAGTGAAAGTTAAATAGATTGATAGGTAATATGCATGACAAGGGAACAATCAAAGCGAGTAGAGAAGTATAGCTTTTCCTAAATGGTTCTAATCAGCGGCATTTGTTAAGATGTGGGGCATGTGGTGAATGGTCTTGGGGTGGATTTTGAAGGTGAAGTTCATATAGTTTGAAACATTTGTTGTGTTTATCAAAGTGGAGGAAACTTTGAAAAAGACTTTGTACCAAGTTTTCAAAACTGATGTCAATTGACGGGGTAATGTGCCATGGTAATTGAAATGCAAATGGGGAACTGCAATGGTTTGACTTCTCAATATGATCTCCAATGGGTTTATGAGATAATGTAGTAGTTAGCCTCGGACACCTGGGTCAAAGGAAGGAATATGTCTCCATTCAATTTGTTCTGACTCTAAGTCTCAATTCCCAAGTTACTCTCTTGCCAATCAACACAGAACTACATCTGTTTGATTCAGATGATTGGCCTCAATCCTAGAACACACACGTCCAATTGGTCAGGAGTATATACCACACCGGATGCATTTTCCTTGAGGCTGAAATCTCTGAAGATGTTTCTAATAGTGGGCTAGGACCAGGTGGCATAGCCTCAAAATAGAAGGAAATCTCTTTAGAACAGAGGCAAATAGGAATGTCTTTAGCTGGAAGGTGGTGAACCTGTGGAATTCATTGTGGAGGCCAAGTCATCAGGTTAAAGCAAAGGTTGATAGGTTCATGATTAATAAAGGCATTGCAGGTTATGGGGAGAAGGTAGGGGAATGGGGTTGGGAGAGAAAATAAATCAGCCATGATTGAATTGTGGAGCAGATTCAATGGCTGAATGGCATAATTCTGCTCCCACGTCTTATGGTCTTACAGATTTGGAACACTGATGACCTGAAGTTTGTATTGACTGATAATTCTCGCCTTACAAGCTTAACAGGAGAATTTGTTTTTCACTGATAATTCAGGTTTGAAAACTTAATACATCTGGATTTCCTAAATCCAGCTTGCAGGTCTGTGTGGTATGTTTCCATGTTTAGTTTGAGCATTAGTGGAATGATGAAAACAACGCCAGGGCTGAATCAGCAATTTCCATGATTTCTAATTCTGCTGCAATCTCTCACTGTGTATTGGTGAAGCTGAAACTCAGACAATAATTAGTTCATTGCTTTACAATAAAGTACTGGGTAGCCAATGAAGAATGATTTGCTTCAATTTTAACCACTATCATACTAATATTGTAAGGCAAAAGAAAGATGAACTCCTTTTCACAATCAATCTGCTTCTGGCTTTATATGTTGATTAATGTAAGACACAATGTTGGTCATATTCTAATGCCAGGCTGTGTTTCACCTCCTTTAGGGTAGTTTTTTTTTTGACTAAAGAATGCAGTTTAGACTTTGCTTGTGGATTTTAGCACCAGATTTAAAAAGCAAGGTGGGCCTGTTGGGACTTTCTGTGGAACTTGAGATCATTAGGTTTTTATGCTCTTGGCAAGGGTCAACAGAATTAAATGAGGTTTAAGAAGAGCAGCCATTGTGGGAGCAGCTATCATGTGAGTGGGCCAGCGTCAGGGTGGGGAGCTGAGGCTTCGGTTCAAGAGGCTTCGGCAAGAAGAGGTGGAGGCCAAGCTAAGTTTCTAGTGAATTTCTTTCTTTCTTTCTTTCTCATTTTTGCAGTTAGAGCAGTGGGAATGACATTCAGGACAGTGGGATTCTCCTTTTGCAGGATGTGGAAAGACAGGGAGATCTCCAGTATTCCAGACAACTACACCTGCAAGAAGTGCATCCAGCTGCAGCAACTTACAGACTGCGTTAGGTTACTGGAGCTGGATGACCTGTGGATCATTTGGGAGGCAGAGAGGTTGATTGATAATAGAGTACAGGGAGGTGATTATACATAAGGTAACTGGGTGACCGTACCTTACAGGCGAGGGAAGGGGGATAGGCCAGTGTAGGGTCCCCATGTGGCTGTTTCCCTCAAAAGCAAGTATATTGTTTTGGATACTATTGGCAGCAATGACCTAGCAGAGGAAAGCTATAGCAGTCAGGTATCTGTCTCTGTGACTCAGAAGGGAAGTGGAGGAGAAGACGAAAAGGCCCACAGTTGTGACAGGGGCTCACTGGCTAGGGGAACAGACAGGAGGTGAGCAAGAATGAGTGATATAGATAGGGTGAAAACATGCAGGTTCTTTCCCCTCAGATTGGGTGAAGCTAGAACTAGAAATCATAGGTGTAGGCTGAATATATTTTAGGAGAACCTGAGGGGAAACTTCTTCACACAGAGGGTGGTGCAAGTGTGGAATGAGGTGGCAGGGAAAGTGGAGGCTGTGGCTTTTTGATTGCAAAATTTAAGACAAGCCTGGATGAGAACATGGATATGCTTCCCCTTCTCCACCAACTAATTATGCACAAGAATCTTGACATTCCTTCTCTTCACCTTTCTCCTTCTCCTGACATCATCTCTTTCCCAATACTATTTCTCCTTCCAGTAGAACGCCTTCCCCAATTTCATGCCTCCTCCTGATGCAGCCATTTTGCTCATAGTTCTCTTTTTCCTAATGCTACCCCAATTTGTTTTCCTTCAACCAAAACAGGAAGACATCAAAAATCTTGTTACAGTGAAACAGTAGACAATCCTGGTCCATTATTCATTAACACGCAATGTGGACTATTCTGCCCTTCATAACATATGGTTGTCATTTTCAAAACCTAAACCTAATTTAGTGGTTTTCTAGCTACCTGTAACAGCACAGTTGAGACTACTCCAGACCATTGTCCATGGAGAGTAACATCTCACCATGAAGTGTTTCCTCCCTCTCTGTACCAGTTGAAATAGAAGCCAAGGACATGATCGAATTAAGAAAACCCTGTACAATACCGAGACTGATTAGAATTAGGTATTCTAGCAGCAAAACTGATTAGAAACATCTTGCTCAGTCATCATAATCACAAAGGATTCTGCAGATGCTGAAACATCAGATCTTTAGTCCCTTCCTTAAATGCTACCTGACCTGCTGAGATCCTCCAGCATTTTGTGTGTTGCTTAGTCATCAGCCCTAACTATTATAACTACACCACTCAGGTATCATCCCTATCATAACTACACCACTTAAATAATGTGAACAAGCACAGAATAACACAAAATCTCAATTCATTGTGAGGTGGACCAACATGTACAAGCTATGTTTGTAGTGATTCTTTTTTATTACTATTATTAAGTAGCCATCTGCACACTGGATGATAATGCAAAGAAGGACATACCCAGTGCCATGAATTTACCACAAAATAAATCTTGTAGTACAAGTTGTTTTCTTTTCTGATTCCTTTCATTTCTGGCCTGATTCCACAATTAAAAATTCCGTAATGTTGAAAATGGTCAAAAGTCAGCCTGAAGCCTGTCACTCTTACAATTCTCTTGTAACATATGATAATTAAAGCAAGCCCAATTTTTTTTTTTTACAGAAGTTGGTGGTTCAGATTTTAAGATATAATTTTCTCATTGCACCATCAGTGTCCCATCCACATAAGTCATGTATCTTCACCACCCTCATCCCATTTCGCAGTTTTCTTAACATGAATTGCATTTTAATCACCAGAAGATCATTATGAAATCAGTCAAATGTACCTTACAAACTATTTTAATAAATTGGCAAATTGCTTTATTATTGTCCCCTATGCTGAGGTAGAATGAAACATTTGTCTTGCGTACCATTCATAAAGATCAGTTCATTCCAACAGTGCACTATGGTAGTGCACGGTAAAACAATGATTAAGTGTAGAATAAAGAGAGAGTGAGCAGTGCAAATAGACAAGAGTCTATTTTATTGTTCTAGGGAACTGTTCAATAGTCATACAACAGCAGGATAGAAATTGTCCATGATCCTGGTCACCATTGTGATTACCCTTAGCAGACAACCTTCCACATGGATTAATGCCCCAAGGACTCCTACGGAGTGCTGCCACTCATTCAGCGAGTCTTTATTGACACACCAAGGAAGGACCCCAAGATCCTTAGTGAATGCAGTATTATAATCTACAATGGAACTTGTACTCTCCCAGGACTGGGTATTCATAAGAGTTATCAATTTATCAGTTTAATATTAATATCGTCATATGTACCAAGGTAGAGCATAAAACTTGACTTCCATATCACCCGTGCAGATCAATTCATTACAACAGTGCATTGAGGTAGGCCGAGTCAATGATGATAAACTGGACGATTCTATGAGTCTTAAGTATTATCTTTCTCTATGAATTTTCCCTCCTCTGATTCTAACTGGGGGCATAATATTGATGTGTGCTCTATCCTCTCCTGATATGCCCCCAGTTGTCAATACCTAAATATGCATTTTGCCATGTCATTTCTCCTTATTTATCCAAATCTAACCCTCATCTGAACATCCCCCAACCCACTATTCAAAGTCTAATTATTTAATTCATCAGGATGCAGGCCCCAATTTAACTGAGGGCTGGCCGTCCCAAGGAGTAGCTCCCTCTTACCCCATACAGGTGTTATCATCCCATCAATTGAAACCCATATCTTCCACACCAATCTTCAAGCTACATAATTTGTTCCAATCCCTCTGGTCTTATTGACCCAAAGGTAATTTCCAAGTGGTTCAGGTCATAATCCAAATATTGCTTTTTCTATGCTTCAGAGCATTCATTCACACACAAGCTAATAAATTCCAGTATATGAGGATCATCGATCATTCAAATAGCTACAATCATACAGAGAAAAAAAATCAATGCTCCTCTGAGAACTCCTTAATAATCTGCTTGTGGACTTTCTGGATGATTTGAATCTTTTCCACTGTGAGCGAGGAATAAAAGTCTAAGTTTGCACAATTGCACATTAATTTTAAATACAAATTATGCTTCATACATCACATGCGCAGTTGAGATCTGGGAAATTATGCTCATCTGAGGTCGTTCAGGTTTATTGTTGTCATAAGCATATATGGTAGCAGCAGCACAGTACATTACAAGACAAAGATAATTATAAGTTAACATAAATTTAAATTAATCTGAAGTATATATAACTTATAAGTGTGCACAATAGACAAAAGAGTAAACACGAGTGCAAGAATGAGAGAGAGAAAAGGGAAATGTGGTCCCATGTACAGTTGAGGTTTCTCAGTTCGTTAAGAAAGAGACTGCAGTGGGGAAGAAGCCGTTTTTGTACCTTGAGGCTACTCGGGCTCTTATATCCCTGCCAGATGTCAGTACAAGAAGAGGGCAAGGCCCAGATGGTGGAGACCCTTGAGGATGGATGCCACCTCTTACAGATGACCTCAGTCATAGGGAAGGCTGAACCCATAATGGAACTGGCTGAACCCGCCTCTCTCTTGCATTCCTGTGCATTGGGGTTTCCAGACCAGGCCATGAGACAAACAGTCAGAATGCTTTTCACTGTACAAAGGTAGAAATTTGTCAGTGTCTTTGATGACAGGTTGTATCTCCTTAAACTTCTAAGAAAGTAAAGATGCTGGTATACCCTTTTTATGATTTATGTGCTGAGTCCAGGATAGGTCCCCCGAGATGTTGACACCCAGGAACTTGAAGCTGCTTGCCTTCCACTGCAGACCCTTCTCCGAGGATAGTGCATGTTCACTTGACTTCCCCTTCCCAAAGTTCATAATCAGCTCCTTGGTCTTGGTAGTGCTAAGCTTGTTGTTACAAACCACTCAACCAGCTGATCTATCCCATTCCCAAATGCCACCTCCATTCAGATAACAACAGTGGTGTCATCAGCAAATGTGCAGATGGCATTGAAGCTGACCTTATCCGCATAGTCATAGGTATAGAGCAGAGCAGAGTGGGAAAGATAAGGATTCCAGTCTGCAATGGTGTTCTCATAAGGAAGCCAAGGATCTAATTTCAGAGAGAGGTACAGAGGCCTGTGTCTTGAAGTTTGACAATAAGTTTTGAAAAGATGGTGCCGAATACTGAGCTGTAGTCAATGACCAATAACCTGACAAATGTGCTCTGGTTGTCCAGGTGGTCCAGAGCAGATAGGAGGGCAGGCAAGATACTGTCTGCTGTGGAATTATTGTGTGTAAGTGAACTGAAGTGCTCCCTAGTCTTTACTGGGGCATAAGATGATTCAAGCAATAACCAGCCTTTCAAAGCACTTCATCATGGTGGGTGCAAGCACTAGTCATTGAGACAGGTCACCTGATCTTCTTGGGCACTAGTACAATCAATGCCATATTGAAGTGGGTAAGAACCTCAGACCACAAAAAACAAAAGGCTGAAGATGTTCCTGGACACTCTAGCCAGTTGGTCAGTGCAAGTTTTTAATCACTTAACCAAGTTCACTATTAAGGCCTGACAACTTGCAAGGTTTCACCCTCCTGAAGGATGCCCTGACACCATCTCTGAGACAGTTTACAGGATTATTGAGTTCTGTGGGGATTTGCACAGATGTGTCATTATTCTCCCTCTCAAAGTGTGCAATTGAGCTCTTCAGGGAGTAAGGTATCATTGCCATTTATGATATTCGATTTTGCATTGGAGGACATGATAACTTGTAAGCCCTATCACCATTGTCAATTATCCAATTTGTCTCCAGATTCATCTGGAATTGTCTCTTTGCTCTCACTACAGCCTCCTGGAAGTCGTACTTGGACTTCTTGCAAGATCCAGAAGAATCATTGGACCTAGATGTCACAGATCTGACCCTCAGCAGACTACCAATTTCAGTGTTGATCCAGGGCTTCTGGTTTGGGGAGACTCAATGTGTTTTTGTGGGCACACACTCATCCTCATAGGACTTGATGAAGTCGATGACAACTGCAACATATTTGTTCAGATCTGTTGATGAATCCCTGAATATGGCAGTCTCAAAACAATCTTACATAGTCCACTCCATCTCCTTTGACCACACCCTGGTGCTCCTTCCCACTGGTGCCAGGCGTACTCAGTCTCTGCCTGTTCCAGGAAGCAAAAGAACAGTCAGGTGGTTGGATTTCCCAAAGTCCTGGTGTGGGATGGTTCCGTCTGCACACTTGATGGTGGTGCACCAATACTCAAGCACGTTGGGTCCTCTGATGTTCCAGGTGACAAGTTGGTAGTAGTTCGATGGAGACGTCAAGCTAGTCTCACTGAAGCCCCTGCAATGATAGGGGAGTGAACCATTTCTCTGTGACTCAGAATTCACAGCAATCCGTCTTGTCTCTGATACAGCAGTCTTGCTCTGAGATGTTCTATCTTGTTTTCTAAGGACGGCACATTAGCCTGGAGATGCTGGTGGTTAGAGTAAGAGGTGGGTTGTGGCTGATGGTAGGATAGCAATCCTTGATCCTTCAGTCTTCCCTGAAGTCCTCCCCATCTACTACGTGCTGTACTTACCTTTCAGGTAATCTGTACGGCCTGTCTAGTGATCGTAATATCATTAATGTGTTTAAATAGCTTAAAACACTGTTTGCTATTGCTATCATTGTGGCTGAATATTTTATGTTTAAAAGAAGAATAGAAATATTGTATTTTAGTGTTTCCTTGGAAACAAAATGTTAGCCATTTTTCTCCCATTACTGGTTGAATTGTGGTTGGTAATGCCTGGTCCAGTTTCTCGATGACTGGAACATAGATACCTTAAACATTCACCTCACTGATTTTGCATGTGTCTTATACATAATAAATGAGTACAAATGGTTACCATTTCTAGCCTTCATGTTCTTTCCTAGGTGCTGCTGTTTGAGTATTGGTGCCCTCCTCTGGTTATCCAGGGCTGCAAGATTAGTATTGGAGATGTGGATGGGTAAGAATGGACTAGGTTAGGACTTGTACCTAATGTAAATTGCCATAATTAATTGGCTTCTAAGGCAAACATACAAATGGAAAAATTAGGAGTGAAAATATAAAACTCAGCTCCATGATTCATTATTATCAGTGCCTTTCCCATCCAGCAGCTATGAAACTCTACTTTAAAAATATTATAAAATTCTGCTTTGAGAAAGAGAATTCTAAGGACCATGGCATTCCAGGAGAAAAATGTTGCCTCATTTCTGTCTAAAATGGACTGTCCATAACTTTTAAACAGTTTGGATTGTCCACAAGAAACAATGTCCTCTCATTATCTCTCATTATACTTGAGATCCTCAGTTTCCGACAAATCACCCCCGAGTCCTCCATCCTCTTGAGGATAAAAGACTAGGCTGTCCTACTTTCCTCATTATAACAAACCAATTCCAGAGGGTAGTCAAGTAATTTTCTCTGATCTGTTTCCATGGTTTAACAATCGTCCTTAATGAACCAGTACTGGAGGTAATTCTCCAGATGTCATCTCATTAATATAATCTATAATTAAAGCTTAATCTTCATACTTTTGTATTCAATTCCTCTGACAAAAATAAACAATAATATTGTTTTAGCTTTCCTAATTACTTTATGTATTACATTGTATTTGTACAAATCATACACAAGGGCACCTAAATCACTCTACATCACAGAGCTCCATAATCTACCAGCATTTAGACAATATGCTTCTTTTCTCCGCGACCCCCCCCACTAAGTTTTCATGTTTCCCATCATGTTTCCTAATACTTTTAAAAGCAAGTTTACAGGAAATAAAAATCAATTGCCTGTTTGTGTTTGATAATTAAGAAAATGGAATGCAATAGCAACATCTTAAATTGAAGCAAGGCAGAGGACAGGTTGTAGCCAAACAACTTCACTCCCTGGCTGGATAAGAACACCTTGACGTTCACCAGCAGCGAAACTTACCTTTGTTACAAATTATACAATTAAGTTGCAGATTTTTAGTAACTACTAGAACCAAAGATGCTTACAGCATGAAGTAAGGCCATTTGATCCATCATGTACGTGAGGATTTTATTATATTTGTTAACTAGTAAACTGGAAAAGATGGTTATCTGAAATTATGGAATTCAGTGTTGATTCTAGGGTCTTGGATGTTCCCATTTGATATAACAGTTGTCCCTCAAAGTTTTTACGGTGCTATTGGAACAGTATGGGAGACCAAAGACTAAGAGGCCAGAGTGGTTGGAGAATTAAAGCCACAGTCAATTAGAAGCTCAGGGTTCCATCATCAAAAGTACAGAGACATTCTCTAAAATAGTCACCCCATCTGTGTTTGGTACAGTTAATTTTGTTGTTTTTTTTCTCTCTCACTACGAGTCCTCCCTGACCTGCAGAATACTTCCACCGTTTTGTTTGATGGCATATTTCTAGCATCTGTAATGCCTTATATCTCTCAATTCTAGCATTGTATTTTCTCTTCATGCCTGTTTTCATTCCCCTGATTCCATGTACTGCTCCCCTATATAGACACTTTCTCAGACAGCATCATGCAGTCTCTCTTGGTCTCAGCCTTCTCATTAACATTTCCTTTTTTTCTGTCTCTACACTCCTCCAACTACTCTTCAATTTAAAACATGCTTGATTTCTAACTTTTCTCATTCTAATGAAAAGTCATTAACCTGAAGAGTTAACTCTGTTTCTCTCTCTACAGGTGCTGCTTAACCTGCCTATATCTGTAGTTTAACTTCTGAGGCAATTAATTGCAGGGAATGTTGGCATTTAATCCTATTAATTTCTCATACTTTTTCTTTACCGAGGGTAATTTTTTTTTCATCATTGTTAGAGCCTTGGTTATACAGTACTTCCAGAATATAGTTTGTGTTTTTTGTTGTGAAGACATTCATTTAAAATCTGTCTTTTTCATTTTCACCATTATATTTTCCCAGGTTTTGATTCTAAAGCACATTTACTTTCGTAATTCCTTTCCTTCCTACTTTCCTATTATAGCTTTTATAGTGGCCTTACATTAACATTTCCCTTCCCTTAAGATTTTTCAGGAAATACGTATTTTCTTTGAATCATTGTCAATACATTATCCATTTTAAATTTCCTGAGATCATGAGATTAAAGCAGTGCTCTCTGCTTTCTCCGTGGCTCCGAGGAGTTCTAAAAGCCCAAGTTTTACAGTAAACTATTTGACAAAACCAGATTAATCAAAGTATGACACAACTAAGAATACCATACTGTTCTGCAGCTTGTGAGTGGTGAAAAAGTTGTACAGAATTTCAATGTTCTATTCAATTGCTCTTCTGAAGGTACAGCGTGACAAATCAAAGTACACCTTTTCACTGGGAGCATACATAAGTGTATGAGACTCATACTGTGGCTACAGTTATCAAATAGCAGAACTCAGATCAAGCAGTGGAACCTACCTAATGTTCTTTTCCCAACCTCTGCAAGAATTGACTATCAATTTGCAAGATTAAGATGTTCCCAGATGGAATGACGATAGGATTGCTCTATGTTCCATTTGACACCAGATTAAATATTTTTGATAACTGTTATGAAATGCCTTTTACTGCACATAATGGGAGTTCTCAAGAAGGATACTGAAGGTGAAATTTTAACAAGTTACCAGATGTACCACTTGAGAATATACATTCAGTGGCCACTTTATTAGGTATCTTCTGTATCACTTCAAGATTCGACGTGTTATGTGCTCAGTGATGCTTTTCTGCACATCTTTGTTGTAATGGGTGGTTATTTGATTTATTGTCACCCTCCTATCAGCTTGAACCAATCTGGCCATTTTCCTCTGACCTCTCTCATTAGCAAGAAGTTTTTGCCCTGAGAATTGCCACTCACTTTTTGTTTTTTGCACCATTCTCTGTAAGTTCCAGAGACAGTCGTGCATGAAAATCCCAGGAGATCAGCAGCTTCTGAGACACCCAAACGACCCTGTTCGGCACCAACAATCATTCTACAGTCAGACACTTGGATCACATTTCTTCTCCATTCCAGTGTTTGGTCTGAACAACACTTGACCTCGTGACCATGTCTGCATGCTTTTACGCTTTGAGTTGCTGCCACATGATTGGCAGGTGAGATACTTGCATTAACAAGCAAGTGTACAGGAACTTAATAAAGTGACCAGAATGTAGAAATCCATCCAAAGTAAAGAAAATCAAGCTCCTGATATTGGCCTCTGAGCAGGAACATAAAATATGCAAATCAAGGCAGTGATGTTTTCTGTTTCTGCTGTCAGAAATGATGGATGAATCAGATTAATTTAGATTAGATTATTGTTGTATGCACCAGGGTGCAATGAAATTCCTTGTTTGCATGATGCTCACAGATAAGTGGTGTACAGAGCAGTAACAAATACAAGAATACATACAGTGATGGGTACAAAACAGCAGAGTGGTGCAAAGATTGTAGTGCAGTCTGGAGTCGTTCACAACAGTGAGGTGACAGCTGCGGAATAACTGTGAGAGGTAGAGCTAAGAGTACAAGGATGTGACTGCATCACCAGGAAGGAGAAGTGAAAGTGGTGACTGGTTCAGGAGAATATGGCAGTGTGGAAGAAGCTGCACTTCAATTCAGAAATCCATGCTTTCAAGCTCCTGTACCTTTTCTTAGATGATGGAGAGTAGAAAAGTGAATAGCCAGGGTAGCAGGCAGCCCTGACGAAACCATGCACTGTGACATGCCTGTGATTATTTGATATTCAATATGGTATTCAGAAAGGATAAAGTGGGAGTTTTTCTGAATTGTGCCTCTTCATCATGGAGGAAACATACATTTTATTCCTTCACAGAGCCCAGGTTAATAATCTTCACAATATGTAATGGAGAAAACATATATTTTATTTCCAAAAGTCATGATTTTAGCAATAAATACATGGAGGAATAATATATTGCAAACTTTAGTTCGTATTTTTATACAATATATCATGCTGGCCCAGGCATCTGGAGATTTATTCAAACAGCAGAAAGGATACAGTACACTCTAAGAGTTACATTGACAAACTAAAATACAAGTGCACTTGGTTTTTAGTTTATCAATGTAACCCTCAGAGAATACTTTATCCTTTCAGCTGTTTGAATATATCTCCAGATGCCTGGGCCAGCATGATATATTGTATAGAAATATGAAATAAAGTTTGCAATATATTAATCCTCCATGCATTCCATTTCCAAAGTCATGATTTTTTTCCTCAAATTGGCACAGCAAATATGATATTAGCCAAAACGGGGCATTAAAATTTAAGACTAACTGAACGGTATATTTAGGTAGCCAATATATCTAGCAATCAATATATAGGAAGGTAGCCACAATTAAGATATTGAGCTTACTCTGAGGTGAATAGCAACGTTTCATCCATATTTTTATTAATTATATTGCATAACAAATGGATTATTGCTGGCAGCCACTATAAAGATAAGTGACCAGATGTAATACTCCACAATGAAAACAATACTGATTAAGATGTATGAAAATAAATTAACCTGAATATATTCCAATTGAATTGATTGTTGGTCCTAATGAGATACTGTAACCCTCTTGGCTTATGTACTCGCCTCTCTATTTGTTTCTATTGACTCCAATGGAATGGACTATTGAGAAAAGAGTGCATCAGAGAGCTGATGCTAAAGTCAGGTTCCTAGATGTGAAATAACTTGGTTGGCAGACGTAAATACAGGGGTCAATTTTGTGTGAGTGCACAGAGAAAGGAGGTTCTGTGGACGAGATCAAGATTCCCAGATGGTATGTTGTCTCCTGGATGCCAGGGTCCAGGACATCTCGGATGGAGTCCTAAGCATTCTCAAGTGGGAGAGTGAACAGCCAGAGGTTGTGGCCCACGTGTTTATCAATGACAGGGATAGGACGAGTGAAAAGTTTCTGCACGGGGAGTTCAGGGAGTAAGGTGCTAAGTTAAGCAGCTGGACCTCCAGGATTGTGATCTCAGAATTGCTACTCATGCCATGTGCTAGTGAGGCCAGAACTAGGACTATTATACTGTTTAACACTTGGCTAAGGAGTTGGTGTAGGAAGGAAGGCAAAACTTGGCTAAAGGATGGCTGCTATTGGGAGCTGAATGTCCAAGGACATACGGTGTATCAGAAAGATAGGTTAGTAGGCAGAAGGGGTGATGTGGCTCTGTGTATAAGAAACAATATTAAATCATTAGAAAGAGATGACATAGGATTGGAAGGTGTAGAGCTCTATGGGTTGACTTAAGAAATGGCAAGCGTAAAAGGACCTAAATGGCAGTTGTATACAGGCCTCCAAACAGCAGCCGGGACACGGATTACAAATTACAGCAGGAGATGGAAAAGGCGTGTCAGAAAGGCAATGTCATGGTAATCGTTGGGGATTTTAACATGAACGTGGATTGGGAAAATCAGGTCAATACTGGACCTCAAGAGAGAATTTGTAGTATGTCTAAGGCATGACTTTTTAGAACAGCTCATTCATGAGCCTACTAGGGGATTGGCTGTGCTGGTTTGGGTGTTGTGCAATGATCCAGAGATGATAAGAGATTTTAAGGTTAAGAAATCTTTAGGGGACAGTGATCACAATATGATCGAGTTCACATTGAAATTTGAGAGGGAAAAAATAAAATCCAACGTGTCGATATTTCTGTGGAATAAAGGAAATTATAATGGCATAAGAGAGGAACTGGCTGAAGTTGACTGGAAAGGGACACTAGCAGGAAAGATAGCAGAGCAGCAATGGATGGAATTTCTGCGAAAATTGAGGGAAGAGCAAGACAGATACATTCCAAATAAGAAGAAATTTCCAAAGGGAAGAAGGGCACTACTGTGGCTGACAAGTGAATTCAGAGCCAAAGTAAAAGCAAAAGAGAGGGCATACAAGGAAGGCAGAGCTAGTGGAAAGATAGAGGTTTGGGGAGCTTTTAAAAACCTGCAGGAGGAAACTAAGAAGGTCATTAGGAAGGAAAGGATGAATTATGAGAGGAAGCTGGTGACTAATATCAAAAAAGATACTTTTAAGTATATAAAAGGTAAAAGAGAGTCGAGGGTACATATAGGACCAATACAAAATGACACTGAAGATATTGTAATGAGAGACGCAGATATGGCAGAGGAACTGAATGCGTATTTTACATCAGCCTTCACAGTGGAAGACACCTGCAGTATACCGGACATTCAAGAGTGTCAGGGAAGTGAAGTTTGTGCAGTGAAAATTACAACTGAGAAGGTACTCAGGAAGCTTAATGCTCTGAGGGTGGATAAATCTCCTGGACCTGATGGAATGCGCCCTTGGGTTCTGAAGGAAGTAGCTGGAGAGATTGCGGAGGCACTAACGATGATTTTCAAGAATCAATAGATTCTGGCATTGTACCGGATGTCTGGAAAATTGCAAATGTTACTCTGCTATTTAAGAAGGGTGGGAGGCAGCAGAAAGGAAACTATAGACCCGTTAGCCTGACATCAGTGGTTGAGAAGTTGTTGGAATCGATTGTTAGGTTTGAGATTATGGAGTACCTGGAGGCACATGACAAGATAGGCCATAGCCAGCATGGTTTCCTGAAAGGAAAATCCTGCCTGACTAACCTACTGCAATTCTTTGAGGAAATTACAAGCACGGTAAACAAAGGAGATGTAGTAGGCGTGGTGTACTTAGATTTTCAGGCCTTTGCATTTACGACTGAGGCAGACTATTACTTAGAAGGGCAGAGAATTCAAAATACAGATATGCAAAGGGACTTGGGATTCCTTGTGCAAGATACCCTAAAGGTTAACCTCCAGATTGAGTCGATTGTGAAGAAGGCAAATGCAAGGTGCCGCACATGAGGCTGCTTAGCAAGATAAGAGCCCATGAAATTACAGCGAAGTTACTAGCATGGGTGGAACTTTGGCTGGTTGGCAGAAAACAGAGAGTGGGAATAAAGGGATCCTACTCTGGCTGGCTGCCGGTTACCAGTGGAGTTCCACAGGGGTCAGTGTTGGGACTGCTGCTTTTTACGACGAATGTCAATAATTTGGACTCCGGTATTAATGGATTTGTGGCTAAATTTGCTAATGATACAAAGATGGGTGGAGGAGTGGGAAGTGTTGACAAAACTGAGAGCCTGCAGAGAGACTTAGATAGTTTAGGGAAATGGGCAAAGAAGTGGCAAATGAAATACAATATTGGAAAGTGTATGGTCATGCACATTGGTGGAAGAAATAAAGAGGCAGACTATTACTTAGAAGGGCAGAGAATTCAAAATACAGATATGCAAAGGGACTTGGGATTCCTTGTGCAAGATACCCTAAAGGTTAACCTCCAGGTTGAGTCGATTGTGAAGAAGGCAAATGCAATGTTAGCATTCATTTCTAGAGGCATAGAATATAAGAGCAGGGGTGTGATGTTGAGGCTCTATAAGATACTCCTGAGACCACACGGGGTATTGTGTGCAGTTTTGGGCTCCTTATTTTAGAAAGGATGTACTGACATTGGAGAGGCTTCAGAGAAGATTCACAAGAATGATTCCAGGAATGAAAGGGTTACTATATGAGGAACGTCTGGCAGCTCTTGGACTGTATTCCCTGGAGTTCAGGAGAATGAGGGGGGCTCTCATAGAAATATTCCAGATGTTAAAAGGCCTGAACAGATTAGATTTGGCAAAGTTATTTCCCATAGTAGGGGATTCTAGGACAAGGAGGCACGACTTCAGGATTGAAGGACATCCTTTTAGAACTGAGATGTGGAGAAATTACTTTAGTCAGAGGGTGGTAAATCTGTGGAATTTGTTTCAATGAGCAGCTGTGGAGGCCAAATCATTGGGTGTATTTAAGGTAGAGATAGCCAGGGCATCAAAGGATATGGGGTGAAGATAGGGGAGAGGGGATGACTGGAAGAATTGGATCAGCCCATGATTGAATGATGGATCAGACTCAATGGGCCAAATGGCCTACTTCTGCTCCTATATCTTATGGTGTTATGGTCTTATAAGATTTATGGATTATTGGGCTTTCTTCCAGGGAAGGCGAGACCGATACAGAAGAGATGGTTTGCATCTGAACTGAAGGGGCAGTAATATTCTAGAGGGAAAGTTTGCTAATGTTTAAACTAGAGTTGCAGGGCAATGGGAACCAGAGTATCAGAACAGTCAGTGGAGAGGTTGTGGAGGCTGATGTTGGTAAGACCTCAGACAAAGTTAGGAATCAAAAGATTGAGCATGGTGCAAATGGAGTCCTGAGCTGTGTATATTTCAATGCAAGGAGTATCGTAGGAAAGGCAGATGAGCTCAGGACATGGATCAACACCTGGAGTTATGATGTTGTAGCCATTAGTGAGATGGTTGTTGGAGGGGCAAGACTGGCAGCTCAATATTCAGGGGTTCCATTGTTTTATATAACCATATAACAATTACAGCACGAAAACAGGCCATCTCGGTCCTTCTAGTCCATGCCGAATGCTTACTCTCACCTAGTCCCACCGCCCTGCACTCAGCCCAAAACCCTCCATTCCTTTCCTGTCCATATAGCTATCCAATTTTACTTTAAATGACAATATCGAACCTGCCTCAACCACTTCTGCTGGAAGCTTGTTCCACACAGCTACCACTCTCTGAGTAAAGAAGTTCCCCCTCATGTTGCCCCTAAACTTTTGCCCCCCAACTCTCAACTCATGTCCTCTTGTTTGAATCTCCCCTACTCTCAATGGAAAAAGCCTATCCACATCAACTCTATCTATCCCCCTCATAATTCTAAATACCTCTATCAAGTCCCCCCTCAACCTTCTACGTTCCAAAGAATAAAGACCCAACTTGTTCAACCTTCCTCTGTAACTTAGGTGCTGAAACCCAGGTAACATTCTAGTAAATCTTCTCTGTACTTTCTCTATTTTGTTGACATCTTTCCTATAATTTGGTGACCAGAACTGTACCCAATACTCCAAATTTGACCTTACCAATGCCTTGTACAATTTTAACATTACATCCCAACTCCTATACTCAATGCTGTGATTTATAAAGGCCAGCATACCAAAAGCTTTCTTCACCACCCTATCCACATGAGATTCCACCTTTAGGGAACTATGCACCATTATTCCTAGATCCCTCTGTTCTACTGAATTCTTCAATGCCCTACCGTTTACCATGTATGTCCTATTTTGATTATGTTACATACCTCATAGATGTCTTGTGACTGTCTTATGACCACGATGTAATTGAATGTCTTATGAGGATGAGGTAATGGTCTTACGGAGGTCACATGATGTAATTTTCCCACCAGTGAGGTCACATGATGACCTGTTCTCAACAGATATATAAAGGAGACCCCTGATGTGACGCAGTTAGTTTTCAGTTTAGTTTTGTGTTAGATACTCCATTTTGCTGCGAATTTGTCTTATGACACAGTTTTGTTTTAAAGTGGAGTTCTACTTTCTATTGTAAGTAGTATTGGAGAGTGAAGACCTTACCAAAGTACAAGAATTTGCTGAGTCACGTAAAGCTGATATCGTTTGGCAGTTTTGGAAAGGATCAACCTTTATTGAATCTTCGTTCAAGGAAAAGTGACCTGCAACTGAGATATCCCCTGCTAAAGTAGGAAGGACAATGCAGTGTCTATTCTCCAGAGGAAAAGGTCAGTTCCTTTAAACCATTTTATTTCCGTCGTTGTGAATCCTACGGACAAGGCAGGTTCCGGCTGGGATCAGCAGTAATGTGACGTCTTCGAGGAATTCTTTACTTCAGGAAAGTCTCTCCTAATTGACTGTATAAATCTCCTGAACTTTTGAATTTACCATTCTAAGAACTGTGTTCGAATTTACCACCTTAAGAACTGTTTTCACATTTACCCTTTTAAGAACTGTTCCAGAGTTGTCGTATAGCAGTTAACTTCCAGTTAAGTTAGTCATTTAAGTACATTTTGCTATTTTTGAGCAGAGTTTAATAAATGTTTGTCTGTTTTTTATAAAACCTGACTCAATTCTATATTCATTGTTGCCGGTCACGTGACAATTAGTCCTACCAAAATGTAGCACCTCACATTTATCAGCATTAAACTCCATCTGCCATCTTTCAGCCCACTCTTCTAACTGGCCTAAATCTCTCTGCAAGCTTTGAAAACCTATTTCATTATCCACAATGCAACCTATCTTCGTATCATCTGCATACTTACTAATCAAATTTACCACCCCATCATCCAGATCATTAATGTATATGACAAACAACATTGGACCCAGGACAGATTCCTGAGCCACACTACTAGTCACCGGCCTCCAATCTGACAAATAGTTATCCACCACTACTCTCTGGCGTCTCCCATCCAGCCACTGCTAAATCCATTTTACTAAATCAATATTAATACCTAATAATTGAACCTTCCCAACTAACCTTCCATGTGGAACCTTGTCAAAGGCCTTACTGAAGTCCATATAGACAACATCCACCGCTTTACCCTTGTCAACTTTCCTAGTAACCTCTTCAAAAAATTCAATAAGATTTGTCAAACATGACCTTCCATGCACAAATCCATGTTGACTGTTCCTAATCAGACCCTGTCTATCCAGATGATTTATGTACCATCTCTAAGAATACTTTCCATCAATTTACCCACCACTGACGTCAAACTCACAGGCCGATAATTGCTAGGTTTACTCTTAGAACCCTTTTTAAACAATGGAACCACATGAGCAATATGCCAATCCTCCGGCACCATCCCCACCTTTAATGACATTTGAAATATTTCTGTCAAAGCCCCTGCTATTCCTACACTAATTTCCCTCAAGGTCCTAGGGAATATCCTGTCAGGACCCGGAGACTTATCCACTTTTATATTCCTTAAAAGCACCAGTACTTCCTCTTCTTCAATCATGATAGTTTCCATAATTTCCCTACCTGTTTCCCTTACCTTACACAATTCAATATCCTTCTCCTTAGTGAATACCGAAGAAAAGAAATTGTTCAAAATCTCCCCCATCTCTTTTGGCTCCACACATAGCTGTCCACTCTGATTCTCTAAGGGACCAATTTTATCCCTCACTATCCTTTTGCTATTAATATGACTGTAGAAACCCTCTGGATTTATTTTCACCTTACTTGCCAAAGCAACCTAGTATCTTCTTTTAGCTTTTCTAATTTCTTTCTTAAGATTTTTTTACGTTCTTTATATTCCTTGAGCACCTCATTTACTCCATGCTGCCTATATTTATTGTAGATATCTCTCTTTTTCCAAACCAAGTTTCCAATATCCCTTGAAAACCATGGTTCTCTCAAACTTTTAACCTTTCCTTTCAACCTAACAGAAAAAATGAAGATTCGGTACCCTCAAAATTTCACCTTTAAATGACCTCCATTTCTCTATTACACCCTTCCCATAAAACAACTTGTCCCAATCCACTCCTTCTAAATCCTTTCACATCTCCTCAAAGTTAGCCTTTCTCCAATTAAAAATCTCAACCCTGGGTCCAGACCGATCCTTCTCCATAATTATATTGAAACTAACGGCATTGTGTTCACTGGACCCGAAGTGCTCCCCAGCACAAACCTCTGTCACCTGACCTATCTCATTCCCTAACAGGAGATCCAACACTGCCCCTTCTCTAGTTGGTACCTCTATGTACTGCTGCAAAAAACTATCCTGCACATATTTTACAAACTCCAAACCATCCAGCTCTTTTACAGTACGGGTTTCCCAGTCTATGTGTGGAAAATTAAAGTCTCCCACAATTACAACCTTGTGCTTACTACAAATATCTGCTATCTCCTTACAAATTTGCTCCTCCAATTCTCGCTCCCCATTAGGTGGTCGATAATACACCCTTACAAGTGTTACTACACCATTCCCATTTCTCAATTCCACCCAAATATCCCCCCTAAATTAGCCATCTAATCTATCCTGCCAGAGCACTGCTATAATATTTTCTCTGACAAGCAATGCAACACCTCCCCCTCTTGTCCCTCCGATTCTATCACACCTGAAGCAACAAAATCCAGGAATATTTAGTTGCCAATCACACCCCTCCTGCAGCCATGTTTCGCTAATAGCTACTACATCATACTTCCAGGTGTCAATCCATGCTTTAAGCTCATCCACCTTTCTTATAATGCACCTAACATTAAAATAAATGCATTTAAGAAATTTTCTACCTCTTACTCTCTGTTTATCACTAACAGTGCGAACAACTTTACTATTTTCTTTTTCTTCCTTCTCCCCTGCATCTGTTTCTACACTCTGGTTCCCCTCCCCCCTTGTATCTAGTTTAAATCCACCGGAGCCTCTCTAGCAAACCTACCTGCAAGAATATTTGCCCCCCTCCAGTTCAGATGTAAACTGCCCCACCAGAACAGGTCCCACCTTCCCTGGAAAACTGCCCAATTATCTATAAAACTGAAGCCCTCCCTCCTGCACCATGTCTTCAGCCACGTGTTGATCTGCGCTATCTAACTATTTCTAAACTCACCTGCACATGGCACTGGTAGCAATCCTGAGACTGCTATCCTGGAGGTCCTGTCCTTTAACTTTGCGCTTAACTCCCTAAACTCACCTTTCAGGACCTCCTCACTCTTCCTACCCACGTCATTGGACCTACCCACGTGCATGGACCACGACATCCGGTTGCTCATCCTCCCTCTTGAGAATACTGAGAACTTGATCCGAGAAATCGCATGATAGAGTGGGAGAAATTAAAGGAGGAGGAGTGGCATTACTCGTCAGGGAAAATGTCACAGCAGTGCTCCATCAGGACAGATTGGAGAACCTGTCTAGCAAGGCATTATGGGTGGAACTAAGAAATGACCACATAAATGGGGTTATATTACAGACCACTCAACAATCCAAAGAATTTAGAGAAACATTTGTAAAGAGATGAGGGAGATCTTAATTTTTTTGCATCTGTATTTACTCAGAAGATGAAAACAGAGACCATGGAAGTAAGGCCAAGTGGCATCAGCTTCATGGACCTTGAACAGATTACGGAGGAGGAGGTGTTTGCTATCCTGAGGAAGTTCAGGGTGGATTATCCTCAAGGGCCTGACAAGGTTTTCCTAGGACCCTGTGGGAGGCAAGTGCAGAACCTGCTGAGCCCTAGCAGAGATATATAAAACATCCTTAGCGACAGGAGAGGTACCAAAAGGTTGGAAGATAGCCAATGTTGTTCTGCTGTTTGAAAAACACAGACCAGGAAATTATAGGCCAGTGAGTCTAACATCAGTTGAGAGAAAGTTATAGAAGGCATTCTAAGGGACTGAATATATAAGTATTTGAATAGGAATGGACTGATTAAGGATAGTCAGCATGGTTTCATGCATGGTCATGTCTAACCAATCTTATAGAGTTCTTTGAGGAAGTTACCAGGAAACTGAATGAAAGTAAGGCAATGGATGTTGTCTACATGGACTCCGGCAAGGCAGTTGACAAGGTCCCACATGGGAGGTTGGTCAGAATGTTCTGGCACTCTGCATTCAGGGTGAGGTAGTAAATTGGATTAGACATTGTCTTTGTGGGAGAAACCAGAGAGTGGTAGTAGATGATTGCCTTTCTGACTGGAGGCCTCTGACAAGTGGTGTGCTGCAGGGATCAGTGTTGGGTCCTTCATTGTTTGTCATCTATAGCAATGATCTGGATAACGTAGCTAACTGGATCAGCAAATTTGTGAATGACACCAAGATTGGGAATGTAGTGGACAGTGAGGAAGGCCATCATGGCTTGCAGAGGGATCTACATCAGCTGGAAAAATTACAGATGGAATTTAACGCAGACAAGTTTGGCATTTCGGTGGGACCAATTGTGGTAGGTCTTAAACAGTTAATGGTTGGCAATGAGGACTGTGGTAGGACAAAGGGATCTGGGAGTACAGGTCCATAATTCATTGAAAGTAGTGTCACAGGCAAATAGGGTTGTAAAGAAAGCTTTTCGCACATTGGCCTTCATAAATCAATGTATTAAGCACAAAAGATGGGATGTTATGCTGAAATTGTATAAGACATTGGTGAGGCCTAATTGGAGTATTGTGTACAGTCTTGGTCACCTACCTGCTGGAAAGATGTAAGCAAGGTTGAAAGCGTACAGAAAATTTACAAGTATGTTGCTGGGTCTGGAGCACCTAAGTTATAAGGAAAATTTGAATAGGTTAGGACTGTATTCTTTAGAGCGTAGAAGACTGAGTGGAGATTTGATGGAGGAATGCAAAATTATGAGGGGTATAGATAGGGTAAATGCAAGCAGATTTTTTCCACTGGGATTGGGTGGGACTACAACCAGAAGTCATGGGTTAAGGGTGAAAGGTGAAGAAGTTTAAGGGGAGCATGAGAGGAAACCTCTTCACTCAGAGGGTCATGAGAGTGTGGAATAAGTTGCCAGTATAAGTAGTGCATGTGAGCCCGATTTCAACATTTAAGAGAAGTTTGGATAGTTACATGGGAATATGGAGGGCTATGGTCGCGATACAGATCAATGGGAGTAGGCAGTTTAAGTGGTTTCAGCATGGCCTAGATGAGCCAAAGGCCCTGGTTCTGTGCTGTACCTTTCTATGACTCTTTGATTCTAAAGGATGGAAAGGCAGGTGATGAAAAGAGAAGGGGTGAGAGGGGGAACCAGAATGGGGAATGGAAAAAGAGAAAAGTGTGACAGTGCTACACCTACCCCCACACCTTCTCCCTCACCTGCCTTCAGCGCCCTAAACAGTCCCTCTAGGTGAGGTAACCCTTTACCTGCAAGTCTGTCAGGGTCACCCAGTACTCCTGGTGGTGGCCTCGTCTCCAACAGTGAGACCCAATGTAGAATGGGGGGACCGCTTCATCAAGCATCTTCACTCCGTCTGCCACAAGAAGCAGGATCTCTTGGTGACTACTCGGTTCAACTCGTCTTCCCAGTCCCATCCTGACATTTCTGCCCTTGCCTGCTGCCACGATGAGGTCAGACTTTGGTTGGAGGAGCAACACTGTATTCCGTTCTCCAACCTGATGGCAAGAATAATGTGGGCAGTGCTCGTCACCTGATCCATCGAAGGCCTGGACACCCTTCCCTTCATTTCACTGATCATTCATTCAGTAGCAACACTCTTGTAGCCGGGAGGATTTTGCAGACCTTGCCATTTTCGTTTTAGAGCCTCTGGCAAAGATCACACCTGCTGAGCTGGAAAATGCCAACTGTGAGAGTTGGCAGCGGATCAATGGGGAATATCGCAAGGAAGCTGACAGCATTAGTTTCAATGACAAATTACACAAGGGGATCCAAAACGGATGTTCTGTGAATCTTGTAATTAGAATCTTCATCTTTCTCCAACTTTCGCATTTGGATAACGTGTTGATTTTATATCACTAAAATAAAACCTTGGGGAAATTTCAAGACCACGGTGCTTCTATTTGCACCACTGTACCTTCCCTCCATCTCTGAGCCAGAACTCCAACACATTAAATGGCTACTGGGGGGCAAGGGGGTATAATGATATTGCCTGGCTCTTGATTCCAACGTAAAACCTAACATGTGATTCGAACATGCCTACAAGAAACTTGCTGTCACTGGCAGCCTCAGAGGAAAAATGGGCTGCTGTATTGAAACAATGTTTTTGATACCTGAACCATTCTGGTGGTGCTCTGGAGTTCACAGCATCGTGCGTATTGAAATTCAAGTTCACTCGCTGTTTGTTGTGGCAACAGACAACCATGCAGGGCCAGGGAGTGCCGCAGTTGCAGAGTTGGAACTGGGTGGAGGAGATGTTGATGTTGGGATTCTTTTGCTGCCCAAGATGTTAGTAACCAATATCAGTATCAACAATTCCAGTCACCTCAGAAACTACAGTTCCAAAATTCCATTCCCTCTCTTTCTGATCAATATGCCATCTGCTTGACAACAATGTCAGAATATAGACTGATACCAAACTAACTTTACAAGCACATTTATATATCTAACAATAGCAAAAGTGTTACAATCATCAATTACTCAGTCCGAGTGCTTGGTATTCCTGTACCTTCTAGAGAAGGATAATTTAGTCCTTGAAATGCCATCTCAACCACCTCCATGCCTGGAATTCCTAACTTCAGATTGCACTGTTTTCGTTTCATTGACAGAAATCTGGCTGGCTAGTTGTCAGACAGCTGTAAAAGCACTCAGAAGCTGTCAGATATGGTCATGAAGTTTACCATTTGATAGGGAGAGATTCAAGTTGTCCTCCCTGGGCACTGTGCCTAATTGCTGGGGCAGTGTGCCAGAAGACCTTGTAATCTGTTCAATTGTTTGAATTCTGCACCACCATCAGACTCTCTCAACGCTGCTATCCAGAGTCATAACAGATGTAACATAAGCAGATGTTTGAGCTTGCTTGGTTTGGGGTTGTCCTTGCACAAGGCTGCACTCATAGGCTCTGCTACAGCTACATAGGATCCGAGCCATTCACCATCAGTTCTATAAAACTCTGGTTAGATCACACGAGGAATATTGTGTTCAGATCTGGTCACCTCATTATGGGAAAGATGTGGAAGCTTTAAAAAGGTTGCAGAGTAGCTTTATTAGGATGCTGCCTGGATTAGAGAGCATGTCTTAAGAGGACAGGGTGAGCAAGCCTAGGCTTTTCTCTTTGGAACAAAGGATGACAGGTGACTTGATAGAGGTGTACAAGATGATAAGAGGCATAGATTAAATGGCTAAGCAGAGATATTTTCTCAAGGTGGAAATCGCTAATACAAGGGAACATAACTTTAAGATGATTGGAAGAGAATATAGGGAGGATATCAGAAGTAATTTTTTTTTTACACAGAGAGTGGTGAGTGCTTGGAATTTGCTGCCAAGGGTGGTGTTAATGGCAGAAACATTAGGGGCATTTAAGATTTTCTTAGATGGGCAATTGGATGATAGAAAACTGGAAGGCTATGTAGACAGGAAGGGTTAGATTGTTCTTGGAGAAGGTTAAAAAATTGTCACAACATCCTAGGCCAAAGGGTTTGTGCTATGCTGTAATATTCTGTGTTCTATATCAGTTATGGTTTAATAGTTGGAACTACCCGTCCTGAAATGCAAAACCAAATAAAAGCAGATGCTTTGAGCCTGAAAATATTGGCAATAGTCTGCTGGTCAGACAACAACAGTGGAGAGTAAATATGACCATTTTTCAAAAGTTGGAAAATGTCAAAAACAGACCTGTAAAAACTTAGTGAAGGGGTAGAAATTGAAAGAACTAAGAGAATGTCTGTGATAGAGAAGATGGATGAGATCGACTGATGTCACTAAAGTGGGCTATTGAAAGTTCGCTAATCACAACTGGAGGAAGTGTCCACAGGTCAACAACTTAAAATATTGATTAAAACTATTGGCTCCCCTCAGCCCCTCCTTTAAAGATACAGGCCATCTACTTTTGTATAATCAGTTCTGATTTGCCTAAAATGTACTAGCATTTATGAGCTCAGTGGTGATGTACACCCAGGCAATAAGAAATTAGTACTGGCCTCATTGTTAAGATTATGACAATGAATTTAATGTGAAAGTCATAATCCATCATATAGACACAACTAAAGTCAGCATAGTGATCCAGGCACATGTTTCCATCGACGTCCAATCCTGCCCCTTCCCCAAGAGATTTCAGTTTGATTGTATTTTCATTTGAAACCTAGTTTGTATTTGTTGAAACTGAAGTTTTACACCTGCAGAAGAGGTGATGTGGCCATACTATTCTGATGGTGTTTGCTTTATGCGATGTCAAGAAATGGCTGAGGATACTGGATTTTACAAAGACAATGCAACTAGACAGTACCACAGCTGTAAAACTGAAGACATGTGCTCCTGAACTAGCCACACCGGTAGCCAAGCTGTTTTACTACAGTTATGATGCTGGCATCTAACAAACAAGGGGAATCACCCAGGTAGGTCTTGTCCACAAACAAAAGACAAAAACAATATTCTCAATAAATAGCAATGCAATGTATCTTCTAAGGCTCCATCAAGCAGAACATATTCAATCACTGATGCTCAGATTGGATTTCTCCAGGGTCACTCAGCTCCGGATCACGTTACAATCTTGGTCTAAACATAGAGCAAAGGAGTGAATTCCAGAGGTGAGCTGAGATGTAAGGCCTTTGACATCAAGGCAGCGTTCATTTGCTGCGGCATCAAGAAGCCCCAGATAAAATGAAATAAATTGAAGGCACATAAGAATACCATCACTTACAGCTTCCCCTCCAAGTTGCATGCCATCTCAGCTCGGAAATAAATCACTGCTTACTCATCATCATTGAGTCGAAATCCTGGAATCCCCCATGCAACACCATTGTGGGAGTATTTGCACCAGAAGTGCTGTACCACTTTAAAAAAAATGGTGACCTCCATCCTGTCAAAGGCAAACAGGGCTGGGCTAAAAAACCTTGACCTTAACAGAATCTACTAATAACATAGATATATTCACTACAGAACATATAGCAGAACTTATGTGCAGAAGCATTGCTTTTGTGGTAGAGAACAGACTGCTCTGCTGAAGCACACTCAGCATACATGGGAAATTTTCAAAAGGGCAGAACTTCCTTTCTCCCTTGGTAATAAAAATTGTTCATTTTTACAAAGATGGAAAGAGAGTAGATAATGCTTCTTAAGTATCACAATTGCCAGAATTTACAGGAACAGCATAATTTCAATTGCCATTGTAAAAAGATCTCATGGCTATAATTCTAATAGCAGATAAGGGATTGGTGAAATAGTCTACTCATTTACAGCAATTACCTCAGTGGATCAATTAATACAGAGCAGAATAAAAACAACAGATCTAAAATGTAAGGGGAAAAATAAACATCATAAAAAGCTCTCCCTTGAAACTTCTTTCAATGTGTAGATTAATGATGAAATGTGTTCCTTGTTTACATTGTCACCTAGTCAAAACAACATAGAGAAAACCTGAAGTTGACTTGGCAACAAAGTTTAGGCAATTAGTTGAAAGAAGTAATACATATTTGCCTACAGAAAAACATTAAAAAGCATCAAAGGGTAATTGAAATTCAGGATTCTTACGTTATAAATGAATAGAAACAAATTGGGAAATGTGCAAATTATTTTGCTACTTTTCTTTATAAAAGCATTGCAGAATGCCACGCTTGATCAAACACCATGAATGTTATGGCAGTGTGCATGGTCATGGTGGTGGGCTAAAATTTGGGTTAGAATTCATCATTTCAAATCCTACCATGGAGTGGTACAAAATTTTGTCCAGCTAATCTGCAAGTGCTCCATTTAACACTGAAACATAAGGACTATAAATTCACATTTTTAAGCTCTGTTATAAAACACAGCTGTTGTTCAGGAAAGAGAACCTATCACTTCTGCTGACACATGACTGCTATCTCATGCTGCAAAAATGGTGCTTAAAATTCTTAGGGTAGTTACGGACCAATATCTCTCCAATGCTATTCTTAAAGAATGAGTAAAATGGCCAATTAACAGATATGCTGTTTGAAATATCGCAGTTGGAACAAAAAAGAATCAAAGCTAAGTGCATAGAAGTATGTCAAGTATATAAAAGTCTGTAAAATATCTAACACATAAAGTATGTAATGCTCTGGTTAAGATTTTTACTGCTATGTTGTAGATATTTCATTTTAGCAGTTCTATAAGAGCAGTTTGTTCTGCTTTTAGCATGTTTGGGTTTGAGTTAAAGATGAGGGGCTATGTTGTTCAACTAAGGAATGTTGTGTCAACCAGTCAGGATGGTGGAATTGGGAGAAGTTTCTAGAGTACGCTGGACAGTGAGGTTTTTGTGATGGACACTAGCGTGGTCGAGTTCTTTTTGGCAGGAGCTGGGAGAAGACAGGAGGAAAGATGGCTGAGGATGCACCAAGTGCTTTGTATAGATGAATGACTTGAAGATGGAAGGACCAATATTGCTGCAAGGGAATGCGTTCGAGATGGATTTCAAGTGACGTTCGGGTGATGATGTGTGCTTTCACACAGACCATGGGTCCAGCGCACGAGTTAAAGGTAACTTCAAGATGAGCTCCAACTTATGCGCACATTTGGGCTGGGTTAACTGTAATGGGCACTTTACATATTTTTTTCTTTTCCCTATTAACTGTTTGATAAAGCTGAAATTTGTAAATATACTTTCTTTATAATTGTATGCAATGTGCAATTTGTTATTTCTTGCCAACTACTTATGTAATATTCACATAGATTGGGGTTCGGATGGTCGAAACATCCTAACTTTCCCAACTTGGCACCCAGGTCATACTGACCCAAGATGCAGGGAGTTTGGAAAAGGTAGTTTTCTCACCGCTGAGTCCAATGGTGAGGAGCAAATGAGCTGCATCTCTAGAGACGCCCGGTGAAAAGGGGTTTTATTGTGGCTTTCACATAGAAGATGATTTTACAGGTACACTCCCTGCAATATCACCTAAACATCTGAGATGCATAATACAACACAAATTCGTTATCCATAATTATCTAACATCAGAAACTACAAAAAAAAATTCCAGCTACTTCACACTGTTAGCACAGCAAAATGCCACAAGGTTTTTCATAGAAGCATTACCAAACAAAACTTGATGCCAAATCACATAAAAATGTAGAGTATTTGCCAATAAGGTACAGATCCTGTCCACTTGAGGAGGGCTAAGTTCATCACCTTCCTCTCAAGAGAAAACAGAGGTGAATCATGATTACACCAGATTGTGGATTTTCGAAGGTGCCAGGAGCCATCAACTACAATCACATCAGCCAGAGCCACAAAGGATTTCACTCTCTCAATATGCAACTGGTCTGTCACCAGTCACAGAAGATCTTGATCAACAATGGTCTGGACCTCTGGGCAGGTCCCACCACGTTACTATTAACAATATGCCATACAGACTAAGAAGCTTAATGTCCTGGCAAATGTCACTATTAACTCATTTTAATTCACCCTCTAGACAGACATTCCCTCTGTTTTACACACTGGTGCCCTACCTCCTCTCTCATTAGGAACTAGCATGTGTCTCTCCCTCTTTCACAGCTCTGATTGCAGACCTGGAATGTTGACTATTTCTCTCTCTTACAGATGCTCTTTGACCCACTGTTTTTCCAGCATTTTCTGTTTCTATTTCAGATTTCTAGCATCTGTTTTTTTTTTAATTACATATTTTCACTGATCATGACCACACATGGGAAGCCATTAAAATTCTTGCAACATTGAAGCCAAGTCCTCAGAGTTTGGACATCACTGGTGATCTGATTTGCCGTGTCCTTCTATTGCCACTTCACTCGCCATACAGATTTCCTGACTCCAACGGGCAGATTACCTATCTCTCTCTCTCTTCATTTCATTGACCAGATCTTCCCTGTACTCTGGTAACTCTTCTACGAGACTAAGTTAAGCTGGTATCTACCACCAATGACAGACACAATTCACTATCACTCCCCTCAACTAAACAGAGCAAACTGAGAAGTCCCTCATAAAAATGGGTGAGATTCTAAGACAATAAACAGTATAGTTGGTAATCATTAGAATCATGCTAAAGAGTTTACCATGAAGAGGCTTAAGTATTTCAAGGCTCAAAGTAATTTTAAACTTTTAACAAAGTGAAATATGTTGTCTTGTGCAGCCCAAGTTAGCCCCCATAATCCTGAACAACTCAAATTTCTTCAAAGAACCTGATTCAAATAAGCATTCACCTAAATAATTCATATATCAGAAAAGCCTGATCAAAGATGAAGATCTTAAAATGAATTTTAATGAGAAGTGAGACCAGGTGGAAAGTTTTAAGGCGATTTGCAAAGCTTAAGGTATGGACAGTTTTTATGAAAACTGCCATAAAAACAGCAAAGAAAACTGGAAATAGCAAGAAAATCTGCAAAGTATATTCATTAAGAAGATTTGTAGAATTGGAAGTTACTGAGGAAGTGAAGGAAATGACCATGTAAAGACTTGCAACATAAATGATTATTTTAAAATAGAGGCACTGGTGGACTAGAACCTAATTCACTTCAGCAAGCATGGGAGATGGGTAAACACAACAATGTGAGTTAGCATAAGGACAACAAAGTTTTGAATGAACTCTGATTTATGGAGTGTGAGAGGATGGACCTCTCTATGAGAAAGGATTCATGCAGCTCTTTCTTACTTTCGTCTTTGGTCTGTATGGAACTGAATTGTATGTCTTAATCAGTACTAGAAACAACTCAAGGGCAGTTCTAGAACTAAGAATGCAGTTTACTGATCAAATAATGTACTAGTCACCATAACTCAACACAGGCAAGGCAGTTCAAATGGGAGAGGGACTCGGACTGAAAATTACTGCAGATATTCTGATGTTTGGATTACTTATTCATACTTTAAATAAATAATTAATACACATTCTCAAGCTCAAGCTAAAAGGTAGAGGAACATGTAAAACTACAGAACATCAAGTCGGCAGCCAGACCTGAACAATTATCAGCAGACATATGATTGCTTCAGTCATGGTGGCAGAATTTCCCATTGAAATTTTCCTTCATGCCCATCAACCCAGGCCTGAAGAAGAAGCCACCATCAATTCAGCAGTTGTAGGCTGGCACTGCTATATAACTGAAACCTGCACCGACAGAAACTATTGTGTATTGTTTGATATCATTACCATACCTTATCACCTACCTTCCCTATGCTTTATGGAAGGAACTTCAGAATCATTACATGAGTCACTCATTATGGAGTATCCAGTCTCTGATCTGGTGTAAAAGCAATAGTAATTATGAGGTCAATTTATTTTAAATCTCCAGTAAATGGCAAACCCTTCCACCACATAGCTCTCGGGATGCTGGTCAATCGTGCTAATACCATTAAATGTCAAATTAATGTAGTAAGATTGACATTCATAGAAACTGGTCTTTGACATTTGTCTGAGGCAAATATTTCTTGACAAATCAGGACATTTATGTTACTTTCCTGAATGCTGAACAGTAAACAATACTTATGGACATAGACAGGTTCACATTCTGAGAAGCTGCAAAATGAATGTTGCTGTCATATTTATGAACTTATAATAGATGAAAGGTCATTGATGCAACAACCAAGGATGTTTGGGCCTAGCACCATATGCTTGGAAAATTTCTGAGCGATGGCCCAGGTCTGAACAGATTATCTTCCAACAGCCTCGGCCAACTTCTTTCATGTCAGACATAAATTCAAAGAGTGGAGGATCCATTCTGTGATTATTATTGACTTCAATTTTACTATAACTCCATATATCCATATTAATGTGTTCAAGTCAGGGGCTGTCAATCTTAATTCACCCCAGGGTATCAGGCCTTTTTTCTGTGTTTTGACCAAGGCTGTCACAATATCAGGACTTGCTGGTCCTGGTGGAATCCAAACTGATCATCAGTAGTTATTTTGTGAGTAAGTGCAGATATTGTCAGTAGCATCTTCCGTCTCTGTAGGATGACGCTGATGGGGAGTAATTGGAGGTAGTTGTTTGAATTTGATTGGTGCTGCTCTTTGTGAACATGGGTTATTTACAGTGTTGCTACAATCGAACAGATGCAGCTTGTACTGAAATGTACACATGGACCATCATATCAAAGTTGTTGTCGTGGCTAGTAACACTTTCAGCCATATTGTGCTATTGCATGCAGTGAATTAACCTGGTTAAAAGTGGAGACACAAAGGCTTGGCCAGAATGGATCATCCATCTGGCACTTTTGGGTCAAGATGTTTGCAAATTCTTTAATTTTGTATAATACTGGCATCCTTAAAAATGTGTGCAGTATATAGAGCACTGTGTCAATGTGTCAATGGCTTGCAATATCTTACCAAGGTAAAGGCTGATATGATCCACCCTACAGGAGTGAGGGCTATAACAGCTCTGCAAGCATTGAAGGTGGTCACGATGACGGCTCACTGTTTGTCTGTGTGGTCAGGAAACAATGACTGTCATGTTTCCGGTCTGAGAATTCTTCGATGGAGCGGTAACTTCTTAATCACTCAAGTCAGAGAGGTGTCTCCTTTTAGCAGACATAATGTACCAAAACATCAACAGATCCACCTTGGATAAGGCACTCTGGATGCCTCTTAGACTTTGTTATATTAACAGATGATCCAGCAGTGCCGACAGCACAGCCAGATTTCAGGTGGAAACAGTTAAGCTGCGCGATGCCTTTAACCCCTGCAGGAGAAGCATAGCCACAACCCACCTGGTCGTGATCAGAGAGCTCAGCCTGGTCCTGAAATGACTTCCTCTTTGTGTCAGAGCACATCACGATCAGATCCAACAACATCATGCTGGTCTTCTTCTTGTCAGGACGGAATGCTTCTCCTGTCAGATGTGGGGATTTGGGATTCCTGACAGTTTCCCTGATGACTACATCTGCAGGAAGTGCACCCAATTCAGCGACTGACTGACTGGGTCAAGGAGTTGGAGCTGGAGTTGGATGTACTCAGGATCATTCGGGAGGCTGAAGATATTAGAAAATAAACTTTTGAAGAGGTGGTCACACCTAGAGTACAAGCTTTGGACAGTAGATGGATCACCACCAGGAGAGGTAAGGGGATGAGGAAGTCAGTGCAGGGTTCATAGTCATAGTCATAGTCATAGTCATACTTTATTGATCCTGGGGGAAATTGGTTTTCGTTACAGTTGCACCATAAATAATAAATAGTAATAAAACCATAAATAGTTAAATAGTAATATGTAAATTATGCCAGGAAATAAGTCCAGGACCAGCCTATTAGCTCAGGGTGTCTGACCCTCCAAGGGAGGAGTTGTAAAGTTTGATGGCCACAGGCAGGAATGACTTCCTATGACGCTCTGTGTTGCATCTCGGTGGAATGAGTCTCTGGCTGAATGTACTCCTGCGCCCAACCAGTACATTATGTAGTGGATGGGAGACATTGACCAAGATGGCATGCAACTTCGACAGCATCCTCTTTTCAGACACCACCGTCAGAGAGTCCAGTTCCATCCCCACGACATCACTGGCCTTACAAATGAGTTTGTTGATTCTGTTGGTGTCTGCTACCCTCAGCCTGCTGCCCCAGCACACAACTGCAAACATGATAGCACTGGCCACCACAGACTTGTAGAACATCCTCAGCATCGTCCGGCAGATGTTAAAGGACCTCAGTCTTCTCAGGAAATAGAGACGGCTCTGACCCTTCTTGTAGCCAGCCTCAGTGTTCTTTGACCAGTCCAGTTTATTGTCATTTCATATCCCCAGGTATTTGTAATCCTCCACCATGTCCACACTGACCCCCTGGATGGAAACAGGGGTGACTGGTACCTTAGCTCTCCTCAGGTCTACCACCAGCTCCTTAGTCTTTTTCACATTAGGCTGCAGATAATTCCGCTCACACCATGTGACAAAGTTTCCTACCGTAGCCCTGTACTCAGCCTCATCTCCCTTGCTGATGCATCCAACTATGGCAGAGTCATCCGAAAACTTCTGAAGATGACAAGATTCTGTGCAGTAGTTGAAGTCCAAGGTGTAAATGGTGAAGAGAAAGGGAGAAAAGACAGTCCCCTGTGGAGCCCCAGTGCTGCTGATCACTCTGTCATACACACACTGTTGCAAGCACACGTACTGTGGTCTGCCAGTCAGGTAATCAAGAATCCATGACACCAGGAAGGCATCTACCTGCATCGCTATCAGCTTCTCCCCCAGCAGAGCAGGGCAGATGGTGTTGAATGCACTGGAGAAGTCAAAAAACATGACCCTCACAGTGCTCGCCGGTTTGTCCAGGTGGGCGTAGACATGGTTCAGCAGGTAGACGATGGCATCCTCAACTCCTAGTCGGGGCTGGTAGGCGAACTGGAGGGGATCTAAGTGTGGCCTGACCATAGGCCGGAGCAGCTCCAGAACAAGTCTCTCCAGGGTCTTCATGATGTGGGAAGTCAATGTCACCGGTCTGTAGTCATTGAGGCCGCTGGGGCATGGCGTCTTTGGCACAGGGACGAGGCAGGATGTCTTCCACAATACAGGAACCCGTCGGAGCCTCAGGCTCATGTTGAATACATGGCGAAGTACTCCACATAGCTGAGGGGCACAGGCTTTGAGCACCCTGGTACTGACACCATCAGGTCCTGCAGCCTTGCTTGGGTTGAGATGTTTCAGCTGTCTTCTCACCTGTTCAGCCGTGAAGCCCACCATGGTTGTTTTGTGTGGGGAAGGGGTATAGTCATGAGAGCAGGGTGGGAGACTGTGAGGAGTGGTAGGAGGGGAGAGTGGAATATGTGTTGATTGGGGGCCTACAACAGATGACTCATGTGGGGGTTAGGCAGGGGTCACAATGTCATATCTGTTAAAGAACAGGTTAAGTTCGTTGGCCCTGTCCACACTGCCTTCAGCTCCTCTGTTGCAAGTTTGCCAGAACCCAGTGGTGGTCCTCATCCCCCTCCAGACCTCTCTCATGTTGTTCTGCTGGAGTTTCCACTCAAGCTTCCTCGTGTACCTGTCTTTAGCCTCCCTGATCGTGGATCTCAGGTCCCTCTGTATTGCCCTCATCTCCTTCCTATTTCCATCTCTAAACACCCTCTTTTTAGCATTCAGGGTGTCCTTAATGTCCTTTGTCACCCATGGATTGTTATTTGAATAACAAAGGACAGTTCTTGTCGGAACATTGCAGCATTGTTCCCCTTAGCAACGAGTGTAACTGTTTGGGTTTGGATGCTGCTGGGGTGCTGGGTGACACAGCGCAGGGCAGCAGCAGCCAGGCTGGTAGCACTGTAGCCAGCTCTGAGGCTCCACAGGGACAGGTAAGCTTAGGCAGTGCGGTAGTTATATGGGACTCGATAGTTAGGGGAACAGAAGGGAGATTCTGTGGCTGCAAAGGAGACACCAGAATGGTGGGCTGCCTCCTGGGTGCTAGGGTCCATAATGTATCGGAGCGGCTGTGATGTTCTCAAGGGGGAGGGAAAACAGCCAGAGGTAATGGTGCATATTGGCGTCAATAACACAGGCAGAAAGGGGGAAGAATTCCTATGCAGTGAGTATATAAAGTTATGAAAGAGGCTGAAGAGAAGGACCTCCAAGGTTGTCATCTCCAGATTACGTCCAATGCCACAGGCGAGTGTGGGTAGGAGTGGTGTAATAACATGGACAAGTAGGTGGCTGAGGTGATAGTGCAGGGGACAGGGTTTCAAGTTCTTGGATCATTGGAAACTTTTCTGGGGAAGGGGGCGTCACTTGTACAAGAGGGAAGGGTTGCACCTGAACTGGAAGGGAATCAATATCCTGGCCGGGAGGTTTGTAAATGCTACTCAGGAGAGTTTAAATGAGTTTTGTAAGGACTGGGAACCAGAACACCAGCTCAGTCAGGGAAGGGTCAGACTGGAAGGGAGATGTCAGGGAAAGTATTGAAAGGCAAGATCGAAACAACAGGTAGGATGGGTCGGATAGTTTGAAGTGTGTATATTTTAAGGCTGGGACTATTATGAGTAAGGGTAATGAACTTAGAGCATGGATCAGTACATGGAACTACAATGGTGTAGTCATTACTGAAACTTGATTGAGAGAGGGGCAGGAATGGGTGATTAATGTATCAGGTTTTTGAAGTTGTAGAAAAGATGGGGGAGGAGGTAAAAGAGGTCAGGGAGGGGGAGTTGCACTACTAATCAGGGTCAATATCACGGCTGCACTCAGGAGAGACATAATGACATAATGACTCAGGTCAGACGCTGAGTCCATTTGGGTGGAACTCAGGAATAGGAAAGGTAGAATCACACTGATGGGATTGTACTACAGATCCCCAAATAGCCACCGGGACGTTGAGGAACAGATATGTAATCAGGTTACAGAAATGTGCAAAAATAATAGGATTGTTGCCATGGGAGATTTCAACTTCCCTAATATAAACTGGACCTTCTTAGTACAAGGGGCTTAGATGGAGCAGAATTTTTTTAAGTGTATCCAGGAGGGTTTCTTAAACCAATATGTGGATGCTCCAATGAGAGGAGGAGTTGTACTGGATCTGGTGATGGGTAATGAGCCTGGCCAGGTGACTGAATTTTAGTGAATATCATATATTCACATTTGCCACAAATCTCCACATAATATTTATCTGAGGTATACACTGACAGAAAAGAGAGGAAAGAAAGAACAAGCAAAAGGAGAAAACTATGTACAAGTAGGGAGTGATTTTTTTTTACAACATATTCATTGATTTGTGAGAATAAAATCAGGCCTATGAGGTGTTATGTAGTTGAATCATTTTCCCAGTATGAATCAAATTGTTCCAACTTATGATTAACAGATGCTGTTATCTTCTCCATTTTGTAAATGTCCATTTTAATTTCCATCCATGCATTTAAAGTTGGGCTGTCCTGTGATAACCATTTCCTGGTAAGGGTCATTTTACCAGCTACCAGCAGTATATTCATTAAATATTTATCTCTTTTCAACCATTCTTGAGGTAGATGCCCATAATATATGGTCTTACTTTCTAAGGGTATTTCACATTTAAAGCTGTCTTGTAGGGCATTGTGTATCCCAGCCCAATAGTTTTTGATAATGGGGCATTCCCAGAAAAAATGACAATGGTTTGCATTTTGACTTGCACAATTTTTCCAGCAAACAGGGAGGTTACTATCATAATAGGATTTCTGAGAGGGTGTAATAAAATATCTTATCAAGTTTTTCCATCCAAACTCCCTCCATTTCTGTGAACTGGTACACTTCCATTGATACCTCCATATTATTGTCCATTCTTCCTTAGATAGAATTATCCCTCCTTCATTCTCCCATTTTGTTTTAATGTATGACATCGAATGTTTTATAAGATTTGACAAACCCTTATACACGCTTGAAATAATTCTACTACCACTATCTGAATTATATGCTTTTCTAAATAGCTCTATCAAACATGTACTTGCCTTGGTTACGTTTTTAACCCTCCTATTAACATACTGTCGCATCTGTAAATACCGATAGAAGTCTTGTTTTTTCAATGTGTTTCTCTTTAAGCATTTCAAAACTGAACAGTGTTCCTTCTTTCATTATATTGCAAAGAACTGTTATTCCTTTAGCTGTCCAGTCCTTGAATCTAACATCCAGTTTATTCGGCGTAAAATCCGAGTCATATGCACATCATTTAAGATTTGCAGTATCTCCCTCTAGTTTATATTCTTTTATAATCGTTTTCCATATTTTAAGAGTCCATTTCACCCATGGGTTATCAACAGTATTTATGTAACTTTGTAGGTTGTTATCAGCCAAAATTGCCTGTACGGGGATGGAAAGTATCCTCTCTGCAATGTTTTTCCATTGAGCACCATATGATGGGTTGCACCAACATATCACAGCTCTCAACTGTGCTGCAAAATAATCATCTCTAAGAGAAGGTAGGCCCCATCCCCCTTTTCCTTGGCTAATTGCAAAATTTTGAGATGAACTGTAGGCCTTTTACCTTGCCATATATATCTTGATAACATTTTGTTCCATTCATTGAATCGATTTTGGTTAACCTGTATTGGTATGATCTGAAAGAGATATAATATTCTGGGCAACATATTCATTTTAATGGATTCAATCCTTGAACTGAGACTTTAAAAAGGAATTAGGTTCCATCTTGTTATATCTTCCTTAATTTTTTTATATATAGGCAGATAATTGCATTCTGATAATTTTGCCAAATCTTTTGGCATAGTGAAGCCCAAATATTTGAAGGACTCTGTTTGCCATGCCCAGGGATATCTACTTTCAATTTCTCTTGGTAGGCTATAGTTATATGAAAGTAATTGGGTTTTATCTATGTTGATCTTGCATCCTGATAATTGACTATATTGTTCAAAGGATTGCATCAATTTAGGTAAAGAGTATGTTGGTTGCCCTAGATAGATCAAAATTTCATCCGCGTAACAGGCTAATTTATGCTCTGTCCCTTTAATAGTAATTCTCCTAATATCTTCATTTTGTCTGATTTATTGAGCTAATGGTTCTAGATATAATGCGAAGAATAGTGGTGACCATGCACAACCCTGTCTCATGCCAGTTTCTAGGGTAAAGCTATTTGATAAATATCCATTGATTTTAATCCTAGCAGTAAGATTGTCATATAGTGCCTGTATAGTTTTAATGATTGTGTCATGTAAACCAGATCTATGTAAAACTCTGTAAAGAAAATTCCAATTAACCGAATCAAATGCCTTTTCAGTATCCACACTTATCACTATTGCTTCAATTTCACTTTTTTGTATAATCCATAACGTGAAGTGTCCTTCGAATATTGTCTTGTGTTTGGTGTTGTTGTATAAAACCTGTCTGATCATTACGTATCAGTGTGGGTAGAAACTCTTCTAATCGTTTGCCCATGATGGAGGTAAATAATCTACAATCCACATTAAGAACAGACATTGGTCTAAATGACCCACATTCCATTTTATCCTTGCCTTCTTTCGGTATAGCTGAGATTATTGCCTCCTTCCAGCTGGGTGACATTTGTGCCTTTCTTAGAGCCCAGTTCAGTGTGGGGAGTAAACCAGGAATTAACTCACTTCTAAACTCTTTATACCACTCTGCCGTATATCCATCTGATCCTGGTGACTTGCTTAATTTAAGCCTACTAATTGCAGTTTTTACTTCAGCTTCAGTTATGTCAGCAGTCATCGTTCTATTTTGTTCTTCGCTTAAAGTAGGTAATTCTAGAGAAATCAGGAAGGTGTCAGTTTGGGTTATGCTTCCCCCTGGAACTTTGGAATATAGAGTTTTGTAAAACACTTCAAAAGCTTCTTGAATTTCACTTAGCTTATTTTCTATCATTTTTGTTCTTGGATCTCTAATTCTATGAATTGTATTTTCTGCTATGTTTTTGTTTTCAGTTTCCACGCCAGTATTTTCATAGATTTAGATCCACTTTCATAATGTCTCTGTTTCAGAAACATTAAATTTTTACTGATTTCTTGTGTAGTCAAACTATTAATTTCATTCCTAACTTTTTAAATTTCCTCTAATGTATCCTGTGCCAAATTCAATTTGTTTTTTTTCTAGTTCCTTCAGCTTATTTTTTTAATTCCTCTAATGTTTTATTCCTTATTTTTTTCTTATATGAAGATACCGCTATAATGTTCCCTCTTAAGACAGCCTTCAGGATATCCCATAGAGCGGGAGGTGAAACCTCTCCATTATCATTGAATTCTAAGTAAAGACCAATTTCTTTTTTAATTTGTTCCTTAAAATAGGGATCATTGAGTAGACTTGAATTTAGCTTCCAAATAGTATTCTTTGGTTGTAGGTCAAAATCAACAGATAAATATATAGGTGCATGGTCACTTACATGTTATGAAATAGTCTATTCTTGTATATACAGAATGGGGGCAGAATAATGAGTGTAATCCCTTCTGTCGGGGAAAAGGTCCTTCCATATATCAATTAGACCAACATCCTCAAGAAGTGTGTTAACTTTCTTATGTAAGGACTTTGTTTCATACATTTTTCTCTTGGAAGAGTCTAACTTTGGTTGTAATTGTAAATTTAAGTCTCCCCCACATATCAAGAGACCTTCTGTTTCAGTTGTCATAATATTAGTAACTTTCTGGAAGAAACTAATATCACTTCCTGAGGGTGCGTATATATTCAATAGAGTAACTGAATTTCTGTCTATATTCCCCCTCACCAGAATATATCTGCCCTCCTTATCTCCCATTTCGAATACTTTTTCAAAATTTAGCTTGCTTGAGATGAAAACAGCAACTCCTCTCCTATGTCCTGATTTATATGAGGAGAAAAACAGATTAGTGAAGCCCATTCTCTTTAGTTTTACATGCTCATTATTACTTAAGTGAGTTTCCTGTAAATATACTACATGGGCTTGTTCTTTCTTCATTTTTGATAGAATTTTACTGCATTTGATTGGATTTAACAGCCCATTGACATTAAAAGAAATGAATTTTTCTTTGTCCTTAGCCATGTGTATTCATCTGTCAGTATATCATTGAAATTAGCAGAATAAAACTTAATGGATCTACTCCCTGAACAAATAAGAACCAAGAAACACAAATGCAAAAAAAGGTAATGAAGGTGTGATTGCAAGGCTGAGGTCTCTAGTAGATGACCCTGGGTTGAACAAGAGGAAATGTCTAGCCATGGGGGACAGCCTCTCCTACCTGTGAGCTGAGGGCCCCCACTGCAGTACCTATAAAAGTAAATGAAACAATCTATGTCCATTACATAGAAAAGACCTCCCTGTGTATTCCTCCCATGTATATGTTTTCATTTAGGTGGGGGAAAAGGAGTGAATGAATGAATAAAAAATAAAATAATTGAAATAAAATAAAATCACATTGTAATATGTACAAACGTTTGTATTTCTTCAGATAAGTATAGCATTGTCTATTTTTGCTTCTGTTTAGCTTATCAACACATTTGAAATTAGTCAGACCTCATGGCTCTTCTGAAGGGGGTGAGGGCTGTCTTCTGAAAACTCAGTGTCTCTTCCTGATATTCTTCTCTCGTCCTCCTCCCGTTCCCATTTTCTCTATTCCCTCACTATTTCCCACACAGTGCAGGTAGCTGCTCATCCAGGTTTTCCCTTGGTTTGATGGGATGACTTCTTCTTCAATGTTGTTGTCCCTTCTTTTGTCCATCCTATAGTGGTCTTCATTATCGATAACAATTTTGAAATTCCCAAATATCCTACATTGTCAAAAGCAATAATGAGGAAATCCTGCTTCGTGTAAGCAGAATCTTAAAAGATTCACACAGAAACTCAATCCTAGATGTCTTCACATCTACCTCCCTGGACCAAGGAGGTTAAAGGTTGATTAGAAACAAAAAAGATCATTGCATATTTATTTAATACCTTCCTTAGCTTCAAGATATGCTATAAGGACAAGAGATTCTGCAGAAGCTGGAAATCCAGAGTACTGCAGGAGTTGTAATGTGGCCTTGTTTGTAGGGTGGACCAGGCCCTCACGCCATGGAATCGCCCAGGGAAGGAGACGCTGGAGGCAGTGTAAAGCGACAGACATCCATGCCAGGTTGCGGCTGACTCCTCCTGTTGATCTGCCCTGCAGTGTTTGCTCGGTGGAAGACAAACTGGATTGCATTTGTCTGTGTCTTTTTTAAATTCATTTACAGGATGTAGGCGTCACCAGCTCAGCCAGTCTTTATTGCCCATCCCTAGTTGCATTGTGAAGGTGGTGATGAGCTGCCTTCTTGAACTGCTGCAGTCCCTGAGGTGTAGGTACACCCACAGTGCTGTTAGGGAGGGAGTTCCATGATTTCAACCCTGCAACAATGAAGGAACTGCAATATGTTTCTGAGTCAAGATGGTGAGTGACGGAGGGGGATTTCCAAGTGGGGGTGTTCCCAGGCATCTGCTGTTCTTGTCCTTCTAGATGGTAGTGGTTGTGGGTCTGGAAGGTGCTACCTTAGAAACTTTGGTGTGTTGTTGCAGTGCATCTTATAGATGGTACACACTGCTGCAATTATTCGTAGATGGTGGAGGGATTGAATGCTTGTGGAAGGGGTACCAATTAAGTGGACTGCCTTGAACTGGATGGTGTCAAGTTTCTTGAGTGTTGATGGAGCTGCGCTCATCCAGGCGAGTGGCAAGTATTCCATTACACTCTTGACCTGAGCCTTGTAGGTGGTGGACAGGCTTTGGGGAGTCAGAAGGTGAGTTACACACTACAGGATTCCTAGCCTTTGACCTGCTCTGATAGCCATGGTGTTTATATGGCCAGACCAGTTCAGTTTCCTGTCAATAGTGAATCATAGGATGTTGATAGTAGGGGATTCAGTGGTGATGCCACTGAATGTCAAGGGACGATGGTTAGAGCCTCTCTTGTTGGAGATGGTCATTGCCTGTCACTTGTGTGGCTCAGATATTACTTGCCACATGTCAGCCCAAGCCTGGATATCGTCCTGGTCCTGCTGCATTTGGGTGTGAACTGCTTCACTATCTGAGGAGTCACAAATGGTGCAGAACATTGTGCAGTAATCTGCGTATATCCCCACTTCTGACCTTATGCTGAAAAGAAGGTCATTCATGATGCATCTGAAGGTTGTTGGTCCTAGGACACTTCCCTGAGGAACTCCTGCAGTGATGTCCTGAGGATGAGGTGTTTGACCTCCAACCACCACAACCATCTTCCTTTGTGTCAGGTCTGATTCCAACCAGTGGATGGTTTTCCCCCTAGTTCCCATTGACTCCATTTTAGCTAGGGCACCTTGATGCCATGCTTGGTCAAATTCTGCCTTGATGTCAAGGTTCTATCACCTACCACTCTCACCTCACCTCTGGTACTTAGCTCTTTGGTCCATGTTTGGATCAAGGAGTTGATAAGGTCAGGAGCTGAGTGGCCTTGACCAAACCCGAAACGGGCATCTGTAAGCAGGTTATTGCTGAGTAGGTGCTGCCTGACAGCACTGTTGATGATCCTTCCATTACTTTGCTGATGATTGAGCAGGCTGATAGGGTGGCAATTGGCTGGGTTGGACTTGTCCTGTTTCTTGTGTACAGGACGTACCTGGTCAATTTTCCACACTGCCGGGTAGATGCCGGTGTTGTAGCTGTACTGGAACAGCTTGGCTAGTGACGTGGCAAGTTCTGGAGCACAAGTCTTCAGGACTATTGCTGGGATTTTGTCTGGGCCCGTAGCCTTCGCAGTATCCAGTGCTTTCAGCAATTTGTTATATCATGTGGAGTGACTGCGTACTGACATCTGGGATGCTGGGTACTGCTGGAGGAGGCTGAGCTGGATCACCTACTCGGCATTTCTGACTGAAGATAGTTGCAGATGTCTCAGCCTCATCTTTTGCACAGGTGTGCTGGGCTTCTCTATCATTGAGGATGGGGATATTTGTGGAGACTCCTCCCCTAGTGAGTTGTTTGATTGTCCACCACCACTCACGGCTGGATGTGGCAGGACTGCAGAGCTTAGATCTGATCTGGCACATGATGATGGGACTGCTGCGGGCTTCTTCTTGTTGACAGTATCCCATGCACTATCAATCTGCAGGACATGACACTCAGAGACTTGGGCTATATTATTATATCTTTGTGAGTCTGTATGTTTACTGCTATTATAATTATATGTGCTATATGTGCCTTGTGCTGTGTCAGATTGTTGGTACTGTGTTGTGCACCTTGGCCCCAGAGGAAGGCTGTATTTATGTGTATTCATGGTTGAACTTGAACTTGTTGTTCTATCATTCCTGCTGACCTGTTCAGCTCCTCCAGCAATTCTTGTGTGTTTTCTGGGACATGTTGCACGCTTTACATTTATATTTAAAACACAGTCACTGTAGATAACCCTTTGCCAGCCCTTGAATACTACAATCAGATTAATGTTCCAATTTATACTTAATCAGTAAGAGACGGTTGTGTCTTCATTTGGAAAGCTATAGAAAATTATGATGTATTTTGTTCCTGAGTGCAAAACAGCAGAAATATGGAGTGCATAAATAAACCCAGTTTCATTCATTGCCCACATTCTGTAACAGATGGCAGTCAGACTTTACAAATATATATTTGGAACAGCATCAATAGTGTTGCTGATGTTTAATTCAAATATCCCTTGTTGTGCCAAAAACACTACAGATATGCCATCTGCACTTCAAATTGTTTCAAACCAATCCCAAAACATCCATGCAGGATCCCAAAGACATCATTTCAATTCTCTCTCCTAAAACTGGGGTTCAAAATATGGGCAGCAGTAAAGATCCAGTAATTATTCATGGATCATTATAACTGGAACACCCTAGTTTCAGCATGCTGTCTTTTTGTACCATGAATAATTACCATGTCAATAAGCACATAACAGGGAGCAAGGGCGTCCAAGCCGAACAATTACCCGTCCTGAACATCTTTATGTTGGCTTGGGTTGTGAACTGAATCTCAAAAGAACTGAAAAAGTTTGGATGTATTTAAAGTGGCTTTTGTTAAGAAAGAGCTGACACTAAACAAGTGACTTTTAAATTTAGTATAATAGCTATATTGCAGACAGGAAAGACCTGAACTTAGATTGTGGTGTAAAATGAGAAATAAGTATTCCTTAAGGTACCAGAAGTTCTTATTCAAATAATGCATGTGATCATTTGGTATCAATCCATGGGATTCATGCAGTAAAACAATTCATCTAAAAACAGAGCTTTCAACAATGGAACATTCTGTCATTCTCACATCTAAAATTCAGACAAAATTATGCAGACAAATCTCCAAAATGCAGTCTGAACTGGAAGATCTTGACTCAGAGATGATGGCTCTGCTGTCATAACTGAGTGGAGGTAATGGGATGCTCTAAATCACAGCTCAATGATATTTTCAGCCATTTCCTAATGTCCATTATCATTACATTCAATTAGCCACCCATTCCAAAAAATTAGACTGGGCTAATAATGGCGGTCACGAGCAAATAAAGCAGGTATTGTCACACAGATGCGTGAAATCATGCAATTGTAACCAGGAGTGGAAGAAATGCTGATTATTTCTAAGCACTAGGGGTCTTGATGCCTGCTGGAATCCTCATGGGAAAGACACTTACCACTACTTTGCTTCATTAAAATATGCAAGCATCTCACTGTCTATTCCACTGGCCTTGGTGAGCTTCTCCAGTTTAGAACAAGGTCTCAATGTAAAATATCTTTTCAGATCACTCAGCATGATCTCAAACATCCCAGATCCACAGTTATAAATGCTGGTATTTCTAGGAAAGGTGATCACAAGACTAATAAAGTGAGAGGTCCGATCAAGACACGTGTAACAGTGGGATAGAAGCTGGCCTTGAGCCTGATGGTACAGTCTCTCAAGATTTTGATTATTCTGCCTGACAGAATCTTTAGTATCTTTAGAATTAGATTTATTATCACTTCTTATATGGCATGGTTTATTGTTTTGTTAAAGCAGTACAGTGCAAAGCCATGAAATTACTATCAACTACAAAATAAATACAGTATATTGTGTAAAAAACATGAAGTAGTGTTCACGTGTTCATGGACTACTCAGAAATCTGATGGTGGAGGAGGAGAAACTGTTCTGAAAATGTTGAGTTTGCTTCTTCAGGCTCCTGTGTCACCTCCACAATGGTAGTAATGAAAAGAGGGCATGTCCCAGATGGTGAGGGCCCTTAGGGATGAATGCTATGATACTTCCCCGAGGCACCACCTCTTGAAGATGTCCTTGATGTGCCCATGATGAAGATGGTTGAGTCTACAAACCTCTGCAGCCTCCTGCAATCCAATGCATTGAAGTCTCCATGCCAGGCTGTGATGCAACAGTCAGAGTGCTCTCCAAGGTACATCTATAGAGTCTTCTCAAATCTTCTCAAACTTCTACCAAATAGAGCTGCTGGCATGCCTTCTTCATGATTACATTGATGTGTTGGGCTCAGAACAGAACCTCTGTGACGTTGACACTCAAGAACTTAAAGCTGCTCACTCTTCCTCTTGCTGACTACCCCACCCCCCCCCACAATGAGGACCGGTGATGATAGATGATGGAGATCAACTAATGATGATAAGATGACGATATTCAAGATTCTAACTAAGAACTTGTTCTCAACCATCTCCTCCCTAGCATGATTGATACAGTCAGACGCTTGTACTATGCCTCCCCTTCTGAAGTCATTAAACAGATGCTTTGTGTTGATGACACTGAGGATAAGGTCGTTGTCTGGACATCATCCCACTAGGCTCTCTGTCTTCTTCCTGTAGTCCAACTCATCATTTTTTGACATTCAGCCAGTAATTGTAGTGTCATCTACAAATCTGTAGTTAGAGTCAAAGCAGAATGTGGTCCTAATGAGAGGTCTTGGCCTGAAATATCGACTGTTTAATCCTCTCCATAGGTGCTGCCTGACTTATTGAGTTCCTCCAGCATTGCATGTGTGTTGCTCTGGATTTCCAGCATCTGCAGAATCCCTTGTGTTTATGTGGCCACATAGTTGTAAGTGTATAGTAAGGTACTGAGGACACAGCCCTGTGAGTGTTGAGGATAATCATGTAGGAGATGTTGTCACCTAGCTTTACTGACTACAGCCTGAATCCTAGGTCTAGGTGCTGGGAGAAGAGTTTATTTGGAATTATGGTATTGGAAGGGCAGCTATAGTTAACAATAGGAGTCTGACGTAAGTGTCTTTGTTATCCAAATGCTACAGAGATTAGTCTAGGGTCAGTGAGATGACATTCCCCCACAGACCTTTTTCACTGGTAGGCAAATTGTCTGGGAGGCTGGAGTTGATGTATGCCTTCTTGATAGATGTTAGAGCCACCTGGCAATAGCCAGTAAGGCATTGTTGTTTTTGGCACTGGAATGAAAGTGGTCTTCTAAAAGCAGGTGGGGACTGCAGAATGGAGTAGGGAGAGGCATGGAAATACTTCCAACAGCTGAGTCACACAGGATCTGAGGACAGGTCTGGGAACTCACTGCTGTCCACAGGTTTACTCCCGGGAAGGCTAATGTAATGTCGGCAATGATGACCATGGATACATGTGCCGTAGAGGCTGTTAGCGCAGGTGATGTTATTTCACTGACTTTCTGCTTGAGCCATGCATTGAGAATGTCAGGGACTGAGACGTTGTTGCCAGCAATACAGCCCGACTTCATTTTGTAGCCTATTATAGCATGCAAGCCTTGCTACAACCGATTGCTTGTCTGGGATTGTACCTTGGAATCTCTAATGGATTTGAAAAGGTCATCGCTACTATACCATTCGATATAAAGCACTTTGAAACCTTTTGTACTACCCTATGATATTCTCAGTTGTGTCAGCTATGAGTTGAACTGCACGTGCATGTAACGAGAGCATCTTGGACCTCCAGACGGTCCACAGTAGGGGCGATTGTTAAGTTCGTGGCCTAAGGTAGAAGGAGATGAGTTATACAGCTCTCGTTACATGCACGTGCAGTTCAACTCTTTGAGTGAAGATGCAGAAAGTTTGAAGTTTCTCCTCATCTCCTTCTACCTTAGGTCACAAACTTATCAATCACCCCTGCTGAGGACCACCTCTGGAGGTCCAAGACGCTGACTTCTACAAAGAAGGGATACATATGCTCCATGACCGCTGGACTAAGTGTGTAAGTGCAGGAAAGATAAATGTGCTAGGTTTTCAAAAATTGACGCCTTCTACCTTAGGCCATGAACTTATCAATCACCCCTCATATTATTTTTCACTGGGTTCTGCTGGATCCAGTCAGCTTCTGCCTCCAGAAGAGGCACCAAGGGTTTGATGCAAACTGAAGTTGCACTAAGTGTTTGTTGACACAGATATCAGTCTGAAGCAGAAACCAAGTCATGGGAGCAATTATACAAAGTGTACAAAGTCACTTCAAAAATACCATTTATTCTACAGCCCTGTAACCTCACCAATGTCATGCTGCCACTAACCTTATTGCAATCTCCTCCATAACCTCCATCTGCACAGGTGCATCACAAGGCTCTGTGCTAAGCCCCCTTGCTCGACTCACTTTATACTTAAGGCTGTGATGCTAAGTACAGCTCCAATACCATATTTAATTTGCTGATGACACCACTGTTGTCGTCTGAATCAAAGTTGGTGATGAATTAGCATATAGGAGGAAGATTGAAAATCTGGATGAATGGTGCCACAACAACAATCTCTTACTTTGTGTCAGCAAAACAAAAGTGCTGATTGGAGAGCTGATAAGCGCTGCAGGAGGAGGAAACCAGAGGTTCATGAGTCAGTCCTCATCTGGGGATTAGAGGTAGAGAGGATCAGTAACTTTATAATTCCTCAGGTTTATCATTTAAAAGGATCTGTCCTGGATCATGCCATTTTTAAGAATGCATGACAGTACCTCTAATAAGAAGTTTGCGAAGATCCAGCATGTCATCTGAAATGTTGGCAAACTTCTATAGATACTCTGTGAAGAGTAAACTGACCGGTTGCATCACAGCCTGGTAGGGAAACACCAATGCCCTTGAATGGGAAAACCTACAAAAAGTAGTGGATACAGCCCAGTCTATCACAGGTAAAGCCCTCCCCACCATTGAGCACATCTACAAGAAGAATGTACATCACAGGAGAGCAGCATCAGTCTGGGGCCTCTACCACCCAGACCATCAGGAAGGAGGTACAGGAGCCTCAGGACCCACGTCACCAGGTTCAGGAACAGTTATTACCCCTCAATCATCAAGCTCTTGAACCCGAGAGAATAACTTCACTAACTCCAACACTGAACTAATTCCAAAATCTATGGACTCACTTTTAAGAACTCTACAACTTATGCCCTGAATATTTCTTATTTATTTGTCTACTTATTATTAATGTTGGAGTTTAAAGGTGATAAAATACATGCCTGGTAAATGGAATTGACCTCTTCATATTATGCTAAAACATCTGTCAGTTAGTTCCAAGTTAAATGCTCCATAAAAAGATACAAAAATTAGCCATAAAGAAATTGTAAAGATATACTGGCAGGTTAACTAGTTCCTGTACATTACCCCTTAATGTAGTATTGGGGAGAGTTGATGGGTGTTTGAGAGAGAATAGGTTACAGGGAGATTAGAGGGGAAGTAGATCTGAGATCTGGCATCAGCTCAATGGGCCAAATGACTTCTTTCTGAGACATTTGGGAAAATGAGGAACAGCAATTCAGTGTTTTATACCAAGGAAGATGCACTAAAGCTGAACCTATGCATCTTCATGCTCAATGGAATGGAACTTCCAACACCTTGACGCCCAGCAAGCGGAGAAAGATGTTAGCTAGGCACAAGACATCAGCAACATCCACCGTGGAGGAAACAGGCTGGAAAAATACTGGCAGAAACTTCAGCATCTTCTCAGATGAGATAGACAAATAGCAGTATCGTTGTCCTGTGTTGATCATAAACTTTAAGCCTATCTAAATGACAACCGAAATTGCAGATGCTGGAAAACTAAAACATAAACTGAAAGTACTGGAAGATGGGCTCTTGACCTCATAATCCACCTCATTATGATCTTGCACCTTATTGTCTGCCTACTCTGCACTTCCTCTGTAGCTATTACACTTCATTCTGCATTCTGCTATTGTTTTAGCTTGTACTACCATAATGCACTGTGTAATGAATCAGCCTGTATGGTCAGTATGCAAAACAAGCTCTTCACTGTACCTCAGTGTATATATGACAACAATAACCTAATTCCAATTCTAGTTCCAACATGTCTGACCTACCAGGCATGTCTTCCCACTCTGCATTTCACAATTCTTACATTCTTTTGACTGGGCCTTTTTGCCTGCTTTCTCACTCTAACTGCTGTCGTTGACCAACTAACCTTTTTTTAACAAGGTTGGTTGCCCCAGTGTTACCCTACCACAAACATCCCTGGTTCTCCCACCTTTCCTGCACCTTAAATAGCTTCTTTTATCTCCTTCCCAGTTCTGATGAAGGGTCTTTGACCTGAAACATGAACTCTGTTTCTCTGAGCTGCTGATTGTTTCCAGCATTTGCCGTTTTAATTTTAAGCCTGATTACCCCGTCTATCTTCAGAGATCCTTTTTTTTGACACTTCCATATTTATACAATCATTTTAGCTCCACCTCAAGCCCAAGATATTGAATCCTTTAACCACATCTTTCTTCCACCTATTCCAAAGTCCTTTCATATCCCAGTTTGTTCTTTAATGTGTGTTTTCTGTTCCATACTCTTCAGCAAACAGCTCCACTATTCCTGCCCTATAGAGTCCTGCCAAGATGTTCATTTCAGAAACTTTGAACTAACTCATCAGTTAAAATACTCAATATTCTCCTCCACATCCCTTGCCAAATACTTTTTTACCTTTGACCATGCCCTTCTAGATCGATTCTGTTCCTTACAAGCCACAATGACTGAGCTTCCAGTAATTGTACATCCTGTACCTAATAAAGTGGCCACTAAGTGCATGCTTGAGGTTTTCTGCTGTTGTAGGCCATCCACTCCAAGGCTCGACCTTTTGTCAATTCAGAGATGCTCTTTTGCGCACCACTTTTGTAACACGTGGTTATTTGAGTTACTGTCACATTCCTGTCAGCTTGAACCAGTCTGGCCATTTTCCTCTGACCTCTCTCATTGACAACGCATTTTTGCCCACAGAACCGCTGCTCATTCTTGGTTCCAGGATATCGATGTAGTCATAAAGAAGGCAAGACAGCAGATATACTTTATTAGGAGTTTGAAGCGATTTGGCATGTCAACAAATACACTCAAAAACTTTTATTGCTGCACCGTAGAGAACATTCTGACAGGCTGCATGACTGTCTGGAATGGAAGGGCTACTTCACAGGACCGAAAGAAACAGGACCGAAACATTGTAAATCTAGTCAGCTCCATCTTGGGTACTAGCCTACAAAGTACCCAGGACATCTTTAGGGAGTGGTGTCTCAGAAAGGCAGCGCCATTATTAAGGACCTCCAGCACCCAGGGCATGCACTTTTCTCACTGTTACCATCAGGTAGGAGATACAGAAGCTTAAAGGCACACACTCAGCGATTCAGGAACAGCTTCTTCCCTCTGCCATCGGATTCTTAAATGGACTTTGAAGCTTTGGACACGACCTCACTTTTTTTAATATACAGTACTTCTGTTTTTGCACATTTTTAAATAATCTATTCAATATACGTAATTGATTTACTTGTTTATTTATTATTTATTGTGAACAAATTTCATGTCACATGCCAGTGATAATAAACCTGATTCTGATTCTGAAAATCCCAGAAGATAGGCAGTTTCTGAGATACTCAAACTGCTGCACTGGCACCAACTCTCATTCTAGAATCAAAGTCAGTTAGGTTACGTTTCTTCCCCATTCTGATGTTTGGTCTAATCAACAACTGAACCTCTTGACCATGGCTGCATACTTTCATGCATTGAGTTGCTGCCACATTATTGGTTAATTACATACTTGCATTAACAAGCAGGTGCATATGTATACCTAATCAAATGGACAGTTCTTCAAAACCACCCCTGATATTTCCCAACTCTGTAGTCATCTTAGAGTTGAAGTCACTCTTCGTGACATGTTTATATTACTTAGCACTTAGTCAAATTTCCTAGTTGTTTCTTTCTTATCTTGTGTTTATTTATGAAGCCCCCCGAGGTATTTTTACAACTAAGCAAAAAGCTGTTCTGACTGCTATTGATGTCACAACAGAAGCTATGGGAGTACATAACATCTGATTATTTTTCATTACACAGGAAGCAGTTAAAGAGCACAGCAGGAATTAAGGAATAAAACTGGCTTTGAAAACACAACATTTATTTCAGGTGAGTCAGAGAATGCATTTTCCCTGTAGAAAATTTTGTTTTTGACACTAACTGGCACACTTTCTGAAATGCTGGAATCAATTGTCCCTTTCCTGATTGGTTTACAGATAGCATTCTGATTCTGCAAGTTAGCATGTTTGCATGAGGAATCAAATTATTTTAAAAAGCAAAATATTGAGATGCTGAGAATATAAGAAATCGAAAATTAAAGTGTAGCCCCCCGTGGCCAGCCTCAGGGTCGCTCGGCTCGCTGTCGTCTAGGGAGACAGCCCTCGGCCCCGCCAAACTGAGTAATCAGTTTGTGTGGATGCTGTGTGATGTACCCCACCCCGCCCAAATAACACACAATACACCAGAAACGATTAAATGATTTACAGTTTATAGATATTACTGGAACTATATAATTAATAGAGAATAAAATATAAGAGGAAAATAAAAGGTGCCACACTTATCAAAGTTCAATCTCTTCGTGCACAAACAGTTGGAGCTCAGGAACCTTCTTCTTCACCCTACGACCCTTCGGACCACCTCAACCGGCCACCTGGGATCAACAACAGTGGTCGACCAGACGCTCCACACAAGTCCGTCTCCGTCTCCTCTCCTCGCCGAATGCCCCGCTCTGGGTCCGACCCTGTTAGCGGACTCACAACACCTGGTCCATCCTCTGTCTCTCTCTCCCGCCTTCTCCCCCAAAACCCCGCGCATACAATATCTTCAGATACACCAAAAACGTAACAACTATCCCAATTGGTTCGTAACATCTTCTTATCACAGTCTAACCCAAAACAGACTGCTAGCGCAAGAACTTTCTCAGCGTTTAACATAACAAAGAAGCATTCCCAAGTATAACCTAACAAAGAAGCCATTTTAATTAGCAGTAACATAAAAGACGAAACCCCCTTACACTCTCCCCCCGCTAAACAAAGTCATGTCCTCATGACTTCTAAATAACTTGCCAACCAGTCCTGCAGACACACACAACACACACATACACAGATACACACAGTGACAGTGCTCCCCAAACAGTGGACCTTACGCCCGTCCCACGGGCGCTACATAGGTCAAACTATCTGGGAGTTTCCCAATCCTTCGAGACCCCTGTACCCCCTCACCTAAATCCTAAAGGCTCAGACACTACTAGGGATACCTCGGGCCTGCTTGCCAACTCCTCTCTCACTCAGGCCACCATTACAGCTCGGAGCCCCCTGTCCCGTGTCCGGGGTCCCGCTTCTTTTCCTTCCTGGCCCTGCCGTAACTCAGACTGCCCACAGCTAGCCCTCCCCACTACACCTGACTCAGTGGGAGAAGGGCCAAAGGTCTCTTTCTCAATCATGGGGAAGTTAGCGAAAGACAGCAAGTACCACATGTCCAGCACATCATCCTTCAAATCCGTATTCTTCCTCATTCCCTCGATTGGTAGCTGCTATTTGAGTTTCTCTACACTGAAACATTTAGCCGGGGCTACCCCTTCAGCCTCCTGCAGTCGAGACGCCAGCTTCTTCGGGGACTCCTTCAACTCTCGCCACAGCCTCAGTAGTTCTGACTCAGGGTTCTTGGCCATCTCAATCTGGGACACAGTTACCCACCAGCTTCTTCCACCCTGACCTGAAAAGCAGCAGCTAAAGGATGTTCAGCCTCCAGTTTTTTCTTCCTGATGACGTCTTCCAGGTCAACTTTCAGTTTTTCCACTTCATTTAAACTGTTGATAGTCATCTTCAGGTTCCTTTCAAGCGTCCGCCCCCCTTTTCGGAGATCTGTCCTCCATTTCTTCACCTCCTCGGGAGTGTAGTCAAACTCCCCTCCCTGGGCTCTCGGATTCTGTTGGCCTTAGTCAGAACACTTCCTTGATCTTCCCCAACTTGTATGTCTTCCAATCTTTTCTGAATCGCGGGAAGGATGCAGGGGCTCCGATTATGCCCTTGGGCATCTTTTTGGATTGGAATAATCCTAGGGAATTAATAATGGACATCTTCGGCTCGACAGCTGCACTCCTCGGGATCTGGCAACATCCACCCCTCAGATGCAGCACATTAAACCACATCGCAAAATCCACACACACGCTGCCTTCATCTTCCATGCCACTAGGGTCCAGTTGCCGCGACCTCTCTCTCACCGAGTGTCTTCAGCAGTCAACTCCCCTCCCTCGTGGTAGTTCGGAGCGTCTACTAAGAGGGTCTCACCCTCAGCTACTTTCCCCAGGCCGTACCACCGCTGGGTCTCGTTGAAATTCGGTACCGGCTCAAGGCTGTTACACACGTCCCCAGAAGCAACTCGAAACACTGGGTGCCCAGACAATGCCCCCATGAACTCCAGGGTCATTAACAAATCATCGTCTTCTGGATAACTACTGGCACTGATACCCAAAATCTCCGGTGCCCTTGTGGTTGTCAAGGGTAAATGCTTCAGACACCGGTTGTAAAACAAACTGTACAACAAATTGACCTGCGCCCCAGGGTCGAGGATGGCTTTAGCATCGCTTCCCTCTATCCATAAAAACACCCTGGGGCGTGGTCCCTCTAAGCCTTCAGGAATAGGGTCTTTTCCTTTTGGAAGTTCATTGGTACATTGCTGGGAACGTGCTCCTCCAGAGACCCCAAGCCGCTCCCCCACTGGGCCTCCACTAAGTTTCCCGACACCTCTCTGATCAGCTGAACAACTGAAGGAGGGGCTGATCCCCTGAAATGATCTCCCTGGCACTGCAAGCAATTCAGCCACCCTCCTAGCCAGAGAAGACACACTGAAAACATTCCCCCCTCTTTCAAATAACTGACAGCTGTCACTACGGTGTAAGTGAACCTGACAGCTCTAACACCGTCACCAGCCCGCCTACTTAAACTTTCAACCAATCCCCGTCGCTCTCCCTCAGCCGAGCACTGCCACTCATCTAACAACTGCGAGATCCGCTCCGCCCACGTCTCGCATGCCTCCGCCCTTCTTGGGGTGGACACTATCCCAAACGCCAGGCGGAGCCTGCCAGAGCTAGAACATTTATTCGCAGACACTACCTCCAAATCAGACCACTCTTCCCTCTCTCTCCCCCAACCGCATGGACAGCCCCGAGTGCCACCTCCAACTCGTCAATGTCAGCCTGAACTCGAACAAAGACCGCACCCACAACACATACAGCAACCAACAGCAAATAACCCACAGAGACACACATTATTGATTTAAACAACCACGCAGCATACCAGCAGATCCAATCCCGGACAAAAGCCCACACAATGTAGCCCCCCCTGGCCAGCCTCAGGGTTGCTCGGCTCGCTGTCGTCTAGGGAGACAGCCCTCGGCCCTGCTAAACTGGGTAATCAGTTTGTGTGGATGCTGTGTGATGTACCCCACCCTGCCCAAATAACACACAATACACCAGATACGATTAAATGATTTACAGTTTATAGATTTTACTGGAACTATATAATTAATAGAGAATGAAATATAAAAGGAAAATCAAAGGCGCCACACTTATCAAAGTTCAATCTCTTCATGCACAAACAGTTGGAGCACAAGGACCCTTCTTCTTCACCCTGCGACCCTCGATCCACCTCGACCGGCCGCCTGGGACCAACAACGGTGGTCGACCAGACGCTCCACAGGAGTCCATCTCAGTCTCCTCTCTTCGCCAAACACCCCGCTCGGGGTCCGACCCCGTTAACGAACTCACAGCACCTGGTCCATCCTCTGTCTCTCTCTCCCACCTTCTCCCCCAAAAGCCCACGTATACAATATCTTCAGATACACCAAAAACATAACAACTATCCCAATTGGTTCGTAACATCTTCTTATCACAGTCTAACCCAAAACAAGTTGCTAGCGCAAGAACTTTCTCAGCATTTAACATAACAAAGAAGCATTCCCAAGTATAACATAACAAAGAAGCCATTTTAATTAGCTTACGCAGTAACATAAAAGACAAAATCCCCTTCCAAAAGCATAAAATGCTGAGGACAGACAAAAAGCCAGGCAGCATGGTGAGAGGGAGAAATAATTAGTGTTTCAGGTCAATGAACTTTCATCTGATTGGGTCAAAGTTTGAGGTAAATCAAGTTCTATACTGCAGAGTTAAGGAAGCGGGGGGGGGGGGGCGGGAAACAAAAGAAAAGGAGGGTGGAAGCCAGAAGGGATTACACCACAGGAAGAATGGTAATGGAATGCCATATAGCTCTCAAAGGAATCAGCGTTCAAATACAGGTCAAGTGTAAATGGAAAGGACAGAAATCATTTGTCTAAATATGATGAAAGTGCTGAGTCCACAAAACTTAATGAATGGATTGCGGAACGTGTTAGGTTTCATAAGCGGAATTTTAAAAAAGAGAGGAATCCACTTCAGCTTACATGACTGAACTCAAGAGATTGTCTGAGCATTGTCAGTTCAATAATGGGCTCAATGATGCACTATGAGACCATTTAGTCTGTGGAATCTTACAAAAAAAGCATTCAAAAAGGGCTCCCAACTGAAGCACAACTTACAGTTAGAAGAGCAGTTGAAATTGCTGTATCAATAGAAACAGCAGAAAAGAGACACAATTGAATTGCAGTCAGCAAATGAAAGTGAGCGTAAACAAAAATGCAGTGTCTAAACAAAAATGTTCCTGGCTGAGCAAATTGTGTTACCGTTCTGGTAGGGGCTCATACACAGCGGATCAGTGCAGGTTTAAAGGCAAAACTTGCAGAAAATACAATAAAGTAAGAGACATACAAAGAGCATGTCGGGCAGACAGAAATAAATGGGCTGTACAGGGAAGAGAAAAAGTTTAAAGATGAGTGCAGTTTCAAAAAGAGCACGAATCTACATGCTGTTGATGAAAAATATGATAATGATGAGAGTGACGCAGGACTGGAAAGCCTTGAGATTTAACAACATGAAAACTAACCAGAGACAATTAATATGGCTGACACCAAAAGTGAACAGCAAATTAATTAAAATGGAGTTGGACACTGGCTCAGCTGTTTCAGTCATTCCACAAAATAAGTTTGAATGGCATTTCCATGGTATTTACTCAACTGAAGCTGCAGATATTCAACTAAGAACTCTACTGGAGAAAAGGTAATCTCCTGTGGGAACAACATTTATAACAGTGAAAGTCAACAACCAATAAGCTACATTAGGCGTGTATGGGGTAAAAACGGAAGGTCCAGCATTGTGGGGTCATGAGTGGCTGGGACAGCTACAACTTGATTGGAGATCTATTCACCATTTACATGCCATATCCCCTGCAATATGGTCAACTGAAAGCAAGTTAAGAAAGGTACTGGATGATATCACAGGAGCGTTCAGGCATGGTATTGAAACTCGAACATACTGTATCAAGGATAAAGTAGTGTTAAATGAAAATGTCACACCCAAGTTTTGCAAAGCTCGTCCTGTACCTTATACCATCAGTGATAAAGTAGCCAGTGAGCTAGATCTCATGGAGGCTTGAGGAATTCTGTCAAGATTGATAAAAGAGACAGAAGGCCATAGAAGAAAGAAAAAAAGGGGGAGGAGCACCAGAGGGAGGCAATGGGCAGGCAAAGAGATAATCTGAGAGAGGGAAAAGGGGGTGGGAAATGGTATAGCGAGTGGTGGAGGCATTACTGGAAGTTTGAGAAAATGATGTTCATACCATCAGGTTGGAGGCTACCCAAACGGAATGTAAGGTGTTGTCCTCCAACCTAAGTGTGGCCTTATCACACCAGTGGAGGAGGCCATGGATGAACATATCGTCTCCAAAATGTTGATTGCGCAACCTCCAACTCTAACTCCAGCCTTGACCTCCAGGCCGGGTCTTCACCTGCTGCCGCTGGAACACCCGTCTCCCCTTCCCCCACCACCACTCTGCTATCCCATCTCTCTCAGGTTCCACCGCCTGCTCTTGGACCCTCGGAGACTCCATCTTCCTCTCACCTCACCATCCCTGAACACTCCAAAGCTGCCTTTCCCTCCGACACTACCAACCCCCTTCCCCCTTCCGATCCCAGCTCTCATCCATGCCGGGTTTTCACCATTCCTCCCAACCTTCCCATCTCTGAGGCAGAACGTTCTGTTCTCTGTAAAGGCCCCACTTTTGTCTCCCTGCACCCACACCTCAGTGAGTTCCGCACCCATCATGAAGCTGAGATCTTCTTCCACCGCCTCTGTCTCTGAGCCTCTTTCTTTGGCAACAACTCCCCACCCTGTGCCGGTGACCCCTTCTCCTGTCTTCAACCCTCCTTCTCTCCCTGGACACCCCACTTGGGACTTCTGCCTGCTCTGGAACTTTTTATTGCCAACTGCTGATGGGATATTAACCATCTGGACTTTAACACTTCTCTATCCTATTCCAACCTCAGTCATTCCAAACACTCGGCTCTCCATTCCCTCCACACTAATCCTAACCTCACCAACAAACTCACAGAAAAGGGAGGTGCTGTAGTAGTCTGGCATACTGACCTCTACCTTGCTGAGGCCCGCCAACAATTCTCAGACACCTCCTCTTACTTACCCCTCGAACAGGACCCCACTAAGGAGCACTAGGCCGTTGTCTTCCACAGCATCACCAACCTTATTGACTCTGGGGATCTCTCATCCATTGCCACCAACCTCATAGTTCCCACACCCCGCACCTCCTGTTTCTACTTCTTACCCAAAATCTACGAACCCACTTGTCCAGGTAGATCCATTCTTTTAGCTTGTTCCTGCCCCACTGAACTCATATCTGCATACCTCAACTCTGTTTTACTTTTGAACTGCTGACAGTTCAGTTTTTGAATTTTTAGCTTAGCTTTATAATTTTCACTGTTTTTTAGGCTCTGCGGTGAAAAAGGAGCACATGATTCAAAATTAAAATTCTCAATCAAATTGATCAATAACCCTGGTAGTAATTCTCAGTTATGTGAACAAAGGATTGGGGGCTGAATACTTTTTCAAGGCACTGTATTAAGAAATTCGATTAACCATGAGTGTAGCGCAGAATCAGATGTTTTTTGGTAGTCAATATAGCAACATGAAAGATTTCTGCTTTTCCACTGGCCTTGATTTGCAGAATCTATTATCCGTTGTTCTTTACATCCTTTCATCCTTAAGACATCCTTTCTGCTCTTTTGTAGGTTTATTGTGGTTATCTAAGTGGGCGGCAATTGGTTGCGAGATGCATGATGTTTCAATTTTATATATAGTTTGTAAACAAGTAATAGGACAATATTTTGATGGGTCATTTGTGGATTCAAAAATTGTGATGTCAAAAATGTGGGCTGTTTTCAGGATTTTTATGAAATTTGCTGATCTATATTATTTATTTATTATTTACTGTTTATTATGGTTTCTTAGCTCAAGCTGGTAAAACCTGAGGTGTGGGCATAGCCAAACAAACTCATTTGTCAATTGCTGGAACTTGCAGACTAGTCTAGTGGTGCCAGTATTGTGGCTTTCTGAAGATTTACATAGATATTGTTGTGTAGCCCTAATTGTTTAATGCTATTGTGTAGTGCCTTTGGGATGACACCAGTTGTAGATGTTACTATCGAGACAATCTATACCTTGTTCATGTTCCAAAGTCTTTTAATTTCCTCTTTTAATTCAGTATATTTCTGGTGTTTTCACTTACTGATTTCTGTATGTTATGCGTGTTTGGAATGGCTATATCTAATAAAAAAAAAGTTGTTCTTGCTTCTTTATCCTGTATTATGATATCCAGCCAGTTATTATGGATGGTTCTATCTGTAATAACTGATCGGTCCTAATATAGTTTGTGTTATTCTGACTCTAAAACTGGATCAGGCTTGTATTTACAGTAAGGTGTGATTTCATTTATGAGTTTGTATTTTAAAACAAGTTTTTGTTGAGTGATGTTTGCCACTTGATTGTGCCTGTGTAAGTAATCAGATTGAGTTAAAACTTTTACAGGATTCTGTAATGCGCTAGATTGTCTCTGGTTTTTCCTCATCATTTTCTATATTTATCATCTTAAATTTGTTGGTGTTTTTTATGTATTTTTGATTAGTTTTGTGTTAATCACCTGGTCTTGTACTGCCACAAGGAACCCTTCTATTTCTAGGAAGAGGTCCCCAACTCTGAGCCAGGTGTTTGACGTTTCCTTGTCAACACCTAGTCTGCTCAGATCATAGGGATGTCTTCCATGGAGGATCATGCTTTTCCATTGGTTAACTTTTTCTTCAATAGTGATAATGTGTTCATTTTTCAGGGTTGTGCTCTCAGTTATGTTTAGTGGTGTTGCATATTGGAATTGCATATGCTTGCACGGAGTGTGGATTCCTGTTTTCCTTGATGAGAGTATATCCTTAGAAGTTCTATCTGACTGTTGTGAAGATTTTTAATGTCTGTTATTCCATGTCCTCCTTCTGTCCTAGGTAGTTAATCTAAGGGCATTCAAATGTACGTAATTTTTTTCTGAAATCTGTCATTTCAATTTTTTTTTTCTTTGCAAATTTTCCAGGTTGCTTTCAGACTAAGATATGTCAAAAGAATACATTAATATAGATACAGCAAAAGTGTTTTTTGCCTTTGTTATATTTTTACTGTTGAGCTTTGTTTAGCAGATTTTCTTAAGACTTGAAGTAAATTCTGTCAGTTTTTCTTTTATCACACAACCATCTATTTTCTTTCCTTGATGATATCCCAGATACCTATATGTTTCATATTCATCCATCAGTTGTATTGTATTCTGCTGCTCTGTTTTATGTTCTACTAGCTCTATTGCACCTTTCTTTATGTTTAATGTTCTGTATTTATCCAGTCCAAAGTTCATGTTTATATCTTTCAAAAATAGTTCTACTATTTGATCTAATTGCTTTAGCTTAACTGACAAAGGGGCATATAATTTCAAATCGTTCACATATAAAAGGTGTGTTAAGGTATAGCTCATTTAACTGTTTCTGATTTGATACCCAATTTTCATCCAATTCAGTAAATTAGAGAGTGGTTTTAAAGCTAGACAGAACCAGAGTGGACTTCGAGAGTTGCCTTGAAAAAAATGCCTCAGTTTATTTTGATAACAGTGGTTGTTCTATTTTGGTGGTTAATTGATAGGGTGATTACAGTACGCAAATACTTCATTAGCATTATCCACTGGGCTTGATTTAGAAATACGGAATCTATTATTTATGATTATTAATATTATTTTATCTCTCTTTGCACAGTTTGTTGTTCCTTGCTTGTCCATCCCGTTAGGTACGGTCTTTCATCGATTCTATTGTGTCTCTTGTACTTACTGTGAATGCCTGCAAGAAAATGATTCTCAGGGTTGCATATGGTGACATTTACGTACTTTGATAATAAATTTAATTTGAACTTTTGAACTTTAATTTACAACAAGACTACATTGAAGCTATGAGATACTCCGTGAAGACAGTGAACTCAAAAATACAAGGGGGCTATGATGTGGAATTAATTGTAGTAGACTAGAAATCTGTGAAATGTCAAATTTGAAAGAGAAGGTAAAGAGATACCATGACTGAGCAGAAAGATGACTTCAATGCAAGTGATGACTCAAGTTCCAAATGAAATAATTTAATGGAGTCAGGAAAAATGCAGGCAGTTACATGAGATTGAGCAATCACTGGTACACTGACCAAAGCATGTTCTAGTGACTTACAAAGAAAATCTTAAAGCCAAATTACAGAGACCAACCAATTCAGAGACAGAAGTGCCAATAGGTATACATATCCCCAAAGAATGTATGCTGAAAAATCAAGAGGCTAGCTGATACTGAGGAGGCTTTAACAGATTCTAGCTTTGGTTTGACACACAACTAAATGGATATTATTGTAGGAAAATGCTATTTAGAAAATCAACACACAAGCGGAGGAGTACCAGTGCGACACAGGGAAGCAATCATAATTCAAAGTACATAAAATTAATGTGTTGTAAAAGCATAGGTGAATAGATGTTAACTTCAATTCTTTTAATATCCTCAATAATTTCAGGACTTTGCAATAGTTTAATTCACAATTTTCAGGATGACAATACAATCTTTCAAGGACATACCCAAAAAGAAAATTCATCATTGAAATAATATAACCTAAATAAAACAATAATCAGATGAAAATTGTGTCTAGATTGAATATATGGTCATCAAGTGAATTGTGGAAGATAATTTAAAGCTTTTATTTTGGAAGCAAAGATATTTTTGGGGGGAGTAGGAACAAATGGTTGTTTTGTCCTGGATCATCGGGACACAGCTCCCAGCCCTGGAGGACACCTACAGCTAAGGAAAGCTACAAGCATCTGTAAGGACAATACACACCCATCCAATCATTTGTTTGAACTTCTTCCATCTGGCCTACGTTATAAGATTTTCTATGCCCGGACTTCTAGACTGAAAAATAGCTTTTTCCCCAGAGCTATAATTGCTCTGAACCGATCGATCAAGCATCATCTATAAATTGTTACATTGCTACTTTTAATACTGGTTTTGTGGCTGTCATGCATCTGAGTTGCACTTTTGTACTGCTGGATGTTGCTTGTACTGGCTGGTTACTTGATTTTATTTATTATTTATTTTATTTGTTGTTTTATAGCATTGACTACGAGAGTTGAAAACTCATTTTCGCTGTATTGGTGCATGACAAATTGTACTATGCAACGACAATAAAGATATTTCATTTCATAAAGGCCTAAACTGAAATTGTACCAGAGACCGAAGAATGGCACCAACTGTGCCATGAACATGATGAATTATTGTGGAAGTAAATCTTTTGCAGGCTCATCAGAAATGCCTGCTGTGATGATGAATTATGTGCTTAGTTTGCATTGTGCGAGAGCTTTGAGCTTTGTCTGCAAACGCATGCATGTTAATGTGGTTGGGATCAGAATGCTTCATGGTGCTATACTAAGATACTGTAAACCTTTTTGCAGAGAGACTAAAATAATATAATATTCCGTTACAAGAGAACTGACCTCATAGTGTTCTCTTTTCCAGTACTTTAATATTTCATCTGTAATGTTTATTTCCATGACTTTTACACTCTGGAAAAAGTGTTTCTTCAGTGATGCACTGATCTTCCTTTTAGGTAGCCATGGATATTTCATTCATCTGATCTGACATCTTTTTCATTGATTGTTTGTTTATCCTTTTGCTTATTGCAATTAGTGAACATACCCTGAAAGTTATGCAGAAAAAATTTTCCCTTTGGTCACAAATAATAAACGTATGCAAGAAATTCAGGTGTAGTTATCGTTATTCTCGGCACATAACAAGAACAGAAAATGCTGAAACTATCATCTAGCAGGTCAAGTAATAGATAGCAAGTTAGTATTTCATGTCAAAACCATTTTATCAGAAGTGGGAAAGGGAGAAAATAATGTAGTTTTCAGTTCCAGAGAAAATGGGGCGAGGTATTAATAGGGTAAAGAAAGTACCTTGAATAGGATGAGGATAGACTGTGGCAGTAAGTTGTTAATGGTGCCAGTTCAGGCTGAAAAGAAAATGTCTTGCAAATAACAGCTTTGGATATGCTAACGGAAAGGGGAAGAAAAACAGAGACAGAGAGAGTTAATATCATAGATGGGTGACTTATAGAGGAAAAGTCCAGTTCTAATACGGACAAAGTGCAAGTTAGCTAAAGTTGTAGATTCCTGTGTAAGTCCAGAAGGCTGCTATCTAACTAGCTAAAGATAGACTGTTAATCAACGAGCTTGCATTGGATGCTGTTATAACAGATGCATAGATCACACTGGGGACGTATAGAAAATTAAAGTGACAGGCAACAGTAAGCTAAGTATCCATCTGCAGGTTGAAACAGAAAATGCTGAAAACACTCAGTGGATCAGCAACATGTACAGAAAAAGAAACAGAGTTAATTTATCAGGTCGCAGGGCTTCCATCAGAATCAAGAAAAAGAAAATAAAAGTTAGTTTTAAGTAGCTTAGAAGATGTGGGGACTGATATGTGCACATTCCATTCCATCGAGTTGGAAGAAGAAGAGAATTTAAAAACGAGACAGTGAAAAGTGTCCATTTCTGTGTGGGTGATCAGTGAACAGATTGTGGTTACAATGAACACCATCTTATTTCTCCATTCCCTGTTTAAGCTCCCTTTGTTGTTGCTCACCGTAGCATTCACTTGACCACAATAAGAAAGTTAAAGTTAATAGGAAATCACATTACAAAATATACAGTATATCCAACTATGAAAAACTACATCCACATGTACCAACCTTACTCCCTATTTATATTTTTATTTATTTTTCTTTAGAGATACAGCACAGTATCAGGCTCTTCTGGCCCAATGAACCCACACTATTCAATTACACCCATGTGAGTAAATAACATACGGACACATACGTCTTTAGAATGTGCGAGGAAAGCAGAGCACCCAGAGAAAATCCACACGGCACTATACCACCAAAACAGACCCTTTGGCCATGTAGTTCATGCTGAACTGCTATTTTACCTGGTCCCATGGCCCGCATCTGACCATACCCCTCTATATCCCTCCAATTCGTGTACCTCTATTAATTATTGAAATTGAACCCACATCCACCACTTACTCTGCCAGCTCATCCACACTCACACCACCCTCTGAATGAAGAAGTTCTCAATGAGGTTCCCCTTAAATATTTCACCTTTCACCCTTAACCTATGACCTCTAGTTCTAGTTTCATTCAAACTCGGTGAAAAAAAGCCTGCTTGCATTAACCCTATCTGTATCCTCATAACTTTGTATATCTCTATCAAATCTCCCCTCATTCCCTGACGCTCCAGAGAATAAATTCCTCACTTATTCAACCTTTCTCTGTAACGCAGGATCTCAAGTCTCGGCTACATCCTTGCAATATCTCTTGACTCTCTTAAAATCCATTGATCTCTGTTTTGAATGTAATCAATGACTGTCTCCACAACACTCCAAGTAAGATAATGACAAAAACTTACTACTCTCTGAGTGAAGAAATTGGTTCCTTCCTTATTCTTGAATGGCCAGCCTCTGGTACTGTAACCGTTGCTTCTGGACACCCCAGCCATGTGAAACATAATCCCAAAAAAGCTATTCATTGGATAAAAACAGAACGTTGGAAGCACTTTGCAGATCTGACACCACCTTTTGAAAGAGAAAGAGAGTTCACTTTTTAGATGAGACCCTTTGTCAGAGTTTTCAACCTGAAACACTAACTCTGTTTCTCTCTCCATTGCTGCTGCTCAACCTTGTTATTTTGTTTTAGGTTTCAATATCTGTAGATTTGCTTTTAAAGTCCCATAAGAATTTTGCACGTTTCAGGGAAGACCGTCTCTCATTTTTCTAAACTCAAGCGAATTCAGGAAATATCTGTAATCCAGAAAGCAAATCATCGTTCTTGAATGAATGAATGAATTTATTTAAATCTTACATCTATCCCATAAAGTGAGGGAGTAAAAATCTTTGCGTCATGACTCCATTGCAATGCACAAACATGTGAATTTATAAGTCTAATGGCTTGTAGAAAGAAGCTGTCCCGTAGCCTGGTGGTACTGGCTTTAATGCTGCAGCACCGTTTACCAGATGGAAGCAGCTGAAACAGTGTATGGTTGGGGTGACTGGATTCCCCAATGATCTTCCAGGTCTTCTTTCTGCACCTGCTGCTGTAAATGTCCTCAACAGAGGGAAGTTCACATCCACAGATGTGCTGGGCTGTCCATACCACTCTCTGCAGTGCCCAGTGATCAAGGTTGGTTCAGTTCCCGTACCAGGTGGTGAAACAGCCAGTCAGGATGCTCTCAATGGTGCCCCTGTAAAAGGTCTTGAGGATTTGTAGGCCCATGCTGAACTTTTTAGATCACCTGAGGTGGAAGAGATGCTGTTATGCTTTTTATTTTGCCACACAGCCGGAGTATACAGTCCAGGTGAGATCTTCGATGATGTGTATACTGACGAACTTGAAACTACTCACCCTTTCAACTGCAGACCCATTGATGTCGATTGAGGTAAGCCTGTCTCTGTTCCTCCTGTAATCCACAATCAACTCTTTTGTTTTTTGGATGTTGAGGGAGAGGTTATTACCCTGGCACCACTGTGTCAGGGTGTTAACCTCTCCTCTGTAGGCTGTCTCATCACTGCTAGAAATAAGGGGGATCAATATCACGATGTCTTTGAACTTGATCAGCAGGCTGGAGCTCTGTGTGGCAGCACCGTCATGGGTGTAAAGGGAGTAGAGGAGGGGACTCAGAACACAACCCTGGGGGGCCAGGGCCAGATTAAGTGCGGGGCCTGTAGCATATGTTATAAAGGGGCTCTAAATTTTTTAAATGCACATAAGTATTAAAACATAAATTATTTACTTGCATAGTAAAGTAATTCAATTTTTTCATTTGTTATACAGCCAGATAATACGACAAATGTCTGACACTTCAGTAATAGTATTACTTACATGTAGGTATCAATTTCAAATGTCAAAAGTAACACAACTACAATTCAAAAGTTACATTTTCTAGATTTAGCATGAGCAAATTTGTTGATGATACTGGAAATGTCTATTTCATGCAGAGGTTCATGTTCAATGCTCATTAGAGTGTGATTGTTCAATCTGTTTTGACCCATGGTGCTCCACAGTTCATTTTTAATCCTTTTCAGTTTTGAAAATGAGCGTTCTCCACTGCAGTTGGTAACCATGAGTGACAAATAGATGCGCAAAGCATTTTCTACATTTGGAAAACATGACTCCGAAGAATTGTCAGTTATCAAACGGTACAACTGTAACTCTACAAGGTCTTGTTTGGTGCCAATATGAGAAGCAAATTCAGTTTTAAACAGTTCAGTAAACTGCACAAATTTTTCATCAAGACTTTCTTCCAGATCTTCTGGAATATGATTTAATATCTGGAGGCAACTTACAAAAGCTAAGCAGTGGTATCAACAAAGACTAGTGAACAATAACAAATTTATGTGACTGTAGTGGCTATGAGCATGTGTGGATCACATGCACTTAACAACCAACTAGGAATAGTGTTCTGAAAATTATCTGTTTAGTTGCTTATTGAAACTCATTTCAATTGGGAAATACAGGTTGAAACTCACAGTCTAATCCGATCTTGTATGTTCCTGAGCTGGTTCGGACTACCTAAAATCAGGAAGAAAATAAGGAATCATGAACTGGTTCACATAAAACTGTTGAGTCGCACATCCCTTGTCGCAGGCTCTCCGTGGCAGCGCACCCTCCAGCGGCGTAACAGCGCACCCTGCAGCAGCTTGGGAGCGTGGGAGATGGCACAAAGGTCACCACGACACAGCAAGGAGCCAACACACGCTTGCACACACCTACCATGCAGCTCCCCGGACATGAAAACAGTAGAGTTGTTGGAGCCCATCCTTACCACCTGTTGGCGATCCGTTAGGAAGTCTAGGATCCAGCTGCACAAGGTGGGGTGCATGCTGAGGTGGCTGAGATTCCTGTCAAATCTGGAGGGAATTGTGGTGTTAAATGCTGAACTGTAGTCCAGGGACAGCATTCTAACGTATCCATCCCTCTTCTCCAGGTGAGTGAAGACGGTGTGTAGTGCTGTGGCTATGGCGTCATCGGTAGGCGAATTGTAGGGGTCCAGTGTGGGGGGTAGCGTGCTGCAGATGCAGTCTTTAACCAGCCTCTCAAAGCACTTGCTTATAATGAGGTGAGTGCAATAGGGCGCCAATCATTCAAAGCAATCTTTTGTTGTACTTCCTTGATTACAAGTATATCCTTCCTTAGTTAGGGAGAACCAATCTGTTATTACTGTTTTAATCCTTAGTACATTCATCTTCTGGCGATCTGTTCATTCCTTGCTGGTTAGCGCATTTATAGTTGGAAGTCCTACAGAGAGGATTCCTTAAGTCTTCTAATAATAGCACTCAATGGCCAAGGTGGATGATCAACAAATTGGAGCTCACCAGCAGTGTATTGACACATGGTAGCATAGTGGCTAGCGCACACTATTACAGCACCAGCAGCTTGTATTCAATTCTGCCACTGCCCTCAGGAGTTTGTACATTCTCCCCATAACCACACAGGTTTTCTCCAGGTATTCTGGTTTCCACGCCCCCTCCAGGAGACGTAATAGGCTAAGTGGTCACTTGGGTGTGATTGGGCAGCAGGAGCTTGTTGGGCCAGAAGGGCCTGTTACCTTGCTGTATCTTTCATACATTAGTTGAGATAGACTGATTTCCTTTAACTGAATTCCAGAAAAGTATTATGTTTTCTTCAATTATCTCAATAATGTGCCTTGAAGGAATTTTGTAAATCTTCCAAAAGCATGCTTTTAAAATTCATTATTTAGACATAGCAAGTCATATTGTCTATTTTTAGTTGAGCCTGAAATTTATAAGTACTTCTTCTCCTCCCACCATCACAGATGATAATGATAAGACATTTCAGAATACCAACCCGGTGATGATGAGGAATTGACCATACATATCTAGTTCAGGATAATGTTCCCATGTACGAGGTATTCCAGTGCAAGTTCTCAGGGTGATACTGGGATGGAATGTTACTGCAGTTTTGATTGGAAAAGATCATCCTTGTTGACTTGAGCATTCAGTCAATTAAACAACTTTGCTTTGGACACTTCTAGGCTGCATTGTTTTTGATGCAGCATTAGTAATCTAAATAGAAGACCTTAGTACTCTTCTGACTATTCCATAATAATACTAAATGTTTCTATTCAGATTAATAGGACTGGTCTTAAAATATGTAGGCTGTCATCAACAATATTGTAAAGCTGTTCAGGTTTTTCCAGAGCTTTACAAAGGAAAATAATTGTTACACGTGTCAAATTGATTATATATTCATTTTCCTTCATGGGAATATGGGCGAAACACATTGCAAGAAAGATTGGTAAGGGAATAGGAATAGTGTCATGGTCCGGTCCATGAAGTCCGTATTCCGGTTCACGGTCTGGTCCATCGACCCTTGATCCAGGTTTTCCTGTCTACCCTGTTTCTGTTCTTGTTGAACTCTAATTGAGGCAGCTGATGCTCATTGGGGCTGGCTGCATAAATACCTCCAGAGACCAGGTGTGGCTGCTGGATTGTTCTTGTCCTTACTCCTTGTATCCCTTCCTCTGCCTTCTGTTTCCTCGCCTGAAGCCCTGCCTTGTCTTGCTGGTAGCTCTCGCCTCACCTGAAGTTCTCGTCTCGCCTTGCTTTGCCAGAAGCCTTGCCTTGTCCTGCTGATAACTGTCACCTCTCCTGAAGTTCTCGTCTCGCCTTGCCTTGCCTTGCTGGTAACTCTCACCTCATCTCACCTGCAGTCTTGCCCTGGAGCCACCCTGTACCTAGCTCCCTTCCTGTCCCTTGCCTCCGTCAGGTAAGCCAGGCCGTCTCGCTGTTACCTGCGGTTGGTTCTGTCCCTTCCTGTCCCTTGCCTCCGTCGGGTGGTGATCCGCGCCCTGCCCAGGTGAACCGCACCCTGCCCCGGAGGAGCCTGCCTAGCCTCAAACCTGAAGACTCCAGCCTCTAGCCTCTAGCCTTTTGCCAAGCCAAGCCAAGTCTCTAGCCTGTACCTCAAGCCTGAAGCCTGAAGACTCCTGCCAAGCCTTGCCTCTAGCCTCAAGCCTGAAGACTCCAGCCTCGTCCTGCCTGCCTGCCAAGCCTCGTCCTTGCCTAGTTCTGGGGTCCGAGCCAGAGGCAAGACCCAGGTATTGGGTCCTTGTCCAGTCTCTGGCTCGGAGTCCAAGCCCGGGCTCCTAGCTCTCTTGTCCAGTCCTGTTCCAGGTTCCTGGTTTTCGTGTCCATGTCCTTGTCCTAATCCTAGTCCTGTCCCTAGTACTTCAGTGTCTGTGTCTTGCACTTGGGACCGTTCCCAGCCACCACCGCATGACAAATAGATTTGACAAACCAAATGATTTTCTTTTATGATGTAAAGAAATAAAGAAATATGCTTATCATTACTAAAAGAATTGATCAACAGGCCATTCTATTTTTTGTTCGAGACTTTTGAATGGGCTGATGATTAGGGAACAGATTAAGATAAAGTCTTTTGTTTACAGAAGAATACCCTTTGCTATTTAATAATACTTATTGCCAAGATACAACAAACTTAGCAATTTAATTGTATCATTCTCTATTTGTTACCACTGCCATGTTGTTGAGGATAGACTAACTATACTAAGCCCATCAACAGTGAAGAAGCTACTTGTAAAATGTCACCAATGTTTACAATATATAGAAGCCTAACAATTTCCAAGTTTTAGAATTTACACTTGAGTGGCAGCTAGTTTGATTGTTGGGCCAGGTTTTAATTCTGCCATGGTCACTGTTCACAGGAACACTCAGTGTTGAGAGTATTCTGGAGTTATGTGGATATTGCAGATACAGTATTAATTCAAGCAAGAATCAGTCTTGTGTTCTTATTGTAAATTGCAAGTAGTAAATTAAAGTCAAAAGCACAGCCTGCCCCAGAGTAAGAGATATAGTTTACAGAATGGTGACCATGAGATGTTTGCATGTTTAATGTAGTGTATTTAATAGTTCAGTAATACTTGATTAATATTGTAAATATATTGCTTGATTAAGCAGTCTTTGTTTGGTTACATAATTCATTATGTAAGCAGTTTGTGAATAGCATACATCATTATGCCACCATGTCATGAGTGAGCACTACTCTAAAAGCGAAATGAAGGAGACACATTTTCTCAGTCTTCCATGCTTTTCTCGATTAGTGCTTTGGTGTTACAAAAATCACAGCGGTGACAAGGAAGTTTTAAAATGAACCTAAGATGACTATCCACTTGTTGGAGTGCAGCATCTTTTTTTTTCCTTCAGAAGTGAAGAAAGGAACATTTAAGTAAAAAATTACAGCATGTCTTTCTTCATAAGGGAAAAAAGTCATTCATATTTTTTTTAAAAAGGCAGAAAATAGATGAAATTCAAAAGTTCATAAACATTGAGAACCAGGCGACAATAAGAATAAATACATAAAAAGCAGAAATGGCTGGCTACATCAGATAGATAGGCGTGATCGACTGCACAGCAGATAATTGGGTGATATACTGTATATTAAATGAATTAAGCAGTATTTACACCAGATAGAATAACCAATGAGAAATGAGGGCCAGCTTTGCTGAGTGCAATAGGTCAAAAAGCATATAGTTTATTTAGATGTTTAATTGCTCCAACCAAACTAGTCAAAATGAGTTTTTTTGATATCGTGAGCATAATGTAGGAGCATTTGGAACCAAAACCAGTATTGATTGTAGAATATTTTCAGTTTCAAAAGCAGAATCAAAAGGAAGGGAAGACTATTTTAGTTTATGTGGCTGAATTGTTGAGATTGTCCAAATATTGCCAGTGCAGTGACAGGTTTAATAATGCACCGAGAAATCATTTAGTTTGTGGAATCTTACAAGAAGGCATTGAAAAAAGACTCCTAGCTGAAGCACAACTCACATTTAAAAGAACAGTTGAAATTGGAGTTTCAATAGAAACTGCAGCCAAAGAAGTAAGTAAGTTACAGTCACAAATTAAAGTGAGCATAAACAAAATTGCAATGTCTAAACAGAAACCTGCCTGGCCAAACAAATTATGTTACTGTTGTGGAAGTGGCTCACATACACCAGATCAATGCAGGTTTAAAGGTGAAACTTGCAGAAAATGCAACAAAGTAGGACACATACAAAGAGCACATTGGGCAGAAAAAAATAAATAGACTGCACAGAAAAGAGAAAAAGAGAAAAAGTCAAATTACAGTTTCCAAAAGAGCACTAATCTGTATGTTCTCGATGACAAATTTGAAAATGGTGAGAGTGACACAGGATTGGAGAGCCTTGAGATTTAAAATGTGAAAACAAACAGGAGACAAGCAACATGGCTTACATCAAAAGTGAATGGCAAATTAATTAAAATGGAATTGGTCACTGACTCCGCTGTTTCAGTCATTCCACAAAATGAATTTGAACAGCATTTCAAAGATACTAAACTGAAGCCTGCAGATATCCAACTAAGAACTTAAACTGGAGAAAAGATAACTCCTATGAGAACGACATTTGTAACAGTGAAATACAACAACCAACAAGTTACATTAGGCTTGTATGTGGTAAAAACAGCAGGGCTGGCATTGCAGGACCATAATTAAATGAGACAACTACAACTTGACTAGAGAACCATCCATCATTCGCATGCCATATCCCCTGCAATAGAGTGAACTGAAAGTGAATTAAGAAAAATACTGGATGAAACCATAGCATTGTTGAAGGATGACATTGGAAAACTCAAACATATCATGGGTAAACTAGTGTTAAATGAAAATGTCACATCCAAGTTTTATCCAATTCATTATATAATCCATGATAAAGTAGCCAGTGAGCTAGATCACATGGACGATGAAGGAATTCTTTCCAATGTTAAGTGAAGCCCATGGGCAACACCAGTAGTCCCAGTAGCCAAATATAACGAATCTGTCAGAATCTGTGGTGCTGTTAAGGTCACCATTAACCCAGTGCTGAAAGTAGATCAATACCATTTGCCCAGGATACAGGACATCTTTGCAAACTTTTCTGGAGGAAAACTTTTCAGCAGGGTGGATTTAGCTGAGGCCTACCAACTGATGGAAAAGAGTCCAAAGTGTTTCTTCCTATAAATACTCACAAAGGGCTTTATCACTACAATAGGCTTATTTTTGGAATAGCATCTGTACCTGCACTCTGGCAGAAAGCCATGGACCAGGTACTGCAAGGCTGCCCAGGCACTCAGTGTTAACTGGACTATGTCATTGTTACCAGTAAGGATGACAAAGAACATCTCCAAAATCTCATGATATTGTTAAAAATATTAGAAGATTATGTGCTCAGAGCATAATGCAACAAGTATGAATTCTTTAAACCAAGAAGCACTTACTATGGCCAACCATTGATGCACAAGGATTACACAAGTGTGTTGAGAAAAGTCAAGCAGTGATGGATGCCCCAAAGCCAAGGATGTGTCACAATTGTGGGCCTTTTTAGGATTTATCAGTTACAATAACAGTTTCCTCCAAATCTGGCCACAAGTCACACCTGTCAAGCAGAATGACCACCCACCCATCTCGTCAGGAAAGGCATTATTCCACAACAGTAAGAAATTTTCCACAACAATCAAATCTTTAGGCTTGAATAGGACAATTTAACATTTACTACGCTGTGGCTTTGTGGTTGTATCATATAGTATACTATGTGGGAATATTTGTGTGTGTATGTGTGTTTATATACATATATAAAATGACTAGAGAGCAATATGTTACATATTCATGTCGTGATGCATTCTATATTGAGTTGGGGTTTATAGTTAAGCAGGGAGGAGTGTTGTGTATTTAGTATTTCAGTAATATTTGAGTTATATTGTAAATATACTGTTTGACTAAGCTTTCTTTATTTGTTTACATAAATCATTCTGGGTTTTATGTGTTCATCCATGGTCAACGTCGACAAGGACCTCAACACCATTATGATGGTGTCGAGACTAGCGCGTGATTTAGATTTAGGTGAGGGAGAGTTGCGCAGCGCCAGCCTCACTCTCTCTTCCCAATTCCCATCTCGATCTAGTGGCAAGACAGAGTCGATTTGGCTGGAGATGGGACTAGGCGCAGTGGATGACCAGGACGTCTTCTGTGTCTTGTTCTGCTCTACACGTTCCATGACGCTTGCAGAGACCGCCTTCTTGACCGTTGGACCTTCCATTGGTCTCATCTGCTCAATCCACCGGAGTCTGTCTTCACATGCTGGGATAGACATCTCCCTATCTCAGCGAGGGTTTGAGATCTTTCAGCTACCCTCACCTGGTTTAGCCGGCTTGTCGAAGCCATTGCCCGGGGTGTGGCCGCTGTCGCCTGCAAACAGCTACGGGGAGCCACAGGTGAGAACTGAGTGCCAGGTGGGGACCAAAGGTGGACTAACCGCCCTAAAAAAGGATGCGACATGTTCCCCCACCAGAGGTGCTACCCCTCCCTGACACCCCATACACCCTGGGTTTTATGTAAGAAGTACCCGAAGGGCATACATCATTACACCACAATGTCAGAAGTGAAAACCTCACTAAAAATAAAACTAAGTAGGCATGTTTTCCCAGGCTCCCATGATCTTCTTTCAATTACTTTTTGGAGTTACAAAACATAACATTTAAGACAATGAGGTTCTCTGCCACAGGAAACAGTTGAGGCCAGTTCATTGGCTATATTTAAGAGGGAGTTAGATAAGGCCCTTGTGGCTAAAGGGACCAGGGGTATGGAGAGAAGGCAGGTACAGGGTTCTGAGTTGGATGATCAGCCATGATCGTACTGAATGGCGGTGCAGGCTTGAAGGGCCGAATGGCCTACTCACGCACCTATTTTCTATGTTTCTATGTTTCTATGTGTTAAATGCCTTGCATCAATCCAGGCAACATGGCTAAGTTATTTGCACTATTGTGACTTGAGTTCAAGCTGACAGACCAGGCTGAAGTTGTCTCTTACCACATCAGACAATGTTGCAGGTATAGTTGCAATTAAAAGCTGATCTATTGCATGCTGAGAGAGTCAGCTCACACAGTGACTAATCTTGAGCATCTGGCTCTCTGTCTTCAGAAGTTTTTTAGAATATCTGTGTCAATTAGTCTGTGCCACCGGGGTGGTAGAACACTCAGAGATGTCTCTCACTGTAGATATATAATTCAGAGGAAGCATTGTCAATGCAAAATGTTGAAGTAAGTGATGACATTCTCATTATTGAAATTGTATTGAATCATCTACCTTTAATCTCAAGGGTATGAAAATGTGACGTACTTTTAAGTTTGTGAGATTCTAGCTCGAGTGTTTTCATAGGAATGCCTGCTTGTTTTGCTGAATAAAAACTTTAACATCACCAGCTTCAGTGTCTCTCCAGTGACTTTCATCACAGTCACAACACTGGGTATAGCATCTGTAGAATAATTTGTCACATATTTAAATGCAATATGCTGTAACTTTGACTTACAAAGTTAACAGGATATTCTAAAATGGTATGTTGTTGATATGTGTTAGGTGCTGATATATCATGAATTCACGCTTTTTTAAAATTCTGACTTGGGGCACCAGAAATGCAAACAAACTCACAATAATCTTTGCACAGAAAAATCTTGTCCATTCTCTTATCCAACTTTGTTATTTTAGTGTCACAAGCTCTGTCATCCATTTTGGATATATTACTATCTTTTTTTGACTGTTATATATTTATGAATATTCATTAGAAGTGAACCATTTGCAGTTCTGATGAATCACATTGGATACACATTTAAACTTTGCCCAGATTAAACTAAGCCAGGAAAAGCTGGTTAAAAAGGCTTAGCATGTCAAGCCAACAATATAAATTGCGAAATGACTATAGCAAAATTCAGTGAGAACTGAGGTCAAGAGGTTTGTGGAGATTAATAGTAAGTAAGCCATGGTGTAGAGACCAGTGGCAGAGCCAGGGTTCAGGGGACAGATGTCCAAACAGTTCCTATTACAGGAGGTTGATCAAGGCTTGAGAATGTTTGGAAGATCAATCAGTGGAAATAAAACAAAGGCAGGAGAATGTGGTACATTGTTTTTGTGGGGAGAGAATAGTACTCACAAGGAGAGTCAGTGAAAAATGAAATGAGAAAGATCTATCAGAATTGAATTATGAATTAGAATGGTTCAGTAAAACTGTCTTTAAACTGCAGTGGGCTGTAACAACTAAGTATCCAGTCACAGAAAAAAGTGATCTAATTTTGCAGGCAGTAGTCTAAACTGGCTTTCCATAAAGAATAACATGATTCTATTTGGCATAATCACAATTCATAATCAGAAGTACAAGACAATTTTTAGCACAACTCAATTTGACCCTGATACAGGGATAATAATCTCCGCACTGGAATTAACGGATTTTCATTTCTGTTGCCTCGCGAGAAACTACATCATATTACTTAATTTCAGCAATATGCTTTGCAGATTACATATCCTGAGAGATAATATAAACAATTATATTAATTGCTGACTTCCTGTAATACAATAAATGCAACTGATAAGCATTTCTCTTTAAGAACGTAATTGTACTTCAGACAAGCTTCTAATACAAAGTTGTGACTTGGCTTAATTTATTAAAGATAATCCTTCAGCCTTTCATTTGGATGCTATGCTTCACATCTAAAAGTAACTCATGCATGGAGCGTGGCTTTGCATAAATAAAGTACTAAAACTGAATTACATTTTCCCCTTATCATCTCCGTATCTTGATCTTGAGTCCTTTGGCTACTCAGCGACCTTTTGTGTAATTGGAAACAATTACACTTACTTTTTGTACTTACTTTTTTTATCTCTCAAGACCATGTGTCATGTTGCCATCTCTATTAACCGGGTGTGTGTCTGTGTGAAACAGGCCACATATGTAAGAACAGAAACAGAGTCAAAGTTTTTGGTACACAATGCTTCATCAGAACTGAAATAGAATCAAAAGAAACTAGTAAAACTGTAAGGAGTGTGGAGAGAGGGATGTCTCTGAAGGGGTGAAACAGATGTAAACATGGGGATAAGCTGTAAAGGAAGTTCTCAGCACAGAATGACCTGAGACTGTCAGGTTAAATATTGAGTCCGTAAGTCTGCACCTTGCCCAGGCAGAAAAATGATTATGTACTGTGACAGTACAGGAATCCAAAGTAGGAGTGGGATGGAGAATTAAAGTGGCAGGCAAGTATTTTTTAAAGTAATGAGATCAAAGCTGAACAGAATATCTCAGATGTGGCCTCACCTATGGTGAGTATTGTGCAAAAGTCTTAGGCTCATATACCTCGCTAGTGTGCCTAAGACTTTTGGACATTACTGTAGTAATTTCATGTATTGCACTGTTCTGCTACCTCAAAAACATAGAAATTTCATGAGATGTGGATGATGATACTGTAAACTTGATTCTTATATGGGTCTCTATTATAGACTGAGAGTGGGAAGGGGACAGGGAGAGGGGGATCATGTTTGGGAAAAGAAGAAGGGAGAGGGGAGGGAGTGGGAACCACCAGAGAGACATTCTGTAATGATCAATAAGCCATTTGTTTGGAATCAAATGACCTTGCCTGGTGTCTCAGGGCTGGGTGCGTCTGCACCCACACCATCCCCTGACCCTGGCACCTGTCCCACACCCCTCTTGTGGCGTTCACCCTTCCCAATATCCTTTGCTCCCTCCAGATTTACAAACTCGCTCTCTGCTCCACATTGACAAATACAGTACTGTACAAAAGTCTTATGCAATCTAACTATATATATATGTGCCTGAGACTTCTGCACAATGTATGTGGTGCAGTTGCATTAAAGGCCAACATGCAATTTTTTTCTTAATTGTGCTGTGTTTGCCTTTGCTTTGAACAGCAAATTTATGTTATGTCAGTGCAATCAAACCCTGGCTTGCCATAATGTCAGTTGATGGATGTAGTTATAGTACGCTGTAAGCAATCCTCTCCTGCCCTTACAAATCATCTGGCAAAGGGTACAACTGTTGTTGATTGCATCTTCTGCCTGACTTTCCTCCATCTGCATGCAATTAAGATGAACCATACCTACAATAAAGAGATAACATTTATTGAAAGCAATTTAACTAACATTATTATCCAATAATCCATCAGTTGCAATTGAATAACTCTTCAACTATCTGCTCATTGACCCTGACAGCAATCCTGCCAGCTTTATACATTGGTCTGAGTATCTCAATTTGAAATAAAAATAATACCTGGGTTTTCAATGCAGCAACTCAAATGTAGCTATGGAGACACTCATCAGAAACAGAAGAGGACATATGGCTCAAAGAAGTCAGTGATAATACCCTATGAATATTTTAACTACATAACGTTTTCTCATCAGGCATGCAAGTTTAAAATCAAGATTCATGCATTTTTTCCAAACTTTCATTTTGTTTTTAAAATAGCCTTTATAGGGGTATATTTGCAAACTCTGTTTTAGTGGACTGGAGAATAAATCAGAAACAATTCAAAACCACAAGGCCAATTCTGTTACGAATCTTGTAAGGCTTGACACAGAAAGAAGCTTCATAAAACTAACCCTTAGATCTTTAATGATACACGTTATATCAATAATCTTCTTATCATAGTACTAGGACACCACAGTTTGAAAAATCTAAACATGATGTTCTTATTGACTGCATGGGGGGGGAGTGCGTGGGTACAACACTGTGGGAGGTCTGTGTTGTCATGAAAGCCAAGCACAGTACTGATGCAAATCAAATTGTGGTCTATTGTATAATTAAAAAGACATTAAAAGACTTCAAATATAGCTAGCAGCTGTATAGGTAAAGCTACACGAATCTCACTCCATTGCTGAAAATAAACTGTTCAAGTGATTAAGATACAGCAAGATTATTCATAGAACATACAACATAAAACATAGAACAGTAGAGCACAGTACAGGCCCTTCAGCCCACAATGTTGTGCCGATCCTTAAACCCTGTCTCTCATATAACCTCCCACCTGAAATTCCTCCATATACAGTACCTGTCTAGTAGTCTCTTAAATTTCACTAGTGTATCTGCCTCCACCACTGACTCAAGCAGTGCATTCCATGCACCAACCACTCTCTGAGTAAAAAAACTTTCCTCTAATATCCCCCTTGAACTTTCCACCCCTTACCTTAAAACCATGTCCTCTTGTATTGAGCAGTGGTGCCCTGGGGAAGAGGCGCTGGCTGTCCACTCTACCTAGTCTTCTTATTATCTTGTATACCTCTATCATGCCTCCTCTCATTCTCCTTCTCTCCAGAGAGTAAAGCCCTAGCTCCCTTAATCTATGATCATACTGCATACTCTCTAAACCAGGCAGCATCCTGGTAAATCTCCTCTGTACCCTTTCCAATGCTTCCACATCCTTCCTATAGTGAGGCGACCAGAACTGGACACAGTACTCCAAGTGTGGCCTAACTAGAGTTTTATAGAGCTGCATCATTACCCCGTGACTCTTAAACTCTATCCCTCGACTTATGAAAGCTAACACTCCATAAGTTTTCTTAACTACCCTATCTACCTGTGAGGCAACTTTCAGGGATCTGTGGACATGTACCCTCAGATCCCTCTGCTCCTTCACACTTCCAAGTATCCTGCCATTTACTTTGTACTCTGCCTTGGAGTTTGTCCTTCCAAAATGTACCACCTCACACTTCTCTGGGTTGAACTCCATCTGCCACTTCTCAGTCCACTTTTGCATCTTATCAATGTCTCTCTGCAATCTGTGACAACCCTCTGCACTATCCACAACACCACCAACTTTTGTGTCATCTGCAAACTTGCCAACCCACTCTTCTACCCCCACATCCAGGTCGTTAATTAAAACCACGAAAAGTAGAGGTCCCAGAACAGATCCTTGTGGGACACCACTAGTCACAATCCTCCAATCTGAATGTACTCCCTCCACCATGACCCTCTGCTTTCTGCAGGCAAGCTAATTCTCAATCCACCTGGGCCAAACTTCCCTGGATCCCATGCCTTCTGACTTTCTGAATAAGCCTACCGTGTGGAACCCTGTCAAATGCCTTACTAGAATCCATGTAGATCTCATCCACTGCACTACCCTCATCTATATGCCTGGTCACCTCCTCAAAGAATTCTATCAGTCTTGTTAGACACAATTTTCCATTCACTAAGCCATGCTGACTGTCCCTGATCAGGCCATGATCCTTTAAATGCCCATAGATCCTATCTCATTTTTAAGAATCTTTTCCAACAGCTTTCCCACCACAGACGTAAGGCTCACTGGTCTATAATTACCCGGACTATCCCTGCTACCTTTTTTGAACAAGGGGACAACATTCGCCTCCCTCCAATCCTCCGGTACCATTCCTGTGGACAACGAGGACATAAAGATCCTAGCCAGAGGCTCAGCTATCTCTTCCCTCGCCTCATGGAGCAGCCTGGGGAATATTCCATCAGGCCCCAGGGACTTTTCCGTCCTAATGTATTTTAACAACTCCAACACCTCCTCTCCCTTAATATCAACATGCTCCAGAACATCAACCTCACTCATATTGTCCTCACCGTCATCAAGTTCCCCCTCATTGGTGAATACCGAAGAGAAGTAGAAATTACTTTTTTAAGCCTTCTTTGACTGTTCCAATTCTTTTACTTTGGAAAAATAATGATATTAATTCTTTTTTGGATTTATTTAAAGAAGATAGACTGATGACATTTGAACAATTAGTTGATAAATATTCTCTTTCATACTTTTTACAATACCTTCAAGTTAGACATTTCTTACAAAAATATTTAAGTAATTTTCCTTACATATTGGATGCTGACCTGTTAGATACTATTATGAGTATGAACACTTCGATGAAGGGTTCCATTGGCAGAATTTATAATTTACTATTACAATGGGATAAGCGTCCTTTATTTAAGATTAAACAAGATTGGGAAAAGGAACTCAATTTGACTTTTATGACAGAGGATTGGACACGGATTCTGAAGCTGGTTAACTCTTCTTCGATCTGTGCTAGTCATTCACTGATGCAATTTAAAATTGTACATTGTTACCATTTGACGAAGGAGAGATTGTTTAAAATATTCCCTAATGTTGATAGTTATTGTGATAGATATAAAACTGAGACAGCTACACTGACAAACATGTTTTGGCCTTGTTCTGTACTAGAACAGTTCTGGAAGTCAGTTTTTTCACAATTTCTAAAGCACTTAAAATTAATTTACAACCTAACAAATTAATTGTGCTTTTTGGAATAATTCCTCAAAATATCCATGGTATCTCTTTGTCTGACCAACATGTTATTGCACTTGTTACATTGATAGCTAGGAGGGCCATTTTGTTGAAGTTGAAGGATACATAGGCTCCCACTTTGTCACAATGGTTCTCTCAAGTGATGCTATGTCTTAGTTTGGAGAAAATTAGAAGTCGAACCTTTGAACCTATGTTTGATTTTGAGAAAAGGTGGGGTTCATTTGCTTGTTATTATCATTTGAGTTAATTGATAAATTTCCTCCATGATCTAATTGTAAATTTTTGGTACATATTTTTTTCTTGCTGGCGGTTCGATGTTTGTCTTTAGAAGCTTTTTGTATGATGCATGGCTCCGGGGTTGAACACCTAATGGGTTTTTTTCCCTCACTTTTTCTTGCTTAGTAGGGTTTTTTTCTTTTTTTTATCACCAAAATTTTTTCAATCTTTAAAATAATGTTTTCTCCCTTGAGACATTGTAAGTGTTGCCTACTTCGATGTACTCATGTTAATTTTGGATAATAATAATAAAAAGATTTGAAAAGAAAAAAAAAGAAAGAAAGAAGAAGTATTCATTGAGGATCTCGCTCACTTCCACCGCCTCCAGGCACATCTTCCCACCTTTATCTCGAATCGGTCCTATTGGTCCTATATTCAAAGGACAACTATGGGATTCATCGGTGTCCCAGACTGAACCATAACCAGTGACAAAATTAATCAACAATTCATTCATTTTGTTTAGCTTTGTGGAAATTTTACATGGATAAAATGAGTTGTCCCTTCACAATAATTCTCTTTATGTGGAACACCTTCTAGGAGATTAAATAAGCTATCACTCAAACTAAGATTTATTTAAAATCCTACCTGAGAAGACAGGCCAGTTTGGTGGGAAAGTGCTCCCTTACTCTGTCCCCTATCCTAACTCCAATTCCAAAAATCTTCATTAAGAACTACATAAGAAACAAAAGAAGAGATCATCGTTGCCTCCCTGAGATGGGTTGGAGGCCAGAAAGTAAACAAGGTCCAAAATATTTTAAGTTTGGGCATTTTCTATTTGTCTTCAGCAAATTGCTAAATAAGAACACTGGTACAATTGTGGAGGAATGTGTGAGAAGTAGGGGAGGAAATGAAGACATATTGGGCAATTCTCACATTAAACCAGCATTATAGGCTACTCAGTTCATCCTACACCCAAACAAATATATAAACACACAACATGTCCACTTATTGGAGACACAAGAGACTGTGGATGCTACAGTATGAAACAACACACAAAAAGCTGGATAGACTCTGCAGGTCAGGTAGCATCTGGACAGGTTGACATTTTGGGTCCAGACCAGATGAAGGGTCTCGACCTGAAACAACAATATCATCTCCATAGATGCTGCCTGACTTATTGAGTTCCTCCTGCCTTTTTGTGGATGCCCATTTATTGGCCAATCAATAAATCATATTAAAGGGTGACAACAGAGACCATACAACTTTTCATTTAGGGGAGTTCTTTCTTAGTGAGAGATTCACAGATGTAGTAACTTAGATCACAGTGTCATCTTCAAAAAGGACAAAATCTGTGGAGAGAGTAATGGAGATTATAGAACATAGAACAGTACAGTATAGGAACAGGCCCTTTGGCTCATGACGTTGTGCCAAACTAATTCAGCAAATGAAGCCTAATTAACTAATCCCTCTTGGCTGCACATGATCCACATACCTCCATACTCTACACATTCATGTGCCTATCCAAGACCCTCTTAAATGCCTCTGTCAAATGTTCCTTCAGAACCTATGTTGCCACTCAGGTGTGCGCGTACATATCTTTTGCTACTAGCGTACTAAGGAATTTAAACTGTTCACAAAGGGTTGTCACCCTTTACCTCACTGGCATGTTATTGCATGATCGTACATAGTCATATTTCCTTTTCTGGTTTCTCATGCGGTCGGTGTTGACAACATGGAGTTTGCGATGATTTATCTGCTGATTTTAGAACTAGCTTATTTATACTGTTTTTGTTGAAAAAATTATTCAGTGCACAGCACAAATATTTTGCACACATTGTTCATTACAAATTAGAGGAAACATGATTCAGAACCATTCCAGACACCTACCACTCTTTCTGTAAACAATGTAACCCACACATCTCCTTTGAACTATCCCCCTCTTACATTAAATGCATATTCTCTACTATTACACATTTCAATGCTGGAAAAAGACATCAGCTGTCTATCTATATCTTTCATAATTTTATACAACAGTCGGGTCTCCTCTCAGCCTCCATTGCTCCAGAGAAAACAACTCTTTTTTGGTCTAACCTCTCGTTATAGTACACGCCCTTAATCCAGGTACAATCCTGGTAAACCTCTTCTGCACCCTCTCCAAAGCTTTCACATTCTTCTGGAAACAGAGCAAACAGAAAGCATGCATTACTCCGACTGTGATTTGCCCAGAATCTTACAAAGCAGCAACATAATTTCCTGACTTTCGAATGATGCGCTGACTAAAAAAGGCAAGTATGCATATGTTTTCTTTACCACTCTATCAACCTGCGTGGTTACACTTAAGGAGCTATAGATGGGCCCTGAGATCCCTCAATACATCGATGTTGTTAAAGGTCATGGCATTAACTGTTTACTTTCCTTTTATACTTGATCTTTCAAAGCACAGCACATCACAATTGCTCAGATAAAATTCCATCTGCATTTCTCCACCCATATCTGTAACAAGTCTATATTCCACTGCATCCTTTGGCAATCTTCTACACTAACCACAGTGCCCACCAATCTTTGTGTCACCACAAATAGGAGAGTTCCCAGTATGGATTGCTCAGAACACCTTTAATCACGGACACCCAGACAGAATAAGATACATCAACTACTACCTTCTACAGGCAAGCCAATACAGAATCTGAATGGCGAAGTCACCAGGGATGAAAAATCATGAACTGAAGATGTTAAACTCAAGAGATGCTGCAGAGGCTGGAAATCCAGAGTAACGCACAGAAATTGCTGAAGGAACTCAGCAGGTCAGGCAGCATATATGGAGAGAAATAAAGAGTCAATGTTTCAGGCCGCGACCCTTCATCAGGACTGAAAATGTTAGCACTGTTTCTCCTTCTAGAATGTCTGCATCAATTAATGACTATTTTCAGCATTGCTTTCAGATTGAAGCATCTGCCGAGTTTTACTTTGGGAAAGAAGATAACTTTTATTTCTGCTAGGTCATCTGGTACATTCTCAGCTATTTTATCCTCAGTGATATAAATCATTTATATCCATTGTTGACATTATATCTTCAGTTTATTTTTCTTTGTAATTCCATTTATTTTCAGTTTATTCATTTCTCTCGACTTGTGCTTACAGATCAAGTGAAAGGTTTGAGCCAAGAACAGAAGTCTGTTCTTCCATTTATCAAAGTCACCGCTGAGCTATAGCCTGACTCCGTACATCTGACCACAGAAACAAATGGGACATGTAACCTGGAGCAAAAAAAATGCATGTGGAAGAATTCAATAGAGCCGGTTGCACCTCTGAAGGGAAATGGACAAAACCTAACCTTATGAAGAGCTTTGACCTATAACATCGACGGTACAATTCACTCCATGGATGCTCCCTGAGTTCCACCCCCAGACCATTTTCCCTCTGTATATTTGACTACGCCCACAGACCTCAAGATGCAAAGATAAGAAAATTCCTGAATTTCATATCATTCCCAAAAATCCTGGGTCAAAGTTTACACTGGGCTGCTGGTCATAGATTTCCTAAGCAGTTCCCTTTAACATCTTGGACATTATGGTCAAATCTTACAAAAATGCCAGGGAATACATCCTAGATTTTGTTAATGAATTTTTTTTAAAAAAAAGCTGAAGTTGCTGGAATTTGAAATAAAAATAGAAGATGCCGGAACTTGTAGCTGGTCAGATGAGACAAATATCTAATTACTCCACATATGCCTGGATGGAAAAATATTTAACCTTTCACCTAGTCTGTTATTATTTCTTTGTAATTTTATGCCACCATTTACCATACTGAGTCTGGTCCAGATGATATCTTTTAACCTCCTGTCAGCATCACAATAAAAATGGCCTCTGTCGGCCCAGCTGAAATTGACTACAATGTCAAAGTTAAAGTCAAAGTCGAGTTCATTGTCATATGCAGAAGCAATGTTTCCACAGGTGCAACAAAAATCTTTACTTGCAGCCGCATCACATACGCATGGTATTATATAAACAGAATTTTAGTGCAAAGTAATCAAAGTGTTCCTAACTAAACTGTTGAGATTAGCGCTTTTCTGGTTGGTTCAAGAACTCAGTTGCTGAATGGAGGTAGGTGTTGTTGAATCTGGTGGGGTGGAACTTCAGGGTTTTTTTGATCTTGCCCACCAGTAGATGTGAAAAGATGGCATGGTCCAATTGGTCCTACAGCAATAGGGCTAGGTCTTTGGTGAATTTGAAGATGGCATTGGATCTGTGACAAATGATGAAGCACATTTTTCCCTTCACTTAGAGGTGGGTCTGGAATACATTTTTAGCTTTCCATCAGATGAAGACTAACACTCGGAATGCTTGCGAAGCCCCCAGGTTTCCTTGGCTGCGTAAATCTAGGGAAGACAACCTCTGGCCCCACCAAACTCGTGAGACTGAGGCTTTCTCCCACCCCAAACCCCGGTTTGTGTGGATGCTGTGCAATTTGCTACCCTGTTACAAATTTGTACCACGAAATAACAGACAGACAGCATACAATTAAAAGATTATATTTTTTATGAATCTTAATTTGACTAAAAGGTTAGTAGAGAAAAGAAAAAGGCCCATTTTAATGAAACAGTCAAATGTGCACAAGTTGGAGCTCACAGTTTCCCCATTATCACCAATCCTCAATCAGTCTTACCCCTGGCTTCGTCAAATCACGGTCCCACTCTGGGTGAAATCCTACGACTTCTTCTCTTCTGCAGCTTCCCTCTTCATCTCCTCTCAAACAAAAGCCCCAAGTCCAACCTTAGTGTCCGTCACCAGAGAAACCTCTCCTAAATTTGACCATCCTAAGAAGAGAGGAAACTACCAGAAGATGTTGGAGTCGATTATTAAGGATGAGGTCTCAGGGTACTTGGAGGCACATGATAAAATAGGTTGTAATCAGCATGATTTCCTCAAGGGAAAATCTTGCCTGACAAATCTGTTGGAATTCTTTGAAGAAATAACAAGCAGGATAGACAAAGGAGAAATAGTTGATTTTGTGTCCTTGGATTTTCAGAAGGCCTTTGACAAGGTGCCACACATGAGGCTACCTAACAAGCTACGAGCTCATTATATTACAGGAAAGATTCTAGCATAGATAGGCCTGAGGCTGATAGGCAGGAGGCAAAAAGTGACAATAAAGGGAACCTTTTCTGTTTGGCTGCCGGTGACTAGTGGTGTTCCACATGGGTCTGTGTTGAGACCAATTCTTTTAAAGTACTAAATCAATGATTTGGATGATGGAATTGATGGCTTTGTTGCAAAGTTTGCAGACGATATGAAGATAGGTGGAGGGGCAGGTAGTTTTGAGGAAGCAGAGAGGCTACAGAAGAACTTAGACAGATTAGGAGAATGGACAAAGAAATGGCAAATGTAATACAGTGTCAGGAAATGTATGCACTTTGGTAAAATAAATGAAAGGGTTGATTATTTTCTAAATGGAGAGAAAATACAAAGGAACTGAGGTGCAAAGGGACTTAGGGGTCCTTGCGCAGGATTCCCTAAAGGTTAATTTGCAGGTTGAGTCTGTGGTGAGGAAGGCAAATGCAATGTTAGCATTCACTTCAAAAGGATTAGAATATAAAAGCAAGGATGTCATGTTGAGACTTTTATAAAGCACTGGTAAGGCATCTGGAGTATTGTGAGCAGTTTTGGGCCCCTTATCTTAGAAAGGACCTATTGAAACTGGAGAAGTTCAAAGGAAGTTCATGAAAATGATTCCAAGATTGAATCGCTTGTTATATGAAGAACATTTGATGGCTCTGGGCCTGTCTTTACTGGAATTCGGAAGAATGAGGGGTGACCTCATTGAAACCAAATAAATGGTGAAAGGCCTTGAAAGAGTGAATGTGGAGGAGATGTTTCCCGTGGTGGAAGAGTTTCAGACCAGAGGGCACGGACTCAGAATAGAGGGGTGTTGTTTTAGAACCAAGATAAGGAGGAATTTCTTTAGCCAGAGAGTAGTGAATCTGTGGAGTTTTTTGCCACAGGCAGTTGTGGAGGTCAAATCTTTACACATATTTAGGTCAGAGGTTGATAGATTCTTGATTGGTCAGGGGATGAAGGGATACGGGGAGAAGTCAGGAAATTGGGGTTGAGAGGAAGAATAGATCGGCAATGCTGAAATGGCAAAGAGAGCTGATGGGCCAAATGGCCTAATTCTACTCCTATATCTTATGGTCTTGTGGTTATGGCAACTCTCTGTCTAGCTGAAGTCACCTAACTGAACAAACTAAGAAGCATAAACGAAAGGGCAAAAGTTACCAGAAAACTCCCCCAACAGGCATGCATGGGATAATTGACTTTGGATTGTTTATGTGTCATATCCATTATGCACTTAGCAGAGGTTTTATTCACTGAACTACAAATTAAGAAGGAAGTTGCTTTGACGTACTATTGCTGCAACTGTGCACCCACTCTTTCACGCCATTATTTAAACCGACGAAAGAAAGGAAACCTCCAATATTAGCCTCCCATTTTACTGAATTCTTTGGCCTTTCAGAGGTTTGATTGTCATGGAGGATGTGCTCTTCAGCCTTCATAAGTCAAACGATTCTGTGAAGCTCCATTTTCATTTCCTGTAACAAAGCACATTATGTATTACAGACCACATCATGGGAGTCTGGGTCATTTGAACCATGCCAGCATACTGAGATTGCCAATATGAACAAGAGGAGGAGAAGGAGTATAATGTGGAGAAATGCAAATTATCCACTTTGACGGTAAAAATGGAAGTAGCATTGACTTTTTTAAATCAGGGCCAAAAAATGTCAGTACACAGAAAGGACTCAATATCCTTGCACAGACTCAGCAAACATTAAAAGTATGGACAACCAGTATCTCTGACCACAATGAAACATTAGTCTTCTTTGCATAATAATTAGAATGCAAAAGTAACTATCATTAAATAGGAACTTTCTGGTGTATCCATAGTACCATCCAGTCTTCTTAACAAAGGACAAGTATACTTCTCATGGAGACATAAGATGGACTTACTTTTAGAATTGGGTGAGGCATAGGGGATTTGTGAGATACTGAGCAGTCTATGTAAATATTCACCAAGAAAGAGGAATACTATCATGAAATTGAACAATATTCATAAACAGACCAGTGAGCTATATTCTGAGCAGATATAAAACTTATTGAACATTCTCAGATTAAGCATTAGTTTTAATGAAAAAATGTTCCTATAATTAAAGGGATGTTTCTTTGAAACTTCTAATCAGTAAAGGTTGTGAATAACCTGTAGCATTTCTTTAGTACATAGATGAATGGATTTTACTCTGTGTGTGTGTGTGTGTGTACGTAAACACAAATTCAAGATCAGGGAAAGGAGCTGAAAGGAGCTTGGTCCAAAGACCAAGCTATTTGTAAAACCAACAAAATGTTAAAACTTGTATAAATGGCAAATAAGGCCACTGACAATAATTAATTAATTAAAGTGTTCGAAGCTTGCTCAGTTCTACAAGGTCAGTAAAAGGAATTTGGATCAATGTACACATTAACAAACGGCTGCAAGAAATTGGCAACATCAAGCCATCCATTCAATTGCCGAGATGGCTAAATAACTGATGTTAACTGAGAGCAAACTTTCTCAGTTCCTAACCTTTCAAGATTGATTACTTTTTACTCTTTCTTATTTTGATCTCACTCTGTCAATTTTTAGAATACAGTATGTGACATTTTACATTTGTACATCTAAGCCTCATGTATATGCATTGAGAAAGGGAACTGTAAGGTCTTTCTCAAAGTCCTGGTGACTGACTAATCTGAAAAATTATTAGACACGCAGTGCACATGGCCTCATAACACAAACTTCAGATAAAATTAAAAGGTAGCAGTGAATGAATTCTTATAATATGCTTTAACAATAATTATAATTATTATAATTCTTATACCGGAGCCCAAGAAGACTGTTGTGATGTGCCTCAATGACGATCACCCAGTAGCACTTACATCCACAGTGATGAAGTATTTTGAGAGGCTGGTGATGAAGCATCAACTCCTGACTGAGAAACGACTTACTGTTAATTTTCCCATCAGAGCAACAGGTGTGTGTATGTGTCTGGGGATGGGAGGGAGGAAGATGCTTGTTTTGCTGTTGTTGTTTTGTTGCTTTTGGTCTGCTGAACATTGTGGGCATGCAATGTTGGTGCTGGAATGCGTACCAACTCTTGTGGACTTCCCCCAGCAAATCCATAGATTATGTTGGTTGTTCACACGAATGACACATTTCACTGTATGTTTTGATGTACATGTGATAAGTAAATAAATCTGAATCTGAATTGAAATAGACTTTGCTTCCCAATTGCATACATCACATTCTTCATTGAAATCTAATATGGTTGAACCAGACACAGGTCTTGAAAGATGATTCATCAACATGAAGCAAGGAATCCCAGCATGACTGGATTCCACTGGTGGATTTTCCTGTAGCTGAAGTCCAGTGGAGAAACAAGCTAAAAGTTCTCCAAATCAGCAATTCCAACAGTTCTGCATCTGATAGTGGCTGTGAGGAAGTCTGGTAGTTTTTGCTGTTTAAATGGCTAGAAGACAATGGTTCTATTTAGAAACATAGAAAACCTACAGCACAATACAGGCCCTTCGGCCCACAAAGCTGTGCCAAACATGTCCTTACCTTAGAACTACCTGGGCTTTACCCATAGCCCTCTATTTTTCTAAGCTCTATGTAGCCATCCAGGAGTCTCTTAAAAGACCCTATCGTATCCGCCTCCACCACCGTTGCCAGCAGCTCATTCCACACACTCACCACTCTCTGTGTAAAAAAAAAACTTACCCCTGATATCTTTTCTGTACCTACTCCCCAACACCTTAAAACTGTGCCCTCTTGTCCTAGCCATTTCAGCACTGGGAAAAAGCCTCTGACCATCCACACAATCAATGCCTCTCATCATCTTATACACCTTTGCCACCACATACAATAACCAACAAGACTGAGTCCCAACGCAACATATGAAGTCATATCAAGATTCAATTCTAGGCAGAACCATGATGAAAAGAAATAAATCATAAAGGTCAACTGAAATTTAAGATTAAATGTTGAGATCTCGCCTGCTTGATCCTGAGGGGGTTTTGGTATTGTAGAGTTCCAATATTGATTTCAAACTAAATCTGAGTCACAACTGTTTCGTACTTGGCTATTGGGGATTTTGATCAGAAGGTCTGGCATGAAAGACAAATGAAGCATGATGCAAAAGCTTTGTTAAAGCAACTGATAGTCTGGGAAGTAGATCAAGTTTGGATATTTCTGAGGTATACTGGAATATGAAATTAACTAACATAAACTGTCTAAAGCTAAATGTCCTTTGTGCAAAGTCATCTCTCAATGGCAGTTCTAAGGGGTTGAGGATGACTTGTTTCCATTCGAATGAATGTATTTGTGATTCTCAGTGCTATCATGAATGATCAATTTCCCCACATTCATCCATCATGGAACAAGAATTTAGGGAATCAGGGAGACCTTTTTTGTCAGGAGGGTTTGAGAATATTCTAGAACCATTTCCTCTGCTCTCAGGGAAATCCCTTGCAGAGATGTCAGGATTGGACATCTATTTCATGGATCACATGGCAGTTATGTGAGTGATTTGGTCTGCCAATTGAAGCTGTCTTAGTGTAATTAGGGCCCCAGTGTTGTGTACGTTGGTTTGGGAGAGACCATTGATGTTGGTTCACTTCTCCGGCCGGTGAATATGAAGAACTTTATGTAGGCAACATTGATGGTTTCTCTCCAGAGTTTTCAGGTACCTGGAATGTGTACTCCCTGCCTCAGTACAACAACCTGCATCATTGCTAATAAGAGGACATCACCTTCAAGCACACCCCCACCCTCACAAAGTGATAAAAATATGCTGGCAGCCAAAAAGCGAGTAATTACAGGCCAGTTAACCTAACATCTATTATTGGAAAAATGTTAAAATTATTAAGAGGTAATAGAACAACTTTTGGAAGGTCATAATCAGTTCAAGCAGGCTCATGGGGAATTCATATCTGATAAATGTATTGGTTCTCACGCAAGTATTAGCTGAGGCAGAGAGAGGGAAGCAAATAAATGTAATAGTATATTTAGATTTTCAAAAGGCTTTCATGACGTCATGCAAAAAGTTATTTGGCAACATAAGAGATCACAGTGTTGGACATAGTATAACAGTATGCTTAGAGGTTTGCTAATTGGCAGGAAGCAACAAGTATAGTTAAAAGAGTAATTCTCAGACTGTCAACTAAACAAGATCAACAGCATGCCACAGGGGTTGTTGTATGTTAGTGAATGATTTAGAGCAGAAGTTTCCAAACCAGGTGATATCACACCTCCCAACCCCCCAGAGGCTGTGGCAGTTTCTAGGGGGCAATAAAGATAAAGGGGGCAGTACAGGAGGTGTTAGATAGCAAGGGAGGCAGCTGAAGGATTACAGGTTTAATTTAAGAAATTAATTACTTATTATAAGCATTTGATCCTCAACACCTCATCTCTGTTCTCTTAGACTACTCCTGAAGGACGTTACAGTTGTTGAAAAGCAATGTGACACTTCACAAGAAATCTGGGCTGAAGAAATTTCCGGGCCTTATTGTCATTCATTACTGTAATATAGTGTTAGCTAGTACGATTTCCATACTCTAATCACTCAGTGATGCAATTCCTGTGAATTAGGGTATGGCTTTCAATGGGGTCTTCCACAGCCTTGTCATAGTGTTTGAAGGCTTGCCTGCCTCAGAGAGCTATGTTGGCTAGAGTCAGGGCCTTGTCAGGGCTCTTCGTAGGGCCACCCATGTCTAACAGGTCAAAGGGTAGAGGCCAGACTAAGAATGGTCCACTGGTCCTCCAGGTTCAGGGGTTCATCTCAGATCTAACAGCCCTGACTGGTCAAAGGACAACGGATAGAAAAACAGAAATGAAGAAACCATCTCTACAGACAGAGGAGGAGGGCCTTCATTGCTGCCCTAAACGCCAGTGATGTAAGAGACAGTTAGTAAGTAAGTAGGTACTCTGTGGGGTAAAGTTCAGAACCTGCCCTTTTGAATGGTCTTGACAACATTTCTCTTACCCATGGCACAACCAAGATAATGCTGTTCTACCTTATGTACCTTCAGGCAGGTTTTGTCTCAGCTATGTTGATGTTATAACTTTCTCCTTTATTGTTTACAGAGCTTCAGGTTGGACAAACAACAGGCAATTGACTATGGTCATTAATCCATAACGAAAATGGCAGAAGCAGATCAAACAAAAAGAGTGTAGACTGTATGGTGTAGAGTATCTGAAATTTGGATTTATACCTGCACCAAACAACCAACAGCAGCAAAGATGTCTGTTGTGTGAAAAAGTTTTCTTTTTCATATGAGGCAATGAAACCTCCTTGAATATTTGAAAAAGAATACACTCTGATAAAGCAAACAAGTACTTGGCTTATTTTTAGTCACTTCATGAAAACTTTCAGTTGTTATTTGCAAAGGGACTAGAAACATATATGAAGAGGGAATCAATATTTCAGGTTGCTGAGCAACTTTTCAAAGAGAAGGACATTCCACTCATCAACACTCTTGCTTGTGCAACAGATGGGGCACCATCAATGACAGGACATCACCATGGGGTTATTACATTCTTGTAAAAAGCTGTACCTAACATATTGACCAATCACTGTGTAATTCAGACATTATTTTATTGCAAAAAAAAACTGTGATCAGCTGCACAAGTCATGAAATACTGTTATCACAGAGGTAAATAAAGTCAAGTCCCATGCTTTCAATTCTCAACTATTTTGAGAGCTTTGCCTCAAGAATGATGAACAGTTTGAACACTTTTGTACGCAGAATTCAGATATCACTCAAAAGGAAATTGCCTAAGATGCTTTCATGCGTTTTTGAAACTGTGATAGAATCTTTGAAGACTTGAATGCTTCATTCAGTAATCAACTTAAGAATACTAGGCATGACATTGCTTATTTGTCAGAATTATTCACAAAGTTGAATTGGATCAAACTTCAATTGCAAGGAAATAATGCGAATCTTTTTAAAGTCAAATCAGTTGTCTCCACATTTCTTTCCAAGTTAACCTATATAAATGCTGCTTTGGCCATCTCAACCTTTTCTGATTTCCAAGACTCTCTGAGTTATGAATGCCTCCAAGATCTCTTCAGCTACTTCTTTCAGAATCCTGGGGTCTAGTCCATCTGATCCAGGTGATTTATGTACAAACGTACCTTCAGACTTTTCATCTTCCCAAGCACCTTCTCCTTAGTAATAGCAGAAAAAACTTACTTTTGCTCCCAGAGACTCTTGAATTTCTAGCATACTGCTGGAGTCTCCCACAGTGAAAACTGACACAAAATACTTAATGAGCTCATCTGCCATTTCGGGAAAATTGAAAATGTCACCCCACTTCTTTAAGAAGGGAGGGACGCAGAAGAAAGAAAATTATAGACCAGTTAGCCTTACTTCAGTGGTTGGGAAGATGTTGGAGTTCATTATTAAGGATGAGGATTCAGGATACTTGGAAGCAGATGATGAAATGGGCCAAAGTCAGCATAGTGTACTGAAGGGGAAATCTTGCCTGACAAACTTGTTGAAATTCTTTGAGGGAATAACAAGCAGCATAGACAAAGGAGAGTCAGTGGATGGTGTTTACTTGGATTTTCAGAAGGCCTTTGAAAAGATGCTGCACATGAATCTGCTTAACAAGTTAAGAGCCCATGGTATTACAGGACAGATAGTAGCATGGATAGAGGATTGGCTGACAGGCAGGGGGCAAAGAGTGGGAATAAAGAGGGCCTATTCTGGTTGGCTGCCGGTGACTGGTGGTGTTCCACAGGGGATGGTGTTGGAATCTCTTTTTTCACATTATATGTCAATGATTTGGATGATGGAATTGATGGCTTTGTGGCCAAATTTGCAATTTGTTGAGGGGCAGGTGGTGTTGAGGAAGCAGCGAGTCTGCAGAAGGACTTGGACAGAGTGGGAGAAAGACCAAAGAAGTGGCAGATGGAATATAGTGTAGGGAAGTGTATGGTCATCTACTTTGGTAGAAGGAACAAAGGTGACGACTATTTTCTAAATGGGGAGAAAATTCAAAAATCAGAGGTACAAAGGGAGCCCTTGTGCAGGATTCCCTAAAGGGTAGTGAATCTGTGGAATTCATTGTCACGGATTGCTGTGGAGACCAAGTCACTGAGTATATTTAAAGTAGAGATTGATAGGTTCTTGATTAGTTAGGGCTTCAAAGGCTACGGGGAGAAAGCAGGAGAATGGGGTTCAGTGGGATAATAATTCCTTGATGGAGTGGAGGAGCAGACTCGATAGACTGAATAGCCTAATTCTGCATCTATTTCTTACAGTCTTACAGTCCAGCATGCAAGTACCATTACAAAGATTAATTTTCATAATAAATATACTTTTAACTTTCAACTTTGAAATTTGCTTTCAAAACAGGAATACCTTCTCAACTTCTCTGTTTAACTTCGGATCTCTTCATCTATTTCTTTTTATTTTCTGATAATATTTGATTTTCTTCATCAGTGAATTTGATAATGATTTAATATTTTAGTGACGTTCATCGTGTACGTAGTTGATCAATGCTGAATGTTTAAATGCATGGCTATATTTGTACCTGTATGAATACTGCGGCCCATTTTCTCTGCCTTTGTTGCTGACCTGTTGATTGTGTTCTCAGTGTGTTATAGGAGGACAGTGACATTTATGTGGTCAGATCATCCAGCTAAATAAGGACTCTGTGCTGAGACATCTGTTGTACTTTGCATTATTGTAAATCGATGAGCTTCAGCAAGGGCAACAATAAACATTCCTGCCGTGTTCCATATTACACATACCAGGAGAATTTCACTGTGTGCTATATGACTCTGTCTTTTACATGAGAGCCTTTGACTCCATTCCACATCAAACTCTCAGCTCCGATGCCGGGTTTCAACCCGAAACTTCAACAATTCCTTAAATCCCACAAATGCTGCTTGACCTGCTGAGTTCTTCCAGCAGATTGTTGGTCACTCCAGATTCCAGCATCTGCGGCCTCTTGTACCTCAAGTTCAACAGGCCACAGGCTAATGGAGAGAAAGGAAAAACAAGGCTTTGGAGCTGATAGTATCTTTGCTGCAGTTCTAAAAATTGTCAGAGAAGAACTTAAGTAATCTGATTGCAGTCTGTCTTCTCTCCCACAAGAAAGGTCATCACCAGGCTTTTAAACAACTACTTCCTCCCAGAGACTAAAGAGCTGCTCCCTAAATCACAGTGTAGATTTTATCCATCTAAAGCAGGGGTTTTTTATGTCATGGACCCCTTTTCAGTCTGGTGAAGCCTAGGGACCTCTTCTCAAAGTAAATATTTAAATATGTAAAATATAATGAATAGGATTGCAAAAAAATCTATATTTAAAAACAGTTATCAAAATAGTTTAAAAACTAACATGTGATATAGTAATATATTTACTTCTTCATTAAGTAACAAGACCATAGATTTAAAATATAGGCAAGTTAAAATTAAATCCTACTTTTTAAAGACTCACCAGTGTGAAGGCTGTTGTTGCTTAGCTTGAATAAGAACATTAAACTGTGGGGTGGTCTTTGACAGAATAACACCCACGTCATGTTGGTCATTTAATCAATTTCGATTTTTTGCTTTAATGTGTTGAAAATCCTGATTCACGAAAATATGTTGTTGCAAATTGAATGAAAGCTTCCTTAGCTCACTTTACAAGACCAGGATAGGCTTCTCTCAAGGAACAGCAGAGTTCTCCAAGGCTTTTTGCCTACATTCATAATTGAAGGAAATGCTAAATTTCTTTCAAGGATAGTGAAAATAAAGATGTAAATTTCTTCCCAAGTTTACAGACCCGTTGGAGACTATCCATGGACCCCAGGTTAAGAACCTCTGATCTAAAGACATAATGGGCATGGTCTCTATTATCTGTTAACTCCTAGAAAAATGCAGGAAGCAACTCCAACCTTTGTACATGCCCTTGTTGGCAGTTATTGTAAGGAATCCTTACTTTAATGTTTCAACCTTTCTGAAATAAATGCCCGCATTTCATTAGCTTTCCAGTTTACCTGCTGAACTTGCATGCTGGTGAATGTTCAAAGTTCAAACTTCAAAGTAAACTTATCATCCAAGTACATATATGTCACCTTATACTACACAAGATTCATTTTCTTTTGGGCATACTCAATAAAGCTATAATAGAATAATAACCATCATAGAATCAATGAAAGACTGCACCAATTCAAGCATTCAACCAGTGTGCAAAGGCAACAAACTGAATTACTACAAGAAGAAAGAAATAATAATAATAATAATAATAATAATAATAATAATAATAATAAAAAACAAGCGATAAATATCAAGAACATGAAATGGAGAGACTTGAAAGTGAGTCCATGTATGGGAGTCCATTGGTTGTGGGAACATTTTATATGATGGGGCAAGTGAAGTTATCCCCTTTAGTCTAAGAGCCTGTTGGTTGAGGGATGATAACTGTTCCTGAAACTGGTGGTGTGAATCCCAAGGCTCCTGGCAGCAGGAAGGAGAGAGCATGTCCTGGGTGGTGGGTGCCCCTGATGATGGATGCTGCTTTCCTGTGACAACATTTTGTGCGGATGTGCTCAGTGGGGGCGAGGACTTTACCCATGATGAACTGGCCTATATCCATTACTTTTAGTAGGATTTTCCAGTCAAGAGAATTGGTGCTTCCAAACCAGGCTGTGATGCAGCCAGTCAATGTACTGTCCACCACACATCTATAGAAGTTTGTCAAAGTTTTAAATGTCGTGTCAAATTTTTGCAAATTCCTAAGGTGGTAGAGGCGCTGCTGTGCTTTCTTCGTAATTGTACTTATGTGCTGGGCCCAGGACAGGTCCTCTGAAATAATAACACTGAGGAATTTAAAGTTGTTGACCTCTCCATGTCTGATCTGCTGATAAGGTCTGGCCCATGGACCTCTGGTTTCCTCCTCCTGAAGTCAATAATCAGCTCCTTGGTCTTGCTGACATTGAGTTGTTCTGGCACCACTCAGTCAGATTTTCAGTCTCTGTCCTATATGCTGATTCATCACCACGTTTGATGCGACCAATGACAGTGGTGTATATAAGCTATTTTACATATTTATATCTATTGTGTTTCCTTATTATTATTGTCTGTGTTTGTTTTTGTGCTGCATCAGATCCAGAAAAAAAATTTTCTCCTTTACACATGTATACTGGAAATGGCATTAAACAATTTTGAATCTCGAATCTAACTCCCTGTGTTCATGTACAAGAAACCTTAAAAACCCATTTTGCTGCAGTTTTACAGTTCTGCAGAATTTTACCATTTAAATAGGGATCTGTTTCATCATTCTAACTTCCAAAGTGATCAGTTCAGATTCCACAAGATCTAGTTCATTTGCTATTTTTTGTGGTTGTTAGACCTATCAATATCTCTGTGTATTCTGCTTGTATCCTCTACACAGCTTCTCTTCCACTTTCCTTGTATGTTAGCTGCCAATTTAGCTATAGTACGTGTATTTGCATTCTCTAAATCAGTGGTCCTAAACTTTTTTGGGTTACTGCCCGTTTGGCTCCCAGACCACATACCCAGCATCCCCCTATCCAACCATTACATAAACAACTCTAAATAATTTTGCTTTATGATGTACAGTGAAAGAAAATAGGAACGGCAAATTCAAAGCAGTGATGAATAATAGCAAAAAAATTCATATCTATTTAAAGCTACAAATAAAATTCTTTATTTAATTACAGTAAAAACAATTTTAGAGCATACATTAGTAGTACAACTATTCACTACTTCATTGCTTTTTCACCTTTCAGTGAGATGGCACAGTGGTATCATCTTCTCAACATCAGGCTGAATGTTACTCAGAAGGAGTCTCAGATCCCCACATTCAGTAATTTGCAGTCTGTTTCATTGCTTTGAAAGAAATTCGGCAACAGCACTGAAACTGCACTCCACTCAGTATGATGTTGGAATGGCAATAAAGAATACCTTGACCTTTTTCTGCAGTGGAGGATAGCATTCAGAAATTTCTTTCTGCAACCAAAAGTCCTCATATAATTTTTTGAAACTCGGCTGCTGGTCAAAGTCATTTTGTAGCGAGATCAGTTCTTCCTCCATCCTTCCTGTTAATTCCTCATTACCAGTGTTCAAGAATGGATTTATTACCCAATCCGGAATTTGGATCAAGTGAAGATCATGAAATCTCTCTGACATGTCTTTTTCCAGCTCACCCAGTACAGTATACTTGAAGATCACCATCTGTATTCTTTCTTTTTCTTCCAACTCAGAAACTCCGGCTATTCCTATTTTACCATCATTCCTGCTAGTGTCTCCTTTCAATCAACTTCGGTCAGCTTTCTCTCATACCTCAGTAATTCCTTTTATTCCACTGTAATACTGATTTGACTTTATTTTCTCCCTCTCAAACTGCAGGGTGAATTCTATAACATTATGATCACTGTTTCCTAAAGGTTCCTTTACCTTAAGCTGGTTCATTATACAACACCCAGTCCAGAATTTCCTTTCCCCTAGTGGCTTCAACCACACACTGCTCTAAAAAGCCATCTCTTAGGCATTCTACAAATTCTATCTTGGGGTGCAGCACCAACCTGATTTTCCCAGTCTAACTGCTTATTGAAATCTCCCATGACTATTGTAACATTGCCCTTTTTACATGCCTTTTCTATCTCCCATTGTAATTTATATCCTACATCCTGGCTGCTGTTCTGAGGCCAGTACATAACTCCCATACATGGACTCACTTTCAAGGACTGTTCATCTCATATTGTTGACATTTATTGCTTATTGGTTTGTTTATTTATTTTTCTTTTGTATTTACATAGTTTGTTGTCTTTTACACATTGGTTGTTTTTATTGTCCTGTTAGGAGCAGTCTTTCATTGATTCTATTGTGTTTCTTGGATTTATTGAGTATGCCAGCAAGAAAATGAATCGCAGGGTTGTATATGGTGACATATATGTATGTACTTCGATAACAAATTTACCTTGAACTTTGAATGTGATCAGGGCCTTTTTACCCTTGCCGTTTCTTAACTCTACAGGGATTCTACATCTTCTGATCCTATGTCACCTTTTTCTCAGGACTTGATTTCATTTTTTACCGAAGGAGTTACTCCACCCCCCTCTGCCTGCCTGCCTGTCCTTTCGATACAACTTGTGTCGTTGAATGTTAAGCTCCCAACTATGATCTTCCTTCATCCACAACTCAGTGATATCCACAATGTCCTGCCTGCCAATCTCTAACTGTGCTACACAATCATCTACCTTATTCCTTATATTGCATGTGTTCAAATATAACACCTTCAGTCCTGTATTCATCACCTTTTTTGATTTTGGCCCCCTGTTGCACTATAACTCATCTCATTGACTGCAATTTTGCCCTATCATCTGCCTGTCTTGCCTTACAGTTTCACTACACACTGCATCTGCCCAATCCTCAACCCTATCACTCTGGCTCCCAAACCCCTGCCAAATTAGTTTAAAACCACTGCAACAGCTCTATCAAACTCTCCTGCAAGGATATTACTCCTGCCCACATTTGGATGTAACGTCTCCTTTTTGTCCATGTCATACTTTCCCTGGAAGAGATCTCCCTCCGATATGTTGATTCTTCACCACCTTTGATTCAGCCAACAATAGTAGTGTCATCAGCAAACTTAAGTATGGTATTGGAGCTGTGCCTAGCATCACAGTCAAAAGTATAAACTGAGTAGAGGAGGGGCTAAGCACACAGCTTTGTGGTGCACCTGTACTAATGGTGATTGTGGAGGAGATATTTTTGCCAATCTGAACTGACTGGGTTCTGTGAGTGTGGAAATTGAGGATCCAGTTGCACAAGGAGGTCTTGAAACTTGTTGATTTGTTTTGAGGGGACAATAGTGTTGAATGCTGAGCTGAATGGTGCATTTATATAGGGCTATTCATAATTCCACGATATCCCAATGTAGCACAGTAGTGTAGCAGTTAGCACAATCGCTTTACAGTGCCAGTGATCACCGAACAGTTCAATTTCCACTGCCATCTGTAAGGAGTTTGTGTATTCTCCACATGATGCTTGAGTTTCCTCCGGGTGCTCTGGTTTCCTCCCACATTCCAAAGATGTACAGGTTAGGGTTATTAAGATGTGGGCAGGCTATGTTTTCACCAGAAGCATGATGACACTTGCAGGTTGACCCCAGTATATTTGCTGATTTGATTTGAAACAAGACATTGCATTGTATTTTTTGATATTTTGATGTACATGTAACAAATAAAGCTAATCTTTAAGATCATGAATTACTTTGGAATGTAATATAGGGAACACAAAAGATACAAAGGCATTGCAAAACCCCATTGACAGCATGTAACGATGACTAGAATTTTATTTTTTTAGTGGCCTTAATTGAAGGAAAATGCAAACCAGGATATTGGGGGCACTGCCTGCTCTTAAAAGTAATTATTCAGGATCCTTCACATCTGTCTGAGGAAGTGGGCAGGCTCTCATTTTAATGTGTGATCCAAAAAAATTTGCCCAACAATGCACACTACCTCGGTGCCATCTCAGAGCAAGAGTCTGGAACTTTGTGCTCTAATTTCCAGAATTGGCATTGAACCTGCAAGCTTCTGATTGAGATATTGAAGCAAGAATGAAAGAAACTAAGAGGTGGCTAAAAATGTGCAGGGGCAATGCACAGAGTTCTAACCAAAAAGAAAAAAAAAAGGTTTGTATTGACCACATCCTCAGAAAATCTCAAAATGTCATCGGAAGGTTATTAAAAAGCTTTGAAGGGGAAAAGGCCAGGCAGTCCAAAACAGAATTTGAGATAGAATCGACAGTAGGACCAGTTCAATATGAAAATAAATTGTTTAATGGAGAAATACAGCTAAGGTCAGTATCCCACAAGATGTAATAACATTGGCAAGTAATTATATTTATATTGGAATTTTGGAAAGTTTTTTTTAAAGAGTGAGCAAAATAGCATCGGTAACAAAATGGTCCAGTGTAATTACAGAGCTCAGAGTTGTGGGACAGAAGGTGAGGATATTTCTGAACGATAGTTCAGTGGTTCAGTCCTCAGCATATATAGCAGAGCTGCAATGAATGAAGGGACTGAATATTTCCCTGTATTATTAGTGACGAACAATACCAGAGTTAAAGAGCTGACTTTGCAAGTGAGAACACAAGGCACGGGATTGAATTAGGGCACTTGGCCCATCGTCTTCTCAGAACCACTCTGTTGTTCAAGTTTACGAACGCCTTGCCTTTGCTGGTCCCTTGGTATTCGGGATGACTTGCTTCCACTCAAGTTCTTTGAGTTTTGGTGTGTCCTCAGAGGTATTGGACTTGGACTCTACCATAAATTGGAAGCAGATTCCTGACCAGATGGACTGCTGTGACGTTCTTGAGGTACCTCACTCCTTCCACTCTTTAATGGGGCTTTCAGTGATCTTGATGTACTTCTCCAAAGCCACTTCTCCACTTTGAGCTTTCATTGGCCCATCGCCTTTATTTTTCCTCTTAAAACTTTTCCTCCATCCCCTTGTAATGTCACACTGTGATAGAGCTGGGAAACAATGTGCCGATTTCAGGAGTCCGCTCATAGGTATGCGGCAGGTTTATGAAAGGAACAACTTGCGCCGTGTATCATTTTGGAGTTCTGAGAAGGAATCGTTATACAGTCGCTAAATCTTGCCGTGATATAGCTTCTTCACTAAATTAAAGCAACTTGCCTCATCTCAAGTCTACCTTGCAAGACACAGGAGAAAGTCACTCGGGGACACGTATCACTCTGCACAAAAAGGCTTATTACAGAATCCTCGTTCACTATCACCTGGAATTTTCTGCAGCAAATTAGAGTGACTGGTGTGAATACATACTCGCGACTCAAAATTTAATCCGACATTTCATATTTGGGTTTTAAAAAATGATGCGTATCACAATGATGATATAATATTGAGTCGTGTGTAGACGCGCGCCATTTCAAAAACAAAGTGTTTAAATGCACATTGCGGACTAATAATTGAGACTCCACACAAATCGGTACATTCTACGACTCTTCAATCAATTGCTCGGTAACCGCTTTGGAGACTTCAGCGTTTCCCGTGTTTGAATTTGCTGCAGTTGTTACGTCGCAGGTTTATGAGCATCAACTGCAACTACTAGCGCCGATCAGCATAAGTTTTCCCCAGTCTCCAAGTACCGGACAGCCTTTGTGTTTGGTGCCAGAGATTAAATGGTCACTCCCTGTCCCCCTCGCCCCATTTCACAACGAGCGTATACCCCAACTATTTCTGACCTCCAAGCAGTTCACAATGGGTAGTTCTTTTTGCAGCTGGTTAGGTCACCTGGATCGTTTATAGTAAAATATATTATATATAGCTCCTTATTACGCTGCACCTCACTTCTGCCGACTCCGGAGCAAGCGCCTGCGCAGAGTCGTGCTCCCGCTTCATTAGCACAACCGGGAGATGTGAAGTGGAGAGTATGCGAAGCCCACCGAGTCTCTCCCCGCTCTTGGCTCATGCCCGCACCGCGATGATACTGCCATGCCTGTTAGTACTCGGGAAACTAAACGGTGAGACTTTCCCGCGTTTTGCGGTTGATTTACATTACTGATGTGTCTGTTGCTCCTGCGTATTAATTTTTAAATAACTGGCAAGCAGGACCATTTTGTTCAAATATATTAGAAATGGCCCATTGTGAAAGCCGCAGTAGTAGTATGGTATGATAGACTTTTTAAAAAAATCTAAGATGGCTAAGCCACGTAGAAAACGCGCTTTGTCCTTTGCAAAAGGCTGTAGTGACGAGACCTGGGGTTTGGTTGGAAGGAACACCAGCGGCAGTATTGGGCCAACATTGGTTATGGATGACATGCTATCCGATCGGAATTAGTTATGGAGCAGACAACACATCTGATAAGGATAGATTATGGTGAGGATCGATTCGCACGAACTGTAGCGTCGATCTAAGATGTGGGCAAGGGTGGGTTTAAATGATAGACATCGATGTGTGATGTGGTGCTTAATTTTGAAAATTGAAGTGTTGCTTATTAGCCAAACGATAAGATTCAAGTACATTTATTTTCTGGAGTAAATATTTATATAAACCCAAATCAGTCAACTTTTTTTTATTTTCCCAAATTTAAGTTTCACCGTGGCGTTCTCCCACCTCCCCAGTTCAACAGTGTCAATCGAGATTGCTAAAGATTAATGACTTTTAATTGACCTTTTCATCAACCGTAGCTAACTGAATGAAAGTGATAACCTTAAACGAAAAGTTCCCCGAAGGGGGGCAGGGATGTCACAATCGTTGACTTTTCCTTGATCCTTATTTAAAACATGCCATTCAATCATTTGCTCTGATTGACGCGCAGTAGAGGAAACAACCGAACTGCCTTGATTCGATTGTGCTTTGCATTCGACAGAAAACAATAAATGCAGGTTTGCTTCGGTGAAGATTTTCTTTAAAACATTTAGTCTAATGTGGTTCACTTAATGTCCGAAGGTATCTTATTCTTTAATTTGAATGTTAAATATTGTTGGACGGCTGGCCACAGAAAAGCGACATTTCGTGACCGTTGTTCAGTTAATTTGAAAAACGATCTTTGTTATCTTGTAATTACTTTCTACATTTGTTGATCTGGAAAAGCGAGTTGATTGCTGAAAGGCGCGTTGCATATTTTGATTTAATCCAAACTGGACATTCCGCTCCCATGACTCCCTGCAACGGATACCTGTCTTTTCTTGTACCTAAAAATCCTGTCATCAATCATTCGACTCTCTCCCCGTCTTTTCGTTCTCGCCTCCTCTTTCAAAAATGCTTCTTGTTTATCATTAGGCTTGTCTAACAATTTGGTGGAATATTTTGAACCTGGCAACGTGACGCGCTCCATGTGTCTCCGGCGACTGGTGATGGCAGCTTTTGTTGCTTAATATAACTTAAAGTCAGGGCTACTGACTTATGCGCAACATTCTGCCACTTGAATATATTGTATCTGTCCTCCCAGAAGTTCAAAAGGAAGTGCATTTTATTTTCATATTAACCTCAGTGTTAATATAAAAATTGCCCAATCTGCCGATCCTGCCTGGTTTTCCTAGCTCTATTGATTCTTATTTTGTTAACTCTAACCTTGACCTCCGAACCTACAATTGTTAGGTGTCCTAACCACGATTTGACTTTCATATTAGTGTTTGCTTTACAGTGTCTAGGATGGAGTTACGTTGGCCCCGTAATCAATTAACAGACCTCGGTTGTACTATGTTGCGACAAAGCTGCAATGAGCTTGTGCCTGGACGTGCGATCCAAAGTTTGCTCCACTTCAGTCCTGCTTCCGACGTTACATTTCCACCTTCGGTACGAACTAAAAATAGGACATTAAAATCAACAGGATACGCGATGCAGGCATTTTTAACTGTGACTATGCAATGTTGACTTTACATTCTTGGCTGACGTTCCTCGATGTCCGGTAAAAATTAGGTGCTTTGTTGCCTTTCAAACCAGGTTAGCTCCTTCCCGGCCTGCCCTGCCGCCAGCGCTCTATCGAAAAACGCTCCTTTGACCATCGTTCCTGTTGTAGTAAACGAGTAAAAAGATGTAAAGCAGAAATGGAAAATTTGGAGTTATGCTGAAGTTTTGCTGAAGAAAAAAGTCCGGCCGCCGATGTCGGTGATGGTAAATGTGAGGGTAATGGAGAGGGCGAATTTAGCGGAATGTTCGTTTATCTGACGGCTGAGGGGAGGAAAAGTTTCCTGGTAAAGAAAAGGTGGGGTCCTATCCTGATTTGAAAACCAGCATGCTTTTTAAAAATAAAATCAAAGTATTTAACTGAGAGGTGGTGAATTCGGGCAAGTGATGGAGGTTGGGAGTCGGTGCCATTCCGTGGCAGATAGCAGAGACCTGGATGACGCTCAAATTAATGGAGGGTGCAAAACCTGTGGGGGCTGGAGAGAGTATCAGAAGATGAAATTTTTAAAATGCAGATTCTGGAAATCTGAGATAAATGAAAGCTGTAAAACCTTAGAAACTCTCAGCAGACCAGGATGCATCAGTGAAGAGAAAAAGTTACTGTTTCAATGAAGGATTCCAGACCTATTTCCCTTAACACGGATGTTACCTAAGCGCTGTATGTTTGCAATGTGGGGACTAGAATAGGCAGGACATGAACTTGACCAGTAAAGCAGACTGGTGTTATGGTGTCATCTTTGCGATGGCGTTGGTCTCCAACTGGTTGCAAAGAGCATGGTTCGTTTTCCAGTTGTTGCCATGGAGAGGCATGCAGCCAGTTTCTAGCAGTCGGGGATAATGGCGGGAACTCAGCTCAGGATTTTGCTCTTTCCAGTGTTTCACTGGAAGAACTCTGTCAACACAGTTACCGGATGTCGACTTTGTATACAAGGAAAGGGGTAAGCAGAGGTGGCGATGGAAGAGTTTTGGCCTGTGAACTAGAGGACACTGCCAGTGATTTCAGACGATATTTTGGGGGGCAGTACATAGATGGGAAATAAAAGTGTCCAATTGTAACACTGGATAACATGTAGTATCATTGGTAACAGTGTGGGGAGTTGCAGCTGATTCTCTATTACAGGAAGGTATTAGACCAGCTAAAACTGGTACTACCCTGGTGAGGAGAACATGGGTTCTCAGGAGAAATATTTCAATAAAAGGTGAGGAATATAGAAACTTATCACAATCATATGGGATGCCATTAATGACCTGGCTACTGTGTCAGGACAGAAATTTTACTGGAGAAATTAAGAGATTAGCTTTATTTGTCACATGTGCAGTGAACTGTCTTTCAATAACCAACGCAGTCCAAATATGAGCTGGGGGCAGGCACAAGCATTAACATGCTTTTAGGATAAACCACTGGCTAGCCACTAAACTACTGTGCATGGGAAACTTCAATACTTTCAGAAGAAAAGGTGTTTAGAAATAAGGCAGTTTTTTACATAAAGCAGAGATCACAAAGCAGGGAATCATTGCTACCCTCTGGCATAGGACCCAGGAAGCAGAGTGGCAAGAATAGAGTCTTGAAATAAGCAGGTGAAGGAAGGATAGACAGTACTGAGAAAGGGAGACAGTGAAGGAAACTAGTGAAAGTTAGGATGAAGGATGTAATCTTTACAGCCTTAATGTTTTTAAGATCTTCTGATGTAACATGCTTAGCTTAGAATCTTTTATCCCTAATGCACTGATATTGATATATCAGATAATATGCTACGCTTCCATTGTAGATGGAAGGTTTTTCAAACATGTTCATCCTAATGTTTTTTTAAAGAAAAATAGATGTTTAGTCCTACTGGGTGGCAGGGTGGAGATATGTCCCTACCAAAGGAGGTGTAAGGTGCTCTTTCCATCTGCTAGTCTGCTGTTCACCCTTGGGCAAAGTGTAGCACCTGCTTAGCACCCCCCCCCCCAATTCCATATCATGTGAAGCCACGGGGGCAGGCGGTGGATGGTCGTATGAGCAGCTGGTGTATATCACAGCGCCTGGTTATGCGACCGCTGACAACTGGGAGACAGTCTCTGAAGAGTATTGAGAATGGCTGGGGTCACCCATCCTGTAAAGATACTGCCCAGAAGAAGGCAATGGCAAACTATTTCTGTGAAAAAATTGTTAAGAATAATCATGGTTATGAGACCATAATCACCTACATCAAATAGCATGGCACATAATGACAAGATCAGATTGCAAGTGCTGGAAAACCATAGAACTGTCGGAATAAAGGCAAGGAAGGTTGGAGAAGGCATATGCTGGGCACATCAAATTGGCCATTTTCTGTGATATAAAACACAATATGATTTTCTGTGAAGCATCAATATAATTCTAAGTAGTACATTGAAATTCAGTCATTATCTAGAAAAGGAAAAGATTATTTTAAAATCAAAGCACCTGGGGAAACTCCACAGGGGAGAAACACACAAACTCTGCACTGACAGCAGTCCAGGTCAGGTTTGAACCCAGGTGTCACAAGCTGAGAGACAGCATCACTACCTGCTGCAGCATCATGCTGCCCGTTATTAAACAGCAATTAAGTGATTTAAGCAAAACAGTAGATGACTAAATTGTTCACATTAAAAATTCATAAAATGCTTTAAAATAGTTAAATAGATTTAAAAGTTAAAGTAAGATTCTTGTCATCTAAAATGCTGTTTCTGCTCCTGTCCTAACTTTATAGGAAGTTAGCATTTAGATTCACCAGCAAACCTGTGGGGAGTTCAGTAAGGTTATTCTCTCTTGCTGGGCTCATGTAGAATTCAGTGTCCCAGTGAGGCTGAGAAACCACTAGGGTGACCTGCCCAGCAAATCTGAGACTTCTGCGAATGCATGGGAGTCCCATACTTGCTAACATTTATGACAGTAAATGCCAGCAATTCTCTGTGAAACTGAAGGAAAAGTAGGATTTTTAAATAAAAAATAAGTCTAACTACTTATGTTTAGAAATATTTATGTCCAAGTACCTATACAAGGATAACTTTCAAACTGATTCAGTCTCTGACTTCTGAGCATATTATTTTTGTCCCTCAAATCAGAAATACTGAATTGAAATAATCGAGTGCTTTGAAAGGAAATTAATTCTTTCTGATAAGATATTTTTGACTCTACAAATAAAGAGCTAATCTGACGCACCCAAGGATATCAGTTTGTGTTCAATTAAGTTCCTAAGCAAATGTATGAGCTTAGCTCATATTTCTTTGCCAGCTCTTTGCTAGATTCATTGTTGTCGATATTACTTCCTATATTCTGTATCACCCCAGTGTAATTTTACAGCCAATCAAACTTTCCTGAACTTCCTGCTAATTCCCATTATACTTCCAACTCCCTGTTTAATACTGCTGCTGTTTATTTCAGTCCTTCTGGGTTGCTGATTCTTATTCATTTCAGGACTTACTTTCCCAAGCCAATGAGCAAAACTGTGGAAAATAAATTGGTTCTTTCAGATAATCAAATCATTAACTCTGCAACCTAAATGTACATGAACAGACTTGCATCAAGTAAACCAATTACACCCCAGTGTTGCACTTGAAGTTCATAACTGATAAGTGTAAATTACATGTCTGATCAACTCAAACAGAAAATGATGAATCAGCAAAGAGTTCCATTTAAACGTTCTGATCACTACCTCACTATTCCTCTTTGGTACTATTTGTTTTATACTTTTGTAACTTATAGCCACTTTTTAATGTCTTGCAATATATGGCTGCCACAAAACCAACAAATTGCATGACATATGTCAGTGGTAATGAAAGTGATTCTGATTTAAAGATACACTAAAAATGATAAAAGTTAGTTCTCTTGCATTCTAGTTCCTCTGAGAATAACTCAACACATAGCATAAAGGAATTACAAACAGTTACCCAAGCAGAAACAAACTAAACCAAAACCAGCAATTAGCTTTGAAGAAGCTCACAGCTTTTGAAACACCTTCTCATGGCAAATGACATTTCCTGTGGGAAACCTTTTGAGCAGCATTTTGCTTTAGTTTCATTTCTATCTAGTGCTTTATAAGACTTGTCATTGGTAGCCTAAAATGTTGTATATTTAATATTTCAGTAATATTTGAATAATGTTGTAAATAATATATATTGCTTGATTAACCATCTTTTGTTATTTAAATAATTCATTACGGGTTATATGTTAAAATACCTGAATAGTATATGTCATGACGTTACCACAAATTACATGTTTGCCTTACTTAAAGTAAAAATGGATTTAGACTCGCAATCTTAGCTGCCTTTTTTCCTTTCAATTAGTTTCATACTTTGGAGTTACAAAACACAACAGTGACAATGAGGTATTTTTAAAATAAACTCGAGATGGCCACCTACAGTACCTGTTGAAGTGCACTGTGACATTCAAGTTAAACAAGAGCACAGTGAAAAAAGGTTGAGTTTAAAAAAGCATAGCAGATTTTTTTTTCCTCTGGAGTAGCACATTTAACTTTGCAAAAGGAAAGACAAATTCACAGGTTCATAAACAGTGAGTATGAGGTAATAATAATCATATAAGAAAAAAGAGCAGAAATGGCTGACCAGAAAGATTGACATGTTTGATTACACAATGGATAACTGGCTCATGAATACTGAGCAAATTAAATAGCCAATGAGAAGTGTGTGCCAATTTTGCTGACTGCGTTGGTTTTAAAGGCATACAGTTTGCTTAGATGCTAAACTGCTCCAACCAAGCCAGTCAAAATGAGCTTTGTTAATATCAGGAAAATTTAGAACCAAAACCATTGCTGATTGCAGAATGCTTTAAGTTTCTTAAGCAGAATCGAAAAGGAGGGGAGTCCATTTCAGCTTGCATGGTTGAACTGATAATATTGCCTGAGCATTGTCAGTTTGGTAAGGAGTTCAATGACGCACTGAGAGATTGTTTCATTTATGGAATCTTACAACAAAGCATTCAAAAGTGGCTCCTAACTGAAGCATAATTTGCATTTTATAAAACAGTTGAAATAGCTGTATCAGTGGAAACAGTAGACAGAGATGGAATTGAGTTGCAGTCAGGAATGAAAGTGAGCGTGAACAAAATTGCAATGTCTAAACAGAAATTGGCTGGTCGAACAATTTGTGTTACCGTTGTGGGAGGGTTTCATACACCAGACCAATGCAGGCTTAAAGTTGAAACCTGCAGGAAATGCAACAAAGTAGACGCATACAAAGAGCATGTTGTGTGGAAAAAATTAAATGAACTGCAGTGGGAACAGAAAAAGTTAAAAAGTCCTGGTGCTGTTTCAAATTGAGCACTAATCTGCAATATGGCTTACACCTGAAGTTGACAAATTAATTAAAATGAAATTGGACACTGATTCAGCTGTTTCAGACATTACACAAAATGTGTTTGAACAGCATTTCAAAGGTACTAAACTGAAGCCTGCAGCTATCCAACTAAGAATTTATACTGGAGAAAAGATGACTCCTGTAGGAATAGCATTTGTAACGTTGAGATACAACCACCAACAAGACACATTGGGCTTCTGTGGTAAAAACAGGAGGGCCAACATTATGGGAGTGGGATTGACTGAGACAACTGCAGCTTGATTGGCGATCCATCCACCATTTGCATGCCACATCCCCTGTAATAGAATCAACTGAAAGGGAGCTAAGGAAGATATTGGATGATGCCACAACAGTGCTCAAGGATGGCATTGGAAAACTCAAACATATCAAGGGCAAAATAGAATTAAATAAAAATACTACTCACAAGATTTACAAAGCTCGTCTGGTTCCTTATGCCTTCTGTGATAAAGTAGCCACTGAGCTAGATCACGTGGAGGCTGAAGAAATTCTTCCCATGGTTGAGAGGATCCCATGGGCAATGCCAGTCATCCCAGAGGCCGAAAATAATGGGTCTGTCAGTGTCAGGATCTGTGGTGATTTTAAGGTCACCATCAACCCAGTACTGACTGTAGATCAATACCATCTGCCCAGGATAGAGGACATCTTTGCAAACCTGTCTGGAGGAAAACACTTCTGCAAAGTGGACTTATCTGAGGCCTACCTACTGATGGGGCTGGAAGAAGAGTCCATAAATACTCACACATTGCTTTATCACTATAATAGGCTTATTGCTGGAGTAGCATCTGCGCCTGCACTGTGGCAGAAAGCCATGGACCAGGTGCTGCAAGGCTGCCCAGGCACTCAATATTATCTGGATTACCTCAATGTTACCAGTAAGAATGACAAATAACATCTCCAAAATTTCAAGACAGTGTTAAAAAGATGATAAGATTATGGGTTCAGAGCATGACGCAACAAGTGTGAATTCCTTAAACCAAGCATCACTTACTGTGGTGACATCGTCAATACTCAAGGATTACCCAAGTGTGCTGGAAAAAAATTCAATCAGTTGTGGATTCCCCAAGGCCAAAGGACATGTTACAGTTGTGGTCCTCTTTAAAGTTTGTCAATCACTATAACAGGTTTCTGCCAAACCTGGCTACTGTGCTCCACCTCTTCAACTCATTACTACAGGTCAAGGGAAAATGGCAATGGACAAAGCAGTGTGAGATGGCTTTCCAAAAGGTAAGGGAAATGGTGACATCAGGCATTGTACTCACACATTAAGATACACATCGCCTGTGAAGTTTGCCTGTGACACCTTGCACTATAATACAGTATACTGTAGGTGAGTCATGTCACGTTATGAGTAATGGAAACGAATGTCCTATAGCCTTTGCATCATGCATCCTGACTACTGCAGGGAAAAAATTGCACACATTGACAGAGAGGACTTGAGTCTGGATTTGTGTTGTAAAATGTTTCAACCAGAACTTTTATGGAAGAGAATTTACCCTCGTTACTGATCATGAACTACCAGTAAATAACAGGAATTCTGCAGATGCTGGAAATTCAAGCAACATACATCAAAGTTGCTGGTGAACGCAGCAGGCCAAGCAGCATCTGTAGGAAGAGGTGCAGTCGACGTTTCAGGCCGAGACCCTTCGTCAGGACTAACTGAAGGAAGAGTGAGTAAGGGATTTGAAAGTTGGGGGGGGAGGGGGTGATCCAAAATGATAGGAGAAGACAGGAGGGGGAGGGATAGAGCCAAGAGCTGGACAGGTGATAGGCAAAAGGGGATACGAGAGGATCATGGGACAGGAGGTCCGGGAAGAAAGACAAGGGGGTGGGGTGACCCAGAGGATGGGCAAGAGGTATATTCAGAGGGACAGAGGGAGAAAAAGGAGAGTGAGAGAAAGAATGTGTGCATAAAAATGAGTAACAGATGGGGTACGAGGGGGAGGTGGGGCCTTAGCGGAAGTTAGAGAAGTCGATGTTCATGCCATCAGGTTGGAGGCTACCCAGACGGAATATAAGGTGTTGTTCCTCCAACCTGAGTGTGGCTTCATCTTTACAATAGAGGAGGCCGTGGATAGACATATCAGAATGGGAATGGGATGTGGAATTAAAATGTGTGGCCACTGGGAGATCCTGCTTTCTCTGGCGGACAGAGCGTAGATGTTCAGCAAAGCGGTCTCCCAGTCTGCGTCGGGTCTCGCCAATATATAAAAGGCCACATCGGGAGCACCGGACGCAGTATATCACCCCAGTCGACTCACAGGTGAAGTGATGCCTCACTTGGAAGGACTGTTTGGGGCCCTGAATGGTGGTAAGGGAGGAAGTGTAAGGGCATGTGTAGCACTTGTTCCGCTTACACGGATAAGTGCCAGGAGGGAGATCAGTGGGGAGGGATGGGGGGGACGAATGGATAAGGGAGTTGTGTAGGGAGCAATCCCTGCGGAATGCAGGGGGGGGGAGGGAAAGATGTGCTTAGTGGTGGGATCCCTTGCCGAGGCACAGCGACAACTCGCGGATACCTCCTCTTATTTACCCCTCAATCGTGACCCCACTAAGGAGCACCAGGCCATTGTCTCCCACACCATCACCGACTTTATCTGCACAGGGGATCTCCCATCCACTGCTACCAACCTTATAGTTCCCACACCCCGCACTTCCCGTTTCTACCTCCTACCCAAGATCCACAAACCTGCCTGCCCTGGCCGACCTATTGTCTCAGCTTGCTCCTGCCCCACCGAACTCATTTCTGCATACCTCGACACTGTTTTATCACCCCTTGTTCAATCCCTTCCGACCTATGTTCGTGACACTTCTCACGCTCTTAAACTTTTCAATGATTTTAAGTTCCCTGGCCCCCACCGCTTTATTTTCACCATGGATGTCCAGTCCTTATATACTTCCATCCCCCATCAGGAAGGTCTCAAAGCTCTACGCTTCTTTTTGGATTCCAGACCTAATCAGTTCCCCTCTACCACCACTCTGCTCCGTCTAGCGGAATTAGTCCTTACTCTTAATAATTTCTCATTTGGCTCCTCACACTTCCTCCAAACTAAAGGTGTAGTTATGGGCACCCGTATGGGTCCTAGCTATGCCTGCCTTTTTGTTGGGTTTGTGGAACAATCTATGTTCCGTGCCTATTCTGGTATCTGTCCCCCACTTTTCCTTCGCTACATCGACGACTGCATTGGCGCTGCTTCCTGCACGCATGCAGAACTTGTTGACTTTATTAACTTTGCCTCCAACTTTCACCCTGCCCTCAAGTTTACCTGGTCCATTTCCGACACCTCCCTCCCCTTTCCAGATCTTTCTGTCTCTGTCTCTGGAGACAGCTTATCCACTGATGTCTACTATAAGCCTACTGACTCTCACAGCTATCTGGACTATTCCTCTTCTCACCCTGTCTCTTGCAAAACCGCCATCCCCTTCTCGCAATTCCTCCGTCTCCGCCGCATCTGCTCTCAGGATGAGGCTTTTCATTCTAGGACGAGGGAGATGTCTTCCTTTTTTAAAGAAAGGGGCTTCCCTTCCTCCACTATCAACTCTGCTCTTAAACGCATCTCCCCCATTTCACGTACATCTGCTCTCACTCCATCCTCCCACCACCCCACTAGGAATAGGGTTCCCCTCGTCCTCACCTACCACCCCACCAGCCTCCAGGTCCAACATATTATTCTCCGTAACTTCTGCCACCTCCAACGGGATCCCACCACTAAGCACATCTTTCCCTCCCCCCCCTCTGCATTCCGCAGGGATCGCTCCCTGCACAACTCCCTTGTCCATTCGTCCCCCCCCATCCCTCCCCACTGATCTCCCTCCTGGCACTTATCCGTGTAAGCGGAACAAGTGCTACACATGCCCTTACACTTCCTCCCTTACCACCATTCAGGGCCCCAAACAGTCCTTCCAGGTGAGGCACCACTTCACCTGTGAGTCGACTGGGGTGATATACTGCGTCCGGTGCTCCCGATGTGGCCTTTTATATATTGGCGAGACCCGACGCAGACTGGGAGACCGCTTTGCTGAACATCTACGCTCTGTCCGCCAGAGAAAGCAGGATCTCCCAGTGGCCACACATTTTAATTCCACATCCCATTCCCATTCTGACATGTCTATCCACAGCCTCCTCTACTGTAAAAATGAAGCCACACTCAGGTTGGAGGAACAACACCTTGTATTCCGTCTGGGTAGCCTCCAACCTGATGGCATGAACATCAACTTCTCTAACTTCCGCTAAGGCCCCACCTCCCCCTCGTACCCCATCTGTTACTCATTTTTATGCACATATTCTTTCTCTCACTCTCCTTTTTCTCCCTCTGTCCCTCTGAATATACCTCTTGCCCATCCTCTGGGTCACCCCCCCCCCTTGTCTTTCTTCCCGGACCTCCTGTCCCATGATCCTCTCGTATCCCCTTTTGCCTATCACCTGTCCAGCTCTCGGCTCTATCCCTCCCCCTCCTGTCTTCTCCTATCATTTTGCATCTCCCCCTCCCCCTCCAACTTTCAAATCCCTTACTCACTCTTCCTTCAGTTAGTCCTGACGAAGGGTCTCGGCCTGAAACGTCGACTGCACCTCTTCCTACAGATGCTGCTTGGCCTGCTGCGTTCACCAGCAACTTTGATGAACTACCAGTGTCCATTTTCAACGTACAGAAGGGTGTTCCACTAACAGTATCAGTATGAATGCAGAGATGGGCTCTGTTTCTTGGAGGACACAATTACAAGATTGAATTCAAGAGGATGACTAATCATGGAAGTGTTGATGGATTGTCCTGTTTACCATTGGAAAAGGAAATAGCTGAAAAATTTACAAAAGAGGGCACTCCTGTTGACATATTTTCCCTAATGCAAATCAAATGTCTCCCTGTGACAGCAAAGATAATCCAAGGGAAATTAAAAAAAATACTCCACAATGTCTCAGGTCCACATGGCAACCCAAAGTGGCTGGAATATGCAGCAGAAATTCCAGTTCCCCCATTTTTACGAGTGTCAAAATGAACTTGCCGTTGATGGGGGCTACCTTATGTGGGGGATTGAAAGTTGTTCCATGCAAGCTGAGAGCTGAAGTGTTGCAGGGGCTATATGCTGGTCATCTAGGCAGCATTGGCTCGAAGCTTCTCTGGTGGCCGGGGATAGATCAGAAGATTGAGCAATTTGCCATGCATTGTTCAGGATGCCAACTTGTCTGGAAGATGCTGAGAGCAGCACCTCTCCATCCCTGAGAATGGCCTGCACTGTCCTGGCAGAGGACTGTTGCCAGACCATTCATGGGCACAAATTTCTTAGTAGAAGTAGATGCAGCTACAAAGTGGCCAGCCTCCACTACAGCCTTGCACACTGTCATGTATTGAGAAGCCTCTTCAAAGGAATGGCTTTTTAGAACACTTAGTCGGTGACAGATGACCACAGATTGTGGCAGAACAGTTTCAGTCATTCCTAAAAATGAATGGAACATGACATATTACATCTGCACCATACCACTAGGTTCCAAGGTTGTCAAGCCGAGGAGTGGTAGTGGGGGCAAGCTCCCGCTACCTAAAAGTGCTCCTCATGGCATGCACCTCAAATAGCCTCTGACAACCAAGTCCAACTCCTGGCCTTTTTGTGTGGCTTAGCCTCTAAGCCCAGCGGAACTGTTTTTACTGACAGGAGAAGGGGTGAAGTCAGGTCCTGGTGCCTTAAAACCAGTGCTTCGGGTAGATGGAGCTCGTCAGCTTGGGAAGGCAGTCCACCTAAGAGAGGGAAAACTCTGATTTCAAACCTCCGCTGCCTTGCGGCCATACCCACTCATGGGAAAGGCTTCGGGAGTAAACCCTGAGGACAAATCCGGAGCTGGAGTCCCTAAGGCAGTCCGATGTTGCCTTCAACCTCGCTCTGGCAACTCCTGCGATGACACTGGTGCCAAGCTGTATTGGCCCTTGCCCTTCCCTTGTACAACATCAGTGTGGTGGAGAGGGGAGACTTGCTGCATGGGCAACTGCCGGTCTTCCATACAACCTTGCCCAGTCCTGCGCCCTGGAGAACCCTTCCAGGCGCAGATCCATGGTCTCACGAGACTAACGGATGCCACCGTACCACCAGCAACAAATGGCTTGGTGGAAAGGTTGGTCCAGAGTCTAAAGAACACAGTGCAACCATTGTCAGCAAAACACACTACACTAACACTGAACCAGAAGCTCACCAATTTCCTCCTTGCATGACACAATGCAGCACACTCACCCGCTATGCTGTTCTTTGGCCAACCCTTGCGTTCACACTTTGATCTCCTAAACCCAAATCTCAGAAGGAGTATGCAGGACAAAGAGTTGAGACAAATTTAGGGCTCCTCAAAAAAGAAGGTTTGATGTTTCAATCCTGGACAAGCAGTCCTGGCAAGGGACTACAGAAGTGATGAAAAGTGGGTACTTCAAAAGACTCAGGACAGAAACTGGACCACTCTCCTACACAGTGGAGATTGCATCTGATACCATCTGGAGATAACACATTGACCAACTTTGGAGAGCAGAGTCAATTGTTAGAGTAGAAAGGTGAGGAGTGTTGTGTTTTTAATATTTCACTAATATTTGAATACTGTAAATATATTGTTTAAGCAAGCATTCTTTGTTTAAATAATTCATATGGGTTTTATGTAACAATACATGAATTGTGTATGTCATGATGTTACTATGTAATATGTGTGATATGGAGTAAAAACGGAGTTAGGTCCATATTCTCGTCTCCCTTGTTTTCCTTTCAATTAGTTTCATGTTTTGGAGTTACAAAACGCAACATAAAGCTTCCCTCATGACTTGTGACTTAGTTGCCAACAGCTTTGCCCATGAACTTTATTCCTATGGCACAAACAGCTGAGTCATACAAGATTCTTTAAACATCACTCGATAAAATGCAAATAAATATATGTAACTTTGCATGCAGTTAAGTACTAGAAAGAGAAATTAAACTTTATAATAAACTGGAAATTCGATACAGGGTTTCAACCTGAAATGTCAGCCATTCCTTTCCCCCAGTAGATGCTGCTTCACCTCTTGTGTTCCTCCAGGAGATTGTTCGTTGATCCAGATTTCAGCATCTATAGTCTTTTGTGGCTGAAACTCAGATTCGTCCAAGGAACTTGGAAATACTGTACATAGTAATAAAAGACTACATTTAATTTTTGTAGACTATCTAAACTAGTAAGCTAATTATTTTATATGATTTTGTTAACTGAATATTTATTATATTGCCAGTATCTTCATTGGCTTAATATTTCCATAATTCCTGCACTTCTTGCCATCCAAAGTAAAGGTATATCTCTGACAGGATCATGAATGGATCAGGGTTATTGGGATAACCACCCTCTCAGTGCTTAGTCTATTCACTATTCGCATTTCAGCAACAATATCTTCTATGTTTAGTTACTTTTTGGATCCCTGCATCGATATAAGTAACAACATTGTGGGCCAAGGGGCCTGTAATGTGCTATAGATACCTATGTTCTATGTTCTATTTAGTGACATGGTAGGACATTCCACTTTCTTTCCACTCAACAATCTGTAAAAAGGAAAATGTCCTGAAATAGAGACATGGTTTTAAAATAAATGGCCACCTATTTAAAGAAAGGTTGAGGAGTTTCTTCCTTTCCTAGGGTCTCGGATATCTGACTCTCTCTACTACAGAGTTATTGAATATATGCAAAGCAGAGACTAACATATAATTGAACTGCAAGGAAATCAGTGAGTATGGGCAGAGAGTGGGTAAGAACCCACAGTTAATTCACCAGAGTCCATCTTAATTTTAAAAATGTTGAGGTTTATTCTAACAGCACTAATCAGCATCATCATCATCATCATCATCAGGTGCCGTGCCCAGTTTGAGCTTTGACTGCCATGGCCCACACACTCCTGTTTCGGGTCAAGTGGATCAATTCATTGGTATTCATTTCCAGTTCTCTGGCTGCTGTCTCCATCATCATTTGTCTTTGCCTTCCTCTTGCTTTCTTCCCTTCAATCTTTCCCATAATTACTGTTCATTCTAATTCCTCTTTCCTAGTCACATGTCCGATGAAGTTACATTGCCTTTTCAAGATCTCGTACATTATTTCTCTTTTTGTGTTTGCTCTGTTCATGGCATCCTCATTAGATATTCATTTTGTCCATGACATTCTTTGTATCCTCCTCAAAAACCACATCTCTGCTGCTTCAATTCATGTCCTCATGTTACTGGATACTGTCCAACATTCTGAGCCATATAACATAACTGGATAAATGTAACACTTCAGTACTGCTGAACTGAGGCGGGTTGTCATAGAACATACATAGAACATAGAATAGTACAGCACTGTACAGGCCCTTCAGCCGACCCTTCAACTCTGCCTCCCATATACCCCCCCCACCTTAAATTCCTCCATATTCCTGTCTAGTAGTCTCTTAAATTTCACTAATGTATCTGCCTCCACCACTGACTCAGGCAGTGCATTCCACGCGCCAACCACTCTCTGAGTAAAAAAACCTTCCTCTAATATCCCCCTTGAACTTCCCACCCCTTACCTTAAAGCCATGTCCTCTTGTATTGAGCAGTGGTGCCCTGGGGAAGAGGCACCGACTATCCACTCTATCTATTCCTCTTAATATCTTGTACACCTCTATCATGTCTCCTCTCATCCTCCTTCTCTCCAGAGAGTAAAGCCCTAGCTCCCTTAATCTATGATCATAATGCATACTTTCTAAACCAGGCAGCATCCTGGTAAATCTCCTCTGTACCCTTTCCAATGCTTCCACATCCTTCCTATAGTGAGGTGACCAGAACTGGACACAGTACTCCAATTGTGGCCTAACCAGAGTTTTATAGAGCTGCATCATTACCCCGCGACTCTTAAACTCTATCCCTCGACTTATGAAAACTAACACTCCATAAGCTTTCTTAACTACCCTATCTACCTGTGAGGCAACTTTCAGGGATCTGTGGACATGTACCCCCTGATCCCTCTGCTCCTTCACAGTACCAAAAGTATCCTACCATTAAATTTGTACTCTGCCTTGGAGTTTGTCCTTCCAAAGTGTACCACCTCACGTGCCTAGTTTAGTATTGGTCAGTATACTCTTCATTCTCGTGAAGGTGTCTTTTGCCATCCCTATTCTTCTTTTGATGTCCATGTCGCACCTGCCATCTGATGTCACCCGGCTTCCTAAGTAGCAAAAGTTCTGTTCTTGTTTTATGTCTTCTCCGTTTATTCTCAGCCTACAGATAGGATTCGTCTTCTAATACACATTGTTATTAAGTATGCATGTAACGTAGTCAGTAAACTAATGATGCCAACAGAACTAATCTATTTAGTAGGAAGAAGTTTTGTGGAAGTATTTTGTTCTGTAATAAAAGAGCACTAGATTTCAGCGAGTACTTTATTCCACATGAGATGTCAAAAGACCAGCCTGTGCCTCCTATATATAAGAAAAAAATCCCAGGCCACAAATTAAAGAACAGCAAAAGAACTGTCTTATTGATTTATACTCAACTAACGTAACAGAATAAGTTTCCTTACTCTCTGAATACTAAGCTGATGGAACCCCTGTTTAGAATCGACAGCACATCAGTTATATTGATTTAAATAATGGTAAAAATTGAACAAGTGGTCTGTTCCACCAGATAAACGCAAACAACAGGAATTCTGCAAATGCTGGAAATTCAAGCAACACACATAACAGTTGCTGGTGAACGCAGCAGGCCAGGCAGCATCTCTAGGAAGAGGTGCAGTCGACGTTTCAGGCCGAGATCCTTCGTCAGGACCCACCAGATTACTGCCAGGAGCTGAATGCATAAATTTACCTCCAATTATCCCACAAACGCCATTTTGTGCCTTTAACAAAAAAAAATCCCAACGTGTTTTAAATCCAAGAAAGAAATGAAAATCCAACGAAGACGTGTGGGCTTGCTCTGCATGAATGGGTTGTTGCCTACACCCATTACAAGTCAGTAATAAATTCTTATTTTGTATACGGGAAAGGCAATATGTTAAACAAAATACAGAACATACTAGCAAAACTGCCAGTTGAACACCAACTGTGGTAAGAGAAACCAGTTAACATTTGGGATCAGGACCCATCCTTACAAGTGGAGGAGCTCCTGTGTAATTCTGTTTCAGATTCCAACATCTGTAGTTTTATTTGCCGAATGCTGTACAGACCGCTGTAAATTATTTGCGTATTCCGTTTTGTTTAATGGTGGAGTTCCTGAAAGATATTTAAATTCTATTTACATATAATTATGTAATCATCTTGCAACTTGGAGTCTGAACGTTTTTGAATAAGTAATGTAGGGTATAAATAAGCAGGGTTTCCCAGCTGATCGGTTCTTTTTGCCGCTGTGTCACTGTGAAGCTAGTGCAATAGCGCCACCCTGCGGATTTTTACGGCCAACCTGTGGCCCATTGAGAGCATTCATAACATTACAGAAGGAAAATTTTTCGAGGGTTTTAAGGAATTCTGAAAAGCCTTCGGTGAACGAGTAGATTTAACCTGTTTAGAAAATGCGCGCAAAAAGTGTGTCACTGGAGCTAGTAAATCATATGATTCGATTTTAGTATATCAGTAAGTGCTGAGATAATTTGAATAACAATAGTCGAAACAAAAGTAAAGCCAGAGATTTTTATTTGTTGAGATTGGAGATGAAGATGAGTAAAGTTATCCTCTCGATGATAACTTCACTCAACGTGTATTGAAGTAGTACAAGATAAAGCAATGATGCAGAATAAAGTGTAACAGTTACAGAGAAAATGCAGTGCAGGTAGAGAATAAGGTGTAAGATCATAACAAGGTAGATTCTGTGGTCAATAATCCATCTTATCATACTGGGGTACCATTCAATAGTCCTATAACAACAGGATAAAATCTGTCCTTGAGCCATAGGAAATTCTTCTCCAACTTCCTTGGCAATCCAAACTAATCTGCAAGAACCCTTTAGGTCTGGATAACATGATCAGTTGCTAAACCTTGTAAAAGAAGATTTCAACACAAACCGTGACCTATTAAGCTCTGGTTTAAAGAAATCTTGTGAATTAGTTTTCACCATACGAAATGGTATCCTGTTCCAGTGCCTTGCTACTGTCTTGGAAAATGACTGCACAGATTATCTAGTTTGTTCCTTGTATAATATGAGTGTGAGAGGGTGAAATAAATAGCAAGAAATAAATAGAACAAGAAATGTAGTCTACAGATGGGAAACTAAGATAGATACAAAAAGGTATGCATAGATCTATAGAATGAATATTAAGCAAGTTAGGTGGAGTGCAAGGGTAACTGACTGCATTATAGTGTGTCATAACGTTGACCTAGCTAAAATTAGACAGGAATGGTTCCAAATATTTATTTGTAGAAGGTGTTCAGAAAGGGGGAAACGCATATGGAGTAACAGTCTTGATTAAGGAAAATGTTTCGGGAAAGAGAATATACTGGAATACTCAAGGACAGGTTCTTTTTGTTTCATGTTACTAATTAATAGAGGAGTATGATTATACCATAGAAGCTGCTCTGTTGGTCATCAATCAGTGGGAGGATACTGAGGAGCAAATATGCAGAGAAATGTGTCAATGTGTCAGTTCCATAGAGTAGCAACAATGAGGGATTTCATCTATCCAAAAATAGGATGGGATAGAAATAGCACTGAGCAGAAAAGGGAGGTGTTCCTGAAACATGTTCAGGAGAAGCTTCAGTATGATCAGTAAATTGCTGGTCCTGTGAGGGAAAATGACACTGATGAATCTGAATCTGGGGATTGTCCCAGTACAAGTGGAGCAAATATCAAATATAAATTGGATTTAGACTTCGCCACCAGTTCTTTGGCCACTTTGCCAGCTTTCCCTGCCTTTACCATTCTGAGGAAAGTAGGAGCTAGCTGGCTGGTGACCCAACTGTCAATCCCTTGAGGAGAATCTAAGTTTGCCTGCTGTTAACTATAACCTATTGCCTCTGGTCCACATATCTGGGATATCATGGTTGGCCACAGTCCTATCACTGATCAGCCATTGCCTTCTTAATTCTAGCTCCGAGAAATTTGAAAAGGAATTAATTATCAAATGTTCCCATTTGTGTAAAATCCTTGAATATGTTCACAGAAAATGTCAACAGCCGTTTCCTTAAGTTTCCTTAAGGAAAGACTGGCACCTGGGGCATCAGGATTGGCAGCCCGGGCACCAGCTCAGAAGAGCACCCACCTCTTGAAGCTTCTAGTTTACATGGAGAACCATACCCTCGGGGTCCTCCGAGAGGGAGGGAGAATGATGGACCCAATCGGACGGATACAGTTAATTACAGGGAGCGACTACGACCAAGAGCTAGGATAAGAGGCTCTGAGTGTCCAGTGTGTTGATGTGGGAGAGCATTTTCCAGCATTAAAGGTTTACGAGTCCACCAAGCAAAGTTGAAGTGCTATTCCATCCCAGTGGATGAAGATGAGATTTCTTCACCAAGCACAGATGATGTGGTCTTTTCAACCACTGATTCACAAGCCACAGCGATTCGCTCTGGAGAGCGTCATCATACTCCAGGTCAGACGAGAGATAACCCAGGTCAGGTTTCAGACCACAGTACCCCGGTAGATTCTTCACGTGATGGCGGTGGTGAGGAGGTAGAGAAGAAGAGGAAGGTCAAGTGACCAGCAATGGCAGATGAGAAGGCTTGGCGTGTATTTGATGAGGATATCAGTATGATGTTAGAGAACACTCTCGGGAACATCAAAGAGAAAGTTGGAAGTGATGTGTGATATGATTTACGATGTTGGAAAGTACAGGTTTGGTTTGGTTGAGTTGAAGAAAACAAATCCTACACAGCAACCAAGCAGGCGCCAGAAGGAGATTGATAGATTGAGGAGAGAGCTTAGATTGTTGAGACAGAGGTGGAAGGTAGCAAGTGAGGGTGACAAGCCAGAGCTTGCTGATCTCCAAGAGCATTTTTGAATAAAGTTAGCATCACTCCGTCGTGCAGAGTCACAACGTAAAAAGAGAAAGAAGAGAGAGAAGGCAAGAAAGTCGTTCTTTGAGAACCCTCACGAGTTCACAAAGAAACTGTTTGAACAAAGTAAGAGCGGGCAGCTTAACATCTCTCAACAAGAACTTGAGGATCACCTGGCAAGCACTTACTCTAACGAACAGCGGGAGGCTCCTTTGCTTGACATTTCAGGGCTTGTGAAGCCTACCAAGCCAAGAGTGAAGTTCAATCTGTCAGAACCCAAACTGGCAGAAGTCGAACGGTTCATCAGAAAGGCAAGGTCAGGCTCAGTGTCAGGACCTAATGGAGTGCCGTATAAGGTGTTCAAGAAGTGTGAACAGCTGAGGAAATACTTGTGGAGATTGTTAAAGGTGGTGTGGAGACAAGGTGTTGTTCCTTTGTCATGGAGTGAGGCTGAAGGAGTATACATCCCGAAGGAAGAGAATTCTTCTACATTGAATCAGTTCCGACCAATTTCACTCCTGAATGTAGAGGGGAAGATTATGTTTGGCATTCTGGCAGAAAGAATATCTTCATTTGTGATTGAAAATGGATTAGTAAATACATCTGTGCAGAAGGCAGGAATACCAGGCTTCCCAGGATGCCTTGAACATTCTAGTATGATATGGCATACCATCCAGGAGTCAAAAAGGTTGAGAAGAAATCTGGCTGTAGTTTGGCTTGATCTGGCAAATGCATATGGTTCTGTTCTGCATGTCCCGAATGAGTTTGCGATGGAATTCCTATGGATTCCAGCTAAGGTGAAGAACTTTGTTATGCAGTACTACAGCAATTTCCGGATGAGGTTTTCCACTCAGCAGTTTACAACTAGGTGGCAGAGCTTGGATGTTGGAGTCCCAATGGGATGTGCGATTTCACCCATCCTTTTTGTGTTAGCCATGGAGGTTATTGTGAGGGCTGCAGAATCAATGGGACCAGGTGCCGCACTTGATGGCGGAGAGGAGTTACCACCAATACGAGCGTTCATGGGAGGATCTTACCCTTTTGGGTCCCCGCACAGAGGCAGTGGAAAATGTACTATCTAGACTCGAGGAGCTAATGGATTGGGGAAAAATGAAGTTCAAGACCAAGAAGTCAAGGAGCCTTGTTCTTAGGAGAGGAAAGCTGGTTGACTTTCATTTCACCCTTTGTGGAGAGGAGATTCCATCCATTCAGGACCAACCAGTTAAGAGCCTCGGGCGATGGTACACAGAGGAGCTGAGAGACATCAAGAGGGTTCAAGAGACAGGAGAACAGATCAGCAGAGGTCTGATGTCTGTTGACGAGTGAGGCTTGCCTGGCAAGTTGAAGTTGTGGTGCTTACAGTACGGACTGATGCCATGGATAATGTGGTCACTAACTGCCTATGAAGTGGCAATGTCCCATGTTGAGGCAATGGAACGGAAGATCAACAAGTATGTGAAGAAGTGGCTTGGAGTACTGAGCAGCCTCACCAATGTTGTAGTCCACAGTAGCCAGACAAAGCTTACCATCCCAGTGCAATCCCTTGCTGAGGAGGTCAAGGTAACCAAGGTAAGATCATTCTTGATGCTTCGAGACTCAAAAGACCCTGTCACCAAGAACACCCAGCCGGATGTGAGATCAGGCAGGAAGTGGTCAGCCCGTGTAGCAGTTGATGAGGCAGAGTCCAGATTGAAGCACAAGGAGACGGTTGGGGCTATCCAGCTAGGCCGCCAGGGACTTGGATGGACAACCCACAAGTGGTGGTCATCTTCTACAGGTAAGGAGCACCGTGAGCCTCTAACACAAGAAATATGAGAGGTAGAAGAGGAGAAGAGGTTAACTAAAGCAGCTGGCCTGGCCAAACAAGGGGCTTGGACCCGGTGGGAAAGTGTTGAACAACGACACCTATCTTGGAATGTTCTGTGGCAGATGGAACCGTTCCGCATTTCTTTTTTATGCAGAGCAGCGTACGATCTGCTCCCAACACCTGCCAACCTCAACACCTGGTATGAAGATAAGACAGACAGGTGTGCTGCTTGTGGCGAGAAGGGAACACTTCAACATATCTTGAGTGCATGCAGAGTCAATCTTTCCAGCGGCATGTACACGTGGAGACATAACAACGTTCTCAAAGTTGTAACAGAAGTGGTTGAGCAGAGAGTACTGCAGCACAACTTATCTCATGCCCCATGCTGCACAGAACATCGCATATCATTTGTGAAAGAAGGCTCCAAGTCAAGGGTGTACAGCATAGGCTCACGATCAAGCATACTTTCTTCAGCCAATGATTGCTGTGTCAAGGCTGACTTGGACGGGAAAGACAGTTTCCCGGAGCAAATAGCTTTCAGAACATTGTGTCCAGATATAATCGTATGGTCTGACACCAGTAGAGAAGCGGTTATTGGTGAACTCACAGTCCCCTGGGAAGACGACATCGATGAAGCCCATGAGCACAAGTTAACCAAGTATGCAGAGTTAAGATCAGAGTGCAGAGACAGAGGGTGGAAGGTATCATGCTATCCATTCGAAGTAGGCTGCCGTGGGTTTATTGCGTTCACTCTCCAGAAGTGGCTGCGTGACCTTGGCTTCACTAGAAGAGAGATCAAGTCAACCAGCAGGGCTGTAGCTGAGGCAGCAGTGAAAGGATCAGCATGGGTGTGGACCAGGTATGTCCAGAGGGGCAAATAGTCAGACATTGTATATATATCTTGCAAACACTTCAGTAGTTGCATAGACACCTGAAGAGCAGACTATCTGTTGGATGGAAGTGACCAACAACTCTGATAGAGGCAGATGCCAAGTTTTTAAGCTCACCAGTGGGAGGTGGTGCTTTAGCACTGCTGGCCCACCACCTCGAAGGAGTCTTGATCATAAGCGGGCTGAAACTCCTGAAGACAGGTGGCAGATCAACTGATGATCCCACTGGTGATAGCACAGGACAGTTAGCATTTTAGTCCATGTGTATTTTATAACTCAGCATGTAATGAACACAGTAGTATAAAGGTAACTGATGCAGAGGAGTTATAGTATTTTGCCGGCTTTTAATGGACTCTATCAACATTTCCCTGGTGTCCAATATTTCTCCATTAATGTTGTTGGAGAGATCCACCATATAAACTTGTTTCCTTTTTCATCATCTTTTTGACAGTTCACATCTTGAATACACTTTTTCATGCAATTCTGTTCAACTGGCCACAGTTGATTGTCACTGAAGCTAAAACATATACAATTCCAATCATGAGTTCAGTCATTGGGATCTACTGCAGAATGGAATGAGGGAAAGATTGCCAACATGTCAAGCTACACTAAAATACACATAGACCTAATAATAATAATAACTATTATAATCCTCTTCAGCCTAAATAGTGGGTCAATGAGTGAACAAATTCTCTCCGGGTAATTTCAAGGTAAATCAAAACCAGATGTACATGTAGCTCAGTCACATTATAGCATTTAGAAATTGATAGAGAAAATTGCTGTCACTTTTCCAACAGAGAGTTCTGCTAAGAGAATAAAATGATACTGTCAAAAATGATCACACCAAGGTGAAGTGATTAAGCTGATACAGTGTCAAAGACTCTGAAGGCACTTCTTATCGATTCAGAATGTACCTTTCATTTTATAAATTCCATTTCACTTTATGGAAAGTTATTCATGGACAGAAGAATGTTATCTGTTGTAAGAATTGCAAGAACTATTAAACATGCCATGTCCCATTGGTTCCATGTTCCATTTTCAGACCAAATAAATCATATTCCCAAAATTGAGGACTCCAATGTACCATTCTTATGCAGTTACGTTAAATGCATAATATTGTACACAAAGACTATTTTTCTGCAAATTTTCACCCATTGTTTCAACATCAAATAGCACTCATAATACTAGAATTACAGACATTCCACCTCTCCCGGAAGTTCCGGGAGTCTCCTGCATATTAATAGTGGCTCCCTGATGCCCGCAAATTATATACAATATCATGGAAATCAATTTTTTTGAGAGCGAGCGAGAGAAAGCAAGAGAGAGCGCGAGAGCAACCATGAGAGAGAGTGAGTGCGCACGAGAGAGAGTAAGAGCAAGCAAGAGAGAGTGCGAGAGCAACCACGAGAGAGAGAGCGCGCGAGAGAGAGAGCGAGAGCAAGCAAGCGAGCGAGACAAAACAAGCGAGAGAGCGAGAGAAAGCAAGCGAGTGAGCGAGAGCGAAAGCAAGCGAGAGCACTTGAGAGCGCGAGCGAGAACGCGCCATGGCAGAGTGTTCCAAAAAATATAAAACGTACGTCACCCCAGACTACACTAAAGTGTACCCCTGTCTAATAGGGGTCAAAATAATGACAGTGTTGCTCGCTGCACTGTTTGCAACAGTGACTTTTCTATTGCCCATGGTGGGTTAAGACTGTAAAAGACATGTTGAGGTGAGTTTAACAGGTGTCATTCGTTCATTAGCATAGCTAACGTTATTTAAACTAGCTGGCTAGCTGCTAAGGAGCTACTCTATTGCAGACATCCCACCTCTCCCGGGAGTCTGCCACAGATTGATGGTGCTACCTCCCTGAAATGCGTTTTTGCAGGGTGGGATGTCTGGAATTAAAAAAAATAGTGTAGCTGAGAAATATGAAACAAGTTCCTTTCCATTCTGGGTCAAGTTAAAGAGAATTCTTTTGATAAATCAATCTTGTTTTGCAGTTCCAAGTAGCTTTACTGACAACGTCCAATGATGAAAGGCAGTATTCACCATGAAGTTATATGTAATATGAGTGAAGTTTCCGCTATGTGCTTGAAACTTTATAACTATCATGAACAGTAAAGTTGAACCAATCTGCGCAGTGAAGGAGAAACAACAGGAATTCTGCAGATGCTGGAAATTCAAGCAACACACATCAAAGTTGCTGGTGATCGCAGCAGGCCAGGCAGCATCTATAGGAAGAGGCGCAGTCGACGTTTCAGGCCGAGACCCTTCGTCCTGACGAAGGGTCTCGGCCTGAAACGTCGACTGCGCCTCTTCCTATAGATGCTGCCTGGCCTGCTGCGTTCACCAGCAACTTTGATGTGTGTTGAGTGAAGGAGAAAGTTGGGTTAGTCAGATGCTGTAATGTTACTTAATATAATTTGTTATATAGCATAAACTTGGATAAATTTGACATGAAAGTGAGAAATTCATTGGGTATGTTGTTTTCCCATTCTTTTCAATAGTAAGGTAAAAACAGAAGCTGCTGTAAAAACTCAGCAAGTCCAACAGCATCAGTAGAAAGAGAAACAAGGCCAACGTTTAAGGTCAACAATTCTAGTGATCTTCACAGATTTTCCCTGAGCTGCTGCATATTCCCAGCATCTTTTGTTTTTGCTTTTATCTTAGATTTTCAGCACGTACAACTATTTTGATTTTCATTTGGTTATTTGAGACAGGTGACCTTATTTAAATTCACTAGTGATCCCCCAAGGAATCGATTACTTAAAAAAAATGTTTGAAGGGGATTGGTACAGCCCAGCTACCTGCAAATTTAGGGTATGAGACAGAACGTCATGATCATAGAAGGCGAGGTACGAAGATATCAGAAGAACATTATTCTTTTTGGTATGGTTTCCGGGGACTTGTAAAAATAATTTCCATGAACCATAGAATACATCAGAACCATTTTGCATTAATTTAACTACAAGGGATGTTTCCTGTGAAATAAGTTATTTTATTTCAGATTATACTCTGAAAATGAATTCTTCTCTAAAAACAGGCAAAAATAGATTGCATTAAAATTGTACTAGAAATTAGTAAAAATTGGCAATATAAACAGAATAGTTGATTGTCATTATTATCATTTAGAAGAAATTATTCATCAGATCTTTCACTGGAATTAATTAATGCAATTTACTGCTTTTGGTAGGAAGCTACTGTACATCTCCATTCTTCTGTGGGCTAAATACTTTAGGACCCATTGCTTAATTTTCTTTCCTGAAGAAGTAATATAAGTTTCACTAACTTATCATTATAACATGAGACCTGGTTTCATTTATACTATAGTTATCCAAAATCTAAATCTAGCCATTGCTCAATTTTTCCTTTTGGAATATAGCAAGTCAGTTGTCTTTGTTATTCATTATGACAAGACATATTTAATATAAAATTACTCCTGATAATTTCCTTTCCAGTTTGTTACTCCTGGAGGGCATTATGCTTCAAAATTGCAAGGAAATAGTTGGGGTCTTGCATTCATGCTTACCAGTTGGCAATATTTTTCTTAAAAAATCTTTTCTTTAATCACAGGTTAGCTAGCACAGACAGAAGATTTCAGAAAATGTCCCATTATTCGTTTTATAGCAACTAATTTTTTTTTTAGATTTCTAGTTGAAACTGCCAATGAAGATACCTGTTTCGCAGAACATGCACGTTGGCATTTTCAGAGCAATGTACATGAGCCACATAAAATCATACCATGCTGGGACAAAGAGATGGCTGTGTCAATTCACTAATGCATTGTCAGGACACTTATCACATCTTTGCTTTTATTCCATAACTGATGTGAACTTGAGATTGCTGGCTGAAGTAGGTGCATGAGGCAAATTCAGCAAAATAAAGTGAGAGCAGATCTGGAGTTTTCTGAAATAATGTTGCTGGTGCAATTTCTTTGATTTCTGTGATTGTGACCTCTATAATTTGTTTGGTGAAGTGATATAAAGGTGCAGAACTACCGAGTCGCATTTATGAGTTCTGTACAGATATTTGCTGAGCTAATAATAGACTATTCAAGGGCTCTACCAACTTTTATCAGCATCTCCCTGAGAGGAGATCAATAGTAGACAAGGCTTCTGTGTGTAATTGCTATTTTTAATCCCAGTTGAAAAGTGTGTTTTGAAGTTTGCACAGAGGAGATTTGGCATGGTTGTAATCTATAGTGTGAAAGACTGGTGTCATATGCTTAGGCTCACGTGTATAACCAGTGCCCTTTCATAGGAAGAACAGAATTGTGAGCTAATTAGAAAAAAATATCAATTATTTTGTTGGTTCATATTGACCTGGATCAATTTTAAGTTTGGCGCTTATCAAACAGTTCGTTCTTTTTCGTTCAGTTTTGTACTTTGTGATTTTTGTTCCTTATACATTTTGAAATATTGCCTGATTTATTAAGTTTCTGAAATTATATACATCAATAAATTGTAAATCACACTTGAAAATAAGAAATATTTCATAGTTGATGTTTAAATAACTTTATTGGAGTGCTTTATTAATTCTCTCTCTGCCCACTATAGAAGTCATGACAACAATAACTAACCCTCAGAATCGTCATTGTCCTGTTGGATTTTTCCCATGCGGGAATATCTCACTATGTCTGCCGCAGCACCTGCATTGCAATAAAATTGAAGACTGTGAAAATGGAGCTGACGAGGAAAACTGTGGTAATGCATGTTTTTATCGCATGAAATGGTGTAAACTGTCCTGTGTGTACTGGTTAGGAAAATCCAAAGTTGGAAAATTAAATGTAATTTGGCATGTTGTTACATTTTACTTGAGTGTGGGAATGTGGCCTCAGTATTCAGTGTTTAAGTTGCCAATTCAGCAAAGTTGTGGGATTACCATACATCAGGGGTCCCCAACCTTTTTTGCACCGCGGACTGGTTTAATATTGACACTATTCTTGCGGACCAGCCGACCCGGGGGCGGGGGGTGGGTGGTTTGTCAAGTAGGGTTAAACTCACCTCAACATGTCTTTTACAGTTAGGGTTGCCAACTTTCTCACTCCCAAATAAGGGACAAAAGTAGCAGTCAAATCCCGGAACACTTTACCCCAGGAAAGACTACCATGACCATGAAGCCATGCGCAGGCACCTGTGTGCACATGCGTGACGTGCGCATGTGATGTGCGCATGCGCGCACGTGCCGATTTTTTTTCCCCCACAAATTGGTTTTGCCTTCATCTTCCCGGCTATACTGTACATACATTATTTCTACTTTATATAGGCTGTGTATTTATCATATCATTCCTACTTTTACTATATGTTAGTATTATTTATTTTTGGTTCTATGTGTTATTTGGTATGATTTGTTAGGTTATTTTTTGGTGTCTGGGAACGCTCAAAAAATTTTCCCATATAAATTAATGGCAATTGCTTCTTCACTTTACACCATTTTGGCATGAAAGGTTTCAAAGGAATGCTCTACCTTAGCGGGGGAAATACAGGACAAGGGCAGCCGTTATGGGACAAACCAATTTAGCCCAATATACGGGATGTCCCGGCAAATATGGGACAATTGGCAACCCTATGTTCAAGTTCAACAGTGTCAGGGAATGAGGAAAGGTGCAGCTGACTCATATCGTTTCCTCACGGCCCAGTAGCACATGCTTTGCGGCCCAGTACCGGGCCACGGCCCGGTGGTTGGGGACCGCTGCTGTACATGACATTGCAAATTTACCAAGTAATGTACTTCCTTACCTTAGAATATATATGGCGCCTTTTCTTACTTTTCATGAATATACTGGATGAATTTCTCCGTGGATAACTATTAGGAACCAATACACAGTTCTGTAGTACTATTGGCAGTGTTTTAATTTGTTCTGTATTTCATTTAAATATATAATTTGTTACACAGTTAAACAGTACGTTATCTTTGTTTCGTATCTTTTAAAATTTTTCCTTGAAACTTTGGCTAATTAGTGCAGCTGCTTAATTGGGCCAATATATATTGGTCACAAAGTGTCCCAATGAACTGGAATCCACTGTATTAAAATATGAACTGACTTTATAATTTATGTAATTTACTGTACCAAGAGTTGCAGAAATCAGGATGCTGTTGAAGTTTCTGTTTTTCTACTCTGATGTAACCAAATAATTGCTTATATTAATGTCATTCGTAATCCTTAGTTTACAAGGCCTTTTGTTCCCGACTCAGCATTAGTTACATTTTGTTTCTGAAAGTTATTACAATGTGCTTTCCTGTCTTTCCTTTTAGATGATGATACTGGTTTCGCAGTTACGTTTGAAACCTATTTTAGGCCAACTCACAATAAATTGTCAGAAGATTGCTGTAAGTGATTGAGTTACTCCAAACATGTTTATGTGTCTGAGGATTGTTTTAAAACTGGAACCTATTTCTTGACAGAAGAATAATACTCTGACATTCTAGAAATAAATTTGGAATGATGAAGTGAACTATAAAGGTTTTGCACATGCCTGGAAGTAAAATAAAAATGTTGTAATTTTCATAATTTTGGATCGTTATTAACATAGAGATTGGTGGGGTTAGGAAACCATTTCTAGCTTTGGATTTCATGGTGACAAATTTCTGCTGACTGATTCTAGTCAGAATTGTTGGACAGACTTAATCCAATGGCCTTCTGATGGAATCTGTCCAAGATACAAACAATTTTCATGTTGTGTTTCACTTGCACCAAAATACTTTTGAGCAGCTCACAGGTCAGAGATGGATGAAAATACAATGTTTTTAGTGAAGAGTCCGCATAATAAAACTAGTTGAAGAACAGAGAAAGAATATTGACCATAAGACCATAAGACATTGGAGCAGAATTAGGCCATTTGGCCCATTGAGTCTGCTCAGCCATTCAATCTTGGTTGATCCTTTTTTTCCTCTCCTCCTCAATCCCAGTTCCCGGCTTTCTCCCCGTAACCTTTGATGCCATGTCCAATCAAAAACCTGTCTATCTCTGCCGTAAATACATCCAACGACCTGCCCTCCACGGCTGCATGTGGCAACAAATTCCACAAATTCACCACCTTTGGCTAAAGAAATTTCTTCACATCTCTGTTTTGAAAGGGCAGCCTTCTATCCTGAGGCTGTGCCCTAGACTCTCCCACCACAGGAAACACCCTTTCCACATCTATTCTGTCTAGGCCTTTCAACATTCGAAACTTTTCAATGAGATACCCCTCCATCCTTCTGAATTCCAGTGAGTACAGACCCAGAGCCACCAAATGTTCCTCGTATGATAACCCTTTCATTCCTGGAATCATCCTTGTAAACCTCCTCTGGACCCTCTCCAATGCCAGCACATCTTTTCTAAGACGATGGGCCCAAAACTGTTCACAATACTCATGGTGAGGCCTCGCCAGTGCCTTATAAAGCCTCAGCATCACATCCCTGCTCTTGTATTCTAGACCACTTGAAATGAATGCTAACATGGCATTTGCCTTCCTCACCACCGACTCAATCTGCAAGTTAACCTTCAGGGTGTTCTGCACAAGGACTCCCAAGTTCCTTTGCATCTCAGATTCCTGGATTTTCTCCCTGTTTAGAAAATAGTCCGCACATTTATTCCTACTACCAAAGTGAATGACCATGCATTTTCCAACATTGTATTTCATTTGCCACTTTCTTGCCCGTTCTCCTAATCTGTCTAAGTCCTTCTGCATCCTACCTGTTTCCTCAACACTACCTGCCCCTCCACCAATCTTCATATCATCTGCAAACTTGACAACAAAGCCATCTATTCTATCATCTAAATCATTTATGTACAGCATAAAAGGAAGTGGTCCCAACACCGACCCCTGCAGAACACCGCTAAGCACTGGCAGCTAACCAGAAAAAGATAATTTTATTTCCATTTGCTGCCTTCTACCAATCAGCCAATGCTCCAACCATGTTAGTAACTTTCCTGTAATACCACAGGCTCTTAACTTGGTAAGCAGTCTCATGTGTGGCACCTTGTCAAAGGCATTTTGAAAGTCCAAACATACAACATTCGCTGCATCCCCTTTATCTATCCTACTTGTAATCTCCTCAAAGAATTTCAACAGGTTTGTCAGGCAGGATTTTCCCTGAAGGAAACCATGCTGACTTAGTACTATCTTGTCCTGTGTCACCAAATACTCCATCACCTCATTCTTAAAAATTGACTCTAACATCTTCCCAACCACTGAGGTCAGGTTAACTGGTGTATAATTTCCTTTCTGCTGCCTTCCTCCTTTCTTAAAGTGTGGAGTGATGACTCTATTGAGGATGTACAAGCTTCACAGAGGCTGATATTTTGATGGGCTTGAATGCTATTTTTGATCAATGAATTCATTTTTGGCCATTGTTGTATTTGAGCATTCTGCGGAAACCTGGCAGATAGAACGCCTAGAATCAAGACCAGTGAAGCATCACTGAGTGGAACATATGTAAATCATTCTCTACTAACTGGTATGCTAAAAATACTAGAACTGGGATAAAACTTCAATTTTACAAATTTCATTTACAATGATCATTTTGCTATATCAAAATATCTCAAGGAGCATCACAAAAATGCATTCAAATAAAAGTTAGCACTGCAGTAAAAGGAGATATTCAAAACTGAGTCAAAGGAGAGTTTGTAAGGGATCTTAAAGGAGATGAAGAAGATGGAGAGATCTAGAGATGCACATCTACAGATTAGGGCAGGCTAAAGGCAGAGTGCCCAATTATGGAGCAAAATAATTTGTAGATGAAACATTAAGCTGGAGTTGGATGGGTAAAGGGGTCATGGAAGGTTTCAGACTGGATGAGATTTGGGAAAGTTGAGACGATGAAGAGATTTGAACACAAAGATGAAATTTTACATAGAATTTAGAAACATGTAAACATTTCAGTTAGGAGCAGGATAGATCATTTGTTTTCTCAAGCCAATTCATTAATTTAATAAAATCCCAGCATACTTACTTAAAACTTCAGCTATGTTACACCCATCTATCAGGGATAATCTTTCACTCCTCACTTATCAAATATCCATCTACCACTGTTATGAAAATATTTAAAATCTCTGCGTTTACTACTCTTTCGAGGAGAAGGCTTCAAAAGAAACTTGACCATTTGAAAGAAAACATTACATTTCATCTCTCTATTAAGTAGGTGATTCTAATCTTTAAACTATGATCCCTAGGACGAGATGCTTCCCCAAGACAAAATATCTGCTCTTTCCACCTGTTAAGACCCCTCAAAATTGTAAATGTTTCAATTAAGTTTCCTCTCATCCTCCTAAACTCCAATGGCTTTAAGCATAAGCTGTCCTCACAAGACAGTCTGCTCATTTAATATACTGGTCTAGTGTATCTTCTCTGAACCACTTCCAATACATTAACATCCTTCCTTAAATAAAGGCCAAGACTATAAACAGTAGTCCAGGTGGTTTCATCAGTGCTTTATGTAACTGAAGCAGAACCACCCTATTTTTTGTAGTTGATTTGCCTAGCAATAAATTACAATATTATGATAGTTTTCCTCATTACTCAAAACATGAACTGAAGTGCCCAAATCAGAGAGCTCTACAATCTTTCACCATCTGGATAAAATGCAATTTTGCTGCTCCCGCCAAAATGGATAATTTATCATTTCTCCACTTTATTCTTCTATTGCAGACCTTTGTTTACTCACTTAATCTGTCTCTAATGCTTTGAAGCCTCCTTGTATCTTCTGCACAGTTCCGTCTTCCTATCTATATTTGTGTCATCAGCAAATGTAGCAACTAGGCTTTCAGTGCCTTTGTCCAATAAATCGTAGAAAGATTAGGCCCAATTCTTAAGGCACACACACACACACACGATGCCAGAGGAACTCAGCAGGTCAGGAAGCATCTATAGAAAGGAATAAAAGGCTTCTTGTATCTTCTTTCATCTTGCCAAACAGATAACTATTTATGCCTACTCTGTTTCCAGTTAGTCAGCCAATCTGATATCAGTATGTTGTATCCTAATCAATGAGCTTTGTTTTCAGCAGTAAATCTGATGTGTCAATTTATCATAAGCCTTCTGAAAACCCATATCCACTACAATCCCTTTTATCTATAGCCCATTACTTCTCCAAAGGACTCCAATAAATTGATCAAATTTGATTTCCCTTTCACAAAACTTTGTTGAATTTCTCTGATCACTTCCAAGTTTTTTTTTCTCTAAGCACAATGTGATACCATCTTTCATAATATGTTGCAACATTTTCCCTACATCTGATGTTAGGTTAATTCGCCTGTCATTTTCTGCTTTCTTCCTCCTCCCTTTTTGAAAAAAATTAATTAAATAGTTAATTTCAAAACCTTTGCCTATTCTTTCTGGAATTAGTGGGAGCTCCATAAACAGCATGTAAAAGTCTTTTTGAAATGCCACAGTTTCATTGTGAATGACCATCTCCCAAGTTAGCTTTAGTTCAAATTGAACCATCCAGAATATAAATATTCTAATCTACTTGAACTTTTTTTTTCCATTTCTCATATCAATTTGCAGAGAATCAAGCTTGATTAGCAATATAACAATTAATGTGTTTTGAATATGATTCTTAATTTACAGTACTTCAACATTTCCCACAAATATGTGATTGCAAAGAAACACAAATGAAATGTGAGAACAAGAAACTACACAAAGTGCCGCAGGTTTCAGGAAATGTGACTTTTCTGTAAGTAATTCTATTTATGTTTTGTTTTGTAAGTTTATTTATTGGCCATGACAGGAAATAAAAGCATTTATTTGCATTAAAACTCTTAAGTGTGGGATTTTCATCCTTGAAGTGTAACAATTCTATATGAAAAAATAATACAAGGTAACAATTTAGAAAGAATGTGTTTTTGCAACATTGCTAAGAGTGTTTTCAGTTTATTATAATACAGTATAATGATGTGGAAAGAATTGGTTAGAACATTGTTCTTCGAAATGCTGTCTTCTGGCGAGTGAAACAGATAGCAAAGGAAACCAATGGTCTGACAGTTTGTTGTCTACAGTTTTTCACAGTGTGTCCCAATTGACCAGGTATGCAGGAGCCGTGTCTAGCTCTTGAAACTCAAACGCAGTGTATCCGAGCTTGAAGACTTGCTGGATTGCCACAGAACAAATATAGGCTGAAAACATAATGTGATGCAATTTGTAGAAACCTTGCAAATGGATGTCAATTTGGAAGGAAGTGAAGGTAGGAAAGGCAGAAATAGAGAACAATAGTAGAAATGTAGCTGTCTTGGGGATTCAATAGAATGGCAGTAACCTAGCTACCACCATAAGTTTCATATGATGTATTTTCACCCCGGCGTCAATCTAAAGGACAGCAATTAATGTGGCACATTTAGGGTGGGGGTAGTGCGCAGGGAGAACACCCAGAAGCTGTGATCCCAATGAGAACCAATACCACAGGAAGAAATGTATAAAGGTGAGTTTCAGGAGTTACAGAAGAGCAAAAGAAAAAGGTCTCAAGAGTAGTAACCCTTGGATTATGCCCAGTGCCGTACATTGGTAAGTGTAGGATAAAACACGTTAATGTGTGTTTGAAAATTTCTGATTCTGGAGACAATGGGACAAGATCCGTGCAGAAAATCTTTTATACAATACCTTTCATGTCCTTCATAAGCATTTCATGTTTAAACTAATTTGGCAGAGGGATGGGAACTAGAGGGGTGGGATTGAGGATGGGTTAGTTCGTTTACAAACAGAGGCAATGTGTAGAGAGACTGCTAGCAAGGAGAGGTTGATGATAGGGCAAAATTGCAGTCAACGGCATGAGTTGCAATGTAAAAGGAGACTAATCAAAAAGAGTGATGAATACAGGACTGAAGATGTTATATTTGAATGCACACAGTATATAGAATAAGGTATATGAATTTGTAGCACAGTTACAGATTGGCATGTATGACATTGTCAGCATCACTGAATTGTGGCTGAAAGATTATAGCTGGGAGCTTAAGGTACAAGGATACACATTGTATTGAAAGGGCAGGCAGGTAGGCCAAGGGAATGGGGTGGCTCTGTTGGTTAAAAAAAATTAAATCAAATCATTAGAAAGAGGTGAGATGAGATTGGAAGGTGTTGAAACATTGTGGATAAAGTTAAGGAACTTCAGGGATAAAAGGATGCTGATGGGAGTTACATACAGACCTTTAAATAATCGTAAAAATGTGGTCTACAAATTACAGCACAAGATAGAAAATGCATGTTAAAAGGGCAATGTTGTGATGGTCATGGGGGATTTCAATATGCAGGTAGATTGGGAAAATCAGTATGGTGCTGGATCCCAGGAGGGGAAATTTGAATAATTCCCATGAGATGGCTTTTTAGAGCAGCTCGTGGTTGAGCCCACTAAGGAATCAGCTATTCTGGATTGGGTGTTGTGCACTGAACCAGAATTGATTAGAGAGCTTAAGGTAAAGGAAACTTTGGGGCCAGTAATCATTATATGATAGCTTTCACACTGCAATTTGAGAAGAGGGAGCTAAAGTGAGATGTATCAGTATTACAGTGGAGAAAAAGGAATTACATAGGCATGAGAGAGGATTTGGCCAAAATTGATTGGAAGGGAACACTAGCAGGGATTATGGCAGAGCAGCAATGGCTGGAACGGTGACTAGTGTGATCCACAGGGCCTCCTTTGGGACCACTTCTTTTTATGTTATATGTCAATGATTTGGATGATGGAATTGATGGCTTTGTGGGCAAGTTTGCAGATGATATGAAGATAGGTGGAGGGGCAGGTAGTTTTGAGGAAGCAGAGAGTCCACAGTAGGACTTAGACAGATTAGGAGAATGTGTGAAGAAGTATCAGATGGAATACATTGTCAGGAAGTGTATGGTCATGCACTTTGGTAGAAGAAATGAAAGTTTAGACTATTTTCTAAATGGAAATATCTGAGGTAGAAAAGGACTTGGGAGTCCTCATGCAGGATTCCTCAAAGGTTAGTTGGCAGGTTGAGTCAGTGGTGAGAAAGGCAAATGCGAAGTTAGCATTCATTTCAAGAGGACTAAAATATAAAAGCAAGAATGTAATGTTGAGGCTTTATAAGGCATTGGTGAGTATCGTGACCAATTTTGAGCCCCTTATCTAGGAAAGGACAGTGCTGACAGTGGGGAGGGTTCAAAAGAGGTTCACGAAAATGATTCCAGGATTGAAAGGCTTATCATATGAGGAATGTTTGATGGCTTTGGGTTTGTACTGTCTGGAATTCAGAAGAAAGAGGGGGGAATCTCATTGAAACCTGTTGAATGTTGAAAGGCCTAGATGCAGTGGAAGTGGAGTGGATGTTTCCTATAGTGGGGGGAGTGTAAGACCAGAGGATAGAGCCTCAGAATTGAGGGGCATCAGTTTAGAATGGAGATGTGGAAGAATTTGTTTAGCCAGAGAGTGATGAATCTGGTCGAATTCGTTGCCACAGATGACTGTGGAGTACTTAAGGCAGAGGTTGATTGATTATTGATTGGTCAAGACATGAAGGGATATGGGAAGAAGCAGGAATTTTGGGCTGAGAGGGAAATGGATCAGCCATGATAAAATGGCAGAGCTGACTCGATGAAGCAAATGGTCTAATTCTACTCCCTTATCTTACGGTCCATAGAAAGCCCCAAAGGGCAGATATTTTGTTTTAAACTGTGGACAATGTTTTAATAAAAGCCTACTTATATGAAATAACTTTTCACAAAAAAATGATAACGTCCATGTAATTTTCTTCAATGGTTTTGATTGAAGAGTTTATATTGAATAAGCTACTGGAGATAATCTCCTATCTCTGCTTCAAAATACTATCATGTCACTTCTTACATCCACTTGAAAAAGGAAGAGTTTTGTTTTGAAGATTCACCCGAAAGATGACAGTAACTGGATTACAATTAGGTGTCAGTCTACATTTTGCTTTTGAGGTCAAGATGGACTGATCACAACTCAAACAAGTTAGGAATACTATGATCATAGGATACAAATTAATATGGTGTAGGTTAATACTAATTTGGCTGGTGTAAGCATCAGGATGATGCTCTAAGGACTGGAAGAGGAACAGTTGAGACATAGGAAGAATCAGCCACAGAGCCATATACAGTTAGGAGTGGGTAATTGTAGATATGGTTAGGTTATTGGCAGATGTGACCAGATATCACGTGGTAGAGGTAACATACTTGGCTCAGAGATCTATGCACGGTTCCTATGGAAAATGAGTGGCATTTGTCCTTTATGCTATTGGACTGCTGCCACCATGCCATAATTGCGTTAATCACAGAAAGCCCTCACAGGCACAATAATGTTCAATATTTTCTTCCAAATCTATATTTTTTTCCCCCACTGGAAAAGTCAACAACATTCCATGAATCTTGCTGCAGCCATTATGGTAACATGCCTTGGCACATGCAACCATTGACGGAGAAAGATTGATAAATGGTTTTTAATGAACTTTTATATGAAATATGACATGATCAAATGTTTCAAATTGAAATATTTATGTTGTGGTGCCTTTAACATCTACACTCTGGCCAAGAAATTGTTCTGATGGCCAGCGACAGAGGTAAACTAAGGCAAGGGGCAGATAATGAATGGAGGACTAAGGCAGTATTCACTGAAAACAAGCAACACTTGAACTTTATCTTTTTGCCAACTCATCCAATGTATAGGAAACGGGGTATATCAGGTGCTTGAGGAGTATAAGAAGTGCAAGAAAATACTTAAGAAAGATATCAGGAGGGCTAAAAGAAGACATGAGGTTGCCTTGGCAGTCAAAGTGAAGGATAATCCAAAGAGCTTTTACAAGTATATTAAGAGCAAAAGGATTGTAAGGGATAAAATTGGTCCTCTTGAAGATCAGAGTGGTCGGCTTTGTGCGGAACCAAAGGAAATGGGGGAGATCTTAAATAGGTTTTTTTGCGTCTGTATTTACTAAGGAAGCTGGCATGAAATCTATGGAATTGAGGGAATCAAGTAGTGAGACCATGGAAACTGTACAGATTAAAAAGGAGGAGGTGCTTGCTGTCTTGAGGAAAATTAAAGTGGATAAATCCCCGGAACCTGACAGAGTGTTCCCTCGGACCTTGAAGGAGACTAGTGTTGAAATTGCGGGGGCCCTGGCAGAAATATTTAAAATGTCGCTGTCTACGGGTGAAGTGCCAGAGGATTGGAGAGTGGCTCATGTTGTTCCGTTGTTTAAAAAAGGATCAAAAAGTAATCCGGGAAATTATAGGCCGGTGAGTTTAACGTCAGTAGTAGGTAAGTTATTGGAGGGAGTACTAAGAGACAGAATCTACAAGCATTTGGATAGACAGGGGCTTATTAGGGAGAGTCAGCATGGCTTTGTGTGTGGTAGGTCATGTTTGACCAATCTGTTGGAGTTTTTCGAGGAGGTTAACAGGAAAGTGGATGAAGGGAAGGCAGTGGATATTGTCTACATGGACTTCAGTAAGGCCTTTGACAAGGTCCCGCATGGGAGGTTAGTTAGGAAAATTCAGTCGCTAGGTATACATGGAGAGGTGGTAAATTGGATTAGACATTGGCTCGATGGAAGAAGCCAGAGAGTGGTGGTAGAGAATTGCTTCTCTGAGTGGAGGCCTGTGACTAGTGGTGTGCCACAGGGATCGGTGCTGGGTCCATTGTTATTTGTCATCTATATCAATGATCTGGATGATAATGTGGTAAATTGGATCAGTAAGTTTGCTGATGATACAAAGATTGGAGGTGTAGTAGACAGTGAGGAAGGTTTTCAGAGCCTGCAGAGGGACTTGGACCAGCTGGAAAAATGGGCTGAAAAATGGCAGATGGAGTTTAATATTGACAAGTGTGAGGTATTGCACGTTGGAAGGACAAACCAAGGTAGAACATACAGGGTTAATGGTAAGGCACTGAGGAGTGCAGTGGAACAGAGGGATCTGAGAATACAGATACAAAATTCCCTAAAAGTGTCGTCACAGGTAGATAGGGTCGTAAAGAGAGCTTTTGGTACATTGGCCTTTATTAATCGAAGTATTGAGTGTAGGAGCTGGAATGTTATGATGAGGTTGTATAAGGCATTGGTGAGGCCGAATCTGGAGTATTGTGTTCAGTTTTGGTCACCAAATTACAGGAAGGATATAAATAAGGTTGAAAGAGTGCAGAGAAGGTTTACAAGGATGTTGCCGGGACTTGAGAAACTCGGTTACAGAGAAAGGTTGAATAGGTTAGGACTTTATTCCCTGGAGCGTAGAAGAATGAGGGGAGATTTGATAGAGGTATATAAAATTATGATGGGTATAGATAGAGTGAATGCAAGCAGGCTTTTTCCACTGAGGCAAGGGGAGAAAAAAACCAGAGGACATGGGTAAAGGGTGAGGGGGGAAAAGTTTAAAGGGAACATTAGGGGGGGCTTCTTCACACAGAGAGTGGTGGGAGTATGGAATGAGCTGCCAGACGAGGTGGTAAATGTGGGTTCTTTTGTAACATTTAAGAATAAATTGGACAGATACATGGATGGGAGGTGTATGGAGGGATATGGTCCGTGTGCAGGTCAGTGGGACTAGGCAGAAAATGGTTCGGCACAGCCAAGAAGGGCCAAAAGGCCTGTTTCTGTGCTGTAGATTCTATGGTTATGGTTTCATCCAGTATTTCTCCCTGCAGCCAGGGACTTTACCATTTTCATTCCAGTATAGTGCAATGTGGGTTGGTCTGAATTGGACCCTAAAGCTCAAAATCATTTTCAATCATTCATTTACTTAGACATGCAGGTCTTAAAGTACTGAAAATGCAACTTTTACTTATGGCTGAAATCAGCACAATACAAAAAATGTTGCACAATGTGACAACGTGGCAAAGTGCCTTCAGATGATTATTACCCACCAAGTGGAACATACAGCAATATTGACATAGATTTCAATGTGTAGATTCTGCTCCTGTCTGCCTGGATTATACATCAGGGTTTTCAGCAAAGCTATGAACCTTTGTCATGCAGCAGTCACCTTTTGTTTCATACATTGATGCAAATACAGCCAAAATAACGGAGTTTTGCAGAATGAAAGTAGATCACAGCAGGTGAAAGTTTGCAATCTGGACCTCATTTGGCAAACCAGACACATTTGTGCCTTGCCAATGAAGTTCAGGTAGGGCAATTTCTCCCAGAGGAAAAAGCTGACTCCCTTCTTTCCCTTCTCCCTCACTCTTTTTCAGCATTCTGCCCTAGTTGGCATGCACTCTGCTCATTCTCCTAGTCATATAATATTGCAAAGTGAATACATGCCACTGAGCATATATTTGAAAGCAAGTAGTTTACAGAAATTTTTTTTTAAAAAGCAGCAGAAGGTGAAGCAACTGCCATATCACTCCCTTCAGCATGCAGACAGATTAATATCTGTCTTCTCAAATCTGTTAAAAGGATTATTCAGTTATCCAACAAGCATTGCTTTTACATCCAGCTTAACAGATATAAGTGGCTAGAAAAATGGATAATACAAAGAAGTACAATTAAATTGAAATTGAATAAAAGTTCTGTAACAAATTCCTCTAGAGCTACTGAGAAAGGTTCTATTTTGCATTTGCAGCACAAAACAACTGTGGTCATAATCAATGGCCCTTAGCGCAATTGTATACATTTCGCAATGAAAGCAACTTCGCAATATTGGAGGTAAATCTTACCAGGTGTTAGGAGCACCAGGGCACCAAGAGAACACGGACCCTTCTTATGGACACATGATCTGACCAACTAATTTATAGATATTAAAACTGCTTTTCTCCATAATAGGTCTCTGAAGAGCAATAAAATCAAAAGTCTGCCTGATGATGCTTTCCTCATGTTCTCTGACCTGAAGGAATTGTGAGTGCATTTTCATCCTTTTATTTTTCTCAAGCATGAACTTCTGTAGAGTTTCTATAACTTTTTATTTATTTTGCCTTCCATAATACTGATTCATGTTTAACTTTAATATTGATGTACTTTTAAAAGGAAAGAAATTGTCAAAAGTGTGCTGTAGAAAGTTTTTGTTTTTGAATTCCAGCATCTGTGACTTCTTTATTTTTTACTGTAGCAAGCAATAATTCTAATATTTTCTAAATAAGATTCAAGAATTGAACTATTTTCTTGGGTTTCTGATTTCTCTGCAAATTCTATTATATTGTGCAGTGGGTACAAAGCAGAAAATTGAATTGCTCTTGGGTTTTAGTACCACAATGTAATTATTTACAAAGATATTTGGTTTTTTTCAATTATACACCGAATTCCTTTCAACAGGGTGCTAAATTGTCAGATAATCTCAGTTTAAAGCAGTATCAGCAAATGTACCGTGGTAGAATTCTGTGTCACAGAATTCACTTGCAGGCTCTTAAAGTGGTTTGAGATAACAACAGACACAAAATACTGGAGGAACTCAGCAGGCCAGGCATCATCTGTGAAAAAGAGTAAACAGTCAACATTTTGGGCCAAGACCCTTCATCAGAACCCTTCGTCCTGATGTGAGGTCTCGGTCCCGAAATGGTGACTGTTTATTTTTTCCCATAGATGATGCCTGGCCTGCTGAGTTCCTCCAGTATTTTGTGTGCTTTGCTTGGATTTCCAGCATCTGCAGATTTTCTCTTGTTTGAGATGACATCACTTTACTGTAAGATATACCCGTTCTTTGCTCTGCATCCCATGCAGCAGCAAAATGATGTTTTTATATGACCCAAGGAGCTAAGTTAGTTCATTTGTTGATCAGCCATAGAAAAATAAAATAAGTCAGAACTGCATACACAGATCTAATGGTAAGTAGGATGAAACACTTTCTGCCAACAAGCAAGATAGATAAGCTGTGACATAAGTCAATGTACCATGTATATAAAAGCTGCAGAGCTAAATGAGTCATTACAGAGAATGAAGCAACATCTGTCCAGCCATTTCCTACTCCCTCCCATTCCACTTCCCCACATAATTTCAAAGATTGTTATGTACTTTATCATGAGTTACCACATTCCTTATTTTGTGTGCTTTTTTTTGGAAGTTTTCTTTACATGCCTGAAGCTTTCATATATTACAGAATAGGTTTAGGTCAAGTAAAATCTTATCCTGAAAGAAATTGCTTTCAGCTTGTATTGTAATAGAAATGCCCTTGGTTTAAACATGGCTGGGGGAAGTTGTTAGATAAAGAGAAAGAAAAGCAGCAAGAGAAAAGAGTTTACTTTGGAATATAAATTGCATACTGCTGGAAAGCAGGTGCATGCATCACAGTGCTTTCATGCCTCATATCCATTTGGTTATGAGGTCTACATTCATATAACACACCAAGAAGGTCTACATTCATATAATTGTGTTTAAAACTGCTGGGAGTTAATGTATCATGGCTCCATTCTTTCCCAATGCTGCACTGGAATTCTAGATTGAAGGGGTGAACAGGAGGAGTGATGCAATCAGCCTACAAGGACTGGGATCTCCTCCCAATTTATACTGTGGATTAAGGAATCAGTTATTATTATCATGGAGTTCTATGATGTGAAATTTGTTGTTTTGCAGCAGCAGTACAGTGCAAAAACATAAAATTTCTACAAATTACAAAATAAATAGTGCAAAAGGAATAATAAGGTAGTGTTCTTAGAGCATTCAGAAATCCGATGGAAGAGAAGAGGCTGTTCCCTTATCATTGAGTGTGGCTTGTCAAGCTCCCGTACCTCCTCCCTGACAGTAATATTGAGAAAGTGCATGTCCCCAGATGGTGAGGGTCATTTATGATGGATGCTGCTGCCTTGAGCCACTGCCTCTGGAAGATGTCTACAGTGGTGGGGAGGGTACCAGCCTGTGATGCAACCAGTTAGAATGTTCTCCACTGTGCATGTATAGAAACTTACAAGAGTCTTTGGTGACATACCATATTTCCTCAAACTCCAAACAAAGAACAGCTGCATGATTGCATCACTGTGATGGGCCCAGGACAAAAGCTTGGAAATGTTGACACTCAGGAATTTAAAGCGGCTCACCTTTTCCACTGCTGACACCTCAATGAGGACTGGTGTGTGTTTTCCCAACTTCCTGAGGTCCACAATCAATTCCTTGGTCTTGCTGTCAATGAGTGTCATGTTGTTATTGTGATACCACTCAATTAACAGTGGAGGTAGAAGCAGGTGATTCCTCTGGATTCAAGCACCAACCACCTGGATGTAGTATGACAAGTTCTTAATGACTTTGTGTATATGATTAAAATCGGTTAATGCATCTTTATAAAGCACATCTTAGTGTATGACCACTGGCAACGTTAGCTGTTTGGCAGGTAGTCATAGTCATAGTCATAGTCATACTTTATTGATCCCGAGGGAAATTGGTTTTCGTTACAGTTGCACCATAAATAATTAAATAGCAATAAAACCATAAATAATTAAATAGTAATATGTAAATTATGCCAGAAAATAAGTCCAGGACCAGCTTATTGGCTCAGGGTGCCTGACCCTCCAAGGGAGGAGTTGTAAAGTTTGATGGCAACAGGCAGGAATGACTTCCTATGACACTCAGTGTTGCATCTCGGTAGAATGAGTCTCTGGCTGAATGTACTCCTGTGCCCAACCAGTCCATTATGTAGTGGATGGGAGACATTGTCCAAGATGGCATGCAACTTGGACAGCATCCTCTTTTCAGACACTGCCGTCAGAGAGTCCAGTTCCATCCCCACAACATCACTGGCCTCACGAATGAGTTTGTTGATTCTGTTGGTGTCTGCTACCTGTAACAGACCTGTCTTCCATTCCATATTCCCCATTAGGGAAGACGTAACTAGAGAGATTATGGACAAGTTGTGGCAAGCAGTGGTAATGAAGGCATGGAAGATGATCATATTCTTAAACATAATCCTTCCTTCCACATCCTACTTCCCCTGTACTTGCCTTAAAAGTTTTAAAGAGAACTAAATGTCAGAGAGTTTTCAAATTATTAAAATGCCTCACAACTTTGACAGAAGCTAAAGAATCAGCGCCAGGTTTACCTTCTCTCAAAATCTGTCAAGACAGTTGCAGCATCTGTACCAGAGTGGTCAGTGTACCATTGTCACCAGATTTGAGGGCACATATCACCGAGATTAGTCCTCCCAACCAGATGTGGGCAGATAGGACTATAGCTCGCAACTCAAAGTGTGAGCTGCGTCCAACATGACCCAACCTGAAGTAGGCAGGGGAGCATCACAGTGTGAGGAGGAGATTTAAAATGACACATTACTGAATATCTGAGACACGTTTTAAAAGTAATCACTTAAATGAAAGAAAGAGCTGGCATTAAATGTTTCAAGCGCCACTGATAGACTAAGCATTGTTGGGCAGATCTAGAATGTTACAGAGAGAATAGAGTCATTTCAATGCAAAAGTGAAAGGGAACGATACGTGTGATATTGATGGAAATGGAGAAACATGATCCACCAAGTATGGAGGCCAATGGACTGAACCTAGACAACACCATTCGGTATTTGTAGATGACATGAAACTCCAAAGTGTGGTTACAAATGAGGAGGCTGGTAACACATCGAAATCAGTGGTGAAACAGGCAAATTGAATTTATTGCTGAGAGGTGTAAAATAGTTAGCTTCACTGCTTATGAAGCATGAATATTAACTAATTGGATAACCTTAAATGGATGCATGAGTTAAGAAAGAAGAGCTTCATATTCATGAACCTTTAAAATGTCTAATTAAATCGATAAACCCTTTTTTTATAAACTCATGAGGAGTATAAAACTAAAAATACTTTATCAGATTCTGTGTGCAAGACTTGCTTGGAAGGATGTCAATGCTTTGGAAAAGGTACAGAGTAGTTATTGAATAGCATCAGTTATGAGGGACTTCAGTTGTGTGGAGCATTTAAAGAAGCTGTGATTGTTCTTGTTACAACGGGGAAAGGTTAGATTTGGCAAAGGTCATATGTCATAGAGTAATAGAACTGAGAAACTGGCCCTTCAGCCCAACTGGTCTAGGCTAACCATCAAGCTCCCATTTATACTGATTCCATTTCACTCCCCCACATTCCTATCAAATCCTACCACCCCCTCTCCATTTTACCACTCATCTGCAGTACACACCATGGGATTTTGATAAGATTATCCTTCCATATTCTTATCAAACCCATAAAATGTAGCTATCCTCAGTATTTTATGAGATTTTGATGAGGGTGTATAAGAATCTGCTTCTACTCATAGGAGGATTGGTGACTGTTGTTTATGGACGAGTCAATTTAGGAAGACAATTAGAATATTGTTAATTCATTGTCTTACAGATATCTGCAGCATAACCAAATGCAATCTATCTCAAAAACTGCGTTTTGTGGACTTTACAATCTCAAACGATTGTAAGTAAACAGTTTGTATTCTATGACTTATTTTAATGCTTTAGAATAAGCTTATTTGAATTCCCATATATAAATTGAAACTGATACTTATGCCTTCTTGCAATGAATCATATTTTCCTTTTTCCTCTCCCCAACTTCTAGCACATGATGTTGCTCTAGATACATTCTGGCTATTTTCCCAATGCCGTTGTGCTCCAGATGAAAAGATTACAAAGATGCTCATGTCAAGGATTAAAAGGAAAACGCAGAATCCTGGAAAATAGCGAGACTCCATTGCTATTTGGCAAGACATGTCCTGTAGATTTTATAAACTCTAGAAAATTCCAGAAATGACAATTATTGGTTTCCTGCACCGTTGAAGTAATTGCAGAACTACTTTGCAGCACGTGTGATTCACATATGATCCAGAGATCTAACCCAAACAATTCTTGAACTTTGCCTTTACAGCAATGTTTCATGCTCAGAGTTTCGTGATGTGCAGCTTCTATTTCTGATCTCTCTTCAAGGTGCAAACAGTATCAACATCTGAGCAGGTGCTTATAAGATGATGCTGTGTCTTAATTATCACTCTCCCCTTGATTTCATCAATGCCACCACCCAGAATTTTGGGTCAATGAAAAGAGGAATGCATATGAGTAGTATTCTAATCAGGTAACATAATAAAGTAGGAGGTACATCATTAGCTTGTAAATCAAAAGGATGTAATGAGAGGAACGAATAAAGGTACCATCACTTTCAACAGTTTCAGTCCAACATGGGCTAGGTAATGGCCCACCTATAATAGCCAGTATTGTGTGGGTGTGTGATATGTTTGTACCCCACTGTATGGTTGGCCATAGATTCCTATGGTGTGCCTCTTTTGGCTTCCAGGGGATTGAAATGTGTGCTAGCAAGCAGCATTCAGTATATTGGGAAATTGTTGCTAACTTGGTTGAACAGTTGGCAATGTGTGAAATCTGTGGAATGGTGGGTGCAAAGCTTGCAACTGTAAGGTTTAGGATATGAATGTTAGGTGTGAGACCCAATTAATAGAGGTTGTTTCATGTGATTTATGGGAATTGTGAACTGTCTAAGCTGAGGGTAGAAGGTATTCCCTTTGAAGATGTTTTCATTAACCTTGCCCTCTCAGGTGAGGTTATTAAACATCCCATAGAACGAATTTGTGTCCTCTGAACTTGACATAGAATTCAACATCTACATGTCTGCTATTTCTTGTCTTTGACCCTAGATCTTACAGTCTTCATATCTCCGTGAAGATTAGAATATTTTAATTCTCTGTCTTATCTATTTCCACTGCAGTCAGAAGAATTTGCATTCACGTGCCTATCAACACCCAGCCACTATTCTGCCTTTCTCAACTTGCATGTTATTAAGTGATGAAAGTTAGTATTTGAACAACTTTGACCACAATGTTGTGCCAATCTTTTAACCTACTCCAAAATCAATCTAACCCTTCCCTCCCACAAAGTCCTCCATTTTTCCTTCATCCATCTGCCAATCTTAAGTATCACTGATATATCTGTCTTTACCACCACCCAGCATCTACAAGTCAATATTTTTTTTAAAAACTGCCTCTGACATCACCTCTGTATCTTCCTACAATCACTTTAATGCCATTCACACCCTGGGAATGTCTGCCTGTTATCATCTTATATACTGCACCTTATCAAGTCACTTCTCATGCTCCTACACTCCAAAGAGAAAAGTCCTAGCTCACCTAAACTTCCCTCATGAAATATGTTCTCTAATCCAGGAAGCATCCTGATAAATCTCCTCAGCACCCTCTCAAAAGCTTGCGTGACCTTCCCGTAGGAAGGACATCAGGTGTCATCTAGTACAAGTGCTTCAGGACTCACACCATCAGCTTTAAGATCAGTTACTACCCCTCAACCATCAGGCTCTTGAACAAATGTGGATAACCATACTCATTCATTTTCTGGTGTTCCCACAACTGATTATCTCACTTTAAGGACTCTTTATCTTGTTATTTCATGTTCTTGTTATTTATTGCTGTTGGTTTATATTTGCACTTGCACAGTTTGTTGTTCATTAATCCCATTCACAGTTACTGTTCTGTAGATTTGCTAAGTATTCCCTCAGAAAAAGAACCTCAGGGTTGTATGTGGTGACAAATACTTATGTACTCAGATAATAAATTTTACTTTGAACTATGAAATATAATGAGGCAACCATAACTGAACATAAGATTTTGAACAAGATCTGACCATAGTTTTACAGAACTGCAACATGACCTCATACCTCTTGAACTCAATCTATTGAACATTGAGTCCAAGAGCCACGATTGACTATTGAAGGCCAACACACTATATGCCTTCTTAACCATTCTACCAACTTACAGTGAAACTTCAAGGGATATATGGATGGGACCTCAAGATCTTTCTGTTCCTCCACACCGCTAGGAATCCTGCCAATCTCCCTATATTCTGGCTTCAAGTTGGACCTTCCAACATACATCATTTCACATTTTTCTTGATTTAATTTCATCTACCACTTCTCAGCCCAGTTCTGCAACCTATCAATGTCCCACTGTAACTTATAATATCTTCTACACTATCCAAAACACAACCAACCTTTCTGTCATCTGCAGACTTATTAACCACCCCCCTTCCACTTCCTCATCCAAATCATTTATAAAAATCATAAAGACCAGGAATACCAGAACAGAACCCTGAGGAACTCCAGTGATCACAGATCGCCAGGCAGAATATGCTCTATCTATAACCGACATTTGCCTTCCATAGGCAAACCAATTCTGAATCCATGAGGCCAAGTTTCCCTGAATCCATGCCTCCTGACTTTCTGAAAGAACCTACCATGGAGGCCTTGTCAAATGCCTCAATAAAATCAGTGTATTCTACATCCACTGTTCTACCTTCATCAATTTGTTTTGTCACTTCCTCAAAGAATTCAATCATACTCGTGAAGTATGATCTGCTTTTCACAAATCTATGCTGATTATGCCCTCAACAGACAATTTACCTCCTGGTGTGTTGGAGACTGAAAAGTGACCTTACCGAAGTTAACTTCTCCACAACATCCAAGGTGCCTCTGTAAGTTAGTTTCATTTGCCTGTAGTTGGCTACATGTCCCTGTAGGCTTTATCTATCCATGTACTTGTCCAAATGTACCTTCTTACTTTCTTTGTTGTACACTACACCCCCGCTGTTGGTGTCATCTGCAAACTTAATAATTATGTAACAACATTGTTGTATAAGTTGCTAATACAGATGACAAACAGTGGACCCAGCACTGAGCCCTGCAGCACACCTCTGGTCACGAGCCTCCAATCTAAATAACAACCCTCCACTATCACCCTTAGACTCCCTTCCACAAAGCCAATGATGTATCCAATGAGTTACTCACCTAGACCAGGCTATTATGCAGAACCTTGTCAAAGGTCTTGTTAAAGTCCATGTAAACAACATCAATTGCATCTAAATGTATATTACTATTATTGCTGAGATGACAATGGACTTCACTAAAATCCAATCGTGTCTTTAGGCTGATTTTTTGACTGTTCTGTAATTATTTATTGACTCAATACTTTCTTTGAGTTTTGAATGTTTATGGTATAAATAGATGTAACAATTTTATCCAGAACAAAAATTACTGATACATCTCTTTTCTAGGTACATCAGTCAGAATCGTATCACTTCACTGAAGCCAAGACTATTTCAAGACCTTCATAATCTGGAAGTTTTGTATGTATCAAGCATCGACTTCTCTATCACTACAGTCTTGTTACATCCATTTTAATCTCCAAGGCTTGATATTTCTAATCTATTTGAAATAACATTTGAGATATCTTTTAATTTAATTTGTGTAATAATCAATTACATGTTAAGATCACCATTTATTTGTAAAGGTAATTCTTTGGCCACAATGATATTTTGACTTCATGATACAGTCACAGAGTGAGTTATGCAGAATGGAAAAAGGTCCTTTGGCCCAACTTGTCCATGCCAACCAAAGTGCCTATTTTAAGCCAGTGTTTTGCCCACATCTTTCTAAACCATTCCTATTCAAGATCAATTTCCATTTATCTTTAATATATTAACAAGTGCTTTTCTGCTTCCTTAATTCATGATTTGAAGTAATTGGAAATGAGACATAGCATCTTTCAATAAGGTTGGTATCAAAAGTCCAAAAGCCTTTGAAGTAGTCCTCGAGTCTTCAATGATGCAAACTATTCCCTGACAGCTCATAATGCCTTCAGATCTGATGCATGCATGAGTCTGCTGGTGACCTCTTCAGACTGCAGCAACACATCCTACTGTAAGCCAACTTATGATTAATGATGAATAATAGCAATTGGCATTCTCATATGCATTTTGTTCTTAGCATCATTATGCTTCATTGTTTCTAATTTCATTATTTATATTTTGTTCATTATTTATGTGGCCATTGAGGACAAAACCAATATTATTTAACCACTGCAACACACACAAAATGCTGCAGGAACTCAGCAGGCCAGGCAGCATCTATGGAAAAGATTAAACAGTTGATATTTTGGGTCTTGGAACGAAACACCGACTGTTTACTCTTTTCCACAGATGCAGCCTGGCCTGCTGATTTCCTCCAGAATTTTGTGTGTGTTACTTTGAACTTCCAGCATCTGCAGATTTTCTCATGTTTGTGATCATTTAACCATCTCTCACTGCTCCTGAGTAAGTGAGTTGGTCACCCCCTTTGCAGCCTGCATGGTGTTTGTTGATTTCTAGCATATGCGGCATTTATCTTTCTAGAAGGCAGAGATCACAGGTTTTATGAAATTATAAACATTTGTATTTAACAGAATCTGGAATGATATCTAGAATTCTGTAGAGCACAACTCACCAAAAGGACTGAACCTCTTTTAATATTATACTGTATATTGGCAGTTTGGATGTGATCTTCATTCACAATAAATAGACAATAATGGGGCATATACAAACATATTCCTAATGATCACATATAATGGGAGTCATTTTGTACTTGGAGTAAAATTAATTGCACCCATTATTAATAAATGCTGGGAGAAGTGGAAGAGCAATGAGAGTGGTTGGAAAGAGGTGCAGAAGCTGAGACCATATACAGTAGCAGATAATTACTGCCCTGATGCCTGCTTCAACCCAAAATATCAACGATTCTTTTTCTCCCACAGAGAACCCATGATTCTTTTTCTCCCACAGAGAACTCCAACAGACTGTTTGTTGATAGTAATCCTAATAGAGATAGTAATCCTCAAACTGCGGTAGAGTAGAGGATACCATGTCTGTCAGAGAACATGTTCAACCAGACTGGTAGAGTTCAAAGATCAAATTTATTATCAATGTATGAATACAATATACAACCTTGAGATTCATTTTCTTGTAGGCACCCACAAAACAAAGAAACATGATAGAATCCATGAAAAGCCACATACACCAAAGACCGACAAACATCCCGTGTGCAAAAGAGGACAAACCATGTGAATAGTTAAAAAAAAATCAGAAATACGTCGAACATGAGCTGCAGAGTCCCTGAAAGTGAGTCTATGTGTGCTGCGGAGTCAGTTCAGTGCTGAGGTGAGTGAAGCTGTTCCAGGAGCCCGGTGGCAGCAGGAAACAACTGCCCGCGGGAGCTGCAACCCCTGTCCGATGGTAGTAGCGAGAAGAGAGTAAGATGAGTTAAACGCAGGCAGACAGCGTTGGACACCAGTTCTTTTTCCAGTCTTGGTCTCGATGCTTTAATCTGTTTCGTGCTTTATTCGGCATGGAGTAACAGGTTCATTCTCCGCTCTAGGCCTCAATGCAATGTCCACCCACAGTGGAGGCTGCCTCAGCCATACCTGGATTCCAGCGAGTCAAGTTCTGTGAATCCATCAGGAGATGGTACAATCACTAATTCATTTAGATCACTGTTTCCCAACGTTTTTAGCCCAACACACCCCCAAAGCTATTTCATACTTGCCAACAACCCCTAAAGCATCTTCATACTTGCCAACACCCCTCTTAGGCACATTATACTTTCTGGCACCCCATAGTGTAAAACCATGTCTAACATATGCTAACATGAGAAAAATGATTCTGCTTTAAAGTTTTATTTATCCTTAAACCTAACTTACACAGTACCTGTGTGCCGCCCAGCAGCTTCAATATCAACATGCTCCTTGAGCTTGATGGTTTTAGCAAGAGTTGAAATATCTGGTTCAAGTTGTGACAGCAAAAGCCTTAAATCCCCACATGTAACAATGTCCAAGCGGTTTCTATTTTTTGTGAGTATGTGGTTCATTGTACTGAAGCCTCTTCCAACAAGGTAGGAGGATGGAAATGCAATGAAGAGCAGTTTGGCTCTTCTTTGAAGTCCAGGAAACGTTGTATGACAGTGTAGCCACGTACCACAAAAGCTGACATTTTTGAAAAGCCAGTCCAGAATTTGCAGATCATTCAAATCAAATCCTTGAATCGATTCTGAAATTTCTTCTTCACTGACTGCAGGTGTAAGCAGTACTCTTGCAAATCACCATCTATGAAAGAGAATGCCATACTTTCCATACAAGGAAATGATGAGAACTTTCTTCACCCAGTGTTTTGCTTGCATATTTCCAATTTTCCAATAAAAGTGGACACTGCACTTTTTACCTGGATTAAATTGAAATTCTCACCCTGCAGTTTCATACTTAAAGCACTCATTTTGTCGTACAGATCGGTAAGGTATGCCACATCTCCATGTAGAAGCTCAGTCTTGTTTCCCAAGCTCTTTGTCAACTTTGAGCAAAAATTCAACCAGTGTCCAAAAGATCAAAGGAATGTTTTAAGCAGCATCCTTTTGACAGCCAATGCATTTCAGTGCAAGCTTTCAAACTCTTCATCGTTACCTTGGCATAACTGGTGAAATATTCTGCTATTTAATAGATGAGCTTTAATTTTATTGATAGCAGATATTACAAGTGTCATGCTTGAAAAAAGTCGCTAGCTGAGGTTTTCGGCTGTGAGGTTTTGATGATGAATTATACAATGGATTACAAACAGACTTGGAATTTCTTTTTTCATCAATGCCACTAAACCAGCATGGTGACCTGTAATATATGGTGTTCCATCTGTTGCACAAGAAATCATGTTCATAATTAGAATATTTTTATCCTCAATATACATTTTGAGCTCACCGTAGATTGATTGTCCATTGATGTTTGTTTTTTAACTTTTTACAAAAGAAAATCTCTTCATAAACTTTTTTTTCATTTTTGTTGAACCATACATATGCCATTAGCAATGCCTCATTGCCTTGCACAGTGGGCTCATCCAGTTGTATCCCTATTTCTGTTTTCTGTAGCTCTGTGCATAGTTGATACTCAATGCTTTCTCTCATTTCATCAATACAATGAGCTACAGAGTTATTACTCAGAGAAACTGGCATCCATTTTCAGAATAGTGATGAGCACTTCTGATACAGCAGGCATTATTAATCTTTCACCAATTGTATGAGATTTTCTACACCTTGCTATCATTTTGGAAATGTTATCAGAAGCAATGAGACCATTATCGAGGTCATTTTGATCTTTCTTGGCAAATGACTCAAGTGTGCAATGCTTTTCAAATGCATCTTTCATCTTCTGGAACTGAGTAATACTATAAGCAGTCTTTTTGGGGGGTCTTTTATGAAAGTGTTCCTACAATCCTGACCATTTCATGGCTTCATTAATAATAAAGTATTACAAATAAGATACATGAGTCATCGCTGATCTGATGGGAACAGAATAAAATCGTACTCCAGGTATGTAACATTTTATTGATGCTCCTTCTGTAGTTTCTGTCTCTTAACTGGATTAGAATTCAAGGCTTCGCTGACTTCGGACTCATCAAGATCACAGTGTACATATTTATCCATCATTAATGGGGCTAAGTTAAAATTTAAAAATTAACACAAACTGGGAATGCCTATCGGATGTTGGCAACAGCAGCAAGTTGACACGGATGGAACAATGGTAGCGGCACGCAAAGGAACGGTGAAGCAAAGATGAAGATGATCACAACAGCAAAAATTGTTTCAGACTGGAATCTGAATGTTAGTTGGGATAGAGCTAGTGTTCAGCAAGCTAGCTTTATACTATTCCAGTTAGCGCAATTGACCAATCACGTAAGGTTTCATAATCCCCAAAGATGGTTCTTGACCACACATATGAAGCCGAGGTTGCTTTGAACACCTGAAGAGGAATCCTTGGGGTGGGCAGTTTTACTTATTGGCTCTATTTTACTGTTCGGTTCCGGCCAGTGCTGTATCATTGCGCGACCTGTTTTCTGTAGATCTGTAAAGAAAATTGAGAGGGTATACTTGATTTACCAACTGTTAATTGCATGAACTCGTTCCATGCTGTGAGTCAAGGGGGAGCTGTTGGCACCCTGGTTACTAATTTATGTAATAATGTATATGTTTGGTTGGTAAGGGCGGATGAGATTGCTGAGTTTCAGATGCATTGTGACGATGAGTGCTCAACATCTGCAGAGCTATGGTTCTTCCTGTGTTCCAGTGCCTCCTTTTTTTTGGAAGTGCCTCAAGTTAGGGTGTCACTTACCACCCCCCAAGAATCTTGAATGCCCCTTGACAACTTTTATTTCCCCTAATGCCCCCTTAGGATACGTTACCACCCCATCTTGGGAATCGCTGATTTAGATGGTTCAGAAGTACCTTCCTTAAAAGGAGAATAACAGGCTGCAGATTGCAGTGATTGTAGTTCAATAGTATATCTAGTAGTGTATCTAGTATTTTTGTGAGCTTCCTGCAAAACATCACCATATGTCACCAATGCCAATTTGGAACTACTTTTTCTTAATAGTATGACACAATATAACCAAGCAACACACACAAAATGCTGGGGGAACTCAGCAGGCCAGGCAGCATTTGCAGATTTTCTCTTGTTTGTGATTGGGATACAATATAAAATAGATCTTACAATAGGATTGAAGTGTACAAGTTCAGGGACACCCACTGAAAATAATGGCAAAATCACCTATCATTTACTCTTACCAACTTGAGTATCAGCAGGGATCTGGACATACAAAAGAGATTTTTCTCCTTTTTGCATCCTTGCACCAATGTGCAACCAGAGACTCGGTCTCAGATTGAAGCGATCTCTACCTGGACTCATGCATCAGATCTGAGAAACTGGACACAGCATTTATAATGGATAGTCACCATAATCAAAAAGTGATAATTGACAGATGTTTCAAATTTGATGTCGAAAAAAAAAGTGCTAGAAGTACTCAGCAACTGACAGAGAAACAGTGCTATCGTTTCAAGAGGAAAGTTCTATTGAAGTACCATTTACCTCAAATGTTATCTCTTTTTTAAAATTTCTGTGTGATTGATATTAATTCACTTTTAATTTTCCTATTTTAGTAATTTGATAGCATCATCAATGTGTACAGATTATTTTAATTATTTATTGACAGATACTGAACTGAAAGATCATGGCTTATGACCTTGGTAAATAACTCACCATAAAGTGATTTCATCGTGCTGAATGTAGTGAACTCTGCAGAATGTGAAGTGAACCCTAATGCCATCATAATTACATGTGAAATGGAATTCTTTGTCATTTTTACAATAGGTGTCAGAATGCCTCTGTGAACATAGACCCCTTGTCAGTTAACACAATGCTGCCTGTGATTATGGGGTGTCAAAAATATCCATGGCCACAAGATATTCTATTACCGTTATACCTTTCCTGTTTCAATTCTCCCCCCTCTCCATCACCCCCAACTTTGCACCATTCCCACTATTCTCCATCATCTCAAAGGTAGCCTAGGGTTGCCATAGAAATGTCTCTTATTGGATTTCCCAGTATGAAAAGAGTTTCTGCTTCCTCATCCATTTCAGGCAGTGAATTCCACAATTCCTTCTACCAAAATTAACGTAACTATTTTCTGTGTGTCATTGAATTTGCTTGAGGGAAAAAAGACATTCCTTATCTAATTGTCAAAGCCTCTCATAAATGTATACATCTCAGTAAATTCTCTCGTCAGTCTTTATTTCAAATAAAAGTAAACTCGGCCTAATTAGTTTCTTTGCATGATGATAATTTTGCAAATCTACCATGCTTTACCTTTATCACCACCTTGTCAACCATTTCCAATATCTTCAGGGGTCTCTGGACATACAACCCAAAGTCCCACTCTTACTCTCATTCCTACCATTCCTGTGACCTAGATTTTTCCCTTATTATCAACTACCAACTTTAGCATCATCAGCAAACATTTTAATTGTGAAGCTTGGATTACAGTCTAAGTTATTAATATCTATCATGGGACCCAGTACTGAGTCAAGTGCATAGAGCACATGAAGCAATCTTGCCATTTTTTCTGGGCTCAAATGCGACTTTTTTAATCAAATAGCTATGTGAGATTTGGTTAAACACCTCAGTTAAATTCATGTAGACTGTTTCAAATGTACTAATTAGGTTATTTGAACAAGTTATTTTAATACATCCATGCTGATTGTACTTCATTAACCTGCACCTCTTCAGTATTGATAATACTGTCCTCTGGAGCTTGCAGCTATCCAGTCTGTCACTTACTCCTTTCGTACACAACAGTTCCAGGTTAGTTTCCAGTTCACTGCCATCATGCCCTTTGCTTCTTTTAAGAATCTAGATTTCTTCTTATCCAAATTTGATTATACAGCTACTTTTAAGGAACTTGTGTTTCTTGATATCTTATTTTTTGTTATGCATACTTCACATTATGTCTTTAATGTTAATATCAAATCAGCCCATCTTCGATAAAGAAAATACAAAGATTCATAGAAGAAAATAGTCACATGGAGGCTACAATTTTGATCTCCTAAAGGATCTGTTGTTTGTTATCTTATTTCCTTAAGAAGAGATGAGTATGGAGCATAAACATTAGGCTTTATTAAAGTAAGTAACGAGGATATAGCTACTCAGCAAAAAATCCTTCTTTTGAAGGACTTCCTCGAAGGAAGCCATTTTTGAATGCTTAATCAACAGTAGTAGTTAGTATAATAGAATATCAGAAGTCATATCAGATGTTACACATAGATTTTCACAATCTAAGTAATTCTGTTACATGAAGTTAAATAAAACAAATTCTGAACTCTCATCTTCCTGGCTTGAAATGGTACAATTATTTTTTCTTAGAATTCTTGATGACAATCTAATATCAAAAATCTCACCACGGATATTTATTGGACTGAAATCTTTATATATTTTGTAAGTACATTTCCTTCCGTTTAGTAAATTTCTTAATGTTTTTCTTTATGAAGAATGTGGTTTTATTCAAGTTTGTGCTTAGAGCTTTTGGCATTAACTTTTCTAAAAAGGTATTAAGATGACTGTAACTAATGTGCTAATGTCAGTTTTTGTTGGAATTAGGCTGATATATTTTGACATTTTGTGTTGCATTTAATATTCATTTCAGATTGCCGAAGTATTTAAAATGTATAACTGGTCTGAAAAAAATGTGATTCGGTGCCACAAAAGGCTGAATGGCAAATGGTTGACTGCTGAAGTTATAGATAAAACTTGTTTGGCATTACTTGGCCAAAAATATCTGCATGTATTATGTAGTATCTGTAGGCTCTTTTGTGGTTTAGTGAAGCAATTAATATGGTGGGAGCTACTGCTTGAGGTTTCTTTATTGAGAGCAGGCAACATTCAACAATCCTCACAACACGCTGGAGGAACTCAGCAGGTTGGGCTGCATCCGTGGAAACGATCAGTCAACGTTTCGGGCCGGAACCCTTTGTCAGGATTCAACAATCAACAATCAGTAGTGACTAATACCAAAATACTTACTGTATTTATATTAGATATTATCCTGCAATGTCCACAAATTTCTTAAAGATACATGTAGTATATATTCAATTCACGTTATACTGCTGGCCATTGGTGTAGTGGCATCCACACGGGACTTTGAAGCGAATGGTCCTGGGTTCAAGTCTGGCTGGCTCCTTGCTTTCTATCCATACTGGGTTGAGTGTTGAGCTAGCAACTCGGACTCATAAAAAGCAGACAAAAGTGCTAACGAAACGGTAAGACTGCCGCCCACATGGAAAGGAAAGACAATATTCTACATGCTTTCCCTTTTTTAAAAAAGGTAGCAAATCCATACCAACGATGATGATCTACAAACATTAAGAAATGTATGTCAATTGACAGAATAATTCAAGCTTAAATAACTACGAAGTCTTCTCGATAACAAACACATCACTAAAATCCAACACCAAACTTACCATCTCTATGATTGATTGCTCCGTATACAGTTAATCATGTTAGATTATTTCTCCAATCGTTTTCATATATAAATAATTGCACATCTCGTATTCCAATTATTATCATGACTGCATAAAATTCCAATATACTGCCTTACATATATTTGCCAACATCCGTAGTATCCCCAAAATGATCATAGAACAGCATAACCACTACCTGATTACTGCCTAACACACACAAAATGCTGGAGAAAATCAGCAGGTCGGGCAGCATCTATGGAAAGGAATAAACAATTGATGTTTCAGGCTGAGACCCTTCATCAGGACTGGAAAGGAATGGGGAAGAATTACTTACTAAAGCAGTACCACCCCAAACTCAACACTAATGTATTCATGTTCATTCAGAATCTCTCTTGTGTTTGTTTTATTAAGGCAAGTGCTCAACAAAAAATCCTTTTTGAAGGATTTCCTTGAAGGGAATCCTTTTTTCAACAGTAGTAGTTGGTACAACAGAGTATCAAAAGTTATACAAGATGTTACGCATAGATTTAAAGGTAAATAAACACTCAATGGACTGCATAAGGAAGCCTTGCATGCACACTGAACTCAGTCTCAACAAGAAGATTGAGATCTCCTTCAGCATCAGTTGAATGCATTTACTCTACATGAATCCCTATCAGAGTATCCATCTTCCAAGCTTACTTTGTTACAAGTATCCTTCTTCAACTTTCTATGGTTACTTATCACACCACCCCTCACTGCCAATATCTTTAGCACAATCACCCCAGTCACCTGCTTGAATTCTCCTCATCCATACATCGTCTATCTGATTCAAGCACAGACTCATTATTGGACCCAGGTCTAAGATGTGTCACTAAGAATAAAGAAGGGGGTATTTAATCTGAAAATAAGTGACAGGTTGGTAAATGTTTAATTTTCCAGTTGAGCCTTCTGTAAAAGATTTAACCTCTTCTTTCTAGATCAATGGTAAACAATTTATTGGAAAATCTACCAAAGAGAACAGTATGTGCTGAAATCCCAAAAGTGTGCCTGATGTAAGTGAAAATTATTTTCTCATTGTTGGTAAAATTATTGAAACTTTTTCTTTGGTATGTAACTTTGGATGTTATCATTCACTATTCATTTTAAAACTGTTCATGATGGTCCAATTTATTGATGTTCGTTAATTTTACTGTCCAATTGTACTTCCAGGGATTTTGGCAGTAATCAAATCAAGTCATTGGATGATTCTTCTTTCCTGAAATGTGATAAACTGGCTGTGCTGTAAGTATATTTATTTATTCAAAGTTTGAAGTAAATTAATTATCAAAGTACACATACCGTACGTCATCATATATAACCGTGAGATTCATTTTCTTGCTGGCATTCATAATACATACAAGAAACACAACAGAATTAATGAAAGAGCACACCCAACAGGACGGACAAATAACCAATGTGCAAAAGACAACAAACTATGCAAATACAAAAAGAAAAAGAAATAAAATAAGTAATAATAATTATTAACAGGAGAAAATCTGCAGATGCTGGAAATGCAAGCAATACACACAAAATGCTGGAGGAGCTCCAGCAGGCCAGGCACTTCTGCGGAAAAGAGTAAACAGTCGATGATTCAGGCCGAGACCCTCCATCAATAATAATTATTACTGTTAATTATTATTACAAACTATAAAATAAAACCATAATTATTTAAGACTATATATAAAATTGTAAAATCCTGCATCTTGCAACTAATCACCATGCACTTAGATAGCCACAAGATACTTGCAGAAGAGCAGAAAGGATGGGTATTAAAGGATGTCAAGAGCAACTGATAATAGATTCTGTAATTCTAAATCAACAGGTGGAAAAGCAGAAACCTTTCATGTTGTTATATTGACTACCAAAAAGCATTTGATTCTGTCCCACACTCATGGTTAAGAGAAATAATTAATATATATAAACTACATCCAATACTTGTGAAATTCTACATCTGATGAAGCATTGGCAGGCAACCACCATTTTCAAAATAAACTGAGGCATTTTCCAGGACAACTCTCTAAGTCCGCTATGGTTTTGTCTGGCATTAAACATGCTCTCTAGTTTACCAAATCGGACAAAAATTGGGTTCAAATCAGAAGCAACCAAACAAATTATACCTTGATAAACCTTCTATACATGGAAATTATACATTCCATCAGTAAAGCTAAAGCTAATTCAAATAGTAGAACTATTTTCTAAAGATATTAACATGATCTTTGAACTAGGTAAGTGGAGAACATTAAACAAAGGAATGACCAATAGAGCTAGTAGAATATAAAACAGACCAGCAGGATTCAATACAACTGATGGATGATATGAAACATATAAGAAAATACATCATAGTGCAATAAAGGGAAAACTTTTGACAACATTTACTTCAAAGCTTATGGAAATCTGCCAGACAGAGCTCAATAGTAAAAATATAACAAAGGCAATAAACACTTTTGGTATGCCCATATTAAAATATTCTTTTGGCATAATATCTTAATCTGAAACAGATCTGGAAAAATTACAAACAAAAATAAGAACTGAAATGACAAATTTTAGAAAACGCTATGTACACTTGAACACACTTAGCTTAACACTACTTAGCACAAAAGAGGTAAGAGGAATTACAGATATGAAAAAATTACACAACAGTCAGATAAAACTTCTAAGGATATATTTGCATCAACATAAACAGGACTAAGCACTCAACATGACCATATGCAATTCTGATAAGAACTACCCACCACAAAACTAAGTGAAAGCAGAACCTAGAAAAATGAAGAAATTATCGCTACAGGAGAAAAAGTTGACCAATAGAAAAGCATAACCCTTCAGGGAAGACACCCCTTGATCTGAGCAGACTAGGTGTTACCAAGGAAGCATCAAATGCGTCGGAGTTGGAGATCTCTTCCCCGAAACAGAAGGGTTCTTGTGGCAATACAGAACCCGGTGGTTAAGACAAAAAAAAGATCAATTATATATAACAACAGACCGACAAATTCAAGAAGATAAATGTAGAAAGTGTCAAGAAAACCAGAGACCATCCAACACATTACAGGATCCTGCAACAGTTTAACTCAATCTTTTTACTTACACAGGCACAATCAAGTGGCAAACATCATTCACCAAACTCTTGCTTTAAAATACAAACTCATAAAAGATGCCATACTTTATAAACACAAGCCGATCCAATTTTAGAGTCAGAGTCCTACAAGTTATATTACAACCAATCAACTATTACAGATTGGGCAATCCATAATAACCGTCTGGATATAATGTTCCAGGATAAACAAGCAGGAAAAATTACTTAGTAGATATAGCTATTCCAAACACACATAACATACAAAAATCAATAAGTGACAAACACCAGAAATATGTTGAATTAAAAGACCAAATTGAAAGACCATGGAACATCACCAATCTCTCAAAGAACATGGAGGAAGGATTGTGAACCCTGACTTCTCCTGAAGATCCTTTGATCTCAGTATCTGAAGCTGATGTGTGGGCTTCCTTCGGGAGGATGAATCCAATGAAAGTATCCGGACCGGATGGGGTACCTGGCCATGTACTAAAGTCCTGGCTAGTATGTTCACTGATATCTTTAACCTCTCGCTTTAGCAGTGGGTGGTACCCATCTGCTTCAAGCAGACTTCAATTATAGTTGTACCCAAGATGAGTGTGGTGACCTACCTCAATGATTATCACCCAGTTGCACTTACATAACTGTGATGAAGTATTTAGAGAAGCTGGTGATGAAACATATTAGCTCCTGCCTGAGAGGTGACTTGGATCTGCTCCAATTTGCCTACGGACCAATGGTCCACTGCAGATGCCATCTCATTGGCTCTTCACACAACCCTGGAACATCTGGACAGAAAAGGTGCATACTTACATCAGGATGCTCTTTATAAACTACAGCGCAGCATTCAATACCATTATCCCCTCGAAACAAATCAATAATCTCCAAGACCTTGGACTCAATACCTCCTTGTGCAATTGGATTCTGGATTTCCTCACTTGTAGACCCCAGTCAGTTCAGATTTGCAAGAAACATTTCCTCCATGATCTCCATCAGTACAGGTGCACCACAGGGCTGTATGCTTAGCCCCCAGCTCTGCTCGCTTTACACCTATGACTGTGAGGCCTGGCATAACTCTAGCACCATATTCAAATTTGCTGATGACACCACTGTTGTAGGTCATATCAAAGTTGGTGATGAATCAGCATACAGGAGGGAGATTGAAAAGTTGTCTGAGTAGTGTCGTTAACAATAACCTCTCACTCAATGTCAGCAAGACCAAAGAATTGATTGTAGACTTCAGGAGAGGGAGATCAGAAGATCAGAGGTGGAGAGGGTTAGCAACTTGAAATTACAGGGGACCTATTTCCTTAGGAGTCTGCGGAGATTTGGCACGACATCAAAAAACTTTGACAGATTCTGTGGATGTGTAGTGGAGAGTGTATTGACTGGCTGCATCACAGCTTGGTATGAAAACACCAATGCCCTTGAACAGAACGTCCTATAAAAGCTAGTAGATTCAGCCCTATACATCATGGGTAATGCCCTCCCAGCCATTAAGCGCATCTTCTACATGAAATGCTGTCGGAGGAGAGCAGTATCCATCATCAGAAATCCTCACCACTCAGACCATACTCTTTTCTCGCTGCTGCCATCAAATAGAAGGTACAAATGCCTCAGGACTCTCAGCATCAGGTTCAAGAACAGTGACTACCCCTCAACCATCAGGCTCTTGAACGAAAGGGGATAACTACACTCACTTGCCCATCCATTGGGATGTTCCCACAACCAATGATCTCACTTTAAGGACTCTTTATATTGCTATTTCATGTTCTTGTTATTTGTGCTATTTATTTATATTTGCATTTCCACAGGTTGTTGTCTTGTGCTCTCTACTTGATCTTTCATTGACCCTGTTATGGTTACTGTTGCATAGATTTGCTTAGTATGCCCACAGAAAAATGAATTTCACCGTTATATGTGATGACATACATGATAATAACATTTGCTTTGAACTTTAATCACAGTGCATGTAAGTGCTACTGGACGATAGTCGTTGAGGCAGGTTACCATGCTCTTCTTGGGCACTGGTATATCTGAAACCTGCTTGAAGTTGGTGGGTACCTGAGACTGCCAAAGCACAAAGTTAAAGATGTTGGTGAACACTCCAGCCAGTTGATCAGCATAGATCTTCAGCACTCAGACAGTTACCCCGTCTGGGCTGGATGCTTTCCGTTGATTCTACTTGTAATATAAAATCTATTAAATGCTGTGAGAAAAGGTCATATAAAAGTAAAGTCTATTATTCATCCATATTGTTCTCTGTTGAATCTTTCATAGACCTCAGGAAATTCTGAGAGTTCTCTTACCTGGAGTATCCCGGCAACTATTTTCAAATTTCAATTCAAGTTCGAGCTCAAGTTTAATTGTCATTTGAACATTCACATGAATACAGCCAACTATACAGCACTCCATTGGGACCAAGGTGCAAAACACAGTACCAATAGTCACACACTGCACAAGGCACACGTAATTACCATAGCAGAAAAATATACAGTCACAATAAGATATATACAGTCCAGATCCCTGAGTGTCATGGCCTGTAGATTGATGATGCATGGGATGTTGTGCTGGGGCCACATTCCTGCAGATCCTCATCATGCGCTAGTGTAGTCACAGATGAATGTAATCCGGCTTGTCTTCCACAGAGCAAACACTGCAGGGCAGCACTGATGAGAGTGGCTAGCCCCCAACTGAGCACAGACTCCAGTGTGCCCGCTACACCTCTGCTGTTTCCCACACCACCTCCAGCCTCTCCTAACTTGCAACAGATGGCCACCATCATCCCCATGACCGCATCGGCTTTGCTGATATTCCTGTGCAAATTGTGGATGCACTGATTATCATCTCCTAAAAATGAAGTAATGGCTTAAAATGTATAAAGTTTTTATACTTGAACATGGAACCTTATAATACTGGACAGGCCATATGGCCTACCACGTTGTGCCAATCTTGATGCTAATTTATATGAAATGTCCTCCTCCTGTGTGTCACCCATATCCTTACATTCTTCTCATGTTCATGTGTCTATCTAAAAGCCCCTTAAACTCTACCAAACTGTCTGTTTCAACTATTACTCCGGTAACCTGTTCTACACAATCTGCCCCTCAATTTGACTTAAACTATCCCCCACCCCATCCAACCTCACAAGCATACCCTCTGGTGTTTAACATTTCTACCCAGGGTGAAAACTTTGACCGTCTTCCCTATCTATGCCTCACATAATTTTAATTACCTCTATCATGACCCCTCAGCCTCCAACACTCCAGGAAGAAGAAACCATGTTTGCTCAGCCTTTCCTCATAGCACATACACCCTAATCCAATGATCACCCTGGTAAAAAAAAAACATAGAAACATAGAAAACCTAAAGCACAATACAGGCCCTACTGCCCACAAAGTTGTGCCGAACATGTCCCTACCTTAGAAATTACTAGGCTTATCTATAGCCCTCTATTTTACTAAGCTCCGTTTACCTATCTAAATGTCTCTTAAAAGACCCTATCATATCCACCTCCACCACCGTTGCCAGCAGCCCATTCCACGCACTCACCACTCTCTGAGTAAAAAACTTACCCCTGACATCTCCTCTGTACCTACCCCCCAGCACCTTAAACCTGTGCCCTCCTGTGGCAACCATTTCAGCCCTGGGAAAAAGCCTCTGACCATCCACACGATCAATGCCTCTCATCATCTTATACACCTCTATCAGATCACCCTCTTGTGCACCCTCTCCACAGTATACACATCCTTCCTGTAACGGAGTGAACAGAAATACACACAATACCGACTTTGTACTTAACACCCCTAACAGTGCTATTAAGGGGTCTACCATTGTCTGTTTACTTTCTCCTTTCATTTGGTTTCCCAAAGTACAGCACCTCACACTTGCCCAGATTAAACTCTTTGATAGTCTTCTATAGTGGCCACAACTCCACCAGTCTGCAAATTTGTGAATTCACTCATCTTTATTTTCATCCAAATAATTGATAATCATAAATAATAGTGGTCCCAGCTTCGATCTTTGCAGAATATCACTGATCACAGATCTCCAGCCAGAAAAGCAGCCTTCCATCCATACTCTCTATCTTCTATGGGCAAGCCAGTTCTGAATTTAAACTTGCAATTCACCCTGAATCCCCTGCATCTTCATCTTCTGAATCAACTTACCGTGAGGGAACTTTTATTAAATGCATTACTAATGTCCATGTAGGTAACATCCATTACCTTACCCGAATCAGGATCCTGTGCCACCTCCACAAAAAACTTGAGCAAGGTTATAAGCATAACTTGCCCTGCACAAGGCTATGCTGACTGTCTCTAAGCAGTCCATACTTTCCATATGTGCATAAATCGTATCACTCCCTGTATATTACTTCCTCATATTAATATAATCGTTATACTATTTAACAGAGAGAGAGGCCACTGAATGTTGCTCTGCTGTGCCACTTGGCTGGCAATGTAAGAAATACACCCGTACAGCAAGTAATTAGGAGAGCAAATGGAATATAGATCACAGTTGTCAGATGAGAATATAAAAACTAAAGAAATCTTGCTACAGTTTATGGGTGAGACAACATCTGAAATCATGTCAGGAATCTAGGTCTCCTTATTTAATCAGAGATCTGCTTTCATTTCAGCTTTCCTTTTTACTTGTTTTCTTTTGTGATTTCCCATAGATTTTTCATTGGTGGTGACACGTAGGGGAAAGAACAAGTTGAATTAATGACTCCTGCCCTCTCTCAATAAGCTGCATTACAGTTCAAGATGACAATATTGATGAGGACTTCAGCTTCTGTTAGTTGCTTTATAAATCACTACCATGCTCCATTGTATGGAAAGAAATCTTTACTTGATTCTGTTTTGTTTATGTAATGATAAAGCTCTCTCTAATTTGCATTTTAGGTTTCGGGCACACAGGTATTCCCTTGTGATAACTCCAGTGGGTTGATACAATTAGATTTTTCCTATCATTTCTTTCATATTGATATCATAGAATAAATGCATCAATGAAGTTTAGGGAAAATAGCTTGCTTTCTCATGCTGGCTCCCTACTACAGGTCATTCTGACTTCCAGCATTTCCTCTCACTGACAAGTGACGAGGCGGAGATAAAACAAAGAAAGACATTCAAACTTGGATGAGAATTGGTTCCTTAGGCAGACAAAGAGATTGAAAAAATTGGGCACAAACAACTTGAATGAATGAAAAGAAAATGTTTGAACATCTGTATTTCAGACCTGAAGGGAATTGCCATTTAAAGACAAGCATACTAATTTGATTAATTACAATTATTTTTCTCTTCAACAGGTATATCTTGAAGAATGAAATTGCTACCATTTCTGAAAAGACATTTGCTCCATTACATAGTTTGATAGATCTGTACGTTTATGTGCTTTCTACATCAATATATGCTACTGTATTTACTTATTTCACCTTGTATATATTGGAAGATTCCTTACTTTTGACATACCAGCAGAAGTGCCCTGATTATTGAACGTGATCATTTACACTCAGTGATCACTCTGTTAGGTACACCTACTCATTAGTGCAAATATCTAATTAGCCAATCATGTGGCTGCAACTCAATGCATAAAAGCATGCAGACATGGTCAAGAGGTTCAGTTGTTGTTCAGACCAAACATGGGAATTGGGAAGAAATGTAATTAAATGATTTTGACTATGAATGATTGTTGGTGGCAGATTGGGTGGTTTCAGTACCCAGTCTGCCAGAAACTGCTGATCTCCTGGGATGTTCAGGTACAAAAGTCTCCAGAGATTACAGAGAATGGAATGAAAAACAAAAGAAAAACATCCAGTGAGCAGCAGTCCTGTAGGTGAAAATACTTTGTTAATGAGAGAGGTCAGAGGCAAATGGCCTGACAGATTCAAGTTGATAGGAAGGTGACAGTAACTCAAATAACCACGTGTTACAATGGTAATGTGCAGAAAAGCATCTCTGAATGCACAACATGTCAAATCTTGAAGTGGATGAGCTACAGCAGCAGATGACCATGAACATTCATTCAGTGGCCACTTTGTTAGGTACAGGAAGTATCTAATAAAGTGGCCACTGAATGCATATTTATCCAACTGATTAAAAATGTTATTTTTATTAATAATTGTCTCCGATAAAATAGAATAATCAGGAAGATGTTAACAACCAATTAGCAAGATGGTACAGAAACATTACTAGAAAATATTCAAAAGTTCATTTGTTATCTGAAATTCTTCTTCTCCAGATTGCTAGAGTAATTCAAGAATGAATGAATTTCATGGAAGGATCGATCTCTTTGGAAAGTGGAGAGTGTGCGTGGGAGGTGGGAGTGGTAAAGTTGTGTTTGGTGGTAGGATCTCATTGAAAATGGTGGAAGTTGCCAAGAATGATGTACTGGATGCTGTGGCTCATGGGCTGGTAGTTGCAGACAAAAGGAACTCTATCCCTGTTAAGGCAGTGGGAAGATGGGGTGAATGTGAATGTCCAGAAATGGAGGGCATACAGGTGAGGGCAACATCAATGGTAGGAAACCCCAATTGTTTAAAGAAGGAGGTCATCTCTGATGTCGTGGAAAGGAAAGCTTCTTCCTCAGAACAGATGTAGTGGAAACAATGAAACTGAGAAAAGAGAATAGCATTTTTACAGGAGACGTGTTGGGAAGAAGTATAGTCAAGATAGCCATGGGAATCGGTAGGTTTATAAAAGGTGTCAGGAGGGAGATAATTTGTCTCCGGTGATGAAGACAGAGAGATCGAGAAAGGGGAGAAAGGTGTCAGAAATGGACCAAGTGAATGTAAGGGCAGGGTGAAAGTTGGAAACAAAGTTAATGAAATTGACAAGCTCATCATGGGTGACAAAAGGTAAATAACACAAATTCCCTATTAAAAGATAAAGAACACAATAATAACAATAATTAGAATAATAAATAACACTCAATAAAAATAAACACGTAAGATAGCTTATATGTATAGATTGTATGTATGTCCATAAAGTGACAGAAGGCTATACTTTAGATGACTTACAGGAGATAATAAAGTAGTGGTGGAGGTAGTGGGTAGAGGTGTTGATCATCCTTACTGTTTGGGGAAATTAACTGTTTCTGAGTCCTGGCATTGATGCTAGATAGCCTCCTCCTTGATAGGACTGTGACAAACAGTCCGCGAGCAACTTTTTCCATTACCGTTCCATTACTTCCAATGCTGTTGCAGTCATGGCCTAAGTATCACAGTTATACCAATACAAAAAAAGCACAATCCCATAAAGTTCACCATAAATTGTAAGTGATATGAATTAAATATTGCAACATTTTTGCGTGCTGCTCAGTTCATCTTTATTTAAACCCTGAATACAGCACACGGGTGACACACAGCTGGAAATTAGTTTTAGGTCCTCCATGCATAGAATTCACAGGGCCTAAGAAATGTCATTGAATGGTGTGAGGCTATAAATAACTATGAAAAACAACCCACCATTTGAATTCTGCTTCTAATTTGTAACACCCTAAGATATTGCCCTATTATGCAGCAACACTTTAACACACCTTTTAAGCACTGTAGAATTTCTAGCCCAAGAAATAATCCTAATTGAAACGTAGTCTGGTTCATGAGCTCTTAATCCATGCAGAAGAAATACTTGACAAATGGTTGTTAGCTTTCTACCTAGAGGTTTTGGTGGGTTTACAAAGCTTCTGTGAGTACCATGTATTCATGTGGTACTCATCCACTTTTGGCCACAATTTTAAATCTATGCATCCTTTCTAGTTAAAATCTTGTTTGGTTTTGTTAAATGAGGAAACAATTTCCTAGGTAACAATTTTAAGTAATCTTAAAAGTTATTATTTTGTTTCTGTGTGAAATTGCATTTCTAACCTTTATTTAACTATGAACTTATTGTGCTTTGTTGAATAAATAATGTTACCTACAAATTTCTGATCATTTAATTTTGTATTTTTATCAGGGAATTGTCTTCAAACAAGATTCAGGAACTTCCCAAACATTTATTCAAATATACTAAATTACTGAAAAAATTGTAAGTAAATTCAGTTAACATTTGTGATTGGTGTATTTATTTATTTAAATTCTGACATTAAATAGTCATATTAATTTATTTTAGGAATATATCTGACAACCCTATCAATTTTGTTCATCTTGAACAGTTTGACAATCTCAAACACCTTCAATCTCTGTAAGTTAATTTAAGAATTATATACCTATTCCACTTGTAAAATAACATTGTGTGTATCTCTAAGATACAGCTTTAATCTAATCAGTTACCTAGTTTTATGTAATTTGTCTTACATTCATCACATGCACAAAATACGTGTTCAAAAAACATGAGCAACTGAATGGAATTAATGCATTGCTTTCAAAGCAAAAATGCTATGCATATATTTCACAAAACTTCAGAAAAATACTTGGTGTGTAATTGTGCAAGTATACTTAATAAAAGAACTTACCTTACTAAACTCTCCTACCTGTTTATTTGTATTTTACTGAATAATGTCTTTTGAGAGATTAATTTCTTTATTTTAAATTGACAGTGGAATTGAAGGAATAGAAATTACAAACATAGAAAGCAGGATGTTCAAATTCATGACAAATTTAGATCATATGTAAGTATACAGCTGAAAATTTACATTGACCTTTCTTGGATAAGTACGTTATTACAGAGCAAGTCTGATTTAATTATATGTGATGGAGACTGAGAAAGAAATCATAAATTTCTCCAGCAGTCTTCCAATTAGTGACTTGTTGGCTAAATGGAAGAAAAATCTTTTGTGTCCATCAATACTTATCTTTGGTGTTTACTTAAAATGATAGAAGCAAATTGAGAAATCTCCAAAGAAATTCCTTGCAAGTTAATTAGACTGTGACAATTTGTTTCCCCAGTGCATTCTTTCTCAGCCTTCATTCGCTGCTTTGCGATGCTAATTTCAATCGTACTACTTTATTTATCGAATTCTTGCTCGATGCCCGAGCAGGGGGCAGGGAAGATAAGGGCACACCCCACAACTCAGCCTCATTATCCTTACCCCCACTGCAGTAACCCAATCATTACACAAAGTCTTTTTAGGTGCTCACAAACATGTTTAATCTCAGTGCAGACTGGTGAAAAGACTGGTCGCATCATCAAATCAATATTTTTTCTCAATCTTTCTTATCAGAGTGCTGCACCTCAACTTCAGCAAGCTTCTGCTGGAGTAGAGCTAATCTACAGAAAGAATAGGAACACACGTCACCTCTGCTCCTGATCCACGAGATGAAACCAGCTTGAGATCAGTACTGAAATCGCTGTGGAGCTCATGGTCCTTTGAGCAAAAGTGATCCCTGATCTCTTTTACAATTCAGAGTCTGTTGACTGGAAGCACATGAAATCTAGAGATTTGATGTACCTCCAGCCCACGTGCTGCCTCTAAATCCACAGGCAAGATATGTGATTCAACATCTGTAACTTCCACCAGGCCAACACCACAACTGAAGCCTGAATTGTACTTAGCCAGTTCCAAAGGGCAGGCCGCATCATTCATGTGCCCAATGATAGGTTTCCATAGTCTGCTACAATGTGCATGTTTGTGAGAGAGAGAGTTGTGTGGGCAAAGGAAAATTTTCAGGACATTGTTAAAGCCTTGTTCCCAAAAAGGTCATGCAAATCCCTGGGCTAAAATAACTTAAACCAAAGTAGCATAAGGGATGGCATTGAAAACCTTGGGTATATTTGAAATGTGGAGAAGCTCAGTGTAAATGGTGGAAGAAGTGCACCACCTCCCAAATTTCCCATTCTGTCAAGTACTTAGTGACCCACCTATGGCAGGGCCTATGCATCCCAATTTGGCACCAACCACCTCAGAATTTAGAAACGGAGTGGAAGCAAGTCATCAAGTGTTCATTGTCTGTATTTGATTGCTCTTCAAAAGGTAATCACATTCATGTTCCAGTGCTTGCCTTGTTTCTTGGTGGAAATTTTCTGGGTCCATGCAATATTGTTATCTAGTCTTTTAAAAATATTGTTTTTTTTTTCTCTGTCCTTAAATTCAATGCAATTTATGCAAGTAGATGTACCCATTATTCAAGATTGGAGCCCATAGTATTACAAGAAAGAATCTAGCATGGATAGCAAATTGTCTGACTAGCAGAAGGCAAAGAACGTGAATAAAAGGAGCCTTTACTGGTTGGCTGCCAGTGATTAGTGGTGTTCGTAGGGATCAATGCTCTGTCCACTAGTTTTCACGTTACATGTTAGTGATCTAGATGACAGAATTGATGGTTTCATGGCCAAGTTTGTGGATTATACAGAGATAGGTGGAGGGGCAGGTAGTGTTGAGGGAGCAGGTAGTCTGCAGAAATTCAGACAGATTAGGGGGAATGAGCAAAGAAGTCACAGATGGAATACAGCATAGGGAAATGGATGATCATGAACTTTGGTAGAAGGAATAAAGGCTTAGACTATTTTCTAAATGGGGAGGGAAAGGTACAAAGGGATGGGAAACAGTGCAGGATTCCTTAAAGGTTAACTTGCAGGTTGGTCAGTACTAAGGAAGGCAAATGTAATGTCAGCATTAATTTTTAGTGGACTAAGTAGAAAAGCAAGAGTGTAATGCTAGGCATATAAGCCATTGGTTGGAGCACTTTAGGAATATTGTAAGCAGTCTTTAGCCCCATGTCTAAGAAAGGATGTGCTGCAATTGGAGAGGGTTCAGAAGAGGTGTATGAAAATTATCCTGGTAATGAAAGGGTTAGCCTATGAGGAGCATTTGATGGCTGTGGACCAGTTCTCATTGGAGTTTAGAAGAATGAGTGTGTATGTCATTGAAGCCAACCAAATATTGAAGGGCTTGGATAGAGTGGACGTGGAGAATTTGTTTCCATTACTGGGAGAGTCTAGGACCAGAGCACATGGGCTCAGAATAGAAAATTAGAATAGAGATGAGGAGAAATCTCTTTAGCCAGAGGATGATGATTCTGTGGGATTCATTGCCACAGATGGCTGTGAAGGCCAAGTCATCAGGAATATTTAAAGCAGAGGTTGAAAGGTTCTTGATTAGTAAGGACATCAAAGGTTATGGGTAGAAGGCAGGAGACTGAGGTTGAGAGGGAAAATAAATCAGCTGTGATTGAATGGCAGTGCAGACTTGATTGGCTGAAGGGCCAAATTCTGCTCTTATAAATCCATGAGAGATAGGAGCAGAATTAGGCCAATTGACCCCCATCAAGTCTTCTCTGCCACTCCAACCTCACCCCACTACCCACCAGCGTTCTCTGCACCAGTCCCAACCTCATCCCACTACCCACCAGCGTTCTCTGCACCAGTCCCAACCTCACCCCACTACCCACCAGCGTTCTCTGCACCAGTCCCAACCTCACACCATTATAAAGTCCACAGACAATGTGGTGCTGTTGTAGTCTGGCGGACTGACCTCTTCCTTGCAGAGGCTAGTCAACAGCCCTTGGACACATCCTCTTGCTTACCTCTTAACCAGGACCCCACTGTGAAGCATCAGGCCGCTTTCCCTTGCGCCATTACTCATCACATCACTTCTGAAGATCTTTCTCTAAAGCCTTCAACCTAAATGTTCCCCAACCCCTCACCCACTGTTTCTAACTCTTCCCCAAGATTCACAAATCAAGTTGCCACCAATAGGCCCATTGTTTCTTCTCACGTCTGTCCTATTGAACTCCATCACATCAGACTAGGTTCAGTCTCTTTCCCACCTATCCATGACTCCTTATACACTCTCTACCACTTAAACAACTTTCAGCTCCCAAGATCTGGCCATTTCATATTCACAATGGATATCAAATCCCTATACACTTCTATTACCCATTAGGAAGGCCTCAGGCTCTCTGCTTCTTTCTAGATAACAGGTCCAACTAGTTTCCCTCCACAACTACCCTCTTCCATCTGGCAGAATTGGTACTCACCCTTAGCAACTTCACTTTCGGCTCTTCCGGCTTTCTCCAGACCATGGGTGTAGCCTTGGGCACTCACGTGGGATCTGGTTATGCCTTCCTTTTCGTTGGCTGCATGAAGCAATCTATATACCAAGCCTACTCCAGCAATGATCCCCAACTGTTTCTCTACTGCATTGATGGCAGCATCAGTGCTGCTTCCTGCACCTGTGAGGGCTCATTAATTTCATTAATTTATCCACCAAACTAACACCCTGGCTTCAAATTCACTTGATCCATCTCTGACACCTCCCCTTTATCTCTCTATCTCCATCTTAGGAGACAACTTAGCTACTAACATCTTCTACAAACCCAGTGCCTCCAATAGTTACTTCATCTACACCTCTTGCCCAGTTATCACTTTCAAGAATGCAAATACCTCCTTTCAGTTCCTCTTTCTCCACTGAATCTATTTTTCTGAAGAGGATTTCCATTCTAGGGCATTCTAAGTATCCTTTTTTCCAGAAAATAAGACTCCCCCCATCTGCTATTAATTCAGTGCTCACCTGCATTGTTTCTGTTTGCCTCAAAACTGCACTCAACTCATCCTCCCCACCCCCGGACATAACAGGTATAGAGTTCCTCTTATCCTCAACTATCTCATCATGAGCCTTTACATCCAACATATCACCACTATTCAGGGTTCCAAACAGTCCTTCCAGCTGAGGCAGTCCATATGTGAATCCATCAGTGTCATTTATTGTATCCGGTGCTTTTGGTGTGCCCTCCTCTAGATCAGTGAGACGCGATGTAGATTAGGGGATCACTTCATCAAGCATGATGCAGATTATAGGAACATGACCTCATATTCTGCCTTTGTAGTCTCCAACCTATCGACATGAACATAGATGTCTCTAACTTACAACAGCCACTCCCCTCTGTCCACCCCAACCTTTGGTTTCCCTTAATCCACTTGCCCCATCACCCATCTCTTTCCCCTCCCCACACCTCCCCATAAACTGAATCTTAAAATTTGCACACCACTTAAGGAGGAAAATATACAGTTGTCCCTCGGTATCTGGGGGGAATTGATTCCAGGACTCCCCGCGGATACCAAAATCCGCGGATGCTCAAGTCCCTTATATAGAATGGTGTATTATTTGCATATAACCTACGCACATCCTCCCGTACACTTTAAATCATCTCTAGATTACTTATAATACCTAATACAATGTAAATGCTGTGTAAATAGTTGTTATACTGTATTGTTCATGGAATAATGACGAAAAAAGAAGTCTGTACATGTTCAGTACAGACGCAACCGTCGTAACTCTACTGGGAATGCTGATGCTGTCTCAGCATCAGCCGATGCCGATTCTCCCATGATCTTTTAAGTCCTTGAGGCTGTAGCACTTTACATAGCTAGCCAGCCATCCCTTACTAGCCTTAAACTCCTTCCTCTCACTCACAACACAAGTAGCGAACGTACAAGATGCAAGGTGAACAATGCTCAAACAACGAGTGCTGGAGAGAGACTGAGGATCTGTGAAATGCTGGGAAGCTACAACAGGGTATGCCTACACATCACTTCATTCGCGTGGGTTCAGCATAGTGCTCAGCACGCGGCAAATTCAAGTTTTGCTTTTTGGAACTTTCTGGAATTGTTTTTTTCGAATATTTTCCATCCGCGGTTGGTTGAATCCACGGATGCGGAACCCACGGATACGGAAGGCCGACTGTACCATCATTTTTGATTACTAGTTTTTATTCAGGAAAAAGAAAGAAAAAATAAATTCTGTACACTTAATCCTACTCTGACCCAATAAGCAGTTCCTTTTCTGACAACATGAGCAATACTGTACCAATTAACATCTGGACATGCTTCTCACTGTATTTTCTGTACTTATTTTCACAGATATTTCCATAAATTCCAATACTGTGCTTATTCTCCTCATGTACGGAGTTGTAAACCAAATACAGATGGCATATCTTCTTTTGAAGACCTACTAGCAAACATTATCCTCAGAGTTTTTGTTTGGATCATAGCTTGTCTCACGTGTTTTGGAAACCTTTTTGTCATTTTTATGAGGTCATTTATTCAAGCTGAAAATAAACTTCATACTATGTCCATAAAAATTTTATGCTGTAAGTATTACCTTTTGGTTTGAAGTGTCTTGTAGAAACCTAGTAGATAAAGCTTTATTCTTTCAGCTCTTTACATTAGCTTGCCATCTATCATTGAGTAAGACAGGACCTAACTTCCACACTTGATGCAAGTGTTTAGGAAGATGCCAGAAATAGATTTTGACTTATAAACATTTAGTAAAAGGAGGAAGCAGAGATAGAGAAGGGAATAGGAATATTGTTCATTAAAACATGTTGCATCCTTCATCAAAGAGGAACCTTAAATAACTTTGGAAACTGGTAGGTCAAGTGCAAGGATTGGATATTTGAAGGATGAAAGTGTCAGTAGCCATATCAAGAAACAAACTTTTCTTTACCAGGAGTTAAGAAACTTATTTCCCATAATATTATCTTATGAACAATGTCTTAATTATCACTGATTTAATATTGGTGCACACCTATGTAACAATGGTCAGATTGTAACAGAACAGATATGAAATTAAGAGAGATGTGTCAGTTTCCAAGGATTTAAATTTAGTTAAGGATGACTTCACTGGAATTTGCTTTGTACTACTGTCGCGAAACAACAGATTTTATGATGTATGTCAGTGTTAATAAACCTGATTCTGATCTGACTCTCATTCTGCCTTTGAGTGCATGAGAGTAATCAACAATAGTAAGTTTGTAAAACAATGAAGAATAGAGCAAATAAATATGTGCCCTTCCTGTGAAACAGAAGAAGGATATAAAATTGTGACAATAACAGAAAAAAAGAATACAAGCATAAGCTTCTGAAAATTATCAAAAACAGCGCTTAAGATTTTTCAAACATAATAAGTGACTAAAACTTATGTGAGCACTTTGAGAGCAAAGGTAATTGGAAATTGGAAAACAATGGACTTACTTAATAGCTGCTTTATACGCTTGGGTAAATTAATATGTTCTTAAGAAACTAATGAGATTAAATTTAAGCAAATCTCCAGAACTGTTTGCTCTATAAGCCAATATATTAAATAAGTCTTGAAGAAATGTTGATGCGGCTGCCAAAATCTTCCAGAGTTCTGTTAATTCTCGAGTTGTCCCTTTTGAATAGAAAACCACGTCATGTCAATTTTTGAAAAGGATAAAAGAGAAAAGTGTTGGACTTATTACCCTGGTGTTCATTTCAGTGAAATTACTACAACCTGTTATTAGGAACAGAGTGAGTGTGCAATTGGACTTTACTGGATTTAGGCCACAGAAATATAGCCCATGAATGATGTATTGATCTGGAGGGGCGGGGGGTGGGGGTGCAACATAGAATCACCAGAATAATATTGGGTCAGGTTGGGCTGATAAGGGAAGAAATTGCATAGCCTTGTGTTTTTATGGAATATGAAAAATAAGTAGTAATCTCATTGGAGTTATTGAAAAGATATCTGAGGGATAGTATTCATTTGCACTTGGAAAGGCAAGAAATAATCAATGTACAGTTTTTTTTTTAAAAGAGAGATCCCTTATGACCAATTTGATGCTTTTCAGAGAGAAAAGAATGTATTGCTGAAGGCAGTGCAGTTAATATAGTGGACGTAACAAATTGATTCAGTGTGTGGTGGAGGCAGGAAATCTTACAACATATAAGCTAAATGAGCATTTGAATTGCCAACACATGGCCAACATATGGACCAATTGCTGGTAATTAGCATTATTATAGATAGGTGCTTGATGGTCAGCATGAATATGGTAAGCCAAAGGACCTGTGTTTCTGCTCTGACCCTAAGACTTTATACTTAAGGTTCTGTATTCACAGTAATTAAGATATTTCCCATTGTGGCAGAAGGCACAGTAAGGTTGCATAATCATAAAATCAGTCAAAAGTTAGTCAGAGGTGCTAAAAGGAAACTAACTCTTAATACCATGATAGGGGGGTATCTGGATTTTTTTTTCTCTACCCCTAACATTAGCAATTGATGTCATGTTGATTTAAAAACTTTAAAACTGAAATTGGTAGAATTTTATTGAGGAAGAGTATTCTAAATGGCGCTTAGAATTAATAAGTTATTGTTACATTTTATAATTTATTATCAAATCACATGATGGTGGGGAAAATTGTCAGCAAGATTGACTTGATTGGTAACCTGATTTAACTGAAGTTTTGAGAGATAAATACCTGTAATTTGTAATGAACATTAAAGGGTGTGCTGGAATTGTGTAAATGTATCGGAATAGCAATCATTAACCCAGGCTAGGGAGGTCATACACCAAGATTGCCTGGATGGTTGGGAAGCCAGGATTGGGATTTGCTGACAAAAGTCTCCTCAGCCTACTTATTCCTAAGTAAAATTTGTGTGGTAGTGTAAATTCATTAAGCCAAAACTACTATCAGTCCAGAGTCTTGGTTGGAAAAAGCATATGTAACTGTCTTAAGCCTGATTTATACTTGAGCGTACGGGCTATGTCGTAGGCCTGATTTTAACTTCTGCATAGCCCTACGCCGCAGCAAGCGTGTGTTGTGTCTGTGTCGCTCTGCAATTCACCACCAAAATGCTAGTTGGCGGTGTGGTTTCTATGCCACTATGTTGAGTTTCTTCGTGAGAGACATGGACGAGGAAATGCATTTCAAATATTTTTGGATGTCGGCAGGTAGATTTGACGATTTGGTTCATCGTTCCCAGCCATTTATTTTGCATCAGTGTACAGACATGGTGGAGAAAAGCCACCGGAAATGCGATGCTACCAAGTGGACCAATCACAGTTGTTGCGGTCTGCGTTACCGTGACGTGCGAGTTACTTTTTTGGGGAGGTGCACGTCACCCTATGGCGTAGGGTACGCAGTATCTATGGCATACATTTGATGCAGAAGTATAAATCAGGCTTTAGTTGAAAGAAAAGGCTATGTTTCCAAAGCTAGATGGAAAAACATTGGGCTGTCTTTTTTCTTTATCTAAAAATTAGCAAAATGTTACTTCTTTGACAAAAATGGCAATTATTACACTTTACAATTTCTGACAATTAAATTCATCAGCAGCAATTGTTTTGGTTCATCATTTTTAGAGAACTTACATTAGTTGACTATAACAAAGTGCTTTAATATAATTGTGAATTGAGCAATCATTGCAGAGCATGATTTCATCCACAGAGTAAACGTAAAATTGCCTCCTTCCATATTGTTAATATGAGAATGCTTAGCATAGGTCTTATTTGGCATGGACGCATCAATCCATCTATACAGGAAAACTCAATTAAATACAGAAATTAAAATGTATTTCAGTTTCCAGATTTTCTATGATCTCTACTCAGAAGACAAATGTTCCCAGGGTACAAATCATGCTTAATAAGCCCAATCTATCTAGGGAACCTCATAGGTCATGCAAATTTGTACAATTTCTGTGTTTTAGAGCAAAATTTTCAACTTAATATTGCTACAAAATATAATATATAACAAAGATGTATGTTTTGTCTCTCTTTTACATTCAAGGTGCTGATTGTTTGATGGGAGTATATTTATTCTTTGTTGGAATTTTTGATGTCAAATATCGTGGGGAGTATAACAAGCATGCACATCGATGGATGGCAAGTGTCCAGTGTCGAATGATGGGATTTCTGGCCATGCTTTCTACAGAAGTTTCGGTTTTGCTATTGACTTACCTGAGCCTGGAGAAGTATGTTGTCATTGTCTTTCCATTCAGTAACATCAAACCAGGAAAGCAACAGACTTTGATGATACTCATTATCATTTGGCTAATTGGATTTATTATTGCTACAATTCCACTCTGGAATGAAGATACATTTGGAAATTATTATGGAAGAAATGGAGTTTGTTTTCCTCTTTATGCAGACCAAATTGAAAAGGATGCTGCAAAAGGCTATTCTATTGGAATATTCCTTGGTATGAAATTTTAAATGTTTTAATGATTAGAGTTATAGAAACATAGAAAGGTACAGCACAGAAACAGGCACTTCAGCCCATCTAGTCTGTGCCAAACCATTTAACCTACTTACTCTCTTCAACCTGCACTGGAACATAGCACTCCATATCCCGACCATACATGTACCTATCCAGACTTCTCTTAAATGTCAAAATCAAGCTCACATGCACCTCTTGCACTGGCAGCTCGTTCCACACTCTCACAAACCTCTAAGTGAAGAAGCTTGCCCACATGTTTCCCTTAATCTGTTCACCTTTTGCTCTTAACCCATGACCTCTAGTGGTAGTCCCACCCAACTTCAGTTGAGAATGCCTACTTGTATTCCCCTTATAACTTTGTATACCTCTATCAAATCACTCCTCAGACTTCTACATTCCAAGGAATAAAGTTCTAACCTATTCAATCGTCCCTTTAAACTCAGGTCCTTCAGTACCAGCAACATCCTTATCAATTTTCTCTGTACTCTTTCAACCTTATTTACATCATTCCTGTAGGTAAGTGACCAAAACTCACACAGTATTTCAAATTAGGCCTCACCAATGCCTTATACAACTTCAACATAACATTCCATTTCCTGTTCTAAATACATTTCAATGTGCCAAAAACGTCCTTCATAACTCTATTTACCTGTGACACCACTTTCAATAGATTATTGATCTGTGTTCCCAGATCCTTCGTTCTTCAGCACTCCTCAGTGCCCTACCATTCATTGTGTAAGACCTACCTTGTTTAGTCCTACGAAGTGCAACTCCTTGAACTTGTATGCATTAAATTACATCTGCCATTTTTCAGCCCATTCTTCCAGCTGGTCTAGATCCCTCTGCAAGCTCTGAGCTTTCTTCACTGTCCACTACAACCCCCAATCTTGGTGACATCTTCATATTTGCTGACCCGGTTAACCACATTATCATCCAGATCATTGATATAAATGATAAACAACAACAGACCCAACAGTCAGCCCTGTGGCACTCCACTAATCACAGGCCTCCAGATAATGAGGCAACCATTTATGACCACTCTCTGGCTTCTCCCTCAAAGCCTATTTCTAATCTAGTTTATTACCTCATCCTGAATGCTAAGTGACTGAAACTTCTTAACCAACCTCTCTATCGGGACCTTGTCAAATGCCTTGTTAAAGTCCATTGCCTTGCTTTCATCAACTTTCCTGGTAACTTCCTCAAAAAAACTGGAAGATTGGTTAGACACCGCCTACTATGCACAGAGCTGTCATGCTGTCTATCCTTAATCAGTCCATGTCTACCCAAATACTCATATATCCAGTCCCTTACAATACCTTCCAATACCGTTTCTACTACTGATGTCAGGCTCACCTATAATTTCCTGGTTTATTGTTAGAGCCTTTCGTAAATCGCAAAATAACATTAGCTATCCTTCAATCTGACAGTACCTCTCCTGTTGCTAAGAATGACTTAAATATCTCTGCTAGGGCCCCTGCAATTTCTGCACTTGCCTCCCACAGGATCTGAGGGCACACCTTGTCAAGACCTGGGGATTTATCCACCCTAATTTGCCTCAAGATAGCAAATACCACTCCTCTGTAATCTGTATACATTCCAACAAGTCAAAGCTGCTTTGCTTCACTTTTATAGACTCCATCTCCTGAATAGCAGATGCAAAATATTCTATTTGAGATCTCCCCCATCTCATTTGGCTCCATGCATGTATTACCATTCTGATCTTCCACAGGACCAATTTTGTCCCTTGCAATCCTTTTGCTCTTAACATAGCCATAGAATCCCTTAGGATTCTCCTTCATCTTCAAGGTCGGGGGAACACTTTCGACAAAACCACCACATCAGAGCAGAACCAAGAGTTTATCATGAAACACAGGCCTCCACCTTTTGCCTTTTCCAAATCAGCAGTTTAGTCCTTTAGGTAAATCGAGAAGCCTTCCAATTTGATCACTGTATGTGGCATGCTGGAAGAAAGCACGTCTCGCTCAGACATAGAATACTTCAATCTCACATTTCCCTCCAATACAGCTATCTTGCCCTCAGGTGCTCAGTTTTGTTCTCCAGCAACTGCATATTTGCTACCAAGATGCTAGGTAGAAGGGACCTTATCCCTTCATGTTTGAACCTGGCTTGGAGTTACCCCCCTCCTGTCTTGCTTCTGGCCATGGAAATGAACCTTCATCCACTTAAAGGTGTACTTGCGTGGTCTGCTGAGTCCTTCAGAAGATCATGAAATCTGTAGATCATTAAGTTGATTTTAAAGTGCATTGCTTAAAGGTAAATTACATGCTACAGATTGCAGTGGGAGTAATTCAATTGAGTTACAAACTTACCTGCACTTTGTGACCCCAAGAGAACTATCTGTCACATGATTTGTTCGTGGAGGACTTAAGATGTGCAGATGAAGGCTTTTTGAGAAAAGAAAATGCTGTCTACACCTTCTAGAAAGGAAGGACAGCAAGCAACAGACCTGGTATAATTTTTGTGTGCGCTTTTGAAGCAGGGGTGAACATTCATCTGCAGCAGTGAGATGTCAAAGATGTTCTTGAACACTCCAGCCAATTGATTGGCCAGCATTATTAGTGAAATACATCAATGTTTGACATTGAAAACAAACAGAAAAACAGGAACAATCCTTTATCCTGCCTTTGACAAAATTCCTGCTACAAATAATTTAATCCTTTTAGGGCACTTAACTACAAGTGCTGGCTGAGGAAATGAAATGTTGGGATATGCCAATTTCTGATGGCACTTTTCTATGTGCAAAGAGCAGTATCATAGTCACAAACACAATCTTCAGAGTAAGCAAATGTAAAAACAGCTTTGAGAAGGAATTACCACCTTGAAATATTTTGTCACTCTGGTCACAGATAAAGGCCAGAAAGAAAAAGATAACTGTCTCAAAGCAATTGTGATTAACTCTGCCTCCTATACTACATAGAACATCCACCAACATACCTTCTAAACCAGACTCAATATCCAAAGAACCCATTAAAAATTAAAGTCTGTATAAGAGATCATTTTTAACTATCATGTAATTGCTGATGATAGTAACTTTGAGGTGATATTATTGCACAACCCACACACAGTTGGTTAGCAAGCATAAGATTTTTTAAAAGCTGCCATTTAAAATGTGATTAAGTTGACCACTGACATGCAAAATACTTATGCTTCTTAGATTGTTCTGCAGAAGTTACCTCCCAATGTTTGTCTGCATGATTTGTGCAGAATTTTGGTATGCTCATCAATAGCAAGGCATAGCTGGCTTTCTTTCTCTCTCTATCTATCTATCTATATATTGATTGAGTTACAGCATGGAGCCACATCACCTGTTTAATCCTAGCCTAATCATGAGACAATTTACAATGACCAATTAACCTACCAAGCAGTACGTCTTTAGACTGTGTGGGAGGAAAGCAGAGCACCCGGAGGAAACCCACACAGTCACAGGAAGAATGTACAACCATCATGAACTCCCACAGCCCCCAATGATCCTACGATTTCAGTCTGAGATCGATGTACAAACAGCCTTCAGGAGGGTAAACCCATGAAAAGCATCTGGTCCAAACCGGATACCTGGCCAAGTGCTAAAAACCTGTGCTGATCAACTGGCTGGGGCATTCACTGAGATTTTTCACCTCTTGCTTCAGCAGTCTGAGGTACTCGCTTGCTTCAAGCAGCCTTCAATTATACCGGTCCCTAAGAAGAATGTGGTAACTTGCCTCAAAGACTCATCCAGTGCCATTTACATCTACTGTGATGAAGTGTTTTGAGAGGTTGGTGATGAAACGTCTACTCCTGCCTGAGAAGTGACTTGGATCTGCTCTGGAGCAACAGGTTCATAGCAGAGGCCATCTCATTGGCTCTTCTCTCAACCCTGGAATCTGGACAGCAAGTATGTTAACATCAGGCTGTTCTTTATCAACTACAGCTCAGCATTCAATACCACCATTCTCACAAATCTAATCAATAAGCTCCAAGACCATGGCCTCAAAACCTCCTTGTGCAATTGGATCCTGGATTTCCTCACTTGCAGACCCCAGTCAGTTCAGATTGGCAACAGCATGTCCTCCACAATCGCCATCAGCACAGGTGCACCACAAGGCTGTGTGCTTATCCCGTACTCTATTCGCTTTACTCTTACTGTATGACTGTGTGGCTAAACACAGCTCCAGTGCCATTTTCAAGTTTGCTAATCACACCACTGACATAAGCCGAATCAAAGGTGGTGATGGATCAGCAGGTAGAAGGAGACTGAAAATCTGGCTGTGGTGCCAAAGGAGCAACTTCTTTCTTACTCAGTGTCAGCAAGACCAAGGAGCTGGTTATTGACTTCAGGAAAAGGAAACCAGAGGTCCATTGCTAGTCCTCATTGCAGGACCACAGGTGGAGAGGGTTAGCAACTTTAAATTCTTAGGTGTTACTTTTTTGGTGAACCTGTCCTAGGCCCAACACATAAGTGCCATTATGAAGAAAACATGGCAGCACCTCTGTTTCCCTAGGAGATTGCAGAGATTCAGCCTGACATCTAAAACTTTGACAAACTTCTATTGAAGTGTATCGGAGCGTATATTGACTTGCTGCATCACAGCTTGATATGGAGTCACCAGTGTCCTTGAACAGAAAATCCAACACAAAGTAGTGGAAACAGCCCCAATCCATCATGATCAATACCCTCCCCACTTTTGAGCACATCTACATGTAACACTGTCACAGGAAAGCAGCATCCATCATCAGGGGCCCCCAGCGGACAGGCTCTCTTCTCACTACTGCCATCAGGAAGAAGTCACAGAAGCCTCAGGACTCACACTGCCAGGTTCAGGAACACTTAATGCCCCTCAGCTGTCGGGCTCTTGAACCAGAGGGGATAACTTCACACAGCTTCACTTGCCCCAGCATTGAAATGTTCCCACAACCTATGGACTCTTCATCTCATGTTCTTGATATTTATAGCTTATTTATTTATTATTATTATTATTTCTTTCTTTTTGTATTTGCCCAGCTTGTTGTCTTTTGCACACTGGTAGAACACCCAAGTTGGTATGGTCTTTCATTGATTCTGTTATGGATTTATTGAGGCTGCCCACAAGAGTTATATATGGTGACATATATGTACTTCACTAATAAATTTAGTTTGAATTTTGAACTTTATCTGGTGACTACTTCAGCTATTCTTATAATCATCTGCTGGAATTGGTGGATAGGGGTAGCATAATAACTCTCCTGTGTTGATGCGTGGCCAGGTGGTTAAGGTGTTGGTCTAGTGATCTGAAGGTCGTGAGTTCGAGCCTCAGCTGAGGCAGCTTGTTGTGTCTTTGAGCAAGGCACTTCACCACACATTGCTCTGTGATGACACCAGTGCCAAGCTGTATCGGCCCTAGTGCCCTTCCCTTGGACAACATCGGTGGCGTGGAGAGGGGAGACTTGCAGTATGGGCAACTGCCGGTCTTCCATAGAACCTTGCCCAAGCCTGCACCCTGGAAACCTTCCAAGGTTGCAAATCCATGGTCTCACGAGACTAACGGATGCCTATTAAAAAATTCTATGAAATAAGGCAGTTCTTGAGCTGTTTAGTGTTGGGGATCTGATGATTAACAACATCTGCACAAAACCTGATGGAAATGCTTCTGTGTCAATTAACATGAACAAATAGTATGACCTGGAGCTTAAACATTTTCCATCCATTTTCCCAGTTTAAGCAAGGTTGCTCTACCCTTTCTGCCTACCAATGCAATTGTGGTCTTGATAATGGATTACACTTCACCTAGTAACTCTTCTATGACCTTACCACAACTGGTGACCTTACCAGGACTGCAATACACCTGCCTGTATCATTTGTAGGCTCATTAGTAGATGCAGATTTCTTAATCACAATGAAGTAACAGCCTGGGAGCAGTTACCAGTTAGTTTATTGCGGGAAATGCTGCATAATAAACACGTTATGATGTGTGCCAGCTGGATATTGAGAAAATAGAGACATCTGCGTTGATATGCAATGCTGCAAGGTAATGTATGTTTTATCACTGATCCTTATGTCAGAGAGAAACCAGCTCTACCTGCTGCTTTCTGGTAAAAGGGAATGAAATATACTGATTTTTTTTGTATTAAACAAGTTATCAATATCCCTTGCACAATAGTGATTGACAAACTGTATGATGTTGCAATCATCAGCAGTTCCTAATTCCACACTGTAGTAGATCTTCTTTTCTGTTCTTTCCCCATTTATCTGTTGCATCAGCTCCAAACATTCTGTGCAGTTTTCATTTCTTTTTCTAGTTCTGTATTTAGTGTTGATTTCTTTCTTACAGGATCTCTGCTTCTTTTCTTTCATATTATTTATGATTGGAAACTTTGAAGTTCAATTATGAGCTTTCTAAAATATTAGCTGTCCTAAACTACCATATTCATTAAGCGTTACAGGCACTGAATAATCCCTATGCCATCTGTTGTCATCATTTTTGAGAAGCTTCTGTCAAAGCCCAAAATATGAAAATGAGTTCTCGGAGAACACTGTCAACATGTCACCCATGCTCTATTATCTTTTCTATGGTGCTACTAGCCTAATCCTAGAGCCTACAAAATAAAAACTCTTCAGTCCAATTCTCTTTTGAATGCGCACTGAACATGCACACATTGCATGAATTGACTGCCTATTTCAGAAGTCAATAGCACTCTGATTACTTGTTTTTGGAAATCAGGGATATGTCCTATTTAACTGCAGGCAGATCCTCTGTTCTATTTATTCCATTTTTTATTTGCTGTAATCTACTTACTTGGAATGGCAGTCATTAATTCAAATACTTCAATCAATTCTTCTCCAATGCCTCTGCTCTTCAACAGGAAATAAATCCTATTACATCAACAGTTATTTCTCAGGACTTTTTCCAAAACCTTTGTAATACTTAATTTGAATAACTTTTAATTAGCAGTTATTCAAATTCTTGAAGCTCTAGCTACTTTTAACTACTAAATATTTTCTAATTATATGTGATCGACTACAGATACAGAAAAAAAAAACTGGCACACAGACATGAGTTGCTCCGTCCAGGAGTGTGAATTCTCAAACCACACCCTTACACAGATAGATTTAACCCATCTTCTCCCACTCATCCCCACCACACGCACACACACACACACTCTATACCATCAACCACACCTTCATTCTAGCATTGATATTTTACCCTTCTATCCCACCTCTTCATAAAGAGGTCAAAACTCCTAACCTAGTGAAAAGCTTACTGCCTCTTTTCTAGTAAGACTGTAACCAATAGAAAGGTACCTCCAACAAGGGTGGTGGTCTTTCATAAGTTCAGAATCTCACCAGGCTGAGGGAAACTGTTCTTCACCTCATGATTAGAGGGATCAAAGAGTTCCAAATGATGTCAGTAATTGAGGGTATAAGACATATGCTAGATAACTTTACTTTTAATGTTTCATTTTGATATCTATATCTTTTTATGATTTGATCTGCAGTAGACAACTCATGAGCTGTTGCAAGTTCAGTGGAAGAGGAAGGGCTTGAAGATGAAGACTATCGTCATGTATTAACATACCTGACATCCATAGCAACAGCTCGGATATGGGTATTGTGACAGGCAAGCAATTTAGGTTAGATAAACACAGATTAAAAGTAGATACATTTAGCATTCAGAGGTTGTAAGTCTGCAAAAGGTTTGGGAAATCTAGTGCAGAAGCTTGCAGGAAGGGGATCAACACATCTGTACCATCCAGAAGATGCAGATGAGGACTAGGAAAAGGATGCTTTCTGACACAAAAGACTGCAGATGCATGGGTGTAATTGGGCAGCACAGGTTCTTTGGGCCAAAGAGCCTGTTACCAAGCTGTATCCTAAATAAAATAAAAGCATGTACACCATGACTTTTCTTAACAACCTTATGTAACTGTTCTGCCAGGAATCTATTACATTCATTCCAAGATGCTTCTGTTCCTCTAAACTAAAATGTGCTACCTCGAAGTTCTGTGGATTGAATTTACTTGCTATTTTTTGGCCACCTGACCAAGACATTCATATCTTCCTGTAGGTCCAGAATACGTCCTCGCTATTAATTGCAGTGAGACCTATGGCATGATCTGCAAACTGCTTATACATGGCCCCCACATTTAAACCAAGATTATTGATATGTCCCAAAAAAGACAAGTCCTGGTCACTTCAAAACTCCGTTGCATATAGCCCTACAATCTCTAAAATCCTTATCAATTATTACCTTAACCACTCTACAGGTTAAATTATGATTTTTTATAAAGAAAAGTCACTGGAATTTCTTTTTTCTGTGCTCTTTAAATATATGTTCTCCTGACTAAATTACAGTAAATATTGTTTACTGTGATTCATGCATCCTTCCCCAGATGCTACACATCAACAGAAATGGTATTGTTAATAAACATTCTGCATAATATTTTATAATGTTTTACATGAACCTCTGCATTTCTCAAAGCGCTTTACAGCCAATGAAGTCCTTTTGGAGTTAGAAAGGGATGTGACTGAAGATTTGTTCAGATCAATGTTCAATTTTCAATATAAAGCTAGTTAAATTTTGTTGCTAGCCTAATTTTTTCATTCATAGATGCATAACCAAGTTTAATTCTGATAAGATATGAGTTTCTGTTTCTAATGTATGCAAGACCTGAGACAGGAAGAATATTGATCAGTAAGTAGAATTGAAAAGGTGGAGATTATGATGAGATGAAAGGTCTAAATGTAGGAATTGGTAAAGGAGAGGAGCATTTTTCCTAGCCAACTTTGCAATTTGTGGCCTTTAATAGGTTGTGTTCCCTCAGACAGCTTTTCTCCGTCAAAAGAACAACATAAAAACCAACAAAAAGATGAGAGGGAACCAAACTGAAATTTGAGGAAAGGTGACCAAAAGAAACAGCAGCATGAAAACATTAGAAGTATCTCAGAGAGTGGCAGAATTCATTTGCATTGCAAAAATGGATTAAATCCATGTTTTTTTTAACATTACCATGAAATTGTCTGTGTATCCTTGGCTTACTATAAATAAACGCTCCAGCAGGACTGATCGGTCCATTATAGAATAGTACAGCACAGTACAGGCCCTTCGGGCCACAATGTTGTGCCGACCCTCAAACCCTGCCTTCCATATAAGCCCCCACCCTAGATTCCTCCATATACCTGTCTAGTAGTCTCTTAAACTTGCAGCTATGAAGATTATGAAGTGACATAAGAAAGAGCCTAAATAAAAGTGACTAATATAAATTAAATCCTTAGCCAACAAATTATTTCTTTTTTTTTCAGGCTTGAATCTGATTGCCTTCATCATAATTGTCTTCTCTTACTTCAGTATGTTTTATTCCATTCGCAAAACTGGAATCCAGACACCAGAAATGAAAAAACGTATTCGAAGTGAAGTTGCTGTGGCTTACAGATTTTTCTTCATAGTGCTCTCTGATGCCTTCTGTTGGATCCCTATTTTTCTCTTGAAATTCCTTTCATTGATTCAGGTGGAGATTCCAGGTATATTTTAACTACAAATGGAAAATAAGTGTTTAGCTACAAAAATATTATGGGGAACTGTTATATGTTACAGATATATGTACTTGGTATATCCTATCAAGAAGTACTTGACGAATTTCTGCAGTGGTGCAAAATCATTCAAAAATTGTTATACAAAACACAGAAAATTTCAGGGTTATTTGATTGACTTTCCAGCATTGTTCTTCTCATTTATGCAGCTTGTCCAATTATGTTGGCATAGTCTGATGATAAAATTCCAGCAACTTTTCCAAACCTGTTTTAAACATACAATTTATCACTAACATGTTTCTCTCTCTCTCTCTATTCACAATTATTCATAAGGACATGCAAATTTCCAATCAAATTCCACAATTCCCAAATCTAGAGACCTCAAGAAAAGCTTGATTTAATGTGGCTGTAGATTTCTTACCAACCTTGTTAATCTGCCTAGGATGTGGAATATTAGTGCAAGATCTTTTCTTTTAAAGTTGTTCATTGATATAGATTACATCAAAGAAACATGCTAGTATAGCTAAATATAGTGGGTTCCAGTTAATTGGGACACATCAGAACCAGTACATTTTGGCCTAATCAGGCAGTTGCCCCAATTAGCTGAAATTGCATGGAGATAGTTACAAAGACAAACTGAGTAACAAATTATGTATTTAAATGAAATACAAAATAAATTAGAACACTACCAACAGTATTATAAAACTGTGTTTTAGTACCTAATACTTATCGATGGAGGAATTCATCTGTATCACATTTTTTTGACTGTAAATGAACAAAATCAGTGCAGACTATGGACTGCCTTCATACAGTGCTGTCAACGATTGTATTCCTCAAACCTTCATTTACTTAACACTTAATATGATGTTAATACCTTCAAATGCTTCATAGTACCTAACTTATTGAAGTATGAAATCATTTCATTTTCACTCCCGGCCGTTTCCGGCATTTCCAAGCCTGAATGCTTGAAACCACAGTGAGTAAAAAAAAAGTTCTGAATTGCCTTACTGCTTATTCCTCGCCAACTATCAGTGACCAAAATTGCTGCTTTTTGAACACAAATGAGTGCAAATGATGCTATTTAAAAACATGACAGCTTGGTGTAGTGTCTAACTACCACATAAGTACATTTGAATGACGCTAGTTAGAAACTGTTCAGCCCCAGTTAAGCAGATTTGTGATCCAAATAAGTGAAGGGAATCCTGGCTAATTTCTCAATTAGTTTTTGTTCTCTCAGAGTTGTCCCAAATAAGTGTTGGTGCAATTAATCCATGGCCCAGTTAACTGGAATCCATTGTATTAGCTGAAATCCTGTTGCTGAATTTCACAATCAAACTGTATCAAAATAAACTTAATGAGCTTTACTATAGAGACACAAGACACCGCAAATGCTGAAATCTGGACCAAAAACTAGATGGCTGGAATAACTTACCTATAGCTGGTCAGGCAGCATTTATGGAGGCAAAGAGATGGTTGAGTTTTCGAGTCAAGACCCTGAATCAGGGCTGAGTCTGGAGCATAAAGGGAAGATAACTTGTATGCCGAAGTAAGAGAGAGGAGTGAGACAGAGGTGGCAGGTAGAAACAGATGAAGTGGGAATAATTGGCAGATGGAACCAATTGGGGGTAGGGGAGAGAGAGAGAGGGTAAAGGAAAGATGGACTAAGGGAGAACAAACCCAAGTGGCTAGATATTTGGATGATAGACAGAAAGAACCAGATGGCTGAGGATAATTGCTAGTAATGAATGGTAGAAGGATAGCAATGGTGAAAAGGGGGAGAGAATGTGGGTGGAGTGGTGGGAGCAGAAAAAGAACAAAGTGTTGACTGAAATTGGAAACTATCATAGAATGGTGGTTCCCACCCACTCATTCCTGTCCCCTGACACATTCCCAGCAATTGTAAGAGGTGAAAACACTTGTTCTTTCACCTCCTTCCTCGCCACTATTCAAGAACATAACCAATCTTTGCAAATGAGGCAGAGATTTGCATGCATCTTTTCCAACCTGATCAATTGCACTCAGTACTCACAATATGGTGAGACCAATTTAGACTTGGCAACCTTTCTGCAGAGCACTTACTCTCTGTCTGCTGGAATGAAATTCATCTCTATAGTTCAAGTTCAAGTTTGTTGCCATCTAATTGTGTATATGTGTGTGTGTATATATATACACACATACACACAACCAAACAAAACAACGTTCCCCCAGATCATGATGCATGACTACAACACATATCACAGACAGCACATACCATAAACCAGAATATTATACTATAAATAATAAAATGCAATTCAAAATGCATGTAGTAAAACTCAGCACAGGTACACAGTAAGCAGCTTGTTGTCTTACTGGCAAGACCTCAGTGGTGGCAGGGAGCAGTCTTACAGCCTGAGGGAAGAAGCTGTTACCCAGTTTGGCAGCCCTAGTCATAATGCTTCTGTACCTCCTTCCTGATGGTAGTGGGTCAAAGAGATTGTGAGATGTATGGGAGGAATCCTGAACAATGCTTTGGGCCTCTCGTCTGCTGCACTCCTAGTAAATGTCACAGATTGTGGGGGGGGGGGGGGAGATACCTTGATGATCCTCTTGGCAGTTTTTAATTGTCTTCTGTAGGGTTTTGCAGGCCGATGCCTTGTAGCTTCCATACCATACCAACCAGACAGCACACTCTCGATGGTGCTCCTGTAGAAAGTTGTTAGAATGGGGGCAGGGAGATTTGCATGCCTCACAAAGTATAGACTGTCTTCTTGACTAGTGAGGAGGTGTTATGAGTCCAGGTTAGCTTGTCTGTTATATGCACACCAAGGAACTTTGTGCTCTCCACTGTCTGCAAGGCAGAGCCATTGATGTGCAATGGAGAGCAGTCAACCTGTGCCTTCCCAAAGTTCACAATCTTTTCTTTTTTTCTCATCCATGTTGAGACTCAGATTGTTGTTCTTGCACCATTTGACAAGCCTCTCTCCTCTCTGTATGCCAACTCACCACTGTTGCTGATGACGTCAACCACTGTAGCAGTGAACTTGATGATGCAGTTTGAGCTGAATCTGGCAATGCAGTTGCAGAGCACACAACCCTGAGGGGCGCCAATGGAGCTTGATGTTTACTGCCAACTTGGACCAACTGGGATCTTCCCGTTAAGAAGTCCAGAATTCAGTTGCAAAGAGGGGTATCCAACTGAATGTCCAATGAGGACAGTTTACCCACCAGCCTGTGAAGGATGATCACTGATCTGAAGTTAATGAACAATATCCTGACGTATGAGGCATAACTTTCTAGGTGGAATGGGACAGAGTGGAGATCTAAGGCTATGACATCATCAGTGGACTGGTTTGAGTGGCAGACAAACTGACAAGGATCCAATGTAGCCATTTTATATGGTCCATTACCAGCTGCTCAAAGCTTCTCATGATTGTTGAAGTCAGTGTCACTAGGCAGTAATCATTTAGGCCAGTTACTATTGCTCCCTTGGACACCATAATGATGACTGTTTTAGATATTAAAGATGCCCATGAAGACCTGTGTTAGCTGGGCTGCACAGTCCCTCAGCACCTGACCAGGTATTTTGTCCAGCCCTGCAGCTTTGTGTGGGTTGTCTGGCTAGGGTTCTCCTCACCTCAGTGCAGCCAAACAGCATGTCTGTTCCTCAATATCATATCATTCAGTTGGCTAAATCTCACTTAGAAAGCATTCAACCTGTCAGGAAGGGTGGCAATAGACAATAGGCAATAGGTGCAGGATTAGGCCATTCAGCCCTTCGAGCCAGCACCGACATTCACTGTGATCATGGCTGATCATCCACAATCAGTATCCAGTTCCTGCCTTATCCCCATAACCTTTGATTCCACTATCTTTAAGAGCTCTATCCATCTCTTCCTTGAAAGTATCCAGAGACTTGGCCTCCACTGCCTTCTGGGGCAGAGCATTCCGTATATCCACCACTCTCTGGGTGAGAAAGTTTTTCCTCAACTCCATTCTAAATGGCCTACCCCTTATTCTTAAACTGTGGCCTCTGGTTTCTGGACTCGCCCATCAGTGGGAACATGCTTCCTGCCTCCAGTGTGTCCAATCCCTTAATAATCTTATATGATTCAATAAGATCCCCTCTCAGCCTTCTAAATTCGAGAATATACAAGCCCAGTCGCTCCAATCTTTTAACATATGACAGTCCCGCCATCCCGGGAATTAACCTTGTGAACCTACGCTGCACTCCCTCAATAGCAAGAGTGTCCTTCCTCAAATTTGGAGACCAAAACTGCACACAGTACTCCAGGTGTGGTCTCCCCCAGGGCCCTGTACAGCTGCAGAAGGACCTTTTTGCTCTTATACTCAATTCCCCTTGTTATGAAGGCCACCATGCCATTAGCTTCCTTCACTGCCGTTGACGTGCAGAGCGGACTTGTAATTGATTATGGTTTGTATACCTTGCCACATGTTCTGCGTGTCCTTGGTGTCACAAAGGTGACACTTTGTAACAGTTATCTTCACCTTCCAAAAGCATGTTATTCTAGCTCCTCTTCCTGTTCTCACATTGATCTGTTTGTCCTCAGCCTTCACTGCCTGTGAGGTCAAATGCAATCTAGAACTAATCCTCATATTTTGTTTGGATAGCCTACAATCCAATGGGATGAACATTGAATTAATTTTCCAGTATAATATTCTCAACACAGCTTCCCTCCCCCGCATGGTTCCAATTGCCCATCATTCCCACCCTTCATCTAATTGCATTGATCTTAAAGTCTCCCTCTCACTGCAATATACTGGGCTATATTTATATTCTTACTCATGATGCAAGTCTCAACCCAATATGTCAACCACCATCTGCCTCCTCCTACCAAGTTTTTTTTTTCAAAAGTACTTTTTGAGCATATACTGTGGTTGAGTGGGGAATCCATTTTAAAGCAAATTTTTGGTCTTGGTCTTTTAATTAATGTTTACAGAGGCATTGGATGAAAATCAAAAAAATGCTGATGCTGAAATATGAATCAAAAATAGAAAATGCTGGATCCACTCAGCAGATCACATAGCAGTTATGGAAAGATAAATGTTTCATGTTGAAGTCCCCTCATAGGATAAATTAGAAAACAAGTTTGGAGCTTTCTCATATCAGTATTTCAAACAATCAAATCATTTGTTATAGCTTTGTTGGCAAATAATATATTTCAGAACACCAAAATTGTAAAATATTTAAATGTATTTATATTGGTGATTCTTGATATTTTTTAGGAGCAATTACATCATGGGTGGTTATATTTATACTTCCAATAAACAGTGCTTTGAACCCAATTCTCCATACACTCACAACTACTTTCTTCAGAGAAAAAATGAAACAATTTCTTTGCAAGCATTCATGTAAAGGAAAGGACACATGGACAGAGAACTCTTCAAAACAGTCAACATCATCACTTAAATTTAGATTTTTAAGAAGGATATCTGCTTTGGAAGACATGCTGACTTCAAGACGTCGCTGACACTTTGGGACATTCTTACCACTGAATGTGGAATTACAGTTTACATGGAAAGCAAGGTTTGTTTTTTGTTGGTGTTTTGACAGTATTCCTCAAATGTACAATTTAAAAAAGGAAGACGGCTCTGGAGATAATGTAAAATTAATTCACAAAGCTTTAAAAACAATATTGTTGTTTAGTATTATTATCTTCAGTTTGAAGATAGAAGTTCAACAGAGGATAAAAACAGAATTCATTTTTGTTTGCATCAAAATATGTTAAATTAATGTGTCCATACTTCAAATTACAGTTCTTGAAATTCTTCTAAAATGATTAGGGAGTGAGAAAGAATAAGAAACTTGCCAATTATTCAATTGTGATATGTTGCACCAGATCAACTGTTTCTTTGTACACTTAATGCCATCAACATTTCTTGACTAGCAAAACCTGTAATTCCCAACTTTTGTGGAATCATAGCACAGAAACAGAATCTACTAATAATACGGAATAAAGCTTTCAAAGTTTCTGATAACATTTTTGTAATATTAACCCTAAATTGCTAAAAAAGTTCAAAGTAAATTTATTATCAAAGTACATATACGTCACCACATACAACGCCGAGATTCATTTTCTTGTGGGCTTACTCAATAAAACTGTAGAGTAATAGCCAGAGTAATAACTACAGAGTAATAACAGAATCAGTGAAATACAGCCCAACTGGGGCATTCAACCAGAACGAAGAAGACAATTATGCAATACAAAAAGGAGAAATAATAAAAAAACAATAAATTTTAAGACCATGATATGAAGAGCCCTTGAAAGTGAGTCCATTGTCTGTGGGAACATTTTAATGATGGGGCAAGAGAAGTTATCCCTTTTGGTTTAGAAATCTGATGTTTGAGGGGTAGTAACTGTTCCTGATCCTAGTGGTGTGAGTCCTAAGGCTCTTGTACCTTCTTCCTAATGGCAGCACCGAGAAGAGAGCATGTCCTGGGTGTTGTAGGTCCCTGATGATTGATGCTACTTTCCTGCAACAGTATTTCATTTAGATGTGCTCAATGGTTGGGAGGACTTTACCTGTGATGCTAAAATACACAACGATTTTAAATATTTTCATTCATGAAAACTTCTGTTTTTTAAAATCATAATTCTCCAGCTTTTCCCATTCTTTTTCTTCTATTTGCTTTTGCTGTTCTTATTTATCATATACATGTTCGGCACAGCATTGTGGGCTGAAAGGCCTGTATTGTGCTGTAGGTCTTCAATGTTCTAGAAGTATTGTCTATTTATACATTTTTATTATTAAAAAAATAAGTTGAATATCTCCTTTTTTCCAGTTTCCTTTGCTGCATAGAGTTTGTTTTACTTGATGGTACATCCATGAGAAAAGGTAACATTAGATAGGATGCAAAATATTCCCCATTCCGTCTTATTAACCATGTAAGGTCTTGAAGATTGGTATCTTTGTGCTTAAAAACCTCAGATTATGAAGCATAAGCTCACAGTAAATTATTTCAGTAACGTCATGGTAACCTCATGGTTCAAAATAATAGACTATCTTATTGCAAGTTTTTTTCTTGAAATAATGGTTGCATATGATGACACTGTAGTAGACAGCAAGAACAGTAATTACATGTGGTGAGAGAAATTGACTCTATGGGCATAATTTATATGTAACTGCCCTTCATTCATTCCTTATGAAGATGCCCTTCTTTTACAGGTTGCTGTTTGGTTTCTCTGTTTCTAAATGAATTCTATTCTGAGTTTCATTCCTCTCTGCAAAAACAGTTAACTTGGACAGGATACATGGTTATTGGTAATTTCACTGACCAATTGTTGCTAATAACTATTTTGTTTTAGAATTTTCATCCCAATTATAAATCATTATTGTACTCACAAGAATATGGTCCAGAACTAAGGAGATGTCCTTCTTCTTCAAAGAAAGAGGCTTCCCTCCCTTCACCCACATCTCTTCCATTTCGTGCACATCTGCCCTCATCCCATCCACCTACCACCCTACCAGGGAAAGGGTTCCCCTTGTCCTCACCTACCACCCCACCAGCCCCCACACCCAGCACATAATTCTCTGTAATTTCCGTCATCTCCAATGGGAGCCCACCACCAAGCATATCTTTCCCTCCCCCCACTTTCCACTTTCCACCAGGATCGCTTTCTACACGACCCCCTTGTCCATTCATCATTCCCCACCAGTCTCCCTCCTGGCAAGTGCTACACCTGACCTATACCTCCTCCCTCACTACTATTCAGGGCCCCAAACAGTTCTTCCAGGTAAGGTAATACTTCATCTGTGAGTCTGTTGGGGTCATCTACTGTATCTGGTACTCCCGCTGTGGCCTCCTGGGGATTGGGAGACTGCTTTGCCAAGCTCCAGTGCTCTGTCCACCAGAAAAGGTGGGATCTCCCAGTAATCATCCATTTTAATTATACTTCCCATTCCCATTCCAAGATGTCAGTCCACGGCCTCCTCTACTGCCACAATGTGGCCGTACTCAGGTTGGAGGAGCAACATCTTGAAATCACCTACTTCAAATATTGCAATCATCAAATAATTTAATTCAAAAAAAAAACTGAACACACTTTATTCAGTGCTTTTACCTTAAGACCAGAACTCTAGAACTAGTCATACCTCCAATCCATACTGGCCTTAAACTCAATAGGAAAATTGCCAAGGTATATATTTTTTTAAAAAACACAGGACAAATCCAAATCAGCCATTTTAACAGCCAATCAATTAATTAGTTAATAGAATGTGCATACCCATCAATTACCTGCTAACCAATGCTTACTTCGAGACTCAGTCTATTTAGTTCCAAAATTAATTGCAATTTTGGTTTAGAATTCATGATGTGAAAGTTTCTGCTTCTGGCATCAAGAAAACATTTAACCCTGTACTATACTAAGAACAAAATACTTCCAATGGCAGGGGTACTTTACAAGGAATGTGATTTTATTTGTTTGAGGCCATCCATTTCAGCTTGGGACATCAAAGAAATTCCTCATAATAGTGTTCTGTATTCAACTATCCTTACCTCATTCTCAATAACCTTCCTAGATCATTGTTGAAAATGGGCTCATTCACTTACTGTAAGTTCACACAACATATAGACCAATTTGAACTTCATAGGTAATAAAGGATTATCACATCGGGCACAACCTTTACAAATGCAAAATTTGAAAAAAACTGCACCATGTGATCCAACTTCTCCATGAATATGTGTACAGTTCCACTTGTAAAAATGGTGTTTTCAAGTAATCAAAACTCCATTGGTTAACAAAATTCCTTTCAAGATGACAGACAATAAAAACCTAAATATGAGGTACCATTATAAATCTTTCTTCTGCATTTCTCACAAATCATTTGACTGATTCTTTGATCAATGATTCCATTATCTGATTTTTCAAGAAAGTGATAGCTAATTAACTGAGTTGGGTTTAGTAGGTATTTGTCATTGAATGGAGCATTGAAATTATAAAGACCAATTGGTTGATTAAAGATCACACAAGATTACAAGATCACAAGACAAAGGAGCAGAAGTAGGCCATTCAAAAAAATTCTCTTGTTAACTGCATGGATGAAAAAGTGATACTTAATAACATAAGGATTGAAAGTCAGTGAAAATATGTATTTCAAGTAAGCCAGTCTGATGTTCATCCAGCAGCACAATTATGGATTTTAAAATAGGATCATTTGACTTTACAGCTGAGAGATAAGATTTTAATCCAGCTGGATGGGGTAATAAAAAGAACAGTATTTCTCTGGTTATCACCTTGCACCTACCCACTGGCATATTTGCAGAGTTATCTTTAACATTTTTTCAAGTTTCAACAAGGTATTAACATCAAACTGTTAATATTAATTTGCAGCATTTGCAGTTTTGATTTTTATTTGCAATAACTTTAACAGTGCAACACTACAGCAGTTTTTGCAATTCCAAATCATAACTTTTGCCTTAGCAAGCATAAAATGAACAATCTCCGTTAGAGGTGCTGCATGTAGATTGAGAAATCTTATTGATTCTTCTGGCTGGGATTGAAGTATGTTGCTAAATCAGAATAAACTTTGCTAGGGTTTCATCAGAAAAGTGTTATCCTTTTTTTTGGAAATCATTTAATTTTATCGCTGCATGGTCTTAATTGGGGGAGTATTTCAATTAGAATGCCATATTTAGAAAATCCTAAACAAGTTGAATAACGCTTGCTGGAGTTTTTTGGCATTACGCAGTTAAACATTTCGAAATGCAATTGCATCGTCTGCCTCACCAGTCTCGGTGTACACTTTGATGGAAAATAAAGACTGACTGCGGATTTTAGGATCTGGAACGTTCATTTTGAAGAGATTGAAAACCGACGAGGACAGGACAAAAGTGAAAGCAGAAATTATTAAAATTGACATTTTCACTAACCACTGAAATGAAAAATTGGCTCGAGCTATGTTTTAAATAGTTAGTCAATAAAATGCGACGGTAGCCGATGTCCCATCAAGTTTAATGTGGAAGGAGGCAAAGTTTACCCTGTAGCCATGGGAACGGAGAAAACCAATAACGGTTCAGCGCGGAGGAACCATGATGACGGTTTGGATCAACGAACAAACGGTATGACCAGCGTACGTCTGTTGTAGTTACACCGTCGCATAAATAAACCACCGTTACTTAGTTATTCTCTATTAACATAAAGTATTCGGATAACACTTTTCCTCCTACAGTATACGATGTTTTGGTAGAAAGGTTCGTTATAAAAGCCGAAAGTATAAGGTTTGCGAAGGAACGTAAGTAACCCCTCAGATAAATTTCCGAGAGAATGTAATCAATAAACTATGAATTCCACCTCTGCTCCTTAAAAACACACACGCACACGCCTTTTTAAAGTAGAAGTTTCCTGTTACGATTTGAATTCTTAAATGTCTGATGTTTCCAGCAGTAGGAGAGTCTAGAACCAGAGGACACAGCCTCAAAGTACAAGGACGTCGCTTTAGAACAGATGTGGAGGAATTTCGTTAGCCTAAGGGCGGTGAATCTGTGGAATTCATTCCGGCAGACGGCTGTGAAGGTCTAGTCATTGGGTACATTTAAAGATGGGTTCTTGATTAGTAAGGACATCAAAGGTTACGGATAGAAGGAAGGAGAGAATGGGGTTAGGAGGGAAAATAAGGTACAAGTCGGCGAGACTGGAGTTCGAAGCCTCGTGGTGGGGGTTCAAGGCCTGAAGTTTGGGGTCCTCACTAGGATCCTCATTGCTTGTCATCGGAGAGTCTGGGGTTGATACTGAAGTTCTCGGTCTGTCAGTCTACTGGGGAAGTCGAATCCGGTGGAGGCTGGAACCCTGGAGTCAGCCTGTCTTGGGGTTAGAGGACTGTCTGTGTGAGTGGAAGGGAGGGTAAGGAGTTTGTTTTGGTTTTTGTTGCTGTTCTCCAAACATTGTGGACGTGCTATGTCGGCTGCACTTGCGGGCTACCCCAACACATCCTTGGGTAGTGTTGCATGTTTAGCACAAACAACACATTACCCTGTATGTTTCAATGTACATGTAAGATATCAATGAATCTGAAATTAGCAGTGATTGAATGGTGAAGCTATCAGAAATGTAGAGGAGCCTTCACCCAAACGCAGAGCAGCAGAGATGATTTTATGGTGAACCATAACTGTAACAATAACTGTGTCAAGAGGAGCCACCAAACAAGTCAGAACAAACAAACTAAAGACAACAGGTGACAAGGCAAACTTTAAGCAGGGAGAGTGAAGGCTGTGAGTAACTGGTGGAGACCAGCTAGTTTGTGTGAACAAGGACTGTGGATCTGGGCTTAAATAGGCAAGTCTGGAACATACGGCAGGTGAATCGTATAACTAAGTGGAGATTGGGAGGTGCCTTTGGGAGCAGGCCTGAAAGACACCCACCCACCCCGTCCCCCAACAATACCAGTGCCTGAAGGCCCAGGACAATCCGGATGGATCCAGTGGAACTCATCAAGGAGCGATGGATCCAAGATGTAACTAGATGACACACAAGACATCTCCTCTGGACCATAGCCTTTCTATTCGATCCCTCCGCAACTCCCTTATCCGCACGTCCATCTCCACTGGTCTCCCACCCGGCACTTATCCCTGTAGGCGTAAGTGCTACACCTGTCCCTACACCTCATCTCTTGCAACCATTCAGGGCCCCAAACAGTCCTTCCAGGTGAGACAACACTTCACTTGTGAGTCTTTTGGGGTCATCTATTGCATCCGGTACTCCCGGTGCGGCCTCCTCTACATCGGTGCTTTGTCGAGCACCTCCACTCCGTCCGCCACAATAGACAGGATCTCCTGGTAGCCACCCACTTCAACTCTGCCTCCCATTCCCATTCAGATATGTCCATACATGGCCTCCTCTACTGCCATGATGAGGCTAAACTCAGGTTGGAGGAGCAACACCTCATATACCGTCTAGGTAGTCTCCAGCCCCTTGGTATGAACATAGAATTCTCCAACTTCTGGTAATTCCCTCCCCCTCCCTTCCTCTATCCCTATTTCACTCTACCCCCTCCCTCAGCTCCCTCATGGTTCCGCCGCCTCCTTCTTCTACCCATTGTTTTCAGGGCTATGACGTCAATGCTTCCCCTCCCCCACCCCTTTGTCTTTCAAATTACTGGTCTTTCAACTGAAGCTACAAGCATTCTTCAAATCCTTCCCCATCTTTCATTCTTCAGTCCTGATGAAGGGTTTGGGCCCGAAACGTGGACTCATCGTTTCTAACTGATGCTGCCCGACCTGCTGAGTTCATCCAGCGTACTGAAAGTGTTGCTTTGATCACAGCATCTGCAGATTATTTTGTGTTAACGATTTGTTACTCCACTGTGAAGTCTCTTCGAGGTATGCCTACCCTGAAGAAGTTTAAATCCTCTCTTCGACAGGAGTTCAATGAGACCCTCTCTCGCTGCTCCCCCTCTGTGATCTCCGCCTCTCTCCGACTCTTCGACCAGATCCTGACCCAGACCCGCTACCACAGCCACGTCTCCTTCCTGGAAACGTGTCGCCGCCGCCATCTGTTACCGCAGGGATTCCAGCTACGGTTCCAGGCCTCCCAGTTCGGGCCCAGCGATGATCCTAGGTACCTCCGTTTCGCTGACCGCTGCTCCCGCTGGATTCTCAGCGCCACGCTCGCTGCCGTGCGAAGATACCTAAGGGCCCTGTCCCTCTCTCTGCCACCACTCCGGGCCTCGCTCTCCACTGTCTGCCATGGACCTCTCCTACACTTCATTCTCCATTGGATTCACGCCTCAAACCGACGTTTCTTCTCCTTCCTCGCGTCCAAGAAGGACAACAAGCTCTCCCGCCTGAAGCCCATAACGACGACTGGCTCCAACATGGACCGTGACCACTCGGACCTTGATTTCTCAGGCCTTTGGCAGGCCGGAGACCCATCCGCCTCTGATCCTGACCCCGACTGGAACCACCGCCTCCCGAAAAGGGGAACCAGCCCCGGGTGAGCCATGAACTCACTCGCCTCCAACCTCAATTCTGAGGCCCTGCAGGCTACAGGCTCCATCACCCCCGGCTCTGAATCCAGCTCGGACCGAGATCCTGACACTCTCCGACCTGGAACTGCTCCTACTGCCGCTGGGTCCCACCGCCCACCTTATTCCCCCACTACCTCTTTCCACCCAGCGACTCCCAAACTTCCCTGTACCCCTCATCGCCCCTCCATTCCTCTGATTCCTCATCCTTCCCTAACCCCGCTGTCCCTAAACATCCCAACCCCCCCCTCCCTCCTGATACCTCCCACTGTTCACTATCCTCCAACCCCAGCCCCAACCCTTGCCGTGTCTTCACCATCCCCTCTGACCTTCCCCTCTCTGAGGCACTGCCCTCCACTCTCTCCACACTAATCCCAACCTCACCATCAAACCTGCTGACAAAGGTGGTGCCGTAGTAGTCTGGCGGACAGACCTCCACCTTACTGAGGCAAAACGGCAGCTCTCTGACACCTCCTCTTACTTACCCATGGAACAGGACCCCACCAAAAAACATCAAACCATTGTCTCCCGCACCATCACCGCCCTTATCAACTCAGGAGACCTTCCGTCCTCAGCCGCTAAACTCATTATTCCCACACCCCGTACCGCTCGGTTTTACCTCCTCCCAAAGATACACAAGCCTAACTGTCCCAGTAGACCCATAGTTTCTGCCTGCTCCTGTCCCACCGAACTTGTATCTGCCTACCTGGACTCCATTTTGTCACCCATAGTTCAGTCCCTCCCCACCTACATCCGGGATACATCCCATGCCCTCCACCTCTTCAATAACTTCCAATTCCCCAGTCCCAACCGCTACCTTTTTACTATGGATGTCCAATCCTTATACACCTCCATTCCTCATCAAGAAGGCGTCAAAGCCCTCCACTACTTCCTGGATAATAGACCTCCCCAGTTCCCCACCACCACTACCCTCCTCCGGTTGGCGGAACTGGTTCTCACACTTAATAACTTCTCTTTTGGCTCTTCCCACTTTCTTCAGACTCAGGGTGTAGCTATGGGAACTCGCATGGGACCCAACGACACCTGCCTCTTCGTTGGTTATGTGGAACAGTGTATGCTCCAAACCTATTCTGGTACTGCTCCCCAACTTTTCCTTTGGTACATTGATGACTACATTGGTGCTGCTACCTGCACCCATGCTGAGCTCGTCAATTTCATCGACTTTACTTCTAACTTCCACACAGCCCTCAAATTCACTTCCTCTATCTCGGACACTTCTCTCCCCTTTCTCGATGTCTCGGTCTCCATCTCTGGAGACAGACTGTCCACTGACATCTTCTACAAGCCCACTGACTCTCATAACTACCTCAACTATACCTCTTCCCACCCCACCACATGCAAAAATGCCATTCCCTATTCCCAGTTCCTCCGTCTCTGCCGGATCTGCTCCCAGGACATCTGCTCCGTTCCTGGACATCTCAAATGTCCCCTTTCTTTAAGGATCATGGTTTCCCTTCTACCATCATCAATGATGTCCTCACCCGCATCTCCTCCATTTCCCGCACTTCGGCCTTCACCCCATCCTCCCGCAACCACAACAGGGACAGGGTTCCCCTTGTCCTCACCTACCACCCCACCAGCCTCCGGATCCAGCACATTATCCTCCGCAACTTCCGCCAGCTTCAACAGGACCCCACCACTAGGCACACCTTTCCCTCTCCACCCCTCTCAGCTTTCCTCAGGGATCGGTCCCTCCGCAACTCCCTTATCCACACGTCCATCCCTACTGGTCTCCCACCCGGCACTTATCCCTGTAAGCGTAAGTGCTACACCTGTCCCTACACCTCCTCTCTTGCCACCATTCAGGGCCCCAAACAGACCTTCCAGGTGAGGCAACACTTCACTTGTGAGTCTGTTGGGGTCATCTATTGCATCCGGTGCTCCTGGTGCGGCCTCCTCTACATCGGTGAAACCCGACGCAGATTGGGGAACCGCTTCGTCGAGCACCTCCGCTCCGTCGGCCACAACAGACAGGATCTCCCAGTAGCCACCCACTTCAACTCTGCTTCCCATTCCCATTCAGATATGGCCATACATGGCCTTCTCTACTGCCATGATGAGGCTAAACTCAGGTTGGAGGAGCAACACCTCATATACTGTCTAGGTAGTCTCCAGCCCCTTGGTATGAACATAGAATTCTTCAACTTCCGGTAATTCCCTCCCCCTCCCTTTCCCTATCCCTATGTCACTCTACCCCCTCCCCCAGCTCCCTCATGGTTCCACCTCCTTCTTCTACCACCCATTGTTTTCAGGGCTATGACATCAATGCTTCCCCTCCCCCACCCGTTCGTCTTTCAAATTACTGGTCTTTCAACTGAAGCTACAAGCATTCTTCAAATCCTTCCCCATCTTTCATTCTTCAGTCCTGACGAAGGGTTCCGACCCGAAACGTTGACTCATCGTTTCTAAATGATGCTGCCGAACCTGCTGAGTTCATCCAGCGTACTGAAAGTGTCGCTTTGATCACAGTATCTGCAGACTATTTTATGTTTAGCCTCTCTGTTCAACCAGATACTGTACAACTATTCATGACATCATGAATCCATCAATTGATGACTGTGCATTACAGCAGCTTGCACCATCCTGGGTTCCGGAGGTGCAGGCTCAGGCAACGAGCTTGAGACAGGACACTAGAAGGGTAGGTGTGATTCTAAGTGATGTTGACAGATGGAGAGGGTAAGTGACTTGACTGATGCGATGGGTGATCTTGGAGGGACCAATGAACCAAGGCGAGAGCTTGTGGGAGTTGGTGCACAGAGCAACTCTCATGTAGACAGCCAGGTATATTCTCCAGGCCAGAGTAGTCTGCCTGGGCGCTGAGGGGTGGTTGCCCTGGACACAGTAAGCGCAGTTGGCAGTTAGTATGGTTCTCCGTGCCCACCTTCAAGCATTCCAGCAATGGCAAATAGAGGCCCTGCTGGATGGGACCTCCACCATTTTACCTCTGTGAAGTACTTCAAAGGGTGACATACCTGTGGCAGAGGAGGTGTGCATTGTGGAACAGCTCCGTTCAAAGCAGATACTGCTTCCATGTGGAAGGGTTAGAGGCAGCAAAGCATCAGAAACTTTTCCACTCGCTGATTGGCTGTTTCTGACTGAACGATGGTCTATGGATGATAGCCAGAGGGCAAGCTCACTGAGGTGCAGAGGAGGAAGCAGAAGATAGGACAGAAATGGGAGATGAATTGTGGGCCCCAGTCCAACACAATGTCCTGTTTAAGTAGTGGAGGCAAACTACATGTTAGAGAACCAGGTCTACCATCTCAGCAGATGATGGAAGTTTGGGGAGGGCGATGAAGTGGGTCACCTTGGACAACTGGTCCACCTTTATCATGATCACTGTGGCACCATTGGAAGGTGGCGAACCTGTGATGAAATCCATGGCAATGTAGGACCACTAGCATCAAGGGAGAGCCCAGAGACAAGCTGGTTGGAGGAATTTGACAGGACACACTGAGGGCAGGCAGTGACAAATTGACATACATGCTGATCATGGTGGCCACTAGAACTGGTGTCACTGAAAATACAGAGTCTATCATGTGCCTGGATGGCCATTGAGCGGTGGGGAGTGGGCTCTCTGGAGTACATCAGAGCCCATGGCTGCTGGCATGTACAAGCAGTTGTCAGGTGTATTGGCCGGAGCAGGGTTGTGTTGTAGGGCCTGGCATATTTAGTTCTCAAGGTCCAAAATGACTGGTGTAAGGATCTGAGAGCATGGAATGATGGGCTGAGTGTCTATTTCCATTTCATCTGAGTTGAAGTGTTGTGACAGGATGTCCACTTTTGTGTTCTTGGAACAGGGAATAGGAAATGTGTTCTTGGAACTGGATCAATAGGGAATGAAGTTTAATTGTTCGAAGAAGAGGGCCCAGCAAGTCTGACATGGGTTGAGTTGGCAAGTCTGTTATACTAATACAAGGTTCTGATGGTCAGTCCAGATCAGAAAGGGCTTGGTGTTTCCCATCAGTCTGAAAGGCATCATCAGGTATTTGCAGTGCCAGTGTGTGTTATGAATGCCATCTTCCACTCATCACCCTGGCAGAAGGGAATCAGGTTGTATGCACTCCAGAGATCCAGTCTGGTGATGATCCCGTGGAATGTTTTGAATGCACTATCCATTAAGGGGAGAGGGTAGCTGTTCTTAATGCTGATTTTGTTGTGTCCACACTAGTCAATGCAGAGAAAAAGATTCCCATCTTTTTGGCAAAGAAGAATCCTGCACCAGCTACAGACTGGGATGGGCAAATGAAACCGTGCTGTAGTGCTTCAGCGATGTAGTCATTCATGATGAGTCTCAGAAGAAGAGGGGTGGGAGAACAGATGTCCCGGGAGAGGGGTTGTGTTTAGGAGGAGGTTGATCGCACAAGCCATGTAGTCTGTGAGGTCTCACATTGCTGGGTTTCCCTTTTACTGAAAGCTGGAGCTAAGTCATAATAATTCTCGTGGGAGTTTGGTGAGGTTGAGGGTTTTCCTCTATCTCCATGGATTTACAAGGTGAAGTCAGAGGTTGCAGGCAGGTGGGCCCTCAACACAGCAGTGCACGAGATGACCAGTCAAAGTGAGGGTCATGAGTGGAGAGGCAGGAGTACCCAATATGAGAAGAGTGTTGGGTGAATCGATCAGGAGGAACTGGGTGGACTCACTGTTCTCCCCAATGCTCATCTGCACAGGTCGTGTTTGCCTTTTGCCTGTCCCAAACCCCAATGGCCGTCCATTAGTGGCTGAGATGTTGAAAGGGTGAGAGGTTTGGTAGGGAGTCTGAGCAGCACACACACAGTCTAATCCAGAAAATTGTCTCCTGCACCGAAATCCACTGGAACCTCCTGTGTGTGTAGGGCCAACAGAGTGTAGAGGACAGAGAGAGGAAGACGGGCTATTGTGCTGGAATGAGGGGCATGAGAGAGCTTGACAGATTTGGTGCCATTTTCCAGGTCACAGTGAGCATTTGATGTGTTGGTGGTTGGCTGTTCACAATTGGCACACAAGTTGTTTCTCAACGATGCTTGCACTGTTTGGGAGAGGGGGTTAAGGAAGATCTCCCTAACTGCCTGGGTTCTGGAGGGTCATTCTATAAGACTCTTGTCAATATTGAGAGCCAGAGTGATGAGGCTTTCGGGGTTGGTAGGCATCTCCTAGAGCCCAAGATGGTAGTGAGCCAGCAGTGCTTCTGCATTGCAGCTACACTCTGCTGTGACAGTCCTGAATTCCAACACGGCGTGTGAGCCATGGCACAAATGAAGTATCAGATCTACTACCTCCCTTTCACTTCCCTGATAGACAAAAACCTGGCATCTCAGTGGAGAAATCCTTATATTTGCTGCAATTGGTGGTTCTATTGTCCCATTTACTGATGGCTCAGGTCAGAGTTCGCCCAGTCAAGAGAGAGATAAAGAAGCTGATCTTGGTCCTGTCCGTAGAAGGCAGACAGCTGGAGCTTGAAGTGCAAGACACTGTAACAGGACTCAGAGTGAAGAGTTTGATTGACATGGAATTTCTGCACTGAGGCTGGGTTAAATGGGAGTGGCAAATAGTTGGTTTCCTGGTGCTCATGTTGGCGAACAACTTCCTTTAGGTGAAAATACTCTGCTGCGTCATTCAAAGGTTCACTCATCCTATCAGGAAATGTAGAGGAGGCTTGACCCAAAAGCAGAGCAGGAGATAATGTAATGGTGAACAATAGCTGTAATAATAGACTGCAAAACAACGAGCCAAAAGCGGCCACAAAACAAAAGAAAACAGAACCTAAGCACAAGTATTAAAGCAAACTTTAGGTAGGGATAGTGAAAGCTAAAAGCAACTGGTTGGGGCTGGCTGGTTTTATGAATGAACAACAACTGTCTGTCTGTCTGTCTGTCTGTCTGTCTGTCTGTCTGTCTGTCTGTCTGTCTGTCTGTCTGTCTGTCTGTCTGTCTGTCTGTCTCTTGTTTTACGGCGGTTGGCATCCAGGAACAACAACTGTGGGTGAGAAATGAGGTTAAATAGGCTACAGGTGATGAGTCTGGAATGAGCAGCAGGTGAATCGTATTTGCTGCTAGAAGATAAGGATGTACCTGAGGAGCAGGCCTGACATAAGCCTTGGTTTCTAACCGCTTATGGCCGAAGAGAATACAGAAAGAATAGTGTTAGAGGAAGGAGTTCCTAACCTTCCTGATGACATAGCTTGATGAGAAAGAAGGTACCAATCACAGTTCCAATGTCATTGACCTGTTGTAGGTCATTTAAGTGGGAGCAAATAATTTTTCCATTCTCCAACAAGTATCTTCCATTATAACTATTTTCCATGAAGAGAAGTTGGTTATATAATAATTGAAAAGTTGATTCCAAAAAGGAACATAAAGTCTGTACGCTAAATATTGTATAGTTTGTCTGTCTGCACTGCCCAATACTCCTGGTCAAATGTGTCTGAATAACCACATTTTTCTACAAATCTTGTACAGTAGAGGGAGCAGTTGCTCTTTTATAACAAGTGCTTAAGACTGCAAACCTTTGGTTGGAATCTGTCACTCATAATATAATACATCAAAATATTATTAAATTGTTCAGTACATTATATTTACCAGTACGTGTGTGTGTGTGTGTGTGTATATATACCAATGCCAATTGTAGTACAAGGATAAGGTTTAATTATTCATTTTAAAAACTACCTCACTGAAAACGAAGTAAGAGGCCTTCAACTTTTGGTTCTATAAAATGCCATATTTTGAATAATGAAAGATATTGCTAAAATTGGCTGAATAACAATTGAACCTTAAAGAAAGATTTCTTATTGATAAGTCCATTACAATAACCCATTCAGTAGTCAAAACCAAAACATTCTAAGTTATGAAAAGATATTTGTAGTTAACTGGAAATTGTAATAAATTGGATATATTGGTGCTTGAATTTTGCATTTAAACAGTTTTGCCCTACTGAATATCAATATGAAAGCCATGACCACCATGGCCTTGCCCTATCACAGGTATTTCCTTTGATCCTATACATCTCTCCCTCAACTCTGTAATATAAAATAAATTTGTTTTCCTTTATCACAATTCTGACGAAAGGTCTTCAACATGAAACTTCAGTACTTTTTCTCTCTCTTTATAAATACTGCATGATCCACCGCATATTTCCAACATTTTCTGTTTTTATTTCAGGTTTCCTGTATTTGCAGGTTTTTTTTGTTCTCATTTGGGCAAAGTTAAATCCTTTATGGCTTTATCAGCAGACTTATTGGAACTGCAGTGTAATTTAGGTGTTTGTTTTGAATGGTTATTTTGTTCCAGCTGCTTTCCCAAGAAACTCTGATGTTGAAGTTCATGTGGGCTGCACCACGTGTCCCAAATGCTTTACATGATTTCAACTGCTTTTATGGTGACAAATAATGGTTAATTTCTGTCCAGAGTTCTTGGTATGTGGCTGGGTTGTGTCTGTTATGAGATGGACTAATGCTGAAAACAAAAACTAGCAGCCAATTGGTATCCTGAACATTTCAGGTACTATCTACATTGTTAGTGCAGTTGATTGTCTACATCTGAATGTTAGCTGGCTTCCCAAATTGGCGCATGGTGCTCGAGAATGAAGCATACAAAGAATAGGTTTAAAGGAAATTTACAAGAATGATTCCAGAAACCAAAGGGTTAATGTCTGGGGAATGTTTGGTGGCTTTGGGCCTGTACTCACGGGGGTTTAGAAGAATGTAGGGGCAATCTATTGAAAGGGCCAGATATGGTGGATATGCAGAGGTCTTTTCGAAGAGCGGCAGAATCTAAGTCCAGAGGGCACAACCCCAGCATTTAAGGACGTCCCTTTAGAACAGAGATGAAGATGAATTTCCTTAGTCAGAGGGTGGTGAATCTGTAGAATTCATTGCCACAGAGAGCTGTGGAGGCCAAATCATATTAAAGTGGAGACTGATAGATTCTCGATTATTAAGGACATCAAAGGTTATGGGGAGAATACAGGAGAATAGGGTTGAGAAGGTAAATAAATCAGCCTGATCAAATGGTGGAGCAGAATTGATGGGCCAAATGGCCTAATTCTGCTCCTATGTCTTGTATTTTTATGGTCTTGTAAATGGCTGTAGACTATTTCTAGTATTTTGGATAGTGAATAAGAAAGTTATTAAAATAGCTGGCAAAAATTAAACTAGTTTCCTCAGCTTAAAGCTAGCTTGTTTCTCTAGGATGCAACTTCTCCTCATCTTTATTCAAATGCATGAGCTTGTAGTCAGTGAATCACATTCTACCAACTGTTCATTTTGCCTTGGGCACCATATCCCTGTCACCACCAACCTTTTCCATTCAGCATATACCTAACATTCATGCACCTAGCATAATCTCTCAATTAGGCACTGTTGCAAAACTCACAACAACCTTGCAATGGCTTTTGAACCAATCTAAGTACCACATAAAAATGCCATTGTAGTGGTGTGCTACACACAGAGCTAGAAGTAACAACACGCAGTCTGTAAGCTGCACTCGAGACTAGTTGATTCAAACTTCGTGGCACTGGCTTTTACGCAGTTCCATTCCCGCCCTCTCCGGGTGGAAATGATGTCAGAGGTGCATTGCAAAAGTCTCTTCCCCTTTCTCCCCTTGCTAGTGAAGAAGAAGGCCCAGCGCCATTTTGGGGCTGGCCTCTCTGCCAATCCGCGTGCCATTTTGTGAGCTGGTTCACCTGCGTAGAAAATGGGTCGCCACATAACCCCGCCCCCCCCCGAACCAGAGATACACACCCCCCCCTAATGTCCTTAGTCTGGAGCAGTCTCTGTTTGGGCGGTCTGCCTCTGCGCTGCGGTGCCTGAACCTCGACCGGCTGCGCCAAGTCCACATGGGCCGGTTTGTGTCGGTCCACCGTGAAAACCTCCTCTTTCCTCCCAATGTCCAGAACGTACGTGGACCCGTTGTTCCTGATCACCTTGAACAGCCCCTTGTACGGCTGCTGTAGTGGTGTCTGGCGTGCACCCCTTCGTACAAATACAAACTTACAGTTCTGCAGGTCTTTGGGTACGCAGGTCGGGATCTGTCTGTGCTGTGAAGTCGGTACGGGGGCCAGGTTGCTGAGTCTTTCTCGTAGTCTGTCCAGGACTGCTGCGGGTTCTTCCTCTTGCCCCCTTGGGGCTGGTATGAACTCTCCTGGGACGACCAGAGGTGTGCCGTACACCAACTCGGCCGACGATGTGTGCAGATCCTCTTTGGGCCCTGTGCGGATTCCAAGCAGGACCCAGGGAAGCTCGTCCACCCAGTTAGGCCCTTTCAGGCGGGCCATGAGAGCCGACTTCAAGTGACGGTGGAAGCGCTCCACTAGTCTGTTCGACTGTGGGTGGTAGGCAGTTGTGTGGTGTAGCTGTGTTCCCAACAGGCTGGCCACAGCCGACCACAAGCTGGAAGTGAACTGGGCACCTCTGTCAGAGGTAATGTGGGCCGGTATCCAGAAGCGTGATACCAAGGTTGCAATCAGTGCTCGGGCACAGGAATTGGCAGTGGTGTCGGTGAGCGGGACCGCCTCTGGCCATCTCGTGAACCAGTCTACCATAGTTAGGAGGGTGCTCTCAGGATGAGGCTTTTCATTCCAGGACAAGGGAGATGTCCTCCTTTTTTAAAGAAAGGGGCTTCCCTTCCTCCACTATCAACTCTGCTCTCAAACGCATCTTCCCCATTTCACGTACATCTGCTCTCACTCCATCCTCCCGCCACCCCACTAGGAATAGGGTTCCTCTGGTCCTCACCTACCACCCAACCAGCCTCCAGGTCCAACATGTTATTCTCCATAACTTCCGCCACCTCCAACGGGATCCCACCACTAAGCACATCTTTCCCTCCCCCCCGCCTCTGCTTTCCGCAGGGATCGCTCCCTACGCGACTCCCTTGACCATTCGTCCCCCCCATCCCTCCCCACTGATCTCCCTCCTGGCACTTATCCTTGTAAGCGGAACAACTGCTACACATGCCCTTACACTTCCTCCCTTACCACCATTCAGGGCCCCAAACAGTCCTTCCAGGTGAGGCGACACTTCACCTGTGAGTCAGCTGGGGTGATATACTGCGTCCGGTGGTCCCGATGTGGCCTTCTATATATTGGCGAGACCCAACGCAGACTGGGAGACCGCTTTGCTGAACACCTACGCTCTGACCGCCAGAGAAAGCAGGATCTCCCAGTGGCCACACATTTTAATTCCACATCCCATTCCCATTCTGACATGTCTATCCACGGCCTCCTCTACTGTAAAGATGAAGCCACACTCAGGTTGGAGGAACAACACCCTATATTCCGTCTGGGTAGCCTCCAACCTGAGGGCATGAACATCGACTTCTCTAACTTCCGCTAATGCCCCACCTCTCCCTCATACCCCATCCATTATTTATTTTTATACACACATTCTTTCTCTCACTCTCCTTTTTCTCCCTCTGTCCCTCTGACTATACCCCTTGCCCATCCTCTGGGCTCCCCCCCTTGTCTTTCTCCCTGAACCTCCTGTCCCATGATCCTCTCATATCCCCTTTGCCAATCACTTGTCCAGCTCTTGGCTCCATCCCTCCCCCTCCTGTCTTCTCCTATCATTTTGTATCTCCCCCTCCCCCTCCCACTTTCAAATCTCCTACTAACTCTTCCTTCAGTTAGTCCTGACGAAGGGTCTCGGCCTGAAGCGTCGACTGTACCTCTTCCTAGAGATGCTGCCTGGCCTGCTGCGTTCACCAGCAACTTTGATGTGTGTTGCTTGAATTTCCAGCATCTGCAGAAATCCTGTTGTTTGCATAGTTAGGAGGTACCGTGCTCCTCGCGACACTAGCAGGGGCCCCACGATATCCACATGAACGTGGTCGAACCTCCGGCGGGTGGGTTCAAACTGCTGCAGTGGGGCTTTGGTGTGCCACTGCACCTTGGCTGTTTGGCACTGCGTGCACGTTTTGGCCCATTCGCTGACCTGTTTGCGAAGTCCATGCTACATGAACTTGCTGGAGACCATCCGGACGGTTGTCCTGATAGATGGGTGCGCCAAGCCGTGTATGGAGTCGAAAACTCACCGCTGCCGGGACGATGGGGCGAGGTTGGCCAGTAGCCACATCACACAGGAGGGTCCTCTCACCTGGGCCTACGAGGAAGTCCTGCAGCTGCAACCCGAGACTGCAGTCCTGTGGCTGGGTATCTCATCGTCTGCCTGAAGCGCCTCCGCCAGTGCTGCATAGTCCACCCCCTGGGACAGGGCCTGGGTAGCTGATCTGGAGAGTGCATCTGCCACGACGTTGTCCTTTCCCGAGACATGCTGGATGTCCATTGTGTACTCGGAGTTGAAGGACGGATGTCACTGCTGGTGGGCCGACCTGGGATCGGACACCTTCGTGAACAGGAAGGTCAAAGGTTTGTGGTCGGTGAACGCGGTGAACGGCCTGCTTTCTAAGAAATACCTGAAATGCCGGATTGCCAGATATAGTGCCAACAGCTCCCGGTCGAAGGCACTGTACTTGAGTTCGGGTGGCCGTAGGTGCCTGCTGAAGAATGCCAGGGGTTGCCAGCACCACTCCATGAGTTGCTCCAGCACCCCACCGACTGCTGTGTTGGATGCATCCACTGTTGGAACGTCCGTTCTGGAGTGCACCAGCATCGCGGCGTCTGCCAAGGCTTCCTTGGCTTTAACGAAAGTGGCCGCGGCCTCTTCATCCCAAGTAATGTCCTTGCCTTTACCCGACATCAGGGTGAACAAAGGGCACATGATATGGGCTGCTGAGGGGAGGAAACGGTGGTAGAAGTTCACCATACCAACGAACTCCTGCAGGCCTTTGACTGTGTTGGGCCAGGCAAAGTGGCAGATCGCGTCTACCTTGGCGGGCAGAGGTGTTGCCCCGTCTTTGGTAATCCTGTGGCCCAGGAAGTCGATGGTGTGAAATCCGAACTGGAATTTGGCCGGGTTGATCGTGAGGCTGAAATCGCTCCGGCGGGAGTAGAGCTGGCGGAGGTGGGACAGATGCCCCTGACGATTACGGCTGGCTACGAGGATGTTGTCCAAATAGATGAATGCAAAGTCCAGGTCATGTCCCACTTTATCCATTAGCCGCTGGAAAGTCTGTGTGGCATTCTTCCGGCCGAACGGCATTCGGAGGAATTCGAGCTGGCCGAACAGGGTGATGAGTACTGTTTTGGGGATGTCTTCAGGGTGTACCAGGATTTGATGGCATCCCAAGACAAGGTCTGCTTTGGAAAAGATGCTTGCCCCGTGCAGGTTCGCTGCAAAGTCCTGTATGTGCGGCACGGGGTAGCAGTCTGGAGTTGTAACCTCGTTCAGTCTGCGGTAGTTGCCACATGGTCTCCAGCCCCCGGCTGCTTTGGGCACCATGTGCAGGGGGGAGGCCCATGGGCTGTCGGACCGCCGTACGATCCCCAATTCCTCCATCCTCTTGAACTCCTCCTTCACCAGGCGGAGCTTGTCAGGGGGAGCCTTCGTGCGCAGGCGTGGAGGGGTGGTCCCTGGGTCAGAATGTGGTGCTGTACTCCGTGTCTGGGCATGGCTGCTGTGAACTGTGGTGCCAGAACCGATGGAAAGTCCACCAGGATTCTGGTGAATTCGTTGTCAGACAGCGTGATGGAGTCCAGGTGTGGGGCCGGCAACATGGCTTCACCCAGGAAGAACGTCTGGAAAGTCTTGGCATGGACCAGTCTTTTCCCTTGCAAGTCGACCAGCAGGCTGTAAGCTCGCAAGAATTCCGCCCCCAAGAGTGGTTGGGCCACGGCGGCCAGTGTGAAGTCCCACGTGAACTGGCTGGCGCCGAATTGTAGCTGCATTGTGCGGGTCATAGGTCCATATCGTGCTGCCGTTTGCAGACCTCAGGATGGGTCCTGGCTCCCTGTTGCGGGTGTCATCCTCCATCGGGGGTAAGACGCTGATTTCCGCTTCGGTGTCGACCAAGAAGCGGCGTCCCGACTGTTTGTCCCAGACGTACAAGAGGCTATCCTGGTGGCCAGCCGCCGTAGCCATTAGCGGCAGCTGGCCCTGGTGTTTCCCGGGAACTTGCAGGGTGGGCGACAACGGCGGGCTTCTGTGCCCCACTGCTGGTGGTAGAAACACCACTGTTCATTGGCCTCCTCACTCCTGCCTCTGGGTTGTGTGCACTCTGTTGCCGGGCCTGGTCTGGCCTGCTGTTGGGCGCGTGGCTTGGTAATCTGTACGACAGACGCTCTCCCTCTTGGCTTTCCACAGCACATCTACCCAGGCCACCATCTTCCGGGGGTCACTGAAATCTGCGTCGGCCAGCAGCAGATGTATGTCCTCGGGCAGTTGCTCTAGGAACGCCTGCTCAAACAGGCAGGGCTTGTGTCCTTCAGCCAAGGCCAGCATCTCATTCCTTAATGCTGATGGCGGCCTGTCTCCCAGACTGTCCAGGTGTAGCAAGCGGGCACCTCGCTCATGCCGTGAGAGGCCAAAGGTCCCTGTGAGCAGCGCTTTGAATGCTGCATATTTGCCTTCTTCCGGGGGTGACTGTATGAAATCCTCAACCTGGGCGGCTGTCTCCTGGTCAAGGGAGCTCACCACATAATAGTAACGCATGGAATCAGAAGATATCTGCCAAATCTGGAACTGGGCTTCTGCTTGGTCAAACCACACACGTGGTCGCAGCGTCCAGAAAGTTGGCAGTTTTAGCTAAACTGCGTGAACAGATGAAGAGTCGATCATCTTTGATCCAAATCCCATTTGGACTGTCAGGATCACCAATGTAGCGATGTGCTACATAGAAATAACGACACGCGGTCCGTAAGTTGCACTCGAGACTAGTTTATTGACTTGGTCCAACCAAGCAGAGTCCACTGCCAAGAAGGCTCACCAGCGCCTTTTTTTTCCTGAGAAAACTAAAGAAATTTGGCCTGATCCCTAAAACACTTACTAATTTTTATAGATGTACTATAGAAAGCATTCTTCTGGGGTGCATCACAACCTGGTGTGGAAGTTGTCCTGTCCAAAACCGGAAGAAGCTGCAGAAGATCATGAACACAGCCCAGCACATCACACAAACCACTCTTCCGTCCTTGGACTCACTTTACACTGCACGCTGTCGGAGCAGTGCTGCCAGGATAATCAAGGACACGACCCACCCAGCCAACACACTTTTCGTCCCTCTTCCCTCTGGGAGAAGGCTCAGGAGCTTGAAGATTCGTACGGCCAGATTTGGGAACAGCTTCTTTCCAACTGTGATAAGACTGCTGAATGGATCCTGACCCGGATCTGGGCCATACCCTCCAAATATCCGGACCTGCCTCTTGGTTTTTTTTTTGCACTACCTTACTTTCCATTTTCTATTTTCCATTTATGATTTATAATTTAAATTTTTAATATTTACTATTTTTTATTATTTAATATTTGTAATTCAGGGAGCGGGAAGCGCAGAATCAAATATCGCTGTGATGATTGTACATTCTAGTATCAATTGTTTGACAACAATAAAGTATAAAGTATTCAAACTTTGTGGCACTGGCTTTTACGCAGTTCCATTCCTGCTCTCCGGGTGGAAATGACATCAGAGGTGCATTACAAAAGTCTCTTGCTGCGCGTGGGCTTTCTCCCCTTGCCGGTGAAGAAGAAGGCCCTGCGTCATTTTGGGGCTGGCCTCTCTGCCGACGCACGCGCCATTTTGTGAGCCAGTTCGCCTGCGTAGAAAGTGCCGCCACACCATGAAACTTTATGACGTTTGTCACATTTTCTCTTTTTACAAATAAAGTGGCACTACATTAGATCTAGCAAAGAAATAAATATAGGCATTTCTGTTTGATCTAACCCACATTGTAGAAGATGCTAATTTGTACAGAAGTGTTGGCTAGGGATAAACTGCAAACCTTCAAAGAGAAGGACAAGAAGTGGGAGCAAGAGTGATTCTACACCCCCTGACCCTACTTCACTATTTCAAAAGGTCATTACTGATTCTTGTATTACATTTTTCTGCCTAATCCCCATTTCCTTGAACCCGATTTTGATGTCCCATTGTAAAATGATCAATGTAGAGTCATCAGAAAGCTCTATAGTAAAATAAGTGGAATCATTCACAACCTTCTGGGTAATTTCTGCTCATTTCCGTCATGGAACATTCCATACCCACAGCACTGTGGTTAATTATTAATTGTCTCTGAAATGCCAGTAGCTCAATTGAACTGAACCATGACAATACCACACATGCTACAACAATTAAGTAAGTGACTTACTATCATCATCTGAAGGCATTTTTGATCATTTCTGACATTACCTTACCAGTGATGCATACACCCTAAGAATGAGCAAAGAAAAATTGGAAGTTTAAAAATGGCAATGCTGAAAAATTGAAATAAAACAGTAAATGCAGCATGGAAAAAGTGAATTACAAATAATTTGTTCATGGCATAATGAAAATAAAATTTATTGTACACTCAATTATGTCAACACACACAGACCTCTCTCAGAAGCCCAATCACATGCATGTCAGAGTCATTCAACAGTATGGGCCACTTGCACTGAGCCATGCCTTAACTGGATTATTTTTGCTCGATCTTAAAGTTCCATGCTTGTTGTTACTGCCTTTTAGTTACTACCCTTCTGTTTAGCCTCCATTATCTCACGCTAATGCCCTTGCATCCCATCATTTTTCTCTTCACATTCCCATGGTAATGTGGTAGTTAACACAACATTATTACAGCTTGGGGCAATACAGTTTGGAGTTTAATTCTGGCATTCTCTTTAATAAAGTTTTTATGTTCTTCCTGTATGTGCGTGGGTTTCCTCTGGATGATCTGGTTTTCTCCCATAGTCCAAAGACCTACCGATTAGTAGGTTAATCATTGTAAAGTGCCCTGTGTTTAGGCTACAGTTAAATTTGTGGGTTGCTGTGCAGCACAGCTCGGTGAGCTGGAAAGACCTGTTCTGCACTGTATCTCTAAATAAATAAATAAATAAAACACAATTCCCGTAATTATCAGTTTACCTAATTTTCCACAATTATCTATCCTGTGAATCTCTCTCAGAATATCATGGCTTGAAATTCTCTTGGAATGTTTACTAGCCTTTAGCAACTGAACTGCCTGATGCCTAGAGTGGGCTTCTAGCAATGACTTCCTTGTGATTAACGTAAACTTCCCATTATAATCGGGACTACACATGGTGCAACAGTAGTGCTGTTGTTTCAACTGTGGGTTCCTGACTTCAGAGGTATTGACCTTGACAAGTACATATATTTTCTTCAGGATCATCCATATTTAGTCTAGGTGCTCCAATTTCCTTCCACGTCCTTGAATTATGCTGGTAAATGAATTGGCTTGTAAATTAGACCTTTAGTGCAAATTAATATTTTTTAAAAATCAAAGAATGTGAGAGAATATAAGTTGCAGGGGTACAGGAAAATAAGGGCAGGGTGGATTTATAGTATAGCTTTACTGGGAGCTGAGATGGATCTGATGAGTTGAATGGTCTGCTTCAGTGTCATTATGAACATGTGAATAAGCCCCAGAAAAATGCTTTGACTTGATGAAGATATATTCATCAGATAAATTTTTGAGCAGCGGCAATCAGCGATCAATAGCTCACTCAAGTTCGCTAATTGGGTACATAAGGCATTGATTCATGGCAGTTTGGTGTTCTGAGCAGTGGCCAATCAGCGATTGGGATTGATTGACAAGAACAAATTAAAATAAGGCAGGGGCAAGTTGTTGGAGTGGACAGTGTTAGACGGGGGATTTTTATGTTTTAGTTCTTTAAAGCTTCAGTGAGGAGCAGGATGAGTAAGAAAAGGCAAAAAAAAAACTGGAGGTAGATTTTTGTTTCCTGTTTATTTATTCTTTCTTCCTTTAAAATTGCACAGTTAGGACAATAGGAATGCCAAGCAGGACAGTTGAATGCTCCTCTGGCAGGACGTTGGAAGGCAGGGAAACTTCCAGTGTCACCTGTGAGAAGTGTATCCAGCTGCAGTTTCTAACCCTCCACATTAAAGAGTTGCAGCTGGAACTGGATGAACTCCGGATCATTCGGGAGGTTAAGGGGGTGATAGATAGGTAGTCACACCCAAGGTGCAGGACACAGGAGGCTGGGTGAAGTCAGGAAGGATTAAACAGCTGGTGCAGAGTACCCCTGTGGCCAGTCTCCTCCACAACAGGTAGACCTCTATGGATACTGTTGGGTGGGATGACTCAGCAAAGGAAAGTGAATGGTTAGGTCTGGCACTGAGTCTGGCTCTCATGCTCTCCCTCCTACACCAACTCCTTAGCCATGAGTTAAACTGTGTCATCTTCAGAAGGAAAGGAAGAAGAGGCAAACTGTGGTGATAGCTGATTCATTAGTTAGGAGAACAGAAGGGAGGATCTGTTGATGAGAATGAGATTCCTGGATGATATGTTGCTTCCCAGGTGCCAGGGTCCAGGACATCTTGGATTGAGTCCTCAGTATTCTGAAGTGGGAGGATAAGCAGCCTGAGCTCGTGGTCCATGTAGGTACCAATGACATAGGTAGGAAGAGTGACAAGGTTCTGCAAAAGGTTCGAGATGTTAGGTGCTATGTTAAAGGGCAGGGCTTCCATGGTTATAATCTCAGGATCACTACCTGTACCACATGCTAGCGAGCCAGAAATAGGAAGATTATACAGCTTAACACATGGCTAAGGAATTGGTGTCAGAGGGAGGGCACCAGATTTTTTAATCATTAGGCTCCCTTCTAGGGAAAGTGGGACCTGTGCTGAAGAGGCGGTTTGCACCTGAATTGGATAATCTAGCTGGAAGGTTTGCTAATTCTGCACGGTGGGGTTTAAACTAGAGTTGCAGGGGATGGGAATCAGATTGCCAGAATAGATGGTGGCAAGATTGTGGAGACAGACGTTGGTAAAACCTCAGACAAAGTCAGGAATTAAAAGGTTGAGCACAGTGTGACTGATGTCCTGAGATGCATATATTTCAATGCAAGAAGTATCTTAGGAAAGGCAGATGAGCTCAGGATAAACACATGGAATTATGATACTGTAAACATTACTGAGACTTGGTTGCCGGAGAAGCAGGACTGGTAGAGCAATATTCTGGGTTTCCACTGTTTTAAATATGACAGAGCAGGAGGGATTAAAGGAGGAGGGGTGGCGTTACTATTCAGGGAAAATGTCATGGCAGTACTCAGTCAGGACAGACTGGAGAACTCGTCCAGTGATGCTTTATGGGAAAAACTGAGGAATAAGAAAGGTATCACGTTAATGGGGCTATATTATAGACCAGCCAAAAGATCTGCGGGATTTAGAGGAACAAGTTAGTTGAGAGATTACAGACTGTAGCAAGAAACATAAGGTTGTTTTAGCAAGTAATTTTAACTTTCCACGTATTGACTGGGACTCCCATACTGCAAAAAGTATAGATGGGATAGAGTCTGTCATGTTTTCAGGAAAGTTTCCTTAATCAGTACACAGAAGCCCCAATGAGAGAGTGAGCGATACTTGAAATGTTATTAGGGAATGGTGGGACACGTGACAGAAGTTTGTGTAGGAGAACACTTTGCATCTAATGATAATAATGCCATTAGTTTCAAAGTAAATATGGAAAAACGTATGTCTGGTCCCCAGGTTGATATTCTAAACTGGAGAAAGGTCAATTTTGATGGCATCAACAGATTGAAAGAATAGCAACTATAGCCGAATCAATGCCCAGCTAGAGTGCAAACTATGTAAATGCAAAAAGAAGAAAGAATAATACAAATAAATAAGCAATAAATATTGAGAACATGAAATGAAGAGTCCTTGAAAGTGAGAACATTGATTGTGGGAATCTTTCAATGATGGGGCAAGTGAAGTTGAGAGAACAGCCTGATGGCTGAGGGCTGGGAACTGTTCCTGAACCTGGGTGGTAGGGATCACTGATGATGGATGCTGCTTTTCTTCAATAGCATTTCATGTAGATGCACTCAGTGGTTGGGAGGGTTTTACCAATGATGGACTGGACCGTGTGCACTACTTTTTGTAAGATTTTCCATTCAAGGGTATTGATGTTTTCATACCAGGCTGTGATACAACCAGCCAATATAGTCTCCACTACATATCTGTAGAAGTTTGTCAAAGTTTTAGATGTCATGTGAAATCACCACAAACTCTTACACTGAGGTGCTGCCATGCTTTCACTTAATGTGCTGGCCCCAGGACAAGTCCTCTGAAATAGTAACACCTAAGAATTTAATTTTTCCTAGCTCTTTCCACCTCTGATCCTCCAATGAGGATTTAGACCTCTAGTTTCCTTCTCCTAAATCTATTACCAATTCCTCAATCTTACTGATGTTGAATGAGAGGTTATTGTTATGACACCACTCAGCCAGATTTTCAATCTCTCTCCTATGTGCTGATTCAGCACCACCTTTGATTCAGCCCACGATAGTGGTGTCATCAGCAAATTTGAGCATGGCTTTGGACCTGTGCTCAGCCACACAGTCATAAGTGTAGAGTAAGTAGAGTGGGGGCAATGCACACAACCTTATGATGTATCTGTGCTGATGAAGATTGTGGAAGAGATGCTGTTGCCAATCCAAACTGACTAGTATACAACTGAGGAAATTCAGCATCCAATTGCACAAGGTCTCAGAATAAAGTGTGAAGTAACAGGTTTAGGGAACCTTTGTTTTCAAGAGATATTGAGACCCTGGTTGTTATATGCCTGCACTTGTGTGCATCTGTGTTTTTGTTATCTGTTCTCTCTCCATCCAGCTTCTCTTGCTTCAGGTGTGCCGAGCTGTTGTCAATCTCCATTTAGAGCGCTGCTGGACCTGACCCTTATCAGGACTGCTCCAATTGGGATTTGGAGAGCACAATATAAAAAAGCCAGCATCTGGGAAGAAGTGGGAGAGAGCCGCTGGGGAGAATCGGCTGTTAAACAATTGTGCTAGTTTTCGGATTAACAAACTTGTAGTCTTTGTGTTCTGACCAGTTTTTTTCGTATTGTGGATTTCAGCTTTTGGACGACTTCCTCAGATTTGCTTGCCCCGGATCATTTCAGTAAATACCATAAATATATTGCAAATAGGACCGCCTGTTTCTGCCTTGTTGTTTTGCCCATCATAAACAGCGCACCACACTCAGGGTGGACTTGTTATTATGTTGCTTCCCCAACATCCCTAGACAAGAGGCAACAAGGGGACGTAACACTGGTTAAGAAAAGTAAGGTGTATAGCAGGTATAGGCAGGGAGGAACAAATGAGGTACTTATGGAGCATCAGAATTGCAAGAGAACACTTAAGAAAGCAATCTGGAGGACTAAAAGAAGGCAGAAGACTAGCCTAACAGACAAGATAAAGGAGAATCCTGAGGGACCCTACAGATATGTTAAGAGCAAAAGAATTGCAAGTGACAAAACTAGTCCTCTGGAAGATCAAAGTGATAATCTATGCATGGAGCCAAAAGGGATGGAGGAGATCTTAAAAGGATTTTTTTTTGCATCTGTATTTATTCGGGAGATAGACACAGAGTTAATAGAAGTGAGGTAGTGCAGCAGCGAGGTCACAGACCCTATACAGATTGGAGGAAAAGGTGCTTACTGTCCTCAGGCAAATTAAGATGAATAAATGCCCAGGGCCCATCAAGGTGTTCCCTTGGACCCTATGGGAGGCAAATGCAGAAATTGCAGGGGCCCTAGCAGAGATATTTCAATCATCCTTAGCAACAAGTGAGGGACCAGAGGATTGGATGATATCTAATGTTGTTCCACTATTTCAGAAACACTCTAAAAACAAACCAGGTAATTAAAGGCCACTGAGCTTAACCTCAGTAGCCAAAAAGTAATTGGAAGCTATTTAAGGAACTGGATATTGCGTATTTGGATAGACATGGACTGATTAAGGACAGTCAGCATGGCTTTGGGTGTGGTAAGTGGTACCTAACCAATTTTATAGAGTTTTTCAAGGAAGTTACCAGGAAAGTTGATCAAAGCAGCGGATATCTATTATAAACACATAGACTCTTACAGCTACCTGGACTATACTTCTTCCCACCCTGTTACTTGTAAAAACACTATCCCCTTCTTTCAATTCCTCCATCTTCACCACATCTGCTCTCAGGATGAGGCTTTTCATTCCAAAATGAAGGAGGTGTCCTCCTTTTTCAAAGAAATGGGCATCTCTTCCTCCACCATCAACCCTGCTCTCAACCACATCTCTTCCATTTCACGCATGTCTGCTCTTGCCCCATCCTCCTGCCACCCTGCAGGGGATAGGGTTCCTCTTGTCCTCACCTACCACCCCACTGGCCTCCGCGTCCAGCACCTAATTCTCCACAACTTCCACCATCTCCAATGAGATCCCACCAGCACATCTTTCCCTCCCCCCCCACTTCCTTTCTGCTTTCCACAGGGATTGCTCCCTATGCAACTCCCGCCCCACTGATCTCCCCCCCCTGCACATCCTTGCAAGCAGAACAAGTACTACACCTGCCCCTACACCTCCTCCCTCACTACCATTCAGGGCCCCAAACAGCCCTTCCAGGTGAAGCAACACTTCAGCTATGAGTCTCTTGAGGTCATATACTGTGTCTGGTGCTCCCGGTGTGACCTTCTGTATATCAGTGGGACCCGACGTAGATTGGGAAACTGCTTCACTGAGCAGCTATGCTCCATCCGCCAGAAGAAGTTGGTTCTCCCAGTGGCCACCCAGTTTAATTCCACTTCCCATTCCCGTTTCGATATGTCAATCCATGCCCTTCTCTACTGTCGTGATGAGGCCACAATCAGGTTGGAGAAAGAGCACTTTATATTTGGTCTGGGTAGTCTCCAACCTGATGGAATCAACATCGATTTCTCGAACTTCTGGTAATGCCCCCCCCCCCGCCCTTTATGATTCCTCATCCCCTATTTCCCTCTCTCACCTTAGCTCCTTGCCTGCCCATCACCTCCCCCTGGTGCTCCTCCCCCTTTTCATTCTTCCATGACCTTCAAAGGTTCAAAGGTACAATTAAATGTCAGAGAAATGTATATAATATACATCCTGAAATGCTTTTTCTTCGCAACCATCCACAAAAACAGAGGAGTGTCCCAAGAATGAACGACAGTTAAATGTTAGAACACCAAAGTTCCCCCCCAACTCCCGTCCCTCCCACGCATAACAATCCCCCTCCCCCCACCGGCAAAAATAAAGTGCAGCCGCTTCTGTCTTCTCCTATTAGATTACCCCTTTTCAAGCCCTATATCTCTTTCACCAAACAATTTCCCAGCTCTTCACTTCATCCCTCCCCCTCCCAGTTTCACCTATCACCTGTGTTTCTCTCTCCCCTCCACCCCACCCCACCTTCTGAATCTACTCCTCATCTTTTTTCTCCAGGTCAGCTGAAGGGTCTTGGCTTGAGATGTTGACTGTACTTATTTCCATAGATGCTGCCTGGCTTGCTGAGTTCCTCCAGCATTTTATGTATGATGCTAAATTGACATAGTTGATTGGATTAGATATTGGCTTTATGGGAGAAGTCAGAATGGGTGTAGATGGTTGCTTCTTTGGTTGGAGGCCTGTGACCAGTGGAGTGCTGCAGGGATTGGTGCTGGGTATGTTGTTATTTGTCATTTATATTAATGATCTGGGTGATAATGCGGTTAACTGGATCAGCAAATTTGTGGATGACACCAAGATTGGGGGTGTAGTAGACAGAGAGGAAGGCTATTATGGCTTGCAGAGGGATCTGCATCAGGTGGAAAAATGGGCTGAAAAATGACATATGGAATTTAGCACAGACAAGAGCAAGATGTTGTGCTTCAGTAGGATCAACCACGGTAGGTCTTACACAGTGAATGGTAGGGCATTAAGGAGTGCGGTAGGACAAAGGGATCTGGGAATATAGGTCCATAATTCATTGAAAGTGGCATCACAGGTAGATAGGGTCATAAAGAAAGCTTTTGGCTCGTTGGCCTTCATAAGTCGAAGTATTGAGTACAGGAGATAGAATGTTATGTTGAAGTTGTATAAGACATTGGTGAGGCCTAATTTGGAGTTTTGGTCACTTACCTACAGGAAAGATGTAAATACAGTTAAAAGAGTACAAAGAAAATTTACAAGAATGTTGCTGGGACTGGAAGGCCCGAGTTATAAGGAATTATAACTCAGTTAGGGTAAAAGCAAGCAGGCTTTTTCTACTGAGGTTGGGTGGGATTTCAACTAGAGGTCATGGGTTAAGGGTACAAGGTGAAAAGTTTAAGGGGAACATGAGGGAAAACTTCACTCACAGGGTCGTGAGAGTGAAACGAGCTGCCAGCATAAGTAGTGCATGTAAGCTTGATTTTAACTTTTAAGAGTAGTTTGGATAGGTACCTGGATGGTAGGGGTATAGAGGGCTATGGTCCGGATGGAGGTCGATGGGAGTAGGCAGTTTAAATGGTTTAGCGTGGACTAGGTGGGCCGAAGGGACGGTTTCTGTGCTGTATTTTGACTCTATGACTCTAAGCGGCGATTAAAGCAGTTAAATGCCTTGAATGTTTGGAAATGTCTGTGATGACCTCAAACCTTAAAACATATTTTGAAAAATTAATAGCTTTCAATAAAAATACTTCAAAATACAATTCAATACATTTAAGTAATTCAATTCTTAATGTACATATTTGAATTGAATAAAGAAACAAAATGATTTTAGGATTAGAGATGTTAAAACAGACCAGAATATTTGGAGAAATCCTGCCTTGTGACAAAGGAGAAGGAGAAGGGCAGGAAATGACATGTCGATGTCAGTTTGCTGTGTTTGAATAGAGAAGATAGAATCAGTCCTTGCATTTATTTGGGTGGAGACGTAGCTGGGATGGTGTTATTTTAAGAAGACTATGTTGGAAAAAGGAGCTAAGAGTTATCCAGGAAAATTCTTGCACCCCTTCCATTTCATATTTGAAAGAACCACAACCTGGCCAGCAAATGGCAGAAGAGAAAGAAGATAGCAATGAAGAAGACTCACTGTCACCCGATTTCACATTGTCCACTGTCAGCCCAGCTGCTGGTATTTTACATGCAATATAGAAGATAGCTTAGGATAGACAGGTCTAAGATATGCATCTGGTGAAGCATTAGCATGAGGAAGAAGACAGGAGACAACTTCCTGGAGAATTCTGCTGCTGAGGGCAGAGACAGAAGAAAAATTTAGCGAGGTAAGTTAGCCTCCAAAGTATTTGCATTTTCCTGTGCTAACTATCAGCATGCTTTCACCATAGGTACTAACTGGGTCGTATTATGTAAGAGCCTAGGATGATAAATTGGGTTATTACTGTCACATGCATCAAGGTTCAGGGAAAAATGTGTCTTTCATACCATTCAGACAGATCAATTCATTACAACAGTACAATGAGGTAGAATGGGTTAAACCAGTAAGAGTGCCAAATAAAGTGTTACAGATACAGAGAAAGTGCAGTGCAGGCAGACAGTAAGATGCAAAGTAGAGACAATAGTGGAGTCAAGAGCTCATCTTGATGTTATTAGAGAAGCATTCAATAGTCCTACAACAGCGGGAAAGAAGCTTACTTGAGGCTGGTGGTATGTGATATCAGGTTTTAATATTTTCTGTGTGATGGGAGGGAAAAAGACAGAATGTCCAGGGTGGGCAGAGTCTTTGATTATGCTCTCTTTTTTATTGAGGATGAACTCTAATGTTCCTAGTGACTTTTATTTTTGCACTGTGCAGAAGATATGATGACCAGTGTGGCAAAAAGTGTGTGGGAATTGGAAAATTAGAGTTCACTTTAGACAGCTTTATAAGCTTGTCCTTCTCATTTGTCACCTGAATTGACCACAATGGATGACGAGATTGCACTACACATAGTAACAGGCCACAATAGATCTCCATGCTTGCCTTATCAAGTACTGTAGCTTTCACTAAAGTATTGCAGGAACGTAAGTTTTGTTTTGGTATGCCAGTGATCTATCAGCTTTCACATAGCATCTTGACTTTCAATTATATATGTTGTACATGTATGCAAGGATTGTACATTGGAATCATCAGTGTTGTCTTGAGCAGTAAGTGGCTATAGGCCTGAAATCATCCTTTGGTTTGCATTGCTGGCTCAACTGTAAATACTTCAATGGTTTGGTACAGATTCAGATTGTTTCAGATTGAGGTTTATTTATCACATGTACATTGAAACCTACAGTGAACTGCGTTGTTTGCATTAACAACCAACACACCCATATATGTACAGGGAGCAGCCCACAAGTCTCAGCACATATTCAGACGCAAACATTGCATGCCCACCAAGCTCGCTAGAACAAGGAATGCAACAAAACTGAGTAACAAGGCAACAACAGCAAAACAAGCCCCGTTCTTGTGCCTCCAGCAGCTCCAGTGGACTTGAGGATTCACAGACACTGGGCCTTCAACTTCCCCTGCAGACTTGCAGAGATTCACAGACTCATGGCTCTGGCCATCTGGCCTTGACTCCTGGACATCTGATCAAGCTTCAAGCTTCAATCTAGACTTCATATCAACTTTCGGGCTTCATTCATCGGTATCAACCCAAGGCCCACCAATGACAACGAATGAGATCCTTGAATGAGGACTCAAACACCAAGCATCAAACTTCAGATTCGCTGATAATGGACCTGAACGCTAGGCTTTGAACTCTGGTCTTAACCATTTGTGTACCTCGAGGGTCACCGTTACGCATACTTCCTGCCACCATACAACTCCAGTCCTGGAACATATCGACGACTTGCTATGAACTTTGCTGACCTGCCGGACTGACTTCTGATATCACTGGTAGAGGCTTTGAATGCAGAGCAGATCTTTTCCTCTAATTGCCCCACATTCCTGTCCCTAAACCCTAACAGGACCCCTAACTCTCCTTTCTGTCTCCAAAACCATCCCTATGAAACAAAATCAATTTAAGTCTGAGCTGCAACCTTGATGGAGACTGTGGCTCTGCGCCATCTTGACAGGACAGAATGAAGTTGTCAAGATCACTGCTGAGATATTGAGTATTGTTCTGCTTGACTTATTTGCATAATATCTTTCATCAGCCAGAGGATGAGGGAATGGAATCTGTTTTTGGTTCCTGCAAGAGGTAATTTGATAATAAAGCATTTGTTAAGCTATCTGCACAACTAGTATATCTGTAAACCTAACAAAGCCGTATGTTGTCTCAACCTGCTAGTTTTTGGGTGTGAATGAAATGTTCTTTACAGTTTTTTTAAATAGGGAATGTTGGTTATCTCCTTTATGTTACAATGTATGGCAAAATGAGATACAATAGATAAACAGTGTCTCACATGTTCATAAGACAACATATGTTCTTGAGCAAAGTGCCTCATATTTTTATAAGACATACAGTTCATGAGCAAAGTGATATTGTCCTGCTCTGACTTTATAACTGTGCTATAGTGTGTTCGTTTAAAGTGTGTTCAGTTCTGTGAGATGATTATTGAATCCGTGGTCTTTTGACTGAGGTATTTGAGGCAAGGCTGATATCTAATTCATATTAGTGGAAGAGCTTTAGGATTGATTTACGTCAAACACTGAATTTGTTTTTATATAAGTAATGTATAGAAAGTATAAGTATATAAACTTCTATAGATGTATAATGATGCATTCTGACAGGCTGCATCATTGTCTGATGTTTGGGACGGTGGGTAGGGGTGTCGCTACTGTACAGGACCAAAAGAAGCAACAAAAGTTGTAAAATTAGTCGGCTCTGTAGTACCCAAGACATCTTCAAGGAGTGGTGCCTCAGAAAGGCAACATCCACTATTAAGGATCCCCATCACCCTGGACATGCCCTCTTTTCATTATTACCATCAGGAAGGAGGTACAGAAGCCCGAAGGAACACACTCAGCAATTCAGGAACAGCTTCTAATCCTCTGCCAATTAATTTCTAAATAGGCATTAAACCCATGAACACTGCCTCACTTTTAAAATATATATTATTTCTGTTTTTGCACTATTTTTAATCTATTTAATGTACATATACTTACTGTAATTGATCTATTTATTTATTCTTTTGATATTATCATGTATTGCATTGAACTGCTGCTGCTAAGTTAACAAATTTCATGCCGGCAATAATAAACCTGATTCTGAAGTATCAGATCACTCATCAGGTCAGTGTCAGGTCACTTGTCTGAGTGCTAGTGGTACCATGTAACCCAGTACTACCTGTTGCATGGGTGGGTGGTAGGCGACTAAACCGGCTCCCCCACCAGGCTTGCCTGATGAGGAGGGTGGCTAGACACCCTGCAGGACGAAAAACAAGACCTGTCAAAGGGTGGATGAACCCTGTCGTAGGGTCAACGGCCATCTGGCAAACACAAAAAGGGCATCCCTTGCATCGTAGCTTGGTCTGGCCATTCACTGCAACAGAGCATCCCCCAGCCGTTTTGGATCCCACCATGCCACTGGATCCGGGAGGGGATGTTGAGAGGGTGGGTCTGGACCTGTGCAACCCCCTACTCACCTAAAATCCACTCACACACACGCTGTTCCTTTCTGAGGAGTGGGATATCCTCAACACACCCAAGTCCTGTAGTGACGGACAAGTGGCAAAGCGGTAGGCTTGACCAGTTGGGAGCTGTAGTCACAAGTCTGCATGCAGGCGGCAGGGGGAGAGTGGTCGCACATGGATTACAGAGCAGAGATCTGGTGAGGCAGCACCCTCTGTGTCCGAGCAGCCCTGTTTAGGGGGGCACCGCTCACCCTATAATTAGGGAAGGGACTAGAAAAGGTGGCTCAAACAAAGCCCCCTCACACCAACCTGGCCAGTCTGCCACGGCTGGCGGGTCGTTCAACTCTAGCGGTAAGAATCACAAGCAGAATCTGATCGTTGCCTCATGGAACATACAAATTCTGTTGGACAATGCTAACTCAGATCGCCTGGAGAGGCGCACTGCACTTGTTGCTCGTGTGCTCAAGGACTACAGAGTGGACATTGCGGCTCTCCAGGAGTCCCGACTTGCTGGAGAGGGCGCACTTTGTGAAGAGAAAGGAGGGTACACATTCTTCTGGTCTGGCAGGCCCGAAGAAGAACAAGGAGAATCTGACCTGTGCTTGGCTATCAAGAACTGCCTCGCAACAAAGCTACCAACCCTGCCTGTTGCTATAAATGATCAAATCCATACCTTGCATACACCTTTGCAAGGAAAACACCACCTCACCATAGTCAACATTAAAGCCCCAACTCTGACTAATCCCAGTGAAGTCAAGGAGGCTTTTTACAGTGAGCTGAAAACCACCATCAGTAGCGTGGCAGCTTCCGATAAGCTGCTGTTGCTGGAGACTTTAATGCTCGGGTTGGCAAGGAGTCCACTGTGTGGCCTGGTGTGATTGGACGCCAAGAGGTTGGCAACAGTAACAGTAACGGTCTACTGCTCCTCTCAATGTGCACAGAATTCAAACTGTGCATTACTAACACACTGTTCAGATTGCCAGACAAGCTCAAATGCACATGGGTGCATCCACGATCTAAAAGCTGGCATCTCATTGACTACATTATCACCCGACAATGAGACATCTCTGACGTTCGTATCACCAGAGTTAAGCGTGGAGTTGAGTGCTCAACTGATCATCAGATGGTGTGGTCGGATCTATGTCTATCGATCAAACCTCCACGCAGACTGAATGCTGCCAAACCACCCAAAAAGCTGAACACCACCAAATTGAAACATCGCGAGTGTGCTGATGCCCTGAAATCCTCTATAGAAATTGCTCTAAGCAGACTGATTGAGAATCCACCAGACGGTATTATCGAGAACTGGAATGTCTTCAAAGAAACGGTGTACAGCGCTGCCCAGGACACCTTGGGAAAAGTCAAGCACAAGCATCAGGACTGCTTTGATGAGAGCAACCAATCTGTGCAAGACCTTCCAAGAGCTAAGGCAGCTGCACACCAGGCTCTTCTTCCACACCCAAACTCAAGTTCCAAAAAACATGCCTTTTTGAGTGCAAAATCAACTTTGCAGAAGCAGCTCAGAGCTAAGAAAGACCAGTGGTGGGCAAACAAGGCCGAGGAGTTACAAGCCTTCACTGACTGTAATGACTCAAGAAGCATCTATGAAGCAATCAAAGTTGTGTATGGTCCATCAAAATGGCACCTCACAACTCCTGAGCAAGGACAATACATCCATCTTCACTGAGAAGTCAGAACACACAAAAAGATGGCAAGAACATTTCCACGAGCTGCTGAACAGACCATGGACTATTACCGATGAAGCACTGGGCAGAGTACATCCTCAGCCTGTACTGTTCGAGCTAGATGTTCCCCCTACTCTTCACGAGGTCATCAAAGTTACCAAACAGCTAAAACCCAATAAAGCACCAGGGCCTGACGGTATCGCAGCTGAGATCTACCAGTATGCTGTTCACACTCTGACATCATGCCTGCACCAGCTGTTCACAAAGTTGTGGGGAGCTGCAGAACTACCACAAGACTTCAAAGACCATCAATCATGACCACCTACAAGAACAAGGGAGACAAGAGAGACGGCAACAATTACCGTGGCATCTCTCTTCTGTCAGTAGTGGGAAAATGCCTCGCAAAAATCATCCTTAGATGCTTGGTGTCCAACATCAGTGACAATATTGTTCCAGAAAGCCAGTGTGGTTTTTGAGCAGGCTGTAGTACAGTGGACATCATCTTTTCACTGAGGCAGCTCCAAGAGAAATGTGTTCAGCAGCAGAGAAGTCTCTATGTCACATTTGTTGATCTAACCAAAGCGTTTGACACTGTTGGTAGAGATGGCCTGTGGAAGCTTCTACCAAAATTCTGTTGCCCCCCACACCTAACCAACATCATCCGTCAGTTCCACGAAGGCATAGAAGGCCACATCAACATGTGTGGTGAGTTGTCAGACCCATTTTCCATCAGCAACGGCGTAAAACAGGGTGGTGTTCTGGCTCCTACTCTGTTTGGACTATTCTTCACTGCTGTTCTTCAGGATGCCACATCAGACCTGAAGTCAGGGGTCTTCTTACAAACGAGGGCTGATGGTGGGCTCCTCAACCTCGCAAGACTGAGAGCAAAAACAAAAGTCAGGGATATTGTGGCGCATGAGCTACAGTTTGCTGATGACTGTGCAATGGTTGCCCACTCTCTCGAAGACTTACAGGAGATCACCAGTCACTTTGCCAGTGCAGCCTAGAGCTTCGGACTGACAATCAGCCTGAAAAAGACGGAACTTTTGTACCAACCGGTTCCTGGCTCAAGCTACGAAGAACCAACTGTCCTCATTGATGACACTCATCTCAATGCTGTCAACAAGTTTTGCTACCTGGGCAGCATAATAACATCCTCAGCTTCTCTGGATGCAGAGACTGAGTCAAGAACGAGAAAAGCCTGCTTTGCCTTTGGTCAGCTGAAAGATCGAGTTTGGTCACAGAACATCAGGTTGGCCACCAAGCGCAAGGTATACAGGGCCGTTGTCATATCAACCTTGTTATACGGATGTGAGACATGGTGCCCATATCAGAGACACTTACGCCAGCTTGATCAACTGCAGCAGTATCACCTATGTTCTCTGATGAAGATCACCTAGCAAGATCATCTCTAATACCAAGGTCCTCTCTCGAGCCGGAATGCCAGCAGTTTCAACCTTGGTGATGTCAGCCCAATTGCGCTGGGCAGGACATGTCAGAATGCCTGACGGAAGGCTGCCCAAGGACATCTTATACGGCCAACTGTCCAGTGGTACCCAAAAACGAGGAGGCCAGCGACTATGGTACAAGGATGTTCTGCACAGGAGCCTCAAGAAAGCTGACATTGCCCCATCAACATGGGAGGATCTGGCTCAAGATCGCTCACAGTGGAGGGACGCCATCAGAAAAGGTGTGGACGCTGCTGAGAACAAGCTCAACGAGGTAACAGAGGAAAGGCACAGGAAGCACCACAACAGAGCTTCTGCCCCTGTTGCCCCTTCAGGCCTCACCTGCCAAGTATGTGGCAAGCAGTATCTGTCAAGGATCGGCCTGTACAGCCACTCCAGTACGCACATATCAAACCCCACTAACTGACTGAAAGGAACCATCATCATCCTATGGGATGGATAGCCAGAGAGATACAAGTAAACTAAGCAATCAATATTCCATATGGTACAGTGGTTAGGATTCCTGGTTTTCACCCAGGGTGCTCCAGATTTGACTCCTGATATGGAAATTGAAACCTTTATGTGGGAGATGCGACAGCACAGTGGTTGGGTCATTGAAGTAGTATCAAAGTTCTGATCATTGATCCAGGTATGAGTTCAAATCCCATCACAGGAACTGGGGAATTTTGGGGTAGTATGGTAGCATGATAGCACCCATGACCTGGATTCAATTCCTCTCTGAATTTGTTACATTCTTCCCTGACTGTGGGTTTCCTCCCACATTCCAAAGATATACAGATTAATACATTAGTTGGTCACATGGGTGTAATTGGCAGCGTAGGCTCGTTGAGCCAGAATGACCTACTGTATTACTGTGTGGCCTCTCTAAATAAGTAGATAAATAAAAGCAATTGATAGATTTTGAAACGTCTTGACCCAGAAATACATGGGCACCAATTAGGTACCAGACATAGTTGTGTATTATTTTCCTTCTTATCGTCTGCAATAAATTGTGTGTGGCTGTCTTCTGGGAAGAGTGCTTTGAAGTTTCACAATGAACAATTATATCCTCAACCCTCTATAATTGCCAGACAACTTAGTAATCAGAAATAATAATATTTGCTCTGTTACTTTTTAATTGCCCTTATCATTTTTGTGTCTCCATACTGGTTTCCTATCGTTTCACTTTATTTTTAGTTAGTGCTTCATTCCTCTACTTGAGCTTTTGACAATGTCTAGGAGTTTGCATAATTGATTTTTAAGCCCAATAATGACAAAATAAATATTTGTCTTGTGTCATCATCCACCTTTTAAGTTGCATTTTGTGACTAAAGATTGAACTTGCCTTATTGAATTACTTCTCTGCAGTAACGTGCTACATCCTAGATTTTACTGATTTGTTGTTATTCAGTGATACAGTTCAGAGTGGGCCCTTCCAGCTCTTCAAGCCACACCGCCCCAGCAACCTCCAGCAAACATGATTAGCCCTAACCTAATCATGGGACAATTCACAATGGACTGTGACTGGGGGAGGAAATCAAAGGACCCAGAGAAAACTAATGCATTGCATGGGGAAACTCCTTACAAAACTGTTCCAGAATTAAACTCGGACTCTGTAACACCCTGAGCTGTAATATCTTCATGCTAACTACTATGCTGCCATGACACCCAATTATGATGTAGAAGCAGGTATAAGGTAGATATGAACAATTTCTCTGACTTGTCCATCACAATCTACCAGTTTCTAGGCAAGTGATCCTCTCACCAGGTTGCACCTGATGTCTGTTCCAGGTTGAAGAAAAATAACTGATATTATTTTAACCCAACCCTACTATGCTAAGCACCCAGGATAATGTCCTTACTTCTGGAAAATCTGTATCATTCACAAACACACTGCTGTAATAATTGAAGACAGACTATTCCACCATCTCCTAAACCTGTGACTCTACCTTCAAAAAAAGATCAGGGCAATGGGCACTAATACATGGGAACACTGTAACCAGAATATTTCTCTCCAAGCTGTGCACCATCCTAACTTGAAAATACATTGACGATCATCATTGTCATTGACCTAAATTCCGAAACTTCCTTCCCGTCAGTATTGTAGAGATATCTCAGCAGAAGGATTGCAGTGGTTCATAAAAGTGGCTCTTCACCCTAATTTCAAGGATGATGGGTCACTTTCTCGGCTAAAAAATGAACAAATATGAAAAAATATACTTGGTAATTCTGAGCAAATGAGTGATGCTGAGACCTTTTAAAATGCAACCAGTCAAACTGTAAACTGGGCCAGGAAAAATAGTACCTTGTGTTTATCAAAATTAAGTTTTAAAAATCAGCGATCTTTGTAGGTAAGTTTCTAAAAATAACAGATGCTAGCTGGAGTCTTGTAGCATAATTACAGTAAATGAGTATGGCTACAGAAAGAGGTAACACTGAGAAATACCCATTAGAAAAATATAAGATTTGAGTTATGATCCTAAAGCTTTGAGAGGGCATAATGTATATTCGTCTATGGGACATACACTATGAGTGCACAGACTATATTACTGCGTTCAAAGCTGCAGCATTGCCTTCTCTTTTATTCAGAAAAAAATGTAAGGTGTCTTAACACTAGTATCTCAGTAATTATAAGTTCTTTCCATGTTGTTAAAGCTGATTGCTGCTATTTGTTTTAATACGATCCCCAATGTGCAATGCATTAACCTGTGCTGCAAATTGTATTGCCAATTACTATTGGATTCTTGCAATTTTAATTTATACATGAACAGGATCAAAATAAAATGTAATATCTTGATATAAATATTTAGCAATGATCCTAGTGTTTCAAATTTTGGTGAGTGCCTTCCAACTTGGCTCCATGGTTGATGCTTGACTGCTAGAATGTTGCTTCATTTCCTTTGGGTGCGGGGGAGATGGTAGAGTTCATGCTGATTTACAAAGTTCTGCTTTCCTGGGTGGATTGGCTTCCAGTAGTGACTTTTCACCATGAGTAGCTGCAGACTCGGTTAACTGGCTGTGGGCACAACTAAGGTCATTGTTTGAGAACTGTTGTCGAAAAGTGAAATGATAATGTCCTGAGGAAGGATGGCAGTCTTGAATTTGGTTGCTGTTAGAACTCCTGTGAGACTGGACAGACCATGGGGTGACAGAATACTACAATTCAGATTGCAGCAGTGACGTTAAATCCTCTTGGGTTTTGCCAATTTTAATAACTGAATTTCATGGTTCAGCTCTCTCTTCCCCAAGGGATAGAATGTGCTCTTGCGAATTTGCTAACATTTCATGTGAAATAATAACTTGCTTACACTTGGCAATGGTTTGTTCCTAACACCATCTTTTTGTTCATGGAAAAGAGAAATTTGTTCCTGAGTGTCAATTACAGAATATCAATGAGACAGCCTTAGCAAATACACCATTTTTACATGGGGGGAGCATATCAGTGTTCCTTCGCTGTCACCAGGCCAAAATCCTGGAACTCTCTTCCACACCTCAAGGAACGCAGCAGTTCAAGAAGGCAGCACACTACCATCATCTTAAGGGTAACTGGGGATGGGCAATTAAATGCTGGCCTTCCCTTCAATGAATGTAAGAGATTTAATAACCTATGCCTATATTCCACAGAAGTTTTATCTATCACTCACTGCAATGCAGAATTATTGATACATGGCTTTGCACAATCCCCCTCTGGTGCAAGATTAGAGATGAACTCCTCTGTCCTCTGTCTTCTTGTGTCGGCTGTCTAGCAGGCTAGGTATAGGATCAAGTATATCGATTTGCATTTATGTAAGCCTGCTGTTGAATATTCCTTTAACATATTCCTCATCTGAGTCCTCTAGGGCTATGAAGTCATTGTCTAGAATGCTGGCATACCAAGTTTTTATTCTGACTGTTGCAAAATTGTAGTTTAGTTGTACTCTGTTGGTGAAGAATGATATTCAGTCCCTTGCGAGGGGGGGACATAGAATCAGGAGACGTAGAGTCAGTATGGATAGAACTGAGAAATTCTAAGGGTAGAAAGACCCTAATGGGAGTTATCTACAGGCCCCCAAACAGTAGTCTGGATGTAGGGTGTAAATTGAATCAAGAGTTAAAATTGGCATGTCGCAAAGGTAATGCTACAGTTGTTATGGGGGATTTCAACATGCAGGTAGACTGGAGGAATCAGGTTGGTACTGGACTCTAAGAAAGGGAGTTTGTGGAGTCCCTCGAAGATGGATTCTTAGAACAGCTTGTACTGGAGCCTACCAGAGAGAACGCAATTCTAGATTTAGTGTTGTGCAATGAACCGGATTTGATCAGGGACCTTGAGGTAAAGGAGCCATTAGGAGGTAGTGACCATAATATGATAAGTTTTAGTACAATTTGAGAGGGAGAAGGGAAACTCGGAAGTGTCAGCTTTACAGTTGAACAAAGGGAACTATGGTGCTATGAAGGAGGAGCTGGCCAAAGTTCAATAGAACAATACCTTAGCAGGGATAACAGTGGAACAGCAATGGCAAGTGTTTCTGGGAATAATGCGGAAGGCGCAGGATCAGTTCATTCCAAAAAGGAAGAAAGATCCTAAGGGGAGTAAGGGGAGGCCGTGGCTGACAAGGGAAGTAATGGACAGTATAAAAACAAAAGAGAAGAAGTATAACATAGCAAAGACGAGTGGGAAGCCGGAGGATTGGGAAACTTTTAAAGAGCAACAGAAGGTAACTAAAAAGGCAATACGTGGAGAAAAAATGAGGTACGAAGGTAAACTAGCCAAGAATATAAAGGAGGATAGTAAAAGCTTCTCTAGGTATGTGAAAAGGAAAAAAATAGTTAAGACTAAAATTGGGCCCTTGAAGACAGAAACGGGTGAATTTATTATGGGGAGCAAGGAAATGGCAGACAAGTTGAATAGGTACTTTGGATCTGTCTTCACCAGGGAAGATACAAACAATCTCCCAGATATAATAGCGGCCAAAGGACCTAGGGTAATGGATGAACTGAAGGAAACTTATATTAGGCAGGAAATGGTGTTGGATAGACTGTTGGGTCTGAAGGCTGATAAGTCCCCAGGACCTGATGGTCTGCATCCCAGGATACTTAAGGAGGTGGCTTTAGAAATCGTGGACGCAGTGGTAATCATTTTCCAATGTTCTATAGATTCAGGATCAGTTCCTGTGGATTGGAGGGTGGCTAATATTGTCCCTCTCTTCAAGAAGGGAGGAAGAGAGAAAACAGGGAATTATAGACTAGTTAGCCTGACGTCGGTGGTGGGAAAGATGCTGGAGTCAATTATAAAAGATGAAATTACGACACATCTGGATAGCAGAAACAGGATCGGTCCAAGTCAGCATGGACTTATGAAGGGGAAATCATACTTGACTAATCTTCTGGAATTTTTTGAGGATGTAACTATGAAAATGGACAAGGGAGAGCCAGTGGATGTAGTGTACCTGGACTTTCAGAAAGCCTTTGATAAAGTCCCACATAGGAAATTAGTGGGCAAAATTAGGGCACATGGTATTGGGGGCAGAGTACTGGCATGGATTGAAAATTGGCTGGCTGACAGAAAACAAAGAGTAGCGATTAATGGGTCCCTTTCGGAATGGCAGGCGGTGACCAGTGGGTACCGCAGGGTTCAGTGCTGGGACCACAGCTGTTTACAATATATATTAATGACTTAGATGAGAGAATTAAAAGTAACATTATCAAATTTGCCAATGACACAAAGCTGGGTGGCGGTGTGAAATGTGAGGAGGATGTTATGAGAATGCAGGGTGACTTCGACAGGCTGGGTGAGTAGGCAGATGCATGGCAGATGCAGTTTAATGTGGATAAATGTGAGGTTATCCACTTTGGTGGTAAGAACAGGAAGGCAGATTATTATCTAAACGGAGTCAAGTTCGGAAAAGGGGAAGTACAACGAGATCTGGGTGTTCTTGTACATCAGTCACTGAAAACAAGCGTGCAAGTACAGCAGGCTGTGAAGAAAGCTAATGGCATGCTGGCCTTCATAACGAGGGGAATTGAGTACAAGAACAAAGAGGTCCTTCTGCAGCTGTACAAGGCCCTAATGAGACCACACCTGGAGTACTGTGTGCAGTTTTGGTATCCAAATTTGAGGAAGGACATTCTTGCTATTGAGGGAGTGCAGCGTAGGTTCACAAGGTTAATTCCCGGGATGGCAGGACTGTCATATGTTGAAAGATTGGAGTGACTGGGCTTGTATACTCTGGAAGTTAGAAGGCTGGGGGGGAGGGATCTTATTGAAACATATAAGATTACTAAGGGATTGGACACGCAAGTTCCCGCTGCATGTTCCCGCTGATGGGTGAGTCCAGAACCTGAGGCCACAGTTTAAGAATAAGGGGTAGGCCATTTAGAACCGAGTTGAGGAAAAACTTTTTCATCCAGAGAGCGGTGGATATATGGAATGCTCTGCCCCAGAAGGCTGTAGAGGGCAAGTCTCTGGATGCTTTCAAGAAAGAGATGGATAGAGTTCTTAAATTTAGCGGAATCAAAGGTTATGGGGATAAGGCAGGAACTGGATACTGATTGTGGATGATCAGCCATGATCACAGTGAATGGCAGTGCTGGCTTGAAGGTCCAAATGGCCTACTCCTGCACCTATTGTCTATTGCGCCAGGTTTTATTGGGCAAGAATCTCCAAAAGATTGTTGAAAAGTCGGAGGGACACTCTCTTCTCTCCTGAAGCCACTCCGGAAATTAGACCATCTACAGTGGCGATGTAGCTCTCTGGATGGGAGCTCTGTAAGGGCTACAATCATGTATAAGCTGCATCTCAGTAGATGGATAAAATTTAATGATAAGCTATCATTAGGTGCAATGTTTTCTTAACAGCTCACTTCTGAAAACCATATTGGCAAAGTGAATGAAAGACCAAAAACAACATAGACTTGTAGCACTGTTGATGCTATAGGATGCAGAGCAGATCATCTGAGAATTAAATTTGTGATTGTTCTCCAATGAGCAAAAGGTTTGAGGCAATTTGATAGAAGATTACAAGGTGATGATGGTCATAGTTAAGATAAACAGATTTAAGGGTGTATGATAAGGATATATACAAGGACACAATATGTTAGAAAGGAAACTTTTACGCAGAGGGTGACATAAACTTAATGGTGTAAAGTGGCAGTTCCATCATGCTAAAAGTCCACTATAAGGGGGTGTGTATTGAATTACCCAACACTTTTGAAGCTGAGTTTCTGGGCCATTTAAACTTGATAAGTTAGAGAAGTAGTGATGAAGAAACAACATTTATAAGGCTATGAAAAAGGTTACCTTCTGAACAATTGGATATTGAATAATATAATTGTTTTGAAGCTCTGGCACATATGTGGTGGATCAAATGCCTTCTCTGGATTGTGTAGTTAATATGAATGGGAAAAGCTACTAAAATCATTGAACATGTAACTAAACTGTGAAGGTGTCTTTCAACATTCAAATTATACATTTATCATATTGTTTTTGACTAGACTTGCAAAGCCAGCTAGAACTAATTCAGGTTGGAGTTCTTGTAATTGTGTTATTCTAAACCATTCCAAAACATTGTTCAATCACAGAAATTTAAAGAAAAACAATGATTTGTTTTGTAAGATTGGGGTGGGAAAGATTTTTAGAGCACAAAGCTTTGGGAATTTTGGATTAAATAATTTCCACTGAATTTCTTTTTTTTTGCTTAAAGATACAGTGCTGTTTTGGTTAGCTTGTGTAAGTTTGACAGAAATGATCAGAATCCCTTGGTTGTTAACAGAAATTAACAAATTGTGTAAATGGGGAAACTTATTGAATTTTGCTTCAGTATTCCTTTCTTTAATTCTGAAGATTAGTTGATAATTTAAATGGACAGGCTTCTTTCTTAAATGGAAGTTTAAAATATCAAGGAAGTATTGTAGTTTTCTCCACAGAGACTCATGGGTTCCCTGAAAATTTACACTAAACAATGTTGCAATAGCATAAGAACACAATTTTTGACTATACAATTTTTAAAATAGTACCAGCCAAGAAAACCACATATCACATATATTACATCTCTCCTTCAATAATGGAAAGAAAGATCTTATCCAAATTAATGGTGCAGTATTTGTGGGCATACTTTAGCACACACTTTTTGGTACACTTGGATCAGCATCTAGTTCCAATACTCCCAGAGCCTGTTATCAAGTTGTTGTGATTTTCCTCTGCAGGGTTAGTGTTGCATCCATTGGTAACTCAGTCTGCTTCTGCCTAGTAAAACCCTTAAGTAGTCTTCTAGGGATTGTCATCTGTTCCTCAAATGGATGCCATCCTCCATCATTGTCTTTCGTCCGGTATGTGTCAGTTACCATTGCTTTCTATTTCATATACTTTTTGTCTGATGTGGGCTTCATCCTCATTGTGTGTGCAATTTAAAGTTCAAAGTAAATGTATTATCTAAGTACATAAATGTCACCATATACAACCCCAAGATTCATTTTTATGGACATAATCAATAGATCCAATAACCATAATAGAATCAATGAAAAAGCACACTAACAGGATGGACAATCAGTGTGCAAAAGACAATAAACTGTGCAAATACAAAAAGAGACAATGATAATAAATCACTATGGAGACAAGAGATGAGGAGTACTGTACTTGAAAGTGAGTCCATAAGTTGTGGGAACAGTTCCTTGATGGGATAAGTGAAGCTAAGTGAAGTTATCCCCTCCGGTTCAAGAGGCAGATGCATGAGGAGTAATATCTGTTCCTGATCATGGTGGTGTGAATCCGGAGGCTCCTGTACCTTCTTCCTGAAGGCAACAGCGAGAAGAGAGCATGAACTGGGTGGTGAAGGTCCATGATGATGGATGCTACTTTTCTGCGATACCATTCCCTGTAGATGTGCTCAGTGGTGGGAAAAGCTTTACCCATGATGGACTGGGCCTTATTCACTACTTTTTGTAGGATATTCCATTCAAGAGCATTGGTATTTCTGTATCAGGCTGTGATACAACCTGTCAATATATTCTACATTTCTTTGCTAATTTGTGCCTGGCTTCCTTTTGCCTTTTGTTGTCTTCATACAATTTTTTGCTCTTGTAGTTTATCTATTATATGATAAACAGGTATGAGTTAAGTGGCTGAAATGATGTCGAGCAATCTACACAGTCTTGTCTGTGTTTCTCTATCCTACTAATTGTCCTGATCTAATTTAAAATATGGGTGTGGTATCTTTTTGATTTACTGTGACATTATCCATGTTATGTGTGGGCATGTGGCCAAGTGGTTAAGGCATTGGACTAGCTACCTGAAGGTCGTGAGTTCAAACCGTAGCCGAGGGTACATGTTGTGTCCTTGAGCAAGGCACTTAATCACACATTGCTCTGCGACGACACTGGTGCCAAGCTGTATGGGTCCTAACGCCCTTCCCTTGGACAACATTGGTGTCATGGAGAGGGGAGACTTGCAGCATGGGCAACTGCTGGTCTTCCATACAACCTTGCCCAGGCCTGCGCCCTGGAGAGTGAAGACTTTCCAGGTGCAGATCCATGGTCTTGCAAGACTAACGGATGCCTTTACTTTACTTTATCCATGTTATAGCATGATTCCTTTGGTACACCATATTCAGAGAATATCTAGTAGCCTTCAATATTGTATATTAACAAAACACAACTTCTTGATTTCAACTGCATTTCCTGATTGATGACATCCATTACACAGTGCTATCGAATCAAGCTATGACACTGGCATCTGCCTGACAATGTGAAAAATTGTCTAGCTGTATCCTGATAGAAAGAAGCAAGACAAATCCATGCAGTAATTTCTTCCAATCAATCAGCAAAGTGATTAAAAAAAAGTCACCAACTGTGTAATCATGATGCACTTAAAATTACCTGTTCACAGATTAGGCTTCACCAGGACTACACTCCTCCAAATCTCATCGTATTCTTGGACTGAATGTGCATCAAAGAACTGAATTCCAGAAGTAAGCTGATATCAAGGCAGCATTTGACTGAGTGCGGTATCAAAGAGCCTTAGGAAAATTGAAGTAAGTGGGCATCAAAAAGAAAACGTTACAGTAGTTGAAGACTGCTTTGTACAAAGGAAGGCGTTGCGGCTGAAAGGTAATGATTCTGCAGCAGTTTATTCGGACAGTGTCCAAGACCTAAAATGTTAGCACATTAATAAATTCTTCCATAATAAGGTCCAATATCATTTTGTAGTAAAATGTTCAATTCCATTTGCAACTCTGCAGCAAATGAAGCAGTCCATGCCTGCACGGAACACAAGCCAGATAACATTCATTCGTGGGAAAGAAAGGTTAGATATATCATGGAAAGATATAGTAACAGGCTTGTCATAGTGGGTGACCCTAACTTTCCCAGTGTTGACTGGACTTCCTTAGTGCAAGAGGCTTAGATGGGGAGAATTTCTTCAATGCATTCAAGGGTTATCTGAACTAACACATGGATTTAGTACAACTAGAGGAAGAATCATACTAGACTTTGCTTTGGGAAAAGAGCCTGGCCAGCCTGGGAGTATTTTGGGAATAGATCACAATTCCTTAAGTTTTAAGATGATTATGAATAACAATAAGATTGGACCTGCAAGAAAGTATTAAGTTGTGAGAGGGATAATTACAGCACTATTAAATAGGAACTGGGGAGTTACTTGGGAGCGGCTGTCAATGAGCAAGTCAACATGTGGCATGTAGAGCATGGTTAGACTAGCAGGTCAGTGTTCAGGGCTAGTAGGTTCCAGTAAGGAGGAAACATAAGGATGGCAAGGTAAGGGACCCTTGAATGTTGAGAGAGGTTATGGACTTTGTCAAAAAGACAAAGGAAGCATGTACGATTTAGAAAACTAATATCACACAGGTTTCTTGAGAAATAAAAAGATAACAGCAAGATAGAGCTCAGGCAGAAGATTAGGAATGCCAAAAGGGGCCATAAAATGTCCTTGTCTAACATGATTAAAGAGAATCACAATACATTTTATAGGGATAATCCAAGAAATTATAGGCCTGTGAGCTTCACATCAGTGGTAGGTGAGCTATTTGAGAAAAGTTTTAGGAAGAGGATTTTTATGTGCATTTGGAAAAACATGGCCTGATTTGAGACAGCCAACATAAATTTGTGGAGGGAAGGACATGTCATGCAAAGTTGGATAGTTTTTTTTGAGAAAGTGACAAAAGTGATTGATGAGGTAGGAGAGTGTATGTTGTCTACTTAGATTTTAGTAAAGTATTTGACAAGTAATTCATCATAGAGTAATACAGAAGATTAAGATGCATGGGTTTCATGTTGACTTGGTAGCATAGATTCTGAATAAGCTTACCCATAGAAGACAGGGTAGTGGTGGAAGGTTGTATTTCTGCCTGGAGATCCACAACCAATGGTGTTCCGTAGGGGTCGGGGGTGGGGCCTTTGTTGTTTGTGATATATATAAATGACCGATCAAAATCTAGATGGGTGAGTCAGTAAATTTGTGGACGACACAAAGATTGGTGGAGTTGTGGACGGAATTGAAAGCTGTCAAAAGATACAGCAGAATATAGATCAGAAATGGCAGAAGAATTTTAATCTGAAAAAGCATGAGGTATTGCACCTTGAGAGGTCAAATGTAAGGGGAAAGTGTAAGGGGAAATAACAGGACCCTTAACACAATTCACACAAAGTGCTGGAGGAACTGCTGTACAGAGTGATTGTGGGGACCATATCCACATCTCACTTAAGGTGGCCAAGCAAGTAAATAGGTTGTTAAAGAAGGCTTATAGATTCTTGTTTTCATAGCTAGGGGCATTGAGAATAATAATATGGAAGTCAGCTGTATTGCACTTATATAAAACTTTGTTTAGGCTGCACTTAGAGCATTGTGTGCAATCTTATAAGAAGGATGTGGAGGCTTTGGAAAGTTTACAGAAGAGATTTCTAGGGAGATGCTACCTGGATTAGAGGTATGAACTATAAGAAAAGTTTAGACAAACTTACTTTGTTTTCTCTGGGGTATCGGAGGCTATGGGGAGACCTGATAGAAGTTTATAAAATTGAGGTATTTATAGGGTAGATGGTAAGAATCTTTTTCCCATGGGAGAAGTGTGGTATATTTGAGGACATGCATTTAAGGTGAGAGGGAGAATTTTAAAGGAGAAGGGTGTGGCGAGTGTGCCTCGAACGGGCTGACCGGCAGGAGGCCAAGAGTAGGAATAAATTGTGGGCCTTTTCTGGTTGGCTGCCAGTGACTAGTGGTCTTCAGCAGCGATGGTGTTGGGTCCATTTCTTTTCACATTATATGTCAATGATCTTGACATTGATGTTTATGTGGACAAGTTTAATAGGTGGAGAGGCAGGTGGTGCTGAGAAAGCAGGGAGTCTGCAGAAGATCTTAGACTGATTGGGAGAATGTACAAAAGAATAGCAGATGGAACACAGTGTAGGGAAGTGTATGGTCATGCACTTAGGTAGAAAGAATAAAGGTGTAGAATATTTTCTAAATGGGGAGCAAATTCAGAAATCAGAGGTACAAAGGGACTTGGAAGTCTGAGTGCAGGATTCCCTAAAGGGTAACTTATGGGTTGAGTTGATAGTAAGAAAGGTAGATGTAATGTTATCATTCATTTTGAGAGGACTAGAATATTAAAAACAAAGATGTAATGTAGAGGCTTTATAAGGCATTGGACAGACTGCACTTGGAATATGATGAGTAGATTTGAGCCCTTACCCAAGGATGTGCTGGCATTGGAGAGGGTCCAGTAAAGGTGCAAGACAATGATTCTGGGAAAGAAAGGGTTAACATTTGAGAAGCATTTGATGGCACTAGGCTTGTACTCACTAACTTTAGAAAAATGAGGGGAGGGGGATCTCATTGAAACCTATTTAAAGCAGAGGTCGATAGGTTTTTGATCAGTAATAGTGTAAAGGAGAGAAAGCCAGAAATTAGCCAGAATAATAAATCAGGCATGATAGAATGATGGACCAGACTCGATGGGCTGAATGGCCTAACTCTGTTCCTGTGTCTTATGGTCTTGTGGGTTGTCAGGGATAGTGGTAGATGAAGATACAATAGTGATATTAAGAGGCTTTGATAGGCTTATGGTAAAGGATCATGTATACACTGAAGAGATTTAAGCTTAATTTAGCATCATGTTTGGCATCAGCATGGTGGGCTGAAGGACCTTGGGTTCCTGTTCTATGTTCTAATGGCTAATAAGCAGCAGATTACATTTTTTGTTGCAGAAATGCCAGATAATAACCATTTTCAACAAAGAGTCTAGCAACCATTCTTTGACATTCAATGGCATTACCAATGCCAAGTCCTTCACAATTAATGTTAGCCAGAAATGTACTTGGACCAACCATATCAAGGATATAAGAACAGGTCAAAGCCTGGGTGACTCAAAGCAAGTAGCTCCCTTCCTGACACCAAAGCCTTTCCAGTACGCACAAGTGACACTCTTTTGGGCCAGGGCAGCCCACTTGATTGTCAGCCCATCCACCACTCTAAACAATTATTCTCTCCACCACCAGCAACAGTAACTGGATTGTGTACCATCTATAACATGCATGATAGTTATTGACTCTCCAATCTATGATCTTTACTATAAATAAGAACAGGACAACAGGAACATGAGAACACAGTGATGTGCAAGTAACCCTCCAAGTTCAATACCATTCTGATTTGGAAATGTATCATCTGTCATTCATCATCATTGATTCTGAATCTTGGATCTCTCTATTCTGTTAACACTGTAGGGGCACCTCAGTAAAAGAGCTGTAGCATTCCCAGTGGTATCATTTGAGGGCTTCGTGCTAGAGTATAGTTCTTTCAATTTATGACCAATTACTCTGGCTTATCAGCTATAGTCAGCTCAGTGTACAAGTGAACTCTTCATTGTGTTTTCTCAATTCTTGAGACAAATTACTTGCCTAGAAGTTCAGTGGTTTGGGGAAGTTTTATTTATTTAATTGTATCATCATGATCATGATCATCATGTGCCATGTCATATTGATGTGGGTGGTAATGGTATTATTCATGACCATAATTTTTCAGGGCAAATTTTTCTACAGAAGTAGTTTGTCATTGACACCTTCTGGGCAGTGTCTTGTATATCATAAACATGAGAAAGTCTGCAGATGCTGGAAATCCAAAGCAACACTCACAAAATGCTAGAGGAACTCAGCAGGTCAAACAGCATCTATGGAAATGAATAGACAGTCGACGTTGGAGGCTACCCAGATGGAATATAAGGTGTTGCTCCTCCATCCTGATGGTGACCTCGTCTTGGCACAAAAGGAGGCCATGGACTGACATGTCTGGCCTGACTTCCAACCTGATGGCATGAATATCAATTTATGTCTCTGGTAAACAAATTCCACTCCCCCCTCTATTCCCTACTCTGACCTTTTATCTCTTCTCACCTGCCTATTACTTCCCCTGGGTCCTCTCTTCCTTCCCTTTCTCTTGATCCATTCTCCTCTCCTAATAGATTTCTTCTTTTCCAGCCTTTGATCTTTCCCACCCACCTGGCTTCACCTATCACCTTCCAGCTAGCCTCTTTCACCTCTCCCCAACTGTTTATTTTGGCATCTTCCCCCTTCCTTCTCATTCCTGCAGAAGGGTCTCACCCGAAATGTCGACTGTCTATTAATCTCCATTGATGCTGCCTGACTTGCTGAATTCCTCCAGCATTTTGTGTGTGTCACTTGTATAACACTTCAAATAAATTTTACAGTTCATTGTTTGTCAGTTTATGTACGTGATGTAATTTCAAAACTAACATTTGGAATTCCCATTCAGTATCTAAATTTTATTGTTTCATCAACTGCCTCTTCTGGAACTGTCTCAGTGTCTGAGATATTGGGAAAATAGTCGGTATGTATCAAATCTGCATTCTTTTTACTGTGGCTTTCTTCTGAGACAGCTTCACCTCAAGTTCTTCCCTGTAAAATGTTGCAAGATAAAAGACAGCAGTCACATAATACAAATTCTAAAGTGGCAGAATCTGAATAAAACCTTTGTTGTGAAATTCATTGTTTTATTGGCAACAGTACGGTGCAAGTTACAAAAATGGGTTGGATCATGCTGTCCATTGCCTTCACTTCTTTGTGCTTATCTGAGCCGAATTCAGGGATACAACCAACAGCAAGATGTGGTGAAGATTCATTGGCAACCAGTTTCAGGCAGCTTTCCGTTGCAGCCTTGACTGACTTTGACAGTGGGCAGAGCGAGAAACGGAGGTGTATTTTCTGTCAATCTGCAAGGCCCATTCCAGGAGCCCATTTTACAACTTAAAAAGGTCTACGATATTAAAAAAGTATTAAAAACAGTAAAAGGTGATGTAAATAGTTACCAAAGTGGAAAAATAAGGTTAAAATATCAAAACATTTGCAAATCAATAAAACAAAAACAAAGCTTATCTTTCACCTTCTCTAGCAAAGAATCTCCAGTGAATTTAAATGACATATCTGATTCTATGCCAAGTTTGATTGGTGTACTTTCAGAGAGGCAGATTCTCATACTGAGTAATACAGTAAGGTTAGTTTTTATCATTAGACGTAATGTGGAGTCCAGCAACAGAGCAATGTGATCTTTTCGTATGAATCTGATATCACTTAGTATTAGCTCACGTTCAGGAATGCCAGCACAATTTGGCCTTTACATACAGTGCTCACAGCACTTTGTTACAAACAGTTCCTGATCCTCTTCGGGTTAGAGGATTAAACCTCATTAATAATAGTAATCTAATCTCTTTTTTGTGTGGGATACAAGTAATTATTGATTAGAGTGTTGGGTATTACTCAGCTCCTTGAAGTTGCTGCTATCTTAAAAAATCACTTTACTTTTCTCCAACATTTATCTAAAGGTGAAACACTACCTAGCACAAAACGTTTGTGGCTCTCATTAAAATTTCAGGAATATTGAATTAGGATTGCACTGTGACCAAAATAAGTAGGTAACAGGTGTCCAGTCAAGTCGTAGTTAGTTGTTATTAGACTTGTGATCGCTTCCATAGTATTGTCATAGACAATCAGCAACAGGTATATTTGTGAGGATCCATTTTTAAAAAAAGGTTTCCTGGCATTGTCTTACAAATACAGTCTGGCATATGCATTTTTCAGGGCCTCAGTCAATGGCAGTGTGATCAAATCATCATTTGTGATAGACCTTAATAGACCCCAAAGGGGAGTGAATTCTGTACCTCTTCATAAGACACAGGAGTAGAATTAGGCCATTTGGCCCACTGAGTCTGCTTTGTCATTCCATTATGGCCAATTTGTATCCCTCTCAACTCCTGCCTTCTTCCATGACATTTGACACCCTTACCAATCAAGAAGCTATCAACCTGCATTTTAAATATACCCAATCAATTAGCCTCCCTGCTGTCTGTGGCAGTGAATTCCAGATTCACCACCCTCTAACTAAACAAATTCCTCCTCCTCTCTATTGCAAAGGGATGTCCTTGTATTTTGAGGTGGTGCCTGCTAGCCCTAGACTCGCCCCACTATAGGAATTGTCCTCTCTGCATCCACTCTACCTAGGCCTTTCAATATTTGATAGGTTTCAATGAGTTCCAACTCCAATGAGTACAGGCCCAAAGCCGTTTAATATATCCTTGGATGTTAAGCTCTCAACCGTGATCTTCTTTCAGCCATGACTCAGTGACACCCATACCTGCCAATTTCTAACTGTGCTACGAGGTCATCTACCTTATTTCATGTGCTGTGTGCATTCAAATATAACACCTTCAGTCCTGTATTCATCACCCTTTTCAATTTTGCCTCCATGTTACCAAATGTTAAAGTCTTATCCCTTTCTAAACATTATATCTTTGTATTTATTCCGGAGACTTTCATACCCTCTCCTGCACACTCATTTCCTTTTACTTCATCCTCATTTTCCCAAGCTGTTGAAATGTTGAACTTGCTATTTAATTTAAAGGCACAGTTCAACACATCCCACTGACTGCATCTTTGCCTTATCACCTACCTGTGCTTCCTCACAGTCTAACTACACACTGCATCTACTCATATACCAACTGCCCCATCTTCTGCCCTATCATCCCAGTTCCCATCCCCATGCCAAAATAATTTAAACCTTCTACCCCCACAGCTCTAGCTTCCATTTATTCCTTATTTATAAGTCATTTTCAGTTGAGAGAAACACTGAATCGTATTTTGAGGGAAGGGTAATGGTTAGAATTCTGTTGAAGTTTTGCCACATTGTCATGATACTTCATGATTCAATGCTGAGGACACCAAGATCACTACCCTACTCTCCCCGTGGTATATTTTTATAATGTGTAATGCTAATAGGATAAAATAAAATCAATGAACATGAAGAAGACTGTTTCAGCCATGCACCCAAACTACTTGCTCTAGAGCTTTTAATGAAATCCCTGGTGGTGTACATTGAGCATGAAATCCACATATACAGTATACGCTAAAAAAAAAGCATAAACGATCTAAATTGTGACACAGCAGGATTTAAAAACTTATTAATTAAGAGAGATGTAATGATACCAGGTCTTTGTGTTTATGTTCAAAAGTAAAATTGGCATTATGGATTCAACCTGACTTTGTGTTTTTGTACGTCTCTGTGGCAAATTGCATAAAGTAAAAGCAAAACATTAAAGTCTGAAGACCAGGAGATTGCTGATGCAGGAATCGGGAGCAACAAACAATCTGCTGGAGGAACACAATGGGTAACATTATGACTCACCTACAGTTAATTGATTTCCATGAGCAATTTCAAAGGTGAGCTGTTTAAATGTGGTAGCTAATGTATAATTAAAATCATTCATTCTGGTAATCCTTCCTTTAGGAAAAAGATTATTAACCACTATTATAAAAATTTATTAAATTTCTTAAACTGTAGTACCTCAGCAATTTACCATTGTTTAGAGTTCCCTTATATATTACTTAATGCATTTTAGACAACTTCTGACTACTTCATAAAGTACAGTGTCGATGCTGGACTGTACCATCTAATTTTGAGGGAACTACAAGTTGGAATGTCTGCATATAAAAAATATATCTTCATAGTTTGCTGTATCTTTTTCCTGAAATTTTTATAAATATTGTAATTACTTCCAGATATTTAACAGTTTGTGTGGAATAGCATTTTAATTAATTAACATGTATATATTTTAACTGTATTCTGAAACTACACACTGCTAGTAGGAAAGATATTTTGTAATTCTACACCTAAGTAAGGCCTCGCCCACTAACTTGCTGGACTGCTCTAGCAGGTGCAGGAGCTGAGTGTGAGGTAAACTATGGACAAATCAGATAGGTAGGCTTGCATACATTAGAGGAACAAGATCCTCTGAGAAATCTTTCCTCGCAAAGCTGAGTTTACTTCCTGTTGTTCAGTTGACAAGACCATTTCAATGGCACTTGACGGTAGTAATTTGAACTCTGAGATCAAAGATGCCTCAAATTTATTCCAGAATGAATTCAATGCAAGATGGAAAGTTAGTCTTTCACCGGAATCCTTGAAAAGAGAAGAAAATGATGAAAAAGATAATAGAAACTATAGGAATGTAGAGCAAATACACATACGGCGACCCAAGAAAAGACCTTCAATTTTTCCGGGTAAGAGATAGGTTTGTGATGTCAAATAATTTTGAATGACTATCAAGATTTTCAATAAATGTAGATTTTTTTAAAAATGTCATTTGTATGTACCAGTCAAATAATGAGACGTTGGTCAGTTTAACAATGTGCTGTCTGTTTTAATAGCATGGTTTGCCACAAGTGTTTTATATACAAGCATTTTTTTAAAAAATGCCCATGGCAAGGGTTTGTTTATGATCAAGTGGAGCAGATGGAAAGTGACTGTAAAGTCAGCAAATAGTAATTATCTTAAGTTGGGCTTTGCATTCCTCTTCTTCAGTAGTGCCTGAAGATTGTTGATAAGCATGTTTATTTCAACCGTATCACAATGTGATCTGTGAGAACATTTCTGAATTATTGCAAAGCATTACAAAATGTGAAACTGCATTAAGTAATGTGTTTTCATTGCATTATTGTGTTGAATTCTGAATTTTAAATAGTGGAATGATGTTTATGAAGTATTCACATTAAAGAAGCTGATTATTTTGAAGTATTTCTCATGGTAAGTTGGTGTTTGGTTGACCATAAATGAAGATAGGATATTTGGGAAAATATGTTTTTGAGATTTTGGTGAAGGTTGCTATTTGAATTGTGAAATGGAACATAAGAACTTAAGAAATAGGAGCGGGAGTAGGCCATCCAGCCCATTGAGCCTGCCCTGCCATTCATTAAGATCATGGCTGATCTGTCCGTAAACTCAGCTCCATCTACCTGCCTTTTCCCCATAACCTTTAATTCCCTTACTATGTAAAAACCTATCTATCTGTTTCTTAAATATATTTAGTGAAGGAGCCTCAGCTGCTTCCCTGAGCAGAGAATTCCACAGATTCACCACTCTCTGGGAAAAACAGTTTCTCCTCATCTCCGTCCTAAATCTTCTCCACTGAATCTTGAGGCAATGTCCCCTAAATGGTATCATTTAAATGGTAATTCCTCTGTGATTATGTAAGATAACTGATCTTCCATTTCCCTTATTTTAGCATTCCATTATATTTGTGCCTCTTCTTAATTTTCTCTGTTTCTGTTCGAAGAATCATTCCAGAACCTTATTTTATAGAAGTGTGGTCTTAACCAGCTGTGCACCCTTCTAACATTCTGAACAGGCAAGTGGACTTTAGAGTCAGTGGATTTATATGGAAAATTCTTGTAGTTGCCCTGCCACACTACCCAAAATCCCCAATTGACATCAATGGGAGGAGGTGTAAGACCTGCTCCTTTCAATTGCCAAACAAAAACTGGGCACTACAGATTAAATTTGTTACCTTTCTTGTTGAATATGAAATATTTAGTATTTGGAGTCTGTGTTTTGGGGGCTCAAAATTAGTGTTACTTTCAACTTTAGACTGAGTTATTCCTTACAACTTTAGTAAAAATCTTGTAGATCATGTATATTTTTGAGATACCATCTTTGGTTCCTGACGACATTCTGGCTGCAATACTGAAGAACTAAACTTAGAATGAGCTGCACCTCTAGCCAAGATGTTCCACAACTATTACAACATTAGCATCTAGCCTGCATTGTGAAAATTTCCCAGAGATGACCTATTCACAAAATGTAGGGCATATTCAATCCAGCTAAGTACTTTCCACCCAGCCACAATCATATGCAAAGTGTTGGAAAGTGCCATTGATAATGTTGTTCAGTGTCACTCATTCACCTACACACTAAAGCCCAACCTGGGGTTTGTCCATATTATCTGGCACTGAAATCCATCACCACATTGGTCCAAACATGGAGCTGATTTCCAAAGTTGAAGAAAGAATGACTGCCCTTGATATCAAAGCAGAACTTCACTGAGTGTGACATTAAGGAGTGGGTTAAAGTTGCAGTCATGAACATCAAAGGGAAGAGGCTTCAATGGTGACGCAGGCACAATTTGCACAATGGAAGATATCTTGGTTTTTGGAGGACAGTATCCCCATACCCAGATTATCCCTGCAGCAGTTTCTCAATGCACTGTAATAGTTCAGTCAATTTTATATGACCAAATACTACTCTGAGTTTAATTTTCTTGCAGGTATTCACAGTTGAACACAGAAGTACAATAGGATCAATGAAAAATATGCAAAGACTGACAAATTGTGTAAATACAAAAGGAAACAAGTAATAATAATATTAATAAATAACTAAGTAAATAAATAATACTGAGAACATGAGTTTCAGAGTCCAAAGGTTGTGTTCAATGATCAGTTCAGTGTACATATTAGTGAGTGAAGATATCCATGCTGGTTCATCAGCCTGATGACTCAAGGGTAATAATTGTTCCTGAACTTGGTGGTATGGGACCTAAGGCTCCCGTACTTCCTTCTTGATTGAAGCAGTGAGGAGAAGTCATGGCCTGGATGGTGGAGGTCCTTGATGATAGCTGCTGTTTTCTTGTGGCAGTGATCTTTGTAAATGTGCTCAATGATGGAAAGAGCTTTTTTTCTGATGAACTGGGCTGTATCCACTACTTTTTGTGTTCCTGGGCACTGGTATTTCCATACCACATCATATTGCAACTAGTCAGGATACTCTCCATCACATATCTATAGAAGTTTGTCAGAGTTTTAAATGACATGCTGAATCTGTGCAAAGTTCTAAGAAAGTAAAGGTGCTGCCGTGCTTTCTTTGAAATCCCAGTACAGAATCTCTGATACGATTACACCTAAGAATTTAAAGTTACTGACCTCTTCCACCTCTGATCCTCTAATGGGCACTGGCTCGTGGACACCCAGTTTCTTCCTCCTGTGATCATTAATCGGCTCTTTGGTTTTGCTGACATTGAGTGAGAGGTTGTTGGGGCACCACTCAACCAAATTTCAATCTCCCTCCCTCCAACATGCTGATTCGTTACCACCTTTGATTTGGCCAGCAACAGTGGTGTCCAAATGTCTTCAACTGCTTTACCAAGTGACTTTCTTTTCACTTTCATGGCAGAAGTGGAGATATTTAGTACAATTTGCAATTTAACAAAATGAAGTTATCCGCACCTGCGTGTTGCAATCTACAAAACTGCCTGAAGTGGATCCTTGCATGATGACCTAGCAAGTGCATTCAGTTGTATGCATTCATGAGTAGAACTCATGAGACAAGATTAGATGAAGTAAAGTGAAGCAGACTTTGATAAGCCACTTTAGACCAGTTGGGCTAATTCTGTCTGAGAAGGCCTCTGTAATTGAAATCAAATTTTTTTAACAAAAATAGTGTTTTAACCTGGAGGATTGTGCCTATTCTAACCAGTGAATCTTCCTTTGCTGGTAATACTTCATGCAGTGCATGAACAAATTGTGGGGTTTGGACAAGGTGGAATGGTCACAACCTTTTTCTCAGGATCAGGGTCTCTAAAATTAGAGGGCAGAGATTTAAGGTGAGAGAGGAAAAATTTGAAAAAGATCTGAGTGGGAAATTTACTTGCAGAAAGTGATTGGTATATGGAACAAGCTGCCAGAGAAAGCTGCAGAGATGGGTGTAATTATGTTTAAAATATATTTTGACAGGTACTTAGAACAGGCCTACAGCCCAAATGCAAGCAAATGGGACTAACTCAAATAGAATCTCAGTCTGCGTGGATGAGCTGGGTTGAAGAGCCTGTTTCCAAAATATGACTTCATAATACAGTATTTAATTATGTATATCTTCAAAAAGGATTGTTTATACAACAAGAATAGTGGATAAGAAGAATAAAAACTACAAATTGGAAAATAAAAGTAGAAAGTACCATAAATATAGTATATACCTGTCCATCATTCCATTGTCATAGATAATTAAGTAAATTGATAGTTAAATGCATTACCACATAAATATGATTTTCTTAAGTAGGCGGTTCTTGTGTTTTAGTGCAAAGTGACTAAAACGATCAATATTGGTAGAAACCAAACTACAGATTGTAAAGTACAGGACAAGATCAGAAGACATTTAGTTTAATCCTTAAGAACACTATCAATTTCTGTTGCTCTAATCTCACTCACCCAGGTAAGGTAAATGTTATAGATCCTTTACTTGTGTTTTTTTATGACAGTGCCAGAGAATTCATGTGTCTTCTCCACAGAGAAACATTTTCAATGGAATCCACTAGTTTCCTCAAATCCAGGCAACGTTAGCAATGATCTGTAGTGCCTTGTTTCTCTATGTTTATACTGCTAAGTTAATTTGAGCTTGTAAGGAAACCATTCAGGCTGTTGTGTATATGCTGTCTCAATGCACAGGTGATCCAACTAGCCTCACAAACCTACCCTCTCCATGTTGCCTGTCATTTTATTACTTTTCTTTTCAATTACTTACCCAGCTTTTTTTGATCATAACAAGTAGAAGAATGACTTGACAATTTTTCCCCTCATCCCTATTACTTTGTTCATTAAGATCTTTTACTACAATGCTATTTTCTTGTTTTAACCACATCCTTTGATTTATAATAGTTTACCAATCTCTGTTCTGAATACTCCAATGAATGAGTAAAAATTTGCTACCCTCTGGTAAAACTACTTGAGCTGAATAGCTGACCTTTATTTTAACCCATTGTTCCAGATACCCATGTCATCACCAGACATGTATCTCTCAAACCCACTGTGAATTTTGTGTTTTAATAACATCACCTTGAGAGTGTAGATCCAGTCAATAGACAATAGGTGCAGGAGTAGGCCATTCAGCCCTTCGAGCCAGTATCACCATTCACTGTGATCATGGCTGATCATCCACAGTCAGTACCCTGTTCCTGCCTTCTCCCCATATCCCTTGACTCCACTATCATTAAGAGCTCTATTTAACTCTTTCTTGAAAGCACCTCCAGAGAAAAGGCCTCCACTGCCTTCCGAGGCAGAGCATTCCACAGATCCACAACTCTCTGGGTGAAAAAGTTTTTCCTCAACTTCATTCTAAATGGCCTACCCCTTATTCTCAAATTGTGGCCTCTGGTTCTGGACTCCCCCAACATCAGGAACATGTTTCCTGCCTGTAGCGTATCCAATCCCTTAATAATCTTATATGTTTCAATCAGATCCCCCCTCATCCTTCTAAATTCCAGTGTATACAAGCCCAGTCGCTCCAATCTTTCAACATATGACAGTCCCGCCATCCCAGGAATTAACCTTGTGAACCCTCAATAGCAAGAATGTCCTTCCTCAAATTTGGAGACCAAAACTGTACACAGTACTCCAGGTGTGGTCTCACCAGGGCGTTGTACAGCTGCAGAAGGACCTCTTTGCTCTTATACTCAACTCCCCTTGTTATGAAAGCCAACATGCCATTAGCTTTCTTCACTGCCTGCTGTACCTGCATGCTTACTTTCAGTGACTGATGAACAAGGACATCTAGATCTCGTTGTACTTCGCCTTTTCCTAACTTGACACCATTCAAATTGTAATCTGCCTTTCTGTTCTTGCCACCAAAGTGGATAACCTCATATTTATCCATATTAAACTGCATCTGCCCACTCACCCAACCTGTCCAAGTCATCCTGCATTATCACATCATCCTCCGCATATTTCACACTGCCACCCAGCTTTGTGTCATCTGCAAATTTGCTAATGTTACTTTTAATCCCTTCATCTATATCATTAATGTATATTGTAAATAGCTGCGGTCCCAGCACCAAGACTTGTGGTACCCCACTAGTCACCGCCTGCCATTCTGAGAGGGACCCATTAGTCCCCACTCTTTGTTTCCTGTCAGCCAACCAATTTTCTATCCATGTCAGTACCCCACCCCCAATACCATGTGCTCTAATTTTGCCCACTAGTAAGAGTGCAGTCTTACTAAACAAAATCACCATTTTAATTTTTATGTTTTTTTCTTGTTATATTATACTGGTTGTAGTTTCTTGGTTTATCCCACACACTTTTTGTGAACACTCCATAGACACCACCCAGATATTTGGAAAATTGTGGCCAATACCTCAGCTATTTCCATTCTTGCATCCCTCAGCATCCAAGAATGCAACACATCTGTACTGAGTGATTTATCCACTTCAAGTATCACAGGCCTTTTCAAATCAGTAATAGAACAGCTGGACAAATCCAGTGTTTTGAGCAGTATTTGTTGAAGGAAGGGAATGTCAGCATTTCAAGGCAGGACCTTGTGTCAGGTTTTCACCCAAAACATTGACAATTCCTTTCTCTCCACAAATACTGCTTGACCCATTGAGTTCCTTCAGATTTTCCCCAGACACAGATATAGATATAGATACAGATACAGCACCTGCAGGGTCCTGCATTTCTGTACTTTTACTACCTTTAAAATTTTAGCACGTCCATATCTCAATTTCTTTGGTGCAACTCCAGAATAACCTTAATCCTTGATAAATGCTTGAATAACTCACTTTGTACCTCAGTTGTACTTTCAACTACTAAGAACAAAATTCCTTTTCCATTCCTAATAGGTCCCTCTACTCTTTGCTGCCCATTTACTGTTTATGTACTCTAGTCTTGGAATACTTTCTATATTTGTCACCAGTCATTCTTTCTTTATTTCTTTTCAAAGTATCAAGTAAATTTATTATCAAAATACAGGTATGTCACTGTATAAAACCCTGAGATTTGTTTTCTCGCAGGCATGCTCAGTAATTCTAGGAACTATAATAGAATCAATGCAAGACCACACCCAACATGCCAGACAAATGACCAATGTGCAAATGAACACAAATTGTGCAAATACAAAAGAGAAACAGAAGTAAATAAATATAGAGAACATGAGATGAAGAATCTTTAAAAGTGTGTCTATCGGTTGTGGGAACAGTTCAGTGATGGGGCAAGTGAAGTTAGATGACGTAATCCCCATTGGTTCAAAAACCCTGCTGGTTGAGGGGTAATATCTGTTCCTGAACAGTTTCATTTCCTTTTCTGCACTCCTCCTCTGAAAGATTTATAATCAGTCTGGTTCCTGCTGTTTCAATAATCTAACATCTGTCACATGCTTCTTTATTTTCTCTTTTATCTTACTTCTCCTTTGGTTATTCAGAGATGTTTTAAAATTTAATTTCTCTATCATCCTCTTTTTGAATGTAAGTGGATTATTTTTTTCCCTTGACAAATTTTGATCCCTACTAATGCTGCTATGAAATGTTCCCTCAACTGACACCTGCTTTATTCTTCCAAACCAAATTCAGTAATGCCAGAAATGTAATGGGGCTCTTTGCCCTTTATTTATATCACCCTAACAAACAATGGGAAATTTATGTACTCCATTATCACCAATCTAATTTTATGCCAGTTTCTCGACTTTCCCCACAAATTTACTCTTCCATGTACATCCTTTTAACCTTTTGACAGTCTATACAATAGTCCCAGTTGTTTAATGGATCTTTGGTCCAACCAAATAGTTGCAGTATTTATTTGCTGTACAGTATCCTCTTCTCCAAAAATGCAACTTTTTAAAAGTCAGTACCACTACCAACTCAGATTTCTTTCTTCCCTTTGTTACCAGGAATATTTAACATGCAATCATGTCCATTTTTAGCAAAGTCTCAATGATTGGTACAGCATCCAATTACAAGTTGCTAACTTTTCAGCTTTCTGTATTTGCAAGTGTGTACTGAAAATTTACTTAGTGCTATTTCCACACTCTCTCAGTAATGTTTTAAAAAGAACTAGATTCTTATTTTCTCTTTGCCAATTTATTGCACTATTATTGCATTAAATGAGTGTCCTGGGTTTTTACATAGTATATTTATAGGGTCATTTATCCAATTACCAGCCACTGCTATGAGAGTCATGTGGATGAGCTCAGCTGTTAGGCTTACATATATAGAGAGAATCTGATTGAAACATGATGTTACAGTGGCTTCTTGGGCAACTGAATGGAATTGGACAAATTGGGTATTCAGGTGCAAATCTCACCTAATCTGGATATTATTTGGTCATTCATGTTGACTTCTTCCTACCCTACTAAGTTGTGATATTCTCTCCATCAGAGAGGCAGATGTATGCTTGTTTCATGCAGGTAGTTCATTCATATGCTTAAGTGCGTTATCTAATGTGTATTTTGTTGCCCAATGTATTAACAATAACAACAAACCACAACACTATGTTATGCAGTATTTTGGAGATGTCACACTGAGTTTCAACACTGTCCCTCTGGACACTGATTGAATTTTCAGCTTTAGGAAATGTTGTTTTTGTGTCAGAACTCGCCATTTCTACCAATTGCCATTTTAGCTTGCTTTTTCTTATTCTATTCATATCGTCGAGCTTCCATAGCCTTGTTGTTAATAGCCTTGCTATTAACAACACACTGACAAGCAAGTCATTTAGCTGGAGAATTCAATATTGAGCTAGGAAATAGCAACATGCCCAGACAGAAGATTAAATGGTGTTCTTTGAGCTTGTGTTAGGCTTCAATGTAGTAGTACATTTATGTACTATTACTTTGCAATAGGCTACACACAGATTGGTGAGAGTGGGAGTGGGATGGGGAATATAGTTGGTGAGGCAACAGGAAGCTCAGTTTTATTCCTATGAACTAAACACACAGGGCAATCACTCAGTCTGTGTTTGATTTCTCCAAATGGTTGCTGCAATGCCATCTTAAAATTCACTAATGAAACTGCTGTTGCTGGACAAATCACAGGTGCCAATGAGTCACCGTACTGGAGTGAGTTAGGGCACCTGGTTGAGCAGGTAAATTTATTATCAAAGTTTATGTATGTCACCATATACCAACCTGACATTCATTTTCTTGCGGGCAATCACAGTAAACACAGGAAGCATAATAAATTCAATGAAAGACTGCACCCAACAGGACTTGCAACAACCAATGTGCAAAAAAACTACCAAACTATGCAAATATAAAAAGACAAAAAAAATAGTAATAATAAATAAATATGAACGTGAGATGAAGGGTCCTTGAATGTGAGTCAGTCCAGTTCAGTGGGAACAGTTCAGTGATGGGGCAGGTGAAGTTATCCCCTCTAGTTCAAGAGCCTGATGATTGAGGGGTAACAACCTTTCCTGAACCCGGTGGTGCAGGTCCTGAGGCTCCTGTACCACCTTCCTGATGGCGCAGCAAGAAGAGAGCATGGCCTGGACAGTAGGGTCCCTGATGATGGATGCTGCTTTCCTGCAACAGTGCTACAATTAGATGTGCTCAATGGTGGAGAGGGCTTTACCCATGATGGACTAGGTTGTATCCAGTACATTTTGTAGACTGTTGTGGTGCTGCAACAAACTCCTACTTAATGTCAGCGAAACTAAAGAGCTGATTATTGACTTCAGGAAGGGGTGGGAGGGTGAAGGTATACAGTACCTGCCTACATTCAGGGATCAGAAGTGAAGAGAGTCAGCAGCTTTAAGTTACTGGGCATTTATTTATTTAGTGATACATCTCAGAATGGGCCCTTTTGGCTCTTCAAGCCACAACGCCCGAGCAACCCCCAACAACCCTGTTAGCCCTAATCTAATCTTTACACAGTTTACAGCCTACCTGTCTTTGGACTGTGGGAAAAAACTGAAAGAACTAGAGAAAACTTACACACATTCCACAGGGAGGGCATACAGAGACTCCTTACAGAACAGCACCAGAATTGAACTCTGAGTCTGCAACACCCCAATCTGTAAGAGTGCTGTGTTAGCTGCTACTCTCTTGTAGCGCCTTAACGTAATGATATGGCTCTAAGGGCTGGAAGGGCCTATTCTGTGCTGCATCTCAATCAATAAATAAATATAATGAAGAATGTAAGAAGCACAGAAAGTGGTAGAATCTGCCCAATGCATCATGACCACATCCTTCCCCACCATTGGCAGTATCTACAGGAGGCTGCTGCCTCGAGCTAACATATCATCAAAGATCCCCACTGTACCATCTTTTCTCAGCTTCCATCAGACAGCAGATACAAAGGGCCAGAAAGGCCTATTCCATGCTGTGTCACTAAATATGTAAGATCCCAGTATCCTAAAGCTGCTGACTCTCTCCACTTCTGATCCCCTAAGGTAGACAGGTGCCTGAAGTTCCATACTGCCAGGTTCAAGAACAGTTACTTCCTTTCAACCATTTAGTTCTCAAACCAGCTGGCAAAATCCTAACCACTACAGCTTGGGAACTCTGTTACAACTCCTAGTTTTTCTTTTTGTTCTAATTGTATTCCTTCCTGTAAAAATTGTATGTGATTAATGTTCATGATTTTCTTGTGAATGCTGCTTATATGTGCCAGTGAAGCTGCTGCAAGTGTGTTTTTCAATACACTCTGCTACATTCTGTATACTTGTGCATATGGCAATAAACTCAACTTTGACTTTGGCAATGTAGTAATGACCATACTGTGAACACCAAATACATTACACTAGTGAATTGTTGTTGTAATATCTAGTTTAAGTACCAGGAAAGTGTGGAGAGAAGAGCTGAAAGGATAGATATTCCATCTCCTACGATTATCCCTCTTGAGTAATATTTATTTTGTCTTTGTGATACCACTATCTCAGATAGTGCTTGGAAGTCTGAGATGTAATAATAAATACTATTCTTCTTCTAACGTGACATCTGCAGACTAGCATTTCCATGCCTACCTTCTGTTTCCTCTCATCTTTGTGATTGGGTTTAAAAACCTGCAGTCAGAAAAGTAAAAGCAATAGAATAGTGAGCATATTGCCCTTATGTGTGAAATAACCAGCACAAGTACTTTTGGATAAAATTACTATTTAAGTAAGGGCCACAGAGATAATGATCATTGGATACCAGTATTTCTGTGGAGTCTTTATCATGATGCTCAACTGTCCCACTGCCCATTTGATTTTGGATCCTGTCCTCCATCCCAGTCAGGATCTAAAACTAATGGTCCCTCGACTCTGCTTTGATATCACAGCAAATATGACAAGATGGAAGCTGTATTAGTTGTCTGTGATAAGGGAGTGTTGGAATTTGATTTATCTTTCCTTGAGAGATCATGCCTCTCCCTTCCTGCTGGCTTAATCAAATTATAAACTTGAAGGCCACCTTTTCCTCCGCATATTGAATCATGCTCCATTTGTGAATTTAATCTTCTAGGATCTTGAGATTATCATCAGTAAACCAGGAACCATGCTCCTTGTCTTCTCCCATTTGTCTCCTGCTGTTTCTTCAGCCACGTAGCTTACAGTAAGGTGGTATGATATAGTTTAGAATGTCCCTTTCAAAGGCAGACTTCTGTGAGCTGGATGTGCAGATAATGTCCAGCAGTAGAATTGAAGTAATTTGGTAATGATAATCTTGAGGGCTGATTCCTTTATTAGGGAACACTGCCTTGTGAAAATGGGTCTGTGCTGTTGCATCAGAATTACATTTGAAAAACCTGACCTTAATACTGCAGCATGAAATAACGCTGTAAACCACAGGGCACTGATTTCATGCTTGTCATAATGATCAAATGAATTTTCAGGGTTAAAAAGTTTTAACCATTTTTAAATAGCCAAAGAAATCTCCATAAGACTTGGAATTGTTAAACAAAGATTGTGTATGTGCAGTAACATTTGAGATTCTAGAGATTACAAGGATGACCTCTGTCCAAAACGTCCACTATTTATTCCTCTCCGTAAATGCTGCCAGACCTGCCTAGTTCCTCCAGCATTTTGTGTGTGTTGCTCTGGATTTCCAGCAACTGCAGAATCTCTTGTGATTACAGGAAAGTAGATGAAAGTGATGCATTTCACATTCTCTATGTCTATGTGGATTTTGAATTAGTCCCATATGACTAATTCAAAAACCTAAAAGTATGCAAAGGTCAGTGGCAAATAAGAGAAAGGTGGTAAGTTAGATCCAAAATGGACTCAATGGCAAAAAACAATGGTGTTTTAATAACCTCGCTAAATGCTGGATTTTTTGTTTTACATTTACTTGCAACGATTGAAACTCAAATGTAGCAGCCACAAGAAGGAAGTCTGCAAGTAATAAGAAAACTGCTAACATGGTTGATGACCAGGAAAATAGTTTTTGTTTCCCAATGTGGAAATAACTAACACTAGAAAAGGAGATAATTTAAAGGTGATTAATGAGGCGAACTTTTTTACACTGTGTAGTAGGTGCCCAGAATCTGCTCCTTAGAAGCTCCTTAAGAGACGTTTAGGCAGACACATAAAGTAGCAGGGATATAGACCAAGTGCAAGTAGATGAGACTAACAGCACAGTAGCAGGTTAGCACAGTGCTTTACCGCACCAGCTGCAGAATCAGAGTTTCATTCCTGCTGCTGTCTGTATGGAGTTTGTACGTTCTCCCCATAATGGTTTCAGTTTCTTCAGGATGCGCTGGTTTCCTCACACTTAGCAAAGGCGTACAGATCCAGGTTAGTGAGTTTGGGCATGCTATGTAGGCCCTGGAAGTGTGGCAAAACTTCAGCACACTCATCGCTGATTTATTTAAGTATTATTTATTTTGAGATACAGTTCGGAAAAGGCCCTTCTGCCCAGCAACCAACCTATTTAATCCTAGCCTAATCACAGAACAACTTCCAATGACCAATTAACCTACTAATCTGTACGTCTTGGGACTGTGGGAGGAAACCAGAGCACATGGAGGAAACCATGCAATCACAGAAAGCACACAAACTCATTTCAAGTGGTGCTGGAATTGAACTCTGGAACACCGCAAGCTGTAATAGCATCATGCTAACCATTATGCTACAAGGCATTTCACTGTATATTTCGATGTACATGCAACAAATAAAGTCTTTAGTTTAAATTGGCATCATAGTCAGAATGTACATTGCAAGCCTGCCTGTATTATTGTTTTCATGTCATGGGACCCTTGATATCCACCTGGAATGACAGATGGAAACAGTGGCTTGTTGACTTGTCTCCTGCTATAGTGTACTAGCATCCTGACATGTTCCCTGTTCTGCTGTGCCGTATAAAGTATGATCTACTGCAACTGAAATACTTATGAAGGATTTTTACGCAATCCTATATCAATGTGATGTTAAATCTTAGCATTTGGGGATTCACAACATTAATCTATTATGATGAAACTACATAGCAAAAAATTGACCATCTAACTAAAAAATGGGTTTATTTGCAAAGTGGGCATAATGCAAATTAAGCTGCAGCTGAATGGCATTCCATTGAGGAAAGCTTCCATCATAAGCAGAGTTTCAACTCAACACATTGACAGTCCATTTCCCTACGTAGATGCTGCCTGACTCATTCCATCCATTCCTCCAGCACATTGTGTGTAGCTATAAAATATGCTCAACACTTGAACCGCCATTAATGCATTGTTTGGTCTCTAACTTAATAGTCTTAGGTGCACATTAGTGGATAACAGATTAAGTTTTATGAATGGTCGTGTTTGATTCCTTGTATAAAATGTACAATGGTTTCAAGAAGTCAATTGCACATTTGATTATTGCTCATAATCGTATAGTGTGCCATCAAGGCAACATACATACTGCAATTCCAGTTTAGCAATTTCTGGGTCATCTTATCCCCACTGATTCCTCACAAATATTTTTAACTACTAAGAATTACTAAGGTTAGTTCCCTATATATTTGTACATGTTATTCTGTATAGCAATTTGTTAGCACAACTATTGTGCCTGGTGTCCCCTACTGAAATTGTTTTCACTTTATTGATTTCACTTATAGGCATTTCTTAGCTTCCATATTCTTTCTGTTCATCCTTTATTTATTATTATTATTATTATACTAAATTCAAGTACTTAGAATATCATCTACTGAAAGTGAAAGTTGTTGTGAGACAACAAATGTATCTACAGTCACCTAAATGTTGGATTATTCCTAATGTTCCATGTTTTCATCACCAGGATAAACTGAAGGGAGTCCATTCATTCACTCTCACAAGTTAGTCAAGGTGCAGAGATTAAACCATTCATAGCATCTGGTATTCTTTGTAAAATTGGTAATAGCAGGAAGTTCTCAAGATATGTAAAATCATGACACCAGTATCTGACAAGGTTCATATCTGGCCCATATGTTTTAAACTATAAAATCTTGGGGAGTGACCTTTTATTCAAGACTAGTTTTGAAACTGCTAACTGCATTGTTCTCGCAGCAACTTCAAAAGCAATCTAAGGTAATTTAACTTTGGTAGAAACATAGAAACATAGAAAACCTACAGCACAATATGGGCCTGTATAAAGTTGCCCCATAAAGTTGTGCCGAACATGTCCCAACCTTAGAAATTACTATGCTTACCTATAGCCCTCTATTTTTCGAAGCTCCATGTACCTATCCAAAAGTCTCTTAAAAGACACTATAGTATCCGCCTCCAGCACTGTTGCCGACAGCCCATTCCATGCACTCACTACTCTCTGAGTGAGAAAACTTACCCCTGACATCTCCTCTGTACCTAATCCCCAGCAGCTTAAATCTGTGTCCTCTTGTGGCAACCATTTCAGCCCTAGGAAAAAGCCTCTGACTATCCACACGATCAATGCCTCTCATCATCTTATACACCTCTATCAGGTCACCTCTCATCCTCTGTCGCTCCAAGAAGAAAAGGCTGAGTTCACTCAACCTATTCTCATAAGGCATGCTCCCCAATCCAGGCAACATCCTTGTAAATCTCCTCTGCACCCTTTCTATGACTTCCACATCCTTCCTGTAGTGAGGTGACCAGAACTGAGTGCAGTACTCCAAGTGGTGTCTGACCAGGGTCCTATGTTCTGGAAAAACATTGTATCATTTCTTAATGCATGCATTACTAAATGACAATAAAAGAGGACTGCGTGTCCTTCTTAACCATAAAGTCAACCTGCTCAGCTGCTTTGGGCATCCTATGGACTCAGACCCCAAGATCCCTCTGATCCTGCACACTGCCAAGAGTCTTACCATTAATACTACATTTTGCCATCATATTTGACCTACCAAACTGAACCACTTCACAGTTATCTGGGTTGAACACCATCTGCCACTTCTCAGCCCAGTTTTGCATCCTATCAATGCCCCACTGTAACCTCTGACAGCCCTCCACACTATCCACAACACCTCCAACCTTTGTGTCATCAGCAAACTTACTAGCCCATCCCTCCACTTCCTCATCCAGGTTATTTATAAAATCACAAAGAGTAAGGGTCCCAGAACAGATCCCTGAGGCACTCTACTGGTGACCGACCTCCATGCAGAATATGACCTGTCTACAACCACTCTTTGCCTTCTGTGGGCAAGCCATTTCTGGATCCACAAAGCAATGTCCCCTTGGATCCCATGCCTCCTTACTTTCTCAATAAGCCTTGCATCGGGTACCTTATCAAATACCTTGCTGAAATCCATATGTACTCTACGTGGTATTGAGAATTGGAACATCAGTTGCTGCAGCTATTGTCATTTATCTTGTCAAGTAATATGTCTTCACCAGTTTCAGATGCCACTGCTGTATAATGGTTACAGAGTCATGTACAGATATTTAATATAACAAAGTAACTTACAATCCAGTTGCACTTGAAATAAGCTGAACCGAGGGACAGATGCATTTAGTGGGTGAATTTTTGATCAGTTTTGCAATGGATATATCTGTCAGCTACTTTGATAAAAAGAAAGTGGACAATTGGCTTATTGTATTTTAAGCATCCTTAAATCCTGTGAGTATAGGATATAGGAAGTATAAGTATGTCATTTCTGCAAGACTTATTTGATCAAGTATCTGTATTTGTCAATTATAGATTCAGTGGCCATATTATTAGGTACAATTTAGGTACACCTTATTAATGCACATATCTAATCAGCCAATCATGTGGCAGCAACTCAATGCATAAGAGCATGCAGACCTGGTCAAGAGGTTCAGTTGTTGCTCAAACCAACTTCGGAATTGGAAAAATTGTGATCAATATAACTCAGGTTCAATCCTAACCTTGGATGTCTGTGTGGAGTTTACACACTCCCGTGATTGCATAAATTTCACCTGGACACTCCCGATATTTCCTCACATTAAATGCAAGATAGCAGCTCTGATGCCTTCTGGTAATACCATCAAGCTTAGCATTTATGGTAAAGTGCATGTGCCTTTCAGCTCCTATATAGAATGGATGTTAATGGTCTTCAGGACAAAACAGCATTGCTGAAATTGAGATCAAGATTAAAAGTATGTCTGCCGAATAAGACCATAAGATATAGGAGCAGAAGTAGGCCAGTCGGCCCATCGAGTCTGCTCTGCCATTCAGTCATGGACTGATCCAATTCTCACAGTTATCCCCGCTCCCCTGCTTTCACCCCTTACCCTTTGATGCCCTGGCTAATCAAGAATCTATCTATCTCTGCCTTAAATACACCCAATGACTTGGCCTCCGCAGCCACTCGTAGCAACAAATTCCACAGATTTACCAGCCTCTGTCTAAAGTAATTTCTCCGCATCTAAAAGGACGTCATTTAATCCTGAAGTCATGCCTTCTTGTCCAAGAATCCCCTACCATGGGAAATAACTTTGCCACATCTAATCTGTTCAGGCCTTTTAACATTTAGAATGTTTCTATGAGATCCCCCGTCATTCTCCTGAACTCCAGGGAATACAGTCCAAGAGCTGCCAGACGTTCCTCATACGGTAACCCTTTTATTCCTGGAATCATCCTGGTGAATCTTCTCTGAACCCTCTCCAATGTCAGTATCTCCTTTCTAAAATAAGGAGCCCAAAACTGCACACAACACTCCAAGTGTGGTCTCATGAGTGCCTTATAGAGTCTCAACATCACATCCTTGCTTTTGTATTCTGTATCTCTAGAAATGAATGCCAACATTGCAAATGCCTTCTTCACAACCGACTCAACCTGGAGGTTAACCTTTAGGGTATCTTGCACAAAGACTCCCAAGTCCCTTTGCATCTCTGCATTTTGAATTCTCTCCTCATCTAAATAATAGTCTGCCCGTTCATTTTTTCCACCAAAGTACATGACCATACACTTTCCAACACTGTATTTCATTTGCCACTGAGATTACTACCCTAGAGGTCCTGCCTTTCAGCTTCCTACCTAACTCCTTGAATTCTCTCTTCAGGACCTCCTCCCTTTTTTTTTACCTATGTCATTGGTACCAATATGTACCAAGACTTCTGGCCGTTCAACCTCTCCCTTCAGAATACCCCGCACCCGATCCAAGACATCCCGTACCTGGGCACCTGAGAAGCAACACACCATGCGGGTATCTTTATCAGGCTGACGGAACCTCCTGACTATTCCCTTCACTATGGAATCCCCTATGACTACCACATTCCTCATTTTCTTCTCTCCCTCTGCACTATGGAACCAGGCTCAGTGCCAGAGACCCGATCGCCGTGGTCATCCTCGGTCAGGTCATCCCTCTCAACCGCATCCAAAATGAGGTAATGATTATTGAGGGGGATGGCCACAGGGGTGCTCTCTAATATCTGAGCTTTTTCCCTCACTTCACTGACCGTCAGCCACTTATCTAACTCCTGCATTCTCGGGGTGACTAACTCCCTGTAGCTCCTCTCTATCTCCTGTTATCTCTACCTAATAAGCTGTCAGTCATCAAGCCGCAGCTCCAGATCCCGAACACGGTCTCTCAGGAGCTGCATCTCTGTGCACGTGGCACAGATATGGCCATCTGGGAGACTGGAAGATTCCCAGGATTCCCACATCTGACACTCAGAGCAAAATACTAACCCTACCGATATGCTCGCTATTCCTCAAAAAAAAAGCAAAGAAAAACCAAAAACGAAGTCCACTTACCCACTTACCTCATTGAAGCCCGTTTTCACTTAAGCCTGATTGAGCAAAAGCCACTGGCCTACTCTTGACAATGGCCGCACCACTTAACCCTTCTGTACTTTTATTTAGTTCATCGAGCTCAGTTGCTGCCACTGATAGGCTCCGCACAATGGACTAACGCCCGTGAAGCTCTCGTTTTAAATCACGGACTCTGACATACAAGAAGCACTCCTTTGTCGAGCTTAGTTACTGCCACTGATGGGCCCCGCACAATGGACTAATGCCCACGTTAAGAAGCCATGCAAGAGCATTAGAAAGCAATTTTATTAATAGAGACAAGTTCATTTCTGTATGCTACCTTGGCAGGTGTCCAAACAATACACAAGACAAAAGAGGTTTAGTTTTAGAGGGAGATAAGGAAATTACTGAATTATGACATATCAGGACTGCGTACATCTACAAATTCAGAACCAGAAATGAAAAAAATGGATGAGACCTTTAGGGATTATATTGTTACATTAGAAGATCCTGACTCATCATTGTAATCTCTGTGCTTTTCTGAAATGAATGCTGTTTGACAAGTGTGGGAGTGATTTAACATTTGAGCATGCATGACAATTGCCGCTTAAGGACAACAGATTCCAAAAATGCTGAGGAATTTTAGCTGTTGCATAATTATGCTGCATAGGGAAATGGCAGTAAAAAGCTTGGCAGATATGGTATTGATCCAAACTCTCCTGAGTAAGTTCGGCACAAAACTTTAAGACTGACCAGATGTTGTTGAAATGGAGATCATCCACCACAAGTATGCCAATTAAAAACAGTAACATGCTTCAGTTGCGCAAAGGGAACATACATAGCCTCAATGATAGTACTTAAACCAAGACTGCAAGCCTAAAATGATCAGCCAAATAGGTACTCAATATAAGGACAATGTAAATAGCACAAGAAGTGAGATAGGAGAGCTTTGAAGCTGATGAGCAGCTTGAAGCATGAAGCTTTAACAGCATACAGTACATACCATCATTGGCCATAATAAAAATGCAGCAATTTTTAAATTAAAATGCAAGGTAATATTAGTGTATTGATATGCATACTGATACAGTGGCCAGTTGCTCAATTATGAACTGAGATATGTGCATCAATAAGTTCAGTAGTGTCCCAGTAATTTAAAGAATGATGAGGTTAGATATTATGAGTAGTTTCTTAAAACAGTCACTAAGTAAGGTTATCTGTTGGAGAAGACGACGGAATAAATGGATGAATTCAAAAGATTGGCATAAAGAGTTACAATTGAACAGAAATGATCATGTCAAAACTATGTTTACATAGCTTCTACAAAATGCACTTACAGTATATTCAATGATGCATGTATTAGCATTTAGGGGCATTAAAGCCACATATGCATTAAGCCAAATGCAACACACACAAGTCAAAATCATATAGCATCATTGTGCTTCATGTATTGTTGTGGTATTCAAAGTAGGCAATCCCATTTGATTTTGCAGGGACTTGAAAGGTAACCCTCAATTACACAATGCAGAAGCAGTATGCTGAGTTGACAAGGGTGTTAAAGAATTTTGTTTAGATTAGATTATGAGGACACTCAGTCCTCGTTTATTGTCATTTAGAAATGCATGCATTAAAAACTGATACAACATTCCTCCAGAATGATATCACAAGAAAACACAGGACCAACCAAGACTAAAACTGACAAAACCACATAATTATAACATATAGTTACAACAGTGCAAAGCAATGCCATAATTTGATAAAGAGCTGACCATGGGCACGGTTAAAAAAACAGTCTCAAAGTCCCGATATACTCATCATCTCACGCAGGCGGCAGAAGGGAGGAACTCTCCCCACCATGAACCTCCAAGCACCGCCAACTCGCTGATGCAGCACCATTGGAAGCACCCGACCGCAGCGAACTCTGAGTCTGTCCGAAAACTTCGAGCCTCCGACACAGCCTCTCCGAGCATCATCGTCTGTCGAGCGCTCCAACCCTGCCCTGGCCACCAAGCACCAAGCAAAGCTGAGGACTCAGGACCTTCTCCTCCGGAGATTCTGGACCACACAGTAGCAGCAGCAGCGAAGCAGGCATTTCAGAAGTTTCACCAGATGTTGCTCCGTACTCTCACGTCCGTCTCCATCAAATCAGGATTGTGTACGGCACCCTACTTGACAAATAACAGACATCACCACCGGATTGGCCACTGCGAGCTGCATCGCGTCGCCATCTTCTCCTCCCGCCGATTTTGCCAAGTTATACCTGTTACATACATGTGCAGAATTATATTTGCATTTATCAAATTGGACAATAGTCAGAAAGAGCCTATTATCCTTGTGTCATACACACTACAAGGAGTGAGAAGAGCTATGCTCAAATAGGAAAAAAAAGCTTTGGGAACCATACTTGGGATTAAAAACTTATATCACTTGATAGGGAGACCATTGATGGTGGTCACTGATCACAAATCCTTGTGGGCCGTTGTTCAACACAAGTCTGCAATTTCCAAAGTGCAACCTTAAGAATGCAGCAATGCACCATCTCCTATTCAAACAGAATAGCAAAATAGATACATTCTCAAAATTGCAGCATAATGATGTAGAGAATGTGGTAGTCATCCTAGATCGCAGCAGGGTATGACTCTCTGTAAAAGCAATACAGGTAGCAGAATTAACTCTGAATCTAAACCATTATACACATATACTTTGAGTGGCTGGACTACTTTGGATACATGTTTGGATAAGAATTCAAAACCTGTCCATCAAAGACACCACAAGCTGTTCACAGATAAATCATGCATCTAATGAGGCTACACTTCATTTACAAGTCTGTTGGGGTCATCTACCTGACATACAGTAGATTGGGGGACCACTTTCTTGAGCATCTCACTCCTTCTGCTACAAAAGGCAGGATTTTTCAGTGCCCACCCATTTCAATTCAACTTTCCATTCCTATTCTGACATGTCAGTCCATGGTCTCCTCTACTGTCATGGTGACACCACTCTCAGGTTGGAAGCATAACACCTAATATTCTGTCTGGATAACCTCCAATCTGATAGTATGAATATCGATTTCTCCAGCTTACAGTAACTGGTAATTTCTGGTGCTTCCCCCTTCTCCCTTTTTCCATAACACATTCCATCTCCTCTCTTACTACTTGTCTTCTTCTCACTTACCCAGCACTTCCCTCCATTTCCCCTCCTCCTTCCCTTTCTCCCGTGGTGCAGTCTCCTCTCTTATCAGGCTGTTTCTTCTTCAGCCCTTTATCTCTTCCACCTATAACTTCCCATCTTCTTACTTTATTTCTGGGGATATTGTATTGGACAGTACAATTACATTTCAATTTGGATAGTGTGTGAAATTGTTAGACTTTATTCTGAGTTAAAGATTAGCACCATATTCCACAATAGAATACACTTACAGAAATGCTGATGCACAGTAGAATTTGGGTGTGCTTTAGCCAGATCTTAAAGGGAAAATAGAGGAAAGGTAGTTGAAATGAAACAAACATCTTGAGAAATGATCTAAAAGGGAAGAGGTTCAGATTACAATACAAGGTTCATGTTTTGACACAAGTAGGCAAATACGAGTTGGAAAAAATGAAATCTCAGAGAACTTGTGAAGATATATGTTTCCCAAACTTACGTCATCAATGAACACATGAGGATAAGGTAAAGTATCCAAGAGAAGAGAGAAAGATTGTGAGCTTGAGTATATTTCTGAAGCACTAATAATGTGAGTTGAATTCAACTCCAATGCCATCTTTGAAGTGTGCATGTTCTACCTGTGACCATATAGGTTTCCCTTGGGTGTTCTAGTTTCTTCCCTCATCTCATGTCCTTCGTTTGTGGCTGAGTGGTACAAACTGGGGGTGGGGGGTAGTTGATGGGAATGTGGGGAGAGTAAAATGGGATCTTACCATGATGCTGCTTAACGAGAGGGGATGACTTGAGCAAGCTAAGGCTGTTTTCTGTTTTCTTTGGAGTGAAGGAGCGTGAGAGGAAACTCAATAGTGGCTTACAAAATTATAAGAGGCATAGATAGAGTGGATAGGCAGAGAAATTTTTCCTAGGACAGAAATGGCTAAAACAAGAGGGCATAGTTTTCAATGTGATCGGAGAAAAGCATAAGGGTGATATCAGAGATCAGTTCTTTATGCTTTGCACAGAGAGTTGTGCATGTGTGGAACACCTTTGTAGAGGCAGATACATTGATGGCATTTAATAAATTCTTAAATAGGCACATGGATGATAGAAAAAATGGCTATGTAGGAGGGAAGAGTCAGGTGAGACACAACATAAGTTGGGGAACTACTTTGTCAAGCACCTCTGCTCCATCTGCTAAAAGCAGAATTTGCCAATGGCCAACCATTTTAATTCCTATCACCATTCCCATTCCAACATGTTAGTCCATACCACGATGAGTTCATTCTCAGTGTAGAAGACCAACACCTCATATTTCTATTTAGGTAGCATCCAACCTGATGACATAAACAACAATTTCTCCTTCTGGTAATTATTATTTTTTAATTTTTTTTCTCTTCTCTTCCCCACACCCCCTTCTATTCCCCATCTGGCATCTTACCGCTTTTCCTCACCAATCTATCACCTCTCCCTGGTACCTCTCTGCTTCTTTCCTTTCTCCCACTTTCCTCTTCTTCTCTGGCCCTGGAGCTTTCCCACCCACCTGGCTTCACCTATCACTGTCTAGTTTGTTCTCTTTCCTCTCCCTCACCTTTTTGTTCTGGTGATTTCCCCCCTTCCCTTCCTTTCCAGTCCTGATGAAGGGTTTTTCCCCAAAATGTCAAATGCTTATTCATTTTCATAGATGCTACCTGACCTGCTGAGTTCTTCCAGCATTTTGTGTGTTTGTCCTAAAAAAATGAGAATGGAACAAATTTGCTAAGGCACTCACCATTAGCAAAGCTTACACTTGAAACCAAAATTACTTGCTAAAGTGCATGTTGACTCCAATTTCTATCATTTTCCTCCAATGTTTAATCTGCCGATGTTTAATCCATATTTGCCGATGTTTGGTCAATATTTCTAAAAGATTTTTCACTACTGTTATTAAACTGACAGACCTACAGTTGTTAGTCTTATTGTTGTTCTCTCTTTCTGAATAGAGAGTTATACTTGCCACTTTCCAGTCCGCTGGCACAACTGACATCCATAATTTAGTAGGTTGCATCTCACTCTTCATAAATAACTGAGTGTAAAGTGCAATTTTCCAATCTAAAGGAATAGTTCTGGAATCAAGCAACTTCTGGAAAGTTATGGGCAAACTATTTATGATGTTCTCATCAACTTTCTTTAACACCTTGAAAGGATAGCCATCTAGCCCTGGGAATTTTCACCATTTGTGTCAATATTTTATTCATTACAGTTGTTATTTTGCTAGTGCTAATTTTGGAGATTTCTCATCCTTGGATACATTTTTACATTCCTTCCAAAGTACAATATCCTATGTTTATAAAAAATTATGCAGTTATATTTATAAATTATCTGTCATTTCATGATCTTTATTTACAATATCTTGATGAGTATTTTGCAGGAGATCCAATTGCTCTTTATTGCCCTCTTTTTCTTAATATTTTTGTAAAAATTGTGTTGATTTGCTAGCAATTGCAATTTTCTTCTTATAATTCCTTATTGTATCAGGAAAGTCACAAATAAATGCTGGAGGAACTCAGCAGTTACCATGATTTGTGGTATGATAGTACTGTATTTTAAATTGTTGGTTGTCTCTTTAGTTATTCAGAGCTATTTTTCCGAAATGATTAAGACCATAAGACTTAGGTGCAGAATTAGGGCATTTGGCCTGTCAAGTCTGCTCCACCATTTCATCATTGCTGATCCATTTTTCCTCTCAGCCCCAATCTCCTGCCTTCTCCCTGTATCCTTCGTGCCCTGACCAATCTATTAACCTCTGCTTTAAATGTACTTAAAGGCTTGGCCTCCAAAGCTGCCTCTGGCAACAACGTCCATAGATTCACCACTCTCTGATAAAGAAATTCCTCCTCATCTCCATTCCAAAAGGATGCCCCTCTATTTTGAGGCTGTGTCCTCTGGTCTTAGACTTTCCCACCATAGGAAACGCATCCTCTCCACATCCACTCTATCAATGCATTCACCATTCAATTTGGTCACCCTTCATTCTTCTGAATTCTAGTGAATACAGGCCCAAAGCTATCTTTCTTTTTTCTTTTTCTTTTTAAATCTTTTTATTGAGTAAGTATACATAAAAGATAAGCCATATAAACATTAATACAATGTTAAAGTATAATAAAATTCCAAAAGGTATCAATACCAAAAAAAATACTACAAACAATGTGATTTAAACATAAGAAACCAAGATAACATAATAGTATACTCAATTTTATATATATCAATGGAAAAAAAGAAAAAAAAAACCCCCAAAAAAAACCCACCGTGCAACTAACTAAAAGCAAGGCAAAGCAATGGGCTAACTTGAAACCAAACAGAGTTAAACTTAAAATCACGTCCTCAATCCCGACCTCCATTAAAAACAGTGAAAAAAAAAACAAGAAGGGTAAATATTACATTAAATGAAAATATCGAATAAAAGGTCCCCAAATCTGTTCAAATTTAAATGAAGAATCATAAAGGTTACTTCTAATTTTCTCCAAATTCAAACATAAAATCGTCTGAGAAAACCAAAAAAAGGTAGTTGGAGCATTAAGCTCTTTCCAATGTTGTAAAATACATCTTTTCGCCATTAAAGTAAGAAATGCAATCATTCTACGGGCTGAAGGGGAAAGATTACTAGAAATTTTAGGTAGTCCAAAGATAGCAGTAATAGGGTGAGGAGAGATATCTATATTTAATACCTTAGAAATAATATTAAAAATATCTCTCCAAAAAGTTTCCAAAGTAGGGCAAGACCAAAACATATGAGTTAAAGAGGCTATCTGCCCCGAACATCTATCACAGAAAGGGTTAATATGCGAGTAAAAACGCGCTAACTTATCTTTGGACATATGTGCTCTATGAACCACTTTAAATTGAATTAGGGAATGTTTAGCACAAATAGAGGAAGTATTAACTAATTGTAAAATCTGCCCCCAATCATCCACAGAGATGGTAAGCCCCAATTCCTGTTCCCAATCTACCCTAATCTTATCAAATGGAGCTTTCCTAAGTTTCATAATAATATTATAAATCATAGCCGATGCACCTTTCTGACATGGATTGAGGTTAATTATCAAATCTAAAATATATGTAGGGCCCAAAGCTATCAAATGCTCTTCATATGATAAGCTGTTCAATCCTGGAGTTATTTTTGTGAACCTCCTTTGAACTCTCTCCAGTTTCAGCACATCATTTCTAAGATAAGGGGCCCAAAACTGCTCACAATACTCCAAGTAAGGCCTCACCAGTGCTCAACATTACATCCTTGCTCTTATAATGTAGTCCTCTTGAAATGAATGCTAACATTACATTTGCCTTCCTCACCACAGACTCAGCCTGCAAATTAACCTTTAGGGAATCTTGCACAAGTACTCCCAAGTCTCTTGGCACCTCAAATTTTGGTATTTTCTCTCCATTTAGAAAATAGTCAGCACTTTCATTTCTTCTACCAAAGTGCATAACCATACTTTTCCCGACACTGTATTCCATCTGCCACCATTTTGCCCATCTGTCTAATCTGTCTTAAGTCCTTCTGTGGCCACTCTACTTCCTCAAAACTACCTGGCCCTCCACCTATCTTTGTATCTTCTGCAAGTGTTGCAACAAAGCCATCAATTCCGTCATCCACAAGAGAAAATCTGCAGATACTGGAAATCCAAGCAACACACACAAGATGCTGGAGGAACTTAGCAGGCAGCATCTATGGAAAAGAGTATAGTCAATATTTCAGACTGAGACCCTTCATCAGGATTGTCATCCAAATCATTGACAGAGAAAGTTAAAAAAAAAGTGGGCCCCTGTGGAACACCACTAGTCACCAGCAGCCAACCAGAAGAGGCTCCCTTTATTCCCACTCTTTACCTCTTGCTAATCAGCCACTGCTTTATCCAAGCTAGAATCTTTCCTGTAAAACCATGACTTGTAACTTTTTAAGCAAACTTGTCAAAGGCCTTCTGAAAGTCCAAGTATACCACATCAACGGTTCTCTTCTGTCTATCCTGCTTGTTATTTCTTCAAAGTAACGCCTTAACACACCCTTAATACCTGCCCCTGTTATCATTTTGGAAGCTGACAGATTTGTCCATTTCACTCAGGACTTTTTGAAGTCAGCTTTACCTAAATCTAGAATCCTCATAGCTGTTTAAAATTTCCCTCTGTCAAATACAATAAAATGAATAACTTTATGATTAATTTTAGATGAGTTTTCATGCACCTGTAATAAACTTTACAAAACAACTCACTGCAAAATCAAATATGGCTTGCTTCCTTGTTGATCCATTAAACCTTGTTACAAAAATCTATTCTGAACATGCTCAAGAAATGCAGAATCTTTCTGTTATATGCTGGTATGTTTATGCCAATTATGTGACTGCTTAAATATTAAAACTTCTCTGCCGTCATTACATGCTTATCTAATCCTGCATTGATAGACTCTCTGACCTCAAAACTGCCATGAAAGAGCATATATTCCACTCCCATACTAATCTTAAATCCATTTAACCATAAAGTCAGCATTGAAATAAATACTTAGAGACTTTTGTCCCTCGATTGTCTTTCTTCCTTTCCTTTCTATATTGCCTGGTATGTTGAGTTCCAGATTTGGCAACCATGTCTCACTAACAGCAATCATGCCTTATCTTTCAAGTTAAATTACACCTGTAATTTATTCAATTTATCCATCGCATGCCTGCATTTGTAAAAGGATGGATTTTTTATCTGCACGCATTAATGTATGCTCTTGCTCGAATGTTTTGTTCAGACCTCTTACTTCCCAAACTCCTGGTTTTATTCTAGTTTTATCTTTACCTTCTTATAGTATCAGATCATTGTTTTCACTGATACTCTACTAATTTCCCTTTGTCCTAAAACTATTATTTTTATTGCCTTTTCCACCCAAGTCTTCCTTCTAAACTCTTTTCTGCTAAGACCTTCGATGCAGCCAAATTCAGGTGGACTTGTCCCAAAGGCTTTGATTCTTTCCATCCCATGACTGGTGCTTATTCCTCGGCACTTTTCAGTCAAGTGGCCTTTCCTTTAATCTGCTTACTTGTGTGTATTGAAAGGCATATAATTCATATAGTGATCAATTGAGCATAATTCTTCGGCCTTGATCTTTAAACTTTCATATTAGTATTCTTGATTATTCATTCCTATGCTATTGGTCTTAAGCAATTGAATCTTTCTTCTCTTTATTCTATCCCTCAGATATCTTTACAAGCATGTTTGAATGATCCAACATTTTATTAATTTCAAGGTGATTGGAGGAGAGTATATGGGGAGATGTCAGAGGTAGATTTTTTTCCCGAGAGAGTGGTGGGTACATGGAGCATGCTGGTAGGAGTGGGGGTAAGGCAGATACACTAGAGATGTTTTAAGAGTCCCTTAGATAAGTGCATGGATTAAAGAAAATTAGAGGGCCATATCGTACTAGTATGTACAAAAGATTAGTTGATTGGCAGGAGGCAAAGAGTGTGATTAAAAGGGGGCTATCATGTTTGGATGGTGGTGACTAGTGTTCTTTTCATATTGCTTCAAAAGGGCAACACATATACCATGCCCAAGAAGAGAAGTGTGAGCTGCCTTAATGACTGTTGTCCAGTAGCACTCACATCTATAGTGATGAAATGCTTTGAGAGGTTGGTCATGGCTAGAATCAACTCCTGCCACAACAAAGACCTGGACCCACAGCAAGTTCCCAATCGCCACAATAGGTCTATGGCAGATGCAATCTCAATGGCCCTTCACATAGATCACCTGGACAATACAAACACCTATGTCAGGATACTGTTCGTTGACTATAGCTCAGCATTTAACACTATCATTCCCTCAGTCCTGATCGATAAGCTGCAGAACCTGGGCCTCTGTACCTCCCTCTGCAATTGGATCCTCGATTTCCTAACCAGAAGACCACAATCTGTGTGGATTGGTAATGATATTTCCTCCTCACTAATGATCAATGCAGGCACGCCTCAGGTGTGTGTGCTTAGCCCACTGCTCTACTCTCTCTATACCTATGACTGTGTGGCTAAGTATAGCTCAAATTCCATCTATAAATTTGCTAATGATACAACCATTATTGGCTGAATCTCAGATGGAGACAAGAGGGCGTACAGGAGCAGGAGTGAGATATACCAGCTAGTGGAGGGTGCCGCAGCAACAACCTTGCGTTCAATGTCAGTAAGACCAAAGAGCTGATTGTGGACTTCAGGAAGGGTAAGACGAGGGAACACAAGCCTATCCTCATAGAGGGATCAGAAGTGGAGAGAGTGAGTAATTTGAAGTGTCAAGATCTCTAAGCATCTAACCTTGTCCCAAAATATCGATGCAGCTATAAAGAAGGCAAGACAGTGGCTATGTTTCATTAGGAGTTTAAGGAAGTTTGGTTTGTCACCTAAAACTTTTGAAAACTTTTACAGATGTACCATGGAGAGCATTCTAACTGGCTGAATCACTGTCATGTAGGGGGGTGGGACGCTGGCTACTGCACAGGATCAAAAGAAGCTACAGAAAGCTGTAAAATCAGTCAGCTCCATATTGGGTATTAACCTCTGTTGTATCCAAGATATCTTCAAGGAGTGGTGCCTCAGAAAAGCAGCATCAATTATTAAGGATCCCCGTCACTCAGGGTATGCCCTCTTTTCATTGTTACTGTCGGGAACAGTTTCTTCCCCTCTATCATCCAATTCCTAAATGGACATTGAACCCATGAATACAACCCCACTTTTTTATATACTGTATTATTTTTGTTTTGCACCATTTTAAATTTAGCTATTTAATATACATATACATACTTAATGTAATTGATTTACTTATTTTTTCTATATTATCGCATATTGCATTGTACCACTGCTGCTAAGTTAACAAATTTCACAATATATGCCAGTGATATTAAACCTGGTTCTGATTATATGTCAGTGATTTGAATGATGGAGTTGATAGCTTTGTAGCCAAGTTTGCAGATGATACTAAGATAGATGGAGGGGCAGGTAATGTTGAGGTAACAGGGAATCTGTAGAAGGACCTGGACAGATTAGGAGAATGAACAAAGAAGTGGCAGATAGAATACAGTGTAGGAAAGTGTATGGTACTTTGGCAGAAAGAGTAAAGGCATAGATTATTTTCTAAACAATGTTCAAATTTAGAAATGAGAGGTGCAAAGGGACTTGGGAGTCCTAGTGCAGGATTCCCTTGCAGATTGAGTGGGTAGTAAGGAAGGCAAATGCATTGCTAGTGTTCATTTTGAGAAGACTAGAATATAAAAGCAAGAATGTAATGCTGAGACTTTATAAGGCATTAGTCAGACTGCTCTTGGAGTATTGTGAATAGCTTTGACCCCATATCTGAGAAATGAGGTACTGGCATTGGAGAGAAACCGGAGGAAATTCAAAAGAATGATCCTAAGAATGAAAGGGTTAATGTATGAGGAGCATTTGATGGTTCTGAACCTGTACTCACTAGAGTTTAGAAGAATGGGGAGGAATCTCACTGAAATATATCAAATATTGAAAGGCCCAGAGTGGATGTGAAGAGGATATTTCAGAATACAAGGACATCCCTTAAGAACAATGATGAGGAGGAGTGCCAGAAGGTGGTGAATCTGTGTAATATACCCAACGACTTGGCTATGGCCAGCCATGGAGACCAAATAATTGGGTATATTTAAAGCGGAGGTTGATAGGTTCTTGATTAGAAAGGGTGCCAATAGTTGTGGGGAGAAGGCAAGAGAACAGAAGTTGAGAAGGTAAATAAGTCATCCATGATTTCGTGCCAGAGCAGATATGATGTGCCTAGTGGCCTAATTCTGCTCTTCTGTCTAATGGGCGGGGGGGGGGGAGTGTTAGATTGATCTTGGAGAAAGTTAAAGGACATCCTGGGCTGAAGGGCCAATACTGTGCTATACTGTTCTATGTTCTGTTTTCTATCCATTACCCTGGTGTTAGGCTGGCAACAGACTATGCAGGATTCTCTGTCCTGTCTATAAATGATGCTATTTGCTCCCATAATTACTAAATTGCCTAAAATTGCTGCATTACAATTCCTCCGTTCCTCTCTTTAGAGCTCTAAGTTAACCTTATAATCATTACCTGGTTAGCCTTCAGACTTTACCCATATGCAGACAAGTCGAAGTACATTGTACTTACTGGAAAAGATTAGTTCCTACAGTCTTCAATTTCTGTCTCACTTAGCTTTGCTTTATTTTGTCAGTTCTGATAATACAAGTCCAACCCTAATTGTGCTTCTCTAAGATAAAATGTAAGTCTGAAGTAAACTGTCCCTTCTGATTGAGAAGTATAAAGTATTGTTAAGACATTTTATTGCTGATGAGTTTGTTTAGACCTGTCTTGTCCTTCACCAATTATCACCTATTGTACCTGTTTGGCTACAACTTATTATTTGTGTTATAAACATAATTATTTTAAAATTATTTTCACTTTTAATGTTACCTAATTTGCTTAGCTATAACATATGCAAACTCCAAATGCTTAACAATGTAACAAAATATTAGTAGCAAGCTGTCTGTAATTTAGCCCTGTGTAATGTGTTGTCCATGCCATTACTTAGTTTTTCCATTCATTTTTGTCTCAGGTACAGTACACGGCTTCCTCTTTTCTCTTTGCCACTGCCACTCATTCTCCCATAATCCGAAGTTCATTTGCATAGTTTGCCTTTAGGCTTATTTCTCTGTGCTCTTCTTTTCAGAGCAGCATAGTCCTTATTCTCTGAGATGAGACTGATGTTTTGAGGAACTGCATCTTTCAAACTGATCCAATGTACATTCAATGTATATCATTCATTGGTGAGGGACACAATTGTCTTTTGCCTTTATTTGTACAATGACATAACCTAGGCCTCAACTTTTGCATTTAACTGCATACCTGCCCCTGCTGTGAAGTTCCTGTATGGTTTACACATGAACATATACACATAATTTTGTTATTTTGGTATCATCATATGGCCTATTAAAATGAGAGATGTTGTCATCTAAAGGAGAAAGTGCAATAACCTGTATCATACATTCTGAAAAATGCATTATTATAAACAGACGACCGTGGTGCTGTCGCAGTGTGCCTTTTGTGACTGTAGTAAGCGCTCTAATTAAATTGACTCCGTGGCGGTGAAGATTATTTATTAATTTGAGATAAGATGTTGTTATTCCATTTAAATGAGTCAAGTTTTATAACCAAAGAATAAAAAGTAATCCATCTATCCAACATTTATATATTTGATTACTGTTGCATCCAGCAATGGTCAGCTGGCCATAATTTTTTAATAAACCCGAATTATCGTAGAGGCAGACTGGAAACAAAAAGCCAGGCTGAACGTGGAGCTGGGCTGATACGCACGCTCACTCCCCTGGGAGTGGGTTGACCAATAGGTTTTTTAACGTCATTGCAACTGGATATATGGGTGCAGTTCTATTTTACTGCAGCCTGATGCGACTTAATGTATTTCACTGCATACTGTTTGAAGGAAAGATTACACCGCTGCATCTGTCAAATGTTCATCGACTTCTCATTTGAGGAAAAACAACCGGTTAAATTGCCGTGACTTTAAAAAAAAAGCTTTAACTGGCTTCTTACTGTGGTTCTCAGGCAGTGCTGTGCTTGCGTGAGGAGGCGCGTACATTCAGGGAAACTGTACAGTATAGCGCTATTCTCTTTTATGCATAGATCTAAGTCTGTCAGACAGAAAAGCAATGAACAGGACACCTCAAACATTATTGAAGGACCCATTCTAATAGCATTTGTCTAGCAATTTCTTTGAGCAAATATACAAAGAATGCATGTTGAAAGACAGCAGACCTCAACATCTTTTCAGTCCTCCGATAAATGTCGACCATTGGCAGACAGAATACCGAGAAGATAGAAGGTACACAAGGCACCACGAGATCAATTAAAAACATTATATCCTCTTTTTAAAAGAACTGTCGAGAACAAGAATAAGAGTCAATATAGAGATCTCTTGTCTTCTGATTTAGTGTTTGCATTACTGATTGTGCACAGTACTTGCCATTGCGTTTAGGATCACAGTGGCTTCTTTGTATACTACCGATATGGCCAGCCAGCAGGATTCAGGCTTCTTTGAGATCAGCATCAAGTCATTGCTGAAATCCTGGAGTAATAGTAAGTAAACAACGACCACAGTTTGTTCTGTTAGGTACAGTAATTTATAATGAATAATGAATTTTGTTTATATGTATATACCGTTGATACAAAAAATCTGTTTTCTTTTGTTTTCTCGGCTAGCATTTGAAATCAAATTGCGCAGATTGTATATAACACATTACGTGCAACTACAGTAATAGAATTAAGCTAAATTTGTTCAGATTGAATTCTTTAATTAAGTTCCCTTCAGGCCTACAAATACAATCCATTCGAGAATAGCATTTCCTGCTTATGTTCAGTTTTCATAAACAAAACGTGTTTTTTTAAAAAAGGCAGAAGGGTGGTACAATTCCATGCTAGTTTTTATAATTGCTTTTTAGAACTCTGTAGCTTTTGGGAAGTAACAGTTAAGTACAAAGATGTTATCATTAACATCCGAATTGAATACAACATGACGTTTCAGATGCCTTTTTTTTACTTTGGTTTTTGATACATTTTTATATTCCATAGGTGTGGTAATAGGAACGCTGAAGTATACCCTGCATATTTATTTTAAATTTAGAAATTAATTCAAAACATGTATAATAGGTATGTCTGATTATTTAGAAAAAACAATAAAGATGGATGTTTTAGATAGGGTAAATACATTTGCTACAGATTCAGCTATTTTCGTACATGTTTATATAACCTGTAATACCCAATTATCCAATAAATTCAAAACAGGCTTTGGTTTGAAATATTCCAGTTTAGTAGGTATATTTTACCTCTGGACCCTGATTTTTGAATTGTTTACATTCTAACAGGCCTGTGTCATGTTTGTGTCCTTCAAATGTTTTTAATGTGTTGTGCAATTGAGAGATACTGTGCTGAAAGTTTAAACTGATAATATAAACTAACAGAGCAGTTAAAGATATTTATGTAAATATGCTGTGCTTTTTTGAGTCCATGCAATTATATTTGGACACTTTTAATTTGCTTGTGTATAAATCTATTTTAAGGTCATGACAGAACTGTGCCTGCATTGTTGGTGATCTTTAATTTTTCACATCTAAATTTATAGACAGACAATTGTTAACATTAAACTAGAAACATTTCATTTGAAAGGATCTTACATTTATTGAAGTCTTCATGCAAATTTTATCTGGATCTTTTCATTCAAAGTCATTGCTGTGATTTTCTTTGAATAGAAGTAAATGTGTTACTTTCTTGAGATATTTGATCATTTCAAGAGAAGATCTTTCAATTATTAGGATTATTTGTAATTTCTGTTTGTGAGGCATACATTGAGATTGTTAAGGTATGTCTGCAGGTTTCATTGGAAAAAATTATGAAGAAAAAGTTGGAAATAAAATTTTCCAAGATGTAATCAAAATATTATGCTATGGAATTACAGTAACAAACAATTTTTGATATATTTGAGGAAAAAAGTTTCAAATTATTATTTGGGCAATTAGCACATGTAAATACATAACCTTATTTTCAGCAGAGCTTTCCATTTGAAAGATTTTTTAACTTTTTTAATATGACATGGTATGATCTCAATGCATAACTTTTGCATTCACCAGTTGAAGTGTGCAAATGCAGTTGGAAATGTGATACAGTGATCCAGTGTGTAAAGTGCATGAAGGTTGTATTCACTTTCAATGGCCTACTATGTTAACTTTAGGATTTCATCAATGCTACTGTGAGGAGGTACTGTGCACAGGCAAGGTATCTCCCAATGGGAAGGAAGGAATAGAAAATCATCTATGTGCATCTCTTAGCAACTAGCTCAAAGCACCTCAATAGCGACTAAGAAAAAAAATGAAGAGATTCATTCAATGAAAAAAAGAAAATTAGTGACATTCCATTGGGAAAAAAACATGTGTTACTTAAAAAGTCCTGCTGGGATATAAGTAGCACAATGTCATTTCAGTTTTCTGCAAAAATCCATATTTAGATTTGGCTATCTGTTTGTGAAGCTTCTTCCTGGTGTTAAAGATGACAAATATTGATAGAATATCCATTGCTTCTGTACTATTGATCAGAGAAATGTAGAATTATACAGCATAGAAACAGGCCCTCAGTTCAACGCATCCATACTAACCAAGGTATCCAACTAAGACCATACAACCATAAGACATAGAAGCAGAATTAGGCCATTCAGCTCATCAAGTCTGCTCTGCCATTTCATCGTGGCTGATCCACTTTCCCTCTCAGCCCCATTCTCCTGCCTTCTCCCTGCAACCTTTCAAGAGTTGACTAGTCAAGAACCTATCAACCTCCACCAGTTGCCTGGCCTCCACAGATGCTGGTGGCAATGAATTCCACAGAGCCAAACCCCTCTGCCTGAAGAAATTCTTCCTCCTCTCCATTCTCAATGGATGCCCCTCTATTCTGAGGCTCTACCTTCTGGTCCTAGACAAATTCTCTCTCTTGTGATCCAGCATCAACCTGACTTTCCCAAACTATATGTATATTGAAATCCTCCATGACAATTGTACATTATCCTTTTGAAATGCCTTTTCTATCTCCCGTTGTAATTTGTACCCCACATCCTGGCTATATGTGGCCTGTATCTAACTCCCATGGGTCTTTTTATCCTTGCAGTTTCTTAACTCTATCCATAAGGGTTCAACATGTTACAATCCTATGTCACATCCAAGGATTTAATTTTACACCAACTGAGCCATGCCACCCTCTCTGCCTCCCTGCATGTCCTTTTGATACAATATGTATCCTTGGATATTAAGCTCTCTACTTTAATCTCCTTTCAGCCATGACTCAGAGATGCCCACAACATCACACCTACCAATCTCTAACTGCACTACAAAATCATCTACTGTGTGCATTCAGATATAACACCTTCTGTCCTGTATTTGTCATCCTTTTCGATTTTTGTCCCCATGTTACACTGCAACTTATTCCACTGACTGTATTACTGCCTATCTGCCGAACAGTCTCACTGCACACTGCATCTGCTTGTAAACCAACCGCCCCATTCTCAGCTCTATCACTCTGATTCCCATCCCTTTCCAAATTAGTTTAAACCCTCCCGAACAGCTCCAGCAAGTCCCATTTGCCTGCATTTGCCCCATATTCCTCTAAACCTTTCCTATCTTTGTAACTGTCTGAATGTCTTTTAGCAAGCATGTTCTTCATCCTATTTTCAGCTAGTTATAGTTCAACCAGTTTTTGATCAACTTTCTAAGCAATTCAGGCTCATTTGAAAATTTATTTATCATTGGTTATATTTTATTTACAATGGAGAAGTCTCATAATAGCTGTTTCGCCGCTTATACAGCATACTTATTTATACAAGGTTTATTCAAAGCGTAATAAAAAATGAATTTCAAGTCCAAAATAATTGCATAAATTATGTAAAATATGACCTGAAATGTATTAGAAACATTTAACAGTATAATTCTAGAGCTTACATTATTTGCTGAACAATATAATTTCAATATATTAGCACAATTATAATGTTGTCCTGTATCAGTTGGTTAATACCTGTTAAAATGTTCTTAATTTACAGTTCTATATATTGCCCTCTTTCATTACATTAAGTAAAAGTTTGCCTATCATATTGCAGTTCGTCTGCTGAAATTTGACTTTCCAACTCATAGATTCCTTCAACACAGTCTGACTGAACTGCTGTGTCTTTGCTCATTTGTGGGTTTAATGTACACACTAGATCTGGATTTCAAATTCCTAAACTTCTGTGGACATAAATATTAAACTTTATGCAAAGGGATGGACTCTTACAGCCCAGCTGTTCTGTTATGCTTCTGTCTGGGAAACTGGTTCTTCATCTTTAGACAAGGTTTTGTTCCTGGCTTAGGTTCCATAGTGCTGTGCTGAACTCTGTGATTACCTCAATTTGTTTCAGTTTTCTTTTTCTTCAATACAACTGGGTTTTATTTCTTCTGTATCCTAAATCTAAAGGAAATGCCTCCTGCCATTTGTGTTCTTTTTGATGCACTATTTTTCAAAATGCCTCTTGGTCTGCATACTTTTTCCCAAACTGCTTACTAAACTTTGAGATTGGTTTGTCGATGCACCCTACTGACAATACGTTGGGAGTTGGGAGTCCCACCATGGGAGTCCTTCCTAATTCTCATTTCTTGTAAAAGTATTTGTATTGCAATACCGTATCCTAATAACAGCTCTTAACCTTCCTCAATGATTATTATGGCCTTATCATGTAACTTGGTCATTTTTGTACCCCACCTATGTGCATATACATTTTGGCTGCTGCTGCAGACCACTTGTATTTCCATGTCTTCTACCAAATCTCTACTTTGACCTTTTACTATTCTCCTGTCATCTAATCTTAACTCATTGTAATCAATCCTTCTGGTGCCTGTTAAGTTTTCCTAGGTAACCGGAGTAAGGGCCATCAAGGTAATCTGCTTATGAGAAGTTTTCAACCCACTCACCTGCTAACTTTGTCACCCAGCAATTTAACAGGGGATTAGTCTTACCGTTGGCCTCCTCCTCCACTGTCCCATCCATGACTGACAGTCATTGGGTCAGTTATCAGATTTTCTCTTTGATCTTCCTCCAAAGTTGTATAAAAATAACAGCTCTTGTAGACCAATGGCATTGCCAGATATCTAAATAGCAGAGGATTACCTCTTTCCTCAAATTGCAGCCAATTTGTCTCCTGTACATTCCACTACAACCACAGTGGTTATGTTCTGAAACTATTTCTGACAAATTTATCCCCTTTCTTCTATGAACTTTCTCCTTTTGAGCCTCTTGCGCTGTTCCATTTGGTACTCCTATTGTCTTAATCACTGAAAGGACTATGACTGAATGTTTTATTGTTCACTATATCATCCTCCCCGTCCAAATCTTATTTTATTTGTATTCATCCCAGAGAAGAGTTTTCACCCAGTTCACTTAGATATGGACATTCAAAATTTCAGCCTTTTGCTCACAATATTTCTTCTCAACATAATTCTTGCCTCCAGTCTAGTATCCAAGTTACCATCACTGTTAGTTCCACTCATTCTGGCTACTCATCTGTTACATCCTTTACTTTCACTCCTTTGTTTAAAGGATGTAGTCTGCCAGGAACATTGTAGACAGTAAAGGTAGCCTTCGGTTTCTTTTCCTTACTGTGTCCCAAGTAAGCCACTGAGGTTGAGCTCAGCTATCCTGATTCTTCCACTGTCTATCTTCCTTATATTGGCCCAACAGAACAAACTTCTTGCTTCCTCTAGCTCTTCACTCACACTCTCAGCCTTCTCTACTTTTCTCACCACTCTGTCTGCAGCCTTTGCAGATTCACCTTGCCCATAAGAGTCACTTCATTTTAGAATACAAGATGGCACTTGAAAGTGGCAACTCTGCGCACAGCTGTGAAGGGAATCATCAAATATTGCCATATAGGACTACAACAGCTGAAATCTGCAGTCACAGCCATGGGTACTTCAGTAAGCAATATCACTTTTTTAAGTTGTTTAAGAAATCTATTGATGCTCAATATCAGCAGACCCAGGACTGCAGATTTGGGTCACAAATGCAGTTTCCCTTTAAGAAAAAGGAACCAAGGGAAGCATGCTGGGCTGCAAGTAAGATTGAAATGCAGAGGTCTTAGACCCCTACTCCGTACTTCTGCTGGCAAATATACAGCCCCTAGAAATTTAAATTGAAGATCTCAGAGCAAGATTATAGTACCAGTGGGACATCAGCAACTGCTGGGTACTTTGCTTTATGGAAACATGGCTCAGCTCCACCATTTCGAACGCAGTGCGGCAGCCCAAGGGCTTCATTGTCCACCACAAAGACAGAACAGCAGTGTCTCTTATAGGCAAAGAATGTCAACTGTGTTTCATGATTAACTCATCGTGGTGCATAGGTGTGGTGGATCTTTCTCAGTCCTGCTCACCTGACCTGGAATAGCTAGGCATCAAGTGAATCAGAATCAAAGTCAGACTTAATATCACCAGCATATGTTGTGAAGTTTGCTAACTTTGTCATGTATTGCAGCACAATACAATACATGATAATATAGAGAAAAAATAAACAAGTAAATCAATTACATTAAGTATGTATATGTATATTAAATAGTTAAATTGAAAATAGCACATAAAACAGAAACAATAAAAAGAAAGTCAGGTAGTGTTCATGGGTTCAATGTCCATTCAGGAATCAGATGGCAGAGGAAAAGAAGCTGTTCCTGAATTGCTGAGTGTGTTCCTTTAAGTTTCTATATCTCCTTACTGGCAGTAACAATGAGAACAGGGCATGTCTTGGGTGATAGGAGCCCTTAATAATGGACACCACCCCTCTGAGTCATCATTTCTTGAAGATGTCTTGAATACTATGGAGGCTAATACCCCACTTAGAGCTGACTAATTTTACAACTTTCTGTAGTTTATTTCGATCATGTGCAGTAGCTCACCCCTCATATCAGACAGTGATGCAGCCTGTCAGAATGCTGTCCAATTTTACCTGCAAAGGGACCTTTCTGCCATCACCCTGGTACATTCCACCCCTGGCCAATGTCAGTCAGGCACTGGAGAACAATAGACAATAGGTGCAGGAGTAGGCCATTCAGCCCTTCGAGCCAGCACTGCCATTCACCGTGATCATGGCTGATCATCCACAATCAGTACCCTGTTCCTGCCTTCTCATATCCCTTGACTCTGCTATCTTTAAGAGCTCTACCTAACTCTTTCTTGAAAGAATCCAAAGGATTGGCCTCCACTGCCTTCTGAGGCAGAGCATTCCACAGATTCACAACTCTCTGGATGGAAAAGTTTTTCCTCAACTCCTTTCTAAATGGCCAACCCCCTATTCTTAAACTGTGGCCTCTGGTTCTGGACTCACCCATCAGCGGGAACATGTTTCCTGCCTCTAGCGTGTCCAATCCCTTAATAATCTTATATGTTTTAATCAGATCCTCTCTCATCCTTCTAAATTCTAGTGTATACAAGCCCAGTCACTCCAATCTTTTAGCATATGACATTCCCGCCATCCCTGGAATTAACCTCGTGAACCTACGCTACACTCTCTCCATAGCAAGAATGTCCTTCCTCAAATTTGGAGACCAAAACTGCACACAATACTCCAGGAGGAGCTGAGCACTGTGATCTGCAGCCACAATCTGCACCCTGATGCCTACCTGATCATTACAGGGGATTTCAAAGAGGCCTGCTTGAAAACAAATATGAAAGCAAGCTAGCAAATGATATCAAAGTGGACAGTAAAGGTTCTTTCAAGTATGTTAAAAATAAAAGAGAAATGAGAGTGGATATGGGACTGCTAGAAAATGAGGCAGGAGAAATAATAACAGGGGTCAAAGAGATGGCTGATGAACTAAATGAGTATTTTGCATCAGTCTTCCCTGTGGAAGACACTAGCAGTATGCCTGATGTTGTAGTGTGTGAAGAAAGAGATGTGGGTTCAGTTACTATTACAAGAGAGAAGGTGCTCAAAAAGCTGAAAGATCTAAAGGTACATAAGTCACCCTGACCAGATGAGCTGCAACCTAGGATTCTGAAAGAGGTAGTGTTAGAGATGGTGGTGCCATTAGAAATGATCTTTCAAAAATCATTGGACTCTGGCATGGTGCCAGAGGACTGGAAAATTGCAAATGTCACTCCACTCTTTAAGAAAGGAGGGAGGCAGCAGAAAGGAAATTATAGACAGTTAGCCTGACCTCAGTGGTTGGGAAGATATTAGAGTCAATCGTTAAGGATGAGGTGATGGAGTACTTGGTGACACAGGACAAGATAGTACAATCAGCATGGTTTCCTTCAGGGAAAATCCTGCCTGACGAATCTGTTAAAATTCTTTGAGGAAATTACAAGTAGGATATATAAAGGGGATGCAGTGGATGTTGTATATTTGGATTTCCAGAAGGCCTTTGACAAGGTGCCACACATGAGGCTGCTTCCCAAGTTAAGAGCCCATGGTATTACAGGAAAGTTATTAACATGGTTAGAGCATCGGCTGGGAGGCAGTGAGTGGGAAGAAAAGGATCCTTTTCTGGTTGGCCGCCAGTGACTAGTGGTGTTCCGCAGGGGTCGGTGTTGGGGCCACTTCTTTTTATGCTGTAGATAAATGATTGAGATGATGGAATAGATGGCTTTGTTGCCAAGTTTGCAGGTGATATGAAGATTGGTGGAGGGGCATGTCGTGTTGAGGAAACAGGCAGGATGTGGAAGGACTTAGACAGATTAGGCGAGTGGGCAAGAAAGTGGCTAATGAAATACAATGTTCGAAAATGCATAGTCATGCACTTTGATAGTAGAAATAAATGTGCGGGCTATTTTCCAAATGGGGAGAAAATCCAAAAATCTGAGATGCAAAGGGACTTGGGAGTCCTTGTGCAGAATACCCTCAAGGTTAACTTGCAAGTTGAGTTGCTGGTGAGGAAGGCAAATGTCATGTTAGCATTCATTTCAAGAGGTCTAGAATAGAAGAACAAGGATGTGATGCTGAGGCTTTATAAGGCACTGGTGAGGCCTCACCTTGAGTATTGTGAACAGTTTTGGGCCTCTCATCTTAGAAAAATTCGCTGGCATTGGAGAGGGTCCAGAGGTGGTTCACAAGGATGATTCCAGGAATGAAAGGGTTATCATACGAGGAACATTTGATGGCTCTGAATGTGTACTTGCTGGAATTCAGAAGGATGAGGGGGATTCTCATTGAAATCTTTCAAGTGTTGAAAGACCTAGAGAGATTAAATGTGGAAAGGATGTTTCTCATGGTTGAAAGTCTAAGACAGGCCTCAAGATAGAGGGGTGCCCTTTCAAAACAGAGATGCAGAGAAATTTATTTAGCCAAAGGATGGTGAATTTGTGGAATTTGTTGCCACATGCAGCTGTGGAGGCCAGGTCATTGGGTGTATCTAAGGCAGAAATGGATAGATTCTTGATTGAACATGGCATCAAAGGTTATGGGGAGAAGGCCAGGAACTGGGGCTGAGCAGGAGAAGAAAAAAGGATCAGCCATGATCGAAGGGTGGAGCAGACTCAATGGGCCAGATAGCCTAATTCTGCTCCTTTGTCTTATGGTCCTATATTAGTGCCCAAGAAGGGCAGGGTATGCTGCCTCAACAACTGTTGCCCAGACGCACTCACATCCACTGTGATGAAGTTCTTTTGAGAGGTTGGTCCTAGCCAGAATCAATTCCTACCTAAGCAAGAACCTAAACCCTCTGCAATATGCCTATCACCACAATAGGTCTACAGCAGAAGCAATCTCACTGTCTTTCCACTCGGCCTTGGAGCATCTGGAAAATAGCAATACCTATGTCAGGCTGCTGTTTATTCATTACATCATCATACCCTCAGAACTACACAGGCTCCAAAACCTGCACATCAGTACCTCCTGCTGCAACTGGATCCTTGAGTTCCTCATTGGGAGACCAGTCAGTGTGAATTGGAAATACCATCTCCTCCTCGCTGGAATTCAACACCACTGCACTTCAAGGATGTGTGCTTAGACCACTGCTCTACATTCTTTACACCCATGACTATGTGGCTAGGCATAGCTCAAACATTATTTATAAATTTGCTAATGACTCAACTATGTTGGCAGAATTTTAGATGGTGACAAGGAGGCTTATTGGAGTGAGACAGATCATCTGGTTCAATGGCGTTGCACTGACAATCTTGGATTCAAGGTAAGTAAAACCAAGGAATTGATTGTGGACAACAGCAAGGGGAAGTTGAGGGAACACATATCAGGCCTCATTGAGGAATCAGCTGTGGTAAGGGTGAGCAGTTTCAAGTTCCTGGGTTTCAGAATACTTGAAGATCCACTCTGGGCCCAACATATTAATGCATTGACAAAGAAGGTACTACAGCAGCTATATTTCATTAGGAGTTTGTGCAGATAGAGACATAGAAACACAGAAAACCTGCAGCACAATACAGGCCCTTCAGCCCACAAAGCTGTGCCAAACATGTCCTTACCTTAGAAATTACCTAGGGTTATCCATAGCCCTCTATTTTGACACTATCATATCTGCCTCCACCACAATCGCCGGCAGCCCATTCCACGCACTCACCACTCTCTGTGTAAAAAAACTTATCCCTGACATCTCCTCTGTACCTACTTCCAAGCACCTTAAAACTCTGCCCTCTTGTGTTAGCCATTTTAGCCCTGGGAAAAAGCCTCTGACGATCCACATGATCAATGCCTCTCATCATCTTGTACACTTCTATCAAGCCACCTCTCGGACTCCGTCACTCCAAGGAGAAATGCCGATTTCACACAACCTATTCTCATAAGGCATGCACCCCAATCCAAGTAACATCCTTGTAAGCCTCCTGTGCACCCCTTCTATGGTTTCCACATCCTTCCTGTGGTCAAGCGACCAGAACTGAGCAGAGTACTCCAAATGGGGTCTGACCAGGGTCCTACATAGCTGCAACATTACCTCTCAGTTCTTAAACTCAATTCCAGGATTGATGAAGGCCAATGCACCGCATGCCTTCTTAACCACAGAGTCAACCCGCGCAACAGCTTTGAGTGTCCTATGGACTCGGACCTCAAGATCCCTCTGATCATCTGCACTGCCAAGAGTCTTACCATTAATGCTATATTTTTCCATCATACTTGACCTACCAAAATGAAGCACTTCACACTTATCTGGGTTGAATTCCATCTGCCACTTCTTAGCCCAGTTTTCCATCCTATCAATGTCCCGCTATAACCTCTGACAGCCCTCCACACTATCCACAACACACCCAACCTTTGTGCCATCAGCAAATTTACTAACCCATCCCTCCACTTTCTCATCCAGGTCATTTATAAAAATCACGAAGAGAAGGGGTCCCAGAACAGATCCCTGAGGCACACCACTGGTCACCGACCACCATGCAGAATATACCTGTCTACATCCACTCTTTGCCTTCTGTGGGCAAGCCAGTTCTGGATCCACAAAGCAATGTCCTCTTACATCCCATGCTTCCTTACTTTCTCAATAAGCCTTGCATGGGGTACCTTATCAAATGCCTTGCTGAAATCTATATACACTACATCTACTGCTCTACCTTCATCAATGTGATTAGTCACATCCTCAAAAAATTCAATCAGGCTCGTAAAGCATGACCTGCCTTTGACAAAGCCATGCTGATTATTCCTAATCATATTCTGCCTCTCCAAATGTTTATAAATCCTGCCCCTCAGATTCTTGTCCATCTACTTACCAACCACTGAAGTAAGACTCACTGGTCTATACTTTCCTGGGCTATCCCCACTCCCTTTCTTGAATAAGGGAACAACATCCGCAAACCTCCAATCCTCCGGTACCTCTCCCTCATTGATTAAGCGAAGATCAGCAGCAGAGGCTCAGCAATCTCCTCCCTCGCCTCCCACACTAGCCTGGGATACATCTCGTCTGGTCCCAGTGACTTATCCAACTTGATGCTTTCCAAAAGCTCCAGCACATCCTCTTTCTTAATACATACTTTTCAGCAGCTTTTCAGTCTGCTGTAAGTCATCCCTACAATTGCCAAGATCCTATTTTGTAGTGAATACTGAAGCAAAGTATTCATTAGGTACCTCTGCTATCTCCTCTGGTTCCATACACACTTTTCCACTGTCACACTTGATTGGGCCTATTCTCTCACATCTTATCCTCTTGCTCTTCACATATGTTTAGAATGCCTTGGGGTTTTCCTTAATACTGTCCGCCAAGGCCTTCTCATGGCCCCTTCTGGCTCTCCTAATTTCATTCTTAAGCTCCTTCCTGCTAGCCTTATAATCTTCTAGATCTCTATTATTACCTAGTTTTTTGAACCTTTCGTAAGCTTTTCTTTTCTTCGTGACTAGATTACAACAGCCTTTGTACACCATGGTTCCTGTACCCTACCATCCTTTCCCTGTCTCACTGGAACATACCTATGCAGAACTGCATGCAAATATCCCCTGAACATTTGCCACATTTCTTCCGTACATTTCCCTGAGAACATCTGTTCCCAATTTATGCTTCCAAGTTCCTGCCTGATAGCTTCATATATTTCCCCTTACTCCAATTAAACGCTTTCCTAACTCATCTGTTCCTATCCCTCTCCAATGCTATGGTAAAGGAGAAAGAATTGTGATCACTATCTCCAAAATGCTCTCCCACTGAGAGACCCCGACACCTGACCAGGTTCATTTCCCAATACCAGATCAAGTACAGCCTCTCCTCTTGTAGGCTTATCTACATATTGTGTCAAGAAACCTTCCTGAACACACCTTACAAACTCCACCCAATCTAAACCCCTTGATCTAGGGAGATCCCAATCGATATTTGGGAAATTAAAATCTCCCACCATGACAACCCTGTTACTATTACACCTTTCCAGAATCTGTCTCCCTATCTGCTCCTCGATGTCCCTGTTACTATTGGGTGGCCTAGAGTTATTGACCCCTTCCTGTTCCTAACTTCCACCCACAGGGACTCCGTAGACAATCCCTCCATCACTTCCTCCTTTTATGCAGCTGTGACACTATCTCTGATCAACAGTGCCACAACCCCACCTCTTTTACCTCCCTCCCTGTCCTTTCTGAAACATCTAAAGCCTGGCACTCGAAGTAACCATTCCTGTCCCTGAGCCATCCAAGTCTCTGTAATGGCCACAACATCAAAGCTCCATATACTGATCCACACTCTAAGCTCATCCGCTTTGTTCATAATACTTCTTGCATTAAAATAGACACATCTCAAACCATCAGTCTGAGCGTATCCTTTCTCTATCACCTGCCTAACCTCCCTCTCACACTGTCTCCAAGTGTTCTCTATTTGTGAGCTGACTGCCTCTTCCTTCGTCACTTCAGTTCGGTTCCCACCCCCGAGCAATTCTAGCTTAAACTCTCCCCAAAAGCCTTAGTATACCTCACCACCAGGATATTGGTCCCCCTCTGATTCAAGTGCAACCCATCCTTTTTGTACAGGTCACACCTGCCCCAAAAGAGGTCTCAGTGACCCAGAAATCTGAATCCCCGCCCCCTGCTCCTATCCCTCAGCCACGCATTTATCCTACACCTCACTCTATTCCTATACTCACTGTCATGTGGCACAGGCGGTAATCCCGAGATTACTACCTTTGTGGTCCTGCTTCTCAACTTCCTTCCTAACTCCCTGTAGTCTGTTTTCAGGACCTCCTCCCTTTTCCTACCTATGTCGTTGGTACCAATATGTACCATGCCCTCTGGCTGTTCTTCCCACTTTAAGATATCTTGGATGCAATCAGAAACATCGGGGACCTTGGTATGTCACCAAAGACTCTAGCAAGTTTCTACAGATCTATCATGGAGAGCATTCTAACCGATTGCATCACCATCTGGTATGGAAGGACTTCTTCACAAGATTGGAAAAAGCTGCATAAAGTTACAAACTCAGCCAGCTCCATTATGGGCATTATCCATTCCAGCATCAAGGACATCTTCAAAAGGCAATGCCTCAGAAAGGTAGTACATAAGACATAGGAGCAGAGTTAGGCCATTTGGCCCATGGAGTCTGCTCCACCATTTTATCAGGGCCAATCCAGTTTTCCTCTCAGCCCCAATCTCCTGCCTTTTCCCCGTATCCCTTCATGCCCTGACCAATCAAGAATCTATCAACCTCTGCCTTAAATATACTCAAAGACTTGGCCTCCATAGCTGCCTCTGGCAAAAAAATTCGACAGATTCACCACTCTCTGGCTAAAGAAAATCTTCCTCATCTTAATTCTGAAGCTCTGTCCTCTAGTCTTAGACTCTCCCACCATGGGAAATATCCTCTCCACATCTACTTGATCAAGATCTATCACTATTTGATAGGTTTCAATGAGGTCACCCCTCATTCTGAACTCTAGCGAATGCAGGTCCAGTGCCATCAAACACTCTTCATATGACAAGCCACTCAATCCTGGAATCATTTTTGTGAACCTCCTTTGAACCCTCTCCAGTATCAGCACATCCTTTCTAAGATAAGGGGCCCAAAACCGCTCACAATACTCCAAGTGAGGCCTCACCAGTGATTTATAAAGTCTCAACATTACATCCTTACTTTTATATTCTAGTTCTCTTGAAATGAATGGTAACATTGCATTTGCCTTTCTCACCACAGACGTAACCTACAAATTAACCTTTAAGGAATCCTGCACAAGGATTCCCAAGTTCCGTTGCTCCTGTTCTTTTTGTATTTTCTCTCCATTTAGAAAATAGAAAAGGACCCCCTTCTCATTGCTTCAATCAAGGAGTTGGTTCAGGAGCCTGAAGACTTCCACCATCAGATTTCTGAGTAGACAATGAATCCATGTACACTACCTCACTTTTTTTTTGCTCTCTTTTCCCATATATATCCCAATAAGATAGACATACAGTAATTTTTTTCATTATGTATTGCACTGTACTGCAGCCATGAAAACAACAAATTTCACGATAGATGCAAGTAATAATAAATCAGATTCTGATTGCCACTAAATTATTTATATTGCTCACTTTAGTAGTTGATATTCTCCTCTCCCTCCATTTCCTACCAATATCCCTTGACTGTCTTGTCCTTGGAAACTATTGCCCCATCCAACTTGTTTTTCCACTCAAGTCCTAGTTACCCATATTCATGCTGTTTTATCCAGGACTTCTTGTTTAGATTCCATCAGTCCCTGTACTGTACCATAATACTGAAATCATTCTGATCAAAATCACTAATGACTTCCAAAGTGATTATGTCTTAAGATAAACTATCACTTCTATATCCTGACGAAGGGTCTCGGCCTGAAACGTCGACTGCATCTCTTCCTACAGATGCTGCCTGGCCTGCTGCGTTCACCAGCAACTTTGATGTGTGTTGCTATCACTTCTATTGTGTGTCTTTTGATAGAATTGATTGTGCCATGCTCTTTCTATGCCTCCACAGCATGAACCAGCCTGATACTTATCTATTCTGCTGTAGGTGGAAAGCTGCCTGCAATGGCTTCTTTACCCATTCCCACATTATTACTTTTGAGTGTTTCATAAGTATCCATTTTATGGTTACTTCCTAATTCTCATCTAAGTGATACTGCTCTCAAAACAGTTTCTGAATATATTTTCACATATACTTGGACAATAATCTGCTGTACCTTGCTACTTGCTTCCTTGACTCCACTAATATCTCTGCACTCTTGGATTAGTTTTCTGATGCTCAGCTCTGAATAGGGTCATAAAGCCCTACAGGATGGTCATTCATTGCTCCATGCCCATCCCATCTTCTAGTTCTTGGCCCATAACCCGCTATGCATAGGTAATTAAAGTAACACCCCTTAAATTCTGTCACCTTGCCTCCACCTCACTCTGAATGTTCCATCCCAGATAACATCTTGTATGAGCAGCAATTCTCCCACTACAAATTTTGGGAAAGCAAAAGACATCATCCTTGGTCCTTGTCATAAACATCTTAGCTTCAAACTTTTCCATCACTCAGGTGTCTTGAATTGAAGCACATTGTTCGCATTTTTGATGTGTTTGACCCTGAGTTTAGTTCCTATCCATGCTACCACCCAGAGTTTTTCGTCTTCATCTTTGTTTAACTCATCCCAGACCTTGGCTCATCTGCTGAAACCCTGATCTTTCACTTTATTATTTCATGACTTAACTAATTCAACATTCTCAAATATAAATTAGCCCCTTTGAACTTTCATGTTCACTTCACACAAGACTCCAACAATGTAAAGGTATCAAATGACTAGGCAAATCAGTATCGTTCCTGAGAATTACTGTACCACTCATGGCAAATTTTAAAGAGAATCCAGGATTGATTGAAATAATAGTGCAAATTTTCCATGCTTATTTTGATTGTACAATGGTGTTGGTAGGACTGACATGAAAACCAAAAGTAGAAATAATTGCAAGGATAACAATTGCAGAGAGTTGTTTGGTCATTGAAATAATTTTCAAAAGTGATGTCAATTGCAATAAAAGGCACTCAATGTTTAACATTTAAACCAGCAGCAAATAATCAAGTTGCAGAAATGAATTTGAACATGGTAAATAATCATATGCAGTAGGAATGCAGTCAATTTGCTGGAATATTGTCTATATTTACTTTTAACTTTGAGCTGTATATGATGAAAATAAATATTTTTCCTTGATGAAATTTTCATATCAATATGGCAATATAATAGTATTTTAATTCATATTTTAATTAAAACAAATTACTGCAAACTTGGCAAATTTGCCAAGTGGTACAAAATGGAGTGCTTGTTTATTTCTTTTTAATTGTGAGAAAGTACTGATGTTTTAAAATGAATATTTTGGACAAAACTAATTGTTAAGTTTTGTAACTCCAAAGCATAAAACTAACTGAAAGAAGAACATGGACACACACAGACATACAGTAAATCATATAATACAACTACTATATGAACATCCACAGCATTGTAAATTTTAAATTGTCCCATTCAGGCCTTAAGATCTAATTGCTGTGGGGAATTTCTTACTCTTGTGAGATAACATCTTTCCTGACACAAGGGATCACTTTGCTCGACAGATGAGACTTGTGGCAGTGAAACAATCTCAGATTTTGGGGCCTACTCTGTGGTGGTTGTAGAAGTTGACTCTAGGACTTCAGGAAGTGGTTCTGACAGCTTTGGACACCTTTCTTCTCTAACAATTAACTCTACTCTCCTCAACTGATTAATGTGTTGTCTCCAGATGACATCAGACACAATCTCCACTGCAGGGAAGTGGTCCAGTTCTGTCCTTAATCTTTCTAAATACCCACTTTTGTTCACCTCTGTAGTCTCTTGCTAGGACTACTTGTTGGAGTGAAACATTGAACCTCCTCGTTTGAGGAGCCCCAAGTTTGTCTCAGCTGTTTGTCCTGCATATGCCTTCTGAGATTTAGTTTAGGGAGATCCAAGTGTGAGCACAAGGGATAACCCATCCAAGAACAGCATAGCTGGTGAGTTGTTGGTTGCAGAGTGTGCTACATTGTGATATACAAGGAGGAAAATGGTGAGCTCTGATTCAATGTCAATGAATGTTCCGCTGACACTGGTCGCAGTGCATTCTTTAGACTCTGGACTCATTCTGCCAAGTCATTTGTAGCTGGGTGGTGTCTTATTCCATTTATTTTCAGGAATAACTGAAACTGTTCCACAACAAACTGTGGTCTATTGTCACTGATTAAGTGTTCTGGGCAAATTCATTCCGTGGCTAGTAAAAATGAGGGAACTGAACTGCGTCCGGTGCTCCTGATGTGGCCTTTTATATATTGGTGAGACCCGACGCAGACTGGGAGACCGCTTTGCTGAACATCTACGCTCTGTCCGCCAGAGAAAGCAGGATCTCCCAGTGGCCACACATTTTAATTCCACATCCCATTCCCATTCTGACATGTCTATCCACGGCCTCCTCTACTGTAAAGATGAAGCCACACTCAGGTTGGAGGAACAACACCTTATATTCCGTATGGGTAGCCTCCAACCTGATGGCATGAACATTGACTTCTCTAACTTCCGCTAGGCCCCACCTCCCCCTCGTACCCCATCTGTTACTCTTTTTTATGCACACATTCTTTCTCTCACTCTCCTTTTTCTCCCTCTGTCCCTCTGAATATACCTCTTGCCCATCCTCTGGGTCACCCCCCCCCCCCGTCTTTCTTCCCGGACCTCCTGTCCCATGATCCTCTCGTATCCCCTTCTGCCTATCACCTGTCCAGCTCTCGGCTCTATCCCTCCCCCTCCTGTCTTCTCCTATCATTTTGGATTTCCCCCTCCCCCTCCAGCTTTCAAATCCCTTACTCACTCTTCCTTCAGTTAGTCCTGACGAAGGGTCTCAGCCTGAAACGTCGACTGCACCTCTTCCTATAGATGCTGCCTGGCCTGCTGCGTTCACCAGCAACTTTGATGTATGTTGCTTGAATTTCCAGCATCTGCAGAATTCCTGTTGTTTGAACTGAATTTTCTGCTGCACATTCCAGCCATTTTGGGTTGCCATGTACACTGGAGACAGTATGGGGTATTTTATGGTTCCCTTTAGTTCATCTCTGCCATAACAGGGATAATACATCAAGAGGGTACTGCTGAAGGGTTTCAGGCCAAAATGTCGACTGTATGTTTTCCCATCGATGCTGCCTGGCTTGCTGAGTTCCTCCAGCATTTTGTGTGTTGCTTGGATTGCCAGCATCTGCAGATTTTCTCTTGTTTGTCAAGCGGGGTGTCCTCTTTTGTAAATTTTTCATATATTTCCTTTTTAAAGGGTAAATAGGATAATCCATCAGCATTTCCATGGTTAGTCATCCTCTTGAAATTGATCTTGTAATTGTGCCTTCCAAGAAACAAAGCCCATCTCTGTATTTGTGCTGCTGCTGTTAGTGGAACACCTTTCTGTGGATTGAAAACTAACACTAGTGGTGGATGATCAGTAATGAGGGTAAACATTTTCCCATTCAAGTACTGGTTGAAGTATTTTATACCCCAAGCCAGACTCAAGGTCTCTCTATCAATCTGTACGTAATTTTCCTCTGCAATGTGGTAAGGGAATGTGATGCAAAGGCTATGGGACGTTCACTTCCATCACTCATAACATGTGACATGACTGCACCATAAGGCAAGGTGTCACAAGCAAGCTGCACTGGGTGATGTGGATCATACTGTATGAATACAGTGTCTGATGTCACCATTTCCTTTGTTTTTTGGCAAGCCTTCTCACATTGTTTGTCCATTGCCATTTCTTCCTAATCTGTAGTAATGAGTTCAAGGGGTGGAGCTCAGTAACCAGATTTGGCAGGAACCCATTTTAGTAATTGACGAATCCTAAAAGGACCACACCTGTGGAATGTCTGTTGGCCTTGGGGCATCCACCACTGCTTGAACTTTCTCAGCACATTTACGTAATTCTTCTTCATCAATAGGTTGACCACAGTAAGTGCTGTATGGTTTAAAGAATTCATACTTGTTGCGTCATGCTCTGAGCACATAATCGTCTAATCTTTTTAACACTGTCTTGAGATTTTGGAGCTGTTCCCTGGCATCCTTACAGCTAACAGTAATGTCCATAAGACCATAAGTCAAAGGAGCAGAAGTCAGCCATTCGGCCCATCGAGTCTGCTCCATCATTTTATAATGAGCTGATCCATTCTCCCAGTTAGTCCCACTCCCCTGCTTTCTCACCATAACCTTTGGTGCCCTGGCTACTCAGATACCTATCAATCTCTGCCTTAAATACACCCAATGACTTAGCCTTCACTGCTGCCCGTGGCAACAAATTCCATAGATTCACCACCCTCTGACTAAAAAAATTTCTTCGCATCTCTGTTCTGAATGGGCGCCCTTCAATCCTTAAATCATGCCCTCTCGTACTAGACTCCCCCATCATGGGAAACAGCTTTGCCATATCCACTCTGTTCATGCCTTTCAACATTTGAAATGTTTCTGTGAGGTCCCCCCTCATTCTTCTAAAACTCCAAGGAATACAGTCCAAGAGCGGACAAATGTTCCTCATATGTTAACCCTCTCATTCCCGGAATCATTCTAGTGAATCTTCTCTGTACCCTCTCCAACATCAGCACATCCTTTCTTAAATAAGGAGACCAAAACAGCCCACAGTACTCCAAGTGAGGTCTCACCAGCACCTTATAGAGCCTCAACATCACATCCCTGCTCCTATACTCTATTCCTCTAGAAATGAATGCCAACGTTGCATTCGCCTTCTTCACCACCGACTCAACCTGGAGGTTAACCTTAAGGGTATCCTGCACAAGGACTCCCAAGTCCCATTGCATTTCAGAACTTTGAATTCTCTCCCCATTTAAATAATAGTCTGCCCATTTATTTCTTCTGCCAAAGTGCATAACCATACACTTTCCAACATTGTATTTCATTTGCCACTCCTTTGCCCATTCTTCCAAACTATCCAAGTCTCTCTGCAGACTCTCTGTTTCCTCAGCACTATCAGCCCCTCCACCTATCATCAGCAAACTTTGCCACAAAGCCATCTATTCCGTAATCCAAATCATTGATGTACAACGTAAAAAGAAGCGGCCCCAACACGGACCCCAATGTCATCCAATTAGTACTGAGTGCCTGGGGAGCCTTGCAGCACCTGGTGCATAGCTTTCTGCCAGAGTGCAGGTACAGATGCTACTCCATAAAAAGACTGTTATAACAATAAAGCCCTTTGTGAGTGTTTATGGTGTGAAACACTTTGGACTTTTCTTCTGTCTCCTTCTGTACATAAGCCTCAGCTAAGTCCACTTTGCTGAAGTGTTTCTCTCGAGCAAGGTTGGCTAAGATATCCTCTATCCTGGGCAGAGGGATTGATCTACTTTCAATACTGGGTTGGTGGTGACCTTAAAATAATCACAGATCCTGAATGATACATTCTTCTTGGCGACTGGGACCACTGGCATTGCCCTAAGAGTTCCATTCAACCTTGGAAAAATTTCTTCAGCCTCCATGCAATCTAGCTCACTGGCTACTTTATCACAGATGGTATAAGAAACTGGACAGGCTTTGTAAACCTTAGGTGCAATATTTTCATTTAACACTGTTTTACTCATGATATGCTTGAGTTTTCCAATGCATCTTTGAACACTGCTGTGGCATCATCCAACACCTTTAATTAATTCATTTCAGTTGATTTTATTGCTGGGAATGTGGCCTGCAAATTTTAGATCGATCTCCAGGTTGTAGTTGTCTCAGCCAATTACGACCCCTCAATGCTGGCTCTCCTGTTTTTACCTCATACAAGCCCAAGGTAGCTTGTTGGTTGTTGTATCTCACTGTTATGAATGTCATTTGGTCAGGAGTAATCTTTTCCCCAGTCTAAGTCCTTAGTTGGATATCTGCAGGCTTCAGTTCAGTATCTTTGAAGTGGTGTTCTGTGGAATGACTAAAACAGCCGAGCCAGTGTCCAATTCCATTTTAATTAATTTGCTGTTCACTTCTGGTGCAAGCTATATAGCTTGTCTCGTGTTAGTTTTTACATTGTAAATCTCAAGACTACTCGTTCCTATGTCGCTGTCATCATTATCAGATTTTTCATCAACCGCATGCAGATTAATGCTCTTTTTGAACCTGTAATTTGACTTTATATTTTCTCTTCCCTGTGCAGTCTATTTACTTTTGTCTGCCTGACATGCACTTTGTATGTGTTCTATTTTGTTGCATTTCCAGTAAATTTCACCTTTAAACCTGCATTGGTCTGGTGTATGTGAGCCCCTGCCATGATGGTAACACAATTTGTTCAGCCATGCCAGTTTCTGTTTAGAAGTTGCAATTTTGTTTACTTTCATATTCATTCCTAACTACAACTCAATTTTGTCTCTTGTTGCTGCTTTTAAATGTGAGTTGTGCTTCAGTTAGGAGCCATTTTTGAATGCTTTCTTGTAAGATTCCACAAAATAACCGATCTCTCATTGCATCATTAAGCCCAACTGACAATGTTCAGACAATCTCTTCAATTCAACTCGTAATCTAAAATAGACACCCCTTCCTTTTGCTTGCACTTACGAAACCTAAAGTGTTCTGCAATCAACAATGGTTTTGGCTCTAAATGTTACCGCATTACTTTCGTGATATCAGGAAAGCTCATTTCGGCTGGTTTAGTTGGAGTAGTCAAACTTCTAAGCCAAATGTATACTCTTCCAGTTAATTACACTCAGCAAAATTGGCACTTGTTTCACATCGGCTATTCCATTTGCTTTAAAATCCTGCTCAATTTGATCAGTATACAGCACCCAGTTATCTTTTATGCAATCAAAGGTGTTTATCTATTCAATGTAGCCAGCCATTTCTGCTTTTTCTAATTTATGATTATTACCACCTTGTACTCACTATTTATGAACCCGCAAATTTAATCAGTTCTCTGCCTTTTTTAAAATTCAATCGCCTCTGTCCTTTTCCAAAGAAACCACATGCTGCGCTGTTTTTTTTTTAACTCAAACGTCTTGCTGTGCTTCAACAGGTAGATAGTCTTCTTGGGTTTGTCTTAAAACTTACTCACCACCACTTTTTTTTTTTGTAACTCTAAAACATAAAACTAATTGAAAGAAAAACACAGAGCCAGGGATAATATGTCTGTACTTCATTTTTACTTCTAGAGAGGCACACACTTATGAGGTGGCATGATGACGTATGCCATTCACGTACTTTTGCATATAACCTGTGATAAATTATGTAAACAACAAAGAATGCTTAATCAAACAATATATTTACAATATCACTCAAATGTTGCTGAAATATTAAATGCATGACACAAGTCACCTCTTTTAAGAATCTAATGACTGCCAAACAAAATACAAAGATTTGCTATTTAACAACATACTTATTTCCTCTTGGTCTCTCAATGGAATTCGTTAAACATTTTACTATTGCATCGAACAATGAATTGATTGTAAGTACAACTCGCTGGGACACCTTTTCCTGCGCACCCTTTAAAAATGCCAAGGCTCCATTTCCCCGCTCTTAAATTCAAAAGGACACTGCTTCTTATGCTCTCTTTATACTCACCATATTCACTAGAAATGTGGCAATCTGTGTGTGGAGCCAGATAATGTAGGTGATGCCTTAAATTAATACTTATCATTATATTCAGTAAGGAGAAAGACATTATTGTTGATGAGTTCAGAGAGCAAGATGATGAAATTCTCGCACAATTAACCATCAAGGCTTAAAGAGGCTCTTTGAAGATCTTAAACAAACTTTGACCAGCAGCCAATCCGAACATCAGAAGTTTTGAGAGGAAGGGACTTCAAACAGGTCCACTGCCCAGGTACAAAAAGCAGCAAAGGATCACTACATCAAAAAAGAGCTTTGACTACCAACCATTCGGCGTTTAGGATTGATTAGCAAGAGCAAATTAAAAGAAGGCAGGGGCAAGTGCAGCGACCATCGTCTGAATGAACAGAGTCAGAGTGGTGATATTGAGACTTAAGCTCTTCAAGGCTCCAGCAAAAAGAGACTTCAGTCAGAGAAAGAAAAGAAAAGCTCAAGGTTAAGTTTTTTTTTCCCTTCTCTTCTTTACATCTGTTCAACTAGGGCAGTAGAGATGCCTGCAGGATAGTGGAATGCTGCACGTGAAGGATGTGGGAAGGCAGGGAGGCCTCCAGTGTCCCCGAGGACTACAACCTCAAGAAGTGCATCCAGCTGCAGCTTCTAACAATCCGCGTTGAAGAAATGGAGCTAGATCCGTATGAACTCTGGATCATTCAGGAGGCTGAAGGGGAGATAGATAGGACATATAGAGAAGTAGTTATACCCAAGGTGCAGGGCACAGGGCACTGGGTGATGGTCAGGAAGAGGAAAGGGATTAAGGAGCCTGTGCAGAGTACCCCTGTGGCCAGGCCATTCCCCTTAACAACAGGTATATCACTGTGGATACTGCTCAGGGGCTGAGGGGGAGGGGTGGGGTGACCTGACAGAGGAAAGTCACAGTGGTCGGGTCTCTGGCACTGAGTCTGCCTCTGTGACTCAGAAGGGAAGGGAGGGAGAAGAAGTATGCTGTGGTGATAGGGGATTTGTTAGTTAGGGGACCAGACAAGTGGTTCTGGGGCGAGAACAAGATTTCCAGATGGTATGTTGCTTCCTGTGATATCTCGGAATGAATCCTCAGCAATCTTAAGTAGGAGGGTGAACAGCCGGAAGTCGTGGTCCATGTAGGTACCAATGATATGAGTATAATGAGTGACGAGATTCTGCATAGGGAGTTCAGGGAGTTAGGTGCTAAGTTAAGGGGTAGGTCTTCCAGGGTTGTGATCTCAGGTTTTCTACCTGTGCCACATGCTGGTAAGGCCAGAACTAGGAAGGTTATACAGTTTGATACGTGGTTAAGGCATTGGCGTAGGAGGGAGGGCATAAGATTTTTGGGTCATTGGGCTCTCTTCCAGGGAAGGTGGGACCTGTACAGAAGGGACAGTTTGCACCTGAACTGGAGAGGTACTTACTAGCGGGAAGGTTCATCAATGCTGCACGGTGGGTTTAAACTAGCGTTTCAGGGGGATGGGAACCAGAGTGCCAGAAATGTTAGTGGAGAGGTTGTGGAGGCTGATATTGTCAGACAAAGTTAGGAATCAAAAGGTTGAGCATGGTGCAGCTAGTGTCCTGAGTTGCATATATTTCAATGCAAGATGTATGGTAGGTAAGGTGGATAATCGTGCTGAGGATGAGGTAGCTGGTTTACAAACAGAGGCAATGTGTAGTGAGGAGAGGCTGCTGACAAGACAATTGGAGCCAACAGGGTGAGTCACAACATAACAGGAGGACAAAATTTGAAAGGGTGCAAGCAGAACTGAAGGTGTTATCTTTGAATGCGCTTAGTATATGGAATAAGGAAGATGAACTTGCAGCACAGTTGCATATTGGCAGGTATAATTTTTTTAGGCAGCACTGCATCATGGCTGAAAGAAGATTATAGCTGGGAGCTTAATATCCAAGCATACACATAGTATCCAAAGTACAGGCAGTAAGGCAGAGGGAGCTATGTTGCTCTATTGGTAAAAAATGAATCAAGTCATTATAAAGAGGTGACATAGGGTTGGAAGGTGTTGATTCATTGTGGATAGAGTTAAGGAACTGCAAGGGTAAAAAGACACTGATGGGAGTTGTATACAGACCCCAGACAGTAGTAAAAATGTGGCCTACAAATTATAACAGGAGATAAAAAATGCATGCCAAAAGTGCAATGTTAGAATAGTTATGGGGGACTTCAATATGTAGTTAGATTGGGAAAATAAGGTTTGAGCTGGATTCCAAGGGGGGAATTTCTAGACAAGCCTACGAGATGGCTTTTTAGAGTAGCTCATGATTGAGTCCACTAGGGGATCAGCTTTGCTGGATTGGTTGTTATGCAATGAACCAGAATTGATTTGAGAGTATTACGTAAAAGAACACTCAGGGGAAAGTGATCATTATATAATCGAATTCACCCAGAAATTTGAGAAGGAGAAGCTAAAGTCAGATGTATCAGTATTACAGTAGAGTAATGGGAATTACGGAGGCGTGAAAGAGGAGTTGGTCAAAATTTATTGGAAAAGAACACTGGCAAGGCTGAAAGCAGAGCAGCAATGGCTGGAATTTCTGAAAGTAATTCAGAAGGCACAGGATATATACATCCCAAAGAGAAAGAAATATTCTAAAGGAAAGATGGCACAACCATGGCTAACAGGAGAAGTCATAACCAACATAAAAGCCAAAGGGAGGGCATATATTAATAATAATAATAATAAAAATAACAACAACAACATTGGCTCTGTCTGTCTAAGTAGACAATGAATGCGCCCGGTTTAGGACTCCATTGGGTGTGGAACAGCGTCGGCTGTGGCTGAATAAGCTGATTCTAGAGCGGCAGTCCTTGGCACAGCTGCTGCACATGAAGGCTGATGGCTGCGGCTGGGTGGTCACTGCCACAGCCTTCCTTCTCTCTCTTCTGTCCAACCACAGTTGAGTTCGTTTTTCCTCTGCATTGGTAATGCCCGTACGTACAACGATTTTCAGCTGTCTCTTCCCAAGTGCCCACCCTGATATCAGCAGACTTCAGGTCACATTTACAAACATCCCTGTAACGCAGCAGTGGGCGGGCGCCCTATGGGCCCGGGATCCTGCAGTGAGTTCTCCGTATAGGATGTCCTTGGGGATGCAGCCATCCTGCATGTGGCGGACATGGCCAAGCCAGCACAGTCGTCGCTGTGTGAGAAGGACATACATGCTTGGCATGCTGGCCTGGTGCAGGACGTCCTTGTTTGGCACGCAGTCTTTCCAGGAAATGCCCAGGATCCTACGCAAGCACGGTAGGTGGAAGCTGTTGAGGCAGTGCTCTTGTAGGTTGTCCAGCTCTCGCTGCTGTAGAGAAGAGTACTCAGTACGCAGGCTCTGTGCACTGCAATCTTGGTGGCTGCGCTGAGCTTGTTGTTTTTCCACACTCTCTTTGACTCTCTAAAAGCCAAAGAGAGGGCGTATAATAGAGCAAAAATCAATGGGCAGTTAGAGGATTGGGAAGCTTTTAAAAACCAACAGAAGGCAACTAAAAAAGTCATTAATAATGTAAAGATGGAATATCAAACTAAGCTAGCCAATAATATTAAAGAGGATACCAGAAATTTCTACAGATGCTTAAAAGAGAGCCGTGAGTAGATATTGGATCACTGGAAAACAGTGCTGGAGAGGTAGTAATGGGGGACAAGGAAATGGTGGACAAATTAAATAAGCAATTTGCATCAGAATTCACTATGGTAGACACTAGTAGTATGGTGGAAGTTCCAGGAGTCAGGGATCATGAACTCTGTAAAGTTACCATAACTAGAGAGAAGATTCACCTGCACCAGATGGTATACACCCCAATGTTCTGAAAGAGGTTGCTGAAGAGATCGTGGAGGCATTGACAATGATCTTTCAAGAATCACTGGATTCTGGAATGGTTCCGGAAGACTAAAAAATTGCAAATGTCGCACAACTCTTCAAGAAGGGAGAGAGGCAGGAGAAAGGAAACTATAGGCCAGTTGGTCTGATCTCAGTTGTTGTGAAGATGTTGCAGTCGATTATTAAGGATGAGGTCTCAGGGTACTTGGAGCCACATGATAAAATAGGCTGTAGTCAGCATGGGTTCCTCAGGGGAAAATCTTGCTTGACAAATCTGTTGGAATTCTTTGAAGAAATAACAAGCAGGTTAAACAAAGGAGAATTGGTTGCTGTTGTGTACTTGGATTTTCAGAAGGCCTTTGATAAGGTGTCACACATGACGCTGCTTAACAAGCTACGAGCCTATGGTATTACAGGAAAGATTCTAGCATGGATAAAGCAGTGACTGATAGTAGGAGGCAAAGAGTGGGAATAAACGGAGCCCTTTCTGGTTGGCTGTCGGTGACTAGTGGTGTTCCACAGGAGTCTGTGTTAGGACCGATTCTATTTACGTTATATGTCATGATTTGGATGATGGAATTGATTGCTTTGTTGCAAAGTTTTCAGAGGATATGAAGATAGGTGGAGCGGAAGTTTTGAGGAAGTAGAGAAGGACTTATCCAGATTAAGAGGATGAGCAAAGAAATGGCAGATGGAATACAGTGTCAGGAAGTGTACGGTCACGCAATTTGGTAGAAGAAATGAAAGGGTTGACTATTTTCTAAATGAAGAGAAAATACAAAAAAGAAACTGAGGTACAAAGGGACTTAGGGGTCCTTGTGCAGGATTCCCAAAGGTTAACTTGCAGGTTGAGTCTATGGTGAGGAGGGCAAATGTGATGTTTGCATTCATTTTAAGAGGACTAGAATATAAAAACGAGGATGTAATGTTGAGACTATAAATCACTGGTGAGGCCTTGCTTGGTGTATTGTGAGCAGCTTTGGACCTCTTATTTTAGAAAGGATGTGTTGAAAATGGAAAGAGTGCAAATGATTCCAGGGTGAAAAAGATTCCAGGATTGAATGGCTTGTCATATGAAGAGCATTTGATAGCCCTGGCCCTGTATTCACTACAATTCAGAAGAATGAGGGGTGACCTCATTGAAACCTATCAAATGGTGAAAGGCCTTAATAGAGTGGATATGGAGAGGATGTTTCCTATGGTGGGAGAGTCTAAGCCAGAAGGCACAGCCTCAGAATAGAGGGGCATCCTTTTAGAACAGAGATAAGGAATTTCTTTAGCCAGAGAGTGGTGAATCTGTGGAATTCTTTGCCACAGGCAAATGGTGGAGCAGACTCAATGGGCCAATTGGTCTAATTCTGCTCCTAACACTGCTGTGGGAGGAAATTGTTGGGGCTCTGACAGAGATTTGTAGATCTTTGCTAACTGCTGGTGAGGTAATAAATAATTGGAGAATAGCAAAAATGGTGCTCCTATTCAAGAAAGGCAGGGTTAAGCCAGGTTAAAACAGGCTGGTCTGTCTATCTTCTGAGGGACAAGATTAATCCACATTTGGAGAGACAGGGATTAATCTAGGTTATTCTGCGTGATTTTGTAAGGGGCGATGCTTTCTGACTAACTTGTTGGAATTTCATGGGTAGAGATGAAGTGTATCCATGGGGATAGTAAAGTTTCCAGTAAAAACTGTTTTAACTTTCAGCACCCTGTGACCAGTCATAATCTGCAGGGATTGCTCTGGGATATTTGCAGTTTAATGAACATTGTTCTAGATGTGAATGTAGGAGGTGTGATTAGTATATTTACAATTGACATGGAAATTCTGGTAATGTTGATAGCAAGAATGGGATTCTTCAGCATCAGGTTGATATTGAAGTATTGATAAAATGAGTGGAGCATTGGTAGATGGAATTTAATCCTAAAAAAATGTGTATTATTGCATTTTAGGAGGGGTGATAAAGCTAAGATGTCCACAGTGAATAATAGGACCATAACAAGTACTAAGGAACGGAACAATAGGTCATAGTTTCCTTCCTTAACATTGAATGAGAAGTATTCTATGGAGAATTGAAAGCAAAATTGCATAATTAAATAATTGGAAAAACAACAAGCCTCATCACTTAATACCTTGAATTTTTTGAGGTTATAAGAAACAAAAGATGAAAGAAATTAACCTTTATAGTAGAGCATAGGTACATACACCACTGAAATATATTTTTTAAAATGGTTTGCTGAGACAAAGTGAAAATTATGTACGGCTAGCTGCTATACAGCAATAAACTGATATGAAAATTCATGAGTGTGGTGATTTTAATATTAAGGAACTTGAAAGTAAAACAAGTTCTCTTTCTTGATCAGATGTCAAAATAGAAACTGGAGAGTGAAACATATCCACTCTACATTAGAATCAATCATTTAGGCAGTTTGAAGCAGGTAGGCTCCCTGTAAAATTGACATCAGTTTTTTATACACTTACTATGACATGGGCCTTTCAGCCCGTCAGTCCCATGCTGTCCCCAACAAAGTAACCAGTGAGAAACATTCCTCCTGAACAGGGATATCTGTAACTAGGGAGTATAGGATTAAATATTCAATAGGAGAGTCAGAAGTAGTTGAGGAAGAATGTTCTTTCCCCATGCATGCCTGACTCCAACACCCCTTACGCTCAGCATTCTAGATTTAAGTCATTCTTTGGGTGAATAAGTCTTCGTCAAGTATCCTCTAAATCTCCTGTTCCTTACCTTAAACCTTCACTATCTGATTGTACACATCTCTGATATGGAGAAGTTTTTCACTGGGTAGCCTATGTATGCTGCTTCTAATATTTTATCTCAGTCAAGTGTCACCTCAGCATTCTCCCTTCCAAGGAAAACAAAGGTTACCCAGTCTTTTCTCATGCTTCAAATGCTCTGTCCCAGTCAGCATCCTGGTGAAGGTCCTTTTCGATCAGGAGTTCCCAACCTTTTTTAGGCCATGGACCCCTACCTTTAACCGAGAGGTCCATGGACCCTAGGTTGGGACCCTCTCCACTCCGATCATATTCTTTGCATACTGTGGTGCCCAGAACTGCATATGTTACTCCAGCTATGGTCTAATTAACATTTTGTATTATTGGACCATAACCTTACAGATCCTATATTCTCTGCTTCAGTTAATGAAGTCATATGAACCTCACTTACTTTTCTGTGCTGCTCTCTGTAGGGGTCAATGGACACATTCGCTGTGGTAAACATGCTATATAAGTGCATTGATATTAATTAGGAGCAAAAAGAAATCTAAACATACTTGTCTCAATTTAAGACATGTTCTTATTGTTAATATTCCATCTTAAGTTAATATACTCAAAAATATAGATCACTTGCTTTCTTATTTCTTAAGCAGTTCATGACATGTTCAAAATGAAGATACCACACATAACACTTTCCATGCAGTCAACTGTGCAAAGCTCTTCAAATGTCAAGTCTATGTAAATAAATAAGTTATTTGTCTCTACATGTTTTGGAATAAACTTATTTTAGGCAGAATTATTTTTAAAAATGAAACATATTATGTTCTAAAGGCAAACAGAAGCAATGTCTGTGTCCATTCTTTGCACAAACTCAGAAGCTTCTACAATAACAGCAGATAAAATAGAGACATTGAGAAGTTGAAATTGTCCATTAGGACAGCAAATGTTAGGAAAATATCTAATGGATATAGCCAAAATAAAGGGGGTTTTGTTTTTAAAGAAGTTTCATCTCACAACACAAAATATTAGCTGCAGATGCTGGAAATCTAGTGCAACACCCAAAATGCTGGTGCAACTCAGCAGGTCAGGCAGCATCTATGGATGGAAATTCATGTTGTGGTAAGTAGCCTAGTAACCAGAGAACATTAATTGAAATAATTGTCAAATAATTAGAATGAGGGAGATTTGATAGAGGTATATAAAATTATGAAGGGCAGGCTTTTTCCACTGAGGTTGGGTGAGACGAGAACTAGAGGTCATAGGTTAAGGGTGAAAGGTGAAATATGTAAGGGAAACAGAGGGGAATCTTCACTCAGAGGATGGTGAGTCTGTGGAATGAGCTGGATGGTGGGTGTGGGTTTGATTTCGATATTTAATAACAATTTGTGTAGGTAGGTGGATGGGTGCACTATTATTCAGGTGCAGGTCAATGGGACTAGGCAGATTACTAGTATGAAATGGACTAGATGGATTGAAGAGCTGCAGTATTCTATAACTCTATCACCTGGAAGGACACAGGAGGCAAATTTCACAGGTGATATTTGTTAAGGATTCGTCTATAATGTTGTGGTCAGAAAAACTTGGTCTATACTTTTGACAGCCCTGCACAGACATAGTTGACTAAAGGTATGAAAAAAGAAAGGGGTCACTTTGAAGGGGTTATATTATAGAAACCGTGGATGAACAAAGAGATTCACATTCCACTGAAAGCTAGATCCATGGCGTTCAAGAACTCTAACTGGAAGTTCAGGCATGATCTACAAAAGGCTATTTTAAGGACGATAAAGTAATTCTGGTTGAAGTTAGAGAATGAATTGGATGCACATCAATAGGGCAGGATTTGCAGGTCATAACTTCCTCCAAAGGGAAGCCTAACATAAGTGGCTGTGATGCTTCACTCCCAATGAGGCCTTTTATGTACACTTCGTAAGGGATGATAAAACTATACCTGTACAGATCTTTGTAGCATCTGGCAAACCCGTGATATCTGTCGCAGAGACCAAAGTGAGAACATCCTTCAAGAGTGTCAGCACTCGCAAGGCAAGGGGCCTTGATGGTGTATCTGGAAAGGCATTGAAAACCTGTGCCAAGCTACTGGCTGAACAGTTCAACGACATCTTCAGTCTCTCACTGCCATAGTCAAAGGTTCCCATCTGATTCAAAAGGTTATCAATCATACCAGTGCCTAAGAAGAGTAGAGTGAGCTACCTCAATGACTATCACCCACTAGTACTTGAATGTACTATGACAAAGTGACTTGAAGTTGGTCAGGGCTAGAATTAACTCCTACCTGAGCAAGGACCTGGACCTGCTGCAATTTGCCTACCACTGCAACAGGTTTATAGTGAATGCATTTGGCTTTGGATCACCTGGACAGCAGCAATACCTATGTCAACTCTTTATTAATTACAGCTCAACTTTCAACACCACCATCCCCTAAATATTAATCAATAAACTTCAAAACCTGGGCCTATGTACTTCCCTCTGTAACTAGATCCTTGACTTCATCATCGGGAGACCGCTATCAGTGTGCATCAGAAATAATATCTTCTCCTTATTGACAATCAACATGGGCACACATCCAGGACATGTGCTTAGCCCACTGCTTTACACTCTCTAGCCACTGACTCTGGCTAGGCAGAGCTAAAACACCATGTATAAATTTGCTGATGAACAACTGTTGGCAGATGATGATGAAGAGTTGTGCAGGAGTGACTTAGATCAGCTGGTTGAGTGGTGTTGCAACAACAAAAAAACCATACACCCAGTAAACACAAAATACTCTGCAGATGCTGGGGTCAAAGCAACACTCACAACATGCTGGAGGAACTCAGTAGGTTGGGCAACATCCGTGGAAACGATCAGTCAACGTTTTGGGCCGGAACCCTTCGTCAGGACTGAAGAGGGAAGGGGCAGAGACCCTATAAAGAAGGTGGGGGGGAGTGTGGAAAGGAGAAGGCTGGTAGGTACCAGGTGAAAAACCAGAAAGGGGAAAGATAAAGGGGTGGGGAAGGGGAAACAGGGAGGGGTTAGGCAGGAAAGGTGAAGAAGTCATAGGGGAAAGCACAATGGGTAGTAGAAGGAGGCAGAACCAAGAGGGAGGTGAGAGGCAGCTGGGGGAGGGGGCAGAGTGAAACTGGGATGGGGGACAGAAGGGGGAGGGAATTACTGGAAGTTGAAGAATTCAATGTTCATGCCAAGGGGCTGGAGACTACCCAGACATTGTAGGAGCTGTTGCTCCTCCAACCTGAGTTTAGCCTCATCGTGGCAGTAGAGGAGGCCATGTATGGACATATCCGAATAGGAATGTGAAGCAGAGTTGAAGTGGGTGGCAACCGGGAGATCCTGTCTGTTGTGGCGGACGGAGCAGAGGTGCTTGACGAAGCAGTCCACCAACCTTACACCCAGCATCAGTAAGACCAAGGAATAGATTGTGGACTAAAGAAAGGGAATTTTGAGTATATACCAGTCCTCATCAAGGGGTCAGCAGTGGAAAAAGTGAGCAGATAAAGTTCTTGGATGTCCACATCTCTGAAGGTCCATCCTGGGCCCAATATATTGCTGCATTTATGAAGAGGGCATGACAATGGCTATTTTTCATGAGGAGTTTGAGGAAATTTGGTATGTCACTAAAGACTAACACATTTTTACATCTGCACCATGGAGAGCATTCTGTCTGGTTACATACTGTCTGATACTGAGGCACCAATGTATTGAATCAGAATACATTGCAGATGGTTTATAAACTTAACTGTCTCCATCATGGCACTAAATCTTCCCACCCTCAAGGACATCTTCAATAGGCAATGCCTCAAAAAGCTGTCATCCATAATTAAGGACCTTCGCTATCTAAGACATGCCCTCTTTTCATTGCTACCATCAGGGAGGAGGTACTGGAGCCTGAAGGCACACACTCTGTATTTTAAATACAGCTTCTTCTCCTTCTTCATCAGATTTCTGAGTAAACCATGAACACAACCTTAACCTTTAGCTCTCTTTTTACAGTACTTCATAATTTTTTATTGTAACTTACAATATTTTTGACCAATTGGTCTTTATTGCTGCAACAACACAACAAATTTGATGACTTACGTCACTGATAATAAACCTGGTTCTGATTCAGAGGCCTCCCAATAGTCTGTGGGAATTAAAAGAACAGATATATGGCAGATGGCAGAAAGGTGTAAAAATAACTTTCCCAGTATTAACTGAGACTGCTTTAGTGCAAGGCGATCAGGTGGGGTGAATGCATAAAATGCATCAAGAGCATCTTTTGAAGAATTATGTAGAGAGGCTGACTAGGAAGATAGCTACACATGATCTTATCAGAACAAATGAGGATAAGCAAGTGATAGGACTGTCTGTGGAGAAACCATTAAGGAACAGTGAACGCAGTAAGCTTCAAGATAGAAACGGAAAAAGGTAAGGTCAGTCCTTAAACTAGGGTCCAAAACTGAGGTAAGACAGATTGCAGAAGTGTAAGACAGACCATGGATTTGTGCCTTGGAAGGTTTCCAGGGCACAGGCCTGGGCAAGGTTGTATGGAAGACCGGCAGTTGCCCATGCTGCAAGTCTCCCCTCTCCACAACACCAATGTTGCCCAAGGGAAGGGCATTAGAACCCATACAGCTTGGCACCGGTGTCATCGCAGAGCTATGTGTGGTTAAGTGCCTTGCTCAAGAATACAACAAGCTGCCTCAGCTAAGGCTCAAACTAGCAACCTTCAAATCACTAGACGAACGCCTTAACCACTTGGCCAAGCGCCAACTGTAAGACAGAACGTGGTGGATATAGATTGGGAGTAGCTGCAGGAAGGGAAAACAACATTTGATGCAGGGGAAGCATTTAAAAGTAAATTTCTAAGAGTTCAGTGTCAGTATGGCCCTGTAAGGGATTGAAGGAAAAATAATAAGTCTAGGGAATCTTGGTTAACAAGGGGTACTGAAGGTTTAATCAGGGAAAAGAAGGTAGCCTATGTAGGGTTTAGGAAACAAGTATATTGAGGTGTATTGGATTCGGGGAGGAAGAAGGGCAATGACATGACCTTGTCAAGTAGAATTTAGCAGAATCCTAAAACTTCATACAAGTATAATAGATGCAAGAGGGTAGTTAAATAAAGAGTAGATCGCATCAGTGACCAAAACAGTGATTTATGTGTGAGCCAGAGGCTATGAGTAGTGGTCCTAAAAGAATATTTCTCATTGGCATTTATGAGAGAAATATGCTGATATTTTGGAGCACATCTGTATCAGGAATGAGGAAGTGTTAGAAAATTGGTGCATGTAAGAGCAAATAAATTCCTGTGGTTGAGAGAAGCAAGAGTGGAGAGTGTGGTGTCTCTGACAAAGATTTTTGCATCTTGATTGGCCCTGAACAAGATACCAGAAGAGTGGAAGATAGCTAATTATTTAAGAAAGACCAACCGGTGATGTCAGATGAAATTCAATCCAGACAAGAGTTAGGTAATGCACATTAGCAATCAAATTCTGATAGTGTTGCTTTAGAAAGGGACCTTAGCAATTAGGTTCATAGCTCCCTGAAAATGGTGCCCTAGAGTAATGAAAGAGACATGTGGTATGTTTGCTTTCATCCACTTCAGCACAGCTTTTAAGAGCTGGAAGTCATTTTGCTGTTGTAGAAAATGTTGGTTAGAAGACGCAGAGAGTATTGTATAGAGTTGTGGTCACCATACTGCAGGAAGAACGTGTTAGCAGTTGAGAGAGTGTAGAAGGATGTCGCCTGGATTGGAGGGCTGCAGTTATAAGGAGACATAAGTATGCTGCATACATATGTTCTCACTGGAATGTAAGAGGTGAGACTTTTAAAAATTTATTGATGTTTTAAAATCATATTGGCCATTTTGTTGGAGTTTTTTTACCCAGGACACTAGAGTCTAGATATAAAGGATATATTGAGCAAGTTGTTGAAGTCTTTTTACCTGGGGTGGTAGAGTCTTGATGTAAAGGACATATTGGTCAGATCATTGGAGTCTTGTTAGACCATAAGACATACTGTAGGAGGAGAATTAGGCCATTCAGTCCACTGAGTCTGCTCCACCATTCCATCGTGGCTGATTTATTTTTCTTCTTAACATCATTCTCCTGGTAACCTCTGACACCCTGACTAATCAATCTCCTCTTTAAATATACTCAGTGACTTGGATGCCACAGTCATCTATGGCAATGAATTCCATAGATTCACCACCCTCCAGTTAAAGAAATTGCTCATCATCTCTATTCTAAATGGATGTCCATCTATCCTGAGGCTGTGCCTCATGGTCTGAGACTCACCCACTATAGGAAACATTCTTTCCACAATCACTCTATCTGAGCCTTTCAATATTCAATAAGTTTCAATGAGATCCTCCCTCATTCTTCTAAACTCCAGTGAAACAGGCCCAGAGCCATCAAATATTCCTCATACATTAACCCTTCTGTTCTTAGAATCATTCTTGTGAACCTCTTCAAAACCAACACATCTTTTCTCAGGTAAGGGGTCCAAAATTTCTCACAGTTCTCCAGATGGAGTATGACCAATGCCTTATAAAGCCTGAGCATTATTTTCTTATATTCTTGTCTTCTCAAAATGAATGATAACATTGCATTTACCTTCTTTACCACAGACTCAACTTGTAAGTTAACCTTCAGGGAATCCTACACAAGGACTCACAAATCCCTTTGCATCTCTGATTTTTGAATTTTCTCTGCATTTTGAAAATATTCTACATCTTTATTCCATCTACCAAAATGCATGACCATACACATCCCTACATTATATTCCATCTGCCTCTTCATTGCCCATTTTTCTAATCTCTCTAAATTCTTTTGCAGACTCCCTACTTCTTCAACTCTATCTGCCCCTCCACCTATCTTCATATCATCTGCAAGCTTGGCACAAAGCCATAAATTCCATCATACAAATAGTTGACATATAACATGAAAAGAAGCAGTCCCAACACAGACCCCTGTGGAACACCACTACTCTCCGACAGCCAACCAGAAAAGACCCCTTTTATTCCCACTGTTTTTCTACTGCCAGTCAGCCAATTTTCAATCCATGCTAGTATCTTTCCTATAATGCCAAAGACCCTTATCTTGTTTAGCAGCCTCATGTGTGGCACCTTGTCAAAGGCCATCTGAAAATCCTAGTAAGCAGCATTCACTGACTCTGCTTTGCTATCCTACCTGTTGTTTCCTCAATGAATTCTAACAGACTTGTCAGGCAAGAAGGCCATGCTGACTTGGCCCGTTATGTCACATGCCTCCAAGTATCCCAAAGCCTCATCCTTAATAATGGACTCCAACATTTTCCCAACCACTAAAGTCAAGTTAACTAGCATATAATTACTCAGGGCAGCGGAGTCTAGAAGTAGAGGATATGAGTTTAAATGAGTGTAGAGAAATTAATTGAGCTCTGAAGGGTAAGTTTTTCACCCAGAGGGCCGTGGTTATCTGGAATGAGCTGCCAGAGCAGGTGGTAGAGATAGATACAATTACAATGCTTAAAATACATTGGCTTAAGTTATTAGAAAGGAAAGGCGTAGAGTAATATGTGGCTAATGGAGGAAGATGGTTATCATAGACAGCATAAATATGGTTGGCCAAAAGGACCTATTTCTGTGTGCTGTGATTCTAAATTAACTCCTTTAGTATTGAAAGATTCCACAAATATTGATAGACGTCCATGACAGTTCCACCAGAGATCTGCCAACGTACACTGAACTACCAGGACCAGCATTTCTACCAACAGTATTTGCTATGATGGGATTTGCAATGTTGGATTGGGGTGCAAATGCAGGCAGAAAGACACAAAACCTCTTGGGAAGCCTGTCTAATCTTCTTCCCTAGAACATCTTTTCCACAAAAGAAAGTTATTGCCAAATACCTTGTGTTAGTGATAAAACGAAAAATAAATCAGGCTTTTCAGTGTAAATTACTTAGGAAACATACTACAAAAAGGGCCTTTTGAAAGGTATATTGTACTTCCCAGTGAAAGTTTTTGTTTTAAACGCCTTCCTGCATTCACCTGCAGAGACAAAATTCCATACTTTTTCCACACTATATGGATTTCATTCTAGTGGGATCCCTATCTAAAGTTTGATTATTATAAATATTGACCACAGTCATAGCTAATTGCCAGATTTTATCTATTCTTTCATTTTGTTACTGCATTGAAACATGTCTCTATCAAAATTATAAATATGAAAAACTCAATCACACATTTTCCATTGTGATATATGTAAAAAGGTACAAGATTTATTGTGTTCAATTCTTTCTCAAATCATGTTCACCTCGATGTGTTAAGTTCTTTGTGAGCACTTATTTCATTGTAAGATATCTGTAGAACTCAATTTAAGTTTCAGATTTGAAGTCAACTTAAATTTTTAAATTTTAAAAATATCAGAAGATAATTTAAAAGATTAAACAGTGTTACAGGGTTAATGCATGATACTATATAGTTTGTAGAGGACTACAATATAAACTTTTTTTAGTGTTTCTGTGGAATAGGTAATTTCATTTATGAGTATGCAGAATTTCAGCAAGTTTTGTTTGGAACTTGTAATGTGATTAGAGAGGGTAGGAAATAACACCCAGGATTTTTATGCATCCAGGGGCTGAAACCTTGTGAAATAGTTTTTGGTTCTGGCTGTATATGCAGGAAGTTTCTGTGATAGAACCCTATCATATCTACATTTGTTGCAAATGAATGAATGTATTTGCTTGAACTGCGTCTTTTAACTGTAGGAAACAGCAGTGTTGAGTGACATTTCTTAGAAGTACTGCATTGAATTAATAAAATCTGGCATGTTCACTATTTTGTATGATAAATATAATTGTGTCGGTCGCACTTGTAGAAATTTCAGTAATCTACAGCCTAGTGTGTACTGGATAAATATAGACATGCCACCACTGTACGTGTTATGGTCCATCAGTGTGTGCCTTAGCTGAAAATTATCCTTTCTCTGACCTTCAGCTGTGGGAAGCTCAGCTACAGGGCAGAAGGGCATAGGCTAATTGCAACAAAACAGTCCTTCAGAACTGATTGCAAAAGAAATATTTGCCAAGAAAACTGGATAGTTTCATAATCTACGTCACTTACCACAGGAAATGGGTGACAAAATGGTAGAACAAATATTTATACATAGCTTTCTAGCTCAGAATTCTAGCAATTGAATTACAGATAAACTGGAGCTCATGGAGATTACAGCAGCCTGTTGGAGGAAGTCTACTGTGATCAGCTTGATAAAAGGGCTTGGTAGGTACTCTGTACTACAGGTATTTTTGACGTTTGTGTAACAGGCCTTGTCACCAGTAGGTTAGAAAAAAATTCTTAAAGTGATGCTGTGGTGATCTGGCAAAGCACTTAGAAACACTAAAGCAACAAAATGGTTGCCACTATAGAGCGTAGATAGTCAAGTATTGTGAAAGAAGTTGTTAAAATTATATTTTTTTGAAGTAGAAGATTAACTATAGAAAATTGCAGGAATGTTTCAGTAAAAATATTCGTAGTTTTTAAACATGTCAACACAGTCATTTCTTTGGTTGTCATCAAAAGTTAATATTTTATGATACTTATCAGTTATTTGAATGCTTCTTTACCACTTTTTGTAGTGTTTAATATTTAGAACATAAATCTACTAGCAAAATCTAGGAATTGTTAAATTATAATTAGATTAAAGATCATGACTTATTTATACCTTTGCTAATATAAAGTTTCAAAATAGAAATTCAAGCAGTTACAATACTTTATGGGATCACTGAAGTAAAGCTACAGATTCAACTTTAAGGTTACACAAAATTAATTCGCACTATTAAAAATCCAGTACCCTACTTACACAGAGATTGAATTCTGGGCTGGCAAACTTGTATGAAATGAATTTATTTTCCTTCGTGTTGTTAGTCACTGCCTTTCTAAATAAGGATCCAGTAACTGACAGTGTCAAATTACTCTTGTAATGCTTGCATGAGTATGTAAGATAACTGTAGAATGCAGTGGGTAAATTGCATTTCCAGTGTCTGATTCAATTTAATTCACATTTAAATCCAATCATTTTAGGATTGGAATTAAATATTTTATGGTTTCAACAAGTACTATCTTTCTGCCAAAGATTACAAGTTTTAAAGTATTATCATTACCTGTGACTTTTAATTTAAAATGTATACATGCTAATTAGTGGCAAATGTGAAACAAGGAGCAACAGACACACATGCATTAAAACCTAACAGTTTGCATTTTCTTCTACTGTCTCTGATTGTCAGGTCTAATAAATACTGAAACAACTTGAAAAACAAATTGAGTCCATCCATTGCATATTTGCTCCAACTTGTTTTTTTCTATTTGTGTACTTTCTGCAATTTCCTGCACAGATGTAAAAAGAAAACAAGATAAGGCCAAACAATATTCAGTCTTGATATCTTCCATCAGTAACCTGTGACTCTAGATACCACGAAGGAAATGGATATGCAGTAATCTTGTCAGTGCAATCCCCATAAACAGCTTATTGAATGAAGCAGGAGGGCTCTATGGTGGCTTCCCATGTGAGCTGCACTATGCTCGTGTTCAGCATGGTAGTGTATAACCTCGGTGTTAATGACGACAGATTTTTTTTGCTGTTGTGTCGACAGTTCCAAGTGTGTCACCTTGGACAATTGAGCGCTTAGAAAATTAAAATTCATTACATTGCAAGTGTTACAAAATTCAAATCTTCAATTGATATTATTTGAGCTTTTTCATCTCAGTTGCTAAATAATTTAACTTGCAGTATTGTATATAGATTTTATTTCTAGAATCTGCTCAAAATTGTCTTCATTGCATCATCACATTTTCTCATTCCACTGTTCTCCACTCCTAGAGAAGAATCCCAGCTAAATCTAATCATGAATTTTATATGCAACATCATGTCTAACCGGCCCTGTAATTTTGTGGGTATTATGAATTTAGTGGAAGCACTGACTGACTTTTCAAACAGAGCACGACAAATCAAGTGTTAAGCATTGGGGGAACTTGGGTTTTCTAAGACTGGAGGACAAAATTCCCCAGAAGAGCTTCCTGAAACATATTTACATTTCTACTTGTAATGTACCATTTGTTTGTACTTCGCAGTTCTTTCAACACTTGTTAGACATCTGTTCTGACCATCCTCATACATCCCTTCAGCTCTCAGCAATTCCAACCATGACCAGAACTGACCTTTCCTCCTATTTTTTTAACTATTAATTTAATATTAATTTTCTATTGTTTCTTGTCATCAGCAACATGGTTTTTTTGGAGATCAGGCTGTAGAGCTGAGATTTTATGTATATTCTATGATAGTCAGGCAGCATATTAAGAATCCTTGTAACGTGTTGGGGGATGGGTTGCTGCAATGCTATGATAAACGGATGCCTTTCCAAATAAATACACTGGCAATTGCCTGAGATTGCAAGGCAGAAGCCTGAGGCTGACTTTTGCATGGCTTCTGGTTATGCTTTGATGAAGATTGAGAACACGGCATTCTACAGCTGCACAATGGGTGGAAAGAAATGGCTGTGAGTATTCTTAGAGGTTGGAGCTGGATTCAATTCTATTTCCCATCCTGTGCTCCTATTCATTGACATTCCATACCAGTTTTCTTGTTATGCGTGCTCAATCATCCAAAGATTTCTTCACCACGTCTCACTGTAGTGTGTCGTCAACAGGACCAAGGTCATGCCATTTCTTGCTATCAGCTTTCTCAATAACTCACTATGTCCTTTTCCTATGCTTAAGGCATTCTCTCTGATACATAATGTGCTGGTATCCAGTTTGGTGGTTGAGACTGGCAGATCAGTTCGTGGGCCCCAGCTGCTTCACGTTTGATTGAAAGCTTGACGGAGTGGTATAGTAACAACAACCTCTCACTCAATGTTGATAAGACCAAAGAACGGATTGCAGACTTCAGGAGAGGGAAACGAGAGGTCCATGAGCCAGTAATCTTCAGAGAGGAACTTTAAATTCCTGGGTGTCACTATCTCAGAGGACCTGCCCTGGACCCATCATATAAATATTATTGCAAAGAAAACACAACAGCGCCTCTACTTCCTCGGGAATATGCAAAAGTTCAGCATGTTATCGAAAACCTTGGCCAACTTCTTTAGATGTGTGGTGTAAAGTGTGCTGACTAGCTGCATTATAGCCTGGTATGGAAACACCAATACCTTTGAACAGAAAATCCTACAAAAGGTAGTGGACTTGGTCTGGTACATCACGGGTAAAACCCTCCCAACCATTAAGCACGTCTACATGAAATGTTGCCATAGAAAAGAAGCATCCATTGTCAAAGATCCTACCACCCAGGCCATGCTTTTTTCTCTTTGCTGCCATCAGGTAGAAGGTACAAATGCCTCAGGACTTGCACCACCAGGTTTAAGAACAGTTACTATGCCTCAGCCATCAGGCTCTTGAACAAAAAAGGAATAGCTACACTCATTTAAGGACTTTGTTATATTGCTATTTCATGCTCGTTATTTATTTATATCTCCATTTGCACAGTTTGTTTACTATTTATAGTTCCTGATGTTTACAGTTCCTGTTCTATAGATTTCCTAAGTATGCCCACAGAAAAAGAATCTCAGGGTTATATGTGGTGACATGGATGTACTCTGATAATAAATTTTACTTTGAACTTTGAGTGATACTGGCTGGTGTGATGGAAATGGGCTTCTAACAGGTAGATGCTTTTATAACTGTAATGGTATGGTATGAGAGTTAGTGTAAACTTACTACCGCTTCATTCAATTCGGAACTCAGTAATGAGTCTGGAATAGTGAGCTGATAGAGGATATATGCATATACTACATCATCTTCTATAGCAAGAGAAACAGAAGTTTAATGGATAAAATGTTTACCATGGTTGAATATCCAGTAGAGTATAGAAACTGTGAGATGCAGTACTACAGCTAGAACTCTGAGATTCTACATGTGGCTTACAGTAGTGATGAGCTAGTATTTATGTACAAGAGGTGGAGTCCTAAATGATTGTCAGATGAATGTTGCCAGATGAGTTAATTGGTTACTATGTGTGACTTAATATGTCCAGTCAAAATAGCTTTGGTATCGTGGATTCCCAATCTAAATATATTGCTCATTCACCTGCCACTTCCTAGCAGGTCATTCCTGACCTGAATGGGTTGTTTTGTTCAAGTCAGGTTTAAATATTTTGTGAAAAGAACAGAAGAGAGAGTGAATTTTGTTTTTAACTGCCTTGTATCTGCACCTTTCCTGCTGGGTGAGTGGTTTTACAGTCATGGTCCGTGTAATATGTGCTGTCATCATTGACAGCTTCTGGACCAGAACTAGGGGTTATAAGACGTAATAAACTACTTTTCTTATTCCTGGCAGTACATTGGGTTAACTTGTATTAATAATTAGTGGTGGTCCTAATCTGAAATGGCAACATTCAGCAGGTATAACTGCAATAAGACCTTTGCACGTTCATTGTCTCCACACTCAGCCAACAAATTGTGTTGAATCATGGCAGAGATACAGGCCAGTGCGATCCTTCCCAATCTCTTTGGTATAGAGCAACATACAACACCAAGTCCTTGAATCAAAGTTAAGTACCTGTGAGCCTCTTTGACTCATTTCTTCAACGCTGATTTCATCCGTAACCAAATGAAATCAATTTCACTTACATAGTCTGTTTTGATAGGGTTAAAATATTTGGAAAGCACACAATGCTCGGTTATGTTTGTGCTTGAACGATGTCAATATTGGAACTTCTGGATATTTAGTCTGTAAAGAAAGAAAAAGAAAAAAATCAATGGAAAACACCTGTAAGATATGTTTTACAGTTTGTGTACAACTTTGTGTTCAGGCAATTTACTGACTCATCTATTTTTTTCCAGCTACTCCAGTTGACAACGGATATATCAAACCATCAACAACACCTGCGAGCAGTACACAGGGTGACAGAGGACCACCAGTCATGATGCCCATCAATGTTGATCCTGACATTAAGTCAGGAGAATATGTCTTAAAAAGCATATTTGCCAATTTTACCACTCAGGCTGAACGAAAAATTCGAATCATCATGGCAGAACCACTGGTAAGTTAGGTTATTTTTTTTCTTTAGCCAGTAGTCTTACAAAATTAGTACTTTATTGTTAATTTGTTAATTGGTGGTGATATTCTTCAGCCTGCCCAGAGGTTACAGTAAATGGTTTAGTACTGAGAAATGGAGCATCTTCTTTTTCTATATTTTTTCTCGAGTACCACAATGGCAATACTACATTATTCAGTTTCACTCATTTGTACGAAAAGGGCCTTCTGGTAAGTTCTATTAGATGATTTGCAGTACTAACTTTCATACTACATGGTATTCTCAGTCCTTACACTGTTTTCTCCAACAATAAGATCATTCTTAGGAAGCCTAACTTCCTGCTCAGTCATGTGCTTTCAAACACCATATTAAACTGTTTTTATGAAGTACAGTACCTCAATGTTTAGATGCTATCTCCTACATCTCTGACTTTCTCAGCAGAGCTTAGAACAAAACTGGTTTTCCAGCAAGCTTTCTCTTCTTCTGTATCTCTTTGTGAATATGATGTATTGCACATACTCCAAGAAGAGGTCAAAGATACAGATATAGTGTTAAAGAATCTCGTACATCTTCATGTAGTGACTCCAGGTGAGATGCATATCTTCCTTCAGAGTTATTAGTTACATGAAGGAACCTATTAAGAAGAATTTTCTGTCCTGGGGAAGCGCTGCTGTTGTGAAAGTTATAGAGGAAAGTGACAAGGGTTGGTACATCACTGAAAGCTTGTGCAGGAGCAGATAAGAGACATCACCATGCAAGACAATGTCATTTGTAAATTTCCCAGGCCCTGGGAATGAATGCATCAAAAGGCAGAAATATCCTCCCATCATTTGAAACTAATAATATGGTAATGGAACATAATATGTTAACTGACCCCAGGTATTCACATTCAATCGAGTGCTTCTCCCACTGTGTTCTCCATGCCATACTTTCTACCATGAGGAGGTACCTAGGGTCACTATCCCAGTTACTTCCACAACTCTGGGATTCTCTCTCCACCATGCGTCCAGCGCGTAATTCTCCATCTGCAATGGGATTCCATCACCAAGCACATCTTTCCCTCGCCCCCACTCTGCTTTCCACAGTCCCTATGGAACTCCCTTCTCCATTTGTCCCTCCCCACTGATCTCTCTCCTGGCACTTATCTTTGCAAGTGGAACAAGTGCTACACCTGCCCCTACACCTCCTCCCTCAGTACCATTCAGTGCTCCAAACTATCCTTCCAGGTGAGGCGACACTTCACCCGTGAGGCTGTTTGATCATGTACTGTATCTGGTGCTCCCAGTGTGGTATCCTGCATATAATAATAATAATAATAAGTATTTTATTGGTACCGATTGGGAAATTATTTTGTTATAGCAGCAACATTTTAAAACACACTTATCAATAATAATAATAAATATAATAATATTGACTAATAAAGTACAGAATAATAATATACACAATAATTTATCAATGTGCAATAACGTGCAATACTGTGCAATCATAATATTTTTGAAACAATAAAGCAGACTGTTGTACAATGATCTGTGTTCTCTTGTCACACAGAGATGAAGTATTGTATATTCTTATTGCATTTGATAGAAAAGATTTTTTGTAACGATCCTTGTGATAGCGGAGCTGAATGAGTGTTCAAAGAGGTGCCCTCCTGCTTACTCAGTAGGTGTAGATTGTCCATAATGGATAGCAGTTTGTTTAGTGACCTCCTTTCCAACACTAACTCAAAAGTGTCCGAGTTGTAGCCAAGGACAAATCCAGCCTTTCTGATGAGTTTATTTAGTCTTTTAGTCACTGATGCTGCTCCCCCAACTTAAAGCCACAAAGAAGACTGCACTCACTACAACAGACTGGTAAAGAATCTCCAACACCTGGTATACACGTTGAATGATCTCAACTTCCTTAGAAAATAGAGTCTGCTGACCTCCTTCTTGTAAATAGCCTTGGTGTCGATTTTCCAGTTGAGGTGAACACCCAAGTATTTGTACTTCTCCTCCACTGCAACTTCTTCTCCCAGAATGTATACAGAACTTGTCACAGTCCTCTTCCTCCTAAAATCAATTACCATCTCCCTGGTTTTGGCCACATTCAGTAGCAGATGATTCCTCCTACACCATTCCACCAACTTCCTCCGGTCTTCTGTACTCTGACTCCTGCCTATCTCTGATACACCCAACCACTGAGAGTCAACAGAGAACTTTTTTTAGATTATGAGGACACTCAGTCCTCGTTTATTGTCATTTAGTAATGCATGCATTAAGAAACCATACAATGTTCCTCCAGTATGATATCACAGAAACACGGACAGAACAAGACTAAAACTGACAAAAACCACATAATTATAACATATAGTTACAACAGTGCAAAGCAATACCGTAATTTGATAAAGAACAGACCATGGGCATGGTAAAAAAAATGTCTCAAAGTCCCGATAGCCCCATCATCTCATGCAGACGGTAGAAGGAAGAAAAACTCTCCCTGCCATGAACCTCCAGCGCCGCAAACTTGCTGATACAGCACCCTGGAAGCACCCGACCACAGCCAGCTCTGAGTCCATTCGAAAACTTCGAGCCTCCGACCAGCCCTCCGACACCAAGCACCGAGCACCATCTCTGCTGAGCGCTTCGACCCCGGCCCCAGCCGCCAAGAAACAGGCAAAGCCGAAGATTTGGGGCCTTCCCCTCTGGAGATTCTGGATCGTATAGTAGCAGCAGCAGCGAAGCGGGCATTTCAGAAGTTTCTCCAGATGTTCCTCCGTGCTTCTCACATCCGTCTCCATCAAATCAGGATTGTGCACGGTACCTACTTAACAAATAAACAGATATTCATTCCGGAGTGGCCGCTGCGCGCTGCATTGCGCCGCCATCTTCTCTTCACTTCTACAAGTGATAAGGCTCAAATTTGTTTTGAAAGCCTGAGTTGTACAATGTGAACAGAAGCAGAGACAGGATCGTCCCTTGTAGCACTCCAGTGTCACTCACCACCATCTCGGACAGAGAACTACCCAGCCGCACAAACTGGTGTCTATCTGTCAAGTAGTAAGTAATCCAGGAGATAGTGGATTTGTTTGGGCCCATCCTTTGCAGCTTCTTGCTCAGAAGAAGTGGCTGGATTGTACTGAAGGTACTAGAGAAATCAAAAAAATGTAATTCTCACAATGCCACCAGCATCATCCAGATGGGAGAGAGCTCTCTGCAATGGTAGATGATGGCATCATCCACTCCCGCATGAGGTTGGTAGGCAAACAGTAGGGGGTCCAATCCAGATCTCACCTGCGATCCAAGGTAAGTCAGGACCAGCCTCTCCAGCACCTTCATCACAGGAGATGTGAGGGCAATTGGTTTGTAGTCATTAAGTTCAGATGGATTCGCCTTCTTGGGTACGGGAACCAAGCAGGAAGTCTTCCATAGCACTAGTATCTTTTCCAGACTCAGACTCAGATTATAAAGGTGCTGCAAAATACCAGACAGCTGGCTCACAGAGGCCTTGAGTACCCTGGGGCTGTTACTGTCTGGGCCGGCAGCCTTGCCTTGATGTAGTCTCTCCAGCTGTCTCTTAACCTGACCTGCAATCACAGTCAGGTGGGGGAGGGTCATCATCCCCATGGAGGCAGGATACCCCATGGAGGGCTCTGGAACACAAGCACACACCAGAGGGGAGGAAGGGGTGGAGGGAGGGTGTGTGGTTTGGCCAAGTGAGAGACGACACAGCAGGAGGTCTAATGCTGAACCTGTTGGAAAACAAGTTCAATTTGTTGGCCCTATCCAGGCAACCCTTGGTCTTCCTTTCCTTAACCTTGAAGCTGGTGATCTGCTTCATGCCCAGCCACACGTCCCTTGTGCTATTCTGCTGAAGCTTGTACTCCAGCTTCCTCTTGTAGGATTCTTTGCACTCCCTCAGCTTACCCTTAGTTCACTCTGTACTCACCTCAGTATCTGTCTATCTCCAGACCTGAAGGCTTTATTCTTCATATTCAAAAGTTCTTTCAGGTCACTGGTGATCCAGGGCTTGTTGGTGAAGCAGTGTATAGTCCTGGCTGGCAAGATGGTGTTCTCATGGAATTTGATGTAATCTGTGATACAATCAGATATTTTGTTAATGTCCTCCCTATGTGGCTCACATAACACATCCCAGTCCATCCTCTCAAAGCATTCCTGCAGCGCCTCATTAACATCCTGAGGCCACCTCCTTACAACCCTTGTTAGCACAGGCTACCACCAGAGAAGAGGCACGGGCCTGGGTGTTGGCAGGATCAGGTTGTGATCAGATCTGCCAAGTTGGGGAAGGGCAGTGGTACTGTCTGTGTCCTTTACATTCGCATACAGAAAGAAGGGCCAGTGTTCTACTGTCCCGTATAGGGCTGCTGACATATTGATAAAACGTTGGTATTGTTGCCTCAAGAGAAACATGATTAAAATCCCTAGTAACAGCTACAAAAGCATTGGGATATTGAGTTTGTACTCCAGCAACATTTGCGCCAGCTGAAGGTTGAATGTAAACAACAACTAAAACAGCAGTTGTGAATTCCTGAGGCAAATAATATGGTTGTATCCCAATGGCTAAGAGCTCGACGTTCACAAGAATGATCCCAGGAATGAATGAAAGGGTTAACATATGAAGAGTGTTTGATGGCTCTGGGCCTGTACTTGCTGGAGTTCGGAAGAATGACAGGGTATCTTATTGTAATCTTTTGAATATTGAAAGGTCTGGACATAGTGGATGTGTAGAGAATGTTTCCTATCGTGGACTGTCCAGGACTAGAGAGCACAGGCTCAGAATTGAAGGATGTCCATTTAGAACAGAGATGAGGAGAAATTCTTTTAGCCAGAGAGTAGTGAATCTGTGGAATTCATTACTACTGCTTGCTATGCAGACCAAATCGTTGGATATGTTTAAAGTGGAGGTTGATAGGTTCTTAATTAATCAGGGCATCAAAGGTTACGGGTTGAAGGCAGGAGAATGGGGTTGAGAAGGATAATAAATCAGCCATGTTTGAATGGAAGAGTAGACTTGATGGTCGAAATGGCCTGATTCTGCTCCTATGTTTTATGGTCTTATAATGCTGCTTTTCTTTATAGAAAATTCGAGCTGCATGGTGGAGTGGAAGGAACTGATGCAGACAGACAATAGAAAATAAAACCCGGAGAGGGAGTACAGAACCAAATTGTAAAATGATAATAGTTGATCTCAAGGAAACATTGGAATTCCTGTCTTTCAAGTTGTCAAAGGATCTTGGCATTCTGTTTATTGAACTTACAAATAAAATGGCTATTGTATTCGACATTGAAATTAATCCATGTATTCAGCATTGAAAGGTCAGTGGTTGTCCACCATTGATATTATTAGTTTATTCAAGGTGAAGGGCAAGGAAATATGGCAGTATTTGAAGATAATAGTTGCAGGTAGGGTTGCAAATTCTGACACAGCCCTGACCTTCAAATGTAATAAAGGCATGAAGTTTGCTTTAAAATATCTAGTAAGATTGTAATTGCAAACAGGCATACATTTAATTCTCTCCTGCTTGCATCAACTTTTTTTTTGGAATGGATCAGAAGACTCATTTCCTTTGTATGCAATATTCTATCTGGAATTGTGGTAGATCTTCTCGATGAAATATGCTTTTAGTAATAGTTTTGTGAAATTTTTGGAGAATGTGCCTGTTGAATTTGCCTCTGGTAGTGAATTAACGGACATGTAATTTGTAGGAAATGATTTGAATGGTATCGATTCAAAAAAAGTAACTGTTTCAATGTTGAGTTCTGATGAGATTTGATTTAGTAATTGTATATGAGAGCAGTATGAATGGTATTACAGCTTGAGGTAAGGACAGATGCTAAAATTATACGTAACACAGCATCTCTGGTAAGGTCATTAATCTTCTCTTATTTTTGCTGTGTCAGAGAAGCTAATGCTCTCAATATTGATCTGCACTGTATAGTTTGCATTGGCCATGGAGCTCGCATCAGAAAGCCTTACCAGCTTGTTGAACAAAGGATATCCTTCTTTGCCCACATTCTTGAAAGAGGGCCTTCAAAGCACACTGAAAACCCAAGTACTAGTTAAATAGTCATTTCCATCCTTATCTGGTTCACTGGTACTCTAAGGGAAACTTGTAAGGAAGGAAATGACTTTTAAAAGGTGCTGACAGCCTTTATGGGATCAAAAAAGTTCCCATACTTAAGACTTTTTTCCAACTACCAGTGGTCAATTTGATCTTCTCTTCTCACTGTTCCTGCGATCCTTTCACTGAGATCTATGAATATCTATGATCCCTTCTGCTAAATAATTTTGTATTCATTTATTAACCTAATTGTTTCTAGCCTTGTGATTTTCACTCAATTTTTGTTTTCTGTTATTGCCTTTTCTTCCGGTTAAAATTACAAAATTTTCCTTTTTGCTGATTTGTCAGTTGAAAGATCTGCTTTTCATACAACATAGAACACTACAGCACAGAACAGCCATTAAGTCCATGATGCTGTGCCAACCCTTTAACCCTCCCCTCCAAAGATCAATCTAACCCTTCCCTCCTACGTAGCCCTCCATTTCTCCATTGTTCTGTCTTCCATGTGCCTAGCTAAGAGTTTCTTCAATGTCCCTAATGTATCTGCCTCGACACCCATCACTCTGTGTAAAAAAAAATCTCACTTCTGTTATTCCCTCCCTCCCTATATTTTACTCCAATCACTTTAAAATTATGCTCCTTGGTATTACCTATTTCTGCCTTGGAATAAAGTCTCTTGCAATCTATTCAATCTATGCCTTTTATTATCTTGTATACCCCTATCAAGTCACCTCCAATCCTCCTTCACTCCAAAGAGAAGTGCCAGATTGCTCAACCTTTTCACATAAAATATGCTCTCTAATCCAAAGAGCATTCTGGTAAATCTCCTCTGCACCTTCTGTAAAGCTTCTATATCCTCCCTATAATGAGGTGACCTGCAAAGGTAATACATTCTCAGACACATCTATTTCATATGAGTTGGTTCATTACACAGAAACATAAAATATCTTTGTTTTGAGTAATTTAAATACATTCCTATAAATTTCTGCGAAATGTCAGCATATTTTATTCATGTTAAATTAGGCAAGGAACAGGCAAACAGGCCCATCTGCTAATTTTGCTCCCACAAGACAAAGGCTGCTAAAGAGGAAAGCTGTCACAATGTGATCTAATGCAAATATACTTGAAAATACATTTCCAACAAGGAAGTCACACATTTCCAATAACCACGTGATCTCAGAACATTTTCAATTAGTTACTTGTTTTATAAAACCACACTTGTATCTTGTGCCAAAGTTAGCAACTGTGCATAATTGATATGACCTAGTTAAATTCATATTAAAATTTAATTGAATGTCACAGTCAATTAAAAGTTAAAGAGGTGTTGGCCTAGAAACAGGCATTTTCTCATTATTGTGAATAGAGTCAAAGGAACAAAGATAAATCTCTTGGACACTGAGTTTGAAGAGAGCATGAGCTAAATGATAAGAAAAATAAAGAATGCAGGGACAAAACTCAGGGAAAAGTTGGACTTTGTGAACAACAGGAAAATGGAAAACAAGTCAAGTCAAAACAAGGATGTGTTCAAAGCTTCCTTGAAGATATCTAATATTTTCTCTGATTCTCTGCAATTTCTCACAAATAACCTCTCAAAGTGAAGAAGGATCACTTAGGATTGTTTGAAAAGCTCAAGTCCATGCATCAGAAGCATTCAAAGTCCATCATAAGTGGCAGAAAGAGCGCACCAACTCCCACATCACCACCTTGTTGACCCACCAGCCACTTGATGCCCTATTTATAGAAGAATCTGCTGTTCACATATTGCCTTATTGGCAACTCCGAGTCCACAAAGGCAAGCCATCTTCTATCAAGGAACTGCCGATAGAGAAAAGGAGCAATGCACAGACAAAGGGAGGCATATGGTGAACTTAAAAAGTCATTTAAAGTGGAAGGTAGAATAACATTAATTATAACATATGGGGAGAAAGTACATTAGGAGAAATGGAGACATGTGGGATTCCAAATGCTGGAATTCAGATCAAAAAACAAACTGCTGGCAGACCTCAACATCTGTGAAGGGAAATGGACAGATGAAGATTCATGCGGAGACTTTCCATCTGAATTCTCATTTAGAGTTCCTCCAGCAGTTTGTTTTTGCTAGCAGTTGAAGAAAACTTGGTAACCACATCAATGGATTATCAACTTCTGCAGTTTGCAGAAATCCCTAACATTCAAACTGTCCATAAACAGAAATAATAAATTGGAGTTTATTTGTAATTGCAAAATACTTTAAAAGTAACTGAAGCTTGAGTTGCTGCATTTCTATTTCGGAAAGATCTGTCACTCACTTCAATTTATTAACATGTGCTTTTCCATTTTGCATTGTGAACAGTAATTCTTAGATACTGGAACACCTGTATTTGTTTTCTTTAAACTGATGAACAAAACGGCAATAAGCTTTACATGTTTATTACAGTTGGACAGTTCTGAACTAAATCCAAACTTAATTTAGAAAAGTAAAAGTTATTCTGAACCACTAAAAAAATCATAATTTTGGAATCGAGTCATAATTGTAAATCATCCATGATTTCTTTTACTCTTATCTTATATATCGTGCTTGCTTGGAAAGTATTTAGCAAATGCCCTCAATCTCAGTGACTGTACTAGAAATTATCCTGTTGTTGCATTTACTATAATAAAAACATTCTTGTCATTGGAGAATAAATTCATACAATGTAAAATCTAACATATATACCCTTCTGATGACAAGAAGCTGGCTGCTGGAAATGTAAATCTGTAAATTCACTGTGACATATCATGTGGAAATGCCAGAGACTTACTTAGAAACATCAGGGAGTGAAATTAATTTTTGTTAATGGAGTAAAAGAAACATTGGCAAACCACTCCACTCTGGATATAAAAATGGATAGTTCGCACAAAGTACCACTAAGAAACCAAGCTTACCCCTTAGCAAAAATACCTGGAAAATCTGAAATATGTAGCTTTAATTTTCTGATCATTAATGTAAAGGAATAAACACTGGATATGTAATTTCTCAATTAATGGATGCAAAAATTCAAATTAATTTAAAAACTAATCTTTCAGAACTAATAATGATTAATTATCAACTACGTGCAATTTAAGTGACTAAATAAGAATCCAATTGGCAGCTTGTACAAAATTTGACAAGTATACTTGAAACATTATTTATATCCGTGCACTGTCAAGCTTCAAGTGCTACAGTAAGTATGAATGATTTGAGGATCAGTCAACACAATAAAAGTAGGGATTATACTGAAAAGAATAATTAACTACAATCTGGCAGATAGGTCTGAAATGCTCAGCCCAGTTTCAAAATATTATTCTTAGTGTTGTTTCATATGGTATTTCCATGACTCTTATAATGAATGAAAACTGAAGACATTATTTCAAATATGACTGCTGCAAATAGTAGCATTTATTAACCATTTGCAGTTCTATTTTTTGCAGTTGTTAATATGCTTAGCAGAAAATCTTACCCTTTTGTTGGCATTTAATCCAAACCTTTGTAAGTTAATGTTCTGCAAACTAAAATTGCTGTTGCAGTTGAAGAAATCTGTTTCATTATAAACAGTAGAAATATTTGAATGTTATTATCAGGAAATGTAGAGGAGGCTTGACCCAAAAACAGAGCAGTGGCAGCAATTTAGCAGTAAGCAATAACTTTAATAATCAACTGCAAAATAACAAGCTATGAGGGGCCACAAAACCAGAAAGAAAAGATACTGAACTCACGGCAAACAAGGTAACTAGGAGTAATTAGTTGAGGCTGGCTGGTTTGGATGAGTGAATGAGGACTGTGGATCAGAGCTGGGTTTAAATAGGCTGCAGGTGATGTTAGAAATGAGAGGCAGATGACTCCTGTTAACTAGATGGAGACTGGGAGGTGACTAGCTGTGCAAGTCTGACAGGACGCACCCCTCTCCAATCCAGATGGGTCCTGTGGAACTCCTCAATAAGTGATGGATACAAGATGAAACTGGATGGCACCCAAACCTGTACTCCTCTCAGTCAACAATGATGAAATGTGTACACTGGCCAACCTTTCACCATCCTCGGATCCAGAAGTGCAGGCTCAGGTGAGTTGAGTGGACAATGGGCCTGAGGCAGGATTCATGGAAGGTAGGTGAGATCTTGAAAGACAGTGGCAGCTGGAGATGGTAAATGACTGGATTGGTATAATGGGTAATCTTAAAGGGACCAATGAATTGGGGTGAGAGCTTGCGGGAGTTGGTGTGCAGGGGCAGATCTTGGGCAGACGGCCAGAAAGACAGGGTGTTGGGATCGGAGAAGAGAGCCGATTTCACTCAATCTCCACAATGGTCATCTCCATGGTGCTGAGGCTATGAAGACTGCCCCAGCTGCTGTGCTCCATGCCCTCTAATATGATGACCTGATAAGCGAGGCTTTAGGCCTACTCTGGGCTGCTCCAGGGTTCAGATCTGAGGACTGAGTTTTGGTTCGGAATGTTATTATTTTCTTCAATGGTTTGTATGATTTGTGTCTTTTTTCTTTCTCTTGCATTTCAAGTACTGGTCTTTTATTTTTCTTTAATTGGGTTCTTTCAGGTATCTTGCTTTGAGGCTACATGTGAGCAAGCAAGTGCCAAGGTTGTATAATGTATACATTCTTTGATAATAAATGAATCTTGAAATCTTGATATATGGTTCCCAGACTGGAATAGTCTGGGTGGGCACCATTGGTGGTTGGCCTGACGGCGGTAGAAGCAGTTGACAGCTCAGATAACCTTCTTTGCCCTCTTTCAAACATTCTAGCATCAGAAAACCAGGGCCCTGGCAGACAAGACCTTCAATGTTGACTCCTCTACAGGGAACAACAGAGGTTGGTAGCCATGAAACACCTCAAAAGGTGACATACCCATGGCAGAGGAGATGTGTAGATTCTGGGACAGCTTGGCCCAGAGCAGATACTGCTTCCATGTAGAAGTATTAGAGGCAGCAAAACATTGCTGAAACTTCTCCACTTGCTGATTATCTATTTTTGACTGACCATTGGTCTGCTGATGATAGCCAGAGGACAAACTTGCTGCTGAGTTTCAGAGGAGGGAGCAGGCAGCTCAACAGAAGCATGAGATGAATTGTGGGCCCTGGTCCAACACAACGTCCTGAGAGAAGCCATGGAGGTGAAATACAAGTTTGACGTCTCAGTACCTGATGGATGTTTAGGGAGGGCAATAAAGTGGGACACCTTGGAGAACCATCTACCACTGTCATGATTACCATGGCCACTTTGGAAGGTAGCAAACCCATGATGAAATCCATGGGAATATGGGATATGGGCATCGAAGGACTGGCAGGGGCCATAGGAGCCCAGAGGGCCACTGGCTGGAGGAATTGGACTGGGCACAGTGAGAGCAGGCAGCATGAACTGACGTACATCTGCGTTTATGGTGGGAGACCAGAACTGACATCGCAGAAAATTCAGAGTCTGTTGTGTGGCTGGATGTCCAGAGAGAGATGAGGAGTGGTCTCACTGGAATGCCTCAGAGTACACGGTTGTTAGCACATGCAAGCAGTTGTCAGGTGTGTCAGCCAGAGCAGGCTCCTGCTTTATGGCCTGGTGGATCTGGTTCTTGGGTCCTAGATGACAGGGGCAAGGATGTGGGAGGCCAGGAGTCGATCTCCATTTTAGCTGGTTTGATAGGACATACACCATAATGTTCTTGAAGCCAGGTCAGTAGGAGATGAAATTGAATTGCTCGAAGAAGAGGGCCCAGCAAGCCTGACGTGGGTTAAATAAGCAGGTCTGTTGAATGGATATAAGGTTCTGGTGGTCAGTCCAGATGAGGAAGGGCTTGGTGTTTCCTATCAGCCAATATCTCCATTCCTCCAAGGCCCATTTGATGGTGAGTAGCTCCCTGTCTCCTATGCCATAATGGAGTTAAACTTGCACCTCTGATCCTCACTGGGAGGGGATGGCCCTGGCACCCACCTGTACCATTCAATGCCTGGAGGGATTCAGATGGTGGAGAATGGGAGTGGTGCTGAAGTGTCTCCTGAACTCCTCAAAATTGTGGTCCGTGGCAGCAGACTGGGTTATCCATGAGGTGGGGGATTAGTGAGGGAGGTTAGAGAAGCAGCAATTTGGCTATAGTTCTTGATGAAATCATGATAGAAGTTGGAGAAGCACAAGAAGCGCTGTAGCTGTTTGAGGGAGCATGTTCAGGGGCACTCCACGATAGTGTGCACTTTCTCTAGGTCCATGGTTATGGCTTGGGATGAAAAGACATTACCCAGGAAGGAAATGACTGGGCTGTGGAACTGGCATTTCTCTAACTTGCAGTATAGTTGGTTTTTAAGGAGACTGAAGGACTGAACAGATGTGATAGACATGGTCTTGGGGGCCTTTGGAGAAGATAAGGATGTCATCGAGATAAACAAATACATACCTGTGATACACATCACAGAGGATCTCATGAATGAAGGCTTGGTAAATGACTGGACTGTTGGAAAGTCCAAGAGACTTCACTCAGTATTCGTAGTGGCCAGTGGGCATTATGAATGCCATCTTCCACTCATCCCTCTGGCAGATGGGGATCAGGTATTGTACACACTTCGTAGATCTAGTTTGGTGAAGACCTCGGCCCCATGAAGTATTCTGAATAAGCTATTCATCGGGGGAGAGGGTACCAGTTCTTAATGGCGATTTTGATGAGTCCACGGTAGTCAATTCAGGGATGAAGAACCCACCTTTCTTCTTGACAAAGGAAAATCCTGCACTGACTGGTGACTGGGATGGTCGAATAAAGCCATGCTTTAGTACTTCAGCGATGTAGTCTTATGTAACTTGGGTCTCAGAAGGGAAGAGGGAAGAGGGGAGGGGAGGGGTGGTGCCCAGGAAGAGGTCAATTGTGCAGTTGTGTTGTCTATAAAGTAGTAGGGTACTGGTCTCCCTTTTACTGAAAGCACTGAGTAAGTTGTAATATTCTTGTGGGAAATTGGTGAGGTCGAGGGTTTCCTTTGTCTCCTTGCATTTACAGTGCGAGGTCAACTGCAGTTGCAGGCAGATGGTCCAGCAGGTGAATCCCCAACATAGCAGTGAACCAGATGACAAGGCGAAGTGATGGGAATGAGTCAGGGGTAAGCCAAGATGAGAGAAATGCTGGCTGAGTCAATCAGGAGGAATTGAATGGACTCACGATGCTCTCCAATGCACAGGCTGTGTGCGCGCTCTGACCAACCCAGACACCAAGAGAAGTCTGTTAATGGCTGTGATGCAGAAGGCGGTGAGAGAAAGGTTCGGTAGGAAGTCCAGGCTGCATGCACAGAGTTCGGTCCAGAAAGTTACCCTCTGCGCCAGAATCTACCAGACCCTCCTGTGTTCATAGACCCATCAGAATGTGGAGGAGGACAGAGAGAGTGAGAAGGGTTATGGTGCTGGAACAAGGTACCCCGGAGGAGCTTACCAGATGACTTCATCTTTACCTGGCAGTCCTGTTTCCTGGCATTTGATGCATAGGTGATTGGCAGCACCACAGTTATTTCTCCACCACACTCATGCTCTTGGGGGTTAAGAGAGCACTCCATAACTGCATGGGTTCTGGAGGCATTAATGATGAAGGTCCTGCAGTATGAAATGGATCTGGGAATGGAACTCGGGTTTTAGCTGACGATCTAGATGGTTGTTCCATAAGATGCTTGTCAATTCGGAGGGCAGAGGATGAGGCTTTTGAGGTCAGTGGGCATCTCCCGGGTAGACATTTCATCTTTCAAACATTCTGAGAAGCCATGATATTAGTGGACCACCAGCAGCACTTCAGCATTCTGGCCACTCTGCCACAAGGGTCCTGAATTCCATGGTGTAATCCAGCACCGAGCATGATCCTTGATGCAAGTGAAGTATCTGATATGCTGCAGTTCTTCATCTGCCAAAATCAGCAGTGAATCCTCATATTTATTGCAAATGGTGGTTTTCTTGTCCCAATTAGCAATCCGAGCTTGCCCAGTCAAGAGAGAGATGATGATGAAGGCAGTCTTGGCTTGGTCCATAGAATAGAGCTAGCTGCCACTCAAAGCATAAAATGCACTGAGACAGGAAGTTGTGCCATTAAGTTGAAGATCCATCGATGAGTTCAGGCACCAGAATCTAGGGCTCAGAGGGAGGAGATTGACTGTTGCGGGGCTGATTATGTGAAGATGAAGAGTTGGAAGAGAGTGATGAGCAGATGGTCAATAGTTTCCTGCTGTTTCTGGATTGTGTGTTCATTTCGATGGACGACTTCTTTAAGGTGTGCGTACTCTGCTAGGTCAATCAATGGTTACTACACAAAATAATTTTTGCTCTGTTTTTCAACAAAATGGATGAACTAAATTAATAGTACTTCTCTCCAAAGTATAAGGATGTTTAAAGGCTGACGTTATTAAAATCAGCAAGGGCGAATTGGTATAATCATAGCAACTATGGAAAATAGCAGGTGTATGCAGATACCAAAAATTCAGTAATGCATTTGGTTTCTGAAGCACTAGTTTTTAGTTGTTTTGATTAATTTTCATCAAATCAAGAAGGAATATACTTCTCTACACTGAGCATATGAATGGACATTAAAAGGTACGTCGCATCCAGAGTTTCTCCAGTTAGCGGACGATTTCCCTCCACGCCTTTCTGACATAGTGGGGAACCACATACGAGGAAGGTACAGCAATGGTTTGCCATTGCTTTCTGCTGGGTGAGTTTCCAAAGAGATCACCAGCTCGTAACCCAGCACGGATGGAAAGCATGCAGGGGAGCCGGCTGGAGCTGGATTCAAACTCGGGACCTTTCCTAAAATTAACTCTGCCAGAAGTCATGTAAGTATGCAGATAGATTTGAAATTATACAGAAGACTTATACCAAGAAATTTACAGAAAGTGCCAAATGCTGGAATTGAAATGTTAGTTATTCGCTTAAACAGCTTAAAAAGAACTATATAATCATGCAGTACTGTGCAAAAATCTTAGGCATATATACAGTATATAGCTAGGGTGCCTGAGACTTTTGCACAGTACTCTTGCACTGTATTTGTCAACATGGAGTGGAGAACGAGTTTGTATATCTGGTAAGAGCAGAAGAGGTTGGGAATGGTGAAGGTGGAGCACTGCATGAGGGATGTGGGACAGGTGGGAGAGAGGAGTGCCTGGGGTGGGGTGAGGGGAGGGTGGTGTGGGTGCAGAGATACCAGGCAAGGTCATTTAATTCCAAACAATTGGTTTATTGATCATTACAGAATATCTCTCTGTTGCTTATTGCTCCCTCTCCCCTCCCTTTCCCCTTGTCCCGACCATGATTTTCCTCTCCCTGCCCCCTTTCCACTCTAAGTCCACAAAAGAGACCCACAACAGAATCAGTTTTATTGTCACTCACATATAGAACATAGAATAGTACAGCACAGTACAGGCCCTTCGGCCCACATTGTTGTGCCGACCCTCAAACCCTGCCTCCCATATACCCACCCCACCTTAAATTCCTCCATATACCTGTCTAGTAGTCTCTTAAATTTCACTAGTGTACCTGCCTCCACCACTGACTCAGGCAATGTATTCTACACACCAATCACTCTCTGAGTAAAAAACCTTCCTCTAATATCCCCCTTGAAATTCCCACCCCTTACCTTAAAGCCATGTCCCCTTGTATAGAGCAGTGGTGCCCTGGGGAAGAGGCGCTGGCTATCCACTCTATCTATTCCTCTTAATATCTTGTATACCTCTCATCCTCTCATCCTCCTTCTCTCCAAAGAGTAAATCCCTAGCTCCCTTAATCTCCAATCTTAATCCATACTCTCTAAACCAGGCAGCATCCTGGTAAATCTCCTCTGTACCCTTTCCAATGCTTCCACATCCTTCCTATAGTGAGGCGACCAGAACTGGACACAATATTCCAAGTGTGACCTAACCAGAGTTTTATAGAGCTACATCATTACCTCACGACTCTTAAACTCTATCCCTCGACTTATGAAAGCTAACACCCCAAAAGCTTTCTTAACTACCATATCTACCTGTGAGGCAACTTTCAGGGATCTGTGGACATGTACCCCCAGATACCTCTGCTCCTCCACACTACCAAGTATCCTGCAATTTTCCAGAACTCTCGGGTGTGAGGGAAAAGAAGTGGGTGCAGTTACTATTACAAGGGAGAAAGTGATCAAAAAGCTGAAAGAGTTAAGATGAACCCAGATCAGATGAACTGCACCCTAGGGTTCTGAAGGAGGTAGTGTTAGAGATTGTGGTGGCATTGGAAAAGATCTTTCAAAAATCATTGGACTCTGGCATGGTGCCAGAGAACTGGAAAATTGCAAATGTCACTCCACTTTTTAAGAAAGGAGGAAGGCAGCAGAAAGGAAATTATAGACTAGTTAGCCTTACCTTAGTGGTCTTTCAGCTTTTTGAGCACCTTCTCTCTTGTAATAGTAACTGCATCTACTTCTCTTCCTTCACACACTGCAACATCTGGCCTAGTGCTCATGTCTTCCACAGTGAAGACTGATGCAAAATACTCAGTTCATCAGCCATCTCCTTGTCCCCTGTCATTATATCTCCTGCCTCATTTTCTAGCAGTCCTATATCCACTCTCATTTCTCTTTTATTTCTAACATACAGGGAACTTGAAAAAAACTTTTACTATCCACTTTGATATTATTTGCTAGCTTACTTTCATATTTTATCTTTTCCCTTCTAAGTTTTTTAGTTGCTCTCTTTAGGTTTTTAACAACTTCTCAATCCTCTATCTTTCCACTCTTTTTTGCTTTGTTGTATGCCCTTTCTTTTGCTTTTACAATAGCTTTGAGTTCCTTTGTCAGCCATGGTTGTACTATTTTACCATTTGAGTATTTCTTCATTTTTGGAATGCATATGTCCTGCACCTTCCTCATTTTTCTCAGAAACACACGCCATTGCTGCTCTGCTGATATCCCTGCCAGCAACTCGTTCCAATTTTCTCTGGCCAACTCCTCTTTCATACCACTGTAATTTCCCTTACTCCAGTGAAATACTACTACATCAGACTTTACTTTCTCCCTATCAAATTTCAAGTTGAACTCAATGCCAACTTCCTACCAAGTAAACTTGTTCCCGATCCTCCTCCTCTTATTTCCTTGTAGCCTGTAATTGTGATCTGTCACAAACACATTAACTCACCTTTGATTCTTTTGCCATTTACCTACTCTAAAGGGCAAGTTATAGTAGCCAGTTAACCCATAACTATATTTTTGATATGTGGGGGGGGAAAAAAAACAGAGCAGTCACAGGGAAACCATGTGAACTTTTTTACAGGCAGCACTGAGCTCAAGACTGAACACAGGTTCTTGGAACTATGAGGCAACAGAGCCATTATTCTACCCAGAAAGGTTTAATGTGAATGGGACTGGAAATTGAGTTTTGAAAATCATGCAACTAGGTCTGTAGATTAACACTGGCTCAGTTATAGAAAGGCTCTCTATCGTGCACGTAAAGTATTACTTTAAAAAATTGGATGCAATACTGACACGCCTAGAGTAAATCTTGTTCTTCCAAAGTATCTGTTGCTTGCTAAGTTGCACATAATAGGAGAGGGGTATCTTTAATAATAATGTGTAACATGAGAATAATAATGACCTTCACAAGAATTATTCTGGAAATGAAGGTGTTAATGTATGAGGCGCATTTGATGGCTCTGGGCCTGTAGTCGCTGGAATTTACAATAGTGAGGGGGAATCTCATTGAAACCTATCAAATATTGAAGGGCCTGGATAGGATGGACATGGAGAGAATGTTTCCTGTAGTGGTAAAGTCTATGTCACGAGGGTGCAGCCTCAGAATACAAGAATATCCCTTTAGCACAGAAATGAGGAGGAATTTCTTTAAACAGAGGGTGGTGAATCCGTAGAATTCATTGCCACAGATAGCTGTACAGAACAAGTCAAATCATTAGGTGTATACAAAGCGGAGGTTTACATCTTCTTGATTAGTAAGGGCGTCAAAGGTTTCAGGGAGAAGGCAAGAGATTATGGTTGAGAGGGATAATAAATCAGCCATGGTGGAGGAGACTCTGGGCTGGATGGACTAATTCTGCTCCAACACTTTATGAACTTGTGGTCTTATCGAGAAATTGCATTGACTTTCATGGAGATAGTGTAGGAATAATAAGGAGAAGAAAATAACGGTGGAAACATTCCGAAAACCTATTACCAATAGCAATGATTATGATAAAGTTTATTTTTATTACAAGTCTCCGACTATTTCTCAAACTAATAAAGGTAAAGTAAAGTTTACAATAACCAATGGAATAATCTTCATGTAGATTAGACAAACATAGTCCTGAAGATGAGCTCACAGAATGCATTATTTGCTAGGAAAATCATTTCATGGACCCAGTCAGGCTTTAGGGCATTTTAGATTTGGTTATTTTCAGTGAGAGAGAATTAAAGGTTATTTTCAATGAGAGAGGATTAATTTGAAGTTCACAGTAAAGAATTTTCTACAATTGTGATAATAGTGTGATAAAACTTCACATTCACTTTGGTCACATATATAAGACTGGATCTGGAGTATTAAATAACAAGTAGGTAGGGTCATCTTGAGAGCTCTTAGAACATTGACCTTCATAAATCAGGGCATTGAGTACAGGAGTTAGGATGTTATGTTGAAGTTGTACAAGATGATGGTGAGGCTATATTTACAATGTTATGTGCTGTTCTAGTCATCTGCCTACAGGAAAAATATCAATAAGCTTGAAAGAGTACAGAGAAAATTTATAAGGATATTGCCAAGACCTGAGAAGCTGAGTTATCAGGAAACCTTTTAAATGGTTTAGAACTTGAGGCCCTTCTACCCTTTTCTCTAGAACATGGGTGAATGAGGGTCGATGTATTGAGGTATACAAAATTATGAGGGGCATTGATGTATGTAGGCTTTTTCCTCTTTGTTGAGACTAGAACACAAAGTAAAAAGTTTAGGTTCAAAGGTGAAGTAGTTAAGGGGAATCTGAAGATGAACTTATTCACTTGAGTTTAGAATGACATGGCAGCAGAAGTAGTAGATGTGGGTGCAGTTGTAACATTTATGAGAAGTTTAGATAGGTATATGAGAGGGATATGGTTCCAGTGCAGGTGGCTGGGACTGGGCAGAAAGCAGTTCAGCACGACTGAGAGGGTTGAAAGGCCTAATTCTGTGCTCAATACTCTATGATTGCAGTAGATATTTAGCTATGTCGTTGTTGTTTGCTTCAATTGTTTGCATGATTTTTTAATTTCGCTTGTGCATCGAGTGTTGGCCTTTTATTTTTATGTTTTATTTTCTTTCTTTAATTGGGTTCTTTTGGATACCTTTCTGGCTATCTGTGAGCAAGCAAGTCTCAAGGTTGTATAATTTATACATTCTTTGATAATAAGTGAATCTTGAACCTTGCTGTGATGGTTGGCTCAATGGTTCCATTTAATATCAGTGAATTTATGCAACATACAACCTGGAATTTTAACTACACAGACATCCACAAAACAAAAGAAAGCCCCCAAAGAATGAATGACAAAAATTAAACCCCAGAACCCCAAAGCCCCGCTTCTCCCTCCCACGCACTAGCAGCAGCAAAACCATCAACCCTCCCCCTCCCCTTCCATCAACCTGGAGTAAGAATACACACTTACTCCAGAAAAATGCATCAGCACCTCCACCACCCACCATATAACACCAAAGAGACCGTGATCTACGGTTCATCAAAAACAATTGTTCACCCAACTGTTCGATATCCCACAGGCTCTTACTCTTCCTATCAAGGGAGGAAGAGGTATCACTCCTTCCACAGCCAGCGGAGAGACCAACAGCTCGCTCTTTCGATGTTACAGTTTGCAGTGCCACTTTTACTTTGAGCTCCCTGACTCGAGAATTGGGAGCAAACTCTCACTTGCCATCATGAGAGAGAGGTCACCTGAGTGCAGAGGCCTCCGATATCCACATGTTCTGATCTCCCGTGACGCTTCATTTGGTGACAACAACGGGGAATCAGGTCGTCCACAGGGCAGTGCAAGGCCACACCCCGAAGGCACACGTCTTGCAGGCCGCTCCTGAGATATCAAAAATGTGGCCGCTCGGCAAGCTCCAAGAGTGAGAACCTGCTGCCATGAAGAACCACTGTTTGAGCGCAGCTGTAGATCGTGGGCCCTGACAGGACCCCAACTGCTTTGAAAAGGAAAAAAAGGCATTAAACAGTTTCGCAGATAGGCTGAGGGAAGTCGCCCTCTGGTGCCATCTTTAGCTTTGCTTTATTGGGTCTATAATTCTCAGCAAATATACATTTCATTGATAAGTAAAAGTCAATTAAAATAGTAATTCTTCCATCTTTAACCAAAGAAGTTAAGGATAGTATTGGATTGAAAGTGAAGTGTGATAAAGTAGTAGGCCTGAGGACTGTTATGGAATTGTTATGTGTAAAAAAAAAACTTTTCTACAGTTGTTATGGGGGATTTCAACACGCAGGTGGACTGGGAAAATCAAGTTGGTACTGGACCCCAAGAAAGGGAGTTTGTGGAGTGCCTCAGAGATGGATTCTTAGGGCAGCTTGTATTAGAGCCTACCAGGGAGAAGGCAATTCTGGATTTAGTGTTGTGTAATGAGCCAGATTTGATAAGGGAACTCGAGGTAAAGGAGCCATTAGGAGGTAGTGAACATAATATGATAAGTTTTAATCTACAATTTGAGAGGGAGAAGGGAAGATCGGAAGTGTCAGTATTACAGTTGAACAAAGGAGACTATGGACCCATGAGGGAGTTGCTGGCCAAAGTTGACTGGAAAGATACCCTAGCAGGGATGACAGTGGAACAACAATGGCAGGTATTTCTGGGAATAATACAGAGAGTGCAGGATCAGTTCATTCCAAAGAGGAAGAAAGATTCTAAGGGGAGTAAGGGGAGTAAGGGGCGACCGTGGATGAAAAGGGAAGTCAAGGACAGTATAAAAATAAGAGTGGAAGTATAACATAGCAAGAATGAGCGGGAAGCCAGAGGATTGGGAGACTTTTAAGGAGCAACAGAAGATATCTAAAAAGGCAATATGAGGGGAAAAGATGAGGTACGAAGGTAAGCTAGCCAGTAATATAAAGGAGGATATTAAAAGCTTCTTTAGGTATGCGAAGAGGAAAAAAATTAGTTAAGACCAAAGTTGGGCCCTTGAAGACAGAAACGGGTGAAATTATTATGGGGGACAAGGAACCGGCAGATGAGCTGAACAGGTACGTTGGATCTGTCTTCACTAGGGAAGACACAAACAATCTCCCGATGTAATAGTGGCCAGAGGACCTAGGGTAACAGAGGAACTGAAGGAAATTCACATCAGGCAGAAAATGGTGTTGGGTAAACACTCTTAATTGGAGGCCAATTCTCTGGATTCTTTCAAGAAAGAGTTAGATAGAGCTCTTAAAGATAGCGGAGTCAAGCGATATGGGGAGAAGGCAGAAAAAGGGTACTGATTGTGAATGATCAGCCATGATCACAGTAAATGGCGGTGCTGGGTTGAAAGGTTGAATGGTCTACTCCTGCACCTATTGTCTATTGACTGGGTAATCTTGGCAACCAGTTATAGAAACCACAGAAAAACTAAAGCACAGAAACAGGCCTTTTGGCCCTTCTTGGTTGTGCCGAACCATTTTCTGCCTAGTCCCACTGACCTGCACACGGACCATATCCCTCCATACACCTCCCATCCATGTATCTGTCCAATTTATTCTTAAATGTTAAAAAAGAACCCACATTTACCACCTCGTCTATAGAAACCATAGAAAAACTACAGCACAGAAACAGGCCTTTTGGCCCTTCTTGGATGACTAAAAATGGAAGAAAAAGATAATTTTAAAAAAACAGTTTGTTAGAGCTTTTACAAGTACATAAAAAGGAGGAGCAAAAGCAAACAATGGTTTCTTAAGTCCAGGGATGCGTGTATTCGTATTGGGAAATAAGGAAATGGCAGCGATATTAAACACCTATTTGTATTTGAAAAGACTGACAGCATGCCAAAAGGAGTGGCCGAGTGGCAAAAGAAAATGGGGAGCAGCAGTTATCACGACACAAAAGTTACTTAGACAAGCTAAAGAGACTAATAAATTCCCCAAAACCCAATGGCTAAAATCAAGATTTTTAAAGCAGATTATCCACGATTTTGGATGCATTGGTGGCCTTTTTCCAAAAAAAGAGAGAGAAAGAGCAATAGAACAGCATGTCAATTAGTTCAATATCAGATATCAGAAAATTGCAGGAATCTATTCTTAGAGTGATAACAGCATTTAGGGGAAAAATGATTGGGTGGAGACATTATGGATCTATCAAGAGAATAGAGGTCTTTAACATGCATATTACATTTTTTTGCTTATTACCTAACTGGGTCAATAAAGGCAAACACTTGGTGTGGTATACTTGAATTTCTAGAAGACATTTGATATGATGCAATATGAAATTTACTGCACAACATGAGTAATTGGTGGGTTAAGCGTAAGGTATTAGCATTGATAGAGAATTGTTTAACATCCAAAACAAGAAGTAGGATCAAATAAGTCACCTTTAAGTTGGCAGGCTGTAACCTAGATTGTACTTTAAGGATAAAGGGGTCAAAGGACCTCAGCTATTTCCAATCTGTGTAAGTAGCAAACGAAATCTCAAAGTTGTTTGATACACTACTGGAAATGTATATTGTGAAGAGAACACAGAATATGTAAATTGATATAAGTAAGTTAATGAAAGGGCAAAAAGACAGTGAAAATATCAGAGAAAAATGGAGTAGAATATTTAAGTGGTTTTACACTAAAGAACTGAACAAGTTGGGCATCATCTGTGAAGAGAGGGATAATATTTTGAATGATGCTATTTAATCTGTTCACTTTATTTAAGAAAGGGTAAACTTGTTATGGACAAAGTATTGAACATTCATTTAGTTGGTTTCTAGAAAGGAGGTGTCTTATGAGGATTTATATTCTCGGATTTAGTGAATTGAGAGATGATCATATTGAAACATAAAAGGCTTTGAGATACCCGATAAAGGTGGGCACTGTATGGATGTTGCTTCTAGTGGGGCAATCCAGGACAAGAATTAGAGGATATAATTTCATGGCATTGGGATTAGTCACCCAAGATCAAGATGTGGAGGAATTTCTACTATGGTGTAAAAAATTTTAAACATTCACAACCTTCAGAGAATAGTGGATGCTGAGACACTATATTTTGGTACTGAGTTTTTCAGTTTTAGCTAATTTTAAAAACCAGAAGAGGAATATTTTCCATAATAAAAGTTTGCACTTACCAAAATTGTCGACAGTGCAGTTTGATCCTTGTAGGTTGCAAAATGCAGATATGCAGTAGTCTAATCTAATTGTGGGATGTGGCAGTTCATGACATAATGGTGACCTAAAGAACACCTAATGGTGATATAAGCCTATGGGCAGAAATAAAGTGAAAATCAAATAGTGTGCATGATAATGTGAAAGAAAATGAAGATTTTGCCAAAAAAGTAATAAGGTATATCATGAGCCACAATGCATGTCGGCATACAAGTTGCATTAGTACATTTCTGTATAATCTGTATTGTGATTCTCTGTAAATGAAACCACTGCCCCCTTTCCCATTGAAGCCTGTGTTATAAACAGAGAAACTTTCTTACAGAATGTCTTTGTTTCGTATTAGACCACTTTATCAGCAATTGCAAAGTGACCGACTGGTATTATTTAATAGATGATGCTGAAAGTTAGACTCAGGGAGTGGACAAGGCTTGTGTAAAAGAAACATCAAATTTAGTCAGTTTTTATTTTTAGTCATTCAGTACTGTTGGGCAATAAGATTTGGACGTGACGTCCTCGAATCTGTTGCATTGGCAGTCATAGCTGAGTCTTTCCTTTGCCACTCTCATTGCTGCCCAAGAATATGGCAACAGATTTCTCAGTGTGAGGCAATTTATTTGCTATTAGGGAAAGGGGTGGGATTCTAGTATCAGAGCTCATGAGAGAAAGTTAGTGTAGAAGGAGTTCAGTGGGTATTGGGTTAAATCGTAGTGAATTTGTGAAGATGGAGCAGAGGCCAAGGCATCACTTTAAGGAACTGGCCATAGCTTCTGTGACTCCCCACAATATAACATGTAAGAGAAACTTCCTCACAGATGAAGTACTCTGCGCCCTGAGATGTCAGTTCACATATACTTGGATTGGAGTGGATGTGGCTAATGAGGGACTTACTGTGACTGGTAATCCAATGGTGATGTTATATCCAAATCTTATTGCCTCACAGTGCTGAGTGACTAAAAATGAAAACTGACAAGATTAATTGTTTCTTTCACAATTTGTGTTATTTATTTATTTTCCCCCCACATAAATTCCGTAAGAGCAAATTTTATTCCATATCTTAAATTTTTAGCTAGTGATTTAAAAATTCTGTAGGTGAATTTACATAACCCAAAGACTATAATCCAGGGGCTGCCAATACTGCTGTAATGTCTATTTCTTTCAAACCTGCCTGCTGAATTTAAAATATAGAAAAAGAACAGTACAAGTCCTTCTGCCAATGATAATATGCTAATTTTTTTAATCTACAACATAAATCTTGCTTCCTTCGCACATGGCCCTCAATTTTTCTTTCATCCATGTGCCCATCTTAAGAGTCTCTTAAATTTCTCTATGTAAAAGCACCTACATAGTGCATCATCCATAACATATGTAAAATAGCTCTCTCAACCTTTGGAGCAATAGAGATGTTACAAGCAGAAATCATAATCAAAATGAAAAGAAAACATTTTAGAAGAAGTGGATGTCATTACTGCCTTTTTTTGGATAGTGCAGTTGGGGAAAATGATGGATTAAGTGGATGGACCCCCTTGTCAATATACTTGGGAAAAAAGTAACTACTGCAGCAAGAATTCTGCTGGATATACATCAATTATAAATCACATACCGACCAGATGATTTTGTAAACAACATGCTATGCTTTGCAAATATGGCGAATAATTTTAAAAATAGGTCTACTCTGAGATAACTCAGCTGTATGTATTTTATTCATGTTTCATTGATCATGAAATGCTTTAAGGAAGTGCAAGATCAGACCCAAGGACCTGGAGGAGGTTGCTGCTGACCGTACCACTTGGCAACAGCTGTGTAGGGACAGGGTTCATATTCTGGAGATGGAAAGAACAACCAGTAGACAACAGAAGAGAGTCAGGAGAAATACAGCCGTGGTTGCCACCACTACCACCACCACTACTACATGTACATGTCCCACCTACAATAGAGCTTGTAGGTCCAGGATAGGACTGTATAGTCATCAAAGATCTCACCGTTAAAGGAGTGGACGTCATCATCAGGTTTCGATGGACAACCAAAGAAGATTGATCATAAGAACAAAATGGCAGAAATATGTTTAATATTGGAGTTTGCAAGGATGGAATTCCCATTTTACAGCAACATTGCTGAGAAAATTCACAGCAAATTTAACATATTAACCTCAACATTACTGAAAGTTAAAGCATTCACTGACTGAAGTAATTTAGTTTCTATGCTTAATGAATTTTGCCAAACTCTAATAAGTGAAGAAAAGTGAAACAATAAAAAAATGAAATTTATCTGAGCATTAAATGTTTTCAAAGCTAATATAATTGTAGAGAAATCAGGGGTTAAAGAGATTGGACTAAAACAAATGGAGTAGAGGCCAAAGACCAGAGGATGCTCAATTTAAAATAGTAGAGAAACAGTACGTGGGGGAAGCAGAAACAGTAATCAGCTAGTATTGTACGAGGGGTGACTGATAAGTTCGTGGCCTAAAGTGGAAGGTGATGAGGACAAACTTCAAACTTTCTGCATTTTCACTCAAAGAGTTGAACTGCACGTGCATGTAACGAGAGCTGTTTAACACATCTCCTTCTACCTTAGGCCACAAACTTATCAATCACTCCTGCTGTGGACCCTGGAAGTCCAAGACGCTTTCATTACATGCACATGCAGTTCAACGCTTTCAGTGATAATGCAGAAAGTTTGAAGTTAATAACTCATCTCCTTCTACCTCAGGCCACAAACTTATCAATCACCCCTCCTGTGGACCACTTCTACAAAGAAGGGATCCGTATGCTCCACGACCGCTGGACTATGTGTGTACATGTAGGAGGGGACTATGCTGAAAAGTAAATGTGCTAGGTTTTCTAAAATTGACTCCTTCTACCTTGGGCTACGAACTTATCAATCATCCCTTGTGAGATCCACAAATCAATTTGCATCAGTCAGTGCTGCAGTCATTATTTCTGATTGAAGTTGGCTGTAGAATCAATGTTGCCAATGAAACACAGGAATATGAATTCCATTCAGAGCAAAGCCATTTTCTCAGGTTGGGAAATGGATGATTTAGGAATCATCAAATTAAAATTATGTCCAAGTGATAAAGGATCACGCTAGAAGGAACTTCTTTACATTGATTGCTGTTGAATTATGGAATCACTAATGCATGGAAAACGTCATTAGTTTAGCATAACTACTGATTCAGAGGAAGATACTGGGCAGCTCAAACTGACTTGTTCCTGCACAGGACTAACTTGAGAGAATGACAAATGTTTTCTTCCATGCTACATAACTGTGCAAAAATCCTAATGATGGTCTTGCTGTGGGTAAGTGATACTTCAGCAGGAGTGTGAGAAAATAGTGTGTTTGTCCAAAGTTCAGCTCGGATCCAGCACTATAGCTACTTAGATTTTGGCACTGGCATGTTATCTAGACCTTTTCTTTTGTGCTTCTTCTTGTTTATGGTAATTACCTGCTGAGCCATCTTTATGGTCATCTGTGTTTAGGGTATGATCATTAATGATGAACATAAATCACCAAAAAAATGTACATCCTGATAATAGAATGGTTTAAAAAAACAACTAGTGTAGCTGAAATGCACTTTTAAGCAGTATTAATCTGATCTTTTTAAAATTGACAGATACTATTTAAAACAATGCTGATTTTGTTTACAAAATTCATTAATAGTATTGGATGTTTTATTTTGTTGCAAATTAAAGGAGGTACATATAAATATTTCATCTGTTGTCCTAATTGTTGTTAATCCATTTGTAATGATACATAATGTATTCTATTATAGGAGAAGCCATTGACAAAATCCTTACAAAGGGGAGAAGATCCACAGTTCGACCAGGTAAGTAAAACAAAATTATTGCTAGATGTTCAAATAATTTGTTTTAATAAGGGAGTTTTTCTATTGTTTAACAACTAATAAATGTGTCATTAAGACACAAGAGACTTCCGATCCTGGAATCTGGATCAACACACAAATGCTGGAGGAACTCAATCAGGTGCTCCTATGGAAGGAAATGGGCAACATTCCTTATGTTTCGGTTTGGCCCCAGTAACCTGCTCCATCATAATTGATCATTGGCCTGACTTTAATTTTCCTGCTCTATCTCCATATTTCTTGATTCCCTTAGGATATTATAATCTACCATCCCAGTCTTGACTGATGTTCCTGTACTCTCTGAAATAGAGCATTCTAAAGATTAAAATTATACACAAGGAAGAGATTTCTCCTCATTTCAGTTATAAATACTTATTCAATTACCATGAGATCATGGTCCAAGGTCTAGAATTTCCAATCACACTAAGCAATCTTGTCGAATTTTCTCTGAATTTTAAACAAATTTTTATAGAGAGTAGGGCAACATGAGATGTTAATTGGAGGAAACATAACCATAAGTGAGAAATAAGTACATCATCTTTAATCTATCCTAGAATATTCTACCTACTTTGCATAATGTTTTATATGGTGCCTTTAACATCCCTTTCTGAAGGTCATATAGTGCTTTACTGTTAAAGTAATTATTATAATATCAGTGTTGTAATATAGGAAACTCAGCAGACAAATTTCCACTGTAAGCTCCAACATACTACAGTGTAACGGTGGTTAGATAATCTCTTTAGGAAATGTTGGAGAGGTAAATGTTGACCAGAACATCAGGCTTTGTCTCACAACTCCAGCAACATTGATCTCTGTGTGGAGTTTGCACATTTTCCCTGTGAGGCATGGGTTTCCACATATGCTCCTGTTTTATTCCACATCCTTAAAGCAGGCTTATCTGTTACAATAAATTATCACAGGCTAGATGAGTAGTAGCAGAATCAGGGAAACTGATTTATATTTTTATTTAGAGATACAGCATGGAATAGGTCTGTTTGGCCCACCTGAGGTGCATTGCTTTGCAAAACACCAATTTCACCCTAGCCTAATCACAGGGTAATTTACAATGACCAATTAACCTACTAACCAGTACATCTTTAGAGGGTGGGAGGAAACCAGGACACCCAGGGCAAATACACACACGTGGGAAGAACTACATACTTTTTACAGAGGATGCCAGAATTGAACTCTGACCTCTGACCTCTGACATCCTGAGCTGTAATGGCACCGCACTAACCACTATACTTCTATGTCGTAGAAGAAATTACTCAGAATCAGAATCAGGTTTATTATCGCCGGCATGTGACATGAAATTTGTTAACTTAGCAGCAGCAGTTCAATGCAATACATAATCTAGCAGAGAAAATAATAATAATAAATTTAATTTAATAAGCAAGTAAATCAATTGTGTATATTGAATAGATTTTTAAAACTGTGCAAAAACAGAAATACTGTATTTTTTTTTAAAAAGTGAGGTAGTGTCCAAAGATTCAATGTCCATTTAGGAATTGGATGGCAGAGGGGAAGAAGCTGTTCCTGAATCACTGAGTGTGTGCCTTCAGACTTCTGTACCTCCTGCTTGATGGTAACAGTGAGAAAAGGGCATGCCCTGGGTGCTGGAGTTCCTTAATAATGGACACTGCTTTTCTGAGACACCGCTCCCTAAAGGTGTCCTGGGTACTTTGTAGGCTTGTGTCCAAAATGGAGCTGGCTAGATTTACAACTTTCTGCAGCTTCTTTTGGTCCCGTGCAGTAGCCCCTCCATACCAGACAGTGATGCAGTCTGTCAGAATGCTCTCCATGGTACAGCTATAGAAGTTTTTGAGTGTATTTGTTGACATGCCAAATCTCTTCAAACTCCTAATAAAGTATAGCTGCTGTCTTGCCTTCTTTATAACTGCATCAATATGTTGGGACCAGTTTAGGTCCTCAGAGATCTTGACACCCAGGAACTTGAAACTACTCACTCTCTCCACTTCTGATCTCTCTATTTGGATTGGTATGTGTTCCTTCGTCTTACCCTTCCTGAAGTCCACAATCAGCTCTTTCGTCGTACTGTCGTTGAGTGCCAGGTTGTTGCTGCGGCACCATTCCACTAGTTGGCATATCTCACTCCTGTACGCCCTCTCGTCACCACCTGAGATTCTACCAACAATGGTTGTATCATCAGCAAATTCATAGATGGTACATGAGCTATGCCTAGCTACACGGTCATGTGTATACAGAGAGTAGAGCAGTGGGCTAAGCACACACCCCTGAGGTACACCAGTGTTGATTGTCAGCAAGGAGGATGTGTTATCACCAATCCGTACAGACTGTGGTCTTCCGGTTAGGAAGTCAAAGATCCAATTGCAGAGGGAGGTACAGAGGCCCAGGTTCTGCAACTTCTCAATCAGGATTGTGGGAATGATGGTATTAAATACTGAGCTATTGTCGATGAACAGCATCCTGATGTAGGTGTTTGTGTTGTCCAGGTGGTCTATAGCTGTGTGGAGAGCCATTGAGATTGCATCTGCCGTTGACCTATTGTGGCAATAAGCAAATTGCAATAGGTCCAGGTCGTTGCTGAGGCAGCAGTTCAATCTAGTCATGACCAACCTCTCAATGCATTTCATCACTGTTGATGTAAGTGCTACTGGGCAATAGTCATTAAGGCAGCCCACTTTATTCTTCTTCGGCATTGGTATAATTGTTGCCTTTTTGAAGCAAGTGGGAACTTCCATCCTGTAGCAGTGAGAGGTTGAAAATGTCCTTGAATACTCCTGCTAGTTAGTTGGCACAGGTTTTCAGAGTCTTATCAGGTACTCCATCGGGACCTACTGCCTTGCAAGAATTCACTCTCTTTAAAGACAGTCTAACATCGGCCTCTGAGATGGAGATCACAGGGTCATCAGGTGCAGCGGGGATCTTCACATCTGTAGTTGTGTTCTCCCTTTCAAAGTGTGCACAGAAGATGTTGCGTTCATCTGGTAGTGAAGCATTGCTGCCATTCATGCTATTGGGTTTCACTTTGTAGGAAGTAATGTCTTGCAGACCCTGCCAGAGTTGCCGTGCATCCAATGCTGCCTCCAACCTCGTTTCGAAATTGTACCTTTGCCCTTGAAATAATCCTCTGCAAATCATACCTGGTTTTCTGGTACAGGCCTGGGTTGCTAGACTTGAATGCCATAGATCTAGCCTTCAGCAGACGACATACCTCCTGGTTCATCCACGGCTTTGGGTTTTGGAATGTACAGTAAATCTTTGTGGGCATACACTCATCCACACACGTTTTAATGAAGTCGGTAACAACTGCAGCATACTCATCCAGGTTTGAAGATGAATCTCTGTTCTTCTCCAGATAATTCTTTGCAGTGTTTAAAGTCTACCTGAGAGAACAGATAAGGCCTCAGTTTAAAGCTTCGTATAAAAGTTGACATTTCTATAACTGGAGTGTCAGCCGGGATTTCTGTATTTGGTCTCTGAACTATCATTTGAACCTTTAACTTCCTACATAAGACATGGCTAACTTAAAGAGTAGGGAGAAAACCATACACATCACCATAATTGTTTTGGTGGGCTATACATTGGACAAGTACTTTCCCGTGGAAAGTCTTAATTAATAGCAAGGTGTTACCACCTGTGAGGCAAGTTTTGGTTATGCAATAATCCACAGGTTACAAATAACAAAGATGTTGTTCCTGAGAAAATGGGCACTCCGGAGGAAATAGAGTGTTGTTAACTTGCTGATCTACTGATTGAGTCAAAGGGGCAGTTGTGGATGAGGTGAATTGGAAGGAAAGTGAGACTGAAGTGTTTGATCAACAGCAAATCTGCTTAAGGATAAAGGCTGATGGTAGAAGATGGGAAGAGATCAAAGAGATAACAATGGTGGTCTTGATGAGCCTTTAAAGAACGTCCCTAATGTTGACTGGGACTGCCAGTGTGCTAAGGCATTAGATGGGGCAGAATTTGTTAAGCGAGTTTAAGAAAGTTTTTTTTCAAACAACACATAAATAATTGCAACTACTTCTTTGGACTCTTTCAGCAGGATGAATAAGTTGCCTGCACTCTGTATTTCCCCCAGAGTACGTATTTCATCACAAACAAGATCTTTATTATTTGTAATTAAAGGATTATTGCATTTACAGCAAGGCTTTAACAGGGATTAGCCTCACAGGTGAAAACACCTTGCTATTCTTGAAGCCTTTTCACTAGAAAGTACTGTCTACTATATAGCCCATCAAGAATAGCAATAGTGATGTACGTGGCCTCAATCACATGGTTTTCTCCCTTTTCCTTATGTCAGAGGGGACAACACTCAACCTCCTTTAGGAATAGAGACTGAGAAAACGACAGAAATGTTAGTAGGAAAGCATTTTGGGAACAGTAATCATAACTCTATGTTTAAAATTAATTATGGAAAATAGTAGGATTTTTCCAGAAGGTAAATTTCTCAATTGGGGCAAGCAATTTTGATTGCATTTGATATAGGAGTGCACTTAAGAGAAACATGGGCAAACAGCGGACTAGAGATATTCTTGGCAGATAATGTAATGGGAAATCCTAAGAGATTATATAAGTATATTAACAGGAGAGAAAATCTGGGAAAGAATAGATCCCATTAAGGATGAGTGTGGTTATCTATGTGTGGAGCCACAGGAGATGAGTAAGGACTTAACTGAATATTTCTCATTTGTGCTTACCATGTGAACCAGTGTGAAAATTCAAAAGTTGTAGTGATGGATTATTGAAGGACTGAGTCCAGTGCTCTACCACATGGATTGGTGCTGAGTCTTCTGTTGTTTGTCCTATATATTACCAATTTGAAGAAGAATGTAAGACATATGACTGGTAATCTTCCAGATGGCTCTAAAATCAGTGGTATGGTAGACAGTGAAGAAGAACCCTAATGCGAAGGTTGCCTAAGGTAATATTTGGATCTAGATCAAGTGGGAAAAGGTATGCAGATGGAATTTAACTCAGACATGTCTGAAGTAATGTATGTTGGGAAGTTAAGCTAGAGCAGGACTTGCACAGTAAATGACAGGGCTCAGGGGAGTGTTGTAGAACAGAGAGACCTAGGGGTACAAGTATATAGTCCCTGAAAGTGGTGAGTCAGGTAGACAAAGCTGGTCTAGAAAGCATATGGCATGCTTGCCTTCATCAGATGGGCCATTGAGTATAAGAATTTGGATGTTACGTTATGTCTGTATTTGACATTAGTGAGACCACAGTTGGAGAGAGGGGAGTATAAAGCTAGAGAGCATAAGGTTTAAGGTTAACCTGGATAATGGATACTTGAGAGGCAAGTTTTTCATGCAGTGTGTTATTGGTATATGAAATGAGCTGTCAGAAGAAGTGGTAGAGGTGGGTACAATTACAATATTTAAAATATATTTGGGCAGGTTCACAGATAGGAAAAGTGTGAAGGAATATGGGCCAAATGCAAGGAAATGGGACAAGCTCAGGAAGATACCTTGTCAGCATAGATGAGTTGGGCAGAGAGCCTGCTTCCATGTTAAATAACTCTTTGACTGTTTGGAAATCATGCGTGAATGGGAAGGGGATTTAAGCCTATAAGATTATAAATTATTGATTGGGTCTGAATTTGAGTAATAAAATGCTAAAAGGGAAGATCTGGCAAAGGGACAAAAAAGAAAAGTATTATGATAGAATAGCCTGAGGAAGCAGAAAGGTAGAACTGGTAATGGCTCAAGTATAGAACAGCAGCCAAATATATAATCAAATAACACCAAGCAATTCCATCTGCCAACACTCACATTTTATGGATGTAGTGGGCTGGACAAACTGACCCTCCTGGCAGGCATCTAGAGAGACAGTCAGGTTGCAAGCTGCCAGTAGACATGAGGCCACGTTCCACGTTCGCAAAATGACCAAACAGTCTTTGACAGTCATTAGTTAGCTCTATCAGAGAACTACTGAAAAGGATTCAAATAATTAACATATAAATGTCTCTGATAGAGACATTTAGGGACTATTGAAAAGGATTTAAGTAATTAATCAAATAAAAATACTTAAATATTAATATAACAGGAAAATTTAATATAAAATGTGTTGAAAAAGTAACAAATAGTTCAAAATGTTAAATAAAATAAAACATTTTCCTTTTTCCACAATGTTGTCAATGGAAGATTATTGGTCAAACTTAAAATGTCCAATGGTAGAATAACTTTCTGTCAAACAGAAACTTGCTTTTAAAATGTAACTTTATAACTAGATGTATTAAAACTAAAGCATCATAAATACTAAAATAATAGTTCATTCTAGGAGCAATCATCAATAAGTATTAACTGCTAATATAATTTATTATTTAGTTTAAAAGTACACAGAATATTTTTGGAATGACTATTTTAAAAATATGTATTAGACTACTATTAAGTTAAAATCCAAATGGCAGATTTATCCATTTGAATCTTGTAGTATAGTAAAATCATTGATTTAAAACTATAAATCCTATGTGTAGTTAACTGTCAAGAAGCAAACCTTGGTCAGTTTATTTATGTTAGTGTGTGCCAGTAAAAATAGCACAGTGTTTCATTTGAACAGACAAGTGTATTTTCATGCTGCAATTCCAAAGTCAAAATAACCAGACATATGAGTACACTGAAGTGATAGCTACCAACTGTGTGGATTATATTTATAATGAAAGAAAATGAGCTTTCATTGCAATAAGACTATATTTGCACATATATTAAATCTGCTCCAACTATAACACAAAATTGGGATTTATATTGCCACTGCCTTAAGAGCTAATGTGAATAGGGCTTGTAATTCACAGACTGCCCAGACTCTCCTCCTTTCCTGTTATAAGCATGAAACTCTTGTCGGGTCCACCCTTCCTGCTAAGCCAGTTTATCAAAGAATATTTGACACCTAGCAACTTAAAGCAATAGTAGGAAAGATGGCTCGAACTACAATAATTAAAGTAAATTTCAAAAATGATCTTAACTGAAAAGAGTTACAGGATATAATAGAAGTAATATGTGAATTCAAAATTTGATGCATTGTATTAAGACTTGATATAGATTAGTGAGCCCAGGTGTAATTGATTTTGATCTAAATGTAATTTATTTTGTGCAAAGCTATTAAGGTATTTAACAGTGTATAATCTTTAATCTATTATACTTTTCTCTCCCAGTTGATCAGTTCAATGAGTTCACTTGCAGAATACTGTCTTCCTTCTGTTCTACGAACATTGTTTGACTGGTATAAAAGACAAAATGGCATGGAAGATGAATCTCACGAGTATCGGCCCAGGACAAGCACAAAATCAAAAGGGTAATTTAACTTTATTTTGATGATATTTGTATTCACTCAGGTTGTCTTATGGTTTCCATTCTCCTATTTCTTGATTAGGAACTTAGTCATAAAATGTTTGGATTGTTTACTGAATCAAAGTTACCAATGTGAAAGGATGAAATGTGAAATGTGTCACACATTTGAGGATAAAACTGTGTAGACAGGAAGTCCTTGGCTACTCTTTAATTACATTGAAACACCATTGTTTGTCACTCTGATTATATATTTTTTAAAAGCAACTCATAAAGATTCCTAACTTGGTGTCATCAGGGTTTCTTGTATAGTGTATGAATGTTGCACTTCTAGAAAACCTGCAATGGCTATGTGCACTGTACCTTCTCCAGTCGTCTCAGGAAAAAATGAAGTCTTCTCACCTTGGATATGGAGCAGGTGTTTTCCAACTGTTTTTCTAATTTTCATTTTAATTAAGAAAGGAAAACTTTGCATTTATATAGAACATTTTGCATTCTTAGAATATCAAAAAGCGGTTCAAGCATTGTGTTAATTACTTTCAAAGTATGGCTCTGCTGTTATGTATATTAATTTTATGCTAATTCACACAATAAATTCCCCCTCAGGAAATAATGACATAAATGGTCATTTAATCTGTTTTAGTGTTATTGGTATTGTGCAAAACAAGCTGCATGTAAAACTCCATTCCTGATTTAAATAGTACCATGATGTACTTGATGACCATCTGAACAGGTAGATTTGAATCTTGTTTTGACACATTAACTAAGGATGATAACCCTTATATAGAGTACATCCTTGGTATTGGATTGGAATATTACACTAGAATAGGTCTTCATAAAAAAGCTGGATTTGATGCTATGATTCTCTTACTTAAAGGAAAATTGTTCCATTCTCTAAACTTTGGGAAATGTTTCCACTTTCTGTAAATACATTCATTTGTTTATTCTAATTACTGAGAAAAATAACAAATTTGAGATTATGTAATCTATTATAGGAATAAATACTAAGCAGGTAATTTTAAATGTTAAATGTTGTACATATGCCTTTAATAAATCAATATATGTTGACAAATGTGTTATTAGATAATTCATTTAATTACAAAATGGTTCTAACTTTTGTCGTTTCAGAGATGAACAACAAAGGGACTATCTCCTGGAGAGAAGTGATCTAGCAATTGATTTTATTTTTTCTTTAGTATTAATTGATGTTTTAAAACAAGTAAGCGACAATTTCCTATTTTGTGCTTTATTTTATCTGTTCACATATCTAGAATTGCCTTACTTTCCAATATGGGTTACATTCAAAGTTTACATGTCAACTATAAATTGCCTTCCTTAAAATGACTCTGATTTTGTTACAGTCGTTGAAGTTGTAATTCAAAAGTGTTATGATACTTACCTAATTCATTATTATCCAGTCATTTACTTCCTTTGAATACTGTGTTTCAACATTGAATTACAGAAACTGGAACACTCTTTTGCTCTCAGGATGAGGCTTTTCATTCTAGGACAAGGGAGATGTCTTCCTTTTTTAAAGAAAGGGGCTTCCCTTCCTCCACTATCAACTCTGCTCTTAAACGCATCTCCCCCATTTCACGTACATCTGCTCTCACTCCATCCTCCCACCACCCCACTAGGAATAGGGTTCCCCTGGTCCTCACCTACCACCCCACCAGCCTCCGGGTCCAACATATTATTCTCCGTAACTTCCGCCACCTCCAACAGGATCCCACCACTAAGCACATCTTTCCCTCCCCCCCCCCGCATTCCGCAGGGATCACTCCCTATGCGACTCCCTTGTCCATTCGTCCCCCCCATCCCTCCCCACTGATCTCCCTCCTGGCACTTATCCGTGTAAGCGGAACAAGTGCTACACATGCCCTTATACTTCCTCCCTTACCACCATTCAGGGCCCCAAACAGTCCTTCCAGGTGAGGCAACACTTCACCTGTGAGTCGGCTGGGGTGATATACTGCGTCCGGTGCTCCCGATGTGGCCTTTTATATATTGGCGAGACCCGACGCAGACTGGGAGACCGCTTTGCTGAACCCCTACGCTCTGTCCGCCAAAGAAAGCAGGATCTCCCAGTGGCCACACATTTTAATTCCACATCCCATTCCCATTCTGACTTGTCTATCCACGGCCTCCTCTACTGTAAAGATGAAGCCACACTTAGGTTGGAGGAACAACACCTTATATTCCGTCTGGGTAGCCTCCAACCTGATGGCATGAATATCGACTTCTCTAACTTCCGCTAATGCCCCACCTCCCCCTCGTACCCCATCTGTTACTTATTTTTATACACACATTCTTTCTCTCACTCTCCTTTTTCTCCCTCTGTCCCTCTGAATATACCCCTTGCCCATCCTCCGGGTCCCCCCTCCCTTGTCTTTCTTCCCGGACCTCCTGTCCCATGATCCTCTCGTATCCCCTTTTGCCTATCACCTGTCCAGCTCTTGGCTCTATCCCTCCCCCTCCTGTCTTCTCCTATCATTTTGGATCTCCCCCTCCCCCTCCAACTTTCAAATCCCTTACTCACTCTTCCTTCAGTTAGTCCTGACGAAGGGTCTCGGCCTGAAACGTCGACTGCACCTCTTCCTAGAGATGCTACCTGGCCTGCTGCATTCACCAGCAACTTTTATGTGTGTTGCTTGAATTTCCAGCATCTGCAGAATTTCTGTTGTTAACACTCTTTTGTATGTAGGAAGGGAATTCCCATAGCAAAACATGTGTGTGACAGTGTTTGGAATAATGTCAACCATAGAAATTTTAACTTGCATCAACATAAGTGTAAACTAGATAGAGCATATAAACCATTTATAGCCTGAAATTCAGCCACTGGACTCACTGAGGATAGTCTTAATGAAGGCCAGGCTACATAGAAATTGCTTCTCAGGAAAGTCACATTAGCAAGGCCCATACCACATATTTGCTACCATTTAATTCGGCTGAGAAGTTGTAGGTTCCAGATAGGCACTCTTCTGCTCAGGTTTTGAAGACCTTAGGCTTTTGAGTCATAACAGATCATTTGGGAGAAGCTGATCTCAGAGGCAGGATATGTTGCTGGTTGGTCAGAAATTTTCATTTAATCTTAGTGGCATTTTGGAAGATCAGAAGCTCTCTTGCTCTACCAGCACTATAAAGAGAGGGAAAAAAATCACCCTTTTTGTAAAGCCATGAATAAGCTGCTCAGCATTTGGTGTAGCTAAGCCCAAAAAGGAGTTTCTGCAATTTATAATTTAAAAAAATGAATCCCAAAACCTCTAGAAAACTTATTTACATATTTAAACAGTTTTCCAAAGGCCTTTATTTGAAGGGCTGAGTTTTCATTTCAAGACCTTCCAAAAGATTAAACTTAAACTTTAAAGGGGATTAAAGGGCTTGTGCCCAATTTGTCTTGCAAAGTAACAGTTTTCCAGACTGGAAGTAAATAAGTGAAAAAGCATTACAATATGTTCTGTTTAACTAAATTAAACTGCATTTCTTTTCTGTTTCAGATTTCACTTCATCCTGTACCAGACAACCTGGTCCATGAAGTTATTAATTTAGCATTCAAGCACTTTAAATATAAAGAGGGGTAAAATACATGCATTTTCATTATTTATTTAATTCTCATTTTAAAATATGTTTATTGTTGGCCTTAAATTATTCTCATTTTTATTTATTTAGTTACCTCGGCCCTAACACTGGAAATATGCATCTAATAGCTGATTTATATGCAGAAGTCATTGGCGTTCTGGCACAATCAAAGTGAGTGCAGCATTACTTTTTATAGTGAACAATAAATTTTGGTTACACCATTCTTGGAAAAAGATTATTCACGTGTTATCAAGAATGTTTTAACACAGTAACTGCAATGCCCTCTCAAAATTAGATTATAGACCTTTCTTCAGAGCCTGCTATCACTCTACTGGAGGTGCAGCATAAAAACCAAAGCTAATTTTAGTTCTCAGTTGGCATGTGGGAGGAGCAGCTGCCAATCTAGCATGGGATCAGAGATCTAACGGAGTTTATCTGCCTCTCCTTACTGGAGTCCTGCCATTTAGCTGACCAACAATTTCCAATAGAATATGACAGCTGCTTGATGAAAATTAGATGGCAAAGGAGATTTTTTTCTTCATTGCAGGAGGTTTTAAGTATAGGAGAAGAATAACATTACAATTATGCAATGCTTTGGCAAGACTGTACCTGTATTAATATGTACAATTCTGATTGCATCATTGAAGGAAACGTGTTGTATATTTGCCATTGAGGAGTTCAACATATTCAGTAGACTAATTCGGCCTATCTTTACTGCTTTAGAAGCATTAAAATAGATGTTGTTAAAATATATAAAGTTCTGACAGGGATCAGGAATTTGCAGTTCTTGACCAGAGGTCATAGTTTTAGGATATGAGATTAGGGATTTAAGACTGAGATGAGAGAAGATTTTCAATTTAGAGGACAATAACCTTGTAGAATTATTTATCATGGACGCTGATGAATATAATTAAGACAATGGACTTCTAGACACATAGTACATTTATAGGATATGCTGAGAGATTTAGAATATGATTATGAGATAGAGGGTGGATCATGATTGTATTGAATTGCAGAAGAGTCTCAAAGGGCCAGATGGCCTGTTTCTGCTTTTTCGACATTTATGTATTCCATGTATTGATCAGAATATCAGTTTATTTTAGTACAATTAATAATTGTTATACTTGTCACCAGCATTTTAAAACCTCAACCATAAATTAGTGTGAGTTCTAAAAACTAATTTTATCATTTGATCCTTTTTGAATCATGGTATTGTGGTCTGATTTTAATTTGACATAGCGATTAGAATTAAATCAGCCTGAGCTGCAGATAGGTCTATAAAGTATTGCTATAACTTGTACCTTCCAAAACAAAACAGAAGATAATAATGCATAGAATAACGTACTTCACCTTGTAGGTTTCCAGCTGTGAAAAAGAAATTTATGTCGGAACTTAAAGAACTACGTCAGAAAGAACAGAGCCCACATGTAGTTCAAAGCAGTATTAGCCTTATAATGGGCATGAAATTCTTTCGAATTAAGATGTATCCTGTGGAAGACTTTGAAGCCTCTTTTCAATTTATGCAGGTAATTAACTTAGATATTGAAGCTGGTTTATCTGTATTAAATATGCAGTCATTCTTTAGTAATTTATGTAAAATGATATATAATACCATCAAAGAGGGAGGAGTGGAACTCTAATTCCACTGTGTAACTGCAATAGGCAATTAATTGGCAGGACAAGTCAATGCCTTTTTTTTCACCTCAATGATTTATCATGAGCATATTTTTCAGCTGGTGGACAACATCTTGGTATTCAGGCAGAAGAGTTTCTGGAGAATCTCGTGCTCAAGTAGTAGGAAAGAACGAACATATATTTGTCCAGGCTTTTTACGTATGATTTGGAGGTGCTATATGAAAGATCTTGCGAAATAAATTGAACGTTCTCTTCTCCTATAACAGACATTCACCATAACAGGCAAAATTGTAGGCCAGAGTTGAGATCACAGTCTGAGATTTAAAGCAACACTACATCACAAAAAGATACAAATGCAGGAAAGCACGTCTTGCCAGGTTCTACCCCACTGTTATAAAACTATTAAATGGTTTTCTGATATGATAGGATGGGCTTTGACCTCACAATCTACATCATTGTGAACTTGCACTTTATATTCTGCCTACTCTGCACTTCCTCTGTAGCTATTACAGTTTATTCTGCATTGTTATTTTACTTTATTTTTCCTCAATGCCCTTTATAAACAGTATGCAAGACTTTTTCACTTTATCTCAGTACATGCCACGATAATAAACCATTTTCAATACCAAAATACATACTTGAAGAAAAATATCCAGGCAATGGGATGGAAAGGTAAATCAGGCAGGTTCTAAAACCTTGTTAGCAGTTCATAGTGGGTTCCTTTTACAGTAAGGAAAAACATTGTTATTTCACCCCTTGTTACTATTAACTAATAATTAGTAAAATACAAACTAGACGTTTTAAGGAAATAGCCTCTCATATTTATTTTAAGCAGTTGTCAATAGCTTCCATTAAAGATATGAGCCCTAGTAGTTTTATTTCTGTGCATCTTCACTGGGTTGATGAGCAAATAAAAGGAAATTTTCCTGACCAGTTCCAGAGGTGATTCACTTGAACATGGCAGATGATTCTTCAGCATCTGACATGCAGATAATAATATCATAGATTGTGCAGTACATGTTTTGAACAGTACCAATGAAAACTGCAGCTCTTGGGGGTAACCAATGATTTTTGTTACAACTAACAAATAAACCTGTAAGTTTCTGAGAGACACGGGGGACTATTGGCTCAGTTTGTTATATGACAAAGGGCCTAGATATACTGAAAAGAGCAGTGTCCCCCCCACCCTTTCTTTTTTTCTTGCCTTGGCATATTTTTCTAGTTTTATCCCACTGCTGCCCTGCAGAGACTTCTTTTCCCAGCAGTCAGCATAGAACGGTGTGACAAGTGAACCCTACATAGAAATTCCAGCCAATGTACTCTTTTAGCATGTACAACTTTTTGTGTATTTGTGGCCAGTTTTCTATGTTTTGGAGAGATTGAATTTGATGCAAAAAGTTGGGCCCAGCATATTTATTTCACTAGCAGAAAAAAAATCTTAAATTCAGGACCTAAATCTCTGAAAAAATTTTGCTTTTCCTATTTTCTGGTTTATATAGTTTTGCAGTTAAAGTTTAAAAAATGTCAAACTACTGACAGAAACAAATCTGCGATTTATTTGGTTAAGCAACAGTGCTCTTATTTTTAATTTCATTTCTTTCCTTAGGAATGTGCACAGTATTTTTTGGAAGTTAAGGACAAGGACATTAGGCATGCACTGGCTGGGCTTTTTGTGGAAATATTATTTCCAGTAGCTGCAGTGAGTATAATAAATCACTTGTATATTAAATGCTAAGTAAGTTGTACATCATGTAAATTGCATTATTTTTCATGTTTTTAAGGCGGTTAAAAATGAAGTAAATGTACCTTGTCTTCGAAACTTTGTGGAGAGCCTCTATGACACAACATTGGAATTGTCAGCACGGAAAAAGCATTCACTGGTATGTATACTCTTGCTTATACTGATACAGAATGTTCAAATATTTATCCTTTAGGAACTTGGTACAGTAATAGGTTGTATGTTACACAAAAGCCTAAGAAAGTAGGAACAGGAGTAGGCCACCCAATCTATCAGGCCTACCATGTCATTCAATATGATCACAGCCAATCTACCCAGGCCTCAACTTTTGCTCTGTGCCAGATCCCCAGAGACCTTGAAGCATTGATCTTTCAAAAATTTACTTAAATACTTACAAAAAATTTCAGAGATTCACTATCCTCTTGAGAAGAATGTTGTAAATATTACAGTTTTAAATGACAGTCTCCTTTTCTTGAAACTGTGTCACCTCATTTGAAGCTCTCCTACAAGTAAAAACATCTACCCTTAGAACTTGTATGTTACAATAAGATTTCCCTAATTGTTCTGAGCTCCAAAGGATTCAGACTCAGGAATTGACCTAGGAATTAACATAATGGATTTCTAATGGACCATCTCCATACTACTATATCCTTCTTTAGACAGGGACCAAAACTGAATGTGGTAGTCCAGGTGTGGCCTCACCAACATCTTATACAATTGTAACAAAATTGTAATAGTTCTAAATTCTGTACATTAAAGGTCAACATGCCTTTGTTGTCTGAAGAACCTGTTACACCTGCCTGCTAACAAGAACACTGTCAATAGTTGCATCAATAGTTTTAGAGTTTGAGAGTTTTAATCTTATCTGTGTTATCTGGAATGTATGGGATATTAGAGGACCTCAAGTATATCATAACATGACAAAGGAACATGACACTGAAGTGTCCATTATCTTGAAGAATATGTGTAATGTAAAATATGTGGTGAAAGGTTTTGCTTTTGCTAACATTTTAATAATTTGTAATGATTCCAGATGAATTAAAATAAACAGAACAAAACAATGTTTTAAAATTAAATGAAATGACTATGCTTACCACATTCCCTGCATTATTAAGCGATGAGTGTGAGAGACCTGTCACTGTAAACTGATTTTATCTTGTTCCAGATTTTGACACCAAAACCTCCAATGTTTGCTGTCATTACTCTGAAACTGGCAGCAATTTTACAAGAGAGAAAGCAAGTTAGTTTTAAAATACAGCAGCTATGAAGAGAGGGATGGGTGGGACATAAGGGAAAATGTGTTTGGGTAAAGTTACGGTTAGCATGGGAATTACCTGTGATGGTCAGAGAGAGTGAGAGAAAAAAAAAGAAAGAAAACTGAATTAAGTAGAAAGAAAGAAGCATGAGGTTGTGAAATGCAGAGCTTTAGGACATGCTACACTAATGGAGAGAAGGGGAAGAAAGTCCTGATGAAGCGTCTTAGCCCGAAATGTCAACAGTTCATTCATTTCCATAGATGTTTTCTGACCTGCTGAGTTCCTCCGGCAGTTTACATGTATTTCTTTGGATTACCAGCATCTGCAGGATCTCTTGTGTTTAAAAAGAGAAGAAGTGGTCAGCTCTGATACAGACAGAGAGAATAAGTTTTAAAAAATTGAGCTTTTGTCAAATTTGTTAGCTAGTCCAGAAGGCTGTGGCATGCTGAGATAGAAACTGAGGCACTGTTCCTTTCACTTGATTTGGACCTTGTTATAACAGTGTGGGGTGCTACAGAACGATGGATAGAGTGGGAGCAGGGTGAAGAATTAAAGTAGCAGGTAACAGGAAGATCTGAGTCTTCCTTTAGGCGATCACCTAATCTGCGTTTAATTTGTCCAATGTAGAGGCGATGACATAGTGAAGGGTGAATGCAATATGCTAGAATGAATGATTTCTCAGTGAGTCACTGCTTTACTTGGAAGTACAAATTAAAGGACAGCTGCACTTGCATGGGGACTGCAGGAACTGTAACACCTGTCTTTCCCATAATCCAGGAACCCAGACTAACTGTCTAATTACACAGAGAACTGACAAAACTAGCAGGGGCCAAAATCTGACAAAGAATAGAAAAGTCAGATGCTTCGCTAAAAATCCAAAATGTAAGCAGAGGTTATTAGACATAAACACTTGAGCATTAACTGTACACAAAATGGTAGAGGAACTCAGCAAGTCAGGCAGCATCTACGGAACAGAGTAAACAGTCAATGTTTCAGATGAGACCCCTCATCAGGACTCAAAGAAGGGGACAGAAGCCAGAATAAGTAAGTGGGAGAAGAGGGAGGAAGTTATAGGCTGATGGTCTTTCATGACCGTCAAAAGATTTGCAATTTTTTGGTCCACAGAAAGTTGTCAGCTGAGTACGTTTATCTAGCAATTTCAATATTTACGTCACCCTGATAGATTAACCAACCAAAAGCACATTGTCTTTTATGAGTCCCTGTCAGAGAACATTTTGGAGAAACTAACTTCAGATTATGAAAGTGTATTCTCCCCCTCCCCCTCTCTCCCCCTCCCCCTCCAAATTAAACACACACATAAAATGATGTCTCATGTTTTATTTGTTTATTCCATAGGCGTTGTTTCCTTTGGTCACTTGCCTTCTCTGTGTCAGCCAGAAGCAATTCTTTCTAATTCGATGGCATATCTTCCTGAACAACTGTTTGTCCAATCTCAAAGTTAGTAAAATGGTTCTCGACAATTATCTTGAATGTGTACATGTAGTGATTTAAGGATAGAATTTTTTTACACTTCCTTTGTAATATGCAGCCCTTAAGTCAATTTGTTCAGTTTGTTCAGAATTGCACTGACTCTTCATTATGAATGCATGAGACTTGAGTCAGTGCAATTCTGAACAAATTGAGCAACGGAAGTTATGGCCCTGTCACAGACAAGACTAGAACAATATTGTTTCGGCCACATGCAGTAACTTCATTACAAAATACTGAAGTATTGTATGTTTGTATATGTAATGTACAGTACTGTAGTTTATAAACTTTGCAGTTGCCTATTTCCACAGGGATCTGAAATTCTACTTGCATTTAACAAACCTTGGTGCAACCTCTAGGTGTCTGCCTAACAACTGCAACTGGTATTTGATTATTATACTGGTTACTAAGAATATGGAGTCTCAGAGGAAGATGAGATGCCTTAGTTTGCTTTGGTTATTCTGATTGGTTTAATTTCCAGGTTTCTAGTCCCACCCATATAGTGCCACATGTGTTTCTTTAGTGCTGAAGCTTGATGTTTTTACTATGTTGCATATAATTTTATCAGATAATGTATAATTGTGACAGAGTAAAATATGCAGAACTGTTAAAAAATTTATTCAATTCCTCATTGTTAATACAAAAAGTTTTAAAATGGAGCATTCTATTTGGTAAATAGTTAAATTGTCTGCCTGACATGATGCTCAGCCATACACACCATGAAGTTCAAAACTTATTTCAGAATTAATATCTTATTACAACAGAACATGTAGACTTAATATTAATCATTAACTTCTTTTGTAGAATAAGGATCCCAAAATGGCTCGTGTTGCACTAGAATCCTTGTACAGATTATTGTGGGTCTACATGATCAGGATCAAATGTGAAAGCAATAATGTGACACAGAGGTAATAGAATTCTGCTGTATTAAAATAGTATGATCAGCATGCCACATTTTGAAAAAGTCTGGTTTGGTCAAATGTTTGTTTTGCACTTCATGTGAGTCTACATTTCAATAACTTTACTTTTTAACCAAACAATTTATATAAAAATTGACTATTCTCACAATTAACTTTAACATAAGCATGAATAATAAAAATTTTCTTATGATTTAAGATACTGAATAATCATTTATTATGTTTGCATTGCTGTAAAAACATAAGGAAAGGGAAAAAGGATAATGTACTGCTTTTAAGAACCAGAGATCATTGGATATACCTGTAATATTACATTTTTGCACAATCAAATCAAAATATTCTTTTTAAGGATAATTTGTACTAATAATTAGCATACAGATTTTGAGTGCTGGATTGGTAGGTTTTCTGGACTGTTGGATGTTACTCCTGTTAATACAGCAGCATGTTACGCAGTAGAAAAATAAATTTTACAGTGAGTTTCAGAATCAGGTTTAATATCATTGGAATATGTCGTGAAATGTGTTATGTAGCAGCAGGGCATTGCAATACATAATAATAAAAACTTAATTATGTTAAGAAGTTATATATATTTTAAAAGTTTAATTAAATAAATAGTGCAAAAAGAGGAAAAAAAGTAATCCATTCAGAAACCTGATGACAGAGGAGAAGAAGCTATTCCTGAATCATTGAGTGTGTGTCTTCAGGCTCCTGTACCTCCTCCTTGATGGTAGCAATGAGAAGTGGCCATGTCCTGGATGTGGGGGTGGGGGTGGTGGGGGGGGGAGTGTTCCTTAATGATGGAAGTTGCCTCTTTCAGACATCACTCCTTGAAGATGTCCTGGATGATGAGGAAGCTAGTGTCCATGATGGAGCTGATTGAATTTACAACTTTCTGCAGCTTACTTCAACCTTATGCAGTGCCCCTTCCCCCTCTCTCGCCACCCCAGCCAGACGGTGATGCAGCCAGTTAGAATGCTCTCTGTGGTACATCTGTAGGAACTTGCAAATGTCTTTGGTGACATGCCAAATCTCCTCAAGCTCCTAATAAGATATTGACACCCACAAACTTGAAATTTTACACCCTCTCCACTTGTGATCCCACAATGAAGACTGGTCTATGTCTCTTTGCTTTAACCTTTCTAAAGTCCACAATTAGTTTGGTCTTACTGACGTTGAGTGCAAGGGTATTGCTGCAACACCACTCAATCAGTTGATCTATCTCCTGTACACCTTCTCATCACCATCTGAAATTCTGCCAACAATACTTATGCCGTCAGCAAATTTATAGATGTCATTTGAGTTGTACCTAGCCACACAGTCATGGATGTGGGGAGAGTAGAGCAGAGTTGCTAAGCACAAATCCTTGAGGTGTGGCAATGTTGATTACCAGCGAGGTGGAGATAGTATTTCCAATCCACACAGACTATAGTCTTCCAATGAGGAAGTCGAAGATCCAGTTGCAGAGGAAGGTACAGAGGCCCTGGTTTTGGAACTTTTTGATCAGAGCTATAGGAATGATTGTGTTAATGCTGAGCTGTAGTCAGTAAACAGCAGGCTGATGTAAGTATTAGTATTATGCAGGTGATCCAAGAGCACGTGAAAAGCCAATGAGATCATGTCTACTGTAGACCTATTGTGATGATAGGCAAATTGCAGTGCTTGCAGGTCCTTGCTTAGGCGTGAGTTGATTCTAGCCATAACCAACCTCTCAAAGCACTCACCCTAGATGTGAGTGCTACTGGATGGTAGTCATTAAGAGAGTTCATTCTGCTCTTCTAGGCACTGGTATGATTGTTGCCCTTTTGAAGCAGGTGGGGACTTCCGACCGTAGCAATGAGAGACTGAAAATGTCTTTGAACACACCTGCCAGTTGATTCAAAGCCTCACCAGATACACCATCAGGGGCCTGTCACCTTGCAAGGGTTCTACCTCCTGAAAGACATTCTGACGTCAGCCTCGGAGACAAAAGTCACAAGGTTACCAGATGCTGCAGGTGTCCTCATACCTGTAGTTTTATTCTCCCTTTCAAAATATGCATAAAAGACACTGAGCTCCTCTGGGAGTGAAGTATTACAGCCATTCATGGTGTTGGATTTCGCTTTATAGGAAGTAATGGCCTGCAAACCCTGCCAGAGTTGATGTGCTTCCGATTCTACCTCCAACCTCAACTGGAATTGTTCTTTTGCTTTTGAGATAGCCCTCCGTAAGTTAGGCCTGGCTTTTGTATATAGTTTGGATCACTAGACTTGAATGCCACGGATCTAGCCCTCAGCAGACTATGAATCTCTTGGTTCATCCATGGCTTTTGATTCTGGTATGTACCGTATGGTCTCGTAGGCACATGCTGATCCACACAGGATTTAATCGAATCAGTGACAACTGTGGCATATTCATTCAGACTCGAAGAGGAATCCATGAATATTGTCTAGTCTACTGACTCAAAACAGTCCTGTAAGCGCTTCTCTTCCTCCCTTGTCTATACCTTCTTGATCCTTTGTACTGGTACTACTGCAATATTCAGTCTCTGCTTATACTCGGGAGTAGAAGTACAGCCAGGTATTCGGACTTTCCAAAGTCTAGGTGCAGGATGGCATGGTAAGTGATCCTGATGGTGATATAACAGTGGTGAAGTGTGTTGGCTCCTCTGGTTCCACAGGTGATATGTTGGTGGTAGTTATTCAGACAACTTTTTCAAGTTGACCTGTTAAAATCCCCTAAAATGATGGGGAAGACATCAAGGTGCATTGTTTCATACCTGTTGATTATGTCGTTCAGTTCTTTTAGAGCCTGTTTGACACAGGCCTGAGGTGAAATGTACACCGCTATCAAGATGATGGCTGAAAACTCCTGTAGCAGATAAAATGGACGACACTTGATCCACGTCAAGTGAGCAGGACTGCGACAGAACCGTTACACTTGTGCACCATGAGGAGTTATTAATAAAGCAGACTCCACCTCCTCTGCCTTTGAAAGACTCTTGGTGGTGAACTGTGAAGCCTGCGAGCTGTATTGCTGCATCCAGAATGGTGAGGTATAGCCAAGACTCCGTGAAACAAAAAACACAACAGTCTCTGATCTCTCTGGTGCAAGAGTCTTGCTCTGAAGTATTAATTTTATTTTACAGTAACTGTACATTGCCATCAGAATAGACGGTAATAGAAGTCAAAGCCATCTTCTCCTTAAACAAACTTTTAATCCAGCGCAAACAACAGGAATTCTGCAGATGCTGGAAATTCAAGCATCACACATCAAAGTTGCTGGTGAACGCAACAGGCCAGGCAGCATCTGTAGGAAGAGGTGCAGTCCACGTTTCAGGCCAAGACCCTTCGTCAGGACTAACTGAAGGAACAGTGAGTAAGGGATTTGAAAGTTGGAGGGGGAGGGGGAGATCCAAAATGATAGGAGAAGACAGGAGGGGGAGGGATAGAGCCAAGAGCTGGACAGGTGATAGGCAAAAGGGGATACGAGAGGATCATGGGACAGGAGGTCCGGGAAGAAAGACGGAGGGGGGGGGTGACCCAGAGGATGGGCAAGAGGTATATTCAGAGGGACAGAGGGAGAAAAAGGAGAGTGAGAGAAAGAATGTGTGCATAAAAATAAGTAACAGATGGGGTACGAGGGGGAGGTGGGGCCTTAGCAGAAGTTAGAGAAGTCGATATTCATGCCATCAGGTTGGAGGCTACCCAGACGGAATATAAGGTGTTGTTCCTCCAACCTGAGTGTGGCTTCATCTTTACAGTAGAGGAGGCCGTGGATAGACATGTCAGAATGGGAATGGGATGTGGAATTAAAATGTGTGATCTCCCTCTGGCACTTATCCGTGTAAGCGGAACAAGTGCTACACATGCCCACTGATCTCCCTCCTGGTACTTATCCGTGTAAGCGGAACAAGTGCTACACATGCCCTTACACTTCCTCCCTTACCACCATTCAGGTCCCCAAACAGTCCTTCCAGGTGAGGCAACACTTCACCTGTGAGTCGACTGGGGTGATATACTGCGTCCGGTGCTCCCGATGTGGCCTTTTATATATTGGCGAGACCCGACGCAGACTGGGAGACCGCTTTGCTGAACATCTACGCTCTGTCCGCCAGAGAAAGCAGGATCTCCCAGTGGCCACACATTTTAATTCCACATCCCATTCCCATTCTGACATGTCTATCCAAGGCCTCCTCTACTGTAAAGATGAAGCCACACTCAGGTTGGAGGAACAACACCTTATATTCCGTCTGGGTAGCCTCCAACCTGATGGCATGAACATCGACTTCTCTAACTTCCGCTAAGGCCCCACCTCCCCCTCGTACCCCATCTGTTACTCATTTTTATGCACACATTCTTTCTCTCACTGTCCTTTTTCTCCCTCTGTCCCTCTGAATATACCTCTTGCCCATCCTCTGGGTCCCCCCCCCCGCCTTGTCTTTCTTCCCGACCTCCTGTCTCATGATCCTCTCATATCCCCTTTTGCCTATCACCTGTCCAGCTCTTGGCTCTATCCCTCCCCCTCCTGTCTTCTCCTATCATTTGGGATCTCCCCCTCCCCCTCCAACTTTCAAATCCCTTACTCACTCTTCCTTCAGTTAGTCCTGACAAAGGGTCTCGGCCTGAAACGTCGACTGCACCTCTTCCTACAGATGCTGCCTGGCCTGCTGCGTTCACCAGCAACTTTGATGTGTGTTGCTTTAATCCAGCGCAGCATCCTCTCTTCCACTATCTTAAAGGGGGCCAACACTTATAACCAGAGACTGCCATCCGAGATCTGTCGTCTTTGAGTAGCGATTGGTTTTTTTAAACGATTTAAAAGGATGTTGCTTGCTGCATTGTCTGTGGCTGTAGCTGTGGATTTCAGCTGTAGCAGTCTAAACGGGAATAATTGAAGATTTCTAGCAGAGCTGCTTGCACAAGTTGCCTTCTTAATGGCGCCTTTGAAAGCCACTGAGTTTAAAGGGAGCCAAGAAACAGGCTGCAGTGTGTTTAAAAAGAAGTATATGAATGCATCCTGAGTAAGTTTAAAATGAGCATGGAAACCACTGCTCTGATGAGCTCAAAGGGAGCATGGGACCTAGTGAATTAAAAATAAATGTGTAACAAGCCCTAGTGAGTTTACAGGGAGTTCAGGAATTGGGGCCCTACTGACTTCAAAGGGAGCTTGGTAATGCAGCTCTGGTGCATTTAAGGGACAGCAGAAACAGAACGAAGTGAGCCACATGCTGAACCAATGATATTTACAATCTGGACAATATAGGAAGACCAGAGACATCTGTATAATTCAGAATATTGCATGAGCAGGCCGGGGAATTACACACAGAGAGTCGAGACTCCAGATCTATCAAAAACACACCAGGTGTTTAACTAACCATGGAGGTCAACACTATTACAAAAGAACTGAGAAATTCTAAGGGTAGAAAGACCCTAATGGGAGTTATCTACAGGCCCCCAAACAGCAGTCTGGATGTAGGGTGTAAGTTGAATCAAGAGTTAAAATTGGCATGTTGCAAAGGTAATGCTACAGTTGTTATGGGGGATTTCAACATGCAGGTAGACTGGAGGAATCAGGTTGGTACTGGACCCCAAGAAAGGGAGTTTGTGAAGTCCCTCCGAGATGGATTCTTAGAACAGCTTGTACTGGAGCCTACCAGAGAGAATGCAATTCTAGATTTAGTGTTGTGCAATGAACCGGATTTGATCAGGGACCTCGAGGTAAAGGAGCCATTAGGAGGTAGTGACCATAATATGATGAGTTTTAATCTACAATTTGAGAAGGAGAAGGGAAACTCGGAAGTGTCAGTATTACAGTTGAACAAAGGGAACTATGGTGCTATGAGGGAGGAGCTGGCCAAAGTTCAATGGAACAATACCCTAGCAGGGATGACGGTAGAACAACAATGGCAAGTGTTTCTGGGAATAATGCAGAAGGTGCAGGATCAGTTCATTCCAAAGAAGGAAGATCCTAAAGGGAGGCCGTGGCTGACAAGGGAAGTAATAGACAGTATAAAAATAAAAGAGAAGAAGTATAACATAGCAAAGACGAGTGGGAAGCCGGAGGATTGGGAAACTTTTATAGAGCAACAGAAGGTAACTAAAAAGGCAATACGCGGAGAAAAAATGAGGTACAAAGGTAAACTAGCCAAGAATATAAAGGAGGATAGTAAAAGCTTCTTTAAGTATGTGAAAAGGAAAAAAATAGTTAAGACTAAAATTGGGCCCTTGAAGACAAAAACGGGTGAATTTATTATGGGGAACAAGGAAATGGCAGACGAGTTGAACAGGTACTTTGGATCTGTCTTCACTAGGGAAGACACAAACAATCTTCCAGATATAATAGTGGCCAAAGGACCTAGGGTAATGGATGAACTGAAGGAAATTTATATTAGGCAGAAAATGGTGTTGGATAGACTGTTGGGTCTGAAGGCTGATAAGTCCCCAGGACCTGATGGTCTGCATCCCAGGGTACTTAAGGAGGTGGCTTTAGAAATCATGGACGCATTGGTAATCATTTGCCAATGTTCTATAGATTCAGGATCAGTTCCTGTGGATTGGAGGGTGGCTAATGTTGTCCCTCTCTTCAAGAAGGGAGGGAGAGAGAAAACAGGGAATTATAGACCGGTTAGCCTGATGTCAGTGGTGGGAAAGATGCTGGAGTCAATTATAAAAGATGAAATTATGACACATCTGGATAGCAGTAACAGGATTGGTCCGAGTCAGCATGGATTTACGAGGGGAAATCATGCTTGACTAATTTTCTGGAATTTTTTGAGGATGTAACTATGAAAATGGACAAGGGAGAGCCAGTGGATGTAGTGTACCTGGACTTTCAGAAAGCCTTTGATAAAGTCCCGCATAGGAGATTAGTGGGCAAAATTTGGGCACATGGTATTGGGGGCAGAGTACTGACATGGATTGAAAATTGGCCGGCTGACAGAAAACAAAGAGTAGCGATTAACGGGTCCCTTTCAGAATGGCAGGCGGTGACCAGTGGGGTACCGCAGGGTTCAGTGCTGGGACCACAGCTGTTTACAATATATATTAATGATTTAGATGAGGGAATTAAATGTAACATTAGCAAATTTGCCAATGACACAAAGCTGGGTGGCAGTGTAAAATGTGAGGAGGATGTTATGAGAATGCAGGGTGACTTGGACAGGCTGGGTGAGTGGGCAGATGCAGTTTAATGTGGATAAATGTGAGGTTATCCACCTTGGTGGTAAGAACAGGAAGGCAGATTATTATCTAAATGGAGTCAAGTTAGGAAAAGGGGAAGTACAACGAGATCTAGGTGTTCTTGTACATCAGTCACTGAAAGCAAGCATGCAAGTACAGCAGGCAGGGAAGAAAGCTAATGGCATGCTGGCCTTCATAACAAGAGGAACTGAGTATGAGCAAAGAGGTCCTTCTGCAGCTGTACAGGGCCCTGGTGAGACCACACCTGGAGTACTGTGTGCAGTTTTGGTCTCCAAATTTGAGGAAGAACATTCTTGCTATTGAGGGAGTGCAGCGTAGGTTCACAAGATTAATTCCCGGGATGGCGGGACTGTCATATGTTGAAAGATTGAAGCGACTAGGCTTGTATACTCTGGAATTTAGAAGGCTGAGAGGGGATCTTATTGAAACATATAAGATTATTAAGGGATTGGAGACGCTGGAGGCGGGAAGCATATTCCCACTGATGGGTGAGTCCAGAACCAGAGGCCACAATTTAAGAATAAGGGGTAGGCCATTTAGAACGGAGTTGAGGAAAAACTTTTTCACCCAGAGAGTGGTGGATATACGGAATGCTCTGCCCCAGAAGGTTGTGGAGGCCAAGTCTCTGGATGCTTTCAAGAAAGAGATGGATAGAGCTCTTAAAGATAGCGGAATCAAAGGTTATGGGGATAAGTCAGTAACTGGATACTGATTGTGGATGATCAGCCATGATCACAGTGAGTGGTGGTGCTGGCTCGAAGGGCTGAATGGTCTACTCCTGCACCTATCGTCTATTGACCAAATCTTTCAAATGACACCAGAGAACACCTGAGCTACTGCCATTGTCTTTTGGAAATCTGCGAACTTTTTCAAGAATCTTCATGCTATTTGAAAGCTGTCACTGACAGTGGGAAGCTTAATATAAAATTGTGACACTAGCTTCTTCAAATTTTGCTTTAACATACCTTTGCGCTCATCATTTCTTCAAAGATCCTGCCAGTGTCATAAAATCGTGAAAGACTTGCTATGGTGCTTTCTTTCCTTCACAATGAAAGAAATACAAATGGCAAATAAATCAAGTCAAACTGTTCAGAATATGCTTTGAATTGTCTGCAAAGGAGAAGACTAACTATTTTGCAGATGATCTTTCCCATTTTTGTCCTATGTATGAACTGCATTTAAACTCCCCCCTCAAATCATAGAACAGAACTGAGGGGTGTCTGCAAAACTAATTAGAAAATTGCTATTTTCTCTATCTGGACTGAACTCTGATGGATTTCATCAACATCAACGGTCTCTCTCGTTGTTTACTGTGGCTGCTCAATTCTCAAAGACAATTCATATTGCTGATTATTTAAGATTATTTGATTTCACTGATAGAAGAGTTTTGAAAGAGAGAACAAAGATACAAGAGAAGGGATTAGCAATTTAATACAGAGCTGTGTAGACATACGTTTTTGCCAACGGCAATGAATCTCTGGAACTCAACAACTACAGGTGTTACAGTGAATCCATGCCCATTGCAGGTTCCACAGGTTTTGTCCATTTTTCATAATAGTAATGCATGACACTCTAGTATTATCAGACATTTTACAGTTACTTTGGTGAAGTGGTTAATGTTAAGAGTCATAAAACCAGACAGATCGAAGATATTCCAGCCAGTAGGTACAATTTGCTCACACTTGTGTTCCATGCCATGGTGTTTCAAATGTTCATCTAAATACTTCTTAAATGCTCCACTATACTCTCAGATAATGTGGTCCTAATTCTGATGAGAATTGAATTATGTTGCACAATACCAACCCATGCTCCCTCAGATTTTCAGCTAAAAACAAAATTTTCACAACTTAAAAGAGTTCTTGAAGTAGTAAGAATAAATAGCAAAATAAACAAAAATTGCTGGAAACACACTGCAGCATCATCTTGAAAAAGAAACAGTGTTTCAAGCAGAAAACCTTTCATCATAACTGAGAAAAAGACAAAACAAGTTAATTTTATGTTACAGATAAGATGGGAGAAGAATAAATTAAGCAATTTACATTTTCTGTGTTTATTTTGGATTTCCAGTATCTGTGGTTTTCACTCACCAAAATATTCACTAAATATATAGTACTCTTCTATGTCTGTATCTCATAGTAAGCAGTCTGTAAATCAATTTAGATTTTAAATTTGTGGCTTGATGTTTATTATGCTATAGCTGTTGACCAAATGTTGTCTTTCATTGTCAATGTGATTTAAGCTTGCTGAAACCTCTCCATAATTTTATGAAGAATTTGGTCAACTATCAATTTCTCTTTACAGTCGACTTGCAAGCATTACAACAACACTTTTTCCCAAGGGATCTCGGAGTGTGGTACCAAGAGATATGCCTCTCAACATTTTTGTAAAAATCATACAGTTCATTGCACAGGTACAGTAACAAAATCATTCACATAATACCTATTACATTAGTCTTGAATTATCTCACTGACAAGGTAGACTAAGTAAATTCAACCAAAGTTTACAAAATTTACAAATTATAGTAATATTTTAAAGAATTTGTTAGAGGTCATCATATTGCTCACATTGCTATAAAGTGGGAGAAAGCAGACTTCTAATTACATAATGAATTATAAATATGCAGCAACACACATCAAAGTTGCTGGTGAACGCAGCAGGCCAGGCAGCATCTCTAGGAAGAGGTACAGTTGATGTTTCGGGCTGAGACCCTTCATCAGGACTAACTGAAAGAAGAGCTAGTAAGAGATTTGAAAGGGGGAGGGGGAGATCCAAAATGATAGGAGAAGACAGGAGGGGGAGGGATGGAGCCAAGAGCTGGACAGTTGATTGGCAAAAGGGATATGAGAAAATCATGGGACAGGAGGCCTAGGGAGAAGGAAAAGGTGGGGGAGGAACCCAGAGGATGGGCAAGGGGTATAGTGAGAGGGACAGAGGGAGAAAAAGGAGAGAGAGAAAAAGAATGTGTGTATATAAATAAATAATGGATGGGGTAGCCTCCAACCTGTGGCATGTACATTGACTTCTCAAACTTCCGCTAATGCACCACCTCCCCCTCGTACCCCATCCGCTTTTTATTTATATACACATATTCTTTTTCTCTCTCTCCTTTTTCTCCCTCTGTACCTCTCACTATACCCCTCGCCCATCCTCTGGGTTTCTCCCCCCTCCCCCTTTTCTTTGTCCCTAGGCCTCCCGTCCCATGATCCTTTCATATCCCTTTTGCCAATTAACTGGCCAGCTCTTGGCTCCATCCCGCCCTCTCCTGTCTTCTCTTATCATTTTGGATCTCCCCCTCCCTCTCCCACTTTCAAATCTCTTACTAGCTCTTCTTTCAGTTAGTCCTGACAAAGGGTCTCGGCCCGAAACTTCGACTGTACCTCTTCCTAGAGATGCTGCCTGGCCTGTTGCGTTCACCAGCAACTTTTATGTGTGTTGCTTGAATTTCCAGCATCTGCAGATTTCCTCGTGTTTGCATATAAATATGCAGCATCATTTGTCCTGCTGCAAAGATTTCCTTTTACTGATTAATAATTTAAGGTACATATTCTTGCGTTCAAGTACATTTTTGCTCTTATTTCTTTAACCACTTTTCTTAGATGATGCCACCTGAGTTGAATTGTGAAATATTTTACATACACAAATAGAAATACAATGTTTGCCTCCAAATTTCACTTGCAGGCAATTAGAAATGAATGCAAGAACTTTAGTGGTTATGGGATCGGAAAAGAACAGTATGTGAATGAAATTTAAAGAAAATAATCATTTCCTTCCCCCAATACAGCTTATTTTTTGTTAAATTCTACCACAATCCATATCAGCCAAACCTTAGGATCAGGCAAGGGGACATGTAAAAACTGATACCAAGATTTTAGAAATCTTGATCCAAGTTGTATACATTTAAAAATCATGAAGCTGCAATTTCTTTTGGAAATTTCAATTCGCTTACTATTTTGACACACAACATTGCAGGAATTCCATTGAGACTATTAGAATGACATTGACTGGGCAGTGAAATAGTTTGGAGCATACGGAGATCCATTTTTACACATTGGCTGATTCCTATCCAATGTAAAGAGAAATCTGGTCAAGACTATATTGACTGCTAAAGAACTGTCATCCATTTTGCAATACTATCCAAGACAAATATTAACTGAGGTGTGGAAAAAGCAATGTAAATGCACTTACACATAACATAATTCTGTGTTTTCTTCATGTTAATTTAGACTGAATTTTTATGTTTTTGCAACAATCTTCAACAATATTTTAAAGCTTTTATTTTACTTTACAGGAGAGATTAGATTTTGCCATGAAAGAAATCATATTTGACCTTCTTAGTGTTGGAAAATCACCGAAGACCTTCAGTCTGAATCCAGAGGTATAAAGGATGAATTTATCTATAAAAATGTATTTGTTTTCTTTGACAATGATTTGAATTTCAAATTCATATATTTTTGAGTGCAATGCACAGTAAACTTTAACATGACAAAGTCTGTTTTCTACATTGTGAAAGAAATTATTAATGTAATTGGGACTGTTTTGGTTCCACAATCAAATCCATGTCCTGGCATAAATTGATAATGAAGGAGAGCTTCCTTCAGCTGAAGTTAAAGAAAACTATATATATTACACTGGTACTGCAAAAGCATTTTAGTTTTCCTTTTCTTTTAGCTGCTCAATTCAAATGTCTTCCTCTGTATATGCCATTGGATTCTGATGGCCATCTTGACAAAGCTTATGCCCATCTTAATGTAACACAACACACAGAATGGAGGAACTCAGCAAGTCAGGCAACATCTGCGGAAGGGAATAAATAATTGACGTTTTGGGCTGAGATCCTTCATTAGGATGAAGGGAAAGGGGAATAAGCCTGAATAAGAAGATGGTGGTGGGGGTTGCATGGGACAGAAAGGAGTACAAGCTTGCAGATGATAGGTGAGACAGGTGAGGGGGAAGGACAATGGGTGGGTTAGGGAAGCTGGTTGAAATCAGAAGCTGGGAGGGGATAGGTGGAAGAGGTAAAAGGCTGAAGAAGAATGAATCTAATACAAGAGGACAGTGGACCATTGAACAAAGAGAAGGAGGAGGAGGAGGAGGGGAACCAGAGGGAGGTGATGGCCGGGTAACAAGAAAGGGTGAGAAGGTAACCAGAATGAGGAATAGAAAAGAGAGAAGGGAGTAGGGAGGAAAAATTACTGGAAGACAGGGAATTCAATGTTCATCCCATCAGATTAGAGTCTACCCAGACAGAATATGAGGTGTTGCTCCTCCAACCTGAGTTTTGCCTCATCATAGCAGTAGAGGAGGCCATGGATAAACATGTCAAAATGGGAATAAAAAGTCAAATTGAAACGGGTAGCCACGAGGAGATCTTGCAGTGGACAGAGCAAATATGCTTGACAAAGCAGTTCCCAAACCTGTATCAGGACTCATTGGTATAGATGATATAGACTTCACCTAGAAAAACTGCTTGATGTCTTGAAAGGTTGTGAGGATAGTGGTGGTGTAATGTGTATCCCCTTTTTTTAATAACTAGTTCCTTTTTGATCTTTGGTATCCCTTCTCAGTTGAGTCAGCTATTTCTGAAAAATGTCAAGGGTTGTCCCCTAGATTTGTTATGAAAAATACTATTTGATCTATAGCTAAGTTGTTTAGAATTAAGAAATTTATTTATTTAACATTGTTGAAATTTTCAAGAAATTGAGAGGACAGTCAAGGTTCTACTTTAAGGGAATATATTAGTTAATAATATCTGTAGTTTTAAACTTAGCATGTGGAAAGCAGGCATGGTTATCTCATAATAAAAGTTTAATTTCCACTCTTGAATTATGGTTCACAGAGAATGAACATTGGTTTGAGGGCATTCCTTGTGGTTGCTGACAATCTGCAGCAGAAAGATGGAGAACCTCCAATGCCTAACACGGGAGCTGTTCTTCCATCTGGGAACACTCTCAGGGTGAAGAAAACATACTTGAGTAAAACCCTTACAGAAGAAGAAGCAAAAATGATAGGTTAGTCATAACCTTTTAGTTAAAAGAATTTATGGTATGAACATGCACATGCAGTCTCTAATTTTCATATGGGTCCTCCATGTATCAGATGACCTTACACATAGAGAACCCCAAACATGTACAATCTAGAAGTTAATTCTGTACTTCTGAAGTGTGTCTGTGTGGCAGCTATGAAATTATCTTAGATAAGTTCCCTTGAGGTATGTATTTAACTAACGTATTTTTTTTCTCTTCCTCCACCACCCCAGAACAAAGAACTTAACCAAGTTTGCAGCTTTCACCTAACCATACATTGGTCTCCTGTCCAACCATTCTTGTATCCATGAAATTATAAATCCAGTCTGGTGTCCTCAACAATCATAACATACCCCGATTTTTTTTTTTTTGGTTTACCAAAGATACCCTAACCTTCATCACTGGTCATATTAAATAACTACTAAGGCTACATCTCCCACCCTCTATGGTATTAAAACATTGAGAAAAGTAGAAAATTCTTGAAATCTTCACCATCAAGCTGCTTCTGCAGAGAGAAAAAGAATTATTTTTTTGTCTCGCAGATGTGGTCTGACTTGCTTAGTACTTTTACAATTTCTGTTTTTATTTGGGATTTCCAGCATCGTGGAATTTTTTTTTATGACTGAGGAATTTTAAATGTAGTTACCGTAATTAGTGGAGTCTATTCAAATCATTGTTAAGTTAATTTTTCCTCAACTCAACAGGAATATCTCTGTACTATCCACAACTAAGAAAAGCCCTAGATAGCATTTTAAGGCATCTTGATAAAGAAGTTGGACGTTGTATGATGTTGACAAACATGCAGATACTGAACAAGGAACCTGAAGACATGATCACGTAAGCCAGCATATTGCTAATGTGGAATTAAGAGTTGATGGTGACTGAACAAAACTATTTTATGCACTGTTTCAAATCAATTTCATATATCCAGATCTGGTGCAAATCTTTGCAATGAATACTATGGTAGAGTGTTATTTTTGTCATTGCATAAATGGTTCGACATTCAATTGTATGCCAGGATGACTGGAATGGAAAGTGGCATATTAATGTTCTTTAAACAGATTTGAAATGGAAAGTGACAAGGAAGACAACAGCTTACTACAGGCCGTTTATAATGGTACAGGATTTATTACTGGCCCATGCTATTTAAATTGGTCTGTCTGAGAATTATTTCATTTTAAGTTATGTAGAAATAAATGCAGTGTTGTTTGATTTGTATTTTCTACATAGTTTATTATTGGTTTGCATTTTCTACATAGTTAATCAGGCAAATGTAAAAAATCAGCATTATTTTGTTCATATTATCAATTAACTGTTCTCTACATCAATTCAGAGGAGAGAGGAAACCAAAAATTGACCTCTTTAGAACCAGTGTAGCAGCCATTCCACGAATAATCCCTGATGGAATGTCAAAATTGGAATTGATTGATTTACTCGCAAGGTACGTGCTTTCCTTTTAGTTAAAATTATGATTAGAAATCATTTTAATTTACAGTAGTTTTAATTACAAATTTAAAAATCTCTACTTTTTCAGGCCTTGCATTTTGACATAATGTAACACTAATAGAAGTAAGCTTAGCAGCTTAGAACAGAGGCAACAGATGCACAGAGCATTAAAAGCAATTTATTGGTCTAAGTAATTGTGAAAAAAATGAATAGAATTCTGGAATAGCAGATAATCTGGAAAAACTTGGGAATCAGCATCCGTGGGGAATGCTTCTTGTCAAGGAGTAAGGCAAACCAGTATAAAAGAGGAGAGGGATGTGGTGAGACAGGGGAAAGTGATATAATTCTGGTTTCGATTCCATGAAAAAAGTGATGATCAGCTTAATAAAACCTGTATTAGGGGAAACTCAGCTGGAAAACCATTACACTAATAAGCAACAAACAGTAAGATAATGCTATTGGTTTATCATTGCCACATGTACCAAGATATGGTACAAAGCTTGACTTCCATATTGTTCATATAGATCAAATCATTACATAGTGCATTGAACTAGAGTAAGGTAAAACATTAACAATGTAGAATAAAATGTAAAAGTTAGCAATACAGTGAAATCCTGGTAAACAATCAAGTGTAACAACAGAAAGTGGTAGATTGTAAGGTCAGGAGTCCATCCCATGTTCAGGAGTCTGATAACAGTGAAATAGAAGCTGTTCTTGAGCCTGATGATATGTGCTTTCAGGATTTTGTATCTTCTGCCCAATGAAAGAAGAGTGAAGAGAGAATGTCCAGGGTGGGTAGAGGCTTTGATAATACTGGCTGCTTTAAGAACATAAGAACCAGGAGCAGGAGTAGGACATTTGGCCCATTGAGCCTTCTTCACCATTCAATAGGATCATGCTTAATCTGGCTGTAGATTCAGCCCCGCCAATCTGCCATTTTCCCATAACCCTTAATTCCCCTACTATGCAAAAATTTATTCAACTGCCTTAAATATAGTTAATGAGGTAGCCTCTACTGCTTCCCTGGGCAGAGAATTTCTCTGGAAAAAACATTTTCTCCTAATCTCTCTCCTAAATCTATTCCCTCGAATCGTGAGTCTATGTCCCCTAGTTCTAATCTCACTCGCCAGTGAAAACAACTTTCCTACCTCTATCTTATCTATTCCTTTAATAATTTTATATTTTTCTATACAATTTCCTATCATTCTTCTAAAATTCAGGCAAGGATAGTCCTAGGCAACTTAACTTCTCCTCATAAGGTAGTCCCCTCACCTCAGGAATCAACTTGATGAACCTCCTCTGCACCACCTCCAAAGCCAGTATACACTCAGTGACCACTTTATTAGGTACATCTGTACACCTGCTTACTAAGGAAAATATATAATCAGCCAATCATGTGGCAGCAATTCAATGCATAGAAACATGCAGAAATGGCCAAGAGGTTCAGTTGCTGTTCAGACCAAATGTCAGAATAGGGAAGAAATGTGAGTGAAGTGACTTTGGTCATGGAATGATTGTTGGTGCTCTTTGAGGTGGTTTGAGTATCTCAGAAACTGCTGATCTGGGATATTCACGCACAACAGTCTACAGAGAATGATACGAAAATTGGAAAACAACCAATGGGTTGTTTTGAGAGTGAAAATACCTTGTTAATGAGCAAGGTCAGGAGAGACTAGCCATACAGGTTCAAGCTGACAGGAAGACAACAGAGTCTCAAATGGCCATATATTCCAATACTAGTGTGCAGAAGAGCATCTTTGAATGCACAACACATTGAACCTTGAAGTGGATGGGCTACAGCAGTAGAACATACACTCAATGGCCACTTTATTAGGTACCTTCTGTGCCTACCGCAATGGTCACTGAGTGTCACTTTCCTCAACTGAGGAGACCATGTTGTAGTCTTTCACTATTTATGATATCTGCTCTCGTTTTTCCATCCAAAGTCGATGTCCTTACATTTACCAACATTGTGCTCATCTGCCAGACCCTTGCCAACTTACTTAACCTATCTCTATCTCTCTGCATATTTTTCTTTTCCCATCAATTTAGTGTTGTTAACAAACTTAGATATTGATTTAATGAGGCAGTGAGAAGTATAGACAGGGTCCATAGAGAGGATGCTAGTTTCATGATGCGCTGATTTATGTCTATAACTTCCTGCAGTTTCTTGAAGTCACGTGCAGAGCAGTTGCCGTGTCGAGCTGTATGCATTCAGACAGCATACTTACTGTGGTGCATCAATTAAAATTGATAAGAGTCAATGGGGACATGCCAAATTCCTTTAGCCTCCTGAGAAAGTAAAGACATTGGTGAACTGTCTTGGCCACGACATAAACATGGTTCAACCAGGACAAACTATTGGTGATGTCCATATCTAGGAACTTGATGCTTTCAACCCTCTCAAGCTCAACACTAATGATGTTGACAAGAGCATATGCACTGCCCCCTTTCTGGTCAATAACAGCCTCTTTTGTTTTGCTGATATTGAGGGAAATGCTATTGTCATGACACCATATCGCTGAGCTCTCTAGCTCTTTCCTGTACTCCAACTCATTGTTCTTTGAGATGCGGCCCTCTACAGTGGTATCTTCTGCAAATTGATAGAGGGAGTTAGAGTAGAATCTGGTGATGCAGTCATGAGTGTACAAGAAGTAGAATAAGGGACTGAAGATTCAAGCTTCTGGAGCACCAGCTTTCAGAATAATCATGGCGGCGGTGGTGCTGCCTATATTTACAGATGGTGGTCTGTTGGTCAGGAAGTAAGGTTACTAAATATAATGGTGTGTTTTTTTACTATGAGAAAATGCAGATTGGAAGGGTAAATTTAAAGGATTGTTTGTGCCTTTTGCTTTAGAATGCAGTGTATAGGATGATATAATAGTTTTTTTATGGTGAACAAATACGACAGAATAGTTAGAAGCAGACTTACCAGCAGTCAAAGGGTTAAAAATAAGAAGCACTGTTGCATGTTAATTGTAAGGAGCTTAGAACAGAGAACTGGAGCAACAATTTTAGTGAATGTATAAAATGTACAATATCAGCTTGGGCATTCATCAAAAAGATATCCTGGTTTTCAATTCCACTGGAATGAAATGTGGCTCAATCACTGTAACTCAAACATTGAAATGAATGGCTTGATGGTTTAGAACACAGTAGTATGCATGAATTAGCAAATTTAATTTTGCTTACGTGTCAGAGGTGAAGCATCACAGCCCTAGAGGGTATGAATCAGACAAATATGCTAGTAGGCCAAAGAAATATTCTTTGTAAGAAGCTTTTACTTCTGTAATTAAAATATTGTTCAAATAGTCAGATCTGGTACTCGTAACAATAAAATATAAAATATAAAATGCTATTTAGTTATTGTGCCATAGGTGTCTTCCATATAGTGATAAGAAGGTCTTTTTTTTGCTACTCTTCCTACATTTTTCTTCACTTTCCTTTACCCTTCCTTTTATATATTCTATTCACTATTCTAACCATCTGACTCACCCATCTTATTCTTTCCTCATTTCTCTCTGTCACTCTCTCCTTTACCCAACTCTGCTCACTCTTTCTCTAGCCATCTCTCTCTCCTCTTCCCCTTTCTATCCCTGCCCCACTCTTTATCTTTCACGGACCCTTCTCTTTCTCTCTATCCCCAACCCCATAGCCCCATAGGTTTCTCTAGTACTTCATCCCTTATGATTTGGATTTTTACAAGTTCCTCACTATTGTTTGCAGTTAACTTCTCTGTTATCTTAAGAACATTAAGAAAGAACAATCTGCATATTTTATTAATTATAAACTTTCAAATTTCAATTCAGACTAACTATCCACATGGATGATGAACTTCGTCACATTGCACAAAACTCTCTTCAGAGTCTTCTTGTTGATTTTGCTGATTGGAGGGAAGATGTACTGTTTGGTTTCACAAACTTTCTACTCCGTGAAGTTAATGACACACAACAAAATCTTCTTGATAGCTCTTTAAAATTATTGGTGCATCTGCTCAGTCAATGGAAACTTGCAATACAGACTCAAAACAGGGAGCAGGACCAATCTAAGTTCAGGACCTCAGAGGTAGGTCAAATTTATCTTCTTTACACTTGTAATTAGTTGACATAACAATAATGATAGGTGATTTACATATTCGTTGCATGATTCCTTTCTAGCATTTAAACATTAAATAATGTTTCAGCTGTTGTGATGACACAAAATTGGTTAATGTTTCATGTTTTTGACATAATCAAGCTGTGCAAAGATGTACATGAATTCACATGTTACTTTATAAAGCAGGAAAAGAATAGAAAGAAAACCTGTGAAATATTGAAAAGTGAAGGTGTTTAAATCACAACTAAAATACTAAACATAGATATAAATATATGTAGTTTGATATCTGCAAATCTAATTGCAGAATTAATAATGGGATTTACATATACTTGATAGGTATTATATAAACCATGCTCTGTGACTTCTTTTTCCTAATGATTGGACAAGTGTAAAGAGTATGTGCAGTTACTAATCAGCTAGCAAAGAATTTTCAACAAAGGTACTGATTTCATTGGTCATTAATATTTTACATTACTCTTTACAAAGGTCCCGAGTGCCTTTATCCACTTCATTCTTCATGCCTGATCTCTGGGTATTCCTGGTATAGTCATACTATGTCCTTCTGAAAAAATAGGTGCACTTGGATAAACTGTAAATGACGGTTAAATTCGTATCAACTTCAGATTGACTTTAACTTCATTTTTTTCTGTGCAGAAACAAATCCAAATCAAGAAGTGCAAAATGCTACCAAAACAGCTAATACCTCATGCAATACATGTGGTGTATTTTCATTCTTATTAACCTTTCAGTTGCTTTTGGATATCAGCAGCATAAGTCAACTCTTTCCTAGCTACACAGGCATTTTCTCAGTAATATGCTTACCTATCTGTTCAAGTTATTTCTGTCACCACCTTCACACAGTCTCCTAAGTTCCTCAAGATCCTTCTTAATTCTCCTGTCCTTATCTATATATTGCTGATGACGATACCACATGGGCTAAGCTTCCACATGTACCTAGATGAAGGCCCATTTTACCATATTTTGGGCTAGAAATTTAAAGCAAAGCAAAGGCATTGAGCACCCTATTATGATTTGATGTTGTTTTCAACCACATGCCTAATGCTCTTAATTCACCTCCTAAACCTTCTTTACCTTTCCACTTCTGTCACCAGATTTAAGACCATCCTTAAAAGCCATTTCATTGCTGAGCATTTGATTAGTCTCTAATCTAGTGCCAGTGTTTTCTATATTAAATCTGGTGGTATTCCTTTGTAATATTTTTCTTCATTGTTAAGTGCTAAACAAATTAACTTAGTGGATATCAAATGTCTTAGAGTCATAGAGAACTGCTGCACGGAAATGGGCTGTTCAGCCCATCTAGTCTGTGTTGAACTATTATTCAACCCAGTCCCACTGACCTGCAAATGGAATATAACCCTCCATTCCCCTTCCATCCATGTACTTATATAAACTTCTCTTACATGTTGTAATCAAATCCGCATTCACCACTTCCACTGGCACTTGTTATACACTTTCACCACACTCTGAGTGAAGAAGCAACCCCCATGACCCCCTTAAACACTTCACCTTTCCCATGACCTCAGTGGAAAAAGACTGCTTTCATTTAGCCTATCTATACCCCCCATAATTTTGTGTACTTCTCATTGGTCTTCTAATTGATCTTCTCATACCAGTTTCCAGATTCTGCTCTAAGTAAGTGCCTATAAGTGGTACAACCACAAAATTTGTTTCTTAATGTTGAATAGATTGAGGTGGGGGGGTATCCTCACACCTTTGATCAGGTATTTGTTTAAAAGGGGCTGCAAATTTAACACAGCAGTCAATAGCATGCATATGGAGCAATAGTAAAATTCTGAAACGTATGCAGAGCTCAAAAAGTTTGAGGTACACAACTTTAGGATGAAAGGGCTCAAAAGAAGGGCATACATTGAAGCCCAATGTAACATAAGAAGGTTATGATTTTTGATAAAGATATTTTGAATTGCTAACCAATTATACAATATTACTTTTGAATATATCTACTAGCTTCAGCAAGAAAGGAGTCCTCATTCAAACGTGCTTCATGCTGTGGAAGGATTTGCTCTTGTTTTACTCTGTAGTTGTCAGATTGCAACACGAAAATTGGCTGTTTCTATCCTGAGGGAAGTTCGTGCATTGTTTTCAGCTTTAGGACAATCAGAGGTATGAAGTTTTACGTATTTCATTATTAGAATTAAAATAATACGTATTAGTGAATAATAAGGCTATCTAATAATTTTGCGTTTGCAGAGTTGGTAATTGCAAAATCTCTACTCTCTTTGCACTAATCCTAACCTCACCATCAAACCCGCAGATAAGGGGGGGTGGGGGGGTGGGAAGCTGAAGTAGTGTGGCAGACCAACCTCTACCTTGCTGAGGCCAGGCAACAATTCTCAGACACCTCCTCTTACTTACCCCTCAAACAGGACCCCACTAAGGAGCACCAGGCTATTGTCATCTGCACTATCACTGACCTTATTAAATCTGGGGTTCTCCCACCCACTGCCAGCAACCCTCATAGTTCCCTTACCCTGCATCTCCCATTTCTACTTCCTACCCAAGGTCCAAAAACTGCCTGTGCAGGTGGACCCATTATTTCTGCTTGTTCCTGCCCCACCGAACTTGTATCTGCATCCCTCGACTCCATTTTATCCCCCCAGATCAGTCCCTTCCTGACTACATCCGTGACACTTCACACGCTCTTAGATCTTTTCAATGATTTGATGTTCACTGGCCCCAATCATCCAATTTCACTACGGATGTCCAGTCATATACACCTCCATCCCCCATCAGGAGGGCCTAAAAGCTCGCCGCTTCTTTCTAGACAATAGACCAAAATGTTCTCCTCCACCACCACTCTCCTCCATCTGGTGGAACTGGTCTCACTCTCAATAATTTCTCCTTCAGCTCCTCCCACTTCCTTTAAACAAAAGGTGTAGCCATGGGCAGTTGCATGGGTCCCAGTTATGCCTGCCTTTTTGTGTGCTACATGGAACAGTCTATGTTCCAAGCCTACACCGATATCGCTCTCCCACTTTTCCTGTGCTACATTGACGACTGCATTGGTGTTCCTTCCTGCACACATGTGGAGCTCGTTGACTTTATCAACTTCGCCTCCACCTTCCACCCTGTCCTCAAATTTACCTGGTCCATTTCCAACACCTCCCTCGCCTTTCTCGATCTCTCTATCTCTATCCCTGGAGACAGTTTATCTATTGACAGCTTATATAAACCCATTGATTCTTACAGCTACCTGATCTATACTTCTTCCCACCCTGTCACTTGTAAAAATGTCATCCCCTTTTTTCAGTTCCCCTGTCTCTGCTGCAACTACTCCCAGGATGACTTTTCATTCCAGAACTAATGAGATGTCCTCCTTCTTCAAAGAAAGGAGCTTTCCTTCCTCCACCATCAACATTGCACTTACCCATATCTCTTCCATTTCACGCATATCTGCTCTCACCCCATCCTCCTGCCACCCCACCAGGGATAGGGTTCCTCTTGTCCTCACCTACCACCCCATTAGCCTCCGCATGCAGCACATAATTCTCTGTTACTTCTGCCATCTCCAACAGGATCCCACCACCAAGCACATCCCTCCCTCCCCTGCTCTCTGCAGGGATCACTCCCTACGCGATTCCCTTGTCCATTCATCCCTCCCCAGTGAGCTCCCTCCTGGTACTTATCCTTGCAAGCAGAACAAATGCCACACCTGTCCCTACACCTCCACCCTCACTATCATTCAGGGCCCCAAACAGTCTTTCCAGGTGAGGCAACGCTCCACCTATGAGTCTGCTGGGGTCACCTACTGTATCTGGTGCTCTCGGTGTGGCCTCCTTTATATCTGTGAGACCCGATGTAGATTGGGAGACCATTTCACCGAGTACCTATACTCTGTGTGCCAGAAAAAACGGGATCTCTCGGTGGCCACCCTTTTTAAATCTACTTCCCATTCCTATTCTGACATGTCAGTCCATGGCCTCCACTTATGCCATGATGCAGGGCACACTCAGGTTAGAGGACGAACATCTTGTGTCCCATCTGGTTAGCCTCCAACCTGCTGGCAGGAACATCAATTTCTCGAACTTCTGGTAATTTCCTCCCCCCCCCGCCCCCCCCCCGCTTCCTGTTTCCCTTGCTCACCTTATCTCCTTACCTGCCCATCGCCTCCCTCTGGTGCTCCTCCCCCTTCTCTTTCTTCCGTGGTCTTCTGTCCTCTCCTATCAGATTGCCCCTTCTCCAGGCCTTTATCTCTTTCATCATTCATCTTTCCAGCTCTTTACTTCACCCCTCCCCGTCTCTCGGTCTCACCTATCACCTACCACCTTGTACTTCTTCCTCCCCTCCTCCCACCTTCTTATCTGACTTCTCATCTTTTTTCCAGTCCTGATGAAGGGTCTCAGCCTGAAATGTTGACTGTTTACTTATTTCCATAGATGCTGACTTCCTCTAGCATTTTGTGTGTGTTGATTGAAAAATAATTGTTTTTTTACACATATAATAGTCCTGACATAGAATGAATGGAAAACTTTCATTGAAGTGCTTTTAACAGTAATGTGCATTAGTGTAGGAAATGCTGTAATTAAAATATATAAAACTAGACCCCACAAATGCCAGTTTGCAGAGGACCTGAATATCTACTTTTTGTGCTATTGGTTGAGAAATAAACATTGGCCAGAATCATTCCCCTATAGAATTTTTCCTGTTCATTTAAGAAAGTGGTTGTTGCTTCCACTTAACTTAATCATCCCTTGATGCTGCACAAAGGTACCAGTTTATGGCTGGAGAGGGACTTGAACACAAAACCTTCTAATTCAGAGGTGAAAATGCTGTCAATTGAGTCAGTTGAAAATTGAGAAGGGAAATGGAATTTGGAGCAAGATCTGGTTGCACACATATTATTCCAAAGTATGAAAGCCTACCCCCTAGGTCTGTAGAAAACTGTCAACAAGTTGCAGCAGGAATGCCAGACATCAGATGCATGCACTAATCCTGGACTCACAATTGCTAATTGTACAGAATATTCCAAGGGTAAGGACCTAGCGCTTAGATGTTATTTATTGTGTGCTTTGCCTCACAGAAGAGCACTTTAAGAGAGGCACTGCTGCAATCCTTAAGCATGGGAAAAGCAGTCATTGAGGTTATGTTTAATTCAATCCAGTTCAATTTCTGAAGTTAATGAAAGTATAAATAAGGATGAACATTGTTGGAAAAACATTATAAGATACTTCAAGACCCCATATCAGGAAAAATATAAAGATACAAATGTGATGTGTTGGAGAAGGTGTGGCTCCAAGGAGGCAAATCATTTTCATATTTTCTGGGATTGCCCTAAATTAAGTCTATTTTGGGAAGGTATTCATAGAACATTAGTTAAGGTACTTAGGTCCCAGATACCTCTGAACTTTGAGACGCTCTATTTGGGGCATGTATTGTTCCTTGAACAGAAGGAAGATATAAAGTTGCTGCAGGCCCTCTCAGCGGCAAGTAAGAAATCAATCACTAGAAAATGGCTAAATCCAATACCACCTACATTAGAAGATTGGTATGAAATTATCTTGGAAATATTTGAAATGGAAAAGTTGACTTACTCCCTGAGAACTCAAAAAGAAACATTTTATCAAATCTGGAATAAATGGATTGAATATATAACCCCAATGCGAGCAGACTTTAGATGACTCTCCCAATGATTTATATTGCTCTTCTCATCAACACAGTAATATTGTTAACGTAAGCACCCCTAGTCTAAATGTTTGGTTTTTTTTGGAAAATAGAGAATTAACACAAGTAAAGGGAAAGATTTGGGAAAGGAATAAAAAAAAAAGAAAAAATTAAGTAAATAAGTACATAGGGATTGGATAATTATGTCTGCGGGCAGGAACAAGCACGAACAAATTGGGATATAAACACCTACAATGGTTGGTATATAAGCTTGTATGCAACATTTTGGACCAGTGGAAATGGTCCAGAAGGGTTGTATGGAAACTATTATTACCATTTTTCTTAACAACTAATTTCATTACTTAGCCTAATAGGTTAGATTTACATAAGTACATAATTATTTAATAATAATTTACACAGTACATAATTATCTATTTAAATGTTTATTTTCCTTTTATATCATCTCAATGTGTACTTAAGAATGTATAAATAATTGTAGTTTTATACATATAAAAAAATGGAAAAGGTTATATGTGTGAAAAAAGTACATGATAATTGTGAATTCCTCATCCAAATAAAAATAAAATTTAAAAAAAAAGAAAGTATAAATAAGGATGAATAAATAAGGGGACAGCTTTTCCAATAGCAAGATTTTCCCTAATCCATAATACATGCCTAGAAGCTACATGAACACTTTGATGTTCCAAATAATAAGGAATTTATAAAGAAAACCACATCTTTTCTGTAAAATGAAGTTAGCATTTTTAAAATTCTGTGTAATCTTGGCATTCTGGCTACTTATAAAAATGTTTTTCCTTTAATAGGATGATGATAGGCCAATGATTGAAGTCATGGATCAGTTAAGTTCATCTATTTTGGAGAGTTTTATCCATGTAGCGGCCTCAGATTCAGTAAGTATAAAGAAAACTGTCAGTTCCAGAATGTGTATATATATCTTTAGAAACTGCCCAAGGAAAAACAGCATAACGGGCAGTTTTGAAATAGCATACGAAATAGACCCAATAGGCAACACAGCTATTTCACCTACACATTCCTACTCGCATGAGGTCTAAACTATTCTAATATCTGGTTTTGTGTTGAAATACCCTCATTCCTGTTTCAGATGGGTAGACTGCTTGCCATTTTGTAAACTTGGCTATCTTCTCCCTTCCTACTTCTCATGTTTATTTTGCAGTGAATGTAATATCATTTTAAAAAGCAATCAAAAAACATCACTTTGTGACAACGAGAGATCAAATAGAACTTCTATCAATGAGTGTTAAAAATCAAATTAAGTAGAAAATGGTACATACATTTATATTTCATATCATTCTTCACAAATAAGGAAGCTATCATAATTCCCCAACTCGGGTCTAAGATTGATATTAAGTCTTATCAGGTCCTAAGAATGTCATTGAAGTCTAATCTGCATATCTGAAGAAATCCTTAATGCCTTTCAAGAGGTGTTCATGTTGCTTTCTGATTACAATTATTTTCCATTAGATGAGGTGAGAAGCCAAAGGGTGAGTCTGCTATTCTTTTCAAAATGTTCATGCCAATCAGTGCGTGCTAAAAATCCATACACTCCTCTTCTTATTGGGATCATAAAAAGGTGTTTTGCTTTCTTAGAGTAAGAAATATGATGAATGTGAATAAGAGCATAAGATTTCAGGATAATTAATATCAAGTATTTATAATTCTATACAGACTACCATTCCCTTTGGACACAACGGTGATTTGCAATGCCTGGTAGAGTGGAATGCAGTTTTGGTTAACAGCCATTATGATGTAAAGAGTCCTTCTCATGTCTGGATATTTGCTCAATCTGTAAAAGATCCTTGGGTTCTGTGCCTCTTCAGCTTTCTCAGACAGGAGAATCTTCCAAAGCATTGCCCTACGGCACTCAGCTATGCATGGCCATATGGCTTTACCAGATTTCAGCTCTTGATGCCCCATGTTGACCCTAAGTAAGTAATTCTGAGTCTATTCTTTTATTTTTAAAGATCATTCATATCCCATTGAAAGAATTTAGAGTAAAAATAGACTTATGACTCCCATGATTTAACCTAATCAAAGATAAAATATTAATTGGGAACTATTTAAGGAACAATAAAACTAATGGAGCCCAAGGAGGGTGTCTAAATGGAATGGGCAGGCAGAAAGAGGAGACTATTGTAAACTTTCAAAAATACCTATTGGGATGAATTTAGTTCTGCTGCATATGTAGAATGACACAGTTTCAGAGTTCTCATCTGTTATGTTGCAGTAGTCCCATGTACACAAAAAAAGTAAGCACAACGTGTGGTGTCGACAACTATGTGACTCTCTGGAGGAATTATCTTATCCTTTGCTTTGGAGTAGCAAAACCCAGTATTATGAGTCCTGGTCACCTTAGAGCTTCAACTCCGGAGATTATGGCTACGACTCCTGATGGCAGTTATAGCTATGATAATAAGGTAACAAAACTTTTGTTTAATAAAATGGCAGAGTTAATGTTTCACTCTAGAGATTACATAATAAAAGAATCCTAATCAGGTTTAATATCACAAGCATATGTCATGAAATTTGTTGTTTTGTTGCAACAATGCATTGCAGTGCATAGTTTTAGAACTATAAATTACAATTAAAAAGTATATATAGATACAAATAAATTAAATTAGTGCAAAAAAAGAGGGAAAAATACTGAGGAAGTGTTCATGGGTTCATTGTTTATTCAGAAATTTGATGGTGGAGGGGAAGAAGCTGTTGAGTGTGTGTCTTCAGGCTCTAGTAACTCCTCCTTGATGGTAGCAGTGAGAAGAAGCAATACGATGGGGGTCCTTAATGATGGCTGAGTTTGCAACTTTCTACAGCTTTTCCCGATCCTGTGCAGTGGCCTCTCCATTCCAGATGGTAATGCAACCAGTTAGAATGCACTCCATGGAACATCTGTAGAAATTTGATAGTGTCTTTTCTGACGCACCAATTTTCCTCAAATTCTTAATGAAATATAGCCGCTGTCATGCCTTCTTTGTAATTGTCTCAATGTGTTGGGCCAGGATAGATCCTCAGATGCTGACACCCAGGAACTTGAAGCTCCTCACCCTGTCCACTTCTGATCCCTTGATGAGGATTGGTGTGTGTTCCCACAACTTAATCCTCCTGAATTCCACAATCAATTCCTTAGATTTACTGGCATTAGGTGCAAGGTTGGTGCTGCGACACCACACAGCCAGTTGATCTATCTTGCTCTTGCATGCAAGAATCACCATCTGAAATTCTGCCAGCAATAGCTGTGTCATCAGTAAATCTATAGATGGTATTTGAACTGTGCCTAGCCACACAGTGATGAGTGTAAAGAGAGTTGAGTAGTGGGCTAAGCACACACCTTGAGGTACGCCATTGTTGATTGTCAGTGAAGAGGAGATGTTGTTACTGATCCACACTGACTGTGGTCTCCTGGTGAAAAAGTCAAGGGTCCATTTGCAGAAGTTACAGGTTTCAAGCTTTTTGATTAGAACTGAGAGTATGGTTGTGTTGAATGCTGAGCTGTTGCCAATAAACAGCAGCCTGACATAAGTACTTTTAATATTGAAGGCTGGGTGGAAAGCCAGTGAGATTGCATCTGCTGTAGGCCTATTGTGGTGATAGGCAAATTGCAGTGGGTCTAGGTCCTTGCTTGGGCAGGAGTTGATTCTAGCTTTGCCCAATCTCTCAAAGCACTTCATCGCAGTAGATGTGAGTGTCGCTAGGTGATGGTTGTTGAGGCAGCTCACGCTGCTCTTCTTGGGCACTAGTATGATTGTCATCCTTTTGGAGAAGGTGGAACTTCCAGCTGCAGAAGTTGCAGATTGAAAATGCCCTTGAACACTCCTGCCAGTCGATTGGCACAGGTTTTCAGACCCCTACCTTTTATACCATCAAGGCCTGACACCTGGCAAGGGTTCATCCTCTTGAAAGATGTTCAGATGTCAGCCTCCAAGATAGAGACCACAGAGCTACTGAATGCTGCAGGGATTCACATGGATGTAGTTTTATTCTCCCTTTCAAAGTATGCATAAAGGTGAGATGATTTAGGAGTGAAGCATTCCTGTCATTCATGATGTTAGTTTACGCTTTGTAGGAAGTAATGGCCTGCAAACCCTGCCAGAGCTGAAATGCATCCGATTCCATCTCTAACCTCAATAAGAATTGTTTTTCCACCTTAAAATAGCCTTCCATAAGTCATACCTGGACCTCTTGTATAGGTCTGGATCACTGGTCTTGAATGCTATAAATCCAGCCCTCAGCGGACTACGATTCTCCTGGTTCATCCACGGCTTTTGGTTTGGGTATGTCCAGTATGTTCTGGAAGGCACACTCGTCCACACAGGTCTTGATGAAATCAGTGAAAACTGTGGCGTATTTATTCAGACTTGAAGATGAATCCCTGAATATTATCCAGTCCATTGACTCAATGTAATCCAATAAATGCTGCTCTGACACCCTTGACCTTCTTGGTCCTCACCACTGGTGCTGTGATCTGTAGTCTCTACCTATGTGCTGGGAGTAGAAGTACAGGCAGGTGATCAGACTTTCCAAAATGCAGGTGTGGGATGGCAAGGTAAGCATTCTTGATGGTTGCATAGCAGTGGTCAAGTGTGTTGGCTCCTCTCGTTCCACAGGTGATATGGTGTAGACTTTATCAAGCTGGCCTAATTAATATCCCCCAGAATAATAGGGAAAGCTTCAGGGAGCACTCTTCAATGACTGCTGATTCCAGTGCCTGCCTGATGTTGGCCTGAGATGGAATATACACTACTACCAGGATGAATGTGGAAAACTCCCTTGGCAGATAAAAAGGACGACATTTGACCACTAGCTCTTCCAGGTCGGATGAGCAGGACTGAGGCAGAATCACCGTTGCTGTGCACCACGATGAGTTAATCATAAAGTATACTCCACTTCCTCTGCCTTTAAAAGGCTGAGCCATGTTGTCTTTGCGGTGAAGAATGAAGCCATTGAGCTCCAGCGCTGCATCCGAATTGGCAGGGGATAACCATGTTTCGCTGAAGCAAAGTACACAGTAGTCCTCGATGTCCTTCTGGTAGAGCTATCTTGCTTTGAGGTCTTCATTGTTATTTTCCAGAGACTGTACATTCATCTGCAGAATAATCAGGAATGCAGGTCTAAGGCCTCTGTGTTTCTATCTTACTTACAGCCCAGCGTGCTTTCCTCACTTCCTCTTTCTTAAAGGGAAACTGCACTTGCAACCTGAGTCTGCGGTCCAGGATCCATCAATTTTGACCATTGATAGATTTTTTAAATGTCTTAAAACAATGTTGCTTACTGAAGTACCCATGGCTGTGACTGTGGAATTCAGCTGTACTAGTTCTGAACAGCTTTGACCAGTGACCAATCTGGATACTAGAAGTTTGTGAGGAGGTGATTCCATCCAGGTCCAAGTAGAAAAAATGAGCAGTGCATCGTGGCTTTGACCAGTGACCAATCCGTGTTTGAGAATGAGAGCAAGAGCAAGTTAAAGGAAGGCAGGGGCAAGCACGGCAGCCATCATCTGAATGGAGTCAGAGTGGTGATATTGAGGCTTTAGCTCTTCGAGGCTTCAGTCAGAGAAATCAAAGAAAGAAAAACCTCTGTGAAGTTTTTTTTCTCCCTCCCTTCTTTATATCTGCTCAGCCAGGACAGTAGAGATGCCAGGCAGGATAGTGGAATGCTTCGCTTATGGGATGTGGGAAGGCAGGGAAACCTGCAGTGTCCCTGACGACTACAGCTGCGAGAAGCGTATCCAGCTTCAGTTTCTAACAATCCGCATTAAGGAGTTGGAGTCGGAGCTGGAACTGGATGAACTCTGGATCACTCGGGAGCCTGAATGGATAATAGATAGGATTTATAGAGAGGTAATTGCACCCAAGGTGCAGGATACAGGAAACTGAGTGACAGTCAGGAAGGGGAAGGGGGTTAATGAGCCAGTGCAGAGTACCCCTGTGGCCATCTCCCTATCTCCCTCAACAACAGGTATACCACTTTAGATACTATTGGGGGGAGGGGGACCTAACAGAGGAAAGTCACAGTAGTCAGGTCTCTGGCACTGTGTTTGGTTCTGTGACTCAGAGGGTGGGGCGGAGAAGAGGCACGCTGTGGGGACAGGGGATTCGATAGTTAGGGGAACGGACAGCAGGTTCTATGGGTGAGAACAAGATTCCCCAATGGTATTTTGCTTCCCAGGTGCCAGGGCCTGTGACATCTTGGATTGAGTCCTCAGCATTCTTAAGTGGGACGGTGAACAGGCAGAGGTTATGGTTCATGTATGTGCCAGTGACATGGGTAGGATGAGTGAAATGTTCTGCATGGGGAGTTCAGGGAGTTAGGTGCTAAATTAAAGGGCAGGACCTCCAGGGCTCTGTTCTCAGGATTGCTACCCATGCCACATGCTAGTGAAGCCAAAAATAGGAAGATTATACAGTTTAGCATGTGGCTAAGGAGTTGGTTTAAGAGGGAGGACATAAGATTTTTGGACAATTTGGCTCTCTATCAGGGAAGGTGGGGCCTGTACTGAAGAGATGGTTTGCACTTGAATGGGAGGGGTCTAATATCCTAGCGGGAAGGTTTGTTAACGTTGCAGGGTGGGTTTAAACTAGAGTTGCAGGGGGATGGGAACTAGAGTGCCAGAAGAATTAGTGGAGAGGTTGTGTAGGCAGAAGTTGGTAAGAACTCAGACAAAATCAGGAATCAAATGGTTGAGCATGGTGCAGCTATTGTCCTGAGATGCGTTTATTTCAATGCAGGAAGTATCGTAGGAAATGCCGATGAGCTCAGGCCATGGATCACTTTATGTCATGGTTGCCATTAGTAAGAATTGGTTGCAGGAGGGGCAGGACTGGCAGCTCAATATTCCTGGGTTCCGTTGTTTTAGATATGACTGAGGAGGAAGGGTGGCGTTACCAGAAAGGAAAAATGTCGCGGAAGTGGTCTGTCAGGTCAGACTGGAGAAGTCAATTAATGAGGTGTCATGGGTGAAACTGAGAAATAAGAAAGGTATGACCACATTAATGGGGCTATATTGCAGACCATCCAACAGTCGTAGGGATTTAGAGGAATAAATTTGTAAAGTGATCGCAGACTTTTGTAAGAAACGTAATGTTGTTATAGAAGGTGATTTTAATTTTCCACATATTGACTGGGAATCCCATACTGTAAATGAGCTAGATAGGGTAGAGTTTGTCAAATGTGTTCAGGAAAACTTCCTTCATCAATACATAGAAATCCCAACGAGAGAGTGTGTTACACTTGATCTGCTATTAGGGAATGAGACAGGGCGGGTAACAGAAGTTTGTGTAAGGGAACACTTTGCATCCAATGACCACAATGCCATTAGTTTCAAAGTATATATGCACACAGATAGGTCTGGTCCATGGGTTGAGATTCTAAATTGGAGAAAGGCCAATTTTGATGTTGTCAGAAATGATCTGGCAAGTGTGGATTGGAACTGACTGTGTTCTGGCAAAGGTATACTCGGAAAGTAGGAGCCCTTTAAAAATGAAATTTTGAGAGTACAAAGCTTGTATGTGCCTGTCAGAATAAAAGGTAAAGATAATAACTGTAGGGAACATTGGTCTTCAAGAGATATTGAGGCCTTGTTAAGAGAAAAAAGGAGGTGCATAGCAGGTGTAGGCAGATAGAAACAAATGAAGTGCTTATGCAGTACAAGAAATGCAAGAGAACACTTAAGAAAGATATCAGGAAGGCTAAAAGAAAGCATGAAGTTGCTCTGGCAAACAAGGTAAGGGAGAATTCTAAGGGATTTTACAGGTACATTAAGAGCATAAGGACTGCTAGGGACAAAATTGGTCCTCTGGAAGGCCAGAATGGTAATCCATGTGTGGAGCCAAAACAGATGGAGGAGATCTTAACTGCATTCTTTGCATCTGTTTTTACTCGAGAGGTGCATACAGAGTCTTGGACTTCATGTATAGATTACAGAGGAGGTGGTGTTTGCTACCCTGAGACGAATCAGGGTGGATAAATTCCCAGGGCCTGACAAGGTGTTCCCTCAGACTCGATAGGAGGCAAGTGCAGGAAACTGCAGAGCCCTAGCAGAAATATTTAAAATGTCCTTAGCGACAGGAGAAGTACCAGACAACTGGAAGATAGCCAATGTTGTTCCACTGTTTAAAAAAGGGCAGCCCTGTGAGGATTATCTTTTCTGATTTCTCAAGTGCCTTCAATACCATACAGCCCTCACTACTGGGGAAAAAGCTCTGTTCAATGCAGGTTAGCACTTCCATTGTATCCTGGATAACAGACTACCTGATTGGCAGAATATACTTTGTACAGCTTCAGCTGTATGTCAGACTTGTCTATAAGCAGAGCTAGGGCTCCACAGGGCTCCTTTTGGCTCCCTTTCTGTTTATCCTGTATACTTCAGACTTTAGATACAACACTGAGTCATGTCATCTGCAGAAATTCTCTGATGATTCAGCATTAGTTAGGTGCATAAAGGGAGGGTGGGAGGATGAATACAGAACCCTGGTGGAGGCCTTTGTCAAGTTGTGCAAGCTGAACCATCTGCAGCTCAACATCAGTAAGACAAAGAAGATGGTGATGGACTTTAGGAATACTAAGTCTGCACTGTTCCTTGTTACTTTTGATGGTGAGGACGTGGAAGTGGTGAGGACCTACAAGTACCTGGGGGTGCACCTGGATGATAGACTTGAGTGGAACACCAACACAGACACTCTGTACAAGAAGGGCCAGAATCGCCTCTACTTCCTGAGGAGTCTGAGGTCTTTTGGAGTATGCAGTCCTCTCCTTCACATGTTCTACCGGTCTGTTGTCGTCAATACAGTCTTCTATACAGTGGTGTGCTGAGGCAATGGCATCAACACGAGTGATGCCAACAGGTTTAATAAATTGATTAGAAAGGTTGGCTCTGTTATAGTAGTCAATCTGGACACACTGGAGGCTGTGGTAGAACAAAGGACCCTATGGAAAATCCTGGCAACTCTGGACAATGTTGCTCACACTCTGCATGCCACCTTGGCTGAACAGAGGAACACTTTCAGTAATAGACTAAGACAGCTGCGCTACTCCAAAGAGCACTATGTGAGGTCATTCTTACCCTCATCCATTAGGCTCTATAATGACTCAACATATAGCCAGGGAAGTGATAACCCCCTCCTGTTAGACTGTTTGAGGTAACTCATTTTTTATTCTTTCTTACTTCTCTAATAATATTTGTATATCTGTGCACTTGTAGTGCTACTGTGACACTGTCATTTTCTTTGGGATCAATAAGGTATTAACCTAGCTATACAAACTAGAAACCAGGAAATTATAGGCTAGTGTGTCTGACATCAGGTATGGGAAAGTTATTGGAAGGTATTCTAAGGGACCATATATGTAAGTATTTGGATAGACATGGTCTGATTAAGAATAGTCAACATGGCTTCATGTATGGTAGATCATGTCTAACCTATCTTATAGAGTTTTTTGAGGAAGTTACAGGAAAGTAGATGGAGGCAAGACAGTGGATGTTGTCTACATGGACTCTAATAAGACATTTGACAAGGTCTTGCATGTGAGGCTGGTCAAGAAGGTTCAGTCACTCGGTATTCAGGATGAGGTAGTAAATTGGATTAGACATTGGCTTTGTGGGAGAAGCCAGAGTAGGAGTAGATGGTTGCCTCTTTGACTGTAGGCCTGTGACTAGTGGAGTACTGTGGGGATCAGTGCTGGGTACGTTGTTGTTTGTCATCTATATCAACGATCTGGGTGATAATGTGGTTAACTGGATCAGCGAATTTGCAGATGACACCAGGATTTGGGATGTAGTGGACAGTGAGGAAAGCTATCATGGCTTGCAGAGGGATCTGCATCAGCTGGAAAAATGGGCTGAAAAATGGCAGGTGGAATTTAGTGCAGGCAAGTGGGAGGTTTTTTACTTTGGTACCAAGGGTACTGTAGGACCAATCAGGGTAGGTCTTACACAGTGAATAGTAAGGCACTGAGGCGTGTGGTAGAACAAAGGGATCTGGGAATACAGGTACCTAATTCATTGAAAGTGGTGTCACAGGTAGATAGGGTCATAAAGAATGCTTTAGGCACATTGGCCTTCATAAATCAATGTGTTGAGTACAGAAAATGGGGCGTTATGTTGAAGTTGTATAAGACGATGGTGAGCCCTAATTTGGGCAGCTACCTACAGGAAAGATGTAAGCAAAGTTGTAAGAATGCAGAGAAAATTCACAAGGATGTTGCCAGGTCTGGAGGGCCTGAATTATAAGAAAAGTTTGAATAGGTTAGGACCATATTCTTTAGAATGTAGAAGAGTGAAAGGAGATTTGATAGAGGTATACACAATTATGAGGGGTATTGGTAAATTATGAAGGGTATAGATAGGGGAATTGCAATCACACTTTTTGAACTGAAGTTGGGTGTGTCTACAACCAGAGGTCTTGGCTTAAGGTTGAAAGATGAGAAGTTTAAGGGGAACATAAGGGGAAGCTCTTTCCCTCAGAGGGTTGTGAGAGTGTAGAATGAGCTGCTGGGACAAGTGGTCCATGTGAGCTTGATTTCAACATTTAAGAGAAGTTTGGATACATACATGGAAAGTAGGGATATGGAGGGCCTAGTCCAGCCGCAGGTTGTTGGGCAGTTTAAATGGTTTCAGTATGGACTGGATGAACTGAAAGGCTGGTTTCTGTGCTGTACTTCTCTATGACTCTAATGGGAATACTTGATGATTCCCACCAGAGCTGCACACAAGGCATCGCCCTTATCGGCACCAACTTTCACAACCTTTCAATCATTAAACATTTGCAATCCTTAAATGTACTTAATTAGCATTGTTAATTTTGAATTACTATTTGCTCATGCTATTATAGGCTATGTCTTAATAAAGCCACTTCATGGTACTACAACAGACAATGGTGCATCTAATTTAGAGACTCAAGATTGTTTAATGTCATTTCCAGTACACAAGTGTAAAGGAGAACAAAATAATTGTTACCCTGGATCCAATGCAGCACAAAGAAAATGCAAGATAAAGAACACAATAACATACAAAACACAATAAGTATAAATGCATAAGCTAGCTTCTATACAGTATATAGGTTGATTGTATGTCCATAAAGTGACGCGAGGTATAAGCATGTCTGTACATAAGGTGATTCTGACAGTAAATGATAAAGTGTGGTGGGGGAGTGTCAAAGGGTGGGTTAGTGGTTGGAAGTGTTGCTCAGTCTTACTGGTTGGAGGAAGTAATGTTTTTGAATCTAGTGGTCTTGGTGTGGAAGCTACGTAGCCTCCTCCCTGTTGGGAGTGGAACACACAGTCCATGAACAAGGTGGGTGGGATCCTTCATGATGGTACTAGCCTTTTTCTGTATATATGTCCTTGATGTTGGGTAGGCTGGTGCTATTGATGTTATGGGCAGTTTTGGCTACGTTGTGGAGTCTTCCTGTCCGCCACAGTGCAGTTTCCGCACCATGCAGTGATGCAGCATGTTAGGATGCTCTCTACTGCACATCTGTAGAAGGACACAAGTATAGAGGTGAATAATCCACTTAGTAACTTGCCTCACTCATGTTTTTATTTCCTGGAGGAGTTTAGCAAGCTAATTTAGTCAAATGCTAGAAGAGAGAAAATGAAGACAAAGAAGTCAGTCCATGTTTTGTGTGTCTTTTTGCTGATTGCCCCAGCACTCCATCTTTGAATTAAACGATTTGAAAGGAAATTTCAAATTTCAAAGTAGGCAACACCACTACTTACAAAAGGCTAAACATTTTACATAAAAGATGATAGTGCAAAATGTAGTCTGACTAAGCTTGCAAAATATTAATTTTGTGTTATCATTCATTTAATTACAGTTTTATTTTTGTCTTACTACCTATTTATGGGAAAATTCTTTAATATATATTAGAGATATTATTATTGCACAGGTCATAGGAACACCATCTGTGGCAGTATTGTTGAAACAATTGGCTCCACTGATGCGGGCTGAAAGCATTGAAATTACAGAATCACTTGTACTTGGATTTGGAAGGACAAATTCTCTTGTTTTCAGGTACTTGCATAATCATTTTTGTTTTGCATGTTAAAGCATGTCTACCGTAATAAAGTTAGATAATTTCTTCTAATATTTTGCTTACAGTTGTTTTGCATCAAGTAACTTCTTGACTATGCCATGATGTGAGAGCTGTGTGCATTTCTTTAAAAGCATAAAAACTCACTCATCTGTTTTGGGGCACTTACTTGGCACTTTAACATTGCAATTACTCGATGTAATATGCAGGCGAATGGTTGTTTGATATTGGCAGAGGCCTACTTTTTTTTTGATGCACTAGCCCTTCTTTCTTTAAGGAAATTCAGAATGTTAAAATGTAGTGCTTGATGAGTGGAAAAAAATCATAACTCTGAATTTTTTTTACACTGGAATTTTTTAAATAAATTCTGGGCCTGTACTTGCCAGAGTTTAAAAGAATGAGGGAGGATCTTATGGAAATCTATTGAATATTGAAAGGCCTAGATAGAGTGGATGTGGAGAGCATGTTTTCTGTAGTGGGTGAGTCTAGGACCAGAGGGCACAGCCTCCAAATAGAGGGATGTCTATTTACATAGAACGGAGATGAGAAGAAATTTCTTTAGCCAGGGGTGATGAACCCATGGAACTCATTGCAACAGACAGGTGTGAGAGCCAACTCATTGGATATATTTAAAGTGGAGGTTGATAGGTTCTTGATTAGTCAGGGCATCAAAGGTTATGGGAGAAAGGCAGGAGAATGGAATTGTGGGGGATAATAAATCAGCCATGATAGAATGGTGAAGCAGACTCAATGGGCTGAATGGCCTAATTCTGCTCCTATGTCAAATAGTCTTATGGTCTTAAGTTCTATCAGGAACATAGTTGAAAATGTTAGCATAAATATAAAAGGCAATCCCTGTTTACATGCAGACTGAGCTTTTCTCTAGCTACTTTTTTTACATTTTTAAGGGACAGTGAACTACATCACTGAAGTTAGTGATGGAATTAGAGACCATGTTGGGGTTTAAGATTACAACAGTAGATGGATTGGGGTAAAGGGTTTGGAAACAGAGCAGGCACAAATAATTAGAGCTATTATGCATTTGGAGGATAGGCATTGGTATGGTAAGTTTCCATTTTGTAACTATATCCATAGAACCATAGAAACTACAGCACAGAAACAGGCCTTTTGGCCCTTCTTGGCTGTGCCAAACCATTTTCTGCCTAGTCCCACTGACCTGCACACAGACCATATCCCTCCATACACCTCCCATCCATGTATCTGTCCAATTTATTCTTAAATGTTAAAAAAGAACCCGCATTTACCACCTCGTCTGGCAGCTCATTCCATACTCCCACCACTCTCTGTCTGAAGAAGCCCCCCCTAATGTTCCCTTTAAACTTTTCGCCCCTCACCCTTAACCCATGTCCTCTGGTTTTTTTCTCCCCTTGCCTCAGTGGAAAAAGCCTGCTTGCATTCACTCTATCAATACCCATCATAATTTTATATACCTCTATCAAATCTCCCCTCATTCTTCTACGCTTCAGGGAATAAAGTCCTAACCTATTCAACCTTTCTCTGCAACTGAGTTTCTCAAGTCCCAGCAACATCCTTGTAAACCTTCTCTGCACTCTTTCAACCTTATTAATATCCTTCCTGTAATTTGGTGACCAAAACTGAACACAATACTCCAGATTCGGCCTCACCAATGCCTTATACAACCTCATCATAACATTCCAGCTCTTATACTCAATACTTTGATTAATATAGGCCAATGTACCAAAAGCTCTCTTTACGACCCTATCTACCTATGACGCCACTTTTAGGGAATTTTGTATCTGTATTCCCAGATCCCTCTGTTCTACTGCACTCCTCAGTGCCTTACCATTAACCCTGTATGTTCTACCTTGGTTTGTCCTTCCAACGTGCAATACCTCACACTTGTCTGTATTAAACTCCATCTGCCATTTTTCAGCCCATTTTTCCAGCTGGTCCAAGTCCCTCTGCAGGCTCTGAAAACCTTCCTCACTGTCTACTACACCTCCAATCTTTGTATCATCAGCAAATTTGCTGATCCAATTTACCACATTATCATCCAGATCATTGATATAGATGACAAATAACAATGGACCCAGCACTGATACCTGTGGCACACCACTAGTCACAGGCTTCCACTCGGAGAAGCAATTCTCTACTACCATTCTTTGGCTTCTTCCATTGAGCCAATGTCTAATCCAATTTAGCAGCTCTCCATGTATACCTAGCGACTGAATTTTTCTAACTAACCTCCCATGCGGGACCTTGTCAAAGGCCTTACTGAAGTCCATGTAGACAATATCCACTGCCTTCCCATCATCCACTTTCTTGGTAACCTCCTCGAAAAACTCCAACAGATTGGTCAAACATGACCTACCACGCACAAAACCATGTTGACTCTTCCTAATAAGCCCCTGTCTATCCAAATGCTTGTAGATTCTGTCTCTTAGTACTCCCTCCAATAACTTACCTACTACCGACGTTAAACTTACTGGCCTATAATTTCCCGGATTACCTTTCGATCCTTTTTTAAACAATGGAACAACATGAGCCACTCTCCAATTCTCCGGCACCTCACCTGTAGACAGCGACATTTTAAATATTTCTGCCAGGGCCCCTGCAATTTCAACACTAGTCGCCTTCAAAGTCCGAGGGAACACCCTGTCAGGTCCTGGGGATTTATCCACTTTAATTTTCCTCAAGACAGCAAGGACCTCCTCCTTTTCGATCTGTACAGTTTCCATGATCTCACTACTTGTTTCCCTTAATTCCATAGACTTCATGCCAGTTTCCTTAGTAAATACAGACGCAAAAAGACAGTTGATTGTCATCTATTAAAGCCTTTTTTTTTATTAAAGCCTTTTTAGTAAGTTCATATTCATTGAAAATTGCTTTTCAAAACTTCATTTAAAGAAGGGATTCACACCTTGGATCCAATGACCCCTTACTTAATGATATTGGTCCATGGCATAAAAAGGGCTAGGAACCCCTGATTTAAAGGAGAAAGACATATATTTACATAGCTACTTTCATGAAAGAGTAATGTAAGGCTCATTAAAACTAATGAAGTACATTTGATATTTGGGAATGTTGTCACATAGATAACATTGTATTTGAGTAACAATGCAACACAGTCAACAACAGGATTATGACCAAGGACATTGTTTGAGGGAAAAATATCAGATAGGATAACACCCAAATAACTTCCCTCCTTTTCATCACTGTCAGGCTGACTGAAAAGGCAGAACAAACTTTGATTTTGTGTTCCTTTTGGAAAAACAATGCCTTTGACAGTATAGCACTGCTTTATTACAGCATTGCAGTGTTGTGATTAATATAATGCACTTAACATAACTATATTTCTCCACTCAATTTTTCTGTAGTATTACTCAGTTTTTATTGGTAGGTTATTGTAGTTCCTCTTTCTTCAGTACTTCAAATGTATTCTCGACTATAAATCATGATGCATTCTTGGTGAGTTGTTAGATGGATGCACCTCCAGGATACTAATGATATTTCTGTTGTGGCCCTTAACTGAAAACTTCAAGGCCTTGATTGGACATTGCTTATTTTCAAAGGATATGCTGCTGGGTAGTGCTGACTGCCATCATTTTCTCAAGGTGCAGTTCCACATTTACCTCAACTATCAGTTTCTTAATTATCCGAGTATCTGTTCTTTTGCTAATTTATCACAATATCCATTTTACATGATGTTATTTCTCAAAATATCCCTGTGTGATTGTTCTCTTCTCCAGGTGGTTTACAGTTGGATAGCTCATAGTAGGATGTAAAGCCATCTCATCTGTATTCTCCCATTACTGATTAGTTCTTGGTTTCCAGCAGCCATTTCTAGCCACTGGTGTTTTCCTCAAGTCTCATTGGATACTTTTAGGCTGCTACACCAACAACATAACTAATCCAGATCTTTATTCCAGTTTTCGCCTTCATGCTTCCAACAATATGACAAATATTATTCTCTATCTTGGTCACCCTCCTCAACATAATAAATCCCAGTCGTGAACATGATTCTCTCCCTCATCCTTCAAAAACATTGTCCCAATTTATCCATTGTGCATCATCTCCACACTGCCACCAACATAACAAGTTCAGCTCCCAAACCAAACCCAGATGCCTCAAACCATGAACTTCCAATGTGCCGAATTTCAATTTCTCTGACTCTGTAGCCAAAGCACAGGTCGGACGTTCTCACCACCTGAAAGTTAACATTGGAAAGGATTATTTGAGCTTCAGTGCACATGATTGAACATTATAATTCTGTGTGCCTAGAATATCAAACAAAAGGAAGATTTCAGTCGAAGCCAAGTGGTCAACTTTGTATGACTCTCTTTTGTATTCTGCTCCAATGAATTTGTTAACTTATTTTCTTCAAATCACTTATTTTAAATAGATGCAAAAGTGTCAGACTGTACAAGCTTCAAATATGTAATACAAACAGAAAACGATGGAAATGCTCTGTAGGTCAAGCAAGATCTGTTGCAAGAGAAGCAGAATGCTTCAAGACAGTGACCTCCTATTAGACTGAATCTACATTTCCAGCATTTTCTGTATAAGGACATAAGAAATAGGGACAGAAGTAGGCCATCAGGCCTATCGAGCCTCCTCTGCTATTCAATAAGATCATGGCTAATCTGACCATGGACTCATCTCCACCTACCTGCCTTTTCCCCATAACCCTTAATTCCCCTGCTATGCAAAAACCTATCCAACCGTGTCTTATATTTACTGTGATAGCCTCCACTGCTTCATTGGGCAGAGAATTCCACAGATTCACCACTCTCTGGAAAAAGCAGTTCCTTCTCATTAATATGTATTAATATAAGTCGATTACTACTTCTATTTTAAAAAGTGCCCCTCACTAATATCATTGCTTATTTACCTTACTGAATGTCATAAGTTATATTTACCTCTCTTTCTTGATTCAGGGAATTAGTCGAAGAGTTGCATCCATTGATGAAGGAAGCACTTGAACGTCGACCAGAGGTTAGTTCCTTATATTTTGCTGCTTGATATATTGTAAAAGAAATAATCTGACTTTCTGCTGGGCTTATTTCTTTGCTTAGGGAATCTAAATGGTTTCCATTAATCTTTGTTAGGATTAAACAATTTTTATTAAGTAATTATAACAAGAATTATTAAACAAGGAAATACAACATATTTAAATTTTCAGTTTAAGACATAGGATCAGAATTAGGTCATTTGGCCCATTGACTCCACTCCATGGTTCCATCATGGCTGATTTATTAATCCTCTCAACCCCATTCTCCTGCCTTCTTCCTGTAACCTTTGCTACTCTGACTAATCAATAACCTGTCAACCTCCATTTTAAATATACTCAATAGTTTGGCCTCCTCACCCATCCATGTTATTGAATTCCACGGATTTACCACCCCCTAGCTAAAGAAATTCATCCTCATCTCTGTTCTAGATGGACAACCTGCAATTCTGAGGCTGTGCCCTCTGGTCCTAGCTTCACCTATTACAGAAAACATCCTCTCCATATCCACTCCATCTGGGCCTTTCAATATCCAAAGGGTCTCAATAAGACTCCCCTCATTCTTCTAAGCTCCAGTGAGTTCAAGCCTAGAGCCATCAAACATTCCTCACAGATTAACCTTTTAATACCCAGAATTATTCTCATGAACCTCCTCAGGACCCTCTCTAATGGCAACACATCTTTTTTTAGATAAACCTGCTTACAATACTTCAAATGTGGTCTAACCAATACCTTCGAAAGCTTCACCATTACGTCCTCGTTCTTACACTCTAGTCCTTTTGAAATGAATGCTAATATTGCATTTGCCTTCCTTACCATATACTCAATGTGCAAGTTCACCTTCAGGGAATCCTGCTCAAGGACACCCAAGTCCCTTTGCACCTCTGATTTTTGAATTTTCTTCCTGTTTAGAAAATAGTCTTTACCTTTATTGCTTCTACCAAAGTGCATGACCACACACTTCCCTGCAGTATATTCCATCTGCCACTGCTTTGCCCATTCTCCCAACCTGTGCAAGTCCTTCTGCAGGCTTCCTGCTTTCTCAACACAATCTGCCCCTCTAACTAACTTTGTATTGTCAGCAAAACTGGCTACAAAGCCATCAATTCCATCATCAAAATCATTGACATAGTATGTGAAAAGAAGCGGTCCCAATACCGAACCATGTGGGCACTACTAGTCAACGGCAGCCAACCAGCATAGGCCCTTTTTTTATTCCCACTCATTGCCCCTGCCAGTCAGCCAGTCTTCTATCCATGCTAGTATCTTTCATGTAATATCATTGGCTTTTATCTTGTTAGGCAGCCTCATGTGTGGCACCTTGTCAAAGGCCTTCTGAAAATCCAAGTAAATAATATCCACTGACTCTCCTTTGTTGATCCTGCCTGTTATTTCCTCAAAGAATTCCAACAGATTTGTCAGACAAGATTGACCCTTAAGGAAACCAAGCTGACTTTGGACTATTTTTTATTTGTCTCCAAGTACCCCAAAACCTCACCCTTAAAAATGGCTTCCCAACATCTTCCCAACCACTAAAGTCAGGCTAACTGGCCTATAATTTTCTTTTTTTTCTGCCTCCATCCCTTCATAAAGAGTGGAGTGACATTTGTAATTGTCCAGTCCTCCAGAACTATTCCAGAAATCTAGTGATTCTTGAAAGATCATTGCTAATGTCCCACAATCTCTTCAACTACTTCTTTCGAAACCCTGAGCTATGGGCCAGGTGTCTTATCAACCTGCAGATCTTTCAATTTCCCAAGCACCTTCTCCCTAGAAATAGCAACTACTGTTACTTCTGCCCCCTGACACTTGAACTTCTGGCATACTGCTAGTGTATTTCACAGTGAAGGCTCATGAAAAATACTTATTAAGTTCATCTGCCATTTCTCTGTCTCCCGTTACTACCTCTCTGGTGTCATTTACCAGTGGTCCAATATCCACTCTCACCCCTCTTTATCTGAAAAATCTGTTGGTATCTTCTTTTAAATTCTTGCTAGCTTACCTCCATATTTCATCTTTTTGCTCCTTATGGCTTTTTAGTTGCCTTCTGTTGGTTTTTAAAAGCTTCCCAATCCTCTAACTTCTGACTAATTTTTGCTACGCTATATGACTTCTCTTCCGTCTTTATGGTGTCTTTGATTTCCCTTGTCAGCCATGGTTGCCTCGTCCTCCCTTTAGAATATTTCTTCATCTTTTTTTTAATGCTATTTTTGGTCATGTAATAAATTGCTTTGCAATAGATTACTTACCCAAAATCAATCTTAAATTGTACTTCTGACCCAGAAACCAATAAACTTTCCTTCCTCCCTGCCAGGCTTTGTGAAATTGCTGTTATTGTTGACACAGGTTTGATTAAAAATAAAAAGGTATGCTACTGAAATACACCAAGAATAAATTCCACAATTACTTCAGTTCTTTCCATTGCTTACCAGGCTACAACTTAGTGTTAGTTACACAGAGGACATTCAAAAGCTTGTATTTTCTATTAATCACTTAATTCCAGCAGAGTTAGATCTTATTAAATGCACCTTACATGTATGTAATCAGATCATGTTTTACTTTTCAGTCTGTGGACAAGTTTTTTTGAATTTCTATTCTAGAACAAGAAGCGTCGTGAACGTCGAGATTTATTAAGATTGCAGCTTCTGAGAATATTTGAACTTCTTGCTGATGCTGGTGTCATAAGTGATAAGTAAGTTTACTGTCTAAGACTAAGGTTATTTTCCATTGTATAATATATAATATAGTATTTAGCATTAGAAACATGATGGTGTATTGTTGGGATGCAAAAGACAACAAGCTGTAGCACACCCTTAGACTTACTTTAAAACTCTGGGAAACAATTCAGTATTCATTCCAAAATTGCAAGAGTGGGTATAAAATTCAGGGGGGACAATTTTAACAAAGGGAAAAGCAGCAAAATACCTGTAAGACTCTTGGGACTCTGCTGGATTAGCAGCTTCTCCACACTATTGAATTTTGCTCTTGTTAATACCCAAACACACTTTTATTTCACTTTTTTGAGATGTATGGTTGTATAATGAAGTTTCCAGTGAGCCCTGTGAGTTTAAAAGAAAGAGGAAATAAGTGAACTTGGGGACCCCGAACTCTAATCTATATTCCCTACCTCTGGCATTCCAGATCTAAACCTTGGATGTGGCCACACATCAGCTTGCACTCTGGTTTGCCAATTCATTTTGCAGATTAATGAGTGTGTCTGATGCTGAACCTTTGAGAATTCTGAACAATTGAATGCTGGAATTTTGGAGTTTTACCATTTATTACCAGAGAAATATCATGAAATAAACAACATAAATGAGTTCACAGAGGACACAAGAGACTGGAAATCTGCAGCAACACACAAAAGGCTGGACTAATTCACCAACATCTAAGGAGGAAACTGGACAGCTAACATTTTGGATTGAGAACTTCACCAATGGATGAAGTTCTCAATCAGGATGAAGAGTCTCAACCTGAAACATTGACTCCATAGTTACTATCCAACTTTCTGAGTTCCTCCAGCTTTTCGTGTGTTGCAACATAACAATTAAAAAACAACTAAGTACTTTTTGCCAAATGTTGTCTTGTTCATCTAGGTCTTAAGGTTTCCTACACTACAGGAAAAATACTATGAGTTGCTTTAACGTTATCTTTGCATGTTTTTTTTTACAGTGAATTGCATGAAATATATTATACAGAGTGCTTAAGCAATATTTCTGATTTCCTAAAACTACATTAAAAACATTTGATTACTTGTATTTTCTGTGTGTGAGAAGCAATTGTCTATTTTCACATCTCGAATCACATGAGTTTATTAAATAACAGCAAAACTATATAGTCCTTGACTTATAACATTTCTACCATATACGTAATGAGTCTTGATATTCCTTTGAAAAATAGTGGGAAGTCGAGGGTCGGCTTTCTTAAAGTCATCAAAAGATATGTCAGAACATAAACTGTACATTGTCTTTTGATTTTGTGTGGTGAATACTGAAAGATGACATTTATATTTCATACAATGGTTCTCCATTGTGGTTGAAGAATCAGGATAAAGACTTGCATTTAAATAACATTTTTCAAAATATTTCTTTTAGCTAATGAAGTCCCCTCAATGTTTAGCCACAATTGTAATGAACAGAACCTTGCATTCAAGTTTCCATACAGCAGACTCTCTCACAAATAACTATGTAATAACAATAATTGGATATAACACTGGTTAGGGCCATTTCTCTAGGGATATCACAACTGCTCTTCCTTGAACTTTGAACCATGGGAACTTTTTACACTGACCTGACAGAGCATACAGGATATAAGTAAAAATGGCATCTCTAACAATGCAGCATTCTCTTGGTACTTCACCGGAATGTTGCCTAAATCATCTTTGGTTTGGACATGAGCTCGAAACAGTATGACTCAGAGGCTTCTACCAACTTCGCTAGTGCTGAAACAACTACAAGCAAAGTTCATTTAAAGAAATAATTGAAAATAAAATTCACATCTCCGAGTCCTCTCTGATGGCAGATAAATAGTTTGCTGCTTTTTGTCTTTCAATTCTACCAAGTTCACAAGAGGTTTCCAAATTGGTATCCATGTCCCCAGTTTTTGAATAAGAAGAGAGACCTTTCTTGCGAATGAAAATTTTAAACCTAAGATGAAGGTCTTCGTCCTGAAACATTAATTCTGCTTCTCTTCCCACAGATGCGGCCTGATCTGCTAAGTATTTCAGATGTTTTCTGTTTTTATTTTGTATGCTGTTCTTGGGGGCTGGTGTGTGCCATATTAAACTAGTCAGATTGCTCCACAGGTACACCGTAGCTATCTACCAGTTTAATTGGGGATGGTTTAGTACAGAATTAGTGCAATCAAATAGGTGTATTCCTTGAGAAAACTGGGAAAAGAGGCCAGATGGCACAACAGGTTATGAATCCCACTCTAAATGATTTCTAGTTCTTTATTTCAGTCATAGCATATTATGTTTTTCTTTAGTACTTAATGTTTTAAAAAACTGCCAGGCCAATTAATACTTAGTACAGTCCTTCCTTGCCAAGATACCAAAATACAAATTCAGATATAGCTACACCCAGAGCAGTGGGAAAGTTTTTAAATAGATTCTGAAATATTGTAAAGTCAAATGCAGGCCTACGCAATCTATTTTTTTAAACATTTATAGCTACCATGTGGCTGTGCCAGCAGTGAAAGTCATTGCAGAGCAAGCATTCATCCAGTTTCTTCCAGGTATATTGCAAAGCTTTGATATCAAACAGATGTGTTCACTTTCAAACCATCTCATGCACACCACTCCACTTCATCACCATCCATAAATGCCCTGGTTTATAATGCTTCATTGTATGTCAGCAAACTCATGTCTTAATATATTGGATTCCCTTCCTTGTTTGCCGATTACCTGAAAGCCTTTAGATATTTTTCCTCAAAAGCTGCAAGAAGCTTAATAATGATACAAAAGGACAAAACATTACAAATTGACTTTCTTCACACATTGTTGTTCTAACAAGCTCCATATTAGTTTTTAACCTTTTAAAATCATTTTAAACTGTTAGATGATGACTGTTCCCTGTGTATTTGGATAACTGCAGTAAATAAATGCCTTTTAATTATCAACCACTTGAATAAACAGTTTTCTTTCTCTTTGATAGTACTAATGGAGCTTTAGAACGGGATACTTTGGCACTGGGAGCCCTGTTCTTAGAATATGTCGATTTAACCAGGATGCTGTTGGAGGCAGAAAATGACAAAGATGTTGAGATTCTAAAAGACATCCGAGCTCATTTTAGTGCAATGGTAGCAAATTTGATACAGTGTGTTCCAGGTAAAGCCAATCTTAACTATTCCTTTTCTACTTTTATGAGGGATAGTTGTTAATTTCTTGATCCCAGTGTGGCAAGTTTCATTTTGAAAAAAATTTCCAAAAACAAAATTTAAATCTTATCCTTACTTTTTCAAATACTTATCACAAAAAGTATTGAAGAATTTTAATGCTTACGCAATAGGAAACAATAAGATAAATGTTATTATTTCATACTCTTGCAGGGAATTTCCACCGCTAGGACCATGAAGCAAAGACTTGGAGAAGGGTTACACTCTATTTTCCTACTATTGGTGAAATTTAACTTTCCCAATATTGACTGGGAGTTCCTTAGTGTAAGGGACTTAGATTGTTAAATGTGTCACAGGGAGTTTTTCAGGCAGTATGTAGATAGTCCAACCAGAATATGTTGTGTTCTTAATCATATATTAGGAAATGAAACCAAGCAGGTGGTGGAAACATCTGTTGGGGAACATTCTGGAAATAGTGACCATAATTCTGTAACTTTCATGGAAGAAATAAGATTGGTTCTCAAGCGGAGGTCCTAAATCAGGGGAAGACTGATTTCAGCAGCATGAGAGGACCTGATGAAAGTAAATTGGAAGTAGATGGTTGCAGAAAAAAGGCCTGACAAGAGGGAGTCTTTTAAAAGAAAGTTAGCAAGAGTTCAAGGCCATCATGTTCCAGAAAAGGTCATGGGTAAAGATGGGAAGATTAGGGAACCTTGCATTATAAAGCTTATTGAAGGCTTGGATCTGGAGAAAAAACACATGATAGCATAAGCACTACAGTTAAGCAAGTCCATTAAAAATATGGAGGGTATAGAGATCCCTTCAGGAGATGGGTAGCACAGTACAAAGCTCTACAGTACCAGTTACCTGCATTCAATTCCCACCACTGTCTGTATGCTCTCCCCATAACTGTGTGGGTTTCCTCCAGGTGCACCAGTTTCCTCCCACATTTCAAAGATGTGCCGATTGTTGGGATAATTGTTCAGCTGAGACCCTTTCTGTCTTCATTAGCAATAGGGTGAGGCATCAGAAAACTGGACAATAGCTAATGTTGTTCCTTTATTATAAAACGGTAACAGGAATAAGCCAGCTAACCACAGGCTCATGAGACAAATGTCACTGATAGTGAAATTATTATAGAAATTTTTAATAGACAACATTTATGTACATTTAGAAAAGTTCATATCAGTTTTCTACTCCTATTAGTTTTGAATTTAAGGCATTCTATGGAAAAACATTCCGCATTATCAGATATTTCTCTTTGACTTAGCTTTTAATCGTCTTGAACTGGTAATATTGTTGCAATTCTCATAGTCAAGAGAGACATTCTATTCATGTGTTTGAAGTACAGAGGCAGATGTAATGTCCTATTAAGCATTCCAGCACTCAATTACAAATGTATAGCTTCTTATTTTGTACTAAATTTACCTGAGTTAAACAAAAGCTAAAAATTTAATAGTAATACTATGTAGGTCACTAATTAAGATTTTACAAACATAGTTTGTTGTATATTCATCCACTCCCACTGGTTGAAAGAAACCAAACCATTTCAGCCTCAGCTTACAGGTTCTATTTTTTTATTCATGCCCTTTAAATATTGCCTTGATATGATTGAAATAAGAAAGAAAACTAGCTTTGAGCCCTGGTGACCGCTGATGTTAGAATTATATAATATGTAATGTTATTCCAAGGCTAAAAGATCTTTAGGAGAGAGAGCAGTAACAAAAGAAAATTAGCAAATAAATAACTCATTACATTTGTTCTGTAATTTTTCTGCTTAGGTACTGAATATTTGAAATACTCATTCTCCACATATTCTGTTCATTAAACTCTAATCCATCTCACATCACAAAAGTTGGAAATAAAAGAATTTCACCATTCTAAGTACATAAACTCTTCTCATCAGCTTGTCAAGTTCACTTTCATTTTAGCAGTATCATACTTGCCAATCTTGCATAGAGTTTTTACTCAATAATATGAAGGTATTTTTAAAATTGAACCAATCAGATAAAAGCATTATTCCAATGGCCAGTAATTTATGTACTCCCTCCTCAGATTGTTTCCAATAATTTTAATTTGTAGTCTAAACTGTAAGTTATTTGACTCATAACATTGTTCTTAAGTTATGTTTAAACTCAACAGTGTAATCTTTCAGATAGAGTGCCAATAAATTTGCCTATTTCCTAAACATGTCATATTCCCACTTCAATTTGCCTTTTTACTATTTTTAAAATACTCTTATTTTCCTTTTCCAGTCTTTAATAATTTTAACTAGAAACCTCTAGTTGAACCATTGGTATCTAATAAACCTCATGAAAAATATAATTGTAAAATTGGTGTTTTATAGAACTAATAATAAAGTGGGATTAGTATCTAATTTTATTGCAACTGTTGCCTTGTATTTTTGGATCAGTTTCCTCTTTTTGGTTAACGTATATTTTCTCAGTAAAAGACCACAAGATCATAAGACATTGGAACACAAATCAATAACCTTTCAACCTCTGCTTTAAATGTACTCAATGTCTTAGTCAGCACAGCCATCTATGACAATGAATTCCACAGATTCACCACCCTCCGGCTGAAGAAGTTCCTTCCTAGCTCTGTTCTAAATAGACGTCCCTCTATTCTAAGGCTATGCCCTCTGGTCCTAGGCTCTCCCATAATAGGAAATATCCTTTCCAGATCCACTCTGTCTAGGCCTTTCAATATTCAATAGATTTCAGTGGGATTTCCCCTCATTCTTCTAAACTCCAGTGAGTAGAAAACCAGAGCCATCAAGTGCTCCCCATACATTAACCCTTTCATTCCTGGAATTATCCTTGTGAACCTCCTCTGGACCCTTGTTCACTACCAGCACATCTTTTCTTCGATAAGGGTCCCAATACTGCTTATAATACTCCATATGCAACCTGACCAATGCCCTATAAAGCCTCAGCATCATATCTTTGCTCTTGTATTCTACTCCTATCAAAATGAATGCTAACATTACATTTACCTTCCTTATCACTGACTCAGCTGCAAGTTAACCTTTAGAGAATCCTGCACATGGACTCCAAAGTCTGATATTTGATTTTTCTTCATATTTAGAAAATAGTCTATGCCTTTATTCCTTCTACCAAAGTGCATGACCAATAATTTCCTTTCTTCTGCCTCCCATCCTTCTTAAAGAGTGGAGTGACATTTTCAATTTTCCAGTCCTCCAGAACCATTCCAGAATCTTGTGATTCTTGAAAGATCATTACTAATGCCTCCACCATCTCTTCAGCTATCTCATTTAGAATCTGGGGTGTAGTCCATCTAGTCCAAGTGGCTTATCTACCATCAGACCTTTCAACATCCCAAGCACCTTCTCCTTAGTAATACTCACTTCTCGCCCCTGAAACTCTCAAACTTCGGGTATACTGCTAGTGTTATCCACAGTGAAGACTGACTCAAACTACTTATAAAGTTGGTCCACTATTTCTTTATCCTCATTGCTACCTCTCCAGCATCATTTTCCGGTGGTTCAATATCTACTCTGTCTCTCTTTTATTCTTTATATATCTGAAAAAAACCTTCAATATTATTGCAACACACACAATTGCTGGAGGAACTCAGCAGGCCAGGCAATATCTATGAAAAAGAGTAACTTCAAACTGAGACCCTTCAGCAGGATTGGAGAAAAAAAAATGAGGAGTAGACTCCTCATCCTTTTTCCTGCAGATCTGCTGAAGGGTCTTGGCCCAAAATATTGACTGTACTCTTTTTCATAGATGTTACCTGGCCTGCTGGGTTCTTCCTTCATTTTGTGTGTGTTGATTGGATTTCCAGCTTGGATTTTCCCTTTTTTGTGATTTGATATTTTCAACTAGCTTTCATATTTCATCTTTTCTCTCATTTTTTTAGTTGCCTTCTGTGGTTTTTAAAAGCTTCCCAGTCCTCTAACTTGCCACTAATTATTGCTATATCATATGCCCTCTCTTTTACTTTTTTGCTGTCTGCCGTCATCTCTGCTAGTGTTGCCTTTGGCCAGCTCCTCTTTCATGCCTCTGTAATTCCCTTTACTCCACTGTGATATTGATACACCCAGCTTCAGCTGCTCCCTCTCAAATTGCAGGGTGAATTCTATCATATTATGACCACTATCTTCTAAGGGTTCCTCTACCTTAAGCTCCCTAATCAAATCTGGTTCAATGAACAGCACCTATTCCAGAACTGCCTTTCCTCTAATGGGCTCAATCACAAACTGCTTTAAAAAGCCATCTTTAGGCATTCTACAAATTTTCTCTCTTGGGATCCGGCACCAACATGATTTTCCCAGTCTACCTGCATACGGAAATCCCCCCATGACTATTGTAACATTGCCCTTGTTACATGACTTTTCTATTTACCGTTATCTTCCATTCCTGCGTCACCTCTTTCAAAGCAGTTGTTCTCATTTTTTACCAACAGAGCTATCCCACCCTCTCTGCTACCTGCCTGTCCTTTTGGTACATGGTGTATCCTTGGATGTTAAGCTCCCAAGTATGATCTTCTTTCAGCCACATCTCAGTGATTTCCAAACTGACATACCTGGTAATCTCCAACTGCACTACAAGATCATCTACCTTATTCTGTATACTGCTTAAACCGTCTACTGCTTGTATTCAAATATAACACCTTCAGTCCTGTATTCATGATGCTTTTTGATTTTGCACCCATGTTACACTTCACCTCATCTCATGACTGCAATTTTGCCCTATTATCTGCCTGATCATCCTCGCAGTCTCAGTACATCGACTTGTATAGCAATTGCCCATTCCTCAGCCATATCATTTCAGATCCCATCCCCCTGCCAAATTAGTTTTAACCTTCCAGAATAGCTCTAGCAAATATGCCCGCAAGGATATTGATCCCCCTCGGATTCAGGTGTAACCCATCCTTTTTGAACAGGTCATACCTTCCCCAGAAGAGATCCCAATGATCTGAAATCTGAAACCCTGCTCCCTGCACCGTTTCCTCAGCCAGTCATCTACTTATACCATCATCCTATTCCTGCCCTGACTAACACATGGCACTGGGAGTAATCCAGAGATTACTACCTTGGAGGTCCTGTTCTTCAGCCTTTTCCCTAACTCCCTAAACTCACTGTGCAGGACTTCTTCCTCCTTTCTACCTATGTCATTGGTGCCAGCATGTGCCACAACCTCTGGCTGCTCACCCTCCCTCTTGCGAATCTTCTGCAGCTGCTCTGAGACACCCTGAATCCTAATACCTGGGAGGCAACACACCACCCTGGCTTCTCTTTTATGGCCACAGAATCTCCAGTCTTTCCCCCTAACTATCAAGTCTCCTATCACTATCACTTTGCCTAACTTTATCCTTTCCTGCTGAGTTTCCGAGCTGGCCACAGTGCCACTGGCCTGGCTACTGCTGCTGAGCCCCGCACACACCTTTACCCCACCCCCAGCAGTCTCCAATGGAGTATACTTGTTGCTGAGGAGAATAGGAGGGCGGAAACATCGACTCAGACCATGAGAGGCTTGCGTCAGGCATTTTCATGCCTCACAAGGCGCAGATTGGAAGCCTGTGTGGGGCGCCACTCCTCACACAGACACTTGAGCAATGTGTGGTTAAGTGCCTTGCTCAAGGACACAAACATGCTGCCACAGCTGAGACTCGAACTAGCGACCTTCAGATCACTAGACGAACGCCTTAACCACTTGGCCACGTGGTTATAACTCACCAAAAATAACTCATCAAAAACCTCAATTTATTTAGTTTTCTAAAAAATGAACTACACACTTCCAAAAAATCCATCACATTCTCTGAGCACAAATTGGACAAATAAAACATTGAATGAAGGAAAAAAATAGCCTACAAACTGAATTGTATTTAAAATATTTTCATCAGTGTTTTGTCTTACAATCGCAGTTCCATCAGTATTAATTAATTTTAAACATATAACCTACTTGTTTAAATGTTTTCTGTGCCTTAGTTAATAGTCTTCCTTTGCAGTTTAATAATAGTGGCTATTCAAAATACATTTTGGATTACATTTCTAGATGACAACCCAATCTAAAATTGCTTGAAATATTAAAAAAATCTCACCTCTGTCTTCATGATGCCAAAAGTTTTCTTTTAGTTGCTGCATAAAATTGCAGTGCATTACAGATTTAATCATGGAAATGTTATATTCTAACATGAGAATGCTGCATTTTAAAAGAACTTGTCATTACCTGGACCATATATCTAATGATGAAAAAATAGCCCACCTTTAGCTGCAATTTTTACATGTGACTTTCCTCAGTAAAGATTAAATCAATTTTTTTTCTCTTTAGTACATCACCGCAGATTCCTTTTTCCACAACAGAGTCTGCGTCACCATCTTTTCATCTTGTTCAGCCAGTGGGCAGGGCCATTTAGTGTCATGTTTACTCCTCTGGATCGCTATAGTGATCGAAATCACCAAATCACGAGATACCAGTATTGTGCATTGAAGGTATGTTTACCCTTGATTGATTTTGTGTTGCATTTTTTTTAAGGTTGACATTCCTCATAGTTCATCATTATTCAACAGTGTGGATCAGCTAAAGCAGTGACATAGAGGCTCAAATATGCTGCTCAGTCCTCTGCTCCCAAGACCGGGCTTGGGGAATGGTAAATCTGTGAAATACTTTGTATCAACAGCTTCTCTGGATTTATCACGGGTGCTTGTGAACTGTGACGAGCATGGCATTGCAGGGGAAGAGGGGATTCGGGAGCAGGACAATACTTCAAAGGGAGGAGAAGGGGAGTTCAAGAGTGTAAGGTTTTGTGAATAAAACATGCAAAGGTCATTTTATGTGCTTAACAAAAGCCTTAGCCCTTTACTTCCATTATGAACAAAGTAAGGTGGTCGCCTTAATCTGACATCATCACATCAGACACTGTCTCTTAAACACAACAACTTAATAACAATTTTTTGTGAATTATGTAGAACAGATGACTCATTCTGAACAGTATGAGTCATCTGTCACCCATTACATTACCCTATAAGGGCAAGACAGCACTTGGGGAGGAGATAAAAGAGAAGGACATCACGGTCATGGCATCGGCAGTGATCAGAGAACAAGACTGTATGTTGTCAGGAGGGGAAATTAAATAATAGGAAGGAACACTGTCGTAGCAGCAATCAAGGAGCAGGATTGCATTTGGCATGGGGACATGCTGATCACGAGAAATGGGCTTGATATTTGGTCCAGAGAGGTAAAGCTTGTACTGTTATATTTGTTGAGGTAGCTAATCAGTGATGATATGTATTACAAATGGGCTGGATAGATCAAAGTTTGTATTTCCATCAAGGTCTGAGATATTATACATTGGAGGTTGAAGAATCCGAGGCTTTAAGTAGGTATTTTATTTAACTGCAGGCCTTCCAAATAGAGGACCTTATGTGGGTCTGTTATAGTTGGGGAGGGCTGGGTTGTGGTAGTGGGATAAGCTCTTATTACTTATTAAATGCTCCAAATGACATGTGTCTTACATAACCTCTGACAACCAAGTGGCTTAGCTACTAAGCCCAGTGGAACCATTTCTACCGACGGGAGACGGGGCAAAGGTGGGTTACTGGTGCCTTAAAACCAATCACTTTGGGCAGATGGGCTCATCAGCGAGGTTGGCAGCTCATCTAAAAGAAAAATGCTGATCTCAAATCTCCATTGCCTTGTGGCTATATCCACTCATGGGGAATGCTTTGAAAGTAAACTCTGAGGAAAAATCTAAAGCTGGAATCCCTAAGGGAGTCCTATGTTGGGTTCAACTCTGACTAGCAACTCTGGTGATGCAGCTGGTGCCAAACTGTATCAGTCTCTGTCATTCCTTTGGATGAATCAGTTGAATGGAGAGAGGGAGCCTCTCTGCTTGCTCTCTGTATTGTACTGCCCTGGCTTACATATCATGTGGACAGCTAGGACACAACACCCATGGTTGACCCTGACCAACAGAGGGCCTCAGATTTTCTGGGTGGGGAGTATGGCAACTTGGCCTACGTTTCCAGGTCACTCAATGTGGTCTAAAAGAAGCTTTGCACGGGGAATGATAGTATCCCATACATTTGTTGCCCCAGCCAGTAAACCTTTCCATCCCAGTTTTCTTAGATGTTTTCCAATTCAAGGATTGAACCAAGCTTGAGCCTACTTTGCTGAGTACTTTCAACAAGTGTACCAAAAATGTTGTTGAATCAAAACTGCATGTTTCCTATATGTTAATTTTGTGCTGCAGACTGTTTACACCATAATGGAAGGATAAGCAAATCAACATCAACGTCCCTCTCCCAGGCCAACATTCCCTATATTGATGCCCTAGTTACTCTCAGTTGGCAACATTAAGCCAGCCACATGTTTTGGATGCCTGACTCCTGACTTCCCCAAACAATATTTTATTTTCAGCTCTGTCATTGAAGGATATTATCGGGTAGGCATGGAAAAAAAATTTCAAGAGCATGCTCATAGCTTCTCTAAGGAACTGCAACCTGCCTATTGACTCTTGTGTACATCTTGCCCAGCACGTCATATGGCAAAGAAGCAATTGGGATGGCACTGGGAACTTCAAGAAGGCACAGAGAACTCCTGCATAGGAGGACAACAATTCAATAAATACCTGCCTTCTTACCCTGTCAGCCACTGCTTAAATCAGCTGCCGAGGAGCCTGCAGTTCCTGCAATGGCCTCATTTGGTATCTCAGAATGTAAAAACTGGAGGGGAGTTAAGTCAGTCTCATAACTGAAGGACTACCAAAGCAGAAAAAGACTCTCAAATGCATTTCACTTGAATCATTATCAATACTAGTACTGTATAACAAAGTATTAATTCAGTTTGGATTAAAACCTAGATGCCAGAAGTAAAGAAACAATGCATAGACCACAGTGATACCAGATGAGTGGTACTCTAAAGTTTAAAAATTTTTGCATTATGTAAATTTGGAATGTGGTTCTACATCCATGCACAACAGAAGTAGGAAAAGGTAAAGGACACGCTAAAAGAGGAAGAAAGCCTCCTTTCTGGTAATCTCCATCTTGCCAAACTATATGTAAGCAACTAATTCTGGAGTCAAATACAGTCCCATTTCAAATCAAGTTTAATTTTCATTCAAACAATTGATGGATACAGCTGAATGAGACAGTGTTCTTCTGGGGCCAAGGTGCAAAAACATATTTGTGCATTCAAAATAGTGAGAAAGGAAAAACATAACATAGTCATGTAAGAAAACACATTTTTAGTCCAAGATCCTGAGTGCCAAGTCCCACAAATTGATGTTTTCTAGCAGTCTAACCTGCCATTCCACCAATCCAACACCAGAGGGGAGCACCGATGGGAGAGGTCAGCCCCAACCGAGCAGAGATGCCATGCTACAACAGAAGCCCACAGCTTGAGGCCTAGTACTCACTACAGCCGAGGCAACGAGGCAGCAGCGTCACCCGTCTCCCCACCAAACAAGGGAAGCGGGCTGTGGCAATCAATATCCAACAGGGTATTGTGATTGCAAAGGAAACATCAAAGACAGTCACTCATGTTTTCGCTACATGCCGCATTCACACCAACTTGAAGGCACTAACTCCAGTGCCTTCAAGTAACAGGCAGCAGCATGGTCTGCACACAGATCAGCTCTTTCAAACCCAATCCTGCTCCTCCTACAGCCCAGTGGACCAACTCAAATCCCTCGGGCCGATGGCTCGACTCGAATCCCTTGGCCCGACGGCTGGACTTGAATCGTTAGGTTCCACTTCCCGATTGGCCTCCCACAGCCCCATGGCCTGACCTGACTTCCTCGGTCCTACAGCGCCGACACAACTCTCTTGGCCTGACAGTCCAACTCAACTTCCTCAGCCTAACCTAACTGTCTCAGCCCGATGAGCCGATAAGCCTTCTCTGAACCACCAGCCGGCTACTCAAAACAATGAGCTCACTGATGAGGTAGACCTGCTGTACATGTAGTTATTGGAGTCAACAATAGTCTTACTATATATAAAAACAGATTTAACAAAGAGAAAAACACCTCTGGCTGGCCCCTGAGAGGTAGCTGCATGTATACACACCACCATCTGAATGGAATTCTCCATTTATGAGCAGCCCATTGCTACTACCACCAAAATATCACCTGAGCAACTAGAGAAGCCAACACACTCGACCACTTTTATACCACCATCAAGAACACCCACTTTGGAAGGTCTGATCACTTGGCTGTATTTCTCCTCCCAGTATATAGGCAGAAACTAAAACTGCAGCATCAGCGGTGAGGACCGAGAAGGTATGGTCAAGCAAGGCAGAGAAGTGCTTTCAGGACTGCTTTAAGGTGGTGGACAGGACAATATTCAGTAGTCTGAATGAATATGTCACATTTATCACCGACTTCTTCAAAACCTGTGTGGGTGAGTGTGTACCTTCAAGAACATATCAGAGATATCCATATCAAAACTTGTAGATAGACCAGGAGATTCGTGGTCTGCTGAGGGATAGATCTGTGGCATTCAAGGCTGATGAACTGAATTAAATTGACTTTATGACTTGCATCCTTCATATACATGAGGAGTAAAAATCTTTGTTACGTCTCCATCTAAATGTGCAATTTATAGTAATTTATAATAAACAGCATGTGCCACAGTTAATATGACATAGAAATAGTGTCAGCATGAATTAATCAGTCTGATGGCCTGATGGACGACGCTGTCCCAGAGCCTATTGTTCCTGGCTTTTATGCTGTGGTACCATTTCCTAAATGGTAGCAGCTGGAACAGTTTGTGGTTGTGGTGACTTGGGTCCCCAGTGATCCTTCGGGCCCTTTTCACACACCTCTTGTAGTAAATGCCCTGAATAGTGGGAAGTTCACATCAACAGATGTGCTGGGCTGTCCGCACCACTCTTTGCAGAGTCCTGCAATTGAGGAAAGTATGGTTCCAATACCAGGCAGTGATGCAGCCAATCAGGATGCTCTCAATTGTGTTCCTGGAGAAAGTTCTTAGGATTTTGTGGCACATACCAAACTTCTTCAACCGTCTGAGGTGAAAGAGGCAATGTTGTGCCTTTTTCACCACACAGCCGGTATGTACAGATCATGTGAGATCCTCGGTGATGTTTATGCCAAGGAATTTAAAACTGTTCACCCTCTCAACCCCAGATCCTTTGATATCAATAGGGGTGAGCCTGTCTCCATTCCTCCTCTAGTCCACAACCAGCTCCTTTGTTTTTGCAACATTGAGGGGGAAGTTGTTTTTTTGACTCCACTGTGTCAGAGTGATGACTTCTTCTCTGTAGGCTGCCTCATTATTATTTAAGATTAGGCCAATCAGTGTAATGTCATCAGCAAATTAGCAGATTGGATCTGTGGGTGGCAACACAGTCATGGGTATGCAGAGAATAGAAGGGGGGGCTTAGTACACAGCCCTAAGGTGCACTTGTGTTGAGGGTCAGAGGGGCAGAGGTGAGGGAGCCCACTCTTACCACCTGCTGGTGATCTGACAGGAAGTCCAGGATCCAGCTACACAAGGCAGGGTGAAGGCCGAGGTCTCTGAGCTTCTTGTTGAACCTGGAGGGAACTACTATGTGGAATGCTGAACTGTAGTCCAAGAACAGCATTCTCACATAAAGCATGTGAGAAGGGCCTATTCAACACTGTAACTCAAAAAATAAATACCTGTAAATACATAGCTGCAGATACCTTTGAGCAGCTTAGGTTCTCAGTTGTGGAATTAGATTGCACTGCATTAGCATGGGTTTCAACAGCTTAGTCTGGCTGTTGATGACTAACATATTGGTAAAATTATAGTCATATGACAAAATTGCTGCTTTTCTGAGGGAATCTAACTCCATAGAGCCACTGTTACTCACACCAAAGTGTCATTACAGTGTTAATAATCAGATAGGGAACAAGTTACTGGACTGCTATAGCATTCTCAATGTCCTTCTGAACACTGGTTTCAAAACCCCTAGTGACAAGAGACTGAAGTTCGATCTCTCGTCTCAGCTGCTGAGTGGCAACTGTTTGTAATACATCGGGAGTTGAAACATTAACCATCAGCTGTGATTTCATGATTGGTTCTACAAGTAAATCAATGGCGTTGACCATAAAAACTGAATTACAAGATTGTGGAAATCCTGGTGCCAAGTTGCACCGATTTCTTTCATGCTTCTGTCAGTGAAGACAGTCTTTGTGCCTGGCTTCCCTATGTGCCATCTGTTTAGGTATAGACATTAATAGCTATTTTCTTTAGGCTAGCCAATTGAATTCCTTTTAGCATAGAACTAGTGTGAAACTTTTATCTGTGTTCCTATACTTAAACTGAATTTTCCTCCCCTAGCTATAGTATACTTCTGTTTAATGTTTCACAAATAGATGATTATTTAAATATGCTTAAATTATAGCCAGTGACGATTATGACCTGGTAGTTGCAAGTGTGAACTCATTGGAGTCTTAAAGCACAGAAACAGGCCCTTCAGCCCATCATCTCTGTGCCGGTCATCATGTACTTATCCATGCAAATTCCATTTTCCAGCAGTAAGCTAAAAGCCACCTCTGCCTTGTCATTTCAAGTGCTCATCGAAATACTTATTAAATGTTGTGAAAGATACTGAACTCCAGATTTCAGATTATGGTGTTCTTTTCTCTTCACTGCCTAAGCAGGTGTAAGTTCTTGGGTATCTAAAATGGGGAATGAAAGAAGGTTGTGTTACTGTCAGTGAGAATAAAGAAAATTAAAATCTACCTATGGATGAGGAGGAAGTGGGGTGTGAAAAGCATGGTTAAGTGTGAGGATACCATCATTTGAATTATGTTAACCCTGCTAATGGCCCTTTCCACAAAAATTAGTATTAACTCCTACATTAGGATTAGGATAAGATGAATTTTTCACCCCTCCACCTCCAGTTATGTACTGCCTCATCTGTAATAGCAAAGGTGAGTATTGCCTAATATTTTGGGGTGATGTGATTTTCTTGATTGAATACTTGGGAGTGAGTGTAAAATATGGGTGCAGGTTTGCAATATTGTTCTACTTGTGTGGGTAAGGTGAAGTGAACACAACTACTAGTGTGAGTCTTCTTTCAGTACTGACCTCAAATCCTTATACTATTTTCTGAGTTCCTGTTCCCATTGGCTTCTGAGGTTACATCCCAAGGAGCTCCTTTCTATATTTTTATTAAGATGTTCGGTTTGAGGGCACGTTCTCTTGGATTCTCTTGTAGATCAATTTCCGATACCCGCTCCAGCCACAAGGTGCATTCCACTGGAAAGCATTAGGTTAACTTTCAGGAGTGCGAATTATTCTAAGGTAGTGGAGGTTGAAAATGATCTTGCACCATCTGCTAAGGAGTGTAGCTTAAGATCATCATGAGTAGTGATAACTGCAGGGAAAATTCATCATGCTGTCTGAGCAGATGCTGCATATATAATTTTCTGTCAGGCTTTTCTTCCCTGCCATTGGCTCAAGTCCAATCACAAGGTACTGAGACTCATTGCTGTAAAGCACTGATTGACCTGTGCAGAAAAGGGAGACTTTGGACCTTTGAGATCTGTGCTCAAGGCACTTTGAGATGTTGTGGTGTGCCAAGGCAGGAGCTCAGGATGCTGGTAATTTAACTCGTTAAATTATGGTAGCATTTTGGTGGCAATGAAGTAAACATCCTCCAGTCTATATTTCCTGGGGCTTTCTATGGGATGTCTAATTAAGTATGCCAATTCCTCTTGGAGTTCTGTCACTCTTTTGTGAAGGAGAGAATGATGTTATTGAAATATCTAAATAAAACCTGAACTGTTGTAATTTTTTGTTGGATTTGTTGCATATTAAAATGCTTGTTCTGTTTCTTTTCCCTCCTTTTAGGCAATGTCAGCTGTGCTATGTTGTGGCCCCGTATTTGATAATGTAGGTCTCTCTCCGGATGGTTACCTTTATAAGTGGTTGGATAATATTTTGGCATGCCATGATCTACGGGTAAGGAAATTATCAGCACCAGAATCGGGTGATGATGAGGAAAGGGTTGTAAATAAAGAGGGCTTGAACAAGGATTGGATGCTGGAATCAGAGTTTGATTGTTAATCGGGGATGAAGCAACTGTGTTGCAAAAGGCAAGGCTTGAGGTTATTCAAGTTGTGAGAATGGTTGCTAATCAAGGGTTGGATAAGTTGTCATGAGATATGATTGACAGATTGGGAATAGTTGTGTCAGAAGATGAAACTGGGAATTGTTGGTAGCTGCAGGAACGTGTAGGCTGACTGGGGCATCATGTCTGGTCCCTTGGCTGATCTGTGATAATGAAGTATAGGCAAGGGTTTTGGAGTGGGTTCAGTGAGATTGCTCCTGTGGATTGGGATAGGGCTGCATTATGGCTAGGTATTTAAATTAGTAAGGGGAATCCAGCAGCGTCATGTTCCTTGCACTAACCTGGGGCTTCCTCAGGAGGTCCCTTTTAAGTGGCTCAGAAGCAAGTTTCGGAGAGCCATCCATGCACAACTAATTGTTCTGGCTGCAGTAGCCAGACATGTATTCTATCTAGTAAGTACCCAGCTTTTTCACTTTTGTAGAATTTAGATGAAATAACATATAAAACTGTAGTGCTGTGCTATTCAGCTTGTGTCAAAAGGAAGCATTTTAATTCATTTTAGTTAACCAGTGTTCCAAACCTTTGGATTTTTCCACTACTGTATTTGTATCTCTGTATTCAAAACTAATTTAATTAAGCATTAAGTGCAGATACTGTAAGCATGGAAATAGTTTTTAATTTTCCTATTTAATATATTCAACATATTTAATAAATCCTAGTTTTTAGTTGCAAATACACAAGATATGTGTACCAGTCTTTTCATTAGTTGTGTTCATTTCTGGTTGCCCAGTTACAGGAAGAATGTTGTTGTTGTTGTTCCTTTCTGCACCAGGCAGCAACCTTATCATTTCTTTAGCATTTTTGTCTGTTTTTTAATACGGCTGAGGCTGCTCAACCCAGCATGGATGGAAAGTGTGCAAGGAGACAGCCAGATTTGAACCCGGGACCACTTGTTTCAAAGTCTGGTGGGAATGCTACACCACCACCAGCTAGCAGGATTCAGGAGGATGTAGAGGATTTGAAAAGGGCTTACCAGGATGCTGCATAACTTTGAGGGTCTTATCTATAAGGAGAGGTTGCACAAACTTGGATTGTTTCCACTGGAGCTTATAAAATTATGAGGGCATAGAAAGGCAGTTAGAATCTTTTTCCCAGGGTAGAACTGTCAAGTACTAGAGGACATCCATTTAAGATAAGAGGGAAATGTTCAAACAAGATGTGTGGGCCAAGTATTTTACTCAACGAGTGATAGGTGCCTAAAGTGTGCTCCCTGGGGAATGGTGGAAGCAGATATGATGGTGACGTTTAAGGGGTTGTAGAATCATGAATATGCATGGTATGGAGTGAAATGGATCATGTACAGCCAGAAAAAAATTGATGTAGTTTGTCATTGTGTTTGATGCAAACATTGTGAGTCCATTCCTATGCTGTACATTTCTAATATTAAAAATAATCAAATGTCTTAATGTTTGACAGGTCAAAATAGTGTATAAAGGAATTTGATGTGAATACTTGTAACATGTACAGAGTAATAGCAGAACTTTCAGTTAGTAAGGAGTATTTATAATTTTTTTCAGGTCCATCAGCTTGGATGTGAAGTTGTGATATTATTGCTGGAACTAAATCCAGATCAAGTAAATCTTTTTAATTGGGCTGTAGATCGCTGCTATACAGGATCTCACCAGTTGGCTTCAGGGTGTTTCAAAGCAATTGCTACTGTATGTGGAAGCAGGTAATTAGTTTTTAGGCTTTATTCTGCATATAATACAGATACGATTAGATTTGATGTTTGTGATTCCTCATTTCTATCAAGACTTCTCTCAATGCTCTAAACACAAGTCAAGCCAAAACCAACTTACTTATAAAACAACTTCTACTTTCAGGATATGAGTTCAGTAATTCCTCTCTGAGGGGTTATAACATTTTAGAGGCATTTAGACAGACACATGAACAGGCATGGAATAAAGGGATAAAGATCATGTGTAGGCAGATAAGATTAGTTAACATTGGCATGGCCAGCACAGACATCATAGACTATGTATAGTACCTGTGCTATATTGTTCTATGTTCTATGATGTGTGTCCAACACTAAAAGCAGATAGAATAGCAGTCTTTAGGAGGAAGATAGATAGAGGAAAATGAAGGGAATAGAATGATATAGATCTTGTGAGATTAATTAGATTGACATAATTGTTGGCACAGACATCATGGGCTGAACAGCCTGATCATGTGTTGTTCTACATTTGCATCCTGCCTTAAATAAATAGTTTAAAACAGCTCCCGGTGTGACAATAACTTAGCACTTTTGCATTCAATTTCCTAATAAATAATAACAATCTGATAACTTTCCTAAATTACACTCAAAATAAATGTAAAAGCTTCCTCTCACCCTAAATCTTTGCCCCCTAATTTTAAACTCCACTATCATGAGGAATAGATTATTACCATCTACTTTATCTATGCCTCTCATAATTTTAAACACTTTTAAAATGTTGCCCCCTGCAACCTGTCCTACATTCCAAGGAATAAAGACTTAGACTGGCCAGCCTGTCCCTATAACTCATACTCTCTAGTCCTGTCAACATCATTGTAAATCTTTTCTGCATTCTCTTCAGTTTAACCACATTTTTCCTGTAACACAGTGATCAAAACTGTACACAGTACTCCAATGTGGCCTCTTCAACAATTTGTGCAACTACAACATAATGTCCCAACTCCTATACTTAAATTCATGACTGATGAAGGCCTGTGTGCTAAACGCGTTTTTCACCACCTCATCTATTTGTGACGCCACTTTCAATTAACTATGTACTCCTAGGTCCTTCTGTTTCATCACATTCCCTAGTGCCCTAACATTTACAGCACAAAGTATGTCTTACACTGGTGTGACTCTGTAAAATGCATCACCTGTAACCTACCTGCATTGCAAGATGGATCTCAGCCTGAAACGTCGATTGTTTATTCCCCTCCATAGATGCTGCTTGATTTGATGAGTTCCTCCAGCATTTTATATGGTGCTCTGGATTCCCAATATCTACAGAATCTCTAGTGTTTTCTTTGAAGTCTCCTCCTCTCACATCATAGTCCATTTGCCAGGTCCTTGCCAACTCATTTACACTCTATCCCTTTGTGGTCTCCAAATATCTTTTTAAAGATTAGTGTCATAGCTTTACTTGTCACATGTTCAAACATAAATGCATCATTTGTGTCAAATCAAAACAGCGAGGATTGTGTTGGGCTTCCGGTGCCAATATAGCATGCCACAATTCACTAATCCTAACTGTACATTTTTGGAATGTGGGAGGAAACCAGAGCACTTTTAGTCTTGTAGTTTCTACCTAACTTTCAGCTGTCAACAAATTTAACAACCACACCTTTAGTCCCTTTGTTGAGTGTTCATCACCAACAGTAGCACAACGTTTGTTACATTTTGCCAACTAGAACAAGGCATATTAATGCTTGCTCTCTGTTTCCTGATCATCTACTAATCTTCAGCCATACTAGCGATTCAAGTGAGTGCAGAAGCAAGAATCTAGAGCAACACACAGTATGGTGGAGGAACGCAACAGGTCAGGCATATGGGTCAACCTAAAATATCAACCGTCCATTCCCACCCCCACACCACCCCATAGCTGCTGCCTAATCCATTGAGTTCTTCCAGTATTTTTGTGTTGCTTTTTCCATACTAGTATGTTATTTCCTATATTACAAGCTTTTCTTTTCAGCAAAAATGTTTAATACGGAACCATAATGAATGGTTTCTGGACCTCATAGTGCATTCACTAGCAGTCCCAGTAGAAACAGCACATGTCATTTCTTCAAAGAATTTTAATAAATTAGTCAAGTATATTTTTCCTCTCACAAAATCACGCTGACTTTGGAGACAACAAAGATTGCAGATGTTGGAACCTAAAACAACAGACAGTATTCCAGGCAGTATCAATGGAGGAAACTTGATGATAATTGTTTTGGGTGGAGATCCGTCATTTGGACCAAATGATGGATCTCAACTCAAAACATTGACCAGCTACTTTCCTCCATAGATGTTGCCTGGCCCACTTATTTCCTCCAACATCTCGTGTTGCAGCACCCTGACTTTGCCTGATAACATTAAAATTTTTCTAAACACCCTTTTACCTTTTAGTAATAGCTTCTGATATTTATCCAATTATATATGTTTAACTCAGTAATTTCCTGCTTTCTATTTCCTTTCTATTTTAAATAGTTTATTTCAACATTTGCTAATCTAATGGGGAATTTTCACTAAATCTAGGGAATTTGGGAAAATTAAAAACAATATATCAACTGTCTCACTGGACATTTCTTTTGACCTTAGAATCAGGATTTGGGTTTTTGTCACGTTGCAGTTCGAATAAACTGATCAATACTACTTGCCTGGTAATTTTCCCGAGTATCATCCTCCCTTAAAATTCCTCATTTTGAGTTAATTCAGGATGTTACTTTGAGCTGTAGAGTTCTGTAGCACAGTAACATGCCCTTCCAATCTAATCTGATTTTTTTGTTAATCTCCACTAACCGCATTTGCCCATATTAAGACCACATCTATCTATGCTTATCTATTTAACTTTCTGTTTTGTGCCCTGTATAATACAGACACTTGTTTAATTCAGCTTCAATCAGATTATTTTCCATTATTAACATCCTAGAATAATTTTCTATAAGACCAACACTCACTTTGTTAATGGTTTTCTTTTTTGAATACTTGGAAACGTTTACAATCAACTCTCACATTTCTAGTTAGCTTTATCTCATATTTTTATTTTTCTTTCCTTATTAATCTTGCCTTTTACTCTATCTATACTCTAATCTGTCTATGCAATAATAATGCTCTTTCTTTAAGTCTGAGGTGAGGGAGCCCAAGCTGTAAGTTTAGTAGAAGTGAAAATGAGGTTTAACTGGTGTCTGAGCCAATATAGTAGTCTGTCAAATTTATTCCCAGTTTGCCTTCATTCTTAATAATTAATTGATATAATAATTATGTATGGTGACATTAAGAATATATTTTTAGAGGTGGGAAAAAAGGATTTTAGTCTTAAGTGGGCAATATTAATTGCATGAAATCAAATTCAAGTTTATTGCGGTTCAACTGTTTACATGTATACTTCCAAATGATACAACATTCCTCCAGACCAAGGTCCAGAATACAGTACATATAACTCACACACAACATATAAAATAATATTACCACAAATAAATTAACAAATATTAAAATATATTTCAGAAGATTGACATTTAGCATAAGGTGCATTTACAACACAAGTTTAAAAAAAATAAACAGTATGATGCAACTGGTGCTTCATAAGTGATGCGACCTAGGTGGTGGCAGGGAGTTCAGTCGTCTCAAAGCCTGGGGAAAGAAGCATTTTCATCCTAACAGTTCTTGTCCTAATGCTACAGTACCGCCTGCCTGATGATAGTGGTTCAAAGATCTGAGAAACAGTTCAGTTATAATTGACAATTATCAGAGTTGTTCAGCACGAAAAGAAATAATGGTTTTATTTATTAAGTTGGTGTGATTGAGGCTCTGTCTAACTGTAAGCTAACATCCATAAAATAAGTTGAGAAGTGTTTTAATTTCCCTTCACAGGAACTATCCATGTGATATAGTGACACTACTCAATCTGGTGCTTTTTAAAGCTTCTGATACGGACAGGGATATTTATGAAATCTCAATGCAGCTCCTACAGGTATGAAAGTGTGAAGTGTAGCAGAGTTTTGAATATTTTTATGGAAGCAAGTTATTCATTATCCGTTAAGGATTTCACCATGGTCCGTTTGTACACAATCGGTCAATTGATCATTCTCTAATTTATTTGTAAAGATCTTATTGATTTTTACACTGCATGGAAGTTTTTCTTACTTCATGTTAACTTATCTTGCCATTTCCTTGTTTCTATTTTTAGACTGCAGTATTTGTCATGTGACTATATCACAAACTTTAGTTTTGTTACATGCTTTTTAGAGTTTGTGGAATAACTGAAACAGCTGAGCCAGTGTCCTTTTCCATTTTAATTAATTTGCCATTCATTTCTGGTGTAAGCCATATTGCATGACTCTCGTTAGTTTTCACATTGTAAATCTCAAGGCTTCCCCTTCCTGCATCATTTTCATCACGATCTGAATTTTCATCATCAACAGGCAGATTAGTGCACTACTTGGAACTGTAACTTTTCATCTTTATCTCTTCCCTGTGCAGTCCATTTATTTCTGTCTGCCTGACATGCTCTTTGTATTGTCCTACTTGTTGCATTCTCTACAAGTCTTGACTTTAAATTTGCATTGGTTTGGTGTATGTGAGTCCCTGCCACAACAGTAACACAATTTGACAAGCCAGGCCAGTTTGTCTAAGTGTTTCAATTTTGTTCATACTCACTTACATTCTTCATTGGCTTAAGTGCTTCACCATGTTTGGAATATCATGTAAAATACTGAGTCTGATCGTAATGTTGCAGATCAACCTGTTTTGGTCCAAGATTATTAAAAGCAATATACAGTATATTCTAACATGAAATCTGGATTCTAACAAATACTATGTTTATTATTGTTTGACATTCAGTTAAATTTTATAGTAATGTTTGACTTTTCAATGTATTGTTTTCAGATTCTGGAAGCAAAACTATTCCTGTACTCTAAAAAAGTAGCTGAGCAGAAAGCTGATAGTATTCTGTTTGGAACACATGGACCATTACCTCATCTTTATTCTGTGTCATTGTCCCAGCTGTCAAATGAATTGGCAAGAATGTATCCTGAGCTCACTCTTCCTATGTTTTCAGGTATTTCCTAACACATTAAATATGTGATAACAGTAATTCTCTGAGCAGACGTTGATTCTCTAAGCAGGGATTGTTTTTTAAATTCTATTTTAGAATGAGCACACAGGGAAAAGAATAGCTTGTTACTTGAAATACAAAACTCTTTAGATGTAGGAAAAGTCATTTGGTACCCGAAGTGGCCAGTTCTTGTGTAAAAGCAAAGAATACTAGGGGCATTTAGAAGCTCAGCCAGCATCTTTGGGAGTGAGGACAAGGTTGGTTTTTCAAATTAATGAACTTTTTTGTTGAGGGTTTTCATCCTAGAATGTTGGCTCCATTTCCTTCTCCATGGATGCTGCATGGCCTGCTATGTATTTCTATCATTTTTATTTTTCCAAATTTACAGGATTTGAGTGTTTTGCTTTCAGCCTCTTCAAGTATTGTATAATCTTCTGATCCATGCATGTCTCATTGATATTTGGTGTCACATTTTAATACCATTCCACATTAACTTCCTGTTCAGAATGAGAAAATGATGGCTACAGAAACACAAGAGGTTCACAAATATAAAGATAAATAGGGTTCAGTATACGTTTCCATACATGACAAGATTTCCAATAGCATCTGTTAGCAGCCAATTCCGCAATTGGAAGGTCTTTCACAAAATATCTGAAGCCTAGCATATAAGTAGTTTCTAAAAAAAAATTGTAACACCAGAAAATACTCATCACAGTAGTTCCTACAAATATGGTTTCCTGTTTTTAAGCTTTACTACTCTAACCTAGAGGCCAGCGAAACAATATTATTATTTTAAAATTGTTCTCTTTCAACAACTTGAGTACTGCAAGTTAATTACATTTAATATTTCTTGTTAATATATTTGGACTTCCTTACAGACATTAACCTGAAAGTAACTGAGTTTTATTGTAAAAAAAATTGTAATATAATATTTTTTAAAGTAACAGGAATTTTTGTCTTTATATTACCCATTTTCAAGCTGTTTTACACTGATGGGATTTCTGGTACTACTGGTATACTTTTTTACAAATACTGAGGAATCACAATGTTTGTTTACATCTCTTTGGGCAGAGATTAGCCAAAGATTTCCAACTACCCATCCAAATGGACGCCAAATAATGCTTACATATCTTTTGCCATGGCTTCGCAATATTGAACTTGTGGATGGTGGACTTCTTCCTATAACATCAAACCCACAAACTCCTGACGAAGAAGCCAACTATAAGGAGGAGCAAATGATTGAAGAGTATGGACTGAAAGGAAATGGCTGGGGTTCACCACAAGCCACTTCTCTGGTTTTAAATAATCTCATGTATATGACTGCCAAGGTAATTTTTAATTTTCCTTCCTACAAATGTAATCAATTTAATCTCATTTCCTGTACTTTTGAAGTGATTTTAATTATGATGATAATTACCAGTAAAATCTGACATATTTTCATTTTCTTTTTTTCTTTAATAAAACAGGGTGAGGAGTAAATTTTCAATGTATCATGCTGATATAAAAATGTTGCATTCTAGATACTGTTACTCAAGCTTACAAAAATAAATAATAACAAATAGGTTCCATTAGCTGACCATATTTTTAGTTGATTAGTGTCAATTTACCCTTAGACAATTGTTTCTTTCTTTTTAAATCTTTTTATTGAGTAAGTATACAAAAAAGGTAAACCATATAAACATTAATACAATGTTAAAGTATAATGAAATTCCAAAAGATAACAATACCAAAAAGAAAATACTACAAACAATGTAATTTAAGCATAAGAAACCAAAATAACATAATAGTATACTAGATTTTATATATATCAATGGAAAAAAAGAAAAAAAAACCCCAAAAAAAAAACCCACCGTGCAACTAACTAAAAGCAAAGCAAAGCAATGGGCTAACTTGAAACCAAACAGAGTTAAACTTAAAATCACGTCCTCAATCCCGACCTCCATTAAAACAGTGAAAAAAAACAAGAAGGGTAAATATTACATTAAATGAAAATATCGAATAAAAGGTCCCCAAATCTGTTCAAATTTAAATGAAGAATCATAAAGGTTACTTCTAATTTTCTCCAGATTCAAACATAAAATCGTCTGAGAAAACCAAAAAAAGGTAGTTGGAGCATTAAGCTCTTTCCAATGTTGTAAAATACATCTTTTCGCCATTAAAGTAAGAAATGCAATCATTCTACGGGCTGAAGGGGAAAGATTACTAGAAATTTTAGGTAGTCCAAAGATAGCAGTAATAGGGTGAGGAGAGATATCTATATTTAATACCTTAGAAATAATATTGAAAATATCTCTCCAAAAAGTTTCCAAAGTAGGGCAAGACCAAAACATATGAGTTAAAGAGGCTATCTGCCCCGAACATCTATCACAGAAAGGATTAATATGCGAGTAAAAACGCGCTAACTTATCTTTGGACATATGTGCTCTATGCACCACTTTAAATTGAATTAGGGAATGTTTAGCACAAATAGAGGAAGTATTAACTAATTGTAAAATCTGCCCCCAATCATCCACAGAAATGGTAAGCCCCAATTCCTGTTCCCAATCTACCCTAATCTTATCAAATGGAGCTTTCCTGAGTTTCATAATAATATTATAAATCATAGCCGATGCACCTTTCTGACATGGATTAAGGTTAATTATCGAATCTAAAATATATATAGGAGGAAGCATTGGAAAGGAAGGAAGTATAGTACTTAGAAAATTTCTAACTTGTAAATATCTAAAAAAAATGTATTCTTGATAGGTTATATTTATTAGATAATTGTTCAAAAGACATAAGGGAACCATCTAAAAATAAATCCAAAAACCGTAAAATACCCTTAGTCTTCCAAGTTTGAAAAGCGCGATCCGTAAAGGAGGGAGGAAAAAATATGTTACCTAAAATAGGAATCGCCAACCCGAATTGATTAAGATCAAAAAATTTTCTGAATTGAAACCAAATACGCAAAGCATATTTAACGATCGGGTTAGAGACCTGCTTAAGGCGTTTCGAATCAAAAGGAAGAGATGAACCTAAAATAGAACCAAGTGTATAACCCTGAACAGATTGTAATTCCAATGCTACCCATTTAGGAATAGATAGTATATCCCGGTCAAGTAACCAAAATTTCATATGTCGAATATTAATAGCCCAATAATAAAATCTAAAGTTAGGTAATGCTAAACCTCCATCTCTCTTAGCTTTCTGTAAATGTATTTTACCCAGTCTCGGATTCTTATTCTGCCAAATAAATGAAGAAATTTTAGAGTCGACTTTATCAAAAAAAGATTTAGGAACGAAAATTGGTAATGCCTGAAACACATATAAAAATTTTGGCAAAAAAAACATCTTAACTGCATTAATACGACCAATCAAAGTTAAATATAAAGGAAACCATTTAGATGAAAGTTGAGTAATATGGTCTATTAATGGTAAAAAGTTAGTCTTAAATAAATCTTTATGTTTACAAGTAATTTTAATCCCAAGATATGAAAGGTAATTATTAATCAATTTAAATGGAAATTTATAATATAAGGGAAGATGTTTATTAATCGGAAAAAGTTCACTCTTACTAAGATTTAATTTATAACCTGAGAAAAGACCAAATTGTGCTAATAACTCTAAAACAGCAGGAATAGATCTCTCAGGATTAGAAATATATAAAAGTAAATCATCAGCATAGAGTGATAATTTATGGGACTTTAATCCCCGAGTTATCCCAGTAATATTTGAAGATTCTCGAATAGCAATTGCAAGAGGTTCTAATGCAATATCAAATAATAGGGGACTAAGAGGACAGCCTTGTCGAGTACCACGAAAGAGAGGAAAAAAAGGTGAGTTTAAAGAGTTAGTACGAACCGAGGCTACAGGGGAGTGATATAACAGTTTAATCCAGGATATAAATTTCAGGCTAAAATTAAACATTTCAAGCACCTTAAATAAATAAGGCCATTCTACTCTATCAAAAGCTTTCTCGGCATCTAAAGAAATAACACACTCAGGAACATTTTGTGAGGGAGTATAAACGATATTTAACAATGTACGAATATTATAAAAAGAGTAACGACCTTTAATAAAACCCGTTTGGTCTTCCGAAATAATAGAAGGAAGTACTTTTTCTAGTCTATTTGCTAATAACTTAGAAAAAACTTTAGAATCAACATTTAATAAAGATATTGGTCTATAAGATGCACATTGAGCAGGGTCTTTATCCTTCTTTAGTATTAAAGAAATTGATGCTCTATTAAAAGATTCCGGAAGTTTACCAAGTTTCAAAGAAGCCTCAAAAACCTTATAGAGCCAAGGAATCAATAAAGAAGCAAAACATTTATAAAATTCAACGGTAAACCCATCAGGGCCAGGAGCTTTCCCGAGATTCATAGAAAAAATAACATTCTTAATCTCATCCATTGTAATGGAAGTATCTAATAAAGAAGACATATCCTGTGAAATCTGAGGAAAGTCTAACTTATCTAAAAAATCATTCATATATTTAGAATCTCGAGGAGACTCTGATTGATATAAAGAAGAATAAAAATCACAAAAGATTTGATTAATCCCCACATGATCCAATATCAATCGATCATTTTGGTTATAAATCTGATTGATTTGAGATTTAACATAATTAGATTTCAATTGATTAGCCAGCAGCTTGCCAATTTTATCACTGTGAACATAAAAATCACTTCTTGTTTTCTTTAATTGGTTTACAATCGAGGACGAGAGTAGTAAACTGTGTTCCATTTGAAGTTCAGTTCTTTGTTTGTATATCTCCTCAGAAGGAGCCATAACATATTTCTTATCAATTTCTTTAATCTTGTCCACAATTGCCATCTCCTCCTGCTTCTGTTTCTTCCTCAAAGCAACGGAATACGAAATAATCTGACCCCGAATATAGGCTTTAAAAGTGTCCCAAAGAGTGTTAACCGAAATATCTTCTGTATGGTTAATTATAAAAAAAAAGCTCAATCTGTTCATTCATAAAATTAACAAAGTCCGAGTCCTGAAGCAACAGCGAATTAAAACGCCATTGTCTATTGTTTGGTATATTGGCCATAATTTTAATAGAAAGCTTAAGTGGAGCATGATCCGAAATGGTTATAGAATCATAATCACATTTAATCACTGAAGGAATGAGACGAGAATCAATAAAAAAATAATCAATTCTTGAATAGGAATGATGAACATGTGAAAAAAAGGAAAAATCTTTTTCCTGAGGATGCAGAAAACGCCAAATATCCGTCGACCCAGAATCAGAAAGGAAAAAATTAATCAAATTTGCAGATTTATTAGGTAAAGTCCGTAAAGGAGCCGAACGGTCCAAAGCTGGAGATAAACAGGTATTAAGATCTCCGCCCCAAATCAATGAAAACTCGTTCAAATTCGGAAACTGATCAAACAATGATTTATAAAATTCCGGACAATCCATATTAGGAGCATAAACATTAACCAAAACTACTTTTTTATTAAATAGTAAACCACTAACCAATAAAAATCTACCATTCGGATCAGAGATAATATCCTGTTGTATAAAAGTAACTGAGGAATCTATAAAAATAGAGACGCCTCGAATCTTAGCATTGGAGTTCGAATGAAATTGTTGTCCCTTCCAGAATTTGAAAAAACGTAGTCTGTCCCCCCTCCGTACATGGGTCTCTTGTAAAAATAAAATTTGTGCTTTAAGTCTCCGGAACACTTTAAAAACTTTTTTTCTTTTAATAGGATGATTAAGACCATTAGTATTCCAGGAGACAAAATTAATAATAGACTCCATAAATCCTAAAGTCAACCCACAACAAGGAGGATTGACAATAGGCGTGACCCACAAACCCGGAGAGGAAACAGAACATACAAAAGATACCGGGGAAAAGGACGCAACCAGTACTTCAATAATGTATATAGCCCAAAGAAAAACAAACTAAAACGTGAAGCCCCTCCCGCCACCCCCCAGCCCAAGACCCCAAGGCAAAATCTAAAGCAGACCCGCCAGAAAGAAGCAAGCGCTAAAACTACCCCCATGACTTCTGGTATACGCTCCCTAAAAAAAAGGTATAAATATGAAAAGGATCAGCTAATTGTAAAACAGTAAAAAAATAAGTAAAAAAAAGTTAGCTCAATTAGAATACACACAGAACAGAACAAAAGCCGGAAAATATATATTAAAAAAAAACCACAATAAACCTCAAACTCATGAATAGACACAGCAACAAAAAAAATAGGATTATTAACATAAAGTGATTATAAAAAGCAAAACAGAATAAAATTTAAACAAAAACTACAAAATTTAAGGCCGCACAGGAAATACGTAAGATGACAAAAGGGAAGTAACCACCCAGAATCCCCTGGGAAAAGAAAGAAATGACGCAGTTAAAAAGAAAGTTTAGTAGCCATATTAAGAAATCGAAAGTAAACTTTTCTGCCCAAATAGGGCACAGAAAAGTTAAAACCAACCAATTCACAGCCTCCGATCGACGGAGAAAATTAAAAAGAAAGCAATTAAGATGTTGGGGATGAAAGTTGATCCAGATAACTCTGGGCATCCGATGGAGAATCAAAAAAACGAAGGGCTCCATCTGACATGCGAATCCTTAGACGTGCAGGGTACAGCAGCGCTGGTCTTAAATCCCTCTTATAGAATTCCGACATCACGGATCTGTAACGGACCCGTTGGTCCCAGATTGGTTTACTGAAATCTTCCACGAATCGGAACTTAAGATCCGAAAAATCAATGAAACCTTTAGATCGAGCGAATCGAAACAGTCTCTCCTTGTCTTGAAAGTAATGAAAACGTAAGATAACATGCCTAGGTCTATCTGACCTAGACGAGTATGATGGGATTCTGTGAACACGATCCAGTAGCGGTGGTTGGTCAGGAAATACAGTAGGGAATGCATCTTTTAAAAGTTGGGAGAAATATTTCATGGGATTGTTACCTTCAACGGCTTCCCTCACGCCAATCATTCGTAAATTCTGCCGTCGCATTCTAACCCTTAGACAATTGAAAGTCGTCTGCAAGTTTAAAATATTCGAGCATTTATAATTCACCTTGAATTTCTGTTGTATATTCTGTCCTATATAATCTGAAATATTATTATATTGATATACTTTAATTGAGATTAGCATCAAGTCTATTCATGTTGCAAATGTTGCAATAAATTGATTTTTTTCACAAAACTTAGAGCACACCCTATACTCAGAAAGATGTTTGTTAAAAAGCAAATTGTTGAGTCCCAGTTAATCTTTTTTAAACAAAGTAAGCATTATTTAACCTAAGCAGTTTCCAATACCATTGCAATTCCTTCAATAGTGCAATAGACTTGCACTCATGAGGCAAGCCATTGTCAAGTGTTCAATTTGCTGTGAGAATAAGTTTGTTAATTCTGTATTCATTAATTAAGCTATGTAGCATTCCTACTGCAGCAAGCACAATAAGCCTGCTGTACTGTCCCAATTTAAACTTTGCTTGATAACACACCCAGTGTATATGACTTTCTGAGATTTTGATAATAGATAATTAGGATATCTCAATAACACCTTTACCAATGTGATTGTCCGTGATTTGGATTTCTCTTTGATAACATCACAGGTAATTAACTTTTAATTGCCACTGTTAGTTCTTCAGATCAATTCATAATTCATGATGAATCACTCCTGGACAACTTACTCCTTTTGCCTGACTTTGTTATGAGCCTATAATATAATCATTAACCAGCTATGTATGTCTGTACTTCCAAATGCCAGTTAAGGCTGTTTAAAAGATCGTATAATGTTATTTCCAGTGCACGAGTGTAAAGGAGAACAAAATAATTGTTACTCCAGATCTGATGCAACATACAAATAAACACAATAAGGTAAAGAACACAATGGTTAAAAAACACAGTAAATATAAATACAAAGGATAGCTTATATACATTGATTATTTTTTCTCTATAAAGTGATGCTAGGTACAGGAATATCTATACATAAGGTGACAATTATAAACTAGTTTACAAGTTTGTTTGCTCCAATTTGCAATATGAACCTATGGATCACTTCTGTCCCTTTCCATAACTATTTTAAAACTAATAGAACTGGTCCCAAAGTGCTCCCACACTGTCAACTTGCCCCATCTTCTTTTGCAAGAGTAGGTTGAGCTTTGTCCTTTCTCTGGTAGGGCCCACTGTATATTGCCCAAAGAAACTGTCCAAAATGCATTTAACAAATTTCACTCCATCTAAATACTTAATGGTATGGCAGTTCCAGTCCATACTAGTAAAGTTAAAATAGTTTACTATGATAACTGTCTTATTCTAATTCTGCAAAATCTCCTTGCATATTTGTTCTTCTAATTCACATTGATTATTTGGGGGGCCAACAGTACAATCCTAACAATATGATCATCCTGTTCTTATTTCACAATTATGTCTGTAAAATCTTACTAGATGGTCCTTCGGTAATTTCATCTCTACGGCTGTGACATACCTCTTTATCAAAAATACAACACCTGATCCTCTGTTTTCTCTGTCTCTATCCCACCTAATGCAGATGTACGCCAGTCACCTCTTTTACATGCCCTTCTAGTGGTGCTGCAATGTTCTTAAACCTTAAGTCTACCTGTTCCTTTTGTACTACTTCAATTTATAAAGCCATACTTTGCACCAGTCAGTTGTTTTATTTCTGTTGCTGTATTTATTGTTATTATTGTATATACTGTTTACTTCGCACGAGCAAGAAATTTCATTGCACTCTGGGTATATGAACAATGAACAAACTTGAATCTATTCTGTCCACAAAAAGCAGAATTAATTCATTCTGGCTAATTACGACCCATTAGTCTATAGCTTGTCATCACCAAAGTGATGGCAGATGTTGCTAAGACTGCAGTTGTGTGTTATATATGTGTTCTATATACACTGACATTAACAGCAGGTATTGCTAGGATTGCTCAGTTCTAGGCCTCACTAAAGTCTTGATCCAAAACATGAGATGTGAAGTTAGAGTGAAGTGACTGCCCTTGTCATCAATGTAGCATTCAACTGAGCATGATTTCAAGGAGCCATGAAGTCAATGAACATCAGGAGGAAAACACTCAATAGCTGGGAGTCATATTTTGTAGAACAGAAGATGTGGTTTCTCGGAGTCAATTTCCAATCCCAGGATTTCACCATAAAGTTTGAAATAGAAATGGCCGCTAATGTTTCCACACTTTCAATTCTATTTGCAACTCTTCACAAGGTGAAGTGGTCTATCCCTAAATGCAGAAACATTTGAATAATATTCAGGCACAGTCTGATTTGTGGTTAATGGCATTCAGACCATGAAAAAGCCAAAAAATAGAATCAAGATACCTACCCTTAGCATTCATATGTATATATTTCATGTTTCATTCATTTTTCATTAATTCATATGCAATGGAATTATTATTAATGTGCTATGAGTCACAATTGACCAGAAACTCAACTGGAATTGCAACATAAGTGCTATGAATGCATGAGCATCTCAGAGACTGGATATCTTACAGGGAAACCTCTTGACAACCCATATCTTTTCCACCATTGATAAGTAAGAAGTCAAGACCAAGATGGAATACTCTCTACATGTGTATATGATCCAATAATCTCAATATGGTCAACACCATCCAGGAAAAAGCAGTTTGTTACATTTAAGATTCCATGTATACCATCTACAGCCGATACCTACCCAGGCCACTCTGGTAACACTTTTCAAACCTGTGATCACCAGCACCAGAAAGGGCAAGAGCAGCATGAGAACATCACCGTCTGAAGGATTTTCTCTAAAGCGCATGCTGTTCTACTTTTGCATTTCGTCATCGTCTCTCAGTCTCATTTCTAAGACTCTCTATCCACCCCCACCTTCCCCAGGATGGACAATATATGCTGGCTTTGCCAATGACCACCTCTCTCACTGTTTGATTTTCCCATCACCACCTCCTTCTCCAAGTCCAGTTTGCAGTAAGTGGTTCACTCAGTGGAAAAGATCATTGCCTGTCAGCTACTGACATTAAAGGACCTGTTCATCACCAAAGTGAAGAAAAGAGCTGAAAAAATTACTACTGACTCCACCCACCCTAACAGTCACCTATTCATCAAATTGCCATCAGGGAGATGATACAAGTCCATCACCACCAGGACTACACGTCTCTTCTGAAGCTTCTTTCCTGTAACTATCCAGTTTCTCAACAAAATTTTGCCCTAACTGTCTCTGTACGATATCCATTAAATGGCCTTTCCTGCTATCCTTGTTCTGTCGATAATTATTGAGTCTGTTCATAAGTTGACATTTCTGCATGTGACTGTTCTGTTATTTGTTGATTGCTCATGGCTGTTTGTGTTATTATCTTGCAAATTGTTGGTTGCTATTGTGTTCGTTGTTATTGGTGTTGTCCTGTGTAGGATCCTAACTTTGAATTTTTTTTATGATTTTTAGTAGTAATCCTGCATTTTGTTGTTATTTCTTTTTTTTAAACCATTCATAATTTTGAAGACTTCTACCAGGTGCCTCGGGACATTATAATCTAACTTGTTTGGTAGAAAACTGGCAGGTTTTTGTAATTTGTCCATTTTACACACTGTACAGTTTTAATTTACAAAAGATGAAGATTCTGTTATTGCTTTAAATTAAATAAGAATATTCAAAGCCTCCATAATCACCTCCTCTCATTGAGTTTTTTTTAGTGAGAACTTTTGCAACACTTCTACTGTACCACTGTAATTTTATTACATATGCATCAGAAATTGTGTTTTATCTGTCTATGTTTCTTAAGTCTCTTTCATCTCTTTCAGAATGGAAAAGTTAATTTTGCAAGGTGTTACATCGTTATGAACAGTTATGGTAATCAAACTGGGAGAAAGAAAAAAAATTAAATGTCATTTGATGACCTTCAGCAGTTTCCTCACAAATAGGTTCTGAGAATTGAAACAAAATTATCTTTTTATTTGTTTCATTTTTAAGTATGGAGATGAGGTTCCTGGATCAGAGATGGAAAATGCCTGGAATGCACTAGTAGACAATGAAAAATGGAGCAATAATCTCAGGATTGCCCTGCAATTTTTGATCAGTCTTTGTGGAGTTAGCAGTGACACACCTCTTCTGCTGTATGTGAGTAGCTATAACCAGCAAGATATATCTACTTAAACAATTAGGCATGCTAATTAATTGCTGAATAGCAAATAATATCTTTGCCAACAATAATGCATTAATTTTGGATTTTGGACATCCTCTGAGCCTACCCTTTCACCTCATTTTCACTGAATACCCCAACCCTCCTCTCTCCTCTGATCCCTCCATCCTCTACACTTCCCAGACCTTTCCATCGGCTCTTTCTATGCTTCATTGACAGCTGCATTGGTGCTGCTTCCTGAACACATGCTGAGCTTCTCAATTTCATCAACTTTGCCTCCAGTTTACATCCTGCCATCGAATTTACTTGCTCCATCTCTGACTCCTCCCTGTCTCCATTTCTGGAAACAGGCTATCATGTTTTACAAACCTATTGACTCTCACAATTATCTTGACTATACCTCCTTCCACCCTGTCACTTGAAAAAATAGCATGTTCCCTATTCTCAGTTCTTCCATCCCTGCCACACCTGTTCTCAGGATAAGGTTTTCCATTCTAGAACATCTGAGATATATTTTTTTAAAAGAACGGGGTTTTCTTTCAAACACCATTGATGCTGCTGTCACTCACACCTCTTCCACTTCCTGCACATCTTACCTCATCCCATCTACCCACCGGGGTAAGGTTCCCCTTGACCTTACCTACCAACCCATGAGCCTTTGTATCTAGCACATTGTTCTCTGTAACTTTTGCTATTCTGTTGATCCTACTATCTTTCCCTCTACCACCCCCCACCACTGCTTTCAATAGTGACTCCCTGTCCACTCAACCCTCTCTGTTGATCATTCACGCACTTATCCCTGCAAGTATGACAAGTGTTACACCTGCCCTATGCCTTTTCCCTTGCCACTATTCAGAGCCCCAAACAGTCCTTCTAGGTGAGGCAACACTTCACCTGCGAGTCCATCAGGATCGTCTATTGTATCCAGTACTCCAGGTGCAGCCTCCTCTACATTTGTGAAACCCAACACAGACTCTCAATAAGCTTGAACTATTATGTCAAGTTTGCCAGACATATCAAGTGTCAGAAATGGAGACTTGGTGTCTACTGAATTTCTTGGCCAAATGTGACCCTCAATGTTTTGGTCACAGTATCCTTCTGAGGACATATCAAGATCTCCTGGTCCAGAGTCCATGGAAATATTTGCTTAGATTGTTTCCTAAGGCTGACATATGTATAAATGTTGATTCTTGATGATGCTACTGAGAGTGAACTAAGCCTTGGGTTTGGATTTTTAGCTGGTGTCTCTACACGTGGTAATCTAGATACCTCCTGTTGTGACAGAGAAAACTACGCCACACAAAAGTGGAGTAACTGGAGAATATAAAACTCTTCATTGAACAGAATAGATCTTTCCGAGAATCTCCTGACACAATATTATATACTTTTTTAAAACACAAAGATGACAAAACACAGGAAATAATTACTACAGTTTCAATGGTTATAAACAACAAGTTAACTTTAACATTTTAGATACAAATAGATAACTTTGCAGAATTGCACATTTTCAACAGTAGCACATCCAACTAGCAGAACCAGCTTAAATATTCAATTACTAATAGCCAGTCCAAGAACTTTTAAGCACAAATTTAAGACATCTAAATATACCTCTTTTGTTATAGTGTTGATGACTGGCTCCCTGCACATATAACTAGGCAGAATATTAAGTGACGAAACAGAATTGTCTTGAATTGTGCATTAAGTGACTTTTAACAATGTGCTAATGCAGGAGATGACCACTTAATGCCTTTCCTGAAGGTTCTTCCTCCTGAAGTTTCCAATTACCACCAATAAACATGAACATTCATCATTGTCTTTTGCATAGATTCAGGGTACAGAATCAGAATATCCTACACCCAATGGCTGTTTTCCACAGTCTTAGTATCAGTTGAATTTAAATTATGAACAGGTTTTATTTTCTGAAGACTGATTCTACAGTCTCTTGTACTTTATTTCTGAATCAGAATCAAGTTTATTATCACTGTTTTATATGGTGAGTTATAAGGTGCGATGGGAATAAAACACTTTTGCCTCTTTCATTTCCTCCGTCTCCACCACATCTGTTCTCAGGTTGAGGCTTTATATTCTAGAACATCTAGGTATCCTCTGTTTTCAAAGAACTGGGGATTCCTTTCCACCACCATTGATTCTGCTCTCACCCCACCCCCATCTCCTCCATTTCCTGCATTTGTCCCATCACAACAGGGAGAGAGTTCCTCTTGTCCTTACCTACCAGTCCATCAGTCGCCATATTCAGCACATCATTTTTCGCTACTTCTGCCATCTCCAAAGACTTCCTCGTCCACTCGTCCACGGCTTTCTGTCCTCTCCTAGCAGATTACCCTTTCTCCAGCTCTGTATCTCTCTCACCAATTCATTTCCCAGCTCTTTACTTCACCTTTCCACCCTCCCCCCAATTTCACCTATCACCTTATGTTTCTTCCTCCCCTCCCCCCACCTTCTTACTCTAACTCCTCACCTATTTTTCCCCCACTCCTGCTGAAGGGTTTTGTCCCAAAACATCAACTGTACTCCTTTCCATAGACGCTGCCTGGCCTGCTGAGTTCCTCCAGCATTTTGTGTGTGTTGCTGGGCAGATTTTCTCTTGTTTGTGATTCCTTCTTCTTCTGCCTTTATCTCTTCCAGCCATCCCCTACCAGCTTTTTACTTCATCCTTCCAACCTACCTCTCACCTGCTGTCACCCATTGGCTGTCCGCTTCCACTTTTTCCCTTTTCCCCATCTTATTCTGACTTATTCCTTTCCCTTTCCTGTCCTGATGAAGGGTCTTGGTCTGAAACTTTGACTGCTTATTCCCCTCCACAAATGCTACTTGACTTACTGAGTTCCTCCAGCATTTTGTGTGTGTTGCTGAATATTTTTCTCTTACTCAGTCCTCTTAAGTATCCTCCCACCACCCTCCCAACAATCCAACCCCTACCCATCCATCCGTAAATGTATACTTCCTCTTCCATTGACAATTGTGACTCCATTTACAAAGGCTCAAGTATCTGAAGTAATAAAAGAGGCCTGTTTGACAGAGAATTTGGGATAATTTCAGATTTGATCATCAAGTCTGTCTTGAGTTGGTGTCCGTGCCGTCTTTACAAATTGATAAAAATGTAATCAAAACTTTACTATGTAACACAAGGCATAAAAGTTATTGTTTTTTAATATGAATCTATTATATTTCAGATAAAGAAAGTAGTAATCTTCCTGTGTCGTAACAACACTATTCAGACAATGGATGAATTGTTGTTTGAGATGCAACAGACAGACCCTGTGAATCCTGTTGTCTTGCATTGTGATAATCCACCCTTCTATCGCTTTGCTGCTAGTAACAAGGCTTCCACGGCTGCATCAGGTGAGTTTTTTTTATAGATTTTTGTGTACTTCAGTGTCTTGGAAAGAGGCTGACTGTATTTGAAGTCATGTCAAACTTTGTTCATAGATAATGTTTCAACCTTTAGAACGGAAAGTTTTGTGTTCAAGCATTACTCCAGAGACTTAAAAGCCTAATCCGTCATTTGCTCCATGTGACTGTTGCTCTCATCTCACCATCTCTGAAGAGTAAAACATTTTGGTTGCTGATTTATGTTTAGAATCTAACATTATTTTTGGAAATGTTGTCTTGAATGTTAGCTTAAGACGTGCTATTTTAAATACTGAAATTTTTGCAAATCCATCAACAAGTCTAATATGAGTCAGTGTGATCTTGCTAGATTCTTAAAGTATTATTAAGTAACATGTATGTTAATGTTGTGATTTTTTTTTTGTTGTTGTTGCAGGAACCACATCTAGCACCAACACACTTGTTGCTGGACAAGAAAGCTTCCCAGAGATAGATGAGGGACGGGTGATGAAAGAAACTGATGAGAGGTTTGTAGGATATCTTACTCAATGCTAATTGTTGGAGTATAGTGTTTCTTTGTTAAGATTCATCTAACCAACAAATACAGTATATACCAGAATAGCTTTATTTTCAGGAAAATGTGCCCTACAAAAAAATATAATAGACGATCTAAACACTATATCCTGATTTAAGGTTTTAGTTGAAGCTTGTTCAGTGTGTTAATTGGAAAGGGTGTGTGACATGGAGGTAAAGAATCCTTGGTATTAACTGCTATAAAATATAGTTTCAGTTCCTAATATTATATATTGTACTGAATAGGCAACTTTGTGGTAGCTATATCATACCATCAATTGCCGCCCCTGGAAGAGGAAAAATTTCAAAGTAAATTTATTATCAAGTACAGTACATATGTTTCACTATATACAACCCTGATATTCGATCTCTTGCAGACATACTTAGTAAGTCCAAGAAATGTAATAGAATCAATGATAAATTGCACCCAGTAGGATGGACAAACAACCAATGTGCAAAAGACAACAAACTATGGAAATACAAAAAAAAAGAAATAATAATAATAAAGTAAACAATAAATATCAAGAATATGAGATAAAGAGTTCTTGAAAGTGAGTCCATAGGTTGTGGGAACATTTCAATAATGGGGCAAGTGAGATTGAGTGAAGTTATCCCCACTGGCTCAAGAGCTTAATGGTTGCGGGGTAATAACTGTACCTGAACCTGCTGGTGTGGGTCCTGAGGCTCTGAGACCTTCTTTCTGATGGCAGCAGCAAGAAGAGAGCATGGCCTGGTTGATGCAGGTCTTTGATGGATGCTGCTTTCCTGCAACATTGCTCTGTGTAGGTGTGCTCAGTGGTGGGGAGGGCTTTATCCATGACAGACTATGTTGTATCCCCTACTTTTTGTAGGATTTTCCATTCAAGGGCATTGGGGTTTCCATACCAGACTGTGATGCAACCTGTCAATATACCCTCCACCACACATTTATGGAAGTTTGTCAAAGATTTAGATGTCATGTCAAATCTTTGCAAACTTTTAAGGAAGTAGAGATGCTAACATGCTTTCTTTGTAATCACATTTACTTGCTGGGCCCAGGACAGATCCTCTGAAATGATAACACTGAGGAATTTAAAGTTACTGACTCTCTCCACCTCTGGTTCCCCATTGAAGACTAGCTCATGGGCCTCCAGTTTCCTCCTCCTGAAGTCAATAATCAACTCCTTGGTCTTGCTGACATTGAGTGAGAGGTTGTTGTTGTTGTAGCACCACTCAGCCAGATTTTCAATCTCCCTCCTATATGCTGATTCATCACCACTTTTGATTCACCCAATGACAGTAGTGTTGTCAGTAAACTTGGATTTGTGCTTAGCCTCACAGTCATAAGTCTAATGCAAGTAGAGCAGGGGGTTAAGCACACAGACTTCTGGTGCACCTGTGCTGATGGAGATTATGGAGGAGATGTTATTGCCAATCTAAATTGACTGTAGTCTGCAGGTGAGGAAATCGAGGATCCAATTGCACAATGAGATATTGAGGCCAAAGTCCTAAAGCTTACTGATTAGTTCTGGGGGTATGATAGTATTGAAAGTTGAGTTGTAGTTGATAAAGAACATCCTGATGTATGCACCTTTGCTGTCCAGATGTTTCAGGATTGAGTGAAGAAGCAGAAAAAAGATTCCCAAACTAAGATCATAAACAGTATTTATTTAGAGATACTGCACAGTAATCAGCCCTTGCAGCCCAAAGAGTACGTGTCACCCAATTACACCCATGTAACCAATTAACCTACTAACCCATATGTTTTTGGTATGTGGGAGTAAACGAAAGCACCCAAAGGAAACCCACGCAGTCACAGGGAGAATATACTAATACCTTATAGACAGCTGCAGAATTGGATTGAGTCAGTGGCACTGTAATAGTTACACTAACCACTATGCAACCACACCATCTTATTTGATCCAATGAAAACTGGGATTTTCTTATTATATAATAAAACATAACTTTTCCTTCTGAGAATGCTTTTTATGACATTTTGACATTTTCTGAAGGTTCAGCAATGTTGTAATAAGAGCACATTCTCGTCTTGAGTCAAGGTACAGCAATAGCTCTGGTGGTTCCTATGATGATGAGAAAGGTAAGTTCAATTCTTCATTTTAATTTCTAATAAAGTTCATGTTATCTGCAATTGACAGTGAGATAAATGGGTTGCTTTTCCTGCAATATTTTGTACAAAGTAAATATTCAAACTTAATTAATTAATGAAATCTGTGTTCTGTACATCAAGGTTGAATACAAACATAAGTATTGCTTGCTAATCATTATGTAGCTTAAGAAAATGCTCCGTCCTGACTGTTGCATTATATACGTATTTACACGCAAGAATATATTTTGGGACAGACCATTATACATGGTGATACTAGGGATTTAATAAAGGCTGAGGAATTCTATAGATTTTGATGCAGTCTCCATTAATCAAGCATGCACTTCAGCAGGTTGAATTTGTAAAAATAAGTTATAGGACCATAAGATAGAGGAGCAGAATTAGACTATTTGGCCTATTGAGTCTGCTCTGCCATTCAATCATGGTTGATCCTTTTTCTCCTCCTCCTCAACCCCATTTCCTGGCCTTCTCCACGTAACCTTTCAATCCATGTCCAACCAAGATCCTATCAATCTCTGCCTTAAATACATCCAACGACCTGACCTCCACAGCTGCATGTAGCATCAAATTCCACAAATTCACCACCCTCTGGCTAACAAGATTTCTCCACATCTGTGTTTTGAATGGACACCCTTTTATCCTGAGGCTGTGCCATCTTGTTTTAGACTCTCCCACCATGGGAAACATCCTTTCCACATCTACTATGTCTAGTCCTTTCAATATTCAAAAGGTTTCAATGAGATCCACCCTCATTGTTCTGAATTCCAGAGAGTACAGACCCAGAGCCATCAAACATTCCTCGTATGATAGCCCTTTCATTCCTGGAATCATCCTTGTGAACCTCCTCTGGACCCTCTCCAACACCAGCACATCTGTTCTAATATTCAAGGTGAGGCCTCTCCAGTGCCTCTTCAGCATCACATCCCTGCTCTTGTATTCTAGACCTCTTGAAATGAATGCTAACATGGCATTTGCCTTCCTCACCACCAACTCAACCTGCAAGTTAACCTTTAGGGTGTTCTGCACAAAGACTCCCAGGTCCCTTTGCGTCTCAGATTTATTGGATTTTCTGCCCTTTTAGAAAATAGTCCACTCATTTATTTCTGAAAATGCATGATATTATATTTCATTTGCCGCTTGCTTGCCCATTCTCCTAATCTGTTCTTCTGCATCCTACCTGTTTCTTCAACACTACCACCAGTCTTCATATCTTCTGCAAACTTGGCAACAAAGCTATCTATTTCATCATCTAAATCATTTATATAGAGCATAAAAAGAACTGGCCCAACACCAACCCCTGCAGAACACCACTAGTCACTGGAAGCCAACTAGACAAGGATCCTTTTATTCCTATTTGCTGCTTTCTTCCAATCAGCCAATGCTCTAACTATGTTAGAAACTTTCCGGTAATACCACGGGCTCTTAACTTGGTAAGCAGCCTCATATGTAGCACCTTGTCAAAGGCCTTCTGAAAATCCAAATATACAACATCCACTAAATCCCCTTTATCTATCCTACTTGTAATCTCCTTAAAGAGTCCAAAAGGTTTGTCAGGTAAGATTTTCCCTGAAGGAAACCAAGCTAACTTTGTCCTATATTGTCCTGTGTCACCAAATACTCCATCACCTCGTCCTTAACAAATGACTCAGGTAGCATCTTCCCAACCACTGAGGTCAGGCTAACTGGTCTATAATTTCCTTTCTGCTGCCTTCCTCCTTTCTTAAAGAGTGGAGGGACATTTGCAATTTTCCAATCCTCTAGCACCATGCCAGAGTCCAATGATTTTTGAAAGATCATTTCTAATGCTGCCACTGTCTCTAACGCTATCTCTTTCAGAATCCTAGGGTGCAGTTCATCTGGTCCGAGTGACTTATGTACTTTTAGGTCTTTCAGCTTTTTGAGCACCTTCTCTCTTGTAATAGTAACTGCACCCACTTCTCTTCCTTCACACACTTTTAGTTGCTCTCTGTAGGTTTTTAAAAACTTCCCAATCTTCTGTCTTTCCACTAATTTTTGCTTTGTTGTATGCCCTCTTTTTTTGTTTTTACATTAGTTTTGATTTCCCTTGTCAACCACAGTTGTACTATTTTGCCATTTGAGTATTTCTTCATTTTTGGAATACACATGTCCTGCACCTTCCTCATCTTTCCCAGAAATGCACGCCATCGCTGCTGTGCTGACATCCTGCCAGCAGCTCCTTCCAATTTACTTTGGCCAACTCCTCTCTCATACTACTCTAATTTCCCTTACTCCACTGAAATACTGCTACATCAGACTTTACTTTCCCCCTATGAAATTTCAAGCTGAGCTCAATCATATTGTGATCACTGGTTCCTAAGGGTTCTTTTACCTTAAGCTCCCTAATTGCCACCAGTTCATTACATAATACCCAATCCAGTATAGCTGATCCCCTAGTAGGCTCAATGACAAACTGCTCTAAAAAGCTATCTCTTAGGCATTCAACAAACTCACTCTCTTGAGGTCCATTATCAACCTGATTTTCCCAATCGACCTGCGTGTTAAAATCTCCCATGACTACCATAACATTGCCCTTTTGACACACCTTTTCTATTTCCTGTTGTAATCTGTGGTCCACCTCCCAGCCACTGTTGGGAGGCCTGTATATAACTGCTGTCAGGGTCCTTTTACCCTTGCAGTTTCTTCACTCAACACGCAAGGATTCAACATCTTCCGACCCTATGTCATATCTTTCTACTGATTTGATGCCATTCTTTACCAGTAGAGCCACACCACCCCCTCTGCCTACCTTCCTATCCCTCTGATGCAAGGTGCAACTTTGGACATTCAACTCCCAACTACAACCATCCTTCAGCCACGATTCAATGATGGCCACAACATCATACCTGGCAATCTGTAATAGTGCAACAAGATCATTCACTTTATTTCTTTTACTACGCACATTTAGATACACACCTTGAGTACCGTATTTGCTATCCTTTCTGATTCTGCATCCCTAATGTATTGATACTCGGCCTGTTGGCTGCGACTATGTCCCATCACCTGCCTGCCCTTCCTGACAGTCTGACTGCACGCTATCTTTACTTTTTTACCATCTGTTCTTTCCTGAGTCCTTTCACTCCGATTCCCAACCCCCTGCCAAATCAACTTAAACCATCCCCAACAGCTCTAAAAAACCTGCCCACAAGAATATTGATCTCCCTTGGGTTCAGGTGCAACCCATCACTTTCGAACGGGTCTTCCCTCCCCCAGAAGAGATCCCAATGATCCAAGAATCCGAAGCCCTGCCCCCTGCGCCACCTTTCAGCCACGCATTTATCTACCAAATCATCCTGTTTCTACCCACACTAGCACGTGGCACAGGCAGCAATCCAGAAATTACTACCCAGGAGGGCCTGCTTCTCAGCTTTCTACCTAGCTCACTAAAATCTCTTTTCAGGATCTCTTTGCTTTTCCTTCCTATGTCATTAGTACCAAGACAAGTATGTGACTCTCATCACATGGAATTTATGAACAAAACGATTAACATACCTTCCATTAAATCCAAAAAAAAGATTCAGACCTGCACAGTTGCTGCCTAATATTTCTGTTATGTTAGGAATAAACAGTTTTATTTTTCAATGGTTAGATGAACTCTGCGCCTATTGAGCAGTGGCCAATATAACTTGAAAATAAAAAAATGACATTTTTGATGATCCAAGGAACCAAATTTGAAAGTCTCCACTTCAGATGATTGTAGAATAGAAATGACAGGTTATAATTAAATATCCAGATGAGGATAATTCACTAATTCCTGATTGAGTTATAAAGTTATTCTTCAAAATTTGATTACATGGTTGTCAAGTCTATACAAGCTATGCACTATGCTCAAGTACTTACTTTTCATTTCCATGTTTGCTTCCATTTTCTAAATTATGTATTATATTAGGTTGGTAACATATTCACATCTATTCCAATTTATGCACGGGTGGCAAGTGAGAGTTAATGTTGCAGGCTTTTTAAACATAAAAGTTCTTCAAAACACAAAAACACATGTTGAAGCCCTCCATCAGTATGATCCAAGGCCAACTTGGGACCAGATCTGTCATATACATGTGATAGAAAGCATTGTGCATATTAGAACTAATAATCTTGGGCATTGCATACATGTTCATACACAGACCACATGATCAGTGTTACCCTTGTAATCTCTCACCATGGTAAAAGGTTGGACAATTACAGAGAAAGATTGGAATGGTGAAAAATCAGGGAGGTTTGGAAAAAAAGAGCCAGTATAGAAACTGAGGAAAGTAAAGACAGGGTTGGTTTGCAGAGATAATTGAGCTAAAAAGATTAAGGTATGGGGTAAAGATTATCAGGGAAAGATTGGATGAAGATAATTAACTGAATGGGGCAGGAAGATGATGGATGAAGATGGGTAGAAGTTTGATGGAAAAGTGAAAGACCAAAGGACATTGGAAAATCAGAGGAAGTAAATGGTATCTGATTGCGGGGGCAATGGGGCAACTTGAGAGGGAATTGACAATGTAGCTTGCTTGTCACTGATTATCCTGAAGAAATTTCATTACTTTCATAATTCCTTACAACAAAGTAGGAGGCCAAACTCAATAATTTCCCAATAACCTATTCCATAAGGGGCCCCTTGGGTAAGAGTGACCATAATATGGTGGAATTCTTCATTAAGATGGAGAGTGACATAGTTAATTCAGAAACAAAGGTTCTGAACTTAAAGAGGGGTAACTTTGAAGGTATGAGACGTGAATTAGCTAAGATAGACTGGCAAATGACACTTAAAGGATTGACGGTGGATATGCAATGGCAAGCATTTAAAGGTTGCATGGATGAACTACAACAATTGTTCATCCCAGTTTGGCAAAAGAATAAATCAAGGAAGGTAGTGCACCCGTGGCTGACAAGAGAAATTAGGGATAGTATCAATTCCAAAGAAGAAGCATACAAATTAGCCAGAGAAAGTGGCTCACCTGAGGACTGGGAGAAATTCAGAGTTCAGCAGAGGAGGACAAAGGGCTTAATTAGGAAGGGGAAAAAAGATTATGAGAGAAAACTGGCAGGGAACATAAAAACGGACTGTAAAAGCTTTTATAGATATGTAAAAAGGAAAAGACTGGTAAAGATAAATGTAGGTCCCCTGCAGACAGAAACAGGTGAATCAATTATGGGGAGCAAGGACATGGCAGACCAATTGAATAATTACTTTGGTTCTGTCTTCACTAAGGAAGACATAAATAATTTCCAGAAATAGTAGGGGACAGAGGGTCCAGTGGGATGGAGGAACTGAGCGAAATACATGTTAGTAGGGAAGTGGTGTTAGGTAAATTGAAGGGATTGAAGGCAGATAAATCCCCAGGGCCAGATGGTCTGCATCCTAGAGTGCTTAAGGAAGTAGCCCAAGAAATAGTGGATGCATTAGTGATAATTTTTCAAAACTCGTTAGATTCTGGACTAGTTCCTGAGGATTGGAGGGTGGCTAATGTAACTCCACTTTTTAAAAAAGGAGGGAGAGAGAAACCGGGGAATTATAGACCGGTTAGCCTAACATCGGTGGTGGGGAAACTGCTGGAGTCAGTTATCAAGGATGTGATAACAGCACATTTGGAAAGCGGTGAAATGATCGGACAAAGTCAGCATGGATTTGTGAAAGGAAAATCATGTCTGACGAATCTCATAGAATTTTTTGAGGATGTAACTAGTAGAGTGGATAGGGGAGAACCAGTGGATGTGGTATATTTGGATTTTCAAAAGGCTTTTGACAAGGTCCCACACAGGAGATTAGTGTGCAAACTTAAAGCACACGGTATTGGGGGTAAGGTATTGGTGTGGGTGGAGAATTGGTTAGCAGACAGGAAACAAAGAGTGGGAATAAATGGGACCTTTTCAGAATGGCAGGCAGTGACTAGTGGGGTACCGCAAGGCTCAGTGCTGGGACCCCAGTTGTTTACAATATATATTAATGACTTGGATGAGGGAATTAAATGCAGCATCTCCAAGTTTGCGGATGACACGAAGCTGGGTGGCAGCGTAGGCTGTGAGGAGGATGCTGAGAGGATGCAGGGTGACTTGGATAGGTTGGGTGAGTGGGCAAATTCATGGCAGATGCAATTTAATGTGGATAAATGTGAAGTTATCCACTTTGGTGGCAAAAATAGGAAAACAGATTATTATCTGAATGGTGGCCAATTAGGAAAAGAGGAGGTGCAACGAGACCTGGGTGTCATTATACACCAGTCATTGAAAGTGGGCATGCAGGTACAGCAGGCAGTGAAAAAGGCGAATGGTATGCTGGCATTTATAGCGAGAGGATTTGAGTACAGGAGCAGGGAGGTACTACTGCAGTTGTACAAGGCCTTGGTGAGACCACACCTGGAGTATTGTGTGCAGTTTTGGTCCCCTAATCTGAGGAAAGACATCCTTGCCATAGAGGGAGTACAAAGAAGGTTCACCAGATTGATTCCTGGGATGGCAGGACTTTCATATGAAGGAAGACTGGATGAACTGGGCTTGTACTCGTTGGAATTTAGAAGATTGAGGGGGGATCTGATTGAAACGTATAAGATCCTAAAGGGATTGGACAGGCTAGATGCAGGAAGATTGTTCCCGATGTTGGGGAAGTCCAGAACGAGGGAACACTATTTGAGGATAGAGGGGAAGCCTTTTAGGACCGAGATTAGGAAAAACTTCTTCACACAGAGAGTGGTGAATCTGTGGAATTCTCTGCCACAGGAAACTGTTGAGGCCAGTTCATTGGCTATATTTAAGAGGGAGTTAGATATGGCCCTTGTGGCTACGGGGGTCAGGGGGTATGGAGGGAAGGCTGGGGCGGGGTTCTGAGTTGGAGGATCAGCCATGATCATAATAAATGGTGGTGCAGGCTCAAAGGGCCGAATGGCCTACTCCTGCACCTATTTTCTATGTTTCTATGTTTCTATAACCCATCCACCTATATCCTACACTAATTTATAGTAGCTGGGGTAGAATTTTACAAAGCAGGCACATTTATGTTTTAGATAAAGTTAAATTAAGCAGTTTATAAGAACAGTTTTTTTATTACAATGAAGTATTTAATTCTTCTGTGACCATTGAATGAGGTCAGGGGAGGGATTTGCTTTGTGGATGATATGAATGCCCTTTGCAACTAGCCACTTCCTGAGCATTCATTGTGGTATTACTCAGTCCCTTACCAACAATATCAATAAAATCCCCATTGACCAGAAGCTCTACAGCCCCATGGCAATGGCAATCAGATAAATGTCATGGCAATCAGAGCATATGGTTATGGATTTTTGTCAAATATTAGCAGTTGCCTGCAATAATTAAGGATTATATATGTTGGAGACACAATTACTTTTTAGAGATATAGCACGGAATAGGCTCTTCCAGCCCTTCAAGCTGCACCACCAAGCAACTCTCAACAACCCCAATTTAACCCCAATCTAATCACTGGTTAATTTACAATGACCAATTACCTTGCATCTTTGGACAATGGGAGGACGCTGCAGGACCCGGAGAAAACCCACGCATTCCACAGGGAGTACGTACCTACTCCTTACAGACGACACTGAAATTGAACTCCAAACTCCGATGCCCCCGACTGTAATAGCATCACACTAACTGCTCTGCTGCCGTGGTGCCCGTGTTGGAGGTCAGTTCATATGAGGACCACCATCTATGCCCTTGCTGCAGGTCATTGCATTCATAACTTCCAAGCTTGCCCACTGCCAGTGCAGAAGTACTGAACTCCGACACATCTGATCTCCTGCTGCACTAGTGAACCCACAACAATCCATTGGCAGTTCTAGATCATCCTAATCTGAGGGGGCATCTGGCCACTCAGAGTTACACCATGGTTACCATATGTAGACTAATCACATTCATTTGAAAGGGGTCACTCAGCATATTCTGAAACATTAGTGAAGGTTAGTTTTTTGTTTATTATTATTTTCTGATTTCTTTCAAATTACTTAAAGTAGTTATGATCATCAGAGACCTATGAGGGCAGTTGAAAAGATTTTTCGGAAGGCCATCAGTATAGCCCATGAAGGGTGTAGGGCCTTAGATTCCACCTTCTGAGGGCTAGTCACCATTCATAGACTATTCCATAGCTGGAGGTCCAGGAGCAGGTTGACAGCTACTGATCTGCAAAAGGTAAGTAGACCTGTTGGACTGGCACAGTAATCAACTGTGTGATTTATGTCTATATTTTTATTGCTTACAGCTGTCTATAATCTTCAAATTTGTAACTAGAGTGACAATTGTTATTTTATAGAATAAACAAAATTATCATGAGGCCTCTATTATTATTTCAATTGTGTAAAAGACTTTACTTAATAAAGGTCAATAAGTTTTATGTTCAAAGCTGAGAGCTCTTCACCCACTACCTGTGGCCAACGTAAGTAATTTTCCATTATGAGTTAATTGCAAGCAAGCAAGCATTTGTCATATTAACTATTCATGCTAAAGTCAATACCTGTCCCCAGTATGTGATAAGAAAGCTGTGTATTGAGCATATGAGTATTAAACTATTGAAATGGCAAGTATTGATAAAGAAGGGGTTGCCTTCAACCAAGATCTTTAACACTTTACTGGTATTAACTCAGTATTGCTCTGTCTACAATCTTCAGGTGATCCATTGCCTCCATATGCTAGCTGGTTGATGAAGACTATTGAGGCTAATTCACCACAACCCCTGCCAATGCCTGTTAATGGGGGTTGCTGGGCCCCACTTGTGGATTATCTTCCTGAAACAATAACACCTCGTGGGCCACTTCACAGGTAAGGAGTAGCTTTCAAAATGATCCAGACTAATAAAGAATTTTAATTATATAGAACAAATGTAGCTACTATGGGGGGGATAGTGTAGTAATAGAACAAGTGCCTGGATGATAATGTATGATTAATCCTCTGAAACAAGTGCAAGGATTAACATGAATGTCGTCCAAACTGCAATATTAAGGCTGCAGAGTAAAGTTTTGCCTTAGCAGTTTAAAAGTGTCATTTGAATCTAGCATGCACTATTAAAGCCATCCAACACTTCTCCAAAGTGGTTTAAGAATTGATATGAATGATTATAGCAGCAAATGTGAATTGTCCAAACAGGCATGATGCAACATGAGCAAGTTTCCACTATCCTCATAGAACTAAGGGGTTCTTCAAAGCAGTTATTACAAGGTCTGTGGGAGAAAATAGTTCAGGAAGCAATCTCTAGCCTCAAATATGTACAATCCACACCTTCTTCATTGCTCCCCTTATACAAATAAACAAGATAGGAGTAAGCTATTCAGCCCCTTCATAGGTCATCTTACTAGTAATCCTAAAATCCCATTGTTCCCATCTGTTCTGTCATTCAGGACTTAGAAGTCTAAAGTTCACTGAAATTCAGTAGGGTCACATATTTCACAACTTACACACACTGCAATGTCAGGCATATAACCCAAACATGCTGAACAAACTTTTCTAAAACAATCTTTTTTATTGTAAGTGAAGCTATTCATAATTGCCAGCAACATTGGCAAGCTGGACATAAGGAGAAAATACCTCTGTATTGCTATACTCCATGGAAGAGACAGTATAGTCTATGCTACAACAGAGTTTGTGCCCATTGGCAAGCTGAAAACAATTTCCTTGTAGTTCTAATCCTCTGAAATGTATTTATCTCCTTGAATGTCTTTGGGTTCACATTTCCCAAAGATGTAAGCTTGCAACTCACATCTCCCTTCTTTGTGGCTTTCTGCATTCAAATGACCTAAGAGCCTCACCCTGACCGGGGAATGGTGCAAAAGTCAGAAGAGAATGAAAATGGAAGTACACAGTCATTCACTTTTAATCTCAGGTGCATGCATGCCACATAGTCAGAATTAACCTAGGGATGGGGTCTGCTCATGGAGATATTCTGACTATGAGTGGTATTCCACCAGGAGACAAGGTGGCTTTGCTCGATCTGTCCACTTTCTGTGTTGCAACAGATTACAAGGATTGCTTACTTCAGGAAAGTACTGGCTGGGAAGTGACAACCAGAATTCCATCAGGATAATCGTTTTCGTGCCACTCTGCTGGTTTCTTTGCTGTTGACTTTTAGCCATGCAGTCAAGAAAACTGTTCCTCATAATAAGAGTATGCAGAATAAAGAGGCAGATCCCTTGAAGGCCACCTCCACTGCAAGTCAGCAAGTCTATACAAGCATGTATCTAAAAAGGATTGCGAGATGGTGGCTAGAGCTACTGCAATTTCCACCCTGATTTACTCCTGTAATATTTGATCCATTTCACTTGGTGTGGGTTCCTTTTCTACTGCTAACCTGTTAAGTACCTGTTTAATTTTATCCTGTACAATGCCACTAATGCTTTCTACTTTAGTGTGACATCCTTCACCTGGTGAAGATAGATTCAAAAATATCATTACCCTCACCCTGCCCATCACCTCCACAGAAAGTTTATTTTATCATTTCTAATAAACTATAAACTTTTTAGTTTTTTCCAATGTATTATTTATATGGGAGATTTGAATTCACATTTATGTCATCTATTTTTATTTTTTCTTTCCCTTAATCATTGTTTTAATATCTTCTCCAAAATTGTCCATATTCATCTGGTGTCTCAAGTGTAGTATAAAGTCTTGGCTTTGCCATTAGATATGTTTTTTCCAGTTTCCTTGTAATCTTTAAAACTTGTTCACACCAGTAACATTAAATTGTGTTTGAATTAAGGGTGAAATAAAATAATTTAGGCAATTTTATTCAGACTGCTGAGAAAATTGCACATTTTCTGTCAGCTTTTATGTAAATATACAAATTATATGATACAAGAAAGCTACTACACAACTATGCTGTTTGATGTCTGTAGGCTCGTATATAAATTGCAATGTAAGATGGCCATCTGCTGTCACATATATAAATTTTCATCCTGACAGTGGAATGGTGTGGGGCCTGAGAAAAATTTGCACATAAGACCATAAGACATAGGAGCAGAATAGACCATCTAGCCCATCAAGTCTGCTCCGCCATTCAATCATGACTGATCTTTTTTTCTATCTCCTCCTCAACCCCAGTTCCTGGCCTTCTCCCTGTAACCTATGATCCATGTCCAATCAAGAACCTGGAATACACATCTGTATATTACCATCTTTGTCAATATAATTCTTACTCCCATTTCTCATGTATATGCTCAATCATAAATCACACATACACATTAAATACTGAGGTACAAATAAACATTTTATATAATTAGGATAAGCCACCTTTCTGGCTGCCATTCAAATGAATGCATTATAGATATCTGCATGAATAGATTTAGGTAATTAGTTTCCATTGGCTGCACCAAGTTAAACAAAATACATGAGTGAACAGGGCAAGATGGGATTGAAATTTGTTGACCCATGTGTTGACATGGATTACTGTTAAGTTAGAAAGATGTTTTGCAATGGACTAGGTGGGCCAAATGACTTGTTTATGTGCTGTACTTTTCTATGACTCTATAAGAAATGGTATCTCAGCTTGAACTTAATAATGGGATGCCTTTTGATCACCAGAATTTTGTTATTTTTTAGAGGGCAACTTTTTGCTTTCCATACCTGAAAGCAACTTATGCAGAACTATACAGTGGGTAATGGAAATCATTTATATTACAGAAAATAACAATATGGATTGTTTTCCAGGAATGTAACCCCTCTCCCCCCCCCCACCACCCCATAATGCAGAGTTACAGCAAAGACCCAAGAGTTTGTACTCTAAGAGACCATCATGGCTCAGAATACCACTATAAACTCTTTGAGTTTCATTGATTGATTTAATTAGATTTTTATATACAGTGGCATGAAAAGTTTGGGCACCCCTGGTCAAAAGTTCTGTTACTGTGAATAACTAAGCGAGTAAAAGATGAACTGATTTCCAAAAGGCATAAAGTTAAAGGTGACACATTTCTTTAATATTTTAAACAAGAAAACTTTTTTATTTCCATCTTTTACAGTTTTATAATAACAAAAAAGGAAAAGGGCCCGAAGCAAAAGTTTGGCCAAAAAGTTCTATTTTAACTTCAGTCCACAGGACTTGTTTCAAAAATGCATAAGGCTTGTTTAGACGTTCCTTTGAACCTTTTGAATAAAACTTTTTGGCCGCAATGAGAAAAGATATGTTTGGAGAAAAAAGGGTGCAGAATTTCATGAAAAGAACCTCTCTCCAACTGTTAAGTATGGGGGTGGATGGATCATGCTTTGGGCTTGTGTTGCAGCCAGTGGCACGGGGGACATTTACTGGTAGAGGGAAGAATGAATTCAATTAAATACCAGCAAATTCTGGAAGCAAACATCACACCATCTGTAAAAAAAAAAGCTGAAGATGAAAAGAGGATAGCTTCTACAACAGGATAATGAACCTAAACACACCTCAAAGTCCACAATGGACTACGTCAACAGGCACAAGCTGAAGGTTTTGCCATGGCCTTCACAGTCCCCTGACCTAAACATCATCGAGAATCTGTGGATAGACCTCAAAAGAGCAGTGCATGCAAGATGGCCCAAAAATCTCACAGAACTAGAAGCCTTTTGCAAGGAAGAATGGTCGAAAATCCTCCAAACAAGAATTGAAAGACTCTTAGCTGGCTACAGAAAGCGTTCACAAGCTGTGATACTTGCCAAAGGGGGTGTTACTAAGTACTGCCATGCAGGGTGCCCAAACTTTTGCTTCGGGCCCTTTTCCTTTTTTGTTATTTTAAAACTGTAAAAGATGGAAACAAAAAAGTTTTCTTGCTTAAAATATTAAAGAAATATGTCATCTTTAACTTTACGCCTTTTGGAAATCAGTTCATCTTTTACTTGCTTGGCTATTTAGCTATTCACAGTAACAGAAATTTTGACCAGGGATGCCCAAACTTTTGCATGCCACTGTATATGGTGGAAATTTCATTATCCTCAAATACATATATCATAGAGACCTGCTTCCATGATGAGTTCTGGCTGTCCTCCTGGAATGCCAAGTAACAGAATATGGCTGCATTAGCCAACTATATGGCTTCTGCCACCCACAATAATATTCTGTCACATCAGCTTGCTTGCACCCCGCTTCCTCCATCCCCAGCCCCACATGAGTGTACCATGAAGTGACTAGGATCACACATCCATCTTGGTGGCCTTATGTTTCCTTATTTATCGACTAAAAATCTACAATGCAAGATGGGCAGTTGATCTCACTCACCTATACAATCTTTTATCTTTCAACCTTAGTATGTAACAGTGCAAAGGTGACCAGAATTCGAGCAGGATCTATTCTTCTGGGGTAATCTTGTGTCTCAATATGATACAAAGACAAGAGATTTCTCCATAGATACACAGCCCCTAGTCACTTCACTTATTGCTTTCTATACATCAGAGCACATTGAATGAACAGTAGTAAAGGTCATAAGCCAGGTAAGTAGAGAAACATCATCAGATATAATTTCTGTCACAGTGGAAATAGATAGGAACTGCACTAGGACACCACTTAACAACTTCCTGTTCAGAATATGTAGTTGAATTTGTGTGTTGACAATCAAGCTTCATGCAGAAGCACAGTTTTCAGTCCAAGGTAGCTATATTCATTGTGCAAATGATGGAATACTGTTTTATATTAGTACATTCCAATCTCCTATAGGGCTATTGGAAATTGGATTTATTGTAACTAAATATATTTAATTTTGATAGCATTGCTATGCAGAACTTACACAGTATAGCAGTGAAGTATTATATTTCAAATTTCTGTGGAAACAGGTGCAACATTGCTGTCATCTTCATGACTGAAATGGTGGTTGACCACAGTGTCAGGGAAGACTGGGCCCTACACCTTCCTCTGTTAATTCATGCACTCTTTCTAGGTATGTTTGAATTTTAGTTTTTTATATTTGAAGTTGACAAAAATATTTGAATTTACAAGTGGTGTAGGTTCATATTATATTTTTGTAATAGATTGAAGTAGTCACAATATTGAAAATTAGTTATTCCATATTCCAGTTTTTCATAGTAATACTCTAAAAATACAGTACTCAATTATTCAGAATTTCTGATAGTGTGGTATCTGACTCACTCATTACTCCAAAATTCAACTGGGATGTGCAGCCAGAGCCAGGCTTCTAATCAAAATCATAACAGTAAACTCCGCAACACAGTCCACAAAGAGGAAAATTTAATCCACAGGCTACTTTTAATTTAAAGACAGACACAGACAACTGACCTGCTCACAGACAAAGCAGCTAGGTTTGTAAAATTGTTTAAAGACGTTGTATTCCTGCACTTTAACTTGATTTTTATTTTTAACCCCATAAGTACCTGAATATCCCTGAATCCTGACAAAATAAAAGAAGTAGGCCCAGATCCATGAGATAAATGCATTGCCAGTACAGCTTTTGTTTCTGAAGGAACAAATGTGTTCTCAAGGAATTCTCAAATTTACATCAACATTACAATCATTATTCAATATAGTATAATGTAATAGCTGAATACCAAGGTTAAGATTGTACTTAATTTGCTATTATTCTATTTTTAGGTCTTGATCATTATCGTCCAGAGGTGTTTGAACACAGCAAAAGATTACTTTTGCACCTCTTGTTAGCTCTGGCCTGCAGTGATAATTTTCAAGCTGTAGCTACTGTTCTTCTGCTTAACAGAGAAATCAGCGAAAGTAAAACACTCACAGTAAAGCCAGCTTACACACCAGAGTATCTCTATTCGGGTAAGAGTAAAATTGAAATGTACTGTGATTACATTGGGAGTTTGTAAATTTATGAAATTAAATGATGTTATTTTAAATATTTCTAAAATGCAATACTAAATTGAGTAAGAAACACATGGATACCAGCTTTTATTAATAAACCTATTTGAATGCTATTTTGTAGGATTTTATTTTAAATTGGTTGATAGATTCTTGATTGGTCAGGACTTGAAGGGATACGGGGAGAAGGTAGGAGATTGGGGCTGAGAGGAAAATTGGATCAGCCATGATGAAATAGTGGAGCAGACTCGATGAGCCAAATGGCCTAATTCTGCTCCTATATCTTATGGTCTTATTTACATCCCTTATTAGAATTAAGAGAAAGTGAAGGATATGTGCCTCCACCAGCCCAGTTTATGATTCAGTAAGGCCATGGGTAATCTGATCTTTGACCTCAACTGTGTCTTACTCAATCCTCATAACCTTAGGTAACCCGAAATTCAAAAATCACTCTCAGTCTTGAATACGCATCCATGGGTCTGTTGAGAAGAAAGGTAAAGATTCACAACCTTTTGATAAGAAATTCCTCCTCATCTGATCTTAATTAGTTGACTCCTTATTCTGAAACTATACTCTGGTTCTAGACTCCACATAAATTATCCTTAGAATCTGATTAATCTTCAACAGGAAAACTCCTTTATCTCCAAATTAATGCCTATGCATTCTGGAGCAAGTATATCCCTCCTTAAACAAGGAGACTAAAACGGTATATGGTGCTCTCAAGTGTGATCCCTTCAAATCTCTATATGTATACAGCAAGATGTTCTTATTTTTATATTCTATCATCCTTACACTGAAGACCAATAATTCATTTGCTGACTTATTTACTTTGTGTACTACATGCTGATTTCTGTTATTTACATAAGAACGTAATGATCTTTCTGATAGTTCTACACTTCAAATAATATTCTGATTTTCATTTATTCCTACCAAAGTGACAGTCCTCACACTTCCTCTCATGCTTCAAAGTATTGTGAAGGGAAATGTCTTGCCACTAATTTAATGGTTCTTCCTGTCTTCCTCACAGCTTATCTCTCCTATATCATTAGTAAACTTAGATATAATAAATTATTTCCTTCATTCAGCTCGTTTATATAGATTGTACATGGCCTATTTCCTGATGCACTCAGCTGTGTTTATAGCATGCTGCCATGAAAATTAGCAGTCAAGGATAATGCTGTTTCCCGTCAGTTATCAGTCCTCCACTCAATAATAATTAGTCTCAACCTCATGAGCACATTACCTTGCACGTGGCATCTTAATCAATTCCTTTTGGAAATGGATGTAAATTTCAAATAATTTTAACGATGCTTTCTTATCATGATATTTTGAGTTCTCTGTTAGTGTCTGCATTATTAACTTCTCGTCAGCAAAGGGTAAAGGAAAATACTTTATATTCAGACACAACCAGCAATGTTAATAAGTTAGCAGAATGCTCTCAGCAAACATCCATTTGACAGGATAAAAATAATCTGAGGCTGTTCTTGGACCAGAACTCAATACAGTACTGCATAATAAGCAGTATCTGCCAAGCTAAAAGACAAAAGTCTTCTCCATATTTTCCATGCAAAGCATGTTCCTATTGTGACTTTGGAGATAGCTCATCTTCTGCAGAACTGCATTTTAGCTGAGCTGTCAGCAGCCTTCAGATAAATCCTGGGAGAGTTATTGAGGAAAAATCCTGCTCATCCTGCCTCTATGGAAAGTTCTTTTTTTAAACTGTGCTGATGAATTCTGAATGAATAAATATATTTGTATTATATAAACTTAGGTCTCTGATTAACTTAATCAAAGAGCCTGTTTTACATACACACTTAGGCAGTCTAAACTCACACCCAAGAAAATTACATATGTATGGCACCTTTACCACACCCACATCTGCACACAGTTAATGCCAGTGATTTGTTTCTCACATCTTTTGAAACACGCGTCCATCTACTGAGTACACCTGTTATTGGGTCCTAAAGAATTGGCCTCAGATGGATCCAGCCCCATTCCCTACATATCAAATGGCTAAGTATCTGTGATTTAGACTTTTTCCTAAGAATTCTCTTTGTTTGCAGTTGTTTTCACATAAAACAATATTTTGAAAGCAAGAATAGGTTATTTAGATATTCCGAGAGGTTTTGACATCGTTGATTAAACATTTCAGAACTTTATTTAATAAAAATAATATTTGATAGTTATGGTGAATTTAATTCTATAAAATGAAAATCCAAACTTTAGGGTAGAAATTATTGTATGATGCATCTATTTTACAATGGGAAAGCAGTTATATTACTACTGTAGTAATCCAGAGACCTGGACTCTTAATCTACAGAATGTAAATTCAGATTCCATGTTGAAAACTTGTAACTTAATAAAAGGGATGCAGATGCTGACTGCAGTAAAAAAATACACTGAAACACACCACAACTAGAAATGGGTAATAAGTGCATCTCTATGCAGTAATTTATGCATGACATGAAATAGTCAAAACAAAATATGAATGTAGTTATGATTAATAACATTGGATAGAGGAATTTGAACTTGTACTCTCTAGATTAGTAGTCCAGGTCTCCATGTTACTAGATCAGTATCCTTACCACTTTCCCATTATTATATGATAGTACTCCTTGGTTCTAAAGTCCTGTTATTATATGATACTACATGATAGAAAGTGCTCAACAGTACTTTCCAAAGAGTAACCAAGGTAGACAACAAATGCTGGCTTGGTAGACCCATATGTAAATTGAAATTTTGAAATTAACCCATATATATGTTACAACGCAATGTGTAAGATATTGAAACATGTAAATATCTTGCAATATTTTTAATACCATACATTGTACAGATATTTTTTCATAGAATAATAGATAGTTGAAAACATAAAGGGGGTGAGGAGTTCACTGTTTACCAGAAACTCAACTGGACTAGCCACACAAAGAGCTCAGAGACTGAGTATCCCATGCTAAGTGATTGTATACTGATACCCCAAAGTCTGTTTAAAACACACAAGTCAGTGTGTGGTGCAATGCTCTCTTATTCTAATAGGTGACAATCCAAAGTGTTTGACAACTTTCAGGATAAAGTAGTCTACCTAATTGGCACCCTTTTGCCATCCTAGTGGCAGCTAAAAATACTTCAGTTATACAACCAGACTACACCAAAACCCCTTTCCAAACTTACAATATTTACCACCTGGAAAGACAAGAGCTCCAGATTTATGAGAAAGCCACCATCTATATAGTCCCCTCCCATGATGCACAACATCCTGCCTTGGAAGTTTATCACAGTTCTTTCATTGTCTTTGGATCTAAATCCTATAATTCCTTCCCCTTTGCTGGGAGCACTTCTACCAGAAGCACTGTGGAGTTTCAGATTCAGATGTGTTTATTTATCACATGCACAAGAGAAGCGTACAGTGAAATATGTTGTTTGTGTTAACAACCAACACAGTCTAAAGCTGTGCCTAGAATAACCTACATAAGAAGAAGGCAGCTCAACAGTACTTTCCAAAGAATAATCGGGGCAGACAACAAATGCTGGCTTGGTAGACCCATATGTAAATTGAAATTTTGAAATTAACCCATATATATGTTACAATGCAATGTAACTTGTGCAGTGATTTTTGCAATGATAATTATGTTTCCTTGTACCAGGTGGTTATAATTTCTTGAGAGAGTATCAGTCCTCTCCAATTCCAGATTCAGGATTAAGCTCAAGTTCCACCTCTTCCAGTATCAGTCTGGGAGGTAGCAGTGGAAACCTACCACAAATTTCACAGGAGATGGAAGAAATTGGAACGACACCTGAAGTGGATGAGAAAGCTCATAAGCTAATTGAGTTTTTAGCAACCAGGTAACTAAGCACAAAACCAATAATATCCTTCAGTTAGTTTGTGATTTCTGTCAGGAGATATTAGTGAAATTCATGTAAAGTCTAAGAAATCTTTATCATTAGTGACATTAGAAGTCAAGACATAAATCATGTATAGTATTTGCTATGCAGAATTGAAATAATCAGCATAATTCTAACACTGCATGAACTATCCACCACATACACTCAATACTTTATCTCCTGATGTTCCCAATGTAGAAAAGTCTCCCAAGTAAGTTTTATTTTTTTAGCAGCTTTTATTATGGCCTCGGGTACTTATTTTCCACCAACTTCTCCCAACTCTACCAATACAGTGTAGCCTACAACATACACGTGTGCCACAGAACCATTGGACAGCTGCTTGAAATCCACTAGCCATCAAGTTTAAGTTCCAGCTTAATTATCAATCAACCAAACGTGAATATAGCAAAACAAATCAGTGTTCCTCAGGGGCCAAGTTGCAAAACACATTACCAACAGCACACAGCAGACAGCACATAGCACAAATAGCACATATTGTTATAATTTCAGGAAGAAAACATACAGCCTCAAGGAGAAAAAATATAATGTAGCCCAAGTCTCTGTGTGGCATGACTAGGTTGATGGTAAGTTGTCCTGGTCCAGCTTGTTCTTCCACTGAGCGAACACCAGAGGGCAGGAAAACCTTAGAGTTTCCTCCACTGAGCAACTGTCACAGGCAATTCCACAGCCTTGGCCTAGGCCTAGTGTTTGCCACAGCTGGGGCAATGCAGCTTCCCCACCTTCAGTCTCGCCAGTGAACCAGATTTGCAGTATTCTACGTTACCAGTGTCCAACAGGATATTGCTATTGCAATAAAAACGTCCCAAGTCAATCATTCGCACCACACACCTTCTAGGTACAATGGTACACAGCAAATCCAGGCAACAACACAACAATGGTCTTCAGTAAGTCCAGCTCCATCTTGTCAAGGTACCTGCTGATGGGATAGTCCTTACAATCATTAAAAAGACATGCAAGATGAACAGAAACAACTTTGATTGTATCCAGAGTGGCCGCTGCATCTGAGAGTGCCACCATGTTACTGGAAATCAAAACTTCTTTATATTTTAAAAGGTAGAAAGTATTAATTGTATGTAAGCTGTTCATTATTTTAGCAGTGAAAATATCCTTCCACTCTTTTCTACATATTATCACATCAAAGACTACAATAGTTTAATTTTTACATACTTTATGTAGTTTTGGCTGAATTATAGGCCAGAATCATGTGAATTTTAATAGAATGACTTGCTGAATAAAATTGTTTTGTATAGGACATTTGGACCTCTTTGGTGCCATGAAGATATTACGCCAAAGAATTACAATTCTAAAAGTGCTGAAGAACTAACAAACTTCCTACGTCACGTTGTGTCTGTATTCAAAGATGTGAAATCAGGTATTTTACTTTACTATTTCAAGATATCTACAGTTACAGCAATACTAAGCAAAATTGTCTTGTTCATTTTCTTGCTTTTCACAATTATCTGATAGCTTAGGGTAGCACAGTGGGGCAGTAGTTGGTGTTAATGCTTATAGCTTCAGCAGCTACGGGTAATTTCTGATCTCCAGCTATCTGTGAGGAATATACACATTCATCCTGGGATCACATAGGTTTCTTCCAGATGCTGTCTGTGGTTTCCTCTCACATCCAAATAGGTTAACTGATCACAGGAAATTCCCTCTTTGAATAGCTGGGAAGCAGGAGAAAGAAGAGAATTAATGACAGGGAAATCAGTGGTGGAATGAGATTGCTCTAAAAACCAACATAGACTCAGTGGGCTGATTTTTTTTTTTTGACGTTAGCTAAAGGTTCTTCAGCATTGCAGTGCTACTATCTGCTAACTTCTGCAATTTGAAATAACTGAAGAATTGTAACAGACAAATTAAATTAAGTAACCTAACTACTGAATGGCATTAATGTGAAAATCAAAAGAAAACTGCAGATCCTGGGAATCAAAAGCAAAAACAGAAAATTCTCAGTAGGTAAGGTCACAGTTGTGGAAAAGAACTGGAGTCAATGTTCCAGGTAAGAAACCCTTATCAGAAATCCAATGCCTTGCACTAATTTGGTGTCCCTTCTGCTGCTGAACTCTTATCAAAAGAGGGTCTAAGCCAGAGCATTTGGCTGCAATCTCAAAGTGTGGGCCAGGATACACAGCAGAGATTTTCATCTGATTATATAAAAGCAAAGTCTAAAGATTCGATCCACTCGATCTGGCACTTGGATATTAGCTCTTTTCACTGCGGTCATTCTACCAATCTGATACATAGAATACCAAGTTACCAGATCTGTACTGGGTTATGTGAAACACCTTCAATTTGAAATCTACTTGCAGATCTGCTCGTGAGTACATTTCCTGAAGATTTTCCCGAAGGAGCAAACTTCATGTGTAACTGCTTGGTGATGCTCCTGTTCTATTAATTAACATAATGCTTTAAATATAAGTGTTACATTGGAATGAATAAATAAACTTAATAAAACAAAAAAATACTTGAAACACCCAGCAGGTCAAGCAGCATCTGTGGAAAGAGGAGGAGAATTAATGTCTCAAGTCAAAGACCTTCGTAGAAATGGGAAAGAAATGGGTTTATTGAATCAGAACTGGCCAATTTTGCTGGAAGTCATTTATCTATAATATTGGTTCCCTTTTTCTCTCACTGTTCTCTTTTCTATCTCTATAAACTGGGAATATCCATTAGCTCCACATTTCACAATAGAGTCATAAGAAAGTATAGCACAGTCACAGGTCCTTCAGCCCATCTAGTCTGTGCTGAACCATTTAAACAGCCTAGTCCCATCGACCTTCACCTAGACTATACCCCTCCCATCTATGTACCTACCCAAACTTCTCTTAAACATTGAAATTGAGCTTACATGCACAACTTATGCTGGCAGCTGGCTCCACACTGTCGCATCCCCCTGAGGGTGAAGATTTCCCTCATGTTTCCCTTAGGCATTTCACTTTTCACCCTTAAACCATCACCTCCAGTTGTTTTCTCACCCAACCTCAGTGGAAAAAGTCTGCTTGCATTTACCCTATCTAATACCCCTCATTATTTTGTATACCTCTATTAAATCTCCCCTCAATCTTCTACTTTTCAAGGAATAAAGTCCTAAGCTATTCAATAATTCAGGTCCTCCAGTCCCAGCAACTTCCTTGTAAATTTTCTCCGTACCTTTTCAACCTGATTTACATTTTTCGTGTAGATTGGTGACCAAACCTGCACACAGTGTTCCAAATTAGGCCGCAACAATGCCTTATACAACTTCAACATAACATCCCATCTCTTGTACCCTGTACTTTGAATTATGAAGGCCAATGTGCCAACAGCTTTCTTTATGACCCTATCTGTCTGTGCCACGACTTTCAATAAATTATGGACCTGCATTCCCAGATCCCTTTGTTCTACCGCACTCCTCAGTGCCCTGCCATTCGCTATGTAACACTTACTGTAGTTGGTCCTAATGAAGTGCAGTACCTTGCACTTGTCTGCATTAAATTCCATCTGCCATTTTTCAGCCCATTTATCCAGCTGGTTCAGATCCTGCTGTAGGCTCTGATAATCTTCCTCGCTGTCCACTACACCCCCAATCTTGGTATCAAATGACAACAGACCCAGCATTGATCCCTGGGGTACTCCACTAATAACAGGCCTCCAGTAGGAGAAGCAACCATCTACTACCACTCTCTAGCTTCTCCCACAAAGCCAATGTCTAATCTAATTTACTACCTCATCTTGAATTCCAAGCGACAGAACCTTCCTGACCAACATCCCATGTGGGACATTGTCAAATGCCTTGCTAAAGTCCATGTAGACAACATATATTGCATTGCCTTCATCAACCTTCCCGGTAACATCCTCAAAAATCTATGTAAGATTGATTAGGCATGTCCTACCACACACACAAAGCCATGCTGACTATCCTTAATCAGTCCTTGTCTGTCCAAATACTCATACATCCAGCCCCTTAGAATACCTTCCAATAACTACTGATGTTAGGCTAGCCAGCCTATGATTTTCTGGATTATTTTTACACCTTTTTTAAACAGTGGAACAACATTATCTATCCTCCAGTCCTGTGGTACCCCACCTGCCGCTAAGGATGATTTATATATCTCTGCCAGGGCTCTTAAAATTTCTGCACATGCCTCCCACAGGGTCCAAGGAAACACCTTGTCAGGCCCTTGGGGAATTATCCACCCTTATTTGCCTCAAGACAGCAAACACCTCCTCCACTGTAATCTGTGTAGAGTCCATGACCTCACTGCTACATTGTCTCACATCTATAAACTCCGTGTCCATCTCCTGAGAAAACGCAAATGCAAAAAATTCATTTAAGTTCTCCCACGTCTCGTTTGACTCCACGCATAGATTGCCATTATGATCTTCCAGAGGACAAATTTCGCCCTTTGCATTCCTTTCTCTCTTAACGTATCTGTAGAATCTCCTAGGATTTACCTTCACCTTGTCTGCTAGGGCATCTTCATGCTTTCCTTTGGCCTTCTTGATTTCTTTTGTTCTTTTGTATTTCTTCTACTTCATAAGTATCTCATTTACCTGCCTATACCTGCTATGCATCTACTTTTTTTTCTTAACCATGGCCTCAAATCTCTAGAAAACCAAGGTTCCTTAAACCTGCTGTCTTTATCTTTTATTCTGACAGGCACATACAAGTTTTGTACTCTCAAAATTTCACTTTTGAAGATTTCTTATTTACCAAGTATATCTTTGCCAGAAAACAGCCTGCTCCAATCCACAGTTAGAATCTCAACCCAAAGACTAGACCTATCTTTTTCCATATTTAGTTTGGAACTAATGGCATTCTGATCACTAGATGAAAAGTGTTCCCTTACACAAACTTCTCTAACCTGCCCTGTCTCATTCTCTAATAGGAGATCAAGTATTGCACACTCTATCATTGGAACTTCTATGTACTGATTAAGCAAACATTCCTGAACACATTTGACAAACTCTCTCCCATACAGTCCTTTTACAGTATGGTCCTAGTCAATATGTGGAAAATTAAAATCACCTACTATTACAACCTTATGTTTCTTCCAACAGCCTGCAATCTCTCTACAAATGTTTTCCTCTAAATCCTGTGGACTGTGGTCTATAATGTAGCCCCATTGACGTGGTCATATGTTTCTTATTCCTCAGTTCCACAACTTCTCCAGTCTGTCCTGACTCATAACCTTTGTCTGTGCTCTCACCTTCTAACTTGCAGCATTAATCCATCATCAATTATTTATCCTCACGCTAATCCTGACCTCACCCTATCACTGATGTTCCCCCTCCCTCTCCCTCCCCTCCATCTTCTCTAAACTGAAATCTAACTTGTTTTTTTCTCACATTCACATGAACAGTCTTTGACATAAAACAGATGCCACCTGTTGAGTGCTTCCACCTTTTTCTATTTTTATTTATGATTTCCAGTATCTGCAGATTGTTAAAATTTCTAAGTAAATGAACATTTTTTTGAGAAATATTTATGAAGTCTTAGCATCCACCAGTGGCAAGATGTAAGCAGGCTTTTACAGAAAACGTTGTGACCTTGTCCTGTGTACATTAAAAATTACTACAGATAACAATAAGAAATATTTAAAAATAAATAATGCAAAAAGTGAGGAAAATGGTGAAATAGTGTTCATAATTAATAGACCATTCAGAAATCTAATGCCGGAGGGAAAGAGGCTGTTCCTGAAACATTGTGTGCATCTTCAGGCTCCTGGACCTTCTTGATAACAGTAGTGAGAAGAGGGCATGTCCTGGATGGTGAGGGTCTTTAATTAAAGATGCTGCCTTCTTGAGGCATGGCCTTTTGCAAATGTCCTCAGTTGTGGGGAGGCTGGTACCCATGACGGAGCCTTCAGTGCTCTGCAGCTTTTTCGATCCTGTGCGTTGGAAGTGATGTAGACAGCCAAAATGCTCTCCTCAGTGTATCTGTAGAAATTTGCTAAAGTCTTTGGTGACATACCAAATCTTCTCAAACTCCTAATGAAATACAGCCACTAGCATTCCTCCTTCATGTTTCCATCAATATGTTGGGCCCAGGATAGATTATCTATGATTTTTACACTCAGGAAGTTAAAGCTGCTCACCCTTTCCATAGCTGAACCCTTGATGAGGACTGTTGCGTCTTCTCCTGACTTCAGCTTCCTGAAGTTCACAATCAATTCCTTTGTCTTACTTACGCTGAATGCGAGGTTGTTGTTGCGACACAACGCAACCAGCCGATCTATCTCACTCCTGTACATCTCCTCATCGTCAAGTGAGATTAATATTACTTAACATGATGTAAAATATTTTAATGCTGTTGGTATCCCTTTTGTACTGAAGTTGTAGATGTTTATAATAATTAAAATACATTATCTCCCCATTTTTCTAGGCTGCTGTATGGAACAGCGATTGAGTGAAGTTGCTTTACAGACAGCACTTTCTAGCTCATCAAGGCATTATGCAGGTCGCTCGTTCCAAATATTCAGAGCTTTGAAGCAACCTCTATCTGCACATGCCTTATCTGACCTACTTTCAAGATTAGTAGAAGTAATAGGAGAACATGGTGATGAAGTTCAGGTACGCCCTTCATGTTTGACCCAACCATATCAGGCTACTGTATGACAAACTAAAGTGTTGAATGATTGCAATCCCCATCCATTGTAGAATGGGGTCATGTAAAACAAGAAGTATTAAGGTATTACATCTGGTCAGTGCAGTTAGTTGACCTCAACTTGTTTCTTTTTTTCTTTGAAGTTAAAATAAATAAAATGACTTGTAGTTTGAATGTCTTCTGCACACAGGGTTTGTACGATATTTCACTAAGTTGCCTTAATGTTATTGTCCTTCACTTCTTACAGTGCATTTCATTTGTTCAGCATTCTCATATTTCTGCAGGAAGTAATTGTTTATTTAGTTTGGGACAAACCCATCAGACAAGGTGGTGAAAACAGCTTTGATAATCAAGGAGCTTACTCTATTTCATCTGCATCAATCACAGTTATCAAGACGAAGTTGGTGCTGTAGCTGGCAATGATTGACTTTATTATTCAATTTAATCCTCTTTCCAAAAGTTCTCACGAGCTCCTTGTCTCCAGAACTGAAGGAATAAGAAATATGAGCAAGAAAAATGGTTTACAGCTCTATTGATATTCACGAGAGGAATTGTTCAAGCTTAAATATTAGAAATAGAATACTGAATAGCTCCCCAAGTATTTTCAGTCTGACACATTATTATTACCTTTATTCACAAATTCAATGATTATGATCAAATCTCACTTAAAAATCTAGAATATCTATTACACTTAGAAGAATTTGTAACATTCATGCACAATAATATGATTATATTAATTGATATCGTATCTATAATTTGCTAAACATAATAAATATATTTTAATTATCACATAGATTCCAAAAGTATTTAAGTAGAAAAGTGAGTTTAAAATATTATTTTTAACCAAACCTTTAAACAATATGGGCTTAAATTATCAGTGGGCAATTCTGTAGCTTTCCCTTGTAATCTGAGTTCAGCTTGTCCCCTATGAGTGCGTCAATATCTCTCACTCTGTGACTTAGAAACTCTGAGTTGAACCATGTTTCTCCAAGAAGGTCAAGGGGTTTAAAGTAACTGAAAACGCATTATCTGGGGGTGCTATTGCCTCAGCTTGAAAATAATTATACCTATGAAAAGAATTTCAAATTCTTGATTTCTATGATTATTTAGCAGGTATTTCTCAGTGAAATAGTTCTCAAATGTATTTGAGTATAATTAATAGATAAAAGTTGAATAGAATTTGTTGAATAGTTTAAAAAACTGTTTACAGAACTGAACATTTCAATTTTTTATTATGTTAGGGCTATGTAATGGAAGCACTTCTTACACTGGAATCAGGAATTGACAATCTGGCAGATTGTTTGAAGAACAGTGATCTGTTAGCTGTTTTATCTCGGTAAGAAGTTTTACCTCTACCAGAATATTATGTGTTTTATTTATGATATGATATTTCAAGAAAATATTCTATTCCTGATGTACATCACCAGCACCTTGCCTTATGATCTGTATTTTTGACCTAACACTGACAGTAGAGGGCTACTTGCACAAGTAGTAGAATGACTTTGATACAAGCAAACATGATCCCTTACTTTTATAGAGGACGTACCAAAATGATTAAGATAAGAAATAGGAAATAGTTCTTACCAGAACTGCCAATTAAAGAAATGGCAAAATTTGGGTAAATATAATCTCTTAAAAATTAAGTAGCCATTTAAATGGGAATAGCAGGTTTCAATAGTATATCTAAAATGTACAAAAATGTAATTATTTTCTCTTTTATAACCACTGGCCATTTCTCTAATAATTTAAGGCAATTGCTGCAGTCTGTAATGTTTATACAGATAGTGAATATTATCAGTCCTGATGAAGGGTCTCAGCTCAATGTTGGCAGTTCCTTTCCTCTTAATAATGCTGCTCTACCGTCTGAGTTCCTCCACCAGATTGTTTATTGCTCAGTTTATTATGATATTTCCAAATTCAAAGCCAGGTTTCAGGCGATTACCAAAGGTGAGAAGAGGGTCAATAATGTCATTAATGACACAAAAGTTGGTGGTGTTGGGGATTGTAAAGAAGGTCGTCTAAGGCCACAGCTTGATATAGATCATGTTGAAAGGTAACTTGTTTCATCCCAAAAAGCACAAGGTGATGCTTTTTTAGGATATGTGCAGTGAATAGTAGGACATTAGTAACATTGATGAACATAAAGAACTAGGGATCCAAGTCCATTGTCCCTTGATAGTGGCAGTACAGATCAACAGGTTGGTGAAGAAGGTATATAGCACTTGCCTTCATAAATTGGGATACAGAATATACAAGGTGGCATATTATGTTGCAACTTTGCAAAACACTAATTAGACAACAGTTGGAGTATTGGTGTGCATACTTCTTTACAGGAAAGATGTGATTATACTGGAAGGAGTGCTGAGGTGATTCACCAGGATGTTGCCTGCATGAAAGATATTGGATAGACTAATCTGGTGTGGCCTGGAGCACAGGAGGCACTGAGCTGATCTGTTAGAAATATCTAAAGGTATGGGAGCCATAAGTAGGGTAGATATCTGAAGATTTCTTTGCCATAGTGGTGGCATCCAAGACAAGAGGGCATAGGTGAGAGGAAGGAGTTTTATAGGAAATTTCAATGGAAGGTATGATATATAGAGAATAGTTGATGTCTGGAATTTACTGGAAGAGAAGGTGGTGGAATCCAACACAATCACTATGTTTAAGGGACATTTAGACAGGCATTGATAGAGGCATGGCTTAAGATACAGACTTTATGCGTGTTGGGGGGCAAAAGGGTTGGCATTGATTCATCATTGAACGTTAACAGATCTTTTGATTACAACACGCTGGAGGAACTTACCAGGTCGGGCATCATCCGTGGAAACGAACAGTCAACGTTTTGGGCCGAGATCCTTCGTCAGGACTGAGGAGGGAGGGGGCAGGGGCCCTATAAAGAAGGTGGGGAGAGGATGGGAAGGAGAAGGCAGGTAGGTGCCAGGTGAAAAACCAGTAAGGGGAAAGATCAAGGGGTTGGGGAGGGGAAGCAGGGAGGGGATAGGCAGGAAAGGTGAAGAAGGAATAGGGGAAAGCACAATGGATAGTAGAAGGAGGTGGAACCATGAGGGAGGTGATAGGCAGATGGAGGAGGGGGCAGAGTGAAACTGGGATGGGGGAAGGAAGGGGGAGGGAATTACCGGAAGTTGGAGAATTCAATGTTCATGCCAAGGGGCTGGAGACTACCCAGACAGTATATGAGGTTTTGCTCCTCCAACCTGAGTTTGGCCTCATCATGGCAGTAGAGGAGGCCATGTATGGACATATCCGAATGGGAATGTGAAGCAGAGTTGAAGTGGGTGGCAAGCAGGAGTTCCTGTCTGTTGTGGCGGATGGAGCGGAGGTGCTCAACGAAGCGGTCCCCCGATCACTTGGTCCAAGATCTTTCGATTGTGCATTCCGTCACAATGGACTCTGATCATTTTCTGTCCCATTGTTTCTACACAAACAACATTTCCACCCAGGGCTAATCTATTGCGATCAAGAATGAAATTTACATTCAGTTGCCACTTTATTAGGTATACCTGTACATTTGCTCATTAATGCAAATATTTAATCGGGCAATCATGTGGTAGCAACTCAGTGCATAAAAGCATGCAGGCGTGGTCAAGAAGTTCAGTTGCTGTTCAGAACAAATGAATAATTATAGGTGCTAAGCCTGGTGGTTTAGGTATTTCAGAAACTGCTGATTTTCTGGGAGTTCCACGCATAACAGTCTCTAGAGATTACAGAGAATGGTACGAGAAACAGAAAACATCCAATGAGGAGCAGTTCTATGGGTGAAAATGCCTTGTTAATGAGAGAGGTCAGAGGAGAATGGCCAGACTGATTCAAACTGACAGAAACTGGAATAACCACGCGCTACAACAATGGTATGCAGAAGAGCACCTGTGAAAGCACAGCATGTGGAACCTTGAAGTGGAGGGACTGCACAGCAGGAGACCATCAACACACACTCAGTGACCGCTTCTTTAGGTACAGGAAGTACTTAGTAGCCACTGAGTGTATAACAGCATTTCCCTCCCAATGTAAATGTGTCAAAAATAATTTTGTCATCTCAATCATTAAAAATTCATTAAAGTGATGAATTATTAGGAGCATTCAGAGTGAAATTTTAATCCTTGGTCATAGAGTCATAGATTTGTACTGCACAGAAATATGCTTCCACAGATGAATAATAGCCACTTAATTCAGACACTGGAGAGCATCCATCTATGAAAGTCTTCTCCAGAATGAGTTCTTGCCTTCAGAATAAGAGGGAAAAAAAGACAAAAAAATAAGGAAAGGAAATTCATATCACAAAGGCATTCTTTATTGCAACTTGGGATTTGCTTCACTAGGGAGAGCAATAAATCTATCAATGACATTTTTCTTTCCAATTATATTTAACATAAAAATTCTTTGACATGCAGTTCTTGGCTGGTGTATGATGAAATATTATATTGAATTCAATCAAACCATCAGTTTTGTCCAAGCATTTTTCATAATCCTGCTCTTATCCCTCTTCTTTTAAGTTTTAGTTCTTGTCCTTTTTGTTTCTGTCACTGTTTCTAGGAAGACAATCCAGCAGCCTGGAAATACTGTACAATCCCCCTGGATTTTACAGGATTGAGTTGTGAAATAAAACTTGTAAAAATAAAAATCTGGATCTTGAACCCTAAGCATATTTGGAATGTGAACTCTGTGTGCATAGTGGATGAATAATGATGTCTTGTACTGTTGTACGATGAATGTTTTCTATCACTCTTGCTACAGTGGGAACACAGATGCCATAAAGAAAGAGAGTTTGTGGCAGGCAGTAGGAAATTAGAAGGATACAAGTTGACTTGTGTGCTATTTAGAGGGAATACCCCATTACCCACTATATTGTTTAACATTTTGGGGAAGGGTCATCTCAATTGCAATGATAAGTCAGATGTCTGCTTTTTATTCAGGAGAATTCTGTTAAATATTTTGGGTTCCCAACATGCTCCATTATTCTGTTACCCACCTTTGATATTGTAATTTCAATGTTAAGATTTATCCCTTACTCTGAACAACAGTCCCCAATTCTGAATTCTTAGTACCTGTATTACCCTCCATCCTTAACATTGTCAATTTCCAATCCCAATTTCTGACATGTCTGTCCACAACTCCAATTTCCCTCTGAACTGGGGAATTATCCAATTTCCCCTCATCCTCCTCTCCCACTCCATTTCTACTACCACCTCAGCCTCAGTATATACAATCAGTTTCATTATCACTTATAATCCCAATCCAGTCTCTCATAAAGTACCTTCAGCAGATTCTCACAGTTGAAACTTGGTCAGTAGTGTTTGTGACTATAGCCAATGGTTATTGATTACCCATTGATGTGCCCATTCAGTGCATCCATTACCATGTCCTAAAGTTTCTAGGCAGTTTTATGTGATCAAGATGGCTTTGTACCAAGAAGGAATTTTCTATAAATTTCTCAGTGCACTTAGGAGTGATTCTCGATGAATCATGTTATGTTAATTTCTTATTTTGTTTTTTTAATAGATCATCCTCTCCTGATTTTATGATGAATACTAAACTGGCATCAAGCCGGAAGAGCACTGGACAACTAAATCTGACATCAGGCATATTGGGTAGTGGTGGAATTACTGCCGAACGCAGCAGGCATCAGAGAAGCTTCTCTGTGCCAAAGAAATTTGGTGTTTCAGACAGATCCTCTGATCCACCACGAAGTGCTACATTGGACAGAATCCAGGCAAATGGACAACAAGTCATGTTGAAAACCCGCAGCTCATCCTCTCTTAAAGACAACATTATTGACCCTACCAATATTAATAATCCTATGAATCTTTTGGCCACAATATTCTGGTCTTCTGTAGCATTGATGGAATCAGATTTTGAATTTGAATACCAAATGGCACAGCGATTGTTAATCAAACTTCTGATTCATCTTCCTTTGGACAAGACAGAAACAAGAGAAAAACTTGAAAAAGTACAAGGACAACTAAAATGGACTAACTTCTCTGGGTTACAGCAGTTATTGCTGAAAGGATTTACTTCTCTATCTACTACAGACCTAACTCTACAGCTCTTTAGCGAACTAACTCCTGTTTCTCGGATTTCATTGGTAGATTTAACGCAAGCCGTAGGTAAATGCATAAGTTAACTCTATGAAATACTACAGTTCATGTTGTAATGATCTTTAGTTGTTGAATATTTTTATTTTTACTAATTACGTGAAGGAAAGCTCAAGACTATATAATAAACACTTAACCATTACATCCATGGAATGAATTTCAAAGAAAGAATACAGTATGCTAATATAGCTATGTAGTTTCTTCTAGCTCTACTATCTAAAGGTGAATTCTCTTCTTATTCTTCATACAAATACTTTAAAATTTCCTTCTTGGATCGATGAACAAGCCATCGATCTGCAGGGAAATTTTTCTTCTTTTGTATTTGTAACATGATAATACCTTTCTGGTTTGCTACAAGCTAGAAATAAGGAAACTTTCTGTCTTCCTAAATTGCATAGTTTTCAACCAATATTATTTATTGATTAGTAATTTGTTGCTTAAATAATTTAAGACAGTGGGACGGTTATAGATTGTTGAATATTTTAATAAATATCACGAATCAAAGTTTTCAATGCTTATCTTTTCCATGTAAGATTTGATTAACATTAGAAACATGTCATGAATAGTTTTAGAAATTAATTGAAAAGGAGAAGTAATTGACTATTTTTATTTACTTACTTCAGGATTCCCATTGAATGTTCTATGCCTTCTTCCACATTTGATTCAGCATTTTGATAACCCAACACAGTTCTGCAAAGACGCTGCAGATCGAATAGCCCAGGTTTGTGCTTTAGCGGGCAGATTCTCTTAAAAACCACTTCAATTTACATTGTAAATATTAAATACTTTTACTCTATTCTCCATTAGGTTTGTGTTGAGGAAAAGAACCCTAAGCTTTCAAACCTGGCACATGTGATGACTTTATACAAGACACACAGCTATACGCGAGATTGTGCAACATGGGTTAATGTTGTTTGCCGTTACCTTCATGAATCATTTACAGAAATCACTTTGAATTTGGTTACCTATCTGGCTGAGGTATATGCAATAAGTTTTCTTCATATACTGCTTTATATTCTTTAGATATCTGATCGAATCCACAGTCATTTATTGACCTGTTTTGTGTTGTGAGCTTTTAGTATCTACAGGATTTTTCTCTGTATTTTTGTGTGTTTATTTTAATAATAAATAAGAAGTCAGAGTGTTGATCTAAATCCAAATTGAACTGGATTTTATATGTAACTCTTGCTTCGCCTAGCAGCTTAATAAAGGGGGTGATGACCCCCGGCCTGGCCAAACTTGAGAAATCTCGTTTGGGTGGACGTTGTGCGATGTGTTCCCTGTTACAAATCAGTATCCTGAAGTAACAACCAGTACTCAATATGCGATTAAACGATTAAGCTTTATAATTCTTACTTGGATGATACGATTAGTAGAGAAACGAAATAAAAGAGAAAAAAGGGCCCAATCTTATTAAACAGTCTGTTGCACAAAGTTGGAGTTCACTGATAATCCGATCGTTCACCATCGACCTCCTCTGATCGTCGCTGCCCTTCGGACCCTTGCTCCAAGTCCACCCCATCTGGTAGTCTACCAAATCTCTCCATTCGCACCTTCTCTCCTCATCTCTCTCTCTCTCTCTGGCAAAAGCCAGTGAAATAAACTCCTTCCAGATTCACAAGACAGGGCAACAAAATCCTGATTGGCTAACATGCACACCACAATCCAGTTATCTCCAGCCATAACCCAAACATTGCTGCTACAAACTGTTACTTCAGCAGTGAACATTACAGAGAAACCATTACAGTGTGTTACGTATATTAATTTATTGCCTCCCAAGTTTCATCAGGTTTGAAGTTTGGGTGTAACTGTACAAAGAATTGCACTACCTACAAGGGATGATTGATAAGTTCATAGCCTAAGGTAGAAGGAGTCAATTTTAGAAAACCTAGCACATTTATTTTTCCTACATTTACACACTTAGTTCAGCAGTCATGGAGCGTACGGATCCCTTCTTTGTAGAAGTCAGTGTCTTAGACCTCCAGAAAGTGGTCCACAGCAGGGGTGATTGATAAGTTTGTAGCCTAAGATAGAAGGCGATGAGTTATTAATGTCAAACTTTCTGCATAATCACTCAAAGAGTTGAACTGCACATGCATGTAACAAGAGCTGTATAACTCATCTCCTTCTACCTTAGGCCATGAACTTATCAATCACCCCTGCTGTAGACCACCTGGAGGTCCAAGACGCTCTTGTTACATGCACGTGCAGTTCAACTCTACCTTAGGCCATGAACTTATCAATCACCCCTGCTGTGGACCTCTTCTACAAAGAAGGAATCTGTATGCTCCACGACCATTGGAATAAGTGTGTACATGTAGGAGGGGACTATATTGAAAAATAAATGTGCTAGGTTTTCTCAGATTGACTTCTACCTTAGGCCACGAACTTATCAATCACCCTTCGTATAGTTCTTCGAGGAATTAACAATATGAACCATGCATCATTGCTGCAATTCGAATTTGGTATAACCAGGAGAGAAATTTACATAAGCCCTAATTACAAAAGCATACTGTGATGTTGTTTCATCTACCTCAAGGAACATATCAAATGGTAGCAAGGTATTATCATTTATTCCCCTATGCCCAAAACATTTTGAGATTACACCTTAAATCAGCTGAAACTTTATTCATGCATGTTCTTCATCAAACTGAAAGAGAATTTTCTATATTTTAGGATCACCTTTTATTTTTCTAAGCTCATAAATACATATAAACATTATATCTATTCACATTTGTTTGTATGTTTATATTAAAGCAATTAATTCATTTATTTTTGGAGCAATATCTTTGTGCCTAAAATCATGAAGAATTTTCATTCTTTTGGTTTGCCCAGCTGAAGAATTCAGAGAATCTTAAGTTTGAAGGACACGAACCTCTAAATTCATGGTCCAAATTTCACTCAAATGAATAAGCAATTTTGCAAAGGGAAATATGCAAACAAAATAGTTTAATGCATTTATGTATGAACTTAGAAGAGTGAGAGGGAATCTTACTAAAATTTGTTGGGCTTCACGTGCATGCAGGAGTAAAGGCTGGGCAGCATTGAAATCTGTGATTGGACATTTAAGTTAAGGCATTGGCAGTTCAGTGCAAAGATGAAAAGAAGTATCTTTACCCAGAATGTAGTGAGTCATTGCAATTCTCTCCAAAAGAATTGTGAAGGTTCAATCACTGAGTATATTCAAGCATAGATTTTTAATATGAGTGGAATCGAAGAACGGGAAAATAGCATTGAGGTAAAGGATCAGCCATGATCTTATTGAATGTGACAGCAGGTACAAGGGGACAAAGTTATTGCAGATTTGAAATTATTTAAAATGTATTTAAATTAACATCATCACTGTAATGGATCTACAAAAGGTGAAATCAACTTCTAAGTGAACTAATAAATGCACTTTTGACCTAACAGCTTTTGGATAAAGGTCTTCCCAATATGCAACAATCACTACTGCAAATCATCCACAGTCTTCTGAGCCATGTAGACTTAGCTGCCATACCTGTCAAGCAACTGAACATTGAGGTCCTGAAGATCATTGAAAAATTTATTCAGGTAAAATATTAATCAATAATTAATTTTGGTTTTTGGTCTTGGCCTTCATGAAGTTGCATGCCAAGAGACAGCAGCACAATATCGGCAAAGACAGTCAGTGCTATCAATATTATAAAGATTCTGTAGAGTGAAAAATATTTATTGAGACTAATGTAGTCATAGAGTGGATGGCGTCCGTTAGTCTCGCGAGACCATGGATCTGCGCCTGGAAAGTCTTGCTTCAGTCTCTCCAGGAAGCAGGCCTGGGCAAGGTTGTATGGAAAACCAGCAGTTGCCCAAGCAGCAAGTCTCCCCTCTCCACGCCACTGATGTTGTCCAAGGGAAGGGCAAGGGCCGATACAACTTGGCACCAGTGACATCACAGGAGTTGCCAGAGCGAGGTTGAGAGAGACTGCCTTAGGGACTCCAGCTCCGGATTTGTCCTCAAGACTTACTCCTGAAGCCTTTCCCATAAGTGGGTATGGCCACAAGGCAGCGAAGGTTTGAAATCAGAGTTTTCCCTCTCTTAGATGGACTGCCTTCCCAGGCTGATGAGCTCCATCTACCCGAAGCACTGGTTTTAAAGCACCAGGACCCGTCTTCGCCCCTTCTCCTGTCAGTAGAAACAGTTCCGTCGGGCTTAGAAGCTAAGCCACACGAGAAGGCCAGGAGTTGGACTTGTTATCAGAGGCTATTTGAGGTGCATGCCATGAGGAGCACTTTTAGGTAGTGGGAGCTTGTCCCCTCTTCCACTCCTCAGCTTGACAACCTTGGAACTGAGTACTACAGCACAAAAACATGGCCTTCGGCCCATCTAGTCCATGCCACACTGTTATTTTGCCTAGTCCCATCAACCCACAGCTGGACCATAACCCTCCCATCCATATCCAAACTTCTCTTAAATGTTGCACTCAAACCCACATCCACTACATCTGCTGACAGCTTGTTCTACACCTGCACCACCCTCCGAGAAAAGAAGTTTCCCCTCAGGTTCCCCTTAAATATTTCACAATTCATCCTTAACTTATGACTTTTAGTTCTAATCACTCCAACTTCAGTGGAAAAAGCCTGTTTGCATTTACTCTATTTAAACTATGTTATTATGTGTGCATAATAAAGAACTTCAGTTCCCAGTAGGCAATGCAAGGGGTTCACCCAGAACCACAAGCTACGATGGTGACCTGGTTTTCGTACACAGGGTTGAAGTCTAATAGAAACCCATATCAAGTTTGTCTTTATTAAGAACATGCATAACATGAGGACTTTATTTGTGGAAGGGTGCCCTACATGCTACTGAATAAAAGGTGGCTTTAGATAAAATATTGTACCCCAAAAGTTTGGCATCAATTAAGATTTGCATGCTGATTGACATTGCAATCTTAATGTTGTAATTCTCCTATTGACTTGAAATCACTATATTAATAACCTCATCAACATGGCAGTTGATACCATGTGCAGCACAAATGTACATTGTTGTCACATTAGAATTTATTTGCTGCCCATGGTGCCTATAAAAATACAAACAGAGTTAAATTATGAATCAGAAAATAGCACATGTCCTTTCCAACCTATTAAAAGTCTTGTCTGCTTATGATGAAATTAGGACTCCATTCCCATTGGGGCACAAAGAAAGAAAAATAAAAAAGAAAACCCATTCTGCACTGCATTAGAACTGAGTATGGACAAGCAATTGACATTTAATAGCGTGGATTTCAGACATATTCACCTATCATAATATTTGAAAATAATTTGTCTTAACATCATTTTTACAGAGTGCTCATTGGAAGGAGGCCTTAAACATCCTTAAACTAGTGGTCTGTCGATCTGCCAGTCTGGTCTTACCATCATATCAGTACGGTGACCCTTCTCAAGTGGATATGCATCGAATATGGAAAAATGCTTCGCACGAGTTGCCAGGGAAGACACTAGAATTTCGCTTTGATATCTCTGAGGTATGTTTTGTTCCCGAGCCTTCATTTCCAAATCAACCTAGTACAAATCCAGTTAATTCTCTGTGTGATATTGCCTTACTCTACTGAAATAGTTAACCAGGACTTCATTGACTGCAGACACCTCTGTTAGGGGAAAGGTTTCTCTGTGTCTATCCTATTTATGCCCCACATAATTTGTATACCCCAAAAAGATCCACCCTCAGCTTCCACTCCTCCAGTGTGGTTACCAGGTACTGTAGTTGAACTAATGTTTATGTAGTTGTACCATAACCTCTGTGATCTAATATTCTCTGCACTGGCTAATGAAGGCAAGTATCTCATATTCCTTCTTCACAATTTTATGTAGCTGTGCTCTTGCTTTCACAAATTCTTGGACATGTACACCAAAGTCTCTTTTCCTTTGTATTATAGACGTAGGACAGTGCAGCATAGTATGCAGCCTTTGGCCCACAATGTTGTATTGTTATATCAATGATGTGATATAAGCCTGCTCTATCATCAGTCTAATCCTTCCCTCTTACACAGGCTATAACCCTCCATTTTTTCTTCCATCCTTGTGTCTATCTCTCTTAAATGTCCCCACAGCATCAGTCTCTAATATCACCCCTGGCAGTGTGTTACTGGCATCCACCACTCTCAATGTTTAAAAAAAAAACTACCTCTGACATCTCCCCAAAACTTTCCTCCATATTGGTCATTGCTGTTCTGGGAAAGAGGTGCTGGCTTTCCATTTGAGCTATACCTTTTTTAATCTTATACACCTCCAAGTCAGCTGTCATCCACCTTGGCTCCAAAGAGAAAAGCTCTAAGTTGCTCAGCCTTTCATCATAAGACACGCTCTCTGATCCAGGCAGAATTTTGGTAAATCTCCGTACCCTCTCGCAACTTTCACATTCTTCTTACAAGCTTGGAGCAGCATGGTAGAGTAGTGGTTAGCACGATGCTTTGCAGTACTGGTGATCCGTGCTCAATTCCTGCTGCTACCTGCAAGGAGTTTGTACATTCTCCCCGTGACCGCATGGGTTTCCTCCGGGTGCTCCAGTTTCCTCCCACAGTCCAAGGACATACTGATCGGTAGGTCAATTTGTCATTGCATATTGTCCCATGCTTTGGCTAGGATTAAGTCAGAGATTGTTGGGTGGCAGGGCTCAAAGGGCCGGAAGGGCTTATTCAACGCTGTATCTCAATAAATAATGAGACGGCCAGAAGTGAACGCCATAAGTGTGGTCTAACCAGGGTTTTATAGAGATGCAACATTACCTCATGGCTTTTTGAATTCAATCCTCCAATCAATGAAGGGCGGCAAAATATGCACCTTCTTAACCACCCTATCAGTTTGCGCAGCAACTTTGAGGAATTTATGAACTTGGACCCCAGATCCCTCTGTTCCTCCACACTGCTAAAAATCCTGCCATTAACCTTCTACTCTGCCTTCATTTTTGATCTTTCAAAGTGTATCACTTCACACTTTTCTAGATTGAACTCTCTCTGCCCAGCTCTACATCCTGTCTGTATCATGTGTAACCTGCAACCTTCTGCACTATACCACAACACCAACAACCTTTGTGTCATCCGCAGACTTATTAACCCACCCTTCTGCCTCCTCATCCCAAGTCATTTATAAAAAATCACAACAAATAGAGGTCCCAGAACAGATCCCTGTGGAACACCACTAGTCACGACCTCCAGGCTTAATACGCTCCATCTGCTACCACCCTCTGCCTTCTGTGGGCAAGCCAATTCTGAATTCACAGGGCCAAGTTTCCATGGATCCCATGCCTTGTGAATTTCTGGACGAGCCTATAATGGGGAACTTTAATGAATGCCTTACTAAAATCTACATGTATCAATCCACCGCTCAACCTTCATCAATATGTTTCTCACCTCCTCAAAATATTCAATCAGATTCAGAAGGCACAACTACCCCTCACAAAATCATGCTGACTATCCCTAATAAGAATATGCTCCTCCAAATGGTTGTAAATCTTGTCCCTAAGAATTGTCACCATTAATTTGCCAACCGCAGTTGTAAGACTCACTAGTCTGTAATTCGTAGGATTATCTCTATTAGCTTTCTTGAACAATGGAACATTTATCATCCTCCACTTCTCTGGTATCTCTTGTGTGGCCAGGGAGGATGCAAAATTATTGTCAATTAGTATCAGACCTCTCGGTGTGTTATCACTGACATATGCCCTGAAATTTGTTGTTTTGTGGCAGCACTATACTGCCAGACATAAAGATTGTTATTACTTATAATAAGAAATAAAATAAATAATTAGTGCAAAACAACACCTACAAAATACTGGAGGAACAGCAGGTCGGGCATCAGCTATGGAAGTAAATGACATTTGGGCCTGAGCCTTCTTCAGGACTGAAAGGGAAGGGGGGAAGACGCCCAACCTGCTGAGTTCCTCCAGCATTTTGTGTGCATTGATTTGGATTTCCGGTATTTGCAGACTTTCTTGTGTTTATGAATTAGTGCAAAAGAGAAGTAGTGAAATAGTGTAAATAGTGTTCGTGGATTCATTGACCATTCTGAAATCTGATGAGAGAGGGGAGCAAGCTGTTCTTAAAATATTGAGTGTCATCTTCAGGCTCCTGTACTACCTCCCTGATGATAGTAAAGAGAAGAGGGTATGTCCCAGATGGTGAGGGTCCTTCATGATGGATGTCATCTTCTTGAGGATCTGCCTTTTGTAGACTTCCTCAGTAGTGGAGAGGCTTGTGCCTATGCCAAAGCTGGCTGAGTCAACAACCTTTGCAGCCTCCTTAGATCTTGTGCGTTGGAGCCTCCATACCAGACACTGATGCAACCAGTCAGAATGCTCTCCACTGTACCTCTGTCAAAATTTGCTAGAGTCTTTGGTAACACACAAAATCTCCCTAAACTCCTGTGAAGATTAGCTTCCGATATGCCTTCTACATGATTGTATCAATATGTTGGGCCTAGGAGATATCCCCTGAGATGCTGATGCCCAGGAAATTGAAGCTGCTCACCCTCTCCACTGTTGACCCCTCAATAAATTAATGTGTTAATAGCAATTTGTCAGAAGAAGTTAATATAATTTTTTCTTGTTTATTTTGTAGACTCCTGTGATTGGAAGAAATTATGATGACTTGCATGGTCCATCAGGGAGAGATGGAAAACCACGGGCAATAGCTGTCACCAGAAGCACTTCATCCACCTCATCAAGCTCTAATTCAAATGTTTTAGTTCCTGTGAGCTGGAAGAGACCTCAGTTCTCACAGGTATGGTTGAAATTCTTAATTTGCTTTGTCACCTCCAACTTGTGTTGGAATTTGACATTAAATGTTACCTAATATGTGTTGCTGATATAAATGAACATGGAAAAAAAATGAAACTATTTTATTTTGCTTCACTATAGCCAACTTCATAAATCTGTGATCTCTTTTATAGAAAAGAACACGAGAAAAGTTGGTGAATGTCCTCACTTTGTGTGGTCAGGAAGTAGGCTTGACCAAAAATCCTTCTGTAAGTTGATCACTTTTCTATGTGAGTAATTCTTAGCTGTGGCTCAATTGGTTGCAATCTAGATTAGAAGGTTACATGAAAAATCTAGGCTAGCACTCTAGTACATTGCTGAATATTTTGTCCAATTGGACATATCACCGTTTGCATGGAACTCTAAATTAGAGTGTTCTGTAGTGATCGTAGTCAGGTAAGTATTTGCCTTTGCTGACCTTTGGGTAGGGAGTAAGGAGGATTACAGTCAGAGCCGGTTGGGAGATCTATGTGCAAAGAGAAGTTGGTTGTGTTTTGAGCTAGGGGAGAAATGGTCATCAATGTCAGACTAAGTAGAAACAAATGGGGTTGCAGGTCCCAATGAGAGCTAGATAATTCTACTCTCAAGATAAGTAACCTAAGACATCTTTGCGTTATGACAGAGCCCTGTCCAGGAAGATCTCATTTACATCACTCAGAAGCAGGTCGTACTGGTGCTGTAAGCCCATCTTCTGTACAAATAACCTACTGAGAGCACAAGCCAAAGACGCTTGATGAAAATTATAGGGATGACATCTGGAAAAAAATCTTTGCATATCATTGAATTGAACATATCCTGAGAGACTCTGTCCTTTAGCAAGTATGATAAATGAGGAATCTGAAATAAAATTTGGAAACTTCATCCACATCATACAATTTTTTCATTGGAATTTATTCACATAATGAGGAAAAACAATAACATTAGACATTCGGAAATCAACATTGTCGGGAATGCCACAAAAGCAACTACTTCCAGGTTGTTTTATGTCATTCTAGACACTTGACTGGGCACTTGGAACTACAGTTTCATTGCAACACTGACCCAATTTGAATGTTTTTGTTTAGCCACTCCCAGGGCATTGCAGTCTACCTGTACAGCACTGGGCTGGGAAAGCAACCAGGGAAGTTATTTACTTATCTTCATCCATAAGGCACCTACGCCTATCTACATTCCATGGACTCCATTTCCCTTCCACCAATCCCACAATCTGTCTTCTATTCACCACAACCCTGCCATCCTCTGCGATCCAGGCACCAAATTCATGATATGTTAACCCACAATTCCCTGTCTCAAGTCTTGACCTCCCATTTGTCATGCCATGATCCTGAAATATGAGACTCCCATCTTCAGTCCCAGGAATATCAGTAAATGCAGAATGGCCAAACAGTATGTAAAGATCAGGTAGTTCAGCTCTTTGGTCCTGCCTCAGGATTGACAGGAGTCAAGACTGCGGACGGAGTCCTATCTTCTAGGAAGGCTTTGCAACAGCTTTCCATGTTCATGCCCGTTTTCAGGGTAAATCTATTCCCCTATTATCTTGTAAGCTATTCTACCCACATTACCAATAACTCTGTCAGATTCCACCACCACTACACTAGGTCCAGTGTACAATGGCCAATTAATCTACCAAGCCTCACACATTTGAGATAAAGAGAAAATGAGAACACACAGAGAATGCATGTACTCCACATGGGCAACATCAATAGTCAGAATTGATCCCTGCTTGCTGGAACTTTTGAGGCAACAAGTTTACTAACTTAATATTCCTGATCATTTTAAAGACTGTTTTAAAGAATTTATAACGTCAATGCTGTTTTATGATAAATGTAACATAGATTGAACTAAGTTCACATTCACAAAATGCCTTGCTGATCCAAGAACAATAATTGCTAGTTTCTTTCTTTCCTTAAAACTTCCTTCTTAAAAATATTCTTGCCCATTTCTTCCACTTTCATCCTCAACAACACCATCTCTTCATTGCTTCATTCTTTGCCCCTCCACTCCTTTATTCATGGATGCCAGTTATGCAGCAGTGTTCCCTTTTGAAATGGTGAGAAGAAATTTTTGAGCTACTATGTTTGCATTATGTGTTGCTTGGGCGATTGCTATGCAGGAATGACCTGCCATTCTTTTTACAATGACTATGGTTTAAACATGCTTTGCAGAACTCAAAGCACCTCAGGATGTTTTGAAGAGGATGTGAAATGCAATTTTGGACCAAATTAGCTTGGTGAGAGGAAATAGTGGTACTTGAAAGATGCTTTTCTGATTTGGAGCCAGTTATATACAGCATGGATTGGTACTGGAACCTTTTTGTTTGTGATAAATGTTAAGGACTTGGATGTGAATGTAGGAGATGGATTAACAAATTTGCGCAAGCACAGAAATTGGTATTATAGATAGTGAGGAAGATTGTCTAAGGCTAGAGCAGAAAGGAAAGTTGGATTGGAACATAGGCAGATGTTCAAGTCTGAGGTAATGCATTTTGGAATGTTAGGTAGGGGGTAAGGCAATTACAGTAAGTGGTACAATGCTAAAGAATGTTGATGAACAGAGTGGCCTTGGTGTTCAAGCCTATAGTTCCTTGAAAGTGGCAACTCAGGAAGACAGGGTATTACGAAAGGTATATTCTGTGCTTTCCATCATATTTAACACTTTGAATATAAAACTTGGGACATATTTGACTGTCATGATGAGGCCACTCACAGGCTGGAGGAGCTACATCACGTATTTTGTCTGGGTGGCCTCCAAACTGATAGCGTGAACTGATGGCTCTCTTTTACCTCTTCTCTTCTTCTCACCTGTCTTTCACCTCCCCATGGTGCCCTTCCTCCTTCCCTTTTCTCCATGGTCAACTCTCCTCTTGTCAGATCCCTCTTCTCCAGCCCATTACCTTTTCTACCTATCAACTCCCAGCTTCTTACTTCATCCCCTCTCCCCACCCACCTATTACTTTATAACATACTCCTTCCCCTACCCCCACCTTCTTATTCTGGCTTCTTCCCCCTTTCTTTGCAGTCCTGATGAAACATAGAAACATAGAAAATAGGTGCAGGAGTAGGCCATTCGGCCCTTCGAGCCTGCACTGCCATTCAGTATGATCATGGCTGATCATCCAGCTTGGAACCCTGTACCAGCCTTCTCTCCATACCCCCTGATCCCTTTAGCCACAAGGGCCATATTTAACTCTCTCTTAAATATAACCAATGAACTGGCCTCAACTGTTTCCTGTGGCAGAGAATTCCACAGATTCACCACTCTCTGTGTGAAGTTTTTCCTAATCTCGGTCCTAAAAGGCTTCCCCTTTATCCTCAGACTGTGACCCCTCGTTCTGGACTTCCCCAACATCGGGAACAATCTTCCTGCATCTAGCCTGTCCAATCCCTTTAGGATTTTATACGTTTCAATCAGATCCCCCCTCAATCTTCTAAATTCCAACGAGTATAAGCCTAGTTCATCCAGTCTTTCATCATATGAAAGTCCTGCCATCCCAGGAATCAATCTGGTGAACCTTCTTTGTACTCCCTCTATGGCAAGGATGTCTTTCCTCAGATTAGGGGACCAAAACTGCACACAATACTCCAGATGTGGTCTCACCAAGGCCTTGTACAACTGCAGTAGTACCTCCCTGCTCCTGTACTTGAATCCTCTTGCTATGAATGCCAGCATACCATTTGCCTTTTTCACCGCCTGCTGTACCTGCATGCCCACTTTCAATGACTGGTGTATAATGACACCCAGGTCTCGTTGCACCTCCCCTTTTCCTAATCGGCCACCATTCAGATAATAATCTGTTTTCCTGTTTTTGCCACCAAAGTGGATAACTTCACATTTATCCACATTAAATTGCATCTGCCATGAGTTTGCCCACTCACCCAACCTATCCAAGTCACCCTGCATCCTCTTAGTATCCTCCTCACAGCTAACACTGCCGCCCAGCTTCGTGTCATGCGCAAACTTGGAGATGTTGCATTTAATTCCCTCATCCAAGTCATTAATATATATTGTAAACAACTGGGATCCCAGCACTGAGCCTTGCGGTACCCCACTAGTCACTGCCTGCCATTCTGAAAAGGTCCCGTTTGTTCCCACTCTTTGCTTCCTGTCTGCCAACCAATTCTCTATCCACATCAATATCTTACCCCCAATACCGTGTGCTTTAAGTTTGCACACTAATCTCCTGTGTGGGACCTTGTCAAAGGCCTTTTGAAAATCCAAATATACCACATCCACTGGTTCTCCCCTATCCACTCTATTAGTTACACCCTCAAAAAATTCTATGAGATTCGTCAGACATGATTTTCCTTTCACAAATCCATGCTGACTTTGTCCGATCATTTCACCGCTTTCCAAACGTGCTGTTATCACATCTTTGATAACTGACTCTAGCAGTTTCCCCACCACCGATGTTAGGCTAACCGGTCTATAATTCCCTGGTTTCTCTCTCCCTCCTTTTTTAAAAAGTGGGGTTACATTAGCCACCCTCCAATCCTCAGGAACTAGTCCAGAATCTAAAGAGTTTTGAAAAATTATCACTAATGCATCCACTATTTCTTGGGCTACTTCCTTAAGCACTCTGGGATGCAGACCATCTGGCCCTGGGGATTTATCTGCCTTTAATCCCTTCAATTTACCTAACACCACTTCCCTACTAACATGTATTTCCCTCAGTTCCTCCATCTCACTGGACCCTCTGTCCCCTACTATTTCTGGAAGATTATTTATGTCCTCCTTAGTGAAGACAGAACCAAAGTAATTATTCAATTGGTCTGCCATGTCCTTGCTCCCCATAATCAATTCACCTGTTTCTGTCTGTAGGGGACCTACATTTGTCTTAACCAATCTTTTTCTTTTCACATATCTATAAAGGATCTCGTCCTGAAGAATCAACTGTTTATTCATTACCATAGATGCTGCCTGTGCGTGTGTTGTTCTGGATTTCCAGCATGTGCAAAATCTCTTGTGTTTACATACTGTATGTAGCAACTTTACAAAATATGGGTTAGACGATTGTGTATTGAGTATTATGTTTGTTTCTGGTTGCCATACTATAGGAAGGATGTGATTTTGCTGCAGCTGTGTGTGGGCACGTGACCAAGTGGTTAAGGCATTGGACGAGTGACCTGAAGGTCATGAGTTCGAGCCCCAGCTGAGGCAACGCAGTGTCCTTGAGCAAGGCACTTAATCACACATTGCTCTGCAACGACACTGGTGCCAAGCTGTATGGGTCCTAATGCCCTTCCCTTGGACAACATTGGTGGCGTGGAGAGGGGAGACTTGCAGCATGGGCAACTGCTGGTCTTCCATACGACCTTGCCCAGGCCTGTGCCCTGGAGAGTGAAGACTTTCCAGGTGCAGATCCATGGTCTCACAAGATTAACGGATGCCTTTTTTATTTGTGCAGAGGAATGCCCCAGAGTGATACTTGGGGGATGTTAGTTATGGGGAAAGACCGGATAAACTGGACTTACTTTCCTTAGAGTGAAGAAGGCTGAAAAGTAACCAAATAGAGGTATATAAAATTATAATAGAGTGGATAGAATCTTGTTTTTCCTTGGTAGAGATATCATAAACAAGAGGGCATATATTTAAGGTGAAAGAAATGAGTTTTAAAGGGATCGGAAGGGAAAATCTTTCCTACCGAAGGTGGTCGATTTATTTTGGAGTTGGATACAATCATTTCATTTATGAGATGTTTAGGTTGGCTCTTAAATAGGCGAAGCGTAGATGGATACAGAACTAATTTGTCAAATAGGATTAATATCAATGGGCAAAATGGTTGCCATGGATAAGATAGGCCAAAGGGACTATTTCTCTGCTGTACAAATCTATGACTCCATGACAAATGTTAAAATAATTACCAAAGTAGTGATGGAAGCTTAGTGTGCTTTTCTAAAGCCATAATTCCCTGTCATTTCAGTTGGGTGTCACTGCTCTGCCAGCTCTAACTCATGTAGAATCAGGGAGGTACCTTATAATAAGGAATTCAACATAATCAGTCTCCATCACTGGACTCTACACAGAGCCACAGAAACGGCAAATTCAGGAATCTGGAGGAAAAGAAATAAACTGCTAGAAGAACTCAGTGTTGTTGAGCAGCATCTGTGAAGGAAAAGGGATGCCTGATGTCTTTGTTCGGGACCCTACATCGGGACTGTAACAGGAAGACAGCTGGTATATAGCAGTGAGAGGGAGGGGTGAGGCAGATATTTGTAATTAACAGGCAAAAGCTGATAAGCAGAGTGGGGATAATGGGGAAAGGCAACCAGGTGGGGAAAGGTAGGGGGAGAGTAGTAACAGAAGCTTGTAGTTGGTAGGTAGAACCAAATAAGGGAGAGATTGAATTGAATTGACTTTATTACTTACATCCTTCATATACATGAGGTGTAAAAATCTTTACGTTATATCTCAGTCTACATGTGCAATGTATAATTTATAGTAATTTATAATAAATAGTATGTACAATATAACATAGAAATACAGTTTTGTCAGCATGAATTAATCAGTCGATGGCCTGGTGGAAGATGTTGTCCCGGAGCCTGTGGTCCAAGCTTTTATGCTGTGGTGCCCTTTCGCAGGTGGTAGCAGCTGGAACAGTTTGTGATTGACGTGACTCGGTTCCCCATGATCCTTCAGGCCCTTTGTACACACCTGTCTTTGTAAATGTCCTGAATAGTGGGAAGTTGACATCTACAGATGTGCTGGGCTGTCCGCACCACTCGCTGTAGGGTCCTACAATTAAGGGAGGTACAGTTCCTATACCAGGCAGTGATGCAGCCAGTCAGGATGCTCTCCATTGTGGCCCTGTAGAAAGTTCTTAGGATTTGGGGGCCCATACCAAACTTCTTCAACCATCTCAGGTGAAAGAGGCACTGATGTGCTTTTTGCGCCACATAGACAGTATGTACAGACCATGTGAGATCCTCGGTGATGTTTATGCTGAGGAACTTAAAGCTGTTCACCATGTCAACCCCAAATCCATTGATGTCAATAGGGGTTAGCCTATCTCCATTATGAAGATGATGGGAAAGTAGCCGAAAGGTAATGTCCTGGTAATGGAGTGCAGGGAAGGATGGAAATGGTGAACAAAGTGAGAAAGGACCTGGTTGGAGTAGTGGAAGTAGGAAAGGAACACAGGAAGTTACCTGAAACTGGAAAATCTAATGTTCATAACTCTGGATTTAGGCTACTCAAGAGGAATTTGAGACGTTGTTTGAGTTTGCATTTAGCCTCAATGGAGAAGGTTGAGGACAGACAATTAATTCACTGTAGGAATGGAAGAGAAATTGAAATGTCATGCAGCCAGAAGTTCAAGATGGCCATTGCAGACAGAGAGGCTTACTGCAATATGTTCACTAGTCCCAGTGCAGAGGAGGTCAAACTATAAGCATTTGATGCAGTGGGTCAGGTTAAAGGAGGCGCACATCAATCCCTTTCTCATTTGGGAGGTTTGTTTAGGTTCCTTTCCGGTGGTGAAGGAAGGAGTGAAGGGACAAGTGTTGCACTTCATATGGTTACAGAGAAATATTGTTTGAAATAGTTAGATATGGGTGGGAAAGGATGTGCATACCTGCAAATTGCAGAGAGAGTCGTCCTCAAGGAAAGCTGGAAGGGGGGAAAGGGGAAGATGTGACTGGTGGATCCCACTGAATCATATCATCCTTTGCCATTTCTTCCAGTTCCAAGCTGTCAGATCTTTCCCTCCCCACTGCCCACCTTCTTTCTGATTTTCACAGAGACTATTCTTTCTGTGACTCCTTGGTTCACTCATCAGTTTTCATCCACCCCTGTTAAAACAAGTCGATCAGTATGGAAAACAATAACACAATCTCCTGCTCAATCAAACTCTTCTGAGCATATTCCTTACAGTTGCCCCTCTCTCTGCCCTCATGCACTAGACCTGCAGTCATAAAGCTTCCGTTAACTCCAATACCTTGCTCAGGGGGTTGTTCTGTGAAGTGGAAGGAGTTCTGACTGGCAAATCGACTTCAAACACTACAACCTTTGACCCCTCCCACGGACAACCATGATGTCCTTTGACAGTTAAATTGTCATGATGCCTTTTCACTGTCTCCAAAGGTCCTTGATTATCACAGACATTAAGAGATGATTGAAAAACATCAAATAAATTTTTTTAAGTATTATTAAAACACACAGCATTTCATGAATAATACAGAAATAGAAAATATAGTAAAGAAAAATTACATGTTGCACTTTTAAATGATTGTAACTTGATGCAACAATACACTCTTATAGCCTTTAAAGCTTCAAAGCTCTAAAGTGAAGGATATTAATATTTTGACTTTCTTTGTCTCAAATAATAAGTTACAGTTACTGTAGCATAATTAGTTTAAACATTTAATTTTGGTGATAAATATCTTTGAATGCATATAATTAGTTAAGTTTTAGGAACCATGGAAATACATTTTACAGTGGAAGTATACATTGTTTCCTTTTAGAAATATTACTGGGACTATGTAGATTAACTCTCTTAAAAAATAATTCTTGACTACCTTTATATATTATTTTGATAATCTTTTATATTGCTAAGTGTTTTATTGAAGTTATCAATAGACTTTTAGTGATAACTTCTAAACTGAGATATGACATGAATCTGCTTCAGGTTATTTTCTCATCAAGTGGAGATCTTGACCTTATTGAACACCAGGCAAGTTTGGTGTCATCCTCAGAAGATGGTCCAAGGGATCCAGAAAATATCGATGACACAACAAGTGAACAACAGTTCAGAGTTTTTAGAGATTTTGATTTTCTGGATGTGGAGCTGGAGGATGGAGAGGTAGGATTTTATTAAAGTTTACATTAAAAATATATATGAGAATTTGTTGGAAAGGATATAACCAATAGTACTATCATTGATACCAAAATGATTAACAGATCTTTTACTGCTATTAAATTTGGTGAATAAGTTCTGGTCTTGATTAAGAATTTCTGAAAATATATCTGTTAGGCAAATATTTGAGTGATGTGATAGTGTATTAACTAATTTATTAGTTCAGGAATTAAAAACAGCCAATTTAGTTTTAGATAATTCTGAGTTTAGAAAGGTTAATGCAACTTCTCTGCTGTAATCACCAACCAGGCCAATAATAACACCATAGAGACGCAAGAAACTGGACATGCAGGAATCTGAAGCAACAAATAATATGCTAGAGGAAGTCAGCAGTCATGCAGCATCTATTGGAGAAAAGTAATTGTCAACATTTCAAGTCAAACCCCTGTGTCAATCCTGATGTAGGGTTTCAACCGAAAACATTAACAGTTCCTTCCTTCCCACAAATGCTGCCTGACCCGCTGAGTCCCTCCAGCAGTTTGTTGCACGGTAGTAACAATGGGTGATATCACGTTGGACTTGGCTGGCAAGCCTTACAGTTGTCCCTGGTTCTGCAGCTGCCCATCAGCTGTATTCACTTTTATTCTAAACTCAGTAACCTCTGCTTTGTTCTCTATTATCTTAGCTTCTATAGAAAGTCATTAGTAGCCCTTTACCTTTTGAAGTTTTAATCTCATTCTATAAGTATACTGGGAAAAAATGATAGATAATCAAGTTAGCAGCATAGGATTATTTTGACAAAAATTATGATTATAAAAAATAATTGTTCACAATAATTTTTTCAAATCAATGTTGACGGATATTGGTAGAAATTTAAATGAAACTCAAAAATTTGAAAAGGAATAGTTTTGTAGAGCTCGAAGATACCTTGAACAATATAAGGTCCAAATAGAGGGGAAAAAAACAAAACAGTGCAGTTCTAGGGAAAATAAAAACTGGGAGTTCGTAAAAGTTCTCGTCATGTAAGGCAACAGCATATTGTTGAAATGTGCTATATTTTGTAGAAAAAGGAAATGTCAGCAATGGGAAACCTAAATAATTGAATTTCAGTTCTGTAGAAAGTGAAAATATATGTATTTCTTAGAATTAAAATGTTGTAATGTGGTTTTTTTTCACTCTTTATTGCTGTCTAGGAACTCCAGGTAAGATGTTTCATTATGCAGCTTTGTGGATGTGTTGTAATCTGCAAGTGGAATGTTTGTGCTGCATTCATCAGCTTGTTGCATTATGCTCAGTAAATGAACTCCAATACCACATTGGAAAATAATCGCATGTGAAGCTACGTCCACTGTACAATATTGACAAAGATAGCTTTACTTTCATTTGTGATTACTCAGTACAAACATTCTGGTAATAGCAACAATAACACCGGACTCCATTTTGCTATAATTTTGTTTTTTTTTTAAATTCAAGTAGATTATTAAGGCTGTCATAAGAAGCCAGTGTTTTCAAGTTGTCAAATGCTAAATGTTAAAATTGCATTTTGCTAAGCAGTTGAATTCTTTGTTGGTACATTTGTAACAAATTGTGCTATAGCAGTTGCAGAGTAAAGCACGGTTTTTCAATAGCTCTCCTTTTTAAGAATATTGTTTTCTTGCAAACAGGAATTGCATTTCTGTTTCTTATGATCATCTTTCATTACCTGAAGGTTTTTTGACTAACCTCTTAAAGTAATTGAAATTCAACTCTCTGGGGGTGGGGGTAATCTTTTTTAAGAGGTCTTGCTGAGATTTCTTTCCAATATTTTTCTTACTCCCCTGAATTCATTAACGTGTGCCTGTCTATATTCTACTTGTGAAAATACATCTCCTGCAGCTTCCTGAAGAGGTTATTTTAGAGGTGAACCTAGAGTGGGCTGACTTTAGAAGATACTTCAGTACAGTTGAAAGCAAATTTCCCAACAATTGTAACCTTGTAGATTGAAGAATTAAATGAGGACTGACAAGTGAAAGTGAAGTCACATTCAGTTTCTCTGAAGCTTTTTGTATTGTTTTGGACCATAAAGCAACCTCATTAAAGGGGTTTATCTTAGTTTTGCTTAGTAGAGAAACATAAACATGCTCCTTCAAACCTTTATCCTTTAACATAGATAATTTCTTTTAATTGGTATTTGTTTCTCCAGCTAGTGCAACTTAATTGGTGGCAGTCTTGCTAGCAAGAAATGAGATCCAACTCTGGATTAAAGATGTAGTTAAGTCATCTTTAGACTTCTTTCTTTCATTTCCAACTTTCAGGCCTACAATCGATCTTTTCTGCATAATTTATGTAGAACAATAAAATGTGACCTTACCTTTTTTTCACCTACTGATTTTTGACAGAGATCTGAAAAAACTAAGCAATTGAATGCATTATTTTCCCCCTTCAGGTTGTTACATGTAGCAATATTAAGAATGTGTAATTGTTTTGTTGATTGTTATTCCCCAGCATATTTTTTTAAAGTACGATTGTTTGCAATATGATTAAATCTTGTGGTAACTCTAGAGAAAAACTAGATACTGAGTATTCCCTTCTGCTTTAAGGCAGCTTCACAATAATATTAGCTGCTTTGGGGCTGAACCTACAACATTTGGTGAAGTAAGCTCTGGAGAGCACCAGTAGATAGCCTTATAATGCTGCAGACACAGCCCCTTGGGTGCCACAGTAGAGTAATGTTAGTGCAAGGCAATTACAGTTCAAGGATCTGAGTTTAGAGTTCAATTCCAACATCACTGTAAGGAGTTTATACGTCCTCTGTGGGGACTGCGAGGGTTTTCTCCGGGTGCTCTGGTTTCCTTCCACAGTCCAAAGATGTACCAGTTAATAGGTCATTGTAAATTGTCCCATGATTAGGCTAAGGTTAAATCAGGGGTTGCTGGGTGGTACGGCTCAAGGAGCTGGAAGGGCCTGTTTCACATCAAATCTCAATAAATATATATTAAAGCTAGAAGCTTCTCAAAGGGTTTTCCTAAACATCTTACTCTGTCACAAGGGATAACCTTTCTCTATATTTAGGATAAAACTGAACGGTATTCAACAATAAATTAGAGGACCTACTGTATCACAAACAAGAGAAAATCTGCAGATTCTGGAAGTCCAGGCAACACACATAAAATGCTGGAGGAAATCAGCAGGCTAGGCAGCATCTATGGGAAAAAGTACATTCGATGCTTCGGGCCAAGACCTTTTGGCAGGACTCGGCTGGACTGAAAGTTTTCGGCCTAAAACGTCAACAGTACATTTTTCCATTGACACTTCCTGACCTGCTGAGTTCCTCAAGTGTTTTGTGTGTGTGGTACCAACTGTATGTTCAGTTCATAGAATTTTGGAATACACCAGGAAACAAGGAAAACAGGCAGAGATGCATTTGCAATATTTTGTCAGGATTTTAAGCCTGGGGCAAATTCAATGATATTAGTAATGAATGTTAAACCTGCCATCCAGTGGCTCTTGGAGGGATCATTGCAGACTATGAAAAAAAATTACAAGTAAAATTAAAAATATTCCCAAACACATTTACTACTTCCATTTTTTTTCTCTTTAATGTCTGACTTCTGACTCAATTCATAGATGGCTGTCAGCACTGACACACTATAAATATTTATTATAATGCAGTCTGTCTGTAATAATGTGGTTTTAAGCTAGGCACCAAAGCCAACAAGTAGACATCCTGGATACCTTCCATGACACAAACACAAACTTTTTTGGTAATTCGGAATGCCTCCCAAAGTGACTAAGGGAACGCTTGTTTCAATATCAGTTTGTGAATCACTAAAACTGCAGTCAACTATTTAATGGTCTTCGTACTTCATTAAGTCCCAGGAATGCTCCCCAGTGCTTTTATTCATGAAAGAAGAAAATAACTCCTTTATCTGTAGATTGATTATAAAATATTATTAAATTAATAATAAGATTATTAAATAACTAAATTAATTAACTGCTATGAGCAATTTGTTACAACTGGTGTAAATAAACATCTTAAAGCTGTAGAAAAGATTTTACCAATATTTCAAAAAGTAGATCTGTGGTCTCATGTTTGGATTACTTTTCCATTTTATGCAAACATTTGTGATTAAATAGAGAATACATACTGACAACACGTATTCTTTATGAATAATCTTGTACCTTTTCTTTCAGGGAGAGAGTATGGATACCTTCAATTGGGGAGTGCGGAGACGCTCTCTTGATAGCCTAGGCAAGGGAGATATGCAACTTCTGGAAGAGAGCAAACTTTCAGGAAGCATACCAAGTCTAAATAAAATTAATCATGAAGATTCCGATGAATCCTCTGAAGAGGAAGCACTCACAGCAAGCCAAATTCTGTCACGATCACAACTAGTATGTCAATGTTTTATAATTTATTATGCAGATCAGGAAAAGAACCTAAAAGTTAAATTCATTGTATAAGTTATGATTTTGTAGCATCTACCAAGATACCAAGCATTAAATTATTATGCTTAAACCATTTAATGTGGTTTCTAAAAGTAAGTATTTATTTGAATGTGGATTTTTTTAAAGTAATTTCTCCAGTTCCCTTTCTGTGCCCTCACACACACAAATAATCCCTTAGCAAGAAAATAAACAAGCCTATATACAAATGTTCTTCATGGAGAAGAGCCTGAACTGTGTTGAACTGAGTAATTATGTGGGTGCCACAGTAGTGTAGCCATGAGAGTGAGGCGATTACAGCTCAGGACGTCGGGGTTTGGAGTCCCATCCTGGCATCCTCGGTAAAGAGCCTCCGTACATCCTCCCTGTGGAATACATGAGATTTCTCCAGGTCCTCCAGTTTTCGTCCACAGTCCAAAGACCTACCGAGTAGGTGAATTGGTCTTTGCAAATTGTCCTGATCAGGTTAGTTTAAATCGGGATTGTCAGGAGTTGCTGGGTGGTGCAGCTCAAAGGGCCAGATGGGCCTATTCCACACTGTATCACTAAATAAATCAATCAATCAATCAATCAGTAAGTAAGTAAGTAAGAAAGGAAGACTATATTAAAGCTATAAGAAAGACTTGGTTAGATCACATTGTAGAATTCTCTCCCTTGCCCCCTAAAGAAAGTACACTGCAGTGCATAAATGTTATGAAGGGTGAAGTAATTAAATTTTGAGAAGAAATTATGTTTGCTGAATGTATCATCCCTGGAATATAGACAGTTAAGGGGTACTTTTAATTGGATGCTAGGATTTTCAAAGTACTGTAGTTGATTTAAAAAAAATACATTTCCTGCTAATGGGGGAATCTAAGACAATAGATATGATATAACAGCATATGTATCTTAAACTCAGCTTTCAAATAATAAAAAGATTTGTTTCCATTCATATCAATGTAACTAAATTTCAGGAACCGAATGCAACTCATAAACACTAGAATTTCACATATGAAATGTTTAAGTTTGTTTTAAGTAGCATGATATTAAGAGATTAAACCTCTCAGATAGTACTGATACTCTTTTGTTAAAATTTTCTTCTAAAGCTAATGAATTTTGCTCCTGCTGAGGATGCAAATCAAATGGATTCACTGTCAACATCAGGAGATACAGCCTCCATAGATCCACCTTCAGTTAACACAAGGACACCTAGCTTGGAAGTCTCTTTGGCTGATGAAGCAAATCAGCAGGTGCATGAGCGGTCAAAGGTGAAAGCGCTTTGCTGGCATGTCAATGAATTTTAATTTTTAAAAATGTTCCAAATTTCTGTGTACAATTATTTTGGGAATAAGTGGGATGGGAATTGTTAATTTAGGTGATTTGGTGATGAGTGGCTGTGCATGTATTTATTACCCTTTGCTTAAGGATGTGTGGGTGTGCATATACTTTTTATCCTTTGCTCAACTTGTCTTGGCATTGGGAAATGGTCATTCAAGAGTTTGCACTTTAAAAAATATATATATTTCTTAGAACTGCCAGCTGTTTACTTATAGTTAACCATTAAATCGGATTTTGAAACACTGCTTTGATGATGGAAAAAATTTGAATTGGTTGAGGTTATTCCTTATCCAGTTAACCAAATGATCATAACAAAGTTGTGAAGATCTGCATGTGTAATATTGCATCTGCGGTGGCTGGGAGAATACTATATGGTTGTGCATATCACTCCAAGGACATGCTTGCTGGTGTCCAGCTAAAATATCACATCCTGAAACTTCAAAAATACCAATTACACATGGACATAGTCAACATGTGGATAGAATCAACAGTCCTCTGACATTAAGGTTGGTGAGAGATGAACTCTATAATTGCTCTATTATTGTTACAAAAAATATAATACTTTGAGCTCCATATCTAAGGACAAACTTGCTAGCCCTGTAGAGGGCCAGAGGAGATTGACAAGAATGATTTTGGGAATGTAAGTCTTAACATATGAGGAGCATTTGACGACCCTGGGGCTGTACTCAATGGAGTTTGGAAGGATGAAGTGAGGATCTCACTGAAACCTACTAAGTACTGAAAGGCTTGGATAGAGTTAGCATGGAGGGGATGTTTCCATTGTTAGGAGAGTCTGGGATTCGAGGGGCTAGCCTCAGAATAAACAGTCATCCCTTTAAAACTAAGATGAGAAAGAATTTCTTCAGCCAGAGGGTGGTGGATCAGTGGACTTCATTGCCACAGAAAGCTATGGAGGCCAGGTAATTTGGTGCATTTAAGGCACACTTTGATAGGTTCTTGATTGGTAAATTAAGGATTATGGCGAGAAAGCAGAACAATGGGTTTAAAGAGAAGTCAGCCATGATTGGCATGGCAGAGCAGATTCAATATAGGCCGAGTGGATTAGTTCTGCTCTTATGCAATGTGTTATGGTCTTGTAGTATCCCAAGATAAAAGTTGATTGCTCGAATCATTATTCTTATTCTAAGAATAATGATTCAATTGATTTCCACGATTGAAAACTAAATTAGAATCACTTAATATCATTAATGTTGTTTAAGAGTTATTTTATATTTTATTTTTCATATGAGGTTATCTGAGTTATATGGTGTGTAATTGACTACCATAAACTTAGATACACAGTCAGAACTGTGCTGCAAAGTTTTTTTTGACTAATTGTTAGTGGTATGCATTCTTGGAGCACCAGCAACAATGTTGATATTGCTGGATTATGCTGTTTTATAATCAGATACGGGGTGCATGGGAGGGGTAGCACCTCTAGATGGGGGGGCTTGTCGCACTCCTTGGAGTGGCTCGTCATCTATTGATCCCCACCAACGCCCAGCTCTCACCTGTGGCTCCTCGTAGCTGTTTACATGCGACAGCGGCCACACCCCGGGCAACGGCTTTGACAAGCCGGCTAAACCAGGTGAGGGTAGGCAACGGGTCTGAAACCCTTGGTGAGATAGGAATTTGCCCATCCCAGCGCCCAAAGACTGCTTCAGTGGATCAGGCGGAGGAAACCCCAGGGGTTCAATGGCTGAGAAGGCGTTGCAGCAGCGCACGGTGGAGAGCGCAGGCGCGGCAGAGCACTTAAGAAGACGCGGCCATCCAATGCAGCCAAGGAAGTTGCCAGACATAATGATTCTTCGTGCCACTGGATCCTGACTTCTGAGGCCGAGAGAGTGGGATCGTTTCTGTGCAAGGCTTTTCCACTTTAATATCTTTCACGCACTGGTTACATTGTGCAACATTCATCTCCCAACTTTTAATTCCTGCCAGTCTTCTACAAGTCCTACGGCGATGGGGGAGTGGCGAAGCAACAGGTGGAGATGACCACTGGGAGTTGTAGTCACAAACCCGCACGTAGGCGGCCTTTGGACAGGTAGTCGTTCTTCCCTGTACCATTTGGCATCAGAGGAGTCCGGCAGCACCATTGGCGACTGAGCAGCCCTTTTCAGGATAGCACTGCTCATCCATTGATAGGGAGGGGCCTAGAAAAGGTGCTAAACATTGCCTGCCCTACAGACAGATAACTGGCCAGCTTGCTGCAGCTGGCAGTTCATCCACCAATGCGGTTACACTCAAAGGAGAAGAAAGAAACTTCTGTTAGGATCATGGAATGTCCGCACACTCATGGACAGAGAGAACTCAGCAAGACCCCAAAGAAGAACAGCCCTTGTTGCCAAGGAACTTGCACACTATAACATCGATATCACAGCCCTAAGTGAAACCAGGCTTGCGGAGGAAGGATCCCTGACTGAAACCACCAGTGGAAAGGAAAAGCACAAGATGAGAGGATTTTTTTTGGAAAGGAAAAGCACAAGATGAGAGGATTCATGGAGTTGGATTTGCAGTCAAGTCCAGCTTCCTGAAACAACTCTCCGACCTGCCCGTGGGAATCAACAAAAGGCTTAGGTGGCTACATCTGCCCTTCAGCCACAAACGTCATCCAACATCATCAGCGCTTATGCCCCCACCATGACCAGCAAATATGAGACCACTGAACAGTTCTACACCGACCTTAGCTCTGTTCTGTGCTCAGTCCCTGCCAACGACAAACTAATTCTGCTCGGTTACTTCAATGCCCGAATAGGCTGTGATCACAGTCGCTGGGAAGGGGTTCTAGGCAAACATGGTATTGGCAATATGAACAGCAACAGCCTCTTGCTCCTTAGCAAATGTGCAGAATACAACCTCCTCATCACAAACACAGTGTTCAGGCTGGTGAACAAGTACAAGACAACATAGATACACCCAAGATCCAAACATTGGCACATGATCGACTACGTTATAGTACGTTGCCAAGACATCCGGGATGTCCTCATCACCAGAGCCTTGCGAGGAGTGGAGTGTTGGACTGACCACAGGCTTGTCCACACCACATTGAAGCTACGTATTGCTCCCCACCATCCCAAGCACCTTAAGTTCATCAGAACAGCTTTTAACACCACCAGACTCCAAGAGCCACTGTATCTTCGCAAGTTCCAGACCACCCTTGATAAGGAGCTGTCTGCCAACGGACCACTAACTGGTGGGCCAACCCAAAAGTGGAATCAGTTTGGAGAGATGGTGACGGAGACAGCAAAATCAGTCCTCGGCCCCAAGGACCAGAACCACCAAGATTGGTTCGACGAGAATGACAGTGTCATCAAAGATCTCCTGGCCAGGAAGAACAAAGCATTCATGGAGAGGCAAAATGACCCAAGCTCCATTCCCAAAAAAAGAGCGGTTCAAGTCCCTTCAGGCCCATGCCCAACGGGAAATTCGCAAGATGCACGATCTGTTGTAGGATAGGAAAGCTGAAAGGGTGCAATGCTTCACTGACATCAACAACTCGAAGCTGCTCTTCAACTCCATCAAGATGATTTTCAGCCCCTCAAAATCTGGCTCATCTCCACTGTTGTCCGCTGATGGAACCACACTGCTAAAGGACAAAGAGAGCATCCAACACAGATGGAAAGAGCATTTCAGCCAGCTCCTGAACCACCCTTCATCGGTCGACCAGTCTGCTCTGGATCAAATCCCCAACAGCCTACTCACGAGGAACTAGGTGATCTTCCCTCAATAGATGAAGTCAAGAAGGTTATCACGCAGATGAGCAGTGGCAAGGTGCCCAGCAAGGATGGAATACCTGCTGAATTGTACAAGGCACTCAGCAAGGAATCACTTGAGGCTTTCCACAGCACCCTGACTAGCACTTGGGAAGAAGAAAAGATGCCTCCTGACCTCAAAGACGCAATGATAATTGCCCTCTACAAAAATAAACATTCAAGGACCGACTGCGGGAACTACAGAGGCATCTCACTACTTTCTATTTGCCGGAAAAATCCTCACCCACATCATCCTCAACAGACTGATTCCAACAGTCTGTTGGAATCAGACTATTTCCAACAAAGAGAAGAGAAGAGCACCTCCCCGAGTCGCAATGCGGCTTTTGTCCCAAACGCAGCACTGTCGGCATGATCTTCACAGTGAGACAGATACAGGAGAAGTGCCTGGAACAGAACATGACATTATACTCTGTTTTCATTGCTCTGACGAAGGCATTTGACACAGTCAACAGAAACGCACTGTGGATCATCCTTAGAAAGCTTGGCTGCCCGCAGAAATTCACTACACTCATCCGCCTGCTCCACCATGGCATGACAGGAGAAGTGTTCTCGGATGGTTCCCCATCTGAGACTTTCAACATCTCAAATGGTGTGAAGCAAGGGTGCATTTTAGCACCAGTGCCCTTCAACATCTCCTTCACCCAAGTGCTGAAGCATCTTGTTAAAGACCTAGACCTGGGTATTTACATAGATCAAAACGTTGAGGAGGCTCATCACTGAAGCCCTGTTTGCTGATGACTGTGCCCTCTTGGCCCACCAGGAGAACTACCTGCAGATGATTGTCAACAAGTTCTCTGCAGCCTCAAAGCTGTTCGGCCTGACAATCAGCCTCGGTAAGACAGAAGTTCTCCTACAACATGCACCCTCCCCAGCCATGCATCACCATCGACAGCACTGTCCTGAAGAATGTGGAGAGCTTCAAGTATCTAGGAAGCACCATCTCCAGTGAAGGATCCCTTGACAAAGAGATCATAGCAAGGATCCAGAAAGCCAGCCAGGCACTCGGGAAACTCCGTGTCAAAGTTCTGGAGCACCAGGACATTCAGCTTTCAACCAAGCTCGAGGTGTACAAGGCTGTGGTCCTCACCTCTCTACTGTACGGCTGCGAAATCTGGACCCTGTACTGCAGGCACATCAAACGGCTCGAGCAGTTTAACATGTGCTCTCTGCCGTCAATCATAAGGATTTGATGGCAGGACCGAATCACCAACCAGGAAGTCCTTGACAGAGCCAACAGCACAAGCATTGAGGCAAGGATCCTCCAGGCCCAGCTATGCTGGACTGACCACGTAATCCGCATGGGTGAAACAAGGATCCTCAAGCAGCTGCTCTACCGTGAGCTTGAGCATGGCAGTCGCAATCAGGGCCGCCCCAAAAAAAGATTCAAAGACAATCTGAAATCGTACATCAAATGGCCAGACCTCCAGCCTCGACAGCTTGAGGAGTCCGCAGCCGACAGGGCCGCGTGGCGCGCCCTGACCGGAAAAGCTGCATCTGACTTTGAGGATGACCGAAATCAGCGCCTTGCAGCAGCACGAGACCGACTCCACAAAGCTGTGTATGCACCTGTCCTAACAACCACCATTCCATGTCCAACCTGCAACCGCATGTGTGCTTCAGCCTTCGGCCTCCGAAGTCGCATGCGTATCCACAGATGACTGCACAATGTTTAGTCTTCCTCGGACCCTGAGAGACAACCACCAATCAGATGCATTCTATGGCACTGGATAACAGGTTTCCTTTAAGCTGTAATTGGTGATGGCAGTTGTTCACCGTTAGATATTTGCGATGATTGAGATTCACTACATCAGAAGGAACAGTTACTGTACAATACTTCCATAAAAAGGTGTAGATTTCTGTAAGGTGTGTTGAGCCAGATTTGCAGGTGATACTTCATTTTCCTTGGTACACATTCTGTAACTAAATGGCTGCTTGGGAAAGGACTGGTGTAACAAATACCAAAATGATCACAAGCTGTGCACAAAAGCAGCACAGTAGCAAAGCAGTTAGCATAATACAATAACAGCAGCAGCAACCCAGGTTCAAACCCTTTGCTGCTTGTAAGGAATGTGTACATTCTCCTTGTGACTGCATGAGTTTCCTCCAGGTGCTCCACTTTTCCTCCCACATTCCAAAGACGTACGAGTTAGTTGGTTAATTGGTCAGATGAGTGTAATTGGGCAGTGTAGGCTTGTTGGACCAGAATGACCTGTAATGGTGCTGTATCTCTGAACAAATAATAAATAAAGCAATATGGATGAACTTTATAGAGCTGACAAAGGCTTAATTGCAGGCAAGTCAGTCCCTCCTCTTATTCTGGTTTGCTCCCTATTTTTATGTAAATATTGTAATTATTTTGTCTGCACTTGACTCATCCATATATTTTGCTGAATAATGAACTTTGAGATACTGTTATCACCTGCTCTATCCTAAAACAAACCTATGATTTAAATTTTTTGTGGTAATGATAGTGCAATTCCATGACATCATTAGACTTCTTTTCTGTTGAGCTCAATATAGGAATCTGGAAATTCAATTACATTTGCTATATTAAATCATTATAATACAAAACCAACCACACAGATAATTTCAAATCACCTTAGAAATTCATTAGGGCACTTCTAGTTGTGAGGCACAGTTAAGAGATTATAATTATTTCAATGTAAAATATTTTAAATAATTTGCTTGTATTTTGTGTGCCATTGTGAATCTGTATGTTCTTAATCAGGAATCTTGAAAGATAATAATTGCAAGCATAAAAGCCTAAAAATCGCAATGTGATAGTACAATTGCTCATCTCACAACTTACCCCAAAAAGTGAGATTAATTTATGTACTCTTTTTAAAATACTGTGGTAATTACAAAGTACATTTATTATTGAAGTATGTATACATTATACAACTCAGATTCGTCTCCTTATAGATAGCCACAAAACAAGAAACCTAAAAGAACCCGTTAAAAAAAGACTGACAAACAGACAATATGCAGAGATTAAAAAAAACAAACTGTGCAAACAATAAAAGTAAGCAAATAACATTTAGAGCAAAAGTGAGTCCTCAGACACGAAGCCTGGAGCAGCCGAAGCAGGCACACAACATTGTTATTAGTTTTTCATTTATTATCAAACACAGCAATTGTTAGCCATAGATGATTGCCGATAACATGCTGTTTAAATTTTATAGAGAAAATTAATGTTATAGAATACTATTATTCCATTAGATTTTACTTAGCTTTGTTAATTTTACAGTTGCTTTATTCATTCAATCTTACTAATTCTTGAATGTTAATTTCTTCTAGGAAATTGAATTGATGCCTGAGGAAGATGAACTCTCTGGGTCAACAAGTGAACTTCCCTCAGCTCTTGAGGGCAATGACAGTTTCAGCCTTGAAATAACAGAACCAGAAGAAAAGGGTGAAGGAGATGTGAATCAGTCAGGACTTTCAAGGTTTAAATAAACTTCACATAGCCTGAAGAAATTTTGATGTTTTAGACCAGAGTTGATCTTTTAAACTTGGCGGCATTGTAGATAGTCATGAGATAATTGTAGACTTAAGGATGACTTAGATGGAATGGTGAATGGGCAGAATCATAGAAATGGAGGCTGGTCTAGAAATGTGTGAAGTTGTGAGGACTAATGAATAAAGACATTTTACAGCAGCATAATTTTGCAAAGTATAGATGAACAGTGAGAAAGCGATCATCATGTACAGGTAGCAAGAAAAATTGATACATTATAGATTTGTTATAGTACAGAAGAAGTCTGTTTTACCCATTAAGCACATCCACCACCACTACCAGGAAAGTCCTTCCACTTCTACTGTCACACTGGTGAGAGGGTTGTGGTTTGCGTTGCTCTTATTCATAGGGCTTGATTTTACTTGGTCACTGCTGGAGTATCTGAAGGATCTTCTACCAAGCTGCTGCCGCCTTTAAACAATTTTATAACAATTCTGTAGTTATTGATTGTGCCTAACCCACCCCATCCCACCCATATCTCTCCTCCACCCATTTTACAACTAATGACACTGGGTACCTTTGTCATCAGACCTACTTCCTCCTGTCTGTGCCTCCTCCCAATCAATTTCTACCTGTCCCACTCCTCCAATGATCTCCAAATCTAAAAGACCCCCAATCCCTAATCCATATAATTTGCAAACCAGTCCCAGTCTTCTCAAAACCAAATTCCTACCACAGCCCCCGCCTCCCATATCTCATTTATCGTTAGAGTCGGGTCAAGATCATGAGATCCTTTCCTTTCTCTCATCTTCTTCCTATTCCCCACATCCCATTCCTTTGCAATCCTACTCTGGTCCCTAATTTGTTTCCATTGCACTCTCCACAATGGCAAAAATTCATGGAAGAATTTGTGGGATTTAGTAATTTGAGGTGTTATGTTCCTAAACTCTCATTTATAGTAGAATATCTGAATCTGAGGGCTGTGCAAAAACTGCTCACAAGGCATCACTTTAACATGTGGTTTTGGACAGATTACAATTTCTAAAATAGAACGAGTGTCATGGTGAATTTGTCTCAATACATATTATCAAGCTAAGTACTCAAGCTCTAATTTCACAGTATTATTCATGAATCATTTGAGAGCCAAATGGTAAGATCTGTTTCCATTGTCATTAGTTATTGGGTATTGTTTTTTTTCTTTTGCCTCAATCCAGTTTCAATCTTAGTATCATTGCAAAGGTGAAGGTATCATAATTTCACTCTCTCATTGATCTCCAGTCATCCTGTACGTTTTACAGTAGATTATGTTACCAAATCATTCAGTCATAAACAAGTTTACTAGAGCTTGGAACAAAAAGTGATGGTGAGCAATGAGTTTAAAGCAGGCACTGTGAGGTTTAACTAATTCATTCAAGATATTAGCAAGAATTTAGCTGAGTGGGTCTTCAGCTCTAAGGATTTATTTATTTTTCAAGTTACACAACGTGATGTTTAAGTTACAGCAAACAAACAGCTGCAGGAGCATAATCATAATCTCAAGCAGCTCAAGCATAATCTTTAGATGGAAATGGGCAGTTAACATTTCAGGTCAAAACACTTCATTTACTGCAAATCCACTGACTCTTTAACTACTCAGACTATACTTTCACCGTCTCTTGTAAGGATGCCATTCGTTTCTCAAAGTTTCTCCATCTCCTCTGCATCTGTTTGTTTTCAGATGACGCTTTCCACTCCAGGACATTTGAGATGTCCTCCCTTTACAGAGCAATCCCAGTCTTGACACAAAATGTTAACTGTCCATTTCCCTCCATAGATGGTGCCTGGAGGAAGCTCAGTCCCTCCAGCTTCCTTTTTTACTGCTTCAGATTCCAGCATCTGCAGTGTTTTATGTCTCTCTTACTTTCTTACAGTTTTATTGAAGGTGATAGACTTGGGCTTCAAGATCTCCGTTCATCGCCCCCTCCTTCGCCTTTCTTTTCTGCAATTCTTGCCGCATTTCAGCCTAAAGCATGTGATGATGCAGAAGAGGCATGGCGCACCCACATCAATCAACTAATGTCTGATTCTGATGGTTCATGTGCAGTCCATACATTTCATGTCTTCTCTTCACTGTTTCAGGTGAGAACATTTTTTTTAACTACATATTACTTGAATACATGCATGCAAAGGATTCTTTCTAATATTATGGTATTGTATGAATGGATACTGAAACTTAATATATGTTCTCTATCTAAAACTACAATTACTTCTCAATAATTTCATTGAAGTAACTATTTCAATGAAAAGCAAATTATTTTCACTTTTTCTGCATATTCCTTAATGCTTTAAAAAGTACTTTTTCTGGCATCAAAACGAAAAGTGACAGAAGCACTCAGCGTCAAATAGCATCCAAGGGAAGAGAAAGGATTAGTGTTCAGGTCCAAGATTCTCCCAACCTGAAATATTGGACCTTGGATCTATTCAGCATAAACTACCAACAGGAATCGTTGACTGTAAAATAAGTATTATGCATACCCATTTCTACCCAATAAGTGAAAAATTTTTGCTCTTTAATTCGTGTGTTAGGTAATTTTTATTACACTGAGTGACAGTGTAAATTTTTTTATGGGTTCACTTAGGTTTCTTTGTTTTGTGGTTGCTGTTAGGAAGCAAATCTCAAGGTTGTATAATGTATACATACTTTGATAACAAATGTACTTCGAAGTTTGAACTATCAGCATGTGATCCATTTTATGACACTATTCCTATGCTTTAGATCTAAATAATACTGAAATGCAGAATTAATGAAGAAAAATTTTGCTGTATTTTAGGATGAAGAATCAATTGATAATACATTAGTTGATATACCTAGAAATTGGAAACATGCAGTACACATAAGTAAATGAATACATGCATTATTTTTCAGTGCATTCAGAGAAAGTTTTGTTCCTTAACCTGGGATGCAGCAAGTTTCCTCGGGGACAGTCTGAGAGGAATAGGATCAAAATTTATGAGTTCTTCAGAGGTGCTGACCTCTTGTTCAGATTGTCCTACAATTTTCCTAGATGCTGAAACGGTGAGTATCTATTGACTGACATCTTTACATTAAATTGTCAATCTAGATATTATTTACTATTTAAAATCCATTTAAGCTTTTAACTCTGCTAATAATTTCATTATTTTCAATTTCTTCGAACAGAAATTCATTCCAAAATATGTCTTTCATATCAACAATATGTTCAATATAATTTTTATTGCTGTCAACTATCTTTTCTGCAGTTGATTTCTTGTGGCCTTCTTGAAAGGCTGAAGTTCAATGTCTTAGAACTACAGGAATATTTGGACACATACAACAACAAGAAAGAAGCTGCACAATTGGTTTGTTAACTTAAGGATATATCAAAGAATACATATTTAACTGCTAATAAAATTACGATTGTTGCATGTTTATTTGCTAGAAATGTTATTGTAAATATAGCTTTATTTTTTAGCTTTATTTCCTATCTTTATTGTTAAATAGGGTTTATTAGCTCTCCTTTTCCTTAAGTAGAGACAACTAGTTGGAGTGATTATGTGACATTTCTGGATTCCTAAGTATGTTCAGTGAGTAATAGATTCCCTTTGGGCTCCAAAGCTGAACCCAGTTCTCATGTGAATGGAAGTGTTCTGTGACCATAAAACTAATTTCTCATGGTTAGATTTAAGAACAGTGTCAGATTTTAATTTCTGTGCAGAGCCTTGGTCCCATTTTCCACAACTCCCCAAAACCCCCACCTTTTATTCCAGTAAGGATTCCTCCAGCTACAGCATACATCCACACAGGTACCAGACTAGGCGTAAAGGCTCTGCCTTTTGTGCACTGCTCATACCATATCTTTTTAAGCTTTGTAGAATCAATGCTTGTTTGGTGTAAGAACGTATATTTTTATGTGGCAAGTAAATATTGTCACATTTTCTTTGAAATAGTGGCTTGCAAACTGTAAAGCATCATTTCCTGGGAATATCGGAGATGCAGTAATTACAAACCAGCCAGGAGATGCAGAAGAAAAGGTAAAATAAAATCTCCATGTTATAGATTAATAAAGTTATGTTTAAGGTGATGTCATTAGAAATTTAGAACTTAAAAGTCAGGAATCTTTCTGCATTTTTTTACATTAACAAGTTGGAAACAGTTTATAACATACCAAAATAACTATAAAGAGTACCTGGGACCGTTACTTTTTTATTTGTTTGTTTCACAGAAAGTGGGCATCAAACGCAAAGGGAGCATTTATTGCCCATCCTGATTGCCCTTAAGAAGGTGGTGATGCCTTCTTGAACTGCAGCAATCCTTCTGGTGAAATCACTCCCATGGTGGTGTTGGGTAGGGATTTCCAGGAATTGTTTATATACTGGGGTAACAATGCAATGCCTTCAACTCCAGCAGGCTTTGCACACATTCACCACTTGCAGAACATTACAAGTGCATTCCATGTGATTTTCTGTTCAATTATCCAGAATGTACTGACTTCTGTAAAATAGCAGAAAGTATATTAAAAATACAATATCATGATAAATAACTACTCACCTCCAGTTGCTTAGTTTTATAGTTTATTTACTGAATAAGCTCCTATAAAATCTAGAAATGATTAAGTGTGTTCATAATAGAATTGGCAATTAATTTAGATGTAAATTGATTACCTGTTTGCATGTACATAGATGAATTTGCACTGAAGTGATAAAAAAGATCTCATTATATTAGCAGTTTATTGAATCTTAATTCTTTCAAATATATGTTCATCTTTGGTAATGCCTTGTATGGAACTGTGCACTTTAATGCATGTTTTACAATGATCTTCTACACTCTGTTTTCTTGGCTTTTTGCTCCTGTGACATGCTTGCTGTGTAGCAAATGGAATCCCTTGCAGTAAGTTACAGTTCTTGACTACTTTCTATTAGATAATTAAATTCTGCTCACTAACATATGCACATCTCGGGTATATAGACATCTTTTATGCACCATTATATATAAATTGCAAAAAGATTTTCCAGTTTTCAGGTCTATTGCAGCTGATGTCTTCACTATATTCAAGTTACAATTTTAATTAGTATGTCAGTGTCTGATTGAAGAACTTATAGATAGAAAATGCTCAAGTTTCTCCCCCAAATATTTGAATGCTATTTGATGAACTCAATGTTACAGTGGAAGACAAGAATATTCATAATGAAGTGTCAAGTTAAAAGTCCTAATAGATGCCTAGAAAACCTGAATAGAGCCAGTCAACACCTGTTGTGCTCAAGACAGCTCAGAGGGATTTAAAATGGCATTTGACGCATTATTAACATATGACAGGGACCTGCTGTCTATTCTAGTGGACCCCCACAAAACTGAGCCTAATTACACCTATAATGATTGATTTTAGATTTATCATATTTACAGAATTTGGTGTGCACTTTTAAATATATTATTGAAAAAGTTATTTATTTTTGGTAAATTCAAATATTTATTGCTAATGTTTAGTGCTGTTTGAAAAATATTATTCCAATTTCAAAGTTGTATTTGTTACCATGTACTGCTTTGAGATTCATGAAAAACTATGCATAAACAGACAAAGACTGTCAAACAGCCAATATACAAAGGACGAAAACTGCACAAATGAAAAAAATAATACTGAGAGCATAAATTGTAGATAGTTATTGAAAGTGAGTCTGTAGTTCAAAGAATTCCTTCAGAGTAGTGGTCCTTGCCAAGTCAGGAGTCTGATGGTTGTAGGTAATAACTGTTCCTGAACCTGGTGGTGTGGGACCTAAGGCTTCTGTGCCTTCTGCCTGATGGTAGTAGCAGTAATAGAACATGGACAGGATGGTGAAGGTCTTTGATGATGAGTGCTGCTTCCTTGTGTCAATAATCTATTTAAATGGACTTAAGGGTGGGGAGGGCTTTGCCTCTGATGGAGTGTCGATCACTTTCTGTAGGCTTTTCCGTTCCAGAACATCAATGTTTCCATAATCAGGCTGTGGTGCAACTAATTAGTTTATCTATGGAAGTTTGACAAAGTTCTTGGTGACATGCCAAATCTACACAAACTTCTAAGAAAGTAGAGGCACTGTCATGCCTTCTTTGTGATGATACTTACTTGTTGGTCCTAGGACAAATATGCTGAGGTCATTAAAGAGAACCTGGCACAAACTGGATAGTCATAGTCATAGGACAAGCAGTTTTTAAATAACATCAGTTGTGTGTGCTTGTGTTCAAAAACAGAGATCTTTGTCACTGATAGCTGGCAAGAAATAAACAGTAAGACAATTGTAAACTTTTGCTCTTTTGCTCTCGCTGGGAGTTAAAAATGAAACTATTTCACTAGTTCAGCAAGTTAGGACCTACAAAGAATCTGAAGGTATCAACAGTCATCTTCAATATTACACTGAAAATGAAGTTTGGATGCAAACATCAAAAGCATTGAATGAAGGCAATCCATTATCTACACTAAGTATCTGCACTGATTTTGTTCATTTAGTCAACCAAAAGAACACAGCAGCATACACTGAATTAATTTCTCTGTCAGTAACTATTAGGAACTAATACAACGTTTTATAGTACTATTGCCAATGTTCTAATTTGTTCAGCATTTCATTTAAATACATAATTTGTTACTCAGTTAAATGGTAGTTTGTCCTTTTTATACCTTTTTAACTATTTCCATGAAACTTCCGCTAATTGAAGCAGCTGCTTAATTGAGCCAAAATATACAGGTCCCGATGTATCCCAGTTAACCGAAATCTAATTTGTCTTGATATAATTAATACCACAAAGACTCCACTGCTAGAAAAAAAACATGGAACATAAGTAATTCTCACAATCCTTGCATTTTGTAGAGGAACACGTGGTAAACTTGCTTGGTACTCTAGTTTGGTAATGATGGTATTTAACTGTCTGAGGATATCCCAAAAGTATAATCACACTTGATTAAAACACTATTAACATATTGTGATTCTAAATTAACACTACTTTCTGTAGTTGCCTATAATCATGCAAGGCTGTGATTTTCTAGGGAAAAATAGAAAACAACTTCTTTTTGATTGTGTTGTATCAATGCACAGCTTGAGCAGGTACTGCCAGTTCTGCACTTTGTTCTTTATCTCAATGTCATGGGTTCACTCAGTGATATCATCCACTAAGATACATCGGTTTTCAAACACTGCGCATAACTGAGATTATTTTATCCTTGCAATGATATTCAGTGGACATTACCAGAATGTCCTGGTTTGCCCACTGAAGCACAACGGTGGGATCCATATCCCATCCTATCCTTCGCCATTCATGTCTCCAGAAATGACCTCATGATCCGCAAGGCCCAGGCCTCAATCCAAGCACATGATCCCCTAAAACCCAAGCACCAGCCCTCTGTTCTCCCAATCACTACAATCTACTGAGGCCCCAGCCAAACACCAACTTCAACAACTCTACTCCCTCAATGCTTCCAGCACCCTGAACAACCTAACCACAATGATAGTATGAACTCCAATACCTTACCCCATCTCCCAGTGCCAGTGGTACCATAGATCTCATCGGCCACCTGCAATCCTGAACCCAAGTCACTATTAAACCTGGTCATTGTAGCAATTATAAGATGGGAAATTTTCAATTAAAACTTATAATAACAAAATAGCTCAGTCAATTATTTTAATATAACATTTTTTCAACAGTCTTTCTAAAAAATCTTGATTTCCAAAATGACGATTAAACTGATAACTGTGAATATACTCCCTCCATGGCCTGCGTAGTTTTGAATGTGGTATATATAAAAGAAGGATGTTCTATTTTAAAGCTGTTCTCCACAAAATCTTATACTTCACAAAATCCCGATCGCTGATAAAATATTTAATTTTTTTTTGTTTTAAAGTAATACAAACTGGAATTAAACAAAAGCTTTATAACCTTGTTTAAAGGTACATTTGAACATTTTCAAAATCTAAAATTAAACTGTTAGTAATAAATAAGGGAAGAATTGTTAGAAGTCACTACTTTAGAGCTGGGGTCCCCAACCTTTTTTGCACCATGGACTGGTTTAATATTGACAATATTCTTGTGGACCAGCCAACCAGGGGGGAGGGGGGGCGGTATTAATCACGACTGAAATATAGGTGATAGACAATGACAATAGACAATAGGTGCAGGATTAGGCCATTCGGCCCTTCGAGCCAGCACTGCCATTCACTGTGATCATGGCTGATCATCCACAATCAGTATCCAGTTCCTGCCTTATCCCCATAGCCTTTGATTCCACTATCTTTAAGAGCTCTATCCATATCTTTCTTGAAAGCATCTAGAGACTTGGCCTCCACAGCCTCCTGGGGCAGAGCATTCCACATATCCACCACTCTCTGGGTGAAAAAGTTTTTCCTCAACTCCGTTCTAAATGGTCTACCCCTTATTCTTAAACTGTGGCCTCTGGTTCTGGACTTACCCATCAGCGGGAACATGCTTCCTGCCTCCAGCGTGTCCAATCCCTTAATAATCTTATATGTTTCAATAAGATCCCCTCTCAGCCTTCTAAATTCCAGAGAATACAAGCCCAGTCACTCCAATCTTTTGACATATGACAGTCCCGCCATCCCAGGAATTAACCTTGTGAACCTACGCTGCACTCCCTCAATAGCAAGAATGTCCCTCCTCAAATTTGGAGACCAAAACTGCACACAGTACTCCAGGTGTGGTCTCACCAGGGCCCTGTACAGCTGCAGAAGGACTTCTTTGCTCTTATACTCAATTCCCCTTGTTATGAAGGCCAGCATGCCATTAGCTTTCTTCACTGCTGTACTTGCATGCTTGCTTTCAGTGACTGATGTACACCTAGATCTTGTTGTACTTCCCCTTTTCCTAACTTGACTCCATTTAGATAATAATCTGCCTTCCTGTTCTTACCACCAAAGTGGATAACCTCACATTTATCCACATTAAACTGCATCTGCCATGTATCTGCCCACTCACCCATCCTGTCCAAGTCACCCTGCATTCTCATAACATCCTTCTCACATTTCACACTGCCACCCAGCTTTGTGTCATCGGCAAATTTGCTAATGTTACTTTTAATTCCCTCATCTAAATCATTAATGTATATTGTAAACAGCTGTGGTCCCAGCACTGAACCCTGCGGTACCCCACTGGTCACCGCCTGCCATTCCGAAAGGGACCCATTAATCACTACTGTTTGTTTTCTGTCAGCCAGCCAATTTTCAATCCATGTCAGTACTCTGCCCCCAATACTGTGTGCCCTAATTTTGCCCACTAATCTCCTATGTGGGACTTTATCAAAGGCTTTCTGAAAGTCCAGGTACACTACATCCACTGGCTCTCCCTTGTCCATTTTCATAGTTACATCCAGAATGCCGGCAGAGATGTTATGTCAAACATACTTTTCAGCCCATTTTCTGTCATTTGCAAGCTCGAGGAGTTGATCTTCTTCACACGCTGACATGGATGATTCACCGGGGACATTCACAAATGGGGCTTTGCACGTCTTGGTTCATTTGCGGTTGGGAAGTAACGCTCGAATTCTGTCGACAGAGAAGATAGATGTTTGCGCACCAGCTGTGAGCCTCAGTCTCTCCCAAATTCCCAATTAATGTTGGAAACATGTCAAATATGCCCCTGTCCACTGTCCGTCCCCACAGTTCCAAATTGGCTTTGAAAGCAGATATTTTATCTGCCAACTTGAAGACAGTTGTCATTCTCCCCTGAAGTGACAAATTGAGTTAATTGAGCAGGTTGAAGATGTCACACAGATAAGCGAGTTTTGCTATCCACTCCTCATCACTGAAGTGTGCTGCCAGTGGTGACTATTTTCCTGAAAGAAATCTCTGTAGCTGCTCTCTTAACTCAAAAACCCTGGCCAGGGCTCTCCCCCTTGATAGCCACCTGACTTCAGTGTGTAAGAGAAGACGTTTCTGCTCTGCATTCATTTCCTCGCAAAGCTACTCAAACAGACATGAGTTAAGGGCTTTTGCTTTGATGTGATTGATAACTTCAACAACGTCACTCAATACACTGTTAAGATCAGGTGACATTTTTCGGCTAGCCGGCATTTCCCTGTGTATGACACAGTGTGTAGACTGGCATTCAGGAGCAACCTCTGACTCGGGTAGTGAAACCAGACTCGTTACTGTTTCAACAGCTGTGCTTCAATGTCCTCCGCTATGTCATCGATTCTGCTTGAAACTGTGGTAGCTGAAAGAGAAACCTGTGCCATCTTGTTAGCTGCAGCTTCTCCCAACAGTTCATGGCACATGTCCTTGGCAGCAGGCAGAATCAATTCTTCACCAACAGTGAAAGGCTTCTTAGCCTTAGCAATACGGCTAGCCACTAAGTACGACGCTCCCAGAGCAGCAGCATTTGTGGAGGTGGTGGCTGTCAGCACTTGCTTCTGTCCCGCTTGCTCACGTTTTTTTCCGCTCAAAAAACTCAACGGGTCTGTCTTTAAAGTGCAGGGTGCTTGGACTCAAGGTGCTGAAGCAGTTTTGAGGGCTTCATTGCCTCATTAGACAGCTTGTCTCCACATATCACACACAGGGGGCTTGGAGCGTGCGAGTCACCGGTCGCAATAAAGCCATATTTTATGTACGACTCGTTGTATTTTCTGTAGAAGGAAGCTTTCTTTTTTTTTTGCAGTCTCCACCTCAGCTGTCTCTGCGTTATCATCATCATTAGGCCTTTTATGTTCCCTACCATCTCTTCCAAAGAAACTCTCAAGCGTTGTTTGTTTTTTACTCATCGAGTAGTTGTGAGTTAATGACCGACTGATGTCCTCACGTGGGTAATGACCTCGCGCGCGTTCAAGTTCAACAGTGGGCATGACAGGGAATAAGGAAAGGTGCAGTTGACTCATATTGTTTCCTTGCGGCCCAGTAGCACATACTTTGCAGCCTGGTGGTTGGGGACTGCTGCTTTAGAGTCTTGGAGGCATACAGCATAGGAACGGGCCATCCAGCCTACCATGTCCATGCCAATGCCAACAAATTCTTTCTACGCTAATCCCAGTTATCATTATGTTGCCTACTATACCTTGACAATTCAAATGCTTGTCTTGATGGTTGTCCCTCAAGCGGTTCATTCCAAATTTTAACTACCTTCTGGGTGAAAACAGAACCTTCCTTGTATGTCCCATAAACCTACTCCTTGGTTTAATCCCATGCCCTCTGGTTTAAGATACCTTTGCTGTAGGGAGATGTTTACTTCTTTCTACCCTATCTACACTCCTCATAATTGAGGTCCCACTTCAGCTTTCTCTGCTCCAAGGAAAATAAAACCTAAACTATCCAGTCTCTCCTCATAACCGGCAGCCTGCTGGTGAATTACATCAGCATCTTCTCTTGAACAATCATGCCCTTTCTATACTGTGGTGACCAAAACTTCACACAATATTACACATATGGCCTTGTCAATATTTTAGAAAACTGGACCATAATCCCTCTGTTATGATATTCTGTGACCCAGCCAATGAAGGCAAGCAAATGTGCGTCTTCTTCACCCTCCTGTCTACCTCTGCTGCTACCTTCAGAGATCTTTGGACTTGTGCATCAAGGTCCTTTTGTTTCTCTACACTCCTTGGTTTGTGTCATTTGTTTTCTCTTGTATAATGCAGTAAATGTGTGAGTACCTGTGGGCTATCTGTGTACGTGTGGTCTTTGGTGTCATTGTCAGATATTCTGACAAAAATACAAGATGAATCCAAAGTAACCTCTCATCGCACCAAGATTAAATTATTGTCTCATGTTCCGAGGTGCAATGAAAAAGTTGCCTTGTATGCCATCCATACAAGTTATTTCATTACAACAAAGGAAAACAATAAGAGAATGCAGATAATGTGTTACAGTTACAGAGAAAGAGCACTTCAGGTGGACAATAAGATGGAAGGACATAATGAGGTCAAGAGTTTGTCTTATTGTACTATAGCACTGTTCAATAGTCTTAACAGCGAGATAGAAGCTGTTTTGAGCATGGTGCTACATGTTTTCAGGCTTTTGTATCTGCTGCCTGATGGAAGGGAGGAAAAAAAAGAATGTCCAGGGTGGTTGGGATCTTTGATTATGCTGGCTGCTTTGTTGAGACAGTGAGGTGTTATTTCACTGCTGCAACCAAGCAAAGCTTATCAAGAGTAGACAAGAAAAGCAGGGTGTTTGAGGAGATTATCAACTAAGAGGCTATGGGATCACTGGGTTGGCATGAAGTGTATGGATTTAGCAAAAGCAATAAAATGTTAAGGAAGCAAATTACCTGGAGGCCAATCAACAGTTTGTACACACAATTGTGAGTCTTTTTAACAAGCCTGTTTCCATGATTAAGATAGATTGTACCGTTTTGAATAAATGATATCCTGTGAGTGAACATCATATTCACTTAAGTCTTGGTTCAAAATTCTGGAAGTACACTAGCATTCTAGAGGGTAATAAACATGATCAGATTTGGGAGATATATTAGCAAAGATTCACAGAATGTTTGGGTATCACTTAGCCCATTGAATTTGTACTGGCTCTATATAAGACCATAAGACATAGGAGCTGAATTAGGTCATTTGTCCCATTGATTCTGCTCTGCCATTCAAACATAGCTGATTTGTTATCCCTCTTTTTGTAAGCCCATTCTATTGTATTCTCCCCATAACCTTTGACACCCTTACTAATCAAGAACCTGTCAACTTCCTCCTTAAATATACCCAATGGCTTGGCCTCTATAGCTGTCTGTGGCAATGAGTTCCACAGGTTTACCACCCTCTGGTGAAAGAAGTTCCTCCCCACCTCTGTTCAAAAGGGATGTTCTTGTATTCTGAAGCTGTGCCCTGTGGACCTAGATTCACCACTATAGGAAACATCCTCTCCACATCCATTCTATCTAGGCCTTTCAATACTTGAGTGCTCCAGTGAGTCCAAATCCCCCAACCTCTCCCCACTGCCCAAGATTTTTTTTCTTTCAGAATCTTATTCAACCCCCAAATAAATGCTGCATTTGAATCTATGTACAAATACTATGCCTGGCAATGCATTCCAGACCTTGGCCGCACTGAGTAAAAGAAGTTTCCCCTCGTGTAACTTTTTTTTTGCTTAATCACCTTCATTTTCTGTCTCCTATATTTCCTATGTTCCCTCTGCAATGAGACAGTTTTTGCTTTGTTGGAATCCTTCATGATTTTAAACACTTGATTAGATCTCATCACAACTTGAATTACCAGCTTCCTTTGTTCCATGTAGAACATTGCCAACCTCTCCAGTTTATTCACATATCTAAAGTCCCTCATCTGATAAACCACTTCTACTGTTTCTAATGACTTTACGTTTCCTAATATGTGGCATCCAGAACTAGACACAATATCTCTGATGTAGCCCAGCTAGAAGAAAAAGATGGACAAACATAGATTATAAATGCCTGGAATTTGCTTCCAGGAGAAGTGGTGGATTCAAACATTGTAGTAACAGTGAAGAAGCATTTAGACAGATACATTAAAAGGCAGGGAATAGATGGATAAGAATCCTGTGCAAGCAGATGGCACAGATGGGATTACCATCATGTTTGGCATAAAATATTTGTGAGGCAAAGGGCCTATTTTGGTGCTGTATTGTTCTATTGGCTTGAACCACTGTATTATCAATTGTAATTGTAACATTGTTTCATTTGTAATATTTTGCCTCTGTCTTTGGAAAGACTATGTTCTTGTATGCAAAGGCGCAAGAGTAATGTCTGTGACCATTTATAACCAGAGTTCAACTGCATCTGGAATATTGTGTCCAGTTCTGAATCCTGTATGGCATTTTAATCACTTTATGAACTGGTCTGATACTTTCAAAGTCCTGTACATATACAGTATATGTTTGTATCCTATATCACTGGTTCTCACTCTTGCAAGCAAAATGTAACACTTCATTTTTATCAGCGTTACATTTCACCTACCATTCTGCTAGCCGGATTATATATCCCTATTACTGTCTTATTCACAGTTCACCATTTTGTATTATGTGTAGATTTGGAAATTGTGCACTCCAGCTCCAGATATTTATTAAGAAAAGCTGTGATCCTAGTACCAACCCACTACTCTTTTGTTCTTTCTTTTGCAATCATTCTTGTGTTGCATACCTGATATTCCATTCATGCTGCCGTGGCATGTTTTATTCTATGGCCTTCAGTTTTAATTCCATAAGAAATTACTATGCCATGCTATAAAATTTATAGGACAGCAGCTATTTTGATTCAGCTGAAACTTATTAATTACTGTTGACAGCAAACTCGATGTGCATGCTGAATATTATTTTCAAATTGAGTACTGATTAAATAATTGCAAGTAGTGGTTTGTAATCCTGCATTTTTGTACAGATAATGATTATTCCTCACATTGTAAGGTCCTAATCATAAATTGAAGACTGGTTTTAAAAGACATAGCTCGTATTTAATAATTTAATTCCTCACCTTAAAAGGTAATAGGTAAGCATAACATTGTACTTTTGCATTAATATGTAATTGTATGTACATTAGACTTTCCATAAGCTTTTATGATTTTCTTGTTGCTTGATGATTAAATGATTATGGAACTGGAAACAAATATCGTTCCCAATATTACTTCTGCTTGTTTAAACTGCCTGTTTTCTTTATTCACAGCAACTTGAATTATGTCAAAGACTCTACAAGCTCCACTTTCAGCTGCTACTGCTCTTTCAGTCCTACTATAAACTAATTGGACAGATCCACGTGGTCAGTTCAATGCCAGAGGTAAAACAAGTTCTTTTGTGATTAATGATGTGGCAAATGTTAGAATGTAATGTATGTAATGTAATTTTGTAGCATTTAATTGATAATTGCCTTATTATGGGAGTCTGCTCATTTTTATATAAGCAAAGATTTGTTTGTCATTCCAAACTACTAAATTGTATTTTTCTTTTCTTTTACCATTTTGTTGTTTCTATCCTCTTTGGATGTCTGCACTAAAAAAACCACCCCCAGAGGTTGGAAAAATGACTTGTTTCAAAGCATTGCTCGTGCTATCCCTGAACCATCCACTAGAATGGGTGTAAGACCAGCATGTGATGATTCCTTGATCTTACCTCTCTCCCTGCAGCTTGGTGCACAGCTTCCATTTAGCCTGGAACCTGTCAAACTGTATTTTATGGGGAATTTTGGGGGCATGATATCTTATTGCACCTCAAAGCATTGCTGCTATTTTCCATTCCCCCATTGTATTGCAGTATTACCGTGTTAACAAATGAATTCTGTTTTCTCTGACCTAAATTAACTCTACCAAGTACTTTGCTTTGAAAATTAAAAAAAAACACAAAGGAAGTTAATACAGGACAAGTTAATACAGGCCAAGTACAGCAATTTTTGAACTGAACAGTTTGATTTTAGCTTGCTGTTGCATGCTGTCCTTCTTGACAGTATTAGACTATTTGTATGGTGTAATTTTAAAATACACAATGCTCTTGCACATTCCTGCAAGTCAGTCTGTACATGTGCTTACCTCATGTGCATTAATCCTCCAGTCCATAGCTCTGTATGAGATGTTGAACTTTGCTGAGTATTGGTTCAGATGATATACTGGTAGAGAGGGCAGATCTGGCTTATTTTTCAAATCAAAAATATTGATAAATGTTCCATAATAAATGCCGTAAGTTTAATGAGTGTATGTTTGAAATTTGGGATTTTGTAGATAAATCAGATCTTACTAGATGCTATATGTCTGTGCCAGCAGCTAGCTTTTATACTCATTTCTTACCTATTATCTGTAACAACCTGTGCACTAATGCAATTTTTAATGTTATTCATGGGTTTAATGTTACTTTTTTCCATGTACTCTCTATACTCGTTTAGGCATTCATATTTGTTATATCCAATTTTACCAATCAAACATAATTATTAATGTGTATCAATCCCTAGCAAAATTCTTCTTAAAAAATGACGTAGCCATTAATATTACCTTCTGTGCAACTTAGATTTACCAAAAAATATCAATATTACTTAATGCTTCATAAAGTTTGATTATATAATTACAATAGCTTACATAAAACTGTTTTTATATTAAATTTACTAAAGTGTCTAAACCATCCACTGCTTCAAGGTCAGTTGAATTCAACAGTATAGTGGGTAATGCATTGAAATTGGTCTGTATTGTCTTATGGTTGAAAATTAAATGTAAGCATTAGTCTACCACAACACAGAAATCAATAGCAGTGTAAATAGTAGAACTAATTAACCCTTTCCTTATAATACATGTTCACGACATTGCAGGCTGCTGCTGTTGTCGATGAGATATCCTGATGAAAATCTACTAAGTATGATCACCACCCCCCCCCCCCAGGACCCCTCAGTTAATGGTAGGGGTCCATGGCATAAAAAAGTTTGGAAACCCCTGTCATTGTAAGATCAAGAGAGAAATGGCAGATGAGAAAAAGATGCACCTGGCTCTTCTAACAACTTCTATAAACATTACAATTTATATTTTGTAGAATAGATTATAGAGAGGACAAACTTTACAGAAAAAGCAAAAAATCACTCCAACTATGTTCCAAATCTTAACAAGTATTTCTTAAGTAATTAATAGACAAAATATGATGGTTGTAAGGTCTCAATAATTGTTTTCAGTAGAAGCAAAGTTGTAAATAATAATGTAAACACAAGGTAAAAATATGAAACAGCAAATTTTTGTACTCCACCAAATTTGCTTATCACAAATTTCACAGCCAATTTTTGTACTGCATCATTATTACCATTCGTAATTAACACAATTTATTATTACTCATGTTGATTTTTGTTCAAGTACACATTTAAGTAAACGTCAAAGGATACTTTGTACAATTTATAGTAAAATCAGACACATTCAGCTACAATTCATCACTTGAATATTATTGTTGTAGTGAATTCTTCCTGGTATTTAGTATGGATAGTTTTCAGAAATGATAAAGAATCCAGAGTTTTAAATTGCAGTGTTGTAAAATGTTTGGATTTCCCAACTTCCTAATAATTATGGAAGGTAAATTTAGAAGAGAGAATAGAATGCTTGTAATTTATATCTGTTTCTGCACATGGTTTTGCTAGGTCTTGCTGTGACTGCAGAAAGAAATTGAAGCACACGACCTTCATCCTTTACCAATTTAGTTTGGAGCTCAAAGGGAATAGACATGAATGAGTAACCTGGGGATAGCTTACCCTTCCCTTCTTCTCAGCGCTTTTCCCAAAACCGTGCTTAAAATCACCTACTGCTCCATGGCATATTAGAGCATGAAGTTGCTTTGCCGCCATTTTGATGAAACTTTATTGTAAATAAACTTACAAGCATTTATTTTTCAGTAACGCTAAAATACTACCATAATGCTAGAGTTTGGTGGTAGAGAAAGGTCTCAAAGTGAAACTCTGTTGATTTTTATCTTGTATTTGTGTTTATTTACTAGCTATTGAATATGTCAAAAGAGCTGAATGATTTGAGAGATAACTTGAAGGAAGCCTCAGCTCTAATAGCAGCTGAACCTAGGAAAAGTGAATCCACTTTGCGTGGTGCCACATTAACTTCCTCAGAAGAGGCTGTTCAGTCCATGTTGGAGTGTCTGAAGAACAGGGATCTTAAAACTGCTCTGCGACAAGTCAGGGATTACAGGTTAGCCTTTTGGACGTATTAGTTTCAATTTCAGAAATTACTTTGATAATATTCTCTCATAGTAGCATTATGTCTAAATAACTTTTAATGAGATGCAAGAACATTTAGACGAAAAAAAATAGTAATTCTGTTGTAACTCTGACATTTGTACAAATTGGGAAATTCTTCCAAGCACGTCCAGTTGTGGGGTCCAGATATTTGATGCAGAATACGGAGAAACGGATCTAATTTCCTTAACAATATTCTTTCTGGGTGTTGCCCATACTATTGAATCACATATTTCCACTTATAATAATTCACTGGCCGCATAGGGAAACCGGTTTTGATGGTGTTCCATTCACTACAGTGGCTTGATTTGATATGCACTTCTATACTTTGCCACAGAGTTATCTGGAGACTGATTGTTGAAATCTTACAGATATTGGTTGGTGAGCATGCAATTTTCATTTTCTGATGAGAGCTTTTGGGCTTGATTACATTTAAGAGAAAAGGCATATTATCTAATTAAAATACTATAAATAGCAGACTGAACAGACTTGCAGAACATTTTTAAAAATGTAATAGAATTGTTCATTAAAGGTAATGAATTAATAATAAGGTTTGAAAGGTCATTAATAGGCAAATGAGGCTTGTTGTCTGAAAAACACGTAGTCATATTAACTGCCAGTGGCACAGTTACCCACTATGGTCAATTTTCTATACCCTTTCAACAGTAACTTTTCTTTGATGAAGGGGAATGAAAAGATGCATCATATATTGATACAGATTATAAAATCAGGTTTATGCCAACTTGTGCCTACTTGCAAGCTCATTCAACAAATACCATAATAATAACAGTTGCACAAATTGCAGTAAGTATTACTATAACTTTGAAAATCTCATCAGACCATCTGTCTACATATCAATAAATTTTTTATGCAGGAATCATTGAAGCGCATCTTTTAATAAACTCTTTTGCCACAGCAGCAATAACAAATGAAACATTTGAAACATACTTTGAGGAGGGAACGTCGATTCAGACCATGAGAGGCCCATGTCGGGCATTTTCATGCCTTACAAGGCGCAGATTGGAAGTCTGTGTGGGGCATATATACTTTGATAATAATTATCCAAAAGTTGTTTTCCGTTTGTGTATTCTGGGGTAGTTGGCAGTGTGGCACAGATGAGGGCATTGCCTAATAAACTCTGGCGGGAGTAGAAATGTGGATATCTTGGGAGAGGACAGCAACTTCCCACTCCACAATACTTCTGATCCATGAAAAGTACAAACTATGCATCTGCTGTGACTTAGATAGTACCAGTGCCTTCAAAACTTGAAAGCAGTTAGCTCCCAGGTGGCAGCAATCCATTCCGTGGTGGTTTTCCAAGAGGAATCTGCTTCTGGATAACAGTAATCAGAGCAAACAGGGTCACCATTGAAGTTCCATCAGAGTTGAAACGCGCTTCAACAAAAGCCTCAACATGAGCTTACAGCGTACAGTGAAAATTATGTTTTTACTTCAAGAAGTTCAGAATAGATTCTGAAAGCTAAGGCACTCTAACCAAGCATGAACATTTTGATGTATCTTCATCAACCTCATATCCATGGTGCCCTAACATGTTTAACATTGAAGTCCTTCAGGACTGTACTCGAGTAATCTCTTCTTCCAGTGAAATGATCTGACTGGTGTCAGGTACCTCTCCAAGTAAAATGGATCTGTCTTAAGTCCTCAGTTCCATTATCTGAGCTTTGCAGTGTCATACAATGGTGAAACTTTCCTTTGAGGCTCTGTAAAATCCAATTAAACAGCATGGACACATATAAATATGCAAATACACCCAGACAAAGCTCTCATTATGAGGTGGGAAGGTGCTTGCACACTTGGGTATCCGTTGCAAGCTCAGTTGCCCAGATATTGTGGTCTCAATCATGACCCCAGTGAGGTGATTGTGCACGCCCTCAGATAAAGCTGGCATTTCAGCAGCACTTCAATGATAATCGTTCTAATTTTCCTGCTGCCACCTGCTCATCATATCCTTTTCAGTAGTCTTACTACACTTCAGGGACAAAGGATGTGCCTTCTTCATTCTACCTCATCCGCAAGAACATTGAAACCGTGTTTAGTGAATTAGCCACATATTCCTTCCCTCCTGAATGTTGACATTTAAATTGCAATAGAATGTGCTTAAAATTAATTAATTATTAACCAATGCAGATTTATATTTAATGTAGTAATGACAACTTCAAAGGCCTTTGCATTTTTGAACATGAGATCTCAATCACAGAGTGATAGAGTTATAGAGCACAGAAATGTACTCTTCAGCCCACCCACATCCATCCCAACCTTTTTGTCTATAAGCCTATATTAGGACTTGATTCTTCCCTATTTCCCTGTTTAACTGTGTGTCTAAATTTCTCTTTAAAAAAATATGATTTTGCCTAAATCCACCATCTCCTCTGGTAGCAAGTTCCAGATAACAACATGCTTTGGGTAAAAATTAAGTATACACAATGAAATGGTTACTGTAAAAGTAAGCACAGTGAGGCAAATGGTCTTCTATTTATAAGCAATCTAACTCCCTCTGGCTTTTTTTTTAGCTTTCCACCATTATTTTGCAAAGGGTTAAATATTAACAATATACTGCAATTCTTAACATCTCACAACCTATAAATAAATGTCATTCTTCTTCCAAAAGTTAGGTATGTTGTTTCCATAAACAGGTAAAAAATCATGAACATACAAAGTGATATTAAGTCTTATGAGTGAAGATGAAAATCTTTTCCATAGACAAACAGGAGCTAATCAGAACATGAATATTCCAGCTTCAGTTTTCAGATTAAACCACCTGTGGGTAAAGTCAAAGTTAAAAGTAAAATTTATTATCAGAGCACATGCATGTCACCACATACAACCCTGAGATTCTTTTTCTGTGGGCATACTTAGCAAATCTATAGAACAGTAACTGTAAACAGGATCAATGAACAACAAGCTGTGCAAATGCAAGAGTAAATAAATAGCGATAAATAACAAGGTAAAGTGTCCTTAAGACCATCGGTTGTGGGAACACCAGAAATAGAATGAGTGTAGTTGTCCCCTTTTGTTTAAAAGCCTGATGATTGAGGGGTAGGAGCTGTTCTTGATGGAGATTGGAGGTTAAGCTGAATAAGTATCAGGAACTCATTGCTACAAGTATGTATGTGTTGGATTAGGCCAGGATTAATCTTAACTATGAGTTGCTTCGTCTCCTTGAAATCAATTGACTACCAAGTAGGGTTCCAGGGAGTAAATAGTGCCTGTGGATATGTGTGTAAAATCACTTGCCTTAAGGACTGTGAAGAAAATGAAGGCAGAAAAACATTCAACATTTATAACTATGTATTGGCCTTTATATACCAAGATATTGAGTACAGGAGTTAGATGTTATGTTAAAGTTGCACACGACATTGGTGAGGTCTAATTGGGAATAGTGTGTAATTCTGGTCACCTAACTACAGGAAAGGTATCAATAAGATTGAAAAAATGCAAAAAATGTTTACAAGATATTGCCGAGACTTGAAGAACTGAGTTATAAGCAAAGGTTGAATAGGTTAGAACTTTATTCCCTGGAGCAAAGGAAAATAAGGAGAGATTTCATAAAGGTTTACAAAATTGAGGGCTAGATAGGGTAAATGCAAGCAAGCATATTCCACTGAGGTTGAGTGTGACTAGAACTAGTGGTCAAGGGTTAAAGGTGAAAAGTGAAATGTTTAGGGGAAACATAAGGGAGAGTTTCAGTTAGAGGATAGTGAGAGTGGAATGAGCTGTCGACAAAAATGTTGGATGTGGGTTTGATTTTAACATTCAAGAGAGGCACTCTACAAATATGTGAAGAGTAAGAGGATAAGATGTGAGTGAATAGGACCAATCAAGTGTGACAGTGGAAAAGTGTGTATGGAACTGGAGGAGATAGCAGAGATACTTAATGAATACTTTGCTTCAGTATTCACTGAGGAAAAGGATCTTGGCGATTGACTTACAGTGGATTAAAAAGCTTGAGCATATAGACATTAAGAAAGAGGATGTGCTGGAACTTTTGGAAAGCATCAAGTTGGATAAGTCGCCGGGACCGGATGAGGTGTATCCCACGCTACTGTGGGAGGCAAGGGAGGAGATTGCTGAGCCTCTGGCAACGATCTTTGTATCATCAATGGGGACGGGAGAGGTTCCGGAAAATTGGAGGGTTGCAGATGTTGTTCCCTTATTCAAGAAAGGGACTAGAGACAGCCCAGGAAATTATAGACCAGTGAATCTCACTTCAGTGTATGGTGAGTTGATGGAGAAGATCCTGAGAGGCAGGATTTATGAACAGAAGGCAAAGAGTGGTTGTAGATGGGTCATATTCTGCATGGAGGTTGGTGACCAGTCGTGTGCCTCAGGGATCTGTTGTGGGACTTCGTGATTTTTAAAAAATGACCTGGATGAGGAAGTGGAGGGATGGGTTAGTAAATTTGCCAATGACAAAAAGGTTGGGGGTGTTGTGGATAGTGTGGAGGGCTGTCAGAGGTTACAGTGGGACATTGATAGGATACAAAACTGGGCTGAGAAGTGGCGGATGGAATTCAACCCAGATAAGAATGAGGTGGTTCATTTTAGTAGGTCAAATATGATGGCAGAATATAGTATTAATGGTGGAACTCTTGGCCGTGTGGAGGATCAGAGAGATCTTGGGGTCCATATCCAAAGCTGCTGCGCAGGTTGACTGTGTGGTTAAGAAGGCATACCGTGCATTGGCCTCATCAACAGTGAGATTGAGTTTAAGAGCCAAGAGGTAATGCTACATCTATATAGGACCCTGGTCAGACCCCACTTGCAGTATTGTGCTCAGTTCTGGTCACCTCACTATAGGAAGGATGTGGAAACTATAGAAATGGTGCAGAGGAGATTTACAAGGACATTGCCTGGATTGGGGAGCATGCCTTATGAGAATATGTTGAGTGAACTCGGCCTTTTTTCCTTGGTGTGTTGGAGGATGAGAGGTGACCTGATAGTGGCGTATAAGAAGATGAGAGGCATTGATCGTGTCGATAGTTAGAGGCTTTTTCCCAGGGCTGAAATGGCTAAGACGAGAGGGCACAGATTTAAGGTGCTTGGAAGTAGGTACAGAAGAGATATCAGGGTAAGGTTTTTTTATGCAGAGAGTGGCGAGTGTGTGGAATGGGCTGCCGGCAACAATAGTGGAGGTAGATACAACAGGGTCTTTTAAGAGACTCCTGGATAGGTACATGGAGCTTAGAAAAATAGAGGGCTGTGGGTAACCCTAGGTAGTTTCTAAAGTAAGTACATGTTCGGCACAGCATTGTGGGCTGAAGGGCCTGTATTGTGCTGTAGGTTTTCTATGTTTCTATGATTGCAAAAGTTTGGATAACTACATGGATGGATGAGAAATTAAGGACTATGGTTCAGGTGAAGGTCGGTGGTGTTGTGTACCGTTCAGCTAGGTCTTCTAATAAACAAACTACAACAAATTCAGAATGGATCACATTATTAATGCATTTTTTATTTTACCTGCAAGGGGAGGAATACTTCTAGCCAAGTTTCATCTGGAAAAATAGCTCCAATCTTGTGTTTCAAACAATGCACTTTTATACTTTTTTTTAACAAGAACATTAATTAGGTTGCTCCATTATATTCCTCCATTATCTTTATCTTATCTCGTTCTGACGTTTGATCTTTAGAAATGCCATCCTGTTTCCCTCTGTTGTCAAAACATCTTCTCCGGCCATATAATAAATTTCTTGTCATAAAAAAACAACTACCTCCCATAAAATACAGTTTTCGCATGCAAACCAGCAAAGTATCTTGGGATTTCTTAAAACTTCAGGGTTACAGATATATTTCCACAATGGGACTAGGCAAAATAATATTTTGGCACAGATTAGATGGGCCAAAGTCCAGTTTCTGTGCTGTAGTACTTTGTGGCTCTGTGACTATCATCTGAAGAGCATTTGATGGCTTTGGCCTGTATTCACGGCAATTCAGAAGAATAAGGGGTGACATCATTGAAACCTATTGAATGGTGAAAGGCCTTGATAGAGCAGATGTGGAGGATGTTTCCTATGGTGGGAGAGTCTAAGACTAGAGGACACAGCCTCAGAATAGAGAGGCATCTTTATCCAGAGATTAGTGAATCTGCAGACTTTGTTCCCACATGCAGCTGTGGAGGACAAGTCTTTATGTATATCTAAGACAGAGGTTGATAGATTCTTGATTGGTCAGAGCATGAGGGATATTGGGAGGCGGGGGCACGGAGGCAGAAGTTTGGGGCTGAGGGGAAAAATGAATCAGCCATGATGAGGCAGAGCAGACTCAATGGGCCAAATGGCCTAATTCTGCCCGATCTTATGGACTATGACTAAGAAAAAGGAACAGATACTACAAAATGGCTAAAGATGTTACTCTGGTATTTTATTACACAAAGACAATTTAAACAAAATAGTAAGTTTGACATAACTGTGACTTTCAATTCAAGTGGGTGCAGGTCATCAATAACTATCAGTTTTATAGTCCCAAAATTTTCAACCCTGCATTGAATGTTTGCACTTGCTTTCAACTGAGCAGGAATTTAGATATGAAGGTTATATTTTGCATAGACTGACTGAATGCACAGTACATGTGCATCATCTAGGTTAGTGGTAGTTCTGGGAAAAATTAGTCCAGAAGCCTACTTTTACTAGCAGACTGTGGGTATTAACCACAGATTTAGAGATGCATTTTGGTTAAGAGGTCAACCATGATCTGATTAAGCAGAGTTAAAATAGTGAATAATCAATCAGGATGAAAAGAAGCTGTAGCTCCCTCTACAAAGGAAGTTTTAAGAAATGTTCAATTGGCTGTTTTGCTTTTGCAGCACGTTTTGGCCATTCATAGTTTGATAGTGCATATTTCACATTTAGGAAAATGACAGTAGCAGGCAGCATAAAGCTGAAAAGGAGTTCCAGCCACTTGGTACAAAGATTTCTTATGACAAAATAGAGAAAAAAGCTTCAGAAAGGTACTACAAGATGTTGTCAGTGGACTTTGTAAATGTACTTCATCAACAGCACACTGAAGAATAATGAATACAGTACGTTTGCTGCTGTGGGGTTGATGATTGAAAAACGAATCTTGGAGGAACCTCATTTTAATAGACTGAGTTACAGTTTAGCTGATGTATTTATCACCAGTAAGAAAACTCAAATGTATAATTAGTTGGAATGTTAAATGGAAGGAATTCTGGTAGAACTGTCTGTTTTCCTAATAAGTTCTACCTATACTTCACAACTATTTGACTTTCCATAACTGGAAAACCAGTAGAAACATTAAATGATGTGTCAATATTTTCTTAATAAACCCTCTTGATTTTTGTTGTTACAGAACCATTTGGCCCAATGATATATTTGGCAGTGATATGGAGGATGAAGTCCAAACTCTTCTTAATATTTACTTCAGACACCAGACCTTAGGACAAACAGGCACTTTTGCGCTCCTGGGTTCTAATCATGATCTATCAGAAATTGGTTCCAAGCTGATGGAGCTGAATGGAGAGATTCAGGATATGATTCGGAAGGCTCAGAGTTATCGTGTTATCAATACTTATCTTCCAGATACCAGTACTGCCAACTCTAGTCTCTGACAGAAATGTTCTGTCTCCCTTTTGCTTACAACTGGAAATGCTGCAATGTTGCTCTGAAATCCTTCAAAGGCTTTTCGCCCTTAGAAAAGCTTAGTCAGTTTATTTTCACAATTGTGGCACATCATAGTTTCACTAAACTTAAATGGGAAGTTATAAATATCAAAAGACCAATATCAAATAAAATACCCAACTGAATATTAAAATAGCTTTCTTCAAAGCACATTTATTCCTACATTGGGCAATTATAGTGATAAGGTTACAAGTTCACACTGAAGATACCAAAGGTTATCACATGTTGAAAGTATTCTTCCTAATTAATTATTTTGACAAAGATGTCAATTAACTTATAATGATGATGTCATTTAACTTATAATGATGAGTAACATATACTGCCCCAGAACTGTTACAGATTGTAAACTACAGATTGTTTTGTGTGTGGTTTGTGCCTACTTGCTTACATGACTAATAGCAGGCAAAATGAAGCTGTATGCAATGCACTAGGAAGCAGTTTTGTTAAGCTGAAAGCCTGTGTGTTTTAACTCTTCTCTGGCTAAAAAAATTGTTCACACTGCTCTAAAGCACATTTTTGTTAGAAAAATATAACTCATGTTGTGTAAGAAGGTATTTTACTGAGCCATACAACACGATTTGTACTGTATTTGAAATACCATGAACAATCTAGATGAGAAATGAGTATTGGCTGCTTTTTCTACTAGATGGAAGCTTTTATGGATTATTTATAAATAATAAGAGGCTGCTTTAAATAGTTTTGTAGAGGAGGCTGAAAGTTTTCTCTTATTAGTCATTGCCTGTTATTGATTAGCATGCATATTTATATGTAAAATATAAATTGCTTTGAAGCATTTTGGAAGTTAATATTCAATGCTTTAACTTTCTAAAACAAGCCATGTAGCTCTACATTCAGCAAACTCATGATATCATTGGTGTGGATGGATGTTCTAGTGCTGAGAATAGGCCTCATTTCTAAAAAGTTGGATCAGAAACTCTACAAATTCTTTGCATGTAAAATCAGTTATGCATTTAACAGCATCTTTGGAATCATATTTTTCTTGTAAATAATGTTCCACATACTGTGAAGTATTGTTTTGATCTGTAAATTCATGCACTGTATATATAGCTGTAGTATATCATAACTGTGTATTATGTCTTGTGGAAAAGTAAGCTTCTGTTTGATTTCCATTGCACTTCTCGCACTTCAACTGATCTGTCAAAACCTCCAGTAAAAATAATAAGGCAAGCTCTGAGTTGGTTCTTTATCCTTGTTGAACCTTAGCTTCCTGATATAGACACAGGTAGGAGTATAGTTCAGAATGGTGCAAGAAAAAAAAATCAAGTTATAATTCTCTCAGACATATCACATTAAATTATGGAAGTGACTAATTTACAATATTGTCTTTCATTATTTATAATCTACAGGGTCTTTTAGGGTAATTTAGTTTCAATTTGATAAAGAACTAGGTGTTTTATTTCCCAATTCTCTACACCACATTCCAGGCTAGTTGATGGCAGTGATGTGCCTTTAGGTTGGATTGCCAACCCACCATTAAAAGGAAAATTGTGGATGAGAAGTTTGGAAAGAGCAGGTTTCAAGAACCTATTTAAGATTGTTCTTTTACATTGTTTCATATCATTGCCAAAGTAATTGTTACTCCAGATCTGATGCAGCACAAAAATAAACTAAAACAAATATGGATACATGCAAATACATAAAAGTTGCTGGTGAACACAGCAGGCCAGGCAGCATCTGTAGGAAGAGGCGCAGTCGATGTTTCAGGCCAAGACCCTTCGTCAGGACTAACTGAAGGAAGAGTGAGCAAGGGATTTGAAAGTTGGAGGGGGAGGGGGAAGATCCAAAATGATAGGAGAAGACAGGAGGGGGAGGGATGGAGCCAAGAGCTGGACAGGTGATAGGCAAAAGGGATACAAGGGGATCATGGGACAGGAGGTCCAGGAAGAAAGACCGGGGGGTGGGGAGGAGACCCAGAGGATGGGCAAGGGGTATATTCAGAGGGACAGAGGGAGAAAAAGGAGAGTGAGAAAGAATGTGTGTATGAAAATAAGTAACAGATGGGGTACGAGGGGGAGGTGGGGCACTAGCAGAAGTTAGAGAAGTCGATGTTCATGCCATCAGGTTAGAGGAACAACACCTTGTATTCCGTCTGGGTAGCCTCCAACCTGATGGCATGAACATCGACTTCTCTAACTTCCGCTAAGGCCCCACCTCCCCCTCGTACCCCATCTGTTACTTATTTTTATACACACATTCTTTCTCTCACTCCTTTTTCTCCCTCTGAATATACCCCTTGCCCATCCTCTGGGTCCCCCCCCTTGTCTTTCTTCTCAGACCTCCTGTCCCATGATCCTCTCGTATCCCCTTTGCCTATCACCTGTCCAGCTCTTGGCTCCATCCCTCCCCCTCCTGTCTTCTCCTATCATTTTGCATCTCCCCCTCCCACTTTCAAATCCCTTACTCACTCTTCCTTCAGTTAGTCCTGACGAAGGGTCTCGGCCTGAAACGTCGACTGCACCTCTTCCTACAGATGCTGCCTGGCCTGCTGCGTTCACCAGCAACTTTGATGTGTTTGCTTGAAATTCCAGCATCTGCAGAATTCCTGTTGTTTGCGTTTTTAAATATGGATACATGATAGCTTATAGATTGATTGCATGTCCATAAGATGGCACAAGGTGACTCCAACAGGAAATGATAAAGCAGTGGTGAGGGGCACACAAGCAGGAGGGGTGAGAGGGCTTGAGGTGTTGATCAGCATTACCAAATGGGGAAAGAAACATTTTGGTGGATGGATGCTATATAGCCTCCTCCCCTACTGGGAACAGTACAAACAGTCCATGAACAGGTTGGGTAGGACCCTACATGATATTACTGGCCCTTTTCCAGGACTTTTGTATGCATATCTGATGCTGGTGATGTGTTGGACAGTTAAAGAGGCTTCCTGCCTGCCCCACAGTCCAGTTTCCATAAGATGCCACTTGAGGATTCCCTACTGCACATCTACATTTGTCATGCTGCAGATGTAGATAGTCCAGATCTTCAGCCTCCTCAGAAAATAGAATATTGGTGAGTTTTTCTATTTGCATAGGCTGCATTCTGGAACAATGAGAAGTTGTGCAAGATTTACACACCCAGGAGTTTGAAACCACTTGCAGTTTCCACTGCTGTACCACCATTGTGAAGAGGGGTGCGAGTTCTGAAGTCAATACATACCCATGCAGTACACAAGGACAATGAACACCTAGACTGGAAAATCTCTAGGCCCAAGCAGAAATGAAACTTAGGCAGAACAGGCACCAGCCATCAAGATGACCAGGGAAGCAAAAACAATAAAGAACATAAGCAACAGACAGCATAAGGAGGTATGGTTGGGGGGGGGGGGGGGAGAGGAAAGAAGAGGAGAAAAAAAAGCAGGAAAACTTGGGAGGTTGAGGGGAAAAACATTCTTTGAATAGGCATTAACTGCAAAGTAGCACCAAGTACAGGAGTGACCAAATGGTAGAGGCCAATAGAGACATGCACAAAGCTTGAGCCAAATTACACCTTAATGAGGTAGGCAAAGCACCTCCAGCCAGAGTCAGGTAGTAAGAAAGAAGAAACAGTACAAGGTAAAACTAAGGGAGGCTTCCCAAAAGTCTTGCAACCCAGCCTACAACAGGGATACAGTGTAGCAGAACCCATTCACCAATTTCTAACGTTCAAATTGAACTGGTTAGCCTTCAAACAAAATGAGAAGTTATTGCTGTATCAGAAGACATTATGAAATATTATACAAGTATTGCTGAGACAACACCTGATTTTCCATAGGTCTGTTTCCCTTCAAGGAAAGTTTTATTCAGAATAGAAAAAAAATACAAATGTCACCATATTTCCAAGATAGTGACAAATTAAGTCAATTGGGCTCTCTGGACTGGTCCTGCATTCTAAATGTATTAGAAGAGCAGATCTTATTGAAAAAGTAAAGATCTAAGAGCTTGCTGGAATGATGTTTCCACTCAGGGAACCAAGAACAACTAAACAGTTAATTCAGGACAAGGATGACAATTAAAGAAAACTGGGCTGCTGACCATCTTTGTTGGGCTCTCAAAGGAATATTTTACTGCAGGAGTCAGGAACAAGTACAATTGACATATTCTCGCTTCTATTTTTGTTCTCCCACACCACCTCCATTACTAAAGCTGTATTAATCAAATTGATATCAATTTCACATCAAGAAAAATTGGACCAAAGGATTGATTGCCACACTCAGAACTATTGGATGGTCCATGCAGAAGTCAAGATATCCAGAAAAATTCTACGTTACTGGAAGAGATAACCAAGAATTGGTCACTGCAGGAATGGAAATGCAAAATGATCAAAACTATGTTGAAATAGAAAAATTAAGATGGAGAATCGACTTAGCAATCCTTTCCTGTACTCCACAATTTTGGACTTTTCAATATTAAGAATCTCAGAATATAAACTATAGATAGATGCAATTAATCTTCTAGCCACTAATACTTGTAACACTGCAAGACAAATCAAAGGGATTTGAGGACAGCAGTAGTTCCCTAGATATTCAAGGTACAGAGTGGTCCTTTTCTTTTCCAGTATCTATTGGCCTTGAAACAGCTTGCACCCTGGTCAGTAAGGTAGCACCACAGAAAGACTGACTCACTTCAAAAAGTTAGCCGCCTCTTCCTCAAGCATTATGCTCAATAGTAGAATTTTTGAATAAGTGCTTTATTAATTTCATAACATTTTAAATTCATAATTTAGGAATACAAAACGATCCATTTTCCATGCCATTTAAGTAGCCCTAGTACCATACAGAATCAGTATTCTGCTGATTCTGCAGAAAGTAGCAAGTTTCAAACAATATATTTGAAGCTATATGTATTATCACAGGATAACCGTTTCCCTCGACAACGGCCACACAACTCCTGGCGATGTGGTCTTTTTGGATCAATGTGTCGCTTTTTTTGAGTGCAAGTACAGCAGTGTTTGAAGCACGCCTAAAAACAAAAAGGCTAGTGTTAAGATAACATTTAAATTTAAATGCATGTACAAGTCAATAAAAAGAAAGCATCCTTATGTAATGGGGATTTTCAGAACTCCCTGTCTGCTTCCCTTCCTTGGGTTGGGAAGCTTTATAGACAGTACAAGTGATTTATTAATCAGAAGGCAAATAATCCACTTTCCAGGTAATAGTTATTTTATGTCTATAAAACAGACTAAATTCAAGTGCATGAATTGTATACAATAGTTCAAGCACAAATGTTTGGTTTGAAAAATCTTTTCTATAGATGTTCACAACTTCAGGTATCGAAAACAATTCATGGTTTATACTTAGTAATCCACATTTAAAAGTTAACCTACCTGACAGAGAATAGCTTCCACCTTGTAAGGATTGTATCCCTTATTGCATTTACGGCAAAATTGCTTGAAGTAAACCTGAAGAAAGGTTAGAAAACACTGAAAAAACAGCAAAGCCAGTTGATTCGTCAAAGATCACCCGCCCTACACCTTAACCATATAACACAACATATTGAGGTAGAACATGTTAAAACAATAACAGAATGCACAGTAAAATGTAGCAGAAACTGAGAAAGGGCAGTGCAGGTAAATAAGGTGCACCATCATAACAAGGTAGATTGTCAGCTCAAGAGTCTTCACTGGAGAACCTTGTGTTCCTCAGAGTATAGGAGACTGAAGGATAACATTAGAGAAGTGTATAAAATCATGAGGGGCATAGATTGGGTGAATGCGGTCTTTATCCCAGGGAAAGGAACAAAAAAAAAACAGGGCAAAGGTTTAAGGTGAACAGAGAAGGATTTATAAAGGGATTGAGGAGCAATTGATTCACTCAGAGGGAGGTGTATGACTGACTCCAGCCCGTCCTTTACACAACCCCAGTCCGGCCAGCATGTGACCTCAACAGACATGCAGGAGGCTTTTCCCTTGCTGCTAGAGGTGGTGTGAATCCGAGTCAAGCTGTGTGAGTGGAAGCAGATAGCATGACAACAATTAATTATCCGGATGAATACAGACCTCAGAATCTACCTCACATTGTCCTAGCACCTTATTGTTTGCCTGCAGCGCACTTTCTCTGTAACCTTACTGAGTGCTAGGACTGGTCAAGCCCATTTGTGCCTCCAACTGGCAGTCAAACATGGTGGTTTATAAGACCAGGACAAATCAGCCTTAGTAGCTGGACAATTATGAAGATCTCTCCTCCCCCACCCCCAAGGAAATCCAATTTTATGGTGAGAATTCAGCTTTAAGAACAGTGTACTAGCATTTATCAGACATTTTTGACAGAAGCACTAAAATGCCCATTGTGGCATAATACATTTGAGAGGAATGGTGCAGCTAGAAGAGCACTGCTTTATGGTACTAATAGCCCTGGTGAACCAAATTGGTAAGGGTGCTGAGGAAGAGGATTTCTTGGAATGTATGTGGGATAGTTTTCTGAACCAACATGTCGAGGAACCAACTACAGAGCAGACCATTCTAGATTGGGTATTGAGCAATGAGGAAAGGTTACCAACCTTGTCATGTGAAGCCCCTTGGGTATGAGTGACCATAATACGGTGGAATTCTTCATTAAGATGGAGAGTGACATAGTTAATTCAGAAACAAAGATTCTGAACTTAAAGAAGGGTAACTTTGAAGGTATGAGATGTGAATTAGGTAAGATAGACTGGCAAATGATACTTAAGGGTTGACGGTGGATATGCAATGGCAAGCATTTAAAGATCGCATGGATGAACTACAACAATTGTTCATCCCAGTTTGGCAAAAGAATAAACCAGGGAAGGTAGTGCACCCATGGCTGACAAGGGAAATTAGGGATAGTATCAATTCCAAAGAAGAAACATACAAATTAGCCAGAAAAAGCAGCACACCTGAGGACTGGGAGAAAGTCAGAGTCCAGCAGAGGAGGACAAAGGCTTAATTAGGAAAGGGTAAAAAGATTATGAGAGAAAGCTGGCAGGGAACACAAGAACTGACTGTAAAAGCTTTTATAGATATGTGAAAAGAAAAAGATTGGTCAAGACAATGTAGATCCCTTACAGTCAGAAACAGGTGAATTGATCATGGGGAACAAGGACATGGCAGACCAATTGAATAACTACTTTGGTTGTCTTCACTAAGGAGGACATAAATAATCTTCCAGAAATAGTAGGGGACAGAGGGTCCAGTGAGATGGAGGAACTGAGCAAAATACATGTTAGTAGGGAAGTGGTGTTAGGTAAATTGAAGGGATTAAAGGCAGATAAATCCCCAGGGCCAGATGGTCTGCATCCCAGAGTGCTTAAGGAAGTAGCCCAAGAAACAGTGGATGCATTAGTGATAATTTTTCAAAACTCTTTAGATTCTGGATTAGTTCCTGAGGATTGGAGGGTGGCTAATGTAACCCCACTTTTTAAAAAAAAAGAGGGAGAGAGAAACCAGGGAATTATAGACTGGTAAGCCTGACATCAGTGGTGGGGAAAATGCTAGAGTCAGTTATCAAAGATGTGATAACAGCACGTTTGGAAAGCGGTGAAATGATCGGACAAAGTCAGCATGGATTTGTGAAAGGAAAATCATGTCTGACGAATCTCATAGAATTTTTTGAGGGTGTAACTAGTAGAGTGGATAGGGGAGAACCAGTGGATGTGGTATATTTGGATTTTCAAAAGGCCTTTGACAAGGTCCCACACAGGAGATTAGTGTGCAAACTTAAAGCACACAGTATTGGCGGTATGGTATTAATGTGGATAGAGAATTGGTTGGCAGACAGGAAGCAAAGAGTGGGAATAAATGGGACCTTTTCAGAATGGCAGGCAGCGACTAGTGGGGTACCACAAGGCTCAGTACTGGGACCCCAGTTGTTTACAATATATATTAATGACTTAGACAAGGGAATTAAATGCAGCATCTCCAAGTCTGTGGATGACACAAAGCTGGGCAGCAGTGTTAGCTGTGAGGAGAATGCTAAGAGGATGCAGGGTGACTTGGATAGGTTAGGTGAGTGGGCAAATTCACAGCAGATGCAATTTAATGTGGATAAATGTGATGTTATCCACTTTGGTGGTAAGAACAGGAAAACAGATTATCTGAATGGTGGCCAATTAGGAAAAGGGGAGGTGCAACGAGACCTGGGTGTCATTGTACACCAGTCATTGAAAGTGGGCATGCAGGTACAGCAGGCGGTGAAAAAGGCGAATGGTATGCTGGCATTTATAGCAAGAGGATTCGAGTACAGGAGCAGGGAGGTACTACTGCAGTTGTACAAGGCCTTGGTGAGACCACACCTGGAGTATTGTGTGCAGTTTTGGTCCCCTAATCTGAGGAAAGACATCCTTGCCATAGAGGGAGTACAAAGAAGGTTCATCAGATTGATTCCTGGGATGGCAGGACTTTCATATGATGAAAGACTGGATCGACTAGGCTTATACTCTCTGGAATTTAGAAGATTGAGGGGGGATCTTACTGAAACATAAAATTCTAAAGGGATTAGACAGGCTAGATGTAGGAAGATTGCTCCTGATGTTGGGGAAGTCCAGAACGAGGGGGTCACAGTTTGAGGATAAAGGGGAAGCCTTTTAGGACCAAGATGAGGAAAAACTTCTTCACACAGAGTGGTGAATCTGAAATTCTCTGCCACAGGAAACAGTTGAGGCCAGCTCATTGGCTATATTTAAGAGGGAGCTAAATATGGCCCTTGTGGCTAAAGGGATCATGGGGTATGGAGAGAAGGCAGGTACAGGGTTCTGAGTTGGATGGATCAGCAATGATCATACTGAATGGTAGTGCAGGCTCGAAGGGTCAAATGGCCTACTCCTGTACATATTTTCTATGTTTCTATGTTTCATCCAGGGCTTGGATCTGTCTGTAAATAGAGTTTGCACATTTGTCCTTTGACCCTTGGAATACAACCTGGGTGGTCCTGTTTCTTGCAGAACCCACAGACTTGCAGGTTTAGGCTTTGCCCCTGTCACCACCCCAGTGCGGATTGTGGCTAGTTTGTCAGTGAGGGGTGAAATTTGTGGTGAGTTCATGGGAAAGGGAATTAGTATAGATGCCACTTTAGCTAGCAGATTCAACAGGGCCTATTGCCATGCAGCAAGCAGCATTTGACATCAAAGTGTCCTAGACACCACTGTAATACAAGTTCCTGTTGATTGACAGCATGCAGACAGAATTCTGAAATAGTTCACATGGCTTTGCCTAATGAGGAGCCCCTCATGGAGCACCAAGTTCTAGGCACCAATTAAATAATCTAAGAGTAAATGTCTAGTGCTCCCCATGCGGCCTCCTCTATATTGGTGAGACCCATCATAAATTGGAGGACCACTCTGTTGAGCATTTTCCACTCCACCTCCCAAAAGCAGAACTTCCTGCTGGTCAAACATTTAATTCTGATTCCCATTCTGATATGCCAGGATGAGGCCATCTTCTGTATGGAGGAGCAACACCTTGTATTCCATCTAGGTAGCCTCCAACCTGATGACATAAATATCAACATCTCCTTCCAGTAAAGGAATCATCCCCCACACTCTTCCCCCCCCCCCAATTACCTCATTTCACCTGCCTATTAATTTCCCCAGCTCCCATTCCCTCTTTACCCTATGGTCCACTTTCCTCTTCCATCCGATTCTCCAGCCCTTGACCTTTGCCACCCACCTGACTTCACCTATCACCTGCCAGATATCCTCCTTCCCCTCCACTTTTTTTTTATTTTGGAATCATCTCCTTTAGTCCTGGGGAAAGACTCCACCCAATGACAATTATCCACTCATTGCCACTGATGCTGGAGGAACAGCAGGTCAGGCAGCATTTATTCTGGTGCTTTGAAAGGAAGCATTGCTTAAATTAGCAAAGTCAAGGATACCACATTGAATATAGTATACAGAAAATTCAATTTCTTTGTGGTTCTAATGTTAATATGCTACATTCAATGTAGCATCCTCAAACTTCAAATAGGAGGAACAGAAGCTCTCTATTGGTCTGCATTGGAACATTTAATTACTAGGCACTTAATTTTCCATTCCACTTTTTTGAAAGCCAACTGTTCAGATTTTAATGCAAGTGGATAACATTGCAATCATCTAAGAGGCCTACAAACCCTAGTTTGGATCAAGAGAACCCAAAATGCAACCCATTATAATCTTATACCAGCATAGATTGTCCTCAAGTAACTTCAAATTATGTCTCCAATTTACAGTTCATTTTCCCCAACTGTATTTGCCATTTTTTTTTTAAACCGATTAGTCCCTTTTTCTCTCTCCTGGTTGATAAACAAATTGCAGACCTTTGTGTTCTTTAAGTCCATGCAATTTAAGCTCTAAATATTCTGCAATTCATTAAAAGAACTAACGTGAAAATACATCACCAACAGTAGCATTTGTTTAGTGAGGAGATAAAGTTATGGTGGTCCTTAAGTTCATGTACTGAGGCCTCATTTACCACTTGTGAAAACTACCAGAGTCCAAACAAGGTTCTTAAAAATTCAAGAAAGGACATTTCAGTTAGAGTCAAAGATCTCAAACTTCACCTAAAAATGCTCTGGCTGGATAGAAATTCAGGTCAAAATGGGCAGGGTTAATAGGCCTGCTTCTTGCTGTAAAACTGAAGCAAGGATTACTGGCAAGCGTAAAAAAGCTTGTTCAGAAAAATTGAGTTACTAAGTTAATAAGCCTTGCCCTTCATCTGTGCTAGTTATAGCTGGAGCCATCAGACCACTTTATAAATATCCACCCCAGTCCCACCTCTCCACCCATTTTGTGCTATAGTTGAAAGTTTACCTTATTAGTTCCTGAAATGCACCAAACATAAGCACTTTCCCATCTGATGTTGCAGTCCTTACAGTGATAGTAGCCATACTTCTGCTCCAAAAACTGAAAGAGGTTGATTAGTTTTACAAAGCTCAGATCAACAGGTTAAACTAGTACATCTAAATCAATGTTAGTCAGCAAGACAATTAGGGCCCATTAATAGAGTACATTAATACATCATTATGTTTGATACTTTCATTATATTACCTGCATAATACTTATTAAATCTAACTTTCCATTATTTCATTACATTTTATTCATTCTTCCCCACTTAATTAAGATCTAATTAAAATAACTTTAGAACAGTAGTATTGACTACATAAAACAATCGAACTGAGTACATTTGGATATAGTAGTTTATAGAATGCTACGCTCAAAGGCAGGAACAAAACTTCCGCTCCTAAACAAAGTATAATTCGCATTAATCGGGAAGCTTCAGCAACCTAGGCCAGCATTCATTTTACTCTAGTAAACAAACTAGCCAAAAAGTTGACTTCGACTTAAGAGGCGATCTACATCCGAAATATAGCTTCTGGACAGATATAGCTCCCGTAAGAGTCATTATTCAACGTGATCATTATATGTATGTCTTGAAGGGAGATCATCTTTACCTGGAAACGAAACCTCTGTTTGCCTTCATTTCCCTTGACTTCTTGGTCATTCTGACCTACTGCTTCTTGGTTTTCCATATCCGCTGTATCCGCATTTTCTTTTTCACGAAGAAAAGCCTCTTTTTCCTGGTGTGGAGCAGAATCTTCCTCCAAACCCTCGGGGGAAACCTTACTATCCTTTTTTTCTCGTCCTTGGTTCTTTTCTCCCATACGCCGATCAAACACAGGCGAATAGACGGCGATGGGGCGAGAAAAACGCACGACGGTAGGAGACCGTGATGTAGCGCCGACAGCCTCACTGCTGACATCTGTAGCACCGGCCGGAGACGGCGACCGAACTCCTTCGGTTACAGAACGTCGTTTCTGTCGAGGTAGAGTCCTAGGTCCCAGCGAACATTGAACAGAAGCATCTACCTTTGGATTAACCTGAATCCCAATTTCTTTGGTATTCGCTTTCCTGAGACGCGGAGTCAAATTAGGATTGACCTGAGAGAGAATAGCTTTCAGCTGCGCCCTCTTATAGTTATCCAAGTAATCGACAGCTTCAACATTTCCCGGAGGGTAATGTTTTTGCCTCCAGTTTTGCTGTCTGGGCTTTCCATTACTATAAGGAGCCGAATTGAGAGGTGAATAAACAAACTGCTCCATCATCAAACACAGACACATTAGAAAGCCCAGGGGGTCCTTTTATGTAAGTCCCATTTTGTCGCTGTTGCCCTCATTAGGTGTTTAATTAAGCACGAACAAGCTCAAAATGAATTTCATTGGAAAGCGAATTACGTGATTGTCCAGTAAGGACGAGAGTGGCCGTTTACTGTTACCGCATCGACCTTGCTCGGCCTTCCCCTCGATTCAAGTCCCATTCCGAATACTTTGGCTCATATATTCAGCGAGGTGCTGCAAACTTCTTACTGCTGAACCAATGTTCACCAGTTCCTTCTGATGATAGTAAAATATTAAACATGTTCCTTGTGGGTGAATTTCTCTGATGTTTCTTACCAACAATTACAAATAGAATGTTGTATGGAACTTTACTGCCTACTTTCATCGGGTGGGCGATGCAGAAACCTGACGTCCCACACTACCAGTCATCACCCTACACGCATCAGTCTCCCGCACTGGCGTAGGTAACTTCCTTCACCGCTCGTCTGAACTGATTCTACAAACTCACTTCCAAGGACTCTTTATAACTCGTGTTCTTAGTATTATCTTTTTATTTCAAGTTTGCCTTTTTCACAGTGGTATTTGCCAGTCTTTGATTATGTACCGTTTTTCATTGTTATATTGTGTCTTTGTTTCCCGTATATGCCCGCAAGACAATCTTAAGGTAATATATGGTAATACATACATATTTTGATAATAAATTTGCTTTCAACTTTGAATTTTTAACTTTACTATGTGCAAAACTAACTATTCCCAAACTTCCAGTCACTGATTTTTTTTATATATCGGGGTGGTGAACGATACAACTAATGGTGGAAATGATTGGCTTGGTTGTTTCTATTATGATCGCAAGAGCCTGTTGGACGTTTGGTAATGTAGAATACTACATGCCCTTTTCACTGGTTCATTAACAAGACAGCCGGCGGGGGAGTTGTGTGGCGTACATCAGGCCTTCATGCCTCGGGGTTGCCCGTTTCGGAAACCGAGGAAGGAGACGCCCGAGCTGGTTGTGTACCATTGGATTCCCTAGTGGATTGGGAGCTGCCCCCCCCCTGTCCGTGCTGCCCTCCAGTGTTCGCTTCCGTGAAGACAAAGTGGACTGCGTTAGCCTGCGGCTACTCTTGGGCGAGGTGAGGAACTGCTGCAGACTGTTCGGTAAAGAGAGCTCCTGGACAACATCTGTGTACCATCAATCAGTCTTGCTGATAAAGTACCTCAGCCCGAAATGTTGACTCTTTGTTCCTCATCATAGACGCTGCCTGACCTGTTGAGTTCAATCCAGCATTTTGCGTGCATTGCTCTGGATTTCCACCCTCCATAGACTGTAACCCTTAATTCCATCCTCTTTAGCCAGGGAGCCTCACCCTTCATCTGACCTGACAAATCCTGTATATTTCAGTCTATTCGCCTTCAATTCTGCAAGGACAAATGAACTCAACTTGTCCTTGATGCTGTAAAAAGACATTTGTGCTCACATCCTGAAGTAATAAAGACCAACATACTGTTTTCTGTCCCAGTTGCCTCCCGTGGCCGTAGCTAGATCTCTTTGAAAATCAACATTTCCTGATCTCTCACCATTTAAAAAAAATACACTATATATTTTCCTTTGGGGTTGTGATACAGTAGAAAATGTGGTATAGTAGAAAACTTGGGAATGATATTTTGGTGCAAAGAGATACTTTCCTATGAAAATGTATCTAAATTATCATCTTCTTATGTTTAAAGGTAAAAGGGATGGTAGCAGCAAGCCCTAAGAAGACATACAAAAACAGAGAACACAGAGCACCTGGAGTCAATGCCGAATTATAGAAAGAAAAAGTTAATGATCACATAATACAGTTCAACCAGCTTCCTGTGGCATCCCACATTAAACCTTCTGATGTTGGTTAAGAAATACCTCCTTAAAAAAAAAATGACTAAAGACCAAAATAAACTCCCATTCATAAAGGAAGTTAATTCTACTCATGCATCTATAAAATCCCATGGCCATGATAATGTCATCAACTAATGTTCCAAAACCCTACAAACTAATGGCAGCCCCATCATTTGATGATATTGCCTGCTTTAAACAGTGCCTACCACAAACCTATAAACAGAAACTGATCTGAGCAGTGAGGTCCCTGGTCTTAACCTCCCAGGTAAAGCCTACACATCGATTAGTCTTCTGGAAGAACACAATGGCATTGAGCCATCGAGTCTGCTCCGCCATTTCATCATGGCTGATCCCAGATCCCATTCAACCCCATACACTTGCCCTCTCGCCATTTCCCTTGATGCTCTGACCAATCAGGAAGCATTGACAAATGTTGCTTGACGCTGCTTACTGAGTTCTTCCAACAGATTAATGCTGCAGATTCCAGCATCTGCAGTCTCTTGTATCCAAAACCTACATAAACATATACAACCCGAGGACAGGACAGATTGTGTGGCTAACATCAGCTCCAATGCCATATTTAAGTTTGCTCACAACACTGCTGTCATAGGCTGAATCAAAGGTGATGACAAATCAGCATATAGCAGGGAGATTGAAAATCTGGCTGAGTGTTGCCACAACAACAATCTCTCAAGCATCTGCAGAATTCCTGTTGTTTGCGTTTAAAAACAATCTCTCAGTCAGTGTTGGCAAGACCAAGGAACTGATTATTGACCTAAGGAGGTACCAGCTGGAGGTCCAGGAGCCACTCATCATCGGGGGATCAAAGGTGGAGAGGGTTAGAAAATTTAAATTCCTTAGTGTTATCATTTCAGATGACCTGTCCTGATGTCAGCAAGTAAGTGCAATTACGAAGAAAGCACAGCAGTGCCTCTACTTCCTTAGGAGTTTGTGGAGATTTTTGATGACATCTAAAACTTTGACAAACTTCTACAGATGTGTTATGGAGAGTATATTGACTGGCAGCATCACAGCCTGGTGTTGAAACACCAATGCCCATAAGACTATTAGACATAGGAACAGAATTAGGCCATTCAGCTCATCGAGTCTGCGCCACCATTTAATCATGGCTGATCCCAGATACCATTCAACCCCTTACACCTGCCCACTCACCATTTCCCTTGATGCTCTGACCAATCAGGAATTTATCTACTTCCGCTTTAAATATACCCACAGACTTGGCCTCCACCGCAGTCTCTGGCAGAGCATTCCACAAGTTCACCACTCTGGCTTAAAAAAAATCCTCCTTCCTTCTGTTCTAAAAGGTCGCCCCTCAATCTTGAGGCTGTGCCCACAGGTTCTGGATACCCCCCCAGAGGAAACATCCTCTCCACATCTACCTTATTTAGTCCTTTCAACATTCGGTAGGCTTCAATGAGATTCCCACGCATTCTTCTAAACTCTAGTAAGTACAGGCCCAAAGCTGCCAAACGTCCTTCATTGTTAACCCCTTCACTCCCAGAATCATCCTCAAGAACCTCCTCTGGACTCTCTTCAATGACAATATATCCTTTCTGAGATAAGGGTCCCAAAACTGCTGACAATACTCCAACTGCAGCCTGACTAGTGTCTTATAGAGCCTCAGCGTTATCTTCTTGTTTTTATATTCCCCTTGAAATAAATGCCATCATTGCATTTGCCTTCTTTACCACAGACTCAAACTGTGAATTAACCTTAAGGGAACCTTGCACGAGGACTCCTAAGTCCTTCCGCACCTCTAATGTTTGAATTTTCTCTCCATTCAGATAATAGTCTGCACTTTTGTTCCTTTTACCAAAATGCACTATCGTACACTTCCCAACACTGTATTCCATCTGCCACTTTTTTCCCCATTCTTCCAATTTGTGTAAGTCCTGCTGCAATCGCATTGCTTCCTGAGCACTACCTACCCCTCCACCTATCTTCTTATCATCAGCAAACCCTTGCCACAAAGCCATCAATTCCATTATAGAAATCATTGGCAAGCAATGTGAAAAGTTGTGGTCTCAATACTAACTCCCTAAGGAACACCACCAGTCACTGGCAGCTAACCAGAAAAGAACCCCTTTATTCCCACTCATTGCCTCCTGCCTGTCAGCCATTCCTCTATCCATGCCAGTATATCTCCTATACCACCATAGGGTTTTATCTTGTTAAGCAGCTTCATGTGCGGCACCTCATCAAACACCTTCAAAAAATCTAAGTAAATAACATCCACTGCCTCTCCTTTATCCACCCTGCTTGTTACTTCCTTGAAGAACTCTATCAGATTTGTCAGGCAAGATTTCCCTTTACAAAAACCATGCTGACATTGACTTATTTTATCATTAGTTTCCAAGTACCTGAAACCTCATCCTTAATAATGGCCTCCAACACTTTCTCAACCACTGAGGTTAGGCTAACTGGCCTATAATTTACTTTATTTTTGTCTTCCTCCCTTCTTAAAGAGTGGAGTGACATTTCCAGTCCTCTGGAACCATGGCAGAATCAAGTGATTCTTGAAAGATTATGACCAATGCATCCGTTATCTCTTCAGCAATCTCTTTCAGACTCTGGGATTAGTTCATCTGGTCCAGGTAATTTAACCTTAAAACCTTTCAGTTTGTCTAGTACTTTTTCCTTCATATTAGCAATGACACTCACTCCTGCTCCCTGACATTCACGTACCTCTGGCATACAGCTAGTGTCTTCCACAGTAAAGACTGAAGCAAATTACTTATTAAGTTCATCTGCCATTTCTTTGTCCCCCATAACTACCTCACCAGCATCATTTTCCAGTGGTCCAATATCAACTCTCTCCTCCATTTTACTCTTTACATAACTGAAAAAACTTTTAATATCCTTCTTTATATTATTGGCTAGTTTGCCCTCACATTTAATCTTTTCCCTTCATAAAGTTTTTTTAGTTGCCTTTTGTTGGATTTTAAAAGCTTCCCAATCATCCGACTTCCACTCACCTTTGCTCCCTTATATGCCCTTTCCTTGGCTTTTATGCAGTCCTTAACTCCCCTTGTCCAGCCATGGTTGCCTAGCCCTGCCATTTGAGAACTTCCTTCGTGGGACATATCTATCCTGCGCTTTGTGAACTATTTCCAGAAACCTTCAGCCACCTCTGTTCTACCGTCATCCCCACTGGTATCCCCCTCCAATCCACCTGGGCAAGCTCCTCTCTCGTGCCTCTGTAGTTCCCTTTATTCCATTGCAATACTGATACACGTGACTTATGCTTCTCCCTGTCAGACTGCAGTATGAATTCAATCATATTATGATTACTGCCTCCTAAGGGTTCCTTTACGTCAAGGTGACTAACAAAATCTAGGTTATTACACAACAGTCAATCTAAGATAATCGTTTCCCTAGCAGGCTCAAGCCTTGAACAGAAAATCCTACAAAAAGTACTTGATATAGCCTGTTCAGTTACACACCTACATGGAATGCTGTCACAGGAAAGTAGCATCTATCATCAAGGACCCCACTACCCAGGTCATGCGCTCTTCACTGCTGCCATCAGGAGAAAGGTTCAGGAGCCTCCGGACTCATTCTACCAGGTTCAGGAACAGTTATTACCCCTCAACAATCAGGCTCTTGAGTCAGTGAGGATAACTTCATTCAGCTTCAATGGCCTCATCACTGAATAGTTTCCACAACCAATGGACTCACTTTCAAAGACTCTTCATCTCATGTTCACTATGCTTATTGCTTATTCAAAGTTCATAATAACATTTATTAACAGAGTATATACATGTCGCCATGTACAACCCTGAGATTCTTTTTCTGTGAGCATACTTAGCAAATCTATAGAACAGTAATTGTAAACAGGATGTGTAAACTGTAAACATCAGGAACTGTTAACTGTAAGCAAACTGTGCAAATGCAGGTAATAATTAAATAGCAATGAATAATTAGCATGAAATAATAATATTAAAGAGTCCTCAGATGAGTGTAGCTATCCCATATTGTTCAAGAGCCAGATGTTTGAGGGGTGGTAACTGTTCTTGAACCTGGTGGTGTGAATCTTGAGGCTCTTGTACCTTCTACCTGATGGCAGCAGCAAGGAAAGAGCATGGCCTGGGTGGTGAAGGTCTTTGATTATGGATGCTGCTTTTCTATGGCAATGTTTCACATAGAAGTGCTCAGTGGTTGGGAGGGCTTTACCTGTGAAGTACTGGGCCAAATCCACGACTTTTTGTAGGATTTTCTGCTCAAAGGCATTGGTGTTCCCATACCAGGCTGTAATGCAGCCAGTCAGCACATCTGTGGAAGTTTGCCAAGGTTTTCAGTGACAAGCCAAACCGCAAGAGGTTCCTGAGGAAGTAGAGGTGCTGTTGTGCTTCCTTTGCAATATATTTATATGATAGATGCAGGATAGGTCCTCTGAGATACTGACCCCCAGGAATTTAAAGTTACTGACCCTCTCCACCTCTGAAGATTACTAGCTCATGGACCTCTGGTTTCCCTCTCCCGAAGCCTACAGTCAGTTCCTTGGTGTTACTTACATTGAGTGAGAGATTGTTGTTTTTCCACCACACTGCCAAATTTTCACTCTCTCCTGTTTGCTGATTCATCACCCTCTTTGATACAGCCCACAACAACAAACTTGTATATGGTGTTGGAGCTGTGCTTAGCTACGCAGTTATAGGTGTATGTTGAGTAGAGCAGAGGCCTAAGCACACATCCCCATGGTGCTGCTGTGCTGATGGAGATTTTGGAGGAGATGTTTTAGCCAATCCGAACTGATCGAGGTCTGCTAGTGACGAAATCCAGGATCCAATTGCACAAGGGGCTATTGAGGCCCATGTCTTGGAGTTTACTGTTTAATTACCGGGGGTGATGGTGTTAAATGCAGGATGTAATTGATAAAGAGCATCCTGATGTATGCATCTTTGCTGTCCAGATGCTCCAAGGGTGAATGAAGGGCCAACGAGATAGTGCCTGCTGTAAACCTGTTGCTTCAGTAGGTGAATTGAAGCGGATCCAAGTCGCCATTCAGACAGGAGCTGATATCCTTCAACACCAGCCTCTCAAAACACTTCATCACTGTGGATGTACGTACGTGCCTCTGGCCGATAGTCGTTTAGACAGGTTACCATGCTATTCTAGGGCACCAGTTTGATTGAAGCCTGCTTGAAGCAGCTGGGTGCCACACACTGGCAGAGCAAGAGGTTGAAGATATCCGTGAATACACCAGCCAGTCGGTCAGCACAGGTCTTCAGTACTCGGCCAGATACTCTGTCCAGACCGGATACTTTCCTTGGATTCACTCTCTTGAAGGCAACCCACACATCATCTTCCAATACTGAGACCAGAGGATCGTCAGGAGACCTGGGGGTGCACCATGGTTCCTCCCTGTTCTGGTGGTCAAAGCGTTATTGGTGATCTGGTAGTTATTCATTTATAATTATTATTTTTTTCTCTTTTGTATTTGCTGTTTGTTGTCTTTTGCAGTCTTTCATTGATTCTATTATGGTTCTTAGATTTACTGTATATGCCCACAATGAAACAGATCCTGGGATCATATCCTGATTTATGAACTTTTATAAATATTTATTAACTTTGAACTTTGAAAAAACGTGCAGGTGAAATGTGAGGAACATGTAAAATTATAGTTCTGGCGATTTGTCAGATTATTGCCCAGAGAGTTAACTCCTGCCCGGATCAATTTCTGGTGACATCACAACCATTTGTACTTCATTGGCTAAGGCTGTTGAATAAATCTTGAACTACCCTGGACTTTGAACTACACTGCCCTTCCTGCCACACTAATCCATAAATCACATTACAATAAGAAGGGAAACTGGATAAATTCTACAGCAACAACACATTGAAAGGCATGCGCGCAGGATCGTGTTTTTATCCTGAGATTGTAAGTAACAACAACTTTATTTTCGTGTTGTATTTCCCGGCGACGTCACAGAGGCACAGGGATCGGCTTGGCGTAAACGGGGGAGGGAGAACGCCGGCTCCCATTGGCTGGGCGCACTGACCAATCAGCTGTGGCGTTGTGCGTGAGCGCGCGAGTTTGTTTGGAGCTGGGAATGTTCGGGAAGGTTCAGGTGGTCGTCCTGCGCTGCCAAAACGTTGTAGCTTTGGTGAGGCAGCGGGCAGCTCGGGTCGACGGCACGAAATTCCACCAGGTATGAGTGTAGATTTAATTTGATTTAAGGCAGTGGGCCTATTACTATGAGTTAACAGCGGCCGCACTTACTGTCGTGTGTCCCCACCACCACTCAAAACTGCCTGCGCTGCGTAGGTTACGGGGATTTGCTGTCAGGTCAGGTACTGGGAATAGTCTTAAACTCTTTCAGTTAGAAGCGGTCTTAACGGAATCTATGTGTCTTTAGCCGAAAGCGAGATCGCGAAGGACTGGAGGGCAAATATTGTTGTTCCTTAGGGAAGTGGTGAGGAGATTATTGGGGAGGATTCTTAAGGATAGGATCCATTCGCAGCTGGATAGTACAGACATTACTGGTAGCGTGATTTTCTGTGGGGGAGGTCGCGTCTTAAACCTTAATCGTGAACACGAGATTCTGCAGATGCTGGAAATCTTGAACAACAGAAAGTGCTGGAGGAACTCAGCAAATCAGGGAGCGCCTATGGAAGGAAATGCACAGTCGATGTTTCAGGCCGAGACTCTCAAACTACTAAGATGGTGACACACTTAGTTGCAAAAACCTCTCTGGTCCAATCAAGGGTGCAGTTATTCTTCTTTTACTTTTTTTTAAATGATCACAAGACACTGAACATCAAGTACTATAAGTCAACCCCACTATCGAGTTGCTCGATAGTGGTGGAGCTGGGCTTGTAGGAGGAGTACAAACTGCCAGGGGTAGGTGAGAGAGAAGGTGGGTGCGTGAGGGAAGGGTGATGAATTAGAATTTTATTTCTTACATCCAACTCACAACGAGGGAGTAAAAATCTTTGTTGCGTCCCCGTAGCTACGTACAAGCAGTAAGGAAGGGAAATGTGGGAGGATATTGCCCAAACACTAAGATTGTGTACATAATTGTTTTGTATACATGTATGTGTAGTCAGAATTAAGAAGCTGGGAGGTGGTACGTTTTTTCCCTATAGCGTTGAGGGTAGAGCGCTGGATGTTTGCGTACATTGCCCTTAGTGAAGTTTTGACTGGGTTTAAGGGCAGATACAGAAGAGACATGGGATCCATGGAGACTAGGTAGATTGGATTTAAAAATTGGCCTGGCCGGAGAAGACAGGAGAAAAGTGTTATTCTGACTGGAGCTCTGTGACCAATAGTGTTCTGTGAGGATCAGTGCTGGAACCTCTTGGTTGTGATATATAATAAATGACGGATGCCAATGTAGGTGGGCTGTTTAATAAGTTTGCAGACATGAAAATTGGTGAGTTATGAATAATGAAGATTGTCAAAGGATTTAGCAGGAAATGTGGGCAGAGGTGGCAGATGCAATCTTGACAAGCGTGAGGTGTCGCACTTTGGGAGGTCAAATGTAAGAGGAAGGCAGGGAATGTTAGAACTCTTACTGTGTAGAGGGATCAAATCCATAAGTCCATGAAAGTGGAAACACAGGGTAGTAAAGAAAGCATATGGCAGACTTTCCTTCATCGGTGAGTCATAGTCATATTTTATTGTTCCCAGGGGGAAATTGGTTTTCGTTACAGTTGCACCATAATTGATAAATAGTCATAGAACCATAAATAGTTAAATAGTAATATGTAAATTATGCCAGTAAATTATGAAATAAGTCCACGACCAGCCTATTGGTACAGGGTGTCTGACCCTTCCAGGGAGGAGTTGTAAAGTTTGATGGCCACAGGCAGGAATGACATCCTATGATGTGTAAGCGCTGGGAAATTACTGCAGCACTATAGAACTTTGATTGGGCCATATATTAAATGTTGTGTGCTTCTCTGGTCACTCTTTTATAAGAAGTAGGTGGAGGCTGTGAGAAGGGTGTATCACAGGATTACTGGGATGTTTGTATTAGAGGGAATGTGCTGTTAGGAGAGATTGGCCAAATTTGAGTGATTTTCCCTGGAGTGTTAGAAGCTGAAGAGTAACCTGATAAAAATAAATAAAATTGACAAGCCTAAATAGGGTACCTAACATTTCCCCCTCAAATCCTGTAACGATCCAGCATCTCAACAAAACTCACTCAGATGTAATGGTGTAAAGATCATTATGGTCTTTCCTGCTCTCCTTGATATGACTCTGTCCCTTTTTCTCGTCCCATGCTTAGGCTAGGATTAAATTGGGGGATTGCTTGGTGGTGTGTCTCAAATGTCTGGAAGGACGTACTCCACATTGTTTCTCAAATAAATAAATAAAGATGTCAAAGTGTTAAGATGGACAGTAGTTTTTGATGAACTTTAGATCATGGTCTCTGAGGGCTTGCTATTGCATGGTGGATGATGCTTTTTGCTGAAGCAAGTGGGGGGATGGTCAATGCTTTTGCTGCTGCTTGTGGGAGGGGGCTTTGGGGTTCTAACATTTGTGTCATTCATTCTTTGGTGTTTTTTTTTCTGGTTCATGGATGTCTGAAAAAAGGAAGGATTTCAGGTTTTATTCTGTATATATTCTCAGATATTAAATTGAACCATTGATCCATTGAAAACAGGATAGAGAAAAGACATGGAATAATGGCAGTGTTATGATACTAATGGAGAATTTCACTATGCAGGTAGATTGGGAAAATCAGGATCCCAGAAGAGGGAAATTGTAGAATGCCTGTGAGATGGTGTTTTAGAACAGTTTGTAGTTGAGCGCACTAGGGAAAAGACTGGGTGTTGTGTAATGCACCAGATTTGATTAGGGAGCTTAAGGTAAGGGAACCCCTAGGAAGCAATATAGAATTCATCCTGCAGTTTGAGAGGAAGAAGCCTCCGTTACAGTGGAATAAAGGGAATTACAGAGGTATGAGTGAGGAGCTGTCCAAAAATGATGAGAAGGAGACACGCTGGCAGGGATGACAGCAGAAAAGCAATAGCTGGAGTTACCGGGAACAACTTGGAAGAAGCAGGATAGATGCATCTCAAAGTACAGTAGGAGTATTCTAAAGGGAGGACAAGTGAGACCCATAGCAGATTGGGAAGCTTTTAAAAACCAACAATAGACAACTAAAAAGCCATAAGGAGAAAAAATGAAATATAAAACTAGTCAGTTATATTAGAAAATAATACCAACAGGTTGTTCAGACAACAGGAATTCTGCAGATGCTGGAAATTCAAGCAACACACATCAAAGTTGCTGGTGAACGTAGCAGGCCAGGCAGCATCTGTAGGAAGAGGTGCAGTCGACGTTTCAGGCCGAGACCCTTCGTCAGGACTAACTGAAGGAAGAGTGAGTAAGGGATTTGAAAGTTGGAGGGGGAGATCCAAAATGATAGGAGAAGACAGGAGGGGGAGGGATAGAGCCAAGAGCTGGACAGGTGATAGGCAAAAGGGGATACGAGAGGATCATGGGATAGGAGGTCCGGGAAGAAAGACAAGAGGACGACGACCCAGAGGATGGGCAAGAGGTACATTCAGAGGGACAGAGGGAGAAAAAGGAGAGTGAGAGAAATTTTATGCACACATTCTAAGTAACAGATGGGGTACGAGGGGGAGGTGGGGCCTTAGCGGAAGGTAGAGAAGTCGATGTTCATGCCATCAGGTTGGAGGCTACCCAGACGGAATATAAGGTGTTTTTCCTCCAACCTGAGTGTGGCTTCATCTTTACAGTTGAGGAGGCCGTGGATAGACATGTCAGAATGGGAATGGGATGTGGAATTAAAATGTGTGGCCACTGGGAGATCCTGCTTTCTCTGGCGGACAGCGTAGATGTTCAGCAAAGCGGTCTCTCAGTCTGCGTCAGGTCTCGCCAATATATAAAAGGCCACATCGGGAGCACCGGACGCAGTATATCACCCCAGTTGACTCACAAGTGAAGTGTTGCCTCACCTAGAAGGACTGTTTGGGGCCCTGAATGGTGGTAAGGGAGGAAGTGTAAGGGCATGTGTAGCACTTGTTCCGCTTACACGGATAAGTGCCAGGAGGGAGATCAGTGGGGAGGGATGGGAGGGACGAATGGACCAGGGAGTTGCGTAGACAGCTTATCCACTGATGTCTACTATAAGCCTACTGACTCTCACAGCTATCTGGACTATTCCTCTTCTCACCCTGTCTCTTGCAAAAATGCCATCCCCTTCTCGCAATTCCTCCGTCTCCGCCGCATCTGCTCTCAGGATGAGGCTTTTCATTCTAGGACGACGGAGATGTCTTCCTTTTTTAAAGAAAGGGGCTTCCCTTCCTCCACTATCAACTCTGCTCTTAAACGCATCTCCCCCATTTCACGTACATCTGCTCTCACTCCATCCTCCCGCCACCCCACTAGGAATAGGGTTCCCCTGGTCCTCACCTACCACCCCACCAGCCTCTGGGTCCAACATATTATTCTCCGTAACTTCCGCCACCTCCAATGGGATCCCACCACTAAGCACATCTTTCCCTTCCCCCCCCCCCCTGCATTCCGCAGGGATTGCTCCCTACGCAACTCCCTTGTCCATTCGTCCCTCCCATCCCTCCCCACTGATCTCCCTCCTGGCACTTATCCGTGTAAGCGGAACAAGTGCTACACATGCCCTTACACTTCCTCCCTTACCACCATTCAGGGCCCCAAACAGTCCTTCCAGGTGAGGCAACACTTCACCTGTGATTCGACTGGGGTGATATACTGCGTCCGGTGCTCCCGATGTGGCCTTTTATATATTGGCGAGACCCGACGCAGACTGGGAGACCGCTTTGCTGAACATCTACGCTCTGTCCGCCAGAGAAAGCAGGATCTCCCAGTGGCCACACATTTTAATTCCACATCCCATTCCCATTCTGACATGTCTATCCACGGCCTCCTCTACTGTAAAGATGAAGCCACACTCAGGTTGGAGGAAAAACACCTTATATTCCGTCTGGGTAGCCTCCAACCTGATGGCATGAACATCGACTTCTCTAACTTCCGCTAAGGCCCCACCTCCCCCTCGTACCCCATCTGTTACTTATTTTATGCACACATTCTTTCTCTCACTCTCCTTTTTCTCCCTCTGTCCCTCTGAATGTACCTCTTGCCCATCCTCTGGGTCCCCCCCCCCTTGTCTTTCGTCCCGGACCTCCTGTCCCATGATCCTCTCGTATCCCCTTTTGCCTATCACCTGTCCAGCTCTTGGCTCTATCCCTCCCCCTCCTGTCTTCTCCTATCATTTTGGATCTCCCCCTCCCCCTCCAACTTTCAAATCCCTTACTCACTCTTCCTTCAGTTAGTCCTGACGAAGGGTCTCGGCCTGAAACGTGGACTGCACCTCTTCCTACAGATGCTGCCTGGCCTGCTGCGTTCACCAGCAACTTTGATGTAGATTGTTCAGATATGCCTTTTCACGAGGTCTAACAGTTATGTACTTTGTTTCGCTATCAGTTTGTAACTTTTTTTTTCCCCATAACCTTTTGCCCGACGCCAGCCCCTAGGCCTGAGTTGACATAGTGGTAGTAACCTTTAGTTCTCCATGGCTACTTGTTTTAGCTGCCAGTTTTCCCAGAGATGTAAAGTGATTTGGTATCATGTTAACCTGCCTCCAGTACTTCCTCTGCCATTGAAACAGTTTTGGAAATCTATTTTCTCTACAATTTCTAAAGCTTTAAAAATTAATTTACAACCTAATAAATTGACAGTTTTGTTCGGTATAATCCCTCAATATATTCATGGTATTTCTATATCAGACCAACATGTAATTGCATTTGTTACATTATTGGCCAGAAGGGCTGTTTTATTGAAATGGAAAGATGTCTCTGCTCCTACTTTGATACAATGGTTCTCTCAGGTGATGTTGTGTCTTAGTTTGGAGAAAATCAAAAGTTGAATTTTTGATCCTCGATTTGACTTTGAGAAAAGGTGCGGTTCTTTTGCCTGCTACTATCATCTGATTTGAGTTAATTAAGATGGTTTCCTTCTGATTCTTGTTTAAATGGATTTGAGTTGGCGGATTGATGTTTTTCTTTTATGGAAGCTTGTATGGCGTATAGCTCTTGGGGTCGTGCTCCCAATGGTTTTTTTTTCTCTTTTCGTTTTTTTTGTTAGCAGGGGTTTTTTTGTTTTAGTTAGTAGGGGTTTCCCCTTTTTTTTCCCCAAAAAAATTCTTAACAGTCTTATTATTATTGATATATTGTTTAGCTTTGTTAATCAGTTATTTGGTAATTTAGTTCCTCATTGTACATATTAACATGTTGACCTGATTACTTTTATGTATTTTTTGATCTCGATAATAATCAATAAAAAAGATTTTAAAATGAAATGAAATTATTTAAACCTGCCTCCTACTTCCTCTGGCAGCTTGTTCAATATAGAAAATTTAGCTGGCCAAGGACAATGTTTTTAACACAGAATGGTTGAAAGATGGAATGAGCTACCAGAGGAAATAGTAGAGTGGGTGCATTTACAATGTTTATAGGTGTTTGCACAGCTTCATGGATAGGAAAAGTTTAGAAGGATATGAGATAAGTGGTAGTAGGTCAGCATGGATAAGTTGGGGTACAGGACCTGATTCTTTACTATGTAGTTTGATTGTGTAAACACCACCTTTTGTGAGATTGCTGTATAATTCTAGAACCCCACTCCCACAGCCCTGGGGAAAGGGCTCTATTTTTTTCTATGCTTGTCATCATTTTATAGACTCCCTGTAAGGTCACTGTTAAGCCTCAACAGTGACATATTTTGCTTGCCTAAGTTCATTTGTTTCCAGCAGAATCTTTCAGCTTAGTTCCAGGTAAAGGTTAAAAGTTCAACCAGGTGTCAGGCATTAAAGTACTCTATTTAGAATCTTAATTTTTATCCGTTATTTTGTGGTGGCTTAGCAAGAGCCCACAAAATGTGGATGTTCTATCATTTTGTCTATTTTGGTTGCATTTCTGATGTGGAAAACCTTTCTGGGAATTTAAACATTTTCATTTTCACAGGAAGAGCTGCGTTCAGATTGGTCAAGAGTAATATTCTGTTCAAGAATATGAAGGAACAAAATTCAGATCAACTAATGTTTGATTTTGTAGCACTCTGTCGGGAAGGTAAGGTCTAATGTTATTTTCTTTTTTTTTTGCCATGAAGTGGCAAAGCAGTTCAAGGGGAAAACCTTTTGCGTGCATATCGTCATTTTGTTTGGTAGAATTACATTTCATGCTATAACCATTTTGCTGTCTTTTTCATTTGACTATCTTTAGACAGTAAGATATAGGAACAGAATTAGGCCATTCAGCCCAACACGTTTTCTCATGAACGCAGCAGGCCAGGCAGCATCTCTAGGAAGAGGTGCAGTCCTGACGAAGGGTCTCGGCCTGAAACGTCGACTGTACCTCTTCCTAGAGATGCTGCCTGGCCTGCTGCGTTCACCAGCAACTTTTATGTGTGTTGCTTGAATTTCCAGCATCTGCAGAATTCCTGTTGTCAACACGTTTTCTCCACCATTTCATCCTGACTGATACAGTTCCCTTTCAACTCCATTCTCCTGTCTTCTCCCCATAACCTATCAAGCCCTGACTAATAAAGAACCTATCAACCTCAGCCACCTGTGGCAGTGAATTCCACAAATTCACCACCCTTTGGCTAAAGAAATTCTTCCTCATCCCCTTTCTAAATGGACATCCCTCTATTCTGAGGCTGTGACCTCTGGTCCTGGACTCGCCCACCATAGGAAACATCCACTTTAGCTAAGCCTTCTAACATCTGATAGGTTTTAATGTGATCTCCCCTCATTCTTCTGAATTCTAGTGAACATATGCCTACAGCCAACTGTTAATCCTTTCATTCCGGAATCATTCCCGTGTGCCTCCTCTGAACCCTCTCCATTGTCAACACATCTTTTCTTAAATAAGGGGACCAAATTTGCTCTCAGTAATCCAAGTGAGGCCTCACCAGTGCCTTATATTCTAGTTCTCTCAATGCATGTTAACATTGCATTTGCCTTCCTTACCATAGACTCAATATGCAAGTTAACCTTTCGGGAATCCTGCACAAGAACTCCCTAGTCCCTTTGCACCTTGGATTTTTGAATTTTTTTTCCCCGATCAGAAAATAGTCTTGCTTTTGTTCCTTCTAACAAAGTGCATGACTATACACTTCCCGATTCCATCTGCCACTTCTTTGCCCATCTCCCAATCTGTCATTCTGCAGCCTCCCTGCTTCCTCAGTACCCCTCCACCTGTCTTCGTATAGTCCGCAACCTTGGCCACAAAGCCATCAATTCTGTCAACCAAATCATTGACGTACAACGTAAAAAGAGGAGGTCACAACACAGACCCCTGCGGAACACCACTAGCCACTGGCAGCCAATCAGAAAAGGCTCCCTTTATTCACATTCTTTACCTCCTGCCAATGCTCTATCCATGCTACTATCTTTCCTGTAACACCATGGTCTCTTATCTTGTTAAGCAGCCTCATGTGTGACACATTGTCAAAGGCCTTCTGAAAATCCATGCATACAACATCCAACATTTCGCCTTTGTCTTTCCTGCTTGTTATTTCCTCAAAGAATTCCAACAGCTTCATAGGGTGAGATTTTTCCCTTAAGGAAGTCCTGCTGATTGAACTATTTTATCATTTGTCTTCAAGTACCTCTGAAACCACATCTTTAACAATTGACTCCAACGTCTTCCCAACCACTGAAGTCAGCCTCCCTCCCTTCTTGAAGAGTGGAGTGACATTTGCAATTTTCCAGTCCTCTGGAACCATGCCAGAATCTATTGATTCTTGCAGGATCATTACTAATTCCTCCATAATTCTTCAGCTACCTCTTTCAGAGCCCTAGTGTGTAGTCCATCTGGTCCAGGTGAATTATCTTCCTTCAGACCTTTCAGTTTCCAAAGCACCTTCTCCCTAATAGTAGCAGCGGTACTCATTTCTGCACCCAACACTCTCGAACTTCCAGCATTCTGCTAATATGCAAAGTATTTAGTTTGTCAAATCCTTGTCCCCCATTACTACCGCTTCAGCATAATTTTACTGCAGTCCGATATCTACTCTTGCCTCTACTCTATAAATCTTTAAAAAAAAACTTTTCATGTCCTTTTTGCTATTATTAGCTAGCTTTCCTTCATATTTAATTTCCCCCATGACTTTTTTAATTGCCTTCTGTTGTTTTTTAAAAAGTTTCACAAATCCTTAACTTCTCACTAGTTTTTGCTCTGTTATTTGTCCTCTCTTTTGCTTTTACATTGGTTTTGACTTCCCCTGTCAGCCACAGTTGCATCATCCTGCCTTTAGAATACTTTACTACTTTGGTATGTATTTATCCTGCACCTTCTGAAGTGCTCCCAGAAACTCCAGCCTGATATCCCTGCTCGTGTCCCCTTTCAATTAACTTTGGCCAGCTCCTCTCTCATGCCTCTGTAATTCCCTTTATTCCACTGTAATACTGATACATCTGACTTTATCTTCTCCCTCTGAAATTGCAGGGTGAATTCTATCATATTGTAATCTCTGCCTCCTAATGATTTCTTTACCTTAAACTACCTAATCAAATCTGGTTCATTAATCAACACCCAACCCAGGATAGCTGATTCCCTAGTGGGCTCAACCATAAGCTGCTCTGAAAAGCCATCTTGTAGGCATTCTAGAAATTCTTTCTTGGGATCCAACATCAAATTGATTTCCTCAATCTTCAAGCATATTGAAATCCCCCATGTCTGTCATAACATTGCCCTTTGACATGCATTTTCTATCTCCCGCTGTAATTTGTAGCCCACATTCTACTGTTCATGGCTGTAATCCCAATCAGGAACTTTTTACCTTTTCAGTCTATTAATTCTATGCACAAAGATTGTACATCTTCTGATCCTATGTCACTACTTTCTAAGGATTTGATTTGATTTTTTACCATCTGAGTTGAGCCACACCACCCCCTATGCCTACCTGTCTGCCCTTTAGATACAATGATATCCTTGGATGCTAAGCTTCCAACTATAATCTTCTTTCTACCACAATTCAGTGATGCCCACAGCATCATACTTCCCAATCTCTAGCTGTGCTACGAGATCACTACCTTATTCTATATACTGTGTGCATTCAAAAATAACATCTTCAGTCCTGTATCTGTCACCCTTTTTGATTTTGTTCCCTGCTTACACTACAATTTTGCCCTATCATTTGCCTGTCCTTCCCGATAGCCTTACTGCACGCTGCCCCCGCTTGTAAACCAACAGCCCTATTACTCTGGTTCCCATCCCTTTGCCAAATTATTTTAAACCCTCCCCAACAGCTATCGCAAACCTGCCTGCAAGGATATTGATTTCCAACCCCCTCCCACCCCCGGGTTCAGGTGTAACTCAATCATAATGTACCGGTCATATCTTCCCCAGAAGAAATCCCAATGATCCAGAAATCTGAAAACCTGCCCCTGCACCAGTTTCTCAATTGTGCATTCATCTGCCAATCATCCTATTCTTACCCTCACTGGCGCATGGCATAGGCAACAATCCAGAGTTTGCTTCCCTGGAGGTCCTGCTTTTCAGCTTTCTACCTAGCTCCCTACATTCTCTCTTCAGAAGCCCCTCACTTTTCTTACCTTTGTCATTGGTGCCAATATGTACCAAGATTTTTAGCTCCTCGCCCCCCCCCCTTCAAAATGTCCTGGACCTGATCCGCGATGTCCCTGGCACCTGGGAAGCAACGTACCATCTGAGTGTATGGCAGTCACAGAATCTTGTGTCTAGTCCTCTAACAGTTGAATCCCCTATCACTACTGCAGTCTGTTCTCTTACCCTGTTCCCTTCTGAGCCACAATGCAGACTCTGCCAGTGACCTGGTCACTGCGGCTCTTCTTCCCACCCCCAGTAGGTTTTCCCCTCAGTGGTATCCAAAATGGTATACTTATTATTGAGGGAAATGGTCACAGTGGTACTCTTTACTGGCTGGCCATTTCCTTTCCCTGTCCTGACAGTCACCCATTTACCTGCCTCCTACAACTTACAGGTGACCACCTCTCCTCCTCCTCCTCCTCCCCCACTCCCCGAGCTCTTATCTGTCACCTCAGTACCTCAGTTTCCTGTATGAGCTGAAGGTCATTGAGCCGCAGCTCCAGTTTCTTAACACATTTTCTGAGGAGTTGCAACTTGGTGCAGATGTAGTTATCTGGGAGGCTGGCGGTCTACCAGAATTCCCACATTTCACACACAGCCCCCAGAGCCATTCCTACTGTTCTAACTATGCACTAACAGATGATGAAGAAGAAACTTGCCAGTTACTTACCTTGCACAAGCCTGATAAGCCAGTGTCCCCACTTCAGCACTGGTCCATTCACACAATAGCCACTCCACTTGTCCCTGTCTTATTTTTATTTGCCCTTGCTATTGAACAGCAATTATAATAAGATGAATGCCAGCAGAAGTTCCTTTTTTAAATATCTTGCTGTCTCTGTCTCCCTGACCTTTGTGAAGTCCCCCCACCAATTCAACTGCAACTATGTGCTGCAAAAACCCTTTTTTCCCTCAATTACACTTCAGGGTAATCAAAGTGTGGCCTTAACAAAGTTTGATTATAGGTTTAACATGTACTTTTAGAAGAAATGTTTATTTTTCCTCATTGCAGATTTGGAACCACTATGTCAAAATTGGTTTGAAGAACTAACTTTGTCAGCTTGTTCTGGCCAGTTTAAACAACCTGGAGCTGATGTCCATATTGCTACATCTGGTCACAATAATGATTACTTCAAAACACCATGGCAGAAACAGAATTTACATAGTCAACTAGAATGCACTCCATTAATCTTCAGTGGTTTCCCTTTAATAACTTCTTCTGTATGCACATCTGATCAAAGGAATGAAAAAAGTAAGCTGAAACCAGGTAAAGGCATGAAATTATGCAAAAATTATCAATGCACATTTGCATCATGTTTGATTTTGGTGGCTGATGTTTTTCATATCATGTATGATTTGTGGAGCTTATGTTAGCTTAATAATAAATCACAACTTGCCATATTGCTTACTATTAATTATACATTCATATTCAATGGAGTTAACCATTCTTTTACAGGATTGCATAGAATGCAAGATGCAGAAGCAAGTGTTTTAGCCCAACCAGTCCATGCTAGCATACTTCATCCACATCTTTTCTCAATTACACTACAGAGTAATCAAAGTGTGGCCATAACAAAGTTTCATATAGGTTTAGCATAGTACTTTTCCATTCATTGAGAAACAGATTGTTCTGCTTGGTTTGCTTTCTTTAAGGTCTTGCTAACCTGTGGCACAGCTTGTTTTACCACTGATATGTTTATACCATGAAATCCTTTAGTTTAGTTCCTCCTCTCCCATAGATTTGAATAGACCAAATAATAAATAGTGTGGTCCTTCATATTGTGCGGAATTAAAAACAAGGGTAAACTGGAGGATGATTGGTGGTGGGGGAGGGGGAGAGTGTTTATCTATTATGTTATAGAATTAAAGGTAAAATTGAAAGGAGCAATACTTGGAGGTAATTTCAAAAATATGGGATATTGAGAAAATGTGCTGTTTGGTATAAAGGTGTCCCAGCATCAAAAGAACCAGAATTAGAATCAGGTTTATTATCACCTGCATGTGTCATGATATTTGTTAACTTGGCAGCAGCAGCAGTTCAATGCAATTCATAATACAGGTTTCCCCCTCCATCCAAAGGTAGAGCGTTCCTATGAAACGGTTTGTAAGCCAAAATGTCGTAAAGCGAAGAAGCGATTACCATTTATTTATATGGGAAAATTTTGTGAGCGTTTGCAGACCCAAAAATAACCTACCAAATCATGCCAAATAACACATAAAACCTAAAATAACAGTAACATATAGTAAAAGCAGGAATGATATGATAAATACACAGCCTATATAAAGTGGAAATACTTCTCTACAATGATTGCCTGCACAGATCTCCGTAGCGAAAATCTCACGCAAGCGCTGTTGGCATAAACGCGCTCTCCAGTAACCTTTAAACTATGAAGCTGCCAAATCTACCAAATAACACATAAAAATACACAGCCTATATAAAGTAGAAATAATGTAAGTACAGTATAGTATCACTTACGGGAATTGGGAAGACATCGAGCACACTGATGATGGGGTGTTAGACTGAGTTGTTGCAGGTTGGGTGGTGCAGTGGCCCCCACCCTCCAGGCCACCGACTGATACATTGCCGCGAAGCACGCAGGGGTAGCCGGGAGGCACCCAGCACATCTTTAAGAAAAAAGCCGAAATAAACATGCCAATTAATTAGGTGCAGCCCGGCACGTAAATGTCGGCGCAGATCAGAGGCGATTGCCAATTGCATCGGCACTGATCTGGGCTGACAATTACGTGCTAGGCGGCACCTAATTAATTAGCATGTTTATTTTGGCTTTCTTCTTCAAGATGTGGTGTGTGCCTCCCGGCTACCGCTGCGTTCTCCGCGAATCGGTACAGTATCTGTCCGGGGCCCGGGGTTTGGGGTGGTGGGACACGGGAGTGTCATCTCATCGTTGATCAGGGCAGGCAGCTCATCTTCTCCTATGACTGCCTGCCTCGATGTCAAAGGTCAAGGTTCGTCGTCTGCTGTGGCTGATGTGGAAGGCTTGCTTGACTGCTGAGCCTCGTGCATTTTTCTATCACACAGTTCTTTGTAAGGACTCAAAACATCCTGCAAATATCCCCTAAACCTACGTACCCTTTCAAAATTAAAGTCGTACTTTATCATTGCAGCAAAAATTTCACGCAGTTGCTTCACGTTCAGTTCCTGGACGACTTCACTTTCACTACTGCATTTGGTTTCAATTGTCATCCTTTCCTCTTCCGATTGCATCAGCTCTTCATCTATCAATTCTTGGTCATGGGATGCCAAAACCTCTTCAACATCATCTTTGTCAGCTTCCACAAGCCAAACTCACTTTGTCCTTACTTCGTTCACCACGATCAAAACGCTTAATTATGTCTAGTTTTACGCTAAGTGTAATACCCTTACGAACTCTTTCAGGCTTTTCCAACACCTTAGAACTCATCTTGCTAACAGCTGCTGAATGCAACATCTTTAAGCAATGCCGGCGAGAATCCGGGGGAGAGCGGCTGCTCGGGGCGCGCGCTGCCTTTTATCATGAACTGATTTTTTTATCGTGCGCTGCCTTTCTTCGTAACAGTGAAAACACCTTCTGAAAGCGAAAACAGGGTACTAATGTAGGTCTTTCGTAACAGTGAGGTTTCGTAAAGCAAACGTTCGAAAAACGGGACGCCTGTATAGAAGAAAAAAGTAAAATGTAATAAGCAAATAAATTAAGTACATGTATATTGAATAGATTAAAAATCATGCAAAAAACAGAAATAACATATATTGGAGATCAAGGAAATCTTCAAAAGGCAAGGCTTCAAACAGGTGGCATCCATCATTAAGGACTGCCGTCACTCAGGATATGTCCTATTCTCTTTGATACCATCAAGGTACAGGAGCCTCAATGTTTAAGGAATAGCTTCTTCCCCTTTGCCATCAGATATTTGAACGGATAATGAACCCATGAACACAACCATACTACTTTTTCTCCTCTCTTTATGCACTACTTTAAAAAAAAATTGTATATGTATATTATACATAGTTTTTTGTGTATTGCAATGCCGCAAAGCAACAAATTTCAGACAAGACAATGGGGTAACCCTTTGGGGCACCCTTTGAAAGAAGGGTAGTGCAGTCTGATGTGACCAGAATGAACATATGAACATTAAATTTTCCTGAATGCTTTTGCTATCTCTTTAATTTGGAAATTAAAGAAGAAAAACTCAGCTTATTAAAGAAGAAAGACGCATAGCAAGACAAATATGTGACCAGAATGAACATTAAATATCCATGAAGTAAATTTGAGGGAACCGGGCTTGCTGGGTAGGGTCTGGAATTAAATGTCTGATGTAATGATGGATTTGGCCTTGAATAATCACAGAAGGATTCCATTGATTCCTAGTTGGAATGACTTCTTTGGTACCAAAGGATGTAATTTGGAAGAGGCAATTGTATTGTCTGATGTTCTTCCTGAAGTCGTTTGCAATAGGTTCATCATTGCTGTACAAATTGAGGAGTTCATTAGGTAGAGGCTGCAAATTGCCTATCCTGACCTTTCCCTTCTTGCAGCAGAAATGTGCGGTTTCTCCGGTGAATAGGAAGGCACGACAGTGAGGGCATACTCTTGTCATTTTGGAGATGTGCATGCTTGTCCTCCTCTGTCTCATCTTCTCTTATCTTTTTTGTCCTGACCCTTTGATCCTGGAGTCGTGCGGCCCTGGCCTCATCTGATTGTTGTTCTCTCCCTCTCCTTGCTTCCCGACGACATTTGGCATCATCTCTTGACCATAATGTCCCCCTTCTCTTTCCACGCGGCATAATTAGGCTATCCATATATTTTTACCCTAATGCTTGATAGGAAGCAGTAACACCAAAGCCTCCAAGCTGCTGAGGCTGGCCGTGTGCATGCGTCGGGCTGTGGTGTCGCGGTCTCCATGGAAGGTGGAGCCGGCTCTGTGAGTATCGTGAGGCGTTGCTGAGGGTGGGCATGCGCATGCGTCGGGCTGTGGCGTCCCGATTTCTATGATGGCCGAACGGGCCTCAGGTGAAAGGGAGCCTGTTGATTTTTAGCGAATGAGCAATTTTATACGAATATATAACCCTGAACTTTGCCTGCATTCTGTAAGTTAGCGCATTTTAATTCGATTTGGCCAAAAAAACTGCACTGTAATGCACCGTTTGCACTAATTGGAGGTCACAAACAGACAGACAGAGCATGAAAGTTTTAGTATTATACAGACTGTATACCAGTGATATTAACCTTATCTCATTCTAAGGGACCAAATTGAGCAATGAAGAGATGGTGTTTTGTAGGGTTGCAATGAGGTTTTGTGAAGAGCTAAAGATGGCAGTGCAACGCAGCTCACCGCGGCCACTCCGGTGGTGATGTCTGTTATTTGTCAAGTAGGGTGCCGTGCATAATCCTGATTTGATGGAGACGGATGTGAGAGCACGGAGGAACATCTGGTGAAATTTCTGAAATGCCTGGTTTGCTGCTGCTGCTATTGTGTGATCCAGAATCTCTGGAGGAGAAGGCCCCGAGTCCTTGGCTTTGCTTGTTGCTCGGCGGCCAGGGCTGGGGTCGAAGCGCTCAGCAGAGGATGGTGCTCGGAGAGGCTGGTCGGAAGCTCGAAGTTTTTGGACAGACTCAAAGTCCGCTGCGGTTGGGTGCTTCCAATGGTGCTGTATCTGCAAGTTTGCGGCGCTTGGAGGTTCATAGCAGGGAGAGTTTCTCCTTTCTACCGTCTGTGTGAGATGATGAGGCTATCGGGACTTTGAGATTTTTTTTTACCATACCCATGGTCTGCTCTTTATCAAATTACGGTATTGCTTTGCACGATTGTAATTATATGTTATAATTATGTGGTTTTGTCAGTTTTAGTCTTGGTTTGTCCTGTGTTTCTTGTGATATCATTCTGGAGGAACGTATCATTTTTTTAATGCATGCATTTCTAAATGACTATAAGCGAGGACTGAGTGTCCTCATAATCTAATCTAATTATCCATGAAGAATAAACTGATAAACTGTTGGAAATATCCAGCGAGTCAAGCAGCAAACTAATTGTTGATGGTTCAGGTGAAAACCCTGCTTCCATCCTGATGCAGTGCTTTGACCCAAAATGTTGCCTATTCCTTATACAAATACTGCTCGATTTACTGAGTTCTTCCAGTTTCTGCTACCTCTTCTGTCTCAACAATATGCAAACAATTTAGCTAGATAATACCTTTCATTATTTTGAACAATTTTGTCTTTGTGGGACTTTAAGATCTAAATGTTGTAAATTGTAAGAATATACATTTTGGAAGTTCCAAGAAAACCTTGTTCTATTCTGTTCTCTCGTATCCTGATCTTCTCCCCACCCCAAAAAAAAACAACAAAAATATGAACATAAGGCTCTCCTATCTGAGTTTTTTTCTGAACTTCCTTGTGAGCTTAGAAATACTAGGTAGATAGTATTGGAGATAAATAAGCTAATGTGAACAAGGAACTGAGGAAGAAAAGAACTGCTCTTTAACAGTTATACAACTGACAACACAAAAGGAAGCCATTTGATCTGTTAACTGTGTATTAACTCAACAAGAGACCAATCCACTTAGTTCTACACCTCTGCTTTTTCCCCTCAGCCCTGTAAGTTCATTCTTTTGAGAAACATGTCCAACTTTCTATTAAATACTGTACCTCTTTTCTGCCCTTGGCAGTGCATTCCACATCCTGACCACTTGTGTTTCTAAAATAAAAACATTCTAATCAGTTGGTTCTTTTGCAAGTCACCTTATTGATCTTGCCAATAGGAGCAGTTTCTCCTATCTGTTCTGTTCATGCCCTTCATTTTTTTTTAAAGCATCTTTCAACGTTTCTCACTCCCATTTACCCAGGAGAACAAACAGAGCCTCCATTCTCTCCCTGGAACTATTTTAGATTTCCCCGTGTTTCTGAAGTCTAAATACAGCACTCAGAGCTGTACAGTTATTCCATTTGTGGTTGAACCAGTGTTTTATAAACATGACTTTGTTGCTGTTCTGCTGTTTGCCTCTTTAGAATCCCTTGGACCTAAGCTATTTAACCACTTTCTCAACCTGTTCTGTCATTTCCAGACCTCTTGTATCTCTTTTCAGAATTGTGCACTCTAATTCAAGTGGCCCTTTCCAATCTGCCCAACAAAATGTAACATAATCTCTCACAATTTCATTTGCCATTACTGAATCAATCCTTCAATTTTATACGGACATATGAAGTAGGTCAGTCACCCTCAAGTCAGCTTTCATTTAATTAAGATCGTGGTTGTTCTGATTTGTAACCTCACCTCAGCATTCCTGTCTTCTTGTTAACCTCTCACCTCTTTGCCTATCCCAAGTCTATCTATTCTGCCTTTTGGGGAAAAAACCCTTTTTCCAGAGTCCTTGCAAGGTATTTGCTATACTTATGGTTCGTTTTGATGTAAGCAGTCCTTATCAAAAAATGGGCCTACTCCCTTTTATTCTTAATATACCTGTAGAACTCCTAGGATTTTCCTTAACCTCACCTGATAGATTCTTCTCATACCATCTCTTTGCCCTCCTGGTTTCCCTTAAGAGTATTCATAATCATTTTGTAGTCATAAAGGAACTTGCTCAATCTCAACCTCTTAAACCCAGTGTATGCACCCTCCTTTTTCTTGACCAGAGTTTCAATAGCTCTCATCAGCTATGGTTCCCTAAATTTGCTAGGTTTACTCTTCACCCTGACTGGAACCTGCTGCTCTTAAAAGCTTCTCACTTGCCATTCATTCTTTTTCCCTTCAGCCGGCTCACCCACTTGACCTCTGGCTGGATTCCATCTAATTCCTCTCTGCATGCACTCCCCCCCGCTTCCAAAATTAGCCCTGCTTCAGTTGTGGATCTGTTATAACAGATCCTACCCTGAGGATCTGTTCTATCCTTATAACTTGGCTCCAGGCTTCATTACAATCTTGGCAAGAGTAGCACATCACTGTTGTGATCTTGAGCCTGGTAAAACTGGACTTTATGGACATTGAGCGGAGAAGAGTTTTGATGGTTGGAGTCCTGCATTACATAAATGAAGGTGATAATGGTTATTGATGGTCATTTAACCCAGCCTTGGGGTATGAATGTTTGAGTTCCTCACAGCAGTGTCCCATTAAAATGTCTTCAGCAACTTCATTAATGACCTTTCTTTTATTAAGTTCAGAAGAGTCGTTCCTTCCTGGTTGCACAAAGTCAATTCATTTACAAACAGCTGCAAACTAAGCAGTCTGTATCTGCATGCCTCTGATCAGACTGTACATTTCAGGCATGGTCTGGTAAGTGGAAGGTAACATTTGCACCACAAAAGTGCCATGTAGTGACCTTTTAAAACAAACAGACTAATCACTAGCTCTTGACATTCAATGGCATTACCAATCATGAAATCCCCAGTGTCAAAATCATGGGGTCACCAATAAGCAAACACAACTGAACAAGCCACAAGTGCTGTGAGTACAGGAACAGCTCAGAAGCTGGGTATCTTATGGTGAAAGGCATTCCTTCTGAAGTGCCCCAAATGATTTTTCTGGTTTGATAGAATAGACTGAATTTATTTTTTTTTTTTGGAGTACCCTCCACTTGCCTGGAATTCCAACACAAACTCAAGAAGTTTGGCATTATCCAGGACAAAACAGTCCATTTAATTGTCACATAAAGCATCTTAAACACTAATGCTCTCTATCATTGGGGCAAAGTGGATGCAATAAGTTCTGTCTTTAAAATTGCTACTCATCTGCCTGAGACTACTGCCACCTCAAAGGGTGAGCCAATGCAGTTTAAGAAGCTTTTTAACCACTACCGCATTGGTGACTTCAGAGTTACATAATCATGTCTGCATAAGAATTGCAGTTTTTCATCTTCCTTTGGCAAAGACAGCAAAACAATTTTTTAATACAGGTCCACAATCCCTTATCCAAAATCCTTGGGGCCAGTTGCATTTCGGAATTCAGAATTTTTTGGATTTCAGACCCCCCCATCCCCCATACCAGAAAAACACGTACGCTCATCCTTATTTAACCTGTCTCAGTGCGGTGGACTTTAGGACCTGGCGGCGCAGCAAACCTACGCACATCCTCCTGTATACTTTAAATCATCTCTAGATTACTTATAATATGTAATGCAATGTAAGTATTTGTTATACTGTATTGTTTAGGGAATAATGACAAGAAAAAAATTTATTTCCAACAAAAACATTCAATAAAACAAAAATATACAGCTTCAAATGAACCGAATCAAACACATGGTAATTGACTTATTGGAATAAATGCAGAGCATCACTGTCACTATAAAACTTCAGTAACTTGTCTTTCTATTTATTTAAATCATATACAGTGGCAGTTCCGACACTATTTTCTTCAGTAAGACGCCGCACAGATACACCACGATCAAGCTTCTGCAATAACTCCACTTTCTGCGTTATTGATAATGATAGATGCTTCCTTCTCTTTTCTCATTGTTACCCATAGGGGTATTTGCAGCTCTTTTTGACATTTACATAGTGAAATTAAACACAGAAGTCAATGGTGAGCACAAAATATCAGCGAACAGCAAATGCATGTGTAACCAGTAGGAGCGCTGAGCCGCAACAGACGTCTGGCTAGTGCTGCCACGTCACACCTGAGTGACGTCAGCTGTTGGCGAAAAAACTTGGGTTTTCGGAGCTTTTTGGATTTCAGAATTTCGGATAAAGGAATGTGCACCTGTATAAACTCAGCACAGTGTCTTTTTTTAATTCCACTTTATTAACTGAGTTTAATTTTCACAGCTGCCATGATTGAGTTTGGGTTGTTAGATTACACCTCCTTGTTACTATTCTGGTTATTTACTTTGCTATTACCCAGCCAGGATAGGCCAACTCTACCCAAAAAGATGCCAAATTAGTGAAGTTATGAAAGGACTATGTGTATGCTGTATATCAAAAGTAATTTATCTGATTCATTAGTTGTAAGATCATGCATCTCTTGTATGCTACTAAAGTTCTGTCTTGCTACCAAATCTAGCAATGGTAGGGAAAGTTAAACATCAGAACCCTTATGGGGGTTATTGTTAAAATGATGGCCCTGCTTAACATGTGAGTGAATCAGGTGTGTCTGAGGTTTTTTAATGGATGATCTATTTTGGTCTCCTGTTCAGTCAGCCTTAGCCATTTAAATTCACTGAGTCCTATCAATCAATGACTTCCCAAACCCACAAGCTCTACCATTTAAAAGTACAAAGACAATGGGTGTAGGGAGAAAGTTACCACCAAAAATTTTCCTCCAAGACCCTCCACACCCTGATTTGGTATGCTTGGCAAAATTCTATACCTTAGCACCGGGGGAGCATCTTTGCTTGAAGGACATGATTTACTGCAGTCCTGGCATCTATACTGGCACATAGGGATAGCCATTAACTGCAGGAATTGACAATAACCCCTGCATAGCTTGTACTTAGTCAAAAATTACTTAATGAATAAATAGATGACTCACTACTAATATCAGAGATTTACCACTGGAACAATGATTATCTTGTCGGAACATTGAGAGCTTTCTAGTATAAACTACAATCCAGTTTCTCATCTCACTATGTAGAGTAATTCTTGTCTTTTGTTTGTCACTTCCACAAATAAAGGGTAAAATGTAAAAACTCACAGGAAAATTGTAACAGCAAGATTGAATCCATTCTTTTTGTTATGCCTGCATAAATCAGTAAGATTATGTTAGTGTTAACTTCTGGTAAAGTACTGTAAGACTAAGAACATTGATCTCAGTTTCATTGAGTGTGAGTAAATGTAACAAGATAATCAGTGAAAATTTGCATTCAACAGAAAATAGTTCTGCTTTGATACAAAGAGCTGCACCTCCAAATAAGGGAAGCCATCATAAAACCTCAAGTCCTGTCTTTGATGTTTCTATAATGAAAAGGTAGGTTAATCTAATATTCTATATTTCAGTGAAAGGCTAGATTTTCTTCTTGGATAAGATTAATGGTAGAAGTATATTGGAACTGGACTTCAACTTGGTAGTGCAATGATTCTGTTTTAGAGTTCTAACATCATCAAAATTTAGTGCCTAGACAAGTCCATTCAAACTTCCTGTCAGGCAGCAAAGACACTCTTCAAAAGAACCAACTTTCTAGTTCCCAGGGTTTAACCCTATCTTGTATCAAGTGCTTATTCAAAGCCCACTTTAGATATGATCATTACTATTTTCCATTCTTTCAGGCAATGAATTTTAGACCAGAAAGAACTCTGAAAATGTTTTCCTTAACTCCTCTAATCCTTCTACCATTTATCTTGATGTTGGTCGGTTGTCTGGTTAATCAGCTCTAAGTTAAACGAAATAAGTCCTTCATGTTTGCTGTGCAAGACCTCCACTGATCCAAAATCATCCTAGTCAAGCAAGTTACACCTCATAACCTAAACTCTGCAATACTGTTTCATCTTTCAACTAATGTGGGTGACCCAGAATTATGTAGAGTACATAACTTGATAGTGAAGTAAGTTTGCTTTAGTTACCTGGCTTTCCTTTTTACATTTTTGTGTCTTGGTCAAGAAGGCAAGCATTACTATCTCACTATCATATCTACTTGTCTTTCTATCTCTTGGGTCGCCTGTAGACATACTTTCAAAATTCCTTTGCTCTTCTGTTTTCTTTCGTACATTATGAATTATCTTTTCAGTTTCCCTCCTTAAATTCATCATGCTTCTCAATTGAAATTATCAAATTATAGATATAGAGTGGATTACTCAATTAAAGACAAATTTACCAGGAGTATCTCAGTTGCACTATACTGTAAGTAACCAAATTAGCTGAGTTCTGAATCAAATGCTCAAATGTAAGCCATAAGCTTTATGAGGGAAGTTGAGGGAAGTCTAGAAAAAAATAATGCAAGCGCCAACGTTTCCAAAATTCTGTAGAAATGAAGTTTGTGTCAGGAGACTGGAAGAATATGAGTTACTGCTACAGAAGTTAGAATAAATGAGGAATCATGGACTGTTTAGTCTAGCTTTATTTGTAGAAGTGATTTGAGTTGTCTGAAGTTGGAGAAATGAACTAATTAGGCATAACTGGATTAGTTTATTGCTTTGACAGGATAATTTAATTGCCAGATATAAATTACTGCAGAAAAATGATACATACATTTAAAGGTGAAAGCAAATGCAACTAAAACAGTTAGTATGGATTGTAGGAACAAAATAATTTTGTTCATACATGACAGGTCTTTTTTAGATATTAAGGGAAATGAGGGATTTGGTGTTAATGTAGCACAGTGAGCACACCTTATTTAAATCACAGGGAACAGGGACTGAATTAAGGCCACAGACATTGATTAAATCTTTGCCTTTATCCATACTGTCTTAGCATGTAAAAATAAGGAGGTGAATTGGGTCTTGTATAATATGCATGTCAGTACATCATGTTAAATGGAATCAACCCAATGTAGTTTCACTCAGGTATAAAGTTGAAGCATTGAAGTTAAAAGAGATTGAGAAACAGGGCTTTAATTTTGCTTCAACAAATTATAGTATGAGCTAATGATGGTTGTCTTAAAATCATAACTCGTAATTTTTAAGAGTTGTGATAAAATCATTTATTTCTATTTGTTGGTCATTCCTTTACAGGAAAATAGAAAATTGTGAGTAATCACGGAGTGACTGTATATAATGAAGTTTGGAATTATGTTAAAAGTGAAATGGTGCCGGGGTCTGGGATGTTTCTGGTTGTGTCCACAATATCCTGAAGTGGGAAGGAGAACAGCCAGAGGTCGTGGTACAAATTGCTACCAACGACAGAGGCAGGAAAAGGGAGGAGGTCCTGAAAACAGACTACAGGGAGTTAGGAAGGAAGTTGAGAAGCAGGACCACAAAGGTAGTCATCTCGGGATTACTGCCTGTGCCACATAACAGTGAGTATAGGAATAGAGTAAGGTGGAGGATAAATGCGCCATTGAGGGATTGGAGCAGGGGACAAGAATTCAGATTTCTGGATCATTGGAACCTCTTTTGGGGCAGATTTGACCAGTACAAAAAGGACGGGTTGCACTTTAATCCCAGAGGGTCCAATATCCTGGCAAGGAGGTTTGCTAAGGCTATTGGGGAGAGTTTAAACTAGGATTGCTGGGGGGTGGGAACCAAACTGGAGAGGCGGTTCGCTCACAAATAGAGAAAGTTTGGAGACAGTGCAAGAGGGTGGATATGCAGGTGATAGAGGAGGGATGTACTCAGACTGGTGGTTTGAGATGTGTCTGTTTTAATGCAAGGAGCATTATGAACAAAGTGGGTGAGCTTAGAGCGTGGATCAGTATTTGGAGCTACGATGATGTGGCCATTACAGAGACTTGGATGACTCGGGCAGGAATGGTTACTTCGATTGCCAGGCTTTAGACGTTTCGGAAAGGACAGGGAGGGAGGCAAAAGAGCTGGGGGCGTGTCACTGTTGATCAGAGATAGTGTCACAGCTGCAGAACAGGAGGAAGACATGGAAGGATTGTCTACAGCGTCTCTGTGGGTGGAAGTTAGGAACAGGAAGAGGTCAATAACTCTACTGGGTGTTTTTTTATAGACAACCCAATAGTAACAGGGACATCGAGGAGCAGATAGACAAATTCTGGAAAGGTATAATAATAACAGGGTTGTTGTGGTAGGAGATTTTAATTTCCCAAATATCGATTGGCATCTCCCTAGAGCGAGGGGTTTAGATGGGGTGGAGTTTGTTAGGTGTGCTCAGGAAGATTTCTTGACACAATCTCTAGATAAGCCTACAAGAGGAGAGGCTGTACTTGATCTGGTATTTGTAAATGAACCTGGTCAGGTGTCAGATCTCTCAGTGGGAGAGCATATTGGAGATAGTGATCACAATTCTATCTCCTTTACCATAGCATTGGAGAGGGATAGGAACAGACAAGTTAGGAAAACGTTTAATTGGAGTTAGGGGAAATATGAGGCTATCAGGCAAGAACTTGGAAGCATAAATTAGATATGATAGAGATCTAGAAGATTATAAGGCTAGCAGGAAGGAGCTTTAAGAATGAAATTAGGAGAGCCAGAAGGGGCCATGAGAAGGCCTTGGTGGACAGGATTAAGGAATACCCCAAGGCATTCTGTAAGTATGTGAAGAGCAAGAGGATAAGACGTGAGAGAATAGGACCAATCAAGTGTGACAGGGGAGGTTCCAGAGGATTGGAGGGTTGCGGATGTTCTGCCATTATTCAAGAAAGGGAGTAGAGATAGCCCAGGAAATTATAGACCAGTGAGTCTTACTTCAGTGGTTGGTAAGATGATGGAGAAGATCCTGAGAGACAGGATTTATGAACATTTGGAGAGGCATAATACGATTATGAATAGTCAGCATGGCTTTGTCAAAAGCAGGTCGTGCCTTACAAGCCTGATTGAATTTTTTGAGGATGTGACTAAACACATTGATGAAGGTGAGCAGTAGATGTAGTGTATATGGATTTCAGCAAGGCATTTGACAAGGTACCCCATGCAAGGCTTATTGTGAAAGTAAGGAGGCATGGGATCCAAGGGGACCTTCCTTTGTGGATCCAGAACTGGTTTGCCCACAGAAGGCAAAGAGTGGTTGTAGACTGGTCATATTCTGCATGGAGGTCGGTGTCCATTGGTGTGCCTCAGGGATCTGTTCTGGGACCCCTACTCTGTGATTTTTATAAATGACTGGATGAGGAAGTGGAGGGATGGGTTAGTAAATTTGCTGATGACACAAAGGTTGGAAGTGTGGATAGTGTGGAGGGCTGTCAGAGGTTACAGCGGGACATTGATAGGATGCAAAACAGGGCTGAGAAGTGGCAGATGGAGTTCAACCCAGATAAGTATGAGGTGGTTCATTTTGATAGGTCAAATATTATGACAGAATATAGTATTAATGGTAAGACTATTGGCAGTGTGGAGGATCAGAGGTATCTTGGGGTCCAAGTCTATAGGACACTCTAAGCTGCTGCGCAGGTTGACTGTGGTTAAGAAGGCATACAGTACATTGGCCTTCATCGATCGTGGGATTGAGTTTAAGAGCCGAGAGGTAATGTTGCATCTATATAGGACCCTGGTCAGACCACACTTGGAGTACTGTGCTCAGTTCTGGTTGCCTCACTATAGGAAGGATGTGGAAACCATAGAAAGGGTGCAGAGGAGATTTACAAGGATGTTGCCTGGACTGGGGAGCATGTCTTATGAGAATATGTTGAGTGAACTTGGCCTTTTTTCCTTGGAGTGCTGGAGGATGAGAGGTGACCTGATAGATGTGTACAAGCTGATGAGAGGCATTGATCGTGTGGATAGTCAGAGGCACCCAGGGCTGAAATGGCTTGCATGAGAGGGCACAGTTTTAAGTTGCTTGAAAGTAGCTACAGAGGAGATGTCGGGGTAAGTTTTTTGACACAGAGTGGTGAGTGCATGGAATGGGTTGCCAGCGACGGTGGTGGAGGCAGATACGATAGGGCCTTTTAAGAGACTCCTGGACAGGTACACGGAGCTCAGAAAAATAGAGGGCTATGGATAACCCAAGGTAATTTCTAAGGGAAGGACATGTTCGGCACAGCTTTGTGGGCCGAAGGGCCTGTATTTTTAGGTTTTCTATGTTTCTAAAGTTAATGTTTGCATGTTTGTTCAGGGAAAAAGTGACATACTAAAGTTTGCAAGTTTAAAAGCTGATGGGACGAATACATAAATTGTGGTAATTCCTTTTCTGCAAGTCTACAAAGTAATATGGATGAGTCAGAATTTATTTCCGTATTGTCTTTGGTAGCATTCTTCAGACCATTCCTTATATTGAGGCTTTCATGAGTACTTTTGTATTTTGTAGGTTTTGACTGAGATAAAGAGGTGCACTATGAAAAGAATTTGCACTTATTTCATGCAACTTCATTGTCCAGGAGTTCTAAATTCATGGTTGAGTTTCCGTGTTTCTCCAGTTATATTGTCAATATAAGTATGATTCTAAGGTGTCAAGGTGTATGTACTCTGGCCATTTTATTAGGTGCCTCCTGTACCTAATAAGTGGCCACTGAGTATATATTCATGGTCGTCTGAAGTCCATTCACTTCAAAATTTGACATGTTGTACATTCAGATATGCTCTTCTGCACACCTTTGTTATACTGCATGGTTATTTGAGTTACTGTCGCCTCCTTATCAGCTTGTACCAGCCTGGCCATTCTTCTCTGACCTCTCTCATTAACAAGACCTTTTTTGCCCACAGAAGAGCCATTCACTGGAAGTTTTGTTTTTGCACCATTCTCTGTGTGCTCCAGAGACTGTTGTGCTTGAAAATCCTAGGAAATCAGTTTCTGAGCTGTTCAAAACACCCTGTCTAGCACATACAATCATTCCACAGTCAGTTGCTTCTCAATTCTCAATTCTGATAGGTCTGAGCAATATCTGAACCTTTTGACCATGTCTGCATGTTTTTAGGCATGGAGTTGCTGCCACAATTGGCTGATTAGATATTTGCTTTAACGAGCAGGTGTACAACTGTACCTCAGTGGCCATTTAGTGTAGATTTCATTTGAGTCTACTTGATTTATTGGCTTGATTCCAGCAAACCTTGGATATTTTTACATGTGATTTTTTTTAAAAATTGCTACTACAAGAAAATGATGATGCTGAAGCTATGTGAATTCTACAAATGGGTTCCAGTAGTAGTAATAATAATAATAATAATAGTAGTAGTGTGTACTGAGATTAATTACCTTTTTAAAATCATTCTAGCCCTGCCGTATTGAACAGTACTTGCAGGACTCCACAGCATATCCATGTCACTCAAGGTAAGTGACTGGGGCATTCATTTAAAACTATCAAGTCTATAAAATATTTAAAACTATTTAAGTCTGTCATTTCAACTAAAGGTGAGGTACAATAAAGATCTTTCTTGTCCAGAAGACAAAGAGCAGAATTAAGACACTCAGCCCATCAAATCTGCTCTGCCATTCCATTTTGGCTGATCTATTAAACACATTCTCCTGCCTTCTCCCCATAACCTTTGATACCCTGACTAATCAAGAACTTATCAACCTCCGCTTTAAATGTACTCAGTCACTTGGCCTGCATAGCCATCATTGGCAATAAATTCCACAGATTCACCACCCTCTGGCTAAAGAAATTTCCCTTTAACCCTGTTTTAAATGGACTTCTCTATTCTCAGGCTGTGTCCTCTGGTCCTGTACCCACCCATCATGGGAAACATCCTCTCTACATCCAGTCTGTCTTGGCCTTTCAGTACTCAATAGGTTTTAATGAGATTTTCTCTTCCCCTACCCCCACCCACCACTCTTCAAAACTCCAGCGACTACAGGGCCAGAGCCATCAAATGCTGCATATAAGTTAACCTTTTCATTCGTGGCATCACTGCATTGTTGCATCCTTCTCATGAATCTCCTCTGGACCCTCTCCAATGCCGGTGCATCTTAGATAAGGGGCCTAAAACTGCTCTCAATACTCCAAATGCGACATGACCAAATCCCTTATAAGGCCTCTGCATTACATCTGTCCTCTTGTATTCTACTCATCTTGAAATGAGTGCTAACATTGCATTTGATTTCTTTACCATGTCTCAACCTTTAGGGAATCCTGCACGAGGGCTGCCAAGGTCACTTTGCACCTATGATTTTTTTTAGTTTCTCCCCCTGTTTAGAAATTAGTCTATGCTTTAATTCCTTCTACCAAATTGCAAGACCATACACTTCGTGACACGGTATTCCATCTGCCACTTCTTTGCCCATTCTCCTAATATGCAGTCTCCCTGCTTCCTCAACACTCCCTGCCCCTCAACCCATCTTTATATCATCGGCAAACTTGATCACAAAGCCATCAAATGTCTCGGCCTGAAACGTCGACTGCACCTCTTCCTACAGATGCTGCTTGGCCTGCTGCGTTCACCAGCAACTTTGATGTGTGTTGCCATCAAATTTACAAGGATTTTGCTGAGACTTGAGGATCTGAGTTATAGGGAATTCCTTCATCCGAAATCAGTGATGTGAATAGAAGCAGTGCCAATACTAATCCCCGAGGAACAGCCAAACAGAAAAGCCCCCCTTTTCCTGTTAGTCAGCCATTCTTCTATCCATGCTACCATGGTACCCTTCTACCCTTCTATCCATCTTTACCATGGGCTCTTATTTTGCTAAACAACCTCATATGCATCACCTTGTCAAAGGCCTTCTGAAAGTCCAAGTAAACAACATCCACTGACTCTCATTTGTCTATCCTGAATTCCTCAAAGAATTTCAATAGATTTGTTTGGTAAGATTTTTCTAATGGAAACAATGCTAAATTTGACCTATTTTATTATGAGCCTCCAAGTACCATGAAACTTCATCATTAATGATGGACTCTAGCATCTGCCCAACCATTGAAGTTAAGCAAACTAGCCTAAAATTTCTTTTCATCTGTCTGTCTGCCTCCCTCCCTTCTTGAAAAGTGGAATGACTTGCAAATCTCCAGTACTCTAGAACCATTCCAGAATCTAGTGTTTCTTGAAAGATCTTTACTAATGCCTCCACATTCTCTTCAGCTACCTCCTTTCAGAACATGGGGTGTAGTCCACCTGGTCCAGGTAATATATCTACCTTCGGACCTTTCAGATTCCCACTTTCTCCTTAACAGTAGCAGCTACATTCACTTCTGCCCCCTGACATTTGAATTTCTGGCATACTATTGGCGTCTTCCACAGTGAAGACTGACGCAAAATATGTGTTATGTTTGTCCATGTGTCTTTATCACTCATTGCCACTCCATTGTCATTTTCCATTAGTCCAATATCTACTGTTCCTTCTCTTTTCTTATTTATATATCTGAAAAAGCTTTTAGTATCCTGTGTTATATTATTGACCAGTTTACATTCGTATTTCATCTTTTCTCTCCTTAAATGCTTTTTAGTTGCCTTCTGTTAGGGTTCCCCTGTGGCCATTCCCCTCAACAACAAGTATACTGCATTGGATACTGTTGGGGGGGATGATTTACCTGGGACAAGCTGCAGCAGCCAGCTCTCTGGCACTTAGTCTGGTTCTGCAGTGCAGAAGGGAGGGTGGAAAAAGAGGAGAGTGGTAGTGATAGGGGACTCGATAGAGGTACAGATAGGAGGTTCTGTGGTCGTGACAGAGAATCCAGGATGGTTTATTGCCTCCAGGGTGCCAGGGTCAAGGATGTCTCTGATCGCTTGCATGACATTCTGAAGTGGGAGGGTGATCAGCCAGATGTCGTGGTGCACATCGGTACCAATGACATAGCAAGGAAGAGTGAGGAGGTCCCGGAGAGTGAATATAGAGAGCTTGGTAGGAAATTGAAAAGCAGGACCTCCAGGGTGGTAATCTCAGGATTGCTACCTGTGCTACGTGCCAGTGAGGATAAGAATAGGATGCTCTGGAGGATGAACAAGTGGCTGAGGAACTGGTGTAGGGGGCAGGGTTTCAGATTTCAGGATCATTGGAACCTCTTCTGGGGCAGGTGGGACCTGTACAAGAGAGATGGGTTACACTTGAACTACAAGGGGACCAATATCCTTTCAGGAAGGTTTGTTAGTGCTGTTGGGGAGGCTTTAAACTAGATTTGCAGGGGAATGGGAACCAGAGTGCCAGAGCTGACAGTGGGGCTGGGGTGAAAATAAATGATGTTAAAAGTTCAAGCAAAGCCGCAAATAGAAAGGTTGTGAGTGGTGGTAAAAATCTTCTGAGGTGTATCAATGCTAGGAGTATTGCGGGGAAGGCAGATGAGTTGAGGGTGTGGATTGACATGTGGAATTGTGACGTTATAACAATTAGTGAAACTTGGCTACAGGAGGGGCGGGACTGGCAGCTTAATATTCCAGGGTTCCGATGTTTCAGATGTGATAGAGGCAGAGGAATGAAAGGTGGGGGGTAGCATTGCTTGTCAGGGAAAATGTTACAGCAGTGCTCAGGCAGGACAGATTAGAGGGCTTGTCTACTGAGTCCTTGTGGGAGGAGCTGAGAAACAGGAAAGGTATGGCTACATTAGTGGGGTTGTATTATAGACCACCCAATAGTCAGCAAGAATTGGAGGAGCAAATCTGCAGAGAGATAGCAGGCAACTGCAGGAAACATAAAGTTGTGGTGGTAGGGGATTTTAATTTTCCACATATTGATTAGGACTCCCATACTGTTAGGGGTCTAGGTGGGTTAGAGTTTGTAAAATGTGTTCAGGAAAATTTTCTGAGTCAATATATAGAGGTACCAACTAGAGGGGATGCAATATCAGATCTCCTATTAGGAAATGAGTTAGGACAAGTGACGGAAGTGTGTGTAGGGGAGCACTTTGGTTCCGGTGAGCATAACACCATTAGTTTCAACTTGATCATGGATAAAGATAGATCTGGCCCTAGGGTTGAGGTTCTAAACTGGAAGAAGGCCAAATTTGAAGAAATGAAAAAGGATCTAAAAAGTGTAGATTGGGACAGGTTGTTCTCTGGTAAGGATGTGATAGGTAAGTGGGAAGTCTTCAAAGGAGAAATTTTGAGAGTGCAGAGCTTGTATGTTCCTGTCAGGATTAAAGGCAAAGTGAATAGGAATAAGGAACCTTGGTTCTCAAGGGATATTGCAACTCTGATAAAGAAGAAGAGAGAGTTGTATGACATGTATAGGAAACAGGAAGTAAATGCGGTGCTTGAGGAGTATAAAAAGTGCAAGAAAATACTTAAGGTAATCAGGAGGGCTGAAAGAAGTCACGAGGTTGCCTTGGCAGTCAAAGTGAAGGATAATCCAAAGAGCTTTTACAGGTATATTAAGAGTAAAAGGATTGTAAGGGATAAAATTGGTCCTCTTGAAGACCAGAGTGGTCGGCAATGTGCGGAACCAAAAGAAATGGGGGAGATCTTAAATGGGTGTTTTACGTCTGTATTTACTAAGGAAACTGACATGAAGTCTATGGAATTAAGGGAAACAAGTAGTGAGATCATGGAAACTGTACAGATTGAAAAGGAGGAGGTGCTTGCTACCTTGAGGCAAATTAAAGTGGATCAATCCCCAGGATCTGACAGGGTATTCCCTCAGACCTTGAAGGAGACTAGTGTTGAAATTGCAGGGGCCCTGGCAAATATATTTAAAATGTCGGTGTCTACGGGTGAGGTGCCGGAGGATTGGAGAATGGCTCATGTTCCGTTGTTTAAAAAAGGATTGAAAGTAATTTGGGAAATTATAGGCTGGTAAGTTTGACGTCGGTAGTGGGTAAGTTATTGGAGGGAGTACTAAGAGACAGAATCTACAAGCATTTGCATAGACAGGGATTTATTAGGGAGAGTCAACATGGCTTTGTGCGTGGTAGGTCATGTTTGACCAATCTATTGGAATTTTTCGAGGAGGTTACCAGGAAAGTGGATGAAGGGAAGGCAGTGGATGTTGTCTACATGGACTTCAATAAAGTCTTTGACAGGGTCCCGCATGGGAGGTTAGTTAGGAAAATTCAGTCGCTAGGTATACATGGAAAGGTGGTAAATTGGATTAGACATTGGCTCAATGGAAGAAGCCAAAGAGTGGTAGTAGAGGATTGCTTCTCAGAGTGGAGGCCTGTGACTAGTGGTGTGCCACAAGGATCAGTGCTGGGTCCATTGTTATTTGTCATCTATATCAATGATCTGGATGATAATGTGGTAAATTGGATCAGCAAATTTGCTGATGATACAAAGATTGGAGGTGTAGTGGACAGTGAGGAAGGTTTTCAAAGCTTGCAGAGGGATTTGGACCAGCTGGAAAAATGGGCTGAAAAATGGCAGATGGAGTTTAATACAGGCAAGTGTGAGGTATTGCACTTTGGAAGGACAAACCAAGGTGGAACATACAGGGTAAATGGTAAGGCACTGAGGAGCGCAGTAGAACAGAGGGATCTGGTAATAGATACAAAATTCCCTAAAAGTGGTGTCACAGGTAGGTAGGGTCATAAAGAGAGCTTTTGGTACCTTTGTTAATCAAAGTATTGAGTATAAGAGCTGGAATGTTATGATGAGGTTGTATAAGGCATTGGTGAGGTGAATCTGGAGTATTGTGTTCAGTTTTGGTCATTAAATTACAAGAAGGATATTAATAAGGTTGAAAGAGTGCAGAGAAGGTTTACAAGGATGTTGCCAGGACTTGAGAAACTCAGTTACAGAGAAAGGTTGAATAGGTTAGGACTTTATTCCCTGGAACGTAGAAGAGTGAGGGGAGATTTGATAGAGGTATATATAATTATGATGGGTATAGATAGAGTGAATGCAACCTGGCTTTTTCCACTGAGGCAAGGGGAGAAAAAAACCAGAGGACATGGGTTAAGGATGAAGGGGGATAAGTTTAAAGGGAACATTAGGGGGGACTTCTTCACACAGAGAGTGGTGGGAGTGTGGAATGAGCTGCCAGATGAAGTGGTAAATGCGGGTTCTTTTTTAACATTTAAGAATAACTTGGACAGATACATGGATGGGAGGTGTATGGAGGGATATGGTCTGTGTGCAGGTCAGTGGGACTAGGCAGAAAATGGTTTGGCACAGCCAAGAAGGGCCAAAAGGCCTGTTTTTATGCTGTAGTTTTTCTATGGTTTCTAAAAGCTTCCCAATCCTGTAATTTCCCCCTAATTTTTGCTATATTGTAGCCCTCGCTTTTGCTTTTATGCTCTCTTTGACCTCTTTTTCCTCAACCTTCCTTAAGGATATGTCTTCATCCTTGGGATGTATCTACCTTGCTCCTTTCAAATTGACGTTAGAAACTTCAACCATTGCTGCTGTGCCTTCATCCCTGCTAGTGTCCCCTTCCAAATAATTTTGGCCAGCTCCCTTCTAGTGCCTCTGTAATTCGCTTTGTAATACTGATATATCAGATGTTATCTTCTCCCTTTCAAACTGCAGAGTGCATTCTATCATATTATAATCACTGCCTCCTAAGGGTTCCTTTACCTTGTACTTACTAATTAAATCTGGTACCAGATTTGCCTTTTGCCCTAGTGGGCTTGACCACAAGCTGCTCTAAAAAACCTTCTCGTAGGCATTTTATAAATACCCTCTCTTGGGATCGGCAGATATCACTGAAACTTGGCTGATAGAAGTTCACAGTTGGGAGCTTACAGGCAAGTAGGCAAAGGGTGTGGGGTGACTTGGTAGAAATTGAATTTAATCCTTAGAAAGAAGTAACATACTGTAGGATTGGAATGTGTAGAATACTTGTGGGTAGAGTAAGAAACTGCAAGGATAAAAAAGGAGATGAGTTATTAACTTCAAACTTCCTGCATAATCAAAGGAGGAGGTCCTGAAGAGAGATTTCCAGGAGTTAGGAAGGAAGCTAAGAAGCAGGACCTCCAGGGTAGTAATCTCGGGATTGCTACATGTGCCACGTGCTAGTGAGGGCAAGAATAGTAGGATCAAGCAGATGAATGCGTGGCTGAGAGACTGGTGCAGGGGGCAGGGCTTCAGATTCTTGGATAATTGGGATCTCTTCTGGGGGAAGTTTGACCTGTTCAAAAAGGACAGGTTACACCTGAACCCGAAGGGGACCAATATCCTGGCGGGAAAGTTTAATAGAGCTGTTAGGGAGGGTTTAAACTAATTTGGCAGGGGGATGGGAACCAGAATGACAGAGCAGAGGAAGAAGAAAACAGAAATAAATCTAAGATAGTGAGCAGTACAGATGTCAGGAAAGACAGGCAGGTGATGGGGCAAATTTGTAGCCATTGGGATGAGTTGCAGTAAAATCAAAGCGAAAAGTATCAAATACTGGTCTTAAGATGTTATACTTAAATGCACGCAGCATAAGGAATAAGGTGGATGATCTTGTCGTACAGCTACAGATTGGCAGGTATGATATTGTGGCCATCACTGAGACGTGGCTAAAGGATGCATGTCTCTGAGAGCTGAACATCCAAGGATACATGGTGTATAGGAAGGTAGGCAGAGGGGGAGGCGTGGCTTTATTGGTAAGAAATGATATTAAATCATTAGGAAGAGGTGATATAGGATCGGAAGGTGCAGAATCTTTATGGGTTGAGCTAAGAAATCGCAGGGGTAAAAGGACCCTGATGGCAGTTATTTATAGGCCTCCAAACAGCTGCAGGGATGTGGACTACAAATTACAACAGGAAATAGAAAAGGCTTGTCAGAAGGGCAGTGTTATGATAATTGTGGGGGATTTTAACATGCGAGTGGATTGGGAAAATCAGGTCTGCACAAGTTAGAAAATTTGTAGAATGTCTGCGAGATGGCTTTTTAGAACAGCTTGTTGTTGAGCCCACTAGGGGATCAGCTGTACTGGATTGGGTATTATGTAATGAACCGGAGGTGATTAGAGAGATTGAGGTGAAGGAACCCTGAGGAGGCAGTGACCATAACTTGATTGAGTTCACTGTAAAATTTGAAAAAGGGAAGCCGAAATCTGATGTGTCGGTATTTCAGTGGAGTAAAGGAAATTACAGTGGCATGAGAGAGGAACTGGCCAAAGTTGACTTGAAAGGGACACTGGCGGGAAAGACGGCAGAACAGCAGTGGCTGGAGTTTATGCGAGAAGTGAGGAAGATGCAAGACAGGTATATTCCAAAAAAGAAGTTTTCTAATGGAAAAAGGATGCAACCGTGTCTGACAAGAGAAGTCAAAACCAAAGTTAAAGCAAAGGAGAGGGCATACAAGGAAGCAAAAATTAGTGGGAAGACAGAGGATTGGGAAGTTTTTAAAACCTTACAAAAGGAAACTAAGAAGGTCATTAAGAGGGAAAGGATTAACTATGAAAGGAAGCTAGCAAATAATATCAAAGAGGATACTAAAAGCTTTTTCAAGTACATAAAGAGTAAAAGACAGGTGGGAGTAGATATAGGACCGATAGAAAATGATGCTGGAGAAATTGTAATGGAAGATAAGGAGATGGCAGAGGAACTGAACAAGTATTTTGCATCAGTCTTCACTGAGGAAGACATCAGCAGTATACCGGTATACCAGACACTCAAGGATGGCAGGGAAGAGAAGTGTGCGCAGTCACAATTACGACAGAGAAAGTACTCAGGAAGCTGAATAGTCTAAAGGTAGATAAATCACCCAGACCAGATGGAACGCACCAGCGTGTTCTGAAGGAAATAGCTGTGGAGATTGCAGAGGCATTAACGATGATCTTTCAAAAGTCGATAGGTTCTGGCATGGTTCCGGAGGACTGGAAGATTGCAAATGTCACTCCGCTATTTAAGAAGGGGGCAAGGAAGCAAAAAGGAAATTATAGACCTGTTAGCTTGACATTGGTGGTTGGGAAGTTGTTGGAGTTGATTGTCAAGGATGAGGTTACAGAGTACCTGGAGGCATATGACAAGATAGGATTCCTTAAAGGAAAGTCCTGCCTGACAAACCTATTATAATATTTTGAGGAAATTACCAGTAATCTAGACAAGGGAGATGCAGTGGATGTTGTATATTTGGACTTTCAGAAGGCCTTTAACAAGGTGCCACACATGAGGCTACTTAAAAAGATAAGAGCCCATGGAATTACAGGAAAGTTACATATGTGGATAGAGCGTTGGCTGATTGGCAGGAAACAGAGAGTGGGAATAAAGGGATCCTATTCTGGTTGGCTGCTGGTTACCAGTGGTGTTCCACAGGGGTCTGTGTTGGGGCCGCTTCTTTTTGCATTGTACATCAACGATTTGGATTATGGAATAGATGGCTTTGTGGCTAAGTTTGCTGACGATACGAAGATAGGTGGAGGGGCCGGTAGCGCTGAGGAAACGGAGAGTCTGCGGAGAGACTTGGATAGATTGGAAGAATGGGCAAAGAAGTGGCAAATGAAGTACAATGTTGGAAAGTATATGGTTATGCACTTTGGCAGAAGTAATAAACGGGCAGACTGTTATTTAAATGGGGAAAGAATTCAAAGTTCTGAGATGCAATGGGACTTGGGAGTCCTCGTACAGGATGCCCTTAAGGTTAACCTCCAGGTTGAGTCGGTAGCGAAGAAGGCAAATGCAATGTTGGCATTCATTTCTAGAGAAATAGAGTATAGGAGCAGGGATGTGATGTTGAGGCTCTATAAGGCACTGGTGAGACCTCACTTGGAGTACCGTGGGCAGTTTTGGTCTCCTTGTTTAAGAAAGGATGTGCTGACATTGGAGAGGGCACAGAGAAGATTCACTAGAATGATTCTGGGAATGAGAGGGTTAACATATGAGGAACGTTTGTCTGCTCTTGGACTGTATTCCTTGGAGTTTAGAAGAATGAGAGGAGACCTTATAGAAACATTTCGGATGTTGAAAGGCATGGACAGAGTGGATGTGGCAAAGTTGTTTCCCATGATGGGGGAGTCTAGTACGAGAGGGCATGACTTAAGGATTGAAGGGCGCCCATTCAGAACAGAGATGCGAAGAAATTTCTTTAGTCAGAGGGTGGTGAGTCTATGGTATTTGTTGCCACAGGCAGCAGTGGAGGCCAAGTCATTGGGTGTATTTAAGGCAGAGATTGATAGGTATCTGCGTAGCCAGGGCATCAAAGGTTATGGTGAAAAGGCAGGGAAGTGGGACTAAATGGGAGAATGGATCAGCTCATGATAAAATGGCGGAGCAGACTCGATGGGCCGAATGGCCGACTTCTGCTCCTTTGTCTTATGGTCTAATCACTCAGAGTTGAACTGCACATGCATGTAACGAGAGCTGCATAACTCATCTCCTCCTACCTTAGGCCATGAGCTTATCAATCACCCCTGCTGTGGACCGCTTCTACAAAGAAGGGATCCGTATGCGCCACTACAGCTGGACTAAGTGTGTAAATGTAGGAGGGGACTATGTTGAAAAATACATGTGTTAGGTTTTCTAAAATTCACTCCTACCTTGGGTCACGAACTTATCAATCACCCCTCATATATAATCATTCCTGTCCTGACTAGTATGTGGCACTGGGAGTAGTCCAGAGATTACTACCTTGGAGGTGCTGTTTTTCAGCCTTATCCTAACTCCCTATACACACTGCGTAGGACCACTTTACCATTTCTCCCTATGTCATTGGTGCCAATGTACACCATGACCTCTGACTACTCACCCTCCCTCTTGAGAATCTTCTGCAGCTGCTCTGAGACGTCCTGGACCCTAGCATCTGGGAGGCAGCACGCAGTCCTTGGAGGCCACAGAGTCTGCTGTTTGTTCCCCCTAACTATTGAGTCTCCTATCATTGTTCTGCCTGACTTTCCCCTTCCCTACTGAGCTGGCAGCACTGTTAGTGGCCTGTTGTTGCTGCTGTGCCCTGATGGGTCATTCCTCCCCCAGCAGTATCCAGAGGAGTATACTTGTTACTGGGGGCCATGGCCACAGAGGAGCCCTGTACTGACTGCATACTCTCCTTACTTCTGGTGGCTACCCATCTACCTTCTGAAGCCTGTACTCTGGGTGTGACCACCTCAGTAAAAGTCTCATCTCTGTGGTTTTCAGTCTCCCAGATGACTTCGTCAGTCTGGAGCTGAAGTTTCTTAAATAGATCACAGCTTTTCACACGGGCAATGTACCAACTAAAATTGAATACTCTACAATTTTCAGAAAAAAAATTCTAACAGAGTTACAAAATGCTCATAACTTCATTAAATGTTTAATTCCAGATGATAGAAGTTCGTTTTTCAGTCCTCCAGCAGCAAATAAGGTAAGGATTTTTAAAAATTTGGTTTTTCTGTTTAATTTTGTATTTCAAGGGAAAATATTGAAATCTTTTTTCTAAACCAGGTCATGTCAGAACAGATTTTAGAAAGCCTTGGAGCTGAAATGGATCCAGACATGTCTTGGACTAGTTCATTAGCAACTCCTCCATCATTAACTCCAACTGTTATTATTTGTAAAGGTGAGCTTACAAAATAAATTTTCACCTTGATTGGAGACAAAGTAATCATTTGAAAAGAATTAGTAAAAGCTTTAGTGTTGATAGTTTTTATTAATGTTTTGAAATTGAATTTACAGATACTTGGTTATGACTACTGGATTTTGTACCCATGCTCTGAAATGTTCTTTGGTGTCTTGAAAATTTAACAACTCTTTACATTATAGAAAAATAATACTCTTGAATAAACTGGCAATGCTGGCAAAATCAATACAGGTTTCCCCCGCCATCCAAAGGTAGAGCATTCCTATGAAACGGTTCGTAAGCCGGAATGTCGTAAAGCGAAGAAGCAATTACCATTTATTTATATGGGGAAAATTTGTGAGCGTTCGCAGACCCAAAAATAACCTACCAAATCATGCCAAATAGCACATAAAACCTAAAATAACAGTAACATATAGTAAAAGCAGAAATGATATGATAAATACACAGCCTATATAAAGTAGAAATACTTTTCTACAATCATTGCCGCCACTGTTCTCTGTAGCAAAATTCTCCGTAGCAATCACCTCTGATCTGGGCCGACAATTACGTGCTGGGCGGCACCTAATTAATTAGCTTGTTTATTTCTGCTTTTTTCTTAAAGACATGCTGGATGCCTCCCGGCTACCGTTGCATTCTCCGTGAATCGGTATCTGTCCATGGCCCAGGGGTTGGGACCACTGGGGTGGTGGGACACGGGGGTGTCATCTCATCGTTGATCAGGGCAGGCAGGTTATCTTCTTCTATGTCTGCCTGCTCGATGGCGAAGGTCGAGGTTCGTCGTCTGCTGTGGCTGATGTGGAAGGCTTGAAAAACGACAGTATGCTTGACTGCTAGCCTCGTGCATTTTTCTACCATACAGTTCTTTGTAAACCATCCTGCAAATATGCCCTAAACTGACGTACCCTTTCAAAGTTAAAGTCGTACTTTATCATTGCATGAAAATCTCATGCAGTTGCTTCACGTTCAGTTTCTGGACGACTTCACTTTCGCTACTGCATTCAGTTTTGATTGTTATCCTTTCCTCTTCCAATTGTATCAGCTCTTCATCTATCAGTTCTTGGTCATGGGATGCCAGAACCTCTTCAACATCATCTTCGTCAACTTCCACAAGCCAAACTCACTTTGTCCTTACTTCGTTCACCAGGATCGAAACGCTTAATTATGTCTAGTTTTACACTAAGTGTAACATCCTTACGAGCTCTTTTAGGCTTTTCTGATACCTTACAACTCATCTTGCTAACGGCTGCTCACAGGCACGTGTTTAAGCAATGCCGGCTAGAATGCCGTTCCGAATCCGCGGGAGAGTGGCTGCTCGGTGCGTGCGCTGCCTTTTATTGCGCACTGCTTTTTTTTTCACGTGCTGCTTTTTTCGTAACAGTGGAAACACCTTCTGTTAGCGAAAACAGGTAACTAATGTAGGTCTTTCGTAACAGTGAGGTTTTGTAAAGCGAACGTTCGAAAAGCGGGGGACACCTGTAAATTAAATATTTATAGATTATGGTCAAAGCAATATTTAGAGTTTTGTTGGATTGGTGAAGCTAATGCTTCACTTCTGAAGTCTTGAGACTTGCTGAAGAAAGGGTGGCACATCTTCTATTCCTACACTACACTTCACAGTTGACCATACTGTAGTGTAGAGTAATAGGATCGTAGCCTTGGGCTGAGATCCAAGGCCTCTCTTCCTGCTGATGAAGAAAAAGGCAATGGTGAGGTAGGCATTCTGCCTTCCAAAGAAGAGTTGGTGTGTGGAACTGGACAAATTCCAGCATGATGTCATAAAAACTAAATTATCTTCAAATGATAATCTTCTGGTTAAGTCTGCTTATTTTTCTTTTAAATGTTATATGTTCCTTAATATTTAAACAGTAATCTGAACTATTCTAGTTTTTTTTTTCCAATGAATATTTTTAACTTCAGTAAAGGTAATCCAGAACAGTATTATAAGTGAAGATTACCTAATGAAATAAAAATCTAGAAAACTGTATTAAAAAATAAGGATAAGGATAATGTGGATATCTCCCTTTCATTTTGACCAGAGGGAAAATCTATTGATGAACAAAATAAATGATGCATTTGAGAAAAGCTGGAGATTTCTTCAGAAGATATACAGTATTTGCCATGGCCAACAAAATGACAGTTGATTGTGTTAGGTGCTTGACTAATTGACTTGTATTTCCTTCATCTTGGCCCGAAACTTTGACTATTTACTCTTTTCCAGAGGTGTTGCCTGGCCTGCTGAGTTCCTCCAGCATTGTGTGTGTGTGTATGTTGCTTTCAAATTTAATGTGCTAGTTTATTTAGAGAATATTTCATATCTGCCTGTCTTTAACAAAACTAGGTTAATTTTCTTTACAGAAGGAAGGCTGTGACAATAATGAAGACATTTTAACTCTAATGAATGGCTATGGATGAATTAAGTGGGGATAAGGTGTTAATAGTAATATGAATACAGAGGAGATCAGGAAAAACTCAGGGCTTTGTGCCAGGCAAATAAACTCTTCCTCAGTATCAACAAGACAAAGGAGATGGTTATTCAGAAGAACTCACACCCCTTTACATCAGGAGCAAGCAGCAAGCAGTTTTAAGCTACTAAGAGTTCACATCTTGTACAACCTCTCATGGTCCCAGAACACATTCTTCACAAACAGAAAAGCTCACCAACATCTCTACTTTCTGAGGAGCCTCAAGAAAGCTGAACTGTCCACATCTATACTTTTTATAGAATCTATACATTCTGTCCACATCAGATATGCTGTCTTTTATATAATGACAGGGCGGGTGCGATAGGGTCTTTTAAGAGACTCCTGGATAGATACATGAAGCTTAGAAAAATAGAGGCCTATGGGTAACCCTGGGTAATTTCTAAGGTAAGGACATGTTCGGCACAGCTTTGTGGGACGAAGGGCCTGTATTGTGCTGTAGGTTTTCTATGTTTCTATTCTACAGATTTGAATTGAATTGACTTTATTTCTTACATCCTTCATACATGAGGAGTGAAAATCTTTGTTACGTCTCCATCTAAATGTGCAATTTATAGTAATTTGTAATAAATAGTATGTACAACAGGACAGTCAATATAGCATAGAAATACAATCGTATCAGCGTGAATTAATCAGTCTGATGGCCTGGTGGAAGAAGTCCCGGAGCCTGTTAGTCTTGGCTTTAGTGCTGTGGTACTGTTTCCCAGGTGGTAGCAGCTGGAACAGTTTGTGGTTGCATGTCTTGGGTCCCCAATGATCCTTTGGGCCCTTTTTACACACCTGTTTATGTAAATGTCCTGAATAGTAGGGAAGTTCACATCTACAGATGTGCTTTGCTATCTGCACCACTCTGCACAGTCCTGCGATTGAGAGAAGTACAGTTCCCGTGCCAGGCAGTGATGCAGCCAGTCAGAGTGCTCTCAATTGTGCTCCTGTAGAAAGTCCTTAAGATTTGGCAACTCGTGCCAAACTTCTTCAACTGTCTTGAGGTGAAAGAGACTATACAATGGGTAGTCAGACCTGCCTGAAGCATCACCGGTACCAGCTTAATCGCCGTCAAGGACATACATACATGTTATGTGTATATAACATCATGAAGGATCTCTCCAACACTGCTCATGGACTCCTTGCTCCCGTCAAGGAGGAGGCTATGTAGCATCCACGCAAGGACCACCAGACTCCTAGTTTATTTCTCCATGCAGTAAGGCTGATCAACACCTTCACCCAGTAACCAACCCCTTCACACTCTTCAACCATCACTACTTTTATCATTTCCAGGCAGTCATTTTATGTACAGACTGTCCTTTGCCTAACATCACTTTATGCACGTGCAGTTAATCTAGGAAGGTGGATGATGTGCTGCACATGTGGTACATGCTGCCTTTCGCTAACTTCCCCGTGATTGAGGAAGAGACCTTTGGCCCTTCTCCCACTGAGTCAGGTGTAGTGGGGAGGGTTAGCTGTGGGCAGTCTGAGTTATGGCAGGATCAGGAAGGAAAAGAAGCGGGGCGCTGGACACAGGACAGGGGGCTCGGAGCTGTAATGGTGGCCTGAGTGAGAGAGAAGTTGGCAAGCAGGCCCGAGGTATCCCTAGTAATGCCTGAGTCTTTTGGGTTTAGGTGAGGGGGTACGGTGGTCTCAGAGGGTTAAGAAGCTCCCAGATAGGTTGGCCTATGTAGCGCCCGTGGAACGGGTGTAAGGTCCACTGTTTGGGGAGCACTGTCACTGTGTGTATCTGTGTATGTGTGTGTTGTGTCTGTAGGACTGGTTGGTGAGTTATGTAGAAGTCATGAGGACATGACTTTATTTGGTGGGGGGGAGAGTGTAAGGGGGTTTCGTCTCTTATGTTACTGTGTAGGCTAATTAAAATGGCTTCTTTGTTACGTTATACTTGGGAATGCTTCTTTGTTATGTTAAACGCTGAGAAAGTTTTTGTGCTAGCAGCTTGTTTTGGTTTAGAGTGTGATAAGAATATGTTACGAACCAATTGGGATAGTTATGTTTTTGGTGTATTTGAAGATACTGTATGCGCGGGGTTTGGGGGCAGAAGGCGGAAGAGAGAGAGGATGGACCAGGTGCTGTGATGTCCGCTAACGGGGTCGGACCCCGAGGAAAAGCACAAAAACTTTCTCAGCGTTTAACATAACAAAGAAGCATTCCCCAAGTATAACATAACAAAGAAGCCATTTTAATTAGCCTACACAGTAACATAAGAGACGAAACCCCCTTACATATGTAAGCTATCTTGTGCATTTATACTATTGGTGCTTTTCACATCTGGGGTAACAATTATTTGTTCTTCTTTACACTTGTGTATTGGAAACAACATTAAACAATCATGAATCTTGATGATTGGAGACTTTCATCACATTCAGTGCTTTTACAGTGCTTGTCTGGTTTGCTGAGCAAGGCCAAAGAGACTGAACCTTCATTTTGATTGGTCTAAACTTTCACATTGACAAAAAATTAAGGTTTAAAAACTTATTATAATGTGATGATTTTTATTTTTGGTGACATTTTGGCTATCACTACCACAGATCTACAGTAGATGTAGATGCGAAAGGATTTAGAAGGAGGGGATTGGGAAAATTTGTTTTATGGGAAGGATGTAACAGAGAAATGGAGGATATTTAAAGGTGAAATGTTGAGGGTACAGAATCTTCTATGTTCCTGTTAAATTGAAAGGAAAGGTTAAAAGTTTGAGAGAGCCATAGTTTTCAAGAGATATTAGAAACTTGGTTCAGAAAAAGAGAGGGATCTTCAATAAGGCAGCTTGGAGTAAATGAGGTACTCGAGGAATATAAAGAATGTAAAAAGAATCTTAAGAAAGAAATTAGAAAAGCTAAAAGAAGATATGAGGCTGCTTTGGCAAGTAAGGTGAAAATAAATCCAAAGGGTTTCTACAGTTATGTTAGTGGCAAAAGGATAGTGAGGGATAAAATTGGTCCCTTGGAGAATCAAAGTGGACGGCTATGTGCGGAGCCAAAAGAGATGGGGGAGATTTTGAACAATTTATTTTCATCGGTATTCACTAAGGAGAAGGATATTGAATTGTGTAAGGTAAAGGAAACAAGTAGGGTAGTTATGGAAAGTATGACAATTATAGAAGAGGAAGTACTGGCACTTTTAAGGAATATAAAAGTGGATAAGTCTCTGGGTCCGGACAAGATATTCCCTAGGACCTTGAGGGAATTTAGTGTAGAAATAACAGGGGCTCTGACAGAAATATTTCAAATGTCATTAGAAACAGGGATGGTGCCGGAGGATTGGCGTATTGCTCATGTGGTTCCATTGTTTAAAAAGGGTTCTAAGAGTAAACCTGGCAATTATTGGCCTGTGAGTTTGACGTCTGTGGTGGGTAAATTGATGGGAAGTATTCTTAGAGATGGTATATATAATTATCTGGATAGACAGGGTCTGATTAGGAACAGTCAACATGGATTTGTGCGTGGAAGGTCATGTTTGACAAATCTTATTGAATTTTTTGATGAGGTTACTAAGAAAGTTGACGAGGGTAAAGCGGTGGATGTTGTCTATATGGACTTTAGTAAGGCCTTTGACAAGGTTCCACATGGAAGGTTAGTTAGGAAGGTTCAATCGTTAGGCATTAATATGGAAGTAGTAAAGTGGATTCAGCAGTGGCTAGATGGGAGACGCCAGAGAGTAGTGGTGGATAACTGTGTGTCAGATTGGAGGATGGTGTGCCTCAGGGATCTGTACTGGGTCCAATGTTCTTTGTAATATATATTAATGATCTGGATGATGGAGTGGTAAATTGGATTAGTAAGTATGCAGATGATACTAAGATAGGTGTTGTGGATGATGAGGTAGGTTTACAAAACTTGCAGAGAGATTTAGGACAGTTAGAAGAGTGGGCTGAAAGATGGCAGATGGAGTTTAATGCAGAAAAATGTGAGGTGCTACATTTTAGTAGAACTAATCAAAATAGGACATACATGGTAAATGGTAGGGCATTAAAGAATGCTGTAGAACAGAGGGATCTAGGAATAATGGTGCATAGTTCCCTGAAGATGGAATCTCATGTGGATAGGGTGGTGAAGAAAGCTTTTGGTTTGCTGGCCTTTATTAATTAGAGCATTGAGTATAGGAGTTGGGATGTAATGTTGAATTTGTATAAGGCATTGGTAAGGCCAAATCTGGAGTATTGTGTACAGTTCCGGTCACCGAATTATAGGAACGATGTCAATAAAATTGAGAGAGTACAGAGGAGGTTTACTAAAATGTTGCCTTGGTTTCATCTCCTAAGTTACAGAGAAAGGTTGAACAAGTTAGGTCTTTATTCTTTAGAGCGTAGAAGGTTGAGGGGGGGACTTGATAGAGGTGTTTAAAATTATGAGGGGGATTGATAGAGTTGACGTGGTTAGACTTTTTCCATTGAGAGTGGGGAAGATTCAAACAAGAGGACATGGGTTGAGAGTTAGAGGACAAAAGTTTAGGGGGAACTTCTTTACTCAGAAAGTGGTAGCTGTGTGGAATGAGCTTCTAGCAGAAGTGGTTGAGGCAGGTTCTATGTTGTCGTTCAAAGTTAAATTGGACAGATATATGGACAGGAAAGGAATGGAGGGTTATGGGTTGAGTGCAGGTCGGTGGGACTAGGATAGGGTAAGAGTTCGGCACGGACTAGAAGGGCCGAGATGGCCTGTTTCCATGCTGTAATTGTTATATGGTTATATAGATGCAAGATCATTGGCTTGCCAGTCGGCCTTGGATCACCTGGACAGTAATAATACTTGGAGCAGGCTGCTGTTTATTGACTACTGCTCAGCGTTCAACACAATCATACCCTCAGTTATAATTAAAAAGCTCCAAAACCTGGGCCTGTATACCTCCCTCTGCAACTGGATACTTGATTTCCTCCTCCAGAGACAATAGACTGAGGATCAGAAATAATATCTCCTCCTCGCTGAAAATCAACAATGGCGCATGTCATGGATGCCCATTGTTCTACTTTCTCGACACCCACAACTATATAGCTAGGCACAGCTCAAACACAATCTATAAATTTGCCAACAACCCAATTATTGGCAGAACTTCGTATGGTGATAAGGTGTACAGGTGTGAGATGGATCAGCTAATTGAGCGCTGTTTCAAAAAGAATTTTGCACTCAGTGTCAGTAAAAGCAAAGAATTGATTGTGGACATGTCAAGGGAAAATGCCAGTCCTCATCGAGTGATCAGAAGTGGAAAGGGTAAGCAGTTTCAAGTTCCTAGGTGTCAGCATCTCTGAGGATCTGTCCTGGGCCAAGCATTGATGCAATTGCACAGAAGGCACAACAGCAGCTATATTTCCTTGGGAGTTTGAGGAGAATTGGTATGTTACCAATGACACTTGCAAATTTCTACAGATGTACACTGGAGAACTTTCTGACTGATCAGACAAAGCTACAGTAAGTTGTAAACTTGGCAAGCTCCATCATGGGCACTAGCCTCCCCTACCCTCAAGGACATCTTCAAAAGGAGATCCCTTGAAGGTGGTATCCATCGTTAAGGGAGCCTATCACCATGGACGTGCCCTCTTGGTGCTACCAACAAGAAGGTTGTACAGGAGCTTGAAGACACACACTCAGTGTTTCAGAAACAGCTTTTCCCCTCTGCCATCAGATTTCTGAATGGTCCGTGAACCCTTGTATACTCTTCAATATTTTCTGTGCTTATCATAATTTATAGCTTTTATTACTATGTATTGCAATGTACTGCAGTCACAAAACAACAAGTTTCACGACATGCAAGTGATACTAAAACTTTCTGATGGTTTTTGAACACTTTTTTTTCTTTGTTCAATTCTTCTCCATGTTGCCTTTTCGTTATAGGTAATTTCCTGAGTGAACTGACTGATTACCAATTTTGTTACATCTTTATAACTGCCTTATTGCATGAAATCTATTTGCTATTTTCCACCAGGCCCATGCATCACATTTATAGTTTAATTCTACTTTATTATTTGATAATATTTGGATTTCCCTGTCTTGCAATGTTTTGTTTTCACCTTCTGTGGCCAATAGTTCTTGAAGTCTGCTTCAGTTAGATGCGTTTTTCAATTGCTTTGTCTTAAGAATATTTGCCTTTGTCTTAATTTTTCTCAATTTCATTAATTTTATATTTGTCCTCCTAAAGTTTGCTATTCTAATTTAGTTTTCCATGACTCCTGAACTCCAGTATTTCTATCCCTTCTATATATTTCCTTCACTTGACAATTGATTGTTCCCACTTTTACAATCCAAGATGCTTTTCTAACTTCATTTCTTATGGATGTAGTATTAAAATTCTGTTCAATGGTGTTCAGTTGTTTGCAAATGTTACCTTAATTACGTCAGTCAGATGTATTTTTTTTAAATAGAAAGGTTGGCAATTAAGTTCATGCTTATAAACTGGAATGTGACGTCAAGAATGTGGTTACTTTTGTGTTCAGCATATGACATTCTGCAATATGCTGTCAATAGATTCACTATTTCTTTTCGGTGTGCATGTCTCCAAATTATGTGAATTTATTTTTCATTTTAGCCAAGGAAAGTGAATTGCTTCAAGACAAGGTTAAAGAAGTACAAGTGCCTTTGGTAAGATTGTGCGTGATTTGCTGTGTGTTTGAGAATAGTAAGGGAGGTTTTTATCTTCCATAACTTACACTTTTGGGCTGTACGTTGTCATCCATCAAACTCCCATGATGGGATTGATTTTTTATTTGTGATTTGCTAATGCAGTTTTTAATGGTTAATTGGTGATTGCTTTTTATTGTCATATGTAGTGAGATACAGTGGAAAGCTTTGGTTTGCATGCCATCCAGACAGATCATTCCATATATAAGTACATCAAGATAGCAAGCAAACAAGTTTATTTGTATAGCACTTTTCAACGACAAGGCAATTCAGTGCTTTACATAGAACAAGATATAAAAATCAAACATCAAATTTCGGGCAATATATAAGAGAATAAAATCACAAAAAATATGAAGAATGGAATTTGCAGTGCATGGGATTCTAATTAAAAGTTATAACGAAGTTTTAAGCCTTGATTTAAAAGAACTTAGAGTTGTATTTTGGCCCTAGACCACTCGGTGCTTTATAAACCAGTAGTAATATTTTAAAGTCAATCCTCTGGACAAGAAGCCAGTGTATCAATATGAGAACTGGAGTGATATGTTCTACTTTCTTGGTCTTAGTAAGGACTCTAGCAGCAGCATTCTGAATGAGCTGCATCTGTGTGGGAGATTTTTTACAGGGATCTGTGAAAATGCATGGATGAGTTTTTCTAGATCTTGCTGAGACATAAGCCCTTTAACTCTCGCTATATTTTTAAAGATGGTAGTAGGCTGGCTGACTTTGTAATTGTCTTAATGTGGCAGTTAAAATTTAAGTTCTGTCACCAGTGGGGTACCTCAGGGATCTGTTCTGGGACCCCTACTTTTTGTGATTTTTATAAATGACCTGAGTAATGAAGTGGAGAAATGGGTTAGTAAATTTGCTGATGACACAAGGGTTGGGGGTGTTGTGGATAGTGTGGAGGGCTGTCAGAGGTTACAGCGGGACATTGATAGGATGCAAAACTGGGCTGAGAAGTGGCAGATGGAGTTCAACCCAGATAAATGTGAGGTGGTTCATTTTGGTAGGTCAAATATGATGACAGAACATAGTATTAATGGTAAGACTCTTGGCAGTGTGGAGGGTCAGAGGGATCTTGGGGTCCAAGTCCATAAAACACTCAAAGCTGCAGCGCAGGTTGACTGTGTGGTTAAGAAAGCATATAGTGCATTGGCCTTCATCAATGGTGGGATTGAGTTTAAGAGCCGAGAGATAATGTTGCAGCTATATAGAACCCTGGTTCAGACCCCACTTGGAGTACTGTGCTCAGTTCTGGTCGCCTCACTATAGGAAGGATGTGAAAACCATAGAAGGGTGCAGAGGAGATCTACAAGGATGTTGCCTGGATTGGGGAGCATGCCTTATGAGAATAGGTTGAGTGAACTCAGCCTTTTTTCCTTAAGAGTGCCAGAGGATGAGAGGTGGCCTGATGGAGGTGTGCAAGATAATGAGAGGCATTGATCGTGTGGATAGTCAGAGGCTTTTTCCCAAGGCTGGACTGGCTAGCATGAGAGGGCACAGTTTTAAGGTGCTTGGAAGTAGGTACAGAGGAGATGTCAGGGGTAAGTTTTTTTTAACGCAGAGAGTGGTGAGTACGTGGAATGGGCTGCTGGCTACGCTGGTGGAGGTGGATATGATAGGGTCATTTAAGAGATTACTAGACAGGTACATGGAGCTTAGAAAAATAGAGGGCCTTGGTAACCCTAGGTGATTTCTAAGGTAAGGACATGCTCGGCATAGCTTTGTGGGCTGAAGGGCCTGTATTGTGCTGTAGGTTTTCTGTGTAAGTCCAAGTCCATCACAACACCAAGGTTTCTGGTTTGGTTTGTGGTCAGTAACGACAGGGACTCTAAGTGAGCACTGACTTTTAATCGTTTTATTTTTTGGCACCAGAAACAATCATTTCAGTTTTCTTTGTTTAACTGGAGGAAATTTATGACTCATCCAATCAGTGATTTGTTCAATACAGCTTTTAGTGATTTTCTGTTTGCCATAGTCACTTGATGACATTGTTATATAAATCTGAAATTTCTTCATCATCATGGTTTAAACGGAAGTCGTTTAAAACCTTGACCAGAACAGTCTCAGTACTACGATATTGTTAAAATCCATATATTTGGTTAGTGCTGAAAAGCTATTAAGTTGCTGATAAACAACCTTTACAATGATTTTGCTTAAACATGGCAAGTTTGATATAGGCCTGTAGTTACTAATTACTGAGGCATCTAGGTTTTTTAAAAGGAGGCTTAAAAACTGCGGTTTTCAGGGCTTTTGGGAAGCAGTCTGTTAGAAGTGTTGACCATCTCCAGAATGTCTGGTGCCATGCAATTAAAAACATTTTTAAAAAAGGTTGTAGGTAAAATGTCAAGGGAACAAGAGGAGGATTTCAGGTGTAGCACAATTTCTTCTAAAGTGTTATAGGTTTGGACTGTCATCTTAAGTAAATTAGTTCTAAGTTAGTGACAGGATGTCACTGACTTCTGACCTGATGCAGAGACACTGACAGCATGTCTAATCTTCTGAATTTTGTCAGCAAAAAAAGTGCAAGGTTATTACATAGAAAGAAGTTCAGGTGCTACTGATATAGGAGGATGTGTGAGCTTATCAAGTGTAGAAAATAAGGCAGTACCAAAGTTTGTGGGAAAACTGCACTAAAAATCCTTATGGATTAGATGTCCATATTTATGTTGGGAATGAGTCTACTGGTAAGCTTTGCCACCAAGTTTGTTAGAAAATGTTGGATCATGTAAAGTTTGCCACCTTAAATAAAAGTATCTGTGTAATTAGTGAATACAAGAGGCAGGCAGAGTATTTATTTCTAATAATGGTTTGCAGGAACTCTGGTTGAGACGTTATATACTGATCCTGATTATTTTGGACATTTTGCTGCATTACCAGCTAAACAAATGGTATACTTTTACATATTCTACAGACATACAAAAATAATATTTTGCTTGCCTTTAAAACTGAAATCGACCTATTTGTGTGTTTTTAAAAAGGTGAAGCTTTTTTAAATGAGTTTGCTATTAACATTCTGATTATTAATTTACTTGCAGTTTTTACACAGTAACTTAAACAAGGAGTGTAATGCATTTGGTTTTGGACAACGCATGCTACCTGTAATTGGGGAGGAGGAAAATGAAGAAATTGAAGAGGTTGATCAGAGTTGTAGTAAGTCTTAATTGTTTTTCTCGTAAATAAACTTCTCTATGTTGTATTTCAAATGAAGGAATTGTTCAAAGCATTGTCTGTGTTACTAACATGTTTTGCAAGATGTTGAATCAGTTAGTTACCAATTGCTTTATCTTATTTGCTGAGTATTGTCTTAACTTCTAAATTTGACGGCTTCAAATTTTCTGGCAAAGAGACTTTGATAATAAATGTTGACTTTGGTTTTCTTTCTACTTTCCCTAGTATAACTGGCTAAGTGTTTCCAGTGTTTTCCATTATGATTTCAGATTTTCAGCATCTCTATTTTTTTTCTAACTTACAACTTTTTGAGGATGCAAGAACCTTCTTAATCTGATGCAAAATAGCAATTAAAGTCATTAAAGTGATATTGCATGCCACTGAACATTAGTTAATTGTGAGGAACCCTTCTTGAAATCACCAGCATCAAATGTTGAACTTTCAGAAGTTGTGCAAATTCAAATCTGCTGAATCTTAACCACTTTGGCACTTAAAGAAAATAATATAAACATCTTATCGTTGGCTTTTCAAAATCATTGTTTACAGACCTGCGGTATAAAAATAGAATAAAGATGTGCCATTTCAGACCGTGTGATTCCTAATCCCTTGAGAATGTACTTCTGTATGAAACCCTTTTTTCCTGGGTGCCTCTAGAAATGCGGCTCGTTAGCCCCTCACTAACTGCCACCAGACTCAGCGGTGAGAAAAGCACCTTTTCTGACTCCGTACACCTAGGGTAGATACGACATCCGTCCCACCAAACCCATGAGGTTCAGATGTCTTGCCCACCCAAACCCCAATTTGTGTGAATAATGTGCAACTTGCTGCTCCCATGCAATTTCCCAGTGGCAAGAAATAGCAGACCATACAGTACATGCAATTATAAAGAAAGTATTTTTTATGAATGTTAGCTTAACCAGTTATTAAAGGAAGAAAAAAAAACAAAAGGGCCCATCATAATTATCAAATGTGCACAGGTTGGAGCTCAAATCTTCCAGAAGCCTGTGTCCAATGTGCTCATGGCACCCACTCCTATTCACCGATTCCTGTTAGAACTCCTCCACTTTGGCTCCATCAAATTGCGCATTCTTGCCGGATTCTTATAGCCGGTTCACTCGAACTGCTTCTCTTTCCATCTCCTGCCGAAAAAGACCTCAACCCACCTCAGTGTCCGTTACAAAATCTCTCCCGCAGCTTTCTCTGGAACCTTCTCCAAGATCCACCATCCTGATTGGATGATACCACATTCCAAAGCATCCCTTATCTTTCATGGTAACCCAAACACTACCAGCAGAACACACTGCTTGTACAAAAGAACATTACATGAAGTACCCTGCAACACTAGCAGTAAAATCTTTAACCAGGAGTTACATGTACAATATGGATGAGGGGTTGGCCAGCGAGGAGGAGCAGTTAAAGTGGAGCCTGGTTCTGGCCTTGTGTATTCATGTACTGTAGATCTCAATATTGAAAGTGAACATGGAGAACTAAAAGCCACTGTGAACTCAAATGGCAATTCTAAACCAAAACTCGACAAAATCTTTAGCAACTTCTCGAAGTATGGTTTGATAATTATAGACACTTAAGGTTCTTGAGTTTTTTTGCATGCTTTTAAGAGTCTGATAATGGACTGGATAACTTGGTTAATGAGAGCAGAAGCTGTAAAGATGGAAGGCAAACGGTACCTGATGAAGTGGTATCTTTCACTGAGTATACACTTTTGGGACTAAGAGGAATAAGAACTAATACAGTAAAGAGAATGAACAAACTTGCAGTGAATAATTTTAAGGTAAATGCCATTAAATACTTAACATCTCATGATTCCTTCCAAAGTATTGCAGCTGAATCAGACTTTCATATGAATGGAGGATTCTCAAATAACAGGAAGCCTGTTGATCAAAAGTTGCATGACAGAAGCTCAGAGAAGTTTTCAGGCCACTGTATATCTTCAGTGTCTGAGTGGTCACATCTAAATTTCTCAGAACTTAATGAAAGCCAGATGATTAATGGAGACTCGGACAGTATAGTTCATTCTACAGATACATTGTGTTTGAGCAACACAGAGAATCTGATGTTTGTTTCAAGTGAAAAAGATAAAGGATCTAGTTGCATCTCTAATGAAGGAGTTGGTTCAATGGCACAGAATTTGGCTTGCTCTTCAGTATGTGTAACAATAGAGAATCAGTTTAATTATTGTGGAGTTGCTGAGAATTTCAGAGCAAATGATGAAAGCAAAAAGAATTCTAAAGCACAAGAAAAATCCAGTACTTCAAATCATACAGGTGGTAGATCACAATGGTCAAAACTTCCCAGTCGTGAAATTCTTCATACAAATTATTTGATAATTGGTAATTCACAGCAAATTTATTCATCTGATGACAGAAGATTGGGTTCAGGTTCTGAAAATGTAGCATTTGGATCTGTTCCTTCATGCAATATGGAAAGAACATGTGTAGAGGGGAGTAATTTTGAAAGTAAAATAAGCCAATTAAAGCCAATGATGGCCTTAAAAGATCACAAAGCCAGCTCTGCTAATAATTATGACAAGTCCAATCAGTCTGTAGTTTCTAGAAATACCTCGCTGGTTCAGGATACAGCGAAGTATCAAGTAGCTGGTGAAAACCATACTTTATTGTTTCTACTTTAAAGGGGTATTTAAGGAAATTCCTATACACTGAAAGATCCTTTACATCATGAAAGTAAGAACATCCCTTTGGGCACTGAGTTACAAATGAAAATACTGTTTCAACCTTTACCATCAAAGTCTTCATGCATTTCATCAGCCCAAAAATGTGGAAATCAGCAAAAGCCAGGTATAATTAATTTTGTGTTAATTTTTAATCTTCAATTTCAGATATTCTTATAAATTGAGATGATTTTAGACTAATTGCTCTAAGGAATCAATCAACTTTCTATTAGGTTCATAATTACATGATGCATTACTAGATTAAATTTTTAATTGTGTTTTTGTTGAATTTCTAAAGGCTTCTTTATATTCAAGTTCCTATTTCTATTCTTAACTCTTTTGTTGGACTTCTGAAACCATATAGTGAAAACAAAGGTTGATATAAGAAAAATATTGAAATAAAACAGTAAGCATTAAGTATTGACTAACCTGAGGACCTTGGTGTACATGTACATTGATTTATAAAGAAGACAGCACATATATTAAATTGTGAAGAAGGCACGTCAAATGCTGGCCTTCATTAGTTGAGTCATAGATGATGAGCAACTTCATAACACTTGGCAAACAAAAGAAAATCTGCAGATGCTAGAAATCTGAGCCCGATTCGTCGACTGTGCTTTTTTTCCATAGATGCTGCCTGGCCTGCTGATTTCCTCCAGCATTTTGTGTGTGTTGATAATACTTGGCCACAGGTTAAGTATTCTATGCATTTCTGGTTGCCACACTTTGGAAGGTATGAATGCATGAAGAGGTGCTAATGAGATTTACGAGGATGTTCCAGGGTAGAACATATTGACTATGATAAGAGCAAGTTAGACCTAGTTTGTTTTCCTTGGAGCGGAGGAGAAGGATGGGGAAGGGGTGCTGGAAGATTATAAAGGGCATACATAGGGTGGAAGGTGGGAAGTTATCCATAATAGAGATGTCTCTATTATTGGATAAAAAGGCATAATAGATGAGGGCATAGGTTTATGATCTGGCAATCTGAGGGCTAAATGAATGTCTTCGCTCAGATTGATTACAATCTATGTTGCACTACCTGAGAAGATAGAGAATGCGGGTATTCTCATAACATGTTAAAGTATCTGGATGAGCACTTTAATCATCGAAAAAGACTTTTTACCAATTGCTGGTAAATGGGATTCATATAAATGAGCATTTGATAATTGGTGTGGATATGGTGCTCTTAACTCTGACAACTGTACTGATGGAGCCAATAGCTCATTTACCAAATTTAACAATGAATGTGGGGTACAGTGGGGAAATACAAATTACACTGCAGTAGATAAATTATGTATTTTTGTGATCAATTACTGTTCTTGTGGCAGAGTGAATCCTGCTATCAGTATTATGAAAGTTAAATTGTCAAAAATACTTTAAAAGTAAAGTAACGGTGAGTGCTGGTCTGCAGTGCAGCATATTACTACATAGTGGACAGCAATAGTTTTAAGATTGATTTTATGAATTGCCTTGTTATAATTTGGTTTGCTTTAGTTACATATAACTAGAAGGAAAAAAGTGTGACCTTTTTCAAGTCCACAGGTGGGGTAGCAAGTCTAAGGGGTTTGAAAGTTGTAATTGATCTATTTGTGGTGAGCTTGCTATTTATAGGTTGGCCTGAAAGAGTTGGATTTCTGACAAGTATCAGTGGCTATATTTGCAAATACCAGCATTTAGCAAGTTCAGTACTTCGTGCATATGCTTGCTGTAAAATGCAGCAGTACGGTAATACTAGGCCTTGACAAATTTCAAACTCTGCTGCTGGGTTTTGAGTAACGACCAGCAATTCAAGATCAGCAAAACATTCAGATCCTGAGTCAGGCTACATTCTTGCATGATCCAGGACCTAATGCACACAGCAGGAATTGTAATGCTTCAGATTTAAATTAATCTGTATTACATTTTAAATGCCTCACTTTATTTTTATTTGTTTTTAAATTTTAAATGTTGTTTACTTCAGTTCTAGTTGTTTGAATGTCTTTGAATATAAGAAATACTTAAAACTACAGTTGTCCCTCAGTATCTGGGGGGGACTGGTTCCAGGACCCCCTGCAGATACCAAAATCCGCGGATGCTCAAGTCCCTTATATAAAATGGCGTAGTATTTGTAAATAACCTACGCACATCCTCCCATATACTTTAAGTCACCTCTAGATTACTTATTATACCTAATACAATGTAAATGCTGTGTAAATAGTTGTTATACTGTATTGTTCAGGGAATAATGACGAAAAAAGAAGTCTGTACATGTTCAGTACAGACGCAACCATCGTAACTCTACTGGGAATGCTGATGCTGTCTCGGCATCAGCCGATGCCGATTCTCCCATGATCTTTTAAGTCCTTGAGGCTGTAGCACTTTACATAGCTAGCCAGCCATCCCTTACTAGCCTTAAACTCCTTCCTCTCACTCACAACACAAGTAGCGAACGAACAAGATGCAAGGTGAACAATGCTCAAACAATGAGTGCTGGAGAGAGACTGAGGATCTGTGAAATGCTGGGAGGCTACAACAGGGTATGCCTACACATCACTTCATTTGCGTGGGTTCAGCATAGTGCTCAGCACGCGGCAAATTTAAGGTTTGCTTTTTGGAACTTTCTGGAACTTTTTTCCGAATATTTTCGATCTGCAGATGCAGAGCCCTCGGGTACGGAGGGCCGACTGTATTAGCAACCAGCAAAGCAAAGAGGCAGGGTTTCCTTCTTGAGCTTTTACAGACACTACTGTCATCCAGACATGCAGTTGAATTTTGGGATCTTTTTGTCCAGCAAATTTAGGATCTCTTCAGTCAGATTAGTTAAATATTCATATGGAGAAACTGCTGATTGCAATTCTAGGTAGGAATGGCAGGTTTGCCAGATCTATTCCACAATAACATCTCATGTGCCATGGATCAGTCTAAGGCGATGGAACCTGTAGCTAGCTTTGGACAGAAGGTCTTCAGCTCAAAGCAGTGTATGATTTGGTCTTGTTCTCATTGTCATGTGATGTGGTAAATTGGCTGAAACTCTGCTTCTGCAGTGATCGTGTCATCTGGTCTAAAGCGATTTCTAACCTAGCATTTATGGTTGAAGATGGGCTCTCACCTCTTTAATATGGATTGTTCCTGAAATAGCCTTTTTTGTTATCAGTTTAATTGTCCATTTTATTTGCAGTCTGATCTGGCAGGATTGCAGAGCTGTGAGCTGCTGTATTGTTTATGACCTTGCTTATTGCTATCGCATTGCTGCTTCCACTATTTGACATTCATGATCATTTTATAGTTTCACCAGATGAAATTTTGCATTTAGCCACACACTATGTTGGACAATTTCCACTGAATAAAGCCAGATTTTCTTTCCTTAAAGAGTGCATAATGATCATTTTTGTTTTAATACTTTCATGGAGAAAAACATTTGCATCATTGGTGAGGATGAGGCCCCTATTACTGTTAGAATTTCCTTTACTTACAGATTGAATTGACTTTATTTCTTACATCCTTCACATACATGAAGAGTAAAAATCTTTACGTTACATCTCCATCTAAATGTGCAATCATAGTAATTTATAATAAATAGAACAGTCAATGTAATATAGAGTACACTCAAATCAGCATGAGTTCATCAGTTTGATGGCCTGGTGGAAGAAACTGTCCCGGAGCCTGTTGGTCCTGGCTTTTATGCTGTGGTATCGCTTCCTGGATGGTAGCAGTTGGAATAGATTGTGGTTGGGGTGACTTGGGCCCCCAATGATCCTACGGGCCCTTAGGTTCACTTAGATCTTGTCTGTTCATTCAATGTGAATTGAGTGTCTAACGTTCAATTTGATTTTCTGTTTAGGTCTCGCCATTTTCAGAAAAAATGAAGATGGTGCTTCTCCTGAAAATATTTTGTGCATTGATTTCAATGAGACCAGTGGGAAACATGGTGCGGAAGCAAAACAAAGTTTACAAGATGGAAATCTGCTTTTGGACAGATCTGGCAAAATAGAAGATGACGCAACATATCAGTATCTTAAAGATGAAGCTGTTGATAAGCTATCATGTGCTTTTAATAATGACAGTTGTTGGGATAATTTTGTGACGCCATTGAACAGAAGGCCTTCTCAAAACAAGAAGCGTAGAATCTTCACCACAGCTTGTCATACAGTGGCTAAAAGGTTAAGCATGGAATCTGAAATGATGATGTCTAATAGTTTTGTACATGGTAAAGATGCAGAAGAGAAGCGTGCACCTGCAGTTATTAATTATGTTCAAGCAGAGAAGGTGAATGTGTCTGACAATACTGTTAAACAGCATAATGAGAAATCCTGTTTTGAACCTTTAGCTGATGAAAAACAAAGTTCTGTGCATCATGATGTCGGTGAAATCAAATTTAAAGACAATAATTCTCTTGGTCATCTTGACAATACGTGTATTACACCGTTTTCTGACCAGTTATCAACCAATGTAATAACCAGCACTTCAGTTATAATTCACACACTGTCATCTCATCCTTCCTGCAGGGTTTTACGTAAAACAGAACAATTTTGCTCCGATTCTGAAAATTGTAACAGAACTTTGAAGAATCAATCTAGTGTGTCTGAACTTCAAATAAAACCAAATATAGAAACAGTATCAATTTGTTTGAGCCAAGAGCGACATTTTGAGAGAAATCTTGTTGTGGAAAAGGAGTTGTTGAGTGCAAATCAAAAATCTGACTTGCATAATTTATTAGGAAGTGAAAAGGGCAAGTGCTCTGAAACAAATCTTGGCATTCAGAATAGAAAAATTGCAGTGTTGGCATCCACCTTGAAGACTAGAAAATTGAAAGCTGCCATCAGTGATGCATTCTTGGTTTCTTCAACTGTATTGCCTGAATATGAACTATATTGCAAAGACAACATACCTACAAAAGCCAGGAAAGTACAACACAATTTGTCCAGTTCTGCTCTATGTGGTCTTGGAATGCATTGGAGCAAATCATCTGAGTCAACAAGTAATTTGCACAACAAAACAAGAACAGATCTTCCTGCATCTGTTACCAAAACAGAATTGCATAAGCTAGCTGAAATAACCCTGTCTTCACACAACATTGAACCATATAAAGAAGAGAACACTGATAGAACAGAATTGAAATATGGAGGTCCAGGAACAGATTTAAATTCTGTAATAAAGAAGGAAATTTGTGCAGTTTTGGAAAGCACCAAGAACCTGATATCTGAACCTTATAATTATGGATCTTCCAATAGAGATCTTTCTGAGCATTGCACAAATTTGCCTACAGAAAGCTCCTCTCAAGAGAAATTATGCAAAAAGATTAAAAATGACAATCTAGAAGCAAATTCTGCACAGGCAGCCATCCTTAAGTTAGTCACTTCAAGAAATACATTTGAGGATCAAGAAGGTGATTGTCCAATCTCCTCAATTAATCCAGAAATTAAAACCAAGTCTCCTGAGTCCCAGATTAGCATGGAAGTGGTAAATCAGTCATCATCAACTTTGACAAAAATGCACACTTTTGATTCCTCTGTACCTTTAGCACAGAAAAATCTGGATGGCGACTACAAATATTTGACAGCTAGTCAAGCAGAAGATGTGAGCAAACTTTTCACTATGTTGGAGGACACCAATAGCCAATTTGAATTTACACAATCTGGAAAGGAGTCTGCAGTCAGTGATGTGGACAAGAGTACCCACTTGCTCATTGAGCAATTAGAGTGTACTCATCCATCTGCTTTGGATAAGAGACAGGACATCAATTCTGATGTTAATTCTTCAATAAAATTGAATAATAAGCTTTGTAACTCACAACCACTTACAAAGTTTTCAGAAACCCTGATTAGTTCTGAAATCTATCAGCAGACCACAGAAGAAATGGACAAAACCATACCAAATACACTTATTGCTTCCTTTGGCTTTATCAGTAAAAATAAAGAAATTACAGCTTTTACAGTACCAAAATTGTACATAAACTCATTGGACAGTGTTAAAATACATACAGACACAATGCTTAATAGTGTAAATCCACCTCTGAAAGATAAAGTGAGTTTTAAAGGGGACCAAGGAGGTTTTTGTACAGCAAGTGGAAGTGTGATCAAGCCCTCTGCTGAGAGTTTGAAAAAAGCAGAAAATATTTTCAGGGATATTGGCAATGACTTTGATAAAACTAGTGATCAAGTACTTGCAACTGATGCTTTAAGTTACTTATTAAGCAATTCTGTTTGTGGGTCTAAAGAGATAACTGAAGATTGTTTAGGTGATATAGAGGCTGTAAAAAGAAGTGAGTCAAATCTGCTGCATCCAGCTCTCTTCAATTTAAGCAGTAAAAATAGTCAGGATAACATCTTGCAAAATGAGAAGATTGTGAATAGTGATAGAAAAGATGATTTTCAGATAGATGGCACCAGGTCTGCCAACATACTGGAAGATGCTTCTCTACAAGAAACAATGTATTTATCCACTGAGCACAATGTCTTGGAAAAGTCTGATAGCATAGATGTTGTGAAACTTGGTAGAATGAAAAATACAGCTTGGAGAAAGTATATCCATCAATCTGATTGTGGTAGTGCAACTGAAAATGGGCATATGGAATTTGGTAGGAAGATAGAATTTTCTGATGATCACTTATTATCCAGACCTTCTGCTAGCCACATTAGGTCTTCAGATGAAGCTATAAATACTGAGGAGAGTAATGATCTTGCACGTTTCCAGATTGCAAATGGTAGGGGAGTCGGTGTCCCCAAAACAGACCTGCTTAAGACCAAAGACTGCTGCAATGAAAATTTGCAAAAGCCCAAGCTGCCTATAGGAATAGAAAAGAATGCCTCTCAACAACTTAATAAGCGGATGAATGCTTCTCAAATTCATTTAGGAAAAATTGATGCAGAGGAGCAATTATGTGATCAAAAACAAACTTGTCAGGCTATACCAAATCATTTGGTTTCTGCTGCATTTATAGCTCCAAATGATGAAAACTCTGAACCCTGTAACTCACTTAGAAATAGAGAAGAATTAATTCTAACTAATACACCGTTTACTGCAAGAGAAACTGCAATAAAAGGATTCCAAACGGCTAGTGGCAAGATGGTTAATGTCTGCAAAGCGTCTCTTGATAAAGCCAAAGCTCTATTTGCTGAGAAGGATCTTTTGGATGAAGCAAAACATACTATGAAAAATATTTCATCAGAATCTCTTCATGCAAGTAATAGCACTACATTGATTCAGAATGCTATTAAAAGTGGAACAGTGAAACAACTGAAAGATAATCACAGTCATGTGAATTCTAAAAGTCCTAGAAGGTTGCATGATTTTTCTAATCAAAGTGAGCATATATTTGATGATTTGGATCTAGATACTGATATAGAAATGAAAGGTTTCCAAATGGCTAGTGGTAAACAAGTCAGTGTATCAAAGGCAGCTTTAAATAAGGGAAAAGCATTATTTCTTGATGATGTTTGCAATAGATTTACAATTCAACATAGTTTTATGTCACCTGAAACATTTAAAAATGCATCTTCCAAGGGCAGTGCTTTAAATGACAACATTTTGGGGGCTAAGCCTCCACCACATAGGTTAGACAAGATGAATCAAGTGAATAGTCTTCTACCTAAACAGTGTTTAGCATATTGTGCTTCAAATGGTAGCAGTATATCTGTAGGTGAAGCAAACTTGAAATATGCAGAGGAGAAATATGTGGAAAGTGAATCTGGAGAAAGCAAAGTTTTAATTCCAAGTACCAGTGTTAATAACCAAGGTAATTTTACTGGTGATACTGTGTTTGAGCTTCCTCAACAGTTTCTAAAAAGAGGATCAACTGCCTTCAGCACAGCAAGTGGTAAATCTGTTCAAGTTTCAGAAGAATCTTTAAAAAAATGTAAGCAAATTTTTGCTGAAGTAGCAGTCAGTGAGGATGACTTTAAGATGTTCAGTGATAAAGTTGTGAAGTCCAAGGGGAGGAAGCATTCAGATAGCTCCTGTACAAAGGCATCACTTGGTTTCACCACAGCAAGTGGGAAACCAGTTTTAGTTTCTGATGTTGCTCTTCAGAAAGTTAAATGTATGTTAAAAGAATTTGAAATGAATGATAGTTCTCCAAGTAGCCCAAAGTCTGCAAAAAGTCCACCTTTTGATAAAGCTCAGCAATTACAATCATCAGCTACCTCCTCGCTGTTTTCTGATGCTATTGTGAACAATGAACATCAAGATAAGGGAGCTGCAGAGTTAACTCACAAAATATTGGATGACTGTCCAGAGAGGACTGCAAACATGCCAAATTCTGACCAAGTAGAATTAGACAAAAAGAAAATCAATGATCTTGAGGTTAATAGGCCTCCAAGAAATTTGTCTACATATTTTTCAAATACTTGTGTGCTTATGTCGGGATTTCAAACAGCTAAGGGTAAGGAAGTAATGGTAGAAGAAAACAGTTTAACTATGGCAAGAATTCAATTGGCTTCAAATAAAAATGATAAACTGAGCCATACTGCTGAGAGATCTAATACCCTTGCAGAAGGAAGAATTAATCCAGTTTGCAGTGCAAATCATGCTTCTACATCTGTTCTGTGTGAATTGAAAAGTAATTATGACGCACATCCCAAAGTACCAGAAGAAACTGTGAAGAGTTCCAAGGCGGCAATGGACCACAATGAACATTTGGATTTTATGTCAGGCATGCCATTCAGAGGCACCCATGCTTTCACAGATCAAATCATTGGACCTGATTTAAGAACAGGGAAGAGATCACGATTGGAGGAAAAATTTACAAAAGGTAAATTGTGCTAAATTTTGATTAAACTGTGTAGGATAATATGTTTGATTTTCATAAAGATGCAAAAATACATTAATTGAACAATTCTCCAATGTAAACCATGTATATTCTATATAGCCAGGGAAAGCTGATTGCTACAAATGAATCATTAACATTTCAACATTGTAGACCATCATTTCAGTATTTTAGAGAATAGTGTTGCTGCTGGATACTGAAGATCAGATAGCTAATGATCTTTACTAATTCTTGACTATGCATTTAGTTCTCCAAATTCAAAAATGTCTCAAAACCAACGACTTTGATTGTACTTCTAATTCTGTTTTTTTTATATTCTACCTTCCTGATTTTGTTTCATTTGTATCCATTTGGGAAGTTTCTTTGAATATTTTTGATATCCAGAATATAAATTTGAGTGATTTGTTCTTCAATGATCTATAAATTTTGCATGAACTCAAAATGCTTATGTAATGTAAGACAGTGTTGTTTCTAATTAACCCATGATTATTTATGTCCAAGGGCTGGGCATAATTTCTTTCTCCTCCCCATTTCTGTTTGCTATACCTACCTTCCTGTTCTGTTTTTTTTTAAACATCTGCTATCTTAATCTGTTTTAGTCCCACCATCCTAAACTGAATCCTGCTTGAAGTAATCATGGAAGGTCCTAATATTTTGCAGTAGCCCTACAACTTCATTTGGCCGATAATATTGATGTTATCCTTGGAGGTCACTTTTTCTTTATTATCCATTTTGTGATTCCTCTACCTGCATTATTGTGTTCTGTTGTTACCACAGGTTCGCAGATGTACTTGTTAAATATGTTGATATAATAAAGTTAATTGGTTCTCTTCCCCCCCCCCCAATTAAAGAAGATCAAGGAATTGAGAGCTGTATGGAACTGCCACAGAAGTAGAGGCTTCCTAGCTGCTCCTATTACCTTGTGATTTTTGCTACCTGGAAAAGTGTTACATTATTTCCATATTATAGTACTGTGGAATGTTCCACCTTTATAGTCAAAAGTTAAGTCGGGCTTGTCAGTTCAGAAACATGATTCTAGCTAAACTACTTTCAGGCAGCTGTCAAATGATTAAATTAATTTTTTAAAAATTCAGATGTTAGAAATCTAAAATAAGAATGGAAAATGCTGTAAGTAGTAGGTCATGCTGCAACTATGGAAGGAGAAACGGTTAATATGTCAAGTTGAAGATCTTTTGCCAGGATTCATTGAGTCTTCAATGAATTTTTATTTAAATGAGTTTATTTCTGTTTTTCAAAATCTCTCCCATACTGAAAGCTCCCCATTTGTTTTTGTTTGCACTACCCTATCGAATTACTACATTTTTCAGGACTTCCACCAAAGTTATACTGGATTTCTTGCACCTAAAATAGCTTCTTTTCTCTATAGTATTCCTCATAGCGGACTGCATCCAGGTGAATAAATTCTACATTATCTTTACTCCTGTGGTTTCCTTTCAAAAATGTGGAAGCAAAAGCTGCACCTGTGATTCCAAATTACACCACAAGATTTGCTCTTTGAATTTTTCGAGATTATGACAATTTCTTATTCTTCAAATGCCTGAGTTTACTTATTGCTTTCACTTATTCTCTATGGTAAAGTGTTCTTGTCTCTCTAATGCTACCTTCCTCATTAACATCTCTTTTTTGTCGTTTAAGTTTTGTTCATTCTTTTCACATTAACTCTGTAGCCCTTATTTCTGGCTTTTCCCTTGATCTTACATTTTTGTTGCATTATGCAATCTATACTTTATGATCAAGTTGTTTCATCTCAGTTGTTTTCTTTCATTCCACTGCTGTCATCTGCATTCTTGTTTGAAGCAAGAATTCTTTATCCCGTTGTGTCCAAAATATTCAGCACGTTCTCTTCTGGCCTTTAGCCGGCTGGTGCCATAGTGGCATCAGCGCCAGACTTCAGAGCGAAGGCTCCCGAGTTCAAATCCAGCTGGCTCCCTTGCACGCTTTCCATCCGTGCTGGGTTGAGCATCGAGCTAGCAACTTGGCCTCGTAAAAATAAGAAAGCCTGCTAAATAAACGCTGTCATGACGGCATCCCGATGACTCCACTCGGAGTTAAGGATTTTCTTCTTCTTCTTTTCTCTTCTGGCTTTGTATTTCACATACATTCATGACTGTTTCCTTCCTACCTTGTGCTCGTAGCATCCTTGTGAAAACTAATGGAAGATTATTCTCTTATCATTTGTAGGATTGAGATTGGATCAACCTATGGGTCCTTCAAAAGAAACAGTTCTCAAATAGTTTTTCGCTTCTCGTGCATCTGTACTATGTGCTCAAACATCAAATTCATAAGCTCGAAGGTATCAAACCTTGCATCTTGAATGCCAGCAAGGTAGTTTTTTGTATTTTCTCAACATGGGCCATTTTTTGTGCACTATGTTCCTACCACTAGAGATAAAATGAATATGTTTCTCACTCCCAGAGAGAAACACTAACAACTGTGCATTGAGGATGTCACCTCGACTGGTGATGAAACGTCTGCAAGCTAATTGCCAGGCTTGGTGAACAACAAAACACTGTTTCTTTCCCCGATGGCCTCCTTGTCAGTTTCCTCCAACCCTTACAGTTTAAAATCATTCAAGACTATCATACTCTTGTCCCTTCACTGTTAAGTCAAAAAAGCAGAAAAATATACTGGAAATCTAAACTAAAAATGTTAAAGATACTGAGGTCAAGCAGCATCTGTGGGAGAGTTTTTGGTTTATATCTAATGAAAAGTCTGCAACCTGAAACTTTGACTGATTTTCTTTCATTTCCAGTATTTTGTTTCTGCTGTACTAATTTTACACTGATCTTCTGTCACTTGCACACCAAATTTATAATTTCTCATATTCTCCCTCAAACTGTTCAACATCCTAGCCCTGATGCGCATGACCTGCTGAGTTCCTCTAGCATTTTGTTTATGTTGTTGCACATTAGTTTTCTATGATCACTTCTGCCTCTTTTCCATGCTCTTTACCATAATGTGGTGTCCTTAACCTTTAATTGGAAGTGTTACATTGAAATCCCTTTAGCTCTACTTCTTCACCTAACCCTTTCTTCAGTTTTAAAGGTTTTGTTAATACCTATTTTTAGCCCATATTTTCACCATTACCTTTTTTTTGTTGACGACGTTCATGGAGACACTGCTGTCAAAAGGCTTGGCAGAATAAAGAAAGTAATTACTTTGACTGTAGTACTTTAATCAAGATAACTTGGTATTCATTTTTATTTAGTTATTATTAATGAAACAGCATTATTTTTATTTCAGAGGAGCCTCTATCAAAAAGACAACTATTATCTAAATTTGACAACACTTTGCAGAGTGATCACAGGTCTACTTTCAAACCCTTAAAATGCAACCCTGAAGGTAGGCTCCCAGTTTTGTATAATTAGACCATAAGACATAGGAGCACAAGTAGACCATTCACCCCATCAGTTCTGCACCACTGTTCGCTTTTGAGTGTGGCAAAGGAGATGGTGCAGAATGGAGGCCTTCAGATTTTTGGATCAAGAGGGTCTCTTCCAAGAATGGTGAGACCTGTACAAATGGGATTGTTTGCACCTGAACTGCAAGGCGGGGGGATCCAGTATCCTTGCAGGAAGGTTTACGGGTGTTGCTCCGGGGGGTTTAAATTGGAGTTGCAGAGGAATAGAACAGCACCATGAACAGTCCAAGCCCAGTTGTGAAAGCAACCACATCCTGTAAAAACCCAGAGCTACAGAAATGGCAACAGAAGCTCCAAAGATCTTGTTCCTAGGAGAGGGAGAATCTTCACCTAAAAGACAGTGAAAGTGGAAGCGACAGAGCAGATTGGCCAGGACAGGACTCTCTAACAAGCTGCTATTGGCAGCCTATGCCCCAGTAGGTATGATGGGCTTAAGAAGAAGCAAAGGGATGGGAACCAGATCAATAGGACAGCTGATGGAATGATTGTGGGGAAAATAGATGTTGAGCCTACATATAAAGACAGGAACTGAAAGTTTGAGCTTGGTGGAACTAATCTTTTCCACGGATGCTGCCCGACCTGCTGAGTTCCTCCAGCGTGTTGTGAGTGTTGCTTTGACCCCAGCATCTGCAGATTACTTTGTGTTGGTGGAACTATTGTTCTGAGTTGCATCTATTCCAATGTAAGGAGTATTGTATGTAAGGCAGATGAGCTTAGGGCATGGATCAGAATGCTGAATGATGATATTGTAGGTTTTTGTAAAAATAGGGTTGTGTTAAGCTTAAAACACCTGTGCTGTTTTATTAAGGGAAACAGTAATAACTCCTTTACTGTCCTCCAAGCAGAGAACATAAAGCACAGTTTAAAAAAAAACACTTAACGTTATACATCATCACAGCAGACCGGCATTTTAGAGTGAACCCCAACTCAACGTCGGCGGTTGTGAATTATGCACGTGTTTCCACCTATTACATTACCCTACAATATTGTAGCCATTGGTGAGACTTGGTTACAGGAGGGACAGGACTGGCAGCTCAGTGTTCCAGGGATCTGTTGCCTTGGGACATGATAGTGGGGGAGGTATTAAAAGAGGAGGGGTGGCATTACTCGTCAGGGAAAATGTCATGGCAGTGCTAAGACAGGAGAGGTGGGAGAGCTCGTCTACTGAGGCCATATGGGTGGAAATGAGAGTAAGAGAGATGATCAGGTTAATGGGATTATAGTCCTCACAATAGTCAGTGGGACTTAGAAGAGCAAATATGTAGGGAGACAACAAACAGTTGAAAGAAAAATAAGGTTGTGATAGGTGATTTTAACTTTCCACATATTGACTGGGACTCCCATAATGTAAAAGGACTGGATGGGAAACAGTTTGTCGAATGTGTTCAGGAAAGTTTCCTTAATATATTGAGGTCCCAACTAGAGAGGGCACAAAAAATTTTGGATCTCCTATTAGAGAATGTGACAGGGCAGATGACAAGTGGTGTAGGAGAATATTTTGGATCTACTGATCATAACTCCATTAGTTTCAAGATTATTAAGGGGAAGGATAGGACTGAAAGATGTAGATTAGCATAGGTTTTCTGGCAAAGGGATGCTTGGTAGTAGAGGCTTCAAAAGTGAATATTGAGAGTACAGAGTTTGTATTGTATGTTCCTGTTAGAAGAAGAAGGTGCATAGCAAGTATAGGCAGTAAAGAACAAAGGAGGTACTTGAGGACTACAAGAAATGCAACAGAACACAGAGAAATTAGGAGATCTAGAAGAAGACAAAGTGAAGGAGAATCCCAAGGGCTTCTAAAAGTGAAAGGATAGCAACGGACAAAATTGGTCCACTTGAAGATCAGTGCATGAAGCCGAAAGAGATGAAGGAGGTCATAAATGAATTTTTTACATTTGTATATACTCAGGAGATGAACAGTTTTCTATAGAACTGAGGCAAAACAGTAATGAGGTAAGGGACCATATCTGGATGACATAAGTGAAGTGCTTGCTGTCTTGAGACAAATTAGGTTGGCAGAGATATTTAAAATGTCCTAATCCATGAATTAGGTGCTGAGTCACTGGAGGATAGATAATGTTCTGTTGTTCAAGAAAGATTCTAAGAATAAGTTGGGAAATTAAGAACAATGAGCCTGACATCTGCAGTGGAGAAATTGTTGAAAGATATTCTGGGGATCAGGATATATAATTGAATAGACAACGGTGTAATTGGGGATAGTTAACATGGCTTTGTGTATGGTAGGTTATGTCTAACTAATTTTATAGAGTTTTTCGATAATGTTACCAGGAAAGTTGATGAAGTAAAACAGTGGATGTTGTCTACATGGGCTTCAGCAAAGCCTTTACCAATGGAGGCTGGTCTAGAAGGTTCAGTCATTTGGCATTCAGGATACAGTCAACCATTAGGTTTTTGAACCAGAGGAGATAACTTCACTCACCTCAACATTGAATTGATTCCACAACCTTTTAAGGACTCTACAACTTGTGTTCTTTTTTTTTTATCACATTTTTTATTGCAACACCAACAAATTACATTCAATACAACCAATTGCCAATTACATTTTAACTGTTTAACCCAGCTACCCCCTCCAACCTTCATCACCATCCCTCCTCCACCCCTGGTCAAAATCTCTGTTACTGTTAATAGCTAAGCGAGTAAAAGATGAACTGATTTCCAAAAGGCATAAAGTTACAGATGACACATTTCTTTAATATTTTAAGCAAGATTACTTTTTTATTAGTTCTATTCAAAAGGTTCAAAGGAACATCTAAACAAGCCTGATGTATTTTGGAAACAAGTCCTGTGGACTGATGAAGTTAAACTTTTTGGCCTCAATGAGCAAAGGTATGTTTGGAGAAAAAAGGGTGCAGAATTTCATGGAAAGAACCTGTCTCCAACTGTTAAGCACGGGGTTGGATCGATCATGCTTTGGGCTTGTGTTGCAGCCAGTGGCACAGGGAACATTTACTGGTAGAGGGAAGAATGAATTTAATTAAATACCAGCAAATTCTGGAAGCAAACATCACACCGTCTGTAAAAAAAAAAGCCGAAGATGAAAAGAGGATGGCTTCTACAACAGGGTAATGAACCTAAACACACCTCAAAATCCACAATGAACTACTTCAAGAGGTGCAAGCTGAAGGTTTTTCCATGGCCCTCACAGTCCCCTGACCTAAACATCATCGAGAATCTGTGGATAGACCTCAAAAGAGCAGTGCATGCAAGACGGCCCAAGAATCTCACAGAAGCCTTTTGCGAGGAAGAATGGGTGAAAATTCCCCAAGCAAGAATTGAAAGACTCTTAGCTGGCTACAAAAAAGTGTTTACAAGCTGTGATACTTGCCAAAGGGAGTGTTACTAAGTACTGCCATGCAGGGTGCCAAACTTTTGCTTCGGGCCCTTTTCCCTTTTTTGTTATTTTGAAACTGTAAAAGATGGAAATAAAAAAAGTAATCTTGCTTAAAATATTAAAGAAATGTGTCATCTTTAACTTTATGCCTTTTGGAAATCAGTTCATCTTTTTCTCGCTTAGCTATTCACAGTAACAGAAATTTTGACCAGAGGTGCCCAAACTTATGCATGCCACTGCTTTGATAATAAGTTTACTTTGAAGTAGTAAATTGGATTAAATATTGGCTTGGCAAGAGAAACCGGAGTGTGGAGATGATTGCATCTCTGACTAGGGGCCTGTGACTAGTGGAGTGCTGCAGAGATCAGTGCAGAGTCCATTGTTGTTTGTCGTCCAAATCATTAATATAGATGACAGTATGGTAAACTGGATCAGGAAGTTGTCAGATGACACCAGGATTGGGATGTAGTGGACAGCAATGAAGATCATTAAAGTTTGCGGTAGGATCAGGACCAGCTAGAAAAATGGGCTAAAAAATGGCAAATGGAATTTAATGCAGACTAGAGTATGGTGTTGCACTTTACGAGGACAAACTAGAGTTGGACTTGCACAATGAATGATGGGGCACTGGGAAGTGCAGTAGAACAGAGGGATCTCGGAATGGAGATCCGTATACCATGAAAGTGTTGTCACAGGTACAGTAGATGTAGTGTATATGGATTTCAGTAAGGCATTTGATAAGATACCCCATGCAAGGCTTATACTGAAAATAAGGCATGGGATCCAAGGGGATATTGCCTTCTGTGGGCAAGCCTGTTCTGGATCCATGAAGGTCAGTGACTAGTGGTGTGCCTCAGGGATCTGTTCTGGGACCCCTACTCTTTGTGATTTTTATAATGGCCTGGATGAGGAAGTGGAGGGATGAGTTAGTATATTTGCTGATGACGGAAAGGTTGGGGGTGTTGTGGATAGTGTGGGGGGCTGTCAGAGGTTACAGCGGGACATTGATAGGATGCAAAACTGGGCTTGAAGAGGCAGATGGAGTTCAACCCAAATGAGTGTGAGGTGGTTCATTTTAGTAGGTCAAATATGATGACAGAACATAGTATTAATGTTAAGACTCTTGGCAGTGTGGAGGATCAGAGGGATCTTGGGGTCCAAGTCTATAGGACTCTCAAATCAGCTGTGCAGGTTGACTCTGTGGTAAGAAGACTTACAGTACATTGGCCTTCATCAATCGTGGGATTGAGTTTAAGAGCCGAGAGGTAATGTTGCAGCTATATAGGACACTGGTCAGACCCCACTTGGAGCACTGTGCTCAATTCTGGTCACCTCACTGCAAAGAAGCATGTGGAAACCATAGAAAGGGTGCAGAGGAGATTTACAAGGATGTTGCCTGGATTGGGGAGCATGTCTTATGAGAATAGGTTGAGTGAACTTGGCCTTTTCTCCTTGGAGCGACGGAGGATGAGAAGTGACCTGATAGAGGTGTACAAGCTGATGAGAGGCATTGATCATTTGGATTGTCGGAGGCTTTTTCCCAAGGCTGAATGGCTAGCACGAGAGGGCACAGTTTTAAGTTGCTTGGAAGTAGGTACAGAGGAGATGTCGGGGATAGGTTTTTTATGCAGAGAGTGGTGAGAGCATGGAATGGGCTGCCGATAATGCTGGTGGAGGCAGAAACAATAGGGTCTTTTAAAAGACTCCTCAAGGTATATGGAGCTTAGAAAAATAGAGGGCTCTGGGTAACCCTAGGTAATTTCTAAGGTAAGGACATGTTCGGCACAGTTTTGTGGGCTGAAGAGCCTGTATTGTGCGGTAGGTTTTCTATGTTTCTATGGAACTTCTTCAGTGAGGGTGATGCGAGTGCAGTATGAATTGCCGGTGTAAGTGATGGATACAGGTTTGATTGCAACGTTTAAGAGATGTTTGGATGGAAGGAGTTTGGAGGGCTATGGTCCAAGAGCAGGTGGATGGAACTAAGCAGAATAGCATTTTGGCATGGTCTAGATGGCTCTGTGGGCCTGTTTCTGTGCTGAAGTGAAGGAGAATCCCGAGGGCTTCTAAAAGTGAAAGGAGCACTATTACTGGAGTACAGCAGATGCTTTTCTTGTGACATAAGCTATTTACTATAACTAATGGCCCTTTAAAGAGAGGGAGATTTAAATCTTGTCAACTAGCCCTAACAATAGTTGCGTCAGTTAAATTTAAATGTTTGTTCATAAATTTTCCACAATATTGGTGCATCAGTCTGTTGTAAATTCTATATTTTATCAAGTTTTTTGGTAAATTTTAATGTACACATCCTGTTATTTTTGATCATATCAAGCACTGATAAATGTGGAATAATTGCTTCCCAAATCTCAGGAGCTGCCAGGGAGGCTGACATCAGTGATGACATTCACCAGTATTTTCAGTGTACCAGCACAGCTTAGGCATTTTGAGGGGCACTGCTTTCAAGTTCGAGGTTAATATCATCTGACTACATGCATACAACCAAATGCAATAATGTTCCTCCAGTCCACAATTTACTAACAAAACATATCACACACAGCACATAAAACAAAATATTACCACAAATAAGTTTGTAAAATAGAAAGTGCATGTACTGTGCAGCACAGGTAAACAGTACAGTAAACAGCTTGATGTCTTAGTGACGAGACCTCACTGGAGGCTGGTTTTGATTAGTGTCACAACCTGAGGAAAGAAGCTCTTACCTAGTCTGGCTGTTCTAGTCCTGATGCTCCTGTACCTCCTTCCTGACAGTAGTAGGTCAAAGAGATTGTGGAATGGGTGTAGAGATCCTCAACAATGATTTGGTCCCTTCCTATACAATGCTTCCGGAGAGGACTGTGAATCCAGAGATCCACTGAGAAGTTTTTACTATCCTCTGTATGGTATGGAAGCTGCAAAGCTTCCCACTGCAAGACCGTACAATGATGCAGCCAGCATGACCCTCTTCATGGTTTTCTTGTAGAAAATTATTAAGAATGGAGGCAGTGAGCCTTGTATGTCTTAATCTCGTCAGTGTAGCTACTGCTGTACATTGATTAATGAGGAGATGTTGTGGGATGAAGACTTGGAGATCAACACCTCAAACCTTGAATGCACTTCTGAGACATGGACTGCAACATGCACTCAAAGCACTAGAGAATCACCATTAATCCTGCTTATACAAATTTTTCCCTCTGTTGATAGAATAACTGAATCTAGGTCAGTGACTGCATTGAGGCCAACTCCTCCAGCACTTGGGCCCAAATTGTCTTCAGTAAGCTCCAATGGGAAAGCTACATTGTTTGCATGGTTGACACCAGATACCCAAAACAACTCTATTGTGGTAAGAGGTTAACAGGTAGGCAGGGAAAATGGTTCACTGATATCTCTACCAATTTGTAAGAATTCATGGCTGTAACTATTCAAAAAGAGAACCATGACACATGACATTATGAACAGCTTCTCTCGTTAAGAGTATATAGAAACTAAATGTAAATAACAGGGGGAATTTATAACTCTCAATGTCCATCTGCCTACTGTGTCAAATTCCCACTGCCCATCTGTGCCACAGTCCACTGCCACTACAGAACCATACAGGTGGAGTGGAAGCCAGACATCCTAAATTCTGAGGAAATGCTGAAGGAAAGAATTTTGGCAGTAACAGTTTTGAAAGCCTGAAGAAAGATTTTCCTTTTCACTGGGATAGACAGTTGAGAGGAGAGCTTATTTAAATGTTCAAATTAATCAGAAAATTGTATGATTTGGTCAGCTATGGTCCACTTTGGATAACATTGGAATTTTTTTTAACAATTGGAGTATTGAAAATTTAAGTATTGTATCTTTCAGAAGCGCTTTGTGATCGAAGGAAATTCATGTACAATATTCCACTTAAGACTGTTATTTATTCTCCATCAAAAGTCAAAAGGTAATTTCTGTAACATTATTGGAAGTAAAATTCAACTGATAATCTTAAGTAAGAATATTGATTTATAACGTTTTTCAGTTTGAGTCTTGAATCATTCATTGATATTCCATTTTAAAGATGTTTAAAGAAACATAACTTAACAAACAAGATACTATTAGGAAGAAAGTCTTGTTGCACCATTTGTAATCTAAATGCCTATATATTTTTACTTTCACAGTCTTTCAAACAATAGTCATCAAATGATTTCTCCTAACATCACAATCCCTATCCATGAAAATTCAGTACGACAAGATCAACATCTTCATTGTGATGTTAAGTCATCGAAAGGACAAATTGCAGTATTTAAACCTCCATTTCATAGTCACTCTAGTGATCACAAACAGCTATATAAATGCAGCCAGAATGCATCAAAGTCAGAAAAAAAATTTCTCCCTCCATTTAAATCTGTTCCAAATGTGGAAAAGACGACAGATATGGAGACTGTAATTTGTCCAATGGAAAATGAAAGTGAATCTATTGCAAAAGCAAGTAACTACAGTGGACCTTTGCAAGATGGTGGTCCATTAAATGATTATTTAACTTTAGGTGGACATCATGAAGACCAACTCCAGTCAGTAACTGGTACTTCAGAAGAACTTAAAGCCAACAATGAAGGTATTTTCATTGTTCCTATAGCTGTTATTTTTCCTCTTTATTCTGCTTTGAAAATAACCTTTTTGCCCATTGTGAGACTGGTGAATGGTCATGATTCTCTAGCTTTATGAAGGAACAAAGTAAATCAAATGTATTTTTTTTAAGACATTAACCGGCTTGATTTTGAAGCTCATTGGAAAGGGAGAACTAAAAGCTGACTAGTTCTGAGGACCAGCTTAAAAAATAATTAATTAAAATGTGTGGCATAAATCTTGATTTCTCCGCAATTAGAATAAAAAAGACTTGTACTTAAGATGACTGTAATTTTTTTTAAACACTTTAATTTAAGCATTTATTGACATTTATTAAATAAACATGAAGAATCATATGCAATAATTAATGTCACAGGTTTTTATCAGCATTTTCATCAAGGTAAAGTATGCTAATAGATTTTAAGGACACAAAGACTGATCAGGAATGAATCTTCCAAAAACGTTAATATTCTTAGTGTAATATACATAAGAACAAATGCCAGATACCACTAAAATTTTTGATCATTCTTGCATTTTATTAATTAAACCAAATGCTGAATATTCCTGTGGAGATGATTTCTGATCCATGGAATTTTTATAATAAGGCCTAAGAAGTGGAAGTTTTCCTGTATGATGTTTTGGTGGATGGAAACCTGAAGAATAGATTTGTAATGCATAATAAAAGAAAGTAAACTGACAGCCTCAAGTTTTCTGATCCTCTTTCTTTACACAATATAAATATTATTTAATTATTCAAGAGCTAGTTATGCAAACAATTTATTTAAGAAGGAAGTGATATGATTGAGATCAATAAAAAGATAATGCATGTTCAAATTATTAAATGAGCTTATCCAAGTTTGGACAAAATCCACAGTCCCATGATCCAATATTCCACCTTGCTTCTCATAAAAACATAAATTTATTTGGACAGAAATACCGCTTTTTGGTTTGACACTTCCAAGTTAACTTTACTGTTGAAGAAAGTACATGGAAATTTATGTTAGAAGACTTTGATTTGATGTAGTGTGTTTCAGTGTTTCTTTCCCTTTCTTGCATGCTTTGTGTCTTGCTACTCCACGTTGTTGCTTAAACTTCTATGAGAGATTTTCAGCCATCATAGTACTATCTTTTTGAAATTTTAAAAAGTTAAATTTTAGCAAAGCCACAAAATTAATGTATTGAGATTCTGGAATAATATAATGTTAATGTTCTTGGATGAAAAGACCGTATCACTGAGCACTTAAAATGATAACCTATCTACCTAACAAATTGAATTGTGCCATTTTAAACAATCCAAATGTGGTCAGATAACATTGCAAACAGACCTTTGTTGTAATCAATTGTACCAGAATGTGAATATAAATTTAATTCACTTCCTCTAAAAATGTAACTTCTTGAAATACAATACATACCTATTTGACCTAGAACTGTTTCAGAATATCTAATAACATTTTTGTCCCTGTCATCATAACCAAACTGCTCTCTTCCAAGTTTCCTGTAAGATATTACAGAATTATGACAAAGATAATCTTCCCTGGTGTTTTCCATCTATTCTACTTTGCAGAAACACTGTTCAGTCCTGAAGGATAGTTTCTAACTGTATAATTGGTACCTGATTTGGTTGTTTTTTTTTATATTTTCTGTCTTTAATTTAGATTTTCAGTATCCGCTGGTCTGTTTTGCATTTGAAATTCATGCACTTTGTTTAGTTAATATTAGTTTGGGTTGAAGGAAAAATTACAAAATTAGTTTTAAACTTAAGCTTTATCACTAGCAAGACCTGCTCTTAATAGCACTTCAAAGGGGAAGGAAAGCAATAAAACCCATGTAGAATTAATATTTTTGCATTTTATTAAGCATTTTGAAAGTTGTTACGTGTGATACAATGAATGTATTTAGAATAATGAAAACTTGTTAGTGGAAATACTCCGGCCCTGGCAGCACTCATGATGAAAGATGCCACATCAGCCGAGGTGACAAGATAATGATCTCTCTAAAGCATGGAAGATCATAAGAACACATTAAACAAGAATAGGATTTCTCACCCCTCAGGCTGCTCTGTCATCTAATATGCCATCTGCTATCTTGTGTAATCAAATTCTCTAAATCATTGTTGCTGATGTTGTACATCATACAATTTTCCTGTCTAGTTCTCATTTTGTTAAGTCTTCTCATGCCCAGATGTCGTATCAATAGCAGTTTTGAAAGTGATTGATGCCTCCCTTTAGGGTTGAGTGTTTCAAACATTCATCATCCTCTGAGTGAAATAGCCCCTTTTTTAAAAAAAAAAGCTTTATTTCACCCCTAAATTGTTTGCCCCTTATTTTGGATTTTGAGCTCTACCACCCCCCCCCCAGTTTGACACTCTGCAGTCAAGAAAGTCTTTATACTACCTATGTATGCAGTAGAACTATCTGACTGAGTCTTCCGTTTGTAGGATTTTCAAAGATGATTCAAAATTGGCATCATGCTAGGAATCTACAGGAAATGCGATTGATGAAGAAAAAGAGGCAAACTGTTCATCCACTACCAGGGAGCTTGTACAGATCTAAAACTTGCTCTTCAAAACTCTCTCTACATACATCAGTTGAAGGAAAAGCTCCAACTCATTTTACAAAAGAAAAGGTACAGTCTGAATTGCATTTGTTTGATTTGTTTTCTAATTTAAATTCAAATGCCAATATTTATGTAACAGCCAATTCACAGAAAGCTCCTGAACAAATATTAAAGAATGTCTGTGTTGCTTCAAAGATATTTCTGAAAACATATCATAGTGAAACACTGAAAATCTCATGTTCAACTGTTCAGAAAATCTGACAGCGCAGCATCTAGCTCGCAGAGTGTTTATCCTCATGTTCCCTTTGGATACATTGGGCTCCAATTCCTTAGCTCCTTCTGGACATGCAAAGTTCACTGGAAAATTTATTTTTTTACTCTACATCATCCAAAATGAAAGGAATTAAAGATGCAGTGAGTCGCCATAACATTTAATAGTCCAGAAAATTTGCTAGACTGGAACTATTGAAGTGCAGAGTGTACTGGATTAATCAAGCTTTATTGGAATTCGTATAAGAATGGTGTATCTGATCACTGATTTCCTTGCCAAAAAAACCAAATTAATTAGCTATTTTATTACCGTCTGTTGCAAGACCACTATGAACTGACAAAAATAATGGCTTGATGGTTCTAGGAGTTTTGCCCACTGCCTGAAAAATCATTGTCCTTTGTGCTTCCTGTCTAAGCTAACATTTTCTGACTTGCCACTTCTGACAGGTATTGGAGCACATCTTAATGTTTTGAATATTTCATTTTCCTAGTTGTACAGTTACGGAGTCAACAGAAGTACTCTCTGTGTACGAGCAGAAAATGCTGAATCATTCCAGATCAACAGTCGAGATTTTTTCTCTGAGGAATTACTGAATACTTGCAATGGTCTGTGGCTTGCAGATGGTGGTTGTCTTATTCCAGATGACAATGGAATGGCAGGAAAATCTGAATTTTACAGGTTAGAATTTGTATCTTTACCCATTTATTTCTGTACTAAAGATTAAAAATTATTTTGTACCCATCATGATTGGTCTTCTCTAATATGAGTTCACCTTTAGGGTTACTGACTGCACATTTGCTCTTCATCCAGTGTTCAATGTTTCAAAATTAGAAAATTGATGCAGTCAACTTGTGTTCTCAGAATATATTGCTTAAGACAGTGAAGTTCACCTTTGTGGTGGGATGAGAAGAGAAAAAGAAACTGACAAAAATATATTTTTCTTGCTGGAAAACATTGAATCTGACTTGATAAGAACAGCATGTGGAAAGCGGCCAGTGAGTGAGTGGGCCAGTGAAGGATTGGAGCTTTGAGGCTTTGACGAGAAGAGGCAGAGGACAAGCTTGCTCGCAGTTAGTTTTTACAATGTCTCCTGAGACGGTGATGTGCCTCTCATGTGAGATGTGGCAGTCTTGGGGGAACTCCCCTCTCCCGCAGAGTCACATCTACCAGAAGTGCATAAGGCTGGACGATCTGGAAGCCCATGTAAGGAATCTGGAGCAGGATCTGGATGACCTTCGACTCATAAGGGAGAATGAGGCAGTCATAGATGAGAGCTACAGGGAGGTAGTCACACCTAGGCTGTCGGAAGAGGGTCGTTGGGTGACAGTCAGAGGGGGGAAAGTGAAGGTGAGCAGACAGGTAGTGCAGAGCACCCCTGTAGCCATTCCCCTGAATAATAAGTTTACCGTCCTGGATACTGTTGGCAGGGACGACCGACCAGGTGTGAGCCACGGTGGCAGGGCCTCTGGCACTGAGTCTGACCCTGTGGTGCAGAAGGGTGGGACGGAAAAGAGGAGAGCTGTCGTCACTGGAGACTCTATAGTCAGGGGAGCAGACAGGAGATTTTGTGGACGTGAGAAGGACACCCGCATGGTTTGTTGCCTCCCGGGTGCCAGGGTCCAGGATGTCTCTGACTGGGTGCACGACATCCTGGTACGAGAGGGAAAGCAACCAGAAGTCATGATACATGTAGGGACCAACGACATAGGCAGGAAGAGGGATGAAGTCCTGAAGTGTGAGTTTCGGGAACTAGGCAGAAGGCTGAAGGACCTCAAGGGTGGCGTTCTCAGGATTGCTGCCAGTGCTACGTGACAGTGATGGTAAGAATTGGAGGAGATGGCAGTTGAATGTGTGGCTGAGGAGTTGGTGCAGGGGGCAGGGTTTTAGATTTTTGGATCATTGGAATCTCTTCTGGGAAAGGTGGGACCTGTACAGATTGGATGGGTTTCACCTGAACTCGAAGGGGAGCAATATCCTTGCAGGTAGGTTTGCTAGCATGGTTCGGGAGGGTTTAAACTAATTTGCAAGGGGGATGGGACCCAGAGCAATAGAGCAGTGAAAGAAGTGCATGGAGTAAAGCCAGATCTAACATATAGAGAGGCTTTGAGGAAAGGGAAGCAGAATAAACAGTGTAAAGACAGTAAGGTAGAAGGGCTGAAATGTGTGTACCTCAATGCAAGAAGCATCAGGAACAAAGGTGATGAACTGAGAGCTTGGATACATACATGGAATTATGATGTAGTGGCCATTACAGAGACTTGGCTGGCACCAGGGCAGGAATGGATTCTCAATATTCCTGGATTTCAGTGCTTTAAAAGGGATAGAGAGGGGGGAAAAAGGGGAGGAAGGGTGGCATTACTGGTCAGGGATACTATTACAGCTACAGAAAGGGTGGGTAATGTAGCAGGACCTTCTTTTGAGTCAGTATGGGTGGAAGTCAGGAACACGAAGGGAGCAGTTACTCTACAGGGAGTATTCTATAGGCCCCCTGGTAGCAGCAGAGATACAGAGGAGCAGATTGGGAGGCAGATTTTGGAAAGGTGCAAAAATAACAGGGTTGTTATCATGGGTGACTTTAACTTCCTTAATATTGATTGGCACCTGATTAGTTCCAAGGGTTTAGATGGGGCAGAGTTTTTTAAGTGTATCCAGGACGGATTCCTGTCACAGTATGTGGACAGGCCGAATAGGGGGAATGCCATACTAGATCTAGTACTTGGTAATGAATCGGGTCAGGTCACAGATCTCTCAGTGGGTGAGCATCTGGGGGACAGTGACCACCACTCCCTGGCCTTTAGCATTATCATGGAAAAGGATAGAATCAGAGAGGACAGGAAAATTTTTAATTGGGGAAGGGCAAATTATGAGGCTATAAGGCTAGAACTTGCGGGTGTGAATTGGTATGATGTTTTTGCAGGGAAATATACTATGGACATGTGGTCAATGTTTAGAGATCTGTTGAAGGATGTTAGGGATAAATTTGTCCTAGTGAGGAAGATAAAGAATGGTAGGATGACAAGTGAGGTGGAAAATCTAGTCAGGTGGAAGAAGGCAGCATACATGAGGTTTAGGAAGCAAGGATCAGATGGGTCTATTGAGGAATATAGGGAAGCAAGAAAGGAGCTTAAGAAGGGGCTGAGAAGAGCATGAAGGGGGCATGAGAAGGCCTTGGCGAGTAGGGTAAAGGAAAACCCCAAGGCATTCTTCAATTATGTGAAGAGCAAAAGGATGACAGGAGTGAAGGTAGGACCGATTGGAGGTAAAGGTGGGAAGATGTGCCTGGAGGCTGTGGAATTGAGCAAGGTCCTCAATGAATACTTCTTTTCAGTATTCACCAATGAGAGGGAACTTGATGATGGTGAGGACAAAATGAGTGAGGGTGATGTTCTGGAGCATGTTGATATTAAGGGAGAGGAGGTGTTGGAGTTGTTAAAATACATTAGGACGGATAAATCCCCGGGGCCTGACGGAAGATTCCCCAGGCTGCTCCACGAGGCGAGGGAAGAGATTGCTGAGCCTCTGGCAGATGGAGTTCAACCCGGAGAAGTGTGAGGTGGTACACTTTGGAAGGACAAACTCCAAGGCAGAGTACGAAGTAAGTGGCAGGATACTTGGGTAGTGTGGAGGAGCAGAGGGATCTGGGGGTACATGTCCACAGATCCCTGAAAGTTGCCTCACAGGTAGATAGGGTAGTTATGAAAGCTAACACCCCATAAGCTTTCTTAAGTCGAGGGATAGAGTTTGAGTCGCGATGTAATGATGCAGCTCTATAAAATTCTGGTTAGGCCACACTTGGAGTACTGTGTTCAGTTCTGGTCACCTCACTATAGGAAGGATGTGGAAGCATTGGAAAGGGTACAGAGGAGATTTACCAGAATGCTGCCTGCTTTAGAGAGTATGGATTATGATCAGAGATTAAAGGAGCTAGGGCTTTACTCTTTGGAGAGAAGGAGGATGAGGGGAGACGTGATAGAGGTGTACAAGATAATAAGGGGAATAGATAGAGTGGATAGTCAGCGCCTCTTCCCCAGGGCACCACTGCTCAATACAAGAGGACATGGCTTTAAGGTAAGGGGTGGGAAGTTCAAGGGGGATATTAGAGGAAGGTTTTTTACTCAGAGAGTGGTTGGTGCGTGGAATGCACTGCCTGAGTCAGTGGTGGAGGCGGATACACTAGTGAAGTTTAAGAGACTACTAGACAGGTATACGGAGGAATTTAAGGTGGGGGCTTATATGGGAGGCAGGGTTTGAGGGTCGGCACAACATTGTGGGCCGAAGGGCCTGTACTCTGCTGTACTATTCTATGTTCTATAAAAGATTCAGAAGCATGTATGAGTTGTTATTGGATTGGAAACCTTCAGAAAGAGGGAAAATAAACTGTTGTAGGCATCGGAATGCGGAAGTCTAATGTAAAACCATGTAACCCGAAGAACAATTTTGGAAAGATCATAGGTATTCCTTATTTCTCTTAGTGTTTGGATCATGGTTGGTCTTAACAGTACTCTTCTATGCAGTTAAGATCATCCATGAACCAAGCATCCATGATTCTTTCAACTGGGAGGCAAGGAGAACCAGTGATTCAGATGCGACCTATGGAAGGCCACTGAGTGAAAAGGAAATTCTGTGTGAAAGTCGAGATACATTTGGATGCACAACAGCTTTGGCATGGTTTGTGTGTCATTTCCTGTAAGGCGGAACCTAACAGCATAAATGCAGTGATGCTTCATTTCCTGATGAGTGCAAGGCCTTTTATGCACACTTTGAAAGGGAGAATAAAACTACATTATGCTAATCCCCACAGCATTTGGCAACCTTGTGATCTGTATTGGAGGCTGCTTTTCAAAGGTTCATTTATTATCAAAGTATAATTTCTCTGGGTAGCCATGAAACAGAGAAGTAAAGAAAGGCAGCACAATCATCAACCCCAAAAATTCCGCCTCCCTGCACAAAAAAAATGAACAAGAATTGAATAAGCGCATCAACCCCCAAATCCCTCATCCGACACAAAAAAACGGGAAAGATTGTGCAAAGGACGCAGAATATTTTAAAAAAAACAAAGTCGTGGGGGGGGGTGGGGGTTAATGTCTATACTCCAGGTCCACATACAAAACGCAGAAAACCTGGGGAACACTGTTTGGGCCCAGTGGCAGCCCTTTCCCTTTCTGGTACAGAGCGATCAAAAGACGGGCAGTCTGCACTCGCCTTGATGCTTCAATCTTCCTCGTCATTGTAATCAGCAAACAACGGAAGCTTTAATTGGCAAAATAGAGTCTAACGATGGTTTGCGCCTAGTCCTGCAATCTTCCTGCCATGTAGTTCACGCACGCAGTCTCTGTGTCCCCGAATCCCCTTGGATACTGTGGACCATTGAAACACCCAAACGATCTCCAAACTTTCGCATTCGCCTGGATGTTTTAATCTCTTGTCACTTTAGTCAGAAAACAATGGAAGATTTAATTGGGCAGATGAAGTTGAACACCAGCTCACAGCTGGTCTTTCGTGAGTTTCCTGCATGGTGCCTCTGCCTCCTGGAATCCTCTCCAAGTCTGCTGAGTGCAGGAACACCCACGAGATCTGCAAACAGCAAATCACAAGTTCCAACAGTTCCAGAATCACATCCAAGTTGAAGAACAAGCGTAAAAGAAGCTAAATATATGGTTTCATGAACTATCCAGGAGATGTCCACCAAAAGCTCAAGATGGCTGAACGTCCTTCAGGTGGGTGAACCCTTGCAAGGTGTCAGGCCACAATAGTATTCTTGGCAGGGTATGGAAAACTTGTTATTCACCATCTGGCTGGAGTGTTCAGAGATATTTTCAACCTTCCAGTGCTTTGGGGATCATGAAGAATCCTTCCAGCATTTGTCATTCTAAATCAACCACGTGGCAATCGGGTTGAAGAAAAGCTGAGTACTCTTTTCAGTTTTCTTTGCTGCAGTATTGTTGAAGACATGGTACGATATTGTATCAGGGTTGGATGAGAAATTGTTCAACTTCAGAACCAAGACCATTGTAACGTTAGTCATTGAGCTTTAGCTGTCACATCAGAACCTACTGATCTAAAATGGGGGAAAATAGTCACCTTAAATCTGAGGGACTGCTTCAGAAAAGCCAAATGCAAAATAGTACTGGTAGAATAGTGTCATGTTATATGATTTGCTTTTTGACATCGTGATTACTTCCCTTTACTCAGGCATGGGCATTTTGTTAAATTCTGTCACGTGTACATATTGAAATTGTTGATCCATCCAAATTTATTCCTGTTATAGTGTAAAAAAAAATGAACTGCTATAGAATAATAACATACGATTTTTTTTAGAGAATAATATTTCAGTTTTTTAATAATTCACTTTTTTGTTTCACAACTAATAGAATACAGTTTAGCTTACATGGTTTGCTTCACATAAGGTATATTTAGTCCAATGGATCTTTGGATTTAAATATATGTCACAGAGGATACTTTCTGTAGTTGTGTTGAATCTAATCAATTTTGTCTCTGGCTAGTAATTCGACAGAGAATCACTGACAGGATCCTCCTCTTGAGTCACCCTATTCTTAACTATTCCACAGTAAAATATGCCTTGCACTTGACCCCAGAGCTGTACACCATGCAAGACTGGCTTGTGTAGTACAACCCATTCATTTCAATTCAGATTATCAAGCTTAATTTAATATGGTCAGTACAGTTAACTAGAGAACTTGTCTTTCCTTACCTGAAACAAGTCTTTTTAAATTAATTTCTGGTAGCTTAAGGTTTTTTAGTACAGTAATCTATTACTTTTAAATCTTTTAATCTATTTGAATATTTTTGATTATCAGATTTGTTTAAGTAGTTTCAGTCAATGTTTGACAATGGCAATCTGAAGCCCATCATATCTTCTGGGCCGGGTGTTGGGATCCATTGCTTCAAACCCAGTTCCTGCTCGTGGTTCATTTGTTTTATGGGGCATGGGCCAGGACTTTGGATTGATTAACTTCAAGGAGTTACAAAAGCAAGTTCAGGCAAGGAAATAAATAGCACAGGGCTCTTGTTGGACTGTGAATTCAGCATTATTTAGTCCATTGAGTCTCCTTTTTGAATGTTTTATTTCTGTTCCTTTCTTCAGTAAAATCATGGCTGTCTCTATTTTCCTCAATTCTGATACAGTTCCTCACAGCAAAAATTTGTTCATTTTAGTGTTGAATATACTCAAACTGAGCATGCATAGCCGTTTGATAGAGTGAAGTCCAAAGATTTTCCACGCTCCCCATGAAGAGATTTCTTATTTCATTTCTAAATGGCTGACAACTTCCCTGAGAACATGCCTCATAGTTCCGGACCTACCACTAAGAAGAAATGGCTTCTTGATATCTCTTTAGATTCTTGGATGAGATCAGCTGTGTATACATGTTTTTATATGGGAGAACTTGCATTTGATGTGCTGAATTTTATCAATAATATTGAGTGTTTTCTTTTTTTTCCCCAGAGCTCTTTTAGATACTCCCGGTGTAGATTCCAACCTGATCAGTGAAGATTGGGCCTATAACCATTATAGGTGGTTAGTGTGGAAAGTTGCTGCTATGGAGATTGCTTTCCCCAAACAGTTTGGTGGCAGGTGCCTGACACCTGAAAGAATACTTCTGCAACTTAAATATAGGTGATCTATTTCAATTAATTAAATATTTTGGTACTAAAGATAGACACTTGATTTGTTATTGGTCTATTTTATTTCTCTCTCCCAAAATTGAATGTCTGAAACTCTGCTGCCTGTATATGAGCTCATGCCATGTCAAGTGGGCTCATCACCCCTTTGTTCTTTATATCTTTGGCTGTAATATCTTTTATAATTTTCGTGTTCATCTACAAATCTCTCCAGAGTCTCAGCTATATAATTTCCTTAACCATACTGTCATGCGGCATGGAAACAGACTCCTTAAACCACTGAATTTGCATCGGCCATGCACCCATCAAGCCTTAAAAGTCCAGCTTTTTTTCTTTCTTGCTTTTGTCATATGCCTTGTTTAAATCTCTTCATATTTCCACTCTTAAAGTTAGCTGCTGTGATGCAAAGTTATAAAATTTCCTTCCTCTCAGCCATTCAACCCCTTTTCCATCTCCCTTTAGGATTAGCTTTAAAACCTGCCCACTTGATTAAGCATATTGTTATCTGCTCAAATTTCTTTGTGCTTGTATTGCAAATTTTATCAGAATCAGATTTACCATCATTGATTTGTATGAAGTTAATTTTGTTGTTTTGCTAAGACATACAATTGCTATAAATTATAAGAATAAATAAGTACAAAAAAAGGAATAAATAACGAGGTAATGTTCCTGGGTTCTTAGGCTGTTTAGAAATCTGATAGCAACTCCCAGAAGCTGTTTCTGAATCACAGAGTGTGGTTCTTCCTCATCCTTCCTAATGGTAGTAATGAGAAGCGGGTCTTTAATGATGCTTAGTGAGGTTCCATGAGATGATGAATGTCCTTAGTGATGCTGCTGTCTTGAAGCATCATCGCTTGAAGATATCCTGGATGCTGAGGAGGGGTGTACCTGTGATGGAACTGGCTGAGCTTACAACCTTCTACATCTTCTTGTGATCATATGCATTTGCCAATATCGTTGGTGACATGCTGAAACTCCAAATAAAGCAGAGCTGCTGGAGTGGCGCCTGTGTGATGACATCAGTGTGTTGGGCCAAGGATTGCTTCCAATATGTTGCTACCCAACTTCTTCCTGAAGTCCATAATCAGTTCCTTGGTCTTGATATTGGATGCAAGGATGTTGTTTTGACACCATTCCCTCATCCAATCTATCTCACTTTTACCTGATAATACTGTGATGCCTTGTGCTATTTTGCAATACTAAAGACACTATATAAATACCAGTTCTAGTTGGAAGCTGAAGTTTGTCATTTCTTATATATTCTTACCAAATTAAATCTGGAGCAAATTCTCTGTCTTAAAAAGTAGAGTTGTCAATTCAAGAATGAAAAGCTTGTTAATTCATTGTCTTCCAAGATATTCTGAAGCATTTCATTGGCACTGAAATCCTACATTGATTTAAGAGTTCAGTGTATTTTAAAAGCATGCATTTGAAACTTTATGAAAGTGGCAAATAATCACTCAATCTAAGCAGTCTGAAATGGTTTCTAATCCATCTCTGAAATAAAATATCATCCACATATGCGTAGTTGATTGATAACATCCCCTTGGGATGTATTGTTTGTGTGATCTATTGCCGTTTAGTACTGTGCTCTAATGTTCTATATTCTATGTTAATTGTGAATTTTTTTGTAGTGTGGTATTAGACGTTATTCTAGATACCCTGAGAAGTCTTGAATAAAAATTGAGTAAATGCAAATGGAAAATTGAAAATTATGCAAATGTTCTAATTAAAACAAATTTGTCATTGTAGATACGATGTGGAGATCGATCAAAGTCGGCGATCTGCCTTAAAGATAATCATGGAGCGGGATGATATATCAGCAAAAACGTTAGTGCTTTGCATTTCTAAAATAATATCACTGGGATCAAGATCATCCCAAAATAGCCAAAATTTTGAGGATGCAGTTAAAGATAATACAACTATAATTGAGAAACATGCCATAGGATCAAAAAAGGATATGTCATTTGCAATTATTGAAGTCACTGATGGATGGTATGGAATTAAGGCCCTTTTGGATTCTCCACTCACCACTTTGTTACAAAAACGAAGACTTGTCATTGGTCAAAAGATTATCGTGCATGGAGCAGAATTAATAGGGTCACAGGATCCTTGTTCACCTCTAGAAGCTCCGGAGTCCCTCATGCTAAAGGTAAGGATAACAGTTGATCAGATCTTTAACATAATTGAAGATATTATGTATCATTCTGCTTTGTTCTGATATATTAAGCAATAAATATTATTCTGAGAAGGATGGTAAACTTGTTCTTTAGTTCTATTTCTATCCTTCTGACCTAGCACCGTGGTAATAGAAAGAGATATCATATTTAGCTTCCATCGATGATCAAGCCTTCTTAGTTGAGTTTCCCTTCTCACTGTGTTTTCGAGCAACACAATTTGTTCAAGGTAGTTCACATCAGAAGTTGAAAGCAAGTATCTACAGTCCTGACGAAGGGTCTCGGCCTGAAACGTCGACTGCACCTCTTCCTAGAGATGCTGCCTGGCCTGCTACGTTCACCAGCAACCTTTATCTCTACTTGTTTTACATCATGCCAATGTGCTATTCTATATTAATCCTTAACCTGTTGTAACACACATCAAAGTTGCTGGTGAACACAGCAGGCCAGGCAGCATCTATAGGAAGAGGTGCAGTCGACGTTTCAGGCCGAGACCCTTCGTCAGGACTAACTGAAGGAAGAGGTCGAAGAAATTACAGATGGGGAGCAGTGAGAGATGGTTTCACTGAACTCCCGTCGAAGAGAGGATCTAAACTTCTTCGGTGTAGGCATCACCGGAAGAGGCTTCGCAGTAGTGAATTTAAACGCAAACAACAGGAATTCTGCAGATGCTGGAAATTCAAGCAACACACATCAAAGTTGCTGGTGAACGCAGCAGGCCAGGCAGCATCTATAGGAAGAGGTGCAGTCGACGTTTCAGGCCGAGACCCTTCGTCAGGACTAACTGAAGGAAACGTCGACTGCACCTCTTCCTATAGATGCTGCCTGGCCTGCTGCGTTCACCAGCAACTTTGATGTGTGTTGCTTGAATTTCCAGCATCTGCAGAATTCCTTAACCTGTTGTAATCTATTGTTACAAGTGTACTGAAATTTTCGGATGTTAAATGTTAAATTTTGATATGTAAGGAAGGAAGAAGTTAAATGCAGAAATAATTGCACCAGATATTGATAAGACTGGATATATGGAGGGGGGCATAGAAGGCTTGGATGAAATATAAATACGTCCTGGTTCCTTTGAATTAAATAACCTATTTCTGTGCTGTCCACCTCCTTGAATGTTACACCAGTCAGTTGGGCTGAGACTGAGCTATAATATTGCTTCATTTATCCTCACTTGTTGTTTATTGCCTAATAGCTTTAACTAATAAATCTCAAGTTTCAATTGATCCTGACTCCATTGATTCTTTTCCCCCTCTGAAGTCGAAAGATTCTACACAACTTTGTATGAAAGTTTCATTATTTCCACCTAATATCATAGCTTCATGAAATTTATCCCACTGATAATGTTCTTTGCATTTCATTTATAAACTCAATTTAGTATTGAAGTACTAATAACTGTTTTACTTTTCAGAATTATGTTAGTGCTAAACCCTGTATAATTACAGGATCTGTATTGATTATTCAGTGGATGCAATACCATTTTTGTTTTAAAAATGCAAAGGAATCTCCATCTGTATTCAGTTTGTATGTGTCTCTGGTCATAATGGTGCAGCTGTCTATGAATGTCTTTTGTCTTAACTACAAACCCCATTTCCAGAAAAGTTGGGATATTTTCCAAAGTGCAATAAAAACAAAAGTCTGTGATATGTTAATTCACGTGAACCTTTATTTAACTGATAAAAGTGCAAAGAAAAGATTTTCAATAGTTTTACTGACCAACTTAATTGTATTTTGTAAACATACAATTTAGAATTTGATGGCTGCAACACACTCAACAAAAGTTGGGACAGAGGCATGTTTACCATTGTGTTACATCACCTTTCCTTTTAATAAGATTTTTTAATCGCTTTGGAACTGAGGATACTAATTGTAGTAGATTTGCAATTGGAAATTTTGTCCATTCTTGCTTGATATAAGACTTCAGCAGCTCAACAGTCCATGGTCTCTCTTGTCTGATTCTCCTCTTCATGATGCGCCATACATTTTCAATAAAAGATAGATCTGGACTGGCAGCAGGCCAGTCAAGCACACGCACTCTGTGTCTACAAAGCCACGCTGTTGTAGCCGTGCAGAATGTGGTCTGGCATTGTCCTGCTGAAATAAGCATGGACGTCCCGGGAAGAGACGTTGCCTTGATGGCAACATATGTCTTTCTAAAATCCTAATATACGCCTCAGAGTCAATGGTACCTTCACATACATGCAACTCACCCATGCTGTGGGCACTGATGCACCCCCATACCATCACAGATGCTGGCTTTTGCACCTTTCGCTGATAACAATCTGGATGGTCGTTTTCATCTTTGGCACGGAGAACTCGACACCTGTTTTTTCCGAAAACTAGCTGAAATATGGACTCATCTGACCACAGCACACAGTTCCACAGTCTTTCAGCCCATCTGAGATGAGCTCGGACCCAGAGAACTCGCCGACATTTCTGCAAAGAGTTGATGTATGGCTTCCTCCTTGCATAATACAGTTACAAGTTGCATTTCTGGATGCAGTGACGGACTGTGTTGAGTGATAATGGTTTTCCGAAGTACTCCCGAGCCCAGGTGTCTATAATTGTCACAGTCGCATGACAGTTTCTTGGGCAGTGCTGCCTGAGGGCTCGAAAATCACGTGCATTCAATAGTGGTTTCTGACCTTGTCCTTTACGCACTGAGATCTCCGAATTCTCTGAATCTTTTCACAATATTATGTACTGTAGATGTTGAAAGACCTAAATTCTCTGCAATCTTGCGTTGAGAGATGTTCCTTTTGAACTGACTAACAATTCTGTCACGAATTTTGGCACAAAGGGGTGAGCCACAACCCATCCTTGCTTGCAAAGACTGAGCCTCTCTCTCTCTGTATCTTGTTTTACGGCGGTTGGCATCCAGCTTAGTGGTGCATTACCGCCACCCTCTGCTCCAGAATGTGCACTAGACATGCATTCTAAATCCCTTCACCCAATCGCGTGCGCGTACACGTACACACACACACACACACACACAAACCTACACTTCACCCTCCCATCTTTGACCATCCTAGTATCCTATTCCTGTTTATTCGTCATATTCTATAAAAAACTCCTGTACTCCTTAAAAACGCTAAAAATACCCGGACTTGTGCTCTCTCACCCATGCCCAGCAACCCTTTTAATGTGAATTCCTGCATCCCCAACTCCCTTAATTTATTTCTCATCATCTCTCTCTGTATCCCATACTTCCTGCAACACAAAACTACATGTTCTACTGACTCCTCTTCCTGACATTCCTCACACAATCCTGTCTGGTGTTTCCCTATCATTTTCAATGTTTTGTTTAATGCACAATGCCCCAGCCTTAACCTAGTCCACACAATTTTCTCTCTTCTGTTTCCATTACCTACCCTAGTAACTGCAACACTCTTATGTATTTGATATAAATGCCTCCCTTTCCCCCAAAGACTGAGCCTTTGATGGACGCTACCTTTATACCCAGTCATGATACCTCACCTGCTACCAATTAGCCTGCTTAATGTGGAGTCTTCCAAACCGGTGTTACTTGAATATTCTGTGCACTTTTCAATCTTATTTTAACTCTGTCCCAACTTTTGTTGAGTGTGTTGCAGCCATCAAATTTTAAATTTCTGTATATTTACAAAATACAATTAAGTTGGTCAGTAAAACTATTGAAAATCTTTTCTTTGAACTTTTGTCAGTTAAATAATGGTTCACGTGAATTAACATATCACAGATTTTTGTTTTTATTGCATTTTGGAAAATATCTCAACTTTTCTGGAAATGGGGTTTGTAGATTTCCAATGGCAACTACTGATTTAATCACAAGTTGTTCAAGATTGTTTAATGCCATTTCCAGTACACAAGTGCAAAGGGGAATGAAGTCATTGTTACTCCAGATCTGATGCCGCACAAAAAAACACATTAAGATAAAGAACAAATTTTTAGAAAACACAATAAATATAAATTCCCCAGAACCGGGTTTAATATGTCATGAAATTCATTTTGCGGCAGTAGTACAATGCAATACATAATAGTAAACAAAAACTAAATTGCAATAAGATTTATATTTAAAAAAAATAAATAAATGTGCAAAAAGAGCAAAAAAGAAAATATATATTGAGGTAGTGTACATGGATTTATTGCCCATTCAGAAATCTGTTGGTGGATGAGTTGTTGTTGTTCCTAAAACATCGGGTCTCTCTCTTCAGGCTCCTGTACCACCACCTTGATTGTAGGGATGAGAAGAGCTGATATACATAGATTGTGAGTCCATAAAGTGACACTAGGCACAGGAGTGTCCACGCATAAGGTGACTTTGACAGGAAATGATAAAGTAGTGTAGTGCTGTTGTGGGGAGTGGAGGGGTGGGTTTGTGGCTGTCGATGTTGATCAGCCTTACTACTTGGTGAAATAAACTATTTTTGAGTCTTGTTGTCCTGATGTGGATGCTATGTAGCCTCCTTCCTGATGGGAATGGATCAGACAATCCATGAGCAGGGTGGGTGGGATCCATCATGATGTTACTAGCCCTTTTCCAGCACCTTTCTGTATATATGTCCTTGATGGCAGGTAGACTGGTGCCGATGATGCTTTGGGCAGTTTTGACTACCTGTTGTTGAGCCTTCCTGTCCACCACAGTACTGTTTCTGTACCATTTTGTGATGCTCTCACTGCATCTACTGTAGAAGGATGAAAGTATAGATGTGCATAGTCCGGCTGTCTTCAGCCTCTTCAAAGTAGTGATATTATTGAGCTTTCCTGATCGTGTAGGGTGTGTTCTGGGACCAAGCAAGGTTGTGCAAGATGTTTACTTAGAGGAGTTTAAAAACTGCTTGCTGCTTGCACTGCTGTGCTGTCAATGTAAAGAAGTGTGTGAGGCCTCTGATGTTGATAATCATCTCCTTTGTATTGTTGACATTGAGGAAAAGAATATTTGCCTGGCTCCAGGCATCTAGCTCCTCCACCTCCTGTTTGTAGGCCGTCTCATCATTGTTGGTAATCAGCATACTTGACAATGTGATTACTTGAGTGCTTGGCCATGCAGTTATGTGCAAGCAGAGTGCACAGCAATGGGCTCAGCACACAACCTTGTGGCCACTCATGTTGAGGATGATTGGGAGGGAGGAGCATTTGTGCATCCTGACTATCTGAGGTCTGTTGGTTAGGAAATCCAACACCCAGCTGAACAGTGGTATATTTAGACCAAGAAAAACCTTGTATTATGCTATGGAATGTTACCACACAAAAATATTTGGTGCAAATGCTTGAAGTAAGAAGCTAACAAATATGGGGTCCTTGGATCTTCATTTTGTTAACATTAACATTGAACCCAGACCTAACCTTTGATTCTGCCCTCAGGATTTTTTAATTCTATCCATTGCTTTGACTGTAAGCTATGCATTCTATCTTCTTCAAAAGGAAAGCCAATTACTGATTGGACGTTCTGCTCTTTTTATTTGAAGTTCCAGTACAAGAGTTGATATTGTAACAGACTATGTAAAGTGGTAATTAAGATACAGGTTTCCCCCCGCCATCCGAAAGTAGACCATTCCTATGAAACGGTTCATAAACCGGAATGTCGTAAAGCGAAGAAGCAATTACCATTTATTTATATGGGAAAATTTTGTGAGCGTTCACAGACCCAAACAATAACCTACCAAATCATGACAAATAACACATAAAACCTAAAATAACAGTAACATGTAGTAAAAGCAGGAATGATATGATAAATACACAGCCTATATAAAGTAGAAATACTTTTCTACAATCATTGCCGGCACTGTTCTCCGTAGTGAAAATCTCACGCAAGTGCTGTTGGCAAAAACACGGTGCAAGCGCTCTCCAGTAACCTTTAAGCTATGAAGCTGCCAAATCATACCAAATAACATGTAAAAATATACAGCCTGTATAAAGTAGAAATAATGTATGTACAGTGTAGTATCACTTACGGGAATTGGGAAGACAGCTTGCCGAGCACACTGATGATGGTGTGTTAGACTGAGTCTTTGGAGTTTGGATGGTACAGTGGCCCCCACCCTCCGGGCAGCGAACCAATACCAATCCGCGGAGCATGCAGGGGTGCAGCGGTAGCCGGAAGGCACACAGCACACCTTTAAGAAAAAAGCCGAAATAAACATGCTAATTAATAAGGTGCCGCCCGGCACATAATTGTCGGCCCAGATCAGAGGCGATTGCCGGTTGCGTCTGGGCCGACAATTACATGCCGGGCGGCACCTTATTAATTAGCATGTTTATTTCGGCTTTTTTCTTAAAGATGTGTTGGGTGTGCCTCCTGGCTACCGCTGCATTCTCCGCGAATCTGTATCTGTCCGCGGCCTGGGGGTTAGGGTGGTGGGACACTGGGGTGTTGTCTGTTTCCATTAGGGCATGCCGCTCATCTTCTCCAATGACTGCCTACCTCGATGTCGAAGGTCAAGATTTGTCGTCTGCTGTGGCTGATGTGTAAGGCTTACTTGACTGCCGAGCCTCGTGCATTTTTCTATCATACAGTTCTTTGTAAGCACTCAAACCATCTTGCAAATATGCCCTAAACTGACGTACCCTTTCAAAATTAAAGTCATACTTTATCATTGCAGCGAAAATCTCACGTTCAGTTCCTGGACAACTTCACTTTCGCTACTGAATTCGGTTTCGATTGTTATCCTTTCCTCTTCCAATTGCATCAGCTCTTCATCTATCAGTTCTTGGTCATGGGATGCCAAAACCTCTTCAACATCATCTTCGTCAACTTCCACAAGCCAAACTCACTTTGTCCTTACTTCGTTCACCCCGATCGAAACACTTAATTATGTCTTAAGAACCCTTACGAGCTCTTTCAGACTTTTCCGATACCTTAGAACTCACCTTGCAAACGGATGCTCACAGGCACGTGTTTAAGCAATGCCGGCGAGAATGCCATTCCGAATCCAGGTGAGAGCGGCTGCTCGGGGTGCGCGCTGCCTTTTATTGGGCACTGATTTTTTTTTTTTATCGTGCTCTGCCTTTTTTCGTAACAGTGAAAACACGAAAACAGGGAACTAATGTAGGTCTTTCGTAACGGTGGGGTTTCGTAAAGCAAACGTTTGAAGAGCAGGGGACACCTGTAATGTAGTAATATAAACTGGCTAAGATGAAGTTGTGTTAATCAAATTATACTTGTACACAAAATTAGGAAAGGAAATAAGGTTAACATGTGTCTGTCACAATAAAATTGCAAAATATCAGCAGTATTTTAACAAATGTGTCCAATTTTAGATTTCAGCTAATAGTACAAGACCTGCTCGATGGTATGCTAAGCTAGGATTTCATTGTGATCCTCGACCTTTTCCGTTGCCACTATCTTCTCTGTTTTGCGAAGGTGGAATGATTGGATGTGTTGATGTAATTGTTCTAAGAATTTACCCAATACAGGTATGGAAAATAATGTAGTTAAAATTGTTTACAATCTCCTGTTTTAGATGAGGTATTATTGGTTCTAAAATCATAGTATATTATTGTTTAAATTAAACTTTAAATATGAGTAACACTGAGGTTTTAAGTGAAGTGCAAAACTAAAATCTTGTTCTTGAAAGTCTTGTGCATTTTTTCCTATCTTAGCTGTTTATTTTTCCCTAACATGGTTTTCAATTGTTCATCACTTGAAATAATGGAGTGAGAGCAGTTTAATCCACTAATTTTTATATTAAACTGATAATTAGGTAAAACTACATATTTCCTGCCTTGCCTTTGGGTACAGCTGCCTAACAGTTAATACTGTTCGCCCTTTCGCCTTCTGATATTCTACTTTTGTATATTTATGGTGTAATCCATTGACTGCAATTCCAGTGTGGAGACAAAGTGAAGAAGCATAGCTCAGAGAATTGACACTGGTTTCATTATTTTGTTCCAAATTTCTTCTGTTGTTCTTTACTGAACTCAGAATTTATCTTTGACTGCAGAGTATCTCTCTGGGCAGCAAAATTTTATCATAACTTAATAACACAAAGGAATTGCATAAGATTGAGATGTTAGGCTAAAATTTTGTTTAATGTTTTTAAGGCTTACATTTTTAATTCTGTTATTAAACTTGATTGCACAGTGATTTTGACATGGTTGTGTTAATGCCAGGAGCAGATAAATTATTACTTTTAGAGAATGTCAAGAGTTTGTGGAATGTCAGTGGATCTATATTCATTATTAACATGCAAAGTAGAACAGTCCAGCACAGTTCAGGCCCTTGGGTCCATGATATCTGTGCTGATCAAGCTGACAGTTTAAACTCATCCCATCTGCCTAAATGTTGTCCACATCCCTTGTCTGTTGATGTGCCCGTCTAAATGCCTCTCAAATATTGCTATTGAATCTGTTTATGCTACCCCCATGGCAGTACATTCTAGGCCTCGCAAATCTCTTTTAAATATTACCCCTCTCACCTTGGTATCAAATACTAGAGGCATAGATCTTCCATCTAGGGAGAACTACTATCTACCCTGTCTTCGCAGCTTATAATTTTTATATTTTTAGACAGTATAGGATTAAGTTAAGATGGGAACATTTTAAGAAACCTGAGGGACAAGCTAATGCAAAGGATTGGTACACATTTGGAATGAGTTGCCAGAGAAAGTAGCTGAGGTAGATACTATAACAACATTTGAAAGGCATTTGGATAAGAACACAGATAGTAAAGGTTTAGACGGATGTGGGCCAAATGCAGACAAATGGATGAGTTGCTCTAGAGAAAACAGTCCAGATTTATCATACTAATCTGATCAAGACATCATAATGAACCTCTTGCACTCTCTCCAAAGCCTCCTCTCCTGAAATGCAGCAACCAGAAATGGGCACAATACTCTAAATGTGGCCTAACCAATGTTTTGTTGAGTAGCAATCTGATGTGGAGCTTTTATACTCAACGACCTGACTCATAAAGGCAATTATGCTGTATGCCACCTTTATCTACTTGTATTGCTGCTGTCAGAGAGGTATGGACTTGCATCCAAGATCCCTATCTACATCAGTGCTCCAAAGGGTCCTGCCATTTGCTGTTAATCTTCCTCTTACATTTGATTTCAAATCTTACTTTTGAATCCAATATACTAGTTCTCCATGTTCCTATGACTTGATCTTCTAAATTAGTGATATGAATTAATAGATAAATTGCTGTGTTGAATGAGAAAGAAAAGATTGGTAGACATGGTGTAAAACTTAAAAGACCCAGCTCTGTACTGCTAGGTGTATCATACGCCTTGGATTATTGCCATAAATCATTCTCCTTGAATAAACTATGATCTTAGATTTCAGTGATATCTTTTGTTTTGGTAGGGGTCTAAACTTGAACAGTGAAGTCCTTTCCTTGAGGTGGAATTTTATAGTTGGGATGCAATTAATGAGCTTTTTTAATTACACAACCTTGTTCAGAAAGGCTGTATGTGAAGATACAAGTGAAATGTTTATTTTTGTAATTTTATTGTAGTCTATCTGATGGGTTTAGCAGAAGATGTCTGACCCCCAGCCCCAATCCTTAATCACCAGTCCAGAATGGCACATATTCAAAAATAGTCATTGTTTAAATTTGCAATATAGAACACATTTTATCCATAACCTGGGGGTTGCCATGTTGTGTATGATTACTTTCTAGTAATCATTCCTCCTTACCTTGCCTCATTTACCCTCTCGGTCTTTGCTTTCTTCTCTTAAGCTTTGTCAACTTTGCTGTGTTTGATTCTCTTCCACTTATTGCTTGTTCCTCTATCTCTGGTGCATCCTCATTTGCTCCATGTTGCTTCTGGCCTAGATAGTTTTATTGTCCAGCTTGTGTTACTGATTCTGTAATTTCTAGTGCATACACTGTATATTATGAATTAAAGTAGTTGTATATAGAGCCTTTCTCCAGAGATATTTGATGGATGTTTGTTTCACTGTATAATTTGTACTTCTGCAAAGTGAAGTGATTTTTTAAAAAAATTTCTTCAGTGGATGGAAAAAAGCAGCAGTGGGACATGTGTCTTCCGGAATGAACGGGCAGAAGAACGGGAAGCTCAGATACACTATGAAAATCAGCAAAGAAAGCTGGAGATGTTGTATGCCAAAATTGAAGCTGAGCTACATAATCAGAATAGAGGTAATGCACTTCTAAATGGATAACCTTTAAAGAAATCAGACATGTTTATTTCATACTTGTAGCAGTAATTAAATAGTTTTATCATTGTAAATGCATTCATAAACCTTTTCACAGATTATGATTGTATGTTTGTATTTGTGCTCTGTAATAAATGGTTGACATTTTTGCACTAATCCATATTGACAAGCAGCACAGAGACAGCACTTAGGGTTGGATCCAGATCTCTGGCATTGAAGTAGCAATGCTACTTAGTAGCTGTGTCATTGTACCACTGTGCATTATTTCCTCATTACCTCATTCATTTCTATGGTCCAAGTTGTGCATCTGAGAACTATCACATCTGCAGAAGATTTTTATATCAATTGTCACTGAAACCACCTGGTCCGCAATGCAATTTGGATGTCTACACAGGGTCACTCTGTAGTCCTCTGGAGTGGTCCTCATTTAAGAGCTCGGTTTTAAGTGCAACTCTAGCTGATTAGCATCACATAGCTCTTAAAAGAACAACAGGCTTAAGAATCTAAAGGCTACACAGATTGGCTGAGACCATCTAGTGCCTCTTTGAAAACAAGCACCAATTCCAGCAACTGCTGCCCGGGGAAACGTCAGTATGACCTGGAAATTGAGGTACTTGGTGCTTCATGGTCAGAAATGCCGTAGTGCTGGATTAGGTCCAATGATACTGAAACACTGGTTCCATCGGCTGCTCAAGTCTAGAGAAGACAATCTCCAGCCCCTTCAAACATGTGAGATTGAGGTGTAAAACCCCAAAACCCCCTGTCTGTGTGGATGCTGCACGATTTGTTACCCTGTTACAAGTAAGTACCATGAAATAACAGACAGTACACTGCATACAATTAAGCAATTTAGCTCTATAATTCTTAATTTGACTAAAGGGTTAGAAAAGAAAAAGCAAAAAAAAAAGAAAAGGGCCCATTTTAATGAAACAGCCTAATGTACACAAGTTGGAGCTCACGGTTTCCTCTTTGCAGATCCTCCTTCAATCTCCCTGGGCTTTGTTGAATCATGGCCCCGCACTGGGTCAAGTCCTACGACCTCTTCTCTCCAGCGTCTTCTCCCTTCATCTCCTGCCGAACAAAAGACCCCGCTCACACTGCTATCAGGCACACAACACAAAAATGCACTCCCTTCATTGGACGGCTCACATTCCAAAGCACCCGTTATCTCTAACCATAACCCAAATACTACTTCTACAGAAAGACCATTACGTTAGCAGTGAAACCTTTCCCAGGGTGTTACACTTACGCCCCCCCCCCCCCACCAAAATTAGTCAGGTCCTCATGACATTGAGATAATTCATACAAAGCACAAAGTCCAACTCGGTGTAAATTGTAGTGACATAGCTCAACAAGGCGATAGGTGCCACACCCTGTTTCCCTGGTGCTGCACAGACCAGCCTTTCTGGTTGTCTTCTGATTCTTTGAGACCTTCTTACCCTGTCATCATCATCTTCAGGTTCAGACACTCCTTGAGATACTTCTGGTCTACGTGGCAAGGTCTTCCCCAGTCTATCACTCATGCCCCTCCACCACTTGGCCGAGGCCCGCTTCATTCCTTTCATGACCCCACTGAAACCCAGTCTGTCCACAGATAGTCCCCCAGATTTCACCTGATTCAGCATGAGAAGGGTTGGAAATCTCTTCCTCAGTCTGTGGGGAGTCAGCAAAAGGCAGCATATACCACACCCCCATTTCCTCATCCTCCGAGTCCGTATCCCATTTAGGAGCGGGGGCCAGTCTAATTTCTCCTGCTGCTGTTCCTTCAGTCACTCCATGTCACTGCAGAGTCCTCTTACTAGGTGTAGACTCCAGGTCGGGCTCTGGGTCAACCCGCACCTCTTGTGCCAGAGGCAGTTGATGGTTCCAGTGGAGAATCTTGACAGGCCCATTGCCATCCTCTGGCTTCACCCGGAAAACTGGTACATTTGGCATCTGACTCTCCACTACATAAGGTGTAGCTGCACAGCGGTCAGCTAACTTATACTTGGGTACAGTAGCCCCAAATTCCTTATGAGGACTCGATCTTTCGGCATGAATTGAGAGAACCTAACCTTTTGATCATACCTCCTCTTTTTTCCTTTATTCACCTTGGCAGGCCGACCTCAGCTAATTCATAAGCCTTTTTCAGCACCCTTCTCATATCAGACACATACTTCAGATAAGTCTTCAGTGGAAGGCCTTCCTTACCAGTCCCAAAACAAAGGTTGATGAGCAACCTTGCCTCACACCCAAACATCAGATAATATGGCGAGTACCCAGTAGCTTCATTTTGTGTGCAGTTGTAGCAATACGTTGACTCCACTTGTTCTTCTTGCTGATTTCCAAGGTTCTAAGCATGTCTAGCAAGGTCCAATTAAACTTCTCTGGCTGAGGATCACCCTGTGAGTGATAAGGCATAGTCCTCGACTTCTCGACTCCAAGCATATTCAGTAACTCATGTGTGAGCCTACTCTCAAAATCCCATCCCTAATCACTATGTATCCGCCTGTTGAGGCCATAATAAATGAAATACTTCTTGTATCACTTTGGCCACAATGGACGCCCTCTGATTCTTGGTAGAAAAAGCTTGCGCGTATCTGGTGTAGTGATCCATGATGACTAAGACATTCACCATGTTGCTGGCATCTGACTCAATTGACAGGAAATCCATACACACCAGGTCAAGGGGCCCTGCACTCTGCAAGTGGGATAACAGAGCGGCCCTTGTAGGCAGCGTTTTCCTTCGTATGCATTGAGTGCACAACTTGCAGAACTCTTCACCCTCTGGTTTCATTCGGGGCCAGGAGGTTTGATCTCTGAGCAATCCATAGGTCTTTTCAACCCCCAAATGTCTAGAATCATCATGAAGTGACTTCAACACAATCCTTGGATACTTCTCAGGCAGAACCAGCTGGGAACACCGAGGCCGGTCCAGAGGTGATGTGTTCCTCAACTCCATTCTGGGCCATTCTCTCAGTAATGGAAGTACCGCAGTGTGTTTCATCTTCTCCGCTTGGGCCATGTCTCCCTTTTCGACCGCTGACCAAATGGTACCGATGCCTGGGTCATCTCGCTGAGCAGCTGCCACTTCTCCAGCTCTCAATTCCAATAACTGATTTGTCTTCAGAGCAGTCAGGTTACAGTAAGCTTGTGGAATAGCGTCATCAGAAGCTCCCAATTGAACTACTGCTCAATCCTGCCCTTGCCTTCCTTCTGCCTTCACTGATGGAAAACCGGCACATGGCTTTCACTCCCGGGGTAGGAATGCTCTCCCACTCGTCGTCCCTGTCCAGCTCATCAGGTGCATGTCAGGACAAAGCATCAGCATAGAAACATAGAAGACCTACAGCACAATACAGGCCATTCAGCCCACAGTGCTGTGCCGAACATGTACTTACTTTAGAAATTACCGAGCGTTACCCATAGCCCTCTTTTTTGAAGCTCCATGTAGCTATCCAGTAGTCTCTTAAGAGACCCTATCATTTCCGCATCCACCACCGCTGCCAGCAGCCCATTCCACGCACTCACCATTCTCTATGTTTGATAGAAAAAAAACCCTGACATCCTCTCTGTACCTACTTCCAAGCACCTTAAAACTGTGCCCTCTTGTTTTAGCCATTTCAGCCCTGGGAAAAAGCCTCTGACTATCCACACGATCAATGCCTCTCATCAGCTTGGGATCTAAGGGGACCTTGCTTTATGGATCCAGAATTGGCTTGCCCACAGAAGGCAAAGAGTGGTTGTAACGGGCCATGGAGGTTGGTGACCAGTAATGTGCCTCGGGGATCTGTTCTGGGTACCCTACACTTCGTGATTTTTATAAATGACCTGGATGAGGAAGTGGAGGGATGGGTTAGTAAATCTGCTGATGACACAAAGGTTGGGGGTGTTGAGGATAGTGTGGAGAGCTGTCAGAGGTTACAGTGGGACATTGATACGATGCAAAATGGCTGAGAAATGGCAGATGGAGTTTAACCCAGTTAAGTGTGCGGTGGTTCATTTTGGTAGGTCAAATATGATGGCAGAATATAGTATTAATGGTAAGACTCTTGGCTGTGTGGAGGATCAGACGGATCTTGGGGTCCGTGTCCGTAGGACACTCAAATCTGCTGCGCAGGGATGACTATGTGATTAAGAAGGCATACCGTGCATTGGCCTTCATCAACCATGAGATTGAGTTCAAGAGCCGAGGGGTAATGTTACAGCTGTATAGGACCCTGGTCAGATCCCATTTGGAGTACTGCTCAGTTCTCATCACCTCACTACAAGAAGGATGTGGAAACTATAGAACGGGTGCAGAGGAGATTTACAAGGATGTTGCCTGGATTGAGGAGCATGCCTTACGAGAATAGGTTGAGTGAACTTGGCCTTTTCTCCTTGGAGTGACAGAGTATGAGAGGTGACCTGCTAGAGGTGTACATGAGAGGCATTGATCGTGTGGATAGTCAGAGGCTTTTTCCCAGGGCTGAAATGGCTAAAACAAGAGGGCACAATTTTCTATCATCTTGATATTGTAGGGAATATGGCCTGAATTATATCAGTATTAGGGAATTATACCAGTATCAGCCTGGTGAACCTCTGAAACAACAAGATCTTCGTTAGACCTTGCTTTAGACAACTCTGTCTGAGAAGACAAAAGAAAATAAAATTACTTGCAAAGTGCAAAGATAATCTGGTTGTCCCCACTGATGAGTATTTACATATGCATGAGCACATAGCTCCTGGAATATAATTATTGTAATTGAATATGGAAACAAAGGAATAGTAAGGCTTTACAAATCTTTCTGATCTGATTGTGACAGACAAGATGTGCTTCTTTAAAGTCTTAAGAACACGTATGGTTGACATTGAAAATTCTTGTTTTTTTTTAGTTAGCGAGAAGGAAAAGAAGGAACACAAAGTGCAGTTGTTAAGTGAGCAACAAATCATGATGCTTCAGGATGGGAAAGAGTTGTATGAAGCAGTCCTGAATTCTTCAGATCCGTTATCTGCTGAGGTAAAAATACATGTACTCCATCTGTTTCCTTTTGCATATATAACTTGCTACTCTAAGTTATTAATTTATACCATGAAGATCAAGGACCAAGCAAAGTTCACAGTAAATATATGTACTTTGAAGTCACCATTTACAAGTCTGATATTCATTTTAATGTGGGCATACACAGTAAATCCGAGATGCAAAATGGAGTCAATGAAAAACAGCACCAACATGAAAAGACAAACTGTGCAAATATGTGCAAATACAAACAAAAAGTAATAATAAATAAGTAATAAATAGATCATGAAATGAAGAGTTCCTGAAGGTGAACTCACAGGTTGTGGGAACATTTCAGTGGGGCAATGAGGGGTGATAACTGTTCCTAATCCTGGTAGTGTGGGTCCTGAGGCTCCTGTACCACCTTCCTGATGGCAACAGTGAGAGGGAGAGCATGGCCTGGATGGTGAGGATCCTTGCTGATAGATGTTACTTTTCTACAACAGCACTCGATGTAGATTTGCTTAGTGGTGGAGAGGGCTTTAAGATAAATTCTGACCAGATTTCCATTCCTGCTGCTTTAAAAAAAAACATACTGCTTAAAAAAAAGCATTTCCTTTCTTGTAAAGACTTTGCAAAATGTCACTTAGAAGATTCTGTAGAGATATGAAAAAAGGTCTTGTGGTCAAATGAGACTAAAGTGGAACTTTTTGGCCTCAACACTAAGCAGTACATGTGATGCTGTATATCAGCCAGGTAACACTATCCCTACAGTAAAATATGGTAGAGGTAGCATCATGTTATGGAGATGCTTTTCAGCAGCAGGGATTGGAAGTCTGTCAGGATTGATGGAGGGATGAATGCTGCTAAATACAAAGTTCCTGGATGAAAAGCTTGCACTGGGGAGGAAATTCATCTTTCAGCAGGACAACGTGTATTACCCTGAGGCTACGTCCAGACTAGACCAGATAATTACGAAAACACCGGTTTTGGGTAAAAACGACAGCTGTCCACACTAGACATTTTTAAAAATACCTCTGTCCACATTAAAATGGATATTTGGGCGAATCTCCTCATACTGGGCATGCACAGGACACAGAAAACAAGCGAAGTGGAAACGGTATACTTGGTGCACGTTTGTCCAGTTACAGACTAGAAAAACTTAAAAGGAAAATGTCAAACAAAAGACTTGGTGCGCATTTGTCCAGAAACATTTCCTACAGCTATAGTCTCTTCACTGATGTGAAAGGCATGACAGCTACAACTAAATGCAATAAGGCTTGTTACTGGGCAAAAGGCTTGTTACCTCACTTGTTTGCCTTTACTTCTGCCATGTCTTTGTGTATTATTTTGCTGTATTTAACATGTGCCATAAATCGAGTTACTGGGCAAAAGTGACAATTGTATCTATTGAATGTATGCACAAGCAATACATTAATAAAGCACCTTGTTAAATGTATAAAGCATATCTGCATCAGTGTTATCTTCTATTTCCATACAATGTTACATGAGGCTATTACACACCTATTGTCGGATATTGTTGTGGTGTTGGAGGTTGCGTTCAAGAAACCAATGAAATGCCACGCTGCTGTCACCATTTGCTTCGGCATGTCATGACAGCGGTTTTAAAAATAGCCGGTTATCCCGTACACATTACGCTGGATATTAGGCGTTTTCAGATTTATTCACTGTGGAGAGTGTTGCTGAAAATCTCTGTTTTCGGGGGAGGAAAACGCCGTTTCAGAGTGGATGGAGGGTCAAAACAAAGAGAAAAAGCTTTGGTTACGGATTTATCCGGTCTAGTGTGGACGTAGCCTGAGATTTCATTTCCTTGTCAGCGTTCATGGTAGATACAAAGAAACACAATAGGATCTATGAAAAGCTACACAAAAGCAAGACAGACAGTGCATTGTTCCAGTATTGTCAAGAATGCCTTCCATCCTGGTCAGTTCTTTCCCTTGAAAACCCAGACTACCACTGTATTCAGAACCAATCACCTCTTTCTTATCACCTTCCTGGTGGTGCTGCCAGTTTCTTGTGCCCTCAATTCAACCTCTTTTGTTATTGTTGCTTTAACAGTTTTGCAGTACTATACTTTTGTACCCTTGACTTGTTTTGTGCTCTGCGCTATTTATTTTGCCATATATGCTGTTTTTTATGGGAGCAGATTTTATTGCACCCTTGTGTATCTGACAATAAACTAATATGATCTGCAGAGTGTAAACCTTGCAACAGTACAATGGCTAGTACTAATCACATACAAAGTGGCATCTTTCTGTTGGTGTGTCACAGATTCAAAGCAAAAAAAAAATTGCATGATCCGCCAGTCATGTTCACAGTAAGTGATGTTTTTGTGCTTCAAGTTTGAAAAAGACTAACACAGGCAATGTGCAATCAAGTAATTGATTATGGCATTGTTTGCAGTGACTTAAGACATTCAGTTGTATTTCGACTGTTAAGTATATATTTTTTACATATAATTTGTCTTTGTTTTCCTTGTCTGAATGATTTTCCATATTGTCAGATTTTTGTCATATTTACTGTTTATTCTGTGAGCTTGGCTTGATTCTGCTAATTCTGAAGTTAACCTAATTAGTATAACCGGGATGTAGTCTGATTATATAGCATTTGCCATTTCAAGTGCTCTTAAATGGCTCTTCATATTAAATGGAGTTAATTGAATTAACTGAAATTTGATTCTGTAAAGGTGGTGATCTCAAGAGAAAACTGAGGTGTGTCAACCCACTTTTGGCTGAATGCATCAACCTTAAGTGCTCAGATGCATGGCCCAAGTGGTGGTACTGGCTGAATGAAAGTGAATAGTAAAGGTATGACTGGAAGGATAAATGAACAATGACAAATCAAATTATGAGAGGAGAGACTGAAAAATCTGGAAATGAAACTAGAAAGACTGATTGCCTTAAGTACTGAATCCAGTGCAGACTGGTTTATTTTCAGCTTTCCTGGGAAGAGAATTCCAAATATTATGATAATCCCTAATGTTCAAGTCATTTTTCTCCTTGTTTTCTTTATAGAACTTGAGTTCGGATTTTTAATAGTGTGACATTCTGGGGAGGGAAGGGGATGTGGTTGAGAGCCCGCCCCTGCATTTCTAATGACAGCGTTGTTTATTGTGCTTGTGTTAAAATACTTCCATGGGATTATGGTGGGAAGTTCAAGTTCATTTTAACTTGAGTTATATATGTATACATATTCGTATATGTGTTTGTGGGTCACCCTGACTGTAACCGGGGTGTGTGATCATTACTTTCCTCATCTGTGTGTGACTGAGGGGGTTCTCTATCCAGCTCATAACACCTTGTCTGTTCTTGTGTTTATCACAATAAAAACGGTTGTTGAGTTAAACGAGCTTACTCGACTGTCATCATGGACCAAATGCTTGCCACATTGGTGTCAGGAGTGTGATTAGAAATTGACAATGAGATTGAAGAGCTACGACATTTGATAGAGTGCCTTAAGATCTGGGCAATAAGTTGAGGAACCGAGCCTCCCCTCCATTCCCGGACCAGGCTCATGAGGCTAGTCCCGGAGGGAGGACCTGGGAACCAAGCATCATGCCTTCCCAGGAAACCCCATCAGGGCAAACGTACCCAGTCTCCCCAACCCAGAGTTATGTTGGAGTGCATCACTCATCTCCCTCCTAGCCTGCGCCAGGGAACCCAAGATGCTGCAGCCATGGGATGACGGGCAACATGGCAGACAGCAAGCAACAACACCACTGGGCCAAGAGGAAAACCAGTAGACATCAACAATTCATGCCATGGAGTCCACCCTGAAGCTCCCTAGATACAACGGTACCAGCTGCTTAGAGCCTTACCTGGCACAAGTCAAACTTGCTGCATGGCACTACAGGTGGAGCCCAACTGTGGGTTCACTTTGCCCTGGCACTGGAGGGGAGTGCCCTGCGAGCCCTCCTCGACCTAACACTAGCTGAGCAGCATGACTACAGAGCCCTTATATTGGTGCTTCAAGTAGAGGCCATTAGAGGAAGCAATGAGTGAAGAACTGTGCAGCAGACAGTGTTGTATAGGAGAAAGCCTGGGGGCATTTGCAGCAGATCTCCGCCACTGTGCTCAGCATAGCTATCCTTAATTCCCTCTCGTGGCCCAAGAAGAGTTTGCCCTCCACACCTTTGTAAGGGCGCTAACATTAGAGTGCCTTCGGCAGCATCTTCGCCTGTCATCGCCATTGTCGTTGGACAAGGTGTTGGCAGAGGCAGAGAGGGCAGAAGCAATTTTAGCTCCTCCAAAGTGTTCCAGCATTGCCCCGTATGCTGTGAGACAGACACGACCAGTGCCATGCTGATCCCGCCACAAGCCACGAAATGATCTTTGCTACCGGTGTGATGAGGCAGGCCATGTGGCCCTGGACTACCTCGTACCATCACCCCACCATGCCACAGCCCAGTACAGCCATCAGGAAACGCCAAGGGGGTGGCACCACCTGAGACCTCCAGCAGAATCCCTCAGTTGTTGCTTCTCCAGGTAGGTCATTTGGGAACAGCGAGGCTTGTTCATGGACTGCGTGGTGGAGGGCATTAGATACTGTGCATTGGTGGACAGGGTTAACCATCTTCCATCTAGGTGTCCTCCCCAACATGGACAAGCCATCCCTGCCTAAGTGGACAATGACTGAGGTCCAGCTGGCTACAGTCACTGGCGACTGTGTGGCGATGAGAGGGAAGAGGTGGCTGCACATCACAGTAGGGAAAAATATAGTGGAGCATGAGGTGTAGCTAGCCAACATCTAGGAGTGCAGCGTCATTGAGCTGGATTTGCTATCCCTTTGGGGGGCCTGTGTGGATGTAGACCTCCCTACCATTGACCAGCAGCTGCATAGCAAGTGGGTGAGTGATCCAGTGCTGGTCCAGGTGAGGAGATGACTGAGCATGGGATGGTGACCGGAGTGGGCAGAGGTCTCCACCCTGGATACAGAAAACAAAGCCCTATTCTCTCAGTGGGGAACACTGAGGGTGTGCGACGGGTGGCTATGCCAGCAATGGCAGTTTTCTAACAGCGACAGACATTTGCAACTGGGGGCTCCACCACAGTGCTGCAGTTGGTACATGGGCTGGTCGGGGCGAGTTAATTTGGGGTTGCAAAGACTTTGGGCAAGCTGTGCAAACACTTTTGGCCTGGGTACAGGCAGAAAATGGAGCTGTTTGCGCACTGCTGCGACGCTTGCATGTCTTAGACCAGTCTTGGGGCCCCAGTATGGGTCTACAGCCCCTCCCAGAAGAAGGGACTATCCCCCAATATGGGAAGCCACTGGGAGAGGTGCTCAACTGCATCTCCGATGTATACAGGTGCAGTTGCCTGAGTGGTGGAAGGCAGTCATACTGCACCAGGACCGACTGGCACGGTATCAGCCCTTGGCCGCCACCAACCCAGTGAGGCGGAAGGAATGAAGTGACGCCCCCTGTGCCCTGCTTCTTGCCTCACCAAACAGTGTCTCCCCTGGGGGAGGGGGGTGTGATCCAGAAAACCCCCGCAATGGGACTTTGAACTTTGTTATGGACTTGGGTTGCCAAAGATGGCTGACCCCTTGGGCGAGGGTAGTGTGACACTGGGCGGGGGGGGGTGGTCAACAGCCCACATCCTGCATTTCTAATGACTAGCAATGCTTGTTGTTCTTGTTTTAAAATGCTTCCGTGGGATTATGGTGGGAAGTTCAACTTTATTTATTGTTATATTTTAGCTTGGGTTATATAGTTATTTGCACGTATGTTTGTGGATCACCCTGATTAACCAAGGTTTGTGATCATTACCTCCCCAATCTGTATGTGATAGAAGGGGTTCTCTCCCTAGGTTATAGTGCCCGGTCTGTTTTTGTATTTATCACAATAACAACGGTTATTCAGTTTAATGAGCTTCCTCGTCTGTCATCAAGCACTGAATTCTCGCCACAATATCTTGAGCCTAAGTTGATGTCCGTTATGTTGAAGAAAAGCTTTATCTGAGTGTTTCCTCACCAATTTCTCTATTGCATTGAGATCATTTTTCAGTAGAAATGGGTTTCTGTGTAAGCATGCAGATTATTATTGATTGACATATCTCTAAATGTTGTGATTTTTAATGTTATTCCTTAAAATAATTGACATATATCACATTGACTTTGCAGGCTTGTTTTAGTGAACAGCAGTTAAAAGCTCTGAATAATTACAGACAAGTGTTAAAAGAAAAACAACAGGTCCAGATTGAGGCTCAGTTCAGAAAAGCATTAGAGGATGCTCACAATAACGATAGCTATGTAAAAAGGAATGTCGCCCCTTTGTGGAAATTATGCATTGTGGACTACAAAAGCCACGATAATAATGCTGGTGAGTGTACAATGGGAGTGTTAATCATTATTTTAAAAATTTATTGTAATGCTCACTTCTACCTCCTACCCAGGATCCACAAGCCTGACTGTCCTATTGTCTCTGCCTGTTCCTGCTTCATTGAACACGTATCCTCATACCTTAACTCTATTCTATCCCCCTTGGTTCAGTCCCTTCACACCTACATCTGCGACACTTCTTAAGATAGGAGCAGAAGTAGGCCATTCAGCCCATTGAGTCTGCTCCGCCATTCAATCATGGTCTGATCCAATTCTTCCAGTCATCCCCACTCCCCTGCCTCCTCCCCATGCTCTTTGATGCCCTGGCTAATCAAGAACCTATCTATCTCTGCCTTAAATGCACCCAATGACTTCACAGCTGCTCATGGCAGCAAGTTCCACAGATTTACTACCTCTGTCTAAAGTAATTTCTCCGCATCTCTGTTCTAAATGGGCGTCCTTCAATCCTGAAGTCGTGCAGCCTTGTCCTAGACTTCCCTACCATGGTAAATAACTTTGCCATATCTGATTTGTTCAGGCTTTTTAACATTTAGAATGTTTCTATGAGATCCCCCCTCATTCTCCTGAACTCCAGGAATACAGCCCAAGAGCTGCCAGACATTTCTCATATGGTAACCCTTTCATTCCTGGAATCATTCTCGTAAATCTTCTCTGAACCCTCTCCAATGTCAGTATATCCTTTCTAAAAAAAAGGAGCCCAAAATTGCACACTATATTCCAAGTGTGGTCTCACAAGTGTCTTATAGAGCCTCAACATCACATCCCTGCTCTTATATTTTATACCTCTAGAAATGAATGCCAACATTGCATTCGCCGCCTTCACCACCAACTCAACCTGGAGGTTAACCTTTAGGGTATCCTGCACAAGGACTCCCAAGGCCCTTTGCATCTCTGCATCTTGAATTCTCTCCCCATCTAAATAATAGTCTACCCGTTTATTTCTTCCACCAAAGTGCATGATCATGCACTTTCCAACATTGTATTTCATTTGCCACTTCTTTACCCATTCCCCTGAACTATCTAAGTCTCTCTGCAGGCTCTCTGTTTCCTCAACACTACCCACTCCTCCACCTATCTTTGTGTCATTGGCAAATTTAGCCACAAATCCATTAATCCCATAATCCAAATCATTGATTTCTTCTTGTGCTCTTGATCTCAGTAATTTTCAACTCCCTACCCCTGATCACCTTATTTTCAGCATAGATGTTCTGGCCCTGGACACTTATAATCCCCCATCAAGAAGGTCTCGAAGGTCTCCGCTTCTTTCTCAATAAAAGAACCAACTAGTTCCCTTTCACCACCACCTGCCTCTGTCTAATAGAACTGATCCTTGACATCAACAGTTTTTCCTTCAGCTCCTCCACTTTCCCCAGACTCAAGGATACCCGCATGGTGGGTGCCTGCCTCTTTGTTTGCTACATAGAATAGTCCATATTCCAAGCCTTTCCCGATAATGCTCCCCAACTCTTCCTCTGCTATATTGATAATTGCTTTGGTGCTGCATCATGCACCCATGCTGAGCTCATCAATCTCTTCAACTTTGCCTTCAACTCCCACCCAGCCATTAAATTCATTTGGTCCATTTCTGACATCCCCCTCTCCTTTCTTAATCTGTCTTCATCTCTGGAGACAAACTGTCAACAGACATCTTTTATAAATTCCCATAGTTATCTTGACTATATCTTTTTCCCACCTTATCTCCTGTAAAAATGCTGTTCCTTTTTCTCAGTGCCCAGGGTGCAGTTTTCCTTTCTAGGTCATCAGAGATTCCTTCTACTTCAAAGAACATGGTTTCCCTTTCTCCATTGTTGATCCTGCCCTCACCTGTATCTCCTCCATTTCCCAAACATCCATGCTCGCCCCATCTTCTTTCCACCTTAAGTTCATCTTGTCTTTACCTACTACCCCATGAGCCTCCACATCCAACACATCATCCTCCACAACTTCTGCTATGTCCAAAGTGGTCCGATCACTAATTTATCTTTACCTTCTTTTACCCACTTTTTGCGAGGAACTCTCCCTTCTTGATTCTCTTGACATATGTCCCTCCCCACTAATATCCCTCTCGGCACTTATCCCTGCAAGTGGCCTAAATGCTACACCTGCCCACTTACCTCAATTCCAGAGCCCCAGGCAGTACTTCACCTGTGATTAAGTTGGGGTCGTCTGTTGTGTTCGATGCTCCCAATGCAGCCTTCTCTACATTGGTGAGACCCATCGTAAATTGGGAGACTGCTGCATCAAGCACCTCCACTCCATCCACCGAAAGCAGCACTTCATGGTGGCCAAACATTTTAATTCAGATTCCCATTTCTGTCCCAACATGTCAATCCATGTCCCTTTTTGTGGCAAGATGTTGCCACTGCATTTTGTATGTATTGTTATGGTAATGGTATTATTCAGTTAAATATTGATAAAGAATATGTTTTGAGATAGTATCAGTGAGAAACTAACAGTTTCAATTGCAACAAATGTCCTTAAACCAAAACAATTTAAAAGTAAGTAAAGTATGGAAAATGCTGAGTAAATATTCTTTACCAGATATTAAGTTTGTTCAAACAAAAGAGCTGGCCTCTGCCAAATAAGGCAACTATATTCTAAAATATGGCTGGCTGCAGAAACTCATTGGTGGTACTGCACAGCTATTAGAGCTGCTGTCTTGCAGTGCAGGAAACTGGGTTCATCCCTGACCTTGGGTATTTTCTGCATGGAGTTTGCATGTTTGGCTATGACAATGTAAACTTCTAGTTGCTCCAATTTCCTCCCAAGTCCCAAAGACATACTGGTTGGTAGGTTAATTGGTCACTGAAAATTGTCCCTAGTGAAAGAATCTTGGAGTTGCTGAGGACATGGGAAAAATAAAAATAGGATTAATGTAGGATTGATGTATGTAATTGGGTGGTTGATGATCAACACGGGCTCAATAGATCTGTTTCCTTGATTGGGGTTCACAACCCCAATGAAGTTGTGTTATGCAAGTCTATTCATTCCATCAGGCAATTTTTGTTCCATCTATTGCAGTCTCTGCAGCCCCACATTAACCTCATCCTGTTCCCCCCCCCCCAAACTGAAGTGGAAGGAAGTCATTCTTGAAGCCAGTGGATCGCCAGAGAAGCGGTGCTTAATTATTGCTTTCTCTTGATTATAGTATATTTATTGACATAATTATTGCTGATGTTCTATACTAATGATCAGAAGCCAAATGGTAGATGGTGCCAAGCTTAGTACAATAAATGATGCAGGAAAAGTGATGCTCTAGCATTTCTTTAAGAAGATTGCTTGCAAGCTACTTGCTCTTTGCCTTATAAAATATTTAAATTCTGTGGACTCTGACAAACACTAACAAGGTAATATTTCTTCCAAATAGTGTATATGTTAAATATCTGGCGCCCAACTGCTGAATTACATTCCCTACTAAAGGAGGGTGGAAGATACTGGATCTGTTATCTATCTGCTGCATCATGCAAGGGTCGGCATAATTATGTTGATCTGCAGTTGACTGCTACAAAGAAAACCAGGTACCAAAAGCTGCAGGTAATTCAGTTTTTTACATTCAGTTTAATATTTAGCTGTGATATGAGCATGTTCTAGGAAGAAATTCTGATATAAATTCAAATGAGAAATGTTATTAATGAGTTGAAGAGGGGGAAAAAATGGAGAGAACAAAGAAAATGCAAGTGATAAGGTAGAGAACTAAAGTGGTTCACATGATTTGGTGTTTTCACAATTGTCCAGTTAGTCAATGAATGAGCCAAGTTAGATTTCTAGCATTCTCTTTTATTTTCCCCATTCTGAGAGGCACAGCGTAGTACTTTGAAGAAACCTGAAACAAAAGAGCATACTTGAAATCTTTGTAGATCAGTGAGGATAAACTGAGCTCAGTTAGATGACCTTGAATTACAACTCCAATCTGACATTTGGTCCGAAGAGCTACCTCATTGAGCTTCCTTGTAACAGTTGGGACACTAAGCATAGAGGGGTCAAAGTGGGAGTGGTGTAGGAGAATGCAAGTGACAGGTAGCTAGAAGTTTAGGGTAAAATTTTTCTGATTAGAAGTGTTCTGCAAAGTGGCCCTTTTACTTGGTCCACAAACTCAAAAAAACAGTCCTTGACATTATAATCCACTAACACTTCTGAGCTACTGTTCTACATTCAATGCTCATAATGTAGTCTTCTTGGGAGTCACTTTTGTATTTCCAGGTATCTCTTATCACTAAGAGCTAATATATCATGGCTAGAGTTGTTGAAGGTATTCAAATTATATTTGATGGCAGTGGTGCATTTAGAAAATTATTGTGACACTCTGGGGGAGGGGAAGGTGGTGTGGTCGCCAGCCCGCCCCTGCCTTTCTAATGACCAGCACTGTTTATTGTTCTTTCTTTCTTTTTAAATCTTTTTATTGAGTAAGTATACAAAAAAGGTAAACCATATAAACATTAATACAATGTTAAAGTATAATAAAATTCCAAAAGATAACAATACCAAAAAGAAAATACTACAAACAATATAATTTAAGCATAAGAAACCAAGATAACATAATAGTATACTAGATTTTATATATATCAATGGAAAAAAAGAAAAAAAACCCCCCAAAAAAACCCACCGTGCAACTAACTAAAAGCAAAGCAAAGCAATGGGCTAACTTGAAACCAAACAGAGTTAAACTTAAAATCACGTCCTCAATCCCGACCTCCATTAAAACAGTGAAAAAAAACAAGAAGGGTAAATATTACATTAAATGAAAATATCGAATAAAAGGTCCCCAAATCTGTTCAAATTTAAATGAAGAATCATAAAGGTTACTTCTAATTTTCTCCAGATTCAAACATAAAATCGTCTGAGAAAACCAAAAAAAGGTAGTTGGAGCATTAAGCTCTTTCCAATGTATTGTTCTTGTGTTAAAACGCTTTTGTAGGATAATGGTGGGAAGTTCCAGTTCATTTAGTGTTATATTTTAGCTTGGGTTTTATAGTTATTCACTTGTGTATTTGTGGGTCACCCTAACTGTAACCGGGGTGTGTGATGGTCGCCTCCCCCATTTGTATGAGACAGGTTGGGTTCACTCTCCGGGTCATGGTGCCCAGTCTGTTTTGTGTTTATCCTAATAAAATGGTTGTTGAGTTAACAAACTTCCTCGTCTATCATTATGGACCAAATGCTTGACATGTTATTTTTAAACCCCTAAAAGTAAGACATGCTGATATGTTTACAGAGGAGAGTATCTTTGGGAAGGGTAGTATTTAATACTCATCCCTTTGTATCCTTGAAAAAGTGGTAGGATTCTTGAAGTAGACATAGTAAAGTATTTCCATTGTATTGTCAGGTTTTTGGCCCAGGAATGGTTATTTTCCTTCAAAATGTTAAGGCCATAAGATATGGGCTCAAATTAGGCCATTCGGCCCATTGGGTGTGCTCTGCCATTTCCTCATGGCTAGTCCATTTCTCTCTCAACCCATTTTCCTGCCACCTTTCTCCCCATAATCTTTCACGTTCTGACTAATCAAGAACCTATCAACTTCTGCCTTAAGTGCACCCAATGGCCTGGCCTCCGCAGCCGCCTGTGGCAATGAATTCTACAGATTTGCCACCCTCTGGCTAAAGAAATTCCAGCTTATCTCTGTTCTAAATGGACGTCCCTCTTTTCTGAAGCTGTGTCCTCTGGTCTTGGACCCCCACACTATAGGAAATATCCTCTCCACCACTCTATCTAGGCCTTTTAACATTTGATGGGTTTCAATGAGATACCCCTTCATTCTTCTAAATTCCAACATGTATAAGCCTTAAGCCATCAAACACAGTCATCTGGTAACCATTTCATTCCCGGAATTATTCTCATGAACCTCCTCTGAACCCTCTCCAATGTCAGTGTATCCTTAAATAAAGGGCCCAAAACTGCTCACAGTACTCCAAGTGAGGCCTCACCAGTGCCTTACAAAGCCTCAGCACTTACATCCTTGTTTTTTGTACTCTAGTCCTCTCGATGAATTTTAACATTTGCATTTGCCTTCCTCCCCACTGACTCTACCTGCAAATTAACCCTGGGAGTACCATGCAGGATTCCCTAAGACTCTTTGCAGCATGGATTTTTGTATTTTCTCCCAGTTTAGAAAATAGTCATTTTCATTTTTAAATCTTTTTCATTAATTATTATTGAAGATCAACAAAAAAAAATTAAAGTAATCAAGTCAACATGTCAATTTGTACAATGAGAACTAAATTATCAAATAACTGATTAACAAAGCCAAACAATATATCAATAATAAGAAGAAAAAATAAAATATTAAAATTTTTTGGGGGGGAAAAGAAAGAAGGAAAAAAGAACCCCTACTAACTAAAAAAAACACCACTACCAACAGAAAAAAAAAATGAAAAAAAAACCATTGGGAGCACAACCCCAGAGCTATACGCTCCCATAAAAGAAAAACATCAATCTGCCAACTCAAATCCATTTGAACAGGAATCAGAAGGGAACCATCTTAATTAATTCAAATCAATTGATAGTAACGGGCAAAAGAACCCCACCTTTTCTCAAAGTCAAATTGAGGATCAAAAGTTCGACTTCTGATTTTCTCCAAACTAAGACATAACATCACCTGAGAGAACCATTGTATCAAAGTGGGAGCAGAGGCATCTTTCTATACTTTTATTCTTTCTACCAAAGTGTATGACTATACACTTCTTAACAGTATATACCATCCGCCACTTCTTTGCCAATTCTCCAAAGCTAAGTCCTTCTGCAGCCGCCTTGCTTCCTCAACACTACCTACACTTCCACCTATCTTTGTACCAACTACAAATTTGGCCAAAAAGTCATTAATTCCATCATCTAAATCTTTGACATACAACATAAAAAGAAGCAGTCCTGAGACTGATCCCTACTGAACTATAGATTCAGGATCAGTTCCTGTGGATTGGAGGGTGGCCAATGTTGTCCTTCTCTTCAAGAAGGGAGGAAGAGAGAAAACAGGGAATTATAGACCGGTTAGCCTGACGTCGGTGGTGGGAAAGATGCTGGAGTCAGTTATAAAAGATGAAATTACAACACATCTGGATAGCAGGAACAGGATCGGTCCGAGTCAGCGTGGATGTACGAAGGGGAAATCGTGCTTGACTAATCTTCTGGAGTTTTTTGAGAATGTAACTATGAAAATGGACAAGGGAGAGCCAGTGGATGTAGTGTACCTGGACTTCCAGAAAGCCTTTGATAAAGTCCCACATAGGAGATTAGTGGGCAAAATTAGGGCACATGGTATTGGGGGCAGAGTACTGACATGGATTGAAAATTGGCTGGCTGACAGAAAACAAAGAATAGCGATTAACGGGTCCCTTTCAGAATGGCAGGCGGTGACCAGTGGGGTACCGCAGGGTTCAGTGCTGGGACCACAGCTGTTTACAATATATATTAATGATTTAGATGAGAGAATTAAAAGTAACATTAGCAAATTTGCCGATGACACAAAGCTGGGTGGCAGTGTGAATTATGAGGAGGATGTTATGAGAATGCAGGGTGACTTGGACAGGCTGGGTGAGTGGGCAGATGCATGGCAGATGCAGTTTAATGTGGATAAATGTGAGGTTATCCACTTTGGTGGTAAGAACAGGAAGGCAGATTATTATCTAAATGGAGTCAAGTTAGGAAAAGGGGAAGTACAACGAGATCTAGGTGTTCTTGTACATCAGTTAACTGAAAGCAAGCATGCAAGTACAGCAGGCAGTGAAGAAAGCTAATGGTGTGCTGGCCTTCATAACAAGGGGAATTGAGTATAAGAGCAAAGAGGTCCTTCTGCAGCTGTACAGGGCCCTGGGGGAGACCACACCTGGAGTACTGTGTGCAGTTTTCATCTCCAAATTTGAGGAAGGACATTCTTGCTATTGAGGGAGTGCAGCATAGGTTCACAAGGTGAATTCCTGGGATGGCGGGACTGTCATATGTCGAAAGATTGGAGCGATTGGGCTTGTATACTCTGGAATTTAGAAGGCTGAGAGGGGATCTTATTTATTAAGGGATTGGACACGCTGGAAGCAGGAAGCATGTTCCCACGGATGGGTGAGTCCAGAACCAGAGGCCACAGTTTAAGAATAAGGGGTAGGCCATTTAGAACGGAGTTGAGGAAAAACTTTTTCACCCAGAGAGTGGTGGATTAATGGAATGCTCTGCCCCAGAAGGCTGTGGAGGCCAAGTCTCTGGATGCTTTCAAGAAAGAGATAGATAGAGCTCTTAAAGATAGTGGAATCAAAGGTTATGGGGATAAGGCAGGAACTGGATACTGATTGTGGATGATCAGCCATGATCACGGTGAATGGCCTACTCCTGCACCTATTGTCTATTGAACACCACTAGTCATTGCCAGCCAATCAGAAAAGGCTCCCTTTATTCCCACTCTTTGCCTCCTGCCAATCAGCTTGTGCTCTATCCATGCTAGTATCTTTCCTGTAATACCATGGGCTCTTGTTTAAGCAGCCACTTGTGTGGCACCTTGTCGAAGGCCTTTTGAAAATCCAAGCACATAACATCCATGTTATGTTCTATAATGTGGAGAAGGAACTTGCAGCCTGTAGAATTCCCGTGTGCCTGCAACCTTTTCATGGAAGAGGTCACCGATTTAGGAAGTGCTGTCAAGGAAGCCTGAAGGCAGATGATATATTTTTGGTAAGATGGTGACGTATTCACAAATCACTGCTAGGTACTAAAATCATCAAGTACTACATGACTATCCCATCAGCAAGTTGCTCCATAGCAATGGAGATGGATCTATTGCATGCTGTTGTGTTGTCATCTGGATTTGTCATATACCGATGAGCAGTGTAAGTGATTGTCTTGGAAGGTTTTTATTGTGAATGCAAAGCCTTGTTGGATGTTGGTAACATAGAATACAGTACTACAAGTCCGATTCACTGGTTCATTGGCATGACTGGCAGGGGGAGCTGCATTGCCTCAGTTGTAGCAAGGACTAGGCAGAGGTCCCGCGGGGGTTTGCCTGTTGCAGCTGACCAGGAGAGGAGATGCCAACGTGATGTGGGACATGCTGGAATCCATCCTTGGATTAGGGACTGACCCCTCTGGTGTTCATTCAGTGGAAGAACAAGCTAGATGAGGACAACTTGTCAATTCTACAGTCATGCTGCTCAGGGACTTGAGCTATATTTTTTTGCTTTCTGACTGTTTTCTGAACCATATGTGCTAGAGGAATGCTGTTTCATTTGGTTACATTTGTGTTTGGTTGAATGATACTTTAATTTGATTTTGGACTATCGGGTAGTTGTCTGCTGATTGATCTGGGAACCAAAACAGAGCAGGAAAGGCGAAAATCAAAAATTCATTTTAGAGCCAATTGGATATGGCAGTGATGGACCCATTCTGTGCAAAACTGAGATTTAATGGTGTATTTTTTTAATCTTAGGCATCTTCCAGTGTGTTAAATCAACTTTATCAACCTAGGCAAGTAGTCGCATATAGTATGCTCTGTGATCAGTTCTTTAGAGCTGTCTGCAAAGAGGTGGACCTGGCAGGATATGTGATCTACATTTTGGGGAAAACAGGTACTGATTATAAAATTTAATGTATCGTCATCATTAATGTGCCGTATCGTATGACGTGAGTGATCATGGTCTTTCCATGGCCATAACTGATCTTGGCAAATTTTTCTATAGAAGTGGTTTGTCACTGCCACCTTCTGTGCAATGCCTTTCGAAGACAGGTGACCCCAGCCATTATCAATACCCATCAGAAATTGTCTGTCTAGTGTCTGTGGTTGCATAACCAGGACTTGTGATATGCAGCAGCTGCTCATACGACCATCCATCACTTGCTCCCATGGCTTCATGTGACCTTGATCCGGGAGCAAAGCAGGTGCTACGACTTACCCAAGGGTGACCTGCAGCCTAGCAGAGGGAAGAAGTGTCTTACACCTCCTTTGCTAGAGACATATGTCCACCGTGGCACCCAAGTTAATGTATGGAACTCCTAAAAGATTATTTGTCTCAATATTTATTCCACAGAGCATTTTTTCTTTTGTGAATATTGTAAGTGTTTAAGATCCCTTCAATTAAGCACCTTCCCAATCAATTAAACGGCTAAATAAAAAGTCAAATGTATTGGTTTATTATTGTCATGTACAAATATACTTTGAAAACCTTGTTGTTGCATGCTGATATTACAGATCACCATTATTATAGTGCACTGAGGTGGAACAAAGTAAAACAATAATAATGAAGAATACAGTAAAACTACAGAGAATGTGAGATGCATTTAAACTAATTGCAAGATTGTAATGAGGTTGATTGTGAGGTAGAGTCCATCTTAAAACACAAAAGATCTGTTCAAGAGTCTACAATGGAATCATCTGCAAATTTAGAGCAGAATCTGGCCACGTAGTAATGAGTGTAGAAGGATTGGGTATGGGGCTAATGTGTTGCAGCCTATTGTTGCTAATTTGGTCTGTTGGTCAGCAAATCAAATATCCAAATACAGAAATGGAGCTTAGTGATGAGTTCTCCTCAAATCTTTACTATCCAGATGCTCCAGAGATAAGGGTAGGACCATAGGGGTGGCATCTGCTAGAGACCTGTTTTGGCAGTAGATACATTGCAGTGGGTTGAGGTTGTGTGGAAGACCAGAGCTGATGCATGCCGTGACCAGCCTCTCGAAGCACCTCAAAATTATAGATAACTACCACCCAGTGGCTCAGGCATTAAGTAGTTTATAAATCTGCAAATTGAAAGAGAATTAAAGTTTTAGCCTTGCTGTTTCAATAAGATTTGGGATTAAGGAAGCCGTTATATTGTGTTTATAAATTAAATGCCTGAAGTTTAAAAGAAATTCCTAATAAACCTGGGTTTAAGATTAGTGCCTAGCTTGTAAATCTTTAAGTAGCTCATAACTTTTCTGCAGTGATACAATGAAAGCATTTTATTAGTATTGCTGGATAGCTTACTAAATAGTTCTTTTCGAAATGGTGGAAGTATGAAATAAAAAGAGAATGCTGAATACACTCGTCATGCTGCACTTCAGACAAAAAGTTAACATTTCATGCCTTGACGCATTTGACCTGTAAGGCGCAACTTTTTCCACTTTCCGCAAATACTGCCTGACTTGCTGATTTTTTTTTAAAGTAACCACAGTACATGGTAAAATGCCCTCATTACAATCCATATCAATTACCAACAGGCTACAAATGATGTAATTTGGTGACTGAGATGTATCAGTTTATCTGCACTGTTTAGAGTGAAAAGTCTTTGTGGTGAACAAAATGCTGATTACATGGCAATAATTTCCTTATAGAATTAGTTCTGCGAGAAAACAGGCTATTCAAAAGGCTAGTTCAGTTACATTACAGATTAGCCAGCTACTCAAGTCAAGTTTATTGTTATTTAACTATATACAGGTATAGCGTCAAATAAGATGTTTCTACAGACCAGGGTGTAAAGCACAGTTGTACGTACATACAAAATACAATATACAATAACTTAGGAAAGTAAGGATAAAATTGATGGTGAATTACACGTAAATAAACAAAGTAAAGTGCATAAATTATTAAATATTAAGTACAGAACAGATTAACCAGTGACACGTCGAATGCGATGCAGCAGGGAGTTCAGAAGCCTAATAGCCTGAGGGAACAAATAATAAATTTCCCATCCTGACCATCTTGTCTGTGCATCAGAGTCTCCTGCCTGATGGTAGAAAGTCAAAAGATGCTGGATGGATGGCTGGGATTCATGATAATGCTAAGGGCCCAGCGTATGCAGTGCTCATGATAAATGTCCCCAGTGGCATGGGGAGACCCATATGATCCTCTTGGCCATTCTCATAGTCCTTTGTAGGGACTTTCAGTCCGATGCTCAGTTGCTCCCATACCAGATGCAGCTTGTCAGGACACTCAATGGTGCTTCTGTAAAAATTCAGTTAAGATAGGGGGTGGCAGGAGGGAGCCTCGCTTGCCTCAATCTCCATAGGAAGTGGAGGCACTGCTGTGTCTTGTTTGGGGAGGTGAAGTTGAGGAACTAGGTGAGGTCATCTGTGACGTGAACTCCCAGGAACTTAGTGCACTTAACTCAATCTGAGAAACCATATATTTTAGTCATAGACATAGTCATACTTTATTGATCCCAGGGGGAAATTGGTTTTTGTTACAGTTGCACCATAAATATAAATAGTAATAGAACCATAAATAGTTAAATAGTAATATGTAAATTATGCCAGTAAATTATGAAATAAGTCCAGGACCAGCCTATTGGCTCAGGGTGTCTGACCCTCCAAGGGAGGAGTTGTAAAGTTTGATGGCCACAGGCAGTAATGACTTCCTATGATGCTCTGTGCTGCATCTCGGAGGAATGAGTCTCTGGCTGAATATACTCCCGTGCCCACCCAGTACATTATGTAGTGGATGGGAGACATTGACCAAGATGGCATGCAACTTAGACAGCATCCTCTTTTCAGACACCACCGTGAGAGAGTCCAGTTCCATCCCCACAACATTACTGGCCTTACAAATGAGTTTGTTGATCCTGTTGGTGTCTGCTACCCTCAGCCTGCTGCCCCAGCACACAACAGCAAACATAATAGCACTGGCCACCACAGACTCGTAGAACATCCTCAGCATCGTCCGGCAGATGTTAAAGGACCTCAGTCTCCTCAGGAAATAGAGACGGCTCTGACCCTTCTTGTAGCCAGCCTCAGTGTTCTTTGACCAGTCCAGTTTATTGTCAATTCGTATCCCCAGGTATTTGTAATCCTCCACTATGTCCACACTGATCCCCTGGATGGAAACAGGGGTCACCGGTACCTTAGCTCTCCTCAGGTCTACCACCAGCTCCTTAGTCGTTTTCACATTAAGCTGCAGATGATTCTGCTCACACCATGTGACAAAGTTTCCTACCGTAGCCCTGTACTCAACCTCATCTCCCTTGCTGATGCATCCAGCTATGGCAGAATCATCAGAAAACTTCTGAAGATGACAAGACTCTGTGCAGTAGTTGAAGTCCGAGGTGTAAATGGTGAAGAGAAAGGGAGACAAGGCAGTCCCCTGTGGAGCTCCAGTGCTGCTGATCACTCTGTCGGACACACAGTGTTGCAAGCACACGTACTGTGGTCTGCCAGTCAGGAAATCAAGAATCCATGATACCAGGAAAGCATCCACCTGCATCGCTGTCAGCTTCTCCCCCAGCAGAGCAGGGCGGATGGTGTTGAACGCACTGGAGAAGTCAAAAAAACATGACCCTCACAGTGCTCGCTGGCTTGTTCAGGTGGGCGTAGACACGGTTCAGCAGGTAGACGATGGCATCCTCAACTCCTAGTCGGGGCTGGTAGGTGAACTGGAGGGGATCTAAGTGTGGCTTGACCATAGGCCGGAGCAGCTCCAGGACAAGTCTCTCCAGGGTCTTCATGATGTGGGAGGTCAATGCCACTGGTCTGTAGTCATTGAGGCCGCCGGGGCGCGGCGTCTTCGGCACAGAGACGAGGCAGGACGTCTTCCACAGCACAGGAACCCTCCGGAGCCTCAGGCTCAGGTTGAATACATGGTGACGTACTCCACATAGCTGAGGGGCACAGGCTTTGAGCATCCTGGTATTGACACCTTCCGGTCCTGCAGCCTTGCTTGGGTTGAGACGCTTCAGCTGTCTTCTCACCTGTTCAGCCGTGAAGCCCACCGTGGTGGTTTCGTGTGGGGGAGGGGTATAGTCATGAGAGCAGGGTGGGGGACTGTGAGGAGGGGAGAGTGGAATATGTGTTGCTTGGGGGCCGACAACAGATGGCTCATGTGGGGCATGGGCAGGGGTCACAATGTCAAATCTGTTAAAGAACAGGTTAAGTTCGTTGGCCCTGTCCACAATACCCTCAGCTCCTCTGTTGCTAGTTTCCCGGAACCCAGTGATGGTCCTCATCCCCCCCCAGACCTCTCTCATGTTGTTCTGCTGGAGTTTCCACTCAAGCTTCCTCCTGTACCTGTCTTTAGCCTCCCAGATCCTGGCTTTCAGGTCCCTCTGTATTGCCCTCAGCTCCTCCCTATTTCCATCTCTAAACGCCCTCTTTTTAGCGTTCAGGATGTCCTTAATGTCCTTTGTCACCCATGGCTTGTTATTTGAATAACAAAGGACAGTTCTTGTCGGAACATTGCAGTCCACACAGAAGTTAATGTAATCAGTGATGCATTCTGTGAGCCCATCAATATCCTCTCCATGTGGCTCACAGAGTGCCTGCCAGTCTGTCACCTCAAAACAACCCTGGAGCGCCTCATAAGCCTCCTCCGACCATTTTCTCACTGTCCTCGAGGTTGCAGGTTTACTCTTCACCAGAGGCACGTAGCAGGGTTTTAGATGCACCAGGTTGTGATCTGACCTTCCCAGTGGGGGGAGGGGAGAGGAGCTGTATGCATCCTTAACGTTAGCATACATCAAATCCAGAGTCCTCTCCCCTCTGCTTGTACAGCTCACATACTGCGTGAAGTTGAGCAGTGTTCTGCCATGGTAAACTGGTTGAAGTCACCCGAGATGGTAGTGAGGGCACTCGGGTGCTGGATTTGTAATCTGGCTATGACGGTGTAAATGATGTTACACGCCGACGTCGGGTTGGCAGAGGGAGGGATGTACACAACAACCACAATTGCATGCGAGATGCGAGATTTCCCTTGGCAAATAATATGGCCGGAGTCCAACAGCAAAAAGTTCAATATCCAGGCTACAGACACGTTCCTTGATCGTAATATGCCCAGGATTGCACCATCTGTTATTTACCAGAACCGCCAGCCCCCCTCCTTTACGCATACCGCTCTCAGTGCAATTCTGGTAAGCTAGAATGGTCTGGAAGCCCTCTATGGAAACGCTTTGATCGGGTATGTCCTCGTGCGGCCACATCTCAGTGAAGCACATGACACTGCTCTCCCGAAATGTTCTCTGACTCCTGACAAGTGCCGTCAGTTCGTCGATTTTATTCCCTAGTGATCTCACATTTCCCATGATGAGAGAGGGGAGACACGGCTTATAACTTCTCTTCTCCTTAAGCCTCTGTTGTCTCAACCCGGTCCTCTTCCCTCGCCGTTCTGATACCCCTCTGCATCCTTTCTGTGTTTTCCTCCAGATTTCAGCCGGGATGTCCACTGCTGTGTTCGCTAAACCAGCGGGCATGAGCGCAATCATTTGTTCCCTGGAATAAACAATGCGGCCATCCTGCTGCCACGCTAACGAGACGTTAGATTCTGGACTAGTTCCTGAGGATTGGAGGGTGGCTAATGTAACCCCACTTTTTAAAAAAGGAGGGAGAGAGAAACCGGGGAATTATAGGCCGGTTAGCCTAACGTCGGTGGTGGGGAAACTGCTGGAGTCAGTTATCAAGGATGTGATAACAGCACATTTGGAAAGCGGTGAAATGATCGGACAAAGTCAGCATGGATTTGTGAAAGGAAAATCATGTCTGACGAATCTCATAGAATTTTTTGAGGATGTAACTAGTAGAGTGGATAGGGGAGAACCAGTGGATGTGGTATATTTGGATTTTCAAAAGGCTTTTGACAAGGTCCCACATAGGAGATTAGTGTGCAAACTTAAAGCACACGGTATTGGGGGTAAGGTATTGGTGTGGGTGGAGAATTGGTTAGCAGACAGGAAGCAAAGAGTGGGAATAAACGGGACCTTTTCAGAATGGCAGGCGGTGACTAGTGGGGTACCGCAAGGCTCAGTGCTGGGACCCCAGTTGTTTACAATATATATTAATGACTTGGATGAGGGAATTAAATGCAGCATCTCCAAGTTTGCGGATGACACGAAGCTGGGTGGCAGTGTTAGCAGTGAGGAGGATGCTAAGAGGATGCAGGGTGACTTGGATAGGTTGGGTGAGTGGGCAAACTCATGGCAGATGCAATTTAATGTGGATAAATGTGAAGTTATCCACTTTGGTGGCAAAAATAGGAAAACAGATTATTATCTGAATGGTGGCCGATTAGGAAAAGGGGAGGTGCAACGAGACCTGGGTGTCATTATACACCAGTCATTGAAAGTGGGCATGCAGGTACAGCAGGCGGTGAAAAAGGCGAACGGTATGCTGGCATTTATAGCGAGAGGATTCGAGTACAGGAGCAGGGAGGTACTACTGCAGTTGTACAAGGCCTTGGTGAGACCACACCTGGAGTATTGTGTGCAGTTTTGGTCCCCTAATCTGAGGAAAGACATCTTTGCCATAGAGGGAGTACAAAGAAGGTTCACCAGATTGATTCCTGGGATGGCAGGTCTTTCATATGAAGAAAGACTGGATGAACTGGGCTTGTACTCGTTGGAATTTAGAAGATTGAGGGGGGATCTGATTGAAACGTATAAGATCCTAAAGGGATTGGACAGGCTAGATGCAGGAAGATTGTTCCCGATGTTGGGGAGGTCTAGAACGAGGGGTCACAGTTTGAGGATAGAGGGGAAGCCTTTTAGGACCGAGGTTAGGAAAAACTTCTTCACACAGAGAGTGGTGAATCTGTGGAATTCTCTGCCACAGCAAACTGTTGAGGCCAGTTCATTAGCTATGTTTAAAAGGAAGTTAGATATGGCCCTTGTGGCTACAGGGGTCAGGGGGTATGGAGGGAAGGCTGGGTTCTGAGTTGGATGATCAGCCATGATCATAATAAATGGCGGTGCAGGCTCGAAGGGCCGAATGGCCTACTCCTGCACCTATTTTCTATGTTTCTATGTGTCCGAATGTAACTAATTCCAGCGCTAAAAAAACAAGTAAAACACTCTCCACCAGCATGTCAGAGAGGGTGCAGCTTCAACGTGTTACCGTGAGAAAAAAAATACAACAAATAACTAAGTTAAAAAGTTTAAAAGTAAGAAATTACAGAGCAACTGTAACAGACTGCATGCACTACCGACGCATGCGCACTAAAACTCTTTGCAGAGGGGAGTGGTTTTTCTGCGCCTTCCTGAAGTCCCCAATGATTTCCTTGGTCTTTTCCACATTCAGATTTGGGTTGTTGTTCTGACACCAGACTACCAGCCCCTCCACTTCCTCTCTGTACTCTGACTAATAATTGTTGTTGATGAAGCCAACTGTTGTGTCATCCACAAACCTGATGTGGTTTGAGCTGAATCTTGAGACAGTCATGTGTTAGCAGTGTGAAAAGCAGCAGACTGAGCACACTCATACCTTTAGGTTAAAATTCTACCTTTTATGATACAATCAAAACAATATGGAAGGAAGCCTTCTCCCTGAGGAGAAAAATGCAATTAGTCCCATTCTTCTTTCAGTTATTTTCTCTCGCGTTTGCTTATGAACTCCTTTATTTCTTGCTATTAATTTGCCGTAAGGGAAATTTACAGTAGCCAATTAACCAAATAGTATGTCTTGGGTATGTCAAGGAAATCAGAGTACTAAGAGAAAACCCAGGTGATCATGGGTAAAATGTGCACACTTCACATCAACATCACTTGAGGTCAGGATCTGTGGTACCCTGTTAATTCTTTTCCTGATGTTGTATCAGGAGAGTGCCCATGTAAGTGAGGATTCATTAAAGTAGTCTTTAAAACTCAATAATACATGTTTGATTGCAGTTTTGAAATCTAGTTAAGGGAGAAGCAAAAATCAGATGTATCAGTATCACAGTGGAGTAAAGGGAATTACAGCAGCATGAGAGAGCTGGCCATTGTTAATTGGAAGGGGACACTAACAGGGATGACAGCAGAACAGCAATGGCTGGAGTTTCTGGGAGCAATTCAGAAAGCACAGGATCGATACATCCCAAATAAGAGGAAATATGTTCCAAAGAGAGAATGATGCAACTCTGGCTGACATTAGAAGTCAAAGACAGGATAAAAGCAAATGAAAGGGCATATATTGTTGCAAAATTGAACCCCAGCGTTAGAGGATTACAAAAATAAAAATAAAAACACAATGGAAGCCAACTGAAAAAACAATAAGGGGAGAAAAGACAAAATATGAAGGTAAACTAGCCAATAAGATAAAAGATGATACCAAAAGTTTTTTCAAATATATAAACAGTAAAATAGAGGAGAGTGTCAAATCGCTAGAAAATAACACTAGAGAGGTAGTAATGGGGGACAAATTTATTAAGTATTTTGAGTCTGTTTTCACTGTGGAAGATACCAGCAGTAGGCCAGAAATTTAGAGGTGTCAGGGGACAAAAGTGAGTGTAGTAGTTGGATTACTAAGGAAAAAGTGCTCGAGAAGCTGAAAGGCCTAAAGGAAGATAAGTCGCCTGGACCAAATGAACTACACCCTAGGATTCTGAAAGAAATACCTGAAGAGGTTGTGGAGGCATTACTAGTGATCTTTTTAGAATTACTAATTCTGGAATGGTTTCTGAGGACTGGAAAATTACAAAGGTCATTCCACTCTTTCAGAAGGGCCGGTTAACCTGACTTCAGCAGTTGAAAAGATGTTGGATTTCATTATTAAGAATGATGTTTCAGGGTACTTGGAGGCACATAATAGACCAAAGTCAGCATGGTTTCCTGAGGGGAAATCTTGTCTGACAAATGTGTTGGAATTGTTTGAAGAAACAACAAGCAGGATAGACTAAGGAAACTCAATGGTTGCTGTTTACTTGGATTTTCAGAAGGCCATTGCCAAGGTGCAGCAAATGAGGCTGCTTAACAAGGTAAGAGCCAATGGTTTTACAGGAAAGATACCTGCATTGATAGAAGATTGGCTAACTGTCGGGAGGCAAAGAGTGGGAATAAAGGGGGGTCTTTCTGGTTTGGCTGCCGGTGACTAGTAGTTTTCACATTATGCTGTATGTCAATGAAGAAACGGGGAGTCTACAGAGGGACTTGGGAGATTGAGCAAAGAAGTAGCAGGTGGAATACAGTGTAGAGAATTGTATGGTCATAACTTGGGTAGAAGGAATAAAGGGACAGATATTTTTTACACGGGGGGGGGGAATTCAGAAATCAGAGATTCAAAGGGAGTTGGAAGTCCTTCTGCACAGCTCCTTAAAGATTAACTTGCAGGTTAAATTGCTGGTAAGGAAGGCAAATGTGATTTTAGCGTTCATTTTAAGAGGACGATAATATAAAAACAAGGATGTAATACTGAAGTTTTATAAGGCATTGGAGAGGTTGGGCTTGAGTATTGTGAGCAGTTTTGACACTCCCTATCTGGGAAAAGATGTGCTGGCGTAGAGGGTCCAGAGGGAAGTTCACGAGAATGATTCTGTGAATGAAAGGGTTAATATATGTTTGATGACTCTGGGCCTGTAATTACTGGAGTTTGAAGAATGGAGTGGGGGTGGTTCCCACTGAAACCTATTGAATAGGGCTAGATAGATAGAATGGATGTGAAAACGTTTTCTTTAGTGGGGTAGTCTAGTTTCAGAGGGCACAGTCTCAGAACAGATCAGGATTTTTTTTAAGCCAGCGAGTGGCGAATCCTTTTGCTGTTCACTGATCCTGTTTACAGTTACTGTTCTATAGATTTGCCAAGTATGCCTGCAGAAAAATGAATCTCGAGGTCTATGTGGTGACATATATGTACTCTGATAATAAATTTTACTTTAAACTTTGAATTTGTGGAATTCATTGCCACGGATGGCTGGTGAGGCCAAGTAATTAGGTATACATTCTTTATTAGTAAGGATCTCAAAGGTTATGGGGAGAAGGCAGGAGAATGGGGTTGAGAGGGATAATAAATCAGCCATGATGGAATGGCGGAGCAGACCCAATGGGTTGAATGGCCTAATTCTGCTCCTTTTTTTATATGGTTCAACAGAATTAATTGTGAAGGAAAACAAGTTCAATTGGCTTGGTGGGCTTTTATGTGTGTGTGTGTGTGTGTACACAACTCAAAAGCAGCCAGTAATTGAACATTAGTTGAATATTTAAATCTTCTACAATATCCATTGTGATAAGTGAAAATATAAAAAGGTTGTTATGATAGTTAATGTTAACTCATGTAGAAGATTTACTCTTAAGTGCAATGCACTAATATTCTCATTTTGTGCACAAGACATTTGTGGTTCCTGGAAAGAACATGAATTTCTCTGTTTTAAACTGTAGATGGACCTTCAACTGTGTATTTGGCTGATGAAAATCAGGATCTAGTAGCTATAAAATTTTGGACCAGTTTTAAACAGCTGGCTGTGGAAGACATTATCAAGCCAAGTGCCCTGGTTGTTGCAAGCAACTTGAAGTGGACATCAGAGAGTTCCATGGGTATTCCTGTGCTGTTAACTGGGGATCTTTCCAACTTTTCTGCAAATCCAAAGGATGGACATCTACGAGAAAAATACATTCAACTAAAAAGTTCTGTCCAGGTGGGGCATTTGGAAAATTCCTAGATATAATACAGTCTAGAATAATTCAACTGCAAAAATATAAAACACTATGCCAAAGTACTTTTAACTGGAATGTGTAACAAATTTTCTTCTTAGTTTATAAAATGGTGGCATTAGCCCATGTATTTTTAAACCATAATGTCTCCATTGACATGCAAATATTAAGGATGGTTCAAGTGTCATCATAGCTGATGGTATCTTCCATTTCCTCAAGATGAAGTTGATTCATACACAGAATAAGAAAAAATGTTTTTGTAGTATCATCCATATTATATTGACCAATAATATCCTAGTAAGTTGCATTGTAATCATCTGGCTGGGCAGGCAATGTATGTCAGCTGCATAATATGGGAAATAGTGGACACCATATGCAACTATATCTGTAATCTGTAGTTCCATGAGGAGTTCTTGCTCAGTTAGAATGGAGTCTGTACTTCAAGCACTCTCCGCTTTCCTCAGGTATTGCCAGTATAGAGATTAGGTAGGAAGTGTTGTTGAGGAATTGAGTATCTTGGAGTATAATTGAAAAGTCCAACTATTAATGTGCTAATGTCCAGATCCCGACCTGAGCCATATCAAAATTAGTTGAGATTTAAAAAAAAGTAAATGCATGGATTGAAAATGGAGTCTTAAGATTACAGATACAGTAGTGGTTGCTGGTTCTGCAACAGTACTTAAATTTTAAATGATTAACTCTGATAATCCACTATCTCCTCACTTGGAAATACCAGTGGCTTGGTATCCAGCCCACCAGGTATTGCTTGTAATGCTCCTTTTAAATTCAGTGGCACCCTGTTCCTGAACTCCATTTAAACTTGCTAGCTATTGCTATGTTAAGTTAGAAAGCAGCACAGCCAGTACAATAGCAGTGGGGGAAAAAAATTACAACAACTTCTGAATTTTCAATTTGCTCGTCTATACACCATAAGTACTATCAATTTCATTCTGTAATGATGACAAGCACTTTTTCACCATTTCAGTTGCAGCATTTTAGCCAATACATTATTGTATTTTCACATGCAGCCGAGTATTGCTTGTGTTTCTTTCACTTACTCCCACATTCAATAGAATTAGAGGATCTGATTATATATTTCCTCAAATTTCCTTACAACATCAGGGGCAATTTGACCCATTGTGACTATGCTGGCTGTGAACAATCCCATCCATCCCATTCCTCCACCTATTATCCTGTAACACATTCTCCCTTTCAGACATGCATCCTACCATCCATCTAAGCAGAGTAATTTACAGTGATCAATTAACCTAGCAACCAATATGTCTTTGGGATTTGGGAGGAAAATGCAACAGCAGGGGACTGTTGCTGAGGTGTGTTGTGTAGCTGGAAAATTGGCCAAGCATTGGACATTTTGGAGGTGACACCACCACCATAAAATCATTAAGCCCAAATACTACGTTTATTAACATGTGCATCATTTAATTGATTGCTTTAGAATATACAGAGTTTTGTCAAGGATACTGAAGAAAAGGTGAAGACTATTCTTGGAACAATTAGTACTCCAAGGTCGAACAAAAACTCTGATGACATACTTACTCCGAACAATAAAAAATCCAGTATCACTTCAATCAGTGGCACCTTGGTATGTATGAAGGTATTCCAGCAAATATTGTAGGTAGATTTTACTTGTAGAATATTCTTATTTATAAGTTCTTTCCCTAAAATTGTAAGGATGTAATGCTATCACAAACAAGAGAAGATCTGTAAATGCTGGAAATCCAAATAACACACAAAATGCTGGAGGAACTCAGCAGACCATGCAGCATCTATGGAAAAGAGTACAGTCATCCCAAAACATTGACTACTTTTTTTCCATTTTGTGTGTGTTGCAAGGATACAATGCTGAGGGCTTTGTAAGGCATTGGTCAGACCACACTTGGGAGTATCATGAGCAGTTTTGGGCCCCTTATCTAAGAAAAGATGTGACGGCATCGGAGAGTCCAGAGGAGGTTCATGAGAGTGATTCTGGGATTGAAAGGGTTAACCTATGAGGACTTTTTGGCTCTGTGCCTGTACTTGCTGGAGTTTAGATGAATGAGGGAGCATCTTATTGAAACATATCCTCTATCCACTTTGAAAAGCCCAGATAGAGTAGACATGGAAAGGATATTTCCTGCAGTGGAGATACCAGAGGGTGGTGAATCTGTGGAATTCATTGACATGCACGGCTGTGGAGGCCAAGTTATTGGGTATACTTAAGGTGGAAGTTCATACACGTTTAAAGTAGGTTCTAGGTAGGCAGGTGAGCATTTTTATTTTATATGGTCGACATTTGAACAGTATAGAGCAAATAAATTATAGTATATATTAACAAAGTTATTTGTTTAGAAATGTCAAAATCTATTCCTACCAATTATCTCTCATGGAGCTAATGAATGAATGTTTGAGAGATTGCTTATTTTACCATGTTTTCTACAGCTTCGCTGCATGAGCAACTCATTTTAATTAAGTTTGGTGTTGTTCTTGGCATGCTTTTAGTTAAACTTCAAGGCTTGTTAAAGAAAGGAGCCAGTAGCTTACTTATCATTTGAAAAGTTGTGAAAGTGGGTAGCCAGCAGTGATTTGAATGACATTTGCTCACTTTATGCTTAGCTCGTTTTATGAGCTTTAGATTTTATTTTATCCGTGGTTCAGACATAAGTGATTACATAGAATTTTAGACTGTGTTGAAACTGACCAATCATAAAATCAAGAAGAAATATAGCATAGTTCTTAACCCATTTTTAGGAATGCAAAAACCACCACTGACTGGTGTTAAACATGGCATAGAAAAGATGGCTACAGTTGTTGAATACTATTGTAAACTGCTTTATCATTGATTTCCCTTATGTCAAAACATCATAAACTTGAACATTTAATAGTGATTGTGGGGTGTTCAGTTCCAATCATTTCTCTCCAAATAATGATATAACCCAAAACCTGGATAGCAGGCATAAGCACTAGAGATTCTCCAGATGCTGGAAATGCAGAATAACAAAAATGCAGTAGGAACTCCTGAAAAAGGGTCTCGGCCTCAAACGTCAACTGTTTATTCATTTCCATAATTGCTGCCTGTCCTGTTGAATTCCTCTAGCATTTTGTCTGGATAATGGTCAATAAAAGACTTGCAAAATAGCAAGAAACTTTGAAGCACTCATGGGATGAAGTTTTCAGAGCAACAGAAATGGCATCTGACCTATAAAATTTTAAGATTTTTTTTGCAGAGAATTATCTGTTGACCAAAGCTTCACAAATTACTTTCTCTCAAGTGCCTATCCATTTCGCCTAGCTAACTCTATTTCTACCATTTGTGGAGAAGTTGTTCCAGATTAATCATTGCTTCCATTTGTCCTTAAATCACGCATAAATGAAGACTATTTAATACTTTATTCTATCTGAACCAATCATCTCCTATCCCTGCACCAAGTCTCTTGCATTTATATTATCTCCATTAGTGGAGTCAACCGCAGTACCCTTGAAATTGAATCGTACTACAATTGCCAGTACAACATATTGTAGCTGAAAGACCAGATCAGAGGCTGAAAGTTTGATCAATGATTCTTCTGACAAGAGCATTTTTGTCAACAAGGAATTGGGTTGCAGTGTGAGGGAGTACTGTAACTTCCACTTTATTGGATGTATGGAGCTACAGTCAGGAACCTAAACACTATCTTTGACAAATTACTTGATGAGCATCTTATTCACTCCACCACCATAAACCATGCAATAAGATGGAATCAACAGTATTTCCTCAAACCTTTGTTATTTACTGCCTAGGAGGGAAAATAGGAACATGAGAACACCATAATCCGAGTTCCCTTCAAGTCCTAGATTTAACTTCCTACCTAAGCACTGTATCAAGAAAAACAACACAGTAGTAAATCGAGTTAGAAAAAGGTCAAGCTTGGTGGAATAAACTAATTTTGGCAAGTCAGCAATCCTTTTGAAGGGTCATCTAAAATTAACTAATTTGTACTTATCGAAAACCTTTATTCTTGTAAGAGGTTTCACGGGCAAAATTGGATGCTAATCCCGCAGCAATATGAATCACAGGGTTGTATATGGTGTACTTTCATAATAAATTTACTTTGAATTTTAAAATAAAAAGAGGTACTTGGTTAATCACTGGTGTGGACGTGGGGAGGGTTTTTCATAGCTGCAAATGCATTGGCCTAGATCAACTATTCCTGCAGGAACAATTTAACACTGTCCCAGGATGATATCAGTGATTGTACTCAGCACAAGACACGATGCATTCAAGCATTGGAGCAGTGACTTTTTTGACATTTAAGTTAACCCATTATGACCTTGGCAGAAGTCATAATGATATGTATTCATGCAGTTACTCACCTGTGCATTTTTTTGAGGTTCTCCATACTTTGTCCCCAAGTTCCCCTGGTGCTTTCACTCCAATTACAACCCATAGAGACCTGATACATCAACCTACCTGCTGTTTGCTAGTGATTTAGTTTTCAATTTTGTTCAACTGGTGGCATTTAACTTTTTTCTGTTTTGCATTGCAGTGCAACAGTCATCTACAAGGTCATTAGTTTGTGATATGCTGTAATAAAACTGAGCAGAGTTTTATCACAATATGCATTTTAGTTAATAGATAATTTGACTAAATGAAACAGAAATTAAAGTGCACAAGAAACTAGAGAATAGAGTTCTCACAGGTTGTAGGATAGAAGACAATTCTTTGTGAATTCTGAAATTAACAGGATGTTTTTTCATGGATCTAGTGATTCCTGACTTATATTTTCTACCTTCTGGCTTCTTGACAGCTTGCTTCACCAAATGCTAAAAGAAAGCCACCCACACTATCAACTACAGAAAATGGATCCAAATCTACATTGTGCAGTCCAAAGATTACGCCAGCTGAATCCCTCACAGAGCTGAAGAAAAGAAAACTTAAGCTTTTGTCTCAAATCCCTTCTCCTGTTCCATTGCCTCACCTTTCCACTTGTGTTTCACCATCTGTACAGAGAAATTTTCGACCACCTCGGAGATGTGTCACACCGCAAAACTCTGAAGAAGCAATTCAAATGGGAAATAATAAATCTGTTCATGTATCAGCTTTGAAAAAGACTGAAATTTCCAAAATAGCTGAGGATAATTGGGTTACAGATGAGGAACTTGCAATGATAGATACACAAGCACTTATCAAAGGTTGGGGAAATGGAGTCAGTGAAAATGACAAAGAAAAACCTACAAGGACACAAATCACCAGTTCAAAAGACAATACCACTTTATCCAAAAATGTTAAGAACTATCTTGGGACTCAGCTTTCCAAAATGGTAGAAGACAACTGGGTTACAGATGAAGAACTTGCAATGATAAATACACAGGCACTTTATGAAGAGTGTTCTAATGCCAGTGACATGAAGGACAACAGAAAGGTTGAAAAGTCCCATGTTGCCAAACTGACAGACGTTCCTTTCATGCCACAAACTGCAAATGATTTTAATAACGAATTAGGGAATAAAGTTGCAAAATTGGTTGAAGATAATTGGGTTCCAGATGAAGAGCTTGCAATGATAAATACCCAAGTTCTTTATGAGCACTGGGCAAGTGAGAGTATTGAGAAAACAAAGGGAAAAATAGAAAATACACAAATTGAGAGTTCTAATGGTCATGCCTTAAAACAAAATCTTGAATCTGAATTTGAAACAGTGGGTGTTTCAGCAGATAAGAGCTCACCTGTGGGATCACAGTTCAAAAGAAGGCGTAAAGATGAAGGTAGTACAATAATCCAAGTAAGGTTATCAGCCAAAGAAAGATGCCACACCATCAAGAGCAACAGTAACATTGACGTGTAGAAAGGAGATGATTTATTTGACAACTAGAATTATTATACAAAACTTTAAGTGAAAGTTGTATCTTTTACACTGCACCCTGACGTGTATTACTTGAAAGTGATTATTTCGCTGTCAATTTGATTGTTGCTGTTTGTAATTAATATGTTTAGATATTTTGTAAACGTTAAGTTGTTAGTGTAAAAATGTATCAACCTTAAATAAACTTTTGTTGTATTTTATATGCTGCAGTTTTGTAATTAAGCAGTCTTCTATTGAGTTAAACAGATGTTGAATTCAAATGTCTTAGCTATAGGCCATTACCGATCCAGGTAATATTGCTACATCCTACTAGTTGTATTTTAAAGTAAGGGTGGACGTTATCCAAGTTCCTCATGTAGCTATTGAAAACCCACTACAGATGGTAGATACTAATTATGTATCCGTTCCAATCATAATTAAAGTAAGCCCAGACCCCATAAGATATAGGAGCAGAAGTAGGCCATTTAGCCCATTGAGTCTGCTCCGCCATTCAGTCATGGGCTGATTGAATTCTTCCAGTCATCCCCACTCCCCTGCCTTCTCCCCATACCCTTTGATGCCCTGGCTAATCAAGAACCTATCTATCTCTGCCTTAAATGCGCCCATTGACTTGACCTCCGCAGTCGCTCGTGGCAACAAATTCCACAGATTTATCACCCCCTGACCCCGCATGGTGCTGATTCATTCTTTATTGAAATTTTTTTAAATGACAAAAATTTATTCTAAACAACACAAAACTTCTCGAGTGGCTGCCATTACAGTAAACATTCAATTACCCAATGGGAGTGCTTTACATGCACTCTCAGCCACTCAGCCAATCACATATTAGTTCTGTTACGTACCCCGTAACTGGGTTGCCAAACCAGTAGAAATGGAACGCATGTTGGAGTCTGTGATTACTAGGAACTAATAAAGTTTTATTAAAGAAATAAGTAATACAGTACACTAATCGCAAGGATATAAATGTAACAGGTTAGCAATGATAGTATACACATATACACAGAAATAGGGTAATAGGAATCAACCAAGCTCTATTGCAGTCTAGGGGTAAAATGATCAGTCTTAAGTGAAGCAGAGTTCAGTTCAGTCTAGTGCAGTTCGAAGTAATCGCTGTTGTACCATTGGGGAGAGAGAAAGTGAGAGATGCAGTTGGTTTCAGGCAAACCTTTTTGATGCCTTCTGATTCAGCTGTGGTCACCGACTGTGACCCCTCCATTCCGGATGCGATCGTTCTTCCGTGGTGAACCCGGCACCCAGGCAAGGGCGGACACACACCAGGTTCCCACCGATCGTACCTTTACACCCTGTGAGCCTCTGACCGATTCCCGCGAACCGGTCCTCCAAACTCCCACCACCTTGTGGGGCACACTGCTCTTTCCAGGGTCTCGTGGCGTGTGTGTGTGTCGTGCCTTAGCAAATCTGCTATTTTTATCCCCCTGCTGGGGTATCACCTGTCCATCAAACTTCAAACAGTTCAGGTTCAAAGCAAACGGCCTGTCGCAGACACCAACATCGGAATTGTGTTTCTTTCTCGTTAATCTCTCTCTTCTCCATTGTCTTCCGTTATCTCTCTCATTAGCATCATCCATCCTGAAGCTCTGCTTGGCATCACACATGGCAGTTCACACTCTGCCTGCCCTGCGTGTGTAAACATTCTTGCTCCCTCGCCAACGTACCATTTTTTTCACCATAATGTCTAGAAAATGGCTTGCAACTTCCAGTGAGGGTAATACATCTAAAATGTCTAGGAAAGGCACTAGCATGAACATGAAACTGTAAGTGATGCGGTGCTTGGAAGCTGTTGAGCACCAGCTTGAAGTTGGCGCCTCTTTGAAATTGGCTACATTGACAATCAGAACAATTATAAAGAATGCAGATGAGATAAAAGCTTCTGCAACAACTACCTCAAAGTTATCATCAATGAAGTAGAGTTGTTCAAGGAGCCGTTTGCTTGAAAAAATGGAAAATAGACTAAATATATGGGTGGATGACCAAACACAATGAAACATGTCCCTAATCCAGCTGATGATAATGGAAATGGCATATCCAAGAAGAAGATGTGTTGGTTTGATATAAACAGTGCAGTAACTTCCATAGCATGCATATCTCTGGTCAAGTGGCTTGAGGTGACAGCAAGGCAGCCCAGGATTTTCCTACAACACTGAAGGCCATAATCAAAAAGGACGATTATCTTTCTGAACTCATCTTCAATGTGGATGAAATGGACCTATTTTGGAAAAGTACTTTCATCTCCCAAGAGGAACGTGTATCTAGCTTCAAGGCTGCAAAGGTCCAGTTAACTCTTTTGCTAGGAGGCAATGTTTCAAGGTAACTTTAAGTTAAAGCCTATGATTGTGTATCACTCTGAAACACCGCACACCACAAGCAATGAAGGGCATTTTAAAGTCAAGTCAACCAGTGATTTGGAAATCAAATAAGGAAGCCTGGGAGCTAATTGAAGTTTTCCAAAATTGGTTTGTTTCACATTTTTGTCCAGCAGTGAAGCGGTATTGTGAGGAGCATGATCTTGAACCTAAAGTGTTATTGGTGCTTGATAGTACCCCAGGCCACCCTGAGAATCTTGACATGCTTCGGACCTGCATTCCTGTAGAAGTGGTTTACCTTCCACCCAACACACTTCGTTACTCCAAACATTGGATCAAGGAGTAATATTGAAATTTTAAAGCCAACTACCTTCATCACACATTCAAGCAACTTGTAGAGGAACCAAAAGGTCAAGACAAACAATCCACCAGGCAATTTCGGAAAGACTACAACTTCATAAAAGCTGTAGACGATATCAGATCAGCCTGGGATGAAGTAACTTCCAACTGCATGAACAGAGTGTGGAAGAAGCCAGAAGCATGCAATGACATCCTAGGATTTCAGGTGGAACCAGTCATCCAAAGCATAGTTGAACTGGCTACTGCAGCAGGATTAGAGGATGTTATTGTTGGTGATGTTATTCCATTCTCATGGTGAGAGCCTTAATAACAAAGAGCTTTGAGAATTGGCAGAGCAATGTATACTGAATGAATCTGAGGACACAGATGGAGAAGGTCAAACACCAACAAGAAACCTCACCACAAAATCCCTCAGCACTAGCATCACCACAATCACATAAATCATCGATAATGGCCCTGACTGGGAGCAAAGCAATAAGGTACAAGGAGGTGTTCTCAACATGATTACCTGCTACCTGAGAACTGCTTCATGAGAGGAAACTTAAGAAAAGGCAGTCAAATCTCAACACCTATTTGAAGACGAAGCTGAAGTTAGAGGAGGACCCACAGCTGGGTCCCTCCTCTAAAATGTGACCACCACCCACTTCTCTCCGCAGCGGCTGCGATATGTTGCTGCTCCACTGATGTACAGGTTAGGCCTATTTGCATGAATTACTATGTATAAAATATATATCTGGGGTTTGATGTTTTTAAAAATCAGGCATGCATGTCCATTTACATAATGTTATAATCACCCCACATAGTACTGATTTACATAGCGCTCCACCTCCAAGGAATACATCCTCAGCATTATGCAGGCTCCGAGTGTCGTGGGACTCGGACATTCTTCGGTATGTCTGCTTATGCCTCTGTACTGTAGTTACATTTGTTTCTGCACATATTGTTGGAGATGTCTACAGAAAGCAATAGGTGAAGAAGAAATAAACCTGTTGTCATTAATGTTTTTAACTGAGGTGGAACTATTTTTGCATAGTTACACAGGAAACACTAGCTTTACTTTCACTTACAAGGATTTGTTGCTCTGCACTTCCAGCAATGTAGCCATTAAGTTGTTTCACATCAAATGTTTAACGCTTTCTTATTTCCTGATAACAACCAATTTTTTTCCTCACTGTTTAACTCCATTAAAATTCAAAAGTACAAAGTAAATTTATTATCAAAGTACATTGTCCTCTACTTAACGCCACCATATACTACACTGAGATTCATTTTCTTCCAAACTTTCAGTCAATAGAAAAAATCACAATAGAATTAATTAAAAACTACACACAACAGATGGACAAATAATCAACATGCAAAAGACAACAAACTGCAAATACAAAAGGAGGGTGGATAATGAACATTGAGAACACAAGTTGCAGAGTCCTTAGAAGTGAGTCCATTGGTTGTGAAATTTCAGTGTTGGAGTGATAGAAGTTATCCTCTCTGGTTTAAGAACCTAATGGTTGAGAGGTAGTGACCTGAACATGGCGGTGTGGAATCTGAAGCTCCTGTACCTCCTCCCTGATGGCAGCAGTGAAAAGAGAACATAGCCTTGAATGGTGGAGGTCTTTGATGATGGATGCTGCTTTCCTGCTACAGCACTCTTTGTGCTCAGTGGTGGAGAGGGCTGTATCTACTACTTTTTGTAGGCTCTTTTGTTCAATGGTATTGGTGTTTCCATACATGATGCAACCAGTCAGTATACTCTCCACATATCTATAGAAGTCTGAAGAAGTTTTAGATTATGTACCAATTCTGTGCAAACTTCTAAGAAAGTGGAGATGCCGCTGTGCCTTCTTTGTAATGGTAGTTGCATGTTAGACTCAGGATGGATCCTCTGAAATGATGACACAGCAATTTAAGGTTTGTTCACAGGCAAACTTAAATATGGCATTGCAACTGTACTTAACCTTGTTGCCAACTCCGAACGTACTAGGGTCCTCAGGTGAGGAAATCAAGGATCCGGTTGCACAAGGTGGTGTTAGCCTAGGTCTTGGAGCTTATTCATTAGTTTTGAGGAGGGGATAATATTGAATGCAGACCTATAGTCAATGAGGAGCATTCGGATGTATACATCTTCACAGTCCAGATGTTCCAGGGTTGAGTAAAATGCCAATAAAATAACATCTGCTATAGCATCTCTACACCCATGTTTCTGTGGCTAGGCACAGCTCAAATGCCATCTATAAATTTGTTGATGCAACTATTGTCAGAATTTCAGATGGTGATGAGAGGGTGTACAGGAGTGAGATATATCAGCTGGTTGAGTGGTGTCACAGCACCAACTTGCAAATTTCAATAGCTGTACAATGGAGAGCATTTTAACTAGCTGCATCACTGTCTGGTATGGAGGGGGACTGCAAAACAGGATCAAAATAAGCTGCAGAGAGCTGTAAACTTAGTCAGCTCCATCATAGGAACTAGTCTCTGTAGTATTGAGGATATCTTCAAGGAGCATTGCCTCAAAAAGGTGGCAACCATCAAGGACCCACATCATCACCCAGGTCATACCTTGCTCTCATTGCTACGATCAGGAAGGAGCTACAGAAGCCTGAAAGCATACACTCAACGATTCAAGAACATTTCTTTTCTGATTGCTGAATGGACATTGAATTCACGAACACTACCTTTCTACTTGTATTTTTGCACTAATTTAACTATCTAATGTACATGTACTTCCTGTAATTCATGTTTTTTATTTTTATGTATTGCCTTGTACTGTTGCTGCAAAGACAACAATTTCACGATGTATGCCGTTGATATTAAAACTGATTCTGTTGTGGTAACAGGCAGAAGTTGTTATGTCTCATTATTCATCTATTGCCTTTTTAATAATCATACTTCCACGCTCTTCAACTAAATGCTGTAGGGCACTACTGTATTTAGTTAACGCTCATGAAAGTAGAACTTTCACAAGCTTCAACTAAAGCTTGTGAAATAAGTCATGCAAAAGTTATGAAATATTACATTAGATAGACATACTTTATTGATCCCGAGGGAAATTGGGTTTTGTTACAGCTGCACCAACCAAGAACAGAGTACAAACATAGCAATACAAAAACCACAAACAATCAAATAATAATATGTAAACCATGCCAGACAAAAATAAGTCCAGGACCAGCCAACTGACCCAGGGTGTCTGACCCTCCAAGGGAGGAGCTGCAAAGTTGGATGGCCACCAGCAGGAATGACTTCCCATGACGCTCAGTGCTGCATCCCAGTGCAATGAGTCTCTGGCTGAATATATTCCTGTACCCAACGGTGTAAATGATGTTACACGCCGACGTTGGGTTGGCAGAGGCAGGGATGTACACAACAACCACAATTGCATGTGAAATTTCCCTTGGCAAATAATATGGCTGGAGTCCAACAGCAAAAAGTTCAATATCCGGGCTACAAACACGTTCCTTGATCGTAATATGACCAGGATTGCACCATCTGTTGTTAACCAAAACAGCAAGCCCCCCTCCTTTATGCTTACCACTCTCAGTGCACTTCCGGTCAGCCCGAACGGTCTGGAAGCCCTTTATGGAAACGTTTTGGTCAGGTATGTCCTCGTGCAACCACGTTTCAGTAAAACACATAACACTGCACTCCCGAAATGTGCTCTGACTCCTGGCTAGCGCCATCAACTCGTCCATTTTATTACCCAGCAATCTCACATTGCCCATAATGAGAGACAGGCGACAGGGCTTATAACTCCTCATCTCCGTAAGTCATAGGTTTGGTCAAGGTTAATGGTGTTAACTGTCATGCCTTCATCATTAAAATTAGTGAACTTATACTGACTGATTTCCCCAATTAAGTTAATATCCAAATTTGACATTCAAAAAGTAACTTGTTTTAAGCATATTGAATATTTTCTATAAAACTGACAAACCAATATATTTCATTTTTAATGTTGATTTTTATACAGAAATACTGTGGAAAGATAATCTTGTGATTAAGAAGGAAAAAAACTAACATCTGAGATGAATTTTTGGGCTTAATTCAGGATTTAACTGGCTACAACATTCCAGTCAATGATAAACTATATTATTAATCTTCATTCAATAATTAGGAAAACTACAACTTACCAGTGTGAACACCAAAGAAGTCATTGCCCACCAGGTGAAATAATGCCCATCAAGATAATAGAGCTTGTATGGCCTATAAATGGGGACAAGAAGATGGCTGATGAACTAAATGAGTATTTTGCATCAGTCTTCACTGTGGAAAGTACTAGCAGTATCCCGGATGTTGTAGTGTGTGAAGAAAGAGAAGTGGGTGCAGTTACTATTACAAACTGAAAGACCTAAAGGTACATAAGTCACCTGGACCAGATGAACTGCACCCTAGGGTTCTGAAAGAAGTAGCATTAGACATTGTGGTGGCATTGGAATGATCTTTCAAAAATCACTGGACACTGGCATGGTGCCAGAGAACTGGAAAATTGTAAATGTCACCCCATGCTTTAAGAAAGGAGGAAGGTGGCAGAAAGGAAATTATAGACCAGTTAGCCTGACCTCAGTGGTTGGGAAGATGTTAGAGTCAATTGTTAAGGATGAGGAGATGGAGTACTTGGTGACACAGGACAAGATAGTACAAAGTCAGCATGGTTTCCTTCAGGGAAAAGAACCTGCTGGAATTCTTTGAGGAGATTACAAGTAGGATAGATAAAGGGGATGCAGTGGATGTTGTATTTTTGGGCTTTCAGAAAGCCTTTGACAAGGTGCCACACATGAAGCTGCTTACCAAGTTAAGAGCCCATGGTATTACAGGAAAGTTACTAATGTGGTTAGAGCATTGGCTGATTGTTAGGAGGCAGCGACCGGGAATAAAAGGATCCTTTTCTGGTTGGCTGCCAGTGACTAGTGGCGTCCACAGGGGTTGGTGTTGGAACCACTTCTTTTTACGCTGTATATAAATGATTTTGATGATGGAATAGATGGCTTTGTTGCTAAGTTTGCAGATGATACAAAGATTGGTGGAGGGGCAGGTAGTGTTGAGGAAACTGATAGGATGCAGAAGGACTTAGAAAGGTTGGGAGAATGGGCAAGAAAGTGGCAAATGAAATACAATGTTGGAGAATGCTTGGTCATGCACTTTGGTAGTAGAAATAAATTTGAGCGGGCAATTTTCTAAATGGGGAGAAAATCCAAAAATCTGAGATGCAAAAGGGTCTTGGGAGTCCTTGTGCAGAACACCCTGAAGGTTAACTTGCAAGTTGAGTCAGTGGTGAGGAAGGCAAATTCCATGTTAGCATTCATTTCAAGAGGTCTAGGAAACAAGAGCAAGGAAGTAATGCTGATGCTTTATAAGGCACTGGTGAGGCCTCACCTTGAGTATTGTGAACAGTTTTTGGCCCCTCATCTTAGAAAAGATGTGCTGGCATTGGAGAAGATCCAGAGGAAGTTCACAAGGATGATTCCAGGAATGAAAGGGTTGTCATTACGAGGAACGTTTGATGGCACTGGGTTCGAATTCAGAAGCATGGGGGGATCTCATTGAAACTATTTGAATGTTGAAAGGCCTAGATGTAGAAAGGATGTTTCCCATGGTGGGAGAATCTAAGACAGGAGGGCACAGCGTCAGGATAGAGGGGCACCCTTTCAAAACAGAGATGCGGAGAAATTTCTTTGGCCAAAGGGTGGTGAATTTGTGGAATTTGTTGCCACATGCAGCTGTGGAGGCCAGGTCACTGGGTGTATTTAAGGCACAGGTAGATAGGTTCTTGATTGGACATGGCATCAAGGGTTACGGGGAACAGGCCAGGAACTGGGGTTGAGGAGGAGAGAAAAAAAAAGGATCAGCCATGATTGAATGGCGGAGCAGACTCAATGGGCCAGATGGCCTAATTCTGCTCCTATGTCTTATGGCCTCGAATCCTGTTACATGTTGGATAGTGGAATAGCATGCCCAAAAACAAATTTGTGTAACCAGCTTCCTAAAATGCTGATATACTGAATGTCCCTGATCTCAGTATAACAATTTTAAATTAAAAGATAACATTTCTCAGAACTAGCTTAATACTTAGCCATTTACAGTTCCATTGAAATAAATGAAGAAAATGACAAACATCCAAACAGGCAGAAGTTGTTTGAGTGAATGGATCATCAAGTAAATTTCCAAATCACACTTGACCTACAGTATATGGTATGATAAGACTGGTTAGACGAAATCTATATAATAGTTGTCCAACCAATTTATAGGTTTTTCTTGAGGAGGTTACCAGGAAAGGCAGTGAATGGACTTCAGCAAGGCCTTTGACAAGGTCCCACATGGGAGGCTGGACAAGAAAGTTCTGTCACTTGGCATTCAGGATGAGGTAGTAAACTCGATTCAACATTGGCTTCATGGGAGAATCCAAAGAGTGGTAGTCGATGACTGGAGGCCTGTGACTGGTTGTGTGCTACAGAGATTGGTGCTGGGTCTATTGCTGTTTGTCATTTATATCAACAATCTGAAAATGTGGTAAATTGGATCAGCAAATTAGCTGACACTAAGATGGGGGTGTTGTGGAGAATGAGGAAGGATATCCAGTGGGATATGGACTAGCAGGAAAAATGGGCTGAAATATGGCAGATGGAGTTTAATACAGACAATTGAGAGATGTTGCATAAGTGAGAGTACAGCAATTTGGATGTTGAAGTTGTACAAGATGTTGATGAGGACTAATTTGGAGTAGTGTGTGCAGTTCTAATCACCTACTTACAGAAAGGATATCAATGGGATCGAAAGAGTGCAGAGAAAATTTACAAGAATGTTGCCAGAACCTGATCTGAGTTATAGTGAAAGACTGAATAGTTTAGGAATTAATTCCTTGGTGTATGGGAGGATGAAGGGAGATTTGATCGATGAGAGAATTGAGAGCTTTTGATAGGATAAATACAAGCTGGCTTTTTCCACTGAGGTGGGTGAGATGAGAAGTAGAGGTCATAGGCTAAGGGTGAAAGGTGAACTATTGAGGGGGAACTTTGCTCGGAGGCTGGTAAGAGTGCGAAATGAGCTGCCAGTGGAAGTAGTGGATGTGCATTTGATTTCAACACTTAAGAGAGTTTGGATAAATACATGGATAGGACAGATATGGAGGGGCATGGTGCAGATGCAGTTCAGTGGGAGTAGGCAGAATAACAGCTCAGCCCAAACAAAATGAGCCAAAGTGCCTGTTTCTATGCCGTTCTATGACACTTGCCACAGGGAGTGCAGTTTGACATAGTCACCGCAAACAGATAGCCATGGTGAAATCCTGTCACAGAAAGTTGCCAGGAAACAAAACAGGAAAAGTTAGAGCACAAGAGTCTAATTCAATGCATTTGTGTCTATCAGTTCTGTTCAAAGCAATATATCTAGTCCTACCTATACCCCTGCATTTTTCTTTCTCTTTTGTGCTTTTCCGTTTGCAATTGTATCAAAACATATTCTATTTTAAGGAAAGTGGTAAACCATTGTTATCACTATTCTAACTTCTACAAATCACTAATTTCCCTGTAAATTTTGTTCCTTTATGTAGTCCTACAAAATACTCCTGATTGCATAATGGCCTGTCTATACTTCTTAACTCTAAGCAGGTAATCTTTTTGATCTGTACTATTGAATTTGCTTCGATTACTAATGGCAGCTGTACATTCCAGATTCTAACCATAAATAGCATAAAAGTTTCCATCATCTTCTATAATATCTAATTCCTTAGAGCAACAGTGATATTTCATTAGTGAAAGGTTTCTCTTTTACCAAAAATTTAAATACAGTATCCCTTTCAAGAATCTATGTTTCAATAACAACACCTCTCATTCTCAGTTTTAGTATCCATCACAAACCTTATGTGGTCAGGTTTCTGCTATGGCCATATTTTAATTTCAAGTGACTAATTGCATCTCTTAAAACTTGTTTAATATACTGCATTCCAGAGCAACACACACAAAATGCTGGAGAAACTTAGCAGGTCAGGAAGCATCTATGGAAATAAGTAAACAGTCAATGTTTCAGGCAGAGATCATTCATCAAGGCTGGTTTTCCCCAACCCTTTCCAGTCCTGATGAAGGGTCTTGGGCCAAAATGTCCGCTGTTTATTCATTTCCATAGATGCTGCCTGATCTTCTGAGTTCTTCCAGCAGTTTTTGAGTGTTGCTCTGCATTTCCAGCATCTGCAGAATCTCATGTTTAATATATTCCATTTACTTATGTACATGTACTGCACAAGGTAGTCCATCTAAAACCATGGCAAGGAAAATCTGAGTTTTTTTTTATTCCTTCAATATAGAATGCCACTTGAAGATTCCTGCCTTTCAGACAGTCATTTGTAATCCTAAATTTTCTCTGGCTGCAGGGTAGCTGCCCTGGAAAATATGACCCAGGAAATTCTCAGCCTCAGCACCCCAACTTCCCCAGTTCACTACAGTGAATTTCTTCACAAAATCTCCACCATGCTTTACTAAAAGCATGGATATTATAAAATGGGGTTGTCTGCCAATTAAAAATTAGCAGATTTTAAAACTGTTCCAAATCCACTGCAACATTAATATCACTAATCAAAAAGATGTGCATCTTTACAACTGTAAAAAGATTGAAGTGCTGTAGAGGTAACAGAACACCATTCTTAAAAAGTTTGAACCAGACACATTAAAAGTAACAAATTATTTTATTTCAATATTTTCATTCTAATGTACTTACATACTGTAACTATTAAATTATAATATAATTGAACATGTCAAATCACTCAATGAAACTGAAGGCTGTTAGTATAGACGATAATGAGATAATGTCTTAAAAACCCAAGTGGCTCACTGAAGTTATTTATGGAAAAGAAATCTGTTGTATTTGTGGATCTTTGTATTACTGACCCCTCCCCGTACCCACCCACCAATATATTCATAGAAACATAGAAACATAGAAAATAGGTGCAGGAGTAGGCCATTCGGCCCTTCGAGCCTGCACCGCCATTTATTATGATCATGGCTGATCATCCAACTTAGAACCCCGCCCCAGCCTTCCCTCCATACCCCCTGACCCCCGTAGCCACAAGGGCCATATCTAACTCCCTCTTAAATATAGCCAATGAACTGGCCTCAACAGTTTCCTGTGGCAGAGAATTCCACAGATTCACCACTCTCTGTGTGAAGAAGTTTTTCCTAATCTCGGTCCTAAAAGGCTTCCCCTCTATCCTCAAACTGTGACCCCTCGTTCTGGACTTCCCCAACATCGGGAACAATCTTCCTGCATCTAGCCTGTCCAATCCCTTTAGGATCTTATACGTTTCAATCAGATCCCCCCTCAATCTTCTAAATTCCAACGAGTACAAGCCCAATTCATCCAGTCTTTCTTCATATGAAAGTCCTGCCATCCCAGGAATCAATCTGGTGAACCTTCTTTGTACTCCCTCTATGGCAAAGATGTCTTTCCTCAGATTAGGGGACCAAAACTGCACACAATACTCCAGGTGTGGTCTCACCAAGGCCTTGTACAACTGCAGTAGTACCTCCCTGCTCCTGTACTCGAATCCTCTCGCTATAAATGCCAGCATACCATTCGCCTTTTTCACCGCCTGCTGTACCTGCATGCCCACTTTCAATGACTGGTGTATAATGACACCCAGGTCTCGTTGCACCTCCCCTTTTCCTAATCGGCCACCATTCAGATAATAATCTGTTTTCCTATTTTTGCCACCAAAGTGGATAACTTCACATTTATCCACATTAAATTGCATCTGCCATGAATTTGCCCACTCACCCAACCTACCCAAGTCACCCTGCATCCTCTTAGCATCCTCCTCACTGCTAACACTGCCACCCAGCTTCGTGTCATCCGCAAACTTGGAGATGCTGCATTTAATTCCCTCATCCAAGTCATTAATATATATTGTAAACAACTGGGGTCCCAGCACTGAGCCTTGCGGTACCCCACTTGTCACCGCCTGCCATTCTGAAAAGGTCCCGTTTATTCCCACTCTTTGCTTCCTGTCTGCTAACCAATTCTCCACCCACACCAATACCTTACCCCCAATACCGTGTGCTTTAAGTTTGCACACTAATCTCCTGTGTGGGACCTTGTCAAAAGCCTTTTGAAAATCCAAATATACCACATCCACTGGTTCTCCCCTATCCACTCTACTAGTTACACCCTCAAAAAATTCTATGAGATTCGTCAGACATGATTTTCCTTTCACAAATCCATGCTGACTTTCTCCGATCATTTCACCGCTTTCTAAATGTGCTGTTATCACATCCTTGATAACTGACTCCAGCAGTTTCCCCACCACCAACGTTAGACTAACCAGTCTATAATTCCCCGGTTTCTCTCTCCCTCCTTTTTTAAAAAGTGGGGTTACATTAGCCACCCTCCAATCCTCAGGAACTAGTCCAGAATCTAAAGAGTTTTGAAAAATTATCACTAATGCATCCACTATTTCTTGGGCTACTTCCTTAAGCACTCTAGGATGCAGACCATCTGGCCCTGGGGATTTATCTGCCTTCAATCCCTTCAATTTACCTAACACCACTTCCCCACTAACTTGTATTTCGCTCAGTTCCTCCATCTCACTGGACCCTCTGTCCCTTACTATTTCTGGAAGATTATTTATGTCCTCCTTAGTGAAGACAGAACCAAAGTAATTATTCAATTGGTCTGCCATGTCCTTGCTCCCCATAATCAATTCACCTGTTTCTGTCTGCAGGGGACCTACATTTGTCTTTACCAGTCTTTTCCTTTTTACATATCAATAAAAGCTATTCAACTGTATAAAACCTCTCCAAAATACTACTTATCAACTTAGAGCAACTGGAAATGGGCGATAAATGCCAGCATTGCCAACAATGTCAAAATCCTGAGAATTAATTTAAAATAATTGTAGATGCAATATACATCTACAACTAGGGATACAAAAACTGTTGCATGGGTTCTGAGATTTAATCTAGTATTTAACCCTAATTAAAAAAACAAAACAATTGACTTTTACCATCACAAATTCTCAACAGAGCATCCAGCTTAGAACTATTGGTACAAATTTGCTGCAGGAAAATTTAAAACAGAAGTCCACAGTAAAGCTTCTGGTTCAAGCATCTCAAAAGAACAACATGCAAATTGCATTTGACAAAACGTAATAAAACAAAAGTAATAAAATATGTTGGTCACAATTATCATTTTTAGTTTGTGATTAAAAACCTTTAGTGTTTTACCACTTTTATCATTTTTTTAAAAAAGTTTAAAAGCAGTTTTGCTCCATTCTGACTAAAATGTGACTTATCAAATTTAGAAAATAGTCCTGCAAATGTCCAACAAGTAGTACTGCTTCATGTACTAAAAGCTTGTCAGATGTTCCCCCATCATTGTTCATTCCTCTTCTGAAACTCTGCATCAGTTAATTTCTCCTTTCTGCATGTAGCACTTTGTCAATTGTGATATTCTTCTCATACCGTTCTTTCATCCGTTCAATTGCTTCTCTTGAAACACCATGAGTATTTATTCTGTACACATTCAAAAATATATAACATTAAACTATCCACTATAAACTGACAAATTACTATACAAGTTATCATTCTTAATATTCAGAGGATAACAACATGTCAAATTTCCTCAATGCAAACAGTTTCCTTTGTGTTAAAATTCCCATCAATGTAATTTAGTCTCTGTACTTCATATTACATCAGGGGATTATCACATCACCCTTCAAGTAAAATGTTAAATGTGTACATAATTTCAGTAGTCATGATTTTGGACCAGTATCTTGGAGTTTACCAGTAGAAACATCACCATTGAAAGCAGTGAAACTGAATAAATTTCATGAGCACTCAATGCCATATTTTCATGAGAAGGGAGTCTGGCATCCCCATCTAGATAATTCCACTACCAAACATAGGGGTTGTTATTCAAAACAACAGGGAATGGCCACTAAGTATTGTCAGATAGACATAAAAAATCCAATGGAAGGTGATTAAGAGCCTCAGTATCCATATTAATTTCACTGCCATTCCATCCAGTTTAATGTCATCAGCATTCTCAGAAATAATATAGTCAGTCCACTCATCCAAATCGTTGATAATGATGGAGTCCACAAACACTGATCTCTCATGGACCCGACTGTTCACTACATGCTACCCAATAAAAAGACCCATTTATTTCTTTCCTGCTTTTTTTCTGTCAACTAATTTACAATTCATGCCAGTAATCATAATCCTATGCACTTTATTTTGCACACCACTCTCTTGTAGAATTTTTTCAAAGATCTTCTGAAAATCCAAATACACTACATCCACCGGTTATGCCAGACAGCAGTGTAGTGGCATTGGCAATGAACTTCAAGACAAGTGGTCCTGGGTTCCTATCAGGCCAGCTCCTTTCCATCCATGCTGGATTGAGTGTGAGCTAGCAATCTGACCTTGTGAAAAGACAAATGGTAAAGAAATGGCTAGGTTGCCACCCCTGTGCCACACGGCATAGAGAGGAACAACAGCAACACCTGGTTCTGCCTTAGCTATTGTAACAACTACAACTTCAAAGACTCCAGCAGGTTTATCAAACACAAGTTCCCTTTAATAAAACCATACCAATTTATTTAATCCCATTAATATTTTCTAAATGTCCTGTTATCATTTCCTTTACAGTAGAATTTAACAATTAACATCATAGTGATGTTAGGCCAATGAATTTATGGTTAGCTGTTTCCTCCATTTTGTTTTTAAATAGTGGGTTTACATTTGCCATGCTCAAACTGGCAGGGACCATTCCATAAGATGACAATCAATGCATCTACTCCCCTTGCTTCAGATACAGCACAGTAACAGAAGCTTCTGGCCGAATGTGCTTGCAATGTCCCACTACACTCATGTGACTAATTAACCTACTAGTCTGTATGTCTTTGGAAAATGGAAGAATACTGGAACATGAGGAGGACACCCACATCCTTAGAGACAGTAACAAGAACTGAACCCAAATCACTATGCCACTGAGCTGCCCCAACTCTATTTACTCTCCGGCTCTATTTGTCCTTTCTTAATTAATGTCTTAGTTTCTTTTTGCTGTATTCTAAACTGCTTCCAATGCTAATGCATTGTATTTTCCTGACAATTTAATGTGGCTTCCATTTGGATCTAATACTATCAACATTTTTTTTAGCCATGATTTTGTCACTTTCTCTTTGGTGTTGTCACAGATTGGAATTTTTTAACTTACAACTTCTGCAACTGTTTATTGAAGATTAGCCAATAACCATCCACCACTAAGCCCTTCAATGAAGTTAGCCTGACATTAATAGTAGAGAAGATAGAGGATTGTATTATTAAGAAAGTGGTAACAAGACAGTTTGAAAATAATAGGATCCAGAGAGTCAACATGGACTTATAAAATGGAAGTCACTTTTGACAACACTGCTAGAGGCCTATTTGGTGTTGCAGCAGAGAGGAGTGAGAGTGAACCACTCAATGTGTATATGAATGTGCCAGGTGTTCCAAAAGATGCCATTTAAGAAATTGAACAAAATTAGAGTGTACAGCCATAAAGTACTACAGCACATAAACAGGCCCTTAGGTCCATATAGTCCACATCAAATGTTTATTCTGCTTAGTCCCATTAACCACAGCCTCCAAAGTCCCTTCAGAATTCAAACTTCTCTAAAATGTTGCAATTGAGCCCGCATTCACCACTTCCACACTCTCACCACCCTCTGAGTGAAGAAGTTGCCCCTCAGATTCCCCTCAACTACTTCACCTTTCACCCTTAACCAATGACATCTAGTTCTAGTCTCGCCCAATCTTAGTGGGAAAAGCCTGCTCGCATGTACCCTATCTATACACCTCACTATTTTGTATATCTCTATCAAATCTCCTCTTATTCTCCTACACTCTAAGGAATAAAGTCCTAAACTATTCAACCTTTCCCTCTAACTCAGATCCTCAAGTCCCGGCAATATCCTTTTAAACTTTCGTGTACTTTTTCAATTTTGATATTTTTCCTGTGCCAATCAACTGGTGGAAGTGTTCAAGAACATCTTCAATGTCTCAGTACTGAGGTTGGGGGTTCACAACTGCTTCAAGAGCAAGACCATCATACCAATGCCCAAGAAGAGCAGGGTCAGCTGCCTCAACAACGACTCACATCTACTGTGATGAAGTGCTTTGAGAGGACAGTCATGGCTAATCAACTCCTGCCCAAGGAAGGACCTGGACCCACTGTAATTTGCCTATCTCCACAGCAGCTCTACAGTGGATACAATCTCACCAGCTCTCCACTCAGCCTTGTAAGGCATCATGGCAGCTATATTTCATTAGGAGTTTGAGGAGACTTAAGAGTATGATACCAAAGACTTGCAAATTTCTACAGATGTACTGTGGAGAGCATTCTAATTGTCTGATATGGAGCAGCCACTGCAGAGAATCGGAAAAATCTGCAGAAAGTTGCGAACAGCTAACAGCCAGTTCATCATGTGCACTAAGTTCCCCAGCATCCAGGACACCTCCAAAAGGTGGCACCCATCATTAAGGATCTCCATCACACAGGACATGCCCTTTTCTCATTGCTACTAACAAGGAGGAGGTACATGAGCTTGAAGACACACACTTCACATTTCAGGAACAGCTTTTTTCTCTTCTGCCATCAGATTTCTGAATGGACAATGGGCCCATGAATATTGCTCAGTATTTTCCCTCTCTTTTAGAACTACCTACTTATCTTATTCTATATATATTTCTTATTGCATTTTATTGTTTTTATTACTATGCATTGCAATGTACTGCTGCCACAAAACAAATTTCATGACAACATATTCTGATTCTGAGGTAGTTGACCAAAACTGCACACAATACTCCAGATGTGGCCGTACCAATGCTTTAAACAACTTCGACATAACATCTCAACTCCTGCACTCAAACCTGTGATTTATGAAGGTCAATATGCCATAAGCTCTTCTTATGATCTTATTTACCTGTGATGCCACATTCAAGAAAATATGGATCTGTATTCCCAGATGCGTTTGTTCTACCACATTCCACAGTGTCCTCCCATTCGCTGTGCAAGTCCTAGCCTGATTTGTCCTCCCCAAGTGCAACACCTCACACTTGTCTGCATTAAATTTCATCTGTCATTTTTGGTCCATTTTTTCCAGTGGGTCCAGATCCGGCTACAGCCTTTGATAGCCTCTTCACTGCCCAAAATGCCCCCAACTTTGGTGTCACCTACAAATTTGCTGATCCAGTTTACCACATGATCATCTATATCATTAATATTGTTGACAAACAACAATAGACCCAGCACCAATCCCTGGTTGTCAGAGAGACACCATTTACTACCACTCTCTAGTTGCCTTGCAAAGCCAATGTTGAATGCAGTTTACTACTTCATCCTGAATGCCAAGCGACTGAACCTTCTGGACCACCCTCCTATACTGGACTTTGTCAAAGGTCTTGCTAAAGTTCATGTGGACAACGGCCACTGCCTTCCCTGGTAACCTCCTTGAAAAACTCTACAAGATTGGTTAGACACAACCAAGCAAACAAACCTAAGTTGACTATTCCTGATCAGGCCCTATCTATCCTAATACTTAAAATATCCTGTCCCTTGGTATATCTTTCAGTAATTCACCCAGTACTGAGGTCAGGCACTCATGTCTATGATTTCTCGTCTTATTCTTAGAGTCTTTCTTGAATAATGGAACAGTGTTAGCTACCCTCCAGTTCTCTAACACCTCACCTGTGGCTAAGGATGTTTTAAAAACCTCTATCAGGGCCCCTGCAATTTCTACGCCATGGGGACTTATCAAACCTAATTTGCCTCAAGACAGCAAGAATCCCAGCCCCTGTAATCCAGATAAGGTCCGTGACCTCAATATAATTTTGCCTCAGTTCTATGCACTTGACACATTTAAGAACTCACCTACCTCTTTTGGCTCCATGCATAGATGACCACACTGATCTTCGAGTGGACTAATTTTGTCACTTGCTAGCTTTTCATTCTTAATGTATCTGTAGGTTCATAAACCTGCATTGGGGCTTAAATTACCAAGACATGGAAAGCTGCGGATCAAGTATTAGAAAATGGAATTTGAATACACTCAGTGGCCACCTTATTATGTACCTCCTATACTTAATAAAGTGACCATTGAGTATATGTTCATGCACTTCTGCTGCTGTAGCCCATCTGCCTCACGGTTCGTGCATTCAGAGATGCTCTTCTGCACACCACTATTACTTGAGTTACTGTCTCCTTCCCATCTGTTTAAACCAGTCTGGCCATTCTCCTCTGACCACGCTTATTAATGAGGCATTTACACCCACAGAACTGTTGCTCACTGTTTTTTTGTTTCTCCACACCATTCTCTGTAAACTCTAGAAAATTGTGCATGAAAATCCCAAGTGGCACCCCTTTGGGCACCAACAATCATCCCACAAAGTCACTTAGATCACATTTCTTCCCCATTCTGGAGTATGGTCTGAATAACAACTGAACCTTTTGACCATGTCTTCATGTTTTTATGCATTGAGTTGTTGCCACATTATTGGCTGATTAGATATTTTTGTATTAATGAGCAAGTGTGCTTATTAAAGTAGCCACTGAGTGTAGCTGAGTACTTGAAGATGGCATGGACATGACAGGCCAAAAAGCCCATTTTTATGCTGAATGACTCTTTGACTAATTAGAAGAAAAGACTGACCACGCTTGGCTTGTTTTCTTCAAAAGAGGAAGCCAAAGCAAGTTTTAACAATGGCATACGTAACAATGATAGATCTAAATGGGATGATTAGGAAAATCTGTTACTCTTTTCAGAAAGGTTAATAACCAGACAGCACAATTTTGCATTAATAGGTAAAAGAAATTGAGGAGAAGAGGAGGAAAACAAGTCCTTGACAGGGTAATTGGAGTTTGGAATTCTTCCCATAAGAGCATAGTTGAGAGAAAATAAATTTAAAGTAGTAATACTTTAATGAGCCTTTGATATGTTGTATCTCACATGGCTACAGACAAAACTGTAATGTTGGATTAATTCCATCTGCTTTTTTTAAAACTGTGCTTTTCGGTCACAATGGCCCTTTTTCACTGAATGGATACAATGAGCCAAATAGAATAAATTTCTATGATTCTGTGTCATGATGCCATAAAAACTAAATTTAGAAAGCAATTGAGAGAGAAGAAAAAGTGCTAAAAATACTAATTACATCTGTCAAAACAGATTATGGGACAGTATAAAGGAAATAATTATAATCATAAAAGGGAAACAACAGCTAAAGTAGATTGCTTCAGGAATTTATAATAAGGATGCACTGATTGAAGATTAAGTGCAGTATTTTATTTATTTATTAAGATACCGCGTGGAATAGGCTCTGCCAGCCCTTTGAGCCATGCTGCTCAACATCCCCAATTTAACCCTAGCTTAACCAAAGACAATTTACAATGACCAATTAACCTACTAACCAGTGCATCTTTGGACTGTGAGAAGTAACCCAGAGAAAACCCACACATTCCATAGGGAGGACGTACAGACTCCTTACAGAAGATACTAGAATTTTACTCCAAACTCCAACACCCCGAGCTGTCATAGTGTCACACTAACCACTACGAGATTGTGGTGCCCCAAATAAGCACATAAATAAACAGAAGTCTTTATACATACTGTATAATTACAGGTTGGTGCAATTCATTTCCACGGTTATTGCCCAAAACAGAAATTCTGACTGAATAAATATGATTAAGAATCATTTATAGTCATAGAACACTACAGTACAGAAACAGACTCTTTGGCCCATCTGGTGTGTGCCAAACCATTAATCTGCCTAGTCCCATTGGCTGCATCCGGACCATAGCCCTCCATACTCCTTTCATCCAGGTACTTTTTCAAATTTATCTTAAACGTTGAAATCAACCCTGTATCCACCACTTGTGCTGACAGCTTGTTACACACTCTCACCACCTTCTGAGTCAAGATGTTCCCTTTAAACATTTCATCTTTCACCCTTAACCCACTTCTGAACATATAGATGTGAACTTCTATACATTAGACACAAACTGACATTAACTTTGATAACGTTAAGCTCTTCTTCTGTACGTTACAAAAACCTGCAGTAGACTGAAGTATAAACATAATTGCTATTCTTACACATGAAGTGATCAAAAGATTTAAACCTGGTTAGTTTTCTAATGTCAAATTTCCATGGCGTGTCTGGTTCTCTGAATTTCACTTCATAACCATTCTCTTGTGCCTGTTGATGACAAAACATTAAGTCTGGATTTAAAATCTAGAGAACAAACCTAATACTGAATTTTAACAATATTTCCACCTAAAATTCACAAGTTCCTGAATCCTTGCATAAAAAGTAAAAATTATGCAAGAACATAATTCTTTGTTGAAAGATATTTCTAGCACTATAATGAAAAACTCCTTCCAGGAACTAACTAGCAAAGCAAAAAAAAATTGTAATTGGCTGGAATGACTGCGGTCATGATTTCTTAATTACAGAAGAGATGAGTTTAGAAACAAATAATAACCGTAACATATATACTACACCCCACTTTTTAAAAAAGGAGGGAGGGAGAGAGAAACCGGGGAATTATAGACCGGTTAGCCTAACATCGGTGGTGGGGAAACTGCTGGAGTCAGTTATCAAAGATGTGATAACAGCACATTTGGCAAGTGGTGAAATCATCGGACAAAGTCAGCATGGATTTGTGAAAGGAAAATCATGTCTGACGAATCTCATAGAATTTTTTGAGGATGTAACTAGTAGAGTGGATAGGGGAGAACCAGTGGATGTGGTATATTTGGATTTTCAAAAGGCTTTTGACAAGGTCCCACACAGGAGATTAGTGTGCAAACTTAAAGCACACGGTATTGGGGGTAAAGTATTGACGTGGATAGAGAATTGGTTAGCAGACAGGAAGCAAAGAGTGGGAATAAACGGGACCTTTTCAGAATGGCAGTCAGTGACTAGTGGGGTACCGCAATGCTCAGTGCTGGGACCCCAGTTGTTTACAATATATATTAATGACTTGGATGAGGAAATTAAATGCAGCATCTCCAAGTTTGCGGATGACACAAAGCTGGGCGGCAGTGTTAGCTGTGAGGAGGATGCTAAGAGGATGCAGGGTGACTTGGATAGGTTGGGTGAGTGGGCAAATTCATGGCAGATGCAATTTAATGTGGATAAATGTGAAGTTATCCACTTTGGTGGCAAAAATAGGAAAACAGATTATTATCTGAATGGTGGCCAATTAGGAAAAGGGGAGGTGCAATGAGACCTGGGTGTCATTATACACCAGTCATTGAAAGTGGGCATGCAGGTACAGCAGGTAGTGAAAAAGGCGAATGGTATGCTGGCATTTATAGCGAGAGGATTCGCGTACAGGAGCAGGGAGGTACTACTGCAGTTGTACAAGGCCTTGGTGAGACCATACCTGGAGTATTGTGTGCAGTTTTGGTCCCCTAATCTGAGGAAAGACATCTTTGCCATAGAGGGAGTACAAAGAAGGTTCAGCAGATTGATTCCTGGGATGGCAGGACTTTCATATGAAGAAAGACTGGATGAACTGGGCTTGTACTCATTGGAATTTAGAAGATTGAGGGGGGATCTGATTGAATCGTATAAAATCCTAAAGGGATTGGACAGGCTAGATGCAGGAAGATTGTTCCCGATGTTGGGGAAGTCCAGAACGAGGGGTCACAGTTTGAGGATAAAGGGGAAGCCTTTTAGGACCGAGATTAGGAAAAACTTCTTCACACAGAGAGTGGTGAATCCGTGGAATTCTCTGCCACAGGAAACAGTTGAGGCCAGTTCATTGGCTATATTTAAGAGGGAGTTAGATATGGCCCTTGTGGCTACGGGGATCAGGGGGTATGGAGGGAAGGCTGGTTCTGAGTTGGATGATCAGCCATGATCATAATAAATGGCGGTGCAGGCTCGAAGGGCCGAATGGCCTACTCCTGCACCTATTTTCTATGTTTCTATGTTTCTATAATCTATTTTGTTATATCCCTTGGCAGTTAAATACTTAATTTTTGTTGAATTTTATTATGTTAAAAACATTTAAAATTTTAAAGTAACACACAAAGCACTGGAGAAACACAGCAGGCCAGGCAGCACCTATGGAGAAAAGTAAACCAGTCAACGTTTCAGGCTGAAACCCTTCATCAGGATGGTAAGAAAGTGGGGAGAAGCCAGAACAAGGTGGTGGGGGAGAGGGGAAGGAGTACAAGCAAGAAGGTGATCGGTGAAGCCACACGAGGGGAAAGATAAATGAAGTAAGAAGCTGAGAGGTGATAGGTGGAAAAGGTAAGGGCTGAAGGAGGAGGAATCTGATAGGAGAGGAGATGGACCATGGGGAAAAAGAAACGAGGAGGGTCACCAGAGGAAGATGATAGGTGGGTAAAAAGAAAATATGGAGGGATCCAAAATAGGGAATGGAAGAAGAGTGAAGGGGTGTGGGGAAATATTACCAGAAGTTAGGGAAATTGAGTATCATGCCATCAGGTTGGCCTCTAGCCAACAGGATTATCAAGCAACACACACAAAATGCTGAATTAACTCAGCAGCCCAGACAGCATCTATGGAAAAAGAGGACAGTCGACGTTTCGGGCCAAGGCCCTTCAGCGGGTCTGGGGAAAAAAGATAAGCAGTCAGTGTTAGAAGGTGGGGGGAGGGGAGGGAGAAATACAAGGTGATCGGTGAAACCGGGCGGGGTGAAGTTAAGAGCTGGAAAGTTGATAGGTAAAAAAAGATATCGGGCTGGAGAAGGGGAAATCTGATAGGAGGACAGAAGGCCAAGGAAGAAAGAAAAGGAGGAGGAGCCCTACCATAAGTTTGAGAAGTCAATGTTCACGCCATCAGGTTGGAGGCTACCCAGATGGAATATAAGGTGTTGCTCCTCCAACCTGAGTGTGGCCTCATCACAACAGTACAGGTGGCTGTGGATGGACATGTCAGAATAGGAATGGAAAGTGGATTAAAATGGGTGGCCACTGGGAGATTCCACTTTTTCTACCAGACAGAGCATAGGTGCTCAGCGAAGCGGTCTTCCAATCTACATTGGGTCTCATCGATATACAAGAGGACACACTGGGAAAACCAGATACAGTAGATACCCCCAACATACTCACAGGTGAAGTGTTGCTTCACCTGGAAGGACTGTTTGGGGCACATCTGCCCTCACTCCATCCCCCCGCCATCTCCCCACTTCACTGAGCACCTACACTTGGTCTCCCAGAAGTGGGATCTCCCAGTGGCCCCCCATTTTAATTCTACTTCCCATTCCTATATCACCCTCTCCTTCCACAACTTCCTCTACTGTTGTGATGAGGCCACACTCAGGTTGGAGGAGCAACACTTTATATTCTATCTGGGTAGCCTCCAACCTGATGGCATGAACAGTAATTTCTCAAACTTCCAGTAATGTCACCTTCCCCCACCCCCCACCCTGCTCTCCTTCACCATTCCCATCCCCTTTTCCCTCTCTCTCCTTAGCTCCTTGCCTGCCCATCACCTCCATCTGGTGCTCCTCCTCCTTTTCTTTCTTCCATGGCCTTCCGTCCTCTCTTATTAGATTCCCCCTTCTCCAGCCCTGTAATGTTTTTACCTATCAGTTTCCCAACTCTACTTCACCCTTCCTTCCCCCCCACCAGTTTCACCTCGTGTTTCTCCCTCTGCTCCCCCACCTTCTAACTCTGACTCCTCATCTCTTTTTCTCCAGTCCTGTTGAAGGGTCTCAGGCCGGAATGTCGACAGTATTCTCTTCTGTAGGAGCTGCCTGGCCTGCTGAGTTCCTCCAGCGTTTTGTGTCTGTTGCTTGGATTTCCAGCATCTGCGGATTGTCTTTTTTACCCCCACACGGTGTATGATGTGTTGGCTCCCCTCTCACCTCCCTCTGGTGACTCTCTTCATTCCCTTACTCCCATGGGAACTCTGCTCTCCTCCTTCTTCAGCCCTTTATCTTTTCCACTTTTCACCACCCAGCTCCTCACTGCACTCCTCCCACCCACCTGCCTTCCCCTCACATATCTTCACCTGTCACCTTCCAGCTTGTATTCCTTCCCCTCCCCTCACCACCTTATTCCAGCTTCTTCCTTCTTCCCTCTTCCCTTCCTGTCATGACAAAGGGTCTCGGCCCGAAGCATTGAACTGCTTATTCCTTTCCATAGATGCTGCTAGACCTGTGGAATTCACCTAATGCTTTGTGTGTGCTACTCTGGATTTCCAGCATTTGCAGTGTTTCAAAACTTAAGTTGTTCAAAGCAATGCCTTAACGCATCAAGCTGGCAATACTTGTTATTGTACCATAAGTCTGTACGTGCTTCAAAATGCTGTGAACTTTGATTCCCTTTGCTTAGGGTCTGAAAATTAAAGGTTCTTGTGCCTATAAATATTGTCAACATTGGAAAGGAATATTTGCAGAAAATACAGTACAAGACAGAAACCAGCCTCATTTTGATATAATCTGCCTGCACTTCTCCCTGCCTCAGTAAAGCATCTATAATAATTAAAGATCCCTCCCATTCTCCCCCTCTCATTTTGCAAAACATGCAAAAGCCTGAAAACACGTATCTTCAAGCTCAAGGACAGCTTCTATCCAACTGTGATAGACTATTGAAGCAGATGAAAAGGCTGATAGTTAAATCAGATTCCTGGGCTTAGCCAGCCATCAAAACTATCAATAAATTCTAATATTCAAAAAGCATCCAAACCTATTAAAACTCCAGAACAGTTAAAAATTTTGAAAATTACTAAAATAGAATTAAAATTCATTTGTTAGTAATTAAAACAATTAAATATTAAACATTAAAATAAACTAAAGCAACCTATAAAAAGTATATCAACTAAAAAGTGTCTTTCTCCTCCCTTACCTGATCTAACCTTTTGACCTGGTTGTTACACAAAATTCCGGGGAACTGCACTCTGAGGGAATCCAAAATCTCAGAAAATATAGCAAACTTCAAGCACATCCCAACTTGTTGGTTGTGAAGGAAGATGAAAATTATGTGGATGACTGTTAATATTTCCTTAAAAAATTAAAGCCATCACATTTTTAAAGTGCTAATTACAAATAAGATAGCTCGCTGCAATAAGTAAATGATTAAGTACAACTCTGGCATCTCCTTAACAAAAGTACAATGATAAAGTTAAAAAATAAACTTCTGTAAATAAGGTAGAACCGGCTTTAACTGGTTTAACAAATAGAAATAGAGAAAGAAACATTTATAGCACAGAATTCTGCAAATTACATTTTTCAACAAACATGGTCAGTACATATTGAAATTAATTGAAATCTAGGTTATACCATAATCACATATGGTTTCATTTCCCATGCTTGAATGTTGGTATTGTCTATTATAATTGGAGATTTCCCTTGTCTCATGGCCGATTTGGCTGAAAACAGATGCATTATACAAATACATTAAGCATTATATTGTAAATTAATTTTTATTCCAAATGCAATAAAAATAGAAATATATTTTAAAGACAAATTTAATTATTCACCTCTTTCATGGTTCCATCCATGAGCTTCATCAAGTAAGTACTTCTCAAATAAATAGGACCCATCTTGTCTGACAAAATAATCATCCGTACTCAGTATCACGGCACCACCATGCTGACATTTTAAATTCCTGGTTGAATAAACAATGATTGAAAAGTGAAATAGAATAATCTGCTTTGTAAAACCTCTTCCTACATTGCCAGGAAGCATTAGATAGACAGAGCAACTTGGATACTCTGCAAAATGAATGTTGACGGGAAGCAATAGCGTACTGGCCGAGTTGTAGTTAACCTTGCAGGACTGCTGGAACCAAACCTGACAACATACAATGCTACACTTACAGCAAGCAATGCAGCTGAATCCATAAGGAAGGCCATCATCACTCTCATCTACAAGCATAAGGGGAAAAGGGAACTTATCAGCAATTGGCATGGACAACATCGCACTCACAGTATGTCCGCAAATCAATCAACTTCTATGATGAGTTTGAACAAGCCCCAGGGGCCAGAGTCGATCTGATCAAGAATGAGGGTGTTATTTGGCACCTGGCTAAAATCATCTTTTGTTTTTTCCACCATCCTAGAAATGCAGTGAATCTGGTTTGGAGGAGTCGAGTCACATAGCAGGAATTGGTTAGGAGTGGATAGCCAAAGTCAAACAGATATTAGAAATGTGCAGATAGCACTCCCTCTTGATGGCAGGCAAGAACCTGGTCTACTTCTTGGGATTGTACCTGCCCCTGGTTTTGTTATAGGTGCATATGGCCTCATTGATGCTTAATTTTCCATTGACTTGATACTTGCCGCATTAACTTTTCTTATATATATTTCTGCAGAAAAAAACATCTTTGGTTACAAATTCATCAGGTGTTGGTCAGCACGGAACGACCCGCAAAAAGGCAATAGATCCCGTGGGATGGATTCCAAGCAAACTACCAACATCAATTGGTAAAATGCCTCATTGCCAGAACTCACAAACAACCACCAAGACCTCACTTACCAGTGAGAACCACTTTCTTTGTCAGGCCATTCCTGCAAAATCGATTCTCACTTCCAATATTTATTTATCTATTTGTGTATTTATTTATTTAGAGATACAGTGCAGAACAGGCCCTTCTGACCCAATGAGTTGCAAGCCCAGCAACTCATGTAGCTAACCGTAGCCTAATCAAGGAACAATTTACCATGACCAACTACAAACCATTACATCTGGTTTGAGGGACACTTGAAGAAAAACCACACACTCACAGGGAGAACGTACAAACTCCTTTCAGATGGTGCCGGAATTCAACTGTGAACTACAGAACACCCCGAGCTGTAACAGCATCGTGCTAATGCGACTCTACTCTGACACCCCACGTGCGTATATGCTGCTTTGAGAGAACTGCATTGCAGATCAGTTACCCAGCTCCTCATGGACTGTGCGTTTGCCAAGATGATCTGAAAAAGAATGCAATAACCCTTCTTGAGATTAACCCTAAAGAGCAGCATAACAGAGGTCTCTGATCTATGATCTATAGGTTCAGCTCTGCGTACCAGGACAAACATATATTGGTGCTGGAAGATCAACTCAGTAAAAGATGCACTTTGGTTTCCCTGTAAAAAGACATGTCCACAAATGAATGCATCCAACTGGAATATTGCAGAATGCAGTTCATGTAAAGGCTCTATGGAAATGGGCCACAGTACAGGGTCCTGCCACCAGCACATACAGAGGAGGTGGGCACTGTATAAGAGCCTCTCAAATATTTCCTGGGTGCGTTGTTTAAGGAAGAAATATAAACGTCACGACCAGAAAACAGAATGCAGTGTCTTGACTTCATCTTGATCTATGTTGGAACAGAAAGGTGGGAATAGGATAAAGACGAGAAGAAATTCAAGGCCATCTTTGTCAACTGATTGGAGCTGCACTGCAAAGTGTTTCCTCAATCTGCATTCTGTTCCTCATTATAAGCAATGAATGCAGTCAGAGGCACAGGTTAAAATAAAGGAACTTAAAAATTAACTATTCCTCTTTCTGACAAATGTTATTCCTTTGGTCTATAATTCCCAGGACTACTCTTATTGCCTTTCTTGAACAGTCAGTCTTATTTCAGTGGTGGGCAAACTATTAGGGAGAATTCTTACAAACAGGAAGTAGAAGCACTTGGAAACAAGTAGTCTAATAGGGATAGTCATTGTGACTTTGTGATGGACCATCACTCATGCCTCACAGGCCTGCTGGAATTCTTTGACGACAGGACAAAGCACATTGATGAAGGTACAGCAAAGGATGTGGAGTGTAAGGATTTTAGTTTAACAAGGTTCCCTACAATAGGTACATTCAGCAAGTCAGGAGGCATGAGATCCAGAGAAATGTATCTGTGTAGATTCAGAACTGGCTTAACCATGGAAACAGAGGTTGGAGCGTACTCTGCCTGGAGACCAGTGACCAGTGGTGGGTTAGGAAGTTTGCAGATGATATGAAGGTTGGCAATGTTGTGGAGAGTGCAGAAGGTTGTCATAGTTACAATGGTACATTGACAGGATGCAAGGTGGTGAAGTGGCAGATGGAGTTCAGTCAGAAAAGTGTAAAGTGATTCACTTAGGAAGGCTGAACATGAAGGCAGAGTACAGGGTTAATGGCAGGAAGTGTGAAGAACAGAGGGATCTTGGGGTCCATGTCCATAGATCCCTCAAAGTTGCCACACAAAGTTATTGGATGGTATGATCTGTTGGCCTTCATTAGTCTGGGGAGTGAATTCAAGAGCTGTGAAGTAATGTTGCAGACTCTGGTTACACTTGCAGCGTTGTGTTCAGTTCTGAATTAGGGACATTTAACAGACTCTTAAGATATAGGCACACAGATGAAAGAAAAATAGAGAGCATTTGATTGATCTTGGAACAAACTGAAATGTTAGCACAACATTGTGGGCTGAAGGGCCTGTACTGTTATATATTCTACAGCTGCTCTCTGACAGGTTGAGAGTTTCCGGCATTTACTGTTTTATTTCTGAAGTGCAATAAGTTTGCTCCTTCATTTTGAAGTGTGTGAGGAGGGAGGAGGTGAATGGGCAGTGTTGCATCTCCTGTGATCAAAAGGTCCCAAGAAAAGTTATTGATGGGATTAAAGAGTGAATTTAAAATACATCACAATACGCTGAAGAAGGGGAGGAGGGGGAAATTGTGGTTCTACAGGTACCATATTGAAGATAATGGAATCCACTGGTGTAATTGGTTATACTTACAGGCTGGTGCAATGAAAGTGGTGGATTCCCTTTACTAGATATGGGCAGGAGGGTAGGGGGTTAGGGCTAAGGCAGGAATCGTTGATGTGTATCGCAACCTAGGTCACAAAGCAAGCAGTTTCTTTTTTTTAATACTTTATTTTCAAAATTTTCAATAAACAATGAAATCAACAACATATAAGCTCAGACATGTGTTAAAATAAAATAAGAAAAAAAGGAACATAACATTAGAGGGATGCCTATTGTACAAAGTGCTCAAAAGTGCTAAAGATTGTCTCAAATGAGGACCGTGAGAAATCAGCTGGGGGAAAATTATTCACCTGCCCCCGGCCTCGTCCAGGTAGGCAAGAAATGGATCCCAGATAGCCGAATATTTTATAATCGAATTGGTTCTCAAGAACCTAAGTCTCTCCATCTGTATGACTGAGATCATGTCAGCCATCCATCTCCGAAAGGAAGGGGGAGAGGGGGATTTCCATTCCCTCAAGATAAGCAGTTTCTTTTCTGGCTATAGGATAATTTATTGTTCTCTACCGTTACTAGAGATATAACTAATGCATTGCCCTTCTTTAAAAACGTGCACTAAGAAATGTTCATTTCCTAACTCTTTAAAAATCGTACGGTGCGATCTAGCGATTTTCCCTCGGAGTTACGTATGTCTAAATTCTGTTAACTTTTTCAGATATCGTTAATGTTGATGCTCATTCCCATCACCACGAGCTTACGTTTCGGATTAGTTGGTAAAATGTCCCTAGTTCCAAAGATCGGACTGGTAAGGGGCTTTAAATAAAAACAAACCTGGCCAGAGTGGATTTGCCCGATCCAGGAAGTCCTCTCAGCAAGTAAAGTCGTTTTTTCTTGCCCCGGTGCGGTTTAGGCGCTCGCCTGGCGTCGGGATGCTGCAGGCTCAAATTCTGAAAGGATCGTGCCAAAAACTCCGCCGACATCTCTACAAACACCGCGCCAACCACAGCCGGCCGCCAGTCCCTCACCTGCCGGCCACAACAACCTTTGCGCTCGCCTCGGCAGCACGTAACGCGGCTAATGACGAGCGGCGTCGTGTCCCTCCTCCCGGCAACAACAGCGAGGGCACAGCGCTATCATGAGAGGAATTTGGTGGGAGGGACTGGGCACTCAGCCGGTCGTTTGACGCGAGCCCAGATGTTTCCTTATTTCCATTATTTTTGCATTATGATTTGTTTTGCACTGCCTGAAAGGGCGATGAAAAACGATTAACATCAAAAAGTGCATTGGGCAAATACTGGATGGGCACTAAGAGAGGAATGGAAGTGTGGGCAGTGGGGGTATCTGAACGGGGTGTATGGTGAGAGAGGTATGGGTGGGAGAGCAAAAATGGTGGGAGATGTTGAAAGTCAGAAGTGGGACAAGGTGGTGAAGAGAAATTGAAGTGTGTCAGAAGGGTCTAGGCCCAAAACATCGACTGTTAATTTCCATAGCTGATGCCTGACCTGGAGAGTTCCTCCAGCATTTTGTGTGTGTTGCTTTGAATTTCCAGCGTAGATACTTCCTCTTTTCTGTCAGTTTCTGCTTTGTTTATGTCAGTTTCTTACCCGTGACATTTTTCACATTACCAAAATAGAGGAGAGAGAATGGAGAGATTCATTTGCCTATCGGAATGCATATGTGAACTAAATTAGAGCTCAATGTGTAACTGCTTTGTTAACTCTCAGTAATTCTCTTCAGCACTTATACCCATGGAGCCTGCTTCACCATTCCATCATGGCTGATTTATTCTTCTTCTCAACATTTCTCCTTCCTTCTCCCAATAACTAAACATTATTTTACTTCGAATCAGTTCATCACTGCGCATTATTTTTAACTGGTAGAAACTTCAACAGGGTATCTTCAACCTCTGACTTCTGCAGTCTAAGGTTAGCATTTTGCTTCAAGAGGGCATTATCATACCAGTGCCTAAGAATACCAGGGTGAGCAGCCTCAATGGCTATTGTCTGAGATCAGTCATATTTACTGTGATGAAGTGCTTTTAGAGGTTGGTCATGGCTAGAATTAACTCCCACCTGAGGGACGGGCTAGACATGCTGCAATTTGCCTTTCACCACAACGTCTGTACAACGGACACAATCTCATTGGCTCCCCGCTCTGCATTTGGAGCACCTAGACAACAGGAAAACTAATATGAGGGACCATATGTTTAAGATAATTGGAGGAAAATATAGGGGAAAGTTAGAGGTTAGGATTTGTTTTTCACAGCGAGTGGTGGGGCATGGAATACGCTGACAACAGTGGTGGGAGAGGCAGATACATTAGGGACTTTCAGGAGACTTGGATAAGCATATAGATGAAAGAAAAATGGGGGTCTATGTTGGACGGTAAGGTTAGACTGATCATGGAACAGGGTCCATACTGTGCAGTACTGTTCTATGTTCTAATCAATTACAGCTCAGCATTTAATACCACCATCTCTTCAATATTAATCAACAGGCTTCAAAACCTGGGGCTCTGGACCTCAGACTGCAACTGAATCCTCAAATTCCTTACTGGGAGACCACATTCAATGCGGATTGGAAATAACATCTCCTTCTCGTCGACAACCAGCAAAAGTGCACTTCAAGCATGCATGCTTAGCCCGCAGTCCAACTGTCTACACCCATAGCTGTGTGGCTAAGGACAGCTCAAACATCGTCCCTAAATTCACAGATGACACTAATATTGTTGATAAAATCTCAATGATGAGTATGTGTGCAGGAGTGAGATAGTTCAGCGTCTTGTACAAACACTCAAGTCTAAGAATTTGATTGTGGATGTCAGGAAGGGGAAGTCTGGAGAACACACACTAGACTTCATTGAGGATTCAGCGGTGGGAAGGTGAGAGGAGGCAGTTTCAAGTTCTTGGGTATCACCATTTCAGAGGATACATCCTCAATATATAGAATCATGAAGGTACAGCAGTGGCTCTTCATTGTTAGGAGTTTGAGGATACTAAAAACTTACAAATTTCTATACATGTACAATGGAGTGCATTCTGAGTGGTTGCATGACAGTCCGATATGGATCTTCCAATGCACAGGATTGTAAGAGGCTACAGTGGGTTGTAGACTCAACCAATTCCTTCATAAGCATGACGCTCCCCACCATCGAGGACATCTTGAAGCAGCATTGCCTCAGGAACTAAGGACCCTCTTCCAGGACATGGCAGCTTCTCATTATTATCATTAGGCATCTGAAGATCCAAACTCAGTATTTTAGGAACAGCTTCTCCTCATCCACCGAGTACTGAACGGTTCATGAACTCTATTTCATTATTCGTTCAATTGCACTTATTTATTTTGTAATTTATAGTAATTTTGTGCTACTGTACTGTTCCCGCAAAACAATAAAATTTACTATCTAAGTCAGTGAAACCTGATTCTGAGAGCAATATTCTTTGATCCAATATGCCAGCAGAATATTCCATAGTTCATCTGAATTTTTCACACTAACAATTGAAAGAATCTTATAGATATCATTGAGGACAATTCTCTTTTCCATGTAATTAGCCAAGTTGTTCTCATCAGGACTGCCTTCAATGCTCATGTATTTATCAAGTAAGGTGTCAAAGCTCTTCACAGTACTGCAGGTGTGGACAGGTGCTCACCAACACCTTGTAAGTTGTAACAATAATACTTTTCTTTTTTTAGACTCCAATCCACTTCAATGAAAGTCAATTTGTAATTACCTGGATCTATTTGTACTCCACTCATTTCCAAGAACTCAGCGAACCCGTCAGGTCCAGACTACCTGTCTGCCTTGAAGTTAAAAGGTGCAGAACATGTACAGTAAATGGTAAGGTATTAAGGAATGTTGATGATCAGAGACATCTGTTCAAGTACATTGGTGTCACTGAGTTTTAATGTTTCAGACGAGAGAGTGAGGAAGATAGAAGGGGTGAAGGAGTTGCATACTAACCAGGGAGAACAACACAGCCGTATTCAGAGACAACACACTGAAGTACTCATTCAGTGAGGTAATAGGGGTAGAGCCCAAAAATTAAAAAGATGCAATCACTGACAGGAATATACAATAGGCCTTAGCCATTGTAAAATAGAGGAATTAAGAGTACAAGAATCTAGAAATTAACAAATTTAATTTACTCTATGTTGGTAATGTATCATAAAATTTAATAAACTTTCTGTTATCTAAACTGGTATGTTTTTGATAGTGTAAAACCTTCAGTAATAAAAAACTTGAAACTAATTTATAAAACTAAGTCTCTACCATTCATAATGCCATCTACATTCACCGCATATAGCCATCTATATCACCTAAAGAGTCTATTCTCTTTTGCCTTATGGGTTAATTACGAATGGTTAGACCATCGAAAAGATAAAATAGATAAACAAGACATTTGGTAAAAATAAAAACAACATTTAGAAACATTAAAAATAAACTGTTTACTTTTTTAAAAATTTAGATCAATGATCCTATTCAAATAAGTAGGAATAATGAAGATGTCCATGGAAAGTGCTCACCATTCAGTTCAGCACAGCTAAGCTCCAGCCCTGGACTCAGCAACAAATCCATCGACAAGTCAGGAAGTCCAGATGTGTCAGCTGCCATAAAGAAGAAGAAAATGGAGTCATCGGGACACCATCATGATGGTGTTTTTTTTTAGCAGGCTTTCTTATTTTTACGAGGCCGAGTTGCAGACTCAACGTTCAACCCAGCACGGACGGAAAGCGTGCAAGGGAGCCAGCTGGATTTGGACTTCGCTTCGAAGTCTGGTGCTGCTGCCACTACACCACCAGCCAGCTAGTCAGCTAGTCAGCTGCCATACTCCAGTGAATTCTGTATGTCCATACCACAATCAGTATGGATATCCCTGGACATCAGGGATGCTCTGCGATGCATGGACTTCACCAGCAATTCCCTTCTGAATCTCTGGCAAAACGTAACAACCCATTAGACATTCTGCTTATTTCTGGTTCAATTTATTTGGTGGATCAGTTTTTAATATCTCCTAAAGTTTTATTGATACATATTTGCCATCCCATCCAATATTGTCACTGGTATAATTCAGTTAATCTATGGACTTAAATTTGAGAACTGTGATACTGTTTTTGTTCAAAAGTGGAGTTAGTCGTTACACATAAACTGAAAACCAAAATTGTCAGTTTTCCTTATGCACAAATAATACTCTACCATTGTGAGAATGGCAAAATAAAAATTGCTGATGCTGGGATTTTTTCAAAATTCTGCTAACACAAAATTTATCTACAGTTTTATTAAAGAAGGGATTACAGAGGCATGAAGGAGGAGTTTGCCCAGTTGGATTGGAAGGGGATACTGAGGGAGATAACAGCAGAACAGAGAGGGCTGAAATTACTGGGAATAGTTCACAAGGCGTGGGATAGATATGTCCCACAGAAAAAGAAGTTCTCAAATGGCAGGGCTAGGCAACCATGGCTGACAAAGGAAGTTAAGGACTGCATAAAAGCCAAGGAAAGGGTATACAAGGGAGCAAAAGTGAATGGGGAGTTGGATGATTGGGAAGCTTTTAAAATTCAACAAAAGGCCACTAAAAATGCTGTAAGAAGGGAAAAGATGAAACATGAGGGTAAACTAGCCAATAATATAAAGCAAGATACTAAAAGTTCTTTTTGGTTATATAAAAAATAAAAGGGAGCTGAGAGTTGATATTGGACCACTGGAAAATGATGCTGGTGAGGTAGCAATAGGAGACAAAGAAATGGCAGATGATAAGTATTTTGCTTCAGTCTTTACTGTGAAAGACATTAGCTGTATGCCAGAGGTCCATGAGTGTCAGGGAGCAAGAGTGAGTGCCATTGCTATTACAAAGGAAAAAGTGCTAGACAAACTGAAGCTCTTAAGGTGCACAAGTCACCTGGACAAGATGGACTACATCATAGAGCCCTGAAAGAGGTTGCTGAAGAGATAGCGGGTGCATTGGTCATGATCTTTCAAGAATCAGCGCGCGCAGCTCTCCAGTGAAATTATATCGTATTTGTAAGTAGGATGCCGTGCACAATTCTGATTTGATGGAGACAGACATGAGAAGCACGGAGGAACATCTGGAGAAGCTTCTGAAATGCCCAGTTCGCTGCCGTCGCTACTGTGCAATTGAGAATCTCCAGAGGGAAGGCCCCAAAATCCTTGGTTTTGCCTGCTGCTTGCGACCAGGGCTGGGGTTGAGGTGCTCGGCAGAGACGGTGCTCAGTGCTCGGTGTCAGAGGCTCGAAGTTTTCGGACGACTCAGAGTCGGACTGTTGTCGGGCATGGCAGGGAGAGTTTTCTTCCTTCTCCCGTCTGCATGAGATGTGGGACTTTCGAGAGACTTTGAACTTTTTTTTTACCATGCCCATGGCCTGTTCTTCATCAAGTTATGGTACTGCTTGCGCTGTTGTAACTATATGTCATAATTATGTGGTTTTTATCAGTTTTTCAGTCTTGGTCTGTCCTGTGTTTCTGTGATATCACACTGGAGGAATATTGTATCATTTCTTAATGCATGCATTACTAAATGACAAAAAAAGAGGACTGCGTGTCCTCATAATCTAATCTAATCACTTGATTCTGGCATGGTTCTGGAAGACTGGAAAATTGAAAATGTCACTCCATTCTTTAAGCAAGGAGGAAGACAAAAAAAAAAGAGGAAATTATGGGTCAGTTAACCTAATTTCAGTGGTTGGGAAAATATTGGAGTCCATTATTAAGGATGAGGTTTCAGGGTACTTGGAAACTAATGATAAAATAAGTCAAAGTTAGCATGGTTTCTGTAAAGGGAAATCTTACCTGACAAATCTGTTAGAATTATTCAATGAAGTAACAAGCTGGGTGGATAAAGGAGAGACAGTGGATGTCATTTACTTAGATTTTCAGAAGGCATTTGATAAGGTGCCTCACATGTTGGGCTGCTTAATAAGATAAAATCCTATGGTGTTACGGAAAATACACTGGCATGGATAGAGGAATGGCTAACAGGCAGGAGGCAGCGAGTGGGAATAAAGGGGGCCTTTTCTGGTTGGCTGCCAGTGAATAGTGGTGATCCTCAGAGGTCAGTTTTGGGACACATTGTTTGTCAGTGATTTAGATAGTGGAACTGATGGCTTTGTGGCAAAGTTTGCGGATGACACAAAGATAGGTGGAGGGGTAGGAAGCAATATGATGCAGCAGGACTTAGGTAAATTGGAAGAATGGGCAAAAAAGTGGCAGATGACAGTGTTGGGAAATGTATGATAATGCATCTTGGTAAAAGGAACAGTAGTCTCAATCTCTTTGTTCTACTGGACTTCTCAGCGACCTACTGTGTAAATCCTTCCCTAGTTTGTCCTTTCAAAGAGCAACATTTCATCTGCCATTTCTTCCCAGCTGGTCCAGATCCTGCTGCAAACTTATAGCTTTTCTTGCTGACCACTACACCTACAATCTTCAAAGTTCAAAAGTTCAAGGTAAATGTATTATCAAAGTACATATATGTTACCGTATACTATCTGAGATTCATTTTCTTGTGGACAGTCACAGTCAATACAAAGAAACACAATAGAATCAATGAAAAACTGCACGCAACAAAAATGTTCAAACAACCATTGTGCAAAAGCGGACAAACTGTGCAAATACAAAAAAAGAAATAAAATACAAGATAATAATTATAAATAAGTAACAAATATTGAGAACATGGGTTGTGGAGTCCTTGAAAGTGGGACCATAGATTGTGGAACTTGTTCAGTGTTGGGATGAGTGATGTTATCCTCTCTGGTTCAAGGGCCTAATGGTTGAAGGGAAATAACCGCACCTGAAGCTGGTGGTGTGGGACCTGAGTCTCCAGTACCTCCTAACTAATGGCAGCAGTGAGAAGAGAGCATGGCCTGGATGGTGGGGGTCTTTGATGATAGATGCTGTTTTCCTCTTGGTGTCAGCTGCAATTTGCTAATGTAATTCACACATTATCATCCAAATCATTAATATAGATGATAACAATGAATCCAACACCATTTCCTGTGGCACACTAGTAATCGCCATCCTTCAATCAGCAAGACAATCATCTACCACCAATCTTGGGCTTCTCCTAGGAACCCAGTGCTGAATCCAAATGATTACTTCATCCTGAATGCCTTGCAAATTTACCTCCCAAACTAGCCTCCCATGTAGCAATTTGTAAAGGGCCTTGCCAAAGTCCATGTAGACAACATCCATCACCTTTCCTTCATCAACCTTCCTTGTAACCTCCTCAAAAAAACTAAGATTGGTTAGACATGACCTATTCGAATCAGGGTTGGCCAACATGTCTGAACTTGTCTTAAAATTAAATAACTTCAACTCTGCTCACTTTCTCCAGATCAAAGAGGTAATTATGGGTACTAGCTGTCTCAATCTATGCATGTCTTTTGTGGGATATGTGGAACAGTCTATTTCAATTCCACTCAAGCTTATTCCCCTTAACTCTTTTTTTAGTACATTGACAACTGCATTGGTGCTGCTTCTTGCTGTGTAAGTTTCTATTATCTGCACTATGGCCATTTAGTTTGACTAGCACTAGACTTTTTGTTGTTTAAGAGAGGTGGTAGTTGTGCCATTATTTCCTCAAAATTTCCCCTTAAGGAAAGAATGCTGACTTTGGCCTATTTTATCATGTGTCTCCAAATTCCCTGAAACCTCATCCAACATCTTCCCAATACTAACAGGAGGATGACTAGAGTGAGGATAGAAGAGGAAAAGTACTTGGAGTCAGAGGAAATAGGGGATGTCCATAATGAATATGTTGCCTCAGTATTCACCACTGAGAGAGACCCTGATATTTGTGAGGACAATGTGAAGCAGGCTGATATGTCTAACTTACTTAATTGGGTTCTCCATCTAGTTTTAGGAGTTAAGTGAAGATCTGATCACACTTTAGATTATGCTTATGCAGAAATAAAGACAATTCTATGGGTTCAGAAACTTTCTAGCACCACTGTATTGTGCCTGGAAGTCAGCAATCAGTGGTGTTCTGGAACCTCTGCTCTTTGTGATTTTTATAAATGATTTAGATGAGGAAGTGAGGAAGGGTGAGTTAGTAAGTTTGCAATTGACACGATGAATAGCGGAGTTGTGGATAGTATAGAAGATTGCTGTAGGTTACTAATGTGACATAGACAGGATGCAGAGCTGGGCTGAGAAATGGCAGATGGAGTTCAACTAGAAAAATGTGAAGTGATACACTTTGGAAGGTAGAACTTGAAGGCAGAATACAGGATTAATGGCAAGATTTTTAACAGTCTGGAGGACAGAGGGATCTTGAGGTCCATGTCCATATGTCCCTCAAAGTTGCTGCACAAGTTGATTGTATTGTTAAGAAGGCACATGATGGGTTGGTCTTCATTAGTCAGGGCTGTGAGTTAATGTAGTTCTATAAAATTCTAGTTATATCACACTTGGAATACTGTGTTCAACTCTCTTTGCCTCATTATGGGAAGCGTGTGGAAGCTTTAGAGAGCATACAGGGGAGGATTACCAGAATGCTGTCTGGATTAGAGACCATGTTTATAAGGATAAGTTGAATGTGCTGGAGCTTTTCTCTCTGCATTGAAGGAGACCATAAGGCATAGGAGCAGAACTAGGCCATTTGGCCCATCGAGTCTGCTTTGCCATTCAATCATGACTGATCTTTTTTTCACTCCTCAGCCCCACTCCCTGTAACCTTTGATGCCGTGGTCAATCAAGAACCTATCCATCTCCACCTTAAATACACCCAACAACCTGGTCTCCACAGCTGCCTGTGGTAACAAATTCCACAAATTCACCAACCCGGGCTAAAGAAATTTCTCCGCATCTATCTTAAATGGATGTCCCTCTACCCTGAGACTGTGCCTTGTCCCAGACTCCCCCACCATGGCAAACACCCTTCCCATATCTACACTGTCTAGGCTTTTCAACATTTGAAAATTTTGATGAGATCCCCCTCATCATTCTAAATTCCAGCGAGTATGGGCCTAGAGCCATCCAACATTCCTCATATGATAACCTTTTCATTCCCGGAATCATCCTTGTGAATCTCCTCTAGACCCTCCCCAATGCCAGCACTTCTTTTCTTAGATAAGGAGCTCAAAACTATTCACAATACTCAAGGTGGGGCCTCACCAGTGTATTATAAAGCCTCAACATCACATCCCTGCTCTTATATTCTAGACCTCTTGAAATGAATGCTAACATTGCATTTGCCTTCCTCACCACCAACTCTACCTGCAAGTTAACCTTTAGGGTGTTCTGCCCAAGGACTCCCAAGTCCCTTTGTATCTCAGATTTTTGGATTTTCTCCCCATTTAGAAACTAGTCTGCACATTTATTTCTACCACCAAAGTGCATGATCATGCATTTTCCAAAATTGTATTTAATTTGGCACTTTCTTACCCATTCTCCTAATCTGTCTAAGTTTTCTGCAGCTTACTTGTTTCAACACTACCTGCCCCTCCACCAATCTTTGTATCATCTGCAAACTCGGCAATAAAGCCATTTATTCCATCACCTAAGTCATTGATATACAGAAGCAGTCCCAAAACCAACTCCTGCAGAACACCACTAGTCACTGGCAGCAAACCAGAAAAGGATCCTTTTATACCCACTCTTTGCTTCCTACCTATCAACCAATGCTCTAACCATGCTAATAACTTTCCTGTAATACCATGGGCTCTTAAATTGATAAGCAGCCTCATGTGTACCTTATCATAGGCCTTCTGAAAATCCAAATACGCAACATCCAATGCATTTATCCTACTTGTAACCTCCTCAAAGATTTCCAACAGGTTTGTCAAACAAGGTTTTCCCTAAAGGAAACCATGCTGACTTTGTCCTGTCTTGTCCTGTGTCAGAAAGTACGCCATCACCTCATCCTTAACTGTTAACTCCAACACCTTCCCAACCACTGAGATCAGGCTAACTGGTCTATAATATCCTTTCTGCTGCCTCCCTCCCTTCTTAAAGAGTGGAGTGATATTTGCAATTTTCAAGTCCACCTAACCATCCACAGTCCAATGATTCTTGAAAGATCATTTCGAATGTTTCCACACTCTCTTCTGCAACCTTTTAGAACCCTAGGGTGCAGTCCACCTGGTCCAGGTGACTCATGCACCTTTAGGTCTTTCAGCTTTCTGAGCAACTTCTCCTTTTTAATCAAACTTCACTCACTTCTCTTCCCTCACACCCTTCAACACCTGGCACACTGCTGGTGTCTTCCACAGTGAAGACTGATGCAAAATACTCATTTTGTTCATCTGCCATCTCCTTGTCCCGTTATATTCTCCAGCTTCATTTTCTAGCAGTCTGATAACCATTCTCATTTCTTTTATTTCTTTTTACATACTTGAAAAAGCTTTTTCTATCCACCATGGTATTCCTTGCTAGCTTGCTTTCATATTTCATATTTCATCTTCTCCCTCCTGATTCTTTTAGTTGCTTTCTGTAGGTTTTTAAGCTTCCCAATCCTCCATCTTCCTGCTAATTTTGCTTTGTTGTATGCCCTCTCTTTTGCTTTTACATTAGCTTTGACTTCATTGTCAGCCAGTGTTGTACTATTTTGCCAGTTCAGTATTTCTTTGTTTTTGGAACACATCTATCCTGCCCCTTCCTCATTTCCCCCCAGAAACTCAAATAATTGCTGCTCTGCTGCCACCCCTGCCATCTCCTTCCAACTTACTTTGGCCAACTCCTCTCTCATACCACTGTAATTCCCCTTAGTCCACTGAAATACTGCTACGTCATACTTTAATTTCTCCCTATCAAATTTCAAGTTGAACTTAATCAACTCCTAAGGGTTCCTTTACCTTAAGCTCCCTAATCACCTCCAGTTCATTACATCAAAATCAGAATTAGGTTTATTATCACCAGCATGTGACGTGAAATTTGTTAACTTTGCAGCAGCAGTTCAATGCAATACATAATATAGAAGAAAAAAAGTAATAATAATAAATAAATAAACATTATTCAGTATACATATGTTGAATAGATTAAAAATTGTGCAAAAAACAGAAATACTATATATTTAAAAAAATTAGGTAGTGTCTAAGGGTTCAATGCCTGTTTAGGAATCGGATGGCAGAGGGGAAGAAGCTGTTCCTGAAATGCTGAGTGTGTGCCTACGGGCTTGGGTACCTCCTACCTGTTGGTGACAGTGAGAAAAGGGCATGCCCTTGAGTGCTGGAGGTCCTTAATAATAGATGCTGCCTTTCTGAGACACTGCTCCTTGAAGATGTCCTGGGTACTTTGTAGGCTAGTATGCAAGATGGAGCTGACTAAATTTACAATCCTCTGCAGCTTCTTTCGGTCCTGTGCAGTAGCCCCTGCATATCAGGCAGTGATGCAGCATGTCAGAACACTGTCCATGGTACACCTATAGAAGTTTTTGAGTGTATTTGTTGACATACCAGATCTCTTCAAATTCCTAATAAAGTATAGCCGCTGTCTTGCCCTCTTTATAACTGCATGAATATGTTGCGACCAGGTTAGATCCTCAGAGATCTTGACACCCAGGAACTTGAAACTGCTCACTCTTTCTACTTCTGATCCCTCTGAGGATTGGTATGTGTTCCTTCGTCTTAGCCTTCTGGAAGTTCACAATCAGCTCTTTCATCTTACTGACGTTGAATGCCATGTTGTTGCTGTGGCACCACTCCACTAGTTGGCATATCTCACTCCCATATGCCCTTTCGTCACTACCTGAGATTCTATCAACAATGGTTGTATTGTCAGCAAATTTATAGATAGCATTTGAGGTATGCCTAGCCACACAGTCATGGGTAACACACATAACACACACGTAACACTCAATTCAGCGTAGCTGATCCCTTAGTAGGCTCAACAACAAGCTGTTCTTAAAAAAAAAACATCTTGTAGGCATTCAACAAATTCAATCTTTTGAGATCTATTATCAACCTGACTTTCCCAATCTAACTGCATGATAAAATCTCCCATGACTATCATAACATTGTCCTTTTGACGCACCTTTTCTTGTGATGATTGTGATCTGTTGTCCACATCCCAGCTACTGTTTGAAGGTCTGTATACAAATGGCATCAGTTTCTTAACTCAACCCACAAGAATTCAACATCTTCCAGTCCACTGTCACCCCTTTCTAATGATTTGATTCCATTTCTTACCAGCAGACCCACACCACCCCCTCAGCCTATCTTCCTATCCCTCCGATACAATGTGTAACCTTGAATATTCAGCTCTCAACTACAGCCATCCTCAGCCATGATTCAGTGATGGCTACATCATACCTGACAATCTGTAAAAGTGCAACAAGATCATTCACCTCATTTTGAAATATAACACGAGTACTGTATTTGCTACCTTTTCTGCTTTTGTATCCCTAATGCACTGATACTCACCCTGCTGGCTGTAATTTGTCCTATTATCTGTCTGCCCTTCCTGACAGTCTGACTGCATGCTATCTTTGCTTTTTTACCTTGCGTCCTATCCTGAGTCCCTTCACTCCCTATTCCCACCCCCCTGCTAAATTAGTTCAAAGCCTCCCCAATGGTGCTAACAAATGTGCCCACGAGAATATTGGTCCCCCTGTGTTTTGGAGCAACCTGTCCCTTTTGTACAAGTCATACTTCCCCTGGAAGAGATCCCAATGATTCAAGAACCTGAAGCCCTGCCCCCTGCACCAGCTTCTCAGACTCACATTTATCTGCCAAATCATCCAGTTTCTACTCTCACAGGCATGTGGCACAGGTAGCAATCCAGAAATTACTACCCTGGGGGTCCTGTTTGTTAGTTTTCTGCCTAGCTCTCTGAATTCTCACTTCTGGACCTCTTCACTTTTCTTTCCTATGTCATTGGTACCAATATGTACCAGGACATCTGGCTGCTCGCCGTCCCCCTCCAAAGTGCTGTGGACACGATCTGAGATGTCCCAGACCCTGGTACCTGGGAGGCAACATACCATCCGGGCATTCTGTTCACATCCACAAAATTTCCTGTCTGTTCTTGGACTATTGAGTCCCCTATCACCACTGCTCCCCTCTTCTCCCTCGTTCCCTCTGCACTACAGACCCATGCTCAGTGTCAGTAACCTGGTCTCTGTGACATTCCCCTGGGAGGTCACACCCCACAACAGTATCCAAAATGGTATATTTATTACTGAGGGGAATAGCAACAGGGGTGCCCTGCGTGAACTGCCTATTCACCATCCCATTTCTTCTCCTGACAGTCACCCGGCTACCTGCCTCCTGCAACACAGGGGTAATTACTTCCCTATAACTCCGATCGATGATCTCCTCACTCCCCCGTACAAGCCAATGATCATCCAGTTGCTGCTCCATATCCTTAAGTTGGTCCTCAAGGAGCTGCAGCTGGATTCACTTCACTCAGATGTAGTTCCCCGGGAGACTCCAGATCTCCCAGAATTCCAACATCCAGGATAAAGAACACACAAGGGCAATTTAAACTACAATAAGTATCCCTGACACAGTAAGAAAAAAAGTGAAATTTAACAAAAATTTACCCCACTTACTCAGAGCCAACGCCGCTTCCAAGCCAAAGCCTCCTTTGAGCCAAAGCCTAACACACCCACTCTCACCACTGGCTCACTCCCAACTATGGCCACTCTGCTTGTCTCCTCTGTACTTTTATTTATTCCTCCCTGTGCTGCTCCCGCCACTGATTAGGCTGCTGGAATGACACCAAACTCCCACGAAGCTCTCCTTTTAATTCCCACCAGCCTGCGAGAAACTTCCTCTCTGTGCTGCACTTGCTGCTGACTGGGACGCCAGAATGACACCGGAGGTTGAGAGGTCACTCGATAGAGGTGTAGAAGATGCTAAGAGGCAATGATAGAGTGGAATGCTTGATATCTTTTTTCCGGGCCAGAAATGGCTACCACAAGGCAGCATAATTTTAAGGTGATTGGAGGAAAGCATAGGGGGAATGTCAGAGGGAAGTTGTTTATTTTTAACATAGAGAGTTGTGGATGTGTGGAATGCCCTGCTGGGGTGGTGGCAAAGAAATACTCTTAAGAGACTCTTGGATAGGCACATGGATGATTGAAAAACGGAAGGCTATGGAGGGAAAGGTTAGATTTATTTTAGAACATTAGAGCACTATACAGACCCCAAGGCCCACAATGTGGTGCCAACCTTCTAACCTACTCTATGTTTTAGTACATTCTTTAAAATGCTAGATTTCTAGCAGAATGCTTTGATAATACTTTAAAAGTGGGTATAACTTTTCTATTCCAGTCATCCTTTGGTCTTTATACATTTTTACTAGAATATGTGGAATGCAGGTCATAGGAATTTCTATAGAAAACTTAAAAACCCATTAAAAGAAAAATACACATTTATTCAGCACTTTTCACATCTTACAACATGCTTAACATGCAAGTAAATATATTTTTCAACTGTAGTCACTGTTGAGAGATGGGGCAATAAGATGGTTTATTTGCACATAGCAAGGTATCATACATAGTATCAAATCACATGACAAGTATTTTTTAAATAATGTTGAAGAAAAACATTGAATGGGTTAACTCCGCTGTTTTTCAAATTAGATCTTTTACATCCACTTGTAAAGGGAAGGGAGAGATTTTTACTGAAGGTGCAGGCAGATTATTCAAAATACTATCTAGATACTGAGGATTCATCTGCGAGGAAATATTACACAAACTGTTTTGTTGTCTGAAATTAAGAAATGCCAATTCATTTCAAAATATTACAGGAGATCGAAGACAGGAGAGAATGCAGACGTTGTAATTTGCAGCAAAAACAAACTGCTGGGGGAACTCTGAGTCAGACCTCCTTGGATGCTGCATGACCCACTGACTTTCTCCCGCACTTTTATACTCCCTATTTTAGTGAATGGCATGTTGAAAAGAAAGTAATTACATCAACTGGGTGGAGAGCATAGACCTGTGGGTGTTCATCTAAAAACTAATGCTGGTGTTTTGGAAAAGACTTAGTAATCACTGATATCCAAATAGCAGTTAAAATTGGGAATTCCCCCAATAAATAATAATAATTTTAATTACAATTCCAATTTTATACCAAAATTACAACTCAGAATTAATTTTTAAAAAAAACATCCTGTATGTAGGCCAAAAAGAACTTTAGCCTTTGCTACCTATTCAATAGTTAGTATTATTTTTTCAAACTTACCTAGATAGTAATATTAGTTAAGGTAAATTATGGTAATCTTTCTCAATGATATTACATAGAATTTAAATTTTTTTATCTATCAGGTTAGGGAGATGGCCATCATTACAATATGTCCAAATCCGTCTAAAGTCCAGGTTACATCAATCTGATCATTTGATGGTCAAACCAAAAGTGCAGAGTAAAATCTACTGCTTTCAACTGAATAGGTTCAATATCATAATTAACACTGCTGAATTTCTCCATTTTTAAATATATTCAATTTACAATCTTAAAACTGTTTCATGCAAATTTAGGGTATCTGAGATATTCCACAATAAAGGAAATGGGGTTCTTTCCTCTAAATACATGCAAATATCCATAAACACAAAAATTCAAGCTTCTGATCTGACAAGAACTGTAGATAACTTAATGGCTGCTATCCAAAAGTTAAGAAAGAATGACTAAATTACCTAGCAAGTTGCTCAGCAGATCAACTGTTTCAAATTATAGATAATATGCTACCTTATTGTGCAATTTTGCAGAAAGCAAACTAAAATTAACAAGCTGAATGCATTATCTGAATCCCCCAACAGTCCCTCCAATAAAAATAGTTAAGGTGAATTCCAATTCATGTCACAAATTCATGTATAAAATTACAAACTGTGCACAGAATAAATTTAAACAGGTTAAAAGAAAATATTTTCCATCTAAATCCTCTATTTTATACCTTCTGGCATGATGCTCGGCCACAGAAAATAAATGGAGCATTATAAGACACAAATCTTCCAAATGTTAGTCTACCATCTTTTTCAAGTGATCAACATATTCCAGTATTCTAAAATATTTATTATAAGCTTTTAAAACTTTGGTCTTCCAGAAACACACATTATGGGAAGAAATGATCTGCTATATTGATTTACTGAAATACCAACAGTTCATAAGCGTCTCTAATGCTATCTATTAGTTACGCCACAGATGGAACTTGAACCAAGTGGTCCTTCCCATCTCTGGTTAGAATGTGGAAGTAGATTCAGCATAACTTTATGACTATACGAAGGCTCCACTGAACTTAACACTATATCTGAAGACATGGGATGTTCAAAGCGGGTCATCATTTGAATAATCTTCTCACGTGGAACCCGATGTCTGTTCCTCCTGAAATAAAATAAAATTTAGAAATGTATAATTAGAAAATAATATTGAACAGCATTTACTACATTTTAAAATCAGTTTAGTTATTGTCCTGGCAAAAGTAGTGAGAAAGATCATTTCATTGACACTGCATTTAAATGATTTCAAACAAAACCCAACAAAAATAAAGTTATTATTTGACAAGCTTCCACTTTTTCTTTATCGTCGCTGAAAGAATGTGATGCATTACATTCTTATTAATATTAGGACTCTTTGGACTGTCAGCTCTCCAATCATTACAGACGGTCTGTTTCATTATTTTATTGTTTTATTTTTCCAAGCACCAACCATTAGTATTTGCATTAGTGTATTATGTACCAAGTCACATGTACTGAGGTACAGTGAAAAACTTTTGTTTGTACACCATACAAACAGATCACCTGGGTAGTAAAATAGAAAGCAGAAGTAGGATATAGTGTTACAGTTACAGAGAAAGTGCACCCAGGTCAGCAAATAAAGTGTAAGAGCCATGGTTTTACAGATTGGAACATCTTTTAACATATGAAGGATCCGTTTACGAATCTGGTAACAGTGGGATTGAAGCTATCTTGAGCCCCGTGGTAGCTTTTCTCCAGCTTTATCTTCTGCTCAGTGGGAGAGGAGAGCATAGGAGGAGAGATCTTTGACTCTCCTATCCCAATGCAGCAGGAAGTATAGATAGAGGGAAGCCCAGTTTGCATGATTTATTGGGCTACATTCACAATTCTACAATTTCTTGCAGTGCTGTACAGAGCAGTTGCCATAGCACGCTGTAATGCATCTGAGTAGGATCACTTCAACGATGAAACTGCAAAAATTGGTAAGATTCATGGGGGGCATGCCAAATTTCCTTAGCCTTCTGAGGAAGCAGAGGCATTGGTGTGCTTTTTCGGAAATGCGATACATGAAGCTGGACCAACACAAATTGTTCACAATATTTACACTGGAGAACTTGAAATTCTCACAACCCTCCACGTCAGCACCATGGATACAGAGGATTGTGTACTCCACCCTACTGATAACTAAAGACAATGTTAAAAAGATATGTTTTAAGGTATTTGAAAGGCAGATTCTAAAGTATTGTGCTACAGTGTTATGCTGTCATTGAAGACTAGCACATAAGATATGAGCACTAATTAGTAAGGAGAATGGAATTAGTATCTGAAGTGCTCAGTCTTATTGACTGGATATGCCATTTATTTAATTGTTGCCATGCAAAATGCATCTCATGGCTCCATTATCTTATTAGTCTAGAAGTCTGACAGACAAGGGCCATAGTACAGATTAAATTGCAAATAATTTGTCATAAACAGGTAATAAATCATCTTACATCATCAGTGAAGCCAGCATTTATTTCTGAAACTAAATCCCCTTGGAAAGGTGATGGTAAACTTCCGTTTCTTTAATTGCTGTAGTAGTAAAGTTGGGGGGCGGGGGTCCAAGGGTTTTGACCCAGCAAAATTTAAGGAACAGGAATAAATGTTCATGTTAGGTTGATTTTTTGTTAGCAGCAACAAAGTAGAAGATGTGGGCTTGGCAACGATAGTACTTAAGAAATCAAAATGATTAGTTCCTTCTTTGGTCACTACCTCTCTCATGCTTCTGAATGTTCTGTCACAATGGCTCAAATCTGAATGTTGCCTAGGACTAAATGCATGAAAGGGAGAACTGTTCCATATTCCAATGTATAATGATCATTTGCAAAAATCTCTGTTTTTAACTTTTTGATTGACAGAGAAATATTAACTAATCAGTGAGATTGTTGGGTCAAAACTATTGGCTTGATAAACTCCTCCAGAATGGCCAGAAATAAGATGGACCAAACCAGACACTGAAGAGCCACACGATAGTAACATTAACAACAGTATCAGTCACTTTACCAATGGAAATTCATTCATCCTAGTTTTAGTAAGTATGGCACTGTCAATTTTCTAGAGTGCCAAAAGATGTAAGAGTTGTATATTGAAATGGCTACTTAAAAAGGTTTGGATATTTAAAAAGTATTAGAATGAATAAACTGGCTTTAATTTCCACATTTTTCAAGTTCAAATTCACACACTAATAATTAGATTTGAATCTGTGTTCTCTGTATTATCAGTTCAGGATATCAGTCATGCAATACGTTATAGAACCTTCAGGTTGACAGAATTAAATATCAATTTAATAAGTGATTTTACCAAAACTATTTTAATTCTCTTAAAATAGCTCATGCTTCAGAAGCAAGAAGCATCAACATAGAAGATCAAATAGTAGTAATGCAACTGATAATATATCACCATTTATGCAATAAACTTAGGCAAAGATATAATAGCATATAATTATAATGAGATCTCATATACATATTTATAAAATATCAAATGTTTCTACTACCCTTTCTGTAAATGCTCAATACAAGCAATCAATTCAAAAAAGTTAAAATTAAGTAAAATTCTTACTTTTCCAGCTCCACAACATTAAACTTCCACCAAGTTTCTGGCTCACGAAAACTCATTCTGTAATGTCGCTTCACAGCCTGTGGATGGTAACAGTAAACAATATCAGGAATCAGCCTTTCCTGGTTGATTAATTATGTCCATTTTTCAATTCTACATAAACATATTTTATATGCTCCATTTATTTGAATGAAGGTGCATGGATACCAGAATTAAAACTTCTTAATGCACAAACTAAATAGCAACACAAACTAAAAATATTATCCAAAATACATAAATAAATTCCAACTGATGCTAATTTCTGTTTCTGGCTGCAATTCTGTTGCAAGATGCGTACAATACAGTATATCATAATATTTTTAAATTGTTCCACGAATTAAATAAAGTAAAATTGCTTTATTTTTCAGGAGTACTAAAAAGATTTTTCCTAATATCTGGCAAGTGACTAATAGTCACTACTTACGAATTGATCTCTGAAGTACACAAACACCTTACCATTTCTGCATATGGCTTCATTTCCCATGCTTGGATATTTGTATTATCTATAATTATGGGTGACCTGCCTTCATCCATACATCTTTTTGCTATTAATAAAAGAGAATATAGATTACATTCAACTTTGCATTATACTTTATTTACCTGAAAAATGCTGTTTCTATTTGTGTACAGCACTAACAATACTCCAAAACTCTGATTTGTTCATTTCTACCAATTTCTCGCACGATACCTGTCTGTATTTCTGCGCACTTGCATTTTGCATTTATTATCTCAATGCTTAACTCACACACTCACAAATCCCAATTTTGAGGTAAAGTTACTATCCATGTTTCTGATGTATTAACATTAATTAATTCAATGCTAATTTGGTGAACTTTCATTCTAAATTTTTTTTATATTGATAATGAAAACCACTATTTCATCCAAATATAGTATTCCACTGTACGTTGCAAATTAAAATTCAGTTTGATTATAGCCTTATACAAGTTCTTGTGAATTTACTGTGATAAATTTCAATTATCACACTTCTATATTGAAACAGTTTTCCAGCTCTGCCATGTAGATGCTTCATTCCATCAGTTTTGGCATGCTCATCCTGCATTTGATACTTATTACTTAGCTTTTTAAATCAAGTTTTGGTGATGAGATGCTTGACATGAAACAAGTGACATATGACAATATCTAAAGTTATGCTATTCATTCCGTTTGTTTATGCATGTTACAGTATGAAGAGGCTGCATCGTCCACTGCTTTATGTGATGTAATAACATTTCTTCATAGAATAGAAATGCAGATCAACATTATAAAGGTTTTTGCTTTGCAAGTTTATAAAGTTAGAATTGAAAGGTTACATTCCAACCTTAATATTAAAGCTGATTTTTTTCTAAACATTTGCAAAGTGTGCACAATTTAATGCATAAACATGCAGACTGCATTGGTAATACTCATGGTGATTCAGAGCATTTGGTAGAAGTTGAGAGATGTCACACCGAAATTAAGTAAACAGGAAGAATGCTTCTGAGCTATAGACAGAAATTTTGTCCCATAAAGACATATGAATATGCAACATATTATCTATCATATTAAATATATAGGCCTAGAATTTGCTGGAAAAACAATGTTAAAGGCTTAATTTACATGCTTTATTAGCAATTTAATAAACATAATTTGGTATTCTCGTACAAGTGCAGAAGTGCCATAGAAAACTGGACATTTCACAAAATTTGGCACTCACTGCCAATTTTCAAGCAAGTTTCAAGAAATTATTGCATTTCTACTATCTATTGAAAAGATAACTTAATAACTCAGTTAATAACATGACTAGTTTTGAAATGCCGCACAGTGTTGAAAGTTCAGAAAGGTAATAACTAAAACCTCATATCTGAAGATGATAATTTGTTTTTAAAAGTTTTTAAAACATTTGTTCATAATGTTCCTTTAAGTTTCTTTGTAATTTTTGTCCAGTCTTCCTTTATCTAATTTGGTTCTATTTCGTTCTGCTTCCTTTTACCATTCTCTTTATGCTTTATTGTTCTTCAATTGGTCATTCACAAATCTTAATGATGCACCATTGGTACCAATGAAGATCTTTCCAGCAATATCCACTGCAAACATTTTTTTTGAGTTAACAGATGAGTAAAGGTGGTAATAGATACTGCATGGCACCAGATGTCCTCCTCCAGCAAATTCTGGCCCACGATTACACAAAACTAGTAAGAGAAAGAGGATATTTCTGTCCTTACTCTTCAATAAGCCACTTTAATTCTATAAATCCCCCAATCAGATTTCTTCAAAGACATCAATATCCATTTCTTGGTTCACTCACCAGAAGGTATAATTGATCAATATAGGAAGGTAGCCGTCCCTCACCAAAGTTATTTTTCCCCGTGAGATGATCCAGCTAACTATCCCCTCAGGGTAATCTTAAATGCAGTTTTTAAAAGCATATTAAAATTCAAATCTGTGAAAATAGAATTCAAATAATCTGGTTTTGTAAATACTGGACTGATGCAGTATTTATAAATTAACTTTGCCATCCAAAATTACTTAGCTCAATTACAGAGGAGAAATAAATTTGTCTTCACACCAGATTGGCTTCAATGAGTAAAGAGATGAAACTCTAACTAAATAGCAGATATTATTGACAGAATTCTCTCACATCAATTACAAAGGGCACAAACTTGAAGGAACACATGTTCCACCTTCCTCCAGCCTAATATTTTTTCTCTGGAAAAGAAAATGCAGCTGAACCAAGAACGAATAGAGAATTCTGAACTAAAGTAGTAATCATTTTCAAAGCAACAAATCCAAGAGAAATGATGAGTATAAAAGGACTGCTGAACAAGATTTGATGTCCCATTATAAACAATGCTTGAAGTCTATAATTTCTAACACTCCTGGTGCACGGTGAAAACACCAAGCACCATTGGCCAAATAACCCTCATAGCCAGTTACAATTTGATTTTTAAATAAGACAGATACAGCACAGAAACAAGACCTTTGACCCATTGATGTGTTGACCAACAAACAATGACACTAATCCTATTTCGATCCCAATTTTATTCTCTCCACATTCCGATTAATACTTCTCAGATACAGTACTTACTCTAACACTCAAGGGGAATTTTCATGGCCAATTAATCTACCAACCTACATGATTGAACCTAGACCCATCATTGTGAAGCAGCAGCTCTACTAGCTGTGCCACTGGGCTGCATTTCTGACTCACTTAACAGAAGGCCAGCGAGTCTGATCAGTAGAGCTTGCCATTTCCTTCTACATCAACCACTTTAGCCTTTCATCCTCTTACTCAGCTCTTTACTGAGCTACACTAGATTAAACTGCTGTATGATTTCCATGTGCCCCTGCTCATTCCATCCAATCATTGCAGGGGTAAAATACAACTGAATGACTCCATAGCATTGATCATGACAATGAAAAGCCTAAACCAACCGGCTTCCCCCCTTAGTTTGACTGCCTCCATGGAAATACATTGATTCCATCTAGATGGAAAAATCAGCAGAGGAATAAGGCACGTACATGCAGAGTGTGAAATCACAAGCTTAAGATCTAATTCTTTGTCAATTATTAAAAACCTAAACTAACTCAGAGCCCAATAATTTACACTAAGAAAATAACATATATTTACAGCATCTGTACAAGCCTGTTAACACTCCTCCATCAAATCTGATTAAAAGCTATCCAAGTGTTCTTACAAGCAAAGGAATCTTGCATCTTCCTCAAAGTCTGTGTACATCTAGTGATTCCTCCACCAACTTTATGTATCTTCTCTCTCCACCCACATTGGAGTACCAGAATATTTCTCTTGAATTAGTAAAGAATCTTGCATGACAAGATTATTTTTACTGTACTGTGCTGTACTGTTCTATGTTCTAAGTGATCCAAAGGGGAAAAAAATCTTCCAGTTAGTTTCATCGAGTAATCATTCAGTAATAAATTTCCAAAGATAAAAGAGCAAGATAAATCTAAAATACAATGATTTATACCCCATTGCACAACCTGCTGACAAAATGCTTCAAGTACCATCCAATCTCACTCTCATCTTTGGCTAAATGCAGCAGCTCCAGCACAAAAAGAGTGAACGGTCATGACAACATTGTAATGGAAAATGTGCCCCAAGATATTTTTGAAAACCTTCTGCCATCACCATATTACATTCCCTATTTCCAAAATTATTTCCATTAAATTAAGGTTTTCAAAATAATCATTTTTTTCATTCAAGATGCCAAACTGAGATAATTTGTCTCCTTAACAGGATGCTGAAAATACCATGAATTATTCCTGCTATCCTGGCCAATGTTTGATATTTCTTAAATAATAGATTATCCATTCATCACTTAGAAACTGTCAAATAGATCATCATATCTCCTTTAATTCAAGTGACTAAAATTCTGATATAAAGGGAATGCAAGTAGTATAAAAATTCACCTTTCAATCAAAGAACATAAAACACATTAAGAGGGATAATAACATGATGAAATTAAGCATCAACAATGTAACAATGTGCTTCTGGCTGCTGGTTAACAAATTACTGTGTACCTAGGTTACGGAGAGAATAAAGAGCAGGAAGATTAGTTTTCCCTAACCTCTACAAAGAAAGGACAGTCCACTTACTGTACAACAAAGGAAATTGTGCTCAAACCAAGAAACCAACCATGTCAAAGACTACAGACAGGCCGAGAAAGTAGGACTTTATCATTATGCTCACTTCACACACAATGTCACTCGTGACACAAATTAGACCATGAGACAAAGGGAACTAAGCCATGTGGACATTCGAGCCTACTCTGCTATTTGATTGTGGCAGATTTACTATTCCTCTCAACCCCATTCTCCTGCCTTCTCGTCGTAACCTTTGATGCCACTACTAATCAAGAACCTATCAGCCTCTGCTTTAAATATACTCAATGACTTAGACAATAGACAATAGGTGCAGGAGTAGGCCATTCAGCCCTTCGAGCCAGCACCACCATTCACTGTGATCATGGCTGATAATCCACAATCAGTACCCTTTTCATGCCTTCTCCCCATATCCCCTCACTCCACTATCTTTAAGAGCTCTATCTCTTTCTTGATAGAATCCAGAGAATTGGCCTCCACTGCCGTCTGAGGCAGAGCATTCCACAGAATCACAACCCTCTGTGTGAAAAAGTTTTTCTTCAACTCCGTTTAAAATTGTCTACCCCTTATTCTTATAAACTGTGGCCTCTGGTTCTGGACTCCCCCAACATTGGGAACATGTTTCCTGCCTCTAGCATGTCCAATCCCTTAATAATCTTATATGTTTCAATCAGATCCCCTCTCATCCTTCTAAATTCCAGTGTATACAACCCCAGTTGCTCCAATCTTTCAAAATACGACAGTCCCGCCATCCCGGGAATTAACCTCGTGAACCTACGCTGCACTCCCTCAATAGCTAGAATGTCCTTCCTCAAATTTGGAGACCAAAACTGTACACAATACTCCAGGTGTGGTCTTACCAGGGCCCCATACAACTGCAGAAGAACCTCTTTACTCCTATACTCAACTCCCCTTGTTATGAAGGCCAAAATGCCATTAGCCTTCTTCACTGCCTGCTGTACCTGCATGCTTACTTTCAGTGACTGATGAACAAGGACACCTAGATCTCGTTGTATTTCCCCTTTTCCTAACTTGACACCATTCAGATAGTAATCTGCCTTCCTGTTCTCACATTTATCCGCATTAAACTGCATCTGCCATGCATCTGCCCAGTCACCCAACCTGTCCAAGTCACCCTGCATTCTCATAACACCCTCCTCACATTTCACACTGCCACCCAGCTTTGTGTCACCTGCAAATTTGCTAAGATTACTTTTAATCCATCTAAATCATTAATGTATATTGTAAATAGCTGCAGACCCAGCACTGAGCCTTGTGGTACCCCATTAGTCACTGCCTGCCATTCTGAAAAGGACCCATTATACCCTACAACACACATCAAAGTTGCTGGTGAATGCAGCAGGCCAGGCAGCATCTCTAGGAAGAGGTACAGTCAACGTTTCGGGCCGAGACCCTTTGTCAGGGCTAACCGAAGGAAGAGCTAGTAATAGATTTGAAAGTGGGAGGGGGAGGGGCAGATCCCAAATGATAGCAGAAGACAGGAGGGGGAGGGATGGAGCTAAGAGCTGGACAGTTGATTGGCAAAAGGGATATGAGGGGATCATGGGACAGGAGGCCCAGGGAGAAGGAAAAGGGGGAGGGGGGGAAAACCCAGAGGATGGGCAAGGGGTATAGTCAGAAGGTCAGAGGGAGAAAGAGAGAGAGAGAGAAAGAATGTGTGTATATAAATAAATAACAGAAGGGGTACGAAGGGGAGGTGGGGCATTAGCAGAAGTTTGAGAAGTTTCCCCTCGTACCCCATCTGTTATTTATATACACACACATTCTTTCTCTCTCTCTCCTTTTTCTCCCTCTGTCCTTCTGACTATACCCCTTGCCCATCCTCTGGGTTTCCCCCCCTCCCCCTTTTCCTTCTCCCTGGGCCTCCTGTCCCATGCTCCTGTCATATCCCTTTTGCCGATCAACTGTCCAGCTCTTGGCTCCATCCCTCCCCCTCCTGTCTTCTATCATTTTGGATCTCCCCCTCCCCCTCCCACTTTCAAATCTCTTACTAGCTCTTCCTTCAGTTAGTCCTGACGAAGGGTCTCTTCCTAGAGATGCTGCCTGGCCTGCTGCATTCACCAGCAACTTTGATGTGTGTTGCTTGAATTTCCAGCATCTGCAGAATTCCTCGTGTTTGCACCATTAATCCCTACTCTTTGTTTCCTGTCTGCCAACCAATTTTCTATCCATCTCAGTACCCTGACCCCCAATACCATTTGCTCTATTTTGCACACTAACCTCCTCTGTGGGACCTTATCAAAGGCTTTCTGAAAGTCCAGGTATACTACACCCACTGGCTTTCCCATGTCCATTTTCATAGTTACATTCTCAAAAAATTCCAGAAGATTAGTCAAGCATGATTTCCCCTTCTTAAATCCATGCTGACTTGGACCTATCCTGCCACTGCTATCCAAATTTGCCACTATTTCATCTTTTATAAATGATTCCAGCATCTTCCCCACCACTGATGTCAGACTAACTGGTCTATAATTGCCTGTTCTCTCTCTCTCTCCTTTCTTAAAAAGTGGGATAACATTAGCTACCCTCCAATCCGCAGGAAATGATCCTGAATCTATAGAACATTGGAAAATGATTACCAATGCGTCCACGATTTCTAGAGCCACCTCCTTAAGTACCCTGAGATGCACACCATCAGGTCCTGGGGATTTATCAGCCTTCAGTCCCATCAGTTTACCCAACACCATTTTCTGCCTGATGCGAATTTCCTTCAGTTCCTCTGTTACGCTAGGTCCTCTGGCCACTATTACATCTAGGAGGTTGTTTGTGTCTTCCCTAGTGAAGACAGATCCAAAGTACCTGTTCAGCTCGTCTGCCATTTTCTTGTTCCCCATAATAATTTCACCAGTTTCTGTCTTCAAGGACCCAACTTTGGTCGTAACTAATTTTCTCCTCTTCACATACCTAAAGAAGCTTTTACTATCCTCCTTTATATTCTTGGCTAGCTTACCTTCGTACCTCATCTTTTCCCCCTGTATTGCCTTTTTAATTATCTTCTGTTGCTCCTTAAAAGTCTCCCAATCCTCTGGCTTCCCGCTCATCCTTGCTATGTTATACTTCCTCTCTTTTATTTTTATACTGTCCTCGACTTCCCTCGTCATCCACGGTCACCTCTTACTCCCCTTAGAATCTTTCTTCCTCTTTGGAATGAACTGATCCTGCACCTTCTGTATTATTCCCAGAAATACCTGTCATTGTTGTTCCACTGTCATCCCTGCTAGGGTATCTTTCCAGTCAACTTTGGCCAGCTCCTCCCTCATGGGTCCATAGTCCCCTTTGTTCAACTGTAATACTGACACTTCCCATCTTCCCTTCTCCCTCTCAAATTGTAGATTAAAACTTATGGTCACTACCTCCTAATGGCTCCTTTACCTCGAGTTCCCTTATCAAATCTGGCTCATTACACAACACTAAATCCAGAATTGCCTTCTCCCTGGTAGGCTCTAATACAAGCTGCTCTAAGACTTGACCTTCATATGCTGTCTGCGGCAATGAATTCCACAGATTCAGACTAAAGAAATTCCGCCTCATCTCTGTTATAAGGGGACATCACTCTATTGTGAAGCTGCAGCCTCTGGTCCTAAACTCTCCCACTATTAGAAACATTCTCTCCACATTCACTCCATCTACGTCTTTCAATCTGCAGCACGCTTCAATAAAATCCCTCTCTTCTAAACGCCAGTAAGCCATCAAATGCTCCTCACGTTAACCCCTTTATTCTCAGATCATTCACTAAAACCTCCTCTAGATCCTCCCCAACGCCAGTTCAAAGTTCAAAGTAAATTTCTTATCGAAGTACATATGTCACCATATACAACCCTGAGATTCATTTTCTTGTGGGCATACTCTATTTTCCAGTGTGTAAAAGACAAAGTATGCAAATAAAAAGAAATAATAATAATTAAGCAATAAATATTGAGAACATGAGATGAAAAATCTTTGAAAGTGAGTCTATAAGTTGTGGGAATATTTCAGTAATGGGGTAAGTGAAGTTGAGTGAAGTTATTCCTTTGGTTCAAGAACCTGATGGTTGGAGGTAATAACTGTTCCTGAATCTGGTGGTGAGAGTCCTGAGGCTCCTGTGCCTTCTTCCTGATGGTAGCAGCAAGAAAATGCCATGAACTTGATGGTGGGGGTCCCCGATGATGATTGCTGCTTTCCTGTGACAATGCTCCATGTAGATGTGCTCAATAGTAGGGGGGACTTCACCTGTGATGGACTGGGCCATATCCACTTTTTATAAGATTTTTCATTCAAGGGCATTGGTGTTTTCATCCTTTCTTAGATATAGGGACCAGAATTTCTCACAATATTCCAGGTGTGGTCTGACCAATGCCTTATAAAGCCTCAGCATAACATTCTTGCTTTTATATTCTAGTCCTCTTGAAATGAATACTAACATTGCATTTGCCTTACTTACTATGACTCAACCTGCAAGTTAACCTTTAGAAAGTCCTACACTACTACTTTCAAGTCCCTTTGCACCTCTTATTTCTGAATTTATTCCCCGTTTAGAAAATTGGCTACATCTTTATTCCTTCTACCAAAGTGCATGACCATACACTTTCCACACACTGTATTCCATTCTGCCACTTCTTTGCCCATTCCCCCAATCTGCCTAAATCCTTCGGCAAACTATTTGCTCCACCTATTTTTGAATCACCCCATTTTATGATGCAAACTTAGTCACAAGACCATTGATTCCATCATTGAGATCATTAAAATTTAATATTAAAAATAGCAGACCCAACACCAAACCCTGTGGAACACCAGTCGTAAACCAGAAGGAAAAAAACTTCCTTAAATTAGGACCACTTTAAATCTTAGTAAGTGTAAACACTTCATCAAAGGGTCCAGATTTAGATTTGCTAACAGCAGCACATACAAGAATATCAAAGAAAGCGCATTGGAGATTAGACCAAAGTTGAAAAGGACATAATAGTCATGGGTGTGATTTCTGATAAGAAGTGCTATATGGCAGATTTGAAATCAGTGAGGACCCTAACAGAATAATAAATAATTAACAGCATCATTTTAGATGGAAAACAGACAGGGAAAGTAGGTGATGGGGTTACAACTGAGGCACATGAATTAAAACCAAGAAATTTAGAGGAAGTAGGAGAGAGAAAACTTGAACAAGAGAAATTTTTAACCACCTCCTGTTTCAGTCTAAGACTCCCATCTGCTTAAGTAAGACCACTGTCATTGCAATACTTGAAACAATATAATGTTCTTTAATTACTCCTGCCCACTGGCTGTGACATTTATCATTTACACGAGGCTGTTGATGGCACACATTAATTGCAGCCTCCTAGGCAACCTTGACTCATTGTAATTCACCTACAGCCAAAACAGATCCATGGCGAATGCCATCTCCTTGGCCCTACACATATCTGGAGCATCTGGACAGTAAATACACTTACATTGGACTATTGTTTATTGACTATAGTTCCAACTTCAATACTATAATTCCAAGCAAACTCATCACCAAGCTTCGAGACTTGGGAGTCAATATCTTCCTCTGCAGCTGGATCCTTGACTTCTTGTTTAATAGATCACAATAAGGACAGGCATCTACACCTTTTGCCACATTTATTCTCAACACTAGTGTTTCACAAGGTTGCATCTCAGCCCTTTACTCTACTCCCTGTACACTCCTGACTGCTTGCCAGATTCTGATCTAGCTCCATCTACAGGTTTGCAGTGATACCACTGTAGCAGCTGTATCTCAAATACAATGAATTGGAGTACAGGAAGGACAGAGCTTAGTGACACGGCATCATGACATTAACCTTTCCCACAATGTTAGCACAACAAAAAAGTTGGTCATTCACTTCAGGAAGGGGGGCTGGTGAGGTCAAAAGGGGTTGAAAGCTTCAAATTCCTAGGATTATCACCAATAGGCTGACCTTATCCAACCAGATAGACACCACAGCCAAGAAATCTCACCAATGCCACTGCTTCCTCTGGAGGCTAAAGAAATGTGGAAGGTCATTAAAACCCTCACCAATTTCTATTGATGCACCATAAAAAGTATCCTATCTGGATGCATTATAGTCTGGTATGTCAACTTCTCATTATATGACCACAAGAAATTGCAGAGTTGTCAACACATCACAGAAACAGGCCTCCCCTCCTTGGACTGTCTATTCTTCTCGCTGCCTTAGTAAAGCAGCCAGCATAATCAAAGACCCCACCCACCCCAGACATTCTTTCTTCTCCCTTTTCCATCAGGTGAAGATATAATAACCTCAAAATACCTAGCACCAGGATCAAGGACAGCTTCAAACCTGCTTTTATAAGAATGGCTCCCTAGTATGACAAATTTCATGACACACGCCAGTGATTTTAATCCTGATTATGATTCTGATAAGATGGACCGTTGGCCTCTCATTATGATCTTGCACCTTACTGTCCACCTCCACTGCACTCTTTTTCTGGCTGTTGCATATTATTCTGTATTCTGTTATTGTACTATCTTGTACTACCTCAATGAACTGTGTAGTATTTGATCTATATGAACAGTATACAAGACAAATTTTTCCACTGTACCTTGGTACATGTGACAATAAACAAATTGCAACCAATGCCAAAATATACTTTAACTTAGCAAAATCTATTCAAGGTAGTTCATAGATGGGTTACCGAACAAAAAAGAGCAAGTTAGAGAAGGAAACACAAAGATACATGACCAACATTCAGGATAAGCAAGAGACAACAAATAGAAGTGCACATACTGTAGCTCAGTTGAGTATGGATCCAGAAGGGCAAGGCCACGGAAAAAAGGGATGATGGATTTTAAAATCAAGACTAAGTGTGAGTTAATACAGGTCAGAAAGCACAGAGGATATGGGTATATAGACTTGGTGTGAGCTAAGCAACAGGAAGCCCTTGTTTGTTTCAGCATCCTCCAGGGACCAAAGTTTCTAAGACAAGCTAAATGGTTAACTGGGTGCTGTAAATTACCCTTAGTGTATGTGAATAGTGGAATGAGGATGAGATTTCTTCCGTAAACTAGAAAAATTTGCAGGGAGATAAGCGGGGAATTAGTACAGATGGGTGTACTCTGAGAGCCAGCATAAGGTAGATGGTATACCAATCATAATTCACAAGATATCTTGTGTGGAAATTTGCTTTAACTGAAGATGATAAAGAAGACCTATTTGAACCTAGTTACAGGTATTGTGATCAGTAGTAAGGAGGGTAAATGGGATGGACAAAGTAATCTCATGCTGTATTCTGATAAAGAGACTCTCGACCAAGTTCTCCATCACTTGAATATATTGATGAAATCGAGGCTTATTATATCTATTTTTCTAAAAGTTAGTCAAAAATAAAGACCTAATATATGTGCCCGTTATAAGGCCAAAGTACAGACCCATAATACTATACTCAAGAGAGATGCATACACTGGAAATCAGGATCACAACAAAATGTTGGAGGAACTCAGCGGGTCAGGCAGCACCTACGAAGGAAAATTGTCAGCAAGCTGCTTAGACGCTTCTTGACCTGCTGAGTTCCTCCAGTATTTTATACATTTTGACCCAAACTATCAGATGTTTCTCTCTTCACAGGTGCTCCTGCTCACGTACTTCTCGCATTTAATATTTTTATTTCACACTTTCAGCACTGCTCATCATAATACTTAAGCAATACAAAAACTTCTATGTCCAATTTTGCCAGGTTTCAAACATCCTTCCTGTGTAGTTCTTCCCTTCCATAAAAAGGCCTGTTAATTTTATAGGATGCCATTGCAATGTTAAACAAGATGCACTGAGGCCTTAAGTAGCAAAAAAACTATGAATTAAACATTATGTAGAAACTCAGATGTAACTGGCTTTTAAATAAGTTCAAAATAAATTATTATTATGATTTCCAAAGCCAAAAACTAAGTAACAAATTAAGTCTGAGCACAAATTATGCACAGTATAAAATGAAACAAAATGGAATTGAATATACATTAAAAAGCTAACATTTTATTAATATCCATGCAGAGCATGGTCAGAGCATAAAAATTTTAGTGGCTCAAGAGGGGGAATGAAAATTCAAAACAATAGATGCTAGAAATCTTAAGTAAAATCAGAAATGCTGGAAACACTCAGCAGGTCAGACAGGACCTGTAGGGAAAAAAATCTATGTTAATGTTTGCTGATTGACAATACCTTTGTACACAGTTAAAAGAAAAAGCTTTAAAAAATATTATTTGTTTTGAAAAGAGACAAACAAGTGAGGAACTTCATGGAGAGAGATAATGAATCAAATGAGAAAGGCTGATATCTACTTCAAGTTAAACAATATAAAATACAAATTTGCAACTCATTAGAAAGCAATAAATGTGCATATAGTTATTAAAATTTGCATGTCAATCTGTCAAATTACACTGCCTTTATGTTTTTATCGCTCCAGTAACAAACTGAATCTACTCATCTCCCACAGTAGCTTGCACAATTAAAATCTCAAAACAACTGAATTGTTAACTCAAACAGTTCAAATAATGTGCATCTTAAAGGGTTCAACAAAAAGGCCATTATTTAACTTGCAAATTAATAATCAAGCATTGTGATGTGTGAAAGCAGGGTCAAAATTTTATTTTTCCCATTGCACAGGAAACATCTTAGGATTCAGAAGCAATTAATGTGTAATTATTCAAGATTATGAATTTTAAGATTCATTTTTTCCTTGGTTGAAGGTTAATTGTGAATTCCTAATGTACTGAAAAATATTTGGAACCTTGAATTACAGTTTTTTTAAATGGTCTAACATTCAACTTTTTATAGTGTTAGAAGGAAATGACAGACTGCTACTTCAGACATACTCTAGTCATACACATTTTCCTATTTTAATTGGTATTTCATAAATAAACCATAAAGGTTTATCCTTTTAAGTCATAAATAGTACAGGTATAATTATCACACACAGCTATCTGATTGTTTTGGACTGAACGTGGTACAAATACAACATAGCAGTATCTAGCGAAGTTTAAATAAAGCAAGCTATACCTCTATTCTGGTTCCACTCATGAGCTTCCCCAAGGAGATGGGGTTCAAAGCAGTAGCCTCCCTTTAGACAGAAATAATCATCTGTGCTCAAGACCACACCATTAGGACTCTGATCTATCAGCAACCTGTATGAGGAAATATCAAAAAAAAATACTGGCAATTTGATTTCTTCCCCAAATATAATTCAAGGATCTAACAAGCATGGGTAATTTTACATGTTCAGTAGGTACTTAAAAAATGGGCTAATTTACTCTAGCATTATGATTTCTTTTTGTCTTTGAAGAGAGACATGGTAATGTTAACAGCGATAGACAAAATTTCAAAAGCTGGTAAGAGTTATCAGCGTGATTATTTTTCCATGAACTATCTTGAAAAAGCAAAATATATTTGTCTCAAAATGTAATTTCAATTTGTCCTAATAGTTAGCAACTGATGTGGAGTCACTCAAAATCTGTAATGAATTACATTTTTCTGGATTTCCTCCCCAACTACACATACAACTAAACGTAATATAAGGTATGTCACATGCAAATTGATTGAAAAGCTGTATTAACTGTTTACAGTGATAAATCAATAGTATTACTGCCAACACCAATTACCAACTTCAATTGCTTACCTGGTGCTTTTAGCTTATTCATTCCAACACAAATAACTTTAAATGAATAGACTACCCCTGTGACAGACAACACCAAATGACTATTCAGCATCAAAGCATCCCTTTACCGGTGTGCTATTAACAATAAATCAGGAGACATGAAGATATGAAAGCAACACAGTAATACTATGTCATGGAAATTCTATTTTTCAAAAAGTTGAAATAATCAGTTACAACACCACAGATTGATCAAGGAATTTTGCAGATTGGAATGTGCTCATTAATTTCAGACCAGAGGCTGAAAATTCAAGTGAAAAGAATTCTCTAACATTTTGGTTCTGCAATTAATAGATAAATCTGGAAATAACGGTTGCAAGAAAAAGTTTTTGAACCCTTTTCAGTTTCCTGGTTTTCTGCATTAATAATTCATAAAATGTGGTCTGATCTTCATCTAAGTCACAATAATGGACAAACACAGTCTGCTTAAACTAATAACACACAAACAATTGTATTTCTTCTCGTTAATACTGAGTACAACATTTAAACAAACAGTCTAGGTTCAAAAAAGTATGTGAACCTCTGGGGTAATGCCCTGTACAAAAGCTATTTGGAGTCAGGTGTTCCAATCAATGAGATGAGATTGGAGGTGCGGGTTGTAGAGCTGCCCTACCCTATATATTAAAAAGTGACACACAAAGTCAGGTTAATGACAGAGCCTGCTCTTCTCAAGAAAGATCTGTATATGTGCACTTTGCCTCGATCAAAACTTTCAGAGGACCTTAGAAGATTTGTAGAGAGGCATGAAACTGGAAAAGGCTACAAAAGCATTTCTAAAGACCTGAGTGTTCACCAGTCGACAGTAAGAGAAATTGTCTGCACAGAGGAACCACTGCTCTCCAAAAAAACATTGCTGCATGTCCCAAGTTTGCAAAAGACCTGGATGTTCCACAATGTTCTGTGAACTTTTTGGCAGAAATGCACACCGCTATGTTTGGAGGAAAAAGGGCACTGCACACAAACACCAAAACCTCATCCCGACTGTGAAGCGTGGTGGAAGGAGCATTATGGTTTGGCTGCTTTGTTGCCTCAGGGCCCGGAAAGCTTGCAATCATTGAGGGAATAATGAATTCAAAATTGTATCAAGACATTTTACAGGAGAATGTCATGGTAGTGGCCTGTCAGCTGAAGTTTAACAGAAGTTGGATGATGCAACAAGACAATGATCCAAAAGATAGATAGATATACTTTATTACTCCCGAGGGAAATTTGGTTTTGTTACAGCCGCACCAACCAAGAAGAGAGCGTAAATATAGCAATACCAAAACCACCAACAATCAAACAGCAAAGTGCAAACTATGCCAGATGGAAAATAAGCCAGAACCAGTCTACTGGCTCAGGGTGTCTGACCCCCCACGGGAGGAGCTGCACATTTGATGGCCACAGGCAGGAACAACCTCCCGTGCCGCCCAGTGTTGTAAGTCCAACAGTAAAAAGTTCAATATCTAGTCTGCAAACACGTTCCTCAATCGTAATATGACCTGGATTGCACCATCTGTTGTTAACCAGATCAGTAAGCACCCAACTCCTTTACGCTTACCACTCTCAGTGCACTTCCGGTCAGCCGGAACGGTATTACCCACCAAACTCCTCTTCTCCATAAGTCTCTGTTGTCTCGACCCGGTCCTCCTTCCTCGACTTTGTGATCCCCCTCTGCACCCTCTGTGTGTTTTCCTCCGGATTTCAGCAGGGGTGTCCGCCGCTCTGTTCGCTAAACCGGCCGGCATTAGCTGGAATACACAATGCGACCTTGCTTCTGTCCCGCGTGTCCGGATGTAACCATTTCCAGCGCTAAAAAAAACCCAAATAAAACTCTCTCTACCAGCATGTTAGAGAGGGTGCAGCTTCGATGTGTTACCGTGAGGAAAAAAACACAAGAGTAAATCAACAGCAGAATGGTTTAAAAAGAAAAAAAATCGTGTTTAGAAATGCAAGTCAGAGTCCAGACCTTAACCCAATTGAGATGCTGTGGCATGACCCGAAGAGGGCTGTTCGTGCAAGGTATCCCATAAATACTGATGAACTGAAACAGTTTTTTTAAAATGGAGGAATGGTCTAAAACTCCTCTTCACCATTGCGCATGTCTGATCAACAGCTATAGGAAACAGTTGATAAAGGTTATTGCTGCTAAAAGAGCTTCTACCAGTTATTACATACAAAGGTTCATACACTTTTTCCAACGTGGACTGTGAATGATTAAACAATGTGTTCAATAAAGACATGAGAAGTACAATTGTTTTGTGTGTTATTAGTTCAGGCAGATTGTATTAATTGTGACTACATTTTATGAGTAATTAATGCAGAAAGGGTTCACAAACCTTTTCTTGCAACAGTATAACAAATACTCAAGAGAAATTCCCAAATCTGCTTTGAATGCAATAAATGATTGAATCTCAAACACCAGGAAATCTGCAGATGCTGGAATTTAAGGCAACACACATAAAAGTTGCTGGTGAACGCAGCAGGCCAGGCAGCATCTATAGGAAGAGGTACAGTCGATGTTTCGGGCCGAGACCCTTCGTCAGGACTAACTGAAAGAAGAGATGGTAAGAGATTTGAAGTGGAAGGGAGAGGGGGAGATCCAAAATGATAGAAGACAGGAGGGGGAGGGATGGAGCTAAGAGCTGGAAGGTTGATTGGCAAAAGGGATATGAGAGGATCATGGGACAAGGCCTAGGGAGAAAGAAAGGGGAAGGGGGAAGCCCAAAGGATGGGCAAGGAGTATAGCGAGAGGGACAGAAGGAGAAAAAGGAGAGAGAAAAAAAATAATAATAAATAAATAACGGATGGGGTACGAAGGGGAGGTGGGGTATTAATGGAAGTTAGAGAAGTCAATATTCATGCCATCAGGTTGGAGGCTACCCAGACGGGATATAAGTTGTTGTTCCTCCAACCTGAGTATGGCTTCATCTTGACAGTACAGGAGGCCGTGGATGGACATATCAGAATGGGAATGGGACGTGGAATTAAAATGTCTGGCCACTGGGAGATCCTGCTTTCTCTGGCGGACAGAGCGTAGGTGTTCAGCGAAACAGCCTCCCAGCCTGCGTCAGGTCTCGCCAATATATAGAAGGCCGCATCAGGAGCACCAGACGCAGTATATCACCCCAGCCAACTCACAGGTGAAGTGGCGCCTCACCTGGAAGGACTGTCTGGGGTGTCGCCTCACGTGATATACTGCATCCAGTGCTCCCGATGCAGCCTTCTACATATTGGCGAGGCCCAGCACAGGCTGGGAGACCGTTTCGCTGAACTTCTACGCTCTGTCCGCCAGAGAAAGCAGGATCTCCCAGTGGCCGCACATTTTAATTCCATGTCCCATTCCCATTCTGATATGTCTATCCACAGCCTTCTCTACTGTCAAGATGAAGCCATACTCAGATTGGAGGAACACCAGCTTATATCCCGTCTGGGTAGCCTCCATCCTGATGGCATGAGCACTGACTTCTCAAACTTCCGTTAATGCCCCACCTCCCCCTTGTACCCCATCCGTTATTTATTTATTTTTTATTATTATTAATTTTTTTTCCCCCTCTCTCTCCTTTTTCTCCCTCTGTCCCTCTCACTATACTCCTTGCCCATCTTCTGGGCTTCCCCCTCCCCCTTTCTTTCTCCCTAGGCCTCTTGTCCCATGATCCTCTCATATCCCTTTTGCCAATCAACTTTCCAGCTCTTGGCTCCATCCCTTCCCTCTCCTGTCTTCTCCTATCATTTCGGATCTCCCCCTCCCCTTCTCAAATCTCTTACCATCTCTTCTTTCAGTTAGTCCTGACAAAGGATCTCAGCCCGAAATGTCGACTGTACCTCTTCCTATAGATGCTGCCTGGCCTGCTGCGTTCATCACCAATTTTAATGACTGAATCTCCTTAGTTCTCAAAAAAAATTTTCAAAGAATCACTGGTCCGTTTAAAGAAATTCCTCCAGAATATCTGCCTGAAATCACTTGGTTTCATTTTGAAACTATTATTTCCAATTCTGGACCTCTGACAAGGGAAAACATCCTCTTTCTATCTAGCTATCCTGTAAAGTAATTCCAGTGTGTTGTATGTCTCACTGTAGTCATCTTTCGCTCTTTTAAGCTCTACTGAAGGGGGCCAGTATCTTAAACTTTCCTCATTTGACACACCTGTCACCCGCAGGAACCAATCTGGTAGTATTTATCTGCACTCCCTCTATTGCAATTATATTCTTTATAATTATGGTCTACATAATTATAGTAATATATATTATTGCCACTCTTTCTTAAGGGCCACTTTACAAAAAAAAATCCCCTTTTCAAGGCACACTATAAATCTATCTATTGAATTCCCAATAAATATTGATGTTTCGCTCTTCCTCCATCTCTCCTGTGCAGATGTGTCATGCTCCCAATTCTGCTTGTACTCTCCTGAAGAGCCAACACCTTTACCAATATCCAAAAGGGAAATTTAAAAAAAAAACTGCAGTCTGAAATAAAAACAGAAAATGCTGGAACATCCAGCAGGTCAGGAAGCATCTGTGAAAAGAGAAACAGAGTTAATATACCAGGTCAGAGAATCTTCATAAGAAACAGGAAGAAAGATTAATAAGAACAATTTTAAGTTACAGAGGTGGCAGGGGGAATAGACGAACCAAAGGGAATATTTTTATAGTGTAAATCAAGGTCAAAGGCATATTAGGGCAGTAAAAGAGTAATTATGCTCTTTGTGTTACATGTTACCAAAAAGTAGGGTAAGACTTGCCCAAGATCAGGTTGCAATTAAAGGGCAGAACTAATATCACATATAGCAGGAGCAGCCAGTTCTCATACAGGCAGAACTGTCCTGGGCGCCATACACTAATGTAATCACGAGGAAGGCATGACAGCAACTCTTCATGAGTTTGGTATGTCACCACAGACTACAAATTTCTATTGTATGCTCAAGAGCATTCTGACTGGTTGCATCACAGCCTGGTACAGAGGCTCCAAAGCACAAGATTACAAGAAACTGCAGAGTTTCAGCACAGGCACAGACCTCCCCACCAAAGGATATCTTCAACAGGCAGCATCTTAAGATGGCAGCATCCATCATTAAGGAACCTCACCATCCAGGATCTGTCCTCTTCTCATTCTCTACATGTGTTCTACTGTCGATGAAGAGGTACGAGAACGTCAAGACCCAAACTTAATGAATTAGGAACAGCTTCCTCCACTCACTCCACCATCAGATTTCTAAACAGTCTACAAATGTTACCTCATTGTTCTTATTTTGTGCCATTTATTTTGTAATTGATAGTGCTGACCACATTAGCTAAAGCTGGAAAAACTGAGTCTGGAGGACTTCAACATGTTTATACAGAAGGTGGGGTGTTCAGTGGGCTTGCAGTGAACACTCTGTAACAGTGCATAAAACACACAGAGAAATTTCAGATTGGGAGTGGAATGAAAAGTTAAAATGGTAGGTAACTATAGCTTAGGATCACTCCTATGAACAGAATTTAAGCATTTTGTAGAGTGATTAACTAGCACACGTTTGGTTTCTCCAACAGAGGGGACAACATTGTGAATGGCAAATGCAGAACACTAGACTGGAAGAAGTGTAAGTGAATCACTGCTTCACCTGCAAATACTGTTTGGGAAGGGAAGAGATGAAAGTGTAAGTATTGTATCTCATATGGCTAACAGGTCAGGTCCTCATGACCTGACCTGAAGTATAATTGGTCACCTGCAGCACAGAAGTGTGATCAGCTGGACCAGAATTTTTTAAATTATTATTATTCACTCAATGAACGTGAGCTTTGCAGGCTGAGCCAGCATTTAAAGGTCCACCCCTAATTTCCCTTGAGAAGGTGTGGTGAGCTGGCTCCTCAAACCACTACAATCCTTGACGTGCCTATGCCCAAAATGCAGTTGGAAAGGCAGTTCCAAGATGTTGCCCAGTGACAGAGAAGATACAGTTATATACATTTCCAAGTCAGATGCAGCTTAGAGGGCTACTTCTGATGGTATTCCCATACTTTTGCTGTTCTTGTCCTTCTTGCTGGTATAGGTTGTGGGTTTGGAAGTCAGTGTTTAAGAAGTCTTGGTGAGTTTTTGCAGTGCATCCTGTAATCTCTAGACATTGCTGCTACTGTAGATTGGTGAAGTGAAGTGAGTGAACAGTTGTGGATGAGGTGCCTTTCAAGGCTGCTATATCCCACATGATGTCAAGCTGCCTGGGAGCTGCTGAAGCTGCACTCACCCTGGTTAGTGCAATTCCATCCCACTCATGACTTGAGCCTTGTTGATGGTTAACAAGGCTCCGGGGTATTAGGAGATGACTTATTCAATGAACATTTCTTGGCTCTGACCATCTTTTGTAACCACATTTTGCATATGGTTACTCCAGTTCAGCTTCTGACCAATGGAAACTGCCAGGAAACTGACAGTAAGGGATTCAGTGATGGTAATGTCATTGAATGTCAGGGGATGAAAGCTGAATCCTTTCTTGTTGGATATAGTTATTGCCTTGTATCTGACAGAGTATCATTATGGATACACGTCCAAAAATAAGAAATTTGGAAGAGAATCTGTTATTGGATATTTGTATCCTACAGAGAATATTAGAATCATAGTCTAAGTAACCATAAATTTTGGAAACAATTCTGGCATTACAGTGCACAAATTTGAAACTATAAACTTGCATCAAGCTTTCAGAGAAAATCCAACCATTAATAAATTTAATCCTTTTGGCCTAATCAAATAACTTCAGTTATCTTTAAGCTAATTAGATATATATTTCAAAATATTCTACATGAACAAATTAAAATAAATCACTCTGGTATTATCTCAAGCATGGTTGAAATAAAGTTTCATTTTGATGTTATAATACTATATTAAAAATTCATTTGAACATATTTATGTCAACAAAAACAAAATATAAATGACCTGGGTGAAAACATGGATAGATGAGTTAGTAAGTTCACAATGATACAAAGATTAGTGGCATTATGGATATAGCCAGATATAAATCAATTCCCGATATGGGCAGAGAAATGGCAGATAGAGTTTAATTTGCTCTATTATGAGGTGTTGCACTTTGGGAAATCAAATATATAGGGACAGTGTACTGTAAATAGAAAGATCCTTAACAGTGTTGATGTACAGAGGGATCCTAGGGTCAAAGTCCATAACTCCTTGAAAGTGCATGCACAAGTTGTTTTGAGTCATAAAGAAGGAATAGGAAGGGCTTCCCTTTATTAGATGGGGCATTAAGTTCTAGAGTCAAGAAGTTATGTTGCAGCTTTGTTAAGCTTCAACTGCAGTATTGCATTCAATTTTGGTCATCCCACTATGGGAAGGATGAGGAGGCTTTGGACAGCATGCAGAAGAGGTTTACCATGATACTGTCTAGATCAGAGGTTGCACAAAACTGTTTTGTCTGAAGCAGCAGAGGCTGAGGATAATAACATTATAAAATGAATAGATTATCAGTTGGTATCTTTCTCCCCCTGGAGTCAAAATGTCTAATACTTAAATGAGAAGGGTAACTTCAAAGAACATGTACAGGGCAAGACCATTCTCCTGCACCCCCCCCCCCACACACACACACACAAAATGGTGGCTGCCCAGATAGTGCAACCAGAGGCCAATAAAATAGAGGCTCTTAGATAGACACATGAATGTGGGTGAAAACAGGGATATGGGCATTTTGTAGGCAGAAGGGATTAGCTTTAGGCATACAATTACTAGTTTAGTTCAGTACAATATTGCAGGCTGAAGGGTTGTTCCTATACTGTGCTGTTCTATGTTCTAATACTGAAGTTTATCCAGACCAAAATACTCTTTCAGATAACTAACAGATTACACATCCTATTCAATAGATGCAGATTTCTCCAAGTGCAAGCAGTTAAACCAATAAAACAATTAGATTTTTTTTTTGAAACCAACGAATGCATTTCAAACAACTGGAACAAACTTACCGTGATAGTGTAGATTTTCCAGAGCCTGGAGGACCTCGCATAAATATAAGCAGTTTATCTCCAACACCTGGATTTGTAAGTTGCTCTGCCTGTTGATATTGCTGACACAAACTGGGCTTTAACATAATCTGCTGGTGCGTGGTATTTTCGTGTGGGCCATAGTTGTGAAAATATCTAGACTGTATCATACAGTTAGTAATAGGCTGTGTCTGCAAAATATTACTCTCATTTTTTCTCGAAAATGCTATAATGTTAGCATCATCAATGTAACTATTACTTAGTAGTGTTTGGTCATATGAAAAAGGAGGTAGCCCACGTGGTAAGACATTGCATCTTTGATCAGCAAGTGGTGCATTGAACCTTGGCAAGGGAGGTCCTTGAGGACCTATGAAAGTCTGTGGTTGGTTCCACTGAGATCTTGCAGGGGCTAGCGTGTCATTCCAATGTACTGAATAGGGGTATTCAGTTGTTAAAATTTGTGAATGTGGGTCACTTAATATTCTAGATGTATGTTGCACACCTGCAATTCTTCTGCAAGCCTTAATAGTTGTATTTAATCTATTATTCATCATATCTTCATTTTCTGCTGAACCTTGTGGATAATCCACAGATCCATTTGCAAGCAATTCAGTCTCACTTTCAATCTTTTCCAATTCTTGATAAAATAACTTTAATTCATTTTCAATTTCAGATGGGTTTCCAGGCACAGTAATACTATTCTTCTCTTTAGATGGTGTAGTGTCCTCATTGAATATAGAAGCAGCTGACAGTTCTTTCTCTTTGTTATCTCCCTGCAAATTCTGATTGCTGTGTGGTGTAGGACCATCAGTTTCAGTTTGTTGGTGAGCACCATCTGTTTTTTCCTTCATAGTCAGTTCAGAGTTGCTTTCAATTTCCGTAGTAGTGGTCTCTGTTTTTTGTCTTTTAGAACTTGGACTACTTTCTCCATCACTCAATTCGAAAGACTCTGTATTAACCTCAGAACCAGGCATCTACAAACATGAATGATGGTTAAAAAGTGGAAACAAGTTTCTACTGAGTATTATCTTATAAGATGTAACTTATAAACTGTATAAATAGAAGCTTATAATTACTCACTGCCCAACAAAAAAGGAAGAACTTTCTAAATGTGAAAAATTAGTGCTATTTCAGTTTAAATCAATCATTTGCACAAAAAACTGTTGAAGGAACAGCTTGAATGCTTGAATGCACGAAGCCAAACTCTTCAAATTTTTATTTTTCAAATTTGAAATTATTCTGATTTCAAGATAATTTATTCTCCTTTCATTCCTTAATTAGTAAAAGGATATTTTTTTCAATTCTTAAATTTCAATCTCATGGGCAATTTGTTCATGTTTCAAACTGTCAGGAAATATACATTTTATTTTGAATCAGGTTACCATTTCAAAGTTCAAAGTAAATTTATTCTCAAAATATATATATGTCACCATATACATCCCTGAGAGTACTTTTCTTGTGGGTAATCACAGTAAGTACAAGCAGCACAATAGAATCAATGAAAGGTTGCACACAACAGGATGGACAACAATGTGTGAAAAAAAAACCCCAACAAACCGCAAATACAAAAAGAGGGGGGGGAAAAGAAATAATGAAAAATAAATAAACAATAAATATGGAGATGAGTTAAACAGTCCTTGAAAATAAGTCCACAGGCTGTGGGAACAGTTCGGTGATGGGAGAGTGAAGTTATCCCCTCTGTTTCAAGAGCCTGATGGTTGAGGGATATTAACCGTTTCTGAACCTAGTGGTGAACCTTCTTCCTGATGGCAGCAGAGAGAGTATGGCCTCGATGGTGGGTGTCCTCACTAATGTGTGCTGCTTTCCTGTGACAGCATTCCATTTAGATTTGCGCAGTAGTGGGGAGGGCTTTACCTGTGATGGACTGGGCTGTATCCATATTTTGTAGGCTTTACCGTACAAGAGCATTGGTGTGTCAGAGTTTTAGATGCCAACTTATCTTCACAAACTTATTAGAAAGTAGAGGCAATGCCGGGCCTTCTTCGTAATAGCACTTATGTGCTGGACCCAGGACAGATCCTCTGAAATAATAACACCGAGCAACTTAAAATTGCTGACCCTTTCCACCTCTGATCCCTCAATGAGGACTGGCTCATGGACCTCCAGTTTCCTCCTCCTGGAGTCAATAATCATCTCTCTGGTCTTGCTCACACTGAGTGAGAGATTGTGTTATGGCACTACGCAGCTAGATTTTCAATCTCTCTCCTATATACTGATTTGTCACCACCTCTGATTTGTCAAACAACAGCGGTGTCGTCAGCAAATTTAAATATGGTATTGGAGCTGTGCTAACCTCATAGTCATAAGTAAAAAGCAAGCAGAGCAGGGGGGTGGGAAGTACACAGCCTTGTGATGCTGAGAGAGATTTTGGAGGTGATGTTGTTGCTAATTCAAACTGACTGGGGTCTGTAGGTAAGGAAATCCAGGATCCAGTTACACAAGGAGGTACTGAGGCCTAGGACCTGAAGTTTATTGATTAACCTTGAGGGATTTCAAAAAGTAAATACTTCTTGCTCTGCTATGAATTCTGCACCTGCTCTGCAACTGAAAGTCAGGTAAGCACAAGACAGGTTATTAGTTTAGCAATTTATTTTGATTATTAGAAGTCAGTTAGAATAGATGCTAAAATACAGGTAACCAGACATGTTTAAACACAGTAGTTAAACTAGCTAGAGTTAAAATAGAATTGCTTCTTTCCATCATGTATGTTGCCGACACCAAGCCCTGATGACTTATTAATTAATCTACATGCGGAGTGAATACAAATATCATCTTCAAAATTTAAAAAAAAAGCAGAAATGCAAAGCTTCCTTTTACCAAACATGTTCTGCTATACAACGAAACAAAATTCTAGATTAATTAGGTCAGACAACACCTACAGAGGGAGGGAAGAAGAGTTTAGGTTCTATTGTTCCTTCACTTTTAAGACTACAAATAGCCAGAGCTATGCTAGTTAAAGGGTTAAAGATTGTAAAGAAAGTGAGGGGAATGAAGGAGATAACAAAAGGCAAGGTCTTCCTGCTGAAGGGTCTCGGCCTGAATCATCAACTGTACTCTTTTCCATAGATGCCACCTGGCCTGCTGAGTTCCTCCAGCATTTTGTGTGTGTTACTTACAGTAATGGTAACTTGATTCAAATAAAAAATCATATTTCTTGCCAGTTTGAAACATACCAAAATTACCCATGAGTTTAAAATTCAGAAAATTCAATATGCATTTTTTCATTTTTACACAATCAAGGAATTAAAGGAGAATTTCTGAATAACTTCCAAGTTTGAAAAGTTTGGTGACATGATCTATCCGAATAAGGTCTATGTTCATGCAAATTAATTTAAATTGCTAAAATATGCAATGATGTTAGAAAGCTGAATTAAAAATTGCAGAAACACTGTCAGGATTTGATCAACGCAATGTTGGGTCTTGAAGCCTGTAATTCACATGGTTAGAGGAGGCATTATGTTAATGTAGATGTAAAGGGAAAATGCAATGTTTTGGAAGTTTTTAAATACAGGAAACTGAAACACAAGAGATTCTGCACAAACGAGCAACACACATCAAAGTTGCTGGTGAACGCAGCAGGCCAGGACACATTCTGCACATGCTGGAAGACTTAAATAACACACAAAATGCTGTGGGAGCTAAGCAGGATAGGCAACATCTACGGAGAGAAATTAACCTTGATGAATGTTGCCTGATCAGCTCAGTTCTCCCAGTATCCTATTATAGGAAATTGAAAACTAAGTCATGCTGAGGGCACAAATGTCTGCAATGACGCACATGCATACAAATTGGCAAAAGAATGGCAGGTGGCATATAGAGGGGAAATTCGAGGTTAGTAGTTGAATGGAAGGATCCTAAAAAGAGGTTGGGGTAGGTGCTGTTGTACATCAGACAAAGACAGTAGGAAGAGAGATTAATAGATTTTTGGATAATAAAAGGGAAGCAAGAAATATAGAATTAGTGCAGGAAAGTGGTGTCAAGGTAAAAGGTCAATAATAACCTCACTGCGTGGCAGTGCAGGCACGACAGACATTAAATGAGCAGTTCTGTTTATTTATGTATTATTGTGTAATCTGAACAGTTCTGAATTCTTCACTCAAGGATTTTCTTGCCAGCTACGGTGCAGGAAGGTTCATTATATTAATTCCTGTGATGAGGTGTTTATCCTCAAACTTGTGAGGAGGGAAAACTCAGCAGAATTAGTTGATGCATCCATGAGTTTAGGAAAATAAAGAGGTAATATCACTGGAATATGGAGTTTGACAGGAGATATCTATATCCTTGGTGGAAGAATATAGTACAGGTTGAGAATCTTTCATCCAAAATGCTTGGAACGAAGTGTTTTGGATTTCAGTATAAGCGGTAGCTTTTCTATGTTTCTATGAGATAGTTTAGGAGCACCATCATTTCCAACTCTGAATTTATGCGCTTCTGGTAAGCAGTCTTTGTCTTACACTTGTTCATCACATGTGTACTGATGCAGCCATTCAGCATGTTAGATTTTCATCAGTGACAATCTTGGCAAACTCATCAATGAATTTCTTTGCTGCTTCATGATCAGCAAATGCTTTAATCCTTAAAATTTAATGCCATGCCTTTTCTTAAATTTCTGCAACCAGCCAGATGAGTATTCACACCTTCAATTTTCAGTTCATCGTATAGATCTTTCCTTGTTTCCTGATCAGTACACCGATAAGTGGCATATGTTCACTCCAACATGGACAAGTCACTCTTTCCATACACAATTGAGATCCTCACTCATTTCTCATTAACTTCTGTTCATTACATATGTGAGGTCACTTCTCAGAAGCGCCTGTAGTGCACAAAGACCTGCGCATAACCCGGGAACCTTCCAAGCACTTTGTGGAATTTACCAGTTGCGACATCATGTCAGAACTCAAAAAAAATTTTGAATTTTGGAGTTCGTGAATTTTCGAAATTTAGATAAGGGGTACTCAACCTATATTATGGTCTAAAGATATAGAGCTTAGCACTTGTGAATAACAAGGCTAACATATATTGTTGAACCATAGAGAACGATTAAAGCTCATGGGCAATACATGGAAAATGGAACATTCCAATAAATCTCAATATTAGCTCCAAGCTCAAAAGAACTGAGACCAATGATCAGGCTGGCAAACCAAAAGCAACAACAAAGCGATCTGCTTATCCCAACACAGGTGCTTTCTAACTTGCAGAGTAAAGGTTTCAACAACTTTCTGTTTAATTTCCGATCAGCCCTGATACTATACTGGTGGTAGGCTGTTAGAATGTACTTACTGAATCTTTTATGTGTTAGAAACAGATAAAAGGAGGAATAGAACTGAAGTGATAAGTAACTTAACAGTGCACTTTATAAACAACCAAACACGAGGAAATCTGCAGATGCTGGAATTTGTATCTCTTCCTAGAGGTGCTGCCTGGCCTGCTGCGTTCACCAGCAACTTATATGCGTGTTGCTTATAAACAACCAATGTAGTTTTCAATCACCAATTACTGACAAATCAAGATCTTTTGAAGTGTGAAAACCACAGTGAATAAGACGTCTCAAACAAACAAAATGCATATATTTTCTTCACGGATAATCTATGAAAGACATAGACTTCGACGTCTGATACAAGGAACTTTGAGGCCATGGCCCAACTAAAACAGAAGAAACGTAGTATTCCTGGACTTGGTTTCCTCAAAGCAGATTCATCTTTTCCAGTCAGTTTCCCTGTAAAGCAACGCGAACGAGAACTACAATCACATATTACAAAATTCTTAGCTAATTCTGAAGTACGTTGTGTTTATAATCCTGGAGCACTGGGGCGTCGTAACAAGGCCAAAGATTCATCCTTTCACATCAACATTTCTGTTTTCAACCAAATAAGCTAAAACAACAACAACAACAATAACATAACACAGAACGGATCAACGGTAAACTCACCGTTACTAAGACAAGTTTATGTGTGAAAATCCTTTCTTTTTAAAAAACAGCCTTTTATAACATTGCTCAAATTCGACGTATCACAACGGAAAATGGCCGACCTGTCATCGTCATTCGTCAACAGCATGCTGGGAGTTGTAGTTCACTCACAACACTGTGTCAATGAGCATGCTAATCAGCCATGCTGCTAAACTCTACAGATATAAGAGCCTGCAGGTGCTGGAATCTGAAGCAACAATCTCCTGAAGGAACTCAGCAGATCAAGCATCATCTGTGGGGAAAATTAACTGTTGATGTTTCAGGTCAAAACCCTGCATTAATCTTGAGTTTTTCCAATAGATTTAAATTTAAAGTAAAATTTATTATCAGAGTCACCCCATACAGCCCTGAGATTCTTTTAATACTTAGCAAATCCGTAGAACAGTAACTGTGAACAGGACCAATGGACAACAAACTATGCAAATAGAAATATAAATAAATGTGCTCAGTGTTTGGGAGGGACTGCGCCGAATTCAGTACTTTTTGTAGGATTTTCTGCTCAAAGACAGGCCTCCATACTATCTGGTAGTGACCACCACCATCTCCTTCACCATAGCGATGGATAGGGATAAGAGCAGACAATTTGGGAAAACATTTAATTAGGGTAGGAGGAAATATGGTGCTATTAGGTAGGAACTTGGGAGCATAAATTGGGACCAGATGTTCTCAAGGAAATGCACTGCAGAAATGTGGCAAATGTTCAGGGAACATTTGCATGGAGTTCTGCAAAGGTATGTTCCATTGTGGCAGGAAAAGGATGGTAAAGTTAAAGAACCATGGTATACAAAGTATGTAAAAAATCTAGCTAAGAAAAAGAGAAAAAGCTTATGAAAGGTTCAAGAAACTAGGTATTATTAGAGCTCTAGAAAATTACAAGGTTGCTAGGAAGGAGCTTAAGAATGGAATTAGGAGAGCCAGAAGGGGCCATGAGAAGGTCCTGGTGGGCAGGATTAAGGAAAACCTCACAGCATTCTACAAGTGAAGAGCAAGAGGATGAGGTGTGTGAAAATAGGACCAATCAGGTGTGATAGCGGAAACCTATGCATGGAATCAGAGGAGGTAGCAAAGGTAATTAGTGAATACTTTGCTTCAGTATTCACCAGGGAAAAGGACCTTGGCAATTGTGGGGATGACTTACAGCGGACTGAAATGCTTGAGCATATAGACTTTAAGAAAGAGGATGTGCTGGAGCTTTTGAATAGCATTAAGTTAAGTACATCACTGGAACCGGATGAGGTATACCCCAGGCTACTGTGGGAAGCAAAGGAGGACATTGCTGAGCCTCTTGCGATGATCTTTGTATCATCAATAGGGAAGGAAGAAGTACCAGAGCATTGGAGGGTTGCGAATGTTGTTCCCTTGTTCAAGAAAGTGAGTAGAGATAACCCAGGAAATTATAGCCCTGTGAGTCTGACTTCAGTGGTGGGCGAGTTGTTGGAGAAGATCCTGAGAGGCAGGATTTATGAGTATTTAGAGAGACATAATATGATTAGGGATAGACAGCATGGCTTTGTCAGGGGAAAGTCGTGCCTTACAAGTCTGATTGAATACATTGAGGATGTAACAAAACACATTGATGAAGGTAGAGCAGTGGATGAAGTGTATACCGATTTCAATAAGGCATTTGATAAGGTTCCCCATGCAAGGCTCCTTAAGAGAGTAAGGAGGCATAGGATCCAAGGAGACCTTGCTTTGTGGATCCAGAATTGGTTTGCCCACAGAAGGCAAAGGGTGGTTGTAGATGGTTCCTATTCTGCATGGAGGACGGTGACCAGTGGTGTTTCACAGGGATCTGTTCTGGGACCCCTCCTCTTTGTGATTTTTATAAATGGCCTGGATGAAGAAGTAGAAGGGTGGGTTAGTAAGTTTGCTGGTGACACAAAGGTTGGAGAAGTCGTGGATAGTCTAGAGGGTTGTCAGAGGTTACAGTGGGACATCGGTAGGATGCAGAACTGGGCTGAGAAGTGGCAGATAGACTTCAGCACAGATAGGTGTGAAGTGGTTCATTTTGGTAGGTCAAATTTGAATATTGTATTAATGGTAAGATTCTTGGCAGTGTGGAGCATCTGAGAGATCTTGTGGTCCATGTCAATAAGACGCTCAAAGCTGCTGTGCAGCTTTGTTCAGAAGGTGTATGGTGTGTTGGCATTCATCAACTATGTAATTAAGTTCAAGAGCCGTGAGGTAACGTTACAGCTATCTAAGAACTTAGTTAGACCCCACTTGGAGTACTGTGTTCAGTTCTGGTCACCTCATTACAGGAAGGATGTGGATATTATAGAAAGAGTGCAGAGGAGATTTACAAAGATGTTGCCTGGATTGGAGAGCGTGCCTTATGAGAATAGATTGTGAACATGGTCTTTTCTCCTTGGAGCGGCAGAGGATGAGAGGTAGCTTGATAGAGGTGTATAAGATGATGAGAGGCATTGATCATGTGGATAGCTTGAGGTTTTTTCCCAGGGCTGAAATGGCTAACACGATAGGGCGTAGTTTTAAGGTGCTCAGAAATAGGTACAGACGAGATGTCAGGGGTAAATTTTTCACACAGAGAATAGTGGGTGTGTGGGATGAACTGCCGGCAGCACTGGTGGAAGCAGATACAATAGGGTCTTTTAAGAGCCTCTTAGATAGGTACATGGAGCTTAGAAAAATAGAGGGCTATGTGCTAGGGAAATTCTAAGCAGTTTCTAGAGTAGGTTACATGGTCAGCATAGCATTGTGAGCCAAAGGGCTTGTAACGTGCTGTAAATTTCTATGTTCTATGTTCTAATACAACCAGTAAGCACACTTTCCACTGCACATCTAAAGAAGTTTGCCAAGGTTTTTGATGATGTGCCAAATCTCCGCAGACTCCTGAGGAAGTAGAGACACTGTCCTGCATTCTTTGCAATTATATTTACATGATGGGTCCAGGACATGCCCTCTGTGATAGTGACATCCAGGTTACTGAACCTCTCCACCTCTGATCCTCTGATGATTACTGGCTCATGGATCTCTGGTTTTCCTCTCCTGAGGTCTACAATCAGTTCCTTGGTGTTATTGACATCGAGTGAAAGGTTGTTGTTATTACATTATATAGCCATATTTTCAATCTGCCTCCTGTATGCTGATTCATCGTCATCTTTGATACAGCCAACAACAGTGGTGTCATCAGCAAACTTGTATATGATGTTGAAGCTGCATTTAGCCATACATAGGTGTAAAGCGAGTAGAGGAGGGAGCTAAGCACACATCCCTGTGGTGCTTCTGTCCTGATGGAGATTGTGGAGGAGATGTTTTTACCAATCCGAACTGATTGGGCCGGGGGTCTATAAGTGAGGAAATCCAAGATCCAATTGCACAAGGGGTATTGAGGCCCACGTACTGGAGTTCACTGATTAGTTTTGAGGGGATGTTGATATTTAATGCTGAGCTGTAGTCGATAAAGAGCATCCTGATGTACGCATCTTTGCTGTCCAGATGTTCCGGGGTTCTGTGAAGGGCCAGTGAGATGGCATCCACTGTAGATCTGTTGCTTCTGTAGGCAAATTGCAGGGATCCAAGTTGGCACTCAGAGAGAAGCTGATATGCTTCAACATCAGCCTCTCAAAACACTTCATCACTGTGGATGGAAGTGCCACTGGGTGATAGTCATTGACACAATTTTCTTGGGCATCGGTATGATTGCAGCCTGCTTGAAGCAGGTGGGTACCACATACTGCTGGAGCAAGAGGTTGAAGATATCCGTGAATACACCAGCCAGTCGGTCAGCACAGGTCTTCAGTACTCAACCAGATACTCTATCTGGACTGCTTTCCTTGGATTCACTCTCTTGAAGGCAGCCCGCACATCACCTTCAGATACTGAGACCAAAGGATCATTGGGAGAGGTGGGGGTGGTGATGGTTCCTCCCTGTTCTGGTGGTCAAAATGAAGATTTAGATTCACTCACTTATCATATATATATCAAAACACACATCGAAATATGTCATTGGTGTGAACAACCAACACAACCCAAGGCAGCCTGCCAGTGTCGTAAACACAAAATACTCTGCAGATGCTGGGGTCAAAGCAACACTCACAACACGCTGGAGGAACTCAGCAGATCGGGCAGCATCTGTGGAAACGATCAGTCAACGTTTTGGGCTGGAACCCTTCGTCAGGACTGAAGAGGGAAGGGGCAGAGGCCCTATAAAGAAGGTGGGGGGAGGGTAGGAATGAGACTGTGTTACCATGCATTCTGGTGCCAACCTATCATGCCCCACAATCTTCAGCAGAACAACACAACAGCAAAAAAACTGAACAACAATGAAACAAACCCCTTTACACACATACACACACACAAACAGGCCTCCCACCCCAGGCCTCCAACCAACAATCCCAGGCTTTTGTATGCATTTTTTTCTCAGTCTATACAACTTGAAATTATTTCTAGCAGATACATAAACTTCTGATATCCTGCACGGGGGTTGGTGGGGGAGAATGGGGAAGTCATTAGTAGTACAAAAATATCATGATTTCCAAACTGTTGGATGTTATATTTGAAAATTCAGATCCTGCCAACCCAAAACTCCAACTGTCTGTTTCCATGAATTGTTGTTCCACTCCATGCCTTGTGGCACATCAGGAGGCAACTTTGCCCTTCCTTTAGCATTTGTCTGTTTTTTAAGTAAGTTGCTAGCTCGATGCTCATCCCAGCATGAGTGGAAAGTATGCAAGGAGCCAGCCAGATTCAAACCTGAGCCACAAAGTCCAGTGCGGGTGCCACTACATCACCAGCTAGCCTATTTCTGAAAATAGGTGCTGGTTAGTTCATGGAGTTCCTTCAGCATTTTGTGCATTGCTCCAGATTCAAGCATCTGAAACCTAGAAATGCAGGGCTGGTCTCTCATGGGCTCAAAATGACCTTTGAAATATTTCTTATAAAGAGCTGATATATGCCTAAGGCAGTGGTCCCCAACCTCCGGGCCGCGGACCAATACTGGCTTGTTTATTTCAGCTTTTTTTCTTAAAGTTGTGCTGGGTGCGCTCCGGCTACCGCTGCACCCCTGCATGCTTCGCGGCCCCGAGGTTGGGGTCCACTGGCCTAAGGAAATCTCCTCCAATGCATGCTCTGAGTTCAAAAGATTCCCAGGTAAAGCAGGTAGCAAGAACAATAAGGAAATACATCCTAGCTTAGAGACATGGAAAAATGCTTGCACTCTTGAGATTAAAGTATAAACAGATAGTGTTTTGAATAAACATAGCTTTCACGTATTTTACTGAATTGCTCATATTGCTGATTTCAGTCAAATTTTGTATTATGTTTTTACTTCCCTATTTCACCTGACTGATTCCTGCTTGAACCAGGTGGGTACCTCAGACTGCTGAAGTGAGAGGTTGAAGATGTCTATAACACTCTGGCCAGTTGGTTAGTATAGGTCTCCAGTACCTGGCTACGTATGCCATCTGGGACAGATGCTTTCTGTGGATTCATCATCATGAAGACACTGAGATCACAGGGTAGTCGGGGGCTGTGGGGTTTCATGAAGGTGCTACCATGTTTTGTCAGTCACTGTGAGCATAAAAGATATTGAGCTCATCTGGGAGTGAAACCTTGTTGCACAAACAAGAGAAAATCTTCAGATGCTGGAAATCCAAGCAACGCACACAAAATGCTGGAGGAACTCAGCAGGCTAGATAGCATCAATGGAAAAGAAGTATAGTTGACATTTCAGACTGAAACCGTTAATCGGGACTGCAAAAAAAAAGAGAAGTCAGAGTAAGAAAGTGGGGGGAGGGGAGGAAAAACCACAAGGTGATGGGTGAAACTGGGATGTGGGGGGGGGGGATTAAGTAAAGAGCTGGGAAGTTGATTAGTGAAAGAGATACAGGGCTGGAGAAGGGGGAATCTGATAGGAGAGGACAGAAGGCCATGGAAGAAAGAAAAGGGGAAGGAGCACCAGTGGGAGGTGATGAGCAGCTAAGGGGATAAGCTGAGAGAGGGAAGTGGGAATGGGGAATGGTGAAGGGTGGGGGGCATTACCAGAAATTCAAGAAATTGATGTTCATGCCATCAGGTTGGAGGCTACCCAGATGGAATATAAGGTGTTGTTCCTCCAACCTGAGTGTTGACTCATCAGAGGAGGCCATGGACTGACATGTCGGAATGGGAATGGGAAGTGGAATTAAAATGGGTGGCCATTAGGAAATCCCACTTTTTCTGGCCGATGGAGTGTAGGTGCTCGGTGAAGCGGTCTCCCAATCTGCATTGGGTCTCACTGACATACAAGAGGCCACACCAGGAGCACTGGACACAGCATATGACCCCAACAGATTCACAGGTGAAGTGTTGCCTCACCTGGAAGGACTATTTGAAGCCCTGAATGGCAGTGAGGGAGGAGGTGTAGGGGCAGGTGCAGCACTTGTTCCACTTGCAGGGTAAGTACCAGGAGGGAGATCAGCCCAAAACAATGACTGTACTCTTTTCCATGGTCGCTATCTGGCCTGCTGAGTCCCTCCAACATTTTGTGTGCGTTGCTGTTTATGTGCTTGGTTTTGCTATGTAGGAGCAGATGATATTTAAACCCTGATACAGTTGTTGAGGGTTTCTCTGTGATTAAAGTTTAGTCCAGAATTGCCACTTCGCACGTGAGATAGCCTTCCAGAGGTCATACCTGAATCTCTTGTACTTCCCTGAATCACTATCACTAAATGCCACTGATCTAGCCTTCAGCAGACTGCAAATATCTTGGTTCAATTCAGAGCTTCTGGAAGGGGAAGACTCCAAATGATTCTGTGGTGAGACTCTCGTCCACGTGTGACTTTATAAAATCCATGACAACAGTGGCATATTCATTCAGGTTTTCTGATGAATCCTTGAACATGAATGACGCAGCCCACCTACTCAGTGCAGTCCCATAGCCATTCCTCTGCATCTCGTGACCACCCATTTGTTGTCCTTACGCTGGTGCCCACATACAATAAGAGAAGGAGATCCAGATGGTTAGATTTTCCGAAATGTGGTTCAGGGATGGATTGCAGTTATTCTTGATGGTAGTGTAGCAGTGGTTGTGTGTTGGGTCTTCTGGTGCTGCAGTGATGTGCTGGCAGAAGCTGGGCAGACATTTCTTCAAGCTAGCCTGAACATTCCTCCTGAACTTTACTCCACTAACTAAAATGGATTGGGCACAGGCACCCTGAGAAAAAGGTGCTGGCTGTGGTTATGCCTCCCAAAATCTTATAAACCTTATCAAGTCACCTCTTATCTTCCTTCGACCCAGAGAGAAAAGCACTAGTTCATGCAACCTTTATTACTCCTTTGCCGTCAGGCTTTTGAACCAGAGGGAATAACTTCACGCACCCCAAGACTGAACTGTTCCCACAACCTACTGACTCACTTTCAAGGTCTCGCCATCTCATGTTCTTGATATTTATCGTTTATTTATTATTATTATTATTATTGTTATTATTTCTTTTTTCTTCTTTTAGTATTTGCAGTTTGTTGTCTTTTGCAACTGGTTGCTTGTGTGCAGTTGGGTGTGGTCTTTCATTGATTCTATTGCGTTTCTTGTATTTACTGTGAATGCCAGCAAGAAAATGAACCTCAGGATTATATACGGTGACATATATGTACTTTGATAATAAATGTACTTTGAACTTTCATCTTTCCTCATAAGACATGTTCTGTAATCCAGGCAGCATCCTGGTAAATCTCCTCTACATCTTTTCCAAAGTGTTAGAGTCATAGTTTAATTAGTGGATGAATGATCCAGACACCCAAATTCAAATCCAACAGTGGTGGCTGTGCAATTTAAATTTAGTTAATAATATGGACTTAAAATGCTATTCCCCAAAAATAAGAGATTGTTGTAAAATCTCAACTGGACTACTATAAGTTATTAAATATGCCATTCTTCCCCAGTCTGACCAGTGGGTGTTTGCCTTTTAAGGCAAAGGGTAGCAGACACCAACAGAATCAACAAACTCATTCGTAAGGCAAGGCATGTTGTGGGGATGGAACTGGACTCTCTGACAGTGGTGTCTGAAAAGAGGATGCTGTCCAAGTTGCATGCCATATTGGACAATGTCTCCCATTCACTACATAATGTACTGGTTGGGCACAGGAGTACGTTCAGCCAGAGACTCATTCCACCGAGATGCAACACAGAGTGTCATAGGAAGTCATTCCTGCCTGTGGCCATCAAACTTTACAACTCCTCCCTTGGAGGGTCAGACACCCTGAGCCAATAGGCTGGTCCTGGACTTATTTCCTGGCATAATTTACATATTACTATTTAACTATTTATGGTTTTATTACTATTTATTATTTATGGTGCAACTGTAATGAAAACCAATTTCCCCCGGGGTCAATAAAGTATGACTATGACTATGACTAAACACTTTCTGAAAATCAAAGGATTCCAGCCCCTCAGTTCAAGAGTAAATAGGAATATACAATGGTAGCTGGCCTTTGCAAATGAACAATACAAAAAGGAAACAATCATTGTTTTCAAAGGGGAATTGGATAAGCATGAGAAGGAGTAATCTGTGAGGCTAAGGGAAGAGCAGGGAATGGGTCTCATGGGATTGCTGGCCAGTCATGTATTTATCACCATCAAAGTTATCACAGTCACAAATTATATCCCATATGAACGTAACAGAAATAAACTATCTATCCTTCTTCATTTGTGATCAATTTTTTGAAAGAGTGACCACATCATTCTTCTCCAATATTTCTCTATTATCATCCAAGTGTATAGAATTTCATGTTTTATCTATACTGTCATATCCAGAGATTCACCTGCAATGAATTCTTTCTACTCTGGTATTGAAACCTGTGGTCCTTCCCAAGAATCCAGCTTTGATTTCTTGTTTTTCATCTACATATTATATCTAGGAAATATGGTTCTGAATCACAGTTTCAGTTTCCTGAAAGCACCTACTCAACTTTGGCACAAACTTGCTTCAACCCTCCTCTCTAAACCATCAAATTCTTCATCCAACATTCATTAACATTGCTGACATCACAGCAGCCATAGATGTTCTGCTATTAAAATCACCATCATTGCCCTTATTGCCACTCATTGACCCAATATAAACATATACAATTAGGAAATTTATAGGGTAGGTAGTCAAGTGTCTTTTTCCCATTAGTGGAAATGTCAGGTACTAGAAGGCACAGCTTGAAGTTAAGATGGGAAAAGTTTAAAGGAGATGTGTCAGGCATGTTTATTTTCATTACAAGGAGAATAATAATTGCTTGGAACATGCTGCCATGGAAGATAGTAGAAACAGATATTTTTGAAATATTCAAGAGGAATTTAGACTTACAAAAGAACAGGCAGGGAATAGAGACGTATGGACCATATGAAGGCAAATGAGATTTGTCAGATTGGCACCATGATCCACACTGAGATAGTGGATGAAGTTCCTGACTGTGTGGTACTATGTTCCAATACACTCTTGGCTTCCCTCCTGCAATATACTCTCCTTAAACATGAGGTCATCCAAAATCCGTATCTTGGTGTCCTTACTTCCATTATTTTTTCAGACTTGCACTTATTAATTTGCATTAGTTACCAGATGAATAAAGACAATTTTAAATTTCTTCTGCCTGTTTGCAAAACATTTATGACTTCACATGTGCTTGTCTCTGCAGCATCCATCAGAAATATAGTGCTCTGAGATATGGTGTTTTGATTCTGGCCATTTAAACATCTTTAATCTCAGTTAATTCACAATTGCAGCCTTTCTTAACCTTTTTGCCCTGGGGGAACCCTTGAAATAATTTTCCGGTCTCAGGGAACCCCTGCATAAAAAATATTATATCTACAACTCACAGTACATTAGCATGATCAGTAAGTTATAGATATAATAATCCAAAAGTAATTGTCAATGCTCTTTTGAGTAGAGAATGAATCTTTAGCCAACCTTTCTTGAAATAAAAACATAGTTACGGTTAGCTTACCTTTCTTGAAATTACTCTTTCTTCCTCTTCCATAAATTTTTAAAACTCATATGGCAAACATAATAAATATCTCAATTCTGGGTTGAACTTGAGATATGCACACAGGATTTCACCTTCAAATGAAATGAGACAATTTCTATCCTTGCTCTTGATGCTTGTTAAACAAGAAAAAGTTTGCTCACATGTGAGTAGTTGAAATCTGCAGCCAAATTCTCATTGCTTTCCTATGAATGGCAGGATACTCTTTTTTTCATAGCAATACAGAACTTGTCCAGGGGCAGATCAGTAAAACTCATCTTGAGTGCATGATCAGAGTGCAGCTCACAAAGTTCTTCCTTTTCTTTCAAAGTCAAGTTCTCAGGCTATGAAGAAGATTCACAGAAAGGGTCCCTCATCCAGTCAGTATCGAAAGGGAGGAAAAATACTGTTCAATTTTGTTCTGCAGTCCTTCCAGGTGGTTTTCAATAAGACTCGAGACTTTGTGATATCCTTCCCAACTCTCAAGCCCAAGTAGCGGTGGAAACATTTCAAGATTTCCTTTTGCAGCATGATTTTTCCAAAGGCTCAGTTTCCTTTCAAATCCAGGAATCTTGTCACTTGGTCAAACATTTTCTCCAGGGCCTTGCAGAGACTTGTTCAACTGGTTTATATGATGAAAAATGTTTGTTCAGTTGGCTAGTTTCTGCAGCCATTCTTCATCTTCAAAGTACTTACCAAAATCTGGCCTACTATTTTCTTAAAAGTACTCCTGCAATTCACCTTTCACCCCAAACACCCTGTTGAAAGCTCTTCCTCTGCTAAGCCACCAGATATCTATATGTAGCAGGAGATTGGTGTGCTCTTTGTCCAGGTTTTCACACAGTGTTTAAACATTCTTGAATGAACTAGTCTTAAAGCTACTAAATATCTTGCTTCCTGAATCCTTTTACTGACTGTGACTTTATTTTCAAAAGCTTTAATCTGTTTATTTTGAGATTCCAATAGTCATTTAAAATAATCAGCACTTTTATGTGTCCTTTGGCTGTGATTTGTAGGTAAGAGTCTTTTCAATTTTGCTGGAGCTATTGCTACATTTGTAACTTGTTTGCCATAGACCAGGCACAATGGAATAGGACAACTTGGATCATTAGTCCATGTGAAACTCATTGATAAGTAGCTTTCATTGTAAACATATTGTACCAGCTAATTACTTTAGTCCCATTCACTGCTTTTGCCTCCAGGACCCAGAAGAGGCTGGTGGACTTTTTCTGGGGCAACAGGAGGCATTGGGTCTCTGATGTGGTCCTGAGTCTTCCGATCGCAGAGGATGGTGTGTGTGCACACCCGGCTGATGGCTCTCTGACTCAGGACCCTGCAGAGATACCTGTATACTGACTGCCTTCCGAGATGGCATGCGCTGGCACTATCCTGCCGGGGACACTGCCTGCAGGAGGACACTGGACTTCAAGCAGACAGCATCAGCTGCGCCGCTTTGTGGGAACTACCTCTCCTTTACCGAGAGCTGTTGAGGGTATGGGGTCTAGTCTTGTCCAGACAGGGTGCTCCTGCACTGGTGGGGGACTGTACTCTAGCTGCAAGGGGGACTGGTCACGGTGGGTATCGAGGGGGCTCGGGGAAGTGGTGGGGTTCAGGCTGCACCATAACCAGATGGGCTGGAAGTGCTCCTTGGATCCAGTCCTCGGGATACCATGCGGGAGAGGGTCCCGCACAACATGAGCTGTCGGAAGGGGTGCCCACCATGCCCTTCCATGACACTCAGAAACGTTTCTTGTATGGGCTGCCCTTGCACACCTTTCACTTCCTTGCCTTCGTCTCCATGGCAGACCCGCCTTGGTGGTCTGTGTTAGCATCTGGCAGCGGAGGAGGTCCTCAATGGAGGTCTCTTTATGCTGGGGTCCTTCCCCTATACATTGGGGACCTGGGGTGGAAGGTGTTGCACAGGGCAGTACCATGCAACAGGTCTTTAAGTAGGTTTACTGGCCCATCCAGCTGTCCGTTCTGTGGCCAGGAGGAGTCAATGTACCACACTAGTATGGAGTGTGAGAGGTTGCAGCCCCTGCTGAGTACCTGAAGGGGCTGCTGCTCAGATTCTGGTTACACTTCAGCTCTGCACTCCTTATATACGGACAGTACGGAAGGGGTGGATTGCGAGGAAGATCTACTGGTGGGCTTGCTCCTGGGCCTGGCCAAGTTGGCCATGTAAGGGTCTAGGCGGCTGAAAGTCAAGGGCTCTGCCTGCCCCTCTTCCAAGGATTCATGCCCGGCTGTCCTTGGAGAGGGAGCATGCAGTCACAACAGGTACAGTGGCCCTTCCAGGGAATTGACTGTTTTATAGGCAGTAATAACCATATTTTAATTTTCAATTTATTCACTGTCTTGTAAATACATAATATTTGTACTTTATGTATTTGTAGTGTAAATAAACTTTCATAGTTTTGTAAAAAATCAGACTTTTTGCGTCCGTTGTTGCACTAGTGCAGTGAAATCACTCAGAAGATTGTAATTCTTCATCATTAACTTTATCAGAATTGTCCATAGGCCTCAGCCTAGAATCCTCCTCTTCCATCTCACACCTCCTCTTCAAAAATTGCCACACTGGATGCCTTTAGAATGAAAATTTCCCTCCAATTTTCTACTACACTCCCTTAACTCAGTCGGCAGCACATAAAGGGAAGTTGGGGGAGGCAATTTGGGAGGGAGGGAGAGGCTGATGTCACAGCCCAAGCTGGGCAAGTCCACTCAATGCTCGGAAAACATACTTTATGCTCCTCATCAGCCTACCGTCCTCTACTCCATGCAATACAGTGCTCACCAATTATCAGCCCCTGTCCTCCCCTCCGTGCAATACAGAGCTCACCAATTATCAGCCCACCATCCTCCTGCCGTGCAATACAGAGCTCTCAAATTATCAGCCCCCATCCTCCTCTCCGTGCAATACAGAGCTCACCAATTATCAACGGTTTCCCCTATGTTAAAAACTGAAGATGGACTTAAGCAAATAATCATGGTCCTACTGCACTGCCATACTGGGCTGAGAGATCTTTAATGAGATTGCTAACTGGTCTGCTTGGTCATTGCCCACCACGGCAACTGCTAGCATTGCACGCTGTGCAAAGTACAAAAAATAATGTTTATTTTTTTTAATCACAATCCCTCGTGGAACCCCGGTTGAGAAACCCTATACTATTGGTTGGTGATTCAGAGGGGATCTAAAAAATTATTTTTTTTATCTGGAAGGTATTGGAAATCTAGAACACATATACTGAGGGAGATATTCTCATAACATGTAAGAAGTACTTGGATGAACAAAGAAATGTCATGACATGGGCCAAGTGCTGGAAAATGGGAGCTGGTAAATAGGTAGTTGATGACTGGCAGGAACATAACAGGGCAAAGGGTCAATCTCCATGCTTTATAACCCTCTGACTCTATCAGACATGCCTTCATCTGAATTCCTTCCTCAGAATAATGTAATGTAGTTGGCTTTGCCAATTTTTTTGTTGGGATAATTCATCACATAGCATTTTCACCAGCCCATCCTTAAAAGGTACAACGTAGACCAGATTTCCTGAACAAAGTACGTACCTAGATTTTTGTATTTCTTGTATTTGGAGATACAGCGCAGAGCGGGCCTTTCTGGCCCACCGAGCCGACTGCCCAACAATCTACCAATTTAACCCTAACGTAATCATAGGACAAGGGCCAATTAACCTACTAATCGGTAGGTCTTCGGACTGTGGGAGGAAACCGAGCACCCGGAGGAAACTCACTTTCTTACAGAGAACACCAGAATTGAACACTGATCCCCCAAAATGTAATAGTGTCAAGCTAATGGCTACGTTACCATGGTGTCTGTACCATGATCATCTAGTTATCCAAGCCCAATGCCCAAAATTCTCTGCTTCTTCTATGCCTGCTCTTCTACTGCTCTCCATTAAACCCATCTCTTTGGTTAAGCATTTAGTCATCCCTCCAATACCTTTTAGATTATTGTCAGGCCAATAAAGTCAAGGGGATACTTTTCTACATATACTGAAGGTGCTATCCTGTTGTTTCAAATGGTGAAAAATAGAATAAAACTAAATTTACAGTAGAATACATCAGAAACTATAATGAAGTAAAGTCAGTGAAAGCACGAAACAAGATGAATTAAAAATTGGCACCAAAAACACTGTTTAAACCAAGGTGACAATTGAACATAAAAATGATTAACAAATAAATAAATACATATTGGCTCCAATTAAATTAATTAATATCAGTGTGTTGTTGCTTGCACTCCTTCAAGATGTACTACATTGTGTAATTGCTAGAAAGAGATTGAAAAGGTGCAACAGAATCACATAGTCATAGAACACTACACACAGAAACAGGCCCTTCAGCCCATCTCCTCCATGCCTAACTATTATTTTGCCTTGTCCCATTGACTTGCAACCCAGACCATAGTCCTCCATACCAGATATGTTTTGTAACTTCAAAACATTAAACTAATTCAAAAGACAACACGGCAGTCTGACATGTGAGCCTAACTTTATGTTTTCTTTAAGTGAGGCGTGCACGTATCACGTGGTAGTGTGCTGAGGTATGCAATTCATGTGTTTATACATACAACTCATAACAAATTATTTAAGTGAACAAAAATGCAAGTTGTTGGAGGAGATCCTGAGAGGCAGGATCTATGAGTATTTGGAGAGATATAATCTAATTAGGGATAGTCAGCATTGCTTTGTCAAGGGCAGGTCATGCCTTATGAGCCTGATTGAATTCTTTGAGGATGCAACAAAACACATTGATGAAGGTAGGGCAGTGGATGCAGTGTATACGGATTTCAGTAAGGCTCCCCATGCAAGGCTCATTCAGAAAGTAAGGAGGCATGGGATCCAAGGAGACCTTGCTTTGTGGATCCAGAATTTGTTTGCCCACAGAAGGCAAAGTGTGGACATAGATGGTTCATAGTCTGCATGGAGGTCTGTGACTAGTGGTGTTCAGCAGGGATCCGTTCTGGGACCCTTCCTTTTTGTGATTTTTATAAGTGACCTGGATGAAGAAGTAGAAGGATGGGTTAGTAAGTTTGCTGATGACACAAAGGTTGGGGGTGTTGTGGGTAGTCTGGAGGGTTGTCAGAGATTACAGTGGGACATCGATAGGATGCAGAACTGGACTGAGAAGTGGCAGATGGAGTTCAACCTAGATAAGTGTGAAGTGGTTCATTTTGGTAGGTCAAATTTGAAGGCAGAATATAATATTAATGGCAAGACTCTTGGCAGTGTGGAGGATAAGCGAGATCTTGGGGTCCGTGTCGATAGGACACTCAAAACTGCTGCATAGGTTGACAGTGTTGTTAAGAATGCTTATGGTGTTTTGGCATTCATCAACCACGGGACTGAGTTCAAGAGCTGTGAGGTAATGTTACAGTTATATAAGAACTTAGTTAGACCACACTTAGAGTACTATGTTCAGTTCTGGTCACCTCACAACAGGAAGGATGTGGATACGATAGAAAGAGTGCAGAGGAGATTTACAAAGATATTGCCTGGATTGGAGAGTGTCCTTATAAAAATAGGTTGAGTGAACTTGGAGTGACAGATGATGAGAGGTGACTTGATAGAGGTGAACAAGATGATGACAGGCATTGATTATGTGGATAGCCAGAGGCTTTTTCCCAGGACTGAAATGGCTAACACAAGAGGGCATAGTCTTAAGGTACTTGGAAGTAGGTACCAAGGTGATATCAGGGGTAGGTTTTTCACACAGAGAGTGGTGGGTGCATGGAATGCACTGCTGGCAACGGTGGTGGAAGCGGATACAATAGGGTCTTTGAAGGGCCTCTTAGATAGGTACATGGAGCTTAGAAAAATAGAGAGCTATGTGGTAACGAATTTCTAGGCACCTTCTAGAGTAGCTTACAGGGTCAGTACAACATTGTGGGCGGAAGGGCCGTAATGTGCTGCAGATGTCTATGTTCCATGTTAACCCTCCTTCCTACTTAGCTGTAAGCTCCAACCCAATAGAGAATGCATCTCATCGATTTATACAGAATGCTATATAATACAACTACTATATGCACACATTCACAGCATAATAAATTTAAAATTGTCCCATTCAAGTTTAAATATTTGATCATTGTGGAGGATTCTTACTCTTGTGGGATAATGTCTTTCCTGACAAGGGGGATCAGTCTGACAAGGTGGCTGTGAAAACAATCTCAGGTTCTGGGGCCTCTTCCCTGATGGTTGTAGGAGTTGGCTCTAAGACTACAAGAAGTGGGTCTGACAGTTCTGGACACTTTCTTCTCCTTTTCTCGGCTTTTCTCCAAGTCCTGCCTTCTTAAATACACAACAATATCCCTCCAGATTACTCTTAAATGTTGAAATCAAACCTGCATCCATAACTTCTGCTGGCAGGTGTTCCACACACTCACCATCCTCTGAGTGAAAAAATTCTCCCTCATGTTCCCCTTAAATATTTCACCTTTCACCCTTAAACCATGACCTCTAGTTCTAATCTCACCCTACCTCAGTGGAAAAAGCCTGCTTGCACTTACCCTACTATCTATACCCCACATAATTTTGTATACCTAAATCAAATCTCTCCTCATTCTCCAATGTGCTAGAGAATAAAGTCCTATTCTACCTTTCCCTATAACTCAGGTCCTCAAGTCCAAGCAACATTCTGGTAAATTATCTCTGCACTTTTTCAATCTTTCAAGCATGTAGCTGATCAGAACTGCACACAACACTCCTAATTAGGCCTCACCAATATTTGAGACAATTTCGACATAATATCCCAACTCCTGTACTCAATACTTTGATTTATGAAGGCCAAAGTGCCAAAAGCCCTCTTTTTGATCCTCTCTAACTGTGATGCCACTTTCAAGAATTATGGATCTGTATTCCCAAATTCCTCCGTTCTACAGCACTCCGCAGTGCCCTGCCACTCATTGTATAGAACTTATCCTAGTTTGTCCTCCCAAAGAGCAACACCTTACATTTGTCTACATTAAATTCCATCTGCCATTTTTCAGTTGGTGCAGGTCCCTTTGCAAACTTTTATAGCCTTTGTCGCTATCCACTACACCCCCAATCTTGATGTCATCTGAAAATTTGCTGATCCAATTTTCAACATTATCACCCAGATCATTGATATATTGTAGATGACAAAAGACAACAGACCTAGGGATGGAAGCTATGGGCGATAATGCCTGTTAGTTACAATGGTCATCCTAGATGCCTTAGAATTCTGTATATTTATATAAAAATATAAATAGACATTTATTTCAAATGTTACCAATTGCCTCAAGTTGTGATAAAATTATCACGTAATTAACATGACAATAGGAATATATGCAGCTAATGTTTGCTGCTTAACTTATAGTAATTCTTGGGAGCACGTGTCTCCACTTTCCATGATGATAATTTTAATTACTTGAATTTCAAGGATCAGAAATAAAAGTGACCCATGATTCTCTCACATCATTATATTGCTTTAAAAAAATCATATCAGCTATACCCTTTTGCCTTCCAGTATAGGACTTCAGTCCAACATATCATCACTGCAGATGATTCTTTGCCAGGTCACAAAACCATCCCAATAATGTACAACTACTAACAATGAATATCTGTCATACAAATAATGATCACATACAAATTCATAGGAAGTGAAGGAAAATGATAAATGATTGTGAATTTCTTACTGCCTTGTTCAGTACCATTTGATGTAAATTGTTTGTTGTTTTACTCTGTTGTGATAGGCAAAAAGAATTGAGTACCACATCCAAGGAAGTGAAATCCAGTTTACTTTCTAAAATAGAGGTTTTACCACTACCTCTGGAAGCAATAAAAACAGTGGGTATATGTCCTGCGTAAGGGTCAAAGTTCATTGTATAACAGCACCATCGGTACTCAGAAAAGCTTCTAGTATGTGTTAAAATATCACATAGAAAGTAACAACGGAGGATTGCAATTGACAGATGTTGTTCAAGAACTTAAGATACATGATTTTTTTTCTCCTTGAAATATCACCCTGCTTCCTACATCCATGCCCAAACTTTGATGCAACTCTGAACTTGAATTCCTCAAAATAGGTTTGCAGATTAGTTCTAAAGCAACTCTTATCCAGTCAAGTACTTTTGCTACAATTGATCATACCATCTCCACCCTCTTGCCCAGGGACCTTACAGCTATTTTTAGAACCACCCAAGAATATACCCTTGCCAACACTACTTCTCATCTACATGGCTGTTCCTTGTTGTCATTGTATAAAAACGTAACATCAAGTTCCATACGTAAGATTATTTTGCCCAGTTTAATATGAACACCATATAACTCTCATCTGCTATTTGTAATTTGTCAAGCTACTTGTTTAACTTCTCCAACAAACTATTAAAAAGATAAATTATCTAAAGTCTTTGTCACAAACTGTATTTGCTTTTCACCAATTTTTCCCTCTCCATAGTAAATGCATGAGGCCATCCAAAATGTGCAAGTAAATGCAGCTTCTACATCATTAAAACCTATTACTTCCATCTGCACAGCATCAACTTTTTTCTCTACCTTGGTTCATCTGTCGCTGGAATCCTGATCCTTGTGTTTAATACTACCAGACACTTCGGATGCTCTCCAGTGAAGTCCACAGGTTAGAGTCCTAAACTGCAGCGAGGCTAATTTGGGGGAATTATATTGGACCTGGCAGAGGTCAATTGGGTGAATCTGTTTCAAGGGAAAGTGGGAGGCTTTTAAGAGTTGGTATCAAGAGGCCAGGAGCAGCATATTCTCGTTAGGTTGAAGGGTAAACCTGGTTAGTTTAGGGAACTTTAGCTGACAGCAGATATTGAGGCTGGGGTCAAAGAAGGAAGTATACATTGGGTTTAGGAGCTGGGGATTAAACAAATCCCTTGAAGATTTAGAATACTTTTAAAAGCGAATCAGGAGGACAAAGAGAGAGTATGAGGTGGATCTGGCTGGTAAGTTTAAGAAAAATCACAAGGATAGTTAGGGAGGTGGTAGTCTCCTTAGAGATCAGCTTATATTTTGAGCTGCAGGAGATGGTTAGTATGTTTAACAAATATTTTTCCTCATTGTTTACTGAGGAGAAAATTATAGCTGTTTATGTGATAAGAGAAACACATAGAGATGTTTTGGAGGACATTCATATTACCAGGGAGGAGGTATTTGCAGACTTACAGCACAATAAGCAAGATACATCTCCAGGACCTGATCAAGTGCATCTATGGATTTTCTTTTGGGATGCTAGAGAGAAAATTCCAAAGGCCCATTTGGAGACATTTGCTTCTTCATTTGCCTCTGTTGAAGTTCCCAAAGACTAAAAGGTGGCTAATTTGTTCTGTTCTTTAAAAGGGGTAGCAAGGACAAATACAGGCCGGTCTGCCTGACATCAGTAGTGGGGAAGTTACTTATAGACAATAGACAATAGACAATAGGTGCAGGAGTAGGCCATTCGGCCCTTCGAGCCAGCACCGCCATTGACTGTGATCATGGCTGATCATCCACAATCAGTATCCAGTTCCTGCCTTATCCCCATAACCTTTGATTCCGCTATCTTTAAGAGCTCTATCCATCTCTTTCTTGAAAGCATCCAGAGACTTGGCCTCCACAGCCTTCTGGGGCAGAGCATTCCATATATCCACCACTCTCTGGGTGAAAAAGTTTTTCCTCAACTCCGTTCTAAATGGCCTACCCCTTATTCTTAAACTGTGGCCTCTGGTTCTGGACTCACCCATCAGTGAGAACATGCTTCCTGCCTCCAGCGTGTCCAATCCCTTAGTAATCTTATATGATTCAATAAGATCCCCTCTCAGCCTTCTAAATTCCAGAGTATGCAAGCCCAGTCGCTCCAATCTTTCGACATATGACAGTCCCACCATCCCGGGAATTCACCTTGTGAACCTACGCTGCACTCCCTCAATAGCAAGAATGTCCTTCCTCAAATTTGGAGACCAAAACTGCACACAGTACTCCAGGTGTGGTCTCACCAGGGCCTTGTACAGCTGCAGAAGGACACTTTGCTCTTATACTCAATTCTCCTTGTTATGAAGGCCAGCACACCATTAGCTTTCTTCACTGCCTGCTGTACTTGCATGCTTGCTTTCAGTGACTGATGTACAAGAACACCTAGATCTCATTGTGCTTCCCCTTTTCCTAACTTGACTCCATCTGCCTTCCTGTTCTTACCACCAAAGTGGATAACCTCACATTTGAGGGAATTCTGAGGGGCAGGATCTAGCATTTGGTTAGACAGAGTCCAATCTTAAGGAGTCCGTTTCAGTTTGTGCATGAGAAGTCACATTTGATAAATCTTTTTTGAAAATGTAACCAAAAAGGTAGATGATGGTAGAGTGGTGCTTGCGGTCTATTTGGACATTAGTTTGGCTTTTGACAAGGTCCCACTTGATAGGCCCATCTGGAAGTTTAGGTCCCATAGAATCCAAGAGAGCTATTAAGGAGGTTTCAAAATTAGCTCAGAGGTAGGAAGCAGAGGGTTCTGGCTGAAGTTTGTTTCTTGCAGTGGAGGTCAGTAATTTGTTGTGTGCCTCAAGGGTTAGTGTTGAGCCTTTGTTGTTCATTATTTACATAAATGATTTGAATATCAATGCTCATGGCTTGATCAGCAAATTTACAGATGACACAAAATTAGGAGGAGTTGTGACAATGAGAAGAGGTTATTATAGATTACAAGGGGAATCTTGATCAGATAGAGAAGTGGGCTGAGGAATGACAAATGGATTTCAATATAGATAAGTGTGAGGTGATGCATTTTGGAAAGTCAAACCAGTGTAGGATTTGCACTATGAATGGTCGGGCACTAGAGAGTGCAATGGAACAGAGGGATTTAAGAGTACAAGTGCATGGTTCATTGAAGGCAGATTAAGAGATAAAGATTAGTTTTATTTGTCACATGTACATTGAAACATACAGTGGAATGAATTGTTTACATCAATGACAAACACAATCCGAGGATTGTGCTGGGGACAGCCCTCAGGTGTCCCCATGCTTTTGACGCCAACATAGTACGTCCACAATTTACGAACCCTAATCATGTGTCTTTGGATTGTGGGAGGAAACCGGAGCACCCAGAGGAAACCCCACACGGTGGTGGGGAGAATGTACAGACAGCAGCAGAAATTGAAACCTGATTGGTCATCGCTGGCACTGTAAAGTGTTTTACTAACAGCACAACATCACAGGTAGAAAGGGTGATTAACAAAAAAGGTGTTTAGCATGTTGGTCTTCAGCAATCAGGGGTTTGAGTACAGGAGTTAGAACCTTATGTTGCAGTTGTATAAGTCATTGATGAGTCTGCCATTGGAGTACTATGTACCCAGTTATAGAAAAGAAGTGGTTAAACTGTGAAAAGTGCAGAAAAGATTTATGGCCCTGACTAAAAGCCCTGAGTTACAGGGAGAGGTAGGTTGGTCAGTCTGTGTTTTTAATTCCTTGGACCATAGGAGAATGAAGAGCGACTGTATGGAAATATTCAAAATTATAACAGGTGTGGATAACGTGAATGATGACGGCCTTTTCCTCAGGGCAGCGGAGATGAAAGTTGCATGGCATGAATTTAGGGTGAGAAGGGAAAGACCTGAGGGGCAACTTTTTCATGCAGAGGGTGCCAGAGTAGGTGGTTGAGGGTATTATTATTTAAGAATTACTTCAATAGGTACAATGTGGGGCGGGGCCTAGAGGGATATGGACCAAAGTCAGGAAATTGGGAGGAGCTGGGTGGGCACAACATTAGCATGGACATGTTGGGCCTGTATTCATGCTGTATTGCCCTATGACTATGACTCTAAACTAACCGTGCATCCTACACCATCTGAAAACATAAGCTAATTCTAAACACAATTTGGCTGGCACACTGGCTTCTGATCCAGCAAAGCCTCATTTTGGGATTTTCACCTTTGCTTTCAAATTTCCCTTCAGCCCTGCATCTCCATGTCTCTGGAAACCTTCCAATCCTTTAATAATCCTTTGAAATCAATCAGATGAACTGTTTCATCCAAAACAACTATACATTTCTCTCCATAGATGCTGTATAAGCCTTTTTTGTGCTCCCCATTCCAGCATCTGCAGTCTCTTGTGTCTCCACTATCTGCTACCTTGGTCTAAAGTCATGCTTCACTCTTCTCAATCATGAAATATATATGTACTGTTACTGTTAAAATTTTCTTATGTGATTGTTACGATTTAATCTGATGTTCCAAACAGGTGTTTTGGGGGTGTTGTCTTAGTTTAAGGAGGTGACATAATGCAAGCTGTTGTTGTTACTTATCATTGACATTGATACTAATGGTACAAACTGGAAGAACAGAAAATATCCATGACAAAAAGTCAATAGTAAGATTTTTTAATGATTAGAGATGGGATTCTGAACACACACTCCTTTAAACAATGGAACCAACATTCCAACACTCTGTCAATACATTATTTCTATACGATTTCGGAACTTTTCCCTTTACAAAATTATTGGTTCTGTCGAAATAGGTTCGCGTAATCATGTTGTAATGAATAATAGTTGTAAACTGTGAATATTTCGTAGCAAAATGCAATGGGTCAACTTCGAAACTCCAGCTCCAATCTCGCGAAATACTTTTCTGTTACTTTGTTTTTCCAAGGTTGCAATACCTTTCTTCCGACGTTTGGAGATGCTCTTGCTTCACTTTTCCAGCAAAGTGGCACGAATCATAAAGTTCCTACGGCGAAACTTTTATTAATGTCGTCTAATAAGAAAAAGCATGCACAGTAAAACTTAACGGGCCAATCGCTTATTTCATGATTAGCATTTTGCATTGTTTCATACCCTAAGTCGTGCTAATGCTCGATTCACACCCACAATTTGCAGGGAGAGTGCACGGCACCTCACTCCCTTTCCCTTTCCTGCTCCCTCCCAAAAGATATCTGTACATCAGGAAGGGCTTTCAGCAACTCGCGTCGCTGCTGCCTCAGTGAACAGGCTTTGGCGTGCCGTGCGATCCACTTATCAGTTGACAGCGTCTCCCGCCTCTCGTTCTCCTCCACCGCCCATTCCCCCTCGCTGACATCCCCACCCCCTCCTGCTCTCACACCGGCTCATCGCCGCTGTCGTTCATTGGTGCAGCCCGAGACAAATTGGCGCCATTTTGAAGCGTTCCGGGGGTAGGCGGCAGCGGCGCTGAGGTCTGGGTTTTGACACGGGTGAGTGTAGGGAAGAGGGCTGGAGGGTAAGATCACGTACGTTTAATTGTTTTTCTTGCCTTCCCGTGTTACATTTTGAGGGCAGCGAATGCAGAGCTGGCGTGCCGAGGGACACGTTGTCCGAGTTTTGCGGTGTGGGCGCAGTGCCGTCTCGGCTCCGTTCCCTGCCTGTCCGCCTTCGCTGCTTTCGAACTCGCCTTCGCTTCTCGTTGCTGTCGTTTTGTTTTAGCAATTGGGAGAGTGTCTCCGCTGTAGGACACCCTGCCCGGGATCGGCGTGGAAAGCTCGTTTGGATTCCGCTGGAAGCCATGGGGCGAGATGATTATGATTGCAGTGTGTATGTTTTTTTTGTGCATGTGGGTGTAAAAGGGGAGAGAGATTGAACATTTATATTAGAAGTGTGGTTGGTTGGTCTTTTCCCCAAAGGGTCGAGTTTGCAGGGGTTTGGGGCCTGTTTTTGCTGGTGTTTTGCTGTGGCCTGGAGCTTGACGTACTTCTCCACATATTTATATTTTTTCTCCCTTTCAGCAAGAAATCGCCGATTCAATATAGAATTTTTAAAAAAGTAATTACGATGCGACCTATTGAATTGTAGTCTATTATGTTGACAAATATATAAATAATTAAATATGTTATTGTTACTGTAGATGTTAGGTTTGATCTAGAAAGTGATTGATAGTGAAGCTTGAATACTGTAAAGCGAGGTAGTGTTTATGACATTCCTCTCGTTTCCTACCTGCGACAAACAGCAGCCGTGGTGGATCAAGAATGGTTACAGGTTTTGATGCGCAAGTGTTCTCCACCCTTGGAATTGAAAAAGCCATTTTTTAGTTTTCATTCAGAAACCACATTTAGCAGAATAACTTTTTGAAACCAAATATAATGCATAATTTTGAAGAAAACAAAGACTCTTGTGGCCGTTTCTTGCTTTGATTAGCAAAAAAAAACTTGCCATTTGAGAGTACAATGAATTTTCCAAGTATTGTAAACAGTTTCTTTTTTTCCTGCATCTTATAAAGCACATGAGCTTGGCTGTATTTAAATTATTTCTCCACATTTTAATGGGAATCTTTTTGAATAATTCTTAAATCTGTTTAGATTAGAACAAAAATAGTCTGTAAACAAAGCCAACCTGTTTTCAGTGCTCATTTTGTTAACGTTTCAATATAATTATTGATTAGATAACTAGTATTCAAAGTTGTGTATTTTTATCTTTGAGGCCATAAATCAGATCAGCTATTACCTCAATTGAATAGGTTAGAGGCGCTGTACGACCAACCTATGCTCGCTTATTGTGTTTTTTGTATTCTCATATACGTTAAGATTGGTGGAAGGTGTTGACAAAGGTATTCTGATTTCCTTTTTTTGTCTGATGTTCCATTAAGTACAAGTATCTAGGTTTAGCAAATGGCAGAATTGGGTAAAACTCTTGCACAGCATAATTGGAGGTATAACAAATAAGTTTGCAGATGACAAGTACTGTAATGGTCTTAAATTATAACGTGCTGTTGATTACTTGGTATATTGGGCAGATCAATGTCAGATTAAATTAAATCCTGTTAATTGCAATGTGATGCTTTTTGGGAGGTCTAATGAGGGAAGGGCAGGACCCTAAATGTGCTAAGGAATTGAGGGACTTTTGTGGATAAGTTAGTAACTCTCTCAAGGTGGCAGCACAAGTTGATAAGGTGTTGAAGAGGTGTATGGGATATCAGTTTTCATTTGTTGGGGCATGACATAGAATCTAAGAACATGGGTGTCATGGTACAACTTCATAAAATTTTTGGTTAGGCCACAGCTACATTGCTGTATACAGTTCTGGTTGTCAGTCTATAGGAAGGACATTGACTGTGATATAGCCTAGGGTGGAATGCTTCAGTGATAGGTTTGGTTTGTTATTCAAAATTCAAGAAGTGGGAAGAGGTATTCAAAATTTTGAGGGGTGTACATAGGGTGGATTATGAGAAATATTTCTGTACACAGAAGACAGTTAAAATCAGAAAGCATAGGTTTGAAATGAGAAGTAGAGGTTGAAGAGATTCTGAGGGGGAAAAATTATGCCAAAAAGATGATTGCAATCTTTTAATGCACTGCCTGAGCAGGTGTAAAGGTACATTCACTGTCATTGAGGAAGTATCTAGGTGTGCACTTGGAATTGACAAGTGCTGCTAAATGGGGTTAGTATATATGGTTGCTTGATAATTGGCATGGACATTGTGTGCCAAAGGGCTTTTTTTTTCTGTGCTATGTATCTCTAAGGCTAATGTGATTCAATGCCACTTAAAGGAGTGTTGCCTGTTGAAAGTAAGTTTACTTGATTTACATTGCCTTACAAATTCTGTGGAGCCTTTGTGCATCAGTTCACTTGTAACATGACCAGCAGTTGGCATAGCAGTAATTCCCTTGCTCCTGAGATACAAAGTATAAGTTTGGGCTTTACATTAGAATTTCAGGGTTTTGACCATAGGTCCATTTTTTTTGTTGTATGTAAATTTGTATGGCGTGCTGCAGCAGGGAAGCAGAGATCCCACCATCCAGGTCATGTTCTCTTCTCAATACTGCCATCAGACTGGAGGTACAGAAGCCTTGGGTCCTATGCCACCAGATTCAGAAACATTTATTACCCTACAACTATTAGGCTCCTGAACTGGTGTGGATAACTTCATTCACCACTAGTTTGAACTGATTCTATGACCTACAGGTTCACTTTCAAGGACTCTTTACAACTCATATTCTTGGTATTTATTTGGAGTTTGTCTTTTGCAGAATGGTTGTTCGTCAATCTTTGTTTATGCGTATTTTTGTGGCATTCTTTTGTATTTTACCCCGCTTGGTGGCGCAATAATATCAGAGCCGGACTCTGGAACGGAGGTTCCTGAGGTCGAATCCAAGTCGGGCTGAGCATCAAGCTAGCAACTCAGCCTTGTAAAAACAAGAATAGCTTGCTACGGAAACACCGTCATGATCGTGCCCCGATAACTCCATTGCCGAGTTAAGGGCTATGCTGCTGCTGCTTTTGTGTTTTAATTTTTCTGTAAATGCCAGTGAGATATTGAATAGTTAGTGTACGGTCACATTAACGTACTTCCATAATAAATTTACTTTGAACTTTGAATTAATTGCTGCATTTGCTAAACAACAATGCAGAAGTAACTTAGAATGTAAAATGATTGTGACTATCTGAGGAGTGAAAAGTAAGATTGTGAATTTGTTCTTTGCATTATAACATTATAAAGATTAAATTGGAATATTGGACATTTTAGACAAGAACAGACCATTGGCCCAACAAAGCTTGTCAAATTCCTATTCACACAAGTTATAATAAACTTGATCATAATTTATTGTCTCAAGAAGACCTTTCCTATTAATATTGGATAGCAGGTTTATTAAACCTCACATTTTTCACTTGAAAACATTTGTTTTAGCTTTTTATACTCTAAACTGCAATGTATGTGTCCTAGAAGTAGGAATTTACTTTGGATATCTAGGTAACAACCAATGGAGAGATGAAGATTTGGTAGGTCCAATACAATTTGTAGACCTGACTATGTAGATTTAAACATAGAGTAACCACTGAAGTCCTATTCCAATATGCTGATAAAATATTACAATGACATGTAAGTGAGGTGTCATTATAGTATCTATTAGTTCAACTTTTCCAATTTTGGTCTACTTGTACATGTATTGAATCATCTAAACTGTGTAGTTTACATTTGGACTCTTCGGTGTTGAATAGTTGACTGTAATTCTACAAGTAGCTTTTATCATAAAGGAATTTAACCACACATGGATTGAGTGATGGATGTCTGTGTAATCTTGAAATACTTCATCTTTGTTTTTAATGATTGCAGATAGCCTGATTATTATTGATTATTAATAACTTAATGCAGATGGTGGAAATCCAAAACGATGGTTGAAACATCGCCAGCAAACAGGCGGGCTGTACACATAAGTAAAGGCAAATGTAACCTGGGGATTCCAATTTGCTTTAGTAGTTGGTTCTCTGTAATTTCAATGGTGATAGAATAAAGAACCAATATGTTTTTAAGTGCTTAAATTTGAGGGCATGGTGAGGTTTAAATAGTGTCAAAAATAACTGCATAAATTTCAAAAACCTGTGTTCATGCAGTACCTTTCTTTAATCTAATAGAAAAAGTCCCAAGATGTTTTTACAGATTAACTCAGGTCAGTAGTCTTGAGTGTTTCTGAAGGACAAGGTTTAAGGGGATGGTTCTGGAGCTGAGTGCTTGAGCAATAGGAAATATGACTTCTAATGGGATAGGGAATTTAAAAGTGAGGGTGAACAATGGGGTTAGAGTTGGAAGTGTATTTATTGCTTGGTGTTTTGGCAGGAGGTGGTTACAGAATTGAGGAGAGGTGAGGAAATGGGAGGAATGGGTAATACAGGTGAACATTGTAAATTTGAGATGTTAAGTTTATTATGCCAATTTAGGCAGTGAAATGGGCTGAAGATAAGATGAAATTTGGTGTGAGGTTGAATACTAACAGAGAAGTTTCAGTGAGCTGACTTAAAACAATTTTTTGGAATATTTCAGAAAATATTTTAGAAAGCAGAATTAATAATTTGAATACATGTAGCAAGTGTAGACTTGCTTTGGATAAAGGTACACTGAACCTGTGGACCAGTTTAAGGAGAAGAGGGGAACTGTATACTGGTACCAGTATTCTTGTGGGGTACTCTGCTTGTGCTGTGAGAAAGGTTTAACCTAATTTCAAATAAAAACAGAAAATGCTGACAAAACTCAGTAGGTCAGACGGCATCTGTGGAAAGAGAGTTGAAGTTTCAAATTGATTCTTCATTGGAACTGGACATCTTGCTGGTATGTAATAGGCTGCCAACTAGTGTGAAGGAGCAAATTTACAGGGAAAGTGCAAAAGCTGTAAAATAGTGATTTTGGGGGATACTATCTATTCAAATTAGACTAAGATAATATAATATCAGTAGTATAAGTGACAAATAGAGGGAAGATTTTTTTCACTGTCATTATGCTTCTGACTCAATAAGTGAGGCAAATTACTTTGTTCTTGAAAATGAGTGAAACTAAGTGAAGCATGTACTTGCTAGGACAAGAAAGGAAAAAGTGATCATGATGTAATAAGCTTTAGAGTACCTTTGGAAGTATAGAGTACTCTAAAGAAATACAGCTTCATTGGGATAAGGAAAGATCTGGCCTGCATAAATACTTTTTTTTTTGAAGTTTCGGCTTGTCGCCTAAAATTTTAATGGAAGTTCTATAGATGCACAGTGGGGAGAATTCTGACTGGTTGCATCATGGGCTGGTATGGAAACACCAATGCCTAGGAATGGAAAAGTCTACAGAAAGTACTGGATGCAGTTTAGTCCATTACAGGTAAAGCCCTCCCCACCATTGAGCATATTCCCGCGGAGCACTGCCACAAGTAGCGTCCATCATCAACCCCCCCCCCCCCCGCCAACCATCCAGGCCATGCTGTCTACTGGCTACTACCAATGGGTAAAGGTAGAGGAGTTTTGGGCCCCACACCACCAGGTTCAGGAACATTTATTAGCCTATGCCTCATCAAGTTCTTGAACTGGCGTGGATATCTTCACTCAACTCTGTGCACTGATTCCACAATCTACAGACCCGCTTTCGAGTACTTGACAGCTCATGCTCTCGATATTATTTCTTTTTCATTTGCACAATTTGTCTTATTTTGCACATTAGTTGTTTTGTCAGTTTATGTATAGTTTTTCATAAATTCTATTGTAATTCTATATTTTTCTATAAATACCTGTAAGATCTTGTAGTATATGGTAATGTGTGTATTTTGATAATAAATTTACTTTGATAAATTGGAATTGAGCTTGGCAAACAAAATAGTAATTGAACAATAAAAGACATTTAAAGTGGACATTTTCCATCAGTAGTGTGGGTATAATCGCAGAAGGGCAAGGAATTGGAGCTCCCTCAGTGATCCAAAAAAAGAGAATAAAATGGAGCTGAAAGATAGTCATTTGTCTAGATAGTTGTTAGGCTATGTCATTAAAACAAGTGAGTACCAGGATGATTGAGGGAGCTTCCATGGGGAAGTTTTAAGGGGAGCATGAGAAAAGACTGGAGGTAAACATAAAAGGACAGCCAAAATATTTTGTGTATTGTGTATTTTATTAAAAGGTGTGTTGATCAGAAACCAAAAAGGGAATTTTACTTATGGTTTCAGTAGGCGTGGCTGAAGAATTAAATTAATATGTTATTCATTACGAAAAAGATGTAGGGAGGTGCTGAAAGGCTAAATTTAACAGGAAAAGCTGGGTGCACTTAAAATGAATTCGCCAATTAATCCAGATAAGATGTATGCTTAGTTGCTGAGAGATTTAGAGAAGGAAATTTGACAGGCTCTGATCTTAAGGTTAGTGATCTGAATAAGTTCAAGGTATTGATAATTACTTTATTGACATAGTGAGGTACAATGAAAAACTCTTTTGTATGCCATCCATACAGGTTTCACAGCATCAGTATATTGAGGTAATATACATGAAAAGCAATAACAGAGTGCAGGATATAGTGTTGCAGTTACAGAGAATGTGCAGGCAGACAAGACAATAGGTATCAATAAAGAGATAGTGCTGAGTAAACTTGTGGGCCTAAAGATAGACAAGTCCTATGGTCCTGATGGAATGCATCCCAGGGTACTGAAAGAAATGGTAGACGTTGTAGTTAAGGCTTTGATGATGATTTACCAAATTCTCTGGACCCTGGGCAGGCCCTGGCAGATTGCAAGATGGCGAATGTCACCCCACTGTTCAAAAAAGAACGTAGGCAAAAACTAAATGCCTGTTAGTTTAACATCTGTAGTTGGAAAAATGCTTAAGCTATCATTAAAGAAATAGTGAGGTATCAGGAAAGAAATTGATCCATCTGACAGACGCAGCATGGATTCAGCAAAGATTGGTCCAGTTTGACAAACTTGCTGGAGCTCTTTGAGGATGTAACAAGTGCAGTGGATACAGAGGTTATTTACACAAAATGCTGGTAGACCACAGCAGGCCAGGAAACATCTATAGGAAGAGGTACAGTGGACGTTTCGGGCCGAGACCCTTCGTCAGGATTAACTGAAAGAACAGATCGTAAGAGATTTAATTAAGACAGTAATCTCTTACTATCTCTTCTGTGTTCTACCAGCATTTTGTGTGTGTTGCTTGAATTTCCAGCATCTGCAGATTTTCTTGTGTAGATGTTATTTGCTTGGATTTCCAGAAGGCATTCAATAAGGTGCCACATAAAAAGACTTAACCATAAGGTAAGGATGCATAGATTTGGGGGTAATGTATTAGCATGGATATAGGATTGATTAACCAATAGAAAGCAGAGAGTTGGGATACACTGGTGTTTCTTTGGCAATCACTGGTGAGCAATGTGCCGCTGGTTTTGGTGCCCGCCACTATTCACGATATACATCAACGATCTGGAAGAGGGGACCGAATGTAGTGTATCTAAGTTTGCTGATGACAATGAATTGAGTGGAAAAGCAAATTGTGCTGAGAAATATAGATAGGTTAAGTGAGTGAGTGGGTGAGGGTCTGGCAGATGGAGTATGGTTTGCAGGTGCAGTGGGCTATCAAGAAGGCAAATAGAATGTTGGCCTTCATTGCTAGAGGGTTTGAATTTAAGAGCAACGAGGGTGCTGCAGCTGTACAGGGTACTGATGAGGCGGCATCTGGATTACTGCATTCATTTCTGGTCTTGCTTGAGGAAGGATATACTGGCTCTGGAGGTGGTGCAGCAGAGGTTCACCAGGTTGATTCCAGAGATGAGGGGGTTAGACTACGAGGAGAAATTGATTTGCCTGGGACTGTTCTCGTTGGAATTCAGAAGGATGAGAGGAGATCTTATAGAAACATATAAAATTATGAAAGGGATAGATAAGACAAAGGCGAGAAAGTTGTTTCCACTAGTAAGTGAGACTAGGACTAGGGGACATAGCCACAAGATTTGGGGGAGTAAATTTGGGATGGAGATGAGGAGAAACTGCTTTTCACAGAGAGTGGTGAATCTGTGGAATTCTCTGTCCAATGAAGCAGTGAAGGCTACCTCAGTAAATATATTTGAGACAGTTGGATAGATTTTTGCATAGTAGGGGAATTAAGGGTTATGGGGAAAAGGCAGGTAGGTGGGGATGAGTCCATGGCCAGATCAGCCGTGATCTTTCTGAATGACGGAGCAGGCTCGATGAGCCAGATGGTCTACTCCTGCTCCTATTTCTCATGTTCTTATGTATCAAGGAGTAGATTGCCAGGTCAAGAGTCCACCCTGATGTACAAGAGGTGAATTGCAAAATTCAAGTAAATTTATTATCAAAGTACATGTGTGTCACCATATACAATCCTGAGGTTCATTTTCTTGCAGCCAGTCACAGTAACTTCAAGAAACATAATAAAATCAATGAAAGACTGCGCCCAACAGAGTGGACATAATAAAATCAATGATAGACTGCGTCCAACAGAGTGGACAACAACCAATGTGCAAGATAACTGTGTAAATACAGAAACAAGGGGAAAATAATAATAAATAAGGAATAAATATTGAGAACATGAGTTGAAGAGTCCTTGAAAGTGAGATAGATTGTGGGAACAGTTCAGTGATGGGGGTGGATAAAGTTGAGTGAAGTTTCAAGAGCCTGATGCTTGAAGTTAGTAACTGCTCCTGAACCTGGTGGTTCAGGTCTTGAGACTGCTATACCTACTTACTGATGGCAGCAGCAAGAAAAGAGCCTGGCCTGGATGGTGGGGTTTCTCTGATGGATGCTGCTTTCCTGCAACAGTGCTCTGTGTAGATGTCTTCGATGGTGGGGAGGGCTTTACCTCTGATAGACTGGGCCATAACCATTACTGGATGCAGGATAAATGCTGTATGTATCCTTGTATAATTAAGGGGTGCAAGGATAAATCCAATATCTCTAGTTCATTAAGTTTAAATCTCTGGATAAAGTTATAGAAACAATATGAGAATTAGCAGAGATTTTGGCAAGTGTATATTGATCAGAAAAAAAAGTCAGCATGATGTTGCTGAAGGAAAATCATGTCAGCTTTATTTAAATCTACTTTTTAATATCTGGGCCGGGCTAGTGAGGCCAGCATTTATTGCCACTGGAATGCTTGCTAGGTCATTTGAGAAAGCTTTTCCAAATCAACCATATGGAGTGGGTCTGGAGGCCAGATTTGGTAAGGATGAGAGAGTTTCTTCCTTCAAGGGACTTCAGTGAATCAATTTTTTAATAAGATTTTTCATTACTAAAAATATTTGTTGCTTTTTAAAATAATATTCCAGATTATTAATCTCAGTTTAAATTCCACAGCTGCCATGGTGTGATTTTGGACTTGGTTCTCTGGATCGTCAGTACAGCCTTCTGGATTCCTAGTCTGGTAACTTAATCACTGTGATACTGCTGTGCTACAGATAGTTTCTTTGAAGAAAAGAAGGTCAATGAGGAAAAGGTGGTTTTGTGGCATGAATGGATTTCCAAGTAGCATTTGTTCAAGTTCTACAAAATAGGCTATTTATCAAGATTAAATCCCAGGAACTAAAAGGGGTTTAATAGCGTGTATTAACATTGTCTAAGCAATCGGAAGCAGTGAATTACAGTGAAAGTTCTTGTTTTAACTGGATGGAATTGTAGCATGCAATTCTGTGAAAATTGTACCTTATGCACCCAAGTCCATGAAGAAAAATTGCTGCTTTTCTTCAAGGGCTTGGATGCATAAGGCGCGGTCTTCAAATTTGTAGAAGCTATAAAAATTGGAGGTTTTTATGTTTGTAAGAAGAATAGTATTAAAACTTCAGATAAGTTAAAGCTGGGTTGTTGCCATGAATGGTGAAGTGGCAGTTTAAATGTAATACTGAGAAATGATTGCTTCTATGTTGTTGGAACGAGTCAATGAGAAGAGACAACATAAATTAAGAGTACAGTTCTTAAAGGGCATTAAAACAGGAAGGTTGAAGGAACATGTATTTTCTTAAAGTGGGAAGGCCGATGGAGAAAAACATGTGGATCCTGCTTTATAAATGGAGCCATGCAGAAAATTCAGAAAGTCTCGATGAAACTTTAAAACACTGGTTCAACCACAACTGAAGTATCATGTTCATTTGTAAGTGCTATACATTAGGAATATAAAGGGAAGAATTTTTGTTAAGTGAATGGACAGGAGAGGCTAGAGCATCAATCTGCTGAGGGAATTTATCCTCCTGCGCATTATTTGTTGCTTCAGCATGTACAATCTTTAGCCTGTTTAGCAGAGACTAGAGTTTTTCTTGAAACATGAGAGGTTCCAAGAGGGTCTGATGCAGGTGTTTGAAACCAAGAAGGATATTGGTAGAGTACTGGAAGGGTCAAGAGATATACAAGATTGCAAGAGAGCCAAAAAACAAGAGAAAGGAATCATGAAATTAATGTATTGAATCCGATGTGGATTTCAAGAAGAGGTAGGTAACGGAAGCAGATTCAATTGTGGCATTCAACAGGGAGTCAAACAAATATCTAAAAGAGCAGAATTTGAAGGGTGGAATTAGTTCCAGCTGGATTGTTCTTTAATAGAATAGTACTGCACAGTATATGCCCTTTGGCCCACAACATTGTGCCAATGTTTTAATCTTCTCCAAGATCAGTCTAACCATTCCTTCTCACGTACCCCTCCATCCATGTGCCTGTCTAAGTCTTTTACATATCCCTAATGTATCTGCCTTTATCACCTCCCCCAGCAGGGCATTCAATGCACTTGCCATTCTCCTCTACTTTCCTTCAATCATTTTAAAAGTATGCCCCCTCATATTAGCCATTACCACGCTGGGGTAAAAGATGTTGGCTGGCTACTCTGTCTATGTGTCTTATCATCTAATACACCTCCATCAAGTCTCCTCTAATCCTCTGCTTCAAAGAGAAAAGCCCAGCTTCCTCAACTTTTCCTCACCAAATCTTGTTCTCTAATCCAGGCAGCATCTTGATAAATCTTGTCTGCACTTTCACTAGAGCCTCCATATGCTTTATATAATGAGGTGACAAGAACTGAATACAATACTCTATGTGGTCTAACCAGAGTATTATAGAGTTACAACATTACCTCTTGGCTGTTGAACACAATTCCCTGAGTAATGAAGGCCAGCACACCATAAGTCTTCTTAACCACCCACTCAACTTGTGCAGCAACTTTGAAGGACCTCTGGATTTGGACCCCAAGATTCCTCTGTCCTCCACACTACTAAGAATCCAGCAGTTAACTTGGAACTCTGCCGTCAGGTACAACCTTCCAAAGTGTATCATTGGATACTTTTCTGGATTGAACTTCACCCATATTGTCAATGTCCCATTGTAACCTATGACAACCTTCTACTCTTTATCAACACTATCAACCCACACAAAATGCTGGAGGAACTCAGCAGGTCAGGCAACATCTACGGAGGAGCAAACAGTCGACATTTCAGGCTGAGACCCTTCTTCAGGATATCTTCAACACCACCAACCTTTGTGTCATCTGCAAATATTCTAATCCACTTCCTCATCCAAATCATTTATAAAAAGTACAAATAGCAGGGGTCCAAGAACAGATCCCTGCAGATCACCATTAGTATGGGACCTTCAGGCAGAATATGCTCCATCGTCTACCACCCTCTGCCTTCTGTGCACACAGTCAAGTTTCTCTGGATCTTAAGCCTCCTGACTTTTTGAATAAGCCTACCATGGGGGAAGCCTGTCAAAACATCTACCTTCATCAGTTTGATTTGTCACTTCTTGGAAAATGTCCATCAGGCTGAACCTATCCCTTATAAGCTAGGCTAACTATCCCTAATCAGACTATGCTTCTCAAAATGCTTGTACATTCTGTCTCTAATGGTCCTCTCCAATAGTTTGCCCTCCACTGATGTAACTCACAGATCTATTATTCCCAGGATTATCCCTAATACTTTTCTTGAACAAAGGAATAACGTTTGCCGCCCCCAAATAATTTTGCACTACTCCTGTGACCAACAGGGACACAAAGATCATTGCCAGCAGCGCAGCAATCCCTTCCTTCCTGTAGTAACCTGGATTATACTTGGATTGCCTATTTTCATGTTTTCAAGAGCAGCAGCACTACCTCTCTCATAATTTTGGCATGTTTCAGCACATTAGTTCTATGCTGATCTTCCATTTGTTAATATCCCTCTCTGGTGAATACTGTACCAAAGTAGTAATTAGAGATCTCCTCTACCTCCTCTGACTCTAAGCATGTTTCCTCTTTTACCTTATAAGTTTAAAGAGCCCTGTCTGATCTTTGCTTCCTTCTTCTTGACTAAATGTTACACATCTCTTGTCAACCATGGTTACTTTACCCTACCATCCTTTCCATGTCTTAAAGAAACAAACCTATCCAGATCAAAATGTAAGTGCTCCCTAGACAATGTCCACATTTCCCTGAGAACATTTGTTCTCAACCTGCTCTCCTAAGTTCCTGCTTATCAGCATCGTAATTACTCCTCCCCCAGTTAAATACTTTCCCATATTGCCTGCTGCTAACCTTGCCCAAGGCTATGCCACAGGTCAGGGAGATGTGGTCACTGCCTCCAAAATGCTCACTCTAGTATTTGATTCATAGATCTAGTATGTCCTCTCCTCTAGTTGGCCTGTTCACATATTGTGCCAGAAATCCTTCATGGGCACACCTAGTAAATTCTGCCTCATTTAAACCTCTTGCACTAAAGAGGTGCTAATCAATGTTACTGTCACCTGTGACAACAAGACCTGTTAGCTAGATGGTGATTGATTTATTGATAGATACAGCATAGTAACAAGCCCTTCTGGCCCAATGAGCCCTGCCACTTAATTACACCCATGTGACCAATTAACCCTCTAACCCATATCTCTTCAGAATGTGTGAGGAAATGGGAGCACCCAGAGGAATGCCAAGTGGCCATGGGAGATGATATAAACTCCTCACAGACAGTGGTAGAATTGAACCTGGTTCACTGGTGCTGTAATAGCCTTATGCTAACTGCTGTGCTATCTTTTATTGCACCTTTCCAAAATATGCCTACAGATCTGCTCATCAGGGTCCCTGTTCTATTGAGGGTCTATAGAATGCTCTAAAAGAGTGATTGCTCCCTTCCTGTTTCTGACTTCCACTCACACTGACTCAGTAGACAATCCCTCCATGATGTCCTCCTTTTCTACAGCTGTGATCTATCCCTAATCAGTACTGCCATTCCTCCATCTCTTGCCTCCCTTCCTGTACCTTTTGAAAAATCTATACCCTGGATGTCTGGCAGCCATTCCTGCCCTTGTGACAATCAAGTCTCTGTAATGGCCACAACATTGTAGCTCCAAGTACTGATCTGTACTCTTAAGTTTATCATGCTTGTTCTTGAAACTTCTCACATTAAAGTAAACTCATTTCTACCTATCCAATTGCCATATCATCCTATTCTTACTCTAGCTCCCTATATTTGCTCTTCAGGACCTCATACTTTTTCGTAGATATGTCATCAGTGCCACTATGTGCCATGATTTCTGGCTGCACTTCCTCCCCTTTAAGAATCCTGTGCTCTCAGTCTGAAATGTCCCTGACCCTTGTACCTGGGAGCCAGTGAGGCAGTGTGGACTTTTTGGAGTAAGTGTTCTGCTTCCATGCTTTAACAATTCTTGGATCTATAAATTTTGGTGCTACACGGCATTGTATAGTCAAATGTGATTGCGTTTCTAACTAGCAGGATGGTCAAAGACTAACTGGAAATCACAATTTGCACACACAATTTACAAACAGGAATATGATAATCAGATCTATCTTAGTGATGTCAGTTAATGAAAAAATATTGCCTACCTCTAGATAGACTCTGCTACGTTACTCTCTTTTATATCTTGTGTAATAAAATCATGCTTGAAATTCATTATCATGACCTCAACTAAAACATTGGTGGTATCCTGACTTGCACTGTGTCCATATGTTTGCTGACCTATGTTGGAGTGCTTTATCAAGCACCTCAGCTTCCACAAAAAGCGGAATTACCCAGTGGCTAGCCGTTATAATTCCTATCCCTATTCCTGTTATGACATGGTCTCCTCTTCTGCTGTGATGAGGTGGCTGTCGGGTTGGAGGGGCAATACCTCTCAGTTGCCTCCAACTTGATGGCATGAACATTGATTTCTCCAACTTCAGGTAAATTCCCCCGTATTTTTCTCCCACCTCCCCACCTCCCCCCCACTCTGGCCTCTTACCACTTCTCATCAGCTGTTCACCACCTCCCCATGATGTCCCTCCTCGTTTCCTTTCTCCCATGATCTACTGTCCTCTCTTATCAGATTCCTTCTCCAGCTCTTTGCTTTTTCCAGTTACCACCTCCTAGCTTCTTGCCTCATCCACTTGGCTTCACCTATCACCTATTGTGTCCTCCTTTCTGTTTCCACCACCCCCATCTCTCCCCTTCCTTTCCAGTCCTGATGAAAGGTCTGGGCTCGATATGCCGACTGTTTATTCATTTCTGTGGATACTGCCTGACCGGTGGAGTTCCTCCAGCATTTTGTGTGTTATGTGGAATTCCAGCATCTGCAGGATCTTTTGCATTTATGGTGGATCTTAGTGTTCTGTTTTAGTGTACATATCTTGTACATGTTTGGGAAACTATTGTTAATAAGGTGCAGTGGAAGCTGTATTTCTTTAATAAAGAAAAGTCAATCAGGATATGTCTTGAGTAGTTCAGAGAAATGGAATTGATTTGAACTGGATATTCCTATATGCAGGTGTTTGTATTAATAGTTGTGCATGAAAACTCTTGGTAGCTGGCCTTCTAAGTTTTGGATTGTCCCCTGTTCATTGATGCTGCAGAGACTCAATTAGCATTGTGATAGTGTATTAATTAAATACAATGTTGGTGTGAAATAGGTTATTAAAATATTATGTAAATTAAGTATCACCAGAAAGTGAATCAATTAATAATGGTAATATGATCACCTTGAATTCTGAAAGTGTTTATATTTATCTTGAGGTATAGTACAGTATATGAAACTATGCTATGTCTGGAGTTTGTATTTACCTAAAATTATAGATAAACAAGTAAGAGGTGCGTAAGTAATCCCTTGTGAAAGTAAAGTGAATTTATAATAAAATCTTGTAATCTTCTGGAACAACCAAAATATTTTGTGATGTAGAATCAGGAACATAGAATCTCCTGGTATTTCGTTGGAAGTGTGTAGCTGATCTGTAATATGCCTTGTAACGGTATGGTTGTGGTCATTTTTAATTTGGATTTTGATTGAGTTTTCCTTTTTAAAAAATATTTTTATCTAAAATGATAATTTAGATCATAACATTTTAATATGGCTGTGATTGTACAAAATATTCCATGTTTTTGTCTAGCTAAGTGTTCATGCTGATCAAGGTCATGGAATTTTTTTTTTGCAGGAATTGTAATACTTAAACTTTTTATTCTCAGTTACTTCCAACTTGGGTAATGTTAGCTGCACATATTGGAATGATGGAACTCTGATAGCTTCTGTTACCCGTAAAAATGACAAAAGCTTTGGGATTTTTATGCACGCATTTTGTAACATTGGAATCATGATGGTACGGTGAGCATGGATGCTGTACTATTTGCAGCATTGTACATTGCAGTATGGTAAAATCGTTGGAACTACTGTTAAATTTAGCAATTTTTAACTAATTCTGTTGTGAAATACCTTGAAATTTTTCCTTTTCGTTCCATGGGGTCTATGAGCTTTCAGTAGCACAAGCTATAATTTGTTTGGCAAAGCATCTGGTCAAGTGTGCTTTGAGGTTTCCCAAATAAAATGTGTTTCCAAAAATGGTAAGTTTATGATCAATCACCTCCCTTTGATGCCCCTCTTCCTTCCATTTCTCCCATGGTCAGTGTCCTTTCCTTGGATAACTCCTTCAGGCCTTACCTTTTCCACATATCACACTCCCAGTTTCTCACTTCATCCCCTCTCCTCCCTCCACCCACCCACCCACCTTCTTTCCCCCTCATCTGGCTTCACCTATCACCTAGGTTGCTTCCCCCCCTCCCCCCCCGCCGCCTTGTTTTAGCTTCTTTCCCCTTCTTTTCCAGCCCTGATGAAGGGTCTCAGCCCATAACATTGACTCTTTATTCCTTTTCATGGATGCTGCCTGACGGGTTGAGTTCCTCTAGCATTTTGTGTGTATTACTCTGGATTTCCAGCATCTGCAGAGTCCCTTGTGTTTCAGTTTCTGGTCAATCAAAATTTTGAATCTGGCATGGTGGTGTCTAGTTCCTCAATGATAAAACAGGTTTATTTCAGTTTCCTTTTTACAATATCTTATAACCATTAATTTTCCTCAATGGCACTTGAATTAATGGCTTTGTTTACAAACTGCCAATGTGTTGGTGTCCAACTAACAGGTTGCTAGAAGAACTCTGGCTGAAGTGGCATCTGTGTGTGGGGGGAGAGGAATTATCGATGTTTTGGGTCAAAACTGCGTCAGACTGAGGGAAGGGAAGTGAGGTGGCCATGATTAAGAGGGAAGGGCAGTGGTGAGACATGAGCCTCTGATGGTTGGTGGACTTAGATGATGGGCAGGAGATGCCTATTAGGGGAGAATATGATGGTTATTCTTGCCTTTTGAGGGCATTGTGATGTTTTTATAATTTTAATCATTTTTAAAATGACTAGATGATAAAGAATGAAAAAAGTTGGATGATTTTGTAAGTTTATTTGGATGTTTAAGATGTCTTCAGTACAAGACTCTGCATTTAAATACAGAGAACTTGAGTATGATTTCAGTGATATATCTTTTATGGCTATTATAGGTGTACATGGTACATCTAGTTTCCATTAATGTCTGGTCTTTTGCTCTGGTACTAAGTGTTGAGGAAGGAAGACAACATTTTGGAAACTTATTAAATATTTTCTAGCAGAGTACTTTAAAAAAGATTTCAAGGTAATTGATCATTGTCAGTCAGGAATTGTGATAGTAAAATCATGTTTAACAATTTTCTTTCATGAAATTCTTTAGAAGCATGTGCTGCAGATTAAGTGGAAACTGGTGGATGTGCATGGATTTCCAGAAGGCATATGATGAAGTAGTGGAAGGTTATTAGAAAACAGAGCTAATAATGAGAAGGTCTCAAAGCTCTACGCTTCTTTTTGGATTCCAGACCTAATCAGTTCCCCTCTACCACCACTCTGCTCCGTCTAGCGGAATTAGTCCTTACTCTTAATAATTTCTCCTTTTGCTCCTCCCATTTCCTCCAAACTAAAGGTGTAGCTATGGGCACCCGTATGGGTCCTAGCTATGCCTGCCTTTTTGTTGGGTTTGTGGAACAATCTATGTTCCGTGCCTATTCTGGTATCTGTCCCCCACTTTTCCTTGGCTATATCGACGACTGCATTGGCGCTGCTTCCTGCACGCATGCAGAACTCGTTGACTTTATTAACTTTGCCTCCAACTTTCACCCTGCCCTCAAGTTTACCTGGTCTATTTCCGACACCTCCCTCCCCTTTCTAGATCTTTCTGTCTCTGTCTCTGGAGACAGCTTATCCACTGATATCTACTATAAGCCTACTGACTCTCACAGCTATCTGGACTATTCCTCTTCTCACCCTGTCTCTTGCAAAAACGCCATCCCCTTCTCGCAATTCCTCCGTCTCCGCCGCATCTGCTCTCAGGATGAGGCTTTTCATTCTAGGACGAGGGAGATGTCTTCATTTTTTAAAGAAAGGGGCTTCCCTTCCTCCACTATCAACTCTGCTCTTAAACGCATCTCCTCCATTTCACGTACATCTGCTCTCACTCCATCCTCCCACCACCCCACTAGGAATAGGGTTCCCCTGGTCCTCACCTACCACCCCACCAGCCTCCGGGTCCAACATATTATTCTCCGTAACTTCCGCCACCTCCAACGGGATCCCACCACTAAGCACATCTTTCCCTCCCCCCTCTCTCTGCATTCCGCAGGGATCGCTCCCTACACAACTCCCTTGTCCATTCGTCCCCCCCATCCCTCCCCACTGATCTCCCTCCTGGCACTTATCCGTGTAAGCGGAACAAGTGCTACACATGCCCTTACACTTCCTCCCTTACCACCATTCAGGGCCCCAAACAGTCCTTCCAGGTGAGGCATCACTTCACCTGTGAGTCGACTGGGGTGATATACTGCGTCCGGTGCTCCCGATGTGGCCTTTTATATATTGGTGAGACCCGACGCAGACTGGGAGACCGCTTTGCTGAACATCTACACTCTGTCCGCCAGAGAAAGCAGGATCTCCCAGTGGCCACACATTTTAATTCCACATCCCATTCCCATTCTGACATGTCTATCCACGGCCTCCTCTACTGTAAAGATGAAGCCACACTCAGGTTGGAGGAACAACACCTTATATTCTGTCTGGGTAGCCTCCAACCTGATGGCATGAACATTGACTTCTCTAACTTCCGCTAGGCCCCACCTCCCCCTCGTACCCCAGCTGTTACTCCTTTTTATGCACACATTCTTTCTCTCACTCTCCTTTTTCTCCCTCTGTCCCTCTGAATATACCTCTTGCCCATCCTCTGGGTCACCCCCCCCCATCTTTCTCCCTAGGATGATCCTCTCGTATCCCCTTTTGCCTATCACCTGTCCAGCTCTCGGCTCTATCCCTCCCCCTCCTGTCTTCTCCTATCATTTTGCATCTCCCCCTCCCCCTCCAGCTTTCAAATCCCTTACTCACTCTTCCTTCAGTTAGTCCTGACGAAGGGTCTCGGCCTGAAACGTCGACTGCGCCTCTTCCTATAGATGCTGCTTGGCCTGCTGCGTTCACCAGCAACTTTGATGTATGTTGCTTGAATTTCCAGCATCTGCAGAATTCCTGTTGTTTACTAATAATGAGAATGTGATTATGAATAGAAGATTGTCAAACTGACAGGAAACGGTAGACATAAATGATTTTTTTCTGATTGACAAGGGGACTCAGCTTTTTATGATTTGTAGATAGCTTAAGTGAAGCCAACAGATCTTGAATATGTAATGAACAAGGTGGACGTATAATTTTAATTCTGTTATGCAGTTTAATCTTTACGGAAGTTCAAAAGCAAAGTGGCACTTGAGAAAACTGCTACACTCAGATCCCACATAATGCTACCCCACATAGCGCTAATTTGTTACAATATGGTTATTCAATTCTTTATCGAAATTTTTAAAAATGACAAAAATTCATTCTAAACGACACTTAAAAAAACTTGAGTGTCTACCATTACAGTAAACATTCAATCAGCCAATGAGAGTGCATTACATGCACTCTGAGCCACTCACAGCCAATCATGTATTAGTTCACGCTCGGCTTCCCTCGCGCGTGTAAACGTTCATGCTCTCTGGCCAATTTATTCTTTTTTTTTCCACTCATAATGCCTGGAAAATGGCCTGGAACTTCCACTGAGGGTTGTACACCTAAGATAGCTAGAAAAATCATTTGCATGGATGTGAAACTGCAAATGATAGGGTGTGAGGATGTTAATGATAGCGGTTGAAGAGTTCCTGCATTCTCAATGTGAGAGCCTACATAATGAAGAGCTTTGAGAATTGGCAGAGCAATGCATCCTGGGTGAATCTGAGGACACAGATGGAGAAGAGGAAACACCAGCAAGAAACCTCACCACAATATTCCTCAGCACTAGCATCACCACGATCACACGAATCATGGACCAGTTCATTGATTGACCCTGACTGGGAGGGAAGCAGTAAGGCAGAGAGGGGTATTCTCAATGTGATTTCCTACTACTGAGATCTTCTTCATGAGATGAAACTTAAGAAAAGGCAGTCAAATCTCAACGCTTACTTGAAGAAGAAGCTGAAGTTTGAGAAGGATGCACAACCTGGTCCCTCCTCGAAGATGTAGCCAGGACCCACTTCCCTCCACTGCTGCTGCGATGTTTTGCTGCTCCACTGATGGACAGTTTAGGCCTATTTGCATGTTTGTTATTCCACAAATTACTGTGTATACATAAAATATATATCTTGGGTTTGATTTTTAAAATATTAGGCATACATCTCCATTCGCGTAATGTTATAATGACCCTGCATAGCACTAATTTACATAGCGCTCCACCTCTGAAGAGTGCATCCTCAGCGTTAAGTGGGTCTAAGTATACTTTAACAAAAGTAACTGCAATTTTCTAAATTGTAATTTGTAAAATAATATATAAAATGAATAATTATTTGGTGAGGTAAAGAGGGTGATGGATTTTACTTGGCTTAAGAATTGAACTTCTGGCAAAGTCATGTTCCTTAGCTAATGTTTTTTCATAGTAAACATCTTTGACCATCCTACAGTCTAGAGTTGCATCAAATGAATTAATTGCATTAAAAGTTTGAATCTTGAATTTATAATTAAATCTTTGTTGGCTACCAACTGGCCTGTAAAGAATGTTTGGTATAACTGTACTGCTCTTGGAAGTGGATTCTTTCTATCAATAAATTTTCAGTATGACTTTTAATTGGCTGTTATGTTTATCAAAGCTGCTTTGCAGTATTTAAATTTGTTAAGTAGATTGACAATTTTTGAGCCTCAATACAACATATCAAAATTTCTCAGGAAAGACAACAACTTGAAACAGGTATGTAATGACAGATACTTTAACAATATCAAAAGAATGATTACCAACAGCCAAATTAATGATTATTAGAACAGTAAAGCAACAACAATCCTCCATCCAGCGGTTTAGTACCTGACACCAATTCCCATGCTGCTTAAGGCCTTGCAAGCTTAAAGGAAATTTAGACGTGAGGTCTTGCTCAGTTTGTGCTTCCAGCATTCTTGTTAAGCTCGTCAAGGCCCATTTTTGCATGTGCTCTTGAAACTGACCAAACTTTGTTTGCCGCACTCTGAGCTCAACTAGTACATGGAAAAGTAGTTTTATAATGAAATTATTGAAATGGTTGTAAGATGAAATTCTTGGAGTATTAACATAGTACAGCACAGGGACAGGTCCTTCAACACAAGCTATATGTGCCCAACATTAATAAAGAATACCAACCACCAGTCCCAAAAATCTGCCAGTCAGAATTGTTCAGCCATTATGTCTATGTTGACCTTTTTGCCCTCCCACACTGATCCCTTTTTCCCTGCATTCACTACCTCTTGTGCATTGTCTAAGCAAGTGCCTGATTAAACGTTTCTTAAAATTAGTGATTTGCATCTTACTCCACCATGTTCTCGGGCAGTGAATTCAAGATAGCAACTACATGGACTACTCTTCATGTATATTCAAAAAAAATCCTTTCATCTCAAATCCCCAGTCCAGCAGCATAGCGGTCCTGAGTGCATCAGATGATCAGTTTTACTATATGAAGCAATAACAGCTTGGCATGATAAAATAATTTTGACTTGATGTGGGAAAAAAAAATCACGGGATATACATCCTAGCTGTAAAGCAACCTGCCCAGTTTTTTTGTTAGGCAATTTCTTAATGCTCTTGGTTTTGAGTCAAATTCTACAAACGTAGATTAAGCTGCTCTCCAAGACTTCAGTAAACTGAGCAACTACTTTTTTGCCTGCTGTATGAGATGTTTAAACTGAAATTCCTTTTGTATCTAACTCGAAAGCACTTCCTTGTTTTTTTTTGTGTATGCTGTCCTAACAAAAATTCCATTTCACCTTTTATTACGTGGGGTACATACTCACTTGTTGTTTAAAACATTCTACATACCAAACTTAATTGCTGAATTTGCTTTAACAAGCCATAGTGCTTAATTGTAAACAGAGTGCTTTGGCACTTTCAAGATGTGATGAGGTGTTATTTTATCTTGTCATATTTGTATTTGTGTATTGGAAATTTTGCATCCTTGGCTCCCTTCTCACCCCATCCCCATATTTATATTGGAGATGGAGTAAGTGGGCTGAGATATTTTTTCAAAGTGAATGACGTGGGTTATTGCTTCTGCTTAAAATGTGAACCTGCTATTAGTCATCTTTCTCATAGTGGTGAGTTCATGTCTTTGATCATAATAATTTGATAAATTCATAATGTCTGAAACTAGTTTCATTCCTTTCCCAAAGCATTTTGGCATGAATTGGATTGCTTGCAAATTTAATGATCATTGAACCTTGAACTGAATCTATGACCCACTGTCATGGCCACTACAAATTCTGCCTGCCTTTGTTCACCTCCTGTCCTTTTGGCATTAGTATTGTAGTCTTTATCTCTATTTTCAGATAGGTAGTGTTGCCTCATCTACCAGTCGAGGAAAGCATCAGCTTGCATACTATCCATGTTGTATACCCTGCACTAATTTATGTCCCTGTCCTTATTGACATAGACTGCCTTGCCATCCCCTTTCAGGACCTTAACGTACAAAATCATAATCTTGGGCTTAAATATCATCATGGTCTTGCAACTCCAATCTGAAGGCTCAAGTTCTATAGGATTTTTTTCCTTCCTTTCCTTGGCCTGTTGCTGTGACTTGACCCCACTGGCAGCAATGTAAACATTTCCTTCCTAAAATACTGACTCTCTCTCTTACCTCTTCTTTCTTTTAAGCCCCTTTGTTACTCCCTCATCCTTCATTAATTGTTAGTATTATTTTGTATTCATGATCAAATTGTTGCTTTTGGAGCTTTGTGTTCACGTCATTCATTCAGTGACAGAAAGACCAAAATGCTTCAGTTTGTTCCATAATGCAAGTGAAATAGTGACTATTATTATTGTGATTAATAACTTAAAATAAATGGAAATGAGACTGGAAATCCATGATTGTGTGAAGCAAATTAATTTCGTCGTTAATCTTAGATTGCCCAAATTCTCAAAGGTAGTTGGAAGTTTCTGCCTTTTTATTACATAACCAGATAGTTTAAAAATCCATAAAAATAGCATTGCTTAGGAATGATTGCAGTTTGATGTGTGTCCTGTTCTCTGAAAAATGATCAAATTGAATTTGTTATTAAACTTTTTAGAAGTAGGAATTCAGACTTTAATATACACGGCACCTTTTCAAGATGGCTGGATGACACAGCACTTTACTGCAACTAAAATACCATAATGAATAAATTAGGATATTAGAATCAAGCCTACTTAATAGCATGCTACAAGCTCTCACAAACAACTGTATGAAATAGACAGGATTATCTGATTCAGTCTGGGTGACAATCAAGAACATGTTGGTGACTACTGAAGAAACAGTTCACAACCGAGAAAGACGGCACCTGGGGCAGGAAGGGTTTGCAACCCAACCTGCATCTTCCAAAAGGAGGAAACCCTAGAAGCTACAGACAGACTGATGGAGATGGAAGATGCGCACCCTGCCAAGACAGACCTAAGAATATCAATCTTTATGAACGGGTCATTGCATTTATGGCAAGATCCACAAGAATCTGTGGGGCTTAAAAATATATCAGGCCAAGATTAAACACCTGCAGCAGGAAGAGAACAATGCAGTGCCCAAGATTCACTCTTGGTGAGATGCAGGAGGAGCCTGTCTCAGAGTCACCCCACAGTCCCTAGAACCACTAAGTGACAGAAACTCCCACTCCAGGCAAAGTACCAGATCATCAGTGGCTTAAGTGACCTCTAACAAATCATTTAAGGGAGTGGTTTCAGTTTGAGGAGGATGTAATCCATATTAGTGGCCAAGGGAGATTTTGGTAGATGATTGTAGACCACATCAACTATCGTTGTCAGCTTTGCTATTGAGAGATTCAACCAAGTGAAGAGGAAAGCCAGCAAAACCCTGAACATAATTAACTCTAGGGTGGCCAAAATAAACCATCTGCATTAAGTGCTCTGATCCCTTACTAAACAGTTGGGGTGGGGGGGGGCAGTGTTGGCATGCGAAGAAGTGAAACCACCACTTGCTGAGCACTGTAACATCTTCAGAAGTAAGCTTAAAACATTATGCAGAGATGATATAGCACCCTATAAATCCTCCTCCTCCTGGTTGAGTTCAACATCAGAACAGCCAGAGTTAGTTCTGCCCCGGCCCGAGTGAGTACCCTGCAAGTTGTACAAGCACTGCCCTAAGCTGCTCCAGCTATTTTGGAAATGTCTTGGGTTACCTGGCATAGGGGAAAGGTCATGGACCAATGGAGGTATGCAGAGGGAGTCTGGATCCTCAAAGAGGAGAACACCCAAGACATTGAGCAGTTTAGATCAACCTTGCTGCTCATTGTGGAATGGAAGATATTTCCCAGTCTTGTTTCCTGCTGCTTGGACTGGGTTTCTCCCAAAAAATGGCTACAATGATACATCTATACAGAAAGGAGCGATTCCCAAGGTGCCTGGAACACATGGGCGTGGTTTTCCAGCTGATTAAGGAAACAGACGAAGGAAAGGGTGACATGGTTGTACTATGGTTTGACCTCAGATCATTGTCTCATTTTGGTCTAATACAGGAACTTCAGATTGAGAGTCTTCTCAGGATCGACCACATCAGGCTGGCACTGGCTCTCAAAGGGTATTATAACTGAATGTACAATCTTAGTCATCCTCTTCTTCAAGACAATGATCATGCTGGTTAAAGCAGCTGAAGTGAAGTGTAGAGGTCCTCTGACTAAGATGAGTGTGCTGCAGGCCCCAATCAGAGCCTTCATGGGTGATCTCATGGTGATGACTACATTAGTCCCAAGCAGTGGATGGATGCTCCGGGGCTGAAGAGGGTCATCACATGAGCAAGGATGAGATTTAAGCAAAGAATTCTAGAACTCGTGCTAAAGAAAGGCAGATTTACAGTCAAATTCTGTTTCTCTTTGATGTTATTGCTATCCCATCCATTTCTGAGAAACCAGTCAAGAGTCAGTCTTTGACTGCAGCCTGAGATGCGGCTGCCATCCAAAAAACTAGAAGTCTGGCTCACCAGTGTGGGCAAGTCAGGCTAGGCAAGTTAAAGGCCTGGATCTACCAGCACAGCATCCTCCTGAATTCACTGGTCGATGCTGGTGTATGAGAAACTCATGTCAACTGTTGAGGCTCTTAAATGAAAGATCAGTGGCTACCTTTGAAGATGGCTAGGCTTCCCACATAGCCTGAGAAGTATTGCAAAGTACAGAAAGAGGAATAAACTGCAGCTTCCCTTCAGCAGCCTGAGTGAAGAGTTCATGGTTTCCTATACAAGAGAAGTGTTGCTGTATATAGATAATTCCAGTGACCCCAAAGTCTCTGCAGCAAGCATTGAGGTCCAGGCAGGCAGGAAGTGGAAGGCCCAAGACACAGTGGAGTTAGCTGGCTCGTGTCTGGGGCACGGGGATCAGGTAGGGACAGTGGTGTCTGATCATTTGTGACTGGGCAGCTTACCTTCTACTATTTTGTCAGGGCCCAGGGCAACGACAGATGTAAACTGGTTCAGGAAGAGTTGTGATAGCTGTCGAGGAACTGCGTACCACCAGGATGGTAGGAGTGGGGCAGCAGGGAACTTGGGCAAAGTGGGAGGGTGTACTAAGGTGGAAGATCTGCTGGTCCAACATCTTACAGGCAGAACCTCAGTGCATCAAGTTCATGATCCTGGCTGTGTATGACATCTTGCCTAGTCCAGTGACCCTTTTTTGTTGGAGCAAAAGCAAAACACTCTCATGGCTCCTCCATCCTGGCAGAGAAACCCTGGAACACATCCTCAGCAGTTGCCCAAAGGCCCTGGGAGAAGGCTGCTACTGCTGGTGCCATGACCAGTTGCTGAAGGCTATGACAGAAAATTCTCCTTGGCTATTACAACAGTAAGCACCTCCACCAACCCAGAAAGCCTGTATGTAGCCTTTGTCAAAGCTGGAGAGCAGTCACTGTGTCAGCCCAGATCACTACCAGGCTTGCTTGCCACGCTGTCTGAAAGTAAATCTTGGCAAGCAGTTAAAGTTCCCTGACTTCATCGTATCATCATCACTGAGGCCTGATGTGATCATTCTGTCAGAAACCTCAAAGCAGGTGGTCAGGGTTGAATTGACATTACTTTGGGAAGACCAGATTGAGGAGGCATTTGAGCACAAGACGGCCAAGTACTGGGAGCTGGTAGAGCATGCCAAAGATGGGGGTGGAGGGCATGTTGTGAGTCTATAGAGGAAGGTTGCAAGTGTTTTTTGCTGGCTGCTCACTCTGCAGAACTTGTTCTTTCCTTGGCGTTATAGGGGCTGCAAAGAAAAGAGGCATCAGAACCGTTATAGAGGCTACTGAGTGTTCCTCCAGATGGCTGTGGATCAAGAAGTGTGACCTGTGGTCCAACGCTGATGAGATGTAAATCGGGTCTGATCAACCCTGTCTGGATTGACTGGGCAAGGGTGTCTGATGTTGGAAGACCTAAAACACCTGGTGACCGCAGGTTACAACACTGTGATGTGTCCCAGTACATCCCACGATGTATCTCTGCATTTAGCTATTTTTTTGAGGCAGGTATAGATATTGTTTGGCACATTGTGAATAAAACTCCTTAGAATTTATTCAAGATGATACATGGATACCTTTTGCATCCACCAAAGAGGCCAGCAGCCTCCATTTTACTACATCTTTAATACATATAACTTCAGTATACCACTGAAGCATAAGACTAAATTTTTGTACTCTAATCATTCCTTGATTCTCGGTAGTTAGTACTGCATTACTGAGAGTGTTCCCTTCTAAGTCATGGCTAACACATGAGTATTGTGTTTTGTATGTATATTGGTGGAACCTTTTGACGGGAGGGAGTGAAGAGTCACAGGTGTTTAGTGATCAAATCTAACTTGTACAGGATGTCGGTAGACTAGTCTCCAAAATGCTGATTTATCATCTGTTTCCTTTAAGTTTATTTACTGCTGTTTTCCCTTTCTTTAAAAAAAAATCTGTGAAGTGAAACCATACTTTCTGAATAAAATAAACAGTCTCACCTGGTCTAGTTGTAAATTTAGGCAATGCACATAAAATGCTGGAGGACCTCAGCAGGCCAAGCAGCATATCTGGGAAAAGAGCAAATAGTCAATGTTTTGGACTGAGACCCTTCATCAGGACTGGAACAAAATGAAGTCAGAGTAAGAAGGTGGGGGGGGGTGCAGGAGAAAGAAGTACAAGGTGATATGTGAAACTGGGGGGGGGAGGGTGAAGTAAAAAGCTGGGAAGTTGATTGGTGAAAGAGATAAACAGCTGGAGAAGCAGGAAACTGGAAAGGGAAGGGGAGGGAGCACCAGAGGGTGGTAATGAGCAGGTAAAGAGATGGGTGAGAGAGCAGGAAACAAGAATGATAAGGGGGGGGGGGGAAGAGGCATTTACTGGAAGTTCAAGAAATCAATGTCCATCAGGTTGGAGGTTACCCAGACAGAATATAAAGTATTGCTCCTCCAATCTGAATGTGGCTTCATCATGGCAGTAGTTGCTTTGATTTCCACCATCTTCAATTTCTCTCAAGCTGTAAATTTGTAGTCTTCATGGAATTTGGTTTTACCATATAACTAATTTGGCAGTTTGAAACTTTGGGGGTGCTGGACTTGCAGATTTTTGAATATTTTTCCTTTTAATACTACATAATAGAATTGCGTTGGAGGATTGAAATTTTCCCAAGTACTCAGTAAGTTTAAAATGTGAATTGAAACTGGAGCAGCAGGGGGATTTAGTAACTGGCCCACTGGCAGGTCTCAGAGAAGTGAAGGAATTGAGGCCCTTGTGATTTATGGGAAGCAGGCAGATATAGCCTTATTGGAATTTTTGAATAGTGAGATAGTGGATTATCAGTGATCGTTTAAACATTGTAAACAGTAAATCTGTTGATTTTTAAAATCATTATGGGATTTGTATTTTTTCCGTTATGTAATTAATCCATAAGACAAAGGAGCAGAAGTTAGCCATTTGGCCCATCGAGTCTGCTCCGCCATTTTATCATGAGTGAACCTGCAAGTCGTAGAAGGAGATGCAGAGGAGATTATGTGATTGGTGGTGATGTTGGGATTGCAGAGCAGCTGGCAGAAATGACAAAGAATGACTTGCTTGGCATGGAGGCCTGTAGAGTAAGAGGAACCCTTTTTCTCTGTTTGGTGGACAGGGAGTGGACTACGAGCAGAAGAACTGAAGATGGAGGAGACGTGTGTGACGGCACCATCAAGTTTTGTAGAGGGAATCCACATTTCCTCTCATCCTAAAAACATGTTTTGGGGGCCGAGAAACTGAGGGAAAGGAATGGTATTTTTGCAAAAGATCGGGTTGGAATGGCTTAGATTAGGTACCTGTAACAGTTCACAGATTTATTGTATATTAGTTATAATATGTAGCACATATATTAGTTAGTGGATAGTTTCCTGAGATGGAAACAGAGATCCAGAAAATGGGGAGATGTTTCAGAGATAGTCTAAATGAATTAAGGGCAGGGTGTATGAATGTTAGCCAGAAAGATGGTAATCTTGAATAGTTCCACACAAGTTCAGAAGAATGTAGTTACCATCTGTAATGGAGAAAGATTTGGAGAGTGGTGTCAGAGGAAGTTTGGTACAATTACTGATCCACATAGCCAATGAAAAGACCGGTATAACTAAGACCAAGCAACTGGCTGTGGCTACATCTTTGATTTGTAGAAAGAGCGAGGAATCAAATTAGTGAAGTTGTTGCAGAAAGAAGCAGAGGGTCTTGTACATGGGGGATGGAAATGTATTATGATGGACGTCCATGGTAAAGAAAAACCATGGAGGCTGTGGGATTGGAAGATGTCGAAAAGGTGATACAGTTGAGGTATGAGGAGATAAATTCAGTGTGGCAAGTCCAGGCAGAAACAATTGAACTTCCAGAACAGTACTTTCTGTGAATCTTGGCAGTGTAGGGTTAGTGCACTATTAGCTTTTTAGGGGAGATCTCCTGATGTAATGACATTTATGAAGGATTGGGAGGCAAAAGCCTTGAGTTTGTTGGTCGGATCCTTGTCTGATTAGATACGAGAGGCTGCTGTCTAGCCTCTACAAGGTGGATGTTAATTAACCAGACTTTTACAGCACTGCGCTTGTCTATGGGTTATCAGATTCAAGAATCTGCAGCCCTTTGTCTCTAATAATTATCATACAGCCTTTGATTCCATAGCCACCATACTTGATCTTTGGCACCCCACCAGGCTCCATTTCTATTATCCTTCTAGCTTACCCCTTTATACTGGCTGTTTTCTTTCTCCACTCTCAGTCCTAATGCAGGGCCCCTACCCAAATTGTCGACTACCCCTTTGTATCCATAGATGCTGCGTGACCCGCTGAATTACTCCCATCAGTTTGATTTTTGTTTGTGAACCAGCATCGGCAGTTTCTTATAAAACAAATGGACTGAGAGCACAAAAAGTCAAAAGTCGAGAAGTTAAAAGTAAAATTATTATTTAAGTACACATAGGGTATATGTCACTATATTTATTATTTTTATTTAGAGATTCAGCATGGAATAGGCTCTTCTGACCCAACGAGCTGCACCGCCCAACAACCTAGCCTAATCACAGACAAGAGAAAATCTGCAGATGCTGGAAATCCAAACAGCACACACAAAATGCTGGAGGAACTCAGAAGGCCAGGCAGCAGCATCTATGGAAAAGAATACAGTCGACATTTCAGGCTGAGACCCTTCATCGAGTCCTGAATTTACCTAAATGGGTAAATTCCATAGTTGTTTTGTTGTGGATAATGAAATTTTTGATGGAAGTCACTTATGCTGGCATTAGTACTTTCTTGCTTGTGCTTAATTTCAAAGGTTCAAAGGTCAAATTTAATGTCAGAAATGTATACAATATACATACTGAAATGCTTTTTCTTCGCAAACATCCACAAAAACAGAGGTGGGCCCCAAAGAATGAATGACAGTTAAATGTGAGAACCCCAAAGTCCCCCCACCCCTAGCTCCCCCCTCCCGCGCGTAAGTGGTAGTGAGCAACAATCCCCCCACCCCCCATTGGCAAAACAAAAAGTGCACCTGCTACCAAGCACAAGCATGGTAAGCGATCGCAAAGACACAGACCAAAGTTACCCCAAAGGCTTCGCATTTCATCCGACATTCGACAAACCACAGGTTGTGTCTCTGTCTCTCTGTCTCTCCTCCCCCCACCCCCCAGCAAGGGAGAGGGAGGTGTCCCCCCTTTTCACAGTGAGCGGGAGACATAACAACAACCTGCTGCTTTACAATGTTAAAAGTCCGTTTTACCGCTTTTTTTCAAGCTCTGTATCTGAAGATCGAAAAGACCTCGTGTGTTCAGGCCCACAGTGAAAGATTTTCTGGCCTCCCCAATGACACGAGTCTCCTGCCCTCAATCCACCCATCTCTAGAGCCCTAAGATCTTAGGCTTTCAAACACGGTCGAGACTCTTAGACCAAACATTGGCAAATTGAATAACAGCCAGTCGTGGAACCCCGAGAATGGGTCCCATTCCCGCAAAGAACTGAGGTCTGTGTGTAACTCCAGGTCAGGGTCTTAGAAAGAACCCTGAAAAGGAAAAATAAAGATATTAAAGGTAGAAATAGAACTGTTTCCGAAGATGTAAGCAAAGGAGTCACCGTTAGGTACCATTATCCCTCCTAAGTTCAGCCTTCAAGATAAAATTTATTAGACTAAGAACTTGCATATTTGTACTCTGTAAAAAGCTGTGGTGTGTGTGTGTGTGTGTATATATGTATGTGTGTGTGTGTGTATATATATATATATATATATATATATATATATAAATAAAATATAATATAATATAGCTGTGGTATGGGAACTGCACTTCCCTCAATCGCAGGACTCTGCAGAGAATGGTGCGGACAGCCCAGTGCATCTGTAGATGTGAGCTTCCCACTACTTAGGGCAGGTGTGTAAAAGGGGCTCGAAGGATCGGTGGAGACCCGAGTCACCCCAACCACAAACTGTTCCAGCTGGTACCATCCGGGAAACGGTACTGCAGCATGAAAGCCAAGACCAACGGGTTCTGGGACGGCTTCTTCCACCGGGTCATCAGACTGCTTAATTCATGCTGACACAACTGTATTTCTATGTTACATTGACTATCCTGTTGTACATAATATTTACTATAAATTACTATAATTGCACATTAAGTCTCTGTTCAAATGTAAAGAATTTTACTTTTGTATATGAAGGATGTGAGCAATAAAGTCAATTCAATTCAAGTGAAAACCCAGGACAGTTTAAGAAGGAACAAATTGTTGCTTTTCAAGAAGGACAGGCAGCACGTCCAGCACTTGCTTTAAATGAATGCAGTGTTATAAGGTATTTCTTTTCGGCTGTCTTTGTCATAGAGCTGTACAGCACAAAAATGGTCCTTTTAGCCCAACACCACTCATAATGGTAACTAGTTGCATTTGTCTGTATTGGGCCCTGTAACCCTCTATTCTTTTCTTAAGTACTTGACAAATGCTTTTTAACACCATAATTATATTTGCCTCTACTATTTCCCCTGGCAGGTCATTTCATATAACTACCACCCTTTGTATTGGGTGGGGTGGGGGAGGGATAAAATCTTGCCTCTAAATTTGTCCCTTTTCACCTTAAACATGTGCTCTCTAATTTTAGACTTCCGCGCCCAAGAAAAATGACTTGTCCTGTCCATGCTCATTATTATTTAAACCTCTTTCAGGTTACACACCAGTCACCTACTTTTTAGTGAGAATAAACGCAGCCTATCCAAACCATCTTTGTAACTAAAACCCTCTATTTCGGGCATCATCCTAGTGAATCTCCTTTCTTCCTATAGTGTGACAAATAGAACTGATTAGAATCAATGTTTTTACAACTGTACTGTGACACTTCTAAGTCTTTTATTCATGTTTTGGCCTATGTAGGCAAGTATGTTGTATTCTTTCACTACCCTATCTATCTGTATTAGAATTTTCAGGTAACTATGAATTTTCACCTCAAGATCCCTCTGTATATCAATAGTCTTAGAGCCCTGCTCATTATGTATGCTATTAACATTTGACATCCCAAAATACATGACCTGCCACTTGCTTCAATTAAATTCCATCTGCCACCACTCCACCAACTTTTCTACCTCTATATCCTTTCATAACCACCAATTTTATGTTATCAGCAAACTTAATAATCGTATACAGATGACAAACAACTGTTGTCCCAGCACTGATCCCTGTGGTGCACTTCGAGTTGTAGGCTGCCAGTCAGGTTAAACAGCTTTTGGTCATTGTCTTCTATCATCAAGCCAATTTTCAATCTAGTTTGTTAAGACCCTTTAGATCCTATATACCCTAACTTTCTGGATCAGACTACCATGTGGGGTTTTGTCAGAAGCGGATGTCAGGATGCAGAGCTGGTGGAGAAGTGGCAGATGGAGTTCAATTCAGGTTAAGTGTGAGCTGATAAAATTTGGAAGGTTGATCTTGATGGCAGAGCATAAGGTTAATGGCAGGATTCCTAGCAGTATGGAGGAACAAAGGGATCTGGGTGAGATGGGGGGGGGGGGGGAAGAGAGTTCCATGTCCATTGATCCCTCAAAGTTGCCACATAGGTTTATAGGGTAGTTAAGATATGGTGTAAGAGGATTGTGCTCAAGAGCTGTGAGGTAATGTTGCACCTCTGGTGAGGTTGATGTTCTGGAGCATGTTGATATTAAGGGAGAGGAGGTGTTGGAGTTATTAAATACATTAGGACGGATAAGTCCCCGGGGCCTTTCGGAATATTCCCCAGGCTGCTCCATGAGGCGAGGGAAGAGATTGCTGAGCCTCTGGCTAGGATCTTTATGTCCTCGTTGTCTACGGGAATGGTACCGGAGGATTGGATGGAGGTGAATGTTGTCTCCTTGTTCAAAAAAGGTAGTAGGGATAGTCCGGGTAATTATAGACCAGTGAGCCTTACGTCTGTGGTGGGAAAGCTGTTGGAAAAGATTCTTAGAGATAGGATCTCTGGGCATTTAGAGAATCATGGTCTGATCAGGGACAGTCAGCATGGCTTTGTGAAGGGCAGATCGTGTGTAACAAGCCTGATAGAGATCTTTGAGGAGGTGACCAGGCATATAGATGAGGGTAGTGCAGTGGATCTGAGCTATGTGGATTTTAGTAAGACATTTGACAAGATTCCACTTGGTAGGCTTATTCAGAAAGTCAGAAGGCATGGGATCCAGGGAAGTTTGGCCAGGTGGATTCAGAATTGGCTTGCCTGCAGAAGGCAGAGGGTGGTGGTGGAGGGAGTACATTTGGATTGGAGGGTTGTGACTAGTGGTGTCCCACAAGGATCTGTTCTGGGACCTCTACTTTTTGTCATTTTTATTAACGACCTGGATGTGGGGTAGAAGGGTGGGTTGGCAAGTTTGCAGACGACACAAAGGTTGATGGTGTTGTAGATAGTATAGAGGATTGTTAAAGATTGCAGAGAGACATTGTTAGGTTGCAGAAGTGGGCTGAGAAGTGGCAGATGGAGTTCAACCTGGAGAAGTGTGAGGTGGTACACTTTGGAAGGACAAACTCCAAGGCAGAGTACAAAGTAAATGGCAGGATACTTGGTAGTGTGGAGGAGCAGAGGGATCTGGGGGCACATGTCCACAGATCCCTGGAAGTTGCCTCATGGGTAGATAGGGTAGTTAAAAAAGCTTATGGGGTGTTAGCTTTCATAACTCGAGGGATAGAGTTTAAGAATTGTGAGGTAATGATGCAGCTCTATAAAACTCTGGTTAGGCCACACTTGGAGTACTGTGTCCAGTTCTGGTCGCCTCACTGTAGGAAGCATTGGAAAGGGTACAGCAGAGGTTTACCAGGATGCTGCCTGGTTTAGAGAGTATAGATTATGATCAAAGATTAAGGGAGCTAGGGCTTTATTCTTTGGAGAGAAGGAGGATGAAAGGAGACATGATAGAGATATACAAGATATTAACAGGAATAGATAGAGTGGATAGCCAGCGCCTCTTCCCTAGAGCACCACTGCTCAATACAAGAGGACATGGCTTTAGGGTAAGGGCTGGGAAGTTCAAGGGGGATATTAGAGGAAGGTTTTTTACTCAGAGTAGTTGGTGCGTGGAATACACTGCCTGAGTCAGTGGTGGAGGCAGATACACTAGTGAAGTTTAAGAGACTACTAGACAGATGTATAGAGGAATTTAAGGAGGGAAGTTATATGGGAGGCAGGGTTTGAGGGTCGGCACAACAACGTGGGCTGAAGGGCCTGTACTGTGCTGTACTATTCTATGTTCTATGACTACTCTTAGAAGACTGTGTAAATTTGTAGTTGCCTTATTCTTGGAAGCATGTGGAAGCTTTAGCGAGAGTGCAGAGGAGAGTTACAAATGTGCTGTCTGGATTTGAGAACGTGTCTTATCAGGACAGGTGAGTGAGCCAGGACTTTTCTCTTTGGAATGTAGGAGAATGAGTGGAGCCTTGATAGAGGCATATGAGATGATGAAAGGCATAAATAGTGGACAGTTGTCACTTTTTTTTCTCCCCCAGCATGGCTGTGGCAAATATGAGAATACATTTTTTAAGGTGATGGAAGAAAGTATAAGGGGGAATATCAAAAGTGAGATTGATCTTGGAGTACGTTAAATGTTCAGCACACTATCATGGGCAGAAAGGCCTGTACTATGCTGTACTGTTCTGTTCTATGTCATTGACATGACATGACATGACATGAATGACCTTGACTCCACTCTGCAGCGGGCTATCCGGCCTGGACTTTCGCCAGGCTAGACCAATATATACTGTGGAAAGGCCAAATGTCAGCTGAATAAACAACAAAGCTTTAGGGACAGATCATATTCCTGCCAAAAGCTGTACTAGGAGACCTCAAGCATTGCAGTTATGAGTATCTTGAAGAAAGGAAATAAATTGTATTTGTGGTAACTACAGTGGGATTTCCCTGGTGTGTGCTAAAGGGAAAGTTATTATAGGTATTTTCTTCAACTGCCGCCTCCTAGTGGCCAAAGCAGTCGCTCTGGATTTCAGTGTGGATTTTGACCATTTTGAGGTATAGTACACTTGATCTTAATTGTTGGCAACTCCTAGAGCAGCATTGTTGATTGATCATACTTGGTATTTTATATAAAACTTTGGCTGTCAGTTGAGAGAGACTGGTTTATATTATTAAATTTGGCTGCCCTCAAAAATTCATCTTTAGCCTATGTCTTCTACATGATGAAATGCAAGCCATGATTTTAAACAGTGGATCCAGAACAAGCTCCATTTTGGTGCACAGTGATGTCTTTATGTCATTGCTCCAACACCTGCCTTTAATTGTTCTCACTTTAGTATTACATCTCATTTCCACTAAGTTTCCTAGAATGGATCAAGTGTAGGGCAACTGGGGATACTTACTTGGCCTCCACTCCACTCCACTCAGGGTAGTAATGTATGTCACCATATACTACCCTGGGATTCAGTTTCTTGTGGCCATTCATAGTACAAAAAGAAATCCAATAGACTCAATGAAAAACTACGCACAAAAACCAACAACCAATGTGCAAAAGAAGTCAGTCTGCAAATATGAAATATAAAAAAAAAAAATAATAGGTAAGTAATTAGTAATGAGAACACTAGTTGGAGAGTCCTTGAAAGTGAGTCCATAGGTTGTGGAATCAGTTCAGTTTCAGGGTGAGTGCAGTTATTCACGCTGATTCAGGAGCCTGATTGTTGAAAGGTAATAACTGTTCCTGAACCTTGTGGTATGGGACCTAAGACTTCTTTACCTCCTTCCTGATGGCAGAAGCAAGAAGAGGGCATGGCCTGAAGTGAGGGGGTCCTTGTTGATGGATGCTGCTTTCTCATGGCAGTGCTCTCTTTAGATGTGCTCAGTGGTGAAGAGGACTTTTTTTTTGTCTGTAATGAACTGGGCTGTATGCCTTTTTTTTTTGTAGGCTTTTTCATTTTTGGGCATTGGTGTTTCCATACCAGGCTGTGATACAGTCAGGATATTCTCTGCCTGTAGAAGTTCGTCAAAGTTTTGGTTGACATGCCAATTTTGTGCAGGCCTTTTTTTATATATATATATAAAAAAAGTAGAGGTATTGCTGAGCCTTCTTTGTAATGGCACTTATGTGCTTGTTCTAGGACAGAACGTCTGAAATGATAATGCCAAGGAATTTAAAGCTGTTGATCCTGTCCACCACCAGTCCCCTAATGACATGGCTCATAGACCTCTGGTTTCTTCCTTCTTGTATTCAATAATCAGCTCTTTGGTTTTGCTGATGTTGTGTGGGAGATTGTGGTGCCATTCAACCAGATTTTTAATTTGTCTCCTCTACACCAATTCGTCACCACCTTTGATTCGACCAATAACAGTGGCAAACTTGAATATGGCATTGGAGCTATACTTGGCCTCACAGTTATAGAAGTATAAAGCGAGTAGAATAGGGGTCGGTGCACAACCTCGTGGTACATCTGTGTTGAGGGAGGTTGTGGAGGAGGTGTTGCCAATTCAAACTAACTGGGTCGGTCTGCAATTAAGGAAGACGAGGATCTAGTTGCACAAGGTGGTATCGAGGCCTAGGACTTGGAGCTTATTCTTTGGTTTTGAGGGAATGATAGTGTTGAATGCTGAGCTATTGTCAATGAAGAGCATCCTGATGTATGCATCTTCACTGTCCAGATGTTCCATGCTGTGTGAAGAGCCAATGAAAGAGCAGTTGCTATTGACCTGTTGTGACAGCAGACAAATTGGAGTAGATCCAAGTTGCTCCTGAGGTAGGAGTTGATATGTTTCATGACCATTGTTCATCACAGTGAATGTAAGTGTTACTGGATGTGTTGTTTGCTTGCCTTTAACTGCTGTTAAGACCCTGAGCCATGAGATAGAACAAAGCTAGAACATGAAATGAACCTTTATTCAGTAAAACCATACAGCCTCAAAAATGCAACAATGCATCCGGAGCACGACTATTTAAAGGGCTTCCGAAGAGTATTTGAAGCATTGGGAACAACACCTCCAATCAGTGAAAGTAACACTGGGATTGCTTGTCAGTCGATCAATTGGCATGGGTTGCTTTGGCTCGCCAAAACATTTCCCTCTTGAAGATGACTACCTGTTGGTTTTGAGCTGAGGGTTGATTTGGATTGGAACAATGAGCTTATGCTGGTGATTAGTGTTTAGTGGTCACAGGCTGTCATGTTCTTGTTGCAGTGTTGATTACAGTTGGTGTTGGTGGTTGATTCAGTCAGGGTAAATTGAATACTTTGAGGAGATGAAGGTCCATTTCTGTGTTTGATGATCTGCCTGACGAACTGGAGCACAAGACCACAACAGGTTCATGTGGCAACACTAGGGATGTTTGTCTACAAGAACTTTGTAGAGTGCTTCCCCATTTTTTTTTCTTTGACAATCTGACCTGGTACCTGGGGGTCTTGACCATTGCGATAATGTCTGGCCCACACTGCACCTCCAGGCTTGAGTGACTTCACCCATTGATCAAGGTCGGTGTGACTGTCTTTTTGCACCAGACCGTCTGTTGTCTTGCATGTTGGATGCTGTAGCTGCATTGCAACCAACAGTACGCAGTTTCTTTCCCAAGAGCATTTCAGCTGGAGACTTCCCCTCGATCCGGATACAAAGTAGTTCGATATGTCAGTAAAAATGTGTTGAGAGCTTCGGCTGGTGCTCCTTCCTTTCTTGATTTCAGAAGCAACTGTTTGAAGGTATCCACAACTCTCTGTGCATTACTGTTGTCTGTGGATGATACGGGAGGGAGCTGGGTGAACGGATGTGGATTGTTCTACTGTTCTGACAGAATGCAGCAAGCTACTGTGCACTGAATTGGGTGCCATTGTCAGAAATGAGCATTTCTGTCATTCCAAAGCGGCTGAAGATCTGCAGCAGCTGTTGAATGGTAGTGTCTGTCATTGTTGACTTCATTGGTAATACTTAGGACAATTTTGTATAGTTGTCACCCAGGTCGAGATAGGTACACTCAATGATTGTGCCAATGAAATCAATATGTACTTGACTCCAAGCTCTGGTAGCCTAAGGCTATCGTTGTGGATTAGCTCTACTTTGATTCTGTGTTGCCATAGAACATTGAGTACACTGCTTGCATGCAGTTGTGATATCTTCATCTATGCCTGGTCAGTATACAAAGCTTCTTGCCAGGGCTTTCATTCATTTGATGCACAGTTCACAATAGTGGAATAGTTTCTTTACTTTTAGTTGAAGTGTTCATGGAATCACTACTCTGTCTCCAAACATTAGGCCAGGGTTCAGAGGTGGGAGCGATTATATGACATCGCTAGAAGGGTATGATATCTTCCTTAATCTAACTTGCCATCTGTCATTGAGGTATCTGGAGATATGCGGAAGACGAGGATCTGCACCCAATTTCTCCTCTAATCTTGTTGACCATGACTGGAAGACCTTCAACACCATCTGTTACAACCTGGTGGGCTTCACAATCAACTGAAGTCACACCCATGACTGTCATCATTTTCAGTAACTTGCTGAATTGAGTCTGGAGAGGGCATCTGCTTGACTAAGTTCCTGGGTTGATGTGCTCTTGATTTCAAAATCGTAGGCTAATAATGTTGTTGCCCATCTTTGTAGATGGTTAGCAGGATGTCTTCAACCTGAAGATGGACAACAGTGGCTTGGGGTCAGTAAGGAGAATGAAGCATCTGCCATGAAGCATCTTGTGGAATTTCTTCATGACAAATATGATTTCCTCCTTGATTTGTCCATAGCTCCTTTATGCTGCGGTCATTGATCTGGTTGTATGCATGGCAGCTTTTTCTGGACCATCAGGGAAGATATGGGACATGACGGCATCCACCCCATAGTTGGACGTATCTGTCACGATGATGATTGGCAGTATATCACCCCAGTCGACTCACAGGTGAAGTGTTGCCTCACCTGGAAGGACTGTTTGGGGCCCTGAATGGTGGTAAGGGAGGAAGTGTAAGGGCATGTGTAGCACTTGTTCCGCTTACTGCGTCCGGTGCTCCCGATGTGGCCTTTTATATACTGGCGAGACCCGACGCAGACTGGGAGACCGCTTTGCTGAACATCTACGCTCTGTCCGCCAGAGAAAGCAGGATCTCCCAGTGGCCACACATTTTAATTCCACTTCCCATTCCCATTCTGACATGTCTATCCACGGCCTCCTCTACTGTAAAGATGAAGCCACACTCAGGTTGGAGGAACAACACCTTATATTCCGTCTGGGTAGCCTCCAACCTGATGGCATGAACATCGACTTCTCTAACTTCCGCTAGGCCCCACCTCCCCCTCGTACCCCATCTGTTACTTATTTTTATGCACACATTCTTTCTCTCACTCTCCTTTTTCTCCCTCTGAATATACCTCTTGCCCATCCTCTGGGTCCCCCCCCCCGTCTTTCTTCCCGGACCTCCTGTCCCATGATCCTCTCGTATCCCCTTTTGCCTATCACCTGTCCAGCTCCTGGCTCCATCCCTCCCCCTCCTGTCTTCTCCTATCATTTTGGATCTCCCCCTCCCCCTCCAACTTTCAAATCCCTTACTCACTCTTCCTTCAGTTAGTCCTGACGAAGGGTCTCGGCCTGAAACGTCGACTCCACCTCTTCCTACAGATGCTGCTTGGCCTGCTACGTTCACCAGCAACTTTGATGTGTGTTGCTTGAATTTCCAGCATCTGCAGAATTCCTGTTGTTTGCGTTTAAATATGGGACAAACCAATTTAGCCCAATATACGGGATGTCCTGGCAAATATGGGACAGTTGGCAACCATATGTTCAAGTTCAGCAGTGCGTGATAGGGAATGAGGAAAGGTGCAGCTGACTCATATCGTTTCCTCGCGGCCCGGTGGTTGGGGACCGCTGGTTTAGGGGAAGTAGAGAGGCTACAGAGGGACTTGGACAGTTTAGGAGAATGGGCAAAGAAGTGGCAGATAGAGTACAGTGTCAGGAAGTGTATGGTCATACACTTTTGTAGAAGAAATAAAAGACAATTCAGAAGTCTGAGGTGCAAAGGGAGTTGAGAGTCCTTGTACAGGATCCCTAATAATGTGAAGGTCATGTTTTTAGTCAGGAAGGCAAATGCAATGTTAACATTCATTTTGAGAGGGCTAGAATATAAAAACAGAGATGTAATGTGGAGGCTTTATAAGGCACTGGTGAGGCTGTAAATGTAACTTTGCTGGATCAAATAACGACAGCACAGAAAGATCGTTACTTATCTTTTCACCCGTTTATTTCTTTGAGCTCAGCCGGCGAGTGAACTTGGACCCAACATCAGGGAGAGACCCTTTCTCATCTCCCCGGCGGTTCTACAAGTTCACTGCTTGATGTCAGAATTGTCAGAAGTTATAAGGCCACCGATACAAAAGAACAATCAGTTTGATAACCATTCCGGTCAAGTCAATGAACTATTGATACAGAGAACAATCAGTTTGATAACTATTCCGGCTAAGTCAATGAACTATTGATACAAAAGTACAATTGATTTGTTAGACACTCCAGCCACCTTAATTAAAGAAAAGAATGTCCTACCTGGTTTGCTGGAGCCACAACTTAAAATTACAAAGATAAGAACATCCGTCAAATTTATGCTTTAATTAAGAAAGGAATGTTCTGTCTAATTTCCATCAGGTACTGCTTTTTGTCAAAATCAAAAGGTATGAAAAGCCCAGAGACGTCTTATGTGGATCTTGGTGAACTTTAACCCTTATCTTGCTTCAAAGAAAGCAGCTGTGAGACATTATTCAAACACAATGCAATCACAGACATAGTTAGTACTTAATTCATTGTTTACAGGGATCTTGAGAATCCCCCATTCCCTTAAACTTTATCAAGGCCTCACTTGAAGTATTGCAAGCAATATTGAGCCCTTCATCTAAGAAAGGCTATGCTGACATTGGAGAGGGTTCAAGGGAGGTTCATAAAAATGATTCCAGGCTTGTCGTTTAAGGAGCAAATGATGGCTCTGGGTTTCTACTCACTAGAATTCAGAAGAGTTGAGGGGTGACATATTGAAAGGCCTCGATAGAGAGGATGTGGAGAGGATGTTTCCTAAGGTGGATGAGTTGTAGACCAGAGGACATAGACTCAGAATAGAGGGATGTCCATTTAGAACAGAGATGAGGAGGAATTTCTTTAGCCAGAGAGTGGTGAATCTGTAGAACTTGTTACCACAGGCAGCTACGGAGGCTGTCATTGGGTATTTTTAAGGCAGAAGTTGATAGATTCTTGATTAGTCAGGGCATGAAATAGGGAGAAGGCATGAGGTTAGGGCTGAGAGGGAAAATGGACCAGCCATGATGAAATGGCAGAGCAGACTCAATAGACTAAATGACCTAATTTTGCTCTTGTATCTTATGGTTTTTGGTGAGCCATTTTGCTGAAATTGGCCATGTTGATATAAAAAACAATACCTTATTGTAATTTGTTGTGTTTGCGAGCCTATAACTACTGACAAGACCCTGGACCCAGGAAGACTGCTCTCATGTTAGCCTCAGACTGAAATCGCAGGGATTTTGGGGTTGTTGGAATTCATGATGGTGCCCCCATGTTTTGTTGGTCAAAGTGAGCATAAAGGGAATCAAACTTGTGGGAGCAAAACCTTCTTATCACATACGTTGCTTGCTTTTGCTTTGTAGGAATAGATGACGTTCAAGCCCTGACACAGCTGTCAATTCAAGTTTGTTCCACAATTGCCATTTTGCTTGTGAGATAGCTTTCCAAAGGTCATATCTGACTCTCTTGTACTTTGCTTGGTTGCCAGACTTGCTGATCAAGACCTCAGCAAATTGTGCATTTCTTTTAGAGAAGATGGAATGATTTTGAGGGATTTTATCCTCAAATGGCTTTATGAAGTCCTTGCTATTGCATATTCATTTAGGTCCTCTGAGTCCTTGAACATGGCCCAGTCCACTGACTCAAAGTAATTCCATAGCCAGCCCTCTGTGTCCTGTAACCACCTATTTGTTCTGCTTGTCTCTGGTGTTTTGCTCTTGAGCCTCTGCAGTTAGGAGAATAGCCCTCTGTTGTTGAGCCACAACAAGCAGACAATTCTCACATATGCTCACAGTATGTTCTGGGCTCACTTTTCAAGTTTCACAGACAAAATGCATGAGCAAATTGACTTACTCTAAAAATACACAAAACAGCTGTTCCCCATCAACGTACCTCTTCTGCCAGTATTGCAATCTAAAGATCCATGACAAGATCAGTAAGTGCATCAGCACAGCTATTGGTTGTTAGAAGAAAAAAAAGCATGTTTCACAATCCTGACCTCCAGCCCAGCACAAAGCTTGTGCTCAACTAGGTAAGAATGACCCCTTCTCTCCTGTATGTTTCTGAGACGGGACTACCTGCACTAGTCAGCAGAATGCACAGGAGAACTGCTACCAGTATTATCTCTACACAGTTGCTGCGATTCATTGGCAGGATAACTGAACAATTTTCAACTTTCCCTTACAGGCTGACATCCCACAGTACTGAGTCTCTCAGACTGCTCTTTTGGACATGCCATGCTATTCACGTGCCTAACACTGTATGACTGCAACAAGCGCATTCAGCTCAGTCACTGAGAAATTACAAGGAAGGGAAATAATTTGAGCATGTTCTGGAAACTCATTAACAAGAAAGTAATATCCTAGTGAACTTCTTGGAATCTTTGACTCATGATCATTCCAAATGGAGAAGGAATGTTCACAACTGGACCGAGAATTTTAGGGTCCTTTAATTGAACGCTGAGCATAACTGCCACACCTGCCTGCCCTGTCAAGCACCAACTGCTGCAACTGTGCCCAAGTTGCACGTCCCACATTGACCTCAGAAACCACAGAACCGTAGTGCGAGCAATTCATCTTCAAACCCGAAGGTATGCCTGAGGAGCAGTGTAATGTATTAATGTGACCTCTGCCAACTAATTTTTACTATTCTATGGAAAGTTGAAACATTTATTAGGGGTAAATTGCATTAATAGATATAAAAGGAATTGTGGTCCTGTCTGGCATCCATGGGGAGCAGAGAACATTAAATTTCAAAAATTGTCATTCTCCAGACGATATGGATAAATGATGCCTTCTTAATATTGTGAAATATCTCAAGTTTCTTGGAAGTTTTATCTAGGTAATAGAAGCTGATTACACACACTTAGTTCCAATAAGCTATTAAATACATCCCGAAAAATACCTGAGAATGGAGCCATAATTGTTCATCCTCTCCACAAACTATTAAAATTTCCCTTATTCCCCAGTAGTTATCTTTATTCCTTTACAGCTCTTCTCAACTCTCCAGTCCTCCCATTGGCCTTAAACAATCTTACTTGAAAACTACAGGCTTTGCTTATTTCATATTCTTTGAAAGGTGTGGATAAGTAACTTTATTTAGGATGAGGAAATAAATACAGCCAAATAGTTGAATTTTTGATTCTGTTGAATCATCACTTGTAGTTATTTTCTGATGTTAGTGAAAGGTGCAAAAACTTGTGGCGTTTTCACACATATTGAAATGCTACTTATGACTTTTAGTATTTTTGAAATATTGTGGAATATTGGTAGATTGGGTTGGCTATTTGGAAGTTTTGTTGATCACTGAGCTTGGCAAAATATTCACAGATGTTTCAGCTCCAGGCGAGAAGCTATCATCAGTGCACAATAGAGGGTGATGTCTCCTCAATGCCAGCTTATGTACTCCTCCAGGGTCCAAATGGATATTGATTAGATGTTGTAATCTGGTTGGCTGGTTCAAAACACTGTGAGCAGTTTAGCGGTAGAAGAATCTGGTTGACTAGCTTTGAGGGAGGTCTGTTGGAAGTGTTTGCTTCACGATCCAGATCCCAAGGTTACTGTTGATTGTTGACATTGTTGTTTCTCTTTTCTTCATAAGGGTTTGTATACCAGATCTGTGTTGATGTCTTTGTTGATTGCTCCTTTAGAGAATCACACTTTGAGAAATTCTCGTTCCTTTCTTGTTCTTGCTTGAGCCAAGACTGTCGTCTAGTTGGGATGGTGTCCTTCTTCGACTTCGTGAGCTGATGCTAGCAAGAGTGGGTTGTGTCTTCTGCTCCTGTAGCCTGGTTGATAGTTTTCATCCTGTTTGATCAACGTAGTACAGGTTTCCCCCGCTATCCGAATGTAGAGCGTTCCTGTGAAACCGTTCGCAAGCTGAAATGGCATAAAGTGAAGAAGCAATTACCATTAATTTGTATGGGAAAATTTTTTGAGCGTTCCCAGACCCAAAAAAACTACCAAATCATACCAAGTAACACATAAATAACACTAACGTATAGTAAAAGCAGGAATGATATGATAAATTCACAGCCTATATAAAGTAGAAATAACGTATGTACAGTGTAGTTCCACTTAACAGAATTGGGAAGTTTGAACCAAAATCAATTTGTCGAAAAAAATTGGCAGCTACACGCATGTGCACATCACACATTCACACGTGTACACATGTCATGCATGCACATGTACACACTTTTGCACATCACGCATGCGCACACACCTACCTGTGCAAGGTTTCATGGTCATGGTAGTCTTTCTCGGGGTAAACACAAGTTTAAAGCAAAAATCCTCTTTCGGTTAATGAAAACAGGTACTAATGTAGATCTTTCGTAAAAGCGAAATAAAGTAAAGAGAGCGTTCAGAAAGCGGGGGACACCTGTACTTGTCACAGTCACTACGCTGGATTTTGTAGATGGCATTGATTTTATCAGTCACATTTTGTTGCACTCATAAGTTTTGATAAGTTCCTCCTCAAAGTTGTAGTCGGTGTGTGAGCAACTGTGTTGTGCTGCTGAAGCTATCTTGCTCTCATTTCTGACCTTTAGTATTGTTTATAACATTTATCTGAAGGTGTAGCAATATAGGATTTAAAAAGTCTTTTCCACCTTACAAACATACAATAACTACAATAATTGTACAGGGTAAAGTAGATGTTTCTAAGTTTGCATAAAAACTTAAAACTACAGTTCATAGTGTGGCAAAACCAAAATTGTATTAAATATTCATGAGCTTCATAATTTCATTAATAGCAGAACTGTGGATGGCTATGAAACTTGGAATCTTTCACCATGGTAAAAAGCTGCAATTTATTCCTTGTTGCTTGACTATTTTTGAAAATTAAGGTTCTCTGCTCCCTCTGGGTGACAGAAAGGAGCACAATTCTTTTAAGTTTATTGTGCAATTTAGCCCATAAATTGTGCCCTAATTTTCAGTGAGAATTAGCTAACAGAGGCCACATTAATGCAAAATTCTTTGTAATTTACAAAGAAAATTTTACTTAAACAAATGAACTGAAAGCAATTATTTGCGAAAGTCAAATGGGACTACCAATGAACAAATACTAGGACACTTTCTCCCATACCATCACATAGCTCATCACTTCTGCAGATCTCCTGTTAACAGTCTTTAACCTGATAATGTGACAACCCCGTGCTACTCACTTATCTCTCCTCCCCAAGATCCCCAGAGATGGACTTCCCTCACTGGCTGATTTGTTTTTGGCAGCTCTTACTCCACTGAACTTTTAACTCCTTGAACTTCCAATAATCACTTTCACCTACATCTGGACACTTCACAAGCTCTCTACCATTTTAACAACTGATTTCCCTTGCCCCTGCCACTCCATGTTCATATGGCTGGATAATTTCTTGTGCACCTCTATTTCCCCATTATTAAGTCACAAGAGCTTTTGAGAACAAATCCAAACAGTTTCCTTCTATGAACGCACTTGTTTGAGTCCCAATACAGGATATTAACCCTAAATGTTGACTATTCTGTTACTTTCACAGATACCGCCTGTCTACTTGGTTCCTCTAGCAGCTTGATTTTCTTTGTTCTAAATCCCAGCATTTGCAATCTCTTATATGTCTATAGTTTATGTGCAGTGCTAAGGTAATGCTGATGCAATCTGTGGGTCACTTGGCTTCCTGCTTTATATGAAGGAGTATTTTATTTGAGAAGAACAAATTCATTAAATAGAAAACAAATAGCTAAGCTGTAAGTTTTCATTTATTAAATTACAGCTGTAGATGATGATCTCCCACAGTTAGAATATTATCGTCATGGAACATCGGGATTAGCAACAATGCCAGTATTCATTACCTGTCCTGGAACACTGAATTTGTTAGTTTCCATTAAATACTATATTAAAAAAAAACGATTTGCTTAATTACCTTTGTATAAAATCAAGCATAGTCTTTCTGCTGTAAAGATAATCAGCAGTTCTTGCATTTACTTGAAAAAATGATAATGGGTTAGGCTTGCATTCTAACATACAGTGTGAATGCAGTCTCCAATCAGTACATATTTTAATATGATTTATAGATTTGCTCAAGATGCAAACCAGAAGCATAGCAGTTTTTCAACAATGTGAGCAACATATTGCATGGCTGTCAGTGTTTTCTGACCAATACATACTCACACCTTTTACTTGACTGAAATAAGCAATCATGCAAAACAAAAAGGGAAAAATCACTCATTTTGGCTTGCTTTCTTTGAAGCTAATGACTTTCAGTAACTAATTGAAAACATAATTGAATTCATTATTCCATTTCAGATTTCTGTATGTCAAATAGAAATACATGAACTCCTGCCTCAGCAAGGATCTGGACCCATTGCAATTTGCCTGTCACCACCATAGGTTGACGGCAGATGCAATTTTGCTGGCTCTCTACACTGCTTTAGACCATCTGGCCAACACAAACACCTGCGCCAGGATGCTGTTCATTGACTAAAGCTCAGCATTTAATACCATCATTCCCACAATCCTGATTGAGAAGTTGCAGAACCTGGGCCTCTGTACCTCCCTCTGTAATTGGATCCTTGACTTCCTAACCGGAAGACCACAATCTGTGTGGGCTGGTTATAACGTATCCTCCTTGCTGACAATCAACACGTGTGTGTGTGTGTGTGTGTGTGTGTGTGTGTGTGTGTGTGTGTGTGTGTGTGTGTGTTTTTAGTCCACTGTTCTACACTATATGCACATGACTGCGTGGTTAGACATAGCTCAAATACCATCTGTAAATTGCTGATAGAATCATTGTTGATAGAATCTCAGGTGGCGACGAGAGGGCGTACAGGAGTGAGATATGCCAATTAGTGGAGTGGTGCCACAGCAACAACATGGCACTTAACGTCAGTAAGACGAAAGAGCTGATTGTGGACTTCAGGAAGGGTAAGACAAAGGAACACATACCAATCCTCATAGAGGGATCAGAAGTGGAGAAAGTGAGCAGCGTCAAGTTCCTGGGTGTCAAGAGCTCTGAGGATCTAGCCTGGTCCCAACATATGAATGTAGTTATAAAGAAGGCAAGACAGCAGTTATACTTCATTAGGAATTTGAAGAGAATTGGCATGTCGACAAATACACTCAAAAACTTTTATAGTTGTACCGTGGAGAGCATTCTGACAGGCTGCATCACTGTCTGGTATGGAGGGGCTACTGCACAGGACCAAAAGAAGCTGCAGAGACAGTTGTAAAGCAACACATAAAAATTGCTGGTGAATGCAGCAGGCCAGGCAGCATCTATAGGAAGAGGTACAGTCGATGTTTTGGGCTGAAACCCTTCGTCAGGACTAACTGAAAGAAGAGATAGTAAGGGATGTGAAAGTGGGAGTGGGAGGGGGAGATCCGAAATGATAGAAGACAGGAGGGGGGAAGGGATGGAGCTAAGAGCTGGAAAGTTCGTTGGCAAAAGGGATATGAGAGGATCATGGAATGGGAGGCCAAGGGAGAAAGAAAGGGGGAGGGGGAAGCCCAGAAAATGGGCAAGGAGTATAGTGAGAGGGTCAGAGGGAGCAAAAGGAGAGGAAAAAGAAAATAAAATAAATAACGGATGGGGTACGACGGGGAGATGGGGCATTAATGGAAGTTAGAGAAGTCAATGTTCATGCCATCAGGTTCGAAGTTACCCAGATGGAATATAAGGTGTTGTTCCTCCAGCCTGAGTGTGGCTTCATCTTGACAGTAGAGGAGGCCGTGGATAGACATATCAGAATGGGAATGGGACGTGGAATTAAAATGAGTGGCCACTGGGAGATTCTGCTTTCTCCGGCGGACAGAGCGTAGGTGTTCAGCAAAACGGTCTCCCAGCCTGCGTTGGGACTCGTCAATATATAGAAGGCCGTATCGAGGGCACCGGATGCAGTATATCACCCCAGCCAACTCACAGGTGAAGTGTCGCCTCACCTGGAAGGACTGCGTCTGGGGCTCTGAATGGTGGTGAGGGAGGAAGTGTAAGGGCATGTGTAGCATCTGTTCCACTTACAAGGATAAGTGCTGGGAGGGAGATCGGTGGGAAGGGATGGGGGGGGGAACGAATGGACAAGGGAGTTGAGTAGGGAGTGATCCTTGCTGAAAGCAGAAAAAGGGGGAGGGAAAGATGTGCTTAGTGGTGGGATCCCGTTGGAGGTGGCGGAAGTTACAGAGAATAATATGCTGGACCCGGAGGCTGGTGGGGTAGTAGGTGAGGACAAGGGGAACCCTATTCCTAGTAGGGTGGCAGGAGGATGGGGTGAGAGCAGATGTGCGTGAAATGGGAGAGCTGCGTTTGAGAGCAGAGTTAATGGTGGAGGGAAGGAAGCCCCTTTCTTTAAAAAAGGAGGACATCTCCTTCATCCTGGAATGAAAAGCCTCATCCTAAGAGCAGATGCAGCGGAGACGGAGGAATTGCGAGAAGGGGATGGCATTTTTGCAAGAGACGGTGAGAAGAGGAATAGTCCAGGTAGCTGTGAGAGTCTGCAGGCTTATAGTAGACATCAGTAGATAAGCTGTCTCCAGAGATAGAGACAAAAAGATCAAGAAAGGGGAGGGAGGTGTCGGAAATGAACCAGGTAAACTTGAGGGCAGGGTGAAAGTTGGAGGCAAAGTTAATGAAGTTAATGAGCTCAGCATGCGTGCAGGAAGCAGCATCAATGCAGTCGTCGATGTAGCGAAGGAAAAGTTGAGGGCAGATACCAGTATCGGCTTGGAGCATGGATTGTTCCACAAAACCAACAAAAAGGCAGGCATAGCTGGGACCCATACTGGTGCCCATGGCCACACCTTTAGTTTGGAGGAAGTGGGAGGAGCCAAAGGAGAAATTATTAAGAGTAATGACTAATTCCGCTAGACGGAGCAGAGTGCTGGTAGAGGGGAACTGGTTAGGTCTGGAATCCAAAAAGAAGCGGAGAGCTTTGAGACCTTCCTGGTGGGGGATGGAAGTATATAGGGACTGGACATCCATGATGAAAATAAAGCGGTGGGGGCCAGGGATCTTAACATCATCGAAAAAATTCAGAGCGTGAGAAGTGTCACGAACATAGGTAGGAAGGGATTGAACAAGGGGGGGAAACAGTGTCGAGGTATGCAGAAATGAGTTCGGTGGGGCAGGAGCAAGCTGAGACAATGGATCTGCCAGGACAGGCAGGTTTGTGGATCTTGGGTAGGAGGTAGAAACGGGAAGTGCGGGGTGTGGGAACTATAAGGTTGGTAGCAGTCGGTAGAAGTTCCCCTGAGCGGATAAAGTTGGTGATGGTGTGGGAGACAATGGCCTGGTGCTCCTTAGTAGGGGTCATGATTGAGGGGTAAATAAGAGGAGGTATCCACGAGTTGTTGCTGTGCCTCGGCAAGGTAGAGGTCAGTACACCAGACTACAACAGCACCCCCCCCCCCTTATTGGTGGGTTTTAGAGTAAGGTTGGGATTAGTGCGGAGGGAGTGGAGAGCAGAGCGTTCGGAAGGAGTGAGGTTGGAATGGGAACAAGGTGCGGTGAAGTTGAGACAGTTGATGTCCCATTGGCAGTTAGCAATAAGGAGATCCAGAGCAGGCAGAAGACCAGAGCGGGGTGTCCATGATTATGAGGAGGGTTGAAGACGGGAGAAGGGGTCATCAGTGGGGGTGGGAGAGTCCTTGCCAAAGAAGTAGGCTCGAATACGGAGCTGGCGGAAGAAGAGTTCAGTGTCATGGAGAACGTGGAACTCGCTGAGGTGTGGGCGAAGGGGGACAAAAGTGAGGCGCTCTGCCTCAGACAGTTGAAGGTCGGAGGGGATGGTAAAGACCTGGCACGGATGAGAAGTGGGATCGGAGGGGGAGGGAGGCTGGTGGTGCCAGTGGAGAGGGGAGGGTTGGGGTGAGAGGAAGAAGGAGCCTCCGAGGGCCCAGGAGTAGACGATGGAATGTGAGGGAGACGGGGTTGTAGAGTGGTGGTGGGGGAAGGGGAGACAGGAGTGACAATAGCAGCACGTGAAGACCCGGCCTGGAGTTCAAGGCTGAAATCTTGAGAGCTAGGATCAGAGGGGGGAGGGGAGGGTTGGGGTGAGAGGAAAATGGAGTCTCTGAGGGCCCAGTAGCTGATGGTGGGATCTGAGGGAGACAGGGTTGCAGTGTGGTGGTGGGGGAAGGGGAGACAGGAATCACAATAGCAGCACATAAAGACCCGGGCCTGGAGTTCAAGGCTGGAGTCGCAGTTGTTGCGCAATTGCTTTGAAGGTGGCCACGGTCGTTGCTGGATTCCGGGTTTTGAATATGCCCTGGGGTGCTGGAGCCGGAGAGATCAATGGCAGGGTCCTCAATCTGAAGTTCATGCCTGCTAGCGTTGGGGCCAGCAGGCTGTGGGGTCTGCTGATGTAAAATCTTGCGATCCTTGCCTAACATAACAAAGTCAAAAAAACGGCGATTGCAGGCCTGAATCTGACGGAGGATAAAATAATGGGCAGATCCATTACAGACGGCGAAAAAAGTGTGCTGAAGGTGTGGAAGGGTCTGGGATAGGGTGGAGAGAGTCGCCTTCAGAGCTTGATGGGAGAAGTGATGGGAGGTAGAGTCAATAAAATGTGAGTACCTGGGATCCTCAAAGTCCAAATTGAGAGGCTCAAAAACAAATCCTGAAGCCAACTGGAGTAAGTTGGCGGTGGAGACACGTTCCAAGAAGGGATATATGGCTGTAATAGCCAGTCTGAGTCAAAATGTGATCGAAAAGTTGAAGGGCCAAAGAAATTATAGATGGGGAGCAGTGAGATATGGTTTCTCTAAACTCCCATTGAAGAGAAGATTCAAACTTCTTCAGTATAGGCATCACTGGAAGAGGCTTCCTTAAAAATGCAAACATGAGGAAATCTGCTGGAATTTCAAGCAACACACATTAAAAATTGCTGGTGAACGCAGCAGACCAGGCAGCATCTATAGGAAGAGGTATAGTTGACGTTTTGGGCTGAGACCCTTTGTCAGGACTAACTGAAAGAAGAGATAGTAAGAGATTTGAGAGGGGGAGGGGGAGATCCGAAATGATAGGAGATGACAGGATGGGGAAGGGATGGAGCTAAGAGCTGGAAAGTTGATTGGCAAAAGGGATATGAGAGGATCATGGGACGGGAGGCCTAGGGAGAAAGAAAGTGGGGGGCCACCCCAGAAAAAAATTAATAATAATAAAAAATAAATAACTGATGGGGTACGAAGGAGAGGTGGGGCATTAACAGAGGTTAGAGAAGTCAATGTTCATTAGGCTAGTACCCAGGGAGTGGTGTCTCAGAAAGACAGCTTTCATTATTAAGGACCTCCAGCACCCAGGGCATGCCCTTTTCTCACTGTTACCATCAGGTAGGAGATACAGAAGCCTGAAGGCACACACTCAGTGATTCAGGAACAGCTTTTTCCCCTCTGCCATCGGATTCCTAAATGGACATTGAAGCTTTGGACACTACCTCACTTTTTTATATACAGTATTTCTGTTTTTGCACATTTAAAAAAATCTATTCAATATATGTAATTGATTTACTTGTTTGTTTATTATTTTTCTCTGCTAGTTTATGTATTGCATTGAACTGCTGCTAAGTTAACAAATTTCATGTCACTTGCCTGTGATATAAATCTGATTCTGAGTCGTGCATTTGCACGAAAAAGTTTGTGAACCCTTTGCAGTTTCCTGGCTTTCTGCATTAATAATTCATAAAATGATCTTCATCTAAGTCACAATAATGGACAAACGCAGTCTGCTTAAACTAATAACACACAATTGTATTTCTTCTTGTCAAAACTGGGTACACCATTTAAACAAACACAGTCTAGGTTCAAAAAAGTATGTGAGGTTTTGGGGTAATGCCTTCTATAAAAGCTCTCTGGAGTCAGTTGTTCCAGTTAATGAGATGAGATTGAAGGTGTGGGTTGTAGAAGTGCCCTACCCTATATATTTAAAAAGTGACACACAAATTCAGGTTACTGACAGAGCCTGCTCTTCTCAAGAACAATCTGTTTGTGTGTGCCATGCCTTGATCAAAACAATTTTCAAAAGACCTAGTAAGATTTGTAGAGATGTATGAAGTTGGAAAAGGCTACAAAAGCATTTCTAAAGACCTGAATGTTCATCAGTCCACAGTTCATGTGTCCACTGTAAGAAAAACACTGAACAACAATGGTGCTCATGGAAGGATACCACGGTGGAAACCACTGCTCTCCAAAAATAAAACATTGCTGCATGTCTCAAGTTTGCAGAAGACCACCGGAATGTTCCATGACACTTCTGGGACAATGTTTTGCAGACAGATGAGACAAAAGTGGTACTTTTTGGCAGAAATGCACACTGCTATGTGTGGAGGAAAAGGGGCACTGCATACCAACACCAAAACCTTATCTCAACTGTGAAGCATGGTGGAAGGAGCATCATGTTTTGGGGCTGCTTTGCTGCCTCAAGGCCTGGATAGCTTGCAATCGTTGAGGGAGCAATGAATTTAAAAGTATATTAAGACATTTTATAGGAGAATGTCAGTGTAGAGGTCTGTCAACTGAAGCTTAATAGAAGTTGGATGATGCAACAAGACAACGATCTGAAACACAAGAGTAAATCAACAGCAGACTAGTTTAAAAATAAGAAAATTGATGTTTAGGGATTGCCAAGTTAGAGTCCAGACCTTAACTCAATTGAGATACTGTGGCATAACCTGAAGCGGGCTGTTCATGCAAGGTATCCCATAAATACTGATGAACTGAAACAGTCTTTTATGGAGGAATGGTCTAAAACTCCTCGTTATTGCTGATCAGCAGCTACATGAAACATTTGGTAAAGGTTACTGCTGCTAAAGGAGCTCCTACCAGTTATTACATCGGAAGGCTCACATACTTTTTCCAACCTGGACTGTGAATGATTAAACAATGTGTTCAATGAAGACATGAAAAGTGTAATTGTTTGTGTGTTACTAATTTAGGCAGATGACAATCAGACCACGTTTTATGAGTATTAATGCAGAAAACCAGATAATTGAAAGGGTTCACTAACTTTTTCTTGCAACTGTAGGTTTTCAAATCCAGAAGAAATGTATTTTGGAATTTTGCTCATAGATACGCCTTGGCTGGTACTTAACGTACACTTCAATTGAATTGCATATTTAAAATCTAACACCTCTCTTTTAAGAAATTTTGAAAGCGCATGTTCAGCTTGTGTTACTAAATGTATATTGAGGCATCAGAAATGTAAAAACAAGCAATGGTGGTGTCAGATGTGACAGATTGCATCTCTAATCATGAACAACTGAGTGGTGATCAAATGCAGTACTTTAAAACTATTGATAGTTTAATAGGATGGATGTAAAATTTAGAAAGAGATTTTTGTTTGCTACGTTTCATGATCCTACAGGAAATGAAGTTTTGAATTGTCGGTTTTTGTACTAATTAAGAAATGCAGTAGATCAGGTTCTTGCAAAGAGTAGTAAGAAAATCACTAAACAATCTGGTTTGTTGTAATAGCTGTTAAGGGTTAAACATTGGCTAGGGATAACAGCCTGATTATAGAAAAATTTCCTTCCAGGGGAGTTCAAAGAAACTCAAATTAAAATTGTTGTCATCAAATTGAATAGCTGAGGTTAATAGTTTGACAAAGGTTTTAAGAATGCTCGTAGTTAAACACGGGACTGACAATTCTGCAACATTTTGGATAGGAGGAGGCTGTAATGGAACCTTCTATTTTATGTGAGTCAGAATCATAGCAACCGAAATGTAAGTTTTCATTCTGTCTCACATTGCTTTCAGTTTATCTGTGCTACTTTGCTCTGTTGAGTCAGATGCTGCCTCCCTGTCAAGGTCAGTTATTTGCACTTCCCATATTTGTTGTTTGTAGTTAGCAAGTTGTAATGATGTTTTGAAGTAAAGTAGAAAAATAAAGGCCAATGGAATATTGGTAAGTAGTTTATTAGTAAGCACATACTGATTGAGAACGCTGTTTATAATACCAGGGTGATAATTAATTGGAATAGATTTGTTCTGTTAATTGCTGGCAAGACTGAACAACAAATTTCCACATTGTGTAGATAGCACAGATTAGAAGTACTGAAATTGCTTGGCCATAGATGTCGCTGATTCAAGGTCACAATTCTTTTAGTTGCCAAATTCTATACCCTTTTCTCTCCCAGTGCAGTCAGCTACTTAATCAAGTTATTGTGCGAGACCCTTGAAAGGAAACTAAAACTGAATATCTGCTCAGGACTGCTGTAGTTGCGTTTATTGCCATTGTCTGGGATAGACCCAACTCTGATCTTAATGTTATTTCTTTCTTCCAAGTTGTGGTAGTTGGGAGGAGTATGATTTTAACTGAAGTTAGATAGGAAGTCCAGACATGAGGAAATCTGCAGATGTTGGAAATTCAAGCAACACACAAAAAATGCTGGTGGAACGCAGCAGGCCAGGCAGCATCTATAGGAAGAAGCACAGTCAACGTTTCGGGCCGGGACCCTTCGTCAGGACTAACTGAAAGAAGAGATAGAGATTTGAAAGTGGGAGGGGGAGATCAGAAATGATAGGAGAAGACAGGAAGGGAGGGGTGGATCTAAGAGCTGGAAAGTTGATTGGCAAAAGAGATACCAGGCTGGAGAAGGGAGATGATCTTCCTATAAATGCTGCCCGGCCTGCTGCGTTCCACCAGCATTTTGTGTGTGTTGGATAGGAAGTGGTGTCTTTTCCATGGAACCACATGGGTTTGAAATGAATGGTGAAGGTATGTCACCTTCTTCTGCATTTGCACTATTAGGACAGGAATTGTGAAAGAGGATTTTAGGATTCTACTGAAAGGTGGAATTCTGTGAGTATTACTGTTTCAAGCAGATGCTTAATTCAGTAGGCTGTTGACCAACCCTTCCACAATGCCTTAGCAATGTCTGGTGGACCAGATGTGGGCCTTTGTCTCACCACCCAGCTAGATTTTCATTCTCCCTCCGATATGCTGATTTGTCACCACCTTTTATTTAGCCGACAATATTGGTGTCGTCAGCAAACTGTCCACCACAAAAAGCAAGCTCTCCTGGTGGCTATCCATTTCAATTCCACTTTCCATTCCCAAACTGATATCTAACTGCCTTCTCTACTACCACAATGAGGCCAAACTCAGGTTGGAGGAGCAAGATCTCATATTCTGTCTGGGTAGTCCCAACATGATGGTATGAATTATGGTAATGACCCCCCCCGCCCTCTTTTTCAGGTCCCCAATCTGGTTATCTTCTCACCCCCTCGGTTCTCCTCATCTGCCCATCACCTCTGTCTGCCCCTTTCCTCCTTCCCTTTTTTCCATGGTTCACTGTCCTCCCCTATTAAATTCTTCCTCCTTCACCCCTTTACCTTTTCCACCTATTATCTCCTAGCTTTTTATGTCAGCCCCTTTCTCCATATTCCCCCTCATCTAATCCTGCTCATTCATGTGCTGGCTTGTACTCCTTTCCTTCCCCTATCTTATTCTGGCTTCTGCTCCCTTTTACAGTCCTGATGAAGCGTCTTGGGCCAAAACACCTCCTCCATAGTTGCTGCCTGATGCTGAGTTCCTCCAGCATTTTGTGTGTGTTGCTCAAAATTTCCAGAATCTGCAGTCATCTCTTGTGCCCAGGTACTACTTATACTTTGTGTGTGAACAAAATACCCCTCGTATCCCCTTTAAATCTCTTCCTTCCCACTTTAAACATGTGCTGCAACACACATCAAAGTTGCTGGTGAACGCAGCAGGCCAGGCAGCATCTGTAGGAAGAGGTGCAGTCGACGTTTCAGGACGAGACCCTTCGTTAGGACATGTGCTGGCTAGTTTTATATACTTCTATGACAGGAAACAGACAATGACTATTGATCCGATCTATGCTTCTCCATATTTTATATACCTGTATCTCAGCTCTCGGCCTCTTTCACTCCAAGGAATACAGATGCAGCCTATATAATTTCTCATTCAAACCCTTCAATCAGGGTGGGAATTGTTTCTGTTGCAGTGAAGGGTAACTGGCAAGATAGGGAATCTCAGTTGATGAGGAATGTATATATGCTTTCTGCATGCTATCTTGCTTAATCATATCTTTTCTGTATTCTGGCAACCAGAACTGTACATAGTACTCCTTGTGCAATTGGATTCTTGATTTTCTCACTTGCAGACACCAGTCAGTTAAGTTTGGCAACATCTCCTCTGCAACCTCCATCAGCACAGATTCACCACAAGGCTATGTTCTCAGTCCCCTGCTGTACTTGCTTTACACTTATTATGGTGTGGCTAAGCACAGCTCCAATACCATATTTTAGTTTGCTGACAGTACCACTGTCATTGGCCGAATCAAAGGTGGTGACAAATCAGCATAGAGGAGACACTGAAAATCTGGCTAAGTGGGGCCACAGTATCATCCTCTCACTCAATATCAGGAAGTCCAAGGAACTATTATTCTCTTCAGGAAGAGAAAACTAGAGGTCCATGAGCCAGATGTTACTGGCGGATCAGCAATTTAAAATTCCTCGCTGTTATCATTTCCGAGGACCTGTCCTGAGCCCAGCACGTAAGTACAATTATAAGGAAAGCATGGCAGTGCCTCTATTTCCTTAGGAACATGCTAAGATTTGGCATGATATCTAAAACTTTGGCAAACTTCTATAGATGTGTGGAGGAGAGTATATTGACTGACTGCATTACAGCCTGGTATGGAAATACCAATGCCCTGGAATAGAAAATCCTACAAAAAGTAGTGGATATGGTCCAGTCCATCATGGGTATGCCCTCTCTCCTGACTGTGAGCACATCTACTTGGAGCAATGTCACAGGAAAGCAGCATCCATCATTAGGGACCCCCAACACCCAGGTCATGCTCTTATGATGCCATCAGGAAGAAGGTACAGGAGTATCTGGACTCTCACCACCAGCTATCTTCTTTTGGATTTGCACAGTCCATTGCCTTTTGCAGAACTGATTGTTTGTACGCCATGTTGGGTGCAGTCTTTCATTGATTCTGTTACGGTTCTTGGATTTACTGAGTGTGCCTAAAAGAAAGCGACCCTCAGGGTTGTATATGGTACTTTGATAATAAATTTACTTTAAGCTTTGAACTTTATAATCCCATCAAAATTATCACCTTTTTATTTCTAAGTTCCACTTTTTAGGGCCTCACTGGATGTATCCCTTGCCCACTCTCCAACCAGGGATATAATATAATGATATTTTCTCGCCTCCTATTGTACCTCCATCTCTTGTCAATCTGAAGCATACATCAGGGAGGTTGGGCATGGTAAAAGAAACAGTTTTTCATTCATAGAAGATGCTGCATTTTGTGATTTATTTTTTTTTCCCTCCCTCCAACCTCCCCCCACCCCCACACAATGTCATTTCATTTGTGCATGCTGCATGAAATGCAAGTTGGAAAAAAAATACTTCCACGTAAATTTTGTGAGAACAGCTTTTTATTTTGTGTCTCAATTTTTGATAGTTATTTGTAATTCCTTAAGGATGAATTTCCATTACCTGACCTTCTGTAAAGTGGGGGTCACCTGTACCCTGGAATATTGAGCTACCAATCCTCATCCCTCAACCATGTTTCCATAATAGATGAAATATTCTAATCCCACTCCTGATCCATTTATTGAGTTCATTTGCCTTTATCTATGTGGCTTCTTGCATTAAGGTAGATGCAGTTTATACAATCAGACTTTTTAAGCTTCATGGCCTGGCCTGCCTACTGGGCTTGTTTATATTTGTATTAACTTTCTTTTCTGATACTTGACTCCTTTGGGTCCTGCTCTCCTGCTAGATTAGTTTAAATGCTTCTGGGTAACTAGTAAACCGACCCGCAAACAGATGCAACCTGTCCCTCTTGTCACCTCTGCCTTAGAAGAGCAGAAACCTCTTTTCACCCCCCCCCCGCCCCCGGGTGCCAGTTCTACATTCATTTGGCTGATCCTCTTATTCCTACCGCCAGTAGCAAAGGGAATAAACGGAGGTTACGAGCGTTAAGGTTTTGAGTCTTAATCTTCTCCCTAACACTTTATTTTAACTTTGCATGACCTCTTTTCTCTTGCTACCTATGTCATTAGTGAAAATATGCACCATGATCTTTGGCTGCTCACCACTTCTCAGAATGCACTGCACTTGCTCAGATACATCCTTCACCTTACCACCAGGGACATAACATGTTGTCTAGATTTATACTCTTGGCCACAGAAATACCTATTTGTGTACCTGATTTGAGTCAGCTCATCTTCTCCTATCTCTGCCTGCCTCAATGTTGAAGGTCAAGGTTCGTCATTTGCTGTGGCTGATGTGGAAGGCTTGCTTGACTGCTGAGCCTCACGCATTTTTCTATCATACAGTTCTTTGTAAGCACTCAAAGCATCCTGCAAATATCCCCTAAAGCTATGTACCCTTTCAAAATTAAAGTCGTACTTTATCATTGCAGCGAAAATCTCACGCAGTGCTTTATGTTCAGTTTGCTACTGCATTTGGTTTCGATTGTTATCTTTTCCTCTTCCAATTGCATCAGCTCTTCATCTATCAGTTCTTGGTCATGGGATGCCAAAACCTCTTCAACATCATCTTTGTCAACTTCCATAAGCCAAACTCACTTTGTCCTTGCTTTGTTCACCACGATCCTAACGCTTAGTTATGTCTAGTTTTACGCTAAGTGTAACACCCTTACTCTTTCAGGCTTTTCCGACTCCTTAGAACTCATCTTGCTAACGGCTGCTCAATGCAATGTGTTAAAGCAATGCTGTTCCGAATCCGGGGGAGAGTGGCTGCTCGGGGCGCGTGCTGATTTTTTCGCATGCTGATTTTTTATCACGCGCTGCCTTTCTTCGTAACAGTGAAAACACCTTCTGTTAGCGAAAACAGGGAACTAATGTAGGTCTTTCGTAACAGTGAGGTTTCGTAAAGCGAACGTTTGAAAAGCGAGGGACACCTGTATCCAGTTACCGATGGAAGTTTTTAAAAGGATTATTTTGACAGGGTGGGAACTAAAGAGATTGTAATACAAATGGTGGTGGTGCCAGCTGAGAGAGGGCAAAGGCTTATTAACTTCCTCACCTTCTATCTGGTGAAAATTACCACTGAGTGTTTTATAAAATATGATAAGGTTCCCCATCCAAGGCTTCAGAAAGTAAGGAGGCATGGGATCCAAGGAGACCTTGCTTTGTGCATCTAGAAATGGCTTGCCCACAGAAGGCAAATGTGGTTGTACAGGGTTTGTATTCTGCATGGAGGTCGGTGACCAGTGGTGTTCTGCAGGGATCTGTTCTAGGATCCCTTCTCTTTGTGAGTTTTATAAATGACCTGGATGAAGAAGTAGAAGGGCGGGTTAGTAGGTTTGCTGATGACACAAAGGTTGGGGGTGTTGTGGATAGTTTGGAGGGTTGTTAGAGGTTACAGCGGGACATTGATAGGATGCAGAACTGGGCTGAGAAGTGGCAGATGGACTTCAACTCAGATAAGTATGAAGTGAAGTGGTTCATTTTGGTAGGTCCAATTTAAAGAGAGAATATAATATAAATGGTAAGACTCCTGGCAGTGTGGAGGATCTGAGAGATCTTGGGGTCCGTGTTGATAGGACACTCAAAGCTGCTGCGCAGGTTGACAGTATTGTTCAAAAAGCGTGTGGTGTGTTGGCATTCATCAACTGTGGGATTGAGTTGAAGAGCCGTGAGGTAATGTTACAGCTATATAAGACCTTGGTCAGACCCCATTTGGAGTACTGTGTTCAGTTCTGGTCAGCTCACTACAGGAAGGATGTAGATGCTATAGAGAGAGTGCAGAGGAGATTTACAAGGATGTTGCCTGGATTGGATGGTGTACCTTTATGAGAATAGATCGAGTGAACTTGGCCTTTTCTCCCTGGAGCGATAGAGAATGTGAGGTGACTTGATAGAGGTGTATAAGAAGATAAGAGGCATTGATTGTGTGGATAGCCAGAAGCTTTTTTTCCAGGGCTGAAATGACTAACACGAGGGGGTATAGTTTTAAGGTGCTTGGAAATGGGTACCAAGGGGATTTCAGGGGCAAGTTTTTCACACGGGAGTGGTGGGTGCGTGGAATGTACTGCTGGTGGCTGTGGTGGAAGCAGATACAATAGGGTCTTTTAAGAGCCTCTTAAATAGGTACATGGAGCTTAGAAAATAGAGGGCTATGGGCTAGGGAAATGCTAGGCAGTCTGTAGAGTAGGTTACATGGTCTGCACAACTTTATGGGCGGAAGGGCCTGTAATGTGCTGTAAATTTCTATGTTCGATGGATATATATCAGAACTTGTATACAAACCATTGCCATTACTAAATATAGGAAATAAAGGAGAATGGTTGAAACATACAGCGTTTCAGATACTGGAAAACTGTTAGCTTTGGGTAATATTAGCTTCATTTATGCAGTATTGTTGATCATTCTATAAGTACATTTGCTGTGCTTTTTTGCCGATTGGGACAAAGAAGAAGGGTGTATATGAGAAGAAAATTAATAAAACTGCAGATGCTAGAAATCCAAAATAAAAACAAAATGCTAGCTATTCAGTAGATCAGACAAAAGAGAAACAAGCAATGATTTGGATCTGCCACCGTACATCAAACTGGGAAAAAGATGCAAGTTATATTTCGGTAGGCGAGAAGATGGAAGAGGAACCCTGATCAACTGAGTTAAAGTGGCTTAATAGAAACAGAAACTAGCACATTAAGCTTCTTGGTTTATGTAATGTCTTGTTAATGGTAAGATTGTGGCACCTGCCTAGCACTAGACATGTATGAGTAAAATAAGATAAACTGAGGCAACGAAAGTAACAAAACAGAAAATGGAAGAGAAGATCAGGTGAGGGACCCTTCACTTTATCTGTGAAGGGGAGAAACAAGTTCATCAAGGTGATAAAGTTTTAAGGGAATTGGGAGATTCTCAGATTCCTGTAAATAATTTGTTAAGGTTGAACACGGACTGTGTCTGTGGATTCTAGTTTGTGAATGGCTACAGCATGTTTAAGATAATGTCTCACAGCTGCTTCTTTGGAGCAAGATAAGGATTAAAGTTCACACAGATCCGCAAAAGAGATCTCTTGATTTTTCACATCTTTTGGTTTCGACAAAAGGCGGTTGCTGATGGGGATAAGACAGGACATTCCTTTCTTAATTAAAGCTTAAATTTGGTGGAGTCTCTTATTTAAGTTATTAAGTTTTGCCCTATTTGAGTAGCTGGAATGTCTATCGAACTGATTGTTCTTTTGTATTGGTGGCCTTATAAATGGTAACAATTCTGGAAGTTGAGCAGTGAACTTGTTTGAACCGCCAGAGAGATGAGAACGCTTCTCCCCCTGATGTTGGGACCAAGTTCCCTTGCTGGCTGAGCTTGAAGAAATAAACTGGTGAAAAGATAAGTAACAATCTTTTTGTGCTGTGGTTATTTGGTCCGGTGAATTTAAGTTTAGAAAGGTAGCAATGAAGCTGGGCTAGGGTGATGTGGCGTGGTGGGGAGATACGGGAATACTTTGACAAGCTGAAGTCGTGAAATCAAAGTAAGCTGTGTAATTTTTTGGTAGTGTACTTCAGCCCTGTTGGACATATTTAGCAGGTCTGATTATATATGGACAGGAAAGAGAAAAGGGTGATGGACAAAAAATGTTTCTTGTGTAGGCTGGAAGAAAGAGCATGTTGGCTAAGGATGGAGAATTCTGTATAGACTCCAGAAGATTTCAACGTACTCTGACCAGATAAGGAAGTTTATTTTGAACTTGCATTGAGTCTTGTAACAGTGCGGTACGCTGTATAGTGGTATGGTAAACTGAAGAGTGATTATACCAAACGTAGTTAAACTGTCTGTACTTGATGTTGATGCGTGAATATCAGAAGTGGGAAGACATCCCTATCACTGGCACTTAATGTTTCATAAGCTAAAGTGGTTTTAAAAAGAAACCTTTATTATGTATTCTGTTTATTTTCAGGTGAGAAAACGTGAATTTTTACTATGGCTCACACAAAGCCCAAGGCCAATGATGGAAAAATTATATACCCACCCGGGGTTAAAGAAATCTCTGATAAAATATCCAAGGAAGAAATGGTTCGAAGATTAAAGGTTTGTTTTCAATATAAAATAATAAACTGGAATTTATGCACCTTGGTATGCACTCTTCTGTTACAAGAGTGATTACAATATTGATAAGTTCTCAAAATTAATTAGTTAGCTGTGGATAAGTTCCAAGCATGTAGGTGTCGTGAATCATGCTACTTCTGAGAACATTAATCCACTATAGGAAGGCTGTGATTAAGAAAGAGGGGGCGTAGAAAAGATTCATAAAGTTGTGTGGACTGGTTTGAGTTATGAAAGATTGGATAAGTTGGATATGTTTTCCCCTGTAATGATGGTGTGATAGAAGTAGTAAAATTCTGAGAGGCATATGTAGGGTAGATAGCCAGAGTCTTGTTTCCCATGCTGGAGCTGTCTTATACTTGAAGGCATAGGTTGAAGTTGAGAGGGAGGAGGTTTAAAGGAGATCTGAGGTGTAAATTTTTCACAAGGAGCATTCCTTTTTGTTTGGAATGAGCTATGAGAGGATATGGGGAGGCAGGAGCAGCACCAACATATAAGAGGCATCTGGACACATGCTTGAATGAGCAAGGCACAGAGAGATTTAGTAATCCCACTTGCCTGCATTAATTCTATCAATAGGCATGATAGTTGGCATAGACACAATGTGCCATATGACTTGTTTCTATGCCAACTATCAGCCTGTCTATGTTAATACATCAGGAACAAATTTCTTGATTCGCAGCAGTTTCGTAAGTAGGATTGTTGGAGAACCTTACAAGCAAAAATATGGATGATAGTGAAAGGTTATTTTTGGGTGTTTGCATCTTCCAGGTGAGGTGACACTTCACCTGTGAGTCGGCTGGGGTGATATACTGCATTCGGTGCTCCCGATGTGTCCTTCTATATATTGGCGAGACCCGATGCAGACTGGGAGACCGTTTTGCTGAACACCTATGCCCTGTCCGCCAGAGAAAGCAGGATCTCCCAGTGGCCACACATTTTAATTCCACAACCCATTCCCATTCTGATATGTCTATCCACGGCCTCCTCTGGTGTAAAGATGCAGCCACACTCAGGTTGGAGGAGCAACACCTTATATTCCATCTGGGTAGCCTCCAACCTGATGGCATGAACATTGACTTCTCAAACTTCCACTAATGCCCCACCTCCCCCTCGTACCCCATCCGTTATTTATTTATGTACACACATTCTTTTTCTCTCTCTCTTTCTCCCTCTGTCCCTCTGACTATATCCCTTGCCCATCCTCTGGATTTTTTTCCCCCCCTCCCCCTTTTCCTTCTCCCTAGGCCTCCTGTCCCATGATCCTCTCATATCCCTTTTGCCAATTACCTGTCCAGCTCTTGGCTCCATCCCTCCTCCTCCTGTCTTCTCCTATCATTTTGGATCTCCCCCTCCCCCTCCCACTTTCAAATCTCTTACTCACTCTTCCTTCAGTTAATCCTGACGAAGGGTCTCGGCCCGAAACATCGACTGTACCTCTTCCTAGAGATGCTGCCTGGCCTTCTGTGTTCACCAGCAACTTTGACAAAATGGAGATGGATGAACTCTAAATTTTGTAGTCATTTGTGTGAAGATCTGTTTTCGGAAATGTCAGTCACCTGTTATTGATGCAACAACGGATTCAAATAACTGGTGATATACTTTATGATATTTGTATTTCTGTACAATTGTATTTTGGAAAATTCTGCAATGGAAATATTTTGGCAAGATCAAAAATAGTTAGACTTAAGCTTAATTATTATTTGAATGACTTTTGCTGTAGTTCAGTGGGACTAGATAAAATAGAGCTTAGAAGTTATAATGGAAAACCATACATCAATAAAGCACTGTTTCAGATCAGGAAGCCATTGACAGATGTTACTGTACAATATGCTAAAGAATCTGCATGATTAATTTGAGCTATAACAAACTAACTAGTTCACACAGTCATGGACTTGTAGAGTAGACTGCCACCTAGTGATAGCTGTGCCGTAAATTCAATAAGGAACTGAATTGTTTCATGAATCAGCATATTGTGTTAATAAAGGGGTTAATGATGCACAGTACAGTTGGGTTGGTTTTGAGAATTAAATTTCCACACTGGAATGCCTATTATAGAAGTGGTACTGTTATTTGTTAATGGTGAGATTTACTTGATATTGGGACCATCTGCAATCTAATTTCAGCATTCCCAATATTCTGAATTGGGGCTTAAACTAAAATCAAATTACTGTTTATACCTTGGGCAAAGTGAAGTTAAGGCCTTGAGGACTGAAGATAATGTGTATTAATGACGATTGCAAGCATTAATGATTTAGATATGAATGTAAGGCATATACTATGAGAAATCATTATGGTGCTGGGCTACAGGACCAAATTGATCAATTGGTAAGTATAAGCAGAGCAATGGCTGGTGGAATTCACTCCTGATAAGTGTGAGGTGACACACTTTGGGAGGTGTGTATGAGTAGGACAGAGGCTTAATGTAAGGATTCCAGTAGCCATGACGAACAGGGGGTACGAGTGTAAGGATCCCTGAAGGTCATAGCACTTCTAGTGGGGAAGGAGGGATGCAGGATACCTGGTTTCACATGCTCGTGCATAGATTGTAGGATTAGGAAGTCTATGGTAAAACTTTGGTTGGGCTTTCGCTCTGGTACTCTGCACTTCTGGTCACAACATCATAAGGATGTAAAGAAAATGCACAAGAGATCCACCTGGATGCTGCCTCTATTTCTGTTAAGGGGTGAGATTGAATAGACTGGGATTATTTTCATTGGAATGTAGGAGGCTGAAAGGAAACCTAATAGACAAAAGCAGAATTACAAGGGCCATGTTTAGAGTTGAAAGCAGGGAAGTTTTCCTCATGCAGGTGTCTAAAGCTAGCAGGTGTGGATTTAGGGTGGTGGTGAGAGGGTTAGAGGGAATCTTATGATATTTTAACCCCCACACAGATGGTAGTTGGAATCTGGAACTTTTTTTCCCAGAGGCATTGTGGGAGTGGTGGAAGCAGATACTCTTACAATATTTGAGATGTATATTGATAAGCACTTGAATAACCAAGGTATGAAAGTACTCACAAATGTGATTAATGTGGATAGTTACTTGATAGCCGGCATGGATTTGGTAAGCCAAAAGTCCTGCGTCTGTGTGAGATAACTCCACTATCTGCACCAAGTACTTTCTTTGAAAGCAATGGCTCTTGTTTTTAAGATTATGTTTAAAAGATTCTTTTTGAAGGCTGGAGTACCAAAGAAATTAGTGGTGTTCACTTTGGACTTCCTATTGTTCCCTTGCATTATTCAGAGTGTTGGCCTGACTAAGCTATTTGAAGGCTGCATAGTCTCAGTATAAGTATTATAATTTTGCTGTATGGCAGCATTGAACTAAAGCCAACTTTGGGATCAGCTAGTCTCAAAGTCTTCATCTTGTATATTGATCAGCTCACACCAGTTGTAGTTAGTGATATTCTCCCTTTTTGCTTACTATATTCTGTAGGAATAACTATACTACATAGAGGTGACTGGCAAAAGCGGCTTCAGTGGATTTGCGTATTTTAAATGAGGGTTATTGCTCTCCCTGTTCTCTAACCTCCAAAAGTTAACTTATGAATATCTAAGTTGTAGGGAGCTTTAAAAAAAATCCAAGGAAGTCACAAGGACTAAGACATGGTCATTTTTAAGAACTTCTGCTTTAATTAAGTACTTGCCAACTTTTTTTCTCCAATAAGCATATATCTACAGTGGCATGCAAAAGTTTGGACATCCCTGGTCAAAACTTCTGTTACTGTGAATAGCTAAGTGAGTAAAAGATGACCTGATTTCCAAAAGGCATAGAGTTAAAGATGACACATTTCTTTAATATTTTAAGCAAGATTACTTTTTCTTTCCATCATTTACAGTTTCAAAATAACAAAAAAGGAAAAGGGCCTGAAGCAAAAGTTTGGGCACCCTGCATGGTCAGTACTTAGTAACACCCCCTTTGGCAAGTATCACAGCTTGTAAACGCTTTCTGTAGCCAGCTAAGAGTCTTTCATTTCTTGTTTGGGGGATTTTCACCCGTTCTTCCTTGCAAAAGACTTCTAGTTCTGTGAGATTCTTGGACCATCTTGCATGTACTGCTCTTCTGAGGTCTATCCACAGATTTTCAATGATGTTTAGATCGGGGGACTGTGAGGGCCATGGCAAAACCTTCAGCTTGCACCTCTTGAGATAGCCCATTGTGGATTTTGAGGTGTGTTTAGGATCATTATCCTGTTGTAGAAGCCATCCTCTTTTCATCTTCAGCTTTTTTTTAAACAGAAGGTGTGATGTTTGCTTCCAGAATTTGCTGGTATTTAATTGAATTCATTCTTCCCTCTACCAGTGAAATGTTCCCCATGCCACTGGCTGCAACACAAGTCCAAAGCATGATCGATCAACAGTTTATGTTTAACAGTTGGGGAGGTGTTCTTTTCATGAAATTCTGCACCCTTTCTCTCCAAACATACCTTTGCTCATTGCAGCCAAAAAGTTCTATTTTAACTTCATCAGTCCACAGGACTCGTTTCCAAAATGCATCAGGCTTCTTTAGGTGTTCCTTTGCAAACTTCTGACGCTGAATTTTGTGGTGAGGATGCAGGAAAGGTTTTCTTCTGATGACTCTTCCATGAAGGTCATATTTGTGCAGGTGTCGCTGCACAGTAGAACAGTGCACCAGCACTCCAGAGTCTGCTAAATCTTCCTGAAGGTCTTTTTCAGTCACACGGGGGTTTTGATTTGCCTTTCTAGCAATCCTACGAGCAGTTCTCTCGGAAAGTTTTCTTGGTCTTCCAGACCTCAATTTGACCTCCATCATTCCTGTTAACTGCCATTTCTTGATTACATTACAAACTGAGGAAACGGCGACCTGAAAACGCTTTGCTTTTTTTTATATAGCCTTCTCCTGCTTTGTTGGCATCATTTATTTTAATTTTCAGAGTGCTAGGCAGCTGCTTAGAGGAGCCCATGGCTGCTGATTGTTGGGACAAGGTTTGAGGAGTCAGGGTATTTATAAAGCTTTGAAATTTGCATCGCCTGGCCTTTCCTAACAATGATTGTGAACAAGCCATAGCTCTAACAAGCTAGTTAAGGTCTGAGACCTTGGTGAAAGTTATCTGAGAGCTCAAATCTCTTGGGGTGCCCAAACTTTTGCATGCTGCTCCTTTTATTTTTTTCAGTCTAAAATTGTACGAAACAAAAAATAATACACTAATCCTGCTTAAAATGTTGAAGCGAATGTTTCATCTTTAACTTTATGACTTTTGGAGATCAGTTTATCTTCTACTCAACTTAACTATTCACAGCAACAGAAACTTTGACCAGGGTGCCCAAACTTTTGCATGACACTGTATGTATGCGAAAGAATCTTTCACTATATTCACTCCAGTGTTGCTGATATTAAACTGGATATTGTAATTCTGATTAATGTTGGGTATAAGTGATTCTGAAAGGATCATATTTCAATCTCTACCTCCTCCCTCTTATTGTGTTCCAAGTTTTGACTGTACCTGGTGGAGTAAGTGACTAATAGTGGGACTTGATGCTGACCTGAGCTACAGTTCCCAGTACCTTGCAGACACGTTGAATACTGTGGATATGACTAACTTGAAAAGGAATTTCTTCTTCTTTGCAGACATTCGGTTTAAATATATATAATCTGAGTTAACTAAATGTTGAAGTTGTAATATAAGTATGTTTAACTTTGTCTCTTAGATGGTTGTAAAAACCTTCATGGACATGGACCAAGATTCAGAGGATGAAAAGGAGTTGTACCTCAATCTGGCACTACATCTTGCTTCTGATTTTTTCCTTAAGCATCCTGATAAGGATGTGCGACTGTTGGTTGCCTGCTGCTTGGCTGATATCTTTAGAATCTATGCCCCAGAGGCACCCTATACATCACCAGATAAACTTAAGGTAAGGTTGTAACTGATTCAGAAATTTCTATTTGCTCTTTCTCTTAAATAAATGCAAATCTGACTAATATTAGTTTCATTCTTAAGTTATTGGAATACTGTTATATATTGCTCAATCAAGTCTTGTTTTCAAAGTTGTTCAAGTGTTTTAAAATTTTGTTCTGTTTAGGATATTTTTATGTTCATAACTAGACAACTAAAGGGACTGGAAGATACAAAAAGCGCACAGTTTAACAGATACTTCTATTTACTTGAGGTGAGTGGTATAATGCATCTTTTTTTGAATGCCACAGTTAATAGGAAATTGCTGCTTGAATTTCTTATTGGTCCATATGGTTGAGTTCTCAGTTGCTTTGAGAAGCAAAGGTGTGCAGATCTTTGAGTCAAGTGGAATTTGTTGTCATTTGCACAAGTACCGTGAGGTACAGCTACATTGCAGACCTTGCTTGCAGCTGCATCACAGGCACATAGGCTCAGAATGCACTAAACTGTTTGACAGCACAAATCTGTTTTAATGTAGCGGTCTATCTTTTAGTCCTGTCTATAGTTGCGTACCTGTAGCTATTAGGCATCAACTTCCAATTGTGGTCTAATAACCCTTTGCACAGTTTTTCCCTTATTTTCCACAAAGTATTTAGAGTTTACTTCAGCTGGTCACACTGTGATTTGTATATCAATGATTGCATTTCCTTGTTCTTTTTTCATATTGAATAATTCTGTAGAATTTTATTCTCTATGATTCCTGATCCTTGACCCTGGTTGTCTTATTTGAGATGATGCTGTTGCTGTAGGCCTTTCTCTCAGTTCAGATGTGTGGTGTCAGCTAGTAATCTGCAGCATTACTTTAACAAGTGTATTGCATTTCATATTCGCAGAGTGGAGGGCAACTAGGCACTGACCACAAGTGTCCCCAGCATTGCCTTGTACAGAGTAACCAAAACATAGAGCTTTCACATTTATTTCTTTATGATCTAATGTGTGACAGATGGATACCTTAATCGCTCTTGTTTTCCCCCTCTATTTTTCAGTGGGCTTCCTCTACTTCATCAAATGTGCTAATATGTTATTGTTGCATTAATTCTAAAGCTTAGTCCAAGGTGACCGTCTTCACAATTTACCTTAATATGAATGTTAGTAAGGAATAAAAGTCCAAAGTTTTTAATGGTTTTTATTTTTTGACGAGATATAACCTTCTGAACATATACATTTTCTCTTGTAGTTCAGCTTTCTCTTCCTTTGTCTTTGAAGACTTCGTTGCCTCTCTGTAAATATTTAAACAAATCGCAGCTTGTTTGTTTGCTTGCTAGCAATGGTAATCTTGGTGTAGCCATTCCGAAGTTCTCCGACATGCCCGGTCATTTTGTTTCTGTTTGGAAACTTTGACATCTTGCAGTACTGCTTGTTGTATTTGTCTTGAGTATGTCATTTCATCCACTGAGCCTCAAGAAGGTAACATCTAACTTTAAAGACCCTCACCATGAGCCATGCCCTCTTCTGATTACAATATCAGAGGAGATACAGGAGCCTAAGATCCACTCTCAACATTTTTACTCATTTGATTTCTGAACGCATGAACCTTGCTATTCCTCTTCTGTACTTGGTATTTTATGCAACTTGTAGCATTATGTCTTGCCCTGTACTGCTGTCGCAAAAAAATCAAATTTCACAACATATGTCAGTGATAATAAGTCTTGATTCTGATTGTAATCTGGATCGCATCTCATTCTTCAGGAAGATCCACCAACTTATGAGCCTCTACAAGCCTTTTTCAATTTCTCTAGAATATTAACTTTTTTTGTTTCTGATTTATGTACAGTACTGTGCAAAAGATGTAGGCACATGTATATAACTAAGGTTACTATGACTTTTGCACAGTACTGTATTTGACAATGTAGAGCGGAGAGCAAGTTGCAGAGCAGGAGCCAAGGATGTTGGAAATGCTTAGTGAGGAGTGTCGTGTGAGGGATATGGGATAGGTGGCAGTGAAGGAGTGTCAAGGGAGAGGGTGGCGATTTGCAGATACACACAGCTTTGAGACACCAAGCAAGGTCATTTGATTCCAAACAACTAGTTTATTAATCATTATAGCATGTCTCTCTTGTGCTTCCTACTCCCTCCCATCTCCTTTCCCAACCAGGATTACCCCTCTCCCAGCCCCCTTCCCACTCTCAGAACATAATAAACACTCATATCAGAATCTGGTCTGTCATCACTCACATATGTGATGAATTTGTTTTTTACAGCAGAAGTACTATGCAATGTATAAAATTATGACAGTACTGTGCAAAGGTTTTAGCACCTTGGCTATATATACAGTGCCAATAAAAAGTATTCACATCCCCCTACCCCCAGAAGTTTTCATGTTTTATTGTTTTACAACATTGAATCGCAGTACACGCTGACGATCAACACTGGTGCACCTCAGGAGTGTGTACTTAGCCCACTGTTCTACTCTCTGTATATGCATGACTGTGTGGCTAGGCATAGCTCAAATGCCATCTATAAATTTACTGATGATACAACCATTGTTGGTAGAATCTCAGGTGGTGACGAGAGGGCGTACAGGAGTGAGATATGCCAACTAGTGGAATGGTGCCGCAGCAACAACCTGGCACTCAATGTCAGTAAGACAAAAGAGCTGATTGTGGACTTCAGGAAGGTTAAGACGAAGGAACACATACCAATCCTCATAGAGGGATCAGAAGTGGAGAGAATGAGCAGCTTCAAGTTCCTGGGTGTCAAGATCTCTGAAGGTCTAACCTGGTCCCAACATATGGATGTAATTATAAAGAAGGCAAGACAGCGGCTATACTTTATTAGGAGTTTGAAGAGATTGGCTTTCAACAAATACACAAAAACTTCTATAGTTGTACCATGGAGAGCATTCTGAAGGCTGCATCACTGTCTGGTATGGAGGGGCTACTGCACAGGACCAAAAGAAGCTGCAGAAGGTTATAAATCTAGTCAACTCCATCTTGGGCACTAGCCTACAAAGTACCCAGGACATCTTCAGGGAGCGGTGTCTCAGAAAGGCAGCATCCATTATTAAGGAGCTCCAGCACCCAGGGCATGCCTTTTTCTCACTGTTACCATTAGGTAGGAGATACAGAAGCCTGAAGGCACACACTCAGCGATTCAGGAATAGCTTCTTCCCCTCTGCTGTCGGATTCCTAAGTGGACATTGAAGCTTTGGACACTACCTCACTTTTTTATATACAGTATTTCTGTTTTTGCACATTTTAAAAAATCTATTCAATATATGTAATTGATTTACTTGTTTGTTTGTTATTATTTTGCTCTGCTAGTTTATGATTGCATTGATCTGCTGCTGTTAATTTAACAAATTTCACGTCACATGTCGGTGATAATAAACCTGATTCTGATTTAATTTGGCTTTTTGTTTTACACTGATCAACAGAAAAAGTCTATTTTGTGTCAAAGTGAAAACAGACCTATACAAAGTGATTTTAAATTTAATTTCAAATATAAAACACAAAATAATTGAATGCATAAGTATTCACCCCTTTTAATATGACACACCAAATCATCACTGGTGCAGCTAATTGGTTTTAGAAGTCATATAATTAGTTAAATGGAGATCTGTTTTTGAAGACCTGTGGGTAGTCAAGGTGTTTCAATTGATTGTAGTAAAAATACACCTGTGTCTGGAAGGTCCAACCGCTGATGAATCAGTATCTTGGTAAAAGCTACATCATGAAGACAAAACACTCCAAACAACTCTGCAAAAAAGTTATTGAAAAGCACTAGTCAGAAGATGGATGCAAGAAATTTACAAGTCAATTGGATATTCAGTAATCAAGAAATGGAAAGAATATAGCACAGCTTCCTGGAGCAGGCCGTCCTTAAAAACTGAGTGACTGTGCAAGAAGGGGACTAGTGAGGGAGGCCACCAAGAGACCTATGACAACTCTGGAGGAGTTACAAGCTTCAGTGGCTGAGACGGGAGAGACTGTGCATACAACAACTGTTGTCTGGGTGCTTCACTAGTTGCAGCTCTATGGCAGAGTGGCAAAGAGAAAAAAGGCACTTTAAAAAAAAACTCACAAGATCTCAGCTAGAGTTTGCTGGAAGGCATGTGGGAGACTCTAAACTGGAAGAACGTTCTATGGTCTGATGAAACCAAAACTGAGCTTTTTGGCCATCAGACTTATGTTTGGCGTAAGCCAGACACCGCACATCATCAAAAAGGCATCATCCCTACCATGAAGCATGGTGCTGGTGGCTGCAACATGCTGTGGAGATGCTTCATTGCAGCAGGCCCTGGAAGGCTTGTGAAGGTGGAGGGTAAAAATGAATGCAGCAAAATACAGAGAAATCCTGGAGGAAAACCTGTTGCAGACTGCAAGAGAACTGCAATTTGGGAGAAGATTTGTTTTCCAGCAAGACAATGATCCCAAGCATAAAGCCAAAGCTACACAGGATTAGCTTAAAAATTAAAAAAAAAGTTAATGCCCTGGAGTGGCTAAGAGTGTCCAGACCTCAATCCAATTGAGTATTTTTGGCTGGACTTGGAAAAAGGCTGTTCCCTCACAAACCCCATGCAATCTGACAGAGCTTGAGCAGTTTTGTAAAGAAGAATGGGGAAAATTTGCAGTGTCCAGATTTGCAAAGCTGATAGAGACCTATCCACACAGACTGAAAGCTGTAATTTCTGTCAAAGGTACTTTTTTTCCATAGATGCTGCCTGGCCTGCTGAGTTCCTACAGCATTTCGTGTTTGTGGCTCAGATTTCCAGCATCTGCAGATTTCCTCTTGTTTGAAATATAAGGTTTTGTTCCTCCAGCCTGAGTGTGGTCTTATTGTGACAGTAGAGGAGGCCATGGATTGACGTATCAGAATGGGAATGGGAAGTGGAATTAAAATGGGTGGCAGCTGGAAAATCCCACTTTTTCTGGCAGACGAAGCGTAGGTGCTTGGTGAAGCCGTCTCCCAATCTACGTCGGGTCTCACTGATATAGAGGAGGTCACACCAGGAGCACTGGACACAGTATATAACCTCAACAGACTCACAGGTGAAGTGTCGCCTCACCTGGAAGGACTGCTTGGGCCCCTGAATGGTAGTGGAGGAGGAGGTGTAGGGGCGGGCATAGCATTTGTTCCATTTGCAAGGATGTGCCAGGAGGGAAATCAGTGGGGAGGAACAAATGGACAAGGCAGTTGCATAAGGAATGATTCCTGTAGAAAACAAAGCTGTGGGGGGGGGGCGGGGGAGGTGGTGGGAGGAGAAGAAAAGATGTGCTTGGGGGTTGCGACCCTGTTGGAGAAGGCGGAAGTTACAGAGAATTATGTGCTGGATACAGAAATTGTTGGGGTGGTAGGTGAAGGCAAGAGGAACCCTATCCCTGGTGGGGTGGCAGGAGGATGGGGAAAGGCAGACGTGCATGAAGTGGAAGAAATGTGGTTGAGGACAGTGTTGATGGTGGAGGAAGGGAAGATCTCTTCAACAGACATCAGTAGATAAGCTGTCTCCAGAGATACAGGCAGTGAGATCGAGAAAAGGAAGAGAGGTGTCAGAAATGGACCAGGTAAATTTGAGGGCAGGGTGGAAGTTGGAGGCAGATTTGATGAAGTCAACAAACCCAGTATGGGTGCAGGAAGCAGCACTGATGCAGTCGTCGATGTAGCTTAGGTGGGGGACGGATGCCAGTGTAGGTTTGGAACATGGACTGTTCCACATAGCTGACAAAAAGGCAGGCATAGCTGGGACCCATGCAAGTGCCTATGGCTACACCTTTTGCTTGAAGGAAGTGGGAGGAGCCAAAGGAGAAATTGTTAGGAGTGAGGACAAGCTCTGCTAGACAGAGAGTAGTGGTGGAAGGGAACTGGTTGGGTCTTGTGAATGGAAAGAAACAGAGCTTTGAGGCCTTCCTGGTGCAGGATGGAGGTGTATAGGGTCAAGACATCCATAGTGAAAATAAGATGATGGGGGCCAGGGAACCTGAAAGTATTGAAAAGATCAGAGCGTGTGAAGTTTCATGGATGTAGGTAGGAAGGGACTGAACTAGGGAGGGGATAAGACAGAGTCGATATATGCAGATATGAGTTCAGTGGGGCAGGAACAAACTGAAACAATGGATCAACCTGGACAAGTGGGTTTGTGGATCTTGGGTAGGAGGTAGAAACAGGAGATGCGGGGTGTGGGAACTATGAGGTTGGTGGCAGTGGATGGGAGATCCCCAGAGTTCATGAGGTCAGTGTTGGTGTGGGAGACAATGGCCTGGTGCTCCTTAGTGGGCACTGGGCTTCAGCAAGGTAGAGGTCAGAAGGCCAGACTACTACAGCACCCCCTTTATCTGTGGGTTTGATGGTGAGGTTAGGATTAGATTGGAGGGAATGAAGAGCAGAGCGTTCGGAAGGGGTGAGTTTGTAAAAAGAGAGAGGAGTGTTGAAGTTGAGACAGTTGATGTCCCGTCAGCAGTTGGAAATGAAAAGGTGCAGAGCAGGCAGAAGACCAGAGTAGGGTATCCAGGAAGAGGAGGCAGGCTTAAGTCGGGAGAAAGGGTCATTGGTGCGGGGTGGAGAGTCCTTGCCAAAGAAGTAGGCTCTGAGATGGAGGGGGCGGAAGAAAAGCTCAGCATCATTGAGGTGTGGGTGCAAGGGGACAGAAGTGAGGCTCTTACTGTGCACAGAATGTTCTGCCTCATAGAGGGGAAGGTCGGAAGGGATGGTGAAGACCTGGCATGGATGAGCCCTGGGATCGGAGCAGGGAAGGGGGTTGGTAGTGTCTGAGAGGAAGGGAAATTTGGTGTAAGAGGAAGATGGAGTTTCTGAGGGCCTAAGAGCTGGTGGTGAGTGAGACAGGATTGCGGTGTGGTGGTGGGGGAAGGCGAGATGGGGGTTCCAGCAGCCGTGCGTGAAGAACTGGCCTGATAGTCAAGGCTGGAGTCTGAGTAGGGGGTTGTGCAAGTGGCACTTTGGAGACGTTTGAAGACGTTGGAACCTGCATTGATGGCGGTAGAGTCCGGGTTTTGAATCTGTTCTGGATCATTAGAGCCATTGAAGTCGGTTGCCGAGGTCCAGAATAACAGAACGAGTACTGATATACTTATTCTGTTGTATTTCAGACAAAATCAGAAATGGATGAGAGGTGATTTTTGTGGTTTTCGTTTTGGGTATTTTGAGATTGATAATGTGATGTCTGTGACCCTGGAGCACCCTAATAGGGGCATTGTTAGCAAAAAAGCTCATTGTTAATTGTCTTTTTTTTTGCAGTAGAATTTTGCTTTATTTAATCAAGAGGGACTATTGCTTTATATCTCCATTCCTCAAAAAAATGTTGTGTTTTATATATAAAACATGGAACTAATGCTAGAATATGTGGAACATTGCAAATCAATTGACATCTGAAAGGCTGAAAGCTTCAATTTCTGAGACCTCAGTTTCATTCCTAAGAAATGCTTTCTTTTGTTTTATTAATTTTTCAAGTGTTAGATAACACAGGAATACAGTCAAGCCATTTGAAAAATTATCTGTTGAGCTGCAATGATCATTGTAATGATGCTGATTTGCATTCTGGTGTCAAAGTACATTTGACTGGCCTGCCACTGTTTATTACCGAAGCAGAGTATTCAGTTACCTTTTGATACTATTGGCATGGTCATATTAATAACATACCATTAGTTTTATTGAATTTAATAACATAATTTTTCTCCTGCAGTCATCTTTAGTTCATCTGTTTAATCCTGCTGGGCACTAATTGTATTTCTTTTTCTTTATAGAACATTGCCTGGGTAAAGTCATATAACATCTGCTTTGAACTAGAAGATAGCAATGATATCTTCACTCAGTTGTACAGAACACTTTTTCAAGTAATAAAGTAAGTTTTGCTTGGAACTAAAATAAATGTGAAATGGAGTTTAGATTACCAAGCCGGGTCTACTTACTGCCTTGCATTCAGGCCATGGGACAGAGGAGCAGACTTAGGCCACTCAGCTCATCAAGTCTGTTCCGCTATGCCATGATGGTTGATTTATTATGCCTATCAATCCCATTCTCCTACTTTCTTCCTGCAACCTTGATGCCCTTACTAACAAAGAACCTATCAACCTCCACTTTAAATATATTCAAAGAGTTGGCATCCAAAGCCACCCATGGCAAAGAATTCCACAGATTCACCACCTTCTGGCTACAGAAATATCTCCTCATCTCTGTGCTGAATGAATGTCCCTCTGTTCGGAGGCTTGCCCTTGGGTCCTAGACTCATTTGCTACAGGAAACGTCAGCACCACATCCATTCTGTCTAGACCTTTCAGTATTCGATACGTTTCAATGAGATATCCATTCTTCTATACATCGACCATTTCATTCCCAGAATCTCCTCTGAACCCTCTCCAGCATCTTTTTCCAGCTGTCCCAATATCCACTCTCACCTCCCTTTTACTCCTTATATATCTGAAAAGAAACTTCTGATATCCTCGGTTTATATTATTGACTAGCTTACCTTCATATTTCCTCTTTCTCATTTTTTTTTTTTTAGTTGCCTTCTGTTGATTTTTAAAAGCTTCACAACCCTCTAGCTTCTCACTAATCTTTAGTAGACTATATGCCCTCTATTTTGCTTTGTTGCTATCTTTGACTTCCCTTGCCAGCCATGGTTGTTTCATCCTCCCTTTAGAATACTATTACTTTGGAATATATCTATGCTCTGCTTTCCAAATTTCCCCCAGTAACTCCAGCCATTGCTGTTCTATCATCCCTGCCAGTGTTCCTTCCAATCAACTTTGGCCAGCTCCTCTCTTGTGCCTCTGTAATTCCCTTTGCTCTGCTGTAACACTGATACATCTGACTTTATCTTCTCCCTCACAAAGTGCATGGTGAATTCTATCATATTATGATCACTGCCTCCTAAGGATTCCTTTTACCTTAAGCTCTCTAATTAATTCCAGTTCATGGCACAACACCTAATCCAGAATAGCTGATCTCTGAGCAGACTTGACCATGAGCTGTTCTAAAAAGCCATCTTGTAGGCATTCTAGAAATTCCCTTCTTGGGATCCAGCACCAACCTGATTTTCTAAAAGCCTGCATATTGAAATCCCCTATGACAATTGTAGCATTGCCCTAATACACACCTTTTCTATTTCCTGTTGAAATTTATATTCTACATCTTGGCCACTGTTTGGGGGCCCATATAAAACTACCATGAGAGTCTTTATACCCTTCAGTTTCTTAACTCTACCCAGAAAGATTCTACACCTTTGATTTGATTTTTTTTTTTACCAACACAGCCACCCTCTGCCTACCTGCCTGCTCTTTCAAAACAAGGTATCCTTGGATGTTAAGTTCCCAAAAGTGATCTTTCATGCATGTCTCAGTGATGCCAATCTCGAACTGCACTACAATCATCTGTATACTGTTGCATTCAAATGTAACAGTCCTGTTTTCATCACTTTTTTTGATTTCTGTCCCATGTTGCACTTCACCTCATTCCACTGACTGCAATTTTACCCTTATCATCTCTCTGTCCTTTCTCACAGTCTCATTACACACTGTATTGACTTAATAACCAACTGCCCCATCCTTAGTCCTATCACTCTGGTTCCCATCACATTACCAGCACACTTTTAAATCCTCCACAATAACTCTAGCAAACCTGCCCACCAGGATATTAATCCTCTGGGTTCAGGTGTAACCCATCCTATTTGCGCAGGTCATACCTTCCACAGAGGAGATTCCAATTATCTAGAAATCTGAAACCTTGTCCCCTACACCACTTCCTCAGCCATTCATTCATTTGTACTATCATCCTATTCCTACCCTGACTAGCACATGGTACTGGGGTGTAACCCGGAGATGACTACGTTGGAGGTTCTGCCCTTCAGCCTCTGTCCTAATTTTCTACACTCACTGTGTAAGACTTTGAAATCATTGTCCTGCTGGCTTTTTACCCCTCTCCAGTCACTTTTTCTACCATGACTTTTCTTCAGATAGTATTTCAAAAGACAGTTTAAAATTAATTCATCTTCCAGCTTAATCACCACTGTTCCCTTCTTTAAACAGCTTAAAGCTTATTAAGGATTTTAATTTCTTTATTTGGCTGTGTGAAAATTTTCTGATGTGTTTGGCTGCTCATCTTACTTGATGACCTCATTGATTCTCTATATCTGACAGCAGCTAATATTGGCAAAAGTGAATCTATGGTGTTAAAACGTAGTTCACTGTCAATGTTGAGTACCATTACTTTGCTGCCAAAAAATTTGGGCCTTTTTTTAAAAACTCTTTGCCATTATGTCAATATTTGAATATTATACGGGCTGTCTTGGGCTATGAACACCCTACTTCTGGGCATCTTGCAGACGAATGAGCTTCCATAGCATAAAGTGTAATAGTCAAAAATCTATATGTAGAGATGTTCATTCCCATGAACTGCAGAACTGGTTTCTTCTGACTTGGTCTCATGCTCTTCACTTATTGTACTTAGTCTTGTATGTGCTTTTGACGCTGCTCATTATACAGCAGTGCTAGAAAGTTTGTGAACTCAGTAGAATTTTCTCTGTTTCTGCATAAATATGACCTAAAATTTGAGCAGATCTTGATGCAAGTCCTAAAACCCAATTAAATAAATAAGACTGAAAAACATCATACTTGTTCATTTATTTATTGGGGAAAATGATGCAATGTTACATGTATTTGTTGGAAAAAGTATGTGAACCTTTGGGGTAACGCCTTCTACACAAGCTATTTGGAGACAGGTGTTCCAGTCAATAAGATGAAGTTGGAGGTGTAGATTGTAGAGGTGTCCAGCACTATATATTTTAAAAAAAAGACACACAAATATGGGTTACTGACAGACCCTGCTCTTCTCAAGAAAGATCTGTTTATGTGCATCATGCGTCGATCAAAACTACTTTCAGAAGGCCTTAGTAGAAGAAGAATTGTAGAGCTGCATGAAATTGGAAAAGGCTACAAAAACATTTCATCAGTCCACAGTAAGAGAAATGAAGGAAAGTCAATACTGTTGCAATTCTCCTTTGGAGTGGGCATCCTGCAAAGATCACACCAAGAGGATAACGTGCAATGCTGAAATAGGTAAAGAAGAACCCAAGAGTAACAGCAAAAGACCTGCAGAAATCTCTAGAACTTGCAGAAATCTCTAGAACTTGCTAAAGTCTTTTCACGTGTTCACTATAAGGAAAAATGCTGAACAAGAATAGTGTTCATGGAAGGACACCATGGAAGAAGCCACTCTTCGCCAAAAAAAAATTGCTGCACATCTCAAGTTTGCAAAGAACCACCTCGATGTTCTACAACACTTCTGGAACAATGTTCTGTGGACAGATGAGACAAAAGTTGAACTTTTTGGCAGAAATGTATATTGTTTTGTGTGGAGGAAAAACGACACCATACACCAACGCCAAAACCTCAGCCCAGCTGTGAAGCATGGTGAAAGGAGCATCATGGTTTGGGGCTGCTTTGTGCCTCAGGGCCTCACCTGAGGTTTAATAGAAATTGGATAATGCAACAGGAAAATGATCCGAAAAACAAGAGTAAATCAGTAATAGCGTGGTTTAAAAAGAAGAAAATTTGTGTTTTGGAATGGCTGAGTTTAAGTCCTGTTCTTAATCCTATAGAATTTTTGAGGAGGGATCTGAAGCAAATGTTCATGCAAGGAAACCCACCAACATCTCAGAGTTGAAGCAGTTTTGTAAGAAGGAATGGCCTAAAATACCATCAAGGTGATGTGCAGTACTGATCAACAGTTACTGGAAATGTTTGGTTGAAGTTATTGCTGTATAAGGAGGTCACGCCAGTTACTGAAAACAACGGTTTGCACACTTTAAATAAATACATGTAATATTGGATCATTTTTCTCAATAAATAAGTGAACAGGTATAATACTTTTTGTATTATTTAATTGGGTTCTCTTTATCTAGTTTTAGGACTCAGCATGAAGTTCTGATCACATTTTATGCAGAAAGGGAAAGTGGAGTATTGTGAAGGTATAGTTATGATATCAAGTAATATTTGAGGGTTTTCTGAATTATGGACAAATCGACCTGCAAAAATGAAACTCTCGTTTGCTGGAGATTACCTGTAGTTTAACTAATGACCAAAACATGCATACTGTCTACAAAGATTTTGCAAGCATATGATTGGTCCTTTTGATGATTAGAGAAAAAGTTCTTTCTCTTTAACAAAGAAATATGGTTATCCTGGCACCAGAGCTGGGAAAAGCAGGAACTGCATTGTTGGGATTGTCTGTATCTAAATTAAGATAAAATTGATTAGATTACCTTTGTTTGCCACATTTACATTGAAGGATATAGTGAAATGCATCATTTGCATCAGTGACCCACAGTCTGAATATGTGCTGGGGGAAGCTCACGTGTCACCATGCTTCCAGTACCGGCATAGCACACCCACAACTTATTAACCTTTAGTAATCCATGTATCTTCTTAGAATGTGGGGAAAAGGAGGAGAACCCAGAGCAAATCCATGTGGTCACGGAGGAAAACACATAATCTTCTCTGGGGAATTAAATCCTGATCGCTTGTTCTAACCACTATCCTACCATAATGCCTTTGGTAGTTAATTATGTTAGTGCTTTGCATAACCAGAATACTTGAGAATTGTAAAGTAAATGGCAGAGAAGGCAGAGGCTAAAGGTTCATATTTGGAAAGATGTAAATCGAATTATACAAACAAGGTTGGAGGGAAAAATAATTGAATGTGGGAAGTGACAAACTAACTGGCCTCAGAAGTAATGGAGAGTTCAATCTAAAATGTGATTGGCCAAAAGGAGTGCATCACCTCATTGCTGTTAGGGCAATTAAAATTCAGCAACATATTTCCAAATGGTTTATTGGTGATGTAATTTTAGCTCAAGTACAAATATCACCGAGCAGGTCTTAAGCCACATCACCTTTCTGTTCAGTGTGAATCAGAAAAATGGGCAACAAGTTATGCAGTAGTTAGTGCTACTACCCAACAGTTTCAGGGACCTGTGTTTGATCCTGTCTTTGGATACTGGTCAAGTTTTCATGTTCTCCCTGTGGTGCTCTGGTTTCATCCTACATGCAAAAAACATGCTAGTCAGCAGGTTACCTGGTCTGCTTTAAATTGACCTTGCTACAAGTTTGACAGGAGAGTTCAAGGGTAGGAGGAGAAATTGATGGGATGCAAGAGAGAGGAAAATGGGATTGGCATAGATGGGGCTTCATCAGTATAAACCCAGTTTGTTGATGAGCTTGTTTCAGTGCTGTGAGACTCCGGTGCAATTTGCCATCCAATGGAGATTTGTAAAAGAAGGTTGCAGCATTACTTAGTCTTAAATTACCAAGATCACATCACTGGATGTGTTGTTGCAAAAATATCTTAAAATATGACCAATAATTTGAAAGCAGATTAATGCAATAACTTAAATATTAAAAAGGATTAAGCTAACCACAAATATAAATGCATGAATTTAACAAGCTAGTCATCCATAAAAGGAAAATTTTTAAGACTTCTTTAAGCAGGTAAGTATTGAGTGATATTTACTGTGCTGACCGTTCAGAGAATTTTGACAAATCTTGATGATGCAAGAGCTTTCACCAAGACCACAGTTTCACAAAACTAGGTGAAGGGGCAGTTTGTTGAAGAGTTGGTTGTACATATGGTTGAACAATCAAATGCATCACTGCATGTAATTACAAACAAGAGAGAATCTGCAGATGCTGGAAATCCAAGCAAAAAAAAAAGACACACACACACACACACACACACACACACACACACACACACACACACACACACACACACACACACACACCCCTGGAGGAATTCAGCAGGCCAGGCATCTACGGAAAAGAGTATAGTCAGCGTTTCAGGCTGAGACCCTTTATCAGGGCTTGAAGAAAAAAAGATGAGGAGTCAGAGTTAGAAGGTGTGGGTAGGGGAGGATGAAACACAAGGTGATAGGTGAAACTGGGGGTTGGGTGTGGGTGGAGGGGTGAGGTAAAGAGCTGGGAAGTTGATAGGTGAAATAAATACAGGGCTGGAGAAAGGGGAATCTGATAGGAGAGGACAGAAGGCCATGGAAGAAAGAAAAGGGGGAGGAGCGCCAGAGGGAGATGATGGGCAGGTAAGGAGATGAGGTGAGAGAGGGAAAAGGGATTTGGGGAATGGCGAAGGGAGAGGGAGTCCATTACTGTAAGTTTGAGAAATCACTGTTCATGCCATCAGGTTGGAGGCTACCCAGATGGAATATAAGGTGTTGCTCCTCCAACCTGAGTGTGGCCTCGTTGCAACAGTAGAGGAGGCTGTGGATGGTTATGTCGAAATAGGAAATGGGAAGTGGAATTAAAATGGGGATCCCATCACCAAACACATCTTTCCCTCCACTCACCACTTTCTGCTTTTCGCAGGGATCGTTCCCAATGTGACTCAATTGTCTATTAGTCCCTCCCCACTGATCTTACTCCTGGCATTTATCATTACAAGCGGAACAAGTGCCATACCTGCCCCTACACCTCCTCCCTCACTAACATTCAGGGCCCCAAACAGTCCTTCCAGGTGAGGTAACACCTCACCTATGAGTTGGGGACATCTACTGTATCCGGTGCTCCCGTTGTGGCCTCCTGTATATCGGTGAGATCCAACGGAGATTGAGAGACTACTTCACTGAGCACCTATTTCCATCCACCAGGAAAAAGCAGGATCTCTCAGTGGCCACCCATTTTAATTCCACTTCCCATTCTCATTCCGACATGTCAGTCTATGGCTTTCTCTACCGTCGCGATGAGGCCCCATTTGGGTTGGAGGAGCAACGCCTTGTATTTTGTCTGGGTAGCCTCCAACCTGATGGCATGAACGGTGATTTCTCAAACTTCTGGTAACAACCCCCGCCCTCACCATTCCCCATTTCCTTTTCCCTCTTTCGCCTGATCTCCTTACTTGGCAATCGTCTCCATCTGTGCTGCTCCCCCTTTTCTTTCTTCCATGACCTTCTGTCCTCTCCTACCAGACTCCCCTCTTCTTCAGCCCTGTATCTCTTTCACCAATTAACTTCCCAGCTCGTTACTTCACCCTTCCCCCAATGCAGCTTTCACCTATCACCTTGTGTTTCTTCCTCCCCTTCCACCCTCCCCCCAACCCAAAACTTCTAAATCTGACTTCTCATCTGTTTTTTCCTCAGTGCTGATGAAGGGTCTCGGCCCGAAACATTGACTGTATTCTTCCATAGAGTACTCTTGCCTGGCCTGCTGAGTTCCTTAAACCAGCGGTCCCCAACCACCGGGCCACGAGGAAACGATATGAGTCAGTTGCACCTTTTCCACATTCCCTGTCATGCACCGTTGAACTTGAACATAGGGTTGCCAACTGTCCCATATTTGCCAGGGCATCCCGTATATTGGGCTGAATTGGTTTGTCCCATACGGGACCGCCCTTGTCCCATATTTTCCCCGCTGAGGTAGAGCGTTCCTATGAAACCTTTCGTGCCAAAATGGCGTAAAGCGAAGAAGCAATTACCATTAATTTATATGGGAAAAATTTTTGAGTGTTACCAGACCCAAAAAAATAACCTACTAAATAACACACAAAACCTAAAATAACACTAACATATAGTAAAAGCAGGAATGATATGATAAATACACTGCCTATATAAAGTAGAAATAATGTATGTACAGTGTAGTTGGGAAGATTAAGCCAAAACCGGATTGTGGGAAAAAAAATTGGCACGTACACACATGCGCATGTCACATATGCGCACATAGGTGCCCGCGCAAGGCTTCATGGTCATGGTAGTCTTTCTCGGGGACAAGCGTCCCGTATTTGATGGCTACTTTTGTCTCTTATTTGGGAGTGAGAAAGTTGGGAACCCTAACTGTAAAAGACTTGTTGAGGTGAGTTTAACCCTACTTGAACATTCCGCCCCCCACCCCCCCCTCGGGTCAGCCGGTCCGCAAGAATATTGTCAATATTAAACCGGTCCACGGTGTAAAAAAGGTTGGGGACCCCTGCCTTAAACATTTTGTGTGTTCTGATGTTCTGCATGTAATTATGCCAGTATAAGATCATGGAGGAAAGTCATGAACATTTTTACCCATTTGCAGTAAATGGGGATGAGTGATCTATGAAGTAAATGTTCAGGCTAGTTCTTCAAAATTAAGTGTTGGCAGTAAGTTGCACAGTTGTGGAGTTGCAAGCTTGACAAGCAATCAACCTGGAAGAACCTTAAAATACTCAAAGCCGTCAGCAGCTCTCTGCAATATAGATGAGTAAGGCTTTTCTGGAAAATGATGCTATTGTTCACCTTTTCCTGAGAAGGAAAGCATGCAGCTGGATTCAAGGCAACTAAAGACCACCTGTTACTCTTGCTGTGGGGAATGCTTGAAGAGATGTGCTGAAATCTTGTTGATGGAGAAAATCTTAAAATTACAGAACTAAGAGCCTTTGCCTATAATCTGAAGGGTAAGTGAGGGCTTGATTAATGTTGCCATCTTCTAATAGTGGTTCAGGATTTTTACCTGAGTGTAACATTCCTTCAGTAAAAATAATCTTGAGTTTAAAGCTCTGTTGAAGCTTGACATTGCTCCTGGCCATCCCAGAACTTTGATACCCAGCGACTTTGCCTTTCTGAGGTGGTCTACTTTCAACTATACACACTAATTTTTATCCAGTGAATGAACTGGAATACCACATCCTTTTTCAAGGCTTGCTAGCTTTCTTTGAGGCACCGTTAAAGAGTTGTAATAAAAATTTAGTTATGATACACTGTCGAGAAGGAGGTTGTGTAATGTGGTGAAGGCCATTGATTATTTCATACATATTAAGTGGAAGTCATTAACATGTATACAAGCAGTGTTTGGCTGAAGTTGTGCTTCACTAATGTCCAAGACTGGATGATTTTGATGTACCACCTCCAGAGAAATGCTCCATGTAAAGAAAGTAATACCAGATCTCTTCTAAAAGAATAGGTTACACCCAGATCCCAATTCCCAGTAGTATGAGCTATAGCTTGACTTACACACTTAGCTGTAGCCTCTTTTACTTTCTCTCCTAATGTCTTTGTGTTTTAATTTTTGTCAGTTTCTAATGCGTTCTGCATGCTCACTGTTTAATAATTTACCTTTTGTTTATCCTCAATGAGGCCTTCGCTTATGCTCATAGACAGAAATATAATGTTTTTAGTAATTAATCTCCATTTATGCATAATGTTTTTGAGTTGATTCATTTCACACTTAGATACCCAGAGACACATCCTGACTGCTAAGTGAGGTATCATTGTACTATACTTTGGTTTCCAAAGGTACTTGATATTAAGGGAAATTAAAGGTCATGCTAGTCAAGGTAAATTGATGTGGAAAGAATGCAGAAAAAGACAGCAAACACCTTTTCTAATTGTGATGTAACAAGAAGTGTCACGGGGATCAGTACTAGGGCCTTAGCCTTTTACAATGTATATAAATAACTTGGAATAAAGACACAAGGGATAGAGTGGCTAAATCTGTGGTTGATACAAAAGTGGATAAGAAACCAAGTCATGAAGAGGATATAGGAAAGACTGAAAAGGGATATGGGTAGGTCATGAATGGGCAGAGATCTGGAAAATAAAGTAAGGGAAAGAGGAAATTAATTTTGGCAGGAAGAATATAATATCTAAAGTGCTGAGAAATTGCAGGATTCAGAGATGCAGAAGGATCTGGGGTTTCCAGCAAGTGATTTGCAAAAAGTTATTATGCAGGTATTATAAGTAATTGGGAGATCTGACAACGATGCTGTTTATTGGTGGGGGAATTTAGTATAAAAGTGGGGAGGTCACACTACTGTTGGTGATGGCTTCTTGGACCATCAGACTTGATTGGTCTTGATTGTGGATGCACTGGCTCTCTGACATGGAGACGTGTGTTGCTCAGGGAGGTGATGTCAACCAACCTACTATTTCATCAACCAGTATCATTCTGTCTTGGCATTGAGTCTTTGAGCTTTGAGATAGCTTTAATCTTGATGAACTGACTGGCACTACATTGATTACCCCCTCACCCCGCACCCCACCTTTTATCTCCACCACCTCTTGCTCCCAAGTCATCGTTGTTGATGCTTTTGTACTCCAGGATGCCCTTTAAGAGTATCTTTGTGTCCCAGCATTTGGCTAGCCTGTGAGCATAGGTCAATGCAGAGCATGGAGATGGGTTTGATACTGCTGGGCACATCTTCAGTTATGCTTACACTTGATTCCCAGGATATGTATGCTATCTGCAACTGTAATGGAGGTTGATGAGAATGCACCTGGATTAATGTATTCAGTATCAATTTCCTTATCTAAGCATGGATATTAATGTCAGATGCATTTTGGGGAATGTTCATTTGACAAATATCTTGAATGGGTGTTATGAAAAATAGTTGAATAGGCTAGGCTTGTATTTGCTGGAGTTGGGCATTGAATGAAGCATAGTGGGACTTGACAATGTGGATTTGGAGAGGATGTTTCTTGTGGGGGAAAATCTAAACAAAAGTCTGTTTTTTAAAAAAAATTAGTGATTGCTCATTTAAGAAAAGGAGAAGTTTTTTGCTTTTGGCAAATTGCTGGAATCCTTTTAGAACGGAGTGGTACAGCACAGGAAGAGTGTTGTGCCAAATCAGCTAAAAAGCAAATAAAAAACGCCTGAACCCTAATCCCTCCTACCGCCACCATGTCCATATCCCTCCATCTTCCTTTCATACACATGCCGATTCAAAAACCTCTTAAAAGCCTTTAATGTATTTGCCTCTACCACCATACTAGGCAGTGGATTGCAGACATCCATGACTCTCTGAGTGAAAAATACTTGCCCCTCACATCCCCTCCCCTTGAACCTATATCCTCTCACCTTCAAAGCATGCCCTTTGGTATTCGACATTTCAACCCTGGGGAAACAAATACTTTCTGTCCGCTCTATCTGCTTCCCGTAATCTTCTAAACCTCTATCAGATCTCCCCTCAGCCTCCAACATACCAGAGAAAAAAGATCAGGTTTATCTAGCCTCTTGTGATAGCACATGCCTTCAAAACCAGGCAGCATCCTGGTAAGCCTCTTCGGCACCCTTCTGTTGAGGAAGCCTCAACATCCTTCCTACAGTTGGGCAACCAGAATTGTACACAGCACTCCAGATGTAGCCTAACCAGAGTTTTATGAAGTTGCAACATAGCCTCTTGACTTTCGAACTCAGTACCTCGACTAATAAAAGCAAACATTCCATAAGCCTTCTTAACCACCATTTAACCTCTTTCAAGGAGCTATGAGCTTTGATCACAAAATCTCTCTGCTTAGCAACACTGTTAAGGGTCTTGCCCTTAATAGTGTATTATCTCCTGGCATTTGCCCTTCTGAGCTGCAAACCCTCATATTTATCTGGGTTAAACTCCATCAGCCATTTCTCAGTCCATATCTGCAACTGACCTATATCATGCTGTATTATTTGCCAGTCTCCTAAACTATCCACAACTCCCAATCTTAATATCATCTGCAAATTTACTAACCTGTCAAATGTCTTACTAAAATCCATGTAGACAACATTCGCTGCCCTACTCTCATCAGTCTCTTGTCAGCTTGCCAAAAAACTCAATGAAGTTGGTAAGGCACGACCTGCCAACCGCAAAGCCGTGCTGGCTCTCCCTAATTAGGCTATGATTTTTTAAAATCAATGTCAGCCAGATTGGTGTACTCCGTTCCTATTTCATATGTATGGTTGTATGTGTGACACATTCCTTGAAGCAAGATTCATAGTTGTCATTTCCTATTCTCCTTGCTTAACAGGAAGCTAACTTGCATCAAGAAGGCAGCCAGTTATTTGGTCCATTGGCTTACTTAATATGTTGTGAATTCTTCAGAAGTTAAGCTTTAATGCTATATTTCGTATCCACTAAGATCAGTCTTGACAATTCTTACATCTCTATCTGTAGAACTGGTCCATCCAAATTAATGAATTCTTCAACAGACTTGCATTGTGTGGGTACTTGGATGTGAAGTACTTGACTGATGGGAAATTCTGTATTTAAACAGTGCTGTTTGCTTGTTATTGGAATGGCATTTAGCGTTCAAACTCAAAATCAGCTTGTTTCAGAAAATAGAAACTAAAAACAAAAGGCATATAATTAGTAAGGAATACTGGAAGGGAATGGGAAGAATGAGTGCAAAAATATGAACAAAAGGAGCCTAGCAGTGCTCACCAGAACATACTTCAATTTGTTGAGGCCCTTCGTTGGTCGGGGTCAACCATGGATATTGCTTCCTAGCTGTCTGTGATATGCAAGGCAGGGCAGTACGATATGGAGAGCAAGCTGTTGCCATGCAGCAGACTCCCCCTCAACGCAGCTGATGAATCCAAAGGAATGGCAGAGATAGTTATAGTTTGGCACCAGTGGTGGTACAGTAGTTGCCAGTCAGCTTTGAACTCAACATAGGTCTGCCTTAGGGACTCACCTCCAGACTCCCTTGTTTATTCCCGAAACCTTCCCCATGAGTGGGTATAACTGCAAAGCAGTGGAGTTTTGAGATCAGAGTTTTCCTTCTTCTAGATGAGCTGCCAACCATGACTGACGAGCCCCAGCTGCCCAAACCAATTGGTTTTAAGTCTCCAGTAACCACTCCCCTCACCCCCCCCCTTGCCCCTTCTCCTATCAGTAGAAATGGTGCCACTAGGCTTAGTAGCTAAGCTATACATGAAGGCCAGGAGCTGGACTTGGTTGTCAGAGGCTATTTGAGAGGCACACCATTGGGAATATTTAATAGTTGGTGGGAGCTTATCTCCAATACTTCCCCCAGCTATGACAACCTTAAGAACTTCTTTACAAGAAATCTAATAAGTAACCTGGATCAACAAAAAGCAAAAACAATCTAACCACTACTGAAAAAGCAAAATGTGGATTCAAAAAGAACAGGAATAGCATGTCAGTATTCCTAATTTTATGCCTTTCAGTTGAGATGGATAAGAAGAATTGGAAATAGGGGTACAGTGTGTTTGGAAAGGAAAATTTACTGCAAGCATAGCATAGCAATGATTGTGAGCTGACTTAATAGTTTATGAATGTTCTTCATACCAGCATAGAGAAGGGATACAACAGGAAGGGATATCCCAAATCTATGCTGTTGTATGTGTAAGGGTGGGGAAGAGTGGTCCTATTAATGGTACTGGTGCCTCATGAAAAACAAGTAGAGCCACGGGTGTCGCTGTGTATAAGCCACATTTGATTCGGTACAGTGTCTCTCTTTGTATCTGTTAGCTTCAACTGTGTTTATTATATGTACAATGCCAACTGTATTGCCTATCTGAACACACTGTTAACACATCAAAATTACTACTTGTTTATACTCTTGATGTACTGTATATGTGCAAATGATTGTTAATATTAATCATTATTTCTGATAGCTTTTATACCCATTGTGCAATTTCACTTGATTCAGATCATTCATATGTAACAAACAAATTCTGTTTCTACAGGTAATCCACGAGTCAATTTTGTCTGACATAGTCAACCTTTCGCTATATCTCAGGTCTTCTAGTCTGAACATTCTAGTAAATTTTCTTTGCACTTTTTAAATTTTATTGATATCTTTCCTGTAGGTAGGTGACTAGAACTGCACATAATACCCCAAATTAGGCCTCATCAATGTCTTGTACAACTTCAACATAACATCCCAACTCCTGTACTCATTACTTTGATATATGGAGGCTAATGTGCCAAAAGGATGGTGGGGAGAAGATGTGTCTCTTCCAAAGGAGGTAGAGGGGGCTTCTTCCTCCGCTAGCCTGCATTTTACCCTTGGGCAAGCTGTAGCACCTGCTTAGCCCCCGATCAGGGTAATGTGAAGCCACTGGAGCAGGTGGTGGATGGTTGTAGGAGCAGTTGGTTATGCGACCACTGACACTAGGCAGACAGTTTCTGAAGAGTATTGATAATGGCTGGGTTCACCTGTCCTATGCAATGGCAAATGACTGCTATAGAAAAATTTGCCAAGGACCATCATGGTCATGGAAGGACCATGGTTGCCCACATCATATGTCATGGCACATAATGAACAAATGTGCCAAAACTCTTCCCATGACCCTATCTACCTGTGATGCCTCTTTCAAGGAATTGTGATTCTGTATTCCCAGTGTCCTACCATTCACCGCATTGTTTCTTTTCCCAAAGAGACAGAGTGAGGAGAATAATTCTTCAATTCATAGAAACAATGTATGTGTATTGGATTTTTGTGTTTTATAATATTGTAGGAGCTTTTACATATGTAGGTATGACCAAAAGCTGGGTGTTCATAACTGGGGTATGGCCTATATCCTGTTTCTGAGCACCTAACGTTTACATTCCACCCTGCATCTAAAGGATATTGAAAGATTATGGCCAATGCCCCCAGAAATTTAATGGTTTGCTTATTTTGGCAACCTTAAGAAGCATTTTATCTGGACTTGGTGACTTAACTATCTTAAGCATACCTCCGTCAATTCTTAGCCTCTGCAGTAATGGAACTACCTGCTTTACACCTTTTCTTATATGATACAGGTGGATGGCACTGCAGGTTTAAAATCTTATTGATAACGATAAATTTAACTTATTTATAGGCAGACCATTAATGTTTCTTGTTCAGGTTAGAAATATAGCAAAAATATAGAGGTAGCATGTGATCACTGAAGAAGCAGATTTGAAAGCAGGAGTTTAAGGAGCTAGTGAAAGTATGTCCTACTGAACCATTTTCTTGGAATGCATACAATCTTGGGAATCGTATGTACTTGCCTTCTGAAAGGAAGATGATGCTGAGCCCCTGTGTTGAATTGCTGCAGTCTACGCAGTGTGATGCTGTTGAATTGGGGAGTTCTGTATTTAGATCTTGTTTAATGACAGTTTATGCTGAAGTCATAAATCTTGATAAATTCTTCATTAACTACATTAAATCTGATTCTTTTCTTTTTGAATACTTTGTAGCAATGGCCATAACCAAAAAGTTCACATGCACATGGTGGATTTGATGAGTTCCATTGTTTGTGAGGGAGACACTGTTTCTCAGGAACTTTTGGATACTGTTCTTGTCAACCTTGTGCCAGCTCATAAAGTAAGTAAGCAATATTATTTTAAAGATTGCAAAATAGTAAAAATACTTCTTGAATTCAAGGATAAGTTAAACTTAGAACACAAACATGAGGAAATCTGCAGATGCTGGAAATTCAAGCAACACACACAAAATGGTGGTGGAACGCAGCAGGCCAGACAGCATCCATAGGAAGAAGCACAGTCGACGTTTCGGTCCGAGACATCGATTGTGTTTCTGGCTATGGATGCTGTCTGGCCTGCTGTGTTCCACCAGCATTTTGTGTGTTAAACTTAGAACAGATTGTTTTGATTGTCTAGGCAAATTACATTTTCAATGAGAATTTATAACAAGAAAAATCATTTGAAATATGCATTTTACTATCTTAAAGTTAATGTACTGTATTAATCTTACAATGACTTGCCTTTTAGATTGAAACCTTTAATTTGATAATCGTTTTACATCAGTTGTGAGCTCAGTAAATTTAAAATGCTATTAATAACATAATGGAATAATATTTGATGAAACTTGCTCTGTAGTTCATGTGTATGTGTGGTTCATTATTTTCCTTCTGAAATTCAATAACTTTCTAATATTATGTACACAATGCCAAAATTCTACATCAGGGTTTCTTTCCATTTTTTTAATGCCAGGTTCCCCTTTGTTAGTCTGGTGAAGCTTATAAACCCTTTCTCAGAATAATGTATTTAAATATATAAAGTAAAATGCATAGGATTACAAAAGTAACCAATTATATTGAAACGCAGTTATAAAAATATTTAAAGAACTAATTTGTGAAAAAGGTGATTTAGTAACACATTAAATAACAAGTATACATTTAAAGTATAAGCAAGTTAAAGTTAGGCTGTTGTTGCTTGGCTTGAATAAGAACTTTAACTGTGCGGTGGTCTTTGACAAAGCAACACAAATGTCATGTGGGACATCCAGCCAATTTTGATTTTTTTGTTTTAATCATTAAGTGTTGAAAGTCTTGACTTGCAAAGATATGTTGTTGCTTCCATAGCTTGCTTTACAAGGTGAGGATAGGCTTCTCTCATGGAACACCAGAATTCTCCAAGGCTTTTTGAGTTAAACCCCAGTTGTTGTAAGTTTTTTTTTGTCCTAAGACCAATGAGTTCATCTTTGGCGAGATCAATATCTTCAATACAGTTTATATCAGAAAGAAAAGGATTGCAGATCCTTGTTTCAACTTTAACGGCATCAAGATGGAAATAACTTTTGAAAGAGTTTTGAAGTGTTTCCAGGTGTTTGCAGATGTCTCCCTTCAAAGAAATTGACAGAGAAGTTTGTATCTGAGCTCCATCTTGGTAAAGCACTTCCTTCAGCATTTGAAAGTTTGCGAAGGTGTCAGCCATATCTTCTTCCATATCGGCAGCTCAGCCAAGAAAGCTTGAAAATTTTCAATAGCATTCATAATGGTGATTTCAGGACTTGGCAATGAAAGCTTTATTTCATTCATTTTGTTAAAATTATCTGTCAGGCAAGCCAATCCATGGATACAGTCCTTTTTTTCCCAAACTGTTCCAAGAGTGGATTTTCTTTTTCTTTCAGGCAAAGTGAAACTTCTGTCCTAAGTTCAGACAAGTGCTTCAAGACTTGTCCTCTTGAAAGCCAGTAGACTTCTGTGTGGGAAAGAAGCACTTCATGTTTTGCACCCATTTGTTGACAAAGTCTTTCAAAATGTGATTATTCAGAGATCTGTTCTAATAAAATTGATGATTTTTATGACTGTTGACAAAACTTCTTTCAGTGTTGTTGGAAGAGTCTTTGTTCTTACATGGATATACACTGGCAACATTGAGTGACAATGTGAGGGGCTTCCTTTTTTCCTAAAGTAGCAAAACTAGATGTATTACCAAGCATCACAGAAGCTCTATCAATGCAAAGACTATGAAGTTTTTCTTTCCAGTCAATTTTGTTTGGCAAAAAACTTTTTACCATGTTCAGAATAACGGCCTTTGTAGTTTCCAAAAGGGACTCTCAAAATGAGTATTAAAAGTCTTAAAAGCTGAAGAGTAGATTTAAAAGGTGGGGGGGGGCGAGGGGAGAGAGAAACACCAGGTGATAAGTGAAATCTGGAGGGGGAGGGATAAAGTAAGTAGCTGGGAAGTTGATTGGTGAAATAGACAGAAGGTCATGAAAGAAAGAAAAAGCGGGGAGGAACAGCAGATGGAGGCAATGGGTGGCCAAGGAGGTGGTGAGACAGGGAAAAGGGGATGGGAAATGGTGAAGGAAGGGGGGTTGGGGGACATTACCTGAAGTTTGAGAAATTGATGTTCATACCATCAGGTTGGAGGCTACCCAAACAGAATATAGGGTGTTGTTCCTCCAACCTAAGTGTGGCTTCATCATGACAGTGGAGGAGGCCATGGATGGACATCGGAATGGAAAATGGTTAGCCCCTGGGAGATCTCACTTGCTCTGGTAGATGGAGTGTAGATACTACGCGAAGCAGTCCCCCAATCTACGTCAGGTGTCACCAATATACAGGAGGCCGCACCGAGCATAGTAAATGACCCCAACAGACTCACTGGTGAAGTGTTGTCTCATCTGGAAGTACAGTTGAAGGCCCTGAATGGTAATGAGGGAGTAGGTGTAGGGGCAGGTGTAGCACTTGTTCTGTTTGCAAGGATAAGTGCCAGGAGGGAGATCAGTGGAGAGGGTCGAATGGACAAGTGAGTTGTGTAGGGAGCGATCCCTGCGGAAAGCAGAAAGTGGGGGGGGGGGTGGTGAGGAAGAAAAGATGTGAAGATGTGCTTGGTGGTGGGATCTCGTTGGAGGTATAGAAATTTTGGAGAGTTATGTGCTGGGGAGGAGGTAGGTGAGGATGAGAGGAACCCTATCCCTGGTAGGGTGGCGGGAGGATGGGGTAAGAGCAGAATTGCGTGAAATGTTGTTGAGGGCAGTGTTGATGGAGGAGGAAAGGAAGCCCCTTTCTTTGAAAAAGGAAAGCGTGTGCATTTTGAAAACAAACAAGGAGCTGAGTACGTTGAGCGATGTCTGTAGTTTCATCCAGTTGCATACTGAATGGGAATTGCAAGGCTGCCAATTCCTCAATAACCTGCTTCAAAATGTTAAAAGAAATATCAACTATTGTAGAACGTTTCACAGTTCCACTTCCAGTTTTTCCCCTCTGTTCCAGTCCACAAACCAGCTCGATCATTTTCAGTTCACATGGCTTTACAAAAGTCTCTCTAGTAGGATGGGGCTTCTTGGCTGATTTATTATCCCCCTCAATCCTATTGTCATACCTGATTCCCAAAGCCTTTAACATCCTGACTAATCAAGAACCTATGAACCTCGGCTTTGTAGTGATGTACCAACATTTTCTGCACAATTGGATGCTTTTATTTAAATTAATCCCTGTATTTTGATTTCATTGTGTTTCTTTGTTCCACTGTGAATTCCCGCAGGAAAACGAATCTCAGGGTAGCACATAGTGACAAATAATACTTTGATAATAAATTTACTTTGAACTTTGAATTTTAAATGAAGTACGCAAAGGGAACTCCACTTAGGTGGAGTGGAGTACCAGGAATGGAGTTCCAGTGAGATGGAATGAAGCACAGGCAGAGGACCCCAGTGAGTTGGAGTGGGTTGCAAGAAATGGGTAGGGTTTCAGTAAACTAGAATGATGTATGGAAAGTGGACCCATTGTGTTGGAATGGAGTGTAGGAAATGGGGTCCCAGTGAGTTGGAATGGAGTGTGGGGTCCTGTGGCTATCCATTAGGTGGCACTTAACTGCAGTATCAAAACCTATATGTTAGATGTTTCAGTAATAGTCATGACAAGTTGTGTCTTATTCATTAGAATAGAGTTTGGGATACGGAGCATTGGAGAGTCGGAACAAGCACAGGAACCATTACCTAGTCAGCCAGACGCTGACCATTGAGATTTCCAAATGGCCAGTTCATGGATTAGCAACTTTTACAACAGATGGATCATATGGACTTGAATTGGATTTTGCAGACAAAGGGGCCTCCTCCTTTGTGATATTGGATGCTTCAAAAAGAGGTTTTTTAGAAATGGCAAATCCAAATTTTGGAGGTGTCCCAACTTGTTAGAATTGAACTTTCTTTGTGTAAAAACTCCCTTATCTCTAGGTGTATCTTCAGGATGAACAGCTGTGAGGTGCTCTTTCAGTTTTGCTGGTTAATACTTCAGTTCGCAAGAACTTTTCTGCACCAGAAATACTGGCTTTTGTGTCTTGTCATGTCCATCAATGCAAGTGAAACAGTATAATACTTAGTTTTCATCATATTTTCTTTCCTTCGACATTTCAACTTAAATTGTGTCTGCAAAAAATATAAAATAAATCTAAAATGAAATATTTGATTCAATTGATAATTTTTTAAACTCAATATTTGTAACTCAGTATGGTTTTCAAGTAATTTGTTTGATAAATATACAAAGAAATAAGTAACTTGTGTGTTAATTAAGTGAAGTGTCAGATGTCTATCTGAGTAACTAAAAGCCATTAAAACTATTAAAACTTTGGATACATTGTAAAACCTGCCTTATTTTACTTAGATGGTACAAGTTTCCCCTGCCATCTGAAGGTAGAGCGTTCCTAGGAAACGGTTCGTAAGCCGGAATGTCGTAAAGCGAAGAAGCAATTACTATTTATTTATATGGGAAAAATTTGTGAGCGTTCCCAGACCCAAAAATAACCTACCAAATCATGCCAAATAACACATAAAACCAAAAATAACAGTAACATATAGTAAAAGCAGGAATGATATGATAAATACACAGCCTATATAAAGTAGAAATACTTCTCCACAACGATTGCCTGCACTGTTCTCCGTAGCAAAAATCTCACGCAAGCGCCGTTGGCAGAAAATCTCACGCAAGCACTCTCCAGTAACCTTTAAGCTATGAAGCTGCCAAATCATACCAAATAACACATAAAAATACACAGCCTATATAAAGTAGAAATAATGTATGTAGAGTGTAGTATCACTTACCGGAATTGGGACAGTGCCAAACACACTGATGATGGTGTGTTAGGCTGAGTCGGAGGTTGGGGTGGTGCAGTGGCCCCCAGCCTCCGGGCAGCAAACCGATACTGATCTGTGAAGCGTGCAGGGATACAGCGGTAGCCGGGAGGCACCCAGCACATCTTTAAAAAAAAAAGCTGAAATAAACAACCTAATTAATTAGGTGCCACCCGGCACGTAAATGTCGGCCCAGATCAGAGGCGATGCAATCGGCAATTGCCTCTGATCTGGGCTGACATTTACATGCTGGGCGGCACCTAATTAATTAGCTTGTTTATTTCGGTTTTTTTCTTAAAGACGTGCTGGGTGCCTCCCGCCTACCGCTGCATTCTCCGCAAATCGGTATCTGTCCGCGGCCCGGGGTTTGGGGTGGTGGGACACTGAGGTTTCGATTGTTATCCTTTCCTCTTCCAATTGCGTCAGCTCTTCATCTATCAGTTCTTGGTCATGGGATGCCAAAACCTCTTCAACATCATCTTCGTCAACCTCCACAAGCCAATCTCACTTTGTCCTTACTTCGTTCACCACAATTGAAACGCTTAATTATGTCTAGTTTTTTTTACGCTAAGTGTGACACCCTTACAAGTTCTTTTAGACTTTTCCGATACCTTACAACTCATCTTGCTAACGGCTGCTCGCATGCACGTGTTTAAGCAATGCTGGCGAAAATGCCGTTCCGAATCCAGGGGAGAGTGGCTGCTCAGGGCACGCGCTGCCTTTTTTCGCCCGCTGCTTTTTTTGTAACAGTGAAAACACCTTCTGTTAGCAAAAACAAGGAACTAATGTAAGTCTTTCGTAACAGTGAGGTTTCGTAAAGCGAACGTTCGAAAAGCGGGAGACACCTGTATACAAATTTCTTGAATAAGGATTACAGCTGTAGCTCAGGCATCGGGTCCTTCTTGGAATTTGGCTATTGTTGTGCATGTGGTCGCATAGTATTACAAAAGGCCATGCGGCATTACGGAGAGTTAAGAATTCTCATTTGAACTGTCCAGTTTTGCAAAATTTTAACAAACAATTAAAAATGACTCACCTTCTACACATAGATCAAGCAATTGTAGATGGGGAGTAATGGAGAGCAATGTAGATGTCTAGGTCACATGTGAGAAGACACGACTTCACCATTTAGTGGCTGAGCAACTACTAGGCACAGGGCTGCCTCATAGTTGATCAGCTGTGTTGCACAAATGTCTGCAGATAGGAAGACTACGATCAAAGTTTGATCTATTGGCAGGTCTAATAACTACCATAGTTTCAAAAGTGATGAATGATATTACGATAATTGTAAAAACTGTAGTGTGATGTGAAAATATCTGATTTGTACTGGTCACAATGTCACAGGTACTGCTAATACCACTATGATTTGTTGCCTACTACATACATAATTGAAGAAAATGCTAAATTTTAGAGGGCATTACAGCCCTCTGAGTCAACTCAGAAGGGAAGGAGGGAAAAGAGGAGAGCAGTAGTGATAGGGGATTCGATAGTTAGGGGGACAGATAAGAGGTTCTGTGGAGGAGATCGAGAATCCCGGATGGTCTGTTGCCTCCTAGGTGCCAAGGTCCGCGATATCTCGGATCGAGTTCTCGGTATTCTCAAGAGGGAGGGTGAGCAGCTGGATGTCGTGGTCCATGTAGGGATTAATGATGTGGGTAGGAAGAGTGAGGAGGTCCTGTTTAGGGAGTTAGGTGCCAAGTTAAAGGACAGGACCTCCAGGATAGCAGTCTCAGGATTGCTACCAGTGCCACGTGCAGGCGGGTTTAGAAATAGTAAGGTAGTGCAGATCAACACGTGGCTGAAGACATGGTGCAGGAGGGAGGGCTTCAGATTTATAGATAATTGGGCAGTTTTCCAGGGAAGGTGGGACCTGTTCCGGCAGAACGGTCTACATCTGAACTGGAGGGGGACAAATATTCTTGCAGGTAGGTTTGCTAGATAGGCTCCGGTGGATTGAAACTAGATACGGGGGAGGGGAAACAGAATGTAGGAACAGTTATAGGGGTGAAGGAAGAAAAAGAAAATAGTAAAGTTGTTTGCACCGTTAGTGATAAACAGAGTAAGAGGTGGAAAATTTCTTAAATGCATTTATTTTAATGCTAGGAGCATTATAAGAAAGGTGGATGAGCTTAAAGCATGGATTGATACCTGGAAGTATGATGTGGTAGCTATTAGTGAAACATGGTTACAGGAGGGGTGTGATTGGCAACTAAATATTCCTGGATTTAATTGCTTCAGGTGTGATAGAATTGGAGGGACAAGAGGGGAGGTGTTGCATTGCTTGTCAGAGAAAATATTACAACAGTGCTGTGGCAGGATAGATTAGAGGGCTCGTCTAGGGAGGCGATTTGTGTGGAATTGAGAAATGGGAAAGGTGTAGTAGCACTTATGATACACTTATAATACATTTATGGGGGTGTATTATAGACCACCAAATGGGGAGCGAGAATTGGAGGAGCAAATTTGTAAGGAGACAGCAGATATTTGTAGTAAGCACAAGGTTGTGATTGTGGGAGATTTTAATTTTTCACACATAGACTGGGAAGCCCATACAGTAAAAGGGCTGGATGGTTTGGAGTTTGTAAAATGTGTGCAGGATAGTCTTTTGCAGCAATACATAGAAGTACCAACTAGAGAAGGGGCAGTGTTGGATCTCTTGTTAGGGAGTGAGATAGGTCAGGTGACGGAGGTTTGTGTTGGGGAGCACTTCGGGTGCAGTGATCACAATGCTCTTAGTTTCAATATAATTATGGAGAAAGATAGGTCTGGACCCAGGGTTGAGATTTTTGATTGCAGAAAGGCTAACTTTGAGGAGATGCGAAAGGATTTAGAAGGAGTGGATTGGGACAATTTGTTTTATGGGAAGAATGTAATAGAGAAATGGAGGTAATTTAAAGGTGAAATGTTGAGGGTACAGAATCTCTTATGTTCCTGTTAGGTTGAAAGGAAAGGTTAAAAGTTTGAGCAAGCCATGGTTTTCAAGGGATATTGGAAATTTGGTTCGGAAAAAGAGAGATATCTACAATAAATATAGGCAGCATGGAGTAAATGAGGTGCTCGAAGAATATAAAGAATGTAAAAAGAATCTTAAGAAAGAAATTAGAAAAGCTAAAAGAAGATATGAGGTTGCTTTGGCAAGTAAGGTGAAAATAAATCCCAAGGGTTTCTACAGTTGTATTAATAGCAAAAGGATAGCGAAGGATAAAATTGGCCCCTTAGAGAATCAGAGTGGACAGCTATGTGTGGAGCCAAAAGAGATGGGGGAGATTCTGAACAATTTCTTTTCTTCGGTATTCACTAAGGAGAAGGATATTGAATCGTGTAAGATGAGGGAAACAGGGAAGTTATGGAAACTATGATGATTAAAGAAGAGGAAGTACTGGCACTTCTAAGGAATATAAAAGTGGATAAGTCTCCGGGTCCGGACAAGATATTCCCTAGGACCTTGAGGGAAGTTAGTGTGGAAATAGCAGGGGCTCTGACAGAAATATTTCAAATGTCATTAGAAACGGGGATGGTGCCAGAGGATTGGCGTATTGCTCATGTTGTTCCATTGTTTAAAAAGAGTTCTAAGAGTAAACCTAGCAATTATTGGCCTGTGAGTTTGACATCAGTGGTGGGTAAATTGATGGAAAGTATTCTTAGCGATGGTATATATAATTATCTGGATAGACAGGGTCTGATTAGGAACAGTCAACATGGATTTGTGCGTGGAAGGTCATGTTTGACAAATCTTATTGAATTTTTTTAAGAGGTTACCAGGAAAGTTGACGAGGGTAAAGTGGTGGATGTTGTCTATATAGTCATAGTCATACTTTATTGATCCTGGGGGAAATTGGTTTTCGTTACAGTTGCACCATAAATAATTAAATAGTAATATGTAAATTATGCCAGGAAATAAGTCCAGGACCAGCCTATTGGCTCAGGGTGTCTGACCCTCCAAGGGAGGAGTTGTAAAGTTTGATGGCCACAGGCAGGAATGACTTCCTATGACACTCTGTGTTGCATGGACTTCAGTAAGGCCTTTGACAAGGTTCCACACGGAAGGTTAGTTAGGAAGGTTCAATCGTTTGGTATTAATATTGAAGTAGTAAAATGAATTCAGCAGTGGCTGGATGGGAAACACCAGAGAGTAGTGGTGGATAACTGTTTGTCAGATTGGAGGCCGGTGACTAGTGGTGTGCCTCAGGGATCTGTACTGGGTCCAGTGTTGTTTGTCATATACATTAATGATCTGGATGATGGGGTGGTAAATTGGATAAGTATGCAGATGATACGAAGATAGGTGGAGTTGTGCATAATGAAGTAGGTTTTCAAAGCTTGCAGAGAGATTTATGCCAGTTAGAAGAGTGGGCTGAAAGATGGCAGATGGAGTTTAATGCTGATAAATGTGAGGTGCTATATTTTGGTAGGACTAATCAAAATAGGACATACATGGTAAATGGTAGGGCATTGATGAATGCAATAGAACAGAGGGATCTAGGAATAATGGTGCATAGTTCCCTGAAGGTGGAATCTCATGTGGATAGGGTGGTGAAGAAAGCTTTTGGTATGCTGGCCTTTATAAATCAGAGCATTGAGTATAGGAGTATAGTCCTGACGAAGCGCCTCGGCCTGAAACATCGACTGTACCTCTTCCTAGAGATGCTGCCTGGTCTGCTGCGTTCACCAGCAACTTTGATGTGTGTTGCTTGAATTTCCAGCATCTGCAGAATTCCTGTTGTTTGTGTTCATTGAGTATAGGAGTTGGGATGTAATGTTGAAATCGTACAAGGCATTGGTGAGGCCAAATTTGGAGTATTGTGTACAGTTCTGGTCACTGAATTATAGGAAAGATGTCAACAAAATAGAGAGAGTACAGAGAAGATTTAACAGAATGTTACCTGGGTTTCATCACCTAAGTTACAGAGAAAGGTTGAACAAGTTGGGTCTTTTTTCTTTGGAATGTAGAAGGTTGAGGGGGGACTTGATAGAGGTATTTGAAATTATGAGGAGGATAGATAGAGTTGACGTGGATAGGCTTTTTGCATTGATGGGGAGATTCAAACAAGATGACATGAGTTGAGAGTTAAAGGGCAAAAGTTTAGGGGTAACATGAGGGGGAACTTCTTTACTCAGAGAGTGGTAGCTGTGTGGAATGAGCTTCCAGCAGAAGTGGTTGAGGCAGGTTCGATGTTGTCGTTTAAAGTTAAATTGGACAGCTATATGGACAGGAAAGGAATGGAGGGTTATGGGCTGCGTGCAGGTCGGTGGGACTAGATGAGAGTAAGAATTCAGCATGGACTAGAAGGGCTGAGATGGCCTGTTTCCGTGATGTAATTGTTATATGGTTATATGGTTATATTGAAAATAAATATCTAAATTTTTTCCCATCAAAGTTCACGGACCCCAGGTTAAAACATTTGCTCTACATTAAAGTGATGTTATGTTTACTGGAATGTTTTTGCTATTAGAATCATTGGTGATTGCTATTTTTTCCTGTATTGATACAGTTTTAACATTGTGTCCACTTAAAGTGAAATAAAATTACACATCTTAAATGGTTTTACAAATTTGCCAGTTCCTGTGGTGATGTTAATTAATACAGCTATTCTGTCTATCTTCTACCAATTATGGCCCTCATATTAACTACATCTATTTGATTTAGTTCCATAATCTTTAGTAATATTGTCTAACAAAAATGTGGTAATAATCAGCTTAAAAATTTGGATTTGATTTAGCTATGAGCTGTTTTTGAAAGAGTGCCCTGGATATCAATTTTGAAGCTCTTGGGCATCAAACTTGACTTGGATTCCCTTTGTATTGTGGACTACACTCCATAAGAATGGCTCATTTTCCAGATTGTATAATCATGACCATTTCATTTGAATAACTTTAATTACTGTATTCCAGGGGATACAAGCACAATCTATGTAGAATCCCTTATTTTACCTTCCTTTTACTAAATTATTTTGTTAAATTTGTGATGTTTTGTACCCCTGTGAGTGCATTGTTTACATTGAATCTGGAAATACAGACCTGTGTTTTGTAGTTGGTAGTACAGTGATGCTTCTGGCTTTGAGGGAAGCTCAAATAAATTCTGCAAAGATCTGGTGATATCTTTCCAGCATGTGTTTTTGTTTTGTCCAATATTGGTTGATTTAGACATCACCATTTTAATGGAATCTTTTTTTTTCTTGGTCATGTTGATGTTACCACAGAGATTGTTAAATATTTTAATATAAAGGATTGAAGGAAATTGGCATTGAGGTAGAACAACATCTATGTTCTTATTGCAAAACAGACTTGGCACAAGGAGCTCAATGGCCCATTACAGTTTCCATTGCTCAGTTATTGCAAAATTGGAATGGTGTGTAGCATTTAAAAAAAAAAATATTAATCTGGAATTTCTGTGTTGTTGGCAGATTCAATTTCTATTGGCATCTGTAACTGCTCCTGATAAGGTAATGGTGATTAGCAGCAGTCAGTGTGGTGATTACAGGCAAATTGGAGATATACAGAAAGCAGTAGTTTGTAAAAGACAGTAGTGTAAACTATTTATATTTTACATAATTGAATTTTAGGTCAATACTCAGAGTCTAGACTGATATTACATTTATCATTATATTGTAATTTGTCCTCTACTTAGCCTATTGTCTTGTTTATTAATTATTGTACTGCCCTGCACTGTTTTGTGCACTTTATGTAGTCCTGTGCAGGTTTGTAGTCTGGTACAGTTTTAATGTTGTTTTACGTACTTTAGCGTTGCCTTGTGCTGTCTCACATAGTCTACTGTAGTTTTGTGTTTCATGTAGCACCAGGATCCTCGAGGAACGTTGTTTTCGTTTTTACTGTGTACTGTACCAGCAGCTTATGGTCGAAATGACAGTAAACTTAACTTGAGTTGGAAGCTCTGATTTTCAGATATGGCACTGTATTAGATACAGAGGCAGTAACTGTTCTATTTAATAAACCCCAAAATGTCAGTAACCTTAGCAGAATTAAGTGGCAGATGAATTTTAACATCAGATATCTAGACCACAAAAAGCAAATTGAATAAAAGACCAATATGGTACAAATGTATTCCAGCAGTATGGCAGGTCAGTAAAGCAATTAAAAATGGGAATTTATTTTTCCTGCTATAGAGTTTAAAAGAAATGACGCTTTTGCACAATTTTGGTGTCTATAAAAATGATACAGTGCTGGGGAAAATGCACAAATAATTTGTACATGTAAAGGATATAGGAGTATTGATTGTGAGAATAAGGGCTGTCTTCTTTAGAAAATAAAATTGTTCCACAAATTGGGAATGATTGGGACCTGTGCAGTGCAGGATTAGTGATTTTGCAGAATCACTGGTGGTTAGGTTAGGATTAAATAAATAATCACCTCCAACCCACTTAATGATCACCTCATCCTTGGATAATGAAGAAAAAAGAAATGACAAACACAAAGCAATTCTTTCACTAGTTCTGTACTGCTCTGCAGAGTCAGCTGCACGTAGTAGCTGCCTCATAAACTTGGCCTTCAAATAGTGTAATATACTATTGTCCTGTGTTTGAATTAATGATGAACAGTGAAGTGTCAGGTAAATACTGTGAACATCATTCTTTACCATGAGTTCTCCTTTTGGATGTGTAGTGCAGTTATCTGAAATCAGCTCTCTCACTTCTGGAACGAAGTAATGTTCAAACCATTATAATGTAGTGTCAGTATACTCTGTCCTTTTTTGTTGGCAAAATAAATTACTGGAAATTGCTTCATACCTTTGAAAGCTCTGGAATATAAACTCTTGCCAATTACTAACAACTTGCACTTGTGGGTTCTTGCATTGTTAGAGCACCCTAACACAGTGATGTGATCTTTTTGATATAACCGGTTGGTGATTTTGCATCCTTCTAGTGCAACGCCAATATAAGCATTGTAGACTTGCTCAGGAAAAATTTTCATCAGAAACTAACTTAGCAAACTCATCAACAAACTCAGCAGTTGTTTCCTTTCCTGCTGACCGTTTTTCGCCATACAATGCACGAAACTTTATGCCATGTCACTGCTTGAAATGCTGAAGCTACCTTCACTGTAATCACACTCATAATCCAGTCTCCTAATTCTTCATGAAATAATTTTACTTGTTCCTTCACCATCTCTCCTGACAGTTCTACATCTTCGCTGACGCAGATTTTAGACCATTTTGTGAGAGCTTTGTCTAGTTGTGAGCATATTACATTTGTTTTCCTTGTGCACATTTTTTTTTGATTCACTGACAGCAAAGAACTTGAGCAACTTTGTATTTCTTTACAGTTGAAGTCAGAAGTTTACATACATTTAGGTTGAAGTCATTAAAACTTATTGTTTAACCACTCCACAGATTTTATATTAGCAAACTATAGTTTTGGCAAGATGTTGAGGACATCTACTTTGTGCATGACACGAGTAATTTTTCCAACAATTGTTTACAGACAGATTATTTCACTTTTAATTGACTATATCACAATTCCAGTGGGTCAGAAGTTTACAAACAAAATCAAAAGAAATCAGCCGAGACCTCAGGAAAAAAAGAATTGTGGACCTCTACAAGTCTGGTTCACCCTTGGGAGCAATTTCCAAACGCCTGAAAGTACCACATTCATCTGTACAAACAATAGTACGCAAGTATAAACACCATGGGACCTCGCAGCTGTCATACCGCTCAGGAAAGAGACGCATTCTGTCTCCTAGAGATGAACGTACTTTGGCGCAAAAAGTGCAAATCAATCCCAGAACAACAGCAAAGGACCTTGTGAAGATGCTGGAGGAAACAGGTAGACAAGTATCTATATCCACAGTAAAAGAGTCCTATATCGACATAACCTGAAAGGCTGTTCAGCAAGGAAGAAGCCACTGCTCCAAAACCGCCATAAAAAAGCCAGACTACAGTTTGCAAGTGTAACGTTCCGTTATATTGGCTCGTATATGTCTAGGGGAAATCCCACCCAGCACCCGCCTCAACGCTCCCCACAGGGTCGCTTGCCGCCCGAATCAAGCCCAAACATCATCATCAGCCAGCACACCCAGTAAATTTTAACAAGTACACTTTATAGATATTACTAATTCTATGACATTAATATAAATTCGATACAGAAAGGGAAGTAATGGAAAAAAAAAGCGCCAACACTTATCAAAGTCCAAGTTCTTCGCGCACAACTGTTGGAGCTCAATCGAATCCGGACTACCACCCGAATCCTGTCGACTCACGGCTCGGGACCACCCGAAGTGATCGACCGGAGCCTCTCTGCACGTCTGCTGTCCTCCTCGTCTCTCCTCCGACTCCCAGTCAAAAACCCCGTTCCCAGTCATATGATACAGCATTATCATCCGAAAGCAAAATGGTACCTGACCACCCATTGGCTAATAGCACCCTGCTATCTCTAATAACCCAAGCAACTGTCTAGCTAGAGACTTTCTCAGCATTCCCCAGTATAACATAACAAAAGAAGCCATTTTAAATTTAACAAAAAAGAAAGACCCTGTACACTCTCCCCCCACCAATAAAAGTCATGCCCTCATGACGTTAACAGAGTTCACCAGTGCTCCTTGTAAAACACAAAACCCAACCCAGGTTCATAAAGCAGTGACATAACTTTCCAGGGCAGTAGAGATCACACCCTGTTCTCCCAGCGCTGTATAAGTTAGTCTCTCCGGGGGATGCCTACTCCTCTGAGGCCTCCAGACTTCCTCTGCGGACTCTCCCTGTTGAGACACCCCAGGTGACCCCCCCCCCCGGCCTATCTGTCGGACCCTCCCCTTCACTGGGACCCCTCAGCCCCTGTGAGCCCTCTGCCTCAGGTTCTGGCTCCACCCTCTCCTCCCCCAATCCCGGCTGTAACACAGGTGGCTCTGCAACAACCTCCCTCCGTTCCCCTAACTCAGTGATGGAAGGGCCAGGAGTCTCTTCTCCCGGCACCAGGGAATCAGCGAACGGAAACAGGTACCACACGTCCGAATCATCATCTTCTGATGACGTATCCCTTCTCGAGGGGGGGACCGGCCCCGTCTCCTTTGCAACGGGCTCTTCCCTAGCCCCCGCAGAGTCCTCGTACTAGCCGTAAACTCCCATTCGGGCTCTGGGTCTACCCACATCTCTCGACTCGGAGGCAACAGATGGTTCCGATGGAGTACCTTGACAGGCCCCTTCCCGTCCTCGGGTCTCACCCGGTAAACAGGGAGATTCGGCATCTGACTCTCCACCACATAGGGGGTGGCTGCCCAACGGTCCGCCAACTTGTGCTTACCAGGTAGTCCTAAATTCCGGATAAGGACTCGGTCTCCCGGCAATAGCTGGACGAACTTTACTTTCTGATCATACCTCTTCTTATTCTGCTGGTTCTGCTTGGTGGCTGCCGCCTCAGCCAACTCGTACGCCCTTTCGCCCTTTTCAACTCCTCCTCAATTCGGACACGTACTTCAGACATGGCTTCGAAGGTATTTCACCTGCTACCTGCCGCCTCTCTCCTCCCGGTACGCACCCCCCCCCCCCCCCCGGGGACCCCTTGGATTTCTCTGATCTCACCCCGGCTACCACCTCCTGAACTGCTGAAGACCGTCCCCGGGGGTCCGAGCCCCCTGGTCGGCCCGAAGCACTCTCCTCCGCCCGTACCTCTCTAATCAGCTGCCCGAATGATGGAGGGGGGCTCCACTTATATGACTGCCGGATACTCCAAGCCACTCTGTCATCCTCCCGGGAACCTCTACATATCTGGCTCATCCTTACTTCGCCACTTCGTCTGCCCTCACTACCCCTCGGCGCCGCAGCCCCGTAAGCTTCCCTTCCAGCCGGAAAATATATTCTGAGAACTTTTCCCCTCTTCTCTGCCCCATCTCTTGAAACTCCGCTAAATGTTGCCAGGGATCTCCTGACAGTCCAAACACTTCCTCCAAAGCGTCCAAACACTCCGACAGGGAAGCTGAAGGGCGTTCCGCTCTCAAATCGCGGACCACACGGGCCGCCCCGCCCCTTAAGCTTTCCACCAATCGCTGTCTCTTTTCCTCATCCGAAACTGGCCACACCTCTAACAACTGGGATGTATCCTCAACCCGGGTCTCGTATTCATCCTCCCCTTCTGGGGTTGGCCTGGCTCCCGAGAAAATTCTCAGCTTCGGGCGGAGCCACTCAACCCTTCTCGCCAGGGAGGTAATGGCAGCCGCTAACTCGGAGGTCTCAGCCCTAACTGGGGGACGGGGCCTGGCCAAACCTTCCCACTCCACACCTCCACCCCTGGCTACTGGCACCTTCCCTGGGGCCTCATCTAGCTCCTCCTCCGGCACCTCCTCACTTTCGTCCTCTGGGAAGGTGTGGAGACCCCACGGCCCTGCCTCCCCCTGGACGTGGACTGTCGCTGGTAGTTACAATGTCATGACGTCGGCACTCGTCCGCACCAACATCCAGCTGGACTCCAGTTCTTTCCCACACCTTCTAGCTATAAGTTCTACCTGCTCGATACCTTTAATCATACTCAACCCTCGCACTAGTACATCTGCCAGAGTGCGAAAATAGACCCCACTTAGCACGCACGCATGATTCACCGGTACCTCCTCCAATTCACACCAACTTACAATCTTATCTCGATCTATCTTCGCACCACTTAACGCGATGACTATTACAGCTTTACCGAAAATCTAAATCCAGGACGGTAGCCCCCACTTGTAACGTTCCGTTATATTGGCTGGTATATGTCTAGGGGAAATCCAGCCCAGCACCCGCCTCAACACTCCCCACAGGGTTGGTTGCCGCCCGAATCAAGCCCAAACATCAATCATCAGCCAGCACACCCAGTAAATTTTAACAAGTACACTTTATAGATATTACTAATTCTATGACATTAATATAAATTCGATACAGAAAGGGAAGTAATGGAAAAAAAAAGTGCCAACACTTATCAAAGTCCAAGTTCTTCGTGCGCAACCATTGGAGCTCAATCGAATCCGGACGACCACCCGAATCCTGTCGACTCACGGCTCGGGACCACCCGAAGTGATCGACTGGAGCCTCTCTGCACGTCCGCCATCCTCCTCGTCTCTCCTCTGACTCCCCGCCAAAACCCCGTCCACAGTCATATGATACAGCATGGTATCCGAAAACGAAACGATACATGACCCCCCATTGGTTAATAGCACCCCGCTATCTCTAATAACCCAAGCAACTGTCTAGCTAGAGACTTTCTCAGCATTCTCCAGTATAACATAACAAAAGAAACCATTTTAAATTTAACAAAAAAGAAAGACCCCGTACACAAGTGCACATGGGGACAAAGATCTTACTATTTGGAGAAATGTCCTCTGGTCTGATGAAACAAAAATTGAACTGTTTGGCCATAATAATCATCGTTATGTTTGGAGGAAAAAGGGTGAGGCTTGCAAGCCAAAGAACACCATCCCAACTGTGAAGCATAAGGGTGGCAGCAAGATGTTGTGGGGGTTCTTTGCTGCAGGCGGGACTGGTGCACTTCACAAAATAGATGGCATCATGAGGAAGGAAAATTATATGGATATATTGAAGCAACATCTCAAGACATCAGCCGGAAAGTTAAAGCTTGGTTGCAAATGGGTCTTCCAAATGGACAATGACCCCTAAGCATACCTCCAAAGTTGTGGCAAAATTGCTTAAGGACAACAAAGTCAAGATATTGGAGTGGCCATCACAAAGCCCTGACCTCAATCCGATAGAAAATTTGTGGGCAAAACTGAAAAAGCGTGTGCGAGCAAGGAGGCCTACAAACCTGACTCAGTTACACCAGTTCTGTCTGGAGGAATGGAACAAAATTCCAGCAACTTATTGTGTTACATGTCCATAGTTTTGTTTTTCTGGAAGTCCATAGTTTTGTTTACTGTGGGTGTCACATGTTCCCAGTTTCGTTTTACTGGGAGTCCACAGTGTTACCTTATGACATATGCCGATGGTATAAAAGAAATGTGGTCAGAGTGTTGAGAAGGAGTTGAAAGAAAGAGAGAGAGTGTGAACATTGCAGACCGAGCTATCCGGGAACAGCTCACGATCGAGAAGGGTAAATTCTAATGCTTACCTATACCCAAAGGATTGGGTTAATCAGCGGCATACTGTGCATTGTGGAGACATGTTTGTCCTTCATATGATCCATGGATGTGGATTTCGTGACAGTCACTTTGCAAAATTGCTCTTCATGAACTTTGGAACAGTATTCCTCGGCTGGGATCTTCGGTAACCGTTTCTTTGTTTGCTAGCCGTGGAATCTTTGGAATTCATCATGATCGCCTCGTCGCTGCACTGTGAATCCACAAGTCCTTCTCTCACCTATTTTGTGAATTACTGAGACTCTCTGAACTGCGACTTTAAGACTGTGCTTAAGTAAGATTTGTTAAGAACGGGTACTAAGTTTGACTGTAAGGGAGCATAACACTTAAAACTTCTGTTTAAGAAAGTAGTTTATTTAATGTTCTACATTTTTGAGTCAATGTAAATAAATATTAAACCCGACTCAATTTGTCACTCTTGCTGCTTGTATGTTACGAAATCATAACAATTGTGAGAAGTTTACAGAAGGTGACCGAAAACGTTTGACCCAAGTTAAACAATTTAAAGGCAGTGCTACCAAATACTAACAAAGTGTATGTAAACTTCTAACCCAGTGGGAAGTGATGAAAGAAATAAAAGCTGAAATAAATCATTCTCTCTACTATTATTCTGACATTTCACGTTAAAATTTAGTAGTGATCCTAACTGACCTAAGACCGGGAATGCTTTCTCCGATTAAATGTCAAGAATTGTGAAAAACTGAGTTTAAATGTGTTTGGCTAAGGTGTTTGTAAACTTCTGACTTCAACTGTGTATCATAAACTGTGGAAGACCCTGAGTTATACAAGTGACTTTTTCAGAACTTCCACCTTATCTTGTATAGATAACATGTTTGCGCTTTACACCATGAGAAGCATTTTCTTTATTCAATAAAGACATGACTGTGGCTAGATAAGCACAGGTTATAAAAATAAATGCAGAATAGCACAGAAGAACAACTTGCTTCTTTTAAAGACCGTGCCAACAGCTGATGCCACAACCATGCACTCTGATTTTTAATTAATTCAATCTCTTGTTTAGAAAATGCCCCTAATATTTGACCTTGGGCTAATAAAGCTATCATTTCCTCATTTATCTAGACTGTTAACATTAAGGTAATATTCCGTCTGTCTCAATTTAACTGACTTTATACTATTGTTGGGATATTAAATGCTTTTTATTGTAAATATTATAGAATCTAAATTTGTATTATGGAAAACTCATGAAGTAAATATTCTAAACCGAGATATTGATGTGTATAATGTTGATTACTAAAATGTGCATGGTGAAAGATAATTCTGCATGAAGTTCTTTGGCATCTTAGTTTGGTGCCTCAGTGAAATTGGACATAATCCAGCACTAACTTCTGAGGATATTAAAATATGAACTGTGTAGGTAGCCCCATAAAAACAGTAAGAACAGAGAAGTAGCAGGATACCCATCTAAAGGATTAAAATATCATTATTTCATTAAGGCACTAATACTATCCGCCAGCTATTTATGTCCATGTACTTCTGGAAAGTCTTGAAATATGTTATTTAATTGGAATAAAATAACTTTCACTTTGCTTGATAACATTATTGGTGCATCACTTATAGACATGTGATTAACTTATAAAGTGATAAGGAGGTACTCTGATAACCCATTGCTACTGATATTGTGATCAATTTTTGTTTTTCTTTTGGCCATGGTGTTCATTTGCTGTGGCAAGAATAGGAGAACTTAAAAGAGCTGTTGGATAGGTGTTAATGAAAGAAGCAGAACACTTGGATGTAGTTGTTGATATAAAGGCCATTCAAGTAGTGCACATTTTAATTAAAACAACATTTGTGGATTTTCCCCCTATAACTGAGTATGTTAGAAAGGTGTTAACATCTGAAAATAAGCAAACAGCAGAAACCAGATTGCTTGCTTATTATACAGTAAGTCCCCGGGTTAAGAACATCCGACTTACGGACAACTCGTACTTACGAAAGGACTGCCATAAAGCCGAGTATATTAAAAATTTGAAAACATTGCGTGGCTTCAGCGGTTCGTCGGCTCGAGGAAGGAGAACGCCGTCCGCTATTTTAAGTCAGATCACGTTGCCATTAACACTGTGTTGAGTGGGTAACTTTTTATTTGGCTTAAATTTTTCTCTTATTTACCCTTGTAACCATGCCTCCAAAGCGTAAATCCGATGCAAGTGCTGGTGATGAATCAAAGAAAAGGAAAATGATCACGATTGAAAATAAAGTGGAAATAATAAAACGATCAGAAAGAGGTGAAACGCCATCAGTCATTGGAAAAGGGTTAGGCTACCGTCGGTCAATGATTGGAACAATTTTAAAGGATAAAGTGAGAATAATGGAGCATGTGAAAGGCCCTGCCCCGATGAAAGCTACAATTATTACTAAGCAAAGCAGTGGTTTAATTATTGAAATGGAAAGGCTATTGATAATTTGGTTAGACGATCAAAATCAGCATAATATGCCTATTACCCTTTAGTGCAAGAAAAGGCTTGAAGCCTTTTCAATGATTTAAAACCTGCACGTGCAGCAAGTGAAGGTGATTATGATGAAGAATTTGTTGTGAGTAGGGGTTGGTTCAATCGTTTCAAAGGGAGGGCAAATTTACATAATAATAAAGTGCAAAGAAGCAGTGAGTGCTGATGTAAGTGTTGCGAGTGATTTTCCTGAAGTGTTGAAAAAAATTATTGAGGAGTTTATTTGCCAGACCAAATATTTAATGTAGACGAGACTGGCTTATTTTGGAAAAAAATTCCTGAAAGGACCTACATTTCGAAAGAAGAAAAAAGTGCATCAGGGCATAAGGCATCGAAGAATAGGCTAACATTATTGCTTGGGGTAACGCATCCGGGGATTTCAAGCTAAGCCTTTGCTTGTTTATCACTCCCTAAATCCGAGGGCACTTCGCCGTATCATGAAGGCATCTCTTCCCATTAAGTGTTTTATATGCATAGAAAGGTAAAATATATACTATATACTAAGACAAACATTTGACTAACTGATGCTAAATAGGAATCGTATGTACCTGTTCCGACTTACCTACAAATTCGACTTAAAGACAGACTTAGGAATAGATCTCGTTTGTAACCCGGGGACTACCTGTATACAGAACTAAGGCATCCTGTCTCGTACCACAACCATTTCACATGATGTAATTTAAATTATTTTTTGTTTACGTGAGTATCTCAACTAGAAGGATAGATGCATCACTGGCACAATGGCAAGATATTTTAACTAGTTATGACATTGTATTTCTTAAGACATACTAAAAATGTGATGCAGATTTAGATATTGTGTTTCTGAATTTAGCCTTCGTCCAAACCAGGGGTTCCCAACTTATTTTATGGCATGGACCCACACCATTAAGCAAGGGGTCTGTGAATCCTAGGCTGTTAACCCCTGGTCTAAACAGTGTAAATGCAGATTGCATTGGTTAAAATGGTGCAATAAATGTTTCTCTAACGTAGTAGTATGTAGTTCTTTGTTATGGGCCAATATGAATTGAGTTCAGAAACTACAATGTTTTGCACTATAACTCTCAAATTAATGTCACTGAAATTTCTTTCTTGATGTTTTTGTTTTCTTGCAGAATCTAAACAAGCAAGCATATGATTTAGCAAAAGCTCTATTGAAAAGGACTGCTCAAGCGGTTGAACCATACATTACAAATGTAAGCATTTAACTGATCACCTCCCCCCACCCCACCACCTCCCTGGAGAATATTCAGAAGATATTGGTTCTGCTTGACTTGTATAATATTTGGTTACAGCACTGATCAGTAATAGCTATCCCATTGGCACAACATCTGTTTTAGGTTGAATGTTACCATCCTTGCTTCATCACACAAATTTGAGCTTGTACTTAAGTTTTATTAAGAGTGATTTTACAGTGCTTTAGTGTGTATCTTCATTTTGCCCATTGTCTATGACTAGACAGAACTCCTGCCTCAGCAAGGACCTAGACCCATTGCAATTTGCCTATTGTCACAGTAGGTCACTGACATTGAGTGCCAGGTTGTTGCTGCGGCACCGTTCTGCTAGTTGGCATACCTCACTCCTGCACGCCCTCAATCTCCATGACTCTTCACACTGCTTTAGACCACCTAGACAACACAGACACCTACGTCAGGATGCTGTTCATCGACTATAGCTCAGCATTCAAAACCATCATTCCAACAATCCTGATTGAGAAGTTGCAGAATCTGCACCTCTGTACCTCCCTTGGTAATTGGATCCGCGACTTCTTAACCAGAAGACCACAGTCTGTGTGGATTGGTGATAACGTGTCCTCTTCGCTGACGATCAACACTGGCGCACCTCAGGAATGTGTGCTTAGCCCACTGCTCTACTGTCTATGTACATATGACTGTGTGGCTAGGCATAGCTCAAACACCATCTACAAATTTGTTGACAATACAACCATTGTAGACTCTCAGGTGGTGACGAGAGGGCGTGCAGAAGTGACATATGCCAACTAGTGGAATGGTGCCGCAGCAACAACCTGGCACTCAACGTCAGTAAGACGAAAGAGCTGATTGTGGACTTCAGGAAGGGTAAGACGAAGGAGCACGTACCAATCCCCATAGAGGGATCAGAAGTGGAGAGAGTGAGTAGCTTCAAGTTCCTGGGTGTCAAGATCCCTGAGGATCTAACCTGGTCCCAACACATTGATGTAGTCATAAAAAAGGTAAGACAGCGGCTATACTTTATTAGGAGTTTGAGGTGATTTGGCATGTCAACAAATACACTCAAAAACTTCTCTAGTTGTACTGTGGATACCAGGCTGCATCACTGTCTGGTATGGAGGGGCTACTGCACAGGACCAAAAGAAACTGCAGAAGGTTGTAAATCTAGTCAGCTCCATCTTGGGCACTAGCCTACAAAGTACCCAGGACATCTTTAGTGGAGCGGTGTCTCAGAAAGGCAGCGTCCATTATTAAAGACCTCCAGCACCGAGGACATGCTCTTTTTTCACTGTTACCATCAGGTAGGAGATACAGAAGCCTGAAGGCGCACACTCAGCAATTTAGGAACAGCTTCTTCCCCTTTGCCATCTGATTCTTAAATGGACTTTGAAGCTTTGGACACTACCTCAGTTTCTTTAATATGCAGTATTTCTGTTTTTTCAATATACCTAATTGATTTACTTGTTTACTTATTGTTATGTTTTATTTTATTTATTATTTTCCCCTCTCTCTGCTAGATTATCTATTGCATTGAACTGCTGCTGCTGCTAAGTTAACAAATTTCACGTCTCATGCCGGTGATAATAAACCTGATTCTGATTTTATTTTCAACCAATGATTTGTATCCAGTTTGTGAAAGCCTTAGGGTAGTTTTATCAAACATTTTTTTAAGGTCCATTAAGGTTCCAAAAAAAGCCTCTCCCACCTACTGTGATCTACTTTAGTTGGAGTAAAGAACCAATCCAGTTCCAATTCACATTGGTTGAGTTTTGCTTCTTTGCTTTTAACATTATTCTTCATGTGTACTGTTGATAGTTAATACAAAAATATTGAGGAAATTGATTACATTTTCAATTTTGAGTCAAATGATGTGTCAAAATCTATAATAGACATAAAATAATTAAGCTATGAGCTGGAGGCTCTAGTTTTTCCTCCATATCTGTGGGAACTGCTCTAAAATCTATGAAATATTAGAAGAAATACGCCGCTATACAACTGGAGTTTGGAATTCCTAACCAAAGTACTTCAGGTAGTCAGGATGCACATGCGCTCCTCCCACCCCATCATCCTCAACACGGGTGCCCCCACAGAAGTGTGCTGAGCCTATTACTGTGCACTCTGCTCACACGTGATTGCACGGTCAAACACCCGAGTAATTACATAATCAAGTTTGCCAATGACGTGATTGTGGTGGGGCTCAATACCACTAATGATGAGATGGCTTACAGAGGGGAGGTGGAAGAACACAAAACCTGGTGCCAGGCAAATAAACTTTTTCTCAATGTCTACAAGACATAGAAGATGGTTATCAATTCCAGGAGAAATTGCACCACCCTCACTGCTCCCTTCTTTATGTTAGTGGCACAGCCATGGAAACTGCAAGCAGTTTCAAGCTAGTGGGAGTGCACTCCTTGCACAGAATACATTCTACACAATTACAAAAGCTCACCAAACCCCATTTTCTGAGGAGGCTTAAGAGGGCTAGACTTTGCACATCTATACTCAAGTCATTCTACAGATGCGCAGGAGAGAGCATCCTCACAAGCTGTATCACTGTATTGCAGCAGATAGGAAGGCTGTACAATGGGTAGTTAAAACTGTCCAACGCAACACCAGCACCAACCTACCTGCCATCAAGGACATGCTTTCAGGAAGGTGCCAGAAAAGGTCCGCTGGCATCATGAGGGTCTCACTCACTCTGCCCATGGACTGTTTGTCCCACTTCCATCAGGGAGGAGGCTACGCAGCATCCATGCCAGGACCACCAGACTCAAACAAGTGCTTTCCCCAAGCAGTAAGACAGATGAACACCTCTACCCACTAACCCACCCCACCAGCACCATTTTATCATTTCCTATTAGCTTCACAAAATGTACAGATGCTCTTCGTGTCTGTTATCACTTTATGGGCATACATAATCTATGTACATAAGCTATCTCGAGTATTTGTATTTATGGCAAACGAGAAAATCTGCAGATGCTGGAAATCAAAATAATACACACAAATGCTAGAAGAACTCAGTAGGCCAGACAGTATCTTTGGGGTGAAAAAGTTAACAATTAACGTTTTCAGCTGAAACCCTTCATCAGGGCGAAGGATTTCAGCAAGAAATGCTGACTGCTTATTCTTTTACATGGATGCTGCCTGACCTGCTGAGTTCCTCCAGTATTTTTTTGTGTGCATTACTTGTATTTATTGTGTTATTTATTTTTGTCGGTGTAGATCCGGAGTAACAAGTACTTAATTCTCCTTACAACACACATCAAAGTTGCTGGTGAACGCAGCAGGCCAGGCAGCATCTCTAGGAAGAGGTGCAGTCGACGTTTCAGGCCGACACCCTTCGTCAGGAGGGTTAATTCTCCTTAACACGTGTATACTTGAAATGGCATGAAATAATCTTGAATCTTGAGGCTCTCAATGAATGAATCCTCATTCTCATTCAGAATCTTTGGACTTCTCAGGTTCTGTGACAGTATCACCTCTTAGGCCCAATAAGCTCTCCAGTGCTAGTTTTTGTCTTGATGCTAATGTGTATTTCTCATTCATTCTAGGCTTCCACAGTTTAAAGAACATTTTCTTTATCTTCAGTAGTCAATCAATTAACATGCATGTGAGAGAAAATTCTACACACTGTAGATGAGAATCAGGTTTATTATCACTGGCATGTGATGTGAAATTTGTTAACTTAGCAGCAGCAGTTCAATGCAATACATAACTAGCAAAGAAAAATAATAATAAATAAGTAAATGAATTATGTATGTTGAATAGATTTTTTAAAATGTGCAAAAACAGAAATACCGTATATTAAAAAAAGTGAGGTAGTGTCCAAAGCTTCAATGTCCATTTAGGAATCGGATGGCAGAGGGGAAGAAGCTGTTTCTGAATCGCTGAGTGTGTGCCTTCAGGCTTCTGTATCTCCTACCTGATGGTAACAATGAGAAAAGGGACTGCCCTGGTTGCTGGAGGTCTTTAATAATGGATGCTGCTTTTCTGAGACAGCGCTCCCTGAAGATGTCCTGGATACTTTGTAGGCTAGTACCCAAGATGGAGTTGACTAGATTTACAACCTTCTGCAGCTTCTTTTGGTCCTGTGCAGTAGCCCCTCCATACCAGACAGTGATGCAGTCTGTCAGAATGCTGTCGATGGTACAGCTATAGAAGTTTTTGAGTGTATTTGTTGAAAGCCAATCTCTTCAAACTCCTAATAAAGTATAGCTGCTGTCTTGCCTACTGTATAACTACATCAATATGATGGGTCCAGGTTAGATCCTTGGAGATCTTGACACCTAAGAACTTGGAACCTGCTCACTCTCTCTACTTCTGATCCCTCTGAGGATTGGTATGTGTTCCTTTGTCTTACCCTTCCTGAAGTCCACAATCAGCTCTTTCGTCGTACTGTCGTTGAGTGCCAGGTTGTTGCTGCGGCACCATTCCAGTGGTAGGCATATCTCACTCCTGTATGCCCTCTCGTCGCCACCTGAGATTCTACTAATAATGGTTGTATCATCAGCAATTTTATAGCTGGTATTTGAGCTATGCCTAGCCACACAGTCGTGTATTTAGAGAGTAGAGCAGTGGGCTAAGCACAAACCTCCAAAGGTGTGCCAGTGTTGATTGTCAGTGAGGAGGATATGTTCACCAATCCGCACAGACTGTGGTCTTCTGGTTAGGATACCCACATGACCACAGTGAAACATGCAGGGAAAAAAAAACAAGATAGAACCGGAGGTCAGGATCAAACCCAGATCCTGAAGCTGTGCGACAGCAGTGATAACTGTGTGTGTCACCCTTCTGCCCAAATATCCATTTTACTGCATCCTTCCTTCCTGTGATGCAATGTCCATGCAGCAGAATTTGCTCTCCTATTGCCTTGCTTCCCCCTCCCTCTATCAACATGTGATAATTGGTCTGATATGGTTGCGCGAAATTGAAAGAAACTGCGCAGGTTATTCCTACTCCGTGATACAAATTCTTGAATGAAATGTGTTAGTACCTTGATGGGTTTTCTCAACACTGAAATACTTGAATTCTGTACTGCTGTCATTAGCTTGGGAACTCATTTTTTTGACATTACTGCTGTGAGATAGAATGGGCATTGGGCAGCTAGTTTAAAGAACAAGACAGTGGGTACGTTTTATTTGGAGGAGCTTACCTTTGAAAGAACATCATCTTCAGTGAATGATAATAATGGTGAGCTGGTCTGGCATCTTACTGTTTTTTTTCCTCCCTCAAATCAGTGCTCTTCAAAAAATGCCACCATGCTGTAGTCTTTAATTTCAGTTAAAAAAGATGATAGTTCCACACAGACCTTTTCTCTCTTAGTTCCTGAACTGTTTCCAAGTTTGGGATTTCCTGTAACTATGTAGAAGTTACATCCTTGGAGATTTTTCTATTGATGTCTTCAGTCCAGTAGTGAAAAGTTAACTTTCTTAGTTGACCAGCTTGTATGCTAGGAAATCAACCCACGATTCCTTTGCCTGCTTAGACCTGGCTCAGGTTTATTGATTCCTTTTCAAGTCAAAGGAAATAAACAACCATGAAGTATGTTAAATGTGATAAAAGATTTGTTTTATTTAAATTGATCTCTCTGACAACTTTTCATTTCAAAGGTATGACATCAATTCTCAAAGCATTTCTGCAAATTGCTGGTTGATGAGTCCTCTACTGTGCTGGCAGCTGATCAGAAGTTTGGGGCAATTTATAATGCTTGGTGTGGAGAGGATGTTCACTTTTACATTAAATGTGATTTTCATACGTTTTTTTGGATAGCTATAATACTAATGTTCAATATAGATTGTTTAGTACAGATTCTACTAACTGGTAAATTTTCTGCCAACAGTTTTTTAACCAGGTTTTAATGCTGGGCAAAACCTCCATCAGTGATCTATCAGAGCATGTCTTTGACCTGATCCTTGAGCTCTACAATATTGATAGTCATCTGTTACTTTCTGTTTTACCACAGCTGGAATTTAAACTTAAGGTACATCTGTTCACTCATTTCTATATGTTGCATGTTGACTGAAGCATTAACTTGATCTGTAATTCTTAACAAATAATGTGTAATAATGTTTCTTTAAGATTAATGTAATCATTGATAATTTTCTGACATTAATATAGTCATAGTCATACTTTATTCATCCCGGGGGGGGGGGGGGAATTGGTTTTCGTTACAGTTGCACCATAAATAATAGTAATAGAACCATAAATAGTTAAATAGTAATATGTAAATTATGCCAGTAAATTATGAAATAAGTCCAGGGTCAGCCTATCGGCACAGGGTGTCTGACCCTCCAAGGGAGGAGTTGTAAAGTTTGATGGCCACAGGCAGGAATGACTTCCTATGACGCTCTGTGCTGCATCTCGGAGGAATGAGTCTCTGGCTGAATGTACTCCTGTGCCCACCCAGTACATTATGTAGTGGATGGGAGACATTGACCAAGATGGCATGCAACTTAGACAGCATCCTCTTTTCAGAATCCACCGTGAGAGAGTCCAGTTCCATCCCCACAACATCACTGGCCTTACGAATGAGTTTGTTGATTCTGTTGGTGTCTGCTACCCTCAGCCTGCTGCCCCAGCACACAACAGCACACATGATAGCACTGGCCACCACAGACTCGTAGAACATCCTCAGCATCGTCTGGTAGATGTTAAAGGACCTCAGTCTCCTCAGGAAATAGAGACGGCTCTGACCCTTCTTGTAGCCAGCCTCAGTGTTCTTTGACCAGTCCAGTTTATTGTCAATTCGTATCCCCAGGTATTTGTAATCCTCCACCATGTCCACACTGACCCTCTGGATGGAAACAGGGGTCACTGATATCTTAGCTCTCCTCAGGTCTACCACCAGCTCCTTAGTCATTTTCACATTAAGCTGCAGATGATTCTGCTCACACCATGTGACAAAGTTTCCTACCATAGCCCTGTACTCAACCTCATCTCCCTTGCTGATGCATCCAACTATGGCAGAGTCATCCGAAAACTTCTGAAGGTGACAAGACTCTGTGCAGTAGTTGAAGTCCGAGGTGTAAATGGTAAAGAGAAAGGGAGACAAGACAGTCCTCTGTGGAGTCCCGGTGCTGCTGATCACTCTGTCAGACACACAGTGTTGCAAGCACAAGTACTGTGGTCTGCCAGTCAGGTAATCAAGAATCCATGATGCCAGGTAAGCATCCACCTGCATCGCTGTCAGCTTCTCCCCCAGCAGAGCAGGGCGGATGGTGTTGAACGCACTGGAGAAGTCAAAAAACATGACCCTCACAGTGCTCGCTGGCTTGTCCAGGTGGGCGTAGACACGGTCCAGCAGGTAGACGATGGCATCCTCAACTCCTAGTCGGGGCTGGTAGGTGAACTGGAGGGGATCTAAGTGTGGCCTGACTATAGGCTGGAGCAGCTCCATAACTAGACCATTAAGTTTCTTTAACTCTATTCAGCCTTCACTGTACTGTAACACTATTTCTTGGAATAAATTTTAAAATATTTTTCATGCCTGATTACTTTCTAGGTGGATAGTAAATTGTATCTTGTTTGATTGTCTTTCAAGAATTATCTTTCAAGATAAACATAGGGAAAGATTGGTTGAGGAAGGGCAGGACAAACATGAGGTTAGCATAGGTAATTTCCTTCACTAATGTAGGACAAGATGTAAAGTTTTTAAGCAATTACTGAGATGACAGGATGCAAGAGGTGTTGTGGGTGACTGAGTAGATTGGTTTCTTGGCATAAGTAGATCAGAAATTGGACAAATGAAATGTGAAAAAGAAGATAGTTAAAAGGTGAGAAGAGAATTTGCTAGAACAATATGATCAGGCACCTTGGGTATAGGATTTAATGTTGCTTTGTAGCTCTGGAGACCCATGTTTGTTGTTGACCTCTGGTGCTGTGACCATAAGACAAAGGAGCAGAAGTTGGCCATTTGGCCCATCGAGTCTGCTCCGCCATTTTATCATGAGCTGATCCATTCTCCCATTTAATCCCACTTGCCCGCCTTCTCACCATAACCTTTGATGCCCTGGCTACTCAGATACCTATCAATCTCTGCCTTAAATACACTCAATGACTTGGCCTCCAATGCCACCCATGGCAACAAATTCCATAGATTCACCACCCTCTGGCTAAAAAAAATTCTTCGCATCTCTGTTCTGAATGGGCGCCCTTCAATCCTTTAGTCATGCCCTCTCGTACTAGACTCCCCCATCATGGGAATCAACTTTGCCACATCCACTCTGTCCATGCCTTTCAACATTCGAAATGTTCTATGAGGTCCCCCCTCATTCTTCTAAACTCCAAGGAATACAGTCCAAGAGCGGACAAACGTTCCTCATATGTTAACCCTCTCATTCCCGGAATCATTCTAGTGAATCTTCCCTGTACCCTCTCCAACGTCAGCACATCCTTTCTTAAATAGGGAGACCAAAACAGCCCAGAGTACTCCAAGTGAGGTCTTACCAGTGCCTTATAGAGCCTCAACATCACATCCCTGCTCCTATACTCTATTCCTCTAGAAATGCATTGGCCGCCTTCACCACCGACTCAACCTGGAGGTTAAGCTTAAGGGTATCCTGCACGAGGACTCCCAAGTCCTGTTGCATCTCAGAACTTTGAATTCTCACCCCATTTAAATTATAATCTGCCCATTTATTTCTTCTGCCAAAGCACATAACCATACACTTTCCGACATTGTATTTCATTTGCCACTTCTTTGCCCATTCTTCCAATCTATCCAAGTCTCTCTGCAGACTCTCTGTTTCCTCAGCATTACTGGGCCCTCCAGCTATCTTTGTATCATCAGCAAACTTAGCCACAAAGCCATTTATTCCATAATCCAAATCGTTGATGTACAATGTAAAAAGAAGCGGCCCCCAACACAGACCCCTGTGGAACACCACTGGTAACCGGCAGCCAACCAGAATAGGATCCCTTTATTCCCACTCTCTCCTTCTTGCCAATTAGATAACGCCCTATCCATGTAGGTAAGGAGATTGCATTATGTATCTCAGGGCTCCCCAACCTTTTTCGCACTGCGGAACGGTTTGATATTGACAATATTCTTGCGGACCAGCTGAGCGGGGGGCTGGTAGGGTTGCCAACTTTCTCACTGTGTTTACCCCGAGAAAGACTACCATGACCATGAAGCCTTGCGTGGGCACCTGTGTGCGCATGCGTGCCGTGCGCATACATTACGTGCGCATGCGTGTAGTTGCCGATTTTTTTTTCCTACAAATCACTTTTGGCGATTCTGCTCAGTGAAACTATACTGTACATACATTATTTCTACTTTATACAGTATAGGCTGTGTATTTATCATATCATTCCTGCTTTTACTATATGTTAGTGTTATTTTCAGTTTTATGTGTTATTTGGTATGATTTGGTAGGTTATTTTTTGGGTCTGCGAATGCTCAAAATTTTTTCCCATATAAATTAATGGTAATTGCTTCTTCGCTTTACGCCATTTCGGCACGAAAGGTTTCATAGGAACGCTCTACCTTAGCGGGGGAAATAAGGGACAAGGGTGGTCTTGTATGGGACAAACCAATTTAGCCCAATATACGGGATGTCCCAGCTAATATGGGACAGTTGGCAGCCCAATATCGCTGAATCAGTGGGAGCCCTGGGCTTGTTTCCCTGCAACAAGATGGTCCCATCGAGGGGTGATGGGAGACAGCGATACTCAAAGGGGGTTCCTTATGTCCAGTCTATTCCGCAGTTTAGTTTTCGTTGCATTCATTGCAGAAAATCCTGCTTCGCAAAGATATGTTGGAAATGGAAGCAACGTTTTCAGTGCTTTCGTGGCTATCTTAGGGTATTCAGCCTTGACTTTGATCCAGAATGCTGGCAGAGATGTTGTGTCAAACATACTTTTCAGCCCACCATTATTTGCAAGCTCGAGGAGTTGATCTTCTTCCCGCGCTGACATGGATGATTCACCGGGAACATTCACAAATGGGTCACGGACCCATTCCTTTGCACGTCTTGGGTCATTTGCGGTTGGGAAGTAACGCGCGAATTCTGTCGACAGTGAAGTTAGGTGATTGCGCAGCAGCTGTGAGAGAGACGGTGCAGCCTCAGTCTCTCCCAAAATCCCAGCTAATGTTCGGAACATGTCAAATATGCCCCTGTCCACTTGCTGTCCCCACAGTTCCAGTTTGGCTTTGAAAGCAGACACTTCATCTGCCAACTTGAAGACAGTTGTCATTCTCCCCTGAAGTGACAAATTGAGTTCATTGAGCAGGTTGAAGATGTCACACAGATAAGCGAGTTTTGCTATCCACTCCTCGTCACTGAAGTGTGCTGCCAGTGGTGACTTTTTTTCCCTGAAAGAAATCTCTGCAGCTGCTCTCTTAACTCAAAAACCCTGGCCAGGGCTCTTCCCCTTGATAGCCACCCATCTTCAGTGTGTAAGAGAAAGCGTTTGTGCTCTGCATCCATTTCCTCGCAAAGCTGCTCAAACAGATGTGAGTTAAGGGCTTTTGCTTTGATGTGATTGATAACTTCAACAATGTCACTCAACACGCTGTTAAGATCAGGTGACATTTGTCGGCTAGCCAGCATTTCCCAGTGTATGACACAGTGTGTAGACTGGCATTCAGGAGCAACCTCTTTGACTCAGGTAGTGAAACCAGACAGACGTCCAGTCATAGTTGCAGCCCCGTCTGTGCATATTCCAACACAGAATGACCAGTCCAGTTTGCCTGACATGTAGTCATTCAAAAACTCGAATAGTTCTGCCCCAGTTGTGTTAGCTGGCGGCGGCAGTGCACACAACATATCCTCGTGCACATGGTCTTGAAATATATATCGCACATAAACCAGCAGTATTGCCTTGTTGTCGACACCGGTAGACTCGTCGCCCTCGATAATATACCATGGTAACTCATTAAGCCGTTCCAACAGCTGTGCTTCGATGTCTTCTGCTATGTCATCGATTCTCCTTGAAACTGTGGTAGCTGAGAGAGAAACCTGTGCTGTCTTGTTAGCTGCAGCTTCTCCCAACAGTTCATGGCACATGCCCTTGGCAGCAGGCAGAATCAATTCTTCACCAACAGTGAGAGGCTTCTTAGCCTTAGCAATACGGCTAGCCACTAAGTACGACACTCCCAGAGCAGCAGCATTTGCGGAGGTGGTGGCTGTCAGCACTTGCTTCTGTCCCGCTTGCTCATGTTTTTTTCCGCTCAAAAAACTCAACGGGTTTGTCATTAAGTGCAGGGTGCTTGGACTCAAGGTGCTGAAGCAGTTTTGCGGGCTTCATTGCCTCATTAGACAGCTTGTCTCCACATATCACACACAGGGGGCTTGGAGCGTGTGAGTCATCGGTCGCAATAAAGCCATATTTTATGTATGACTCGTCGTATTTTCTGTTGAAGGAAGCTTTCTTTTTTTTGCAGTCTCTGCCTCAACTGTCTTTCCGTTATCATCATCGTTAGGCCTTTTATGTCCTCTTCCAAAGAAATTCTCAAGCGACATTTGTTTTTTACTCATACTGGCTGATGACCTCTGGTGTGGGTGATGTCCGGCATGGGTAATGACCTCGCGTGCGTTGAAGCTCAACAGTGGGCGTGACAGGGAATGAGGAAAGGTGCAGCTGACCCATATTGCTTCATATCACCAAATCATATAGTTTCCTTGCGGCCCGGCAGCACATGCTTTGCGGCCTGGTACCGGTCCACGGCCCGGTGGTTGGGGACCACTGATGTATATGATCATATATGTTTCTCCAGATTCTCCTGCTCGCTCTTGTATTCGAAAGATATTGTGGTAGATGAATTGACTACTATAAATTATTTCTTCAGTGCAGGTTAATGGCAAAAGAATGAAAGGGTAGTTGCTGGGTTTATGTGAGAGAGATTAAGTTGCAAGATATGAGAAAATAGAGGGAAGTGGGACTAAGCGCTGAGCCAATTTGGAGAAGTCAAGAGTGGCATCTCTGGCAGCGAAATCTAGACCTAGATTGAGTCATCGCAGTGGGGTCCAGATCCTATTGTCAGGTTCAGACAGTTTAAGCACCTGCTCAGATAGTCTGTGCATTCTTCTCTCTGCTACACTAAGGCTATGAGACTGCTCCTAGCTGCTGTGCTTCGTGTCTGCAAACTTTGTGGCAACTTGCCCTGCTAATATGATGAACTGAATTCCAAAGCTTTGAGCCTACTCTGAGTTGCTCTGGGGATTTGGATCTAAGGACTCAAACTTGCTTTGGAATGCTTAACACAAAATAATCTGCAGATGCTGGGGTCAAAGCAACACTCACTACAGGCTGGTGGAACTCAGCAGGTCGGGCAGCATCTGTGGAAACGATCAGTCGACGTTTCGGGCCGGAACCTTTCGTCAGGACTACGAAGAGTTCTGGCCCGAAATGTCGCCTGATCGTTTCCACGGATGCTGCCCGGGCTGCTGAGTTCCTCCAGCGTGTTGTGAGTGTTGATTTGGAATACTGTTGTTGTTCACTTCTATTGTTTGCAAGATTTGTTGTTTTTTCTCTTTCTCTGCGGGCACTGGGGGTGGTCTTAATTTTTTTAAATTGGTTTCTTTCGGGTTCCTTGCTTTACGACTGCCTGTAAGCAAACAATTCTCAAGGTTGTATAATTTATACATTCTTTGATAATAAATTCACTTTGAATCTTTGAATTTCCCTGAAAGTCACCAGGGACCTGCTGGATGAAGCAAGTCTTCTGAATTTGTTTCAAATTAATACTGATTTTCATACACTTTTAAAGTAAAAAAAAATATTTGTGCATACATAAGCATGAAAATGTTGATGCTTTTTGATATTTGCATGCTTTGGTATATATTTGCATACAGCTGAGACTAAATTCTGAACCACATTGTCCGTTTCTAAGAAAACCTTCACCTGGTCTTGTGTAGCTATTTTATTAATTTCCTGTCCTACTGACGTTCTTTTTTTTTTAATGCTTTTTCCTCCCTTCACTAAGCATGAAAACATGCTTTCGTTTCTCTCCACAAGTGACTATAAACAATAGTGCATTCTTATCCTGATGACACTGTTTCCAATCTGAAATATTGAGGATGTGTTGTTGACTGGTGTTTTGTTTGGTAAAGCTCAGTATCCAAGTTGTTTTGATTTTGATAGTCCAGTTGCTTGAGAGAATGTTGCAGTATTATATTAATTGAGCATACCTGAGCTTGTATTTGGCAGTGTGCACTCTGTAAAACTCATCCATCAGAGCAAGGATTTGTTATTGTTATTTGATACTAATAAGTGTTGTCACCTTATTGTTGACTACAATGTATTGCCTTTTAGTTAATGTATGTCAAAGCAGCGTTAAATTCTACGGAAACCTTACAGTAGATGTATTAGGTATATCAAATATTAGAAGTGGCGAAGTAAACTTAAGAAATATTTAAGAGAAATCTAAGTGTGCTCTTGATTGCAATCATTTTTTGAACTGATGGCTCTTCTGCACAAAAACTTAAAAAAAATAATAGCATACTATTATTTGCATATTATTATAACTGAGAGGACACAGTTTTAAGGTGCTTGGAAGTGGGTACAGAGGAGATGTCAGGGGTAAATTTTTTTTTACACAAAGTGGTGAGTGCGTGGAATGGGCCGCCAGCGACGGTGGTAGAGACGAATACAACAGGGTCTTTTAAGACACTCTTGGATAGGTACATGGAGCTTAGGAAAATAGAAGGCTATGGGTAACCCTAGGAAATTTCTAACGTAAGTACATGTTTGGCACAGCATTGTCGACCGATGGGCCCCAAATTGGGCTGTAGGTTTTCTGTGTTTCTATATCAAGTAGATCTTGTTTAGGAAAAGAAAAAAAAATAGGATATGTACCAAGAGTAATGAATATATTTTAAATTTTAAAAAAACTGCAAAATTCCTGAAAGGTATTGCAAATTTTGTCAAAGAAATTTGTAACTGAATCACTAAATAATACTCATTTCCCTTTTCTTATTCTATCTTGTCCTTTCTTTTTTAAGAACTTTAGATCACTAGTTTTGAACCACTCTGTAAGAATTTCTTTGCCTGCTCAGGCACAACTGTAGTCATCCATCAGTAACAATTTCATTTGTTTAATCTTCAGTCTTTTTCTGCAATATTTGTGTTTCTGACATACTTTAGTTTCTATCTTTTCAATATTTTGTATATTTATTTCCTCATTCTTAGACTAGAATACTTTCATTTTCTCACAAAGTGCATTTGTTAATAATGATGGCAAGAAGAGACTTATTTCGATAAGGGGGTTTGTAACTGTTTACACGATGGATCTTTTAAAAAAAAATGGATGGCAATTAATTTCTCCAATTTTTATGTTTACAGAGCAATGATAATGAAGAACGTCTAGCAGTCGTTAAGCTGCTGGCAAAAATGTTTGGAGCAAAAGATTCTGAATTGGCATCCCAGAACAAACCATTGTGGCAATGTTACTTGGGAAGGTGGGTTACAATTTAACAATGACATAGTTAAAAAGTATCTTGTTATTGTTAAGTGATTTGGATGCCCTAAAACCATGAGAGGAGCTGACAAATGTATGTTCTTCCAGGATTACATGAATTGCAAATTTAAAAGTTGCAAATGGTATCCTCATTTTCACATTTATGTGGGCTTGTATATATATAAAAAGGAAGTGATGTATCTGTTCAATATTATTTATATTGCAGATTTTTATGATTTTGAGCCTTGCATTATTAACGCAAAATATAAAAGTCATTGCAGAAGGTCCAGCATTGATTTGCTAATTTGATCAAGGGATGCCGAATTTACTTCAGTATATTTTAAAGTCACCATTTTGATCTTTTAAATGTTTTAATTCCATTTGGAAAAAACCTTTGTATCTGGCTGCTAAGAAAGCCACATTTGCCTATAGGGTTTCGCTTGTGGAAAATGAAATGCAATTAGTTTTGATGAAGAGTCTGCAAAATTTATAAAGATTTCATAATAAAGGCTTAAAGCCTCTAGTGTATGTGGCTTAGTTTTAAAAAAAGTAATTTACTCATGGTTACTGCCTTTAGGAGGGTTGAAGTGAGCTACCTCCTTGAATTGCTCCAGTGCTGCTGGTGAAGGTATTATCAGTATTTTTGCTGTTCATTCATTAGCAATTACAATTTGTTTCCAAGTTAGTATGCTAGCAGCATATCTCTTCTAATTTTGTCTTTGATGGTAGAAATTGTGAATTTGAGAGAAGTTATCAGAGTAGTTGCATGGGAAATAACTTCAGTGTAGTTGTATGCTTAGCATCCACAGTGCACTCAATGGTGGTTATGCATTTAAGCAGGCAATTTTGTTTTGACTACTTGTGCTGCTTTCATCCAGGCAGATGGAAAGATTCCCTTGTGCTCCTGTCTTGTGTCTTATTCATTCTGTAAGGGCTTTAACATCTCAGAAACTGCAGGATGGCCAGCTGCTAGCCTGCCTTTATAACTGCAGTATTTATGGAGCAGGTCCAATAGAAAGTTTGGTCATTGCAGTTCCCCGGATATTGATGATCTTCAGAACGCCATGGGCAAATGTCCTACGCTCATTGCAGCTGTTCACTGCTTAGTGTGCGTAACTTTATTAGTTGCCACCCGTCAGAATGTCTGAATGTCATCCAAATTGTGCCATGTGCAGGTACTCAATACTTCACTTCCTCAAAAGTGGTGAATCAGGTTAATAATGTTCAATCTTCACTTGGAAGGAAGAATATTGACAAAGCAATTGCAGATGGCTTAACTTGAATATTCCACACTGGCCTGTATTGTTTACAGAGGTTTCTGAGCAATGTTTCCCCATTGAACTGGTGCATGGGTTTACTTAGTACATCCATCTAGTCTTTCTATTCTGTTTGCAGATTTGCACTTGAGATAGTGTGTTAGAAAACTGATGCATGTGTACAGTGCACAGTTTTATAATAAGGGAAGAGGCACTGGAGAGTACTTAAAATACTGTACAAAGATAATGATGAAATTGAGGTATCAAGAAAGGATTAACAGGCAGGATCTGTAAAGAATAATTGATTTCTTTTTAAAAAAAAATTACCAGTTTTCATAAATGAGAAAATCTGCAGATGCTGCAAGTCAGTCCAACACTCACAAAATGCTGGAGGACCTCAGCAGGCCAACCCAAAACATCGACTGCACTCTTTTCCGTAGATGCTGCCTGGTCTGCTGAGTTCCTCCAGCATTTTGTGTGTGTTACCGGTTTTCATAAGTGGAAATATTCATTGTGCATGCACTATGAATTCAATACCCAGCAAGAAATTCTTATGGGATTTTATTGAAACTTCTTTGTGTAGAGAGCATCAGGAATGGAGAACTTGTAGCCACAATTGACACTGTAGCCGTACATGCACTTAAAAACTAAATGAACATCTGAAGGAAAAGGAAGGAGAGTCAGATGATGCAAATTTGAGGCTTTAGTTGATCATAAATGTTGGCATGCATTGATCAAGGCTTTTTCAACGGTGTAGATTTGGTTCAGTGATATTACGAGGGGTGATTGATAAGTTCATGGCCTAAGGTAAAAGTAGTCAATTTTAGAAAACCTAGCACATTTATTTTTCAACATAGTCCCCTCCTACATTTACACACTTAGTCCAGCGGTCGTGGAGCATACGGATCCCTTCTTGTAGAAGTGGTCCACAGCAGGGGTGATTGATAAGTTCATGGCCTAAGGTAGAAGGAGATGAGTTATTAACTTCAGTCTTTCTGCATTATCACTCAAAGAGATGGACTGCACGTGCATGTAACGAGAGCGTCTTGGACCTCCAAGTGGTCCACAGCAGGGGTGACTGATAAGTTTGTGGCCTAAGGTAGATGGAGATGTGTTATGTCGCTCTCGTTATATGCACGTGCAGTTCAACTCTTTCAGTGAAAATGCAGAAAGTTTGAAGTTTCTTCTCATCTCCTTCTACTTTAGGCCACAAACTTATCAATCACCCCTGCTGTGGACCACTTCTGGAGGTCCAAGATGCTGACTTCTACAAAGAAGGGATCTGTATGCTCCACGACCGCTGGGCTAAGTGTGTAAATGTAAGAAAAATAAATGTGCTAGGTTTTCTAAAATTGACTCCTTCTACCTTAGGCCACGAACTTATCAATTACCCTTCGTAAGCCTTTACTGCGAATCTTAATAATCAAGAATTGCATAAAAGCCATCTCATTTTGCTGAACAGTCATAAGATGAGATAAAGACAAAAAGCTAATCTTGTCTTAATCTTAATCTTACATCTGTTCAGCAAAATATACAGTGAAATGCGTCATTTACGTCAACGACCAACACAGTTCAAATATGTGCTGGGGTAGCCCGTGAGTATTGCCATGCTTCTCCATCAATATAGCATGTTGTTGCTTCCTTTGTAGTAACCAGACTACAATTAGTGTAGGTCTGCATGCTGAAAATCTGAGACATTTCAAATAAAATCGCAGATTTATAATAATCTTAATATTATAAGAAAATCTGTTCTGTATAGTTGCTCCAGCTGCCCGTCAACTGTTGCAGTTAATTGGTGTACAATAAACTATTATTGGTGTATTTCACCATATATTTTTCAAGACCATCGTTAATTTTCATGATTCCATTTGGTATTTAGAGAATATGCCTGTGGTGAATGCGCACATTAAGAAGATTTCCAATTCAGTGAATTGCTTCCATTTTAGCATTATTTCTACAATCTTCCTGTAGATTCAATGACATCCATGTTCCTATCCGTCTTGAATGCGTGAAGTTTGCAAGCCACTGTCTTATGAACCATCCGGACTTAGCAAAAGATCTGACTGGTAAGTATCCAATTAACTAATTTATAAAGAATGTACTGATTTCTCAACTAATAGAAAAAATAATAATACTTATCAGAAATATTGGGAAATTGATGACAAGATCAGTATTGTTAAATCCTATTGTATCTTGAAAATGTTCTTCAACTGTTGCAGTCCTTGTTATGAAGGAATATGATGGCGCTGTTGGATTGGGAGTTCCAGATTTTGGACCCAGTCACAATAGAAGAATGGTGATATATTGACTACACAACAGAAAACTTGGAGGGAAACTAGCTGATGGCTGTTTTCTGATGTGTCTGTTTTTAACCTTTTGTAGCAAAGATTAGGGGTTTTGGAGATGTTGTCCAAGTAGCTTAGGTAAGTATCACATTGAACTTTGTTTTTTTTTGGCATGTGTCTACGTGCGTGGCTGCGTGTCCGTGTGTGCATCTGTGATGTCTTTTTCATGGCTTTTACAAGGCGTGGAGCGAGAGAGAGAGACTGTGTGATGTGTCACTCCTCACACAGACATTTTCACAGTATTTTCCCTTTATTTTACGAGGTTGAGTTGCGATCTCGACACTCAACCCGGCACGGATGGAACGTGTACTCGGGAGCGGATCTGACTAATTTTGAATCCAGGAACCTCCACTCCCAGGTCCAGCGCCGATGTCATTGCGCCACTAGCCAGCCCTTATCACATTGAACTTTGTAAAAGATGCATATTGTAAATACATGAAATTCTGAAGATGCTGGAAATCTAGAGTAACACACACATGCTGGTGAGACTCAGCAGGTCAGGCAGCATCTACAGAGAAGAATAGTGCTATAAGGGATCTCAGCCTGAAACTTTGACTGTTTATTCCTCTCCATCGATGCTGCCTGAGATGCACATTGTATTCTTTTTACAGCAGGAATGGAGGGAACAAATGTTTAGCGTAGTGGTCATGGTGCCAATTAATCTGGCTGCCTTACCTGAGATGGTTTTGAACTTCAACTTTTGGAGCTGCACTTACGCAGACAAGTGGAGGATAATTATAACCCACCTGATTTATGTCTTCTAAATTCTGAAAAGGTTTTTGAAATGTTAGAAGGTGGATCACTCACCACAGGATATTCAACTTCTGACGTTTCCTTGTGACTTTTGCATTTATGTGACTGCTGCAATTGTATTTCTGGTTTCCAGAATGTTGATAATTGGGAACTTGACAATAGTGTTGCCATATATTCTCGAAATAGAAATGTGCACAAGGAATAAAACAGAGTTAACGTTTCAGTTCAATGACTCTTCATCAGAATTGTGTGTTCTGCTGCTGTTCATTGGACTGCTTTGGCTGTCACTGAGCATGGATGTGGGTCTTGCTGGCTGTCAAGACCATTTTTAGGTGGACTAGCCATTTTTAGCTTAGAGGCCGCTGTACTCCCGAGGGCTTTCTGACTATTCAGCAGGGAGGCAGTTTTCCCATGGGAGTTTTAAACCCCAGAAATCAATGGTACAGGACTGGAAATTTTGGGGAGCTGGATGGATATTGTAAGATATATCCCACAAAAAAACATGGAATAAAATGGATATCAATTCAGTGCATAATTGAGGGTACTTGTATTTCTGAAGTTGTTGCACTCTTTTTATTACTTATGACTTTGGGTTAGGGCTATTTGAGTGTTTCAGGGGAAGAAGGCTAATTGAAAGAGCTTCAAACAAAACAACAGAAGAGAAAGTTGCAAAGTTTTGATGTGCTGATTTTAAGATATATCTTCAGGTAATTTAAATATTTGGAACAACTTAACAAATTTTATTCTAGATCTGGATGTGATATTTTGATTATTCTTTGGTTACTTTAAATTTCAGTATTGTAAAGAATAAGAATTATTGCTTATGAACTGCATGCATGGATTTCTTTTAATCTTTATGACGAGGTTCTGAATTAAGCTGGGCTTTTATGAAATCAAGATTGTGTGAACTGTGATTTTAAAATTTATGTTGAATTGTGTTTCTGTATAGGCTGGACTGTGTAGAAAGTTAATTACCACAAATGGATGGTGAATTACAAGTATTGCCCAATAGTCCTCATTGTGTCACAAATGTGTTGAACATTCACAGTTGAAGTAATTAATGGCTTCAGCTTCAAAAAGGAATATATAAGTTCATTCTTGATGGCAATGGTGTTGAAAATTTCCTTAGAGGATTTAAATTATATTGCTGTGGAAACAACAAAGATTCATTCATAAGTGGCTCGTAGAAAGTAAATTTATAATTAGTTGCAGGTCCTTCCAGGGTTACTGCAGTGTTCCTTTCCCTGAATTGCTTGTAAGTCTGAAATGCAACTGCGAACCAAGTTGGCACATGGCAGAAGATGTCTGTAGCCCTGCAGAAATCTACAGGTACAGCCTGCTGGTCTCCCAAGTGTTTGATCATATGCACAGGCTGCATACAAATTGGGTGTTTGAGGTGGCAAGAACCTATATTCTACAGTAAAAACTCTTACCATTTCAGTTTCTTTTGAAAATGGATAAAAACATAACAATTTTAAGGTGTTTTGTAGTTCAAGGACTGAAATCAAATCATGTTGCTCTTCCTCTGAGTTTTATTGATATTTGGCGATGAAAGTCAAAATGCAAATTTAAAAAATGACAATATTCATCATGTGGTCTGCAGTGAACTGCATTGCAACTTTTATTTGCTGTTTGTATATGCAATCCAGACAGATGATTTTTGTTTTAAACATGAAGTTAAGCTTGGTGCATCACCTTTGTTACTAGAAACATTTGATTTCTTTTCCTTTAATCCTTTTGAGTATTTCTCATAGTGGACCAGATTCAGTGCAACATCACTGACTCAACATGGTACTGTGGCACATTCTCAACTCTGTTCTCATTCAATAGTTTCATTAGTTCTATTTAACATTAGATAAATGTATGAAATGTACATCCTGAAATTCTTGTTTGTCACAGACATCCACAGAAACAGAAGTGCTCCAAAGAATGAGTGACATGTAAAACATTAGAAACTCAGAGCCCCCCACCCTCCTCCACACACAAGCAGCAGCAAAGCAATGACCCTGCTCCACCCACTTCCATTAAAAAAGCATCAGCACTCTCCACCCATCAAGCATGCAATAGCAAATCCCCCAAGAAAGACCATGATTTGCAGTACAACAAAAAAAAGTTGTTCACCTGACAATTTGTCATGCCACAGGCTCTCTCTCTCTCTCCCTCTCCCCCTAATAAGGAAAAAGAAGTGTCCCCTTTCAGCAAGAGTGGAGACATGACAAAACAATTTGCTGATTTATGGTGTTAAAAGTCTGTTGTGTCACTTTTTTTCTAAGTTCTCTGCCCAGAAATTTGGCAATAATCTCTTCTCCACCGACTAGGGAGAGACAGAGAGAGAGCGCGATTCGCCGAGTACAGAGCCTCTAGCAGTTGATCTGCTGTTCCCAATGTTCTGTTCTCTCCTGCAATGCTGCAGTCAGCGGTATCAGATTAGAATCATCCCATCCACAGGGCCATGAAACCTCGCAACCCTGAAGGCCTGCTTGTCTTCTAGGCCACGTGCTTGGGATATTGAAAAGCGGCCGGTTGTGACCCCACGGGAGCAGGTCCCACCACCGCAAAGAATGTGGAAGACTGAAAGATATAATGTGTGCCCATCTGACCTCTTACTCTATTTCTAGATCTGTGCTTGAGTGCTGGAATAGAAATGAGAGACTAGATATGTTTCACTTACAGTCCTGCCATAATGTTGCTCCAATTTTTTTTTTAATTGAAAGAGGTCCCGATCGTCAACATTATGTGCTGTGTCATATGGAGTGGGTGATCATGGTCTTCCATCTGTCTTTAATCTGAGAAGTTCTAATAAGCTCTTCAAAACTTTTGGCTGTCCATGGCTTTCACTGCAAGATGTTCAAGCTTCCCTTTCCTCAGTGCATGTCACAGAAATTCCAGCTGCTATTTCCTGATTGATATCAGTTCTCTTCTTATTCCAGCTTTTTACAACACTTCATTTGTTACTCTGACCTTCTATGATATTTTCATCATTCTTCTCAAAAACCACATTTCTACAGCTTTGAGTCTTCCTTCATTCTGCTTTGATATTGTGCAGCATTTGCTCCATATATTAGTGTAGAATAAGCATAACACTGGTTTATGTTTGAGTTTTGTACCCATAGAAATTATGTTATTCTTTAGTATCTTGCTAAAATGTTCGAACATGCATTTAGCAATCACAATCTTCCTCCTAATTTCAACTTCAACCCTACCATCAGATGCTATCATGCTCTCTAAGTAATTGAACTAATTGCTTCGTTGCCCACTTTCAGTTCACATTTCTGTATTTCTTTCTTTTTGTGACAACCATACATTCGGTCATCTTGCAGTGACAGTCAATCCTCTCTTTGCACGTTCTTCGATTTTATCTACTATTTCTTGGAGCTTCTTTTTAGAAGTAGCTATCGGCTCTGTGTATTTTTTGGTTGTTCAAATTGTATCCACCAGTTATCATGCCTAGAATATTGCTAATTTATCTGAGAACCTTCTCACTATAAAGTTTGAATAGGTCAGGTGAGAGAACGCTGCCCTGTCTGACTCCCCTCTTAATCTGGACAAAATCATTTGTTTCATTTTCTTTCTTTCTTTCTTTTTAAATCTTTTTATTGAATAAGTATACAAAGGGTAAACCATAAAGGCACTAATACACTGTTAGAAATTACAGGAGATATTAATACAGAAGAAAAAATTGATACAAACAGTGCAATTTAAACATAAAATAATATGGTAAAATAATAGTATACTGATTTTTATATATATATATATCAATAGAGAAAAGGAAAAAAAAACCCCAAAAAACCCCCCCAAAAAAACCCACCGTGCAACTAAACTAAAAGCAAAACAAAGCAATGGGCTAACTTGGAAACAGGTAGAGTTAAAGAACTTAAAATCACGTCCTCAAACCTGACCTCCATTAAAAACAGTTAAAAAAAAGGCAAGAAGGGAATATAAATATGGAACAAAAGAGGAAAAAAATTACATTAAATGAAAATATTGAATAAAAGATCTCCAGGTCTGTTCAAATTTAAGTGAGGAATCATAAAGATTACTTCTAATTTTCTCCAAATTTAAGCATAATATCGTCTGGGAAAACCAAAAAAAGGTAGTTGGAGCATTAGGCTCTTTCCAATGTTGTAAGATACATCTTTTCGCCATTAAAGTAAGAAATGCAATCATTCTACGGGCTGAAGGGGAAAGATTACTGGAAATTTTAGGTAATCCAAAGATAGCAGTAATAGGATGAGGAGAAATACCTATATTCAATACCTTTGAGATAATATTAAAAATGTCTCTCCAGAAAGTTTCCAGAGTAGGACAAGACCAAAACATATGAGTTAAAGAGGCTATCTGCCCCGGACATCTATCACAAAAAGGATTAATATGAGAATAGAAACGAGCTAATTTATCTTTGGACATATGTGCTCTATGAACAGCCTTAAATTGAATTAGGGAATGTTTAGCACAGATAGAGGAAGTATTGACTAATTGTAAAATCTGCCCCCAGTCATCCACAGAAATAATAGAACCCAATTCTTGTTCCCAATCTGACCTAATCTTATCAAGTGGAGCTTTCCTAAGTTTCATAATAATATTATAAATAATAGCCGTTACACCTTTCTTACATGGATTAAAGTTAATTATAGTATCTAAAATATATGTAGGAGGTAGCGTCGGAAAGGAAGGGAGTATAGTACTTAGGAAATTTCTAACTTGGAGATATCTAAAAAAATGTATTCTTGGTAAATTATATTTATTAGATAATTGTTCAAAAGACAAAAGGGAACCATCTAAAAATAAATCCAAAAACCGTGAAATACCCTTAGTCTTCCAAATTTGAAACGCACGATCCGTGAAAGAGGGAGGAAAAAATATGTTACCTAAAATAGGGATCGCTAGCCCAAATTGGTTGAGATCAAAAAATTTTCTGAATTGAAACCAAATACGCAAGGTATACTTAACTATCGGGTTAGAGACCAGTTTAAGGCATTTCAAATCAAAAGGGAGAGAGGAACCTAAAATAGAGCCAAGTGCATAGCCCTGAGCAGATTGTAATTCCAATACTACCTATTTAGGAATGGATAGTGTATCTTGGTCAAGTAACCAAAATTTCATATGTCGAATATTAATTGCCCAATAATAGAATCTAAAGTTAGGTGATGCTAGACCTCCATCTCTCTTGGCTTTCTGTAAGTGTATTTTACCCAATCTCAGGTTTTTATTTTGCCAAATAACTGAAGAAATTTTAGAGTCAACTTTATCAAAAAAAGATTTTGGAACAAAAATCGGTAATGCCTGAAATATATATAAAAATTTTGGCAGAATAAACATCTTAACTGCATTAATACGACCAATCAAAGTTAAATATAATGGAAACCATTTAGATGAAAGTTGAGTAATATGATCAATTAAGGGTAAAAAATTAGTCTTAAATAAATCTTTGTATTTACAAGTAATTTTAATCCCAAGATATGAGAAATAATTATTAATCAATTTAAACGGAAAGTTATGATACAAGGGAAATTGTTTATTAATCGGAAAAAGTTCACTCTTACTAAGGTTTAATTTATAACCTGAAAAAAGACTAAATTGTGCTAATAAATCTAAAGCAGCAGGGATAGATTTTTGAGGATTAGAAATATATAAAAGTAAGTCATCAGCATAGAGTGATACTTTATGGGACTTTAGGCCCCGAGTTATCCCAATAATATTTGGAAATTCTCGAATGGCAATTGCAAGAGGTTCTAATGCAATATCAAATAATAAAGGACTAAGAGGACAACCTTGTCGAGTACCTCGAAAAAGAGGGGAAAAAACATTTTCAATTCTCATGCCTGTTATTTGTTCCCAATACATATTTTTGATGATTCTGATATCTTTCCCAACAATGTCCAAGTGCTGAAGGACTTCTTTTTTTTAAATCTTTTTATTGAATAAGTATACCAAAAGGTAAGCCATATAAACATTAATACAATGTTAAAATATAATAAAATTACAGAAGGTCTCAATACCAAAAAAAATACTACAAACAATGTAATTTAAACATAAGAAACCAAGATAACATAATAGTATACTAAATTTTATATATATATCGATAGAAAAAAAACCCCAAAAAAACAACCCACCGTGCAACTAACTAAAAGCAAAGCAAAGCAATGGGCTAACTTGAAACCAAACAGAGTTAAACTTAAAATCACGTCCTCAATCCCGACCTCCATTAAAAACAGTGAAAAAAAAAACAAGAAGGGTATATATTACATTAAATGAAAATATCGAATAAAAGATCCCCAAATCTGTTCGAATTTAAATGAAGAATCATAAAGGTTACTTCTAATTTTCTCCAGATTCAAACATAATATCATCTGGGAGAACCAAAAAAAGGTAGTTGGAGCATTAAGCTCTTTCCAATGTTGTAAAATACATCTTTTCGCCATTAAAGTAAGAAATGCAATCATTCTACGGGCTGAAGGGGAAATATTACTAGAAATTTTAGGTAGTCCAAAGATAGCAGTAATAGGGTGAGGAGAGATATCTATATTTAACACCTTAGAAATAATATTAAAAATGTCTCTCCAAAAAGTTTCCAAAGTAGGGCAAGACCAAAACATATGAGTTAAAGAGGCTATCTGCCCCGAACATCTATCACAAAAAGGATTAATATGCAAGTAAAAACGCGCTAACTTATCTTTGGACATATGTGCTCTATGAACAACTTTAAATTGAATTAGGGAATGTTTAGCACAAATAGAGGAAGTATTAACTAATTGTAAAATCTGCCCCCAATCATCCACAGAAATGGTAAGCCCCAATTCCTGTTCCCAATCTACCCTAATCTTATCAAATGGAGCTTTCCTCAGTTTCATAATAATATTATAAATCATAGCCGATGCACCTTTCTGACATGGATTAAGGTTAATTATCGAATCTAAAATATATGTAGGAGGAAGCATTGGAAAGGAAGAAAGTATAGTACTTAGGAAATTTCTAACTTGCAAATATCTAAAAAAATGTATTCTTGATAAATTATATTTGTTAGATAGTTGTTCAAAAGACATAAGGGAACCATCTAAAAATAAATCCAAAAACTGTAAAATACCCTTAGTCTTCCAAGTTTGAAAAGCGCGATCCGTAAAAGAGGGAGGAAAAAATATGTTACCTAAAATAGGAATCGCTAACCCGAATTGATTAAGATCAAAAAATTTTCTGAATTGAAACCAAATACGCAAAGCATATTTAACTATTGGGTTAGACACCTGCTTAAGGCGTTTCGAATCAAAAGGGAGAGAGGAACCTAAAATAGAGCCAAGTGTATAGCCCTGAACAGATTGTAGTTCCAATGCTACCCATTTAGGAATAGATAGTATATCCTGATCAAGTAACCAAAATTTCATATGTCGAATATTAATTGCCCAATAATAGAATCTAAAGTTAGGTAATGCTACACCTCCATCTCTCTTAGCTTTCTGTAAATGTATTTTACCCAGTCTCGGATTTTTATTCTGCCAAATAAATGAAGAAATTTTAGAGTCAACTTTATCAAAGAAAGATTTTGGAACAAAAGTTGGTAATGCCTGAAACACATATAAAAATTTTGGCAAAAAAAACATCTTAACTGCATTAATACGACCAATCAAAGTTAAATATAAAGGAAACCATTTAGATGAAAGTTGAGTAATATGGTCTATTAATGGTAGAAAGTTAATCTTAAATAAATCTTTATATTTACAAGTAATTTTAATCCCAAGATAAGAAAAATAGTTATCAATCAATTTAAATGGAAATTTATAATATAAGGGAAGATGTTTATTAATCGGAAAGAGTTCACTCTTACTAAGATTTAATTTATAACCTGAAAAAGAACCAAATTGTGCTAATAACTCTAAAACAGCAGGAATGGATTTCTCAGGATTAGAAATATATAAAAGTAAATCATCAGCATAGAGTGATAATTTATGGGACTTTAATCCCCGAGTTATCCCAGTAATATTTGATGATTCTCAAATAGCAATTGCAAGAGGTTCTAATGCAATATCAAATAATAGGGGACTAAGAGGACAACCTTGTCGAGTACCTCGAAAAAGAGGAAAAAAAGGTGAGTTTAAAGAGTTAGTACGGACCGAGGCTACAGGGGAATGATATAACAGTTTAATCCAGGATATAAATTTCAAGCTAAAGTTAAACATTTCAAGCACCTTAAATAAATAAGGCCATTCTACTCTATCAAAAGCTTTCTCGGCGTCTAAAGAAATAACACACTCAGGAACATTTTGTGAGGGAGTATAAACGATATTTAACAATGTACGAATATTATAAAAAGAGTAATGACCTTTAATAAAACCCGTTTGGTCTTCCGAAATAATAGAAGGAAGTACTTTTTCTAGTCTATTTGCTAATAACTTAGAAAAAACTTTAGAATCAACATTTAATAGAGATATTGGTCTATAAGATGCACATTGAGCAGGGTCTTTATCCTTCTTTAATATTAAAGAAATTGACGCTCTATTAAAAGATTCAGGAAGTTTACCAAGTTTCAGAGAAGCCTCAAAAACCCTACAGAGCCAAGGAATCAATAAAGAAGCAAAACATTTATAAAATTCAACGGTAAACCCATCCGGGCCAGGAGCTTTCCCCAAATTCATAGAAAGAATAACATTCTTAATTTCATCCATAGTAATGGAAGTATCTAATATAGAAGACATATCCTGTGAAATCTGAGGGAAGTCTAAATTATCTAAAAAATCATTCATATGTTTAGAATCTCGAGGAGACTCTGATTGATATAAAGAAGAATAAAAATCACAAAAGGTTTGATTAATCCCCACATGATCCAGTATCAATCGATCATTTTGGTTATAAATCTGATTGATTTGAGATTTAACATAATTAGATTTCAATTGATTAGCCAGCAGCTTGCCAATTTTGTCACTGTGAACATAAAATTCACTTCTTGTTTTCTTTAATTGGTTTACAATCGAGGACGAGAGTAGTGAACTGTGTTCCATTTGAAGTTCAGTTCTTTGTTTGTATAACTCCTCAGAAGGAGCCATAACATATTTCTTATCAATTTCTTTAATCTTGTCCACAATTACCATCTCCTCCTGCTTCTGCTTCTTCCTCAAAGCAGCAAAATACGAGATAATCTGGCCACGAATATAGGCTTTAAAAGTGTCCCAAAGAGTGTTAACCGAAATATCCTCTGTATGGTTAATTGTAAAAAAAAGCTCAATCTGTTCATTCATAAAGTTAACAAAGTCCGAGTCCTGAAGCAACAGCGAATTAAAACGCCATTGTCTATTATTTTGTATATTGGCCATAATTTTAGTAGAAAGCTTAAGTGGAGCATGATCCGAAATGGTTATAGAATCATAATCACATTTAATCACTGAAGAAATAAGACGAGAATCAATAAAAAAATAATCAATTCTTGAATAGGAATGGTGAACATGTGAAAAGAAAGAAAAATCTTTTTCCTGAGGATGCAGAAAACGCCAAATGTCCGTTGACCCAGAATCAGAAAGGAAAGAGTTAATCAAAGTTGCAGATTTATTAGGTAAAGTCCGTAAAGGAGCCGAACGGTCCAAGGCTGGAGACAAACAGGTATTAAGATCTCCGCCCCAGATCAATGAAAACTCGTTCAAATTCGGAAACTGATTAAATAATGATTTATAAAATTCCGGACAGTCCATATTAGGAGCATAAACATTAACCAAAACTACTTTTTTTATTAAATAGTAAACCACTAACCAATAAAAATCTACCATTCGGATCAGAAAAAATATCCTGTTGTATAAAAGTAACTGAGGAATCTATAAAAATAGAGACGCCTCGAATCTTAGCATTGGAGTTCGAATGAAATTGTTGTCCCTTCCAGAATTTGAAAAAACGTAGTCTGTCCCCCCTCCGTACATGGGTCTCTTGTAAAAATAAAATTTGTGCTTTGAGTCTCCGGAACACTTTAAAAACTTTTTTCCTTTTAATAGGATGATTAAGACCATTAGTATTCCAGGAGACAAAATTAATAATAGACTCCATAAATCCTAAAGTCAACCCACAGCAAGGAGGATTGACGATAGGCTCGACCCACGAACCCAGAGAGGAAACAGAACATACAAAAGATACCGGGAAAAAGGACGCAACGAGTACTTCAATAATGTATATAGCCCAAAGAGAAAAAAACTGAAACGTGAAGCCCCTCCCACCACCCCCACCCCAAAACCCCAAGGCAAAATCTAAAGCAGACCTGCCCGAAAGAAGCAAGCGCTAAAACTACCCCCATGACTTCCGGTATACGCTCCCTAAAAAAAAGGTATAAATATGAAAAAGATCAGCTAATTGTAAAACAGTAAAAAAGTAGAGAAAAAAAGGTAACTCAATTAAAATACACACACAACAGAACAAAAGCCAGAAAATATATATTAAAAAAAACCACAATAAACCCCAAACCCATGAATAAACAAAACAACAAGAAGAAAAAATAAGATTATTACCATAAACTAGTTATAAAAAGCAAAACAAAATAAAATTTAAAAAAACTACAAAATTTAAGGCCACACAGGAAATACGTAAAATGACAATAAGGAAGTAACCACCCAGAATCCCCTGGGAAAAGAAAGAAATGACGCAGCTAAAAAGAAAGTTTAGCAACCATATTAAGAAATCAAAAATAAACTTTTCTGCCCAAATAGGGCACGAAAAAGTTAAAACCAACCAATTCACAGCCTCCGATCAACGGAGATAGTTAAAAAAAAAATAACAATTAAGATGTTGAAGGTGAAAGTTGATCCAGATAACTCTGGGCATCCGATGGAGAATCAAAAAAACGAAGGACTCCATCTGACATGCGAATCCTTAGACGTGCAGGGTACAGCAGCGCTGGTCTTAAATCCATCTTATAGAATTCCGACATCACAGATCTGTAGCGAACCCGTTGGTCCCAGATTGGTTTACTGAAATCTTCCACGAATCGGAACTTAAGATCCGAAAAATCAATGAAACCTTTAGATCGAGCGAATCGAAACAGTCTCTCCTTGTCTTGAAAGTAATGAAAACGTAAAATAACATGCCTAGGTCTATCTGACCTAGACGAGTGTGATGGGACTCTGTGAACATGATCCAGTAGCGGTGGTTGGTCAGGAAATACAGTAGGGAATGCATCTTTTAAAAGTTGAGAAAAATACTTCATGGGGTTGTTAGATTCAACAGCTTCACGCATCCCAATCATTCGTAAATTCTGCCGTCGCATTCTAGATTCTAAGTCAGAGTTTTTAAAAGTCAGAAAGTCAAGTTTCTTCTTCATTACATTAATTGTTTCTTCGATTTTCCCAATCCTAAGCTCACTTTGTTGCGCGGATTTTTGAAGATCAGTTATAGCCGACTGATGTTCCGCAATAGATGTTTGCATCTTATCAATTGAATCGGCAATTTTCTGGAGATTAATTGAGATTTCCGTATGAATCAGGTCCTTAACAGAGATAGCGATTTCCGTACGAATCATCTCCGTAACAGAGGTTGAAATTTCCCTCTGAATTAACTCCGATATAGCTTTCAAAGTCACCGGTGATTCAGTCGGAGGAAAATCCATACCTTTCGGTTTAACCGGAGGTTTACCATCCTTGCCGTTTTTCCCGTTCTTAGACATAGCAGATCTAAGACGCATCCAGTTATCGGAGAGTTCAATTTAATTCAAAGTATAGTAAGAGTTAATACCTTAATGGTTAATTAAAGTATAGCTGATCATAGAGAAAAAAACTCAAGAGGTAATGGAGCGAGTCAAGAACGCGACTTCACTCCATGAGCGCTACCGGAAGTCCCCCCAAGGACTTCTATAAGCTCTTCATGTTTCAACTTATCAAAAGCTTTGGTATAACTGATGAAACTTGGGTACCAGTTTTTTTTGTGTGGGAGGAGGTATTTGGAGGGGGTGTTGATTGTGCCTGTTCTGTTTTTGTATTCTTTTGTGTGGGGAAGTGGGATTTAGGAGTTGATGATCGTGCTGCCTTTCTTTTCTTTCTTGGTTTCATGGCTATACCCAGAAAAGAAGAATTTAAGAGCTGTACACTTTGATAATGAATAAATGAACCTGAAGTGTTTCTGGACCTCTAATAGTGCACTCACAAATCATTCTAAGGATGAAGAATGCATTTCGCGTTCCACTATCTTTAATGAAGCTGTACTGCTCTTGAGTGGTCTCCAGTTTCATGCACTTTCTTCCTCTCATCATGATGATTCATAGCAGGACTTTCACTAACGTGACTCATTAAACTAATTGTGCAGTGTTACTGGCATTCAATTGCTCTAGGTTTTGTTCTTGCAGTGCGATAAATGCTGACTTACTCATTTCCTCGGGTATTTCCCCACTATCATAAACGTATTTCATTCAGCAGATCATTAAATTAGTTTCACTTAAAAGCTGAATGGAGGTTTTTGTTTTCATTTAATAGCAATTTCATATGTTTCTAATTTTTTTAAATAATTAAATTTTAGTTTTTTTAATATTCTCTATGTTTGGAAACTGAAAAAGTTTTGTGATGCATTATGTTGGCTCAGTACAAATACTCTATAGCTCCAATTGTGAACTGCTTTTGCTTAAAGAGTTGCTTGGTGGCAAGACTTAGAAAAAACAGGAGAGAGGGGGAAAAATATTATCTGAAATAAACTACATTAAGAACCTAGTTTGCATCATGTAAATAAAATATACCAGGTGAGTAATAGGGTCCTTTTGCTGTGTGTCATATAGCCCATGTATTCTAATGACAGCAATGTTTTATCATTGCAATTGCCTCCAAAGTTAATAGTTCTACCTGGTTAATAGTTTGATATTGAAACTTAAGTTCTCAATCCATGTCGGCAGTCATCACAGTGATTTGCCTCATTTCTATAATGTTTTTCCTATTTGCACACTTCACCCATGTGGTTGGTTGCATAGCATTATTTAAGTGACCAGATCAAGCTGGATGTTGCTCCCTCTCATCTCCTGCAGTGTCCTCTTCCTCACTTGTACTAAATTGGTAAAAATGCATAGGTCCCTGTCACATGGGCCTCAATGTTGCACAAACAGGTGGCAAGTTATAGTAAGGCCTTGGCTGACCTTCTACTGAATTTCCCACCTCAAAATACGCTGTTAGTCCTTGACACGAAACAAAACTTAAATGGAACCTTGCCTCTTTCTAAGTTGCCGTGGTTTAATAAAGCTTTTCAGTGTGTGATGTGAGGAAATAACTTAAAACTATCAAACTTGATTTCAATAGTTCTCAAAAGTTTAAAAAAAACATTTTAACAAGTGAAACAGATTAAAATAAAATAATCATAAAAAATGTAAATAATAACTACCAAATTTCCAGCTTAGGAATTCGCATTCTGATGATTATGGATTTGATTTTCCTAATCGGAATGGCTGATATAGCATTGCAGCGATGTTTTGGAATTGATGGCCAAAGGCAGTTAGATTGAGCTGAACTCTATAAATCTGTTTCCAAATATATTTTAGAAAGCTATCAAATTAATCTTGTAGGTGAAATTAATATGCAGGCCATCCTCTGATTACAAACGAGTTAAATATCCCCAAGTCTATTTTTTTTGTAAGTCACAAAAAAGTCACATAATATGGTAACCACTCCTCCATGCTATTGTAATGAATACTATAAAAGTATGTAAGTTTGAGAAGTAAGAACAATTACTAAACGTATAGGCAGAGAGGTACCATTTCTACCATATAGGGATGAATATATTATCTAAGTCAGACTTTTGAATTTGATAATATTATGGGATCTCTTGCATATGTAGGATGCCCATACGTTGTGTGTTCTTAACCCAGCAATGGCCTGCACATGATAAATTGCTCATAATTCTGTATTAGTAGATTGAGGTAATTTGGCACTATTCAAACTGAAATGTTTGCTTTGACATTACTGCCTGACGAAAAGCAAAGTATGCAAGTTCATTCCAAGTTTATTATATGATTTCAGTCTGACATGTAGAGCCATCCAAATATTACAATACAATAAATTAAACCAAATCTACTTCTGTTTGTTTCAGTTGCTAGTTGCACATTCCTTGTGTTTTAAGGTTTTAATGTATTAAGCTGCTAATAAGAATCTAGTGTAGAGTATGTTAGTATATTACCAGCAATTACTGGGTTGAATGCATTTTACTTTTGTAGTCCAGTGTGTGTGTGATCTCAAGTCATGAGAGAACAAAGTTCTTGAAGCCTCAGTTTATTTATCCTTTTATGAGGATTGCGATTTTACAGCCAGTCTTTCTTTCAGATGGTTTTCATCAATCCATAATTATCAACATTTCAGCTTGTCTGTAAAATGATCCTATTTTTGGTTACTGTAAATGAAGAATAAAGGTTAAATTTGGATTATCTCTAAATATAGTGAATGACAATTCACAGGAATTTCAGTACAGTTCCATAGGTTCCAGTTATAATAAAGGGTTGTTATTACTAATGTCTCCTGAGCAATTTAAAACAGAAGCAGTAATGAGATTTCAAGGTAGATTGCCTTTACCTGAATGTGAATGCAGCAGCTTATTCAATTTTGGAAGGTAAATGGAGGTAGTGCCTTAAAACTGAAAACTGCTGTTTGGCGTTTTGTGTACTGAGCTGAGCTGTAAAAATATGACTATCGTTTATTACAGAGTTTCTCAAAGTCAGATCGCATGATCCCGAAGAAGCGATAAGGCACGATGTCATTGTATCAATTGTAACTGCTGCTAAAAAGGACCTCTCACTTGTTAATGATCAGCTGCTAAACTTTGTAAGAGAGAGGACTTTAGACAAACGGGTGAGAAGATTTGAGTTTTATCTTTAAAATGCTGTTCTCTTCTGCTTATGTTAACTTTTTTTGGTGGGGATTACATCACTAACTATCCACTGACCCCAAACCTTCTTATTATTACTCTCCATGATGTTTATAGTTTTGAATAGAGTTTGTTTTCCTTTTTTTCCTCTTGTTCATTACTGTTTTCCTTTCTTAATTTTGGGAATTGACGGGGTTCAGCATTCAAACTTTTTGGAATGCCACTTGAAAACTATTGTGCAGCGAACAAGACCTAGAATAAATTACTCCTTGTCTTTGATTTGTTAGCAGATTTATTCTGAGAACCTTGTATGTTTTTTTTATATATCCCTATTAAGAAACTAGAACAAGATGGGAATACAGATTTCCTCAATTGTCAGCTATATAGGCAGTTGTGCTGAATGATAAAGAAGCCAGTATGTATTTATGAGATAGCTGAATAAATACTCTGCCTCAGTTTTCTTCCTACTTAGGGCAGCACAGTGGTATAACTAGCAGAGCCATTGCCTTGTATCGCCGGAGACCCAGGATAAGTCCTGACCTTGGGTACTGTCAGTGGAGTTTACAAGTTCTCCCTGTGATCTCATGAGCTTGTAGACTTACAGTTTAGATTAGATTATGAGGACACACAGTCCTCTTTTATTGTCATTTAGTAATGCATGCATTAAGAAATGATACAATGTTTTTCCAGAATGATATCACAGAAACACATGACAAACCGACTTAAAAACTGACAAAAACCACATAATTATAAAATATAGTTACAACAGTGCAAAGCAATACCGTAATTTGATAAGATCAGACCATGGGCGTGGTAAAAGTCTCAAAGTCTCTCGAAAGTCCCATCATCTCATGCAGACGGTGAACCTCCAGCGCCGCAAACCTGCCGATGCAACATCCTGGAAGCATCTGACCACCGTCCGACTCTGAGTCCGTCCGAAAACTCCGAGTCTCTGACACCGAGCACCATCTCTGCCGAGCGCTTCGACCTCGGCCCCGGCAACAGGCAATAGGCAAAGCTGATGATTTGGGGCCTTCCCCTCCGGAGATTCTCGATTGCACAGTAGCAGCGGCAGCGGAGCGGGCATTCCAGAAGTTTCTCCAGGTGTTCCTCCGCACTTCTCATGGCTGTCTCCATCAAATCAGGATTGTGCATGGCCCCCTAGTTAACACATATCGATATCAATTTGGAACGGTCACGCCGCCATCTTCTCCTCCCTCCCTAGTTTGGTAGGTTGATTGGCCACTGTAAATTACCCTCATCGGTATTAGATTCTGGAGGGGTTAACTAGAAAGTGGAGTGGATATTAATAAATGGGATTAATGTAAAATTAGTGTAAATGAATGAATTATGGTCGGCATGGGCTGAAGACTTTTGTCAATATATCTTACTGCTCATTAGGGCGGCAGTGAAGGTCCTCCATCTCTGGTGGTGTTCAGGGCTTCCTTCATCATGTCATTAGCTTCCTCCTGGTTTTCACCACTGTCAGTCACACAAGTCCCAGATGGATACTCAGGAATACAACTGCACTCAGATGTAGAAGGATTCTTTATCGTTGTTTCTGCAACAGTTTTGTTTTACCAGTCAGAGTTGTTAGCCCTGAGCTGAACCCCTGAACTTAGAGAACCAGAGGACCACTCTTAGACTGGCCTCTACCCTTTGACCTGTTTGGCATGGGTGACCCTATCAAGAGCCAAAGTATGAAGTCCTGACTCCAGCCTTTAAATTGCAAGAAAATGTTTGTGAACCCTTTGCAATTACCTGATTTTTCTGGATTAATTACACACAAAATGTGATATGATCTTCATCTCTCTGGATCATTGAGGCACACATGCCTCCAAACCCAATGACAAGTTTGTCATCCTCTTAGAGGTCAATACATCTATATTACTGCTTATATGATCTTTCATGAAGTTGCCTATTGGGAAAATTTCTTATCACATCCACAGCCTGTCACAGTTTAGCTGACTTTCTGGACTTGCATCGGAATACGGGTGTCTGGAATTGTTATCCAGTCTTATCTTTTTATAGCATAACCTAACACTTGAAGTGAATGCTTGTATACATTGTAATAATCAAAATTGAAGGTTTAAGTTTTTTAAATTAAGGCTCAGACAAGATACTATTCATAAATTTATCCAATTATTCATTGCATTTTATTGCAGTGGCCAATTGTGGAGACTTGCAATTATATTTTTGCTCTGTTCTTCTGTAGAATTGCATGCTATGACTACACCAGACAGATGGGCACACACACAGACACCAACATAGGCATGTACACAGACACAGGCATGAACACAGACACGGACACACAGACAGACGTACGCACACACGATCTTTTAAATCAGCGGTTCTCGACCTTTTTATATCATGGATCCCTAGTAATCACCGAGGGATCAGTTGAACCCAGGTTGGGAACCCTTATTTTAAATAGAATAAAAACATTTATGCTTATTTCATTATTTTCAATTAGAAACCATAGGAACCATAGAAAAACTACAGCACAGAAACAGGCCTTTTGGCCCTTCTTGGCTGTGCCGAACCATTTTCTGCCTAGTCCCACTGACCTGTACACGGACCATATCCCTCCATACACCTCCCATCCATGTATCTGTCCAATTGTTTCTTAAATGTTAAAAAAGAACCAGCATTTACCACCTCGTCTGGCAGCTCATTCCATACTCCCACCACTCTCTGTGTGAAGAAGCCCCCCCCTAATGTTCCCTTTAAACTTTTCCCCCCTCACCCTTAACCCATGTCCTCTGGTTTTTTTCTCCCCTTGCCTCAGTGGAAAAAGCCTGCTTGCATTCACTCTATCTATACCCATCATAATTTTATATACCTCTATCAAATCTCCCCTCATTCTTTTACGCTCCAGGGAATAAAGTCCTAACCTATTCAACCTTTCTCTGTAACTGAGTTTCTCAAGTCCCGGCAACATCCTTGTAAACCTTCTCTGCACTCTTTCAACCTTATTTATATCCTTCCTGTAATTTGGTGACCAAAATTGAACACAATACTCCAGATTCAGCCTCACCAATGCCTTATACAACCTCATCATAACATTCCAGCTCTTATACTCAATACTTTGATTAATAAAGACCAATGTACCAAAAGCTTTCTTTACGACCCTATCTACCTGTGATGCCACTTTTAGGGAATTTTGTATCTGTATTCCCAGATCCCTCTGTTCTACTGCACTCCTCAGTGCCTTACCATTAACCCTGTATGTTCTACCTTGGTTTGTCCTTCCAATGTGCAATACCTCACACTTGACTGTATTAAACTCCATCTGCCATTTTTCAGCCCATTTTTCCAGCTGGTCCAAATCCCTCTGCAGGCTCTGAAAACCTTCCTCACTGTCTACTACACCTCCAATCTTTGTATCATCAGCAAATTTGCTGATCCAATTTACCACATTATCATCCAGATCATTGATATAGATGACAAATAACAATGGACCCAGCACTGATCCTTGTGGCACACCACTAGTCACAGGCCTCCACTCGGAGAAGCAATTCTCTACTACCACTCTTTGGCTTCTACCATTGAGCCAATGTCTAATCCAATTTACCACCTCTCCAAGTATACCTAGTGACTGAATTTTCCTAACTAACCTCCCATGCGGGACCTTGTCAAAGGCCTTACTGAAGTCCATGTAGACAATATCCACTGCCTGTGTTAGAATTGTGTAGAAATAAAAGATATTGTATATCCAGTGGTTTAATTAAGTATTAATAAAGTAATACTTATTTTTCCTCCCCAGTGGAGAGTGAGAAGAGAAGCTATGATGGGTCTGGCACAGATCTATAAAAAGTATTGTCTACAAGCTGAGGCAGGAAAAGAAGCTGCCAAACAGATTTCATGGATTAAGGACAAACTTCTGCATATATACTATCAAAACAGCATTGATGACAAGTACGTGGTAACTTTTGGACATAAATGTAATGCAGGTGATTGTGGCAATTCTAACTATCAAAAAACAAAAGTTATGATTGTACCTGTTTTACAAATATAAAATGCCTGCATTATGCACGTTATGATTTAAATCATTTTCTTGCCATGTTAAGATTAATAATTGGTGACGCTATAGGTCTTTTACATCATGATTTCACTGTTGCAGGAGGATATTCAAATTTATACCATTGAATTACAGCAAATTTTGCAAATCTGAAATGAGAAATCCTGGTAATATATCAAAGACTTCTTTTTTTATTTCTTGTTTATTTTCTGTGGCTTTGTCCAATTATAGCATCTTCTAGTTCTAATGAAACGTGGATAACCTTTTCTGTGTCTAAATACTATATTATCCCGACTTATTTAGACTTTCATTTAATTCCTAAAATTTACCATATTTAAAATATGATGGTAAAATGCTGAACATTTTTTTTGTTCTGTGGTAGTTTTTCAAAGGAGATGTGATCTTGGGTAATATCCTTGCCAATTTGTAGACATGAGAAATTGGCTCTTAGAAGATGAAACTTCCAGCTCCGCTGATACTTAAATAGGAGATTGACTTTGGACCAAGTTACATTGTGAAGTAATCTTAGTGCCGTTACCTTGATTTTTTTTTTTTGCCCTGAATCTTTTTTCCTTGATGTGTATATGCATTTTATTTGTGATAGCTCTGCCTTTCAATCAGTGAACATCAGTGTTTTATTTTTAAGCTTTGTTCCTTTACTGTGGTGATAGAAAATGAAGGAAGTGAGGAGTATTTATTTATGATTGTGCCTCTTATGTTAGTTTCATAACCGCAGCATACTGGCACCATATCAAATGCCTAGTGTGTAGTAGAAGGCTGTGGTTTGTGGATTGCTATTCATAAAGTAGTAAATTTATTTAAAATATATTGATCACAATTGTTTGCCAATTTAGCCATTATCAAATTTTATACCATGCCAGTTACTGTTCCATGTGTAACTGTTATACTTAGTGAGCTTTGATGGACTGACATGTCAGACACCAGACTCCCAAGGCAACAGATGGATAGAGGAGTAGATTCAAGTTTTTTGTTTCAAAGCCTCCTTGTCAGAAATTCTAAAATCCCAAGAGATTGCAGAAGTTCCTAGCCCTTGAGTTAATCTGTTTGTTGGGATTGTATCAAAGCCTGATGTAAATGGTGGGAGGAACACATCACCTCCCAAAATACCCACCCATTAGTTGAGCACCTCCTGACCCATATGCACAGCGTATACAATTCTGACCCTTCAGTACCCAACTTGAGTGGAAGCAAGTACTAAATCCTGAGGACTTTCTGAAAAGACTTTCCCAATATTTGTTGCTATTACATGCCCACTTTTAACTCCCTCCAAAAAGTAGATTAAAAACAATATTTTGATAGGTTAGTTTAAGACCACAAGGAATATTTCCAGTCTTTGGCTTGTTTCTTTTATCTTTGGAACATCTACCCAACAAGCTTGTATATTGGGTGTAATTTGTATAATTCATAAAAATTGCTGTCATCACCCCAGAAAAGAATGTTTACTCTTCTTGCAATAATATTTGTTTTTATAGCCTTGGATGTGTTTACTTTTAGCGTCAAAATATCGTCACTGACAGAAGTAACTTAATATATTTTGAATTGCTATTTTCTGGACTTCATTATTTCTACTCTTAAAGAAATTTTCTATCCTTCCTATTGAATTAGCTGTGTATTTTAAGAAGATATGTTTCACTGTTTGTCTTCCATGTCAGGATGGAACAGTTCTCCTCAGTTTTCTTACATTGCCCGAACAAATGGTTGATATTTGTATTACAGGTCTCTTCTGGCTTGGAGGCTAGTCACTGAGTAGAATTAATTGTAAATTTTACTTAGCTCATGGGCTTAATATTCTTTCCTTTGTCACTAAGATGAATGTTGTTTTCAATTTAAATCATTGATAGTAAATCTCAACAAATTGTCATCATAGATGCAGATTGAACAAATCCCCTAGCTAGCAATAGATTAACATTCTTTCTTAATATCCTATGTTCCCTGAAAAATTATATGCTAAGACTTGGACAAACTATTCAACTAAGAGAGAATGACTGATGACTTCATTAGCCTTTTTAATTTACCCTTAAATGCTTTCTTCCTGTCAGTGACTTACTGTTCTGCTGCCTGTTAGTGGTATTATCCTGTCAAACTTATTCCCCAGGAGGCTAGCCTTCATTTGTTATGTATTTGTGAATAACAGTTTAACCATAAAGTTATTCTATTACAAAATTGCTCCTGATATTTTTTTTCTCCCTTTCCATATACAGGGCAGGTGTGTGATTGATCACATCTTAGTGGTCATACAGTACTGTGCAGTAGCTAGGGTTCCTAAGGCTTTTGCACAGTATTATATGTACCAAATGTTTACCAATATTAACAAAAACTTAAGACTCACAGATATTGCTGTTTCATGGGCAAATAAAGAGAGGATAGTGTAGATGGCTTTCCACCGTGTGCTTCAAATCAAATCAAAATTAACCCACGCAGGAGATGATACAAAAAACAGCCTGCTGTACTTGCAAAAGTCTGAGGCATCTGCAAGTGAGAGAGATTTTATATACCTCAGACTTTTGCATAGAACTGTATCTCCATCACAGCCTTAAACATTTTGCTTTGAATTCTGTGCAAACAAGTTAGATTAATTTACCAGAGATTCTGACAAGATCTTTACATCTTACTGAGTTCTTAGCTGTCCAAGGATCCTACTAGTGCAATTTTAGAATCCTTGGGATAAAGCTGAGGTGCTGCTAAATTTAACAATAGCAATTTATTCCTTGCAGAAAATAAATATGCCTGAAAGCTTGAGTGTGCCTAATCGTAACCAGCTTAGCAGCCCAATAGCAGATCATATGAAGCTCTTAATTACTTTGTTCCAGGACCACGCTGGGGATAGAATATAATTTCTTATTCTTTTTAATGAACATCTTTTCCCTTTGTCCCCTTTTCTGTGTTCACTACCTCTGTAACTTCCCATTCATAGTCTTATACTTCGATTAGATTGTGCGCTCCTTCATTTCCCACGTGTTCCTCTGTATACTACCGTCTTCAATTTTTTTGTTGTCAATGCCAGCAACTTAGTTTATTAAATCTCCTTTTTGTTGATTTCTGACCATCCAACTCTTATTGTTGGAAATAATTCTAAATCACATTTACCATTTCATTTAAAATACTTACTGCTCTTTCCTCAAAGAAACAACCGATGGTTGAAATATGAGCACTTGCCAGAACTTGGGAAGATGGATTAAGCAGACTTTTCATGGAAATTTGACACATCAACAGAGTTTTTCATACTGTAAAACTAATATATAGACCATAAGATATAGGAGCAGAATTAGTTCACTGGGACCATTGAGTCTACTCCACCATTCCATCGTAGCTGACTTTTATCCCCCCTCAACACATTCTCCTGCTTTCTCCCCATAACTCTTCACACCCTGACTAATCAACAACCTATCAACCTCCACTTTAAATACGCCAAATGACTTGGCCTGTACAGCCATAAATTCCATAGATTCACCACCCTCTGGCTAAAGAAATTTATCTTTTATCTCTCTTCTAACTGGATGCCCCTCTATTCTTAGGCTGTTTACTCTGATCCGAGACTCCCCCACTATAGGAAGCATCCTCTCCACATCCACTTTATCTAGGCCTTTCAGTATTTGATAGGTTTCAATACAATACCCCATCCCACCCCCATTCTTCTAAACTCCAGCCCAGAGCCATCAAATGCTCCTCATGTTAACCCTTTCATTATTGGGATCATTCTTGTAATTTCCTCTGGTCCCTCTCCAGTACCAGCATGTCTTTTCTAAGATTAGGGCCCCAGTACTGCTGACATTGTAGTCTGACCAATGCCTTATAAAGCCTCAGCATTATATTCTTGCTTTTATGTTCTAGTCCTCTAGAGATAAATTCACATTGTATTTGCCTTTCTTGCTATTGACTCAACTTGCAAGTTAACCTTTGGGGAATCCTGCACAAGGACTTCTAAGTCCCTTTGCATCTTTTGATTTCTGAATTTTCTCCCTGTTTAGAAAATAGACTATGCCTTTGTTCCATCTACCAAAGTGCATGACCATACATTTCACAACACTATATTCCATCTGCCTCTTCTTTGCCCATTCTCTTGATCTCCCTGCTTCCTCAACACTGCCTGCCCCTCCACCTATTTTCGTATATTGTCTGCAAACTTGACCGCAAAGCCATTAATTCTGTCATCCCAATCATTGACTCATAACATGAAAAGAACTGGTTCCAACACTGACTGCTGTGGAATGCCACTGTTCACTGACAACCAACCAGAAAAGGCTGTCTTTATTTGCTCTCTTTGCCTGCTGGCAGATAACTAATCTTCTATCCATTCTAGTATCTTTCCAGTAATACCATAGGCACTTGTTTGGCTGCCACATGTGCAGCATCATGTCAAAGGCCTTCTGAAAATGATGTAAGCTACATCCACTGGCTCTCCTTTGTCTATCTTGCCTGTTATTTCTTCAAAGAGTTCCAACATATTTGTCAGACAAGATTTCCCCTTAAGGAAACTGTGCTGACTTTGGTCTATTTTATCATGTGCCTCTAAGTACTCTGAAGCCTCATCCTCAGTAATGGATTTCAACACCTTCCCAATCACAGAAGTCAGGCCAACTGGTCTGTAATTTCCTTTCTTTGCCTTCCTCAAGAGTGAATTAACATATGCAATTTTCAAGTCCTCTGCAAATTTATTTTTAAAAGGTCACTACTAATGTCTCCACATTTTCTCCCCATTTAGAAAGTAGTCTATGCTTTTATTCCTTCTGCCAATGTGCAAGACCATGCACTTCCCTACAATATATTTCATCTGTCACTCCTCTGCCCATTCTCTCATCTGTCTAAGTCTTTCTGCATATTCCCTCCTTCATCAATCCTATATCCCTCTCCACCTATCTTCATATCGTCCCCAAACTTGGCTGCAAATACAGTATAGGATGTCACATGTTGGTGTTACCTATAAATTATTTAGACCTTTCTTCAAATTCACTGCCCCACATCCCCACATGCCTTCTTTTCTAAAATATCATGCATTCCATTTAGGGTGACTATCTTTCTAAAATTTACTTTTAAACAAGTCATGTTTGGAATTCTACATTTTAATTGTTAATGCCAACCTGTGGATCCCTGTTTTCAGGGCTGCCTTTATTCTCAGATTACTTGGTTAATATCCAGGGAACATCAAAGCTGTTGTAGAATTAGCCTCCTTTCTACCAGTTCCATCAGCATTTCAATTGTGGGTACCACTGCCAGAAAACAACAAATTTCACAACATATGCCAGTGATATCAAACCTGATTATAGTTTTGAAAACTGAGAAACAACTGTTATTTTGAATGTCTACATCCTGAAATCACTAAAAGTTAATTGATATGTACAAAAGGAATATGAAAGGAATTTGTTCAAACCTAGTCATTTTTACAAGTGATTTTTCAGTACGGTTCCTCATAATAAATACAATATAAGAAATTGGAGCAGCATTGACTCACATTTTGCCATTTGAGTCTACTTCACTGTTTAGTGAGATCATGGTTCATCTGATCGATTCCTGACTAGCCTCAAATAAACTTAACTCCCCTATTATTCAAAATGTCATAGAGCATGGGAACAGGCTTTTCAGCTCATCAATTCTGCAAGATGATGTAATTCTACCAATCTTATGCCAATCATTGTATTCTCCATACTTCCCTTAACTCCTCACGTAGTCTACCACTAACTTGCACACCAAGGGCAATTTACAGTTGTAATTAGCATACAAACCTGCCCATATTCTACCCATGAAAGGAAACTAGAGCATTTGGAGGAAACCTATGCAGTCACAGGAAAAGCTGGCTATGTCTGCTCAGGCAGCACCAGAGGTCAGGATTGAACCCAATCACTGTGGCAGCAACTCTACTAGCTATGCCACTGTGCCATTCCATTTGTCTGCCTTTGCCTATTATGGGTATGGAAACTTAAAAGCTATAGTGATCTGGAATAGAAGTTTTAAAACATTCACAGCAATTTGAGAAATGTGATTGCTCCTCTCTGAGTGTTGAGTGTTAAGTGGCTGTCACCTTAACCTATGATTAAGCTTGAGAAGCCCTGTCAGATTCTTGTGTGTTTTAATATGGTTACAGCTTGGTTTTCTACAACTCCTGATAATTCAATCTTTTTTTCCTCCATGGACCATGAAAAAAACCCCTTCTGTCTTCTCCTATCATTTTGGATCTTCCCTCCCCCTCCCACTTCCAAATCTCTTACTAGCTCTTCCTTCCGTTAGTCCTGACGAAGGGTCTCGGCCCGAAACGTCAACTGTACCTCTTCCTAGAGATGCTGCCTGGCCTGCTGCATTCACCAGCAACTTTGATGTGTGTTGCTTGAATTTCCAGCACCTGCAGAATTCCTCGTGTTTGTGTTTTTCTGTATGCCTATAGTTCCTATGTATATTCCATGCATTGTAAGTGCAGCACCTATTTGCAATAATTTTTATCAAGATCATATAAAAAAAAGAAATTGAATTTGGGAGTTTGCAAAATCTTGTAGTTTATCTTTTTATCTTTTCATTTACATCTTTATTGCAGAATCATTCAGAATTTTAATGGAGATTTACTTTTATTAAATCTACAGGTCAACTTATTATCTAAAGCTTTACAAAGTTACATTTAATATTTATCAGAATTTAGTTCCATGCCTCTGCAAGTGACTAGATTTTAAGAATGCCTTGCACAGTAAAGATTGAGAAATAATCCTTGGTATCCAAAAGGAATTTGAGGGAAAATTTCAATCTTAAAAGACATGCTTGGCACTGAAATTCTTCAGCCCGCTATTTTATAGGGTTCCAAATTTTACCAGTAATTGATACACTGGGTTAATCATTTAATTTTTAAAAATGCAAACTCTTTGAAGATAGAAGTTTAAAGCAGTTGACCTGCTTTGCTTCAACATGTATGTCTGTTTTAGCTATTCAGTGTAATCTGCACACATGAGATTCTGCAGATGTTCCAAATCTTGACCAACAGAAACAAAATGTAGGAGGAGCCCAGTAAGCAAATCAGAGAGCATATTTGGATCTCTTAGTGGGTACCCATTTCAATTTGACTTCCCATTCTGACATGTGTGTCCACGGTCTCCCCTACTGCCACGATGAGACCAAGCTCAGGGTGAAGGAACAACACCTCATATTCTGTCTGGATTGCCTCCAACCTGATGCCATGAATGCTGATTTCCCAAGCTTCCAGTCATCACACCTTCCTCTCCCCTTCTCTTTTTCTATCCCCATTCTGGCAACCCTTTCTATCCTCCTTTTCTCATTTGCCCATCACCCCTTTCCCTTTCTATGGTCCACTGTCCTCTCCTATTCTTCCTTCTCCTTCAGCCCTTTATCTCTTCCACCTATTACCACCCAGCTTCTTACTTCATCCCATCTCCCCAACCACCTTCCCCCTCACTTGATCTCATCTATCATTGCCTGCTTGTACTCCTTCCCGTCCTCCCACCTACTTCTGCCCCCTTCCTTTCCAGTCCTGATGAATGGTCTAAGCTCAAAACCAAGACTGCTTAATGCCCCTCCATAGTTGCTGCCTGACTTGCTGAGTTCCTCAGCTCTTTGTGCGTGTTGCTCAGTGTAATCTACGTGCACCATATTATCATAAACTGCTCTTTTGCTTAGCATATACTGTATATGATCTCTTTGATTAGCTCTGTACACTGTGGTATTCAAAAAGAGTAAAAAAAAATGGGACAATCCTTTGCTTATAGATGAAAGGACACAATGTCTATTTTTGTGTGAATACAATCAATTTTGAAGGGTTTACAGTATACTTAGCCATGTAAATTTACCCCCGAGTTGTAAGAGTGACCTCTGGTGTGCACTGTAGTCACTATGTGGTTGTTTGCAACATTAAATAGTTTGCAGAAGTAACTGCTGTTTTGAAAGTCTTAAATTTTTCATTAAAATAACATATTTGAACAGTAACAGCTGCTACATACTGCAGTATTTTAAAAACCAAACCAATGCTTTTGAATTCTGACTTGCAGATTACTTGTTGAACGGATATTTGCACAGTATATGGTGCCTCACAACTTGGAGACTACAGAAAGGATGAAGTGTTTGTATTATCTTTATGCAACCCTGGACACCAATGCTGTGAAGTATGTTTTAAAATTGTTTTAACTGAACTCCCAAGTGTATGATTCTGAATTATTCACTATTGTCTCTTTGTTTTCTTGAAAAATTAGTCAAGAGTAATGTTCCCTTTACACAAATATGCAATTATATAATACTAATTAAAGTTTAAGCATATTAAACACAGCCTTATGGCTTCAGGTATGATAATGTTTTTACCTTCATAACAAGCATTGCATGGATTGCTGAAGTGTGGCACTCCAGCTGTCCTATGGAAATTAGCACTGAAGTAAAAAGATCTATGCTCCTATACCTAAAGGATTTAACTTCCTGCTTCAGAAGCAGTTAGCCTTAATATAGAGTTTGTTATAACTACTGCCAGAACAATTTGGAAAACCCTGAATTATAGAAGTAACTTAGCTATAAAATTCTTTTGACTAATTATTCATGGATACTGTCAGCTTTCTAAAAAACTGAACTGAAATCATCCAACTGCATCATCTAAAATTTTCCTTTATTTAAATTGCAAATTTTGTTCTATTCAAGACATGTCAATTGTTGGAACTGTTCAGCTGTACTCAGAGCAAAGTGTTAAAATCCACAGTGAAAATGATATGTTGTGGTGATTTTACTTCCATCATCATAGGGAATTATGGGCCACTGCTCAGAAATGATAGCTACTCTGAGATTTGTTATTTTGATGTTTTTTTACCTGACTCTATAGAGGTTCATGAGAAGTCACCAGCAAGAAAGAATTCCATTTCTCTAAGTACAGGACCTCCCCAGGTCACAATAGGGTTCTGTTCCCAACAACAGTTTATAATCTAAATATATTGTGCGTTGGAAATACAGCTGCCTGGCTAATGTGCAATCAGTCTAGGGTGTTTAACTCAACCATTCATATTTCTTAGTCATGTCTCCTGCTCAAGTTCAGGCTTCTGAAACTCCGATGGTACTACCAAGCTTTCCTGCCCATCCCCAAGCTCCCAATGTTGCGGGTCTTTTCCTTCCTCCCCTGTCACCATTCCCACCATGGCTTCCTCTCTTTCCCACCCTCTGACCTCATATCCTACTCCTAGCCCCGCACCACTCTCCCACCCCTCTCCTTGCCTTGCCTACAACCCCTACTAGGTCTTGGACAGTCCAACCCACCTACCCCTAAGGGCAGTGTCATTATAGTATGGCAAACTAACCTCTACCTTGCAGGGGTCAGACAGCAGCTCTCGGATACTCTCACACCTACCCTGAACCATGACCCCCACCCACCAATAAACATCAGACACTACTCCTGCACTGTCACAAATGTCATCACTTTCAGAGAGCTCCCCTGCACAGCCTCAAATCTATCATGCCCTAATCCTTAACTCTTAGTCAAGATATATAAACAAGTCTGTCTTTGTTCCTGCCTACACTTGTCCCTCCTCTGCAAATTCTGCCTGCTGCTATGAAATTCCCACCGATAGCCACATTTCCTCTTCACCCCTTTCCAACTTCCACAGTAACCACTTCCTCTGACTCTCTGGTCCACTCATGCCTCCCCCACCAATCCTTTTATTACATCTGTCACTTTCCCTGCCATACTTGAAAGTCGTCTTACACCTGCCTCACCTACATCCAGGGATCTGAACAGCTCTTCAGCATGGAGCAAGTATTCACATGCTCTTCACCAGCCTCATTTACTCCATTTGCTGCTCCTGATGTGGCATCCTGTACATTGGCAAGTACAAATGCATACTACAGACTGTGCATAAGTTGGAGTATTGTGTTCATTTCTGGTCACCTCATTATAGAATAGATGTGGTGTGGAAGTTTTAGAGAAGATTTACCAGGATACTGCCTGGATTAGACAGCATGTCTTATCAGGATAGGCTGAGCAAGCTATGGCTCTACTCTTTGGAGCAAAGGAGATTGTGAGGTGACTTGACAGGGTGTGCAAGATGATGAGAGACATTGGATAGAATAGACAGGCAGAGATTTTTTCCCAGGGCAGAAATGGTTAATATGGGGGGTGGGAGGTAAATATAAAGTGCTTGGAGGAAAATAAGGGGGTTGGATCTACAGCGGGGGGGGGGGGTGTGTTTCACAGTTTGGTAGTATGTGGAAAGCAGTGCCAGGAGTGATGGTAGAGGCAGGTTCATTAGGGGCATTTAAGAGACTCTTACATAGGCACGTGGATGAAAGAAAAATAAAGGGCTCTGTGGGAGGGAAGGGTTAGATTGATTTTAGAGGAGGTTAAATTGTTGGGTGGCACAACGTCATGGGCTGAAGGACCTGTACTGTTCTGTGTTCCTACATTGGCCTTGTTAGCCACCTCAGAGCACACAAGAGAGAAGTGGAAGCAAATCATCCTCAATCTGAGGAACTACTTCAGAAGAAGTTGTATTCTGTCGCTGACAAAGCCAGATTAACTAGTGAACAGAGCCTGTTTAAAAAATAGAAAAGACAGGAACAGCAACAGCTTCTCCCATTAAGAGCCTGAGAATTGCTTCAGAAAAAATTAATGAATGGAGGATATTTTAATATAAATTAAAGTGCTTAAATGATCACCAAGTGTGATTGATAGGGAGAAATGAGTGAAATTTTCTATGACTGGCTTTAACATTGACACTAGAGGTGACATTACTTTTATTCCTTTTATGCCTGTGATGTGCTTATTGCATATGTGATGGAAAGTTTGAGCGAAGATCTTAAAGAACGGGCGAATTTTACAGAAGAAATTTCTCATTCTTGCCTCCAGCGATATCAGTATGAGAATTGCCCCAGTTACTTTTGCTGCAGTGAATGGTAATTTCATGCAACTGGACAAGAAATACAACAGAAGATGATATGAATGCCAATTTTAGTATTTCCAAGGAGATAGCGGGAACAAGAAAATCATATTAGAAGATATAGGAGCAGGAGTAGGCCATCTAGCACATCGAGTCTGCTCTGCCATTCAATACGATCATGGCTGATCTGGCCATGGACTCATCTCCACCTTACCTGCCCTTTCCCCATGACCTTTGATTCTCCTACTATGCAAAAATCTATCAACCTTGTCTTAAATGTAATTACTGAGGTAGCCTCCACTGCTTCATTTGGGCAGAGAATTCCACAGATTCACCACTCTGGGAAAAACAGTTCCTCTTCATCTCCGTCCTAAATCTACTTCCCTGAACCTTGAGGCTATGTCTCTTAGTTCTAGTCTCACTTACCAGTGGAAACAACTTTCCTGCCTTTATCTTATCTATCCCTTTCATGATTTTATATGTTTCTGTAAGATGTCCTCTCATTGTTCTGAATTCCAGCAAGTATAGTCCCAAGGGACTCAATCTCTCCTCATAATCTAACCCCCTCATCTCTGGAATCAACCTGCTGAACCTCCAATTATGGCCATAATTGTTAGAATGTAATTTGTGAGTTATACTAAAAATCTATGATATACTGGGTAAAAACTTGATTGGATAAATTTAAGCTCTGCTTTGCTGAAAAGATTGTCACAGACTTGAGAGCTACCAATGTGATCAAATACCAATAACTGATTAATAACATTTTTCTGGGCCTATGGCATCACAGAAGGATATAACAAATTCTGCAGTATTTCTGTAGTGGACTTGAAATTATAATGAATCCAATGGTAGTTTGAAATTGGCTACTAATGTCCTTGCTTTTTATTTCAACTTTTAACAGGGCATTAAATGAAATGTGGAAGTGTCAAAACATGCTGAGACATCATGTACGCGATTTGCTTGATTTGCACAAACAACAAAAAGTAAGTATGTTTTTCCACTCTGTGTGCAGGAACTGAGATGAAAATGTTATCTATGATACCAGGAGACTGTGCTAATCATGAAATGAGCAATTGATTTTTTAATATATTTTTGGGTTAAGAACTCTGGAACAGTTGAAGCTTGCCTTTGTATTAGTTCCTGACAGATGAAACTTAGCCATAAGTTGCAATACTGCTATGCTAATTCTATTTCAGTTTTGTGCTGGTTGACTTACAAATATAAATTTGTGCATTGTGCTGTACTTATGCATAAGGTTCCAACTTTACACATCAGGTCATCCTTGACATTGAATAAATAACAATTTAGTTTTTTATTCATCAAAAATTTAAATCTCAGTTCCCTGAGCATTAGTGTAATGTAACTGAACTTGCAATGCCAACCAACATTGCAGATGTTCAAGTCAAATTTATTGTCGTTTAACTGTATACATGTGTACCACCAAATAAAACATTCCGCTGGATCATGGTGCACAACACAGCACGTATAACTCACAACACCTAGTAATGTTACCATAAATAAACAAATAATAAAATATATTCCAGAAGATGTTTGGCATTATGGATTGGAAGGTAATGGTAGAGAATCTTCAGGAGCGTTCTGTCTTTATCTTCAGGAGAATACATAAGGGTTCATAAGAATTATCTGTAATCTGATTATTTTTCTGTTAGTCAGGAGTGTAGGGAGATTGATTAACATGAACATTTATTTATTGCCTTTCCCATGCAGTTACAAAGATACAGAATCAGAATGTCCCACATCCAAAAGCTATTTTTGAAGGCCTTAAATTATCAGTTATCAGTGTATGTAACGTTATTTGGCAAGATAGTTCCCAGGTGTTAATAAAAGAGATTGCCTTGCCATTTTCCAATACAAATCTCTTTATAGTGCTGCATCCGGTTGTGAATTGCCAGCTGTGTTCTTAACAGAAATTGGTGTCTGTTTGATTATCTGGAAGGTTACATGTAAACATTTTATTTGAGGACTGGTTGCCTTTTTGAATTAACTAGCTCTACCCCATCCCATGTGTGCAAACCTGTAACTAACTTCTTATTTGAAAACTTACTTTTAAAATTAGTGTAAATTCAGATTTCTGTTAATTGTCTTTCACAACCCAGTGAGCCCTATATTGTAATAGAATGCCACAGAGATTTACCTCTGATTCTTTGAAGAGCAAGCCTTGTGTAGAAAGAGAGATGAAGTAGACTGTCATTTCTCCCTTGAGTTTAGAAAAATTAGAGTTGATCTTATTGATATGTATGAAATTCTTTTAGGGCTGACAGGGAGTATACAAGGATGATGCTTTCTCTGGCTAGAGGCCCTTATAATAGGGGGTCAACTGTTCAAGACCAGGTGAAATATATTTGCTCAGAACGTAGTGAATCTTTGGATTTCCCTATGCAAGAGGACTGTGGATTATCACAGTCAGTGCTGAGTGTCATTGGCTCATTTGTTGAGTGTATCAAGACAGAGATTAATGGATTTTTGCATATGAAAATAATCAGAGAATGAAGGCATATGGAGCTGCTGTAAGAAAGTGGCTTTAAACTGAAGGATTAGTTGTGATCTATGGAGCAGGTATATGGGGCTAAATGGCTGACTCATGTTATTTTCTTTTGTATTGAAAGAAGTATAGCTTTGACAATATTGAAGTACATGAGATGTCTCAATTTTGAGAAGTATTCTAACTGAAGTTACTGTATTAGTTATTTATGGATGCTTGATTCCTTATCTCTAGGGATTATTTGAGACATTTTGCTAAGTTATACTTCAATGTATCCCTGTTTTGTACCACATGAAGTCTTTAAATTACTTTAGAGAGAGCAAGGCAGGGAGAAAATCCTTTGAAACTACAGAAGTTGCATATATAGTTTTTTTTTAAATCCTCAAATGTATTCTATGTAAAATTAAAATACAGGGATTCCAGTTAATTGGGCCATTCATTAGTTGGGCAGCTGCTTATTTGGGACACCTCTTGAAGAGCAAAAACTAATCAAGAAAATAGCCAGGATTCCCTTCGTTTGTTTCCGACACCTGGACTTAGAATCTATGTTTCTTCAAGCATGCATTCAACTACTGTATGTTCTGAGTTTTTGCCTTACCTCAGCAGGTAACTGAGACATCTAATGGAATACAGCCTTTTAGGGGCATGAAGCAGGAAAACAGGGAAGACTTAATACATACGGAGTTACAAGGCTCTCATGAGACCACATCTTTTAATTCAGAGAAGGTTTACCAGGTTGATCTGAGCAATAGAGAAACTCTTGTGATAAAATGTTTGTACAAATAGGCCTATTCTCCTCTAAATTTGAAAGAATGTGAGCGCGCGTTTCCTTTGGTCTTGATAGTATATGTGCTGAGGTGATGCTTCATTCATAGGAGAATTTAGGATCCAAGTGCATAGTATGAGAATAATAGGATGCCTGTTTAAGATTTGAGACGAGGAAGACTTCCTTGTCTTAAAAGGTTGTGAATTATTTAGATTCCATGTTTCAGAAACTGTGGAGGCAGAACCCATGAATATATTCAAAACAAAGATTAGAGTTTTTAAATCAGTAAGGGAATCAAGGGTTGAATGTGGGGAAACTGGATTTGAGGAAAGTTGGATAGGTCATAAACTTATTGAATAGTGAAGCAAGCCTATTTCTGTTCCTACATTTTGTGGACTTGGTGCTATATCTTGTGGTTCTACAGTCTTCCCTATTTCTTGCTTTGTAATAAAAGGAGGAATAGTTTACCCCCCCCCCACTAACCTTTCCTCACCTGCTTATTCTGCTTGCTACATAATGGCATTTGGTTAATCAGTTCTGAGTATGCCCCCCCCCGCCCTTCCCACCACCCATAGATTTTACAATACCTATATTCCAATTAATGTTAGTAGTTGAAATTCCCAACTATTACTGCCCTAACATTTTTGGTCCAATTTGGTACTTGCTCCAATTTGGTACTTCACTGAGCTTGCTCAACTTCCATTTGATGTTCCTTTTATCAATCATCCCATCACAAAACTTTAATACGTTCTTTAACTACTATTGCCACAGTCCATACCTTTCTCATATACAACATGATTCTCATGTACCAGCCTCGTACTCAAAGACATTTAAGTGCCATTTCTGTTGTGCTTCATAATAGCTAAACTATCATTCTTCCTTATGTCTACCAATGCTTCATTTCCCTTTTTACTCAACACTTTGCATTTATTTATATCTCAGTGAGCACATTTAGAAATGGCCTATTATTGAATGTTTCATTTCTTCTCTATCTTCCAGTTCTCTCTTGAATTCCTATCAGCTTCCTATCCCCGTATAACATTACTTTAAATCCTTCCCAACACACTAGAAAACTTGTCCACAAGAATATTGTTCCAGGCCTTGTTGCATTGCAACCAATACTTCAATTTTACCTCTATTTTCAATTTTACCGCCACATTTGTATTGTGCCTTTCATTTGAATTAATATTTGAAAGTTGCAATGCAGATAGCATTGTGACAGTCATGTAATCTTAAATTCTGGATTTGTGTATGCTCTGAAATGGACTTGACATTTCTTTGATGAAGACAACATTTCATTTCTTGCACGAGTTTAATCTAGAAGTATAATCCCTGGCTGGTTTACTAAATGTTGCTTCAAACTGGAAACAGTTAACACAGGGAATACAGTAGCTGCCTGGTCAGTCCTCTCTTACTAAACTGCAGGTTCTCTTTACGGGTGCTTTTTGCCTGCAGGAGGACACAATGCAATGGAGTTGCCCCATCAGCATTTTCCTTTACTTCCAAGATAAGAGTGGTATTGTTGCAGGAATGTGAACACTTCCAAGTTTCCTGTGGGTCCTAAATGCACTGTTGTCATTGGTTATATATTATTTTGGGGTCACAAGTGACTGCAGCAAAGAATAAACTGTTGGAAAAACTCAGCAGGTTGAGCAGCAACTGTGGGGGCAACATTTCAGATTGAGACTCTGCATCAGAAAGTTTGACAGTCTCTGTCGTGGCCTAGAAGGGAATGGTCAGCATATATTGAACATAGAACAATACGGTACGTGAACAGATCCTTTGGATTTGCGAATGATCTATATTCCCTGAATATTCATGTATCCACTTAACCTCTGAACAGCTATTATCGTATCTGCTTTTGCCACTCCCAGACAGCCTGTTTCTGGCACCAACTACAATGTGCCCCACACATCGCCCTTAAACATCCCCCTCTCACCTTAAATGCATATCCTCTAGTGTTTGACATTTCTACTCTGTGGGTGAAAAAGATTTTGATTGCCTACCCTGTATATGCTTCTATGCCAAATATGGTTATTCTTTTAATTCAATAATTTAAACATTTTAGGTCACTTGTATTTTGAATTGAAAGGTCTTTTGTATGCATTTTTTGGCCATGAAAATTTAAATAGGATCCAAGAGGCTAAAGGTCTGTGGTTGCTGGTTGTGAACCCAAAAGTAGCCTGAGAAAGTAAGTTTTACGGAGCTGGGTTGTCCTGGATGCAGCTGACTGCCTGGACCTATCACCTGTGATCCCTGCCAGCCTGGATTTACATTTCCTGAATGCAGACAGAACTGCTCAGGCTAACTCTTTGCACCTAAGAGTGATTGTACAAGGCAGAAGAGCATTTGAAAAATGTACATATCTCAGGTAACGTGGTATTGAGACCCAGATCCCAGACAACCTTTAACAAGTTGTTTCTATCAGAAACTTGTGATCAGTTTAAAAAAAATCTGACACAGACATTTCTTAATAAGTAACACACATAAAATGCTGGAGAAACTCAGCAGGTCAGGCAGCATCTATGCAATTAATAAGTTATTGATATGTAAATCATATTACTAAAGATGTAAAGTTTGAGCATTTTGAATTATTTTTTAGTATTGTAATTGTCAAAATACTCAAGCATGCAAACAGCATGTGCCTTTTTCTGCAGGGTGGGGTGAAATTCAAATGACTAGAACTTTGATTAATGTGACAGTCCTCCCAGGCTTTAAAGCTCATGGGCTGGATGTCAGGTACATCCAGGTGCTCTCTTCATATCAGTGTTCTACTGTCAGATCCAGTAGAGAGTCCCGTAGTAAAGCTTGCATAGGCATTTGACCTTTAGGACAGTTTTGGTCATATGGTGTTTCAATGCATATTCATTGAGGTTCTAGATGTACTAAGCTAATGGCTGTAGCCGGTGGTTAGCTGCAAGTTGGTGCAATTTAGCCCATTACAATTTTTTCATCACTTATTCTGAAATTAATCTTATGAATCAGCCAACCAATTTCTCAGATTACGGTGCTGGTTTTTGTGTACAGTATTTAATATTTCAGTAATATTTGAATAATATAAATATATTGTTTGATTAAGCATTCCTTGTTTACATGATGTAGTGCAGGTTACATATAAAAATACGTGAATGGCATATGTCATCATGCCACCACATCATAACTGCTTGCCTCACTTAAAGTAAAAACAAAACTAAGACGCACAGTCCCGGTTCCATGTTTTCTTTTCAATTAGTTTTGTTTTGGAGTTAGAGAAACGTAACAGTAATGATGAAGCTTTAAATGAACCCATGACAGCTACCTACCTGCTGAAGCACAGGAAGACATTAGAGTTTTTTTTAAAAAAGCACCGCAGCATGGGTCATTTTGAAAGGTGGGAGAGAAAAATGGTCGAGTTTTTAAAAAAAAATTCACATAAACAGTGAATATTGAGTGAAGATAATCATCAATTAAAAAAAACCAAACATAACTGGGAATAGGAAAAAAGGAAATAGTCAATGAGAAGCGAGTGCATTGGGTTTAAAGGCAAACAGTTTGCTTAGAAGCTTAACTGCTCCAGTCAAGCCAAGCTGAAATGACCTTTGCTGATACTGTGAAAGTAATGCAGGAACATTTAGAACCGAAACCATTCTTAATTGCACAATGCTTTGGGTTTCATAAGTGAAATCAGAAGGATTTCAGTGCATGTGGCTGAAATGAAGAAGTTGTCTGAGCATTGTCAGTTCAGTGATGGCTTAATAATGTACTAAGAGATTGTTTAGTTTGTAGAATCTTTCAAGAAAGTATTCAAAAATGGCTCCTAACTGAAGCACAACTCACATTTAAAATGGAAACCACAGCCAGAGATGGAATTGTGCTGCAGTCAGGAATGAAAGTGAGCCTGAACAAAATGCATCATCATCTAAACAGAAACTGGCCTGGCCAAACAGATTGTGTTACTGTCATGGCAGGAACTTGTACAACAAACCAACACAGGTTTAAAGGTGAAACTTGCAGAAAATGCAATAAAGGACACATACTGTACAAAGAACGTATTGGACAGACAAAAATAAATAGACTACCTAGGAAAGAGATAAAGATGAGAAGTCAAGTTGCAGTTTCAAAAAGAGCACTAATCTGTTGAAGAAAAATCTGATAATGATGAGAGTGACACAGGATGGGTCCTTTGGGATTTAAATGTGAAAACTAATATGAGACAAGCAATATGGCTTACACCAGAAGTGAACAACAAATTAATCAAAATAGAATTGGACACAGGCTCAGCTGTTTAGTCATTCCACAAAATGTATTTGAATAGCATTTCAAAGATACTGAACTGAAGCCAGCAGATACTGAAACCAGTTAGAGTTAGGTGGGGGGAAGGGAGGAAGAAACATAGGTGAAACTGGGAGGGGAAGGGTGATGTAAAGAGCTGAGAAGTTGGTGAAAGAGATACAGGGCTGGAGAAGGGGGAATCTGATAGGGGAAGAGAGAAAGCCATGGAAGAAAGAAAAAAAAAATGGGAGAAGCTCCAGAGGGAGATGATGGGCATAGGTGAAGAGATAAGGTAAGAGGGGGAAAAGGGGATGGGGAATAGAGAAGAAGAGGCTATTACCAGAAGTTTGAGGAGTCAATATTCATGCCATCAGGTTGGAGGCTACCCAGATGGAATATAAGGTGTTGCTCCTCCAACCTGAGAGTGGCCTCTTTGCGACAGTAGAGGAGGCTATGGATGGACATGTCGGAATGGGAATAGGAAGTGGAATTAAAATGGGTGGCCACTGGGAGATTCTGCTTTTTCTGATGGATGGAGCGTAGGTGCAAATGGAGAAAAGGGAACTCCTGTGGGAATGACATTTATACAGTGAAACATAACAACCAACAAGCCACATTGGGTTTGTATATGGTAAAAACAGGAGGACCAGCATTGGGGGTCATGAGTGGCTGAGACAACTGCAATTTGGTTGGAGATCCATTCACAATTTGCATGCCACATCCTCTGCAATAAAGTCAACTGAAAGCGAATTAAGAAAGGTACTAGATGATGCCACGCCCATGTTCAAGGGTGACATTAGAAAACTTGAACATATCAAAGGTAAAATAATGTTAAATGAAATGCCACATCCAAGTTTTACAAAGCGCATGAGGTTCCTTATACGATCTGTAGTAAAGTAGCCAGTGAGGTAGGTTGCATGGCATCTGAAGTAATTCTTTCCAAGGTTTAGTGGAGCCTTGAAGATGGGTCTGTCAGAATCTGTGGCGACTTTAAGGTCACAATCAACCCAGTACTGAAAGTAGATCAATACCCTCTGCTCAGGTATAGAGGATATGTTTGCAAATCTTTCTGGAGGAAAACACTTCAGCAAAGTGGAGTTAGCTGAGACCTACCTACAAATGGAGATGGAAGAGTGGTCCAAAGAATTTCTCACCATAAATACTCACAAAGGACATTATCACTATAATGGGCTTATTTTTGCAGTAGCATCTGCACCTGCTCTCTGGTAGAGAGCTATGAGCCGGGTGCTGCAAGGCTGCCCAGGCATGGATGACTTCATTGTTATCAATAAAGATGACAAGGAACATCTCCAAAATCTCAAGACAGTGTTAAACAGATAAGATTATGGGCTTAGAGCATGATGCAACAATTGTGAATTCTTAAAACCAAGCATCACTTACTGTGGTCACAAGTATTCCACAAATGTGCTGAGAAAATTCAAGCAGTGGCGGATGCCCCAAGGACAAAGGGTATGTCACAGCTGTGGTCCTTTTTAGAGTTTGTCAATGACCATAACAGGTTCATGCCAAACCTGGCTACTGTGCTTCACCCCTTGAACTCAGTATTATTGATTGGGAAGAAATGGCAATGGACAATACAGTGTGTGATGGCTTTCCAAAAGGCAAAGGAATTGTTGATGTCAGACACTGTACTTACACATTATGATCCACATCGTCCAGTGAAACTTCCCTGTGACACCTCGCCTTATGTTATAGGTGCAGTTATGTCATGTGGTTGGAGGGATGGAAGTGAATGTTCCGTAGTCTTTGCATCACCTTCCCTCACTGCTGCAGAGAAATATTACACACTGACAGAGAGCCCTTGAGTCTGCTTTGGGTGTTTAACATATCAACCAGTACTTTTATGGGAGAGAGTTTACCCTTGTTACTGATCATCAACCACTAGTGTTCATTTTCAATCCCCAAAAGGGTGTTCCACTGACGGCAGCAGCACGAATGCACAGATGGGCTCTTTCTTGGAGGACACAATTACAAGAGGACAACTTATAGAAATGCTGATGGATTTTCCACTTACCCTTGGAAAATTAATTACCTGAAAAGTTTTCAAAAAGGACCCTCCTGTACATATCCTCCCTAATGTAAATTGAAAATTTCCCTATTACAGCAGAGATGATCTAAAGGGAAACCAGGAAATATCCCACACTGTCTCACATCTACATAGCCACCCAGTCCAGCAGCATCTCCAGGATCACCATTTTTACCAGCAGTGGTTTGAACTTGACCTTGATAGAGGTTGCCTTATGTGGAGATTGAGAGGAGATCTTATTAGCAAAGCTGAGAGCTGAGGTATTGAAGGAGCTATATGCTGGTCATCTAGGCATGTTCTAAATGAAGCATTGGCTCAGAGCTTTGTCTGGTGGCCTGAGATAGATCAGCTGATCAAACAGCTTGCCATGCACTGTTCAGCATGCTAATACATTCAGAAAAGAGTTGTTCAGAGCTCTCAGAACCACTTTCTCTATTCCCAGAGTCAACTTCTACAACCGCCACAGAACCCAAGATTGTTTCACAGCCAGAAGTTTCACCTGCCAAGCAGAGTGACTTCCCTTTGTCAGGATGGATGTTATTCCACTAGAATAAGAAAGTCATATGTCACTAGAGAGCAGTACATTACATATTTGAGTTACATTCTATGTTGAGTTGGAGTTTGTACATAAGTGGGGAGGAGTGTTGTGAATTTAATATTTTGGTAATGTTTGAGTAATATTGTAAATTGATTAAGCATGCTTTGTTTACATAATGCATTCTGGGTTTTATATATAAAAATACATGAATGGCATATGTCATCACGCCACCATGTCATACATTCATGTCTCGCTTAAGGTAAAAACAAAACTAAGACGTGCATTTCTGGCTCCGTGTTTTTCTTTCAATTAGTTTTATGTTTTGAATTTACAAAAACATAAGTTTCCAATTTATTAGTTGATATTGAGCAAGTATATGTTGTTTCAATAAACATTTGGTTAATTGAACTGTGTGCTTCCTTAAAAATGTGATTACTGGGTAAAAATCTAGGGGTTTGATTGTTAAATATGTTGTAATTGTATATGTAAGTGTATTAATTTTTTATCTTTAAATTCCAGTCTGATCCCACTGATAAAGCCATATTCTCAAAAGTGATGATCATTGCCAGTAAGTATTTATACTTGAATATTTTTTGCACCCCTTTTAAATTGCATACTGTTAATTGGATGTAATGAATATAATGAGAAACTGTAAGATACAACACCAAGGATGAACAGTACAATTATTGCAGTAGCAAATGTGATTAAAATACTATTTTGTTGTCAGAAAACTTGCCCGATCCAGGAAAAGCCCAAGACTTCATGAAGAAATTTGATCAATTTTTGGAAGAGGATGAACGAATTAGATCCCAACTGGATGTGCTTGTTAGTCCAAACTGTACCTGCAAGCAAGCAGAAGGATGTGTGGTAATTGCAAAATCATGCTATATTAAAATTCATTGACAGTACATGAAAATGCAATCATATTGTTTAATTTATTTTTTTGACTTCTTGTACAGCGTGAAATTACCCGAAAATTAAGTAACCCTAAACAACCTACAAACCCCTTTTTGGAAATGGTGAAGTTTCTCCTAGAGAGGATAGCACCTGTCCATATAGACACTGAATCCATTAGGTAAGAATTTTACAAAAGTAATAGCGAAAAGTCTGATTATTTTGACATTGTGATTCTTAAACACATATTGTGTGTTAAATGGAATCCAGGATTTATTTTTATTATTTGAGCTGTGATACAAGTTTTAACTTTGGAACCAATTTTTCATAATATGATAAACTTACTAAATGTTGAGCATGAAATAGCCAAATAATGTAGAAACATTTAAATGCCTGCTGTATATGTTTGAAAAAGAAGGGGTTAGTGGAATCTGATAGACCATAAGTATCTGAAGAAGCTATTAAAGGGGCTTGTGTAGTGCCAAATATTTTATTTCCTGTCAAACATGCCAGTTAAGTGAGGAGTTAAGGTCTGAGATTTTAAAAACTTAGAAGTTCACAGATTGAATTCTGTACCATTGATGTTGACACTTCTTAATTTCTAGTTATCCATGTCAGACCAAAACATAACTGCTTTAAGTTATACATCTGACTAATAAGATACAGCATTGAAGGAAGACATTTGGCCTTTAGTGATTAGACAAGCTTTTTACTTAAACTATCCAATTTATTACATTTTTCTGTACAGCTCTGTAGATAGTTTAGCTTCCACTTCAATTTTCTTCGCTGTTGTAGAATTATTTAAAATATCTCAAATTACAACTTGATACATTATTTTGCTGTAACTTTAGGTAACTGATCTTACTGCCGCTAGAAACTATCTTTCCTTGACTTATTCTTGTCAAAATTCTTCATAATTTTGAATTCTTCTACCAGATATACTCCCAGCCACATCTGCTCTGTGGAGAACAACCGAAGTTGCTTCATAAATATGAAGATTAATTGTGAGGAGGGTAGTCTTCTACTGCAGTGTGATATTATTGAGTTGGTAAAATGGGCAGAGAAATGACAGATTTTAATGCTGAAAATTTTTGGGAAGCTTGGATGTCCATAGTGAACTATGGAATACTAGAATATACAAAGGAACAGAGAAATCTCGGCGGCACAGATAGATCAGATGACTAAGGAAACATATGAAATAGTTGACATCATTAGCTGTGGCATAAACAAGGAGGCTATGATATTAGTACACAATAGTTAGGCCACAAGTGGAGAACTATGTGCAGTTCTGATTGCCACCTTACGAGTAGCATGTAATGCACTGGAGAAGATGCGGATTTTGACTCAAGTTAAGCAGTTAAGCTCAGAGGTGACACTCAGTTGGCTGGGTTTGATTTCCCTGGAGTAAGTGCAGTTGAGAAGTGTCCTGAGTAGTGTGGGTAGAGTAGACAGTAAACATTTTTTTCCCCCACTAAGATGTCTATTACCAGGAAGTATCAGTTTAAAGTATGGAGTAAACAATTTGGTGAGGTATTTGACAAATGTTTTTTTTTCGTCTGGGGTTGGTTGAAATCTGGAATGCATTGCCTGAGGGGGTGGTGGAAGAAGGTAGTCTCATAACATTTAAGAAGTATTTAGATGAATGGCTGAAACACCATGGCATAGAAGGCCATGGGCTAACTGCTGCGAATTAGGATTAATAGAGATAGATATCTGGTGATCAACATGGGCAAAGTGGACCTGTTTTCATGCTGTATAATTCAATAAACAATAGTCTCATAATACAGACTTTCTATATTTATAAATGCAATTTAACAAAATTCATAAACATTCAGTTGATCTTAACTCTATTGTTAATTTCCATGCACATGTGATAACAGATTTTCAAAAGTTAAAAATTGAGTTTAAGTTTTGCATTTCAGAACGAAGTCCCATAGAAAAGAAGTCCTAGATGCGCTAGTTTTGGCACTTTGGCAGAAATAGCGTAGTACCAAGAATTGAAATGAGTGCTTTAGCCAATTGATTTCATTGTCGTAGAAAGGCTTGTCTTAATTGCTTTCTAATTCTGGTTTAAGATGACGCTACTGACGATGTGCAGAGCTTACTTGTAGTTCAAAATCAAAGGAATTCAACTAAAAACATTGTTAATAACACTTCTTTGAAAAGTAAATTGTGGTAAACTATCACCACAACAATGAAGAGGCAAATGAGGGCAAAGCAAACTCGAGAGATATGCCTGCATGTGCACTCCAAAATCAACACACTTTGAGTTGAAGTGGACAACTTAGAGGGCAGAAGACAGGACAGAGGAGTTTCAATTCCCAGCCAACTAACTTGGGCGTGAGGGTGGATCGCTCTATGTACCAGGCTGATTTGGAGAGGTTGAGAACGGCTTCTTTGGCAGCGAAATCCAGCTCCGAAGCAAATTGTTGGGGGGCGCGTTCTAGGCTCAAAGATGCGCCATGGCGAGGTCTGGGTCCTAATCAAGGTACAATAGGCTGTTTGGACAATCTAAACATGGGTCCAGGTAGATGGGAAAGGCAGGGTGTCGTGAGTAGGGTGAGATTGGATCTCTCTAAGCACTGAACCGCTTTGGAGAGGTGGAAAACGGCTTCTCCTGCAGTAAAATCTAGGCCCAGAATGATTCGTTACAGTGAGGCCTGGTTCCTAGTGCGAGGTTCGAACGATATAAACATTGGTCCAGATAATCTGGGGTTCCTCTTTCCACTATGCTAATTGCATGCATTTCTGGGAAAAAATGAGGAAGATGCAGGACATATGTATTCCAAAAGTGAAGAAATACTAAAAATGGTAAAATAGTACAACCATGGCTGACAAGGAAAGTCAAAGTTATTGTAAAAGCCAAAGGAAGGGCATACAACAAAGCAAAAATTAGTGGGAAGATAGAGAATTGGGAAATTTTTAAAAACCTACAGAGAGCAACTAAAAAATCATTAGAAGGGAAAAGATGAAATATGAAAGCAAGCTAGCAAATAATATCAAAGTGGATAGTAAAAGTTTTTCCAAGTATGTTAGAAATAAAAGAAAAATGAGAGTGGATATAAAACCACTGGAAAATGAGGCAGGAATAATAGTAACGGGGGACAAGGAGATGGCTGATGAACTAAATGAGTATTTTGCATCAGTCTTCACTGTGGAAGACACTAGCAGTGTGCCTGATGTTGTAGTGTGTGAAGGAAGAGAAGTGGGTGCAGTTACTATTACAAGAGAGGTGGTGCTCAAAAAGCGGAAAGACGTAAATGTACATAAGTCACCCTGACCAGATGAGCTGCATCCTAGGGTTCTGAAAGAGGTAGTGTTAGAGATGGTGGTGGCATTAGAAATGATCTTTCAAAAATCATTGGACTTGGCATGGTGCTAGAGGATGGGAAAATTGCAAATGTCACTCCACTCGTTAAGAAAGGAGGAAGGTGTTGCTTGAAAAAGGTGTAGTTCTTTAGTAAGCTGTCTGCTCTAGAAAACTTTTCTTCTACCAGTCTATCGGATGCAAAGCTCTCGTTCATGTTATTCAAGAAGCACTTCTCTTTCTTTCAAAGCCTTATCCCTACTGTGAAGCTAATCCTCTTTGAGTTTCAACTCAGCCATCAGTGGGTTACTGTCCTGGAAATTATCATTCTCCAGAGATTTACTACTACTTCTTTCAGCTGAAACTTTGCACTGCTCTTCAGCCACCAAATTTGCAATCAAGAAATGCTGCATTAGTTCCTCAACAGAAGGTCTCAAATAATCTTTAAGATATAGCATTCTGCCAAGGAGATCATTGAGTTCATCTGAATAGCAGAAAGGGATTCTTCTAAACTTGCCTTCCCTTATTTTCTCTGCTAATTCCTTCTGATTAAATGCAGTGAAAGGTGGGGTAAGCGCACAAAGTGCATACAGCAAACATCCCAAAGACCATATGTCAGATTTCTCATTGTAGGACATATGATTAAATTGTTCTGGAGGCATATAATAAGGAGTGCCAACAAATGTTCTGGCAAAACTGGTGTCATGCTGCAAAATCCTTGCCAAACCAAAATCACCCAGCTTGACATTGTGATGTACATCAAGAAAGACATTAGCAGGTTTGAGATCTCGATGTAGCACCGTGTGACCAGAGTGTCTATGACATTCTTGCAAAGCCAGAGCTATCTGCTACACAATTATTCTTCACATTTTTGGATTTTGTTTTTGAACCTCTTGCAGCACAAACCACACTGAAGTGGTCATCACATTACATCTTTTTAAACCTTTGCACTAGCACTACTGTTACATTTAATGTGATCAAATAAGTTGTAAAATATTATTTTCAGAAATTTTTGTTTAGAGTAAAGAGTTGTTTCAACTTTGTATATCTTTTAAGGAATTATTTTACCATTTTTATGTATAAACTATTTGGTGACCAAAAAAAAAAAGAATGAAAGAAAGAAAGGAGGAAGGTGGCAGAAAGGAAATTATAGACCAGGTAGCCTGACCTCAGTGGTTGGGAAGATGTTAAGAGTTAATTGTTAAGGATGAGGTGACAAAGGACAAGATAGTACAAAGTCAGCATGGTTTCCTTCAGGGAAAATCCTGCCTGACGAACCTGATGAAATTCGAGGATAGATAAAGGGGTTGCAGTGGATGTTGTATATTTGGACTTTCAGAAGGCCTTTGACAAGGTGCCACACATGAGGCTGCTTACCAAGTTAAGAGCCCGTGGTATTACAGGAAAGTTACTAACATGGTTAGGGCATTGGTTGATTGGAAGCAGGCAATGAGTGGGTATAAAAGGATCCTTTTCTGGTTGGCTGCCAGTGACTAGTGGTGTTCCACAGGGGTCGGTGTTCAGACTACTTTATATGCTCTATATAAATGATTTAGATGATGAAATAGATGGCTTTGTTGCCAATTTTGCAGATGATATGAAGATTGGTGGTGGGGCAGGTAATGTTGAGGAAATGGGTAGGATGCAGAAGAACTTAGACAGATTAGGAGAATGATCAAGAAAGTGGCAAATGAAATACAGTGTTGGAAAATGCATGGTCACACACTTCAGTAGTAGAAATAAATGTGTGGACTATTTTCTATATGGAGAAAATCCAAAAATCTGAGATGCAAAGGGACTTGAGAGTCCTTTTGCAGAACATCCTCAAGGTTAATTTGCAGGTTGAGTCGGTGGTGAGGAAGACAAATGCAATGTTAGCATTCATTTCAAGAGGTCTAGAATACAAGAGTAGGGATGTGATGCTGAGGCTTTATAAGGCACTGGTGAGACCACACCTTGAGTATTGTGTACAGTTTTGGGCTCCTCATCTTAGAAGAGATGTGCTGGCATTGGAGGAGGTTCGCAAGGATGATTCCAGGAATGAAAGGGTTATCATACGAGGAACGCTTGATGCCTCTAGGTCTGTAGGCGCTGGAATTTAGAAGGATGAGGGGGGGGGGATCTCATTGAATCTTTTCAAATGTTGAAAGGCCTAGACAGAGTAGATGTGGAAAGGATGTTTCCCATGATGGGAGAGTCTAGGATAAGAGGGCATAGCCTCAGCATAGAGAGGCGTCCATTCAAAACAGATGCGGAGAAAGTTCTTTAGCCAGATGGTGGTGAATTTGTGGAATTTGTTGCCATGTGCAGCTGTGAAGGCCAGGTTGTTGAGTGTACTTAAGGCAGAGATTGATAGGTTCATGTTTAGATATGGCTGAGAGGAAAAAAATGGTCAGCTATGATTGAATAATGGAACAGACTTGATGGGCCATATGGCCTAATTCTGCTCCTATGTCTTATAGTCTTATGGAGGTGTTGAATACAAGAACAGGGTGGTAAACCAATTTTAGTACCATCTGCAGATATCTTATTGAAGACAGAAAGTGCAGGAAGCACTCAGCAGCTACATCTGTGGCATAGGCATAGTTAATGTTTTGGTTCAAAGACTTTTCATCAGAAGTGCGTCCATTTGAGTCTGATAACAATAGAACAGAAGCTGCTCTTGAGCTTGGTGGTACATGCTTTCCGGCTTTTGTATATTTGACCTAATGGCAGAGGGAATATCTGGGGTGGCTGCTTTACTGAGGCAGCAAGAAGTATAAAGGGGGCCAATAGAAGGGAGACTGTCCACATCTCTGCAGATTTCTGCAGTCAGGTGCAGAGCAGTGGCCATACCAAGCTGTTATGCATCCAGACAGAATGTTTTCTAAGGTGCATTGATAAAAATCGGTAAGAGTCGATAGGGATATGCCATATTTCTTTGGTGAGTTTTCTTGGCTGTGACATCAACGTTGTTTATTCCAGGACAGGCTGTTGGTGTTCATATCTAGAAGGCAGAAATGGGTTTATGGCAGTAGTTACTTGTGTTTGCTTAGCAGCGAAGAATTCCTGTTTGAAGCCATTTTACAGTGTACTCTTTGGGTGGTGGAGTTATTCCTATTTCTCTTGTGATCTCTCTTGTTCAAACTCTGCCGCAACTTATTTTTAAGATCTTTGGCTTGAGATTCCTGTAATATTTCATTTCATCCTAGTCTGCTGCTGCTTATTTTGCCTCATTTGAAACTATACAATCTCTTTTTGGAGATGCCATAATTTCTTTCTACACGTCATTCATTGTTTCATGGGTTACAGTGCCCCAAGAAGCGCTGATTTAAGCTGTGATTATCTTGACACTGTCCCTCCTCCCCATTTCTAGAACGATTGTTTGTGACTACATTTCAGCTTTGAAATAACATCTTCATTATGGCCTGCAGAAAGTAAGTCTTGAACATATCAATAACACCCTGGTCTAATCACTGTAATAATGAAGTCATGTTGGGGAGCATGCATGCTGCCTCATCATTGTCAGCCATGTCATCAAAAGTAAATGGATCCAGAGGCACAAATGTTGTCCAGAGTTATCCTTTGCAGTAATATTGTTTGGTGTGTGGGGAGAGAAACTAATATCATCTTGGAAGGGCAGCACACCATCCCTGCGGAGCCCCCTTGTTTCTCTAAATGGTAGAATATGAGAGACTTAAATTAACAGACACTCTCAATATTATCTCCAAGGGGAGGAGTAAGATGATCTTTGGCTGCATTGAAGCCCAAAGCAGTTTTCTCCATATGAAATGAACAGTCTTTAAGGTATCCTCTTCCAAAAGAGCCCTATCTCATCACCGTTAAACACTTGTTTGGGAGTGAATCTTCCCTCTGATTCATTTCAGCTCCTTGGGGTAATTTTCTGCTGTCAACAGTGACTATACTTCATTAGGAGTTTGAAGAGATTTGGTATGTCAACAAATACATTCAAAAACTTCATAGGTGTACTGTGGAGAGCATTCTGACAGTCTGGTATGGGGTGGGGGGTGGGTGGAAGGGGCTACTGCACAGGACTGAAAGGAGCTGCAGAGAGTTGTAAATTTAGTCGGTTCCGTCTTGGGTACTAGCCTACAAAGTAGCCAGGACATCGTCAGGGAGCGGTGCCTCAGAAAGGCAGTGTCCATTATTAAGGACCTCCAACACCCAGGGCATGCCCTTTTCTCACTGTTATCATCAGGTAGGAGGTACCCAAGCCTGAAGGCACACACTCAATGATTTAGGAACAGCTTCTTCCCCTCTGCCATCCAATTCCTAAATGGGCATTGAACCCGTGAACACTACCTCACTTTAAAAATATATATTATTTGTGGTTTTTTGCACGATTTTTAATCTATTCAGCATACGTATACTGTAATTCATTTATTTATTATTATTTTATTTTTTTTCTATATTATGTATTGCATTGAACTGCTGCTGCTAAGTTAACAGATTTCACGACACTGATTCTGATTCACAGTATTTGCACTTCAAAATTTCAAACGAAACAGGATTGTAATTGAACATGTTGGTACTTTCAAAACTCCATCAATTTCTTCATCATTTTAAAAATACTTGCTCTTAATCCTTCTTTTTCCTGGATCTTTATCAAGTTTAAATCTACTAACCACAAGTTTAGATCTGCTCCCTTTTGGAGACTAGGATTTTTTTTCATTATTGCTGAGTTTTTTTTACTGTATAATTTAACGAATAACCAGTCTCCACCATGAGTTCATATTTTTTTCACTTTTTATTATATTGATATTTATAACAATATGTACAGCTTGCCGTGATTCCAAGAGGGTTGCAATGTTTTAAGCTGCTGGAATAGTTGAAGCGTTCTTGTAGCCACAGTCACGAGCAGAACACAGTGATATGAGAGGAAGTGCCAGATGCACTCCCATACAGTCAATGGCATTATAGAGAAGAGTCTGAATTCAAATTGGGAATTACTGTAGATGTTTAGCTGGCAATAATATTCTCCTCCTACTTTCACATGCGCAAATACATTGTATACTATAGGTAGTTTCCACAATGCAACTACAAACCTTTTGGTTGCAGCTGAAGTCAGGAAAACTGCTTAAGTTTATACTATGAAGGCAACTGCAGCCTCTTCTACTATTGTGCAACTTTCTATGTGATGCTTAATGACTGTAAATATGACATTATAGAAGAACCTATTGTACACTGAAGTTTGCAGTGTGAGAACTTAATGTGTGGTCTCAATCTTTTTTTTAAGTAGTCATTAAATTATTTGTTGTAGTGTTTTTATAAAATGGTTCATATCTTGTTTTTAACAGTGCATTAATCAAACAAATTAATAAATCCATTGATGGTACAGCTGATGATGAAGAAGAGGGTGTGCCAACCGATGAAGCAATTCGAGCAGGCCTTGAATTGCTTAAGGTAAATGTCTGTAGTGCCAGAACTTAGTTATTCATAATTTGATACAATATTGTCAATAATATTTATTTTTGAATTATTTTAGTGCTTCCTTTTAACTGTTTCTATATTAAAAAGAGTCCTTCAAGGTCTGACTCCATTAGTCTGGGAACATCATCATTAAGTAATATAGTGAGATGTGGCATTGTGCCACAGAATATTATTTTCTATATTACTCTTTGAAAGTGCATAACTGGTTGTAAAGTGGTCCTTGATGCTCAGAGATTGTGATAGAAATTATATAAATGCAGTGCTGTACAAGTTATATGTGGATTAATATGGGAGGGAACATACCAGGGTGATTATAAGAAGTTTTATCTCATTGGCAAAGGAGTCATTTTAATTCTAATATTTGATCTTGGTGCACTTGTGTGCATCAACACCTGTGTTTAGGAAAGCTATCACTTTGAAATATATCAGCTTTTACTGTAATCACTTGCATCAGAATGCACTAAAAATTCTTCTTGTCAATATTCAGCAGGACCAGAGTATCATTCTGCAGTTTGATTTCCACACCTTTTCTGTTTGTTGTCTGTCTTTTAAGAAAAAAATTAAGAACAATTGTTGGAAGACCACTTTTTTTTTGTCCACTTTTTTACTGAAATAAAGCAGCCTGATTGCTTTGAAGTTGTCTGAAAAGTTCATATCTGAAGCTCAGATATTTTCAGAGAAAGATTTGTTTTAAAATATAATAGAAAGCAATGATTTTTAAGATTATAGGGATAGTGTTCTAAAGGTCTTTAGGTGTGCATATCTGACTAATTCTTCTGAGAGTCTTTGATTGTAAAGGATGCCTTAATTTAACTGCCTGAATATAAGACTTTGATGGATTTATAATACATTTTTATTCATTGTTGTTTCATCCTGATTAAAAATGGGCTGAGAAAATGTTAACACAGGTTTTAATGAGGAGTATCGTAAAGCACCATAACAGTGGATTCCCAGAAGAATGAGAGAGATTTTCAGCTTCCTGCCTAGACATCAATCTGGCAATAATAAGAATAAATGAAATTTGAAAGTTATGTCAGAAACAGAATCAGATTTATTATCACTGACATATGATGTGAAATTTGTTTTGTAACAGCAGCACAGTGCAAACAGAGACATAAAACTCTTAAATACAAATATAAATAAATGGTGCAAAAAATAAACAATAATTAAGTTGGGTTCATGGACCATTCAGAAATCTGATGGCGCATGGGAAGATGTTCCTCAATCATTAGGTGTGAGACTTCAGGCTGCTGTACCTCCTCCCTGAGAGTAGTAATAAAAAGAAGGTATATCCCAGATAGTGAGTGTCCTTTGTGAGGCAGTGTTTCTTGAAGATGTCCTCGATGGTGGGAGGATTGTACTCATGATGGAACTGAGTCTATTCAATCATTCTGAAACATGACGAAAGGAGCAAAAAACAAGCAGCTGGTAGGATGGAGGAAGAGGCAGAACGAGCCTCTTGTTGGATTTGGAGTAGGCGAGAGGAGGGAAGCTGGAAGCCAGGAGCAGATGGGCAGTGATTTGGTCACCACTGCCAGCCTACCAACTGGAGAGTGTCGTGGTTAAGGGTCAAAACACTTGGTGAATGTTGAGAACCACCTGATGACATCTGCTCCTGGCTGAAGGCTACCGTTACCTTATAAGGCAACTGGAGAATGCACCCTAACAGGTGTATGTAACAAGCAATTTGTAAAATTTTGATCAATTTAAGTAAAGGGATGTAAATTTCAAAATCACAGTAATTGCAAATGCAGTAAAATTACGATGATCTAGCACCCGTGGCATTTTTTTTGGTGCTGGACCAACAAATTTTTCAGACAATTGGATATTATTTTAATTACACTTGTATGGCAGGTAGATGGGAATCTGGGAAAGACCAAGAGGAAAGCACTGCAGAGACAAAAGCAGATGTTAGAAAAGAGAAAAGTCAGAGTGGAGTACAGTAAAGTCAAATGCAAAGGACACAAAGGTCATTAAATTCTAAAAAGACAATGAGTTTAAGAACACTTTATCTAAATGCCCATTGTACTTGAAGAAAAGTTGGTGATCCTGCGCCACAAAACGGTACAAAAGGGTATGATTCAGTGGCCTTTACAGAAACGTGATTAAGGGTGAGGATATTTGGGAATTAAATGTCCAAGGGTTTCAGCTAATACAGAAGGATTGGCAGGAAGGTATGGGAAGTGCGGTAGCGCTCTTAATTAAGGCTGAGATCAGGATGAGAGATAGAGAAGCAGAATGTTGAGTTTATCTGGGTAGAAATTAGGAGTAGGAAAGGGAAAAAAATGGTGGGAGGTTTCTATGAGCTATTGAATAATTACATTACAGTGATACGGGCAATAAATTGGAAAATATCTGATGCACATAAGAATGGAATGGCAGTTATGGACTTGAACTTGCACATAGACTGGGCGAATCAAGTTAATTGAAGCAGTCTTGAGGAGGACATGCCTGTTATAGCTTACTTGAACAGCATGTCAGTAAACTTATAAGGGAAAATGCCATCTTTGATCAAGTCCTGTGTAATGGCACAGGTAAAAATAACAATCTTGTAGTTGGGGATCCTGTTGGAAGGAGTGATCACAGTATGATTGAATTTCTTATATAAATGGAGGGTGCAATAATTTGATCTAAAACCAGTGCATTATGCTTAAACAAGGGAGACTACAATGGGATGAGGAAGGAGCTGGCTAGCATAGACTGGGAACACAGTCTATATGGTAGAACAGTTGTGGAACAGTGGAAAACCTTCAAAGAGATTTTTCAAGGTGCCTAACAAAAGTATATCCAGTTAAAAGCAAGGACAGGAAGGGTGTGGAGAATCAACCTTGGATAACTAAGGAAATAAAGAAGGGCATCAAACTAAAAGCTCATGCATAGAAAGTTCCCAAGAGTAGTGGGAAAGCTTGAAATGGCAACAAAGTACCACTAAGTAGGCAATAAGGAAAGCAAAAATAGATTATGGAAGTAAAGTAGCACAAGACATAAAACATAATAAAAATTTTTATAACTATATAAAGCAAAAAGGTGGCTAAAGAAAAAAAAATGCAGGTCTCCTAGAAGACAAGAAGTGGGAATTAATATTGGGCATTATATCTACTGACTATTTTGTATTGGCCATCATGGTGAACGACACATCCAACATGCCAGAGAGACATGTTATGGATGCATTGGGAGGCGAAGACTTCAGTACAATCACTGTCATTGAAAAGGTGGTGATGCTAGGTAGCAAACTACTGGCCTAAAGGTAGGCAAGTGCCCAGGAGGAGTGTTAGTAAGTGTATAGCACAACAAACTAACTTAAGCCTAAATTATTATCGTAAAATGAAAGCACTAATAAACTACATAAAATACAACAGGTCACAAATATTTCCACAAAGGTTTCAGGGTTCATGATTCCTAGTCACCAGTTGATCATTGCTGTTGTCAGGGGGGAAACTCCAAATTCTGACTCATTCATGAAGGTCCCCTGGGTCCTAAGCAGTGATCACTATTTCCAGGTCTTGGTCGAAGTCCAACGAAACTGGGAAAGGCAGCCCAATATATTCACAAGCCTCACAATGCAGAGCAACCAGGAAACAGACAAACTCTTGTTCTTTTGTCTCAACACAGCCTGTTTTTATTTCAAACATATCCTGAGTCCATTAACACAGTCCTCATAAATCAATTAGACATTGTAATGGAATTTAAGAGTGGAGAGTTTATGCTGAAACTGTGCAGGGTACTGCTGAGGCTGAACCTGGAGTACTGTGTATTCTGACTTCCTTACTTGAGGAAAGATGTACTGGTTTTGGAGGCAGTGCAGAGGAGGTTCACCAGGGGGTTAGCCTATGGAGAGAGATTGTGTCACCTGGGCCAGAAAACAGCCTGTGACCAATCCACACTTGCTAGATCCTTTCTGATACCATCAAGATTGGCCTTTCTCCAATTTAGAATCACAACCTGCAGGCAAGACCTCTCTTTGCATATTTACTTTGAGACTAATGGCATTGTGATCACTAGATACAAACATCTGCCCTGCCTCATTCCCTAATAGAGATCAAGTATAGCACCCTCTGTTGTTGGGACTTCTATGTGCTGATAAGGAAACTTTCCAGAACACATTTGACAGACTCTATTCCATCTAGTCCTTTTACAGTATGGGAGTCCCAGTCAATATGTGGGAAGTTAAAATCACCTACTAAAACGACCTCATGTTTCTCGCAACAGTCTGCGATTTCTCTCCAAATTTATTCCTCCAAATCCCTCGACCCTGTTGGGTGGTCTGTACTATAGCCCCATTAATATCACACACACAATTTTCTGGTGAACGCAGCAGGCCAGGCAGCATCTATAGGAAGAGGTACAGTCGACGTTTTAGGCCGAGACCCTTCGTCAGGACTAACTGAAAGAAGAGATAGTAAGAGATTTGAGAGCGGGAGGGGGAGGGGGAGATCTGAAATGATAGGAGAAGACAGGAGGGGGAGGGATGAAGCTAAGAGCTGGAAAGTTGATTGGCAAAAGGGATATGAGGCTGGAGAAGGATCATAGGACGGGAGGCCAAGGGAGAAAGAAAGGGGGAGGGGAGCCCAGAGGATGGGCAAAGAGTTATAGTGAGAGGGACAAAGGGAGAAAAGAGAGAGAGAGAGAGAGAGAAAATAAATAAATAAATAAGGAATGGGGTACGAAGGGGAGGTGGGGCATTAACGGAAGTTAGAGAAGTCAATGTTCATGCTATCAGGTTTTCAGCAAAACGGTCTCCCAGCCTGCATCAGTTCTCGCCAATATATAGAAGGCCGCATCGGGAGCACTGGACGCAGTATATCACCCCAGCTGACTCACAGGTGAAGTGTCGCCTCACCTGGAAGGACTGTCTGGGGCCCTGAATGGTGGTGAGGGGGGAAGCGTAAGTGCATGTGTAGCACTTGTTCCGCTTACAAGGATAAGTGCTGGTAGGGAGATCGGTGGGAAGGGATGGCGGGGGGATGCAGGCTGGGAGACGGTTTCGCTGAACACCTACGCTCTGTCCGCCAGAGAAAGCAGGATCTCCCAGTCGCCACACATTTTAATTCCACGTCCCATTCCCATTGTAATATGTCTATCCACAGCCTCCTGTACTGTCAAGATGAAGCCACACTCAGGTTGGAGGAACACCACGTTATATTCTGTCTGGGTAGCCTCCAACCTGATGGCATGAACATAGAAACATAGAAACATAGAAACATAGAAAATAGGTGCAGGAGTAGGCCATTCGGCCCTTCGAGCCTGCACCGCCATTTATTATGATCATGGCTGATCATCCAACTCAGAACCCAGCCTTCCCTCCATACCCCGTGACCCCTGTAGCCACAAGGGCCATATCTAACTTCCTTTTAAACATAGCTAATGAACTGGCCTCAACAGTTTGCTGTGGCAGAGAATTCCACAGATTCACCACTCTCTGTGTGAAGAAGTTTTTCCTAACCTCGGTCCTAAAAGGCTTCCCCTCTATCCTCAAACTGTGACCCCTCGTTCTAGACCTCCCCAACATCGGGAACAATCTTCCCGCATCTAGCCTGTCCAATCCCTTTAGGATCTTATACGTTTCAATCAGATCCCCCCTCAATCTTCTAAATTCCAACGAGTACAAGCCCAGTTCATCCAGTCTTTCTTCATATGAAAGACCTGCCATCCCAGGAATCAATCTGGTGAACCTTCTTTGTACTCCCTCTATGGCAAGGATGTCTTTCCTCAGATTAGGGGACCAAAACTGCACACAATACTCCAGGTGTGGTCTCACCAAGGCCTTGTACAACTGCAGTAGTACCTCCCTGCTCCTGTACTCGAATCCTCTCGCTATAAATGCCAGCATACCGTTCGCCTTTTTCACCGCCTGCTGTACCTGCATGCCCACTTTCAATGACTGGTGTATAATGACACCCAGGTCTCGTTGCACCTCCCCTTTTCCTAATCGGCCACCATTCAGATAATAATCTGTTTTCCTATTTTTGCCACCAAAGTGGATAACTTCACATTTATCCACATTAAATTGCATCTGCCATGAGTTTGCCCACTCACCCAACCTATCCAAGTCACCCTGCATCCTCTTAGCATCCTCCTCACTGCTAACACTGCCACCCAGCTTCGTGTCATCCGCAAACTTGGAGATGCTGCATTTAATTCCCTCATCCAAGTCATTAATATATATTGTAAACAACTGGGGTCCCAGCACTGAGCCTTGCGGTACCCCACTAGTCACCGCCTGCCATTCTGAAAAGGTCCCGTTTATTCCCACTCTTTGCTTCCTGTCTGCTAACCAATTCTCCACCCACACCAATACCTTACCCCCAATACCATGTGCTTTAAGTTTGCACACTAATCTCCTGTGTGGGACCTTGTCAAAAGCCTTTTGAAAATCCAAATATACCACATCCACTGGTTCTCCCCTATCCACTCTACTAGTTACATCCTCAAAAAATTCTATGAGATTCGTCAGACATGATTTTCCTTTCACAAATCCATGCTGACTTTGTCCGATCATTTCACCGCTTTCCAAATGTGCTGTTATCACATCCTTGATAACTGACTCCAGCAGTTTCCCCACCACCGACGTTAGGCTAACCGGCCTATAATTCCCCGGTTTCTCTCTCCCTCCTTTTTTAAAAAGTGGGGTTACATTAGCCACCCTCCAATCCTCAGGAACTAGTCCAGAATCTAACGAGTTTTGAAAAATTATCACTAATGCATCCACTATTTCTTGGGCCACTTCCTTAAGCACTCTGGGATGCAGACCATCTGGCCCTGGGGATTTATCTGCCTTCAATCCCTTCAATTTACCTAACACCACTTCCCTACTAACATGTATTTCGCTCAGTTCCTCCATCTCACTGGACCCTCTGTCCCTTACTATTTCTGGAAGATTATTTATGTCCTCCTTAGTGAAGACAGAACCAAAGTAATTATTCAATTGGTCTGCCATGTCCTTGCTCCCCATAATCAATTCACCTGTTTCTGTTTGCAGGGGACCTACATTTGTCTTTATCAGTCTTTTCCTTTTTACATATCTATAAAAGCTTTTACAGTCCGTTTTTATGTTCTCTGCCAGTTTTCTCTCATAATCTTTTTTCCCCTTCCTAATTAAGCCCTTTGTCCTCCTCTGCTGAACTCTGAATTTCTCCCAGTCCTCAGGTGAGCCACTTTCTCTGGCTAATTTGTATGCTTCTTCTTTGGAATTGATACTATCCCTAATTTCTCTTGTCAGCCACGGGTGCACTACCTTCCTTGATTTATTCTTTTGCCAAACTGGGATGAACAATTGTTGTAGTTCATCCATGCAACCTTTAAATGCCTGCCATTGCATATCCACCGTCAATCCTTGAAGTGTCATTTGCCAGTCTATCTTAGCTAATTCATGTCTCATACCTTCAAAGTTACCCCTCTAACTTCCGTTAATGCCCCACCTCCCCTTCGTACCCAATCTCTTATTTATTTTCTTTCTCTCCCTCTCCCTCTCCCTCTCCCTCTCCCTCTCCCTCTCCCTCTCCCTCTCCCTCTCCCTCTCCCTCTCCCTCTCCCTCTCCCTCTCCCTCTCCCTCTCCCTCTCCCTCTCCCTCTCCCTCTCCCTCTCCCTCTCCCTCTCCCTCTCCCTCTCCCCCTCCCCCTCCCCCTCCCCCTCCCCCTCCCCCTCTCCCCCTCCCCCTTCCCCTCCCCCTCCCCCTCCCCCTCCCCCTCTCCCCCTCCCCCCTTCCCCTCCCCCCTCCCCCTATAACTCCTTGCCCATCCTCTGGGCTCCCCTCCCCCTTTCTTTCTCCTTAGGCCTCCTTTCCCATGATCCTCTCCCTTCTCCAGCCTCATATCCCTTTTGCTAATCAACTTTCCAGCTCTTGGCTCCATCCCTCCCCCTCCTGTCTTCTCCTATCATTTCGGATCTCCCCCTCCCACTTTCAAAACTCTTACTATCTCTTCTTTCAGTTAGTCCTGGTGAAGGGTCTCGGCCCGAAATGTCGACTGTACCTCTTCCTATAGATGCTGCCTGGCCTGCTGCGTTCACCAGCATTTTTTGTGTGTTGCTTGAATTTCTAGCATCTGCGTATTTCCTCGTGTTTGCGTTTTCAAATTCACTACTGCGAAGCCTCTTCCAGTGATGCCTACACTGAAGAAGTTTAAATCTTCTCTTCGATGGGGGTTTAGTGAAACCCTCTCTCACTGCTCCCCATCTATAATTTCTTCAGCCCTTCAACTTTTCGACCACGTTTTGACTCAGACTCACTACTATAGCTATATATCCTTCCTTGGAACGTGTCTCTGCTGCCAACTTACTCCTGTTGGCTTTAGGATTCGTTTTCGAGCTTCTCAGTTTGGACCTTCTGAGGATCCCAGGTACTCACATTTTATTGACTCTGCCTCCTGTCGCTTCTCCCGTCAAGCTCTGAAGGCGACTCTCTCCGCCATGAGAAGGTACTTGGCGTCCCTGTCCCAGACCCTTCCCCACCTCCGGGACACTTTCTTCGCTGTTTGTAATGGACCTGCTTGTTATTTCATCCTCCGTTGGATCCATGCCTGCAATCGCCGTTTCTTTGACTTTGTCATGTTCGGCAAGGATCGCAAGATCTATCATCAGCAGACCCCAGAGCCTGCTGGCTCCAACGCTAGCAGGCATGAACTTCAGATTGCGGCTCCTGCCATTGATCTCGCCGGCTCCAGCACCCCAGGGCATATTCAAAACCCGGAATCCAGCAACGACCATGGACACCTTCAAAGCGATTGCGCAACCAACTACAACTCCAGCCTTGAAGTCCAGGCCGGGTCTTCACATGCTGCTATTGTGACTCCCGTCTCCCTTTCCTCCACCACCACTCTGCAACCCCATCTCCCTCAGATCCCATTATCAGCTCTTGGGCCCTCAGAGGCTCCATCTTCCTCTCATCCCAACCCTCCCCTCTCCACGGACACCACCAACCTCCTTCCCCCTCCCTCCTCTGATCCCACTTCTCATCCGTGTCTGGTTTTTACCATCCCCCTTCGACCTTCAGCTCTCTGAGGCAGAGCGCTCTGTCCTCAGTAAGGGCTTCACCTTTGTACCCCTTCGCCCACACCTCAGCGAGTTCCACGTTCACTATGACGTTGAACTCTTCTTCCGCCGGCTCTGTCTTCGAGCCTACTTCTTCAGCAAGGACTCTCCCATCCCTACCGATGACCCCTTCTCCCGTCTTCAACCCTCCTCCTCTTCATGGACACCCTGCTCTGATCTTCTGCCTGCTCTGGATCTCTTTATTGCTAATTGCTGACGGGACATCAACCGTCTCGACTTCACCACACCTTGCTCCCATTCCAACCTCACTCCTTCCGAACACTCTGCTCTCCACTCCCGCCACACTAATCCTAACCTTACTGTAAAACCTGCCGATAAGGTGGGTGCTGTTGTAGTCTGGTGTACTGACCTCTACCTTGCCGAGGCACAGCGACAACTCGTGAATACCTCCTCTTATTTACCCCTCAATCATGACCCCACTAAGGAGCACTAGGCCATTGTCTCCCACACCATCACCAACCTTATCAGCTCAGGGGATCTCCCATCCACTGCTACCAACCTTATAGTTCCCACACCCTGCACTTCCCATTTCTACCTCCTACCCAAGATCCACAAACCTGCCTGTCCAGGTAGACCCATTGTCTCAGCTTGCTCCTGCCCCACCGATCTCATTTCTGCATACCCCAACACTGTTTTATCCCCCCTTGTTTAATCCCTTCCCACCTATGTTCGTGACACTTCTCACACTCTTAATTTTTTCAATAATTTTAAGTTCCCTGGCCCCCACTGCTTTATTTTCACCATGGATGTCCAGTCCCTATATACTTCCATCCCCCACCAGGCACTGCTTCCTGCACCCATGCTGAGCTTGTTGACTTCCATTAACTTTGCCTCCAACTTTCACCCTGCCCTCTAGTTTACCTGGTCCATTTCTGGCACCTCCCTCCCTTTGCTTGATCTTTCTGTCTCTATCTCTGGAGACAGCTTATCTATTGATGTCTACTATAAGCCTACGGACTCTCACAGCTACCTGGACTATTCCTCTTCCCATCCTGTCTCTTGCAAAAATGCCATCCCCTTCTCGCAATTCCTCCGTCTCCGCCGCGTCTGTTCTCAGGATGAGGCCTTTCATTCCAAGACGAAGGAGATGTCTTCCTTTTTTTAAAGAAAGGGGCTTCCCTTCCTCCACCATCAACTCTGCTCTCAAACGCATCTCTCCCATTTCACGCACATCTGCTCTCACCCCATCCTCCCGCAACCCCACTAGGAATAGGGTACTCCTTGTCCTCACTTACCACCCCACCAGCCTCCGGGTCCAACATATAATTCTCCGTAACTTCCGCCACCTCCAACGGGATCCCACCACTAAGCACATCTTTCTCTCCCCCTCCCCCCCCACTTCTGCTTTCCGCAGGGATTGGTCCCTACGCAACTCCCTTGTCCATTTGTATCCCCCATCCCTTCCCACCAATCTCCCTCCCGGCACTCATCCTTGTAAGCGGAACAAGAACAAGTGCTACACATACCCTTACACTTCCTCCCTCACCACCATTTAGGGCCCCAGACAGTCCTTCCAGGTGAGGCGACACTTCACCTGTGAGTCGGCTGAGGTGATATACTGCGTCTGGTGCTCCCGATGTGACCTTCTATATATTGGCGAGACCCGACGCAGGCTGGGAGACTGTTCGCTGAACACCTGTGCTCTCCTCCAGAGAAAGCAGGCTCTCCCAGTGGCTGCACATTTTAATTCCACATCCCATTCCCATTCTGATATGTCTACACACGGCCTCTTCTACTGTAAAGATGAAGCCACACTCAGGTTGGAGGAACAACACCTTATATTCCGTCTGGGTAGCCTCCAATCTGATGGCATGAACATTGACTTCTCTAACTTCCATTAATGCCCCACCTCCCCTTCATACCCCATCCCTTATTTATTTATTTCTCTCTCTCTCTCTTTTTTCTCCCTCTGTCCCTCTCACTATAACTCCTTGCCCATCCTCTGGGCTCCCCTTCCCCTTTCTGTTTCCCTAGGCCTCCCATCCCATGATCCTCTCCCTTCTCCAGCCTCGTATCCCTTTTGCCAATCAACTTTCCAGCTCTTAGCTCCATCCCTCCCCCTCCTGTCTTCTCCTATCATTTCGGATCTCGCCCTCCCCCCCTCCCACTTTCAAATCTCTTACTATCAGTTAGCCCTGACAAAGGGTCTCGGCCCGAAACGTCGACTGTACTTCTTCCTATAGATACTGCCTGGCCTGCTGTGTTCACCAGCATTTTTTGTGTGTCTTGCTTAAATTTCCAGCATCTGCAGATTTTCTCGTCTTTGAGCCCCATTAATATGGTTGTTCTTTTCTTATTTCTCAGTTCACCCATAATGCCTCACTAGACAAGTTCTCCAGTCTGTCCTGACTGAGCGCTGCCATGACATTTTCCTAACAAGTAAGGCCACCCCTTCTCCTTTAATCCCTCCTGTTCTGTCATGTCTAAAACAACAGAACCCCAGTATATTCAGCTGCCATTCCTGCCCCTCCTGCAACCAAGTCTCGCTAATGGCTAGCATATCGTAGTTCTAGGTTCTGATCCATGCCCTGAGCTCATCTGCCTTTTCTATGATGCTTCCTGCATTGAAATATGTTCAGTTCAGGACATTAGTCGCACAATGCTCAACCTTTTGATTCCTGACTTTCTCAGTGGTCTTAACAACATGTCTCCACAACCTTTTCACTAACTGTTCTGGCACTCAGGTTCCCATTTCACGCAGCCCTATTTTAAACCCCCCTGTGTAGCACGAGGAAACACTTCCACCAGGATATTGGTCCCCTTCCAATTCTGGTGCAAGCTGTCTCTTCTACACAATATAGACAATAGACAATAAGTGCAGGAGTAGGCCATTCGGCCCTTCGAGCCAGCACTGCCATTCACTGTGATCATGATTGATCACCCACAATCAGTATCCAGTTCCTGCCTTATCCCCATAACCTTTGATTCCGCTATCTTCAAGAGCTCTATCCATCTCTTTCTTGAAAGCATCCAGACTTGGCTTCCACTGCCTTCTGGGGCAGAGCATTCCACATATCCACCAGTCTCTGGGTGAAAAAGTTTTTCCTCAACTCCGTTCTAAATGGCCTACTCTTTATTCTTAAACTGTGGCCTCTGGTTCTGGACTCGCCCGTCAGTGGGAACGTGCTTCCCGCCTCCAGTGTGTTCAATCCCCTAATAATTTTATATGTAGCGATCAGATCCCCTCTCATCCTTCTAAATTCCAGTGTATACAAGCCCAGTTGCTCCAATCTTTCAACATATGACAGTCCCGCCATCCTGGGAATTAACCTTGTGAACCTACGCTGCACTCCCTCAGTAGCAAGAATGTCCTTCCTCAAATTTGGAGACCAAAACTGCGCACAGTACTCCAGGTGTGGTCTCACCAGGGCCCTGTACAGGTGCAGAAGGACTTCTTTGCTCCTATACTCAATTCCTCTTGTTATGAAGGCCAGCATGCCATTAGCTTTCTTCACTGCCTGCTGTACCTGCATGCTTGCTTTCAGTGACTGATGTACAAGAACACCCAGATCTCGTTGTACTTCCCCTTTTCCTAACGACACCATTTAGATAATAATCTGCCTTCCAGTTCTTAGCACCAAAGTGGTTTCATCCACATTAAACTGCATCTGCCATGCATGCGCCCACTCACCCAGCCTGTCCAAGTCACCCTGCATTCTCATAACATCCTCCTTCCACTTTCCCTGGAAGAGAACCTAATGATACAAAAATCTTATGCCCTCTCCCTACACCAACTCCTTAGCCACATGTTAAACTATATAATCTTCCTATTTCTGGCCTCACTAGCATGTAGCCTGGGCTGTAGTCTTGAGATCACAACCCTGAAGGTCCTGCCCTTTAACTTATCACCTAACTCCGTGAACTCACTTTGCAGAAGTTTGTCACTATTCCTGCCTATGTACCTATGTGGAGCACAACCTCTGGCTGTTCACCGTTTCACTTAAGAATGCTGAGGGCTCGATCCAAGATACCTTGGACCCTGGTACCTGGGAGGCAAAGTGCCACCTGGGAATCTCGATTTTGCCCACAGAAACTCCATTCTCTTCCTCTAGCTAATGAATCCCCTATCCTCACAACTTGCTTCTGTGCCTCTCTTCCCCCCCCACCATTACTTCTGAGTTGCAGTCAGTCATAGTGCAAGAGACCTTACCACTGTGACTTTCCTCTCCTAGGTCATTCCCCCCCCCCCCACCCCTCAACAATATTTAAATTGGTAGACCTGTTGTTGAGGAGAATACCTACGGGTATTCTGCACTGGCTGTTTAACCCCTTTCTTCTTCCTGACTGTCACCCATTTTCCTGTGCCCTACACCTTAGGTGTAACAGCCTCTCTATAGGTCACATCTGGCATCTCTTCAGCTTCCCGAGTGGTCTGGAGTTCATTCAATTCCAGCTCCAACAATGCAGAGCTTTAGAAGCTGCAGCTAGATACACTTCACGCCCTGCTTTCTCACATCCCGCAAGAAGAGCATTCCACCGTCCGGCCTGCCATTTTTACCGTACTAACTGAGCAAGTAGAAGAATAGTAGTAAAATTTGTTCTCAGCAAGTTGAAAGAGAGAATGAAACATGGGCCCCATGGTAAACCCTACCTGCTGAGCTGGTTGTTGGACCCTGGAGACATTTGAAGAGTGATTTAACAAATTTTTCGACTTTTTCTGTACTACTACTTCAGCTATCTATCGTAGCTGATGTTAGGGATTGTTTATTCATTATGGACAAGTTCTGAAATTTATTGAAATGAAAACTAAGTGGTTTCTATCATTGTCCTCCATGTTGCCATGTGATGAGGGATGATTTTGTTGTCCCATTTGATATTTTGATGGGCTTTTGATGTAGCAGATTCTAAGAGGATATTCCCTATCGTGGGCTAACTGGAGTTGGGGAAGGGGTGGTGGCATAAGCCTGAACTCATGCCAGTAGACAATCTGTCTTTCTTCAAAATTGAAAGTAAATTTATTATCAAATTACATGTATGTCATTATATGCAACCATGAGTTTGTTTTCTTAGAGCATACACTCTAAATCCAAGAATCAATGAAAGACCACACCCAGCAGGATGGGCAAATAATGTACAAAAGGCAACAAAAGAGAAATAATTAAATAGGTATATAGATCAATATGCAAACAAACAATCCAGCAATAAATATTGAGAGCATGAGATTTTATTTATTTATTTTATTTTACTGAGCTACAACATGGAGTAGGCCCTTCTGGGTCTTTAAGCCACACCACTCAGCAACCCTGATTTAATCCTAGGCTAATCAAGGGGCTGTTTACAATGACCAATTAATCTACCAACTGCTATGCCTTGAAATCCTTGAAAATGAGTCCATGGGTTGTGGTAACAGTTCAATGATGGGCTGAATATAGTTGTGTGAAGTTATCCACTTTGGTTCAAGTGCCTGATGGTTAAGGAGTAATAACTTCCTGAAACTGGTAATGTGCATCCTCACGCTCCTGTACCTCCTTCCTGATGGCTGCAGTGAGAAAGAGCATGATCTATGTGGTGGGGATCTTTGGTGATGGCTGCTGCTTTTCTGTGACAGTGCTCCATGTAGTTGTGCTCAGTGGTGGGGAGGGCCATATCCACTACTTTTTATAGGATTCTCCGTTCAAAGGCATTGGTGCTTCTATACCAAGCCATGATGCAACCAGTCAATATACTGTCCATCATGCATCTATAGAAGTTTGTTAAAGTTTTAGATGTCATACAGAATCTTTGCAAACTTCTAAGGAAGTAGAAGCGCTGCCTTACCTTTTATAATTGCACTTGCATGCTGGGCCCAGGACTGGTCCTCTGAAATGATAACACTGATGAATTTAAAGTTGTTGATCTTCTCCATCTCTGATTCCCCCAATGAGGACTGGCTCATGGACCTCTGATTTTCTCCTCTTGAAGTCAATAATCAGTTCCTTGGGTCTTGGTGACATTGAGAAAGGCTGTTGTTGTGGCACCACTCAGCCAGATTTTCGATCTCCCTCTTATATGCTGATTTGTCACTGTCTTTGATTCAGCCAATGACAGTGGTGTCACCATCAAACTTACATATGGCTTTGGAGCTGTGCTTAGCCGCACAATCATAAGTATAAAGCAAGTAGAACAGGCGGGGGCTAAGCCCAAGGACTTGTGGTACATCAGTGCTGATGGAGATTGTGGAGGAAATGTTTTTGCCAATCTGAACATTGTCTGAGGTTTGCAAGTGAGGAAGTCGAGGATGCAATTGCACAAGGAGATATTGAGACTAAGGTCTTGGAGCTTATTGATTAGTTCTGAGGATATAATAGTATTGAATGTTGAGCTGTAGTCAATGAAGTGCATCCTGATGTATGCATTTGCACTGTCCAGATATTCCAGAGCTGAGTGAAGAGCCAATGAAATGGTATCTGCTGTAGACTTGTTCTACCAGTAGGCAAATTGGAGCAGATCCTAGTTGCTTCTCAGGCAGGAGTTGATGTGTTTCATCACCAACCTCCAAAGCACTATATTACAGTGAATGTAAATGCTACTGGATGATAGTCATTGTGGCAGGTTGCCATGTTCTTCTTAGGCACCTGTTAATTGAAGCCTGTTTGAAGCAGATGGGCATCTCAGACTGCCGAAGTGAGAGGTTAACAATGTCAGTGGACACTCCAACCAGTTGATCAGTCTTTAGTACTTGGCCAGGTACCCCATCTGAGCCAGATGCTTTTTGTAAGTTCACCCTCTTACATTAGCCTTGGACTGAAATCACAGGGTCTTCGGGGGCTGTGAGAGTATGTGAAGTGTCCTACATGTTTTAACAGTCAAAAAGAGCATAGACGGCATTGAGCTCATTTGGGAGTGAAGTCTTGTCATCTATATTGCTTGGTTTTGCTTTGCACGAGGTAATAGCGTTCAAACCCTGCCAGAGCTGTCGAACATCCTTTGTTGATTCAAGTTTAGTCTGGAATTGCCACTTTACACATGAGATAGCTTTGTGGAACTCATACCCAGAGCTCTTGTACCTTTCTTGGTCGCCAGACCCAAATGCCACTGATCTGCCCCTCAGATTGCAGATCTCAGAGTTCATGCAGGGCTTTTGTTCGGGGAAAACTCTGAATAATTTTGTGAAGTCACACTTGCCTATGACTGTTTTTATAAAAAGTCCATGACAGCAGCGGTGTATTCATTTATCCTCTGAGTCCTCGAACATGGCCTAGTTCAACGATCATTGTCTTTGTTATAGTGGGAGCCTATTCACTGTTATCTTTGTTATGGGGGAGCCTAAGCACCATTATCTCTGTTACAGAGGCAGTCTTTTCCCCATTACCTCTGTTATAGACGGACTCGCTCCCCATTACCCCTGTAACAGAGGTAGTCTCCTCCATTAGCATTAGTAATTGAGGACAAGGAAATTGCAGACGAATGGAATAAGTATTTTGCATCAGTTTCCACTGTGGAAGACACTAGCAGTACGCTTGGAGTTCAGGAGTGTCAGGGAGCAGAAGTGAGTGTAGATGCTATTTCTAGGGCGAAGCTGTTTGGAAAATTGAAATTTCTGAAGATAGATAAGTCACTTGGATTAGATGTTCTACACCCTGGATTCTGAAAGAGGTAGCTGAAGAAATTCTGGAGGCATTAGTAATGATATTTCAAGAATCAGTATATTCTGGCATGGTTCCGGAGCACTGGGAAATTGCAAACTCCACTCTTCAAGAAGGCAGGGAGGCATTAGAAGGGAAATTGTAAGCCAGTTGTACTGACCTCAGTTGTTGGAAAGGTGTTGGAGTTGATTGTTAAGGATTTAGTTTGGAGGTACTTGGCACATGATAACATAGGCCAAAGTCAGCATGGTTAAGGAAATATCTTGCCTGACAGATCTGTTGGAATTCTTTGAGGAAATAGCAAGCAAGGTAGACAAAGGAGAATAGGTGGATGTTGTGTACTTGGATTTTCAGAAGGCCTTTGACAAGGTGCCACACATGAGGCTGCTTGAGAAGTTGAGGGCCCATGGTTTGCAGGAAAGATATTAGCATGGATGGAACATTGGCCGGTTGGCAGGAGACCAAGAGTGGGAATAAAGGGAGCCTATTCTGGATGGCTGGAGGTGACGAGTCGTGTTCCATAGGAGGCAGTTTTGGGGCCACTTTTTATGTTGTATGTCAATGAATTGGTTGTCGGAATTGATGGCTTTGTGGACAATACAATGATAAGTGGAGGGGCAGGTAGTGTTGGAACAGGGAGGCTATAGAAGGTCTTAGATTAGGGGAATGGGCAAAGAAGTGACAGGTGGAATATGGTGTTGGGAAGTGTATGATCATGTACTTTGGTAGAAGGAATAAAAGCTGGGAGAAAATTCAAAATGAATGGGGAGAAAGCATAAAAAACAGGTGCAAAGAGATTGGGAGTCCTTGTGCAGGAGTATAAGTTAAGTTGCATTTTGAGTTGGTGGTGAGGAAGGCAAATGCAGTGTTAGGATTCATTTTGCAAGGACTAGAATATTAAAAGAAAGATAAAGCCTCAGCATTACATAAGGCTTTGGTGAGGCCTCACTTTGAGCATTGTGAGTGGTGTTGGGCCCCTTGTGTAAGAAATGATGTGTTGATATTGAAGAGGTTCAGAGGAGATTCATGAGAATGATTCCAGGAGTGAAAAGGATTATCAGATGAAGAGTGATTGATAGTTCTCTTTAGAACTAATCCAGAATCTAAAGAGTTTTGAAAAATTATCACTAATGCATCCACTATTTCTTGGCTAGTGCTTAAGGAAGTAGCCCAAGAAATAGTGGATGTATTAGTGATAATTTTTCAAAACTCTTTAGATTCTGGATTAGTTCCTGAGGATTGGAGGGTGGCTAATGTAACCCCACTTTTTAAAAGAGGAGGGAGAGAGAAACCGGGGAATTATAGACTGGTTAGCCTAACATCGGTGGTGGGGAAAATGCTAGAGATGTGATAACAGCACATTTGGAAAGCGGTGAAATCATCGGACAAAGTCAGCATGGATTTGTGAAAGGAAAATCATGTCTGACGAATCTCATAGAATTTTTTGAGGATGTAGCTAGTAGAGTGGATAGGGGAGAACCAGTGGATGTGGTATATTTGGATTTTCAAAAGGCTCTTGACAAGGACCCACACAGGAGATTAATGTGCAAACTTAAAGCACGCTGTATTGGGGGTAAGGTATTGATGTGGATAGAGAATTGGTTGGCAGACAGGAAGCAAAGAGTGGGAATAAACGGGACCTTTTCAGAATGGCAGGCGGTGACTAGTGGGGTACCGCAAGGCTCAGTGCTGGGACCTCAGTTGTTTACAATATATATTAATGACTTAGATGAGGGAATTAAATGCAGCATCTCCACGTTTGCGGATGACACGAAGCTGGGCGGCAGTATTAGCTGTGAGGAGGATGCTAAAAGGACGCAGGGTGACTTGGATAGGTTAGGTGAGTGGGCAAATTCATGGCAGATGCAATTTAATGTGGATAAATGTGAGGTTATCCACTTCGGTGGCAAAAACAGGAAAACAGATTATTATCTGAATGGTGGCCAATTAGGAAAAGGGGAGGTGCAATGAGACCTGGGTGTCATTATACACCAGTCATTGAAAGTGGGCATGCAGGTACGGCAGGTGGTGAAAAAAGCGAATGGTATGCTAGCATTCATAGCAAGATGATTCGAGTACAGGAGCAGGGAGGTACCACTGCAGTTGTACAAGGCCTTGGTGAGACCACACCTGGAGTATTGTGTGCAGTTTTGGTCCCCTAATCTGAGGAAAGACATCCTTGCCATAGAGGGAGTACAAAGAAGGTTCATCAGATTGATTCCTGGGATGGCAGGACTTTCATATGATAAAAGACTGGATCGACTAGGCTTATACTCTCTGGAATTTAGAAGATTGAGGGGGGATCTTATTGAAACGTATAAAATCCTAAAGGGATTGGACAGGCTAGATGCAGGAAGATTGTTCCCGATGTTGGGGAAGTCCAGAACGAGGGGTCACAGTTTGAGGTTAAAGGGGAAGCCTTTTAGGACCGAGATTAGGAAAACCTTCTCACACAGAGAGTGGTGAATCTGTGGAATTCTCTGCCACAGGAAACAGTTGAGGCCAGTTCATTGGCTATATTTAAGAGAGAGTTAGATATGGCCCTTGTGGCTAAAGGGATCAGGGGGTATGGAGGGAAGGCTGGTACAGGGTTCTGAGTTGGATGATCAGCCGTGATCATACTGAATGGCAGTGCAGGGCTGAATGGCCTACTCCTGCACCTATTTTCTATGTTTCTATGATGGCTCTGGCCCTTTCCTTGTTGGAATTTAGAAGAATAGTGGGGGGAGGGGTGGATCTCATTGAAACCTATTGAATGTTGAAAGGCCTAGATAGATTGGATCTGGAGAGGATGTTTCCAATGGTGGGGAGTCTAGGACCAGAGGGTGCAGGCTTGGAAAAGAGGGACATCCATTTAGAGCGGAAATGACTAACTTATTTAGTTAGAGGATGGTGAATCTGCGAATGACACCAAAAATGGGGTGTAGTGGATAGTAAGGAAAGCTGTCAAGGCTTGCAGAGGGATCTGCATCAATCAGCTGGAAAAATGGGCTGAAAAATGGCAGATGGAATTTAACGCAGGCAAACGGTTTTGCACTTTGTGGTCCTTTGGTAGGACCAACCAGGGTAGGTCTTGCATAGTGAACAGTAGGGCACCGAGTAGTGTGGTAGAACAAAAAGGATCTGGGTTACAGGTAATTCATTGAAAGTGGCGTCACAGCTAGATAGGGTCGTAAAGAAAGCTTTTGGCACATTAACCTTCACAAATTAATGTATTGAGTACAGAAGATGGGATGTTACGCTGAAGTTGTATAAGATGTTGGTGAGGCTAATTTGGAGTATTGTGTGCAGTCTTGGTCACCTACCTACAAGAAAGATGTAAACGAGGTTGAAAGAGTGCAGAGAAAATTTAGAAGGATATTGCTGGATCTGGAGAACCTGAGTTGTAAGGAAAGATTGTGTAAGTTTAGAACTGTATTCTTTAGAACATAGGTGGTTGAGAAGAGATTTGCTAGAGTTGTACAAAGTTATGAGAAGTGTAGGTCGGGTAAATGCAGGCTTTTTCCAGAGGTTGGGTGGGACTACAACTAGAGATCATGGCTTCAGGGTGAAAGGTGAGAGATTTAAGGGGAACATGAGGGGAAAATTCTTCACACGTAGGGTTGTGAGAGTGTGGAATGAGCTTCCAGCACAATGGTCCGTGTGAGCTCGATTTCAACATTTAAGAGAAGTTTGGACAGGTACATGGATAGTAAGGATGTGAGCAGCTATAGTCCCAGTGCAGGTTGTTGGGAATAGGCAGATTAAATGGTTTTCAGTATGGACTAGATGGGTTGAAGGACCTGTTTCTGTGCTGTACTTCTCTGTGACTCTAAGTTGCACTTCATCTCTATATTAAATGTGGGGTGACTTATTTTGAAGCTGTAACCCAGTTAGCCGAGGAGAATTGAGTACCTACATATTCTCAGTATCTACATATAAAAGTTCATCAAAATATCAAATAGGTTAACAAAATCATCTCTCATCCCATGGTAGCTTGGAAGACAGTGATAGAAACTGCCTGGTTTTCATTTAAGTGATTTCCAGACTTGTGTCTAATGAACAGACAATACGCTAACATCAATTGCAATTAATGGCTGAATTAATATGTAGTTCTTGAAAAACTTCCATAATTTGTTACCTCAGTCTTCAGAAATCACATAATCGTTCAAATGGTTCATGAGATGAGATTTGCCATGTGGCCTTTGTTCCAACAGTCCCTTTCAATTCGTCATGTTCACAAGAAAATTTATTTCAAGACTCTGTAACATTTTTATATTAAAAAAGCAAACTGAGTTATGTGTTGGGATGTTGTTTGAAATAACATCCAATAAAATGAAGAATATGTTAGCCCAGCACGACCCAAATGCCAGGGTTTTAATGTTTTAGTATTTGTTGTGGTTTTGAAATCTGTCTTCCTTTAAATAGATCAAAATATTAGAAGTAGTGCTGAACGTGCTTCAGACTGATTAAATTTCACTGGAAAACGTGCCGTATCATCGCAACATAAAAGGAGGCTAATCAGCCCGTCATGTATATGCTGGAACTCACCATACCATTCCCATCTGTATCACAGCCACCACACCGCCCCCAATTTCTTTTGCCCATGCTTTCAGATGTACCCCATCAATTACTCCCTAGTACCCCTGGCATTTGTTTGCTTAAGGGGTAACTAGCAGTTAACTTATTAGTATCGCTTTGGAATGGGGATGGAACATGCACAACAGCTTTACAATATGAAGTATTGTGTAAGATATTGATAGCTAATGTATATTAACCATAATTTCTAAAATGTCTTCATGGAATAAAACTAAATTGTTAAGAGTTTAAAAATTATTTTTATTTTGGAAAACCTTATCCATTAAATACTTCTTTCCCTTTGTTCTAGGTGTTATCATTTACTCATTCAATCTCTTTTCACTCTGCGGAAACATTTGAATCCCTCCTGCAGTGTTTGAAAATGGATGATGAAAAGGTAGCAGAAGCTGCATTACAGATCTTCCGAAATACTGGGCACAAAATTGAAGATGACTTTCCTCACATCAGATCGTATGTTTCATTACCATTACTCAATATAGTGTGAAATATAAAAACCTTTCAAAGAGCAGTATGAGATTTTTTTTCTGGTTCTGCAAGATTAAATTGCTTATCCAGATTAATACCAGAATGGTTATTTTTTTTTAAAAAAAACTAGTTTTCAGAAATTTCAATATATTAAATACTTTCTACTGTGAATTGCAGATTAACTTTCTTTCATGATGTGTGTGTTTATTGTTCAATGGATACATTTTTCCACTGATTTTTTGCAATAATGCTTTTGAAGAACATTGTTGTAGTTGAAAACAAATGTGAGTAGAGTGGTTATACTGTAACACTCACAACATGCTGGAGGAACTCAGCAGGTCTGGCAGCATCGTTGGAAATGATCAGTCAACGTTTCAGGCCGGAACCCTTAATCAGGACTGGAGAGGGAAGGGGCAGAGGCCCTATAAAGAAGATCGGGGGAGGGTGGGAAGAAGAAGGCTGGAAGGTTCCAGGTGAAAAACCAGTAAGGGGAAAGATAATGGGGTGGGGGAGGGGAAGCAGGGAGGGGATATTGTAATTTATAAGGATTTATGCTCCTAACTGCTGTTCTAAAAGTCTGTCACACAAAACATCAATAATAGCAAACTAAGCATTCTTCCAATACACCTAGTATTAATTTATGAACTCCATGTTGTACTGGGGGACGGAGGTTGAGAATTAGAAAGACTGAGGGAAAAAAAGTTGGGCATCAAGTATGTCCTTAAAATTTTAATGTGCTGTGTTAATGCATCCCACTGCCTTGCTGCATTCAATGTTCACAAGGTAAAGCAACAAACGTTAAAAGTAATTATCAAATGTTTGTAGTGAATTATGTTCATTTGCACAATAGTGATTGTGTCGCTGGGTTCAGTTTTACTTGTGTTGCTTGAAAATAAATTTCAAATTAATTTCTTACTGCTGAATTTTTGTCCATCTATTGTCTTGTGTGCATGTAAAATAAGGTGGACAAATACACAGACAGCAGAGGGTGCTATTCCATTAGTGAGGTTCTTGGAAATATACAGGTTAGTGCCAAACGATATTTGGCACTGGTATTAACCTTTCTATCAGATGCATATTCAATTTAATTTTCCAAATCTTGTGAAACCAGTATCTCAATCAACATTGTGTTTGATTTTTCTTAGTGCTTTGTTACCAGTACTGCAGCAGAAGGCGAAGAAAGGGACTGCTCGACAAGCTAAGCATGCTATTCACTGTATTCATGCAATATTTTCCAGCAAGGAGACACAGTTTGCACAAATATTTGAGGTAAAACATTCATTAAAATTGGATTCCAGTGATATTTGCCATTATTCTGTTCCTTGTTCAGTTGATGGTTCCAAATTGTTTTTCTGTTTGATGTGTTAGCTTGATGAGGGTAAAATTTTTATAAGCCTATTTATATAACTTCAATTTCACATTATATTCAAAAGAGTAACTTGCTTTTGGTTGAGATAATTGTGATTACTTGTACAAATCCTTATGGTCTTAATGGTTACATTAAGCTAGCGTTTCTGTACAATTTAGCATAACTCATTTCACAACTCCCTCTTTTCACTTAAACCTGATAGGAAATCATTTTTAGCACCCTCTTTTTAGTTTCAGCAATTTTAGTAAAATGCAGTTGCACTCACCCCTGGACCCCTGAAATAATATCACTAAAGCTTGATCTTTGTTTTTGAACGAACTAGTGTTTGCATGAAAGAACCTGAAGGAAAATGGCATCATATTGATTTAAGCATGCAGGGTAAAGAATTTTATTCAGTTTTTGGGATCATGGCATTTTTAGGAAGGCCAATTTATGGCTCATTCTTAATTATCCTTGAGAAGATAGTAATGAAATGGCTTGTTATTCACCTTTTAGTGAAGTTGCACTTGCACTGCTGTTTGAGAGGAAGTACCAAGATTTAGATCAGTGATGATGGGTGTAATATATCTCTAGATTGGGATAATGTGTGGCTTAGAAGAAATGTGTAAGTGGTGGTGTCCCCATGCAACTGAAGCCTGTACCTTTTTTGATGGTAAAAGTCAGGGGTTTGCGAGGTGCTTACTGAGTAGCTTGGGTCGAGTATTGCAGTTCAGTTGTAGATACCACATATTGCAGCAAGTTGAGACAAGTAGTAGAAGGAATGAAAGTTCAGAGAAGTGGAGAAGGTACCAGTCAGATGGATTGCTTTATGCTGCTTGGTGTTGAAGTCCATGAGTGCTGCTAGAGCTGGACCCGTCCAGGCAAGTGACAATATTCCATTATGGTCCTGGATTGCATTTCAGGATGTATACTGTATACATTTCTCTGACATTAAATGTACCTTTTAAACCTTTGAATTGTCCCTAGTAGGTGATGTTAGGATGGGAATTGTTTGCTGCAGAATATGCATTTACAAAATCTTGTGACGTATCCAGTTGAGTTGCTTTGTAGTGATAACCCACAGGATGTTGATGGTGGGGAACTTGGCAATGGAAATACTGTTGTGTCAAGGTTAGTTGGTAGACACCCTCCTGTGGGAAATGGTCATTGATATTTTTGTGGCATGGGGGTTATTAATATGAACACTAATCATTAGATGTTTGTGAAGAGGCTGTGACATGGTTGACTGGCCTGGAAGTGGTTTTGCTTTGGTGGCATTTGGTGCTTAAGTTGATGCTGGGTTGTCCATCTAGTTTGTTGTATTTCAATTATACTAGTGAGAAGCTTGTTTGATCATTTCAGGGAGGACTTTGGGGACAAACACATTGGTGAGTCTGAGTTACTAATAGGTCAGACTGGGTAAGGTTTGTAGATTTCTTGAAAGACATTAAGGATTTACAGTACTGTGCAGAAGTCTTAGGCACGTACTGTCTATATAGCCAGTGTGCCTAAGACTTTTGCACAGTACTGTAGTTGTCAAATTGGAGAGGCGAGCCAGTTTGTAAATCTGGCCTGGAGCAAAGGATGTTGGGAATGGTGCCACAGAGGGGTGTGGGACAGGTGGCAGAGACGGAGTGGGGTGGTGCAAATGCAGACACACCCAGCCTTGAGATACCAGGCAAGATCATTTGATTCCAAACCATTGGTTTATTGATTATTACAGAATGTCTCTCTGATGCTTCACATTCCCTCCCCTCTCCCTTCCCCTTTTCCCAACCATGATTTCCCTCTCTTTGCCTTCTTCCGACTCTCAATCCACAATAGAGACCCATATCAGAATTAGGTTTATCATCACTCACATATGTCATGACATATTTTGAAGCAGCAGTACAGTGCAGTATATAAAATTACTAGATTACTCTAGTAGTTTTATGGTCATAATGACTTAACAATTAGTTGTTTTAACTACAAAGTATTATTAACTTAAGTCCCACAGCGGCATTGGATGCTTTTTGGACTTTGTATTTTTTAGATTGTTAGCTATGAATTGCAAGTTCATTATTTTAATTTCTGGGCAGAAGTTCAGTCTTTCTAGTTGGAGTAATCTTGATGCATGGAGATTATATAATGGTTAACTAATGAAATTCTAATTAATATTTGCATCAAAAGGATTGAAGTTGTATTCCCAATTCCAAACAGATACTAAAGGCAATTCAGTAAATTACTGAAGATTTAATAAAGGTGAAATGGAATCCATAGCTGGTGTGTTTCTTTGTAATGTATATCAGCATTCAAAGTCAAATGGGTTCTGTTGGGTTGATGCCCCCCCCCCAAACAAACTATTTTCTCCAAAAACTATGAGATTAATTTATGGATTTGAATTATAACTCTAGAAAGAATCCATCTTTTTGGAGGTCGGACGCTCCTGCATAGATGATATCAACGTCCTATCATTCAGGTGCTTTCAAAATAACCAGACTAGGAAAATGAGACATAAGAGACTACAGATGCTGGAATCTGGAGGGGAAAAAAAATAAGATGCTGGAGAAACCAAGCAGGTCAGACAGTATCTCAAGGGGGAAATGAATAGTTATTACAGGTTGAGATTCTTAATGTGAATCTTCTGACAGGCCTTCAACCCAAAATGTCAACTGTCCGTTTTTCGCAACAGAGTTTGCTGATCTGTGGAATTCTTCCTGCAGCTTGTATATTGAGAAAAGAGAGATTTAGACCATAAGATATAGGAGCAGAATCAGACCATTTGGCCCGTCGAGCCTACTCAGCCATTTCTTCATGGCTGATCCATTTCCCTCTTGGCCCCAATCTCCTGTCTTCTCCTTCTATCCCTTCATGCCCTGACTAATCAAGAATCTATCAATTTCTACATTAAATATACTTATTGACTTGGACTTTACAGCCTTCTGTAGCAGCGAATTCCACAGATTCACCACTCTCCGGCTGAAGAAATTCCCCCTCATCTCCATTCTAAATGGACGTCCGTCTATCCTCTCCACATCCACTCTATCGATAGGTTTCAATGAGATTTCTTTCCCCCAACCCCCGCCATTCTTCTGAATTTCAGTGAGTAAAGGCCCAGAGCCATCAGTTGCTCCTCTTAAGATAACCCTTTCAATTCCTGGAGTCGTTTTCAAGAACCTCTTCTGAATCCTCTTCAATGTCAGCACATCCTTTCTTAAATGGGGGCCCAAAACTGCTCACAGTATGCCAAGTGGGGCCTCACCAGTGCCTTATAAAGCCCCAATATTACGTCCTTGCTTTTATATTCTAGTCCTCTCGAAGTGAATGTGAACTTTGCATTTGCCTTCCTCACCATTGAGTCAATCTGTAAATTAACCTTTAGGGAACCTTGCACAAGAACCCAAAGTCCCTTTGCACTTAAGATTTTTGAATTTTCTCTCCATTTAGAAAATAGTCTACCTTTTTGTTTCTTCTACCAAAGTGCATGAGCATACATTTCCTGACTGTGTATTCCATCTGCCACTTCTTTGCCCTTTCTCTTTATCTATCTCAGTAACCTTTCTCATCACTACCTGCCCTCCTCCTATCTTCGAAACATCCACAAGCTTGGCCACAAAGCCATCAATTCCATTATCTAAATCATTGACATATAAAGTAAACACCGCTAGTCACTGGCAGCCAACAAGAAAAGGCCCCGTTAATTCCTACTCTTTGCCTCCTGCCAATCAGCCAATGCTTTATCCATTTTAGTACTTGTACATGGTTCTTAACTTGTTTAGCAGCCTTATGTGTGGTACCTTGTCAAAGTCCTTCTGAAAACCCAAGTACAGCGCATCCAACATTTCTTCCTTGGCTGTCCTGCTTGCTATTTCTTCAAAGAACTCTAACAGATTTTCCCTAAAGGAAAACATGTTGACTACGGCCTATCTTATCATGTGTCTCCATGTACCCCAAAACCACATCCTTAACAATCACTTCCAACAACTTCTCAACCACTGAGGTCAGATTAACTGGCCTATAGTTTCATTCCTTCTGCCCTTCTCCCTTGGAGAGTGGAGTGACATTTGCAATTTTCCAGCCCTGTAGAACCATGCCAGAATCCACTGATTCTTGAAAGGTCATTATTAATGCCGCCTCAATCTCTTCAGCCACCTCTTTCAGAACCTTGGGGACACCATTTGGTCCAGGTTACTTGTCTACCTTCAGACCTTTCAGTTTCCCAAGAACCTACTCCTTAGTAAAGGCAACTCCACACACTTCTGTCCCCTGAGCATTCACTTCGAACTTCTGGCATACTGTTCATGTCTTCCACAGTGAAGACTGATACAAGATACTTACTCAGTTCATCTGCCATTTCCTTGTCCCCCATTCCTGCCTCTCTAGCATCATTTTCCAGCAGTCTGATATTTACTCGCACCTTTCTTTTACGCCACATATATCTGAAGAAACTCTTGGTGTACTCTTTAATATTATTGGCTAGTTTACTTTTGTGTTCCATCTTTTCCTCCTTAATGATTTTAAATTGCTTTCTGTTGGTTTTTAAAAACTTCCCAAACCTCTAACTTCCCACTAATTTTTGCTCTATTATAAGGCCTCGCTTTGTCTTTTATGTTGGCTTTGACTTGTCAGCTACAGTTACATCATCCTGCCTTTCGAACACTACTTCTTTAGAATGTATATATCGTGTGCCTTTAGAATTGCTCCAAAAATTCTAGCCATTGCTACTCTGCCATCATCCCTTCCTATCAGTTTTGGCCAGCTCTTCTCTCATACCTCTGTAATTCCCTTTCCTCCACTGTAATACTGATACATATGACTTTAGCTTCTCCTTCTCAAATTTCAGGGTGAATTTGATCATATTATGATCACTTGCCCCTAAGGATTCTTTTACCATAAGCTCTCTAATCTATTCTCTGCTCTCTAATCATTGTACAATATCCAATCCAGAATAACTGATCTTCTGGTGCACTGAACCACGAGCTGCTCTGAAAAGCTATATCATAGGTTTTTTGGATACTCCCTCTCTTGGGACCCAGCACCAACATGATTTTCTCAGTCTACCTGCATATTGAAATCCCCCATGACTATCATAACATTGTCCTTATGACATGCATTTTCTATCTCCCATTGTAGTTTGTAGATGACATCCTTACTACTTTTTGGAGGTCTGTATATGACTCCCATCAGGGTGTTTTTACACTCGCAGTTTCTTTGCTCTATCCACAATGATTCTACGTTTTCTGATTTTTTTTTCCTCTCTAAGGATTTTATTTCATTTTTTACTGATAAAGCTGCCCCACCCCTTCTGCCTACCTGCCTGTCCTTTCAATACAATGTGTGCCCTTGGATATTAAGCTCCCAGCTATAGTCTTGTTTCAGCCATGATTCATTGATGCCCACAATGTCATACATGCCAATGTGTAACTGTGCTACAAATTCATCTATTGTATTCTGTATACTGTGAGCATACAAATATAACACCTTCCTGTATTCATCACCCTTTTTGATTTTGCCCCCGTTTTACATTGCAGTTCATCCCATTGACTGCAATTTTGCCCTATCATTAATCTCCTTGCTAGCTGTCTCACTACGCACTGCCTCTGTAAATCAACTACCCCATCCTCAGCCCTATCACTCCAATTCCATCCCCCTGCCAAATTAGCTTAAACCCTCCTGAACAGCTCTTGCAAACCGGCCTGCAAGGGAAAATTTATGCTCCGTGAGAGACTTTGGAAACTACTCTCTGAACTGGGAAGCTCTGTAGCAATCTAAGATTAATAAGAGTTCTGACAATAAGTTTTCCTTTTTCTGATAATTCAGAATCCAAAATGCCAACAAATGAGTAATCTGCGTTAGCTTTAAAAGTTTGTATCTGAAGTTTAAAACCAGAAATGGATCTTATAAATCACATCAATGGATTTCTTTAATTGATTAAACTCGCAGCACAGTTGCAAGCAACTCCTTCTCCGTTAATTAGTGCTAAACTGCTCTGGCTCTGACCTAGCCCAGTCTTCATATAAAATTTTCTAAACTTTCTCAACTGGGCATTAATGATTAGGGAAACAGATTTCTATGTTTTTGCAAAATAATTCTGTCCCTCTGCCTACTTGGTTAAATGTTATTAGAATACTTTGAATTTATCTTATTTATATATCAGAATCTGGAATGAATTGATTTATAAAAGCCCATTTCTGCTTTAGTTTATGTACAATATTCATTCAAACAAGGGCAGTTTAGGTTAATGACAAAAGGCTTCAATGTATTGATTAAAAGTGTAGAGAGCATCCACCTTTCAATCCTTTACTCTTTCCAGCAATGTAATATTTAGAAGAAAAGTAAAGTTTTCCAGTGAAAGCTGCATAAGCTCAGTAAGTTGCAGTTTGTTAAAGTGATCCAGTTATTTCAAATATCATTGCATTCCTTTATACAGCCTGTCCTTGATTTACATACACCCAATTTATTGACACCTTATACATATGAATAAGATTCCATGAATATTATTAAATTCAAATACAAATCTTTCTTTGGGGAGGAGAGGTGAAATTGTGTATATGTAACCTCCCTGCAATAATCAGGCACCATTGTTTCTTAACTTCACGAATTGCCAGTTTTACCATGGGAGGCCACTTAAGAGTTGATTTGGAAATTGACAAACAATTGCTCCAATTGTGTAGCAATACTTCAGTAGACAATGTAACTCCACTGACACACAAGTCCATTAAAACCAGCCATCAAGCATGGGACATCCTGATTGTGACTATTGTAACTAGGCAGGGAAGATGATAAATGTTAGCACTAATTGGCACTCATCAGCACTATTTCTTACAATAGTATATAGTAATAGTATATGGTATTGAATTATTTTATGGACAAGATCGACTTATGAATATCAGTAAAACCAGAACCCATCCCAAAACAACATACATTGCTCATCAGGATGATCATGCAGTTTAGTGCTGTTAGAAAATGATTTGGGATATTATGGTTTGTTGCTTTCAAAAAAAATCACAAGAAATTTAGGAGCGGAATTAGGCCACAAGGCTCCCTGACCTTCAATTAACACTTGAAAAATTTGTCATTTGTGCACCAACAACCTCCTGTAAAGTATTCCCTGACAGTATCGTTACACTGGGATGTCAGACCACAGAACAGCACATGTGGCATTTGCAGAAAAAGTCAATGTAACCTGATTACCTTGTTTTTTTAAAAATATTTTAGCCTTTACACAAGAGTTTGGATCCAAGCAACCCTGAGCAGCTCATAACGCCTTTGATTTCAATCGGTCACATAGCTATGCTGGCTCCAGAACAGTTTTCTGCACCTCTGAAATCCCTGGTGGCTGGTTTTGTTGTGAAAGATTTGTTAATGAATGACCGGGTAAGTACTGATATGGTTGTTGCAATTTCTGTTGTTTTTATTTTTGATCTCTTCTACCTGCCTCCAATTTCAAGCCAACAAGATGAGTTGTAAGTTTATTCCCAAGTTTCACTAACGCCTATTGATAGTTCAAGTACAAAAGCTGAAGGTACTTCAAACTGTCCACATTCATAATGCAATTTCCTTCAAGTAAACTATCAGTCAGTCTGTTTCCTAACCTTCTAGACTGGGAGCTCTTTGTAAGAAAACATTAGGCCTTTGCTGATTCCCATTTGTGCCGTATGTAGCACATCCTTTCACAATACTAAGAAAATGTAAGCAGAAAATTTCCTGGAAAGGAAAAGTAAATTAAATCCTTATTGTGTACTGTATCTTCCTGACTTCTATTGGCCATTGTACTTTGGTAGTCATTTGCAGCTACTGTATATAAGGCTTGGATTTTTTTATTCTTAACAGATTTAAAAAACCAGAATACCAATTTTTTTTTATTAGTAAAACACTCTGCTGACAATAAATACATACCTGAGAAATGTCATGGAATTTGCTTTTATACAAAAAAGCTCTCATACAAGTAAACATTATGAGCATTGATTTGTGACCAGTCCCCTTGAATGTGGATTACACTGATCAGTGACATGATCAGTTATTTGTGGGAATAATTCCAGAAAATTAACATGGAGTCTGAAATGGGACAATATAGGTGTCAAGATGTTTACGATATTAGGACAGGAAAATTTTGTCAAAGAATTACTTAGGAGTGTCTGAACTAGTTTGCCATAACCAGAATTGCCGTACCTATGGTTTCTACAAAAATAATCTGACTGATGTTTGGACAACTTGCACAGTGCCTCACACATTCTATTGAAAAGCTGTAGCCCACCATGAATTAGCAAGGAAATTAGAAACTAGGTAAACTTGAAAGGCATGTGGCAAATGTCACTCTTCAATTCATATGAGTGGCAATGTAATTTAGAACTTTACAAACCAAATGCATGAATTCTGATGTGAGCTTCATCACAATAAAGCTGCAGCAGCAAGAATTCTGCCACTTGCACACCAGCTTTAGAGCAAATATTGTTCAGCGGTTTTAGAGAATGACTTAGGTTTCAAGCAATTGATGAAGAAAAAGAACAGACATAGTCTTTATGAACTTGAGTAAGATGGCATGACATTGACAAGTTAGACATGGTAGGCTGGTCCAGAAGTTGAGACAGGAGGGATTCTCATGGACATGAAGCAACACACATCAAAGTTGCTGGTGAATGCAGCAGGCCAGGCAGCATCTGTAGGAAGAGGTGCAGTCGACGTTTCAGGCTGAGACCCTTCGTCAGGACACTCATGGACATGAATGTAGGAGGCATAATTAGTAAGTTTGCAGATGAAATGAAAGTTGATGGCAGTATGGATTGACAGGAAGATTGTCTAAAGTTAAAGGAAAATATAGATCAAATAGATGTTTGTATGGAATGTTGGCAGATAGAATTTAAATTGGATTTCTGCAAGGTGATGGACTTTGGGAAGTCAAATAGTAGTAGGACGTATACAATAAATGATGGGATGCTATGGAATGTTGATCAACGGTGGGACCTATGCTTTCTGTTTTAAAGTCATAATTCCCTGGAAGTGGCAATACGATTAGAAAGGGCAGTGAGGAATGAATATGGCATACAGGCCTCCATATAATGGGGCATAAAGTACAAACATTGGAATGTTGTGTTGCAACTTTATGGAACACTGTGGTCAAAAGTTCACTTGTGTGCAGTTCTGGTTGCCACACTACAGGAAAGATATTATGCTGCAGAGATTGAAGGGGAGATTTAACAGGATTTTGCCTGGATTGAAGAGATTGGATAGACTTGTCTACTTCCCTGGAGTGAAGAGGCATAAGGCTGGCCTGACAAGTATATAATACTATAAGAAGTAGAGATGGGGTCGGTCGTCAGAATCTTTTTCTTAATGCCCCTAGCTCTCTGCAATGTTCAGACTTTATCAAGTTTGTAGGAATAATTTTGGAGACGGAGAGGGCAGTTAGGGGCCAGGTTAAGGTTTCAGGATGTAGAGGTCAGGCCAGATTCTAGGTTCCATGCTTGAAGGCAGGCGATGTGGATGTAAGGCAGAGGACATCCATCGATGTCGGGCTGGTAAGTCCTGTGGACAAGGACCAGCGAAGACAAGGGCTCATGGTTTGCTAGGTCACTGAGTCCCCCAGGTTGTCGGGTCTTGGGATCAAATGTCTGTGTGAGCAGAAGGCAAGGGGGCCAGTCAGCAAGTTTGGAGTTTGACGCTTGGAGTTTTGGGCCCTTTCATTGTCTAGACCTGAGATTAATACTGAAGATCGAAGCCCGAAAGTTGTTTGGAAGTCTGAAAGTCAAAGCCAGATAACTGAAGCCCTTGGTCTACCAAACAAGAGTCCACAGTGGAAGTCAGTGGCCCATTATCTGAGAGTCTGAGTTCACTGCAGGTTGGAGTGCCATAGGCCTATCCTGAGGTTGGAGCACTGTGAGTTGCTGGGAGGGAGAAAAGGGACTTGTTTTTGCTGTTGTTGGCTTATTGCTATTTGTGTTCTTTGTGGCTGTGCTATGTTGGTACCAGAATGTGTGGCGACACTTGCAGGCTGCCTCTAGTGCATCCTTAGGTTGTGTTAACACAACGATGCATTTCATTGTATGTTTCGATATATGCGTGATAAATGAATCTGAAGAAAGTACAAGTTTAAAGTGAGAAGGAGTTTTAAGGGGGATCTGAGAGGGGCAGTTTTTAGAGTGGTTGATATCTGGAACTTCCAAACAGAGTAGGTACAATCACTACATTTAGACAGGCATTTAAATAGTCCAGTCATCGAAAGATACGGACCTAATGTGGGCAAATGGGTAGAGTGTAGCTGGGCAAAAAGATCAGCGTCAGTTTCTATGCTGTACAACTGTGATTGTCAGACATAATGAGAAATTTAAAAGTATATACTCTTAATGGAAGTCCTTAGACATATTCTTTGTGTTCTGTTTACATTCATTGGTGGTATGAATGAACTTGAGAGGAATACTCTTGACAGCTGAAATGGAGGTTGTCCAAATGTACAATTCCCTCTTTTTAGCAAGATTGATTAGGAAAATTCTTAATACATTCAAAATGTTGTGGGGAAATGTAATATGTACCTGCACAATATTGTAAGCTATGTGATGAAGTTGCTGCAAAATTTGAAATCTATTTGATCTGACTGAGGAATATACCTTCAGGTCTCCTCCCACTTATTTCACATGAGAAAAAGGCTGCCCTTAAGCCTATTTTTAAAAAGGTGGTGGATCTTGTCATTCATGTTGATGCTTTATCCAAAAGCGCACAGGCGCTGAATCGAACATATTTTGCAATCCAAAAAATTGGCTTAGTGGCAAACGTCTTGAGATGTAAAGTCTGTAGGTGTTCTAAATTTAAAATAAAACAGAAAATGGTGCAAACATGCAAAAATTCAGGCATGCAAAGAGAAGCAGTTAATGTTTTAAATCAAAGGGATGTTTTAAATCCCATTTTCTGTTTTTAGTTAAAATATTTTGTTGGCTTTTACTAAAACTGTTATTGTGCAGAATTTTTGCTATGCGGTAGAGATCCATATATAGCTGTCATTTTGAAGAAAATGAGTACCTGTAGTGGTGTGCTACACACAGCGCTAGAGTAACCACACGGAGTCGGTGAGTTAGAGTTGCAATGAAAGAGATTTATTCAGACTTCGCGGCCTGCTTTAAAGCCTTCCTGTTCCCGCCCTCCCTGGGGCGGGACTGCTGTGGGGAATGCATATTCCCAGACCCTTTCCGCACGCGGGATTTTCCCCCTGCTGGTGAAGATGGCCTGGCGCCCTTTTTGGGGCCGGCCCTCTGCCTGCGCGCGCTGTTGTGAGCCGGTTCGTGGGTGCCAGAAAGTGGGTTGCCACATAACCTCCCCCCCCCCCCCCCAGAACCGGTGATACCTCCCCCAATGTCCACAGTCTGGATCGGCCTCTGTTTGGGAGGTCTGCCCCTGCGCCGCGGTGCCTGAGCCTGGACCGGCTGCGCCAAGTCCACATGGGCCGGTTTGAGTCGGTCCACCGTGAAAACCTCCTCTCCCCCCGCCCAATGTCCAGCACGAACGTGGACCCGTTGTTCCTGATCACCTTAAATGGCCCCTCGTAGGGCCGCTGTAGCGGTGCCCGGTGTCCGCCCATCGTACAAAAAGAAACTTACAGTTCTGCAGGTCTTTGGGTACGCAGGTCGGGCTCTGTCCGTGCTGTGAAGTGGATATGGGGGCCAGGTTACTGAGCCTCTCCAGTAGTCTGCCCAGGACTGCTGTGGGTTCTTCCTCTTGCCCCCTTGGGGCTGGTATGAACTCTCCTGGGACTACCAGGGGTGCACCATACACCAACTCGGCCGACGAGGTGCGCAGATCCTCTTTGGGCGCCGTGCGGATTCCGAGCAGGACCCAGGGAAGCTCGTCCACCCAGTTAGGCCCCTCCAGGCGGGCCATGAGAGCCGATTTCAGGTGACGGTGGAAGCGCTCCACTAGTCCGTTCGACTGTGGGTGGTAGGCAGTTGTGTGGTGTAGCTGAGATCCTAAAAGATTGGCCATATCTGACCACAGACTGGAAGTGAACTGGGCGCCCCTGTCGGAGGTAATGTGGGCCGGTACCCCGAAGCGGGCTACCCAGGTTGTGATCAGTGCTCAGGCGCAGGATTCGGAGGTGGTGTCGGTGAGCCGGACTGCCTCTGGCCGTCTGGTGAACCGGTCTATCATAGTTAGGAGGTACCGCGCTCCTCGTGACACTGGCAGGGGCCCCACGATATCCACATGGATGTGGTCGAACCTCCGGCAGGTGGGTTCGAACCGCTGCGGCGGAGCCTTGGTATGCCGCTGCATCTTGGCCGTTTGGCACTGCATGCACGTTTTGGCCCATTCACTGACCTGTTTACGCAGTCCATACCACACGAATCTGTTGTCGACCAGCCGGACAGTTGTCTTGATGGAGGGGTGCGCTAAGTTGTGAATGGATTCGAAAACCCGCCGGCGCCAGGCTGCTGGGACGACGGGGTGGGGTTGGCCGGTAGCTCCGTCAAACAGTCGGGTCCTCTCACCTGGGCCTACGGGGAGGTCTTGGAGCTGCAAACCGGAGACTGCAGTCCTGTAACTGGGGATCTCAGTGTCTGCTTGCTGTGCCTCTGCCAGCGCTGCATAGTCCACCCCCTGGGACAGGGCCTGTATGGTAGGTCTGGAAAGTGCGTCTGCCACGACATTGTTCTTTCCAGAGACATGCCGGATGTCCGTTGTGTACTCGGAGATGTAGGACAGATGTCGCTGCTGGCGGGACGACCAGGGGTCGGACACCTTAGTGAACGCAAAGGTAAGCGGTTTGTGGTCTGTGAACGCGGTGAAGGGCCTACCTTCTAAGAAGTACCTGAAATGCCGGATTGCCAGGTATAGTGCCAATAGCTCCCAGTTGAAAGCACTGTATTTGAGTTCAGGTGGTCATAGGTGTTTGCTGAAGAACGTCAGGGGTTGCCAGCGGCCCTCGATGAGTTGTTCCAGCACTCCATCGACCGCTGTGTTGGATGCGTCCACCGTGAGGGCAGTAGGAATGTCCGTTCTGGGGTGCACTAGCATCGCGGCGTTTGCCAAGGCCTCTTTGGTTTTAACGAAAGCGGTTGCGGCCTCTTCGTCCCAGGTGATGTCCTTGCCCTTACCCGACATTAGAGTGAACAGGGGTCGCATGGGGCTGCTGAGGGGAGGAAACGGTGGTAGAAATTCACCCTACCCACGAATTCCTGCAGGCCTTTGATTGTGTTGGGTCGGGGGAAGTTGCAGACCGCGTCTACCTTGGCGGGCAGCAGGGTTGCCCCGTCTTTAGTAATCCTGTGGCCCAGGAAGTCGATGGTGTCGAGTCCGAACTGGCATTTGGCTGGGTTGATTGTAAGGCCGAATTCGCTCAGGCGGGAGTAGAGCTGGCGGAGGTGGGATAGATGCTCCTGCCGACTACTGCTGGCTATGAGGATGTCGTCCAAATAGATGAATGCAAAGTCCAGGTCGCGTCCCACCGCGTCCATTAGCCGCTGGAAAGTCTGTGCAGCATTCTTTAGGCCAAACGGCATTCGGAGGAATTCGAAAAGTCCGAATGGGGTGATATGTGCTGTTTTGGGGATGTCGTCCGGATGTACAGGGATTTGATGGTATCCCCGGATGAGGTCTACCTTGGAAAAGATCCTTGCGCCGTGTAGGTTTGCTGCGAAGTCTTGAATGTGCGGCACAGGGTAGCGGTCTGGCGTTGTAGCCTCGTTCAGTCTGCGGTAGTCACTGCATGGTCTCCAGCCCCCCGTTGCCTTGGGCACCATGTGAAGGGGGGAGGCCCATGGGCTGTTGGACCGTCGTATGATCCCTAATTCCTCCATCTTCTTGAACTCCTCCTTCGCCAGTCGGAGCTTGTCCGGGGGAAGCCTTCGAGCACGGGCGTGGAGGGGTGGTCCCTGGGTCAGGATGTGGTGCTGTACTCCGTGTCTGGGCATGGCTGCCGTGAACTGCGGTGTCAGTACTGATGGGAAATCTGCCAGGACCCTGGTAAATTCGTCGTCGGACAGCGTGATGGAGTCCAGGTGTGGGGCTGGCAACTGTGCTTCACCCAGGGAGAACGTTTGAAAAGTCTTGGCGTGGACTAATTGCTTCCCTTGCAGGTCGACCAGCAGGCTGTGGGCTCGCAGAAAATCCGCCCCCAGGAGTGGTTGGGCCACGGCGGCCAGTGTGAAGTCCCACGTGAATCGGCTGGAGCTGAACTGTAGCCGCACCGTGCGGGTGCCGTAGGTTCGTATTGTGCTGCCATTTGCGGCCCTCAGGGTGGGTCCCGGTTCTCTGTTGTGGGTGTCGTAACTCGTTGGAGGTAAGACGCTGATCTCCGCTCCGGTGTCGACCAAAAAGCGGCGTCCCGACTGCTTGTCCCAGACGTACAGGAGGCTGTCCTGATAGCCAGCCGCCGTAGCGATCGGCAGCGGCTGGGCCTTGGTATTTCCCGGGAATTTGCAGGGTGGTCTGCAGCGGCGGGCCTCTGTGCCCCACCGGTAGAAACACCATTGTTTGTTGGGCTCCTCACTCCCGTCGCCGGGTTTTGTAGGCTCTGCTGCCGGGCCTGGTCTGGTCTGTCGTTGGGCACGCGGCTTGGTGATCTGTGCGACGGATGCCCCTCTCTCTTCCCTGGCATTCCACAGCACATCTGCTCGGGCCGCCACCTCCCGGGGGTTGCTGAAATCTGCGTCGGACAGCAGCAGGCATATGTCCTTGGGCAGTTGCTCTAGGAACGCCTGCTCAAACATGAGGCAGGGTTTGTGTCCTTCAGCCAGGGCCAGCATCTCGTTCATTAATGCTGACGGCGGCCTGTCTCCCAAACCATCCAGCTGCATTAAGTGGCGTGCTCGTTCACGCCATGAGAGTCCGAAAGTCCTTATGAGCAGGGCTTTGAATGCTGTGTATTTGTCGTTCTCCGGGGGCGACTGTATAAACTCCTCAACTTGTGCAGCAGTCTCCTGGTCGAGTGAGCTCAGCACGTAGTAGTAGCGAGTGGACTCCGAGGTTATCTGCAGAATGTGGAATTGTGCTTCTGCTTGTTCGAACCATAATTGGGGTTGCAGCGTCCAGAAGCTTGGCAGTTTTAACGAAACTGCGTGAACAGATGCAGCGTCGGTCATCTCTGGTTCAAATATCGTTTGGGCCGTCGGGGTCACCAATTGTAGCGATGTGCTACACACAGCACTAGAACAACCACACGGAGTCAGTGAGTTAGAGTTGCGATGAAAGAGATTTATTCAGACTTCGCGGCCTGCTTTAAAGCCTTCCCGTTCCCGCCCTCCCTGGGGCGGGACTACTGTGGGGAATGCATATTCCCAGACCCTTTCCGCACGCGGGATTTTCCCCCTGCTGGTGAAGATGGCCTGGCGCCCTTTTTGGGGCCGGCCCTCTGCCTGCGCGCGCTGTTGTGAGCCGGTTCGTGGGTGCCAGAAAGTGGGTCGCCACATACCTTTTATTTAGTAGCTTAAGTTTATGTCAAAGAACACATTTTCTGTGAATTATTCAAACTCCAGAAAGTGATGAAGCCTACATTTACAAGGAATTTATCAGACAAGAAAGAATGAAAGCAATGCTCTGCAGGTTGAACCAGCATGTAATTACATATTCCTAATTGCCCTTGGAAAAGTGCTGGTGAAGTGGTGAATTTTCCCTTAAAATCCCAACCGTTTGGTGTATTTGAAAAGCTAGAATTATTTTTATTCAATATTTACAAAATAGCAGGCAACAGCAGGTGCTGCAATTTTAGGAAGAAGATTTGTTTCGGATTAATGTACAAGGCAATGACTTTACACTCAAGGAACAGTTTTCCCAAGCATTTGGCGATGAGAGTTTAGCTTTTGGTTTGCACAGAGATAGATCAGAAAGTGCTGCAAAATCTATTCAAACATTATGCACTTATTGTAAACCTGCAAATTAGATGCCACAGCACTTTTATGTTGTTTCAGCTATTGCAGATGTGTGGGTTCCTTCAGATCGAAAAGCCAGTAGTGTGTGGAATGCTATAGTTTGTTTAGCTGTAATTTGTGAAAGCTGTGTCGATATTGCATCTCAGTAATTGCGTTTTTGTTTTTTTATTACGCATATACTGTATTTTAATGCAGTATTTTATTAGAAATATTTATATTAGCCGAACAAAGTTTGCAGGGCACAAATAATAAAGTCATCATGTTTTTGTCCACGTGATATAATTATCATCTATTTATATATGCATTAGAGAGACTTGTTTTGAAAGACCAAAATTGCTTGATTTATACTTTGTATATCCATGTCTATTCATTAATATTTATTTGAAGTAATGGTCCTGCTACTGCCTCGAGTGACCAAAAAATAGCCGAGAAGTTCAAAGTCAGCTTTGTGTTCTATTTGCCGTTTTCATGCCGCTTATCATGGTATTTCCCTGTGATTAATACCTCTGTGATTTCCCTACCTCCCTTAACTGAGTAAGCAATAAATATAAGATATTTAGAGCATATTTTCATTTCAGAGATTTATCTTTTCAAGGCCTTTATGAGGTGAATGTGTCTAGTTGAGGAAATTAGTTTTTTCTTAAAATACCTGAAGTGCTGTAGAATTTTAAGCAATAGGTAAATCAGCAACAGTCCTAATATCCACAAAATGCTAGATGAATTCAGTAGGCCAGACAGTATCCATGGAAAAGATGACTGTAGTCTTTTTCATAGATGCTGACTGGCCTGCTGAGATCCTCCAGCATTTTGTGTGTATTGCTTAGATCTCCAGCACCTGCAGATTTTCCCTTGTTTGTAACAGAACTTATATTCTGTCTTTAGTTTCCAGTAAAGAAAACAACAAAACTTTGGGTGCCAGATGATGAAGTATGTCCAGAGACACTGACAAAAGTAAGTGCCTTTTTAGTTGAGTGCTTTCATTCTGCTTTGTAAAGAATTTAATTTTCTCTTACTGCATTCATCGTCCATTCCTGAGGACTGAGTTACTTAAGGAATTTAAATGGATTTAGTAATGATAGATAATAAACAGGACTTATTGGAAACTCTTTGTTTTTTTCATCATGGTACAGAATGTTTAGATTCTTCAGATTTTGTTTGTTTCAGCAGTGATTTGCCTTTGTCAACTATATTATTTGGGAGAATCAGCAACGGAGTATAATGATCATTTTGAAAATTCAAAATTCTCACCTCACTTGACAACCAGTGAATTTTACCCCATAAAATTAGTCAGCATCCTTTAGGGACAGCAGTAAGAGATTGTAAATAGGTTAGAGTAGAAGTCTGGAACTCATTCTTGCAGAAGCCTCCAGATGTTGGAGATTCATATTGTGATCTTTTGAAAATCACTGGATACTGAAATGGTTCCAGCAGACTGGAAAATTGCAAATGTCACTCCACTCTTTAAGAGGGGAGGATGGCAGAAGAAAGGAAATTATAGGCCAATTAGCCTAACTCCGGTAGTTAGTCATAGTCATAATCATACTTTATTGATCCCTGGGGAAATTGGTTTTCGTTACAGTTGCACCATAAATAATAAGTAGTAATAAAGCAATAAATAGTTAAATAGTAATATGTAAATTATGCCAGTAAATTATGAAATAAGTCCAGAACCAGCCTATTGGCTCAGGGTGTCTGACCCTCCAAGGGAGGAGTTGTAAAGTTTGATGGCCACAGGCAGGAATGACTTCCTATGACGCTCTGTGCTGCATCTCGGTGGAATGAGTTTCTGGCTGAATGTACTCCTGTGCCCACCCAGTACATTATGTGGTGGATGAGAGACATTGTCCAAGATGGCATGCAACTTAGACAGCATCCTCTTTTCAGACACCACCGTGAGAGAGTCCAGTTCCATCCCCACAATATCACTGGCCTCACGAATGAGTTTGTTGATTCTGTTGGTGTCTGCTACCCTCAGCCTGCTGCCCTAGCACACAACAGCAAACATGATAGCACTGGCCACCACAGACTGGGAAGATGTTTGAGTTCATTATTAAGGATAAGGTTTTGGGGTACTTGGAGGTATGTGATAAAATAGGTCAAAGGCAGCATGGCTTCTTGAAAGTGAAATCTTGCTTGACAGATGTTGGAGTTTTTTGAAGAGATACCAGGCAGGATAGACAAGAGATGTTGTTTATTTGGATCTTCAGAAGACCTTTGACAAGATGTCGCACATGAATCTGCTTAACAAAGTTGAGAGCCCATGGCTTTACAGGAAGGATACTAGCATGGATAGAGCATTGATTGACTGGCAGGAGGCAAAGTGTGGGCATAAGGGATCCTTTTCTGCTTGACTGCTGGTGACTAGTGGTGTTCCTCAAGGGTCAGTGTCGTGGCCACATCTTTTTACATTATATGTTAATGATTTGCATTCCATAGTTGATAACTTTGTGGCTAGGTTTGTGGAGGTGTTTTCTTACACCTCCACTATTTTCTAACCAGGGAGAAAATTCAGAAATCAGAGATGCAAAGGGACTTGGGAGTTCTTGTGTAGGATTTCCTAAAGATTAACCTGCAGTTTAAATTGGTGGTAGGGAAGGCAAATGCAATGTTAGCATTCGTTTCAAGAGGCCTAGAATATTAGGGCAAGATGTAATGCTGAGGCTTTATAAGGTATTGGTCAGACCACAACTGGAGTATTGTGAGCAGTTTTGACTCCTTTATCTAAGAAAGGATGTGCTGGCACTGGAAAGGGTCCGAAGGAGGTTCACGAGAATGATCCCAGGAATGAAAGGTATGTATGAGGAGTGTTTGCTGGCTGAGGGCCTGCGCCCACTGGGGCGGGGGGGGGGGGTGGTCTCATTGAAACCTACCATATAAGGAAAGACCTAGATAGAGTGGTCAGCCGGAGGATGTTTTTCTGTAGTGAGGCAATTTAAGACCAAAGAACACAGCCTCAGAATACAAGAATGTCCCTTTAGAACAGAGATAAGGCGTAAATTTCTTTAACCAGAAGGGATGAATACATGGAATTCTTTGCCATGGATGGCTGTGGAGGCCAAGTCATCGGCTACATTTAAAACAGTGGGTGATTGGTTGCTGATTAGCCGGGGCATCAAATGTCATGGAGAGAAGGCAAAAAAATGGGATTGAGAGGGAAAATAAAACAAAAATCAAAAACTTTTCACTGTTCTTTGATACATGGGAATGTAATAAATCAATATCATTTTTAATTCCTCTATTTTCTTGTAGTGAAAGTGGTGGTGATCTTTAGCTTCTCTCGTAATGTACTAATAAGATTAGAACTTCAGAGGGCAGTTAAGAGAAACTGTACTGCCATGGATCAAGAATTATATAAATGCCAATAGGGTCAAGGATGGCAAATAAGGATTTTTAGTCAATTTCTCTGAAGGATCATACTTGTATTTTAAATGCTGCATCATCATTTTCTTCAGTACTGTGTATATATTACAATTCAGATTCAAAAGAATAGTTATAACTTTTCTAAGTTTATGTTTGTGGAACGAATTGTTTTTTCGAGAACTATATATGTTGCATAATTGAAATGGACTTTTAAAAAAAATTTTTTGTAAGTGTTGCCTCAATTAGGAGCATTCATAATGGAATAAGACAAGTGAAGGTACATTGGCTCAAAATGGGCAGGCTCAAAAGGATTATTGATTTTCCCATGTGTAAGAATGCTAGCTCCAATGTTGGCTGCGAGGCCCCGATGATATGGCATGGCCTTCTGACTCATTTCGGTGCCGAATCAAACATCATCTATAAAAATGCTGAGAGATCTTTGAACAGGTGCACTGACCTGAATTTCTTAACATTCAAATTGATTGAAAGTGAATCAAGCTATTTTTAAAAAGTGGGGAAACTTATAGACACTTTAAACTCAAATTATTAAAATCTTCAGATATTAACATTTGCCTTATGTCATAACAGGAGTTTACAAAAATCATTAAAGCATAACTCTAAATCAGGTTTAAATGGGTAGATATCCCAGAAGGAGAATTGCCACAAGTTTCTACTCATTCTTGGTTGGCATTCAGGGAACTTCAAGATGTCTGTAAGGAAGTTCAAGAATTTGCATTTTTTATGCATATGTGAAGTGCATTCCTCCAATTAAATTTGAGGCTTATAACATAGGAGCAGAAAAAGTACAATTAAAAGAGTTATTTGTTGCATTTCTCTGATACCACATTAGAAGTAATATTATGCTGAAGGCCACTCAGGAACTTGAACCTGCTCTTACAATTTAGTTAGATAGAACATTGAACAGTACAAACTTTTCAGCCCACAGTGTTGTTCCATCCTCTGCAAATCTATTTTATGATCTATTTAACTCTTACCTCCTGCATAGCCCATAACCCTCAATTTTTCTTACATTCATGTCTATCCAAGAGTCTCTTAAATACCCCTATTGTAAAACCCTCTGCTGTCACTACATTCCAGACACCTACCACTCTCAGTGTAAACAAAAAAATAGCTACCTCTGGCATCTCCCATAAACCTGCTACTTAAAAAAAATTTTTCTTTGGAAAAAAAAAATTGACATTGGGTGAATCCAGATTTTGCCTAATGCTTACATCAGGAAATTAAAAAAAAATGATAGTGCTGGCTACAGTTGAATGTCTTTGCTATAATAGAAATAATTCCAGGAACTTGAGCACAGAAATAATACAAAATAATTAAGATTCTGAGAGGATGAAAATATTGAATGGCCATATTTTTTCTTGCAGTATTTTACAAAGTAATTCATGGCATTGGTCAGGGATCAGATTGTGTTGGCCGTGACACCAGCTCTGAAGAAAATGACTGGTGTTCTGCCTCTCCCAGGTATATGCCACACTCGAAATGATCCACCTCATATCTGTGGAATCTGCTGCATGATTAGAATCTCCATTTATAGTGTCCACAGTTGGAGATATTTTTCGCTTAATATTTAAAATCATTAAAATATATTTATTCTTTTAATCTAATTTACCTAATCAAATAATGATGGAAAGGAATATTAATAACTTTTTAATGTTTTTAAAAATCATTACAAAATCCTGGTGACTTTGACAAGCTTAGGCTTCATACCCCTACCATTCCTCCTGTCGAAAATTGTTGGTATGCACTGTTTTTGGGGCCTTAGCAGTATGCCATCTGAAGTCCATTCAAAACTGAAGCTTCTCTGTCAGCAGTAGAGGGAAACACAGAAGCAACAGGTAAAATAAGCTGTAATTCAATTAAAACTCTGCGTTAGTGCCAGCAAATTCTGTCCTTTACATCTAGACCAGTATAAGTCCACTGACTGCATTAGACACACTGCAGCATATTTCAGCCCAAAGTAAGCACCAAACATTCTCATATTTACATGAACCATAACAGGATTTTGCACTAGAGGCAGACAACATTTTCTTCCTTGTTTAAAGCAGAACATCCAAAATCTAGCATTATTCCTTGCACTTCCTTTTGTTTCAAATACTTAACCATCTTGCTTCTGGTATTTATCCATTTCTTCTAAGATTTTTTCGTCTGTTCGCACCTATAGCAGGAAAACTATGAAGAGAAAATTTAATCAGTTGACTTGAAGTGTTTCTTTATAGACCTAGAAGTTAATGTGCTTGGGCAGGTTACCAAGAGAGCCATGAATCTGAAGTTGACATGTAGCCTTGATAATGGCAAGGCACTTACTTTAAAGGGAGGTTTTTATATTGTGCAACTGTGATCTCATTAAGTGGTAAACAAACTGGAAGAGCTGCATGCCTTTAGGTCTGGTACACTGAAAGAAGAACAAATTGGCTAAAGGATTTCATCCAAAACTGTATAGAAATGAGATTTGTTTCGAGTCAATTTCGATGCATGTGAATCCTTGTTGAGATCAATTGCCAAAACATCGTAAGCCCTTCAGGTATTGTAATTGAGCCTTCCACCCTGAAGTAAAAAATACATTGGATAAAATGTGATTTTAAATTGTCAAATATTTAGCATTTCATTACAATTAAATCTTTTACAATAGTCATAAACCTTTTTTTTTTAGGAAGCAGGCAATACAAAAGAGCTCAGCATTTAAAATCCATTCTCAAGGTGGTGGCTGAACTGCCAAAGATCTGTGATTTGGACCCAGCAAGGATGAGGGGCCAGCAATATACTTCCAAGTTAGGATAGCATGCAACATGGAGGAGCACCTGCAGTTTGTGGTGTTCCCATCTATTTGCTATCCTTATCATTCTAGATTACATTAATATTAGCAATACAGTATCTGTGAATTAATACATGACTGCGACAGCCATTAAGACGTTAAAATATTTGCAAATAAGCACACTGTCAGTAGCTCTTTAACCTGTTTCTTTCTGTTATTACCTTACAGATTATAATATGTATGCAGTGCATAATTCAGTATAATTAAAACTGCAACAATTGGTCAATTTGTAGGTTGTTTTAATATTCATTTTACTTTATATTATAAATTTAGCTAGGGATTATTTATTTCTAAAAATATATTAAGGTTGTGCATTTTGTTTTACAGATACAGGCCATGAAGATGATGGTACGGTGGTTGATGGGAATGAGGACCAACGCAAATAAATCGGGGACCTCTACCTTGAGACTGCTAACTGCAATATTACATAGTGATGGTGACCTGACAGAACAGGGGAAAATCAGGTATGTAATAATAATAATAATAATAATAATAATAATCGAGATGGTATATATGCTTTTCAGATAGATTTTGTGCTTTGTTTGTCAGCTTGCAGGAACAGTGGGTATTTGCAATCCGAGCTTCAATAACAGTGGCACTTCTCTTCCTGATGAGCTTTTACACTTGGTTTGATGCACAGAACAATGTGCTGGTGAGGAAGCACACCCCCTTACCCTGAGGAGCAGGCACTCTCTCTGGCCGCAGCTGAGGAGAAAGACCCTACCCAAAGTCAAGCGACAAAAGCTGCCGGGTCTGATAATGTACCTGGTCAGGTGTTGAGGGACTGTGCAGCTCAGTTAAGAGATTCTAGCGTACATGTTCAACATCTCTCTGGAACAGTCCATTGTCGCCTCAGGCTTCAAGGCAGCCACCGTCATCCTGGTGCCCAAGAGGGTGACAGTAACCTGCTTCAATGACTACTGCCCAGTGGCACCGACCTCAGTGAAAATGAAGAGCTTTGAATGGCTGGTTGTGGATTACATTAAATCCCATCTCATGCTACATTGGACCTTTTCCAGTTAGCTTATCGCTCAAGTTAGTCCACTGATGCCATAGCCTCTGCACTGCACTCCATTCTGTCTCACCTGGGAAAAGGTGCCTCATATGCCAGGATGCTGTTTATTGACTTCAGCTTGATGTTTAGTATAATCATCCCTCAGAAACTGGTGGCTAAGTTGTCCTTGTTGGGTCTCAGCACCTCTCTTTGTAATTGTATCTTAGGCTTCTTGACAGAAAGGCCACAGTCAGTTTTGTGTTGACAGAAACATTTCTAGCTCCATCACACTGAGCACTGGCACTCCCCAAGGCTGTGTGTCAGCCCCCTACTGATACATAACTGCACTGCTAAGTCCAGTTCAAACCGAATCATCAAGTTCACAACAGTGGCTGGCCTCAACAACGACAGCGACACGACGTACTGAGAGGTGGTAGAGTAGCAAGTAGAATGATGCAAACACAATAACTTGAGTCTCAACATGGACAAGACCAAGGAGATGTTTATGGACTTTAGGAAGGTGCAGGCTGACCGCTCCTTACTGCACATGCACTGCTGCTCCGTGGAAAGAGTTAGGAGCACTCGGTTTCTGGGATTACATATAAAGGATGATCTCACCTGGTCCCTCAACACCTCCTCTTTGACCAAGAAAGCACAGCAGTATCTCCACTTCCTGAGGAGATTGAGGCTCCCCCTGCCTCCATTCTAACCAACTTTTACAAGAGTACCATTGAGAGTGTCCTGACCAGCTGTATCACTGTCTGGTACAGGAATTGTAAGCCATCTGACTGCAAGTCCTTACAAAGGATTGTGAGGATGGCTGAGAGGATCATTGAGGTCTCTCTTCCATGCATCCACCCATCAAAAATATTTATCTGGAGCACTGTATACGCAGGACTCATAGAAATATCAATAATCCCTCACACCCATCCAACAAACTCTTTGACCCACTACACTCAGGCAGGAGTTACCATAGCACTGGGCCGAGATCTGTTAGAATGGGAAACAGTTTCTTCCCCCAGACCATAAGACTACTGAACTCCCTGCTGCCACCCAAGTCTCATCACATATGAAGTACCAGTAATGCAATACTGTACTTTTTAACTTGTGTTGTAAATGCACCTTATTATTTGTAAATTTATTTGGGGTAATATTACTTTATGTATTATGTATGTGTGAGTTATATATACTCTGTTGTGCCCCTTGGTTCAGAGGTGTATTGGTTCGTTTGGTTGGCTGTATTCATGTGTATAGTTGAATGACAATAAATTGAACTTGAACTTGAAATATATGGTCAGTAAGATGCTTGGTTTTCGATTTTGTGCATTATTTATATTGTAGAGGTAAGTCTTGATTCAGATAGCAATTTAATTTCATTTCTCACAATTCAAGAAAGAGGGTATATGAACTCAAACCTAGAAGGTGTATTTTTACGGTGCTACCTTAAACAATGAGTAAGGTAATCAAGAATAGTTTCATTTGGTAAAATAGTAGAGACTAATGAACTAAAATAAACTATATTTATGAAGGGAGGTGATGAAGGGAATTGGCTTTGAAATCAACAAGATCAAACTATCTTTGCATTGTTTATCAGAGGAAATAAATTTCTGTATATGAGAATATGATTAAATAGTGAACTTTTTTTAGTTCAGTCTTGGCGTTAAATCCACGCAGTTCACTTAGGCACAGTAAAATGCTTAATACAATTCCCCTGTAACACGTTTTAATCTTGGCCCTGGCCTTCTACTTAATTTGATAGATGTCAGGCTTCCACTTTTTTGCACACTCAAACCAAAAATGGTACTTGAAAGGTTGTAGAGTTACACCAGTTGCTAAAAAAAGAGTGCAAATATTACAGTTGTGAATTGTCATTGCAGCTTGATGCAGCAGGAGAGGAGCTGTTATTTTACTGTTTAAGATTTTTATAAAAGTTACTTGTTCTGTTCTGGAGGTCATGACCGGTGGTGATCTGCTGGGATCATTGCTGGGACCTGTACTTGTGATTATCTATACAAGAATGTAAATGATCTGTGTAGTAAATCTGCAGAAAGCACAAAAATTGGCAGAGTTTTGGATAGTGAAGAAGATTGTCAAAAATACAACAGAATATAAATCAGTTAAAGATATAGGCAGAAAAATGAAAGGTGGCATTTAATCTGGACAAATGTGAGGCATGCTCTCTGAGAGGTCAAATGTAAATGAAAAATATACAGTAAAATGGGAGGATCTTTAGAAGCAATGCACAGGAATCTTGAGATGCAAGTCTTGTTCTTCTGATGTACTGCTCTTTATTCTATGTTCTGCTATATTTTGAATAGATTTTAGTGGTACAGTATGAGTCATAATAAAAGTTTAAAAATGTTTTCCAGTGACAGTTTCCCTTCCTGATGGGCATGAATGATGGTTAAATGATCTGGAGCTTGTATTTTCATATCTAAATAACAGACAATGTGAATTTGGCTTTTTTCTTTTTTCTTAACTTGTATATCTATGTTTAAGTTCAAACATTACTTAATGAGATTGAGAAGTCAATTAAGTGTAATCTGCGAACAGGAAATGTGGCTCAGCATTGGGCTTATTTTAAATTCTAACTTGATCATTGTGCCCACAGGAGCACAATGAGAGTAGACCTGTATTTTGAAAATGTGATGTATTACTCTATGATTGTAAACTTTACTAACAATATTTTTGCATTACTGAATATATGGAAGATGGGGAGCCCATGTTGTCAGTCTGGGTTTTCTACTCTTTCTGTTCTGTATGCTGTACTTTCACTACATCCAGGATGTAGGTGATGATCGTCGCTGCCATGGATAATTCAATATAAAGAAAATTAAGTTCTCTTATGAATATAATTTAACTATACAGTTGTAATTTAGTTTTAAATGGTTTTTCCAACTTAGTATTTGCAATAATGTCTTAGTCTGGTACTTAAATGAAAACTTCTGTTTGGTATTGTTCAAATTAAAATCACACACTACCTAAAAATCTTGCTTGTTTAAAAAAAATTAAAAAACTGAATATGGTAGAAGAAAAACTGGTGTGCTTTGTGTATAGTATTTAAAAGTTTTCCTTAAAAACCTTAGAGAAATAAAGGACTAGTAATAAATAATCAGTCATGTTAATTGTAAAACTGAACTAAACACAAGTATGGTTTTTAATCCATAAGACCATACGACAAAGGAGCAGAAGTCGGCCATTCGGCCCATTGAGTCTGCTGCGCCATTTTATCATGAGCTGTTCCATTCTCCCATTTAGACCCACTCCCCCGCTTTCTCACCATAACCTTTGATGCCCTGGCTACTCCGATACCTATCAATCTCTGCCTTAAATACACCCAATGACTTGGCCTCTACTGCCGCCCACGGCAACAAATTCCATAGATTTACCACCCTCAGGCTAAAAAAATTTATTCGCATCTCTGTTCTGAATGGGTGCCCTTCAATCCTTAAGTCATACCCTCCTGTACTAGACTCCCCCATCATTGGAAACAACTTTGCCACATCCACTGTGTCCATGCCTTTCAACATTAATCCATGTCATGACTTTAAAGTGTAAATGACCATCCAATTAATTTGTCTCTTTTCCTGTTGCTTCCTGTGCAGTAAGCCTGATATGTCACGTCTGCGCCTAGCTGCTGGATGTGCTGTTTTGAAGCTAGCACAGGAGCCATGTTACTATGAAATCATCACTCTGGAACAGTTTCAGTTATGTGCACTGGTAATGAATGTAAGTCATTTTTAAAAAATCTTGTTTAGTCTAATTTATTTTTGGTAACTTTTTTGGGCAGATAGATGCTACATATATGTTCAGAAACAAATACCATGTTTCTGTCAGTAATCTATCCATGCTGGGTGTGGGTCTGCTAGGTTTGATATGAAAATATATCTTGAAAGAGAACTTTCAATTTAAACCGATCTTGAGAAATCACAACATTTTTTCTTGCTTTTATTATTGGTTGTATACAAAGTTATTAACATTTTATATAAATAGTAAGTTACTTTACAGAGTTGCAAACTCAATATATTTTTAGTGTATAATGTTGTATATCAGTTGTATTTTTCATCTAAACATTTGGATGCTGATAGCAAAACATGTTTTACATTATGGTATAATTTTATCAACTATATACCACATAGTACTTAAAATTAGTATTTCTCTTTGCTAAATTAGCAACCATTTCAGGTTTTTTTTTAAATTTCAAGGTGCAGACAAGCCTGGCAAGGTCAGCATTTATTGATCATGCTTATTGCTTTTGAGAAAGTACTGCTTCCTTGACCGCCAGAGTATTTCCACATTACTATCACCAGCAATTTCTAGTTTGTTGAGCAAATCATAATGAAGGAAGAACAACGTACTTCCAAGGCAGACTTGTGTGTGACTTGGAGGGGATCTTTGAATTGATGTCACTATCTTATTATTTTTCCTTCTATGATGAATATAGGTGTTCTTGAGTAAACCTTGTTGAATTGCTCCAGTACATCTTGCAGATGGAACTTGGTCTGCTTGTGCCGTTGGAGTTGGGGTATCAGTTTAACTGGCTGCTAAATGACTAGATGGAGTGAAACATTTATTGTTGGAGCTGTGCTCATCTGGTAGTGATCCCAGATTACATTGCTGATGGTGGAAAGCTTTTGGAAAGTCAGTAAGGAGTAAGTCATTAGCTGCATACTACTTGGTCAGCTTCCTCTTGGAGCCATGGATTTACATGGTGGTTTAGTTGTGTTTCTGGTCAGTCATCGGTCCCAAAATATCGGTGGGGTGAAATTCAACAATGATAATGTTTTAAAATACACCGCAAGGATGTTTTCAATATTGGGAGACTCTAAGAGCGTAGGATTTTGGGAGAGACCAAGACCATAGAGCTCGGCCTGGGAATAGAAAGGTGTTATTTTAGAACAGCAATGAAAAGGAATCCCTTTAGTCAGAGGGTGGTGAATCAGTGGAATTCATTGCCAAGGACAGCTGTGGAGGCCAGGTCATGATGGGTTCTTGATTAATCAAAGGTTACAGACAAAAGGCAGGAGAATGGGATTGAGGGGGGTAATATATCAGCCATAGTAGATTTGATGGGTTGAATGACCTAATTCTGATCCTATGTTTTATGGTTACAGGGAAAAGGCAAGAGAATAGGGGTGAGAGGGAAAACAAAGCAGCAATGATCGAATGGCGGGACAGACTTGATGGCCCAAATGGCCTTATTCTGTTCTATGTGTTATGGTCTTAATGTTACTAGTTTGGGGCCTGTACTTGTTGAACATGCTCATATAAAAGGTAATTTATAGTGTGAAACCTGCATCAAGTGTAGCTGGTTTACCAACCATGATATTACATGTGAAACATTGCTTTTTAAAAAAACCCATTTATGTAAGTTGAAAGCTTACGACAGTGCATTACGAACTGTTGTGAGTCAATAAGAATGTGGGAATCCACATTGTGATATGTAAGTTTAAGCATTTAGTTTCTCATTTTTAAGTTGGCTGTTTTCTTCTGTCTGTTTCAGAGTAATTTGTTTCTTTACAGGATGAATGTTATCAAGTGAGGCAGATATTTGCGCAGAAACTCAACAAAGGACTTGCCAAGTTACGACTACCACTAGAATATATGGCTATTTTTTCACTCTGTGCAAAGGACCCAGCAAAAGAAAGAAGAGCACATGCCAGGCAATGTCTTGTGAAAAATATCAATATTAGGAGGGAATATCTGAAGCAGCATGCAGCAGTGAGTGGTAGGTATCATCAAGTTATGGGAAATAAAATAACTTATTACAACAGAAAAACATTCTATTAGTTTTATTTATTCAAAGGAATGTGCAGCATCTTTTTCTCCTGGGGTAGAAGTAATAGTAATTCCACAGTGGATTTCGTAACAAAATTGCTTTTATTTTAATTTTATCTTCACTCAGAGGGCCCATACAGGTGTTTCGCTAGAAAAGTTAATTAAATATAATGATTAAAAATAGACCAATTGATTTATAGAGTAAAATGAAGGGAACTGATCAAGGTGTTCTACAAAGTATTCACTGAATTTATAAATCAATAAATACTTGGTGATTTTGAAACAACTATATAATTCAAATAATTAATTGCACCATTTTTTTCAACTGTTCTTTATTGACTGGCATTGATATCGTATGCCTTGTACATAATAGCATTTGAACATTCAGCTGACAGCTTGAAAGATTACTTTAAATTGACTGTTACTTGTTTGGTGGTATTTATAGTTATGTAATGCTCAAGATGTGTAATGGACGCATTTACTTGGTGTGGTGTTATGTTTAGTGCTCCTACTGATTTGGTGAATGCTGCTTGCTGGTTATGCTTAGCTAAGTAGTGCTGTGATGGTTGCCTCATTCCCACGTTGGAGTACTCTGGGTGGCACTGTATTATTGGTAAATATTTTGCCTGCATCTGTCACTGCAGGATGCCTTTAATGAGTTTTTGTTGCCTTTTCAGTTTGGAAAACTCTGTCTTTTTGTTTTAAATCCAGCTTGTAAGAATAAGTTAGGGACTTTAATGTGAACAAGATTATAACATCTCAGATGGAGTTCCTATTTTGACTAGAATGATTGTATCCAAGTAAGTTAACATTTAATACAAATAGCAGAAACTCTGATAAACAAATACTGGAGAGGTTGCAGTGAGGTGAAAGTCATCTAAAGTTAATACCCCTGTATTGAGTCGTACAGTATGGAAACAAGCCCTTTAGTCTAACTTATCCATGCTGTCCAAGATGTCTTTCTGAGCTAGTACTATTTGCTTCTGTTTGGCTCATATCCCACTAAATCTTTTCTATCCATGGGCCTGTCCAAATGTCTTTCAAATATTGTAGAGATTTCTGCCTCTGCAGCTTCCTCAGGCAGCTAGTTCCACATCCTCTCTCAGGCCATTTTTTTCTGCACCCTTTCTAGCTTAACATCATTCCTATATCTGGGTGACCAGAACAGTGCACAATACTTCAGATGTGGTCTCACCAATGAGTCGTACAGTTGCAACATGATGTTCTATCCCTGTACACAAGTACCCTGACTGTTTGAGGCAAACTTTCCAAATGCCACCTTTACCAGTCTGTCTACTTCTGTCATCACTTTCAGTGAACTACGTACATATACCCTGACCCCCAAGGTCTCTCTATTTTATAACGCTCTGCAAGCCCTTCCACCTTCTATGCAATTCCTGCCCTGGCTTAACTTCCCAAAATGCAGCACTTTCTACTTATCCAAGTTTGCCTTTACTGACTTAATTAAGCAATTTTTTTTTGGTTAAATGAATAATTTGTCACCTAATGACTTGTTGTTATAATAGGTTTTTGTTTTTCTATGAAGCTCCTCATCTTTTTTCTCTGCAGAAAAATTGTTATCATTGTTGCCTGAGTATGCTGTTCCATACACAATTCACCTTCTTGCTCACGATCCAGATTATGTAAAGGTACAGGATATTGAACAGCTGAAGGACATTAAAGAGTAAGTATGCTTCCAATTTTATTGTAAAATTGTGTTTACAGGACAATTTAAAATTGCAGAGATTGACTTCATCTGTGCATGTTGTCCTGTATGCTATTTAATACTTACTCTCGTATCTAGTTGCTTCATTGCTCTTTGTTCATTTTTCATGCACTTTTCTTGTGGTTGAATAACTTTTTTCTCCTCTTCCATCTATCACTCCTTCCTTGTGATGTCTATTTTCTCTTTATCAACAGCTCTGGAAATGGAATGATATTTACCACTTTTATATTTTAAAAATAACTGCATTTATTTTCACTTCATTAATCTTCTGAATTTACCATGATTATAGATGGAATATATTTAGATTTATGACAAACCTTCACATCTTCGGGATATCTTCAGATATTTTATAAACAATTATTTTGAATATAATCACTGTCTCCTAAGAAAATATAACATTAAGATTATCAGAAATCAAAGCATCGCTGTTTTCAGGGAGAATGCAGTTAGAATTAAACCAAATTCTTGACAACAAAATTGTGAAGAATTGGTATTATTGTTGAGGGCAATGGTGTGGGAATCAAATCATCACTTTCTTTAGAAAAGAGGATTTTGTCTTGAAATTGTGAGTTTCACTTAAAATAAGTGAGTTTTTACACAAACCTCATTAATCTGACCTTTCCCAAATTCAGCAAATAGTATAGGATCTTTTAAATATTAAATATTTGGGAAAAGAATAAGTGATAATAATGGCTTTGTTTTAAAACTGGAGTGCTTAAATTGGAGTCATGAATTTGAACACAAAAACTTTGTGCCAGATGGGGGAAGGTACTTAATTATCTGTAGTCATTTATGTAAGCTTGAAATGGCAAAGAAATAAAATTTCGTACATTGTTTTGGCACCTAGTGGAAACTATAGATTCTTCCTAGGTTAGAGCAGAGTTCTGTTTTTTTGAAGTGTTCTGTAGGCTCAGCAGCCAGCAAATCCATCTACTAGTTTCCCATACACTCTTGAATGTACGAGCTGTAATTGAGTGGGGCATTCATAATCTGACGGGCTTTAAAAAAAGACAGATTTTAGAGTATTAGAGAATAGGTTGTGTGACTCAGTTGCAGAATGTGGAAGTTATTGTGGTAGATATCTCCCATCTTCAAATCTCCCAGCTTTGTGTTTTAATGGAATGCACAAGTCATAAGACAGGAGTGAAGCTTTTTAACAGTTTACAGCAGGCCTTGGTCACACTTCATGCAGAGTTCCAGAATGAGAATAAGTTTCCTATTAAGAAAACTGTTAGACATAAAGAAAACTCAGTGTGAGATAATGCTACAGTAAAGCATTAGGGAAAAGTTTTTTTTGCTATGCAAGTATTGTTGAAGGCTGCTTCATCAAATGTTCTGAATTGAAGTGGAATAGGTAAGCATGCCTATTTTAGTGAAACAGTAAAATTGAAAATCTGCTATTTCTGTACAATTATATTTTTAAACTGATAAATGAATTTCTCTTCTAATCTTCTTTTCCAGATGCTTATGGTTTATGCTTGAAATCTTGATGGCTAAAAATGAAAATAACAGTCACGCTTTTATTAGGAAAATGGTGGAAAATATAAAACAGACGAAAGATGTCCAGGGACCAGATGATCCAAAGATGAATGAGGTTTGCCTATAAATTTTGTGCAGTTAATTTTAATGTTTGAGGCTAAATGTAGAAAATACTCAATAGATGAGGCAGCATCTAAGGAGCAACAAACTGCACTACGACTCCGGTTGACGATCTTCAAGCAGAACTGGCAAAAATCCGTTTCTGTCTCCACAGATGCTCCTAACCCTTCCTGGCATTTACTTTTTATTAATTTCAGATTTCCAGCATTTATGGTATTTTGCTTTTTAATATTTTGGGTATTTAGTTGCTACTTTGAGAATGTTCAGGTAACTGCAGAGAGTGCAGCAATATATTTCGGACATGTATGCTTACTGTTATGATAATTGACGAAGCACAAGAAGTGGGTTATACACAAATCTGACCTTCTCCCCTGTTTCTGGACTTAATTTTGAATCCATTAGAATGGAGAAATTGCTGAGATGAGGAACTGGATGGACTTAGCTTCTGGTACCAGCTTTTTTGCTAGAGGCTAGGCATCAAGTCCAGACCCATGTTTAAATTCGGTTGTTGACTTAATATAAAAGCTAAGCTTTTTTTTCATGGAAACCTGCATCAGCGAAATAGGCCCTTATGACCCATCTTGTCCATTATTTGTTTATTTTTCTTTTTTCAACTTATGTTTATGTTTTTACTTAAGTAAAAGTGACATTATTTTACAAAAAAGATCAACTTTAAAACTTTTTTTTAGCTTTTTTCCAGAAATGCTTGATTATCAGACATCCAATTCACTGTACTCACAAACCCTTCTTCCCCATCCTATCCCCTACTCCTACCTCCCAACATCATGTCATAGTTGCCATTTGTAGGATAGGCTATGTTGGGATGTCAGCAGCTTACTGAGAGCTATTCAATGGCAAGAAGTGAATTTGACCTTTGAGCAAGCATGAATAATGAATACTAGGAAAGGACAATGTCACAATGGTGTGGCCTGTTTCTTTTTTTTATGTTATAGATGATTAAAGGGGAAAGCATTATTTGAGTGTTGGATTGAGACACTTGATGGAGTACATTGAAACAAACATTTGTGTCTCAAATTTTTTTACTCATGAGATTTTAACAATTTGGTCTTCAACTAAGTGGTTAAACTAAGAGTAGCTGTATTGAAGTGGATTTAATATCTTGTGTAATAGATAAAGGTAGCAGTTTGCTTCACTCATAGTTTCGTAGCTACTGATTAAACTTTTTATTCCTGAATGACTTAAATATAATTTAACTGATTTGCTGGCTATGTTAGTGAAATTTAAATATTCAGGTCATTAATTAAGTCTCTTAAATACCATACCACTAGATGACTATACTTGTAATTCACAATCATAAGCATTGTAACCTATCAGTAAATTATATATTTGATTAATTCCTTTTGGAGAACATAAGTAAAGATTTAAAATGTTTTTCTTTGGTGAAAACTAGTAGGATTATAATAGGAAAGGATGTATTAAATGTGGCTCAACACTTTGTATTTCTTTTCAGATATTAATTTAAGATAGTTACATATCAATATGCTTCCTTTTTAGAAATTATACACAGTTTGTGATGTTGCAATGAACATCATCATCTCTAAAAGTACTACTTATAGCTTGGAGTCTCCCAAGGACCCAGTTCTTCCTGCTAAATATTTCACTCATCCTGATAAGGTGTGTACAATCAGTTTATTTTAGTAGGAGTTATTTCTATTTAAAATGTCTTATTAATGTTTACATTTTTACTTGCATTTTAATATGCGAGAAAGGAACATGTATAACATACATCAATATCACCATTGTGGTAAATGTATAGAAATGTTTAGAAAATCTGAGACTTGATTAAAACACTATACTTGTCTCCATTCTTGGGATGCAAATGTTAGTGACAGGACGGCATAGATAGAATAGACATAGAATAGTACAGCACATTACAGGCCCTTCGGCCCACAATGTTGTGCCGACCCTAAAACCCTGCCTCCCAAATAAGCCCCCACCTTAAATTCCTCCATATACCTGTCTAGTAGTCTCTTAAACTTCACTAGTGTATCTGCCTCCACCACTGACTCAGGCAGTGCATTCCATGCACCAACCACTCTCTGAGTAAAAAAAAACCCTCCTCTAATATCCCCCTTGAACTTCCCACCCCTTACCTTAAAGCCATGTCCTCTTGTATTGAGCAGTGGTGCCCTGGGGAAGAGGCGCTGGCTATCCACTCTATCTATTCCTCTTATTATCTTGTATATCTCTATCATGTCTCCTCTCATCCTCCTTCTCTCCAAAGAGTAAAGCCCTAGCATGCGTTACCCACGGTAAAGTATTCTTGTGAAGAAGCATATGAGCTCTTACCTTTCACTGATGTGATCCCATGAAGCTATTTAATTTGGAGCAAAAGTAAAGGAATCCAATATATTTCCAGTTCACGATAGTATACGATTCTTCAGATTGTATCAGTCTTCACTGTGGAAGACACTAGCAGTATGGTGGAAGTTCCACGTGTTAGGGGGCAGGAAGTGTGTGGTTACCAGAACTAGAGAGAAGGCTCTTGGGAAACTGGAGGGTGTGAAGGTGGATAAGTCACCTGGACCAGATGGTGTACACTCAAGTGTTCTGAAAGAGGTGGCTGAAGAGATGGTGGAGGCATTAGTAATGATCTTTGAAGAACCACTAGATTCTGGAATAGTTTCCAAAGACTGGAAAATTGCAAATGTCGCTCCACCCTTCAAGAAGGGAGAGAGCCAGAAGAAAGGAAACAATAGGCCAGTTAATCTTCCCAACCACCGAGGTCAGATTTTAGAGTCTATTATTAAGGATGAGTTCTCAGGGTATCTGGAGGCACTTGATAAAATAGGCTGTAGACAGCATGGTTTCCTCCAGGGAAAATCTGTTGAAATTCTTTGAAGAATTAACAAGCAGGATAGACAAAGGAGAATTGTTGGATGTGGTGTATTTGGATTTTCATAAGGCCTTTGACAAGGTGCCACACATGAGGCTACTTAACAAGCTATGAGCCCATGGTGTTACAGGAAAGATTCTAGCATGGATAAAGCAGTGGCTGATTGGCAGGAGGCAAAGAGTGGGAATAAAGTGAGCCTTTTCTGGCTGGCTGCCAGGTCTGTGCTTTACATTATATGTCAGTGATTTGGATGATGGAATTGATGGCTTTGTTGCAAAGTTTGCAGATGATATAAAAATATGTGGTGGGGAAGGTAGTTTTGAGGAAGTAGGCTACAGAGGGACTTAGACAGATTAGGAGAATGGGCAAAGAGGTGACAGATGGAATATAATGTCGGGAAGTGTATCATCATGCGCTTTGGTGGAAGAAATAAAAGGGTTGACTATTTTCTAAATGGAGAAAATGTACAAAATCTGAGGTGCAAAGGAATTTGAAAGTCCTTGTGCACAATTCCCTAAAGGTTAATTTGCAGGTTGAGTCTGTGGTGAGGATGACAAATGCAATGTTAACATTCATTTCAAGAGGATTAGAATATAAAAGCAAGGATGTAATGTTGAGACTTTATAAATTACTGGTGACGCCTTACTTGGAATACTGTGAGCAGTTTTGAGCCCCTTATCTTAGAAAGGATGTGCTGAAACTGCAGAGGGCTCAAAGGAGGTTCACGAAAATGATTCCAGGATTGTACGGCTTGTCATATGAAGAGTGTTTGATAGCTCTGGGCCTATATTCATTGGAATTCAGAAGAGTGAGGGATGACTTCATTGAAACCTATCGAATGGTGAAAGACCTGTTAAGAGTGGATGTGAAGAGGATGTTTCCTATGCTGGGAGAGCCTAAGACCAGAGAACGCAGCTTCATAATAGAGGGGCGTCCTTTTAGAACAGAGATGAGGAGAAATTTCTTTAGCCAGAGGGTGGTGAGTCTGTGGAATTCTTTTTCACAGGCAGCTGTGGAGGCCAAGTCTTTATGTATACTTAAGGCAGAGGTTGATAGATTCTTGATTGGTCAGGGCATGAAGGGATTCGGGGAGAAGACAGGAGATTGAGGCTAAGAGGAAAATTGGATTAGCCATGATAAAATCATGGTGCAGATTCGATGGGTCAAATGGACTAATTCTGCTCCTATATCTTACGGACTTACAGGAGAGATTATTGTTAACGGAAGTAAACACTGCATCTGCAATAATCCAGTAGAGGAGAGATTGAATCATAAGTGTGGTGAATAGGTTCCATTTACATAGGCTGCTTTATCTTAGAAAGTATCTTGCATCCTCTGTTGTTTGAGTTGCACTCATCCAGGAAAGTGCAAAGTGCCTTGGTACCTTGTAGATGGTGGATAGAGTTTGAAAGTCAAGACATAAGGTATTTTCTGTAGTACAAGGAGTTTCTGACTTGCTTTTAAAATGACCTTCACTTCTGTTATATGGTAAGATTCCAGTAGCTACTTTATTCAATTTTGCATTATATTGTTGCTTAGTATCTGCTGCTAATCATTACTTCACCTTCAGATTTGTGGGGATGTACAGCTTGGAACAGACCCTTTTAGTTCACTGTCCATGTCGGCTGTAACATATTGGCATTCATCCTGTAATGTGCTACTTTTATTCTCATATTCTCCCTCAGATTGGACCATTCACTTAGCCACTTGAGGCAATTCACAGTGGCCAGTTAACTTCCCAGCCCTCATGTCTTAGGATGTGAAAGGAATTGGAGCACCCAGGGGAAAAAAAACAGTTGGCAGGGAGAATGCACGAATTTCACATAGTCAACACTCATACTCAGGATTGAATTGGGTTTCTGGTGCTGCAAGGCAGTACCTCTGCCAGCACTTACTTCATAACCAGGAGTGGATCAATGCTTCAGTTATGGCCTATCTGGTGTTTTATAAAGATTCCACATCAGCTGTCCTTTGTACTCCATGCCTGTGATTATGAAAGCTAGAATAAGGTCATTAGACCATTAGATACAGGACCAGAATTAGGCAATTCAACCAACTAAGTCTGCTCTGCTGTTCAATCAAGAGAAGTTACTTCTTTCAATTCCATTCTCTGACCTTTTCCCTGTAACCCTTAACCCCCTTATCAGTCAAAAACTTATTAATCTCTGCCTTTAAAACACTCAGTGACTTGGCCTCCACAGCCCTCTGTGGCAAGAAATTCTATTACCCTCTGGTTGAAGAAATTCCCCTTCATCTCAGTTTGTAAAGGAGCATCCTTTTATTCTGAGGCTGTGTCCTTGAATCCAAGGCTCTCCTTTGAATAGAAACATTTTCCACTTTATCCAGGCCTTTCAGTAAATACAGGTGTCCCCTGCTTTTCGAACGTTTGCTTTACGAAACCTCACTGTTATGAAAGACCTATTTTCACTTTCAGAAGATGCTTTCACTGTTACGGGAAAAAAAATTCAGCGCGTGATAAAAGGCAGCGCACCCCGAGCAGCCGCTCTCCACGGATTCGGAACTGCTTTGCTTTAACACGTGCCTGTAAGCAGCCGTTTGCAAGATGAGTTCTATGGTATCGGAAAAGCCTGAAAGAGCTCGTAAGGGTGTTACACTTACGGTAAAACTAGACATAATTAAGCGTTTTGATCGTGGTGAACGAAGTAAGGACAAACAACAGGAATTCTGCAGATGCTGGAAATTCAAGCAACACCCATCAAAGTTGCTGGTGAACGCAGCAGGCCAGGCAGCATCTCTAGGAAGAGGTGCAGTCGATGTTTCAGGCCGAGACCCTTCGTCAGGACTAACTGAAGGAAGAGTGAGTAAGAGATTTGAAAGTTGAAGGGAGAGGGGGAGATCCAAAATGATAGGAGAAGACAGGAGGGGGAGGGATGGAGCCAAGAGCTGGACAGGTGATTGGCAAAAGGGATACGAGAGGATCATGGGACAGGAGGTCCGGGAAGAAAGATGGGGGGGAGGGGAACCCAGAGGATGGGCAAGGGGTATATTCAGAGGGACAGAGGGAGAAAAAGGAGAGTGAGAGAAAGAATGTGTGTATAAAAATAAGTAACAGATGGGGTAAGTCGATGTTCATGCCATCAGGTTGGAGGCTACCCAGACGGAATATAAGGTGTTGTTCCTCCAACCTGAGTGTGGCTTCATCTTTACAGTAGAGGAGGCCGTGGATAGACATGTCAGAATGGGAATGGGATGTGGAATTAAAATACGTGACCACTGGGAGATCCTGCTTTCTCTGGCGGACAGAGCGTAGATGTTCAGCAAAGCGGTCTCCCAGTCTGTGTCAGGTCTCGCCAATATATAAAAGGCCACATTGGGAGCACTGGACGCTGTATATCACCCCAGCCGACTCACAGGTGAAGTGTCGCCTCACCTGGAAGGACTGTTTGGGGCCCTGAATGGTGGTAAGGGAGGAAGTGTAAGGGCATGTGTAGCACTTGTTCCGCTTACACGGATAAGTGCCAGGAGGGAGATCAGTGGGGAGGGATGGGGGGGACGAATGGCCAAGAGAGTCGCGTAGGGAGCGATCCCTGCGGAAAGCAGAGAGGCGGAGGGGAGGGAAAGATGTGCTTAGTGGTGGGATCCCGTTGGAGGTGGCGGAAGTTACGGAGAATAATATGTTGGACCTGGAGGCTGGTGGGGTGGTAGGTGAGGACCAGGGGACCCTATTCCTAGTGGGGTGGCGGGAGGATGGAGTAAGAGCAGATGTACGTGAAATGGGGGAGATGCGTTTAAGAGCAGAGTTGATAGTGGAGGAAGGGAAGCCCCTTTCTTTAAAAAAAGAGAACATCTCCCTTGTCCTAGAATGAAAAGCCTCTTCCTGAGAGCAGATGCGGCGGAGATGGAGGAATTGCGAGAAGGGGATGGCGTTTTTGCAAGAGACAGGGTGAGAAGAGGAATAGTCCAGATAGCTGTGAGAGTCAGTAGGCTTATAGTAGACACATCAAAGTTGCTGGTGAATGCAGCAGGCCAGGCAGCATCTCTAGGAAGAGGTACAGTGGACGTTTCAGGCCGAGACCCTTCGTCAGGAGCAGCAACTTCTCCAGCAACTTTGATGTGTGTTGCTTGAATTTCCAGCATCTGCAGAATTCCTGTTGTTTAGGCTTATAGTAGACATCAGTGGATAAGCTGTCTCCAGAGACAGAGACAGAAAGATCTAGAAAGGGGAGGGAGGTGTCGGAAATGGACCAGGTAAACTTGAGGGCAGGGTGAAAGTTGGAGGCAAAGTTAATAAAGTCATCGAGCTCTGCATGCGTGCAGGAAGCAGCGCCAATGCAGTCGTCGATGTAGCGAAGGAAAAGTGGGGGACAGATACCAGAATAGGCACGGAACATAGATTGTTCCACAAAGCCAACAAAAAGGCAGGCATAGCTGGGACCCATATGGGTAAGGACAACGTGAGTTTGGCTTGTGGAAGCTGACGAACATGATGTTGAAGAGGTTTTGGCATCCCATCACCAAGAACTGACAGATGAAGAGCTGATGCAATTGGAAGAAAAAAGGATAACAATCGAAACCAAATGAGTAATGATAAAGTACGACTTTAATTTTGAAAAGGTATGTCGGTTTAGGGGATTCTTGCAGGGTGGTTTGAGTCCTTATTAAAGAACTGTGTGATAGAAAAATGTGCGAGGCTCAGCAGTCAAGCAAGCCTTCCACATCAGCCACAGCAGACGACGAACCTCGACCTTCGACATCGAGGCGGGCAGAGATAGAAGAAGATGAGCTGCCTGCTCTAATGGAAATAGGCGACGAGATGACATCCCAGTGTCCCACCACCCTAACCCCCAGGCCACGGACAGATACCGATTCATGGAGAATGCAAAGGTAACCGGGAGGCACACAGCCCATCTTTAAGAAAAAAGCCGAAATAAACAAGCTAATTAATTAGGTGCTGCCGACACGTAATTGTCGGCCCAGATCAGAGACGACGCAATCGGAAATCGGCACTGATCTGGGCCGACAATTACGGGCGGCACCTAATTAATTAGCATGTTTGTTTCGGCTTTTTTCTTAAAGATGTACTGTGTACCTCCCGGCTACCGCTGGACCCTTGCGTTCTTTGCTGCAATGTATCGCTCAGTGGCCTGAAGGGTGGGGGGCCACTGCACCACCCAGCCTGCGATGACTCAGTCTAACACACCATCATCAGTGTGCTCACTGTCTTCCCGATTCCCGTAAGTGATACTACACTGTACATACATTATTTCTACTTTATATAGGCTGTGTATTTTTACGTGTTATTTGTTATGATTTGGCAGCTTCATAGCTTAAAGGTTACTGGAGAGAGTGTTCTTGCCAACAGCACTTGGTGAGATTTTTTGCCGACGGCGCTTGCTTGAGATTTTTGCTACCGAGAACAGTTCAGTAATGATTGTGGAAAAGTATTTCTACTTTATATAGGCTGTGTATTTATCATATCATTCCTGCTTTTACTATATGTTACTGTTATTTTAAGTTTTATGTGTTATTTGGCAGGATTTGGTAGGTTATTTTTGGGTCGGTGAACGCTCACAAAATTTTCCCATATAAATAAATGGTAATTGCTTCCTGCTTTACGACATTTCGGCTTACGAACTGTTTCATAGGAACGCTCTACCTTCAGATGGCGGGGGAAACCTGTAGTAGATTTCAATAAGATGCCCACTCATCTTACTGAACTCGATCGAGTATAGGCCCAGAAACATCAAATGCTCCTTAAGTCAAACCTTTCATTCCTAGGATCATTCTTGTGAACCTTCTCTGGACCCTTTTCTGAGCCAGCACATCTTTCCCAAGATTCGGGGCTCAAAATTGTTCAAAGGTGGTCTGATCAACCTTAGAAAATTTCAGCAGTACGTTCATGCTTTTACGTTCTAGTCGTCTTTAAGTGAAGGCTTACTTTGCATTTGTTTTCCATAAGCACCAACTCAGCCCACAAATTAATCTTATGGGAATCCTCAACTGGGACACCCAAGTCACCTTCATTCTTCCTGCCACAGTGCAGAACCCCACACTATATTCCATTTGTTACTACTTTGTCCACTCAACCCAAGTCCTTCTGTAGACCCTCAATGCCTCCACAAGACCATCTGAACTTCGACCTATCTTCATATTGTATGGAAACTTGGCCACAAAACCATCAATTTATTCGTCCAAATCATTAATGTATAAACTGAGAAGTTGGGGTTCCAACACTGACTCCTGCAGTACTCTTACTAGTCACTGGAAGTGGAATTCTGCAAAATTCACCAGTTCTTGCAAACTATCCTTTCATTAGGATCGCGACTTAAGTGCATGCAGATACTGTACATATACCCAAGTTCCTCTGTTTCAATGTGCTCTTTTGATGTAGTGGTTAGTCTGTATTGTCTTGACTTGATGTTTCTGCCAAGATTATACCTTTTATCATTATTGTTTATAGCTTCTTTCCTCCTACCAGAATAAAAATGGGGTTGTCATTTATGGACAGGAGGTACTGCAGATGCTGGAAATCTCGAGCAATACACAATATGCCTCTGTTTGTCCTCCTAGACCATAAAAACAATCCAATGCAGATTTGAGGGACAACACATCATCTTTCTACCAGATACATTGAATTCAAGAATTTCAGATAAATGGCCATTCCAGTAATGTATCCTGCATAATAATTTTTTATTATTATGTAGGTCCTTTACTGTCACCTGTCATTTAGTTTCATCACATATTCAGTTCTTCCAGCTTTCCATCCTATCAGAGACCATTCCCTTTTTAGTTTCTTCCATCCAAGCCTGGAATATCTTGAGCCTGCAACTTTTCTCTTTGAACTTAACTATCTCTGTCTCTGGATAGCCAATCCTGTTGACACTTGGTTGTTGTGAACTACAGAAGTGAGACCTGGAGGGCCCTGAGCAAGAGAATTGGTCGTTAACAACACACCAGAACAAAACTCTTCCAGAAACAGTGTTACAGTTAGCAAAGATCCTTGCCCATCTTTACTACTACTCAAGTTTTTCCAGTGTTTATAAATGGGCCTGTTACTCAGACATTACATGAAAGTGATTTTTTCTTTCAACTAGCAACTTTTTAAAATAAATTTAATCAAAATTACATCCAAAAGCTTTAAATTTTAAAACCAAATAAATAATTTGAGAATTTTTTCTCGTCTATCTTACCTATCTGTAATCCTAAAATCCCATTTCAGTGATTGGCCTCAGATTCTGCAATAGGTCTAATTTGCAGTTTTTGAGGGCAGATTCTAAAGCATGAGTACTGATGAACCTCAACAAACTCCTGCTCTACTCCAAATAGCAGAATATAGCTACAAAATCATGATAAATTAATAGTTTGAAACTATCAGCAAAAAAAATCTATTAAATGGTCAAATCAGCTTCTTCGTCTTTTATCTGTCCCCACCACCTCTTGTTACCCAGTTATAATTTACCTGTCAGTAGAAAACTTTTGGGTTTGTCTTTTATAAACATAGTTGCCATTCTCCTCTTGTGTTTCCTCTTCCAAATATCCTTCTTTTCAGCACCATTTCACATATTTAGCTAAATTATTATTTGAATTATTTTTGTGACTTAAGCAGTATGACCCCTCCCTCCCCTGCCCTTTATTTCTATTTTGTCACATTCTGTTTTGTTTTCCATGGAGTTTTGGCTTTGCTTCCTCCATTGTTTTTCTGTTTGAGTTTATATACCTAAACTATTTGAAGTATAATGGTTCATTTGTTCCATTATCCCTCCAGTGTTTGGTTCCACGGTCTTGGCCAGATGCTTACTCCTTCTTTCCTTCTTTTTACCCTTCCCTGTTATTGAAACCCCAAGCATATTCTCACTAGTTTTACGTTTGTTTTAGGTTATTTAGAGACGCAGCACATTAACAGCCCTTTCCAGCTCAACAAGCGCATGGGACCCAATTACACCCATGTGACCAATTGACCTACTGTGCATCTTTGGAATGTGGGAGGAAACTGGAGCACCCAAAGAAAGCCCACGTGCCTACAGGAAGAACGTACAAACTCCTTACAAATAGTAGAAGGAACTGAACCCGTGTTGCTGGTATTATGCTAATCACTAACTACCATGCTGCCCCCTAGCTAATTGGGTTCAGTCCACCTTATTCCCCATCCTCCTCCCTCATTTATACTGAACGAAGAACTTTTCCTGACCATATTTAAGAAATTCCTCTCTCTTACCTTTTCCTCTGTCTCAACCAATACTGGAGTAATTAAAGTCTCTTTTACTGCCATTGTAAAGTTCTTGTAATCTCTGGCCCAGAATTGTTCTTGCACAGCTCTGTGTAAAATTGTTCTTGTATTTTGCCATTTGATGGCCTATAGAGTTCTGTGATAAATGCCTTCCTGCTCAAATCTTACCAAATAAGTTGTCGTTGATTCTCTTAGAGTATTCTTTTGTTCTGTTTCTTTACTGCATAAGAGACACTTCATTTATTTTAACCACTACCACACCCTTTTTATTTCTTCCTTACCTTGCACTAATTTTGTTTAAACATTTGTAACAGATTACAATAGAAACCTGTGTTTTAGTTTTAAATCGAAAGTAGCTTGAAGGAAGTGTGGAATATTCCAAATGAAGAGGCAGAAGAATAGCCCAAGAAGTCTAGCAAGCTCTTTCACCTCTGCCTGTATTTTTGATTGGATGTTTTTTGAGTAAAATGGAACTTGTTGATGTTGGTTTGAAGCAAGTAGAAAGAATGTAGTTTGCATGTTTATTCCCAGTGATAGTTTCTTCAAATATGGTACTAGCAGCGACAAGGATGATTGTATTATAAGAGAAGGTAGTTTTACACTTGTCTTTGGATTTGTTCATTAGAATAAAGCTGTCCTTGCTTTCGGTACATCAATATGTCTAAAGGAGAATCTAAGCAAAATTCATTGAATTTTATCTTACCCCATTTAAAAATTCTTATTGATGGGTTCAGAACATTTATAAAGTTACCTAGCACGGATAATGATTTGAAAATGACAAATTGCTTCTTGCCATTTTACTGTGTAATAATACTATTGTTATGTATTAAAACTGAAATGATTGTTTTCTGAACTATTTCCAGAATTTCAACAACAACAAAAATTATTTGCCTTCGGAAATGAAAGCTTTTTTCACACCTGGAAAGGTATTTTTTCATCTTTTTAATTCGAACATAGAGAAACATGGAATAATAATTCAGTTTCTGTTAAATATCTTCGGCACATTTCAATCTTGATTTTGTTTCACTTTGTATAACATTGAAACCTTTAACCTTTTTGTCTCTTGTGCTTTTGATATCTGACATTGGGTTCAACAGCTTGAAAAAGTGTGAATTAAGTAAAAGAGAAAAATGCAGGAGAGGTATGCATGCCTCCAGAATAAAGAATAAGACAAAGTTTAGAAAGGCTTAAGAATTTATGCCTAACAAGGCAACATGAAGACAACATTGAAAAGAAAGGTGGTAAATACATGACTGAAGGTGTTATATTTGAATTCATGCAGTTTACAAAATAAGGTGGATGAGCTTAGAGCTCAGCTATCAAATGGCAGGTATGAAGTTGTAGGCATCACAGAGTCGTGGGTGAAACAAGATCACAGCTGGGGTCCTGGGTGGGGTGGCTCTGTTGACAAAAAATGAAATCATACCTTAGAAAGAGGCAACATAAGATCAGAAGTTGTGGAATCCTTGAGTTAAGAAACTGCAAAGGTAACAAGACCCTGATAAGAATTATATACAGACTTCCGAATAGTAGCCAAGATGTGGGGTACAAATTACAAAGGGAGATAAAAAAAGGCATGTAAATAGGGCAATTTTACGTTAGTCATGGGGGATTTCAGTATGCGGGTAGATTGGGAAGACCATATGGGACTGGATCCCAAGAGAGGAATTTGTAGAATGCCTACAAGGTGGCTTTTTAGAGCAGCTTTTGTTTGAGCCCACTAGAGAAAAGACAATTCTGGACTCTGGTGTAGTGCAATGACCCATATTTGATTAGGGAGCTTGAAAGGAACCTCAGTGTTGTATATGGTGACATGTATGATAAATTTACTTTGAATCTTTAGGAGGCTATGATAATAATATGATAGGATTCACCCTGCAGTTTGAGAAAGAGAAGCTAAAATTGGATGTATTGGTATCTCAGTTGAGTAAAGTTAACTACAGAGGCATGAGAGAGGAGATGACCAAGGATAATTGGAAGGGGACACTAGCAGGAATGATGGTAGAGAAGTTGATAGTTGGAGTTTCTGAGAGTATTTCAGAAGACACAGTATCAGTTCATCCCAAAGTGAGAAGCTTTTAAAAACTATGGCTGCTCACACATCGGCCTTGGAGACTGAAATCATAGGATCATCATGATCTGTGGGATTTTGTGATGGTTACTCCAGGTTTCAAAGGTCAAAGTGAGTTTAGAAGGCATTGAGCTAATCTGGAAGCAAACCCCTGTTGTTGCTTATGTCGCTTGATTTAACTTAGAGGTGATGGTATTTAAGTTCTGGCACAATTGTCAAACATCCTTCATTGATTCCAGTTTAGTCCAGAATTGCCACTCTGCTTATGAGCTGGCTTCGTGGAGATCGTGCCTGATCCTCTTGTAACTTTCAGGGTCATCATGCCTCTGATCTGGCCCTCAGCAGCTTATGGATCTTGTGGTCCACCCAGAGCTTCTGGTTGGCAAAGACTGAATGATTTTGTGGGGAAACACTCATCCACAACTGTTTTAATAAAGTCCGTGAGAGCCATGGTGTATTCATTCAGATCCACACAAGTCCTTGAACATGAAATTCCATAGCTGCTCCTCTGTCTCCTGCATCCACCTCTTTGTTGTCCCAATCCCTGGAGCATTGCCCTTTAGCCTCTGCCTGTGTGCAGGAAGGAGAGGGACAGCCAAGTGATCCGATTTACTGAAATGTGGTCTGTGCATGGAATGGTAAGCATTCCTTCTCTTAGTATAACAGTGGTCTAGTGTGTTGGGACCTATGCTGCCACAGGTTATATGCTGATTGCGATTGGGCTGGTTTTCTTAAAACAAGCCTGTATGAAGTCCCTGACTATAATTTGAAATGTATCAGGATGGATGGTTTCTAGTTTGGAGACGGCATCATGTAGTATCTTGAGCGCTTGATTATAGTCGGATGTTGGTGGTATGTAAACTATGGTCAGGATTATGGAGGAAAAGTCCTTAGGTAAATATAATGGATGGCACTTGCTTGTTAGGTGTTCAAGGTCAGGGACCATAAGTTCGACAAAACTGTCGTATCAGAGCATCACCAAAAGTTTATCATGAAACACTCACCTCCACCTTTTACCTTTCCAAATCAGCAGTGCGGTCCACTCTGTAAATTGAGAAGCCTTCAGATCTGACTGCTGTATCTGGTGTGCTGAAAGAAAGCCAAGTTGCGCTCAAACAGAGAACACAAACTCTCATTTCCCTCCTCTACAGCAATCTTCAGGTCCTTAGTTTTGTTCTCCAGCGACTGCACATTTGCTAACAAGGTGCTGGGTAGATGGGACCTAATCCATCTGTGTTTCAACCTGGCATGGAGTCCCCCCCATACTGCCTTGATTCCGGACATGCCAGTGAACCCTCCTCCACTTAAGGGTGCCGTACCTGCTTGGTGTGGTGAGTCCTTCGGAGGATCGTGAAATCTGTAGATCATTAAATTAATTTAAAATATATTTGAAGGGAAATTACATGCTGCGGAATGCAGTGTGAGTTCTTCAAAAGAGGCATATTAGAAGTATTGTATATAGCCCGCAGAACATTGCTGTGGCCCACCTGTGTCATCTTGCTTTTCTAGACTGTTCTCTAAATGGAGAGCAAGTTCAGAAACCGGAGGTGCAAAGGGACTTGAGGGTCCTATGTGCCGGATTCCCCAAAGATAACCTGCAGGTTGAGTCGATAGTAAGGAAAGCAAATGCAATATTAGCATTCATTTTGAGAGGAATAGAAAAGCAAAGATGTAATGCTGAGGCTCTATAAAATGTTGGTCAGACTATATTTGGAGCATTGTGAGCAGTTTTGGGCCCTGTATCTAAGGATAAATCTTTGGCCATTAGAGAGGGTCTAAATCAGAATCTGGTTTAATATCACTGGCATATATCATGAAATTTGTTTTTTGTGGCAGTAGTACAGTGCAATACATAATTTAAAAAGCTATATTATAATAAGAAAATGCATATAAATTATTAAATAAGTTGTGCAAAAAGAGAGCAAAAAAGGAATCGTGAGATGGTGTATATGGGTTCATTGTCCATTCAGAAATCTGACGGCGGAGGGGAAGAAACTGTTCCTAAAACATTGAGTGTGTGTCTTCAGGCTCCTATACTTCCTCCTTGATGGTAGCAATGAGAAGAGAGTGTGTCTTGGGTGATAGGGGTCCTTAATGACGGATGCAGCCTTTTTCAGGCATTACCTTTTGAAGATGTCCTCAATGCTGGGGCAGGTTAAGTTTGGACCTTTCTGCAGCTTTTTCCAATCCTGTCCAGTGGCCCCTCCAAACCAGACAACGATGCAACCAGTTAGAATGCTTATCACGGTACATCTGTGGAAATTTGCTTGAGTATCTGGTGACATACTAAGTCTCCTCAATCTCCTAATGAAATATAGATGCTGTAGTGCCTTCCTTGTAATTGCATCAGTATGTTGGGCACAGAATAGATCTTCAGGGATGTTGACGCTCAGGAACTTAAAACTGCTCGCCCTTTCCACTGTTGATCAGACTCAAAGATGAATCCCTGAATATTGTCCAGTTCTCCGACATAAAGCAGTCCTGTAAGCACTCCTTTGCCTCCCTTGACCCATACCTTCTTGGTCCTCAACTTGAGAGGCTGTTTCCATTATTGGGAGAATCTCAGACCAGAGGGTAAAGCCAGAATAGAAGGTCATCTCTTTAAAATAAAAATGTATAGGAATTTCTTTAACCAGAGTGTGGTGAATCTTTGGAAGTAGAGATTAATGAGTTCCTTTTTAGTAAGACTGAAAAGTTACAGGGCGACGTTAGGAGATTGGGTTGAGAGAGAAGACAAATTGATAGGCCAAATGGCCTAGTTCTGCTCTGATGTCATGGTCTTCTTGGATCTTTTCAAGGGATACTGAGGAATAATCTTTTCAGGGTCAACTAATGGTGTTTTCAAAATAAAATGAAACTTGTATTTTTTAATCATGGATAATTTCATGAAATTTATTAATTAACCTATAACATTTAAAACTGTTGCTGTTTACTAACTTGAATTTTAATTTACAGATCAGTAACATTTTGGATTTTTGTTCCATATAGCCAAAGGCAACAAATGTTCTTGGTGCAGTAAATAAGCCTCTGTCATCAGCTGGAAAACAAGCACAGACCAAGTCATCACGGATGGAGACTATGAGCAATGCCAGCAGCAATTCTAATCCCAGTTCTCCTGGAAGAAGTAAAGGAAGGTACAAAATAACAAGCCTGACATTTCCGTATTTGGTGAGGAGTAACTTAGGTCTACCTAAAATTGAAAGGACATTCGGTTATCAATCAACCCAATTAGTTTTTTTCTGTTTCTTAAAGTTTCTAATCTAGAACCTTAGCTTTATCAAGAAACTTTCACATCTTAGCAGTGAAATTAAAATTATTTTGCATGGAAAACATAATTCCTGATAAAACATTTAGTTTTGATCCAATACTTCCACTTAAATGTTCAGTATTACTAAATTCCAATGCCATTTAATTTGAAAGCCAAAATAGGTACACAGTAACATGAGAAAATCTACAGATGCTGGAAATTCAAGCAACACACAAAATGCTGGTGGAACGCAGCAGGCCAGGCAGCATCTATAGGAAAAAGTACAGGCGACATTTCAGGTCCTGATGAAGGGTCTCGGCCTGAAACATCGACTGTACTTCTTCCTACAGATGCTGCCTGGTCTACTGCGTTCCATCAGCATTTTAAATGTATACAGTAACCATTTTAAAAGCCAGTATTTTCTGCAGTGAAAGTGGTTTGAGATACCGTTTCTGTAAACAAAAGTTTGAAGAAAAACAAGATAACTAAAATATTGAAAAGGAAAAGATGGAATCTGTTTATAAGAAACATTCTTGGAGAAAGCCAGCTGTTGGAAATTTTCGGCAAAGTGGCAGATTATGAATCATGGCCAAATAATTTGTTCTATAACAAACGATGAAATTGATTAGGAATGTTCCAGGTTAGACTGCTGTTTGTTCAGATGGAAGGGAAATTATTGGAGTTAATTCTTTAGTGAACTTCAAGTAGCTTGTTTTATAGGAATAACATATCTAAAAGGAGAGGAACTAAACATTCTTTGCAGAGTTGCACCCAGAGAAGTATTGGTGTCCAGCTACAGTACTATGGCAGTTTCTATTCTTTTAAAGCTAATAGAGGTGAGCATAACAGTGTTGTTCACTGTTATGTTTCAAGATTGTAATTAGCTAATTCTGATTTATTTGATTGAAATTATTTCTCTTTAGGAAGCCTCATTTTATACTTAAAACAAATAAAAATGGAGTTTACTGGTTTATAATCTTTTTACCAAATACTATGGAATAACCATGATAATGAAAGAGTAATTTTATCCTTTTCAAAACAACCATTATGATAGCAGCATAATCTTAATGCAGGTAACAGTTATTTAATCTGGGGAAAATCGTACCCCGAAAGACTTATTAGTAAATGATTCTGGTTAATTGGGTCGTCAGTTAATCAGGGCAGCTGCTTATTTGGGACAACTCTTAAAGAACAAAAACTAATTGAGAAAATAGCTGGGATTCCCTTCATTTATTTGGGACACTAAATTGCCACTTAATTAAGACAGGAGACTGTTGCTGACTAGTTTCTAACTCGCTTCAGTGTTGCTGTTAGACACTATACCATGCTTAAAGTGAACAGTTTTTAAATAGCATCAGTTGCCTGTGTTTGTGTTCAAAAAGCATTGGTTTTTCTCACTGATAGTTGGCGAGAAATAAGCAGTAAGACAATTCAGAATTGTTTTGCTCACCGCGGTTTCAAGTGTTCAGAAATGGAGATTCCAGTAATGGCCAGGCGTGAAAATAAAATAATTTCACTACTTCAAGTTAGGAACTATGAAGAATTTGAAAATATCAAGAATCACCTTGAATGTTACAATGAAAATGAGGATTTGAAGGATGCAATCGTCAGAAGCATTGAGTGAAAGCAGTCTGTTATCTGCACTAGGTGTTTGTGCTGATTTGGTTCGTTTATAATCAAAAGGACATGTTACTGTACAATGAATGAATTTCTCCATTGATAACTATTAGGAACACAGTTTTATATTTCCATTGCCGTGAAACATTGGTTAATTGGACCAAAATTATTGGTTCCGATGTTTCCCAATCCACTAAATCCACTGTGTTAATGATTCTCTTTTGGAATAACAGGTAATGTTTAAACTGTAATTGCTGTACATTTTATATAGCATCTGTTTAGAAAAAATGGGGGAATAAACTACTTACAGAAATGTAGTCGACAGATGAGTAAATTAATGTAATGAAAGAAAAAGGAAATAAATGTAATTATGTTGGGTGTATTTAAATATTCAATTTGTGAATGATTTATTTGAGGCTGGATAGCTCTGAAATCGATCACAGTGAAAATGAAGACATCACAGTAATGAAGAATCCTCCTCTTCAAGCAAAGAAAATGGAAAAGAGGGAAGACTCAGACCATCTGAGGGTATGTCTAACTGTGTTCAAGAGAAGACTGTATTCCAGGGCAAAGCTTTTTTGAGGTCAGAACTAATTTGATATAGTGTTATTATGGATGTATCACTGGTTTTGGGATAAGGCAAGATGGATTATCAGGATTAGTAATTAATTACTAAATGGTGATTTCCTTGGTATGCAGAAGTATTTTGTATGCAGCATGTTGGAAGGTTAGTTTGTTTTTCGGTTTTGGTATTCAAGGAAGGAGGGCTTCATTGAAAACAAATTATCTGTATGTATGTATACCTTTACACATTTTATTATTTAATGTTATGTGATTTTGGTCTTTGCCCTCGATTATACTTCACCCAGTTTTTACACTCTAATTCTTAAAAGCCTGAATTTGCATAGATGTGATTCAAAATTTAATTAGATCATGGTTCATTATATTTCAACTCTATATGCCATTGCTGCTTAAGTAGCAATATCTTTGCCTCAGAAAACCTTACTGATTCCATTTGTGATTGCTCATTCTTCTTAGACTTCAAAGGGGTTTGAGTTCCAGATTTGGCCTGTGCTGTTTTGAAAAAAGCCTACTCGTTTATTTCACTGCAGGTCAGCCTAGCTCAAAATACGAGTTATTGGCCTCTTGTTCAGGACTTTTCCTGCCACTGAAAGATTTGAATTGGATCACTTGTTAAACCTCCAAAACGTCAAAGAAATATGAACTGCAATGATGTAGTTCGCCTTTTAAAAAAAAAAGTCATAAACTGATACACAAGTTCTTTCAAGCAAAACTGTCAATAAACCACAAGGTTCTACATGATGGATAACCAAATGCTGATTAAAAGGTTTTGAGGCATGTCTTTAACTGTGGAAAAGAAAGGACAGTGTTGTAAGTGGAATAGAAGAAATTCCAGATCCAAGGACTTGCCAGCCTTGACAGCTAAGACTGTTAAAGTGATTGAAGGGATTCTTAAGAGATCCAAATTGGATTAGCATAAGGATTCCTAAAGATTGCAGATTTGGAGGAGTTTAACAGTATGGTCGGTTGTGGGTATTGGTGGTGGAAGGGAGATTGGGATTTTAAAAAATCAAGAATAAAGATTTTGAAAAGCAGGGTATTAGTTAACCAAGAACTAGTATGGATCAGGGAGCACAGGCTTGACCAGTGATTGGTATTTGGATCAGTTAGGATTCAGATACCAGAGTTTATGATGGCTAGGAATACAAGCTACAGTCATATTGATATGGTAAAAAGTAAATATATCAAAGGCATGAATTTTCATCAGTAAATGAGCTAAGATGAGGCTGGAGTCAGGACTTATTGAAGTAGAAAGTAGTTCTCAGTAATGGTGTGGTCTGAAGGTTATTTAGATAATGTAACACCAAGATTATGAACAGTCTGGTTTAGGTAGCAATAGTTGCTTAAAAAATCAAATGGAGTTGATGGCTAAGGATCAGAGTGAGGATGAAGATTTTTCTTTTCCCACTATTTAGTTGTAATAAATTTCTTCTCCTGTACAAGATTCAACATAATTTGGAGATACTGGCAAGATTAAGAAATATAGTATTAAGATAAAGCTGGTTGTAATCGTAGTACCTGTGGAAATTGCCATTTTTCTTTTCAGGTTGAGCAAAATGGTAGTGAGATGTATGTGGGAGAATAAATCCTGGCAGTTCACCAGAGGTGGACACCGGAAAAATACTCATTATGGGTTATATTCCAGCCACACAGGCTAGCTAGGAATTAATGCAGTTGGATGAAATCCCACCAGCTTGGGCAACTGTAGTAGAGTTCAGGAAGAAGATAATGTGATCAGCCATGTTAAATACTACACAGGCCATTTAAGAAGAGAGAATTCCAATATCATAAACATTAGTGAATTCAATACTAGCTGTTTTAAGATCATGGCAAGTACAGAAACCTTTTTCACAAGGATTCAAACCAGAGGGACTAGAAAAAATTGGAAATTTGGGAGTAACATGTTCAAGGGTTGGAATGCAATAATTATGAGGAAGATTGGATGTGTCAACAGTTTGTTCTGTTTTTGAGAAGAGGGATAGTGAAGAAAAGATGGCGCCTTATGGTAATTATGAAAATTTGATCCATTCCGAGGAAGGGAGGGAATTGGTGAATTAGATGATGGCATAGTTTCAATTTTGGTAGCAAAAGATGTCAATTGACTGTGACTGCTCGTAAGGGAAGAAGAAACTGCAGGGGGATTTCTATAGGTATGTTGACAGTAGGGAAGTATAAGGTTATTTTTGTGATCTTTTGATACTGGAGCCATCACTAGCTTTAGTGGTTGAGAGCAGGGCTGAACTGTGCTTTCTGTGGTTCATCTTGATCTAGTGAAGAATGGATTAGCTATTGATCTGTACTGTGTCCATTTTCATTTTTGTCTTGGTCTTAAAGGACTGGAGAAGAGGGCCAAATTTAGGGAATGGTCGGCATGAGAGATTAAGGTGTAATGTTGCATAGATTAGACTACGGAAATGTGTGTCAAATGCTGTGCCAAAAGTTAAGCGTTTGGAAAATATGGATGCCAGTGACTCTTCCAAGCTTTTTGCCATTTTCAGATAGGAAAATTTATCTACATAACCTTGTGTAATTTATGAATGTATATTTTAGTGTGGAAGAATTATTCCATCCCTTAAGTAACAAGACAATTTTTTTTTTAGAACGTCACTTTCTAACTCTACAACAGTAAGGAGCTTTTAAAATTGACTGTTCCCTCAGCATTATGCTTGATACTGTGGCATTTGCATCTCTTTTTCAAATTGTCTGATCTGCAGGCGTTTAAAGCTTGAAGATTTGTTCATCTTAAGCCGCATTATTTTTCAAGAGTTTGTTAACATTGAAATTCACCAAGTTCCTCCCTCTTCCAGATTGACTTTCCCTGTCCTGGAGATTTTTAATCCTCTCTGAAAACAGATAACGTATTTATTTATCACAATTTGTGACCTACCTTTTGGTACCTGATATTTCCTGAAAACATCTTTCTTGATTGATGTCAAACATCAAGATTAACTTTAGGACTGTTAGCTTAGAGTTGACTTGCCATTGTAGTTCCTTCCAGATGAACTTGGCTTTGGATCAATTTCCTATGAGCCATTTTTACACAGCACAATGCTTCATGTTTGTATTCTGCCACTTGAAAGGATATTAGTAAAAAGGAACATGTAACTTTGCAAAGGATGAAAATGAATAGTTAGGTGGTAATGACATGATAATATTTAGATGGAGTGAATACACACAACTTTTTTTTTACAAGGAAAGGGAACCATAAACCATTGGGCATAGAGGAAAGATTTGAAAGGAACCTGGGGATAGCTTCTTCACACAGAGGGTTCTATTTATATGGAATAAGCTGCCTGAGAATGTTGTTGAGGCTGGTAAAATAACAATAAAAGACACTTGGATAAGAACATGGATAGAAAAGGTTTAGCGGGATATGGGCCAAACATGGGCAATGGGACTAGTTTAGGTGGGCGTGTTGGTTGGCATGGACAACTTGGGCTTGAGGAACCATTTCCATGTTATTTTTCTCTGACTCAAATCATTTGTGTTTACAACTCCCTGTTAAATGTTTCATAGTGTGGTAACTTGCAGGCTTCTTAATGCAATGAGCTTCTCATTCTGATTATTTTTGGAGTTAATGACTCATAAATGCTTTGCAAAGTTGTTCACTACTTTACAGTTACCTGCAATAGTTATAAGTAAAGGCTATTTTTCGTATAATACTACAAATTAATGGTATTAACCAATTATTCTTTATAGTCAGAGACTGACAAACCTAGAGGACGAAAGAAAGGATCCTCTGCAATTTCATTAGATCAAGATGATAGATCAAGTGTAGAACTTCTGGATCAGGTGAAACCTGCTAAAACAAGTCAACGTGGCCGAAAAAGAGCTGCACACACCTCTGAATCAGATGAACAGCAGTGGCCAGAAGAGAAAAGATCAAAAGAAGACCTCTTGGAAAATGAAGATGAACAGAATAGTCCACCAAAGAAAACAAGAAGAGGTCGTCCACCCAAAGTTACTAATGAGGAACTCTCAAAGGGAGAGACCCAAAGAAAAGGAAGCAAAAAGGGTAAGAAGAGGGCAGCATCAGCGGATGAAGAAGATGGTGATGGAGATAATGAAAATAAAGAACAGAAACAGAAAAGAATGAGGCAGCCAAGAACACCCAAAAAATCTCAGCAAAGGTTAGTACTTGAAATTGGATTATTTATTGGCTTTGGATGCACTGGTTTTTGAAAAGTTTAACTGATTTTTATTTTTATTAAAGTGAAATTCTAGAAACCAACAAAATACTCAAGACAACTAGAAATATTGTTGATTTTTAAATGTAGGGAAGCTATTCATGAACACAAAATATTCTGCAGATGCTGTATATATAGGGCTACACACCCAAAATGCTGGAGGAACTCAGTAATTCAGCAGCATCTGTGGAGATGTCCTGATAGGGTCTTGGCCCAAAATGTCAACTGTTTATTCCTCTCTGTGGATACTATTCAGATAGTTACCAAATCAATTAACTTCGTTTGGCAAGTGCTGACATTGATGGTTTGAAGTTCTGTTTGGATTCTATCTGTTGATTAAATTTGAGTGTAGCTAAATAATTTTCCACTATAAATTGTCTCTGTATAACACAAATTTATGTAGTTTTTGCCACCAAGGTTGTGAACACCTGTGGCTGGGAAGTAGGATTGTTTCTCTTCACTAGCATGGCATGATTGAAAATGCACACAATTAAACCTGCCAGAATATTGCCTAAAGATTAGAATTCTCAACTTTTTTCACTTCTCCTTTGAACCATTCACTGGCATTTTCTCTGTTCTCTCCACTTCACCCTACCCCGTCCTCTCCTATTTAATATCTGCTGATATCCTCATTTTTCTCATGAAGGATCCTTGACCCAAAACATTGACACTGTTTCTTTTTTCATGATTTCTGTCTGACATGCAGAACACTTCCAACATTTGCTTTTTTGTTTTGGATTTCTAACATCTGCACCTAATTGTATCAATTGAATTTGTATGTAGGAGGTGGGGTGGAGATATGTCTCTACCAAAGGAGGTTTAAGGTGCACATTCCCTCTGCTAGCCTGCAGGTCACCCTTGGGTAAGGTGTAGTATCTGCTTAGCACCCCCCACCCCACCCCCCGATCAGGGTCACATGAAGTGATGGGAGCAGGTGGTGGATGGTCTTATGAGCAGCTGGTGCATATCACAAAATCTGGTAATGCGACCACTGACGCCAGGCAGACAGTCTCTGAAGAATGTTGATAATGGCTGGGGTCACCCGTCTTGTAAAGACTCTGCACAGAAGGAGGCAATGGCAAACTACTTCTGTAGAAAATTTGCCAAGAACCATCATAGTCGTGGATAGAGAAAAGAATAATAACAATAGCATGAAGGGGGTCTTCCTCACAGGCTTTAGACAGATGGAAGACCATGATAATACAACATGGCACATGATGAATTTATATGCCTTTAAAATGATGGAAATGAAACCACATTTCCAAGTGCTTTAATAATGTTGTTAGCACAATATTTGCAAGTTGTTAGATTAGAAGTATTAAGGAATGGACAAAATTGATTTCAAATAAATTTCATTGTAACCAGGTTAGAACCATAGAACACTACAGCACAGGAAACAGGCCATTCGGCCCTTCTAGTCTGCGCCGAAACTTTATTCTGCTAGTCCCATTGACCTGCACCCAGTCCATAACCCTCCAGACCCCTTCCCATCCATGTACCTATCCAATCCTACACCAGTTTCAGAGTATCACTGATATTCATCTCTGCACACTAGAATCAATTTACAGTGGTCAGACAACCTACCAACCTGCACACTTTGGAATGGAGATTGGGATGGGGAACCAGTGCACCCTGAAGAAACTCGTGCATTTTCACAGGTTATTGAATTAAATCTAAAATGGGTAGTGCTAAGTACTTTCACAATGGTGAAAAACTAGAAACTATAGAGATCTGTAAAGACTCTGCCATTCATCCAAAGAGGAAGATAAACATTCAGTATTTTATAAAGTTGTTGAAATTAACTTCATACTTTTAATACCCCCCACACAAGCAGCAGGAAGTTTGATCTCAGTGTTTCATCATTTATATATCAATATGTTCATTTAATTTATTACCCGACATGGTGTCTCCACTGAAATGGAATTTTTTGTGTTAAATTGTAAAACTAACATGCCAAATTGGTCACACCAGCAGGTGGTGTTGTATTCTCTACAAATTAGTCCAAATCTTTCAAAAATGCCATTTTTTTTGTTTTGCTGTGAACATTTTAATGTGATAAAAGTAGTTGTGACATTTTATAAGTTTGCCTATTTTCAAAAATTTGTTGTGCCATTTCCCTTCTTACAATGTGCGTGTGCATAGAGGCCAGTGGATGTGTGCAGTACATCAAACAGTGTCACACTTGCAGTTGTCCACTGATGGCTTGAGACACTCGCAGAAGAATCACTTGAATGAGGAGTTGGGGCTTGCTTTGGAGCTAATTAAAGGGGACCATTCTTATTAAGACAGATGTGACAATTTTCTGGCAGGTATTTACACCTAATTCCGGCTGATAATATTTCAGGACTGCCACTTCCTCCATACCCAACCCAGTCACATCTCTTCATTCTGTGCCCCATAGATAATTAATTGAACTGCACACCCCACTTTGCTCTATCCGCAGTGCTATACTTCGTATCTACACCTTAGCAAAATGATCTTTTGTATATACCTCACATGCAGAAGTTGAATGGGGAGTTGGGGCCTCACTACATTAGTACTGCCTCATAGTTCTGCTATCATGCACCTTTACTGGGCCAAAATACCACATGAGAAATGATAAGACTGTCATGCATTCCTCCTGCTTGATACTGGTCTCATCCACATCTGTTCCCCTCCCATCTTCCCCATTTCCCTCAGTTCCTTTATGACCTAATATAGGGGTAGGACAGTGACACTATTATTAGAGCTGCTGCCTCTCAGCTTCAGCAAGCTGGATTTCATTTCGACCTGCATTGTTGTCTTTGTCAAGCTTGCATGTTCTCCCTGTGAAAATGCACAAGTTTCTTCAGGGTGCACTGGTTCCCCATCCCAATCTCCATTCCAAAGATGTGCAGGTTGGTAGGTTGTCTGACCACTGTAAATTGACTCTAGTGTGCAGAGATGAATGTCAGTGATATTCTGAGTGGGAGTTGATGGAAATGTTGAGGAGTATGGAAACTGGTGTAGGATTATATTAAGTTTCTATATAATATCTGTAATTTCCCAACTCCTGATGTTTGTATCTCCTTCCCTTTGCCCTTAGTCTCTACTGCTGCTTTACATGGTCAGCTATCTAAATGGTTATTATGACCTCACTTGACAGGTATTTTTGATTACAAGATTGTATTCTTACTTTGTCATGATTGTAGACCTGGAGTTATTCTTTGAAAAGTTATGTGTTCATTAAATCTCTGGAGCAACAATTTGAGTCTATTCTGAACTACTTGCTGAAACAGATCCACATAGTTCAAGGAGACTTGTTAAATCTCTAAAGCTGTACTTTTCTGGTCTTTTCCTCTAGTCTGATTTTAGTATGATTTGTAATTTTGTACACAACACAAAAATTGGTGGAAATATAGATAGTGAAGAAGCTTGTGAAAGGATGCAGCAGAATATGGATGAGTTCGAAATTTGGGTGGAGAGATGGTCGATTGAGTTGAATCGTGTCACATTTTGCATTTTGGGAGGTCAAATGCTAGAGGAAGTTAAAGTTAAAGTCTGTCCCGAGCCTTAGGCTCATCAGGCCGGTGCTTGTGCCGGATTCTGTGGCGTGAAGCAACTGAGAGTATGAGACTCTCTCTCTCTCTCCCTCTTCCCCCCCCTCCCAGATATTTCTTAGGATGATTAATGTACAAGGATATCTTGGAAAGCTTGTCCTTTGCTCTCTGGAAGTGGCAATGTATATGGATAGAATGGTAAGGAAGGCTTGTCTTGATGGTGCACTGAGTATTAAAGTTGGCAAGTCATATTGCAAATGCATTTGGAGTATTGTCTGCATTTCTTGTCACTGCACTATAGAAAAGATGGAAGGATGGGATTGGATTGTTCTTGGAGTAGGTTAAAAGGTTGACACAATATCTTGGGCAAAAGGGCCTGTACTGTACTGTGCTGTGATGTGGGGCTTTGGAGATGGTGCAGAATAAGTACAAGAGATCAAGTTCAAGCTTAACTTGGACCATATACGTGCATGCTGCCAAACAAATTCCTCGAGGGCAAGGTGCTCAACACAGTACATATAACTCACACACAGCTCATAAAGTAATATTACCACAATTAAATTAACAAATAATAAAATATATTCCAAAAGGCTGACATTTAGCATTAGGTGCTTTCACAACATGTTTCAAAAGTAAACAGTGTATCAGTACTGGCGCTTCACAAGTGATGAGACCTAGGTGGTGGCAGGGTGTTCAGTAGTCTCATGGCCTAGGGAAAGAAGCTGTTTCTCACCTTAAGTCTTTGTTCTAATGCTATGGTACCTCCTTTGTGATGGTAGGGAGTCAAAGAGATTGTGGGACGATGGAAAGAATCCTTGATAATGCTAAGGGCCAAGCATTTGCAGCACTACTGATGGTGAAAGAGAGACCCCAATGATCCTGTCAGCAGCCCCCGCAATCCTTCATATGGTTTTGTGGTCAGGTGCCTTGCATTTCCCATACCAGACAGGAAGGTGTTGCCTAGAGTGGGGAGTATTAGCTATTTGCTAACGTGCAAGAGGCTGAGGGGCAAACTTTTAGAAGTTTTTAAAAATTGAGGTAACAGTAAATTTAGAATAGATTTTTAAAAAAATCTTAATCCAAAAGTATGAGAACTGAAAATGTCAACAAAGAAAGAAATACAAGATTGAAAAATTCAACTGATGATGTTTACTTTATGCAATTTAATCCTTTGTAGTTGGATTATGGTTTTAATAAAAGGTCATTGACTTGAAATTTTAACTTTTTTTCCCTTTGCTGAGTTTTCCCAGCATCTGCTGTATTTTACTTTTGATTAACTTTTAACTTTATAATTTAATCTCTACATTAATTGTGTATTAGTAAGTCAAATCTTTCATATAATCATCTGAATGTATTTTTAATTATAAGTTGTAATATTAGCCTTTTAATAGACTGAGCTAATAATACCAAGTGTTACAATCATCTGTATTATAGAATAGAAACCCCAGAATCTGATGTGAATGACTCTTTATCGACGGAATCAACACCACAGAAGAAGCGAGGACGGCCACCCAAAGCCTCACCTACATCGCAATCACAGCCAAAGAAAAATTTGTAAGAGATAACCTGCTTTGAAATTGATGATGTATACTGTTTGTTAAAAGATTGTATTAATATTTTGAACATAATTTTATACCTCTGCAGGTAACAGTTTAGATGAAAAATAAGTATATTTAAGCCTTGCTAATTTGGAAATTGAAAATTTCTAGATCAGACTTTGTTATCAAAATTCAAAACTTGTCTTCTTCTAAAGCCCATCACCACTACTAGGGTATAGGACACTGACAGCAGCTCAGTGCTCTGTTCGAGGCCAATCTCTCAATCTTTCACGGTGTAGCCTATTAAAGATTCTTTCTCTTCCAGGGATGAAATTATTTGGAGCTTCTGTTGGGAATTCTGTAGCACTGGGCTTTTTATAGGCTGGGGTTGCCATCCCCACGCGCAACCCTTCTCCTTTGAGTTGGGATGTTTGGGTGATAAGGAAATAGTCCAAAAGCTTGACCAATCATCGTGTTTCTGTAACAATGGGAATTAAATGTTCCCAATGGTTAGAGAAGCACAATAAAATCTATAGTATCATGGGGTTTTAAAATTGGACCTGAAATCTGCTATTTCCTTGGATTAACATGATTTCTCCTGACTTTTGCATCACTATCAGTATAATTTTAAATTCGCAGTAATTTTGCTTATATAAATTGCTTTTGACATACAAATTTGAATTTATATAAAAATTCTTCAACAGTTGTGTAGTGTATTCCAACATCTATCTTGATATTATGGGTTTCCCTTTTAACTTTGGTCATTATTATATTGTCATTTCCCTGAATATATACATTTTTAAAAATGCATCTCATGGCTAACCATTTTATCCTAAAATACTAAATGACTTAAATGACAGTACTAGTTGCAGTGCATCTCTGTTTAATAGAAATCAATATTAATTTACAAACCTTATATCTACTGTGGGTTAGAATTAAATTAAAATAGAGCTGAATAAACAGTCAACACCTTGGGCTGAGACCAGTCATCAGGGTGGAGAATATCAGCCTGAAACATCAATTGTTTATTCATTTCCATAGATGCTGCTTGACTTGTTGAGTTCCTCTGGCATTTTGTATCTGTTGCTCTAGATTTCCAGTATCTGCAGAATCTCTAAAACTAGGACTGCATCCTTCTGGTTAATGCACTTGGCTTTCAATGGAATCAGCAGTTTTTTTTTAGCTGTTTAATCAGTGGCAGTGTTGTGAACCGATGAAGTGGAAGTACTTTTAAACTACATAATGAAAATTAGAATAATCCATATATCATTGTTAGCGTTTCTATTTGTGATAAATAGAACTGGCTGTGGTACGTGTAAGCAGCCTATAGTTAACTGTCCTTAAGATGCTAATACAACCCAGTCTTTTGAAACTTTCCATTCATCTAAGTCATTAATAAACATAGTACAAGACCATTAGTGCCATCATTGCCAAGTCTGTACAAAAATAAAAATTATTGAATCATGCTTATCTACCATGTTAAAAGGAATAATTCTGCCTCTATAAAATAATCTATAATTACACAGTTATTTTCACTTAATTTTTATAAAAACACTATTTGTCAGAATGAATTGACATGCAAATTGTAACACAGTTTGTTTTGTGTTGCATGATTCCTACCTGATAATTAACACTGCTAGAATCAATCAGGGTTAAGCCAATTTTAAGAATAAACAAATGGTGTAATTGAAGTTTTAGATCTTGACTATCCATTTAGATTATCCTACTTGAGGAAGATCCTAGATTATGTGTGTGTGTGTGTGTGTTTTGACCCACATGTGTACTAAGTCCATGCTGCAGAAGCTGACATCCAGCCATTTTGGATGACTTTGCAATTGGTCAATGACCTTTTTCTATCACCCAGGTTAAAAGAATTGTGCATGATTAACAAAATAAGCCATTCTCGATCCCTAAGAAAGAGCTGTTAAGAAATCTGCATTCAGTGAGATTAATTATGGTTGTGCATATTTTCATATTTTAAAAATCCATATTTGCTGCCTATGAAGCAATTCATATTGGCTTAAATGCATAGTTACACTGTTCTTAGCAGATTTTCATAACTTCAGATTCAAGATTGTTTCATGCCATTTCCTGTACACAAGTGAAAAAAATGAAATAATTGTTACACCAGATCCGATGCAGCACAATAAGATAAAGAACACAATAATAATATAAAAAGAAGAAAGATTATAATCATAGTTTGTATTGCCATAAAGTGATGCTTGACACAGGTGTGTCTGTATATAAGGTGACTGAAGGAAATGATAAGGTGATGGGGGATGTGGAGGTGTGGGTTGGTGGGTGGAGGTGTTGATCAGCATTACTGCTTGGGGAAAGTAACTTTTGGGAGTCTGGTGGTCCTGGCGTGGATGCTACGTAGCCTCGTCCCCAATGGGAATGGGGCAAACAGTCCATAAGCAGGGTGGATGGCATCCCCCATGTCGTTACTGGCCCTTTTATGACACCTTTCTGCTTATATTTCCTTGATGATGGGTAGGCTGGTGCCGTTGATGTGGTGGGCAGTTTTGACTACCTGTTGTAGAGCCTTCCTGTTCGCTGCAGTGCAGTTTCCATACCGTGCAGTGAGGCAGCTTGTTAAGATGCTTTCTACTGCACGTCTGCAGAATGACATGAGTATGTTTGCGCATAGTCCAGCTTTTTTCAGCCTCCTCAGAAAGTGGAGTCATTGGCGAGCTTTCAGAACTGTGTAGGATGTGTTCTGGGACCATGAGAGGTTATATGAAATGTGCAATCCCAGGAATTTGAAGCTGCTTGTAGTTTCCACTGCTGTGTCCCCAATACAAGGGTGGGGGAGGGAGTGAGTTCCCCTGAAGTCGATTACCATCTCTGTCTTGCTGACATTGAGGAAGAGATTATTTGCCTGTCACCAGGCAAAACAAATAGTTGGTCTACAGCTTATAATTTTTAACTTTTATCTTGCTCATAGATATTAGTACCAGGGAAGGGAAAATAATGTTTTTTTTTTGTTCACCTTTTGTACCCAATGGTATTATGAGAAAAGCAAGCAGACAGATCCAAGGATAAACCCAATCACACTCGTAGAAATACAGAAGTTTAATGTTACAGTATATGGTTCTGTTAAGGTTCATGAGAAAAGTTGAGCAGTAATAATGCAATCAAACTATTATGCAGCAGTGTTAAGATGATCCAATTTCAAATAAAAATGAGTAGCAGATTGAATTTTTAGAAGATTTTGCTCAGGTCACTTGGTGTTGATGTCGCTGCTTCAGGAAAGGTTAGTATAAATTTACTCACATTGAGACCAATTACCCTCAGTCCTTAAAGGTTTAATCTATTTCCTTTGAAGAAAAGGGAGAAGTGTGAGGGAAGGACTAGATTGATCTCGGAGTAGGTTATAATGTTGTGGGCCAAAAAGCCTGTACTACTCTGTGTTCTATGTTCTAATCTTAAAATGGGTGCCTAATTGCTAGGTATAGTAGGACAGAGCAAATATTTTAATCTATCATCACACTTGGAAAATGCATTTTTGTGCGTCAACTGTACCTCTTCCTATTGATGCTGCCTGGCCTGCTGCGTTCACCAGCATTTTTTGTGTCGTGTTTGAGCAATGGTGTTCTCTTAAGTGATACTGTGCATTAGTTGCTGCAGTGCTAAACTAAGATGTGAATGCTTGATGTTGGACTAAAGCACTAAAGTTTGGACACGGAGTGTATCCTTGCAATATTGGTTTTCAGGCATTACAGGAAGTGTGATAGCAGTCTGCAGAACTGGAAGATAGATACTTCCCTTCATAAGAGTACCATTCACAGAGTGCCCCTTTACTTGCAACAAATCTTAGTATTGAAAATGTCAGAATGAATGTAAACTTTGATGCTAAGTATGAACTTGAAAACAAGAAGCGAATCACATTTTGATTTGCGTATCAATTATTCACCAGGTTTATTATTTGTTATATTGGGCTCCTCATGTCAGTTTTGAAAATACTTTGCTCCTGTGTCTTTGCAGTCGGGCAGGAAGATCAAGACAAGCTGCCAGTAGAGAAAATGATTCTTCAGAAATGGATTCGCGTCATGATAGTTCACTGGAGAACATGGATATTTCTCAAGAAGGCTCAATGGATGGAGTGAACACAGAAGAGGAAAATGAATTAAGTACACTAAGGGTATGATTATCAATTGAATATACATGTGTTTAATATGTAACCATTTTTACAAATCCTGGATGTATATCCAGGGTATTAGCAATTCTTCATGACAACCCTTCTGTAGAAAACCTCTTAGTAACAGTAACATTGATAAATAAGGGGAAAAAAAGCAACTTTTTAGTGTCTTGCTTTCTTTATTTTCATTTTATGCTCTTGTGGATCAATTGTTTAACATGGAAAAGAAGGATAAAATCTGGTAAATCTTGTAATAAATCCTATTAAACCATTACCTTTTATTTGTTCTGAGTCTCTGAATTAAGTGTTACTCAAAAACGAATTTAGGGAATATACATTCCACTTTGAATATAAAAAGAAACTTAAGTGCCATATTAAGTATAATTCTTTCAAAATAAAACTTTTGTATCTTGCAGGTGCGACGCAAACCTAACAAAAGGGAAAGAAGATGAAGAGTAAATATTTTCTGTTTGCATTGGAGATTGACAATTGTACTGTACAGCTCAAGCCTGGACACTGTTTATCAGATAAATTGGTTGTTAAAGAAGGCATCTTGTATCTATTACCCTTGCATCTGCAGTCCTAAGTTCACAAGCTTTTGGCAAACACATCATTTCATTAATTGTGGGTGGTCGTGCATTGTGATGAGTGCTGACTACAATGTACTGACTTTACGGAAAGATTGAAATAAATGATATTGTAAATATTTTTTTTAATGTTTTGATTGAAAATGTGCTTGTATAGCTTTCAATTACAGCTTTAAATCACCAAGACAACTGTGTATTAAATGTGTAGGTGAAGAAAGTTGGTTACAATGAACGCTGACAACTGAAGCAATACTTAATAGTTGTTCCTTCTGTGGCATTCTACATTTGAGAAGGGACTGGTTCTTGGAAAGAACATTATTACAATTTCCTGCAGCACATACTTCTGTGGTTAGATTTATTGGGAAGTCACTTTTTCTAAATCCCTTGAGTGTATAATTATACCTACTTGTTTCTGTAATCGGCTCTGTTGCTTCTGCTTTCCACCACCGAAGTTGTTGGACAGGAAGTCCTCAGTTGCATAAAATGTGAAGTCAGCTAAAAATGCTTGTGGCATTTTACTTGTCAGTATTGATGCCAGAACTGTCTAGAAATTTAGATAAAATTGGAAAAATAAAAGGGTTTTAGCTAAAATATTTTAATACTGATGGTGTATTAGTCATTCAAATTGTACACCTTTAGTTACCTTCTCTGTCAAATTTGTATCAATCTACTGTATCAATAAAATTCTGTAACTGAGTTTGCCTTGTTATAGTGGAAAAAAACTTGTGTATTTTGAAGGATAATCCTCCCTAAGTTATGGTTCCCAAGAGTTAGATCATGTTAAAAGTTGTTCATTGTGGTATGTGATTAATGAGACAAGGAGCCTTTCTGCATTGTAACAACTGTTCTGCTCTGCTTGAAATGCACTTGATATATCGTTTAAAAAATGCCTGCAATAATATTCTCCTTGTTGATTTTTATTTCTGTATTGTCAATCTGTACCAAATTTGGGTTTAATCAGATTAAAATTATTTTGTTTTACAAAGATAGCTATTTGAGTTACTGAAGAAAAATTGTCAACTATAGTGGAATTTTGCTTGTATCTTGAACTGCACAAGGTTGATGTAAGCTGCTGCTAGAAATATGCTTCACGATTTGATCTCTCAAAGTTCAGTTCAATCCTGTAAACAGGTTCTCATATTCTTTATGCCCTTTTTAATGTGATAAAGAAATTAGCACATTGTGTAGCACAAGTTTCAGTCTGTACATTTCTCAGCTATAAAAAATACCTGCAAAGAATGTAAATCAATGTTAACATTTTTGTTATTCCAACTAAAGCATCTTGAAATAGCAGCATCATTTTTTATTAAACTGTAATCGTGGCTTTTCTGTGCTGGCTGTTTACATGGTATTTAAACAAGTTGCTGCTTGATTATAATACCAAAATTGTATTCACCTATCCAGTTGAAGTCTTTGCAGGCATTGTGAAAGATTAATAAGGTAATCTATATTTTAAATACATGCTAAAGATGGTAGGGGTATCCATTTTCTGGTAATACTAATAGACTGACACAGAGCAATGCTGAAATTCTGTAGGACCAGTGAGTTTTCTGACATGAATGAAACCAAAGGAAACTACATGAATATTCAGGTACATGAAATGGATGGTCCTATTGCAATATTTGGCACAGTGGACTGATTTTTTTTTTTAAGTAATTAAAGCTGAGTGGTGCAGGTAGAATCTTTTCCATGGCATATTTTATATGTACTTTTGCTTCTGCCATCTTGTATCTTATTCATCTCTAAAATGCATCACATATATGTTTCTTTGTATACTTCAGCAGTTCATTATCAGCTGTGAAGCATTTGGAGATATCCAGCAAAACAAGATATTAATGCAAGATCATCTTTCCTCCTGTGTTGTTTCAGGTCTGAGATTTGTAATTGTTGGATTGCAGCATTTATATATGTATTTTATAGCATGCTACTACATAACAATTGTATTGGAAAAACTGCTTTGAATTCTTCTGTCTCTTTCTGCCCAGGTGGAAGAGCATGATTCACCATAGAAAAAATACATAAATTGCAACTTACACACATCAAAGTTGCTGGTGAACGCAGCAGGCCAGGCAGCATCTGTAGGAAGCGGTGCAGTTGACGTTTCAGGCTGAGACCCTTCGTCAGGACTGCACCTCTTCCTAGAGATGCTGCCTGGCCTGCTGCATTCACCAGCAACTTTGATGTGTGTTGCTTGAATTTCCAGCATCTGCAGAATTCCTGTTGTTTGCGTATAAATTGCAACTTATTTTGCATAAATGAGTATCATGAAACGTTCCCGGAAGACTGTATAGGTTGTATTTGCAGTCCGGAAAGGCCTGGTTTTCTGTGGAACATAGGAGTCTGAGGGTGAACCTAATGGAATTATACAAAATTATGAGAGAAGTAAATGTTTTCATAGTAGAAACATTTCCTGTAGCGGGTCCCCTAGACCATAGGGCATAGGTTTACAGTGAGTAATAACTGATTTTGAAAGGAGACTTTTAGAGGGATTTTTATTTTCAGCCTGAGGTTGGTTGGGATCTAGAACACATAGCCTGGGAGGGTGGTGAAGAAAGGTCTCCAAGCCATGTGGTTATGGTTCTGGTACTGTTACATTGGCATCTCCCTGAACTTAACAGTGCCGAGTTTGGACTTTGCCAGGGCCACCTTGCTTCTGCTTACACCACAGCTTTATTCCAAGCACACATTTAAGAGCTGAATTCCCAGAGGTGAGGGGTGGAAGACTGCCTTGGCATTGAAGCAGTGTTTAGCTGAGTCTGATGGCAAGGAGCCCTGCTGAAACTGAAGTTAATGAGCAGCAAAGGAAAACATCCAATTAGCATATATAGGGAAAAGTTGTGGTTATCGAAAGTGAGTCATCACAATCGCAGGTCATCTTTGCAGGAATACTTCTAAACAATGAGCTATCCCAACATCAATGTCTCAGGATGTCATTAGAATCTCAACTGGACCAGCACATACATATTATACCTACAAGGACAAGTCAAAGTTATTCTGTGGCAAGTGACTCACCTTTATGATGTGAAGCTCTTTCCACTGGCAGTGTAAATATTGGAATTGTGATAGAATGTTCTCCAATTTCCTGGAGAATGCATCTCCAGAAAAAGTTTAAGACCTTACAAGATAATTCGCCACCAATGAGTAGTAACTAGTGTGGTATCTACTAAATGCACTGTAGTTACTGGGCTGTTTTCATTGAACCTCTCGTCTGCAATCACTACTACCAATAACAACTGAAATCTTAAGCACACGGAAATACAATTGCTTGCGTATTTCCTTTCAGCACAACTCCCTGCTGAGAAATTATGTAATTAGTTCTGAAGTCCCAAAGTAAAGTGATCTGTCTTATCAAATGGACTGAAATGGTCTAAGTAGTGAGTTATCACCAACTAATAATGGATAATTAAGAGTGGTCACTAAATGCTGAGCATGCCAGGATTACTCAGATTCCAGAAAAAGGGGATGGAAATAGGTAAGTTTTTCTGCATTTGGAGTTAAATTATTTTGAACTTGTATTTTTCTTAATAAATCATAAAATAAATTGAACGTTAGCTGAGTGGGACTTAATTTGAACAAAGTCCTTTGTAATGTGCATAGATTGACCCAAGATATTAGAGGAAGTGGGTTAGTATGGATTAAAAACTAGTCATATAAAAAACAACTGCAATAAAAGGGGTGTTTCATCTGGGAAGGATGCAAGTTGTGGGAGTACCCCATGGATTGGTTCTTGGTCTCAATTGCTTTTTATTTATATTAATGACCAGGAAGGGAGAACAAAATGAAAGTTTACCAATAATATGAAGGTGGGTGGGAGGGCAAGTGATGAATGAACTTGTGATTGTGCCATTGGGTATCGATAGTCTGAGTGAGTGAAAACCTGGTAAATGAAGTTTAACCTGGGGAAATGTAAGATATTCTAGCAAGAGCAATTAAAAGGCAGATCATCTGAATAGAAGGAGGCTGCAAGTTGGTAAAGTTCAGATGTATTTAGGTGTTCCAGTGCATAAACTAGTAGTCAGATCCAACAAGCAGTTAAAAGGCAAGTGGCATGTTGGCCTTATAACATAGCGTTGGGGTTATAGGAATGGGGGTGGGGGGTGATGGTGGATGCGCTTACATCTACAGGATGTTGATAAGGCACAGAACTAGTACACGCAGTTCTCTTGGAGACTGCCCAAAGAAGATTCACCAGGCTAATTCCAAGGGTAAGTGGGCTGGCTGTCTTATCATGAGAGGTTCGATGGGTCCGGTTTCTATTCCTTACAGTTAAAAAGAATGAGAGGTGATTTCTAAACAAGTAAGATCCTTAGGGAGCTTGACAGGATCGATAATTGAGATGTTTCTATGAGTGGGACAGTCGTGAACCAGGACTTAAGACTACAAAATAAAGAGCAGATCGTTTAAAAACTGAATTGCACAGTATTTAGGGTGGAGATGGGTTATGGAAAACTAGTACAAGAGGAATTGAAGCCAGCATTGATCATATTGGATGGCACTATGTGTGGGGTCAAGTAGTCTATTTCTATTCCTATTGTGTTCATGTGATCAACGATACTGAAAGCATATACAATAAAAATTCCCTTCCCCCACCCCCCTCCGCAAACACAAGGAATTCAATTTAAATGCAAACGCGAGGAAATCTGCAGATGCTGGAAATTCAAGCATTACACAAAATGCTGGTGGAACGCAGCAGGCCAGACAGCATCCATAGGAAGAAGCACAGTCGATGTTTAAATGTTTTGTGGGTGTATCAATTAAAATGCTTTTACAGTTTTAAAGTTGCAATGCCACTCCAGCTTATTAAAAAGCTTACATATTCATACTTAAAAAGTAATTTTAGATTTTTATCATGGAATCCTTTAAAATGTTGGGAGTAATCAGCAAAACAATAAATTGATTAATAACCCTGCACTTGACAATCAAGTTGAAATTGATTTGTGGTAATTCTGTATTTCAAGCTATTTTGAAATCATGAAGTGTGTATGTGGCAAAGTAAAGATCATGTCTGTCCTTTTTTTTTATTTACCCTGCTGCTAACAGGTTCCTTGTGAAAGCCCCAGAGCATTTAATTCAATGCTTATCAATAATAAAAATAATTCCTTTAAAGTTGTTTCCATTCATAAATTGGTTACAAGTCTAGCTGTTGGCATAATAAATAGTTCTGTGCAGAATTGGTTTGACAGCAGACATCTACAGCTGAAGCTGCAAAGAAACTATGGTCTATCTTTAAAAAATGTCTTTATCTAGAGGCACCGTTTGTCAAAACCTTTGAAGCATGATTGTGATAGGTTCTTTAATGCTTATAACTAATGGTTTAACTTATACAGTTCTTTGACCCAAACTACATGACTTGTACTCAAATCACCATATAACAGAACAAATTAAAATCTATTTGTACTTTGTATTTTGGGATTCTTTGAATGTTGTTGATGTGACTGACGTTTTGAAGCCCTTTTAATCTACTTTAAATTTCAAGTAACAAGCATCCTCTTTGATGTTTGAGGTTTGGCCTGAACTGATGGTCTAATTAATACAACTTTGACTTTGATATTATTGTACCTTCTACATCATCTGAATATTAGTGATTGTATGTGATTGAATGACACTGATTTCACGAAACTGAAGGATTAATTAATCTCTGTTTCATTTGAGTTTTTTTTAAGTTCTTCCCCAGGCAAGATACTGTCAATGGAACCTAGAATACAACCAGAAAGTGGTCAGCTCATAAATCTAGGATTTCCAATTTGGGCAAAGTCTGAAAGCTTGTACTCAGTTGTGTTGAGAAATGTCAGCCATTTTGTATGGAATTCTATTACAGCTATTTCCCAATTAGATCCAATTACCAGTATCTGAGTGTTGAGTGTACCCTTTTATCGTAAGTGTTAGGCTTGATTGAACCATTGAATTACTAGCGCACAGTATTCAACATTTCCTATATTGCTTTTGCACCCCCTATTGTGGTTGGCAACAAAGTTGATTTTGCAATTTTAAATGTAAGTTACTTCTCTCTTCCTCTGCTTAATTGTACAATTCAGTTATACGCCAACATCTACTGAACAAATTTAATAGAAAAATCTTACTCTCACTGAAAAACCATTCAAAGTTCTGTGGTTAGCATTATGTGAGGGGTACTTTTAGAATAGTTCCCAACTGAGATGTTTCTGTATCGGTTATATTTCATTACATATATGGGTACATGTCGTTAGGTCGCATCTGGAAATTCCAGTTGGCGGACGATTTCTCTCCACACCGCTCTGACATATTGGGAAATTATGTTCGTGGCAGGTTACTGCAGTAGTTTGCCTTTGGCTTCTGTCGGGCCAGTTTAAAGAGGTCACCACCTCTTGCAGTGAATGACCTGGACGTCTAAGTGCCTCGTCGTGCTCTTAGCGCTCCACCACGCCTGCTGGCCTGCTTTCTTGACCGTTGGACTATTAATTGGTCTCTTCCGCTCAGTCCGCCATGGCCAGACTTCACACACTAGGACAGGCAGATCCCCCACCTCACCAAAGACCCGTCGGCTACCCTCACCCGGTTTGGCCCGTCTGCCAAGATGGTTTACTGGGGTGTGGCCGCTGCGCGTGCTACAGCTACTCGGAGCCACAGGTGAAAGCTGAGCGCCAGGTGGGGGGACCAAAGGTGGACGAGCTGTCCTAAAAAGGGGCACGGCAGGCCTCCCACCAGAGGTACTACCCCTCCCTAGACACCCCATATGGGTAAAAGCAGCCTATATAGCTGGTAAGTGGGAATTCTGGTTACTGTGCATCAATATTATTCCATAACAGCTCACTGATTTCTGACTGCCAATGTGCTATGAGGTCATCATAGAGCTGAAAAATCCCATTCCCACCCCTTATTCATGAATACTGGTGAGGAAATTATTATACAATAGATTATAGGGGAAATTACCACGGACATGACTTTTACCAGAGTGATGATTAAGGAGCCAAGGAGAAGATTAATACTGGAGATCAAAGATAACTGACAGGGGGATCATAAAGAGTTTTGGGAGAATGGGACAGAGGTGTCCGGAGAGTTCTACTCAGAAACTAGATATTAGCAAATTATCTTCAGTAAATTCCTTCTGTTATTGGTGAGTGCTAGGAAACCTCTGGAGTTATTTGATATTTCAAATTCAATTTAAAAAATTCTTTATTCTGTTTACAAAAATTTACTTTTCAAAAGTCATAAGCCTATACCCGTTGCCAACAAGTCATATAAGTTGTGTAAAATTTCCAAAACAACCATTACTCAGTTTGCAACTGTTTCAAAAATTATTCTTTATTAAAGGATAATTGAAAGACAGTAAAGTCAGTTCTGTTTATCTTTCTAATAATAGACCATTTGAAATACAGGTTTTTACGGTATGCAGCAATAACGTCTATTTAAATGGTTCCAGCTGTTACAGAACAAGAAGCTAAACTAAGCTCATCATACTTTAATATTATTTAAGAAGGGACAAACTTAATTTAGTTTCCTGCTCTGCATCACTCAGATTTCAGTAACTGGCCATCAAACCACGGGGAAAAGTTCAGCCAGAAGTTGGCTATTCTTGTCTAGGATGCACTTGTTATTTCTTGAACAGGTACGCAACTTTAGCCTAACTTATTGAGAAAAGGAGTTAAGTAATTTTGTTAAAATACATTAATGATGTGGATGCAAATATAGTAAGTATGATTAATAAGTTGCAAATGATACGAAAATCTATGGCATTGTAGATACTAAGGAAGATACCAGGCTACAGCATGATGCATCAGTTGGAAAATCAGATGAAAATCAAATCATCATTAAAGACCCCTCACACCCTCTCCATGAACTGTTTGTTCTTCTGCTGTCAGGCAAATGTTACAGGAGCATCAAAAAAAAAACCACAGGGCTACTAAACAGCTTCCTCCCACAGACAGTCAGACTGCTAAATAGCTGCTCCACCTGACTCTGCTTTGGACACTTTTAACTTGCACTGGACACTTATAACTGATTTAACTGACATGTGGCTATTGTGTTTTACTATTTATTGTTATGTTTGTTATTTAGTGTTGCGTTTGTTATGTTATGATTGCACTGCCTCTGAGGAACGCTGTCTCATTCTGCCCTGCAGAGCTGATGTATGGTTAGAATGACAATAAAGTTTTTTGAATCTTGAAAAAAAAAGTTTTATTAATGGAAATTAATCTTGATAGTTACACAGTGATGCGTTTTAGATGGTCAAACAAGCATAGGTTATACACAGTAAATTGTAGTATTTAGGGAGTGTTGGTAAACAGAGGGACCCTGGGGTACAAGTCCATAGATTTCGGGAAGTGACAGCACAGGTGGAAGGGTAGTGATGAAGACATAAGGGATGCTTGTCTTCATCAGCCAAGCATAGGATACAAGAACAAGGACATTGTGTTACATTTTGGCATGTATGATGAAGATTGAAAACCTGGTTGCGTGGCGCCACAGCAGCCACTCATTCAATATCAGCAAAACCAAAGAACCGAATATCAATTACAGGAAGAAGAAGCCAGGAGGTCATGGGCAATCCTCATCTGGGAAATGGAGAAGGAGACGGTCAATAGCTTTAAATTCCTTGGTATCCCTGGATTAATAGTTCTGTGTGAGCAGCAGTTACCACGCGAAACAGAGTTTACACTGCTGGCAATCAGCGGGAGCTCAAGAAAAGCAGCTCTGGTCTGCGCAAAGCTATCAAGGCTGCGAAACAACAATGCATGGACAAGATTGTGTCAAGATTCACAACGAGTAGCACACGTAACCTGTGGCGAGGGTTGCATACCATCGCGACTTCAAAGCCAAACGTAGTGGTGCCACCAACATCGCGGCCTCTCCCAGATGAGTTCAATCGCTTTTACGCTCATTTCGATGTCGCTAACTCTGAGCCTCCGAGGAAAACCACCACTACAACCTGCAACCTAGTCATCTCGGAGGCTGAGGTACGCAGATGAGTGGACAGTCGCAAGGCTGCGGGACCGGATGGCATCCCCGGGGCGAGTACTTAGTATGTGCGCAGCACAACTGGCAGGTGTGTTTACAGACATTTTTAATCTCTCTCTCTCTCCCAGTGTAGAGCCTCCTGCTTCAAATTATCCACCATTGTCCCTGTACCAAAAAAAGACGAAGGTAACATGCCTGAACGACTGGTGTCCTGTCGCACTCACCTCAATAATAAGCAAATACTTTGAGAGGCTGGTCAAGGGCTATATCTGCAGCATACTGCCACCCACACTGGGTCCCCTACAATTCGCCTACCAACACAACCGATCGACAGGTGACGCAATAGCTACTGCTCTACGTACCGTTCATATACATCTGGAGAAGAAGGATGCTTATGCGAGAATGCTGTTCTTGGAATGCTGTTCAGCATTCAACACCATAATTCCACAGGCTCGACAGGAAGCTGAAAGACCTCGGCCTTGACCCTGCCTTGTGCAGCTGGATCCTGGACCTCCTGTCAGATCACCTACAGGTGGTAAGAGTGGGCTCCCTCACCTCCAGCCCTCTGACTCTCAACACAGGAGCCCCTCAGGGCTGTGCTAAATCCCCTCCTTTACTACCCGTATGCCCATGACTCTGTCGCCACCCACAGCTCTAATCTGCTATTTAAATTTGTCGATGACACTACATTAATTGGCCTAATCTCAAACATTAACAAGGTGACCTACAGGGAAGAATTCATCTCTCTGACACAGTGGTGTCAAGAAAACAACCTCTCCCTCAATGTCGGAAAAACAAAGGAGCTGGTTGTGGATTACAGGAGGAATGGAGACGGGCTAACCCCTATTGACATCAATGGATCTGCGGCTGAGAGGGTAAAGAGCTTTAAGTTACATGGCACCCACATCACCAAGAACCTCACGTGGTCAGTACACACCAGCTGTGTGGTAAAAAAGACACAACAGCGCCTCTTTCACCTCAGATGGTTGAAGAAGTTTGGTATGGGCTCCCAAATCCTAAGAACTTTCTACAGGGGCACAATTGAGCATCCTGACTGGCTGCATCACTGCCTGGTATGGGAACTGTACTTCGCTTAATTGTAGGATTCTGCAGAGAGTGGTGCGGACAGCCCAGCGCATCTGTAGTTGTGAACTTCCCATGATTCAGGACATTTACAAAGGCAGGTGTGAGAAAAGGACCCGAAAGATCATTGGGGACTCGAGTCACCCCAACCACGGTCTATTCCAGCTGCTACCATCCGGGAAACTGTACCGCAGCATAAAAGCCAGGACCAACAGGCTCCAGGACAACTTCATCCACCAGGCCATCAGACTGATTAACTCACGCTGATTTGAGTGTATTTCTGTGTTACATTAACTGTTCAATTTATTATAAATTACTATGATTGCACATTTAGACGGAGATGTAACATAAAAATTTTACTCATTTATTTGAAGGATGTAAGAAATAAAGTCAATTCAATTCAATTTAATTCAAAATCAAAGGATAGCCTCCCACTTGATGGCATGAACATTAAGTTCTCTAATTTCCAGTCATTTTCCCTTCCCCCATTTATCTCTTCTATTCCCTATTCTGGCTCCCCTCTTACCCATTCTCTTCAACTGCCTTTCACTTCCCATTGGTACCCCTCTTCCTTTTTTCCTCCCATGTTGCTTGCTCCTATTAGATTTCTTCTTCTTCAGCCCTTCACCTTTTCCACCCATCATCCCCAAGTCACTTAGGAGCACTCTTTACAACATGTTCTCAGTGTTATTTTTTTATTTGCACGGCTTGTTTTCTTTTGTACATTGATTGATTGGTTGTCAGTCTTTGTGTATAGTTTTTTGTAACATTCTACTGTATGTCTTTTTTCCTGTAAATGCCTGCAAGAAAACAAATGTCAAAGTAGTAAATGGTATTATATACTTACTTGGATAATAAATTTACTTTGAACTGTGTAAAACAAGGCTTCACCTTTATAATGTATCGATCTGTTTGTCACACAGTAGTAACGATGTTGTTGAGCTGGAGAGGGTGCAGAGGAGATTCATTATGATGTTGCAGTAATGTTTTACAATGCCAACGATCAGCTTTCAATTACCACTGCTGTCTGTAAAATTTCCCCATGACCGTGGAGGTTTCCTCCAGGTGCTCCAGTTGACTGCCACATTCCAGAGATGCACTGGTTAGTAAGTTGTGGGCATGCTACATTGGCATCAGAGGCAAGGCAACATTTGCAGGCTGCTCCCAGCACATCCTTGAATGGTGTTGATGATGGAAAAGCAACCTACTGAAGGCATACAAAATATTGAAGGGGATAGAAGGATAAATAAAATATTATCATTGACCGGGACGTTGGTAAGAGATGAAACATAGGAGATTTAGAGATTTGAGGCAGTATTTTTCCCATAGAGTAGCTGGAATCTGGAAAGCACTGTCTAAATTGATGATAGAGACAGGTGCATTCAACTTTCAAGAAGTACTTGGTCAATCACTAGAATTGCCAGAGCATAGCAGGTTATGGAGCAAATGTGGGTAGATGAGTAGCATAGATATGTATAGTAGTCCAAATAGCCTATTTCTGCACTGTATAGCTCCATTCCTTTGTATAATTTATGATCATCTTAAAATTATACTTAGAAAATCGATGAACTTTTTCCAGTCCAGAAACTTAACATACAATTTGTTGACTTCCGTCATTGTCTTTAAGTGATTGAAGATCAATATGACTTTGGACAAAGTATTACATCAGCTAGGAATGAATGTATTGTAAGCATTATACTATAATAAATTGGAGAGGAATTTCCAATTATAACACATATGCATTTAAGTATGGAAGGGAACAACTTTAGTTAGGCATTCAATTAGTTTGGCACAACAAATCAACAATACAAGGGTCGTGGTCCTGGAATGTTAACTGTTTCTTATTCCACAGTTGCTGCCTGACCTACTGAGTGTTTCCAGCATTTTTATTTGAAATATGGAAACCTTCCCTGTTGGATAAAGAAAACTAAATACAAATATTAATCAAACAAAATAAGTTTGCATTTGTTTTCAAAGGTTGCAGGATATTAATTAGAAATTATTTTATCTGCTGCTGTTTCCACACTTAGAAATGATGTGCAAGTTCTGATCTAATTGAGCTAAGGTATTTTTACCAGATGAAGTGGAAGTGAAACACATCAATGGAGGATTGTCAGCCATTTCATATTGACATCAGTTTGTACTTGAAACATCAACTGCATCTGTTTCATCAAAATGACAAAAGATTCAAATACAGACAAAACCTGATGTAACTTTTAAAATATTGTCATCCATCTAACCATATCGTTCACAGTTTGATCTTCGAAACTCAGTGGAAAAGACCTCTAGTTTTACCACCTGTCTTTGCAACAACCCTTAAAAGCTTGGTATATCTTTAATTTGATTTTAATTTACCTTTCATAGATTGTCTCACCTTCATAACAGCAATCCTAACATATAAATCATGAGAAATAAGCATAGTAAGTGGAATCAGGAAGAAATTTGAATATTAATTTATGAAATGAAAAACAAGGAGATGAAAATACAACATAATTTGAACTTTTATTCAAAAAAAGTAGATTATTTTTCAGTTTTGCAAAAGACCAGAACAGGTGTTAATACATATTTCAGAAACTTAATAACTTAAAGGTGTAAGCAATCCAAGTAGTGATCAGTTATTATGTCAACATACACAGGGGAAGAAAACAGATAAGAAGTGGAAAGCCTACCAGGTTTCCTGGGAAATGTTGTATTTCCTCAAAGTCATCATTAGAAGCTCATCCAGAAGATGAAGATATATGGGATCCACAAAGCTTGACCATTTGGATTCAGGACTGGCTTGCCCAGAGAAGTCAGACAGTAGTGGTCGACAGGACTTACTCTGGCTGGAGGTCCATGGCTATTAGTGTTCTACAAGAAGCTACAGAACATGTACTGGGACCTCTGTTGTTTGTGATATATACAGTATGTATTAATAAATTTGGACAGTATGATACAAAGGTTAGACGTGTTATGGGTAGTGTAGCAGAGTGCTGAAGGATACAGTGGGATATAGATCAGTTGCAGATATTGGTGGAAAGAAGGCAGCTAAGCATGAGGTTTGCAATTTGAGAGACAGTACATAGTGACTGGCAGTAGTGTTAATCTACAGAGGGATATATCCAAGTCATAGCTCTCTGAAAGTGGATGCACAGGTCTATTTATTTATTTAGAGATACAGCATGGAATTTTGAGCTGTGCCACCCTGCAACCTCTGATTTAATCCTAATCATGGGACAATTTACAATAGCCAATTAACCTATAAACTGGTACGTTTTTGAACTGTGGAAGGAAACCCTCACATTCCATGGGGAGGATGTGCAAACATCTTTACTGGGGATGCCGGGATTGAACTCCAAACTCTGATGCCCCAAGCTGTAGTAGCGTCGTGCTAACTGCTACACTACCGTGGCAGGTTGATGTGGTTGTCAAGAAAGCATATGGCATTGTTAGTCAAGGCATTGATTTCATTAGTCAGGAAGTTACTTTGAAGATTTATGAAACCTTAGTTAAACCACATCTGGAGTATTGTATTCAGTTCTGGTTGCCCTATTATAGAAATGACATGGAGTCTTTGGGAACAGTGTAGATGAGGTTTATCAGGATGCTGTCTGTATTGAGACCTTATAGAAGTTTGGTAAGATTATGAGGGACAGCGATAGACTGTCAGTATCACTTTTCAAGGATCAGAGGTCATGAATTTAGGGTGAGACAGGGTAAGTTGTAAGGAGATGTGCAGGGCAAGCATTGTATACAGTACAGTGAGTGGTGGGTGCCTGGAATGTTCTGCCAGGACTAGTAGTGGAGCCAAATTTCATAGGGGTACTTTAAAGCCTCTTAGATTCACATATGAATGTGCAGAGAATGGAGAGGTAAGGACATTGTGTATATAGAAGGGATGAATTTAGGTAGGCATTTAATTACTAATTTAGTTAGTTTGACACAACATCATGGACCAAAGGTCTCTTCCTGTGCTGTACTATTGTATGTTCTGTGTTCTGTTAGGAGGCTGTGGATCCTTCTGTAAAAAGGCAGAAAATGCAAACAGTCTCATTATTCTTTTCTAGGTTTACTTCTCAAAGTTAAATCTGGTGATAGTGCCTGAATTTGTTGCAGATCTCCAGTGCTTATATTAAGGAATCCATCCACTAAAACTGCATTAATTAAATCTGGCACATTGTTATCCAATTATTTCCACAAACTGATTCCATTGGACAGAAGTTTGGATACAGTCATAGTGATTTTTAAATTATTTGAGTTTGCTTAAGTGGTTTAAAGCATTCCAACATTTTAATTTTAGTTGTTTAACTGTTTCATTGAATTTTAATAGTTTTCAAAACTATCCAAATGGCAGGGACATCAAAACATCACCTGTGAGCAGCTGCCGAACTCTTTCAAAGTTGTTGTACACGGTATAAATGAGCCAGGTAGGAAGTGAGTACAGACAGCTAGGAAAAATAGTTCAAAAACAGGACCTGAAGGATAATGATCTCTGGATTATTCTCAGTGCCACATGCTAGTGAGGGCAGGAACAGAATGTAGGTCAGGGAGCAGAGTGAGTGCCGTTGCTATTACAAAGGTAAAAATGCAGGGCAAACTCAAAGATCTTAAGGTATAAGTCACCTGGACCAGATGGGCTACATCCCAGAGTCCTGAGAGAGGTTGCTGAAGAGATAATGGATGCATTGGTCATCATCTTTCAAGAATCACTTGTTTCTGGCATGGTCCCGGAGGACTGGAAGATTGCAAATATCACTCCACTCTTTAAGAAGGGAGGAAGGTAAAAGAAAGGAAATTATAGGCCAGTTAGCCTAACCTCAGTGGCTGGGAAAGTGTTGGAGTCTATTATAAAGGATGAGTTTTCGGGGTTCATGGAGAGGAATGATCAAATTGGTCCAAGTCAGCATGGTTTCTGATGAGGAAAATCTTGCTTGACAAATCTGTAAGAGTTCTTAGAGGAAGTAACAAACAGGTGGACAAAGGAGAGGCAGTGGATGTCATTTACTTTGATTTTCAGAAGGCATTTAATAAAGTGCTTCACATGAGGCAGCTTAACAAGATAAAATCCCAAGGCATTACAGGAAAGATAGAGGAAAGGCAGACAGACGGGAGACAGCAAGTGGGAATAAAAGGGGCCTTTTCTCTGGCTGCCTATGACTAGTGATGTTCCTCAGGGTCAGTATTGGGACAGTACTTTTCACATTGTTTGTCAATGATTTGAATAATGGAACTGATGGCTTTGTGGCAAAGTTTGTGGATGATACGAAGATAGGTGGAGGGGTAGGTCATGCTGAGGAAGCAATGCGATCGCAGGAGGGCTTAGACGAATTGGAAGAATGGGCAAAATAGTGGCAGATGGAATACAGTGTTGGGAAATGTATGAATAATGCATTTTGATAAAAAGAACAATAGTGCGGACTATTAACTAAATGGGGAGAAGGTTCAAACATCAGAGGTGCAGAGGGACTTAGCAGTCCTTGTGCAAGACTCCCAGAAGGTTAATTTACAGTTGAGTTTGTGGTGAAGAAGGCAAATGCAATGTTGGCATTTATTTCAAGGGGAATAGAATATAAAAGCAAGGAGTTAATGCTGTGGCTTTATAAGACACTGGTCAGGCTGCACTTGGAGTATTGTCAACAGTTTTGTGCCCCATATTGCAGAAAGGGTGCGCTGTCATTGGAGAGAGTCAAGAGAAGATTCATGAGGATGATTCCGGGAATGAAGGGGTTAACATATGAAGAGTATTTGGCAGCGTTGAGCCTGTACTCACTGGAATTTAGAAGACTGTGGGGGGAATCTCACTGAAACCTACCAAATGTTGAAAGGGCTAGAAATGGTGGATGTAGAGAGGATGTTTCCTATGGTGGGGGGTGACTAGAACTAGAGGGTGATCTTTTAGAATGCAGGTAAGGGGGAATTCTTTTAGCCAGATAGTGGTGAATCTGTGGAATGCTCTGCCACAGACTGGTGGAGGCCAACTCCGCGGGTATACTTAAGGTGGAAGTTGATGGTTTCCTGATCAGTCAGGGCATCAAAGGATAGGGAGAGAAGGCAAGTGTATGGGTTGAGTGGGATCTGCTATTATAGAATGGTGGAGCAGACTCAATGGGCTGAATGGCCTAATTCTGCTCTTATGTCTAATGGTCAGATGAATTTGTGCTTGTGGAGCTGGTGTAGGAGGCAGAGAGTCAGTTTCTTGAACATTAGGATCTTCCTGGGCCAGTGGTGACCTGCACAAGTAAGATGGCGGGGAGTGCACCAGAAATGGAGGGGGACCAATATATCATGTCAGAGAGATTTTCTCTTCCTTCTTGGAAAGATTTAAACTAGATTGGCGGGGGAGTGGGATTCTGAGCAGGTTAGTAGAGATTTAGGCAATTGGGAGCAAATGAATCTCTTGATGACCATAGGAAGTGTAGACGTACACTTAAGAGAGGAATCAGGTGAGCAAAAAGAGGGTATGAGATGGATCTGGCACACAGGCTTAAGGAAATTCCTACTGATATCCTATCACCTATATCAGGAAGCTGTTCATTGACTATAGCTCAGCATCTAACACCATCATTCCTGCAGTCCTGATCGATGAGCTACAGAACCTAGGCCTCTGTACCTCCCTCTGGAATTGGATCCTCGACTTCCTTACCAGAAGACCACAATCTGTGTGGATTGGTGATAATATCTCCTCCTTGCTGATGATCAACACTGGCTTGGTGGTGTGTGCCTAGCCCATTGCTCTACTCTCTCTATACCCATGACTGTGTGGCTAGGTATTGCTCAAATACCACCTACAAATGTGCTAATGATACAACCATTGTTGGCTGAATCTCAGGTGGAGATGAGAGGGCGTACAGGAGCGAGATAAATCAATTAGTTGAGTGGAGTTACAACAACAACCTTGCACTCAATGTCAGCAAGTCCAAAGAGCTGATAGTGGACTTCAGGAAGGATAAGACCACAAGACCATAATACATAGGAGCAGAATTAGGCCATTTGGCCCTTCATGTCTGCTCCACCATTCAATCATAGATGATCCCTTTTTTCCCTCCTCAACCCCATTCCCTGGCTGTCTCCCCATAACCTTTGGTGCTGTGTTCAATCAAGAACCTAGCAATCTCTGCCTTAAATGCACCCAACCATTTGGCCTCCATGGCTGCCTGTGGTAACAAATTCCACAAATTCAACACCCTCTGGCTAAAGAAATTTCTCTGCATCTCTGTTTTAAATGTCTGCCCCTCTATCCTGAGGCTGTGCCCTCTAGTCCCAGACTCCCCCACCATGGCAAACATCCTTTCCACATCTACTCTGTCTAGGCTTTTCACATTTGAAAGGTTTCAATGAGATCCCCCATCATCCATTGAAATTTCAGTGAGTACAGACCCAGAGCCATCAAATGTTCCTCATATGATAACCCTTTCATTCCTGGAATCATCCTTATGAACTGCCTCTGGACCCTTTCCAATGCCAGCACATCTTAGATGAGGAGCCCAAAACTGTTCACAATGCTCTAGGTGAGGCCTCACCAGTGCCTTCTAAAGCTTCAGCATCATATCCCTGCTCTGGTATTCAAGACCTCTTGAAATGAATGCTAACATTGCATTTGCTTTCCACACTACCAACTCAACCTGCAAGTTAACCTTAGGGTGTTCTGCACCGGGACTCCCAAGTCCCTTTGCATCTCAGATTTTTGGATTTTCTCCCCGTTTAGAAAATAATCTGCACATTTATTTCTACTACCAAAGTGCGTGGCCATACATTATCTAACATTGTATTTCATTTGCCACTTTCTTGCCCATTCTCCTCATCTGTCTTAGTCCATCTGCAGTCTACTCATTTCCTCAATGCTATCTGCCCCTCCACCAATCTTCGTATCATCTGCAAACTTGACAACAAAGCCATCTATTCCATCATCTAAATTATTTATATACAGCATACAAAGAAGTGGTCCCAACACTGATCCCTGTGGAATACCACCAGTCACTGGGAACCAACCAGAAAGGATCCTTTTATTTCCACTCGCTGCCTCCTACCAATCAGCCAATGCTCTAACCATTTTAGTAACTTTCCTGTAATGCCACGGGCTCTTAAGTTGGTAGGCGGTCCCATGTGTGGCACCTTGTCAATGGCCTTCTGAAACTCCAAATATACAACATCCACTGCATCCCCTTTAGCCATCTACTTGTAATCTCCTCACAAAGAATTCCAACAGGTTCATCAGGTAAGAATTTCCCTTAAGGAAACCATGCTGACTTTGTCCTATCTTGTCCTGTGTCACCAAGCACTCCTTAGCCTCATCCTTAACAATTGAATCCAACATCTTTCCGTCCACTGACATCAAGCTAACTGGTCTATAATTTCCATTCTGCTGCCTTCCTCCTTTCTTAAAGGGTAAGGTGACATTTGAAATTTTCCAGTCCTCTGGCACCATGCTAGAATCCAATGACTTTTGAAAGATCATTGCTAATGCTTCCACAATCTCTAATGCTACCTCTTTCAGAACCCTAGGGTGCAGTTCATCTGGTCCGGGTGACTTATGTACTTCCAGTGTTTTCCACAGTGAGGACTGATGCAAAAGATGAGGGAACACAAACCAATCCTCATAGAGGGATCAGAAGTAGAGTGAGCAACTTCATTCCTGGGTGTTAATATCTCTGAGGATCTTACCAAGTCCCAACATGTTGATGCAGCTATAAAAAAAGACAAGACAGCATCTATATTTCATTAGGAGTTTGAAGAAAATTGATTTGTCACCTAAAACACTCTAACTTCTATAGATGTACCATGGAGAGCATTCTGACAATCTGCGTCACTGTCTGGTATGGGGAGCCTACCGCACAGGACCAAAAGAAGCTACAGAAATTCGTAAAATTAGTCAGCTCCATCTTGGATACTAGCCCGTGCAGTATCCAAGACATCTTCAAGAAGCGGTGTCTCAGAAAGGTGAAGTCCATTGTTAAGGTTCCCCATCACTCAGGGCATGCCGTCTTCTCATTGTTACCAGCAGGAAGGAGGTACAGAAACCCGAAGGCACACACTCAGCCATTCAGGAACAGCTTCTTCCCCTCTGCCATCCGATTTCTGAATGGACATTGAACCCATGAACACTACCTCACTTTTTTAAAAGTACATGTTACTTCTGTTTTTGCACCATTTTTAATCTATTTAATATACATGTATATCCTTACTGTAATGATTTACTTTTTTTCCTATGTTATCATGTATTGCATTGTACTGCTGCTTCTAAGTTAACAAGTTTCACAACACTTATTAATGATAATAAACCTGATTCTGATTCATATCTAAAGAGTACAAGGATGCCTTTTACTCTTTTAGAGATCAACATGCATGAAAATTGTGTCTGACAAAGCTCTTAGAGTTTTTCAAAATGGTAACAAAGAGGATAGATGAAAGTGGGGAGTGGATGTTGTCTTTATAGACCTTGGCAAGTTCTTTGACAGTCTAGTCTGGAAGGTTCCAGGGGATCTTGGTTAATTGGATTCGTAATTAGCTCAGTGGTGGGAAGCAGAGTGTGATCTTTGCAGGTTGTTTCTTAGACTGGATGCCTGTGACTTATGGTGTGCCCCAGGGATCACTGCTGGGACCTTTGTGAATGTAAATGGTGTGGTGAGTAGGTCTGCAGATGAATAGGTGGCATTGCTGACAGTGAAGGCTAGAATGAGTAACAGCAGGATCTTGCTCAGATGAGTAAGGGGGCCAAAGATAGTGTGTCATATTAAATTTTGTAAAACATTGAATGAATGTCTGAACAGTTCAAAATTACAATTTAACTCTTTCTGAACCCTTAGCTTGTGGGGTCTGTATGTCTGTTGGAGAGTAATGTCTGTGAAGTATCTGTACAGATTAAACACTCTTAATATATGTAGAAAGTCTTTTAGTGACTAAACGTCAGTTGGTCACATTGAAAGCTGGGCTGATGTATTCTGTCTTAGTCTCAGGCACCATTAAAATGCGAACATCTGTCAAGCTGGCTTGATGGATTCTTTTTTGGATTCAGTCTTATTGCTTATATGTAATATTAATGTTCTTCTGTAAGTCCAAATGAATGTTCCGTCCAAAATTTTGATGGTCTAATGGATGAAGAGTGACCATTAAAGTGTCTAATTGATTAATGATTTATGAACACTGTGTTAATGGACACAGCATGTGTTTGAAAAACGACAGGCTGTGTTGAGACAAAAGATCAGAGTTTGTGCTTGCTCTATGCTTGTGAAACTCGTATTTATTGGGCTGCCTTTCCCTGCTTTCATTGAACTTCAATGAGGGCTGGAAATCACAACTGGTGCCTAGGACCTAGGGGTAGTTTCCTGAGTGATTTGGAATTTGGAGTTCCCCTGGCAACAGCAACAATCAACTGGTGACTAATAATTGTGAGCCCTGAAATATTTGTGACTTGCTACATAGTATTTTATGTGGTTTATTTGTGCTTTCTATTTTATGATAATAACTTAGTCTTAAGTTACTTTGTTGTGCTTGTCTGCTTATTACCACCTCTCCTAGATACTCAAAATGTTGGGCCTGATCAACCCAGCCCAGTACAGATTGGCAAATGGCTTTCAATTCAGGTAAGTCTGAAATGTTACATTTTGGAAGTCAAATCAAATTAGGATGTTTACAGTGAATGAACAGGGCTTGGAGCATGGGGTGTCAGACATACACGGGATGGAGGAGAAGGTACTTAGCATGCTGGCTTTCATTAGTCAGGGCACTGAGTATAGGAACATACTCAGAACATTATGTTGCAGTTGTACAAGGTGTTGGTGCAAATTCACTACCATTGAAAACTAATATTTGTTTTCCTCTCTTTCCAGTTATAAAGAAGGATCCTATAACTGGAATGTTAACAGATTTTCCTTCCACAGATGCTGCCTGACATAAGAAGTGTTTCAAGTATTTTCTGTTTTATTCGTGTTGCAGTTTTTTTTAACGTTTGTTTTCTGAAACAGGCTATCAAAATTTTAAATATGCAAATAAATGTTCAATGCCGGTTTGAGAACCTCTTTGCAAAATTGGATTGTGCTTAGAAACTTGTATAATTTTCAAGTGCATCACAATTAGCTCAATGACTTTAAAATAAAATGCAGCCAATTCCATTACTAAGGATAGGAAAGTTTTGGATCTTGCCGTTATCCTCATTAGAGAGCCAGGAGGGATACGATGGCTGAATCTATACTACAGTAGCTGGATATTTCTCACCCTAAACCTTCAAGGAATTTTCCTTTGCTGTTAATGACAGGCTTTGGTTCACAAGCTTCTTTTGAGTGAACACCCACACGTAGAACTCATTAATCCACTGAAGGGAGAGGATAGATACCACCATGACCATCCTTCATGTGTACGCAGTGATAGATACACAAACATTTCTCCTCAGTTCGGTTGTGATTATATTCTTGGGCTTACATTCCACATGCAAAACACACTGTATTTATTTCCCTCGGTATTGTTACAGCACATTCCGAACTTGTGGCCTTGCTTGCCAAAAGGGACAAGGGCAGCAGGTTTATGGAAGCATCTCCATCTACAGGTTCCATTGAAAACAGCACACCATCCTGACTTGGAAACACTTTGCCGTTCTTTCAATTTTCAAATCCTGAAAATTTGCACTACAGCACTGTCAGGGAGCTTCTACCAGTGGTTTAGGAACATGGTACACAATGTTTTTTTCATGAATAGTTAAGGAAGGAGGTGATAAGCAGGTGTGAAGAGTAAGAGGCCAGAGTGGGGAATAGAAGAAGTTGGGAGGGGGAGGAAAATAAAATATTTTTTACCAGAGGAGAAACCAATATTCATGCCATCAGGTTGGAGGCTACTCAGACGGAATACAAGGTGTTGCTCCTCCACCCTGAGGGTAGCCTCATCTTGGCACAAGAGAAGGGTCTCGCCAGCGTAGAGGAGGCTGCATTGGGAGCACTGGGCACAATAGATGACCACTGCAGATTTGCAGATGAAGTGTTGCCTCACCTGGAGAAGACTGTTCGGGCCCCTGAAAGGAAGTGAGAGAGCAAGTGAATGGGCTGGTGTAGCACTTTGGCTGCTTGCAAAGATAAGTACCTGGAGGGAGAGTAGTGGGGAGGGCCGAATGGTCAAGGGAATCATGGAGGATGCAATCCCTGCAGAGAGTGGAAAGGGGAGAGGGAGGTAATGATATAATAATGGTGGGTAGGATTTCTTCAGGGATGGCAGAAGTTGTGAAATACCAAGTGTTTTATTTGTATAATACTTCAAAATAAATCTAGTTGGAACCCTGTCTCTATTAATTTTAGAGGAGGAAACATGCTGAAACAAGCATTTTTCTCATTTGTCTTTAAGTGGCGTCTCCATGCAGCCTGTACTTAGAGAAACAGACGTGCTGTAACAGGTGTCACCTTTATTTGTCATACTCCTACGACTTGGAAGTTCGTGAATAGTAACTATCATTTTGAGAAAATTGTCTTAGTAAGGCCTTGCAAAAAATCTAAGGCAAACAGAAACCTACCTTTAGTCTCCTTTGAGACTGGACTGAGTGCATCTTACAACCAGGTAGAATTTGAATTATTGATACCTTTGTGAACAATGGGCTTTATAATTTTTCTTCTTTTATAAAGGATTTGCTGTTATGAGCATCATAATGCACTCAGTTTTACTCGATTTTATCCCAGAGATTCAATTTTAATCTGTTCTCTGGCTCAGTATTTAATCAATTGTGAGGTTATGTATTTTCATTTAGTAGCACTTTCAATCAATTGTACAAATATGGCAGCTATTTGATCCCTGGGTATCCTGATCATAGTTGGAATGGGTAATAGCAGACGTGCAGTGGGTGCACTCTCTGAAGTTGTTACATTTTTTTTGTAGTGAGGATTTGTCCCTTGTGACTCATATTAACTCTGCAAAGTAATGGCACAGGGAAGCGGAAGAGTACAGAATATTCCGGGCATAGGGTCTCCAATGTACAACACCAAGACTGGACTGACAGCAGCACCACGGGCTGAGCTGACTCAGCCCCTCCTGTTCACCCACGGCAGATGTCCTCAATGACAACATTGGTAGAGTAACCACTGCACAGTCCTTGTGAAGACAGAGCCTCACCTTCACACCAAGGACATCGTCCAGTCTCTTGAAGGCATCTGCAAAATGGAAAAGTCTCAGAACAGACCTGTGGCATGGAGGACTGTAGACCAGCAGCAGCAGAAATGCACTTCACCCAAGCAGTAACCTCGTAGCTCTTCATTCTGCCATAACAGTAAGTCATCCCTGCTTACCCGAAGAGCAGAGAGGCATATAGGAGCAATACAACCGATGTGCCCACCAAGTGAATGTACAGCATAGAATGATAATTGACAAATGAAGCATGTGAAAGACAGCAGCAAACAATCTGCAGGAGGAATTCAGCGCATCAAGTAGAATTCAAGTTCACGTTCAAATGTATTGTCATCCGACTGTGCCTATATACAACCAAACAAAACAATGTTCTTCCAGAACATGCTGCAACCACAAAACATATAACGCACGCTGCACATAAACCAAAATATTACCATAAATAAGTTAATAAAATGCTAACTCTGGGGCCCTGAATGGTGGTAAGGGAGGAAGTGTAAGGGCATGTGTAGCACTTGTTCCGCTTACAAGGATAAGTGCCAGGAGGGAGCTCAGTGGGGAGGGATAGGGGGGACGAATGGACAAGGGAGTTGTGTAGGGAGCAATCCCTGCAGAAAGCAGAGAGGGGGGGAGGGAAAGATGTGCTTAGTGGTGGGATCCCGTTGGAGGTGGCGGAAGTTATGGAGAATAATATGTTGGACCCGGAGGCTGGTGGGGTGGTAGGTGAGGACCAGGGAAACCCTATTCCTAGTGGGGTGGCGGGAGGATGGAGTGAGAGCAGATGAGCGTGTAATGGGGGAGATGCGTTTGAGAGCAGAGTTGATAGTGGAGGAAGGGAAGCCCCTTTCTTTAAAAAAGGAGGACATCTCCCTCGTCCCGGAATGAAAAGCCTCATCCTGAGAGCAGATGCGGTGGAGACGGAGGAATTGCGAGAAGGGGATGGCACTTTTGCAAGAGACAGGGTGAGAAGAGGAATAGTCCAGATAGCTGTGAGAGTCAGTAGGCTTATAGTAGACATCAGTAGATAAGCAGTCTCCAGAGATAGAGACAGAAAGATCTGGAAAGCGGGGAGAGGTGTCGGAAATGGACCAGGTAAACTTGAGCAACAGGAATTCTGCAGATGCTGGAAATTCAAGCAACACACATCAAAGTTGCTGGTTCACGCAGCAGGCCATGCAGCACCTGTAGGAAGAGGTGCAGTCGATGTTTCAGGCCGAGACCCTTTGTCAGGTAAACTTGAGGGCAGGGTGAAAGTTAGAGGTGAAGTTAATGAAGTCAACGAGCTCAGCATGCGTGCAGGAAGCAGCGCCAATGCAGTCGTTGATGTAATGAAGGATTGGTAATAAAATACTAATCCAAAATGCATGCAGTGCAGGTACACAGTAAGCAGTATAGTGTACTGACCTAGTGACAAGACCTTGGTTGCGGTATCTGAGGGAAGAAACTGTATAGAGTCTGGCAGTGCTAGTTCTGATGCTCCTGTACCTCCTTCCTGATGGTAGTGGGTCAAAGAGTTTGTGAAATGGGTGGTTGGGATCCTCAACAATGTTTTGTGTGTGTGTGTGTACGTGGTGGGTGAGGAAGAAATTGTTGACGTTTTGGGAGTGAAACCCTGGTTTTTGTGCTAAAATGGTATTAATTCCTCTGTCCTTCTCAAGTGTGCTTGACATACTGAGATCCTCCAGCAGACTGTTGACTGCTCTGGATTCCAGCATCTGCAGTCTTTTGTATCTTCCCAGAGCTGTCCTGGAGCCTGTTGGTCCTGGCTTTTATGCTGCGGTACTGTTTCCCGGATGGCAGCAGCTGGTATAGATTGCGGGCCCTTTTCTCACACCTGTCTTTGTAAATATCCTGAATCATGGGAAGTTCACAATCACGGATGCGCTGGGCTGTCCGCACCACTCTCCACAGAGCTCTGCGATTAAGGGAAGTACAGTTCCCATACCAGGCCTCTAGTTATCAATGGTGGTAGGCAATCAAACTGGGAGAAAAAAGCTCCAGGAACATCTCCATCCTCAATAATATCTGTTAAAAACATGGAAGCATGTGCAATCACGTACAGCTGACCTTTCTCAGTTTCTAAGTCCAATTAGAGATGGCCAATAAAAGCACATCTTGTCAGAGCTGCCTACATTTCAAAAATAAGTAAATAAACACTTTGTCATTAACTTGAATGAGCACCAAGTTCTCTTCATTTCCCCTACTGTGATAGGAAGGAATGAACCACAGAGGTTGATAGGTTAATCTCACTAAGCTATTAAGCACTTACTGGGGGTCATGATCAGTTTAAAAGTTCAAAGTCAAAGTCGAGTTGATTGTCATATGCTCAAGTACATATAGGCACAGGTGTAATGAAAAACAATTGCAGTGTTGTCATCAGTGCATCAAGTACCAGTTACACAACTTCATATAAATTAACAACATAAATTAATCAAAATTAAGAACACAATTAGAACAAAAACAAAGGAGACCAGGAGCATAATATGGTGATCACTGTTCCCCAATTTTTGAATCTCTTGACCATGCTTTGCTTTTCTGCTTGTAATGAGAATGGAGTTGTTACTAGTTAAAGTTATTTATAGTTCACACATCATCAAAAGAAAAATGAAATTTACTGAAGTGGTTAATCAATGCAAGCCACAACCTCATTGCATTGCATTGCATTGTCGAAGCACGAAACAGCTCTTGCAGATGCCCCTGCTGCGTACATGAAAAGATCGTATGTCTTATGGCCTTTATTGTTGATAAAGGTTTGGTTAAACCTTTCAGCTAGCCCATTCTTTGTTGGGTTGTGAGAAGATGACTTGAAAGGTCTGATGCCATTTTGCTTCATAAACAGTCAGAGTTCTTCTAACATGTATTGTGACCTGCTGTCACTCACAATTTGTTCTGGTAAACTGTTTCTGGTGAAGATAGTCCTCAGAGTGGCAACAGTCTTTGCTGAGGTGGTTGACTTCATTGGTATAACCTCCGGCCACTTCGAATGAGCATCCACAGCAATCAGAAACATGGAGTCCATGAATGGCCCAGCAAAGTCAGTATGTACTTTTTGTCATGGTGGAGATGGCCACTTCCACAGGTGTAACGATGCCTGTGGGGGTGCATTTTGAACTTTTTGTCATCCCTAATAGCTTTTGGCCAAGTTTTCAATCTGCTTATCTATTCCCGGCCACCACACATTAGCTCAGGGTGAGACTCTTCATCTTGATCGTACCCAGGTCTTCTTCATGCAAATTTTATAATACTCTGGTGCGCAGTTTAGAGGGAACTACAACACGAGATCCACCTGTCAGCGTTTTTTGACGTACCAACAATTGGCCTTGTCTCGACTCTAGAAACATAGGGTTACCATGAGCTGGCTAACCTTGTGTGGTGATTTTATAGACTTTTGACGATGTCAGGTCATTCTTGTTTGTAATTCTGAATTTGTTACCAGTAACTGTTCCACCAGTGCTGTGTAGAACACTTCTGCTGGGTCACAGTATGAAGACTTGTCTTCTTCAGTTGCCAATGGTGGAAGACGTGACAAGCCATCAGCATTGCTGTGTTGTTTGGTACCCTTCAACTCTATGTCATGAGAGCGGGCTCCTAGGAATAATTCCTCACGTTGAAACCGGTTGGCAGTCATTACTGGAATTCCCTTCCTGGGGTTGAAAATGGGCACAAGAGGCTGGTGATCTGTCACTCACATGAACCTTTGTCCGTAGAGGTAGTGGTGGACCTTCTTTATTTCCCATATTAGACTAAGGACTTCTCGGTTGATTTCTGTGTAGTTGTGTTCTGTGCTAGTCAGTGATCTTGAAGCAAATGCAATTGGGCATTCAGATCCTTCTTTCATAGGGTGTGACAAAACAGCCCCAATGCCATAAGGGGACACATCACACACCAGTCTGATGGGCAGTGATGGGTCATAATAGGTGAGCAGTTCATCGGATGTTATTAATCTCTGTTTCCTTGAATGCTTTTTCACATCTTTCTGACCATTCCCACTTCCCTCCTGTCTGTTACAGTGCATTCAGTGGGTGTAGAACTGCAGCAATGTTTGGGAGAAACCGGTGGTAGTAGTTTACGAGGCCCAAGTATGACCAGGGTTGTGACACATTTTCCTGTTTGGGTGCCTGTAACACTGCTTCAGTCTTCTCTTGTGACCTATGTAAGCCATGCTTGTCAATCACATGTCCAGAGTATGAGATTTCATTCTTGAAAAGCTCACATTTCTCACTGTTTGCACGCAGACTATACTCACTCAGCCTGGTAAGCACTTTACCAAGCTTCTGGAAGTGCTCTTCAACACTCGTGCCAGTCACGATGATGTCAGCGAGGTAACACTGTGTTCCTGGGATATCTTAGAGCACTTGGTCCATTGCTCTTTGCCAAATTGTTGGAACTGATGTGACGCCAAAGTCGAGATGATTATACTGGAACAGTCCCTTGTGAGTATTGAATGTGAGAAACTTCCCTCTTGACTCCTCAATCTCCATTTGCAGATAGTCTTGTGACAAGCCAATCTTTGGAAACCTCTCTCTGCCTGCCAAAGATGCAAAAATGATTTCTACTCATGGCAGGGGATACTGCATAGGTTGCAGCTCTGGGTTGATACTCACCTTGGAATCCCCACATTTGCAAACAGCTCCAGCCTTCCCTTTCTTGATCACCAGGACAATGGGCATGGTCCATCACTCCACTCAACCTTTGGAGAGAATTCCAGATGCCTCCAAGCTCTGCAGTTCAACATCCACTTTAGGATGTAATGCATAAGGGACTGGTCGCGCTTTATGGAATCTTGGTGTTGCTGTTTCATCCGGTTCAATTCTGACCTTCATGCCTTTGAGTTTACCAACCCCCGTCTCAAACCCCTTCTCATTAGCACTAAGCAGCTGTACCAGTCCCTGGTTAGTGCTACCACTTGGGCGGCCATTGCCTGTTGATGTTATGTTGAGAGCTTTGAGTGAGAGCCAGTCACGTCGGATTTTTCTCAACCATCACATCCAAAAAGTGCTGGCCCTTCACCTCAACACATAAAGCTCTAATTGTCGTGTTAGGCCTCCATACATCACATTTACTTTCACTTTGCCTTTGGGAGACACTTTTGCACCTGCGTAAGTCTTTAGCATCACTGAGGTCTTCTCTAATGGTCTGTTGTTGTCAGCCTCTGGCATTATGGACAAAGCTGATCCTATATCCAGCTGCATTTTCAGCTTTACACTGGACACATCAATTGTGATCCAGATGATTCTGTGATCAGCTTCAGTTATACTATGCAGTTCTAGGCATGATAGTTCACCTTTGTCAGACTCTATGTTGACTGATTCTGTTTTACATTTGGTAACTTTATGCATTTGCTTAGTTTTGTGTTTGAAACTTTTCACTCGGTTGCACATTCTCTATATGTGATTTTGACTGTGACACTTTCTGCAGACTTTTTCTTTGAACCAATAGTCATTTGCATTGTGGGAGGATTTGCTAAAGTCACAGTACTGGTAAAGTTTGCACAGTTCCGCAATGTATTCAGAAAGGCTTTCATCTTTTGACTGGTTCCTTTTGTAAAATCTAAATCTCTCAGCTATTACTAGTAGTTTAGGGCTCAAGGGATTTTGTAAAATAACATGAACTGCACTGGCGGTTACGGGATGAAACAATGAGAGTTAAACAGCACAAGAAAGCTGTCATGGATGCTAAAAGAGGAAGCATAAGTAACAGTAAAAAGTGTGCTGAATTTAAAGTGAAAATAATGTGATGATGGCTTCAGAACATTGGCACAGATATTGTTGGCTGTTCCCATGACATCACCAATGATCTGGCAGTTTTGGCCCCTATCATGGTGTCTTTCCTGTTGAGAAATATGTAGTGTTTGGATCTATTTCTTTTAGAACAATGACACCACTCCTTAGCACTAGGTATTGATCTGTTGTCTTGCTTGCTGGCTTTGCAGGGGTTACTAAGTTGTGTAAGAGACCATACATTCTTGGGAGCATTAAGCTAAGAAGTGTAGGGGCTTTCCTTTGCTCCTCCACTTTGTTCATATTAGGTACAGTTCAACCTTCTCGATATTCAGCCTTCATTAGCACTATCAAGTTCATCAACTTCCCTGAGTGAACCGATCATCACGTTATTTTTATTTTAAATTCAGCATGTTTTTCATGGTTACTTACGCGTTCCTTTGTTAACGTCCATGATGGCTTTCTTGTGTGAGAGAGAGAGGAAGAAAAACGCACATGCACAGACAACAGATCAATATGTAGCGCTAAGCGGGGTGTCATTGCTCTAAAATAAATAGATCCAAACATTACACATTTTTCAACAGGAAGGACACCATGATGGGCCAGAACTGCCAGATCATTGTCGATGTCATGGGAACAGCCAACAGTATCTGTGCCAATGTTTTGTACTTACCTCAAATAATGTCCTTCAAACATTTCCTTTAGTAGCTTCATAAATTCAGGAGGAGAAGATGGCGGCGTGACACAGCTCGCAGTGGCCACTCCGGTGGTGATGTCTGTTATCTGTCAAGTAGGGTACCGTGCATAATCTTGAATTGATGGAGACAGACGTGAGAGCGTGGAGGAACATCTGGTGAAACTTCTGAAATGCCTGTTTTGCTGCCACTGCTACTGTGCGATCCAGAATCTCCGGAGGGGAAGGCCCCGAGTCCTCGGCTTTTCTTGTTGCTTGGTGGCCGGGGCGGGGTCAAAGCGCTCAGCAGAGATGGTGCTCGGTGATCGGTATTGGAGGGATGGTCGGAGGCTCGAAGTTTTCGGACGGACTCAGAGCTGGCTGAGGTCGGGTGCTTCCAATGCATCGGCATTTTGCAGCGCTTGGAGGATCATGGCAGGGAGAGTTTCTCTCTTCTACCATCTGCGTGAGATGATGGGGCTATCAGGACTTGAGACTTTTTATACAGTATCCATGGTCTGCTGTTTATCAAATTACAGCATTGCTTTGCATTGTTGTAACTATATGTTATAATTACGTGGTTTTGTCAGTTTTAGTCTTGGTTTGTCCTGTGTTTCTGTGATATCTTTCTGGAAGAACATTGTATCATTTTTTAATACATGCATTTCTAAATGACAATAAATGAGGACTGAGTGTCTTCATAATCTAATCTAATCTGATGGGATTTCATTAATAAGGTAAATTAATCATAAGCCAAATTAATAATGGAATTCTAACGTACTTGGTTCAGAATGCGAAAGCACATGAACCCAGGTGAGCTGGGCAATTGGACACATAATTGTCTCAGTGGCAGGAGTCTGAGGGTGATTGTGGAGGGTCCTTTTCCAGATTGGAGGCCTGTGACCAGTGATGTGCTGCCGGGGTTGGTTCTGGCTTTCCTATTGTTTGTCATATTTATTAATGATTTGAATGAGAATGTCAAGGGCATGATTCGTAAGTTTGTGGATTTGAGATTGTTTATTGTCATCCATCAGTGAACAAGTGTAAATGAGAACGAAATGATTGTTACTCTGGATCTGATGCAGCTTGAAAAGAAACAAAACATGATAAGCATAAAGAACACGATAAATATAAATACATAAGATTAGTTTATAAGCCAGTCGGTGGTGTGGTGGCATTTGCAAAGGACTTTCGAGGCGAGTGGTCCCAGGTTCGAATCCCGCCAGCTCCTTTCACGCTTTCCATCTGTGCTGGCATGAGCATTGAGCTGTCAACTTGGCCTCGTAAAAACAGACAAATGCTAAAGAAATGGTAAGGTTACCGCCCGATGCGCCACAAGGTGCCAAAAGGAACAGCAAGGTCAGCTTATATACATAGACTGATCCTACGTACATAAAGTGACTCTGACAGGAAATGATAAAGTAGTGGTTGTGGGTTGGTTAATGGGTGTGGTAAACCATATATATAGGTTGTAACTGGACATGCCCCTCTGCTGACTGCTCCTGTGGCTCCTCCCACAGACCCCTGAATAAAGGCAATTGCGTCATTGCTCCTCCCTCAGTCCAGGACAGATATTCAGCATGGACGTGGGTCCAGTTTACTGTTAGTAAAAGCCTTTCAGTATTTACTCTACTTCCAGTCTTTTGGAGTAATTGATAGTGCATCAATGGGTGGAGGTGTTTGATCAGCCTGACGCTTGAGGAAATAACTGTTTTCAATCTGGAAGTCCTGGCGTGGATACTGCGCAGCCTCTTCACTGATGGGAACAGGACAAGCAGTCCACGAGCAGGGTGGGTGGAATGCTTCATGATATTACTGGCCTTTTTTTTTCGTTCCCAGCGCCTCTCTGTATAGATGTCCTTAACGGCAGTAGGCTGGTGCTGGTGTTGCACGGGCAAGGTTTAACTACTGATTGTAGGGCTTTTCTGCTGCTGCGTTGCAGATTCTGTACCGTGCAGTGAGGAAGCTTGCTAGCATGCTCTCACATACACATCTGTTGAAGGTCGTGAAATTAGATGTGCGTAGTCCATCTCTCTTCAGCCTTCACAGGAAGTAGAGACATTGGTGAACTTCCTGACACCAAAACTGGTGATGCTGTGGACAGTAACGAAGGTTGCCAATAGAATAAAGGCTGATTTATACTTCTGCGTCAAATGGACGCCATAACCTACGCAAGTGGCCTATGCATGTTGTGAGCATTTATACTTGTGCGTTGGTGTGTCTGCGTTGCTCTGCAATTCGCGCACGTCACGCGTGCGCACGCACCTGACTGTGCAAGGTTTCATGGTCATGGTAGTCTTTCTCGGGGTAAACAAGTTAAAAGCGAGTGTCTTTTTTCATAAAAGCGAAATGTGTCCTCTGTAATTTGGGAGGTCTGTGAAGCTTTATGGAAAGCATTGCAGCCAGAGTTCCCTCCCTGCCCTTCAGTCGCCCAATGGGAAGCTATTACAGCATAGGAGGAAATGCGATGATACCAAACGGACCAATCACAGTTGTTGCGGTCTGCGTTGTGCGACGTGTAGTTACATTTTGGGAGAGGTGCGCGTCAGGCTACGGCATAGGGATCCGCGTAGGCTCTGTGTGGGGTTCACGGCGACACCGTACCTACGGCATCGATTTGACACAGAAGTATAGATCAGCCTTTAATGCCTTTACCTCTGGGTTAGTGAGCCGTAACAGGGATGCTTGCTCCCTTCCAGAAAACACTTCAGTACCAGATGGTCTACTCTGATGATCATATTTCATTTTGGAGGGAGTGAGAGATTATTAACAGGAATGCTTTTCACTGCTGCTGATGATAAAAATATCCAAATGAGCCACAACATCAGTGATTAGTTCATTTGCATTTATTAAAAATACTGACTTCAAATTATGTGAGCAGAGCTACTAGGACTTGATATGTCAATCCCTATGGTAAGTCGGCACTCTTGATGTTGGCAGTGGGCTTGGAGTGGTGACAAGGAGAGAGGGTAGGTACATCATTGGGGTCATCAGGTGGGCACCCTCCTTCTTTGACGTTTCGTTGATAAGCCCACAACGTCTCCAGAGGGCTCAACGGTGCTACCTGGCGTCCCAGATACAAAACCCTCAGTTCCCTACCCTCCTGTCTTCATCTTGCAGCCCAGTTGTTGTCTTTCCTTTTAATCCAAATCTAATTGCTGCTTTCTTCTGCTGCATTTGACAAGGACTTGATTGCTTGTGACCCCTCACCCCCAACTTCTTCAGTAGACTGGTCGTAGATGTAGCAACGAATCCCCTGCATCCCACTTCTACAAAGAAAATCTGGTCTTCCAGCCATTCTGGGCAGCTTCAGTTGCCAGTTCAGAGTACTTGGTCTTTTCCTCTCATAAGCTTCTTCAACACCATCTTCCCATGGTATTGTCAATTCCACAACATATGCCAGCTTGGCTGTTGTGGACCACAGGACCATGTCTGGCCAGAGTGTTGTAGCCGCAATGTCTGGGGGAAACAGTATTGTTCTTGGAGCAGAAAAGATTTCTGCAAATCTAAAATACCTATTAAGCATTAGATCGAGATGAACCATAATACTCATAGTGTTGTTTCACCACAACTCTGATACAACTGGTACATCAAGGAATTATTCCCAACTTGTAAATCTTCATGACAATCAGGAGATGATTTCTGTGACATTCTTCATCTCTGATCGTCATTGAGCATTTTTAATGTGATTATTATCCATCTGTGCATCCATTAAATGCTCATCCAAAACGTTAAGTTCCTCACAACATGTTAAGGTTGTTAATGTATTGAAATTCTGGGTTAAGTGCACTAAAGGATAAATAGGAAAATTATTTCCAGAATATCCCAAAGCAATGAATTATATTTTTGAAGTGTAGTCATTTTATTATATGTACATTATTTCATGTGTTTTATATATATTTTTCTATATGAGAGCATTCTCTATGTCCATACATTACTTCTGAACCTAATAAATTGGTTTTCTGCTGCTGTAGCCCATCTACTTCAAGGTTCAATGTGTTGTACATTCAGGCTACGTCCACACTAGACCGGGTAAATCCGTAACCGAAGCTTTTTCTCTTCGTTTTGACCCTTCGTCTACACTAAAGCGACGTTTTCCTCTCCCGAAAACAGAGATTTTCAGAAACGCTCTCCAGAGTGAATAAATCTGAAAACGCCTAATATCCGGCGTAATGTGTACGGGGTAACTGGCTATTTTTAAAACCGCTAACATGACGTGCCGGAACAAATGGTGACAGCAGCGTGGCATTTCATTGGTTTCTTGAACGCAACCTCCAACACCACAACAATATCTGACAATAGATGTGTAACAGCCTCATGTAACATTGTATGGAAATAGAAGATAACACTGATGCAGATATGCTTTATACATTTAACAAGGTGCTTTATTAATGTATTGCTTGTGCAAACATTCAATAGATGCAATTGTCACTTTTGCCCAGTAACTCATTTTATTGCACATGTTAAATACAGTAAAATAATACACAAAGACATGGCAAAAGTAAAGGCAAACAAATGTAGTAACAGCAAATTTCACTTTTGCCCAGTAACAAGCCTTATTGCATTTAGTTGTAGCTGTCGTCCCTTTCATCAGTGAAGAGACTAGGGCTGTAGGAAATGTTTCTGGACAAACACGCACCAAGTCTTTCGTTTGGCAATTTCCTTTAAGTTTTTCTAGTCTGTAACTGGACAAACGTGCACCAAGTATACCGTTACCTCCTCACTTGTTTTCTGCGTGTCCTGCACTTGTCCAATAGGAGGAGATTCGCCCAAATATCCGTTTTAATGTGGACAGAGGTATTTTTAAAAATGCCTAATGTGGACGCCTGTCGTTTTTATGTGAAACCGGTGTTTTCAAAATTATCTGGTCTAGTGTGGATGTAGCTTCAAAGATGCTCTTCTCCACACCACTGTTGGTTATTCGAGTTACTGTCACCTTTCCATCAGCTTTGAACCATTCTGGCCATTCTCCTCTGACCTCTGTTATTAACAAGGTGTTTTCGCTGACAGAATTGCGGCACATTGGATGATTTTTGTTTTTCATACCGTTCTCTGTAAACTCAAATCCCAGGAGATCAGCAGTTTCTGAGATACTCAAACCACCCCAACTGGCATCAACAATCATTCCATGGTCAAAGTCACTGGGATCACATTTCTTTCCCATTCTAATGTTTGCTCTGAACAACAACTGTACCTTTTGACCTTCTGTCTGCATGCTTTTATGCATTGAGTTTCTGCCACATGATTGGCTGAATAGATGTTTGTATTAATGTGCAGGTGTACAGATGTACATAATAAAGTAGCCACTGAGTGTATACAGATAAGTCATACCTCAACTTAATAAATAATATGAAGTATACAATCTTTGACAAAGGAGTACTCTCTTGAAATGTTGCTAATGTTATTTGTTCAACTCCTTGGTGAGGTTTTGAATTCACAACCACGTGACTTAAGGATATTTGGCTGCCTGCACTCATCTCTTACTGAGAGTAATGCTTAATTTTCACGGTGTTTTAGGTGACAAACCAAATCTCAAGTGAACATGACACTGAATTCACATTAGCTATTGCAGTTTTGATAAAAATAATTATTGCATATAAACAAAAATGCAAAATGAATACAAAATCTATGAAAATATCTAGTTTGTATAAAATATTCTGCACTGTATTTATCACTGATTCATCTTAAAATGACAAAGCTTTCTGCAGCATTAAATTAATGCACTTTTTAGCAGTTAGTTGACCTTCCTTTAAACTGTAGTACCAAAAGGAGTTACTGAATAATTCACCTGCAGTTCATCTGTGTGTTTATATGCCTGAGGAGTTCATTTTGAGAAAATATTGATTTTAAAATAGATCTCAAGTATTTTGTAAATATAATGGAGCTTAAAATCAATGGCATCTGAACACATCTATTGACAGAGAGCAGTGACATTTGATAAACCTTTCTAAATTTTCGATTAGAGTGCATTTGTCTAAAAGACATTTTCAGATAAATAACATGTTTGTGAAACATAGTGTTGTAATTTTGGCAGTGTTCTTTTGAAGATGAAGGTCAGTGAAACGCGGGCCTCGGATTTACTGTGCTGGGATTCCCAACTCGAGGGTGTGGAGTTCTAGCTTGGGTTTCCCCAAAGCCCCATGAAATTCTAAGCTTATAACATCCAAACTTTTTATTTAGACGTTTCACCCAACTGGATTCCATCTGTCTTCTCCAATCATTTTGGATCTCCCTCTTCCCCTCCCACTTTCAGATCTCTTACTGTCTCTTCTTTCAGTTAGTCCTGATGAAGGGTCTTGGCCTGAAACGTCGACTGTACCTCTTCCTATAGGTGCTGCCCGACCTGCTGCATTCACCAGCATTTTTTGTGTGTGTTGCTTGAATTTCCAGCATCTGCAGATTTCCTCGTGTTTGGTTTCCATCCTGACTAGCCTCTGGTCATCTGAACAATTCTCCAGAAGAGAACAGTTAGGAGTGTTTAAAGAGGAAAAGCTAAAAGCCTGTGCTCCATAACCTCTCAAAGACCTTTAAGGTCCACTAAAATGCATGCTGGCCTAATGTACTACCCTGAACTTACGAGCATAGAACATATGGTGTAGGGAGGGTCACTGCAGCTTTAGCGGTGATCACAGAGGGTTGGAAAGAAATACAGGGCACAGGGACGGCAGCTTGGGAAGTGATTAGAGCAGAAAGAACAAGAAACTCAGGGAAGAGATCAAGATCAGGTTCCTGGTGTGGAGTCCAGAGTATCCAGTTGGATGGGAGTGTATCATTCTGGTCTGTCCTTCCATAAACTACAGTGAAATAGTAATTGCTGTATCCTATGGTAGTCTTCACTTTCCCTCAGCATCAAAGGTCTGGGATACCTTTGTAGCCAATGTTAAACCTAAAGCAAGAAAAATCTAAGGCATAGCCTGCTTAAAATATTTATGAGTTCCCCATCTCCCAGGAGCAGTTTGATTCATCACACACCTCCATTGAAACAGAAATGGAGTGATAACTTTGTTTAAGATTTGTTACATATTAAGTTCCAATCTGGTTTAAATCCACTCATCATTGAAATTAAAATGGCATCATATTCATTTCTTGGTTCTGGGTTAACTTACTGTTATCGCAAAATGATATTTATTTTCCATTAGATACTCTGTTCCCCATAAAAATTCAGAATTTTTCCTTTACCTTCCCTTGGTTATTATTGATCTTACAAAAATGCTGAATGAGATTATTTCAGAACAGTTACAACAAATGATAGACACCCTGAAGTGAAATGGTATTTCTCAAGCATTAGCAAATGAAGTAATTGCAAATGCTTTTCTGATCTATGAAGACTAAAACCCTTACATAATCAGCAAGGGATGGGGTTAGCCACATGGTGATATTAGTTACTGACTGCATAAATTGAACAATCTGCTGCCTGATTTACAGTTATCTGTGGTCCTGTTTTGAACATGTTACAATGTACAAGGCAATAAATCTGTAACCAGTTATCAGTGGTCAGTGTTTGAGCATAGAACATTACCACACCATACAGTTCCTTCGGCCCATGATGTTGTACCAATCTTTTACCCCATTCTAAGATACATCCAAACCTTCTCACCTACATAACCCTCCATTTTCTATCATCTGTGATTTGAATTAGTGGACTGGACTTTATTCGGAGATTCATCTTTGAATCTGGATGAGTATTCTGCAGTTGTTACTGACTTCATTAAAACTTGTGTGGATGAGTGTGTGCCTACAAAGATTTACTGCACATTCCCAAACCAAAAGCCATGGATGAACCAGGAGGTACGTCATATGCTGAAGGCTAGATTTGTGGCATTCAAGTCTGGCAATCCAGGCTTGTACCAGAAAACCTGGTATGATTTGCAGAGGGCTATTTCATGGGGGAAGAGACAATTTTGAACAATGTTAGAGGCGATATCAGATACACAGCAACTCTGGCAGGGTCAGCAAGACATTTCTTCCTATAAAGTGAAACCCAATAGTATGAACGGCAGTGATGCTTCACTACCAGATGAACTCAACACTTCTATGCATACTTTGAAAGGGAGAACACAACTACAGCTGTGAAGATCCCTGCTGCACCTGATGACTCTGTGATCTCTGTCTGATGTTAGACTGTCTTTAAAGAATGTGAACCCTTGCAAGGTAGAAGGTCCCGATGGAGTACGCAGTAAGGCTCTGAAAACCTGTGCCAACCAACTAGCAGGAGTATTGAAAGACATTTTCAACCTCTCACTGCTATGGGCAGAAATTCCTACTTGCTTCAAAAAGGCAACAATTATACCAGTGCCTAAGAAGAATAATGTGGGCTGCCCTAATGACTATCACCCAGTAGCACTCACATCGACAGTGATGAAATGCTTTGAGAGATTGGTCATGACTAGACTGAACTCCTGCCTCAGCAAGGACCTGGACCCACTGCAGTTTGCCCATCGCCGCAATAGGTCAACGGCAGACACAATCTCCATGGCTCTCCACACGGCTTTAGACCACCTAGACAACACAAACACCTACGTCAGGATGCTGTTCATCGACTATAGCTCAGTATTTAATACCATCATTCCCACAATCCTGATTGAGAAGTTGCAGAACCTGGGTCTCTGTACCTCCCTCTGCAATTGGATCCTCAACGTCCTAACCGGAAGACCACAGTCTGTACGGATTGGTGATAACATATCCTCCCCGCTGACGATCAACACTGGTGCACCTCAGGGGTGTGTGCATAGCCCACTGCTCTGCTCTCTATATACCCATGACTGTGTGGCTAGGCACAGCTCAAATACCATCTATAAATTTGCTGATGATACAACCATTGTTGGTAGAATCTCAGGTGGTGATGAGAGGGCATACAGGAGTGAGATATGCCAACTAGTGGAGTGGTGCCGCAATAACAACCTGGCACTCAACGTCAGTAAGATGAAAGAGCTGATTGTAGACTTCAGGAAGGGTAAGACGAAGGAAAACATACCAATCCTCATAGTGGGATTAGAAGTGGAGTGAGTTAGCAGCTTCAAGTTCCTGGGTGTCAAGATCTCGGAGGATCTAACCTGGTCCCAACATATCGATGTAGTTATAAAGAAGGCAAGACAGCGGCGGAAGTAAAAAAGTTCATTTTTAGTTTCCATGAATCCATCCATTCTTTACAAGGATCTAAGCTCAATGGATTTATTTGATGATTTTTAAGATAATCAGTCACTTGAGATAGGCTTTGGATGGTGCTTCCACTTTTTGCTAGAGTAGTCTAGACACTGCATCTGCCACAGTAATCTGTTTTGAGATACCAATTTTCATTTGGGGGGTTCTACTGAAGGAGTATGGCCAGGCAGAGTCCAAATTAAAAAAAAACTTTACTTCTGGATTATTATCCGAGATATGTAAAAAGTCACAGGACACTAGAACAAGGCACTGTGCGAAGCAGGAGATCCTGTATTCCATAGGTAGGACTTTATTTGAATCAGAGTAGGAGCAGTAAATTGATAAAAGAGATTAAAATGAGTGGAGCAGAGTGAGAAATACAACAATTGACTACAAAAGCCTCAAAGCTGTGTATAAAGGATTGGGAGGATGTTGCTGTGAGGATTGAATTGAATTGACTTTATTACTTATATATTATCCTTCATATATATGAGGAGTAAAAATCTTTACGTTATGTCTCCATCTAAATGTGCAATGTGCAATTTATAGTAATTTATAATAAATAGTATGTACAACAGGACAGTCAATCCAACATAGAAATACAGTTGTATCAGTATGAATTAATCAATCTGATGGCCCAGTAGAAGTTGTCCTGGAGCCTGGCTTTTATGCTGTGGTACCGTTTCCCGGATGGTAGCAGCTGGAACAGTTTGTGGTTGGGGTGAGTGGGGCCCCCAATGATCCTTCGGGTCCTGAATAGTGAGAAGTTCACATCTACAGATGTGCTGGGCTGTCCACACCACTCTCTGCAGAGTCCTGCAGTTGAGGGAAATACAGTTCCTATACCAGGCAGTGATGCAGCCAGTCAGGATGCTCTCAATTGTGCCCCTGTAGAAAGTTCTTAGGATTTTGAGGCCCATACCAAACTTCTTCAACCATCTGAGGTGAAAGAGGTGTTGTTGTGCCTTTTTCACCACACAGCAGGTATGTACAGACCACGTGATGTGGATGCCGAGGAACTTAAAGCAGCTCACTCTCTCAGCCACAGATGCATTGATGTCTATATAGGTTAGCCTGTCTCCATTCCTCCTGTAGTCCACATCCAGTTCCTTTGTTTTTGCGACATTGAGGGAGAGGTTGTTATCTATTCACCACACAGCCGACATGTACAGACCACGTGAGGTTGAAATAATTTCATCACCACTGTGTCAGGATGATGACTTTTTCTCTGTAGGCTGCCTCATTATTATTTGAGATCAGGCCAATTAGTGTAGTATCGTTAGCAAATTTAATTAGCAGATTGGAGCTGTGGGTGGTGACACAGTCATGGGTATACAGAGAGTAAAGGAGGGGGCTGTGGGGTATGGGACTGTGGGTGAGGCATCAAACACTTCCTAGGGCAATGAAGTGTTGAAGTGGAGGAACAATTGTGATCAGCAACTATTATGGGTGGGGGCAGGGAAGATTATAGTAACGGGAGGATTGCAGATCTGGTGGTGAATAGGAGATGCTAAATTGACAAACAGGTTGTGCACTGTGAGGGAGGCATCCCCAAGGATGCCAATCGATAACTTACTTTCCTTGCAGAATTCCCGGTCAGGCAGTATGTAAGTAAGACCTTGTGGCCAAGAACATGTGCCTCCAGCATAACGCTGTCTGAATTTCTTCGAAATACTTCAATGGCATTAATTCATGAAAATGACGGCAACTAATGAATCTCAGACTTAAACATCAAAATAAATTGGTTGACTGATGTAGGGAAGAGAAAATTAAAAAAATGGAGATACTGGACATTTGAAACAACATCAATAAAAACAGATGGATGGATAGGATGTAGAGGTTGGGAATATTTCTGGTAGGACAAGGCCTCTGTGGCCTTGAGGTTAATGGGGAAAATGAGCCTGGAAAGCCCAGATCAAACTGCCAGCTTTGGATAACTTGTTCAGAAGTTAATCCTTCTGTAATACTGGTTGCGTGTTTCTCTGTGGTAGTACTGTCTAATATGTATGGTTTATAGCTTTACATTTCATTACTTTTACATTTTTAATATGTTCTCACTTTCTAACTGGCCTTGTTTCATGCCTTTTATGTTCCTTTCTTTCTGTTCTCTGTCTCTAACTCATCTCAGCATTAGCTAATTCCCATGACAATGTTGGAGATATTCCATTTGTCCTATCCATTCTTCCCCCAATCTCTCTGCTACTTAAAACAAACTTGTTTTCCCTGTCCCAGGTTAGCTCTGTTTCACTTTCTATAGCTGCAGGGATATGTTGAGATGAATTTTCTAAGTGATGTGAAACAACCTCATCATGAAGCAACACATACACAATACTAGAGGAACTCGGGGGCTCAGGCAGCACCTATGGAGGGAAATATGCCTGACTTGCTGAGCTCCTCCAGCATTTGCTATGTGTTGCTCAAGATTTCCAACATCTACAGAATCTCTTAAAGATTAGCTTTATTTGTCAGCTGTGTGGCAAAACATAGAGTGCAAAGCATTGTTTGCATCAACAACCAATACAGTCTGAAGATGCACTAGGTGCAGTCCACAAGGGTCGCCATGCTTCTGTCGCCAGCACAGCGTGCCCACATCTTACTAATGCTAACTGGTACTTCTTTTGGAATGTGGGAGGAAAGCGGAACACCCTGAGGAAACCCATGCGGTCATGGGGAGAAGCTACAAATTCATTACAGACAGTGGCAGGAATTGAACCCTGATCACAGGCACTGTCAAGCATTATGCTAAATGTTACAGCACTTTGCTGCCCGTGTGTTTATGGAATGCTACTTTAACTCATTTTCACCTCAGTGTTACCTTACGTTAATCCATCTCTGCACAACTATTATTAAAATCTTTCCTCACAAGGATGATCAAATTTCTACAGAAAAGCAGATTCACATCGCTAAAAGTAGCCCCAGTACATTTCAATAAGACTTGGCAGCTTGATGGTATTCAATTTCATAAATACGCAGCTGAGGTTTCTAAAATTAATTCATGGGCTGGCAATCAGAAGAAGAGCTGCCCTTCCCGATAGTGTGGCAAACAGAAAGGCGGGTGTCGATAGTGTTACAGCTTTATCAGCAATGAGGATATTTCTCTCAGGAAAGTGGCACAGATTTTAGTCTGAGGTGATTTATGAATTTACTACTTAGGTATCTTGTATCTTGTAAAACATATTCTACCAACAAACTTCTCAAATATCTACCACTACAATACAAAGATAATATGACTGCTGTACCCGGTGATCTGGGTGCTTACCAAGTAACATCCCTACAGAGAGAAATTTCTTTACATAATTTGACTTGACTGGGTGCGCTCACATTTTTATCCTCAACCCAAGGGCTTCTTTGAAGCAGGTGACAGAATAATCTCTCTGCTAGAATGGAATTTGAATGCTCAAAAAGGTCCAGGAATATCTGCCTTGGTTGTCTCCCTTGCATCTGGCAGCATTCCCCTGCTCTTCTTCATTCAATTATTCTTCTATGTAACGTAGAAAGGAGGATTCCAAAAACCTCCCACAAACTGCGCCGTGTATCCCACCTACTTGAGTCTGTGTACTGTCCCACATCACTGGCACTGCTCTTTGGTTTGATCCTGACCTTGGGTGTTGCCATTCTAGAGGTTAATTGGCTACAATAGCTTTCCCCTTGGGGTATCCAAGTTAAGGAAAAGAAATTCACATCTAGTGTTAGAAGCAGAAATGTTTTAATGTAAGATATGATCAAAATAGGTGATGAAGGAAAAGGAGCTCAAGTGCTATGAAAAAGGATAGATACAAGTCCGTTATCCAGAAGCTACCACTAGTTTCCTCACCAAGTCAAACCCCATTCTTATAAATAAATAGACCATTGTTCTTTCATGATCTCTGACTCCACATCCTAGATATTCCTCACCATGAGCACTGAAGGAAAGCCTTCACCACAGAACTGGACAAGAAAGTGGTTCATCATCTCCTGGTCAAGGAAAATTAGGAGAAGGCTATTATTTTTTATTGATGTTCACTTCCCCTGGATGAATAAGAAAACTAATTAAATCTATTTGCTTATATGGAATATGAACTAATCTTGGCTAAGCCAAACGGTCTGCTGTCATTTTGTAAATGCCAGGTCTAAGAATAATAATACCCTGCTAAATTCTTAACAGCTCCATCTGAATAGTTAATCTTTCCGTTTTATTGCATTTGTGCTGAACTGCTGTGCATTTTTCAGCTTGTTTTCATTTACTGTTGTTAATTCTACTTAGTTTGACATGCATGCCAATTTATCTTTAATCTCCAAGAAGTTTATTTGCAGCCATAACAATTCTACTTTTTACTGGGCATACAAGTATGAATATAAGGAAGGAGGTTCTGCAGTGTGAATTTGAGCAGCCAGGAAACATAGTTCCTCCCCATTTAATGGATTAATTCTATTTTGCGTCTTGAAGGCTTGAAACCATCATCATCCTATCATCCTGCTAGGAAACACACCTCTCATTTGTGTAATTGCTTCTCTAAATATAAATCCTGGAGTTCATCTGTTACTATGGTGCTCTCCCACCATGGTCCTCCTTTCCCAAGGATAGTGTCCAGAATGCCTCTCCGTATTCCAGATGGGATCCAACCTTGTCTACTGCCGCAAAAATTCTAACTTTTTGAATCTACTGCTCCAGATATAAAGACCAGCAATTCTTTAACATATTTGGTTAATTTCTGTGTATCCTTTGACATTTTCATAATCCACATACATGGACCAAAGACCCTCCTTTCTGGATTGTGATTTCCTCTATGCCACCATTGAGAGAGACTTTGACCGTATCTCATCTATCTCTCACACCTCTGCTCTTGCTCTTCAACTTCTTCAAGAAAGCAAGAGCAGCTTCCGCATACATAAGATCACCCTTTGCAATTTCTGTCACCTTCAACAGGATTTCATCACCAGGCACATTCCTCACCAACTCCCACCACCATGATATTTACATTTTCCATTCACACTATCCAGAGACCTATGCACCTCTACATCAACCAGTGATTTCTTTAAACCCCCATAGACCCCTTCCTGTACCTGGCTCCATCTGCCCATCTTCCTCCACCTCTCCAGTAACCTACCAGCCCTTTTCTCACCCTTCCCCTTTACCTCTTTATACAGGCTATCTATCTTCCAAGTTCTTCAGATGTTCCATTGAACGAGAGTCCCATACGTCCCTCTTCTTACTTTTGTCCAGGACTCTGATTATGAATCACCTCTGACTCCTGTCCAACTCCTCGCCAATCTCCAAACATGAGCCCCCTAAGTAGAAACCAAAACCCTGTTCTCTGATGTTTTGACTTCCTTGCGTCTTCCAAAATATCCACCTGCATATCATGACTCTGGTTAATTATCCTCAATATCCTCAGACACATGCCTCAATTACTCTCCATTACTTCTTGCCTCCCCAACATCCAAGATCACAATGAAACTGCACTTACCTTGAGGTCCTGTCAGTCCTCAGTCAGCTGACGTCCCTGATGCCAATGATCTTGATTCTGCTATTTCTGTTGCCCAGTGGCTCCAAGAACGCACTCAAAGCTGGCAGCATCTTTCTAAAAATGTGCAATATCTTTTGGATCAGGCTAAAATTGCAAGGCTTTCAAATGATGAACCCTTAACAGAACCAGTGAAGGTTACTTCGTTTGTTCACTGTTCTTAATGCCTACGACAACTGGAGCTTTATTCGGTACTATTTACCATGGTTGTTTAATATTGCATTATTGTGCTATATTTTAAATTTTAAAATATTAAAATTGAGGCATGTGTCTGTTTGAGTAAGTTCAATAAGACAATATAATTTATTTTTTAAAGCTTCAATGTTTTATGTACTCAACATACACAAAGAGATAGGTTTGCATGCACTTGGCAATTTTCCCATAGATTTTAGCATGACCATTAAAGAGAGCGGTAGAACACTTTAATTTACATGCGTAGCTCTGTCTCGGGGGTGTCAGAGGAGTGTAACAGGTTGGTGTTTGAAGTCACATAAAACATAATTGCTTATTATTTTGGCTGAGGGATCTGTAGCTTAGTGGTTGCTGGGCAAATTATTGTCAAAGCACAAAAATGTACCTGTTGATAACTTGTGCAGTGTTATCAGTGCAAGGAACTTCCAAATTTTATACTCACGTTCACTATTAGGTTTCTCAGCAATTGTGAGAAAATGCCCAGTTTTCACTCAGAGCAGCAACAATGGGCTTTGAATGGTATTTTTTAAAATAATAGTACTCATATCTCAGTAAGAAGTATTATCTCAACAACAAATCATTAAAAAGAAATACAGTAGCTTCTGAGGTTGGTGATGCGGTGGGTGGGATGAGGCTTCAATTCATGACCACTTTAACATTCATGACCACTGAACGTCTTAAAAACTGCTCTCAGTTTATTGAGGGTTGACTTATGGAGGTAACCACCAGGGCTATCCAGTTCCACAGCCTTCCGAGTAGGTGTTCAGGGACCCTTTTCTGAATTTGCTGATCCAAGACATCCCCCTTCCTTTCCAAAAGACCCATTGATGTTGCACGATTCGAAAGTGTTTGCCAGGTTAGATTCATCTGTCAGCCCATCTCCCAGTCGTGATCCACTTCTTTTTTAAGAAGATTAAGTTAGATTTTATTAGTGCAGTCTTACATTAATTGGTGCTACTCTTCCCATATTGGTCACCTGCGAATGTACCTGGGTACTCAAACAACAGATTAGCATGAGCTCAATGCTAAAATTATTGAAATGAGTAATACTTACAGATCTCCCATACCTAATAAAGAGGCCACTGACTGTATGCTCATGATCTTCTGCCACTGTAGCCCATCCACTTTAAGGTTCGACGTTTTGCACATTCAGGGATGCTGTTTTGCACACCACTGTTGCTGCACACAGTTAATTGAGTTACTGTCACCTTCCTGTCAGTTTGAACCAATCTGGCCATTCTCCTCTGACCTCTCCCATTAACAAAGTGTTTTCACCCACAGAACTGCTGCTCACTGGATTTTGTTTTTGCTTTTTGCACCATTCTCTGTAAACTCTAGACACTGCTGTGTGTGAAAATCCCAGGAGAACAGCGGTTTCTGAGATATTCAAATTACCCCATGTGACACCAACAATCATTTCCAGGGTCAAGATCACTTAGATCACATTTCTTCCCCATTGTGATGTTTGGTCTGAACAACAAATGAACCTCTTGACCATGTCTGCATACTTTTATGCACTGAGTTGCTGTCGCATGATTGGCTGATCAGACATTTGCTTTATTGAGCAGATTTACGGGTGTACCTAATAAAGTGGCCACTGAATGTATGTCAATCATCCTGCTGAAATAAAAATACTTGTTTATCAAGATCATCTTATTGTTAAATAGCCTGAAGACAGGTCTGGCTTTTACATATTACAGACATTAAGCATTTTTATCAATTGCATTAGGATCCTTGATTAAATACACATTGCATATAGCCAACTGTAGTGACATTTTTGATCTTAATAAAATTAGGTACGATTGTTGTCCTTTTGAAGCAGATGGGGACCTTCAACTGCAGCAGTGAGATTGAAGATGTCCTTGAGCACTCCTGCTAGTTGTTTGGCGCAGGTTTTCAGAGCCCTACCAGGTACACTATCAGGGCCTGACACCTTGCAAGGGTTCACCCTCTTCAAAGATGTTCTAAAGTCCACAAGGTCATAAAGATCACAAGGTCACCAGGTGCTGCAGGAAATTGCAAAGGTGTAGTTTTATTCTCCCTTTCAAAGCGTGCACGAGGCGTTGAGAACATCTGGGAGTGAAGCATCACTGCCATTCATTATTGTAGGTTTGCCTCATGGGAAATAATGGCCCACAAATCCTGCCAGAGCTGACGTTCTTCGATTCCATCTCCAACCTCAATCAGAATTGTTTTTCCACCCTTAAAATAGCCTTCTGTAGGTCGTACCTAGACGTGTATAGATCTGGATCACTGGTCTTGAACGCTACAGATCTAGCCCTCGGCAGACTATGATTCTCCTGGTTCATCCATGGCTTTTGGTTTGAGTATGTCCGGTATGTGCTCAAAGGCACACGCTCATTCACACAGGTTTTGATGAAGTTCCTGATGACTATGGTGTATTCATTCAGATTCAAAAATGAGTTCTTAGATATTGTCCAGTCCACCAAACCATTCCTGTAAGTGCTCCCCCACCTCCCTTGACCATACCTTCTTGGTCCTTGCCACTGGTGCTGTGGTCTTTAGCCTCTGCTTATATGCTGGGAGTAGAAAGACATCCAGGCGATAGGACTTTCCAAAGTGTGGGTGTGGAATGGCACTCTTGATGGCGCTATAACAGTAGCCAAGTGTGTTGGCTCCTCTGGTTTCATGTATGATATATTGGAGGTAGTTCTTCAAGCTGGCCTGGTTGAAATCTCCTGCAATGATAGGGAAAATATCAAGGTGGGCTCTTTTGTGCCTGCCAATTGCGTTGCTCAGTTCTTCCAGTATATGCCTGACATTGGCCTGAGGTGGAATGCACACCTCACCAGGATGACGGCAGAAAACTTCCTCAGCAGATAAAATGGATGACGTATGACCAATAGATGTTCCAAGTCAGGTGAGCAGGACTGAAACAGAACTACCACATTTGTGCATCATGATGAGTTAATCATAAAGCATACTCCACCTCCCCTGCCTTTAAAACACTAAGCCAATCTGTCTTTGTGGAAGATGGTGAAGCCGTTGAGCTGCAGTGCTGTGTCTGAAATGGTGAGGGATAGCCATGTGTCTGTGAAGCAAAATACACAGCAGTCCCTGATGTCCCTCTGGTTCTTCAATCTTGCCCTGAGGTCTTCAGTTTTATTTTGCAGAGACTGTACGCTCACCAGCAGGATAGTTAGGAGTGGAAGCCTAAAGCTTCAATGTTTCAATTGAACTAGTAGTAGAGGTGGCATCCCCGCTTCCATTTTCTTAAAGGGAAACTGCACCCGTGAACTGAGTCTACCATCTGAGGTTCATCAATTTTGAGTATTGATAGATTTTTTAAACATCTTAAAATTATGCTGCTTACTGGAGTACCCATGTCTGTGACTGTGGTTTTCAGTTGTAGTAGTCCTAAATGGGAATGTTTGATGATTCCCATCAGAGCTACATGCCACTTTATGGCGACATCTTGAAGATTTCTGAATAGACAATGAACCCATCCACCCGTCATCAGTCAGCAGGTTCAATGGAACCAATAAAGAAAGAAACTGACTTAACATTTCAAGTCAATGGTCCTTCATCAGAGTTAGGAAAATTTGAAGCCAGACATATTTTAAGTTGTAAGAAAGTGGAAAGGGTGGAGAGAATATGGGGAATGGCTGTGTTGAGGAGAGAATGGATGACGTAAATGGCAGCTGAAAGAGAGTGATATTGGCTTGTCAATTGTAGCTTACCTATCTCAAATGAGAATGGAAGAAGAAGAATGTGAATGGAGAGAACCAGAAATGCTACTGCAATGATTGCACAACATTGAAATTATGTATGAAGGTAGGGTATTCTCAGCAGGCCAGTCTGATTCTGATGCAAACAGGAAAGGCTGTATTTAGAATTGTTAAATTCATTGTTCATAAGATCTTTAACATGATCAGTTGGAGGGTTAGATGTTATTCATTAAGATTGCTTGGGAATTTATTGAGGCCAAAGACAGAGAGGTCAGAGTGAGAGTGAAATTCGAAAACTTAAATGAGAAGCTTTTTTAAACTCGGGGTCACACCTGCAGTCTGTACTGAGGCATTCTACAAATGGGTCACCTGATCTACTATTGGTCTCTCTAACATTGAGAAGTTAATGATATAAGAAATAATTGTAGTACATTAAATTGGACAAAGCAAAAGTGAATCACTGGATCACCTTGAAGGAACACTTAGGTCTAGTAAGAAAATAAAAAAGCACCCTGTACATTTCCTGCAGCTACAAAGCGATTGATTGAGTGTTGCTGGAAACAGAGGAAGAACTGGGGAATTGCAAAATGAATAGTCAACTTTGGAATACTGAAAGGGAAGGAGGAGGGTGGATGTGTCTGGTGTTGGCATTATTTTGAAGGTGGTGAAAATGATAAAGGATGATCTGTTGAACATAGGGTTGCTGGAGTGGAAGGAGAGACGAAGGTTCAAAGGTTCATTTAATGTCAGTGAAATGTATACAATATACATCCTGAGATGCTTTTTCTTCGCAACTATCTACGAAAACAGAGGAGTGCCCCAAAGAATGAATGACAGCTAAATGTTAGAACCCCAAAGTCCCCCCCGCCAGCTCCCCTCCCTCCTGCACGTAAGCGGTGGCAGGCAACGATCCCCCTTCCCCCCACTGGCAAAAGTAAAGCGCACCCGCTACCAACACTCAAGTGTGAGCAAAGCAATAGCAAAGGAACAGACTTGCAGTTACCCCAAAGACTAAATTGTTCACCCAATAATTCGACATGCAGCAGGCTCGCTTTCTCCTAATAAGGGAGAAGGAGGTGATTCCATTTCATTTTCCTGCGAGCGGGGATACAAAGCAAACAACTCGCTGGTTTACGATGTTAAAAGTCCGTTATGTCACTTTTTTCAAGCTCTGTGCCTGGAGATCGCAAGGATCCCGGGTTCTCAAGCACACAGCAGATGTTCCAACTCTCCCAACAACACACGGATCTCCTGTGGTGACACCGACCCTTGATTCGCCCGTCTCCAGTTACTCAAGATCCTAGGCTTCTGAAACCGTGCCGAAATCTTAGGCCGAGACTTCAGCATGCAGAATAATGGCCGATTGCGGAACCCCGAGAGTGGGTCCCATTCCCGCAAAGAACCGTAGTCAGCGTGTAACGCCAGGTCAGGGTCTTCAAAAGAACCCTGAAAGGGAAAAATAGAGATATTAAAGATTGAATTAGGACTGCTTAAAGATGGGAAAAGGAGGTTGCTTCAGCATATTGGTTGTTTGAGTTTGTACATTGGTTGACTGTCAGTCCCTGTTTGTGTGTAGTTTTTCATTGATTCTATTGTATTTCCTTGTTCAACTGTGAATATGTGCAAGAAAATGAATTTCAGGGTATTATACGGTGACATACACGTATTTTGATAATACATAAATTTTCTTTGAACATTGAAATTTGAACCTTGATTTGGTTGAGTGGAGGGTAGCTTCCAGGAACTGAATTTGTAGTGGAGAGCCCTGTCAATCATGGTAGAAGGCACCCTGGTGTTACAGGCAAAATGTGCCATTTCAGTGTGGTATCAACACCAGAATAGCTACCATGGAGCTGGTGAAGCTCGGTGAATGGAGCGGAGTCATTATAGGATGGACAAAGATAGGGTGGAACTGTGACACAGCTTGAAGAGCAACTGCCTCACAACACCAGACATTGGAGTTTGTTTGATTGTAATTGACGTTAGGATAAGAAAGATTGAGAAAAGGTGTGGGACAATGACACAGTCATGTATGACATTAATCATCACCTCTATGATCAGCAATCTTAACACTGTCTTCTTATTCTCTCCCTACATCCCTTAACGCCTTATAAAAGGAGAAGATGAATTTAAATTCTACTACAAATGACACTTCGACAATTTGATTTCAGTTGCTTTTTAAAAAGAAATAAAAGGCATGAGTGATTTTGGAATGGGTCTTTCCAAATATCTACTGAATTAAAAAACAAAATAGCAGAAGTACTCAGCAGGTCTAGCAGCATCTGTGGAGCAAGACTCAGAACGAACATTTCAGTCAATAAGAAGTTAGAGGTAAAATGTATTTTGATTAGCAGGGAAAGAGGAAAGAGATGCAAGGTGGGGAGGAGTCCATGAAGGAAGGTCTAAGATAATGCGGATAGCAGGAGATTATAAATAACAAAACGGATGAGGAAATCAGGTGTAGGGTCTGGTAGATAGTGAATATGTAATGTTAGGCCTTGAGGAATTATAAACAGGAGAATACAAATAAATTTGTGAAAATGCCAATAGTGACATTGTGCATTTGGGAAAAGAACCTGCCAAACTGCGTTATATCTGACTGCAGTCCCAAATAATTTGGCTCTGTTCTCTGAAGACGTGTAGTAGATAGTTCCGTCATATCAAACCCTGAGCAAGTCAGAATGGGCAATAATTGCCATCTTGGCAACCTATGCCTACATCCTGCTAATGAATCAAGACAAAATTGTAGTTTTGCTGCAGTTTGCATTTTTCTTACTCAGACATGCCATACATTTGGGCTCTTGCAAAGTCTACTATATCTCCCAATTATTTGATTCATTTTTTACACCGATGTAACGTTCCTTGTGTCCATTGTTCCATAGTGTCTACGTTAATCTATCTGCTCTGTGATCTTGTGAAAGTGTTTAACTTTCGTGCATATTCAGCATGATACACTCAGTGGCCACTTTATTAGGTACACTTGTACATCTGCTTATTAATGCAAATATCTAATCAGCCAATCATGTGCAACAACTCAAACACATGCAGACATGGTCAGGAGGTTCAGTAGTTGTTCAGACCAGACATCAGAATGGGGAAGAAATGTGATCTAAGTGACTTTGACTGTGGAATACTTGTTGATAACAGACAGGGTGGTTTGAATATCTTGGGGAATGCTGATCTCTTGGATTTTCATGGGAGACAGTCTTCAGAGTTTACAGAGAATGGTGTGAGAAACAGAAAGCATTCAGTGAGCCGCAGTTCTATGGGCAAAGATGCCTTGTTAATGAGAGAGGTCAGAGTAGAATGGCCAGACTGGTTCAAGCTGACAGGAAGACGACAGTAACCCAAATAACCACGTGTTACAACGGTGCTGAGCAGAAGAACATCTCTGAATGCACAACATGTTGAAGCTTCAAGTGGATGGGCTGCAGCAACAGAAGACCACAGACATACACTCAGTGGTACCTAATAAAATGGCCACTGAATGTATATTATTTTTGGTTCGGACTGCATCTTATAATTTTCTCACTCCCCTGCAACTTTGAAAACCTCTTAATTTTAATCTTTAATTAACACATTTGAATACTTTTTCATTTCTTTCTTACCTAGTTCTATTCGATCTATTTTCAAAACTTTTCTTCTGGCTTTGTCCCTACAAATTTTGCCTGTCATTTAATGTCAGATTTTTTCTTCTAGCAGCTTTCCCCTGGGAATCCTTTGGTATTTGAGAAATTATTCTGTCATTTATCAGTGATTTAGCCACTTCTGTACCTTCAGTTGGAAAATATTACTAACAATTATGGGAAACTCTTGGGAGGAAAAAAGTGAGAATGAAACTTCTAAACTCCAGGCATCTTTTCACTGTAAACATAGAAACATAGAAAACCTACAGCACAATACAGGCCCTTCGGCCCACGATGCTGTGCCAAACATATCCTTACCTTAGAACTACCTAGGCTTACCCATAGCCCTCTATATTTCTGAGCTCCATGTACCTATCCAGGAGTCTCTTAAAAGACCCTATCGTATCCGACTCCACCTCCGCCGCCGGCAGCCCATTCCACGCACTCACCGCTCCCTGCATTAAAATCTTGCCCCAGACTTCTCCTCTGTACCTACTTCCAAGCACCTTAAAACTATGCCCTCTCATTCTAGCCATTTCAGCTCTGGGAAAAAGCCTCTGACTATTCACACGATCAATGCCCCTCATTATCTTGTACACCTCTATCAGGTCACCTCTCATCCTCTGTCGCTCCAAGGAGAAAAGGCCGAGTTCACTCAACCTGTTTTCATAAGGCATGCTCCCCAATCCAGGCAACATCCTTGTAAATCTCCTCTGCACCCTTTCTATGGTTTCCACGTCTTTCGTGTAGTGAGGCGACCAGAACTGAGCACAGTCTTCCAAGTGGGGTCTGGACCAGGGTCCTATATAGCTGTAACATTACTTCTCGGCTCTTAAACTCAATCCTACGGTTGATGAAAGCCAACGCACCATATGCCTTCTTAACCACAGAGTCAACCTGCGTAGCAGCTTTGAGTGTCCTATGGACTCGGACCCCAAGATCCCTCTGATCCTCCACACTGCCAGGAGTCTTACCATTAATGCTATATCCTGCCATCATATTTGACCTACCAAAATGAACCACCTCATACTTAACTGGGTTGAACTGTACTTCAACAAATTCCATCCATTTGCCCAAACAGTCTCACCACCACTACTACCCGTGACTGGCAGTCAGACCAGCTCTGGGTTATTGCATATTGTAATAGAAGAGCATGGCAGGTTGTTTCCACAAGAAAATAGCAGCAAAATTGGCTCAGCCCTGCTCCATCATTCAGCAAGATCATGACCCTGATCTCAATTCCTCCTCAGTGTCATTTTTCCATGTCCCTCGGTTCCTAGATCTTTCAAAATGTTTATCCATCTCCTCATTAGGTACATCTTATGATCTAACTTTCAGAATCAGAATCAGGTTTATTGTCACCGGCATGTGACGTGAAATTTGTTAACTTAGCAGCAGCAGTTCAATGCAATATGTAATATAGAAGAGAAAAAAAATAATTGAAATAAAAATAATAATAATAAAAACAAATAAGTAAATCAATTACAGTATACATATATTGAATAGATTAAAAAACGTGCAAAAATCAGAAATTCTGTATATTTAAAAAAAGTGAGGTAGTGTCCAAGGATTCAATGTCCATTTAGGAATCGGATGGCAGAGGGGAAGAATCTGTTCCTGAATCACTGAGTGTGTGCCTTCAGGTTTCTGTATCTCTTACCTGATGGTAACAGTGCGAAAAGGGCCCTGGGTGCTGGAGGTCCCTAATAATGGACGCTGCCTTTCTGAGACACCACTCCCTGAAGATGTCCTGAGTACTTTGTAGACTAGTATCCAAGATGGAGCTGACTAGATTTACAAACCTCTGCAGCTTCTTTCGGTCCTGTGCAGTAGCCCTGCCCCCCCATACGAGACAGTGATGCAGCCTCCATGGAAGAGAATACCAGATTCGCAATTCCTAGTGAGAAGGATTTCTTATGCATGTTAGTTTTAAATGGCTGTCCCCTTGCCCGGGTCGCTGCTTTCAGCTGGACACCTCATTGGCAGCATTTTGATAAGGCCCAGATCTTTCATACATGCCACCTTACTACCAGTCAACACAAAATGCCTCTAAATTAAAACACTTGCAGAGTGTCATTTCATTTTCAGACTTGCACCAGTGCCAAAAGAAAAGGGAATTGTAAATCTAAAGCAGAGAAAAAATATATTGATACACAGCGGACAAATCAGCATTGCAGTGAGGTTAGACTTTTAGTGTTCAGAATTTAATTAACTTACTTTCCTTTTTCAGACATCAGGTTTACCTGCTGTGCATTTCCAGCACATTTGTTTCACATTAAATTCAAATGGTTTTATGTTATGATTCAAATACTTTGAGATGGTCCCACTTACTCGATCAATATTTTAATTCTATTTGTGACTGTTATTGGCCTACATCTATTGTGTGGTTTCCATTTAGAATGAACTCGAGCTGTGATTTTGATTTTGTGTGATGCTTTTCACGATTTAATGGTTTTTCTTTAAACTATAGAATCAGATTACATTCAGGACCCAAAGTATACTTATACTAATACTATATCTCTCTGTTATTGCAGTGGAAATCAGCCAAGCAATCAGTAGCAATGGGGTCCTTAGATGTTTATTAGAACTGATTGTAGCAGACAAATTCACAAACAGAATTCAGTTAATTTGATAAGTAATGCTGTTATGATTTTATCAAAGGTTTCTAAACTGAAGCAGTTACATTATGAAATTGAATAACAGAAATTATTTGAAAGCTTGGCAATTTCTACATCAACTCCTCATGTAATATGATAAACAATCAGTCATTAATGCTGATTATCAATCTGAAAGAAATTCTGCTGTTTAATGCTGAATTCTGCCAAAGGGCTTGATCTTGTTTTAGACCCGAAGTAACAGTTATTATGTCTGCTAATAATTTTAGGATTATATGTATGTTTTCATATATCAGATTACAATACAAATGTTTTGTGTAAATATTCCAGATTCCCTTTATTTTGAATACACTGTATTTTGAACTCTTTGCCTCATTCAAACTCACGCATATTTTGCAGTAAAATATGTAGTATAGTTATAGTTATGATCCCAGAAGGAAGAGTTTGGAATATAGTTGCAGTACTGTGGTTCAACTGTCTCTTGTTCCCATTGGGAATACTGGAAGGGAATTGTGAGATAAAACCCTCGAATCTCTGTTTGTAAATTAAGCAGAGGCTGTACATTTGCAATATACTGAGAAACACTTCTGTGAGAGCTTGTGCATCATGGTCAGAGAAAGTGAACTTTATACCAAAACATTTGAGGCTTTTTCTACTTATGATTGTGTGGCTGAGAACAGATTCAATGCCGTATTTAAATTTGCTGAAGACACCACTGTTGTTGTCCGAATCAAAGGTGGTGATGAATTGGCATAAAGGAGGGAAATTGAACATCTGGATGAGTGGTGCCACAGCACTAACCTCTCACTCAACACCACCCAAACCAAACACCTGATTACTGACTACAGGAGGAAGAAGCTGGATGTTCATGAGCCCGTACTCATTAGCAGAACAGAGGTGGGGAGGGTCAGTAGCTTTAAATTCCTCCTCATCAGAAGATCTGTTCTCGAACCAGCACATAAGACACTACAAAGAAGGCATGGTAGCACCTCTACTTTCTTAGAGCTTTGTGTAGATTGAGCACGTCACCAAAAACTGCAAATGTTTATAGATGCACAGTGGAGAGTGTCCTCACTGGTTGTTTCACAGCCTAGTATGGAACAGAAAAGTCTACTGAAAGTGATGGGTGCAGCCCAATCCATCCCAGCATTGCCCTCCAGAACATTGAGCATATTTATGTGGAGCACTGCCACAAGAAAGGAGCCTCCATCACTGTCCAAACCTTGCTGTCTTGCTATTATCATTGGGCAGGAGGTACGGAGCCCTTAGGCCCCACACCACCAGGATCAGGAACAACATTACCCTACACCCACCAGGGCCCTGAAGTGATGTGGATAACTTCAATCACCACTACCCTGAACTGATTCTATGATCTACAGATTGACTTTCATGGACTCTTTATACCTCATGCTCTCGGTATTGTTTTCATTTGCGCAGTTTGTCTTTTTTTGCACATCGATTATCTGTCGGTCTTTGTTTATGTACAGGGTTTCTTTTTGTAAATTCTATCGTATTTCCTTTCTCCTGTAATGCCAGCGTGAAAATTAAACTCAAGGCAGCAAATGGTAACATACAGAATTTGCACTTTGATAATAGATTTACTTTGAACTTTGAACTTTCAAGTGGCGGATTCTATACCTCAGAAAGCTCAACAAAAACATCAGCAGTGCAACACCAGGATCATCCAACCACAAGTTTACAATTTCAAACACAATATTGCCGACAGTCAAGGGAGAGTCAATAATATTCCCTGATACAATGCATTTACTAAATATAGAGTAAGCACCAGGGACGGCATATTCATTCTTGCGCTAAACCTGTCAGCATTTTTTGCAGCACAATGCAGATAGGATTACTTCAGGAAAGCCATTCAGGTTTGCTAACTGTAGCAGTCACATTTTTCTGGCAGTAATAACACCGATCATCAAAAAAATGCCTAGTCTTACAGAGAGTACAGCCGCTGCACACACAGCTCTAATGACTGGATTCAATCCCGACCTCTAGGTCTATATGCGTACAAGCTGCATGTTCTCCCTGTAACCACCACATGGATTTTCTTTGAGTTCCTCCCACATCCTAAAGACATCTGGGTTGGTAGGTTAATTGCCATTGTGATTTGGAGTGCAGGCAAGTGGTCATGTGTGGGGGAGTTGAGAATGTGGGGAGAAAAATGGAATTAATGAAGGTAGAAGGGCTGTGTTCCTTGCTCTATAACTCCATAGCTTTTTCTGGGCTCCCATTAATTCTGAAAGTTCTCATGAATAATCCAGGATGTAGATAACATAAACAGCAGAAATTAAGCTACAGGCAAAAATAATTTAATTGAATATATGTGAATACATTTTTGTTATTTATCAAAATATATGTGAATATATGAATATATTTTGATTTAAATTCAGGTAATAATTGAAATTTTTGTTTAATTGACTGTCCACCGAATTATTCCAAGCCAGACACAACAAAAAGATAGAATATTATCAACTTGATTGGCAGGTTAGATATTTTGCTCATGTGGTCAGAAGGACAGAAATAGAAGTAGAAAATAGAGATGGAAATGCCTTCAAAGCTGAGAGCAACCTGCCAGCCATACTTAGGTGGATGTTACTAATTCTAGGTTTAAGGTAAAATGGGGTGAAATGTATCTGCAGTTGTGCACCAGTGGCTTGTTTGATCCAGCTCAAATTGTCTTGCCAATGTAGTAGAAAATGTTAGAAGTCAATGGCTTCTGTAGAGATTTTTAAAAATATATCAGTGGACATACAGATTAAAAAAAAACTAAAAACCAGTAAGTCTTTTTGTTCAATGTTACCTAATCAATACATTGACAATGGAATTAACCATGGAATCTTGCTCACAGGATGCAAAATTCCAATCGAGTGGTGTCGCAGTATGATAAGTAGCAAGTACACTTTTCAAATCAGTAGAATGGTAAGGTGTAGCAGAAGTTCATTTTGCACCTGAGCCAAAGTTAAATTTCATTCCCTTGCCTTGAAAGTACACTCATTATGTCCTGCAAAGCACTTATTTAATAGGTACAAATCTATGCCAGCTATACACTAGAATACTTGTTTTCTCAGGCTGTGCCCTCTGGTCTTAGACTCCCTCATTATAGGAAACATCGTATCTAGGCCTTTCACTATTCTATATTTTTCAAAGAAATCCTCCCTCTTTCTTTTAAATGAATGATGATGCCTTGGATCCACTCCAAGTTGTCTACCATCACAACAGGTCAACAGCAGTTTCTATTTCATTGGCTCTTCACTCTGACCTGGAATATCTGGACAGTGAAGATACATACAACTTCCCCTTCAATTTTTTTTACAGCTGCATAGACCAACCATTACTCTGTGCAGGTAACTTTTACATGCCCTGAAAACTGTGTGGCTCTTCAATAATTAGATTAGATTAGATTATGAGGACACTCAGTCCTTGTTTATTGTCATTTAGAAATGCATGCATGCATTAGGAAATGATACAATGTTCCTCCAGTGTGATATCACACAAAAACAGGACAAACCAAAGACTAACACTGACAAAACCACATAATTTTAACATATAGTTACAGCAGTGCAAAACAATACCATTATTTGATAAAGGACAGACCATGGGCACGGTAAAAAAAAGGTCTCAAGTCCTGATTGACTCCTATAGTCCCCGATAGCAGGCAGCAAGAAGGGAGAAACTCCCCTGCTATAAACCTCCAGGCACTGACAACTGACAGGTGCCGATGCATTGGAAGCACCCGTCCACAGCTGACTGAATCCATCCGAAAACTTCGAGCCTCTGACCAGCCCCTCCGATACAGCCTCCTGTGTGCCATCCTCTGCCAAGTGCCTTCGACCTCGTCCTGGCTGCCAAAACAAGCAAAGCCGAGGACTCAGAGGCCTACTCCTCCTGAGATTCTCGATCACACAGTAGCAGCAGCAGCAAAGCGGGCATTTCAGAAGTTTCTCCAGATGTTCCTCTGCACTCTCACGTCTGTCTCCATCAAATCAGAATTGTGCACGGTACCCTACTTAACAAATACAGACGTCATTCTGGAGGGGCCGTGCACGCTGCGTCGCGCCGCCATCTTCTCCTCTTCCGATTCCAATTCAATAATTGAAGGGTATTATGAAATTCAGAACAACAACAAAGATCTTTCACATTTCGTAACTTTTTCTCATCTGTCTTTATTACAAATCCATTGTCTATAAACACTGTCTTGATTAATTTCGCATTCAGATGAAAGATAGGGGCCGGTAGTTTATTATCAATGAGCTACTGACTTCCATTCTGTGCTTATTGTTACAATTTGTAACAGTGTTGTACTTGAAACACTGACAATATAAATACATTGAAGCTCTAAAATGTTTTAAAGTAAAGGCTGCGGAATGGTTATTATCTAGAAAATATATTGATTATATTCATTAGTACATAATTAATTATAGGACATTTCACAATTATACCAACATAGATTTTCAAATTGTTAGCATAATTTCAAAATGATATTAACATTATATAAAAGAAAATTCCATCTATGCATGAACAAAGGCTATGTGTGTGGGGGCATTTCAGTTACTGCGTGGCTGAACACCCATGCAACTTAGAGGGAACACATCAATACGTACATCAGGATGTTCTTCATTGACTACAGCTGAGCATTCAACACCATCAATCCCTCTGAACTAATCAATAACCTCCAAGACTTAGGCCTCAATACCTCCTTGTACAACTAGATCCTTGATTTCCCCACTTGCAGACCCTAGTCAGTTCAAACTTGCAACATCTCCTTCACAATCACCATCAGCACAGGTGCACCACAAGGCTGTGTGTTAGCCCCCTGCTCTATTTAGTTTACCCTTATGACTGTGAGGCTAAGCACAGCTCCAACGTCAGATTCAAGTTTGCTGATAACTCTACAGTTATTGGCCGAATTAACGTTGGTGACAAATCAGCAACTGAAAACCTGGCTGAGTGGTGCCACAACAACAACCTCTCACTCAACGTCAGCAAAAGGCAAAGAAGTGATTATTATCTACAGGAGGAGGAAATCAGAGGTCTGTATGCCAGTCCTCATCAGGGGGTCAGAGGTAGAGAGGGTCAGCAACTTTAAATTCCAAGGATCTGTTCTGAGGCCAGCACATGTGCCATCACAAAGAAGGCATGGCAGTGCCTCTACTTTCTTAGAAGTTTGTGCAGAATTGGCATGTCATCTAAAATTTGGACAATCTTCTATAAGTGCACAGTGGAGTGTATCCTGACTGGTTATATCACAGCCTGGTATTGAAACACCAATGCCGTAGAACAGAGAAGCCTACAAAGTGTAGTGGATATAGTCCTCCCCCCTCCCCCATTGGGCACATCTATAAAGAGCAATAGCACAAGAAAGAAGCATTCATCAGCAAGGGCTCCCACCGTCCAGGCCATGCTCTCTTCTCACAGCTGCCATTGGAATGAAGGAAACTTTGAAATTTACTTTGAAACTCCAGCAAGTACAGGTCCAGAGTCATCAAAAGTTCCTCATATGTTAACCTTTACATTCTTGGGATCATTCTTGTGAACCTACACTGGACCCTCTCCAATGCCAGCACGACTGTTCTTATATAAGGTGCCCTAAGGCACTCACAATACTCAAATGTGGTCTGACCCATGCTTTATAAAGCCTTAGCATTACGTCCTTGCTCTTATATTTTCATCCTCTTGAAATGAATGCTGACTTCATACTTCTCTTCCTTACCACTGACTCAACCTGCAAAATTAACCTTTAGGGAATCTTGCACTAGGGTTCTCAACTCCCTTTTTCACCTCTGATTTCTGAATTTACTCCCCATTTAGAAAATAGTCTATGCCTTTATATCTTGCACCAATGTTCATGACCAGACACCTCCCTGCACTGTATTCTATTTGCCGCTTCTTTGCTCATTCTCCTAATCTGTCCAGGCCCTTCTGCAGCTTCCCAACACTACCTGCCCCTCCACCTATCTTTGTATGGTCCGCCAACTTGGCCATCAATTCTGTCATTACATGAAAAGAAATAATCCCAGCACTGACCCTTGTGGAACAACATTAGTCACCGCAACCGACCAGAAAAGGCCCACTTTATTCCTGCCCTTCCCCTCCGCCCAGCAGCCAATCTTCTGCCCTTCATTGTATCTGCATTTATTGATTCTGACTTGAAATTATATGGGGCACTTGTGATCTGTAGATCCTGCATTACTGCATAGCAGTAGCAGGTACAATGCAGCTTGAATATAGTTATGAGCTTTCCACGAAATAGAAGCACAAATTTATTAATAGTCTGCCTAGTGTAGTCATTCTGTATTGAATTTCTCATTTCCTGCAGAGCAAAATCTGCTTGACATATTGCAGAATTGAATTGTGCAGATTATTTATTCATGTTTGTGCTTCAGAAAAAGAACAGCAAGCAAAAATAGAGAAACAACATCATTCCCAATTTTTCGTGCAATGGTTGTGAGCTTAAAGATGTATATGTTGCGAGATAAATATCAGTTTGTTGTACACTGCTGCTGGGGTTGTGAGCCTCTGCTGCTGTGTGACATTGCAGTAAGTGAAACCAATGATCACAAAAGGTTTGTTAATATATTCCGATTTTTACATACGTGTTTCACATCAAATTGTTAAAGAAATTTTAGCAGTTGCTCATCCTTTTGTATAATGAATTGGGCTTATACTGTCAATATTACACAGCAGCGTCAGAAGATTGGCTTATTATAAACAGGGAAAACTACATAATGAAGAAAAAAATTAGATATTGCAAATATTAAAACAAGACCAAAATTATACTTTTTAAATAGCTACAGCATTATATATTCCGCGAAATATCATTTTGTGGAATAAACGCACCAGTTACTTCATTTAAATCTGAATATTTTTGTTATGTTTCTTTACAGACTGTGTTGATATTAGAGATTTCATTGTCAGAGAGGTACAAGAGAAACCACTAAAGTGCATTCAATCTTTATATTGTTAATTAATTATTCAGATAGTCCTTATATTGAAAACTGTGATTTGAGAATAAATTCTTTTTAAAGTGATCGATTGGAATACTAAATAAGCTGATGACCCAAGTGATCAATTTTAAAGATTGAATTAAATTGTCATCTTTCTGGTACAATTGTCTACAACAATTCAGTTTGAAAACCTTTTAAGTTGGGGCATTAGAAATTCTATCCTATATTTAAAAAGAACATAGTCTGTTCTGATTCAGTGAAGCATTCACCTTCCAGCTCATCCAGAGGGCAAAGTGATAGCTACAGCCCTTGCAATTGCGGCATAAAGGAGTTCTGGTAAACTGAAGACAATGGATTTGAAGGGGAAATTGCTTCAATGGTTGCAATCAAACCTCACAAACAGGAAGGTGGCTGTGGTTTTGGAAATGAGTCACCCCACTCACAGAACATTGCTGCAGTATTTCCTTAAGTCATGGGATGATCAGTGGCAAGTAGCATCAGCACCAGGTAATGACGATCTCTGACAAAATAATAACACAAAAAGTAGGAGCAGGAGTAGGCCATCAGACCATTCAGGCCTACTTCACACCATTTAATGAGATCATGGCTAATTTGGGAATGGTCTCAGATCCACCACCCACCTTTTCCCCATGACTCTTGTCTTAAATGTATGTAATGAGGTATCTTCTACTGCTTCTCTGGGCAGAGAATTCCACAAATTCATTACACCCTGGGAAAAGGAGGTCCCTAAATTGCAGAGGGAGGTACAGAGGCCCAGGTTCTATAATTTCACATTCAGGATTGTGGGAATGATGGTATTAAATGATGAGCTATAGTCGATGAACAGCATCCTGACGTAGGTGTTTGTGTTGTCTTGATGGTCTAAAGCCGTGTGGAGAGTCATTGAGATTGTGTCTGCCGTTGACCTGTTGTGGCGATAGACAAATTCCTCATAGATTAATCGTCTCATCTCCAGAATCAACCTGGAGAAACTCCTCTGCACCACTTCCAATGTCAGAATGTCTTTTCTCAATTAGGAATGCCAGAACCACACACAGTACTCAGAGTACCCTGTACAGTACTGACGGGGATACTTCAGTTACATTATACCTTCTCTACCAATGAAGACCAACATTCCGATTCCGAATCGTATGCACATTCAGATGGATTTATCGCAAGGATGTGGAAACATACACAAATGTACTAACAACCAAAGGACCTGAAGATGTGCTGGGGGCAACCTGCAACTGCCAACATAGCATACCCAACAACCCAGAACACAGCACAACAAGCAACAAAACAAGTACCTTTCCTCCCAACTACAGACATTAACAATATCTGCAGATTCTCTTGTGCTTATGGCCTAAAGTTATTCGCCTTTTGCCTACATCTTTTTGTAAACAGCGGCGTGACTTTCACTGTCTTCCAATCTAACAGGACCTGGCCAGAGTCCAGAAAATGTTGGTAAATGATCACAAACGCATCCACTATAACCTCCACCCTGGGAAGTACCCCATCACCTTTAGGCCCAGTAGTTTGTTCATCACTATTTCTTCAGTGATAGTGACGGTGTTCTGGTCCTAACCTCCAGTTGTATCCATTACATCTCTCTATGTCATATTCCTAGTCATCATCTTAGATATGCCCTTTGTCCCTTTGTAACAAGTAGTCTAGTCAAATCTCTTTCCTCAGCTTCACCTGCTTCTACCTAACTAGTTCTGAGTGATTTTACCTTTAATTAAAATTTTAACTTGATTTGAACTTGGAGTACAAATTTCTTGGGAAGTGTTGCGCTATGGTAATTTTAATGACATGTTTCCTAAATCCAGTGCAGCATCATTAATATGTACAAAGTATATCGATCAGCTATCTTTTGTTTTCAGAATTGTACCCTCTTAATGGCAACATCCAGTGGACTGTTGATTAGACTACACATAAGCAGCCATTGACTGAAGTCACAGCAGCTTAACCTTCAGCCTAACATATTGGAGGGAGATTGAAAATCTGGCTGAGTGGTTCCACAACAACAACCTCTCACTCAACGTCGGTAAGACCGAGGAACGGATTATTGACTTCAGGAGGAAACTGGAGGTACATGAGCCCGTCTTCATCAGGGGATCAGAGGTGGAGAGGGCCAGCAAATCGACTTGGGTTACCCAGAGGAATCAGCAGTAGCAAAACACTGCATTCACAATGGCCATAGGATTGACTTCGACGACAAAAAACTACTGTGCTGTGCCAATGGCTTTTGGGACCGCCTGGTAAAGGAAACCATTGAAATAAAATCAGAGGAAAAGAATTTTAACAAAGACGGAGGTCTCACACTAAGTCAGAACTGGAATTCAATTGCAAACAAGGTGGTGGAGCAGAAACCTGATTGGATGAGGACTAACCAATCAGGAGGGACAGACTATGGGTGTATAAATACCACCTGACTAGACATGCCCAGACATCATCCCTGATGAAGGTGGCAGAGTTTGTCATCGAAACATTGGTTATAATTGATACCTGTACCTGGCTGGAAGTCTGACAAATGTTTATTCGTCATATACCCCAGGAAACCACTAGATCCTTTTTTAAAATTTCACTCACCCCATCACTGTACTGTTTCCTCAACCTATGGACTCAATTTCAAAGACACTTCATCTTATGTTCTTGATATCTTTTGGTTTTTTTTTCTTTTGTATTTGTTCAGTTTGTTGTCTTTTACACGTTTGCTATTTGTCCATCCTGTTGGGTACGGTCTTTCATTGATTCTATTATGTTTCTTGGATTTATTATGGTGGCAAGAAAACCATTCTCAGGGAATGTTGGACTTCTTAGCCAACAGACCTCAGATAGTCAGGATACACGACCACTCCTCCCTCCCCATCATCTTCAATGCAAGTGCCCCCCACTCCAGGGATGTGTGCTGAGCGCATTGCTGTACACTCTGGGTCAAATTTATTTTGATTTTGAATTTTTGCACATAAATACTCATGTTATTTTATGGTTGTATAGTAGTAAGCATTGAAACATGTTGCGTCACTGCTTGGTACCAAAACTGCACTGCGACGGACAAGAACGCTTTACAGCGGGTAGTCAAAACTGCCCAACGCGTCACGGGCACCAGCCTACCCACCTTCAAGGGCATAGATACAGAAAGGTGCCGGAAAAAGGCCAGCAGAATCATGGAAGATTGCGCCTACCCTGCTCATAGTCTGTTTGTTCCAATCTCATCAGGGAGGAGGCTACGCAGCATCCATGCCAGGACATTCAGACTCAGAAACAGTTACTTACCCCAAGCAGTAAGGCTGGTTTAATACCTCTGCCCACTAACTTCCCCCCCCCCGTCCACACCCTCCCACCACCACCAGTGTATCATTTTCTGTCAAAGTCACTTTACATACAGACACTCCTGTACCTGGCGTCACTTTATGTACAGATAATCAATTTGGATATATAAGCTATCTTATGTATTATATTTATTGTACTTCTTTAGTATTGTGTTCTATATCTTAGTGTGCTTTTTATATGCTGCATCAGATCTGGAGTAACAGTTACTTCCTTCTCCTTTACACTTCTGTGTTGGAAATGACATTAAACAGTCCTGAACCTTGACTCTTCAAACAGAACTCCTAGAGGGAGACCATGAAGTGCCAGGGAGAGCATGCAATCTCCACTTAGACATAAGACCATAAGACATAGGAGCAGAACTAGGCCATCCGACCTATCGAGTCTGCTCCGTCTTTCAATCATGGCTGGTTCTTTTTCCTTCTCCTCCTCAACCCCAGTTCCCGACCTTCTCCCCGTAACCTTTGATGCCATGTCCAATCAAGAACTTATCAATCTCTGCCTTAAATACACCCAATGACCTGGCCCACACAGCTGCATGTGGCAACAATTCCCACAAATTCATCACCCTTTGGCTAAAGAAATTTCTCCGCATCTCTGTTTTGAAAGGGTGCCCCTCTATCCTGAGGCTGTGCCCTCTTGTCCTAGACTCTCCCACCATGGGAAACATCCTTTCCACATCTATTCTGTCTAGGCCTTTCAACATTCAAAAGGTTTCAATGAGATCCCCCTCCTCCTTCTGAATTCCAGCGAGTACCAACCCAGAGCCATCAAACGTTCCTCATATGATAAACCTTTAATTACTGGAATCATCCTTGTGAATTTCCTCTGGATCTTCTCCAATGCCAGCACATCTTTTCTAAGATGAGGGGCCCAAAACTGTCCACAATACTCAAGGTGAGGCCTCACCGGTGCCTTATAAAGCCTCAGCATCACATCCTTGCTCTTGTATTCTAGACCTCTTGAAATGAATACTAATATGGCATTTGCCTTCCTCACCACTGACTCAACCTGCAAGTTAACCTTTAGGATGTTCTGCACAAGGACTCCCAAGTCCCTCTGCATCTCAGATTTTTGGATTTTCTCCCCGTTTAAAAAATAGTCCGCACATTTATTTCTACTACCAAAGTGCATGACCATGCATTTTCCAATATTGTATTTCATTTGCCACTTTCTTGCCCATTCTTCTAATCTGTCTAAGTCCTTCTGCATTCCACCTGTTTCCTCAACACTACCTGCCCCTCCACTAATCTTCATATCTGCAAACTTGGCAACAAAGCCATTTATTCTATCATCTAAGTCATTTATATACAGCATAAAAAGAAGTGGTCCCAAAACTGACTCCTGCAGAACATCACTAGTCACTGGCAGCTAGCCAGAAAAGGATCCTTTTATTCCCACTCGCTGCCTCCTACCAATCAGACAATGCTCTAGCCATGTTGGTAACTTTCCCATAATACCATGGGCTCTTAACTTGGTAAGCAGCCTCATGTATGGCACCTTGTCAAAGGCCTTCTGAAAGTCCAAATATACAACATCCACTGCATTCCCTTTATATATCCTACTTCTAATTTCCTCAAAGAATTCCAACAGACTCGTCAGGCAGGATTTTCCCTGAAGGAAACCATGCTGACTTTGTACTATCTTGTCCTGTGTCACCTCATCCTTAATAATTGACTCTAACATCTTCCCAACCACTGAGGTCAGGCTAACTGGTCTATAATTTCCGTTCTGCTGCCTTCCTCCTTTCTTAAAGAGTGGAGTGATATATGCAATTTTCCAGTCCTCTGGCATCATGCCAGAGTCCAATGATTTTTGAAAGATCATTTCTAATGCCACCATAATCTCTAATGCTACGTCTTTCAGAACCCTAGGGTGCAGTTCATCGGGCCCGGGCGATTTGCGTACTGTTAGAGCTTTCTGAGCACCTTCTCCCTTGTAGTAGTAACTGCACCCCCCTCTCTTCCCTCACACCCTACAACATCAGGCATACTGCTAGTGTCTTCCACAGTGAAGACTGATGCAAGATACTCATTTAGTTCATCAGCCATCTCCTTGTCCTCCGTTATTATTTCTCCTGCCTCATTTTCTAGTGGTCCTATATCCATTCTCATTTTTCTTTTATTTTTAACATACTTGAAAAAACTTTTACTATCCACTTTGATATTATTCACTAGCTTGCTTTCATATTTCATCATTTCCCTTCTATTGATTTTTCACTTGCTTTCTGTAGGTTTTTAAAAACTTCTCAATCCTCTATCTTCCCACTAATTTTTGCTTTGTTGTATGCCCTTTCTTTTGCTTTTACAATAATTTTGACAACCCTTGTCAGCCGCGGTTGTACTATTTTACCATTTGAGTATTTCTTCATTTCTGGAATACATATGTCCTGCACCATCCTCATTTTTCACAGAAATGCATGCCATTGCTGCTCTGCTGACATTATTGTCAGCAGCTCCTTCCAGTTTACTTTGGCCAACCTCTCTCATAGCACTGTAATTTCTCTTACTCCACTGAAATACTGCCACATCAGACTTTACTTTCTCCCTATCAAATTTCAAGCTGAGCTCAATCATATTGTGATCACTGGTTCCTAAGGGTTCTTTTACCTTAAGCTCCCTAATCACCTCTGGTTCATTACATAACACCCAATCCAGTATAGTTGATCCCCCATTTGGCTCAATGACAAACTGCTCTAAAAAGCCATTTCTTAGCCATTCAACAAACTCACTCCCTTGAGATCCATTACCAACCTGATTTTCCCAATCGACCTGCATGTTAAAATCTCCCATGGCTACCATAACATTGCCCTTTTGACACACCTTTTCTATTTCCTGTTGTAATCTGTGGTCCACATCCCAGCCACCGGTGGGAGGCCTGTATATAACTGCCATCAGGGTCCTTTTACCCTTGCAGTTCCTTAACTCAACCCACAAGGATTCAACAGCTTCTGATCCTATGTCACATATTTTCTACCGATTTGATGCCATTCTTTACCAGTAGAGCCACACCCCCCCTCCTCTTCCGGTCCCTTCGATATAACATGTACCCTTGGACATTCAGCTCCCAACTACAACCATCCTTCAGCCACGATTTAGTGATGGCCATCACTGGAAGCTGGGTCACTGAAGCCGTGATCTGCACTATATCTAGTGCCTTCCCGTAACCTGGCATAGCTGAACACATGCCCATCAGCAAGAACTACCTCCACCATGTACGAAAAGAGAAGGCACAAGGATAAATTGTAAATCTGAAGAGAGTGTGGGATGAGTGGAAGGTGGAATACTGCAAGGAAGGTTAAGATAACTCTCTGATAATTTCAGTGACCCAGCTGTGAGCAGAATAGTTATGACATGAAGGTGCTCCAACCTACTTAGTACTCAGTGTCCTTGTTTAAACACCACCTTGTCTCGCATGACAAAGTGAAGCATGAGTGCTACACATGCAGACTAGCCAGACTGGTTGAATTGTCGGTAGTGAATGTAGATGATGAGATATCAGTGAAAAACATACAGAGCTTCTAAGTGTGACAATGTGGTACAGCATCTGCTTTATAGATATGGGATGTGAGTGGTAGTTGAGTGATACGGGTGCGATAACTCAAGCAATATTTGAGGATAATATTTGATAGCATAGGAAATTTGCAGATTTAGTCACTGGCCCTGTCGAGTAAATACTCACTGACTGTTGTAGTGCCCAGCCATCTATAGTTAGTACAGTACTGCCTTGCTGCTGAAATCATTTAGGATATTGGCATGTTGTCAATATTGCAATCAGTAAATGGGGGTTTGCTTATTGTCATCCCATGCCTGTTAATGGGAGTATTGAATTCACACCCTCTCACCCCTTCCACTCCACTTTACTCAGTGGAAAATGTAAAATCCTGAATGTCAAACTGGAGGGTAAGATTCAAACACTTGCAAATATTTACCCAGAAATTCTGCTCCACTAGTAGTACCAAGTTATGCAGCCTTTATGAGCAGTCGTACTGTATAAATTACATTCTAACTTCCACATTTTCTGCATAGATACACACCTTGCTGTGCATCACTCCATATATCTCCATGTTTTATAGAAATGAGTTCATCCCACAGTCCTTAACATTTGGATCGTTAATCCTGAATCGTTCATTAAAATCAGTGAACTGAACTATAGTAGGTTACAGCTCCTCTTATGTATGCTACCATGTGTAAGAGGCCAAACATTTTGTATAATAATTGTGTTCTTGCAGTGTAAGCTTAGACATCTGAAAATCAAACCATAATTTAAAATTAACTGAGCATATTATTTTACATTTTGTGAAGGATTAGAGTGGCATGGTAAAGTGATATGCAATTCATCCTGACCACTCATCTGTTTTAATGATGCTAATTAAGCAAAATTAATAATTACAAAAAGAATCAATGAGCCCAAAATCTGGAGAAAACTAGTCTTTATTTCAGATTCACAGATTCTGATCAATATTTCAATAGCAAACGTCTCCTTGAAATTTGCAAGTAGGAAAAGATAGTGGGAAACAAATACTTTTATTAGATCACTTTCTAACAAAAAACTTTGGTGGCTTTAATGCCCCAAGTAATTCAACCTGGTGGTGTAGGTCAAAAAATGATATGAAGATAGAGCAAGTTTTTTCGTTGTAACAATACAATTTGATTTGAATCAAAATAGGTTGTCTAATGAAGCTTTCTTTCCTTAACAAGTAATGAGAGCAGTGTTGGTGGACATAAGATCATAAAGTGCCTAAAATGCATCACTGTTGTAGCGAAGGAAATGCTTATACCTCAGGCAGATATCCTTTTGGGAAACCAGGGTGACCTCAGGGCTTGAATTGTAAATACAGCACAAAGAGGGCAGAAATCTCACTTTGTAAGATTTTCAGTTCCTATTCACTTTGTGAGAAACACTTCACTTTTAGGAACTTCTGGAATTAAAAGAATTTGCACTAAGAATTCTGCTTCAATAAAAGTGCAGAAGTTCAAGGCATGTGTTCAAAACTGTTCTGCACACTTGAGTTGTGATAAATTAATCTGCGACTGAACAATTCTCAGATTCTCGGACTGAACATCCAAACAATTCCAGTTGTTTCTGTTTTACTTTTCAGATTTCCAACATCTATGGTGTATGTTTCCTCTGTAGAGCTCCTGCATCAGTATGTAGCCGATGTCAAAATATGTGAAATAAACAATGGGGATTTTCAAAGTGTTCCAGCGTAAATAAAACCACCAACATTTTTTGAAAACTACTTTAACAAACTTTACAAATTGGGGACACAAGAGACAACAGATGCTGAAATTTGAAACGAAAAATAAACTGTTGGATAAAAGCAATGGTTTGACCAGTATCTGTGGAGGTGAAGAGATGGTGGATGATTTATGTTGAGACCCTGCATCAGGAATAAGATTGTAGAATGAAGATAACCAGTGTAAGGATGTAAGGGGGAGTGGTGAGGCAGGGTCTGATAGGTGTTGGGTGGAACTAGGTGAGGTGGGGGACAAGAGGTAGATGTAGCTGGGGGGAAGGAGAGGAGAAAATAGGGAGGGGCTGAAAGGGTGATGTGCGACGAGATAAGGGAGAGATGATGAACAGATAGAACTAGTTGGTGTAGGCAAGTGGAAAGAGAGGATAAGGGAGAAGAAACCCAGGCAGATAGGAGTGTGAGTGATGGGGGGGGGGTACTGAATATATAGAAAAGTGGTGGGGAGGAGTGCAAAATGGTGGAGGTGAACAAAAGGTGAGATCATCTTAGTAGACCAGAAGAGTGGTAAAGGAACAGGGGGAGTGTAGGTTACCCGAAGTTTTTAAATTCTGATCTACTTATGGAGAATATGAAGTGTTATTTGCTTAGTTTGTGTTTGGCTTTTCTGTGGCAGTGGAGAAGGTCAAGTAACTTTACAAATCATTTTACTTTTGGACCGTATACACGATTAGAACAAATTTCAGTGAATTTCATGTTCCAAAGAAAATATATTGGGAATTTGGAAATTTATGTACCATTACTCATTCAATCTGTTCAATTGACAAAATGTTGGTCTTGGCAACATCCATATATTTTCATTTGTACAGCTCATTTAGCATGGCAAAAATGTTCCAAAGTGCTTCACAAGGGCAAAAAAAATCAACAGTAGCCATAAGGGCAGACTACTGAAGCTTGGCCAAAGAAGTAGCCTTACAGGAGAGTTTTAAAAGATGAAAGAGAGTTAGAGAGGCAGAGGGATTTGAAAGAAGAGTTCCAGAGCTTAGCATTAGGCTGCTGAGGATGTCACTAGTGAAGTGATAACATTCAGATGAGGCACAGTAATCCAAAATTGGAGGAGTCTAGATACATCTGAGGTTGAAGAAGATTTAACTATGGGTGTAAAATGAAACCTTAAAGTCAAGGTTTGGTTTAACTGAGAGCAGAGACAGTTCAGCAAGCTCAGTGATGATGGATTAAAAGGTTTCCTTAGATATTAAAAATATCAAAAATGTTATTAATTTATGTGTAAATTATTTTTTATGTTGTAACCCTATTTTCTAGTACAAAATGTTCACCCAAGCACACTATCCAACAGTCCATCCAAAACGATTGCAAAAAGATGTTTAAAGTAACTTGAGAGACAATATTTTCTTCAATGGTGTTATTTAGCCACATTTCATCGTGAGCGTGTGTGTGTGTCACTGATTCATTGTCTATCCCGAACTGCCTTTGAGAAGATGGTCATGAGTCACTCTCCTTAGTTACTGCAGTCCTTCTAGTAAAGGTCCTCCCACCGTGCAGTCGAAAAATTTCCAGGATTTATACCCTGTGACAATGAAGAAACTGTGATATCTCCAACTCAGGAAGGTGAAACTGCATGTAGTGGGATTCCCATGAGTGTGCTGCCTTTGTTCATCCAGCTGTAGAGAGGCCATAGGGTTGGGAGGTGCTGAAAGTGTTTACTATTATATTTGGTTAATGCTGTAAATGGGGAAATTCACATCCTGTCTTCACTCCCACAGAAACCGTCAGTTGTGAGTGAGGCTTCGGGATTGTCAGGCTCTGGGTTCTTCGACGTCTAATTCCACAAAAAGTAAGTTTTTAAAGGAATTCCATGGAGCAAGGAGGCTCAGACTGTTCTTTCACTGTTGCAACCAATGCACCCTCCACCACTGTCTTAGCTCCTCCTCAAACTCCCCAGTAAACCAAGTGAGCTGACACTTATCACCAAAAACATGAACCCTCTGTGCAGGTTTAATGAGCACTGAGAATTTGTGCAAATGTTAAATGAGCTCTATTATGGTGCAAGTCTTAGGCCTCCCTGTAACAACCTACAAACCTACCAGTGACTTGAATTTATCCCAGTCCTGCTGCACCAAAACAGTTCAAAAGTGTACTGGTAAGATAAGACAGACTCTTGACCTCCCAGTCTCCCTCATTATCCCAAGTGCAGAGTAGGCAGACAATAAGGTGCAATCGTTACAGACTTGGACTTCAGTGTTTGCCTGCACTGCACTTTCTCTGAAACTGTAACACTTTATTCTGCATTCTGTTATTGTTTCCCCTTGTACTAACTCAGTATGCACTAGTATATTGAAATGATCTGTATAGATGACATGCAAAACAAAGTTTTTCACCCTGCCTCAGTATGTTATAACAATAACATTATTGTTGTGAATCAGTATATAGGAGGGAAGACGAAAATCTGGCAGAGTGATGCCAGAACAGAAACCTCTCACTCAATGCCAGCAAAAAAGGAGATGATTATTGACTTCAGGAGGAGAAAATCAGAGGTCCATGAGCCAGTCCTCATCAGGGGATCAGAGGTGGAGAGGGTCAGCAACTTTTAATTCCTCAGTGTTATCATTTCAGAGAAACTATCTTGGCTCCAGCAAGTAAGTGCCATTATGAAGAAAGCACAACAGTACCTTTACTTCCTTAGAATAGATAGATAGATAGATATACTTTATTAATCCCGAGGGAAATTTGGTTTCGTTACAGCTGCACCAACCAAGAATAGAGCGTAAATATAGCAATACAAAACCCACAAACAACAAAATGCAAACTATACCAGATGGAAAATAAGTCCAGGACCAGTCTATTGGCTCAGGGTGTCTGACCCTCCACGGGAGGAGCTGCAAGTTTGATGGCCACAGGCAGGAACGACCTCCCGTGCCGCCAAGTGTTGTATCACGGTGGAATGTGGCCGAAGTCCAACAGTAAAAAGTTTAATATCCGGTCTACAAACACATTCCTCGATCGTAATATGGCCCAGATTGCACCATCTGTTGTTAACCAGATCAGTAAGCACCCAACTCCTTTACGCTTACCGCTCTCAGTGCACTTCCGGTCAGCCGGAACGGTATTACCCACCGAACTTCTCTTCTCCATAAGTCTCTGTTGTCTCAACCCAGTCCTCTTTCCTCGACTTTGTGATCCCCCTCTGCACCCTCTGTGTGTTTTCCTCCGGATTTCAGCAGGGGTGTCCGTCGCTCTGCTCGCTAAACCGGCTGGCATTAGCTGGTCCCTGGAATACACAATGCGACCTTGCTTCTGTCCCACGTGTCGGGATGTAACCATTTCCTGCGCTAAAAAAAACCCAAATAAAATTCTCTCTACCAGCATGTTAGAGAGGGTGCAGCTTCGACGTGTTACTGTGAGAAAAAAAATACAAAAAATGACATAAGTTATTTTCCAAGAAGTTTCCCAAGATACAGCATGTCATCTAAAACTTCGACAAACTTTGATAAATGAATGGTGGGGAGAATGGTGACTCGTTGTATCACAGCCTGGTATGGAAACACCAATGCCCTCATACAGAAAATCCTACAAAAAGTAGTGGATACAGCCCAGTCTATCACAGGTAAAGCCCTCCCCACCATTGAGCACATCTACAGGGAGCACTGTCACAGGAAAACAGTATTCAACATTCAGGACTCTAATGATCCAGGCCATGCTCTCTTCTCACTGCTGCTATCAGGAAGGACGTACAGGAGCTTCAGGACCCACACTACCGGGTCAAGAACTGTTATTATTCCTCAAACATTAGGCTCTTGAACCAGTGGCGATAACTTCACTCGCCCCATCACTGTACTGTTCCCACTGAACTGGACTCACTTTCAAAGTCTCTTCATTTCATGTTCTCCATATTTATTGCTTATTAATTTATTATTATTAATATTTCACTTTTTCTCTCTCATGTTGTATTTACGCAGTTTGTTGTTTTTTTGCACACTGCTTGTTGTCCGTTCTGTTGGCTACAGTCTTTCATTGATTCCATTGCATTTCTTGTATTTACTGTAATTGCCCGCTAGAAAATGAATCTCAGGGTTTGTATATAGTGACATATCTGGACTTTGATATTAGTTTTTTTTTAACTTTTTAAACCAATTTACAAGTTGATTGACCAATTTACCAAATCTCCACTTGATAGTTTTCAGATCAGGTCCTGGGGAATTTAAAAAGTTCCAAGATATCCATATGAACTTTATTGTTAATCTTTGCTTAGCTATACAGCATACATATGCAATCTACCAGTAGAAACAAACTACATACTTCAGAGCACAAGAGATTCTGCAGAAACGAAATCCAGTGTAACACTTTGGAGGAACTCAGCATGTCAGGCAGCATCAATGGAGAGGAATAAACAGTTGATGTTTTGGGAAGAGACTGTTCCTGATGAATAGATGCAGACTGACCTGCTGAGTTCCTCCACATTTTGTGTGTTTTCCATACTTAAGAATTTTTTTATTATTTATATGTCCGTATATGCTTTCATGTTTATGAGTGAAATGTTGAATCTTTCTTTACTTTTATGCATGGATTTTTATTATTATAGGTATATAAATGCAGAATCCTCATTTTGATTTATAGAACATTACAGATACTTTGACACATCTAAATATTTACATCATGTCACAGTGTATTTTACAGAATTGAGTTGCTATGGGAAATCACTGAGGATATGCCCTGATGACCTGTAGGCCTCTGGTTCAGAAAGGATGACAGTCAGCTGGTCAGAATGTGGGAGATACCACATGGCACTACGAAATTTACCAAGCCTGAGTGAGCTGAGCGCAACGTTCAGTGCGTGTTTTGATTGTATTTTCTCTGCTTTAAACTTCAAGCTCTTTGATCTCTATGATTATTGTATTTCTAGCAGTAATTCTCAGAAATGTCCTTGTTGTTTTATCTTCCATAACTCTGTCCTTTGGAAGGCATCCAAAGGTCAACTAGTTGTTTATGTGTTCTCCATATACAGCATATTTCCTACCAAAAATATAATTCAGTCTTTTAATGTTTGGATCTGAATGACACGGCAGAGAGTCTAATATATTGACTGATAATGAAAGATGGAGCAGAGGTTTAGCTGACAGTCCAGCCTACAGGGAAAATATACTGTGATCCTGTAAGTTGCATAAGGAGAGAAATCTGAGTTGGAACATCTTATCATTAGAATAATTATAGTGAGTCTATGTACTGTTTGCATTGTTTTTATTTAGATTTAGAAGGTAAGTTTCTTTTGAATACATAGCACATTGATGATAGTGATGGCCTGATCTGACAGATTGGCAAAGTGCAGAGGGTTCAATTATGTAGCATTAGACAATCAAGAAGAGTATATCTCATCATACACACTACAGCAGGCAAACTTATGTCCATATGGAGGCAGTACATCTCTTCTCACGGAATAGATCAATCTGCAATGCAGCAGGTGAGCCAGGCTAGTAACAACACAGGTGCCAGATGTCCCACACTCAGAATACATTTACTCTACAAGCTGTGCTCTGAGTAATATGAATCTGTACCATCCTGCTGGCATTCAACCTAATGCACCAAATTGGCTCTATAATGTGATGCCTGCTATTCACCTTTCATCTTTCTCTCATGTTCACTGCATCTTTAATTTTCCCAATTCATGCTGATGACTTCAATTATTTTCCTTTCTCCTTTAAGCTTCTCAACTCACCACATGGGATTAATTTATGATATTATCTTCCTACTCCTGGAACATGTAAAATTGTCTGGAACATAAACACTGGCATTGCCACAGGAGATCTGAAACCTATCTCCACTTGTCCTAAACACTGCAGACAACTCTGTGTGAACTTGTTGGAAAAGTTTTGCAAACCAGGAGACATTATAAGGCCATAAGACCATAAGACCATAAGTCGGCCATTCGGCCCATCGAGTCTGCTCCGCCATTTTATCATGAGCTGATCCATTCTTCCATTTAGTCCCACTCCCCCGCCTTCTCACCAAAACCTTTGATGCCCTGGCTACTCAGATACCTATCAATCTCTGCCTTAAATACACCCAATGACTTGGCCTCCACTGCTGCCTGTGACAACAAATTCCATAGATTCACCACCCTCTGACTAAAAAAATTTCTTCGCATTTCTGATCTGAATGGGCGCCCTTCAATCCTTAAGTCATGCCCTCTTGTACTAGACTCTCCCATCATGGGAAACAACTTTGCCACATCTACCCTGTCCATGTCTTTCAACATTCGAAATGTTTCTATGAGGTCTCCCCTCATTCTTCTAAACTCCAAGGAATACAGTCCAAGAGCGGACAAACATTCCTCATACGTTAACCCTCTCATTCCCGGAATCATTCTAGTGCATCTTCTCTGTACCCTCTCCAACGTTAGCACATCCTTTCTTAAATAAGGAGACCAAAACTGCCCACGGTACTCCAAGTGAGGTCTCACTTGTAGAGCCTAGTACGATGATGATGCTAGTACTCAAATCTTCTCATCTATAATTCTGTTAGCAGCTCAGGTTAGCTACAAGAATAAAACAATCCTTTCCAAATATCATTTGAACATGCTATACCAGAAAGAACCATGAATTATTTTATTCAATATGCCTCCAACTCCAACGTCTTGAGACTTATTACAATATTACCACTTCTATAAATCTTAACAATGTCCTAAAATCAGATTTGTTAAAGATTTTTGATTGCCTATTTCACAGAACAAGGATTGGAAATATTGGTCAGTTTGGTGTTTATCAAGAATTTATCAATCTTTTGTGGAAAATGGAGCAGAAAATATTTACTAAGTTTCTATTTGATTCATTTTTCAATCCTTACTGGATTTTAAAGGAGAAATTACTTTTCAAAGTTGTTATTAGATTACAAAAATATTCTTTGGGTTGAATTAAAAAATACAGCTGCTAGAGAACTAAAATAAAATGCAAAATACTAGAACTACATAACATCTGTCAGAATTTTTGAAGAGGAAAACCAAGTTATGACATTCTGGCTGTATTCAATAGTGGCAAACAGATTTTCATGGAATCTGCAGCCTAGAATCAAACAATCTGGTCTTATTTACCAGTGTTTATACTGTAGAAAAGCCTCTATAACCTGCTTCCTCTAACACTGTTAGACAGGGGCATCCTGGGAAATAATGGCAATGCTGAATAATCCAAGAATCCTTTAAGGTCTTGGATCCTTAGCACAATTTTATTCGCAGTGTTATTGAAATCTGGAAGGAATCTTTATACAAATACGAGAAGCAATGGCAATGGATGATTTGTTGCACTAAGACAATCTTTATGGCTGCTGTGGGAATGGTTGCTGGATTGATGTACTCAATGAATCTGCTACCATTGGGATGTTCAAGATGTACCCGGACAGATGTAGTCTGAATTGTCAAGTAATAAATCAGATGAAACCGAACATATGAGATGATGCCATAGCAACCTTACATTGTTAACAATTGATGCAACTAACAACTCATGCAGGTAAACTGCATAATAAATACGCAATTTAAAAGTACAAACTGATGCATTCTTGTTGAGTTGTTTATCAAAGCGGCACATTACTTTATGGGCAATCAAATTATTGTCAGCAGTGGGCTCTCTTTGTAATCACTCCTGAAGTTTTGATTTAATTCTGGATACTCAATTAAACATGTTGCACTGACAATAGAAAGGTACATATAAATTCTAATTATGCCTGCAATTTGACTGTGATTGATGAGCCTTTGCGAATTAGCAACAACATCCTGGAGATAACAGAAAGGCGATTTTCAAGAATATACAATGTAGTTTGATATGTGATGATATTAAAAGATATGCTGCTTGCCACCAGTTTACCAATGACAATAAGGACCCCAGTGAGCCTCAAATGCACCTGATCTGTGTGCAGGCCTAGACCAATTTGATTGGTGCACCACTGTAGGTTTACGCAATTACATTTCTCCCAATTATGTTGCCCTACAGCACCATTTAAAAACTTTAGATAGCTGGTTTGAACAAGAATGATTAATGAATTAAGAGAAATCAAGAAGGCATGTGAGACTGGGAAGAGGGAGGAGGACTGTTTCAATTCTGTACTTTCAAAGCAGAACACACTAAAAAGAATAAAGTTCCATGACAAACAAACAAACATGCAGGTCTGAAAATTTAGTACTGCTTTTGAAATGCTTTACAGTATGTCAGGTATGTTATTAAAATGCAATTCTTATAGATTGTAGATAGGATGATATGTTTGGGGTCAGAAACCTAATCAGATGTACACCCAGTGACACACTTGCTCACCTGCTCATTAGAAGCCCAAGAGGTCCAGCTGTTGTTCAGACCATACATCAGATTGTGTAAAAAATGTGACCTAATTGACTTTGACCATGAAATTATTGTTGGCGCCAGTTGGGGTGGCTTGAGAACCTCAGAAACGGCTGATCTCCTGGGATTTACATGCCCAACAAACTACAGAGAATGTGCAAGAAACAAACAAAAAAAAAAATCCAGTGAGCGGCAGTTCTGTGGGTGAAAATGACTTGTTTGTGAAAGAAGTCAGAGGAGAATGGCTAGACTGGTTCAAGCTGACAGGAAGGCAACAATAACTCAAGTAACCTCACGTTACAGCAGAGGTGTGCAGATGGGCATGTCTGAACACACAGTAGGTTGATCCTTGACGTGGATGGGCTACAGAAGACCAAGAACATACACTCAGTGGCCACTTTATTAGGTACCTAATAAAGTGGCCAGTGTGTGTACTATTCAACAATAACTTGATTCTATGTAGCATCTTCATAATGGAGAAAATGTCCCAAGATGTTCAAAGAATTCAGGCATTCATGGCACAAAATGTAAGAAGGTAGTTTGCATGTATTTGTTGGGCCTGTATCCATGCTGATTTGCTCTACGACTCTATGATTCTAAATGATGACAAGATGTCACTCTAGTATTGGAGCAATTTGTAAGGTACCGGAAAGATACATCCCAAAGATGAAGGGATATTCTGACAGGAGGATGAGACAACTGTGGCTGACAAGGGAAGTCAAAGACAACATAAAAACAAAAGAGAGGGCATATAATACAGGAAAAAATAGAGAGAAAGTAGAGGATTGGGATGCTTTTAAAAACCAAAAGGAGGAATCTAAAAAAGCCAGTAAGAAAGAAAAAAATGAAATATGAGGTAAGCGAGCTAATAATATAAACGAGGATATCAAAAGTTTTTTTCAGATATATAAAGAGTAAAAGGGAGGCAAAAGTGGATATTGGATCACTGGAAAATGATGCTCGAGAAGTAGCAATGGGGGACAAAGAAATGGCAGACGAACTTAATAAGTATTTTGTGTTAGTCTTCACTGCGGAAGACACTAACAGTATGCCATAAATTTGAGTGTTTGTCAGGGGGCAGAAATGAGTATAGTTGCTATTTCTAAGGAGAAGGTGCTTGGGAAGCTGAAAGATATGAAGGTAGATAAGTCACCTGGACCAGATGGACTGTGTATCCAGGGTTTGAAAGAGGTAACGGAAGAGATTGTGGAGGCATTAGTAATGATCTTTCAAGAATCACTACATTTCTGTAATAGTTCTGGAGGATTGGAAAATTGCAGATGTCACTCCACTCTTTAAGAAGGGAGGGAGGCAACAGAAAGGAAATTATAGGCCAGTTAGCCTGACTTCGGTGGTTGGGAAGATGTTGGAGCCCATTATTAACGGGAAGATGTTGGTGTCCAAGTACTTGGAGGTGAGTGATAAAGTAGGCCAAAGTCAGCATGGTTTCCTTAAGGGGAAATCTTGCCTGACAAATCTGTTGGAAATCTTTGAGGAAATAACAGGTAGGATAGATAAAACAGAGTTAGTGGATGCTGTTTACTTCAGTAGGCCTTCGAGAAGGTGCCGCACATGAGGATACTAGTATTGACAGAAGATTGGATGACTGGCAGGAGGTAAAGAATGGGAATAAAGGGGGTCTATTCTGGTTGGCTGCTGATGACTAGCGGTGTTCTGCAGGGGTTGGTATTGGGACAGCTACTTTTCACAATATATGTCAATGATTTGGATGATGGAATTGATGGTTTTGTGGCCAAGTTTGCAGATGATACAAAGATAAGTGTAGGGGCAGTTAGTATTGAGAAAGCAGGGAAAATTGGTCAGATTGGGCGAATAGGCAAAGAAGTGACAGATGGAATATAGTGTAGGGAATTGTATAGTCAGGCACTATGGTAGAAGGAATAAAAGCATAGACTATGTTCTAAACAGAGAGAAAATTCAAAATCCACTGGTTTAAAGGGACAGGAGTCCTTGTGTAGGATTCTCTAAAGGTTAACTTGCTGGTTGGTAAGGAAGGCAAATGCAATGTTAGCATTAATTTCGAGAGGACTAGAACATAACAGCAAGGATGTGATGCTGAGGCTTTATAAGGCATTGGTCAGACCACACATGGAATATTGTCAGCAGTTGGGGGCCTCTTATCTAAGAAATGATGAGTTGACTTTGGAGAGATTCTGGAGGGGGTTGACAAGGATGATTCAGAATAGAGGGACGTCCATTTAGAATAGAGATGAGGAAGTATTTCTTTAGCTGTGAATCTGTGGAATTCATTGCCAAGATGGCCGTGGTGTATATTTAAAGTGGAGGGTGATAGGTTCTTAACTAGTCAGGGCAGAGTTGAGAGCGATAATAAATCAACCATGATGGAATGATGGAGCAGACTCGATGAGCTGAGTGGCCTAATTCTGCTCCGATGTCTTTATGGTCTTATAGTATAATATGACAAGCTAATGTTTAATATGGGTAAATTTAATTAACGATCTGTTACTGACATATCATGTTTTACAACTTCCAAACTAAATTTAAATAGCTTAAAACATTCATCCTTTCCTTAACCTGCTGTTTCCTTTTCTATGTGAGCGTACTTTAGTTACACAGTTTGAGTGCCCTTTATCCAAAGTTCCAGAATCCGAAATCTGAATTTTTCTGATATCACAAATGGAAAATTCCGCTTGGCTCTGGGAAGGTTCCCAAGTGATGCATATGGCCCTGAGACCACAGACAGTTCTGAAAAGTGACCTCACATATGTATTGGACAGAAGTTAATGAAAAATAGAAAAACACTGCATAAAGCAAAAATGAAGATCTCGACCGTGTATTGAAGGAGTAGGTTCATCAACATCAGAATGAACCTATGCGGCTTAATGGTATGCTGATCATGAAACAAGCAAAGATCTATTATGATGAACTGAAAATTGAAGATAATTGTTTCATGCACAAAATTATAAAAAACATCATATAAAACTATCCACTCCCATTATAGTTGTTGCGGAATGGGAGGCTGTTTATAATTGACGGTGGACATGAGGTCAGTCGTAGCGCTGGAACCTGGTTATAGACTCGGTCGAGGGCGGTCGTTCAACTCCGACAGTCTGTGGTGGACCCAGCTCCATCATGTTAGCCTGTTCACTCTGTGAGCTTCATACCAACTGTACACAATCTGTATATGTGACGTAAATCAAATTTGGGTTTAAATGCAAATATTCAAAATCTCTAAAACCAAAACCCTTCCCGTCCCAAGCATTTCAGATAAGAGATGCTCAACCTGTAATAGCAAAGGCTTAATGGTAATGAGTTCAACTTGATGTTTTCAGGAAAGGGAAAGATCTTTCTTTAACTCTATAAGATATGAACAATATGGAAGTAGACACTGTATCTGAAGGACAGAAGAGCATAAGACCGTAAGATGTAGGAGCAGAATTAGGTCATATGGCTCATTGAGTCTGTCCGCCATTTCATCATAGTTGATCCAATTTTCCTCTCAGCCCCAATCTCCTGCCTTCTCACCCACCCCCGGATCCCTTCATGCCCTGAGCAATCAAGAGTCTATCAATCTCTGCCTTAAATATACATATAGTCTTGTTTTCTGCAGCTGCCTGTGACAAAGAAATCCACAGATTCACCACTCTCTGGCGAAAGATATTCTGCCTCATCTCCATTCTAAAAGGACGCCCCTCTGTTTTGGGACTGTCTCCTCCGGTCCTAGACCCTCCCACGATAGGAATCATCCTTTCTACATCCACTTTATCAAGGCCTTTCACCATTTGGTAGGTTTCAATAAGGTCTCCCCTCATTCTTTGGAATACCAGTGAATACAGGCCCAGAGCCATCAAATGCTCTTCATATGACAAGCCATTCAATCCTGGAATAATTTTCGTAAACCTCCTTTGAACCCTCTCCAGTTTCAGCACATATTTTCTAAGATAAGGGGAAAAATCTGTTCAAAATTCTCCGTGAGGCCTCATCAGTGCTTTATAAAGTTTCATCATTACATCCTTGCTTTTATATTCTGGTCCTCTTGAAATGAATGCTAACATTGCATTTGCCTTCCTCACCACTGATTCAACCTGCAAATTAACTCTTAGGGAATCCTGCATGAGAACTCCCAACTCCCTTTATGCTTCAGTTTTTTGTACTTTCTCTCCATTTAGAAAATATTCAACCGTTTCATTTCTTCTACCAAGTGCATGACAATATATTTCCCAACATTGTATTCCATCTGCCATTTCTTTGCCCATTCTCCTAATCTCTCTATGTCCTTTTGTAGCCTTTCTACTTCCTTAAAGCTACCTGCCCCTCCACCTATCTTCATATCATCTGCAAACTTTGCAACAAAGTCATCAATTCCATCATCCAAATCACTGACATATAATGTAAAAAGAATTGGTCCCAACACAGACTCCTGTGGAACACCAGTAGTCACTGGCTGCCAGTCAGAAAAGGCTCCATTTATTCCTACTGTTTCCCTTCTGCCAATCAGCCACTGCTTTATCCGTGCTAGAATATTCCCTGTAATACCATGGGCTCATAGCTGGTTAAGGAGCTTCAGGTGTGGAACCTTGTCAAATGCCTTCTGAAAATCCAAGTACATAACATCAACTGATTCTCCTTTGTCCCTCCTGCTTGTTACACCTTCAAAGAATTCCAACAGATTTGTCAGGCAAGATTTTCATGCTGACTATGGCCTGTTTTATCATGTGCCTCCAAATATCCGGAGACCTCACCCTTAATAATCAACTCCAACTTCTTCCCAACCACTGAGGTCAGATTAACTAGCCTAGAATTTCCTTTATTCTGCCTCTCTCCCTTCTTGAAGAGTGGAGTGACATTTGCAATTTTCTAGTCTTCTAAAACCATTCCAGAATCTAGTGATTTGTGAAAGATCATTACTAATGCTTTTCACAAATCTCTTCTGACACCTTTTTCAGAACTCTGGGGTGTACACCATCTGGTCCAGATGACTTATCTATCTTCAGACCTTTCCGTTTCCCAAGAATTTCTCTCTAACCCTAAGCTAAGATTCAATCAGAATGCTTTTCGGCAGAAGTGCACAACAGTAATGCAAATACTTGCTCTCCGTAGGATCATCGAGGAAGTCAGAAAGAACAACCTACCAGCCGTGCTTATTTACATCGATTTTTGCAAAGCATTTGACTCCATTCACCGAGGTAAAATGCTGAAGATCCTGAAATCTTACGGAGTAAGACCGTAAAGAATGATACCATTAAGAAAGTCTTTGACTATAAGTACCTTGGGTCAAGAATGATGAGTTTGGAGAAGGACATAAAGATTCGGAAGGCGCTGGCGTGGAGTGCTATGAACGACATGAAGGAAATCTGGAAGTCGAACCTGACCAGAGGGCTTAAAAAGAGGATCTTCATAGCAGTCATAGAGTCCATTCTCACGTATGGATGCGAGACGTGGACACTCACCAAGACAATGCGAAAGTCTCTAGATGGTTGCTATACATGAATGCTCTGGATGGCTCTTGACGTGAGTTGGCAACAGCACATGACGAACGTCGAGCGCTATAACGGCCTACCGATGTTCACCACTAAAATCAAGGTGAGAAGACTGCAAATAGCGGGACACTGTCTATGCCACCCCGAGCTACCTGCCAGCCTAGTCATCATATGGGACCCCAAACATGGGAAGATGAACCCTGGGCTATGGTCAACACGCTCCTAGAAGACAGCAGCACGGCTAATGTAGATGAACTGAACACACTGATGAGGGAGAGGGAGAAGTGGAGAGTCCATCATCGTGACCGACGCCGGCCCCCTAGGCCTGAGTCGACGTAGTAGTAGTTCTTTCTAGTTATGGCAACTTCACACACTTCATGCCCCCGACACCTGAAACTTCCACCATCCTGCTAATGTCTTCCACAGTGAAGATTGATGCAAAATACTTGTTCAGTTCATCAGCTATTTCATTGTCCCCCATTACTACCTCTCCAGCATTATTTTCCAGCAGTCTGATATCCACTCTTGACTCTCTTTTACACTTTATGGATCTGAAGAAACTTTTGGTATCCTCTTTGCTATTATTGGCTAGCTTACTTTTGTATTCCATCCTTACCTTCTTAATAACTTTTCTAGTTCCCTTCTGTTGGTTTTTAAAAGCTTCCCAATCCTCTAACTTCCCACTAATTTTTGCTCTATTATATGCCCTCTCTTTGGCTTTTACATTGGGTTTGACCTCTTGTTAGCCATGGTTGTGTCATCTTTTTTTAGAATACTTTTTCCTCTTTGGGATGTATATATCCTGTGTCTTCTGAATTGCTTCCAGAAATTCCAGCCATTGCTGCTCTGCCATCATCCCTGCCAGTGTTCTTTTCCAATCAATTTTGGCCAACTCTCTCCCATGGCTCTGTAATTCCATTTACTCCACTGTAATACTGATATATCTGACTTCATTTTCTCCTCAGATTTTAGGGTGAATTCGATCATATTGTGATCACTTTCCCCTAAAGGGTCTTTTACATTAACGTCTCTAATTCTGGTTCATTGCACCACCCCTAATCCAGAATAGTTAATCCTCTAGTGGGCTCAACAACTAGCAGCTCTACTGAGCCACCTGGTAGGCACTCTAGAAATTCCCCCTCCTGGAATCCAGCGCCAACCTGATTTTCCCAGTTTACCTTCATATTGAAGTCGTCCATGACTATTGTAACATTGCCCTTTTGGCATACATTTTCTACCTGCCATTGTAATTTGTAGGCCACATCTTTACTTCTGTTTAGGGGTGTATGTACAACTCTCATCAGGGTCTTTTTACCCTTGCAATTCCTTAGCTCTATCCACAATGATTCAACACTTTCCACCCTATGTCACCTCTTTCTATACAACGTATATTCTTGGACATTAAGCTCCCAGCTATAATCTTTCAGCCATGATTCAGTGATGCTGACAACATCATACCTGCCAATCTGTAAACTGTGCTGCAAGTTCATCTCCTTATTCCGTATACTGTGTGAATTCAGGTTCAGCTCCTTCAGTTCTGTATTCACCCTTTTTGATCGTGCCCCCCTTTTAAGTTGCAACTCTTCCTGTTGACTGCAATTTTGCGCTGTCAACTGCAATTTTGCCCTGTCAACAGCCTCCCTTCGCTACACATTGCCTCTGTTTGGAAACCAGCTACCTCAAGGTCATACTGTTTCCACAATTAATACTGTTGAGCGCTCTCCCACTCTTACTCTACCGTCTTGTTTGACATAGTTCTCAAAACTGTTCTCTCTTATGATCTTGTGTTTATCTGCCTTCTTGCTGTATGCTTCTATAATACTTGCCTCTATTATTCCATGTGAAAGGAAGTCCCACATTCTAACTACTCCCTGGACAAACAACATTTTCATGTATTCCAATTCAGCATTCTAACTATTTTATATTGATTACCCCTTGTTCTAGTAACACCTGTAATGAACACACTTACTCTAACTTAAGCTATCTGGAGCGGCACAGTAGCATAGTGGTTAGCACAGTGCTTTATGGTACAGCCAACCTGGGTTCAATTCCTGTTACTGCCTGTAAAAAGTTTTACGTTCTCCCTGTGACCGCATGGGTTTCCTCCAGGTGCTCTGGTTTCCTCCCACAGTCCAAAGACATACCAGTTGGCAAGTTAATTGGTCATTGTAAATTGTCCTGTGATTAGGCTAGGGTTAGATCAGGAGATTACTGGGCAGCGTGGCTTGAAGGCCTGGGAGGGCCTGTTCTGTGCTGTATCTCAATAAATAAACAAATAGAAAAAAATAAACAGATCATTACCAGTCTGCTCAACCCTTCTTGAGAGCTGCAAAGTCTCACATAACGGGCGAACTTTTTAAAACTTGTCTAATCCTCTATAGCAGCCTTTGAAGTGGCTGCTGGAGATATCACAGGTTCAGGAGTTGTATTTTGAGTCAAAAATGGGTGACGCTTTTCTCAAATGTTACTGGTGTGAATTGGATCATTAGGTGTTCAACCAGGACATTGAACTAGGGTAGTCAAATACAATCCAAATTACACCTGTGAGCCAGGGATGTTTCACTTTGCTCTACCTGTCTGTCTCTTCCTTCAGTTAGTCCTGACGAAGGGTCTCGGCCTGAAACGTCGACTGCACCTCTTCCTACGGATGCTGCCTGGCCTGCTGCGTTCACCAGCAACTTTGATGTGTGTTGTCTACCTGTCTGTGCTTGGCCGCTCAACCAGAAATCCTTTGAATGGCTTAGTCCTCAGAGTCCATATCATTTTCACTTCTGAATCCCTGATAAAAATCACAGCTTTGGAACTTCTTCTTTAACCCTTTACCTTTCCATCTATCACCTCCCAGCACTTCAACCCCCTCCCTCACCCATCTACCTTCTTGTTTTGCTTATCACCTGCCAGCATGTACTACTTTCCCTCCCCCCTCCTTATTCTGGATTCTTCCCCCTTCCTTTCCAATCCCGATGAAGGGTCCCAGTTTGAAACACTGACTGTTTAATCTGCTCCATCATTGCTGCCTGACCTGCTGAGTTCCTTCAGCATTTTGTGTGGCTTGCTCAAGATTTCCAGCATCTGCAGAATCTCTTGTGTGTATAGTTTTGAAGCTTCTCCTTCTGCTGGCTTCCATAGTATTTTGGGAAACAAGATGCCCTGGGAACCACGTTCATTGTAAGCCAATCCTGTTATACAGGACAGAAGGGCAGAGTGATTATCTTCCTCTCTAATTTGGAACTTCGTTGTTGTTGTAAAGTCATGGTCAACATCCAACACTGAATCAGACCCTTTGGCCAGCCAACCTGTACATACACCCAGAGGCCATTTTATTAGGCAAACCCTTACACCTGCTTGTTAATGTAAATATTTATTCAGCCAATCATATGGAGGCAATTCAATACATAAAAGCATGCAGACATGGTCAAGAGGTTCTGTTGTTGTCCATACCGTACATTGGAATGGTGAAGAAATGACTTTGGTTGTGGTGAAGAAATAAGTGACTTTGGCTGTGGAATGATCTTTGGTGCCATACAGGGTGATTTGAGTATCTCAGAAACTGCTGATCTCCTGGGATTTTTATGTACAACATACTCTGGAGTTTACAAAGAATAGTGCCAAAAACAAAAAAAAATCCAGCGAGTGGCTGTTCTGTGGGTGAAAGCACCTTGTTAATGAGAGAGGTCGGAGATGAATGGCCAGAGTGGTTCAAGCTGACAGGAAGGGGACAGCAACTTAAATAACCACATCTTACAACAGTGGTGTGCAGAAGGGCACCTCTGAATGCACAACACATTGATCCTTGAAGTGGATGGGCTACAGCAGCAGAAGACCACAAACATACACTCACTGGCCACTTTATTAGATACTTCCTGTACCTAATAAAGTGGCCAGTAAATGTACATATTCTAATTCCATTTACCAAATGCTTCTTAAATGTCCTGAGAGTACTTGCTTCCACCTCATTCTCAGGTAGTTAATTTCAGACTGCAGCATTCATTTGGTGATAAAATTTTTCTTTGTATCCACTTAAAAACTCTTAATCCTTGCCTTAAATGTTTTTATTTACTTATTTAGAGAGACTGCATGGAACAGGCACTTCCAGTCCTTTGAGCCATGCCACTAGCAATCCACCGAATTGTCCCTAGCCTAATCACGGCACAACTTACAATGAACGACCAGTTGACCTACAAACCCAGCTGTCCTTCCACTCTGGAAAGACTGGAGCACCCAGAGTAAACCCATGGAGGACATACAAATTCATTACTGAGGACACCCGGACTGATCTCTGAACTCCAACGTCCTGAGCATCGTGCTAACCTCTAGTCTCGGACACCCCTGACAGTGGAGCTTTTTAAAACTATCTACCCTAATTATGCTTCTCATAATTTTGTACACTTCTATATGATGCTCCCACAACCTCCTCCACTGCAAGGAAAACATCCTATCCAGTCTTTCACCATTACTGAATCATTCCATCCCAGGGAACACCGTCGTGAATCTCATCTGCTCCTGCACCGTTTCAATCATATTCTATCCTGTGGGATGGCAATCAGTACTGTGCACAATGTTCCAGCCATGGCTTAACCAACGTTTTATGAAGTTGAGCAAGGATCTTGCTACTGCTCTTCTGTATATGCTGGCTAATAAATGTAAGCATCCCCTTTGGATATATTCTTCAAGATTGCTTTGTTCTTTGATATTCCTTAGGGCCCTATGATTCATGACCCATCTTTACTTGACCTCCCAAATGTATCACCTCACAAATATGAGGATTAAATTTAATTTGCCATTGTCCTGCCCAGTTTACCAGCCAAACTATATCCTCTGTAGTCTAAAACTAGTCTCATCACCGTGAGCAACTAATGCAATGTGTGTTCTCTTGTAACAGGGAAATAAAGAGCTAAAAAGAATACGATTAGTTTTATTTGTCACATGTACATTGAAACAAACAGTGAAATGTGTCATTTTGTATCAAATCAAATTAGAAGGTTTGTACTGGGCAGCCTGCGAGTGTCACCATGCTTCCGGCACCAATATAACATGCCCACAACTCACTAACCCCAACAATACATGTTTGAAAGGAAGAAGGAAACTAGAGTACCTGCAGGAACCATCAGTCACAGGGAGAATGTACAAATTCCGTCCAGGTAGTGGCGTAAATCAAACCCCAGTCCTATGCCTCCCCCCACCCACTGAGCTATTAGTGGTTAATAAGAAGGCTGGAGGCAATATCTGGTCCTTAAACAAAATAAGGAGAAGAGATGGTGGGAGAATATTTTGATGAGAGTCCCTCGAATGTGAATTGCAGGAGTGTTGGCAAGAGGTGCAGGTTGTGCACTTGAGAACAAGTGAGTGGAGCCAGCTGTTTGTGAAGGCAACAAGCAAAAAAAGGAATATGTACAAGAGATGATTTTGCAGCCAGAAGAAATGGAGGTGATGGTGCACAGAATGGTTGTTTGTTGACTAGAGTAGAATAGATGTGATGGAGTGAGTGAGGGGAGTGTGAGAATTGCTGTATCCTGCAGCATTCAGCCAAGGTCCTCGGAGAGAACATTTTGATGCCAACCTTTTCTACTGCTTTGACTCAGTGGTTTCTGCTGATGTTGTGTGTGTCATCTTGCTACTTTGTGATACTGGTTGCTTCCCTCCTGGGCTGTAGCGTGTACTTTTAGAGAGGTACCAGAAACCATAAAGTATTTTTTCTTCTCTTTGCAGCAGAATTAGGGAGGTCAAAGGTGCATCTCCAATTCAGAGACACATCCGTACCATGGATGGGCTCAGGATTCCCACCTGGATTTGTACAACGTTAACAGAGATTTGATAGGCAGATGTCCCAGCCAGATCCCCAGTCCCACTATAATGAGATCTGATTAATGTTTTCAAGGAAGACATTGTTGCTCTTTGCACAGATGTAGCCTGTTCCCATTTTTAAAATTTTATTTCATATTTCCAATATCTGCAGTATTCTACTAAAGAAGCGCAGTTGTTAAAATTCACTGTATTTCAGGCCCATGAGTCTATTAACATTTGAAACTTCACACTCCCTCAGCTAACTACCCATCTTGCACCATTCTTGTGCTATGTTGAGTTTAACTTGCATCATTTGTAGAAATGCCCTTCTTTTGTCCAGATATACAAGGGATAAGGCCTGCCTTCTAACACCATTGTATGGTTTCTATATGTTGGACTTTAGCAATCCCTTTGACAAAATTCCACTTGGTCTGCTGGTCTGGAAACCTAGAAACATAGAAAACCTACAGCACAATGCTGTGCTGAACATGTACTTAGTTTAGAAATTACCTAGGGTTACCTATAGCCCTCTATTTTTCTAAGCTCCATGCATCTGTCCAGGGGTCTCTTAAAAAACCCTATCGTATCCGCCACCACCACTGTCACCGGCAGCCCATTCCACGCACTCATCACTCTCTGCACAAAAAACTTACCCCTGACATCTCCTTTGTACCTACTTCCAAGCTTCTTAAAACTGTGCCCTCTTGTGTTAGCCATTAGGTTCCAATAATTCCAGGGAGAGCTTGTTAGGGAGATTCAAAATTGGCTTAGAGGTAGGAAGTAGAGGGTGGCGTTTGAAAGTTGTTTCTTGAAGGGGAGACTAGTGACATACGGTATACCACAGGAGTTGGTGTTGAAGCCCTTGTTATTCTTATAAATGATTTGGATACAAATGCACAAGGCTTGATTAATAAATTTGCAGATGACACAAAATTAAGAAGTGTTGTTGACAGCGAAGAAAATTATTGTAGATTACAGGGGGGATCTTGATCAGTTAAGGAAGTGGGCCAAGGAGTAACAAATCGAGTTCAATGCAGCTAGGTGTGAGGTGATGCATTTTGGAAAGTCAAAACACTGCAGGACTTATTCTATGAGTGGTAAGGCACCGGGGAGTGTAATGGAACAGAAGAACCTAGGATTACAAGTATATAGCTCTTTGAAAGTGGCGTCACAGATAGACAGGTGGTGAAAATGGGCTATTAATACACTGGCCTTCAGGAGACCGAGTATACAGTAGGAGTTGGGATGTTACGTTGCAGATGTTGGTGAGGCTGCACTTGATGTACTGTGTACAGTTCTGGTCACCCTGTTATAGGAAAGATGTAATTAAACTGGAAAGAGTGTAGAAAAGTTCTACAAAGTATTTGCCAGGACTAGAAGGCCTGAATTATAGGGAGAGGCTAGACATGCTAGGTCAAGATTTAAGCTGGCAGGGGGAGAATTTGAAAGGAACCCAGGGGGCAACTTTTTCATGCAGAGGGCAATAGAGATATGAAATAAGTTGCCAGAGTTGTCAGTGGAATTATTTAAGAAGCCCTTGGATACAAGAAGCTCTTTTGAATTTGGCGGATGCACATGAAAAAATATTAATTGGAGGAGACTTTAATTTTTGCTTAGACCCAGTCTTAGATAGATCAACCAAGGCTGTTATAAAATCGAAGGTAGTAAATTTAACTTTATCATTGATGAAAGATTTAAATTTGATTGATATATGGAGAAGAATCAATCCTAAAGAAAGAGACTATTCGTTCTATTCCCATAGACATAAAACTTACTCAAGGATAGATTTTTTTCTATTATCAATGCATATTCAACACAGAGTGAAAAATATGGAATATAAAGCAAGAATATTATCAGATCATTCTCCTTTATTAATGACAATAATAATGGCTGATAAGGAAGAAGTGGCTTATAGATGGAGATTTAATTCAACATTATTAAAACGTCAAGATTTTTGTGATTTTATGAAAAAGCAGATTCAATTTTTTTTGGATACAAATTTTCATTCAGTGGATGATAAATTTATATTATGGGATGCGATGAAAGCATATCTTAGGGGCCAGATAATAAGTTATACGTCTAAAATTAAGAAAATATATATGGCAGAACTAGATCAATTGGAAAAAGAGATTACAAAAATAGAAAAAGAATCTCAAAGATATATGTCAGAAGAAAAACGAAGGCAACTTGTCAATAAGAAGTTACAATATAATACGCTTCAGACATATAGAATGGAAAAAGCAATTATAAGAACTAAACAAAGGTATTATGAGTTAGGTGAGAGAGCACATAAAATTCTTGCCTGGCAGTTGAAAACAGAACAAGCTTCCAAAACAATAAATGCAATTAGAACAAGGGCAAATAAAATATCTTATAAACCTCTTGAAGTAAATGAAACCTTTAAAAATTTCTATTCTGAATTATATCAATCAGAATCTCAAAATGATGTTAATGAGATAGAAAGGTTTTTATCACAAATATCTCTTCCAAAATTGAATTTGGAAGAACAGAAGGGATTAGATATGCCTTTTACATTAAAAGAAGTTGAAGAAGCTTTAGGATCACTCCAAAGTAATAAATCTCCAGGAGAAGATGGTTTTCCACCTGAATTTTATAAAAAATTTAAAGATTTATTATTTCCTCTCTTTATGGAACTAATACATCAAGCAGAAAAAATACATAAACTTCCAGAATCTTTTTCAACAGCGATTGTAATAGTATTGCCAAAAAAAGACAGAGATCCTATGAAACCAACATCATACAGGCCTATTTCTTTATTGAATACGGATTATAAAATAATAGCAAAAATTTTATCGAATAGATTATCTAAATATTTACCAAAATTAATACATATGGATCAAACAGGATTTATTAAAAATAGACAATTGGCAGATAATGTAACCCGGCTACTCAGTATAATTCATTTGGCACAAAAAAGGGACGAGAAGAGTATAGTAGTAGCCTTGGATGCAGAAAAAGCACTTGATAGATTAGAATGGGATTTTTTATTTAAAGTATTAGAAAAAAATGGGTTAGGAGCATCTTTTATAAATTGGATTAAAACTTTAAATTCTAACCCTAAGGCTAAAGTAGTGACAAACTCTCAAATTTCAACATCATTCCAGTTAAAAAGGTCAACTAGACAAGGTTGTCCATTATCACCTGCTTTATTTGTACTGGCGATAGAGCCATTAGCAGAACTAATCAGAATTGATCCAGATATTATGGGTTTTAGAGTTAATCAGGAGGAATATAAAATTAATCTTTTTGCCGATGATGTTTTGATCTACTTAACAAACCCACAACATTCGTTACATAAATTATCTTCTAGATTGGATGAATATGGGAAGGTATCAGGTTACAAAATAAATTGGGATAAAAGTGAAATTTTACCTCTTACTAAAGGAGACTATAGTCAATGTCGATTAGTAACCCAATTTAGATGGCCGGTAAATGGTATAAAGTATTTAGGTATAAGACTTGATAATGATGTAAGGAATTTATATAAATTTAATTATTTACCACTATTGAAAAAAATTCAAGAAGATCTTGACAAATGGATGATACTACCAATAACATTAGTAGGTAGAGTCAATGTTGTAAAAAGGAATATATTTCCTAGATTGCAGTATTTGTTTCAAACATTACCAATACAATTGCCACAGAAATTTTTTCAAGAGTTAAATAACTGTGTGAGAAAATTTCTTTGGAAAGGTAAAATGTCAAGAATATCATTGGAAAAATTGACATGTAAATTTGGGTTAGGAGGGTTACAACTTCCAAACTTTAAAAGCTATTATAAAGCAAATCAACTTAGATTTATTGCATCTTTCTTCGATGATCGAAAACCAGCATGGATTAAAATAGAATTAGATAAGATAGGAGAAAATAGACCTGAAGATTTTATATATAACTGGGAATCTAAATAGATACGGGAAAAGAAAGAATCTCCTATATTAACACATTTGATTGATCTATGGAATAAGATAAATGTTGATAATGAAACACAGAAATCTCTATTAGCAAGGAGACCTTTGTTCCAAAACAGACTTATTCCTTTTACAATGGACAATCAACTTTTATATAATTGGTACCAAAAAGGGATTAAATTTATAGGAGATTGTTTTGAACGAGGTATATTGATGTCATTTGAACAATTAAAGGATAAATATAAAATATCAAATAATACTTTCTTTTGTTACCTTCAATTAAGGGCTTACTTAAAAGGTAAGCTGGGTCAAACAATGTTTTTGCCAAAACCTAATGAAATTGAAATTTTAATTCAAAAAGGGAAAATTAAAAAATTTATTTCTTGTATGTATAATTTGATTCAAGAACAGACAATTAAACAAGGAACCCATAAGTCAAAGCAAAAATGGGAAACAGATCTGAATGTTAATATTGATGAAACAAATTGGTCAAGACTCTGTCTTGACAGTATGACAAATACAATAAATGTTCAACTTAGATTAGTACAATATAATTTTTTACACCAATTATATATTACACCACAAAAAATAAATAGATTAAATTCAAATCTATCAGATAAATGCTTTTGGTGTAATCAAGAAATTGGTACTTTTTTACATTCTACTTGGTCTTGTTTTAAAATTCAACCCTTTTGGATAAATTTAAGAGTCTTATTGGAACAAATTACTGGAACTCAACTTCCACATAACCCTGTATTATTTCTATTAGGTGATATTGAAGGGATTAAGCTGAAACTTAAATTGAATAAATATCAGAAAGAATTTATAAAAATTGCATTGGCGGTAGCTAAGAAGACTAGAGCAGTTACTTGGAAATCTGATTCGTATTTAAGTATGGATCGTTGGAATAATGAAATGGCTAGTTCTATTCCACTCGAAAAAATTACTTATAATTTAAGAGATAAATATGTAACATTTTTGAATATTTGGCGCCCTTATTTACAAAAGATAGGATGGCATATTTAAGTGCTCCGATAAAGATCTTGGTCCCTTGGGGGAAAGTAACGAATAATTATACCAAATTTATTTTGAATCCCATAGAGCATGTGGAAACCTTCCAATATCCAGGCGGCTCTTTTTTTTTCTTTTCTTTCTTTTTAGGTAGGACTATATATGGGGGGGGAGGGTTAAGGGGAGGGGGGAGGGTAGATTTTATCTTTTCATGTATTCTTTTTGAAAACTCAATAAAAATTATATTACAAAGAAAAAGAAGCCCTTGGAGAGGTACAATAGGAAACGGGGCTACAGATATGGGCTGAATGCTAGAAATTAGGACCAGCTGAGTAGGTGCCATGGTCAGTATGGAGTTGTCGGCCCAAATTCATACTGTATTGCTCTATGACTCAATGATTCTATAATTGCATGAACCCAGTAGATTGTATGTAGTCAACACCAACTTGCATTCAAACAAAAAGGGCAGAAAACAGTAAATCTTGGTGAATGATTGTTTTTTCAGACTGGAGATTGGTAGGCAGTTCTGTTCCCCAAGTGTTAGTACTAGGAAAACTTTGATTTTGATATTTATAAAAGAAACTGCATACTGGAGTACAAACTAAAATCCTATGCAATTATTGTGGTACCAAAACATAGATGTGTGACAGACAGTGATGATAATTTCAATCAATTGTAATTGAGCAAAGGTAGCCCAGCAAATAAGGGTGAGTGGAATTTAATTGCAATGTGTGAGATGATGTACGTCAGCAGAGGGGATGGAGAAAAATCAATATATCAGACCTTGGGCTTTGTTAATAGAACAACTGAGTAGAAAAACAGGAAAGTTATATTTATAAAGGTCCAATTGGACAACTGTTAGAGTATCGTATCTGGATCTGACCACTACATTTAAAGAAAAGGTGAAAGTCCTTAAGAGGGTCCAAATAGACTGACTAGAATGATTCTAGGGATGAGGGATTCTGGCTAGATGGTCTAGGCTGGAAAAGCTGGGATTTGCAAGGAAATCTGGAAAATAAGATACACTTGGACAGTGTAGATAAAAGCTGTTGCAATGAGGTGATGGTCCTTAAGATGCAGAATTAAGACTTTGGCCGGGCGACATAGAGTTTACGTAGAGGTCTTTACTATGCAGTGAATGGTAGTGACCTGGAACTCACTGCCTATAGGGTGGAAAAAGCAGAGATGATCAATAAATTCAGACAAAATTAGACCTTAAATTCACAGGGTTATAAGATCGAAAGAATGAATGCATCTGATGAGATAGATCTACAGAGTGCCATCATTGAATTGATGGGGCAAATTGCCTCATTCTGTATCATAATGGCTCAATTATCTGGGCAGTGGGTGTGACAGCTTTGTTTAAAAGGGCTTGGGCAGATTATGTGTCACAAACATATGGATTACTTTGTAAATACTTATCAGTCAACTTAAATGAAGCACCGTTTCAGGCTGACAAATAGATGAATTCAAATGACGCTCTCAAGGCACGATCTGTAAGTGTGCATGTTATCATACCATAATAAAATAAAACTCACCCTTTGTTCCATTCATGTTGATTACCAATGACGTCTAATCCCCAGCAGATAACCAAAAGAAAGACAGCTGAGGAGTGAAAGGAGCATTCAGTGTGTGGGGGCAGTAGATGCAATAGGCCTTTGGAAATTGGAAATTAATTTTCTATTTTTCATTTCAGCCTCAGTTATCAGCACTTCATGTAGCTATCAAAACTTAAATTTTCCAGAATATTACTCAAATATAGTATTTATGCCTTTTGATATTATATTGCTCAAGCTCTGACTGGCTATATATTCATTAAAGGTTAGTTCATTTTTTAAAACTGCTTTTGAAAATACTTAACAGGATAGTGGAATATTACTAAGCTGAAAGGTAAAATTTTAAGTGCATAGCACTTAGGTGAATTTATAGCCTCTCGTTACAGAAGCAATGAAACACAGACATGTAACATACTAGCTCTGCTGCAAGCCCAGTTCAATTCCCCTGCATTAACTTCAAATAGTCAAGCTGAGCAATGTTACGCAATTTTATCTTTTTATTGGTAACAATCAAATCAAATATTTGCTTTTCTTATGAAATAATAAGGTTGGAAAAACATTAAATGGGAATAAATTGCTTTGTTCGTATTTTTATTCCAGATGCCATAGTTTAGTGTAAAATTAAGTGTCAATAGCATTTTATGCAGATGATCTCATTAATTTTTTTGATGTATCGTCATTGTGAGGAACTGAGCTTGTTTCAAGTGATTGATACTGAAAAAGGTTAGCACAAAATGGTGTGATAGAAAAGACTCCTCCCTCATCATGATTCACATTAATCGCTCCTTGTTAAACGATCTATTGTGGTCTTAATCTCTTTTGACAATGATTCTGCATCAGAAGTTATCCTAATTTCCCTCTCATACGTATACTCAGACAAAAAGTTGATGTGACACATTAGTACTGACAGGGACTTCTGTTTGATGGTTTCCTGTATTCCATGCGCTTAATTCACTTGGTGCAAGAATTTGATGAAGTTATGGAACATGGTGAAATGTAAAGCAGTAGACATTAGAATAAAAATATTACAACTAGAAAATCTATTTACTTACCTGTCTATCTACCTAGCTATTCACTTATTGAGATATTGCGTGGAATGGTTCCTTCCGGTGATTTGAGCCACTCTGTTCAGCAAGGTCTGATTTAACCCTAGCCTAATTATGCGTCAATTTACAATGACCAACTAACCTACCAACCGGTATGTCCTTGGTCTGTGGGAAGGAACTGAAGCACTCTGAGGCAGTCCACGTGTTCAGGGAGAGAATGTCCAAACTCCTTATGGCCAGTGGCACGAAATGAACCCGGGTCGCTTGTGGTGATCGTGCTACCCCAAATTTTTCAACCAAAGGGGATACTTCACATTTTTCTGCATTCTTGCTCGCTCACTTAACCATCTATATTCTTGAAGAATACAATTGGCTTGAGTCAAAGTTAGATATAAAGTGGATTCCGATTAATTGGGACACATTGGGACCAGTATATTTTGGTTGGAGGAATAACACCTTATATTCTGTCTGGGTAGCCTCCAACCTGATGGCATGAATATTGATTTCTCAAATTTTTCAGTAATGCCCACCTCTTCCCCCCGACTTCTTGCTCATTTCCCATCCCCTTTTCCATCTCTCCTTATCTCCTTGCCCGGCCATCACCTCCCTCTGGTGCTCCTCCCCCCTCTTCTTTCTCCCATGGCCTTCTGTCCTCTTCTATCAGACTCCCCCTTCTCCAGCCCTGTATCTTTTACACCAATCAACTTCCCAGCTCTTTACTTCATCCCTTCAGGTTTTACCTATCACTCTCTCCTCCTCCACTTTTTAAATCTACTTCTCAGCTTCTTTTCTCCAGTCCTGCCAAAGGGTCTCAGCCCGAAACAGCGACTGTCCTCTTTTCCAAGAATGCTGCCTGGCCTGTTGAGTTCCTCCAGCATTTTGCATGTTATTAATTTCAAACTTTCTGCATAATCACTCAAAGAGTTGAACTGCACGTGCATGTAACGAGAGCTGTATAACTCATCTCCTTCTACCTTAGGCCAAGAACTTATCAATCACCCCTGCTGTGGACCACTTTCTGGAGGTCCAAGACGCCGACTTCTACAAAGAAGGGATCTGTACGCTCCACGACCGCTGGACTGTGTGTGTAAACGTAGGAAAAATAAATGTGCTAGGTTTTCTAAAACTGACTCCTTCTACCGTAGGCCACAAGCTTATCTATCACCCCTTGTACTATAACAGTGCAGCATCATGGTAACTATTCCTGAACCCTGGTTTTTTTTACTTCACATGTAATCAGTAATTTTATTTTAAATTCCCCCAACTATCAAGGTGGAAGATCTAACTACTGGTGCAAACCTGGTAAAAGGGGTATTTGTTCTTCTGAGTTTGACCATGTCAATGAAATTTGATGGCTGTGAGGAGGAAAGAAAAAATTAAGTTCCATTTTAACAATTATTTGTATTTGTATTAATGTTTGCAAATATTTAAGATTTTTCATTATTTTTGCTGGTATTATTTCTTTGAGACGTTATATTTTTAAATTTATTTATTGACATACAGCTCAGAGTAGGCTCTTCACGTCGCACCGCCCAGTAATCCCCTGATTTAATCCTGGCCTAGTCACGGGACAATTTCATAATTGCCTAATTAACCTACCAGCCTGTAGGTCTTTAGAATGTGGGAGGAAACTGGAGCACCCGGAGGAAACCATGCAGTCACAGGGAGAATGTACAAATTCTTTACAGGCAGCTATGGGAATTGAAGCCGGGTCGCTGGTACTGTAAAGCATAGCGTTAACCACTTCACTACCATGCCGCTCTGATTTATAATTAAAAGTATTCTATTTTCAATAGTTCTATAAAGTTTTTGACTATCAAAAGCATCAAAACTGAAAAACTTTGTTCTTGGCTGGCAGGTTTATACTCTAGGTAAGTGTGCAACGTTGATGTAGTTCAGCGGTGATCTGGGCCATATGATATACAGACAGCAAGCGAAGTAATAATGCACAAATTCAGTCCTTTTTTCAAGAGTGAAATTAGAAATGAATGCAACTCTTTAGGGTTGCACTCTTTCCGAAGTGCTTCAATACTGGCTCATCAAGGAAGCAAAAGTAGGTAGTCATCAGGTTATAGTGGCAATTGTATAGGATGAGAGGGCTTCTAGGACAATCAGTAAAATCTTAACTGGGCCTGTATCCCATTCCTTGTGAAACCAGAACTCCAGTCAGTTCCTATCTCAAATGGTCATCAAATCATATTTATGTCACTATGTCCTGATTGCTATATTGAAGAAGATCAAGTACCTTAATTAGACAAGTGTATTGGTCATCTGGTGGTAAACTCCTCCAAAATGGTGTTACCTGCACTATCTGAACTGATGGGGCAATAAGTTCTCACTTTCCTTCCAAGCCAGGTGAGGTGAATCAAAACTGACACCAATGACGTTCAATCAATCAAATATCCTGAATTGCAGATCTCGCTTTCTGGGAAAAGCAAGGGGTGGTTGTTGTGAGCATCGACAATTCCTTTCTCTGGCAAACAACACAGCAACCACCTCGTTACCATATTCGAGGGTGGTAATTTGATTGTTGTCAGCAACATTTTCTGTGCTAATCTGCATTGAGTGAAACAAGGGAAACTGAACTAGCTGGCAGTCATTAACAGTAGTGTTCCTGATGGATTGCAATCGCCAGCCACACTGTTCTTCAGATCTTCAGCCAAAATTATTGTGGTTTTGGTTGGCTGGAATTACAGAGGATGTGTAATATCTTCTAGAGCACAGGTAGTGGGGAATCCTCACTGGAGCCCACATTTTCCTGTTATGCAACAATTATTATAAAATGGATACCTTAAAAGCTATGCTGAGAATATGCTTCAAATACAGTGTTGGAGAGCATCATAAAGCACTGAGATCACACATGAAATTTGAAGGCTGGTGCTTTAAATGATTCTGCACACAAGGATATAACACAGCAATGCTATTTATATGGAAACATTAAGAGGGAATTCTTGTCTTGAAGATCAGAACATCGCATCATCTTCTAAACCATTTCTACTAAATTATTAAACTCCACTTTATTTTCTGAAGTTACTTCCTCATATCTTTACATTGCCCAGGAATTTGTTAGGGATTACCACTACCTGTCTTCTCTGCAATAATCTGTGTGACCAATTCTATCTAAGTTTCATCCAGTCGCACACATTTATTAGGCAGTGAAAGAACTAAATCCAAAATGGCAAAATCAAAACATTTACTGTGATGTGTTTTATTAATGTCTGCCAGTAAAAGAAATCTGTAGGAAAGCTTTCAATATTTTCTCTTATTATAAAAGAGGCACTAATAATTGACTTACTTATTCTTATCAAAGTACTAAGCAGAGGAAAATATGAGGGGTAAAATAATTTCAGCCTGTTTTGGGTCTGAAATGCGTGACAAACATGGAGTGTGCTCTCCAGTCCTGACGACTGAATTTGAATTAGGGTTAGTGTTATTCAAGTGAACTGCTTGTGAGCTTCAAGCCTCCACCAGCAGCTCCACTTGCTTTACCAGTAGATGGCTGTATATGATTCACTGGGATGGTAGTGGGTGGGCAGAACAGGGTGGAAGTAGTGTTGTCCAGGTTGGGCTGAGGGATCCAAAAAAGTGGTCAACTGAAGAGGATGCTAAATGATCAGGAGAAGCAACCTTGCGTCTCTGTTACCTTCATACGAATAGTTTTAAATTGTTTTAAAATGTATTTGTTGTACACTAACCTTGAGATAACAGCTGAGGAAGTTTGTGTAGATTGAGTCAATGCTCATTTTGCCCTGTGCAGTAAGCTGGACAGTAAGGTTCCTGAAATAAGTGTGTGTATCATTTGGATAGTGATCTATCACCTTGCTGGGTTGGTCTCAAGGGCAGCTGAAAAATCACTTAACCAACTTTATGTCAAATGTCTCTTAGCCATTCTTAGGAAGTTGTCCTTTTCATATTCAAAGATTGCTGGCAGACAACCAGTGCAAAAAGCTCCAATTTCTGCTATATTTCTGGACTGTGTTCGTTGCCAGATTTTACAGACTGAACCAACTTGAGTCATGATTAATTCTTAAAACTTAATTCCTTCAGTCATCAAAAGGTTGTGACAAGAGATGAGAACTTACCTGGTGCAGTAAGCAAAAGGAGTAGAAGACAAAATCTCAGTATCAACAATTATGTTCGGTGGCTGGGGTTTTAGTCCTGTCTGATGTGACGAATTCTTGTCAAATCTCAGCAATTTTACCTCAGGGGACAGAATGCACTCTACCTTCATTAGTTTTGTCAAGGAGATGAATGATGAAACTATATTAACCACACACGTAAAAATGATTTAAATCTTCCTTCTGTGGCAGGGACAAAATCAAATGGCAAGAGATCCAATAATGGAAGCAATGCAGTGTTGTAAGGTTGCATTTGATAAAGGTAGCTCAGCATTTGTCTGTCAGGGCAATAAAAATATTGTTTGAGGGAATTTTGTTCACTAAGTTGTCCGTAGTTCCACACTAGTCAAATAAATTAAGATATTTGATACTAAAATGAACTTGTTTGTAGGTAGTTTGCTGAGTCTGGAGGTTAGGTCGCAAACGTTTCATCACCTGTTGAGGTGACACCATCAGTGAGCAATTGAGTGTTATTTCTGCAGAAATCACTAAGCTATCTGGTTGGCTGGGACCCAGCAAAGACTAGTGGCCAGTGCATCAGCCAAACGATCAGAACAATAAGTCAGACCAATATAAACATGAGCATGCCACAGAAACAACACTCAATTGCGCACTGATGATGTCACCTCGACTGGTGATGAAACGTTTGCGACCTAACTTCCAGGCTTGGTGAACAACCCTACAAACAGGTTTATTTTAATGTCAAATATCTTAATTTACTTGCTAAGTTGCTTAACACCTCATTTAGTCCCAATAACTACAATGGTACTGAATCTGGTAGAATTCAGGACTTGTCACAAATGTGATGCTTTTTCCATCGCTTGTGCTTCTCATCGGTACCACCTGAATCAAATTGCTGCCAGATCTTACAGGGCTGCAGTGAATTCTCTTCACTAATATAAAACTAATTGTGATCATTGTGATGACTGGCTTGTTCTCTTGTTCCTGTGCAGCTGAGGACTTCCTAGCTGATGGTCTGCACTATGCATTCGACAATGTTACTCCGAAAGGAACATCAGAATTAAGGAAATGATGTGTACCATTCATTTTTTGCTTAACAAACAAAAAAAGCAAGTTGGGAAATGGAAATGCTCACTGCAGTATTCTTAAGATTTATTTTTCAATCAGAAGTACACTCCTCGGGGATTAGGGCACAACAGGTAACTTCTGCTGACTGTTCAAACAGTTACTGTCTTTGGAGATTTAAACATATGCTATGCAAGTGGTCTGTGTTCCTCAATTGGATTCTGAATGCCACAGTTAGAAGTGCCAGTGAAAAGTATTATTGCATTTATCTTCTAGATTTCCAACAATGTTAAGAATCCAGATGGAGCAGCTGTGAGCATCAATCAGACTGAAATGTGCAGTTATTTCTCAAGTTGCCATTACATTGCTGTGGAGGATTCACTCCCTGGATTGGATTTCGAATTTTCATTGAGCTATAAATAACAGCCGCACACTCTTCCATTTGCCAACAAATTTCCTCTGTACAGACCCTAATAACATTATTTCATAACTGTTTCATATAATCTTTAGTGTCTGATCGCTTTCTTCAAGATTTGTACACTTGATTTCACTGATGTACTAGCTACTAGTCAAGGTAAGAATTTTTATCTGACAGGCACATTTCCCAAGTCAACAAAGAAAATTTTAGAATATAATTTTGGATTGCCTAAGATAAAGCCACCAGCAGCAATATTAGTACCATTTTCATAATGCATGTATAACCTGACTTGTCATTATTTCTTCAAATAATGTCTGGAAGCTAGCAAAAACTGACCGGCTGTGTTAGTTGCTCAAAAGTTGGCCCAAACCCACAAAGAACTGATAAAGTAGTAGGGCTCAAGTAGGTGTCTGTATGCTTTCCTCATGACTGTGTATGTTGTTCCTCCAGGTGCTCCAGTTTCCTCCCATGTTCCCAAGACATACAGGTTAGTTGGTTAATTGGTCATTATAAGTTCTCTTGTGATTAAGCTAGGGTTAATTAAGTGGGCAGCTCATTGGTGTATCTTTAAATAGCTAAATAAATAGATATATCAGTCATCATTCTCATCGCACTCACTGTGATTGCCAACAAAAACTTTCAGCATTAGTCCAAATAGAAAATGCAGAGTTCTGGAATGTTCCATTTTCAAACATTCCAGGTAGGCTCACACCACTGAGAACATTTAGGTGAGCTTTCATCCCAGAAAATGGGGGACAGGAATTACGATTGATTGCCATAACTGGGTGAGTCCAGAACCAGAGGCCACAGTTTAAGAATAAGGGGTAGGCCATTTAGAACGGAGTTGAGGAAAAGCTTTTTCACCCGGAGAGTGGTGGATATGTGGAATGCTCTGCCCCAGAAGGCAGTGGAGGCCAAGTCTCTGGATGCTTTCAAGAAAGAGATGGATAGAGCTCTTAAAGATACTGGAATCAAAGGTTATGGGGATAAGGCAGGAACTGAATACTGATTGTGGATGATCAGCCATGATCACAGTGAATGGCGGTGCTGGCTTGAAGGGCCAAATGGCCTACTCCTGCACCTATTGTCTATTGTCTATTGTCTAACTGGAAAAAGGTGACAACAGCCATTGTTCTGACTGCTATCAACTGGCTTGTAAAAACTGGCTACTCCAGAATATAAGGTGTTGCTCCTCCACCCTGAGAGTGGCCTTATAGTGGCAAAAGTGAGGGCCATGGATGGACATGTCAGAACAGGACTGAGGGTAGGAATTAAAATGGTTGGCCGCAGGAAATTCTGCTTTTGGCAGATAAAGTGGAGGTGTAGCTTGCAGGGATATGTGCCAGGAGGGAGATTAATGGGGAGGGTCGAATAAACAAGGGAATTACGATCCCTGCAGAAAGAGGAGGTAAAGATGCGTTTGGTGGTAGGATCCTGCTGAAGATGGCAGCAGTTGCGGAGAATGATGAGTTGGATGCAGAGGCTCATAGGGAGGTAGGTGAGGACAGGAGGAACTCTGTCCCTGTTATGGCAGAAGGAAGATGGGGAGAGTGCTGATGTCCTGGAAGGGAAAGCATCAACCTAGGAACAGATGTAGTGTAGACAAAGGAACTGAGAAAAGGGGACATTTTTACACGGGACAGGGTGGGAGAAGGTATAGCTAAGATAGCTGTGGTAATCAGTATATTCATAAAGGATGTCGGTAGATAGTTTGTCTTCAAATATAGAGGCAGGGAGTTTAAGAAAGCAGAGAGAGGTGTCAGAATTGGACCAAGTGAATTTAAGGACAGGGTGGAAGTTAGAGATAAATTGAGTTTGGAGAAGTGGGATGAGCCGAAGGAGACTGTTGAGTGTGAAGACCAGTACTGCCGGATGGTGGAGGGGAACTGGTTGAGTCTGTTGTCCAGAAAGAAGCGGAGAGCTTTAAGGACTTCATGATGGGGGATAGTGTATAGGGACAGGATATGCATGGTGAAAATGAGGCGGTCAGAGCCAGGGAATTGAAAATAGTTGTGAGATTGAGGGCATGTGAAGTGTCGCAGTTGTAGGTGGGGAGGGATTGAATTATGGGGGATAGAATGGAGTCCACTTAGGCAGACAAGAGTTCAGTGGGGAGAGACAGTGGACCTGCCTAGATAGTCAGGTTTGTGGATCTTGGATAGGAGACAAACTGTGTGGGATTAGGGAACTATGAGTTTGGTAGCATTGGATGGGAATTCTCCAGAGTTGAAGAGGTTAGTGATGGTGTCAGAGACAATTTTCTGATGGTGCTGAGTGGGGTCCTTTTCAAGGGGTAAGTAAGAGGAGGTGTCTGAGAGTTACCACATGGCCACAGCAAGGTAGAGGTGAGCACACCACATTACAATGGCACCCCTTTTGTCTGTGGGTTTAATGGTGACTTTTTTCCAGAGGACTTAGCTCCTGATGGACATAAGGCAAGAATGAGGAAATTCTTGAGACCTCTATCTCATCACATGAGACAGAGTTTGTGAAGACCCTGTTTAGGATGAGCCTTCCATTCTCTTTTCCATCCACTGCTGTTCATTTTGTTACTGTTTTATTGCTTCCTTGTCAATTCAGATATAAATTTCTTTCATTTAATCCATTCTATTTGGTTCTCTTCTTCCACCTCTCCAATGCATATAGTACCCTTGTCTGCCCCTACTTTCCAGAGTTCAAATTTGTACTCAGTTCTTGATCTCTACTTTATTCTGGTACTCTGCCTCCCATCTCTCTCTCACTTTGTGCGCATATTTTCCCCCATCTTTACATCATCTGCTGTTCTGACTTTTTAAAAGATTGGCATTATTTTCACATGTACATCAAAATATCGAAACCTACAGTGAAATGTGTTGTTTTGCATTATTGACCAACACAGTCCGAGATGTGTTGGGGGCAGCCCACAAGCATCACCGTGCTTCTGGCACCAACATAACATGCCCACAACTGAGTAACTCTTTCTGCCGCCTTTCCTGAAAGAAGAGCCCTTGACTTTGGCCCCATCCCCTCTTTATTTTCTTTCATCTGTCACTGTCCATTTTCTCTTCTCTTCCCATTAATTTCCCCTTTCCTATGATTTGCTTCCTTTGTCATCCACTCTCTTTCTGTTCTTCATCAGATTATGTTCTTAGCAGTAAAATGAATATGAAAAGATTAAGTGAGTAGAACTTACATTTAAATAAAGTTCTAACATAGCCAATGAAAGGGCAGTTATATTTGAACATATTTTTTGCTAATTTTGAAACTTTATAACAAAACTGTTGAATCCTGTTTGTGCTGGGCACTGTCAGCTGGGATAGTGCATCACAACTATCAGCTGTAACTAATGTATAGTGGAAAACAGCGTAGGATTATTTACTAAATGTTAGCTCTTATCCTTGTGCCAAGGTTCTTCCAATTTTCCTGGAGCAATTAAATATTAATACTGCGCAATAATCAGTGCTGTTATCTTGGAGTCTCTCCAGACTCATAGAATGTGATACCTCAAAACACTAATATAAAAATAAGCCTGATTTGTAAGGTAAAGAGATAGGTTAATTGAATTAACATGCAGCAGTGTTGAGATAATGAAAAATTGACCTCATAGTGAGATCACAACACTAAAGTTCATGAGTTCCTGACTCCAGTGAGATAAAAGTTGACGGATTCGGTTATGGCAAAGCAATGGCTGTGAACATTGGCCTGGTTTCTGCATGAATTTGCAAATACATTTAAGCTGCCGAGAAGCTCCTGCTCAGTCTCCTTTTCCTTCCTGATGTAACATTTTTGTAAAATTGTTATTTGGTCTTTTTCCCAAAAAAAGAATATCAGGTCAATGTATAACTTGTAATATCATCAAAATTACAGAAAAAAAATGTTCAAAGAATTTATGAATACAATTGTATTTTTTCTTATTAATGTGATGTATCAAATTGATTCAATCATGTTAGATTTTGTACATATATGTATGAAATGGTTCAAAATTCAATAAGCTATTTTATGGATCTTGCCTCTGTCTTTGTTACACTAGCAAACTGTAATGAGAATTGAATATGTTTTCATCTACTTGAAAGCTGCTAGCTTCAGCTAAAAGGCTGAATGTTTCCTTGCAATTAATTTAATGTTCTGCTCTGAGGAAATCAAGCACAGGCATCTGCTGTGGAGAGAAAATTAAAATTAAATCTAGATGTGGAGGGCAGAAGTACTTACTTGCAAAGGAAACAAAATGAATTCTGCTGAGGAAGTTATTTAATCCAGGTGCTTCATGCAGTCTTTGACTGATGTATACTTGCACTGAGTTTTATAATCCAACCCCTTGCTTTCATCTAGCCAATAAGTCATGGGAAATTTGACTTTATCTGTTTTGAATCTCATAATGCATTTTTAATGAATCTTGTAGAGTTTTTAATATCGTGTTTAACGAATCTTGTAGAGTTTTTCGAGGAGGTTACCAAGAAAGTAGATGAAGGAAAGGCTGTGGATGTTGTCTACATGGACTTCAGTAAGGCCTTTGACAAGGTCTCACATGGGAGGTTAGTTCAGAAGGTTCAGACACTAGGTATCCACGGAGAGGTTGTAAACTGGATTTGAAATTGGCTGTGTGGTAGAAGACAGAGAGTGGTAGTGGATGATTGCTTCTCAGACTGGAAGCCTGTGACTAGTGGTGTGCCTCAGGGATCTGTGCAGGGACCATTGTTGTTTGTTGTCTATATCAATGATCTAGATGATAATGTGGTAAATTGGATCAGCAAATTTGCTGATGACACTAAGATTAGAGGCGTTGTGGACAGTGAGGGAGGCTTTCAAAGCTTGCAGAGGGATCTGGAGCAACTGGAAAAATGGGCCAGAAAATGGCAGATGGAATTTAATGCAGACAAGTGTGAGGTGTTGCATTTTGGAAGGACAAATCAAGGTAGGACATACACAGTAAATGGTAAGGCACTAAGGAGTGCGGAGGAACAAAGGGATGTGGGAGTTCAGATACATAATTCTGTGAATACGCTGTAAAAGTGGTGTCACAGGTAGACAGGGTTGTAAAGAAGGCTTTTGGCATCCTGGCATTCATAAATGAAATTATTGAGTATAGGAGTTGGGATGTTATGGTGAGGTTGTATAAGACATTGGTGAGGCCAAATTTGGAGTATTGTGTGCAGTTCTGGTCACCTAACTATAGGAAGGATATCAGTAAGATTGAAAGAGTGCAGAGAAGATTTACTAAGATGTTGCTGGATCTTCAGGAGTTGAGTTACAAAGAAAGATTGAACAGGTTAGGACTTTATTCCTTGGAGCGTAGAAGAATGAGGGGGGATTTGATTGAAGTTTACAAAATTATGAGGGGTATAGACAGAGTAAATGGAGTAGGCTCTTTCCACTTAGATTAGGAGAGATAAATACGAGAGGACATGGCTTTAGGGTGAAAGAGGAAGGGTGTAGGGGGAACATTAGGCGGAACTTCTTCACTCAGAGAGTGGTGGGAGTGTGGAATGATCTGCCATCTGATGTGGTAAATGTGGGCTCACTCAAGTTTTAAGAATAAATTGGATAGGTACGTGGATGGGAGAGGTCTGGAGGGTTATGGACTGGGTGCAGGTCAATGGGACTAGCGGAATAAAGTTTTGGCACAGACTAGAAGGGCTGAATGGCCTGTTTTCTGTGCTGTAGTGTTCTATGGTTCTTTAATCATTGTTGAAAGTACTAATTCTGTTTTAGGTAAGCAACACTTTGTTTATTTCATGGGGGCAAGAGTCTGCAGGTGTATATTAAAATATAAGAACTAGGAGCAGCAGTCAGGCCATTTGGCATCTTGATCCTGCTCTGACATTCAGTAAGATTATGGCTAATACACATCCATGTCACTTTTCTGCTCTAGACCTATTTTCTCAATTCATTTTGTAACCAGTCGCAAGTGTGGATCATGTATTTGCATCTTTCACCTGACATTTCAGCCTTGCATTCAGACAGGATTCTGTCATAGCATTCAGTCAAATTCCCGTGGATGGTAGCTTCACTCTTCAGCCAGCATATGCACCAAGTGTCTGAACTATCATTCTTGCACTGACCAGGATTAGTACTACAACAACACATTATCACCATTAGAGTAAAATTAGCTTATCTCACAAGCAACTCTTGTGATATTTTAGGGATTGTACTGTGACATCTAAGGTAGCCAGGAAGTTTAGTGTACTGTATATGGTGATTTATACTATCTGTGGATAATCAGAACTTTTTGTTCAAAATTCAAAGTAAATTTAACATCAAATTACATATATGTCACCATATACAAACCTGAGAGTTATTTTCTTGCACAGTGAATGCAAGAAACACAATAGAATCAATAAAAGACTGCACCCAACAGGACAGGCAATCAGTGTGCAAAAGACAATAAACTCTGCAAATGCAAAAGATAAAAAAGAAATAATAATAATAAATAGATAAGCAATAAGTATCAAGAACATGCGATGAAGAGTCTTTGAATGTGAGTCCATAAGTTGTGGGAACAGTTCAGTGATAGAGCAAGTAAAGTTGAGTGAGGTTATCCTCTCTGGTTGAGAGGGAATAACTGTTCCTGAACCTGGTGGTCTGGGATCTGGGGCTCCTGTACCACCTTCTTGTTCAGTTTGTTTTCACTACCAAAGGAAACATGGCAGAAACATCCTTTACTAATGGCAAACTACACTCAACTAACAGCAGAGGCTCTCCATAACAATGCATTAGAGCTACATTGTAAAGTGCATGAAATACATTCACTTCATGATGTTGGTAGTGGCAGGACACTTATCGATAGAACCAAAAGCAGAGGTTGCTGGAAGCACCTAATGGGTATATTGTGCCAGAGAGAAGAGAAACTGAACTGAAGTGTGTGTTCAAGCACTCTTCTACAAAAAGGGGAAATTAGAAAGCTAATTTGCATAAAATGGTCAGGGGTGGGGGGAATGACAGGGCAATAGGGTGCAGTCCAAAGATGTTCAACTAACGATTACTCTAAAACCAGCAGCTGAAACAAACCAGTACTGGGACAAATATTGGCTCCAACAGCTTCACCTTCTCCCATGAGGAATTTGTTCCATTCCTAACCTAATTTCTCTGTCTCTGTCACCTGTTCTAATGCTGAGGCTTTCCACATTATTCCTGTAAGAGGTCTTCCTTTATCCTTAACTGTGGTTTCAGCTCAGCCCACCTATCTTCTCTTGCTCCTCTCCTCCCAGCCAGAACGATTGGGATCTCTTTATCCTCATTTTCCGTTCCACTAGCCTCAAAGGATTATCCACACATTTCCCCATCACTTCCTGTTTCAATTTTCCCAAAGGGACCTTTCCCTCTTTACTGGTCCACTCTTCAATTACTGGTACGCACTCTCCTTCTCAAAGCATTCTTTCACAAAACTGTGTGAGATGCAGCACCCATTCATTTACCTCTTTCCTGTTCCGCTACCATAGCTCAGGAATTCAGATGTTTTGACATCACCATATCCACACTGAGTGTGACATGATGAGCAGGACACCCATTCATCTATCTATCCTATCCATTCATCTAGAGGTGCAATGGAGATGATCTTCACCTCGCAATAAGTTCAAGAAAATTCCAGAATGTGACAACAGCTACTATACAAGGCTTTCCTGGATTACATCAAAGCCTTTGACTGCATTATCCTGGAGAACACTGTCCTCAATTTCATCTGTCTAAATTTGTCCCCATTTTGCACATGCTCCATGGCACAATAGAGCCAACCTTGGTGCAGACAGTTGTCAAACAAAGCATTACCCCAAAACCTCTCTCAGTCATGTTTGTGACAATATTGTACCTCATCTTCAAGAAATTCTAGAGCAGAGCTAACCAACAGAAATAGTGAGAAACTATTCAAACAGTAGGGACTACATCAAAGTCACCCAATCCTCAGACTCCCAAAGCAGACACTCCATTTCTACCCACCAATACAGTTCATCGGGCACCTCCTGCTCCATTTGTGGAAGATTTGATAATTCCCATCCCACTGGAGAGTTCCGACCCAAAATATTGACTGTCCATTTCCCTCCACCGATACTACTTGACCCACGGAGTTCCTCCAGCAGCTTGTTGTTTAGTTAATGAATCCCACACTGGCCTCATCAGCCAATTTGAATGTGCACAGCTGGAATGGAAGCAAGTCATCCTTGATCAGATGGGAATGCCTTCGAAGAAGAAGAAGATGGAGTCGATCAGCATTTTATTTGGTCTGGCAGATTATTCACTTCATTAATACACATCGTTACTCTGCCAGTTGTGATGTAGTGAACTGTTTTATTTCCAAGTACAATAGCTTCTTTATCACTGAATAAAACTTGACAGTATCAGCTTAATTATGTGCTTTGTTAAATTTCCTATGCAAATTTCTCATCACTGTATTGTATCATAAAGATCCAAATACGTACCACATTTGAGTTGAACAGCAAAAGGATGGGCTGAGTTTCATTTTATTAGGGATGGTAAAGGATTCTTTTGCTTTATTTACTGCCAGGATTTAATCCAGAAAAGATATGAGAATTTTTTTTCATATCCATTACACAGATGTTGTTCACAGCTAGAAGATGGTCACTTAACCCATTAGATTCATGTTGGCTCCTAGTAGAGCAATTCCATCAGTCCCATTCCCTTTCCTTTCAACCCTGTAGACCTTGCCAAAAGATCCTAACTTCTTATCTCAGAGGGTGGGGCAAGTATAGAGTGAGCTGCCAGCAAAAGTGGTAGATGCGGGTTCAAATGGAACATTTGAGAAAAGTTTGAATAGGTACGTGGATGAGAGGGGTTTGGAGGGATTTGGTGAAGGTGAAGGTAGGTGGGACCAGTTGGAAGGTCGCATCATCATGGTCTGGATGGGTCAAAGGGCTTGTTGTTGTGCTGTAGTACCCTATGAGTCTATGACTCAAAGGGTATCTTTGGGATGTGGCAGGAAACTGGAGCACCCAACAGACACTCACATGCTCACAGGAAGATCCTGCAAACTCCACAGGGAGAGCACCCAAGCTCAGGATTAAATCTGAGTCCCTGGAGTACTGAGTTACTAGTACTAACTGCTGCTGCACTGTGCTCCACACAGTGGTGTCGAACAGAAGGAAGAAAAAGAAAATGACTGATGAGAAGGCAGCAACTTCTTGAAATATGTTTTCTTTAATCCATGGTTCTTCTTGGGCTTTTTGACTTGATTTGATTTACTTCAAATATTCATCAATATATGTTTGAATTCACCAGATACAGGAAAACTATAACCTCAGACAATATCATTCCACAATGTTGATGCATGCTATGGAATTAGCTGTGGTAATAGTCAATACTGACATCTACCTAACAACATGAAAATTTGCCCAGGAATGTCTGTTCAGAGAAAAGCAGGACTAATTCAAACCAGGCAGTGACTGTCTATCAGTCTACTCTCAATCACTAGCAAAGATATAGATGCTGCCACTGACAACGATATCCAGTGTGCCTTGCTCACCAGTAGCCTGCTTGCCAGTGCTGAATCTGGGTTCACTGGAAACACAAAATTCCAGAGGCAAGGTGAGAATTATTGCAGTTTTGAACTGACTGTGGCATGAAGGAGCCCTGGTGAAATTAAAATCATGAGTAATTAAAGGGAAATGTTTTTATAGGAGTTAAGCCAAGGAAAAGCCTGGCGCTAGCCAGGAGTCAGAGAACATTTTGGGAGAGCAATGTTATGTATTTTACTGAAACGTGGCTGCACGAGGACATACCCGACCAAAACCTTTCCATGGAGGGCTTCCAGACCGTTCGGACTGACTGGAAGTGCACTGAGAGCGGTAAGCGTAAAAGAGGGGGCTTGCTGTTTTGGTTAACAATGGATGGTGCAATCCTGGTCATATTACGATCGAGGAACGTGTTTGTAGCCCGGATATTGAACTTTTTGCTGTTGCACTCTGGCCATATTCCACCAAGATGCAACACTGGGCGTCACGGGAGGTTGTTCCTGCCTGTGGCCATCGAACTTTGCAGCTCCTCCTGTGGAGGGTTGGACACCCTGAGCCAATAGGCTGGTCCTGGACTTATTTCCATCTGGCATAGTTTGCATATTGTTATTTGATTGTTTGTGGTTTTTGTATTGCTATATTTATGCTCTATTCTTGGTTGGTGCAGCTGTAATGAAACCCAATTTCTCTCGGGATCAATAAAGTATGTCTATGTCTAAAAAGGAAGAGGGTTATGATCAATGAAAACTGTTATCTCAGTTAGTGGTATTCTAGACTTAACTGTCTCAGCATCTTCATTGTCATAATGTGAGAAATGGGATTCTATGGCTTCATTTGCAGTTTTACGTTTAATGTTAATATGAAGCAAGATCTAGACAGCAGTCAGAGATGAGCCAATATGGTAAGTGACATCCCTGTCTGAAAGCTACTCGCGAGAGAGAGTAAAACCACAACGCTTGGCATTCAGTGACATTACCAACCCCAGGCTCACTATTATCCAAAAAGTTAACACAGCCAGCCTCATAAACACCATGAGCAACAGATCACACCTGATGCTTGATATTCTGCAGTAACCCATCTCATTTTTTCGGAGCTTCACCACCATCAAGACACAGGTCAGCACTCCAGTGCAATACAGTGATCTCCACTTACATGGGTGAGTGCAACTCCAACTTACTGAAAGGACTCAACTCCATCCAGGACAAAGTAATCTTATCCAGCATCCTAATTATTAACCTACTCAACTATTAGCTCATGATATTAGTAGAACAAGAGATGAGGTCCTCAGAATGAATGTGAGGAGTTAGGTAAGAAATTAAAATGCAGAACCTCAAGGATAGTGATCTCAGAATTACACCCAGTGCCATGTGTTCATGAATGCTGGAAGAGAAAGGTAGGCCAGATGAATTCATAGTTCTACAGATAGTGCAGGGGGCAGGGTTCCAGGTTCTTGGATCATTGGGAGCTTTTCTGCATTAGAGGTGACCTGTAAAGGAGGGAGTGGTTGCACTTGAATCAGAGGGGGACTAATATCTTAGTGGGAAATTTGCTTTACCATCAGGGAGCATGAAAACTAGATTGGCAGGTGCATGGGACTCGAGAGAGCAAAAACAGTGAGAAAACAGGCACATGTGTAAGCTTAGCAATTAAGATAACCATGTTTACAGTAAAAGGACAGATAGGACCACTGCTTTAAATTGCATCTATTTAAATATAATTTAACAGGTAATGTGGATGAACCAAGGGCACGAATTACCCCTAGGGACTGTGATATTGTGGCCGTAACAGAAATGTGGCTGAGCCAAAAGCTCAACATTCTGGCAAACCGAAGATTTATGACAAAGATTCAATGGTTCCATTTAATATCAGAGAATGTATACAATATACAACCTGAAATTCTTACTCTTCACAGACATCCACAAAACAGAAAAAAATACCCCAAAGAATGAATGACAGAAACATCAGAACCCAAAGCCCTTCCCACTCCCACATACAAGCAACAGCAAGATCATCACAAAAGGATCAGGTAAGAATGGAGGGGGTATTGCCTTTGTGATGAGGAAGGACATCTGCAATGCTTAGGGAGGGTTTCTTGAGGGACCATCTAACCAGGTCATTTGGGTAGAACTCACAAAATAAGAAGGGGATGGCCATATTGGTAAGGCTATATGATAGGCCCCCAGTAGACAGAGGGAATTTGAAGAACAGATGTGTGGAGAAAGTGCATGCAGTTTTGAGAATAGTAGGGTACATCTTGTGGGAGATTTCAATTTTCCCACCATCGACTTGGCCACCTACACTGCAAAGGGCTTGGATGGGGCAGAATTGTGCAGAATGACCAAGGCAGGTTCTTTTCCACTGTATAGAGGAACCTACTCGGGAAGGAGGAAGAATGGTAAAATAGAATGTAGAACTGTACAGGACAGTATACATCCTTCAGCCCATGATGTTGTACTGACATTTTAACCTACTTCAAGATCAATCTAATGCTTTCCTCCAACATAGCCCTCCATTTTTCTTTCATCCATCTGCCTACCTGAGTGTCTCTTAAATAGCCCTAATGTACCTAACGTTGGCCAGATCAAAGATGGTGATGAATCAACATATAGGAGCAAGATTAAAAATCTGGCTGAGTGCTGCCATAACCACAACCTCTCACTTATTGTCGGCAAGTCCAAGGAGCTGATTATTAATTACAGGAGGAGGAAACCGAGGTCCATGAGCCAGTCCTCATCGCAGGAGCAGAGGTGGAGAGGGTCAGCAATGTTAAATTCCTCAGAGTTATCACTTCAGAGGACCTGTCCTGGGTCCAGCAGGTAAGTGTCATTACAAAAAAAGCGCGGTAACACTTCCACTTTTCCTTAGAAGTTTGTGAAGATTTGGCATGTCATCTAAAACTTTGACAAACTTCTATAGATGTGTGGTTGAGAGCATAATGATGGGTTGTATTACAGCCTGTTATGGAAACACCGAACAGAGAAGTCTACAAAAAGTAGTGGATATGGCCCAGTCCATCACAGGTAAAGTCCTCCCCACTACAGAGCACATCTACACAGAGTACTGATCCAGGAAAGCAGCATTCATCATTTAGGACTCCCACCACCCAGTTCATGCTCTCTTCTCACTGTTGCCATAAGGAAGGTGGTACAGGAGCCTCAGGAGCCTCAGGACCCACATCACCAAGTTCAGGAACGGTTATTACCCCTCAACCAGCATGCTCTTAAACCAGAGGTGATAACTTCACTCAACTTCACTCACCCCAACACCAAAATGAGTCCCACAATCTATTGACTCACTTTCAAGGACTCTTCATCTCATGTTCTTGATTGTCATTGCTATTTTTTGTCTATATGTATTTATTTATTTATTATGTTTCTTTGTATTTACTGTGAGTGCCTGCAAGATAATTAATTGCCGGGTTGTTTATGGTGACATGTATGTACTTTGATAATAAATTTACTTTAAACTTTTGAACTTTGAGATCTTCAGGGCCACCAATGTGCAGAGCCACAGGAGATGGGTTAGATTTTTAATGTTTGATTCCCTTTGGTTGTTTATTAAGGAGAATATCATGGATACCAAGGTAGAGAGATCTTGGATCATATGCATTGGCTTGAGTGCATTAAGGTAGGCAAATCCCCAGGGCTTGACCTAATGAACTGACCCTGAAACTTATGGGAGACCAGGGAAGAAATCATAAAAGTCAGAAGTCCTTTAGCGATATTTGCTTCACTACTCATAAAGTTTCTGAAGGACAGTGGGTGGTTAATGTTGTTCCATTGTTTAAGAGGGCAGCAAGGACAGGCCAGTGAGACTGACATCAGTTGCAGGGAACTTACTGGAGAGTATTATGAGGAACAAGATCTACTATCGCAAGGATAATCAAAGCCTGATCAGGGATAGTCAGTGTGGTTTGCAAGGGGGAGATCATATCTGACAAATGTTTAGGAGTGTTTCAAAGAGGTAAGTAAAGGGATAGATGAAGACAGGGCAGTGAATGTTACTTGTATTAACCTTAGTAAGGCCTTTGGCAGGCTGAACTGGAAGGTCAGATCACAAGGGATTCCAGGGATGCTTGCTGATGATACTAAATTAGGGCTCTTGTAGATAGTGAAGCAGGTTACAATGAACTGCAAAGAGATTCTGATCAATTATGGTGATGGGCTGAGGAATGCAAATGGATTTCAACTTGGGTAAGTATGAAGTGATGCACTTTGGGTAGAACCAATACAGTGAATGACAGGGCACTAACGAGTGTTTTGGAACTGAGGAACCTGGAGGTGCAAATACATGGCTCGCTGAACGTGGTCAAGCAATTAAACAAGGTGCTGAAGAAGGTGTTTAGCTTGCTGGTGTTCATCAGTCAATTCAGGAGTAGGGACATTACGTTGCAGTTATTTAAGTCATTGTTGAGACCATACTTGGAATACTGTGTACAGTTTTGAGCACTCTATTAGAGGAAAGACAGTATCAAGCTGGAGAGGGTGCTAAAGAGATTTATGTTATAGGGATAGGTTGACCATGCAGGATCTTTATTCCCTGAAGCACAGAGGTAACTTCATAGAAGTTAATAAAATCATGAGGGGTATGTATAAGGTGGAAGGTGGTAGTCTTATCCCCAGGGTTAGGGAGTCCAAAACTAGAGGGTACAGACATAAGATAAGAGGGAAAAGATTTAAAAGAGACCTGAGAGGTAACTTCTTTACACAGAGAATAGTGAGATACTGGAACGAGATGCCAGAAGAAGTGGTTGAGGTGGTTTTGGTGGCAACATTTAAGGATGGGAACATGGAGGGGAGGGCTTTGGAGAGTTATGGGAAAATCCAGACAACTGGGAGTAGAAGGAAAGATGCTGTGATTGCCCTGGACAAATTGGCCAAAGAGCCTGTTTCCATGTTATATTGTTCTGTGATTCTGTAACTCTGTGACCATCAGTAAAATACACTGTTAACAACTTGCCAAGGCTTTCTCGACAGCACCGGCTGCACTAGCAGAGCAGCAAGCTTTCCCACTTCACTCATGCCTCTTATCATCTTGTACACCTCTATCAAGTTGTTCCTCAGCATCCTTTGCTCCAAAGGGAAAAGTCCTGGCTGGCTCAACTTCTTATAAGACATGATCGCAATCCCAGACAGCATCCTGGTAAATCTCCACTGTGCCCTCCCAAAAGCTTTCACATCCTTCCTATTATGAGGTGACCAAAACTGAACACCTTACTCCAAGTCTGGTGTAACCAGAGTTTTATAGAGCTGCAACATTACTTTGAGGCTCTTGAACTCAATCCTCCAACTAATGAAGGCCAACACACTATATGCCTTCTTAACCACCCACTCAACTTGGGATCTGTGGAGTTCAGAATCAGAATCAGGTTTAATATCACTGGCATTTGTCCTAAAATGTGTTGTTTTACAGAAGCAGTACATTGCAATACATAATAATAAAAAACTATAAATTACAATAACTATATATATACAAACGTTTGTATAAAATTAAATTAAGCAGGTAGTGCAAAAAGAGAGCAAAGAAAAAATAATGAGGTAGTGTTCATGGGTTCATCGTCCATTCTGAAAACTGATGATGGAGGGGAAGAAGCTGTCCCTGAAGTATTGAGCAGGCCTTTCTTGTGTGCAGATACTGCTGCTGCCCAGGTTGGGACCCAGCTGGGCTTGAACTCAGGACCATGTGCCTTGAGGTCCAGTGTTGATGCCATTACACCACCGGCCAGCCTGAGTGATAGGAGTCCTTAATGATAGGTGCTGCCTACTAGAGACATCACCTTTTGGAAATGTGCTCGATGCTCGGGAGGCTAGTGTCTATGATGGAGTTTACAACTTTCTGCAGCTTTTTCCAATCCTGCACAGTGGCTCCTCCATACCAGACAGTGATGCAACCAGTTAAAATACCCCCCACAGTATAGAAATTTGTGAGAGTCTTTGGTGACATACCGGGTCTCCTCAAACTCCTCATGAAATATAGCCACTCTGGTGCCTACTTTGTAATTGCATCAATATGTTGGGCCCGGGATAGACCTTCAGAGAAGTTGACGGCCAGGAACTTGAAACTGCTGATCCCTCGATGGCTGGCACGTGTTCCCTTGACTTCTCCTTCCTGAAGTCCACAATCAGTTCCGTGGTCTTACTGACGCTGAGTTCAAGGTCATACCTTACAAGCTTGATTGACTTTTTCAAGGAGGTGATAAAACAAACTGATGAAGTTGATCACGCTGTTCCTGATACAATCTTCACTATCAACACCATTTATTTTAGTGTCATTGCATTTATTCCATTCATAAAATGCTTCCAATTTACAGAATACTAATATTAGAGCAGAACGAAACTATTGCGTAAAGAGAAGCTAAGGTTGGTGGCATTTGAACGGCAGTATGTCAAACATAAATATATATTTTTAATGAATGAGTTAAAAATAACTTAGGCTGACTCAGATGGCCAAAGAGGAAAATTCATGGTGGAATTTTTTTTAAAATTGTAACAAGCAGAGAGACAAACTCTGTCACCTAGTCAGTAAAAGCAGAGTGTCCTTATCCAGAGAGCACTGACACTACTTATCACAAGCCATCAGCACATAGTGTACTTTCTGTGACCTTGTACGTTTTGTGCTCAGTGTGGAATATAATTTGATTTGTTTTTCAGGTGAAACTCTGGCTGTGCTATGGCATTATTTTCACAGTGAGCAATACGCTCTTGTGGTGCTTGGGTGGAAAATGACACACAACTACGTCATGTTAATAATTGTCACATTTACAAATATCCTTTACTTCCGCCTGCTGTACTTTTTAACTCTGGTAACAAATGATCTCTGATTGCTTAGTGAATTTATCCAATAAGTTCCTGGAACATGCACTTTAAAAGATTCGGGCTCTATCATAATTTAAACCATTAACTAACATCTAACAGAGAATGTGGAGATGCTGTAGTTGGTCCCAGTTTTGGACCCTTCACAAAGCATCTTCTCTTTATCTACCCCTTTAAAACCACTTCGTAATTTTAAAAGTTCTGTCAAGGTTATGCTGAGTTCTCCTCAATGACATTGCTTTGTCAAACGTTATTAGGAAAGGAAGATTGTGAAGGAAGTTCTAAATTGGTCTAAGTTGGGTTCTATAGCAACTGTTCATTGGGTAATGCTTAAGAGGCCAAAACAGATTTTCATTGTGTGCACATAGATCCAATGGGAAATGTTTTGAAAGCTACATTTGTAAAAAGCTGTTTATAGTGAAGATGAAACATCCACTAGACAAATAATTAAAAAGATCATAAGCATTTTCATTCATGCTTTGAGCTAAAAATCCACATTGTTTAGTCTCAGGAATACCCCACAAAATGAAAAGAGAAGTCAAAATACATATTTGACATTGTGGTAGTGATAGGGGACTCGATAGTTAGAGGTGCAGATAGGAGGTTCTGTGGTCGTGACAGAAAATCCAGGATGGTTTGTTGCCTCCCGGGTGCCAGGGTCAAGGATGTCCCTGATCGCTTGCATGACATTCTGAAGTGGGAAGGTGATCAGCCAGATGTCGTGGTGCACATCGGTACCAATGACATAGCAAGGAAGAGTGAGGAGGTCCTGGAGAGTGAGTATAGAGAGCTTGGTGGGAAGTTGAAAAGCAGGACCTCAAGGGTGGTAATCTCAGGATTGCTACCTGTGCTACGTGCCAGTGAGGGTAAGAATAGGATGCTCTGGAGGATGAACAAATGGCTGAGGAACTGGTGTAGCAGGCAGGGTTTCAGATTCCAGGATCATTGGGACCTCTTCTGGGGCAGGTGGGACCTGTACAAGAGAGACGGGTTACACTTGAACTACAAGGGGACCAATATCCTTTCAGGGAGGTTTGTTAGTGCTATTGGAGAGGCTTTAAACTAGATTTGCAGGGGGATGGGAACCAGAGAGCCAGAGCTGACAGTGGGGGTGGGGTGAAAATAAATGATGTTAAAAGTTCAAGCAAAGCCGCAAATAGAAAGGTCATGAGTGGTGGTAAAAATCTTCTGAGGTGTATATATTTCAATGCTAGTAGTATTGCAGGGAAGGCGGATGAGTTGAGGGTGTGGATTGACACGTGAAATTATGACGTTATAGCAATTAGTGAAACTTGGCTACAGGAGGGGCAGGGCTGGCAGCTTAATATTCCAGGGTTCCGATGTTTCAGATGTGATAGAGGCAGAGGAATGAAAAGTGGGTGGGGGGGGGTAGCATTGCTTGTCAGGGAAAATGTTACAGCAGTGCTCAGGCAGGACAGATTAGAGGGCTTGTCTACTGAGTCCTTATGGGTGGAGCTGAGAAACAAGAAAGGTATGGCCACATTAGTGGGGTTATATTATAGACCACCCAATAGTCAGCGAGAATTGGAGGAGCAAATCTGCAGAGAGATAGCAGGCAACTGCAGGAAACATAAAGTTGTGATGGTAGGGGATTTTAATTTTCCACATATTGATTGGGACTCCCATACTGTTAGGGGTCTAGATGGGTTAAAGTTTGTAAAATGTGTTCAGGAAAGTTTTCTAAAACAATATATAGAGATACCAACTAGAGGGGATGCAATATTAGATCTTCTATTAGGAAACGAGTTAGGACGAGTGACGGAAGTGTGTGTAGGGGAGCACTTTGGTTCCGGTGAGCATAACACCATTAGTTTCAACTTGATCATGGATAAAGATAGATCTGGCCCTAGGGTTGAGGTTCTAAACTCGAAGAAGGCCAAATTTGAAGAAATGAAAAAGGATCTAAAAAGTGTAGATTGGGACAGGTTGTTCTCTGGTAAGGATGTGATCGGTAAGTGGGAAGCCTTCAAAGGAGAAATTTTGAGAGTGCAGAGCTTGTATGTTCCTGTCAGGATTAAAGGCAAAGTGAATAGGAATAAGGAACCTTGGTTCTCAAGGGATATTGCAACTCTGATAAAGAAGAAGAGAGAGTTGTATGACATGTATAGGAAACAGGGAGCAAATAAGGTACTGAGGAGTATAAAAAGTGCAAGAAAATACTTAAGAAAGTAATCAGGAGGGCTAAAAGAAGACATGAGGTTGCCTTGGCAGTCAAAGTGAGGGATAATCCAAAGAGCTTTTACAGGTTTCTTAAGAATAAAAAGATTGTCAGCGATAAAATTGGTCCTCTTGAAGATCAGAGTGGTCAGAGCCAAAAGAAATGGGGGAGATCTTAAATGGGTTTTTTGCGTCTGTATTTACTAAGGAAACTGGCATGAAGTCTATGAAATTAAGGGAAACAAATAGTGAGATCATGGAAACTGTACAGATTGAAAAGGAGGAAGTGTTTGCTATCTTGAGGCAAATTAAAGTGGATAAATCCTCAGGACCTGACAGGGTATTCCCTTGGTCCTTGAAGGAGACTAGTGTTGAAATTGCAGGGGCCCTGGCAGATATATTTAAAATGTTGGTGTCTATGGGTGAGGTGCCAGAGGATTGGAGAATGGCTCATGTTGTTCCGTTGTTTAAAAAAGGATCGAAAAGTAATCTGGGAAATTATAGGCCGGTAAGTTTGACGTCGGTAGTGGGTAAGTTATTGCAGGGAGTACTAAAAGACAGAATCTACAAGCACTTGGATAGACAGGGACTCATTAGGGAGAGTCAACATGGCTTTGTGTGTGGTAGGTCACGTTTGACCAATCTATTGGAGTTTTTCGAGGAGGTTACCAGGAAAGTGGATGAAGGGAAGGCAGTGGATGTTGTCTACGTGGACTTCAGTAAGGCCTTTGACAAGGTCCAGCATGAGAGGTTAGTTAGGAAAATTCAATCACTAGGTATACACGGAGAGGTGGTAAATTGGATTAGACATTGGCTCAATGGAAGAAGCTAAAGAGTGGTAGTAGAGAGAGCTTTTGGTACATTGGCCTTTATTAATCAAAGTATTGAGTATAAGAGCTAGAATGCTATGATGAGGTTGTATAAGGCATTGGTGAGGCTGAATCTGGAGTATTGTGTTCAGTTTTGGTCACCAAATTACAGGAAGGGTATTAATAAGGTTGAAAGAGTGCAGAGAAGGTTTACAAGGATGTTGCCGGGACTTGACAAACTCAGTTACAGAGAAAGGTTGAATAGGTTAGGACTTTATTCCCTGGAACGTAGAAGAATGAGGGGAGATTTGATAGAGGTATATAAAATTATGATGGGTATAGATAGAGTGAATGCAAGCAGGCTTTTTCCACTGAGGCAAGGGGAGAAAAAAACCAGAGGACATGGGTTAAGGGTGAAGGGGGAAAAGTTTAAAGAGAACATTAGGGGGGGCTTCTTCACACAGAGAGTGGTGGGAGTGTGGAATGAGCTGCCAGACGAGGTGGTAAACGCGGGTTCTTTTTTAACATTTAAGAATAAATTGGACAGATACATGGATGGGAGGTGTATGGAGGGATATAGTCCGTGTGCATGTCAGTGGGACTAGGCAGAAAATGGTTCAGCACAGCCAAGAAGAGCCAAAAGGCCTGTTTCTGTGCTGTAGTTTTTCTATGGTTTCTATGGATTCTAATATACAGTTGAAATTGAAGAGTGCAGTGTCAGTGTTTTCCTAGGCAAACTGCACACGTTTTATCGTGATAGCGACCATTTCTGGAGAAAGTCCCACCCATTGGGAAATTGGATGATCACTTGTGCACAATTCACCACAGCGCAGCTGACCTTTTCCAATAGGAAACCCATATAGAATATCAGTAAAGATACGACAATGCAGAATATTCGTGTGTGTGTGTGTATAAATATATATATTTATCTATCTATCTAGATAGCATCCGTCAAGTGGCCCCTGACACCCGCTAGCTGACACTGTGGCTTTGAGGCCTAGTCCTCACATATACAAGCACTTATACAATATTAATAAAAACACAACCAGACAAATATATGTGTATATAATGTATACCTCTCAGTCCATTTTAAATGTTTAGTCGCACTACTGTGCTACATGGGCCCCCGGTAGCACGCAATGGCTCAGGTGCTTCTCCTCTGGTGGCTGTAAAGCAACTGACCCCGCAGCTTGAGGCCCAAGTCCGTCGAGTGCTGCTAAAAAACCTGCAGTTGGCCACAACAGATCTTGTCCTCTGCTGAGAGAAACTCTGGAAGGGCAGCTCCGACTCCATTGGGAATACATGGCGCCACACCGCCCCTGGTAAAGTGCAATGGCTTCATCCCCTCCCTCCAAGCGACTGCAAACAGGTGTCACCGTGGCTTCAGGCCTAGTCCTCGCTACGACTGTGGACTAGGCCCCCTCCATCCGCCCCCGATTGCATCCAATATATCCGTGAATCGAATCTGCAGCGTACCAGATTAACCATGTCTAAAGGGGTCTTGTAATCACAAGAAAAGTGACCATGACAAGCCACTTGCCTCCATTGTAAGTAATGGAGTAAGCCAACAGTAAGCCTCCATTGACCCAGGCAGCAGCATGTTGTGCAGCTCCTTCAATATCTCCGCCAGCGAGCAACTCCCTGATGGTGTAGACCTGTAGTACTTTGAGTTCTTAACATGTAGCAGGATCTAGTGATCATTAGATGTACATTTAAGTAGAACGGTAGCACCTTTTGTCGACCCCAAAGAAGCCACTGCGATCTGTCACACCGCCATCTTGCTATCTCGCATTTTAATACAGCAGTCAACATATAAACCATCTTAATAATGCTTTTGAAAGTAATTATTCCCAATTCCATAATTCATTGGGATCCTGCAAATGAGCATTAAGTGTCAAACCCAGAACCCACACTCAGTGGCCACTTTGTTAGGTACCTCCTGTGCCTAATACAGCCTATCCACTTCAAGGCTCAGTGTGTTATGCTTTCAGAGATGCTCTTCTGCACATCACTCTTGCAATGCTTGGTTACTTGAGTCACTGTCACCTTCCTGTCAGCTTGAACCAGTCTGACTGTTCTCCGTGTTTTTGCCCACAAAACTTCTGCTCACTGGATGTTTTTTTGTTTATCACACCATTCTCTGTAAACTGTAGAGTCTTGCAGTGCAAATCCCAGGAGATCAGCTGCTTCTGAGATACTCAAACCACCCCGACTGGAACCAACAAACACTCCCCAGTCAAAGTCACTTATACACACATTTCTTCCCCATTCTGATGTTTGGTCTGAACAACAAATGAACTGCTTGACCATGTCTGACTGCTCTTATGAATTGAGTTGTTGCCACATGATTGGCTGATTAGATATTTGTGTTAATAAACAGGTGAACAGGTATAGCTAATAAAGTGGCTACTGAGTGTATTTAATGTCCTAAGTAAGGACAAATCTAGAAATCCCATGTCTCGGAATGTGCTCTGAAGTAACAGTGTGGTGGCTGGCACCAGTGTTTTACACCCACTACCGACCTGCCACTTCATCACAACTTAGACCAAAGATTCATACATGATAGACGGATCTTGGACATGTAAACCCAGACCATGACCCCCAAAACTTGCATTGCAAGCCATCTAGTGTTAATGCAAACACTGACAACCTCTGGTTTTGTTTACATTAAATCTGTGGACCGGCCAGAACAAATTTGGAAGGTGTGTTATCTTTGCATCAAGTCCAAACAAAATGTCAATGTAAGAACGTCATTTTAGAGATAGAGGACTTTGAAGTAATTTTGGTTTTGACAATAGTATAAAACAGGCAAAAACAAATCAACAGCTCTTTTCTCTTCATAGATAATGTATGCAGGGAAAAGTAATTGTGATTGAAAGATATAAAAATCTCCTGTTTACACTGTTTTGGTTTTGTGCTCAACCTTGACAGATCAAGGCCACAAAATAACAGGCATATAGCTGATCTACAAGAGTTCTCCACAAATGCAATTATCATGGTAAGGTATGAAAGTCAATTTGTAACCTTAATACTCAAATATCAAAAAATATATTGATAAACATGGCCAGTCTTTCATTGGCAAAAATCTAAAATGGGACCACCTGAATTTGTAGGCAATTAAACCATTCTGTTGTCAAGGATTCATTTGCAAATGTACTTGATAAGAATCTTGGCAACAGGCAGGACTCCATTCCTCAGACATCATTCATTTCATAAACGATAACAAACAGCAGCTGGGAACCTTGGAAAAACAGACATCGTTCTTGGACTGAACTACATGCACAGACCCTTATTTCAGAAGAAGGCAAACATAACCTTTATAGTTTAAATTGCTGAGTCTTTCATATGTATCTAAGGTGCAATCAGTGGACTGTAGTTAACATATCATTGTTAAAAACTAAGGTAATAAACGACTTCTTATTTTGAACTTCAATGTGTTTTCATTTCCTGATCTGCTTCATTTCGCATGGATGTGCGATTAAATTTCCAGATGAATCAGCCTTGAAGACTTTGACACCTGACACCCATGTTTAGTTAAACCTCCAGTTTAATTGGACTGAGTATCAAATGATTCTGCTTTAGGCTTAGTACCATCAACTCCTATTTGTACATAAGAAGGCATCTGGGGAATTATAAGATCTTTGCATCTAAGCAGCCTTAATCAATAAGATATTTGATTTAAGGCTGCTTAGACACAAAAATAAAATCAGTTTATAATATTAATAACACAATAATATAATACTAATAATTTCACAATAAAAGCTTCCATTTAAATGTGAAAATTTATGTTAAAATGCAAGTTCTCACCAATACCTCTATTCTTCATGACAAATCCAGAAAAGAAGTAATTTGCTCTATGAAAGCTCCATCACATCATCTGGATGTGAACTTTTACAAACAATAGATTATTTACAAAATGTAGTCAATAAATAGAGTAGTCATCATCTGCAGAGAAAGAAGACAAGTAAATGAAAGATAAGACCTTGGAAATTAATTTAGATAATCCCCAATAATAGACTCACAAAGCATGTTGTGTTATTGAGCTCAGTTTGCTAACTGAAATGTAAACAGTACTGCAGCCTTTTATTGATTTTTTTCTGCTCTATCCTGGTGCAGCATTGCAAATGTCTAGGACTAATCGAAGTTCAGCAGTGCCTCTTTCAAAGGATGGTGTTGGTGTTGGTGGATGTTGTGGTTGCTGAAATAATTGGGAATATTATGCTGTGCAATTGTCAGCAATGATTGACTATGAGGAAAAGCAATTACCAAGGTTTTCAGATAATGCACAGCAGATCTTAGATTAGATCTCAAGAAATATTTCTTCCCTCAGGAAGACAGGAACACCTCTGGACATCTACTCTTGCAACAGTGCTAATTGATTGGTACAGAGGTCAAAACCAGTTCCGAGAACACGATTGTGTTTCCTAACCTCATATGAGTGACCAAGACCAAGAGGTTTGAATGCATCTCTAAATGCCATATCCTGCTGACTGCACCATTTACTTCAGACACGACTTTCAGTTGCTGAACTTGTATCTGTCCTTTAGATGCACCAAATCAGAGGCTGAAAGCATTATCATGATTTTGAAAGATGACCATATATGCCACCTGTTCAGAATGCAAATACGTTGTCTATGCTATTTTTAAAAGCTCACAATTGTACTTCAAATTTGCTGAATTCTCAATAATTCCTGGGACATGATGTCATCTCTGCAATTACATCCCTATCCATGCACATTTATGCATAAGATGCACGGGGCAAATTATATTTCAGTCAAATATTCCAACAAATTCTTCCTTTCACTTGGCCTTCTCATGCTCCAAATAATCTTCCAGCTAGGTGGGGAAATGGACAACAAACTGACAATGCTTCTATGTCTGATTTATCTGGTAGTTTGAAGGCTGTATATAGAGAATTTCTCCACCTGACTACATGGAAGAGCATTAGAGAGTTAAGTGAAATTCTGCCTAGACATTAACAGCAAATCAATCTCGAGAATTGACTTCAAATTTGATGTGATGTTAATTTCCCTACAAAGGAACTAGATCTCAAGAAGAATGGTGCAAAGTACTAATGGGAAAGCAAATGCAGCCATATTGCATAGGTTACCAATTCGCAATTGACTACCTAGCTTTCACCAATTTACACGCCCACTGGACTTACTCCAGGTAACAATCTGTGTTCAGAGTTGTCTCAGATACAGCAACATTAAGCAGAGAGAAATGGATAACTCTTCTGACATTCACATTTCCCAAGTCAATACAGTTTTATACAGAAAAAAGTACTCACATGCACGCTTTATTTTGCTTAGGTTTTGTTCTCACAGGCAAAGTCGAACATTGAGGAAAAGTACAACATAAAGGCAGTAAATAATGTCATAAAACTGTGAAAATATTAGACAAATACAAAGAGAGAGGTTTGGATGAGACAGTCGGCTGGAGTTCATGCTCTTCCTACATTTGCACTTTGTAAAACATAACCTGTGTTTCAACCCAGGAGACTGTTTCTAAAGTACAAGTCAATGCTTGGAATTCTGAGCTGTTCATGGCAGGAACATGGAATGTCAGTGCACAATCTTCAACCATAATTGAATTTTCTGATATTCATGGCAAATTCACCATATTCCCTCATAACTCTGAAGGTTCTGAATTAGGTTAGATATGAGGACACTCAGTCCTCGTTTATTGTCATTTAGAAATGCATGCCTTAAAAAATGATACAACGTTCCTCCAGAATGATATCACAAGAAAACACAGGACAAACCAAGACTAAAACTGACAAAACCACATAATTATAACATATAGTTACAACAGTGCAAAGCAATACCGTAGTTTGATAAAGAGCAGACCATGGGTACAGTAAAAAAAAGTCTCTAAGTCCCGATAGACTCATCATCTCACGCAGGCAGCAGAAGGGAGGAACTCTCCCTGCCATGAACCTCCAAGCACCGCCAACTCACTGATGCAGCACCATTGGAAGCACCCGACTGCAGTGGACTCTGAGTCCGTCCGAAAACTTCGAGCCTCCGACCAGCCCCTCCGACGCAGCCTCTTCGAGCACCATCCTCTGCCGAGCGCTTCGATCCCGCCCCAGCTGCCGAGCAACAAGCAAAGCCGATAACTCGGGGCCTTCTCCTCCGGAGACTCTGGACCACACAGTAATAGCAGCAGCGAAGCAGGCATTTCAGAAGTTTCACCAGATGTTCCTCTGTGCTCTCACGTCTGTCTCCATCAAATCAGGATTGTGCACAGTACCCTACTTGACAAATAACAGACATCACCATTGGAGAGGCAGCTGTGCGCTGAGTCACACCGCCATCTTCCCTTCCCTGATTCTGATTGTTAGTTCAAAAAATCTACCCGGTGACCTCCACTAAAATAATTGATCAATGAAATGTTTGAAGTCTCTTTCATACTGATGCATTCAGTGATATCAGATATTAATCATTGGAAACCATTTTCTTTTTGTGATGATTCAGATTCAGATGTAGATTTAGGTTCATTTATGCATCACGTGTCCATTGAAACATATCGTAAAATTAATAACCAACATACCCAAGGATATTCTGGGAGCAGCCTACAAGTGTCGCCATAAATTCCATTCAGATCTAGGTTTAGGTTCATTTATGCATCACGTGTCCATTGAAACATATCGTAAAATTAATAACCAATATACCCAAGGATATTCTGGGAGCAGCCTACAAGTGTCGCCATAAATTCCATTGTAAACAAAACATGCCTGTAATGTTCAACACAATAACAATACACACAATGCAGAGCAGCGGAAACATCAGCAGCAACAGAATAAAGCAAGGCTCCTTCCTATCCTACCACCCACATCGGCCTCCGACCCCAAGATAGGCTTTCTCCGGATCTCCAGTCCTTGGTCCTGGACTGTCAAACTTGCAGATACCTATCCTCTAACACTTGCAGATTCAATCTTCAAGCCTTTATCTCAGGATTTGCTGACTTCAGTTGTTGACCTTTCAGGTTCCTGCCTCTGGAATTGGGTCTTCATCTATGCCCTTAGGACTTCGCTGCCCTCTGGGTATTGATCAGCTATCCAAACTCATTGATCACGGGTTTGACCTTCGGGCCTCGACCGACCCAGCCTCTGGGATTATTGACCTTTGACGTGTGGCACCTCAGGCCTGGACTTCCAGACTCACATTCATCACCAATCCTAGCCATTAACATCACAGGCAGTTAACCCACCCAATGAAATAATCTAAAATAAGTAAATGGTTGTGATTGCATAATAATGAACCTGGTCAGGTGACAGATCTCTCAGTAGCTGAACATTTTGGAGATAGGGACCACAACTCCCTGATTTTATCATAGCCTCAAACAGGGATAGGAGCAGATGGTATGGAAAATTATTTAATTAGGGGATGATGTTATTAGGCAGGAACTTGGGAGAATAAATTGGGAATAGATGTACTTATGGAAATGCATAACAGAAAGTGGAGATTGTTTAGGGAGCTCTTGTATGTGGTTCTGGAGAGGTTTGTCCCATTGAAGCAGGAAAAGGATGGTAGGATGAGGGAACCATGGCTGTCAAGAGATGTGGAACATCTAGCCAAGAGAAAGAAGGAAGCATATTGAAAGTTTAGAAGGTAAGGATCAGGCAAGACTCTCAAGGGTTATATGGTAGCCAGGAAGGAACTTAAGAAGAACTAGAAGGGGAAATGAGAAGGGCTTGGTGAGTAGGAATCCCCAAGGCAGCCTATACGAACATGAAGAACAGGAGGATAACTAGAGTGAGGATATGACTGATCATGAATAAAAGAGAAAAGATGTGCCTGGAGGTCCTTAATGAATACTTTCTTTCAGTATTACCAGTGAGAGGGAACGTGATGAATGTGAGGAGAGTGTAAAACAGACAAATATGCTGGAACATGAAAGAGGATGTGATACAATTTTTGAAACACATTAGGATAGATAAGTCCCCAGGGGCTGGATGGGATATACCCCAGGTTATTATGGGAAGCAAGGAAAGAGATTGCTGTGCCTTAGGCAATGATCTTCGTGTTCTCTTTGTGCTGTACTCTTCAATGCTCTAATTTAATGATGTGTCTGAGGACTTAGTTAGAACTTGTACTCCTACCCACAGGTAAAATAAGTGATAATAGCAAGAGAGGTCAATGTAGAAATTTAATGCAAGTCTTTTCATTTGATGAATAATTTATGGCCAAAAGTGCTGGGAGGAGAATATTATTAAAATGGATGTAGTGGAAGAGCTGAAAGGAACGAACCGAAAGATTTAAAAAGACCTAGAGAACAACACAACATCTACAATACCAATTTACACTTATAAACGACTTTTAATATAGTGACGTGTTGAAGGTCAGCTCACAGGACATTTGCCAGAGTTATGGAGCCATAAGAAAAAATGAAGGATGAGGTAGACTATAAGAAGTAACTTCAAGGGGGAAAGAGCAGTAGCGATGTGAAAATGGGCAGGGAAGAAATTTTGAGTTTAGTGTCTTCTTACAGGATAAAGTTTGTTCCTATTCATGATGGTTTGCAACAATTTCAGATTTGAAATCCACGCCTCCCCCAACTTCTATTTAAGTTTCTCTACTTCTTTGTAGCATCCAATTTTCCATGTTATACATAAACTTTTCAATGACTTAGTTCTTACAAGCCTCTATATCTTCACTCTTTTGGCTCTAAAACTTGGTTTTGTTGTCACTGGTGGCCTTGTTTTCAACAGTTTAGGCTCATTCTCTAGATTTCCCATCCTCAATTCCTCCCACACAAAACCTGCTTCTGTATTTTTAAACGTTCTTGAAATCTGTTCTCCTATTATTTCTTTTAAAATTTTCATTCAATTTTGCTTATGTCTCTGTCTGTATTAGAAACATCATTTAAATGCAAGTTACCCTTAACATATGTTTGGAGCAATATTAATTTCCCACCACATCAACACTTCACTCACTGTCCAGCCACCTTGCTCCCCATTTCCACTTTATAATTCCAAATGGAAAGTTAAGCACCTTCACTTCAGGGATTTATCTTCTTTTTGAAAATTTAGGGCCACAGTTCCTACATACCAGGAAAATTCCAGTGAATCAGAAAGGAGATGATGGCACAAATTTGGAACTTTAGAAGTTATGAATTATAGATGCAGAAGAGGTTTTGTAGTAAGCTATATAATTTTCAAGTTTGGAGATCATTAGGAAAATACAGAGAAGAATAGAATTATTTATTCAACAACACAAAATTCTTTATTTCTAGAAAATTAAAGTCCATTAAGTACAGTCCCAGTGATATTAAATTCCACTAATATAGAAAGAGGTACCTTTTCCAAGAAAATTCCAGACAGTCTTTTCAGCTGAAAATTCTGTAAGAAGATTTAGGTCTTTGAATAAATTTTGTGAGAGAAATTAGAATACATACAAGACGTTCATGATTTCTATACTTATATACTTCTCACAATTTTTATTCAGTAGCCGCAATTTTATTAGCATTTTTGTACTGATGTTAGTCCGTTGATTAATAAATTTCATAAGTTCAAAATATTATCAAAGTATATACAATCTTGAGAGTTATTTCCTTTCAGGCAGCCGAAAAAAAAGAAGCCCAACAGAATCCATTAAAAAAAAGACTGACAACACCCAATGTGTAGAAAAAAAAACAAATTGTGCAAACAACAGAAGTAAGTAAACAACTGAATTTCATGAAAGAGAGTCCACAGCTGTAAAGCTGGTCATCCAGCAGCTGATCCAGTCGCTCCTTTAGTTGCAGGCCACAACATCAGTTCAGCGCAGAGACAAGTAAACCTTGCAGGCAGTGAGCAGTAAACACAAAATACTCTGCAGATGCTGGGGTCAAAGCAACACTCACAACACGCTGGAGGAACTCAGCAGGTTGGGCAGCATCCGTGGAAATGATGAGTTAATATTTCGGGCCGGAAACCTTCATCAGGACTGAAGAGGGAAGGGGCAGAGGCCCTATAAAGAAGGTGGGGGCAGGGTGGGAAGGAGAAGGCTGGTAGGTTCCAGGTGAAAAACCAGTAAGGGGAAAGATAAAGGGGTGGGGGAGGGGAGGCAGGGAGGTGATAGGCAGGGAAGGTGAAGAAGGAATAGGGGAAAACACAATTGGTAGTAGAAGGAGGCGGAACCATGAGGGAGGTGAACCTGAGCTGGAATTCCTGCGGTAGCAGATGGCGGCAGAGACACGTTCCCAGGAAGGAGACATGGCTGTGGTTGCGGGTCTGGGTCAGGATCTGGTCGAAGAGTCGGGGAGAGGCGGAGATCACAGAGGGGGAGCAGTCAGAGAGAGTCTCACTGAACTCCCGTCGAAGGGAAGATTTAAACTTCAGGGTAGGCATACCTCCCTCATGGTTCCGCCTCCTTCTACTACCCATTGTGTTTTCCTCTATTCCTTCTTCACCTTACCTGCCTCCCCTCCCCCACCCCTTTATCTTTCCCCTTACTGGTTTTTCACCTGGAACCTACCAGCCTTCTCCTTCCCACCCTCCCCCCCACCTTCTTTATAGGGCCTCTGCCCCTTCCCTCTACAGTCCTGTCAAAGGGTTCCGGCCCGAAACATCGACTCGTCGTTTCCATGGATGCTGCCCGACCTGCTGAGTTCCTCCAGTGTGTTGTGAGTGTTGCTTTGACCCCAGCATCTGCAGAGTATTTTGTGTTTACGATTCGCTACTCCGCTGCGAAGTCTCTTCGAGGTATGCTTACCCTGAAGAAATTTAAATCTTCCCTTCGACAGGAGTTCAGTGAGACCCTCTCTCACTGTTTCCCCTCTGTGATCTTCGCCTCTCTCCAAATCTTCGACCAGATCCTGACCCAGACCCGCTACCACAGCCACGTCTCCTTCCTGGGAACGTGTCTCCGCCGCCATCTGTTACCGCAGGGATTCCAGCTACGGTTCGCCTCCCTCATGGTTTCGCCTCTTCTACTACCCATTGTGTTTTCCCGTATTTCTTCTTCACCTTCCTGCCTCTCCCCCCACCCCTTTATCTTTCCCCTTACTGTCACAGTATGTGAACAAGCCGACGAGGGGGAATGCCATACCAGATCTAGTACTAGGTAATGAACTGGGTCAGATCACAGATCTGTCAGTGGATGAGCATCTGGGGGACAGTGACCACCGCTCCCTGGCCTTCAGCATTATCATGGAAAAGGATAGAATCAGAGAGGACAGGAAAATTTTTAATTGGGGAAGGGCAAATTATGAGGCTATAAGGCTAGAACTTGCGGGTGTGAATTGGTATGATGTTTTTGCAGGGAAATATACTATGGACATGTGGTCAATGTTTAGAGATCTGTTGAAGGATGTTAGGGATAAATTTGTCCTAGTGAGGAAGATAAAGAATGGTAGGGTGAAGGAACCATGGGTGACAGGTGAGGTGGAAAATCTAGTCAGGTGGAAGAAGGCAGCATACACGACGTTTAGGAAGCAAGGATCAGATGGGTCTATTGAGGAAAATAGGGAAGCAAGAAAGGAGCTTAAGAAGGGGCTGAGAAGAGCAAGAAGGGGGCATGAGAAGGCCTTGGTGAGTAGGGTAAAGGAAAACCCCAAGGCATTCTTCAATTATGTGAAGAAAAAAAGGATGACAGGAGTGAAGGTAGGACCGATTAGAGATAAAGGTGGGAAGATGTGCCTGGAGACTGTGGAAGTGAGCGAGGTCCTCAATGAATACTTCTCTTCGGTATTCACCAATGAGAGGGAACTTGTTGATGGTGAGGACAATAGGAGTGAGGTTGATGTTCTGGAGCATGTTGATATTAAGGGAGAGGAGGTGTTGGAGTTGTTAAAATACATTAGGACGGTAAGTCCCCAGGGCCTAACGGAATATTCCCCAGGCTGCTCCACGAGGTGAGGGGAGAGATTGCTGAGCCTCTGGCTAGGATCTTTATGTCCTCGTTGTCCACGGGAATGGTACCGGAGGATTGGAGGGAGGCGAATGTTGTCCCCTTGTTCAAAAAAGCTAGTAGGGATAGTCCTGGTAATTATAGACCAGTGAGCCTTACATCTGTGGTGGGAAAGCTGTTGGAAAAGATTCTTAGAGATAGGACCTATAGGCATTTAGAGAATCATGGTCTAATCAGGGACAGTCAGCATGACTTTGTGAAGGGCAGGTCATGTCTAACAAGCCTGATAGAGTTCTTTGAGGAGGTGACCAGGCATATAGATGAGGGTAGTGCAGTGGATGTGATCTATATGGATTTTAGTAAGGCATTTGACAAGGTTCCACACGGTAGGCTTATTCAGAAAGTCAGAAGGCATGGGATCCAGGGAAGTTTGGCCAGGTGGATTCAGAGTTGGCTTGCCTGCAGAAGGCAGAGGGTGGTGGTGGAAAGAGTACATTCAGATTGGAGGATTGTGACTAGTGGTGTCCCACAAGGATCTGTTCTGGGACCTCTACTTTTCGTGATTTTTATTAACGACCTGGATGTGGGGGTAGAAGGCTGGGTTGGCAAGTTTGCAGATGACACAAAGGTTGGTAGTGTTGCAGATAGTGTAGGGGATTGTCGAAGATTGCAGAGAAACATTGATAGGATGCAGAAGTGGGCTGAGAAGTGGCAGATGGAGTTCAACCCGGAGAAGTGTGAGGTGGTACACTTTGGAAGGACAAACTCCAAGGCAGAGTACGAAGTAAATGGCAGGATACTTGGTAGTGTGGAGGAGCAGAGGGATCTGGGGGTACATGTCCACAGATCCCTGAAAGTTGCCTCCCAGGTGGATAGGGTGGTTAAGAAAGCTTGTGGTATGTTAGCTTTCATAAGTCGAGGGATAGAGTTTAAGAGTAATGATGCAGCTCTATAAAACTCTGGTTAGGCTACACTTGGTGTACTGTGTCCAGTTCTGGTCGCCTCACTATAGGAAGGATGTGGAAGCATTGGAAAGGGTACAGAGGAGATTTACCAGGATGCTGCCTGGTTTAGAAAGTATGCATTATGATCAGAGATTAAGGGAGCTAGGGCTTTACTCTCTGGAGAGAAGGAGGATGAGAGGAGACATGATAGAGGTGTACAAGATAATAATAAGAATAGATAGAGTGGATAGCCAGCGCCTCTTCCCCAGGGCACCACTGCTCAATACAAGAGGACATGGCTTTAAGGTAAGGGGTGGGAAGTTCAAGGGGGATATTAGAGGAAGGTTTTTTACTCAGAGAGTGGTTGGTTCGTGGAATGCACTGCCTGAGTCAGTGGTGGAGGCAGATACACTAATGAAGTTTAAGAGACTACTAGACTGTTATATGCAGTAATTTTAGCTGGGGGCTTATATGGGAGGCAGGGTTTGAGGGTTGGCACAACATTGTGGGCCGAAAGGCCTGTACTGTGCTGTACTATTGTATTACTGGTTTTTCACCTGGTACCTACCAGCCTTCTCCTTCCCACCCTCCCCCCATCTTCTTTGTCGGGCCTCTGCCCCTTCCCTCTACAGTCCTGATGAAGGGTTCTGGCCCGAAATGTCGAATCATCGTTTCCACGGATGCTGCCCGACCTGCTGATTTCCTCCAGCGTGTTGTGAGACAGTGAGCAGAACTAGCCCATCCCTTGCCACGCGCCGCGACACCTGGACCTCTTCGATCTGGCCCAGCACTTAAATCATCTAAACTTGTGTTGTTCCGTGCTCTTGGACTGGGGCTCGTCCACTTCGCTATGCCCTTGTACCCTGGCCCCACCCCCTCAATTCTGATCTTTCCATTGCGGCCTGGCACTTAAATCGATCAAATATGGGTTGTTCCTTGCTCTCGCACCTGGGCCCTACTGCTTCGATATGGTCCTGGGCCCAGACCCTGCTGTGTTGACTTTGCTCACCTTGCCAAGGTTCTGCCACATTGAATCGCCTCCAAGTCTACTCCAGCAATAGCCAAACACCGGCTCGTTTCCTGCTCTTGGGACTGGGCCTCGCCACTTCAATTCGGCCCGTACATGCCACACTGCAACCATCCTGCACCTTCGAGACTTCAGTTCACACTGCAAAAATGCCAGGTCATGCAGGTGGTTTAAAAACTCAGCTCCAATAGGGAAATGACAGGCTATTGATTGCAGTGATCAATATAGAGCTTGATGCACACTGGACGATACAGACAGCTACAATAACAGTTGGTAATTCAAAGTCAAAGTAAATTTATTATTAAAGTACATACATGTCACGATGTACTGTCTGAGTTTCAGTTCCTAGTAGGTTTGTGAGCTGCTCACAAAACGTCGCTGTATGTTGGCAGCACCATCTTAAAAAGTTCTCAACAAAACAGAGAGAAGTGTCCTCTTGTCTGACATGTATGAAAATATTAGAACACAAGACCACAAGAAAATAGGAGTAGGAGTAGGTCATTGTGTCCTCAGGTTTGTTCTGTCATTCAGTACGATCATGAGTGATCCATCCCAGCCCTCATCTCCATCTCTGTGCCAGAGTGTCATGGACCTCAACCTCCTGATCCTTCAAACATTTATCTACCTTCACTTCAAATTCTTCAAGTGATTTATCGTCTACAACTTCATGGGGTAAAAAAATCTCCAAAGATTAGGGGCTATTTCTTACTCTAAGAAATCTCTTTGCCTTTCACAGTGTATATCAAAAATTCAGTCCTTGACTTTACACAGATTAATAAACTAGTGCCAGCATTAATTAATTACTAATCACTGGCCTGAGGCATCTCAGTTTATCAACTGTCTTTAAGAACACAAAGATCAGATTCTTCTTTGGAATAAGCATTTTAATTTTGAAGACTTGGGAGACTGCCAAGCAACATCAGTGGGAGGAAAGGTATCGTCTATTGTTGGAAAACTATCCTGACGCAGGGTTTGAACCCAAAATGCTGATAACTCCCTTCCTCCCACAGATGCTACTTGATCTGCTAAATTCTTTGGCAGATTGTTTGTTGTAACATCTTAATTTTGTTTGCTTGCTTAGTGCAATTGTTCAGCAAATTCAATGTATTAACTAGTTGTATTCCACAGGATGGATTTGGGCCAAATTAAAACCACAACCTGTCATCACTTAGCTGTAGAGATGCAGTTGTAGAGAGGCCCAGCAAGTCCCTGGGAGATTTCTGACCTTGGCAATGAGCAAGCCTTATCAGGAGTACTGCTGTGGTCCCATCTCTGAACTACCTTGTCTACATGTGTGTATACATGTAGTGGAGTGTGTATTGACTTGCTGAATCACAGCATGGCATGAAAACACTAATACCCTTGAACAGAAAATCCTACAGTAAAGTAGTGGAAACTCCCCACCACTGAACACATCTGCACAAAACTTTATCACCGGAAAGCATCCATCATTAGGGACCCCTGCCTCCCAGGCCATGCTCTCCTCTCACTACTGCCATCAGGAAGAAGATACAAGAGCTTCAGGACTCACATCACCAGGGCTCAGGAACAATTACTACCCCTCAAACATTAGGCTCTTGAACCAGAGGGGATAACTTCACTCTGCTTCACCTACCCCATCACTGAACTGTTCTCACAACCTATGGACTCACTTTCAAGGACTCTTCATCTCATGCTCTTGATATTTATTGCTTATTTATTTATTATTATTATTTCTTTCTTTTTGTATTTGCCCAGCTTGTTGTTTTTTGCTCTCTAGTTGAACGCCCCAGTTGGGTGGTCTTTCATTGATTCTGTTGTGGCTATTATTCTATTCCGGATTTATTGAGTATGCCTGCAAGAAAATGAATCTCAGGGTTGTATATGGTGACATAATATGTACTTTGATAATAAACTTACTTTGAACTCTGATCAACAAAAATAGTTAACACATCTTAAATCACCATGAAATAATAAATAACCTATATAATAAAGGAAGTATGAAATAAATACAGACTTGTTCCTCATAATGTCCAGGCTCGGAATCCGAATGCATATGAATGTAGACTGCGATTGTGTACCAGACAGTGGCAGAATATCACTCAGCACATCCCAGACACATAACAGCTCCACATAAGTCTGCCACTTCTATGTTGAGGACTACCAGGCATATCTGGCACTATTTAGCCCTTCGTAATTTTATTGCTTAAGGGAAACATCAGCATAAAAGCGGAAAATCAAGTCCCTAATACTGCAGAAGTTAGAGGTTGGGATTGGTGGTGTCCATTTTTTGGATCCTGTGAGTACCTTTAGAGACCTTAAATGGTATCTGTGGAAAGTGCAAACATTTGTGAGATGTATTGATGACACACCAGTAAAGCCAGAGAAATACACACCATGATATCAGTCAGTGTGCGACACTGAGTTATTGCAAAGTGTGCATCTTGGAGCTTGATATATCCACTGAAGTTCTTCTTGAACAAATGTGTTTGAACATGCATTCAAAACTAGGAAAGATTCTCAGACTAGTATTTCTTAACCAATTATAAATCACTTACAGGTAATTAGAGGTTGATCTACTCTGTCGGCTGTTACAATTCCATAAACATTTGGTGCTAACTGTAGTTATTTCAATTTGGGAGTTCTGAAAAAATACATTTACAGACCAAGACTTCCACAGAAAACAGTTGCATCCACTCAGGTAAATTATCAGATATTCCCTTGAAATACAATGTGAGTGGCAGAGAGGAAAAGTAGGAAAAGTTTGTTGAAGAAAACACGAGATATCTTAACTTTAACTGCTTGCTTAACACTTTTATCTAGTATTTCACAGAAAGAACTTGGGCCAAATTTGAGCTGTATTTGGCTTCCTGCCCAGACTAAGCTGGAGGCTGAGCAAGGGGTCAAGGGACAATTTCCTCAATGTACATCAGAAAGAGACAACATATGAGATGTTGGCTCACAATAAGAGCATCCTCACTGAAATCTGCCACCTGCTTTAAGCATGAGCACCGCTTCAAGGCAGAAGATTGACATCAGTAGCAGGGCTGCCAAGCTGACTCCAACAATGAATGCTCATGTGTCTGGCTCCTTCTAAGTTGCAGTTGCAGATAATTGCAGCATTTCACAGCTTCCCATCTGCTGCTGTGCAAAGAGGTACATGAGTGAGAGAACAGCAGACAGAGCGAGCATGCAACTTTGCTGAAACTTGAAATGGTGCAGAATGTTATTGACTGCACCAATATTGTGAGCACCTTGCATTGCCTTCTCTCAGTACTGAAACAAAAAGAGATTCCACTCTCTCAGTGTCTGATTAGTGTATGACTGGAGGAAGTTATTCATGCAGTTTGATGCCAACTTACTTAGTTACTGCTGGTATTAGGGCAGCAATGAAAATCCTCCATCTCTGGCGGTGTTCAAGGCTTCCCTGTGTCAGTAGCTTCCTCTCGGTTTTCACTACAGTCTGTCACGCAAGTCCTGGAATACTGTTGCACTCAGGTTTAGGAGGGTTCTTCATTGCTGTTTCTGTAACAATTTTGTTTTACCGGTCAGGGTTGTTAGCCCTGAGTTGAAACCCCAAACCTGGAAGACCAGTGGACCACTCAGTCTGGCCTCTACCCTTTGACCTGTTTGGCATGGGTGACCCTACCAACAGCCAAAGCATAAAGCCCTGACTCCAGTCAACTGATCGCTCCAGGTTATTGGGGCACGCAAACCTTTAAGCCCAGCAACAAGATTGTGGTCCTCTTGGAGGAGGTTGTGCAAACCGATGATATAGTTATGCATCAATTCTCTGTGTCTGTTACATTTGAACCAATATGGCATAAGAAAATCTATTGGAAGAGAGGGGTCTCTGCTTAGGGTTGTTGTGTAGGTTGCAAGCATGGTGAAAGCCATGCCAAAACACAAAATCCTAAGGTACCTGGCATATTGAGACTTCGGGTTGGAGATCTTCTTAGCTTTTGTATTTGGTTGAAGGTTAAGTTTCCTACAATCCTGGGCTTATTTGCAAGGAGAATGTAGGATTCATAGACACCTCCACAGAAAGTGCCAGGATGGGCTGTATGTTAATTGTGAACAGAAATCTCATGGACAACATTTGGGCATCACAGACTTTATCTGAGTTCATTAGGCAAAGCCACGAGGCATTATTGAAGTAATCACTTCTTGTATGGTCAATGTTTACCTATAAATATTCAGAAATTATTTTTGAAATCTACAATACTTTCTATTAGCTACAGAATATTTAGCAAAAAGATAGGTGATATTGACAAATATATTAGATCTTATTTTCCAAATGGAGCATTTATTAAAGACATCTTTCTTTCAACACGATTCTGAATTTCAGACCTTGGGCTCATTGCTCATGTCGTTGCTCATATATAAAATTTATGTCTGACATATACGCAGTGGCCATTTTATTAGGTGCCTCTTATACCTAATAAAGTGGCCACTGAGTGTATGTTCATGCTTTTCTGCTACTGTAGCCCATCCACTTCAGGGTTCGATATATTACGCGTTCGGAGATGCTCTTCTGCACGCCACTGTTGTAACGTGTGGTTATTTGAGTTACCGTCACCTTCCTGTCAGCTTGAACCATTCTGGCCATTCCCCTCTGACCTCTCTTGTTAAGAAAGTGTTTTCACCAACGAAACTATTGCTTACTAGATTTTTTTTTTGTTTTTCTCGCCATTCTCTGTAACCTCTAGAGAACGTTGTGAGTGAAAACCCCAGGAGATCAACAGCTTCTGAGATACTCAAATCATCCCGTCTGGTACCAACAATCATTCCATGGTCAAAATCAGACCACATACTTTCTCCGTTCTGATGTTTGATCTGAACAACTGAACTGCTTACTATCTTTCAATCTTTTTATTAATTTCATAGAATGAAAACATAACATAGCAATAATACAAATAGTAGGAGGTAGATTGTTACAGTTCAAATAAATAATTGAAAGACCAAATAGTGTAAATTGACAAAACTCCCAATCGTGTAGAATAAGAATGAATAATACAAAGCAAAAAAAAACATGAAAAAGAAAAAAAACCCTATCCCAAAAAAAAACTAAACTAAACAGAATTAGTCAACTAAACTAAACTAAGGACTTGGGCAGTACTAACAACTTAAAAATGGGAAAATGGGAAAGAAGAAAACCTTAGTGTCGACAACTCCGCTCCTCTCAACTAGCAGTACGGAGAGATAAAACAAGTTTGGAAATGGTCAACTTACATCAAATGAAAATGCTGAATAGATGGCCTCCAAGTTTTTTCAAATTTATTGGAAGGGTCATAAACCGCACTTCTAGCTGCTTACTATCTAATGAGTTGCTGCTACGTGGTTGGCTGATTAGATGTTTGATTAAAGAGTAGATGTACCAGATAAAGGGGTATATATTCAATTGCCAGAAAGACTAGTAAATATCCTTAACATATATGTCTAAACACAAACACATCTTCAGTAATGTGATTTCTTTGTAAGACATAAGAAATAGAAGCTGAAGTAAACCCCCAAAACACTTACCAATCTCTCATTTCCTGCCTTCCACAATCACACTTAGGAAGAATGGAGAATTATTCAAGTTTGTCATCATGGGAACTATTTATTGACTTATTTAGAGATACAGTGCGGGTGAGGCCCTTCCGGCCCAATGCACCGCATGGGCAAGCAACCCACCTATTTAACACTTCCCTAGTCACAGGACAATTTACAATGACCAATAAACCTTCTTACCGGTATGCCTTTGGACTGTGGGAGGAGACTGAAGCACCTGGAGGAAGCCAGTGTGGTTCATGGGAAAGATGCACAAATTCTTACAGGCGGCACTGCAGTTGAACTCTGAACTCCGAACTTTGGAGCTCCCTGACCTGTAATATTGTCAGGCTAACTGCTGCATACCATGGTGCCCAGTATAGGCTATAATATTAATACTTGTACCAAGCCAAAAGCAAACCAATCTATTGCAATTGTAGCAGTAATTAAAGCAAAAAATGAACTGTTAGACTATATGATAATTAATTATTGATCTTGAACTAGGTAATTAATACTGAATAATATACTTTGTTTTCTTGCTAAGATTTATATGCAGAAATTTTGGCAGCCAAAGGTTATCATGTACATATCCTCAGAAGAATGTGGTAAAGGAGCGTCAGCAGTATTTATTAATCAATGCAGTTTTATTTTCAATGTAATAGTCTGTATGATGTGAAATCATCACCAACAATCTATCAGGTTGCGAAGGATAAGATTCTACAAGATATTGATTATTACCTTTGAGATTGGGTTAGTTCTGAAGAATAAAATCTACAAACAATAAAATATATAGAGACTGCTAGAGAAGAGAGATTTTGATCCGACTGAGAAAGCAACACTAGATTTTGTTTTAAGTGAACAAGTTTAATCATTTCCTTTAGGTAGAGATTTTACCATGGCGGGAGGATGAGATAGCAGTGTGCCGGCCGCCAGTGAAAAATGATATTGTATCCGTTATATAGGTGCCGTGGACAATTCTGATTTGATGGAGACAGACGTGAAAGCACAGAGGAACATCTGGAGAAATCTCTGAAATGTCAGTTTGCTGCCGTTGTTACTGCGCGATCGTGAAATCTTCCGGAGGGAAGCCCCCAAAATCCCTGGCTTTGCCTGCTGCTGGCGACCGAGATGGAGGTTGAATCGTTTGGATAGAGATGGTGCTCTGTACTCGGTGTCGGAGGGCTGATTGGAGGCTCAAAGTTTTCGGATGACTCAGAGTCAGACTGTGGTCGGGCATGGCAGGGAGAGTTTTCTTCCTTCTCCCGTCTGCGTGAGATGTAGGACATTTGAGAGACTTTGAACTTTTTACTGTGCCATGGACTGTTCTTCATCAAGTTAGGATATTGTTGCACTGTTGTAACTATATGTTATAATTATGTGGTTTTGTTAGTTTTTTCAGTCTTGGTTTGTCCTGTGTTTTGTGATATCACACCGGAGGAAATATTGTATCATTTCTTAATGTCTGCATTACTAAATGACAATAAAAGAGGACTGCGTGTCTTCATAATCTAATTTGGTCATAGACCATAAATCTTTGTGAGCAATTCTTGACTTTATGTCAGATATACTGACAATAGATGTTCAGGAAAGCAAAGATGGGTCATTCCCTCTTCTTGATATTATCCTAATTGAATGCAATTATTGAAAACAAAATGCTATTGCAGATGTGTTATTAAGATAACTATATGTGAATTCTGATTATATGAAAGTGAAGCCATGATCATAATAATGTTCTGGTTCAATCAGTGGAGTAGCTAAGATGAAGCTAGAGGTTAATTTTGTAAAATAAGGGGAAAAGGGAAACTTCACATGAATAGACTTAAGTTTGTCCAGGTAAAGCTATGAAATTAATCTATAAAGGATTGCATTAGTTGCTGATGGAACAAAGTTGATTTAATTGGGGAGGAATACTTGGTATAACAAGCTAAAATGTTTAATCAATTCCTATTTTGCAAAAATTTTATTTTGGTGTCTTCAAGCAAGGGTTCCCAACCATTTTTATGCCATGGACCCCTATCATTAACTGAGGGGTCCATGAAATCCAAATTGGGAACCACTTTTATAGTCATCGAACATTTCAGTATAGAAACAGGCCCTTCGGCCATCTAGTCCATGCTGAACTACTAATCTGCCTACTCACATTGACCTACACATGGGCCATTGCCCTATATACCCCTCACATCGATTTACCATTCCAAATTTCTCATAAATGTTGAAATCAAACCTGCAGCCACCACTTCTGTTGGTAGCTCAATCCACAGCTCTGAGTGAAGAAGTTCTCTTTCATGTTCCTCTTAAACATTTCCTCTTTCACCCTTAACCCATGACCTCTAGTTCTCATCTCACTCAACTTCAGTGGGAAAGTTCTGCTTGCATTTACCCTGTCTATACCCCTCAAAATTTTGTATAAATCAAATCTCTCCTCATTCTCCTATGCTCTAGGAAATAAAGTCCTAACTTATTCAAACTTTTCCTATCATTCAGGTCCTCAAGTGACGGCTACATCCTTGTAAATTTTCTCTGCACAATTTCAGTTTAATTTACATCTTTCCTGTAGGTAGGTGACCAAAGCTGCACCAGTGCTCCAAATTAGGCCTCACCAATGACTTACACAACTTCATCATAACATCCTAACTCCTGTACTCAATACATTGATTTATGAAGGCCAATGTACCAAAAGCCCTCTTAATGACCCTATCGACCTATGACACAATGTTCAAGGAATTATGGATCTACATCCCCAGATCCCTCTGTTCTACAGCACTCCCCAGCCTACCACTGACTGTGTAAGACCTATCCTGGCTTGCAATCCCAAAGTGCAACACCTCACACTTGACTGCATTAAATTCCATCTGCCATTTCTGCTGCCCATTTTTCCAGCTGGTCCAGATCCTGCTACAAGCTTTGATAGTGTTCTTCGCTGTCCACTACACCTGCATTCTTGGTGTCATTCACACATCTGCCGATCTAATTTACCACATCATCATCCAGTTCGTTGATATAGATGACAAACAACAACGGACCCAGCACTGATCCCTGCAACACACAACTAGTCAGAGAGAGAACCACCTACTACCACTCCCCGGCTGCTTCTGCAAAGCAAATGTCTAATCCAGTTTACTACCAATGAATGCCAAGAGACTGAACCTTCTTGACTAACCTCCCAAACGGGAACTTGTCAAAGACCTTGCTAGCATCCATGTAGACAACATCCACTGCCTTGCCTTCATCAGCTTTCCCAGTAATTTCCTTGAAAAAAATCTATAGGATTGGTAGACTTGACCGGTCATGCACAAAGTCTTTCTTAAACAATAGAACAATATTAGCTATCCTCCGACACCTCACCCGTGGTTAAGGATGTTTTAAATATCTCTGCTACAGCCTCTGCAATTTCTGTACTAGCCTCCCACAGGGTCCGAGGGAACACCTTGACAGGCGCTGGGGATTTATCCACTCTAATTTTTCTCAAGACAGGAAGCGTCTCCTCCTCCTCCTTCTCCTCCTCCCCTGTAATCTGAATATAGTCCATGGCCTAACTGCTGCTTTGCCCAACTTCTATAGACTCTGTGTCCATCCCTCGAGTAATTACAAATACAAAAAATCTATTGAAGATTTCTCTCATCTCTTTTGGCTTTATGCATCTATGAACACTCTGACTTCCCAGAGGACCAATTTTGTCCCTTGCTATCTTTTCTTCTTAATATACTATAGAAGCCCTTGGGATTCTGCTTCACCTTGTCTGCTAGAACAATCTCATGTCTTCTTTTAGCCTTCCTGCTTTCTTTCTCTAGTGTTTCCTTGCATTTCTTATACTCCAGGATGACCCTATTTGCTCCATTCTGTTTATACCTGCTATGCTCCGCCTCTTTTCCTTTACCAGGGCCTCAATATCTCTTGAAAACGAGGGTTCCCTAAACCTGTTATCCTTGCTTTTTATTCTGACAGGAATATAAAACCTCTTTACTTTCAAAATTTCACTTTTAAAGGCCTCCTATTTGCTAAGAACACCTTTGCCAGAAAACAACCTGTCTCACTCTACACTTTCAATATCCTTTCTGATACCATGAAGATTGGTCTATCTCCAATTTATAGTCTCAACCCGAAGACCAGGCTGTCACAGTCCCGTCCGTTGACTCCTCATTTCAGTTAACTTCCTTTGCCCCGTGTTCTACGGGGCTTCTTGATTAGGGCACCTGATCCTCATTTGAGCCAGCAACATAAAAACTCTGGCTTACATCTACTCATTGCTGGACCATCACCTCAGCCAGGGCGGCAATGCACGTTTCGGGCCGCCGAGAATATGGACTCTAAGTTGCTTCGGTGCCTGGGATTGCTTTGGGAATTCTGTCTCTTCGTGTTCAGCTAAGTGATTGCTGGCCGTTTGCCACTTCATGTGCTACCCCGTGTCAAGATACAAATTGTCTGTCATTGTTTGGTTATGTCGTCCCGTGTCCAGCTGAGGATTGCAGGTCATTTGCCACTACTCTGAGCCAAGATACGAATTGTATGTCTTTGTTTGGTTTTGTCGTCCCGTGTCCAAGTCCGAGTCCAGGCTCTGTGTTCAATTCAAATCCAAATCCAGGCTCCGAGTCCAAGTCAAGTCCAAGTCCATGCTCCATGTCCAAGTCAAATCCAAGTCCAAGCTCCGAGTCTGAGTCCAGGCTCCATGTCCAAGTCAAATCTGAGTCCAGGCTCCGCGTCCAAGTCCAGGCTCCGTGGCCAAGTCCAAGTCCAGGTTCCTCCGGTTTGTTGTCCAACGTCTACATCCATGTAAGCATCTAATCCTCTCTCTCAGGCTTCCCTGGCAACTATTAATAAACACACTTCTGTTAATGCTACCTACGTGTCAGTGTCCTGCACTTGAGTCCGCTCCCTATGCCTCATTGTAACACAGACATATCCTTTTCCATAATTACCTTGAAACTAATGGCTTTGTAAAACCATAAGACATTGGAGCAGAATTAGGCCATTCAGTCCATCAAGTCTGCTCTGCAATTCCATCATGGCTGATCCTGGATCCCATTCAACCCCATACACCTGTCTTCTCACCATAACTTTTGATGTCCTGACCAATCAGGAAACTATCAATTTTTGTTTTAAGTATACCCACGCTCTTGGCCTCTACAGCTGTCTGTGGCAGGGCATTCCACATATTCACTACTTCTTGGCTAAAAAAAAAATTCTCCTCACCTCTGTTCTAAATGTTTGCCCCTCAGTTTGAAGTCTGTGCCCTCTAGTTCTGGATACCCCTACCATAGGAAGCATCCTCTCCAAATTATCGAATCCTTTCAACATTCAGGTGGTTTCAATGAAATCCCCACGCATTTTTCTAACTTCCAGTGAGTATAGCTCCAAAGCTGCCAACTGCTCCTCATATGTTAACCCCTTCATTCCTGGAATCATCCTCATGAAGCTCCTCTGGACTCTCTCCAATGACAACACCTCCTTTCTGAGATATGGGGCTCAAAACTATTGGCAATACTCCAAGTACAGCCTGACTAGAGTCTAATAAAGCCTCAGCATTATTTCCTTGCTTTTCTATTCTATTCCCCTTGAAATAAATGCCAACATTGTATTTGCCTTCTTTACCACAGACTTAACTTATAAATTTACCTCTGGGAGTCTTGCGTGAGGACTCCTAAGACCCTTTGCACCTCTGATGTTTGAATCACTAGATGAAAAGTGTTCCCCTACACAAACTTCTGTCACCTGCCCTGCCTCATTCCCTAATAGGAGATCTAGTGTTGCACTCTCTCTAGTTGAGACTTCTATGAACTGATTAAGGAAACTTTCCTGAACACATTTGACAAACTCTACCTCATCCAGTCCTTTCACAGTATGGGAGTCCCAGTCAATATGTGGAAAGTTAGAACCATCTATTGTCACAATCTTATGTTTCTTGCAACAGTCTGTGACCCTGTGATCACTTGACAAATTTGCTCCTCTAAATCCCATAGGCAGTTAGGAGGTTTATATTATAATCCCATTACTATAGTCATCCCTTTCTTATTCATCAGTTCCATCCACATAGCCTTAGCAAATGAGTTCTCCAGTCTGTCCTGCCTGAGTACTGGTGTGGCATTTTTCCTGACTTGCAATGCCACCCCTCCCCTTTAATCCCTCCCGTTCTACCACATCAAAGGCAATGGAACCCAGGAACATTGTGCTGCCAGTCCTGCCTCTCCTGCAATGCAGTCTCACTAGTAACTACAATGCCATAATTCCATGTGATGATCCATACCCTAAACTCATTCACCTTTCCTGTAACACGACTTGTGTTGAAATATACCAACTCAGAACATTGGTCCCACTGTGCTCAGTATTTTGATTCCTCCCTTTGATGAGAAAATCTAGTTCAGGAGAGCTTCATGTTGAATATTCATGTATTGTAAACAGTGTGGCTATTCTTGAATGTATTGCCTATTGGCCTGGACGATATAAGGATCCTTAAGAGAGAGAAGACAAATGTACTACTACCTGCCAGGTTTGCAAAGACAGGCCAGCATGGACAACCCGAGGAACTTCAAAATGACAAGTGAGATCCTTCCAAAAGTCTATATTGATTATTTCAGTAACCTCTTTTTTGCTCACAAGTAGTCACTTGAAATGGATCAAAACAAAATATGTTGGGACAAAAAATAAACTGCTAGACTAATTCTGTGGGTCACATAGCATATGCAGGGACAAAGAGAAGTTCCACAGATGTTGCTTGATCTGCTGTGTTCTTCCAGTAGATTTTTTTTTGCTCAATTCTTGCTGTCTTTGTATCTTCAAAACATGTTGGATCCTGTTCTATTTCAAAACATAATACCAAAGAACTAAGATCTAGTTTTCTATATAACAGCTCAGCAGAACTGGTCTTGGATAATGGTCCACAGTTTTTTTCATCTCCTTTCCAGCACTTGATGAAACAAAATGGAATAAAGTTCATAACGGCAGGAGGAGAGAGAGCAGCGCGCCGCACGTGCGCAGTCCTCCGGTGAAAAATGATATCATATCCGTTTCTGATTTGATGGAGACGGACATGAAAGCACAGAGGAACATCTGGAGAAATTGCTGAAATTTCTGAAACGCTCATTCGCTGCTGTCGTTACTGCACGGTCGGGAGTCTTCCAGAGGGAAGGCCTCAAAATCCCTGGCTTTGCCTGCTGTTGGCAACCAAGATTGAGGTCGAATCGTTTGGACAGAGATGGCGCTCAGTACTCAGTGTCCGAGAGCTGATTCGGAGGCTTGAAGTTTTCGGATGACTGAGGGACGGATTGTGGTCGGGCATGGCAGGGAGAGTTTTTCTTCTTTCTCCCGTCTGCATGAGATGTGGGACATTTGAGAGACTTTGAACTTTTACTGTGCTCATGGACTTCTTCATCAAGTTATGGTATGGTTGCACTGTTGTAACTATATGTTATAATTATGTGGTTTTGTCAGTTTTTTCAGTCTTGGTCTGTCCTGTGTTTTGTGATATCACACTGGAGGAAATATTGTATCATTTCTTAATGCATGCAATACTAAATGACAATAAAAGAGGACTGCGTGTCTTCATAATCTATATATACAGTATAACCATATCATCCAATATCAAATGGTATGATTTTGAGATCAGCAAAAGCTATCAAAATAATGTTGAAGACACAAATTACAGGGTGGTCAAGTGTAACAAAGGGATAGTGGTTAGTAATTTTTTGATAAAACACAGAATGATGCCACATTCCAAGACAGTTACACTCTTGCCGAACTAATATGAAGATTCAGAGCAATACTGAGCTTAGTTCATCTGAAACTCAGAGGAATGGTAGAAGAGAGACAATTAAAACAGAAACCAAATCATAACTCAATTTATTTGGAGAAACAATTTAACAACATAAGTACTGTGGGCAGTTTTGGTCTCCTTATTTAAGAAAGGATGTGCTGACGTTGGAGAGGGTACAGAGAAGATTCACTAGAAAGATTCCGGGAATGAGAGGGTTGACATATGAGGAATGTTTGTCCGCTCTTGGACTGTATTCCTTGGAGTTTAGAAGAATGAGGGGAGACTTCATAGAAACATTTTGAATGTTAAAAGACATGGACAGAGTGGATGTGGCAAAGTTGTTTCCCATGATGGGGGAGTCTAGTATGAGAGGGCATGACTTAAGGATTGAAGGACGCCCTTTCAGAACAAAAATGCAAAGAAATTTTTTTAGTCAGAGGGTGGTGAATCTATGGGATTTGTTGCCACAGGCAGCAGTGGAGGCCAAGTCATTGGGTGTATTTAAGGCAGAGATTGATAGGTATCTGAGTAGCCAGGGCATCAAAGGTTATGGTAAGAAGGTGGGGGAGTGGGACTAAATAGGAGAATGGATCAGTTCATGATAAAATGGCCGAGCAGACTCTTTGGGCCGAATGGCCTACTTCTGCTCCTTTGTCTTATGGTCTTATGATAGAGTGTGTGTTAACACCAGCTGTCAAATCTGGCCTTTGGAAATGGGATGCTGGAGTGATATTCAAAGTATGCAATGTAAGGAGATATCTCGCAGAAGTAAAACATGAAATCAGATATGTGCACGTTTGTTTGTTATGTGTACCGTGTCATATGACATAGGTGATAATGGTCTTTCTATGACCATGATTGACCTTGGCAAATTTTTCTACAGAAGTGGTTTGCCATTGCCTTCTTCTGGGAAGTGTACATGTAAATGATTTAATTTTTGCATGAACCTTACAAGAGAATGATGAGAGGGCACAGTTTTAAGGTGCTAGGAAGTAGATACAGGGAAGGTGTCAGGGGTAAGTTTTTTACACAGAGTGTGGTGAGTGAGTGGAATGGGCTGCTGGTGATAATGGTGGAGGCAGATACGATAGGGTGTTTTAAGAGACTCCTGGATAGGCACATGGAGCTCAGAAAAATAGAGGGCTATGGGTAACCCTAGGTAATTTCTAAAGTAAGGACATGTTTGGCACAGCATTGTGGGCCGAGGGGTCTGTATTGTGCTGTAGATTTTCTATGTTTCTATGATTATGAATAAGCAGAAGAAAAGACTCGAGATTCTACTGAACTAAGTCCAGTGACATTTTCCAAAAGTTAAAAAGACCATAAGACATAGAAGCAGAATTAGTTTATTCATCCCATCACGTCTGCTCCACAATTCTATCACAGCTGATTTATTTTCCCTCTCAACCCCATTTTCCTGCCTTCTCCGCATAACTTTTGGTGCCTTTACAAATCAAGAACCTATCAACCTCTGCCTTAAATATACACAATGACTTGTTCTCCACAGCTGTCTGTGGCAATGAATTCCACAGATTCACTACTCCCAGCTAAATACATTCCTCTTCATCTCTGTTCTAATGGGACATCCTTCTATCCTATGGCTGTGCCCTCTAGTCCTAGTCTCCTCCACTATAGGAAACAACCACTATAAGAATTGGAAACAATGCCAACAAAACAAATCCATTTGAGAAGATCTTAGAGATTCAGAAGTTTTAAATAATCTGAGTCACTCTGTTGCTCTGAAAAAGAGGGAAATAAGGAAGACTATGTAAATCTATGACATGTACTGTATGCCTGATAAATATGCATGTGCTCAGTGTAAGTGCAGAATTAAATAATTCACTTTGACATGTTCTAATAGCTCCTTAGGTCATTTTGTGTTTCTCTATCTCCTCTGCATTGACTGAAGTAAAACAAACCACATATTAATGGCTGTCTATCTATTCCAAATGAGAATACTTTTCTGCTGGTTATCAAGGTACATTCCTGTAATTGTAATCTTGCGTTTGCCCAGGGTGAGTATGATGTTCTCCTATGTCTATTGGTGGGTCCTCAGGAGGCTATAGGGGCTGATCTGGGATCTTCCTATTCTGGTGTGGTGTGGTTGAGAGTAAATGGTCTTATGGTTCTTCAGTCTCTCCATTCACAGCTGCTGCTTGTTCTCTGCAGTAGAGTGGAGGTCAGTAGCCCAGGGTAGCCGGCTATTAATAACTGTGATAACATGCAGCCTGTACCATAGGCACACCCATGAAAAGTGAAGAAAGAAGTTCAAATATGGTTAATACTCGCATCAGGATATCAAATTTTACTGACTCACCAGCAGGGATTATTAGGACTGGCAAGTTTGTAACTCAGACCTACCGGGATATACATTGGAAATGCAGCATGATTTGCATTTATCCATTGATTAAGGAAAAAAAAACAGATGGAGTGGAATGAGCTGCTGATTTGCTTTCATTCAGATTTGCAGCAGAGAACTGGCCCAGCATGCCAATGTTGTATTAAAGCCTGCAGAGCAAGGAGAAGAAATGTAATATATTAGAAAGACGCTGAGGTAAATGATCACGGTGGAGGCAAAGTAGACATATGACACACAGTACCAGATTTTATTCAGACAAGAAGGTTATACCTGTCCTGTAACTATTATCGCAACTGACAAACTTAGAATGCCGTCACCCTTAAAATCTGGAAAAATGGGTTTAACATTTCAGAATGTAGAAGCATGGGAGATATCAATAAAACATTCTGGAAGTACATAGTTGGTTGTCTCTAAAGAAAAGAAGGCTACCAATGATGTTTCAAATGTGCACTTGACTGTGAGATGTTGCAACATGAAGCAGCTGTGTACCTGGTTTGCATGTAATGTAGACACAGGAGACTGCAAATGCTGGAGCAGAAAAAAACACTGGAAGAACTCAGTCCTGATGCAGCATCTCAGTCTAAAACATAGACTATCCCTTTACCTCCATCGATCCTGTTCCAACACTGAATTCCTCCAACAGCTCGTTTTTTGCCTTACAAAGCTGATGTAATAGTTAAGTTGCCTATAGTTAACATAGAACATAGAATAGTACGGCACAGTACAGGCCTTTCGGCCCACAATGTTGTGCCAACTCTCAAACCCTGCCTCCCATATAAGCCCCCACCTTAAATTCCTCCATATACCTGTCTAGTAGTCTCTTAAACTTCACTTGTGTATCTGCCTCCACCACTGACTCAGGCTGGGCATTCCATGCACCAACCACTCTCTGAGTAGAAAACCTTCCTCTAATATCCCCCTTGAACTTCTCACCCCTTACCTTAAAGCCATGTCCTCTTGTATTGAGCAGTGGTGCCCTGGGGAAGAGGTGCTGGCTGTCCACTCTATCTATTCCTCTTATTATCTTGTACACCTCTATCATGTCTCCTCTCATCCTCCTTTTCTCCAAAGAGTAAAGCCCTAGCTCCCTTAATCTCTGATCATAATGCGTACTTTCTAAACCAGGCAGCATCCTGGTAAATCTCTTCTGTACCATTTCCAATGCTTCCACATCCTTACTATAGTGAGGTGACCAGAACTGGACACAGTACTCCAAGTGTGGCCTAACCAGAATTTTATAGAGCTGCATCATTACATCGTAACTCTTAAACTCTATCCCTCGATTTATGAAAGCTAACACCCCATAAACTTTCTTAACTACCCTATCCACCTGTGAGGCAACTTTCAGGGATCTGTGGACATGTACCCCGAGATCCCTCTGATCCTCCACACTACCAAGTATCCTGCCATTTACTTTGTACTCTGCCTTGGAGTTTGTCCTTCCAAAGTGTACCACCTCACACTTCTCCAGGCTGAACTCCATCTGCCACTTCTCAGCCCACTTCTGCATCCTATCAATGTCTCTCTGCAATCTTCGACAATCCTCTATACCATCTACAACACCACCAACCTTTGTGTCATCTGCAAACTTGCCAACCCAGCCTTCTACCCCCACATCCAGGTCGTTAATAAAAATCACGAAAAGTAGAGGTCCCAGAACAGGTCCTTGTGGGACACCACTAGTCACAATCCTCCAATCTGAATGTACTCCCTCCACCACCACCCTCTGCCTTCTGCAGGCAAGCCAATTCTGAATCCACCTGGCCAACTTCTCTGGTTCCCATGCCTTCTAACTTTCTGAATAAGCCTACTGTGTGGAACCTTGTCAAATGCCTTACTAAAATCCATATAGATCACATCCACTGCACTACCTTCATCTATATGCCTGGTCACCTCCTCAAAGAACTCTATCAGGCTTGTTAGACACGATCTGCCCTTCACAAAGCAATGCTGACTGTCCCTGATCAGACCATGATTCTCTAAATGCCTGTAGATCCTATCTCTAAGAATCTTTTCCAACAGCTTTCCCACCACAGACATAAGGCTCACTGGTCTATAATTACCTGGACTATCCTTACTACCTTTTTTGAACAAGGGGACAACATTCGCCTCCCTCCAGTCCTCCGGTACCATTCCCATGGACAACGAGGACATAAAGATCCTAGCCAGAGGCTCAGCAATCTCTTCTCTCACCTCGTGGAGCAGCCTGGGGAATATTCCATCAGGCTCCGGGGACTTATCTGTCCTAATGTATTTTAACAACTCCAACACCTCCTCTCCCTTAATATCAACATTCTCCAGAACATCAACCTTACTCATATTGTCCTCACCATTATCAAGTTCCCTCCCATTGGTGAATACCGAAGAGAAGTATTCATTGAGGACCTCGCTCACTCCCACAGCCTCCAGGCACATCTTCCTACCTTTATCTCTAATTGGTCTTACCTTCACTCCTGTCATCCTTTTTTTCTTCACATAATTGAAGAATGCCTTGGGGTTTTCCTTTACCCTACTCGCCAAGACCTTCTCATGCCCCCTTCTTGCTCTTCTCAGCCCCTTCTTAAGCTCCTTTCTTGCTTCCCTATATTCCTCAATAGACCCAGCTGATCCTTGCTTCTTAAACCTCATGTATGCTGCCTTCTTCCACCTGACTAGATATTTCACCTCACTTGTCACCCATGGTTCCTTCACCCTACCATTCTTTATCTTCCTCACCGGGACATATTTATCCCTAACATCCCGCAAAAGATCTCTAAACATCGACCACATGTCCATAGTACATTTCCCTGCAAAAACATCATCCCAATTCACACTTGCAAGTTCTAGCCTTATAGCCTCATAATTTGCCTTTCCCCAATTAAAAATTTTCCTGTCCTCTCTGATTCTATCCTTTTCCATGATAATGCTAAAGGCCAGGGAGCGGTGGTCACTATCCCCCAGATGCTCACCCACTGAGAGATCTGTGACCTGACCTGGTTCATTACCTAGTACTCGATCTAGTATGGCATTCCCCCTGGTCGGCCTGTCCACATACTGTGACAAGAATCCGTCCTGGACACACTTAACAAACTCTGCCCCATCTAAACCCTTGGAACTCATCAGGTGCCAATCAATATTAGGGAAGTTAAAGTCACCCTTGATAACAACCCTGTTATTTTTGCACCTTTCCAAAATCTGCCTCCCAATCTGCTCCTCTGTATCTCTGCTGCTACCAGGGGGCCTATAGAATACTCCCAATAGAGTAACTGCTCCCTTCCTGTTCCTGACTTCCACCCATATTGACTCAAAAGAGGATCCTGCTACATTACCCACCCTTTCTGTAGCTGTAATAGTATCTGATTTGTTAATTCCCATATAGCAAATGAACTGTGTGAGCAAGTTCAGGATCATAACACACAAATGGCTAATTGTGTTAGAAGTGAAATCTGTGAGTCATATTATACTGCATACTAGTTTGTCCTTCGGCTTGTGGTAGTGAAAGTTACAAAAACATAATAATTCAAAGTAGTTAATTTGTCATGAGGCCCTCAAAGCTTATCTAACCATTTCAGTCACTGCTGTTGATCTATTAGTGTTAGAAATATCACTTTCACCTATAAAGATATCCATACTTGTATAACAAGCAAAGTTCATGGATTCACGAAGACAAGAAAATCTGCAGATGCTGGAAATCCAAAGCAACACACACACAATGCTGGAGGAACTCAGCAGGCCAGGCAGCATCTATGGAAAAAACATAAATAGTCAATGTTTTGGACTGAGCCCCTTCATCAGGACTGGAAGGGAGTGTTAGAATGCCATACCCCATGGATAGTTTTTTTTAAATTACACCTTTCAGAATGCTTTTATTTGCCTTGAATTACCGAAGCTACAAAAGATTAAAGTGATGATGCAGCATTGTTCCAGGACCTCAGGAACTCTCTGCTCAGCATCTCCCTGGTAAAAAAATTATGGTGAAAGAAACACAGCAAACTAGAGAAAGAAAATAGTAAAACAGAGATTAAAGTCATATGGTGTTAAGTATAAAAAGATAAATAAAGTGAACAAGAAAGGAAGGAAAAGAAAGGGAAAAACACAGAAAGGAAGATAATAATTTTCTTCAGAATAGCACATTCCTGACTTGCCAAATAGGTGCTATAAATGCTTTGGGAATCAGGAGACTAGCCATCCAGTGTCTGACATACTGTGATAAACACAGTATCTATGTTAATTGTGATGCTGACATGTTAGGATTCAAACAATTACAAAGTTAACATAGGATGCTCTTGGGTCCTATAGCTTTCTCTGTATCTTAAACACTCAGTCGTTTCTTGAAATCACATGGAGTCAACTGGTGAAGACTTTTTTTGTGATGATGGAGCCCTTGAGAGAAGGTCAATATGAATCTTTCTCTTGTAACTTTTGGCTGGAATCTGTAGTTAATGCCTGTCTCCTCTGGAATCTGCCACTGATGTTTGCAAAGTCTCCTATTCGTATTACTTGTTTAATTGTTTAACATTGTTCACAAATAGACTTTTAAAAATTCATTGAAGGGTTATGGGCTTGGTAGGCTGAGACAATATTTAATTGCCCCTGAGCAGATGGTAATGAGCTGCCTTCTTGCATATAGGAGGACAAGGGAAATCTGTTCCATTGCCTTGGATTATGATATCAATTATCTGTCCATAAACTGCTGCTCCACTACTTACAAAAAAATAGAAGGTTGTAACCCTGTAATATTGGTCCTTGAGCAACATTGTACGAATATATCACCAAATGAATGACAGTGAAGATCTATGAACTGTGCTAATGTACTTGATCCATGAAGGTCAAAAATGCTTCATTCTTCATGATCAGGAGCAGCAGAGCTGATTTGAAAGGTATGTAAAAATTTGTATGTTAATATAAAGTTCACTTTCTGCAATGAGAAGGACAAACAGCTTGTAGGTCACACCACTGCCTAACTGGTTCATGGTAGGTTTGGAGAACATTGCTCACACTGAAGGAGAACCAAGGTTCATTGCAGCCATGCATAATGTAGATCTACAGCCAGAGGCAATTGTGGAAGGTTAGCTGTTAAGATGAAAGACCAAGAGCCAATCAATGGTCTGCTTTGCTCGAGAAGGTGACATGCATTTTGAGCTGCTGAGGCTGTATGCTTTCGTTGAATTGAGTGTATACCGCAAAATTTCTGATTCTAGCCACTGAGTCAGAAGATTTTCAAGTAGCATTCCTGAGCCTTGAATTCAAACAACATGACCAATAATTCAGCTTGTTTTTGATGGTTGTTGCACCACTAGAAGTTATAATAAAAATTCTATTGTACCATGTCATATTACTGCACAGTATATGGTATACAGTGGATTCTAGTTAACTGGGGCATCGGTTAATCGGGGCAGCCGCTTATTTGAGGGAGCTCTTAAAGAACAAAAACTCATTGAGAAAATTGCTGGGATTCTCTTTGTTTCGGACACTGTGCAGCTTACTTGGGTCAGGAGACTGTTGCCGAACAGGTTCTAACTAGTTGTGCGCACTTGTGTGGCCGTTAGACCCTACTCTGTGCTTCGAGCAAAGAGTTCTTAAATAACATCATTTGTGCGTTTGTGTTCAAACAGCAGTGATTTTTGTCATTAATAGTTGAGGAGAAATAAGCAGTAGGAGAATTCAGAACTGTATTGCTCGCTGGGGTTTCAAGCATTCAGGCTTGGAGATGTCAGGAACGGCTGGGAGTGAAAATGAAATAATTTCACTACTTCAACAAATCAGGAACTATGAAGAATTTGACGGTATCAACAATTATCCTGAATGTTGCTATGAAAATGAACGTTTAGTAGATGCAATCATTGATAACATCGAAGGCAGTCCATTATCTCTTCTAGGTGTCTGCGCTGATTTTGTTCATTGCATATACTGGATTATACCTCCGTCGATTATTATTAGGAATTAATACATACTTTTATAGTATTGTATTACTATTGGTAGTGTTCTAATTTGTTCTGTATTTCATTTAAATATATAATTTGTTATTCAGTTTGTCTTTTTTATACCTTTTTAATTACTTCCATGAAACTTTGGCTAATTGGGGTAGCTGCTTAATTGGACCAAAATATACTGGCCCCAATTAACTGAAATCCACTGTATTTCAGTATGTCTTGTGACTTACCTTCTTGTATGCATAATGATGGAATCCCTGAAGAAAACGCTTTTTAGCACCCAAAGGGTGTGAGCTCTGAAATATAGCTTGATCCATTGAGTCATTTTAGGCCTCATCACAAGTCTAGGACCCACTGTTGTAGAACTGGGCCTCAGAAACAGATATTGGTTGACTGTGCACCACTGATTTAATGTTCTTTGCCAGGCAAATGGTAGTCATTTTACAAATACGATATTTCATTGAGGTTTTGCCTCATCTCTTGGATTGAATTAAAAGATCCCAGTGTTAGAAAATAATAATAGAGGACACATACTCCATTATCCTACTAATGATTACTGGATAATTTCACATTGGTATTTCAATGACGTGTAAAAAATGCCTGCTGCATTTCATATGGTTCATTGACTATGAAGCAGAACATCCTGAGGTGGTAAAAGATGCATTCCGTATTTTATTTTCAAAATTAATGGCTATCAAGTAGCTGGGCTTTGAGGAAACCTTCAAGAATCTGAAATAAATTTCCTGGGGACAATATCAATCAAATATTTGAGATATTAATGGGAATTGATAAATTAATTCAAAATTCTGGAGTTTCAGATAGTGACTCTAGATGTAAGAAAAAGGATTGTAGTGACTATTATGAAAAAAGGTACTCAGGGCAGCAATTGGAGAACAAAGTGCAAAACTATCTAAAAGGAAGAAGGACAGGTCTTTAAAGTAGACAATATAGGGAAAAATGCTCATGATTTCCTGAAGTGCCTTAAAAACAGAGCCAATAATCAGAAGAAAGGGTGAATGTGAATTAAGCTATTAAGTTGAATGAATATGAACAGAATAGAAGTAGGCAATAAATTAAACCAGAGTTCTGGAGGTGGCTTCTGTGCATAGTATAAAATGTTCTATGTTAGTAAAGAGAAAATTAGAGAGAATATGTCTCAATGTTGGTTTTTTATTCTTGCTGAATGCTGCTGAAGAGATGAGTATTGTGAGGTAGTCGACATTGGACTGTCTGAAATACTTTCATATTTGTCATTCAAGTTGGACAATGGCATTTTATACGTCTGTGTTTATACAAACAAATGTAATACTTACAAAGCTATCCCACCCTCTCATCTTGGCCTCCCTGTAATGTTAGCCCCAGCATACCGACTGCTGCAGAAAGAGGAGAAAGCAGTCAAGAGGACCATCGCTGTACGGCCTAATGAGGCAATCGCTATGCTTCAGGACTGTTTTGGATGGACCAACTGACAGTTGTTCAAGGAGGTTCCACAAATGGAGAAGACACAGACCTCAAGGAATATGCCTCATCTGTCACCGATTCCATCTGTAAGGGTGTAGGTGATGTTGGTACCTCAAGAACAGTCATCTCACAGTCCAACAGGAATCCCTGACTGAATGTTGAGGTGTGTTCCCTACTAAAAGCCCAGAATTCTGCCTTTAAGTCTGGTGACATAACAGTGCTCTCCGCAGCCAGGAGAAGCCTCCTCTTGGGCATCAGGAGGGCAAAGGCTGGCTACGCTCAAAAAATTCAGAAATACTTGTCTGATAAATGATCGCTGGCATATATTGGCTTGGCATCAAGAGCATTATGCGAGGACAAGCAGCATTGACGGTACCGGTGATGCCTCCATCCCTCATGCTCTAAACAACTTCTATGCGGCGCTTCGAGGCATGCAACACAAAGCCAGCCACGGAAGGTACCCCCTCCCAGGTGAGCAGCCACTCTCTGTAACAGCAGCAGACGTGAGAAGGATTCTGCAGAGAGTCAACCTGGGTAAGGTGGCTAGGTCAGACAACATCTTAGGCCAGGTACTCAGGGAGTGTGCACACCAGCTCACTGATGTCTTCACGGATATCGTCAGCATATCACTCATCCAGGCTGCAATCTCCACATGCTTCAAATCAACTACCATCATCTCTGTACCAAAGAACTCTACACGTTAAGATCCAAATGACTACCACCTGGTGGCACTGATGCCAATCATCATGAAGTGCTTTGAAGGGCTGATAATGGCATACATCAAAAACTCCATTCCTGTCGTATTGGACACTCACCAATATGCTTACCAACATATGTTCTCTGACAGATGCCACAGCAACAGTTATGCACCTGGCCCAGTACACCTAGAAAACAAGGACACTTACGTCAGAATGTTGTTTCTGCATTTCTGTTTGGCATTCCACACTACTGTCCCATAGACCTTGGTGAACAAGCTCCTACTCCTCTGTCTAAATATATAATTGTTCAACGGTATGTTGGACTTCCTAACCAACAGATCTCAGATACTGAAGATGCACAACCCCTCCTCCCTCCCCATCACCCTCAACACGAGTGCACCCCAGGGCTGTGTGCAGAGCCCATTACTGTGCATTCTGCTCACATGTGACTGCACAGCCAAACACCCGAGAAATCATATTGTCAAGTCACCGATGACATGGCAGTGACGGGGCTCGTCACCAACTACAATAAGACAGCCTACAGAGAGGAGGTGAAAGAGCTTGAGGCCAGATGCCATGCAAACAAACTTGGCCTCAATATCAACAAGACAAATGAGATGGTTATCAACTTCAGGACAACCTGCACCACCCACACCCCTCTTTACATCGGCAGCACAGCAGTGGAAACTGCACGCGGTTTCAGACTCCTGGGAGTGCACATCTCACACAGCCTCTCATGGTCTCAGAACACATTCCACTCAATCATGAAAGTTCACCAAGGCCCCTACTTCCTGGTGGACAAGAAGGCTCTACAAAGGGTAGTCAAAATTGCCCAACACATCGCTGGCACCAGTCTACCTGCCATCAAGGACATATGTACAGAAAGATGCTGGAAAGGGCCAGTAACATCATGAAGGATCCTGCCTTCCCTTCTCATGGATTGTTTGTCCCACTACCATCAAGAAGGAGGCTATGTGGTATCCATGCCAGGACCACTCGATTCAAAAGCAGTTACTTTCCCCAAGCAGTAAGGCTGATCAGCACCTCCACTCACTAACCCACCTCACCACACCCCCAATCACTCTACTTTATCATTTCCTTTCAATCACCTTATGTACATATGCTCCTGTGCCTAGAATCACTTTATGAACATACAATCAATCTATGTATATAAGCTATCTTAAGCATTTATAGTTATTGTATTTTTATATTATTGTGTTCTTATTGAGGTTTCTTTTTGTGCACCATTGGATCTGGAGTAACAATTATTTTGTCCTCCTTTACACTCGTGTACTGGAATGACATTAAACAATCTTGAAGAGAATTTGTTGCATTTTGGACGCAATATATTTGGTCCCTAGTTTGGTTCCTTGAGCAATTCTTATCTGTCATTGCAGTGGAATGGTTCTCTGATTGACAGGTGCCTCTATAAAACTAGAAACAGTAAATTTTGGCAGAGAGTGGAATAGTACAGATGTTATGATTGAATGGCTATAACTACTAGAAATGAAGAAATATAATTGTTTTTGATTGAATGCACTAGTTTTTCTGAAAGCTTAGGACCACTTGTAAGATGCAGTTTGTTAGGAGAGATCATTGCATAAAGAAGAAATCCATTCATATTGTAGAGAGTTGCATCTCCACATCCTACACCACACAACTTCCTGCTTCCAACTTCTACTCATCTCCATGACAGCCTTTATGTTAATGTACTGTGCTGCCATGGAGATAGAACTTGAAGGATCTGACCTCACTTCCCAGTGGTCAATGCAGGAACGATGCAGCAGAGCTGCATTTTAATCAGTAAAAGTAAATGAAGGTGAAACCCACCCTCATGATATTCCTACCGTGGGATATTCACCAAGTTAGCAATTTATTTTACTGTGTTAAGGTTAAATGGAATATCTATTTACTATGCTAACATGGATGAAATTCAATTTCTGGACATTTAATTCTAATGAGATCATGCTAATTTATATCAATCTCAGGTTCTGATCTCAACTAATTTATAGTCAGCAACCAATTAAAGCTAAATTACTGTGATGCAACTAACCTAGCTTTGTAATCATTCTTACTTAAATACATGGTCATTTGACTCAATCAACTATTTGCATTAGTAATGTGAATGCTTAAATGTTCCTAACCATTGTAAAGAAGTGATCCACAATCTCAATAGTCTACTGGAAATAAAAAGTGAAAGAAGAAACTAGTAGTCGGCTTTCTGAGTTACCTTAAATAATTAATAATAAGATATTAAGTTATTCATACTTAACTGGGTGTGGATCCTAATGGGTAGCTATTAATGAAAATGCTCATAAAACTCAAATATCTTATGAAGAAAGATTGAGAAAGGTAGGACTTTTCTCTTCAGAGTGAAGGAGAGTGAGAGGTGAATTGAAAGATGACAGTGCAGAGGTGTTGTGTAAGATGACAAAAGGCGTAGATAGAGTCGACAACCAATGCCTTTATCCTAGGGTGGTGATGGCTAATATGTGAGGATGTAAATATGTGAGGAAGTATAGAGGGATGTCAGGTACAGATTTTTTATACATAAAGTGGATGGAATACACTGCCAGGGGTGGTGATACAGACAGATACATTAAGGATATTTAAGAGACTCTCAGAGAAGCTCATGGATGAAAGAAAAGATGGAGGGCTATGTAGAAATGAAGGTTTAGATTGATCCAAATCCTCGGCTTTGCCTATTGCCTATTGCCTGTTGCCAGCGCTGGGGTCGAAGCGCTCGGCAGAGATGGTGCTCGGTGCTCAGTGTCGGAGAGCTGGTCGGAGGCTTGAAGTTTTTGGACTGACTCGGAGTTGGACTGTGGTTGGATGCTTCCAGGATGCTGCATCGGCAAGTTTGCGGCGCTGGAAGCTCATGACAGGAAGAATTTTCTTCCTTCAACCGTCTGCATGAGCTGGCGGACTTTCAAGAGACTTTTTTTTACCATGCCCATGGTCTGTTCTTTTATCAAATTACGGTATTGCTTGCACTGTTGTAACTATATGTTATAATTATGTGGTTTTTGTCAGGTTTTTTTAGTCTTGGTTTGTCTTGTGTTTCTGTGATATCATTCTGGAGGAACAAGTTGTATCATTTCTTAATGCATGCATTACTAAATGACAATAAAAGAGGACTGTGTGTCCTCCTAATCTAATCTTAGATTAGGTTAAAAGGTTGGTAGAGCATCGCGGGCGAATAGGTCTGTACTGTCTATATTGTTCCATGTTATATGTTCTATTCAAGTCAAAGCTTTGTTATCTCATGACATAGACAGGCTGATAAACATAGATGATGCCTCTTTGTGAAGCTTTGTTAGGCATTTTAGCTAATGCACATTTTGATGCAGTAATCCCAATATTATTGTAATATCTGGAAAAACTATAAGTGTTGGGACTATCATTTACAATCTTCTCTGGTCATGTCTTTTGTCTTGCCCAATGAAATATCATATGCATACACAGAGCACAGTGAAGTAGAAATAGATGGATGAGTGCCTGAGTTTCACAAAGCAATGGTATCGAGAACAGAGAAAGAAGAGGAATGCAACAAATAAATTTTTCAAAAGCTCAAAAAAGTTATGGGGAGCATGTAAAGAAAAAAAAATGCAACCGCACTAAATGCCATTGGTGCCTTTGACTGGGCAGCATATAAATCAGAATAAAGACTAATCAAATAATTAGTCTTACAATATGCTAATTGTTTTGACCAATTGCAATTATCATTGGAAGTAAAAAAAAAATAAAATCCTTATGTGGGGTTTTCAGCACAAACTGGGATTAGTTGAGAATTCGAATTTCAGAAGAACAAACTGCATGACTCATAGTTATGATTCATCTTATAATTCTGCTTTGCTGATCTTCATCAGCAGATACAATAGAACTTTTATACATTTAGTTATAAACACAATTAAAAACTTGCGTGATTCCAATGTATTCCGTGACTAATTAAATTCCCAAAACTCTCTCAACAAAAGTCATAGAAACATCTAATAACAATATATTAGTATAATACATTGGATTTTGAAAGCATCCCAAGGGGTTTTGGGAAATGTTTAAAGGAACTGATGCAGAACCAGCCATGAAAAATTAGAAAGATTACCTGGTTGATTACAATAAAAAGCTAATCAGGAAATGTAAAAGTTTGGTGAAGGGAACTTTAACTAAAGGATAATACATTCAGTGGCTAGGTTATTAGGTACACCCGTATACTTGCTTTACAATGTAAATATCAAACAGCCAATCACTTGGATAAAAGCATGTAGATGTGGTCAAGAGGTTCAGTTGTTCAGACCAAACATCAGAATGGAGAAGAAATATGATCAACGTGACTTTGACTGTAAAATGATTTTTGGTGCCAGACAAGGTGGTTTGAGTATCTCAGAAATTGCTAGTCTCATGGATTTTCATGCAGAACTATCGCTAGAGTTTATGGAGAGTAGTGCAAAAACACCAAAAAACACCCAGTGAATGGCAGTTCAATGCCTAGTTAATGAGAGAGGTCAGAGGAAAATGGCCAGACTGGTTCAAGCTGACAGGAAGGTAATAGTAACTCAAATAACCACATGTTACAACAGTGGTGTGCAGAAGAATGTCTCGATGCACAACATCAAACCTTGAACTGGATGGGCTACAGCAGCGGAAGACCGTGAACATACACTCACTGGACACTCTTAGTCACAGGAGGTAACTAATAAAGTGGCCACTGAGTATATATTGGTTTTGAAGGTGATGAGCCCTCTTCCTGATTCAGGTATTAGCCCTCAAGTGTAGACACTAATTTAATATTCAGCAAGGTTAATGTATCTCTGATGGCACTAAAACATTTGCACTGGGTAGCTGCTTGTCTGCCTACAGAAGGCAAGACCATAAACAGAAGCAGGAAAAAGCAGTCCGTTCTTTAAACCCTGTTCCATCCTGCATTAAGATCAGGTCTGATTTTCTGTCTCAGTGCCATTATGCCAGCACTATCCCAATAAACCCTGATACCCTTAATATCCAGAAATCTAATGATGCATTTGGAATGACTACATTGACTGGGCCTCCACAGCCCTCTCAGATATTTAATTCCAAAAGTTCACTACCCTCTGAGTGAAGACAATCTCTTCTCATCATGGTCCTAAACCGCCCACCCTTTATTCTGAAACTCTGCCTTTCAGTCCTGCACTCCTCAACAAGGGGAAACAACTTCCCTGTATCAATTCTGTCAAGTCTTAAAAAAACTTTGTTGTTTCGATGAGCTCTCCACTCATTACTTTAAACTCTTAGGATTACATTTTCAGTCTCCTCAATCTCTCCTTGAATGGCAAATGATCATCTTTGAAAATGCCTTGTAAATCAAAGGGCGGAGCTTAGGTTGATGGCACCTAACGGCAATTCCTTTGCTTGCATTTTCGGAAACAGCTCTATTTCTATCTTTAATATCTCTTTTTTTTTCTTTTTCAGGGTTCTTTTGGAGACCCTGACCTGAAGTTACACACTGACTTTCTTTCTTTGTGGGAATGAGATCCGCTATCAGGGCCTCACAACTGGCCGCTTTTTGATATGCTAAGGACATGGCCTGGAAAACTAGCGCGCCTTCAGGGTGCCAGAATTTCGTGGCTCTGGAGGCAAGTGGAATTGAGGTCGGTGCCGCCGCCTGATGTGTCATGGGAGTATGCAGAAGATCGAAAGCAGCGAGCTGACTGCTGGCTGTGTGCCCAGAGACCTGAGTTCTTTGGGCACAGAGCTCGGAAAAATCAATGCAACAGACTTTTAACACCATAAATTGGCGAGTTGTTTTGTTATGTCTCCCCTCGCGCTGTGAAATGGGGTCACCTCTTTTTCCCTTATTAGGGAGAGAGAGAGCCTGTGGTATGTCAATTTACCAGGAGAATGAGTAGTCTTTGAGGTACTGCAAGTCTGTGTCTTTATTGATGCTTTGCTGCACACTCGAGTGCTCGGTGGGGGGTGCAGATGCTTTTTTGATGGTGGGGGAGGGGTGTTCTCGCTTTTCTGCTTATGCGTTGGGGGGGAGCTGGGAGAGGCTTTGGGGTTCTAACTTTTAACTGTCATTCATTCTTTGGGATACTCCTCTGTTTTTGTGGATGGTGCAAAGAAAAATAATTTCAGGATGTATATTGTATACGTTACTCTGACATTAAATGTACCTATTGAATTCTTTACTGGATTCCCTCAATGGTAAGTACAGTATATCCTTTCTTTGGTAAGGAGATCAAAACTGTAGAGACTCCAAGTATCCCAAAGACCCTATACAAGTGCAACAACATTTTGTTATGGTTGTATTCAAATCACCTTGAAATAATGGCTAACAGATCACTCCGTTTCTTAATTGTTTTCTGGATTTCAGTGACTCGTGTAAAAGCACACCAAGGTACAAATTTCCATTGTGAAACCAAGAAGAACAGGCCCTCAACAACCATCACCTTGTGACTTACATCATACCAGCAATCGTTAAAGACTGTGGTCAAGGAGCTGGTTGGAGATATGTAGATGAAAACCGGCAGATAAAACCCAATGGGACTGAAATTGCTGAGAGTAGGTGATCAGCAGAGAGAGCCTTTCCGATAACTTGGAGGGAAATAATGTTATATGAAGTTGAATATGCCGCCATGATAATTTTGTTTGTCTACCCATGCAGTCTGACCAGCTAAGCATTTCCAGCATTTTCTGATTTTATTTTAGGTTTCCAGTATGTGTAGTTTTTTCCGTTCTTAATAAAATGAATTAATTGGTCAAGAATGGGAAAACCATCATTCCAATGCCCCCCCACCATGTACACACATATTACTCCTTGTGGTCTTCTTGTGTTTTACTCCTTGTGGTCTTCTTACTTAAAGTAGGAATACATCTCCCAGTGAGGTTAGAGCCAGACTCTAATTTCCATTGTAACATTTTGGACTCCTTTCTGGTAGAGCTAAAGGATTGAAGTGCTCTGCTATATTACTACTCCCTCCTTCAGGTAAGTCAAAAAGGTCAGAGAATTACCTAGAGTTTCTCATGTCCAAAACTGCAACCGGTTCCAAAGCTGACAGAAAGGGTGGTTTGAAAATTGGCTAAAAAAATGGACTTTCCGGCAAGGACTCAAGGTAACAGCCCAGGGGTTCCAATATAATGAGCTAAAAGAAGTGATGGCTGCTTTTAAGACTAAATGTTGGAGAATCAATCAAAGGATCAAAAGAGGCAGTTGCTATGTGAGCATGAAAGCTGAAATTGTTCTTGCATTTTTAAGAGTTTTTAAGAGGAACTCTTTTAATGGACAGGATAAGAATGCCAAGGAGAGAATTCATAAAATGACATTTTAGGCAGGGGGGGAAGTTTAGTCACTGCTGAACGCAGCAGGCCAGGCAGTATCTCGAGGAAGAGGTGAGTTGACGTTTCAGGCCGAGACCCTTCGAATTGATTCTTGTATTGGCCTCTCATGTGCTGAAGGAGGGTGTTGGTGGGGGTTATTATCCTCTCATGTGCTGTAGGAGGGTGTTGGTGGTGGGAGTTATGAGCCTCTCATGTGCTGTAGGAGAGTGGTGGGGGAATCACCAGCAATGAGCAAGTGAAAGGGGATAGGTTACAGAGAATGTAAGCTGGAGAATGGATTGATGGGAGCTGGCATTGACGTGCTTGCCTGAATGGTCTCTTTCTATGCAACATGAGAATACCTTTGAGACCTCTGTTGGTCAGGGTCAACCATGGATGTTGCACCCTGGCTATCTGGATATGCAATCCAGGCAAGTACAATATGGAGAGCAGGTTGTTGCCCATGTAGCAAGCTCCCCTTCTCTACGCAACTGACAAACCCAAAGGAACGGCAGAGACCAATACAGTTTGGCACCAGCAGCGTCGCAGGAGTTGCCAGTCAGAATTGAATTCAACATAGGTCGACCTTAGGGATTCCAGCTCCAGATTTTTCCTGCGGGGTTTATTCCCAAAGCCTTCCCTGTGATTGGGTATAGCTGGAAGGCAGCGGAGGTTTGAGATCAGAGTTTTCCTTCTCCTCGAGGAGTTGTCAACCACGGCTGATGAGCTCCATCTGCCTGAAGCGACTGGTTTTAAGGTGCCAGTAAGCTGCCTTTGCACCTTCTCCAATTAATAAGACCATAAGACCATTAGACAAAGGAGCAGAAGTAGGCCATTTGGCCCATCGAGTCTGCTCCGCTATTTTATCATGAGCTGATCCATTTTATCCTATTTAGTCCCACTCCCCCGCCTTCTCACCATAACCTTTGATGCCCTGGCTACTCAGATACCTATCAATCTCTGCCTTAAATACGCCCAATGACTTGGCCTCCACTGCTGCCCGTGGCAACAAATTCCATAGAATAGAAGTGGTTCAGCCATCTGAAGGCCAGAAACTGGACTTGGTTGTCAGAGATTATTTGAGGTACATGCCAAAGGGAGCATTTAATAAGAAGTGGGAGTTTCTGCCTTTAGACACGGTGAATACGTTCTAGATACAACAAAAGTGAGAAGGCATTTTCCAATTGTCTAACGTGTCTTCATGTGAAAAAATTATGATTTTCCGAGAGTGAATAAAACTTTTCATCTTTTCAGCTCTCTTTATAAGAACTGACCTTGTTCCATTCACATTCGTTCCACAATTTCCTTCCTTCTATCATATTCTTCGATGTTCAACCACATGGGCACACTGGCAAAGTCAAGATCCCTTCCTTCCATATCCATTCTTTTAAAACAAGCTCTCCTTTATCATTCTCTTCGCTTAAGCTCCATTTGTTCTACTACTTCCTTCAAACACTCTCCTCACTTCATATTCAACACTCTGATTACATCGAAAATCAAAAAAATTAAAGATGTTGGAATAGAAATTAGCTGAGTTAATGTAACACGTATAATGTTGTGTCAGAACTGGCCACTTCTGACAATATCCTTTACATGCCTAGAGATTTTGGCTATTTTGGCTATGCCTCCTCTAATCCTATTCCATTTTTCCCAATTTTTCTAGCTCCATGGTATCTACTCTGATAGTGAACTTCCTACTCCAGAGCTTAGACCATAGGACCATAGGGCATAGGAGCAGAATCAAGCCATTCAGCCCATTGAGTATGCTCCATTAATTCATCATGGTTGATCCCGGATCCCATTCAACCCGATACACCTGCCCCCTTAGCATATCCCTTGATGCCCTGACCAATCAGGAACCTATCAACTTCTGCTTTAAATGTACCTACAGACTTGGCCTCCACTGCAGTCTCGGCAGAGCATTCCACAGATTCACTACTCTTTGGCTAAAAGCATTCCTCCTTACTCCCATTCTAAAAGGCCAGGTCTGTGGCATTCAACTCTGGTGACCCAGGTCTGTACCAAAAAACCAGGTATGATTTGCGGAGGGCTATTTCAAGGGCAAAGAGACAATTTCGAATGAGGTTGGAGGCAACATCGGATGTACAACAACTCTGGCAGGGTTTGCAAGACATTACTTCCTACAAAGCGAAACCCAGTAGCATGAATGGCAGTGATACTTGACTATCAGATGAAGTCAATGACTTCTATGCCGCTTTGAAAGGGAGAATATAACTACAGCTGTGAAGATCCCTGCTGCATCTGGTGACCCTGTGATCTCTGTCTCAGAGGCTGATGTTAGGCTACCTTTAAAGAGGGTGAACCCTCGCAAGGTGGAAGGTCCTGATGGAGTACCTGGTAAGACTCTGAAAACTTGAGCCAAACAACTGGTGGCAGTATTCAAGGACATTTTCAACTTCCTATTGCTACGGGTGGAAGTTCCCACTTGCTTCCAAAAGGCAACAATTATATCAGTGCCTAAGAAGAATAATGTGAGCTGCCTTAATGACTATTACCCGGTAGCACTCACATCTACAGTGATGAAATGTTTTGAGAGGTTGGTCATGACTAGACTGAACTCCTGCCTCAGCAAGGACCTGGACCCATTGTAACTTGCCTATTGCCGCAATAGGTCAATGGCAGAGGCAATTTCAATAGTTCTTCACATGGCCTTAGCTCACCTGGACAATACAAAAGCCTACTGTATGTCAGGATGCTGTTCATCGACTATAGCGCAGCATTGAACACCATCATTCCCACAATCCTGATTAAGAAGTTAAAGAACCTGGGCCTCTGTTCCTCCCTCTGGAACTGGATCCTCGACTTACAAACTGGAAGACCACAATCTGTATGGATTGGAGATAATATCTCCTCCTTGCTGATGATCAACACTGGCACACCTCAGGGGTGTGTGCTTAGCCCACTGCTTAACTCTCTCTATACCCATGACTGTGTGGCCAGTCACAGCCCAAGCACCATCTATAAATTTGCTGATGATACAACCATTGTTGGTAGAATCTCAGGTGGTGACGAGAGTGCATACAGGAGTGAGATATGCCAACTAGTGGGGTGGTGCCACAGCAACAACCTGGCACTCAACGTCAGTAAAATGAAGAACTGATTGTGGACTTCAGGAAGGGTAAGATGAAGGAACACATACCAATCCTCATAGAGGGATCAGAAGTAGAGAGAGTGAGCAGTTTCAAGTTCCTGGGTGTCAAGATCTCTGGTCCCAACATATTGATGCAGTTATAAAGAAGGCAAGACGGCGACTATACTTTATTTGGAGTTTGAAGAGATTTGTTATGTCAACAAATACACTCAAAAACTTCTATAGATGTATCTTGGAGAGCATTCTGACAGGCTGCATCACTGTCTGGTATGGAGGGACTACTGCACAGGACCGAAAGAAGCTGCAGAAGGTTGTAAATCTAGTCAGCTCCATCTTGGGTACTAGCCTACAAAGTACCCAGGATATCTTCAAGGAGTGGTGTCTCAGAAAGGCAGCATCCATTATTAAGTACCTTCAGTACTCAAGGCATGCTGTTTTCTTACTGTTACCATCGTGTAGGAGGTACAGAAGCCTGAAGGCACACACTCAGCAATTCAGAAACAGCTTCTTCCTCTCTGCCATTCGAATCCTAAATGGACATTGAACCCATGAACACTATCTCCCTTTTTTAATATATATTATTTCTGTTTTTTGCACGATTTTTAATCTATTCAATATACACATACTGTAATTGATTTACTTATTATTATTGTTTTATTTATTTTTCTTCTTCTATATTATGTATTGTATTGAACTACTGCTGCTAAGTGAACAAATTTCACAACACATGCTGGTGATAATAAATCTGATTCTGATTCAGATTCGAAAAGGTTGCCTCTCAATTTTGAGGCTGTGCCCTCTAGTTATGAATACCCCCACCAGAGGAAACATCCTCTCCACATCCACCTTATCTAGCTCTTTCAACATTTAGTAGGTTTCAAAGAGATCCCCACACATTCTTTTAAATTCCATTGAGTCCAGGCCCAAAGCTGCCAAATGCGCTTCATATGTTAACCCCTTCATTCCCAGAATCATCCTCGTGATCCTCCTCTGCACTCTCTCCAATGACAATATATTTCTGAGCTAAGGGGCCAAAACCTGTTGTCAATACTCCGAGTGTATCCTGATTAGTGTCTTATAGAGCTTCAGCATAGTCTCCTTGTTTTTATATTCTTTTCCCCTTGAACTGAATGCCAACATTGCATTTACCTTCTTTACCACAGACTCAACCTGCAAATTAACCTTCCAAGTGTCTTGAATGAGGACTTCTAAGTTTCTCTGCACCTCTGATGTTTGAATTTTTTCCCCATTTAAGTAATAGTCTGCACTTTTATTCCTTTTACCAAAATGCATTATCATACATTCCCAACACTATACCATCTGCCACTTTTTTGCCCATTCTTCCAACTTGTCTAAGTCCTGCTGCAATCACATTGTTTTGTCAGCACTACCTACCTTCCACCTATCTTTGTATCATCTGCAAACTTTGTCACAAAGCCATCAATTCCACTATCTAAATCATTAACAAACACTGTGAAAAGTAGTGGTCCCGATACTGACCCCTGCGGAACACCACTGGTCACTAGCAGCCAACCAGCAAAGGACCCCTTTAATCCCACTTGCTGCCTCCTGCCTTTCAGCTATTCCACTATCCATGCCAGTATCTTTCCTCTAACTCCATGGGATTTTATCTTGTTAAGCAGCCTCATATGAAGCACCTTATCATATGCCTTCTGAAAATCTAAGAAAATGACATCCACTGCCTCTCCTTTGTCCACCCTGCTTGTTACTTTCCCAAAAAATTCTAACAGATTGTCAAGCATGATTCCCCTTCACAGAAACCATGCTGACTGTGACTTACTTTGTCATTAGTCTCCAAGTATCTGAAACTTCGTCCTTAACAACGGACTCCAACACTTTCCCAATCACTGAGGTTAGGCTAACTGGCCTATAATTTCCTCTCTTTGATCTTCCTAAACAGTGGAGTGACATTTGCAATTTTCCAGTCCTCTGGGACCATGCCAGAATCAAGTGATTCTTGAAAGATCATGACCATTGTCTCTTCAGCAACCTCTTCAGGACTCTGGGATGTACTACACCTGGTCCAGGTTACTTATCCACCTTAAGACCCTTCAGTTTGTCCAGTACTTTTTCCTTTGCAATAGCAATGGCACTCACTCTCCCTCTCTGACACTCACAGATCTCTGGCATACAGATAATGAATTCCGCAGTAAAGATTGAAGCAAAGTACTTATTAAATTCATCTGCCATTTCCTTGTCCCCCAGTACTACCTCACCAGCATTATTTTCCAGTGGTCCAATATCAACTCTTACCTCCCTTTTATTCTTTATATAACTGGAAAAACTTTCAGTATCTAGCTTTATATTATTAGTTCATCATATTTCATCTTTTCCCTTCTTATGACATTTTCAGTTGCCTTTTGTTGGATTTTAAAAGCTTCTCAATCATTCAACTTCCCACTCACTTTTGCTCCCTTATACGACCTTTCCTTAGCTTTTATGCAGTCCTTTATCCCCTTGTCAGCCATGGTTGCCTAGCCCTGCCGTTTGAGAACAACTTCTTCTGTAGGATGTATCTATCCTGTGCCTTGTGAACTATTTCCAGAAACTTCAACCACCTCTGCTCTGCTGTCACCCCCACCAGTATCCTCCTCCAATCGAACTGGGCAAGCTCCTCTTTCATGCCTCTCTCAGCTCTACATACTGGTTCCAAACCCCCTGCCATATTGGTTTCTTAACTATGGCGTTCCTTCACTCTGCTTAGGATGGTGAATGGGGAGCCAGTCAAGCAGGCTGCTTCATACAAGAAGATGTCATCAGAAATTTTGATAAGAAAGGGCCAATAAGTTAAATGCAAGAGATTCTGCAGATGCTGCAAATCTTGAGCAACACAAGAGTGCCCAATGCTTGTAGCTCTCAATCAAATACGATACAAAATTTTGGAGATTAGTGGCCCTGGCAAAGCCATAAGCATGTGAAAAGCAAGGCTGGAGGCTTATCCGAAGAGAGTCTGCATATTAATTTTGTACCTTTATTTATCACACAAAAACAGTAAGCAAGCGTCCAATTTCTACACCAAACACACGTAGGCAGCCCAGACCAGAAGTTGCTGGGGGCAGACATCTTTTTCCATTGCAGTTGTGATGTTGGTTTTCTCAAGATTCAAAGATGTGTGGTCATCATGTGCAAACTTTTGTGATCCTGATTCATTGATTGTGTACCACTGAGGAGATGTTCCTGTTCAGATTCTTCTGGATCATCATCTTTCTTTAAATGCTGTGGTGCAGTATAGAATTGGGGGACAAACATTTGCCATCTTCTGCATTGATTGTGACAGAAGAGGATGATATACTACTAGTTCTGCAAACAGAGGCATGCAAGGTCTACTGTTTGCAGTGGTGCTCTAATGATGGTGTGGCAGGGTGATGTACCTGTTCCAGACAGAATAGATGTACAATGGATCAACAAACAATCTGCTGGAGGAACACAGCAGGTTGAGCAGCATTTGTTGAAAGGAATTGTTAAAGCTTCTGAACCAATGCAAGCTTTTGACCTGAAACATCCTTTCCATCTTCAGCCAATCCTCAGTGCACTTTCCTAACCGATCAAGATCCCCTGTAATCTACGATAACCTTCTTTACGATCAACAATATCTCCTAGTTTCCTGCCAACTGCAGACTTACTCATCAGGCACTGTGCTTTCACATCCAAATCATTTATATAAATAATGACTAACAAGGGTCCCGACACTGACCCCTACGGCACATCACTGCTCACTGCTTCCATTTTGAGAAACAATATGCAACTAGCTTCCTAACTGTGCTGCTCAACCAGTTGAGTTCCTCCTGCAGATTGTTAGTTGTTCCATATTGTGGACTTTGTGACAAATCTTGACAAATCTTTTAGAATATTTTGAAGAAGTAATCAAAAAGGCAAAGGAGGGTAGGGCAGTGGATGTTGTCTGTTTGGACTGTAGCAAGGCCATTAACAAGATCCCACACAATAGACTGAGCTGGAAGGTTAGGTTCCAATAAACTCAGGGAGAGCTAGTTAGGTAGATTCAAAATTGACTCGGAGGTCCTGATGAAGGGTCTCAACCCAAAACGTTGGCTGTTTACTCTTCTCCATAGATGCTGCCTGGCCTGCTGAGTTCCTCCAGCATTTTGTCTGTGTTGTTTGGATTTGCAAAACCTGCAAATTTTCTCGTCTTTGATCAGTAACATAGAAACATAGAAAACCTGCAGTAAGTCTGCAGGTAACATGGAATTAGCAGATGTTGTTTATTGTAGATTACGGTGATTGGGCCAGTTAGGGAAGAGGGCTGAGGAATGGCAAATAGATTTCAATACAAGTGTGAGGTGATGCATTCTGGAAATTCAGACCAGCATACGACCTACACTAAGGAATGGTAGGGCACTAGGGATTATAACAAAACAGAGGAACCTCGCAGTACAAGCGCATAGTTCATTGAAAGTGGCATCCCAGGTAAATGGGATGCCGAAAGAGGAATTTGGCCTCCATCATTCAGAGCGCAGAGTATAGGAATAGGGGCATTATGATGCAGTTATGTAAGCTGCTGGTGAGGCTACACTTGGAGTACTGTGTATAGTTTTGGAAAAGATGTAGTTAAACTGGAAAAACTACAGAGGAGATTAATGAGGATGTCGCCAGGTCTAGAGGGCCTGGGTTATAGGGATAGGTTGGCTAGGCTAGGTCCTTACACATTGTAATGTAGGAGAAAGAGGGACACCCTTACAGAAATATTTAAAATTATGAGAGAGATAGGTGAATGGTAACAGTCTTTACCCCAGGGTAGGGGAGTCTAATACTAGGAGGCATAGATTTGGAGTGAGTGGGGAGAGGTTTAAAATGGAGAAGGTGGTGAGTACATGAAGCGAGCTGCCAGAGGAAGTGGTTGATACAGGTGCCCTTGGATAGGTACAAGGAGGACTGGGGCTTAGAGAGATATGGGCAGAAAGCAGAAATTGGGAATAACTAGGTGGGCATCACATTTGGCATTGACCTTTTTGTGCTGAAGAGCCATGCTGTGTTGCCCCGTGACTCTACGAGTTTCTGTGGGTATTGCTGGCAATGTCATTATGCATTGTTCATCCCTAATTGCAAACCAGAGTCGGCCACATAAAGTCATGTGAGCCAAACAAGCAAGAAAGGCAAATTTACTTCCCTGAAGGACACCAGTGAACAAGATTTTGTTTTACAATTTTGCTGTGGTTTCATTTTTTTTGTTTTAATGCATTAATTTAAAAAAATCCGGTTTTTTTTTTAACTTGCATTGAAATTCCTTAGCTACAATGACAGGATTTGTACTCGCTTCTCTGAATCAATGTTCCGGGTCTTTGGCCATCAGCCAGGTAACCTAGGTGCTATGGTGATGGTTTACAATAAAGCCAGTGTATGGAATGGCCCCTGTTCCAGCCAATTACAATGGTGTTTACGGACGAAAGGCAACATACCTCATGCGTCATAAATCTGAAAATAGAAACAGAAAATGCTAAAACGCTAAGCAGTTCAGGTAGCTTGGGTGGAAAGAGAACGTCATGAGCTTTCTTCAGAATGGGAGCACTTTAGAAAACAGCCATTATTTAAGTTGCAGAGAATGTGGCTGCTGGGAAGGGGTGTTAGGAGAAAAATGGTAATGCCTGTGTTGGGGTGGTGACCAAGAAGAAAATGGATGGCAGGTATCTGTCTCCACAGATGCTACTGACTTCAGTAATTTTAACATTTTCTATTTTGTTTCTAGAAGAAGGCTATAAAAGTCCACAACGTCAACCTGGTGAGTAGCCTCCAAAACAAAACAAATTAATACACTTGACAGATCTGCTCCTCTCTAAGTTTTATTTTCAATCCAAATAAAATAGAAACAATAATAGCCATTGTAAAAGACAGCTGGGGGAAATAAAATGTTAATTAGTGAAGGAAGATATACAGAAACAAAAATCTCTCTTCAGTACCTAGCTTTCATAGCTACTCACAAATCTGTGTTAGATATTACTTCACACTTACTAAGAGACCTACAAAATTGTGTAAATTATAGCAGAGATATGAGAGATACTCTGCAGTTCAGGCAATGTCTACATAGAACATAGAAGAACATAGTAGTCTCTTAAATTTCACTAGTGTAGCTGCCTCTACCACTGACTCAGGCAGTGCATTCCACGCACCAACCACTCTCTGAGTAAAAAAACCTTCCTCTAATATCCCCCTTGAACTTCCCACCCCTTACCTTAAAACCATGTCCTCTTGTATTGAGCAGTGGTGCCCTGGGGAAGAGGCACTGGCTATCCACTCTATCTATTCCTCTTAATATCTTGTACACCTCTATCATGTCTCCTCTCATCCTCCTTCTCTCCTCTCATCCTCCTTCTCTCCGGAGAGTAAAGCCCTAGCTCCCTTAATCTCTGATCTTAATCCATACTCTCTAAATCAGGCAGCATCCTGGTAAATCTCCTCTGTACCCTTTCCAATGCTTCCACATCCTTCCTATAGTAAAGCGACCAGAACTGGACACAGTACTCCAAGTGTGGCCTAACCAGAGTTTTATAGAACTGCATCATTACATCGCGACTCTTAAACTCTGTCCCTCGATTTATGAAAGCTAACACCCCATAAGCTTTCTTAACTACCCTATCCACCTGTGAGGTAACTTTCAGTGATCTGTGGACATATACCCCCAGATCCCTCTGATCCTCCATACTACCAAGTATCCTGCCATTTACTTTGTACTCTGCCTTGGAGTTTGTCCTTCCAAAGTGTACCACCTCATACTTCTCCAGGTTGAACTCCATCTGCCACTTCTCAGCCCACTTCTGCATCCTATCAATGTCTCTCTGCAATCTTCGACAATCCTCTACACTATCTACAACACCACCAACCTTTGTGTCATCTGCAAACTTGTCAACCCAGCCTTCTACCCCCACATCCAGGCCATTAATAAAAATCACGAAGAGTAGAGGTCCCAGAACAGATCCTTGTGGGACACCACTAGTCACAACCCTCCAGTCTTAATGTATTCCCTCCACCACCACCCTCTGCCTTCTGCAGGCAAGCCAATTCTGAATCCACCTGGCCAAACTTCCCTGGATCCCATGCCTTCTGACTTTCTGAATAAGCCTACCGTGTGGAACCTTGTCGAATGCCGTACTAAAATCCATATAGATCACATCCACTGCACTACCCTCATCTATATGCCTGGTAACCTCCTCAAAGAACTCTATCAGGCTTGTTAGACACGATCTGCCCTTCACAAAGCCATGCTGACTGTCCCTGATCAGACCATGATTCTCTAAATGCCCATAGATCCTATCTCTAAGAATCTTTTCCAACAGCTTTCCCACCACAGACGTAAGGCTCACTGGTCTATAATTACCCGAACTATCCATACTACCTTTTTTGAACAAGGGGACAACATTCGCCTCCCTCCAATCCTCCGGTACCATTCCTGTGGACAATGAGGACATAAAGATCCTAGCCAGAGGCTCAGCAATCTCTTCTCTCGCCTCGTGGAGCGGCCTGGGGAATATTCCGTCAGGCCCCGGGGACTTATCCGTCCTAATGTATTTTAACAACTCCAACACCTCCTCTCCCTTAATATCTACATGCTCCAGAACATCAACCTCACTCATGTTGTCCTCATCGTCATCAAGTTCCCTCTCATTGGTGAATACTGAAGAAAAGTATTCATTGAGGACCTCACTCACTTCCACAGCCTCCAGGCACATCTTCCCACCTTTACCTCTGATCGGTCCTACCTTCACTCCTGTCATCCTTTTGTTCTTCACATAATTGAAGAATGCCTTGGGGTTTTCCTTTACCCTACTCGCCAAGGCCTTCTCATGCCCCCTTCTTGCTCTTCTCAGCCCCTTCTTAAGCTCCTTTCTTGCTTCCCTATATTCCTCAATAGACCCATCTGATCCTTGCTTCCTAAACGTCATGTATGCTGCCTTCTTCCACCTGACTAGATTTTCCACCTCACTTGTCACCCATGGTTCCTTCACCCTACCATTCTTTATCTTCCTCACCGGGACAAATTTATCCCTAACATCCTGCAAGAGATCCCTAAACATCGACCACATTTCCCTGCAAAAACATCATCCCAATTCACACCCACAAGTTCTAGCCTTAGAGCCTCATAATTTGTCCTTCCCCAATTAAATATTTTCCTGTCCTCTCTGATTCTATCCTTTTCCATGATAATGCTAAAGGCCAGGGAGCAGTGGTCACTGTCCCTCAGATGCTCACCCACTGAGAGATCTGTGACCTGATCTGGTTCGTTACCTACTACTAGATCTAGTATGGCATTCCCCCAGTCGGCCTGTCAACCTACTGTGACAGGAATCCATCCTGGACACACTTAACAAACTCTGCCCCATCTAAACCCTTGGAACTAATCAGGTGCCAATCAATATTAGGGAAGTTAAAGTCACCCATGATAACAATCCTGTTATTTTTGCACCTTTCCAAAGTCTGCCTCCCAATCTGCTCCTCGGTATCTCTGCTGCTACCAGGGGGCCTATAGAATACTCCCAATAGAATAACTGCTCCCTTCCTGTTCCTGACTTCCACCCATACTGACTCAAAAGAGGATCCTGCTACATTACCCACCCTTTCTGCAGCTGTAATAGTATCTCTGACCAGTAATGCCACCCCTCCTCCCCTTCCCCCCCCCCCTATCCCTTTTAAAGCACTGAAATCCAGGAATATTGAGAATCCATTCCTGCCCTGGTGCCAGCCAAGTCTCTGTAATGGCCACTACATCATAATTCCATGTATGTATCCAAGCTGTCAGTTCATCACCTTTGTTCCTGATGCTTCATGCATTGAAGTACACACACTTTAGCCCTTCTATCTTCCTACCTTTACACCCTTTATTCTGCTTCTCTTTCCTCAAAGCCTCTCTATATGTTAGTTCTGGCTTTACTCCATGCACTTCTTTCACTGCTCTATCACTCCAGGTCCCATCCCCCTTGCAAATTAGTTTAAACCTTCCCGAACCATGCTAGCAAACCTACCTGCAAGGATATTGCTCCCCCTCGAGTTCAGGTGCAACCCATCCAATCTGTACAGGTCCCACCTTCCCCAGAAGAGATCCCAATGATCCAAAAATCTAAAACCCTGCCCCCTGCACCAACTCCTCAGCCATGCATTCAACTGCCATCTCCTCCAATTCTTACCATCGCTGTCACGTAGCACTGGCAGCAATCCTGAGAAAGCCACCCTTGAGTTCCTGTTCTTCAGCCTTCTGCCTAGTTCTGGAAACTCACACTTCAGGACCTCATTCCTCTTCCTGCCTATGTCGTTGGTACCAACATGTATCACGACTTCTGGTTGCTTTGCCTCTCGTACCAGGATGCCATGCACCCGGTCAGAGACATCCTGGACCTTGGCACCTGGGAGGCAGCAAACCATACGGCTGTCCTTCTCACGTCCACAAAATCTCCTGTCTGCTCCCCTGACCATAGAGTCTCCAATGACGACAGCTCTCCTCTTCTCCGTCCCACCCTTCTGCACCACAGGGTCAGACTCAGTACCAGAGGCCCTGCCACCGTGGCTCACACCTGGTCGGTCATCCCCGCCAACAGTATCCAGGACAGTATACTTTTTATTTAGGGGAACGGCTACAGGGGTGCTCTGCACTACCTGTCTACTCACCTTCGCTTTCCCCCCTCTGACTGTCACCCAACGACCTGCTTCCGACAGCCTACGTGTGACTACCTCCCTGTAGCTCTCATCTATGACTGCCTCATTCTCCCTTATGAGTCGAAGGTCATCCAGCTGCTGCTCCAGATTCCTTACACGGTCTTCCAGATCGCCCAGTCGTATGCTCTTCTGGCAGATGTGACTCTGTGGGAGAGGGGCGTTTCCCCAAGACTGCCACATCATTACCATCTCAGGAGGCATTGTAAAGACTAACTGGGAACAAGCTCGTCCTCCGCCTCTTCTTGTCAAAGCCTCAAAGCTCCACTCCTTCACTAGCCCACTCACTCACTGGCCTAGGAAGGGAAAGCATGATTAACATTTCAGGTTGAAGATCTGTCAGACAGATGCTGCCACACCTATTGAGTGCCCCCAGCATTTTCTCTTTTTATTTCAGATTCTTAGCAACTGCAGCATTTTACTTTTCTACTACTAACTTTCATGATGGTGGGAACTGGTGGGACTTCCAAAATAAAACAACTATGAATGTTAATTGCCTCATAGTTTCTCAATTTTCATATACTCGTAGCTTCTGCCTATTTTCGACAACTTAGCTGAGACTTGAAAGAATAATTGGTCCAATATTTCCAAAACAGTTAATTAGTCACCTCGTCCAATACAAAAAAGAGATCAAATGATCAGCATAACACTCCTTCACCTTTCACCTCTGGGACTTGTTTAACTTCAGGGATTGGGTCAAAGTTCGAAGGACAGAAATCTTATTTGCCATATAGGTTCAGATGATCCCAAGTAGCAGTTTGCGCGACGCTAATACAGCTCGGGGCGTTGGAGTTTAATGCTGGCGCTTTTCTATAAGGAGACGGTCCGTCCTCCCCATGGCATGCGTGGGTTTCCCCCGGTGCTGTAAATTGCAGGCGATTAGTACCATTTGTGAACCTTAAAGTTTAAATCTAGGGTTTTAATTAGTAGCTCTGAACGTTGGTGTACATTAAAATGAGGATCAGCAGGTAACAAAAGTAGAACAAAAAGAAACAGAATACTGAACAAACCCAGTTGGTCAAGGAGCATCTGTGGATGGAAAAGGTGTATCCCATATTTCCAGTGTGTTCCTCCCACACACTCACTGATCCACCTCGTTTCCTTCTCCCCCTGTTCACCTTTCACATCCCATACTTTCCCATCACCTGCTTTCATCTATCCATCAAGCCCTGCCCCCATCTGGTTTCACCTATAACCTACCAAACTCCACGCTGCCCCCTGCCACCATTCGTCCTGCTATTTCGTGCATTCCCCAACCCGCTCCGCCCCTGAGCTGGATCTGAGCTGGAAATGTCAACTTTTGCCTCTACAGTTGCTGCCTGACCTTCTGAGTTCTCCAAACTTGTGTTTTTTTAAAAATATGTGACAACTGACCAAAAGTTTTCAACTCGTTCTCCACACTTGTTGTGTTACCAGCACCTTCGGGTTTTATTTCCATGATGAACAGTTGTAGGGACAGTGGGACGCGCACTTCTATAGGTGTTGGGCATGACATTTGTATATCTTTCTTCTCAGTATTTTTTAAATTAAGGCTCATCTTTTCACTGACTGGACTTCTTCTGATCGTCCTGGTGGTAAACTGGGAAGAAAGAGTTTAATCTGAAGCTTGTAGATGATGAAAATGTTTAAATATCAGTCAGATATTTGTCAGTTCAACTTAAACTGATTATTAAAAAGCAACCGCGAAATTCGGGGCCAAGTGGCGCGCACTCTTGTAACCGAGTCTTTGCTGCGATGCGCGGCCCCTTCTCAAGTTACGGAGCTCAAAGGGCGATAAGTGATCGCACGGGAGGATGGAGCGGGGTCATTGGGCGGCGGGAAGCTGCAGAGTAAATCGTCGCTCGGGGGTGTGTGAGGGTGGGGGGAGGTGCGAACTCGTTCACTCTAATACTGTACTCAGGAGACACACGCTTTCTCCAACTTCCGGACGATTGCTTTGATCCGTCGCGGAATATTTGAATGTAAGGGCTGAGCAGCTCCCGGTTCAGCAGCCTGACGAGAGACAGTCACTTCAGGTTCAAAGCTGCAGCAAAACTTGCTCTCTTAACGATTCTCCGTTACTTTCTTCCAAAATGCCATGCCGTGGACAGTTCCAGTGACGCACGGAGGGAAGAAGATGACACTGTTCTGTGGCACCTCCTTCGCTTTCACACAATAAGAAATAATGATTGTACAATTTCTGATTGAGCATGAGGACAGAACGGGACAGAACATGTTCACCCGCGGCTGCTTCTCCTGAATTAGCAGAATTCTTCGGGCCATCCAATGACCGCGTATCACTTGGCTGCACTCTCTTTCTCCCTCCCTCGTTGTGTGCCTCAGGCTGTTGGTTAAGAGCACTCAGTGGGTAATTATTAATAGATGTCCCTGGATAGAAAGTGCCCGTGTTTTGATGAGCCTTATGATAAACCTATGCGTATGTGATGTGGGCATGTTGTGTGTGTCACTTCCCAGCCAGATCCCCTTCACTTCAACCACAGCAGGAGCCCAAGCCATGCCTGTCACGCACCGGCCAGCAGCATGAAGCCACCAACGTTTGCTCTTCTCCTCCTTTGCCCATGGTTGCTGACTGTGAGCGGGGACCCTGGGGCGGGAGCGGGAACTTGGGCCAGGTTTGCCAGCCTGCCCTATCCTGAGGACAAACTCTTCCTGCACGACACTTTCCCCGAGGGCTTCATTTGGTCGGTGGGGACATCAGCATACCAGACAGAAGGTGGCTGGCGACAGGATGGAAAAGGTCAGTCGGTCTGGGATACCTTCACTCGCAAGCAACTCCGTGGCAATGGAGATGAGGCCAGTGACAGTTACAATAATATAGAGGGGGATGTGTCAGCCATTCAGGCTTTGGGTGTCACACACTACCGATTCTCCATTGCCTGGTCCAGGATCTTTCCAGATGGTCTGGTGTCACATCACAATGAAGCTGGGCTGAGCTACTACATCCATCTGATCCAAAGACTCCGGGACATTGGTGTTGAGCCCATAGTGACTCTGTATCATTGGGATCTGCCCCAGGCTCTCCAGGATATGTACGGAGGTTGGATCAACGAAACCTTGGTGGATCGCTTTAGTGAATATGCGGAGTTCTGTTTCAAAGTTTTAGGAGACCGAGTGAAGTACTGGATCACCATAGACAATCCTTACGCTCTGGCTTGGCACGGGTACGGGACGGGGAAGCTCGCCCCTGGTATTCTGGGAGGTCCCAGTGCACCATACAGAGTGGCACATAATCTGATTAAGGTAAGATCCTCTTTTACAGTGAATGATGCCTACGGATCTGTATTATATTTAGCTCTGAGAACTTTTGACGGAGGGTATCAAATGAACGCGCATAGGATGCAATCTGCAGAAAGGTTGACCGTAAGAAAATAAACTTTTATCGGAGCTGAATCCATCTGTTAAGTGGATAGCTAAGGAAGCAGCGCATGTACCTCGGAACTGCATTTTGCTTTCACATACATATATATAGTTTGAATGTAAAACTTAAGGGACTTGACTTGACAGCGGAGCTCCATTCAGCTAAACTCTGGAAAAGAGATAAAGCACTATGAAGGAATTGACATGATCTATTTGATCGAGTTTAGCTTTTAAGAGATCTGTACGGGGATACTGTGTCTCTTGTTTCATAAAGTATATCAAAACGATGGTATGCGATGGTGGGTAGTCATTATTCGTATTGCTTCCCGTCATAAAAGTTGTGCAAAAGTTTCGCCTAAAGTAAGTACTGGACAAATTGAAAGAGCAATGCAATGATATTACATGGATGAGTGAACTGACAGAAGGGTGCATGCTCAATACACAACTATTTAACGGTCAGAAATATGTTAATTAAAATGCAATATTTTATCGGATTCAATAGATCATAATTGGAAAAACGAATATGTATTCCATCGCAAGGTAAAAGATAGAAGGATAGAAATATATTACAAAACCAACATTTAAATGTAAATGATGACCTAGAGAACAATATCATCCAGTAGAATGACTTTCACATGGATGCACGGATGGGCCAATGGAAATACAGTATATTATACACATCAGTGAACTTCTATGGGATTGTAGAAAATTTCAAGAAGAAAATAATACAACACGTTTGATTTAAACTATATAGATTCACTTCAATATTAATTATACGAATATGCGACTTATTAGGTGAGCTGAAGAGCAGTTTATTCACAAACTTGTGCCTTGCGTTACATCCATGAACGTGTATTGTTTATCCTTTCGGGAATCAAAGCTATCCCTCCAACATGTACTTAGTGTTTTTCAAGGGATTAATTACAGAATACGGAAATATATTTTAAGAATCTCTAACGCTGAACATTATGAAAGTACAATTCAGCGTTTTCATTTCTGTATGAGATCTTAGATGAGGCCAATTAACTCAGCATAGAAGGAAATTCAACCCTTGGGATTTTCCCTTCTTCATTGTTTGGCAATATAGTGGGAAACTCTGAACCACTGGTGAGCCTGGGTTGTGTAAAAAGGCTATGAATTTGTAGAAATGTATTTCTTAGCTGAATCGGGACTGCCTGAGAACAGCAGAAGATTTTATTAATATTTTACTTGGATGCTTATTATACTCAGACTTTAGATACTAATACATTAATCCAAATCACAAGTAAAAGTAGGGAATTACAAAAGGGAAAAAAAATTGATGACCAAACTGTTCCAAAGGCAGGTTAGAGTTAAAAATAAGTCTCAGATGACTCTTTAGTTAATTTTACACTAGTAATATGTATTTTATTAATTAGGCTTGTTTAGTTAAGATTCATTTTATTTTATGAAAGTATACGTTCTGCCAGAAAAATATCAACAGAGTCATGGATACTGATGTGATCAATCTATTTTCCATGAGTATATTACATGGTATGCTCTTACCTGAGGCAACTGCATATTTAGTTTATGATCCAAATTCAGTGGATCCTGTTTTATTGGACAACCAGTTAATCGGGTCGTCCGCTTATTTGGGACAACGCTTAAAGAACAAAAAGAAATTGAGAAAATAGCCAGGATTCTCGTCATTTATTTGGGATACTATGGTGCTTAACTGGGACAGGAGAGTGTCACCGAATAGGGTCAATCACATGTGCTTGTGTGGCCATTAGACATTACACTGTGCTTGGAGTGAACAGTTTTCAAATTGCAACAGTTGGGTGTGTTTCTCTTCAAAAAGCAGTGATTTTTGTCATTGATATTTGGCAAGAAGTAAGACAATTCAGAACTGTTTTGCTCACTGCAGTCTCAAGCATTCAGGCTGGAATTGCCAGAAACGGCTGGGAGTGAAAATGGAACTATTTCACTACTTCAACAAGTTAGGAACTATGAAAAAATTGAAGGTATCGACAATCATCTTGAATATTACCTATTTATTTATTTGTTTATCTATTTATTGACATACAGTGTAGAATAAACCCATCTGGCCCTTCGAGCCACATTGCCCAGCAATTCCCTGACTTAATCACAGGACAATTTACAATGGCCAATTAATCTACCAACTGGTACACTTTTGAACTGTGGGAGGAAACCGGAGCACCTGGAGGAAACCCACATGGTCACAGGGAGAAGGTACATACTCCTTACAGCCAGTAGCAGGAATTGAACCCAAGTTACCTGCACTGTAAAGCGTTGTGCTAACCACTGTTACCGTACCACCCCTCCGGACACTCAGCTCTCACCTGTGGCTCCAAGTAGCTGTTCGCATGCGACAGTGGCCACACCATGGTATACAGCTTCAACAGGCAGGCTAACCCAAGTGAGGGTAGCTGGCAGGTCTCATACCCCAGTGAGATACAGACATGCCTGTCCTAGCCTGTGATGTCAGCTCCAGTGGACTGGGCAGATGAGATCTATAGTGAGATCCAATGGCCAGGAAGGCAGTTCTACAAAGCTCTTGGAGAATGAAGGGCAAGACAAGGACAGAACAAGTCACGGTCATCCACTGCAATCAAGGAAGACCCCTATTGTGATGTCTATTTGTACCACTAGACCTGGACTTCTGAGGTGGAGAGTGTAACTGCCCCAGTGCAACAACTTTACCACTTTAAAAACTCTCCTGCACAGGTTTCCTCTCATCGTCAGATACGACAGATAACCACCTTGGTACTGGTAGAGTTCTAATTTGTTCTGAATTTAATTTAAATACATAATTTGTTACTCAGTTAAATGGTAGTTTGTTTTTTTTTAAATACAATTTTAACTATTTCCATGAAACATTGGCTAATTAGGGCAGCTGTTTAATTGGGCCAAAATATATGGCCCTGATGTGCCCCAAATCAGGCTGAGGAGGCCAATCTCTGGATGCTTTCAAGAAAGAGATGGATAGAGCTCTTAAAGATAGCGGAATCAAAGGTTATGAGGATAAGGCAGGAACTGGATACTGATTGTGGATGATCAGCCATGATCATAGTGAATGGCGTTGCTGGCTCGAAGGGCCGAATGGCCTACTCCTGCACCTATTGTCTATTGTCTATTAAATAACCAGAATCCACTGTATACAAAAATTGAACGGATGATTTTTCACCCTGTCTTTAAGCCAAGAATCATATGGTTATTTATACCAACATACAGTCTTCTCAAATAAATAAATAAACCTAATTATCAGTCACTAGCACCTCTAGCACTGCAGCACGGCATAGGCATACAATATCAAACCACTTGGTGGCCTAGAACTTAGGATAATTAGAAAATATTAATGTTCCCTCTTTAAATTGAGGAAATTCACAACAATTTTTACAGTGCATACTTGCATGGTTAGATTTCAAGGTTGCTTCCACAGTCTGTAGGCTTTAACTTCTGTGTTATTCTCACTGCTAAGAAATGACACTAAAAATAGTTAGCACTGTTGGTTGAGCTTTTAACTGCAGAATGAGCATTAATCACTTGTAAGTGATGTTGCTGGCCATGACAAATTAATTTTCCATGTAAGAAGCCTAACTCCCACAAAATAATTTTTTTACAAAATTAGGTATCACAGTAGCGCAGTTAGTAGTGCTGCTCCCTCACATCTCCAATGTCCTGGGGTCAACCCCGACTTCTATGCTGTTTAGAGTTTGCATGTTCTCCTTGTGACCCAGTGGGTTCCTTCAGGAGCTCTGGTTTCCTCCCATGTCCCAAATATATACTGGTCGACCAGATTAAATGGCCACAGTGTATGAGTGAATGCAAAGAAGGGGAAAATAAAAGAATTGAGATTACTCTAAATGGATACTTGGTGTTGGCATGCACCCGGTGGGCAGAAGGACCTTGATCAGGCTGTGAGACTGCAAACAATAAAAACTAACTGAACGTTAGAGCCATGTTTAACATTCATTTTAAATATTTCAACCTCTTTCTTAATCCTCATTAACTTATTTCACAAAATTATATAAAAAAGAGAGCATTTTACATTCTGACGTATCTTTCCAAATCATTGACTTGACTGACTGTTAAGCTGGTTGAAGTCATTACTGTTTCTCTATCCAATCACTCCCCTATAAGATGCTTGGCAAGGAGAAGTCCACACCATAACACTGTAGCTTTATGAACAATTTTCCTTGCCACTAATGCAGAGTGCTGTTCCTTTAGTAAGAATAAAATCTTGCTCCATAGGGGTTGTTTTTATAAAGTCCAGTTTATTGATTCTCTCATTCAATGAGCAAGAGATACTAATTCGGGTAAAGGTCGCAGACCACTGGAGGTGTGCAGAGGGAGTCAGGATCCTCCAAGAATATTGAGCAGTTTAGATTTATCTCTCTGCTCAGTCTGGAAGGGAAGATACTTTTCTGTATTGCCGTCACCTGTCTGAGTTTCTCCCCAAAAATGACTAGCTTGATATGTCTGTACTGAAAAGAGGGATTCCCAGGGTCCCTGGGACTCATGGGCATGGTTTCCCAGCTGCTGAGGGAAATGCATGAAGGCAAGGGAGACCTAGTCGTACTATGACTAGACCTTGCCAATGCTGGTGGAGATCGCGCTGAACCAACATCATGTTCTGAGGAAGATAAAAGACCTCATGTTGGACTACTGTCCTCAGGAAACACAATATCAGGCTGTCAGAGGCTTGAGAAGCATATTATAATGCATGTACAATCTTGGTGATCCTCTTCTGTCTGACAATGATCATGCTGGTTAAGGCAGCTGAAGTGGAGTGTAGAGGCCCTCTGACTAAGAGCGGCGTACGGCAGACCTCAATCAGAGCCTTCATGGATAATCTTATGGTGACAACTATATCAGTCCCAAGCAGTAGATGGATCCTTCAGGGGCTAGAGAGGCCCATCTCATGGGCAAGGATGAGCTTTAAGTCAGAGAAATCCGGTTTTCTGGTGTTAAAGAAAGGCAGACTCACTGACAAGTTCCATTTCTCCCTGAATGCTATTGCTATCTGCTATCCCATCCATCTCCGAGAAACTAGTCTAGAGCCTGGGGAACGTCCCTGGCTGCAGCCTAAGAGATGTGGCTGACATCTGGAAGACCACCAAGGGGTTAGAAGTCTGGCTCAGCAATCTGGACAAGTGAGGCCTACCTATCAAGTTCAAGGTCTGGATCTACCAAAAAGGTATCCTTCCCACAAATTCTCTGGCCCATGCTGATATGGGAGGTACCCATGTCAACAGCTGAACCTCTTGAAAGAAAGATAAATGGCTACCTTTCAAGATGGCTGGGCCTCACACGTAGCCTAAGCAGCATTGCTCTGCACATGGAGGAAAAAACTGCAGCTTCCGTTCAGCAGCCATAGTGAAGAGTTTATGGTTTCTTGTACAAGAGAATTGCTGTCGTATATAGGTTCCAGTGAGCCCAAAGTCTCATCAGCAGGCACTGAGGTCCAGGCAGGCAGGAAATGAAAGGCCAAGGTCACCGTGGAGATGGCTGACTCATATACAGGGCCTATCAGCAGTGTCAACAGAGCTCTACAAAGAGGTGTTTTCGCAGGTCGGCAGCAATTATTTAAAAGAGAGCTTCACGGGCGTTTGTCCATTGTACGGGGCCTATCAGCAGCATCAACAGAGCTCTGTGAACTAAATAAAAGTATAGAAGGGATAAGTGGAGTGGCCATTGTCGGGAGTCGGCCAGTGGTGAGAATAGAAGCTTTGGCTCAAGAGAGGCTTTGCTCGGAGGAGGCGTTGGCTCTGTGTAAAGCGTCCGTTAAGGTTTCCTTTCTGTTTTATTTTTTCTCTTTCTGTACCATTTAAATGTCTGTGGTGTGCTCTTCGTGCCGGATGTTGGTGAACTGGGAGACCCAGAGTCTCCCGGGGAACTACATCCGCGTGAAGTTCATCTGGCTACAGCTCCTTGAAGACCGTGTTAGGGATCTGGAGCAGCAACTGGATGATCTTTGGCTTGTGTGGGAGAGTGAGGAGATAAGTGATCAAAGTTGCAGGGAAATAGTCACCCTGAAGTTGCAGGAGGCGAGTAGCTGGGTGACCGTCAGGAGAAATGGAAATAGGCAGTTAGAGCAGAGCACTCCTGTGACAATTCCCTCAAAAACAAGAATACCACTTTGGATACTTTTGTGGGGGATGAACTTCTGGGAAAATGCCACGGGAACCAGGATACAGGCACTGAGTATGTGGTGCAGAAGGGAAAGAGAGAGAAGAAGGGAGTGATTCTGATAGGGGACAATAGTGAGGGGAACAGACAGAAGATTCTGTGGACGTGAATGGGACACTCGGATGGTGTGTTGCCTCACAAGTGCCAGAGTCAGGGACGTCTCAGATCGCGTCCAGAACATTTTGGAGAGGGAAGGAGAGCAGCCAGATGTCTTGGTACATATTGGTACCAATGACATAGGAAGGAAAAACTATAAGGTCCCTGAAAAGAGAATTTAGAGAGCTAGGTAGAAAGCTGAGAAGCGGGACCTCCAGGTAGTAATTTCTGGATTGCTGCCTGTGCCACTCGCCAGTGAGGCCAGGATGATCTGGCAGATAACTGCGTGGCTGAGAAGCTGGTGCGGTGTTTCAGGTCTTGGATCATTGGGAAGTCTTCTGGGGGAGGTATGACCTATTCAAAAGTGACAGGTTGCACCTGAACCTGAGGGGATCAATATTCTCGCGGGCAGGTTTGTTAGAACTGTTGGGGAGGACTAATGCTAATTTGGCAGTGGGGTAGGAACAGAAGTGAAGGGACTCAGGATAGGACGGATGGTAAAAAAGTAAAGATAGCGTGCAGTCAGACTGTCAGGGAGGGCAGGCAGGTGATGGGACTTAGATGCAGCCAAAAAGCTGAGTATCAAAACATTAGGGAGGCAGAATCAAAAAGGATAGCAAATACAGCCCTCAAGGTGTTGTATCTAAATGTGCGTAGTATAAGAAATAAATGATCTTGTTGCACTATTACAGATTGCCAGGTATGATATTGCAGCCATCATAGAATCGTGGCTGAAGGCTGGTTGTAATTGGGAGCTGAATGTCCAAGATTGCACGTTATATTGGAGGGAAAGGAAGGTAGGCAGAGGGGATGGTGTGGCTCTACTGGTAAAGAATGGCATGAAATCAGTAGAAAGATGTGACATAGGGTTGGAAGATTTTGAATCCTTGTGGGTTGAGTTAAGAAACTGCAAGGGTAAAAGGATGTTGATGGCAGTTATATACAGGCCTCTCAACAGTGACTAGGGGGTGGACCACAGATTACAACAGGAAATAGAAAAGGCATATCAAAGGGCAATGTTATGGTAGTCATGGGAGGTTTCAACATGCAGGTCGATTGGGAAAATCAGGTTGGAAATGGATCTCAAGAGAGTGAGTTTGTTGAATGCCTAAGAGGTAGCTTTTTAGAGCAGTTTGCCGTTGAGCCTACCAGGGGATCAGCTGGATTGGGTGTTATGTAATAAATGAGAAGTAATTAGGGAGCTTAAGGTAAAAGAACCCTTTGGAACCAGTGATCACAATATGATTGAGTTCAACTTGAAATTTGATAGGGAGAAAGTAAAGTCTGACATAGCAGTATTTCAGGGGAGTAAAGGAGATTACAGTGGTATGAGAGAGGAGTTGGCCAAAGTAAAATGGAAGGAGATGCTGGCAGGGATGACAGCAGAGCAACAATGGTGTGAGTTTCTGGAAAAAGTGAGGAAGGTGCAGGACATGTGTGTTCCAAAAATGAAGAAGTACTCAAATGGCAAGATAGTACAACTGTGGCTGACAAGGGAAGTCAAAGCTAATGTAAAAGCAAATGAGAGGGCATACAACAAAGCAAAAATTGGTGGAAAGACAGGGGATTGGGAATCTTGTAAAACCCTACAGGGAGCAAATAAAAGAATCATTAGAAGGGAAAAGATGAAATATGAAGGCAAGCTAGCAAACAATATCAAAGTGGATAGTAAAAGCTTTTTCAAGTATGTAAAAAATAAAAGAGAGATGAGAATGGACAAAGGACTGCAAGAAAATGAGGCCAGAGAAATAGTAACGGGTCCAAGGAGACAGCAGATGAACTAAGTGAGTATCTTGCATCAGTCTTCACTGTGGAAGACACTAGCAGTGTGCCAGAGATTGAAGAGTGTGAGGGAAGAGAGGGGGGTGCAGTTACTACTACAAGGGAGAAGGTGCTCAAAACGCTCTAACAGTACGCAAATCGCCCGGGCCCGATGAACTGCACCCTAGAGTTCTGAAAGAGGTAGCATTCGAGATTATGGTGGCATTAGAAATGATCTTTCAAAAATCATTGGACTCTGGCATGACGCCAGAGGACTGGAAAATTGCTTATGTCACTCCACTCTTTAAGAAAGGAGGAAGGCAACAGAAAGGAAATTATAGACCAGTTAGCCTGACCTCAGTGGTTGGGAAGATGTTAGTGTCAATTGTTAAGGACGAGGTGATGGAGTACTTGGTGACACAGGACAAGATAGTACAAAGCCAGCATGGTTTCCTTCAGTGAAAATCCTGCCTGATGAGCCTGCTGGAACTCTTTGAGAAGATTACAAGCAGGATAGATAAAGGGGATGTAGTAGATGTTGTATATTTGGACTTTCAGAAGGCCTTTGACAAGGTGCTACACATGGGGCTGCTTACCAAATTAAGAGCCCGAGGTATTACAGGAAAGTTACTAACATGGTTAGAGCATTAGCTGATTGGTAGAAGGCAGCAAGTGGGAATGAAAGGATCCTTTTCTGGTTGGCTGTCAGTGACTAGTGGTGTTCTGCAGGGGTCGGTGTTGGGACCACTTCTTTTTATGCTGTATATAAATGATTTAAATGATATAAATGGAATAGATAGATGGCTTTGTTGCCAAGTTTGCAGATGATACGAGGATTGGTAGAAGGGCAGGTGGTGTTCAGGAAACAGGTAAAGTGCATGGTCATTTACTTTGGTAGTAGAAATAAATGTGCGGACTATTTTCTAAACGGGGAGAAAATACAAAAATCTGAGATGCAAATGGACTTGGGAGTCCTTGTGCAGAACACCCTAAAGGCTGACCTGCAGGTTGAGTCAGTGATGAGGAAGGCAAATGTCATGTTAGCATTCATTTCAAGAGGTCTAGAATACAAGACCGAGCATGTGATGCTGAGGCCTTATAAGGCACTGGTGAGGCCTCACCTTGAGTATTGTGAACAGTTTTGGGCCTCTCATCTTAGAAAAGATGTACTGGCATTGGAGAGGGTCCAGAGGAGGTTCACAAGGATGATTCCAGGAATGAAAGGGTTATCATATGAGGAACGTTTGATGGAGGAAGAGGTGTGATAGCTGTTGAGGAACTGTGTACCACTAGGATGGTAGGAGTGGGGCAGCAGGGAGCTTGGACAAGATGGGTTGGTGCACTGAGGTGGAAGATCTGCTGGTTCAACATCTGACAGGCAGAAGCCCAGTGCATCAAGTTCATGATCCTGGTTGTGTATGATGTCCTGCCTGTCCAGTGAACCTTTGTGCTTGGGGCAAAATCAAAGCACTATCATGACCTCTCTGTACTGGCAGAGAGACCCTGGAACACATCCTCAGCTGATGCCCAAAAGCCCTGGGAGAAGGAAGCTACTGTTGGTGCCACAACCAGGGGCTGAAGGCTGTGGCAGAAAATTCTCCTCAGCCATTAACAAAAGCAAGCACCTCCACCAACTGAGAAAGCCCATAGCCTTTGTCAAAGCTGGAGACCAGCCACAGCCTTAGCCCAGACCACCAGCAGGCTTGCTTGCCACGGTGTCTGACTGGCATCTGAAAGTCAATCTTGGCAAGCAATTAAAGTTCCCTGACTTCATCGTATCATCATCACTGAGGCCTGACATGGTCATTCTGACAGAAACCTCAAAGCAGGTGGTCAGGGTTCAATTGACATTGCTTTGGGAAGACCAGATTGAGGAGGCATTTGAGTATAAGAAGGTCAGATGCCAGGAGCTGGAGGAGCAGTGCCGGAGACAGGTGGCGGGACGATGTGGGCCTGCAGAGGTGGGGTTTTGCTGGCTGCTCACTCTGCAGAACCTATTCTCTCCTTGGCATTATGGTGGCTGCAAAGAGAAGAGCCATCAGAACCGTCACAGAGGCTACTGAGCGAACCTCCAGATGGCTATGGATCAAGAGGTGTGACCCGTGAACCAAGTCAGGGCATGATCAACCCACAGGTGAGGGTGTCTGATGTTGAAAGACCTGAAGCACCTGTTGACTCCAGGTTACATCACCAATAATGTGTCCCAGTGCATCCTAGGATGTATCTCAGTATCGGCTTAGTGTTAATTTAATGTTGGTTACAATTTCCTTTTTCTGTGTACTCAGTCTAAAAAATAGTGTTTTCTGTTCAACAACTATTGATCGCTTTACATCTGACCATAACTAAATTCTTTCACAGAGAATTTTAGATTGGATTTGTCCATAAAATGTAGCAATTACCTGTAAATGATCTACAGTAATGATGCCTTTTACCCTGATTTGAATTTGTAATAGGGTAAAACATTTGTCTAAACTCCGTGCATTGTTACAAATTTCCCTAATTGATGCTCTGTACCAGTGATGTACAATATTTACACTGTGCAGCTAGATTAACAGTCAGATTTAATTTCAAGGTTACTCACTCAAATGTGGAAGTCCTCAGTTTCTGTAAGGTTTTCATAACTGACATTCCAACTACAGTTTGATACCGGTCTTCTCGTGGACACCAGAGCTGGAGCACCCTTTCTCCCAATAGCTAAACTAGACACTGAATCCACGTTAGGTTAGACTTGCCACAGATGCAGAAACTCCAGCCATTCAGTAGAAAAAATCTATAAGCTTTAAATAAGTTCCTTTGAATTAATTGATAAAATTCTTAACTTAAAAGTATTTAGAACACAGAGTATAGAACATAGATTAGTACAGCACAGGAACAGGCCAATTAAGCTAATTAAATTAATATTCAAAGGCCCAACTAAACTAATCCTTTCTGCCTATGGCCTACTAAATGTCTGTATCCTACCATTTCCTGCACATTCAAGAGCTTCTTGAACACCCCTATAAAATATGTCACCTTCATCCCCCAGAGAATGCATTCAAATCAAGCACTCACCACTCCGTGTGAAATATTTACCTCATAATTCTCCTTTGAACATAACTCCTTCTCACCTTAAATGCATAATCTTATAAACCTCCATCAGGTCTTCCCTCAACCTTCACTGTTCTAGAGAAAATAACACAAGATATATCACATACCCTCTAATCCAGGTAGCATCCTGGTATACCTCTTCTACACCCTCTCCAAAACCTCAACACCCTTCCTATAATGGGATAGCCGGAGTACAATACTCCAATGTTATGAATGTAATACTCCAAATGCTGCCTAATTAACATCTTATAAAGCTGGAAAAACTTTAATTCTTTAAACATTTAAACACTTAATTATTTTAGAAGTATCTTCTAGTGTTCGTATTTTAATTTTGTCAAATACTTTCAAAGCAATGGTCTTGTCTTTTTATATAGTTTTAAGAGGAAGGCAAATGCTTGATAGTTAGAATATTTTTCAGTGTTAATGTTGGTCAGATGCATAATTGTTGCAAGCTCTTTGTTAGCTTTCAAGGTGAGGCAGGCAAAAAACAAACTACTGGAGATTCCTGCATCTGTCTGTGGTCTCTTGTGTCTTCATGGTGAGCAAGCATAGGGGCAGGGCTGAGCCTGCTGTAAAACCACCTCACTACCACTTACAGCAGGGCATCACCGGTCAGGAACTAACTCTGACTCCAGGAAAACACAAGTGTGAATGTGTCAGGCACAAATGCTTCATTGCACACTGAGTTAGACTCAACAGGAACACCTCCTGGACCAGATATGGCCTGTAGGGCCAGTATGTTGTATACTGCTGGTACAATATAAAGTCTGCACCATGTACTGGGCAACACATTGTAAGGTTTTCATCAGTCCCAATCACAACTCATCACACTTAAATTTTGTGTTTTAAAAACATTTTGCTTATTAAGCCTAAAAAAAACTTCTGAAAATAATTATAAGTTTGCCAGTCAATTCTCTGTAAGGTTTCTGGATTTATTGTTCTGCTTTAACAGAGTACATTACTCAAAATGTTCTATGTGCTGTTTCTCAGTGTTTTTAGATTGCTACTCAAGACGAAGTAGGTGGTGGTAAATTGAACAGAGTGGCTTGGAGCAATCTTGCATTAATTGCAAACATAGATAATCTTGGAACAATAAACGACGATTATTTTATTGCCTCTGCTTACTTCACTCAGCTTTGGCTCAGTACCTTGCATCTCTGAGTCTGAAGGTTACCTCAGAGGACTGCTGTTATCTCTGATTAAGGAAGTTATAAATTGGAAACCTTTCCTATGGTTCAATGTTGTTATTGCATCTACACTGATATTTCAGTAGCAGTACTAAAGGGGTTTTGTCCTGGCAGAATTACTGCCATTTGGAGATCAGTTAAAATGATATTAAAAAGGAGCACAAGATGTTTGAAAAGAGTTCAACAACAACATGCATTTATATTGTGCCTTCTAGGAGTGTCATTGATCACCATTTGGTACCAAGTCCCTGCGTAAGAGAGACAAAGAGAATTAAAGAGGATATTCCTCAGCCATTTATTCATTTACAGTATGTGACATCTCTGCCATGGCCAATGGCCAATGCTTGTTGACCATTCCATTTTCCACCTGCGAAAGGGGGGCTGTATTCCTCAACTGCTGTGGTCCATGTGCTGAAAATACACTCAGTACCCACTTTATTAGATACACCTGTACACCTGCTTGTTAATGCAAATATCTAATCAGCCAATCGGGTGGCAGAAACTAAACGCATAAAAGCCTGCCGATATGGTCATGTGATTCAGTTGTTGTTCAGATCAAACATCAGAATGGAAAAGAATTGTGATCTAAGTGACTTTGGCTGTGGAATGATTGTTGGTGCCAGATGGGGTGATTTGAATATAGAAACATAGAAAATAGGTGCAGGAGTAGGCCATTCGGCCCTTCGAGCCTGCACCGCCATTTATTATGATCATGGCTGATCATCCAACTCAGAACCCAGCCTTCCCTCCATACCCCCTGACCCCTGTAGCCACAAGGGCCATATCTAACTTCCTTTTAAACATAGCTAATGAACTGGCCTCAACAGTTTGCTGTGGCAGAGAATTCCACAGATTCACCACTCTCTGTGTGAAGAAGTTTTTCCTAACCTCGGTCCTAAAAGGCTTCCCCTCTATCCTCAAACTGTGACCCCTCGTTCTAGACCTCCCCAACATCGGGAACAATCTTCCTGCATCTAGCCTGTCCAATCCCTTTAGGATCTTATACGTTTCAATCAGATCCCCCCTCAATCTTCTAAATTCCAACGAGTACAAGCCCAGTTCATCCAGTCTTTCTTCATATGAAAGACCTGCCATCCCAGGAATCAATCTGGTGAACCTTCTTTGTACTCCCTCTATGGCAAAGATGTCTTTCCTCAGATTAGGGGACCAAAACTGCACACAATACTCCAGGTGTGGTCTCACCAAGGCCTTGTACAACTGCAGTAGTACCTCCCTGCTCCTGTACTCGAATCCTCTCGCTATAAATGCCAGCATACCGTTCGCCTTTTTCACCGCCTGCTGTACCTGCATGCCCACTTTCAATGACTGGTGTATAATGACACCCAGGTCTCGTTGCACCTCCCCTTTTCCTAATCGGCCACCATTCAGATAATAATCTGTTTTCCTATTTTTGCCACCAAAGTGGATAACTTCACATTTATCCACATTAAATTGCATCTGCCATGAGTTTGCCCACTCACCCAACCTATCCAAGTCACCCTGCATCCTCTTAGCATCCTCCTCACTGCTAACACTGCCACCCAGCTTCGTGTCATCCGCAAACTTGGAGATGCTGCATTTAATTCCCTCATCCAAGTCATTAATATATATTGTAAACAACTGGGGTCCCAGCACTGAGCCTTGCGGTACCCCACTAGTCACCGCCTGCCATTCTGAAAAGGTCCCGTTTATTCCCACTCTTTGCTTCCTGTCTGCTAACCAATTCTCCACCCACACCAATACCTTACCCCCAATACCGTGTGCTTTAAGTTTGCACACTAATCTCCTATGTGGGACCTTGTCAAAAGCCTTTTGAAAATCCAAATATACCACATCCACTGGTTCTCCCCTATCCACTCTACTAGTTACATCCTCAAAAAATTCTATGAGATTCGTCAGACATGATTTTCCTTTCACAAATCCATGCTGACTTTGTCCGATCATTTCACCGCTTTCCAAATGTGCTGTTATCACATCCTTGATAACTGACTCCAGCAGTTTCCCCACCACCGACGTTAGGCTAACCGGCCTATAATTCCCCGGTTTCTCTCTCCCTCCTTTTTTAAAAAGTGGGGTTACATTAGCCACCCTCCAATCCTCAGGAACTAGTCCAGAATCTAACGAGTTTTGAAAAATTATCACTAATGCATCCACTATTTCTTGGGCCACTTCCTTAAGCACTCTGGGATGCAGACCATCTGGCCCTGGGGATTTATCTGCCTTCAATCCCTTCAATTTACCTAACACCACTTCCCTACTAACATGTATTTCGCTCAGTTCCTCCATCTCACTGGACCCTCTGTCCCTTACTATTTCTGGAAGATTATTTATGTCCTCCTTAGTGAAGACAGAACCAAAGTAATTATTCAATTGGTCTGCCATGTCCTTGCTCCCCATAATCAATTCACCTGTTTCTGTTTGCAGGGGACCTACATTTGTCTTTATCAGTCTTTTCCTTTTTACATATCTATAAAAGCTTTTACAGTCCGTTTTTATGTTCTCTGCCAGTTTTCTCTCATAATCTTTTTTCCCCTTCCTAATTAAGCCCTTTGTCCTCCTCTGCTGAACTCTGAATTTCTCCCAGTCCTCAGGTGAGCCACTTTCTCTGGCTAATTTGTATGCTACTTCTTTGGAATTGATACTATCCCTAATTTCTCTTGTCAGCCACGGGTGCACTACCTTCCTTGATTTATTCTTTTGCCAAACTGGGATGAACAATTGTTGTAGTTCATCCATGCAACCTTTAAATGCCTGCCATTGCATATCCACCGTCAATCCTTGAAGTGTCATTTGCCAGTCTATCTCAGAAACTGCTTACCTCCTGGGATTTTCACACACAACAGTGTCTAGAGCAAAAAAAAACAACAATGTGGCAGTTTTGTGGGAAAAGATGCCTTGCTAATGAGGGATATCAGTGGAGAATGGCCAACTGGTTCAAGCTGACTGGAAAGCAACAGTATCTCAAATAACCATGCATTACAACAGTGGTGTGCAGAAGAGCATCTCTGAATACACAGTGTGTCGAACCATGAAGTGGATGGGCTACAGCATCAGAAGACCATGAACATATCCTCAGTGGCCACTTTATTAAGTACAGGAGCCCGCTGAGTGCTTTTTCCAATGCTGTTTAGCAGAGAGTCCCGATATGTGGATACAGCAGTGAGGAAGGAACAGTGATATGATTCAACATCAGGACTTGGAGGATGTTGACAGGAGTTGGATATGAAGAAGGTAACTTCAAATAAATCTTGGTAAATTGCTTCAGATACCATACACTGCAGCCATGGAACACTAATAGTGAAGGGCATATTTTAGATAGAAATTGGGATGCCAAGAAAGCTAGGTAGTGCTTTTGGAGCTGCAGGCTTATCCCAGAAAATGGTGAGTATTTCATTATATAACTGATTTATATTTTATGGATGGTTAAAATCTTGGAAGCCCAAGGTAGTAGCATGGGAGGAGAACAGATATGTCAAGATGTGTGAGTCAGACTGGAGGTAACAGACCTGTGGGCAAGGATTTCAGCAGCAAGTAAACTGATATGGGGCCACTGAGATGGAAGTAGTAGCTTTAATAATGGTGCATTTTGTGATCAAAATCTCATCTTACAGTCAATACAACATCATGGCTTGAGTAGCCTAATTCAGCTTCAGACAGTCTTTAAGTTTAAGGATGAAATGAGTGGCTAGTAAATGGTTTGTGGTAGGAAGAAAGATAATGGCTTTGGTTTTCCCAATAAACAGAAGTTGCCTTCAATTAATCCAGTACTGTGTGTTTAAAAAAAGCAATAAGGAGAAAAATTAAGAAAGGTGTTGGTGAGATAGTTAGATGCCCTTAGTGTACATGTGAAAACTAATGTTTTATTTTTATCTGCAGTCACTAAGAAATGCAGGGATAAGGAAGAAGATAAAGGCCAAGACTGAGCAGAGTCCTATCTAGTATTCACTTCAACATGACAGACATATTTACAAGTTACTTATCTCATTGCTGTTCATCAGACTTGCTGTATAAAAAATTCTCTGAAAATTTAAAAGGTTCAATGGTAGCTTCCTGTGGCATATAAAGCTATAGGTATGAGGCCCATTGATGAGATTTAACAAGGCTGAAACTCCGTTGGAATATTTAAAGGTCACCAGACAGTTGGAAAGGCTTTCTATGAGGCGAGATACAAAATCAACCCTAATTGCCCCTTTCATGGACAAGAAGATTCTTGTAGCATAATTTTGGAGAAGCATTTACAGCAAGTAATATTTAGAAAAAGGAAGAAGGAAACACAAATAGATAGAATGCAGAGATATACTGTATATAGAATAGTTAGCATTTTACAAAATAATTCCAGTTATTTAGTATATAATAATTCTTCCAGCTACAAATAAATTTTACTACACACTTTGACTTAAAAACTTTTATCATGTCAGTTGAATTATAATTACTAGTTTATGATAAAATATTCATCAATATTGTTAAGATTTATAAATATTCACACAGAACTGTTTTGTTTTCATAGTCCATATAACATTTATAATGGGTTGAGAAATATTTAAATTGTTAAAAGCTAAAATACAGGGTTCCAAATTGCAAGGTAGCTGCTATTTGAAATGTATAATACTAAAGCTAACACTGCAAATCTAAATGAAAGTACAGGAACACACAAAGCCGTGGAAAACAAAGAGGAAAATAAAATGCAAAATACTCTGGATGATGGAAATCAGAAAAACTCAGCAGATCAGTTAGTATCTGTGGAGAGAGCAACAGAATTCATGTTTGTTCCTAACAACAAAACCTTGGAGTAAAAATTGATCTATTTTGCCACCATCCATCCTGAGGTCCAGATTAGCCCAAACTGCTGTGGTGTTGTTGTGTTCCTAGAAAGCAAGGCTGCATTGTAATTTTCTATAATGCAAAACTGCATCACCTCTGCATGTGTCAAGAAACATGACCTGAAAAAAGTGTTTGATTTGTTTCACATAAGTTCTGTGAGAATGAATTTCATTCCATATCTCAAATTTTGGTTTAATTTTACAACACAGCAGCCACAACACAGGGCTCTGCATATATATGTTTTGAGAAAGACAATTTAAACTGGTTAAGAGTTGTGAAAGTGAAATTTCTTCCATTTGTACAGCTTTCTGGATAACAAGTTATCCACAAACTAATCAGAAACCCTGGTTTTATATTTGCTTTGTGTTTGTTGAGCCAGTTTTTTTTTGAGTCATCTACTTTGTAAAATGTTTGCAGATTGTAGGATTGCATATTGTTTGCCAAACTCCATCTATCGTGCATGAGAGAGCTGACAACTGTATGTGTAATATTGCAAATCAGTTGAGCCAGTGATTATTTTGCTTCATCTACTTCATAAAACATTTGTATCTTATCGGGCAGTAAATTGTTTGTCAGACTCCATCTGTAACACACACAGAGAGCTAAAGATTGTATTTGTTAATACTGTAATATTAGTTAAAACAAAATATGAGCAGAGCTTAAATCATTCTTGAAAATCTATTGGGAGTAGCAAGGGCACAGAGAAGGACCAAAACCTGATTGGAAAGTACACAAGAACATGAGAAATAGGAGCAGGAGTAGGCCATTTGGCCCATCGAGCCTGCTCTGCCATTCAATAAGATCATGACTGATCTGGCCATGGACCAGACATCCCACCTCTCCCGGAAGTTCTGGGAGTCTCCCGCATATTAATAGTGGCTCCCTGATGCCCGCAAATTATATACAATGTCCCGGAAATTGAATTTTTTGAGAGCGAGCGTAAGAGAACGCGCGAGAAAGAGTGAGAGAGTGAGCCCAAGAGCAAGAAAGCAAGCGCGAGACGGCGAGCACGAGTGAGAGCGACCACGAGCGAGAGAGCATGCGCGACAGAGAGAGAGAGAGAGAGCAAGAGTGAGAGAGTTCCAAAAAAAGTCAGAGTGGCAGAGTGTTCCAAAAAAAGAAAATATAAAATGTGCGTCACCCCAGACTACACTAAAGTGTACCCCTGCCTAATAGGGGTCAAAATAATGACAGTGTTGCTCGCTGCACTGTTTGCAACAGTGACTTTTCTATTGCCCATGGTGGGTTAAGACTGTAAAGGACATGTTGAGGTGAGTTTAACAGGTGTCATTCGTTCATTAGCATAGCTAATGTTATTTAAACTAGCTGGTCAGCTGCTAAGGAGCTACTCTATTGCAGACATCCCACCTCTCCCGGAAGTTCCGGGAGTCCCCGCAAATGGATGGTGCTACCTCCCTGAAATGAGTTTTTGCAGGGTGGGATGTCTGCATGGACTCATCTCCACCTACCTGCCTTTTCCCCATAACCCTTATTTCCCCTACTATGCAAAAATCTGTCCATCCTAAATATATTTACTGAGGTAGCCTCCACTGCTTCATTGGGCAGAGAATTCCACAGATTCACCACTCCCTGGGATAAGCAGTTTCTCCTCATCTCCGTCCCTAATCTACTCCCCCAAATCTTGAGGCTATGTTCCCTAGTTCTAGTCTCAGCTACCAGTGGAAACGACTTTCCTGCCTCTGTCTTATCTATCCCTTTCATTTTTTTATGTGTTCCTATAAGATCTCCTTTCATTCTTCTGAATGTCAGTGAGTACAGTCCCAGGCAACTCAACCTGCTCTGCACTGCCTCCAAAACCAGTATATCCTTCCTCAAGTAAAGGGGATCAGAACTGCACACAGTAATCCAGGTGCGGCCTCACCAGTACCCTGAACATTTGCAGCATAACTTCCCTGCTCTTAAATTTAATCCCTTTAGCAATGAAGGCCAATATTCCATTTGCCTTCTTGATAGCCTGCTGCACCTGCAAACCAACCTTTTGTGATTCATGTACAAGCACTCCCAAGTCCATCTGCACGTGGCAATTTTTTACCATTTAAATAATAATCTGCTATTTCTCTTTTCCTTCCAATGTGGATGACCTCGCATTTACCAACATTGTACTCCATCTGCCAGACCTTTGCCCACTCACTTAACCTATCTATATCTCTTTGCAGACTCCCCATATCTTCTGTACAATTTGCTTTTCCACTCAATTTAGTATCATCAGCAAATCAGCATAATAAAAAAAATTAAAAATCTTGTGAAACCAGTGACTAAATTTGAATATTTAGGTACAGAAACTAGTATAAGAATGGGATCTAATGAAGTTGTTCTGATACCCTTATTATTATCATCATTATTATTATTACAACTTATTTCTCCTCAGCTCAAGCTGGTAAAACCTGAGATACGGGCATAGCCAAGTACACTTATTTCTCAATTGCTGGGAACTTTCACACTATTCTAGTGATGTTTAGTATTGTGGCTTTCTGAAGATTTTTATAAATATTGCTGTGCAGGCCCAGTCATTTAGGTGCAGTGAATTCGGGATGATACCAGTTATAGATATAGGCCCCCCTGTTCATGTACACTCTGTTCATGTTCCATAGTCTTTCAATTTCCTCTTTTAATTCAACAGATTTCTGGTGTTCTTCACTTATTGATTTCTGTAAGTTATGTGTGTTTGGAATGGCTATATCTATTAAGTAAGTTGTTCTTGCTTGTTTATCCTGTATTATTATATCCAGAGTTATTATGGATTGTCCTTTCTGTAATAACGGATGGATCATAATATAATTTGTAGAGCTCTGACTCTAAAACTGTTAGGCTTGTATTTATAGTAGGTATGGTTTCTTTTATGAGTTTGTATTTTAAAGCAAAATTTTGGTGAATGTTTGCTACTTGATTGTGCCTGTGTAACTAATCAGATTGAGTTAACTGCTGCAGTATCCTGTAAAGTGTTTGATTGTTTTTGTTTTTTCTTGGCATTTTCTACATTTATCATCTTGAATTTGTTGGGATTTTATTACGCATTTTTGATAATATTTTGTGTTACCATCCAGTCCTGTGTTGCAACAAGGAATCCCCCTGTTTCTGGGAAGATGTCTCCAGTTCTGAGCCAGATGTTTGATGCTTCCTTGGCGACATCTAGTCTGCTCAAATCGTGGGGATATCTTCCATGGAGGGTCACGTTCATCCATTGGTTAACTTTTTCTTCTGTAGTGATGATTTCTTCATTTTCTGGGTTGTGCATTCATTGAAGTTTGGTGGTCTGTACTTCTTATCAGAATTGCATATGCTCACATGGAATGCTGAATCCTATTTTTGTTGATGAAAATATATCCTTAGAAGTTTTATATGACTTTAGTGTAAATTTTTAAAGTCTGTTATTCCTCTTCATCCTTCTGGTCAGGTAGAGTTAATGAAAGTACATTTGAGTGTACATAGTATTTTCTAAAATTTGTCATTTCAGTTTTTTTTTGTAAATTTTCCAGATCGGTTTCAGACCAAGATATCATGCCAAAAGAATATGTTAACATGCAAATAGCGAAAATGTTTTTTCCTTCGTTATATTTTTAAAGTTGAGCTCTGTTTTGCAGATTTTCTTAAACCTTGAAGTAAATTCCCTTTTATCACACTATGATCTATTTTCTTTGATTGTTGATATCCAAGATGTACATTCATCCATCGGTTGTATTGTAACCTGCTGCTCTGTTTTATATTCAACTAGCTCTATTGCGCCTTTCTTTATGTTTAATGTTCTGCATTTATCCAGTCCAAATGTCATGTTTATACCCATAGAAAATAATTCTACTATTTTAATTAATTGCTTTAACTTTACTGATGGAGGAGCATATAATTTCGAAGAGTTCATGGGTAGAACTATTATTATTACTACTATCCAATTAGGACTGCATGCCTTTTTGAATTTAGGGAGGGAAATCTGACATGATTTAGAGATGGTCAAGTTATCCTCAGCTGGAGATTCACTGATGAGTACAAAGGTCAATGAAAGTGAAGTGGCCTCCTCACAAACCATTAACACTTAACAGTTCTTAAATGTCATTGCACATTTTATTGACAATAAATCTTTTCATTATGATTTGTTTCAATACTTTCTTCTAATAAGAGGGATACTGATGATGGAAACTGGTTACCAGCATCACAGCTGCTTATAATATTGTTTTCTTTCTGCTGCCCTTTCTTTTCTGCCTTCTCCATGATGGTGGTAAGGGCTGGTTACTCACTAAAGTAACATTTCCAGCATGAAGCACATCACCAGAAATTTGAACCGTCAGATTTGGAGGTAGTGAAGCCCATGGCCTGCTTTGAGGGTTCTTCTAAATTCTTGATTTGATTATTTATTTTAGCAACTATCTTGTAAGTGGAAACATTTGTGGAGAATGCCCACTTTATCAAAAACTTCCATGATTTTAGAGGGGTCATTTTGGTCATAGGAATGCTGTTCATTTCTTGTAATGATTTCCCAGAGTAGGATTTGATACCAAGCACTGAATCTCTTGCCTAGCCCTTGAGAAAATGGTGGTAAACTGCTCTCTTGAGCCCTTCAGTTCCTCTGGTAAATGCTATTAAGCGGAAAGTAACACACAAGATAAATTCCTTTGTTACCATTTGAGTAGAGCGCTCCAGGATTTAGATCCGGTGATGATATAGAACAGTAGGGTGGTAGAATGACTAAATAAGAATGGTACATGGCTGAAAGGGGGCTAGCATCCAAATACTAACCTTCGTGCTGGTAGAGGTTGTTAACTTGGGAGAGCACTTTGATGAGCAATATCAGTGCATTTTATTGACAGCACACACTGCAAGCATTGTGCACTAGTGGTGGAGGGAGTGAACCTTTGATGGGAAGCCAATCAAATAGTCCTAGAGAGAACTGAGCTTTTTTGAGTATTGATGCTTGGAGAGAATTCTATTAAACTGTTGTGTTGATATTTGTAGAGTATTCTATTAAACTGCTATAAATTCTGTCAAACATTGAGTGACAGGAGGAGAAGCCAATTTTGCATTATTTTCTGCAGCACTGTAATAGTGGCTGTATGCATTGATTCAGGTGTGCTCTGGCCAAGTTCAGCAGAAATTATGGAAATATCATCATTTTTGAATCCTTTCCCTCTGACAATACATGCTACTCCTTGCTTTTTAAATAAATTTACTATAAAATAACCAAAAGCATACTCAAAGAGCTACTATACCATAAACACTCTGGGTTTAGTGGGTTTCTCCGTTACAAACTTAATACCAGTAGCTGAGTCTGGTGACTTAAATTGACTGGCAACCAATATTAACTGGCTTTCCTTAAAAAGGGCACTCTCAGGGTTATTTGTTTACCACCTTTTCAGAAAACTCTACAGAATGAGGGTGTAACCTTAAAACTAAATTTACTAGATTTAGCTGATAAATTTGAAATAAAATAAACCTTTCCCATTTATTCAGCAAAGTTCATACTCTGAAAATCTTGTACTTAGAGAAATGCTGAGCTCAAAGTATAGGAATAAACAGACCTTTTTGAGATTGGCAGACTACAGAAAGTGGGATTTCATTAGTTGGGCTCCAAATGTTCAAAAAACACGAGAAAGTCTGCGGATGCTGGAAATCCGAAACAGCACACACAAGATGCTGGAGGAACTCAGCAGGTCAGACAGCATCCATGGAAATGAATAGATAGTTGCTGTTTCAGGCCAAGACCCTTCGTCAAGACTGAGAAGAAAGGGGGAAGATGCCAGAATAAAAAGATGGGGGAGGGGAATGCCAAAGGGACCAAATAAAACATTTCTAAGTTCGCTGATGAGATGAACCTGAGTGGGAATATGAGCTTTGCTGAGCATGTAGAATGGCTTTTGCGGTTATGGACGGATTATTATTATGGTGGGTACAGTGTGGCAATTGAAGTACAACAGTACAATGTGAAGAATAGGAGGTTTACACTTTGGTAGGAAAAATAGAAAGGTTGATATTGTTTAATTGGTGACTTACTGGGAGATGTCCAGGTTGTCCATGTGCACAAGGCATTGAGAGCTAATACTCAGGTGCACAGACAGTAAGGAAGCAAACGATTTGTTGGCCTTTATTGCAGTAGGATTGAATACAAAAGTTACAGTTATAAGGGCAGGGGTTTCCCAGCCTGGTGTTCATGGACCCCTTGCTTCATGGTTTTGGTCCATGGCATAAACAAGAGTTTGGGAAGCGCTGATTTAGAGCTTTGGTGGACTACCACTGGAATATTGTGTGCAGTTTGGCCTCCTTATCTAAAAATTGGAGACAGTACCTGCTAGGGAAGTGTTGTGGCAAAGATTCACCAGACAAGTTCCCAGGACGTTATTGAGGAGAGATTGAGTAAGCTAAGGTTCCATGCTATGAAGTCTAGGAAACTGAAAAAGCTCCTCTTTTAAACACGTAACACTCGCTTTGCCTAGTGGCATGATCTCAGGGGTGGTAACCACCCTGCCCAGCCAAACTTTAGAACTCCCCTTTGGGTGGATGCTGTGTGAAGTGTCCCCTGTGTTAAATCAGTACCCCGAAATAACAAACAGTACACAATATGCAGTTAAACAAGTAAGATTTTATCTCTTACTTGGACTATGAGACTAGTAGAGAACAAACTATAAAATAAAAGGCGCCAAGAATTTATTTAATCAGTTCGTGCACAATTCGTTGGAGCTTACGGTTTTCCTTCACTGATTCCTCTTCGATTGTCATCAACCCTTGGCTCCCGCCAGAGCCCGGAGGGTCGGGCAGCCCACCGACTCCTCAAGTCGTGTCTCCTCTCTTCATTCCCCTCGCGCCTTCTGCCCAAAGCCCGTGAAAACCAACAGCTTTCACGCAAACAAGAAAGAATAACATCTCGCCCATTGGTTAGCAACTGAATTCCAAAGTCCCGTTATCTCTGCCTATAACCCAAACATGCTGCTACAGAGAACCCATTACCTCAGCAGTTAATATTACAGAGAATTCATTTTATTAGCCTTAGCAGTTAACAAAAAAGAGAAACCCTTACAAACCAGGAGGAGGAGGAGAAGGAGAAGATGGCGGCATGACGGCAGCGCGCGCAGCCTCTCCGGTGAATGATATCTGTAATCTGTCAAGTAGGGGACCGTGCACAATTCTGATTTGATGGAGACGGATGTGAGAGTACGGAGGAGCATCTGGAAAACTTTTGAAATGCCTGCTTCGCTGCCACTGCTACTGTGTGGTAACTGGAATCTCCGGAGTAGAAGGCCCCGAATCCTCGGCTTTGCTTGTTTCAGCGGCTGGGGCTAGGTTGAAGGCGCTCGGCAGAGGATGGCACTCGGGAGACTGTATCGGAGGGCTGGTCGGAGGCTCGAAGTTTTCTGACGGACGGATTCAGAGTCGGCTGTGGTCAGCTGCTTCCAAGGCATCGGCAAGTTGATGGTGCCAGGAAGTTTATGGCAGGGAGTTTCTCCCTTTTGCCGCCTGCCTTCGAGGACTTGGGAGTCGATCGACTCAGGGACTTTGAGACTTTTTTTTACTGTGCCCACAGTTTGTTCTTCATCAAATTATGGTATTGCTTTGCACTCCTGTAACTATATGTTATAATTATGTGGTTCTGTCAGTGTTAGTCTTGGGTCTGTCCTGTTTTCTGTGACATCACTCCGTAGAGACATCGTATCATTTCTTAATGCAGCGGTCCCCAACCACTGGGCTGCGGACCAGTACTGGGCCGCAAAGCATGTGCTACTGGGCCACGAGGAAACGATAGGATTTGGTGATAAGAAACGATATGAGTCAGCTGCACCTTTCCTCATTCCCTATCACGCCCTGTTGAGCTTGAACACACGCGAGGTCATTACGCATGCGTCATCTATGTCAGCATGGGAAGGAGATCAACTCCTCAAACTTGCAAATGACGGCGGGCTGAAAAATATGTTTGACATAACATCTCTGCCAGCATTCTGGATCAAAGACAAGACTAAATATCCTGAGATAGCCACAAAAGCACTGAAAACGTTGCTTCCATTTCCAACATATCTCTGCAATGAATGCAACGAAAACTAAATCACGGAATAGACTGGACATAAGGAACCCCCTTCGAGTATCGCTGTCTCCCATCACCCCTCGATAGAACCGTCTTGTTGCAGGGAAACAAGCCCAGGGCTCCCACTGATACAGTGATATTGGTGTGTTGCAATGATTTTATATGTTCATATGGGGAAAATATGTGCTGTGTGTTTAATATCCAAACGTTACTTAAAATGTTATGATGCTGTTGACTTATAAGTGACTTATACAACCATATAACAATTACAGCACGGAAACAGGCCATCTCGGCCTTTCTAGTCGGTGCCGAATGCTTACTCTCAGCTAGTCCCACCGACCTGCACTCAGCCCATAACCCTCCATTCCTTTCCTGTCCATATATCTATCCAATTTTTCTTTAAATGATAATATCGAACCTGCCTCTACCACTTCTACTGGAAGTTCGTTCAATACTTACTTCAAGCTCCCCTGTCCTCCCCTGATAATTGACGTATCACTATATTCATGCGAGGAAAGTATGCGCTGTGTGTTTAATATTAAATTCATTAGATAGACCCTTTTAAAGATGAAATTGAGTGTATTAGCCACTTATCACCTACATTCCGGTCATGATTAACACCCCCCCCGAACAGAATCGCCAAAAACAATCTGTAGAAAAAAAATCGGCATGTGCATGCATGCGCACACAGGTGCCCATGCAAGGCTTCATGGTCATGGTAGTCTTTCTCGGGGTAAACACAACGTATTTGACTGCTACTCTTGTCCGTTGGCAACCCTACCCCCCCCCCCACCCCCGGTCGGCCGGTCCGCAAGAATATTGTCAATATTAAACCGGTCCGCAGTGCAAAAAAGTTTGGGGACCCCTGTATTAATGCATGTATGCCTTTCTAAATGACAATAAAAGAGGACTGAGTGTTCTCATAATCTAACATAAAGAATTCTTAGAAAGCTTGCCAAAGTGAATATAGGACTGTGGAGTATGGAACTAAAGGTCACAAAATCAAAATAAGGGTAGACCATATAAGAATGAAATAAGGAAAATGTTATTCTCTCAGAAGGTGGTTAGTCTTTGGAATTGACCATCCTAGAGGCAGTGGAATCTCAGTCAAAGATTGAAAGATTTCTAGATATCAGAGGAATCACATGATTTGAGAGTGGGACAGGAAATGATGTTTGGGGTGGGGGACCAATCATGATCATGTTGAAAGACGGAAAATGTTGTGGGGCTGAATGCCCTATTCCTGTTTCTATTTTGTATGTTCTATGTATTTGGTTTGCTTTTGTTACTATCTTACTGATCAACATCGCAATTGTTTGTGATTTATGTCTTTGGAATCATGGATTCCTTTGTTAAAACTTAAAAACAAACCTGCATTTTCTTATAAAATGTAAAATATTTTTTCATAGGAAGGAATTAACCAGCACATAAATTTAGGGATTTTCCCATCTATTTAACAGCATGGTTAGGTTTCTTCAGTCCAGGCAACATCCCTGGATCTGAAGTTACTTCTTAGATTATTGAATTTCATTCTGTAGTCTGTACTGTTGATTTCACATTTTGTTTAAATCTTTGGTTGGGAGATTGAAAAACAGCAACTCAAGTCTTATGTGCTTGGCAGAGTTTCATGCAAGTCTGTTATCATTCTTCATTAATGCTCAGGTATATATAAAAAGGTGCACCATTCTTTTTCCTGTGGACTTTGGGAACAGCAGTAGAGGCACAGGGGCTATTGTGATTATTTATGATGCTGTAGGGGTTGGACCCCATTCCACAATGATAAATTCCTTATAAACTGCACATCATCAAATCATCAGGTGTCTGTGCAGGACATTGTGTACTATTTAGCTGTGTCATGATCACTTCACCCGTGACTATTTGGCAGAAGCTACACGAATTAACCAATTAAAATCGAGCAAGCGTGCTTTATTCTGCCTGTTTCCCTCTGACCATAATTTGTTCATGGGCTTTTTGGTTTGTGGGCTAAGCCACCTACCCAAAGCTATAATTATCTTTTTTCAAATAAAGCTTTCATGGTATCACCTCTTTGACTTTCCTGTGAGAAGCCTGTTGGAGCAGCAGTGGTGATTCAGTGATGTCTTTTATAAGCCTAATTACAATAAAATGTTATTTATTTTCCTTGTTTATGTATGGTATTGGTTAGAACGAATGCTCTTTTTGTTCCTCCTCTGTAATTTTTATCTCATGTGCACAATTATTAATACAATTACACATCATTTGGGTGACAACTTGTTTAGTAGCAATAGTATAAATGATCTTTTTAAGATGTTTATTTATTTACAGGCTTTTTATTTTCCCTCACCTGTTCCACTTGACAGGGGTTTGCAGTAGTTAAAATAAAAGCATTTTGTGCTGCCTGACAGATCAAGATTTAACTTCTCTTGATTGAATTGTACTGATGTCACCTTCAGGGATGTTGCTACAAAGGTTCATTGATTCCTGATGGGGAATTAGATATTTAGTCAGCGCATACTGACTTAATCATAGTGACGCTAGAACTGACGTCATGATTGTATCACTCTCAACAAGGCATCACAATTTTTGAAGTGTTATAAATCCAACCTGATTTAATTTACAGTCAGCCAATGCAAAAACAACTTCCATTTTTAACATAGTACATGCCCAAGGTGCTTCAGAATAATATTATTGAAAGAAAAATGACACCAGTCACATAAGATGATAACAAATGTAGGTAGCCAAATCAAAGGAGCCTCCTCGAGGAGGGAAACAGATAGAGAGGTTTACAAAGTGTATTCCAAAACCTGCAATACTCATCAGATCATAACTTTGATCTGTTATTAAGATTTTAACCGTTTTATTTCTAATTGTATGTTTCCATTCCTTGTCAATTAATTTTTATTATAATTAACTAAATCAGTTTTAGCCTATATAAAAGGTCAAGCTTTCAATGTTCAGTTTGATCTTAAAAATAGACACTGCAAACAAATTAACTAAACACAAAATAATCTGCAGATGCTGTTGTCAAAGGAACACTCACAATCCACTGGAGGAACACAGCAGGTCAGTCAGCATCGGTTGAAAAGATTAGTCGACGTTTCAGGCCGAAACCCTTCGTCAGGACTGAAGGAAGAACTTTGGGGAGGGTTTGAAGAATGCTGGTAGTTTTAAAAAACAGTAATTTGAAAGACAAAGGGGTGGGGGAGGGGAAGCAGGGAGGTGATTGACAGGAGAACAATGCGCGGTAGTAGAAGGAGATGGAACTATGAGGGAGATGATGTGAAATAGGGATAAAGGAAGGGAGGGGGAGGGAATTACTGGAAGTTGAAGAATTCTATGTTCATACCAAGGGGCTGGAGACTACCTAGACGGTATATGAGGTGTTGCTCCTCCAACCTGAGTTTAGCCTCATCGTGGCAGTAGAGGAGGCCATGTATGGACATGTGGGAATGGGAAGCAGAGTTGAAGTGGGTGGGTACCAGGAGATCCTGTCTGTTGTGGCGGACGGAGTGGAGGTGCTCGACGAAGCGGTCCCCCAATCTGCGTTGGGTTTCACCGATGTAGAGGAGGCCGCACCGGGAGCACCGGATGCAATAGATGACCCCAACAGATTCGCAAGTGAAGTGTTGCCTCACCTGGAAGGACTGTTTGGGGCCCTGAATGGTGGCAAGAGAGGAGGTGTAGGGACAGGTGTAGCACTTGCGCTTACAGGGATAAGTGCTGGGTGGGAGATCCGTGGAGATGGACGTGCGGATACGTGAGTCGCGGAGGGACCAATTCTAAGTCTTGGTCCAATTCTAGCACTAAGAGGGATATGGGCTTCAGACACATTGTACATCACCAGCTGTAAGTATGCAAATCACTCAGCATCCTAATTTACCTGTAAAATGATGGGAATAAGTGCTGGGTTTGCCAGTGGTGCTCAACTCAAAATTTAAATTAAAACTAGTACAAGAAAACAATATTTTAATTACAATTAATGTGTTCCTTTGCAATGCTTCTACCCAGTCCTGAACAATGCTACACACATAAAAGTTGCTGGTGATTGCAGCAGGCCAGGCAGCATCTCTAGGAAGAGGTACAGTCGATGTTTCAGGCTGAGACCCTTCGTCAGGACTAACTGAAAGAAGAGCTAGTAAGAGATTTGAAAGTGGGAGGGGGAGGGGGAGATCCAAAATGATAGGAGAAGACAGGAGGGGGAGGGATGGAGCCAAGAGCTGGACAGTTGATTGGCAAAAGGGATACGAGAGGATCATGGGACAGGAGACCCAGGGAGAAAGAAAAGGGGGAAGGGGGGATAAAACCCAGAGGATGGGCGAGGGGTATAGTGAGAGGGACAGAGGGAGAAAAAGGAGAGAGAGAAAAAGAATGTGAGTATATAAATAAATAATGGATGGGGTACAAGGGGGAGGTGGGGCATTAGCGGAAGTTTGAGAAGTCAATGTTCATGCCATCAGGTTGGAGCACTTGTTCCACACACAAGGATAAGTGCCAGGAGGGAGATCGGTGGGGAGGGATGGGGGGGGGACGAATGGACAAGGGAGTCGCGTAGGGAGGGATCCCTATGGAAAGCAGGGGGGAGGGAGGGAAAGATGTGCTTAGTGGTGGGATCCCATTGGAGGTGGCGGAAGTTACGGAGAATAATATGTTGGACCCGGAGGCTGGTGGGGTGGTAGGTGAGGACCAGGGGAACCCTATTCCTAGTGGGGTGGTGGGAGAATGGAGTGAGAGCAGATGTGCGTGAAATGGGAGAGATGCATTTGAGAGCAGAGTTGATGGTGGAGGAAGGGAAGCCCCTTTCTTTAAAAAAGGAGGACATCTCCCTCGTCCTGGAATGAAAAGCCTCATCCTGAGAGCAGATGAACAATGCCTCCTGGTTCCATTGACTTGAGTCATAGTGACTTGATGTCACATCTTACGTCAGTCCACTGTGCCCTTTCAGAACTGATTAAATTCATGTTCAAGATTAAGAATGTAGGTTCATTTGAACAAAAGTTGAATACATACAACTGAGGGGAATCTCATCCAAATGTCTATTTATGAATTAAGTTATTTACAAGGGGTGATTGTTAAGTTCGTGGCCTACGGTAGAAGGAGTCCGTTTTAGAAAACCTAGCACATTTATTTTTGAACATAGTCCCCTCCTACAGTTACACACTTAGTCCAGCGGTCGTGGAGCATGTGGATCTTGGACCTCCAGAAAGTGACAACGTCAGGGGTGATTGATAGATTTGTGGCCTAAGGCAGAAGGAGATGAGTTATACAGCTCTCTTTACATGCACGTGCAGTTCAACTCTTTGAGTGATTATGCAGAAAGTTTGAAGTTAATAACTCATCGGTTAATAACTCATCTCCTTCTGCCTCAGGCCACAAACTTATCAATCACCCATCTGTGGACACTTTCTGGAGGTCCAAGATCCGTATGCTCCACGACTGCTGGACTAAGTGTGTAAACGTCAGAGGTGATTATGTTGAAAAATAAATGTGCTAGGTTTTCTAAAATTGACTCCTTCTACCTTAGGCCATGAACATATCAATCACCCCTCGTGTTATGAATGTAAATAGTACTAGCAACACAAGGAAGATTGCTAATAGTAATAGAAGAGGTAACATTGCAGAATAGGAAGAGAAGCTAATGTTGGCATTGTATTGGTAGGGTAGAAATACACAGAGGAATATAAACAAAATTGGATATTGGAGGAAACAAGATGGACTAGGATATCACAGCTGACAATATCTACAACTGCATTTCTGATCTTTCTATGAAAGAAGTCTCTTCCCACCACCACCCCCAAGCTAGCACACCTCCTACACCCTTCCTCTTACATACTTACTGTTTATTACACCACTGGTGTTTGTAGCAGCAATGAAGCTCCTCCATCTCCGGCAGTGTTCAGAACTCCCTTCATCATGTCAGTAGCTTCTTCTTGGTTTTCACTACTGTCAGTCGTACAAGTCTCAGGTGAGGGCTCAGGAATACTGTCGCACTCAGATGTAGAAGAATTCTTCATTGCTGTTTCTGTAACAGATTTGTTTTTATCATTCAGTGTTGTTAGTCCTGAGGTGAAACTCCAAACCTGGAGGGCCAGTGGACCACTCTTAGTCTGGCCTCTACCCTTTGACCTGTTTGGCATGGATGACCCTAACAAGAGCCAAAGCACAAGGCCCTGACTCCAGCCAACAAAGCTCTCTGGGTCATTGAGGCATGCAAACCTCCAAACCATGACGAGGTTGTGGTCCTCACTCCCCTCCTTGGTTTGGTTTATTTTCCTGTTATAAATAAATAAATGAACAAATATTCAGAGAATCATGGAAAACTTGCACACATAATTCCATCTTTATATTACAGTGGTGCGTGGTTCATAAAATATGTTCTTAATTTCTTTAGCTTTTAATTTATTAATGGTTTGGAAGAGAAATCAGAATGAAAGAATGAAACTTTGAATTTGTCAGTGTTTGCTTATTTTCATTTTGAAATTTGGTCTGTGGTGTTGTTAGAGATTGAATGACTTTCTATTCCATGGATCTGAACATGAACAGCATGAATGTTTGAAAAGAATAATCTTGGAGATGAAAATTCTTCAGAAGTTTGTTTTATTTTTTAAATAAAGAGAAGAACGTTTGAAGCTCATCATACTTTTGGCATAATGGCTAGTGTTCTACATTGTAGTTGCCTGGCTAAAATTTTCCATCCATTAAATAGAAAATGTGAGCACAGAAGTGGAAAATTCTGCTTGATGTTTAAATAAGAGATGGATGTTGCTCAGAATGTGTTCATTGAGTGCCCATGTTCTCAATTACTCCTAAAATATCTATCCCTGGTCGCTGTAAATACCTTGTGTAGATTGAAGGCCTGTGTGAAGTTTTTTGGAGCAGTCCCAAGATTAAGAATTACAGAAGCTCTGTAAATTCTGTCTTGCAGATTTTGGGATTTTGAGGCCTCTGGCCGCAGCTCTTCAACTGTCAGCAGACTGTCCCTTTTTTCTCCAGTTAAAGGTGCAGTGGATGTCTTCTCCCACAGTGAGGAGAATATCAGATATGAACAACATATAAAGCTGGTTTAAAAATTAAGGAAACCAAGCAGTAGTAAGCTGATAAAAAGTATAAGTGCAGTAAATCTACAAACAAACTAATTCCAAGTGGCAAAACAGAAATATCTTAGTATTACTGCACATTAGTGTATTTAGCTAAGTGTCAGGGCTGAGCAAAGGAGTATGTTTATTTATAGTGTGTTTATGGGCAGGAAGTATTATTGTATTGCCACCTATTTCCTCGTAAAGATCTGTTTGTTCTGGAAGCAGCCAATCATAAAATGTTTCAAATTATGTTTAATTAATTTTTTGTCATTGAATAGATATGAGTCAATAATGCTCTTTATTTTATGTAATCATAATAGAACTACCTTTCTACAGAAGGAAATGACGCAATAAGTTAAATATAAATAAACAATATTTCTATAATTTAATGAGACACAGAACATTAATGCTTTGGTCATGTGCTGTGATGCTGAAATTACTCAGGATATTTAGCTCAGGTGGATGAAGCTTTGTAAACAGCTTGATTATAGACTGAAGTAATATTGCATTTATAGTAAAGCGACTGTCTGCAGTGATTTAGCAATGTTGTGAAAAGTGCATGTACATTAATGTGGGCTAATATTTACATTGGCTAAATGTTAAAATTATCATCTGCGTCAGGAGATTGCGGCCTCGGTTTCTAAAACGGTCAGGAGTGACACCACATGAAATGCATTTGTCAAAGCTTGAATGTCTTTAATTTAATAAGCAGTTAAATAAGTAACTGTCAGAAATCATCAGGAGTTTTGTTGCTGATAAACTTACAACTTAATCCTCTTTTATTTACCAAGAGCTTAACCATAAATCAAAATAAAGTAGTTGAAAATAAATTGAAGACTTGCAGAAAAGGGAGACTGGAAAAAATGCAGATATTAACAAAGCTGATGAATGTACACTTGTGGAAATACATGGCAGCTGAAGAATCAGTAAGGACATGCTGAGTAAGACACCTCAAGGATCTGTGTTAGGATCCCAATGGTTTCAAGTTTACATTAGGCATCTTGACACCATTCGCATTTGCTTTAATTTTGTGCTGTTGTTTTCTGCCATTTGCTGGACCCTATTGACGACTCGGTAGTCTTAGCAAAACCACTTAGCTTCCAGTGGAAGGACTGCTCCGGAGGTGAGGAAGAGAAAAGCCAAGCTTGGTTAGATTAGCAAATGACATCAAACTAAAAGGTGCAATAGAATTTCAAGAGACTACTTAAAATTACAAAAAATGTTAGGTGAATGGAACATGAGAGATAGAGGTTAATATATATTCAGTTTATAATAGCTTGAATATAAGATTGAGAAACGAGGAGTCGAGTCTGTTGGAGGGCTGAGGGAAATCTCAAGGAACATTGTTGCATTCCAACACTGTACATTAACAAAATTAGTAGATGTGAATTGACATAAAATAAACTGACAGGAATTGTTACCTGTGTTCCCTCCCTCGTAGGCAGCCTTTTGGGGTTGGTGATGACTTGTTTCTAGTTGGGTGTGTGGATTCAGAGGCGGCTGATGAGGGCAATGTGGATTGAAAGGCTCTTCTGCAACTGGGCAAGAGGTGCCTGACAATGTGGGTAGTTTTGGAGGTGCTGCACCGCTTTTGCCATACATACAAGTTTCTGAGTTCTCAATGAATGGACGTGGCCTTTTCAGTGTATCCTGCATACTCCTTCATTCTGAGTGGTGACAGGTCGAGGATTTCTGTACGTCTGAGGGTTTTACACCGTTCCGAAAGGCCTTTGAGAAAATGTTTGAATTGTTTCCTCTGACAATTACTACCTCCAAGGTAGTAATTTCTGGATTGCTACCAGTGCCACGTGCCAGTGAGGATAGTAACGGGATTACTTAGCAGGTAAATGCGTGGCTGAGAAGCTGGTGCAGGAGGCAGGGCTTCAGGTTTTTGGATGATTGGGATCTCTTCTGGAGGAGATGTGACCTGTACAAAGGTACACACCTGAACCTGAGAGGGACCAATATTCTCGTGGGCAGGTTTGTAGAAGCTGCTGGGGAGGGTTTAAACTAATTTTGAGGGGGATGTGAACCGGAGTGAAGGGACTCAGGATAGGACAGATGGTAAAAAAGCAAAGATAATGTGCACAGACAGTCTGTCAAGAAGGGTAGCCAGCAGGGCGAGTGTCAGTGCATTAGGGATGCAGAATCAAAAAGGGTAGCAAATACAGTACTCAAAGTGTTATATCTCAGTGCATGAAGTATAGGAAATAAGGTGGATGATCTTGTTGCACTTTTACAGATTGTCGGGTTTGATGTAGTGGCCATCACTGAATCATGGCTGAAGAATGGTTGTAGTTGGGAGCTGAATGTCCAAGGTTACACGTTGTATCGAAGAGATAGGAAGGTAGGCAGAGGGGGTGGCGTGGCTCTGCTGGTAAAGAATGGTGTCAAATTTTTAGAAAGATGTGACATAGGATTGGAAGATGTTGAATCGTTGTGGGTTAAGTTAAGAAACTGAAAAGGTAAAGGACTCTGGCAGCTATATATAAGCCTTCAAACAGTAGCTGGGATGTGGACTACAGATTACAACAGGAAATAGAAAAAGTGCTTCAAAAGGGCCATGTTATGGTAGTCATGGGAGATGGTAACATTCAGGTAGATTGAGAAAATCAGGTTGATAATGGATCTCAAGAGAGTGAATTTGTTGATTGCCTATGAGATGGCCTTTTAGAGCAGTTTGTCATTGAGCCTACTGGGGAATCAGCTATACTGGATTGGATGTTTTGTAATGAACCGGAGATGAATAGGGAGCTTAAGGATGCAGTGATCACAATATGATTGAGTTCAATGAAATTTGATAGGGAGATAGTAAAGTCTGATGTAGTAGTATTTCAGTGGAGCAAAGGAAATTATAGTAGTATGAGAGAGGAGTTAGCCAAAGTAAATTGGAAGGAGCTGCTGGCAAGGTTGACAGCAGAACAGCAATGGCGTGAGTTTCTGGGATCACTAGAAAATGAGGCCTGAGAAATAATAACAGGGGACATGGAGATGGCAGATGAACTAAAAGAGTATTTTGCATCAGTCTCCACTGTGGAAAACAAACAGTGTGCCAGGTGTTGAAGGGTGTGAGGGAAGAGAAGTGAACATAGTTACTATTACAAGAGAGAAGGTGCACAAAAAAGCTGACCTAAGGGTACATAAGTCACCTGAACCAGATGAACTGCACCCTAGGGTTCTGAAAAAGGTGGTGGTAGAGATTGTGGAGGCATTAGTAACGATCTTTCAAGAATCATTGGACTCTGGCATGGTGCCAGAGGACTGGAAAATTGCAAATGTCACTCTACACTTTAAGAAAGGAGGGAAACAGCAGAAATGAAATTATAGACTAGTTAACCTAACCTCTGTGGTTGGGAAGATGTTTGAGTCAGCTGATAAGGATGAGGTGATGGAGTACTTGGTGACACAGGACAAGATAGGACAAAGTCAATACGGTTTTTTTAAGCGAAAATCTTGCCTGAAGAACCTATTGAATTCTTTGAGGAGATTACAAGTATATACAAGGTTATAAAGGAGATGCAGTGGATGTTATCTATTTGGATTTTCAGAAGGCCTTTAACAAAGTACCACACCTGAGGCTGCTTACCAAACCAAGAGCCCATGGTATTATTGGCAAGGTTAGAGCATTGGCTGATTGGTAGGAGGCAGCAAGTGGGAATGAAAGGATCCTTGTCTGGTTGGCTGCCAGTGACTAGTTGTGTTCCACAGGGGTCAGTGTTGGGACTACTTCTTTTTATGCTGTATATCAATGATTTAGATAATGGAATAGACAGCTTTGTTGCCAAGTTTGCAGATTAATACAAAGATTGGTGGAGGGGCAGGTAGTGTTGAGGAAACAATAGGCTGCAGAAGGAATTAGACAAATTAGAAGAATGGACAAGAAAGTGGCAATGAAATACAATGTTGGAAAGTGTATGGTCATGCACTTTGGGAGAAGAAATAAATATGCAAACTATTTTCTAAATCCAAATATCTGAGGACTTGGGAGTCCTTGTTGTCAGGGTGTTGGAGTAGGGATCCAGTCACAGACCCAGTACTGTGCACAGTGATATTAATTGAGTAACAAATCTCAAAGTGCAAACAAAGTCATCGTTAAAGTTCAGGCAGAGATCAAAACATCCAGAGAAATCCAAAAACCAGAATCAGGAAACAGGCAGAATCAATATTCAGATGGACAGAGTACAATCCTGAGGTGTAAGCAACATCAGCGTCAAAGTTCAGGCAGAGATTAAAACATCCAGAGAAATCCAAAAATCAGAATCAGGAAACAGCCAGAGTCAATATTCAGATGGACAGGGTACGGGTACGGGTACAGATACAAATGCAAATACTAGAAAGGCTCAGGAAAATTCACTGGCACAATCTGGCAACAAACAGATGAACACACAGGACTAAAATACACTGAGCAATAAACAGAGACGTAGATGATAGGTGGAGCACAATGAGACAGAAGTGGCAGCAAAACAGGTAATAATGAGAAACAGGTGAGAGGCAGAGAACTCAGTAATACAGGGGCCTGAGTAGAGCAGGAGTGGGGACAGGAACACATGGGGCATGAAAACAAATCCACAGACTGACAACTAGGGGGAAAACACACAAAAAGACAAGGTTCAACTGGAGGTACTGACATTTGTGTAGAACACCCTAAAGGTTAACTTGTAGGTAGAGTCGGTGGTGAGGAAGGCAAGTGCAATATTAGCATTCATTTCAAGAGGTCTAGATTAAAAGAGCAGGAAGCAAGGATGTGATGCTGAGGCTTTAAAAGGAACTGGTGAGGCCTCACCTTGAGAATTGTGAACAGTTCTGGGGTCTTCATCTAAGAGAAGATGTGCTGGCATTGGAGAGGTTTCAGAGGAGGTTCACAAGGATGATTCTGGGTATGAAAGGGTTATCATACGAGGAACATTTGTTAGCTCTGGGTCTGTACTCACTGGAATTTAAAAGGATGAGGGGGATCTCATTGAAACCTTTCAAATGTTGAAACGCCTAGACAGAGCAGATGTGGAAAGGATGTTTCCCATGGTGGGGCACCCAGGACAAAAGGACACAGCCTCAGAATATAGGGGAGTCTATTTAAAACAGAGATGCAGAGAAATATCTTTAGCCAGAAGGTGTTGAATTTGTTACCACAGGCAGCTGTGGAGGCCAGATCGTTGGGTGTATTTAAGGCGGAGATTGATAAGTTCCTGATTGGACACAGCATCAAAGGTTATGGGGAGAAGACCAGGGTGTGGGGCTGATGTGGGGAAAAAAAGAATTAAATGGTGGAGCAGACTTGATGGGCCAAATAGCATAGTTCTACTTCTATGTCTTATGGTCCTGGAGTCTTCAACAACTAAATATTAATCTCCTAAAAGCTGTTGTAAGACAGTCAGGGAAAAGATATTAGGGACACTCTGATTTTTTATGATTACTTTCTTTAATAACTTTGCTTCATGGAGTTTGAAGGACAGTACAATTGAACATCTGATATACGCTCTGTCTCAGAAACCCAGGAGTCTCATTTCAATGCCATCTTCTGTCAGTGTGGAGTTTGAGTGTTCTCCCTCTGATCCCATGTGCTTCCTGTGGTACCTGGTCTCCTCCCACGTCCCAAAGACATAAGACCACAGGACACAGCGTAGAATTAGGCCATTTGGCCCATTGAGTTGTCTCCTCCATCATGGGTAACTTATTATTCCTCACAACCTGTTCTCCTGCTTTCTTCCCGCTGAGGGGAGAATTGATTAAAGATTCTTAAATTCTGAGAAGCACAGATAGGAGCCAGAATCTTTTCCCCAGGATAGCAATGTTCAGTACCAGAGAACATACTTTTAATGATGGAAGGGGGAAGTTTAAAGGTGCAGAAGGAGCAAGTTTTTTTTAGCAGAAACCATAAGACATTGGAATGGATTTAGGCCGTTCAGTCCGTAAGACATTGGAGCAGAATCAGGCCATTTGGCCCATTGAGTCTGCTTTGCCATTCCATCATGGCTGATTTATTATCCCTCTCAACCCATTCTCCTGCCTTCTCACCATAACTTTTGATGCCCTGAATAATCGAGAACCTATCACCCTCCATTTTAAATATACACAATGGCTTGACCTCCGCAACCATCCATGGCAATGAATTTCACAGATTCACTGCTCTCTGGGTAGAGACCTTCCTCTTCATCTCTGTTCTAAATGGACGTCCCTCTATTGTGAGTCTGTAACCTCTGGTCCTAGACTCACCCACTGTAGGAAACACCCTCTCCACATCCACTCTATCTAGAGCTTACATTATTCATTAGTTTTCAATGACACCGCCCCACCATTTTTCTAAACTCCAGTGAGTACAGTCCCTGAGCTATCAACCATTTCTCATTTAGTCAGCCTTTCTTTCCTGGAATCATTCTTGTCAACCTCCTCTGGAGCCTCTCCAATGCCAGCACATCTTTTCTTAGATAAGGGGCCTATAACTGCTCATAATATTCCAAGTGCGGTCTGACTAATGCCTTATAAAGTATCAGTATTACATCTTTGCTCTTATATTCTAGTCCTCTTGAAATTAATGCTAATATTTATTTGCCTTCCTTAACATCAACTCAACCTGCAAGTTAACCTTTAAGGATTCCTGCTCAAGGACTCCCAAGTCCCTTTGCACTTCTGATTTTTGAATTTTCTCCCTGTTTAGAAACTAGTCTATGCCTTTATTCCTTCCACCAAGGTACATGACCACGTACTTTCCTACACTATAATCCATCTGCCACTTCTTTGCCCATTCTTCTAATCTAAGTTCTTCTGTAGACTTCCTTCTTCCTCAACGCTACCTACCTTTGTATTGTCTGCAAACATGGCCACAAAGCCATCAATTCCATCATCCAAATCATTGACATAAAATGTGAAAAGAAGCAGTCCCAACCGACCCCTGAGGAACAGCACTAGTAACTGGCAACCAACCAGAAAAGGCTCCCTTTTTCCCTACTCTGTGCCTCCAACCAGTCAGCATAGCTTCTATCCATGATAGTATCTTTTCTGAAATACCATGGGCTTTTATCTTGTTAAGCATCCTCATGTGTGGCACCTCATCATAGGTTTCAGAAAATCTAAGTCAACACGATCCACAGACTCTCCTTTGTCTATCCTACCTGTTATTTCCACAAAGAATTCCAACAGGTTTATCAAGCAAGATTTCCTTTTAAGGAAACCATGCTGACTTTGGCCTCTAAGTACCCCAAAACCTCATCCTTAATAATGCATTCCAATGACTTCCTTACCACTGAAGTCATGCTAACTGGTTTTTAATTTTCTTTCTTCCTGCCTCCCTCCCTTCCAGTCCTCCAGGTTCATTCCAGAATCTAGAGATTCTTGAATGATAATTACTAATGCCTCCACAATATTTCAGCTACTTCTTTCAGAACCCTGGGGTGTAGTCCATCTGGTTCAGGTGACTTATGTACCTTCAGACCTTTCAACCTCTCATGCACCCCTGAATTTTTGCCATGCCACTAGTGACTTCCACAGTGAAGATCAACACAAAATACTTATTAAGTTTGTCTGCCCTTTGCCCCCATTACTACCTCTCCAGCTTCATTTTCAAGTGGTCCAATATCTTCTCTCACCTCTCTTTTACTCTTTATATATCTGAAAAAACTTTTTGTATCCTCCTGATTTCTTTGGCTAGCTTACCTTCGTATTTCTTCTTTTCTCTCCTTATGGCTTTTTAAGTTACTTTCTGTTGGCTTTCCAATCCTCTAACTTCCCACTCATTTTTGCTATATTATATGCTCTCTCTTTTGCTTTTATGCTGCCTTTGACTTCCCTTGTCAGCTACAGACGCCTCATCCTCCCTTTAGAATACTTCTTCATCTTTGGGATGTATCTATCTGGCACCTTGCGAACTGTCTGCAGAAACTGCAGTCAATGCTGCTCTGCCATCATCCCTGCTAATGTCCCCTTTTAATCAACTTTGGCCAGCTCCTCTCTCATGCCTCTGTAATTTCCTTTACTCCACTGTGATACTGATACATCCAACTTTATCATCTCCCTCTCAAACTGCAGGGTAAAATGTATTATGATCACTGCCTCCCAAAGGTTCCTTTCTCTCAAGTCCACTAATCAAATCTGGTTCATTATACAACACCCAATCCAGAATTGCCTTTCCCCTTGTGGGCTCAAGTACAAGCTGCTCTAAAAAGCCATCTCGTAGGCATATTACAAATACCCTCTCTTGGGATCCAGCACCAAACTGTCTTTCCCAATCTACTTACATGTTGAAATTCCCTATCAGTATCATAACATTGTCCTTTTTCATACCCTTTCTATCTCCCATTGTAATTTATATACCACATATTGGCTACTGTTTGGAGGCCTGTATTTAATTCCCATCAGGATCTGTTTATTCTTGCAGTACCTTAACTCTGTCTACAATGATTCAACATCATTTGATCCTATATCACCTCTTTCTAAGGAGAAGATTTCATTTTTTTTTACCAATAGAGCCACTCCACCCTCTCTTCCTACCTGCCTGTTCTTCAGATACAATTTGCATCCTTGGACGTTGAGCTTCCAACTATGATCTTCTTTCAGCCACATCTCAGTGATGCCCACAACATCCTACCTGCCAATCTCTAACTGTGCTACAAAATCACCTACCTTATTCCGTATACTGTGTGCATTCAAATATAACATCTTCAGTCCTGTTTTCATCATGCTTTTTGATTTTCCCTGCATGTTCCACTTCAACTCATCCCACCGACTGCAATTGTACCCTATCCTACCTCCCTGTCTCAATACACACTGCATCTACTTGTATATCAACTGCCCCATCTTCCACCCTATCACTGCAGTTCCCTTACCCCGGCTAAATTAGTTTAATTCCTCCCTATCTGGGTTAGTAGATTAATTGGCCACTTTAAATTGCCCCTTGCAAGTGAGTGAGTGGTAGAATTCAGTGGGAGTTGATAAGAATATTATTAAAATTAAATGAGATTAGTGTAAATGTTGCTTAATAGTCAGTGATGAGGGAAAGGCTTGTTTCTGTGTGTATAGCTCTATTACTTTTTGATTGACATGATGTGAATCATCTCATCAAGTGAAAGTCAAAGTAAATTCATTATTGAAGCACGTCTATGTCATCTTATACTATCCTGAGATTAATTTCACTGAGATTCATCAAGGTTTTAATAAAAAATCTTTGTGTGGCAGGGGCCCCAAAACTATGGAAATGAGCAAATTTCAAACAGAAAATACAGACCTTTCAAATATGTTGCTGTATGGTATTGATTTATTGACAAATAAGGCATAAAATAAGAAAAACTTCAAGTGTTAAAATTGCGTAATTTGAAAATTAGGCTAGAATCACTTAAAGCATTCCATGGGAAGTAAGTCCTTCAATAAACAGGGATGGTAACCTCAAAGTCAATTTGCTACGGCTCTGCTGAAATGGGTTTGTAAACTAAAATACTTAGTGATCTCAGCAGTGAAGCATTAAGACTTAATGCATTACTAACTTCTGATTAACCAGAGTGTCACATTGCTAACAGCCAGTGTTAATCAGAATGAACAATGTCAAATATCCAGGTAAAAATAAAAAAAATTAAAATTCACACTAAATGCTGGAGTAGTTTGTATGCAGAATAAGAGCTGCAGTTCCCAGTCTGCAATGCGGGGGGTTCACCCGGAACCAGAAGTGACGTTGGTGAGCTGGCCACACACGATCCTTTGGAGCTACAGCCATTACTGTAATTAAATATGTGTTTAGAAGAGTATTTAGTGTAGTTTTTCCCAGCCATTTTTAGCCTAAACTGCCCCACCAAAGCACTTTTATACTTGCCAATGCCCCCTTAATCAGAATGTACTTTCCGACACCCCCATAGTGTAAAAACATGTCTACCATGTGCTAACATGAGAGAATTGATTCTGCTTTAAATTTTTATTTGTCTTTCTTTAAACCTAGCTTACACAGTAAGAGCGTTCTGGCTCCTCTCCAAAGACCAGGAAACTTTGTATGACAGTGAAGCAACATACCACAAAAGCTGACATTTTTGAAAAGCATTTTTGCTTCATCACTTCGAATTCTGATAATTTCTTCTTGCAAGCTCTCTTCCTGTTCTTCCACCTTGCAAAGAAATGGGTTAATTACCGAGTCTGGAATTTACAGATTGTTCAAATCCTTGAATTGACACTGAAAGTCCTTCTTCAGTAATCGCAGGTATAAGCAGTACTCTTGCAGATCACTGTCTGTGAAGGAGAGTGCCATACTTTCCATGCAGGGAAACTGTGAGATCATTCTTCTCCCAAAGTTTTGCTTATGTATTTCTAATTTTCTGATAAAAGCAGACCCTGCACTGTTTGCATGTATTAAATTGAAATTGTCACCCTGCAGTTTCATATTTAGAACATTTATTTAGTCATACAGATCGGCTAGGTATGCCACATCTCCAAGAAGATGTTCAATCTTGTTTCCCAAGACCTTGTTGACTTTGAGCAAAAATTCAACTACAGTGTCAAAAAGATCAAAGAAATGTTTTAAGCAGGAGCCTTTTGACAGCCAGTGCACCTCAGTGTGAAGAAGCAAGCGTTCAAACTCTTCATCATTATCTAGGCATAACTGGGAAAATATTCTGCTTTTTAATGGATGAGCTTTAATTTTGTTGATAGCAGATATTACAAGAGTCATGCTTGATAAAAGTCACTGGCTGAGGTTTTTGGCTGTGAGATGTTGATGATGAATTACACAATGGATTGAAAACAGACTTGAAATTTCTTTTTTCATAAGTGCCGCTAAACCAGCATGGGGACCTATCATCTATAGTGCTCTATCTGTTGCACAAGAAATCATGTTCCAAATCAGAATACTTCTATCTTCAATATACATTTTGAGCTTGTTGTAGATTGATTCTCTGTTAATACTTGTTTTAATTTATTACAAAAGAGAATCTCTGCATAAACTTTCCCATTTTTGATAAATCGTACAAATGCCATTAGCAATGCTTTGTTGTCTCACACAGTTGACTCATCCAGTTGTATCCCAAATTCTGCTTTTTGTAGCTCTGTGCATAGCTGTTACTCAATGTCTTCACTCATTTCATCAATATGATGAGCTACAGAGATATTACTCTTAAAATACCGGTATCCATTTCTGATACAGCAGGCATTATTAATCTTTTACCAGTTGTATGAGATTTTCCACATTTTGCTATCATTTTGGAAATGTTATCAGAAGCAATGAAACCAATATCAAGGTTATTTTAGCTTTCTTGGCAAATGACTCGAATGTGCACCACTTTTCGAGGTGAGGCAAAGATGAAGACAAACAACAGCGAAAATTATGCTGACAAGGATTCAGATTGGAATCTGAATGTTAGTTGGGATAGAGCTGGTTTTCAGCAAGCTACCTTTATACTATTCCAGTTAGTGCGAATGATCAATCACATAAGGTCTCATAATCCCCAAAGATGGTTCTTGACCGCACATATGAAGCCGAGGTTGCTTTGAACACTGAAGAGGAATCCTCGGGGTAGGTGGGCAGTTTCACTAATTGGCTCTATTTCACCGTTTAGTTCCAGCCAGCGCTGTATCATTGCACAACCTGTTTTCCGTAGATCTGTAAGATAAGTTGAGAGGGTGTACTTGACTTACCAACTGTTAAATTGCATGAACTCGTTCGATGCCGCAAGTCAAGGGGAACTGCAGGGCATCCTGGTTGCAAATTTATGCATCCCCAATAATATCTGTTTGGTTGGTAAGGTCGGATGAGATTGCCAAGTTTCAGACGCATTGTGACAACAAGTGCTCACCTGCTGCTTCCTGTGTTCCACTGACTTGCCCTTTTTTTTGGAGGTACCTGCTTTACTAACAGTCGGTCAGGTCTCGTGCCTCAGGTTAGGGTGCTGCTTACCAACCCCCACACAAAAATCTTGAATGTCCCCCAATGCCTCCTTAGATCACATAACCAGCCCTGTTGGGGGTCACTTATTGAGTGCTTACCCGGTGTATATGACAAATAAACTCTTCTTGGGCTTCCAGCCAGGTCCAGGTATCCATTATAATTGACATTTGAATGACAAACTGTCATCTTCATTGGGGATGATGCCTGGGCATGTCTAGTTTGGTGGTATTTTTGCCCTCATGGTCCATCCCTCCTCATTGGTTAGTCCTCATCCGAACGGGTTTCAACTCTCCCACCTTATTTACAATTGAATTCCAGTTCTTACTTAGAGTGAGACATTCATCTTTGTTAAAATTCTTTTCCACTATTTTTATTTCAATGTTTTCTGTTACCAGGCAGTCTGAAAAGGCATTGGTGCAGCATAGTAGTCTTGTGCCATCGAAGTCAATCCTATGGCCGTTGTTAATGCTATGTTCTGCCACCGCCAATTTCTCTAGGTAACCCAAATGGATGCTCCTGGTAAAGGAATCCATTGAAATAAAACGAGAGGAGAAGAACTTTAACAAAGACGAAGGTCTTGCTCTAATTAAGAACTGGAATTCGATTGTAAACAAGGTGGGGGAGTGGAAACCTGATTGGATGAGGACTAACCAATCAGGAAGGACTGGCTATGAGGGTATAAATACCACCTGAGTAGACAGACCCAGGCCTCATCCCTGATGAAAATGGCAGAGTTTGTCATCGAAATGTCAATTATAATCGATACTTGTAACCGGCTGGAAGCCCGAGAAGAGTTTGTTTGAAATACACATTAGTTTTCCCCATGCTAAGTTTGCCTTTTATCAAGAACAAACATAACATGGTGCCAGAAATCAGTGTGAGTCTAAGCACAGAGAATAATGAATACCGCGAACAACTAAAAAGAGGTGCAGGTTCCAACAGGGAAAAAAAAGACCACGCGAGTACAGTATTGAAAGTGCTAGCAGCAAGTGAGGTCGGCCAAAGAGGTGAGAGAACAAAAGAACTTAAGAAATAGAAGCAGGAGTAGGCCATCCGGCCTATCGAGCCTGCCCCACCATTCAATAAGATCATGGCTGATATGTCTGTAAAATCAGCTTCATCTACCTGCCTTTTCCTCATAACCCTTAATTCCCTTACTATGTAAAAACCTATCTAGCTGTTTCTTAAATATATTTAGTGAGGAAACCTCAACTGCTTCCCTGGGCAGAGAATACCACAGATTCACCACTCTCTGGGAAAAACAGTTTCTCTTCATCTCTGTCCTAAATCTTCTCCCCTGAATCTTGAGGCAACGTCCCCTAGTTCTAGTCTCACCTACGAATGGAAACAACTTTCCTACTTTTATCTATCCCTTTCAAAATTTTGTATGTTTCTATAAGATCCCCTCTCATTCTTCTGAACTTGAGAGAGTATAGTCCTAGGCGACTCAATCTTTCCTCATAGGTTAACCCCTTCATCCCTGGAATCAACCTGGTGAACCTCCTCTGCACATCCTCCAAAGTCAGTATATCCTTCCTCAAGTATGGAGACCAGAACTGCACACAGTACCCCAGGTGTGGCCTCACCAGTACCCTGTATAGTTGCAGCATGACCTCCCTGTTCTTGAATTCAATCCCTCTAGCAATGAAGGCCAACATTCCGTTTGCCTTCTTAATAACCTGTTGTACCTGCAGGCCAACTTTTTGCAATTCATGAACAAGCACTCCCAAGTCCCTCTGCACAACAGCATGCTGCAATCTTTCACCATTTAAATAATAATCTGCTCTTCTATTATTCCTTCCAAAGTGGATGATCTCGCATTTACCAACATTGTATTCCATCTGCCAGACTTTGTCCCACTCACTTAACCTATCTATATCCCTCTGCAGACTCTCCACATCCTCTATACAATTTGCTTTTCCACTCAGTTTATTGTCATCAGCTAATTTTGCTACGCTACACTCAGTCCCCTCTTCCAAATCATCAATGTAAATGGTAAACAGCTGCGGGCCCAGCACCGACCCCTGCGGCACCCCACTCACCGCTAATTGCCAACCGGAGAAACACCCATTTCTACCAACTCTCTGCCTTCTATCGGTTAACCAATCCACTATCCATGCCAATACACTTCCTCCAACTCCATGCATCCATATCTTATTTATAAGTCTCTTGTGCAGCACCTTATTGAACGCCTTCTGGAAATCCAAGTATACAACATCCACCTGTTCCCCTCTATCCACTGAGCTCATTATGTCCTCAAAGAACTCTGGTAAGTTTGTCAAACAGGACCTGCCCTTTCTGAATCCATGCTGCATCTGTCTAATGGAACCACTCCTTTCTAAATGTTTCGCTATTTCTTCCTTAATGACAGCTTCAAGCATTTTCCTGACTACAGATGTTAAGCTAACTGGCTTACAGTTGCCCATCTTTTGCCTGCATCCTTTTTTAAAAGGTAGCATGACATTTGCTGTCTTCCAATCTGCTGGGACCTGCACATAGTCTAGAGAGTTTTGATAAATGATTACCAATGCGTCTACTATAACCTCCGCCAATTCCTTCAGCACTCTGGGATGCATCCCACCTGGACCAGGGGACTTATCTACCTTCAGGCCCTCTAGTTTGCTCATCACTATCTCTTTAGTGACTGTGATTTTATTGAGGTCCTCACCTCCCATTTCGTCCATAACATCCTTCTTTGGTATACTAGACATGTCCTCCACTGTGAAGACCGACACAAAATAGTCATTCAATGCCTCAGCCATTTCCTTATCACCCAAAATCAATTTCCCCTTCTTGTCTTCAAAGGGGCCTACGTTGACTTTAGCCACCCTCTTCCGCTTCATATGTTTATCAAAACTTTTGCTATCTGTTTTTATATTTTGTGCTAATTTACTTTCATACTCTATCTTCCCTTTCCTTATTTCTTGAGCACACTATGTCCAGAAGTTCTCCAAGAGATTAAGGTGAGGGAAGCCGTAAATTCCGGTGATGTATAACCTGAGTCCTCCTGTACTACTGCAGTCTACGGGCAATCTAACTGATAACTGAAATCACTTCAAACAGTGATTCACTACATACTTATGAGCATGTAGAACCGGAGATGTGGGTGAAAATTTGAAAGCGTCTATCTTTCTACATGTAATTGATGAAGAAGCTTTCAAATTGAGGAGCATTTTGTCCCAAGTAAAAACATCACGTTTGAAAGATAGAAGTTCTTTTCCTGTGACCAGAAACAAAGTGTTAGCTTTGATCAATACTTAGCTAAGCTTCACACACTGAGTAAATCCTGTGAGTTTGGGGATTTGACGGACTCACTAGTTAGAGACAGAATAGTTTTGCAGAATCCCAGATAATGGACAGAGAAAGATTGCTCCATGATAAAGCTTTGACATTGGAAAAGGCTGGAAGTATGTGTAGGGCAGGGGAGACCACATGACCTCAAGCTAAGGAGCTGCACAGGGCAGGAATAACTGTTTTCACAGCATGCACTAAGGAATAGTGCACAAAGCATTTCCCAAAAGCAACAGCAAAGCAAAGAGGAAGGCTGAAACAGTAAATGTGGAGGTAGTCACATTCCAAAGACATTTCCTGCTTATGGAAAACCCGACAAAATTGTGGGAAGAAGAATCATTTTGCAAAGCGCTGCAAAGCTGGGGCTACCAAGAGAAAGGTACACATGGCTGCTGAGGAAATGGAGGAAGCCTTAGTAAAAATGAATGGATTGTTCCAGTGACTGTGAATGAGACAATAATTCCATTCAAGCTTGACAGTTGAGCCCAGGTAAATCTGCTATCTATGGATGATTACAAGACTCTCAAAGTGGAGAGCTAGATTTATCCAGTGACGTTAAAAGTGACAGGCTATATTGGAGAGATTGTACCTGTAAAAGGGGGCTCTTACACACAAGGGCAGCACCTACAGGCACAGCCACTGATTGTTGTAAATTGAGTACAGGTGTCCCCCACTTTTCGAACGTTCGCTTTACAAAACCTCACTGTTACGAAAGACATACATTAGTACCCTGTTTTCACTTTCAGAAGGTGTTTTCACTGTTACGGAAAAAAAATCAGTGCGCGATAAAAGGCAGCCGCTATCTCTCGGATTCCGTACGGCATTGTTTAAACACGAACCTCTGAGCAGCCGTTTGCAAGATGAGTTCTAAGGTATCGGAAAAGCCTAAAAGAGCTCGTAAGGGTGTTACACTTAACTTAAAACTAGGCATAATCAAGCATTTTGATCGTGGTGAACAAAGTAAGGACAAAGTGAGTTTGGCTTGTGGAAGCTGACGAACATGATGTTGAAGAGATTTTGGCATCCCATGACCAAGAACTGACAGATGAAGAGCTGATGCAATTGGAAGAAAAAAGGATAACAATCAAAACCGAATGAGTAATGATAAAGTACGACTTTAATTTTGAAAGTCAATTTAGGAGATACTTGCAGGATGATTTGAGTGCTTACAAACAACTGTGTGATAGAAAAATGCGCGAGGCTCAGCAGTCAAGCAAGCCTTCCACATCAGCCACAGCAGACGATGAACCTCGACCTTCGACATCAAGGCGGGCAGTCATAGGAGAAGATGAGCTGCCTGCCCTAATGGAGACAGACGACAAGATGACGCCCCAGTGTCCCACCACCCCAACACCCAGGACGCAAACAGATACCGACTCGCGGAGAATGCAACGGTAGCTGGGAGGCACACAGCACATCTTTAAGAAAAAAGCCGAAATAAACATGCTAATTAATTAGGTGCCACTGACACGTAATTGTCGGCCCAGATCAGAGACGACGCAATCGGAAATCGGCATTGATCTGGGCTGACAATTATGTGTTGGGCGGCACCTAATTAATTAGCTTGTTTATTTCAGCTTTTTCCTTAAGGATGTGCTGTGTACCTCCTGGCTACTGCTGGACGCCTGCATGCTTCACGACAATGTATTGCTCGGCGGCCCGGAGGGTGGGGGCCACTGCACCACCCAACCTGCGACGACTCAGTCTAACACACCATCATCAGTGTGCTCAGCAAGCTGTCTTCCCGATTCCCGTAAGTGATACTACACTGTACATACATTATTTCTGCTTTATATAGGCTGCGTATTTTTACGTGTTATTTGGTATGATTTGGCAGCGTCATAGCTTAAAGGTTACTGGAGAGAGTGTTTTTGCCAACAGCGCTTGCGTGAGATTTTCTGCCGATGGCGCTTGTGTGAGATTTTTGCTACGGAGAACAGTTCAGTAATGATTGTGGAGAAGTATTTCTACTTCATATAGGCTGTGTATTTATCATATCATTCCTGCTTTTACTATATGTTACTGTTATTTTAGGTTTTATTTGTTATTTGGCATGATTTGGTAGGTTATTTTTGGGTCTACGAACGCTCACAAAATTTTCCCAAATAAATAAATGGTAATTGCTTCTTCGCTTTACGACATTTTGGCTTACGAACCGTTTCATAGGAACGCTCTACCTTCGGATGGCGGGGGAAACTTGTACAGCCAATATTAGGTCTCAATTCATGTGAAAAGCTCAACCTGGTGAAAAGAGTTTTCCTAGTGGCTTCACAGGCCAAAGATGACCACAATTCACTCATGGAAGAGTAAGCAGATGTCTTCCAGGGACTTGGATGCTTATGTGATGTAACTCGAGAAAGACATGATAGCATCCATGAGAATTCCAGAGAATTATGCAAAAGAAGCACAATAACTCCACCTTCCACAGACATCCATACCAGTTACACCAGCATAACAGTCAGGATGCCATTATGGAACAGAGTGATGAAGAACATGATAAAAAAGTCATCAGTCTTGCTTCCACATCATGCAGCTTTGGTTCCATATCTGTCTCTCACCAATTTCCCATTGAAGACTGGAAATCAAAAATATCTCCACGATCCTCTCGGAAGTTGAAGATGAAAAATAAAAAGGAAGATGGTGAGACTACGCAATCCCAAGATCATAACAACAGCACAAGTTCAACATAAACCGACAGGAGGAGTTGCTATGTACGATACACAGCCAACAGAAGGAGCTCTGTGAATTGAGGCCAGATCAGTTAGAACTTGTACAAAGACTCACTGATCACATCGATGTAGTCCAGGGCTCCATTATGAGGCACATGGAGTGAATTATGGTCACACAGCAAGAACAAGAACAGAGATGAACAGATAGGATCTTGGCAGAAGGATGTGAAAAAAATGAACATGTTGATCAGAGACTGAACACAGCAGATGAAAGCAACACACCCTTGGAGACAAACAGATGACCAAAAAGGATAATCAAACCACCTTGGAGACTGATTGAGTGTCGATTAGTGAATAAGGAACTGTATTTGCTCATTACAATTGAAGTTAATGTAAACATCTTTATTGGAAAGCATAATTGTTTCTTGCAGGTTTATGAGGACAGAGTATTGTGTTTGTTTTTTCTTTAATGGAGAAAGATGTGTTATTATGTGCGTACATAATAAAGAACTGCAGTGTCCAGTTGCAGGTGGTTCACCCAGAAACGGAAGTGATGTTGGTGAGCTGGTCACGCATGATCATGTGGAGCTAGAGCCATTACTGTAAATAAATATGTGTTAGTTTTACCCATGCAACACGCATCAAAGTTGCTGGTGAACGCAGCAGGCCAGGCAGCATCTCTAGGAAGAGGTACAGTCGACGTTTCGGGCCAAGACCCTTCATCAGGACTAACTGAAAGAAGAGCTGGTAAAAGATTTGAAAGTGGGAGGGGGAGGGGGAGATCCAAAATGATAGGAGAAGACAGGAGGGGGAAGGATGCAGCCAAGAGCTGGACAGGTGATTGGCAAAAGGGATATGAGAGGATCATGGGACAGGAGGTCCAGGGAGAAAGACAAGGGGGGGGAACCAGAGGATGGGCAAGGGGTATAATGAGAGGGACAGAGGGAGAAAAAGGAGAGAGAGAGAGAAAGAATGTGTGTATATAAATAAATAACGGATGGGTTACGAGGGGGAGGTGGGGCATTAGCAGAAGTTAGAGAAGTCAATGTTCATGCCATCAGGTTGGAGGCTACCCAGACGGAATATAAGGTGTTGTTCCTCCAACCTGAGTGTGGTTTCGTCTTTACAGTAGAGGAGGCTGTGGATAGACATATCAGAATGGGAATGGGACGTGGAATTAAAATATGTGGCCACTGGGAGATCCTGCTTTCTCTGGCGGACAGAGCATAGGTGTTCAGTGAAATGATCTTCCAGTCTGCGTCGGGTCTCACCAATATATAGAAGGCCACATCGGGAACAACGGACGCAGTATATCACCCCAGCCGACTCACAGATGAAGTGTCGCCTCACCTGGAAAGACTGTCTGGGTCCCTGAATGGTAGTAAGGGAGGAAGTGTAAGGGCATGTGTAGCACTTGTTCCGCTTACAAGGATAAGTGCCAGGAGGGAGATCGGTGGGGAGGGATGGGGGCGACAGATGGACGAGGGAGTCGCGTAGGGAGCGATCCCTGCGGAAAGCGGGGGGGGGAGGGAAAAATGTGCTTAGTGGTGGGATCCCTTTGGAGGTGGCGGAAGTTACGGAGAATAATATGTTGGACCTGGAGGCTGGTGGGGTGGTAGGTGAGGACAAGGGGAACCCTATTCCTAGTGGGGTAGCAGGAGGATGGAGTGAGAGCGGATGTGCGTGAAATGGGGGAGATGTATTTGAGAGCAGAGTTGATGGTGGAGGAAGGGAAGCCCCTTTCTTTAAAAAAGGAGGACATCTCCCTCATCCTGGAATGAAAAGCCTCATCCTGAGAGCAGATGCAGCGGAGACAGAGGAATTGTGAGAAGGGGATGGCATTTTTGCAAGAGACAGGGTGAGAAGAGGAATAGTCCACATAGCTGTGAGAGTCAGTAGGCTTATAGTAGACATCACTCCATCCTCCTGCCACTCCACTAGGAATAGGGTTCCCCTTGTCCTCACCTACCACCCCACCAGCCTCCGGGTCCAACATATTATTCTCTGTAACTTCCGCCACCTCCAACTGGATCCCACCACTAAGCACATCTTTCCCTCCCCCCCCCCCGCTCTCTGCTTTCCGCAGGGATCGCTCCCTACGCGACTCCCTTGTCCATTCGTCGCCCCCATCCCTCCCCACCGATCTCTCCTGGCACTTATCCTTGTAAGCGGAACAAGTGCTACACATGCCCTTACACTTCCTCCCTCACCACCGACACTTCGCCTGTGAGTCGGCTGGGGTGATATACTGTGTCTGTTGCTCCCGATATGGCCTTCTATATATTGGCAAAACCTGACGCAGACTGGGAGATTGTTTCGCTGAACACCTACGCTCTGTCCGCCAGAGAATGCAGGATCTCCCAGTGCCCACGCATTTTAATTCTACGTCCCATTCCCATTCTGACATGTCTATCCACGGCCTCCTCTACTGTAAAGACGAAGCCACACTCAGGTTGGAGGAACAACACCTTATATTCCGTCTGGATAGCCTCCAACCTGATGGCATGAACATTGACTTCGCAAACTTCCACTAATGCCCCACCTCCTCCTCGTACCCCATCCGTTATTTATTTATATATACACATTATTTTTCTCTCTCTCCTTTTTCTTCCTCTGTCCCTCTCACTATACCCCTTGCCCATCCTCTGGGTTTTATCCCCCCTTCCCCCTTTTCTTTCTTCCTGGGCCTCCTGTCCCATGATCTTCTCATATCCCTTTTGCCAATCAACTGTCCATTTCTTGGCTCCATCCCTCCCCCTCCTGTCTTCTCCTATCATTTTGGATTTCCCCCTCCCCCTCCCACTTTCAAATCTCTTACTATCTCTTCTTTCAGTTAGTCCTGATGAAGGGTCTCGGCCCGAAACGTCGACTGTACCTCTTCCTATAGATGCTGCCTGGCCTGCTGTGTTCACCAGCAACTTTGATGTGTGTTGCTTGAATTTCCAGCATCTGCAGAATTCCTCGTGTTTAGTTTTACCCATGCTAAGTTTGTCTTTTATCAACACAAACATAACAGGCAGGTTGCAGAGTGTCTATGGAGAGGAATGGAGAGTCAACATTTCAGAAAAGAATGAAGGGTCTCGGCCTTAAGTGTTGACTCTTTGATCCTCTCCATAGGTGCAGCCTGATCTGTTGTCTTACTGTGTATTACTCTGGATTTCCAGCATCTGCAGAGTGTCTTATGTTTAAGACCTTAAAGCTACAGGGTAGAAAATGAATTAAGATTTTAGCACAGGAATATTGTAAGGGTTGTCCACTCTATGTCTGCCCTGTTATCCTCTTCAAGTAGCTGTGCTATGATGGAATGGTGGAGCAGACCTGATGGGCTGAATAGCCTAATTCTGCTCCTATGTCTTTTGGTCTTATGGTCAAAATGCTGGAGGAATTCAGCAGGTCGGGCAGCATCTATGGAGAGGAATAAGAAGTCTATGTTGGGTCCTGATAGAAGGTCGTGTAGCTCACCTGGCTTGCCACTCACGTTAGTCTAGGGGAATCAGCTTTTGGCCCCGCCAAACAGGGTATGCAAGTTTGGGTGGATGCTGTGTAATGTACCCCTGTACAAACCTGCAATGCAAAATATCAGACAGTACACAATATGCAATTAAATGACTACACCTTATAACTCTTACTTTAGCTATGTGGTTAGTAGAGAAACAAAATATCAAAGTAAAAGGCGCCACTTTTATTAAATAGTTCGTGCATAAAATCGTTGGAGCTCACGCCTCAGGTATTCCTCCATAAACGACCTCTGTCGAACTGTCGCCGACCCCCGGACCCTCGGATTCCAGTATACGCCGCCTGGTGATCACCCAGCGCTCTCGGCACTTGTTCTTTCTCTTCACTCTTCTCGACCGAAAACCCATGAAAAACCCCAGCTCCCAGACATACAAGAAAGAATAACATTCCTCCCATTGGCTAGCCACCCGTTATCTATGGTTATAACCCAAACATTGCTGCTACTGAAAAACAATTACCTCAGCAGTTAACACTACAGAGAAGCCATTACATTAGCCTTAGCAGTTAGCCTTACTGAGGGACCCTACAGTGGCATGCCAGAACACCAACTGCTCTCCTCTCCATAGATGCTGCCTGATCTGCTGAGTTGCTCTAGCGTTTTGTGTGTGTGTATTTAACCAGAGATTTAGAGTGAGAATCCGGCCCAGTACTGAAAGACTGCTACTCTATCAGAGATGCTGTCTTTCATTGAAAATGTTAAACTGAGGCTTTATCTACTATCTCGCATAGATATAAAATACCCAATGGCTTTAATTTCAATTTGCAACTGGGATCTGTTCTGGTTTTCTGTCCACTGTTCATGCATTCACGAACATCATGAAGTCAGATTGCTGACAATCACCAAGTTTTTGATTGTGGAAGTTTGCTTTTACAAATCTTATGTTGCTTTCCCTTCATGATAACAGAGAAGAAAGAGTATTTAATTGGCTCAAAAGTGCTTTTGGACATCCAGAGATTGTGAAAGGGACTAAACAAATGTATCTGATTAATAGTCAGTGTGGACACAGTGCACAGAAGTGCCTGTTTTGATGTTGTATCTCTACAGCTCTTCTAATGATCTTCATGTTCTATCAGCTGGGTCGAAGTCAAAATGTTGCTTTAAAGATGTACTAAGATAATCATCAGAAATGTATCTCCAGTAACTACATTATAATAAGCCCCTTCATTTATATCATACCTTTAATGTAATGAATAAAATCCTCCTGGGAGGGGGGAGAAGATGGCGGCACGACGGCAGCGCGCACGGCCACTTTGGTGATGATATCTGTTATCTGTCAAGTCGGGGATCGTGCACAATTCTGATTTGATGGAGACAGACGTGAGAACATGGAGGAACTTCTGGAAAACTTCTGAAATGCCCGCTTCGCTGCAGCTGCTACTGTGCGGTAACCGGAATCTCCAGAGTTGAAGGCCCCGAAATCCTCGGTTTTGCATGTTTCAGTGGCCGGGGAGAGGTCGAAGATGCTCGGCAGAGGATGGCGCTCGGGAGGCTGTATCGGAGAGGCTGGTCAGAAGCTCAAAGTTTTCGGACGGATGGACTTAGTGTCGGTTGTGGTCGGCTGCTTCCAAGGTATCGGCAAGTTGACGGTGCCTGGAGGTTTATGGCAGGGAGTTTCTCCCTTTTGCCGCCTGCTATTGGGGACTCGGGTGTCGATTGATTCGGGACTTTGAGACTTTGGTCTGTCCTGTTTTCTGTGATATCACTCTGGGGAAACATTGTATCATTTCTTAATGCATGTATGCATTTCTAAATGACAATAAAAGAGGACTGAGTGTTCTTATAATCTAAATTTAGATTATGAGGACACTCAGTCCTCGTTTATTGTCATTTAGAAATGCATGCATTAAAAAATGATACAATGTTCCTCCAGTATGATATCACACAAACACAAGACAGACCAAGACTAAAACTGACAAAAACCACATAATTATAACATATAGTTACAACAGTGCAAAGTAATACTGCAATTTGATAAGAGCAGACCACGGGCACAGTAAAAAAAAGTCTCAAAGTCCCGATAGCCCCAATATCTCACGCAGATGGTAGAAGGGAGAAACTCTCCCTGCCATGAGCTTCCAGCGCCGCAAACTTGCCGATGCAGCATCCTAGAAACACCAGACCACAGTTCGACTCCGAGTCCGTCCGAAAACTTCGAACCTCTGACCAGCCCTCCGACACTGAGCACTGAGCACCATCTCTGCCAAGCACTTCGACTCCGGCCCTGGCCGCCAAGCAACAGGCAAAGCCAAGGACTCGGGGCCTTCCCCTCCGGAGATTCTGGATCACACAGTATCAGCGGCAGCGAAACAGGCATTTCAGAAGTTTCACCAGATGTTCCTCCGTGCTCTCACATCTGCCTCCATCAAACCAGAATTGTGCACGGCAACCTACTTGACAAATAACAGATAGTCAATTTATAATTTCAATTTACTTGATGTTAAATACTGATCTATTCATGTGAAACTATTAACACCTTTGTTCCAATATTGAACAATCTGTATTTTCTGGAAGGTAACAAAATCTTTCAGTAAAAATTACTGGAGGGCATCAAGGGCTCTATATTTTACAGATATTAGATTTTAATTTTGATAAAAATTTACTGCTGGTGTTTATTAATGTATTTTGGCACCATCGATTGCAAGATGTATTCTTAATGAACTGCAAAAGAAGATTAAATGCCAGTAAGTTATATAAAATTGCAACATTACTTGGCAACCAATGTAGGCCAGTGTGAAAGTAACTTGTTTCTGAGCAACAGTAGTTTGGAACAGAGTTTGGCTTTAATGTGCAATGATATCAAGTAAATATCTCTATATCTATAAATGAATTGAATGTTATCTTATGTTTAATGTGTCTATTTTCAGGCACACTCCAGGACCTGGCATATCTACAATGACCACTTTCGCCAGTCTCAACAGGGCTATGTGTCAATCGCTTTGGCTTCCCACTGGGTTGGGCCAATAAATGGAGACATTAATCCAGAAACCGTGCAGCTATGCCAGTGCTCCATCAACTCTGTACTAGGGTGGTTCGCCAAGCCAATATTTGTAGATGGCGATTATCCAGCATGTATGAAAGATAAGCTTAAATCTCTACTGCCAGTTTTTGATGATGAAGAGAAAATGAAAATAACAAAAACGGCCGACTTCTTCGCTCTCTCATTTGGACCATTAAGTTTTCGACTTTTGGACACAAAACTACTATTTAACCAATCGAAAAAATATTTTCTGAGACAACTTCTCTCTTGGATTCAAACAGAGTACAACAATTCAAAAATACTAATTGTGGAGAATGGTTGGGATGACAGCAACAGCAACACAAGGACGGCAGATGTGTATAATATGTACCCATTAAAGAACTTCCTTATGGAAGTGCTGAAAGGTAATCTTTTTCTATTTTCTTTTTCCTAATGAAAATTTTTGAGACCATAAGACCATATGATATAGGAGCAGAATTAGGCCACTTGCCCTATCAAGTCTGCTTCACCATTTCATTATGGCTGATCCATTTTTCCTTTCAGCCCCAATGTCCTGCCTTCTTGCCATGTCCCTCTGTGCCCTGACCAATCAAGAATCTATCAACCTCTGCCTTAAAGATACATGCAACACACATCAAAGTTGCTGGTGAACGCAGCAGGCCAGGCAGCATCTCTAGGAAGAGGTACAGTCGACGTTTCGGGCCGGGACCCTTCGTCAGGATTAACTGAAAGAAGAGCTAGTAAGAGATTTGAAAGTGGGAGGGTCAGCCCTCCCCCTCCCACTTGGCCTCCACAGCTGCCTGTGGCAAGGAATTCCACAGATTCACCACTCTCTGGCTGAAGAAATACCTCCTCATTTCTGCTCTAAAAGGACACCTCATTCTTCTGAATTCTAGTGAATACAGGCCCAAAGCTATCAAACACTCTTCATATGACAATTTTGTAGAATTTACCTGAAAGTTAGAAATCTGCATAGAGACTTCTGATAAAGTCAATTTCCATGGATATTTAGCCTAAAAGTATCCTCAAATGGTTCATGTAGAAACAAATTCAAAAACGCAGATGTATAAAGAGTGAACTCCAGGAGAAATCTTAGATATTCAAGCTAAGCAGGAACAGCATCATCAGAAAAAAAAATAATATTTTTTGGAAGGATGATCAAGAATTTAATGCTGGACTGAAATAAAGGATATGCTGACACAGTTTATGGGAATAATTCAAAATTCTTTCTCGTTACACTGCACCATCTGAGCTTCTGTTACCTTTAACTAGTCACCTCTGGTAAATTCTGTGAGGCTGTAAAACAGATAATTATGTGTTGTATTTGAAAGAATCTCTTTAGAGAAAAAGGATAAGCCCAAAAGAAGCCAATGAAATAGAAGCAGGGTAAGGCTAACTCCCAGAATGCTCTTGGTTGAACCACCTCAGGCCTCAGCTTCTCAACTGTGCCAGATTCCCATAACCCTCAGTTTCCCAGTCTTTTAAAACCACCTATCTCCACATGAACAACCTCCCTGGGGCAGAGGATTCCAGAAGTTCGCCACTGTCTGCTAAAATAAATTACTGTGCATCTGGGTATTATATGATCAGCCCCAATCATTATGTTGACTTCTTCAGCCACACATTATTTTGTTTTGCATAGAAATAGGGATATTAAAAGATTTCAAGAATGATCAGGAAGATTGCGTTAGATAATTGACATTCGTGGAGGAGAAAACATTGTTGTGAGCTAATTAGGCCAAAAGGCCTGTTCCAATGAGGTACCATTCCTTGATCTAGTTCTTGCCCCATTCCCCTACCCTTACGATGATCTGCTTGCTTCTGGCAACTTTGCTTGGCTGAAAATGGTGGGATGACTCTTCAAGTGAGTCTCTAATCATATCCCATGTACAGTACCTTTAGCACTAGCCAGCAGGATGGTATGACATGAGATAAAGGCTCAGTCGTTAACTTGATGTTCAGTGTAAAATCATCCAGGTTAATTTTCATTGACCTCGGTGACGCCAGTTTCACATGCAGTATGATGAAAGATGACTCCAGAATAGTACATAGTTTTGTCTATTAATATTTCTCAGAAGTTCATCACAGACCTGTTTAAATAGCCCTTTTTGTGTTACTGTCTTGGTGACTAGACACATGTTAGAGAAAGGAGCAAGTAGAACCTAATTATCTGAGTACATTTAGTAATAGACTAATCATTATATTAAAAAAAAATCAAAGCCTCAAATAAGATTCCCTTGATCTTTGACAAGTGATGGCCAATTTGCATACAGTGAGTAATAAGAGTCGCCATGTTATTTTGTATAGTAAAGTTGATTCATGTATATAAGGTGGCCCAGAACTTCCTTTGTAATGTAATATTTAATGTTTATCCATGAGGTTAACTGGGAAAAGAAACTAATTTTTAAAAACTGCACATGCTGTAAATCTGAAATAAAAACAGAAATTGTTGAAAAAAGTTCAGCTGGTGAGACAGCATATGTGGTAGGAGAAATGTTCAACATTTCAGGTCCAGAATGCTTCATCAGGTTAACCCAAATTTTGATTCAACATCTCAGTTCACACCTCTAACAGTGAAGTACCTCCGCAATGCCTCATTTACTTTGTACCTTTGACTGATCCATCCTGAACCTAATGTAGGTGGGGAATGGGGAATCCCAATTAGAACTGGGATTTTACATGATAAAACATTTCTATTTATGTCAATCTTTATGCCAACTTCAGTTTCTCTGGCTCCCCCTATTGGACAGTAGGATGTTACTTCAACACAAAGATTAAAATTGCTTTCGTAGTGTTTCAGTTGTGTTGGACAGGCATGTATGCCTTCGTTATGTAAATGGCTTTGTTCCTGGTACTTTGATAAATTTCCACCTTGATGACAGTGGTTGGAGATTCCCTTCTTAGTGTAATTTGCATTGATGATTTAATAAGCTACAGCTGAATTTTCCCGAGGTTTAGATACACGGAGCAGAGAAATGATACCTTTGTTAGATTCAAAGTCACTGTGTCCACATACCACCTCAGAGAGCCAGACTGAAATGTAGAATTATTCAGAATTTGTAACACAAAAATTAGCCATTAGGCTATAACACTACTTATCAGATACCTCCTATAATTAATGATTTAGCAGCCTGATTATCTTTTTCATATACCTATCCAGCATCAACTTAAATACAGTCACTCCCTGCCTCAGATAGTTGGCAACATTTCAGGTCGAGACCACTCATCAGGACCAATGAAGGGTCTCAGCCTGAAATGTCGACTGTTTACTCTTTTCCATATATGCTATCTGACCTGCTGAGTTCATCCTGCATTTTGTGTGTGTAACTCAGTAATTCATCCTGATTATGAACATTCTATTCTTAATTATTAATCAGAATGAAGTTAAAAAGCCCAGCTGACCCCAGATCCAAAGAAAATTTTAACCTTAAACAGTTATTGCATGAACATGTACCAATGATGATAGTTATTACTATTTACAATTTGTGTTATACATTTCTATTGAGGAACACAAACATTACTTTTCTGGTTTTGTTTTCAGCCAGCCTTCTCTCTGTCTGTACACAGTTAGGCTATGGAGTAACTAGATCTGGAACATTCTATTCACATTGCACCCTGTAATGATGCCAGATGCTGCCCAAACTCCATTATGCAAAGACTTGAGTCTTCCAGCTGATAACTCTTTCTGCACCTGCAGTAGCTGTGCCATGAGAAGCATCTTGGATTTCCCATTGCAGAGAGGATCTGCATTCATTGTGACTGAAGAGCCAGCCATGCCTTTATACACCAGAATTAAAACTTAAATTCCAACCACTAGAGTGAAAGGAAGTGTGGTACATCTATTCTGCCCGTTTCCTACTGATAACTCTTTTGATTTTTATTCTACGTCCACCAAGGTTCCATCACCAGATATATTTTCGCTTTCTCTCTCCTTCTGGCATTTTGAAGGGACTCCTTGTCTGCTCTTTTGCTTTCACCAGCCACTCCTTTACTTACAGTGCTTATCTCAGTACCTGTCCTCTCTCTTCTCCCTTTCCCACGCGAAGCACCAGATCCCTTGCACTTCTTCCAATCTAGTGTACTATATCTGGTGTTTGTAATGTGGTCTCTACATCAAAGACACCATATACAGATTGGGTGATTGCTGTGTAGAGCACCGGGGTGACCCTGAGCTTCCTGCTACCTGCCTCTGCACTTCATCACCCCACTCCCACTCTTAATGATTTCTCTGCGGCCACCCATGCTGTCACAATGAGACCTAACACAAGTTTGGGGGCTATCTCCTCATTTCATGTCTAGCTAGTTTACAGGCTTCTGAACTCAATATTAAATTCCATAACTCGCTTTCTCTGTCTGTTGCAGAATGAGCCTCTTATCCATCTATAACATTACACTGCCCATAAACATACCCTGAGCTACTGGGCGGTTTCTGCATTTCTGAATCCTGCGGCTCTTACAATCCTTTGTCCATATTTGCCTGATTTAATAGCTTTTATGAATAATTGACTATGTTCTCCCTCCCTAATTGCCCCTTTTAATCCATTGACTATTCAAGATTCAAGATACAAGATTGTTTAATGTCATTTCCAGTACAAAATTGTGAGGGAGAATGAAATAATTGTTACTTTGGATCCAATGCCTCACAAAGAGCGCAATAAGAACACAATAATAAAAAAACACAATAAATATAAATATGTAAAATAGCTTATACACGTAGATTGTATGTAAATGAAGTAATGCTAGGTACACGGGTTTCTGTACATAAGGTGACTACAGGAAATGATAAAGTAGTGGTGGTGGGGTGGGTTAGCGGCTGGAGCTGTTAATTAGCCTGACTGCTTGGGGAACATTACTGTTTTTGAGTCTGGTGGTCCTAGTGTGGGTACTATGTAATCTCCTCCCTGATGGGAGTGGGACAAACAGTCCGTGAGCAGGGTTGGTGGGATCCTTCAGGATATTGCTATATCATGATATTATTTTGTTGAAGGTTTACCATTCTCTTTGCCCTACCCACCCCTTTCAACCATTCTCCCTGGAGCTTGATGCTATCTTGTTTCTCTCCTTCCCAATTTCAACAAAGGTGTCCTCAGCCTGAGTCCTTAACCCAGTTTCTCCTCCCACAGTTGCTGCTTGACCTGTCAAGTGCTTCCAGCATTTTACACTTTTATTACAGATTTCCAGTAAGTGGATTACTTTCAGTTACTATATAGTTGCCAGTTATAGCTGACTTCTAAATAACTGGCAACTACAAATGTCAGGTAATTTGTTTACCTTTGTCCAAAATTGTAAAGGATACTGCAAGTTAAACTTAAAATCGCATTAGTAAATTAAACTCTAAGTGCAAAATTAAATGAAATATCAGGTTTGCTCTCTCACCAATGTCCACAATGGATTAATTCTCCAGTTTTTCACTCTGTTCTAGCTGCAGTCTGTGTGGTACACTCCCAATATTAATGTATAATTATTGTTTCTAGATTTTGCAATTTTAAACTTGTATGTTTTGCCATCTTTGAGAATTTGTTCTCAATTAGGTATCTGTGGATGAAAGATTAAAGGAAGTTTTAAATTACTATTTTCTATCCAAACATTTTCTGCAGGGCTTACATAAATTCAGAATTCTGTATAATAGTCTCTTGAATATAGTACAATATTATCCTCTCTTGAAGTGCTACAGGAACTTTACTGAAAGGCGGTGTTGAAAAATGTTACTTGATGAACATTCTTTCATCAACAAGAGTATAAGCTGTAGGCTCTATAATTATGTCACAAAATAATGAGCTTTTTGCCTTGATAAACATCTATTCTTGATGTTTGAATGCTGACCTGCCAATTCACCATACTGGAAGTCATTTAGGTCTATGTTACCTTGGAATAGTTATCATTTGTGATGAAATTGTTATGATTTTCAAATTTAGCCTCTTTCATTTTCACAATATTAAGTACAGTTGTATATGTTGATTGAAAACCTATCATGAACTAGGAAATAATAACTTCTACTTAGAATTAAGAAATTATGGAACCTGCTTTACATTCTTACACCATCAAATTAAAATCACACCTCAAACTTTAGGCTTTGGTCTTTCAGCTAAAAGAATGTGAAACCCAACTATAACTGTACTTATGCTACCCAGTTCCTCATGGAGTACAATTTTGCTTATATTCACCAGCATCCCTTTTAAAAGCATCAAATATTGTGTTTATAGTGCATCTCTAGTTAATCAGCACATCAAGTTACTATATTTTAAGATAAGATAATTGGCAGGTCATCTACTACACTCCTAAAAGGTGAAATTCAATAGCTAAAACTTTAAGGGATGCAGATTCAGTTGACACTTTTTAACACCCGCTCATAAGCTATTTATTTAACTTTGCTTTTAACTACCATATTTTTGCCTTTTATTTTCATGTTCATTTTTATTTTTATTGTATTTTCATTTTTTTACTTTTATCCTATTGCAAAGTACTTTAAACTTCTGTATAAAAAGTGCTCTATAAACAAAGTTATTAATTTTGTAAAAAAAAATTAGTCAACTAAATTAGTCCCGGATGATGAATGTTTCTTGTAAGACAGATGCATTATACCCTTATAGAGTTTCAACATTAACATTTTGTTCCTTGTAATTTTACAGCAATTAAATATGATGGAGTTGATGTTATTGGATACACTGCATGGTCACTGGTAGATGGCTTTGAATGGGATGTTGGTTACAATTCCCGACGAGGATTATTTTACATTGACTTTCAAAGCCAGAAAAAGGAGAGAATACCAAAATCATCTGCTCTTTTCTATCGTCAAGTGATAGAAGACAAAGGATTCCCACCAGTGCCAGAAAACAAACCTATCACAGGAACCTTTCCCCGTAATTTTGTATGGGGTATTTCAGAAGATGTCATACAGGTATTTTATTTAAATTAAGGTCCTTATTTGATTAACAAGATAAATGAGTTGTAGTAATTAACAGTGATTATTACCTCAAAATCAGTTTCATCCATTTGCACTCAGTGTTTTTCTATTATTTATAAATTGTATCTTGCATTGTGATATTTACTGTGGCACTACAAAAGTCACGGCATTGTTTGATTCATCCTCTGTAAATTATATCACAACTCCTTTCTAGCCACAGATATCAGCTTACAAGTGTTACCTTACGTAGTGTTAATAATTCTGTTCAAGCATTCCATTGGATATCACACAAAACAAGTGAGAAATATTCTGAGTTGTGTGTTTTTATTTACTGGATGGTCCATTGTTCACAAAGAATTAGGACAAGTGGAAGTAAGTTACCATACATCCTATAAGGATTTGTGAGAGGACACATTCATTGTCCTATGTTAACATAGTCGGGGTGAATCTGTGAAATTTATTGCCACAGATGGCCGTGGAGGCCAAGTCATTAAGTATATTTAAAGCTAAGGTTGATAGGTTCTTGATTAGTCAGGGCACCATAGATTACAGGGAGAAGGCTGGAGAATGGGATTGAGAGAGATAATAAATCAGCCATGATGGAATGGTGGATCAGACTTAATGGGCTGGATGGCTTAATTCAGCTTTTATGTCTTATGCTCTTATGGTTAAGGGGGCTATAATATTCCACTGGAGTTTGGAGAATCAGACTCAAACCACTGTAGGATGCACTAAATGTCTTCCTGAAATGTACCCTTCTTTGCTACTCCAGTTCCTCTTGTCCTCCCAGGAAATGCTCTCTGCTGGATTGTGGAGATTTTGTAATCATAGTCTGTGCAATGAACTACCGTGATCAACATTTCAACACGAGAATGAAAATAATTCCCTGTATGAAGTAAGATCAATTTCAATGTGACCTAAATGGAATGCCTTTTAAGACACAGGAGAATGTTCAGTATTAAATTTGTCCCATATATAACTGCAAATTAAATGGTAACTGAACAAGCACACAGAATGGAAGCATTATCTTGTCTCCTTTTCAAGAGACTCCTTCATGTCCTCCATGTTTAATGTATCTTTCAGTTTCTTTATCATAGCCAAAACTGGCATGTAGTTGTACAGCTTATTTCAGGACACATTATTATACAACATGAATTTCATAGGAACAGAGTTGTTCATTTAGCTCCTCAACCCTGTTGAAGCAGATTAAGTAGTTCATACCTAATTTGACCACAAACTCTGTATCTTAACCCCCATCTATCCACTTCAGATTTTTGACCTTTAATATTTGTAGTATCAGTTTCAACATCAAAAGCTTTAATATTATCTCAATAACAGATTGCTAGAGAAAACCCCAAGGTTCCAGAGATTATGTACTAAGTATTATGTAATAATGTACTTCTCTGATACCGATACTCAGATCATTTTTTATCTTCCTTTCTAACATGTTGCCAATGATGTTGGACTAAGATCTTCCAGTAAATATGTATTGAAACTGAAATCCAAATGCAAGATTTCAGATTGGAGACTTTTTATTGTCATTGCTCAGTACACAAGTGTAAAGGAGAACAAGATGATTGTTACTCTGGATCCGATGCAGCATGTTCTATAAGTAATCCTATAAAACATAATGTACAAATAACTGCTGAGTGTGGCCGTATATACAAAAGATTTGTTTATACGTGGACTGACTGTACATGAGTGATGCTAGATCCTTGAGTATCTGAACACAAGGTGACTCTGGCAGGAAATGGTATAGTGACTGTTGGCAAGAGGAACTCTTCTAGGTAGCAGCAGGGCGTATGGCAACACAGTGGGACAGTGTCTATGTTAGTGTTGGTATGAGACGTGGAGTGTAAGGATAAAATGGCAGTGCATGGGAGGATGAAGGGTACTGAGGGGCTGTGGAGAGGAAGTAGTAGTGCAGATGTAGTGGTAGTGAGGGTGGTGGGCTGTGTTAATGAGTGCAGGTGTTGATCAGCCTGATGGCTTCGGGGGAAGTTCAAGAATTCAGGTATACGGTAAAATAAACACCTTTGGTCCCAAGTCCAATGAATACAGTAGAATCAGGTTCATTATCACTGATATATGTCATGAAATTTGATAATTTTGTGGCAACAGTACAGTGCAGGACATAAAAATTACTATAAGTTACAATTAGGAAATTGTGCAAAAGATAATGTTCATGGGTTCATGGACCATTCAGAAATCTGATGGCAGAGGAGAAGAAGCTGTTGTTAAAATATTGAGTGTGGGTTTTCATGTTCTTGTACCTCCTCCATGATGGTAATAATGAGATGAGGGCATTTTGTAGATGACGAAGATCCTTATTGATGGAGGCCACCTTCTTGAGGCACTGCCTATTGAAGACGCCCTCAATTGTGAGGAAGATGATGGAGCTACAACCCTCTGCAGCCTATTTGGATCCTGTGCATTGGAGCCTCCGTATCAGGTGGTGATGCAACCACTCAGAATGCTCGCCCTGGTACATCTGTAGCCGTTTGCTGGAGTATTTGGTGACATTCCAAATATCCTCAAACTTCTAATGAAGTAGAGCTACTGGCATTTCATTGTGACGTGAACAGACTTGAAGTAACCAGTGGATGCCATATATTAGAGAATCCAATTGAATAACTTCCCAAACATTCATGAAAGTGCACTTCCCAAAAATAAATAATCAAGACAAGCTTAACGATTTTATGTAAAGCAATATTATATAAACTGGAGATAAGTTAAAGGACTCAGTGCTATTCTGCCAGTGGCAATCAACCCGTTTGATGTTGGGGAATCTGACACAGTAGAATTGTTGCTCGAAGAAGTCCCTATCATACATAACAACTTGTCACATGGGAGGAAACCAGAACACCTGGAGGAAACCTACGCAGTCACAGGAAGAACTTGCAAATTCCTTCCGTGCCGCGGTCTGTAAGGAGTTTGTACGTTCTCCCTGCACAAATAGAAAAAAAAAGATAATAATAAATAAATAATATTGTGACAAATAAAACTAACCTTTCTCTTTTCTGATTGGCTGGCTGTATTTAGTTGGTTTCTGCAGGACTCAGCGTTAGGATGGTAACAGTTTGGAGCACAGACGATATTACAGCACAGGAATAACCCCTTCAGCCCATGATCTTGAGCTGAACTAATTAACCTAATGAGGCCTAATTAGATCAATCCATTTGCAACCTTTATTAATGACTCAGGTGAAGAGGGTAAGTGCAGCCAAACACGCTGATTATAGGCACTCGAGCATCGATGCATGTTGAATATAAAAACAAAATGCTGAGAAGATTCAGTAAGTCAGCTAGCATCTGTGGAGGGAAATGAACAGTTGCCGAGGGTCCGCAATAGACGCTGCCTGATCTGGTTCAGAACAAGAGATCATTCATTTAAAATAGAATGAAGAGGAATTTCCTCCTCTACTGCAATAGGAATATTGCAAACCAAATTCAAGTCACAGACAGATCATAGTGAAATCAATGCTCATTGAAGATTGTCAGTGGAGTGAGATTGAATTCAAGATCAGATCAGCCATGATTTGAATGAATAGCAGGGCAGGCTGAGGAGTTGTTTGACCCAAACCTGCATGTGTTTTTATATGTTCTATATTTTTAATGGAAGAAAGAATTGAGAAGGGAAGAACTAAAGATTATTAGATCAATGGATATTAAAACATATTTGGCCGTCAATTTGAAAAGGAGGACGATAAATGATTTGGCAGCCTCCTGTAACTTTTTCAGGGGTTGTAGGAAAGGGTCAGTCGAAGTCGAGTGGGCTCCTTCTTTCCTGTAATTACTACCACCATTCTTTGAATTTTCTGTGGTGAATGATTGGTGATGCTGGAGTCAAACTGAATTTATGGTGACATCTGCAATGACAAGTTTGCAAGCATTGAGCCTACTGTGCTTTATTTGGCTCAGGTCAAACTTAAATAGGTTTTTTGGAGATGTCAGGTCAAGCAGAGATCGATAGCCTCAGCTGTGAGCTGTCGTCTTCACGGAGATCTGAAAGGCAAGGAACTAGAGAAAAGACAGTGTCATAAAAAACTGGTGTCATGGGGGACCTGATTCTTACTGCATACAATGCACATTCCTTTGCAACAAGTATTTGTTATATTTTTGATAATTTCTGTTAGTTGCAGGTAAGATTGTGAAGCATCATACCCATTGACTCTCAGTGAGTTACTGTGTTATACTAAGTACTAATAATGTTCAAGAAGTCAGACCTTCTTTGTAAGATAGAAACATTGGAATGATATAGAAGGCTAGGAACAGAGTGGGAGTGATGCAGAGAATGAAGGTAAATAGAAGTTCAAGATTAAGCTTACTGAATGAACTGAGATGTTCTATTGAAGCTCAACAAACAGCGCTTCTTTCCAACTTTGTAAATATTGTAAATAGTGTACATACTGTAAATATTGTATATACTTATGTCAATAGGCCATGTGGCTAGATGATATTTAAATGATCTGTTTATTATCTGAGAATGTATACAGTATACAACCTGAAATGCTTAATCTTCACCGGCATCCACGAAAACAGAACCCCAAAAGAATGAATGACAAAAAACATTAGAAACCCAAAGCCCCTCTCCCCCTCCTCTGCGCAAGCAGCAGTAAACATCAATATATCAACCTCCCCCTTCCCCCACCACCAATGACCCTCTAATTTTTAGTAGTCAATGTGCGCAAAAATCTTATGTTGTGCAATTTTTTTTTTCCTGTGACTAAAGTATGTGCGCACTGAATGCACACATGGCACAGTTTATGTAGGTTTACAAAATATTTGACATAAAACTGCACAGAATAACAACAAAATAACATACATATTTCAGTCACACAGTTATTTTTTCTCTCTCCTACCTTTGGCATTTACCCATTCTTTGTGAACACTATCTAGACTAATAGAATTTCCATCCAATTGATAGTTTTTGATTCTCATTAACATATCGAAATGAAATTCACCTAACAGTGGTCTCCAACCTCCGGGCCGCGGACTGATACATTGCCGCGAAGAACCCGACATTTACATGCCAGGTGGCATCTAATTAATTAGCTTGTTTATTTCGGCTTTTTTCTTAAAGATGTGCTGGGTGCGTTCCGACTACCGCTGCACCACTGCATTCTTTGCGGCAATGTATTGGTTTCTCAGCTTGTTGTTGAGTTGATTCATTAGGCTAAAACCTTGCTCACAATCCACACTAGACACAAGAAAGGTTCCCCCAATGTCCATCAACTGTGCAAGGTCGCAAAACTGTTCATTTTGAAGTACAAATGCCACCATTTGAGCAAAGTTTGAAATTGGTTTGGATTTATTTTTTTCTTGCATAGAAAATTTGAAATCATTAAACTAACTATTACAATATTTTCAGCTAAAAAATCGTGATATTTCAGACATAAGGCATTAACTTGTTCATCGCCAAATGTGAAGTCACAATCTGCAATTGTGGAGAAATCAAAAACTGACCGTTCTTGTACCTCAACTTTGATCTCCTCTGGGTTTGGTCGTTTTCGCTCTCGCTCATCTGCATTCAACCGTAACATGCGTAGCACTCCTGTAACGGGTAATGACAGGTTCTGTTGCCTGAGCTTTTGTACACCATCCAAATGCAATTTACTTGCCAAATGATGCTTCAAAAAGTCAGGTTTCCAAATATCATCCCATCCTTTCCACTAGCAAATCCTCCAGCAACTTTCGCACCACGGCAATACAAACAGATAACTCCAGTTTCCGAATCATACATAAATATTTCTCGTAGCTGAACATTCATGACCTCATGAGCTTTCGGTGTAACAATTTCTACTACTTTGTGCCATTCAGCTTTAAACAAATTTGCAGTTCTTTTGCGCTTCACGCCCTTCACTTCTTTTGAATCCGACATAGTGAATCAATATTTTTTCCAATAAAAACTTAGTAAGCTATCTACAGAATTTGAAACAGATCTTTGTAAACTTTATGATATGAACAAACATGGCTGCCGCCGTGATGCAGCTGTACAAACAGGAACAGGAAAGGTGAGGTGATGTAAATTAGTGACGTGCATAGTGGTATTTGAAAAACTGACCGACTTGTTAACAGAAACAGCTAAAAGATTATTTTCAATAAATATAATTATTAATTACTACATTATTTTAGGTAACTAACCTTTTGTGCACACATTAATTTCCTTTGTGCGCTGGTTGAAAAATATGTGTGCGCGTGCACACGCACAGAGCTTAGAGGGAACTATGCCCACCACCTATTTCAGCGAGAAAGCATCAGCACCCACCACTCACCAACCAATAGCAAAGCACCCAAAGAGAGACCATGATCTGCTGTCAACAAAAACTATTGTTTACCCGACAGTTCGACATGCTACAGGCTCTCTCTCTCACCAACAAGAGACAGAGGGATGTCACCCATTTCACCGCAAAAGGAGAGATTAACAGTTGCTGTTAAGGGATCAGTCTACCGTTTCATTTTTTTTTTACAAATTATATTGTTATGTCTTTCCTGATGTGGTTGTTTATCTCTACTAGATCTCGCAACGTATAAGTTCATAGCTGTTATTGATTCCTAATTATCGCTTTGTTAAGCAATTGGCCTTCAACATAAGCGTGGCCATTATATAGTTGTTTGTGCATTTCATTTAGTAGTTAGAAAGACTTGTTAGAAGTCGAAGGAATTTCAATCAGTATTTCATCTGCCTTTCGTTAGAACACCGAGAATTACTATCTTTTTACACCAGTATATTGTAATACATTGATGAATATTAAAACCACCTTCGACTACAGCTAGGCCGGATAGGAGTTATCTACCTGTCTAGCTTGAGAAACGGGGAAAACTATTGAGTGAGGGCAGAATAGTAAAAAGACGCTCTCAATGGTGATTCCATCTGCAAAGATTCTGCAAGCTCCCACACAGCAGAAAGTTAAAGTGTCAGCAACGGAGAAAAGAAGGCTTGAAACCAGGTCAGTGTGTTCGATAAGTTCATCTAAATTATCTAGACATTCTAATGGATTGGCAGCAAGCATGGGGGCGCTGGAAACCCGTGCCACGACCAAAGCAGCTCTAGCCAAGGCATCATTTGCAGAAAGAGAAATTGCTGTTAAAGTGAGACAGGCTGAATTAAATGTGGATAAAATCCACCTGGAAGCCACGATATAGGCACTGAAGCATGAAAAGGCTTTAACCAAGGCCAAGGTCTTTGAGCCAGGCATTGAGGAGCTCGCTGACAATGACGATGTTAGATCAAACTCACCACATCATTCAGCCGAGAGGACTACAAGGTATGTTTGAGACCAGTCTGCTTCTTCCTATGCCCACCCACAAGCAGATCTGAAAACTAAGGCCACTGAAACAGGGGGCTCCTCTTCCACGGGCCAACTCGATACCTTTTACCCAAGTGGGACAGACATAGTCATAGTCATAGACATAGTCATACTTTATTGATCCCAGGGGGAAATTGGTTTTCGTTACAGTTGCACCATAAATAGTAAATAGTAATAGAACCATAAATAGTTAAATAGTAATATGTAAATTATGCCAGTAAATTATGAAATAAGTACAGGACCAGCCTATTGGCTCAGGGTGTCTGACCCTCCAAGGGAGGAGTTGTAAAGTTTGATGGCCACAGGCAGGAATGACCTCCTATGACGCTCTGTGCTGCATCTTGGAGGAATGAACTCCTGTGCCCACCCAGTACATTATGTAGTGGATGGGAGACATTGACCAAGATGGCATGCAACTTAGACAGCATCCTCTTTTCAGACACCGCCGTGAGAGAGTCCAGTTCCATCCCCACAACATCACTGGCCTTTCGAATAAATTTGTTGATTCTGTTGGCGTCTGCCACCCTTAGCCTGCTGCCCCAGCACACAACAGCAAACATGATAGCACTGGCCACCACAGACTCGTAGAACATCCTCAGCATCGTCCGGCAGATGTTACAGGACCTCAGTCTCCTCAGGAAATAGAGACGGCTCTGACCCTTCTTGTAGACAGCCTCAGTGTTCTTTGACCAGTCCAGTTTATTGTCAATACATATCCCCAGGTATTTGTAATCCTCCACCATGTCCACACTGACCCCCTGGATGAAAACAGGGGTCACCGGTACCTTAGCTCTCCTCAGGTCTACCACCAGCTCCTTAGTCTTTTTCACATTAAGCTGCAGATAATTCTGCTCACACCACGTGACAAAGTTTCCTACAGTAGCCCTGTACTCAGCCTCATCTCCCTTGCTGATGCATCCAACTATGGCAGAGTCATCAGAAAACTTCTGAAGATGACAAGACTCTGTGCAGTAGTTGAACAGAGACCATCTCCATCACGTGCTTAAAGCTCCAACGTACCATGGCGTAACACAGATGGTGACACTGCTCAGCCTCCTGGTAAGGTGCACCACACCCCAATGAGCCCCAGCCTAACCACGATGTGTCAGATCTTGCAAGGTTCCTAGCCTGCTGTGACCTGCTAATGGCTGGACTCACCAAATTCAATGATAAGCTAGGAAATTACAGGGCTTGGAAGTCCACATTCTCCAATGCCATTGAAGACCTCAAGCTCAAGCCTAGTGAAGAACTCGACCTGCTGGTGAAGTGCTTTGGACCAAGGTCTGCCAAGTATGCAAGCAGATTAAGGTCAGTTCACATCAAACACCCCAGTGCCGCTCTCACTTTAGTCTGGCAGAGACTGGAAGAGTGCTATGGACTCACAGAGGCAATGGAGGCTAGCAGGGAGCCCTAATATCTGCGAGAGCTAAGAGACCTACTATTGGAGTTGGAGGCAGCCAAAGCTGAAAGCTACTTATGTGGTTTATTTTAACCTTGGCTCTATATGAGGAATCCATCCTATCTTGGAGAAACTTCCCTTTAGTCTGCAGGAGAAATGGATGTTAGAGGAGACAAGACACAACTGGAAAAGGGAGTCAGCTTCCCACCCTCCTTCTTTTCTAGTTTCATCCAGACTGAAACAAAAATGAGGAACTGTCCTAGCTTCATTGTGAGCCTCTCTAGCTCGGCACCATTTAAATCAGAGAAACCTGTTAGAGAACCTGTCATGGTGCATAAAAGTGAGGTGGACAATGCTGTCCAAAAGGGTGATTCTAAAATTTCTGAAGATTCTAACAAACAGTGCCCTCGACATTGGAAACCACACCCTCTCCAGAAGTGTAGAGGCTTCAAAGAGAAACCTCTACAGGAGCGAAGAGCCTTCCTTAAAGAGCACTCCATATGCTTCTGCTGCTGTTCATCAACCAGACACCGGGTGAGGGACTGTAATACTGTCATCCAGCACTCAGAATGCAAACACATTGCAGCCCTTCATGTTGGCCCACCTCCCTGGTCTGTGAAGAACAACACCACTATCTCTATACAGCATGGCAGGGAGGGAGGTGAATCCCCCTCCTCTCTGGTTGCCACCCTGTACTGAGGTCTGTGGGGGAAAACTCCACCAGTAAGTCATGTTCAAAGGTCTGCCTTGTCAATGTTTACGCCAAGGCCACCATGAGAAGAGGATGAGGATGTACGTTGTCTTGGATGAGCAGAGCAGTAAGTCCCTAGCTAAATCATCTTTTTTCAATGTCTTCAACATAACCAATGGCTTCTCATCTTATACACTTAAGACATGTGCAAGTATGTCACAGATGGTTGGGCAAAGAGCAGGAGGCTTTATTGTTGAACCTGTTGATGGAAAGACTCGTTTAGCTCTTCCCGTGCTCATTGAGTGCAATGAACTTCCGGCCACAGGAAGGAAATCCCTACTCCAGAACAGTGACTCAACACACTCACCTCAAGTCCCTATCCAGCAGGACGCCATCACTCGACCCAAAGGCAGAGACCCTGCTATGAAGAGACATCATGCAAGGTATTCGAGCAATGTAATGGTCCTCCAAATGCTGAGTTCCTCCAGCATTCTGGGTGTGTTACTCCAAATGCTTCCTTTGCGCAGAGGTTGCCACATGAGTGGGTCATAGTCAGATATGTCTGACTAGGGAGTGCAGATAAACCCTCACCTGTGAACATCTTCAGAAATAGCATTCTACGAAACAGGCGCTCCAGCCTCATGACCACCTGCCATAGCAGCATCTACATCAAGGACAGCTTCAGCCAGTTCTGCCACCCTCCCGTTTCTCCCACCCTGATCTCGCAACAAAGAAGTTTGACAGTAAACATGGGTGAATCTGTCTTTGTCCATACAAAGGATGACTACAAACCAGCTTCTTCAATCGATGGCCTTACTTTCCTGAGGATGATGGATAACGGGTTCCATCAAGACAGCTCAAACAACTGGGTGACACTGCTACCCTTATGTAGCCCCCGACAAAGCCTCCCAAACAACGGTCAGCAAACAAGCAGCCACTTTCTTTCACTCACACTCATTCTCAAGAAATCTCCCAAAATTACTTAGGAAGAAAATAAACAGTAGAAATGGAAAAATTGGCTGTTGAAAATGATTGAAATGTGAATTCTGGTTACCAATCTGTAAGCATATGTTGGGTTTGTACAAATTCTAGACTTGTCTTGGATTTTCTGTTGTATATTTGATTCTATCTAATTGGCTTATTTTGAAGTTTGGGTGGTGATTCCTCTTGAAGGACAGAATCTTACTCCTGTATTTCGAATCCAGTTGATGGTCTTATTATTCTTTAGTATTTGACTGTGCTATTCAATTGATCAGGAGCATTGAGTCTAATATGGTTAATGTTTGTTTTGTGAAAGGCGTGAGTTCTGTTTGTGGTACCTTTTACAGATATCAGGCAGACAGTGCTATGTTGTTTCCTGATGTGGTTTATTTAACTCTACTAGATCTCACAGCATGTAAGTTCACAGCAATTGTTTATTACTTATTATCGCATTGTTAAACAATTGGCCTTTGACATTAGCGTGGCCATTATATAATCATTTAGTAGTTAGGAACACTTGATAGAAGTCGAAGGTAGATTTAAATATTGATTGAAATTCCTATCTTTAGGAAACTGAGAATTACTATCTTTTTACACCAGCATATTGTAATGCATTGGTGAGTTATAAAACCACCTTCAACTACAGCTAGGCCAGGGCTGGAGTTATCTATCTGTCTATCTTGAGAAACAGGGAAAACTATTGAGGAGGGCAGAATAAACATCACATCTAGGCAGTTCCTTGCTGTTTAACACCCTTCATCAAATCTCCAGTGTTCTTCCACTGTCATTGAAATTGAGACTTACCAGAATTCCAGTAGATTCTAATATCCGTCTTAGGAGACATTACTGCCACCTTTCACTGAGTAAAGAAACCAAAAAAATAGTCAAAATAAATTGTGAATGAGAGTGGCAGAGTCGTTATCTGGACTGTTGACCTTTATCATTTCATCATTTCCTGATAGGAGGTCATTGCCCTGCGATGTTAACTCTGTTTCTCTCTTCTGATCTGAGTGAGCATCTACTTTACAGCTTTAAGACAGGTTTCAATAATTTCTGATCATGATTCTGTGACAACATGGACATAAGACTAAGAAGCAAGGTGTGGGGTCAGAGGAGGTGTGATTACCAGTGGCAGAATCCAGAGGCCCTTCCTTTCCCTTTTTTTGCCCCATCACTTTTGTAGTTTAATCTCTCCACTACATTCTTCTGTCATAAATCTTTGCCATTGTAAAGTGGGTAGATGGTAGCTCTCGGACACCACTTTATATGTACCCCTGGATCATGACCACACTAACAAACATCAGGCCACCATCTCTCACGCTGTCACAGGTCTCATTACCTCAGCAGATCTCCCATCATCCACATCCTCTTGACCGTCTTCAACCTGATCGTGCTCCAGCCTCACACTTCCCACTTTTGTCTCTCACAGGTTCTGACTAGCTACAAACCACCCAACTGTACCTCTCCCCTTTCTGGTTTTGTCTGCCTGTCATCTTTTCCTGAATGTCCCATTATCATCCACTTTACTCATCAGATTTCAGCACTGGCTACATTTATGTTCCCACATAATAATCTTCACAGCTAACTCCTCTTCACCCTCCCCTCCCACTACTTTGCTCCATCTGTTCTCTTTCCCTCTTTTTTTCCTTGTCTATTTTTACCTATGAGCCAGCTGTCACAGTCTCTCAAATCCACCCTGACCTCTCCCCCATTTATCTCTGTCTATTTGTCCCTCCAGATTCCAACAACTGCAGTCTCTTGTTTTTTCAATTCTGTTCATTACTCCTTTCTTAACATCTTAGTATTTGGAGTTTGAATTGCATCCAATCAGTGAACAGGAGTGTGAGAAGAAGAGGCGACTTCACACAGGTCTGAGACTGAAGATTAAAAAAGCAGCCCTTCGTGGCAGTTTTCAGAGTTTGAACTGTGCCCAAGCAGTCAATGGGATTCGTTAGCAAAAGCAAATAAAAATAAGGCAGGAGCAAGCGGAGCGGCCATTGTGAGAGTGCGCCAGTTTTAGAACGGGGAGTCTTTGGCTTTGGTTCACCAGGCTTGGTGAGTTCAGCCTTGGGCAAGGTAAGTATCTGGAAAGTTTCTCCTCCTCCTCCTTTATTCTTCATCCTTCATCCGTTAGGGCACAATTAATGCAGTGAAAATGGCTCCAGGGGCTGTGTTGTGTTCTTTGTGTTAGATAATGGAATACTGGGAGACCTCCAACCTCCCCAATAACCACATCTGCACCAAGTGCACGGAGCTGCAGCTCCTCAGAGAACATGTTAAGTAACTGGAGCTGAAGTTTGATGGCCTTCGACTCACATGGGAGACTGAGAAAGTGAGGGAGGTGGTCACCCCTAGGTTGCAGCTGGCAGGTGAATGGATGACTGTCAGGAGAAGAAAGGAACATGGGCAGCCAGTACATCATAGTACCCATGTGGCCATTCCCCTCAAAAATAAGTAGACCATTTTGGATATGGTTGAGGGGGACAACCTACTGGGGTGGGGGGAGCTGGAGCAACTGGGTCTCTGGCACTGAGTCTGGCTCTATTGGCACAGAAGAGAAGAGGGGTGAAGAGGACTGCAGTAGTGATAGGAGATTCCATAGTCAGAGGAATAGAGATGAGATTCTGTGGATGCGATAGAGACAACTGAATGGTATGTTGCCTCTCAGGTGCCAGGATCAGAGATGTCTTGGATCGGGTCCACGTCATAGTAAAGGGGGAGGGTGAACAAACAGCAGTCTTAGTACGTATTGACATCAATGACATTGATAGGAAAGGTGAGGAGGTCCTGAAGAGAAGTTTTTAGGTAAAAAGCTAAAAAGCAGATCCTCTAGGGTAGTAATCTCCAAATTGCTGCCTGTGCCATGCACCAGTGAAGGTCAGATTAGGAGCATTTTGCAGATAAATGTGTGGCTGAGAACTGGTGCAGGGAGCAGGGGTTTATATTTCTGGATCATTGGGATCTCTCCTGGGGAAGGTACAACCTGTACAAAAGGGATAGGTTACACCTAAACCCGAGGGGGACCAATATTATTGCAGGCGGGTTTGCTAGAGCTGATCAGGAGGGTTTAAACTAATTGGCAGGGGTATGGGAATTGGAGAGATGGGGCTGAGAACGGGGTAGTTGGTTTACAAATGGAGACAGTGTGTAGTGAGACTGCTAGCATTGACAGGCTGATGGTAGGGCAAAATTGCAGTCAATGGGATAATTTGCAATGTAAAAGAGGTCGAATTAAAAAAGGATGATCAATACAGGACTGAACATGTTATATTTGATTGCACGCAGTATAACAGAATAATGTAGGTGAATTTATAGCACAGTTGCAGATTGGCATGTATGCTGTTGTGGGCATCATTGAATTGTGGCTGAAAGAAGGTTACTCTGGGAGCTTAACATCCAAAGATACACACTGTATAGTTGGGCTGGTAGGCAGAGGGGGTGGGGTGGCTCTATTGGTAAAAAGTGAAATCAAAAACTTAGTAAGAGGTTACATAGGTTCAAATGCTGGAGAATCCTTGTGGGTAGAGCTAAGAAACTGCAAGGATAAAAAGACCCTGATGGGAGTTATACACAGACCTCTGAATGGTAGCAAAGATGTGAGCTACATGTTACCATGAGATATAGAAAATGCATGACGAAAGGACAGTGTTACAACCATCACGGGTGATTTCAATATGGCAGTAGATTGGGAAAATTTGGTTGGTGCTGGATTCCAAGAGGGGGATTTTGTAGAATGCCTACAAGGTGGTTTTTTGGAGCACTAGGGGATCAGCTACTCTGGATTTGGCGTTGTGCAATGGGATTGATTAGACGCTTAAGGTAAAGGAACCTTTAGGGGCCAATGATCATAATATGATAGAATTCACCCTGAAGTTGGAGATGTAAACAAAAGAAGAAATATTCTAAAGGCAGGACGATGCAACCATGGCTGACAAGGGAAGTTAAAACCAACATAAAAGCCAAAGTGAGGGCATATGATAGAGCAAATATTAATGGAAAATTAGAAGGATTGGGAAGCTTTTAAAAAACAATAGAAGGCAACTAAAAAAGTCATAAAGAGGGAAAAGATGGAATACAAAGGTAAGCTAGCCAATAATATTAACGAAAATACCAAAAGTTTCTTCAGATATATAAAGGCTAAATGAGAGGCAAGAGTAGATATTGGACTGCTAGAAAATGAAGCTGGAGAGATAGTAGTAGGGGACAAGGAAATGGTTAATGAACTGAATAAGTATTTTGCATCTGTATTCACTATGGAAGACAATAACAGTGTGCTGGAAGTTCAAGAGTATCAGGGTGCAGAAATGAGTGAAGTTGACATTACTACGAAGAAGGTGCCTGGGAAGCTGAAAGATCTGAAGGTAAATAAATCTCTGGACCAGATCGTCTACACCCTAGGGTTCTGAAAATGGTGGCTGAAGAGATGGTGGAGGCATTAGTAATGATCTTTCAAGAATCAGTAGATTTGGGCATGGTTCCAGAGGGCTGGAAAATTGCAAATGCTACTCCACTCTTGAAGATGGGAGAGAGGCAGAAGAAAGGAAATTATAGGCCAAGTTAGTCTGACTTCAGTAGTTGAGAAGGTGTTGGAGCTGATTGTTAAGGATGTCGTTTTAGGGTACTTGGAAATGTATGATAAAATAGGTTGAAGTCATCATGATTTCCTTAAGAGAAAATCTTGCCTGATAAATCTGTTGGAAATCTTTGAAGAAATAACAAGCAGGATGGACAAAGGAGAATCAGTGCATGCTGTGTACTTGGGTTTTCAGAAGGCCTTTGACAAGGTACCACACATGATCTGCAGGAGGCAAAGCGTAGGAATAAAGGGAGCCTTTCCTGGTTGGCTGCTGGTGACTAATAGTGTTCCGCAGGTATCTGTGTTGGGACTGCTTTTTACGCTATATGTCAATGATTTTGATGATGGAATTGATGGCTTTGTGGCCAAGTTTGTGGATGATACGAAGGTAGGTGGAGAGGCAGGTAGTTTGAAGAAGCGGAGAGGCTGCAAAATGACTTAGACAGATTAGGAGGATGGGCAAGGAAGTGGCAGATGGGATATAGTGTCAGGAAGTGTATGGTCATATACTTTGGTAGAAGAAATAAAAGCGTAGAGACAATTTTCTAAATGGAGAGAAAGCCCAAAAATCCGGGGTGCAAAGGGATTTGGGAGTCCTCGTGCAGAATTCCCTAAAGGTTCATTTGCAGGTTGAGTCAGTGATGAGGAAGGCAAGTGCAATCTTAGCATTTATTTCGAGAGGATTAATATGTAAAAACAAGGATGTAATGTTAAGGCTTTATAAGGCACTGGTGAGGCCTCATTTGATTGTGAGCAAGTTTAAGCCCCTTATCAAAGAAAGGACATTCTGACATTGAAGAGGGTTCAAAGAAGGTTCATGAAAATTATTTCGGGATTGAAAGGCTTACTATATGAGGAGTATTTGATGGCTTTGGGCCCGTACTCACTGGTATTCTAAAGAATGAAGGAGTTATCCCTTTGAAACATATCAAATCTTTTAAGGCCTCGATAGAGTGGATGTGGAGAGGATGTTTCCTTGGGTGGGAGAGTCTAAGACCAGAGGACGCACCCTCAGAATAGAGGGACGTCCATTTAGAATGAAGACGAGGAGGTATTTCTTTAGCCAGAGAGTGGTGAATCTGTAGAACTCGTTGCCGCAGGCAGCTGTGGAGGACAAATCATTGGGTACATTTAAAGCAGAGATTGATAGATTCTTTACTAGATAGAGCAAGAGGGGTTATGTGGAGAAGGCTGGATCTGAGATGGTCATGGATTAGCCATGATAAAACGGTGGAGCAGACTCAATGGGCCAAATGGCCTAATTTTGCTCCTATATCTTATGGTCTTAAACACCTTCAATGCTGCCTTGTACAGCATTAGTTCTGTTTATCTCTGCATAGATGCTACATGATCTGCAAATCTGCAGAATATCTCCTGTATTTTCCATTTTATTTCTGATTTCCAGCACATGGCATTTAGTGCCTTGAATTATTGTGTTACTGTTCCTGATGAGAGCTGTCATTATTACAATTAATTTTCCCGGTTTCAATAAGTTGGCATTACTGGTAAAATCAAAGTTTAGATCTCCATCCCCTTTCTAATCCCTTCTGAGGGTCTTTGATTCTTCCTTCTCATAGATTCCGCTTTTTCATCTACTCTGTTTCCTTTGAGCAAGGCACTTATGGGTACTGGCAAATGCTGAGGGTTAACCTTGCTGGGGGTTAACTGGCATCCTATCCAGGGGGGAGTCTTGTACTCTCAGTCGCTTCACACCACAGAAACCAGCATAAGCACTGGCCTGATGAGCCGCAAGGCTCTGGACAGACTTTAACTTTAACTGTTTCCTTTGGGTTTCTTTTTTATTCATCCTTGGGTTCTCCCTCCCTCGAGTTCCCCTTCTTTCTCCTCCCTTACGTTCCTGCTCTTTCTTCTCTCACCCTTTCTCCACCGCCCCACCCCCCACCAACTTCCCCTGTCATTGGGTTCAACACTTCTACCTCCTCTTGTGGACTTTAGTTCCTGGAATGTCAATTAACAGCTACTGGCTGAATCCCACCAAAATATGCGGAAACACAAGGATTCAGATTTTTTTTGACAGTCCAACGGTATTTGTGGATCAAATGTCATAAGGTCAGAATATCACATGGTCAAGCCTGTAGCCATAACAACCAAGTTATAACACATGCTAAATTGTGGAAATGCAGAAGATTCCCAAGGTAACAAATGGTAGACTCATGTCAAGCAGCATCTGTGGAAGTAAATGACTGATGTTTGGAAAAGTACACTGCAGACGTACTAAAGACCTGAATCCACCCTTGTGAAGAGCACCCTGCGCTGCTGTTCAGCTCCCCCCAGTGGCCATATTCATTAACATGCCAGCAATTCACCATAACTTAATTATGAAGAGCAGATATTCTTGGTTAGTGATCCAAGTCAAAATCGAGTTAGTTGTGATATGCACAAATACATGTATGCACAGGAAAAGTGAAAAATTTACATACAGCAGTATCACAGGCACATAGCATCGGATAAGCAGCATTCACAATTAAAATATAAATTACGCTCAACTTTTACAAGAAAGAATACAATTAGGAAAAAAAAGGAACATTTTAGTACAAAGTGATCAAAATAGTTGCAGGGTTGCTGAATTATTGTGATTAGGGTTCTGCCAGTTGAGGAATGAAATGGTTGAAGGAAATTAGCTGTTTTTGAAATTGGTAATGTGGGATTTATGGCCACTGTACATCTTGCCTGATGGTGGCTGCAGGAGGGTGGTACAGCTCAGCTGGTGAGAGTCTTTGATGGTGGACGTTGCCTTCCTGATACAGCACTTCATACAAATACTACCAATGGTGGGAAGGGATGGACGGTGATGGATTGGGCTGAGTCCACAGCTTCTTGCATTCCTGCGTATTTGAATTGCTGTACCAGACCATGATGATTTCAACAAGACATCCATCGAAATTTGTTTGAGTGATCAGTGACAAGCCAAGCCAACTTAGCTTCTGAAGAAAATAAGGGGATGCTGGCATGCCTTCCCTGTGACTGTATCTCATGCTGGGCTGAGGGCAGGCCAGCAGATATGCTAACACCTAGAATTTAAGCTACTGGCGTTCTCCACCACCAATTCCCCCATTGTAGATTGTTGCATGTATAACTTCCTTCCCCTTCCTGAAGTCAACAATCAGCTCTTTAGCTTTACTAATGTTGAGCGAGAGGTTGTTGTTGTGGCTCCAGGCAACCAGGTGTCCTATCTCTCTCAGGTAAGCTGGCTCATGACCACCAGTAATTCATTAAGCAACAATAGTGTCACTGGCGAATTTATATATGTCTTTGAAGCTATACTTAGCCACACAGATATGTGTCTAGTGAGTAGCACAGTGCACTCAACATGCAGCTTTGACCTGTCCTGTGTTGATGGTTGGTGAGAAGAAGTAGTTGTTATCAATCCTCATTGACTAGAGTCAAAGAGTTGTAGAGCAATACAGCATGGATGCATGGTCTTTCGGCCAACAAGTTCATGAAAGCCATGGTGCCGTGGTGCCATCTCATCCCAATTTTTTGCATTGGGCTCATATCCCTCTGAGCCCTGTCCATGCTTGTACCTATCCTAGTGTTTCTTAAATAATTCTCCAGTACCTGCTTCAACCACTTCCTCTGGCAGCTCATTCCACATGACCATCACCATCTATATGAAGAAGTTGCCTCTCAGGTTCTCTTAAATTTTTTTCTCTCACCTTAAATTTTGGACTCCCGTACCTTCAGGAAAAAAAAACTGTTACCTTATACCTTATCTATGCTCCTCATGATTTTATATACCTTGAAAATGTCATCCCTCCTTCTTCTACGCGCCGGAGAATAAAGACCTAGCCTGATTAACCTCTCCCTATAACTCAGGCCCTCTAGACCTGGAACTTACCTTGTAAATCTTTTCTGCACTCTTTACAATTTAGCTGTACTCAGAACACGCTGAAGGAACTCAGCAGGTCGGGCAGCATCCGTGGAAACGATCAGTCGACATTTCAGGCCGGAACCCTTCATCAGGACTGTAGGGGGAAGGGGCAGAGGCCCTATAAAGAAGGTGGGGTGAGGGTGGGAAGGAGAAGGCTGGTAGGTTCCAGGTGGAAAACCAGTAAGGGGAAAGATAAAGGGGTGGGGGGGGGGAAGCAGGGAGGTGATAGGCAGGAAAGGTGAAGAAAGAATAGTGGGAAACACAATGGGTAGTAGAAGGAGGCGGAACCATGAGGGAGGTGGTAGGCAGCTGGGGGAGGGGGCAGAGTGACATAAGGATAGGGGAAGGGAGGGGGAGGGAATTACCGGAAGTTGGAGAATTCTATGTTCATACCAAGGGGCTGGAGACTACCTAGACGGTATATGAGGTGTTGCTCCTCCAACCTGAGTTTAGTCTCATCATGGCAGTAGAGTTTAGTCTCATCATGGCATGTATGGACATATCTGAGTGGGAGTGGGAAGCAGAGTTGAAGTGGGTGGCTACCGGGAGATCCTGTCTGTTTTGGCGGACGGAGTGGAGGTGCTCGTTGAAGCGGTCCCCAAATCTGCGTCGGGTTTCACCGATGTAGAGGAGGCCGCACCAGGAGCACCGGATGCAATAGATGACCGCAACAGACTCACAAGTGAAGTGTTGCCTCACTTGGAAGGACTGTTTGGGGCCATGAATGGTGTCAAGAGAGGAGTTGTAGGGACAGCTGTAGCACTTGCACTTACAGGGATAAGCGCCAGGTGGGAGATCCGTGGGGAGGGATGTGTGGACCAGGGAGTCGCGGAGGGACCGATCCCTGCGGAAGGCGGAGAGGGGTGGAGAGGGAAAGATGTGCTTAGTGGTGGGGTCCTGTTGAAGGTGGCGGAAGTTGCGGAGGATAATGTGCTGGATCCGGAGGCTAGTGGGGTGGTAGGTGAGGACAAGGTGAGGACAATTTAGCTGTGTCTTTCCAACAACAGGGTGACCAAAACAGTGCACATTATTCCAGGTGCGCTCTCACCAATGACTTATACAATAGCAACATAATTTTCCAACTCCTATACTCAGTATGGATGATGAAATGCCAACATACTTAAATGCCTTTTTCCCCACCCTGTCTACCTGTGAGCAACACACGCAAAGTGCTGGTGGAACACAGCAGGCCAGGCAGCATCTATAGGAAGAGGTACAGTCGACGTTTTGGGCCAAGACCCTTTGTCAGGACTAACTGAAAGAAGAGATAGGGTAGAAGATCATGGAAGAAAGTGAAGGGAGGGGAGATGATCAGGTAAGGAGATAAGGTGAGAGAGGGAAATGGGAATGGTGAAGGAGTGGAGAGGCTACCCAGCCGGAATTTAAGGTGTTGCTACTCCAAGTTGAGTGTGGTCTCATTATCGCAGTAGAGGAGGCCATGGACGGATGTGTCGGAATAGGAATGGGAAATGTAATTGAAGTGGGTGGCCACTGGGAGATCCTGCTTTTTCTGGTGGACAGAGAGTAGGGCTTGGCAAAGTGGTCTTCCAATCTACGTCAGGTCTCACCGATATGCAGGAGGCCACACTGGGAGCACCGGATACAGTAGATCGCCCCAACAGACTCACAGGTGAAGTGTCACCTCACCTGGAAGGACTGTTTGGGGCCCTGAATGGTAGTGAGGGAAGAGGTGTAGGGGCAGGTCTGGCACTTGTTCCACTTGCAAGGATAAATGCCAGGATGGAGCTCAGTGGGGAGGGATGAATGGGCAAGGAAGTTGCATAGGAAGGGATCCCTGCAGAAAGTGGAAAGTTGGGGGAGGGAAAGACATGCTTGGTGGTGGAATCCCACTGGCAATGTCAGAAGTTACAGAGAATTATGTGGTAGACGCAGAGGCTAGCTGGGTGATAGGTGAGGACAAGAGGAACCCTATTCCTGGTGGGGTGGTGGGAGGATGCGGGTGAGAGCAGCGTTCATGATGGAGTAAAGAAATCCCCTTTCTTTGAAGAAGGAGGACATCTCCTTAGCTCTAGAATGTAAAGCCACATCCTGAGAGTAGATGCAGCACAGACGGAGGAACTGAGAGAAGGGGATGGCATTTTTACAAGTGACAGCATGGGAGGAGGTATAGTCCAAGTAGCTGTGGAAGTCACTGGGTTTATAAAAGGTATCAGTAGTAGGCTATCTCCAGAGATCGAGAAACATAGAAACATAGAAACATAGAAAATAGGTGCAGGAGTAGGCCATTCGGCCCTTCGAGCCTGCACCGCCATTTATTATGATCATGGCTGATCATCCAACTCAGAACCCCGCCCCAGCCTTCCTTCCATACCCCCTGACCCCCGTAGCCACAAGGGCCATATCTAACTCCCTCTTAAATATAGCCAATGAACTGGCCTCAACAGTTTGCTGTGGCAGAGAATTCCACAGATTCACCACTCTCTGTGGGAAGAAGTTTTTCCTAATCTCGGTCCTAAAAGGCTTCCCCTCTATCCTCAAACTGTGACCCCTCGTTCTGGACTTCCCCAACATCGGGAACAATCTTCCTGCATCTAGCCTGTCCAATCCCTTTAGGACCTTATACGTTTCAATCAGATCCCCCCTCAATCTTCTAAATTCCAATGAGTACAAGCCCAATTCATCCAGTCTTTCTTCATATGAAAGTCCCGCCATCCCAGGAATCAATCTGGTGAACCTTCTTTGTACTCCCTCTATGGCAAAGATGTCTTTCCTCAGATTAGGGGACCAAAACTGCACACAATACTCCAGGTGTGGTCTCACCAAGGCCTTGTACAACTGCAGTAGTACATCCCTGCTCCTGTACTCGAATCCTCTCGCTATAAATGCCAGCATACCATTCGCCTTTTTCACCGCCTACTGTACCTGCATGCCCACTTTCAATGACTGGTGTATAATGACACCCAGGTCTCGTTGCACCTCCCCTTTTCCTAATCGGCCACCATTCAGATAATAATCTGTTTTCCTATTTTTGCCACCAAAGTGGATAACTTCACATTTATCCACATTAAATTGCATCTGCCATGAATTTGCCCACTCACCCAACCTATCCAAGTCACCCTGCATCCTCTTGGCATCCTCCTCACTGCTAACACTGCCACCCAGCTTCGTGTCATCCGCAAACTTGGAGATGCTGCATTTAATTCCCTCATCCAAGTCATTAATATATATTGTAAACAACTGGGGTCCCAGCACTGAGCCTTGCGGTACCCCACTAGTCACCGCCTGCCATTCTGAAAAGGTCCCGTTTATTCTTTGCTTCCTGTCTGCTAACCAATTCTCCACCCACACCAATACCTTACCCCCAATACCGTGTGCTTTAAGTTTGCACACTAATCTCCTGTGTGGGACCTTGTCAAAAGCCTTTTGAAAATCCAAATATACCACATCCACTGGTTCTCCCCTATCCACTCTACTAGTTACATCCTCAAAAAATTCTATGAGATTCGTCAGACATGATTTTCCTTTCACAAATCCATGCTGACTTTGTCCGATCATTTCACCGCTTTCCAAATGTGCTGTTATCACATCCTTGATAACTGACTCCAGCAGTTTCCCCACCACCGACGTTAGGCTAACCGGTCTATAATTCCCCGGTTTCTCTCTCCCTCCTTTTTTAAAAAGTGGGGTTACATTAGCCACCCTCCAATCCTCAGGAACTAGTCCAGAATCTAACGAGTTTTGAAAAATTATCACTAATGCATCCACTATTTCTTGGGCTACTTCTTTAAGCACTCTAGGATGCAGACCATCTGGCCCTGGGGATTTATCTGCCTTCAATCCCTTCAATTTACCTAACACCACTTCCCTACTAACATGTATTTCGCTCAGTTCCTCCATCCCACTGGACCCTCTGTCCCTTACTATTTCTGGAAGATTATTTATGTCCTCCTTAGTGAAGACAGAACCAAAGTAACTATTCAATTGGTCTTCCATGTCCTTGCTCCCCATAATCAATTCACCTGTTTCTGTCTGCAGGGGACCTACATTTGTCTTTACCAGTCTTTTCCTTTTTACATATCTATAAAAGCTTTTACAGTCCGTTTTTATGTTCCCTGCCGGTTTTCTCTCATAATCTTTTTTCCCCTTCCTAATTAAGCCCTTTGTCCTCCTCTGCTGAACTCTGAATTTCTCCCAGTCCTCAGGTGAGCCGCTTTCTCTGGCTAATTTGTATGCTTCTTCTTTGGAATTGATACTATCCCTAATTTCTCTTGTCAGCCACGGGTGCACTACCTTCCTTGATTTATTCTTTTGCCAAACTGGGATGAACAATTGTTGTAGTTCACCCATGCAACCTTTAAATGCTTGCCATTGCATATCCACCGTCAATCCTTTAAGTGTCATTTGCCAGTCTATCTTAGCTAATTCACGTCTCATACCTTCAAAGTTACCCCTCTTTAAGTTCAGAACCTTTGTTTCTGAATTAACTATCTCACTCTCCATCTTAATGAAGAATTCCACCATATTATGGTCACTCTTACCCAAGGGGCCTCTCACGACAAGATCGCTAATTAACCCTTCCTCATTGCTCAAAACCCAGTCCAGAATAGCCTGCTCTCTAGTTGGTTCCTCGACATGTTGGTTCAAAAAACCATCCCGTATACATTCCAAGAAATCCTCTTCCTCAGCACCTTTACCAATTTGGTTCACCCAGTCTACATGTAGATTGAAGTCACCCATTATAACTGCTGTTCCTTTATTGCACACATTTCTAATTTCCTGTTTAATACCATCTCCGACCTCACTACTACTGTTAGGTGGCCTGTACACAACTCCCACCAGCGTCTTCTGCCCCTTGGTGTTACGCAGCTCTACCCATATCGATTCCACATCTTCCCGGCTTATGTCCTTCCTTTCTATTGCGTTAATCTCTTCTTTAACCAGCAACGCCACCCCACCTCCCCTTCCTTCATGTCTATCCCTCCTGAATATTGAATATCCCTGAACGTTGTGCTCCCATCCCTGGTCACCCTGGAGCCATGTCTCTGTGATCCCAACTATATCATAATCATTAATAACAATCTACACTTTCAATTCATCCACCTTATTACGAATGCTCCTTGCATTGACACATAAAGCCTTCAGGCGCTCTTTTACAACTCTCTTAGCCCTTATACAATTATGTTGAAAAGTGGCCCTTTTTAATGCTTGCCCTGGATTTGTCGGCCTGCCACTTTTACTTTTCTCCTTAGTACTTTTTGCTTCTACCCTCACTTTACACGCCTCTGTCTCTCTGCACTGGTTCCCATCCCTCTGTTGTGAACTAACCTCCTCACGCCTAGTCTCTTTAATTTGATTCCCACCCCCCAACCATTCTAGTTTACAGTCACCTCAGTAGCCCCCGCTAATCTCCCTGCCAGGATATTGGTCCCCCTAGGATTCAAGTGTAACCCGTCCTTTTTGTACAGGTCACGCCTGCGCCAAAAGAGGTCCCAATGATCCAAAAACTTGAATCCCTGCCCCCTGCTCCAATCCCTCAGCCACGCATTTATCCTCCACCTCATCGCATTCCTACTCTCACTGTCGGAAAGGGAAGGGAGGTGTAGGAAATGGACTAGGTAAATTTGAGGGCAGGGCGGAAATTGGAGGCAAAGTTGATAAAGTTGACGAGCTCAGCATGGGTGCAGGAAGCAGTACCAACACAGTTGGGGATGTAGCGTAGGAGAAATTGAGGAGTGTAGGCTTGGAACATTAATGATTCCCACAGCTACCTGGACTTTGCTGAGCACCTTCACACCATCTGCCAGAAAAAGCTGGATCTCCCAGTGGTCACCCATTTCAATTATATTTCCCGTTCCCATTCCGACATGTCAGTTCATAGCCTCCTCTACTGTCGTGATGAGGCCACACTCAGGTTGGAGTAACAACACCTTATATTCCATCTGGGTAGCCCCCAACCTAATGGCATGAACTTCGATTTCTTGAACACTTTTCCGATGATGCTGCCTAGCCGGTTGCATTCCACCAGCATTTTGTGTGTGTTACCGAGGACCACTGGGGTTTGCCAGTGAGGAAGTCAAGTGTCCAGTTGCAGAAGGAAGTACATAGGCCCAGGTCTTGAAACTGATGATGCATTTGGATGGGCTGACTGAGCTACAGTCAGATGGCAGTCTGATGTCTGAAATTCCTATTGTCCAGTTGGCCCAGAGCAGAATGAAGAGACAGAGAAACCGCATCTGCCATTGACCTGCTGTGGCAGTAAGCAAATTGAAGTGGATCCGGATCATCACTGAGGCAGCAACACACAACTACAGTCCTTCCTGTGTCTCTATCACTTAGGCAGGAGGTGATTTGCACCGTAACCAACCTTTTGAAGCCCTACTTTAGTGCTACCAGACAGTAGTAATTGAGACTGGTCACCAGGCTCTTATTGGGCACTTTTTGAAGCAGTTGGGAATCTCTGACTACAGAAGCAAAGGGCTATGTGTCATCTGTAACTTTTTAAAATCTAGGTAGCACCAAAAGCTTAAAGATGATATTCCCTGCAGTGTTTGGCAAAACAACATACATAAATAATTGTCAATGCTTAACATTATTTAAATTTTGACAATTAAAAAAAATCTTCAGTCTAAAAGTAGTTAAAATTTCTATTCATTTTGTATTTTCACCTGGCATTTTGCTTTGCTTAACTTCTTGCATCAGCTTAAGAGAGAAGGATATTTTTCCAATGTGATTTGGCATGAAATTTCCAGGGTACTAATGAGAAGTTATTTAATAATTATGGGACTATCACTGAGTAGACTCCTGGTCCTAATACTTTGAGGTCAGGCATCACAGGGCAGACGGTATGGACATACTCCAAATCTGAAGATCCCATTACAGTCTGCCTGGTATGGAGACGTTAATGGTTTTGATGATGGTGGGAAATGAGGCAAGGGGTATAGATCTCTGCCAACTTAAATCCCACCATCATTAGTCATAGCTGACCTACCTCTGAGTGATGCATGTAAAAGAGGAACAGTATACCGTATTTTCTAAACCGCCTCCTAGACACCGCCTTAAAAGCAAATGTGGATTTAAAGGGATAAGCCAACACTTTAACATATGCCATTGAAATCCTTTTGGTATTGCATTTTACTCCAGTGTTTGATTGTCACACCTTCCATCAAAGTGTTTGCTGATTAGCTGTAATTTTCTGTCACTTTTTTGTCACAGTGTTTTTATTGAGGAATTACTTGTATCTTCTTGGAAGAAGTAGAAGACATAATAAGGAAGATGTGGGTTGTCAAGACCTCATTTCAGATGTAAGGCATTCACTCGCCCTTGCCTTCATAGGCAGGACTCCTCAGATCTGTATTTAACTGAGGAGCTGTGATCTTGCCTTTCGAAGGAAGCTATCCCATCGTGTCCTGTGCTTCTTCGTCAATACTGCTCTGCCCGTGGCTGCTCAGATTCCTTCAACCATATGAGAATTATCACACTGGACTAATAATACATGTCTTAAAATCATAGCATGGTGAATCCTGAGCACCTGAAGTGCCTCAACATAACAGGAACTGAATCAAGCACAGAAACAGGCCCTTTGGCCCATCGAAACCATGACAGCCATCATCTACCCTTTTACAGTAATCCCATATCGATTCAATTTTTAAAAAATGTTTCCTCATTCTGATCATTTCTGCCTGACCATGTCACTCACCTACACACCAGGGGCATTTTACATTGACCAACTAAACAACTGACCTACAAATCTTTGTGATGTTGGAGGAAACTGGAGCACCTGGGAAAAATCGCTGCAGTCACAGGGAGAACATGCAAACTTCACACTGACAGCACCCAAGGTCAGGGTTGAATCTGAGTCTCTGGCACTGTGAGGCAACGGTTCTACAAGTTCATTGCATGGCATGTACAACCTCGCTTCAGTATGATACACCTTTAAGATATTGCACAGTTGTTCAAGGCTCCTTCACCTTGTCTCTTAAAAACAACGTATCATTTACTGGGATTTATCAAATATCATTTATCAAAGGATCATTTACTGGGATCCAGCTAGACGACGGTCTGTGGATATGTCTTTCAGTAGGTTTACTTTTCACTTCTGCATACAGATGTCACCCAAGAGTCTAACAAAAATAAAATAAGGAGGCTCCTTGCTGTGATATGAACAAGAAGATCTAGTGGGACCAGAGCAATGATGGATCTGCACCAATTGCCTCACTTATGGACAGGTATTGATGAGTTCTCCAGAAGTTTATCTGGTCTTTCAGCTCCCAAAGTGTAAAAAGAGTTACAAAGAAATACTGCAAGTTCTGGTGTATATAAGAAAGACTGGCAGGGATCCTGAAAAGTGGATCAGTAACAAAAAGGCCAAATTTCAAAGCCAATAGATTGGGAGGAATCCACATTGTAGCAATTAAAGAAAGTTGCATCGGCTAGCTTGAAGGTATTAAGCTCTTGGATTTTCACAGAGGAACTTCATTCTGCCATGTGCCAGCTGGTTTCAAGTTTTCTCATTTAGCTGTCATTGGTTTAATAAGTGAAGCAAATCTATTTCCAGACAAGAGAAGCTCAACACTGAACTTGTACAGGACTTGTGTGAAACAGTATAATTATTTTTTATCCTCGTATGGACTCCTTCTGCAGAAAATGAGCCAACATCAGAGAGCAAAGTCTTGATTTTCTTGTAACTCTACCTTGTACAAAGGAAGTGCCTTTCAAGGCCAATAGGCCCTCAATCTCAGCCTATCTGTACTTTTAGATTGGTGCTGTACAAAGTATGTTCAGACTGTCTGAAGATTTTGATTGGCTCATTTGATATTCTTCACAACTTGAATCTTCAATATCTCTAGCTGAAGGAAACATTTGATAGCTTCCCCTTTTTAACGAAGACCAAGATGTAGTTCTTGGTTTCAGCACTTGTGTCAACACAATATTTTCTAACAATTAGGTTCTGCACCAAACTGGTAAAATTATTTCTCGGTTTGATTCACAGTATGTGTAAATGCTTCAATCACAAACCTGTCAGACTGCAACATACTGCATTCACCAACATGAGCGTTGCTAGTCGGTCAACTTCCACCAATTTTGTTGAAACCGTAGTGGCATAGAGAAAAGTTTTAAGCCAAAATGATGGTCAGATAAATAGAACATCAAAGAATTAACATTTTCATTGCAATATAAGGGAAACAGAGTTTTACAATAGATCACTTAATTGTAACTTTTTCTTTATTTTTCAATTAAAGTGGCCAATTACCATTCACTTGTCATTTCATGGTGCCTGGACAAGAAGCAGTGGAAGCCCTATTTTGTTTGGCTGGTCCTTTTCCTTTACTGACTTCGTCTTCTATTTTATGTCTCCTACCAGGAAGGAAGTCCAGTCCACACGAAAACCACTTCTTTGTAAAGAATATATCAGGTAGATCTGCCACCATTTATTAATGAAGGAACTCCTCTTGGCCTACTAGATTCCCATTGCTGAATGCTTTCTTCAAACACTTTGGCTTTAATTTTCCTTCCAGTAATTGTTAAACTTATAATTCATTTTATTTCATTCAGTCCAAAACATTTCTTTCTCTTTCATTAAATTCATTAATGGGATGAGGGCCTTGCTGGAAAGGTTGATGTTTAATGCCTTTCCTGAGTGCCCTGAGAATATGGACAGTGGAGGCAGCCTCGCAGTGGTACAGTCTATGTGGTATTCTTTGCAGTGGTTTGATACAGCTGGGTGTTTGATAGGCCACATCAGAGAAGAATTAAGTCAACCAGTTTGGTGTGGGATTGGAGTCCCAAGTAGTTCAGACCAGGTAAGGATGGAAGGTTTCTTCCCTCAATTATATTAAAAGGCTGAGTGGGTTTATTGTCACATTTACTAATGCCAGATTTTTTTAAACTTCAGAAATAAAATCAAAAATTGCTGGAAACGTTCAGCAGTTATGGAGTAAAAGCTTAAAACGTTAGCCATGTTTCTTTCTCCACAAATGTTGCCCAACCTGGCAAGTATCTCCAGCACTTTTTGATATTTTTTTTGTACCAGAACTTGCAATTTTTACTTTTGTTTTTCTAACTTCAGGTTTGTTGAACCATTCAAATTTTCAAAGCACTTTTGTGAGCTTTGATTCCATGGTCTCTGGACTATTAGTCCAGTAACCCCATCACTACACTAATAAGTCAAAGACTTAATTGCTTTCATTGTGATGATTATAGGAGCATTTTTGCTTCATGCACTCCTTGCCTCTCTTGGGTCTGTACAGATTTCCAGAAACCATCTGCTCCCATTATCAATAGGCCAGTATTAGGAAATTCTACTGCTTTCTTATATTTCCCAGAAGCTTTAATTATGATGACAAATAATGCAAATTTACTTTTTTCTCCTGATTATGGAAGTTTAAAGAGGAATCTGATCAAGACGTTGAAATAATTTAATTGAATAACTGGATATTCTTTTTGTGGGGGAAATCAAGAAATAAAGGGCCATCAGCTTAAAATTATCTTGCAACATTCAAGAGATAACTTATTCATATACAGAAGAAACCTAGCACTTCCTTCCTTTAAAAGGTGATCACTATTGCAACAAACAGAACCTTTGCAATAGGGAAAGAGACATTTCTATAAAACAGGATAATAGTGACATGTGGAAGATTAATGGAGTGAAGAAGGTCAGCCTCAATCCAATGAAGTGGCAAAATAGGCTTGAGTGTCAGAATCACTTATTCTTTTCATAATGTTCTATACTGTGGACATAAAGCATATTTAATAAATGAGAAATAAAGTCGTGAATATTCTGGGGGAGAAAAAACTCAGGCCTGCATTACTCATATTATAAGGAGGTCATGTTCAATGACGAAGTATTACCACTACTGTTCGAGATGTTTACTTTACTGGCACTCATTGATTGTTTATTTCTGTGAAAGATCCACTATATAAAGCCATTGATTTAAAACTTGTAGCAGGGTGAAACAAAACAGAGTGCTGGAATTGTTGAGAAAGTTAAGCAGCGTCACTCAGAGGAAAAACCGTTGCCTTTTTAAAAAATAATTGTTACCTTGGCAACTTGCTTCTGCAACTTCCTCCCTTCGTTCTCTGCGCTCTCTGCCTCTTTGCAACGTCACTTTTTCAGTTCTGACGAGGGATCCTTGATTACAAATATCACCTCTGCCTCTGCCCACTGGTATTGCCTGATGTGTCGTCCATTTCCAGTGATCCCTGCACTTCGTTTCAGATTTCCACCATATGCATTCCACTTTGCTCCAAATTCCTGTGATAGTAGTTACGTTAACAGGAGAAGAATCTTAAACCAAGATAAAAGTTAGGGCTCATTTATGTGATATGCCATCAACAACAGGAATTCTGCAGATGCTGGAAATTCAAGCAACACACATCAGAGTTACTGGTGAACGCAGCGGGCCAGGCAGCATCTCTAGGAAGAGGTACAGTCGACATTTCAGGCCAAGACCCTTCGTCAGGACTAACTGAAGGAAGAGTGAGTAAGGGATTTGAAAGTTGGAGGGGGAGGGGGAGATCCAAAATGATAGGAGATAACAGGAGGGGGAGGGATGGAGCCAAGAGCTGGACAGGTGATTGGCAAAGGGGATATGAGAGGATCATGGGACAGGAGGCCCGGGGAGAAAGACAATTCTCGCAATTCCTCTGTCTCCGCCGCATCTGCTCTCAGGATGAGGCTTTTCATTCCAGGACAAGGGAGATGTCCTCCTTTTTTAAAGAAGGGGGCTTCCCTTCCTCCACCATCAACTCTGCTCTCAAACGCATCTCCCCCACTTCACGCACATCTGCTCTCACTCCATCCTCCCGCCACCCCACTAGGAATAGGGTTCCCCTGGTCCTCACCTACCACCCCACCAGCCTCCGGGTCCAACATATTATTCTCTGTAACTTCCGCCACCTCCAACGGGATCCCACCACTAAGCACATCTTTCCCTCTCCCCCCCCCCCGCTTTCCGCAGGGATCGCTCCTTACGCGACTCCCTTGTCCATTCATTCCCCCCCCCATCCCTCCCCACTGATCTCCCTCCTGGCACTTATCCTTGTAAGCGGAACAAGTGCTACACATGCCCTTACACTTCCTCCCTTACCACCATTCAGGGTCCCAAACAGTCCTTCCAGGTGAGGCAACACTTCACCTGTGAGTCGGCTGGGGTGATGTACTGCGTCCGGTGCTCCCGATGTGGCCTTCTATATATTGGCGAGACCTGATGCAGACTGGGAGACTGCTTTGCTGAACACCTACACTCTGTCCACCAGAGAAACCAGGATCTCCCAGTGGCCACACATTTTAATTCCACATCCCATTCCAATTCTGACATGTCTATCCACGGCCTCTTCTACTGTAAAGATGAAGAGGCCACACTCAGGTTGGAGGAACAACACCTTATATTCCGTCTGGGTAGCCTCCAACCTGATGGCATGAACATTGACTTCTCTAACTTCCGCTAATGCCCCACCTCCCCCTCGTACCCCATCTGTTATTTATTTTTATACACACATTCTTTCTCCCACTCTCCTTTTTCTCCCTCTGTCCCTCTGACTATACCCCTTGCCCATCCTCTGGGTTCTTCCCCCCCCCTTGTCTTTCTCCCCGGGCCTCCTGTCCCATGATCCTCTCATATCCCCTTTTGCCAATCACCTGTCCAGCTCTTGGCTCCATCCCTCCCCCTCCTGTCTTCTCCTGTCATTTTGGATATCCTCCTCCCCCTCCCACTTTCAAATCTCTTACTAACTTCCTTCAGTTAGTCCTGATGAAGAGTCTCGGCCTGAAATGTCGACTGTACCTCTTCCTAGAGATGCTGCCTGGCCTGCTGCGTTCACCAGCAACTTTGATGTGGTATGCCATGTTCGTATTTGTTAATTGAATTGATCTTGAATAACAGTTGAGTGTCAATCTGACTCAATTTGTGGACCCCTTGCCTTAAGATCAAAAGCCCTACTATCAGAGAAGTAGAGTTAATAGATACAAGGGAAAGATAGATACCTGTAATCTGGTTTGAATTGGCTTGTAATGCTGTTTGGTGTTGAGCTTATGTTGCATTGTTTCTGGTGCTGCACTTTGTGCTAACTGTTAGACCACTGTTCTGAGTGCCTGTGTCAGGTGATATGGGAAACATTTCTTGGTTTTCTTTCTCCTTTCATATAATAACAATTATATCCAAAATATCTAATCGTTCATGTAAAGCTATTTTTAACATTCCCTTTAGAGCATACTTTGTGAAGAATTGAAAATGACAGGGTTGAAACTATCTTGTTTATTGCAGCTCTGGAGAAACCATTTCATAGCTTCTTACTCTTTATCATCTGTCTATTTAAGACTCCTTGCACAAACATCTACTCCAGTATTTACCATAATTTGGGCTCAATATCAATTTGTGAATGCATTGGTGTCGGAACTGGCAGGCTGGGTGTTTAAATTCATTGAACTGACAGTGTATTTGGAAGTCACCTTCAATTCAATGAGTTAAGCATTTAACCATACACACAGGGAAGTGTGCAAGCCATGCCCTGTGGGAGAAGCAAATTGCCATTTGAACTATGTTACTCCCTCAATTGGAGGGATAATACGAGGACTTTGAAAGTCTAACTGGGGTCATAAAGCTTTTTGCAACTTTCCAGTAAAACATGTCTGGTTCACAATGCCAAGGTTTAGGCCTCCTGAGTGACATTGTGAAGTACACAGCTAACCTTAAAAAGCTGAGAGGCAAAAGTGATAACTTTGCAGCTGAGATCCAAACCTTGGTGATGATGGTGCATGAACTGCACTCTCTGCTTCCCAACGATCACACTGAGTATAAGGGCTGCCCAAAATGGAAAAAAAGATCACAAGGAGCAATTGCAGGTGCACCAGAGTCAGAAGGAGGCTCATTGCATACCTGCAGCTACAATGGGAGCTGGGGTGAGCCACCGGAAATATACAGCTGGCAGATGGACATATCAACTCAACCAGGTGCTACCACAGAGAATAAACTTCCATGTTGTAATTAAGTATCAGAGCCTCAGAAGGTTGATAGTTTCATCTTCTAGTATAATGTTTGCTGTGAAGTCCTTATCATATCCAGTTTATTGATGGATGCCAACTGCTCTCATATTTCCCTTGGCATCTTCCATGCCTCAACAGAGACAATTGCAGCATCCCTTGGCCGTGAGCCCACATATGAGTAAAGCAGGTTATCAATGACTTGTTTTCCAGGGCTGGAGATCGAATGAGTCCAATTAAGCATCTGCTCTGGCTTACAACTCCAGGTGTGGGCAGTCACCATGTGTCACCTACAACCTTCTCATCCAAGCTACTCTGACACCATCTGTAATCCTCAAGTTTTCCACTATTTTTTGTTGTATTATATGCCCTTTCTTTTGCTTTTATGCTGTCCTTGATTTCCCTGGTCGATCATGGTTGCCTCATCCTTCCTTTAGAATACATCTTCTTCTTTGGGATGAATCTATCCTGCGCCTTCCAAATTGTTCACAGAAATTCCAGCCAATGCTGTTCTGCCATCATCTCTGTGAGGTCCACTCTCATGTCTCTGTAATTGCTTTACTATTTGAATTGATGGCTTTGTGGCCAAGTTTGTGAATAATACAAAGATAGGTGGAGAGGCAGGTAATGTTGAAGGAACAGGGAGTCTGCAGAAAGACGTGTTGGTTGAGTCAGCAGTAAGGAAGGTAAATGCAATGTTAATGTTCATTTCGAGAGGACTGGAACATAAAAGCAAGGATGTAATGCTAAGGCTTCAGCTTATACTTGGGGTATAGTGAGCAGTTTTGAGCACCTTATCTAAGAACAGATGTGCTGGCACTGGAGAGGGTCCAAAGAAGGTTCATGAGAATGATCTCCAGGATGAAAGGATCAATATATGAAGAGTGTTTAAGGTTCTGAGCCTGCATTCACTGGATTTGAGAAGGATATGGGAGGAACTTATTAAAACCTAATGAATATTGAAAGGACATGGAAAGGATGTTTCCAGCAACATTCACTAAATGCTGGAGGAACTCAACAAGTCAGGCAGCATCTATGGAAGGGAATAAACAGTTGACATTCTTTTAGCTGAGACCCTTCATTTGTCCGAAGTCTTGGCTAGCCCAACATCTCTGTATAACTCAGGCTTTTGAGTCCTGGCAGCATTCTTATAAAACCTCTCTGCTCTCTTTCCAAATTAATGATGTCTTTCCTATAACTGTACTCAAGTAAAACTGTACTCTGTACTCCAACTGTAACATAAAATATCAACTCCTATACTCAGTCCCCTGACTGATGAAAGCCAATGTGCCAAATGCTTTCTTTGTCACCTTGTCTACTTGTGCTGCTCTTGTTAGTGAACCATGTACTTGGTACTCAGGTCATTCTGTTCCACAACACTCCCCAGGGTCCACAGAATAAACAGCAGCCACAATGTAGGATATAATTACAATGGAAAATAGAAAAGGCATTTAATAAAGGCAACATTATGATAGTCATGGAGGATTTCAATATGCAGATAGATTGGGAAAGTCACATTGGTTCTGGATCCTAAGAGAGGGAATTTGTAGAATGCTTATGAGATTTTTGTTTTAGAACAGCTTGTGGTTGAACCCACTAGTGGAAAGGCAGTTATGGACTGGGTGTTCTGTAAAGAACCGCATTTGATTAGGGAGCTTAAGGTAAAGGAACCTTTAGGAAGCAGTGATCATACTTTGATAGAATTCACCCTGCAGTGTGAGATGGAAAACATAAAGTTAGATGTATCAGTATTACAGTGGAGTAGAAGGAATTACAGAGACATGAGAGAGGAACTGGCCAAAGTTGATTGGAAGGGGACACTATCAAGGATGACGGCAGAACGGCAATGGCTGGAGTTTCTGATAGCAATTCAAAAGGTTCAGAATAGACACATCCCAAAGATGAAGATGTATTTTAAGGCAAGGATGAGGCAACCTCAGCTGACAAGGGAAGTCAAAGATAGCATAAAAGTGACAGTGAGGGCATGTAATATAGCAAATGTTAGCGAGAAGTTAAAGGATTGGGAAGTTTTTTAAACAGAAGGTAACTAAAAAAACCATAAGGAGAGAAAAGACAAAATATAAAGGTAAGCTAGCTGATAATATAAGAGGGGATACCGAAACCATTTTCAGATATATAAAGAGCAAGAGAGAGGTGAGAGTGGATATTAGACCTCTGGAAAATGATAAAAGAGGGGTAGTAATGGGGAAGAAAGAAATGGCAGATGAACTCAATAAATATTTTGTGTCAATCTTCACTGAAGAAGACACCAACAGTATGTCAGAAATTTGAGAGTGTCAGGGGGCAGAAGTGTAGATGCTACTACAAGGAGTAGATGCTTGGGAAACTGAAAGGTCTGAAGATACAGTAGATATGTGACCTGGACCTGATTACTCAGTGTGTCAAAGGTTACAAGGAGAAGACAGGAGAAGAGAGTTGAGAGGGGTAATAATTCAGCCATGATGAAATGGCAGGGCAGACTTGATGGGCTGAGTGGCCTAATTCTGCTCCTATGTCTTATAGTCTTATGGTCTACCTTGGTTTGACTTCCCAAATTGCAACACTTTTCACTTATCCAAATTGGAAACCATTTGCCAGTCTTTGGTCCACTTACCTAGTAGGTCAAGATCCTTCTGTTATTTCTGATAACTTTTTCACTGTCTATGATGCTGCCTTTCTTAGTATCATCTGCAGATTTACTAACCACACCTTGTATATTCATATCCAAATCATTTATATAAATAATGAACAAAAGATGTCCCAGCACCAAACCCCTTGGCATACCATTAGACACCAGCCTTCACTCATAGAAACAATCTTTGACCTCTGTGCTTTATACTATCAAGTCAATTATGAATCCAATTTATGATCTCCCTATGGATCAAATGCAATCTAACCTTACAGATTAGCCTGCCCATTTGGGACCTTGTCAAAAGCTTTGCTAAATTCCATATAGGCAACGTCCACATGGCAAACACTTCTTAATAACTTTGGGTAACTTGTGTTCTTATGAGAACAGTCACTCGGAAGGGCGATTGGGTATCTGAGCAACATGCAATACACTGGAATGGTATTGCATGTTGCTCTGATACCTATGATTTTCTGATCATTCATTTTTATGGCAGAAAATTTGAGAAGTGTCCTCACACTTTGCTTGTACATGTTAACTGTGGGAGAAAGCTGTGGATATAGCTTCTTCTGTTAAGTTTTATCCATTGGAGAAATGTTCACTATTTTTTACCATTTACTGGTAACAAATATCTAGGGCAGATTTCATAAAATAGTTGTGTTTATGTAGCACTTTTGAGACCTTCAGGACATCCATAGACCTTCAAAGTCAGTGAATTGTTCTTTGTAGATAACTATTGCAGCTAGCTAGTTTTCAACAAGGTAGAATAAATAGGCTAAATAAATGATTGATCTGTTTTGGTGAGCATCTAACATCATCCATCACATCAGCAGAAATCCCCCACCTTCGATTATTATCATGGGATCATTTGCATTCCTCTGTTATTGTGTTTATTGTTCCATCCCACACTCAAGGATCACCATTCGGCATTGGACGGTCAGTGAGGGCTGTGTGGCCCTTAGTTCAACACTTTTGACAATATAAAGCATCTTCACTGCTGCACTGTCTACCAGAATCTTTGCTCAAGTCAGAACTCTAGAATGAACTTATGTCCAAGTGATTCTGAAGTAAATGCTGTGACTGGGTGTCAGTCTTGCACTTGGTTGAAAAAAAAATCATTTTGAGTTTAGTTCATGTTTCAACCAAGAAACTAATAAGAGTTTACATGATTCATAAGATTTGTAAACAAGACTGACTTAAGCTGATAACATTAAACAATTTATTCAGAAGCAAATGATCTCCTGAACTCTTTTAAACACCTTTGCTGATATTTTGGAATCAAAAGATATGTTTGCCCCCTTGACTTTTTCAGAGAAGGGGAAAGATATCTTTTGATGCCAAAATCCAACTTTGCACTATTCAATTTCTCTCCGGAAACAAATTTTCACTAATTCCGTTGTCCTGGCTAATCAGCAGTCTGCAATGAAAACAGATTTGCCTTGTAATGATTTTCAGGGTAGTGAATCTGTTCCCTGTTGAAAGGAAGGTACATATAACAGTAATTAATGACGAGTTGAAAGTAAGTTGGTACTGGCTGGTATGGTGCTAATTTGCTCAGTACTAATGGGCTATAACTGTAACATTATTGATATGACTCTGATGGTAAGTTGTATATTTTCATTGCTGAACTAATGGCATTTACAATCAGAGCTGAAGTCAGAGTAAGAAAACATTTTGTCACCGTTAGCTGATATAAAAGTCTCCTTCCACCTTACTGTTATTCTTTTAAATAATGATGAAGAAATATAGTTGTGACCAGTGACAAAATTACATTCTGCTTCCACATTGCTACACTCATTTCTTTGTCTTAAATTCTTAGGTTGAAACAACTCCTACAACTCCCCAGTTTGTTGATCGCAATATTTACCAATGGGATGTAAACGGTACGGGAAAGCTGGTGAGAATTAAAGGAATAATTGGCCAGTCTCGCACAGCTCAGTGTACTGACTACACCACCATCAGGCAAGAGATCCAATTATTGCAAAATACACACGCCACTCACTTCCAATTCTCCCTCAACTGGACACTGCTCCTTCCTAGTGGTGACTCGACGCAAGTCATCAGAGCAAACCTTCGCTATTACAAATGCTATGTCAGTGAGCTTCTGCGGGCAAATGTTACTCCAGTCATTGTGTTGTACCATCCCACCCTCGAGCATCAGACTCTCCCTTCAGTATTAAAGGCCAATGGAGGCTGGATGAATCCGGCAACTGTTAAGGCTTTTGTGGAATATGCCAGATTTTGTTTTAGGCAGCTGGGAGATAAGGTGAAATTCTGGATAACTATGTGTGAGCCAAATGGCATAAAGCACCTGGAAGGATATAAAACAAACTTCTCTATTATAGGCCACAACTTAATCAAAGCTCATGCTCTAGTCTGGCATCTCTACAACAAAGAGTTTCGCAAAGCACAAAATGGACAGGTCTCTGTTTCTCTTCATGCTGATTGGGTTGACCCTGCTGATCCTTTCTCCAGAGACGACATAGAAGCAGCTGCCAGGACTTTAGAGTTTGACATCGGCTGGTTTGCAGAACCCATTTTTGGTAATGGTGATTACCCTTTCATCATGCGTGACTGGCAGAGTCAAAGACAAAACATTGCATGGCGTAATTCTTATCTGCCCCACTTCACCAGTGAAGAGAAAGAACTGATACGAGGCTCCATTGATTTTGTGGCACTGAATCACTACACAACTCACATGGTGCATCTGGAAGGAAGCACTGAAGTTCTGGATGACACCGAGCTCAAAGTGCAATACTTGAAGGACACTACATGGCTGTCTTCACCAGACGGAAGAGCAGTTGTACCGTGGGGTTTACGTAAATTATTAAGATGGATAAAGTCAAAATATGGCAATATTCCCATCTATATCACATCCAATGGAATTGATGATGACTCACCCTCCAAGGACAAATTACGAGTTTACTACATTCAGAGTTACATTAATGAAGCTTTGAAAGGTAAGTCATTTTTAATCTGCCAGAGTGGAAAATGATTAAATTAAATGCCATCTTTATCCTTGTCCATGATAGAACTTTTATCTTACCACAGAACATAAGAAATAAAAGTAGGGTTACACCATTTGGACTTTAAACACAAGACATTCTGCAGAGGCTGGAACACCAAAGCAACGTACACAAAATACTGGGTGAACTCAGCAGTTCAGGCAACATCCATCAAAATGAACGAACAGTCAATGTTTCAGGCCAAGACCCTTTATTAGGACAACAAACAGATAACTTAAACTTTAAAGCTTGCACTGTCATCACAAGGCAATGGCTGATTGTCAAACTTAATTCCATTTTAAAGCCCAACAACATTACACTTTGACTCTTTAAAGCCAAAGTCTATTAATTTCTTTTTGAGTGGTTTCGGTAATTGATGCTCCTAACCCTTCAGTTTGGAGAATTCCTAAAGGTCCACCTTCCCCCACATGAAGAATGTTCAGTATGAAAAGGCCTACCCTTTATTCTGAGACTCTGACTCTTGCTTCAAAGCTCCTCAGCCTGGGGAAACATACACCCTGCATCTATCCTGTTGTGAAGACTTCTGAAAACTCCAATAAATTCAGATCTCATTCTTCTAAACTGTAGGGAGTACAGGCCTGGTGTTCTCAATCTCTCTTCATACAATGTGCCAGTCAGTTCTGGAAACAGTCTAAAGAATCTTCGCTGCCCACCTTCTATCGCATGTGTATCAATTTTTAGGTACAGTATCACCAAGGCCTTATTAACACTGCAATAAATTTTCTTACTGTTATAATAAAACCCCTTTATAATAAACACTAAAATATTTGTCTTTCTAAGGACACCCGTTCATTTGAACATAAATATTATCCTAACCCTCACTGTTTATAAGAAACCTTTGTTTTTTTGGTTTGTGTTTCAAAGTACAAAATATCTATGTTAACTTGCAAACACCATATTCTTGCCCACTCATTCAGTTTGTCTACATTTCCTTGAAGTCACTTTGTTTCTTCTTCTCCTCTTGCAAACACATCCAGTTTTATATCATCAGCAAACTTATAAAAATACTGTTTGGTCCTCTCTGCTAAATAATTGATTTGGATCCTGAAAAGCTGGGCCTAAGGGTTAACTGTGGTGTCCCATTAGGCACAATCTACATCTCTGAGAAGAATCCGTTTGCACCCATTTTATGCTTCCTGTCCAATAGTAGATTCTCAATTGATAGCAATACACTAACCATACATTCTGAATTTGTTTTCCGCGTGAGATCTTAAAAAAAGCCTCCTGATAATCCAAATTTATCACAACCACTGGTTTACCCATTGTTAATCTACTAGTCACATTCTCAAAGAAATCCAATAGCTTAAACATAACTTTTCCTTGAAGAAGGATCTAGTGCTTATTTTTCCTTCATAAACTCTATTGAATCCTATTAATCTTTTCAAGATTTCTTCTGTCTTTCATTGTAGATTGCACATTTACCACACTACTGATGTTAGACTGACAGGTCTGGAGTTCCCTGTTTCTTTTCTCCTTGTTTTTTTTTAAATGTTAATGACACATTTGTCCGAATCCAGATCACAGGAACAATACATAACCTATAGAATCTTGTAAAATGATAACCAGGGCTTTTACTGTATCTATGGCAACCATTTTCAAAACTCTGAGGTATCAATCAACCGGTCCATGGGACTTATAGTCATTTTTTGTCTGACCAACATCTCTAGTAATATTTAACAGTATTCATTTCCCTCAGCTCTTCATTTTTGCTTGATCCTTGATTTTCTGGTAATTCCTTCTATAAAGATAGATACAAAATAATTTCTCTGCATTTCTTTATCCTCATTATAAATTACCCCATTTCTATCAGTCTGATCTTATGTTTCTTATAAGTTTATGCTCATATTCTCTCTTATCTTCATTTATCAATTTCTTATTCATTCAAAGTTCAGTTATAAAATGCTCCTGATCCTCGGGTCTACTACTATTTGTCAACTTTATAAAACTTTTCCTTGGATCTTTATATCATCTTTAAGTTATCCTCTCAGCCACAATTGTGCCTTAAGTAAATATCTTTTTCCTGCAAATTGTGTATTGTTTCTTTAAATACCAGTGATTGCCTACCATTCTTTAGTTTCCCAATCTACAACATCATCACCGTCATCATCAGGTGCCATGCCCAGTTTGACCTTTGACTGCCATGGCCCACACACTCCTGTTTCGGGTCAAGTGGATCAACTCATTGGTATCCATTTCCAGTTCTCTGGCTGCTGTCTCCATCATCATTTGTCTTTGTCTTCTTCTTGCTTTCTTCCGTTCACTCTTTCCCATAATTACCGTGCATTCTAACTCCTCTTTCCTAATCACATGTCCAATGAAGTTACGTTGCCTTTTCATGATCTCATACATTATATCTCTTTTTGTGTTTCCTCCGTTCTTGACATCTTCATTAGATATTTGTTTCATCCATGATATTCTTTGCATCCTCCTCAAAAACCACATCTCTGATGCTTCAATTCATTTCCTCATGTTACTAGATATTGGCCAACATTCTGAGCCATATAACATAACTGGATAAACGTAACATTGCAGTACTCTGAGGCGGGTTGTCATGCCTAGTTTAGTGTTGGTCAGTATACCCTTCATTCTCGTAAAGCTGTAATTTGCCATCGCTATTCTTCTTCTGATGTCCATGTCGCACCTGCCATCTAATGTCACCCAACTACCTAAGTAGCAAAAGTTCTGTACTTGTTTTATGTCTTCCCTGTTTATTCTCAGCCTGCAGATAGGATTCTCCTTCTTTTTGGATATCACCATACATTCTGTCTTTTTGCAATTGATAGATAGACTCATTTTTGCACTTTCTTCAACTACTATATCAACTAAGTTTTGTAGCTTTTCCTCCGTACTTGCAACTAACACAGTGTCATCGGCATATCTGAAATTATTGATGTTTTCACTGCCAACTTTGATTCCCAAGATGTGTTTTATTTTTTGTAACATTGTGTCACTGTACACATTAAATAAATCAGGGGACAAAACACACCCTTGTCTAATGCCTCTCTTGATTTTCGTAAACTGACTCATTTCTCCATCTATTCTTACAGCGGCAGTTTGTTCCCAGTACAGATATCTGATTAGGCGGAGGTCTTTTGAATCTAGAGCTAGAGTTTTCTGTAATATTTCAAATAATTTATTGTGCTTCACTTTATCAAATCCTTTTGAGTAGTGGATAAAACAAAGAAATCTTTTTGCACTTGAATAGCTCATTCTGATAGTATCCTTAACATCAATATTGCGTTTCTTGTACCTTTGTCTTTCACAAAACCACATTGTTCTTTACCTATTTCAGCTTGTATCTTACTTTTAGCTCTTGTCATCAAAATTCTTATAAGTATCTTGGTGATATGACTCATTAAACCTATGGTCCTATGTAATTCACATTCTATTGCTCCAGGTTTCTTAGGAAGAGTGATAAATACTGATTTTTTCATCTCTTCTGGTATTATTCCAGTCTCATAAATGTCATTGATTAAATCAGTAAGTTTTTCAATTCCATAATCTTCAAGAGTGATAATTTGTTCCATTACTAATTCATCAGGACCTGCTGCATTTCCTTTCTTCATCTTATTTATTGCATTATGAACTTCATATTTTAAAATATTTGGACCTTCAATGTTTTTCTTAATTTCAGTTTTTTTGCCTCAATTGTCTTCAAACAATTCCTGAATATACTCAGTCCATCCATTCATAATCTCATCTTTTTCCACATTGATGGTACCGTCCTTTGCTTTCAAACATCCACCTGAAGAACAGAGGAGCTTGTTAAACAGTGATATTCTTGATTTGTTGATGTAACCTTTTTGGATCAGTAATAGGGATTCTTTCTATTTGCTCACATTCCTGGTTTAACCAGTCTTCTTTGACCTTTTAACATAAGCTTTTAACTTTTTTTTTATCTAAGGACTTATATTCTATAGGATTTGCTTTCTTCCTTCTCCTTTCTTCCATTAGATTCAATCTACAACAGCCAAGTCATAACCCTCAACGTTTATCGACCCAAATTTCAGATTAAACTGTACCTTCTTCAAGCTCAATGTAAAAGATCTACCATTTGTATGTGAAAATGAGCAGAATATACTTCTGGTATCCAACTTTTGCATTTTTTAACCAACTTCATGTCTGTCGTATCAATGACTGCAGGTCAATAGATTTTAGAGGACTTGAGGTGGGAGGATTGAAGTAAATGGGACTTAAGATGGGAGGATTGAAGTAAAATTTTGGCTTTGGTGTAGCTGAATTTGTTACCCATTATCCTCTCTGTCCAGTTAACGTTGACAGGTATGACAAGCTACTGTTTATTTTGTGCCCCTCACCAAAGTTGAAAAATTTCCCTCAAATGCTCTGTAGATCTAATGAGGAACATGTATCAAGTCAAAACAATTGTCTGGTTTGTTTTTTTCAGTCTGTTCCAGAACAATTGACTGGCTAGCTTTAGTGTGTAGCTTGGCACGTTCCTGACTTCCATTTGTCTGCAAAGCAGCCTGGAGGTCAGGAATGGGTTCAAGATGTGATGCTAGCTCCATTGCTCAATTCTGCATTGCACCCTTGGTTGGTTCTAGGCTGTACGGAGGGGGTGGATGTGCTTTTTATTGTATTTCTTAAGTTTAAACCAGGGTTGACAGGTACAATGAGTACAACCAAATTTATCTGGTGGATCATTGATTGAGATAGTAGGTGCATGTAAGAAATTAATTATTTTTAATTTATTTTACTCAATCGTATTGTTTTAATGATATGTATTTAAGTAATTTTAAACTTGCTTTAATTTTTACACTGTTCAAGTTATTGCAAAAACTTTTAAATGCTTAAATCTATTTCCTTTTTTCCTAACTACTGTATCAAAGATATTTTGTAAGTTTAAAAAAAACGTTGTTGGCTTAAGCTCTCCAAATGTCTTCAGTGTGGTCCAGAGCTTCCACTGACAGACTGTTACACTTTGTAGGACAGCATGGTAAGGAGCAGAGTTTGTTCCACAAGGCCACAATGGGGAGTGTGGCCATTGGAATAGTTATAGGTAGAGAAAATGAGATGGGGTCTGTGTCAAGCTTGATTCATATCAATGGCTATTAATACAAATACTCATATTCCATGTATTGTTATCGATCTCATTGGGTTAATTTTGTCTTTCGTTTAATTCCTTATGCAGCATTAAAACTGGATGGAGTAAATGTCCGTGGATATTTTGCTTGGGCTTTAAAAGATATTGACAAACCAGACTATGGCCTCTACAACTCCAATCAAGCAGCGAAACTCTCCGTTGAATACTACCGGCGAATTGTTGATAATGGTGGATTTCCTGCGTCAAAACCACCCAATACTAAATGCTATCAAGGCTTATATTCTTCAGAGGAATGTAATCCTTTCCAATTAAGGAAACAGTTACTAATATTCACATTCTGCACTTTAAGTGTTTTTACAGCAACTATGTTTTTGATTATTTATTATTCAAAAAGATGCAGAAAATATAAGTAATCAGATTTATATACAGAAATGTGGAGAAATGAGTCACTTATGTGGTAAGGAGAGTGATATTTAAAGTAATTCTCTGCTTAGTGAGCAGTTTGGCATTAATTTTGGATTGTAACTTTGATTTTCTAAAAAATATTCTCCTCTCCCAATTTGAAACGAGCGAGTGAAGGTTTTAGCCACAATATGACGGAGCCTATCCAATGAGCATCTACTAGACTGTGGACAAACATCACAGTTGAGGCTACTTCACAAAATAATTTCCCTAAACACAAACCACCAATTTTGAGGTAATGTCAGAATATAAACAGATGAAACTAACATATTTGACATGTCCAATTCTTGTTTTCAGTGAAGCTAATAAAGATCTTAGATGTAATGCTATTGTTGATTCAATGTCATTTGTGTTGTACCATAACATAAAATTAAAATTACTCCACTAACTGTACACAGTAGTTAGTACATGAAATCTTCTAACTCAGTCAGGACTGACTGTGGCTCCAAGTCTTCATATTAACTACCAGGTTAACATCAGTGAACTCAGGACCTGCTGAAGACAAAATGTGCATATCTCATATTCTGCAAGGCTTAGTACTGTAATAGGCAACAAATTAATGAGCAACTGATCACTCACCCATGCCCATTCCATTTGAATAATTTCTTACAATTATGAACTTAGCTTGAAACTACTTTAAGCACAGCAGAAGACCCAAAAGAGTGACAAAGAAAACCTTTCATGTTTGGAGCTCCTAACAGAGCAAATAGTGAGAGATATGCAGAGTCAACAGTCAAGAACCTTCCCAATTTCCAGTCAGCCTTTCCACATATTATAGCACAAGTTTCCTTCGTTTGTTCCAAAAAAAAAATGAAAGCAAGAAATTTTGGGACGTCCCATCAGAAAGTGGTGGAGCATGAGTGATGCTGCCACTATTCCTTCCACTTCCCTTCCTCCAAAAGCCCCAAATTGTGGAGAATGACTCCTAATTATACTTAGAATAGACAACACAATTGAGAGTATTTTTCAGTTCCCCTTTAATTTGGATAACCATGAGTATACTAGAAATCACTGATCCAAAGATGGTTGGATGTACATTTCATTTCAGTTTTTAATGCTTGGCTCTATTTATTAAACTCTCAAATATTTACAAAAAACTTTTTTCTCATGTTCTCAAAGTTTTATTTGTTTATAATTACATAGACAGTTATTTACAGATTTAGATCCAGAGCCAAAACTTGATTCCAAACCTAATGCCAAGATGCTGACTATTTTTACAAATGCAATAATCATTGCATTTTCACAATCCACTTCAGACTGGATAGAGAAAAATATTTTATGGTACTTAGGCAAATTGGCATTGATTTATCATTGAAGTGAAACAAAAAGCAGCCATTTGCAAACCAAATGGTATTTATCCTTCATCGTCCTTTTTCTTTTGACTTCTGCCAAGTACAAACGTTTGTATGTGTCTTGGAAAAGTGATACACAGTAAGAAGAAAGAGGAAGACCCCAGAAAAAGGCAGCTCTTTAAAAAAAAGTCTGGAAACCAGATGAAGGTTAAAAGGTTCTTAGACAGCAGGGTATTATTTAAAAATAAGTAATGAATGAATTTAAAGTTTATTTTTAGATGTGCATATTTGTGTCGCTGCTCAAGCAGTTGTTCACTGTGATAATGATTGTGTTGTTTGTACATAAAGGATGCAGATAATTTTGCTTTGTTAAGAGTTGCATGTGACACAATGACCGAGTGGTGCCCATAATTAAAAAGTGCAGTGGCTCATACTGCAAGTTCTTTCTTGGCTTAGTTCTTTGAAATCATTATTAAGTTACTGATTAGCATGACTTGTGACATTGGGATGCCACAAGCATCCACCTTAGCCGTGGGCATTGCAGGAGCCATTTTAAAACTTGATGGCCTAAATTAAAAACGATTTCCTGGCAGACTTCAGCCTCACAGGCAGTAGTATTACAAAATCAGGGATTTGTCATTACCAACATCCATTCTCGCCCACATCAGACAAACATCTCCAATGGCTTACAGTGTATCACATTACATACAGCTGATGCTGAAAAATGAGTCACAACTAAAGTGCCACTGGGTGTGGAAAGTGTGCCCATTCTGCTTGTTGATTAATACCACACTTGCAATGATTTAGATGAACAGTACAAGTAAACTAAAGTAGCTTAATTCTTGTAACAACAAGCAATGCTTAAGGTACCGCACATCAATCCATTAACAACAGGAGACTATTGCAGTTTTCCTCAATGAGCCAAATAGTTTCATTATAGCCTTCTGCTTGCTCATCATGCTTTACAACATTTTTAAGATTTTTGAAGCAACCATTACATTCATAGTTCAGTTTCAATGGTGTTTGTGGCTGGGAATTTAGTATTGCAACCATGTGTAGAGAAAAATTACTGGACATTGGGAACTTAGTCAAGTTTGATTTGGAGCCTTTTGAAGGGTTACTTAATCACTTTAAAAATTTGAGACTAGAATTTATGAATATTGAATGACTAACTTACTAATGATAGCAACTAATTAAAATGGGAGAATGGGTTCTGTAAATGTACATATTCAAATGGAAAGCTGGAAATTTGTTGTCCTGATTTAGTTTATGATTTGAGCCCCACGTTTGTGCACTAAATGGGGCAAGTGTTGGCTAGTGCTTCAGTGGATTTCTGAGAAAAAGTAAAGATAGTCTGTGTCATTGTCTGCTGGTTGAAATATTAAACTGTGGCCAGTTCTGCCAGCTCGTCACTCCAAGGTTCTATGTGATGAGTAACATCAGAATTGTCTGTGTTCTGACCAATATTTATTCCTCAACCAGCACTGCTAAGACTAGCAATTCCCTGTTATTTATGGTGCCTTCCTATGTGTAAACTGGCTGTGATATTTCCTATATTACAATGATGACCACACTTCAAGAGAACTTTAGAGTGGATTGAAAAGCCCCGAGATTGTTAAATGTCACACAAATTCCCCTCTATATTGCACCACTCATCACCTTACATCTCCTTCCACATGATTGACTTCTTTCTCCTCACTTCTGCCGTGATCCAGTTACCTACCTCATTCTTAATCTCCCATTCACTCTTTTTTTCCAGGTGCTTCCACCCCATTTTATACAGCTGAAGGTGCATTTATAATTATAATGAAAATAGCACAGGACAAGTCACAATTTTGCTGTAGGGCATCTGAAGAAATTACCATAAGGCATTTCAAAGCTAGAAGTACTTTGCGCAAAGCAGCTACTTACGATGTAATCTTTATTAGTGCATTTCATAATATGACAAAAGGAAAAATAAATTTTGTACAAGAAATAATGAAAACATTAACCACATATTTCTTTAAACTGCATCAGAATTTCTGACTCTAAATATTAGGTAATCATATTTACAATCAACAAAAGTCCAGCAAATGAGGTAAAAATATGAGGTATAAATAGCTACATCTTTAAATAAAATTCCTCGTCATTCTGAATCCCAATCAGTGATATAATACTATGCTGAAAATATGGTCCAAGTACAAATGGAAGTACAATCACTTGACACATGCACATATAAAGTGACTACATTCATGAAGGATATATTGCAATTGAGTACATGACACTTACGTGGCAACTTTTTTCACAATTGTTTAAGAGTAACCGCACCTTAAACATTGCATAGGAAATAGTGAAAATTATAATGTGCTTTAAAACATGCCGAGTATAACAGCAGAGTAAAATCACTATGATATTCTCCTCAGAAAAGTTCTTAAGCTTCCAGCACAGATTCTTGTTTTAGCTAATCCAGAGTGAACAATAAATTATTGAACTGCATAATTAGTTTTTAAATATATATTTGCATGTTGGCAGGAGGGAGGGACTTGGTGAAACATTCTACTCTATCTGTACATGCACGTTATTTTCAGCTCTGTTGGTATTTGGAACAACTTTCATTACAGGTAGTCAAGCTGCAGCTTTGTCAAAGCAAATCTGACCTTAACAAAGGTCACTATGAAAATTGCTTCACTGTGCAAACATCTGACATACACAGCAAATTCTGTGGCAAGATATTGGGATCCAAGTGACAGGAATATAAGCTCATTAGCCTGCATCATGACTGATTGTTTAAGGCTGAAAATCTGAATACAGTTTTATATATATTTATGCTTATTCTTCATAGATATCTTTATTATCTACATATTTATATATTTATATATACACACATATTTATACAAATCTAAATGCTTCTCAGAAGCATTTATTCCTCAAGCTGTGCAATGAACAGATTAAAACATTGTATAGCTTAATGGATGTGATTGTTTTAGAAGCCCCACTGTAATTTCCTGGACCATAAACTTGGAGTCCACTGAGCATACATGGATAAATTAAAATTTTTTTTAAAATGTTAAAACTATAACTTTCCAAACAGCTCCAGAGGCATGACTTTATAAAACTGATTGAGCAATGGGTCCATGAGTTTGGAAAGATTGAATCACATCACAAAGAGGCAGATTTCAATGTTAGAAAAGCTTGCCATGGACGCTGCAGGTGAACATCACTGTGCATCTGTAACCCAGAGGAATACCATGGCAACCATACAGCACAGTGAGAGCTCTGCTGGAGAATTACTTGATACAGGATAATTTTACAAATCTATTTACCAGCGAGCAGGCCATTAGTGTGAAGCACTTTATTGCTCCTTTATCCATTCTCATCTCTGTGGTTCCTGTAAAATGACATCCATTTTCCTTTGACAAATGCACCTTTTTCGATTCAAGGCATCTCCGTTTCAGATTTTGGTTTCTGGTCCCTCTGCATTTATAGGTTGAAATGAGTTTCTAATTCTTGCAACATCTGCAGCACAAAGATATCCAAAGGCTTTGTTGTACCATTCTGGAGTCCGACCTCTTTTAAAAAAAAACACATGGATATCAGTGAGATGGATTTCTGTAAACCAAGACAAACACGCATTAACATAGCATAAAACACACAGTCATTTTGTGCTGTTATTTTGTGAAATTACGACAGCCATGAGGATAGTTTACAAAATTCTATTTCCTGTCAATATACAATTTCTTTCGCACAGGATTAACCAAAAAGATTAACTATTGTAACGTTTGACTTTGGCTTATTAAAACCAGAAGAATATTTGTGCTTTTCTAAAATGTCCCTGAAGAGAATACAGTGGTACAGAGAAAATTATAGAAATATAAAGTATAGATTTCTCTATACATAGAAAAAAGATTTAAAGTTCACAGTTAATTCTGATGCAGTGTATGACCAGAGCTGCTGATCTACCAGACGCTGATTCATTATCTGTCTATATCCATTGGTTTCAGTCTGTGGTTCACTCAGGCAGTAACGCTGTGTTCAGGAGATGGCTGATGGTTACAAAGTAGTAATTCAATCCTGCGCTGTGATAACATCATTAACCAGAGGGGTGAAGGCTGTGCAGTTTATGACAATTTGCAGAATTGCACAACTGAAATGATGCCTTGAAACTTGTAGATTAACAGATTTTTCCTTGTGGTGCTTTGGGAGTTTCCTCTTGTTTACAAACTATGGGAGCTCAGTCTGAACTCCTCCAGCATCTTCTGTGCAGCTGCTCTGGATTTCCAGCATTTGCACAATCTCCTGTGTTATTAGTCTAAGACATATATGATGCTAAAAAGCTGATAATGTGAAAATGAAGTAGGATCTAAACACTACAATTATCAAGTTACATAATGCAAGATTTTTCTCTTTTGCTTTTTAAAAAAAAAAATACAGTTATTCATTTAAGGCAAGCGTGCTATATAAACATGTGCCAAGGTTACCATTTATTACCCTTCATTGGATTTGAGCTGTGGTTTAATAGACAACGGAAATAAGTAAAAGAAACATGACAACTGTGCAAAGTGATGGAACAGCGAAAGGCAGATTGAAAAGCAAGGTGCAACATAATAGTCAGAACTAGCAGCTAGTTAGATTGCTTTGCTGTTTTTCCATCAGCAAGGTGACAGGAAGTTATTTATCATAAGTCCAAAAGTAAAATAACAGCAATTGAAAAATATGAAATAATGCATTTTGAGTCATTGAGAACACAGAAACAGGCCACTAAGTACACACTGACCAACCACCACCTATTCACACTCATCCTATATTAATGCCGGTTTTTATTCTCCTCACATTCTCATCCACTTTCCTCGGATTCTATAATTCACCTCTATCCTTGGGATAATTTGTGGTGACAGAAACCAGAATGTCTGGAGGAAATCCACAATGTTATGAGGAAGAATGTGCAAATTCCACATAAACAACATCTGTTGAGTTCTCTTGTGCAGTGGGACAGCATCATATTAGTTATGACACCATTTCTTTCAACCTTGATACACGAGTTATCACCGAAGATATTGTCTCCTCTGTTTTTGGGTGGCTGGACTACTTTGTCCTGAACATGCTTGTCCTCTGCCACTTTAATTCCTGGTCAAAATTCACTCAGACATCCATCCCTTATTCGCAACTTAAAACATTTGATTTCTAACCTTTCCTACTTCTGATGAAAGTAACTGTTTCTCACTCATCGGATGCTGCCTGATCTATATTTCCAGCATTTTTAATAATTACATCCAAGTTCAAACACGGACTTTACTGGACTAATAGCCAGAGTTCTTGGACGATGATGCAGCGGCAGGTGTATACCAGTAATTGTCTCAATGAATGCAGGGAATTTCAATCCAATTAAATATGAAAAAATAAAAAAGCCTCAGTAACAACTGTAAGAGTACAAGAATGTTTCTAGCAATCTACTGGATTACTAATAGCTTCAGGAATGAAAATCTATTGCCCATACACTGTCTGGCTAGACTCATCATTATGGTTGACTCTGAAATGCCCTCTCAGTTCAGAGGCAATTATGGTCAGTAACTAGTCTGTGGGTTTGTCAGTGATGTCCACATCCTATTAGCAAACATGACAGTGACAGCGTCTATATCCACTACCTAAAATTATAGTGGAGGTAGAAGCCCTCACCATATTCAAAAAGTACAAGCACTTTTCATCTACAAAGCTACAAATAGTTAAGGAAGTGAAATTAATTAGAATAGCTCCTTTTGTCGAGTATAAATTGCAGCTGAAGGGCCATACAATAGGGACCCTTAAATGATTAAAGGAAGTATGGTTGCATCACGGCCTCGAATGGAAAAGCCAAAGCCCTTGGATGGAAAAACCTATTAAAAAGTAGTGGATACAGCCCAGTCTATCACAGGTAAAGCCCTCCCCACCATTGAGCACATCTACTGGGAGTCTTGTCGCAGGAAAACATCATCCATCATTAAGGTCTGCCACCACCCAGGCCTTGCTTTCTGCTCACTGCTACTACCAGGAGGGTGGTTCGGGAGCCTCTGGAACCACATCACCAGGTTCAGGAATAGTTAATACCCCTCACCCTTCAGGCTCTTGAACCAGTGGGGTTAACTTCACTTGCCCCAACACTGAACTGTTCCTACAACCTATGGACTCACTTTCAAGGACTTCTCATCTCATATTCTCTATATTTATTACTCATTTTTACTTTTTTCTCTTTTTCTATTTGCACAGTTCGTCACCCTTTGTACATTGATTATTTGTCCATCCTGTTGGGGGCATTCTTTCATTGATGTTATTATGTTTCCTGTATTTACTGTGAATGCCCACAAGGAAGTGAGTCTCAGTGTTGTGTAGGATGCTAGGGTGACGTGTCTATACTTTGACAATAAAATTACTTTGATTAGCAAGCTGAACATAAAGAACAATGGTGGTGTTGCAGAAAATTAGGAGGGCAGCTTCAGAATGATATTGATCAGCTGATACGTTAGGCAAAACAGTGGCAGAATTGATCCTCATAAGCTGGTGGTGAGGCATCTTGGGGATCTAACAAGGGTAGTACACATACCATAAAAGGTGGCACCTTAGGGAATATTGAGGAACACAGGGACTTTGGAGTATAAGTCCGAAGATTCCTGCAGATGGCAGCACAGGTAGGTAGGGTGGTGGACGTGGAATGTTTTGAGTACAAGTGTCAAGAAGCCATGTTGTAGCTAAATAACACTTTTGAGAGGCCTCAGCTGGAGTAGTGTGTGTAGTTCAAGTCTCCACACATTAGGAAAGATGTAACTGCTCTGGAGAGGGTGTGCAGAAGAGATTCTGCTTGGAATAGAAGTCTCAATGAAAAGCAGAGACTGGATCAGTTGATTTTCTTCCCCTCTCAGAGCAGGGGAAGCAAACAGGGCACCTGATAGAGGTATAATATTTAAGAGACGCATAGATAGGGTATACAACACAAAACCCCTCTCTATGTCAGAGATGTTCAAGACTACAGGGCAGAGATTTACGGTGAGGGGTAAGAAGTTTAGAGTGGGTCTGAAGATCTTTCTCCCCACCCAGCAGGTAGCTATATTCAAGAACACACTGCCTGAGGTGGTGGTGAAGGCAGACTGTCTCACAACATTAAAATATCTGGATAAGCATTTGAATTGCTGAAGCACAGTAGACTGTGGGCTAAATGGGATTCCTATAAATAGGTACTTGATGGTCATAGAGTCATAGAGCATTACAGCACAGAACTGGCCCTTCGACCATCAAGTCTATGCCAAGCCTTAATTCTGCCTAGTCCCATCAACCTGCACCCTGACTATATCCCTCCATATTGCTCCCATCCATGTACTTACCCAAATTTCTCTTAAATATTAAATTAAAACTGGATCCACCAGTTCTGCTGGCAGTTCGTTCCACACCTCTCACCACCCCACCACCCTCTGAGGGAAGAAGCTCCACCACAGGTTTCCCTTAAACATTTCACCTTTCAACCTTAACCCATGACCTCTAGTTTTAGTCTCACCTAACTCAGTGGAAAAAGCCTGCTTGCATTTACCCTATCTATACTCCTCGAATTTGTAAAACTCTATCAAAGCTCCTCCTCATTCTCCTTAACTCCAGGGAGTAAAGTCCTAACCGATTCAACCTTTCCTGTAACTCAGGTTCTCAAGCCCTGGAAACACGCTTTCAAATATTTTTCTGTCCTCTTAATTTTATTGGTCTCTTTCCTGTAGGTAGGTGACAAGTACTGCACACAATACTCCAAGTTAAGCCTCACCTACATCGTATACAGCTTCAACATAACATTCCAACTCCTGAAATCAATACTCAAGGCCAACGTACCAAAAGTCCTCTTTACAACCCATTCTACTTGTGATGCCACTTTTAAGGAATCATGGATCTGTATTCCCAGATCCCTCTGTTCTACCGCACCGCTCAATGCCTACTGATCACTGTGTAAATCCTACCCTGGTTTGTCCTCCCAAAGTGCAACACTTGTCTGCAATAAATTCTATCTGCCATTTTAAGGCATTTTTTCCAGCTGGTTCAGATCTCACTCCAAGCTTTGATAGCCTTCCACACTGACCACTACACCCTGAATCTTGGGGTCATCTGCAAATTTGCTGATCCAATTTACCACATTATCATCCAGATCATCGATCTAGATGACAAACTACAACGAACACAGCACCAATTGCTGCGGCACTTCACTAGCCATGGGCCTCCAGTCAGAGAATCAACCATCTGCAACCACTCTGGCTTCTCCCACAAAGCCAATGTTTAATTTACTACTTCATTCCTGTATGCAAAGCAAATGAACCTTCTTGACCAGCCTCCCGTGTGGGACCTTGTCAAATGAACACGGTGGGCCAAAAGGCCTGTTTATCTGGTGTGTTACTTAACAAACTCCTTTGCCGTTAGCATCTGAAACTATAATCAAGTCTTAACTTTTTCTGGAAAGAAACTGATAGGTTTTCAGGTCTAAAGGTCTTCCTGACATTTTTTCTGCCCATTTGTTGATATAGCAAAAGTAAATGTTTAAAACACAGATAAACAAAAAAGTTACCAGGAATACAAGATTTCATTTACCTTAGGTCAATTCTGCTGATTTGTGTCATTCTGGATTTCCCAGAGCCACATGGCTCGATCAGACACTGGCTATCCATGACCAAAGCACGGACTCCACCCACCAAAGTTGCCTCATCGTGTTCAATGGAGATAGCCACCAGTGCACATGTTCCTTTAGGTAAATCCATTCTCCAGGTTCTGAAAGAACCAGAGTAAAACAGGCAAAGGTTAATGTCAGTGGAAAGACAGGCCTAGGCGTTATGGTCTTGGCAACCACTGTAAAGGCAGCAAGCCAAACACTTATCAATTTCCACAGCTTGGATTTTCCCTCCGATTTTAACTAAATTATCCAAAGGACACAACAAAATCACAGATTAACTTTATAGTAAAGTATTAACCAAGTATTTTTAAAGTAAGCTATACAATTATTGGAATTATGGGCATTTCTATAAGTAACTATTTTTAAATGTTAATGTTAATATTCCTTATATGGTGGATTAACTGAGTGAATTACAATCCATATAGATAAAGTTAGTATTATTTAGGAACAGAACGCTAACTAAGCAGTAATAATGAGTTAATGAGCCATTTGAAAACAAACTTTATGCAAAAAACTAAACATTTCAGGAAATTTTTTTAGCAAGACCTGTGTAAAAAAAAATGTCAAGTTCAAGTCAGTTGAAGTCATCTTCTTTTAATTCCATAAACAACCTAGCTTGTGGAGAAATGCTGAACCACTAGCTGCAACTTTACAATTTCCACCTTAATCTACTGATGTGGAAGCCAAAGGATTGTGAGAGATTTTCCCCACTGATGTGGAAAACAAAAGTTTGTGAGAGTTTAATGGTGTGATAGTCATTAATGCAGTCATTACCAGCGGGGAAAATCCAAATCAGTATATTCCTAGCATAGTGTCAATTACGCAAAGACCTTCATTGCAATGATTAAATCCCATGATGGTCATAGAGAAACAAATCCTGTCCATTAAATTGAAAATAAATCTTATGCAATTTAAGGGCACCATCATATATAGTTAAGCTTAGTTTCAATAAATGCTCAGATGTGCAAAGTTAGTTAAAGTGTAAGATTTGGCTTGTAGCCTAGTTAAAATTATGACAGTGCTCTTAAATAATGTTTTATGCCTCAGTATTTTAGTGTTATGAACAACTCTTGTTGACTGCTGATGGCTTCTTACCGATGTGTGTGAAATTGACTTCAACCAAAGCTAATTAGTAATGGCGCACTTATTGTTTTTCCACAAGCAGTGTGCATCATTGGATTATTTGCATTTTTGTCACCAACTCAAACATTTTGCAACAAAACTTAGCTGAATCCAGTATCATTTTCCTAAAATTCTTGTCCCTTAACGCTGTCAAAAAGTAGATGGAAGTAGACATTCCATCACTTTAAGACACACATATTTTTATAGCTGAAGGCAGAAAATACAGTTGATTTGATCTACAACTGTGGCATTTTAATTATTGAAACTTTTAAAAAAAACATTTGGCTCCAGAGCCTGCTGTTGTCATGACACTTCTCCGGTGAAGATGTGAGTTGTTTTTTCTCCATTACTGGCTGAAGTTTGAAGTTGGAAGGCAGTGGAAATTTTAGTGATCCGTGTCTTTACTACTACTGCCATCCATACATGCATAAGCGAACACCAATATTGGAAATTGCTGCCCATTCCTCCACAGAATGCACCCACAAAGAATGCATTTGCACACTCAACAAAAAATATATAATTTTGGATGGCTCAAATGTTCACCCAAACATCTTTCTTTGTCTTCATTCAGTAAAGCCATTCAAATGCACAAGCTTGTTGAATGAAGAGTAACTGTGCTTGCTGCCATTCTGAGACATAATTACTGCTAAATAACCTTCTGGCCTTGAAAAAGTGAAGTGCCATTCCTCAGAATGACATCTGAAAAAATCTACATTTTTAAAACCAAATGGTAATTTTCATTGTTAAATTCACAAATGTTACTGTTAACAGTGTAATCTACGTCTAAGCCCTAATCTTCACTTCAGTTTTAGAAATCCCTTAAAAAGTGTTCTTTACTTCCTGTTTTTCAACTAATGTGAATGTTTCCATCTAATCAGCTGCTCAATAACCTCAGAGTTGCTTACTGGCATCACAGCTGTGGGATGTCACACAGGTAGAGCCAAGCAGCCAAGTCGCATTGACATAGGAAGCCTTTCCAAAGAATCTTTGTGGACAGCATTGGCCCCTTGCTCCAAAATGTCAGTAAATGCTTCAAATAAATCTACGCACACTTAATCATACCGACACACCCGTTAAAGAAATCCTTTCCAGGACCACTGAATCTTTTGGGTTATAACTTGGTGTATTGGAAAAATTCAACAACTAAATACTGCATCAATGTACATCTATAGAATGTATATCTACTTAAAGTAACTCTCCAAAGGAAAGCAAAGTACAGCTCCTAGAAATGTACTTCAGTTATTCATGGGGAGTCTCAACAGACACAAGTCAAAACTTTTGGAAGCCAAAACATTAGTTGACATCAAATATCAGTAATAGTTGTGGAATAGATAATAATGAGAATGCCACCGAAAAATGTCACATCAGTTCATAAATATTTGGAGTGAGGATAGATTGAGGAACCCAGTCTGAGGTACTTAAAACAATGGTGATAGATAAGTGATAAATAACCCATCTTCTGGAACCAACTTCTAGCATATGGTGCACTTAAATTAAAATATCACCTCAGAATGACAAAGTCCCTGCTAGGATGAGGAGCCATGCTGTTCAAGACATATTGGAAGACTTCTGTCTGCTTATCTAGAGCTTCTATGATTTTCCACTGGAGAAGATCATCATCCCACAGGTGTCGTTCTCGTAGTACCCGATTTAGCACTACAGCAGGTGGAGCCTCCACTTCAATGGACACCTTCCACAGGCGGAGTGGGTGACCATCACCAACCTACATCAAAAGGAAGAGCATCAAGCTTTACTATGATGCATACTGGGGCAGGGAAGAAACAACCTATTCCAATATATAATCTGAGTTGTCTTCTACTATTTTAGTTGTTAATACCCTCGATTCCAAGTCAGAGAACTTGTGCCAAGAAACACACCAGACTCTTTGGCTCAAAATTCAGGCCAACTCTTGGTTGTGCATTAAAGTAGTGATGCCCTATCTGGGCTAAGCATTGAATTGTCTCAAGAAAATCCGAACAATCTATGGCACTGTTCGGAGAAAAGCTGATGAGCTATCTAGAGTCAGAGCCAATATTTGGCTTCATCTGATATCTTAACTAACGTTTCTAAAGAAATAGCTTGATTAGAGATTTTCCACTTCCTTACAACTGTCTCTACAACGAACATTTAAATCCTTTGTATCTCAATATTACACAAATTCTAAAACAGTTTAGGCCTGACAGCAGAAATGCAAACGTTGTTGGAAATAAAAACATCAGTTAAGTTCTGCAAAGTGAAAGGGTCATAATACTTCCAGTGGTACTGGAGTCACTTGCAAAAGACTACAAATGATAATTGACCTGCATTTTCTGTTTCTCCTTTTCATAAAAACTGTTGTATTAATCAGCTTTTTACTATCATGAGGAAGCTTTTGCAACCAAATTTGTCAACTGTTATTTCGACATGTATACCACAAAGTAACAGCCTACTCATCATGTCACGTAAATGCATACTTCACCTTGGAGACACTAAATAGCAGCAGCACTGCATGCAAAATGAAAAAGTGTCTACACCTAAAATATTCTTCCTATCCTCTACTAAAATACTGATTTGTTGTGGATTTCCAGCACGTTCTGTAGGCCTTTATGAATTCAAAGGATATACTTAAGTGCTTGCTTATTTAGCATCTCCCTACTTTATAAGTTATTTTGTACCCATCTTCTTACCTTTCCTTTACCAATGATTGCCCATGACTAATGAAATTATATGTAAGCTAATCTCGTGGTTTTTTTCCCCAAACAGACTATTAGAAAATCCATGAGGTGCAAATTTATTTCAGTACTGTCTCCTTCTCACAGAGTTGGTTTCCCTTCTCCTCCATCATCAGTCCTCCTTGCAGAACATAGAACAGTACAGGAACAGGTGCTTCAGTTCACAATGTCTGTATCTTTCTATTACCTCTAAATGCCTCTTAAACCAACTACTATCTATGTAAGAAAACAAGCCTTGCACATCTCCTTTAAACTATTGCCTTGTTACGTTAATGCTGTGTACCCTAGCATTTGACACTTCCACCCTGGGAAAAGGTTAACCTGTCTATGCCCCTCTTAATTGTATATACTTCTATCAGTTTTCTCCAGTCTCCAACATTCTAGGCTAAACAACCTAAGTTTGTCTAATCTTTCCTTATAGCTAATACTCTAAACCAGGTTCACCAGAAAGCTGCCATTTCCACACCCTCTTCAAAGACCCCACATCTTTCCCGTAATGCAGTGGCCAGAATTACACATAACACTCTCAATGTAGCCTAACCAAAGTTTGATAAAGCTGCAATATGACTTACACACTTATATATTCAGGATCTTGACCAATGAAGGCAAGTATGCCATATGTCCTCTATATCACCTTATTTACTGGTGTTGCCACTTTTAGGGAGCCATGCACTTACACCCCAAAATCCCTCTGCACATCAATTCTCCTCAGGGTCCTACCAGTTACGTTTCTTTTACATCTGACCTTCCAATGTGGAATATTACACTGTTCTCCACATTAAATTCTACATGCCATTTCTCTGCCCTTATTTCCAACTGGTCTATATTCTTTGACAACCTTTCTCACTACCACAAATCTGTACATTTTATGTCATTTGCAAGCTCACTAATTAGCCACCCATATTTTATATCCAAATCATTGATATACAGTATACTAAAAATAACAGAAGCCCCAATTAAGCTTGTCAGATATGACCTCATCCACATAAAGCTATGCTGCCTATTCTAAATGAGTCTCTGCTTTTCCAGAAGCAGATAAAACCTTTCCCTAAGAATCCTCTTCAATAATTTCTGTGCCACCGATGTAAGGCTCACCAGCCTATAATTTCCTCATTTCTCTCTACTGTACCTCTTAAACAGAGGAACAGCAAAGGCTATTCTCCAATTGCCTGGGATTTCACCTGCGGCTAAAGAGGACACAAAGATATCTGTCAAGGCTCCAGCAATCATGTCCCTTCCTTCTCTCAATAACCCATGATTCTGTATACCTCTATCCAGTCACTTCTCATCCTCCTTCGATCTAAAGAGCTCACTCAACCTATCCTCATAGGACATGCTCTTTAATCCAGGCAGCATCCTGGTAAATCTCCTCTGCACCCTCTCTGATGCTTCTACATCCTTCCCATAATGAGATAACCACACTGCCCACAACATTCCAAGTGTGCTCTAACTAGGGTTTTATAGAGCTGCAACATTTCTTCATGGCTCTTGAACTTAATCCCCCGATTAATGAAGGTGAACACATCATAGATCTTCTTAACTACCCTGCCAATTTGCACGGAAACTTTGAGATATCTGTGGACGTGAACCCCAAGATCTCTCTGTTCCACTCCAAGAATCATGCCATTAACCCTGTATTCGACCTTCAAAAGTGATTCACTTCTATTGATAACAGTATTTTCACATTTCTAATTTTTTGAACTAATATAAAATATCACTTTTATCGGCAGTGAAAAAAAACAGATAGAAAAGATATAAATGAATATTTCAGTAACATGGTCCAAACTGAATTATACAAATCATTAAATGATATCTAAAAGCCTTTATTCAATAGCAAAAATACTTCAGTTCACTTGAAGTTTATGTACAAATATACCTTTTTATAAGCAAGTTCAATGTTATCAGGGCATGGACATGAAACCCAGCCCTTAAACTTCTCCCTGGCTTCTTTCTGAAGGTTCTGCATGAGATTCTCCAGGTACGTCTGATAGTTTGCTCCCTCATCTTCTAATTGCTTCCCAAGCTCCTCAAGTGTCAAAGGATGGGCGTCAGCTTCAATGTAGGAGTTTCGAGATTGTGTCATCATATCTTGAGGAATCTAATCCAAAAAAGATAGATAACTGGATAAAAATGATTTTCACCCACAGTAGATTCACTGTCAAAGGTTGTATAAATGAGATCAGCTCTCATTATTCTTAAACCAGAGGGTAAGGACATCCTTGTGATCACATCATCTTGCAATAGTTGCTTATTGAATCCAAGAAATAACATTCAATTATTTGTCTACTGGAAAATTGATTTATTGTTGTCACATGTACTGAAGTATAGTAAAAAAATTCTTGCATATCACACAGATCAATTCATTGCCAGTTTAGTACAATAACATTTAAAACAACAGCACTTTGCAGAATAGTGTAACGGCCACAGAGAAAGTGCAGCATAGGCAGACAATAAGGTGCAAGTTCATTAACAAGAGAAAATCTGCAGATGTTGGAAATCCAAGCAACACACAAAATGTTGGAGGATTTCAGCAGGTCAGGCAGCATCTGTGGAAATAATCTATAGTTGACGTTTCGGGAGGACACAGCCCTTAGACTTCAAAAAGTTCAGAACAAGATAGGTTGTGAGGTCAAGAGCACATCTTATCATAATAGGGAACAATTCAATAATCTTATAACAGAGGGATAGAAGCCGTCCCTGAGTCTGGTTTGTGCTTTCAGGCTTTTGTATCTTCTACCTGATAGAAGGGGAAAGAATGTCTGGGGTGGATGGGATGCTGGTTGCTTTACTGAGGCAGTACCACTGCAGAGCCCATGGAGGAGAGGATGGTTTGCAGGGTGTGTTGAACTGTATCCACAACTCTCTTCAGTTTCCCACCATCACAGGCAGAGTTGTTGCCTTACCAAGCTGAGATGCATCCTAATAGGATGCTTTTTATGGTGCATCAATTAAAATTGGTAAGGATCAATGGGGATACACGAATTTTTTCTAGCCTCCTGAGGAAGGAGAGGCCCTGATGAGCTTTGTGATAATGATACCCTAAGCCCCTCTGCTCTCTTTCAGATTACAAAAAAATCTACATTTCTATTTATTTCTAAAAATTCCTCTAATTCTATACACTATAATCTTTTCTAGCTTTCTTACTTACAAGATCTTGCCAATAGGCACTTAAAATCCATTGCATTGTCACCGGCTCAGAGAGCTCAAGCCCACTGGCTGAGATAAACCAATTAAAGTATTATGAATACTTGCGCTATGTTATACTTCATCACTTTTGTGTGAATCATGGTCATGCAATGATACAATTATCAAAATATATTCCCTAAACTGTCACACATCTAATAGTCCTCATTTTAGGTACACTAACTCTGACTCACCTGGAAAATTTTGTTGCAGTCTGTGATCATCTGTGCCAACCCCTGAGTCGCTGCCAAATTTTCATTCAAATCTTTCTGATCAGGTTTTCCTGTTGCATACTTACGATGCATTACCCTATTGCAATTAAAGAGAAAAAATTGCTAACAATCAATGATATACTGAAAAGATGAGACACAAAGAACACTTAAAATATTGTTTCCCATTATGAGGTTTCTGCTTTTCATTTGATAAGTAACCCAGACAGCCCCTACTAAGACATGCTCATTAGCTAATTGTGGAGAATGTGTTAGGTCTTCAATTTTGTTCAAGGCATGAAGATGACAATGCTATTTTATATCCCAGGCCATAAAATAAATTATCAAGATCCCAACTCAAGGCTATTAGCTCCATTAGATTATGTTAATTTACTCTGATAAGCATTTTCCTCTAACCTGCTTATTTGGATTGTCAAAGGAATAAAAAAAATGGGCAAAGCTTCCCAAGAAAATTAGTTTGGCATGAAATGTAGCTCTAATCTCCAAATGTTAATTGCATGAATTTCCAGAACATTTCCTTATAACAGCTTGATGCATGCCTCCATAGAAATTTGTAGTTTTACATTTGATATTTCCATATACATAGATATTGAACATGCAATCATTTTAATCAATGCAGAACATCAAGAAATAAAGCAACAGCTGTTTCAGGCTTTGTTTTTAATTAATTTTCTTTCATGTATTAATAACTTCTGGAAATTAAGAGATCCACAGTATACATTAATGATTCAATTGCTCAAGCCAATCATTTTACTAATGTTCACGATTTTAAACAGAAAATGAGTTGAGAGTTTGGATTTGGAGCTCTCAATTCATAAGTAGGGGGATACTGAGAAATAATAGGAGCTTCAGGCAATTCATTTCTGAAAAACGAATACTTTGCCACAGGTAACCATTAAGATTGAAATGATCATGCTTTTTGAAGAAAAATTATTGAAAATTTTAAAAACATGGAGAAATAACATTACAGAGAACACAGTTGTATAATTAGCTTGGTTTACTTTTAGCAGAATTATAGCCACAGATACATTACCTGTGCATTGTGCATCACAGATCCTAATTAGTTCAGGTTTTTTGTTTTCTTGTTTAAAAAGCAAGCACGTATACATGTAGCATAATCAAAATTGAGTCAGCACAGGGCACGGTACAAGCTTGTTTAAATTAAATAATTAACCACATGGCCTCAAAGTTCTTACAATCTCCAGCACATCACAGATGGGCACAAAGGCCTTTCCTTTACTAGCACTGTCAATACAGAGAGGTTCCTATCACAAGTCACGGAAGTACAAACATAGGTATTGAAGATTAATATACAATTGGTGGAGATCTATGAATGCGGGAAATAGGCAAAAGTTCAGAGAACATTGGGGGTGAGTGCAACTACTCTAGGTTTACCTGCCAGAAAATCTGTGTGTTAGATTTTGCTGCCAAACAATGCTGAAACAAGCTTCAGTTGTTGGCCTGCTTCTATGTGCATGACTCATACTGCTTGCAAGCAATGCGTGCGTAATGAATTATGTACAAGTGGCACCAAAACATCATTGCATCTTATTTTACATTATTGCACGGTGCCTGGTGACCTCCACGTCAAACTCATCATGCATATGAAAAACACAGGCCAGGGTTAGAGACCCTGTGATCCCTGAACAAAAGGACCTGGTCAGATTTTTGATCATTTCTATCTTAATAGCTACCTGTGGTAATTGCTCTGTGTAGTTCACAAAAAATATTGCACTGCATGAAAAAATACCCAGACCCTCTTTCAAATGCTGTATTTACCACAGCACACCAGAGGGGTCAGAATACCTAAATTCGATTTTGCTTGTTATATCTAATCTAGGATGCAAGAGACCTACCTTGGTGAGGAGGATCCTTTCTTAATCAAGTTCAGGTGGAAGAGGGAAGGTGCAAGGCAGACAGCAAGGTTCATGGCAGTCATTTGATTTTCTGTTACGGAAGTCACGTCACTAAGGAAACAAAGTAGTGTTTGCAGGACCTCACGATTTTCATCTGACATCAGCATGCTGGCTGCCTGCACTGCCTGCAAACGTTGCTCTTTGGGTACATCTGTAAATCAGAGGCCAAAAGTCATTGATAGAGAACACTTAAAATATGAAATTACCATCTACTTTACAGCACACTTATAAAAGCACAGAGATTAATGGATTGCCTCAATCTTGCTAAATCCGGAGTTAACCTTTTCATGAAACGATTACATTAAATTGATGGACAGGTTTTGTAGGCAGTGTTTGATTAGTTACAAATCCCCTGCTACCTCTACAATGGCTGCAGGTCTGTTATCTCCCTGATATTACACATGATAGTACATTCTTCACTTTTGGAGATCAGGATGAAGTGGGTACAGAGAGCTTTGTTGACTGGCATTCAGTGGCTGGAAGCAGAGATGGTGATGTAAAATTTCACCACACTGTTCCAGAGAAGTGACCACTTGACCAACTCTCAGTAAAAATTAGCACACTTCAGAGTCTGGGTAAAACGTATTCAAAAGGAATCAATAAGTTGCAATTTAATAAACACATCCTGATCTCCAAAAGGGTGAAAACTGTAATTCTGACAATTATTATTCCCATCACTTGTGCACTCACGATGGTTAACTTTGATTCTTGACTAGTTTATCATTTCACTGTCTGAATTCCTATTTCTGTGCAGGGCAATGGAGAGAGTTGGCTGGAAGGAAGAGTACATCAAAATGATTGCTAGGTCAACACCCCATCCCTTCACTTCTCCCTTCTTCTCTGAATTTTCTGCTTATATATTTTCTACTATTTCATCTCATCATCCCTGGTGAGAGCACATTTATCTAACCATCATTTTCTTTTCTTGGTTTCCAAGTATCCCCTTATTTTTTGCTTCACTGACACTAATAGCTAGTGATTACCGGCACTGTCTGTAGTCTTAACCATTAGGTGAAGATGAGGACCTTAGATAAGCACACCTCATCTTTTTTTCTCTTACAGCACAAAAAGAGGCCATTAGGCCCTTCAAGAGCCCCATTTTCTCACTTATACTGTCATTTATACTCATACTCTGTTGCTTATCCAACAACTCTCCCTTAATATTTTCCTGCCCCCAACCCTATCCTCTGCGAAAATTACAAAAGCCAGTTAATCTTTTAACACAATAGAAAGCACCCATGGAAAACCTATACAGTCACGGGGAGAACATGCATGCAGTCGGGATGAACCAGGCTACTGGTTCTATGCAGAAGGATCAGCAACTGCTCATATACAAGGAGTAGGCTATATGAATAGCGTTAGGTGGAGAGATAAGATGGATTCTCATGTGGAATATAAACACATGAATCAAACATGGCAAGTGACCTGTAAATGTCCAGTACATTCAGTGTAATTTCCATCAATTCTCAGATTGAAGTTAAAATCATCAACATTTAACATGTACAATGGGTACATCTCAACCCAGTCATTTGGAAGAAATCTTTAAGAAAGTCACTTTCATTTTTTTTTAATATTAGAATAGAAATAAAAACAGATTAATTCCAAATCCATTTGATTTAGTCTTTGTGAAAAGTTTTCAAATCAGCTAACACGTTCTATGCACAATTGGATGGTTTATTTATTTATCATTGTTAATTATTCTATTCCTCAACAAATACATTGGACTCATTACAAAAGATTAAACAATATTTAAGCTCCAGCCATTAGACGAAGGCGATAAATACTGTATTGATTATCTATCACAATCACAATGCATGATGGTTAATGGGGTGCTTACATTGATAGATATGAAGAAAGGTTTCTCCTAGCTTGCTGGTCAGGAGAGGATCAGGAAGATCCCGAAAGAACTGCTTCAGCATATCCGCTACATCATATGGGCACTGATCTTCATAACTAACATTATCTGGAGAAGCTTCATTCATCTGTCGAAGTGCCTGAATTCGAGATTTGGCTCCAGACTTCCTAAAGAGACCCACCTAGAAGGACATGAACACATGAGATTGCAGGTAATGAAAAATCCCTGCTGATCTTCTGTGAAACATTAAACTAATACAAAGTCATGTAATTAATTATGAAATCCATGTAGAAACTCCACATTCTCCATCTAATGGATCTGTTCTCTGGAAATTCAAACATACCTTCAAGTTAGAAAAATGTAACACGTTTGTGTAAATTGACAAGTTTGAAACAGCAACAATGGAATTATGTTAATACAAATAAATAAATTCTGATATGACAAAATACATAAATATTGCCAGTCTTCAAAATGAAAAATCCTCTTCATTTTAATGAAAGAACACTTTTCCTTCGGTGACCAACTACGTAGCCTCCCCCTGCTGAATGGAAGAAGGATAAAGTCTTCATTATGGGTGTGGACCAACATTGCTTTGAGCAATCCAGCTCGCCAACTAAAGCAAACTTTGGTTATTCAGTCATTTTAACGACTTGGGACGTGAAGAAGGCCAGCATTTGACACCCATCTGTAATTGTCCCTGAGAAAGTGGCAGTGAGCCAACTTCTTGAACTGTCACAGTCCTTCCAGTAAGGATGTTTCATGTTTCATTGGTGTTGTTGGATACAAATTCCAGGAATTAGATCCAATAATGATATGGTCACTGATGCCAAGAAAGTGCATGACATGGAAGGCAACCTGCAGTGGTGTTGTTCCCTTCAGCCTGTTGTCCTTGTCCACCTTGGCAAAGGTTATAGGTTTTGGAGGAGCAATCAGGAAGCTCAGAGACCTGGGCCTTGACTGTGCCTTGTGCAGCTGCATCCTGGACTTTGTCAGATCGCCAGCAGGTGGTAAGAGTGGGCTCCCTCACCTCCATCCCTCTGACTCTCAACATAGGAGACCCTCAGGACTGTGCTAAATCCCCTCCTTTACTCCCGATATACCCATGATTGTGTCGCCACCCACAGCTCTAATCTGCTAATTAAATTTGCTGACGACACTACATTGATTGGCCTACTCTCAAACAATAACGAGGTGGCCTACAGGGAAAATGTCATCTCTCTGACACAGCGGTGTCAAGAAAACAACCTCTCCATCAATGTTGCAAAAACAAAGGAGCTGGTTGTGGATTACAGGAGGAATGGAGATGGGATAACCCCTATTGACATCAATGGATCTGGGGTTGAGAGTAAACAGCTTCGAGTTCCTCGGCATCCACATCACTGAGGACCTCACATGGTCTGTACACACCAGCTGTGTGGCTTTCACCTCAGTTGGTTGAGAAAGTTTAGTATGGGCCTCCAAATCCTAAGAACTTTCTACGGGGGTACAATTGACAGCATCACTGCCTGGTATGGAAACTGTACCTCCCGCAATTGTAGGACCCGAGTCACCCCAACCACAATCTATTCCAGCTGCTAACATCTGGGAAACAGTACTGCAGCATAAAAGCCAGGACCAACAGGCTCTGGGACAGCTTCTTTCACCAGGCCAACAGACTGATTAACTCATGCTGATTTGAGTATAGTTCTATGTTACACTGACTGTTCTATTTACTATAAATTACTATGATTGCACATTTAGACGGAGACAAAACGTAATTGTTTTTACTCTTCATGTATGTGAAGGATGTATGAAATAAAGTCAATTCAATTTAGCTTAAGTGAGTAACTGCAGCATATATTGTACATGGTGCTTTTTGTACACCAGTGGTAGAATAATGAGAGTTCAGGATAGTGAACTGAGTGCCAGTTAAGCAGCTTGCTTTCTCTTGGATGGTGATGAAACTTCTTGGCATTTATTGGAGCAGCATTCTTCCAGGTGACTGAAGAACACTCCTACCTTGTGCCTTGAAAATACAAAAATGCCCTGAAGCGTCAGCTGGTGAGTCAGTCACTGCTATATACCCCGCCAACTCTTTCAGTCACAGATTATATGTGGCTGGTCCAGTTGAGTTTCTGGTCAGTGTTGAACCCCAAAATGTTGATGGTGATGGACATGGCTATGATAATGCTCCCGAGCATCAGGCCGGGCTGTCGGGCCAAATGATGCACTGGTGTCAGGGACAGTACTTAAGCCTTAACTCCAGAGTGCAGCTCTTTAGATAACATTTAAACCAAGGCAGATATGAATCTGCCATCGAGTGCAACCTAAAAAGTGTATAAGATGATGGGAGGTATTGATAGTCAGAGGCTTTTTCCCCAGGGCTAAAATGGCTAACACAAGAGGGCACAGTTTTAAGGTGCTTGGAAGTAGGTACAGAGGAGATGTCAGGGGTAATTTTTTTTTTACGCAGCAAGTGGTGAGTGCATGGAATGGGCTGCCGGCAACAGTGGGGGAGGCGGATACGATAGGGTCTCTTAAGAGACTCATGGATAGGTACATGGAGCTTAGAAAAACAAAAAGGGCAATGGGTAACTCTATGTAATTTCTAAAGTAAGTATATCTTCAGCACAGCATTGTGGGCTGAAGGGCCTGTATTGTGCTGTAGGTTTTCTATGCTTCTATGTTATAAACGGGGCATTGTTGAAAAGGTAACTGGTAAAGTAAGTGTCACTTGACAACAATATTGCCAATACCTTCCATCAGTAGCGTTACCAGTCTTCATAAAATATTGAATACTTCATCTGAAAATGACCATGAATATGAGACTTCCACAATGCACAATGTTCAAAGCAAACTGAATTTTTAAAAGTATCAGAATATTAAGTAGAGAAAAGAGTTATACAGCACTCAAATTATACAGAAAAAGATATACAGTCATCCATCTACACTAACATTTGCCCATATTAGGACAGTGATGAGAACAGCACACAATAGATCAGGTGTTGTCCAACCAATCCCACCTCTTATATTCTGTGCCCTAACCTATGAATGCAAACATGCCACACACCTTCTTCATCACTGTGTGAACACTTTCAGGAAACTACAAAGATGAACCCCAAAGTCAATCTGTTCTTCAACATTCCTTAGAATCCTTCCATTTATTATCTACATCCTACCACTATTTGATTTCCAAAATACATCAGCTCACACTTATCAAGTTTAGATTCTATCTTCTAAAGCTTCACTCAACTTTGCATCTGAATCATATTCTGTTGTAGCTTTAGGCAATCTTCCTCACTATCTACATAACCACCAATTTTCATGTCATCTGAAAATCAGCTGATCATCTCTCCTACAGTCACATTTATCTTTTTAATACATATCACAAACAATCTTGGTTGTAGCATCAATCCTTGCAACAGACTACTGGTTGCATATTTCCAATGAGAGAAACAACCTCTGCCTCCATCACCAAGCCAGTTTTGAATCCAATTAGCCAGCCAGCCTTTGGTCACATGTATCTTAATCCTCTGCACTAGCCCACCAAGCAGCACTTTATGAAAGTCAAGAAAGATACTGTGCTGCCTACATCAATCTTCTTAGCTAACTTTAAGTTCTTGTATCATGCATAAGTGGGCCACTGGGTCTGATTTATCTGACAATATTGGCTTTACAAAACATCCTCTGAGTCATCTAAAGAGAATATTACATTTAATGTTCAACATATTTAGCACAGATACTTCTAAAGGATATGTCTAAAAACTCAAATCTTTTGATCCTTAAACATTTTCTAATTACTCATTGCTAAATGCTCTTTTAGATAAACTAACATTCACATTTATGCATGCAAGTTTCACTGTTATTTTAATTCCAAACTGGAGGAAAAATTCAAGCTATCTTTGCAATTAGTAAAATATGTGAAAATTTATATTTGCATAAAAATCAACTCCTTTAAAGTCGGACAAGTTATAAATTACAATGTACAAACCAGTGAAATGTGACGATTAATTAAAATCACCCTTGTCATTGATAAAAGGACTATGATCTAATCTGTTTCATTGTACTAAGTCACATACCTGATCTAGACATTGGCTCCTGAGATAGCGCATAGCTTGCTGAATGCTCTGAGGCAGAGGTTGTCCTGTTCTCTGTACATGAACTATCAAAGGCACACCAAAGACGTTCTTGTCCTTGTAGTCCGGCACTTTCACCCTCTTCATAAATTTTGGCACAGACCTGCAAGAAATCATTGCATATTACTCGACAAGGAGAATGTGGCTGCCCTAAGTACTAACACAACATCTTTTACAGTGCAAGGTTCACACAAAAAAGACAATGTACAACTTTGAAGTTGTTTTTAAAACCAACGTCAAACTAAGCCATTTCCATTAAGTATAATGAACGCACAATTTCATTTTGTTTAACACATTTCCTAGCCAATTGTGGTTGTCAAGGATACCTAAAATACTTTGTAAGTGCTTAATTCAGAAGTGCACTGTGTGTAAAATTCCATTGCTAATTCAGCACCAGATTGTTATTACCAATCACAAAACATTTATCAGACTGCACATTCATGGAAACAAAAATGTTATTAAAAAATTCCAAAATAAAAAGAGTAACAAAACAGTTGATTGATAAATATGTGCCAGTCCATTATTGTGCTGGCACAAATCCATAGCATAAATGGTTGCTCACATAAAAACAGGAACAGGACTTCAGCCCTTCAGCCTGGTTGTTCCATTCAATTACATCATGCCTGATCTGCATCTTAATTGCATTTACGCTCCTTCCTTCTGTAACTTTAATTCCCTCACCTATATAAAAACCTCTAATTCCCAGTTTGCTGAGGAGGGAGTTGCAGATTTTCACAATGTGTGAAGAAATGCTTACTTCCTGACACTACATCTGAACTGCCTAGCTCTATGCCCTCACTGCTGTACATACATAAATACTCTATAACTCTTGAAATCTAGCAGTTACGTTCGATAGTCATTAACAAGTTGGGTCACTGTTACCTTAAAAAGCCTTGGCACATGGTTAATGTGGCAACAGTATGTTTAAAAAGCATGTTGGAAATCTTAGAAACATTGTGTGCACAATGGTTAGTTCAATTTAGGGAATCCACTGCAACACTAAGTATGTTCCAAGTCCAGGGTAAAGTAAAGGTATAGTTAGAATTCAACACAATCACCATCATTAGATTCCCCATGCCCTAATAAGCATAAAAGTTTCTTTATTGTTCTTAAGTGATTTTTTCCAAAATAAAAAGGGACACTTATTGATTGCTGCAATGATATCAACTTTGTTGTATGTGCCAGATGGTCAATATAGTGTTGAAATGCCATTTAATATCTCTTCAGTAATTACTACAATTTTGCATTAGAAATTAGACAGATGAATAGCTAATGCTTTTTAACTGGAATACACTCCAAATATCAAAGCTAGACCCAGATGCACATCAATCTATTCTTTCTGATACTGTCAGGTTTTGCACACACAAAGCAGACTTTCTGAAAATAGTGTCAGCAGGAAGAGAAAGTAATTGCTGCATGTTTCGTAGTTTCTGTGCATCACTTGCACAGAAGATTAAAATACAATTTCCCAAAGCAGCTGTATGGCACATGATGCTACTGATCACAACTAACAATCAGTTTTCAAATATAGATGATATTTGCCCAGGTTCCACTCCACAACCGAATCTTAAACACAACCCTCTTATTTCTAAGATCAGAGTTACTATCCCAGGTTTGACTAATAAATAGTTTCCAATTAGTTTAACTTTTATTACTGCTTTCTTTTCCTTTCATTTTATGAAGATCTTTCTGTAGGATAGGTGTACTGTGAAATTAATTTTGATTGCTTTAATTCCCTTCATTCAGGTACAAATATCCACCACCAAACTAGGCACTCAGACAAATGCAGACTAATCTCAGGAGCACACCCCTGTACTCCCCTGTGCACAATGTGGCACAGAATTTAGACCTTAGACCATACTACATTGAGGAGAGGCCAAGGCTGCAGCTAAAAACTTACTTCAGACAACGGATGAAAATCAAAAAACTGCAGATGCTTAAAGTCTGAATAAAATTTAATTTTTCTCTCCCCCCCAACCCCCTAGCCAAAATCACTTCCTCTGCTGTTTCTTACCAGGTCCAGCCATGTTTGTTAGACATGGAATATTTCTCCATTATGGCAGTGAGGCGAAGGAGAGAGAACTTCTGCAGTAGATTGAGCTGAGCTGCCGACTGGTTGCTGATCTGCAGTGAAGCTAAGCTGAAGCTAAGTCGATGTGAGATCTGAAAACTGTGCCATCGCAACTTTTGACGCCTGTGAAAAATATTAAACCAGACAATGTGTGAGATTTAGAAACTGGATTGAATTGAAAAGTCTAATTATTAACTATAAAAGCAGCAGCTTAGGAATGATTAAAGAAATATTACTTTGGCATGGCATCTGGAGTAGAACTCTTAATGTGGCATTGAAACATCTGGTTCTGCTAAGATAAACAAGTGGTAACACGTTCTGCAACATTGGAATGTCAATTACTTACAAGAAAAAATCTGCAGATGCTGGAAATCCAAGTAAAACATATACACACACACACAAACAAACAAAAAATGCTGGAGAAACTCAGCAGGCCAGGCAGCATCTATGGAAAAGAGTAAACAGCCGCCGTTTTGGGCCAAGACCCTTTAGCACGACTGGAAAAAAAAAGATGAGGAGTAGAGTTAAAAGGTGAGGGGGCAGGGGAGGGGAGGGAGAAGCACAAGGTGATAGGTGAAACCAGGAGGGATGAAGTAAATAACTAGGAGGTTGATTGGTGAATAGATACAGGGCTGGAGAAGGGCAAATCTAATAGGAGAGGACTGAAGGCCGTGGAGGAAAGAAAAGGGTGGAGCAGCACCAGAGGGAGGCGATGGGCAGGCAACGAGATAAGGTGACAGAGGGAAAAGGCCATGGAGAGACATATTAGAATGGGAATGGGAAGTGGAATTAAAATGGGTGACCACTGGAAGACCCCGCTTTTTTTAACGGACAGAGTGTAGTTGAACCAGCACATAATTCTCCAGAACTTCTGCCATCTCCAACAGGATCCCACCACCAGGCACTTCTTTCCCTCCCATCCACTTTCTGCTTTAGGCAGGGATTGCTCCCTAGGCAACTCCTTTGTCCATGCTTCCCTCCCCACTGATCTCCCTCCTGGCACATCTTTGCAAGCAGAATAAGTGCTACACCTGCCCCTACACCTCCTCCCTCACTACCATTCAGGGCCCCAAACAGTCCTTACAGGTGAGGTGACCCTTCACCTGAGAGTCTGTTGGGGGTCACCTACTGTATACGATGCTCCCAGTATGGCCTCCTGTATATCAGTCAGACCTGACGTAGATTGGGAGACTGCTTTGCTAAGCAACTACGCTCTGTCCGCCCGAAGAAGCGGGTTCTCCCAGTGGCAGCCCATTTTAATTCCATTTTAATGCCCTCCTCTACTGCCATGATGAGGCCACACTCAGGTTAGAGAACCAACACCTTGTATTTTGTCTGGGTATCGTCTAAACTGATGGCATGAACATTGTTTCTCGAGCTTCTGGTAATGGCCCCCTCCCCTCCCCTTGCATGCCCATCACCTCCCTCTGGTGCTTCTCCCGCCTTTTCTTTCCTCCATGGCCCTCTGTCCTCTCCTAATAAATGCCCCCTTCTCCAGCCCTATATCCCTTTCACCAATCAACTTCCCAGCTCCTTTCTTCAACCCTCCCCCTCCCGGTTTCATCCATCACCTTGTGTTTCTCCCTCTCCTCTCCACACCCCCCCCCCAACCTTTTAACTCTACTCCTCATCTTTTTTTCTCCAGTCCTGCTTAAGGGTGTTGGCCTGAAACATCAACTGTACTCTTTTCCATAGATGCTGCCTGGCCTGTTGAATTCTTCCAGCATTTTCTGAATGCCTATTACTTTTCTCTTTCTGTGTGTTCTTGGCCCTGATACAGTCCAACATTACTTCCAAAGTAATCAGGTACACTGACACAGAAATGAGGTGTTCACCTTGAATTCTGTCCCATAGCTTGAATTGGAAAGAAGAATAGATCTGCAACAACAGCCAAGCTGAGGGTGCAAGTTTAACAATGTCCAAAATTTAGACGACAACACTCTCCAATAAATCAATAAAAGAAATATGGTGATTTACTCCATTGTGAGGAATAAGCTGGTAAATCAGGAGCATGTATTAGTTTTTTACAAATTATTTCCCTTCAAATACAAAATATAGCATCTGCAGATAAATGTCTGCAGGTACCTTTCATTCACGCTGGTTGTGGATTTCTCCTCGACAGAAATTCTGCACTCTCCAAATATCAACCTGGCAAGAGAATAGTTTGTCAAAGTTAACACAAAGAAACTCAGCAAATCAGGCAGCATCTACCAAGGGGAATAAACAGTCAACGTTTTGGGTTGAAATTGTCATATACTCTTCACTAAGACTTATTTTTCACTTGTTCACTCTTTAGGCCAATCCTGAAGAAGGATCTCTGCCCAAAATGCTGACTGTTTATTTCCCTCCACAGATGCTGCCTGACTTGCTGACCTCCAACATTCTGTGCGTGTTGGTCAAGATTTCCAACATTAGCTGAATCTCTGTACATATTTGTCAACGCTTCTAGTCAAGGTTTCAGTTACCTACAAATTCTACTCCTTTCAATTTAACAGTTTCATTTCTGAACATATGTCGTGTTCCTCAGAAGTATAATAAAGGAACATAAAAATTGTGGAATACTAAACTTTAATTACCTGGGTATCTTAAGCAAACTAGTATGGAATTTTATTACTAATTTGATTTATTTTATTGAAATAAGTTTCATTGAATGTGAAGAGAATTGGATTTATTTTTGCCTACTTATATGTAAATCATTCATAAATAGAGTCTACTCCTGTTTAGAAGTGATTGTATCTACTTCCTGTTGAAATTCTACCTTTCAGCAAATTAGAAACTGGGCCAGATATTTTCTAGTATGATACACCCACCAGTTCACTTCTTCCTATTTTGTGCACGTGACAAAGTCATGAATAATTCACAAAGAAATCAGGAGTTCATAATGCTGAAAGTAGTGAACTATGCACGAATTAAAGTAACCATCCCTGGGGACATCATTTTACACACAAGAAAAGCATCCTCTGTCATTTCCATTTAAAAAAATGCTAGTTTGCTTCCCTGAACTGGTAACTTTACCCCACAGTATCTTTAATCTGTAGACTTGACACAGCAGCTACTAAGTTTGCAGGGACTTAGAACAATCTCTGATCACAGGACACTATTAGACCATCGTGGTCTATTTAATGGTGGATAGTTCTCTCTCAGGAAAATGATGCCATTTCAACCAACCAGAACCACCATTTTTAGATACCATGAGCCCCATTCTCCCCAGAGAGAGAGATCGTTTTAAGTGTGTTGACCCACTTTTCATGGATTAATGAGCAAATACTGCAACAGCTGCCCTATCTAGAAAGCAATTTTAATGTTTCTTAAAGGGGAGAAAGCGAAGTTAACAATTTCCCAAAGTAATAACGTTTCAACATTGCAATTTTTTAATGACTTGATTATGACATTAGCACCAAACCAGGAGCACCATCTACAACTACAATCCAATTTCTGAGCACTCGCGTTTTGTTATGCCAATTGCAGTGGATTTTGGTTAATTGGGACACATTAGGACCAGTACATTTTGACCCAATTAGCCAAAGTTTCATGGAAATAGTTAAAAAGATATTTTTTTAAAAAAGACAAACTTTTATTTCTGTTACTTGTCAAGTAGGGTGCCGTGCACAATCCTGATTTGATGGAGACGGACGTGAGAGTACTGAGGAACATCTGGTGAAACTTCGGAAATGCCTGCTCCACTGTCGCTGCTACTGTGTGGTCCAGAATCTCCAGAGGGGAAGGCCCCAAGTCCTCGGCTTTGCTTGTTGCTCGGCGGCCGGGGCGGGGTCGAAGCGCTCGGCAGGGGATGGTGCTCGGAGAGGCTGTGTCGGAGGGGCTGGTCGGAGGCTCTAAGTTTTCGGACGGACTCAGAGTCCAATGCTGCTGCATCAGCAAGTTTGTGGCGCTTGGAGGTTTATGGCAGGGAGAGTTTCTCCCTTCTAACGCCTGCATGAGATGATGAGGCTTTCGGGACCTTGAGACTTTTTTTTACTGTGCTCATGGTCTGCTCTTTATCAAATTATCATATTGCTTTGCACTGTTGTAACTATATGTTATAATTATGTGGTTTTGTCAGTTTTAGTCTTGGTTTGTCCTGTGTTTTCTTGTGGTATCATTCTGGAGGAACGTATCATTTTTTAATGCATGCAATTCTAAATGACAATAAACGAGGACTGAGTGTCCTCATAATCTAATCTAAACTGGGTAACAATTATGTACTTAAATGAAATACAGAACAAATTAGAACATTTTGACAAACTTTTATAGATGTATGGTGGAGAGTATATCGACTGGCTGCATCACACCCTGGTGTGGAAATACTAATGCCCTTGCATGGAAAATATTACAAAGAGTAGTGGATATGGCCCAATTCATCACAGGTGAAGACGTTGAGCATATCTACATGAAATGTTGATGCAGGAAAGCAGCATCCATCATCAGGAACCCCACCACACAGGACAAACACTCTTCTCGCTGCTGCCATCAGGAAGGTGATACAGAGGCTTCAGGATTCACCACCAGGTTCAGGAACAGCTATTACCACTCAACCATCAGGCTCTGAACCAGAGGGGATAAATTCACTCAACTTCACTTGCGCCATCATTGAACGGTTTCCACAACTTATGGACTCACTTTCAAGGACTCTTCATCTCACGTTCTCGATATTTATTGTTTATTTATTTATTATTATTATTATTTCTAGTTTTTCTGTGTTTGCAGTTTGTCGTCTTTTGCACACTGGTTGTCTGCCTCTTCATTACTATTATTACGATTATTGGACTTACTGAGCATGCCCGCAAGAAAATTAATCTCGGGGTTGTATATGGCAATACATTTACTTTGAACTACTACAGTACTATAAGGCTGCATTAGTTCACAATACTTATCCACAGAGGAATTCATCCAGTGTATACTGATATGTTCTTTTGTTTGATTGTACAAAGTACATAAATTTGCAAAATCAATGCAGACACCTAGTGCAGATAATCGACAGTTTTTATAAAACGCTTTCAACATTTGCACCCTCCAAATCTTCATTTTCATTGTAACATTGAAGATCATTGTCGATACCTTCAAATTCTGTATAGTTCCTAACTTGTTGAAGTAGTAAAAGAGTTTCATTTCCAATCTTAGCAGTTTCTGGCATCTCCAAGCCTGAACGCTTGAAAAGCAGTGAGCAACACAGTTCAGAATTGTCTTGCTGCTTATTTCTCACCAAATGTCTGTGACAAAAACACATGCAACTGATGCTCTAAGCATGGTTTCTAACGGCCACACATGCTTACGACTGACGCTAGTTAGAAATTGTTTGCCAACTATAACCTGCCCCAATTAAGCAGCATAGAGGCCCAAATAAACAAAGGGAATCCCAGCTACTGTCTCAATTAATTTTTATTCTTCAAGAGATGTCCAAAATAAGTGGTGCCTTGATTAACTGAAGGCCTAAGTAACCAGAATCAACTGTATAGACACCTTCAAGATACTACGAAATAAAACTATAACGCAATTAAACTCATTAAGTGCAACATAACTTTTACACCCCACACAATTTAATTCCCTATTGAAGTTTACTGTTTGAGGAAACACCAGCAATCCTGACTCCACGGATCTCTTCTCCCACTGAACTTGGTTCAAATGAAACCTAGTACTTTACCTCTTTGAGGGACTGAATTTGATTCTAATGTCACAAATGAAGCACTGTGGAGGTGAAGCGATCAATTATTACCTTCATTGATGTTTTAATAAAATGCTTAACTAAACCCATATGATTCTACCATCATTCTTGCAGGTCAAAATTATCCAAATGAAAATAGTGGTTCAGTCTTTTAAACTCCAATTCCCAAGAGACATACTCCAGCCCTCAGTCCCGATAAAGAAAGTCCATCAATACTAACTCAAATAGACGGAGAATCATTAGCTGCTTCACATTATACTCCCTGATCCACCCAGCAGTCTGAATCATTTTGATGAGCTGCAAGTGAAGTGCAACATGGTCCCAGTAACCATTTTGAAGCAGGGATTAAGTGAATATTTCAGGGAACAAAACAATGGAGACAGCCCCACTCTCGTTTCAGCCAGAGCTGCTTTCCTGTGGATGCCATGTCTAAAAAATCAATAAACTAACTGACACATACACTACACTGGGACTTATTTTCCATTTGTTCACTTTTTAGGCCAGTTTGGTTACCTGGTGGGTCTGGTTAAAGATGCACCTACTCCAGAATCTCTGCGATCTCTCATTCCCACTGCTTCAGACTCGTTGAGGGAATGCCCATCACGTTCAAGGTCACTGGGAGTAATCTGACCATCCGACATAGAGTGTCTTTCAAAGTCGTGCATCAAGTGATTGCATGGGTTGAACTGTCGCTCGCAGACCGAGAGTTCATCATCCTGTATTTCAGGCAAAACATTTCTTGACCAATGGTCCACAATCTGCTGTAGTCCATTCACATGCTGTAAAATATCATCCAAGTGGGGGAAAATATCTTCCTTTTCCAAATCCATTAAATCACCAGTACTGGCATATAAATGGGACCCAGGCACATTGTCATAAATACTGATTCTGCTTCCCCGAGGGTAACAATTCTTGGATTTGCTACACTTCTGTTTTCCTAGAGAGATGCTCCCAGTCCTCCAATTTACAGGACTGCATTTGTCAGAAGGAGAAAGGCTTTCAATGGAAAGCGCCTTTGGAAAGGTTCCTGGTTTGTGATCCTTTGGAATGTGAACAACAAGGTTTTCTTGGGAACAAAATTCATTCCTACGATTTTGGTCAGCCACTTGCTTCATTGTTGTCCCTGAGAGGATGTCGACATCCTCGAGGTACATGCCACTCCGCTTGCTGGCAAAGCGTCTCTTCCTTGATTTTAAGCATGGTGTACTTACTGTACTACCACTGTTTTCTGAGTGGCTATCACTACTAGACTGAGTAGATGAAGAAAATCCACTCTTGGTTGAATCCTTCGCTAGACTATTAAGATTTTCATTGACTATATCCACACAATGCATTGTCCTCAGTGACTCTGGCTCTTGTTGTAGTACCGGCGAACTAATAACCAAAGCACCAGATCGCATAGAACCCTTTAACTTATGAGAAGCTCTTGGTCTTAATGTTTCCATACGCTTAAAGAGATTCCTTGCCTTCACCCTTGCATTCTTCTCAGCTTTCACACTAAAGCTGCAGTTCGTGAGGTCTTTCGCGGTCTGTGGGAAAGAGATAGAGTCTGGCATTACTGTGGTTTCAACAGAGTTCCGTACAGAACTTTCCGGGTGTTCTACAGTTGCACTGTTTGTTTCGACAGTTCTACCAGCCAAGCTCCTGTTGTCACTTCCCCCACTACTTTCACTGTGAATGGAGGATACCTCTGGTTCACTAAGATCTGTAAGCACGCTCTCACTGCTAGTTGTATTTTTTAGTTTCATGCTTCCTGTAGATATCCGGCCATCTTGCCTAGGAAACAGTACATCGACATCACCTAGTCTTGACCATCTCTTGCTACTTCTCTGAAAGGTCCATTTGTCACTGATTGCACACAAGTCTTCTTCATCGGAGTCTTCACTCTGAAATATTAATGCAAATTATCAATTATGTTTTTCCATCAATTAAATGAATAAGATTTTGCAAGATAAGCATGTTCTCTGAGGTTTGTTCAGTTGTTGTGCATACAGGAAACCAAGATTAAAAAAGGTCTTATGAAACAAAAGAATGAACAAACTAATAACTATTAAAGACAGAATTTTTTTAACGTCCTTGCAACGTACTGCTGCCGCAAAACAAGTCGGTGATAGTAAACCTGATTCTGATTCAACTTGCATAAAGAAGCAGTATAAAGATTACATTACTCGACCTCATCAATAATGGCTCTCTCCTTTACAACAGATTTGACAGGCAAGATTTCCCCGTAAGGAAACCATGCTGACTTTCCTTATCGTATGACTCGAAGTACCCTGAAACCTCATCCTTTCCCAACCATTGAAGTCAGGCTAACTGGGCTATAATTTCCTTTCTTCTGCCTCTCTCCTTTCTTAAAGAGTGAAGAAATATTGCAATTTACCAGTCCCGCAGAACCATTCCAGAATCTGGTGATTCTTGAAAGATCGTTACTAAAGCCTCCACAATCTCTTCAGCCACCTTTTTCAGAAGTCTGGGGTGTGCTCCACCTGATCCAGGATGACTTATTTACATTCAAGATCTTCTAGCTTCTCAAGCACCTTCTCCTTAGTAATAACAATAACACTCACTTCTGCCCCCTGACACTCCCAGATTTTTGGTATTCTGCTCAGTGAAGACTGATGTGATATAATTATAGAGTTTGACACCATTTCTTTGGCCCCATTACTACATTTCCAGCATGATTTTCCAGCGTTCCAATAACCACTCTCACCTCTCTTTTATTCTTTATACATCTGAAAAAACTTCTGGCATCCTCTTGATATCTTTGATTAGCTTAACTTCATATTTCATCTTCTCTCTCCTTACAGTTTCTTTAGTTGCCTTCTGTTGGTTTTTAAAAGCTTCTCACTAAATTTTGCTCTATTATACGCCCTCCCTTTTGCTATTATGCCAGCTTTGACTTCCTTTACCTCATCTTCCCTTTAGAATGCTTCTTCATCTTTGGGACGTATCTATGCCATGTCTTCCAAATTGTCCTTAGAAACTCCTGCCACTGCTCTTCTGCCATCATCCTTGCCAGTGACCCTTTGCAATCAACTTTGGCCAGCTCCTCTCTCACACCTCATATATTACCCCACTGTAATACTGATATATCTGACTTTATCTCCTCCCTCTCAAACTGCAGGATGAATTCTATCATACTATGATCATTGCCTCCTAAGGGCTCCTTTACCTTAAGCTCCCTAATCAAATCTGATTCATTACACAACACTGAATCCATATTTACATTTCCTCCAGTGGGCTCAACCTCAAGCTGCTCTAAAAAGCCATCTTGCAGGCATTCTAGTTCCCTCTCTTGGGATCCAGAAACAATGTGATTTTCCCAATCAACTTGCTTATTGAAATCCTTGTGATTTTTGTAACGTTGCTCTTATTACAAGCCTTTCCTATTTCCTATTAAAATTTATATCCCACATCCTGGCTACTGTTGGAGGCATCAGTGATTTTTTACTCTTGCAGTTTCTTAACTTTAACAAGGATTCTGTACCTTCCAGTCCTATGTCCCCTTTTTCTAAGGAGCAGATTTCATTTTTTTACCAACAGAGCCACCCTACCTCCTCTACCTACATGCCCATCCTTTCAATAAAAGGTGCTCCTTGGGTGTTAAGCTCCCAACTATGATCTTCTTTCAGCCACATCTCAATGATACCCATAACGTCATACCTGCCAATCGCCATCTGTGCTATGAGATCATCTACCTTATTCCCTATACTATGTGCATTCTAATTTAACACCTTCATCACCCTTTTCGATTTTTTCCCCATTACACTTCACTTCATCTCACTGACTGCAATTTTGCCCTACCATCTGTCTGCCCATCCTTACAGTCTCATTGCATACTGCATCAACTTGTATATCAACTGCCTTATCATCAGTCCTATCACTCCAGTTCCCATCCTTCTGCCAACATAGTTTAAACCCTCCCCAATAGTTCCAGCAAACCTGTCCGCAAGGATATTGGTCCCCCTCGGGTTCACATATGACCTGCACAAAAAGGACGGGTTACGCCTCTCCCAGAAGAGATCCCAATAATCCAGAAATCTGAAACCCTGCCCCCTGCACAATGCCCTCAGCCACTCATTCATTTGTACCATCATCCCATTCCTACCCTGAATAGTATTGTTACTGGGAGTAATCCAGAGATTACTACCTTGGAGGTCTTGTTCTTCAGCCTTTTCCCTAACTCCCTAAACTCACTGCACTGGACCACTTCACCCTTTCTACCTATATCATTGGCGCCAATGTGCACTATGACCTCTGACTGCTCACCCTCCCTCTTGAGAATCTTCTGCAGCTGCTCGGAGACGTCCTGGACCCTAGTACCTGGGAGGCAACTATGAAGTTTTTCATCCCCTGAATGGTCCAGATCCAGTTACTGACCTTGTCCATCAGGGCTGAAAGTGGGTGTACTTCCTGCAAAAGTAGTCATCAGGGAGACTGTTAGGTATTCTGAAATCCCATATCTCATAGGAGGAACATTCCAGGCCTGAACTACCATTCTGCCCACACTTGTCAAACATAAGTACTAACCTGCGCCTGTTCTCACCCAAGTCTGTTGAGTCAAAGCCTGACCATTCTAACACTCTCTACTCATACAATGGCCAGTCTGCTCAAACCCTGCTTCATTTTATTGGCCTTCACTAATTAATCCTAATTGCTATTAACTCAAGCAATTTCCCGCTCCGCAGACAAGTTTCAACAAGACCCATTCGCCTTTTAAAACTGGCGCGCAAACTCCACAAGGAACTGTCTCCAACTCACTGCACGATCTCCCACTCCAAAGAGGATTATTTGGGATGCATTAGTATCCATCTTCAGATTTTATATTAATGTCTTCAGTTTTGTTTCCTTTTGAAATATAACTTTACTTCCTGGCAATACCATCACAATAGATCTATTTATGCCTCATCACTGGGAAGGTGCTACTGATTAGTTATTGGCAGAAGCAGACACCAGAGAGTATCAGCAACTACAAACATGATGCTCCTAGAACAGAATCACACTGTACTCTACAGGCCTTTTGGCTGACTACACGTTTTGACCTTTTAATCTACTCCACTTTCCTCCTGCGGAGCCCCCAATTTTTCTTTCATCCAATTGCCTACCTAAGAGTCTCTTAAATGCCTCTAACATAACTGCGTCTATGTCAACCCCTGTTCCATACACTCACCAAAAAACTACCTCTGACATTCCCTATACTTTCCTCCAATCACCTTAAAATTATGTCCTCTCATATTAGTCTTTGCCAGCCTATGAAATGGTTATGGCTGCCCACTCTACCTATGCCTCTTATCATGTTATACAGCTCAAGTCACCTTTCATCCTCCTTTGCTCCATCCTCATAAGACATGCACTCTAACCCAGGCAGCATCTGCTAAATCTCCTTTGAACTCTCAATGAAGCTTCCACATCCTTCCTACTCCTTTTCCCTCTCCTGGCTCCTGCAACTTAGAAGCAAATACCTCCCTGTAGCTCCTATCTATGAACTCCTTATTCTCCCAAATAATCTTTAGGCCACTCAACTCCAGCTCCCTAACATGGTCTATCAGAAGCTGCACCCAGATGCATTTCTCACAGATGTAGTGATCAGGGAGGCTGGAAACCTCCCAGATCTCCCACATCTTGCCAGAGGAGCACATCACTTTCCTGGATCCATTTTCACTATTCTAGCTGGGATCTAATAAAAATAAAAAAAGAAACTTGACAAAACCCTCAACCTAGCCCCCGCCTCTCTCACTGAAGTCACAGTTCTCCACTCTAACTCTGTCCACTCACACCATGGCTGTTCTGCTTAAATCCAACTTCTTTTTATTGTCCCTTGCCAAGTGCCTAATAGCCCAACCAATCTCAAGCTCTTCAGAAAAATGTCCTTACCTTCTTCTTGGGAAAGCCTATATCTATTTTCATAGAAGTGCACTTGTTAAATCTGACTTAGAATATTATGATAACGTGTTGCTCAGGCAAGTAAATAAAGATAACAGCAACTTGTCTGAAGAAATCCAATTGTGTAACAAACTTCAGGGGAACTTTCAGTAAGGCCTGAAAGTATATTCCTATCATTTATTCTGTGGTTCCTTATCCCATTAGCCACCTTTCACAGCTGTCAATAACATCGCTGTCAATTGTAGTATTTTAATTAAATCATATTAAATATCCTGACTATTCTGATCAGTCCAAGCATCTTTTTGCCTTTATTCTGTCCTATTCACAACATCCTCGAACATTCTGGTTCTGTTTTGAAAAAAATACTTCACAGACTTTTCTTTTACCAATGATGTAGGTGAAAGCACATTTCCACCTGGCAAACCGTGGCTCCCACAGACATCTCCTTCTACCATTAAAGTTCTACCTCTACGTCTCACATTCCAAAGCTTGCAATGAATATAGAGCCTAGCTTCACAAACTACCGTGTGGCTACGTTACTGCATTGATGATGAAGCATCTGACCTCTCAGTTGTTCATTTCCTTTGTTTGCCACATGACCACAGGATTTATTACAGGGTTTATTAGAGGAGGAGCACGCCAATTTTACATCCAGTCTGATGATGGGCACTGATAAAGTTAGGCAGGATGAAAAAGTGGTGTTGGATCTGACCCCACCCAATCCCCTGCTAACTTGAATTAAAGGATCATATTTATAATGCTGAACAGCAACTCTAAAAACAGTAGAATATGTCTTACAGACTCTTAAGAAATATAAAGTTTATATTGAAAATTACAAAGCTGCTTACCAATTACTGCAAAATTGTTGTGACCTTATTCATAAGCACCATAAGCTATTTCTAACACCATAGTACATGAATAGCTTATTTTAAGATTATTCTTTACAAAACCAAACGTTGCCTGAAGCTACGCATGCCAATAGGAAATTAAATAAGAAACATGTCCTTACTTTTTTCTTGGGAAGGCTTATATCTATTTTCATGGAAGTGCACTTGTTCAATGTATTCAGTCGCCTGGAAATCAACCAAAATTCAGTATATTAAAATTCCATGTTCACTGCAATTATCTTCACTCACTACGTCTAAAGCTGGGACTGAAAGGAAAACATCAAGGCAAATAATTGCTATATTAACTGCAAGACATACTGCTTCATTTCCAAAAAAACAGTGAATTACTAAGGAAAGATTTCAGCTCTACTGTACCATTTTATGCTGTAGATGGATTGAGCACAGATAACAGGACTGTGTACGTCAGTCAGTGGAGACGCTGATAAGGCATCCTACTTACCATTCTGTTCAGGTACTCTACGCACCAACACTGTGTGGGTGTGGATTGCTCTAGCCTATACTTTAGCAAATATTGATCAGCTGATACCTTCACTTCAACTGCAGCTGTTAATGTCAATTGTTCTTCCTACCAATTGCCTTTCAGAGTCTGTGGTTGCCATGTTCCTACCAAGGTCAGTCCAGTCGATTAACTGAGTGTTAACTAAGTGGCAATCGTCTTTACTGAGTGTGTGATGAACATCAGAAATAATGAACTGATGAGCACCTCCTTTCTAAGCTACTCAGACAGACCAATGTCATCATAAACACTTTTAGCGCCCTATAAAATGCTAATCCATAAAATCAGTATAAACTGGTTACTGGAACGGAATAAACATTATGATTATGTGTAAAACACGTCTCCTGAGAACCCAACACAAAGCCGTTCAGATGTGTTTAATAAAATTATTAGTCTGAGGTAATTCTCCCAAATATGATGTTTTGAGTCAATATCAGAATAAAAATAAAGCTTTATATGAAAGGATGGATAAAAAGACAGATGCTTTCTCTTTGTTATAGATGCCATTGTGACTGCTGTAATAATCCTCCTTGAAGTGCAGTTTGGCGGTGTGTTTGTGTGCCGTGAAATATTACAAATACAAAGAGCAGTGAGGACACACACACTAATGAAGGGGGAGCTCGCCTGCTGTGAGAACCAGTCCTCTGTGTAAGGAATCACTAAGTTCAGGGGGTGGGGTGGAGTGGCAGTGTGGCTATGGTTTTGCAGCAATCGATTTAAAATCAGAGCAAGAGAGAAATTTAAACCTGGCTTATTAAAAAAAATCACAAACATGAGAAACTCTGCTGATGCTGAAAATCCAAAGCAACACACAAGGAATGCTGGAGGAACTCAGCAGGTCAGGCAGCATCCAAACGGTCATTGCTTGAGCTGCGACCCTTCTTCAGGACTGGAAAGGAAGGAGGAAGGTGCTAGAATAAAAAGGTGGGATGTGGGAAAGGAGGGTAGCTAGAAGGTGATAGGTGATTCAAAGATTAAAAGTACATTTATTATCAAAGTACTGTATGTATGCAGTAAACAACCTGGAAATTAGTCTTCCCCATAGACACCAAGGAACCAACCTGCTCAAAGAAAAAACAAACCTCTTCACCCCACTCCCATGCTCAAAAAAACACGCAATCAGTAACAAAAAGAAAACGAGCGAAAACACAGAATACAAAACACAAAATCAACAGGCATGTTTCAGTACAGTTCTGCTCAGTGTTCCTTATCTGCAGGAGGGCAGGAAACATTCCTCCAGCAGATGTGCTTTTAATATAAGAGGGAAAAATCAGTATGTTACAGAAACATTTAATTGAAGATGGCAGTAGAAAAGTTATCAAGCCTCCTTCATCTGGACTGACATTCAGTCTTCATCTTAAATAAGTAATCTTTGTTGATGGGCTTTACTCTGGAATACAAGTTTGTTCAAATCTGGGGTAGAAATTGTTTTTCTATGTTCTGACCTGCCTTTCCCTTCCTGGGAAACCACTTTGTAAGGACATTAGAATTGATGACAAATATTAAGGCACAAGAGTAACTGTAGGTATTAATAATTCACATACCATTCATTCAGTGAAGACTACTGTATTCAGCAATGGAGTCACAGAGCTTTATAGCACAGAAACTCTTATTCTGCCATGGACCATAACTCTCTGATATATCTCCCATCCATGTACAGTGTATATCCAAAGTTCTCTTAAATGTTGCAATCGAACCCACATCCACCACTTCCACTGGCAGCTCATTCCACACTTGCACCACCCTGAGTGAAGAACATCCTCAAACACAAGGAAATCTACAGATGCTGGAAATTCTGATGAAGGGTCTTGGCCTGAAACGTAGCAGTACTTCTTCCTATAGATGCTGCCTGGCCTGCTGCGTTCACCAGCATTTTGTGTGTGTTGAAGAACATACTCCTCAGGTTTCCCTTCAATATCTCACCTTTCATCCTTAACTCTTAACTCTTCTCCCTCCTGCCACCTAGCAAAAGGTACCGAAGCATTCGGGCTCTCACGACCAGACTGTGTAACAGTTTCTTCCCCCAAGCCATTAGACTCCTCAATTCCCAGAGTCTAGTTTGACACCAACCTACACACGCACACGCACACACACACACACACTTAACTGACCACTCCACTCCCTTTGCGATTTTTTGCTCATTTCTTTCTCAATTCCTGCTAAAACACGGTTTACATTTACATTATTTATTATTATATTGTAACTTGTCCTTTACTGTGCCTATTATCTTGTTTATTAATTATTGTAATGTCTTGTACTGTTTTGTGCACTTTATGTAGTCCCGTGTAGGCCTGAAGTCTAACGTAGTTTTGTGCTGTTTCACGTAGTCTAGTGTAGTTTTGTGTTGGTTCAGGTAGTCTAGTGTAGTTTTGTTGTTTCATGTAGCACCATGATCCTGGAGGATTGTTGTTTCATTTTTACTGTGTACTGTACCAGCAGTTATGGTTGAAGTGACAATAAAAGCGACTTGACAACTTAATCTACAATCTCTAGTTATAGTCTCGCCCATCTTCAGTGGAAAAAGCCTGTTTGCATTTACTCTATCTACATCCCTCATAATTTAGCGATGCAATATGATTTATTTTGGTGCTACAGTGTTATAAACCTCGAAAGTCCTGACCAGGAATACCAATGAAGTTGCCCTGATTGAGACTATTGGTTCAGCACATTGGTACACTACATGCACCGTGGGGCCTCAGCTGGTGGTGGGCTGTGTGCACTTGCTGCTCTAACACATGCACTGACACAGCCACAATCTGGTCCCTGAAGCTGGCTCCCAATCACAGAGACCCTGTGGTGCAAAGGGCTTTCCTGCTAAAAATGAAGCACCATTCCCTAGAGTTGTTTTGAGAAGTGGCCAAGTCATGGCCTGTAAACCCATGGGTATCAAAACTGACAAGACCTTGAAATTAAATTTACATCCCAAATACTTAAAGGCATTCCAAGCCCATTTAATTTTTATTATGCAAAAATCCATCAATAATAATTAAAACTGGAAACAATTAAAACAAGTAAATATAACTTAAGTTAATTGAATTAGAATTAGACCATAGGACCACAAGATAAAAAATCAGAATTCGGCCATTTGGGCTATCACGTTGGATCTGCCATTCATTGATAATTTATTTTTCTCAATCCCATTCTCTCAGCTTCTCCCTGAAACTCCTAATCATTTTACCAATCAAGAACCTATCAGTCCCTGCCTTAAATACACCCAACGACTTGGCTTCCACAGCTTTCCATGGCAAATTCAACACCTTTTGGCTTCCTCTTGCTAAGAGCCCGATTTATAGAGAGTAGTTGGCCAAATTACATCTTTATTCCTTAAGTAATGTATGAGAATGTGGGGTGGCTTTACAGAAACGTTAAGAAGATGATGAGAGCCATTGATAAGACAGATGGTAACGATCTTTTCCCTTGGGTAAGGGAGACAAAAACTAGAGGGCACAGAATTAGGGTGAGAGAAGCGAGATTTAGAGGGGCTCTGAACAGCAATTGTTTTTAATGCAGAGGTATATAGAATGAGCTGCCAGAAGGTTCATATGGTTGAGGCAGGTATAGCAATATTGTTTAAAAAGCACTTAGATAGTTACGTGCAGGGATGGGGGCTGAAGGGATAGGAGTTAAATGCAGGAAGTTGGAACTTGCTTGGCACTATGGACATGGAGGCATTCGGCCAAAAGGCTTGTATCCATGCTGTATTGATCTATGACTCATCTCAATTCTAAAGCCCTATCTCTTTATTCTGAATTTCTACTTTCAGTTCCTACACATGGAAATACCTTCTTCAAGTCCAGTCTATTCAGGCTTTTTAAGTATTTGACGGGTTTCAAAAAGGTTATCCTGCATCCTTCTGAACTGCATTTTGTACAGACCTAAAGCCATCATACAATGCCTTCCATTCCCAGGATCATTCTTGTGAACTTTCTCTAGATCAGGGGTTCCCAACTTGGGGCTTTCTGGCATAAAACCGGTTGAGAACCCCTGCTCTGGATTCTCTCCAGCCCCAGCACGTTATCCCTGAGATACTGGGCCTAAAATTGCACATAATACTCCAAATGCAGTCTGACTATTGCCTTCTAAAGTCTCAACAGTATATTCTTTTAGTTTCCCAGTAACCTCTAATTACCAGATACTTCTGACTCTCACCAGTGCCGTTCCTCTCCATGGCATCAGCACCCAGACTTCCCACAAAAGCGGGAAAGCTGTGGGATATTGTTGTTCTGTTGCTGAACTCCAACATCAGCATGTGGTCAGAATAACAGAGGCAAAGAATCTGAGAGTGACCCTCAAAAGGAGAACCAATCTGACCCTCTCCACACGAAGTTCATGTACCCCTCACCCTGAAGGTGTGTACACTGCCCAGGTGGAGTTGTTCTGTGGCCTGGGTGACAAAGGATGTGCCAGATGAACTTTTCTTTAATAATTTCCCACTTTACAGCAATGCTGAATTATGCTCTGTGATGCATTGTCCATTGCCTTTGTCAGCAAAAAAAAAATCCTCACTCAGATCACTTTTGTAGAGAAAGACTGTAAAGCACACCGCAAACAACAATGGATATTAACGTATTGTAACGTGATGGGTATTTAGTCTGTGCTAACTCCCATCAGAATAACCCCAATTCCCTGCAACTCATTCTCTTACATGGTCACCAACTTCACTTTTTTGATTTCTTCTGTCATCTATCGGGGCAATTTACAACAGCAATTAACCTACCAGTGAGGCTTTGGGATGTGGGACCAAACTGCACACAGACAGCACCTGAAGTCAGTGAAGCTGTGAGTCAGCAGCGCTAACTCCCGTCCTATTGTGCCACCTCAGTCTAGTCCAGGAGTTCCCATCCGGGGGTCCACATAACCCTTGGTTAGTGGTAGGGTAGTCAGAATTTAACAATTTCATCCATCCTGTCAAGATATGGAACCTATCACTTCGGGATATCAGTGGGTTGGCCACTCTCTAGCCCTTTGTGACTGCATGACCAACAAAGTTGGTGATCGGAAAAGTGAAAGTTTCAACCAATGCAGATACACTGGCAAAACCAGCATCACTGACTACCCGATGGCAAACAAGTTCAGCCATGAGCAATCAGAAGCCCGTTCCTGGCTGCTTGCACTCTACTGGGTTATATACATGCACTGGGTGATATACAGACCCTGTTACAGACCCTATTAGAAAAAGCAAGTAGGTTCCTCCTGCAATCCATCTCTACGGGCAGATTAGAATCAGGTGTGGCTCAGTAAACACTCAGAGGTAGAGTGCTGCAAATTCAAGCCCTACCCCAGTAACTTGAGGCTGTATTTTGGACCGACACTCCTGTGGGACACTCTACCGGATGCTGTCTTTCAGATCAGATCTTGAACTTTTAATCTCTGATGCTACAAATACTTTTTCAGGTAGGCACAAAGTACTTGCAGTTTCACAGATTAAATATAGGAGTTCTTCATTTTGTTGTGTCTAATATTTTACCCTGCAATTATAAAAAAAGGTGACCTGATCATTTATCTCATCTGTGGAATCTTCCTGATTACAAATAAACTGCTGTGTTTATTGGCATTACAACACAGTGATTAAGTTCTCAATAAAGTTGCTGAAGATATCCCAACATACTGGAAGACATAATTTCAATGCTAATCTAGTTTTCTTTAAAATGAAAGAATGTCACATCAGTGCTTGTCATGGAAAGTTTAGTAACATCAGGGAAATTTTAGAAGAAACCAGAGATTTAACTGTGGATAACTTTGACAGGAACAGGCAGTGCTCCGCCTGAAACGTTTCTGGGGTCTAGCTAATTGCAGAGATAAATGATCACATCGCTGACGACAGTGTGTGCCTTCTTAGACATGCTGCTTCAGTGTAGTTTATACAGGATGTCCTCTTTCTCAAGACACTTCGTGTACTTCTCTCTGTATACTCTTGCAACCACTGCAGGTCTTTGGCTGGTTTCCTTCTCAATGTTGTGAGATTAACTCATTTAGCACTACACCTCAGAAACTTCATGTTCTTGTCTCTCCGAAAGTATTTTATAGTTGAAATCAATAACACATCCTGAATGCAGTCTCACAGGCTAAATATACTAATCACAAAACATATCTACTGGATGTACGTGTCATTTTCATTTGCCCTTGTGAAGGCTAGTTAACACTTCTGGGACCTGTGTGAACAGGCAGTGAACTGTGTATCTTCCCAAACAATCGAAATAAGGAACTGTTAACTGAATTGTATACAGAATCTGCACTATGAAATGCCAGCAAGATTTGATTCAACATTAACGACCAACCTGCTGGAGGAACTTGGCAGGTCAAGCAATATCTGCAGGAGGACAGGAAAGAACAGTCAATGCTTTGTGTCTTGCGCATTTCAATGATTTCTCCACCCCCCCCGCCCCACAGATACTGCTCGATCCACTTGAGTTCCTTCGGCAAATTGTATGATACTCCAAATTCCAGTATCTGCAGTTCTGTTTCTCTAATTCAGAGGCTCTCAACTTGTGGTCCACAGACTCCTCAGTTAATGGTAGGGGTTCATGGCATAAACCGGTTGGGAACCCCTGCTCTAATTCAGTGTAAGGAGAGAGAGTAAGTGAAAAGTTGGTTTAAGAGAAATAGAAGGGAAAATTAGAGACATGCATGATTAAAATCTCCAATAATTTGGAAGAATGAGATTCCACACTGCTTAAAGTTTTAGTGGTAGAGAGGCTGGCAGTCAAGAAATGAGTCTATTCACCATTCCAGCTTTGGGATGGACAAAGATAGATGGCTCATTTTCCTATGAGTTTTGTGTGTACATAGCTGGAAACCCTGCTGCTTAATGTCATTCCATATATTTTAATGACAAGATAACATTCCTGTGCAACCTGTGGGAAAATTAGGCATCCTTGTCAACAAATTCCTAATTTTTGCACTTCAACCATGTGCCTATGGTCACTAGACATTCCTTTCTATTTACAGATAAATAATAGTGAACACCTTCAGTCTCACAGAGACTCACAATATCCAGCTTATTCCATACAATTCCTCATCAACACTGTTAATAACCAGCACTGCTGATAAACAAACATTGGTGCTGTGGCACAATTGGTTTAATATTCTAGGCTAGTAAAGAAAAGCAGTACTGTAAGTAGCTCCTGTTTGTTGAGCTTTAAACCTGTAACCTGAATATTGACAATTCACTGCATATTTCACTATGTAACTTTGGATCACAGTGATCACAAACTAAGAACTACAAATTTCTGACTGTTAACTTGCACCACTACTGCCAAATTGAAAGAGGATATTTTTAAGAATCAGGATAAGATAGACAACTGTTCAAAGATGCTGACAGTTACTAAATAAATATTAATACACTTAACAAAAATGCTCTATATTTCAAGCATTTTCTGTTTTATATCAATATTATTATACTGGGTATAAAATATTGAAAGTAATCCTGAAAATAGACAACAAAAATATTTTGCACAAATTTGATTTTAATGGGTACTGTCTGGCTTTGTGGAAAGTACCGATTGTTTAAGCAATAAACTGTAATGCCTCAATGAAATATCAAGTCCAGGCTGACTAAAATAGTAAGCACAGTTCTTACACTGTACCAGAAGTGCATATTCAGGTCAAACCACATGAGTAAAATCAGGCTACCAAGGCTCTTAGCTCAATTCATCACTGGTGAATGTAGGATTGCTGTTAACAATGCTGGCGACGTAGTCCAGTCATCAAACCACCATGGTCTTACTGGGATCATCACCATTCAGAACTGCACAAATTAAGCCATTTCTGGATATATCAAGTTGAGGAGATATAATACCCAAGGAAAGCAGCTGTGTAGCAGAGCAGCCAGAAAGATTAACAAGGAACAATTAAATACTTTGCTACTGAAATCAAGCAAGTTCTTAAATGTTTACATGGCTCTTTTCTCTACCACTTTGAAGACTCCTTGCTGGCATAAGAATCAAATTTCAAAACCCTTTTTAAGAATCAGGTGGGCAAATTATGTTTCTGTCAATATCTTGCCAGATGCATCATTAGCCAGATGTACAGGATTGAAAACATTAGTTTCAGAAAATGAGAGACAATAACATCACTATAAAATCAACATGTCATCAAAGACCTAGGTGAACAATGAAAAGAACAACGTGTTCTGATAACCAATGTGAAAGACTGAAAAAAAACAGAGCAAGGACAAGGATTGCATATTGAAGGACAAATTTGATACATAAAACATGGAGAGAAGGAAGGAAAGATTGAGAGTAACAAAAATAGAGAATGGAGAAAGAGGTTTAATTTAAAAAAAAATAACTTGGTGACTGAAACCCCAGATGGAATTATTTACTTTCTAGGTGGGAGAAGAGACTGACTGGCAATTATTTAAGATATTGAATTTATTAATTATTAGATAGCTTTTGTAGCAAGTGTAATAAGCAATTAAGGTACAAATTCAACATTTTCATGAAAATTTTAGGAGTCAAAGATCAAGGTGTCATGTCCTGATGAAGAATCTTGCCACGAAATGGCGACTGTTTACTCTTTTCCATAGAAGCTGCCTGGCCTGCTGTGTTCCTCCAGCATTTTGTGTGTGCTGCCATTTTAATAAAGTCAGTGGAGCAGCAGGGTAAGCAGGCCTATAACACAGAGCTTCTTCATTCACAGGCTTCCTTATCCTCACCATCCTCATCATCCTCATGGTTGATCTGTGCCACAAGAGTGTCATTCAATTTTTGGATGCTGCTTTTTTTTTTAAACTCCAAAAAGGGTACAGAATAAGCTGAACAGGATATTGCATAGATTAGAGGGCATGCGATAGGAGAGGTTATACAAACGTGGCTTGCATTCTTTTAATAGAAGTTCATAAAATGATGAGAGGCATAGATAAGATTGATAGTCAGAATCTTCATTCAAGGGTAGAAATGTCAAAAACTAATGGATATGTATTTAAGATGAGAAAGGGAAAGCTTAGAGGAGATGCACAGGACAAGATTTCAAAAAAATTACAAGGTGATAGTTGCTTAGTATGGACTGCCCAGAGTAATGTTGGATGCAGATACAACAGATATAATAGTGGCCAAAGGACCTAGGGTAATGGATGAACTGAAGGAAATTTATACTAGGCAGGAAATGGTGTTGGATAGACTGTTGGGTCTGAAGGCTGTTAAGTCCCCAGAACCTGATGGTCTGCATCCCAGGGTACTTAAGGGGGCGGCTTTAGAAATCGTGGACACATTGGTGTCATTTTCCAATGTTCTATAGATTCAGGATCAGTTCCTGTGGATTGGAGGGTGGCTAATGTTGTCCCTCTCTTCAAGGGAGGAAGAGAGAAAACAAGGAATTATAGACTGGTTAGCCTGACGTCGGTGGTGGGAAAGATGCTGGAGTCAATTATAAAAGATGAAATTATGACACATCTGAATAGCAGTAACAGGATCGGTCCGAGTCAGCATGGATTTACGAAAGGGAAATCGTGCTGACTAATCTTCTGGAATTTTTTGAGGATGTAACTATGAAAATGGACAAGGGAGAGCCAGTGGATGTAGTGTACCTGGACTTTCAGAAAACCTTTGATAAAGTCCCACATAGGAGATTAGTGGGCAAAATTAGGGCACATGGTATTGGGGGCAGAGTACTGACATGGATTGAAAATTGGCTGGCTGACAGAAAACGAAGAGTAGCGATTAATGGGTCCCTTTCAGAATGGCAAGTGGTGACCAGTGGGGTACCGCAGGGTTCAGTGCTGGAACCGCAGCTGTTTACAATATATATTAATGATTTAGATGAGGGAATTAAAAGTAACATTAGCAAATTTGCCGATGACACAAAGCTGGGTGGCAGTGTGAAATGTGAGGAGGATGTTATGAGAATGCAGGGTGACTTGGACAGGCTGGGTGAGTGGGCAGATGCATGGCAGATGCAGTTTAATGTGGATAAATGTGAGGTTATCCACTTTGGTGGTAAGAACAGGAAGGCAGATTATTATCTAAATGGAGTCAAGTTAGGAAAAGGGGAAGTACAATGAGATCTAGGTGTTCTTGTACATCAGTCACTGAAAGCAAGCATGCAAGTACAGCAGGCAGTGAAGAAAGCTAATGGCATGCTGGCCTTCATAACAAGGGGAATTGAGTATAGGAGCAAAAAGGTCCTTCTGCAGCTGTGCAGGGCCCCGATGAGACCACACCTGGAGTACTGTGTGCAAGTTTGGTCTCCAAATTTGAGGAAGGACATTCTTGCTATTGAGGGAGTGCAGCGTAGGTTCACAAGGTTAATTCCCAGGATGGCGGGACTGTCATATGTTGAAAGATTGGAGTGACTGGGCTTGTATACTCTGGAATTTAGAAGGCTGAGAGGGGATCTTATTGAAACATATAAGATTATTAAGGGATTGGACACGCTGGAGGCAGGAAGCATGTTCCCGCTGATGGGTGAGTCCAGAACCCAAGGCCACAGTTTAAGAATAAGGGGTAGGCCATTTAGAACGGAGTTGAGGAAAAACTTTCACCCAGAGAGTGGTGGATATATGGAATGCTCTGCCCCAGAAGGCTGTGGAGGCCAAGTCTCTGGATGCTTTCAAGAAAGAGATGGATAGAGCTCTTAAAGATAGCGGAATCAAAGGTTATGGGGATAAGGCAGGAACTGGATACTGATTGTGGATGATCAGCCATGATCACAGTGAATGGCGGTGCTGGCTCGAAGGGCTGAATGGCCTACTCCTGCACTTATTGTCTATTGTCTATAATAGTGTTGTTTAAGAGGTTTTTAGATAAGAATATGTAGTGAATGGAACAATATGAATCACGTGTGTGCAGAAGAGATTTAGGTTAATTTAGTGTCATATTCAGCACAGATACTGTGGACTGAAGGGCCTGATCCCGAGTTCCAAGTTCAATGAATATAATTTACATTGTGTATTTTGCCCTTTTAAGATGTTCCAAAGAACTGCATTGCTCATGACTACTAATTGTGTTTTTGTTCTAACAGTCATAAATATAAAATCAAAATTCACAACCAAGTCAATAGAATTTACCAGTGCTGAAGAACAGAAGCAACTTCTTCTTTCAATGAGAGGAAAGCAAACTTTAACACCAAAGGACATGCAAAGTTCAAGCATCCAAGAAAACAAATATGAAATGTTTTTCCTGATTTAATGTAGAAAAGGCAGCAGCCAATTTGCACTAAAGTCTTGATTATGGCTCAATTCTTTATAAAAATTAATTCAGAGGAAGATATTGGCCATGATACATGGAAAAACATCCTAGTATTCTTCAAAATACAGCTTACTCCGGATTCTACATTGTGTTCTCACATCATCTTCCAGCAGTTGGATTGCTGAACTGTTAACATGATCTACCCATTTCCTTCACAACGGACACGCAATCACATGGCCAAGTGATTGAAGCGATTAAGCTGAAAATTACTTCCACAGGATGTTATCTATCTGTTCAGAGGGCGGGAAAAAACTGACACAATACAGCCATCAACTCCTGACTCTTTAATAGAACTAATTTTCATTTTTGTCCCTGTGCTTTTGGCAAAATAACCTTACAAGTTGTATTTTCCACTTCACTTCAAGTACAATATGATGCAGTTTAATGCCCACATTATACTTCAAACACACTGGAGCTCCCCTATTATCCTCAGAGCACCAATCATCCTTGTACCTTCTCCCTTTCACAGAGCAGCTCATAATTTCACACCATCCACATCCAAGACTTGCTCATTCACTAGCAAATCATCCCTAAATAAGACTTTCAGCTGACTAATGCCTCCAATTTCAAATGATTGTCCTGTGTCAAAATTCCTTTTCCCATCTCTGTAAAATCATTCATCTCAACAACCCTCTGTTACAAAATACAATTGCTTCAGCATCAGTTTCTTCCTTCTCTTTAGCCATGTTGCCAGTTGCTTTGAGATCCATTGCCTGATACTCAACTCACATATGCTACCTCCTCCTTTAAGCTCCTCTAAAACTCAAGTCTTTGATCAAGCAGTTCGCCAATCTCTTAGTGCATGCACTTGACTTGCCATCCATATTATAAAAATAATAAGACCATAAGATGTAGGAGTAGAATAAGGCCATTTGGCCCATCTAGTCTGCTCTGCCATTTCATCTTGGCTGATCCAATTTTATTCTGAGCCCCAGTCTCCTGCCTTCCCATATCTTTTCATGCCCTGACCAATCAAGCAACCTCTGCCTTAAATATACATAAAGACTTGGCCTCTATAGTGGCCTGTGGCAAACAATACCATAGATTCACCACTCTCTGGCTAAAGAAATTCTTCATCTCCATTCTATTGTGAGTCTGTGTCCTCTGGTCTTAGACTCTTCCACCATAGGAAACATCCTCTCCGCATCAACTCTATCAGGACCTTTCACCATTCCACAGGAATGAGGGGTGATCTCATTGAAACCTATGAATTCCAGCGAATACAGGCCTAGAGCCATCAAATATTCTTCATACCACAAGCCATTCAAATTTGCAATCATTTTCATGAACCTCCTTTGAACCCTCTCTAGTTTCAGCACATCCTTTCAAAGACAAGAGGCCCAAAACTGCTCACAATACTCCAAGTGACACTTCACCAGTGCTTTATAAAGTCTCATCCTTGCTTTTATATTCTCATCCTCTTGAAATGAATGCTGCCATTTCATTTTTCTTCCATACCACAGACTTAACTTGCAAATTAGCCTTTAGGGAATCCTGCATAAGGACACCTAAATCCCCTTGTATGTCACTTTTTTGTATTTTCTCTTCATTTCGAAAATAGTCAACCCTTTCATTTCTTCTACCAAAATGCAAGACCATACATTTCCCGACCCTGCATTCCATCTGCCATTTCTTTGCCCACTCTCCTAATCTGTCTAAATCCTCCTGTACTTCCTCTACTTCCTCAAAATCCCATGAAGGCTTTTATTTTATTTTACATTGTTGGTGCTCTCTTAATTCTTGTTAATGACATCAACTTTACATTGTTCGATTTAATAGCATGATGGTTTTCTCACTACACTGTCAAATTTCTGCCGCAGTCCTTAAAAGGAAAACCAAATTATCTAAGCTCTCAAATTCCTGTATCAGCAACAAATTTAGATATTTACAGCAATGCTTGGCAAACTAGCATTTTTAATCAGCAAATGTTGATTCACTTTAGACCTACAGACTGACAAAACAAATTTCTCTTGCTAATTATCGGAGCTCATTCATGAGTGCAAAGTGTAATGACGGAATTAGGTATTTATAACTCTGGCTGGAAAGCATGCTCTAGCGTGAAACAGTAAAAAAAATGTCTGCATATTACTCAAGGGCATAGTAGTTGTGGTCAAAGAGGAGGAAGATCATCTTGCTTGATTATATTGGTGATGGTCAGTTAAATTGCAATAATATTAGTTTTGGTTGTGTTGCAACAGCCAATTTTTGTACACTCAAATCAATAAAAACACATGGACAATGAATTGTGTCCCTGTCAAGTTATAGCTATTGATCTCCTCCTCATCTGACAATAAGCCTCGCTTGAGTTTCTGGGCTTCTTTGAAAAGCAAAATCTGTAACAAAGATAAAAGGCTAGAGTGGTAGTTCAATTCACATTAATTTGGATTTTCAGATTAATACTTTAAGTATACAGTGTCCCCTTTTGTCTCTTGGGATTTGCTGTACATGAATTAGAGAAGCCAGAATGGGTAGAGTCTTAGCATCAATAATCACCTCGAAACATTTCTTCTAGTCACAAGATGGTGCTGATAAAGCTGAATGTATTATGCATCCTAGTTGTCATGTCAACAGCAGCTGTTAAAGCAATTACCCTAGATTCAATGTTTGAAATCAAGTGCAGGAACATAGTGATTTGAGAGTTAATTATTATCTTATATTTCTCTGGGATAGAAAGTTCAGTATCTGCAACATAAAGGGTGGGGGGGGGGGGAATGTCAGAGCCTGACCTATGTGAGCCAGAGTGACTCATACCACCATGACAAATAAAGATCTAATACAAGTCTTCTCACAGAGGGCATGAATGATGTTAATTACAGTGCCCTTATCTTTTCTGAGAATAATTACCAATCTGCCCTTCAGGGTTTTTTTTATATAATTACAGAAATTGATTGAACCATTTGGTGCATATGGACTTGTGCTCAAAATGTAATCTGTCGAGCCTAGCAAACAGTCAAATCTTTGTTATCTGAGTTCTTAATGTAGACACAAAAACACGGCTGGGGGAAAAAAATCAGACTTCCATCCATTTGCATTGCTGCTCGCTGCACTTGTGCATCAACTAATTATACTCCCTTAAAAGAAAAACACAGCATATTAATAACGAGCAACACACAAAAATGCTGGAGGAACTCAGCAAACCAAGCAGCATCTATGGAGAAGAGTCTAAATGACATTTCAGGCTGAGACCCTTCATCAGGACTGGAGAAAAAAAAGATGAGGAGTTAGAAGGTGGGGGAGGGGAGGAAGAAACACAAGGTGATAGGTGAAACCGGAAGGTGTGATGTAAAGAGCTGGAAAGTTGGTTACAGGGCTGAAAAAGGGGGAATTTAATAGAGGACAGAAGAAACAAAAGGTGGAGGAGCACCAGAGGGAGGTGATGGCAGGCATAAGAAGATAAGGTGATGGAGAGAAGGAAGAGGGAATGGGAAATGGTGGAGGAGTGGGCAATAACCAGAAGTTCAAGAAATTAAGAAATAGTACATCCACACTATGATTTTGTGGAAAGAGATTTCAGTCCGACTAGCTTTCCAGAAAATTATGTGTATTGGCATAACAACATCTGAAATAATGAGCACATAATTGGTATTTGATTCAAATTGAAGCACTCTCATCTTAGTTATATTGAATAAATGGACATCCGTTTTTTATTCCTTACCTACAAAGCGGTTCTATGAAATCTTTGTCAAGAAAATCATGATCTTTCTTCACAGAAGCAATGTCAATTGGAAACTGGGAATCTACAATAAACCAGAAAATTGATTATTTTTCTGAGCTGTATTGCGAGAATTATACTTTTAAAAAATAGTATCTTGGCTGTTAAATTGCATGATTTTTACATAAAGCTAACAAAATATCAGAAGTACTCAGCAGGTTCAACATGGTTTGACGAGACTGAGGAAAGATTAGGGGATAAGACTCGCATGACAGAACTGGTATGGAATAGGTGAGGCGAACGGCTGTCTTCTTTGCTGTAATCACTGTGATTCTGTGAAGAGGAGCATTTGCAGCTAAGCAATAACCTGCTCTTTTTACAATATGATAACCTGCTGTTTATTTCCAGTGTTCTCAGTTTATTTTTCAGACCTCCATTAACACAGTTTGATGTTTATGCAGAATTTAGCTTACATGGCACTTAAAGGCGCTTGAATATAATTTTCCAGTGTGTTATTGGAAGACAAGGGAATACACAAGTGTAACTTAGTGCATAACTTGATTTGTGAATGTAAGTAGCTCCTACCCAAGGAAAAATTCTAGCATGTGGTCATGGAGTACTACAACACAGAAACAGTCCGTTGCCACATCTAGTCCATGCCAAACTATTATTATGCCTAGTCCCATCAGACTGCATCTGGACCAGAGGCCACCATAAACTGTCCTTATTATATAAAATAATTTTTGCAACTGTTTGCAAGTAAATTTTAGTTTATTTAATCAATGTTCTTTAATCATCGTGTGACCCCCAGATCTGGTACTCAGAGACAAAAGCTCTCCTCCTACATTTAAATTAACATAACATCTGTATTGACAGCAGTAGTTTCCTTTGTCACACTTCTCAACAGTATTGGTAATGATCTCTACACCATCACAGTATTAAGATAATTAGTGAAACAATGAACTCAAGATAATATAGAAAAGAATATAGTGTCAGCCAGCTGGTAGTGTAGTGGCATCCGCACCGGACTGTCAGGCAAGTGGTTCCAGATTTGAATCTGGCCAGCTCCTTGGACACTTCTCACCTGTGCTGGGTTGAGCACTGAGCCTCAGAAAAAAGAAATCAGACAAAAATGCTAAAGGAATGGCAAGTTTGCCACCCGATGTGCCACAAGGTACAGAAAGGAAAAACAGATGTGGTGTCAGAAGATTTATAATATGCAAATAGTCTACATTTGCTTAAGATAAGAATGCACTGTGCTTGGGTTAATGTCATTTTAAACCTTTAGGGTGGATCTGCAGAAGGCAAGTTGACTTGTACGATTTCAATGTTAGCAAATCAAAAGAACAATGTACAGTGGTGATTTTATGTATTGCACTGTACTTCTACTGCAAAAGCAAACAAATTTCATGAGATATGTGAGTGATGATTACCCTGATTCTGATATGATGCTCCTTCCACTATGCTTCACAGTTGGGAATGAGGATTTGGTGTTGGTGTTCAGTGCCCTTTTTCCTCCAAACATAGCAGTATGCACTTCTGACAAAAAGTTCAACTTTTGTCTCATCTGTCCACAGAACATTACCCCAGAAGCACTGTAGAACATCCAGGTGGTCTTTTGCAAACTTGAGATGTGCAGCAATGTTTTTTTTTGGGAGAGCAGTCAGAGTAGCGACAGTACTGAGTTTCCTCCATTTGTAGACAATTTCTCTTGCTGTTGACTGATGAACACTCAGGTCTTTAGAAATGCTTTTGTAGCCTTTTCCACCTTTATGCTTCTCTACAATTCTTCTTCTAACACCTTCTGGAAGTTGTTTAGATTGGCATGGTGCATATAAATAGATCTTTCTTGAGAAGAGCAGGCTCTGTTAGTAACCTGACTTTGTGTCTTTTTTTTAATAGGACAGGGCACCTCTACAACCCACACCTCCAATCTCATCTCATTGATTCGAACATTTGACTTCAAATAACTTTTGTAAAAGGCATTACCCCAGAGGTTCACATACTTTTTCCAACAAATACATGTAATATTGGATTATATCTCTCAATAAATAAATCAAGTATAACTTTTTGTATTATTTATTTAATTGGGTTCTCTTTATCTAGTTTTAGGACTTGCATGAAGATCTGATCACATTTTAGGTCATATTTATGCAGAAATAGAGAAAATTCTACAGGGTCCACAAACTTTCTAGAACCACTGTAAATCTCAAGAAGAGACAGCAAGTTCACTGATTTCAATGGGACTGCAGAGCTATGAGAAAGAAAGGGAAAACAGTTTCATTGTTTTAATTCTTTGTTTCATTTAATGCTTTTAATTAATGTTAAACATTTTGGTCATTTTTTAAATTTTAAAATGCTAAAAATTATTTAACAAGTTTCAGAGTTGTTTCATGCTATAATTTTTAAATATTTCTCATATCTCACAGGCATTCATTTGGGTCAGTAATCAAATTCAGAGGAACTGTGGAAGGTGAGGGAATAAACACAGGCATCTGGGGTCGAATGGTGAAGGAGGAGATGGAAACATTGGAGGAGTAGGTTTGCTCTGCAGTTCAAAGGATAGACAGCATGTCAAAGGACATAAACTGGCAAAATACACACAAAAGGCTGGAGGAATGCAGCAGGCCAGGCAATAAAACAATAAACAATCAACTTTATGGCCGAGACCCTTCTTCAGGACTTATAGTGAAGGGTCTCTGTTGACTGTTTACCATTTCCCATAGATGTTGCTGGCCTGCTGAGCTCCTGCAGCATTTATGTGTATTACTTTGATTTCCAGCGTCTGCAGATTTTCTCTTGTTTGTGACACAAATTGGGACCCAATGCCCATTGATAGTCACTCCCAACACAATGTGGCTTAATTGAATCATCAACATTACAATAGGAGCACTGAATGGAGTGCAACTTCTCCCTTTGATCGTCTGATACTGAAAATACATCAGACATGAAAATAAAATTCATGCTGTTAAGTAATAATCAAAACTACAGACGAGGGAAATCTGAAACAAAACCTGAAAATGCAGGAATCATTCCGCAGATCACTTCCGGAAATTTGTTTTATTTCATGTTGAAGAGATGCAAATCATCTGGGAATTGTGGTTTTACTCAATCCAAAGTTTATTTCAGGAATACACAATCAAATATGTGATCTAATTTCCAGGCCTCTTAATTTTTTTTGGCACAAGCAGCTGCTGGTACCCAAGTATTGATAAAAAAATAATTTCAGAACTTAGTCAATGTAAGAGAGTTTGGAATATTTGACCCCTTTTAATTGTTTGGGCAGCTTTAAAAAAAACTAAAAGTGATTGTATTCAAGAGGAAAAACAAAATGTCATTGGATTGCATCTTTTAAAGATATATACATCAACATTATGATCAGAGATTAAGGGAGCTAGGGCTTTACTCTTTGGAGAGAAGGAGGATGAGAGGAGACAAGATAGAGGTGTACAAGATATTAAGAGGAATAGATAGTGTGGATAGCCAGCACCTCTTCCCCAGGGCACCACTGCTCAATACAAGAAGACATGGCTTTAAGGTAAGGGGTGGGAAGTTCAAGGGGGATATTAGAGGAAGGTTTTTTACTCAGAGAGTGGTTGGTGCATGGAATGCACTGCCTGAGTCAGTGGTGGAGGCAGATACACTCATGAAGTTTAAGAGACTACTAGACAGGTATATGGAGGAATTTAAGGTGGGGGTGGGTTATATGGGAGGCAGGGTTTGAGGGTCGGCACAACATTGTGGGCCGAAGGGCCTGTATGTGCTGTACTATTCTATGTTCTATTAAGTATGATTAAACTATTTATTGTGGATGTAATTTAGATGGTTGAATTGATAGTTCATTAATAGACAAAGATCTACTAGAGGGACTCTGACACACCTATAACTTTCATTCAGAGCTTGTCACTGAGTTGCCTCCTGCCACCAGTCTTGTTGCCCCCAAAATATTTTGTCAGATCATAAATCAGATTTACAGTACAATGGGACCCGATTCTGTAAATCCTAGTGCAAATCACAGGACTCTCCAAGTGGTTAAGAGCAGAACAGGGTAAGATACAGTGATAGAAGTGATGATAATGTGAGACAAATGGAGATGCAATAAGAAAATTAAAATGTAATCACCACATCATGTTGCAAAGGGTTAAAGAAATCATTAGCCACATGTGCAATTTCTGATGTCAGCCAATGCTCTCATTTTCTCTCCTCCGGTACATACTATGATGAGGGAGGTACAGTGTCTCTACGATCCAAAGATGTTCTGATGGTGGGGATGGTCTTTATCCCTGGTATTGATTCAGCTTTTTCCTACTCCACCTGACCAGCTTTTTCTGGAATTCTTTTCCGTGCAATTATAAATGATGCTTTTAATTTTCCTACCACTCTTTCTCTTGCCTTTTCCTCCTTCCAACCCAGTTATCCATGACATATCTCTGAGAACGGGCACACCTTGAAATGTTAACTCTGTCCACCTGGCCTGCTGAAAATCCCTGCACTTTTGCTCTGGTTTTAGATTCTCAGCATCTGCAGTATTTTGCCTCACGTATGAGAGCACTTCCAGGAATTTGTTTTAACTAGCTGACTGAAGCCTAATGGGTTGGAATTAATAATTTATAAACCACAGCAGCAAGGACCAGAAACAGAGATGCATTATATACTTTTAAGCATCTGATTGATTTTTTGAATCAAAATGGAAAACAGAGCTACTAGAGAATATAGTCTCTTTCAAGTAAGAAAATCTGATACGTTCTTGAAGTGTAGTCACTCAAAATCTTACAGGATTTTGAAAATCCACTAAACACTCTAGAATTACACTGATGGACATTTAGTCTTCTTGAGGCCTCCTACTCAATTTTGAAATTTTAATCGCATCTTCAAAACAATTCAAAGGGAAATACAAAATTCAAAATTCAAAGGGAAACTGTGCAAATAAAATCGATTACTGGAGTCAGAATGATACAGCACAGAAATAGGCCCATTGGCCCAACTGGTCCATGCTGATCACAGCTTGCTCACACTGGTCCCATTGATTTTTATTTTTATTTAGAAATACAGTGCAGAAATGGTCCTTCCAACCCTCTGAGCTGCAGTGCCAGCAACCTCGGTTTAACCCTAGCCTAATCACGGGACAATTTGCAATAAACAATTAACCGGTACGTCGTTGGACTGTGGATAGATTCCAGGGAGAGGATGTACAAACCCCTTACAGGGTTTGTTGGTTCTGAACTCCGAATTGTGCTGCCCCGAGCTGCAATACCATTGCACTAGACATTCTACTACCATGGTGTCCCCATTTGGATGATAACCCTCCAAGCACCTTCCCTTCACGTACCTATCCAAATACATCTTAAAATGTTGCAATTGTACCCACCTCACCTACTTCCTCTAGCCGCTCATTCCTTCTGTGTAAAGAAGTTACATCTCGGGTTTCTTTTAAATCTCTCTCCTTTTATCTTATATCTGTGTCCTCTAGTTTTGGACTCCTCAACCCTGGGGAAAAGATTATGACCTTCCACCTTATACATACCCCTCATAATTTGATATGAGCTCACTCCCTCATACTGCAATGCTCCAGGGAACAAGATCTCTTTGCAGTTCATTGTAATCTGCTTCACTATCAACAAGACTCCCTAATTTAGTATCATCAGCAAACTAGCTAATCATGCCATGTGTATTCACGTCCAAATTATTTACATAAATAATGAATTACAGAAGTCTCCTCACTGAACCCTGGTGAACCCCACTAGTCACAGGCCTCCAGTCAGAAAACTGACCTTCAGCTCTCACCCTCTGCTTCCCATCAAGACAATTCTGAATCCATCTTGCTAGTTCTCCTTGAAACTCACTCGAGCTAACCTGGTCAGCCTGCCATGCAGGACCTTGTCAAAGGCCTTACTTAAATCCATAACGTGCACTGTTGTCTTCATCTATCCCCTTAGTTACCTCTTCAAAAAACTCAGAAAGACTTGTTAGTGTTACTTCTCACATACAAAACCATGCTGGTTATTCCTGATCAAGCTTTGAGACATAGGGATGTTACTGGATGGAATTACTTGCCCCTCAGAATTCCCTGCAATTGAAGTTAGCGTTACTGGCAGGCCCTTGCTACCCCTTTGAACAATGGAACAACGTTAGTCACTCTAGTCTTCTGGAACTTCACCAGTGGCAAACAAAAAAGCAAATATCTCTACAAGGGCCCCCATAATTTATTGGTCAGACCTTTGGGATTTGCCCACCTTAACGTGCTTCAAGGCTGAAAGTACCTCGATGTGATGATCCAAGTACTCTCTACTTATTACCCTCACTTATATTCCATCCCGTCCATGATATTCTCCTTAGCAAACACAAAGGAGAAATAGTCATTAAAAATTTCAACCATCACTTGCAGCTCTGCAATTAGGTGGTCCTGATAGTGGTCCTGCTGTTGTTCCTTTCTGCGTTTTGTGGCACAACAGGCAGTACCCTTGCCATTTCTTTAGCATTTTTGTCTGTTTTTACGAGGCTGAATTGCTGGTTCAACATACAACCCGGCATGGATGGAAAGCGTGCAAGGAGCCAGCCAAATTCAAATACGGATCCACTTGCCTTGAAGTCCGATGAAGATGCTACTATTCCACTGGCCACCTTTAGGAGGATTTAGTCTCTACCTAATCACCATTTACCTGTTAGTACAACAAAGAACCTCTTGGGATTATCTTCAGCCTTGCCTGCCAAATCCATCTCACACCCTCATTCTGTCCAACTGATTGCTCTCTTAAGACTGGATATAAAGCATTTTATAGTCAAAGAATTCATTCATATGCAGCTGCCTAAACACAATGTATGCTTCCTTCTTTTTTTCCCCTTACAAAATCCTCGATATCTCTCGTCTGCCAGAGTACCCTGAACTTGGTATGTCTACTTCACGCTAACCGGAGCATGCTGCCTTGGGCCCTTTTAAATGCTTCCCACTTGACAACAATTCCTTTGCCTTTAAGTAGGTCAATTCTAACTAGGTCCTCCCTAAAGTCCTCAAAGTTGGCCCTGCTCCAGTTCAGGACTTCAACCTCTGGACCTGTTCTATCTTTTTCCATAACTATTTTAAAATTAATAGAATAGTGGTCACTGGACCCAAAGTATTCCCCAACTGCCACTTCACCCACTTGGCCCACCTGATTCCCTAGGAGAAGATCCAGTATTGCTCCCTCCTGAGTGGATTCTTATATGTAGTGCTTGAGGTAACTGTCTTGGATGCACCATTCCATCCTCTCCGGGCTCTTTGCACTCTGGGTGGTCCAGTCAATACTGGGAAAATTAAAATGTCCCAATAGCATTTTCCAACTATTCACACTACAGGCAATTTGTTGACACATTTACTTCTTAAATTCCTGCTGACTATTGGCGAGGTGGGGGGGGGGTGCTGTTAATAAGGCGACCTTCCTCTTACTTCCAATTTCTACCTAAATGGCCTTGTGTACTGTATCCTCAATAATATCCTCTCCAAGCACTGCAATATCCTCCCTCATCAAGAGGGCAACACCTCATCTAGTTTTGACAGATCCTCTGATTTGCCTAAAGCATCAGTATCCCAGAAAATTCAGCTGCCAGTTCTACCCTGCTCTTGCCATGATTCTGCTATGGACACAATATTCCAATTTCTTAATCAACTCGCTGTTGATTATCTATTGTTATTGTCCATACCAATGTCATTTGTACCAATTTTTAGAGCGACCTCTGGTGTTCACCCTTTCCTTTGAAGCTGGGAGGCCTGGTGTCTCTTCTGTGGCAACAGAATCTCCTGGCTGTCCCCTCACTACCAAATCTACTATCCCTGTTATCTGTACTGTACCCTTTCCCTGAGACTCACAGCCAGTTACATTGCCAGAGACCCGACTGCTGATGCCAGCCCGAGAGAACATACCTTTCAATAGTCTCCAAAGAGATATACCTGTTAGTGGGGGGGGGGGGCAATGCTCACAAGAGTACCCTGCACTGAATGCCTACTCCTCTTACTTCTCCTGGTTGTCATCCATCTGCCTGAAGCCCGTACCTTGGGTTTGACCACCTCAGTAAAAGTCTCATCTGTGAAGCTCTCAGCTTACCAGATGATCTTTAGTTCCTCCAGTTCCTCGACCTGATCGGTCAGGAGCTGCAGCGAGAGATACAGTACAGAGATAGATGCTTTGGCCTATCAAGTATGCACTGGCCATCAACCAGTTATTTCCACTCATCCTACATTTATCACACGTTTAAAATACTCTCTATATTGTGTAAACAGGAGGAAACCAGAACAAGCAAAGGAAACCCACACAATCACAGGGTGACTGTGAAAACTCCACACAGATAGCACCGGAGGTCAGGACTGAATCTGGGTTGGTAGCACTGAGAAGCATTACCTGTTAGGTGCACCATGGTACCAGCCTTACTCCTGAAATGACTTTCTTGCTGGATGATGCTTACACAAAAAAAACATTTATTTAGTGGCATCTGTTCTTATGATAATTATTTGAAACAAATAGGATTTGTTTGACAAAGCTTGCTTTCCTCACCCACTCAACATTGACAGAAGGTTCCTGTTGCCAGAGTCTATTCCATTATCTTACATGCATTATTGTCCATTTGAACCAGTCCTGAAAGCTCATGAATATGGATACAACTACAGGAACAGGATTCTTTGGAATGTCTCCATCCAATAGTGCAATTTAGGCTCATGATAAATTTCTTGGATGAAGTACCGGTTGACTGCTGCGTCTGTGAATCCAAAATGTCACCAAAGGACAAGAACGAAAGCAAGGACTAATCTGGCAATTTGCTGGAAAAATATTACAGATGGGGGTGTGGACCAGACCCATTCTCTCTTGATCATAGACCGTCTGGCAAAAACTCTACCATTTGATATACTGAGGAGAAGCAATTATGACATGGTTCAGAGATCAGGACAAAAGTAACTGTGTGGAAAATAACATTATTATTCATGACACTGGACCACAAAGATTTGGTTCCCTGAATACTTTTGGATGTATCTTAAGAATTTTGGGCTGCTGATCATGAACATCACCATGAATTTCCATATTATGAATTTCTCTATTATGCATTGTATTTTTTAAAATAACTAGTATTTGTTATTTCATTATTCAAGTCAAATTAAAATGTTGGCTACAATACAAGCTGAGAAGTTTTCTATCTTGTCTAGGCAAGCTTGGGAATGCTTAGGTAGGGCAGATGCTGCATGGCAGTGCAGGTCTTAGAAAGGCTATAAAAGTGTCATGCACACACCGTTCTATGCACTGTGTTTACATGTACAGTCGGCCCTCCCTATCCGTGAGGGATTGGTTCCGGGACCCCTCGCGGGTACCAAAAAACGCAGATGCTCAAGTCCCTTATTCAACCTGTCTCAATGCGGTGGACCTTAGGACCCAGCGGAACCCCGGACCTTATTTAACCTGTCTCAGTGCGGTGGGCATTAGGACCCGGCGGCGGAGCTCTGAATCCGCAGTGTTTCTGTTCACGAAAATAATCACGATCATGACTGAAAATAAAGTGGAAATAATAAACAATCGGAAAGAGGTGAAAAGCCATTGGTCATTGGAAAAGTGTTAGGCTACAGACGGTCAATGATCAGAACAATTTTAAAGGATAAAGTGAGAAAGGCCCTGCCCAATTAAAGCTACAATTATTACGCAGCAACGCAGTGGTTTAATTATTGGGTTTTGGGGTTTTGGGTTTTTGATCCTCCACATCAACCCGGCACAGATGGAGAGCGCGCTCGGGAGCGGTCTGTCACTGGATCGCACTTCAGTTCCCGAGCCCGGCGCTGAAATATACGTTTCTTAAGTAGTTTATATGCGTAGAAAGGTAAAATATATACTGTATACTAAGACAAATGTTTGACTAACTGACGATAAATAATACCGGATGTACCTGTTCCGATTTGCTTAGTAAGAGAACTTCAGTTTTTTTTCGATCCTGATCCATGATAACCTACATACATCCTCCCGTATACTTTAAATCATCTCTAGATTACTTATAATACTTAATACAATGTAAATGCTATGTAAAATAGTTGTTATACTGCATTGTTTAGGGAATAATGCCAAGAAAAAAAGTCAGTACATGTTCGAACAAGTGCTGGAAGAGCATTTCCGGGTTTTCTTGATTTGCGGTTGGTTGAATTCGTGCGTGCGGAACTCGCGGATAAGGAGGGCCGACTATATACCAGTTTGAGATCATGTTGATATGCATGCCCTATGCACATAGCATATTGTGTGTACTCATTATAATAAGGTTAATTGCATTTTCAGGAGTATTTGTGACAGCAAAATGTCTTGCCAATGTAGCATCAGCTGCAATACTTCCTGTTACATTTGTGGCGAGTATACACTTAAATCTCACAGATGCAGCATTATTCCTCTTATTAAGAAATCCCATAAGCTCTACTATAGATGTAAAATTAGCAACCATGGCAAAGCCTGGGCTCCTCACAATTGCTGTGCAACATGCGCTGTTGATCTTAGAGCCTGGCTCAGACATACTCGGAAGTCAATGTCATTTGCTGTCCCAATGATATGGCAAGAGCAGAAGGATCATGTGACAAACTGCTACTTCTGTCTGACCAGTATGTCTGGTTTCTCTGCTGAAGACAAGAAATCCATTGACTATCCCAATCTCCCTTCAGCTATGAGATTTGTGCCACATGATGATAGTCCTCCAGTACGAAAGTCACCAGAGAGATGGTGTCTACAGGAGGCAGACAAATATACCATGATGCATGAGTCAGGAATGGAAAATGACACACTTACTTATACAGATTTTGAACTCTTTTATGCCGAGTGAGCCTCATCTGATAACTTAATCTTATTTAAATGACCTGGTTAGAGACTTAGGTTTGTCAAAGGCAAAAGTAGAATTACAGGGTTCAAACTTCAAAAGATGGAATCTGCTGTCACCAGGCACAAAAATTTCCATCAAGGATTGGTATTTGAGATAGATGTTTCCCGGAATAACTGATGCCAGGATTAAGGAAGGGATTTTGTTGGTCCACAAAATCAAGCAGGTCATTAATGACAGACAAATTGAAGAACTTCTACTGGGACCATACCATGAAGTCCAACATGTCATTAAAGATTCATTTTCTGCACTCCCATTTAGACTTCTTCCTTGCAAATCTTGGCATTGTCAGCAATAAGCACGGTGAAGGGTTTCACCAGGACATTGCAGTCGTAGAGAAAGGGCAACTGGAATCCAATGCTGGCTACATATTGTTGGACATACAAGTGAGAAGCCTCAGACACTAAGTACAAACAGAAATCATCAACAGAACATTTTTAGCTTACTTGAACTATTGCAAAGCGTCAGCACCATTATGTAATTAAATACAGAGTCATAGAGAAGTACAGCACAGAAGCAGGCCTTTCGGCTCATTTAGTCCCTGCCGAAATCATTTAAACTGCCTGCTCCCATCGATCTGCACTGGGACCATAGCCCTACATGATCCTACCATCCATGTACCTATCCAAACCACTCTTAAACGTTGAAATCCAGCTCACATGTACCACTTGCATTGGCAGCTCATTCCACACTCTCATGACCTTTCCCTTCATGTTCCCGTTACACTTCTCACCTTTCGCTCTTAACTCATGACCTCTGGTTGTAGTCCCACCCAACCTCAGTGGAAAAAGCCTGCTTGCATTAACCCTAGTTATACCCCTGATTTTGTATACCTCTATGAATTATCCTCTCAATCTTGCCTTCTTTTAGCCCTCCAGATTTCTTATCCTCCATATGCACCTCATTTGCTCCCACCTGCCTATGTCTACTATGTACCTTCTTTTTCTCTTACCCAGGTCCTCAATACCTCTTGAAAACCCAAGGTTCACTGCACTTGCTCTCTTTACCTTTTATTCTGACAGGCACATACAAGCTTTGTACTCTCAAAATTTCACTTTTGAAGGCCTCCCACTTACCAAGCACACCTTTGCCAGAAAACAGCATGTCCCAACCCTCACTTAACAGATCATTTCTGATACCATTAAAGTTGGCCTTACTCCAATTTAGAATCTCAACCTGCAGACCAGGCCTCTCTTTTTGCATATCTACTTTGAACATAATGGCATTGTGGTCACTAGATGCAAAGATCCCCTACACAAACTTCTGTCACCTGCCCTGTCTTGTTTCCAAATTGCAGGTCCAATGTTGCGAGTTCTCTCATTGGGACTTCTACATATCGATGAAGGAAACTTCCTTAAACTCATCTGACAATCTCATCTAGTTCTTTTATGGTATAGGATTCCCCAGTACAATAATTTCCTAGTTTCTGCAAATTCCTATCTGATACAGGTAGCCTGAAATTATATTTTTGTTCAGCTCCAAGTGATCCATCATTAACAAAAAAAAACATTTCTGAGGAAGTAACATTAGAAAAATTTGCTGTACAAGAATTGCTGGCAATATCTGAAAAGGAAGAAAACGGTGTTACAGGTCCTGGAAACAGTTCAGTGTTTTTTTGGTGTTGAAACACAGTTGGGAATAAGTTTGAGAAACTCACTGAACAGTGTTGACAGTTTTCCTGTGTAACATCACAATGAAACTGACATTGATGGTTTCAGCAAAACATCCCTGTCAGGGTGTTGCATTTTCTTGTAGCTGTCAGCGATCAACACTGGTGCACCTCAGGGGTGTGTGCTTTACCCACTGCTCTAATCTACTCTCTCTATATTCATGACTGTGTGGCTAGGCATAGCTCAAACACCATCTATAAATTTGCTGATGATACAACCATTGTTGGTAGAAACTCAGATGGTGACCAGAGGGTGCACAGGAGCAAGGAATACCAATCAGTGGAGTGGTGTCACTGCAACAACCTGGCACTCAACGTCAGTAAGATGAAAGGGCTGATTGTGGACTGCAGGAAGGGTAAGACGAAGGAGCACATACCAATCCTCATAGAGGGATCAGAAGTGGAGAGAGTGAGCAGTTTCAAGTTCCTGGGTGTCAAGATGTCTGATGACCCAACATGTTGATGCAGTTATAAAGAAGGCAAGACAGCGGCTATACTTCATTAGGAGTTTGAAGAGATTTGGTATGTCAACAAATACACTCAAAAACATCTATAGATGTACCGTGGAGAGTATTCTGACAGGCTGCATCACTGTCTGGTATGGGGGGCGGGGGGGGGGGGGGAAGAGTGCTACTGCGCAGGACCGAAAGAAGCTGCAAAGGGTTGTAAATTTAGTTGGCTCCATCTTGGGCACTAGTCTACAAAGTACCCAGGTCATCTTCAGGGAGCGGTGTCTCAGAAAGGCAGCGTCCATTATTAAGGACCTCCAGCACCCAGGATATGCCCTTTTCTCACTGTTACCATCAGATAGGAGGTACAGAAGCCTGAAGGCGCACACTCAGCGATTCAGGAACAGCTTCTTTCCCTCTGCCATCCGATTCCTAAATGGACATTGAACCAGTGAACACTACCTCACTTTTTAAAATACATACTATTTCTGTTTTTGCATGATTTTTAATCTATTCAACATATGTATACTGTAATTGATTTACTTATTATTTAATTTTTTTCCCTCCTTCTATATTATGCATTGCATTGAACTGCTGCTGCTAAGTTAACAAGTTTCATAGCACATGCCAGTGATAATAAACCTGATTCTGGTCAACCCAGCAGTTGTGACCTTGGCAGCCAGCTCTTACAACTGTCAAAGAAACATCTTTCTAGCTGCAGAGAACTATTGCTACTAAATGAAAGGATGATGCATTATTGGAAGTGTATTGGAAAACTGTAGCTAAGAGATAACAGGGACCAGGACAGGCTAGTGTGTAGGACATGCTTTCTGCAGGAACTTTTCAAAATGCAAGGGAGACAAGGACACTCTCTCAGATTACAAACAGGCATTCCTGGGAGGTGGTTTCTGGAGAGGTACTAGAACGTACTTCGATCCTATGACTTTGTAGAAGGCTGAATGGCAATGCACAAACTCACTCTGCCTGCGCCTTTTAGTCCAAGAAGTGGGTAAGGCCTCCTCTGCCTGCGTATGGAAACCAATGTAGCAGAGAATTACAGTGATGACACATACAACCTCTTACACCCGAGGGTGGAAGATGTCCCATATTTCAGTGGTGTCAAAGGATGTAGTTTCAGTGATGGCTCTTTATGTAGCATGGTTTCAGGATAAATACTTAGCAGAATGGGACTATTATGAAAATAGAGAATTGAAAATCTTGCAGAAATGAAATATTGCATTTTGCAATTCTGTTAATATCATTTGGGAAAGATTTGCTGCTAGACAGAATATCCCTCTAAAATATTGAGAAGATGAATTTCCCAGTGGGTGTTAAGGTACCCAGAAATAGGTTGAAAATCTCTCCAAGGTTTAAGCCAATTATCAACTGTAAAACCACATGCATTTTAGAACCATGTGACTTAATTAATTGCCCATAGTTTCTGAAATGCATAAAAGCACAGATAATCTCAGTAACTACAACAAAAATTGTACTGTGATAATTTTCTTTAGGGGAGGAATTATAGATGTTGCCTGACCTGCCACATACTCAACATTTTCAGCTTTTATTATAAACCTTCAGAGAGCCATGGTACACCATGCCTGGAAAACAACTGTACCAAGCATGATTCAAAAGAATTTTGAATTGGTTCTATGATAAAATACCAGATGGATTGCAGAAATGTTTATTTACCTGATGTAATGAGATGTGAGAAAATTAAACAGGGATTTTAAAGGAAAACAGTCTTCTGTAGACTTTTACTATTAACCTCACAAGTCTGAGATTCAGGTGGAATGGCAGTTTAGTTTTATTAAATAGAGGCTACTGGAACAAAAACAAGTTTAGTTTAATTCTATAACGTTGACAAACTTCTATAGGTATGCTGTGGAGAGTATATTGACAAGCTGCATGTGGAGAGTATACTGACAAGCTGCATCACAGCCTGGTGTGGAAACACCAATGAAACAATGGAAAATCCTATATAAATGATGGATACAGCCCAACCCATCATGGGTGAAGCCTTCCCCACCATTAGGCACATCTACACGGAGGGCTGTTGCAAGAAAGCAGCAACCATCTTTAAGGACGTCCATCACCCGAGTCATGCTCTCTTCTCACTGCTGCCATCAGGAAGAAGGTACAAGAGCCTCAGGACCTGGACCATCAGGTTCAGGAACAGTTATTACCCCTCAAACATCAGGCTCTTTAACTGGTGGGAATAACTTCACTTGCCCCATCACTGAACTGTTCGCACAACCTATGGCCTCACTTTCAATGACTGATCTCATTTTTTCAATATTTGATTTTTTTTCTTTTGCATTGCAGTTTATTGTCTTTTGCACATTGATTGTTTGCCTGCCCTGTTGGGTGTGGCTTTCACTGATTCTGTTATGTTTCTTGGATTTACTGAGTACACCCATAAGACAACAAATGTCAGGGTTGTATATATTGTTGGTGACATATATTTGCTTTGATTACAAATTTACTTTGAACTTTGGAATCTATTTCTCAACTGGAGGAAAGAAAGCAATTAAAGGAGTCAGCACAGCAACATTTTTCATTTTAAAATGCCAGTGAATAACCAAGACCAAGCAAAAATAAACTGAAGGGAAATAAGGAAATATCTTCATAGGGGAAATAAAGAAAGTCTTTCCATTAATCTACTTCACATGTCATAAGAATGGCCTGTGGGGGCAGGGTATAACATCTTAAAATGTTATCCCTAGAGTAACAGATTTCCTATTTGATGTTGAGATTCAGTTTGTGCTGTGACTTCTTAAAAAAACAAAATCAGATTGGCCTGCTTTACGAAAGGACATCCATTTAAGGCCAGTGGACAGAGTAGTGGGTGCCTGGAGTACACTGCTATATGTGGTGGTAGAGGGTGACAGACAGGCACATAGACGTAAGAAAAGTGCTGGGTTATGGGCTGTGTAGGACAGAAGGGTTAGATCGATTGTGGAGTAGGTTTATGCAAGTCAGCACAACATTGTGGGCCAAAGCGCCTCTACTGTTCGATGTTATTACTAAAACATTTGAAAGCTACAGCAAGTCTTCCAGCAGATTTAATATAAAAAACACACAGGCTATTCTTAAAAAAAAGACAAAGTTTAATGTCTTAAAGAAACTACACGACAGCAATGATAGACTTTATTACGCAATTTGAATGTCATTAAGTGTGGGATAAATATTGGCTAGGTGTTAACGTCCCTGCTCCTCTTTAGACTAGAGGCAAAGCGCTCTTAATACCCACTGGAAAGCAGACTTTAATGATTTAATGGCTTCCTTAAAAAGTTTCACCACTCAAGGTTGAGAACTCCCTCAAAATTGTCCTGGAGTCTCACTTTAGATGTCCATACCAAAATTCTCTAGAGTAGGACTTGAACCCATAACCTTCTAACTCAAAAGGCAATAGTTCCACCAACTGAATCACATGTGTCATACTAGCTGAACAGCTGTTTTTCAGTTTCTGATTATCAGTACTGGCAACTTTCTTCAGAGTAATAATACAACATAGAAGGAAGCCCTTCAGATCAACTTATCCTCACTGTCCAAGTTACCGATCGAAGCTAGTCCCATTTGCCAGTGTTTGGTTCATATCCCTCTGAATCTTGCTCATCCATGTACCTGGCCAACTTTGCAACTGTCCCCTCCAGCAGCCCTCCCCATACACCCAGCACCCTTTGTGTGGCAAATCTGTGCCTCACAGGTCCCTTCCAAATCTGTCCTCTTTCTTTACTCATGTAACCATATCAACATTATATTTTTTTAATATCCATAGTGAAAAGAATAGAATTACTTCTAATTGCACTACTGCCATCTCAGAAAAACCCAAATCTTTCTTGATGAATGGATTATTTTTTAAAACTAAATCTGAAATAATAACAGAAAACACTGAAAATATTCAGGAGATCAAACAACAGTTGACAAGAAATAAAACAATAGTCTCAATAGTTCAAGGAGTAAGATGACTGATCCAACATAAGCTGATGGTATTGGCACTGATGAAATTCCAGTATTTTCTGTTTTCATTTCTCTACTAGTATTCAACATAAACAATTGACATTAATAACATCATCAGTTAACTGGAATGAAAGAACTCTATATTAAAAGTATTGCAAATAACCATAATCACCATATTTAAGCATGATATTAAGAACTCAAATTACAGGGCACAGATCAATGGCATGCACTTCTTACAGAACGTAAATCTAACAGCTTTATATAATTAGTATGCAAGATCCCTTATAATCCAGTATGGAAGTTAGTCAAGAGAGACACTAAATAAGTTTCTTTAGTCTGATGGATTTATTTTCAAGAGGTCTTAGTTTAACAGGTAACATACAGAAATATATAAAAGTGGCAGTAGCTAATGGAATTGCTGTGCCACAATTTCAATAACCTGGGTTCAATCCTGACCTTTGGTGTCCTTTGTGTGGAGTGTACACATTCACTCCATGACCCCACGGATTCCCCCCCGATGCACCTTTTTCCTCCAAGATCCCAAAGATCTGTGGGTTGATAGGTTACTTGGCCACTATAGATGTGATAGAATCCGAAGGGAGTTGGAACATGTGCATAAAATGGGATTTGTGTCAGATTAGCACAATGGTTGCCTAATGGTTGGTGTGCATGATGTGGATTCAGTGAAACAAAAGGCCCATTTCCTTGTGCTGTATCTTTCAATGACAATCCTGTTGCCTGGATCCCTGGGCCTGGCTCTTACCTCAAAAACTAGTGAGCCATCATACTTGTGCTGACAGCTCTGTGAAAGCTACATTCATTAAATAAAACACAAACAGAAAATGCTGGAAATTATCTGCAGGGCAGATAGCAGCTACGGAGAAACAGAGCTGCTTCCGATTGACTTGAACTTTTAAATCTGTTTTTCTCTCCACAGATGCTACCTGATCTACTGAGTACTTCTGGAATTTTCGGCCTCATTTCATATTTAAAGTAGCTGCAGTCCTTTGCTTTTGGACATATCTATTGGCAACTCTGGAAATCAATAGTGCTCAACAGGCTGAAGTTAATATGCTTACACTAAAATGTCTAGTTTGATCCCCTTTCCTCCTGCATTTTAGGTGGAAAAGGCCATAGAAGCTTCTCAATACAGATTCAACTTAAAATTGCAGGCAGGTTGTAATGATATTGTGGCGACCCACTTTCTAGCACACACGAACCGGCGTGCACCGGCAGAGAGGCCGGCCCCAAAAAGGGCGCCAGGCCATCTTCATCAGCAGGGGGAAAATCCCGCGCGCGGAAAGGGTCTGCGATTATGCATTCCCCACAGCGGTCCCGCTCAAGGAGGACGGGAACGGGAAGGCTTTAAAAGCAGGCCGCGAAGTTTGAATAAATCTCTTTTATTGCAACTCCAACTCACCGACTCCGTGTGGTTATTCTAGCGCTGTGTGTAGCACACTGCTACAATATCAGTAAAACTAGTCATGTAAATACAAAAAAGGACATCAGTGGCTGCACCAGTCCACAGAATAAAACTACAGACAGCACAATTCTATGGCTCCGGGACATATAAGCAACTTGAAGGGAAAAATAGGTAACCCGAGGAGTCTAACCTCCTCACTCTTCAACTGGATTTCCGTTACAAATACGACAGTACGCATGTAATTTAATACAACTTCTTGCCAGAGCCATACAAGATATTGCTAGACTGAAGAATAGATTTCCATTGTTAAGTTTGTCAGAAGTGATTTTGTGGATTTGGAAGATATGCAGTTTAAATTGCATTGTGGTTAGCACAAACAGCTTGTTCCTGTGCTGTACTGTTCCATGTCCAATGTTCAAAGTAACAACTGACTTTTCTGTCCGTCCATTGTAGTAATACAGGTTGCTCAACAGTGAGCAAGTGTTAAATCTTGTGCTGGCAACCAGAGCAATTCATCATCAAATCCCAACTAAATTTTGTTCCTTGTCCTCCTTCCAAACCCTCTTTCTCCCTTGAATAAAGTAAATTTATTCAGAATTTTAATGTCACCAACAATCTATAATTGTGGTCCCATTTTTCACATGTACTAGATATCGGATGAGAACTGACTTTAAAGTGCAAAAATGAATGGGGAATACAAAACCAAGTCAATAGTGATTCAACAGTGGCAGATCTTTAGATAACGCTTAGACAGGTGTATAACGTAAAAAACCAAACATGTCAAAAACTACATCTTTTCTTGCAACACACGCAAAATGCATGAGGAACTCAATAAGGAAGGTACCATCTGTGGAAAAGAGCAAACAACCGACATTTTGGACCAAGACCCTTCAATAACTGGATAAAAAGATGGGATGTCAGTAAGGTGGGGGGAGGGGAGGAAGAAATACAAGGTAGTAGATGATAGGGGAAACCATGGGGGTGGGTAAAGAGCTGGGAAGTCGATTGGTGAAAGAGATAAAGGGCTGGAGAAGGGGAATCTGATAGGAGAGGATAGAAGGCCATGGAATAAAAGGGAAGGGAGAAGGAGCACCAGAGGGAGGTGATGGGCAGGTAAGGAGATAAGTTGAGAGGGAAATGGGAGTGGGGAATGGTGAAGGGAGGGGGGCATTACCGGAAGTTCAGGAAATCGATGTTTATGCCATCAGGTTGGAGGCTGCCCAGAAGGAATACAAAGTGTTGCTCCTCCAACCTGAATGTGGTCTCATCATGGCAGTAGAAGAGGCCATGGACTGACATGTTGGAATGGGAATGGGAAGCAGAATTAAAATGGGTGGCCTCCAGAAGATCCTGCTTTTTCTGGTGGAAGAAGCATAGGTGCTCAGCGAAGCAGTCTCTCAATCTACGTCAGGTCTCACCGATATTCAGGAGGCCACACCAGAGCACCAGATACAGTAGATAACCCCAAGAGACTCACAGCTGAAGTGTCACCTCACCTGGAAGGACTGCTTGGGGCCCTGAATGGTAGTGAGGGAGGTGTGGGGGCAGATGTAGCACTTGTTCCGTTTGCAAGGATAAATGGGCAGACTATTTTCTAAATGGGGAGAAAATCCAGGAATCCAAGATGCAGAGGGACTTGGGAGTCCTTGTGCAGAACACCCTAAAGGTTAACTTGCAGGTTGACAGTGGTGAGGAAGGCAAATGCCATGTTAGCATTCATTTCAAGAGGTCTAGAATACAAGAGCAAGGATGTGATGTTGGGGCTTTATAAAGCACCGGTGAGGCCTCGCCTTGAGTATTGTGAACAATTTTGGGCCCCTCATCTTAGAAAAGATGTGCTGGCACAGGAGAGGGTCCAGAGGACGTTCACAAGGATGATTCCAGGGATGAAAAGGGTTATCATACAAGGAACGTTTGATGGCTCTGGGTCTGTACTCGCTGGTATTCAAAAGGATGAGGGGGGATCTCATTGAAACCTTTTGAATGCTGAAAGGCCTAGACAGAATAGATGTGGAAAGGAGGTTTCCCATGGTGGGAGAGTCTAGGACCAGAGGGCACAGCCTCAGGAAATAGGCTCTTTCAAAACAGAGATACAAAAAAATTTCTTTAGCCTAAGGGTGGCGAATTTGTGGAATTTGTTGCCACATGCAGCTGTGGAGGCTAAGTTGTTGGGTGTATTTAAGGCAGAGTTTGATAGGTTCTTGATTGGACATGGCATCAAAGGTTACTGGAAGAAGGCCAGGAACTGGGATTGAGGAGGAAATAAAAACAAAAACAAAAAAAAAAGGATCAGCCATGATTGAATGGCGGTGCAGACTCGATGCACCAGATGGCCTGATTCTGCTTCTATGTCTTATGGTCTTATAAGCTCCAGGAGGGAGATCAGTAAGGTGGGTAAATGGACAAGGGAGTTGTGTAGGGAGTGATTCCAATGAAAAGCAGAAAATGGGGGTTTGGGTGGAGGAAAAGATGTGCATGGCGGTGGGATCCTGTTGAAAATGGTGGAAGTTATGGAGAATTATGTGCTGGATGCGGAGGTTGGTGGGGTGGTAGGTGAGGGCAAGAGGAACCCCGTCCCTGGTGGGGCTGTGGTCGGATGGGGTGAGGGCAGACGTGGGCGAAATGCAAGAGATGCAGATGAGGGCAGCCTTAATGGTGGAGGAAGAGAAGCCCCTTTCTTTGAAGGAGAATATCTCCTTAGTTCTGGAACGAAAAGCCTCATTCTGAGAGCAGATGTACTGGAGATGAAGGAATTGAAAGAAGAGATGGCATCTCCATTTCTTGTGTAAATTGCAGGTCCTCAGCTCATTTCCACAATTTAAGCAGGAATGAAGGCTGATGATTCTTTTTACATTTGCACTTTCTTACATCTGTAGTGGAAGTGACCAGGAGAAGGACTTGATAACTCAAAATTCTGTGGCCTACCATGTGAACTCAGATTGGTTGAGATTAACAATATAACCTAGATCTCCTTTTCCCTTTCTACTCCATTGTATATCACCGTTTATTTCTTTCTTTATATGACTAGGAAGCCAATAATCTATTTGTAAAAAAAATCTTACCTTTTTCAGATATATTATTCTACTAGAATGATTAGATATGTAGATAAATTGGAGAATTTATTGTCAATAAAACATTCCATATTCAATTTACTGAGGAAATCATAAATTTGTGTAGGCTTGTTGCATGCATTAAGGTCTCTTCTTCTTGCTAGTATTTTTTTTTAGCCAATTTCAAATATATCGCATAGGGGGAAGAAGTATGTTGAATATAACAAAATCCAAACATACCTTCATACAATTGTGCATACTGAGGGAACCCAGCAGCTCGCAACCAGTCACATGCTTCTTTGGCTTCAATCTCTGAAGAGAGGAAAGAAAGGCACATTAAAAACTATTCAACATTCAGCCATGAGCACTACGCTGAATTGTAGCTTCCCTCATTGAGCTCCTCTGGCAGCTGAACAAGGGCGGCTTACAATGAATAAAATCCCTTTAGCTGGTTAGGTACACAACGTCAATGAAATACAGTGACAGAAACTCTTCAATGGTTTGGCTTAGAACACTGGCACACAAGTGTACAGATAAATTTATGAAAAGATGAACAGGAGATGAAGGACAGAAGTGTACTTTCTTCGCCAATTTCCCTTTTCTTGGTTTTAACTTCGTAAGTATTTCATGAACTCAGATGAACTCTGCAATGTAGTGCAGCATTGTGGAAACAGATGGTTATAGCACTGTTCTCTAGAGTAAAGGCTCAAGGTATTTCTAAGAGGTGCATCAACTGAACCCATTCCTTTCAGTGGCTTCTAGTGCACGTAATTAAGGCAACACCATAAGGATCAATTAGAGCTAATGCAGTGAGCATGGTTTCAACTGCTGACTAATTTCTCCTGAGGGAAATATTGACAATTTGTCTAGTGTCGTATCATCCGCTGTTATAAATGAACTAAATGACTGCACTTTAAAGTTAAGTTATTGCTATCTCAGCTTTATGATGTATTTCTTAGCTTTTGGAAAGACATAGGCCCTATCATTACTGCACGAAAAATATTGGCGTTTAAGTGGTATTTTGGTTTGACCTAGTGCTGCTTGTGAAAAGAACAGAGAAAATCACTTGCAAGCTTTAAATAACTTGAATTATTATGTTCAGTTTTGGTTGCCTCATTGGAAGGATGTGGAAGCTTTAAAGAGGGGGCAAGGAGACTTACCATGATATTGCCTCGATTAGAGAGCATGCTGTACGAGAGAAGGTTGAGCTAGCTAGGACGTCTGGCTTTGGAGCAAAGGAGGATGAGAGTTGACGTGATAGAGGTGTACAAGATGATAAGAGGCAAAGATTGAGTGGACAGCCAGCAACTTGTTCCCAGGGTAGAGATGGCTCATACAAGAGGGCATAAATTTAAGGTGATTGGAGAGCAGTATGGTGGTGGTGGTGGGGGGGGGGGGGGGAATGGAGGATGTCAGAGGCACAGTGGAACTCTTTTTTACCTCCAGAGTGGTGGGTGCATTGAACATGCTGCCAGGGGTGGTAGTAGAGGTAGATATATTAAGGAAGTTTAAGAGACCCTTAAGTAAGCACATGGATGAAAGAAATAGAGTACGGCTATGTGGGAGTGAAGGATTAGGTTGATCTTGCAGTAGGTTAAAAGGTTGGCACAACACGGTGGGCTAAAGGGCTTGTACTATGTTATAGTTATTTTTTGGTTTAACACAACACTGAAACTGACATTATTATCATGGAAGGCTCACATTATTTTTTCCTATACAAAGTACATGTTCCTTTGTATACAAAGTACATGTTCTTTAAGAGCTTGTCCCAATTCTTTCAATCTCCTTGATAGCACTCCCCAAATCCCTCCCATCATTGCAGTTTCATTCAGTCTGAGAGTTGGTTCTTTAAATAGCCTGGGTGTAGAGTCAGTAAAACCTGGCTGTGCTGTTAATAAATAAGGTTTATTTGTCTCATCAGCATGATCAAAAACCACACTGATGACTAACAGTTTTAAATCACTGTTGATACAAGTTTTGGGAAAGTTTTGCGCTGCAAGGAAAGGCACTAGGAAAATGAAAAATCCCTCTGAAAGATAGAGACAAACTTGACAGACACCCCGAAATGGATGCAAAATTGGTCTATTCCAGACAAAACATTTTTTAAAAAAAAACAACCACAGCACCATGTGAATAACTTCTTAATGTTTTTTTGCAACTCAGCTCCTTATCAAGCCAGTTCTGGCCTCCAAATCTCCACTCAATCTACATTACTACATTCTTTTAATTCTGTTTACTGGACATTGCAGGAGAGTTACGGGAGTCCCCATGAGTACCCTGACCTCTGGTTAACACGAGTGAGGTAAGGATCTTTGTCATGCGTATTCCCAGCAGTTTACTTGAGTAATTACAATATATTGGCCTGCCTTACACGTACTCACACCACTGTTCTATCTTGACGCCTGCTATAGAAGCTTCATTGCAGACAACAAATGATCATCAGTTCTGTCACAATTAATAAATACAATGCACAAGGCAGATGCACAATTGTATCGAATAAGTTCTGCAGAATCAAAAGTTGGCAAATATCTGCACTGACTATCAATGGCAGAGTCAAAGCTAAGAGGATGTGGCTACCACTTGCCTAAATATGCTTTCAGAAGGTTAGATAGACACAAGTCGGTAAATAAAAAACACAAATAGACTTTCCATTGAACTGGCAAGAGATTGGATCTTGCCTCTCATTAGTGCACTGAATGTTGGTTGTGGATTATGCTGATGGCCAGTCTGATTACATGTAAAAAGAAGTCTTGAATTGGCCATAAAAAGTACTAGGAATAGTGTTACAGTGATTTACTCCCAAAGTTGAGTTATAATAAGTCCTGGAAAATTCCTGACAACACCACATCCAATTTAGTGCAGCTAGAACTATTTTTCTCCTCAGCAATCAGAGAAGGGCATCAGCCCTTAAAGACACACTCTCAATAGCTGCCTGACAGCAGGAACATACATGAAGGATGCCAAGAAGGAAAACGGACTGCAGAGCAGAGGAGGAGAGCTGTAGATTTACTAAGTTGGATACTGAAGTCCGATCGTACAAGATGCACATCAGGAGAGACATTCAGTGTGCCAGGAACTTCCTAGATCCACCAATGGAGAAATATGGCAGGAGGTGGCCGACTTTACAGGGTGATATCATTCAACCATACATGAATATAGCCAAATGAAACAGCATTCCTCTGGGGCCAAGATGTAAAACACATTACCAATAGCACACTGCACAAAGCACGAATAGCACATATGGTTACAGCTGCAGATAAACATAGTCACAAAGAAAAAAAAATATATAATATAGCCCAGGTTCTTGAGTGGCATGACTGTGTGTTAAGCTGTCCTGGTCCAGCTTGTTTTTCCACTGAGCAAACACTGGAGAGCAGCACCACTGGGAGAGGCCAGCTCACAACTTAGTATGGATTCTAGTGTGCCCATAGAGGCTCCTGCTCTCTTTCACACCACCTCCAGCATCTCCTCACCTGGGTGACTGTAACACGTGACCCCGCAGTAAGGGCCTAGTCCTCACCACTACCGAGCCAATGCAGCTCCCCTACCGAGGGGCTCGCCAATGAACCAGTGAAACGGACTTGTAGTGTTCTATGTTACCAATGTCCAACACAATCTTGCAATACAATAAAAACGTCCAAGACAATCACATGCACCGTTTCAGTACAACAGTATGCAACAAACTCAGCCATCACCATAACAATGGTACACAACGAGTTCCGTACCATCGCTATCAAGCAACTCACTGTTGGGGTAAGTCCTGCATTACTTGATGTTCTTAGCCTTCAGTGTCTTGTGAACATTAAAAATAGAACATAAAGGATGAACAAATACACCTTTGATTGGACCTGGAGAGGCCACTGGGTCTGAGCATGCCATCATCTAACTGGAAGTAAGATGAAGCAACGGAAATACTGCTCTTTCTTTCTCATTCTCTCTGTAGTAGATGGCTAGAATAGACACTTTCTGGATGAAGAATTCCTATCTACTGAACAATGCTAGAAGAATTTTTAATTAATTTAAACTGTACGTCAAGGTGACTTCTAGATCAACAGACTTTGCTTTTCTAAACGCACACACGATGACATAATGATTCTCACAGTCATATCTATAGATCCTCATCCGTGCACCCTTGTCCATCTAAAATTGATATTATAACATAACCTCCACTCCTTTCCCTCTATGCTGTCCCTCAAGCAAAGGTCGAACAATTTAATGGTCAACAATGAAGAGATTATTCAATGCCTTTCACCTCCTCTACAGCTATTCAGGAGGGTATGCCATCTAACCCATGCAATGGAGACCATTTTGCACTCATGGATAGAAGAGTCACTGAGCCCCCAATTACCCCAGGAAGCAGAGAGATAGGTGCCTGGAACATGCTGCAGGGGAGGTGGTAGAAGTATTTAGCAATGTTTTAACAGGTATTTAGAGACACGCGAATAGGCAGAGAAAAGAGGGATATCACCATGTGCAAGTAGATGGGATTAATTATAAGGTATTATTGTCAGTGCAGACATAGTAGGCTGAAGGGCTCGAACCTCTATTGTACGAATCTTTGATCTAACTTGTGCAATACATAATCTGCCCACTGTGCTCAAAGCAATGATTCATTACTGTTATTACAGACATTCCACCCTGCAAAAACTCATTTCAGGGAGGTAGCACCATCAATTTGCGGGAGACTCCCGGAACTTCTGGGAGAGGTGGGATGTCTGCAATAGAGTAGCTCCTTAGCAGCTGGCCAGCTAGTTTAAATAACGTTAGCTATGCTAATGAACAAATGACACCTGTTAAACTCACCTCAACATGTCTTGTACAGTCTTAACCCACCATGGGCAATAGAAGAGTCACTGTTACAAACAGCACAGCGAGCAACACTGTCATTATTTTTGACCCCTATTAGGCAGGGATACACCTTAGTATAGTCTGGCATGACGTACGTTTTATATTTTCTTTTTTTGGAACACTCTGCCATGGCGCGCTCATTCTCATTCATTCTCCCTCTCTCTAAAAAATTGATTTCCGGGATATTGTATATAATTTGTGGGCATCAGGGAGCCACTATTAATATGCGGGAGACTCCCGGAACTTCCAGGAGAGGTGGGATGTCTGTTATTACAATCTCTCTATTGAATCATCAACACACCACTTGTTAGCATGTGAAAGAAAGGTTTTTTAAAAAGTCCTAGATGCTGAAAATCTGAAATAAAAAGAGAAAATGGTGAACAATCTCTGCAGGATAGGGAGCACTTGTGGAAAGAAAATAGAAAAATTTCAGTTCCAACGCTGTCAGAACTAGGAAAGAGAAAAATACAACTTAGTTTTCAGGAGGACAGAAGAATTGAGAAGAAAAAGGACAAAAAGATCTCTGACGAGGTCAATACAAACCATTTAATGGTTACAGTTGCCAGCAGAAACTTTTGATTTATATATATGCTGATTTGCATAAGGGATGGCTACTAGTGACCTGCGCTACACTTCAGTTACCCAATCGCTGTACACAACTGATTAGGCAAGATATCCTGGATGTTGCATTAAAAACCCTTAACATGTTTTTTTTTTAAAAAGACAAAACTGCACTGACGACAGATGATTGAATTAATCCTTGCTCCAAATACCTGACCTGTCACAATGCTGCATTTCTTGACTGTATCCTTGCTTAAAGAATTAATACCTCTTCATAAAAGGCAGCTTTCCTGTGAGGATCCATTATCTCCATTAAAATTAGTATGTAGAGCACCCTGATGCAGAGGACATGATATTTCTTTCCATGCTGCACCACTGTATGAAAAGTCCCATCCTCAAGACAGACCACATAGCAAATCCCTGCCAAACTCTCCTTGTGGAAAGTTTCCTGGCTGCTTTTGGTGTGCAGGTCCTTTGACTCACCGTATTTCTATTGAGTACATCTAGTTATCCCTCTCCCCTGCAGCGATAGTATGTAACACATACAAAGCCATGAGCTGTTTCTGTCTAAACAAAAAGCTGCAAATCTGAAAGAAAATGCTGGAAAAGAATCAGCAGATCAGGCAGTATCTCTGAGCAAAGAGTGAATGGAGTCAAGGTTTGTAGTTTCAATTCTTCTGTGCCTTTAAAGGTCTGACATGTTTCGCTAATTATCATGTAGCACTGAGTCTTAAGGTTTCTCTGGGTTCGTGTGGGAATTACACAAGTCTCATTTTGTTCTTGGGTTTAAACTACCCTAATTCTGGTTCACACTAGCTTTTGACTAATTTCAGAATTCTGTTTTCCAGGAGAGACTATTTGGCATTGATGCTAAATAAAACAAAATGTTACATTACTTGAAATAAAATGGAGCATTCCCATTTCTGGTCGAGAGTAAAGGAGACCATAGTTCTAACAGTTGAGCTTGAGTTCAAAACTCTGATTCTGTGCTCTTCTAAATTTGATGGGTGGCATGACCTCTCCCATCTGAACTGACTTTTCTTATCAAAGCTTGCTTTCTAAAGCACCAGGTGCACACAGTGATTTAGACACTGATCTCATCAATGGTGTCTATCTTCACACAATTTAATTAATCTTATTTATATCCTAAGGGTAAAGAAAACCGTCAAGTACCACCTTGTTGAAAGATTTCCAGTAGCTGGTAACATGGCAGACACTGAGAGTTATTTCTAGATTTTAATTGGTCTGAAATATTAATTAGATCAACAGTGACTTTTAACAATACTCATCTCATGGCTACTTGAAAGGATTGCTCAGTAAGCAATTCTGCACAGCATACTTTAACCTAAAGCATATCAAAACACCTTTGATTATCTTTTTCAGCAAACACCTCAGTATTCTATGAAGTAGATTTCACTAAGTTAACTGGAAGGCAAACTTTGCACTTGCTGTTTTTGTATAAAATCATATTTCAAAAGCCATTTAGCTTGAATATATTAACTGATGCAAACCAAATACACAACAAGAGAATTCTACAGCTGTTTCTGAATTGGTGAAGGAATTTTTTCTGCAGTTTCAGATAGAATGTATACGAGTAACTTCATTGTTAGTGAGCTATAAAATAATGATTTTATTTAATAAAACTCAGCTAGTATCCTCATAATAATAATGCAACATAAGGAATAATAATTTCCTGCCTTTCTGACAGCAATTGGAGCTTTTGCATGCAGTATATAAATTTATTGATCACTCAATTTTTCTAGGAGTATGTCATATTACTCTGCATTTCTTCACCATAAGATACACTAATTAGGTAGCTTTAGGATTTTTTGCAAGCTGCTCAAAACCCATCCAAATTTTACAAAATATGCTTATACAGATGATTTATGCTTGTTACAGTACTTAGCTACCAAAATATTCATTCAAAGGGTAAAACATACTCATACAAAAGGTATTGCTGCTGGTGATGAGCTCACCTTGCCATACAATTAGATATTATGAAGTTCTTCCAGGAATGGTCTATCAGTGGTATTCTCCCCCCAGGATGTGACTACTGTAGCCACATCCGATCACATTTTTTCCAATGGGAGATTTGTTGGGTCTCCTTTCTTCCTGACAGAGAAGAACCCCTTCTTGGACTCCATCTTGATTACCAGGACTTTGTTGCCTCTTTGACTGATCTTTCTCCCTATTCCTAAGCAGTGTTTCTCCTTCATGGTAGCCATAAACATTGTTGCTGGCTTGTTGCCATGGGAATATGCCTAAAATGAGTTGTGCCCTTCTATAACTGCTTCAGCTTGGGCGAGGTCTTGTCAGGAACTGTGTGGGTCCCATTTCCATGGGTCAGTAAATCAATTTTTGGCGACTTCATATTTGTCAAGCACATCAAAAATGTGCAAAATCCATTTTCTGAGCACTCCAATACAGTCAATGTGATCTCTGACATCACGCACACTTAACTGCATGCAGCACTGGAGATGCTGCATCTTCAGAAGAAGCCTATTCACAGTCTTGCCATCATAATGACGGAATAATTTTATAAGCATTTTGACTAGTGGAAAATTATCAAAACTAGAATTACACTGAAATATGAAAAAATATCACGAATATCTCGCATGGGAGATAAAGACTGAAAGATGGTATTGTCCTGAAATTATATTGCTCCACTACAAAACTCTCAACCTGGTAAGCCATCTTTCCTCATGTGTGCCTGGGAAGTCGGACAGGGATAAGAAAGGCTGTATCTACATCCAGTATTCAAGGAATAAGGCCCATCAGAACTTTTTGACTCAAAGATGCAAGGAGTATACATTTTTTTAGTTTACCACTCAATTTGTGATCGAAGAAGTCAGAGTTAGCTGATAATCTTACCAAAGGTGAATAATTGTTACACAATGTAACAGATTAAAAGCAAGTCCATAAACCAACCTAAGTCAGGAACACATGTTACTACAAATGATAGAATCATTAAATTATGTCAAAAGATAAAGAGGGTAGATTTTAGATTTACAGAAATTTAAAATCATAATAAACAGATTCATAATACTAAAACACAAATGATTGTAATATGCTCGTTAAGTAAGTGAGTTGTTCTCAAAATCATCTGAAGTTTCAAACTGATAGACATGCATTCACACTCACGGAGGAATTTGCCACAGAGTTTAACTGTTGGTTGTGGAGGCAGACACATCCTCTGGGTTAAATGTACAGGTAGGGCCCCACATAATCACACAATTGTTCAATGAGAACTTCACAGAGATGGGCTGTTGCTATTTGTGTTAATACTGAAGAACAAAAATAACTAAAAGACAGACTAAATTTATTCTGAATAAACTGGTTCTGTTCCAAAGCCTGTGCACTGCATTTATGAATGCTGGATTCCATTCTATGAATGAAGAATGCATCAGGTACAGTATTTAGACAGGTTGCTGCCCCGACTACTCTGCATTTTGCCTTCAATATGTCAGCACTTCTGCAGTAATACTTTAGGATGGTATGAGGGTGCGTTCCAGGCCTCCCACCTTGTTGTCCTCAACGTGTGTCTGCTGGCCTGCTTTTACACAGCGGTGCCTGAAGAAACTAGCATTACCCCAAGTAGAGGCAGATACACGTTGTGGTGCTAGTATAGAATGAATAGGGAATACAGACAATTGAAAATATAGCGTTATTACTTATGATATTTATTAACAGCACAAACTTTCCTGGTATCCAGTCTCACAATTCTAAAATGCCATACTGAAGTACTTCGTGAACATTTGCCCCAGCGCTTTTTAAAATTCACAACAATAGTCATTTGGAAATTGTGTTGTGCCACTGAACCATAACTTCAGATGTTGTCTATGCCATCTGGTGTCTGATCTCCTTTACTGTGGTCTCAGTTTTAAGAGGAAGTGGCAAAAAAATTTCTGGATTTCAGACATTACTTTATAAAACTCCAGTGATGGATAGTCTCCTTGAAGTGATGATTAATACAGTGCACCATCCGTCTGGTATTTAAACAGCTCCTGAAGTCCATTAATCATGATTCCCAGTAGAAGTTAACCTCAGCACACACATCTTAAGGGATTTTAGGAGCTGATAAAAGCCACAAGGTATGAATACTCCTACAGTTGAAATTGCTCAGCTCGGAGGCTTAGATAGTGACATTTTAATTAAATTCAGATTTATTCACTTCTTAAAAATAAGCAAGTTTTTGCAATAAGAATTAATTTGGATAAGCAAAGTTTATTAGCTCACATTGCGCATCCCATCAGGCTCATATTTGGAGTGGAAGGGATTAATAGCAGTTCAGTTGTGGGTTTATCTTACAGAAGGAGGAAGAGAGGGAGAGGGAGAAAGAAACAGACAGAGAGACGTGCCAGTTGTCAGTACTCAGAAGCTCAAATGGGTTTGCAGTAATTGGAGTCTGGCAAGGTGGTCTAAAAGAAACAATTGCCATGGCTGATCAAATATAGAGCATTAGTGTTCTCTCTGGATGTGCAATGAATGGAAATACTGGCTGCAAGAAGCTTTTCATCTTGTTGATTCTTTACCTTTTAAGTCACTGTAGAGCGGGAGGTATGCCAGATAACATCTCACCTCCCTGCAAGAGTAAAACTGTAGCATCTGGCACGTGGCTCACAAAGAGAATAAAAAAATACACAATGGCACAGACATCTGTTTCTATACTTTTGCATTCCTGAATTTACTCTTATTTTTCTAAACACTGAATGGCTGCTAAGAGCCAGTAGGAAGAGTGCCAAATAGAAGTTAAAAGATGGCAAAAACAGAGAAGCTTAAAAAATAAAGGTGTCACATTTGCTTACTCACAAATTCACAGAGTTAAGAAATCATAGCAAAATCAAAATGATAATTTTGAGAATATAATTTACAGTGTTATCTACCTTCCCATCTTTTCCCTCTCGCAGTCATTCATATGCAGAATATATACATCATAGCTCGAGTCGGTCATTTATCAATTACAGAGAATGTGCCAAGAGTTTGAATGCCACATTTACAGGGCTAACTGAAAAAGCTGTGCTTTCTGTAACTGTATCTAAAAGCTACAGACTTGGCAGGAGAATTTACCATCTTTCTTCGGCATTAAACAAGTTTCTCTCAAAAACAGACCTTTGTTAAAACAATAAAACGCTTGTTGCAATTAGAAAAGTACAATTACTTACTTGGAAGAATCATTATGGAGCGGAATCCTTAGGCATTCAATAATACCAGATAAACTTCATAATTTGGCTATATATTTCCGTGCTTATCTAACCTAGAAATCATTAAAAAGACAGCGTTGGTCCTATCTAGTCATCTGTCAGTGCTATCTGAAATCTAGTCAGATGCAGACAATTTGGATAAAGGTGCTCTTTTAAGAAAGGAAGCCTCGTAACCCATTGAGCAGTAAATTCTCTAAAAAGCAGGAAAACACAGCTTTTCACTACATCCTTATCCAAGCAGATTTAAAGCACTTACATACCAAGAAATCCAACCACTCAGTTAAACTGGCCTAATCCTTGGAATCAGTTTGAATGGGGTGGGGCTTCACAGACATTACTCTTACATGTCAGTACAATGAAAAATGCTGAAGGCAGGGTAGCGCTTATCTAATTATTGCTAACTTTGTGCTGTCACAGCCACTTGGCTGGTTTTGCATAAGGTGACTATTGCTGCTTCGTGTTTATGAAAGGCAAGTTGGTTAGTCACAGAATAAAAAGACTGACAGAATTGTCAACATCAGGCCTTCTGACTAGTCCTTGTACTGCTTCCTTTTGCATTTCATATTAATTATTGAATGAGGAATAAGTTTAAAAACCTTTTTTTAAAAAGAAGTTTTACAAATAGACTCACTATGTAAAATGAGCGTCATAAAAGTTATAAACAAGTTTGTGTTTCTCAACTCTCTGAATCTTATGACATCAAGCAACACAGTAAAAACTATTTTAGTTAGAGGGAAAAAAAGGGCTTGACTCAACTCAACTCAATTCATAATACTCAAAATTCTGACTTAAAAACCATTGAATGGTCCAAATAGTACCAGATAAACAAATCATGAATTCTAATAAACTTTGATAAGTGAGTAGCATTAAAGTGCAATATTGCAGTTTACATAAAACAGTTTACTATAAAACAGGACACTAGCAGTACATTTAAATGGCACCCTAGTTGCACCCATCCAGTTACATTAACAAACAACTGAAACAATTTCTCAAAGGTGTCAGTATAACTTCAACAACAGAACCATGTGAGCACACGGCATTCAAATTTTAAATTTTTAGTTCAGATTAATTTTAAGAGTAGATATTTTTTTTAAAAATTCTTTATTTAATACTCCAACAGACCAGAAGGTCACCTTTGATGCTAGACTTGCCTATGGAACTGCATGTTATTTATTTAGGCAAGACAGAAGTCTATCTGGAGAAGAGATTCCATTTCATTTCCACTACAGTTGCTGACTCATTCTTGACTTTTAACTTAGCACAGCCTTGGAGGGAAGCTGCAGATAACATTCAAACTAGCAGAGAAAGAAAGAGCAGCTGCTGACTAATTAAGGGGCTGTGTACAGCCAGGTGATTTTCCACTTTAGCCTCTTGTCACATATCGGTGTAGCAACTGCAATTCAATTTGACCAACAGAGACACGTAGCGCTTTCACAGGAAAATTGCATATAAAAGTTTAACCTATCAAACAACTTTAAAAAAAGTAACTCTGTACCTCGAAGCCTTAAAGTTGATTGAAGTATGACAAAACAATTCTAAAGGACACAAGGGATTCTGTACATGCTGGAAAACCTGAGCAACACACACTGAAAATGCTGGAGGAACTCAGCTGAATTCCAAAGGAATGCTTGATTAGTTGTTATTTCACTTGGTGTCAGAAGAAAACTTAAGAACATTAAAGGATGAAGTGGCTATGATGTTCTCCTGAGGGAAGGGTAGGCGCTAATCTACAAAGTGAATGTCCATGTCTGTAAGGCAGGATGACAGGTGTGGTGATGAGGATTCCCTGGTGGGGTGGAGTAGAAAGAACACTACTGTGCAGATTGGTAGATGTAGCGGATTATTGGGAGATATATCCACATGTACCTGGCTGATTTTGCAATGAAGTATTTCTTCCCTTTTCATGTCTTAAATTAGCTTCTAAGAGGGGTACATGAACGTTTTTAGGAAAGGAAACCAGACTGGTCAGGTAATAAATGGTGCCCACACTCAGCCAATAACCAGGCAATGATTGCTCAACACTTTGCTAATAACTGGGCAGTAATCAGCACAGAGTTTGTCAGTGAAAAGGCAACAATCAGTTTTTGTTTAAGAATGAAGTAGAATGGTCTTTGGGCAAAATATTTTTATTGCACAATTAAGCTTTCTTTATTTAATGAGACTTGGTACTATGATTTTATACAAAATACTGGAGTAATATTTTGAGTGAAAAACAGGAGATCAATTTCCCATTCACCTGGGTATGTTAATGCCAATTTGATACAGTTTTAATTGTTTGAAAGTTGTTGCTGGATTAAGAGCTGTCAGCAAGCAGGTTTCAAAACCCTGTTGATAAGCAATATACATGTAATGTCATTATAGTGTAAAATGATACATTTTTGGTCAGATGAATGAGGAGAGAATGTAAAACAAAAGATACATTCTGAAGGGCCTGCAGAAGTAGAGAGCAGAGGATGAATCTTTTTAAAGATTTTAGAAATCGTTACAAGTAGCTGGACATTTTAAAAATCAGATTAAATGCCTGTGATTTGTGAATGAAGCGCAAAAACAAGGGTATTATAACTATAAAGCAATGGTTTGGCCACAATTGGTGTATTGTAGCTATTTACATTAGAAATATGTGAACACCTAATGAACATCTATAGCAACGATTTCTAGACGTGTCAGTAATGACAGGTTTAAATTGCATAGCTAGACCAGAAAAACTGGGATTATATGGAGTCCTCTAGTCCTTACCTGCCACCCCATCAGCCTCCAGGTTCAATTCAGGGACAAAACAGAAAGCCAACTGTTAACCTAGTTGAACCTGCTGGGGTTGTCTATTGTGTCCGATGCTCCCAATGCAACCTCTCCTATATTGGGGAGACCCGTAGCAAATTGGGAGACCACTTCATCGAGGACCTCCACACAATCTGCCACAACTGGGTCTTTCCGGTGGCCAAACATTTTAATTCTGATTCCCATTTCCATTCCCATTCCAACGTGTCAATCAATGGCCTCCCCTGTCTCAGGGTAGAAGAGCAAAACCTTATGTTCTGTCTAGGTGCCCTCCAATGATGGCATGAACATCAATCTCTCCTTCTGGTGAACAAACTGCCCCCCCCCCGCCATTCCTCCCCACTTCCTCTATTCCCCATTCTGACGTTCCACTTCTCACTTGCTCCTCCTTCCCTTTCTCCTATTGTTCACTTTCCTCTCCTATCAGATTCTTGCTTCTCCAGCCCTTAACCTTTCCCATCCACCTGTCTCCCCTGATCACCTTCTTGCTGCCCTCTTTTTCCCTCTCACCTTCAACCTTCCTTTCCAGTTCTGATGAAGGGTCTGCCCGAAAAGTCAACTGTTTACTTTCCCCCACCCCGTATATGCTGCCTGATCTGCTGAGTTCCTCCAGCATTTTGTATGTGTAACTGGGGTTATTCCCTTTGACAGTAGGGAAAGTGGAAAGGAAATTTGACAGACATGTTTGTTATCAGGACTGTAAATCAAGAGGAACTGTTCCCAATGGTGAAAGAGTTAACAACCAAAAAAAGTACTGATTTAGGATGAATGGAACTGAAGAAAATACACAGAAAATCTCTTCAGCAAGTAGTCATAATCTGTGATTTACCACTTGAAAGGCTGCAAACATTGGAAGCTCTCAAAAACAACTGTTAAGTATTAGTAAATGAAACTTCACATCCATGGGGGAAAAGCCAATGGAAATAACAGGGTTTCCTCCCGCAAAAGGTCAGTACAGCTGTATCATCCCCTCGTCCTGGAACAATTCAATGGCTTTATGTAACAAAGCAGATAGTTAAATGAATCTTCACAGTGCACAGCATCACAATAGGGCCCAAACCTATTTGCAGCTTTTTCTTGTTTTTGATTTCCATGTCTTAAGATCATTGAAAACTTTGCTTAATAATTCCATGGATTTATAAACTCAACTTTAAAAATTGTTAAGTAGCTTGATTAGTTGAGTCTTAAGTGTAATTTGACCTGCAATTTTAGTGAATGGCATGATAGTGTAGCAGCTAGTATAACACTATTATAGTGCCCACGGGTTCAATCGTGCCACTGTCTATAAGGAGTTTGTATGTTCTTCCCAGTGCGCGTTTTCTCTGGGTGTTCCAGTTTCTTCCCACATTCCAAAGATGTATAGGTTAGTACGTTAATTGTTCACATGGGTGGCATAGGCTCATTGGGCCTGTTAATGTGTTGCATCTCTAAAATTTAAAAACAATCATCCTGGACTAGTATTTGTCAGATGAAGTAGATATTAATATGCTCAAAACAATTGGCCCTTCTGTTGTTAAATCTTCTATTGGCAAAAGTAAGATTGCACAGAAGAAACTGACATTGCACCAAAAATTTTAGAAAAGGGTCTATTCCAGATATCCCACCTCTCCCGGAAGTTCCAGGAGTCTCCCGCATATGAATAGTGGCTCCCTGATGCCCGCAAATTATATACAATTTCACGGAAATCAATTTTTTTGAGAGCGAGCGAGAGAACGCAAGAGAGAGCGCGAGACTGACCACGAGAGAGAGCGTGCGCGCGAGAGAGCGAGAGCAAGTGAGCGCGACCGAGAAAGCAAGCGAGAACACGCGAGTGAGAGAGAAAGTGAGAGCACGCGAACGACCATGAGAGAGAGCGAGAGGGAGAGGGAGAGGGAGAGGGAGAGGGCGCGCGCGCGCCATGGCAGAGTGTTCCAAAAAAAAATATAAAACGTACGTCACCCCAGACTACACTAAAGTGTATCCCTGCCTAATAGGGGTCAAAATAATGAGTGTTGCTCACTGCATTGTTTGCAACAGTGACTTTTCTATTGCCCATGGTGGGTTAAGACTGTAAAAGACATGTTGAGGTGAGTTTAACAGGTGTCATTCATTCATTAGCATAGCTAACGTTATTTAAACTAGCTGGCTGGCTGCTAAGGAGCTACTCTGTTGCAGACATCCCATTTCTCCCGGGAGTGTCCCACAAATTGATGGCGCTACCTCCCTGAAATGAGTTTTTGCAGGGTGGGATGTCTGCTATTCATCCTCGCAGAAATTTTTAAAATGAACATGCTGATTTCTTAAAATGGAGAATAGACACGTGAAAGGTCATTTGTAGTTCATTGCACTGAATCAGGCATGTCTCAAACTCCTAACCAACTTCAGCACAGCACTTACATCAAGGCGGAGGTTTAAAATTGACGCATCTGTATTCTCTGCAGTGAATCTCAGCTCAAAGGAATGCAAGTATGAGAAAGATGCGACTAATACCCTAAGCTTTTGTGCATAAATTTGCTGCCATGGCAGCCTTAATAACAATAACACTGACTACAATGCGAAAGTATTTTCTTGTAAGTGCTTAGAGAGGGTTCTCACAGGCATAACAAGGTTGCAAAGGAAAATAATATGAAGTACTTACAGCACAGAAAGGGTCAATTCTGGTCAGTAAACCCATGTGGAATTTCACTATCAAAATGAATTTACTTCTACCCTTGTCTAAGTGGCTGTATCAAATAATTTATCCTTCTCATCTTTACCCTTGCTTATCCTTCTATTGTTTGAATGCTTGTTGACTACTGCAAACGGTAGCAAGTTCCACACTCTCAATGAACTCTATTCAAAGCAGTATCTCACAGGAACTACATCTACTTCATTAAACCCTTTCTTAGAGTTTTACAGACTGGAACCAGGGCCCTAGGCCCAACATTGCCAATGCTGAACAGTAGGCACTCATTAGTATTAATCCCAACTTCCAGCACTTGGCTCATAGCCTTCTACATCTAGGGGATTCACATACTTGTCTAGACACCACTTCCACCACACACTCGGGCTGTGCAATCTTAAAGATCCCTGTCCAGTCACTTTTCTTTTTTCTTCAGAATGAATGTTTGCCTATTTAATTTTGTCGAATGGATGTAAAGGCTCAGTTCAACTATCATTCTAATTTACTTATTTAAAAACACTGAGCATCACAATGTCCCTTTTATAAACTGGAGACTCAAAGAGTTCATAGTAATCCAAGGAGGTTAAACAAGATTCCTGTTAGTTAAGACAACTTCCTTGCTTTTCAGATTCATTCCTTTCCCAAAAATATTGATGCCAAAAATTGCATTGACAGATCTGTCTTTCTGGGCGTGTTGAATCACAAATGATTGATCTGTTGATTAAGAAGTGCATTTCAGTGTATAGGTACTGTATATTCAGTAGCATTAAACACAAATCACCAAATTTCAGTGTCATGTATTGTACACCAGAACAGGGTGAGTGGTAGGGCACTGAGGACTGTGGTAGATGTTCAAATTCAAGCTCACTGTCATTCAACCATATGCATATATATTGCCAAATGAAACAATAATCCTATGGATCAAGATATGCAACATAGTACATACAACTTACATAACACAAAGTAATGTGACCACTAACATGTTAATAATAAAATATATTCCAGAAGATTGACATTTTGTGCAAGGTGCATTTACAATACAAATTAAGAAGTAACTAGTGTAACAGTAATGGCACTTCATATGTGATGAGACCTGGGTGGTGGCACCCGGAATAACAGAGATCTGGGAATATTCATTCCTTGAAAGTGGCATCACAGCTAGATAGGGTTGTAAAGAAAGCTTTTGGCACATTGGCCTTCATAAATCAGTGTATTGAGTACAGGAAATGGGATGTTATATTGAAGTTATATAAAACATTGGCAAGCCCATTTTTTTTTAAAGAATTGTGTGGAAATTTGGTCACCTACCAATGGAAAAGATGTAAACAAGGTTGAAAGAGTGCAGAGAAAATTTACATGGATGTTAATAGAACTTGAGGACTGAGTCATAGGGAAAAGTTAAATAGATTATGACTTTATTCCCTAAAGCACAGAAGATTGAGAAGAGATTGGATAGAGGTATACAAAATTATGAGTGGTATAGATAGGGTAAATGTAAGCAGGCTTTTTGCAGTGATGTCGGGTGAGACTAGAACTAGAGGTCATGGGTTAAAGGTGAAAGGTGAAATGTTTAAGGGGATCATGAGGAGCAACTTCATCACATACAGGGTGGTGCAAGTGTGGAATGAGCTGCTGGTGAATGTGGGTTGGATTTCAAAAGCTCAAAGTAAATTTTATTATCAAAATACATATCTGTCACTATATATAACCACGAGAAACACACATCAAAGTTGCTGGTGAACGCAGCAGGCCAGGCAGCATCTCTAGGAAGAGGTACAGTTGACGTTTCGGGCCGAGACCCTTTGTCAGGACTTTAGGCCCGTTTTTTTGACATATAACTACAAGATTCATTTTCCTATGGGCATACTCAATAAATCTATAGAATAATAACCACAACAGAATCAATGGAAGACCTCCCAACTAGGGTGTTCAACCAGAGTGTAGAAGATAACAAACTGTGCAAATACAAAAAGCAGAAATAATAGTAATAATAATAATAATAATAATAATAAATAAGTCGGCAATAAATATCAAGAACATGAGATGAAGAGTCCTTGAAAGTCAGCCTATTATTTGTGGAACATTTCAGTAATGGGGCAAGTGAAGTTCTCCCCTCTGGTTCAAGAGCCTGATTCCTGAACCTGATGGTGTGAGTCCTGAGGACTTTTTTTTAAATCTTCTTCCTGATGTCAGCAGCAAGAAGAGAGCATGTCCTGGGTGGTGGGAGCCCCTAATGATGGATACTGCTTTCCTGCAACAGTTTCATATATGGTGGGGAGGGCTTTACCTATAATGGACTGGGCCATATTCACTACTTTTTGGAGGATTTTCCGTTCAAAGGCGTTCGTGCTTCCATACCAGATTGTAATGCAGTCAGTCAATATACTCTCCACTACACATCTACAGAATTTGACGAAGTTTTAGACGTCATGCTGAATTTCTGCAAACTCCTAAGGAAGTAGATGTGCTGCCATGCTTTCTTCATAACTGCATTTACGTGCTGGGCCCAGGACAGGTCCTCCAAAACAATATCACCTAGGAAATTATAGTTGCTGACCCTCTCCACCTCTGATCTTCCAATGAGGACTGGCTCATGGACCTTTAATTTCCTTTTCCTGAAATCCATAATCAACTCCTTGATTTTGCTGACATTGAGTAAGAGGTGTTATGACACCACTCAGCCGGATTTCCAATCTTCCTCCTCTAGGCTGATTTATCACCACCTTTGATTTGGCCTACAACATTGGTGTCATCAGCAAACTTGAATATGCTATTGGAACTATGTTTAGCCACAATCACAAGTATAAAATGTGCAGAGGAGGGGATTTCAACATTGGAGCAAAATTTGGGTAAGTATATCAATGGGAATGGTATGGAGGTTGCAGTCTGGGTGTAGGTCGATGGGACTAGGCAAATTAATAGTTTGGTATGGACAAGATGAGCCACAGAGCCTATTTCTATGCTGTAGTGCTCTATGACTTCTATAAGCAGCTCCAGAGAGAGTCAACCAATACTTCTGCTCTTCTGTGAATTTCCTGTCTTCCTAAGTGCAGTAAATCTGTATAACAGTGGATGAAGTACAAAACACAATGGCTGCATCAAAGAACTTCCAAATAGGACTTCAACTGAAGTATAAAGCTTCAGCATTTATTTAAAATGTGCCTATAGTAGACCCAGGCCTGAAACTTTCTTGAACAGGAAAATTTTGCAACTTATGCTAGTGTCAAATCAATTACTGATAGAAGATGAATCTTCAAATTGAGGAAAAATAGATCTCATCTTAATTGCGCAAACATGAGGAAATCTGCAGATGCTGGAATTTCAAGCAACACACATAAAATTTGCAGGCCAGGCAGCATCTCTAGGAAGAGGTGGCCACACATTTTAATTCCACGTCCCATTCCCATTCTGATATGTATATCCACGGCCTCCTCTACTGTCAAGATGAAGCCACACTCAGGTTGGAGGAACAACACCCTATATTCCTTCTGGGTAGCCTCCAACCTGATGGCATGAACACTGACCTCAAACTTCCGCTAATGCCCCACCTCCCCCTCATACCCCATCTGTTATTTATTTATATACACACATTCTTTTTCTCTCTCTCCTTTTTCTCCCTCTGTCCCCCTCACTATACCCCTTGCCCATCCTCTGGGTTTTCCCCCTTCCCCCTTTTCTTTCTCCCTAGGCCTCCTGTCCCATGATCCTCTCATATCCCTTTTGCCAATCAACTGTCCAGCTCTTGGCTCCATCCCTCCCCCTCCTGTCTTCTCCTATCATTTTGGCTCTCCCCCTCTCCCTCTCAAATCTCTTACTAACTCTTCCTTCAGTTAGTCCTGATGAAGGGTCTCGGCCCAAAACGTCGACTGTACCTCTTCCTAGAGATGCTGCCTGGCCTCCTGCATTCACCAGCAACTTTTATGTGTGTTGCTCATCTTAACGGGGCTACTTCTCATCTAGAGTCTAGTCCATGTCTGTATTTCTGGCCTATACCCTTGCAAAATTAGTTACATCTATACCTTGGACTTAGCACTGAAAGGAACATTTTGATCATCGCTCCATTCTTCATAGTTGTTTACGTCAGTTAAATATTGTAAATGATCTTGATGCTATAGGCAAAGAAAAAAGTAGTCTAAAAGATTAAAAAATAGGGTAACCTCGTGACCACCCGAAAGTGAAAGAACTTTTACACGTTTGCAGTCCTTATAGGTGGAAAATGTGAAACTAACTTCAAATAGCTGCCAAGACAAAGATCCGTTCCTGACCAAACTGGATCTTTGTTACCTTATTTATTTTGGCAAGAAATTGTAACTGTTCCAAGCAGCTAACTAAGTTGGAATTTTCCAACTGAATTAACTGTAACTCCTCTATGCTTAACAGAACAGTAACATCAACTCATGCAGTAATCTCTTGTTAGATCCATTGAATCACTAGTGTGTCATTAGGATTATTTCACTGAAATCAATGACAAATTGTTTTTTCTTGCTATGATTAAATGACACCATTTGCTAATCTGTGAATTAATGTTAGATCTGAATAAAGCTGACTTACAATGTTCAATTCTAGCATTGAATAATAAAAGACCAATCAGTGCTGCCATTATGACAATTTACAATTAACATTAATGATATAAACTTGGCATTATAAAGAGAATTTCTAATTTACCAAACAATACCAAATTGAGGAACGGGGATGACGTTTAAAGGATGAAGAGTGTTCAATTCTAAGCAGAAATACATCAGATTACAGGATGATATTGAATTAACTCAAGGTATAGAATAAAATCAAAAACAAGATTTCATTCCGATATCTGTTGAAGCAGCAGATCTGTGGAGCTAATGGAGTTGCTGTTTCACAACTCCAGTAGCCTGGGCTCAATTGTGATCTCTGGTGCTGTCTGCGTGGAGTTTGCACGTTTTCCCTTTAGCCTCATTTCTACTGACTGCTCTGGTTTCCTCAATCATCATAAAGAACAGGAATGTGAGATGAATGAAATAGGATTAGAGTAAGTGTTTTATGGTCATTGGGGACTTATTACATGCCTTAACATTGGAATGGGAACATTTATATTTTCCAGCAGCATTTTCAAAACCCCAATTATCATGCTCTCAACAGCAAGGTGCAGTGTGACAATTTGTCTTGTACATATTCATCACTTAACCCTCTCCCCTCTGCTTATCAAATGGTTCTCAGTGTCCAGAAACATTCCAAAATTATGTCTTACAGCTGACAAAATATATCCCTTTGCCACTCAGCATCTAACTACACATTGCAAATGTGCAACTCAACAAATATTGAATAGTGCTAGGTTAATGTATACTTTCAACATCATAACAATTCCATCATCTGGTTGTTCCTCGTGATGTCGATAAGCCTAGAATGCTGTACAAGTGTTAGAACCCACCAGTATTAATAACATTGACTCCTTTTAGTCATGGATTGCTGCAATTTGTTCTTTAGCTTTCTAGAGTCTGCAGGTGACAATAAACCCCATTAACATTTCAACATGACAGTACATGACCTCTTCTTCTGCCATGAGGAGGCCACTCTCAGGTTGGAGGAACAAAACCTCATATTCTATGTAGCCTCCAAAGTGATTGGTATAAACATCAATTTCTCTGGTAATTATTTTTTCTTTCTCCCCTCCCCCCTCTCTCTTTTTCTATTTCCCACTCTGGCCTCTTACCACTTCTCCTCACCTGCCTATCACCTCCCCCTTGTGCATCACCTCCTTCCCTTTCTCCCATGATCCACTCTGCTCTCAGATGTCTTCTTTTCCAGCACGTTATCTTTTCCACCCATCACCTCTCTGCTTCTTACTTCATCCCCTCCCCCACCCCCAACCCACCTGGCTTCACACATCACCGTCTAGCTTGTCACAAGATCACAAGACAAAGGAGCAGAAGTAGGTCATTCGGCCCATCGAGTCTGCTCTGCCACTCTATCATGAGCTAAACTATTCTCCCATCTAATTCCAATTTCCAGCTTTTTCCCCATATCCCTTGATACCCTGACTAATTACATACCTATTAATCTCCTCCTTAAACACCCTCAATGATCGGGCCTCCACAGCTGTATGTGGCAACGAATTCCACAAATCCACGACCCTCTGGCTAAAAAAATTTCTCCTCATCTCTGTTTTAAATGGGTACCCTTTAATTCTAAGACTATGGCCTCATGTCCTGGACTCACCCACCAAGGGAAACAGCCTTTCCACATTTACTCTGTCCAACCCTTTCAACATCCAAAATGTTTCTATGAGATCCCCTCTCATTCTTCTATACTGAGAATATGTATACAGTCCAAGAGCCGACAAACGCTCCTCATATGTTAGCCCCTGCATTCCAGGAATCATCCTCGTAAATCTTCTCTGAACTCTCTCCAACATCAGTACATCCCTTCTCAGATAGGGGGCTGCAAAACCGCACACAGTATTCCAAATGAGGTCTCACCAGTGCCCCATAGAGCCTCATCGACACCTCCTTACTTTTATACACTATTCCTCTTGAAATGAATGCCAACATAGCATTCGCTTTCCTTATTGCCGATCCAACCTGGTGGTTAACCTTTAGGGTATCCTGCACGAGGACCCCCAAGTCCAGACATCCCACCTCTCCCAGAAGTTCCGGGAGTCTCCCGCATATTGATAGTAGCTCCCTGACGCCCGGAAATTATGTACAATATCCCAGAAATAGATTTGTTTGAGAGGGAGAGGGAGAGTGAGCACCCTGATTGCTCTCTCTTCGTGCTAAGAGTGGTTCCCAACCACTGGGCCGCGAGGAAACGATACGAGTCAGCTGCACCTTTCCTCATTCCCTGTCACGCCGCTGTTAAATTTTAACGCATGCAAGGTCATCAGTGACCCGAGATGTGCAAAGGAATGGGTCCGTGACCCATTTGTGAATGTCCCCGGTGAATCATCCATGTCAGCGCGGGAAGGAGATCAACTTCTCGAGCTTGCAAATGACGGTGGGCTGAAAAGTATGTTTGACATAACATCTCTGCCGGCATTCTGGATCAAAGACAAGGCTGAATATCCAGAGATAGCCACAGAAGCACTGAAAACGTTGCTTCCATTTCCAACATATCTCTGTGAAGTGGAGTTTTCTGCAATGAATGTAACGAAACCTAAATTGCAGAATAGACTGGACATAAAGAACCCCCTTCGAGTATCGCTGTCTCCCATCACCCCTCGATAGGACTGTGTTGTTGCAGGAAAACAGGCCCAGGGCTCCCACTGATTCAGCGATATTGGTGTGCTGCAATGATTTTATATATTCATACGAGGAAAATATGCGCTGTGTTTAATATCCAACCGTTACTTAAAATGTTACAATGCGATTGACTTATCACCTATATTCCGGTTGTGATTAACACCCCCACCCCCAGTTGGCAAGAATATTGTCAATATTAAACCGGTCTGCGGTGCAAAAACGATTGCGGACTCCTGCTAAGTAGACCTATCAGTTTTCTCTGTGGGCAGGCTTTAGAGACGACTTCAAAAATAATGACAGTGTTGCTCACTGCACTGTTTGCAACAGTGACTTTTCTATTGCCCATGGTGTGTTAAAATGTAAAAGACATGTGGAGGCGAATTTAACAGGTGTCATTCGTTCATTAGCATAGCTAACGTTATTTATACTAGCTGGCTGGCTGCTAAGGAGCTATGCTATTGATGTCCTAAGTGATGAGGCCAAACTCCCCGTAGATTTGCTTAAAGTTGTAATAGAATAAACATGATAATATAAGTACAAATTTTATTGTCACATATTCTGCATATACCCAACTTGGTTTACAGATTAGACAAACATCACTAAACAAAGTATTACATACACCCTTGGAGGTCGACCGTGAGGGGGGGTGTGGGGATATGGGGTTGTGGGGGGCGGGGGTGCTACCTCCCTGAAATGGTGGTGCTACCTCCCTGAAATGAGTTTTTGCAGGGTGGGATGTCTGCAAGTCCCTTTGCACTTCTGATTTTTGAATTTTCTCCCCATCCAAATAATAATCTGCCTGATTATTTCTTCTTCCAAAATGTACAACTGTACATTTTTCAACATTGTATCTCATCTGCCACCTCCCCTTCCTCCCCATTTCTTCTTCTGGCTTCTTCCACTTTCCTTTCCAGTCCTGACAAAGGACCCAGAATGGCACCTGTTTACTCATTTCCATAGATGCCGCCTGATCTGCTGAATTCCGCCAGTATTTTGTTGCTCTGGATTTCCAACATCTGCAGGATCTCATGTTAATGACGTGATCCTTACAGAATGTTTCCAAATATTCCAAGTAAACACTAAGTATCTTCTGTGTTTCAAAGCACTCATTTTTACCATCTGGTCTTAAGTTCCCTTTGTGCTTTTATTATCTAATTTAGCTTTCAATAAATACCTCCTTTATTACTGCACTTTTGCAGATTTGAAAACATATCAAGTCTTACTTTCTTCGATTAGGACTAATGCACAACTGAACCTTGTCAGCATATTGTGGGTTCTTCTGGAGTGGTCCAGAGGTTCAAGCATCAACCTTCACTCATTTACTCACTCAGACAGTGAGTGGCAAGTAAACACAACCCCTTTTCTCTTGCAGTCAGATCTGAACTGAGGCTGTAGGCAGTGCGAAACAATATTATAATAGCCAAGCATACCACTTAATTTCTTAAATCCAGCCTTAATATGGCATTTTTCTCAAAAACTAATAAACATACAAAACAGTTTTGGTTTCTGATTATCATCAGTAACTCTAGGGATATGCACATACAAGGATACTGACTGCCAGGAAGCATCTGACTTGACTTTATTTGGTGTAATGAACTATTCATATTCATTGCACAGAAACAGCTGGTGAATAATTTTCAATCTGTTCCCAAAATATAAATTTGAAAAAATGTTTTGGTTTTATTTTATAGTTTGAAGTTTGAAAATATCTTGAAGTGGGTTTTCTAGGACTCTCACATTTAAATATTCAGAAATAATAAAATAACACTTAAAAGGACAAGAATTCACTTCAACTCCCATCAACTTTTCCAAAGGCTTGACTATTAGAGTCCAAAAGTATTAATTTTAGCTTTAATCTTCTGATCTCTTTTTCAAATCACATCTCCCTGTTAAAATAAATATCAGCAATTTAATTTGATGTAACAACCATGCTGAGGAGATACAATTTAGGACTGATGATTAAAACAATGCACCAGGTCTAAGCAATCACAATTAACCTTGCGTGACTTAGGTAACTGGGGTGTAGGAAAGCTGTCCTTATAGTGTGAAGGAATTTCAAGAAAGCCCTGCCTGTTACAAAGTATTATGGCTTTAGTTCAAAAGTTTCCTTGGCTACTTCCTGGAACTGAATCGCAAGCATAACTGAACAATAAACAGGAAACAATGGTATTGTCTCTTGCCACTGATAAAGCTTGTACTAAAATTTAAATGAGAACTCCATCAGGTTTTAAGTACGTAACTGTGGAAAACATTTTTGATAAAGGACAGCTTTACTGTTAATTTTTTTAGGGCAGTGGTTCCCAAAGTGGTCAATATCACCTCCTGCGGAAGATGGGAATTTCAAAGGGGGTGGGTGGCAAAGGGGGGCAGTTTAGGGATTACAGGCTTAATTTAAGAAGTGAATTACTTATAATAAGCATTTGATCCTCAGTGCCTCAAAGTTGATTACAATGATCACAATCACCTCATCTCTTGTGAACCCACTGTTCTTTTAGACATTGCTTGGAGTGCATTATAGTTGCTGAAAAGCAATACAACACTTCTGGATATCAAAGATTCAAAGTACATTTGTCATCAAAGAATGTACAAATTACACACCTTTTGATTTGTTTGCTTACAGGCAGCCAACAAAGCAAGAAACCCAAAGAACCCAATTAAAAAAAAGACTGACCATAACTACTGTGAAGAGAAAAAGGAACACGCACACGCATGAAGCAAACAACAGCATTCCGAACCAGATGGAGTCCTTGGTTCTGCTCCCTAGAACAGCCAGAGTAGGCCCAAACCTCAATCTCAGTTCATCATATTAGCAGGGCAAAAATGCTGCAAAACTTGCAGAGATGACAGCCTCCGGATCGGTTCCCAGCCTCATCATCGCAGAGAGGAATGAACATCACAGGAGAGCGAGCAAAAACTGCCCGACCTTTGGGCTTTCCAGTCTATCTGAGCCGGCATTTAAATTGTCTAAGTACTGTACCAGGTAGTGCCTCATTCTAGGACCTGATCCTGGAGCAGTGACATGTTTGGGCTGCACAGCCTGTAACTCTTCTCGATCTCACCAAACTGGCTTGGTGCTTGCAGCGATCCAAACTTGCACCCAGGTTAGGTGGAAAGGCATTGAAATTCTCCTACCTTGACTTCTCTCCAGATCATTCACTCCAACAGTGACACGAACTCCATTTGCACCCCTTCTTGAACACGTTGAGTTTCAGCTTTGCAATGCACCCGCACAACCCCATCTTGAATCAGCTTTGTCTCAGCTTGCTTCTTCATTGTTTGCAGTGATAGTTTACCACAATTTACTTCAGAAAAGGTGTTATCAATAGTGTTTTCAGTCGAATTTCTTGCTTTTCGAACTACCAGTGAACTGTTGCACGTGTTCGATAGCACCATCTTAAAACAGAAGTTTGGCATATTATGAGCAATCTGGACTAAAGAAAGAGTGTTATTTCTGGATCTGGCCTATGCATTACTACTGTTCACTACTGTAGTATCATGTTAGCTAGTACAATTCCCATACTACAATCGTACAGTGACGCAATTCCTGTGAATTAGGGCATGGCATTCAATAAGGTAAAGATCAGAATCTGCCTTTTTGCATGGTAGTGACTGCATTTCATAGTCATACTTTACTGATCCCGGGAGAAATTGGTTTTCGTTACAGTTGCACCATAAATAATAAATAGTAATAAAACCAAAAATAGTTAAATCATAATATGTAAATTATGCCAGGAAATAAGTCCAGGACCAGCCTATTGGCTCAGGGTGTCTGACCCTCCAAGGGAGGAGTTGTAAAGTTTGATGGCCACAGGCAGGAATGACTTCCTATGACGCTCTGTGCTGCATCTCGGTGGAATGAGTCTCTGGCTGTTTGTACTCCTGTGCCCACCCAGTACAATATGTAGTGGATGGGAGACATTGACCAAGATGGCATGCAACTTCGACAGCATCCTCTTTTCAGACACCACCATCAGAGAGTCCAGTTCTATCCCCACATCATCACTGGCCTTACAAATGAGTTTGTTGATTCTGTTGGTGTCTGCTACCCTCAGCCTGCTGCCCCAGCACACAACAGCAAACATGATAGCACTGGCCACCACAGACTCGTAGAACATCCTCAGCATCGTCCAGCAGATGTTAAAGGACCTCAGTCTCCTCAGGAAGTAGAGACGGCTCTGACCCTTCTTGTAGACAGCCTCAGTGTTCTTTGACCAGTCCAGTTTATTGTCAATTCGTATCCCCAGGGATTTGTAATCCTCCACCATGTCCACACTGACCCCCTGGATGGAAATAGGGGTCACCGGTACCTTAGCTCTCCTCAGGTCCACCACCAGCTCCTTAGTCTTTTTCACATTAAGCTGCAGATAATTCTGCTCACACCATGTGACAAAGTTTCCTACCGTAGCCCTGTACTCAGCCTCATCTCCCTTGCTGATGCATCCAACTATGGCAGAGTCATCAGAAAACTTCTGAAGATGACAAGACTCTGTGCAGTAGTTGAAGTCCAAGGTGTAAATGGACTGCTTAGATATCTCTAGCCTACTTAGATATCATTGCCCCACTTTATGTACCTTCAGGCAGAGTCAGGTTTTGCCTGAACTATGGTGACATTATAACCTTCCCCTTTATTGATGGCAGCCCTTGAAGTTGGACTTAAATGATCGACCTTGGTCATTAATCCATAATAAATGCAGCAGAAGCCCACCAAATGAGAAAGGAACATAGGCAATATACTGTGGGCTATCTGAGTATGGATTTATACCAGCACCAAGCAACCAACAGCAGTCAATGTGTCTGTTGTGTGAAAAAAAAATTTCAAATGAGGCAATGAAACGGTCCAGGCTTCTTGAACATTTGAAAGAGAATACACTCTGATAAAGCAAACAAGAATTTGGCTTATTTTCATTTACTTTGTGAAAACTTTCAGAAATGGAAACCTTTCAAAGCATGCTTGCCAGAACTTAACAAAACAGTGATGGATTGCATTCTTCATACAACATTTCATTGCTAAATCTGGAAAGCCCCAGACAATTGGAGAAGAACTGGTTATGCCAGCAGCAAGGGAGATTCTGAACATGGTTTTGCATAAATCACTAGACCAAATAATTATCGCGATTCAGCTCGGCAACAACTCTGTTCAAAGTCAATTAGATGAAATGTCTGAGAATGTGGAAGACACATTGTACTACATACTTAGGATAACAGTATTTGTTCTGCAGTTGGATGAGTCAACTTTGCCAAGGAACAAATCTTTGCTTCTTGTTTATGTTTGTTCATAAAAGATGAAAGCACCAGCTGGGGTACCATCAATGACAGGATGCCACCGTGGGGTTATAATTTCTTGAAAAAGCTGTACCTCACACATTTGCCATTCACACACAACAGCTTGCCACAAAAACCCTCAGTAACTGGCTGCACAAAAATCATTAAATACTGTATTAGAGCAGTAAATAAAATCAGGTTCCATGCTCTCCGTTCTCAACTATTTCAAGAGCTTTGTGTTGAGAATGATGAACAATCTGAAAATTTGCTGTTGCACACAGAAGTCAGATGGCTCTCAAAATGAAACTGCCTGAGATGCTTTATGTACCTTTTGAAACTGTGATAAAATTCTTTGTAGATTCAAATGCTCCATTCAATAATCAACTCAAGCAAAGTCATGCCTAATATTCTTATTTGTCAGAATCATTTGCAAAATTTAATGAAATCTTCAATTGCAAGGAACTCAATCATCTCCATGGCTGTGCAAATAACCCTATGCAAGTGCAACATTGGCCATTGCGACCTTTTCCGATTTCCAAGCCTCTTTGAACTGGAAGAGAAAGAAAGAATACCAGATGATGATCTTCAAGTATGCTGTAGCCACTTGGGTGAGCTGCATAAAGACATCAGAGAGATTTCAGGATCTTCTCTGGATCCCAATTCCAGACTGGGTAAGAAATCCATTCCTGAACACTCGGAATAAGGAATTAACAGGAAGGATGGAAGATGGACTGATCTTGCTACAAAATGGCTTTGAACTGAAGTCAAAGTTTAAAAAAAATCATATCAAGAGAAAGTTAAAGATGTTACTTATTGCCTTTCTAACATCATATTTAGTGGAGGGTGGTTTCAGTGCAGTCACAACTTTTTTCCAAAGCAATGAAACAGGCTGCAAATTACTGGATGTGGGAACCTGAGACTCCTTCTGATGCTGAAAAGCTGATATCACTGAACTTTCTCTATGGTCCAGGAACACTATTTCATCCACTTACTTTGTAATTTATAGTAATTTTATCTCTGCACTGTACTGCTGTTGCACAACAAATTTCATGTCATAACTGAGTAGTAATAAACCTGATTCTAATTTGCTTTAAAAATTTTTAACTGAATTTTGTTAAGTGAAAACAATACAAAATATCCTAACTCACCTGTTTTTGATTGATAGCTTTTCCTTTAATTTAACTTCTCAGCATTTTAAGACATATGGGTAAAAGCCCAGATGTAGAATTGTGGCATCTGAAAATTATGCCTACCAACCAATCACAGTAAGCCACATCAGAATGAGTATATAAGGAAGAGGCACGTTGGAGATGGCCCTCCCCAACAACCAACTACAAATTATGGCTTGTGAGCATCTGTCACTTCATTGCACTGAAATGTGCATACACTCCCTCTAAAACATGGTAAACTTATATTCTGACAAAGTACAACACGCAGGGGTAGACTTTGTTGCTAGTGGTGAACAGATGGTATTGCCTGTTTACTGAAGCCAAACTTGCCCTTAAATTTTCAAAGGGATTTGGCACTGCATGTTAACATTTCCAGAAACTCAGCCTCCTCTTTCATGGACATTAGCCTCCCAAGCATCGAGGACACGTTCAAAAGGTGACGCCTCAAAAAGGCAGCATCAATCATTAAGGACCCCCCTCACGCAGGACCCGTCCCCCCTCCCATTGCTATCATCAGGGTGGTGGTATAGGAGCCTGAAGACACACTCAACATTTTAGGAACAGCTTCATCCCTTCCATCATCAGATTTCTGAAAGGAAAATGAACCAATTCATGAACACTACTTCACAATCTTTGTCCTCTTTTTCATGCTACTTATTTAATTTATATAATTGTAAAATTGTCAATTTTTTGTATTGTACTGTACTGCTGCTATAAAACAAATTTTACAATATATGTCAGTGGTATTAAACCTGATTCTGAAATTTAAAAAAGAAAGAGGGACAGCATCCTAGGCGCATGGGGAAGTTGCAGTCAGTCTCAAGAAATGGAATTTACTTTTTTGTCTGTGTGATGTGGAGGTTGTAGTGAGGTCTGGAGTCAATGATGCTGGAAAAAAACAAAGCTACAGTATGAATCATCAAATATTATGTTTATAAATGGAAATGCAATTTATAGGCACTGTTGATGGCTCTTTCCATCATTTTGCTGATCATTGAGTGTGATATTTTCCTGCATTTTTTGGTCAGAGAACACCTGAGCAAGTTTCCAAATTGTAGGGTAGTGTAGCTGCACTGGGAGAAGTTGATCAGAAATCACATTGTTCCGCAGCATGTCTACAGTTCTATTACGAAGATGAGGTCAATGCTCTTAGTTATTTTTCACCATCAAATTTGATGAAATTTGGTTTTATTGATTGGCTTTAGGAGGAGGCTGTGATGGAGCATTCTATTGGCATTTTTGGCTGAAGACAATACGAATTGATACCCACTTGTTGGCATTCAGGATAATCTTTCTCCCTGGTGCTGATTGGGAACAGCAAAATCACTCTGGAACTCAAGTAAAGTCAAGTAAAATTTGCCATGACTGGTGACCACCTGAAGAGGTGAAAAGCAAAAAGCTTTCCAACTAATGGAAGAAAACCACTTTTAAGGCATGGATGTTAGCTACGCCTTCAGAAGCCGGAAAGCTGCAGTGAATTCCAAAACTCAAATGTCTGCAAACTTGGAAACCTAATTGACTAATTAATAGATGTCATCTTGCACAATATCATTTGGAGCCTGTTCTTCTCTTGTCTACAGTGCACTGCAAACATTTTCTGACACACATCACCACAATTAGATGATTAGAATTAGCAGCACATCCAAGTCTGGTTGCTTTTGCTTTGGAAAAGACTGAAAATAATTGCATTCCTTGCCCATCCTTGTAGTTGAGGTATTCGAATCAGCAAAACAAAATATATTTAACATAATCTCAGCGAAGGGTGACGAGTAAAAGTGTAATACACATACAGAAACATTCCCCCAAAAAATAACATTGCATATTTGCTATATAGAAACTAATTTCTATCAAATGAATAATAAATAGAAACCACAGCTCAGCTGAAAGCCTTTATTTGTTGATTTGATTATTTCAGTTGTTCATGCATCAACTTCATGCATGATTCCAATTTTAAACATAAAATAGAAATTACAAGCTGTCTTCAGGTTATAAACACCTGACCTAGGGACACCCACACATACAACTGAGCTCCCATAACTGAATTCAAAAGTCCAACATACAAAATATACTTGTTCCAATGAATAACCTCCTCTCTCTTCCAACTTTCAGTAATAATTTTTTCTTATCAGTGTTGTGTTTTTGGTATCATTTATTACATCACTGCGGAAATACGGTTATTCAATCTTGAGGACAAAATCGAATCATAGACATCTGTAATAACAACTCGTTTATTACTTGGGAACAGCCTGTTCTGTGAAACTGATAGTACAACAGGGACAACTAATTCCTTCAAATTCACTTGTTACACATTATGCGCTTCTCATCAAGTTTAATGCCACTTAAGTAACTATGTAAAAGCTGAGGGCATTCATACTTTAACTGCACCTTCATACAAATACTGAATTATAACCCATAAATAGAGTAGTTTTTATAACGTTTGTCCCAGTGAATGAAAATAATTCAGAGTTGAAAAGCATTCAGTAACAAGACTTTCCTTTCGTACATTATAAACTCCACTAAAGATTTTCTCAGCAGGGAATCAAAAGAGTTTCTGCATATTTTTCTTAAATATTAATGACTTCAGGCAGAATAAATGCATGGGTTACAGCAGAATTCCTTTCCATTGCCATGGGATTTGGTTATGCTCATGTAATTCCCATAACTCAATCTTTTATTTGCTGTTACCATGAAGTTGTACTCTGATGTGCCTGAAAGCTTAAAGTGCTAAGATACTTCAAAAGAATATCCTAGCAACCAAATGCTAGAGATGAGAAGGGCGAGGACACTGTTACGAAACTGGGTTACTTTTGGTTTCTATTATTTGAGGTGAGTACTGTAAAATTCTTTACATGTTTTCTAAAGAGGGGCTGAGTCAGAAGAGAAAGAGGGTCTATGTAAGGGGATGGATTGTGGATTGTGCCATTAAGTGGAGGTATGAGGGTTGGCTGCGAAAGATTGTGAATGATGGGGGCTGTTTGCAGTAAGTAATCATCAAATGACTGGGAAGGTTGGCAGTCAGGGATGGGGCTAGCAGGTTGGGATGAAAGGTCTGTAGGTGTGAATGAATAGGTCCCCAAGTGTAGTAGAGTAAATTACTTGCTTAGAGGGGCCAATTATCGGCATCTCAAGGCTATGCTAGCAACCAATGAGGGAGACTCCTTTTAAATCATCAAGAAGTAGATATTACAGGTATGTTACAAACACATGTTGGCCTGTGGACCACTCATACATGAATGAAGGTCTACAGGATGTCATCTGTCAATGTACAACACATCAATGGATGTAATTGCACATATGGGATCTACTGAGATACAGTGAGGATTCTGGTATGAAAATAAAATCTGCATAGTAAACTTGCAATGTTTTGTTTATGCTTGACTTTGGATACAGTAGATAAATAAGAAAGCTGTGGTACTATGTGGTATATATCCCTTTACATGCATCAAGCAGCGGCAAAAATAAAAGCAAGAATGCATCGTAAATTTACTGACCTTCAATTATCTTTAGGCACAGCTTTTAATTATGTAAACACATTAAAAACTTCAATTCTCTATCTTGCCTCAACTTTGACCTGTTTGGCTATGAGCCCCTGCACTGTTAAAACAAGACCTAAACATAAGCTTGAGAAACAACACGTCTTCTGTCGGGTACATTGTAGCCTTTTGAACTCAATACTGAATTCTCTAACTTTAGGAAGCAATTTATTTATGTCTGTATCAAAACTAGTCTTTTCCGCCTTTTGAGTCAGATTTTTCTTTCTATTAGTTTAGATTATTGTGTGAGGCATGTCCCTTTATTAACACCACATAACTTGGACAAAAGCTTACCTCACACATTTCAATTCCACATCCCATTCCCATTCTGACATGTCTATCCACGGCCTCCTCTACTGTGAAGACGAAGCCACACTCAGGTTGGAGGAACAACACCTTATATTCCTTCTGGGTAGCCTCCAATCTGATGGCATGAACATTGACTTCTCTAACTTCCGCTAACGCCCCACCTCCCCCTCGTACCCCATCCGTTATTTATTTATATACACACATTCTTTCTCTCTCTCTCTCTCTCCTTTTTCTCCCCCTGTCCCTCTCACTATACCCCTTGCCCACCCTCTGGGTTTCCCCCCCTCCCCCTTTTCCTTCTCCCTGGGCCTCCTGTCCCATGATCTTCTCATATCCCTTTTGCCAATCACCTGTCCAGCTCTTGGCTCCATCTCTCCCCCTCCTGTCTTCTCCTATCATTTTGGATCTCCTCCTCCCCCTCCCGCTTTCAAATCTCTTACTAGATCTTCCTTCAGTTAGTCCTGACGAAGGGTCTCGGCCTGAAACGTCGACTGTACCTCTTCCTAGAGATGCTGCCTGGCCACCAGCAACTTTGATGTGTGTTGCTTGAATTTCCAGCATCTGCAGAATTCCTCATGTTTACTCCCACAAAATTATTTGTTCTCACCCAAAAATGTTCACTTGCTTTATCCATATTCCCCCACATTCTCTGCTATTGAAAATTAACTTTTCTCCCAGCTCTGATGAAATCTGAAACATTAGCAGTCTTTCTTTCCACAGTTACTGCCTGATCTGCTGCACCCTTCTAGCATTTTCTGCTTCTATGTCATATTTGCACAGAGTCAGCAGTTTTTTGGATATCTAATTAAATAGCTTGTTTAGAATAGATAAATTGACAAAGTTTTACATGGTTACATGATCAGGAATATATCAACACTGACCCAAAGTGCAACTAAAGGCATGGATAAAGGGGTTAAGATTGAGGGAATGCTGAGAGGACAGCAAGGGACAAAGGTCAAAAGGAGAGAACTGCAGTGTACAGGCAGCTAAAAGTATGTAATATGCACAAAATGGAGAACTCAGCAGGGCATTCAGCATGTGTGGAGAGGAATAAATAGTTGACATTTTGGGCTGAGACCCTTCATCAGGACTGAAAATACGTTCACCAATGTTGGCACAAAAGGGAATGGAAGGGATCTCAATGGACAGAGTTGGACAGACATAATCTTCAGATCTTGGGGCAGAAACTTTCAGTAACCCATTTGTTCATGAATATACAGTATTTGTAAAATCTAAGCAAGAATTTTTAATTTGACATTTTGGTTAGGTGGCCAGGACCTTGTGTTAGCAGTGAGCTGATAGTTGTTGTTTAAACTCCCCACAGAAGAATGAAGGGAACACTCAGGTGCTGTTTGCGCTAGATGAACATTCTAGAAAGGTGCAATAATAACAGGGTTGTTGTGGTGGGAGATTTTAATTTCCCAAATATTGATTGGCATCTCCCTAGAGCAAGAGGTTTAGATGGGGTGGAGTTTGTTAGGTGCATTCAGGAATGTTTCCTGACACAGTATCTAGATAAGTCTGCAAGAGGAGAGGCTGTACTTGATCTGGTATTGGGAAATGAACCTGGTCAGGTGTCAGGTCTCTCAGTGGGAGAGCATTTTGGAGATAGTGATCACAATTCTACTTCCTTTACAATAGCATTGGAGAGGGATAGGAACAGACGTTAGGAAAGCGTTTAATTGGAGTAAGGGGAAATATGAAGCTATCAGGTAGGAACTTGGAAGCATAAATTGGGAACAGATGTTGTCAGGGAAATGTACAGCAGAAATGTGGCAAATGTTCAGGGGATATTTGCGTGGTGTTCTGCATAGGTATGTTCTAATAAGACAGGGAAAGGATGGTAGGGTATAGGAACTGTGGTGTACAAAGGCTGTAATAAATCTAGTCAAGAAGAAAAGAAGAGCTTATGAAAGGTTCAAAAAGCTGGGTAATGATAGAGAGCTAGAAGATTATAAGGCTAGCAGGAAGGAGCTGAAGAAAGAAATTAGGAGAGCTAGAAGGAGCCATGAGAAGGCCTTGGTAGATAGGATTAAGGAAGACCCTAAGATATTCTATAAGTATGTGAAGAGCAAGAGGATAAGGCATGAGAGAATAGCAACAATCAAGTGTGACAGTGGAAAAGTGTGTATGGAACCGGAGGAAACAGCAGAGGTACTTAATGAATACTTTGCTTCAGTATTCACCACGGTAAAGGAGCTTGGTGATTGTAGGGTTGACTTACAGCGGATTGAAAAGCTTGAGCATACAGACGTTAAGAAATAGGATGTGCTGGAACATTTGGAAATCATGAAGTTGGATAAGTCTCTGGGACCGGATGAGATGTACCCCAGGCTACTGTGGGAGGTGAGGGAGAAGATTGCTGAGCCTCTGGCAATGATCTTGGCATCATCAATGGGGACGGAAGAGATTCCAGAGGATTGGAGGGTTGCAGATGTTGCTCCATTATTCAAGAAAGGGAGTAGAGATAGTCCAGGAAATTATAGACCAGTGAGTCTTACCTCAGTCGTTGGTAAGTTGATGGAAAAGATCCTGAGAGGCAGGATTTATGAACATTTGGAGAGGCATAACATGATTAGGAATAGTCAGTATGGCTTTGTCAAAGGCAGGTCATGCCTTATGAGCCTGCTTGAGTTTTTTTGAGGATGTGACGAAACACGTTGATGAAGGTAGAGCAGTTGATGTAGTGTAGATGGATTTCAGCAAGGCATTTGATAAGGTACCCCATGCAAGGCTTATTGAGAAAGTAAGGAGGCATGGGATCCAAGTGGACTTTGCTTTGTGGATCCAGAATTGGCTTGCCCACAGAAGGCAAAGCATGGTTGTAGACGGCTCATATTCTGCATGGAGGTCGGTGACCAGTGGTATGCCTCAGGGATCAGTTCTGGGACCCCCTCTCTTTGTGATTTTTATAAGTGACCTGGATGAGGAAGTGGAGGGATGGGTTGGTAAATTTGCTGATGACACAAAGGTTGGGGGTGTTCTGGATAGTGTGGAGGGCTGCCAGAAGTTACAGTGGGACACTGATAGGATGCAAAACTGGGCTAAGAAGTGACAGATGGAGTTCAATCCAGAGAAGTGAGGTGGTTAATTTTGGAAGGTCAAATATGATGGCAGAATATAGTATTAATGGTAAGACTCTTGGCAGTGTGAAGGATCAGAAGGATCTTGGGGTCTGACTCCATAGGATACGCAAAACTGCTATGCAGGTTAACTCTGTGGTTAAGAAGGCCTTCATCAACAGTGGGATTGAGTTTAAGAGCTGAGAGGTAATGTTACACCTATACTGGACCCCACTTGGAGTACTCTGCTCAGTTCTGGTCACCTCGCTACAGAAAGGATGTGGAAACTATAGAAAGGGTGCAGAGGAGATTTACAAGGATGTTGCCTGGTTTGGGGAGCATGCCTTATGAGAATAGGTTGTGTGAATTCGGCCTTTTTCCTTGGAGCGACGGAGGATGAGAGGTGACCTGATAGAAGTGTATAAGATGATGAGAATCGTGTGGATAGTCAGAGGCTTTTTCCCAGGGCTGAAATGGCTAACACGAGAGGGCACAGTTTTCAGGTGCTTGGAAGAAGCTACAAAGGAGATGTCAGGGGCAAGTTTGTTTGTGTTTTTTTTTTAAACACGCAGAGAGTGGTGAGTGCCTGTAATAGGGTGCTGGCGATGGTGGTGGAGGCGGGTACGATGAGGTCTTTTAAGAGGCTCCTGGATAGGTACGTGGAGAAAAAGGCAGCTATGGGTAATTTCTATCGTAAGTACATGTTTGGCACGGCACTGTGGGCCGAAGGGCCTGTACTGTACTGTAGGCTCCCTATGTACTGTACTGTAGGCTCCCTATGTTTCTAACATTGCTCATCTTCACAGTTGAAGATCATCTGGCATCATCTGCTATTAGATGAGCTAATACCCTCTAGTGCAGCACTATGGCACAGAAAACGCCGCTTCACAGCTCATATGAACACGATTTAATTCTAACCTCTGGTGTTGTCTGTGTAGAGTTGTGCACCATCTTCCTGTGACCAACTGGTTTTTCCCCTAGATGTTCTGGTTGCCTCCTACATTCCAAACACATTCAGGTCAGTTAGGTTAATTTGCCACCATGTTTGTACATGTGTGGAAGAATCTGGAGGAGTTGGAAATGTGGGGAGAATAAGTTACAGGGAAAGATCAGTGGGACTGGGATCGCGTGCCAACATTGACTGGATAGGTAAATTCCTATATGCTGTAAAGAAATATGGAAAGGTATTTAGTCCATGATAGCCTTTTTGACAGAGGATCTTCAACAGAATGAAATAGTTATTTCTAGGATTTCCCACTTCAGAGGCCTTTAACTGCATCTCAGCATTGATAATATATGCAAGGTTTTCAATGCTGATTTGGGGAAATGTGTTAAGTCACAGTGTAATGGGGTTTTTGTGGGAGAGAAGCAATCTTCTCATCGACTCCTTGTAAATGTTTCAGGCTGGTCTAAAATGCCAGTGTTGTCGACCACTCACTGGATATCTGTGCCCAAGTAATTTGCTACATGTATATTCGAGATTGTTACTTGAACCTATCTCCGAAGTCAATAAATGTTAGCAAACATGGCTTAAATTTTATAATTTGCTTTGAGAAGGATGTTACAAACTAGATAAACAGTTGAAAACCCCAGACAACTATGTATAACTATTTTGACTTAATTTCATCTTAATTCCTTATTTCATTTCCTGTGGTTAGACCCAAGATGATTCATCTCTCTCTCGGGGAGGTAGACTCAGTGATGTGGAAATTGCTCTGTTCCAGTTGTGTATACAGCAAACTGAATGTTTAATGAGTCTGGATATTTTTGGGAAACTGTCTAAAGGACATTCTCTTTGAAAGGCTGCTTTCCCAGTCCATATTTGGCCTCTTAACAAGGAAACAGGCCATTAATATCAATGTAATACACATCTTCTAGACTTATCACCTTACATTCTTGAGACTGGCAATTCCTACAATTGCCCTAATGAAGATGTGCTAATCAAAATATAATCCTTTGTTTTATGATTAACCACTGTTTATGAAAACACGCTGAATTCAGGTCTTCAGAAAAGTTGTATTTGGTTTCTAATTAATTCAGAAACCAAACCTGGGCTATGTCTGTAGGAGTAACCTAGTGTTGTAAACTTGTAAGCACACAAAAAAAAGTAATAGCTTTTTCCTGTGAATCAGTTTAATCAAGTTAAGGTAGCTTAATAGATTCTGGCAGGTAAATAAACCAATTACCATAGGTGGTTTTTTTTTAAAAATGCATAAGGCAAAGTCAAATAATCATTTATAGAAATAACAACTGAAGTCAAAGTTTAAAATGCAGTCAAAATTTTTATTGTGACCCCAGGTCAAAATAGATTGAAATAGTGATGTACCATGCCACAAGAGCAGTTGAATGCAGCCAGGTATCCCCCAGTATTTTCTTAGCCATTTCATGGCAAAATGCATATCGGAGAAAAGCCTTCGTAGCTGGAGAAATGAACCCTCTCAAGGTTATGCAAGTTGCTCCTATAGACTAACAAGAACAGCAATTGCCCGCATATACAGTACTTTATCAGGTAAACCGTGTGAAAGTTTTTTTTAAATTTTGGTACAGAATAACAACTACAAGACTCATCACTTAAAATCTGCATGAATCCTAGACTTGTAAATTAATAACTTGGGGAAGTTACTGCATAACATTACTACTTCTGTACATCAGGTATTTTTTACTCCTCAAATTCAGTTATTTTGTAGCGATTATTATTGTAACCTTGACCAGACGCACTGTGCCAGCGGCAGAAACCCTCACTGGTAGTAGTTGTTGACTAGATCACAAGAAAGTGAGTATTAAGCAACTCCGTAGTTGTCCAGTTTTCCAAAGGATGATTTTTAAATGAAAAACTGAAAGCCCCTGGCGAGTAATCCTGTCAAATTTCTTTGCTTTTCAGCAATCTTTCAGAATGCATGACACAACATGCAATAAAAGTTGAATGCAGAGATTTTCTGGGCCTGGGACACCCCAAAAGAACGTCTTGCAAGAGCTGCTTCCAGGAAATTGTGTTTTTTTAAAAATGCTCCTACATGCAATTTCCTTATTAGTCTCATATCTTTTGATTTTTGATATGTTGCCATCAATTCCTTCCCCTATTTTCTTGGTACACAAGTTTAGAAAATTCCCTCAAGAGAACGAATATGAGGAGGACTGAGATGTTGGCAGGCTTCCTTCCCATTTCCAAACAGTAGTTTTGAAGGAGTAAATTGTCTGGATTGCTTAGATTAGTGTAGCACATCCCCCTCCACCCCCAAATTGACAGCATTTTCCTTTAGTCAATCTCTCCTTGAGCAACACCTCAATGCAAGGCATCAGAATAAATGCACATAGCTTCTTGTATCCCAGAACAAACAGTCCAATTTTTGCTATTGCCATTGTGTCCTCTTTTCCTCTACAGTTAATGGCTTACTGAGATCCAGATTACCATAGGAAAATTCAGAGTAGCTTGGCCTACTTTCTCCAATGGCTTTATTAGTAAAAAATGAAAGAAAATCCTTAGAAAGAGGCTACATGTTACAATCCTATGTCAAATCCTTGTGGGTGGAGTTAAAATTTGCAAGGGTAAAAAGATCCTGATGGGAGTTATGTACAGGCCTCCTAATGGTAGTCAGGATGTGGGCTCCAAATTACAATTGGAGATAGAAAAGACAAGTAAAAGTGGCAATGTTGTGATAATCATGGGGGATTTTAATACGCAAGTAGTTTGGGAAAATCAGGTTGGTGCTGGATCTCATGACAGGGAATTTGTAGAATGGCTATGAGATGGCTTTTCACAGCAACGTGGTTGAGTCTATTAGGGGAATGGCAATTCTGCATTGGGTGTTATGTAATGACCCAGATTTGATTAGACAGCTTGAGGTAAAGGAAATCTTAGAAGGCAGTAATCATAATATGATAGAAATCAGCCTGCATTTTGAGAAGCTAAAATTGGACGTATCAATATTACAGTGGAGTAAAGGGAATTAAGAGGCATGATGGAGGAGCTGGCCAAGGTTGTTTGGAAGGGGACACTAGTAAGGATGACAGCAGAACAGCAATGTCTGGAGTTTCTGTTAGCAATTCGGAAGGCACAGGATAGATACATCCAAAAAATTAAGTAGTATAGTAAAGGGAAGTGGAAGTAACCGTGGCTGACAAGGGAAGTCAAAGACAGCATAAAGGCAAAAGAGAGGGCATAAAATATAGGAAAAATTAGTGGGAAGGTAGAGAATTGAAAATCTCTAAAACAAAAACAGAAGACAACTGAAAAGCCATGAAGAGAGAAAAGATGAAATATGAAGCTAAACTGGCCAAAACTATCAAAGAGGATACCAATTTTTTTTTAGATATATAAAGAGCAAAAGAGAGGCAAGAGTTGGTATCGAAGCAATGATTAATGATGCTGAAGAAGTAGAAATGGGGAACAGAGAAATGGTGGATGAACTTAAGTAGTTGGCGTCAGTCTTCACTGAGGATGACACTAGCCGAATGCCAGAATGTCAGGGGGCAGAAGTGAGTGTTGCTGCTATTACTAAAGACAAGATGCTGGGGAAGCTGAAAATTCTGAAGGTAGACAAGTCACTGTGCCAGATATAATACACATCAGAATAGGGGGGCATCCATTTATAACAGATGAGGAGCAATTTCTTTAACCAGACTGTGGTGAATCTGAAATTCATTGCCACAGACTGTTGTGCATGCCAAGTAATTGAACATATTTGAGGTGGAGGCTGATCGGTTCTTGATTAGTCAGGACATCAAAAGGTTATGGGGAGAAAGCAGGAGAATGGGGTTGAGAGGGATATAAATCAGCCATAAAGGCAGGGCAGAGCAGACTTGATGGGCTGAATGCCCTAATTTACTTCTGTCTCTTATGGCCTAACTTTTGCAAGACCAGCCCAATTTTAAGAAAAAAAAACTACTGGCCCATTAAATTAACTGAACCAAATATTGGATTTTCATTTTCTTACAGTACAAAGACTAAAGTACTTACTCAGATACATTGAAGTGCAACTTTTATTTAGTGAAACATTTACCCATGTTCTCAAAGACAACAAAAGTTAATTAGTCCAAAACACCCAAGGTCAGACGAGGGGATTTACCAGGATGGAGGCACTCCAAGGTAATCCAGTAACTGACCCAGACAGGTCACAGTAGTTCTGAGCAATGCTGATGCTTAACCAAATAACCTAGTTATTTTGTGATTGCTGAAGGTTTTACTTCCTCTACACAAGATAAAATGCATCACAATTTTAACTGGCTGAGCTTCACCATCCATTTGAAGTTGTTTAAAACCTGTAAACCTGCTCTCTCATATTTGGTACATGTTGGATTTGTTTCCAGCACGTAAGACAATGAACACCATCAGATAAAACTGCAAAGATCAATAAACACACACAAAATAACTCAGGAGGTCAGGCAGCATCTATGGAAAGAAGTAACAAGTCAACATTTCAGGCCAAGACCCTTCATCAGGACTGTACAGGAAGGGGGAAGAAGCCAGAATATGGTGGTGAACTGGGGGTGGGGGAGGGAAGGAGGGAAAGGAATACAATTTAGAAGCTGATAGGTGAACACTTTTGAGAAGGAAGGCATGTTAGTGGGGGCTGGGGGTAAATGAGAAGCTGGAAGGTTATGGGTGTAAAAGGTAAAGAGATAAAGGAAGAGGTATCTGATAGGAGAGGAGAGAGGCCAACAGAGAAAGGGAAGAGGAGGGCACCAGAGGGAGGTGATCAGCAGGTGAGAAGAGAATGGTTAAGAGGAGATTCAGAATGGGGAATAGAAAAAGAAATAGTTGAGGTGGGGAGAGAAATTACCACAACTTAGAGAAATCAATGTTCATGCTATCAGGTTGGAGGTCACCCAAACGAATTCTGAGGTCTTGCTCCTCCAACCTGAAAATGGCCACATTGTGACAATAAAGGAGACCATGGACTGACATGTCAGAATGGGAATGAGGATTAGAATTAAAATGGTGGGCCTCCAAGAAATCTTGCCCTTCACAGACAGAGCAAAGGTGCTTGAGAAAGCAGTTTCCCAATCTGTATCAGGTCTCACTGATGTAAAGGAGGCTGCATCAGGTGCACCAGATACATTAGATGACCTAAAAAACTCACAGGTGAAGTGCTGCCTTACCGGGAAGTATTGTTTGGGGCCCTGAATGGTGATGAGGGAGGAGGTGAATGGTTAGGTGTAGCACCCCTTCCATTTTAAGGGACAAATACCAGGAGGGACATCAGTGAGGACAAGAAAATCATGAAGAGAGTGATTCCTGTGGAAAGTAGAGAGTTGGGAGGGGAGGTGGTAAAGATGTGTTTAGTGATAGAATCGCATTGAAGATGGAAGCTGCAGAGAATGATGTGCTAGATACTAACGCTCATGGGTAGTAGGTAATTAACATGACCAATTGTAACACACACAAAATGCTGGAGGAACTCAGCAGGCCAGGCAGCATCATTGGAAAAGAGTAACAGTCAATGAGACCCTTCTTCAGGACCTGGAAAACATTGAATGTTTACTCTTTTCCAGAGACGCTACCTGGCCTGCTGAGTTCCGACAGCATTTTGCTTGTTGCTTCGGATCTCCAGCATCTGCAGATTTTCTTGTATTCTTAACTTGATCGATTAGCTTCTTCAGCATTAACCAACAGCGACATATAAAAAACAACACCTGGCCTTTACCAAGATACAGTGAAACAAAACTTGCTCCACAAACATCACAGCGATTTCCCTAGCCAGTGATAAATGTCAAACGTGTTGAGGCAGTTTTCTCCCCAAATGTCCTCTGCTATGGTGTCTTTTCCCAATGACAACAGAATTCCAGATCTGCAATTGCCTGTTATGGCTCCAAATATGGACCAGCTATCCTTTCTGAATTAAGATCTACTTCCACAACCGCTAGCGTTGCTATAAAAAAAAACAGCAGTGGGTGTTAAACAACGTCATCCAGTGCCTTTGACTGCCAGGGTGAGGAGAACAAAATTCTAATTGCCACCAACGCAGCCCACCCATAAAGTAATAACAGATAACCTGACTCAAGAAGTTTTCCTCCTTCCACAAACCATGCAGGGATTGGACCCCACTCATTTAATAGATACTTCGATAGTCTTTTTTGATATCCCACAGCAGAGTAGTTAATTACTGATAAGGGTTCATTCTTCTGCATTCAAAGCTGCACAGAAAGCTTGAGAATCACCACTTATAAAATCAGTCACATTGAAAATTTATATATTTGTTATAAAAACAACTGTGCTAAGTACAAGAAACAGAATTTCAATACTAGAATTTTACATCACACGAACAAACTCGGGACCTGATGAGGATTAGCAGCCAAATATTATATAATGAGTGCTGGGGCGGAGGAAGCTATAAATTTCTGTACCACCTAGGCCAAACAAAGCTTTTGAAAATATTTACTCACACTTCTCCCACCTTTTGGCATGATGTAGTTTTTAATTAGTGTCTTCGAGATTGAACACAGTTTAATCATTTACCAAATTAAATATTTAGGATTGGACATGATCCACAATACTGAAGTTCCTACTTGCCTTCACCGTTTGTCTTCTGCCTGAGAAAACGTAGGAAGTCAAGAAACACAGTGAGATTTATTCCACCACTATTTTAACCCATGCTATTCTGTACTCACTGGATGGAAGGGTGAAAATCAGGCTAATTACAATTACAGACTTTGAAAAATTACAAATATACACTAACATGCCAGTTTTCAGCCAATTTTTGATATAAAGCAATTATGAACACTGGCATATTATAGAGAGAACTACAATCTGCATGCTCCAAAGACTGAAAGGGTCAACTGAGATGAAAGGGGTATGTACTTTCATTGATAATTCAGCCCATATGTCTGTGCAACTCTTTGAGAAAGCCATCCAATTAGTCCCAAAAGCCAAAAAGAGCAGATGCTGCATCTATTCAAATGCATATAATTGTGAAAGCTGTGGCCCAAGATAGCACATCAGCAAATTGCAAATTAATGAGACACAGCAAACAGTGAACTCTATAAAGCAACCAGGGCAACTTAGATGGATGATAGGCCAGCAAGCTCTACAGATGCCCAAAGGTGAGTGGCAAAGCTACCGCAGTCACGTAAACTAATTGATCAATATACAGTACATTACCCACTTTAGTAAGTAAACTGGTTTTTAAATTCCGCAATAACTGTAATAATGTGCTTCTAAACAAAAACACTTTTCAAAAAATAAACTTAAAACAAAGACAACATAACAAATGAAAACATTTTCATAATAATACTTTTGTGAAGATATAATTATTCTCTTTCATTTGATTGGAGAGACTCCATTTTCCAATTTTAACCCACATAACTGTTGTTGCTTTGTACTTAAAATCTACCAGAGGATCCCCGTTTGGCAAATTTCTGATCCTGGCAGAAACCAGGCACATTGTTGTTCCTAGGAAACATTTTGTTCTTTTCACAACTGGCTTACTCTATTGCACTTCACATACTGGTCCACTGAGGGAGGCCAGTTACCTTCACTTGTGAAAATGGCAAAGACCTTCTTTTGAAAACCCATCTATGCTGACATGAATGGATTGTTGATGTGCACGCAAATAGTTCATTTGTACAGGCAGAATCTATGAGTGAAAATTTTAAGTGTTTGAGTAAAAATTTAAATGAAGTCACAAAAGATGTACAGCAGACACAATCTCAATGACTCTTCACACAGCCTTAGACCACCTGGACAATACAAACACCAAGGTCAGGACGCTGTTCATTGACTATAGCGCAGCATTTAACACCATCATTCCTACAATGCTGATTGACAAGTTACAGAACCTGGGCCTCTGTACCTCCCTCTGAAATTGGATCCTTGACTTCCTAACCGAAGACCACAGTCTGTGCGGATTGATGTTAACATCTCTTCCTTGCCGACGATCAACACTGGCGCACCTCAGGGGTGTGTGCTTAGCTCACTGCTCTGCTCTCTCTATACCTATGACTGTGTGGCTAGGTATAGCTCAAATACCATCTATAAATTTGCTGATGATAGAATTCTACCATTGTTGGTAGAATCTCAGTTGGAGACAAGAGGGAGTACAGGAGCAAGAGAGAGATATACCAGCTGGTGGAGTGGTGCCACAGCAACAACTTTGCACTCAGTGTCAGTAAGACCAAGAGCTGATTGTGGACTTCAGGAAGGGCAAGAGAGAAAACATGAACCAATCCTCAGAGGGATTAGAAGTGGAGAGAGTGAGCAATTTTAAGTTCCTGTGTGTCAAGATCTCTGAGGATCTAACCTAGTCCCAACATACTGATGCAGTTATAAAGAAGGCAAGATCATGGCTATAATACATTAGGAGTTTGAAGAGTTTTGGTTTGTCACCTACAACATTCAAAAACTTCTACCGATATACCATGGAGAGCATTCTGGCAGGCTGCATCACTGTCTGGAATGGGGGTCTACTGCACAGAACTGAAAGCAGCTACAGGAAGTCGAAAATTAGTCAGCTACATCTTGGGTACTAGTTCCATGGTACCAAAGATGTCTTCAAGGAATAGTGCCTCAGAAAGGCAACGCCCATTATTAAGGACCCCTATCACCCAGGGCATGCCCTTTTCTGATTGTTACTCTCAGGAAGGAGGTACACACTCAGCAATTCAGGAACAGCTTCATCCCCTCTGCTATACAATTGCTAAATGGACATTGACCCATAAAATATATTATTTCTGTTTTTGCACTATTTTAAACTATTCCATATACATATATACACTCAACTGTAATTGATTTACTTTGTTTTCTTTCTATATTATCATGTATTGCACTGAACTGCTGCTAAGTTAACAAATTTCACAACACATGCCAGTGATAATAAACCTGATTCTGAAATTCTCAGAACTGATTCTACATTATGGACTTTATTGCCATTTTGTTTTGTTTTCCCACCTTCATCTATTTTTTCCCCCAAGTTATTGATGAACACAAGGTTCTCAAGGTTGTTATAGCCAGGGTGGTAATGGGGATAAGCTCCCATTACCTTTTAAATGCTTCTAATGGTGTGTGCCTCAAATAGCTTCAAACAATCAAGTTCAGTTCCCGGTTCTTCACATGTGGCTTAGCTACTAAGCCTGACAGAACCGTCCCTACTAACACGAGAAGGGGCAGAGGTGGGTTACTGGCACCTTGAAACCAGTCGCTTCAGGCAGATGAGGCTCATTAGCTGTGGTTGCAGCTCAGCTTATGAGAAAGAAACTCTGACCTCAAACTTCAAGTGCCTTGCAACTATCCCTCTCATGGGAAAGGCTTCAGCAGTAAACCCCAAGGGAACTGGAATCCCAAAAGGCATTCCACGTTGAGTTTGAGTCAGAATCAGAATCAGGTTTATTATCACCAACATGTGACGTGAAATTTGTTAACTTAGCAGCAGCAGTTCAATGCAATAATCTAGCAGAGAGAAAATAAATAAAAAAATTAAATAAAGTAAATTACATATATTGAATAGATTTTTAAAAGTGCAAAAACAGAAATAATGTATATTAAAAAAAAGTGAAGTAATGTCCAAAGATTCAATGTCCATTTAAGAATCAGATGGCAGAGGGGAAGAAGCTGTTCCTGAATCGCTGAGTGTGTGCCTTCAGGCTTCTGTATCTCCTACCTGATGGTAACAGTAAGAAAAGGGCATGCCCTGGGTGCTGGAGGTCCTTAATAATGGACGCTGCCTTTCTGAGACACCGCTCCCTGAAGATGTCCAGGGTACTTTGTAGGCTAGTACCCAAGATGGAGTTGACAAGATTTACAACCTTCTGCAGCTCCTTTCAGTCCTGCGCAGTAGCCCCTCCATACCAGACCCTGATGCAGCCTATCAGAATGCTCTCCATGGTACAACTATAGAAGTTTTGGATATGCCAAATCTCTTCAAACTCCTAATAAAGTATAGCCGCTGTTTGCCTTCTTTATAACTACATTGATATGTTGGGTCCAGGTTAGATCCTCAGAGATCTTGACACCCAGGAACTTGAAGCTGCTTAGTCTCTCCACTTCTGATCCCTCTCTGCTCACTCTCTCCACTTCTGATCCCTCTATGAGGATTGGTATGTGTTCCTTCGTCTTAACCTTCCTGAAGTCCACAATCAGCTCTCTCATCTTACTGATATTGAGTGCCAGGTTGTTGCTGTGGCACCACTCCACTAGTTGGCATATCTCATTCCTGCACACCCTCTTGCACACCACCTGAGATTCTACCAACAATGGTTCAACATTGACTGGTAACTCTTACAATGCTGCTGGTGCCAAATGTATCAGTCTCTGCCATTCTTTTGGGTTCATCAGATGCATGCAAGTTTGCTACATGGGCAACAGCTTGCTCTCTGTGTTGTACTGCCCTGGCCTGCACATCTAGAGTGCTAGATTGCCTCATCCATGGCCTACCCTGATCAGCTGAGGCCTCAGATGAACTAAACAGTGTCACAGATTTTTTCCTGCACACTAATTAAACCTTTGAAATACAAAGAACTGCACAGGTTGGTGAATGAAAATAAAAGTTAAATTGCTTGAGATACTCAGCAGGGCAGGGAGCAACTATGAAAAAAAAAAGTAGATTTAGCATTTTTGGGTGAAAGTCTTCATATTGAAATATTAATAGTCAAACTTTCACTTTTTACAGTAGTATATATTCAAAGTAATTTCCATGGGTGTATTTGTGCTGAGGAATCCTAAATTCAACATCATTTTCATTGGAGGCTAAATGGCTAAGGAATGGCCTAAACTTTCTGTTCCACCATCACAGTGATTGCCAATATAGTAACAATCTAATGACATTTACATAATGTTTTCGCAGTCTCAGTGAAGAATGTTCCAGTCTCTTGGCAAGTTGCAGAAACTTTTCTGAAGTATGGAGCCTACAATGTATTAATAAAAATATTTAAATTAAAAAATTAACACATTGAATTCATCTTCTAAGCTTTTTTAAACAGTCAAGCCAAACTTGAAGTCTTAACCAAGGAGGAATCAAGAGGTCAGCAGTTGATAGTGTGTGAACTATTGGGTTTTTACAGATTTGTAATTCCTGTTGCATTTTTTTCTGGTTGCTTGGGAATAGCTCTAATGAAATTCTTTTTAGTGTTTCTGTGGAATATTGTACCTTGCTGGAACATCAGAAGCAAGGCAGTAATGCTAAAACAAAGTTTAGTTGGAATGCTTCAACTTACTCTTAATATTTAAGACAGCATACAAAAATAGTCTGGAAAACTAAGCAGCTTCCAATCTAATTTCATTCTGATAAGCCCTTTTCATTAATGAAGTTGGTCCTACAAGGCCACTCCATTTATTGAGATTGTGGGCTATCTGCTACCTCCACTTCATTTTCCAGTACTATGCTAATACTCACTGAATCCCTTAATATCCAAAAACTAATCTCTGCATTGTTTGAATTCAATGACCAAGTCACCAAAGCCCACTGGGATGGAGAATTCATATACATCCGCACCCTTTGAATAAAGAAATTCTTTTCTCACTTTTGAGCTCTGTAATAATTTTATGTTTCAATGAGATTACACCACCACTACTATTACATTATCATGTCCTGTCAGTCACCTTGTGTATAGATCACTCCTGTACCTAGCATCCCTTTATGGACATACAGTCAATGTACAGTATATAAACTATCTTGTATATTTTACTATTTTTTAAAATTATTGCATTTTGCTCATGCTGCATCGGATCTGGAGTAACAATTATTTCATTCTCCTTTACACTCGTGTACTGGAAATGACATTAAACAATCTTGAAATTAATGCTTTCTATGTTTATGATTTATTTCTGTTTTGCATTCCTATAGTCTTGATATCAGACATTCATAAATGGTATCTGGTTTCCAAGTCAACACCTGTTTTCCAGGACCTAATGTTCCTGTTGTTCCGCCTGTGGAATTGATGCCAAGAGTTTAACCACAGGAAGTCTCTCAAGTGAGTTTGCTGCTGTCCTCAGCCAACCTCTGCTTGCACTTTCCAAGAGGAATACACATTTTCCTAATTTTTTCTCTTTTGGGAATCTGAAGCTCAATTGGTACTCCAGCTGAGAGGGAGCTAAATCATTTCCAATTAGGTCTTTGCTACAGCATCATCTGTCCGGGGGCAATAGTGCCCTTTTAATTTTATTTAGAGATACAGCACAGTGACAGGCCCTTGCTGTCAAATGAGCCCATACCATACAATTACAGCTATGTGATCTACCAACTCGTACATCTTTGGAATGTGGGAGGAAACCGGAACACCCGGAAGGAACTCATGGGGAGAACATACAAACTCGTTCCAGACAGAGACAGGAATTGAACTTGGTCATTGGCACAGTCACAAATTTACACTAACTACTATGCCACCATATTTTATGAAATGTTATGATGGTGGTTGGAAAAAAAAATCAAAATTCTAGTTCAATAATATAATGTTTGTAGTTTCCCTTCACTAAATGTATAAATATAATAATGTTTGTTCAAGAATGGTTCTTTTCAGAATGCCACATTCTTCATTGAAAAGGGATTCAAGAGGCTGAAGGTGCTAGAATTTGGAGCAAAAAGAAAACTGCTGGAGGAATTTAGTGGATCAGTAGGCATCCTATAAATGAAAATAGTTAACTGCTGCCTGACCTGCAGAGTTCCTCCAGCAGTTTTGTTTTTGCACTAAAAAGGGGCCTCCTGACCTATCAGTCCTTTCAGCATAATCAGGGCTTCAACATTAGCTAGCAACCTCAAGTGAGGGTCTTTATCAGTAATATTTAAATCATATTGTAAATCTATTGTTTGATTAAGCATTCTTTATTTACATAATTCATTACAGGCTATAAATGAAAGTATGTGAATGTCCTACGTTATTACGCCACCACATCATGTGTGTGCTTCACTAAAGTAAGACGAAGTAGAATCATTTACTTCAGGCTCGCATGATTTTCTTTCGATTAAATTTTTGGAGTTACAAAACATTAAGCAATGCCTTCCAGAAATACTCTATTAATAGCGGGCTAGGAATTAGCCAGCGCATTTCATTGTTCAGCTCTTAATGAAATTCAGCCGGTCTTGACAAGTTTCAAGTACCATCAAGAAATCCCTTCTGGCTCTGTTGTTGAACTGAAAACTTAAGGTAGTTCAGTTACTTAATTATACAGACTATTCACTTTCCAAAACAGATGTTAGGCTAACTGGTCTATAATCTCTTGTTTTCCCCCTTTCACTTTTCTGAATGGCAGTTTTGTGCACAATTTTCCAGCCTAAAGGAATGGTTCCTAAATCAAGGAAAATTTTGATGCATCACATTGTTATCAACTATTTTCATTAAAGCTTGGAATGGAAACCTTCAAATTGAGATATTTCATTACTTCCCTGCTCTACTACCAGTGTTAATTAGTTTCTATACTCAAGGTGACTGACAGGACATGATAAAGTACTAGTAGTGGTGGTGGTGGTGGTGGTGTTTGGGGGGGTGGGGAAAGAGGTGTGGAGGGGTGGATTACTCGGTGAAGGTTGATCAGCCTTATTGCTTGTGGAAAGTACTGTAACTGTTTGAGTGTAATGGTCCTAAGCTTGGCGCTACATAACCTCCTCCCTGATGGGAGAGGGACAAACAGTCCATAAGTATGGTAGGTGGGATCGTCCATGATATTACTGGGCCTTTTCCAGCACCCTTCTGTATACATCTCCTCAATGGTGACTAGCCTGGTGCCGGTGATGCTTTGGGCAGTTATGACAACCCATTCCAGAGCTTTCCTGTCCACTGCAGTGCAGTTTCCTTACCGTACAATGATACAGTATGTTAGGATGCACTCTGTATATCTGTACACATAGTCCAGCTATTGCACCATTATCCCAGAGTGTTTTGGAGTCTAGCTCCTTAGAAGTATTTAAAGTGGACTGGGGGATTGAGGTCTAGGGAATCCAGTATAGTGGAAGAGTAGAGGCTTGTGGTAGTTCAGCCTTGGCCATAAGGAATGGCAGAGAGACTATAATGGTCGGGTGGCTCGTGTTTTCATGTTACTTCTCCCAGTGCACAGCTTGCATTGGACACTACACAATATTCAGCATGCTGTAGTCGTCAGTAACTGAATGAAGAATTAAGACTCATTTTGAGAATGCAGTACAGAAAGCTTACTTTGAGATCACTGTGTTATCCCTGTTCCCCCAATCATCTTTTAAATCTTTCTCCAGCAGCAATGACCTGGAACAGGTTTATCCTCTATTCTTTTCCCTTCCACAGTAAACAACTCCTGATCCACAGTCTCACCAAATTCTTGATTTATAAATCCTGTCCCTTGGAGTGAGGTTGAGGCACGTTTGAGATGGAGCTGGGCCCGGAGTGTGGGAGTGGAGAAAAGCTGGAGCATAGGAGAGGCAGTTTCAGGGCCTGTCCACTTAAACTGAGAGCGAGGTCTGATCAATCTAAGCACTAGGCTGGTTTGGAAGGTTTGGGTACAAGCCAAAACGTGATGACAGGGTCCAGGCCTGGAGTGTCATGATGCAAAAGGAATTCCTTGAGCAAGGAATGACCTGATGTTGAGATGATTTGAATGCCGGGCCAGAGAGATTGAAAACGCAGGGTATTGGGACCAGTGGCGAGGGTCAGGCCAGTACTGCTCACTGCTCTGTGACACTTACCCTGCTCTTTACTGCACTGAAGCAAAAGCTGTAGGCCTGCTCCAGTAGCTCTAGGCTTCGTGTCTAAGGGCTCACTTTCGTTGTATGCCATTTGCTTACTTTTACTGTTTACACAATTCGTTCGTTCTCTCTCTCTCCTCCCCTCCCCCCCTCCCTCCTCTCCCCCCCCCACCCACATTGGGTGTTTGTCAGTCTTGTTTTTAAAATGGGTTCTTTTGGGTTTCTTGTTTTTAAAATGGGTTCTTTTGGGTTTCTTGTTTCATGGCTGCTTGTAAGGAGAAAAATCTCAAGGTTGTATAATGTATACATATTTTGAAGAGTAATGTACTTTGAACCTTTTAGGCTTCTTCTTCTTTTTCTTCTAAGCCGAACACTATCCAGCACCTTTCTGCTTTCAAATTGCCAAGAATTTACAGCAAGTCAACAGGAGGCTGATGAGCAAGAGACAAGAGATGACCAGAGGAACAGGTGCTTTTATTCCAGAGACCTCTGATAAACACTTTAGTGAATCAGGGAACAAAAACACTGCTGGGCATGAACACTTGTAGGTCTGCCTCAAAGCACGTGTGGGTGAGACCTGTTACAGCCTTGTATGTGTGGAGTTTGGAGCCCTTTTTCTGAGCACATGTGGCAAAACTAGCTGAGAGCATGTTTAATCAGATTAGTGTACAATGCCACACTTAGCTCTGTAAAGTTACAACTGTTCACACTCATATGCACTAATATGGTATTCTTATGCAGTTAAATATTGCAAAAAACTTCAGGCATTTCTCAAACAGAATTTGGCACTGATCTCCAAAAAAAAAAAGAGAGAAAGAGATATTACAACTGATTACAAAAGCTATGTCAAAGTAGGTCATAAAGGAGGAAAGATGTTAAGAAACAGAATCGTTTAGGGAAGGAATTCCAAACTGTGGGGTTGAGGAGCTAGCGTACTACAAAGTGTAGAGAAAATTGCAGATCAATAGAAGCCAGAAATGGATGAGCATAAAAACCTCAAGAGAACTGGAGGAGGCTACAAATAAAGGCAGAGGCATAAAGTAAACATTTGACATGTCTTGGACAGAGCATGTTTCTACAGACTCTTCTTCCTTCCAATAGTTGGTTTGGAAAGACAAATTAGAACAATATGAAACAAATCTGTGTTTCAGTAGATAAAACATCTGGCACACAGCATAATCCAGTCTTTCCAACAACACGTTCAAACTCTCCCCTAGCAGTAACAAAATTCAGATGTTAATATCACAAAATGATACTTTAATAAAACGACGCATAGAAATAGTATCTACAGTGAGCAGAAATAATTTAAGGAATAGACAGCCATGGTACTTCAATGCGACTTCTACGAATACATTGTAATATAGGGCACACTATCATATTAAATATAGCACCACTCTGCTTTAAAAATAATAATCAATAAATATACCCATGAACATAGGTTCTCTTTAGATATTACTGACTTTCATCCTTATGTTTCTGCTCTTTGACCAATAATTACACAGCTCTGGGATAATATGTTTGCAAATATTTTCAGTTGTTAGGAAAGCATTTCATGATTTATTAAGCGTGCTATTCTTTTAAAAAAAAGCTGCAGGTAACAAGCATGAATGCAGCCTCACAACAAGCTGGTTACAATAGAAGAATAAATATATGGACAGTAGCACCAAAGGTGAAAAGGGAAGAATGGAGAATCTAATTAAAACAAAGCATCCTGATGGCCAATGAACTAAATAAATTGAGAAACTTAAGTTCTAATTCCGTTATACAATATCATGTAGGTTGCAGATCTGCTCCACTTCTGTTCCTATTACAATGTTGCAGAAAGGCAATAACTAGTGAGCCTAAATAGAGAATGTAAAGGATAATCATCAAACAAAAACATCTTGATTTGTGGTTAGCAAACTTTGTTTTTGCATTAAGCAGTTATGCAATTAATAGTTCTTCCAGTGCAATGAAAATCAGACAAGACACCAACAGATGGAGACACTAATACAGCTTTCATCTGCCAAGAGAAATACATACACCAGTAACACCATGTGACCATGTGAGGGAACAATTTCTGAAGGAATACCATATATACATACTATTCCAAAATCATACTTCTGTATTTTACTGGGATAGCCATTGCAATAGTTATGCTTGCATTCCTTTCATTATATTGTATTGTATTTAATATTTCTGTAATATTTGAGTACATTGTTTGATTAAGCATTCTTTGTTTACATTATTCATTATGGGTTACATGTAACTATTAAGTGAATAGCATACGTCATTTTGCCATCAGATCATATGTTAGCACCTTACTAAAAGTAAAGGATAAGAAAAACTACACAGAAAAGTTTTCTGGGCTCCTGTGAATTTTTTCAATTAGTTTCTGGAGTTAGAAAACATAACAGTGGCAGCGATAAAGTTTTAAATTGAACCTAAGACAGCAACCTATCTGTTGAAGCACAGCATGCTTTTCTTCAGAAGGGGAGTAAGAGAGATTTTACGAGTTTTTTTTAACACCCAGAAAACAGATGAAATTAACAAGCCACAGGTTTGTAAGCGGTGAGCAGCAGTGATAATAATGAATAAAAATCAGAAATGGCTGGCAACATCAGAAAGGTAGACGTGCTCAATTGCACAACAGATAATTGGATGATGTATACTGAACAAATTGAGCAGTATTCTGAAGCAAATGAAACAGCCAACGAAAAGTGAATGCTTATATTGTTGAATGCAATGAATGGAAGAGCATACAGTTTGCTTAGAAGTTTAACTGCTCCACCCAAACCAGCCGAAATGAGTTTTGCTGATATCAAAGTAATGCAGGAACATATAGAACCCAAACCATTGTTGACTGCAGAACACTTCAGGTTTCATAAGTGGAATCAAAAGGAAGGAGAGTCCATTTCAGCCTATGTGGCTGAATGGAAGAAATTACCTGAGACCACTTGAGGTTAAACATTAAGGTATTGACAAATATATGATGTATTACAAGATAGTAAAGCAAGGAAAAAATTATTGCAAGTAAAAGATTATTTGGAATGTGGCTCTACATAATTTGCATTAAGTGTACAGTGAAATTTTCAAAAGAAAATAGGCTCCTTGTTGCAATGCAGGATACAAAATGTGAATCCAGTTGCAAAAATTTTGTTCATGTTTGAAGCAAAAATTACCCAGTCTCTGGAGAAACCCTGCCAGATGCTACAGAGTATGATGTTGATAAGAGGCTTTAGATGTGGTCATATCTTCATCCACTTTGATGGAGTTGGTACAATAGCCAAAGGAAAATAATTCATGATCTCAAGTACATTTATTTAATTAACCTATCTTGACTTCTTTCCTGCCCCAACACAAATAACAAAATACATTTCCCTCTCTGTCTAGTTTGTTCCACTGTGTTTTGCAACCTGAGTAGATTACTTAAGAATTCAGTACCAATTGGCAGAAACTTGCACTTAATGTGAATGAGAACAGTACAAGTTTGAACGGAGCCAAGTACTCTCTTCAATCATACAGCTTAGTTCTTAGATAATGGCCAATTTGATGCCACAATACACAATTAGCAAAATGCAGTTGCTTGGCTACACTGTACTTGTTGAAAGCAACTTAGCATCCCAATGAAATTATATACTCTCTCAAATTAGAGAATCCACAGAGAAAGAAAATCTTCATTATATGGTCCTTTAACACAATACAACACAGCCACCCAAAATCAGTATGAAACTCAAAAGTAATAAAAGCAAACTGGCTTTATTGGAGAAATGGCTCCTGAAGAAGATCAAACATTAATACTTCTTAACTTAATTTGATTAATCATTGTATCATGTAGAGTGCAGGTGTGAAATCACAAACCAGAAATTTTAATGTTGAACCTATTCTACTGGTATTGACAAAATTAATTCTCATCCATTCTTTAGATCTGAATTTTTTCCCCCCAGAAGCACAAATTCCAGGTTTATGCGGCATAAAATATTGATTGATTTGTAAGCCCTGGAAGATTCCACATTTTTAAAGGTTGCTTAATGTTCAACTCACATTAAACAGCTCAAAAAGTGTGGCTTCAGCATTTGGCACTCACAGTCACACTGCACAGAAGCAGATCTTTCAGTCCACCCCATCTCTAGCCTGAGCAGCAAATACTTATTAATCCTACTTACTGGCATTTGTCTCATAGCCTTCTGTGGCTTGCCAATTCAGATGCCTGTCTAGATGCTTCTCAAAGTTTTGATGGTACTTGCATCTACCAGCATCTCAGACAATAAGCTCCAGACTGAAAAAAACTCTCCCTGCTGAATAAACCTCTTTAGATCCCTGCTAAAACTTAAATATGTGCTCTCTGGATTTAGGCATCTCTGCATGGGATACCTACCTACACGATCTATGCCTCTTGTAATTTTGTATACCCCATCGGTCAACCTATCATTCACAGGTCCCATCCCCAGATTCTTCGGGTCAAAGGAAAACAAGCCCATCCAACGGGTCTCAAAGCTCTCTGCTTCTTTTTGGATTCCAGACCTAACCAGTTCTCCTCTACCACCACTCTGCTCCAACTAGCGGAATTAGTCCTTACTCTTAATAATTTCTCCTTGAGCTCCCCCCACTTCCTCCAAACTAAAGGTGTAGCCATGGGAACCCATACGGGTCCTAGCTATGACGGGTCCTAGCTATGCCTACCTTTTTGTTGGCTTTGTGGAACAATCTATGTTCCAAACCTATTCTGATATCTGTCCCCCACTTCCCCTTCGCTACATCGATGACTGCATTGGCGCTGCTTCCTGCGCGCATGCTGAGCTCGTTGACTTCATTAACTTTGCCTCCAACTTTCACCCTGCCCTCAAGTTTACCTGGTCCATTTCTGACACCTCCCTCCCCTTTCTAGATCTTTCTGTCTCTATCTCTGGAGACAGCTTATCTACTGATGTCTACTATAAGCCTACTGACTCTCAGAGCTATCTGGACTATTCATCTTCTCACCCAGTCTCTTGCAAAAATGCCATCCCCTTCTCGCAATTCCTCCGTCTCTGCTGCATCTGCTCTCAGGATGAGGCTTTTCATTCCAGGACGAAGATGTCGTCCTCCATTTTTAAAGAAAGGGGCTTCCCTTCCTCCACCATCAACTCTGCTCTCAAACACATCTCCCCCATTTCACGCACATCTGCTCTCACTCCATCCTCACAGCACCCCACTAGGAATAGGGTTCCCCTGGTCCTCACCTACCACCTCACCAACCTCCGGGTCCAACATATAATTCTCCGAAACTTCCGCCACCTCCAACGGGATCCCACCACTAAGCACATCTTTCCATCCCCCCACCTCTCCGCTTTCCACAGCGATCGCTCCCTATGCGACTCCCTTGTCCATTAGTCCCCCCAATCCCTCCCCACCAATCTCCCTTCTGGCACTTATCCTTGTAAGCGGAACAAGTGCTACACATGCCCTTACACTTCCTCCCTCACCACCATTCAGGGCCCCAGACAGTCCTTCCTGGTGAGGTGACACTTCACCTGTGAGTCGGCTGGAGCGATATACTGTGTCCAGTGCTCCCGATGTGGCCTTCTATATATTGGCGAGACCCGATGCAGACTGGGAGATCGTTTCGCTGAACACCTATGCTCTGTCCACCAGAGAAAGCAGGATCTCCCAGTGGCCACACATTTTAATTCCACGTCCCATTCTCATTCTGATATGTCTATCCACGGCCTCCTCTACTGTCAAGCTGAAGCCACGCTCAGGTTGGAGGAACAACACCTTATATTCCATCTGGGTAGCCTCCTACCTGATGGCATGAACATTGATTCTCAAACTTCCGCTAATGCCCCACCTCCCCCTTGTACCCCATCCGCTATTTATTTATATGCACACATTCTTTTTTTTCTCTCTCTCCTTTTTCTCCCTCTGTCCCCCTCACTATATCCCTTGCCCATCCTCTGGGCTTTCACCCCCACTCCCCCTTTTCCTTCTCCCTGGGCCTTCTGTCCCATGATCCTCTCATATCCCTTTTGCCAATCAACTGTCCAGCTCTTGGCTCCATCCCTCCCCCTCCTTGTCTTCTCCTATCAGTTCAGACCTCCCCCTCCCCCTCTCAAATCTCTTACTAACTCTTCTTTCAGTTAGTCCTGACGAAGGGTCTCGGCCCGAAACGTCGACTGTACCTCTTCCTAGAGATGCTGCCTGGCCTGCTGTGTTCACCAGCAACTTTTATGTGTGTTGCTTGAATTTCCAGCATCTGCAGATTTCCTCGTGTTTGCGTGTTCAGCTAAGTTTCTCATTTTGTCACTGCAGAATTACATCCATTAATTCCATGAGTGCCCTTTGAAAAGTTCACTTCCCTTTGCAAAGCTCCACGAGAAGTGTGGCATTGGAATGCAGCATCCCTAGAATGGAAGCTGGTCTTGTAAAGATGTCCATGACTGGAAGCACTCAGATGAATATCACAAATGCCATGATTTGAGCCGGAAAAGGGATAAATGCAGTTTACTTCAGGTTGTACACAAGATTCTGCAGACGATGGAAATCAAGAGCAACACACAGAAAATGCCGGACGAACTTAACAAGTCAGGCAGAGTCTATGGAGGGAAATAAATAGTTGACTTTCGGGCAGAGCTCCTTCATCAGGACTGGAAAAGAAGGGAGGATTGGATTAAATTCTGATTGAGGCAACAACACACAAAATGCTGGACAACACACAGAGTTGTTTCTACAACTCCAGGATTCTCTCTGCCACCTGCATCCAGCACTCTGCACGTTGCTTGGGCTTCCAGCATTCGCAGATTTTCTCATCTTAATTCAGATTGAATTTATTTTCAATCATCAGATTGAAAAAGGGCAATGGAGTATAATCAACATTTCTCGACAACAGAACCTTACTCCACAACAAAAGTATTCTATAAAGCCTGTCTGAATTCCACATGTTTGAGTGAAGTAACAAGCTTGTCACCCTGGCAAAATAAAAAGTGACTGCTAATACGTAACATGTACCTTTCGGGAATAAGCAATATCTAGTTGATGTTTACCTCTGTATTGACAAATTGTCAATCTGTTAACACAAAAATCTACTATTCTTGGGATTACTATTAAAACACCTTCTACAAAATGCTTTAGCCTATTGAACATTCCATCTTAATCTAAACCAGTTGGAATCTCTACAATGAACTAGAAGCGCATGCAATGATTGTGTTAAATTGCCTTTCTAACATAATGAAGATTTCTCTGCTTTGTCTGCCGGAGAAAGCAGGATCTCCCAGTGGACACACATTTTAATTCCATGTCCCATTTCCATTCTGATATGTCTATCCACGGCCTCCTGTACAGTAAAGATGAAGCCACACTCAGGTTGGAGGAACAAGACCTTATATTCCATCTGGGTAGCATCCAACCTGATGGCATGAACATTGACTTCTCTAACTTCCGCTAATGCCCCACCTCCCCCTCGTACCCCATCTGTTATTTATTTATATACACACATTCTTTTTCTCTCTCTCCTTTTTCTCCCTCTGTCCCTCTCACTATTCCCCTTGCCCATCCTCTGGGCTCCCCTTCCCCCTTTCTTTCTCCCTCAGCCTCCTGTCCCATGATCCTCTCATATCCCTTTTGCCAATCACCTGTCCAGCTCTTGGCTCCATCCCTCCCCCTCCTGTCTTCTCCTATCATTTTGGATCTCCCCCTCCCCCTCCCACTTTCAAATCTCTTACTAGCTCTTCTTTCAGTTAGTCCTGACGAAGGGTCTCGGCCCGAAACGTCAACTGTACCTCTTCCTAGAGATGCTGCCTGGCCTGCTGCATTCACCAGCAACTTTGATGTGTATTGGTTGTAATGAAGATTAGCATTCATTTTGAGAGGACTAGAATACAAAAGCAAGGATGTAATGCTGAGGCTTTATAAAATATTGGTCAGACTGCACTTGAAGTATTGTGAGCGGTTTTGGACCCCTTATCTAAGAAAAAAAAATGTCCTGGCATTGAGAGAGCCCAGAGGAGTTTTATGAGAATGATTTTGAGAATGAAAGGGTTAATGTATGAGGAGCTTGGGCCTGTACTCACTGGAGATTAGAAGGGGGAATCTCATTGAAACCTAGCAAATACTGAAAGTCCTAGACAGAGCAGTTGTGGAGAGGATGTTTTCTATGGAGGTGGGGGGGAACCCAAGGCTAGAGGGCACAATCAAGGGATAGAGGGGCACCTATTTAGAACAGAGATATGGAGGTGGAGATGATGAATCAAAAAAACCATTTCTTTATTCAGTGGGTATTTTTTTCAAAAAACAAAATAACCTGTTACAAAAATAAACTCAAAATAGGTCAGATGTGACATCTGGATACTACTGCTTTATTGCCTGTTTTCTCAGTCAGGATGAGATTTTACAAACCATTGCTGACACTCCTGCCCCCCCATCCCATTATACTTCAGCTCTTTACCACTAAAATTATTCCTTCAGTGCTGTAGAGTACAGCAGCTCATTAATACTTGTTTTAGTCACATGATATCATTGCATTCCTTTGCAAAAAGTAGCATAAAAACATTTACAGGAGAATGCAAATTGCTTTAAAAACAAGAAGCTAATGCATCCGTGAATTTTTTTTACTGGAATCTGTAGCTTAAGTTTGGGCAAAGTCAAGTTTTACCTACAGGTTAGACACTAGATTACATGAAATTAAAAAAAATGGGATATAGTAAGAGGATAGACACAGGAGAATGTGGCCACCATGTTGTTCAAAGGTGCCATTTTCTAATTGCAACTCCTCTCTTATTTTCCCATGTTTCCAGTTGTGATTTGTCTCGAGAATAAAATAAGTTGTGTTCAGTGCTCCATGGTGTTAGGGCAGCACGGTAGTGTAGCGGTTAGCGCAATGCTTAATAGCGTCAGTGATTAGGGTTTAATTCCAACCACCGTAAAGAGTTAGTACATTCTCCCCATGACCATGTGGGTTTCCTCTGGTGCACTACCTTCCTCCCAAATTCCAAAGGCATACAGGTTAGGGTTAGTTGTGGGCATGCTATGTTGCCAAGAAGCATGGCGACACTTGTGGGCTGCCCCAGAGCATCCTCATACTGTGTTGTTCGTTGACGCAAATAACAAATTTCATTGTATGCTTTGATGTACATATGACAAATGGAGGCTCTCTCACCCCCACATTCTAACCTTTTGAAAACTAGGATAACCATTGAGAGTGCCCTGACTAGCTGCATTCAGAGTCTGGTACGAGAATTGCAGAGCATCTGACCACAAGACCCTACAAAGGATTGTGAGGACTTTGAGAGATCATCAGGTTCTCTCTTTCGTCCAAAGATATTTATCAGGAGCATTGCATACGCAGTGCACTTAGCATTGTCAATGATCCCTCCCACCCATCCAACAATCTCTTTGACCCCTACCATCAGACAGGAGGTACCATAGCATTAGAACAAGGACTGTTAGGATGGAAAATATCTTCTTCTCCCAGGCTACGAGACTGCTAAACACCCTGCACCACCCAGGTCTCATCACATATGAAGTGCCAGTCGCATTATATTGTTTACTTTTTTTTAAAGCTTGTGTTGTAACTGCACCTCATTACTTGCTATTTATGGTAATCGTTTATGTGTTTTGTGTAAGTTATACTGTACTGTGTTTCACATCTTGGTCTGGAGCAAAATTGTTTCGTTTGGCTGGATACATTTTCATAATATGGTTGAATGACTATAAACTTGAAATAAAGCTAATCTTTAGATTGTTATTTTTGAATCTTTAAAATCTAAAGCTGGCAGTGTGCTTTGGGTCATTAAACTAGGAAGGAAGTTAGTCTTTCAGCAGGACAATGGCCTAAAGCACACTGCCAGAGCAATGATGGAGTGGCTTCATATGAAGAAAATTGAGGTCCTTGAGTGGCCCAGAGTCCTGACCTTAACCTGATCTAACATCTTTGGCAAGATCTCAAGATTGCTGTCCACGGCCGCTCCCAAACTAACTTGGCACAACTTGAGCAATTTTGCAAGAGGAATGGGCAAATCTTGCTCCATCACATTGTGCAAAGCTTAGAGAGACTTATACTAAAAGACTACTGGCTGTAATAGCAGTGAGAGCTGGTTCATCCAAGTACTGATCAAAAGGGGGAATGAATACTTCTGAACTGCTGACATTTCAATTTTCATATTTTTAGTTTTTCATGCTTTACAATTTCCCCCTTTTCAGCGTGTGATTCACAAGTAAAAGTTCTCAGTTAAATTGATCAGAATCCCTGGTTTCAATACTCACTTAATAACAAAAGTTTGGGGACTGAATTTATTTTTTTTTTAAAAAAGGCGCTGTAAATGCCCCTAATCTATCTTCCTCTACCACCACCCCTGGCAGGGCATTCCATATACCTACTATTGTGTAAAGAATTTACCTCTGACATTTTCCCTGTACCTTCCTCCAACTACCTTAAAATTATACCTCCATGTATTAGCCATTACTGCCCTGGCAAAAAAGTCTCTGGCTATGCACTCTACTTATGCCTCTTATCTTCTACATCACCTCTCACCCTCCCTTGCTCCAGCAAAAAGCCCTAGCATGCACAACTTATCTTTGTAAGACATACCTTCTCATCTAGGCAGCATCCTGGCAAATCTAAAATCAGGGAGTTACAACAAAATAGTCATGTTAAACCCAGCACCATATCCGAGCACTTTGACTCCCCCCCGCCCCCACTACCAATTCTTTTCACTTATTTTCTCATTCAGTTCTGCAAAATGCCTTCAAAAAATTAAAAGTTAAATAACAGTCAATGATAGTTGCAGAACAGGAAAATTGAATATGGATCCAGACTTCTAGTTTTTTTTTGCACAAGTCAAATATGACCCCAACCAAATGTTAAACGTTCCTGTGGTAAAATGGGTTTAAAAACTTCACCCACAGTATGACTGAAATTTGATGCTTGTGACAAGAGATTCATTCAGAGTGGTCCCCACAGACTCAGCTTCCTTCCTTAGTTTCCATAAAACTTCTCCCATCCTGTGAATTAATTCATTTACACTTCCATCTAAACAAATGCAAATCAAATTTATGTTATAAACTTTTATCACAACAAGTCAATCCATGTAATTAACATCTACTTATTTTAGATTCAGAAGTGGTTCAGTTGCCGTGCGTGTCTGCATGAGCCCATAGGATACGCTGGTTTCATGCAACACGTCATAGTACAGGGAGTCAAACCAGTGTCAGTGCTCCCAACCCTTGATCTGATTAAATCTGAAAGTCAGTTTTTGAGGAATGATGGATTCAAACAAAGAATCCTTGTTTAGATATGTCTTTTTGTACCACAAATCTATTCATAATGGTATCACTATGTCTTTCAAGCCTGGAATTCAGGATTAATTTAACAGAATGCAAGCTTACTCAGTTAACCAATAGACATCACATCCTTCAACATTACTGGATAATCTTGAATACAAACAGAACAAAAGCTGAAGGATAGGGTAGAAATTACAGACTTGATTCAGAAATATCACAGGAAATTACCAAGGAAAAGCATTAAAAAGCCTGTGAATAGCACATTCATTTTTGAACATAGGCGGCAGTGTTTTCAAGCAACTGCCCAAAGCAGCTGCTCAGTTTATGCTGGGCCTGTTAGTTCATCACTGGAACTCTTTTCCCAATGAAGTCGATAAAGTGAGCTGTTCAAACAGCTGGGGGCAGGGCTGTGTGTGTTAGCAAATCTGGCTCACACATGTAACTTCAAAAGCAGGCGATAGGAACTGCACCATAACTCAGAGGTGAATAACTACATTCAGACATTCCACCATTCAAGAGGTAATTACTTTCACGTGACAATTTCAATGCCCCCAACAGATCAATATATCACCTGTCTCTCTTGCAATGAATTATCAACACTCAATGAGGAAAAATCACATTCTGGTTAGAAAAATATATAGTAGTAAATGGTAATCTCATAGTGTAGTCAAATGTAAATTGATTTAAAATCCATCAAGCTTATTTTTTATGTCCTTCTCAGCACAGAGATACTGATTTTCCTTGGTGGCATAATCGCCAAGGGGAAAGTGCAGTAGAGTATCTTCTGCAATCATGCACAAGATCCAAGGCAACAAGCCCTGCCTGATTTTCCTAGTTGTAAGAAAATTTATACATTTTTGGCAGTAGCATTTCTGGCCATGTCTCACAACTTGTCAATGATTAAAATATTTTGAAAAGGCCAGACAGCACTGTGAGTGGCCTATTCAGCCCTTCAACCTTGTTTTATGATTCCACCAGATCATTCACAGCATTGGCAATCCTGTAGCCAATGACTATCTGAGAAACCTCATGCACTATTAGCATTTAAGTTGAGCGCTCACTTTATTCTGTCTGCTGTGGGCATTTAAGCATTTACCACGTCTTGGATTGTGTTAGCCATGCTGGGCACCAGCTAACAGTTACTGAGGCAACAACCTGGGGAAACATGGGGTGTAACCTCACTACTCTGGTACAATCCAGCATGGACAAAAAGTATTACAGGTATAAAAGCAAAACTAGTAGGTTCCTTCAATTTAGGTTTATGATCATAGTGTGTTGAATCCAAAAAAGGAGAAACAAAATTTTAAAAAAAACCACAGTGAATCGGTGCTCTAGTCAAAAAAGATAAAAAAGGAGGGAGCACGACCAATTTTGCAGAGCAATTCTCCGCATCACAAAGATGCTTTGTCTCCCTTTATCTCTATAGTCTCTTTCATCTACACCCATTCACTCAGATCTCCAGCCCTCATCTTCTGTACATCTACCCTTCTGTTAACCCAGGTGTTCCCAACCTTTTTTTAATGGTATGGACCAATGCCATTGGTGTAAGCAAGGGGCCTGTGAACCTCAGGCTGGGAACCCATGTTAACCCAACATTGATAGCCAAGTACTCGGTCATCTAGGTTCCATACTTGAAATTCTCTAAATCTACATGCGTTTCCTCTTGGCTGAAAATAAATCATCAAAATAATTCGAATGCATTCACAGTAGAAACAAAGAAACACAATATAATCAATGAAAAAAAATCACACACTAGAGGTTGACGAACAACCAATGTGCAAACAACAATCCATGCAAATACAACAAAAAAGAAAACTTAATAAATAAGCAAAAACATCAAGAATTTGATTTGAGTCCTTGAAAGTGAGGCAATAAGTTGTGGACTCAGTTCAGCATTGGGATGAGTGAAGTGATTCCCCTTGGTTTGAAAGTTTGAGAGTTGAGGGTTAATAACTGATTAAAACAACCTGGGGCTCCCATACTTCCTTCTTGATGGCAGCAGTGAGAAGAGAAGATGGTGAGAGTCCGCGGTGATAGCTGCTGCTTTGCTGTGACAGCACTCTGTGTAGATGTGCTCAATGGTTGGGAGGGCTGTACCCCTAATGGACTAGGCTGTACCCACTAGTTTTTGTAGGCTTTTCCATTCAAGGGTATTGGTGTTTCCATACCGGGCCACAATGAAACCAGTCAGTATGCTCTCAAATATACTTCTAAAGATGTGTGGTGAAGTTTTCGATGAGATTCTGAATCTTTGCAACATCTAAGTAGAGGCGCTCTTGTACCTTCTTTCTAACGGTACTTGTATGCAGGACAATACCCCTGAAAAGATAACACCAAGGAATTAAGTTGATGACCCCCTCCAACTCTCATCCCCTGATCAGGAGTGGCTGATGGACCTCCAATTGCCTCCTGTTATAGGGATAATCAGCTCTTTAGTTATCCTGACATTGAATGAGGCTGTTGTGGTACCACTTAGCCAGATTTTCAATCTCCCTCCTAAATGCTGATTTGTCACCACCTTTGATTCTTTGGGGTTGGCACAGTAGCCTAGTGGTTAGCACAACGCTTTACAGTACCAGCAACCCGAGTTCAATTGCCATTGCTGTCTGTAAGGAGTTTGTACATTCTCCCTGTGACAGTGTGGGTTTCCTCGGTGCTTTCATTTCCTTCCACAGTCCAAAGACATACCAGTTAGGAGATTAATGGTCATTGTAAGTTGTCCCATGATTAGGCTAAGGTTAAACTAGGAGTTGCTGGGCGGCACGGCTTGAAGGGCCCCAAAGAGCCTATTCCTTGCTGCATCTCAGTAAATATATTCAGCTAATGACAGTGGTGTCATCAACAAACTAAAATATGCCAATGGAACTGTACTTGGCCTCACAGTCATCAGTGTAATACGAGTAGAACAGTGGGCTAAGCACACAGCCTTGTAGTGTATTTGTGGTCATGGTGATTGTGGAGGAGATGTTATTGCCAATCCAAGTGAGGAAATCGAGGATGCAGTTGTATAAGAGGTATTGAGGCCCAAGCCTTTGCTCTTTAAAACATAAAACTATTAAAACCCTCTTTATATCACTTCTATCAGTTCAGGTTTTTAGCTTGGCATAATTTTTCCTCAATTTATATCGATGAAGTATCTGGAGACATATTGAGGTCAATATGCTTGAGTTATTCCAGCTGTTGCACAACAACCTCTTTATTGTTTAAATTTAGGAAGTCCCCCAGGATTGACATCAACTTGCTTCTACTCCATTTCTGTGAAATCTGAAGTAGCTGTCGAGGCCGTCGTGTAACTCAGCCACGGTTGGAGCAAGGAGCATTGAGCGGAGCAGGTGAGTGAACCTCTGTGCACACCCATGGAAAAGATCACAAGACAAAGGAGCAGAAGTAGGCCATTCGGCCCATCGAGTCTGCTCCGCAGCTCCCGCATGAGCTAAATTATTCACCCATCTAGTTCCAATTCCGGCTTTTTCCCCATATCCCTTGATACCTTGACCAATTAGATACCTGTTAATCTCCTCCTTAAATACCCTCAATGATCGGGCCTCCACAGCCATATGTGGCAATGAATTCCACAAATCCACGACCCTCTGGCTAAAAAAATTTCTCCTCAGCTCTGTTTTAACTGGGTACCCTTTAATTCTAAGACTATGGCCTCTTGTCCTGGACTCACCCACCAAGGGAAACAACCTTTCCACATCTACTCTGTCCAACCCTTTCAACATTCGAAATGTTTCAATGAGATCCCCTCTCATTCTTCTATACTCTAATGAATACAGTCCACGAGCTGACAAACACTCCTCATATGTTAGCCCCTGCATTCCAGGAATCTTCCTCGTAAATCTTCTCTGAACTCTCTCCAACATCAGTACATCCTTTCTAAGATAGGGGGCCCAAAATTGCACACAGTATTCCAAATGAGGTCTCACTAATGCCTCATAGAGCCTCATCAACACCTCTTTACTCTTATACACTATTCCTCTTGAAATGAATGCCAACATAGCATTCGCTTTCCTTACCGCCGATCCAACTTGGTGGTTAACCTTTAGGGTATCCTGCACGAGGACCCCCAAGTCCCTTTGCACTTCCGATTTTTGAATTTTCTCCCCATATAAATAATAATCTGCCCGATTATTTCTTCTTCCGAAATGTACAACCGTACATTTGTCAACGTTGTATCTCATCTGCCATTTCTTTGCCCACTCTTCTAAACTGACTAAGTCTCTCTGCAACCTTTCCGTTTCTTCAACATTTCCTGCTCCTCCACCTATCTTGGTGTCATTTGCAAACTTAGCCACAAAACCATTTAATCCATAATCCAAATCATTGATAGACATCGTAAAAAGAAGCGGCCCCAACACCGACCCCTGCGGAACACCACTAGTAACCAGCAACCAATCAGAATAGGATCCCTTTATTCCCACCCTTTGCTTTCTGCCTAGCGGCCAATGCTTCACCCATTTCTATATCTTTCCTATAATTCCATGGGCTCTCATCTTATTAAGCAGCCTCATATGTGGCACCTTATCGAAGGCCTTTTGAAAATCCAAATACACAACATCCACAGCCTCTCCCTTGTCAATCTTATTCGAGATTACCTCAAAAAATTCCAATAGGTTGGTGAGGCAGGATCTTTCCCTCATGAAACCATGCTGGCTTCAGCCCATCTTGTCATGCACCTCGAGGTATTTCATAACCTTGTCCTTGAGGATTGACTCCAATATCTTCCCAACTACCAATGTCAGACTAATAGGTCTGTAATTTTCTTTTTGCTGCCTCCTTCCTTTCTTAAATAGCGGAATTACATTTGCGACCTTCCAGTCCTCCGGAAGATCATTGATTCCTGGAAGATCACTTCCAATGCTTCCACAATCTCCAAAGCCACCTCCTTCAGAACCCTTGGGTGCACCTCATCCGGACCAGGAGACTTATCTATTCTTAGTCCACTTAGCTTCCCAAGCACTTTCTCTCTAGTAATCTTGACTGTACCTAATTCTATTCCCTGATACCTCTGGATATCAGGTATATTGCTCATGTCTTCCACTGTGAAGACTGATGCAAAATACTCATTCAGTTCCTCCGCCATCTCTGTTATCCATTATAATTTCTCCAGCATCATTTTCAATTGGTCCCGTATCTATCCTTGTCACTCTTTTACTCTTCATATATTTAAAAAAAACTTAGTATCCTTTATGTTATTTGCCAACTTCCTTTCATAATTCATCTTTTCTTTCCTAATGACTTTCTTAGTTTCCTTCTGTAAGTTTTTAAAAGTCTTCCAGTCCTCATTTTTCCCACTAATTTTTGCTTCCTTGTACGCCACTTCTTTTGCTTTTATTTTTGCCTTAACCTCTCTCGTTAGCCACATTTGTGCCATTTTTCCATTCATGATTTTCTTTTTTCTTGGAATATATTTTTCCTGCATTTTCCTTATTTCTTGTAGGAATTTCATCCAATTCTGCTCTGCCGTCCCTCCATTCAGCTTACTTTTCCATCGACTTGGGCCAGTTCTTCTCTCGTACCACTGTAATTTCCCCTGTTGCACTGAAATATCGATACACCTGATACCAGTTTCTCCTTTTCAAAATTGAAACTGAACTCAATCGTATTATGATCACTACTTCCAAGGGGTTCCTTTACCTCCAGCTCCCTAATCGCCTCAGGTTCGTTACACAGCACCCAATCCAAAACAGCCGGTCCCCTGGTGGGCTTCTGGACAAGCTGCTCCAAAAAGTCATCCTGTAGGCATTCTAAAATGAGGTGTTCGCCGTCCTCTTGCATACTTGTTCTCCATTTTGCTCCGACACAGGCTGAAGGTAAACCAGAGAATACTACACTTATCACAGACTTTAGAGAATGTTCCAGAAGTCTTTTACCATCCTCCTGAAAGTCTTTGCTGTGATAAAGCTTCGATTAGTAGGTTTGCTGAGTAGCTTTGAGAGTCTGCTGTTTATTAATGGAACAATGTGGGCTGCTTATTATAAGCATCCAACTTTAAAAAGGCCTGATGCTGGAGATATGGCACTGGGAGAACTCTTTCATTGGTTAGCATTTCATTGCCAATGGACTTGGAGAATTTTGTGGAAACTGTGAGGATTATACCTAACAAGTGCTTTGGAGAAATCTGCTGTAGGCTGTTCATATTCATGAGACACATAGGAGGATTGGGATTACTGCCAACCAGTAGAGCATGGGTTGTCTGCCAGGTTTGAGATCTCAGAAGTTCAGGTACTCTTTTCCTAAATCAGTGAAAGACTGTACTGGCAGAATGGGGGCAGTGATAAATTTCATCGTCATCTGTTTTCACTGCGACATAGCTCCGAGGATACAGAGAATCATCATACTTTGAAAGGTCTTGTTATTATTGGCGGGGCAGTGCTGTGGAGAAGGCACCAGATTAGCAGAGAATCTGTAATACGAATACCTAGCGCCAGGCCCATTCTCTTGCATGATGACTTGGAACTTGGTACTGTATCCGAATGTGCATATACACAAGCATTGCCTGCATTTGACAGCACAATAATTGATGTCAGAATGACCTTGGTTCTGAAGTGAAGACAAAGATGAAACAGTCTCATTTGTCCTATAGGTTAGCTTCTCTCATCACGAGCTTCTTGAAGGGAAATAATACTGCAGCAAGGAAAATTGAGAAGTGAATAATCTAATCCACAGATGATTAGAATAATGGTATAACCTTATTTGAGAATACTTATGTCTGATTTTATATTTATGAAGCATGTTAAGATACATTTCCATACTAAAGTTACAATACACATACAAATTGTTGTATCAAGATTGAAGAACAGTCAATTCCTTTAATATTCTTGTGTGCACACAAAATTAATCATGCCAGAGTTTTTGGATTCCTCTAAAGTAGTTTTTGCTGGGTCCAGCTTCCAATGTGAAACTGAACACATTCAGCTCCAATTTTCACCACAGCAGCAACTGTACTCTGAAGAGCCACTAGAATCTTTCCTGAGGGCAATATGAATAATTAAAGCTATACAGAGTACTCTTCTGTACTGTGTTAGAGGTACAGCATTAATGTGTGTTTCTGTCTCATTATCTGGGAGAGCTTGTTACTGATGCTAAAGGCAGGAACCATTACATTGTATTATTTGATGCTTTACTATAGTCATTGCAGAATGCACTCCACATTTTTTTTTAATTTAACAAAAAGCAAATCAGGATGTTAGACTGTTAACAGTCTGAAGACAGTGGTGAATGTACTAAAAGGATTGGACACAAAAATCAGATGTCAGGAGGTCATGTTGGTGCTGCATAAAACACTGGTAAGGCCATCACTAGGGTATGAGTGGAGTTCTGGTTAGCATAGATGGTATTATACTGCACAGGAGTATATTGCCAGGACTGGATATTTCCAGTAAGATGGCGACACATGCAAACTCAGCAGACTCTCCGGAGCCAAAGCTGTTTTTGTCTGTTTTAAACATTGTTTTTATGATTGCAGGACAATGCTGGACATTAAGACTTCAAATACTGCATGTCTGCCCCATCAGCGAGTTGCTCATCGATGGAGGAGCTGGACTTGGTGCAGACCATGTTACTGCCTGTTACAGGAAGGTATCAGAGTCAGTGTGCAAAGGTGGTGTGCAGTCTAACTGAGTGATTGTCTTGGATGGTTCTCTTGTGATCGCAATACCCTGTTGGACATTGATAATGTAGAATGATGCAAGTCCATTTCCCTTGTTTATCAGAAAGACAGATGGTGGGGAGGCTGCGTGGCCTTTGTCGTAGCGAGTACAGGAGTTGAGAGGCTGGATGCCATGTAAGATGGTTCCATGCTGGAATAGGGGCTGGATCCGCCTGTTGGTGCTGCCCTCCAGTGTTCGATTGGTGGAACGATAAGCTGAATAGCATGCGTGCATGTGCACAATCGCCTGTGGACTGCTGAGAACAGTTTGTTTTTGCCATTAACATCCATGTACCATAGATTTACAGGACATGACACTCAGGAACTAGGACTATAATATATTTTTAGGGTGACTATCTTTTATTGCTATTTTATATGTGCTATATTTGCCTTGTGCTGTGTATGACTGTTGATACTGTACTTTGTACCTTGGCCCCGGAGGAATGTTGTTTTCTTTGGCTGTACTTATGGGTTTTCATGTATGACTGAGTGATATTTAAACATGAACTTGTAGTGTAGTAGGAAGACCATCTAGACTAGGCTTGTTTTATTTGGAATGAAAGAAATCAAGGGGAAATTTTACTGAGGTATATAACTTATGATAGTATTTACCCCAAGGACCCATTTTTTTTAAATAAGTGGCTAAAGAGCACAGATTTAAGTTCATTGGCAGGACAAGAGGGGAGTTGCAAATAATTTCTGCATTCTGGGGGTATGGAACCAACAGACTCCGATTGTATATGTAGCTCCCCCACAACCCTGCCTCCACCACCTGCAGTCTATTGACTTGATCCCAAACCCCAAGTGGGCCAATGTCCATTGATTTTCCGTACCCACACCTTAATCCCCAGATTACTTAACAGGTATTACTGGTCAGCATTTGTGGAACAGCTGGTTTGACAGTGAAGCTAATCACCATCGAATACCTTCTGTGCTAACCAGAACTGCACTCAGTACCCTTGTGATGGCCTTACCAGTGTTTTATACTAATACTCAACTGTTAGTAAAATAATTGTTGTACTCCTCATCATTCACTTAGAAAGGGACAAAAAGATATACAAGATTACTTGTTGCTTTGGAATGGTAGGCTTTCTTTCAAACTGACCAAATAATAGTATTTATGATGTGCTATACTCACACAAATTAGCAGGCTAACAGAAAAACTGAAATCTTACCAAATCCAATATCTGATTCATCTCATACAATCAAAATGAAAAATTGTTAAAAACTGACACTAAAGTCATTCCTTCCTATATTAAAAGTACACAAAATGTACCAAGTTCAACACAATATTTCATCATAGCTTGTTCTTTTATTAAACAACACAGCATAAAGCACTATTGCAGTAGTAAATCAAACTAGCATTTTCTTCTGTTTTTGATCTCTGGTGATGGCCCAATGGAATGCTGTACTGCACCCACACACAGGTCTTGTCTCAACTAGTTGAGACAAGGTGAAAAAGCAAATTATTTTGCTGTGTGTCATGTGAAAAATACAGCACAATTCAACAAGCTCAACTTTACTTACCAGTTGTTTCAAAACTAAGGCAATAGCAATTTCAGCAATTCTCACCCATCTAGAGACACACGTTCTTTTTAAAAAATTTGAGTAGTAGTTAAGACTAACTTGGATATTTCTATCTAATTTGAGAGTTACATTTCTGAACACAAATACTAATAGGTCATTTCTAAAAATGTCAATCTAAATAAAATTACATCTTTATTTTGGCCTAACCAAAGAGTTAAATTACAAAAATGTAACTGCTACTATTACAGTTGTGAAATCACACAAAAATGTTGGAACAGAGCATGATTCCTCCTATGACTCATTGACATGGGAAGCAACAAATATGCTGAAGGCAATTCACTCAGCACTAGAGTCAGGAATCTAAACCTAAATTGGTTCCACAGTCTCATAACAGACCATGGTTGTGGAGAGAGTGGATCTAGGCCAAGAGCATTCCTGTTATCCAAGGCAGGTTTTCCATTTATACCATTTAAAAAGTTCTAATGCTGGAGGGTCATTGGATTTTTAGAATGCCACTAATGTCCCAATTATCAGGCACAAATGAATGAATGGTTTGAAATATTGTTAAATATACTACTTGAAGCTAATGAATCTAAGGAAACTTAAAATGAAATGCTGCTAAATACTCAATAAATTATTCTTCAAAATTGAAAAATCAAACAAACTGAAAATAATGAAGTTCTGATATTAATTAAAAAAATAGAAAATGCTGGAAACACACAAGTCAGGCAGGTTCTGGGAAAAAGAGCAAAAGGACTTAATGTTTCAGGTCAAAGATCTTTCATTGGAACACTTCACTTTATGCTTCAGTTAGTTTGCATTAACAGGTCCAATGACCTTGGAAGTTTGAATGAAGATTGAATGCATTTGCCTAGGATTCATTTACGTGCTCTAAAAAATTGCAAATTAGTTCCAAAGCCCATAGAAATTGTACTGTCATTGTTTTAAGTACTGAGTTACAAACTTACTGCCAGGAACCGCAGAGAATCAGCAAAGACATGATTGTCATGACATGTTGTGTGCATGGAAGGTTGAAAGCCTTAAAGACCATTTCTCTATGACAACCACAGGCCAACTGCATGAAAGCCTACTAAAGTTGTGAAGAAAAAAGGCAGGGAGAGGATAATGCAATTTACAATCTATGTGTCTATTCTTTTCCCTCACCACTGTCCTGATGAAGTTTGGTGGTAGTACTGGTCCAACAACAGTGCCAGAGGACCAGAGAGGTGATTACAAAAACAGCACGTAGGATTATCTTGATATATTCAGAATCTCTTGATTAATGAAGATTTATTAATGTGTGACAAAGGCATCAAATAATGCATGTAAATAATAAGACAATACCAAATATAGGTTTTCACAATACAAATACTGTATGACAGTAACCACTTTCGGATTAATGCAACACATTGACAATCTCTTGAAGGAAGACACGAGGTGAAATTTTTTCACTCAGATGGTTATGCATCTCTAGAATGCTAATCAAAGTGCAATAGAATCGGATTATTGCCACACACACCAAGATGCAGTGAAAAACTTGGCTTGTATACTGTTAATTACAAAGTGTATTGAGGTAGTACAAGGCAAAACAATAACAGAATGCAGAATGAAGAGCAACAGCTGCAGAGAAAGTGCAGAGGAAGTCAACACTGATATAGATTTTGAGGTCAAGAGTTTATCTTATGGTACTATGGAATCATTTAATAGTCTGATAACAGTGGGATAGAAGCTGTCCTTGAGCCTGGTGGTGCATGCTTTTCTATCTTCTGCCTGATGAGAGAAAAGAGAAGAGACAATGTCTGGGATGGGTGAGGTCTTGATTATGCTAAACTCTGCTTTCACAGAATGCCATGCCAGGGATGGCGGTGGAGGCTCTTAGAAAGGCAAATGAATATGCAGAAAATGGAGGTATAGGGACCATGAGCGGGTTGAAGGGATTAAATGACGTTACTTAATTAGTTCAGCATAAAGTAAGCCAGAGGGTGTATTCCTATGCTATACTGTTCTATGTTCCTATCTTCCTGGGGTAATCTTTCACTGCCTGGTTTATCAAGAAGCCACTTGTCTTGAAAATATTCACTTTGCTTCTCTCAGACCACCTCAACCCATTGCAAATTGCCTACATCCTCCTAGCACGACACACACCTCTGGAGTATCTGGACAGTCAAGATAATTGTGCGAGGCTATTGTTTTAATCGACTACAGCTCCGACTTCAATACTACAATTCCAAACAAACATCACCAAACTATGAGACCTAGGACTCAAAAATCTCACTCTGCATATGGATCCTTGACTTCCTGACCAATAAACTGCAATCAGTAAGGAAAGCCATAAACACCAGTGCAATGATAATGCTTAACAATGGTGCTCCATAGGTTACATTCTCAGCACCCCTACGCTACTCCCTGTACACTGAGAGGCCAGATTCTGTTCTAGCTTCATCCATGTTTGCAGATGATTCCATCATAGTAACCTAAATAACAATGAGTCACAGTATTGCAAGAAGCTGGAGCTTAGTAACATGGTGTCATGGCAACAACTTTTCCCTGAATGTCAGCAAAACAAAAGAGCTGTCATTGACTAGGAAGGGGAGCAGTGCACATGCTCCGGTCTTCATCAACAATGCTGAGATGGAGAGAGCTGAGAGCTACAAGTTCCTAAAAGTGACCATCACCAACAGCCTGTCCTGGTCCAAGCACAAAGATGCCATGGCCAAGAAAAATCACCGATGTTCCTTCTTCCTCAGAAGGCTAAAGAAATTTAGAATGACCCCCATCAACCCGAGCCAATTCTTATCAATGCACCTATCCAGATGTATCATGGCTTGCTATGGTAGCTGCTTTGCCCATGACCACAAGAAATTGCAGAGAGTTGTGGACATGGTTCCCCTCCTTGGACTGTATTTTTTGCTGCTTCTGTAAAGCAGCCAGCAAGGGTTTTGTGGGAATGGGGTAAATATGCTGGCTGGCAAGAAGTAGATGTCGCAAGCAGTTTGTCCTGGGAAAGGGAATTCCAAGTTCCCCCACAGAACTCTATTATAAACTCTGCCAGTGGGTAGATGTTACTTAAAGTGAACTACATGTTTGATTGGCTGTTAACTCTGTAATGAACTGAAAACAAATATTTGGATTGATTTCATTGGTGATCTCTTTTGTATGTTTACTTATTCCATTGCTAACCCTGCTACCTTGCACTGTATGTACAGACATTTTCGCAATTGATTTTTCAGGGTCACACAACCAAATTTTATTGTCCATTCTAAACTGCTCTTGAAAAAGTGACAGTGAACTATCTTCCTGAGTTCACACAAGGAAACAGGAGCCAGAATAAGCTCACTGGTTTCTTAAAACCTGCCTCTCCATTCATTATGATCATTGCCTTTCTACCCCAGGCCTCAACTCTTCCTGTGTCAGGTTGCCATAGCCCTTAATCCTGGAATCTTCCAAAAATTTATCTACCCGAAATCAGAAGCAGGCCATTCTGTCTGTTGTGTCTGCTATGCCATTCAAAAAGATCATGACAATCCATTGACCTTTTATATCGTGACTCCTGTAATGTCTAAAATCCCACCAACTTCCGCTGAGAATACTCAATGACTGGAATTTTCTACCGAGGGAAATGTTGGTTCAAAGATATCCTTCCCTGTCAGTGAAGAAACATATGTACACTTTGAAAATGAGAATAAGACTTAAACTTGTGAGAATTCATGCAGCATCAGGTGATACTGTGATACCTGTCCCAGAGGCTGACGCCAGCACATCTTTCAAGAGGGTGAACCCCCTCACAAGATGTCAGACCTCAATGGTGTACCTGGTAGGGCACTGAAAACCTGTGCCAACCAAATGGCTGGAGTGTTCAAGGTCATGTTCAATCTCTCGCTGCTGCAGCTGGAGGTTCCCACCAGCTTTAAAAAAAAGCAACTTGCAGTGACCTAGAAGAGCAGATGAGGTGCCTCAATGATGATCACCCAGTGGCACTCACAGCCACTATGCTTTGAGAGGTTGGTCATGCCTGGAATTAATTCCTGCCTCAGAAAAGACCTGGACTTGCTGCAATTTGCCTATCACCTCAGTAGGTCTATAGCAGATGCAATCTCACTGGCTCTCCACTTAGCCTTGAGCTACCCGGATGACAGCAATACCCATGTCTGACTGTTTGTTAATTACAGTTCAGTGTTTATCACCATCATCCTCTCAGTACTAACAGGCCCAGGTTTTGAAGCTTCTGCATCTCCCTCTGCTGCTGAATCCTCAACTTCACCAGGAGGCCACAGTCAGTGCAGATTGGAAGTAACATTTCCTTCTGAATGACAATCAACAATAGTGCACCTCAAGAATGCATGCTTAACCCACTGCTCTACTCTCTCTACACACACACAGCTCAAATGTCATCTATAAATTCAATGATGGCACATCTGTTGTTGGTAGAATCTCAGATGGTGATGAAATGAGATAGATTGGCTAGTTGAGTGGTATCATAGAAAAACCTTGCATTCAACATCAGTAAGGCCAAGGAACTGATTGTGGATTTCAGGAAGGGGAAGTCAAGGAGCAACCAGTGCTTATTAAGAGGTCAGCAGTGGAAAGGGTGAACAGATTCAAGTTCCTGAAGATCTATCCTGGGCCCAACATATTGATGCAATTACACCAGTGGCTACAGTTCATTAGGAGTTTCAGGAGATTTGGTATGTCACCCCAGAATCTAGCAAATTTCTACAGATGGACTGTGGAGAGCATTTTAACTGGTTGCATCACCATCTGGTATGAAGGGGCCAACATACAGGATCAGAAAAAAGCTGCAGAAACTTGTAAACTCAGCTGGCTCCATCATGGACACCAGCCTCCCCACCATCCAGGACACTTTTATCGGCAATGCCTTCAAGAAGGCATCATCCATCATTAAGGACCTAGGATATGGCCACTTCTCATTACTACCAGCAGGGAGGCTGTACAGGAGCCTGAAGACAGACACTCAATGTATCAGAAACTGCTTCTTCTCCTCTGCCATCAGATTTCTGAACAGGCCATTAACCCACGAACGTTACCTCACCATCTGCACTAATTTTAATATACAGTTATCATTGAAACTTATACTATATCTTACATATTGCAATGTATTGCTGCCGTAAAACAACCAGTTTCATGACAACGTTAGAGATAATAAACCCGGTTCAGATTCCCAATCCTGCTGCTATTTATAGGAAATTTTAGGCTTCAGTCCTTAGTGACATAAACTGAATTTAAAAAACTTAACCTGACTAATAAATACACTCATTTTCTCTTCTACCTCTTCCTGCTTTACACTTCTTTCTATTTCATCTGCCTGTTTCTTGCTCTCTCTACTTTGCTCCTATCTTGTTCTTCCATTCCATTTTAGCATTGGTGACAAAAAACTTGCACATTTACTGGTGTAGGTGGCAGTGTGTTAGTTGAGACAGCTGCTTTCTTAAATTTAACAGCAATTCATGAACATAATTAAAATGCCATTCAGCTTCTTGGGACAATTTGACCACTAGTATTGCCTCTGTAAAGCTAGAACTGCAGGTTGGAGTTGTCTTTCCAATGGGCTTGGAATTTTTCCGGACTAACCACCTACTTCCTGGACACGAAGGCTTTGGGGGAATTTTAACGAGTTCAATCCTACATGGAATATACGTACACAATTCTTGCTACTATATTACAGTGAGAAGAATCTGACCTTGCGGATTGTACAGCTGAGATAAAATTGATACTAATGATTAGAAGCTTAAACTACAAAGTGACCCTAAGGCAGCTGATTACATTTGCATCAGGGGAGAAAAGAACGAGGGCATGCAAAGTTCCCAAGATTCTGTAACATTGTAATAGAATGGCTATGACCATGTTGTTCCAATGTAATCACAATAAAATAAACATTTTTGGAGTCCAGAGGCTCTTTCTGATCCAATAATCCCTCGATTCAGATTCCCAATTGTAGTCTTATATAAGATTTCCTATTACAACAAAGTCTTACTGACATCTCAGTGACCACTTTATTAGGTACACCAGCTTGTTGATGCAAATATCTAATCAACCACAACTCAATACATTAAAGCATGCAGACATGGACAAGAGGTTCAGCTGTTGTTCAAATCAAATGTCAGAATGGGGAAGAAATATGATCCAACTAACATTCACTGTGGAATGATTGTTGGTGCCAGACAGGGTGGTTTCAATATCTAGAAACTGCTGATCTCCTAGGATATTCATGCACACCAGTCTCTAGAATTTCAAAGTTCAAAGTAAGTTTATGATCAAAGTACATATGTATCACCATATACAATCCTGAGATTCATCTTCTCGTGTGCGTACTCAACAAAAATATAAAATAGCTATAACAGAATCAATGGAAGACTGCTTGACTAGGGTGTGCAACCAGACTGCAAATTGTGTAAACAAAATTTTGAAAAAACAAGAACATGAAGAGTCCTTGAAGGTGTGTCCATTGGTTGTAGGAATGTTTCAATAATGAGTCAGGTTGAGAGCCGTTATCCTCTTTGGTTCAAGAGCCTGATGGTTGAGGGGTACTAACTGTTCCTGAATCTGGTGGTGCAAGTCCTGAGGCTCTTATACCTTCTTCCTGATGGCAGCAGTGAGAAGAGAACATGTCCTGGGTGGTGGGGGTCCCTGATGATGGATGCTGCTTTCCTGCGATAATGCTCCAAAAAGATGTGCTCAATGGTTGGGAGGGTTTTACGCGTGATGGATGAGGCTGTATCCACTCCTTTTTATAGGACTTTTCATTCAAGGGCATTGGTATTTCCATACCAGGCTATGATGCAGCTCATCAATACTGTATACTCCCCACTACACATTGATAGAAGTTTGTCAAAGCTTTAAATATCATGCCAAATCTTTCTTCAAAGGTTCAAAGGTCCAACTTAATGTCAGAGAAATGTACACAATATACATCCTGAAATGCTCTTTCTTGGCAAACATCCACGAAAACAGAGAAGTGCCCCAAAGAATGAACGCTAGATAAACGTAAGGAAGTCCACCCCAGCTCCCATCCCTCCCGCGTGGAAGCGGCAGTGAGCAACAATCCCCTCCCCCCAACAGCAACAAAAAGCACGCATTGGCACCATCACCACACACTCAAGCGTGAGCAAAGCAATAGCAAAGATTCAGACTTCGCGTTACACCCAGCATTCGACATACCGCAGATTCTCTTTCTCTCTAATAAGGGAGAAAAAGGTGTCTCCATTTTCCCAGCAAGCAGGGAGACATAACAAACAACTCGCTGGTTTAAGATGTTAAAAAGTCCGTTACGTCACTTTTTTTTCGAGCTCTGTGCCCGAAGATCGCAAAGATCCCGGGTCTTCAGGCCCACAGCAGATATCCTGACTCCTCTGATGACACACGGGTCTCCTGTTGTGACACCGACCCTCCATCCGCCTACCTCCAGAGCCTAGAGATCTTGGGCTTCTGAATTCAAGCCGGACTCTTAGGCCAAACAACAGCCAGTCCTGAAACCCTGAGAAGGGGTCCCATTCCCGCAAAGAACCGAAACTAATGTGTAACTCCAGGTCAGGGTCTTCAAAAGAACCCTGAAAGGGAAAGATAAAGATATAAAGATGGAAATAGAGCTGTTTCTGAAGATGCAAGCAAGGGAGTCGCCATTTAGCGCTCTCTCAACCTCGCTCTGCCTCCTCCTCACGTGCTGGGTCGAGGAGAGTCATCCAAAATAATAACACCTAGGAACTTAAAGCTGCTAACCCTCTCTACCCGTGATCCGAGGACTGGCTCAAGGATCTCTGGTTTCCTTCTTCTGAAGTCTATAATCAGATCCTCGGTCACGCTGACATTCAGTGAGAGGTTGTGATTATGACACCTCTCAGCCAGCTTTTCAATCTCCCTCCTATATGCTGATTCATCGTCATCTTTGATTCAGCCTATGACAGTGGTGTCATCAGCCAACTCGAATATGGTATTGGTGCTATGCTTAGCCACACAGTTGTAAGCATAAAGTGAGAAGGACAGGAGACTAAGCAAACAGCCTTGTGAATTTACAGAAAGGTGCAAAAAACAAAAAAAAATCCAGTGAGTGGCAGTTCTGTGGCCGAAAACTCCTTTTTAAATGAGAAAAATCAGAGGAGAATGACTATTCCAATTCCAGCTGACAGGAAGGTGACAGCAACTCAAATAACCACGTGTTACAACAATGTGCAAAAAAAAACCCATCTCTGAATGCACAACATGTTGAGCTTTCAAGTGGATGGGCTTCAACAGCAGTAAACCATGAACGTACACTCAGTGGCCACTTTATTAGGTACAGGAGGTAGCTCTTAACGGTGAACAACAAAATATTGTCTCAATTTTTACACAAGTTCAAGAAATTAAAAGGGAATGAAAATAAATTCAAAGTCTTTTAGTTCATAATTTTTCTATATTCTTTCTTACTATCATCCTGCTTTATTTGTTATATTCAGATGAACATTCATTGATTGATTTGGCTGGCCTTGGGGAGTGGTACTATTTGTCTGTCCTGTTACTGACACACTCAAGGACACACACTGAAAATACAAACACTTCCCCTAGCATTCTATAGCACACCTACCAGTATTCTAATCAACAACCCCAATCAAGCTTATTCCCAATAACCAATTTTCCAAACTGTCAGAATAATTTCAATTTATATTTTTACAGCTTGTATCAATGAGTGAAGAATAAGAAAACTCATGACATCTTGTTTTTAACCGTTACAGATTTACCTAAATTCATGTGATAACTTGTAATATTGCAAAAAAAAACATTGTTTTTCCAGATTCAAGTTATTGAATGAACAGGTGTTTGTTTCCATAAGCAATTGGAAACAATGTCCAGGATATTTTAAGAATTATTCCTTGAAGAATTTGGGAATAAACTCTACCACAACAATACTTGCCATGATGGTGCATCATAATCTGTAAATGGCCTGAAACAACTACAAATAACTCGAGCTGTAAATGACATTCTGTGCAATGCACAGAAATAATTTAAGTCACAAGCATTAGCCTTCAGAACTAGATATCATAGCACACTGTAAATGGCATTTGGCAGATATTAACCCAACTGTAAACAACAGACACCACCCTTACCAAATCAGGAATATCATGAGCACTAAATGCCATTCCCGTATCAAAATCACAATGGCCAACAGGTCATGTGCGAGAATACATGTTACATTGCCAGTAAATGAAAGTGGAAGATTTGCTAACTTATTTCAAGTTAAAGCAAAATAGTTTCAAATGGATTCCAAAAGAAATATTGCTGCACTATGACATCGCTTCACAGAGCACTAAATTTTGCACACCTTTACAGAGTAATCAGATTACATTCTCATCTGTGAGTTTTAAAGTTAACTTGGAAAACAAAAGCTAGGACACTGGCCTCATTGGTGTTGCTGTAACCCTTATAACTGCTCATGAATCCTGGTCCTTTTGAATCCTTTTTCATTTAGGAGTGGTACTGGGCCTTCTTTTCCTGCATACTGAAAATTGAGAAGCAGTGCTCACATGACTGGCTTGGATCACAGTGCACCATCTGGAAATGTACTTAATAACTGGAAAGGCCTGATTTTATGCCTTTTGCTACAGCAATAAAGCCGAAGCATATCTGCTTTTCTTTCACAGTAGCCAGTACCGATTTTTTTCCTCTAATGAACTGGCATTCTAGCATATTTCATTGGAAATGAGTAGTAAAACAATATATTGGCAATTTTGCATTGGTTCACTTGACTACTGAAGATTAATCTATGTTTTTTTTACTGAAAGTGCACATATGATTCATTGTACTTTGCTTAAATTGATTTAATACTTTAATTTTTAATAATCTACTATAGAGATCTTATGTTTCAAGTATAATGGGAAAAGGCAAATACAGACGATTCTGCACTTGATTTTAGGCACTGAGAATCATAACTAAAATCTTTGTAAAATGAAAAGCCACAAGGCGTTTCGTGAGTAATGACAGTCTTCGAATTGTTAGCATACAGAAAAACAGCTGGCCCATTGAATCTGTCTTCCTCTTCATCTTAGGAAGATCTGCAAAAATGAAGAGGAATTACTTCACCATAGCCTTGTAGGTTCTAAGGTGGTCAATGAGGCCACTATAAGAACCACAGACTCTTACACAAATACAGCAGGTGATGGCTGACGGGGAAAGTAGGTGGATAGTTTTTGTGGTGGCCTCTATATATTCCCATAAGTGATTTTGATCTTCCCTATTGCATCTTCATGCTCTTTCTCCAAATTGAAGAGTCAGAGGCTGGATTTCTCCTCATCAATGACATACCTAAAAATTACTCTCCATGACAGAGCTCAGAACAGAGCAGCTGTTTCCATCTGTGCCCATCTTTAGCAAACTCATCCCACATTATCCTTTTTCCATAACTATTTTTCTTCAAGTGTATACAAGATATAATTTTCGTACTCTTTTTCTCTTCTGCCTAACACTTTAAATATGTGCCCTGGTCCTTGAACCATCCACTAATAGGAGAATACAGAGAACTAGTCATCGAAACTAGACAATCTATCAAATCTCTGTTGGTCCTTCTTTGTTCTGTCCCAGATGAACAGCAGCTGCTCCCAGTAAAATAGTTGCAAAAGAACCAGAGTCAACATTAAAATAATTATGCTTTGAGTTGTAATGAAAAGTAATACACTGCTTGGAAAAAATTGAACAAGGCACTTCAATAGTTCATTTCGAAAAGAAATTGGGTAAAATCTTGAAGGAGAAATATTCTATGCGTAAGAAATATACTGCATAGAAGATTCTGTATTCTTGAACACGATGTTCCTTCCCAGTCATAAATCTGTCTCAACAGTTAGGAAGAATGGATACATGGGGCAGATTAATTTTCCTTTAATTAATTAAAATAGTTGAAGGCCATACACAATGCTCCTACAAATTTGTTGAAAAATGCCAAATAAAAATAAACACCCCCATCATTACAGTGAAGAAAGAAAGACATGCAACTTTCAGAACAAAATAAGCTCTTTGTATTGTTTAGAGACTGACTAATCTCTTGAAAGAACTAAATCAGATAAATAGGACACGTTTTCCAGGTTCATAGTAAGGACATGTTTCAGATCTGAGATTGAGGAAGTATTTCAAAACATTCTTAGATATACCAGCACAAGGCAAATGCAAACCATTTGTTCTTCATTTGGTGGAACAAGTTTCATAGGCATACAGCACCTGGAATTGTTATTAACCCACTCATTACCTTGACTGTTTATAGAAATCCACACCTCAAGTTAATTTCTATTCAAAGTGAATAGGCCCTGAGGGTAAATCTCTAAGAATGTCTGTCTCCACTGAGAAGCAAGACACCCTTGATTCTTAGGGACCGTCTCAAGATCCCAATGGCAACAGCAGCAGAAAAACCTTGGATGTGCATATGACGTCTCCCTATTACTAAATCTGTACTGACTAATTCTGCATATACAATCAGTAAATTTCACTAATTACAAAAAGAACAAGAAACCCTACATGCTTACCAGCAAATTTAAAAAGTAATATTGGAATTGAAAGGCAAACATGGTTTAAAGACAGAACTGTTTTATAACAGTTAATCAAGACCGCCGTCCTTGGGTAATAAAAAGAGGCCAATTAAAATAAAACAGGCAGTTCTCAGATAGCTGTTACCACGTAAATGTACTTAATGAGATCAGACAGACAAGGCAACTTTTGTTTTAACTGGCCCTGAGCTTGAGTAGGGAAAGTGCAGCTAAGATTCTGATGGCAAAAAAGGAATTGAGGATCGGGGAGAAGATGAAAGCGTTTGGAATGGTCTGGAGCTTGTACTTCTGCTCCAAAACAAGTGCTGTTCCTGTTCCTGTCAAGATCAAATACAGCTCTAATAAATTGAGAGAGAATGATGTTGTGATACAGTATTTTAGATGAAGGTGAACATATCAACAAGCTCTTTGGCAGCCTTAATCCTAGATATAAGCTCGAATAATGATCAAACTTTCAAACTGATATACTCTTTGTAAATAACCTTGCTAATCAATAACTTTCCTCTTCTCTGGAGAGTGCAATTCCATCAAAATATTAGTTATTTTAAATAGCACTAAGCTTTTCGAAGAAACTAGTAGGAAAATGATTTTAATGAATATTTTGTATTCATTACAAGATTCAAAACAATTTGCTCTAACACACCCAGCTAAGAAATGATACTGCCTTTCATTTAAATAGTATTTTATTAAATGATTACTTTTGATAAAAAAGTAATGCTCTGCATAGATCACACAGCAGTAGATAATGCATCTGAATCTCTCCCAGGATAGGTACCAAATGAAAATATTCTTCAACTGCATAAAATGTTCCAAGAAAGTGATAAGGTCTTTTGAATAGATTGTTCCTTAATTGACACAAGTTGGCAAAATATTCACAGCCTGTGGCAAACAAAGTTTTGTCTTAAAAGTATAGAGCATGTAAAGTATAATGGACAAAATCCAGTGTACAATTACACAGATGAGGCTAGTTGAAATGATTACTAAGCAGTGAAATCTTGTAATCTAAATAAGGATGATTAAAGCTATTGGTATGAGACCGGCAGTAAAAGATTAAACTCTGTTGCTAAGCAATGCAAGCTAAAAGGTACACAGCTGATGATTCACAACTAGTTAATGTTCTATTTTAAAAGAACAACTTCCATTATTGAGAGATTCGGGTAATTTAAGCATTTTAATTAAAAGGAGCAGCCCCCTAATGAACTGTTTCAGCAAACTATTTTTGGTTGAACATGAAAAAAAACCACAGCTGTGCATTATTTCTGTAACAATGATGTTATGTTCAAGGCATAGATACCGTTTTTTTGTCAGAAGATTCCGATTGTTGATTTGTCAATGCCATGAAATGGAAATTACTAAATTTCCCATGTGAAAACAGATCAAAATACTAAATTTATTTTCATGAACATTTAACTATATTAGGGGAACACAGACAAGAAAAATAAGGCCATCTTTTGACAAGTAAACTTCCGTTTATTTATACCCATCATATTGTTAATACATTAATGCTTTCACTATTGAAATCATTTATGACTGGATCTTCACCATGCCATGGATATATTTCATTGCTTATAATTCACATTTGTTACAGCAAAAGACAATCTCCTCACTGAATTATATAAGCAGTATAGATGCATGTCAGGAAAAGGGAAGCAGCAAAGGTGGAAGACAATATTTCTGCCCTAGGCTTCAAACTAATTAAGATTAGTAAGATAAAACTTTTTCCAAATTAGTAAAATAAAGCAACACTAAATGCTACTGTGTTTAAACAAAATTCTCTTGAACAATGTTCACTAACTTTAGTTTTCTCTCACAGTAAATAGGATTCATCAGCATAAATATTTTCCAAGTACTGAAAGACATACCTTGCTGAATTATAGTCAGCAGTTGCTGCCTTGCAATAATCCTGCTCATCCTGTACGGGGATCGTCGTTGTGATCGATCCAGTCTCAGGTACATATCCTGGCCCTGAGGTGACAGAGAACTCAGATAGGCACAGCCTGAGTTTGGTGACAAAGGTACCTCCATGAGCATAACGTCAACAAAATTTGAGCACAAGCTGTCTTCACCTCGTGAGGGACAGGCTAACAGACCAAGCTGCTGGTGAGGCGAGGCAGTTAACACTGCTGAACTGTGAAAAGTTAAGCAGACTTCAGGAAAGGGGAGTAGCTGCTGTCAGAACTCCAGCTCACATGTCACATGACCAGGAAGAACCAGTGAACTCAGTGAATGAGAAAGCACCATTTGACAAATTAAAATCACTGTCCATGTGTTTGTGATCTTATACAATTGTGGAAATAAATAAAACAACCAATCACATAAGCTGAATAAGTACTTTGAAACAGTGTGAAGGAATTCGAAAAGACTTGAACAGAGTTAGACCACTCTGGGAAAAACTTTTATACTGAAAATAATGTTTCAGCAAGCATGACACAGTGATACTAAATGGAGGAATTTGCTTCAATCTGAAGGAGAAACATCACCACATTCATCTATTATACATTTATCATTTGTTAGGTTTCTCAATGTCCACTGGGATCAATCCATTTTGTTGATTCTTTAAAATATCTGCATACTTCTACAGCCCTGTGTTTTTTGAAGGAGTATTATTTTCAAATAAAGCTTTATTTGATACTGTCACAACATGATCACAGTGAAGGGTATAAACAAACAGAGTATCATAATTGGTGTTATTTACATATAATTAAAACTGGAATAATTTGGTGAGCATGCCAACTGATGAATATTGCATGTTGGAATTCATTTCATAATGACATTGTTTTAGCAAACTTTCTGCCTAACCATGGAGCCTCACCCCTCACCTGCCAGAGGCTGTGTGAGTGTACTTAATTAATCACAATTGGCCTGGTGCTGGAGGGTAGTGCTCTGATAGGCAGCAACATGCCTGCAAAAGAATTTAGGCAGGCACATTTTATTTTCCCTCTTTGATAATTCCACAATCAACTATTTTGATAAAAACAAGGTCTAAGAGTGACTGGCTGCAGGGAAAAAACAATTGATATTTTACATGGAGAAAACATGATAGAGCTCCAACTGTAGGAGAAATAATTTAAGCAAATTTCATAACTTGGTTTTCAACTTTCTTCCCTCTTTAATTAGATTAGTGGGACAGATGAGATATTAGTGCATGAACTATCTTTGAGGCACAGAACTTTGAGAGCAAAATGGAGACACAACAGAGACTGCAAATGCTGGAAATCTGGAGCAACACATAAAATGATGGAGGAATTCAACAGATCAGGCAGCATCTATAAAGGGGAATGGACAGTTGATATTTACGGTTGAAACACTTGAACACTGGGAGGTCCTGAGGAAGAGTTTCAAGCCTAAATGTTGACTGTCCATTTCTCTCCATAGGTACTGCTTAACCTGCTGAGTTCTACCAGCATTTTGTGTGTTGCTCCAACTTATAGAGCAATGCCCATTCTTCCAAAGGCCCGAACTGAAAGAATACCTAAAATTATATTCTGTTGCTACATTAAAAAAAATACTGTAATGTCAGGGATTCTGTCTTTCAGATAAAATGTTAAACTGGGGCCACGTCTCTCACTCAGACGATGAAGAAAACCTCATGGAACTACCTGAAGAATAGCTTCAGAAATGTCCTCAGTGCCATTTTTATGTCTACTACTCAACTGGCATCGTTACAATACGTTGGGAGTGAATGTTAAGCTTGGTATCCAGTATGACACCAAAGAAGCTCGGCCCCAGTTGTACTGCCTCCCACACATTGATGAATGCAGAGATGCCTGAAACAACTTGTTGTCAATGCTCATACTCACATTCAGCACTCGTTACTTTGCCCATTGAAAGCATGCTGTATGGAAATTAACAATTGTATTTACACAGTAAGGTATTTTGAAATATTCTGTGATTGTGAAAGGCACAGGGTAAATGTTTGCCTTTCTTTTATCTACAAAATGGATATTGAATCTCCACACACAAACATCCCCGTATCTTATGACTTGCTTCTAACTTTAAAATAAAACATTTCTGAAGGATTCTGTGTCGTCTTTGAATGTCTTCCTGTATGCATTTCTGTAGAACATTAAACAGGGAATAAAAAGAATTAATGGAGATGTTTTAATATTAGTATTTTTCTTCTTATAATAACCTTGATATGCATGGAACAGCATAATTTATACTAATCATTCAGATGCTTTATTCTAACTAATGGTGCCTGGTTTTACAGCATATGATATTCAACATCAGCCTGACTGCAAAAATAAAATCCTCTGGACTTGTTGCTCGTAAGTTTGTATGTTTGCATTTACTGATACAACAGAAAGAAGGGCCACGTCGAAGGCAGCAGCTCAAATGTTAAGTGTAGGATTGGTAGTAGATAAAATAAGCCATGTTTACACTGTCACATAACCAACACTCTTGAGTTCTGTATTACTAATCTGTCAATTGGACCAATATGTGTTGTTCATCTGGGCAATCAACATCATGGGCTGAAGGGCCTATACTTTACTGTACCATTCAATGCTCTATGTTCATTTCCACAGACGGCTGAGGAGGCCATGTTATTGAGAGTATTTAAAGTGGAGGTTGATAGTTTCTTGATTAGTAAGGGCATCAAAGACTGTAGAATGGGGTTGAGATGGAAAATACGATTGAATGGGCCAAATGGCCTAATTCTGTCCTATATCTTATGCTCTTATAAGGTTAGATGCATGCCTGTGTCAGGATAGCCTGAATACAAATGTAGCTGAGAAAGTTTGTTGTAGTTTTCCTTCCTGTCTTTGCCATTCATGATAATTCTCCCAATAACTATGCAAGGTAAAAGGTGAGCAGGAGCACAAGGTAAAGTGGTTTCTCATTTCAGCATCATTTGAATGTGAGGGAAAGTGTATGTGGCTGAAGTGGCTCCCAATTGATTTATCACAGTATTTGTAAACAAAACCTCATCAGGCAGTCAGCTACCATTACAGTATGCTGCAACACAAGTGATAAACACAACAGATAACTGCAATCTAATCTCCTTTCAGAGAACAGGACAGGATCAGGCTAGAGGACTGGATTACACTCTGTAAATTTTACTTTCCACTGGAGTCAGTACGGCCAGTAGCCAGGGTAAAGGTTTGTGTTTCACTTTGAATGGTTTAGTCCAAAATTGCCCCATGACCACAAGATATAGGGGCAGAATTAGGCCATTTGGCCCATCAAGCCTGCTCTTTCATTTCATCATGATTGATTCATTTCCCTCTCAGTCCTAATCTCCTGCCTTCTTCTCTGAAGCACCTTCAATAACTCCAAAAGGCTGAAGTTGGGTAAAATACTGAAAGGCTTTTATTCGCTGTACAATACGACCTCCATGGTGAGTGTCTGCCCCCGGACTGAGGGGGAGGGGCAAGGCAAAACACCTTTATACAGGAATCTGTGGGAGGAGCCACAGGGGCAGTCAGCAGAGGGGCATGTCCAGACAGTTAACCCAGTTACAACATATACAGGGTTTACCACATTCTCGTATCCCTTTATGTCCTGAATCTGTCAACCTCTGCCTTAAATATAGCAATGACTTGGTCTCCACAGCTGCCTGTGGTAACGAATTCCACAGATTCACCACAAATTCTTCCACATCTCTGTTCTAAATGGACATCCCTCAATTCTGAGGCTGTGTTCCCTGGTGTTAGGACTCCTCCTCCTTCGGAAACATCCTCTCCACATCCACTCTATCAAGGCTTTTCAACATTCAATACGTTTCAATGAGAACCCACTCATTCTTCTGAATTCCAGTGAGTACAGACCCAGAGCCATCAAATGCTCCTCATATGATAAATATTTCAATCCCAGAATTATTTTTGTGAACCTCCTTTCAACCCTCTCCAGTGTCAGCACATCCTTTCTTTGATAAGGGGCCCAAAACTGCTCACAATACTCCAAGTGTGACTTCATCATTGCCTTATAGAGCGTCAGCATTACATCTTTGCCTTTATATTCTAGTCCTCTCAAAATGAATCGTTTCCTTAAGGGAAAATCTTGCTTTACAAATCTATGGGAATTCTTTCCTCACCACCAACTCAATCTGTAAATTAACCTTAAGGGACTCCTGTACAAGGATTCCCAAGTTTCTTTGCACCTCACATTTTTGTATTTTCTCTCCATTTAGAAAATAGTCTACACTTTTAGTTCTTCTACCAAAGTGCATAACCATCCACTTCCTGACACTGTATTCCTTCAGCACATCATTGCCATTTCTCCTAATCTGTCTACGTTGTTCTGTATCCTCTCTGCTTCAACTACCTGCCCCTCCAACTACCTTTGTATTGTTTGCAAACTTGGCCACAAAGCAATCAATTCCATCATCCAAATCATTGACATATAACTTAAAAAGAAGTGGTCCCGATACAGACCCCTTTGGAATCACTAGTTACCGGTAGCCAACCAGGAAAGGCTCCCTTTATTTCCAGTCTTTGCCTCTTGCCAATCAGCCAATGATCTATCCATGCTAGCATCTTTCCTGTCATGCCAAGAGCTCTTAACTTGTTAAGCAGCCTCATGTATGACACCTTGTCAAATACTTTCTGAAAATTCATGTACACAATATCCACCAATTCTCCTTTGTCCATCCTGCTGGTTATTTTTTTAAAGAATTGCCATTGATTTGTTAGGCGAAGATTCTCCCTTAAGGAAACCATGCTGACTTCAGCCTATTTCATCATGTGCCTCCAAGTACCCCGGAACCATATCCTTAACAATCGACTCCAACATCTTCCCAACCACTGAGGTCAGAATAACTGACCATAATTTCACTTCATCTGCCTCTCTCCCCTCTTGATGAGTGGTGTGACATTTGCAATTTCCCATTCCTCTGGTACCATGCTGGAATCTATTGACTCTTGAAAGATCATTACTAATGCCTTCACAATCTCTTCAGGCACCTCATTCAGAAACCTGGCATGTAGACCATCCAGTCCAGGTGTTTTGTCTACCTTCAGACCTTTCAGTTTCCTAAGCAGCTTCTCCTTCGTAATGGCAGCTTCACTTACTTCTGCCCCGTGACACTCTTGAACTTACGGCATACTGCTAGTGTCTTCCACAGTGAAGACTGATTCAAAATACTTCAGATCACCCGCCATTTCCTTTCCCCCATTACTACCCTTCCAGCATCATTTTCCAGCAGTCCGATCTCTACTCTTACTGTACACTGCCTCTGCTTGTAAACCAACTACACCATCCTCAGCCCTATTACTCCAGTTCCCATCCCTCTGCCAAATTAGTTTAAACCCCTCCAAACAGCTCTAGCAAACCTACCTGCAAGGATATTCCTCCCCCTCAGGTTCAGGTGTAACCCATCCCTTTTGTACAGGTTATACCTTCCCCAGAAGAGATCCCAATGATTCAGAAATGTGAACCCCAGCCCCCTGCACTAGTTCCTCAGCCACATATTCATCTGCCTAATCATCTTGCTCTTACACTAACTGGCACATGGCACAGTCACTAATCTGGAGAGTACTACCTTGGAGGTCCTGTTTTTCAGCTTTCTACATAGCTCCCTAAAATCTCTCTTTAGGACCTTGCTGAAAGCACTCCATTTTTCATTCATCCATGTGCCTGTCTACGGCTACGTCCACACTACGCCGGATAATTTTGAAAATGCCAGTTTCGAGTAAAAACGACAGGCATACACACGAAGTGTTTTTCACAATATCTCTGTCCACACTAACACGGATATTTGGGCGAACCTCCTCTGCTGGGCACTTGCAGGACACACAGAAAACAAGTGAAGAGGAAACAGTATACTTAGTGCGCGTTTGTCCAGTTACAGAGTAGAAAAACTTAAAAGGAATTGCTCTTGGCTCTCACGCAGGAGGACTTAAAACTAAAAAAAACAAATACTGGAGCGTATGGAGGCAACCGACAGGGAGTTCACGGACAGTATGACCCGGCTGACGACAAACATTGAAAAACTGACTAACTCTGTTGCATTAATAAAGCATCTTGTTAAATGTATAAAACATGTCTGCATCAGTGTTATCTTGTATTTCCATACAATGTTACATTAGGCTGTTACACATCTATTGTCAGAGAAGTACTTGCATAAGCAGGTAAATCACTTTCATACAAGCAAGGACAGAAAACAGGGCAAAGTGAGTATACTTATTTATTCAGTAAGCTGTGGGTCAAAGTATTTGGTGAGTACATTTCTAACTCTTCTGGCTTCAGTCTCATTGCCGTCTGTTCTGAAATTGTTAGGTTCTGCGAGGCGCAGAATCAGATATCGCTGTGATGATTGTACACTGTAGTATCAATTGTTTGGCAACAATAAAGTAGTAATAATAATAAGACGAAGTAAACAATGAAATGCCGGGCTGCCACCATCTGTTCCGGGACGTCATGGCAGCGGTTTTATAAAGCTCCGGTTACCCTGTACACACTGCAATGGATATTAGGCGTTTTCAGATGTATTCACTCTGGAGACCGTTTCTGAAAATCTCCGTTTTCGGGGGAAGAAAACGCCGTTTTAGTGTGGACAGAGAGTCCAAACGAAGAGAAAAAGCTTCGTTTTCAAAATTATCCAGTGTAGTGTGGACGTAGGCTAAATTATCCGGCGTAGTAGACTACATCCACACTACGCCGGATAATTTTGAAAACAAAGCTTCTTCTCTTCGTTTTGACTCCCAAACTAAAATGGCGTTTTCATCCTCCGAAAACGGAGATTTTCAGAAACGGTCTCCAGAGTGAATACATCTGAAAACGCCTAATATCCGTTGCAGTGTGTACAGGGTAACCGGAGCTTTTTAAAACCGCTGTCATGACGTCCCGGAACAGATGGTGGCAGCCCGGCATTTCATTGTTTACTTCTTCTTATTATTATTACTACTTTATTGTTGCCAAACAATTGATACTACAGCGTACAATCATCACAGCAATATCTGATTCTATGCTTCGCAGATCCTAACAATTTCAGAACAGAGAGCAACGAGACTGAAGCCAGAAGAGTTAGAAATGTACTCACCAAATACTTTGACCCATAGCTTACTGAATAAATAGGTATACTCACTTTGCCCTGTTTTCTGTCCTTGCTTGTATGAAAGTGGTTTACCTATTTATGCAACACACATCAAAGTTGCTGATGAACGCAGCAGGCCAGGCAGCATCACTAGGAGGAGGTACAGTCGATGTTTTGGGCCGAGACCCTTCGTCAGGACTAACTGAAAGAAGAGGAAGGGTCTCGGCCCGAAACGTCGACTGTACCTCTTCAGCATCTGCAGAATTCCTCGTGTTTACCTATTTATGCAAGTACTTCTCTGACAATAGATGTGTAACAGCCTAATGTAACATTGTATGGAAATACAACATAACACTGATGCAGACATGTTTTATACATTTAACAAGGTACTTCAGTACTTGTTTTTTTCTGTTTTAAGTCCTCCTGTGCGACAGCCAAGAGCAATTCTGTTTAAGTTTTTCTACTCTGTAACTGAACAAACGCACACTAAGTATACCGTTTCCTCTTCGCTTGTTTTCTGTGGTCCTGCGAGTGCCCAGTAGAGGAGATTAGCCCAAATATCCGTGTTGGTGTGGACAGAGATATTTTGAAAAATGCTTAGTGTGTACGCCTGTCGTTTTTACTCGAAACCGGCGTTTTCAAAATTATCCGTCGTAGTGTAGATGTAGCCGTAGCATAAGACTCTCTTAAATGTCCCTAATTCATTCTCTGGGTAAAAATAAACCTACCTCTGACATCCCTTCTATAGTTTCCTCCAATCACCTTAAAAGTTTGTCCTCCCATATTAGCCAATGGACACTCTGGGATAACTGTTCTGGCCGACCACTTTATTTATGCCTTTTATCATCTCATATACCCCTGTAAAGTCTCATCCTGCTTCACCCCAAAAAGAAAAGCCCTATCTTGCACAATCCATGGAACATTCTAGTAAATCTTCACATTCTCTCTAGAGCTTACACATTCTTCCTATTATGAGGAGACCAGAACATAACACAATACTCCGTGTAGTCTAATCTGTGTTTTACAGAGATGTAAAATTACCTCACAGCACTTGAATTCAATCCCCTGATTAACAGAGGATAACACACCATATGGATTCTTAAACACTCTATCAATTTATGGGGCAGATTTAAGGGATCTATGGTCTTGGACCCCAAGATCCCACAATTCCTTCACACTGCTCAGAATACTGCCATTAATTTTGTACTCTGTTATCAAATTCGACCATCAAAAGTATATCACTTCACACTTTTCCAGCTTGAATTCCATCTGTCAGTTGTCAGACGTGCTCTCCATCCTGTCAGTGTCCCATTGTAACCTACAACAACCTTCTGTGCTATCCACAACACCACCAACCTTCGTGTCATCTGCAAACTTACCGAGCACCCTTACACTTCCTCATATAAGTCATTCATAAAAATCACTACCAGCAGGGGTCCGAGAACAGACTGCTGCAGAACATCGCTAGTCATGGACCTCCAGGCGTAATACACTACTACCACACTGCACTCTGTGGGCAAGCCAATTCTGAATCTATGTAGTCAGGTTTCATTGGATACCATGCCCCCTGACTTTCTGAATGAGACTACGTGGCGAATACCTTACTAAAATCCCAAAACACCACATTCATCACTCTACCTTCAACAATTTGTTTTGTAACTTCCTTGAAAAACTTACCTCAGCTAACTTTGTACTAGCTGAATGCACTGATCTGCATGAATAATCTACAAGACAAGTACTTCACTGTACTCTAGTAAATGCTTACTAACTGTATGCGCATACTTCACCTGCATATCATTGGTGTCAAAAACTAGTGTTTGGGACTTGCAAGACGTAGTTTCTTAAAACTTAGATGTTTTAATAATCAAAAAGAAAACGAATAAAGAAAGTTGAGTTGATGCTGATAGCCTGATTAAAGTTGCTCCTATCGACCAAGTCCGAGAAACAAGTGCCTGGAATTGTCAAAACAGAACTGAGCTCACAGTCTAGGTTTAGCTAGGATGGCAACAATGATCTTCTGTCAAAAGAAGCCAGTAAACATGCACCATAAGTCTGGCACACCCTAAAGCCACAAACATACACAAATTCCAAAACTCCAGAATCTTCCAGACTACCACAGGGAAGATCTGTAACATTATCATGTCACGGTCCTGATCGGTTATTCCCTGGGTCCCTATAAATTTACTTTGTGTCACAATCAGGACCGTTGACTCCTTGTTTTCCTTAATTCGTTGTTTCCCCGTGTTTCTTGGGCTCTATAATTAAAGGCACTTGAGTCTCAGCTGAACAAGCAGAATTTAGTGTCGGGCTTACAGCTGCCTGGCGCTAGATCGTCATCGGAGGTCACCGAAGCAAGTGCGAGCAGGTCATCCTGCCGGAACGAGCCAAGTTACATCGCCGGAGCTACTCAAGTCTTCTCCCTGAAGCGAGCGCCAGTAAGTCGCCTCTCTTCACTGGAGCCAGCCTGTTAAATTACCTTGCCTGATCGAGCCGCTAAGCTACCTCGCTGGAGCGGGTCCATCAAGTTAACCCGCTGGAGTGAGACTAGAGCTGCTGTCTGTAGTTCCTGGGCCGCGTCAAGGGCTTGTCACTACTTGGAGCCATTTCGTGTCAAGGTATGAACTGTCTATCGTTGTGTGGTACTGTCTCTTTGTGTCCTCGTCTCCGCTGAGTAGGTCCAGCCATTTTGCCGCTACTCTGAGTTAGGAATTGTCTCCTCGTGTCTTTGTCTCAGCTGGGTAGGTCTGGCTGTTTGCTGCTACTCTGAGTTGGGGAATCCTGTCTCTCAGTGTTCTGCATCCTGTGTCTAAAAGAAGAGTCCCAGTTCTATGTCCTGTGTCCAAGGAGGAGTCCCGGCCCAGTGTTCTGTGTCCTGTGTCTGAGAAGAGCCCCAGTTCTATGTCCTGTACCCAAGGAGGAGCCCCGGCCCAGTGTTCTGCGTTCTGTGTCTAAAAGAAGAGTCCCAGTTCTATGTCCTGTACCCAAGGAGGAGCCCCGGCTCAGTGTTCCATGTCCTGTGTCTAAGAGAAGTCCAGGCTCTGATGTTCCGAGTTGCAAGTCCAGGTGCCGAGTTCCATGTTCCGCGTTCCTAGTCCAGGTCCCGAGTTCCATGTTCCGAGTTCCAAGTCCAACTCTAGCCATGCTTATTCCCGCTTCTGCTTTGCTCACTCCTTGATCTCCCTCTGAACAATCCTTGCTTCCCTGCTTTCCTAGTCACGATTAATAAACTCTATTCTTGTTAACACTACAAAACGTGTTTGTGTCCTGCTTTTGGGTCCACCTGTGCTCCGCATTTGTGACATATCTAGTCCACAATGGCTCAAGTAGATCATTATTGCTTAGTTCGCCAGAAAGAATAATGTAACCACCATCTGCAGGGAACAGTAGAATGAAAGACCAAAGTTCTGAGGCCTTTTAGGATGAATTATCCAAGAATTTAAAGATTTCACTATTGCCTCTGTAATCTGCGGAGTATTAAATGATCAAAGTCCCCACTTTCCATCACTGGACTCCACATGGACTTTTCAAAGCTTTTATACTACAATCCAATTTTTGTTCAGAAACAAAATTCAGCTCACCTCTTGTAAAAACGCTGTCATAGTTTTCTGGGGATCGGGCCTCAGCAATATAGTACCAGAGGCTTCATCCCGATTGAGAGCTCAGTGTACCTTTTTTTTTTGTTTTATTCTTTTTTTAGGCATCACTGACAAGGCTACTATTTATTGAGAAATGCCCTTGAGGAAGTGAAAATTAGCTGAACCTCTGCAATCTTTACAGTGCTATTGATGAGGGAGTTTCAGGGTTTCTAGCAATGATGGAAGACCAGCAATATATGAAGATATTGTGACCTGGAGGGAAATCCATACACAATGATGCTCCCATACCTCTTTTTCTTTTGTCTTTCTTGGTGACTGAGGTCATAGTTTAGGAGTTATTATTGGAAGAGCATGATCAAGTAAAATCTAGTGTATGGTACACACTGCAACCGCAGTAGACCTGCGTTGATGGGAACAAATGTTTTGGATGGTTGATGAGTAGCCAGACATATAGGTGCTTTGTCCTGGATGGCATTAAGGTTCTCGAGTTTTGTTGGAGTTGCACTCATCCAGGCAAAAGGAGAGTATTCCATCATATTACAGATTTGTGTCCTGTAGATATTAGAAAAGTTTTGGGGTGTTATGAGATGAGCCACTCACTTCAGGATACCTAGCAACTGACCTGTTCATGTAGGCACAGTATTGATACCACTGGTCTAGTTGAATTTCTGGTCTCTGGATGTTGATGAGGGTAAAGCCATTAATTATCAAGAGTAGGTAGTTAGATTCTTATTGGAAATGGTCATTGCCTGGACCTGAACTACTAACTCTATTCCACTTTCCATAGATGTTCGCTGACCTGCAGAGTGCTCCCAGTATTTTCTGTTTTTATGCTGTGGATGACCAATCTTAATCTCCTCCTAATACACGCAAAGTGCTGGGGAAGTTTTGAACTTCTTCAGGACAGGCATTCCTAGAAGAGACTTTGCAGTGTAGTAGTCGAATCACAAACGAAAGAAAGTCTGCAGATGCTGGAAATCAAAGTATTACACCCAAAATCTAGGGATGCTTATTCTGATAAATTCAAATCTTCCCCAGCATTTACTTTGATTTCCAGCACCTCCAGACTTGCTCTTGTTTGTGACTTAACCTTCTTATAATTTATCTAATCTTCCTTCATAATTCAACATTTTAAAATCTACGTACCATTCTAGTAAATTGCAAGGGAAACATACCCTTCCTAAAGATTTGTTCCTTTTACTTCAACAGACACTAAGGATAATTTCATATGAATAACCCCATAGGTTACCTTGATAAACACCATTTAGCATGTTGAGAGAAGACCCTGCTGAACAATCTAGAAGTGGCCTGGAATTATGAGCACTAACTAGGAGCTTAGTACTAACTGTTGTGTGCTTGTGACAAGATGCAGACAGTGTTGGATATTGCCAAGGATTGTCCTCTCATTAAATTCAGTGCTGGTCGGAAACACTAACCTCAACAATGGCGAAATTTGATTTCCAACAAAACCCAACAATTTTTATTCTGCTCCATGAGCTTTAAGATCTGTAAATCTTATGTTTTCTCTAATTCACAATATGTTTATAATAAAAGCTTACACATCTAACACCTATTACACTAGTATGATTTTCTTCTATTTCTAACACTAGCAACCCTTCTCAACGTAGAGTGGTTTCTGCCAATTTTAAAATGATTTTCTGCAATGGTTTCTGGGATTAGATTTAAGTATTAAAGCTCTGTGAAGTCAGAATTCTTCTTGGTACAGTCACGTCCATCCTAAGCAATTACGTTAGCATGACCTGTGTCCATTGCCCAAATCAACAACACTTCATAAATTCCCCTTGTGTGTTTAGGAAGCACCCAGTATATTGGAGATCTGCTCCATTCTTGAATGAGATGAGAATCAGGGCACTTTTTAGTGCTCAAGTGAGATGTACACCCAACCCTCCTGCCCTCCCTTCCCCTTATCTTTCAGAGTTGTGTTTTTCTATACTTTTATTATTAAGTTTGCGACTGTAGAGAAAGAGAAGTATGCACTGAATCCATGGTAAAGGAAACATTCCCTGAGTACTCAGACTGAGAAAGCAGCCAAACACAAGTCAGACCAGACAGGGAAATAGTTTAAATACTTAGAACAAGGTCTTTGTCCATTTCATCTCTACAGTTTAGACACAGAGTGTGCATCTGTATATGCACAGTAAAATGTAGTAAAATCAGGCAATTTGGTCATTTTGAAGATACCATTTAAGAATTTTCACCGAAGAAAGCAAAGCCAAACTGCTACAGATGCTGCAAATGTGAAAGAAAGAATATTACAAAAATATACATTAGGTTTGAAAGCATCCATAGATGCCAAAATAGAGTTCCTTTCAGATTGAGACCTTTTATCAGAAAGGTTTGATGAAATATTTTGACTTGAAATCTTTCTCTTTCCACATGAGCAATATGACCTGGCTAATGTTCCTAGAATTTTCTCAAATTATTCCTTTGGAAGAAACCCACTCAATGACTTTTTCAAGAAAATTAACTACTGATACATCTTGCAATCACTTCTGCAGCAGTAAGATAAACCACTTTTCATATTAATTGTCCCAATCACCTTTAGAATAGATATTGATATGTTTTTATTATATAAAGACCAGTGGTCTTTAAAGAGACTGTCTGGCACTTTAATGGCCAACATTTCAATGAGCACATTCTCCTAGCCACAACCAGCTGCTTGAAAGTGAACATGTTCATGGTGTTTTCAAACACTACCAAAAAAAGGTAAACTCTCCTCTTAAGGGGATGCTCAAAATTTTGTGCAGCTGTGAAAAGGACCTCCAAAACTCATTGGGAGGCTTTCTTGGATGTTTTGTTAAGACTTTACTGACACCTGAGAGATATTTGTTCTGGGAATTCCCTAAGGCATTCCCATTTAAAAAGTACTGTGCTACTTAATCTTATGCTGCACTATTTCTGAGCAATCAGAGGAGTATTTGCAAGAGCAATGGAAGGAGGATACGAAGCGACAGAAAAGACAGACCAAAAAGACTGATATTGCATTATCTCCTTGAGGAACAGTATGTTTCCTTGCACTAACTCCTTCAGTGTCATAACTAAGAAACTGTGTATCATTTTCCTTGTACTCTCTGGCTTTCTGCAATTTGTTAGAGATTTCCATTGAGTTGTAATAAAAGTTCACCAAAATTGGAAATAATCTACAGTTGAATGCCGACGGTGCATGTTTCTGATTTTGCATTTCTTTGCAGTACAGAGAATGGTTAATCGGCAATTAAATCAAAGCTGAATGCTAAATCCAGATTTTCAACTAGGCCTGCCTTGTTAGTACTCAATCTCTTGCGCAGCATTTCCAATCTTTGGTCAAAATAACTCCTATTGTTGCAAAACACAAAACGACTGATCCAACAACAATCTGCAATTGTATGTCACACTGGATAGAGCAAAATTCTCAAATTACTTCACAGGCCAGTCATCAGACAAAAAATTAATAACGAGCCACATTAAATTTTGTAAAAGCAAGTGACCAAAAGCTTGATCAAAGAGATAAGTTTAGGTGCCATCTCAAAAGAGAAAGAGATAAAGACAGAGAAGAGTAGTAAGAAGAAATACCAGAGGACAGAGCAGTAACTATTGGTGACACCGGTGAAATAATCTCTATCAGATCTGCACAAGAGGCAGAAACAGAATCCACCAACAGAGAGAGTGATGGGCACCAAACATCTTCTTTTCTTGTATTCTTTAAACCAGCTGGATTGATCTTCAGCTGTCACAGTGGCCTGACAGCTGGACTATCAGGCCACTGTGACAGCTGAGGATCAATGGTAAAATAGTGAACCATTCAGCGCCTCAACAGTTTTGCAATATTCAATAATACTATATTTCAATTCCATTTAGCCACCTGTGTTCTATATCTTTTAATACCCTAATCAAACAAATATCTGCATCAGTCCTGATACTTTCAAATGACCCAGCATTAATAATTGTTAAGAAACCAGCCAAACAAAGAATGCTTCTTTATTTCCTCCCTATTTTCTAAACTTATATCCCTGCCATCGGAAATCTTTTGAAGATCCCCACCTCAGCCATATAAACTCAGGCACTATAAACCTGTTTTTGTTTCATTAACCAATCCTTAGAAACCTTTCAGCTAGACACATTGTGAAAGAGGATTGAATATTAATTCATTTTATGGTGACAATGACTGGACTGTAATTAACCTTATCTGTCAAGTCAGAAGATTTGGGGAACGTAGATATTTCAATCCAATCAGCCATTGAGTGCCTATTTTTTCCTTTTGCTTGAGCAAATAAACCTTTGGTAAGGATTTGAAAAGTTCATCACTGTGGAAACCAGTGACAAAAACCGTGTCAATGTCTCTGATTAGATCAATCTTTAGCAGTTCCATTAGGAGCTTATATCTTATGCAATTATTCACTTTTATTTGGGCTTTTCAGTTTGTTGTTTAAGAGGTGAAATGGTACTGTTAATGAAACAGGAGAATATTTGGTCTGATGTCCCCCTACTGGCCTTGGAAAACATTGCAACAAAATCTTGCATTCAAGCACAAAGTCCTCAACATCGCCAAACATTTTAATTCTGATTATATTCAGGGCCCCAAACAGTCCTTCCAGGTGAGGCAGCATTTCACCTGCAAATCTGTTGGGGCTGTCTACTGTGTCCAGTATTCATGATGCAGCCTTCTCTACATTGGAAAGACCTGTTGTAAATTTGGGGACCACTTCATCAAGCATCTCTGCACCATTGGCCCACAAGCGGGACTTCCATGTGACTAAATATCTTAATTCCGATTCCCGTTTTGACATGTCGATCTCTGGCCTCCTCTTGTGCTAAGATGGGGCTACCCTCAGGTGGAGGAGCAACACCTTATATTCTGTCTGGTTACCCTCCAACCTGATGGCATGAATATTGATTTCTCTTTCTGGTAAACAAATTCTCCCCCACTCCTCTCCTCTATTCCCCTCTCTGACCTTTCACTTCTCACATGCCTATTACTTCCACCAGGGTCCCCTCCTCCTTCCCTTTCTCCTATGGTCCACTCTCCTCTCCTATCAGCTTCTTTCTTCTCCAGCCCTTGATTTTCCCCACCCATCTGGTTTCACCTACGACCTTCCAGTTAGCCTCTTTCCCCTCCTTTTTATTCAGGCATCTTTCCCTTTCCTTCTCAGCTCTGAAGAAGGGTCTCGGCCTGAAACATCGACTATCTATTCTTTTCTAAAGACGCTGCCTGACCTACTGAGTTCCTGCAGATTTTAGTGTGTGTTGCTTAAGAAGCCCTCAAGACCACTTTCACAGAGTATTTAATATACTGTACACTCAGTGGCGGTTTCATTAGGTACAGGAGTGATATAATCTTTTGCTGCTGTAGCTCATGCACTTCAAGGTTCTAAGTGTTATATGTTCAAAGATGCTCTTCTGCACACCACTAACAACAGATGCATGGTTGTTTGAGTTACTGTCGCCTTCCTGTCAGCTCGAACCAGTCTGGCCATTTTCCTCTGACCTCTCTCATTCACAAGGCATATTTGTCTACAGAACTGCCACTCAATGGATTAGTTTTGCTTTTGCACCATTCTTGGAAACTCTAGACACAGTTGTGCATGAAAATCTCAGGATATTAGCAGTTACTGAGGTACTCCAACTACCCTTTCTGGCACCACCAATCAATCCACAGTCAAAATCACTTGGATCACATTTCTTCTCCATTCTGATATTTGGTCTGAACAACAACTGAACCTCTTGACCATGTCTTCATACATTTATGCATTGAGTTGCTGCCAAATGATTGACTGATTAGTTATTTGGATTGATAAGCAGTGTATAGGTGTATCTAATAAAATGGCCACTGTGTATATTTCCCGACCAAATTTTTATTGGATTCTGAAAGTTGGGATTGATTAACATGACTCCAACTTCTTCACTTACACTAGCCATATCACAAACCATGGGAATACAACACCAGCGGCTTGCGGACCTTATCTGAACTTCTTAATCTACACCCTTTTCCCTCAATGCAATTTTTCTCTGACATAATATAAAGAAAGGCAATAGAATAGAAAATGAGTTTATTACAGTCCTTGCTTCAAATACTTCCCATTCCTCAGGCAGTTGTGAGGTAATGACACATCAGAGTAATTTTAATTGAGAGAACTCATTCAAAATTACCTTTCAAAGTTCAAAGTAAAATTTATTATCAGAGTACATTCATGTCACCACATACAACTCTGAGATTCTTTTTCTGAGAGCATACTTAGCAAATCTATAGAACAGAAACTGTAAACAGGATCAATGGACAACAACTGATAACAAGATATAGAGTTCTTAAAGTGAGACCATAGGTTGTGGGAACACCAGAAGTAGAATGAGTGTAGTTATCCCCTTTTTGTTCAAGAACCTGATGGTTGAGTGGTAGTAACTGTTCTTGAACCTGGTGTTGAGAGTCCTGAGGCACTTGTACATTTGACCTGATGGCAGCAGCGAGAAAAGAGCACGGCCTGGATGGTGAGGATCTTTGATGATGGATGTTGCTATTCTGCAGCAATGTTTCATGTAGATGTGCTCAATGGTTAGGGGTTTAACCTGTGATGTCCTAGGCCAGATCCAGTACCTTTTACAGGATTTTCCACTCAAAGGCATTGGTGTTCCCATACCAGGTTTAATGCAGCCAGTCAGCACTTTTCATCATACTTCTATAGAAGTTTGCTAAGGTTTTTGATGACATGCCAAACCTCCGCATTCTCCTGAGGAAGTAGAGGCGCTGTCGTGCTTTCTTTGCAATTATATTTATATGATGGGTCTAGGACAGGACCTCTGAGATAGTGACACCCAGGAATTTAAAATTACTGACCCTCTCCACCTCTGATCCTTTGATGAGTACTGGCTCATGGACTTCTGGTTTCCCCTCTCCTGAAGTCTACAATCAGTTCCTTTGAGTGAAAGGTTGTTGTTATTGCACCACTCAGCTAAATCTTTAACCTCCCTCTTGTATGCTGATTCATCACCACCTTTGATACAGCCCACGTTAGTGGTGTGATCAGCAAACTTGTACATGATGTTGGAGCTGTGCTTAGCCACACAGCCATACGTGTAAAGTGAGTAGAACCGGGGATAAGCACCCTGCTTCCATTGCAGAGGAACAATGAAAATCAGCTAGCATCCCTTGTTGCACCTTATGGTAACCTACTTTTTTCGCATTAATCTGAGAGGTATGCTGTGAATAATAGTTACTGATAAGGAATTCGTGGTTTATTATATTAAAAGTCTGACACCTAACAACAATAAACTGAAGTAATTAAACTGTTATAGTACTGAAAGGTCAGCAGGATATAAGGAAGTATAAATATTCTGAGTACAATAGTTACAACTAGAATCTGTTGTGCAACTTTTGGGGTACAAGGCATTTCAGTGATCTTTACAGAAGCTATATAGTAAATATAGTACAGGAAGTTGGTTTCAATTAACATTACAAAAGAGATGAAGGAAGTTAAAGAGGAAATTGTAAATTTTGGGAGCTTAGCAACCAAAGGCACGGAGGCCATATTGTGTCAGTCATAGCGAATAGTAAAAGGCCCTTCAGCCAATTGTGTCAGTGCCAACCATTACTCCTAATTTACTAATTGCATATGCCTGCATTAATTTCATAGCCCTTTGTGCCTTGCTCATTCAATTACCTGTCCAGATGACTCTTAAATGTTGTTACTGTCTGTGCCTCCACCACCACCTCTAGCAATTCTTTCCAGATGCCAACTACTACTTTTGTGAAAGATTTACCTTTCGGATCTTCTTTAAATCATATCCCTCTCACCTTAAACCTCTAGTTTTAGACACATCTGCCATGGCAATTAGATGCTAGTTGTCTACCGTATCTATGCTTCTCATAATTTTATATCACTCTCTCATGTCACCTCTTAACCTCTTTTGTTCCAGGAAAAACAGGCCCATCCCAGCCAATCTCTCCTTAAAACTCAAGTCTTTCAATCTAGGCCATTTTTTGTGTACCCTTTCTAACTTATTCACAGCTCATCAGTAGCATGCTGACCAGAACTACACTCTATACTCCAAATGCAGCTTAGCCAAAGTTTTCTACAAATGTAACATAAAATGTAAACATGTTACTAGAACTAGAGGACATAGATTCAAGATTCGGGGGAGTAGATTTAGGACGGAGATGAGGAGGAACTGCTTTTCCCAGAGAGTGGTGAATCTGTGAAATTTTCTGCCCAATTAAGCAGTGGAGGCTACCTCAGCAAATATATTTAAGACAAGGTTGGATAGATTTTTGCACAGTAGGGGATAAAGTGTTATGGGGAAAAGGCAGGTAGGTGGAGATGAATCTATGGCCAGATCAGCCGTGATCTTATTGAATGGCGGAGCAGGCTCGATGGGCCAGATGGCCTACTCCTGCTCCTATTTCTTATGTTCTTATGTGAGGGCTTTACATAACACTTGTACTGAATGCCTCAGCCAATAAAGTCAAGTATGCCACACACTATCTTCACCACCCTATCTACCCGTGTGCTATTTTCTGGAAGCCATGTACTTGTACCCCAAAGTCTCTGTTCAACAACACTCCATGTACTCTGCCATTCACTGTCCTGGTTAAAATTCCCAAACTGCATCACTTTGCATTTGAATCAGGAAGGGATGCCTGTGATTTACTTGATTAGGACCAAGGGAGCATGATGCTGGTCCCATGATAAGAAAAACACAGAGAGGGCAGAGGAGGAGGCAGTCAATTGCCTCTCTTCTGTGTTTTAATAATTTTATGAATCGACTGCATAAGTCAGAAACCAGAGAAAGACAGGCTGAAATTGTTATCATGATAGCGATACTACAGAACGAAGGTTGTCCCAACATGAGTCAACAACCTGCAGTGCACAGTTAATTTGCATATTGTATATTTAAGGATCAAGCTCCAAATCAATACAACTCATGCACAAAGCAGATGAGAGAATAGGGAGTAAACTTAATATCCACAAAGCAAAGCTCCTCTGCTGTCCTGCTTCCCATTATACAACACCATCATCTGACATTAATGATCCATGATGAGTTGTCAAAACATGGACACTTCTTAAGAGACACCCTTCAAAGAAGGCAGACATCAATGTCAAAATTCACCATCACTGTAGTTACTTATTACTATGACACAGAAGGAAGTCATTTGATTCACTGAGTTCCTGCTGGTTACCAACAGAGCAATCCCATTAGTCTAATTTTCTCTCTCCTTATTTCCTTGTATCTTGCAGCTTATTCTCTCTCACATGTCCATCAACTTCCCCTTGATTCTTTACTCATTTACCTATATGAGGGAGTAATTCACAGTGGCCAATTAACCTAGCTGTAATTCTCTGTGACGGGGAAGAAACCAGTGCATTCACGGAAGAACATGCAAACTCCTTGTGGACTGCATCCGTTAGGACTGTGCCTGACTCCCTGGAGCTGCAGAGCCACTGAAAGTACCTTTGAAGATCAAGACCTCAAAACCAGCAAAAAAATAGCTTACAGTAAACTGGTTACCGCCCTGTTGCGCTCTTCTTGTGTTAAATGCAGGAAGAAATATGTAACTTCACAACCAGTGCATCCACTGTCCCAGCTGCCCCCTAAATCAGCCAGCTGAAGACCTACAGAGGTAGATCTTGAGGGTGGGTCTGAACAAGAAGATACATCAGCAGTGGCCCTGCCCTGTCCCTACCTGGAGTTTGCCTTGTACTTGCTTAACGTTCTTAATCTGCAGTGGGTAAACATTAGACTGAGCTATATCTTGAAACATTGTAGATTTTCAGTCTATTACAGTAGTTCAAAGTCAAAGTCAAAGTCAAGATTATTGTCATATGTACAAGTATATGTATGCACAGGTGCAGTGAGGCACTTTCCAACAGCATAACAGCATCATATAAGCTGCATTCACAAGAAAAACATAACCTAAGCATAAAACAAAACAAAGTCCATTTTAGTGCAAAGTGATCAAAGCAGTTACGGTGTTGATAAGCTACAGTAATTAGGGTTGTATTGGTTAGTTCATGGACCGAATGGTGATAGGGAAGTAGCTGTTTTCGAGAGTAACCCACACAAAATGCTGGAGGAAATCAGCAGAGTCAACATTTCGGGCAAAGGCCCTGCATCAGGACTGGAAAGTCAGCATTTATAGCTCATTCCTACTCTTTAGGACGAAGGGTCTCGGCCTGAAACGTCGACTGTACCTCTTCCTAGAGATGCTGCCTGGCCTGCTGTGTTCACCAGCAACTTTGATGTGTGTTGCTTGAATTTCCAGCATCTGCAGGATTCCTGTTGTTTGCATCAAATCAGTTAAGATTGGCACAAATAGGTTTCAAATCTGTGGGGGTTGGCTTCATGGTCAACATTATAGATTCATATAGTCACAGAGTACCACAGCACTGAAACAGGCCTTTCGGCCCATTCAGTCCATGCCGGCCTGCCTTTCTGCCCAATTCCATCTACCCGCACCCAAAGATATCCCTCGAAACTGCCCCCAATCCATGCACCTTTCCACATTTCTCTTAAATATTGAAATCGAAACTGCACCCACCACTTCTAATAGCAGATCGTTCCACACTTATAAGACCATAAGATCATAAGATACAGGAGCAGAATTAGGCTATTTGGCCCATCGAGTCTGCTCCACTCAATAGCTGATCCATTTTCCCTCTGACACCCAATCTCCTGCCTTCTCCTCGTATCCCTTCATCCCCTGACTATTCAAGAATTTATCAACCTCTGCCTTTGATATACCCAATGATTTGGCCTCCATAGCTGCCTGTGGCAATGAATTCCACAGATTCACCACATTCTGGCTAAAGAAATTCCTCCTCATCTCTTTCTAAAAGGATGCCCCTCTATTCTGAAGTTGTGTTCTCTGGTCTTAGACTCTACCCCCTTAGGAAACATCCTCTCCACATCCACTCTTTTGAAGCCTTTCACCATTTGATTGGTTTCAATGAGGTTACCTCTCATTCTTCTGAATCCCAGTGATTACAGGCCCAGAGCTATCAAATGCTTTTCATATGACAAGTCTTTCAATCCCAGAATCAGTTTCATGAACTTCCTTTGAACTGTCTCCAATGTTAGCACATCCATTCTTAGCTAAGGGGTGCAAAACTGCTCACAGTACTCCAAATGAGGCCTCACCATTGCTTTATAAAGCATCAACATTACATCCTTGCTTTTATATTCTAGTCCTCTTGAAATAAGTGCTAACTTCGCATTTGCCTTCCTCAGCACTGACTCAACCTACAAATTAACCTTTCGGGAATCCTGCACAAGGACTCTCAATTCTATTTGCACCTCAGATTTTTGAATTTTTTCTCCATTTAGAAATTATTTTCTACCCTTTTATTTCTTCAACTTAAGTGCATGACTATACCCTTCCCGACACTTTATTCCATCTGCCACTTCTTTGTCCATTCTCCTATTCTGTCCAAGTCCTTCTGTAACCCCTCTACTTCCTCAAAAATACCTGCCCCTCCACCTACCTTCGTATCATCTGCAAATTTTGTCACAAAGCTATCAATTCGGTCATCTAAGTCATTGACATGTAACATAAACAGAAGCAGCACCAACAGAGACCCCAATGGAACACCATTAGTCACTGGCAGCCAACTAGAAAAGGCTCGCTTTATTCCCACTCTTTGCCTTCTGCCAATCGGACACTGTATTATCCATGCTAGAATCTTTTCTGTAATACCATAGGCTCTTAACTTGTTAAGCAGCCTCATGTGTGGCACCTTGTCAAAGGCCTTCTGAAAATCCAGGTACACAACATCCACTAATTCTCTTTTACTCTTGAGGAAACCATGCTGACTATGGCCTATTTTATCATATGCCTCCAAGTACCCTAATACCACATCCTTAACATTCACCTCTTTCTAATAATTTGATTTCATTTTTTGCCAACAGAGCCCCCCTAACCCACCTGCTCTGCCTACCTGCCTGTCCTTTCAATACAATGTGTATCCTTGGACGTTAAGCTCCCAGCTATGATTCACTGATGCCCACAACCATAGAAACCATAGAAACTACAGCACACAAACAGGCCTTTTGGCCCTTCTTGGCTGTGTCGAACCATTTTCTGCCTAGTCCCACTGACCTGCACACGGACCATATCCCTCCATACACCTCCCATCCATGTATCTGTCCAATTTATTCTTAAATGTTAAAAAAGAACCCGCATTTACCACCTTGTCTGGCAGCTCATTCCATACTCCCACCACTCTCTGTGTGAAGAAGCCCCCCACCTAATGTTCCCTTTAAACTTTTTCCCCCTCACCCTTAACCCATGTCCTCTGGTTTTTTTCTCCCCTTGCCTCAGTGGAAAAAGCCTGCTTGCATTCACTCTATCTATACCCATCATAATTCTATATACCTCTATCAAATCTCCCCTCATTCTTCTACGCTCCAGGGAATAAAGTCCTAACCTATTCAACCTTTCTCTGTAACTGAGTTTCTCAAGTCCCGGCAACATCCTTGTAAACCTTCTCTGCACTCTTTCAACCTTATTTATATCCTTCCTGTAATTTGGTGACCAAAACTGAACACAATACTCCAGATTCGGCCTCACCAATGCCTTATACAACCTCATCATAACATTCCAGCTCTTATACTCAATACTTTGATTAATAAAGGCCAATGTACCAAAAGCTCTCTTTACAACCCTATCTACCCGTGATGCTACTTTTAGGGAATTTTGTATCTGTATACCCAGATCCCTCTGTTCCACTGCACTCCTCAGTGCCTTACCATTAACCCTGTATGTTCTACCTTGGTTTGTCCTTCCAACGTGCAATACCTCTCACTTGTCTGTATTAAACTCCATCTGCCATTTTTCAGCCCATTTTTCCAGCTGGTCCAAGTCCCTCTGCAGGCTCTGAAAACCTTCCTCACTGTCTACTACACCTAAAATCTTTGTATCATCAGCAAATTTGCTGATCCAATTTACCACATTATCATCCAGATCATTGATATAGATGACAAATAACAATGGACCCAGCACTGATCCCTGTGGCACACCACTAGTCACAGGCCCCCACTCGGAGAAGCAATTCTCTACTACCACTCTTTGGCTTCTTCCATCGAGCCAATGTCTAATCCAATTTACCACCTCTCCATGTATACCTAGCGACTGAATTTTCCTAACTAACCTCCCAAGCGGGACTTTGTCAAAGGCCTTACTGTAGTCCGTGTAGACAATATCCACTGCCTTCCCATCATCCACTTTCCTGGTAACCTCCTCGAAAAACTCCAATAGGTTGGTCAAACATGACCTACGACACACAAAGCCATGTTGACTCTCCCTAATAAGTCCCTGTCTATGCAAATGCTTGTAGATTCTGTCTCTTAGTACTCCCTCCAATAACTTACCTACTATCGACATTAAACTTACTGGCCTATAATTTCCCGGATTACTTTTCGATCATTTTTTAAACAACGGAACAACATGAGCCACTCTCCAATCCTCCGGCACCTCACCTGTAGACAGCAACATTTTAAATATTTCTGCCAGAGCCCCTGCAATTTCAACACCAGTCTCCTTCAAGGTCCGAGTGAACACCCTGTCAGGTCCCGGGGATTTATCCACTTTAATTTTCCTCAAGACAGCAAGGACCTCCTCCTTTTCGATCTGTACAGGTTCCATGATCTCACTACTTGTTTCCCTTAATTCCATAGACTTCATGCCAATTTCCTTAGTAAATACAGACGCAAAAAACCTAATTAAGATCTCCTCCATTTCCTTTGGTTCCACTCTGATCTTCAAGAGGACCAATTTTATCCCTTACAATTACTTCTGCACTCTCAAAACTTCTCCTTTGAGGGCTTCCCACCTACCGATCACATCCTTGCCAGAGAACAACCTGTCTCAATCCACGCTTTTTAGATCCTTTCTTATTTCTTCAAATTTGGCCTTCTTCCAGTTAAGAACCTCAGCCCTAGGACCAGATCTATCCTTGTCCATGATCAAGTTGAAACTAATGGTGTTATGATCACTGGAACCAAAGTGCTCCCCATACACAGACTTCCATCACCTGTCCTAACTCGTTTCTTAACAGGAGATCCAATATTGCATCCCCTCTAGTTGGTCCCTCTATATATTGATTTAGAAAACTTTCCTGAACACATTTTACAAACTCTAAACCATCTAGACCCCTAACAGTATGGGAGTCCCAATCAATATATGGAAAATTAAAATCCCTTACCACCACGATTTTATGTTTCCTGCAGTTGCTTGCTATCTCTCTGCAGATTTGCTCTTCCAATTCTCGTTGACTATTGGGTGGTCTGTAATACAATCCCACTAATGTGGCCATACCTTTCCTGTTTCTCAGCTCCACCCATAAGGACTCAGTAGACAAGCCCTCTAACCTGTCCTGCCTGAGCACTGCTGTAATATTTTCCCTAACAAGCAATGCTACTCCCCCACCTTTCATTCCTCTGCCTCGATCACATCTGAAACATCGGAACCCTGGAATATTAAGCTGCCAGTCCTGCCCCTCCTGTAGCCAAGTTTCACTAAGTGCTATAACGTCATAATTCCACGTGTCAATCCACGCCCTCAACACATCCGCCTTCCCCGCAATACTCCTAGCATTGAAATATATACACCTCAGAAGATTTTTACCACCACTCACAACCTTTCTATTAGCGGATTTGCTTGAACTTTTAACATCATTTATTTTCACCCCAGCCACACTGTCAGCTCTGGCACTCTGGTTCCCATCCCCCTGCAAATCTAGTTTAAAGCCTCCCCAATAGCACTAACAAACCTCCCTGAAAGGATATTGGTCCCCCTGTAGTTCAAGTGTAACCCGTCTCTCTTGTACAGGTCCCACCTGCCCCAGAAGAGGTCCCAATTATCCTGAAATCTGAAAACCTGCCCCCTACACCAGTTCCTCAGCCACTTGTTCATCCCCCAGAGCATTCTGTTCCTACCCTCACTGGCACGTAGCACAGGTAGCAATCCTGAGATTACCACCCTCGAGGTCCTGCTTTTCAACTTCCTACCAAGCTCCCTATACTCACTCTCCAGGACCTCCTCACTCTTCCTTGCTATATCATTTGTACCGATGTGCACCACGACATCTGGCTGATCACCCTCCCACTTCAGAATGTCATGCAATCGATCAGAGACATTCTTGACCCTGGCACCCGGGAGGCAACAAACCATCCTGGATTCTCTGTCACGACCACAGAACCTCCTATCTGTACCTCTAACTATCGAGTCCCCTATCACTATCACTCTCCTCTTTTTCCACCCTCCCTTCTGCACTGTCATACATGCCAATCTATAATTGTGCTACAAGTTCATCTACCTTATTCCGTATACTGCACACATTCAAATATAAGACCTTCAGTCCTGTATTCACCCTTTTTGATTTTGTCTGCCTTTTACATTGCAACTCATCCTGTTGACTGCGATGTTGCCCTATCATCAGCCTCTCCTGGCTAGCAGTCTCACTACACACTGACTCTGTTTGTAAACCAACAACTACTCACGCTCAGCACTGTCTCTCCAGTTCCCGTCCCCCTGATTATTTAGTTTCAACCCTCCTGAATAACTCAGTTATATAATAATACTTATACAATTTATCAATTCACATTTATTTACCTGGATGAGTGAAACCCCATTAATAAGGATAAGGAAAGAATATTTTTTTGTCTTTTTGTCATAAATACATCAAAACATAGAATGTAATGCATTGTTCGCATCAAATCAATCAGGGTGGATTATGTTGGGCAGCTCACAGGTGTCACCACACTTCCAGCACCACCATAGCATGCTACTAACTCGCACTGTACATGTTTAGAACTTAGAGGAAACCAGAATACCTGGAGGAAACCCATGCAGTCACAGGGATAACATACAAATGCCTTTAAGGCTTTGGCAGGAACTGAACCTCGATCAGATATTGCTGGCACTGTAAAGTGAAGAACTATGCTACCATCAAATATCAAAACACTTGACATGTTCTGGGTCAAAGCAGCCCTGTGTACTGGAATCCTTATTCACCACTCCACATGCTACCTCCTTCTACCAGACATGCAACAACGCTGTAGTACTTATCATCTAATAACTTCTTGTCCCCAAGTCACAAAGCTTCTTCAATCACACTGGCCAAACTCACAATTTCTAATGCTGGAAACCCAGGGGCAGTAAACACATACAAATTCATCCTTGCATCACACACCATCCCAATTTGGAATGAAACCTACACTTCTCCCTCCATTGATTTTGCCACCATCCACCTAGATATAAAAGTCAAATAATTATGCTTTATTTTATGCTTTTTAAAAAATCTGATACTTCTGTCAATCTGCATGGCATCATTAGGGAGCTAAGTATATGAATTCAGAAAATCTCTTCTTCAAAATATGTTTTCTTTTTACTTTGCTCCATATCATTTTACTTTTTACATACAAAATGGATTGTACTTGATATCTCAATGCTCATAATACCAACCTAAAAAAGCCATTCCAAAGTCTCTTCAAACCTCTTCACAATTTGCTAACCCTCTACTTTTCTGTCTCTAGCTCTGTTCAAAATTTCACTTAAAGCACATAGCTCAAAATAGTCAGTTAAAATCGAAATGAGCTTAGAAATAACTTCTCAAATTTACCATACTGACTCTTCTCAATTCCACCAAGATGCTTTACCTGAAGTTTTTGACAACAAAATTCAGCTTCATATTCTGTTTGTGACATTTGCCAAACTGTTTCTAATAAGAAGTCATATTGTGGACATACACATCTCTGCTAAGGATTGTACAGGATACCTTACTGGTGATGGCATTAACATTAACCATCAAAATATCTACTTGGTTGCAGTACAAATATATAAACACACTCAAAAAAACCATTCGAAATTAAAAATAAAAGTGATATTACCTAGAAATCCACTTATCAGTCATATGCTTTCCCTTTGAGTCTTTTATCAGGGTATGCCTGCCCAGATGATCTCTAGCAGTATCACCCAGTGACTGCCAGTGGAAGTCGCTTGACTTTCAGTGGAGAAGGCTAGAGATAACTGGAGGATAACTTGGAGCAGGACTGGTTAAAGAAGGGTCAACTTCAGATAGTATCACTTTGGCAGCACAATCATCAAGGAAGGTCTACATAAGATGGCAATGGCAGCATCATCTTCCTGAGAGATGACACCAGGTTCAGGATCACTCAAGGCAGTGCCATACTAATTCTTTATCCCCCTGCCTAGGCTGCAGTCTTCTTGCTTTGCTGCCTCATATCCTTTCCCAGACTAACTTCCATATGGTACACTTCTATATGGTAACTTCTATATGGTAACTTCTATATGGAGTCAGTATCTGAGCTGAATGACAGAGCATTAATCTTCTTCTTTATTATATTTCTACTGTCTCCTAATTAAGCATCACTTCAATTTTCAAATAGATACCCTTGTTTTAAAGCACCTCCATTTCCTCCTTCCTCCTTATTCATTTCTCCCACTCCACAACCCTCCAGAACACTTTTGCTGCTGCATGCTCTGGATCATCCCAATTTAAATGGTCCATAACCTGCAACTATGGCTTCAGCAGCCAAAGCATTAAGAACTTTGTCCTTTAACTGCTATCCCTTGCTAATTTTTTCCCCCTTAATATGCTCTCTAAAACCTCTTGGCCTCTTTTGGCAAAGATATGACCTGTTTTTAACATAAGTGGCTTGGTATCAAATTCTGAAAATCAAGGAAACTTAAGATGTTGGAAATCTAAAATAAAAACAGAAAATTCTGGAAACATTCAGCGGGTCAGGTCGACGTGAAATGTTGACACTAGACATCTTACCACACCTTTTCATTGTTTGCAAAGACAGTAAGTAGATTATGCTTTTAATCATCTGTTGAAGACCTAGGTGTAGAGCCACAAACAAATCGATCACCTCACAAACTGCAGAGTTCGTTTCTGATTGCCAACAGAGAGATTACCTCTCTGCTTTTTTCCATCTCCTCCAACAAGATCATTCCTGCAAATTTAAGAATTTGAGTCAAAGAATTAAACAACAGAGAAACATGGAATTTGGCACATTGTGTTTTGCTGGCCATTAAGCTCCTATCCTACTTTTAAGCACTTGCCCTTAGTCCTGTATGTTATGTCATTTCAAAAAGCCTTCAAAAAACTTCTAATGCTTTGATAGAATCTATCTGTATCATCCTCTCAGTGCATTCTTGATCTCAACAATGTCTGAGTGAAAATTTCTTTATTAAGTCCCCTCTAAGTGCATTCCACTCACCTCAGAACAATGCTCTCTGGTTACAGACACCTCTGCTCACCACCTACCATAACTAGGCCCCTCATAGTTTTGTATTCTTCAGTCATGTCACACCACACTATAGGAGATTTACTTGAATATTGTCTGGGATGGACAGGCTGGGTTATCCTTCTTTGGAACAGGGAAGGTTGAAGGGTGTCATAAGATGATAAAACCATAAAGCACAGGAGCAGAATGAGGCCATTCAGCCCTTTTAGTCTGCTCTGCCATTCCATTATGGTTGATCCCAGATCCCACTCGACCCCATACACCTGCCTTTTCGCCACAACCTTTGATGCCCTGACCAATCAGGAAACGATCAATTTTCACTTTAAATATACCCACGGTCTTGGCCTCCACCTTATCTAATCCTTTTAATATTCTGTAGGTTTCAATGAGATCCCTCACCACCCCGCCCCCCTGCATCCTTCTAAATTCCAGTGAGTGCAGGCCCAAAGCTGTCAAACACTCCTTATATGTTAACCCCTTCATTCCTGGAATCATCCTTGTGAATGTCCTCTGGACTCTCTCCAATGACAATGTAACATGGTCATCAGACCAAAGAGTCATTCAGCATGGAAAAAAGGCCCTAACTCTCTTGTCCCTTATTCAATGCAATGCCCTCTAGTTTTATATTTGTCTGCTAAGGATAATTCCTAGTGCCCACCCTTTCTATGGCCCTTATAATTTTGTATATCTCTCTCAGTCCCTCAGAGCCTTCATTTCTCCAAGCTAACAAGAAGTGCACACAGTACTCCAGCTATGATACAACTATTAACTTATATAATTGTACCATAACCTCCAAGCTTCTATATACTATGCCCCAACTACTGAAGATAAGTATCTTGTACACCTTCTTAAACACATAGCTATCTATGCTGCCATCTTCACGGATCCTTAGATTTTGTAGAAAAAGGTCTTTAGTTTCCTCAAATTTTCTGAGTCTTAGTAGCCTAATTAGTCTTCATTTTTCTGGATTTAATTCCACTTGCCTTTTCCCTTCCCATCTCACCAATAGATCAATATTGTTCCATAGCTGAACACACCTGTCACAATGTTTCTTTCTCTGAGTGTTATACTTCAACACCAAGGTCAGACTGTACACAACAGCTGTCCTCCCTGCTGCAGTCATAACGTACTATTTTTCTGAGAAATTAATGCTGCCATTAATTAACCAAAGTTATCTTGAAGAAACTTAAACTATTCATGGCATTGGCGCTTGCTGAGAATTGCAACTAATGGTTTGCATTGGCTGCATGTAGCAATTATGTAAATGCACAGGTAATACAAAATTTGAGGAGTAACGAACAGTCTGGTGGAGGAACTCAGTGGGTTGAGCTGCACCTGTTGGAGGAATGGAACTGCAACATTTCAGGTCAAAACCCGACATGAGGACTCAGAATAAAGTCTGTGTGCTGCTCATGTTGGCAGCAATAAGTGTGGGATGGCTGCATATACACAAACCCATACTTGCTTTCTGGGGCTTTTGTTTCTTATCTTTCTTGAATCTTACTTTGTATCCATGCCTGCACATTTCCTATTATATTGGAGCAGACTTGATGGGCTGAATGGCCTAACTTGTCCCTATGTTTTATGGTCTTCTATGGCATGCATGAAATTTCCTGGCAAAACTTTTACGATGGCATACCTTATCAAAGATCTGCTGATGACCAAAAGAAACTTTACCACTGCATTCCCTATAACTTTCCACTTCTTGAAAAGCATTTATTCAATTATTTAATATGTAGCCTTCCTTTAATTAATCCACTATTTACTTAAGAACCTACTACTGTGACACAGAAGGAAGACACTTGACCCAAAAGATCCATGCCAGTAACCATTAGAGCCAATCCCATCAATCTAATTCTTTCTCTCTATTACCCTTCTTCTGTGAGAATAAATTCCATCACATCTCAGTTTTAAATGGCAGCCCCATTATTTTGTAGCTATGTCAGTTCATTCACTAGTAGAAGGATCCCAACATCAATCCAGTCTTTCCTGCCTCAGGACTTTTCAAGTTTCAATAACATCACTTCTCATTCTTCTGAACTCCAAAGGGCACCAACCAATTGTTTTAAACCACTCATGGTAAGGTAACCCTCTCATCCCAGGAAATAGCTTAATGAATCTTTTCTGGTTTGTCTACAATGCTAGTACATAATTTTTTAAAGAGACTAAAACTATACTCAGTATGTGTGGCCTCACAAACACCCTGTACAATTGTAACAGTACTCTATTTTTAACCTCTAAACTTCCAATAAAGGCCAATATGCTAATTCCTTGCTGCACCTGCATGCTAACTTTCTATGTTTCATGCAGAGGAACACTTAGATCCCCATGTATACCACTCATTTCCATCTCTCTATATTTAGATATGTATCTGCCTTTTGATTTCTCCTACTGGAGACGATAACCTCACACTTCCTTACATTAAATTCCAACTGACAAACTTCTGCCCACTCACTCAACCAATCTACATCCTGTTACAGAATCCAAACATCCTCACTGCAGCATGCCATTTCATCTCAGCAAACTTGGTTACCCAGTCCCCTCTTCCAAATTATTTCTTCCTTATTTTTAAAATGTAGAATTCTTCAAATGTGTCATAGCTATACTTTAGATGCTATTTGAAATAAGCCATTCTGATCCCTGTTGCTTTTTCTGCTGATGAAATGGCTTAAAACAAACCTGTTAGCTATTTAAAAGATTTGCATCATAATTGTGGCCCTTAATCGTTCCCTTAAGATGTGCACACAGTATTGGAAGAAAGACAAAACATGGCAATTTTTAAAAAATAAATTTTACACAAGTAGTTCCAATTTCTTTATACACAGATACAGACACACATACACATACACACCACATGCAAAAGGAAACCATATTGTTTTGCTCTTTGCAGTGCAGGCCTGGGTTTCCAGTTGTAACGTGCTCCAAAGTACAGTAATTAAATCTGAATGATCACAGTAATAGTGTTGTTTTAAACCTAGGTCACTAATCATAACAGTATTCAATGACCAACATTACCTTGCAATTCTGAAATGTCTCTGATTCAACACTCTCATCTTTGTGTACAAATCCCAGTGTGTCCTTGTTCCTCCAGTCCTCTGTAACTTCCTTCAGGTCCCTGCATTTCTCCAATTCTGGCCAATAGATTATCAGTGACTTTCTTTGCTTCACAATTACTAGCTCTGCCCTTAATTGTCTAGGATCAAAACTCTCTACATCTCATCTCCCTCTACTCCTTTCGAATGCTTTCAAAAATCTATCAATTTGATCAACCATTTATCCAAGTATCCCCTCATGTTGCTCATTGGCTGCAAATGATCCTTTGATAATTTACAGCATTAATATTGATATACAAGTGTCAATTATTTTGTTACTTCATTTCTAACACTGGTAGAGTTCTACACATTCAGTGTGTAAGCATAACTGTGTACACTAATGCTGTAATACCACTGGAGTGTAGTATTATTTTACTTCCTTGTTTATTGCAACCAGTTAATTCAGGGATCACATCACCTTGGTCTCTGTGGCTCAGATGTTTCAGTAAGGAATTGAGAAACCTTGGTATCTTACAAAAAAAAATAACTAATACAGTTGGTTCTTTTTGCAAATAGAAGAAGAAGGTTAAAAGTTGTAATCTATCTATAAATAATTAAGCCAGAGAAGTGTAAAAACTGCAGTCTTTCATTGATTCTATTATGGTTATTAGATTGTATGCCCGCAAGAAAATGAATCATATATACAATGTGATAATAAATTTATTTTGAACTTTGAACTTTAAATAAATAAATAGTCAGGTGCCTTTTTCATATTAGCTGAATGCGGGCCTCTTTGACCAGGGCTTTCTTCTTAAGTATAAAAGAGCAAATTGCAGTTACTGGTCCGATCACTTTTTGGTTGTACAACGTGACGACATTTTATAGTTACATGACAAGACACTACCGGCAAGCAGCCAAGTAAGGCACTGAAACCCTCGAAAACACAATTTTCCTCGGCTTAGTTGACAGCTGGCTGCTAAAATCTTTGCATTTACATTGGATGTCATCCTCGCGTTTGCTCTGCACACAGCAACAGTGGACGGATAATGAAAGAAGCATCTGGCCTCAACCTGCAGTATGCAGAGGCAGTTCCAAGAGGAGACAACAGCTGAGTCACCATCACATTCATTAACTTCGCTAATTGTTTCACGCTGTGCTAAAGTCTGAATGGATCTGTTAGGGAGCAAAATCTTCCAAGTTTGCGATCGAACAAAAATACTCTTAGTAAACACGGTAACACATTGCGTCCCAATGCCCGCGAATATCGACTGACAGCGGGAAACCGGTTTACCAAAGAATTGCGTCTCGAACAACCATTCAAGTAGAAATCCATCGTTAAGAAAGGAAATAGTGGGTCAGCATCTCCCCATTTACCCCCTCTCCCCCCCCCCACTAGCCGGGCATTTTACGTTCCATTCCTAGCATCTTATTTTCTATATCAGCAAAACTTGCTGCATATAAGAATCGATTGAATTCTGGTTTCTGGGAAACAGGAGCCCCGTATCCTCTCCAGGTGGGCTCCCGCTCAAACCCGCTGAGGTGATAGGAGATCGGCCCATCCGCAGCCCGGACCCACCTGCAGGCGGATATGAGTTTACCTCGCTGCAGGGCATTAATAATAATTATAATCTCCTCCCCCCTCCCTGTAAAGTTTACGGGAGCGAGTGCACCGTCCAGCTCCGGGAACTGACCTGCTAGTCTTCGCTCCCTGACATTTTTCCACAATAAATCCCAAGCTTTGGCGGTGGAATCCTTCAGATGCTCGCTAAAAGACCTCCTCAGCGGGTGCCTTGCAGATTTCCGATGGGCCATGTCTTAATCAAAGATTTAACGCCCTTGCTACCAAGATGACAGCAACTCCATGAGATTTCCTGCGCTCCTTCTAAACTTTGCAACTCTTCGGCTCCTTAATTCACTGTCCGCCAGTGAGACGACAGACCCTCTGACAGCTGCCTGCGGTCCGTACACTTACACAGCTGCCAGTGACTCCAGGCATGACTTGGCGCTGCTGGGGCAATATGCTGCGCTGCCTGCCTGCCTTTCGGACGGCAAGGAGAGCCGGCCAGTGAGCCCCCAGCTGGACTCCGCGCTCCTTCTTCCCAGGCAGCACCGTGCCAGATGTGCTGACTTTCCCACTGACGCGAGCGATTACAGTCGCCGCTGGGAGAGGGCTGTGTCCTCTGCTGCAGCGCTCGCATGTCCCAGCAACAGATACACTCACTGACTCTGCATCTGCGGCTCAGCTCAACTCCATCTCCACAAACTTGCACTTCCTTCCAGTATTTTAATCTTGTCCTACAAAGCCCAAATCACGATTACTTACAATATAACAGATCAATGATTTAAAATTAATCTAGCAAAATATTTTTCAAGACGTAAAACCATCTTCTGTATCTGATGAAAAACAAAGGCATGATTGTTATTATTTCCCGCAGGATCTTAACTGATTTTATCTTTACCTGATAATAGATCCGATTTTAAATACATCGTAAGAAATTATGGAATAATTTGAAAATGACTTGGAGCTCATTTTTACATTAGCTGCATTTGTTGATCAATCAGCAATTTTCTTCTAAATAATGCAATTAGTAAATCAAATCTCTTATAAGACCAACACTATTTTGCTACTTAACTAAAAACGAGATACCTTATAAATGAAAAAGGAACATTTCAAAATTCACAATATGGCCACATTGTTGTTCAGTTTTTGGGGCTGGATGTTCTAACTTTGTGAAGATTTGAGTAATTATTTCCAAAAGAAGATATATCCCACAAAATGAAAATACCGCAGATACTGAAAGCATGCAATAAAAACTGAAAGTGCTGGAAATACTCAGCAGGTCTCACAGCCTCTGTGCAAAAATACATTCACCTCTGAAATGCAAAAGAGTAAATATTTCAGGTCAATGATCTTTGCCTCAGTGACTTTACAGGCCATTGATCTGTCTGATCTGTTGAGTCTGACCAGCATTTTCTCTTTTTTTTATTACAAAGGTAGATACCACTCCTTTTCAAGGTAGTGAAATGGTCAATAATCAAGTTCCAAGTCAACTAGACTTCACTTTTAAATAGAAACATAGCTGTGAGATCTTCCTTCAGTTATTCTTGCTCAAATAAGTACCAGTCTTAACAGGCAAGAGAAAATAAATCAAATTGGAAATCTCTAAACTTCGCACAATTCAGTTTTGCAGTTACATGTTGAAAAAAACTAATCGAAGAAATCACATGGAAATAGTAGCAATACACGTGACGCAGGAAAGTAGAAATTGGGAACTGACATACAACTTGAGGGAACTGTGCTGAAATTCCGGATTTATTCCTTCTGTTACTTTGCTGGGATTGAATCTTTGCCAGCATGATCAGTTACATTGCGGGCTGCTGCTTATCTCCACTTTGTACTTATCACAGCAGCAGAGTGCAGCAAGTGCAAATTCATTTAATCTTTCTCAGGGATTGTTTACCTTTCTCACCATAATAATTTTCATTTGGCACAGTGCAATGAAAATCCTATGTAAATTAGACTCAAAAGCCTTTTACAATGTCACAGGACTGCTCAATGCAATGTTAGATGTGCAAAGAAATAACAGGGATTCAGGCCTGCAGGAAAGGAGCAGGGAGAAAAAAAATGTTTGCAGCATTTATAGATCCATAAAAATCATCTAGATACACCTAGATACAAACAGCTGCAATATTATAAAAATCAACAACATTTGTAAGATATGTTATTACACCTACATAGAAAACAAGTCTCTAGTACTCAGTCTCTCCTCAAAGAACTTTAAAGATGAAAAAGCAAGATAAGAGGAAATAGTAAAAAAATTAGTTTGGTTAACATAAGAATATAAGTAACAGGAGCAGAGGTCAGTCAATCCTGTTCTGGTATTCAATTCCCACTATTACGTAATAACATTTCCCTTAATTCCTCTGGTGCACAGATGTTTATCAATGCCCACCATAAATATATGTGATCGCTGATATATATTGGTTGCAGAATTTCAAAGAAAGAAGTAATATCTCCTCTACCTTTAAATAGCTACTCCCTTAACTTGAGATTATGCCTCTCAATTTTAGACTCTCCAGCTAGAGACAAGGGACTCTTAGCTTTTATGTGAAAAGCCGTTTCAAAATCTCATATACTGTATTTTAATGTGATGACCTTTTATTTTTCTAAATTTCAACTTATACTAACTTATCTCTCCTCTATGGCCAAAATAGTTCTAGCTTATTTACACTACACTATCTTCAAGACACATATAGAAACTGAAGCTATTATACAGTACCCCAGGTGTGGTTTCATCAAAACCCCATGCAGATACAATTGCACTTTGTTATCCTTGCACCAAAGGCCAATATATGCCATTTAATTTTTAAGTAAGCACTTCTCCTACCTGCCTAATAACTGTGTTTCACACATATCACAACCTATATATTTTTAAAAATGTATTACTTTTCTGCTCTTAAATACATTTTTTTTCAATGTTCTTCCCATTAAGGTAAATAATCCTACATTTTCCACATTTTACATTTATTTCCCACTCCCATAAACTGTCCCCATTTCCTTCCAAATTCTTTGAAATCTCCTTGTAGATTAAGGGACTCCTGGATAGGTACATGGAGCTTAGAAAAATAGAGGGCTATGGGTAACCCTAGGTAATTTCTAAAGTACGTACATGCTCGGCACAGCATTGTGGGTCAAAGGGCCTATATTGTGCTGTAGGTTTTCTATGTTTTATTTTCTCACCAGTTTAGTATCATTAAAATATGGATACATCATACCTTTGTCATTAAACATATTGCTTGTCTGTAGCACCAAACAGTGGTTGTCTTACACTGAGTTCTGCTTCCACAATTCAGTCTGCTGAATTCAATGGATAAATTACATAGGCAGAATGCAAAGTGTTAATTTTACTATAAGGTGGGTTAAATGCTGCCAACTAGGAAGAATTTCCAGGTTCCCTTTTCACTTGATCTTTTAAAAATATTTTAAACACCTGAAACCCCAGTACTCAAAAAATTGTGAATGCTGGAAATATAAAATAAAAATGGAAAAACTGTAAATACTCAGCAGGTCAGGCAGCATTTTTGGAAAAAGAAATCGAGTTAAAATTTTAGGCCTGAAATATTGACACTATTTGTCTTTCCATAGATACTGACTATTTCCAGTGTATCCTATTTTTATTTTGAAAGCCCAAGCTCTGGGCATTCTGGTACCATAATATCAGTTTTCCCAAAATTAATCCATTTATTCCCACACTTTGTTTTCTGCCCTTTAAACGATTCTTCAGCTATTCAAAGGTATTAAACTCAGTCCAAAAGAGTCTCAACGATGCTGATTTTATGAATGGAGAAGTCAGTTGGTGAAGTTTTATGATGTTTCTCAGAATATGGATCCTAAATAACCAAAGGCAGGCTGAAGGAAGTACAGCTACTGAAGGAGCCAGAGCTGGAAGGTTTCAGAGATCTGTGAGAGATAGGGGATGGGAATTGATTGACAGAAGGACCACGGAGGGACAAAACCTTGTCGAGATGAAACACATGACAAACAGATCTTTCTTGAACAGATTGGAAGTTAAATTACGTCAGTACAAACAGACATACCTATGTATCTTCAACAGATACTACTGCCATGATGGCAATTTTTATGATGTAGTTTCCTTGGCTTCAGAAATAGCTGACCTAATAAATACTATTTAAATATATAGAACAGGACTCTTTATAAATCTTGACTAACTACTTATTGTGTATCATTCTCAAATCTGTTTTCTATTGAGGTCTAGACTTTATTTGATTCAATACTGTAGCGAAAAGCAAAAATAATTTTCTCTAACCACTTGTGTATTCAAGAAACACATTGACAAGCAGAAGAAAAAGAGAAAATTGGGGATTTGACTACATTCTTCATGGTGCCCCAAGGTTCAGAGATCAGGGTTACAGCTTTCAGCAATACTCATTGGGGACAACACAGACTTGAGAAGCAAGATTTTGTGTTTTCCCCCTAATATTTGCTTAATAAACCACAGAAAATTCTTTCTGCCCCTGCTACATAACAGACAATCATCACATTGAAAAAGGTCAAAAGTCAAACCAAGTCCCTGTCAAGGGACTATAACCATACTGAGAATTAGTATGAGTAATTAATCATACACATGCTGGCTATAGAACAACCCAATAATTGATCAATTATTATTTTTGCCAAACCCATTGGAAATGCCAGTTCTTAGATCCTGTGATCATTGGCCAGTATCATCCACATGGTTGAAATGCTGTCAGAACTTCTCAATTAAATAAACCCAAAGTAAATACATCTATTATTGTCCACAAATAGCATGTGGTAGGGAAATGCTTGACCTTATAATCTAGCAGATATAGTGGCCATTCTCCCAATGAAATTATTCTGTGATTATCTGGGAGTAAAATTTCAAGACATTTCCTGGCATCTCTGGCTGTCCTGTCATTCCTTTGATTGCTACATTTCCTGTAAATCTTTAACAAGGCTTATATCCTGACTGCCCCCACTTCTCCCAATGGGACCAAACAGATCTTTGCTCTTTTAAATTAGTTTGACCTGATTATCTAATTCCATTTTAAATTCATTTAATTTCCATACAATTGGGAAATATGTCAATGTTTTAAATTTATTTTTCCATTTACTTCCATCTACTCTGCTTCATCTCAGTGGATGGATGATCTGCGTAGAACTCTCCCTGGCAATCATGTACCAATGGGACTTCATGACTAGGTAGCTGAATATGTGATTTAAATGTGTAATCTTAGGAACCTTGGCCTTCAGCAGCAATGTACTGTTTCACTCTTCAGCCAAAATCATTGGTAGTATTTTTACTTTGGAGTAAACAAGTTGTAAACTCAACATCCCCTCTGGTTTATTGATCAAAGTTCTCATCCTAGTTGTTCAGTACAGTATTGTGGATGTGCAGCACTGTCAGGATTAATCTTTTGAATTTGTGTTATAATCAGGTTCTTCCTACCTGTTCATAACTACAGTATTTATGGAACCTTTATAATTCTATCTCACTCTCTACCATTCTGATGCACACTCTATCAATGCTCTTTTCCACCTCTGCTTCCTTTAGAGATTCATTCGAGCAATAATTTATTACTGGTAATATTATTCTGGGGCATGTAAAGTGCATGCGTGAAGATTGGGTGCACCATCCATGAGTAAAACACAGAGGAACAGATTCAATGATACCTTCAACATGGTTTACAAAATTATTTCCTGACAAAGAAACCTGCTAAAATACAGGTTTTATAGTGAATTAATCCCAATTATACACAAAAGTATATAAATTAAAGGGAATCAAAATAAAATTTAATAAGACTTAAAGAATAAGATGCAGCTAAAGCAGTCTCCATAAAGAATGCAATCTCCTTACTAGATAAACAAGAAACACAATCCTAAACATAAAATTCAGACGTAACATAACACTGCACACAGAGCTTGCCAGAGGTATCCATCCATAAGATTGTTTCTTGGTTCCATTTTCCGATGACAGTGTTTGTCTAAAGTAGCATTTAATTTGCAATGAATGTCCTCTACAGGGGCAGAAAATTGTTTAGATTCCACCTCTGACCACCCATCTCATCACTATTATATTCTGTGTGGTCTGCAGCCGTATCTTGCTTGGCATTTTAATGCTAATTGTCCAGTCTTTATCTAATAAAAGGACATATTTTAGGTCTTACTTGTGCTTAGAACTAACAAAACACAGTCTTACAGATTTTACTTCAAGGAAGAGAACCATATTTGTAAAATATCTCAGTGGAATTGTTCAATGTTCATTGCTTTAAAAAAAATCCCTCTCTTAGGAACGTACAATATGTACTTTTGTGAATTTTACTGGGATGCTCTAAAATATTAAAAGTGTTTTACTTTCAAGATTCAAAAAACTTTGGAATGTAATGCAATTTTAATTTGGAATGTTTAAATATTACAGCAGGTACTGTATGGGTAACAATACACTAAGAGGTGGCAGTGTTTTATAAGATGCCTGAAAATACCTGAATCAGGTTTATTATCACATGACATACAGGATGTCATGAAATTTGTTGCTTTGTGGCAGTAGAAGGCCATATAAAATGAGGATCGTTGCAGTAATTTAAGATAGATAGATATTTTATTTATCCCAAAGGAAATTACAGTGTCACAGTAGCATTACAAGTGCACAGATTATGCAAACATACAGATATTAGAAGAGAAGTAAGAAAGAATTAAAAAAAAGTTACCTCAAACAGTCTAACAGGAGGGGGTCATCGGTTCCCTGGCTGTAAGTTGACTCATTACAGAGACTAATGGCCGAGGGTAAGAATGACCTTGTATGGTGCTCTTTGGAGCAGCCCTGTTGTCTTAGTTTATTACTAAAAGTGCTCCTGTATTCAGCCAAGGTGGCATGCAGAGGGTGAGAAACTTTATCCAGAAAGAGTTAAAGAGTTTTTAAGAGATAAAATCCAAAGAACTCTATTAATGCTTTATGAATAAGTCGAACTGATGTGTAAGTTAGTCATCATGGTCAACACATAATGAAGGTAAAGCACAATAGGCTGCATTCCTAAGTAGCACATAAAACTGTCACTCTTGCAATCAATTAAATATAGATTCAGAAATAAATATTATAACCTAGGATCTATTATTTTGCCTGCTTCACTGACAAAGAATTTTCTGCTTGATTACGCTTCAGAATAATTCTCCTGTTCCTTGACATTTTGCATTATTTTGGGAAAGGGAGTCAAGAAATAGTTGGAAACATCCTTGCTCTCAGCTAACTTTGAAAAGGCACATTTCATTCAGACATTTGGTAATGCTTGGATAGGGTTTGCTGTATATACTGTGTAATATCAGTATGTAACTATTAGCAGCTAGCGGTTATTGAGCCCTTATCATTAAGGCCAATAGCAAAAAACTTCGATAATTATTGTTCTTGTAAAACACTTCAAGGCCGACCAAAATACATTCTAAGAAGAATATTTATGTATTAGAAAGAAATTGCTTCCTTGCAAAGACCCAAAATAGACTTTTGTTTCACATTCTGAATCTTACACTCAATACAATATATTGTTATTTCTAATATTTCTAATTGGAGTTCATGTTTTATATTGACAGCACTTTCCGCATATCTATGAATTATACAAGAACTTTTCTTGCACAATTCAGTTATTTGTAGGAAAGACCTCTGCTGCAATAAGCAAAATATAAAATGCAAACAGTCCTGCTTTTGCCGATTTATATACAATAAATCTAGTAGAATGAAAATAATAACATGCCAATGTTCGTCCATGTGGTTTTCTGGTGGACACTGGATGCGTTCCAAATGTGGTGCATAATAAATTAATGAAATATTTGGCTACTTCAATTATTCAGCACTATGTTTTGAGTGCAGAATGGAATATTAGACATGATGCAGCATTTGGAAGGCAGATTCACAGAAATCCTTGGAGTTCCAATGTTCTCTAAACATTTAAAGACCAATTCTAGCCAATTAAGCCTAGGCTGGTTTACTCATTATCTAACAGAGAAATACATTGCCTGTTTTATATCACAATCAATATCAATTAGTTATTTGAAAACAAGATAAATAAGACAATTTATAAATCCAACTGAATTAAAGGAAGTTAATAATTGTTGGCTTATTGTGCCCTTTCTAGTCAGAGTCCATTCTCAACTTCAGAATGTGTCACATTCTGTAAATCAATACTTTTACCCCTCTGCTTCAGGTGAATTGATACAGGAAAACAGCAGTGTGCTCAGAAGTTAGGTAAATATATCTTGTAATTGTTCTAATAATGGATGTGTTTTAGCTTTAACTACACAATTTCTGAGTTGCCAAGCCAATTTGATAATCACAAGTCAAATAGTAGAAAAGAGCAAGCTGGAGTAAGAATGTTAAGAGGATGGAAAATGTTTAGACATAGCAAGGAACACCCTAGGAAAATGCATTTAAATCATTTTTAAAAAAGTTTTGTTTGATATTGTTCCTGTGAAGTGCCTTGCGATATTTTTGCATGTCAAGGTTACTGCTATTAGTTTTGGGCTGCCGGATTATGAGGTAAAAGTATATTCTTTTCCTGTCAGGCTCAGGTACATTTTTAAAGCACATTTCCAACATAGGATTGCATTTAGCATTACAATGGCATTGAAACTGTCAATGTTTGCTGTCATTACTTTGTGAAGCTGTCAGCAACTTCCAAATCTTATACATCTGCAGCAAAGTGTGGAAATTCAGTAGTTGCTGTAGATTTTTATTTGCTTTTTAGCAAGATGTGGTGTTTTTCAGTTTCCTCCAGACACAAGTAGATTGAGAGGATGTTTGAAAGTTAAAATTCTCTTAAAATGCTATGTGTTATTGCATGTGTTTTAAAATATTTTATTTCTAATGGGGTAAAATTCCTCAGGTCTTCTTCATTTTTATTTTGTAAAGGGCTTCCTGAAAATTTCAGCAGCTACAATGTAGAACAAATCATAGTAGGAAATAACAATAGGAAGAACATCAAACATCAGTCACATAGACCCAGTATTCAAAAATCCCCTCCTGAAAAACTTTTGTATCTTTACTTTGATCCCTCCTCACTTTTAGACTCTCCTTATAAAACACCAAAGATGAAGCATAAATATTAATATACACTGTATCTTTGTATTCCACTGACTTACTGCCCATGGATCTGCAGACTCATGATGCTGGCCATTATTACTTGGAGTGTTGGTAAACATCACAAGTCCCTCCAGTTCTATGAGTCCTGCTTGCCTTGAAAGGGATTACTTTTGATGTTTTGCGCCGGCAAGTAATAAAATATTGCCAGAGCTGAGGTCAGGGAAGGGAACATCATGCTCAGGAAGGTGGGTAGATTAATGATTGAAACTGGAGTTCAGAGAGCTTACTTGTGTCAAGCTGCAGCATACAATATCAGCTGAAACCTACATTGAAGAAGTAATATCCTTGGAGGAATATCCAGCACTACAGCCTTAGAGTAATCGTCACTGATGCTAGTGGTAGCCACATTTTACTGTTACCTGTGAGAAGCCCTTGCTCGTACTGCAAATAGCAAGATGTTAATGTACTCCAAAGAAGTTAAATTCATTAAAGACTTACTGAAGAAAAAAGAGAGCAACACGGTGTAATAAAAAATGGAAAGCAGTTCTTCCTCCTTTTTCGTAAGAATTCTTACGGAAATGTTAAGAAATTTCACCCAGTACTTATCACCTGCGTCCTCATTTGATTTGAATATTTATTCAGTTAATTTCCTTGTCACCTGCAATTATTTCTTTATATATTCTCTTTTTTTTCTGAAGGGGGAGAATATGATTTTTGCCTCAGAGTAAGTGTAACAATACTTTGTGCACTTAGGAGAATTATGAGCATCTTTTGTTTTCTTTTGTGTATATCAGACTATATATTCACTACAAATGTATACGAGTGATACTTTAATAATTTGTTCTAAACAAGTTAACAATCTAGTTAAATCAGTATATTATTGGAAATCAAAGCACGTGAGAGGTTGACAATAATTCTGAGAACAATTTCTGTAGAACTGTAATTTGAAATTTAAAAACGCAAACACGAGGAAATCTGCAGATGCTGGAATTTCAAGCAACACACATAAAAGTTGCTGGTGAACGCAGCAAGCCAGGCAGCATCTCCAGGAAGAGGTACAGTCGACGTTTCGGGCCAAGACCCATAAATTTGGATTTCAATGATGTGATATTATAGTATTCAAAACTGAAATGCAGGAGGATGCTCTTTAAATTGGTGCAAGTATATTTACCCACCACTTTTCTCCACACCATTCCTCTATGCCTCAATGACTACCAACCAGTAGCACTCACATCTACGGTGTTGAAATGCTTTGAGAGGTTGGTCATGGCGAGAATCAACACCTGTCTCGGGAGAACCTGCAACCACTGCAGTCTGCCTACTGCCACAATAGGTCTACGGCAGACGTGATCTCAATGGCTCTCCACGCAGCCTTGGATCACCTTTGTCAGGATGCTGTTTGTTGACTTTTGCTCAGCATTTAACACCATCACTCCTACAGTCCTGATCGAACCTCTGCAACTGGATCCTCAACTTCCTAAGCAGAAGACCACAATCTGTGCGGATTGGAAAGAACATCGTCACCTTGCTGACAACTAACGCTGCCACTCCACAGGGATGTATGCTTAGCCTACTGCTCCACTCTCTCTGCACCCATGACTGTGTGGCCAGGTATGCTTATACATCATGTATAAATCTGCTGATGATACAACCATTGTAGGCAGAATTTCAGATGGTGATAAAAGGGCGTACAGGAGTGAAATATACCAGTTAGTTGAGTGTGTCACTGCAACAACCTTGCACTCAATGTCAGCAAGACCAAAGAGCTGATTGTAGGCTTCAGGAACGTTAAGATCAATCACAAACAAGAGAAAATCTGCAGATGCTCCAAATCCAAGAAACACACAGAAAATGCTGGAGGAACTCAGCAGGCCGGGCAGCATCTATGGAAAAGAGTACAGTTGACATTTTGAGCTGAGGCCCTTCATCAGGACTGAAAAGATGAGGAGTCGGAGTAAGAAAGTGGGGGGAGGGGAGGAAGAACCACAAGGTGATAGGTGAAACCAGAAGTGGGAAGGAAAGGGGTGAAGTAAAGAGCTGGGAAGTTGATTGGTGAAAGAAATAAAGTGCTGGAGAATTGGGAATCTGATAGGAATCTGAAGGCCATGGAAGAAAGAAAAGGGGGAGGAGCACCAGAAAGAGGTGATAGGCAGGTAAGGAGATAAGGTGAGAGAGGAAAATGGGTATGGGGAATGCTAAGGGGTGGGTGGCATAATGGAAGTTTGAGAAATCGATGTTTATGCCATCAGTTTGGAGGCTACTCAGATGGGATATAAGGTGTTGCTCCTCCAACCTGAGTATGGCTTCTTTGCGACAGTAGAGGAGGCTGTGGATTGACATGTGGGAATGGGAGTGGGAAGTGGAATTAAAATTCGTGGCCACTGGGAGATCCTGGTTTTTCTGGGGTAGGTGCTCGGCGAAGTGGTATCCCAATCTGTGTCAGGTCTCACCGACACTGGGAGACCACGCTGGCAGCACTGTATACAGTAGGTGACCCTAACAGACTCACAAGTGAAATGCTGCTTCACCTAGAAGGACTGTTTGGGGCCCTGAATGGTAGTGAAGGAGAAGGTATAGGGACAGGTGTACACTTGTTCTGCTTGCAAGGAAACAAACCAATCCTCATGGAGGGATCAGAAGTAGAGAAAGTGAGCAATTTGAAGTTCCTGGGTGTCAGTATCTCTGAGGGCCTAACCCGGTTGCAACATACTGATGCAGCTATAAAGAAGGCAAGACAGTGGCTATATTTCATTTGGAGTTTGAGGAGGTTGGTTTGTCAACTAAAAGATTTGAAAACTTCTACAAATGAACCATGGAGAGCATTCTGACTGGCTGCATTACTGTCTGGTATGAGGGGGCTACTGCACAAGATCGAAATAAGTTGTAGAAACTTGTAAAATTAGTCAGCTCTATCACGTGTACCAGCCTCTGAGTATCCAAGACATCTTCAAAGAGTGGCGCTTTAGGAAGGTGGCGTCCTTCATTCAGCATTCCCACCGCCCAGGACATACTCTCTTCACACTGTTACCGTTGGGAAGGCTCACACTCAGTGATTCAGGAACAGGTTTTCCCCTTCTGCTATCCGATTTCTAAATGAGCATTGAACCAATGGACACGACCTCACTACTCTTTTATTTCTGTTATTTTGCATTACTTATTTTAACTTAATGATTTAATAGACATATATACTTAACACAGTTTTTTTGTTTTCTCTATTTTTATTTATCATGTATTTGATTGTACTGCTGCAGTAAAGTTAGCAAATTTCACAACATATTTGGTGATATTAAATCTGATTCTGATTCTGATTTCTGACATAGGGATGGAGACAGTACTCGGTAAGTTACCACGGAGTCTGATGTATACTAGTATCCTTGTGGGAACATCAGTACATCATCCTTCCCCACTAAATCACAAGCTGAAACAAGTCCCTTCCCTAAACAATCTGTAAAAAATGTTTTCAGAGTTACCAGTTGCTGTCTCCTGTATCCTAGCATTTCTAATTGCGAATTCCTTTTTCGCCCTTTTAAAGCTCATCTCCATGGCCGAAGCAATAGAAAGATAGAGCAGAAATATTTCTAATAGAATTTTAAATACATAATTCCTCACATAGTATTTTGAGAAGGTCTTTGAAATATGAGTGCAGAAAGAGAAGTTACTGGCAGGGAATGCTGTACTACTGGGAACAGCAATACTATATGCTTTGAAAGTGCAATCCATTTCCCTGCAGAGGGTAAAATCATTGTTAGTCAGTGGAAACCAATGACCTCTTTAAAGTGATGTTAAGGACTATTCAGCTAATCATAGATTTGAGAATTCTAATATATTTTACATCCTATTTTTAGATTGCATTACAAAACCTAATTACCTGAGAGGAATCCTTAACCACACTGAATAAGTGAACAAATATCAGGTAATCTACAAACTAAAATGAAACTCACCCATTCATGCAATACTAAAAAGTGGTTCTGCAATTTTTGGAGCAAATCAGGATTAATTCAAACCAAGCAATCAATATGGGTAGTTGCCAAGTTATCATAGAAAAGTTGTAACTTCAGTGAATACTAAAAAAGTTGATTGGAGAGAATTAATAGCTGAATAGAATGGAGATAACAATGGACTGTTCAATGTCAATATTAAATTTCATCATAACCATTTTCTTTAGTCTTTAAATTCAGATCATGGAGCTATGTTTCTATATGCTAGAATAGTTTTACACAAATGACGAAAGACCATAAGTCGTAGGAACAGAATTAGACCATTTGGTCCGTCAAGTCTGCTTTGCTATTCCATCATGGCTGATCTCTCTCAACCCCATTATTCTACCTTCTCCCCATAACCTTTGACAACCTTACTAATCAACAAATCTATCAACCTCTGCTTTAAATATACCAAATGACTTGACCTCCACAGCCATCTGTAGTAATGAATTCTATAGACTCACCACCCTCTGGCTAAAGAAATTCCTCCCTCATCTCTGTTCTAAAGGGATGTCCTTCTATTCTAAGGCTGTGTCCTCCGGTCCTAGACTTCCCCACTATAGCAAACATCCTCCTTATATCCACACTACATAGGCTTTTCAAAATTCAATAGGTTTCGATAAGATCTCCCTCATTCTTTTAAAATCCAGCTAGCACAGGCCCAGGACCATTAAATACTCGTCATACATTAACCCTTTCATTCCCAGGATCATTCTCGTGAACCTCCTCTGGACCTTCTCCAATGCCAGCACATCCTTTCTTAGATAAGGTCCCCAAAACTGCTCTCCAATACTCCAAGTGTGGTCTAATCAATGCCTTATAAAACCTCAGCATTACATCCTTGCTTTTATATTCTCATCCTCTCGAAATGAATGATAGCATTGCATTCCCTTCCTTACTACCATCTCAACCTGCAAGATAACATAGGGAATCCTGTATGAGGAATCCTAAATCCCTCTCCACCTCTAATTTCTGAATTTTCTCCCCGTTTAGAACCTAATCTACACCCTTGTTCCTTCCACCAAAGTGAATGACCGTACACTTCCCTATAGTGTATTCCATCTGGAACTTCTTTGCCCATTCTCCTAATCTGTCCAAGTCCTTCTGCAGACTCCCTGCTTTTTCAACAGCACCTGCCTCTCCACCTATTTTTGTATTGTCCACAAATGTGGCCATCATTCTGTAATCTAGATCATTGACACAGAAAATTGTGAAAATCTGAGGATCAGAATCAAAATTATATCATTGGTATGTCATGAAATTTGCAGCAGCAGTACACTGCAATACTTAAGAATAAAAAAGCTATAAATTACAATAAGAAATATTTTTTAAAAATTAAATTAGGTAAGTAGTGCAAAAAGAGAGAAAAACGTTATTGAGGTAGTGTACGTAGGTTCACTTTCCATTCAGAAATCTGATGGTGGTGAGGAAGAAGCTACTCCTAATGCAGTGAGTGTATATCTTCAAGCTCTTGTACTTCCTCCTTGATGGTAACAATGAGAAACGGGCATGATGGTGTTGAACGTTGAGCTGAAAACAACAAACAGCAGCTTGACATAGGTATTGCTATTATCCAGGTAATCCAAGGCCAAGTGGAGGGTCAGTGAGACTACATCTGCTGTAGTCCTATTGTGGGAATAGGCAAATTGCAATGGATCCAGGTCCATGTGTCGGCAAGAGTTGATTATGGCCATGACCAACCTCTCAAAGCACTTTATCACAAAAGATGTGAGTGCAACACCATGTAATTTTATACTGATTTGGCCATTTCGCATTAATCTCTTACAATCGTTTAAAATGGATATGAGACATCTGATAAATGTACATGAAGCAATCAATAGTTCTTCTGGGCTTCCTCAGCTAAATTCAATACTATTCAGCTAATCAGATGTGGCCTTGATCTATTTAGGATTCACCAATGCTTAATACAGCTTGCACAGCTCCCAAGGACAAATATATCTCCCAGTTCCAGCCTGTAATGTTTTGTAAAGTCTCTTATTTTGTGTTCCAAGATACTAAATTTAAAAATCATTAAAGTGCAAGTGGTATCCAAACTCCCAAGGAACTGAGTCTGTTTCCCACCATTCCTACACTGAAACATATTATATGGCACCAATGTGACAAGTGTTCTGAAATTCAAGTATTTCAAGTTGGTAAACTTTCTGTGAAGCTAAGATGGATGCTGTTGATCATCTAAGTACTAAAACTAAAACCTAAGAGCCATTTACAGGTGTATTGTTTAAGCACATAGTCACGTAATTGTCCAGTTAAACATAGAAATCCCACACAAAACCCTTGCTATAAGAAAGGGGTTCCCAACCTTTTTATGCCACAGAGCCTTACCATTAACTGAGGGGGTCCATGGACCCCTTGTTGGGAACTTTTGCTTTAAGTTAACTATCAGTTCCAGGAAATCCTGCATAAATTATTGATAATCTGATGTTCAGCAGATGATTTCACTACAAGGCCATGGATCAACTTGTGAGAAAGTGAAAATGACTTACCATGTGGAACTTGGGTAATTATCAGATGGCACATTGTTTGTGGATCTGCATAACATTCGTACACTCAGTTCAGCCTAATAGCACAGGCTGTTAAGATAAAGATCTAGCATGGAGATCCCTGGTATCGTATACATGATTGATTGTCTATCGTATCTGGCAATTGTTTACACAATGTACCGCTGAAGTGGTAAATCTATATTCTGGTGAGCAGATATAAACATAAAGCAAGTAAAATGTGCTGCCGCACTGCAAAACAATATACATTGTGCTTCTAACTTTTATGTAAAACTTTAAGAAATGATGGAGATCACATTATGACCATGTATATTCTATATAGGCTTTCAGGTGAATGTGGCTAAACCTTGACATGCATTAGCTTTGATGGAATGAAACAGTTAGGTTATGATGTGCGTTTGATTAACATTACTGGATTGAGAAGTACAATATCATCCTCAAAGCCATAGAAACTAAATTTTGGCCAGGTTTAATTTGTTACTTTGAATTAGAAGAGTTGGGTAAAAAAGAGAGAAATTAAGCCTAATTAACAACATTTACCTCTAGTGACAAGTAACCTAGTGAAGAGCACAGAACAGAAAAAAAATAAGTTCCAGAAAATCTAAATGTTCTTCACTGGTTGGAAAACAATCAACAGTAAGAGACCTGGATGATTTTCCACTTCAGTCAGAGCATGACAAGCTGAGATCAGTCGTAGCCCAAACTGGATATGGATATTTACGGCTCACCTTCTAACTCAGAAATCAAGTACATGAATTTCCTTTTAAAATCTTTGCAGTTTCACCTCCTGTATATTTGAACTCCTAAATTATTATATGATGAAAATGTTTCATTTGGTCCCCTAAGCCATGACTTACAGATTCTAGTTGTGGCATGGAGTCTCAGTCTGCATGTTTTTCATGCTTTAATTTGCTTTAATAAGTTGTATGCAGTACTCAGATTTCTTTTTGCAGAGTTCAAGATTGTTATCTTGTTTTTTCCTTAACTGACTTAACCTTTTGTAGCCTCAATTAGTTGCCATCTTAGAGCTTGACATTTGATGGTCAGACCAACAAGCTTGCCTTTGTTGTACTTGATGGGCCAACAAAGCAATGACTTCATAATTAGCTTTACCATTAACTCAGGGGTTTGAAGAAGTTTAGCTGGCACTGTCCCTTTGACCTAAGCCTTTTTCACTTATAGCTGAGTTGGATAAGTACATGTAGAACAATAAGAGGACAAGTACCTGTAGTCTAAGCAGTGCATTCTTCACAGTTTCAAACAATATGTCCATTGCACAATTTGGGCCTTACTAAACATTTGATATTATAAAACAATCGTATGAAATGTCCACAAATTAAGTCAGGAATGAGTCCAGAAAGGTGGACAATAACAATAAATATTGTTCCAAATGTAGCAATGTTTCTAAAGAGAGTGGTGTTTAAATCAAACTCAGTACAGTTTAAATAACCCAGCACTTTACTCAGTAGCTCAGTCTAATACCTGTTGTTAGCAAAAGTCATTGCAACTTGCTTTTGAGTGTATTGAAGCAGTGGAATTGAATTTGGGAATTAAAGTAGAACAAAGAGCTACTACTTTGCCATCTTTAATGTGATTGAAGGCAACATAGTAGTTACATATGTTTCATATTATTGTAATTTAGGAACAATGCCTATCATCTCTCATGTTTGGATAGATGATTATATTGAGATTTGAATTGTCCCTTTAACGTTTCTCCAAATGTGATTGCGTAGAATATTTTACTCCTTCCTTCAAGAAAAATCCCGAATCCCTTAATATGTTTGATACATTGGCAATATGGCTGGGATGTTTTTGAAAGGGGTTCTACCACCAAATTGTCTATTTCAGTCAATTGGCACCTTTGGTCTATGAAACAAATAGCATCGGATGGCTATTTCTACTAGAAGCTGCACTGAACCGGACAGTGAATGGTGTGCTGAAATAATGGTCCATGGACTTTGTTTACATTATCCAGATGTATCCAGATGTGCATTTAAAGTTATTTGTCAGTGGGTTTTGTCCAGGCTGCAGAATCCTAACATGACAGGCCTGGCACCTGGCCCATTCATCAACTTGGCTTGAAACTACTAATTTGAATATGAATCTGAAATATCAGTCCTATCCACACCGAAGACATGTATTTGACACACAAAATGCTAGAAGAACTCAGCAGATCAGATAGCATCTATGGAAAGGAATAAAAGTCCATGTTTTGGCCCAAGACCCTTCATCAGGACTGATTTCCAGCAGCTGTTGAATCTCTTATGTTTATGAATTTGTTACAGTTTCAATACAGCTTTCCACTGCTCATTTTTATATTAGTAATCCTCAGATTTAGTCTTTTGTCTGTATGGATATTTCAAAATACACTGGGCCTTCTATGAAAATCTGAAAAATACTTATCCAAGACAAAATACATTCATGTAAAATCAAACAGGGGTGGGACATGAACACATAAATGGCAGGACACCAAGGAATGTTGATGAACAAAGACATCTTTATGTTCAAATCCATAGTTTCCTGAAAGTAGAAGCCTGAGGTGTTAAGGTGGTGAAGAAGGTCTATGACATACTTGTCTTCAAAGGTCAGGTCATGGAATGTATAAGTTGGGAGGTTATAATGCAACCTTACAAAACGCTGGTTAGACTGCACCTTAATTATTGTACACAGCTCTTGTTAAACGAAGGATGTTGTTATGTTGAAGTGAATGCAAAGGAGGTTCGCCAGGATGTTGCCTGGATTGGGAGACTTTAGAAATGTAGAGTTTTAGGAACAGATTCTAGACCACTGCCATCAGATTTTAGAATGAAAATGAACTCATGAACACTACAACGCTACTTCTCTTTTGCACTATTTATTTTTTCTATTGTATCTTATAACAATGCACTGCGACCACAACAATAAATTTCATGATTAATGTTAGTGATGACAAACCTGATTCTGACTCTGAGAAAGAGTTGATAGGATCTTTTAGGTGCATCAAAAACAAGATAGTATTTTTTAAGGTGAGAGGAAGGTGTATTAAAGTAGATATGAGGGGAAAGGTTATTTTACACAGAGTGGTTAATATCTGGAATGTGCTGCCAAGGAAAGTGGTACAATCACCATCTTTGAGTCATTTAGATAAACAGTTGAATGAACAAGGCATAGAAGGATATGGATCTATTGCAGGCAAATGATTAGTGTAGATGGGCATAAAGGTCAGCATGAGCATGATGTGCTGAAAGACCCATTTCTATACCAGACATTCCTATCATGCTATCAAACTAAGGAATATTTCTGTATTCCACACAATTTGTAAACTGCTGTGCATTCTATATCCAGGATAATCCTTTCCCATGTTTGTCCGACATAACCTCATACTTAAGAATTTGGCCATGCAGACCTGTAGCCATTGGCATATTGTATATCAAGATCCAACTTCTGGGATTTTCAATGATGTATGATAGGTAATTGGATGCAATTTATGGTACTGCAGAGGGAGGCCTTCATGACCTGCCATTACTTTTGCAGGCCAGGTCTGAGCAGGTTTCAGGTCATTAAGTCTAAAAGAGGAAGCTAATAATAATTATATGCCTACTCAGCTCTCTTCTGGACTCTTCACACTATCAGCTCACGTCACCTGACCCACCACCCCATCCAGTGCCCACTCATCCTTCATATCTCCATGATCTACCTCTGAGCTTGACCATCCACCCAGGCAGGATCCCTGCCAGATGAACCTCATTCTAACTGCAGTTCTCCATCTCTCCCCAACAACCGATCCTCAGGCTACCGCACCATTGTTTTAAACCTCTGCTGATCTCCCAATAAGCCCCTATCAATCTCCTCCAGCTGGACCTCCACACAATTCTAGGGCCTCATTTCTACAAGACTCTCAGCCTTCTACCAACAAGCTTCAGACCCAGCCTGTTGTGTATTTAATATTTCAGTGATATATGACTAATATTATAAATGTATTATTTGATTAAGCATTATTGTTCCTTTAAATAATTCATTACAGGCTATATGTAAAAATAAGTGAATTGTATATGTCATAATACTACTATGTGATACGTATGCATCTTGCATACATGAACTACAACTTACATGTCTTGGGCTCCCATCTGTTTCTCAAATTAGATTTATGTTTTAGAGTTACAAAACACAACAGTAGTGATGAGCTATTTTTAAAATGAACCTGAGATGACTACCTACTAGTTGAAGCACAGCAAGACGTTTGAGTTTTTAAAAAAAGTGTAGTGAGAAACGGTAGAGTAAAAAAAGAGAAGCACATTTATTTTTCTTCAGAGCAGCATGTCTTCTTTGAAAAAGGAAAGCCAAGTTATAAAAAAGGCAGAAAGTAGAAGAATTCACATGTTCATAAATAGTAAGTAGTGGGTGATCATAATCATAAAAAAGAGCAGAAACGGCTAGCTACATCAAATAGATTGCCACGTTTGATTACACAACAGATAACTGAATTTTGTATACTGAATGGATTGAGCAGTATTTTGAAGCAAATTAAATAGCCAATGAAAGGTCAGTATCAGTCTTGCTGAGTGCTTTGAATTTAAAGGCATACAGTCTGCTTAAATGTTTAACTGCTCCAACCGAACCGGCCGAATGAGCTTTACATATTTTGTGAAAAAAAAAGCAGGAACATTTAGAACCAAAACCATTGTTTGTTGCAGAACAATTTAGGTGAAATAAGTGAAGGGAACATCATCAGTTTGGTAATGGCTTAATGATTCACTGAGAGATTGTTTAGTTTGTGGCATTATACAAGAAAACCTTTTAAACAGCTTCTAACTGAAGCACAACTTACATTTAAAAGAGCACTTGAAATTGCTGTACCAATGGAAACAACAGAGACATAGTTGATTGCAGTCAGGAATGAAAGTGAGCATGAAAATAATTGCAATGTCTAAATAGAAGCGTGCCTAGACAAACAAATTGTGTTACCATTTAGCAGGGGCTCACATAGACCAGACAAATGAAAGTTTAAAGGTGAAACCTGTAGAAAATGTAACAAAATAGGACACATACAAAGAGCATGTCAGGCAGATGAACATAAGTGGATTGCACAAGGAAGAGAAAAAGCTGAACAGTCAAGTTGCAGTTTCAAAAAGAGCACTAATCTGCATGTTGTTGATGAAAAATCTGATAATGGTGAGAGTGACACAGGACTGAGTAGCTTTGAGATTTACATTGTGAAGACAATAGAAAAGCAATATGTCTTACACCAGAAGTGAAGGCAAATTAATTAAAATGGAATTGGACACTGGCCTGGCTGTTTCAGTCATTCCACAGAATGAGTTTGAAAGGTATTTCAAAGGTACTGAACTGAAGCTTACAAATATCCAAATAAGAACTTGTACTGAAGAAAAGATAACCCTGTGGGAATGACATTTGTAACAGTGAAATACAACAAACAACAAGCCACATTGGGTTTGTTAGTAGTGAAAACAGGAGGGCCAGCATTGTGGGGTAGTAATTGGCTGAGACAACTGCAACTTGATTGGAGATGAATCCACTATTTGCATGTCACATCCCCTTTGAAAGAATCAATTGAAAGCGAATTAAGAAAGGTATTGGATGATGCCACAACTGTCTCCATGTTGTACAGCATGAACCGTTGCCCAACAGAGAGCAAACAGGTGCTGGTACCAAACTCTGTGCCTCTGGTTGAAAAGCATATTAGACACAGGAAGAACCATACTGCTCAAAGGAATCTTGAAAGTGACAAAAGCAGTGGTTCGACTACAGCAGTTTTTGTAGGCAGCAGTTCCGAGAAAGCTTCTGATATGTTAATCAGGCAGTTACTTATGAAATGTGGCTTGGCTTTAACTGAAAGGAAGTTCGAGGAGCTTCAGGAAAGTTGCAAGCACTCGGTTTTTGTGAGTAAAAATAATCAGAATCTACTCTGCTTGCATTAAGGTTATTGCAAGAACTTCAAGTGAGAGCCAAAAAGCTGGTTATAAAAGTAGTTGTAAAGACCAAAGCCCAGCTAGATGAATGGAAGTTCACAAAGAATAGGGTTAATGGAGATACACAAACAGAGGATTTGTCAGATCAATTTGTATATGAGGTAACCAAATGGAGAGATCAGATCATAAGGGGTTATGATCTAATTAATAAGAGAATACTCCAGTGAACTGAATGTACCTTCCCAAGATCAAGATGCATATCCTACAAAGAAGAAAAAGAAAGACAAGAAATTCAGGAGAGAAGAGATAGAGTGAAAGAATATGAGTGAAAAAGAGAAAGGTGAGAAAGATAGACGAATGTGGAAAAAAAGAAAGAAAAAGAGTAGGATAAGAGAGAGAAGTCGGGACCGGTAGAGAAGCAAGGATCAAAGGAGATCCGGAGAGAACGGCTGAGAAAAAGAGAAGAAAGGTGTCCAGTGTTGTCAGAACCACTTCCTGCAGTCCCAGAGTCATCTCCTACTATCACCCCTGATAAGGTCCCAGAATCTGAAATTGCTTCACAGCTACAAGTCTCACCTGCCAAGAAGAGTGATCCCCCTTGTCAGGAAAGACAATACCACACAAGAGTAAGAAATCCTTCACTGTGATTAAATCATTAGGCCTGAATGGGCCATTTAAAAATTTATGCTGTGGATGTCCATACATAGTAGTTGTACTACATAATATACTGTGTATATAGTTAAGATGCATTCTATATTGAATTGGAGTTTATAGCTAAGCGAGAGGAGTGTTGTGTATTTAATATTTCAGTAGAATTTGAGTAATATTATAAATATATTGTTTGACTGAACATTCTTTTTTGTTTAAATAATTCATTACGGGTTATAATAAGTGAATTGCATATGCATACCTCACTTAAAGTAAATACGAACTAAGACTCACGTCTCTTGGGCTCCCATCTTTTTCTTACAATTAGATTTATGTTTTAGAGTTACAAAACAAAATACAGCCTATCATAATTTCCTATGAGTATTCCCAAACAGTAAAATGGATGATGGAAAAAGTTTGGTCGTGCCTCATGCACCAATGAATACTACTGAAGTGGGCCCATCATCAAACTGTTTATTGGCTTGCTCTGCAGGGGACCATTAATGTGAACAAATAAGAATTACTTGACTATTTGGCAAATGTTCCTGAAATGTGAAAGAATTTACTTTTTCTACCATTTTAGCAGAAATAGTGATTTTCTATAAAATAGTAGAGTGAAGAACTTTAGGGCAAATATTTACACATTTACATCCTGAGGCATAATCCCAGATTCAATGGATAAAAGTAAAATTTAGAGACAAAGCTGTTACAAAGTGATTGTCACAATATCAACTCACCAGTAATTGGTAACCAAAGATCCAAAACATCAAGGGAAGTAATTTCACACTACAGGAAATCATTCAGATCTATTAGAGTCAAGCGTTGGTCAGTTAAAGAATGTTAATACTCTTCTACCCATACTGAAAAGAGAGTTTTTTTTCATTTCTGCAACAAAAAGCAAGCAAACCTAATTACACTTGTAAGAACTCAGCCTTTATTGCATTTTACAAACTATTCACCATGAAATCCTCAGAATCAGGATATCTTGGCATCTTGGACCCAGACATTATGTACTCAAACTTCAAAAGAACAAGTCAAAGTAGTAATGCAATTTGATTGAAGTATTAAGCATAATATTGCCAGAAGAAACATAGTTTCTACAGTCCCTACTTTGAATAAGAGGTTGCAGTTGTGCCCAGGGCCATTGCCAGGAGGATGATCATGGACAGGTTGGGAGTGACAGTCAGTCTTAGAAAATATTTTAATTTCCTGAGCCTTATTTAAACCAGATAGGGAAGTTTAACTTCCGGTTTGAGGTTCAGTGGGAAAATGATCACCTTTGTTTAAATGATACACACAAAATACTAGAGGAACTCAGCAGGCTAGGCAGTAACTATGGAAGAATACAGTCGACGTTTTGGGCTGAGACCCTTCAGCAGGACTGAAGATGCTGCCTGGCCTGCTGAGTTCCTCCTTCATTTTGTGTATGTTGTTAGGATTTCCAACATCTGCAGATTTTCTCATTTCAGCTTTGTTTAAAGGTAGTTACCAGTAAGACACTCAGCCCTGAAATTTTTCCCTTTTATCCATCACTATACTCACCATCCAGCAAGGTCACACTAGACTACATCTCACTCTCATTACCTGCATTTCCACACACTTGTTAACCCTTGCAGAGTCAGAAATTTCTCTTGTAGGATTCTTCCTACATCGCATCCATTTGCTTCCATTCCACATCACTTCGTCTTAATTGCCCTTTCTCTTCCTCTCAAAATGTTCATAAGCCCTGCACATATGCATTCCTCCATTTCAGAAGTCACTCACTAATTCGGCATTGAATGCCCATTGAAATTGTTTGTTCATTATGTGCCATGTTGTATGACGTGGGCGATCATGATCTTTCCATGACCGTGATAGTTCTTGACAAAGCCTATTGACATATTCAAGGTATATGACACCAGAGCCTAATTGTAGTTTTGCAGGATCAATGACAATGATGGCCCTCTACCCTTAACAATATTTTTGGACCAAAAGCCTAGAAAAATCAGACTCATCAGGTACAATTTTCTTCTATATTATACACACAAATACTTTAATGAAGAAGGAAATGACAAACTTTGCAGCTACTTCATGAAGCTTTTTAAATATCTATCAATTGGTTGCATTTTGAATTAACTTTAACTCTGCTAAATATGACTATTACAGTTCTTCATATGATAGTTAGCAATGAGCTTGCTTACTAGTTAGTTTGGAGATGAGAAACAACATATTTCAGATTTATTGGTATAAAATTTACTTCTCTCGGTTAATTACAGGAAAGACATGACAAATGTGTTTCATATGCCTTTGAAATTGAAGATGATGAAATGAGACCGCATAGGAACCTGCAAATACCACCAGGTTTCTCCAGATAGTTAGATTTAACTCAGCAGATGCTACTGAGGTAATCAGGAGAACCCCTACAAATGAGGCAAACATAACTTGTGCTGCATTCTTCAATTTGTTAGAAATAATTAAAATTGAGCATTTATGTCGATATTTTTGTTCGTACATAATAATTAGCAGAGATTTACGCAAATAATTCTATTGATTTAATACTAAATAAACAAATGCTCTCTCTTCTGCACATCAGATGAATTTACCAGTTAAATTTACCTCTTTGCTTATGAGACTTTATTGAATATTTTCTAGAGAGTGAAAGTAAATATCAAGCAGGCACTAATCCGTATTAATCCTGAGTTTATGTTGACCCAACACGACTAAAAAAAAATACACAGCATCTAAAATTGCTCTTTTTGCACTACATCATCTCCATCTCCTCTCTCAAACATCACAGAACCCACTAAATTCATCATTAAATATGGTCTGCAAGCCCACTACTGTTTTCCAGTTTGAAGAAGCACAGCTCTGTTTTTTTTTCTAAAAATCAAGCTGGATATATATCTTCAACACAAGAGTTTTTGCAATTCTTGAAATCCAGAGCACCACACGAAGTGCTGGAAGAACTCAGCAAGTCAGGCAGCATAGATAGAGGGGAATAAACAGTTAATATTCTGGATTGAGACCATCAGGACAGGAAAGGAAAGGGGGAAGAAACCAGAATAAGATATACATCTTTGAATTCTCTACCTCCAAATTACAATTCTGTAACTCCATGTCTCCGTTTTTTAACTTTAACTATTATTCTGCAATTCTAGCTTCTTCCACCATGATCAGAAACTCAAAATGTCCTCCTGTAATCCATAAGGATTCAGAAAATTGCTTTGGCATAGAAGGCCCCTTGTTGTGTCGATTTTGCACAAAATATTCGCTTGGTGACAATGATCACCACAAATAGTCATCACAATATTTCTGGTTACCACAACTTTGTCTATTGTAGAACCTAGGTATGGTAAGGTAAGAGTAGATAAGTAGCTTGTTGTTTTTCACTCTTTCTACTTAATATGAATGTTTTTAATTAATCACTAGTACTTAAAAAGGTTTGAAGTAAATTCAGAATCTGAATCGGAATCAGAATAATATCAGTGGTGTATGTCGTGAAATTTGTTGTTTTGAGACATCAGTGCATTGCAATACATTATGAAAATAAATTACAATAAGAAATATATTTTAACATATTAAATTAAGTAAGTAGAGCAAAAGGAGGGAAAATATTGAGGCAATGTACACGGGTTTATTGTCCATTCCGAATTCTGATAGTGTTGGTAAGAAACTGTTCCTAAAACATTGAGTGTGTGTCTTCAGGCTCCTTTTCCTCCTCCTTGTATTCATAGGTAGCAACGAGAAGAGAGCATATCATGGGTGATTGAGGTCCTTAAGGAGGGATTCCGCCTTTCTGAGGCATCACTTTCTGAATGTGACCTCGATGCTGGAGAGGCTAGTGCCCATGATGGAGTTGGCTAAGTTTTCAACTTCCTGCAGCTTTTTCTGATCCTTTTTACAGTATCCCCTACATACTAGACAGTAATGCAACCAGTTAGAATGCTATCCGTGGTATATCTAGAAAACTTCCAAGTGTTTTTGGTGACATACCAAGTCTGCCCAAACTTTTAATGAAATATAGACACTGGTGTGCCTTCTTTGTAATTGCAACAATATGATGGGCCCAGGATAGATCTTCAGAGATGTTGACACACTGATCCCTTGATGAGGACTGGTGTGTGTTCCCCTGACTTTCCCTTCCTGAAGTCCACAACTAATTCCTTGTGGAGCAGTGGGTTAAGCTTGCATCCTTGAGGTGCATCAGTGTCGGTTGTCAGCAAGGAGGAGATGTTATTTCTGAACTGCAGAGATCGTGGTCTCCCAGTGAGGAAGTCAAGTATCAGGTTGCAGAGGCCCATGTTTCGGATTCATGTATGATTGTGCTGCATGTTGAGCTGTAATCAATGAACATCACCCTGACATAGGTATTACTATTGTCCAGGTAATCCAAGGCTGAATGGAGAGCCAGCGAGACTGCATCTGCTGTACACAAATTGTGGCGATAGGCAAATTGCAGCAGATCCAGATTCTTGCTTAGGCAGGAGTTGATTCTGGCCATGACTAACCTCTCAAAACATTTCATCTCAGTACTTTTTAAAATATTACTTTTAAATCAATTCTAAACATCATTAAAGGCTATGAAAAACAGTTCAACATTGGCTGCAGGGAACTACAGTATAGACCATTAGACCATAAGACAAAGGAGCAGAAGTCAGCCATTCGGCCCATCGAGTCTGCTCCACCTTTTTATCATGAGCTGATCCATTCTCCCATTTAGTCCCACTCCCCTGCCTTCTCACCATAACCTTTGATGCTCTGGCTACTCAGATACCTATCAATCTCTGCCTTAAATACACCCAATGACTTGACCTCCACTGCCGCCCATGGCAATAAATTCCATTTCATCACCCTCTGGCTAAATCACCACCCTCTGGCTAAAGAAAGGTATAGAAGGCTATTAAGTTTCCAGGAGCTGGGTCTCTGGATTCATATATGTTGCTCACAGCCTGGTGACCACTCCAGCTTTTGGGATTTCTGCCAGCAAGGCCTCAGGTCTACAGGGCCACATGGCTACAAAGGATATGTTCAGCCTAAGGCTGAACATGGGTATGGGCAGGGGGCTTGATTGTATTGTTTACTAGTGAATGGTGGTAGGGTGTTATAAAAGTCAAATGATTAGAACCTTAATTTTATTTTGCAGCTTTTATTGCATATTTAATTGAAAGTACTTTAAAGCCTTTGGGACATTTAAACAGTAGCATGATCTAAATTATACGGGACTAATTAAATTCTAAGAAAAATGAGCAACATTCCAAAAACCTCATTATTGCAAATGGTCACATATTGTATGTAAAAATGCCCAAGCATTAAAGACTACTAACAAAATTCAGTTTTGAAATTTTAAAGCAGTATGTCTTTTTTAAAATAAACATTTTTAATTAATATGAGAAATCATTGAAAAAATAATTATAAGATACTACATATTCCATTACAAAAATACCAATTTGTGTGATGCTCTGATATCTTAAACAAAAGCAAGATTTACTATCTTGTAAATACCAAATTCTATGAGAGGCAGCTGCACAGCCATCTGTCTGAGATTTTGGTGCAGGTTTTCAGTGCAGAATTCAAATGAAAGTGTGTCAGCATTAAAAACAATCTGTCAAAAGTTTTTTCATCAGAGTTAGAAAAGAAAATGTTAATATTTACAGATAAATGCAGTAAAACATTCCCTAAAAAGAAACAAAAAGATTCTGTTTCAAACATCTCATGATGCAAGTAAATAAATGATTATGGAAACATTTATGGCAGAGGAATTTAATATAATAACACTGTCAGGAAAACAACGCTCGGCGTGGAACTAGCTCTCAGACCTTTTCCGGCAATATTTGCAGTAATTTTCCTCCTTCAAGCCAGGCTGCTGTGAGATGGCGCTGTGCCTGAGTGACACCATATTGAGTCTGTCAGTGATTCTACGCCGGAGATAGGTGCCAAATATTTAAAATAAGAACCAGTCCGTCAGGGACAATATCAGGGAGCACTTCTGCACACAAAGGATGGTGGGAATCTGGAGCTTGCTTCCTCAAAGCTGCTGAGGTTAGGTCAAAGGAAATTTTAAAACTCAGATTGATGAGATGTTTGGCAAGGACTAAACTGAGGAGACTGTATTAAAATGTATATCAGCTGCAATCTGATTAAATTTTTGTAAGGAGCTCCAGAGATTGATTTGTCTATCCTGCTTAATGTCCTTTTTGCATCAGGCAAATTACTAGACACATACAGGTACATTTATTGTCTGCTGGCCCTCTGGGTCCTAAGGAATTTTGCCTTGATCCCTAACTTCCACTCATGCAATTACATCATTTGTGAGCGCCTTCTGTGCATTCACAAGTTATGCTGCAGCAATCGAACCAGTGGATCTTATCTCAAACATTAGTGAATATTTTTCAACATCCCTCAATTGTGCCGATGAGACCATATTGGTTGCGTTTACTGGAATACAAATATAATGGCTGCACTTGTTCCCGTAAGTATAAAGCAGACACAGTTGTGAGACAGCCTGAACCCAGTTGGTCCACACAGATGTGGCATTGACAACTAATCAGGTGCACTTCAAGGAATTTTACTGTAGGTGTTTGCTTAAAACAAGTATTAAACTTGTCAGTAGTGTTAAGCTACCAATCTTCTCTTTCAGAACTAAGCTTCTTATGTAAGTAAATCAGGGGCTTCATCTTTCTGAACTTTATAAAATGTTGGTTAGGTCACAATTGGAGCATTGTGTTTAGTTCTGGTCACCTCATTATTTTGAAGCTTTAGAGAATGCAGAGGAGATTTAACAGGATGCTGTCTGGATTAGAGACCATGTCTTATGAAGCAAGGTTGAGTGAGCTAGGGCATTTCTCTTGGAGTGAAGAAGGATGAGAAGAGACAACAGAGGTGTATAAGATGATAAGAGTCATAAATAGAGTGGACAGCCAGCACCTTTTTCCCAGGGTGGATTGGCAGATACAAGAGGATATTTAGGGTGATTGGGAGGGACATTAGAGGTAGGTTTTTACACAGAGAGTGGTATGTGCATGGAATGCATTGCCAGAATGATGATAGTGGCAGATACATTAGGGACATTGAAGAGACTCTTAGATAGACATATGGATAAAAGACAAATGGATGTCTATGTGGGAGGGAAGGGTTAGATTGATCTTGGAGTAGCTTAAAAGGTCAGCACAACATCATGGGCTGAATGGCCCATAATATGCTGTACTGTTCTATGTTCTACGCTTTCTTTCAACAACTTGCCTCATCTCACGCCAAGTAGACAGGTGAAGCCTGAGAGACAAATTGTAGCTACTCTGAGGGCTCAGTCACCAAGCCCATATTGACTCCATAGTCCTATCAGACGAGTTAAAGATGTGGTTAACCAGTACATAAGGCAGAGTCAGCTCTCAGAGAGCAAGTAACACCCAGTAGAGTCTGCACCTGGTGATTAGTTGCACTTCAGACAAAAATATTCAGTGTGCAGCAGGCCATTTTTTGCCCAATAGATGCAAGGATCATCTTCTAACACATTCTACATCCACTCATAATAGGTAGGAAAGTTCAACTGACAACACTTAAAAACTGGATCACATCATTTTGTTTTAATCAATGCCATATAATTGAAAGAAATTCTTTTTCTGGAGCAGAATGCAATATTGATTATTTTCAGCTTCTCTTGCATCACTCTGGAAACTTTCCTGTTGTCTCCTGGAGCCCTTGCACCATGACGTGATTTCTACCCCCACAGCACGTGGCATGATGTTGTTCCTCATGCAGCCCTCTTGCTAGGACATCATGAGAGAAGACAGAATCTGCCGAACTTCAGTTCCCATCGCTTACCTTTAATCATTCTGGCCAGCACCCCCACAACCAATCCACAACTTCCTTCCCTCATCCCATGATCTCCTTGGACCACCTTCCAGTTATCCCAGGCCCAGGCCCAATTCTTTGACCTTCAATTTATCCAAAACTCTGGCCTCAATACCCCAAACCCCCTCTGAAACCCCTCTCAAGTACCAGGGTGCACCTCCTCTCTCAAAAGACTACCAGTGTGATACCTAAGTCATAATACTCTGAAGTCCAGGCCTCAACATACTTCTCCTTCTGACACATCGATCTCCAAAGGCCCAAGCCCTGATTCTTCAACAGTCAAACTCCCTGAACCTCTGATTACCTTAGATCAGTTCCTTACCCAACCCCCAATATTCTCCAAAGTTCAAGCCACAGCAGAACTTTGGTCGGTCAAATTTGAAGACAGAATATAGTATTAATGGTAAGACTCTTGGCAGTGTGGCGGAGAAGAGAGATCTTGAGGTCCATGTCCATAGGACACTCAAAGCTACTGCACAGGTTGACTGTGTGGTTAAGAAGGCATACAGTGCATTGGCCTTCATTAATCGTAGGATTGAGTTCAAGAACGTGAGGTAATGTTACAGCTACATAAGACCTTGGTCATGCCCCACTTGGAGCACTGTCATCATTTCTGGTCACCTCACTACAGAAAGGATGTGGATGTTATAGAAAGAGTGCTGAGGAGAGTTACAAGGATGTTTCCTAGATTGGAGAGCATGCCTTATGAGAACAGGTGAAGAGAACTTGGACTTTTCTCCTTGGCTCGATGAAGAATGAGAGGTGAACTGAAGGAGGTGAACTGTATACGATGGTGAGAAGCATTGATCATGTGGATAGCCAGAGGCTTTTTCCCAAGGCTGGAATGGCTAACATGAGGGGGCATAGTTTTAAAGTGCTTGGAAGTAGGTACAGAGGGAATGTCAGGGTTAATTTTATCACACAGTGGTGGGTGCGTGGAATGCACTGCTGGTGATGGTGGTGGAGGCAGATACAATAGGGTCTTTTAAGAGACTCTTAGATAGGTACATGGAGCTTAGAAAAATAGAGGGCTATGGAGTAGGGTAATTCTAGGCAGTGCCTAAAGTAGGTTACATAATCGGCACAACATTGTGTGCCGAAGGGCCTGAATGTGCTGTAGATTTCTATGTTCTAGAACTGCTAGGCCTCTGGACATTATTAACCAAGCCTTAAACCCACTAGTACAAAATCACAATCAATTGTAGTCTCTCTCTTAAAGTGCATCAAGTTGCAGGACTTGGACTGCCATGCATCAATAGCAACAGTCTGATTTTTAAACGTGGGCATACTTACCTTTGGAATCAGCCTGGTGCCTACAAAGAATCCACCCACATAGTTGAAAGCTCTTTACAGAAAGTTGGCAATTCTTTTTTCATAGAAAGGCACCTCTCAGTTGAAACAACGGGCATTCCCTTTGTTGAAATCAATACCAATCAGGTGTTTCTAATTTGTAGTGGGATCCATAGCTTAGGTCCACTTTGTTCTCTTAGACTCAGACCTTGAGGCAGTCTTCAAAGAAATACATTTGGCAACAACTGAATCTCTTAAACTTAAGTTTCTATATGCAGCTAGATTAACAGATCCCGCAGTCACTTGTAAAAATACTACTGTGCTGCATCAGACGTAACCGCTGGCAAAATTATTGGACTAACATATGACCTCACTTTGCCTGTTATTTTAATGGAGGCAATAATTTCTACAGCAGTCTATGCTGGCTTACATTAAAATGGATGTGTTTAAAAACTAGCCTTGATAATTGAATTAATTCGCCATCTCTGCCTCCATATAAAATAGTTTTACATAAAGTTAATAAAATGAAATAATCACATAATGCTACATTTATCCATCTAATCTGCATAAGGAATGAAAGATTCTTTACAATGTACCAATTGCATTGTTTCTGTAGTGAATAAAGAAATGGCAATATGCACCATCTCTAAAAAAGAATGACTAGTTTAAAAGTTAACAATAGAATGAATAATAATAAGTCATTTCCATGGAATTAGTTCAGATTTTTTACTGTGAAATGGCACAATCATATTCTACCCTTTGCTTTGGCAGAGAATTCCAATAACCTGCCTCAGTCACAGGTTTTCAACTAACATGTCAGCAAGGAGTCTACATTTTACTAATTTAGGCTCAAGTGACTGTGGATAACTAACAGTTAGCAAAAATAAACTGTTGACAGGAATGTATCACAGAACTATCACTGGAAATATGTCAGTGACGCCACACCCAGATAACAACACCACCATTCAACTAATAGCTGTGGGAAAAGCTGACAATTATACTGGGCAGCCTGATTACTGACTATCTATTGGTGAACTCAAGGGTTTGGTGTTTGATACCAAGATAACAGAATTGTTTGTTGTCAACTGAGTTCTGGAAATGATGAAAAAGAACTCACAGTTTTTGATCTGGATTAAAGTGTGTGGTTTAAACTTAGGAAATGATGACAGGAATCTCACACCCATGAACAGGATAGTCATATTAACACAGACAAATAATGAACATCACATCACACCCAGGAATTAGTATTGCCCGCTAACTATTTGTGGTGAAACTAAATGAAGTTATTCTAACACTACTGAATAATTCTATTGAGTGAAAGGATCCTTATGCAAGGACTGTTGGCCTAGAAATTCACTGAAGCCCACAACATTTATTAAACTGTCATCATGGGATGTGCTAATGACTCCTTTGGTTGTGGGCCTGCTGCTTAAAAATTCAGCAGCAGCAGAGGCCCAAGGCTGGAGTTCTGCAACATGGGCTTTACAGAGCATAAGGGCTGTCCTTGCCTGCTGGTACAGAGCACACCGAGAAAAGCCAGACAATCCATGGTTTAGGATCATGAGGGAGGGAAGTCAAAGGACGGGAAAGAGGGTTGGAGAATGAAAAGCAGATTGGGGCAGGGATTATTTGCTGGTGACTAATAGTGCCAGAAGTTTGATAACTGGTTGAGAGAAGGAGAGTTGATAAATTGGATGTTGGCTGCTAGAAAATTGGAATTGGGATTGGTAGGGTGGGTTGGGGGTGCCAGTGTGATAGGTATTTCCTCCTCTCTCATGTTTTCTATCTTAAATTTGTACATCCAAAATACAATACCTTACATGTGCCCAGATTAATTACCATCTGCCTTTTCTCAGCCCAAATTTCCAACTGATCTATATCCCACTGAGCTGTTTGACAACGTTCCTCTCTTTCTCCTTTTTTTGTGTGATCTGCAGACTTGCTAATCAGTCACTTATATTTTCATTCAAATCATTTATCTACATGATAAACAACAGAAGTCCCAGCACAGATCCTTGCGGAACCCCACTGGTCACTAACAGCCAATCAGAGTGCATTCCAAACAGAGTAACATTCCTCCAACACTACCCACTGTCTTCAATGATCAAGTCAATTTTGAATCCATCCACCAACTCACTCTGGATGCCATGTGAATCAGTCTTCTAGATCAGCCTACCATGAGGGACTTTGTTAAATGTTTTACTAAGGTCCATGTAGAAAACATCTACTGCCTTACTTTCATCAATCACCTTCAGTACCTCTTCAAAAAACTCAATCAATCTTGTGAGACAGGACATCTTTTGTACAAAGCTTTTTAACTGTCCATGTCTTTCCAATTGTGAATAAATCTTTTTTTATATAATTTTTATTGAGTTTTCAAACTTGATTATATGAAATACTAATATCTACCCTCCCCCCTCCTCTTAACCCTCCCCCCCCGATATATACCCCTACCTAAAAGAAAGAGAAGAAAAAAAAAAGAAAGAAAGAAAGACTGCCTGGATATTGGAAGGTCTCCACATGCTCCATGGGATTCGAAATAAATTTAATATACTTATTTGTTACTTTCGCCAAAGGACCAACATCTTTATCATCAGAGCACTTAGATATGCCAACCTATCTTTTGTAAATAAGGGCGCCAAATATTCAAAAATGTATCATATTTATCTCTTAAATTATAAGTAATTTTTTCAAGCGGAATACAGTTAAAAATTTCATTATTCTAACAATCCATACTTAAATATGAATCCGATTTCCAAGTAACTGCTATAGCCTTCTTGGCTACTGCCAATGCGATTCTTATAAATTCTTTCTGGTATAAGTTTCGGTTTTATCCCTTCAATGTCACCTAATAAAAATAATATAGGGTTATGTGGAAGTTGAGTTCCAATAAATGTGAATAAATCTTGTCCTTCTAAATATTAACATTCCAGAACATTAACATACCCCTCGCTGACCCTACCATCATCGATTGCCTTTTTCCTAAATAACAAACCAAAGTACTCATTCAACATGTTGTCCACTTCCTGTGGATCCAGGGATAAATTCTCTTCTTCGCCCTTGAGCAGAGCTAGCTTTTCCCATGCTGTCCTCCTGATATTAAATATATGTGTGATATACCTTGGGAAGGAAAACATTCCACATGCCTTCTTCATTGCCATTTCTACCTGTTCTGCCACCTTCAAGTACTTCTAGACATTCACCAAGGTCTTTCTGTTCTTCACACTCTCTGAGGCTCAATTAATCATTGAATATGCCACATGCTGTTTAGCCTTCTCATGATTAAATTCTATCTGTCATGCCTGTGCCCATCTTATCAACTGATCAATATCATCCAATTTGTGTCAGAATCTTTTGGTTTCTTTGTTGTATAGGACATTGGTTCCTGAAACTGAGCCTCATTTTTCCCATTCTGCATCATCACAATGGACATAAAATAGTCCAATCTTTAACCTAATTTCTGGATCTGGAATCGTAGAAGATGACAGTCCTACTCAACTGAGTTCACAGGACTAGGAAGCATAAAACGGCACATGCAGTAAGTCTAAAAAAAAACAGAACATGTTGAAATTCTGAGCAGCAACTGTGAAGAGACCCACAGTGCTACCTTTTCAAGTTGGTATGTTTCCTCAGAAATCGGAAAAGTTAAAGTGGGGGGGGGAAGATTTATGGAGGGGGTCTAGCAGCAACAAAAGGAATGCTTATGAAGGGTGTAGACCAATAAGAACGGATAATAAGAACTAGTCTCATTTTAGACATGATCGTATTAATGACAGTTCTGTAAACAGAGAGAGAGGGAAATAAAGAGACAAACAGGGAAAGTTAATTTGGTTCTCTCTCTTGAGAAGCTGCCTGACCTGTTGAGTATCTACAGAACTTATTGATTTTATTACAAAATTTCAAAGACCGTGAAATCACCTCTTGGTTAAAAGGAACATGAAAAACAACTCTGGATCTAAAGTGTGTTATATTGTCAGAAACATATGTTGAGCACCTACTGAAATAAGCACATTAGCCTGAAAACAATTTATTGTTAATACATATATAACTTTACTTCAGAGCTAGACAAATAACAGATGTGAATGCAACAGGATCTCAAAAAGATAGTGCATTGTTTTGAATGCACAGTATTCACTGATGTAATTTACTCACCGCAAAAAATAACTTATGGCTGTAGTACAAGTTATGTGTTACTATCAAGGTAAAATATGTCCTGCTTAAATGATTAAAAATATGGGAAAGGTTTTTATGATAACATATCAATAAATTTTTGGTCCAACCTCTGTCAGATGGGCATGTGGTGTAGGACCCAGCATCATGGCTACATAATGTACCTTACCATTCATGCCCAACCTCAAGAAAATCTTCTGTCTTTCTGTTTTCCTAAAACATGATTCACATGGTTCTTTTCTCTGTTGGGGGAGGGGAGGTGTTGGTCGATGATGAAGTGGGGGCTGGGGGTTATAAATCCCAAACCAAAATTTCTTTAACCCAGAACTATAGTTTGGCAGTCATTACATTGAGTGAAAGAAGATGTTCTAGCCTTGCTGAGATCTACTATGAAACCTGCATCTAGAAACTTTCATTATGTGTGGAAGGCTCACATCCATACCCAGTGCTGCTAGCATGTTGCCTGGGATAAATGCAATTTTCCTTCAAATCATTAGCAACTACTCAGAAGTGTGCAAAACAGCACAACATTGTGAGAATGTGAACTCGGGAATCTCCCAGGACCCTGAGGTAGTGCATCCCGGCAATTAAAGCAAATCATAAACTCAAGGGATTCTGCAAATACAGGAAATCCAAACACAGGAAGTTAGGCAACATCTGTGGAGAGGAATAAAGAGATGATGCTTTGGGCCGAGACCCTTCATCAGGGCAATTAAGGCATATAGTAGGTTCATGTGTTCACAGTCTTCCCAAGTCTTATTCTCACTTCTCTGAAATTAAGGTTACTTCCTTATTAATGACTATACTTCTGCTAACTGTCCTGTGCCTCCTAATTATGTTAGTCTATGATCAATCAATAGGAGCTGCAATTGGACTAAGAAGAATTGCCTGACAGCATGCTTTCTCTTCTTTTCAGCACCTTGTCCTTTCAGGTTTCCTTTCCCTCTGCCCCCACATCTTAAGGTGAATGATAGATTTCAGTCAAACTATCAGATATGGAAGTAATGCAGCTTTTCTGCAGTTTTATTCCTAGAACTGTGATAATTCTGTAAGTGAACTGATTTGAAATGCTGTGGTGACTACGTTGCCAAGGCTACCAAATAATTACTAGATTGTGATAAGAAATTTGTTCCAGACACATTTAATTATAAACATTGATCCATCAAAGAAAATTCCAGAACTTCCTGTTCTGTCTCTCACTAGCTTAACAGAATCTGTGCATTTCTGTTACGTTGCATACATTTATGTCAGTAGCTTTGTACTGCATGTCTGAATGTGCTCTAAAATTATTTATCATTCCCGCACTTGCCTATGTATTTGAGGGAGCAAATTAAACCAGTTGTAACAATGCACAGGAGAGGCTTTATTCCAAATTAATGGCAATGCAGTAAAACTGCTGAACTGTGTGCAGACTGGGTGACCTTCAGCAGTATTTCACTGGAAGTTTCTCCTTGTAACCAGTCCCTTGGGATTATGAAATCACCAGTGAACTACAGAACGTCAGTTACATTCATTTGTCCCTTTAGACAGGAGGACCTCAACCTTAAACTGCTCTCCACCAGAATCTGACTACATAGCTTTGTTCTCACTCATTCATAAAGGGAAACATTGGATTACAATCTTGACTAAATAATGTTGAACCTTCTGAACGTTTGATTATATTGGCAACGTTAAACATTACACTGTACACACTTCTACATTTTCATTTCTTATTCAGTCTTTTGAAGAGAAGCATATTAAACTCTGGTTATCAACATAATGACCTACAGTATTTAACCATGTACAGTACTTAATCTGATCATTGAGAGAACAAAAAGAAAATAATTTTTATATAGCATGTTACACAATTTTCAGATAGATGATGAGCAAAATTTTTTAAACAGTCCACAACAACAAAAGCATTTTTATATTGCTACATAATGATTTAATTGCTAATTTTCTGATGGCTGAGCTGAAGGTCAGTTCCATAAGAACATGATAATTTAGAGGTGTGGGAAATGTTCATAAGGCAAATCAAGCCTGCCATTCAATATCATAGTAGATCTTCTACCTCTTTCATTTCTGGCTTAATCTCTTTTCACTCCCTTTGTGTCCAGTAATCTATTTATATTAAACATACGAAACATCAAACATTTAAGATCTACTTTGGCATTCAAGGCCCTTGCAAGCCTTATTTGCATGGCAGGAGTTTGCATACGTGCCTGCTGCCAAATTGGACACTACATGCTGTTGACATAACACTGTCCAGCAGCTCCATGTACTTGCATGCCACTGTCATAGGCACAGAGATTCAAATCGTGGGAATAATCTGTTGGTACATGAAATACCCTTATTGATCAGGTTTATTCTCATTCTCAAAGAACATAAATATACAGAGCTATGCAATAAATATTTCATTTTCTGTAAAATGTCAATGCAGCTTAAAATTACTTATTTTAACGCAGCTAATTTTCTATGCTGATATCTATTTTCTTATTTATTGTAACAACACACATCAAAGTTGCTGGTGAACGCAGCAGGCCAGGCAGCATCTCTAGGAAGAGGTGGAGTCGACGTTTCAGGCCGAGACCCTTCGTCAGGACTAACTGAAGGAAGAGCTAGTAAGAGATTTGAAAGTGGGAGGGGGAGGGGGAGATCCAAAATAATAGGAGAAGACAGGAGGGGGAGGGATGGAGCCAAGAGCTGGACAGGTGATTGGCAAAGGGGATATGAGAGGATCACAGGACAGGAGGCCCGGGGAGAAAGACAAGAGGGGGAGGAAACAGAGGATGGGCAAGGGGTATATTCAGAGGGACAGAGAGAGAAAAAGGAGAGTGAGAGGAAGAATGTGTGTATAAAAATAAAAAACAGATGGGGTACGAGGGGGAGGTGGGGCATTAGCGGAAGTTAGAGAAGTCAATGTTCATGCCATTAGGTTGGAGGCTACCCAGACGGAATATAAGGTGTTGTTCCTCCAACCTGAGTGTGGCTTCATCTTTACAGTAGAGGAGGCCGTGGATAGACATGTCAGAATGGGAATGGGATGTGGAATTAAAATGTGTGGCCACTGGGAGATCCTGCTTTCTCTGGCGGACAGAGCGTAGGTGTTCAGCAAAGCAGTCTCCCAGTCTGCGTCGGGTCTCGCCAATATATAGAAGGCCACATCGGGAGCACTGGACGCAGTATATCACCCCAGCCGACTCACAGGTGAAGTGTCACCTCACCTGGAAGGACTGTCTGGGGCCCTGAATGGTGGTGAGGGAGGAAGTGTAAGGGCATGTGTAGCACTTGTTCCGCTTACAAGGATAAGTGCCAGGAGGGAGATCAGTGGGGAGGGATGGGGGGGGACGAATGGACAAGCGAGTCGCGTCGGGAGTGATCCCTGCGGAAAGCGGGGGGGAGGGAAAGATGTGCTTAGTGGTGGGATCCCGTTGGAGGTGGCGGAAGTTACGGAGAATAATATGTTGGACCTGGAGGCTGGTGGGGTGGTAGGTGAGGACCAGGGTAACCCTATTCCTGGTGGGGTGGCGGGAGGATGGAGTGAGAGCAGATGTGCGTGAAAGCAGAGTTGATGGTGGAGGAAGGGAACCCCCTTTCTTTAAAAAAGGAGGACATCTCCCTCATCCTGGAATGAAAAGCCTCATCCTGAGAGCAGATGCGGCGGAGATGGAGGAATTGCAAGAAGTGGATGGCATTTTTGCAAGAGACAGGGTGAGAAGAGGAATAGTCCAGATAGCTGTGAGAATCAGTAGGCTTATAGTAGACATCAGCGGATAAGCTGTCTCCAGAGACAGAGACAGAAAGATCTAGAAAGGGGAGGGAGGTGTCGGAAATGGACCAGGTAAACTTGAGGGCAGGGTGAAAGTTGGAGGCAAAGTTAATAAAGTCAACGAGCTCAGCATGCGTGCAGGAAGAAGCGCCAATGCAGTCGTCGATGTAGTGAAGGAAAAGTGGGGGACAGATACCAGAATAGGTTTGGAACATAGATTGTTCCACAAAGCCAACAAAAAGGCAGGCATAGCTAGGACCCATACGGGTGCCTATAGTTACACCTTTAGTTTGGAGGAAGTGGCAGGAGCCAAAGGAGAAACTATTAGGAGTAAGGACTAATTCCGCTAGACGGAGCAGAGTGGTGGTAGAGGGGAACTGATTAGGTCTGGAATCCAAAAAGAAGTGGAAAGCTTTGAGACCTTCCTGAATCATCGAAATCATCGAAAAGTTTAAGAGCGTGAGAAGTGTCACGAACATAGGTAGGAAGGGATTGAACAAGGGGGGGTAAAATCATGTCGAGGTATGCAGAAATGAGTTTGGTGGGGCAGTAGCAAGCTGAGACAATAGGTCTGCCAGGACAGGCAGGTTTGTGGATCTTGGATAGGAGGTAGAAACGAGAAGTGCGAGGTGTGAGAACTATAAGGTTGGTAGCAGTGGATGGGAGATCCCCTGAGTGGATAAAGTCAGTGATGGTGTGGGAGACAATGGCCTGGTGCTCCTTAGTGTGGTCATGATCGAGGGGTAAATAACAGGAGGTATCCGTGAGTTGTCACTGTGCCTTGGCAAGGTAGAGGTTGGTACGCCAGACTACAATAGCACCCCCCTTATCGGCGGGTTTAATGGTAAGGTTAGGATTAGTGCGGAGGGAGTGGAGGGCAGAGCATTTGGAAGGAGTGAGGTTGGAATGGGAACAAGATGCAGTGAAGTCGAGACGGTTGATGTCCCATCGGCAGTTAGCAATAAAGAGATCCAGAGCAGGCAGAAACAATAAAGATCCCACCACTAAGCACATCTTTCCCTCCCCCCCCCCCGTTTTCCGCAGGGATCGTTCCCTACGCGACTCCCTTGTCCATTCGTCCCCCCCCCCAGCCCTCCCCACTGATCTCCCTCCTGGCACTTATCCTTGTAAGCAGAACAAGTGCTGCACATGCCTTTACACTTCCTCCCTTACCAGCATTCAGGGCCCCAGACAGTCCTTCCAGGTGAGGTGACACTTCACCTGTGAGTCGGCTGGTGTGATATACTGCGTCCGGTGCTCCCGATGTGGCCTTCTATATATTGGCGAGACACGACACAGACTGGGAGACCGCTTTGCTGAATACCTATGCTCTGTCAACCAGAGAAAGCAGGATCTCCCAGTGGCCACACATTTTAATTCCACATCCCATTCCCATTCTGACATGTCTATCCATGGCCTCCTCTACTGTAAAGATGAAGCCACACTCAGGTTGGAGGAACAACACCTTATATTCCGTCTCGGTAGCCTCCAACCTGATGGCATGAACATTGACTTCTCTAACTTCTGCTAATGCCCCACCTCCCCCTCGTACCCCATCTGTTTTTTTATTTTTATACACACATTCTTCCTCTCACTCTCCTTTTTCTCTCTCTGTCCCTCTGGCTATACCCCTTGCCCATCCTCTGTTTCCTCCCCCCCCTTGCCTTTTTCCCTGGGCCTCCTGTCCCATGATCCTCTCATATCCCTTTTGCCTATCACCTGTCCAGCTCTTGGCTCCATCCCTCCCCCTCCTGTCTTCTCCTATCATTTTGGATCTCCCCCTCCCCCTCCCACTTTCAAATCTCTTACTAACTCTTCCTTCAGTTAGTCCTGACGAAGGGTCTCAGCCTGAAACGTCGACTGTACCTCTTCCTAGAGATGCTGCCTGGCCTGCTGTGTTCACCAGCAACTTTGATGTGTGTTGCTTGAATTTCCAGCATCTGCAGAATTCCTGTTGTTTGTGTTCTTATTTATTGTTATAGGTCACATTTCACCCTTTGAAGTACGCTGCCTAAAAAAGTCCTATGTACATTGAGGCATTGTTCCTTTTTGAATTGTGTTCTGGGATGTCCAATGTTCACGAGAGGAAGATTTCAGTTGTGTCATCTTGTGAAAATTTTCTTTGACATTGCTTGTCTTTACAAGCTGAATACCTTCCTCTATTTTATGTTTGGAAACCATTTCCACATAACTCTGCAGTCTTTGGAACTACTGCTGTCCTACAGAGCAATAACTGGGTAATTCCACCAATATGAAAAGTTGGTGGCAGTTGGGGGTGGGAAATGCGGTTAGTGTGGATTCTGGAAATGGTCTGTAAGAGTAATTTGACAGTGTGGAAGTACGCATCTAAACAATGTGTGAATCATGGAGAGATTCTGACAGCAGTTAAGCTGTATAGAAATGAGGCAGGGGTAAACAGCTAGTTGAAAGTAGACAAATGTAAGTGGCAAACATGGGTATTTTGAGTGACTAACTATAGTAGCCCTCACTGTTATACAAACATTCAACATGAACTAGAAGTAACAGCATACAAAACAGGGTAAGTATATCCACACGGCCAATTGTTCTGGGTTGAATGCTGTTGGTTACAATTCCAAGTATTGTCAGAATGCCACAGGCAAGCATTCCGGAGCTTATCCAATTCCAGCTCCAACTCCTTAATGCGGATTGTTAGAAGCTGCAGCTCGCTGCACTTCATGCAGTTGTAGCCGTCAGGGACACTGGAGTTCTTCCTGCCTTCCTGCATCCAGCAGGAGGAGCATTCAACTATCCTGCCTGGCATCCTAAATGAGTAGATAGAAAGAGAAGGGGGAAAAAGAACTTAACTAGAGCTTTTCTTTTCTTTGCTTTCTCTGACCAAACCCTCTCTTTGCTGAAGAGCTAAGGACTCAAAATTACCTCTCTGACTCTTTCCACTCAGATGACGGCCACTATGCTTGCCCCTGCCTTCCTCTAATTTGCTCTTGCTAATCACACCCAAATGCAGGTTGGTGGCTGTTCAAAGCTCAATTGTGCTGCCGTGATCCGCTGCTGCCTTTTTCTACTGAGGCAGTAGACTTGGGTGAAATCCACTCCTCCCTAATTTCCGATGTCCATATTGGTCAATAGTCAAAGCTCAATTTATCAGATCAATCACTAATTATGATCAATTTCTAAACATATAAGCATTCTTATTTTAGAAACCATTCACAGACCAGCTGTCCAACATAGATTTCCTTAAAATTCACAGAAAAGCTGAAATCAAAGCAAGAACAATATACATCTTGTCTACTGATGACCAAAACAAGCAGGGAAGTGAAGAAATGACTGATGCCTACATGAGATATGACTGCAGTCAGTTTTAGAATTCACCTGTTCTACAAATAATCAGAAGTAGAATTGCAACTGTGCATAACTGGTTAAGCTAACATTTAATTTTTACACTGAAATAACAGTTACATTATCAGGAATTTACAATCTATTCATATATTTGTTTCAATAGAGCAGAAGGAATTTGATTCTCTATTGAGGGTTATGTTATGATTTACATTTTCTACTTATTGTTTTTAGTTCCAAATGGAAATTATTTCACGACATTACAATTTCTTGTCTCAAGTTTTCATCACCTTGTACATGTGTCACGTTTTTAGGCTAGCAGATAAATCTCCCACTATCTACTGGTAACAAAGAGAGCTTCCTGATTGCTGGTGTCCAACTTTTTTTTATCCACCATCAATACTTATTACGCTTGCTTGCTAATAAAATTAAGTAAAATGTGTAACATTTGTAATCTCTTACACCTATTGGTATTAATTGAAACCTGACCTTGGACAATAGCTCCTTATTGCCTTTTCTTTTTAGCTTCTTTTCATCTACTTAATACATTGTTTTTTAAGGAGCAAAATGATCTCATGATATCTTAAGATGCCATGTATTGCTGTATTCCAGAACTATTGACAATCACAGCAGTTAGTCTTTCACCACATTCACAAAGATTGGCAAGGACGTCCAAGGACTGCTCTCCACTGCAATGCAGCATGATTTAGCAGCCTCTTGCAGCTTCATCAGCTGAACTCCAGTACATCAGCATTCCAACACCTTCTTTGATTAGCATTCAGTTCTAGTCACCATTGTCATCTCTAGCAATCATTCAGATTAAGGTAAAATAATGAACGTACCAACTGCTTGTTTAAAATTCTAGGAAGCTTATTCATTTTGGTTATATTTCTTGGTTTTAATATGCAGTCGTGAGGTAAGTTTTTAGGATGCAAAGAGAGCTTGTGCAGTTTCTGCAATTTTCACATTCTGATTGTGAGCAAATATCCATTAGGCACTAGGGAGATTACATAAATGTAATTATGTAGCGTGAATTCCATTAATTCTGTTTCCTTTCAGTAGCAGCATGGGTGATTTATACTATTAGGAGGAATGAAGTCATTCACATTTTTACATAATGCCATACACTCTCAGCTACACACTGTGTAATCAATGATCCCATTGTGCATAGACCGCAATGATATTATTTTCCATTTTCTGAATTTTCCCTTCTATACAATTAGCCCGTAATGATATTTCAAACACCTGCGTGGTATAAGTATTACTTTGTATTTTAGGAAATGTTCTATTCTATAATTATCAATAAGTTTCTTTCCCTTGCTAAACTGGCAAGCCAAACATCAGGATCTAAATCAAAATCAGGTTGATTATTACCACCTCATATGATGCTAAATTGGATGCTTTAGGCCACAGTACAGTGCAACAACATTAAAATCACCATCAAAAGAAATAAATTGTTCAAAAAAAGAATAATGAGATGGTGTTCATGGGTTCATTGACCATTCAGAAATTTGGTAAGAGAGGGGAAGAAGCTGTCCTTGAATCGCTGAGTCTGGGTCTTCAAGCTTCTGTACCTTGTATCTAACAGCAGTAGCAAGAAGAAGACATGTCTCGGATGAAGAGGGTCCTTAATGATGGGTGCCATCTTCCTGAGGCACTGATGCCCTCAATAGCAGGGAAGGTGGAGTCCATGAGGGAGCTGGTTGAGTCTGCAACCCTCCTCAGCCTCTTGCGACCCTGTGCATTGGAGCCTCCATACCAGGCTGTGACATCACCAGTCACATTTCAGAAGTTTGCAAGTATCTTTGGTGATACACCAAAACTGACCAAACTCCAAATGAAGAAGAGCCACTAGCGTGCCTTCTTGGTGATTACAACAATGTATTGTGCCCCGGAAAGGTCAAAGTCAAAGTCATAAGAACAGTTATTATTAAAGTACATATATGTCACAATGTACAACCCCAAGGTTCATTTTCTTGTGGCCATACACAGTAAAACCAAGAAACAAAATAGAATCAGTGAAAGACTGCACCCAACAGGATGGACAAACACCAATGTGCAACAGACAACAAACTGTACAAAACACAAAAGCAAAAAAATTAATAATAATAATAAAACATAAATAAACAATAAATATTGAGAACATGAGATAAAAAGTCCTTGAAAGTGAGTCTATAGGTTGTGGGAACAATTCAGTGATGGAGCAAGTGAAGCTGAATAAAGTTATGCCCTCTGGCTCAACAGCCTAATGGTTGAAGGGAAATAATTGTTCCTGAACCTGGTTGTGTGGGGCCTGAGGCTCCCATATCTTTGTGAGAATATCCTTCCAGAGGGTGAACCCACGAAAAGGATCCGGCCCAGATAGGGTACCTGGCCAAGTGCTAAGGACCTGTGGTGATCAACAGGTTGGATTGTTCACTGATATCATTTACCTCTGAGGTATTCCCACCTGCTTCAAGCAGGCTTAAATTATACCAGTGCCTAAGGAGATTGAGGTAGCCTGCCTCAATGACTATCATCCAGTAGCACTTAGATCCACCGTGATCAAGTACTTTGAGAGGGATAAACAACTTGGATCCACTCCAATTTGCCTACCAGCACAACAATTCCACAGTTGAAGCCACTTCATTAGTGCCTCACTCAACCTGCAAATTTCCAGATAGCAAAGATGCATAAATCAGGATGCTCTTTGTTGACTAAAGCTCAGCTTTCAAGACTATCATCCCCTCAAAACTAATCAATAAGCTTCAAGGCCTTGGCCTCAATACTTCCTTGTCTAAATGGACTCTCGATTTCCTCACTTTGCAAACCCCGGTCAGTTTGTATCGGTAATAACATTTCCTACACAATCTCCATCAGCACAGGTGCATAACAAAGTTATGTTCTTAGCCCCTGCTCTATACACTTTACACTTATGACTGTGAGGCTAAGCACAGCCACAATGCCATATATACGTTTGCTGATGACCTCACTGTTTGGCCAAATCAAAGATGGTGATGAATAGCATATAGGAGGAAGATTAGAAATCTGGCTGAGTGGCACTACAACAACAACATCTTACTCAATGTCAGCAAGACCAAGGAGATAATAATTGACTTCAGGAGAAGGAAAGCTGAGATTTGAGCCATTTCTCATTGGGGGATTGGAGGTGGAGAGGGCCAGTAACGTTACTAGAGGGCCTGGTATGGAAACACCAATGCTTTTGGAGAGAAAATCCTACCAAAATCAATGGATGTGGCCCTATCCCACACAGATAACGCCCTCCCACTATTGAGCATATTTACATAGAATGTTGTCTCAGGAAAGCAACATGCATCATCAGAGACCCCCACCACCCCATTCTTGCTGATGCCGTCAGGAAGAAGGTACAGTAGCCTCAGGACTCACATCACCAGGTTCAGGAACAGTTATTACCCCTCAATCATCAAGGTCTTGACCCAGAGGGAATAACTTCACTCAACTTCACTCCCCCATCACTGAATTGTTGCCATAACCTATGGACTCACTTTCAAGGACTCTTCATCTCATATTCTTGATATTTACTGCTTATTTATTTATTATTATTATTTTTGTATTTGTTCAGTTTGTTGTCTTTTACAGGCTGCTTGTCCACCCTGTTGTGCAGACTTTCACTGACTCTATAATGGCTATTGGATTCATTGAATATGCCCAGAAGAAAATGAATCTCAGGGTTGTATATGCTGACATACAGTATATCAACATTGATAATAAATTTATTTTGATCTTTGAACATCCCTGATGGCAGCAGCATGAAGAGAGCAAGACCTGGACAGTGGATGCCCTTGATGATGGATGCTGCTTTCCTGCGACAGCATTCCGAGTAGAAGAGGGCTTTACCCATGATGGACTGGGCCATATCCACTACTATTTGTAGGATTTTCCATTCAAACTGACCCTCCTGTTTTTACCATATACAAGCCCAATGTGGTTTTTTGGTTGTTGCATTTCACTGTTATAAATGTCATTCCCACTGAAGTTATCTTTTCTCCAGTATAAGTTCTTATTTGGATATCTGCAGAATTCAGATCAGTATCTTTGAAAATTTGTTCAAACTCATTTTGTGGAATGACTGAAACAGCCAAGCCAGTGTCCAATTCCATTTTATTTAATATGACATTCACTTCTGGTGTAAGCCATATTGCTTGTCTATTGTTGCTTTTCACATTTTAAATATCAAGGCTACCCAGTCCTGTATCACTCTCATCATTATCAGATTTTTCATCAATAGCATGCAGACTAATGCTCTTTATGAAACTGCAGCTTGACTTTCCAGCTTTTTCTCTTCCCTGTGCAATGAATTTATTTTTGTCTGCCTGACATGCTCTTTGTATCTGTCTTACTTTGCTGCATTTTTTGCAAATTTTGCCTTAAAATCTGCTGTGGTCTAGTGTATGTGAACCTCTGCCACAATAATGGCACAATTTGTTCAGCCAGACAGGTTTCTGTTTAGACTTGTAATTTTGTTCACACTCACTTTTATTCCTGACTACAAATCAATTGTGTCTTTGTCTGCTGTTTCCATTGATACAGTGATTTCAATTGCTCTATTAAATGTGAGTTGTGCTTCAGTTAGGAACCATTTTCAAATGCTTTCCTGTAAGATTCCACAAAATAAATTATTTCTCAGATAATCAAATAAAATGAAGCTGATGTATTTTGGAGTCAACAACGGTTTCAGCTTGAAATGTTCCCGCATTCCATTCACAACATCAGCAAAGCTCATTTCAGCTGGTTTGGTTCGAGCAGTCAAACTTCTAAGCCAACTGTATGATCTTCCATCTATTGCACTTAGCAAAACTGGCACTTGTTTCTCATTGGCTATTTCACTTGCTTCAAAATACTGTTCAATATGCTCAGTATATAAAATTCAGTTATTTCTTGTGTAATTGAAGACATCTATATTTCTGATGTAGCCAGCCATTTCTGCTTTTTACTTTATTATTATAATGCGGTACTCACTGTTTATGAACCCATGAAATTTGTCCAGTTTCTGACTTCTTTTTTAACTTGACCATTTTTCGCTCCTTGCGAAGAAAAAAAAAGTGCTGCACCCTTTCCCAACACGGATGTCTCGCTGCTCTTCAACAGATAGGTAGTTGTCTCAGGTTCATTTAAAAACTTAGTCATTGCCACTGTTATGTTTTGAAACTCCAAAACTAATTGAAAGAAAAACACGGAAGACCAGGAAAAAAGCGTATTATTTGTTTTTACTGTAGTGAGTTGCACACATATGACGTGGTGGTGTGATGATATATGCCATTCATGTACCTTTACATATAACCTAGAATGAATTATGTAAACAACAAAGAATGCTTAATCAAACAATATATTTACAATATTACTCAAAAGACTGAAATATTAGATGCACAACAGTCCACCTGGATACCAATGTAGTTGACTGGTTCCTGAATTCATGCCATAGTCTGCTGAAGGTTTATCCTTGACACCCTCCTTTCCCTCCACCACAAGCTGTCTCTGTGTAACATTATCCTAAAATGTAGCTTTGGTTTGTACACAAGTATCCCCACTTATCCCATCACAGTCATAAAACTTTCTGCTAGGTTCCCCAGCATCACTATTGGATAAGCAAAGCATTCACTCAGTTAAACATTTGGACTGAACTTCTACAACCCTCTGGCTAGAAAATTCAAAAAATTCTCTACCCTTTGAGTGAAGAAATTTATCCTTAGTCCTAAATAAGTCCTAAATTTCCTCCTGCCTATATTAAGATTTTAAAAAATGTATTCTTTTTTAGTCAGGAAGACCAACATAGTGTTCCAGGATCAATTTGATCAGCCTTCCACATCTCGCCCAAGTATGTGCAAGCAGACAGCAACTGCAGTGGGGATCCACCCAATGTCTACTGCATATGTATACGCATTTCAACCAATACATCAATGGTTTATAAAACATTTTTACAAATTTACTTTACTTTTAGAGAAAGAAAGTTTGAATACAAATTACAAAAAAAAAATCAAAAATCTAATCACAACACTAAAACTTACCTAATTCCAAGAGAAGTGAACATCTCTGGCAGTGCTGATACTGAAACAGAGCCACCTTGGAGAGGCAGTAAGCACTAAGTTCTAAAGTTACCAGGCTACCGTCTCTCAACTATCACTTGTCAATGTTTCTAACCAACTTAATGATTACGGTTAGTTAATCGTAAACCTTTATTCAGAGCTGGAGTGACAGTTGAGTAACCTGAACTGTTTGGGAAGGTTTGCACGGGAGGGCGTTCGGACTGAGTGGGAAGTTAGCTGTTGAAGTGTTGACATTCTTCTGAATGTTTGCCATCCACAATGGGATAAATTAAAATAATCTGTGGCGATTTGCTTCACTCATCACTTGGTACATTAGATTCAAATTGTAGATTCTGCCATGTGAGATGCTGAGCTGAGAAGCAGCAGGAGGTCGCTGTGACTAATAACCCTATTGGTCTATGGCGGATTGTAGTTGAATTGTAACTCAGCACTGTGGCTCTGTGAATTGTATAGTTATTTTGGTTGCAAGCAATTTATTAGAAACTGTAAATAGGCAATGAATTCAGAATTAGATTTATTTATTTATCTAGATTACTTAGAGGTACAACACGGTAACAGGCCCTTCTGGCCCAATGAGCCCAGGTTGCCGAAGTACACCCATGTGACCAATTAACCTACTAACCTATGTGTCTTTGGAACGTGGGAAGAAACTGAGCATCTGGGGGAAACCCCACACAGTCATGGGTTGAATGGACGGACGCACTCCTTACAGACAGCGGTGGAATTGAACCTGGGGCACTGGCACTGTAATAATGTGACACTAACCACTATGCTACCGTGCCACCCCATATTATCACTGACATATGTTGTGAAATTTGTTGTTTTGAAGCAGCAGTACAGTATATAAAAGTTTACTATAATTTACAATATAAAATATTTAAAATAGATAAATGATGCAAAAAGTGACATTCAGTTATCTGATAGTTTTCCTAAAACAATGGGTGTGTGTCTTCAGAATCAGAATCACTGGCATTTGCCACGGAAGCTCCTGTACCTCCTTGCTGATGGTAGTAATGAGAATAAGGTAATATACAAAGCTGTGTCTTTCACTTAATTGTGATAGAGCAGATGGAACAAAGAGCAGAATATTGTCTATTACAACAGTAAGTTTCTTCAATTTTGTTGTGAGTTGTTTAAAACTTGAGAGCATTGGAGATGTTATAAAATGCTTAGTTGTTTAAACAAGCTACAAAGTATACTGCACTTGCTTGTTGAAAGTTTAAAATTTAAAAAATTAATTGTGAAAAGTACCTAAAGGATCTTTTTCCTCACAAATTCCAGTCTATCTGATCATCTGACATCATGTTTTTGTGTGTCCCATATTCAAACTTCAAAGAAAAACTGACTAATCAAATACAAATACAAGATATTCTGCAGATACTAGACATTTTGAGCAATATACAGAAAATTATGGAGGAGCTCAACAAGTCAGGCAGAATCCATGAGTCCTGATGAAGAGTCTCAGCCCAAAACATTGACTGTTTATTCCCTCCATAAATGCTGCCTAACTTGCAGAGTTCCTCCAGAACATATTCAAATACTGGGGAGGAACCATGTGAGTTCAATGTATTCTGTTATTTTCATTCCCCATCTTCTGTGTCTGAGCCTTAACACATAGAGAACATCCAGAGTTGTCCAAAGGCATCCAACCCATGAATAAATCTACCTGCGGTGTGTGCAATCCACAAAAAGCACTAACAATATTTGCCCAAACTGCTCCAGTAGTGCCTCCCACTCCCATGTCCTGAATGCCAAGAATATCAAGGGTAGCAGGTGCACAGGAACACTTGCAGGTTTCCCTCTAAGTTTCACACCAACCTGATCTGGAAATGTAATATTGGTTTTCATTTATGCTGGATCTAAATTGTGGAACTTTTTGCCTGTGTGCCTTCTTGGAGGGAATTAGGCCTTGAATGCAGGCCTTTCCAGAAGTACTAAAACGAACTAAAATGAAACTACTACTATTAAACCACTAACCATTATTGAGGAGAAAACTGGATTTGATTCTAATGTCAAATTTCCATAGGTATGCACACTGTGAGGCCCACTACTCCCCATAACAATACTGAATGCTGAAAGCGTAACTGAGTTGCCAGTGCCCAGCATTGCTCTGGTGTTAATTAAGAGATATGCATTAAAAGTGATTTTCCATTTGTATCTCATTTGACTATTTCCAGCATTCATGCAGACACAATGCCCATGAAAAATCTTGGAGAAATTCGCCAGGACAACTGCCAGCAGCCAGTAGTGGGACTAGAGAAGCAGCCTGATAAAAGCAGTTAAAGAAGTTCCTGAAGTGTACAATGCAATATGAAGACTGAGACAGGAGATAACTTCATCTGTACTAGGCATAAGGATACTTTGCTTTGAACATGCACAAGATCCCTTTATGTTTATGGTATTTAGGTTTTGTGTTAATTTTGGGCAGGTGGGGCTCATTAGCTGTGGTTGGCAGCTCATCTAGAAGAAGGAAAACTCTGATCTCAAACCTCCGCTGCCTTACAGCTATACCTACTCATGGGGAAGGCTTCAGGAGTAAACTCCAAGGAAAAAATCCAGAGCTGGAGTCCCTAAGGTAGTCCTACATTAAGTTCAATGTTGACTGGCAACTCTTACGATGCTGCTGGTTCCAAACTGTATCAGTCTCTGCTGTTCCTTTGGGTTCATCAGATGTGTGGAGAGGAGGAGCTTGCTACACAGGCAACAGCTTGTTCTCCATATCGCACTGCCCAGGATTGAGTATCTAGGACGCAGTATCCATGGTGAACTCTAACTGACGGTGGCCTTATTAAAGTGAGATTGAGTAAATTAAACTCCAACCCTCCAGGGCATTGACTGTGAGTATTGCACATTCCCAGGAATGGCGTAGCCCAGTGAGTATAGAAATGCCTCTACTCCAATCAACCTCTGAAAATCAAACTCTTCTGTGTTAGTATGAAACTTCTATTTTCAATCCTTTACAGTATTCCTATGGCCTTTCTGAATGAAATTGTCAATTAACTTATCACCATGGGTCCAAAACACAGTGCAATAACTGAGTTGGTCTGAAAGGGAAGAAGTAGTTTGAGATAGCCCAAATTCCTTTTATATAACATTGTTTTGCAAGCAGATAGGAAATCCAATCTACTTAGTTAGTCTAAACTGGATTTTAAATCTGAACCTTAAAGTGTTCGTTCACTCTTGTGCAGAATCGATCATAATCTGTTTCTCATGATCGGATCATGATGTCCACAACAACCTCTTTAATGAAACATGACTTATTAATTCCCATAATAGAAATGAATCACACAGTATAATTTACTGCTGAATTTCTTCGAGTGGAAATAGGGTGTCACTGCTCAAACTTGAAAGTTAGAGCATCAATAATCACACAGAATATATTGCAATTGCCGGAGGTTGAACTTGTGTAGAGCTCATAATGGTTAAGAGATTGTCTACATTGGGCAATTAAATAAAATAAGACTGCTTGCCTGCATAGGTCAATCTATCCAAAGCCAGAAATACTGTAGATGGAATTACCAGCAGCACATGTCATCACCTCTGGCACTTTGCTCCTTCAGCTAGGGAAGAAATTTACCTCTAAGTGTGTTGCTCAGTTCCTTTGGCAGCAATGCCATTGTTATGTTTCAACCCTGCCTCTGAAGGCAGTGATTTTAGATAAATGGAGTGCAAATAAGTGTAAAGCAACTAAGATTTGTGCAGTCAATAATGTTACTACATACGACAGGAAAGTTAAACTACTGGATGTACTTTGTTCTCTTTCTATTAATTAATTTGCTATGTGATATCATAAGGTAAACATACAACACAGAATCTGTGCAAAAGGTCCCTGAAAGCTATTCGGCATATGTTGTATCAGGATATACATACTGAAGGAGTACAGGAAACACTGAAATAATTTTTGTCTTCCAAAAGCGAATGAAAAAAAGCATCCACCAGTTTAACTCAGTTAAAATGGCACAAGAGAAATCCTGTCCTGAATCTGTTAGGCTGGAAATTATTCTAGACTTTGGATCATTTAAAACACAGAAGTATTTTCTATAAATTGCAGTATTAATTCTCTAAATTAGGACCATGCCAGTACCTTCTTTTATGAACAACAAGGTGTCAAATCAAGACTTTTCTATCTCATAAATAAACAAATAAATTCAATGTGCTTCAATTCAATAATTAATTACAATCATTTCCACCAAAATGGCAATTTAGGTAAACATGAAAAAGAAAGGCAAATCTAGAATTGTCTAGAGCCTTCTAGTCTCAAAATACTTTCCAACCCATAATCTAACAGAAAAGAATATTTCTGCTTTTGAAGTCTTTACAACTGAGTAGAAAATTGGTACAATGAATTGTCTCAATACCACCCGCACAAACCTGCAGTGAAATGGCTGCACTTTTATTGTCACATGCAAAACCCATTAGATGTTATTGTATCTAAGGGAATGTGCTCAGACTGTGAGGCTCTAAAGAAATCAAACTCACCAGCTGTCTCCTGGCTCAACTTCAGTGGCAGCGCCTAAGAAAAGAGAGAGAAAAAAATAGAACTTTCAATTTAACCCAACGATGACCCAGATGAGCTTGAAAGCTAACGCAGCTGAGGACAGCCCTGACGTCTAGAACAGTCCAGGCAAAGAATGAAACCATGAGACTAACACTGGATAAAAATCAGTGATAAACTTGCTACTAATCAAATCCAAGATGGGTGAGACAGAAAGTTAAATGTTAGCTGATCCATTCTCAAATTATTAAATATGGATAGGGCTAGAAAGAAAATATTAAACACAGAATATATTTGAGAAATTGATCCAGAATGAGGATGCTCCAATGTTAAACAGCAGTTCATACTTCTATTTGTTTCTTTAATTTGTCAATTAACACTGTTTATTTGAGTCAGTCTAATACCTGGTTAGCCCATTCAGAATATCAATTAAGATGGAAAAAGCAGCTTAGTTCATGAATTTCAGAGACTGGCCCTTGTTTTCTTTCTTACAACAAATCACAAACATTATTTTTTTTTAGCCACTTTACAGCAAAAACAGTTGAGATGGTTTGCAGTCAATTTCTGATGTCTTTCAAGTCTTTGGAGTACTTTTCCAAGAGAGGTCCACAACCAGTGCTAAAGAGCTTCACCTACTCTTTACAATGGGTCAGATCAGCTTTAACAAGAATTGATCTCCATTATTAAAAATTACAGGGGCATCTTGATCAGCCAGTGATTGCCATATGGCTATCAATTTGGGTAAGTGCAAAGAGGTGCATTTTGGGCAGTCAAACCAGGTTAAGAATTATACAGTGAACGGTTGCAGCCTGGGGGTTACTGGGAAACAGAGGGACCTAAGAGTACAAATTCACTGAAAGCAGTGTTACTGGTGGTCATAATGGTGAAAACTGCATGTGGCATGCTGGCCCTCATCAGTCAGGGCACTGAGTATAGGAGTTGGAATGTGATGCTACAACTGTATGGCTGTACAAGACATTAGTGGAATTACACTTGGTGTATTTTGAATAGTTCTGGTTTCCCTATTATAGAAGATTATAGTTGGGAACTTGATTTCCAAGGATATTCAGTGTATCGAAAGGATAGGCAGGTAGGCAGAGAGGGTGTTGTGGCTATATCGGAATAAAAATGAAATCGAATCCTTAGAAAGAGGTGACATAGGTTTGAAGATGTAGAATCCTTGTGGGTAGAATTAAGAAACTGCAATGGTAAAAAGACCCTGACGGGAGTAGCCAGGATTTTGGCTATAAATTACAGACAGAAAAGGCATGTCAAAAGGACAATGTTATGATAGTCATGGGGGAATTCAATATGCAAGTAGATTCAGAAAATCAGGTTGGTGCTGGATCCCAAGAGAAGTAATTTGTAGAATGCCTACAAGATGGCTTTTTAGAGCAGCTTGTGGCTGAGCCCATGAGGGGATTAGCTATTCTGCACTGGGTGTTGTGTAATGGACCAGATTTGATTTGACAGCTTAAGATAAAGGACCCTTAGAATACAGTGGTCCTAATATGATAGAATTCACCCTGCAATTTGAAAGGGAGGTAAAGTCAGATATAACAGTATTATTATGGAATAGAGGGAATTACAGAGGCATGAGAGAGGAGTTGGCCAAAGTTGATTGGAAGGGGATGCTAGTAGAGATGATGGCAGAACAGCATTGGCTGGAGTTTCTGTGAGCAAGCTGGAACGTGCAGGATAGATACATCCCAAAGAAGTATTCTAAAGGCAGGTTGATGCAACCGTGGCTAACAAGAGAAGTCAAAACCAACATAAAAGCAAAAGAGGGAGCATGTAATGGAGCAAAAATCAGAGGATGTTAGAGGATTGCAAAAAAAAACTCAAAAACCAACAGAAGGCAACCAAGAAGTCACAAGAGGGGAAAAGATAGAACCTTAGAGAAGTACAGCACAGAAACAAACCTGTCAGATCATCCAGTCCATGCTGAAACCATTTAAACTGCCTACTCCCATTGACTTGCACCGGGACCATAGCCCTCCATATCCCTTCTACCTATGTGCCTGTCTGAACTTCTCTTAAGCATTGAAATTGAGCTTGCATGAACTGCTTCTGCAGGCAGCCCATTCCACACTCTCATGACCCTCAGAGTGAAGAAGTCTCCCCTCATGTTACCCTTAAACTTCCCACCTTTCACTCTTAATCCACAACCTCTGGTTGTAGTCCCACCCAACCTCAGTGGAAAAAGCCTGCTTGCATTTACCTTATCTATACCTCTCATAATTTTGTATATCTCTATCAATCTCCACCATTCTAAGGAATACAGTCCTAACCTTTTCAATCTTTCCTTATAACTCAAATCCTCCAGCCCTGGCAACATCCTTGTAAATTTTCTCTGCACTCTTTCTATCTTGTTTACATCTTTCCTGTAGGTAGGTGACCAAAACTGCACACAATACTCCAAATTAGGCCTCACCAATCCCTTATACAACTTCAACATAACATTCCATCTTCTGTACCAATACATTGATTTATAAAAGCCAATATGCCAAAAGCTTTCTTCACAACCCTATCTACTAGTGATGCCACTTTCAATGAATTATGTACCTGTATTCCTGGATCCCTTTGTTCTACCACAGTCTTCAGTGCCCTGCTGTTCATTGTGTAAGACCTACACTGGTTGGTCCTACCAAGTGCAAAACCTCACACTTGTCTGCATTAAATTCCATCTGCCATTTTTCCATCTGATGCAGGTCCCTCTGCAAGCCACAATAGCTTTATTCACTGTCCACTACACCTCAAATCTTGGTGTCATCTGCAAATTTGCTGATCTAGTTAATGACATTATCATCCAGATCACTAATTTAGATGACAAACAGCAAAGGACCCAGCACTGATCCATGTGGCACACCACTCATCACAGACCTTCAGTCAGAGAAGCAACCCTTTATTACAACTTTCTGGCTTCTCCCACAAAACCAAAGTCTAATCTAACTTGCTATTTCATTCTGAATGCTGAGTGACTGAACCTTCTTGATCAGCTTCCCATATGGGACCTTGTCAAATGCCTTACTAAAATCCATATAGACCACATCCACTGCCTTGTCTTCATCTACTTTCACAGCAACTTCCTCAAAAAAACTCTATAAGATTGGTTAGGCATGAACTTACCACACACAAAGGCATGCTGACTATCCTTAATCAACCCATGTCTATCAAAATACTTACATATCCAGTCCCTTAGAATACCTTCCAATAACTTCCTCACAATGATGAAATATGAAGGTCAGCTAGCCAACAATATCAAAGAGGATACTAAAAGTTGGTTCAGATGTGTAAAGAATAAAAGAGAGGTTTGAGTAGATTTTGGACCACTGGAAAGTTGCGCTGGAGAGCTGATAATGGAGGACAAAGAAATGGTGGACGAACTGAATAAGTATTTTGCATCAGTCTTCACTGTGGAAAATAAGAAGTGGTATTTCAGAGTTTGAGAGTGTCAGGGGACAGAAGTGAATGTAGTTGCTATTAATAGGGAAAAGGTGCTTGGGAACCTGAAAGGTCTGAGGATAAAGAGATTACCTGGTCCAGTTGGACAACACCCCTGAGTTCTGAAAGAGGTAGCTAAAGAGATTGTGGAGGCATTAATATGATCTTTCAAGAAGCACTAGATTCTTAAATGGTTCTGTATGACCGGAAAATTGCAAATGTCACTCCATTCTTCAAGAAGGGAGGGAGGCAGAATGAAAATAAATTACAGGCTAGTTTTCCTGACCTCAGTGGTTGGGAAGGTGTTGGAGTTGAATGTTAAGTATGTGGTTTCGGGGTACTTGGAGGCGCATGATAAAATAGGCCAAAGTCAACACGGTTTCCGTAAGGAAAAATCTTGCCTGACAAATCTGTTAGAATTCTTTGAGGGAAAAACAGGCAGGATAGACAAAGGAGAATTGGTAGATGTTGTGTAAAAAGAGAGGGATGCATGATAAAGGAAATTACAGGCCAATTAGCCTGACTTCAGTGGTTGGAAAGATGTTGGAACCCATTGTTAGGGAAGAGGTTTCAGGGTACGTGTGGCACATGTTAAAATAGGCCAAAGTCTTGCCTGACAAATCTTTGGAATTCTTTGAGGAAATAACAGGCAGGGTAGACAAAGGAGAGCCAGTCAATGTTGCTACTCGGATTTTCAGAAGGCCTTTGACAAGGTGTCACTCGTGAGGCTGCTTAACAAAATAAGAGCCAATGGTATTACAGAAATGATACTAGCATGGATATTGATGGGCAGGAGGCAGAGAGTAAAAATAAAGGGAGCTTTTTCTAATTGGCTGTTGGTAACTGGTGGTGTTCTGCAGGGGTCAGTGTTGGGACCACTTCTTTTTACATTGTATACCAATAATTTGGATGATGGAATTGATAGCTTTGTGGCCAAGTTTGCAAACAATACAAAGATAGGTGGAGGGGCAGATAGTGTTGAGGAAGCAGGGAGGCTGTAGAAAGATGTGGACAGGTTAATAAATGGGCAAAGAAGTGGCAAATGGAATAGAGTATCAGGTACAGTATGGTTATGCACTTCAGTAGAAGAAATAAAAGCATAGACTATTTTCTAAACAGGGCAAAAATTCAAAGGGATTTGGGAGTCCTCGTGCATGATTCCCTTAAGATAAATTTGCAGGTTGAGTCTGTGTTGGGGAAGGCAAATGTAATGTTTGCATTCATCTCGAGAGGACTAGAATATAAAAACAAGGATGTAATGCTGAGGCTTTATAAGGAACTGGTGAGGCATCACTTTGGAGTATTCTGAGTATTCATTTAAGAAAGGATGAGCTGACATTGGAGAGAGTTCATGGGAGGTTCACAAGAATGCTTCTGGGAATGAAAGACTTATTGTATGAGGAACGATTGACGGCTCTGAGCATTTAGTCACTGGAATTTAGAAGAATGGGGGGGGGGATCTCATTGAAACCTATTCAATGTTGAAAGGTCTACATAGAGTGAATGTGGAGAGGATGTTTCCTGTGGTGGGGGTGTCTAGGGCCATATGACACAGACTTGGAATAGAGGGACGTGTATTTAGAACAGAGATGGGGAGTTACTTCTTCAGCCAGAGGGTGATGAATCTTTGAAATTCATTGCTACAGGCAGCTGTGAAGATCAGGTCATTGGATGTTTTTAAGGTGGAAATTGATAGGTTCTTGATTATTCGGGATGTGAAAGATTACAGGGAGAAGGTAGGAGAATGGGGTTGAGAAGGAAATGGATAAGCCATGATAAAATGGTGGAGAAAACTTGATGGGCTCTTGGAAGAGTCTTGCACAACTCATGCTACATATTAGATGAGGAATAACTACAAAAGAATGATTAAATTTAAACCAGGTGAAAGGTACAGAAAACACTGGACAATGCATCATATTTACACATAAAAATACTAATGCAGTGGATTCTAGTTAATTGGGCCATTGGTTAATCAGGGCAGTCACTTATTTGGGAAAACTCTTCCAGAACAAAAACTAATCGAGAAAATAGCCAGGATTCTCTTCATTTATTTGGGACCCTATACCACTTAATAGGGATAGGAGACTGTTGCCGAAGTTTCTAACTGGCGTCAGTCACTTGCACTTGTGTGGCTGTTGACTACTGCATCATGCTTAGAGTGAACAGTTTTGAAATAGCATCAGTTGTGTGTGCTTATGTTTATGAAGCAGTGACTTTTGTCTCTGATAGTTGGTGAGAAATAAGCAGTAAGACCTTTCAAAACCGTTTTGCTCACTGTAGTTTCAAGCTTTCAGGCTTGGAGATGCCAGAAACAGCCGGGAGTGAAAATGAATCGATTTCACTACTTCAACAAGTTAACAACTACAAGGAATTTAAAAGTACTGCAATTAGCACTGATATTATTTATTTACAGTCCAACAATCAAAAAAAAATGTACACTAGATGAATTCTGCCATTGATAACTATTAGGAACTACAGTTTTATAGTACTGTAATAGCATTGAAAGTGTTCTAATTTGTTCTGTATTTCTTTTAAGTAGGAAATTTGTTACTCAGTAAAGTGATATTTAGTCTTTTATACACATTCTTAACTATTTCCATGAAAGTTTGGCATATTGGGACAACCATTTAATTGGGCCAAAATGTACAGGTCCTGATATGTCCCAATTAACTGGAAACTATTGCACTAATAAATCAAATTAATGTAATCACTTCACAATTATGTTGTATTTTTATTAATTTATACACAGTAACTCAGACAAAGATGAGCTAATTTGAAGTAGTTCAAACTGTATTTGTTTTTCTTCCTGTCTCCTGCAACATCTTTTTGCTGAAAGCTTTCCCAATTCAGGCATTCAGGTCACAGTCAGTACGTAGGATTCCCAAGCACAAGAAACTCACACAGGAAAAATTAGTCATAGAAGCTTCAGAGTCCAGTTTTGTCAGTCTGCCTTTAATGTGTTTAGTCTGTACATATCCTAATTGTCTTTGTTGAGACCACTGCTTCTTTATTTTCCTCCACACCATAAAGCTGGATAAAAATGTATTGGTTAGCACGAGAAGAGAGGTCCACTGCAAAATATGTTTTATCGTTGTTATATCAGAGTTACCAGAAACATACTGTATGTAAACTTTCCACATAGTGCAAGCCTTAACCTTTGATGCTTGCAAAACTAGGATTGTTAGTGATGATTTCAGTGTAAATGATAAACACCTTATGATTGAAAGTAGTAAGGTAATACAAACTAAAACTGGAAATTCTAGAAATTCTCAGGCAGTCAGGTAGCATCTGTGAAGCGGAAAACAGAATAAATGTTTCAGGTCAGTGAATTGATGGGATACATCTGTTTTAAGACTCCTGGAATGAAAATGATTGAGTCAAGCAATTGGAGTTAAAGATCAAAGAAACTGATAAAATAGCATGTATTTTGTAGTGAGAAAATGTCCAGTAATTCTAGGTGGAGGGAATGTTGTTTAAGGTTAGATTACCATCCTAAGCAGTGCACTCATTCGTATTTTGGTTGCCCCATATAGTTCACAATCTAACCTCCTCGTGTGACTTGCATAATTTACAAATTAAAATGAACAGAAATCAGAATAACTCAATTCTCTTCCTGAGGATAACAGTTTCGTTATTGCTGTTACTTCACAACAATTAACATTCATAAAGCTACAATTTACTGTTTTTACTGGTAATCTCAATGATTTCAACTTTAAATAAAATGTATTATTAGGATATCAGAATGAATTATTAAGTAAACATTAAAAAGTTAATATTCTTTATTGATACAATAGATTTTCTTATATTCTCAAACATAAAAAGAGAGTATTTTCATAGAATACAGTGGAAGTACATTAAAAGGGCCCATGATGCTACCAACACACTGGAACAGAAAGGAATTTTTTCCAATACTGAAGGAAATATTAAGTTTGCTATTAACTATTTACATATGATGGAAACTTGCTCAGATCGCCTCTTTTCTTGGTTGACTGGATAGAGGAGGAAAAATGCCTGTGCCATCAGCACTTAATTCCATTTTGTCAATAAAGGATAATTTAGGCAACTGGTTTTATATGGAGACTGAGGTTGATTCAGCCACCTCATGGCTGTGAGGAGTTAAAATATAGGTTTCAGCTTCTCTAGAAGGCAATATAAAAGGAAAACTGCTGGACACGCTGCAATTTGCCAATCAGCACAATGGGCCTACAGCAGATGCAATCTCAATGGCTCTTCGCACGGCCTTAGATCACCTAGACAATACAAACACCTATGTCAGGATGCTGTTTGTTGACTATAGCTCAGTGTTTAACACCATCATTCCTCCAATCCTGATTGATAAACTATGGAACCTGGGCCTCTGTACCTCCCTCTGCAATTGGATCCTTGACTTCTTAACCAGAAGTCAACAATCCGTGCAGATAGGTGATAACTTATCCTCCTCACTGATGATCAACAATGGTGCACCTCAGGGATGTGTGCTCAGCTCACTGGTCTACAGTCTCTCTACCCATGACTGTATGGTTAGGTATAGCTCAAATGCCATCTATAAATGTGCTGATGATACAACCATTGTTGGGAGAATCTCAGATGGAGGTGAGAGGACATACAGGAGCAAGATATACCAACTAGTTGAGTGGTGTGGTAGTAACAACCTTGATCTTAACGTCAGTAAGACCAAAGAGGTGATGGTGGACTTAGAAAGGGTAGGACGAGGGATCACAAACCAATCCCCATAGAGGGATCAGAAGTGGAGAGAGTGAGCAGTTTCAAGTTCCTGGGTGGCAAGATCTCTGAAGACCCCTGGTCCCAACATATTGATATAGTTATAAAGGAGGCAAGACAGTGGTTATATTTCATTGGGAGTTTGAGGAGATTTGATTTGTTACCTAAGAAACTCAAAAACTTATACAGATGTACCATGGAGAAGATGCGGACAGGCTGCATCACTGTCTGGTATGGGGGAGGGTGCCACTGCACAGGATCGAAAGCTACAGAAAATTGTAAAATTAGTCAGCTCCATCTTGGGTACGGGCCTCCGTAATATCCAAGACATTTTCAAGGAGCAGTGTCTCAGAAAGGTGGTGTCCATCATTAAGGACCCCCATCACCCAGACATGCCCTCTTCTCATTATTACCGTCAGGAAGGAGGTACAGAAGCCCAAAGGCACACACTTGGCGATTCAGGAACAGCTTCTTCCCCTCTACCATCCGATTCCTAAATGGACAGTAAACTGATGAATTCTACCTCACTTCTATTATTTCTGTTTTGCACTATTTTAATTTATCTATATATATACTGTTATTTATTTATCTTCCCTTCCCACCCCACCATTTTATCATGTATTACATTGTACTGCTGCTGCTAAGTTAACAAATTTCACGACACAAGCCGATGATATTAAACCTGATTCAGATTCTGAAAAGAAGTGACTTGAAAAAGAATATAGGCAACGAAATAAATTTAGGGATAGGAAAGAGACAGGAAAGAAATATGGAGAACAAACTATTGATTTCCACCTCAATTATCAGCACCGCATCAATAATGCAGAAAACATCTGGAGTTTACTACTTACCACCCTATCCTCATTGTTGCTGTTTGTTTTTTTTCCTCAAGGCCTGTAATTAGTGGTCAGGACACTTAGCTCTTTAAGCTTTACAGGTTGGAGTCCTATTGCTTATGCAAGACTATGATGTAATTTTCAAATGTCATGGGCAAGGCAAAGACCATCCATTGGAATTCCGCTTAGGGTGTCTAACCTGCAGTCATTAAGAGGATTGCTTCTGTTATTGAAAACAAACAGTTTGGTTTAAGTTATCTCCCCCAGCCTTCTGTGATCTCTCCATACTCCTTTATAGAACTCCATACACCTCCTACACCTCTCCTGCTTTGGCTCTGTGGAGGAGATCTCAAATCTCCTACCTTCAAACCACAGACAGTTTGTAATACTGGTTCAGTTCTGTCAAAAAGCAAGAGGTTTTCAGATGAAGGCTAACAAGAAGTTTGTAACATCCACCTCCTGTCTGACATACCAGATAGATGCATATTTGTTTTAGAGTGTGTCTGTGGCAAGTTTGAATCCTATAAAATTACCTCTCCTTAGTAATTTATCTCAACATACTGTAGCTTACATACTGAAGCCATAGTAATTCTTGACTTCCTATTAAGTTTTTGCATTGTGAGTTCTCCTTTAAATCCAAATTTTGTTTAATCACTTCTTTTTAACTAGACGTTTTGTAGATATTTTTGATTTTATTTAGGTTTCTGGTTAATGTATGAATTTTTTGTCTCTAGCTTTCTATGTATGGCCTAACTCATCGAACTGAATCTCTGCCCCCAAAACCTTTGTTCTTAGTACCAGGCTCCAACACTGAATCTTCATTGTCCCCTAAATCCCTGACCAGCCCCATTCATAATCGCATCCTAGTACCCATCACTCCTCAGCCCTGATACCCGATCACACACACCCACTGGACACAATCAGAAACTTTCCATGCTTGAACATAAACCTCAAAATCCTAACCACCTTTCAGACCTACATTCTATCCTTGAGATCCCAACATGATCCCAATCAAGCACTCTCCACCCTCAGAGGACACTGGTGCTATTAAGGCCCAGTCACTCAACTGATGTTAATCCAGCTATGATAGCCATAAAGCTACCTTCCCATCTTTTTAACCTCTCTTGAGTTTTGATAAGACCCCTATTTAACCTACCCCTTAGCCATTGCCACTTCTCTTCTACCTAGGCCATTTTTTCTTAATGCTATGGAGTGCATATTAAAATAGTACACTTAAAAAATTCTCTTGAATACTTGCTGCTTTTTTTGTTATAGTTAACATCTAGATTGAGAGCAGTGAGAGTTTTCCACCATACTCTATTCTTCAGTGAAGTCATGCTAGATTATTGTATATTTTGTTCATTGACCAAATGCTCCCTGGAAAAGGGTACCCTGTGGCCTTTTATTTAGCCATTCCTCCATTGAATGCACAGTGTTTCATTCGCTTAAGTAATTAATGAATGTGACTACAAATGTTATTCCCTAATCATGCTGTTTTCCTTTTCATTAATTTTGCAAACTCATTTGCTTAGATGTTAGAATAGTTTCTGTTGCAATATTAGTTGACCGACTGTTGTTTCAATAACCATCATAATTTGGGAGACAGGGAAATTGAGGAGCAATAGTTTTTATTTGCTTTTAGAAGTACCAAAGTCACTGGTGAAAATCTAGTCATGCATTGTTTGAGTTAATTAATAACAAAATGAGAGAAAAAGCAGATAAAACCTGCAGCTGGATTGTGGTTATTTAGCATGGGCTCAGGAAAAAACCAAGGTCTAGAGATCAGATGGCAGGATCCAAAACTTATACCACTTCAGAATTCAATTTAAAAAAACAATTCCAAAGAGAAATTAGGCAACTACGAATTTCCCAAAGGCTTGTATTGTAACCGTTCCAAAAACCGTACTGGTCCCCAAGCAATAATTAAGCCTCAGATTGCGGTTTCTGAGGCCCCACTCAGACTGCTTTGATGACCTTCTGATACTTTGCTGCTTCCGAAGACTTTTTCAACTTTCTAATGGCTCTCAGATCCATAAGCAGTATAAGAATTGAAATATAATTAAATAATTAAGTTCTATAAAATTAATCAAATTAAAGCACACTTACCTGGCATAAATGAACTGAAAATATTAAATTCAAATAAAATACAAAAATCATACTTACTTCCTATTTTTACCCATCTAGGTAAGCGACCTCTATTGAAATTGAACGGGTCCATATCTGACACACCAATATGTCTGGTGTAAAACTGAGGGGCCAAGTTTGAAATATATCCTGCTGGTTAGCCTTGAGATATCTAGAATGATTAATTAACTTAGTGATTCTCTTCTGGACTGGCAGCAAATGGTGAGTGCATTTCAGGTCAGTACCTGAACTATTGCATAATCTACAAAAAGTTATGTTTCTAGGCAAATAAAGGATGGACAGATAGGATGTATATGGAATGCAATCTGCGATGAGTAAGTAGTGAGTATTATGTAAACATAAGTACTAGCTTGCCAAGATTTTGACAAGCATAGTAACTGAGCCATAGAGTAATGCAGTATAACCCTTCAGCCCAACTAACCCATGCTGTCCAAGGTGCTTAGTCCCACTTGCCTGTATTTGACTCCTATCCTTCTATAGTATCATATTCATATACCTATTTAAATATCTTTTCAATATTTCATATACCCACTACTCTCTTTGTGAAAAACTTATTCCCCAAATCCCCTTTAAATCTTTCACTCTCATCTTAAATCTGTGCCCTTTAGTTTTTGACTCTCCCAGTCTATGACCATTCTCCTTATTTATGCCCCTCATGGCTTTATAAACCTCTACAAGGTTACAGACATCCCACCTCTCCTGGAAGTTCCAGGAGTCTCCCACATGTTGATAGTGGCTCCCTGAGACCCAGAAATTATATACAATATCCCGGAAATCGATTTTTTTTGAGAGGAAGAGGGAGAGCGAGCATCCTGATTGGTCTCTCTTCGTGCTAAAGTGGTCCCCAACCACTGGAAACGATATGATTTGGTGATATGAAACGATATGAGTCAGCTGCACCTTTCCTCATTCCCCGTCACGCACTGTTGAACTTGAATGCACGTGAGGTCATTACGCACGCGGCATCCATGTCAGTGCAGGAAGATCAACTCCCCGAGCTTGCAAATGACGGTGGGCTGAAAAGTATGTTTGACATAACATCTCTGCTGGCATTCCGGATCAAAGTCAAGGCTTAATATCCTGAGATAGCCACGAAAGCACTGAAAACGTTGCTGCCATTCCAACATATCTCTGTGAAGCGGGGTTTTCTGCAATGAATGCAATGAAAACTAAATTGCTGAATAGACTGGACATAAGGAACCCCCTTTGAGTATCGCTGTCTCCCATCACCCCTCAATGGCACCGTCTTGTTGCAGGAAAACAAGCCCAGGGCTCCCACTGATTCAGTGATGTTGCTGTGTTGCAATGATTTTATATGTTCATACGAGGAAAATATGCGCTGTGTGTTCAATATCCAAACGTTACTTAAAATGTTATGATGCTATTGACTTATCACTACATTCATGCGAGGAAAATATGCGCGGTGTGTTTAATATTAAATTCGTTAAATAAACCCTTTTAGAAACGAAATTGAGTGCATTAGCCACTTATAAGTGACTTATCACCTATATTCCGGTCGTGATTAACACCCCACCCCCCCACCGGTCGGCCAGTCCGCAAGAATATTGTCAATATTAAACCGGTCCGCGGTGCAAAAAAGATTGGGGACCCCGGCTAAGTAGACCTATCAGTTTTCTCTGTGGGCAGGCTTGACAGTCGACCACAAAAATAATGGCCGTGTTGCTCGCTGCACTGTTTGCAACGGTGACTTTTCTATTGCCCATGGTGGGTTAAGACTGTAAAAGACATGTGGAGGTGAGTTTAACAGGTGTCATTCATTCATTAGCATAGCTAACGTTATTTAAACTAGCTGGCTGGCTGCTAAGGAGCTATGCTATTGATGTCCTACGTGATGAGGCCAAACTCCCTGTAGACTTGCTTAAGGTTATGACAATAGACAATAGGTGCAGGAGTAGGCTATTCGGCCCTTCGAGCCAGCACCGCCATTCACTGTGATTATGGCTGATCATCCACAATCAGTATCCAGTTCCTGCCTTATCCCCATAACCTTTGATTCCGCTATCTTTCAGAGCTCTATCCATTTCTTTCTTGAAAGCATCCAGAGACTTGGCCTCCACAGCCTTCTGGGGCAGAGCATTCCATATATCCACCACTTTCTGGGTGAAAAAGTTTTTCCTCAACTCCATTCTAAATGGCCTACCCCTTATTCTGAAACTGTGGCCTCTGGTTCTGGACTCATCCATCAGCAGGAACATGCTTCCTGCCTCCAGCGTGTCCAATCCCTTAATAATCTTATATGTTTCAATAAGATCTCCTCTCAGCCTTCTAAATTCCAGAGTATACAAGCCCAGTCGCTCCAATCTTTCAACATATGACAGTCCCGCCATCCCGGGAATTAACCTTGTGAACCTACGCTGCACTCCCTCAATAGCAAGAATGTCCTTCCTCAAATTTGGAGACCAAAACTGCACACAGTTCTCCAGGTGTGGTCTCACCAGGGCCCTGTACAGCTGCAGAAGGACCTCTTTGCTCTTATACTCAATTCCCCTTGTTATGAAGGCCAGCATGCCATTAGCTTTCTTCACTGCCTGCTGTACTTGCATGCTTGCTTTCAGTGACTGATGTACAAGAACACCTAGATCTCGTTGTGCTTCCCCTTTTCCTAACTTGACTCCATTTAGATAATAATCTGCCTTCCTGTTCTTACCACCAAAGTGGATAACCTCACATTTATCCACATTAAACTGCATCTGCCATGCATCTGCCCACTCACCCAACCTGTCCAAGTCACCCTGCATTCTCATAACATCCTCCTCACATTTCACACTGCCACCCAGCTTTGTGTCATCGGCAAATTTGTGAATGTTACTTTTAATTCCCTCATCTAAATCATTAATATATATTGTAAACAGCTGCGGTCCCAGCCCCGAACCATGCGGTACCCCACTGGTCACCGCCTGCCATTCTGAAAGGGACCCATTAATCGCTACTCTTTGTTTTCTGTCAGCCAGCCAATTTTCAATCCATGTCAGTACTCTGCTCCCAATACCATGTGCCCTAATTTTGCCCACTAATCTCCTCTGTGGGACTTTATCAAAGGCTTTCTGAAAGTCCAGGTACACTACATCCACTGGCCCTCCCTTTTCCCTCTCCATTTTCATAGCTACATCCTCAAAAAATTCCAGAAGATTAGTCAAGCATGATTTTCCCTTCATAAATCCATGCTGACTCAGACCGATCCTGTTATTGCTATCCAGATGTGTTGTAATTTCATCTTTTATAATTGACTCCAGCATCTTTCCCACCACCAACGGCAGGCTAACCGGTCTATAATTCCCTTTTTTCTCTCTTCCTCCCTTCTTGAAGAGAGGGACAACATTAGCCACCCTCCAATCCACAGGAACTGATCCTGAATCTATAGAACATTGGAAAATGATTACCAATGTGTCCACGATTTCTAAAGCCACCTCCTTAAGTACCCTGGGATGTAGACCATCAGGTCCCGGGGCCTCTTGCTATTGTTTCTGACATCTCTTTAATGTTCATCAGGAACATTAACATAATATCCTCTCTAATGTTTCTGATGTCATTTGCTGCTTCCAAATCATTCTTGGCTTTTGCAATCTTCCAATTCCTGTGATCTCTCTGATTTCATCCATAAGGCTCCTGATTTCTCCCATGAAGCCTCTAATCAGTTTCATTAAGTCTCAGATCTTTGTTGAACTCTAAGTTACAAATGTCGTTTGTACATCCTAAAGCTTTAAATTGCTTCTTGCTTCCTCTCTAGTCCCCAAATGCAGGTTGGAATCTGACAGGCTGCAGCCAGGAGACAGTGTCATAGGGCACAGCCCAACACCATCCATGTTGATTTTTTTTTTTGCTCATTTACACTTATCCCGTTTACATACATTAGAATCATCGTGTCCAGCACGGAGCTGCCCACACCGGTAAAATGACTATCTAGGATAGTCCAATTTGTTTGCATTTGGCTACATACCACTATAAATCTTTCCTATCCATATACCTGGATGAGTATTTTGTAAATGTTGTTATTGTACGGTAGGTCCTAATGACTGTGTCCTAACAAATACAGAAGATAATAGATAGAGACAGAAAACGCTGAACAGGAAATGTTAAATTTGTAAAAGAAAACTGTTCTTCAGGGTTTTTGCATCTCAAATCAGTTTCCAGAGTCCCTCATTATCTCTGAGATAATTCTTCACGTACCACTCACTCTCTTTTGCAAATCTCATTCAACTTCTTACCAACCTATCCAAAGGCTGGAGCATTATATTTTCTCTCTTCTGTCTCAAGGTTCCAAATGTATTAATTTACTACCATCATCTTTACTTTAAAAAAAAGGAGAGAAAGGAATCTCTATTATTGAGTCCCCAGCAAAAACCATACTGTGCATCCTTATCCTGGCTTCAAGGGAGTCATTTTTACTGTCTGGCCGTCATGATTTGATAAAGCTGTCAAGATTAGAGGATTGGGAGCTGATAGAAATCTCTGTCTATTTTTGGACTTCTGTTCGCGACCACATTTCCTGTCATTTGTAGTAGAATGCTCTAGGGCAATAAGTTGCTGGTTCATCATAAAATCTCAGTTCATACGGTCTATTTTACTCTCTCAGGGGACCCACAGGAGAAGGAACTGAACACAAAAGAAATTTCATAAAACAAGACATATACAGTTTGTCCCATTAGAATACAAATTCAGTAATTGAATAAGATCTTTCACCCGATGAAAAGTCTTAACTAAACTCCAAACTTACTTTGATGTTTCAGATTCCAAGTAATCTGCACATAGTTTCAGCATTGAATTTTGATTTCAGTTTCTAGCACTGACACATTTTCTTTTTATGTTTCTTAATATTTTCTCTGTAATGTTTCAGCCTCAAGATATCACACATGAAACTGTCTCCAATGCGAGTAATAAATTATATTCTATATAGATACAGTGGACGTGGAGAAAATGTTTCCTGTAGTGGGGGAGTTTAGAACCAGAGGGCACAGCTTCAGAATATAAGAATGTCCCTTTAGAACAGAGATGAAGAGGACTTTCTTTTGATAGAGGGTGGTGAATCTGTGGAATTCATTGCCATAGATGGCCTTAGAGACCAAGTCATCGGGAATACTTAAAGCAGAAATTGATAGGTCAAAGGTTATGGGGGAAGGAAGGAGAATAGGGTTGAGAGGGTTAATAAATCAGACTTGATGGAATGGTGGAGTGAACTGAACGGGCCAAATAGACTAATTCTGCTCCTATGTCTTACGATCTTATAGGCTGTAGAATGCCAATTTGATTGTAAATAAATGCAGATGTAAATAAATAAATAAATACTATTATGTGCTTCTTAATTTCATTTGTAAAGTAGTCACTGATTTAATAGTTGAAAAGTGCTAGAAGAAACGGGAAGTGCAGGTTCTCATCAGTTAATGTGTAGGCACTCCATATGATTTCTGGAATGTAACATACACAGCACTTATGATTTTTGCCCTTGGCCTTTATACATGTAATATTTTGCTGTAATATAGGACTGGATTTTATCCCTGAGAATTGTTCTGGCAGTTGTTTTCAAACACCCACTCACTGTGTTTTTTATATGTCTGGAATGAACATTCCAATGGCAGATTGCTGACCCTCAGTCTCCCTTTGCCTTCACCACAGCCTCCTGAAAGAGACTGGGAAAAATGAAAACGCTTTTACCCACACACAGCCTCTCCTCAGTTAGGATAAAATCCAACATCAACATTGTTGTGAGGGAAAAACACAATCAGCTGAAATTGTTTTTCATTTAGATACTTCTACCTAATTGGTTTAACAACATATACTTTAAATCACACTGAGAAGAATCTAGCAACAGTAGATGTTAACATGTCTCCAGCCAGCCTGCCTCATTGAAACAGACCTAAATTGCTTCCAACAATTCCATAAATTTTCTTTTATGCTGACATTTATTCAGACGTGCACCTTGGTATTAGTTTTAAAAGCAGACATTTAATGTGTATTGGCTTCGCTATGGAGCAATTCATTTATATTTCTGTTCCCACACCACTTTATGCTGGAGAAGGCAGAATTCAGTTCCTGAATGCTATAACAAATGTGCTCTGCTCCATTTGCCTGATTGCTCATCCATATGTTTCTGAATACACTGCTCTATCCTGCAAGCTCTTATATAATAGTATCAAGATAGTTGGCATGGTCAGTAAGTTTTATCCATATTGGAGGTAGGGGGAGGGAGGGAACATCGACTCAGATCATGAGAGGCCTGCGTCAGACATTTTCATGCCGTACAAGGCGCAGATTGGAAGGACACTTCCTGAAATATTCACTTAATTGAACCAGCTGAATGAATGCTTGGAAAGCACCGACAGTATGATCCACAAAGACAAATGCACTTCCAGTGCAGAAAATTACCAAGCAAATTTTGCAGAACTCATGCTAAGTGTAGATTTCCATTGATTGAGAATACGATTTAGAGATATGGAAGCAGTACCATGGGGCAATTCTGCTATGAGCAGTTCCAAAGAAAAAGCCCTGCTTTACAACATATCAGTATGTTAAGTTAGAATAAGTGATCTTGAAAATGGCTTCTACCATGAAAGCATCTGATCAGTTTGGAACTGACAACAAACTCAGTGTTTGACTGTAAAAGCTATTTGGGCTATTTGCATGGTCCACTGGGAATATATCAAACTAGAAACCAAGCACCATTAACCAAGTAAGCTCTAAATTCAAATTTAGGTCTCTGCTGTACTAGTTGAGTTTAAATAGAGTCATATTAACTCTGGGACTTAGAGCCAAAAAACCTTCTGTCTTTCTTGGTCATACAAGTTATTGAGTAATCCCTGTTGTAAGTGCAACTCTGCAGACTAAAGTTGAAAATAGTTTGCACGGTGGTACATACCAAGACTAAATATCTTTCTGAATTCATTTTTAAATGGAATGAATAGTGTTTGTGGCTTTAAAATAAGTATATCAGCTTATTTTAAGTACAACCTCAAAATTAATATTGTAATATATTGCCTTTAATATAGTGAAATATTCCAAGATTCTTCACAGGTTTGACTCTAATTTGACTCTAAGCCAGACAAGAATATAATAGGGATAAAGAAGAAAAGCTTGGTCAAAGACTAACTTATAAGAATTATCTTAAGTGAATAAAGTCAGGCAGTGATATAGAGAGGTTTAGAGAGGAATTTTGGATTGCTGGGTTTGACCATCAACAGTGAAGTAATTAAGTTCATTTCCAAAATTGGAGAAACATGTCTGTCACAGAAGGTTATGGTGCTGCATGGGATAACAATGATAGGAATGGGTGAGGCAGGTCAGCAAGTGCAGAAGTGGCAGTTGAAGGGGTCTTGTTGTGAATAAGGAAACAGCAGATTCGGAATAGCTTAGGTTTACAAAGAATAGAATGTAGATGACTCCTGAGGATTGTGGTGAAATTTCAGAGACAATACTTATTTGTTTACTTGTTATGATGCAGAAGGAGGACATATGACCCAACAGGTCTTTACTAGCTCTCAACAGACTTCCCCCTCACCCACCGCCTTTGTATTTTTGTAGCCCTGCAACTTATTCTCTTTGACATGCCCATCAACTTCTTCCTATTAACCTACACCATGAAGCAGACAATAAATCTACTGGCATGTCTTTGTCAGAAGCATCTAGTGTAAACTCAAGTACAAGGTTCAAAGCAAATTTTATTATCAAAGTACATATATGTCACAATATACAACCCTAAGATTTGTTTTCTTGTGGGCATATTCAATAAATCTATAGAATACTAACCATAACAAAATCAACGAAAGACCGCTCAACAAGGGCATTCAACCAGAGTGCAGAAGACAAAAAACTGTGCAATCACTGAAACATAGAAACATAGAAAATAGGTGCAGGAGTAGGCCATTCGGCCCTTCGAGCCTGCACCGCCATTCAGTATGATCATGGCTGATCATCCAACTCAGAACCCTGTACCAGCCTTCTCTGCATACCCTCGATCCCTTTAGCCACAAGGGCCATATCTAACTCCCTCTTAAATATAGCCAATGAACCGGCCTCAACTGTTCCCTGTGGCAGAGAATTCCACAGATTCACCACTGTCTGTGTGAAGAAGTTTTTCCTAATCTCGGTCCTAAAAGGCTTCCCCTCTATCCTCAAACTGTGTTCCCTCGTTCTGGACTTCCCCAACATCGGGAACAATCTTCCTGCATCTAGCCTGTCCAATCCCTTCAGGATTTTATACGTTTCAATAAGAACCCCCCTCAATCTTATAAATTCCAACGAGTATAAGCCTAGTCGATCCAGTCTTTCAAAAGTCCTGCCATCCCAGGAATCAATCTGGTGAACCTTCTTTGTACTTCCTCTATGGCAAGAATGTCTTTCCTCAGATTAGGGGACCAAAACGGCACACAATACTCCAGGTGTGGTCTCACCAAGGCCTTGTACAACTGCAAAAGAAATAATAAATAAATAAACAAACAAATAAATAAATAAATAGTATTGAACATGCGTTGAAGAGTACTTTAGAGTGAGTCTATTAGTTGTGGGAATATTTTAATGATGGAGTGAGTGAAGTCATTCCTTTTGGCTCATGAGCCTGATAGTTGAGGGGTAGTAACTGTTCCTGAACCTGGTGGTGTGAGTCCTGGGGCTTGTGTACCTTCTTCCTGATGGCAGCAGTGAGAAGAGAGCATGTCCTGTGTGGTAAGGGGCCCTGATGATAGATGCTGCTTTTCTGCCACAGTATTTCATGCAGATGTGCTCAATGGTAAGGAGGGCTTTAGCCATGATGGACTAGGCCAAATCCACTCCCTTTTGTCAGATTATTTTGTTCAAGGGCATTGATGTTTGCATTTCGGCCTGTAATACAGCCAGTCAATATACTCTCCACCACACATCTATAGAAGTTTGACAACATCTTAAATGTCATGCTGAATCTGGGTAAACTTCGAAGGAAGCAGAGGCACTGCTGTGCTTTCTTCATAATTGCACTTATATGTTGGAGCCAGGGCTGGTCCTCTCAAATAGCAATACTTGGGAATTTAAAGTTGCTGGCCCTCTCAACCTCTGATCCTCTGATGAGGACTGGCTCATAGACTTCTGGTTTCCTTCTCCTGAAGTCTATAATTAGCTCCTTGGTCTTGCTAACATTCAGTAACAGGTTGTTGTTATGACACCACTCAGCCAGATTTTCAATCTCTGTCCTACATGCTGATTCATCACCACCTTTGATTCAGCCAGTGATAGTGGTGACATCAGCAAACTTGAATGTGGCACCAGGGTAATGCTTAGCCAAGTGTAAAGTGAGTAGAGCAGGGGGCTAAGCACACAGCCTTGTGATGCACCTGTGCTGATGGAGATCATGGAGAAGATGTTGTTTCCGATTTGAACTGACTGGGGTCTGCAAGTGAGGAAAACCAGAAACCAATTGCACACAGAGGTATTGAGGCTTAGTTTTGAAGGGATTATGGTAGTGAATGCTGAGCTGTAGTCAATAAAAAGCATCTGATGTATGCATCTTTGCTGCCCAGATGTTCCAGGGTTGAGTAAAGAATCAATGAGATGGCATCTGTTGTGGACCTGTTGCCCTGGTAAGCAAATTGGAGCAGATCTAAGTCACTTCTTAGGCAGAAGTTGATATGTTTCATCACCAACCTTTCAAAACATTTCATCACCGTGGATGTAAGTGCTACTGGGTGATAGTTATTGAGGCAGATCAACATACTCCTCTTGAGCACTGGCATAATTGAAGCCTGCTTGAAGTAGGTAGGTACCACACACTGCCAAAGTGAGAGGTTAAAGATCTCAGTGAACACACTAGACAGTTGATCAGCACAGGTCCTTAGTACTTGGTCAGGTACCCCTTCTGGGCTGGATATTTTTTGTGGGTTCATCCTCCTGAAGGCTGCTTGTATGTCTCAGCAAGTGGTCACAGGAAAGATGTATAAATTCCAGAAAGCACCCAACTTCACAAACAGACCCATGCTCCTGAGCTGGGAGACAGCAATGAGAGTTACTGGACCATCAAGCTACCCTTAGATAGCAGATGAAGCAAAGTAGAGCAAAAGAGGATCCAGTGATTTCCCGGTATATATGACGAATAAACTCTTCTCAGGCTTCCAGCCGAGTACAGATATAGATTATAACTGATGTTTTTATGACAAACTCTGCTATCTTCTTCAGGGATGATGCCTGGGCATATCAAGTCTGGTGGTATTTAAATAATGGTATCACAAATACCACCGGACTGGACATGCCAAGGCATCATCCCTGATGAAGGTGGCAGAGTCTGTCATCAAAATGTTGGTTAAAATTGATACCTGTACCCGGCTGGAAGCCCGGGAAGAGTTTACTCGCCAAACTAGAGCAAGTTTGCTGAGGTTTTTGGTCACAGCATATATACTTAGTCTAAAGCTAATTCCAGGTACAAATAAGACATCAACTATTTAGTTTAGCCTCATTCAGTTTCCAAAGGGATGGACAGACATGGTAATCATGAAGTGGTGTTTGGGAACAAAGACAAAAAAAAGGCTTTGATTTTCCCAATATTTAGTTTTGGGGAAACTTCTACACATCCGGTAACGAATGTTGGACAAGTAATTTAAAGGGTTGTGAGAGTTGATGTTGGGATAGAGCAGAGTCCATGTAGAAACAGACATTGTATATCCAATAGAGGGGCAACAGATAGATGAGAAGTAGGAGGGCCAGGTTTGAAACCTGGTTGACTGGTCACCGGAGAAGCAGCACGGGAGCAGGAAGCAAGACCTTTGCAAGTGCTTCTCTGGCTACAGCAGGACAGTTAATAATAGAATCAAACAATTATATAAACACCCAGCTGGGTGGAAAGGCCAACCAGGTCAGAGAATTCAGACAGATTAAAGAAGACAAGTGTGTATAGTTTATTAATATCATGGTAACACTGTTTGTCATTTGCGGGATAGAGTGAGTTATTGTCCTTAGGAACTAAGGGAATATTGAGCTGATGTTTGCTATGGAGATGCATGTAGTTTTGAATATAAACATCATTGCTGATAGACTTCTGTGACAACACGACCATGCCTTGCAGTCACCAAACCATTTTCTGGAAAAACTCCTTCTTTTGGATATCAAAAAGAAAACAATTAAAAGCTCTCATGCAAGCGACCCATCACTTAACAGATGTCTATGGCTTAAGTTCTCCTCAAGTAGAACAAATCCTCTTTCCTTCAGCTCATCTTTAAATTGTAATCTGTCTTGATCCAGTTGAGCCTCTTTCTTCCTTTGATTTCCATTCCTATTAACAAAGCTACCTATGGGGGCAACAGACTAGAAGGATGCACAAAATTATAAACTGGCTTCTCAATGCCTCATGGCCTTTTCTCGGCATTGTTCATGGTTCTTTTCTCGAAAAACTAAAATTCAGGACAAAAGAGTCAGAAATAAAAAGCAAAGATTTAGATTGTGTTGTGACTGCTTTTAGGGACTAATTGTGCAAAATTAAATTTTACCCGGAACAGATCAAGCTAGCAATGATTTCTAGGTGAAATTGTGCCAATTGTGAAACTGGAAAAGGCAGCTTCCTCGCAATCAACATTATTGTACCTGAACTTTTCTAGCATGTATCCAATGACATTATTATTAACATTACACCTATTTCTATCTGTACCAACATAAATTGCAGTTCAAAGCTCCAAACTACAACTGTGCGGTAGACTTCTTTGAACTGGAACACAGTTCCAGTTTATTATTTTTCAGCTTTATACAAATCTGGAGATATCATATCCTATCTGGAGCTTTCTGATGAATTATGCATTCACAGACTTAGGTTTTCCAACCTCAATGAAGAAGGTAAATAAGACATGGGAGCCTTACCTGTTAAATGCTGTAAATCTCAAAGTAACATTGACTGTTAGCTTCCTAACCACAAGATCCTTCGAAGATGTCGACTGTACCTCTTCCTAGAGATGCTGTCTGGCCTGCTGTGTTCACCAGCAACTTTGATGTGTGTTGCTCTGCTGTATTTCCCAATTTACAGCTTCAGAGAGCTCACCCTGGAACTGCATTCACCAAGAAATTATTTTACCTACTTTGATTTATTTGAGGCTAAGGCAGCATCTCAGGTATTGTGATGTGCTAATATTGCTGGATCTTCCAGATAGTCACTGGTTACACAGATGTATTTTTTAGAGCTCTTTTTTTTAAGAATTCTGATGTTTTCATGTACAGGTATGGCTTTCGCTCGCTTGTTCTTCTGCTTGTTGTGGATCGTGAGTAGAACTTCCACATTTTTAGTAAGCAAACATGACTCATTCATCCTTGGAGATCCTGCATTGCCAGATATTTTCATCAGCCAGCATTGTTTAGAGCAATGCATTCTGATGGAAAAGGCTACTCTCTGTATCTGTGGCTTCTCACACCAATATGTTCTCCTGCAACAGTATCCAAGTACAGATATGTGATATATGCTGGTACCAGGATTGTATTAAAATGCATAATTGGTCTTGAGAAGCTGAGATTTCATTTGCTACATCAGACTGTGGGTACAAGCAGCTGCAAAGATTTCCTTGTTACATTCTACAAGCTTGCAAACTGAAGATAGTTGTTAGAGCCGGGGGAAGAGCAGCCTATGAGTCAGAGTTCATGGAGCAGCAGGAGCAAGAGTATCAAAAGGAAGAATATGGTTACTGAGGAGATGTTAATGTACAAAATCCTCAGCTTTATCACTCAGCTGGGTGGAGGCAGGAGCACTGTCTGCGGGGATATAGAGGGATTTCTTGATACAAACCTTCACAAATAAACCTTTACAATTATAGAACTCATTATGACCAATCATCAACTCCACACTGCAAATGTTATCATCAACAAAATAATGCAGGTAACACAGAAATATTGCTCACTTGCGGCAACAATAACCGATAATTGAATGAATGCCTGGTCCACTTTCTTAAATGGTTAGCACAAAATCTCTGCTTTTCCCCATGAATGGCACCTTAAAGTACTTAGACTTCCACATAATCTGCACTTTCTGCACATGTAAACTCGCCTTAATATAAGTAACGAGGACATGAAATTTACTTCTGCATTGTACAGGAACTTTCAGTTGTGAAGAAGAGGACTGCAGTGAGCTCCTGTCAGGATTTAATACTGAGCTTAGTAAATCTCCTGACTCCAAACCATCACAAAGAACCTCCCTTCTGATGTTTGGTTATCTCTTTCCAGTGAAAGTGGGAATTGGTCCTCTGCAGCCTCTGTCTGTTTAAGGGAGCCATTTCGTGTGTTGCTGCCTCAGCACACAGAATGTGTTAAAAGTGACTTCAGAGATAAAAGATTTTCCCCCACCTCTGAATGCTCTGTAGGAACATGTCAAGTGTTGTGCTAAACTGAATGAATCCACACCAACAATTGCACACTGTTTTTTTTTGTGTTTGTGTTATCCACCCAGACACTGTTCACAAAGGATTTTTATGGGAAAGCAGATTTGCTGTTGGCACTAACTGCAAAGGATTTTTAGCATACTAAAAATAAATGCACCAAATTGTGCTGGAATGCTTAATATCAAAATCTGAATCTTTGAATCTTCAAAGGTAAAAAAGGAGGCATTGATTACAGACGCCATAATACTTGCTTTTATTTGGGTCTTCATTGCAAAATGCAGTCATCTTGACAGGTTCACTTTGTTTTCTGAAACTCTACTGCAGTTCTGAGGGGGAGCTGCACTGAAATGTGCACTATCTTTTAGATGAGATATTAAACCAAAGCCCTAGTTATCTGTTTGTCCTCTCAAGTATTCAAAAAATGTCCCATATTACTTTTAAGAAAGGCAGTAGAGATCTCTCGATATCTGACAAAGGGTCTTCCTCTTGAAATGTTAACTCTGTAGCTCTTTCCACACGCGATGCCTGATCTGCCAAGTGCTTCTCGTGTTTACTTCTTTTATTTGTGATTCCTCCATTGTTTTCAACCACCACTTATCTCTAAATCAACATCATTAAAACCAATTATCTGATAATTGTTTCATTACAGCCTGCTTGATTCTGCTGCAGTTAAACTGGTTGCCAAGTTTCCTACATTGCAACAAGGACTAAACTTCAAAAGATCTAAAGTAAAAGCAGGAAATACTCAGAAGGCCTGACAGCAGCTCTGGAAAAAGAACCAGATACATGAATTTCATTAGACAGCGTACTGATATGAAACACTGACTCTTTTTCTTCCTCCATGTATGTTGCCTGACCTGTTGTGTACTTACATTTCCTTCATCACCGCTGCATCTGTTCTCAGGATGCGGATTTCCTTACCAAGACATCAAGGATGTCCTCCTCCTTCAAAGAAAGGTGCCTCCCTTCCTCCATCACCTCCATTTCCCAAGCATCAGCGCTCACCTCAACAGAGATAGAGTTCCTCTTGTCCTTACGTACCGACCCCAGCCTCCAAACCCAAAGCATCATCCTCTGCAACTTGTGCCATCTCCAAAGAGATCCGACCACCAAACATATCTTTACTTCCACCCCTCTGCCTGCTTTCCACAGGAAACACTCCCTCCGTGATTCCTTTGTGCATTCATCCCTTTGGAGTGTATGGGGTGTCATGGAGGGGTAGCACCTCTGGTGGGGGAAACATGTTGCATCCTTTTCAAGGCGGTTAGTCCACCTTTAGTCCCCACTTGGCACTCAGCTCTCACCTGTGGCTCCCTGTAGCTGTTTGCATGTGACAGCGGCCACACCCCAGGCAACGGCTTTGACAAGCCGGCTAAACCAGGTGAGGGTAGCCGACGGGTCTCAAACCCTCGATGAGATAGTGAGTTGTCTTTCCCAGCATGTGAAGACAGACTCCGGCGGATTGAGCGGATGAGACCAATGGAAGGTCCAATGGTCAAGAAGGCGGTCTCTGCAAGCATCGTGGAACGTGTAGAGCACAACAAGACACAGAAGACGTCCTGGTCATCCACTGCGCCTAGTCCCATCTCCAGCCGTCTAGACTCTGTCTTGCCACTGGATCCAGATGGGAATTGGGAAGAGAGAGTGAGGCTGACGCTGCGCAACTCTCCCTCACTTAAATCCAAATCAAGCGCTAGTCTCGACCATGAATGATGTCAAGGTCTTCATCGACGACGATGAAGGACGAACCACATGCCTCCCCACTAATCTCCCTCCTGGGACTTATCCCTGAAAGCAGCCAAAGTGCTACATCTGCCCATTTACCTCCCCCCTCACCTCCATTCAGGGCCCTAAACAGTCCTTCCAGGTGAGGCATCACTTCACCTGTAAATCTGCAGAGGTTGTCTATTGTGTCCGGTGTTCCCAATATGGCTTCCTCTACATTAGTGAGACCCATTGTAAATTGGGGAAACCGTTTCATTGAGCAGCTACACTCCATCTGCCGAAAGTGGAACTTCCCAGTTGACATAGACATTTGAATTCTGATTCTCATTCCTGTTCCCACATGTTAGTCCCCTCCTCCTTTCTTTTCTCTTATGGTTTACTCTCCTCTCATATCAGATTCCTTCTTCTGCAGCTCTTTATCTTTCCAACCCATCTGGCTTCACCTATCTCCTGACTATCCTCCTTCCCCTTTTTATTCTGCCGTCTTCCCCTTTCCTTTTCAGTCCTGACGAAGGTCTTGACCCAAAACGTTGACTGTTTATTATTTTCATAGATGCTGCCTGACGGGCAGAGTTCCTCCAGCACTTTTTGTGTGTTGCTTTTCTTATATTATATCACAAGAGTCATTTTTAGCTCAAAATAATCAATGATAACTTGAATTTGTGCAAGGCACTGTATAAATGCAGGTACATTTCCTCTTTTATTAAGATCTTTATCTTCTTTTACAGAATGAATAGAATTTGATTGGAATATCTCTTCAATAAGATAATTATATAATAATAAAATTTAGGTACTCTGTAGCAGAGGATCTATAACAATCCTCTTGATGTAACAGATTCAATTTGATGGTAGTCCAAGAAAAAATGCTTAAATAATCCCTTATACCTTTTTAGATAAAGTTGCTTAAATTATGGAGGCAGATCAGAAAGATCCAAGCTTCTAATGTTACACATCAGTCTATTCTATTCTTAGTACAGCACAGGAACAGGCTCTTTGGCCCATAATGTTGTGCTGAACCAAAAAGATTAGTAATCAAACGGCCAACTAAGCCAATCCCTTATTAAATTAGATTAGATTCAACTTTATTGTCATTGTGCCGAGTACAGATACAAAGCCAATGAAATGCATTTAGCATCTGACCAGAAATGCAAAGAACAGAGTTATTTACAAAATAACTGCGAATAAATAAGTGCTACAGCACACAAATATAAAAGTACTAAGACAGTACAATATGGGTGCAATACTGCTTAGCGCTGTGATGAAAGGTTCAGCAGGGTCACAGTCTCAGGGAAGAAGCTCTTCCTGTGCCTGCCGGTGCGGGAGTGGAGGCTCCTGTAGCGCCTACTGGGTGGGAGGAGAGTAAAAAGTCCATCCCTGATAATGCTTTTCGCCCTGCCCAGGCAGCGGTTATGGTAGATGTTCTCAATGGTGGGCAATTGGGTGCCGATAATCCGCTGGGCAGTTTTCACCACACGCTGGAGCGCTTTGCGGTCCAATACGGGACAATTGCCATACCACACTGAGATGCAGTTGGTGAGTATGCTCTCAATGGTACAGCGGTAAAAGTCCGTCAGTATCCTGAGACAGAGGTGAGATTTCTTGATGCTCCGCAGGAAATAAACGCGCTGTTGCGCCTTTTTGATCTGGATGGAGGAGTTCAGGGACCAGGTGAGATCCTCGGAAATGTGGACACCAAGGAATTTGAAGCTTGATACACGCTCCACTACAGTTCTGTTGATGTAGATGGGGACATGAGTGTGACTCCTGGCATGCCTGAAGTCCTACACAATGCCCAGATCCTTCCATTTCCCTCGCATCCATGTGCCTATCTATATATTTGTTAAAGGCCCTGAATGTATCCTCATCTACCACCACCCCAGGCAGTGCAAAGCAGGCCCTCAGCACTCTCAATGTAAAAAATCTTGGCCCTCACATCTATTTTATTTAGCGATACAGTGGCCCATTTAACCACGCCGCCCCAGCAACCCATGGCAAACCCAATTAACCTAATTGGGACAATTTGCAATGACCAATTAACCTGCCCGGTATGTCTGTGGACTTTAGGAGGAAACCAGAGGACCCAGAAAAGCCCCATGCATTCCATGGGGAGGATATACAGATATTCTTACAGAAAGGCACTGGAATTGAACTCTGGTCTCTGGAACGCCCCAAGTTGTAATAGCGTAGCACTAACCGCTACCTCAACTTAAATTAACCCTCTCACCTTCAACGCATGTCCTCTGTTATTAGACAGTTCAACCCTAGGAAAAAGATACTGCCTGTCTACTCTATCTACACCTCTCATAATCTTATAAACCTCTGTCAGATCTCCCCTCAGCCTCCACCAGTCCAGAGAAAACAGCACAAGTTTGTCCAACTCTCGTGAAAGCACTTGCTCTCAGATCCAGGCAGCATCATGGTAAACCTCATCTGCACCCTCTCCAAAGCCCTGACATCTTTCCTATAATGAACTGCATGCAGTACTCCAGATGCAGCCTAACTCAAATTATTGATAAATGCTTCTACTGGCTACTTCCTTCATTTAAGTCAACCCTATAGTGAGTAATAAGCAGAACCTTTGACTACTTGTGGGGTCTGTAAAGAGGCAAAATCCTCTTCTGACTTGCGTCATCTCTGCTGCAAAGTCACTTTGCTTCCACTATTGGGACCAGGTTCATGTGTCATGTGGTTCTACAGACTTCATTGGATCTGGATTAGCATACAGTCTTTAAGGAAGGGCTGTGCTAGCTTCAAACAGATACCAACGTTGCTTGAAGACCAGTTTAAAACTGAACATAGCAGGATTCAGATGGCTTTCTAGCAACTGATTAACCTGTGGCATTGAAACTCTTTACTTACTCAACTTTTACTTGGCAGAATAAACATCCGCCACTCTCCCTCATCAGAAAATGCCAGTTGAAATTCCATGCATGGCTCTTAGTCGGAACTGTGTCAAGTGATTGAAATGGCAGCAACAATGAGAGGAGCCACTAGAGAGAAGAAGTGACACTATCTGATGATAGCAGAGGTTGTGATGAATAGTTATTTTCTGTTCCCTTTAGGTCTGTGCTGTAAAGGAATACAAAGGCTTTCTAGAAACATTGCCTGAGGTTGAAGTCTGGCAGGGTGGTTCATTTGCTTGTCATAGATGCTACTGCTTTTGATATCTATTGATTTCTCTCCTTTCATGCTGATATTTTGTTGATTTTCCTCTCTTTACTAAAAAATCTGCTGCAGAGAATGCTGCAAGGAAAACATTATTCTCAACTCTTGGGGGGAAAGTTGTTATTGTGGCAGTTATTGGCATAAATAGGACAACATATATTGAGGTGTTCATCCTGTCTGAGTGTTATTAATGATCCCATGGTGCCTTTACTTGCTGCAAAATCAATGACTTCAGTATGACAACATTGCCTTACTTTTTAAAAAATTCGTTTTTGGCAAAGCTTGTTTTTATTTTAAAGATATGAGGAAGCTTCAAAGCAGTAGCAAATGAGACAGAGAAATCCAATTTACAGTTGAAGACACTAAATATGGAAGTGAATATTGTCCATGCTGCACTTCTCTCATACATTAGGATCCATTGGTTAAATATTCTCTCTTACTTAAAGTTCAACTTCAAGTTTATTGGTATTCAACTGTATACATGTATACCGCCAAATAAGACATTGTTCCTCTAGACCAAAGTTCAAAGTCCGAAGCAAATTTATTATCAGAGTACATATATGCCACCATATACAACTCTGAGATTCATTTTCTTGTGGGCATTCCCAATAAATACAAGAAACACCATAGAATCAATGAAAGACTGCACCCTAAAGGACGGACAAATAATCAATGTGCAAAAGACAACAAACTTTGCAAATACAAAAGAAAGAAAGAATAAATAAATAATTAAGCAATAAATATCGAGAACGTGAGATGAAGAGTCCTTGAAAGTACGTCCATATATTATGGGAACACATGTGCAATGGGGTGAGTGAAGTTACACTCTCTAATTCAAGAGCCTGATGTTTGAAGGGTTTGAATATAGACATATTCCTTGTTGAGTATTTTGTTGGCAGTCTCAATGCTAATAGCTATGTGCTAATGCAAATAGTTTTTCTATTTCATTTGCAAACTTTCCTTGTACTGTGATGTGGCTTGCTTGGCAGATTTGAGCATTTTGCTGGAAGTCTCAACCTCATAGCAGTCTGTGTCAATGAATTTGTTAATTTTGCAAGACATCAAATTCACAAGATTCACAATTATATTATATTATATTTTCATGGAGTTGTTTTTTTTAAAAATTCTATTACAACTTTAAGCAAGTCTACAGGGAGTTTAGCCTCATCACGTAGGACATCAATAGAGTAGCTCCTTAGCAGCTAGCCAGCTAGTTTAAATAACGTTAGCTATGCTAATGAATGAATGACACCTGTTAAACTCACCACAACATGTCTTTTACAGTCTTAACCCACCATGGGCAATAGAAAAGTCACTGTTGCAAAAAGTGCAGTGAGCAACATTGTCATTATTTTTGACCCCTATTAGGCAGGGGTACACTTCAGTGTAGTCTGCGGTGAAGTAGGTCTTATATTTTCTTTTTTTGGAACACTCTGCCATGGCACTGCAGGACACTAAACTGAACTGATGGACAATGAAAGAGAGAGAGAGGTCGACTGTAAAGCCCGCCCACAGAGAAAACTGATAGGTCTACTTAGCACAAAGAGAGACCAATCAGGGTGCTCTCTCTGTCACTCTCTTGGTACATCTGTCACTCGCTCTCTCTGTCTGTCTCTCTCTCTCTCCCCCTCTCGCTTGCTTGCTCTCAAAAAAAATCGATTTCCGGGATATTGTATATTATTTGAGGGCGTCAGGGAGCTGTTATCAATATGTGGGGAGACTCCCGGAACTTCCAGGAGAGGTGGGATGTCTGCATCACCCCCCCTGCCTACCTGCCTATCCTCTTAATACAGTGTGTATACTTGGATGTGATAGTGGGAACTTTAATATAAATAAGGACAGATAAATCCAATTAGCAAGAGCAGCGATGGATGAATATAGAGGGGTTGTATTTTAGGTCTGTACGTTAAGGAATCAACAAAGGGACACACTATTTTAGATTTAGTACAGTTTAATAAGGAACTACTAATAGATAATCTGCCAGATAAGGAATCTAGGAAACATAGATCATAATATAACAGGTTTGCATTAACTTTGATTTAGTTCATTCTGAAACTGTAGTCTTAATCTGAAGAAACTAATCTATGAATTTCAGAGGCATAATTTAGAAGGTATAATAGAATTAAAAGGTATAATAGTAAACCAGCAATAGTTAATATTGAAATAATTAACCCAAGGCTTAGAAGCAATATACATCAATTTAAGCTAAATGTGATATTATCAAAGTGTGTATACTATATACAACCCTAAATTTAATCTCCTCACAGGCAGCAACAAAACAAAGAAATCCAAAAGAACCCATTCAAAAAAAAAAGACCGTCATATGCCCAATGTGCATGAAATAAAAACAAATTGTGCAAACAATAAAAGTAAGCAAATAACAGTCAGGAATGAAATTCATGAAAGTGAGTCCTTAGCCACAAAGCCAGTCACAGTCTACCTAGGAGCCTGTTAGATTCAGGCCACAGCCTCAGTTCAGTGAGTAAACAGTTCAGTGAGCAGTGAGCTGAACTCTGGCCCCAACACCCTGGCCATTTCAATCTGGCCTGGCACCTAAGTCGGCCAAACTGCAGGCTGTTCCTTGCTCTCAAACCTGGGTCCTATACGTACGAAGCCAGTGAGTGTTGGCGAGCTCTTCCAGGAATACTTCTTATTTTTGTTCACCAAAGAGATGGACAAGGCAGATAGTAAGTTCAGGGAAGGGTAATCCACAGCACATCCAGACATGCTGGATTTCATGTGATGCCTAAGGTTGATAAATCTCTCAGACTGGGTGAGATCAATCTCAGGTTGTTATGGGAAGCAAGGAAGAGATAGCTGTGGCACTGACAGAGAGATTTTTACATCTTTGTTAATCACAGGTGAGGTGGCAGAAGGCAGGAAGATAGTGAATATAATTCCCATTTTAGAAAAACAGCAAGATTTAGCCAGTGAGCCTTTTGGCAGTGGTAGGGGAGTTAGTGGAGAAAGTCATGAAAGATAGGATTTATGTGCATTTGGAAAGGCAGGCAATGATCAAGGGTAGTCATCATGACTTTGTAAAGAAGTAATTCTGCCTCACTAATTTGAATGAATTTTTTTGAGGAGATAGGGTAGTAGACATCTATAAACAAAAGAAAATCCAAAGATGCTGGAAATCAAAGTAATACACACACAGTGCTGGAGGAACTCAGCAGGCCAGGCAGCATCTATGGAAAAGAATAAACAGTTGACGTTTTGGGCCGAGACCCTTCATCAGGATTGGAAAAAAGAGATTAGAAGTCAGAATAAGAAGGTGGGGCGAGGACAGGAGGAAATACAAGGAACGTGATAGGTGAAACTGGGAGATGGAGAGGCGTATAGTAAAGAGCTGGAAGTTAATTGGTGAAAGAGATAAAGGGCTGGAGAAGGGGGAATCTGATAGGAGAGGACAGAAGGCCATGGAAGAAGGGGAAGGGAGAGGAGCACCAGAGGGAGATGATGGGCAGTTAAGGAGTTAAGGTGAAAGAGTGAAATAGGAATGAGGAATGGTGAAAGATTTTAGTAAGACATTTTACATGGTATGCTAGTCTAAACGGTTAAGGCACATAGGATTCAAGGTAAGCTGACTAAATGTATTCAAATTTGGTTTAGTGATACATAGCCAATACAATGGTGGAAGGATGATTTTTTGATTGGAAGTTTATGATCAATGGTGTACCACTGGGATTGGTGCTGGGACCCTTGTTGTCTGTGGTATATATTATTGAATTTGATGTGAAGGTAGAAGGTATAATTAGTAAGTCTGCCTTTTTCAGAGGGAGAGCAGAGTACAAGAGTGAAGACATTATATTACAGTTGTTAGGCCATCCTTGAGGTAGTGCATGCACTTCTATCAACCACAACACAGGAAAGATATGATTAAGCTAGGGAGAGTGCAGAAAAGATTCACTAAGGTGTTGCTTGGATTAGAGGGCTTGCGTTATTAGGAAAGGTTGGACAGGCTGAACAACATATGCAAAATGTTGAAGGAACTCCACATGTCAGGCAGCATCTATGGAGGAGAATAAACAGTTGACATTTCGGTTGAGACCCTTCATCAGGAGCTGTTAAAGGATCATGATGAAGGCTTCCACTCGACGTTGACTGTTCATTCTCCTCCATAGATGCTGCCTGACTTGCTGTGTTCCTCTAGCATTTTGAGTGTGATTTCAAGATTTTCTTGGTTTTGGATAGGTTGAATCTATTTTCCTTGGGGTAAAGGAAGTTGAAGATACACAACAGAAGTATATAAATTTATGCGAAGCACAAATGTGGTAGATAAAGAGTTTGCTTGCCATGGGAAGGATGTCTGAATCTAGGGGACAGGTTTAAGGTGAGAAGGAAGAGGATTAAAGGGGATCTTAGGTGTAATATTTTCAGACCAAGTGTAGCTGGTATACAGAATGAACTACCACTGGAGGTGGTGGAGGCAGGAAAGGTAACAACATTTAAGAGACATCCAGACGGGTATTTGAATGAGTAGAACACAGATGGATACGGAATTAAAGCAGGCAAATATGATTTAATAGAAAGGCATGCTAGTCAGCATGAATGTGGAGGGCAGAGGGGCCTGTTTCTGTGCTGTACAACTCTATAACTCTATGAGATTGAAAGGTGTTCTGGTAAAGAAGGACAAGGGTGACCTTGCTCACAAATGACTAAAATTATATGAAGTTTCAGCAAACAATTAAGATGTTAAATGGCATGGTAGACTTCATTGTAGGAGGATTTGAGTATAACGTTAGAAGCATTTAGTTACAAGTATTTGCAGCCCTTATGAAAATGTGCCTGAACATTGTGACAAGGTCAAGTTGCTCCAACTAAAGATGCAAACAAGGGAGAGCAGATGCTGTAATATGGAGCAAAATCAAACTGCTGCAGAAACTCAGCAGGTTAGGCTGTATTTGTGGAGGCAGGGAGATGATCAATGTTTTGGGTCAAGACCTTGTTCAGGACAATGTACTTGTGATAGAAAAAGTGCAGTGAGAGTTCATTATATTGATTGCTGGAATCGCAGATTTATCACGAGGAAAGATAAGGGGACTAAACTGATGCTTTATAGAATTTAGAGGACTGAGAAATGATTTCATTAAGATGTATGATATGGTCAAGGGGTTTGACTGGGTATATGGTGTTTCTGGATCTCAAAAAACGGTTATGCCACCTAGGACAGTGATGCAAATAAATTACTTCACAAAATGGCGGTAAAACTTTGTAATTCTCCATTCAAAGAAGCTGACGAAGCTCAGTTGTTGAGATTATTCAATAGTAAGTCTCCACCAGGGTTGTTTATATAGGTAGGCTGCATGTCAAAATGCCAGGCATTGTGCGACCAGTCTAAAAACTGGGACCTGCTAAAATGAGTCTGGATTCTAATCTTCATGAGGGATTTATGAACATAATGTCTCTCTGGCAAATTAGTAAAATTGTTCAGCCAGTGCCCCAGATCTGTAGAAATGCTCCATGGCACTGCTTTTGTCATTCCAACTGTGATCACAATGTTACCCATTAGGCACTTAATCCAGAATACTCCCATTCCAGGTGAGAGGATGTGGTGTGAAGCCTGGTCCTGAGGTGTTCTGTAGCCTGTTCAACAACAAAGGAATGTCTTCTACCCACTAGGCTACTGCTACAGGGAAGCACTAGAAATAATGGGTAAAACAAAGTCATAGTAATGGCGAAGGTATTGTCCCAACTTGTTTAATTTCTGGGACTATGTCTGGATTCTGGGACTAATACTGGATTAGCAAAGGTTTATGTATTACACTTGAACTGAAGATGCCTAAGTAAACTTTGTATTTTCTATTGTTACTATTCTTACTATTTTTCTGTATTGCTTTCCAAAACCTACCTTTTTGTTTATAGCTTAAGTTCTTCCTCTTTGGATTTTTGTATCGAGTTTCTGGGTGTAGGATTTCACGAGACAATTGTGTTGTATTCATTACACTAAATACAGTAATAGTGGTTTCTGTTCAACCGATGGACTACATGCAAAATCCGATACAATGCATGTAAGGTCATAGCAACACACATCAAAGTGGCTGGTGAATGCAGCAGGCCAGGCAGCATCTCTAGGAAGAGGTACAGTCGATGTTTCGGGCCGAGACCCTTCGTCAGGACTAACTGAAAGAAGAGCTAGTAAGAGATTTGAAAGTGGGAGGGGGAGGGGGAGATCCAAAATGATAGGAGAAGACAAGAGGGGGTGGGATAGAGCCAAGAGCTGGACAGTTGATTGGCAAAAGGGACATGAGAGGATCATGGGACAGGAGGCCCAGGGAGAAAGAAAAGGGTGAGGTGGGGAAAAAACCCAGAGGATGGGCAAGGGGTATAGTGAGAGGGCCAGAGGGAGAAAAAGGAGAGAGAGAAAAAGAATGTGTGTATATAAATGGGATGAGGGGGAGGTGGGGCATTACTGGAAGTTTGAGAAGTCAATGGTCATGCCATCAGGTTGGAGGCTACCCAGACGGAATATAAGGTGTTGTTCCTCCAACCTGAGTGTGGCTTCATCTTTACAGTAGAGGAGGCCGTGGATAGACATATCAGAATGGGAATGGGACGTGGAATTAAAATATGTGGCCACTGGGAGATCCTGCTTTCTCTGGCGGACAGAGTGTAGGTGTTCAGCAAAACGATCTCCCAGTCTGCGTCAGGTCTCGCCAATGTATAGAAGGCCACATCAGGAGCACTGGACGCAGTATATCACCCCAGCCGACTCACAGGTGAAGTGTCGCCTCACCTGGAAGGACTGTCTGGGGCCCTGAATGGTAGTAAGGGAGGAAGTGTAAGGGCATGTGTAGCACTTGTTCCATTTACAAGGATAAGTGCCGGGAGGGAGATCAGTGGGGAGGGATGGGGGAGAAGAATGGACAAGGGGGTCGAGTCAGGAGCGATCCCTGCAGAAAGCAGGGGCAGGGGGAAAGATGTGCTTAGTGGTGGGATCCCGTTGGAGGTGGCGGAAGTTACGGAGAATTATATGTTGGACCCAGAGGCTGGTGGGGTGGTAGATGAAGACGAGGGGAACCCTATTCCTAGTGGGGTGGCGGGAGGATGGAGTGAGAGCAGATGTGCGTGAAATGGGGGAGATGTGTTTGAGAGTAGAGTTGATGGTGGAGGAAGGGAAGCCCCTTTCTTTAAAAAAGGAGGACACCTCCTTCGTCCTGGAATGAAAAGCGTCATCCTGAGAGCAGATGCAGCGAAGATGGAGGAATTGCGAGAAGGGGATGGCATTTTTGCAAGAGACAGGGTGAGAAGAGGAATAGTCCAGATAGCTGTGAGAGTCAGTAGGCTTAAAGTAGACATCAGTAGATAAGCTGTCTCCAGAGATAGAGACAGAAAGATCTACAAAGGGGAGGGAGGTATCGGAAATGGACCAGATAAACTTGAGGGCAGGGTGAAAGTTGGAGACAAAGTTAATGAAGTTAATGAGCTCAGCATGCGTGCAGGAAGCAGCGCCAATGCAGTCATCGATGTAGCAAAGGAAAAGTGGGGGGCAGATACCAGAATAGGTTTGGAACACGGATTGTTCCACAAAACCAACAAAAAAGCAGACATAGCTAGTCCCCTTATGGGTGCCCATGGTGCACCTTTAGTTTGGAGGAAGTGGGAGGAGCCAAAGGAGAAATTATTAAGAGTAAGGACTAATTCCGCTAGATGGAGCAGAGTGGTGGTAGAGGGGAACTGGTTAGGTCTGGAATCCAAAAAGAAGCAGCGAGCTTTGAGACCTTCCTGATGGGGGATGGAAGTATATAAGGACTGGACATCCATGGTGAAAATAAAGCGGTGGGGGCCAGGGAACTTAAAATCATTGAAAAGTTTCAGAGCATGAGAAGTGTCACGAACATAAGTAGGAAGGGATTGAACAAGGGGGGATAAAACCGTGTTGAGGTATGCAGAAATGAGTTCAGTGAGGCAGGAGATTCTTCAGTTTGCAGGAGTTCACTTATAGGAGTTACCTTTGACATGATGCATGTGAAAAATATCTCTGTACATCCAAAAATGTAAGAGAATTGTGTTTCAAATGTGTCTCTGTGCTTGAAGACAACAGATTCCATAGCATTCCTCAATGAAAGGAGATAATGGATGTTGTGGGCATGACAAAGTGAAGTTCAATGGGTGGAAATTTAGGCTCAGTTGCAATGCACAGTATCATTTTAACAACTGTTCATATGGATGGTTGAAATGGTTCAAGCAACATAAGGGCAATAATCCTGATGCCATATAATTTTCACCTGTACTTTAGCTCATTCCAACTCAACATATGGGTAAATATCTTTTAAGAAGAAAGGATAAAAAGGCTAACATGGACAATGTATAAGGCACATGGTGCGCTGTCTCAGGAAGCACAGAAAATGTCCATTTGGCCCAAACAGTCTATATGATGTTCATGGCCATCACAATTCCAGACTCACTTTATTCCATTTAAAACCATGTCATTGAAGCAGAATTAGGCCATTCAGCCCACCCAGTCTGTTCTGCAATTCAATCATGGTTGATTTATTTTCCCTCTCAACCCCATTCTCCTGCCTTCTCCTCATAATTTTTGACACCCTTATTAAGTACCTATCAAATTCTGCTTTAGTTATACCGAATGACTTGGCCTCCACAGTCATCTGTGGCAATGAATTCCACAGATTCACCACCCACTGGCTAAAAAAATTCTCCTCATTTCTTTACTAAAGGGACATCTTTCTATTCTGAGGCTATGTCATCTAGTCCTGGACCATCCCACTATTGGAAACATCCTCTCCACATCCATCTTCTCTAGGCCTGTCAATATTCAGTAGGTTTCCATGAGATCCCCCTCATTCTCCTTAACTCCAGTGAGTACAGGCCCAGAGCTATCAAATATTCCTCACCCGCGAGTCCTTTCATTTCCAGGATCATTCTCGGAAACCTCCTCTGGACTGTCTCCAATGCCAGCGCATCACTTCTTAGATACTTTGGCACAATACTCCAAATATGGTCTGACCAATGCCTTATAAATCCTCAGCAATACAGTACATCTTTTATATATTACTTCTCTTGAAATGAATGCTAAAGTAGCATTTGCTTTTCTTACTACTGTCTCAACCTGTAAGTCAACCTTTAGGGAGTCATGCATTAGGACTCCCAAGTCCCTTTGCACCTCAGATTTCTAAGTTCTCTCCCTTTTTATAGAATAATCTACACCTTTATTCCGCCTACCAAAGTGCATGAGCACACACTTCCTTATACTGTATTTGATCTGCCACTTCATCAACATATCTTTCTACTCTTTCATCCCTCATGTGCCCTTCAATACTTTTTTGTTCAACCACACTGAAAATTTATAGTCCCCAGTTCTGGACACCTCTACAAGTGGAGGCCTTTACCCAGCAACTAGAAAGGCTATGAACAAGGTTGTAAGTATTTTGTTAATTAGGCATCTATCTGATTATAACACATGCTTGTTTTAAGCCCCAAAGATAAGGCATCCAGTTAAAAGTCACAGCCATTTAACTGTTAATACCCAAAATTTTAGCCATTTCTTTGCACTATCATTATTATGGACCTTTGAGGCTCTATAAAAAAGGTGTAAAACATATGTTCTTTAATCTGTTACGTACCCCGTAACTGGGTTGCCAAACCAGCAGAAATGGATCACTCAGTTGGAGTCTGGAGTACTAAAACTAAGAAAGTTTTATTAAAGAAACGAGCAACACAGTAATCGAAAGGATAATAAATGCAACAGTTCAGCGATGATAAACGCACATGTGCACAGAATTAAGATAACAGCATCAATCAAGCTCTATCGTTGTCTAGGGGTAAATGACCAAATTTCAAAATGACTCAAAGTTCAGTCCAGTTCAGTTCGCAGTAATCGTTGCCATGGCGATGGACAACGTGGGGGAAGAGAGAGATAGAATAGGAACAACTGATCATTCAGAACCCTGCTTCACTCACAGACCAGCGAGATGGCTCACAGACCAGCGAGATGGCTCACAAACAGCTTTTTGGGCGGGTCCTTGGTGATGTCACCTGAGGTCACCGACTGTGACCCCTCCTCCAGATGCGGTCGATCCTCTGCAGTGAACCCGGCACCCAGGCAAGGGCGGACACACACCGGGTTCCCGCTGATCGTACCTTTCCACCCTTGTCGTTGTCTGATACTTCTCACCCACTCGTGAGAGGCGCACTGCTTCCAGGGTCTCGTTACCTCGGGTGGCGTGTGTTCTGCCTTAGCGAACCGGTCCCTTTTTATCCCCCTGCTGGGGTATCGCCTGTCCATCACTTCAAACAGTTCAGGGTTCAAAGGGGGGGAGCCGCTCCAGACAGCTCTCTCTCCCACATCCCTTCATTACACATCTCCAGACGCTGCTCCATTGTTCCTTATCTCTCCTTCCCCTGAGGGCAGGTGGCAGACCAACTGCTGATGCCACTGATGCTAGCCCAGGCCAGCAAACATCTTAATTTTATGTGTATTCTCGTAACAAATCATAAAACTCTCTGAAGTGACAGAAGTAAAGCAAACTCAAGCAGTTGGTCTCCCACTGCTGCTCAGCAATAACTAACTACTGATGCTAAAACAGAATCTAATCCAGATTGGTATTAGTTAGATTTAGGCCAAAATTAGCACCACAGAAACAAAGTTATTTTACTTTGCCAAATTAACGTATTGCACAGGGGGCTAAGAAGCAGTTGGCAATTAAATTAAGTTATTCTGTTGGAGCTTCCAGCTATAAGTATTTCAACTTATAAATTATTAATGTCAAGGAGACCCTATCCATTGAAGTTGGCAGGAATTATGTGATGTTTGTCAAAAATCCTTTTACTTTGGAAATAATATTTCTAAGTAGCTTATGAATGTGATAGAGTACCAGAGAGAACATATTCAATATCTTACTCTGCATGCTGATTCTGATGATTTCCAAGTCGTATATCTTATTAGGTATCTTGCTTGCAAGATAAAGCCCCTTACAGCATAAAGGGGACAATTCATTTCTGCCACACTGTGCTAACATCAAAGGTGATTACTTGAATCTTATCACACTATCATAGTAGACAAAGTTCCCATTGCAAAGTACCTACATATTTTACAAAAACAAATAGAGGCTAACTTCATATAGGCATAATATCCTCTTCATCGATCAGAATAATTGTACATTTTTGTGATCCCCCCCCCATTTTGAATTAAACAAAGCTGGCTCTTGCGGAAACAACACACATCAAAGTTGCTGGTGAACGCAGCAGGCCAGGCAGCACCTCTAGGAAGAGGTACAGTCGACGTTTTGGGCCGAGACCCCTCGTCAGGACTAACTGAAAGAAGAGCTAGTAAGAGATTTGGAAGTGGGAGGGGGAGGGGGAGATCCAAAATGATAGGAGAAGACAGGAGGGGGAGGGATGGAGTCGGAGCTGGACGGTTGCAACTGTCCAGTTCTTGGCTCCATCCCTCCCCCTCCTGTCTTCTCCTATCATTTTGGATCTCCCCCTCCCCCTCCCACTTTCAAATCTCTTACTAGCTCTTTCTTCAGTTAGTCGTGATGAAGGGTCTTGGCCTGAAATGTCGACTGTACCTCTTCCTAGAGATGCTGCCTGGCCTGCTGCGTTCACCAGCAACTTTGATGTGCGTTGCTTGAATTTCCAGCATCTGCAGATTTCCTCGTGTCTTGCAGAAGTATATTTTCAGTTGCTATCAACACCGGTACTTCATCTCAGTGGCAAGTCATTGTGTAGATGCCAATTCCAACGCAATATTAACTGTTCTTTAACTATCTCCAATCTTGCTGTTAGCTGACATTCACACACAAGCACATTTAATCTGGTGTTTTGAGACCTGGTAAATGAAACCTAGAAAGTTTTGTTCTTGTTGACACATAACACATGATCGATAGTATTTTATTAGACTACTGAAGAAGTTTTGTTAGTACTTTTCAGATCTGATCTCGACTAATGTAAATTGAACTCTGTATAGAAAACTGAAGATTTTACAAGTTATTCTCATGAAAACACTTGATGATATCTACAAACCTTTTGGTTGCAATTTCATCCCATTTCCTATGTTTATATTAGTTACAGCATAAATATTTCACTGGGGGAAGTCACAGAGATTTGATTTATTTTTTATTTTCTTTATCAACAAAGGGTAATACAAGTTGTTCAACTGGAGCAATCATTATAGATTCTAATGAAGTTTTCAACAAAGTCCTTGGTTTCCCACATTACAAGTTCAAATTACTCCACTTAATCACATCATATCAGGAGGTAAGCTATAGATATAGAACAATCTTTCATAAACTGATTATATATCATTGTTCAGAATTCCCAGCTAGTCTGTTTGTTACTAGCATAATGAATATAATGAAATGAGTGTTTCTGATTTGCTACTTACACAGATCAAATCACATAAACCAACTACAAATAGTATACAGATTAAAACTGTATTGTAATGTATTGGGACTCTGAGGCTGCCCTAGTTACTGTTAGTTTAAAAAATATATTTTCTGGTTACTTAAACCACCAGTAGTTTCCCCCATTTCTGTGATTTATTAAGTAGATACTTGAAGAATATGTTCATGTAAATCAGATTGCTTTCAGCTTGGTAAGTTTTACAACTATTTCCACTGTACCTTATGATTTCCTTCCTAGTAATGTCAGAGTAGGATGCTTTGTCTATTCTACTGAAGTGTAGATATTTAGAGGACATTGAAAAGAGATTAAATACACACTTCACTTATAAATAAATGAAGCTGAATATAACTTATAACCCTTCACTATCATTTTACTGTTAAAGTTAAATAAAATATCACCAAGCATCAATTTAAAATATAGGCTTGTGTTTAATCCCACTCAGCTAATTGGAATGTCATCATCATTATGTGCCAGATGAGCAATCATAGTTTATGACCATGATCGTTCTTGGCAAAATTTCTACAGAAGTGGTTTGCCATTTCCTCCTTCTTGGTAGTATCTTTACAAGACTGGTGACCCCAGCCATTATCAATTACTCTTCAAAGATTGTCTGCATGGTGTCAGTGTTCGCATAACCAGAACTTGTGATATACACCAGCTGTTCATACGACCGTCCACCAACTGCTCCCATGGCTTCACATGACCCTGATCTGGCGGGGTGGGTGTGGGGGGCTGAGCAAGTACCACACTTTGGCCAAGGGTGACCTGCAGGCGAGTTGAGGGAAGGAGCATCTTACACTTCCTTTGGTTCTTTGATATCTCACCCTGTCATCCTTCTTATAACAGGAATATAGGAGATGAATTGAGTCACTGTGGTGCTTACACTTCATTTTCTGTACGTTCCATATAGCTCTTAGCTTAACAATAGTTTGCAGAATTAACCAAAGAGTTTTATAAAATGTTAGAAGCAGAGGTAGGATATACCTGCATCAAATCCCATCTCTCTATATTGCACAGTAAGTGTTACACACTGCTCCATGGCATACATTTCCATCACTCAGCTAATAGTATAATGTTTATTGAACAGAATTTTTACCTAACATTCATACACCTCAATCACACTTCAGACACCAAGCCTTATGAACCACACACTGTTTTCGACCAGACATATCATCCAAGCAGAATGAATGATGCCAAGGAATTGTGCTTGAGACCCTTTTATTGAAACTGATTCAAATCTGAATGCTATCCTTGTTTTACCCCATGTGGGCACAGATTGCTTCATTACCTGAATCATGGGGATTCAGCTCTGTGTAATTTAATGGTCTTCAAGTCTCAAAATGAATAAATCAGATCAGTTAACTGTTCCACCAAATTTATTTAGGTGATATTTGGTCTTATATGTTAATACAAAACACTGCACTGACATATTTAGTCTCAAGGGACAGTAAAAGAACAGTTACTGAAAAGAACTTGCAGATGATGCTTCAAATGCCACATTCATGCATTTTCAAATGCTTTCTTGGCATGAATGAAATGTGCCTTGGCAAATACAAGACTTGTATTGCAAAGTACAGTGTCACAAAGGAAATAAAATATTTATTTAATGAAAACCTATAGCTGTTTGGAGAATAAAATACTTCTTGTCCTAATCCAATTCTTTTGCACAGATAAACAGCACTTATATATTGGACAAAATGTTGCATGCGATGCAAGATAGAGATGAACAGCTAGCTGTCACCATCTTGGTTCTGTCTTCACTAAGGAGGACATAAGTAATCTTCCAGAAATAGTAGGGGACAGAGGGTCCAGTGAGATGGAGGAACTGAGGGAAATACATGTTAGTAGGGAAGTGGTGTTAGGTAAATTGAAGGGATTAAAGGCAGATAAATCCCCAGGACCAGATGGTCTGCATCCCAGAGTGCTTAAGGAAGTAGCCCAAGAAATAGTGGATGCATTAGTGATAATTTTTCAAAACTCTTTAGATTCTGGACTAATTCCTGAGGATTGGACGGTGGCTAATGTAACCCCACTTTTTAAAAAAGGAGGGAGAGAGAAACCGGGGAATTATAGTCCGGTTAGTCTAACATCGGTGGTGGGGAAAATGCTAGAGTCAGTTATCAAAGATGTGATAACAGCACATTTGGAAAGTGGTGAAATTATCGGACAAAGGCAGCATGGATTTGTGAAAGGAAAATCATGTCTGACGAATCTCACAGAATTTTTTGAGGATGTAACTAGTAGAGTAGATAGGGGAGAACCAGTGGATGTGGTATATTTGGATTTTCAAAAGGCTTTTGACAAGGTCCCACACAGGAGATTAGTGTGCAAACTTAAAGCACATGGTATTGGGGGTAAGGTATTGATGTGGATAGAGAATTGGTTGGCAGACAGGAAACAAAGAGTGGGAATAAACAGGACATTTTCAGAATGGCAGGCAGTGACTAGTGAGGTACCACAATGCTCAGTGCTGGGACCCCAGTTGTTTACAATATATATTAATGACTTAGATGAGGGAATTAAATGCAGTATCTCCAAGTTTGTGGATGACACGAAGCTGGACGGCAGTGTTAGCTGTGAGGAGGATGCTAAGAGGATGCAGGGTGACTTGGATAGGTTAGGGGAGTGGGCAAATTCATGGCAGATGCAATTTAATGTGGATAAATGTGAGGTTATCCATTTTGGTGGCAAGAACAGGAAAACAGATTATTATCTGAATGGTGGCCAATTAGGAAAAGGGGAGGTGCAATGAGACCTGGGTGTCATTATACACCAGTCATATAAAGTGGGCATGTAGGTACAGCAGGTGGTGAAAAAGGCGAATGGTATGCTGGCATTCATAGCAAGAGGATTCGAGTACAGGAGCAGGGAGGTACTACTGCAGTTGTACAGGGCCTTGGTGAGACCACACCTGGAGTATTGTGTGTAGTTTTGGTCCCCTAATCTGAGGAAAGACATCCTTGCCATAGAGGGAGTACAAAGAAGGTTCACCAGATTGATTCCTGGGATGATAGGACTTTCATATGATGAAAGACTGGATCGACGAGGTTTATACTCATTGGAATTTAGAAGATTGAGGGGGGGGATCTTATTGAAACGTATAAAATCCTAAAGGGATTGGACAGGCTAGATGCAGGAAGATTGTTCCTGATGTTGGGGAAGTCCAGAACGAGGGGTCACAGTTTAAGGATAAAGGGGAAGCCTTTTAGGACCGAGATGAGGAAAAACTCCTTCACACAGAGAGTGGTGAATCTGTGGAATTCTCTGCCACAGGAAACAGTTGAGGCCAGTTCATTGGCTATGCTGAAGAGGGAGTTAGATATGGCCCTTGTGGCTAAAGGGATCAGGGGGTATGGAGGGAAGGCTGGTACAGGGTTCTGAGTTGGATGATCAGCCATGATCATACTGAATGGCGGTGCAGGCTTGAAGGGCCGAATGGCCTACTCACGCACCTATTTTCTATGTTTCTATGTTTCTATGTTTATTATTTTAATAAATTAGTGTGCGCTTGCCATGTGGAATATCTGTTAAAACTCACAGTTTGTTTTTTTTTGATAGAATCAATTACATAAATTATTCAAACAATCCATTTTCAAAGCTTTTAACAACAAATTTGTTTTTTTTACTTTAATTGAAAACAATAAAGTTTATAGTTTTAACCTTTGTTATTTGCTTGGTGCTTGTGCATTAGCTGATTACTGAATGATTCTTGCCATTCGTTCCAGCACTGCTTGGGTTACCACCCTCCTCCCAGATTAGGGAATGTGGAGGATCTGTTATCAGATTTCTGCATCTTTTTATTGCTGCAGGGTTACCAACATCTTACAAAGGCAGAATTAATAATAAAGTGTGAGGAAGGATTACTAACATTTCATCTTCTTTCCACTAAAGGGGCATTCACACGGTGGGAATCAGCAGATCAGTGGGTCACCAGTGGTCTGCTGAGTATTCTGTGGTTGCGTGTCTATATACACGTATGTAATCTACTTTAAATAAACATTTCTGTGATTACCCTGACAGGCATCCACTCCCGTACCGTCTCATGAAACTAACACTGGGCATTACGTTAGCACTTTGCAAGAAAAGTCCGAAGGGGATCCAAAGAGGAAGAAGATCATCAACATCATTTAATTCATTTTGTTCCTGGAGCAAGAGGAAATTCAGGCTGTGCTGCCTTCTGGAGTGCCTCCAATATTCTTCGGTGTCACTAGAGCAATCCAGGATATACCAATGGCCTGGCACATGGTAAAGGTTAATCTGCACAGGGAAGCACAAGCACAGAAAATGCTTTCTTCATTTCTTGAATATGAATCTGAGCCTCAGGGCCTTAAGACAAAGTCCATTTCCGAGAAACAATTCCCAGTATTGTGAAGTTAGCTTGTTGATTACATCCATAAATCTGATCTGACAGAAAGGGTCAGATTGGTTTGAGTGGTAAAACAGAACTGCTGCCACCACTGCAGAACGGGAGAGCTTTAGTTCAGCGAAACCCATCTGCTGAACAGGAGTGAGTAGTGCTGAGCTTTTTATTAATCTATTTATTTATTAGCTGACAAGATATGCACACTACTGGCAGCATTTATTGTCCATCACAATGAGCACTTGAACTGAGAAGGCAGTTAAATGCCAACCACATTAGTGAGCCTGGAGACATATATAAGCCAAACAGGGTAGGTGCAGATTTTCTTCACTGAAGAGCATTAGTGAATCAAATAACGTTTTCAGGGAAATCCACTGATTCAATTTTTACCAGCATAAACACTAGCTTTTCATTCCAGGCATTTAATGACCTGAATGTAAATTCCATACTGAGATGCAATATTTGCTTTGTGGAGTACCTGAGTTCAATCTGTAAGAATGACCCTGAGCTTCCCGTTGACTGGCATCCCTCTCCAACCCTGGGCTATCTGTCTTTGACCTCCAGCACTGTTATCATGTGGCTCAAGATGAGCTTGATGAACCACATCTCTTCTTCCAGACTAAATGCTGAATTGTACAACTAAATCACTTTCTCTGTTTGTATCAGAACTGGCATGTTTTGCTGCAATATCCATTGTAATATTAGGTCGTGCACTAGCATGACCTGACCTTCTGGGCTCTTTCTATAGCTCTGCATTTCACAGCTTTTACATTCCTCTATTTGTGTTCTTTCTCTCTAACTACACTCATTTCACACCCTTTAATTCCTTCATACACATTCTCTCTCTAAATGCATCATTAATTTATTAAGCAGGCGATGTTATCCACAATTTATATGATGTCATCCATGGGCGTGCCTTGTCAGGATTATTTGCTCTATTCTATCAATCACTCCTCCAACCTCTCTTCAAATTAAAACCAATTGGTTTCCTCTCTGTCCCATTTCTGACTTGAAATATTAATTCTGTCTCTCTTTCCAAAGAGGCTGCCTTATCTGCTGAGTGATACTAGTATTTTTTATTTTAATTCAAATTCATGACTTTGGATTATTGATGCTATTCTTGTATCATAGTCCAGTAACTTAATAGTACCATGGACTATATCCACATATGATCAATACTTACTCATTTGGAATTTATTAGAAACACTCCATTTTATTGGAAATATTTTTCCCCCTAAATTTTCCATTGCCAGCTGATAGAGTAATAGAGCCATTGAACACGACTGCAGAGAAACAGGCCTTTCAGTCCATCCATCTCATCCATGCCGAGCTGTTGTTCTCCCTAGTCCCATCGACCTGCATCTGGACCATAGCCCTCCATACCTGCATCTGAAAAATATCCCTCTATACCCTTCCTTTCCATGCACCTATCCAAATTTCTCTTAAATAATGTAATGTAATAATGACATAACGTATTAAGTTTAATGTACAGTTTTCAGATGCTCTGGCCATGAACATCATGTGTGCCACAGGTCCTGAGGAGACATTGGATTGTGGGGAGAGTGAGAGAGAGCGAATAAGAGGGAGCAAGAGGGAGAGAGAGAGGTCATTGAGTGAGTGGGTCAGTGACAGAGTACGTAGTTGAGGCTTTGACTCATCGAGGCTTCAGTGAGGAGAGGCATAGGTATATTTTTTCCTTTTTTTTGTACATTTAGAGCTGTAGGGATGCCAGGTAGAATAGTGGAATGCTCCTCTTGTGGGATGTGGAAAGGCAGGCAGACCTCCATTGTCCCTGATGACTACACCTGCAAGAAGTGCATCCAGCTGCACTTCTAACAGACCGTGTTAAGGAGCTGGAGCTGGATGAACTCCATATTATTCAGGAGACTGAGGGGTTGAGAGACAGGACATACAGGGAGGTAGTTACACCCAAAGTGCTGGACGTAGGTAACTGGGTGACTGCCAGGATGGGGGAATGGGATAGCCAGCCAGTGCAGACTACCCCTGTGGCTGTTCCCCTCAACAACAAGTATCCCACTTTGGATATCGTTAGTGGTGGGTTGTGGGTTGCCCTAGCATAGAAAAGCAACAGCAGTCAGGTCTCTGGTTTTGAAGCTCAGAAGGGAAGTGGAGTGCAGAGGCGAGTTGTAGTGAGAGGGGATTCATTGGATGGGGGAACAGACAGGAGGTTCTGTGGACAAGAAAGAGATTCCCAGATGGTATGTTGCTTCCCAGGTGCCAGGCTCAGGGGCATCTCAGATCAAGTTCACAGCATTCTTAAATGGGAGGGTGAGCAGCAGCCAAAGGTTGTGGTACCGTTGACCTAGGTAGGAGGGGGGCAGAGGTGCTGGAAAATGAGTTTGGGGAGTTAAGTGCTAAGTTAAAGGACTGGACCTTCAAGGTTGTGATCCCAGGATTACTACCCATGTCACGTGCTAGTGAGGCCAGAAATAAGAATATCATATGTGGCTGAGGAGATGTTGCAGGAGGAGATCTTCAGATTTTTGGATCATTGGGCTCTCTTCCAGGGAAGATAGGACCTGTACAGAAGAGATAGTTTGCACTTCAACTGGAAGGGGACTAATATCCTAGTGGGAAAGTTTGCTTGTGCTGAATGGAGGGCGGGTCTTTAAACTAGAGTCGTAGGCAGATGAGAACCAGAGAACCAGAATAGATAGTGGAGTGGTTGTGGAGAAAGATTTGTTAAGCCTACATACAAAGTCAGGAATTAAAAGGTTGCACATGGAGGGACTAATGTTCTAAGCTGTGTAATGTTCTAAGCAAGGAGTATTTTAGGGAAGGCAATTGAGCTTAGGGCATGGATCAGCAAGTGAAATTATGCCATTGAAGCCAAAAGTGAGACTCGGTTGCATAAGCATAGTTCAATGTTCCAGGGTTCTGTTGTTTCAAAAGTGTTAGAGCGCGAGGGCAGTCAGGGAAAATATCACAGCAGTGTTCAGACAGGACAGACTGAAGAACTTGTCTAATCAGTCTTTATGGGTAGGACAGAGGAATAAGAAAGGTATGATCATGTTATTGGGATTAAATTATAGACCAGCCAGTAGTCCACGAGATTTAGAGGAACAAATTTGTAGAGTGATCACAGACTGTTGTAAGAAACATGTGGTGATTTTAACTTTTCACATATTGACTGGGACACCCATACTGTGAAAGGACTGGATGGGAAAGACTTTGTCAAACATATTCAGGAAAGTTTCTTTAATCAGTACACAGAAGTCTTAACTAGAGACAGTGTGACACTAGATCTCCTATTAGTGAATGAAACAGGGCAGGTGACAGAAGTTTGTGTAGGGGAACACTTTGTATCGAGTGATCATAATATCATTAGTTTCAAGGTAATTATGGAAAAAGATATGTCTTATCCTCGGGCTGAGATTCTAAATTGGAGAAAGGCCAATTTTGTTGGTATCAGAAAGGATCTGGCGAATGTGGATTGGGATAAGTTGTTTTCTGGCAAAGGTGTACTTAGTAAGTGGGAGGCCTTCAAAGGTGAAATGCTGAGAGTACAGAGTTTATATTTTCCTCTCTGAATAAAAGCCAAGGATAACAGGTTAATGGAATCTTGTTTTTTAAGAGATATTGAGGCCCTGGTTAAGAAAAAGAAGGAGGTGCATAGTAGCTATAGGCAGGTAGGAACAAATAAGGTAATTGAGGAGTATAAGAAATCGAAGAGAACACTTAAGAAGTATATCAGGAGGGTAAAAGGGGGCATGAGGTTGCCTTAGCAGACAAGGTGAAAGTGAATCCCAAGGGCTTCTACAGGTACAGTAAGAGCAAAAGGATAGCAAGGGACAAAACTGGTCCTCTGGAAAGCAGAGTGGTAGTCTATGCATGGAGCTGAAAGAGATGGGGGAGATCTTAAGTGGATTGTTTGCATCTGTATTTACTAGGGAGACGGACCCAGAGTCTATAGAAGTGACGTAAAGCAGCAGCGAGGTGTTGGACTTTATACAGATTACAGACGGGGAGGTGTTTGCTGTCTTGAGGCAAGTTAGGATGGGTTGTTGGTCAGAAGAAACTGTAGTCTAATCAAGGACAAGGAAAGCAACAAGCCAGTTGTCTTTGTTTCTCCCTTTTTGTGGACTCTGAACAGTTTCTTGCTCTTGGATAACCTAATCAGAGCAACTGAATGTGGACACACGAAGCTTCAGGTAATGATCTGCTAAACCAGAGACCATTCTCAGACAAGTAGTCATTTGTTATGTAAAGGATGTGGACTCTGATCTGATTCTTGACTCTGGGACAATCTAATCAGAGCAATAAACCTGAGACCATTCTCAGAGGAGTAGCTACTTGTTATGTAAAATGGCAGAGCTACCAAAGAAGCAATCTGTAACCTCGTTAGAAACTGTCTGGGTTGCCTCATTTAACTGGTTTGGACCAGTCAGAGTGTAAAGGCACAAATACACAAGGCTAGGGTGGGCAGAGTCATGAAACAATGTTGGCTGTAGCCCTGTACTATGACCAGTAAGAAGGTGACCCAGGTAGGTCAGGTGACCTTGAGCCAATGGGATGTAGATTCAATGGTTCAATTGACGAGGAACAGTATAAGACTCAGGAGCTCCAAATACGCAGGGGGGTGATAACTCTCCAGCAGCCAGAGACCAACCATGATGGATAAGGAGAACACCACAGACACATGGAGATCGGGACCATGAGGAACACCTGGCCAACGTAGACTCCTTTCCCGGTTAATATCCTTTTTCTTCATTGACTGTTCATGGAGTGTCAGGGGTTCTAGTAAAAAACATAGAAACACAGAAAATAGGTGCAGGAGTAGGCCATTTGGCCCTTCGAGCCTGCACTGCCATTCAGTATGATCATGGCTGATCATCCAACTCAGAACCCTGTACCTGCCTTCTCTCCATACCCACTGATCCCTTTAGCCACAAGGGCCATATCTAACTCCCTTTTCAATATAGCCAATGAACTGGCCTCAACTGTTTCCTGTGGCAGAGAATTCCACAGATTCACCACTCTCTGTGTGAAGAAGTTTTTCCTCATCTCTGTCCTAAAAGGCTTCCCCTTTATCCTCAAACTGTGACCCCTCGTTCTGGACTTCCCCAACATCGGGAACAATCTTCCTGCATCTAGCCTGTCCAATCCCTTTAGGATTTTATACGTTTCAATAAGATCCCCCTTCAATCTTCTAAATTCCAGCGAGTATAAGCCTAGTCGATCCAGTCTTTAATCATATGAAAGTCCTGCCATCCCAGGAATCAATCTGACGAACCTTCTTTGTACTCCCTCTATGGCAAGAATGTCTTTCCTCAGATTAGGGGACCAAAAATGCACACAATACTCCAGGTGTGGTCTCACCAAGGCCTTGTACAGCTGCAGTAGTACCTCCCTGCTCCTGTACTCGAATCCTCTTGCTATGAATGCCAGCATACCATTCGCCTTTTTCACCACCTGCTGTACCTACATGCCCACTTTATATGACTAGTGTACAATGACACCCAGGCCTTGTTGCACCTCCCCTTTTCCTAATCGACCACCATTCAGATAATAATCTGTTTTCCTGTTCTTGCCACCAAAGTGGATAACCTCACAATTATCCACATTAAATTGCATCTGCCATGAATTTGCCCACTCACCTAACCTATCCAAGTCACCCTGCATCCTCCTCACAGCTAACACTGCCGCCCAGCTTCGTGTCATCCACAAACTTGGAGATGCTGCATTTAATTCCCTCGTCTAAGTCATTAATATATATTGTAAACAACTGGGGTCCCAGCACTGAGCCTTGTGGTACCCCACTGGTCACTGCCTGCCATTCTGAAAAGGTCCCGTTTATTCCCACTCTTTGCTTCCTGTCTGCCAACCAATTCTTTATCCACATCAATACCTTACCCCCAATACAGCGTGCTTTAAGTTTGCACACTAATCTCCTGTGTGGGACCTTGTCAAAAGCCTTTTGAAAATCGAAATATACCACATCCACTAGTTCTCCCCTATCCACTCTACTAGTTACATCCTCAAAAAATTCTATGAGATTTGTCAGACATGATTTTCCTTTCACAAATCCATGCTGACTTTGTCCGATCATTTCACCGCTTTCCAAATGTGCTGTTATCACATCTTTGATAACTGACTCTAGCATTTTCCCCACCACCGATGTCAGGCTAACCGGTCTATAATTCCCTGGTTTCTCTCTCCCTCCTTTTTTAAAAAGTGGGGTTACATTAGCCATCCTTCAATCCTCAGGAACTAAGTAGGGAGCACACAGGTAGATAAGAGTGTGAACCCACATGATTTTTAGTATAAATAATAAGTTACTTGACAGTAAATACAGATTCTCTGTGCCTCACTGAGCATTATTATAAGGGGTGATTCTTGTAAAAGGGTAAATCCCCAGGACCCTCTCTCAAACCCTGTGGAGGGTAGTGCAGAAATTGCAGGGGTCCTAGCAGAGATATTAAAAATATACTTAGCCTCGGGTGAATTGCCAGGGGATCAGAGAACAGCTAACTTTTTCTGTTGTTTAATAAAGGCTCTAAGAATAAGATCGGAAATTATAGGCTGGTGAGCCTAACATCAGTAGTAGGAAAGATATTGGAAGACATTCTAAGGGACTGGATATCTAAGTATTGAGATAGACAGGAACTGATTAGGGATAGTCAACTTTGCTTTGTATGTGGTAAGTTGTGTCTAACCAATCATAGAGCTTTTAGAGGAAGTCAGGAAAGATGATGAAGGCAAGGCAGTTGACGTTGTCTACATGGACTTTAGCAAGGCCTTTGACAAGATCCTGCATCGGAGTTTGGTCAAGAATGTACAGCCACATGGCATTCAAGATGAGGTAGTAAATTGGATTAGGCATTTGCTTCATGGGAGAAGCCAGAGAGTGGTAGTAGATGGTTGCTTCTCTGACTGGAGGCCTGTGGCTAGTGGTGTGCTGCAGGGATCAGTGCTGTTGTTTGTTATCAGTGATCTGGAAGATAATGTGGTAAACGGGATCAGCAGATTTGTGGGTGACACCAAGATTTGGGATGTAGTGGACAGCGAGAAAGGCTATCAAAGCTTGTAGTGGGATCTGGACCAGCTGGAAAAATGGGCTGAACAATGGCAGATGGAACTTAATGCAGACAAGTGTGAGGTGTTGCACGTTGGGAGGACCAGCCAGGGTAGGTCTTACACAGTGAGTGCTAGGACATTATAAAAAGCCTATCTCTGACATCTTCCCTAAAGTTTCTGCCAGCCAAGCAAGTGGATGTTCTTTGGTATTGGCCATTGTCGACTCAACCTACTTTATAATCTTATACACCTCTGTCAAGCCGCTTCCCATAGACCTTTGCTCCAAAGTAAAAAGCCCTAGCTTGCAACTGATAAGAAAGCAAATTGATGATGGCAACAATTAAGGGAGAGGTGAAGGACACATGGAACTGGATAGGAGAGAGGATATGAAAGATGAAACATATTGGTAGAAGGTGGATGGAACTAGGGAAGGGCGGGAGGAGGCAACATTTGAGGGCACCAAATGCAGAAACCAAGGTTGGAGGAGGTGCACATGAATCTTTGCTTCAACTAGAAGGCCTACTTAGGTCCCAGGATGGCAGTGAGGGAGGAGGTGTAAGAATAAGTGCTGCAATTCTTGCAGTTACAGGAAATTGTGCCAATGGTCATGGAGAAGAAGGTGGGGATGGACGAGTAGATCAGGGTGTCACAGAGAGACTGATCTCTTGGAAGATGAAGGGAAGTGGAAGGGAAGATGTAGCTAGTGGTGGGAAATATTTGCAGTGGCAGAAATTATGAAGGATGGTGTGCTGGATGCAGAAGCTGATAGAGTGAAAGGTGAGGATGAGGAGAACTCCTCTGTCCTGTTTCAAGGGAATAGATACGAGAGCCTAAGTCTGAGAAATGGAGGAAATTTGAGAGAAGGCTCCATCGACCACAGCAGAAGGGAAGTCATGTGTCCTTAAAAAGAAGAATTTTTCAGATGTTTAAGATGAAAGCCTCATCTTAAGACCAGATGTGGAGACAGAAATTGGGCGTCAAGGATGACATCCTTTCAAGACAAAGGGTGGGTAGATGGGTAGTCTAGATAGCTGTGGGAGTCAGTAAGATGGAGATGGAGTCAGAAAGATCCAGCAAAGGGAGAGAAATGTCAGAAAACATCCAAATGAGTTTGACAGCAGTATGGAAATTAGTAGCAAAGCTGACAAAATTGATGAGTTCTACATGGGCACAGTCATTGAGGTAATGGAGAAAATGCTGGGGAGTAGTACTGCAGAAGCTTTGGAAGAAGGATTGTTAAATATAGCCAACAAAATGACAGGCATACTTAGGACCCATGTGAGTGCCCATGGCTACACCTTTGATTTGTAGGAAGTGAGAGGTGTCAAATGAGAAATTGTTAAGGGTTAAGAATGGGTTTTACTAGGTGGGTAAGGGTATTGGTGGAAGGGAACTGGTTGAATCTTTTTTGCTAAAAGAAGCATCAAGGGCATTACAACCTTCCTTATGGGGGATGGCGGTTTGTAAAGACTAGATATCTAACGTGAAAGTGAGGTGTTGGAGGCCAGAACTTGTCAAAATGGTAAAAGGCATTTGAGGTGTTTGCATGTAGGTGGGAAGGGACTGGACAAGGGGAGATATGATAGACTTGAGGTATGAAGAGATCAATTCAGTATGAACATTGAATTATCTGAATTCAGTTAACCCTGACCTCTTGTGATCTCCTAGCTCTCTGTCCTTCCAATCCATCTTCGTTCTTACCATTTTTGTTCCATTTCCCATACACATATCGCCCACTTTCATTCCTCCTCCCCCGCTGAATTCCTCCAGCAGTTTGTTTTTGGCTCCACTCAATTCATTTAATTTTGTCCAGATCAGCTGAATTCAACCTATGGCAGAAATACAGAATATCTTGATATTATATAGATAAGATTATCTTCAATCAAGACATTCTGTACATTCTTATAGACAATTTATAATTGGGCATTCATCATATTGTGCAGGAGCTCCTTACAACGTATTTCCATATAGAAAGAACATCAAGGACAAAACGGATAGGGTGGATTAGAGCAGTCTTCTCATTTAACCACATGCACTCCACCCATATAAACTTTACACCCAAAGGAAAATCCTTCTTATTTTTATAATACAGAAAATATTTAGCAGCCTAATGATAGATCCAAGCCAAATTACAACATGATTTGGGATGGCCAAATGCTGTAAACACTGAGATGAGCTGGCAGCATTGGACTGACTATTCAGAAATCTTGACTGCAGTAAATTTAAATTGAAGGAACACACAGAAAATGCTGGTGGAACGCAGAAGGCCAGGCAGCATCTATAGGAAGAAGTACAGTCGATGTTTCGGGCTGAAACCCTTCGTCAGGACTAACTGAAAGAAGAGATAGTAAGAGATTTGAAAGGGGGAGGGGGAGATCTGAAATGATAGGAGAAGACAGGAGGGGGAGGGATGGAGCCAAGAGCTGGACAGGTGATTGGCAAAAGGGATACAAGGCTGGAGAAGGGAGAGGATCATGGGACGGGGGGAACAGGAGGCCTAGGGAGAAAGAATGGGGGAGGGGAGTACCAGAGGAAGATGGAGAGCAGGCAAGGAGTGAGAGGGACGGAGAGAGAAAAGAAAGAAAAAAAGGAAAAAACAATAAATAAATAATAAATAAGGGATGGGTTAAGAAGGGGAGGAGGGGCATTAACTGAAGTTAAAGAAATCAATGTTCATGCCATCAGATTGGAGGCTACCCAGACGGAATATAAGGTGTTGTTCCTCCAACCTGAGTGTGGCTTCATCTTGACAGTAGAGGAGGCCGTGGATAGACATGTCAGAATGGGAATGGGACGTGGAATTAAAATATGTGGCCACTGGGAGATCCTGCTTTCTCTGGCGGACAGAGTGTAGGTGTTCAGCGAAATGGTCTCCCAGTCTGTGTCGGGTCTTACCAATATACAGAAGGCCGCACCGGGAGCACTGGATACAGTATATCACACCAGCCAACTCACAGGTGAAGTGTTGCCTCACCTGGAAGGACTGTCTGGGGCCCTGAATGGTGGTAAGGGAGGAAGTGTAAGGGCATGTGTAGCACTTGTTCCGCTTACACGGATAAGTGCCAGGAGGGAGATCGGTGGGAAGGGATGAGGGAACGAATGGACAAGGAAGTCGCGTAGGGAGCGATCCCTGCGGAAAGCAGAGAAGTGGGGGAGGAAAAGATGTGCTTAGTGGTGGGATCCCGTTGGAGGTGGTGGAAGTTACGGAGAATTATATGTTGGACTTCGTGGTGGGATCAAATTTATATAATCTGAACTTCTTTTCTATTGGTTTTGTTTCTGCAATGGTCATATTTGTCTACGTGGCTCTAAAATGCTATTGTAACTTTCCTTTGATAGGAATTTGGCCAAATGATTGAGGATTCCAAAGTTCAAAGTAAATTTATTATCGAAGTACATATATGTCACCGTATACAACCCTGAGATTCATTTTCTTGTGGGCATACTCAGTACATCCAATAATCCTAATAGAATCAATGAAAGACTACACCCAACAGGGCAGAAAACCAGTATGAAAGAGACTACAAATTGCGCAAATACAAAAGAAAATAAATAATAATAATAATAATAAATAAATAAACAATAAATAAATATCAAGAACATGAGACAAAGAGTTCTTGAAAGTGAGTCCATAGGTTGTGGAAACAGTTCAGTGATGTGGTGTGCCATAGGGATCAGTGCTGGGTCCATTGTTATTTGTCATCTATATCAATGATCTGGATGATAATGTGGTAAATTGGATCAGCAAATTTGCTGATGATACAAAGATTGGAGGTGTAGTAGACAGTGAGGAAGGTTTTCAGAGCCTGCAGAGGGACTTGGACCAGCTGGAAAAATGGGCTGAAAAATGGCAGATGGAGTTTAATACAGACAAGTGTGAGGTATTGCATGTTGGAAGGACAAACCAAGGTAGAACATACAGGGTAAATGGGAAGGCACTGAGGAGTGCAGTGGAACAGAGGGATCTGGGAATACAGATACAAAATTCCCTAAAAGTGGCATCACAGGTAGGTAGGGTCATAAAGAGAGCTTTTGGTATATTGGCCTTTATTAATCAAAGTATTGAGCATAAGAGCTGGAATGTTATGATGAGGTTGTATAAGGCATTGGTGAGGCCGAATCTGGAGTATTGTGTTCAGTTTTGGTCACCAAATTACAGGAAGGATATTAATAAAGTTGAAAGAGTGCAGAGAAGGTTTACAAGGATGTTGCCAGGACTTGAGAAACTCAGTTACAGAGAAAGGTTGAATAGGTTAGGACTTCATTCCCTGGAGCGTAGAAGAATGAGGGGAGATTTGATAGAGGTATATAAAATTATGATGGGTATAGATAGAGTGAATGCAAGCAGGCTTTTTCCACTGAGGCAAGGGGAGAAAAAAACCAGAGGACATGGGTTAAGGGTGAGGGGGGAAATGTTTAAAGGGAACATTAGGGGGTGCTTCTTCACACAGAGAGTGGTGGGAGTATGGAATGAGCTGCCAGATGAGGTGGTAAATGCGGGTTCTTTTTTAACATTTAAGAATAAATTGGACAGATACATGGATGGGAGGTGTATGGAGGGATATGGTCTGTGTGCAGGTCAGTGGGACTAGGCAGAAAATGGTTCGGCACAGCCAAGAAGGGCCAAAAGGCCTGTTTGTGTGCTGTAGTTTCTATGGTTCTATGGTTCTATGTGGCAAGTGAAGTTATGCCTCTGGTTCAACAGCCTGATGGCTGAGGGATAATAACTGTTCCTGAACCTGGTGTTGTGAGCCCTGAGGATGCTGTACCCTTCTTCATGATGGCAGAGGTGAGAAGAGAGCGTGGCCTGGATGACAAATGCTGCCTTCCCGTGATAATGCTCCATGTAGATGTGCTATACCAGTGTATAGGATTTGAAATGCATTGTCAGATATATTCAAGAGGTACAGTAATTGGATTTGTATCAGATTTGTAATAATTTGGATATTGGATTGGATATAGGCTATGGAGAGAGAAAAGTCTAATAGCAGGCTGTACACAGTGGGCTGATATAGAGTTGATGGGAGAAATGGCCTCCTTTCAAATAGTCATCATTCAGTGAATGCTGTTTAAGGCAGCAGCACCTTGGGTTTTTCCTTCTGGATGTCAGGAAACGTTGAGGAGGCGTGACCCAAAAACAAAGCAGCAGAGACAATTTTGGCAGGAACCAATGCTTTACTAATAAACTGCAAAATGACAAGTCATGAGGTGCCGTAAAACAAGAGAGAACAGATACTTAACACAAGGCAATAAGGTAACTGAAAGCAGAGAGCATCTGGTTGAATTGGTGAACAAAGGATTGTGGCTAAGAGCTGGGTTTAAATAGGCTGCAGATGATGAGTTGGAAACAAGTGGCGGGTGACTCCAGATAGCTGGGTGGAGATTGGGAGGTGCTTACCTGTGCAGATCTGAAAGGAAAACCCCTCTTATGACTGCACCCAACTGTTCAGAAGGCTCCAGTGGAACTCTTCAATGGGTGATGGATCCAGGATGAAACCATACCCTTCCCAGTCGAGCAGGTACTGCACACATAATCCACGATGATGCCAATCCATCAACTGATGAACTGTGTACATTGGACCACCTTCCACCATCCTTCATTCCAGAGGTGCAGGCTTAGGTGGATGGACCATGGTGAGGCAGGACATGTGGAAAGTAGGTGAGATCCCAAGGGATGCTGACATCTGGAGATGGTGAATGACTGGGTTGATGCAATGTGACAAGAGCTTGTGGGAATCAGTGTGCAGAGGCAGATCCCCAGTGGACCACCAGACACAGTCACCAGGCCAGAGTAGTCTGACTGGGTGACATACCTGTGGCAGAGGAAGTGTGTAGATTGTGGGAAAGTTTGGCCCAGAGCAGATGCTTCTTCCATGTGGAAGGGTTAAGGATGGCAAAGCATCGCAGAAACTTCTCCACTTGCTGATTTGCTCTTTACGATTGAGTGTTGGTCCACAGATGACAGCTAGAGGACAAACTCACTGAGGTGCGGTGGAGGGAGCAGAAGGCTCGCTAGAAGCAGGAGACAAATTGTGGGCCCTGGTCCACCGGAATGGCCTGTGGGAAACTGTGGATGTGAACTACATGTTGGAGAAGCAGGTCAGCCATCTCAGAGGCTGCAGGGCAATGATGTGGGCTGCCTTGGAGAACCAGTCCACCACTGTCATGATCACCATGGCCTCATCAGAAGGTAGCAAACCCATGATGAAGTTCATTGCTATGTTGGACCATGGGTATCAGGGTACGTCTGGGGCAGCAGGATCCTGAGGGCCACTGGTTGGAGGAATTGCACTGGGCACATTGAGGGCAGGCAGCAAAGAACTGATGTACATTTGCGATCATGAAGAGCCACCAGGACCAGAGTGGCAGAAAATCCGGAGTCCATCATGTGCCTAGATGGCTAGAGAGGGATGATGAGTGGGCCCACTGGAGTGCCTCAGATCGCATGGCTGCCAGCGCATACGTGTGTTTGTCAAGTGTGTTGGCCAGAGCAGCCTCGTGCTGTGGGGCCTGGTGGATCTGGTTCTCAAGAACCCAGTCAATTGGGGCAAGGATCTACAGGGATGGACTGATGTATCAGGGTCAAGCTCCATTTCAGCTCAATTGAACTTTTGTGATAGGGCATCTGCCTTGGTGTTCTTACAGCCAGATCGGTAGGAGATAGTGAAGTTGAATTTCTCGAAGAAGAGGACCCAGCAAGCCTCAGGCGGGTTCAGTTGGTGGGTCTGTTGAATGGATATGAGTTTCTGGTGGTCAGTCCAGATCAGGAAGAGCTCGATGTTCTCATCAGCCAATGACTCCATTCCTCCACGGCCTATTTAAAGGTGACTAGCTTGCTGTCTTCTACTCCATAATGGCATTGTATAGAGTTTAACTTGTGTAAAAAGACACAAGCTTGTGTCTTCCCTTCAGGTTCTCACTGGGTGGGTATGTCTCCAGCATCCACGTCAGATGCATCCACCTCTAACACAAAAGATCTGGAGTGGTTCAGATCGTGGAGAATGGGAGTAGCAGTGAAGCTCCTTGAAAGCATGGTCTGTGGCAACAGACCAGGTGAGTTAGGTGATTTGGTGAGGGAGGTGAGAGGAGCAGTGATTTGGCTGTAGTTCCTGATGAAAGAGTGGTAGAAGTTGGAGAAGCCCAAGATGCACCGTAGCAATTTAAGGGAGCTCAGCCAGGGCCATTCAACAACAGTGCACAATTCCTCTGGGTCCACAGTTATGCCTTGGGGTGAAAAGACATAATCCAGGAATTAAATGTCTGGGTATAGAACTGTCATTTTTCTCCATAGATCCAGTTTGCTGAAAACCTGGACCCTGGCAAAGCTTTAGAACACACTATCCATCAAGAGTGGTAATTAATGGTAATTTTGTTGACTCCACGATCGCTGATGCAGGGACGAAGACCTCCAACTTTCTTCTTTTTATAAAGAAGAATCCTGCATTGGCTGGAGACTGAGATGGTCAAATGAGTATCTCAGAGACAGCTGATTTCCTAGGATTTTCATGCATAACAGTCTCTGGAGATTACAAAGAATGGTGCAAAAACACAAAAACCTCCAGTGAGCAGCAGTTCTGTGGGCAAAAACATCTTGTTAATGACAGAAGTCAGTGGAGAATGGCCACAGTGGTTCAAGCTGACAGGGAGGCGACAGTAACTCAAATAGGCACATGTTACAACAGTGGTGTTGTATGCACAACACGTTGAACCCTGATGTAGATGGACTACAGCAGCTGAAGATCATGAACATACACTTTATTATGCACGGGAGGTACTAATAAAATGCCCATTGAGTGTACCTGCAAACCAAGAAGGAAAGAAGTGCTTACTTATGAGCACAAGAGGTTAAGTCTTTGAAGGAATGACAAAATCAAACCCTAAAGTATGACACGCATAAAACTCAGATCAGATAGCAGCTATGGAAAGGAGTAAAGAGTTGACATTTTGGGCCAAGACCCTTCATCAGGATTTACAATCTAAATTAGGACTTCATCTCATACTAGATTTATGCATTATCATTTAATGAAATACTTGTTACTTCTGATCATGAATAAATTCAATAAAAAGCAATACTCAATAGGTACACCCTTATCTGCTTACACAATACTGTATACATCATTTACTTAGAACTGGTCGCATGCCTCTGCCTAATTCTCTTGTATGTTGGAGAAAATATAATTCCCTGGCATCAGATGATTGCACTCAATTAAATGAGTACCACAAAGAATATAGTTCACTTTCTTGTCTTATACAGAACCACAAAGACAGTTAAGTATTTTCCGTTTACTGTGCAAGATGGGAACCAATTCTCTGTAATCAAAACATTCAATCAAAATCTATAATCTTCAGTAATACAATGAACATACGATGCTGAAATCATTGCAGAGGATTCTAAATTACTAACTATTCTGGAAAATTGATAGTGCCCATCAAGGGCAGCTGACCTATTTTTGTTGCCATTCTATTCTACTGAGCTTCTTCTTATTAGATTAATGAAAATAAAAGCATTTGCAAAATGAAATAAGAGTTCAACTTCTTTCTAAATTTTAAATATAGGAGGATTTGTTGAGATAACCAAGAAGTCATATCGTGGCCTCCAGAACTGAATACTTGTCTCTCTGAAAACTTCACTTATTAAACTAGTTACTTTACATGTAATTCACTTTCCAATAGTTTGGTATTTGTCTGCAATTTCAGGAGCTATTAGGGCCATTGATCATTGCTTTTCTTTGGCTCCTACCTTAGAGCCATTACAAGGTCAGCAGTGCAAATTTACAATGCGTGACATTTTCAGTTAGTTGCGAGAATACATGTTGAAACACCTGCAAGGTTAATGACATTTAAGATATTTGTTTTATAAGCTGATGCCCAATAAAAGCTAACATAAACTGCTTTGAGATATTGTGCCTTTAACAAATTATGCACACAGGTGTTAGCATTAGATGTCAGTTCAAAGAGTTTAGAAAATATATTCAAAGCTCTGGACACTTTTTAAGCAAATCTAAACTAAAATAATTATTTTGAGGATGGGTATTTTCTCTTTCTTGCTTACTAATTTACTTTTTAACTGTTGCAATACAGCTTTGTCCATGTTTGTATCTAGATAAGACAATTGTGTTCTATCCAGGCAGAAACCTGGACAATGCAAGCAGCGTCCATTAATAGGGACGTCCAGCACCCAGGGCATGCCCTTTTCTCACTGTTACCATCAGGTAGGAGGTACAGAAGCCTGAAGGCACACACTCAGCAATTCAGGAACAGCTTCTTCCCCTCTGCCATCCGATTCCTAAATGAACATTGAACCCTTGGACACTACCTCACTTTTCTAATGTATATTATTTCTGTTTTTTGTGTGATTTTTAATCTATTCAATATATGTATACTGTAATTGATTTACTTATTTATGTATTATTTATTTTTTTTCTTCTATATTATGCATTGCTTTGAACTACTGCTGCTAAATTAACAAATTTCACGTCACATGCCGGTGATCATAAACCTGATTCTGATTCCGATGACTCTGCCTTGGTGGAACCAATTGATCTTGCTACATATTCCCTTACATTTTTTTATAACTTTTGAGATTTTCTCCAGGTACCATTTTTGGATATCTAGGCATGTTTTCTTTCAAGTCAGAGTTTAGCACACAAAAGACATGCACATCAGACCAAGAGTATAAGAAGACAATGAACAGAGCTTGTGAGTAAGACTCAGTTTCTTCAGTTGATATGTAGTGAGATACACACACAGACACACACACACACACACACACACAGTGATTGATAAGTTCATGGCCTAAGGTAGAAGGCGATGAGTTATACAGCTCTCGTTACATGCACGTGCAGTTCAACTCTTTGATTATGCAGAAAGTTTGAAGTTAATAACTCATTTCCTTCTACCTTAGGCCACAAACTTATCAATCACCCCTCATATATACAAAACCAAAAATATTTAGAAGTAACGTAAGTTAGATTTTCCCAAATTCAGGATGCTTTTATTTTATTTAGTTGCCTTTTTTACGCACTTATCTAACCCCAGGTTCTTCACTGTTACTGGCTACTTGCCATTATCTTTTCTCTGTGGTGCTGACAGTACACTAATATTCTGAAGAAACCCCAAGTCTGCTCCTAACTTCCTGTAAGAATGACTGCAGGAAAAGCACCAATCCATTGCTTTACATCCCAAGAAAACAGTGGTAGAAGGGTCAGATACCCAGACACATTTTACCGTTAGGTTGAATTTAAGGTATTCAACAATTGTACATAAAGCTAATCTATTACAATAACACTTATTGATGGTGATAATAATATTTCAGTATTGGAAATCACAGCTCTAAAAATACAATAAAATTAAAGGATGCCTCACACAAATTTAAAAAAGTAGTAAACATAGGATTGAATCATTCAGGATAACTATTTTATAAATTGAGCCTATGTTATTGGGAAAATCAGGTTGGTAATGGATCTCAAGAGAATGAATTTGTTAAATGCCTATGGGATTGCTTTTTAGAGCACGTTGTTGAGCTTACTAGGAGATCAGCTATACTCGATTGGGTGTAATGTAATGAACTCGAGGCGATTAGTGAGCTTGAGGTAAAAGAGCCCTTAGGAGCCAGTGATCACAATACGATTGCATTCAACTTGAAATCTGATAGGGAGAAAGTAAAGTCTGATGTAGCAGTATTTCAATGGAGTAAAGGAAATCACAGTGGTATGGTAGAGGATTTGGCCAAAGTAAATTGGAAGGAGCTGCTGGCAGGTATGACAGAAGAGCAGCAATGGCTTGAGTTTCTGGGAAAAATGAGGAAGGTGCAGGACGGATGTATTCAAAAATGAAAGGAAACACAGGTTTCCCCCACTATCCAAAAGTACAGCATTCCTATGAAACCTTTTGTAAGCCGAAATGGCATAAAGCGAAGAAGCAATTACCATTAATTTATATGGGAAAAGTTTCTGAGCATTCCCAGACCCAGAAAATAACCTACCAAATCATACCAAATAGCACACAAAACCTAAAATAACACTAACATATAGTAAAAGCAGGAATGATATGATAAATACACAGCCTATATAAAGTAAAAATAATGTATGTACAGTGTAGTTTCACTTAGCAGAATCGTGAAGATTTGGCCAAAACCGATTTGTAGAAAAAAATCAGCATGTACAGGCATGTGCACACACCTGCCCGCGCAAGGCTTCACGGTCATGGTAGTCTTTCTCGGGGTAAACACAAGTTTAAAGCAGGCACCTTTTTTCGTAAAAGCGAAAATCCTCTTTGGATTTCTTTCGGTTAGCAAAAACAGGCACTAATGTAGGTCATTCGTAAAAGCGAAGTGGTGTAAAGCGAACTTTCATAAAGCAGGGGACACCTGTACACAAATGGCAAAATAGTACAACCATGGCTGACAAGTTACATCAAAAGAGAGGGCATACAACAAAGCAAAAAAATTAGCAGGAAGGCAGAGGATAATAATGAGGATTGGTGATCTTTTAAAAACCTACGGAGAGCAACTTCAAGACTTCAAGAGCTACTCACTATAGTGGCAGCAGAAAGTAATCGCAGAGGCCTCTCAATCAACACCAAGAAGACAGAAAGCATGGTCACCTCCAGGAAGACAAACATCCCACAATGTGTGATCAAGATCGGAAATACAAACATCAAACAAGTCAAAAAATTCAGATATCTTGGCAGCCTAATAACAAGTAATGGCAGGTGTGACACAGATATCAAATACAGAATAGCAATGGCGAAAGAAGCTTTCCAAAAAATGAAGACCATATTAACAGACAGAAAGATGAGCATGTACACTAAAAACAGAATACTGCAGTGCTACATTTATTCTATCCTGACTTATGGAAGTGAATGCTAGACCATTTTCCCAGCAATGGAAAAGAGACTAGAAGCAGCTGAATTATGGTTCTACAGGAGAATGTTAAAAATATCATGGACCACACATACATCAAATGAAGAAGTTCTCAGAAGAGCCCAAGCAGTTTGATCACTCATACCGACAATAAGAGAAAGACAACTCAGATTCCTAGGACAAATCATGCGGAAAGATCAACGAGAAAAGCTCATCCTCTCTGGAAAGATTGAGGGGAGTAAACCTAGAGGAAGACCTCGGCTTATGTACTTCAAAAGCATAGCCAGGTGGCTACACATCGAGGAAACGGAAGTCATCCAAAAAACGATAGATCTATACGGAAAACCATGGTCACCAAAGTCCGCATCGGATATGTGCCTAGACAGACAGACAGACAGAGAGCAACTAAAAGAATTATTAGAAGGGAAATGATGAAAATGAAAGCAAGCTAGCAAACAATATCAAAATGGATAATTAAAGCTTTTACAAGTACATAAAAAATAAAAGAGAGATGAGAGTGGATATTGGACCACTAGAAAATGAGGCTGGAGCAATAATAATGGGGGACAAGGAGATGACAGGTGAACTAGATGCGTATTTTGCATCAGTCTTCACTGCGAAAGACACCAGCAGTGTGCCAGATATTGAAGGGTGCAAGGAAAGAGGAGTAAAGTTACTATTACAAGGGAGAAAGTGCTCAAAAAGCTGAAAGATCTAAAGGTACATAAGTTACCCGGACCAGATGAACTGCACCCTAGGATTCTGAAAGAGGTAGCATTAGAGATTGTGGATGCAATAGCAATCAAAGTTCAAAAAATCATTGGATTCTGGCATGGTGTCAGAGGCCTGGAAAATTGCCAATGTCACTCCATACTTTAAGAAAGGAGGAGGACAGCAGAAAGGAAATTACAGACCAGTTAGCCTGACCTCAGTGGTTGGGAAGATGTTAAAATCAATTGTTAAGGATGAGGTTATGGAGTACTTGGTGACACAGGACAAGATAGGACAAACTCAGCATAGTTTCCTTAAGGGAAAATCTTGCCTGACTAACCTATTGGAATTATTTGAGGAGATTACAAGTAGAATAGATAAACGGGATGCAGTGGATGTTGTATATTTGGACTTTCAGATTGCCTTTGACAAGGTGCCACACATGAGTCTGCTTATGAAGTTAAGGGCCCATGGTATTACAGGAAAGTTATTAACATCGTTAGAGCACTGGCTGATTCGTAGGAGGCAGTGAGTGAGCATAAAAGGATCCTTGTCTGGTTGGCTGCCAGTAACTAGTGGTGTTCTGCAGGGGTCAATGTTGGGATCGCTTCATTTTTTGCTGTATATTGAAGATTTAGACGATGAAATAGATGGCTTTGTTGCCAAGTTTGCAGATGGTACGAAGACTGGTGGAGGGGCAGGTAGTGTTGAGGAAACAGATAGGCTGCAAAAGGACTTGGACAGATGAGGAGAATGGGCAAGAGAATGGCAAATGAAATACAATGTTGGAAAATGCAGAGTCATGCACTTTGGTAGTGGGGATAAATATGTAGACTGATTTCTAAATGGGGGAAAATCCAGAAACCTGAGATGCAAAGGGACTTGAGTCCTTGTACAGAATACCCTAAAGGTTAACTTGCAGGTTGAGTCGGTGGTGAGGAAGGCAAATGCAAAATTCAATTTCATTTCAAGAGGTCTAGAATACAAGAGCAGAGATATGATGCTAAGCCTTTTAGGGCACTGGTGAGGCCTCAGCTTGAGTATTGTGAAAAGTCTGGATTCCTCATCTAAGAAAAGATGTAGTAGCATTGGAGAGGGTCCAGAGGTGGTTCACAAGGATAATTCTAGGAATAAAAGGGTTATCATACGAGGAACATTTGATGGCTCTGGGTCTGTATTCGCTGGAATTCAGAAGGACTATGGGGGATATCATTGAAACCTTTCAAATGTTGGAAGGCCTCGACAGAGTAGATGTGGAAAGGATGTTGCCAATGGTAGGGGAGCCTAGGACAAGAGGACACAGCCTCAGGATAGAGGGGCATCCATTTAAAACAGAGACGTAGAGAAATTTCTTTAGCCAGAGGGTGGTGAATTTGTGGAATTTGTTACTACAGGCAGCTGTGGAGGTCAGGTCATTGGGTGTACTTAAGGCAGAGATTGATAGGTTCCTGACTGGACATGGCATCGAAGGTTATGGGGAGAAAGCCGGGAAATTACATTGAGTAGGGGTAAAAAGGATCCAGCATGATTGAATGGCAGAGCAGACTCAATAGGCCAAATAACCTAATTCTGCTCTTGTACCTTATGGTCTTATCAAATTGAGGCTAAAGTAACAATTCAGTGAGCTTAAAAACGCAAACTTGAGGAATTCTGCAGATGCTGGAATTTCAAGCAACGCACATCAAAATTGCTGGTGAACGCAGCAGGCCAGGCAGCAACTTTGGTGTGTGTTAATTCAATGAGCTTGATGTTTAATCTCACTTGTACTTGGTCTGGCTGCTTCCTGCTTGGTATAATGCAAATTTTGTTTACCGCTATGCAAAGTAAAAACAATGCTTGGCTGAAGAGCAAGACCAATAGTACATACGTGTAATTTATTACACGTGGAGTTAATAAACTGATGCACTTTCACTCATTTTCACTCATAGCTGTGTTAAACTTTACATGACTTAAAAAGATGTTTTCAACATTGATGATGGATTAACTCATCAGATCATTAACCTTTATCGTGCGATGAAATTGTATTTGTTTAAAAGTAGCCATGTGTGGTCAGCTTTTGCAACAAACCAGCAGCTGAGAGCAATATAGCAACAGGCAAAATCACTGCTGCTGTGAGCAAGCTCAATGATTCTCAGTGCAACTTATTTATGGCACTGAACAACTGCTATATATCCTTAATGCTGATCAATGTGAGTACTTCAGCATGTAGCATCAGACAATATGTCACAAACTTGCATGTTCTGAGTCCACTTATATTAAAAAAAAGGTCAATAAGGGAAAAAAAAAGTATGAAAGGAAAATGCAATTGAGCCAATGAAGAGATTACACTTGGATTACACAAGGCCACACTTGGATCCCCTCCAGTTCGCCTACCAGCCCCGACTAGAAGTTGAGGATGCCATCGTCTACCTGCTGAACTGTGTCTACGCCCACCTGGACAAGCCAGCGAGCACTGTGAGGGTCATGTTTTTTTGACTTCTCCAGTGCGTTCAACACCATCCGCCCTGCTCTGCTGGGGGAGAAGCTGACAGCGATGCAGGTGGATGCTTACCTGGCATCATGGATTCTTGATTACCTGACTGGCAGACCACAGTACTTGTGCTTGCAACACTGTGTGTCTGACAGAGCAATCAGCAGCACCGGGACTCCACAGAGGACTGTCTTTTCTCCCTTTCTCTTCACCATTTACACCTCGGACTTCAACTACTGCACAGAGTCTTGTCATCTTCAGAAGTTTTCGGATGACTCTGCCATAGTTGGATGCATCAGCAAGGGAGATGAGGCTGAGTACAGTGCTACAGTAGGAAACTTTGTCACATGGTGTGAGCAGAATTATCTGCAGCTTAATGTGAAAAAGACTAAGGAGCTGGTGGTAGACCTGAGGAAAGCTAAGATACCGGTGACCCCTGTTTCCATCCAGGGGGTCAGTGTGGACATGGTGGAGGATTACAAATACCTGGGGATACGAATTGACAATAGACTGGACTGGTCAAAGAACACTGAGGCTGTCTACAAGAAGGGTCAGAGCCGTCTCTATTTCCTGAGGAGACTGAGGTCCTTTAACATCTGCCGAACGATGCTGAGGATGTTCTATGAGTCTGTGGTGGCCAGTGCTATCATGTTTGCTGTTGTGTGCTGGGGCAGCAGGCTGAGGGTAGCAGACACCAACAGAATCAACAAACTCATTCGTAAGGCCAGTGATGTTGTGGGGATGGAACTGGACTCTTTCACGGTGGTGTCTGAAAAGAGGACGCTGTCTAAGTTGCATGCCACCTTGGACAATGTCTCCCATCCACTACATAATGTACTGGGTGGGCACAGGAGTACATTCAGCCAGAGACTCATTCCACCGAGATCAACACAGAGCGTCATAGGAAGTCATTTCTGCCTGTGGCCATCAAACTTTACAACTCCTTCCTTGGAGGGTCAGACACCCTGAGCCAATATGCTGTTCCTGGACTTATTTCATAATTTACTGGCGTAATTTACATATTACTGTTTAACTATTTATGGTTTTATTACTATTTATTATTTATGGTGCAACTGTAACGAAAACCAATTTCCCCCGGGATCAAGAAAGTATGACTATGACTATGACTATGACTATGACTATTATGAAGTACACCTTTAACTCACCCTTTACCCATCTAATCCAAACCTGTCCTGAGTTAAAATGAGTCAAAGCACTATCAACTCGGCAGTGATTAAGTGAGTTAGAGAGTTTTGCTGTATGTAGTATGATACTAATTAGGCTTACTGAACAGATTTATCATTATTATGGAATATATTGATGCTGCTCATTAAAATATGCACATTATTTATGATCAATAAGCTGTATGGATAAAGTCGGGAAGGGAGAGAAGTGGCACGTTAATGTTGCAGGCAGTGTTGTTTTTTCAAAATTTACCATTTTGTTTTTAAAGTAATTCTGCCTGGTATTTTTCATTGTTATACTTTTATTCATCTGATTTATACTTGAAGTCAGTTGAGTAGGAGAGGCAGGAAGAGTGTAATCATTACTCACTGGCTGCTGCCGGTGGCGTCTCTTGCTGGCAGGGGAGGAACCGACAGTAAGTGCATCCTCAATGTCCAGGTTCAGTTGATCAAGCTTCTTCATCAGCCAAGTCATGGAGTCTCTCCAATGGAAGACATCTTCATTAGATTCTGCCTGAAACAAGCATCAATTGCAGAATCATAAAATTAGTGCCTCTGTAGCCACACGAGTAAAATAGACAAAATGTCTTGTTTTTCTGCTGGAAACAGAAGGGTGCTTCCAAGTCTATACTATTTTATTCACTGTATTTGAACTGTTGAATGGTTAACCTTACACTCATCCTTGACGTATCGCTAGCACGTATATCCGTATCCCTAATGTCCTTGAAATGCTAGTGGTGAGCGTGCACTTTGGCTGCCGCAGTCCTGCGCTAAATGATCTCAGGATTCTGACCGAGTCATGGTGAGGAGTGCATGATATGCAATTATATTGAAAGCATGGGTTTGAAATAACTGTGGGGAGATGAGAGGTTACATACAGTAATAATATTTTGTCTGGCCAACAGTAACATGAGTCTACGTGAACCAAAGAATAAGTCAGCTGCCACATGTACGGTGATAATACATGGTGTACGTGTCCACCTCTTTTCCTTTCCCATCTGCTAGCTGCATGCTATCAGCTGCTTAAGTGAGATCCAGTCTCAGATAAATCCCAGTTTTCTCCAGTTGAATTCCATCATTCCATCTTCCATCACGACAAGGAAGAAAGACTTTTGGCCCATCAACTTCATGCCAGCTCTCAGCAAAACAAACCAGTTAATCCCTTTCCTCCTCAACTTATTTCCCTGCAGCCTGCAACTTACTCTCTCGCACATGAACACCAACTCCCCCTTTTAATACTTCATAATATTTGGACTTACACAATTATCAGGACCTGTTCTGAAAAGTCAACTGCTTATTCCCCTCCATAGATGGTGCCTGACTTGCTGAGTTCCTCCAGCATTTTATGTGAGTTGCTCATGATTTAGAGCATCTGCAGAATCTCTTGTGTTTATAGTCTAGCAACCTGCCTTGTCTATATGTGAGTCCAGTCCCAAGCAAAAGGTTTAATCTTGATTGTCTCTGAAATGACCCAAATATAGTAGCAGAATTAGGCTATTTGGCCCATAGGGTCTGCTCGCTACTTCATCATGGCTATTCAAATTTTTCTCTTAGCCCTAATCTCCTGCCTTCTCCCCATTTCTATCAGCCTCTGCCTTAAATATAGCTAAAGACTTGGCCTCCACAGCTGCTTGTGGCAAAGAATTCCACAGATTCACCACTCTCTGGCTAAAGAAATTCCTCCTCATCTCCATTCTAAAAGGCTACCCCTCTAATCTGAGGCTGTGTCCTCTGGTCTTAAACACTCCCACCACAGGAAACATCCTCTCCACACTTACTCCATCAAGGCCTTTCACCATTTGATAGGTTTCAACCTGGTCACCACTCATTCTTCTGAAATGTAGTGAATACAGGCCAGAGCCATCAAACGCTCTTCATATGACAAGCCATTCAATCCTGGAATCATTTTCATGAACCTTCTTTGAATCCTCTCCAGTTTCAGCACATTCTTTCAAAGATAAGGGGTCCAAAACTGGTGGGGTGGTAGGTAAGGACCCTATCCCTGGCAGAGAGGTGGGAGGATGGGGTGAAAGCTGACGTGTGTGAAATGGAAGAGCTGGGGTTGAGGGCAGCATTGATGGTGAAGGAAGGGAAGCCCTTTTCTCTGAAGAAGGAGGACATCTTCTTTGTTCTGGAATGAAAAGCCTCATCCTGAGAGCAGATGCAGCAGGGACAGAGGAATTGAGAGAAGGGGATGGCGTTTTTACAAGTAAAAGAGCTATTGTCCAGGTAGCTGTGAGAGTCAATGAGTTTATAATAGACATCAGTAAATAAGCTGTCTCCAGAGATAGAGACAGAGAGATCGAAAAAGGAGAGGGAGGTGTCAGAAATGGACCAGGTAAATTTGAGGGCAGTGCGGAAGTTGGAGGCAAAGCGCATGAAGTTGATGGGTTCCGCATGGGTGCAGGAAGCAGCACCAAAGGAGTCATCAATGTAACGTAGGAAACGTGGGGGACAGCCACGAGTGTAGGCTTGGAACATAAACTGTTCCATGTAGCCGACAAAAGGGCAGGCTTAGCTGGGACCCATGATAGTGCCCATGGCTACACCTTTTGTTTGAAGGAAGTGGGAGGAGCCAAAGGAGAAATTACTAAGAGTGAGGACAATTTCCACTAGATGAAGGAGAGTGGTGGTGAAGGAGAACTGGTTAGGTCTGGTGCCCAGAAAGAAACTGAGACGTCTGAGGCCTTCCTGGTGAGGGTTGGAGGTGTATAGGGACTGGACATCCATAATGAAAATAAGATGATCGGGACCAGGTAACTTGAAGTCATTGAAAAGATCCAGAGCTTGTGAAATGTCACAGATATAGGTAGGAAAGGACTGAACTATGGGGGATAAAACAGAGTCGAGGTATGCAGATATGAGTTCAGTAGGGCAAGAACAAGCTGAAACAATGGGTCTACTTGGACAAGCGGATTTGTGGGTCTTGGGTAGGAAATCATTGATATTTAACATCATCCAAATCATTGACATATAACATAAAAAGAATTGGTCCCATCACAAACCCCTGTGGAATACCACAACCTCCATACTTCAAGGGCCATTAGGGACAGACTTTGCCCCTTGCCAGCAATCCCTACATACCATGAAGTCAATCAGAAGAGAACGTCTTCATTTGACTTGTTCTAGATTTTGTCTGATATTGTATTGTGCATTACATTGAAATTACTCTATTTCCAGATGAGATGGCTACAAGGAACAGTGCTCGTTTAGGAACAGTATCAAAATTTAATTATCTGTGCAGTAGACTACAAAAAGACACAAAAACTAACTACTCACATGGACCAACAGTTGTCCAATGAAATTTAGTACACAAAAGGTGAAGTGATAGTCGGCAAATACTGTACGTAAAGGCTGGAGGACCTGCTTCTGTGCTGTATGACTCATTTATTTTATAAGAAGATTAATGAGAAGCATATAATGATATTTTGCAATTTCAGAAGGGGTACAGTGGCAAATTCAGGTGCACAGTGAAATAAAACCATTTATAAGTATGCTTTAGAGATAAAGAAAGCATATAAAATACTACTACTACTATTACATCAACTCAGGCCTAGGTACCAACAAAATATAGAAAACAAAAGTAAGGCTAAAAATCATCAAGTGGCCACATTTAAAATGCTGTACATTAGGCACCTTACTTTAGAAAGGCTGTCTAGATCATGTTCAAGATGAACTTAAACGATACACAGAAAGTACTAAAAACATTCAACAGCTCAAGCAACATCTGTGAACTGAGGAAGAGTATTTCAGGTTGGGCATTTGGGGCAGCACAGTGGCCTAGCTGGTAGAGGTGCTGCTTCACAGGTTCAATCCTGCCCTGCGCCACTGTCTGTGTAAACGCTTCACATTCTCTCTGTGACCACATGAGTCTTCTCTTCGGTATTTGGCTTCCTCTCCCATTCCAAAAGTATAAGAACTTATTGGTTAATTGACCACTGTAAATTGCCCCTGGTATGCAGATGAGTGGTAAAATCCAGATGTTTGGTTGTGGGAAAGAACACATGATGGGAATATAGAGAGAATAAAACGGAAAAGAATACGATTAGTGTAAAAATGGCTGCTTAATTGTCTGTGCTTTCTCAATGGGACACTTCCCTATGACTTCATGAAAAGGGGACTTCAACATGAATTACTATGTCTATTTCCCTTTCTGTTGCCTGACCTGTTGACCATTTCCAGCATTTTCTGATTAATTTCAGATATCCAGCAGCTACGTTGTTAAAATTGTTATAAAGATAAACTTTCAGCTGTTTTTGTACATTTATAGCTGAGATTAAATGCCATGAGAATGGCCAGCCAACTTGAAGTCCCAGAAATGGCAGCACCAGTTTGTTACCGTGTGTTGTTATGATAAAGCACATCTCATTTGTCTTTACTCTTCTCTCTACACATACATACACACACACACACACACACACACACACACACACACACACACACACACACACATCTTCCCTCCTAATATCCCACATAGACATACATTGTAAACAACTATGCTTACTCTGTTTTCATGAGAAATTTCAATTTCCAACTCCATCCACCTGCCACTCCCAACTTGTAGGGTTGTCTTCTTGTCTGTCTCAGCAGGGATGTTTACAATCTCATAAAACAAGAGATAATTAGTGGTATAGTTTTGTTTCAAAATTCAGTTCATTTTTAACTACATTCTAGATTAGTATGCTTTCTGAAGTTTATAGAGATCAATTTAAGCACAATAAAATGTATTTTAGGGCAAAATAAAATGCCGGCTACATCTCTTACATATGACCAAAGATGAAATGTATCCTTTGATTTTGCTGCAAATAATTTTGATATAACCATATAACAATTACAGCACAGAAACAGGTAATTAAATATATTTTGCTGTATCCTCAGAGGATGCATTTATCACTCTGCTTTATCGTTACCATGGCACTTTGGAAACTATGGACACTGCATGTCACAAACTTTAGGGTCTACCTTTAACTAGACTGAGTCAGTGGCCAAGGTAGAACAATAAATTATAAACACTGTCATTTGGTAAAGCTTGAAGTTTCCCAGCTGAAAACTGAGTACCCTAGACAGAATAACTGATACAATCAAAAGTTCTTGTGAAAACAGGAGTATGCATTGTTGTTTGCAATGTATATATATGTGAGATATTAAATATGCCAAAAAATGAAGTCATTGTTTAGTTTGATCATTAGAATTTTCAATTATTGAAAACAAGATGTTGTTCAAATTTCTTTGTGAGGTTATTCGACTGATTGGATTGGTTCATCCTCAAAATGTGAAAGTGACAATGATGACATCATTTACAGAGGCACAGGAATAAGCAAGTGCAATATATATAATTAAAAATATATACAACATACTTTTGGCACCTGTACTGTACATTACTATCCAACTTCAAATGTTGCTTTATATATGCATGAAAATCTTTCCATTTATGGTAATGACCAGTAAAATTTAATATTATTTTCTATTACTAAACAGGAGACCCATTGTCTCATATTACAGTAGAAGTTTCAGTGCTTCATTTCACTAGTGATCAGTTTAAGGCTGCAGATTGCATCAAAAATCTTGTTGGGATCATATCCTATTCTTGTTTGTGGAGTTTGTATTGGAGTTATGATGCAAGTGGTATGAAGATAGGCCTTATCTTCAATTAGCTAGATTGTGTGGCTCGTAGATGGAAAGATGCAGATTCTCTCAAAATAAAAACAACATTGCTACCACCCTGGATTATCTTGGCACTTATCATCCTGATTCCGAAAATGTCGATAAAGACCAGCTACAAATTCAGGGAATAACTTCACTTGTTCAACCATGGTAATGGAATCCAGTGTTACGAGAATACACATAAAATTAAGATGTTTGCTGGCCTGGGCTAGCATCAGTGGCATCAGCAGTTGGTCTGCCACCTGCCCTCAGGGGAAGGAGAGATAAGGAACAATGGAGCAGCGTCTGGAGATGTGTAATGAAGGAACGGGGGAGAGAGAGCTGTCTGGAGCGGCTCCCCTCTTTGAACCTTGAACTGTTTGAAGTGATGGACAGGCGATACCCCAGCAGGGGGATAAAAAGGGACCGGTTCGCAAAGGCAGGTCACACACGCCACCCGAGGTAACGAGACCCTGGAAACGGTGCGCCTCTCACGAGTGGGTGAGAAGTATCAGACAACGACCAGGGTGGAAAGGTACGATCAGCGGGAACCCGGTGTGTGTCCGCCCTTGCCTGGGTGCCGGGTTCACTGCAGAGGATCGACCGCATCTGGAGGAGGGGTCACAGTCGGTGACCTCAGGTGACATCACCAAGGACCCGCCCAAAAGTTGCTTGTGAGCCATCTCCCCAGTCTGTGAGTGAAGCCGTTCTGAATGATCAATTGTTCCTGTTCTATCTCTCTCTTCCCCCACGTTGTCCATCGCCATGGCAACGATTACTGAGAACTGAACTGGACTGAACTTTGAGTCATTTTGAAATTTGGTCATTTACCCCTAGACAACGATAGAGCTTGATTGATGCTGTTATCTTAATTCTGTGCACATGTGTGGTTATCATTGTTGAACTGTTGCATTTATTATCCTTTCGATTACTGTGTTGCTTGTTTCTTTAATAAAACTTTCTTAGTTCTAGTACTCCAGACTCCAACTGAGTGATCCATTTCTGCTGGTTTGGCAACCCAGTTACGGGGTACGTAACACCAGCCAAAGGCAGGTATATTTGGAAGTTCACAATCTTAGCAACTCAATGTTCTTTCAGCTTAACGCTCTCCACCAAGGGAGAAAGGAATGGATTCCACTGTCTTCAATTAGTGAGTTTGTTTGACTTCGCTACAAGTAGTATATATGTCTGTTAGTCTAGAGAAATGGAGCCTCCAACGTCATTTAATGAGACATGCTCTGCTGGAGAGGATCTTCTGCAGAGGCTCATTCCCTCCCAACTCTCTCCTCCTCCTTTTGAAAGATTGCTTTTTATTTGACATGCTTCTTACTCCCTCAAGTAACACTAACAAATATGTCAAATGCAACTTCTTTTCATAAAGCAATAATGACTCCAGCTGCTAGTCTAAATATCCTGTTGTTATCTCCCGAGTAAAGGATTCCAGCATTTTCCCAATGACAGATGTTAGGCCTACTGAACTATAGTCACCGAGCAATGAAGGCAAAAGGTCTGCAGACTGCAGATGCTGGATTTCACAATCTACCTCATCAAGGCCCTCTACCTGAAATGCACTTTCTCTGCAACTGCAACACAATATATTGCATTCTTTTTTTTTCTTTTCACTCGATCACATTCACTTTATGGCATGATCTGCCTGTGAGGCACACATACAAGATGTTTTTCCACTATATCTCAGTGCACAATACAATAATAAACCAATATCATGCCAATACCCCAGAATCTGGAGCAACAGTCTGCCGGGAAAATCCAGCAGGTTGACCTGACATATCAATAATTCCATTATCCCCTGCCCATGGAAGCTACTCACCCCACTGAGTTCCTCCAGCAGATTGCTTATTAGTTACCTATGTTGGAACTGCAGCAGTTAACTTATACATAGTAAGCCCACCAAACAGCAATATGATAATAACTGCAGAGTTCAAATTTATTGTGTTAACTGAGGAATAAGTATTAGACAAAACATTAGGGGAAATTTCCCTGCTCTTCCTCAAACCAAAGTACTGACTGAAAACTTCTTTCTGGATACTTGTCCTCATTCATCTGGAGTGTGTCCTGAAACCCCAACCTGTGAATTCGAGACATGAGAGCAATGTACCGAGCTGGAACTGACACAAGGGTGACATTTTAAGTACAGGGTCAAATCAGTTTCCTTTGTCCCAACGTCATATACATCTCATACAAGACAGCATTTGAGAACATTATTATTCTTGACTGACAGTGATTGCTAAAATTACCATTTCCATCTGTTAAATAGCTCATTGTCTTTTTCATTGCTCTAATGGAAGCACTTTTCTACAAACCATCTTCCTGCAGATGGCCAACTGGATAAAGCCCAGCTGCTGGTTCTGAATGCACCAAGATTATAAGATAGCTTTGAACTCCCTAAACGTCAGATTAGTTCTGGAGGTTAGTTCCGCAGTTGGTCTAATTAGTTTTGTGATAAACGTATTCCATCTACAGTTCCAAAACAACAATAAGCCAGAACAATTACAGACAAGTTATTCAATGAAAACGTTAGGAATGAAAAAGTACAATGCCTATTTAATACAGCCTGAAAAGAATTGGAATTTTCAAGGTGTGACTCAGAATCAGAATTGCGTTTTAATTGGTCTGATATGATATGAAATTTGTTGTTGTGTGGCAACAGTAGTGTGGAGACTTGCAATTGTTATAAATTACAAAAAAAGTGAAAAAAGGAATAATGAGACAGAGTTCATGGGTTTACAGAACAATCAAAAATTTGATGGCAGAGGATAAGAAGCTGTTCCTAAATTGTTGAGTGTGGGTCATCAGGCTCCTGAACCTTGCCCCTTACAGTAGTAACGAGGAGAGGGTATGTCACAAATAATGAGGGTCTTTAATGAAGTAAACTGGTTTTACTGATTCATTTACCCTGTACACACCCATTGCTGTGATTTATTTTATTCTTCCCTCTCTGAAGTCTCTGTGGGTCACACATCACTGAGCAGACTGTCCCTAAGCTCCTAAACTCTGCCAGTGCTGTTCTACAAGAGTGATTTTGGCTCCTCCTTTTTGGCAGAAACCCAGGTTACTTACTACTGTAACCTTGAAAATGATGGAAGGCAGACTGTCCTTTGCTGATTTCAAGCTACTTCTCTAAGTAGCGAACAAGGACCTCCCTTTAAAGAGTGCTTCATTACATCTGCAAATCAGTCAGACAATTTTAACTTGGCAGTCTGAGCAGGAAGATTTTCAAGACAGAGGAAGACATGGGAGAGGAAGATCCCAATCCTGATGAGGCACAGGAGCATTAGGGATGATTTCAGACTCTCAACGGGAGCATGCATCCCTGGTTTGGACAGAATCCTTGCTCAACTGAAAAATCTCTGGATCCCAGCAGCTTGTCCCTACATTTAACACCAATCCTCAAGCAGGATCGAAGTGAAGCCTGGGAGCTCAGAACATAAAACACAGAACACTACAGCACAGTACAGGCCCTTTGGCCCATGTTGTTTACCTCTTCCAAGATCAACCTAACCCTTCCACTTTTTCTATCTTCCATATTTTAGATTCTAACTCACTTTGTTCCCCAACCATCCTAAATGACCCAGGAGCTATAGACTGACATACATTTCCATGCCTTCTGTTCATCTTTAAGTACAATTATTGTTGTCAGTATCTTGGTAGTCAGTTTGTATGTATAAAATACCCCACAATGACACAATGGGCTACAGACATTATTTGTAATACTGGCATATATTATCAATCTCTAACAGAGGAGACAGTTACAATTAAATACATTGATGGGTCTGGATCTCCAAACTGGCAATAATTGGGTGAGGACAGCAGATTTTCTTTCTTGAGGACATTTGTATGCAGATGGATTTTTATGACAAAATGGTTACTTCATAGCAACGTGCACCAAATGCTGTAGGAACTCAGCAGACCAGGCAGCAGATATGGAGAGGAGTAGAACATAGAACACAACAGCACAGTACAGGCCCTTTGGCCCATGGTATTCTGCTGACAGATTAACCTGCTTTACAATTAATCTAACCCCTCTTACATAGCACTCCATTTTTTGATCACACATGCACCTATCTAAGAGCAAAGACATCATTGACAATATCTTGGGGAAAGTATCCTATATTATGAAGTAGAAACCTGCTGGTATTACAAATGTGGTTTGACTAATGTAATTCTATAGAAAAGGAATATATCTGAGGCATAAAAACTCAAAACATGATTACCAATGGTTTGCCTTTTATGTTTGTAGTAGATGAGATGGTTTACAAGCCAAATTTTAGCAGATAGTACTCAACTATCAATTTTTCTATGACTGCTTTTGAAACTTGTTAGAGTTTATGGGAAATTGGGAGAATATAAAGGATAAAAGTGGGATTACTTTAAAATATGGTTCCTTGATGTTCAGCAATACACACAAAATGCTGAAGGAACTCAGCAGGTCAGGAGGCATCTTTAGTCAACTCTTTAGCCTGAGACCCTTCATCAGGATTGGAAAAGAAGGGGCAGAAGACAGAATAAGAAGGTGGGAGATGAGAAAACGTACAATTTGGCAATGGACAGGTGAAACCAGGTGAGGGGGGAAGGTGGATAGGTGGCGGAGGAAAGATGCTGGGAGGTGACAGGTGGAAGAGGTGAAGGGCTGAAGAAGGAATCTGATAGGAGAGGACAGCAAACATGGGAGAAAGGAAGGGAGGAAGGGCGCAAGAGGGAGGTGATGGGTAAGTGAGGAGAAGAGAATATGTAATAAAGGAGGTAGAATGGGAATTTGAGAAAGATAGAAGGCTGATAGAGAATAACTGCCAGAAGTTAGAGAAATCAATGTTCATGCCATCAGGTTGGCAGTTACCCAGATGGCATATGAGGTGTAGCTTCTCCAACCAGAGGGTGGCCTCATCATGACCATGGAGGCCATGGACTGAAATGTCAGAATGGCAATGGGAAGTAGAATTAAAATGGGTGGCCCGACTTGCTGAGTTCCTTCAGCACTTTGTGTGTGTGGCTCAAAAACTAGAGCATCTGCAGAGTTCCTTGTGTTTGTTCCTAAGTAGGCACTTGGTGGAGCAAAGGGCCTGTTTGTATACTGCAACTCTTAGACCATTTATGACTGAGATCATGCACAAGACATTACTGACAGAATTATAGCAGAAGGGTCATGGGTCCAATTTGCTTGACTACAAATGGCCATTACATTTCAGCACCACCATCCAAGGAAACCAGCAGATAGGCAGATAGCTGTAAAGAGCAAATCTTATCAGTGGTGGTGAATGTCCACTCAGATGTTGACACCTGGAGTGTAGAGGGCTCTTCATGACTGAGTAAATGAAACTGATCTCTGCATGGTAGAAGCTTCTGAAAATCCACTTACCTGACTATCTGGGTAAGCCCATTGCCTGCTCCTACCCCACTGAACTTGTGCCCTCAAACCTCAACTCTGTTCTATCCCCCCTGGTTCAGTCCCTTTCCACCTACATCCATGACACTTCTCATGCTCTTGATCTCCTCGGTAACTTTCAATTCCCCGGCCCTGACCACCTAATTTTCACCAGGATGTCCAGTATCTATACACTTCTATCTCCCATCAAGCTCTCTGCTTCTTTCTCAATAAAAGAACCAACCAGTACTCCTCCATTACCATTCTCCTTCGTCTGGCAGAACTGGTCCTTACCCTCAACAACTCTCCCTTCAGTTCCTCCCACTTTCTGCAGACTTGAGACGTAGCCAGAGGCCCTGCTATGCCTGCCTTTTCATTGGCTACGTAGAACAGTTCCTATTCCAAGCCTTCCCTGGTAATGTTCCCCAATTCTTCCTCCACTATATTGATGACTGTATTGACATTGCATCATGCACCCATGCTGAGCTCAACAATTTCATCAACTTTACTTCCACCCTGCCCCTAAATTCACTTGGTCCATTTCTGACACCTCCTTCTCCTTTTTCAATCTCCGACTCCATTTGGAGACAAATTGCCAACCGACGTCTTTTATAAACTTAGTGATTCCCACAGCTATCTTGACTATGCCTCTTCCCACTGCTTCCTGTCAAAATGCTATTCCCTTTTCCCAGTTCCTTCGTCTCTGCCACATCTGTTCCCAGGATGCGGTGTTCCTTTTCAGGGCATCAGAGATGTCCTCCTTCTTCAAAGAACAGGGTTTCCTTTTCTCCGCCATTGATGCTGTCATCATCTATATCTCTTCCATTTCATGAACATCCGCGCTCACCCCACCTTTCCGCCCACTGTCTTAGCACCCTGTGAGCCCCACGTCCAACACAAGATTCTCCACAACTTCTGCAATCTCCAAACATATCTCTCTCTCTCTCTTTCCCTCCTCCCCCCCCTTTTTTGCAGGGATCACACCCTCTATGATTCCCTTGTCAATTCACCTCTCCCCACTCATCTCCCTCCCAGCACTTGTCCCTGCAAGCAGCCTAAGTGCTACACTTGCTCATTCACCTCCTCCCTCACCCCCATTCAGGGCCTCAAACAGTCCTTCCAGGTGAGGCAACACTTTTACTTGTGAATCTTCTGGGTCATCCATTGTGTCTGCTGCTCCCGATGCAGCCACTTTTAATTTGGTCAGATCTGTCGTAACTTGGGGGACCAATTCCTTCAGCAACTCTGCTCCATCCGCCAAAAGCGGAGCTTCCTGGTGGCCAAACATTTTAATTCAGATTCCCATTCCTGTTCTGACATGTTGATCCATGGCTTCCTCTTGTGCCAAGATGAGGCCACCCTCAGGGTGGAGGAGCAACATCTTATATTCCGTCTGAGTAGCCTCCAACCTAATGGCATGAATATCGATTTTTCCTTCTGGTTAAAAATAAAATTTACCTCCCCCTCCCCTCTTCTTCTATTCCTCACTCTGGTCCTTAACTCTCCTCATCTGCCTAACACCACCCTCTGTGTCCCCTCCTCATTCCCTTTCTCCTATGGTCCATTCTACCCTCCTACCAGATTCCTTTCTCTCCAGCCCTTTACCTTTCCTAACCACCTGGCTTCACCTAACACCTCCCGGCTATCCTCCTTTCCCTGTCCCACGTTTTTAATCTGGCATCTTCCCACTTCCTTTACAGCCCTGAAGAAGGGTCTCGGCCTGAAATATTGAGCATTTATTTATTTTCATAGATGCTGTCTGACCTGCTGTGTTCCTCCAGCATTTTGTATGTGTTGATCTGTAAATTATGCCTTCATCTGGAATTATTATTAGGTGCTTTACAGCAAAAGCACAAATTGCACTCAGGATTATATAAACTGAACTACTTTTTTTTAAAATAAATTAGCAGGCTAGGTGAAAAAAGAGGTTAAAGATAATAAAAAAAAATCCAAATTGAATGCTGGTCCTGTCCATACTCAGAGGAAGAGCTTGGGATTTTATTTTACTTTCCTTGATTCTCTGTAAGAATTTTGGGGTACCTGGGGTACTCACAAAGTGTCAGCACAAAAATCAGGTTATTTTGCAAGTTTATTATGTTGTCAAGCTTCCATCAGTTGAGTTATTACCAATTGTTTTACGTTCATTTTTAATAAATAACCCAGTCATCAGAGATACAATAAAAACAGAACAGTGCTCAATAAACAGTAATTTGTAGTAAAAGAACAGAAAGTAAATGAGATTTGAACCTGTCCTGAAACTGAATATATTGAGGATCAACCTTGGGTCTTGCACCAGAAACCAAATGGAAATAGGACATTTCCACTTGCCCTGCTGAAAAGAGGTAGTCTGCTATGGTTTGTTTTCTTACAGACTCCTCTCTAACCCAACTTTATCTTTTCCTTCCTTTCCTCCACCTTTCTATCTCTATTTCTGGGATAGGCTAGTGACCAATATCCACTGAAAGGCAGCAGATTCTCTTGACTAACATTGCCCTTAACTGCAGTCTTCCATGTCTTTGTTTTCAATAGGCCTCCTTATTCCTCAGCCTCTCCACCATAGTTAACAGGGCCTTGACCATTTCTGCTCTCCCCTACAGCATCCTCCTTGTCCTCACTTTTCAACTTCCCAGCCTTCACATTAAATTAAACTTCAGAAGATGTCACGACTGTCTGCATCTTTACCTGTCCAGTTCCTTCAACAGCCTGAAAGGGTAGTTCCCTCACAGATTCCCGAGTTTACTTTTCCCTCACCATAACCAATCATTCCTCTTTCCACAGTGCTGTGACGGATATTCACTGTCTTTGGGTCAGAGGTCTTGTTTTTTGCCAAGCTCAGCTTTCTAAACACAGCAGCAATGAGCTTCTAAGATCAACCAATTGTTTTGGAATAAGTTGAACTCCCAATTCACCTTTGTATAGCTTCTGATCATAAACAGGAGTCTGTCTTCAGTTCTCAATGTAACTGGCAAACAGTAATCAATCTGAAGTTGAAATAACAGCTTTGCAAACAAACACACTGTCAATAGAGCAGACTGCTAGCTCACAGCACCTGGTCTAATTGCTGAAGAGGTGCAGTATTACACCATGGGTATGCTAATTTGGCTTGTTTCAAACTAGACAATGCTAGCTAAATTGTTTAGTTCAAGGAAGCCTGCAGATCAGATGGAAGTGATCGTTTAGCACAAAAATAGATGATCTATTAATAAGTTGGAAGGTTTGTGTACTCATGGAATCAGCTTCACAGCATTAATTGTGGGTACCTGAGATCTCTGACTGCAGAAGCCTTGTGTAACAAGGGATATGAAAAAAATATCACAAGTCACGTAAGTGGCAGAGAAATAGTATAAATGCAGTTCAGACTACTTAGAGATGGTCATAGAACATCAAGAAGCATGACAGAAACATGGGGTGAATTTGAATCCATTCCTTCGCTTTTGATTCCTGCGTTAGATGACTGACCTGTCTGTGGCTCATGGGTATGTCTTCTTAGTTTGTAAGAATTGTATCTGTGTTTTGGAAATCGGTTGAGTTTTAGAAATGGCTTGTACTTTGGAAGTTTTTAATAAGATGGAAATCCTCTGTGAGTTTTAAATGTGTTTTAAGAATGTTGTTTGAATATAACATGTATCACTGAAAATAAATGAACAGTGTTTAAGCTACTTTGTTAGCTGAAAGAATATTCTCCTTGGCAGGGAAGTCTACCCACCACCCAAATAGTGGATATTGGCGGCTAAGCTCTCCGTGGAGAATAAACAGGGAAATGAACTAGTCTTTGAAGTTTGGGTAGTTACAGTATAACCTCCCTTTAGTGAGGGTGCCTGTGGCTATTTTTATTTGATGGGGCTGAAGTTCTTTGATTTGAGTTTAGAACTTTGTGATCAGCAAACCCAATACCTACACAGTACCTTTTCCTCCAATAACAAGAGGTGCAATATCTTCCTCTTTACCTCCTTCCTTCATGTCACCCAAAGCACTGGATACTCCGGTGCGAGGAATACTGTATTTCTGCTTATGATGTGGGCTCCTTTAAAATGGAGAGAGCTAATATTCTTTGTGTGATTCATTTATAAAATACTCCTGCATATGTGACTTCAAGTCTCCCTGCTCTCCTCAGCCTCCTCCACCATGCCAAGGAAGATTTAAGTTCAAGAACACTACTCCATCTTCTGGTTTAGAGCATTATAATCTCCAGACTCAAAACTCAATTAACAACGTAAGGTAATCAGCAAATCAGGCAATTTTATTTAAGATATACAGCAATCATTCTACTTTTCCTTTGCACGTGGAGCACTTACCTTACTGATCTTCCTCACTCCAAAGTCCACCAGCAATGGATAAGGTGGCCACAGATATTTGCAAGCATTAGAGTGATAGAGTTACATATTAGGGAAGCAGACTCTTCAGCCCAACTCGTCCATGCTAACCAAGCTACCTATCCAAGCTAGTCTGTGTTTTGCATGTCCCTCTAAACCAGGGGTTCTGAACCTGGGGTCCATGAACCCCTTGGTTAATGGTAAGAGTCCATGGTACCAAAAAGAATGGGAATCCCTGTGCTCGAAATCTTTTCTATCCATGTACCTGTCTAAATGACTCACACATTGTAAATGCACCAGCTCTACAGCTTCCTTTGCTGTATGTACCTGACTGTATGAACAAATTACCTGCTCTCACCTTAAACCCATGGTCTCTACCTATGATTGTCCACCTTATCTACATCCCTTATGATTTATATACCTCTGTAAGGTCATTCCTCAGCCTCTTTTACTCCAGGGAAAAATGTCCAAGTCTATCCAGCTTTTCCTTTTACCTGAGGCCCTCCAGTCCTGCTAACATCCTTATGAATCTTTTCTTCACCGAATTTTTTTTCGGTTGATGACAGTGAAGAGGTCCTGCCCTTGAAACACCCTCAAAGAAAGCTAAAAGAAGGGCTTTGCCAGTGGTGAAAGTTATCACTACTGAGAGTAGGGCAGTGGATGCTCTATACATAAACTTTAGTAAAGCTTTCAACAACCTCCCTCGTGGTTGGCTGATCCAAATTAAGGGACATATTGCAGCTATATAAAACTTTGGTTAGGCTGCATTCAGAATAGAGTGTGCAATTCTGGTCACTGCACTATGGAAAGGATGTAGATGCTTTAGGGGAGGGTACAGGTGAGGTTCACCAAATTTTGCCTGGATTAGATGGTATTAGTTCTAGTTAGAGTTTCAGCAGAGCTGTTTTTTTTTCCTTTTGAGTGTCAGTGGCTGAGGGGTGACCTGATAGAAGAACATAACATCTTGATAGGCATAGACAGGGTAGACAGACACTTTTCCCCAGGATGGAAATATCAAATACTAGAGGACATAGCTTTAAGGTGAAGGGGTAAGTTAAAGAAAAATCAGCTGGCAAGTTTTTTTTTACACACAGAGTGGTAGGTCCTGGAATATGCTGCCATGGGAAGTGGTGGAAGCAGATATTTTAGCAACATTTAAGAGACATTTAGTCAGGCATGCAAAAGGAAATTGAAGGTTATAAACCAGGTGCAAGGAAATGTGCAGTTTAAATTGGCATCATGGTTGGCATAGACATTGTGGGCCAAAGAGCCTATTTCTGTACTGTACTGTTCTATATGTTCAGATGTATTGAAGGAAATTATTGAATAAAAATAAAAACTATTACAAAATAATAGATACATTAATGAGAAACACATAAAAAATAGCTGATTCCCCCCTTGGTTCCTAAATCATTCTTGTATAATATGACCTAGCAGTATATTTATGAGGTGATTCTCCAGTGTAACTCACCGAGTAGTGACAGATGGATGGCAGAATGAACTGACAAAATCGTCCCTTCCAATCCGACAGTAATTCTCAGACTTTTGTCCTTGACAGAACATATGCAACAGTGTGGGAATTTAGTTTCTATGATTAAGTACTTGTTGTTTCAGTCAGAAGTACCAGGAAACATTAGTACAGTGGATTCCAGTAAATTGGGACACATTAGGACCAGCAACATTTCAGATCTCCCCCTCCCCCTCCCACTTTTAAATCTCTTACCATCTCTTCTTTCAGTTAGTCCTGACGAAGGGTCTCAGCCCGAAACGTCGACTGTACCTCTTCCTATAGATGCTGCCTGGCCTGCTGTGTTCACCAGCAATTTTTTTGTGTGTGTTGCTTGAATTTCCAGCATCACATTAGGACCAATACATTTTGGCCCACTTATGTAACTGCCCCAATTAGCCAAAGTTAGAAACATAACGTAGAAAACATACAGCACAATACAGGCCCTTCGGCCCACAAAGCTGTGCCGAACATGTCCCCACCTTAGAACTACCTAGGCTTTACCCATAGCCCTCTATTTTTCTAAGCTCCAAAGACCCTATAGTTTCCAACTCCACCACCGTCGCTGGCAGCCCATCCCACACATTCACCACTCTGCATAAAATACTTACCCCTGACATCTCCTCTGTACCTACTTCCAAGCACCTTAAAACTACGCCCGCTCGTGCTAGCCATTTCAGCCCTGGGGAAAAGCCTCTGACTATCCACATGATAAAAAGGTATGAAAAAGACAAACTGAGTAACAAATTATGTATTTAAATGAAATACAGAACAAATTAGAATACTACCAACACTACTGCAGAGCTATAAAACTGTGTATTTGTTCCTAATACTTTTTGATGGAGGAATTCATCTGTATGGAGTTCTTTTCACTGTAAATGAACAAAATTAGTGTAGACACCTAGAGCAAAGCCTTCATACAAAGCTGTCGACGATTGCATCCTCCAAATCATCATTTTCATTGTAACGTTAAAGGTGATTGTAGGTTCCTTAAAATTTTTCTGACTCGTTGAAGTAGTGAAATCCCACCCATTTCTGGCATCTCGAAGCCTGAATACTTGAAACAGCAGTGAGCAAAACATTTCTGAATTGTCTTACTATTTGTTTCTCGCCAACTACCACTGACAAAAATCACTAATTTTTGAACATGAATATGCTATTTTCAAACTGTTTGTTGTAAGAATGGTGTTATGTCTAATGCCCACAAAAGTGTACACGACTGTTGCTAATTAGAAACTGTTTGTCAACAATCCCCTGCCCCAATTACGCAGCTTAAGAGTCCCAAACAGACAAAGAGAATCCTGGCTATTTTCTCAACTAGTTTTTGTTCTTTAAGAGTTGCCCCAATTAACCGATGACCCAATTAACTGGAATCTACTGTACATTCCTGCTCATTACTTCACACCGAAGGGGAAAGGAGTTGGCTTGCAGGCATGTGCTTTTGAGGCAGGAAGGGGAGAAGTGTTGTTTGATTATCAGTGGGTTCCAACAAGGCAGTATTTTACGCATTCAGTACTCACAATGATACCCCTGGGTTGAGATCTTGACCAATGCATGAGTCTCCATCCCATATGGTTTTTGCAGTCAAACAAAAGCATACCACGATATTGCTGCAATATTGCCAATGTTAAGTTTTAGTTTAGAACCAGTGAGCCTCCCACCATGCAACCACCTGAGAATTCTGCTAAAGGCTGTACTTGAATTTCATTTAGACCCAAAAAGTATTAATAGCATGTGTGCTTGCTGAGTTTGCACACAAGTTCATATAAATATAAACACAAACTGATTTTTCTTACGCCCTTACTACAGTTTAATATTTGTGGAATGTTTATAGACGTAAACAGTGTAAAACACTAGTGTGCAGAAAGAATATCTCATTCTGATCAGGATTCATCAATTCCGCTGGGACTTACCTCTTCAATCCACCGACTGGGAAGTAGAAGAGTATCACTCTGGTCTGTTAGCTGAAGAGTTGTACGTTGCCAGTCCCAGCCTGACAGATGGTGAGCAACCCACCATCATGACAGATGGGGAGTATCTCAGGGCCAGTTCCGGTGTGACAGATTGGGGAGAGTGCCAGATTCTGCATTATTAATTGAGCTGATTGCAACACCCCTAAAGCATCGCTCGCCTCCACCGAATCCTTGGATCCCTAAAGCTCCACTATCCATCCACTGTACAATCTCCAGCGTAGTTAGCATTGACAAACTGTCCCTCAGATCATTACTAGACCTCCCAAGTACAGCAAAGTGACTCCATCCTGCTCCTAGCGAACTTCATCACTACAAGATCTGTGATTCTAACAATGGACTGTCTTACTTTGACTCTTCCATGTGCTGAATACACTTCAGCATATGTAAGCTGATCTTCAACCTATGTTCTGACCCATCTGTATGTATGTGGCATTTTTGGCTGCCGCTTCAGAACCAAGTTAACTACTTTCATCTTTTATATTTATTCTACCCATTTATTTGGGTCACAATGGTACCATGCAATGCCACCAAGAGGTATAAGAATCAGAATAAGATTTATTATCTCTGATTTATATGACATGAAATTTGTTGATTTGTGGTGACAGTACTGTGCAAAGACATGAAGTGAAGAATATGAAGCAATATTCTCCACTTGCTTGGATAGATGGGGTGCCAGCAACTCTCGGGCAACTTGATAGCATTCATGAAAAGGCAGCCCCATCAATCACCCTGAATATTCATTCCCTCTACCACTGATGCACAGTAACATAGCATGTGTCAACCAGAAGCTGATCCACCACTATGTACACAAACAGCACACCTCAAGCCCATGATCTGTACCTTGAAGAAGTTTGGTATGGGCCCCCAAATCCTTTCTACAGGGGCACAATTGAGAGCATCCTGACTGGCTGCATCACTGCCTGGTATGAGAACTGTACCCCTCTTAATCGCAAGACTCTGTAGAGAGTGGTGCGGACAGCCCAGCACATCTGTAGTTGTGAGCTTCCTACTATTCTGGACATTTACAAAGACAAGCGTGTAAAAAGGGCCTGAAGGATCATTGGAGACCAGTGTCACCCCAACCACAATCTATTCCAGCTGCTACCATCTGGAAAAAGGAACCATAGTATAAAAGCCAGTACCAACAGGCTCCAGGACAGCTTCTTCCACCAGGCCATCAGACTGCTTAATTCATGCTGACGCAACTGTAGTTCTATGTTATACTGACTATCCTGTTGTACATAATATTTACTATAAATTACTACAAGTGCACATTGCACATTCGAACGGAGACATAATGTAAAGATTTTTTACTCCTCATGTATATGAAGGATGTAAGTAATAAAGTCAATTCAATCCAATTCAATGCAATACAAGAAGGATAAGGGGAGCAATGCATAGGAACACCACTGACTCAAACTTTCCCTCAAAGTCACATGCCATGCCAGCTTGGAAATTTATAACACCTCCAGTAATAGAACACAGAACACTACAGCACAGTACGGGCCACTTGGCCCATAATGTTGTGCCAACCTTTTAACCTACTTTATGATTAATCTAACCCTTCCCTGCTATATAGCCCTCTATTTCTCTATCACACATGTGCCTAACAGTAATCAGGTTCTAGAAACCCCTCAGCTAGGGGTGCTGTTGGAACGCCTTCACTAGAGGGGCTGCAGAAGTTCAAGGAAACAGGTCACTGCCATCTTCACAAAAGCAAATATGAATGGGTAATAAATTCTGGCCTTGCTTGTAACACCCAAGTCCTGAAAGTGAATTGGAAAAAGATCTTTTGACACTTCTTCTATCATGCCTCCTCCATTGTTACCCGATCATGCTCTGTCACAAGTCCAAAGCTGCATTAACCTTGCACTGTTCTGCTGCTCTTCTATTTTCTTACCAGATTTGTTGAGTATCTCCAGCATATTATGATATTTTTCAGATTTGCAACATGTGCAGTATTTTTTGTAACTCATGTTAAACAACAGACAAAGGCTTATACTTAAATTACACCTTTTAGGGGTAAAATAAACAAGCAACTTCATATGATAATAATCCAATCCATATGCAGTATACAGCATGTAGAGAAAATGACCAAGACTTGCTTTGAGGCAAGGTTTAAGGAACAAGCTAATACACCAGAGAGAAATGGAGAAGCTGAAGCTTAAGGAAGTAATTCCTGGCCTTGGAACCTCACGACAGGAAGTTCTGCCAATGGGAAAGTAAACAAAATTTCCCTACTATGTTCTAAAGCAAGAAAAGCATTGAAACATGTGAAGTGGAAGGAAATTGTTGAAATGGAGCAGGAAAGTACCATAGAGTGATCATCAACAGAATTTTAGAATTGAGTCTTTGTCCTCAAGACAAATAAAAACACAAGATGAATTGGGCAATAGATAGTGGAGGTTCAGGTGAGTTCTCCTAAACGCTGATGACTTCAATCCACATCTCGACACTTCTCTCCCACTCTAATGTCACATTCAAGATTAAAGATTGTTTAATGTTATTTGCAATACACAAGTGCAAAGGAGAACAAAATAATCGTTGCTCCAGAACCAAGGCAGCACAAAAAATCACAATAAGATCAAGAACACAGTAATAAAAAAACCCCCAAATCATGTACATAAGATAACTTATATACATAGATCGATTATTTGAACATAAAGTGCTGCTAGGCACAGGAGTGTCTGTATGTAAGATGATTCCCACTGGGAAATGATAAAGTATCGGGATGATGGTGGCTGATTTGAAGCGTGTGAAGACAGCAGCTGAGTGAGTGGAGTGTTGGAGTTGCCCATAAAGGCATCAGTCAGCTGGTGCACACACTCCCTGAGTACTTGGCCTGAGATGTTGTCTGACCAGTAGCCTTACGGGGATCGCCCCTTGTCATGTCTGCTGTTGTCACCGACAGTGGCCGCTCACCTGGATGGTTGTAGCTTTCATGGACGGCGTTGTGAATCATGCATAAAATTTGTCCAGAGAATCAGGGAGGGAGGTGTCACTGGTACAGACAACACAATTTTTCCTTGTGTAGTTAGTAATGCCCTTGATGCTCAGCCAGATATACTGGGGATGGTTATTGGACAGGTGTTACTGATTTTTTTGTGCATAGGTGATCCTTGCCCTCTTGATGCCAAAGACGAGGTTTTGCCTGGCTGCTCTGAGAGGCATCCTGTCTCCAGACCTGAAGGCAGTGTTCCAGGATTTTAGTAGGGAACACACCTCTGTGTTCGGCCAGGGCTTCTGGTTGGGTTGTGAGATGACCATTCTTGAGGTACCAACATTGTCTACCATTATAGATGTAGCCAGGACAGAGGAGGCACATTCCTCAAGATCTGTGTCTTCTCTGTTTGTGCAGCCTTCTTGAGCATCTGCCTGTTAGTCCATTCAAAACAGTCCTGAACCATGGAGATTGCCTCGTTAGGCCATCCAGTGATGGTCCTCTGAACTGGTTCCTCCACCTTTAGGAGTAATCAATACGCTGGGATGAACATTATGCAGATGTGGTCAGAGAAGCCAAGGTGAGGGTGTGGGATGGCTTTGTAAGTACCGTGTCTGTATAACCGTGACCCAAGCTGCTGTTCCCCATGGTGACATGCTGGTGGAATGTGGGCAAAATGTCCAGCAGGTTAACATGATTGAGTCTCCTGCAGTTATGAGGCTGTCTCGGTGCTTGTTTTGTAAAAAGTTGATGGTACTGTAAAGCTCTCCCGGTGTGTCTTTGGCATTTGCGCTCGGGGGGGGGCGCAGGGGATGTCTGCAGTGATGACGAACACAAGAGTAAACTCCTTGAGCAGGTAATGTGGCTGGTATTTAATTGTAAGATGTTCAATTGTCCAAGAAGAGTGACTGCTAATTAGAGATGAGTTTGCACCAACCTTTGTTAAAGTACATAGAGATTGCACGTCCTTGGATTTCCCCAACAGGGAGTTTCGATCTGCATGGAGCAGTCATCCTGTTGAGATGAAGCGGTGGATCGGGCATGTTGTTGTTTAGCCACATTTCAGTGAAAACCAGAATGCAGCAGCATCTTATCTCTTTCTGTGCATTCATTCCCAATCTCAATGAGGCCATCTTAATTTCTAGCGATTGGACGTTGGCCAGGAAATGTGATGGTAGTGCTGGCCTGGTCAGGTTAGTCTCAGCCCAGCTGGTGCTCTGGCTCTCTTGCTTTCCCTCACACCACCTGCGTCTGCTGCTCCAGGCCACTGACACTGGGCCTGGTGTCCATAGAATCCCTAGTCCATTGAGCAACTCTATTAACTCTGCTACCAGCAGATTAAAAGTAATTTTGTCTAAGAGTTCAGTTGTGCTGTATTCACAGAACTTTGGCTGACTGAAATCCCTTTGAAGGACTATCTAAGAATTTGAAACTAGAACCATTACTGGGAGCCAGAGAAGTTGCTGTGTCTCTAATAAACTCTTCGCAGGCTTTGAGCCGGATACAAGTACTGATCTTAATAGAGACAAAGGTCTCGCTCTAAATAAGAACTGGAATTTAATTGTAAACAAAGTGGGACAGCGAAAACCAGTTTGGATGAGGACTAACCAATGAGGAGGGATGGGCAATGGGGGTGTAAATATCATAAACAAGAGAAAATCGGCAGATGCTGGAAATCTGAAGGGTTTCGGCCTGAAACGTCGACTGTACTTTATTCCATAGATGTTGCCTGGCCTGCTGAGTTCCTCAAGCATTTTGTGTATGTTGTTGGGGGTATAAATATCTCTGTACTACACATGCCCAGGCATCATCCCTGATGAAGATGGCAGTTCGCCATTGAAATGTCAGTTAAAATCAATACGTGTACCTGGCTGGAAGGCCGAGAAGAGTTCATTTGTCATATATGCTGGGAAAGCATTAGATCCTTTTTTTTGTTGTTGTGTCGTTATGCAGTCATTTTCAACTTAATTGATTCTCCTAACCTTTCCCACTTTTCCTTTCATATAATTCTCTGATTCTCTTTTCATGATTAGCCCTTGATCTTGTCACCTCAGGTGGCCACTCTATTCCTATTGTCTTAATGGGATATCTATCTCTGATTGCTTGATCTTTCCACTTTCACCTCCCACTTCTTTCTCATTCAGGTTCTTTTGTCATTCTAACTCCCCCGGTTCTTGTCCTGTCTGCCAATGGGAACAACTACCTTGGATTCAGTTTCAAAACTTTAGTGTTGTTATGTCTTTCCTAAAGTGTTGTGTCAGATGCAGAGTCATATAAATGCCCACCATGACCTCCTTGCTCTTCTGCCTTTATGTATCTACTTTTTAAAGCCCAGGATCCCTTTTAAACCACTTTCTGAACCAGCCCAGTTGTTTTAATGTTTTAATGCATATAAAGACCAATAATCTCTGTTCCTATACCCTTAGTACTTATATTGCCTTTTCTCATCATTCCTCACAAGTTGTAAAACTTCAAGATTTTCCAAGTAAAATTTCATCTGCCACACGTCCATCCATTCCACCTACGTGACTGTTTCCTCTTAAAATCTTTTATTCCCTTTTCACAGTTCTCCATTGTTTCTCTGCAGGTTCATTGTAAATCACTACTGAACAATTTCTGGACCTGTTTTTGGACATTGCTCCATTCTGTGACATTAAAATGTATGGGAAAATGTGTACTGCTGGTATGGGGGTCAGGGTGAATGGTAACACAATGGTTAGAACAACGCTATTACAGCGCCAGTGACCTGGGTTCAATTCTTGGTACTACCTGTGAGGAGCTTGTACGTTTGCCCCATCAGATTTCCTCCAGGTGCTCCGGTTTCTTCCCACATTCTAAAGACATATGGGTTAGCAGGCTACCTGGCCACATGTGGTGTAATTGAGTGGCACAGGTTTGTTTGGATGGAAGAGCCTGTTACAGTACTGTAAGTCTCTAAATCTAAAATCTAGATGGCCTGTCTAGTTTGCAAACATTTTTATCTAACTCATAAGTGGTTAATTAAGACATCTTTTGTTGCAGAAGGTGGAGGATCAGCACTAAGGTAGACAGATGTGAGCAGGGCAGCAGATAGAGGGAAGAAGAGGGGACTGAGTGTGCAGGAGTGTTTACTTAAAGCAACAAACAAAATGCTGGAAGAACTCAACAGGTCAGGCAGCATCTACGGAGGGTAATGGGCAATCAACATTTTAGCTGAGATGCATTACCAGGGCTGGAAAGAGGGCAGAAAACCAGTATAAAATGGTAAAGGCGAAGGATCGACCTGGATGTGGCAAGTTACAGGTGGACCTAGATGCGGAGGGGTGATAGGCAGATGGAGGAAGGGAGAGAGGAAATAGTGACAACAGCTGGGAGGTGATAGTGAAGGTGACAAAGTGTTGCAGATGATGGAATCTGACAGAAGGAGGTGGGACACGGAATCAAATAAGGGAGGTGGGGAGTGGCAGATAGGAACAGGGTATGGGTGATGGGCAGATGGAGGGAATGTGGGATGGGAAAGAAACAGATGTTGGATGCTGGGGATAGATCAGGAGGGGAGAAAGAAAGGTCAGAGGGGGAGTAGGTTACCTTTAATTGGAGAATTCAATGTTCATGCCATTGGAATGCAGACATTGCAGGCAGAATAGGAACTGCTGTCTTCTAGTTTGCATTAAGCCTCACCCTGGCAGTGGAGAGACACATGAGAGTGGGAATGGAGAGTGTAATTAAAATAGCTACCAACCATGATCTCCAGATAGCCAAAGCAAATAGTGTACAGCTGCTAGTCAATGTGGCCTTCTGGTCTGCACGTGGACTCACTGATGATAAGGAGGCCAGAGCAGGAGCATCAGATGTAACAAATAAGGCCAGAGGAGATGCACGTGAGTGTCTGCCCCATTTGGAAGGGCTGCTTGGAGCCCTGAGTGGTGGTTCAACAGGGAGCTCTTTTCAGGTTCCACTGTGTAAGCATTTCAACAATGTAATTCTCACTGAATTACATCACTTATTGCAACTGCAGTTGTTGGATCAAACTGGATGTAGACAGTATTGTCTATGGCTGTGACTTCCCTCCTTAGTCTGACTGCAGCCAGGTGAGTCAGGTCATTCTTACATATCGAATATTGAAAGCCCTAAACAGAGTCAGGGTAGATGTGAAGAGGATGTTTCCTACGGTGGAGCGGAATCTAGGACCAGAGGAAACAGCTTCAGAATACAAGAATTTCTTCAGGCAGAGGGTGATGAATCCGTGGAGTTCATTGTCACAGACAGCTGTGGAGGCCAAGTCATTGAGTACAATCAAAGCGGAGGTTGATAAGTTCTTGGTTAATAAGGGTGTCAAAGCACATGGGGAGAAGGCAGGAGAATGGATGAGGGGGATAATAAATCAGCCATGATGGCATGGTGGAGCAGAATTGATGGGCTGACAGGCCTAATTCTGCTCCTCTGTCTAATGGTCCTAAAGTCTTATTCTTCATGCTCACATTTGTAATTCTGTTATAAATGGGAAGTAGAGGAAATCATTTCCCAAGGTTATGGGCAAAATAAAGTTTACCAAAATTAAGTAACAACTGAATAGCATAATTTATATCTATGAACAGCTAGAATTTGAAGTCATACTCATCACAATTTTCTATAGTGTTGGAGATGCACTATACTGCTGCCGTGTCACACCAAATTTCAGATCATCCAAGACAGAGACGATAGACCTGATTCTGATAAGTGCAGAATATCAGAGACCAATATTATGGTGGTCCTGATGTACACACAGAAAACAAACTATACTAAAGCAGATGAATTCAAATAACAATTAACAATGGAACTTGAACTTATGATCCTTTGCTCTGATGATTAATGTTCTTCATTGATCAAAATAAGGGACTGGAGTTTGCTATTTTTTTCATAAGCAGAGAAGTAAATAAAAGAACCATAATTCAGTCTAAACAACCAAAAGATGTGTTCCAGCTGTAGCACACATGAACATTGACTGAGAGGTCACACACGAAAACAAATCTTTTCAAAGCAAAATTTCAACTAGCAGGTTTTGGATAGAAAATACACAGCTGTCAATACAACTTGAAGAAAGAGACTGAAAACAGAGAATTTCCTGGTGTTCATTTCCAGCAGAGGATTTAACAAATGCACTCCAGATATGCTGCATAATCAGTTTTGTCCATTGGCACAGGCATTTACTTTGTACCAAAGCTCTCCGACAATCCAAATGGAAAACGCCATCTGTAATAAAAGTTAGTTCTGCCAGAACTCACTTAGATATTCACTGAGGTGGTTGATGCTGAGCATTGCAGCAATTAGTAATGCTTCCGCAGAATTCTGCAATGTAATATAGATGAAAAGTTGCATGCTTCAGGTCAAGGCTGAGACTATATTGCCAGCTTTCACATGATCCAAATATAGAAAGTCTTGTGATTTGTGATTGCATATATAAGGGTTATGGGAAAAGTCAAAAGCATTAAAGCCTGGCCATTTTTGTTTAAACATACGGAAAAAAATTAAATACAAGATTACCAGGAAGTTTACATTTTGTACATTTGTACAAATAAAGTTTTTTTTTTCTCCTGAGATATTTTTCATTTACCAATTATAGGCAAAAGGTCAGAATTAGTACATAACACAGAATTAATTTTATTTGCTGATAAACAATTACTGAAAACAATTAAAAGAAATATATTCAAACATTTTACAAAATATAAAGAAAGAACTATGGGAATTTCATAAGCATAATAATATATCATCATCACAGAGAATTGCTTTATCTTTAATCAAGCCTGTTATTTGGGATACAGTAAATAAATTGTTACAGTTAGTGTTGAAATGCCTTAAAATCTTTGTTTTCTATCCACAACTTCAAACCCAGAACATGTGGAGAGCCAAGATGCATACATCATACTTCATTGACTACAGCTTGGCATTCAGTACTATCACCTCCTCAAAACTAATCAACAAGTTTCTCGTTCTAGGAACTCAGTACTTCCTTGTGCAAATGGATCTTGTTTTCCTCACTTGTAGATGCCAGTCAGTTTGGATTGACAACAACATCCCCTCCACGATTTCCCTCAGCACAGTTTATTTAGACCCTGCTCTACTCGCTTTATTCTTATGACTGTGAAGAAAAGTACAGCTCCAATGCCAATCTTAAGCTTGCCGATGACATTACTGTCATTGGCCAAATCAAGGGTGGTGATGAATTAGCATTTAGGAGGGAGATTGAAAATCTGGCTGAATGGTGCCTCAACGAAAACCTCTTACTCAACATCAGCAAGACCAAGGAGATGATTATTGACCTAAGAGGAAGAAACCGTAGGTTCATGAAGCAGCCCTCACTGGTGGATCAGAGGTAGAGCGTGTCATCAACTTTAAATTCCTTGGTGTTATCATTTCTGAAGATCTGTATGTAGGTGCCATTACAAAAAAAAAGCCCAACGGTGCCTCTACTTTCTTAGAAGTTTGCAAAAATGTGGCATGACATCCAAAACTTTGAGAAACTCCTGTTTGGAGAGTATACTGACTGGTTGCAAAATGGTCTGGTATGGAAACACCAATGCCCCTATATGGAAAAGCCTACAAAAAGTAGTGGATGTGCCCCAGTCCATCAAGGTAAAGCACTCCCCACTATTGAGTACATCTACATAAAGTGCCACTGCAGGAAAGCTGCATTCATCATCAAGGACCTCCACCAACCAGGACACGCTTTCTTCTCACTGCTGTCATCAAGAAGAAGCTACAGGAGCTTCAGGGCCCACACCACCAGATCACAAACAGTTATTACCCCTCAACCATCAGGCCCTTGAATCAGAGGGGATAACATCACTGACTGAGAAAATCAGGTTGGAAATGAATCTCAAGAGACTGACACGAGGAAATCTGCAGATGCTGGAATTTCAAACGACACACATAGAAGTTGCTGGTGAACGCAGCAGGCCAGGCAGCATCTCTAGGAAGAGGTACAGTTGACTGTCATTGAGCGTACTACAGGATCAGCTATACTGGATTGGGTGTTATGTAAGGAACTGGAGGTGATTAGGGAGCTTAAGGTAAAAGAACCCTTAGGAGGCAGTGATCACAATATGATTGAGTTAAGCTTGAAATTTGATAGGGAGAAAGTAAAGTCTGATGTGGCAGTATTTCAGTGGAGTAAGGGAAATTACAGTGATATGAGAGAGGAGCTGCCCAAAGTAAATTGGAAGGAGCTGCTGGCAGGGATGGCAGCAGAGCAGCAATGGCGTGAGTTTCTGGGGAAAATGAGGAAGGTGCAAGACAGATGTATTCCAAAAATGAAGAAATACTTAAATGGCAAAATGTGGCTGACAAGGGAAGTCAAAGCCAATGTAAAAGCAGAAGAGAGGGCATACAACAAAGCAAAAATTAGTGGGAAGACAGAGGATTGGGAAGCTTTTAAAGCCCTACAGAGAACAACTAAAAGCATCATTAGGAGGGAAAAGATGAAATATGAAAACAAGCTAGCAAACAATATCAAAGTGGATGGTAAAAGCTTTTACAAGTATGTAAAAAATAAAAGAGAGGTGAGTGTGGATATAGGAGCTCTAGAGAATGAAGCTGGTGAAATAATAACAGGGTCAAGGAGATGGCAGATGAGATAAATGAGTATTTCAAAGGTTTCAAAGGTGCGTTTAATGTCAGAGAAATGTATACAATATACATCCTGAAATGCTTTTTCTTTGCAACAATCCACGAAAACAGAAGAGTGCCCCCCAAAGAATGAATAACAGTTAAATGTTAGAACCCCAAAGTCCCCCCCCCCCGCACCCAGCTCCCATCAGTTTTCACTGTGGAAGACACTAGCAGATACTGAAGGGTGCATGGGAAGAGAAGTGAGTGCAGTTCCTATTATAAAGAAAAGGTGCTCCAAAAGCTGAAAGACCTAGTGGTACATAAGTCACCCAGTCCAGATGAACTGCACCCTAGGGTTCTGAAAGAGGTAGCGGGAGAGATTGTGGAAGCATTAGTAATGATCTTTCAAAAATCATTAGACTCTGGCATCGTGCCAGCAGACTGGAAAATTGCAAATGTCACTCTTCGCTTTAAGAAAGGAGGAAGGCAACAGAAAGGAAATTACTGACCAGTTAGCCTGACCTCAGTGGTTGGGAAGATGTTGGAGTCAATTGTTAAGGATGAGGTAATGGAGTACTTGGTGACACAGGACAAGATAGGACAAATTCAGCATGGTTTCCTTAAGGGAAAATTTTGCCTGACAAACTTGTTGGAATTCTTCATGACATTACAGGCAGGATAGATAAAGGGGATGCAGTGAATGTTGTATATTTGGACTTGCAGAAGGCCTTTGACAAAGTGCCACACATGAGGCTGCTTACCAAGTTAAGAGCCCACGGTATTACAGGAAAGTTACTAACATGGTTAGAGCATTAGCTGATTGGTAGGAGGCAGCAAGTGGGAATAAAAGGCTGCCAGTGACTAGTGGTGTTCCGCAGTGGTCAGTTTTGGGACCGCTTCTTTTTATGCTGTATATCAATGATGGAATAGATGGCTTTATTGCCAAGTCTGCAGACGATATGAAAATTGGTAGAAGGACAGCTACTTGAGAAAACAGGTAGGCTGCAGAAGGGCTTAGATAGATGAGGAGAATGGGCAAGACAGTGGCAAATGAAATACAATGTTGGAAAATGCATGGTCATGCACTTCGGTAGTAGAAATAAATGTGCAGGCTATTTTCTAAACAGGGAGAAAATCCAAAAATCTGAGATGCAAAGGGACTTGTGAGTCCTTGTGTAGAACATCCTAAAGGTTAACTTGCAGGTTGAGTCAGTGGTGAGGAAGGTAAATGCAATGTTGGTATTCATTTCAAGAGGTCTAGAATACAAGAGCAAGGATGTGATGCTGAGCCTTTATAAGGCACTGATGAGGCCTCACCTTGAGTATTGTGGACAGTTTATGGGCGCCTCATCTGAGAAAAGATGTTCTGGCATTCGAGAGGGTTCAGAGGAGGTTCACAAGGATGATTCTGGGAATGAAAGGGTTATCATACCTGAAACATTTGATAGCTCTGGGTCTGTACTTGCTGAAATTTAGAAGGATCAGAGGGGATCTCATTGAAACCTTTCGAATGTCAAAAGCCTGGACAGAATGGATGTGGAAAGGATGTTTACCATGATGGGGGAGTCTAGGACAAGAGGGCACAGTCTCAGGATAGAGGGACGTTCATTTAAAACAGAGATGCAGAGAAATTTCTTTAGCCAGAGGATGGTGAATTTGTGGAATTTATTACCACAGGCAGCTAAGGAAGCCAGGTTGTTGGGTGTATTTAAGGCAGAGCTTGATAAGTTCTTGATTGGACATGGCATCAAAGGTTCTGGGAACAGGCTGGGGAGTGGGGCTGAGGAAGAGAAAAAAGGATCAGCCATAATTGAATAGCGGAGCAGACTCGATGGGCCAAATGGCAAATTCTGCTCCTATATCTTGTGGTCTAACTTAATTCACCACATTATTGAACTGCTCCCACTGAACTGGACTTATTTTCAAGGTCTCTTCATCTCAAGTTTTCTCTTTCTCTCTCTCTCTCTCTCTCTCTCTCTCTCTCGCTCTCTCTCTCTCTATTTATTTATTTATTATTGTTGTTGTTGTTGTTATTATTATTTCCTTTTTTCTCTTACTTTTTTGTATTTGCAGTTTGTTTTTTTTTGCACATTGGTTGTTGTCCATTCATTTGGGGATGGTCTTTTATTGGTTCTATTGTGTTTCTTGTAGTTACTATGATTGCAAGAAAATGAATCTCAGGGTTGTATGTCATGATGTATACCTACTTCAATAATAAATTTAATTTCTCTAAGTCATGAAAACTGTTTGCGGTTTCTTTATGTTTTAGTTATATTTATCAACCTACATTACAAATTTTGGAACGCTAGTTGCTTTTTTGTTAATTCATTTACAGGATGTGGAAGTGTTCATGGCATGTTAACACTATAATTCCAGCACTTATTGCCATTGTTAATCGTCCCTGAGCTGAGGAGGCAATTAGCAAGCTACCATATTGATGAATCCAGCTACGTGTAAGTCAGACCAAGTAAGGAAAACACATTCCTTTCTCTGAAGAAGATTCTGGACCATGAAAAGCACATACGACTAGGTTTAAGGATAGCTTCTAACCCTCAATAAGACTATTGAATGGTCCCCTATTATGATACATAGACATCACAATCTATCTCATAATGGCCTTGCATTTTATTGTCTGCCTGCACTACACTTTCTCTGTAACTGTACCGATTTATCCTTTATTGTATTATTGTTATCCCGGATTGCATTCAACCTATACACCTGCCCTCTTGATGCCCCGACCAATCAGGAAACCATTAATTTCTGCTTTGAATATACCCATGGACTTGTCTTCACCGCAGACTGTGGCAGAGCATTCGACAGATTCACCACTCTGACTGAAAATAATCCTCCTTACTTCTGTTCTAAACAATTGCCCCTCAGTTTTGAGGTTGTGCCCGCTTGTTCTGGATACCTTCTGAGGATAGGCTGAGTGAGCTAGGGTTTTCTCTTTGTAACGTAGGAGGTTGACAAGTGACTTGATAGAGGAATACAAGATTATAAGAGGCATAGATCGATGGGAGAGCCAGAGACATTCTTTCCCAGGGTGGTAATGGCTAACAGGAGGGGGCATAATTTTAGGGTAATTTAAGGAAAGTATGGGGGAGGGAATGTCAGAGGTAAGTTTTTTTACACAGAATGGTGGGTGTGTGAAACACCCTGCCAGGGGTGGTGGTAGAGATAGATACATTAGGGGTATTTAAGAAACATGATTGATAGAACAATGGAGGGCTATGCAGGAAAGAAGGGTTTGATTATCTTTACAGCACGATATCATGTGCTGAAGGGCCTGTCCTGTGCTGTAATGTTCTGCTTTCTAAAACAAAGTGTTTCACTTTACCTCAGTACATGTGACAATAATAAACCAATTTACCAATTTAATTAGAATCCAGTGCTTTTATAATAAAAGCTACTGAGACTAATTTTAAATTTCAATCTATTTAATGACTCCAGTTGAAATTTCTCAGCGACCATGGTAGGATTTGTGCCTCTGGATCAATGGCCCAAGTTTCTGGCTGCAAGTGTAGTAACTTAACAATTAGATTATGAGAACATTCAGTCCTCTTTTATTTATTGTCATTTAGAAATGCATACATGCATTAAGAAATGATATAATGTTTCTCCGGAGTGATATCACGGAAAACAGGACAAACCAAAGACTAACACTGACAGATCCACATAATTATAACATATAGTTACAGCAGTGCAAAGCAATGCCATAATTTGATAAAGAACAGACCATAGGCACAGTAAAAAAAAGTTCTCAAAGTCCCGAGTCGTTCGACTCCCGAGTCCCCGATAGCAGGCAGCAAAAGGGAGAAACTCCCTGCCATAAACCTCCAGGTACCGACAACCGCTGATACCTTGGAAGCAGCCAACCCTGTGTCCATCCGTCCGAAAACTCCAAGCTTCTGAGCAGCCTCTCTGATACAGCCTCCCGAGCGCCTTCGACCTCTCCCCGGCTGCTGAAACACGCAAAGCTGAGGATTTCGGGGCCTTCAGCTCCAGAGATTCCGGTTACCACACAGTAGCAGCAGCAGCAAAGCAGTCATTTCAGAAGTTTTCCAGATGTTCCGCTGTGCTCTCACGTCTGTCTCCATCAAATCAGGATTGTGCACGATCCCCTACTTGACAAATAACAGATATTCATCACCGAAGTGGCCGCGCGCGCTGTCGTCGTGTCGCCATCTTCTCCCCCCTTACACCATGCTACCAAATAATTTCAGACTGCATTATCAAAATTAATACAGCCCCATCTCCACTATTGATCTATAAACTCCATTCTAGCTTTGTCTACGTTTAGGCAGGTAACCAGGCATATGACTGCAGTTCACCATTAGTCTCTGCTTGTTGAGTGAAGTACAGGCAGCGTGTCATCTCTGTGCTACCAGCTACTTTGTAGGATTCCTGCATTCAGTCAGCACTAACCATGCTGTTTGTTGGACACGCACATCTGCAGGAGGCCCTATATTATGACCAGTACCATACAAAGCCAACGTGGATTACTTAAAGCAAGCCAGCATATCAAAAAGGGGATATCATTTTGGCCACAGCAGGTGTTCAAGGATAGCACATTCAGGAGGGAGCAGCTTCACATCCTTCAGGTGATGAAGGAAGAGCTGAGTAGCAGCAAGATGCTGTGTGCACAGGAAATGATAGTTAGAGCTCCAAAGTCAGTAACAGGATGCCTGGACTCAATTCACCGTGCTGCATATTTAGTCTTCTCTAGACTAGGGCAAGCATATTGAAGATGGACAGGAATACAGATTGACAGAGTTTCTGTTTAACAAATTATGAGTGTATGGTGCATTGTGAATGTATGAGTTTAGTGGCACATTTAGTAGGAAAAAGAATGTAAAGACTTATTCTAATGAGTGGAAGGGATCACTTACTTCAAATGAGTACATTCAAAATATATTGGGTTTTATTTGTTTTAAAATGTATGCTACTTTTGCAGAAAGACATAGAATCTACATTTTGGAGCAAATTACACCTCCAGCAAAAAAATCGGCACAAAGAATAGCAGGTCAGAGGTGACACAATCCATATTGAATGTTTAATAAGAGGTCACATCATAGGTTATTGTAGAAGATAAAAGCTCAGAGCGTAAAGAAGTAATATATTGAAATGGCCACATTAGGTGGTTAATAGGAGAAAAGGTCTTTTGTGCCGGGGAAAGACGTATGAAAAGGTGTGCGGCAGCAATCAGCTTTTTATAATTTATATAATAATTTGCATGGAGGCATCAAAAGTATAGTTGCTAAATTTGCTGATTATACAAAGAGAGGTAGAGTGCATTATGAGATGACAAAGATATACAGGAGGGTTAAATGAGTGGGCAGAGATCAAGCAAAAGGAATAAAATGTATGAAAGTATGAAAGTGTTCACCTTGACAGGAGAAATAAAAAAAGAATATTACATTACTGGTGAAAGACTGAAGAAGGCTATGGGTTTTCAAGTGTATGGTTTGCAAAAGGCTAAATGCAGCTTGCGATTAGGAAAGCCAACCGAATGGAATTGTTTATTGCTAGGGGAATTGAGTACAAAAGCAGGGAGCTTATTCTACTCTTATATAGGGAAACTGAAACACTGAGTTCTGTCTTCTTATTTAATGACGCCTGTTATTGCATTAGAAGCAGCTCAGAAAAGGTTTACTAATCTAATTCTTATAATTTTATGAGGATAGTTTAGACAGATTAGGCTTATGTCTGCTGGGATTTACAAGAGTGAGGGGGCAATTAAAATATATATTGATCCGGACTATTTAAAAATAATTAGTCATCCATTAAAAAAATTCTTTCAGAGGGTCATGAGTCTTCAAGACATTCTTCCTCAAAGGGCATGAAGTAGGCAAGTACGCATTAAGCAACCACAAGAAAGGTCATTGGGGGATAAGTGGGAAAGCGGAGTTGAGGTTACCTTCTAAATTCCTGACACAATTTTTGGGCATCCTAGGCAATTATCCAAAACAAGTTTTAGATTCTTTGAATATACTAATACTGGGCAGACTACTGTTGAAGGACACTTTGGAGGGGACGACCAGGATAAGGGCTGTACCTTCCCTGTTCTGACTTCTTCAAGCAATAAGATGCATTGCTGAATTAAAAACAACCTCTTTAGACAGCTCCTTCCTTCAGCTGTAGAGGCTGACTGAGATCTGCCCAAGAGTATCCGTGTTGCCCTTGATAAGCTGTATACCCGCTTCACTTCTTTTTTTCTTGATCTTCACTTTGCACTCTGCTGGCCCTCCTTGATTCGAATTCACACCTCTGAGACTTAGCTGACAATCATGGACCATACCAATGAATCCCCAGAGCACAAATTCCCGCTTCTATCTACCAGCTGAGCAATCAATTCCACTGGAATTGGGCTGAAATCCAAATCAGGATATGGAAAAAAGTGCTATTTTTAAACATTAAGATAGATCTTCCATTCCCTTCATCAGATATTGAAGTGATTGCTAAGTAACTGTAAATACAATTAATGGTGTGATTCAATGGCACTAATGTGAGGTCCATACTTGCAGGATGCCAACAGTGTAGCAACATCTGACAGTGAGCTACAATATCATAAACCACACTGATCAATAACAATTATCAAATGTCCTTGGGATACAGGAGCTTTGATGTCACTGCAATAAACTAGATCACTTACGATTACCTCTTGTATAGTTGTGGAAAATTAAAATTAGTGAATTTGTTACAAGAGTTATCATATTTTCACATAAGAAGTTGAGGTTGAGGCCACTGTCGGTTAGAGTTGACAATGGATATTGTGTCCTAGCTCTTTAGATACACAAGCCTGGGCAGTGTGACATGGAGAGCAAGCTGTACTCCCCCTCTCCGTACATCTGATAAGTCCAAAGGAACGGCAGAGACCGATACAGTTTGGCCCCAGTAGTGTCGCAGGAGTTGCTAGTCAACATTGAATTCAATGTGAGATGCCTTAGAGACTCCAGCTCCGGATTTTTCCCTTGGGGTTTACTCCCGAAGCCTTCCCCATGAGTGAGTATAGCCAGAAGGTAGCGGAGGTTTGAGATCAGAGTTTTCCTTCTCCTTGATGACTTGTCAGCCACAGCTGACGAACCCCATCTGCCCAAAGCGACTGGTTTTAAGGCACCAGTAACCTGCCTTTGCCGCTTCTCCTGTCAGTAGAAACAGTTCTGCCGGGCTACACATGAAGGCCAGGAGCAAGACTTGGTTTTCAGGGACGATTTGAGGTGAACACCACTGGGGAGCATTTAATAGGTAGCGGGAGCTTGTCCCCATTACCACCCCCAGCTATAACAACCCTAAGGAACATTAAACAAATATGTCCTGATGTAGGGTCTCAGCCCAAACTATGAACCATTTTTTCCTCTCCACAGGTGCTGCCTGGCTTTCTGAGTTCCTCCAGTATTTTGTGTATGTTAAACAAATATGTTTGTCAATGTTTTGCTGTGAAAAAGCCTTTTGTAAGAATTTCTCTGTGTCTTTTCCCATTCTTGGGTATCATAAGCTGTGATATTTGCAGACTGCTACTTCATTATCCTATAAAAGGTAGCAGTTGTGTGAGAGCAGCAAACTTCCTTTATATTTCTAGCATTTCATTAATTTTTCAAGATTAATTACTTAAGCAGCATTTACACACTGCAAATATGTAGAATTATTTCAGTAATCTTACTGAATTAGAGGAGAATTCTTACTGAAATTCATGACGGTGGGAACATTAACCTTTTTCTTTTTCTTACTTCTTCAGAAGATCCAAACAAAAAGGGATATTGTTTCATAATTTGCAGATGGTGGTTATTACTGAAAAAAAATCACTACTGTTAAAAGTTAAAAGGAAGATGTTGTCTAATCTCTGCCAAATTCTCAGAAGAAAATAGCAGTGACCAAAAACTGCTCTTAGTATCTCACGAGATATAGTACAAAGGAATAGTTATTCCTTCATTTGTCATCTGGAGGACCAATGCCAACAGCTGGGTTTGTGTGGGTTCAAAAGTGTACAGGCGCTTTGAAATATTCACCGAGGGGTCAGCTTCAAATATTTTATGTATTGGACTACAACTTGCTGACCATTCATTATTCTTGCAGAAAAGACAAATGTTGTCACTTATTAGAATGAATGACAAGCAAATACCAGAGGTTTATCGATTTAAGTTTGAGGAACACAGCTAAACATTGAATGCGGGACAGGCAATGATAATGTCTATCTTCAAAGAAAAGTTGGAGTCCAAATGATTTACAAAGAATACATGAACAATATTTTCCTGTTTTTCACTCTTCATCCATTGCTTTATCTCACAGTAATAATAGTTAAGCATAGATGTAGGTGAAGGGCTATTACTACTGGCGCTTCTGGGAACAGTGAAGAAAACAAGAAGGAAGTAAAGGCGAAGATCAGATCAGAGGTTTTCTGCAAAGACCCCTGACCAATTTTCCTCTCCGACACACCTTTTTAACTTGTATTCCACTTTTTAAATCATGCTTCAGTGCAGAAGTTCACACTGGGCCAATTAAGAAATGTTATTGACCAGGTGATATCTGAGAGAAATAAAAAAAAATGGTTGAGAATAGGTAATCTTCCCAACAGAAGCATAAGACAGGTCTCCTTGAGTCATATTGTTCAAACCTTACGGAAACTTCCCAGGAGTGAGGGATGTTGAGAAAGAGTTTCTTTGATTAGCAGGACAAAACCAAAAATCACCTGCCGTATACAGGCTGCAGCTGAGAAAGTGGCATTTAGCATCATTGCCAATTACATGTTCCATGGGTGTTCTGTTGATTGAGAGTACAGTATCTACGCAGCAATGAGCTGGATTGGATTTGTCCTGCTACTTGAGAACAGGTCATTCCTGGCAATTTTCCTGATGGAATGAAAGGATAATCAAGAAGCATCGACGTAGCGAGTAAGAAGAGTTAATATTTCATGTTGATGCCTTTTATCAGAACATTGATCTGAAAAATGCTATCTGTTATTCTCTTCAAATTGCTGCCCAAGCTGCTAAGTATTTCCAACATTTGTCATTTTATTTCCTATATCCAGCATGTATACATATATATATATATATATATATATATATATATGCAGAATACTGCAGTGCTACATTTATTCTATCCTGACGTATGGAAGTGAATGCTGGACCATTTCTCCAGCAATGGAAAAGAGACTAGAAGCAGCTGAATTATGGTTTGTTAAAAATATCATGGACCACACGCACATCAAATGAAGAAGTTCTCAGAAGAGCCCAAGCAGTTCGATCACTCATACCAACAATAAGAGAAAGACAACTCAGGACAACTAGGACACATCATGCGGAAAGATGAACGAGAAAAACTCATACTCTGGAAAGATTGAGGGGAGTAAACCTAGAGGAAGATCTCGGCTTACGTACATCAAAAGCATAGCCAGGTGGCTACACATCGAGGAAATGGAAGTCATCAAAAAAACGAAGGATATATCTATATGGAAAACCATGGTCACCAAAGTCCGCATCGGATATGGTGCCTTTTCAGACAGACATCCAGCATGTACAGCTCTTTTTTTCTGTGATGTAGGCAACTGTTGGCAATTGCCAGTGTTATAGGTGTATGGAAATAGCTTTTCTGGAGTTGCAGTATGTTTTCAAGGAAAAGTCTTCAGGAGCACAGCCGAGAGATTTTGTAGGTCCCATCTCCTTTGCTGTATCCAATGCTCCAAGGCATTTCCATGTCGAGTTTATTGGGAATCTCCTTTAAGCTTCATTTCCAGTGAAGTTATGACCCTAAGTAGGAGCAGCTTCATAAAATTCCTGACCATAGTCTTTGCGACAACCACTACAACTCAAAGTGAACCACATGTCCTGATATTGTGAAGTTTCTGGTCCCCTGTTCTAAACTGCTTGGGTTTAACCTTGTACCCTTCATTTTTAACAATCCGCTTCTCTCCATCCATCTTGTGACAAACATGGACAATTTTTTAAACTTCTGTTAACTGTCTGGCATAGGTATACAAGGATGAGGCTCTACTGCCTACTAGCTCAGGTGGACAAAAGAAGTTTTGAAGATACGATTTTCTGGGGGCCCTGGTCCTTATCTCCCAGGCAACAATATATAAATAACGATTAAGATACAAAAAGAAAGCACGGAATTTGTGAATTTGAAATAAAAACAGAAAAAACTGGAAACACACAAGGCAGGCAGCATCTGTGGAGTTTTCTCATGAAATGTTAATGACCTGAAACATTAGCATTGATTCTCAGATGCTGCTTGACCTGCCGAATGTTTCCAGCATTTCCTGTTTTATAACACAATGGTCACATTGCTACTCATGGGTGACTGCTGATTGTAAATTTCTGTTCCTACATTGTAATCGTATCTGTAAAGCTGTTTCATTGACTGTAAACCCCTGAGTTCATGAAATACAGGTCTTTCTTAAGTCACTTTTATATTTATGTGGCTTGTTAAAATGAATTGGAGATCTTTTATGCTTGTTCCTTTAGTCAGTGGGTTTTTGCAACGTCTAGATGTGGTAATATCAAGGACACTCTGCGTCATTTGTACCTTTATTTTGAAATCCATATGTAAATCATTATTTTTTCCCCCAGCGGAAAGTAAGATTTCTGGAGAATCTGGCTAGACAGGAAATATTGTGATTACTCCATTGCCAACCTCAGGACTGAGCTGGTACTGGGTTAACTTACATGCTGTTTTGATAGGGTGATGGAAACATAAACAGGTGTGAGGCATGCATTAAAGGAAAGCAGATCGCAGAACTGAGAAAAGCAGCATTAAAATACAAGTCAGGACAAAATCCCCTAAAACAAATGCACATCTCAGGTCAGCAGCAGAAAATATGCGACACAGTCACGTCAGCACACAGCGATCGGACTCTGAATTCCATCCCATTGCTGTCAGACATTCTAATTCTGAAGCCAATCCTTTAATTCACTGGGATGGTAACATAGAGAATTAATTCTTCTTTGCAGATTATTTGATAAACTGAACATAAATTCTCAGCTACGTTGGAGGAAGTCAGCGGGTCAGATTGCTCTGTGGGAGGAAAGGAATCGCCGGTGTTTCACTTGAGAGCCTGCATCAGGACTGAGAGTGGAGAGGGAAGACAGCTGTGCAGAGTGGAGGGGTGGGGTGAGTCTGGGACCAGTAGGTGATAGGTGCGCTGAGGAGGAGTCAAGCATGATGGGCAGACGTAGGTAGTTGGGTAATAGGTGAAAACAGGCAAAAAAGGTGGAAAAAAGGGTCAGATGAAGGCAGGGGAGAGAAAGGAGAAGGTGGAAACAGCTAAGAAAGTATGAGCAGGAACAGAAAAGCTATTGGTGTTGTAATCCAACAAATAAAGATAGGTGTTAATGCAGACCATTGGTGGAGGGGTGAACAATTAAACAAATGACTGTATTTATACGACCACTGGAGGCATTCCAGTAAGGATTCACTAGGCTAGTTCCTGAGCTGAGTGGGTTGTCCTTTTACAAATACCCAAAGAAATTATATCTACATTATTTGGCCTTTAGATACTATTGAAACATATAAGATCACATCAGGACTTGACAGGGCACATGGCACCAGTGTACAATGCTCCCTTGGTTGACATCTTCCAGATAGCTCACGAAAGTATCTTTTTTACTTCTCTTATGTCTGTTTTCCACCTTAAATGTGTTTCTGGGACTGTTAGAGCCGGGGATTTATAGCTTGGAGATCGCTTGAGTGATCTAGCACCTTGCTGCCTCTGGGATGATCCTAGGAAGCGAGTGCATGCTCAGACTACCTCGATGTGAAGAAACCGAGATGGGGCACGAACCATTGTTCGACTCCATTTCACCAGTTAAAACGTCCATTAAACGCTGATTAAAGCATCAAGGAAGATTGAGACATCGAGGCGAATGCAGAAGGTGAGCATGAGTTCGGTTCCGACTGTCTTCCTTTCGATCGTTGCCAGAGAAGGAATCTATGAGTGGCCTATCGCTGTGGCAGGTGTAAGGCCTCTCTGTTTCGCAGTACCTCTCTTTTGCTGAATGCCGTAGGAATCGGAGGGTGGTATCGTGATTCTGCATTAATGGATTGGACTTTTGCGTTTGTGGATTGTGATCTTTTTCAGACTTGTGGTTTTTATATTCTGTGTTTATTATCGGCCAGTCCTTTTAATTTTATTGTGCGAGGAGAGGGTGTTTGGGGGTTGATGTTCTGTTCTGTTAGTTTTTTTGTGAGGGGGAGTGTTATTTTTTGGGGGGGCATCAATGTTGCTGTTCCACGTTGTGTGGAGGGAGGGGGTCTGGGTGTTTGATGATCAAGATACCATTCTTTTTTACGTGATGGCGACGTGGGTTTGATATTTCTCGCCAAACGACTTTTATGTTCTTTCTTTGTTTCGTGTGTATCTGGAGAAGACAAATTTCAGAGTTGTATATGGATACGTGCTTTGATAATAAATTAACCTTTGAAGATCTCTCTTGTCTCTCTCAAAATGCCACAATTAAGTGGCAACTGTTTACATGCAGCTCCAATTGGAATCATCAAATATTCCCATTTAGGGCTACTATGGCTGAAATTCACAGTCACAGCCATGGATAAATTAGTAAGCAACATAGTTTTAAGACGTATAAAATAATTTATCGATACACAAGATCGAAGGGTCAGGATTGCAGTTCCCTTTTGAGAAAGCAGAAGCATGGACACCTTGCTGGTGTGCAAGTTTGAATGAGACGCAGAGGCTTCAGACTTCCCCTCCTGACTATTCTGCTGGCGAATGTATAGTCTCTACAAAATAAAATTGATGACCTCAGAGCAAGATCGCAGTACCAGAGTGACATCAGGGACTGCTGTGTAGATTGCTTCATGGAAACATGGCTCACCTCCACCATTTCAGATTCAGTGCTGCTGTCATAGTCCGGTCCGTGAAGTCCATATTCCGGTTCACGGTCCGGTCCATTGACCCTTGATCCAGATTTTCCTTTCTACCCTATTTCGGTCGTTGTTGAGCTAATTGAGCTAGCTGATGCTAATTGGGGCTGGCTGCATAAATATCTCCAGAGACCAGGGCATGGTTGCTGGATTGTTCTTGTCCTTACTCCTTGGATCCCTTCCTCTGCTTTCTGTTTCCTCGCCTGAAGCCCTGCCTTGTCTTGCTGGTGACTCTCGCCTCGCCTGAAGTTCTGTCTCGCCTTGCTTTGCCTGAAGCCCTGCCTTGTGTTGCCAGTAACTCTCGCCTCATCTGAAGTTCTCGTCTTGCCTTGCTTTGCCAGTAGCCTTGCCTTGTCTTGCTGTCTGGTCCTGGAGCCACCCTGTACCTAGCTCCTTTCCTGTCCCTTGCCTCCACCCAGGTAAGTCACGCCGTCTTGCCATTACCTGGGGTTGGTTCTGTCCCTTCCTGTCCCTTGCCTCCGCCCAGGTAAGCCAGGCCGTCTTGCCGTTACCTGGGGATGGTTCTGTCCCTTCCTGTCCCTTGCCTCCGCCCAGGTAAGCCAGGTAGTCTTGCCGTTACCTGGGGTTGGTTCTGTCCCTTCCTGTCCCTTGCCTCTGTCGGGTGGTGATCCGTGCCCTGCCCAGGAGGAGCCTGCCAAGCCTCGCCTCAAGTCTCAAGTCTCCATCCTCCAGCCTCGCCTCAAGTCTCCAGCCTCCAGCCTCGCCTTGCCTCAAGTCTCCAGCCTCCAGCCTCGCCTTGCCTCAAGTTTCCAGCCTCCTGCCAAGCGTCGCCTCGTCTCTTGCCTAGCCTCGAGCCTGAAGACTCCAGCCTCTAGCCAAGACAAGCCAAGCCAAGTCTCTAGCCTCTAGCCCCTTGCCAAGCCAAGTCTCTAGTCTCTAGTCTCTAACCTCTAGCCTCTTGCCAAGCCAAGCCTCTAGCCTCTAACCTCTAGCCTCTTGCCAAGCCAAGTCTCTAGCCTCTAGCCAAGCCAAGCCAAGTCTCTAGCCTTTAGTCTCTTGCCAAGCCAAGCCATGTCTCTAGCCTCTAACCTCTAGCATCTTGCCAAGCCAAGTCTCTAGTCTCTTGCCAAGCCAAGCCTCTAGCCTCTAACCTCTAGCCTCTTGCCAAGCCAAGCCTCTAGCCTCTAGCCTCTTGCCAAGCCAAGCCAAGTCTCTAGCCTCTAGCCAAGCCAAGCCAAGTCTCTAGCCTCTAGCCTCTTGCCAAGCCGTCTCTAGTCTCTAGTCTCTAGCCTTTAGTCTCTTGCCAAGCCAAGCCGTCTCTAGCCTCTAACCTCTAGCCTCTAGTCTCTTGCCAAGCCAAGTCTCTAGCCTCTTGCCAAGCATCTAGCCTCTAGCCTCTAGCCAAGCCAAGCCTCTAGCCTCTAGCCAAGCCAAGCCAAGTCTCTAGCCTCTAGCCTCTTGCCAAGCCAACTCTCTAGTCTCTAGTCTCTAGCCTTTAGTCTCTTGCCAAGCCAAGCCATCTCTAGCCTCTATTCTCTTGCCAAGCCAAGCCAAGTCTCTAGCCTCTTGCCAAGTCTCTAGCCTCTAGCCTCTTGCCAAGCATCTAGCCTCTAGCCTCTAGCCAAGCCGAGCCTCTAGCCTCTAGCCAAGCCAAGTCTCTAGCCTCTAGCCTCTAGCCAAGCCAAGCCAAGTCTCTAGCCTCTAGCCTCTTGCCAAGCCAAGTCTCTAGTCTCTAGTCTCTAGTCTCTAGCCCTTAGTCTCTTGCCAAGCCAAGCCGTCTCTAGCCTCTAGTCTCTTGCCAAGCCAAGCCAAGTCTCTAGCCTCTAGCCTCTTGCCAAGCATCTAGCCTCTAGCCTCTAGCCAAGCCAAGCCTCTAGCCTCTAGCCAAGCCAAGCCAAGTCTCTAGCCTCTAGCCAAGCCAAGTCTCTAGCCTCTAGCCTCTAGCCAAGCCAAGTCTCTAGCCTCTAGCCTCTTGCCAAGCCAAGTCTCTAGTCTCTTGCCAAGCCAAGTCTCTAGTCTCTTGCCAAGCCAAGTGTCTAGCCTCTAGCCTCTTGCCAATCCAAGCCAAGTCTCTAGCCTCTAGCCTCTTGCCAAGCATCTAACCTCTAGCCTCTAGCCAAGCCAAGCCTCTAGCCTCTAGCATCTTGCCAAGCCAAGCCAATTCTCTAGCCTCTAGCCTCTAGCCAAGCCAAGCCGTCTCTAGCCTCTAGCCAAGCCAAGTCTCTAGTCTCTAGTCTCTAGCCTTTAGTCTCTTGCCAAGCCAAGCCGTCTAGCCTCTAACCTCTAGCCTCTAGTCTCTTGCCAAGCCAAGCCAAGTCTCTAGCCTCTAACCTCTTGCCAAGCCAAGTCTCTAGCCTCTTGCCAAGCCAAGTCTCTCGTCTCTAGCCTCTAGCCTCTTGCCAAGCCTCTAGTCTCTAGCCAAGCCAAGACTCTAGCCTCTAGCCTCTTGCCAAGCCAAGCCAAGTCTCTAGCCTCTAACCTCTTGCCAAGCCGTCTCTAGCCTCTAGCCTCTTGCCAAGCCAAGCCTCTAGCCTCTAACCTCTAGCCTCTTGCCAAGCCAAGTCTCTAGTCTCTAGCCTCTTGCCAAGCCAAGTCTCTAGCCTTGAGCCTCTTGCCAAGCCAAGTCTCTAGCCTCTAGCCTCAAGCTTCAAGCCTGTAGATTTCTGCCTCATCCTGCCTGCCTGCCAAGCCTCGTCCTTGCCTGTTTCTGGGCTCCGAGCCAGAGGCAAGACCCAGCTACTGGGTCCTTGTCCAGTCTCTGGCTCGGAGTCCAAGCCCGTGCTCCTAGCTCTCTTGTTCAGTCCTGTTCCAGGTTCCTGGTTTTCCTGTCCATGTCCTTGCCATCGCCCTGTATCCTAGTCCTGTCCCTAGTACTTCAGTGTCTGTGTCTTGCACTTGGGTCCGTTCCCAGCCACCGCCCTTATGACAGCTGCAGCTTGTTGGCTTAAGCTTTTTCCGCAAATCCAGGACAACTCAGTGTTTTAAAGGCACAGAAGGAGGATTATGCTTTATGATTAACTCTTCGTGGTGCACAGACATGGCAGTTCTGTCCCAGTTCTGCTCACCTTACTTGGAACATCTAGCAATTAAATGTTGTCTATTTTATCTATCGAGGGAGTTTTCCACCATCACCCTGGTAATTGTATACATTCCACCCCAGGCCAACGTCAGGCTGGCTCTGGAGAAACATGGCAATGTAATCAGCAGACATGAAACTGTGCACCCAGGTGCCTTCCCTATCACTGTGGGAGATTTCAACCAGGCCATCTTGGAGAAATCTCTGAACAACTACCACCAACATATCACCTGTGGAACCAGAGGAGCCCACACACCTGACCACAGTTATACCACCATCAAGAACGCTTACTATGTCATCTAACGCACACACTGTGGGAAGTCCAGTCACCTGGCTGTACATCTACTTCCACCGTATAGGCAGAGACTACAGATTTCAGCACCAGTGGTGAGACTAAGAAGGTACCGTCAAGGGAGGCAGAGGAGTGCTTACAGGATTGCTTTGAGTCTGTGCACTGGTGAATATTCAGGGATCTATCCTCCAGTCTAAATGAATACACCACAGTTGTTACTGACTTCATCAAAAGTGGTGTGGATGAGTGTGTGTCTTCAACAACAAACTGGACATACCCAAATCAAAAGCTGTGGATGAACCAGGAGATCAGTAGTTTGCTGAGTGATAGATCTGTGGCATTCAAGATCAGTGATCCAGAACTATACAAAAAGCCCAGGTATAAGAGCATAAGACCATACAAAGTCGGCCATCTGGCCCGTCAAGCCTGCTCCACCATTCAATAAGATCATGGCTGATCTGGCCATGGACTCATCTCTACCTACCTGCCTTTTCCCCATAACCTTTAATTCCCCTATCTATCCAACCTTATCTTAAATATATTTACTGAGGTAGCTTCATTGGGTAGAGGATTCCACAGATTCACCACTCCCGGGGAAAAGCAGTTCCTCCTCATCCTAAACCTACTCCCCCGAAACTTGAGGCTATGTCCCTTAGTTCTAGTCTGACCTACCAGTGGAAGCAACATTCCTGCCACTATATTATCTATCCCTTTCATAATTTTATATGTTTCTATAGGATCTCCTCTCATTCTTCTGAATTCCAGCGAGCTACGTTGTATGACCTACCGAAGGTTATCTTAAGGTGACAAAACAATTCTGATTGAGATTAGAAGCAGAATTGGATGCACATCAACTCCTGTAGAGTTTGTAGGCCATTACTTCCAATAAAGCAAAACCTAACATCATGAATGGCAAAGATGCTTCACTCTCAGACAAGCTCAATGCCTTTTTGCGTGCTTTTAAAGGGAGAATAAAACTACCAGTATCACCAAATCACCAGTATCTGGTGACACCGCGACCTCTGAAGAACAGGGTGAGCTGCCTCAATGACTATCATCCAATGGCCCTCACATCTACTCAGATGAAGCACTGTGAGAGGTTGGTCACAGCTCCTGCCTAAGCAAGAACGTGGAGCCACTGCAATTCGCTTACCGCCACAATAGGTCTACAGAGAATCCAATCTCACCTGCTCTCCACTTAGCTTTGGATCACCTGCACAATAGTAATACTTATGTCAGGCTGCTGTTTATTGATTACAGCTCAGTGTTCAACACAATCAAACCCTCAGTTCTAATGAAAAAGCTCGAAAACCTGGGCCTACGTACCTCCCTTTGCAACTGGATCCTTGACTTCCTCACCGAGATATCACAGTCAGTGCAGATTGGCAATAACATCTGCTCCTTGCTGACAATCAACATTTGCGCACCTCAAGAATGTGTGCTTAGCCCCCTGGTCTTCTCTCTCTACACCTACGACCGTATGGCTAGGCACAGTTCAGATGCCTTCTATAAATTTGTCAGCAACACAACTATTAGTGGCAGAAACACAAAATAATCTGCAGATGCTGGGATCAAAGCAACACTCACAACACGCTGGAGGAACTCAGCAGGTCGGGCAGCACCCGTGGAAACGATGAGTCGACGTTTCGGGCCAGAACCCTTCGTCAGGACTGTAGAAGGAAGGGGCAGAGGCCCCATAGAGAAGGCGGGGGTGTCATGGTCCGGATCGGGGTCCCTTTAAATTTACCTTGCTATGTTACGATCCGGACCACTGATTCCCTGTTTTCCCGTGTCCCTCGGCTTTGGTGATTAGAGGCAATTAACGCTCAGCTGAACCGGTAGTTTATAGTCTCCAGCTTTCAGCCGTTCAGCGCGGGAACGTCTGCAAGTCACCAAAGGTACGGTGTGTCAATGTCATCTGGCCAGAGCAAGCCTAGTCTCCGCCCGAAGAAAATGCCGGTAATTCACCTTTCCTCACCGGAGCAACCGTCAAGTTACCTCGCCAAAGTGAGCCTGCAAAGTTTCCTCACCGAGGTGGGTCTGTCAGTTAACCCGCCGGAGGGAATCAAGAACCGCTGCCTACTGTTCCCGGGTCGAGTCGAGAGCTCGCCACTACCCGGAGGCTCCAAGTCAAGTCCTGGCCCTGGAGGCCTCCAAGTACCAAGTCAAGTCCTGGACCTGGTGGCTTCCCAGTTCCGAGTCAAGTTCTGGCCCTGGCAGTCTGTGATTCCTGTACTACCCCCCTGTCTGCATCCCTTCTCTGCTCCTCTCGCCTCTAGCCCTCGTCTGCAGCCCCCACCTGCACTTCGGTCTAGTTCTATTGCCGGAGCTAGATAGGTACTGTCTGATGTTCTTTCCTGTTGGTCTTGTCTTGTCCTCGCCTCCGTGGGGTAAGTCAGGCCGTCTTGCCGTTGCTCCGCGGGGGGGTTCATGTCTTGTCTTGTCTTGTCCTCGCCTCCGTGGGGTAAGTCAGGCCGTCTTGCCGTTGCCCCGTGGGGGGGGGGGTCATGAGTCCCGGCCCTATGTCCTGTACGCAAGGAGGGGTCCCGGCTCTCTGTTCTGTGTATGTGTCCATGGTTCCATGTACCTGCTCTCCCGAGACTGAGGCTCTGTGTTCCCATGTTCCTCCTCTCCCTAGCCCATGTCATGTCCATGCCTGGTTCTGGGGTCTGAGCCCGAGGCAAGATCCAGGTACTGGGTCCTTGCCCAATCTCTGGCTTGGAGTCCATACCCTAGCCTCTTCATGTCTCCTCTAGTTCTGGGAGCCAATTCCGAGTCCAAGCCCAGACCCTTGTCCCAGCCTAGTCGTAATCCTGAGTCCTTGTCCAGTTTGCTATTTCCTGCTCCTGCCTTGCTCTCCTGGTATTGAACAATAAACTAAATCTAAGTAACCTCACAAGATGTGTCTTGCATTTGGGTCCACCCTTGCTCCCAATGCCCCCGCCATTGTGACAGGGGGAGGGTGGGAAGGAGAAGGCTGGTAGGTGCCAGGTGAAGAACCAGTAATTTGAAAGACAAAGGGGTGGGGGAGGACAAGCCGGGAGGTGACAGGCAGGAAAGGTGAAGAAGGAATAGGGAAAACACAACGGGTAGTAGAAGGAGGCAGAACCATGAGTTCCTCCAGCGTGTTGTGAGTATTGGTGGCAGAATACAGGAGCAAGGTAGATCAGCTGGTTGAGTGGTGTTGTAACAACAACCTTGCACTCAACAACAATTATAACCAAGGAAGTGATTGTGGACTTAAGGAAGGGGGAGCTGAAGGATCAGAAGTAGAGAGGGCCAGGCTCAAGTTCCTGGGTTTTAACAGCTCAGGGGATCTATCCTGTGCCCAACATATTGATGCACTTACAAGCGAGACATGACAGCAGCTATCTTTTACTAGAAGTATGGGGAGAATTGGTACGTCACCAAAAACATTCCCAAATTTTTACAGATGTACTGTGGAGATCATTCTAACTGGTTGCATCACTGTCTGGTATGGAGGATTGGAAAAAGCTGCAGAAAATTGTAAACTTAGCCAGCTCTGTCACCAGGACACACCCTCTTCTCATTGCTACCATCAAGGAAGAGGTACAGAAGCCTGAAGACATACACTCAACATTTCAGGGACAGCTTCTTCCCCACTGCCATCAGGCTTCTGAATGGACAGTGTCCATGAACTCTCCCTCAGGGTTATTTTCTTCTCTTTTTGCTCCAATTATTAAATTTATATATACAGTATTTCATGGTAATTCATAATTTTTATACCAGTACACATGTACTGCAATGTCCTGCTGCTACAAAACAACAAGCTTCACACCGCTGATAATTAACCTGATTCAGAGGTGTTTCCACAAGTGGTAGTATTGTCACCAGGGGAATATGGTTACAAGATTGGGAGCAGTCATTTAAAACTGAGATGCACAGGAACTTTCCAAGCACTTCTCTACACCTGAGAGTTGTAGGTATTTAAAGAGAAAGTAAATACATTTTTTGAAAGATCAAGGAATTGAGACCAATGGAAACTGGTCCTTTAGAGGAGATGAGGCCTGGGTCTGATCAACCACAATTATCTCGAACAGTGGGGCAGCCTTGAGGAGTGAAGTAGCCTGCTCCAATTTTCTTGTATTTTTGTGTTCTTGCCTGTACTCTATTGTTTAATAAACATTTTATCTTTTCTTTAATGTCAACTTAAATATTGTTTTTCTCTCCTGATTTGCTGAGTCTCTAACATGTTCTGTTTTTATTTCCAGATCTATTGTTTGTATCTTGTTTCTTTAACTGTGTTTGCAATTAGTCTTTAACTCCTTACTAGAAAACTTCCTCACTAGTTCACTTCTCCCTGCATGGCACCAGCGCTTTTCGCTGTTCTGTTACTTGTTCAATTTAAACACTGAAATTACGGGGTGTCGAGATCTGAGGCGAGAGCCGATTTCTCTCACTCTCCACTAGTCACTCCTCTCTCCATGGCACTGAGGCTATGAAGACTACTCCAGCTCCTGTGCTCTGTGCCTGCTAATATGATGAACTGATCAGTGAGGATCAGCGGCAATGGATCTGTGTACTCAGTTTTGGTTTGCAATGTTGTTGTTTGCTTCAATTGTTTGCATGATTTGTCTTTTTTTTGGGTGTTGGTCTTTTATTTATTTTTACTTGGGTTCTTTCGGGTTTCTTGCTTTGTAGCTACCTGTCAGCGTACAAATCTCAAGGTTGTGTAATTGATACATTCTTTGATAATAAGTGTACTTCGAATCTTTGAAATAAAGAACTTCTGAATTGAATGGGTTTATATCAAACGTTCAAAGCAGCAAAGAGCTTAATTTGAGTTCCTAATTTCACCCCAGTAACACGTGACTGAATAAAAGTCAGGTTTACTTGCTTCTCTGACCTTCCAGCTCGATTCCGAAGCAAGGTACTGAGGAGAATGCATCAGAACAGAAGCCATGACCAAATAAATTATATATGTGTATATATATATGTATTTTATGAATTATCTTGTACAGAGGCGACGATACTTTTTTATTGTTTACTTTTCTTTCTCCCTGATTCTTAAGATTGGACCGGAATAGATCGGCGCTTGAACAATAAAATTGCTGCGCCTTGCAACAGAAGATGGAAGCTTTCGCGAGCACAGAAATATGACCTCATTCTGTATATTTAGCCGAGCTTTTTTATGGCCAAGCAGCAGATTCGGTCCAGAAAACAAATGCTTCTTCCAGCCACAGCGTAGCTGCAGCGCCACTGTGTGGCGAAAAGTGGCAATGCAAGTCGCGTCTCCCCACATACCGGTTCAAACTGAATTCATTTGGTATGGAAAGACGAAATTTAAGAAAAGCGTTTTCAGTTCGAAAAGTTACCAGCAAGAATCAATAAAAGAGGAGCAAGTGGAAGAAGCAGCGATATTGTAATGATTTGCATTACAATTACACCTAAACACTGGTCAGTTTCGACTTATTCTTAATTCAAAACATGACACATTAGAGCAAGTTCTTTGTCTTATTATAGTTAAGAATAAGATAATTTATAAAATAATTAATAAAGCATTAAGGCACAATTGCTTACTTGCAATTTTACAATGATTTTTCAACAGCATCCTATTGGGTAGTATATGTATCAAAATGGTGACTATGATTACAGTACTGGTATCAGTTCTATACCGACAACTGTAATTGTGATCTTTTCCACACACGTTGTACCTGAATGTCTGGCTATAACCTCTCTCCCCCTCCACCCCCACTGCCCCCACCACCACCCACAACCATATCCTGGAGAGGAGTTCTCTCTCTGAACTTCCTGATACTCTGCCTCAGCAGAAATTGTCACTTTTGTGGTTACCAGCAAATAAAACAAGGGTCCACACTGTGCTTTCAGGAATGCCCAAGTTCGTAATTACTGCAAACATACAGAAATTTCAGTATTTTTATTACCAAAATGCTCAGAACAGGAAAGTAAAATATCTGTCATGATTTGAGGAAAATACTAGAGATACTTAGTAGGCAGCATCAGAATGGTAAAGACCCTGACTTGGACCACTAGGTAGGTGAGGTGTGCTACAGCTAGGAGCTATTAAATATTACACAAATCAAACATTGTTAAATCTAGGAAGCTTTCTGTGTTTGAAAACTCTCCAACACTTGCAGAGGAGAATTTCTGGAACCATGCCAATGTATCCATTTGAAAAAATAAAAACAATCCCAAACACCATCATGTGACTTCTATTTTAAGCAGAGGAGGCCAATGGCTCATCTTTAGTAACACGGTGCCTGACCATTGAAGCATTTGTGTGCAACAGCTAAAGGAAGGCATAATCATTGCTTTGGCAATCTTTTTTCAGGTTCCTGTCACATATATCCTTGTATCCATCTCGCCTCAGTGTTCTTACCCGTCATTTTCAGATATGGGACTGTGGTCTTGTATGAAATTTAGATGGTCATAAAGCTAAATTTGATACCGCTACAAACTAGAGAGTGGCCACTGAGTATATGTCCATGATCTTCTGCTGCTGTAGCCCATCCCCTTCAAAGTTTGACATATTGTGCATTCAGAGATCTTCTTATGCACGCCACATTTGTAACATGTAGTTATTTGAATTACTGTTGCCTTCCTGTCAGCTTGAACCAATGATCGGTGGCCCATGGTTGTATAATTAACCCATGTCCATTGTTGTAACGTCGGCAGCACGCCATCTTCATACTGCCAACTCACTGGAATCATTCTGGTGCCCATACCAATCCCATCATTCCCTGGCATCAATGTCATGAGTGGCCAATGTCAGTTGAAACCAAAATAAGAATAGAAAATGCTAGATACACTCACAAGGCCAGGCAGCATCTGAGGGGAGAGAAAGTGCATTACTTTTTTAAGAATCAGTATCAGGTTTATTATCACTGGCATGTGTTGTGAAATTTGTTAACTTAGCAACAGCAGTTTAATGCAATACATAATATAGAAGAAAAAATAAATAAGTAAATAAATTACATTATATGTATATTGAATAGATTAAAAGTCATGCAAAAACAGAAATAATATATATTAAAAAAGTGAGGTAGTGTTCATGGGTTCAATGTCCATTTAGAAATTGGATGACAGAGGGGAAGAAACTGTTCCTGAATCGCTGAGTGTGTGCCTTCAGGCTTCTGTATCTCCCACCTGATGGTAACACTGAGAAAAGGGCATGCCCTGGGTACTGGAGGTCCTTAATAATGGACGCTGCCTTTCTGAGACACTGCTCCTTGAAGATGTCCTGGGTACTTTGTAGGCTAGTACCCAAGGTGGAGCTGACTAAATTTATGACCCTCTGCAGCTTCTTTCGGTCCTGTACGGTAGCCACCATTCCCCCCCGCATATCAGGCAGTGATGCAGTCTGAAAGAATGCCCTCCATGCTACATGTATAGAAGTTTTGAGTAGATATCTTTTCATCAGAACAGATGACGGGATATGTGTGATAGCACACAGAGACTTGATTTTCCACTTTTTCTGTTATTACGATGACTTCTTTATCTATAACATTGACTCCTTCTCTCCACAGTGATGCTACATGCCCTGATGATTTGTTTCCTGTTTTTTTTGTTCAGGATTTCCAGCATTTGCAGGTTTTTGGTGCATTGGGCAGAGTGGTAGAGAGCTGAAGTTCAACGCAAAGCAGCACAAAGGAGCTCCACACCTACCACAAAGCTTTGTGCAGTCTTCCACCCTGGAAGTGCTGACTCATTTCAGTTGAACACTTCTGGAGAAGGTGGCAGCCCCCACCCGGTGAGTAAAAATTATAACAGGAACTCAGATCAATGTCTTTAAGACACCTCTCAGTGGCAGAAATGTCATTGTGGGGTTGTTACAGTGGCTGCATGAAGCACAAGCATGGTACATTAGGGATGTTTAATAAACTCTTAGATAGGCACATGGCTGATAGAAAAAAATGGAGGGCTATGTGAAAGACAACCTCGGATATGCAGACGATACTTCTCTAATGGCTGAAAGTGAGGAGCATCTGAGGAAGCTTCTAAGCAAAGTGAAAGAAGAAAGTGCAAAAGCTGGCTTGTTGCTCAATGTTAAGAAAACTGAGATTATGTCAACCAGCCCTGTTAACTCTGTGACAATAAATGGAAAGGAAGTGGAAACAGTGACGGATTTTGTCTTCCTCGGTTCAAAGATTGCTATATCAGGTAACTGCAGCCACAAAATTAAACAGTGTTTGCTTCTGAGGAGAGCAGCAGTGGCAAATTTGGACAAAATACTGACGAGCAGAGACATAACATTGTCTACAACGGTCCATATAGTCCAGTCTACGGTATTTCCAGTTGTGGTGTATGTCTGTGAGAGCTGGACTATCAGTAAGACTGAATACAAAAGAATTCAGAATACAGAAGATGCTGCAGGGAAGCATTAAAAGAGTTCATTGGACAGCAAGAAGATCCAACAGGTCAATACTTGAAGAAATACAGCCAGACTGCTTGACTCACTTGGAGGCTTGATTATGAGACAAAAGTTCAAATATTTTGGCCACATCATGAGAAGACAGGATTCCTTGGAGAAGATTCTCATGATGGGTAAAACAGAAGGTAAGAGAGGACGACAGAGGCTACGATAGATATTACTAAGACAATGCGCATGACCTTGGGGGATCTTAGAGAGGCAGCTCCCAGACAGCCTGGTGTGCGGGAGTCCGTGAGGTCATGAAGAATCAGACTGGACTTAATGACCGAACAACAACAAATGTGAAAGAGAAGAGTCAGATTGATGTTAGAGTTAAGGTCACGGGCCAAAGGGCCTGTACTGTGCTGTAATGTTCAACATCCTGTGTTCAAGCCTACAGTTCTCTCTCAGGAAGACAGCATCTGATCTTGCACCCTGGCCCCAATGCCAGTTTTCTCACAGGAAAGTGAAAACAAAACCAAAACTGGAGGAAATCTGAAATAAAAACTCAGCCTATCCACTCTCTCTCTTTATGATGGAAACATTCCATCCACCCAGTTTATAAAATAAAAGCAGAAAATTCTCATTCACTGGGCCACCAAAAGAGGTCTGCCTCCTCACACTGCTTGCTGCATGGCCGGTGACAAGAGTGAACCCCAAAAGATGGTGATGTTGTGCTTCTTCTCCTTCTGGTGGACCCACTGAATTGGTTTTGTGGGGTCCTTGGTGGGTGGCTGACTGAACCAATTTGCGATTTCCATATCATTCAGAGCTGGGCAGGTGATGGCTGATAGCGAAGGATGGTGGGTAGTCTGTGAACTGAAAAATGGCGTCACCGATAGACAAGGTGGCGAAGAAGGCATGTGTGGCACGTTGGCCTTCATCAGTCAGGGCAATGAGTGTGGAAGTTGGGATACTGTGTTGCAGCTGTACAGGACGTTGGTGAGGCCACATTTGGAATATTGTGCTTAGTTTTGCTCACCCCGCTGTGGGGAAGATGCCATTAATCTGGGACTAGGGCTGAAAAGATTCACAAGGATTTTTTGGGACTCGAGGAACTGAGTTATAAAGAGATGTTGAGCAGTCTGGGACTTTATTCATCGGAGCGTGAAAGAATGTGAGGTGGTCTTACAGAGGTGTATAAAACCATGAAGAAGATAGAAATGTACATAGTCTTTTTCCCAGGGTTGGCGAATCAAGAACTAGAAGGCAGAAGGCGAGAAGGGAGAATCTGATAAGCAACTTCAGGGCAATCTTCTCACCCAGAGGGTGGTCTGCCTATTGAATAAGTAATTGAGACAGATACATTAACAACATTTAAAATACACTTGAACAGGTATATGGATGAGAAAGGTTAAGAAGGATAAAGCCAAACAAGGACATATAGGACTAGCTTAGATGGACGTCTTGGTCATTGTGAATCAGTTGGACTGAAGAGCCGGTTTCTGTGTTGTATGACTCCACGAATCTACAGAATAAGTGGTGTCCTCCTTTCACTGTTTACACACAGCTGCCGAATGTTCCAGACACACGGCCACAAGACTCTCAATACCATCTCAAATGCTCCTTTTCCGCTTTGGGTGTCACGGCCCAGGGATTCCCAAGGGCCTTTGGGGATGCAATATTTCTTGAAAAAGGCTTGGAGTACATGCCTGTATCATTTCCTTTACCACCTAGTAATCTCATTACAGAGCTAGGAGCTGATTGTTTGTTTCTGGAGGATGGGATCAGGCATATGAGTGATATGTCCTGCCCCACCTAGCCAAATGAGTGTGATTCATTTCTCAGTAATAGGTCACGCATTGTTTCTTGCCGAGTTTCCTTGCTATTCCCTGACAGATGTAGCCGTCTCTCAACCCTTCATATTCTCCTCCCTATTCCAGTAACTTGTCCTACCCTGCTCATAATTTGCTTATTCTAGCATTCTGCAAATGCACCCATGTCTGAAGAGATGGCTGATATACTTCTTAAAGTCATCATAAAGTTCTTCAGCACCATTCAAACCACTCCCTAAAGACTATTGCAAACTAAACTAAATAAAGAAAACAGCACTAACCTCTTGTTAAATCAGAGCAAGAGCCAGAACAAATCATCCAGCAGCTATCTGTCATCAGCCAATATTTCCTTTGGTGAGAGGTTCTTCCTGCTACAAAACATACGCTCAACCATGCAAGGGTATTGGTGGGAGTGGGAGCTCTAAAGTGACAGCTCTGTTGCCAAAACATTGCAGTATGATTGATGCATGTACTGCATATTCTGCATTTTTCTGACAGATGTTCACTGATCACAACATAACACCCTTTTGCCAACAAACCATTGAGTGTAGTTTGCCTCTAAAGGGTGCAGGGGACTCTGGATACCTCTTTGGAGCAATACTGCACTCAGATATTTCACTGGAGTTAGTGCAGGAAAGTGGAACGGAGGCAGAGTGGGCATAGGGTCTGATTGGGGTAATATTAATTGTACTTCTTTTGTTCTCATGATGTCACAAATAATCAGGCACAGCCTCAGAATGGTTTGTCCCTCAGAACAGAAATGAGGAGGGATTTCTTTAGCTAGAGGGTGGTGAATCCATGGAATTCTTTGCTACAGACATCTGTGGGGGCCAAGTCATTGGGTATACAGTATTTAAAGCCTAGGTTGATAGGTTCTTGATTTGTAAGCGTGCCGAAGATTACGGGGAGATTGCAGGAGGATGGGGTTGAAAGGGAAAATAAATCAGCCATGATGAGATGATGGAGCGAACCTGATGGGACAATTGGCCTACTTCTGCTCTATGTCTTATGGTCTTATAACTAATGTGAATAATGTCAGACTTTTCTTATCATATCAGAATTAATTATACAAAACCAGGTCACAATACATCAGTCTTCCTGTACGTAAAATTTTCACATAATAACTTGAGGTTATCAGTTGAATAGTTAATTCATTGTATTTTTTTCTTTGTTTTCAGAACAAGACTTAATGCACAACCTGTACAAATCAGAAAAATCTGATAACCTGTCTCTAATACGTCTCTCCTCATACACGTATCTCCACCACAATTTTTCTACTTGATAGCAAGATACAATGCCTTAAAGTTTTTTGTTTTAGGTTTTATTGCTTGTGATGGCAACTTCCACAACATTTCAGCTCTGGACACGACCAGCAAAATTGTACATGCTTTGCCACATGATAAATAAAATAAATCAAACCGATTCTGAACAAAGCCAGTTGGTAATAAATTGTAGATAATTGAAATAAAGCAGCTAAAAATAGATGATTGTATGTGATCCGGAAGAAAACCTTCAGCATGCTTAAATTTTAATATTATTTTCTAATTGCCTGAAAAAGGCAATCTTATGGTCTCCCTTTTTTAGGTAGCAAAGAGGAAACACGCATTCCATCATTGTCATGTTTGTGGTTATACGTGAGCTGTATGAGTGAATGCTTCCAATTGTTTCTATATCTCCAAAACATAACTACCATAAAATCCTTCATGTAGCCATCAGACCAAAGCTTTCAGGTTTACAGAATAAACATAAGGAACATAAGAAATAGGAGCAGGAGTAGGCCATCCGGTCCTTTGAACCTGCTCCGCCAATAGTAAGATCATGGCTGATCTGGCCATGGACTCATCTCCACCTACCTGCCTTTTCCCCTTAATTCTTAATTCCCCTACTAATCATATCTGATGTTTCTTCAGCAGAATTCATCTTGAACTATTGACACGACAGCATGTTTGATTAGCAAAGTGCTTCATATCACAGGGAAAATCAGACATGAAGTATCAAGTCTGGAAAAAGGATAGAGAAATTGGACAAAGGCCTGCTTGAAGGTAGGGATGGTAAATAAATGAATACTTCCCCATTCGGGTAAGTGTGAGGCATTGCACTTTGTGAAGGGAAAGTACACATTTATTGTGAGGAGCCTTAACAGTAATGATGTACAGAGGGATCCTGGGGTTCAAGACCATAGCTCTATAAAAGTGGCCATACAAGACGATAGGGTGGTAAAAATGTTGTATGGCATGCTTGCTTCACTAGTAGAGGCATTGTGTCCAAAAGTCAGGAAGTTATGTTGCAGCTTTATCAACCTCTGGTTAGGCTGCATCTGGAATTTTGCATTCAACTCTGGTTGGCCAGTGTAGGAAGGAAGTGGAAGCTCTGGAGAAGGCGCAGAAGTGATTTACCAGGATGTTGTCCTACAGGGAGGGCATGTCCTATAAGGAGAGGTTGGACAAATTAGGGTTGTTTTCTCTGGAGTGGAGGAGGTTAAGAGGGCAGGCATTTAAGGTGAGTGAGGGGAAAATTCAAAAGAGATGTGGGGGGGAAAGTTTTGTTTAAAGAGAGTGGGCACTGACTGAAATGTGCTGCCAGGTGTAGCGGTGGAGGCAGATACGATGGAGTCATTTAAGAGGATCTTAGAAAGGGACACGAATATGCACAGAGTGGGTAGAAGGATATGGACCATGTACAGGCAGAGACAATAATTTTAATTAGGTATCATTAGCCTAATTAGTTTGACTTAACTGAAGGCTCTGCTCCTGTGCGGTACTGGTCTCCGTTCTGTGGAGAAGCTCATGGATGCTAGGGAGTTCAGGGAAGAGAACAGTGATGTCTTGAAACATATCCATATGACAACAAAAAGAGTTTTGGCAGTCTTGAGGTGCCTAAAGCTGGATAATCAGAGGACCTGACCAAGTGTTCCCTGGGATATTAAGGAAGCAAGGGGAGAAATTGTTGTATTCCTGGCAGTGCTTTTTGTACCCTCCTTGACCATGGGGGGGGGGTACTGGAAGACTGGAAAGAAGATAAACGTTGCCTTTATTTAAGGACAAGCTAGGAAATGAACCTGAAATCAGCAGTGGGTAAGCTACTAAAGGGGATTCTGAGAGACAGGGTCTATATGTATTGGAAAGATGAAACCAATCAGGGTAATCAGCATAGCAATGGGTGGGAAATCAAGTCTCATGCATTTACTTATTGAAGAGGTGATCAAGTGTATTCCAAAGAGTAGGGGCGGTCATTGTCTAAGAAGATTTTAAGAAAGCCCTTGACAAGGTTTTGTATTGGAGACTGGTCCGGAAGTTGAGGTCATATGGGATCCAAGGTGTACCAGCCAACTGGATACAAAACTGGCAAGGTGAAAGATGTTAGTGGAGGGTTGTTTATCAGATTGCAGGCTTCTGTCCAGCGGTGTGCTACAGGGATTAGTGCTTCGTGCTGAGGCCCCTGCTGCTTGTTTTATACATTAACCATTTGGATGAGAATGTAGGCAGCAGGATTAGTAAACTGCAGATGACACCAAAGTTGGTAGTGTGGTAGACAAGAAGAGGGCTGTATAATGTTACCACAGGATCTAGATCAACAGAAAAACTGAGCAAAAGAACAGCAGATGGAATTTAATTTAGAGGACTGTGAAGTGGTGCACCTTGGCAGCACTTATACTGAACATGAAACTGCCTTGGGGAACAGAGAGGCCTAGGAGAAAATGGAGAAAAGATTTCAATCTACATGTCAGCTACAGCTACAGTACAATCTTGTAAATATTACTATGGTAACAAGGAATAGTGCTAGACGGACCCGAGTCTGGGAAGGCCACATGGCTTAGGTAGTTGGAGGATGGGGTGGAAAGGTTGAGGGGGGTGTTGTGAAGGGGCTTAGAACTATTATTATAGTTTGTTTGGAAGCAGTGGGTTAGCTTTTTTTCTAAAAGAATGAAATCAGTCTGGGTTGCATCTAAATCAAAAACTGCTGTGGTAATTTAAGATTATCTCTTGAGATAGTGAGGCTTACCATAAAACTAATGTGACCAGCAAGTCAAGCACTCATTTTTTTCTTAGAGGTAATAGGTCAAGGAGCTTAATCCAAATAACAATTACAGGGATGACAAGAGAGAATTAACTTAGGTTTTCACTGAACTCTAGAATTCCCAGGTAAAAATTTAATCATTACAGTAATGAGATTCTTACTACTAAATAAGCACATACTGTATGTCCTAATATAAGTAGATTGAGACACTTCAAAAATAAAATAAAGTGCACATAAACCAGTTTTCAATTAAACTGGCCCCAATATTGGGGAACTGTCAGAGGATCTGTCATTGTGACACATACCTCTCTCTAAGAAGGAGGGGGAAAAGGGCAGGAAATTATAGATCAGTTAGCCTGATTTCACTTGTTGGAAAGATGTTAGAGTCCTTATTAAAGTGTTGGGGTACTTGGAGGTACACAGCAAAATCAGCCAAAGTCAACATTGTTTCCTTATGGGGAAATCTTGCCTGACAAATCTGTTGGAATTCTTTGACGAAATAACAGGCAGGATAGACAAAGGTGAGTCAATGCGTGTTTTTTACATGGGTTTTAAGAAGGCCTTTTGAAGGCCATCAGTCCTACCAGTGCATGTGAGGCTGTAAACAAGGTAAGAGTCCATGATATTACAGGAAATATACCAGCATGGACAGAAGACTGGCTGACGGACAGAAGGCAGAGCGGAAAAATTGGATGTTCTTTTTGGTTGGCTGCTGGTGTTCTGCAGGGATTGTTGTTGGATCCACCACTTTTCATATTAAATATTAATGATCTAGATGATGGAATTGATGGTTTTGTGGCCAGGTTTGTTGATGATACGTAGACAGGTGGAGGCGCAAATAGAGTTGTGAATGTACAGAGTCTGCAGAAGAAATGAGACGAATGGGTAAAGTGGCAGATGGAATACAGCATCGGGAAGTGTGTGGTCATGCATTTTGGTAGAAGGTTTATTTTCTAAATGGGAGAAATTTCAAGAATCGGAGGTGCAAAGGGTCTTGGGGGTGTTAGTGCAGGACTCTCTAAAGATTCATTTGTGGGTTAAGGATAGCAAATGCAATGTTAGCATTCACTTCAAGATGACTAGAATATAAAAGCAAGATTATAATGCTGAGACTTTATAAGGCATTGGTCAGACCATGTTTGGAGTATTGTGAGCAGTCTGGGGCTCCATGTCTAATAAAGAATATGCAGACATGAGAGTGGGTCCAGAGGAGGTTTACAAGAATGATCTGGGAATGAAAGGGTTAACATATGAGGAGCATTTGATGGCTCTGGGGCTGTACTTACTGGAGCTAAGAAGAATGAGGAAAAATCTCATTGAAACCTGCAGAATATTGAAAGGCCTAGACAGAGTAGATGTGGAGACGATGTTTCCAATGGTGGGAGAGTAGACGACTATAAGACACAGCCTCAAAATTGAAGGCCATCCTCTTAGAATAGGACGAGGAGGAATTTCTTTAGCCAGAGGTGGCAAATCTGTGGAATTCATCACCACAAATGGCTGTGGAGGCAGGTCACTGGGTATATTTAAAATGGCAAAGGCAGAGAATGGGATTGTGAGGGAAAATAAATCAGCCATGATAGAATGGAGGAGCAGACTTGATGTGCCAAATAGCCTAATTCTGTTTTTATATCTTATGGTTTTATAGTTTTATGGTTAACTAACATTATACTATGTAAAATACATCAACTTCCTATTCTGTAACTTTGAGAGTCTTAATGTCAATACATCCCAGACGCTATATGTTGCAATCCATGAAGTGAGACCATTACCAATGTTTTACAACAGTCTAGAATTCCCAGATCAAAATCTACTCATTTTATTAATCGGAATTTGACCATCAAATAAACACATCAACTACAGTTTTAAAAGGTTGAAAACTTTTTAGGCTAAAAGGATGTGTTCATGTCCTGCATTTGGCTTTACACTGGCTGGAACTTTCTTGAGAAAAGTCAGTAGTTACTGCTTGTTATGTAGAGTAATGTTGGAGGCACTATAGACTACAGATATCATTACCTGCACAGAAAAGTCACTCCCACTCTATCACTGGGCAACAGGCAACATTTCAGTACAGGCTCATGGAGTTCATTGTGGGAGTCTAAGTTTGCATTTCATCCTGAAATTATGCATGACTCCCACACCCATGCTGGGTAAGAGAAGACACAATTAACATTTTCCTCAGCTAACAATTTATTCATGTGAAAAGTAACACATTTAGAAAATACCTTTTAAATCATTTTACAATTTTTAAACTTCTAATCTCAGAGACTTTATAAACATTCCAAATATTTTAATGGATAGGCAGACTTTGACAGAACCAGATAAAGACAGGTGATCTGGAAAAGCCAGCTCTCACTGTTTCTCTTTCATTAGGTATTCGTGTTTGGCCACTGCAAGAAATTCCATCGTAAAGCTGGCTGTCCTTTTACTGCACTCTCCTTCCCACCATAGGGTCCTCTAAGCAACTTCTGCAGTATCCTGCTGGGAGGAAAGCTGAAAGTAAATCTGATTTGAAAGTGGGAGGGCGAGGGGGGAGATCCAAAATGATAGGAGAAGACGGGAGGGGGAGGGATGGAGCCAAGAGCTGGACAGGTGATTGGCAAAAGGGATATGAGAGGATCATGGCAGAGGAGGCCTAGGGAGAAAGAAAGGTGGGGGTGAAGCCCAGAGGATGGGCAAGGAGTATAGTGAGAGGGACAGAGGGAGAAAAAGGAGAGAGAGAAAAAGAATATATATATAATAAATGAATAAAGGAGGAAGTGTAAGGGCATGTGTAGCACTTTTTCCGCTTACAAGGATAAGTGCCAGGAGGGAGATTGGTGGGGCCTCACTACCTCCCTTTCCACCATTCAGGGCCCCAGACAGTCCTTCCGGGTGAGGCGACACTTCACCTGTGAGTCGGCTGGGGTGATATACTCCGTCCGGTGCTCCCGATGCGACCTTCTATATGTTGGCGAGACCCGACGCAGACTGGGAGACCATTTCGCTGAACACCTACGCTCTGTCCGCCAGAGAAAGCTGGATCTCCCAGCAGCCACACATTTTAATTCCACGTCCCATCCCCATTCTGATATGTCTATCCATGGCCTCTTCTACTGTCAAGATGAAGCCACACTCAGTTTGGAGGAACAACACCTTATATTCCATCTGGGTAGCCTCCAACCTGATGGCATGAACATTGACTTCTCTAACTTCCGTTAGTGCCCCTCCTCTCCCTCGTACCCAATCTGTTATTTATTTATTATTATTTTATATATATATATATTCTTTTTCTCTCTCTCCTTTTTCTTCCTCTGTCCCTCTCACTATACTCCTTGCCCATCCTCTGGGCTTCACCCCCCCCCCCACTTTCTTTCTCCCTAGGCCTCCTGTCCCATGATCCTCTCATATCCCTTTTGCCAATCACCTGTCCAGCTCTTAGCTCCATCCCTCCCCCCTCCTGTCTTCTCCTATCACTTTGGATCTCCCCCTCCCCCTCCCACTTTCAAATCTCTTACTAGCTCTTCTTTCAGTTAGTCCTGACAAAGGGTCTCGGCCTGAAACGTTGACTGCACCTCTTCCTAGAGATGCTGCTTGGCCTGCTGTGTTCACCAGCAACTTTTATGTGTGTTGCTTGAAATTCCAGCATCTGCAGATTTCCTCGTGTTTGCGTAAGTAAATCTGATCGATTTTTTTTTGAAGATCAGTTCAATTACCTCCAGGAGACTGATCTACTAATCCAGTTGATAAAAGCTTAAAAGCACCTACCAACCTTGCTTCAATAACTTTTAACTCTATTAGCTAACTAGAATCACTTCTGTAATTGTCATGTTTCCTTTCCTCAGTATTTTGGGAAACACTCTTACACATTTCTAGTATATTTTATTTCAAAAGCATGCTGTATGAAATCCTCCTGACTGAATAAGTTGAAAAGTAATGAATCGTAATTGAAATAATTAATCGTAATTAAAAAAAATTAACTTCTCATTTGGGCTCTTTATTCATCTTGACCAATACAACAAAATCACCCTTTAATCTTCTACATTGTAGGGTTTATACAGCTAGTCTAGGTAACCCGTATTTAACTCTTTTAGACCCAGTTGCATTCTGCTGAAACACACTTGCTAAGATACTGTGACCAGAATTGAAACTACAATATTAACAGAGTCTGTGCAACTGCAAGGCAAATTCTACCATTTTGCAGTCCAGACAAAAACACACATTCTATTAGCCTTTTTAATTATACCTTAGACCTGTCTACTAATTCAAAGTAATGTTTCTCCCTGGTCTATTAAACTTCTCTGTTCATCCCAGCTTGCAGCCACTTAAAAATCACTTGGACCTCTTTTCCCAAAACGAATGACCTCTTAGTTTCCCCCAATGAATTCCATTTTGAATGAATGACATTCAAAACAAAGAAAAATCTGAGGGATTTCAGATAATTGAATATTTATGTAGGCTGGCGTAGGATTGGGAATTAGAAACAATATGAATATATCCTGGGAAATATTTGACATTTACGATGGAAAAAAATTGTTTTCAAAGCGCAGTTAAACATCCCTTGTAGCATGGCTTTCTGAAGGGCAGGACATGTCTTTCAAACTTAATTGAGTTTTTGCGAAAGTGAGGAAATTGATTAAGACTATAAGACCAATAGTAGAATTTGGCCATTCGACCCATTGAGTCTGCTCCGCCATTTCACCATGGCTGATCCATTTCCCTCTCAAGCCTATTCTCCTGCCTTATCCCATAACCTTTCACACCCTGACTTATCAAGAACCTATCAATTTCCAACTTAAATGCACCCACTGACCTGGCCTCTACAGCTGCCTGTAGCAATGAATTCCACAAATTCATCACCCTCCAGCTAAACAAATTTCTGCTCACCTGTGTTCTAACTGGACATCCGTCTATCTTGAAGCTGCGCACTCTGGTCTGGACTCCCCTACCAAAAGAAACATCCTCTTCACATCCACTGTATCTAGGCTTTTCAACATTTGATAAGTTACAATGAGGTCCATCTTCATTCTTCTAAATTCCAGTGCGTACCAGCTTAGAGCCTTCAATTGCTGTTCATATGATAACCCTTTCACTCCCAGAAATGAAGGTAGAGCCGTGAGTGTTGTCTACATGGACTTTAGTAAGGCATTTGACAAGGTCCCTCATGGAAGGCTGAACCAGACGATTAAGATGCACAGAACCCATAAGTAATTTTATTTACAATTGGACATATAAGACATTAGACAGCACTGGAGGGCATTCTGATTAGGGGTCTGTGACTAGTAGTGTTCTACAGGGACTGGTGTTGGGATCTCTGTTGTTTGTGATATACTTAAATAACTTGGATGAAAATGCAGATGAGTGGGTTAGTAAACTTGCAGACAACATAAAGATTGGTAGAGTCATTGACAGGGCTGTCACAGAATAAAGCAAAATATGGATCTGGTAGACATGACAATTAACACCAACCTGTAGAGTCAGAGGAGCCAACACACTTGACCACTGTTATACCATTGCTTACTGTGCCATCCCACGCCCACAGTTTTGAAAGTCCAAACAGCTAGCTGAACTTCTATTTCCAGCGTATAGGCAGAGACGGAAGGCCACAGGGACCAGTGGTGAAGATCAAGAACGTATGGTCAAGGGAGGTGGAGGAGAGCCTACAGGACTGCATTGAATCCGTGGACTGGACAATATTCAGGAATTCATTTTTGAATCTGAACGAATACGTCAAGTTGTCACCGACTTCATCAAAACCTGTGAGTATGAGTGTGTGCTTTCGGGAATGTACCAGACATATGCAAATTAAAAGCCACAGATGAACCAGGTGATTTGTAGTCTACTGAAGGCTAGATTTGTGGCATTCAAGATTGGTGATCCAGAACTATACAAGAGGTCCAGGTATGACTTACAGAAGGCTATTTTAAGGGTAAGAGAACTATTCTGATTGAGGTTAGTGATGAAATCAAATGCACATTATCTCTGGCGGGGTTTGCAGGCCATTACGTCCTACAAGGAGAAATGTAACATCATTAATAGCTGTGCTGCTGTTCTCCAGGTGAGCTCAACACCTTTTATGCATGTTTTGAAAGCAAGAATAAAACTACACCTGTACAAATCCCTGCAGCATCTGACGGCCTAGTGATCTCTGTCTTGGAGGCCAATGTTGGAACATCCTTCAACAGGATGAACCCGTACAAGGCGTCTGGCTCTGATGGTGTACCTGATAGGGTTCTGAAAACCTGTGCCAACCAACTGGCTAGAATCTTCAAAGACATCTTCAGTCTCTCACTGCTGCAGTCGGGGGTTCCCACCTGCTTCAAAAGGGCAACACTCAAGAAGAGAAGGGTGAACTGCCTTAGTATTTTTCCTCCTCTCTTTCTGCACTACTTATGACAGTCCAGAAGACAATAACATATAGGAGCAGAAATGAGGCCATTTGGCCAATCAGATCTGCTCTGCCATTTCACCATGGCTGATCCATTTTTCCTCTCAGCCCCAATCTCCTGCTTTCCCCCCTGTATCCCTTCATGTCCTGAACAATCAATAATCTATCAACTTCTGCCTTAGATATACATAAAGACTTGGCCTCCATAGCTGCCTGTGGCAATGAATTCCACAGATTCGCCACTCTCTGGCTAAAGAAATTCCTCAATATCTTTGTTCTAAAAGGACGCACTGCTATTTTGAGACTGTGTCCTCTGGTCTTTGTCCCGCTTGGTGGTGCAATAATGTCAGCGCCAGACTCCGGAACAAAGGTTCCTGAGTTCAAATCCAAGTTGGGTTGAGCGTCGAGCTAGCAACTTGGCCTCGTAAAAACAAGAATAGCTTGATACGGAAACACCGTCAGACAGTGTCCCGATAACTCCACTGTCGAGTTAAGGGCTATTCTTCTCTTCTTCCTCTGGTCTTAGACACTCCCAACACAGGAAAGAACCTCTCTGCATCCACTCCTTCAACACCTTTCACCATTCCATAGGTTTCAATTAGGTCATCCCTCATTCTTCTAAATTCCAGCGAACACGGGCCTAGAGTCATCAAACACTCTTCATACGACAAGCTGTTTAATCCTGGAATCATTTTTGTGAACCTCCTTTGAACCCTCTCCATTTTCAGCAAATCCTTCTAAGATAAGGGCCCCAAAACTGCTCACAATACTCCATGAGGCCCCAGCAGTGCTTTACAAGGTCTCAAGGTGCAGTTTAATCTGGAATAAGTATGAGGTGTGGTAATGCAAGGGGGAAGTAGACACACATCTTCAGGACCTGCAACGGCACTGATGTACGGAAGGATCTTGGATTCCAAGTCCATGTTCCCTGGAAGTGGTCACACAAGTAGACAGGGTGGTTAACACAGAGTATGGCATGCTCCTCTTCATTGGTTGGGTTATTGAGAACAAGGTCAGGAAGTCATGTTGCAGCTAAACTTTGGTTAGACTACATTTGGAATATTGTGTGCAATTTAGATCTCCAGTTGCAGGGAAGAATGTGCAGAGGAGGTTCATCAGGATGCTTCCTGGATTAGCATGTATCATTTATAACAAGAGATTGGATGAGTGTGTTGTCACACTTGAGGACTGGTTGTTAACAGGGATGATGCATTTCACGGTATGTTTTGATGTAAATATGATAAATAAATTAATATGAATTTGAATCAGAATCTGGACAAAATTGGAGCATTGCATGCTGAAGGGAGACCTGATAGAGGTTTATAAGATTATGAGAGGCATAGACAGGAAAGACAATCAGAACCTAATTCCCGGGGTCAAGTACCAGAGGGCAAACATTTAGGTTGGGGAAGGGGGAGATTACAGTTGATAGGCAAGGCAAGTTCTGATTTTTTTTAAACATGGGGTGGTAGGTGCCTTGAATGGGCTGCCAGGGAGGTGCTGGAAGAAAATATGATAGTGGCATTTAAGAGGTTGTTAAATAATCTCATGCATATGCTAGGAATGGAGGGATATGGATCATGTACAAGCAGAAGAGAATTAGTTTAAGTCAGCATTGTGTTTGCCATAGATATTGTGGTCCAAAAGACTGGTTTCTGTGCTGTACAGTTTTCTTTAATATTAATTTTACATAATGTAAACATACATTAATTAAGACAAAGTACACGCACCGGCTGGTGGTGTAGTGGCATCAGCACTGGACTTCAAGGCAGATGGTCCTGATTTCAAGCCCAGCCGGGTCCCAATCTGGGCAGCAGCAGTATCTGCTCGGAAGAAAGGCCTGGCAATCTACTACCATCTCTTGCCACGAAAACGCTATGGATCCTGTGGTCCACAAGCTCACGAAGAGTTGGACCTGACCTAACAACTGAACAACAACAGCATGCACCTGCAAATTCTATGAAGCAAGCTGGCCACAGTATTGGATACCACCCTGAAACAATGCTTTGCTCATTTTAACCCCAAAATTAACTAATAGCAGAAGATTAACACATAATAACGTCCTGCTACTTTATCATGGTAAACTAGATTCATAGACCGAAATGCACAATTACACTGGACAGGTCCTCAAGGAATTCTATTTTTCCAATTTAGTCAGCAATGTTACAAAACAAGCTGCCATCTAATGTTGAAATACCTGAAAAACACTTCTTATTTCTTTTCAATTTAGGTAAATCATGTTCTCATCAAATAGGAATTAGAACATACTGAGTACTTAAAAGTTGCTGGTGAACGCAGCAGGCCAGGCAGCATCTCTAGGAAGAGGTGCAGTCAACGTTTCAGGCCGAGACCCTTCGTCAGGACTAACTGTTAGTCCTTCAGTTAGTCCTGACGAAGGGTCTCGGCCTGAAATGTCAACTGCACCTCTTCCTAGAGATGCTGCCTGGCCTGCTGCGTTCACCAGCAACTTTTATGTGTGATACTGAGTACTTAAATTACTTTTTAAAGATAACTAATTTAATTTGCACAATTAAATGCTATTTTCACAGAATTATATTTCAACATCAGCACCCCTCTACGTTATTGGTCATACACTCAGTGGCCACTTTATTAAGTACAACTGCACATCTGCTCGTTAGTGCAATTATCTAATCAGCCAATCATGTGACAGCAACTCAATGCAACATGCAGACACGGTCAAAAGGTTCAGTTGTTGTTCAGACCAAACATCAGAATGGTGAAGAAATATGATCTAAGTGACTTTGACCGTGGAATGATTGATGGTGCCAGATGTGGTGGCTTGAGTATCTGAGAAACTGCCGATCTCTTGGGAATTTTTACGCACAATAGTCTCCAGAGTTTACAGATAATGATGTGAAAAACAAAATAAAAATCTAGTGAGTGGCAGTTCTGTGGGATAAAAACGCCTTGTTAATTATAGAGATCAGAGGAGAACGACTGGGACTGGTTCAAGCTGACAGGAAGGTGACAGTAACTCAAATAACCATAAGTTACAACAGTGGTTTGCAGAAGAGCATGTCTGAATGCACAACATATTGAACCTTTGAAGTGAATGGGCTACAGCAGCAGAAGAGCACAAGCATACACTCAGTCGTCGCTATATTAGGTTCAGGAGGTACCTAATAAAATGGCCACTGAGTGTATTCTAATTTTACACTGTTGCAAAAATGATCTATTGAGTATAAATGATTGAAATATATTTGACAAGGCAGACTTAATTCCTCATTTCCAACAGATGACCTAACAACAGCTTGTTATGCATTAGAGTTCTTAGCATGCAATCTGTATGTGTGATATAATATCAGGAGGACAGCTGCAGTGATTTGACAGCATGATTTTACAGACAAGGCAATTTAAATATGCCACCATTGCTCTTTTGAAAGAGCAGACAAAAAATGCAGTTAAGCTTGAGCAAACATGCAAGATTCCAGTGTCTGAAAAATTCTACTTTTCTCCAGTCTTAGGACTCATTGACATTTAGCTGAACATATTTTTACAGTAAGATAGTGTTTATTATGTTGCAACTTCTATGTCAAATCATCTGCCATCTGCACATCCTCAGTATTAAAAAAAATCTTATAAATGCCATGCTTTATGTACATCACATCACACCCAAGCACATACATTCAGTGGCCTCTTTAGGTTCACCTGTACATCTGCTCGTTAATGCAAATATCTAATCACCCAATCACGTGACAGCAACTCAATGCATAAAAGAATGCAGACATGGACAAGAGGTTCAGTTGTTCATCCCAAACATCAGAATGGGGACGAAATGTGATTCAAGTGATTAAGACCGTGGGATGATTGTGGCGCCAGATGGGGTGGTTTGAGTACCTCAGAAACAGCTCACCTGGGATTTTCATGCACAAAAGTCTCTAGAGTAGTGAATGGACTGAGAAACAAAAAACATCCTGTAAGCATCAGTTCAGCGGCTGTATACGGCTCGTTAATGAGAGAGATCAGAGGAGAACGGCCAGACTGGTTCAGCTGGTAGTAACGCAAATAACCATGCATTCTGGTGTGCAGAAGGATATTTCTGAATATATAACACTTTGAAACGAAGTAGATGGAGAGACGAAGACCACAAATATATGCTTAGTGGCCACTTTATTAGGTACAGGAGGTAGCTAATAAAGTGGCCACTAAGCATATATTCTTTAAGCCTTTGAATTACAGAGGAAGAACTAATTCCCTGTTATCCTGTGTATGTTTCTTGTGTGAACTGATTGCTATACAGTAATGATAGCGAGACCTGATTTTATTAGATTTTTTTGCAATATTTGACTAATAGCTCGGGTGAAGAAACGACCAGGAATATATTTCTTTGCAAAGTTGCTGTCATCTTTCCTGCAGAACAGATCACGCTGCAGCAGGTGTTCCAGAGAGATTTCTTCCCTAGAGCTTTGAACAACATTATGAAAAACAGCTGCAGTTCAATTTTGTTAAAACCTTCATTCTTAACTTTTTAACAGTATTCGCCTAGTGCCAAGGAACCAACTTTCTGCTCAATGCATGAGAATGATGAAAGGTTTCAAACAAGCTTTTGTTATTTTAGTTTGTCCAGAGTTTGAAAGAAATTGATAATTTCTATTGTTTAAGTCTTGTACGACTGAATCTCAGTTCAGATTGTAATTTACTTGTGGTTTACATATTCATTTTCAGCCTGCATTCTGAGTATGTTGCCTCAGATTGCATTTTGCTGATCACATACTCACACAATCCTGTTGGACTCCCTCCTGAATAAAGCTGGATGTTTTAATAGGGAACAGGAATTAAAGTAAAAATGTCATCCTTATACTTTCACAGCCTCTGGCAATTTCTAGGATCACAATTGAGACTAGATCAGGCAAATTTAACAAGGCAAGAATGACGTGAGGTATTTAACCATATTAGATGAATTAGCCATATTAGATTAAATATCTTTTCGTATGATGTCTATAGAAAATGATGGTCCTTGTTTAAACTCTTAAAAAAAAACACTGCAGTTATTTATGCATTTACAAGCAATAAGCTGACAAGCAACAGAGAGATGGTGAAATTCTTTTTGAATGCCAGAAAAACACAAGTGGACAGGTTACTTGGTTTCTTTTCCACTGAAGTCCTAGTGCTTGTGTTTTCTGATGGTGTCAATGGAATGACAGATCAACATTCAGTAATGCTCTATTCTTGTGGATAATCTGTGTTGTACATGGATTTCAAAATCCTCTCTTGCTACTTCCAATTATTCAAGAGATCATTGATTAAGGCTTTTATTCTGACGATTGCCTGCTTATTGGAAATCAGTGGCATAGATTAAAATGTTACCGTTTCTCCTAGATCACCCTGAAATGAGCTAGCAGCAAGGATTTTAGAACCACAGGTGATGTTGAATATAGCTGGTGGTCACTACGGGTCACACTATGAGAGGTGAGTTCCTCCAGCATTTTTTGTGTGTTGCTTGGATTTCCAGCATCTGCAGATTTTCTCTTATATGAGAGGTGATTCAATTCTCTCACAGCGTCCTTAGTGAAGCATAGTCCTTAGGATGCCACTCTAAAGACTTTAAAATCTGGGAGAACAAGGAATCCTGCATTCTTTTCTACAGCAGTGCTTTGCCTTAAGTCCATTAACAGTTTGTGATATTGAACAGACACCACAAGCAGTTAGTTATTGGTCTAAACAGCCAAAAATTGTCTGAAGCTAGCTCAGTGACTCCAAATATTTCTGTTAGAAATTCCCTTTCACTTTGGCTGTCTGAGGAAAATAATTGCATGAAAATTGAAAACATTTTGAAATATTCTATTTTGATATTAATTTGAATAAAATTCAAACACATTGTGCAAATACCAAGATAATTCAATTAAGCCATGGTTTTTCCATTATTTAATTCACTGTTGTGTGTCCAGTCATGCAGGACTCTAACTCCCATGCTCTGGACCCTTGACTCCATCCAATTTGGCCCGAAACACTCAGGTCTAGCCATTCTGATGTCAGGTGTTTTGCCAATGCAATTGTGTAATAGAGACTAGCAGACATATCCGTGTATAGTACAGCTAAAGGGAAGCATAATACATTGTCAGATTGTGTACTAACTAAAGTGCTAGCTGTTTACCTTATTTCAGAACTTTATCTTATACAAAAAACAGGAAAATTAAAATCCTGCACAGTCTCAATCATGAGGATACTGGAGTTTGGACACTGGCTCTATTTTGTTGAGATTGCAAAGCAGATTGTAACTAAAATACCGTTCTGAAAACAGGATGCAAACCTCAGCCTGGATACTGTTACTAAACTTATTATAGGCAAACACACTAATTATCTAAAATTGTATCAGAAACAAAATCAGAAAAATCATAATAAAACTAATTGTAACATCAACAGGATGGTAAATACTGTGCATATAGAAATAAATATCTTGATTGATTTTGGGATCCCACTGCCTGGGTGTAACTGTTCAATCACATGTAAATGCCATATGTCGCATTGGACATACAAAATGATTTTGTCAGTATTCTAACCTGTCACAGGTTTTGCCGAATTGTGAGACGGTGGCTCTACTAGCTGAATCTTGATACCACACAGTATCATGTGCCAGTGCCTCATGCTAATGTCCACATCACGTGCTGTCAGTCTCCATACTGGGTGCTATGTTTGTTGGATTAAGTGGTAGAAGACTTCATCTTTCCTCTCCTGCTATTTAAGCTCTGCCTCATCAAACTGGGCTTCTTGGCTATCCAGAAGGCGAAAGGCACAGGTATAGGATTCAGGTGAGATGACGTGAGTAGTACATGCTCAACCAACTGGCAAATGAGTGAAAAAAAAAGGATAAGTGAATGTAAGGAGGAGGATTAAGTATATTCACACCACCTCTTCATTTGCTTTAGCTTTCCTTAGACCTGGTGATGGCTATTCCAATTATGCCTAGCAGTCCCTGCACCCACACCACTGCCCTATGGTGTAGTTACTGGTGTTGATTCCGCATTTTTTCCAACAACTGAAGCATATTAATCGTGTGTCATATGAATGATACGATATAGTTGCAGAGCTGGCAGTCTGAACAAGTTGGGAGATTTGGTTGTCAAAGTTGGGCTGGACTATCGTTGGATAAGGATTTCTAGTGGATGAGGGATGTTGGTTTAATGCACTGAGCGATATGTAAAGTTAATGGTGCAGGTTGTTAAGGCTGGCTTCTGAAAATATATCATTGACTTTAGCTATCACATGGGCCATTGATTTTTGACGGCACTGCATTCAGACTTGGAACTGACTCTATTCACTAATGTGTCTTATCTCACCATTGTTTTAGATGTGCTTGGACAGGTTCTTGGCATGTGAATATAACAGGACTCTCTCCTCTCCCCTTCAGCAATCAAGATAATGTGTTACAACAGAAAATATGATTGCTGCATTCTTCCATCACTTGCCACAAGCTGTAAAAGCCCGTGGAATAACATCCATCACCTGTTCCAACCCTAATACACCTTCCCTATTAAGGAATGGTTTGGTTTTAATGACTGCATTTAGCCGGAATTGCTGACAAAACAAGCCCAATTAAAGTATGTAAAGGAACTCAACAGCACAGTTAATGCTGCTGGGGTTGGAAGCATGAACTTTGTGTGCAGCCTGCAGTGGATTGAATAATCAAGGATCAGCTCACCTTTTCCACCATTATCCAATTTAGTAATTTTTTTTAAAATTAAGCATCTGGCATGGGAATATTTACCGGAGAAACTTTCCTTTTCTTACAATATGGAGAAGCCATTGAGCCCAGCAAGCCCATGCAGTTGATAGAACAATCTCAATCCTCCTCTAATTTTCCATAGGACTGATTCTTTCTGTATTTCCATCAAACTTTCTCTCGGTTCTACCACTCACCTACACACAAGAGGCAATTTACAGTGGCTAATTTATTTACCAACCCAGATAAATTGGATATAGGAAATCAACTGAACTGCACAGCGAAAACGCATGATGTCACAAGGAAGTGCAGACTCCAGAGGTAAGGATTAAACCTGGATCGCTGGAGGTGTGAGGCAGAACCTCTGATAGCTCAGCCCCTGTGTTGCCTTCAGGACACATGTGTCATTCTTAAAACTTCAGAAATCTCAAAAAATGCTACAGATTAATTCAACCTGACTACAAGACGGACTCCTTTGAGTTAGTGGTAGAGAGGAGGTCATTGAACAAACTGTTATCCAGTATGGACAATCTGGCATATCCTCTCCATGATGTACTGAATAAACAGTGGAGCACCCTTTCAAACAGACTCGTTCAGCTCCACAGTCACAAGGATCGTTATAGGAAATCTTTCCTGCCAAATGCAATAAGCATATACAACAGTTCATCTCTGTGTGACAGGAGAACACACATCAAAGTACAATAATATCTGTACACTGCAGGCTGCATGCAAAGTTATTTTGTACCTTATTATTGCAAATTATTGCACATCGGTAAGTTATTATTGTGTATATTATTATTCTGTACTTTATTATTAGTTAAGTCTGCACGCTGCTAAGTGTGTTTTTAAATGTTGCTGCTGTAACGAAAAGAATTTCCCACTCAGGATCAATGGAGTATTTGTTATTATTATTATAATTATTATTGCATAAGTTCAAATTTGGCTTCTGTAGCATCTTTGGAACCAGTTCCAAACTGAAAACAAAGGACAGTTTATATATGGTAACATACTTGTGTCTGCTGTCTAGTCGAGAATAATTATTATAATACATTTTTCTTGGATGTACTCATAAACCAAATACTCTACTATAGCTTTAATAAAATCTATCAAGCCCTGTAATATATGTACAAAATAACCATCTGCACTGCTGTCAAAGCAGCTTCACTTTCTCATTCCTGCCATTGTAACCAGTGCAGCTGCTGTTAACTGCATAACTGAAATGTTAATCAGTAACGAGTCAATTGTTGAGCAGTTCTCCAATTCCCACCTTCCTCGATATTCTCTTCTCAAGAAAACTAAAACTGCACCAGAAGATCGGGCGAGAAAACAAAGGTTTTAGTTTAGATTTATAAAGTACACACAGACCTCACATCTCATTAAGGGTGGAGTTTGTACCATACACCATCTGTGCTATTGCTCAATCTGCTTTCTGGTCTTCTCGAGTGCAAGACTTTGCCCAGAGCTATAAAGCAGCAGATTTGCTGAAGGACCATTATTAAATGATTGACAGGAGGTCACATTGGTTGAGGCAGGCAGTTTACTGTACTCTGGCGCATTGTTGATGATTCACCAGATAGCTTGTCTCATTAGTGGAACCTGAGGAATAGATATGTCAATGCCATGCAACAGTGACGAAGGGGGGAGGGTGGTAGCAGGGTTGTGGGCCTTTCCTCCCATTGAGTCCCAAATAATTTCACCGGCATGAGACATGCAAGTCACACTCCAATGACTAGGATGGGCCGCAAACTGACAAGCACCAGCAAGCTTACCATTCATCCTACTTTTTAAGTAACATACTTTTAACAAATTAAACAGTCACAGTTCCCGTGCTTTCCCAAGGGCGAACTACAGTTAAGACCTTTGAGCAAAATAAGTTTAATGCAAAAAGAATGTGGATTGCATGTTAGGCAAACAGAAACATTACTCTTTAACAAGTTCACAGTAGCTTGCTTTGAAGAATTTCATGTTATGCTTTCCATATGTGAGGGAAGGCTGGCTTATTAGTTTTGTGCTCAATATGGTGTATTATACTACAATACAATAATGTTGTAGATGGAACATACTGTATATTATTACTGCAGATTTAAATTCCAACTGAGGTGGTTAAGGAAGGTACCTGCAGCATGGTGTGAACGTCATAAGATGATGGAAAGATGAGTGGTACACCAAAATGTGCAGTGTGTTTTAGAAACTAGCCAAGTATGACTAAATAAAAGAGGAAGAGAGGAGTCCAACATATAATTCTCTGTAACTTCCGCCACCTCCAACGGTATCCCACCACTAAGTACATCTTTCCCTCCTCCCTTCTCTGCTTTCCGGAGGGATCGCTCCCTACGCGACTCCCTTGTCCATTCGTCCCCCCCATCCCTCCCCACTGATCTCCCTCCTGGCACTTATCCTTGTAAGTGGAACAAGTGCTACACATCCCCTTACACTTCTTCCCTTACCACCATTCAGGGCCCCAAACAGTCCTTCCAGGTGAGGCGACACTTCACCTGTGAGTTGGCTGGGGTGATATACTGCGTCCGGTGCTCCCGATGTGGCCTTCTATATATTGGCGAGACCCGACGCAGACTGGGAGACCGCTTTGCTGAACACCTACGCTCTGTCTGCCAGAGAAAGCAGGATCTCCCAGTAGCCACACATTTTAATTCCACATCCCATTCCCATTCTGACATGTCTATCCACGGTCTCCTCTACTGTAAAGATGAAGCCACACTCAGGTTGGATGAACAACACCTTATATTCCGTCTGGGTAGCCACCAACCTGATGGCATGAACGTTGACTTCTCCAACTTCTGCTAATGCCCCACTTCCCCCTCGTACCCCATCCGTTATTTATTTTTATACACACATTCTTTCTCTCACTCTCCTTTTTCTCCCTCTGTCCCTCTGACTATACCCCTTGCCCATCCTCTGGGTTCCCCCCCCCGCCTGTCTTTCTCCCTGGGCCTCCTGTCCCATGATCCTCTCATATCCCCTTTGCCAATCACCTGTCCAGCTCTTGGCTCCATCCCTCCCCTCCTGTCTTCTCCTATCATTTTGGATCTCCCCCTCCCCCTCCCACTTTCAAATCTCTTACTAGCTCTTCCTTCAGTTAGTCCTGACGAAGGGTCTCGGCCTGAAACATCGACCGTACCTCTTCCTAGAGATGCTGCCTGGCCTCTGCGTTCACCAGCAACTTTGATGTGTGTAGTAATAAAGAGGAAGCTTTACATTCAATAGCAGCATTAAAGAAGTTATGGTAAGGGACAGCCACCTCCAGGAGAGAGCCGAAACACCCCCTCTTGACATTCAAGAGCTTGCTCCTGCCAAAACCCAGCCATTAATATTTTGGAAGTCAACACTGATCAGAAATTTGACCCAGTTTCCCTCACTGCAAAGAGTAAGTTATACAATTTGCCTTTTCTTGCTGGGGGTTTTCCAAGCCAGTTAACAAAAGGACTGAAATTCACATAAAGTTAGTGTATGTACAGGACATAGGGTTAGAGATTGGAATTCGTAATATCTGCTTCAGATCACATCTGATTCCCCTTCCCCAAAACTAGCAACATACACAAAGTGCTTGTGAAACTCAAGGAGTAAGGCAGGTGAATAAACTGTCAATGTTTCAGACCGAGACCCTGGAAAGGAAGAGAGAAGCCAGAACAAGAAGGTAGGGGACAAGAAGGAGTACGTGCTCACAGGCAATAGGTGACACCTGGTGAGGGGGAAGGTGGATGGATGGGGGGGGGGTGAAACGAAGTAAGAAGCTGGGAGGTGACAAGTGGAAGAGGAGAAGGGCTGAAGAGAAGGAATTTGATAGGAGAGGAAAGTGGACTATGGAAGAAAAGAGAAGGAAGAGGGGCAACAGTGGGGAGTGATGGGCAGGTGGGGGGGGAAACAAAATGTGAGATGGAAAAAGAGTGCGGGAGGTGATGTAGAGAGCAATGGCTAGAAGTTAGAGAAATCAATATTCATGCCATCAGGCTAGCGGTTACCCAGATGATATATGAGGTGTTGCGCCTTCAACCAGAGTGGGGCCTCATTATCACCATGATGGCCAGCGACCGACATGTCAGAGTGGAGAAACTAGCAGGTTAGAGAAATCAATATTCATAGCAACAGGTTGAAGACTGCCCAGACAGAGTGTGAGATGTTGCTCTCCAACCTAGCCTCATTCCCCCCCACAGATGCTGCCTGACTGGCTGAGTTCCTCCAGCAATTTGTCTGTGTTGCTCAAGATTTCCAGATTGCAGAAACTCTTGTGTTCATAATAATTCAGCAATGGGATATCCACCCCTTAATCTGTAGAAACACTGGTCCACTGTTGAACTAATGGACCCTGTATTTTATACAACCTAAAACATACCTGAATATATCTGTAAATGATTGACTGCCTGGTAGAGCCAAGTTCTAAAAACAAACTCCTATGGTTACTCAGTAAACAACAGCTCTTAATTAAAGGTTAATAATGAACACATTCCCAAGTACGATGCCCAGCCTTTTGCAGCATTCTCCAACACAACCATATTCAAGGCTGACCTGAACCCACTGACAGCTTCATTATCAGTTTGACATTGTCCACAACAGATGCAAGTTCATGTTAATCAGCTACATACCTATGCGGAATGTTTTCTTATCTTTAGCCACTCCTCTCTTGGAAACCTTTTGTTTATGACAAGATACACCCTTTGTAGAAACTCTGCAGCCCTTTGACTGCTGTCATTTCTCACATTCCTATTTAGTTCTGATAAGGCATTATTTATTACTGTTACTTAGCAAACCAAAATATGGTATTATAGAGGTAGAAGCTAACAGCTAAGATGAAGATATTTATCTGATAGTGGTAGAGCTAAGTATGTACATGATTGTACATGTTGATAGTACACAATGCATCAATTTCAGTGGAACTGAATGTGCAGAGGTGAGTGGAAGCATCTCCCAATACTAGGAATAGAACAAAAACAGAGAATGCTAGAAATATCTAGCAGCTGTGGAAAAATCATTGAAACAACAGCTACGATGATTCAGATGAAGGAAAATTTAGGAAGTTAAAAGAAAGGGCAAGGCAACAGTGGAGGGTGGAGATAAGGATAATGATCTACACCAGGCCCACCAGACTTTAAAACAGTTACTTCACTCAAGTTGTTAGGCTGATCAACACTTTCACCCATTAACCCATCCCACCACCACAGATTTTTCATTTCTTGTCAGAGTCAAGTACACACATGTGCATTGTGTCACTTTGTGTACATACAGTAAATCTACGTACTAAGTACAAGCTAATATCTGTATTTATATTTATTCTGTTCTTCATGCTTACTGTGTTTTCTTTTAATATGCTGCATCGGACCCATAGTAACAATCATTGCATTCTCCTTTACACTTGTGTACTGACAAAGGACAATAAACAGTCTTGAATCTTGAATAATCAGTGTTGAACAGGAAGGAAGAGAGATACAAATACGAAGATTCATGGACAGGGTGGGAAAAATGCTGAAGTGGCAGAATTAAGTACTATTTATCAGAATACACACAACGTTTATAGCAAGATGGATAACTGATAACACTGTATAATAAATGATGATAATGTAACAACCATTATATGCCATGTTTGTAAGGTGACCAAGGCTAGGAATTGAATATTCCAAGATGTGTGATATGTCGGAAGGATAGGCAGGAACGAAAAGGAGGTGGGTGGGATGACTCTTAAAAAAAATTAGGTTAGTACGGTAATGAGACGTGATCTTAGCTGAAATACTCAAAACTTAAAGTCAGGCTGGGTACAGATAAGAAATAGTAAGGGAAGAAAATCAATGGTTAGTTTATAGCTCCCTAACAATAGCTCTACTGCGGGACAGATTACAATTCTAAAAATAGTGAAGGATTGTAGGGGCGATACTGTAATAACCATGGGTAACTTTAATCTTTATATCCATTGGGAAAATCAAATTGGGAAAAGTAAGATGAATTCACAGAATGTGTGTTTAAAGTTACATTGTGATACCAACCAGGGAATAGTTTATCTGGTCGTCTGTAAAGAGACACAAAGTCAATTAATAATTCCACATTAACGAATCCTCTGAGAAAAATGTTCATAATATAATCATTTTGAGAGTGAGAAACTTCAGTCTGAAACCAGCCTTAAATTTAAATAAATTAATTAAACAACTGGGAAATGAATTACAAGGTAAAAGGGCAGACAAGCAGTGACAGGCATTCAAAGTGGCATTTCATAATTCGCAACAAAGACGCATTTTATTGTGAAATAAAGGCACTCTAAGATTTGTGACTAATTGAGGTGGTTAAGGAAGGTACCAGCAGCACAGTGTGAAAGTCATAGAATAATGCAAAGATGAGTGGTAGATTAACATGTGCAATGTGTCTTAGAAACCAGCCAATTATGACTATGTAAGAGGAAGAAAACAGATTAAGAGAGGAAACCAGTAATAAATATTAAAAACAGTCATCAAGAATCCTTAGAAAGCATCTTCCAAACCCACAACATTTACCACTTGAAAGGGCAAGTGCAGCAAAATCATAGGAATAACATCATCTGGGAGTTGCTCTCCAAGGCACACTCTTTGGAGAGCAACTGGCTTTGAAATATATTGCTGTTCTTTCGCCATCACCGAGTTAAAATCCAGGAACTCCCTCCCTGACAGCATTGTGTATGTACCCACACATAAAGGACTTCAGCACTTCAAGAAGGTAGCTCATCAGGGCAATTAGGGAAGGGCAATTAAATGCTGGCTCAGCCAGTAAAACCCACATCCCCTGAATAAGTTTTAAAAAAGTAAGAGCTTTTGCAAGTATATTACTTAGAATCAAAATCACTTTATTGCCAGTATATGAAACACACCAGAACTGATGGTGGTTTGATGCCAAGCATAAAACACAGGACAAGACCATAACGGACCATAACAATAGCAACCAACAATTCACAAGACAATAATGCAAACAGTCATGAGCAATCAGTAATTAGCTGAGTGGTCACATGTGCAAATGTCAACAATTAAACTTAAATAAATGTGAACATATATAAACATTCTCTATAATTATCAACAGAACAAGGAAAGCAGGAATGACCATTTAATGGACGATGTGCAGGGACAGTTAGGATATTACACCTGAGTGAGATTTGTTGAGAAGCTGGATAGCTACAGGAAAGAAGCTTCAGAGATGACGTGTAGTCCTGGTGGTGTTGGACTTGTAGCTTCTCCCTGATGGCAATTTGTTGAATAGGTGACTGATAGGGTTGGTGGACTCAGCAGTAATTTTTTTAACCCTTTTCTTCGCTGTGGTGATGAACAGGTCTTTAAATGTCGGTAGCTGACAGCCAATGATCTTCTCCGCTGAGTGAACCACTCACTGCAACCTGGACTTGGAAAGGAGGGAGGCAGTGGGAAACCAAATGGTGTTAGAGGTGGTAACAACACTCTCAATGATGACTGAGTAAAAATTCATATAGATATGCCTTGAGATGTTAAGTTTCCAAAGTTGGCGTAGAAAGAACTATCTTTACTGGGCTTTCCTAGTGATGAGCGTACGTGCTTGTCCCACATCTATGTATTGATAATGGTAGTCCCCAGGAATCTGAGTGGAAGAGATGAGCAAAAAACGGGAAACCAGAGAACTCGTAATGGAAATAAAGCGGCAAAATCTTTGAATAGGTCTTTTTTCAGCCTTCAAATTGTAAGATGCTAAAAACTTCAATCGAATGGTAGAAAATCAAGGGGAAAAGGAGGAACTTACAACAATCCCTAACACAAAATACTCTGCAGATGCTGGGGTCAAAGCAACACTCACTTCACGCTGGAGGAACTCAGCAGGTCGGGCAGCATCCGTGGAAATGATCAGTCAACGAAACATTGACTGATCATTTCCACGGATGCTGCCCGACCTGCTGAGTTCCTCCAGCATGTTGTGAGTGTTTACAACAATCCCTATCACTGAAGAGGAAGTCTAAGACAAACCAAGGACTGTGGCCAAATCTGCAGCATGTACATTTATTTACAGTTACATTAAAGGAGGCAATTGGCTGTATAGCACTGACAGGTCTGCCATTATCATACACTAATTACCTGAAATGAACATCCCCGCATGCAGCATGCTCCAAGATTAACATCTAAAGAATAGACACCGAGCTTGCAGAAAGGTAGGAGGAAAAGACTTGTACTTTCTTACATCTATCCATCAAATTTTCATTGACCTTGTCTTGGATGTCGACAAGGCTCTGGAATTCAAATAAAAGTAACAGCCTTGGTTCCAACAAATCTGGATTCTTCCCAGAAAGGCTTTGGAAATGTAAATACCTATCTTGATGTTGGGATACAACCCATTAATCAGCTTTTCAAATTTTTCATAAAATTCATCAAAAACATTTCCATCCGATAACGGCTACCTTAAAAAAGAATGGCATTCCTTAATGACAGAGGACTGGTTAAGTGATGAATTTACAACATATATAAACGATAAAGATAGCACAATCAAATAAGTGGGGTGTGTGCAGGCAAGCAGTGAGGCAGATGCACAAAGATAGAATCACCTGATGTATGATTTAAATATAGATCTGTGAGCTGCTGACATTTTTTGAGACAACTGTATGGTAAACGCAAGGTACCAGTGAAACAAAGATGAGACAGTCTGAGCTTATCTCTTCCATACTCCAAGCTAATTGGTAAACTGATGAGATTACAGGGAGAGCTAGGGATAACAATCAGCAGAGTCAGAGAAGTTTGATCTGGTTACACCTGAAGATGTCAACCAGATGACTACTATGATAGAGACTGCAGAAAGGAAAGAGGTGAGCTGGTCAATCACCAGAAGCTGAACACCATCAGACCATCAGTGGATTGACCACTAAAGCAGCTGTGAGAACGCTAGTTACGTAAGATTAGCATGAGCCATTATGTTAGGTGGAGACACAAGAGACTGCAGATGCTGGAAATCTTGAGGAACACATAAAGGAGCTGGAGGAACTCAGAGAGTCAGGCAATGTCTGTGGAGGGAAATGAACAGTCACATTTTGGGTTGAGACCCTTCATCACAACTCCTGTGTTATGTGATTGCATTATTTCAATTTGGATAAAGGTGAAATATCACAGATTGTGAAATTCTAGTCTGTTACCATTTGCTAAATTTTTGGGTTGGATCCTTGTATAGTTAGCAGCAGTTCAAACCCAGCCTTTTGTCAACATGGGTAGATGCAAAGGAAGTAAAGTTTGCTAATGTCGCTGAACACATTGACCTGAATCCCAGACCCTTAAAAATAGCAGAGATCTCACGTCATTCTACAGGTGTGCATAGGAATCATCCTAACAAGCTGCATCACTCCGTGGTATGGAAACTGCACTGTGGCAGGCAGGAAGCCTACACCATGGGCAGTCAAAACTGCCCAATACATCACCGGTGCCAGCTTCCCCACCATCAAGAACCTACATACAGAAATGTGCCAGAAAAAGGCCAATAACACCATGAAGGATCTCACCCATCCTGTTCATGGACTGTTTGTCCCACTTCCATCAGGGAGCAAGTTAGTAATATTCATCCCACCAAACTCATAAAATTATTTTCCCCAAACAGTAAGGCTGATCAACACCTCCACCAACTAACTCACCCCTCCTCACCCCCAATCAATGCTACTTAATCTTTTCCTGTCAGTCACCTTACCTACTGACACTCCTATCCCTAGCATCATTTTAAAGTCATACAATCAATCTATAAGCTACCTTACTATTTATATTTTTGCATTTAAAAAAATTATTATTATGTTCTTTATCTTACTATGTTTTTTTTAGCTGCATCAGATCCAGAGAAACAATTATTTTTTCCCCTTTACACTCATGTATTGCAAATGACGAACAATCTTGAACCTGTTATCTTCCAAGGTTCTCCAGATTCTGGAAAATTTTCAATGGACTGGAAAATTGAAAAGATAAAACCCTTATTCAAGAATTTGGGGAGAAAAATCAGCAGGTAAATATAGTCCAGTACTCTAACACCTGTTCTTGGAAAATTGCTGATAACCATTAATAAGTAAGCTATTTATAAACGGAAAACTGTATTTGACAAGTTTATTAGAGCTCTTTGAAGATATAATTTTTACAGTGTGGATAAATCAGAACCTGTAAATGTGTGTATTTGGATTTCAAAGGGCATTTAATAAAGAGCCACATGAAAGGTAAGTCTTCATAGCAGTAGAGGGTCACACGTTTCTATGTATAGTGGACCAGCTGAGCAACAGAATAGAAACAAATGCAACAATTTAGACTGGCAGGGTAGGGGGTGTCATGGTAGCGAAGGTAGTGGCAAGGTAGCACGTTGGTTAATGTAACATAATGTTAACAGAACCAGCGACCCAGGTTTAGGTCTGCCATTGTCTGTAAGGAGTTTGTACATTCCACTGCATGGGTTTCCTTGGGGTACTCTGGTTTCCTCCCATATTCCAAAAACGAATGGGTTACAGCTAGTAAATTGTGGGCATGCTATGCCAGTCCCAGAACATGCTGACAATTTTGGGCTGCAGCCAGCACATCCTTGGGCGTTTAGCATTCATGCAAATCATGTGTTTTACTGTACTGTACATTTCAATGTATATGTGACAAATAAACAAAGCTAATATAACTAGCCAAGTTTGTCTACCAGGAGCACATTGGAGTTAATGATACTGTCATCTACCTACTGAAAAGAACCTATTCCCATTTGGTTGAGTAGGGCAGCACCATGTGAGAACCATGTTTTTTGCTTTTTTTTTAAAGTGTCTTCAATACCATACAGCCCTTATTGCTCAGGGAAAATCTCCATTCAATGAAGGTTGGCATGTCCATTGTATCCTGTATAATGGACTGACTGGCAGACCACAGTTTGTGTGGCTTCACAGCGGTGTGACAGACATGGCTATGATACTGGGGTCCCACAGGCTCTTTTCCTGTTTACCCTGTATACCTCAGACTTAGATACAACACGGAGTCATGTCATCTGGAGAAATTCTCTGATGACTCAGCAATAGTTGGGTGTATAAAAGGAGGATGGGAGGATGAATACAGGACCCTGGTGGAGGACTTTGTTGAATGGTGCAAGCTGAATCATCTGCAGCTCAACATCAGTAAGACAAAGGAGATGATGATGGACTTTAGGTAGACTAAACCTGCACTGCTCCCTGTAGCTATTGATGGTGAGGACGTGGATGTGATGAGGACCTACAAGTACTTGCAGGTGCACCTGGATGACGGACCTGCATGGAGCACCAACATAGAGGCTGTGGACAAGAAGGGCTAGAGCCACCTCTACTTCCTGAGGAGACTGAGGTCCTTTGGAGTACGCAGGCCTCTCCTTCACATGTTCTACCGGCCTGTTGTTGCCAGTCCAATGGTGTGCTGGGGCAATGGCATCAACATGGGTGATGCAACAGGCTCAATAAACTGATTAGAAAGGCTGGTTTGGTTATAGGAGTCAAACTGGACACACTGGAGGCTGTGATAGAACACAGGACCCTACGGAAAATTCTGGCAATTCTGGACAACGTTTCTCACCCTCTGCATGCCATGCTGGCTGAACAGAGGAGCACTTTTATTAATAGACTAAGACAACTGCGCTACTCCAAAGAGCGCTACAGAAAGCCATTCTTACTCTCGGCTATTAGGCTCTATAATGAGTCAACCTACAGCAGGGAAAGTGATGACTCCCTCCTGTTAGACTGTTTGAGGTAACTTATTTTTTATTCTTTCTTACTTCTCTCCTAATACTGTATTTGTACAGTTTTAATGCTGCTCTGACACTGTAATTTCCTTTGGGATCAATAAGGTATCCATCTGTCTACTACAGGGAGCAGTGCTAGGCCTCAGTTATTATAAAGGATATTAATAAAATTGAGTGCATTCTGGAAAATGAACAGTTAACATGGGGAGTCAACATCTTAACTCCAGAGTTCAGCCAGAGCTTTTGCAATGCCCCTCCTGATCACCCCACAGTACAGGACTTCAGCGTGAAAGGAGGAATTATGTCATGCATCACTCCTTTAAGGGATTGTTAGCCACATCTCTTGATCTCTGGTTTTATCTTTGATAAAGGTGTTCCATATCAGAATCTATATAGTGCAGGTAATTTTCCTTTTGGAAACAGGAATGGGAATGATAATAACTGTAATTGCCATTGAATAACTCTCAGGGTTGTATATGATGACACATATATATTTTGATAATAAACTTATCTTGAGCTTTGATCCTAAAGGAAGAGTCTGCTAAGATCCAACAATTTCTGTCAGAAGGGCTTCTTTCTTGACAATGTTACCTGCAACCACGAGAATCGCTTATCACCGGCACCTGGGATGTCATCAAATTTACTGAGCAGCCAATTACATTAAAGAATTACCTAAGACAGCAAAGCAGTAAGGTTAAAAAAGAATTATCATCATCCTTACATGCCATGTTGTATGGAGTAGGCAATTATAGTCTCACGGCCATTATTGTTCCTAAAAAACTTTTCTACAGAAGTTGTTTGCCATTACCTTCTTTTGGGTAGTGTCTTTACAAGATATGTGACCCCAACCATTATCAATATTCCATAGAACCATAGAACATTACAGCACAGAAACAGGCCTTTTGGCCCTTCTCGGCTGTGCCGAACCATTTTTCTGCCTAGTCCCCCTGACCTGCACCTGGACCATATCCTTCCATACACCTCTCATCCATGTACCTGTCCAAGTTTTTCTTAAATATTAAAAATGATCCCCCATTTACCACTTCATCTGGCAGCTCATTCCACACTCCTATCACTCGATGTGTGAAGAAGCCCCCCCTAATGTTCCCTTTAAACTTTACCCCCTTCACCCTTAACCCATGTCCTCTGGTTTTTTTTCTCCCCTAGCCTCAGTGGAAAAATCCTGCTTGCATTCACTCTATCTATACCCATCATAATTTTATATACCTCTGTCAAATCTCCCCTCATTCTTCTACACTCCAGGGAATAAAGTCCTAACCTATTCAATCTTCCTCTGTAACTCAGTTTCTCAAGTCCTGGCAACATCCTTGTAAACCTTCTCTGCACTCTTTCAACCTTATTAATATCCTTCCTGTAATTTGGTGACCAAAACTGCACACAATACTCCAAATTCAGCCTCACCAATGCCTTATACAAACTCACCATAACATTCCAACTCTTATATTCAATACTTTGATTTATAAAGGCCAATGTACCAAAACTCTCTTTATGACCCTATCTACCTGTGACGCCACTTTTAGGGAATTTTGTATCTGTATTCCCAGATCCCTCTGTTCTACTGCACTCCTCAGTGCCTTACCATTTACCTCGTATATTCTACCTTGGCTTGTCCTTCCAAAGTGCAATACCTCACACTTGTTTGTATTAAACTCCATCTGCCATTTTTCAGCCCATTTTTCCAGCTGGTCCAAATCCCTCTGCAAGCTTTGAAAACCTTCCTCACTGTCCGCTACACCTCCAATCTTTGTATCATCAGCAAATTTGCTGATCCAATTTACCACATTATCATCCAGATCATTGATATAGATGACAAATAACAATGGACCCAGCACCGATCCCTGTGGCACACCACTAGTCACAGGCCTCCACTCAGAGAAGCAATCCTCCACTACCACTCTCTGGCTTCTTCCATTGAGCCAATGTCTAATCCAATTTACTACCTCTCCATGTATACCTAGCGACTGAATCTTCCTAACTAACCTCCCATGCAGGACCTGGTCAAAGGCCTTACTGAAGTCCAACATCCACTGCCTTCCCTTCATCCACTTTCTTGGTAACCTCCTTGAAAAACTCCAATAGATTGGTTAAACATGACCTACCACGCACAAAGCCATGTTGACTCTCCCTAATAAGTCCCTGTCTATCCAAATACTTGTAGATCCCATCTCTTAGTACTCCTTCCAATAATTTACCTACTACCGACATCAAACTTACCAGCCTATAATTTCCCAGATTACTTTTAGAACCTTTTTTTAAACAATGGAACAACATGAGCTATCCTCCAATCCTCCGGCACCTCACCCGTAGATACCAACATTTTAAATATATCTGCCAGGGTCCCTGCAATTTCAACACTAGTCTCCTTCAAGGTCTGAGGGAATACCCTGTCAGATCCTGGGGATTTATCTACTCTGATATGCCTCAAGATAGCAAGCACCTCCTCCTCTTCAATCTGTATAGGTTCCATGACCTCACTACTTGTTTGCCTTATTTCCATAGACTTCATGCCAGTTTCCTTAGTAAATACAGATGCAAAAAAAACATTTAAGATCTCCCCCATTTCTTTTGCTTCCATACATAGCCAACCACTCTGATCTTCAAGAGAACCAATTTTATCCCTTACTATCCTTTTGCTCTTAATATACCTGTAGAAGCTCTTTGGATTATCCTTCACTTTGACTGCCAAAGCAACCTCATGCTCTTTTTTTAGCCCTCCTGATTTCTTTCTTAAGTTTTTTTTTGCACTTTTTATACTCCTCAAGCACTTATTTGCTCCCTGTTTCCTATACATGTCATACATCTCTCTCTTCTTCTTTATCAGAGTTCCAATATCCCTTGAGAACCAAGGTTCCTTATTCTTATTCACTTTGCCTTTAATCCTGACAGGAACATACAAACTCTGCACTCTCAAAATTTCTCCTTTGAAGGTCTCCCACTTACTAATCACATCCTTGCCAGAGAACAACCTGTCCCCATCCACGCATTTTAGATCCTTTCTCATTTCTTCAAATTTGGCCTTTTTCCAGTTTAGAACCTCAACCCAAGGACCAGGTCTATCTTTATCCATGATCAAGTTGAAACTAATGGTGTTATGATCACTGGAACCAAAGTGTTCCCCTACACACACTTCCATCACCTGTCCTAACTCGTTTCCTAATAGGAGATCTAATATTGCATCCTCTCTAGTTGGTACCTCTATATATTGATTTAGAAAACTTTCCTGAATACATTTTACAAACTCTAACCCATCTAGACCTTTAACAGTATGGGAGTCCGAATCAAAATGTGGAAAATTAAAATCGCCTACTATCACAACTTCATGTTTCCTGTAGTTGTCTGCAATCTCTCTGCAAATTTTCTCCTCCTATTCTTGCTGACTATTGGATGGTCTATAATACAACCCCATTAATGTGGTCATACCTTTCCTGTTTCTCAGCTCCACCCATATGGCCTCAGTAGACAAGCCCTCTAATCTGTCCTGCCTGAGCACTGCTGTAACATTTTCCCTGACTAGCAATGCCACCCCCCCCCCCCACCCTTCATTCCTCTGCCTCTATCACATCTGAAACATCAGAACCCTGGAACATTAAGCTGCCAGCCCTGCCCCTCCTGCAGCCAGGTTTCAGTAATGGCTATAATGCCGTAATTCCATGTGTCAATCCATGCCCTCAGCTCATCAGCCTTCCCCACAATACTCCTTGCATTGAAATAGACACACCTCAGAAGATTGTTACCACTACACACAACCCTTCTATTTGTGACTTTGCATGAACTTTTAACATTCAGCTCCACTATCTGCTCTGGCACTCTGGTACCCATCCCCCTGCAAATCTAGTTTAAACCCTCCCCAACAGCACTAACAAACCTCCCTGCAAGGATATTGGTCCCCTTGTAGTTCAGGTGTAATCCGTCTCTCTTGTACAGGTCCCACCTGCCCCAGAACAGGTCCCAATGATCCTGAAATCTGAAACCTTGCCCCCTACACCAGTTTCTCAGCCGCAGGTTCATCTGCCAGAGCATCCTATTCTTACTCTCACTGGCACGTGGCACAGGTAGCAATCCTGAGATTACCACCTTCGAGGTCCTGCTTTTTAACTTCCTACCAAGCTCCCTATACTCACTCTTCAGGACCTCCTCACTCTTTCTTCCTACATCATTGGTACCGATGTGTACCATAACATCTGGCTGATCACCCTCCCACTTCAGAATGCTATGCGCGCGATTAGAGACATCCCTGACCCTGGCACCTGGGAGGCAACAAACCATCCGGGAGTCTCTGTCATGACCACAGAACCTCCTGTCTGTACCTCTAACTATCGAGTCCTCTATCACAATCACTCTCCTCTTCTTCCATCCTCCCTTCTGCACTGCAGAACCAGGCTCAGTGCCAGAGATCTGGCTGCCGCCTGGTGTCAGTGATTGCATAACCAGCTCTTGGGATGTGCACCAGCTGCTCAAATGACCATCCACCACCTGCTCCCAGGGCTTTACATGACCTGATCGGAGGGATAAGCAGGTGGTACACCTTGCCCAAGGGTGACCAGGAAACTGGTGAAAGGAAAGAGCGCCCAATACCTCCATTGGCAGAGACATATCTCCACCCTGCCATCCAAAAAATAATCACAATATTTACACAAACACGAGGAATGCTGCAGATGCTGGAAGTTCAAGCAACTGTAATTTCTTCTGCTCTTCAACTTTTCAACCACATTTTGACTCAGACTTGCTATCACAGCCACATATCCTTTCTTGGAATGTGCCTCCGCCGCCAACTTACTCCAGTTGGCTTCAGGGTTCGTTTTCGAGCCTCTTAATTTGGACTCCGCTTATTTTTGGATTCCAGACCTAACCAGTTCCCCTCTACCACCACTCTGCTCCGTCTAGCGGAATTAGTCCTTACTCTTAATAATTTCTCCTTTGGCTCCTCCCACTTCCTCCAAACTAAAGGTGTAGCTACGGGCATCCGTATGGGTCCTAGCTATGCCTGCCTTTTTGCTGGCTTTGTGGAACAATCCATGTTCCAAACCTATACTGGTATCTGTCCCCGACTTTTCCTTCGCTACATTGATGACTACATTGGCGCTGCTTCCTGTACGCATGCTGAGCTCATTGACTTCATTAACTTTGCCTCCAACTTTCACCCTGCCCTCAAGTTTCCCTGGTCCATTTCCGACACCTCCCTCCCCTTTCTAGATCTTTCTGTCTCTATCTCTGGAGACAGCTTATCTTCTGATGTCTACTATAAGCCTACTGACTCTCACAGCTATCTGGACTATTCCTCTTCTCACCCTGTCTCTTGCTAAAATGCCATCCACTTCTCGCAATTCCTCTGTCTCTGCCGCATCTGCTCTCAGGATGAGGCTTTTCATTCCAGGACGAGGGAGATGTCCTCCTTTTTTAAAGAAAGGGGCTTCCCTTCCTCCACCATCAACTCTGCTCTCAAACGCATTTCCCCCGTTTCACGCACATCTGCTCTCACTCCATCCTCCCGCCACCCCACTAGGAATAGGGTTCCCCTTGTCCTCACCTACCACCCCACCAGCCTCCGGGTCCAACATATTATTCTCTGTAACTTCCGCCACCTCCAACGGGATCCCACCACTCAGCACATCTTTCACTCCCCCTCCCCCTCCCCCCTGCTTTCCGCAGGGATCGCTCCCTACTCGAATCCCTTGACCATTTGACCCCCCCATCCCAGCCCAATGATCTCCCTCCTGGCACCTATCCTTGTAAGCAGAACAAGTGTTACACATGCCCTTATACTTCCTCCCTCACCACCATTCAGAGCCCCAGACAGTCCTTCCAGGTGAGGCGACACTTCACCTGTGAGTCGGCTGGGGTGATATACTGCATCCAGTGCTTCCGATGTGGCCTTCTATATATTGGCGAGACCCGACGCAGACTGGGAGATCGTTTCGCTGAACACCTATGCTCTGTCCGCCAGAGAAAGCAGGATCTCCCAGTGGCCACATATTTTAATTCCACGTCCCATTCCCATACTGATATGTCTATCCATTGCCTCCTGTACTGTAAAGATGAAGCCACACTCAGGTTGGAGGAACAACACCTTATATTCCGTCTGGGTAGCTTCCAACCTGATGGCATGAACATTGACTTCTCAAGCTTCCGATAATGCCCCACCTCCCACTCGTAAAACCAACTTCCCCCAGATCAATAAAGTATGACTATGACTATGTACCCCATCCATTATTTATTTATATACACACATTCTTTCTCTCTTTCTCCTTTTTCTTCCTCTGTTCCTCTCACTATACCCCTTGCCCATCCTCTGGGTTTTTCCCCCCTCCTCCTTTTCTTTCTCCCTGAGCCTCCTGTCCCATGATCCTCTCATATCCCTTTTGCCAATCAACTGTCCAGCTCTTGGCTCCATCCCTTCCCCTCCTGTCTTCTCCTATCATTTCGGATCTTCCTCTCCCCCTCCCACTTCCAAATCTCTTACTAGCTCTTCTTTCAATTAGTCCTGACGAAGGGTCTCTGCCTGAAACGTCGACGGTAGCTCTTCCTAGAGCTGCTGCCTGGCCTGCTGCGTTCACCAGCAACTTTGATGTGCGTTGCTATCACAATATTTAATTAACTTTGAAGTACCAGATAAAGAATGAAACAGATAAAGGTAGATGTTTAACACAGATAAACATTAAAAAGATGAAAAAAAATCTATTGGGTTGGAAATATATATGTCAAGGAGAATTTATACAGCTATTTAAGAGCAAGAGAATTTGCTATGCAGTTATTATGGTTGAGTATAATATTAAAAAATCATATAAGATTTTCAAGTCATTGTGACAGCAATAACTTGAATTCACGTCAGTTCAAGTAATCTCCATAAAGCATATGTAAACATGTAGTCTATGGGGTAGGAATTAATTAACAGCAGGATTATTGTAACTTTCATTAAAATGACGGATGTGACAAAATCATTAATGTGTTGAGTCATCGTGTATCGGCAGCAGCCACCATTTCAAGGTGGTTACTAAATCATAGCTTGCAGATACAATCAGAATAAATGTCCCAATTTGCTTATAGCCCGTAACTAAGACCATTGCAATAGCCCAGCGGCAGGTGAACTTGAAGCTACATTGTGTTGTCAGTACACCATCAAACTGCATTGCTGCAGACAAAAGGGCCAGTAGGTTCCAGGGAGCTGCTGACGGTCTAGAGACTCACTCAAGCAAAATTGCAAAGACCCCCATCTAATGACGCATTTAAAATGCTTGCTGCACTTGGATGAAAGTAACTTAAACTTCTTATTGGGACCATTGCATGGTTAAGATCACAAATTTAACACTAGAGATTTCAAGCTCGAAGTCGAGTTTATTGTCATGTGCACAAAATACAGCTGATGTCTGCACAGGGTGCAATGAAAAACTTATCTGCAGTAGTATTGGAGGCACAGAGCATCAGATAAGTAGCAGATAACATCAGATAAATAGCATCAAATCAAACATAATCAAACATAAACACTTTTTTAAACAAGAAAGGATACAATAAGAATTTTTTAAAAAGTCCAATTTAGTGCAAAGTGGTCGTAGTGTTGTTATCCTGAGGTATTAATTGGGGCAGTGCAGGTTGGTTCAAGAACCGCATGGTTAAAGGGAAGTAGCTGTTTTTGAACAGGGTGGAATGGGACTTCAGGCCTCTGTACCTCCAGCCCAGTGGTAGCTGTGAGAAGATGACATAGTCCAGATGGTGGGACCCTTTGATGACTGACATTGCCTTCTTGAAGCAGCTCCTCATGTAGGTACTACAGATGGTGGGAAGGGATGTGCCTGTGATGTACTGGGCTAAGTCCACTATTCTCTACAGCCTCTTATGTTATAGCACATTTGAATTGCTCTACTAGACCATTATGCAACCAGTCATTTGACCTGATTACAGCAGCAGTGTTCCAACTGTACCACCCTGTAACCGTTCACTCCCTTTTTTGATTTCTAGTGGTACAACCCAGCCAAAGTTCAGGTACTACAAAGGGATTTCCAGAAAATACCCTATCCAACTTTGCAATAGTTAAGTGCTCAGGTGTTTTTTCCCAATGCTAACCAGACCAAATAAGCACTTCTTGGTGACAGAATAAACACTGATAATGCTGACGGATAAAACAATGTAACCTAACTTATAGAAAAACTCTGGGGCATTTACAGCATGAACTGGATGCTTTAATGGTGTATGCTTTGTCTCCATGATGATATAATGCAAGTGCATAACCTATAATGTATTACAATATGGTAAAGCATGCCCTTCAGCACCACAGATCAAATATCAGCACTTTTGTAATTAACCAAAGAACTCAATCCATAGAACTTTATCAGACAGTGCACAGCTTCACAATTGTTCGGGGGTCAACCTTACTTCTTGACATGTGGTGGTTTAACATTTCTGCTCTGCAACCAGCCATTTCGAGCATTTGCCTTCATTTACATCAGTCAAGTGAACTATAAGCAGTCAAACATGGCTCAAACGATGCAGTAAAAATGAACCTAGAACCTAAGCCATAAATCTTATATGTGAAGATTTGAAGGAATCGAAAAGGTGGTAGGACAGTAATTAGAAAATGTTCAGCAACAGTTGCCTGCCCTAGTCAAGCAGCATCATGTCCTAAACAAACTAAGGGAAAAGGCATCCGTTAGTCTCATGAGACCATGGATTTGTGCCTTGATAGGTTTCCAGGGCGCAGGCCTGGGCAAGGTCGTATGGAAGACCAGCAGTTGCCCATGCTGCAAGTCTCCCCTCTCCACGCCACCGATGTTGTCCAAGGGAAGGGCATTAGGACCCGTACAGCTTGGCACCAGTGTCGTCGCAGAGTGGTTAAGTGACTTGCTCAAGGACACACACGCTGCCTCAGCCAGGGCTCGAACTAGCGACCTTCAAATCACTAGACGAACGCCTTAACCACTTGGCCACGCACCAACAAACTAAGGGAATCCCAGCTATTTTCTCAATTCCTTCTTGTTCGTTAAGAGGTGTCCCAAATAAGCGGCTTCCTTGATAAACCAATGGCCCAATTAACTGGAATCCACTGTATTTCCAAATGAGGAAAGTGTGCAACTCAGAGAGAAACCTGTAGATAGTGGTGTGCCTGCCGCCTCTACCCTTTTTGGTTGTGGAGGTAATGGTTTGGGACATGCTGTCGGAGTATCTTAGGTGAGTGACTGCAAACAATGTTGTTGATGACAGGCTCTGCAGCCAGTTTGCACCAGTACTGGAGGGAATTAAGACTTAGTTAGGCTGTTTTATCCTTTAAGGCGTTGAGCTACTCACTGTAGCTGCACATAAGAAGAGCATTCCATTGGATTTATGACTTGCAGATGATAGAAAGGCTTTAGGGAGTCTCTCATTTCAAGATATCGACTCTTGTAGCCACAGTATTCATGCGGCTAGTCCAGGTGAGTTTCTGGTCAAGAGTAACCCCCAGGTTATTGATTATGGGATTTTTGCAAGGGTAATGCCTGAATAGGTGATTAGATTCTCTCTTATTAACCTTTCGTCTTTAAATGACTCAGACAAACTAATTGCTCAGTAGGCTTGTAGATGAGAGATAAAGGAGGATATTAACAACAGAGTAATTAACTAAAGCCACCAAGTTACAAGTAATTAAATAAAGTAGGGTTACAGCATCAGGTGAGGTGCTGCAGTTGGATAATGTGGGAGCTGGTGGACGATTGTGTTTCCTGGTGACCACATATGCAGCAAGTGTTGGTTGCTTGGGGAACTTAGGCTCAAAGATGATGACATGGAATCTGAACTTCACACACTGCGATGTATCAGGGAGGGGGAAAGTTACCTGATTGTTATGTTTTAGGTTGCAAACACATCCATTAGGTTAGTAAGGCATTTGACAATATCCCGCATGGGAGGCTGGTCAAGTTGCTTGGCTTTCAAGATGAGGTAATAAATTGGATTAGAAATTGGCTTTGTGGGAGAAGCCAGAGAGTGGTAGTAGAGGGTTGCCTCACTGTCTGGTCTGTGACTACTGCTGTGCCACAGGGATCAATGCTGGGTCCTTCTTTGTTGTTTGTCATCTATCTCAATAGTCTGGGTGATAATGTGGTTAACTGGATCAGCAAATTTGTGCCTGACACCAAGATTGTGGGTGTAGTGGACAGTGAGGAAGGCTCTTATGACTTGTAGAGGGATCTACATCAGCGGGAAAATATGCTGAAAATGACAGATAGAATTTAATGCAGACAAGTGCAAGGTTTTGCCCTACGGTAGGATCAACCAGGGGCACTGAGGAGTGTGGTAGAACAAAGGGATCTGGGAATACAGGTACAGAACTCAATGAAAGTGACGTCACAGATAGATAGGGTCATAAAGAAAGCCTTTGGCACATTGGCCCTCATAAATCAATATACTGAGTACAGGAAATGGGATGTTATGTTGAAGTTGTACAAGACGTAGGTGGGGCCTCATTTGGAGTATTATGTGCAGTTTTGGTCACCTGCCTACAAGAAAGATGTAGACAAAGAAAATTTACAAGGATGTTGCTGGATCTGGAGGACTTGAGTTACAAGTAAAGACCGAATAGGTTAGGACAGTATTCCTTAGAATGTAGAAGATTGACAGGAGATTTGATAGAGATATACAACATTATGAGGGGTATAGATAGAGTAAATGCAAGCAGGCTTTTTCTGAGTTTGGGTGGGACTACAACCAATGGTCATGGGTTAAATGTGAAAGGTTAAAAGTTTAAGGGGAACACGCTGGGAAACTTCTTCACTCAAAAGGTCATGAGAGTGTGGAACGATCTGCCAGCACAAGTGGTGCATGCAAGCTCGATTTTAACACTTAAGAGATGTTTGGATAGGTACATGGATGGTAGGGGTACAGAGGGCTATAATCTCAGTGCAGGTCGACGGGAATAGGCAGTCTAAATGGTTTCGACATGAACTAGATGGACTGAAGATCCTGTTTCTGTGCTGTACTTCTCTATGACCCTGCGCTTCTAATTCAGTCTATGGTAAGACACTGGTGAGTGAGCAAGTAGGGCAATCCCAGAGGTAGTGTTGGAGGAGCCTCATTACCAAGCTTGTCCCACAGAACAGAGATTCTTGCTCTCTGTGTAGATGAGAGTGGGGCTGTAGGAAGGATGAGCAACTTAACTGTGCTCTGTGGTTCAGGGAGGTATGGGGGGTAGTTGTAGTTGGGTATAGTACAGCCACAATTAAAACAGACACAATTTTCTGTCTCAAGGATTGCAAGTACTGAAGGCTGTGTTGCCTCCTGGTGCCCAGGTTCAGCTTTTTACATCTGATATACAGGGGAATTTAGAGAGGGAGGAAGAAGTGAGTATAGTTGCTATTTGCTAAGGAAAAGTTGTGTGGGAAGTTGAAAGGTCTGTAAGTCCCTGAACCGGATGGTCTATACCCCAGGGTTCTGAAAGGGGTAGCTGAAGTGATTGTGGAGGGATTTGTAGCGATCTTCCAAGAATCACAAGATTCTGGAAAGATTCCAGAAGATTGGAAAATCACAAATGTCACTCCACTCTTTAAGAAGGGAGGAAGACAAACGATAGGAAACTATAGGCCAGTTAGCCTGACATCAGTGGTTAGAGGATTAAGGACGAGGTTTTAGAGTACTTTTACGATCTCAATAAAATAGGCTGAAGTCGGCATGATTTCCTTAAGGGAAAATCTTGCTTGACAAATCTCTTGGGATTCTTTGAGGAAACAATGGGCAGGATAAACAAAGGAGAGTCAGTGGATGTTGTTTACTTGTATTTTCTGAAGACCTTTGGCAAAATGCAAAACAATATAAGAGCCCACGGTATTGTAGATAAGGTACTAGCAGGGACAGAAGATTGGCTGACTGGGAGAAAGAAAAGAGTGGAAATAAAGAGGGCCTTTCCTGATTGGCTACCAGTGACTAGTGGTGTTTCTCAGGGGTAGGCGTTGGGTTCACTATTCTTTATATTATATTAATGATGTGAATGATGGAATTGATGACATTGTAGCCAAGGCTGCAGACGATATAAAGATTGATAGAGGAAGCATGAAGTCTGCAGAAGGACTTGCATAAATTGGAAGATTCAGCAAAGAAGTTCAGAGGGAATACAGTATAGGGAAGTGTATGGCCATGCATTTCAGTAGAAGGAATAAGACCATAAGACGTAGGAGCAGAATTACACCATTCAGCCCATTGAATTTTCCGCACATGGTCCCCTCAACCCCGTTCTCCTGCCTTCGTCCCGTAACCTTTGAAAGCATAACTAATCAAAAACCTAAAGATTTCTGCTTTAAATATACCCATTTATTTGGCTCCATAGCTGTCTGTGGCAATGAAATCCACAGATTCACCACCCTCAGGCTAAAGAAATTCATCCTTTTCTCTATTCTAAAGGGGTGACCTTCTATTCTGAGGCTGTAACCTCTGGTCCCAGACATACCACTATAGGAAACATTCTCTCCTCATCCCCTCTATCTAGGCCTTTCAATATTCAAAGGGTTTCAATGAGATGCCTACTCTTTCTTCTAAACTTCAGTAAGTACAAGCCTAGAGCCATCAAATGCTCCTCATACGAGGGGTGATTGATAAGTTTGTGGCCTAAGGTAGAAGGAGTCAATTTTAGAAAACCTAACACATTTATTTATCAACACAGTGCCCTACTACATTTACAAATTTAGTCGAGCGGTCGTGAAGCATACAGATCTTGGACCTCCAGAAAGTGTCCACAGCAAGGGTGATTGATAGGTTGGTGGCCTAAGGTAGAAGGAGATGAGTTATACAGCTCTCGTTACATGCACATGCAGGTCAACTCTGAGTGATCATGCAGAAAGTTTGAAGTTAATAACTCATCTCCTTCTACCTTAGGCCACGAACTTATCAATCACCCATCTCTGGAAACTTTCTGGAGGTCCAAGATCTGTATGCTTCACAACTGCTGGACTAAGTGTGTAAATATAGGAGGGGACTATATTGAAAAATAAATGTGCTAGGTTTTCTAAAATTGACTCCTTCTACCTTAGGCCACGAACTTATCAATCACCCTCATATGTTAACTCTTTCATTCCCGGAATCATTCTCATGCATTTCCTCTGAAACTTTTCTAATGTCAACACATACTGTATTTCCTTAGATAAGTGACTCAGAACTGCTCACAATATTCCAAGTGTGGTCTGGTGAATACCTTATAAAACTTCAGCATTGCATCCTTGCAATATTACATTTGCCTTCCTTACCACCATCTCAACTTGCAAGTTAACCTTCAAGGAATCCTGCATGAGAACTCCCAAGCCCCTTTGCACCTCTGATTTCAGAATTTTCTCCCCTTTAGATAATATTCTATGCCCTTATTCCTTCTACCAAAGTGAATGACCATACACTTTCTTTGCCCATTCTCCTAACCTGTCTAAATCCTTTTGTAGACTCCCTGCACGAAGGATTGTTGAGATTTTGCTGTGTTCAGGCAAAGGCTTCTTCATTTGCATTTGTTGTCAACCATTTCTGAAAAATGCTAAGTATTTCATCTTCTGCATTCCTTTTAGCTCTTTGCTTGGCCAAACTATTGTATTAAATTAGCCAACTAGGCCTTGTCTTTCACATTGCATGATTCCCTAACTCTGTTAAACCATTTGCTCACAAGTGTTCATTGAAATATTACTTCATCAATTCCCACACTTTCCACTAACTGGACTCAATTGATCCTTTAACTTTAGCTACAAAGCCCATGCAACTATTGACTTTTACATTTCAGTACCTCAGCTGATAAACCACTATTTTATACCTTTTGCTGGTTTACAGGACTAGCATCTCTGTAAGTCTATGGAGCAGGGACAGAGATTGGAGCTGCCAAGTTGCTCAGTTAGAGAGCTCACATGGATGCAATGGAGTCAATACACTCTATGTTACAATCCAACCCCATGATTCTATGAAAATATTCACTGTTTATCAAGATTTGCAGAGAATTACATAGAGTTTATAATTTCCTGTCTTTTTACATTCAGTAGCATTTCAATTGCTTTTCCATCTTTGATAAAATATTGAAACTATTTGTTCAATATGTATCGTGATTTGAGTTTTTTTTAAAAGATAAATATGTTTCCTTGGAAGTCATGGAATTAAAGAAGCATCCCTGAAGTAGTGTAAATATATCTTGAGCAATGAGCTGTAAATATCATACTGCCAAATGTACTCCAACTGAGCAAATACCAACTAATGCTAGCATACACATCCACTGATTCAACCGGCATCCAGAACAAGTTATTTTGCTTATATTCCAAATAGGCGATGATAACAAAGACATTTTGAAAATGCCGTGAAATACATTACCTTAACTCATTATGTCAATGTAAAGAAGGGGAAAAGAATTCGTTATTGACCAGCTATGAACAGATTCAATTAGCATTACAATTCTGCAGTAATGCAGCTGGATGAAAGGTGACACAAGTGTTTGGATAATGATACCCAATCAAGTCATCAACTTTGGAACCTTTGGCTATTGCCAGAGTTAAGGATGAACTTGAGATGTTCACACAACATTCCATGAGCAGCGGTCACAGAGTTCTCTTTTTGCTCCAGTAACATCATATCTCAATAGGTCAGTGTTTTTATTGGCTTCTCTTACACAGCATTTCCATTCATCCTTCAGAAAAAAAATTCTTCAGTACTCACAGAATATATAATCCCAGGTGCACACACTTGATTCAGATTAGAGAATTAACATTTTTTAAACAAGGGAAATGACACCTCACTCATAGAAAATAGAACATAGACCAGTCCAGCACAGGAACAGGCCCTTCGGCCCACAATGCTGTGCCAAACCAATTAAATTAGTCATCAAGTGGCCAACTAAACAAATCTCTTCTGCCTACACAATGTTCATGTCCCTCCATTTTCTTCATTTTCATGTGCCTATCTAAATGTCTCTGTGGTAAACTATATATATGTTGTAACTGGGTTACCTGTCTGGACACGCCCCTCTGCTGACTGCCCCTGTGGCTCCTCCCACAGATTCCTGTATAAAGGTGTTCGCCTTGCCCCTCTCCCTCAGTCCGGGGGCAGACACTCACCATGGAGATCGTATTGTACAGCGAATAAAAGCCTTTCAGTATTTTACCCAACCTCAGTCGTTTGGAGTTATTGAAGGTGCTTCAGTCTCTTAAACATCCCCAATGTTTCTGCCTCTACCACCACCTCAGGTAGGGCATTCCAGGCACCCACCACTCTCTGGGTGAAAAAAAAGCTGCCCTCACATCTGCTTTGAAAGTACCAACTCCTCTGAAACTACACTTTAAATGCATTCCTTCTGGTTTTAGATATTTCAACCCTGGGAAAAATACTGTCTGGGTACTCTATCTATGCCTTTCATAATCTTATAAACCTCTATCAGATACCTCCTCAGCTTCCACCACACCAGAGAAAACAACCTAAGTTTGTCCAACTTCTCATTATAGCACATGCCCTGTAACCCAGACAACATTCTGCACCCTCTCCAAAGCCTCGACATCCTTCCTATAATGAGGTGACCAGAACTGTATGCAATACTCCAGATGCGGCCTAATTGGAGTTTTATAAAGCTGCAACATTAACTTCCTGACTTTTGAAGTCAATGCTTCGACTAATAGTGGCAAGCATGCCATATGCTCTATCTACATTTGTAGCTACTTTCAGCCAGCTGTGAACCTGAAGCCCAAGATCCCTCTGCTCATCAATACTGTTAGGGGTCTTACCCTTAGCAGTGTACTGTCTCTTTACATTTGACCTACCACATTCAGCTGCATTAAACTCTATCTGCCTTATCTCTGCCCATATCTGCAACTGATCTATATCACTTTATATTTTTTGCCGGTCTTCTATGCTATCCACAACACAACCAATCTTTGTATCATCTGCAAACTTACGAACCCACCAATTGACATTTTCATCATGGTCATTTATATACATCACAAACAGCAAAGATCCCAGTACAGTTCCGTGCAGAACAACACTAATCACAGACTTCCAGCTGGAATAAGGCCAATACCCTCCATCTTCTGTTTGTAAGCCAGTTCTGGACCCTGTGCATCTTAATCTTCTGAATGAGCCTCCCATGAGGGACCTTGTCAAACGCCTTACTAAAATTCATGTAGACAACATCCGCAGCTCTACCTTCATCAATCATTCTCGTCACCTTGTCAAAAAACTCAATCAAGTTAGTAAGTCACAACTTGCCCAGTGCAAAGCCATGCTGGCTTTCCCTAATTGGGCTATGGTTTTCTAAATGCACACAAATCCTATCCCTAAGAATTCTCTCCAGTAGCTTCCTTACCACTGACGTGAGGCTCACCTGTCTACAATAACACCAGAAAATTATCTGAATTTGACCTAGAACACTGGACTTTATGTTTACAATGACATTATTTGTGAAAATTGGAGTTACTTTGCTCAGTTGCTCATAACTTTGAATATTTCTTTCTATCATTATAAAACCACTCACAGACTAAAGCTACACTGAAAAATTTCCAGTGGTAAGTGTTAATACTTTGCAGTAAAAATAAAAGCAGTTATCCAAAAATGCATTTCATTGCTAAAATGATTTAATGGCTATTTAAAAAAATGTAAGTTTGAAGTAACCTTTTTAAAGTAGCACTTATGAGGAAAAACTCATCAGATTAAAACATTGTGTTTGATGGATTGCTACTTGACAACACTTTGGAAGCAAGTGCACACACAAGGTGCTTTCATTGTAGTATACCATGAATCTGTGCTGTGGGATTCATTAAACCCTATCCTGTCTGCTAATTAAGTCCCTGGAGCTAGAGTGCCTCCACAGTTAGCTAAAGATGTGACCAAAATCTGACACACAGTGATATGTGCTATTTTTGGTTCATGAATGTTCACTGGTTCTGAGAGCCATGTACAAACTATGGGCAATTCTTACTTACATATAGGGTTTAACTCTTAGCTGGCCAGACACCAAAGAAAGGAAGAAAATGACTGACTGACTACGTTCAGCTGTGCTGGGGGGGGGGGGGGGCCCAAGGGCAACATAAAGTCAAAGCTTCACAGCAATGAATTTCCTCCCTTTGCCTAATACCTAAAAACAAAAATGAAGGAAGAGAGGATGGTGACACAATATTCCACATTTCCTCGCCATTATTTAATGCCTGCACACACAGACTTGGCTATTTAGTGAAGTGGTGCAACAGGGGTTATTTCAGGTCCTCATGCTCATTACCAGCTGATAGCAGAATTTGGGAAGACAAGCCAGGAGGTAGATCAGTGGACCCCAAGAAGGCCCGGCAGCAAGCTGAGAGGATTCATCAGGTATAGGATTTGGGGTTCTGTCTGCTTTCTCAAATAGGCACAACAGGACTACTGGGTGAGTAGGGGTGTTCTGCTAACCTTTATCCCTCCAACTCGCATCAATTACCTGCCTTTTGGATCTTGCTGAGTGCAATGTGGCTGCTTCAATTAATCAGAATGGGTACTAAAGTCCTTTTAAATAAGATGTTATGTAAATGCAAGTTATTTATTTTCTCTTCGATAAATGAATTTTGGGGCTTCTGAAACAAAAGCTCCAAATCACCACTGCTAGAAGCATTGACTTGTGCATGATTTTGCTTTAACTGGGCTGTTCAATGGACTATATCAATAACTGGTGCAGGTTCTTAATGATACTTGAGTCGCTGTGTGTTATCCTGTAAACTTCACAAACTTTCATTAAATAAATCCGTTTGATCATCCACTACACAGCACTGCTGTAATGTAGACCCAAGAGACTGCAGATGCTGGAATTTGGAGCCACACCCAAAACACTGGAGAAACGCAAAGGGTCAAGCAGCATCTATGGAGGGAAATAAGAAATTGACATTTCAGGTGGAGACCTTCCAACTGAACTGGGTCTCTCACAAAAGTTCTCATTATACTTAATTGTTGTTTGGATGATTAAACCCAAAAGACAGGAAGTGGGTTCAGGCTGAATGTGTCCATATCAACTGTCAGAGAACCAAGGTCCAAATAGCCTCTGTTTGAGTTGTAAAATACCTTAATTCCAAAACTTTTATTTGGTCAGATCTAAGGAGGCACAGAAATTAGAACGCTCCTCCTTGCCCCTGACATTTTTTGCTTCATGCTAGTAGTCCTTTCATTCTACTCCTCCCTTCACCTAATCCTAGAATCTGTCTCAACACGAGCTCTCCGTACATAGTTTGGGCCATCTATTTCTCTCTGTAATTAGAGTGACAGTAGAGTTACTGTTTGGTACTTTTAGATCGTTTTTTTTGTCCAGTTGCAGCAACCAGAACAACCAGATAGAGTGGACATGGAGAGGATGTTTTCAATAGTACCAGAATCTAGGATAGTCTCAGAATAGAAGGGTATCCCTTTAAAACAGAGAAGAGGAGGAACTTCTTCAGCCAGAGGGTGGTGAAGCAGCGTAATTTATTGCTGAAGATGGCAATGGAGGCCAAATCTCTCGGTATATTTAAAGCAGAGGTTGATAGGTTCTTGAGTCGTTAAGGGGAGAAGGCAGGAGAATGAGATTATGAGGGAAAATAAATCAATCATATCAAATGACGGAGCACACTCAATTGGCCAAATGGCCTAATTCTGCTCCTACACCTTATGATCTATGACTAGATTTCATCTCTCCTTATGAATAAATCATAAGATTCCAAGACAGACTCTTTCTTTTTTACTTCATGTTATGCTCTGTAGTTTATTATTCCAGATATTTTACTTGCATTCCGGCTCTCAAGGTGGCCCTTAAGGCAAACACTCGTTCCTCACTAATGGAGTCAGTCACGACACTGGCTGAAACCACAGCATCATTCTCATTGTAATGGAGATCAACGACAATATTTCACCATTTATTTACCTATATTAACCTTGCACAGTGATTCCCTAAATCTAATCCCTAGCAAGTTCAATTATAAAAACCTTACTTTCGGTTTGCATTATTGGGATGTGCATTCTTAAATCGTCTGGAATAATGAAGCTGCTGATCAGATCTTTATCCAAGAGATGCCTCTGTAAAGAATGACTTAATTCTTTCCTTATTAATCTCTAGCAGAAGTAACAGAAATGAAGCTACTTTATATTGAAAAAATATAACACTTATTGCCTATTTGTACACTGTGAAAATCACAGTTCTAACTTTGTCTTGCTTTGTCCCAGCTAAACCAAACCATATTCACAGAGATCACTTATCTCTGTGTTTTGCTGTTCTCTTCTCATTTTATATCAAAGATTGCTCAACTGTGCATGTGACATAATTTAATAAAAAATAATTTAGCTTGTAATAAGCCAAAATTCAAACTAGGCTTTTCTGCTTGTTAAAGAATAATCCATATTAATGTGAACATACTGTGCTGCAGTTCTTAGGATATTTTTCCCTCTCCATGGATGCTGCCAGACATGTGGACTATTTCTAACTGCATTTTTCTAAGTGGAGTAACATAAAGTGAAACAGAAAGCACTTCTAGTTGCATTTTATGTTTGTACATTTAGAAAAATGCTATATTTGGCATAATATATACATATTTGCTGAACCATCCATTGCAAAGATCTATTTCGTAATTTAAAACTTTTTGACATTCTTACCTCTTCTCTCATTTCTTTATTCTCCCCTGGATTGTCTTTATCAGGGACCTCTAGTTCCTCAGCGTATTTCCTAAACTGGCAGAGTCTTGCACTCACATTGGTAGCATTGCATCTCTGCTCCCCACTGACACCTTGCCTTCTCTTTCTCATAAAATATCCCGCATCGTGTGACATCTCTGTGGAATTATCTTCAGACGAAGAAGGTTCACAAAACACATCTGATGCTTCGTAGATGTAGAGTTCGGTGTTTTTATGGGGTGTGGATTCAGCTTGATGTACATAGTCAGAAAATACAATAACACTTGATCCAAGATTCTTGACTTTTAGCTCAGATGGTGAATTTGCTGAACTGCATGTATTTTTATACATGGAGGAAACAGAAGGCATCTTCCAAACTGAAGCAGAATCTGGTTCCACGATATTACTTTTTGAAGTCCATTCTGTGGGATACAGCAATATTTCTTGCTGCCGACGTCCATTGGGTTCAATGTTCTGACTGGCACGTTCAGACTCCCTGTACAATTCCGATGGCCTCTTGATACAGCAGAGTGGTGATGAAGTGTTGTCCTGATCTCCCTTAGTATCAATGATCTGAGTTTTGTTAATGTTATCTTGCTTGCACCCAATGAAAAACTCTTCTCCTGAGGTATATGTTGCTGACTCCAAACACATGACCACTACAGAAATGGGAACTTTCTGATGATCTGAACTGTGTATTGATTCCATTCCAGTTTCTTTAGTAGAAGTGTCCTCCAGTGTGCAGGAACCAGGAGCAGTGCTGCATTTTATATCAAACCAAATCTTTGATACCCGAGTTTTCCGATATATTGCAGATCTTGTTGACGTACAAACCTTTAAAAGTCAAAGGTCTTAACTTTTGCCCAGATGCCACTACATCAGCGACATACCTACATAAGAAGAGTTTTTAAAATAAAAGATTAATTTCACTTCAGCACTCAGAACTGAGTTCACTTCTAATCTCTGGCGAAAGTCAATCACTTACTCATTATAAAGCTAAACTAAAACAGAATTACTTAGAATTGGCGTGACTGCTGGGAAGACTTTTATGTCATGTGTTGAGTAATCAATGGCATTAGATTAAGTTTACACAACTGGGCGAAGAGCACTTATCAAAGGCTTGCTAAAACAGAAGATTGTAATTTAAAATTTGAAAGAATTCTTCTACACCTCATAAAAATATTTGCATTATGAATGAACTCAAATTTTATGGTATGTATCTGACCAATCAACCAGTAATCAACTAAACAAACCGATGCTCCAAAATGTTACCAACCACTGATTATTATTGCAGGATACTCCCCGAGGTCAGGTGATCCACCACCATGGATTATTTCAATAATTTACATATACTGTATTCTGTTCCTTTAGACTGATTTTCACTAAAAATACAAGACCAAATTCCTTTTTACCAAAATAGACCAGATGCATATTATATAACCCCACCAATTTTCATTTCCAAATTCTGGATAAGTGTTTACCTTCTCAGCCGATTTTGGATGAAATACCAGGATCCCAGTATGGAGCAGCTCATGGCAGAAGTCTTGCCCACAGTGACAGTGGTGGCTTTGTACCTGACTGTATTCTCCTGCTGAGTCACCATCAGTGATCACCTTCAGAACCACCACATAGAAATCCCAAAGAAATTTCATGCATTCTATTGTATTTTAATAGAACATGCCCTTGTGAGAGATTAATTATGATTCACACTGACAGCTAAAGGGCTGGATAAATGATCTACGAGGATCAGACAAGAATAGTTCAGACAACCAACTTTTGTATTACACTTACATATTTTTTATAAGGACACTTTTGTTGTTTTTCCTGACATATTGTGACTCAACGTGAATGGGAAACCATATTAAATGGAACACAGAACATAGGATAGTTCAGCACTGGACAGGCTATTCAGCTCACGATGCCAATTTACACTAAATGACCTCCTCCTGTGTATCATCCATATCCTTCTATTCTCTATGTATTCATGTGTCTTTCGCAACTCCACAAAACTGCCTGATGCCGCTCCTACGTTGGTGACCTATTCTAGGCACCTACCACTTTTGGCATAAAAACTTAGACCCTCATGTCACCTTTAAGCCACCCCCCTCTGCTCTGAAAAGCATGTCCTGGGAGAACAACCCAAGTTTATCCAACCTTTCCTTGTTGCCCATACTCTCTGACTCAGGCAGCATATTGGTAAACCTCTTCTGCAACCTTGCACAGTCTCCATTTCATTCCTATACTGGGACAACCAGAACTGCACACAGTAGAATAAAGTTGTATGCAACTGGTTCAAGACTTCCTTACACTTATACTCAACACTCCTCAATGAAGGTAAGCATGCCATACACATTCATCCACATGCTATTTATCCACTTGCAATGCCAATTTCAGTCTATAATGGGCCTCAAAGTCCTTCTTCACCACAATGCATTACCTTTAACTGTATACATGCTCCTTTCATTAGGCCAATATTACAGAGAGGAGTTCAGGCTTTGGCTCATAGAGGCTTCGGGGAGGAGAGGCAGAGGCTGTAGGTGGATTTTTCATTTTTTTTCCCTTCTTTCTTTCTTATTGCACAGTTAGAGCAGTGGGAATGCCAAGCAGCATAGTGGAATGCTCCTCTTGTGGGTTGTGGGAAACCTCCAGTTTCCCTGAGGACTGCAACTGCAAGAAGTGCATCCAGCTGCAGCTTCTTACAGACCGTGTTAATGAGTTGCAGTTGGAGTTGGATGAGCTCCAGATCATTCAGGAGGCTGAAGGGTTGATTGACAGGACATACACAAAGGTAGTTACAGTCAAGCAAGGTAAATGGGTGACCATCAGAGGTGGGGGGTGGATAGGTGAGTATCCTTGTGACTGTTACCCTCAGTTACAGGTATACCACTTTGGACACTTTTGGAGGGGATGATCTAACAGAGGAAAGCCACAGCTGTCAGGTGTCTGACACAGAGTCTGGCTCTGTGGCTCAAAAGAGAAGCGGGAAGAAGAGACGAGCTGTAGTGATAGGGGATTCCATAGTTTGGGGAACACACAGGATGTTTTGTGGATGAGAACAAGATTCCCAAATGGGATGTTGCCTCCTGGGTGCTAGGGTCAGGCACCTCAAATCGAACCACCTGGTACCAATGACGTGAGTAGGAAGGGTGACAAGATTCTGCAATATGAGGTCAGTGAGCTAGGTGCTGCGTTAAAGGACAGGGTCTCTCAGGTTGTAATCTCAGGATTAATTCCTGTGCCATGTGGTAGTGGGGCCAGAAATTGGAAGATAATACAATTTTACACATGGCTAAGGAGATGAGAGGGCTTCCGATATCCTAGCATTGAAATAAGCACAGTTCAGCCCATCAGTCCCATCATGTTTATTAGCTTGTCCTTCCTTTCAGTCTTACTTGTTTTACCATCTTTCTTGATCTCATCGTACCATCAGCTGCCCTACTGCTGTAGTTCCTTTCTCAGCCATTTTAGTTTAAACCATCCTGAGTCGTAGACATAGTAGCAAACCTCCTGGCAAGGGTATTGGCTCCCCTTCAGTTTAGATACCAAACAAACCGTCTTGTTTGTACTGATTCCACCCACCCTGGAAGAGAGTCCAATGATCTGTAAATCTGAAGCCCTCCTTCATGCAGCAACTCTTTAACTACATAGGTATACACAGAGCGTTGTCACAGGAAAGCTGCATCCATCATCAAGGACCCCCAACTCTCAGGCCATGCCTGTTTCTCACTGCTGCCATCAGGAAGAAGCTACAGGACCCTCAGAACCCACACCTCCAGGTTCAGGAACAGTTATTACCCCTCAACTATTGTCTTTGAACCACTGGGGATAACTTCACTTGCCTCACCACTGGACTGTTCTCACAAACTTCACACTTTTCAGGACTCTTCATCTCATGTTGGTGATATTTATTGCTTGCTTGCTTGCTTGCTTATTTATTTATTTATTTATTTATTTATTGTATTTACACAGTTTGTTGCCCTTTTCATGCTGGTTGTTCGCCCTGTTGGGTGTGGTCTTTCATTGATTTGGTTATGGTTATTGGATTTATTGAGTATGCCTACATGAATACAAGTATCAGAGTTGTATATGGTGATCTATGTGTACTTTGATAATAAATTTACTTTGAACTTTGAAATTTAAACATATTGAACTGCTCTATGTATCTATTTCTTAAGTCATAAGCACCATTAATAAAAATATATCCTCCCTAATACTCATTTCCTATTATTGGGAAAGAATGCATTACAAGAGGTGATTTGAAAGGGATACTGTATGTCTCATAAATGTATAACATAAGGTATAATGGAAACTCTTCATCTGGAGTGTACTGTACTTATGTTGAGCTAAAGAGTTCAAACTTCATATTCATGAATTTGGCTCGAAGGGCCAAATGGCCTACTCCTGCACCTATTATGTATGTTTCTATGTTTCTGGGCCTGATGAGCAAGGTTCGATATAATTATATTTCAGAATCACAACTGAATAAGGGGAATCTGTGTGAGCAGGCCAGGTTTGGAAACAGCAGAAAAATAAATCTGCAAAATTAGATATGCACTGGGAATGGGCCAGCTGCAGGAATTGAGCTGAGTGGGTCAGGCTGCAATCAAGATGTCCTTAGGGAAGGTAGGCTCTCAATTTAAATATTTCTAATCTTTCGGTAAAAAGAGTGATCTAGATAGTGGTTTTGGAATTCAATTCTAGGTTCATAGGTTTCTTAACCTTTCTGGAATTCACCCATAAAGCTTGGTGGGAGCATAGAGGCAGTTCTTGTTGAAACAATGGGCATTGTTCATGCAGTAATATTGAGATGTTTGGAGTGGAAATATAGTTGTGCCCCATCAGCTAGTTAAAACAGCCCAGGGGTACTATAGCCAAAGTCAACTTTCCTCAAGAAAGGCCGTCAAGGAAGCCCGTCAAGGAAGCCAATGATACCAGAAAATGTGTTTCGGGAGGCTTTCCTCTGCCAGCTAAAAAAAACCAGAAACCACATAGGATGGAGGTGAATGTACCAGATGGCGTACACCCCTGGGTTCCGAAAGAGGTGGCTGAAGAAATTGTGGAGGGATTAGTAATGATCTTTTAAGAATCACTAGATCCTGGAAGACTGGAAAATTGCACTCTACAGGAAGGGAGAGAGGCAGAAGAAAGGAAATTATGGGCCAGTTAGTCTGACCTCAGTGGTTGGGAAGATGTTGCAGTTGATTGTTGAAGATGTGGTTTCAGAGTACTTGGAGGCACATGATAAAATCGGGCAGAGTCAGCATGGTTTCCTCAAGGGAAAATCTTGCTTCACAAATCTGTTGGAATTCTTTGAGGAAATAACAAGCAGGATAGACAAAGGAGAATTGATTGATGTTGTGTACTTGGATTTTCAGAAGGCTTTTGACAAGATGCCACACATGAGGCTGCTTAACCTCATGAGGAAGATAAAGAATGGTAGGGTGAAGGAACTATGGGTGACAAGTGAGGTGGAGAATCTAGTCAGGTGGAAGAAAGCAGCATATGTGAGGTTTAAGGACCAAGGATCAGATGCGTCTATTGAGGAATATAGGGAAGTAAGAAAGGAGCTTAAGAAGGGGCTTAGGAGAGCAAGAAGGGGGCATGAAAAGGCCTTGGCAAGTAGGGTAAAGGAAAACCCCAAGGCATTCTTCAATTATGTGAAGAAAAAAAGGATGACAGGAGTGAAGATAGGACCGATTAGAGATGAAGATGGGAAGATGTGCCTGGAGGCTGTGGAAATGAGCGAGGTCCTCAATGAATACTTCTCTTCGGTATTCACCAATGAGAGGGAACTTGATGACGATGAGGACAATATGAGTGAGGTTGATGTTCTGGAGCATGTTGATATTAAGGGAGAGGAGGTGTTGGAGTTGTTATGGATAAGTCCTCGGGGCCTGACCGGAGTATTCCCCAGGTTGCTCCATGAGACAAGGGAAGAGATTGCTGAGCCTCTGGCTAGGATCTTTATATCCTTGTTGTCCATGGGAATGGTACTGGAGGATTGGAGGGAGGCAAATGTTGCCCCCTTGTTCAGAAAAGGTAGTAGGGATAGTCCGGGTAATTATAGATCAGTGAGCCTTACGTCTGTGGTGGGAAAGCTGTTGGAAAAGACTCTTAGAGATAGGATCTATGGGCTTTTAGAGAATCATGGTCTGATCAGGGACAGTCAGCATGGCTTTGTGAAGGGCAGATCATGTCTAACAAGCCTGATAGAGTTCTTTGAGGCATGTTGATGAGGGTAGTGCAGTGGATATGATCTACATGGATTTCAGTAAGGCATTTGACAAGGTTCCACATGGTAGGCTTATTCAGAAAGTCAGAAGGCATGGGATCCAGGGAAGTTTGGCCAGGTGGATTCGGAATTGGCTTGCCTGCAGAAGGCAGAGGATGGTGGTGGAGGGAATACGTTGAGATTGGAGGATTGTGACTAGTGGTGTCCCACAAGGATCTGTTCTGGGACCTCTACTTTTCGTGATTTTTATTAATGACCTGGATGTGGGGGTAGAAGGGTGGGTTGGCAAGTTTGCAGACCACACAAAGGTTGGTGGTGTTGTGGATCGTGTAGAGGATTGTTGAAGATTGCAGAGAGACATTGATAAGATGTAGAAGTGGATTGAGAAGTGGCAGATGGAGTTCAACCCGGGGAAGTGTGAGGTGGTACACTTTGGAAGGAGAAACTCCAAGGCAGAGTACAAAGTAAACGACAGGATACTTGGTAGTGTGGAGGAGCAGAGGGATCTGGGGGTACATGTCCACAGATCACTGAAAGTTGCCTCACAGGTAGATAGGGTAGTTAAGAATGCTTATGGAGTGTTAGCTTTCATAAGTCGAAGGACAGAGTTTAAGAGTCACAGGGTAATGATGCAGCTCTATAAAACTCTGATTAGGCCACTCTTGGAGTACTGTGTCCAGTTCTAGTCGCCTCACTATAGGAAGGATGTGGAAGCATTGGAAAGGGTACAGAGGAGATTTACCAGGATGCTGCCTGCTTTAGAGACTGTGCATTATGATCAGAGATTAAGGGAGCTAGGGCTTTACTCTTTGGAGAAAAGGAGGATGAGAGGAGACATGATAGAGGTATACAAGATATTAAGAGGAATAGATAGAGTGGACAGCCAGTGCCTCTTCCCCAGGGCACCACTGCTCAGTACAAGAGGATATGGCTTTAAGGTAAGGGGTGGGAAGTTCAAGGGGGATATCAGCGGAAGGTTTTTTACTCAGCGAGTGGTTGGTGCGTGGAATGCACTGCCTGAGTCAGTGGTGGAGGCAGATACACTAGTGAAGTTTAAGAGACTACTAGACAGGTATATGGAGGAATTTAAGGTGGGGGGTTATATGGGAGGCAGGGTTTAAGGGTCGGCACAACATTGTGGGCTGAAGGGCCTGTACTGTGCTGTACTATTCTATGTTCTATGTTTAACAAGCTATGGACCCATGGTGTTACAGGAAAGATTCCAGCATAGAGAAAGCAGTGGTTGAATGGCAGAAGCAACAAGTGGGAATAAAGGGAGCCTTTTCTGGCTGGCTGCCAGTGACTGGCAGTGTTCCACAAGGGTCTGTGTTGGGACCGATTCTTTTTACGTTATATGTCAATGATTTGGATGATGGAATTAATGGCTTTGTTGCAAAGTTTGCAGATGATATGAAGATAGGTGGAGGGGCAGGTAGTTTTGAGGAAATAAAGCAGCCACAGAAGGACTTAGACAGATGAGAAGAATGGGCAAAGAAATGGAAGGTGGAAGACAGTATAAGGAAGTGTATGGTCATGTACTTTGGTAGAAGAAAGGAAAGGGTTGACTGTTCTCTAACTGGAGAAAAAAATACAAAAAACTGAGGTGCAAAGGACTTGGGAGTCCTTGTGTAGGATTCCCTGAAGGTTAATTTGTAGGTTGAATCAGTGCTGAGAAAGACAAATGCGATGTTGACATTTATTTCAAGAGGACTAGAATATAAAAGCAAGGATGTAATGATGAGACTTTATAAAGCACTGGTAAAGCCTCATTTAGAGTATTATGAGCAGTTTTGGGCCCCTTATCTTAGAAAGGATGTGCTGAATCTGGAGAGGGTTCAAAGAAGTTTCACAAAAATGATACCAGGATTAAATGGCTTGTCATATAAAGACCATTTGATGGCTCTGGACCTGTATTCACTGGAATTCAGAAAATAAGGGGTAACCTAATGGAAACCTATCGAGTGGGGTTCCAGTGATGTCATCGTCCAGAATGACAGCTTAAATCAACAGCTCGTCCAGAAAAACACATATATTGCCCCGTTAATCCATCAAACATAAGACCTTTCAAAGATATCTGAATTGATAAGGGCGGCAAGAATGGGGAAAAAGAATGGAGATAAAAAAAAGCATCACTGCGGAGCCTATGGATGAGAGAGGTGCAATGCCTGGCTCTCCTACCCGAACGCGTGGTGGCAAGGCTGACGATGGGCCTCGTTCAGGTGAAGCAGCAAATACGATAAAAATTCTGGAAGAGATACGGGGATTCCAAAAAAATATAAAACAGCAACTCAATGATATCAAATCAGAGCTCGCCAACGTCAATCAAAAAATAGCGGTGGCAGAGATGCGAATTGAGAAGGTAGAAAATCGTGTGCAAAATGTGGAATGGATACTAAGTAAAACGATAAAAATATTAAATCAACAGGAAAGTAAACTGATTGACCAGGAGGGAAGATCACGATGGAAAAATATCAGGATAGACAATGTTCCCGAAGGAGCAGAGGGTTTGTCTATGATGGAGTTTGTAGGAAAGTTGCTGCAGGATACGCTAGAGATTCCCTAGCTTGAAATTGAGAGGCCGCATCGTGCACTCGTTCCGAGGCCTAGTGGAGACAGAGAAGATAAGCCACGCTCAATAGTAATTGGATTCCTTCGATACAATACCAAGGTGGAGATTCTACGAAGGGCCTGGAGTAAGAAGAGTGTGTTTTTGGATGGGAAGTTAATATATTTCGATCAAGATCACCCCCCCGGTGGTCCTGCAGAAACGTAAGGAATACCATGCAGTAACGCAAATATTAAAGCAGGGAAAAATTAGATTCCAAACTCCATACCCTGCTAAACTGCGGGTGTTTTATGAAGATGGTGTACAACTGTATCAGACAGTGGAAGAGGCGACTACAGACATGAGGAACAGAGGGCTGCCCGTCAGCGTGATCAAACCGAGGGAAAGCCTGGCTGGGCAGTTATCCCGATCTGCTTGGGAAATAGTAAGAGAACCGAGAAAGCAGGGGATGGGAGGAGGGCGAGGAAATATCAGGAAGAGACTGTGAGTTTTCTGAAGACAGCCCTCACCCCCTCCAGAAGAGCCATAAGGTTTGGCTAACTTTAAAAGTGTTGATTAGATAAACAGAAGCAAAAATAGATGGTGCTATACCTATTTCAAGAAAACTTATTATAATGTGGATTTTATATTACTCAATATTTTAAATTCATTCATTCACTCCTTTTCCCCCACCTAAATGAGAATATATATATGGGAGTACACAAGGAAATCTTTTCTGTGTAATGGACATGTTCACTTACTTTTATGGGTACTGTCATGGGGGCCCCCGACTCACAGGGAGGAGGGGCTATCCTCCACGGCTGGACATTTCCTCTAGCTCAACCCAGGGTCATCTACTAGAGACCTCAGCCTTGCAATCACACCTTCGTTGCCTTTTTAAAAATTATTCACATTTCTTGGTACTTATTTGCTCAGGGAGTAGATCGATTAAATTTAATTCTGCTAATTTCAATGATATATTGACAGATAAATACACATGGCTAAGGACAAAGTAAAACTCATTTCTTTTAATGTCAATGGGCTGTTAAATCCAATCAAATGCAGTAAAATTCTATCCAAAATGAAAAAAAAGAACAAGCCCATGTAGAGTATTTACAGGAAACTCACTTAAGTGATAATGAGCATGGAAAACTAAAGAGAATGGGCTTCATTAATTTGTTTTTCTCCTCATATAAAATCAGGACATAGGAGAGGAGTTGCTATTCTTACCTTAAGCAAGGTAAATTTTGAAAAAGTATTCAAAATGGGAGAGAAGGTGGGCAGATATATGCTGGTAACGGGGAATATAGATGGAGATTCGGTTACTCTATTGAATATATACGCACCCCCAGCAAGTGATATTAGTTTCTTTCAGAAAATTACTAATATTATGGTAACAGAAACAGAAGGTCTCCTGATATGTGGGGGAGACTTAAATTTAAAATTACAACTAAAGTTAGACTCTTCCAATAGAAAAACCTATGAAACAAAATCCTTACATAAGAGAGTTAATACACTTTTTGAGGATGTCCATTTAATTGATATATGGAGGGACCTTTTCCCCAACAGAAGGGATTACACTCATTATTCTGCCCCCCCCATTCTATAGATACAAGAATAGACTATTTCATAACATTTGGAAGAGACAAAGACAAAATAGTCACCTGTGGAATTGGGACATAACATGTAAGTGACCATGCACCTATATATTTATCTGTTGATTTTGACCTACAACCAAAGAATACTATTTGGAAGCTAAATTCAAGTCTACTCAATGATCCCTACTTTAAGGAACAAATCAAAAAAGAAATTGGTCTTTACTTAGAATTCAATGATAATGGAGAGGTTTCACCTCCCATTCTATGGGATACTCTGAAGGCTGTCTTAAGAGGGAACATCATAGCGATATCTTCATATAAGAAAAAAATAAGGAATAAAGCATTAGAGGAATTACAAAATAGGCTGAAGGAACTAGAAAAAAAAACACAAATTGAATTTGGCACGGGATGCATTAGAGGAAATTTTAAAAATTAGCAATGAAATTAATAGTTTGGCTATGCAAGAAATAAGGAAAAATTTAATGCTTCTGAAACAGAGACATTATGAAAGTGGATCTAAGTCTATGAAAATACTGGCGTGGAAACTGAAGGAAAAGATAGCAAAAAATACAATTCATAGAATTAGGGATCCAAGAACAAAAATGATAAAAAAAATAAGCTAAATGAAATTCAAGAAGCTTTAAAAGTGTTTTACAAAACTCTATATTCCAAAGTTCCAGGGGGAAGCATAACCCAAATTGATACTTTCTTAGAGTTATCCACTTTAAGTGAAGAACAAAATAGAACGATGACTGCTGAAGTTGAACTGCAATTAAATTTAGCAAGTCACCAGATTCAGATGGGTATACGGCAGAGTGGTGTAAAGAATTTAAAAATGAGTTAATTCCTGTCTTACTCCCCACACTGAACTGGGCTCTAAAAAAGGCACAAATGCCACCCAGCTGGAAGGAAGCGATAATCTCAACTATACTGAAAGAAGGCAAGGATAAAATGGAATGTGGGTCATTTAGACCAATATCTGTTCTTAATGTAGATTATAGATTAGAAGAGTTTCTACCCATACTGATACATAAGGATCAGACAGGTTTTATACAACAATGCCAAACACAAGGCAATATATGAAGGACACTTCACATTATGGATCATATACAAAAAATAAAATCGAAGCAATAATGATAAGCATGGACACTGAAAAGGCATTTGATTCGGTTAATTGGAATTTTCTTCAGAGTTTTACATAGATTTGGTTTCTATGACACAATTATTAAAACTATACAGGCACTATATGACAACCCTACTGCTAGGATTAAAATCAATGGATATTTACCAAATAGCTTTACCCTAGAAAGAGGCACAGGACAGGGTTGTGCATGGTCACCGCTACTCTTCGCATTATATCTGGAACCATTAGCTCAATACATCAGACAAAATGAAGATATCAGGGGACTTACTATTAAAGGGACAGAGCATAAATTGACCTGTTATGCAGACGACATTTTGATCTATCTAGGGCAACCAACATACTCTTTACCTAAATTGATGCAATCCTTTGAACAATATGGTCAATTATCAGGATACAAGATCAACATAGATAAAACCCAATCACTTTCATATAACTATAGCCCACCAAGAGAAATTGGAAGTAGATATCCTTGGGCATGGCAAAGACAGTCTTTCAAATATTTGGGCATCATTATGTCAAAAGATTTGGCAAAATTATCAGAATTCAATTATCAGCCCATATATAAAAAATTAAAGAAGATATAACAAGATGGAACCCAATTCCTTTTTTTAGTCTCAGTTCAAGGATTGAATCTATTAAAATGAATATATTGCCCAGACTATTATATCTCTTTCGGACCCTACCAGTAGACATTAATCAGAATCAATTCAATGAATGGAACAAAATGTTATCAAGATATATATGGCAAGGTAAAAGGCCTAGAGTTCATCCCAAAACTTTGCAATTAGCCAAGGAAAAGGGGGATGGGGCCTACCTTCTCTTAGAGATTATTATTTTGCAGCACAGTTGAGAGCTGTGATATGTTGGTGCAACCCATCATATGACGCTTAATGGAAAAACATGGAGGAGGGGATACATCCCCATACAGGCAATTTTGGCTGATAACAACCTACAAAGGTACATAAATACTTTTGATAATCCATGAGTGAAATGGACTCTTAAAATATGGAAAACTATTATAAAAAGAATATAAACTAGAGGGAGATATTGCAATTCTTAAATGGTATGCATATGACTTGGATTTTATGCCGAATATACTGGATGCTAGATTTAAGGACTGGACAGCTAAAGGAATAACAGTTCTTTGTAATATAATGAAAGAAGGAACACTGTTCAGTTTTGAAATGCTTAAAGAGAAACACTTATTTGTAAAACAAGATTTTATTCAGTATCTACAGATGCGACAGTATGTTAATAGGAGGGTTAAAAATATAACCAAGGCAAGTACATGTTTGATAGAGCTATTTAGAAAAGCATATATTTCAGATAATGGTAGTAGAATCATTTCAAGCGTGTGTAAGGGTTTGTCAAATCTTAAAACACATTCAACTTCATACATTAAAACAAAATGGGAGAAGGAAGGAGGGATAATTATATCTGAAGAAGAATGGACAATAATATGGAGGTATCAGTGGAAGTGTACCAGTTCACAGAAATGGAGGGAGTTTGGATGGAAAAACTTGATAAGATATTTTATTACACCCTCTCAGAAATCCCATTATGATAGTAACCTCCCTGTTTGCTGGAAAAATTGTGGAAATCAAAATACAAACCATTATCATATTTTCTGGGATCGCCCCGTTATCAAAGACTGTTGGTGTGGGATACACAATGCCCTACAAGACATTTTTAAATGGGAAATACCCTTAGGAGGTAAGACCATATATTTTGGGTATGTACCTCAAGAATGGTTGAAAAGAGATAAATATTTAATGAATGTACTGCTGGCAGCTGGTAAAAAGACTCTTATCAGGAAATGTTTATCACAGGAGAGCCCAACTTTAAACGCGTGGAAGGAAATTACAAAGGACATTTACAAAATGGAGAAGATAACAGCATCTGTTAATCGTAAGTTGGAACAATTCGATTCATACTGGGAAAATGGTTCAACTACATAACACCTCATAGGCCTGATTTTATTCTCATAAATCAATGAATATGTTGTAAAAAAAAGATCACTCCCTACGTACACAGTTTTCTCCTTTTGCTTGTTCTTTCTTTCCTCCCTTTTCTATAGGTATATACCTCAGATAAATATTATGTGGAGATTCGCGGCAAATATGATTATATGATATATATATTATCTTCAGGGCCTTCCTGAAGATAAATCCAAGGAAGGCTACGGGCCCAGATGGCATCCCGGGATGGGTTCTCCGGGCCTGTGCAAGCGAGCTAGCTGGAGTGTTTGCTGACATCTTCAACTGCTCCTCGTTTCAGTCTAAGATCACCTTGTGTTTTAAGAAGGCAACGATAATCCCGGTGCTGAAGAAGAGCAAGGCGGCATGCCTGAATGACTATCGACCTGTGGCTCTGACATCAATTGCTATGAAGTGCTTCGAGCGATTGCTTATGGCACACATCAGCCACAGCCTACCAGTCAACCGCGACGCTTTGCAATTCGCCTACTGGAGCAACAGGTCAACAGCAGATGCCATCCCTCTGGCCCTACATTCCTCCTTAGAACACCTGGAGAATAAAGACACATATGTAAGGCTCCTTTTCATCGACTACAGCTCTGCCCTTAATACCATCATTCCAAATAAACTGATTCCTAAGCTCCAGGACCTGGACCTTAGCACTCAGATCTGCAGCTGGATCTTCAACTTACTCACAGACAGGACCCAGGCTGTAAAAGTAGGGGACAAGCTCTCCTCTACAATCACTCTGAGCACCGGTGCCCCACAAGGCTGTGTACTCAGCCCCCTGCTGTAATTGCTGTACACCCATGATTGTGTAGCAAGTTTCCATCGAACTCAATATGTAAGTTTGCTGATGACACAACAATTGTAGGCCGTATCTCGGGTAATGATGAGTTTGAGTACAGAGAGGAAATTAAGAACCTGGTGGCATGGTGCGAAGACAATAACCTATTCCTCAACGTCAGCAAGACGAAGGAATTGGTTGTTGACTTCCGAAGGAGTAGCGGACCGCACGACCCCACTTACGTCAGTGGTGCACAAGTGGAACAGGTCAAAAGCTTTAAGTTCCTTGGGGTCAATATAACAAATGACCTGACTTGATCCAACCAAGCAGAGTCCACTGCCAAGAAGGCCCACCAGCACCTTTACTTCCTGAGAAAACTAAAGAAATTTGGCCTATCCCTAAAACCCTCATTAATTTTTATAGCTATACCATAGAAAGCATTCTTCTAGGGTGCATCACAACCTGGTATGGAAGTTGTCCTGTCCAAGACCGGAAGAAGCTGTAGAAGATCGTGAACAGAGCGCAGCACATCACACAAACCAATCTTCCGTCCTTGGACTCACTTTACACTGCACGCTGTCGGAGCAGTGCTGCCAGGATAATCAAGGACACGACCCACCCAGCCAACACACTTTTCGTCTCTCTTCCCTCTGGGAGAAGGTTCAGGAGCTTGAAGACTTGTACGGCCAGATTTGGGAACAGATTCTTTCCAACTGTGATAAGACTGCTGAACGGATCCTGACCCGGATCTGGGCCGTACCCTCCAAATATCTGGACCTGCCTCTCATTTTTTTTTGCACTACCTTACTTTCCCTTTTCTATTTTCTATTTATGATATATAATTTAAATTTTTAATATTTACTATTGATTTGTACTCCAGGCAACGCGAAGTGCAGAATCAAATATCGCTGTGATGATTGTACATTCTAGTATCAATTGTTTGGCGACAATAAAGTATAAAGTATATGTACAATGTCTGAAATACGTCTTATGGAAAAGTTTGTTTGATGATGAACTTCAGTAAAAAATAAATAACAAAAAATAAGAAACCTATCGAGTGGTGAAAGGCCTTGAGAGCTTGAATGTGGAAAGGATGTCTCTTATGATGTGACAGCCTAAGACCAGAGGACATAGCCTCAGGATAGTAGGGTGTCCTTTTAGAACAGAGTTGAGGAGGAATTCTTCAGCCCGTGTGGTGAATCTGTGGAATTCGTTGCCAAAGGCAGTTGTGGAGGCCAAGTCTTTATGTATATTTAAGGCAGAGGTTGATAGATCCCTTCAGGGTATGAAGGGATACAGGGAGAAACAGAACATTGAGGCTGAGAGGATAAATGGATCAGCCATGATGAAATGGTGGAGTAGACTCGATGGGCCAAATGGCCTAATTCAGCTCCTGTATTTTCTGGTCTTATGGTCTCAAATTTAAGTCCCTCTTACAAACACAGTGCAGAACATTATGCTCTCCTGTGCCCAGCATATCAGGAAGTTAAAATTTAGCCTTTTGTCTCAAGGACGATGAGCTGTAGAAATAATCTCCTACCTGTAGTTAGTGATTCACTGCGAACTATTTTCAGTCAAACGTCAGTACAAATGCCTTACATACCCATGTTTAACAGTCAACAAAGCAAAGGGCATTCCTAGCTTTACAAAATGGCTTGGTATTTAAATTCATTTACATATTCATAAATATTATATTCTCAAAGAATAAGCTGAACAAAGACAATTCTGAACCACTGTAAAAACAATGGAACCAGAAGAAAAGCCACCAAAGCCTGTTCATACAAGATAGCTCTGTTAATTCATCATGGAGCCAATGCCCATTGGCTGTGTAAAATTCTATTCATAATTACAAAGATGCACAATGATTTTTCTTCAATGGAACATTGCAACAAATTGCAAAGGATGACATATTATATTTGGAAAATAATTTTAAAATGTCATGTTGAATAATCAAAGGATAGGTGGTGTCAATCAAAGTTTAATTCACAGTGGTTCTTTATAAATAGTACAGAAAGAAATAAAAAGGTTTTGCAGCACAGCAATTTTAGAAATGTAGGTAATTGATATCAGGCCAAGGATTCAGTAACTGGGCAATGCAACCTCCACCCTTCTCTGTATTCTGAAGAGATTAGATAGAACATTTCACTGTTTACTTTAGGTAATTCACTGAACATTTAAACAACAATCCTGTATAGTGTCTATAAAAAGTATTCACCCCCTTTGAAATTTTCATGTTTTTTTTGTTTTGCAACATTGAATCACAGTGCATTAATTAGGCTTTTTTGACACTGATCAACAGAAAACGATTATTTCGTATCGAAGTGAAAGGAGATCTCTACAAAGTGATCTAAATTAATTTCAAAACACAAAATAATAGATTGTGTAAATATTCACCCCCTTTAATATGACACACCAAATCATCATTGGTGCAGCCAAGTGGTTTTAGAAGTCACATAATTAGTTAAATGGAGATATGTCATTCGACTTCCCATTCCCGTTCCGATATGTCTATTCATGTTCGCCTCCACTGTCATGATGAGGCTACACTTAGGTTGGAGGAACAACACTTTATATTCTGTCTGGGTTGCTTCCAACCTGATGGCATGAACATCGATTTCCCGAACTTCTGGTAATGCCCTCTCCCCCCACTTCACCATTCCCCACCCCCTTTTCCCTCTCTCACCTTATCTCCGTGCCTGCTCATCACCTCCCTCTGGTTCCCTCACCTCTTTTCCTTCTTCCATGGCCTTCTGTCCTCTTCTATCAGACTCCCCCTTCTCCAGCCCTGTATTTCTTTCATCAGTCAACTTCCCAGCTCTTTACTTCATCCCTCCCCCTTCAGGTTTCACCTATCACCCTGTGTTTCTCTCTCCCCTTTCTCCACATTTTAAATCTACTCCTCAGCTTTTGTTCTCCAGTCCTGCCACAGGTTCTTGGCATGAAACATCAACTGTACTCTTTTCCATAGATGCTGCCTGGCATGCTGAGTTCCTCCAGCATTTTACGTGTGTTGCTTGGATTTTCAGCATTTGCAGATTTCCTCTTGTTTGTAGTTAAATGGAGCCCTAGTTTCAGAGAACTGCGTGCTGTCAAAGTGTTTCAATCGACCATAGTAAAAATACTCCCGTATCTGGAAGGTCCAACTGCTGGTGAGTCAGTATCTCGGCAAAAACTGCACCATGAAGACAAAAGGATACTCCTAGCAACTCTGCAAAAAGGTTATTGAAAAGCACAAGTCAGGAGATGGATATAAGAAAATTTCCAAGTCACTGAATATCCCTTGGAGTACAGTTAAGTCAATCATCAAGAAATGGGAAGAATATGGCACAGCTGTTGTCCTCAAAAACTAAGTGACCATGCAAGAAGGGGACTTGTGAGGGAGGCAACCAAGAGACCTATGACAACTCTGGAGGAGTTACAAGCTTCAGAGGCTGAGATGAGAGAGACTGCACATACTACAACTGTTGCCTGAGTGCTTCACCAGTTACTGATTTATGTCAGAGTGGCAAAGAGAAATCCACTGTTGAAAAAACCCATATGACACCTTGACTAGAGTTTTCCAGAAGGCATGGGAGACTGAACTCAGCTGGAAGAAGGTTCTGCGTTCTGATGAAACCAAAATTGAGTTTTTTTGGCCATCAGACTAAATGCTATGTTTGGCATGAGCCAAGCACCGCATATCATCAAAAATACACCATCCCTACCATGAAGCATAGTGGTGGCTGCATCATGCTTTGGGGATGCTTCACTGCAGCAGGCCCTGGAAGGCTTGTGAAAGTAGAGGGTAAATGAATGCAGTAAAATACAGGGAAATCCTGGAGGAAAAGCTGATGCAGTCTGCAAGAGAACTGCGATGTGTGAGAAGATCTGCTTTCCAGCATTATAATGACCCCAAGTCTAAAGCCAGAGCTACATAGCATTGGTTTAAAAGCAACAAAGCTGAAGTTCTGGAGCGGCCAAGTCAGAGTCCAGACCTCAATCCAATTGAGAATTTGTGGCTGGACTTGAAAAGGGCTGTTAACTCATACTCCTCATGAAACCTAACAGAGCTTGAGCAGTTTTGTAAAGAAGAATGGGGGAAAATTGCAGGGTCCAGATGTGCAAAGCTGACAGAGACCTATCCACACAGACTCAAGGCTGTAATTGCTGTCAAAGGTGCATCTACTAAATACCGAATTGTGGGGGTGATTGTTCATGCAATCAATTACTTTGTGTTTTATATTTGTAATTAATTTAGCAGATCAATTTGTAGAGATCAGTTTTCAATTTGACACGAAAGAGTCTTTTTCTGTTGATCAGTGTCAAAAAGAGCCAACTTAAATCCACTGTTCAGCCTATTTTTGTTGGACTAGATAAATTATTGGAGTGTGGTTAAAGTTCTAAGACATATCTTAGTCAAATATTAGGCTACCATGGAATGGTGTAACTGGGCTGAAGTACAGGTAAAGAAATAAAAATAAGGCAGTAGTTACAGCTTAGCAAACAAGGTTATGATGACATTTGTAGTTTGTGTTTCTTGCTGGTTTGCCTGATTAACTTGAGTTCAATTGGCTTGGGCTATAAAACAAAATGTATATCATTTTGTCCTCATCATGGCAATATTCCCACATTATTATATTCTTCTCTTACCATGTTCCTTCTAACTTTTTAGGAGACATAGGTTTCTAGGATTAATGTTATTGAATCATATGAAAAATCCCAAGAGATTGTCCATGCTCGAATGATCCTCCAGGATATGTTATGGTTGAAGAGTTGTCCCAAATACTGAATAAAATAGAAAATGAATGTTTGATTGGTGAATGCCTTAGACAAAGGATATGTATAGAAATTTGTTTTTCACATTAAAGGTGTCTAAAATATGATGCATCTCAATATATAGGGCCCATTATTAAAAAAAATTATTTCATGGATGCGTTCCAGGTTGTTTTTGTAATACAAATGACCAGGCCTTTTATCAATATTCTTCCAAGCACTGTGTGTACTTTTCAGTTTCATGAACAACCTCACTGATTTCATCTAGATCTTATGATCAGGCCACAGAAGCAAGAGGATCTTCCAACAAGTGCAATCTTGAACATGATGACCTATTCACATTCACATTAAAAGTCACGTTGACACATTAGTGTGTCTCAGTTCCTGGAACTGCTGCTTCAATAAATGATTTGGAAGACTGCAGTATTTTACTATATTGTAAAACTTCGACAATGGAAATTTCAGAATTGTATCTGAATGCAACCAAAATATTAAAGCCAATTCATTTCCTTAGTGAAGACAATTACTGATACGAAACTGCTCTACTTCTATTATTCCACCAGTATTCATTGTAAACATTACTAGCATGTTGAAAAAAACATAAAGGACAACATATAATTCTAAAATATTAAGGACAGGAGGAAATGGATATCTTTTATTCCCTTGCCCACCATTGCTCTGCTGGTGTGTGTAGCTGTGGCAAAGCATTTAAATATCCTAGGTTGCAATGTGTTAACATCAATTGCACTTGATGCTCAGATTTCCAATGCCCAAATTTACTAGATTGGCTAAATTGTTGGCCCTCTATTTTATCACCTGTCAAGGCTCCTAAGCTTTTTGAAAGATTTCATAATTACACATTTTAGGAAATAACATAGCATTACTGTCTTCAAAGGTATTTTAAATAAATAAATTTATTATCTTTTCCACATAGTTCTGAGGCTTCCATTGAAATAAGTGAGCAGAGTCCCCAGTGGGAAGTTTTGGGGCTTTGCACCAAGTTTGTTACACCACTGAACTCCAAGTTGCATTCAGTGGTACAGCAAACCGACCGATTTTACCAAGTGGAGTCTGAGGTAGTCGGGGACTTACATATTATGAATGTGTCTGCGCTGGAGTTTGAATTTGCCAGCATTTATAGGGATGAGTGATGGCGGATCACCACTATAATTGGCAGTATTTACCAGCAAGCTTTGGTTCAGTTTAGATCAATCAAGTCACTGCAATGAAAAAAAGTCAAGGGTACGGTGTAATGTGATGGCTCCATTACGGGAAAGGCAGTTCGGGGAGCTGGGTTACGCATGATAGGCAGTGATTTAAACAGAGAGAGGAGAAATGGGTTAAAAATTCTATATCTGAATGCACAAGTGTCAGAAATAAGGCGGATGAGCTTGAAGCTCAGGTGCGAATGGGTAACTATGATGTTGTTGGGATAACGGAGACATGGCTGCAGGGGGATCCGACCTGGGAATTGAATGTACAAGGGTATATGTGCTATTGAAGGGACAGAAAAGTTGGCAGAGGGGGTGGGGTGGCCCTGTTGGTGAGGAATAAGATTCAGTCCCTTGCAAGGGGGGACATAGAATCAGGTGAAATAGAGTCAGTGTGGATAGAACTGAGGAACAGTAAGGGCAAAAAGACCCTAGTAGGTGTTATCTACAGGCCCCCAAACAGTAGCATGGATATTGGGTGCAAGTTGAATAGGGAGTTAACAATGGCATGTGGCAAAGGAAATGTCGCAGTAGTTATGGGGGATTTCAACATGCAGGTGAACTGGGAAAATCAGGTTGGTACTGGACCCCAGGATAGGGAGTTGTAGAGTGCCTACGGGATGCATTTTTGGAGCAGCTTGTACGAGAGCCGACCAGGGATGAGGCTATTCTGGATTTAGTGTTGTGCAATGAACAGGATTTGATAAGTGATCTTGAAGTAAAGGAGCCATTAGGAGGTAGTGACCACAATATGATAAGTTTTTATCTGCAAGTTGAGAGGGATAAGGGCAGATCAGAAGTGTCAATATTGCAGTTGAACAAAGGAGACTATGGAGCCATGAGGGAGGAGCTGGCCAAAGTTGACTGGTCGGATATCCTAGCAGAAAAGACAGTGGAACAGCAATGGCAGGTATTCTTGGGAATAATGCACAAGGTGCAAAATCAGTTCATCCTCCGGAGAAGGAAGGATTCAAAGGGGGGAAAGTGGCCACAGTGGTTGACAAAGGAAGTCAGAGATAGCATAGCATTAAAAAAGAAGTATAACAGAGCTAAGGTGAGTGGGAAGACGGATGACTGGGAAATTTTTAAGGAGCAACAGAACTTAACTAAAAAGGCAATACGGGGAGAAAAAATGAAGTATGAACGCAAGCTAGCTAGGAATATAAAGGAGGATAGCAAAAGTTTTTTTTAGGTATGTGAAGAGAAGGAAGATCGTTAAGAACAATGTTGGGCCCTTGAAGAATGAATTGGGAGAAATTGTTGTGGGAAACAGAGAAATGGCAGACGAATTTAATAAGTACTTTGGATCTGTCTTCACTAGGGAAGACACAAGCAATCTCCCAGATGTATGGATGGGCCAAGGACATAGGGTAACAGAGGAACTGAAACAGATTGACATTAGGAAGGAAACGGTGATGAGTAGACTGATGGGACTGAAGGCTAACAAATCCCCAGGTCCAGATGGTCTGCATCCTAGGGTACTAAAGGAGGTGGCTCTGGAAATTGCGGATGCATTGGTGATCATTTTCCAATGTTCCTTAGATTCAGGATCAGTTCCTGAGGATTGGCGAATGGCTAATGTTATCCCACTTTTTAAGAAAGGACGGAGGGAGAAAACAGAGAACCATCGCCCTGTTAGCCTAACATCAGTAGTGGGGAAGATGCTAGAGTCCATTATTAAAGATGAAATAGTGGCATATCTTGATAGCAGTGATAGGATTGGGCCGAGCCAGCATGGATTTACCAAGGGAAAATCATGCTTGACTAATCTACTGGAGTTTTTCGAGGATGTAACCAGGAAGATAGACACGGGAGATCCAGTGGATGTGGTGTACCTTGACTTTCAGAAGGCATTTGATAAGGTACCACATAGGAGATTGGTGGGTAAAATCAGAGCTCATGGCATTGGGGGGAGGATATTGACATGGATAGAAAACTGGTTGGCAGATAGAAAGCAAAGGGTAGCAGTGAATGGGTGTTTCTCGGAATGGCAGATGGTGACTAGTGGGGTGCCACAGGGCTCGGTATTGGGACCACAGTTGTTTACGATTTACGTCAATGATTTAGAGAAAGGCATTGTGAATAACATCAGCAAGTTTGCTGATGATACTAAGCTGGGTGGTAGTGTGACATGTGATGAGGATGTTAGGAGAATTCAAGGTGACTTGGATAGGCTGGGTGAGTGGGCAGAAACTTGGCAGATGGCGTTTAATGTGAATAAATGTGAGGTTATTCACTTTGGGAGCAAGAACTGGAAGGCAGATTATTATCTGAACGGTGTGGAGTTAGGTAAGGGAGAAATACAAAGAGATCTAGGAGTACTTGTTCATCAGTCTCTGAAGGTGAATGAGCAAGTGCAGCAGGCAGTGAAGAAGGCTAATGGAATGTTGGCCTTTATTACAAAGGGAATTGAGTACAAGAGCAAGGAAATCCTTTTGCATTTGTACAGGGCCCTGGTGAGACCACACCTGGAGTATTGTGTGCAGTTTTGGTCTCCAGGGTTAAGGAAGGACATCCTTGCTGTGGAGGAGGTGCAGCGTAGGTTCACTAGGTTAATTCCTGAGATGTCCAGACTGTCTGACACAGAGAGGTTGGAGAGACTGGGCTTGTGCACGCTGGAATTAAGGAGATTGAGGGGGGATCTGATTGAGGCATATAAGATTATTAAGGGATTGGACAAGATAGAGGCAGGAAATATGTTCCAGATGCTGAGAGAGTCCAGTACCAGAGGGCATGGTTTAAGAATAAGGGGTAGGTCATTTAGGACAGAGTTGAGGAGGAACTTCTTCTCCCAGAGAGTTGTGGAAGTGTGGAACGCGCTGCCTCAGAAGGCAGTGGAGGCCAATTCTCTGGATGCTATCAAGAAGGAGCTAGATAGGTATCTTATGGATAGGGGAATCAAGGGTTATGGGGACAAGGCAGGAACCGGGTATTGATAGTAGATGATCAGCCATGATCTCAGAATGGCGGTGCAGGCTCGAAGGGTCGAATGGTCTATTTCTGCACCTATTGTCTATTGTCTATTGAATACTTAACCGAAGGCCAGCAGAATTACCCAGAAAATATGAGTTGAAGTCATGCCATGGGGACATTGAGAAATTTAATGTGGTTTTAGAGCTTACACAATGGCTGCAGTCAAAGTGAGTGCAAAACTGGTGAGTAATTGCAAAACTGTCCCAACATAATTGCTCTGTGATGTGCACATAGTCCATAAGTTGCAACAAAGCATCATGAAGAATGTGGCATGAAGTGCAGCTGTAACTACCACATTTTTAAAGCTATCTGGGATTACCAATAAATCCCAATTTTGCTCACAATAATTCCAGAAAACGTGTTATAAAATCCTAGTTTGGAGGCCAAGTGACCCACAGTAGCACTGCTGATCCTTTGACAGAGATATCCAATAAATCCCACTCTGCGGCTCAAAACTGGCAACAAAATAAAAATTGTGCCAGAGTGTGTCTGGCACAGAGTGGATGAGTAATCATGATTAGAAGACTTGCAGTTTAGTGCTATGCATTTAGAAAACCTTCTTTATTAAATTTACATGGACTTTTAGTGCTTTGTTCTCCTTCAACTCTAGCAGCAGCCTGAAGGTATGTTTCCTGTCACACATTTATGCAGAGAATATATCACCCAGAGGAGAGAAAGAGAAAAATATAATTAACAAACATGTCACCTACCATGTTGTTTGATAAGATATATTTTAGATTTCCTTAAATAATTTACCTGTCTCATTACGTGGATGCATAAGCAATAGTAAACATGAAACCTATTCAAATTCAAAGCACATTGAATACACGGAAGAGTATAATTTATAGTAAAACTGGCTGGTGTTGTGGATTGGTTTTCTCTTATAGAACTGCTTTGTTTTTATGTCTTTTAGCTTCCATTCTTCTCCAGATGACAGGGTATGTCCACAGCAATAAAATATAAAGTATTGATTTATGATTGCATCCACATAACGATTGTCAAAACAGAGCACAAGTTTGAACTTGAATACCAATGCTAATGCTGTTAAATCTGCCCCTAAGTGCAACACTGGCAACTGCTATTTTGAGCAAAAAATAAAAGTATAAATGCCAAAAATACACAAAGTCATCGAACACAACAGCATCGAAATGGGCCCTTTGCCCACCTAGTCCATTCCAATTATTAATCTGCGTAGTCCCAACAACCTGCAGCTGGACCATACCCATCCTATCCATATACCTATCTAAATTTCTCTTAAATGTTGCAATCGAACCCATATCCACCACTTCCACTGGCAGCTTGTTCCACACTCTGAGTGAAGAAGTTTCCCCGCATGTTTCCCTTAAATATGTCACCTTTCTTCTTAGCCCATGATTTCCAGTTCTAATCTCACCCAACCTCCATAGAAAAAGCCTGCTTACATTTACATTATCTATACCCTTCATAATTTTGTATACCTCTATCAAATCTCCCCTCACTCTTCTACACTGAAGAGAATAAATTCTTAACCCATTCAACCTTTCCCTACAACTTAGGTCCCCAAGTCCCGGCAACATCATTATAAATGTTCTCCACACTTGTGTTCTGGAGCACTTGTGGATAGGTGGACAGAGTTAAAGGTTTAAACACTTAGCTGACTAATATCCACTCTTTGGGCATATTTTTGGCAGAATTCTTAATTTGAATGAGGGACGTGTCTCTGGAGGAAATAGTGGCTATTATCCTAATCTTCAGTCACAGTCTCACAATATTGGTTATCAGCTTGAGTTGTAAAAGTACAGCTTTTGAACACATCCCAGATCCAGTTAGAATTAGATTGATGAATTGGTCCAAAATAATTTGAAGAAATCTAATCATTTTATTAAAAGTTAATCGAGGAAACATAAACATTAGGTTTTTCCAAAATCTTTATTGAATTTCCTTTGCAAGCTGACTAGATCACAGATAACATTGGTTTTTATTTGATATTGGCATAATATTTAATGAGGATTCATTTTCGGGTATTGCAGTTCTTCACTGCTGTGTAATTTCAACATCATTCTTGGAAAGTGGTTAATGTAAAGAAAATACATTCTGATCATTACTTTTCTGCTATTTCTTAGAGCAGGGGTCCCCAACCTTTTTTGCAGTGCGGACCGGTTTCATGTTGACAATATTCTTGCGGACCGGCGGACCGGGGGGCAGGATGGTTGCCAACGGACAAGAGTAGCAGTCAAATACGTTGCATTTACCCAGAGAAAGACTACAATGACCATGAAGCCTTGCGCGGGAAGCAGTGCACATCCGTTATTTGCGCATGCGCGCTCGTGTCGATTGTTTTTCTACAAGTCTTTTTTGGCGATTCTGTTCGGGGGGGGGGGATGTTAATCACGACCGGAATATCGGTGATAAGCGGCTAATACACTCAATTTCGTTTCTAAAAGGGTTTATCTAACGAATTTAATATTAAACACACAGCGCATTTTCCTTGCATGAATAGCTTGAAGTAAGTGTTGAACAAACTTCCAGTAGAAGAAGCAGGTTCGATATTATCATTTAAAGTTAAATTGAACAGGTATATGGACAGGAAAGTAATGGAGGGTTATTGGCTGAGTGCAGGTCGGTGGGACAAGATGAGAGTTGCGTTCGGCACGGACTAGAAGGGCAGAGATGGCCTGTTTCCGTGCTGTAATTGTTATATGGTTATATAAGTCAATAGCATCATAACATCTTAAGTAACGTTTGGATATTAAACACACAGCACATATTTTCCCCGTATGAACATATAAAATCATTGCAAAACACCAATATCGCTGAATCAGTGGGAGCCCTGGGCTTGCTTTCCTACAACAAGACGGTCCTACTGAGGGGTGATGGGGGACAGCGGTACTTGAACGGGGTTCCTTATGTCCAGTCTAATCCGCAATTTAGTTTTTGTTACATTCATCGCAGAGATATGTTGGAAATGGAAGCAACGTTTTCAGTGCTTCCGTGGCTATCTCAGGATATTGAGCCTTGACTTTTATCCAGAATGCCGGCAGAGATGTCATGTCAAACAGACTTTTCAGCCCGCCGTCATTTGCAAGCTCGAGGAGTTGATCTCCTTCCCGCGCTGAAATGGATGATGCGCGGGTAATGGCTCAACAGTGGGCGTGACAGGGAATGAGGAAAGGTGCAGCTGACTCATATCGCCAAATCATATCGTTTCCTCGCGGCCCGGTAGCGCATGCTCTGCGGCCCGGTGGTTGGGGACCGCTGGCTTAGAGACTATTGTACTTTGTAAAAGAGGCTTATAGCCATTTTGGCAAATATCTGCTTTGATTGAAGAAAAGACTTGAAATGGAAGTGTTTTAAGTTTTCTAAATTTTGTAATAGGATTAGATAATAAAATAGGCTACATCTAATAATGAAACAGCCCAAAAGACTGAAAGTTGTAAAGTAGCAATGCAATCAATCTACCTTTGTTTCTTATGCATCTTGGTTGTTTCATTTGAAAACAGATTAAAGATAAATCTCTTTCAAATTGTGGACAATGGTACCTTGTTTGAAATTATATGCATCAGAGTCACCTAAAATGAGGTTTGAATATACAGTGCCTATAAAAAGTATTCACCCACTTGGAAATTTTCATGTTTTATTGTCTTACAACATTGAAACAATTCATGCTAGGAATGTAAAATGTAAAAAATCATTTAACTTCTCAGAAACAGGCCCGTCAGGCCACTAAATCCATGTTGATCCAGATGTCTATCTAACTAATCATATCTGTCAGCACACAGAATGAACCTATCAATTCCCTGCTTTTTCATGTGCCTATCTATATGCCTCTTAAACATTACTATTTTATCTGTTTCTATTACCTCCCCTGGCGGTGCATTCTAGGCACTTACTTTTCTCAGTGTAAAAACTTGCCTCCCATGTCTAGGAGCTATGGATTTGCACCCCAAGTCCCTCTGTAATCAACGCTCCAATGGGTTACTTGTTGTGTAGCTTCCTCTTCCTTTTGCCCTCCCAAAATGCCCCAATGCACTGGCCTCCATAAGCTATTTCTCTGTCCAGCTTCCAGTCTGATCTATATCTTACTATATCCTTTGACAATCTTCTTAAAGCTCTACAATTCCACCAATTTTCTGTCACCTGTCAACTTCCTAAACAGAAAACTTACATTTTCAAACAAAACATTCATGCATTTGTCTTACAAACAATGACAGATGGGATTCTCAGCAGGCCAGGCAGCATCTATGTAAGGGTAAAGTCGATGGAATGAAGGGTCCTGCTGAAGGACCTCACCCAGAAATGTCGACTGTACTCTTTTACATAGATGCTGCCAGGCCTCCTGAGTTCCTCCAGCATTTTGGGTATCTAGCATCTGCAGATCTTGTCTTGTTTGCAGATGGGATTCTGCAAGGAACAGCACCGTTCCTTGCAGAACCCCACTGGCCACAAACCTCCAATCAATAGAACACCCTTCCAACACCACCTTCTGTCTGCTATGACAAAGCTAACTTTGTATCCAATTTACCAACTCATCATCAATACTATGTAATTTAACCTTCTTCACATCTACCATGATGGACCTAGTCAAATGCTTTATTAATGTCCATGTAAACAACGTATACAGTCCTATCAATCATTTTTGTTACCTTTCAAAAAAAACTCAGTCGCATAAAACCATGCTATCCCTAATAAGTCAATGTCACCTGAAAATGCGAGTAAATATTGTTCTTAAGAATCTTCCCAATAATTTCAAAGGGATAAAAATTACATGACATCTTAACAGCAAAATCTGTTCACTGAACTAAGTGTAAATGAATGGCTTCACAATCTCTATTATTGTAGACAGTTCATTTTTCATCCTGGTGTTGAGGTCAGCAGCGAGATTTCTCATATTCACTCCCCAAAATGTCCTAATTATGAATAGTTCATCTGAATAGTACTGCTCAATGTAATTTGGTTCACTATATTCAGATTTCTAAGCAGTAATATTAATTTTTGATATTAAAATGCTCAAAAATGATTGCCAAAATAATAAACAAGATAATAAAAAGAGAAAATCATTTCTACAAATTATGTTTCTTATGTTTTTCAATATTCACCTTTTAATTTAGCAAGAATCATCTTTTATCCTCTATGTAAAACACACTTTGCATCCTCCAATGTTTCCTACAAAAAGCCAGACAACCATACATTTTACTTTAATTTGAGTCACAGGGAAAATAGCACAAAATCTGAAAAACTTTTTTTACCGAGGCATATGCTGTTGTTTGAATTAAATGTTAAACTAATACAATGTAGCACTCTCAGGAGAGGTTTAAAGACTTTATCACAGCAACACTACAACCTCAGCAATATTTTGCAGGTTGTAAATAATCTTTGTGATGGGCAGTATATTAATCTGAGTTTTCCTTTCTTAAGATTATATTAACCAATATATCTTTAATCATACTTTTTCATCTGAAAAGCAACCCTTTTACTCCTCAAACACAACCTCAAAGCTCTATTTCAGCCTTCTTTATCTCATTTCAGTTTATTATTGTTTATTTTCATTGTTGCTTTGAATCTTGCTCTGCCATTGCTCTAAGCTTCTAAATTGTAGCTACTGTCCCACGGTATTTCTTCTTATTCCATTTTCACTCAAAACCTCATTCTTCATTTCTTTGTATAATGTCCAGAGAACCCAAATTTCAAGTCTGACATTGTTTTATAAGTTTCTGAATAAGCTTCTCTTATATCTTATTATTTTCAACTCAGGTTGCATAAGCCTCAGAGTCCTGATCATTATCTTATTTTCTCAAGAGTGAAAACCTGGACAGAAACAAATAAATAGGCATTTTTCTGAGCAGTAATAGGCCTTGTGATATGAATTACATACACTGCATGCTTGAGCTGCACTCACAGGATTTATGTCACCTGAACTTCTTAATATATCAGTGCTTGCCATCCATCCAAGATACCTATTATCCTATAATGTGTACTGTAGAGTAAATAACCCAATGGATTACTGAAATAATAAAGCTTCTCTACTTGATATGCAATGCTTTAATCCAGCTAACATTACTTTACATATACTAAAGATCTCAGCCAGCCAGCTGTGAAGCTAAAGGTAATGCAACACCTTTCAACTGAGTGCTCCCCTCGCCAAAACACAGAAAGCAGTAGGTATTATGACAATAACAGATATTCATAAGGAAGCCGTAGGGTGTAACTCAATCTTGGGGTTCATTTTATGTTGTGGAACCACTTGAGCTTCATTCTCATAGTTTGTGACATCATCTGAACTCCTTGATTGGGCAATGCTTCTTAACTCCTTCCCAAGGACATGTAACAGGATAATGTTACCTTTTTTCACCAAAATACTTCTCAGAAAAATTCTCCTTATTTTCTAATATTTCACTCCTGGAAAGAAATGTACAATTCTTCACTTGTCTCTATAATCACCTTTATTGTATTGAACTGAGATATAACACCCCACCTCCCTGGGAGATTTGCCACACCCGGTAATTCAGGTGCAAGTGTTGCTTTGCTATAGCTTACAATAATGTTTAAGTCTATTTTCTGATAAAATAATAACAATATTAACTTGAAAAAAAAACAATTTATTGGTTGCGAATTCATTCCACTAGACTGTTGCATTTGAATTTTACATTTAAGGAAATTTGAGTGATTTTTACCATTGTCCTAAATTGCATAAGATTTTGAAACCATGCAGTAAAAAAGGTGCAGTTCCCTTGACCTGGGTGTAAAATCACGGGGAATAGTTTTAACACAATTGACTAGAGAAAGGAAGAACAAATAAGGTAAGGTAATGGGGTAAAGTCACCTCAGCTTCAGCAACAATTGGACAACAATGAAATTAATGCATGTATGTTACCACTGCAAGTATACTCCAAAAGGTACCTAAATTTCCATGTAAAGTATTTGCATATTTTAAAGTCAGAAAAAAATGTATTTGTATGCAAGTGTAATTATTTATTGTAATTCTATGAAGAAATATATTAAGCATCTTCTTCAGCCCTTTACCTTCTCCACCTATCATCTGCCTGCTTCTCACTTCATCCCTCCTCCCCCACCCACCTGGTTTCATGTATCACTTCCCAGCTTGTACTCCTTCTCCTCCCCCCGCCTTCTTATTCTGTCTTCTTCCCCCTTCCCTCCCAGTCCTGATGAAAGGGCTTGGTCTGAAACATCAAATGTTTATTCCTCTGCGTTGACGCGATTTGATCTGCTGAGGTCATCCAGCATTTATTTCCCCCAGCATCGGCAGAATCTCATGTGTGTATTAGGCATGAGTCGGATAGGTTGGTTATCAAACAATTTCAAAGGGATGAGAGTAGAATCAAATTGATGAAAAAAGTGGGAACAATAAATGGGAAACATAAAAGAGTGCCCTCCGAGGGAAGGTAGGGCTGGAATAGCAGGATGAGCTGTCTCAATGACTATCGCCCAGTTGCACTCACATCTACTGTGATGAAGTGCTTTGAGGGGTTGATCATCGCCCAGATCAACTCCTGCCTATGCAATGACCTGGACCCACTGCAACTTGCCTATCGCCACAATAGGTTAAAGTGGATTCAGTCTTGCTGGCTCTGCATTCTGCCTTGGATCACCAGGACAAATGAAATACCTACATCAGACTGCTGTTTATTGATTACAGCTCATCGTACAATGCCTCCACACCCTCAGTACTAGTCAACAAACTCCAAAAGCTGAGCCTGTGTACCTCCCTCTGAAGCTGGACCCTCGCCTTCCTTATTGGGAGATTACAGTCAGTACAGATTGGAAATAACATCTCCTAATTGACAACCAGCAGATAGAATTTAATGCAGACATATTGAGATGCACTTTGTCAGGACAAACCAGGGTAGGACTTACAGAGTGAATGGTAGGACACTGAGGCATCTGGTAGAACAAAGGGAATAAAGATCTATAATCTGCATTCTGTAGTGTCTATCTGTAGTGTCAGAGGTAGATGGGGTCATAAAGAAAGTTTTTGCCACATTGTCCTGCATATATCAGAGCACTTAATACAGAAGTTGACATAATATAAAACACTGATGAGGCTGAATTTAGAGTATTCTATGCAGTTTTGGTCACCTACCTATAAGGTAGATATCAATAAGTTTAAAAGAGAAGAGAAAATCTCCAAGGCTGTTGCTGGGACTTGAAGACAAAGTTTTGGGGATAGGTTAAATGGTGTAGAACTTTATTCCCTCGAGCAGAGATGAATGAGGGGAGATTTTATAGAGGTATACAAAATTATGAGGGGTATATTTGGAGTGAATGCTTGCAGGCTTCTTACCCTGAGATTGGGTGAGACTAGAACTAGAGGAGATAGGTTTAAGCTGAAGTGTGAAATATTTTAGGGGTTTCCGAGGGAACTTCACTCAGGAGGTATTGCGTTTGTGGAATGAGCAGCCAGCGGAAGTGTTTGATGCGGGTTCAATTGCAACACTTGAGAGAAGTTTGGAATGGTACATGGATGAGAGGGGTATAGGGGACTATGTTCTGGATGTCGGTGGACAGGACTGAGAAAAAAAAGGTCAGCACAGATTAGATGGGCGAGGGGCCTGTTTCTGTGCTGCCTTGCTCTATGACTTTCTTAATGGAAAATAGCATTAATTTTGCAATAATTTGAATTGGTATATACTCCAATCATATTACTAAATTCATTTTAATATAAATATTATAGTTATTCCCAAAATTATGTCAATATAGTTATCTTTGCCACACCCATTTCTTTCTAGACCTATAAAGAATTTGCTGGAGGAGGCCAGTGGGTCAAGGAAAGGCGTTGTTAACCTTTGGGTTGAATCTCTCCATTGAGACTGAGAGTGGAGAGGGAAACTAGCTAGAATGAAGAAGAGAGGGTCATAATGTGAAAGAGCCCAGAGGGAGTACTTCGGGAGGTGGTGTTGAAGAACGACAGGAAGATGGATCCAGGTAGGGAAGGGGGAGGATTGGGGAGAAGAGGCAAACCGAAAAGTAAGATGTGACCAGGAGGATTGTGAGGAACAACTGCTAGAGATTATTAAGTGGGAACACAAGAGATAGCTGTGTCTTCAGTTCTTTCTGCTGGTGTCTCAGATTTTCATTGTTGTGATCTAGTTTGCTTTCTGTAGTGTACAATCTTGACTTGACTGTACTGGTCATGTTTTAAAATACTGTCCAGTTCCAATAGTTTATGGTAGATGAACTACCTTAGTGAAACTTTCCAAACTGTGCATCACTTTGGTACTACGGTAAAACACCGCTTCTTAAATTATAACCAAATGATTTTTGGCATTATAGACATTTGGGTCAATCACAGTTGGTGAATCTAGGAGCACCAGGCTCCCCCTCCATTTTTCTCACATGCAGCTATGGTTAAAAGGGCATTACCAAACCAGAGACTGGGAAACCGTTTATTTAATTGATCAAAAATGTTAGCAATGTCTTAGACTGCAGATGTTGTATCCATGAACGGAAATCAACCTGCAATTGTGACACACAACTCTTTTATTCATACCAAGAGTTATTTTGGAGGCAAGGCAGACAATCCTTGACAACATTGCATCAATATTATCTCCTTCAATGGATTTTATTACTACAAAGTTGTTCTCTTAGTGCTTCAAATCCTTAGTTAGTCGATTCACGTAGACAAAAGAAGCAAATGTAGCAGATGTTTTAAGCAGCGGTTTGCACTTGGCAAATTCCCAAGGTATATTCTTTTAGTTGAATGATGAATGCTGGCCAGGGCAACTAGAAAAAATGCATGAGAAGTTATCATCCCTCTGAACAGAAATAACTAACCCTAATACAATTATTCTAAAGGATGACATATTTAATAACAAGACCTCTCCCAGTATTGCCCTAGAATACTAGGCACTGCAATGTGGTGAGTCTAATTGAAAGGAATCCCCATAGAATTATTGTGATAGCTCTGAGGACATTTAGATCTTTAACTGTAAATAGCACATGGAGCATACATTTTTAATTATCTTTGCCACACCCATTTATTTCTAGACCAACAAAGAATCTGCTGGAGAAGCCCAGTAGGTCAAAGAAAGGCCTTGCTAACTTGTTGGGTTGAATTTCTGCATTGGGGGAGGGAAAATTGAAAAAAAAATACTGCTCATTGATGATGTACACATAGAAGGCACAAATATTTTCACATGAATGAAATGCAATGATGACTCTTAACCCAGTCAGCTTGCCTAAACAGTTTGCATGAATTCAGATGTGTGGATTGTCATGTGTGATCCATTGTCTGCAATGAACTAGTGATGATAGAAGTACTTCTCAGATAAGTAAGACCTGTCTAAATAAAATCTGCCATACGTTTACAAATATATTAACTGTGGAGCTTGATAGATGCTATTGTAAGAGGGTTTGTATCCTGTTCTTTGAGGGAAATAAAACCAGATTGTTAAGTTACCAACTAAGCTAGATTGCTGGGAAATGAGCCAAACCAAATGAGACTGAGATGGCCCAAACATTTGGGATAAAGATAAATGAGTTCTGGACATGGCAATAGCCAAGTGCAGTTAATGAAATCTTACAGCATTTGTGTACCGTGAGTCTCCTTAAAACTTGCCTTTTCCTTCCTTTGCTAAATGATTGTTTATTACAAGAACACTCAACTTGTTGAAAATTTTGCTTTCCACTGACTCTGCATTTGTTTATACTTTCAGAATGAAACTCGGAGCCATTCTCAGGTACCTCAACATGGTTGATCACATGGCCGCACCATCACTGTGGCGGCACCCTGTTTATTCTGTCTTCACAATATGAGCCACTGGCACCATTAAAGTTCTCTGTTGTGGCAGTTATTGAAGTAACTCTGACAAATTAGACTTTACATCAATGTTGTAACCCTTACAGTGATAACAACTGCTTCAAATCTCTAACTAATCACAAATTAAACCACAAGAAATCAATGTAAGAACACGTTTAAATAACAAGGGAGATGGCAGAACAAACAGAAATATTGAAAAAAATGCTTTTTGCTTTTATTCTTAAGCTACTGTCAGTGGCCTCGTTATTAGCTACATCAGTACACTTGCTCGTTTATGCAAATATCCAATCAACCAATTACAGTGCAGCAACTCAATGCATAGAAGTATGCAGACATGGTTAAGAGGTTCAGTTGTTGTTCAGACCAAACATCAGAATGGGAAGAAATGTGATCTAGGTGGTTCTGACTGTAGAATGATTGTTGGTGCCAGACAATGCGGTTTGAGTATCTCAGAAACTGCTGATCTCCTGAGAGTTTTACAAACAACAGTCTCTAGAGGTTACAGAAATTGGTGTGATAAACAAAAAAAACACCCAGAGAGTGGCAGTTCTGTGGGCAAAAACACCTTGTTAATGACAGAGGTCAGAGGAGAATACTTTTATACTTTATACTTTACTTTATACTTTATTGGCTGGACTGGTTCAAGCTGACAGGAAGGCAATAGTAACTCAAATAACTACATGTTAGCACAGCAGTGTGCAGAAGAGCATCTCTCAAATGCACAACACATGGAACATTGAAATGGATGGGCTACAGCAGCAGAAGCCCATACTGAGTTCCAAGGTGTACCAATTAAGTGGCCATTGAATGTATTTAGCTCATATATTTTATTTCAGATTGTTATACTGTAACTAGGTTGAACATATGCTATTTATTAAGTAGTATAGTTTACAGTATTTATGCAGTTATTAAAGAAAGCACATTAAGTGGACCAACATAAAATTCTAAGTCTATTCCATTAGTGAGAAAGTTCATGTTCATTGGCTATACCACTTTACAAGTGAAGTAATGCACAGCTTCTCATGAATAATTTTTAGACACAAATAAACATTAGAAATAACGGCTTTAAAACAGAATTATAAACAGATGCTTTTGGTGCTGAAGTACTCTCTTGGCAGAAGTTGGTGAGTTCAGAACATAGTGTTACAGAGTAAAACAGCACAAAATATAACCTCAATCCACCACAACCTATGCTAACTGTTACACAAGTCTATAAAGTATAATATCATTTGTCTACATTAGTAACTCTGTCCCTTGGCTATTCCAAAGGAGATGGAGGATGCCTCTTAAGTGCTGTGATTTTATCTGCCTTCACCATCTCCTCTGGCAGTGCTTTCCAGATATCAATCACTGTCTTTGTGAAAACCATTCCTCTCTTTATACTCTCATGTTAAACCCATGCCATCTTGTGTTAGACGTGCCCGACATGGGAGAAAGATTTTTACTATTTACCTGATCTATGCCTCTCATGATTTTATATACCTCTATCGGGTCCTTCAGCTTTCTACGCCCCAGACTATCCAATCTGTCTTTCTAACCAAAGCCCTCCAATCCAGGCAACATCGTAGTGAATCTCCTCTGCACCCTCTCTACACAGTCATATCTTTCTTATAGTGTGATGACCAGAACTACTCATGATACTGCATGTGATAAAGGTAAGCATGCCTTATGCCTTCTTCACCTCCTCATCCACCAGTGCTATCACTTACATAGTACTATGTATCCAAGGTCTTTCTGTTCATCAACAGTCCTTAACACTCTACTACTTTCTCTATATGCCCTAGTTTTGGTCAATTTCCCACAATTTGATAGATTTTATTAGTTCATGTAAATCCAATATCTGGCAACCTCTCACTGGGGTTGAGGGGGAATAATAAACCAGCGGTGCTGGAACGGTGGAGCAGACTCGATGGAATGAATGGTCTAATTCTGGTCTTCTGTCTGATGGTCCTATTATTTTTAAAAAATCCTCATTGATAAATTTAGTAATCCAAAGATCAGAGTAGAAATTAAGGGCAGAAGAATGGACAACAAGAAAGACTAATTCAAAAAATTGAAAAAAGCAATTTGGTAGAAGAGAGGAAAACATGAATCACATTATTTTGGAGGAGACTCTTTGCTGAGCACTGGGACAACAGAATCTGTCTCCCTCACTATTGAGCTTAGAGGCCTTAAAAATAGTGATATACCTACTGACATCACTTGAGCCCTCTTTTCCATCGCCACACTAAAATAATTCCTGCTTTCCATGTGGCCTTTGAATCCTCTTTCTATACTCCCCTACCTAACTACCTCTTTGCAGCAGGTCCTGGTTCACTCCCACAACCTTCAGTATCTTGCAACCTTTTTCTTAAGCATTCTTTTGTTCTCCAATTTCCCGGCGATTCATGACCTCAATTACATCTCCATTTCAAACTCCTGGCTTTTCTGCTCAATCACAGATTCATCCCACCCTGCCACAAACCTCTGTTCCAAAAGCTGGTTTTGGATGCCTCATCCCTTGCTACAGGCCCAACCACCTTTGTGGCCAAGACCCTGTGGCCAGCCCCGGGACAGAAGAATTAGATGGCTCATTTCCTCTGTGAAAATATATACCTCATGCTCTACTCTGTCCAAGACCCTGAGTTTCAATTACAATTGAGATCTGATGGTGCACACCTCGCAGATGCACTAGAATTTCTAAACTGCAATTTTACATGGCTCACTATCGTGAATCAATGAACTGGGACTATGGTTTTATACACCTGTCTCTGGGATGTGCTGTCTAACAAATCACCCACCAAAAACTCGGAAATGTATCCTCTTAATCTTATGATGGAAGTAAAAGTAAAGCATACACATTGATAAAAGAGTTCCTGATTTCTGCCTGATTCAAAAATGTAAATAAGCAAAGAGTACAAGATGTCAGTCCCACATAACCATCTGCATTATGCATTGATGACCAAATACAATGTCCTGATGGCATTTCAATTATCTCTGAGATTGAGTGGACAAAGATTATTGGTCACCTATCTATACTTACCCGCACAAATTTCATCATCCTTAATCTTATATACATCCAGATTGTTTTTTTTAATTCAAGTTATTTAAGAGAATAGCATGTTTTTTTTGGGTAGTTTCCAGGATGAATGTCAATGTACTTGGATTTGTGTTACTGACCAGTTAATTGTTTTAAAATGATAGAACAGAATACTTAGAATCAGCTTTATGGACAATTACAAAGGCAGTTCAAATCTTACATTTTAAGGGACTGTCTGCTAGAAAAAGTGCATCGGGTATCTGCTTTAGCTGAATGTATGTAACATATTAGTAAAAATAAGGCCTTGACTGATGATTTTGTTCATATTTAACAATGTGTATTACAATTAAATTTTAAATGAAGTAACATGAATTGTATATTTTAAGATAAATACTAACTTATTACTGTAGACAAGTGCTCCTTATGGAGTCTTTGTAAGCTCTGGTAATTGACTGCATTTGGACTCCCAGAATATACTTTATAAAACTAAAGTCGTCCTGGCTTTTCTCAATCAGTGCATGTGTGACATGTGCCATTTGGAACACTATTTGCCAAGTATGCATTCAAAACTATTTATCTGCTATTTTAACTTGTGATTGAAGTAAAGATTGAGTCAATAAAACAATAGAATAAATAAATGATTGAAGGGATTGCATACGGATAGAGTACAGATACATAATGTGAGAAGGGACTATCTTGAAGGGGATAAACACAATTACAAACTCTCTGAGCCAAATATTCTGCTTCTGTCATTACATCTACGTAATTATATATCATCAAGGAATTTAAAATTAGCAACTAATGACAATGATCCTCCTTTGCTCAATATATTTTAGAAAACAAAATGATGAGTTTTGTAGTGCTGCAAAGCATATACATCGCTAACTTAGATTGTGACCAATATGCAAGTTAAAGTGTTAGTACAGTATTAAAGTCCTAGGGAACATTCTGAACTGAAACTTTAAGATATGGTACTTTAAAATACAAAGTGTATATTCACCATCTTTCAAAACAGTCATGCTATACAGTACATATAAATGGGGCAAACATAAGCATTAGTCATTCTGGATTTGTTTTTGACACATTGGGTTATTTTGTATTCAGTCAATGTTGGTACTCGCACTGCCGCTCATAAACCACCTTCAGCACTGCTACCGTTGTTAGAAAAAAAAACCTTAAGTTTCCTCAACAGTCCATGTTTAAATAATCAAAACAGTTTTATGGAGTCTGCCAAAATGTTACATTGATGGTGCTTTCACATTGACAACAAAAATATGGACTTTTCAAACGCTTCAGACAGTTAGAGTAGTAACAGAAGGAAATATCGTAGAAGCCACTCACAGTTAAATGGTCGATAAAAGACCACGCTTCCCGTTAGTCCATCCTCTCAGTCAGAGACTAATTGTATCCCATGCTTCTCTATGAACGAACAGTATCTGCTTGTGAGTGCAGTATGCAGCAAGAAGCATGCAGAACAAGTTAAAGCTGCTGACTGTGATTGAACAGGATATTTTGTGTGTATTTGCATAGTTGTGATTAATGATTTCCCGCCCCCTTTTTCATTTCAGAGAAAAATAGCTATTCTCTAAACTTCAGAAGGGTTACAATTAATCCAGACACGATAAATTGCTTTTGGGGAATAAACCTTAATTGTGTTAAGTACCATATGAAGTTACAATTGTGTTGCTCACCCATGTTATAGTACTTTGTCCATGTTCTTTGAAAAATTCTGTGTACTGAAACCTTTGTTCCAGGAAAGACTATTTTCATTGTTGTGTATTTAATACCCAATCCAAATAGTTAATGCATACAGGGCATTAAAAACAATTTTAATGGCAGGATATTATAGTACATTTGACAGATTCATGAAAATTCTATTAACTTTATTTTGCATAAGCATTCTGACCATAGAAGAGTACAGCACAGGAACAGGGACCCTCAGCCTAGCATATCTGTGCTGACCATAAATACACTGAAATGAACATGAGGAGATAGTTGTAAAAAGGAAACTCTTGTTAATAAAGAAGTAACCTGTGTCTGCCATTGTTTAGTTGCATGCTGATATGCAACAGAGTGTAAGCCTTCCAGTATAACAGTAAAGTAGTAGAGTGTACAGGAGATGCAAGGGGTTAGTGAGAGTGTGGGTGCCTGGAATGCATTGCCTGGAGTGGTGTTAGAGACAGATACATTGGAGACTTTTAAGAGATGTTTAGATAGGCAAATGAATGTGAGGACATGGAAATATGTAGGCATAAAGGATCAGTTAAGTTGGCCATTTGATTACTAATTTCTTTGGTTGAGCACAAATTATGGGCCGAAGGGCCTGCACCTGTGCTGTCCTGGTCTTTCTTTGTTCACGTGTCGAGTGACCTCCAGCATCGATGTTGCTGGCAAGGCAAACATGGTACAGAGGCCATAATGGGAGAAAAGAAAAACCTGAGCGTACTTAAGTTGTCCCTGAAACTTCTGCTCACTCAGCAACCGTCGGAGAAAGGGAGTAGATAATGTACTAATGTTTGATACAACAGTTGGATATCCTCCCAGTACCCAGGCAGGCACACTGTCTGAGCCCGAGGACCTATTGCTGCTCCTGAAACTTCCTCCAAAAAACCTTGTAAAACTTTCCAGCCACCCGTGCAGTATCTATGAGCCATGTCATCTTGGTGGGCTGTGGGTGGGTGATGTACCTGTATGGGTTTTAATGATGAATGCCATCTGTGGATGTTGCACTGTGGCTTTGTTCTCCTCACTGCACCACTGAAATCCAGCATGTGATACACTGCAATCTTTGTCAACTCTGCTGTCACTCCTCTGCCATTAAGACCTCTGGCCCCATGCTTAGATTCTCCGTTTCAGTTTACTGGCTATCGGAAAGTATCAGGTGTCAAATTGTTCATGAGGTTGCATACAAGATGCCCAACTTCACAACTCTTGTACTTTGGATGTAACGTGTGATGTTGAGGGGAGAAGTCTTTTGGGATCCAGTGACTGAAGTTTGCTCCAAATTCACAAGATTTTCATAAATGACCAGAGATTCTAATCATATTGAGAAAATTCCCAGGTATGGATTAATTGATGTTTCTCCTGGCCAAAATATATATACAGTTGTAGATGAAGTGAAACATTTCTTCTTCGACTTGCGATTCCCACTTTACACAACTGACCATTCATTCATACACTGAAACACGACATCGCTTTCCTGCATTGGCACACGTTCTGTTCACAGAACTAAATAGTAAAATATTGACAATACTATATTTAAGTTTTGTATTTGATTACTCTACAAGTATGCTTTCTGTATTTTGCGAAAACTATTTTCGAAATATCTCATATCTCCGCGCTTACCAATCATTGCTGATATCAACCTTTGCCCTTCAGTAGACTGTCCCATAGCCACTGATAATATTGGGATATATGCAAAGCTATATGGGACTTGTAGTCACATCAAGTAGACTTCCCCATTTAAGCAAGAACCAGCTAGAAGAAAATCTGCAACATTCCTTCTGTTAAAAAAAAACAATTACATTACAGTGCTGTTTGGTTCAGACATATACAGTAGGTCTAGGGGAGCGAGTCTCGACCTGCAGTGACATGGAATACATTCCAAGGTCCCTTGAGTCCCAGTATTTTCAGTAAGAAATAAACAAAATTTATGAACAAATCATGTAGCAATATTGAGATACGAGTACAACCAACACTGCACCCTGAGGCTTGATTATACAACTTGCAATGAATAATCCCTCTTATCCAAACTACTTTCAAACATTGTTTGCTATCTACATGGTTGTATATTATGTGACACATTCTCAACTTCCCCGAATTGACATGTATCACTTTACACAATTGACCTTCACTCATTCATGTAACTGAAATGCAGCATTGATATCTTCTGCTCGCCCTGGTCAATCTGTTGACTGGAATATCTAATAATATACAGACAGTACTGCACTTCAACGCCAAGATAGTTTGTAAAATCTAGTGAATTCACAGCTTATTTTAACCCTATTTGTTCATGCCTGAGCAGTTAAAAATCAAAGACGAGAAACTCCCCGGCATCACGTTGCAATTAGGAGATGTTGCTTCTCTCCCATGTTTCATAGCTGCTGCTGTGTGTCTCTTTCCCCCTACTTTTACCTTGCTGCTCTGTATACTTTTCACCCTCTCTGTTTCAGCTGCACCCCATCAGCACACAAACATCAGCAGAAGCACTCTTCCAGTTACTGGAGAATGTTGAGTTCTTGGATAGGTCCAGATTTACTGGATGATTTAAGTGGTGGATTAAATCACCCAAAGTAGAGATTCATCCTTCCTCTCTTCCCCCACTTATTACATCTAAAGAGATATAAGTCATGCAGCACAAAACAGCCCCTTAATCTCCAGTATCTATGCCCACTCAGTGTATTTATCTACACTGATCCCATTTATCTGGTGAGGACAATATGAGTGAGGTTGATGTTCTGGAGCATGTTGATATTAAGGGAGAGGAGGTGTTGGAGTTGTTAAAATACATAAAGACAGATAAGTCCCCGGGGCCTGACGGAATATTCCCCAGGCTGCTCCACGAGGCGAGAGAAGAGATTGCTGAGCCTCTGGCTAGGATCTTTATGTCCTTGTTGTCCACGGGAATGGTACCGGAGGATTGGAGGGAGGCGAATGTTGTCCCCTTGTTCAAAAAAGGTAGCAGGGATAGTCCGGGTAATTATAGACCAGTGAGCCTTACGTCTGTGGTGGGAAAGCTGTTGGAAAAGATTCTTAGAGATAGGATCTATAGACATTTATAGTCTGATCATATGGTCTGATCAGGGACAGTCAGCATGGCTTTGTGAAGGGCAGATCGTGTCTAACAAGCCTGATAGAGTTCTTTGAGGAGGTGACCAAGCATATAGATGAGGGCAGTGCAGTGGATGTGATCTATATGGATTTTAGTAAGTCATTTGACAAGGTTCCACACGGTAGGCTTATTCAGAAAGTTAGAAGGCATGGGATCCAGGGAAGTTTGGCCAGGTGCATTCAGAATTGACTTGCCTGCAGAAGGCAGAGGGTGGTGGTGGAGGGAGTACATTCAGATTGGAGGATTGTGACTAGTGGTGTCCCACAAGGATCTGTTCTGAGACCTCTACTTTTCGTGATTTTTATTAACGACCTGGATGTGGGGGTAGAAGGGTGGGTTGGCAAGTTTGCAGACGACACAAAGGTTGGTGGTGTTGTAGATAGTGTAGAGGATTGTCAAAGATTGCAGAGAGACATCGATAGGATGCAGAAGTGGGCTGAGAAGTGGCAGATGGAGTTCAACCCGGAGAAGTGTGAGGTGGTACACTTTGGAAGGAGAAACTTCAAGGCAGAGTACAAAGTAAATGGCAGGATACTTGGTAGTGTGGAGGAGCAGAGGGATCTCGGGGTACATGTCCACAGATCCCTTAAAGTTGCCTCACAGGTGGATAGGGTAGTTAAGAAAGCTTATGGGGTGTTAGCTTTCATAAATTGAGGGATAGAGTTTAAGAGTCGTGATGTAATGATGCAGCTCTATAAAATACTAGTTAGGCCACACTTGGAGTACTGTGTCCAGTTCTGGTCACCTCACTATAGGAAGGATGTGGAAGCATTGGAAAGGGTACAGAGGAGATTTACCAGGATGCTGCCTGGTTTAGAAAGTATGCATTATGATCAGAGATTAAGGGAGCTAGGGCTTTACTCTTTGGAGAGAAGGAGGATGAGAGGAGACATGATAGAGGTGTACAAGATATTAAGAGGAATAGATAGAGTGGATAGCCAGCGCCTCTTCCCCAGGGCACTACTGCTCAATACAAGAGGATATGGCTTTAAGGTCAAGGGTGGGAAGTTCAAGGGGGATATTAGAGGAAGGTTTTTTACTCAGAGAGTGGTTGGTACATGGAATGCACTTTCTGAGTCAGTGGTGGAGGCAGATACACTAGTGAAGTTTAAAGACTACTAGACAGGTATATGGAGGAATTTAAGGTGGGGGCTTATATAGGAGGCAGGATTTGAGGGTCGGCACAACATTGTGGGCCGAAGGACCTGTACTGTGCTGTACTATTCTATGTTTTATGTTCTATCTACCTTAGGTCTTCCATGCCCTGGCAATTAAAGTACTTGTCTAGATGCCTCCACATCTCTTCAGGCAGAAAACTGCAGACTCCAACCACCCTCTTTGTGAATGAAACCCTCTCAGATCCCTCCTAAACCTCCTACCTCGTACTTTAAACCTTGTTTGTTCCAACTCTGTTTTCTGCCAGAAATGAATTGATTAAATAGAGTGGCGAGGAAGGTTTGCAGAATGCCTGCTTTCACTAGCCAGGGCTAATAAGAGTATAATAAAAGCAGGGAGGTTTTGGTTCCACTTTATTGGTTGGAAAGAATGTTTCAGTTCTCAAGAGAGAATGGATAGGCTAGGTTTGCTTTCCTTGAAGCAGAGGAGACTAAGAGGGACCAGATGGAGGTGGACAAATTATGAGAGACACAAATAGAAGACAAGAAGAATCTTTTCCCCCAAGGAAGAGGTTTTCAAGACTAGATGGCAGAGATTTAAGGAGAGGAGTAAGAGTCTTAGAGACGGAATATCCTTTTCTCACAGAGGATGAATTACCTGAGAAGGTGGCAGAAGCAGGCACTCACAACATTTTATGAATACTTGATTTGCCAAGGCACAGTAGACCATGGGCAAGTGCTGATAAATGGAATAACTGTAGATGTGTACCCCATGGTCGGAACAGGTAGAGCGGATTATAGTAACTACATGACAATCTTTAATCCATGCTAGTAAATTACTCCCAATACTGTGTATCTATGTGTCTCTACTCTGTACACTTCTTTATTTAGTAATATCTTGCAAGCACCATGTTCAAATACGAATACACCACATCAAACGATTCACCTTTGTTTATTCTGCTAGTTACGAGCTCAAAATTTTCCACAGGTTTCTTAGAAATTATTTTTTCATATTCTCATGCTGACTCTGCCCAAACCTGTTATCATTTTCCAAGTGAAAAATAACAAATAAACTCTGCTATGTTAGTGCAATGACAGAAACAAATTTTCCTCAATATAGTTTCTTCTGTCTCAGTTTGTAAGGGATCTTATTTTTATATTTTTCACTAGTCTACTGTCATACATTATTTTTCTTTCCTTTTCAACACCTTGCTGGATTTGCTCAATTCGGGAAAGTTTGCTTTTGTTGGCAATGTTATAAGCCTTTGATCAAATACAACTTCTCTTGAAAGTTACAACTGGATCACTTTCTCTCTTTTTTGCCTTAAAGGTACATATATTACTAGTAAACTATGCATTCATTCTTTACATTTTAATCAGCTCAGCCCAGACCTTGTAGATTCATTGCTTGCTTTATTTAGATTTAAGACCCTGGTTTCAGGTTGAGTTAAATCACTTTCAGTTTTATATCAAATTAAGGACAGTTGCTAAAAGCCTTTTGGCAACAATACAAGATCTATAAAAACCTGTACGCTCTTTTGTTCTTCAGAATACTGTTCCAGAAAATTATCTTTTATACACTCTATAAATTCAGCTTCCACCTTACCAGAGCTAACTACATTGAGGCTACTTTATTAGGTACCTCCTGTACCTAACACAATGAACAAACAGCATCTTCAAAAATCTCCAGGTCAATATTTGCATAAGGATGCAGGCTGCACACACAGCCAGCATTCTGTAGGCAGTTACAAGGCATGTGTGGTGCAGTAGTAACATTTCCAGGTGAACACTGTTGCAGGAAGATTTAACGTGCATCCTTCCTGAGATCTTCCACAGAGAGACAGGGCAGAGAGCTTCAAGCTGCAGCCCGATGCCTCGTGGCAACCAAAGGTACCTTTTACAGAGTGGGTGTAGATGATTGATGCAAAAGACGAGTACCCAATTTGCAAGGGTACTTATCTCCATACAGCACCAACTCAGATAGTAGTAAGTGGTTAGATTAGAGCAGGGGTTCCCAGCCAGGGGTACATAGACTGCTCAGTTAATGGTAAGGCTCCATGGCATAAAAAAAGGTTGTGATGTTTGGCAGAAGAGGAAGGGAAATTACTGTCTTGGCTCCACAGTGATGAACTCCAGTCAGTAGAGTTTAATAACTAAACTTTTTGTGTTACCATCCCCTTAGCTCCCAGACGAGATTCCCAGCACCCCTCTCACCCATTACATAAAAACTAAAAAAATTTTGATTAATGATGCACAGTGGAAGAAAATAGGAAATGCACATAATTATTGCAAATATTATTTAAATCTATTTATAGCAAAAAATAAAATTATTTCTTTATTTAATTACAGTAAAAGCAATTTTTATCAACAATTTTAGAGTGTACATTAGTAGCCCAGCTATTCACTCCTTCATTGCTTTTTCACCTTTCAATGAGATGGATGGGTCTGGCGCAGCAATATCAACATCAGGCTGAACGTCACTCAGAAGGAATCTCAGATCCCCATGTCTGGTAAATTGCAGTCTGTTTTGTTGCTTTGAAAGAAATTGGGTGACTGCACTGAAACTGTGCTCCACTAAATATGAAGTTGGAATGGCAATAAAGAACATCTTGACTTTTTTCCACAGTGCAGGATAGCATTCAGAGATGTCCTCCTACAACCAATCATCTTGATATGATTTTTTGAATCTCAGCTTCAAAAGGTATTTTGTAGTGAGATCCCTCCTTTCTATTATTTCCTTATTACAAGTGTTCAGGAATGGATTTATTACCCAATCTGGAATTTGGATCCAGAGAAGATCCTGGAATCTCTCTGACATGTCTTTATGCCGATCACCCCAGTGGGTAAAGAATACTTGAAGATCATCATCTGGTATTCTTTCTTTCTCTTCCAACTCAGAGGCTTAGAAACTCAGAAAGGTCATGATGGTCAATGTTGCTTTTAAACCATAAGACCATAAGATATCAGAGCAGAATTAGGCTATTTGGCCCATCGAGTCTGCTCCACCATTTCATCATGGCCAATCCGTTTCCCTCTCAGCTCCAATCTCCTGCCTTTCCCTCCATAACCCTTTATGCTCTGACTAATCAAGAACCTATCAACCTCTGTTTTAAATATGCCCAATGACTTGACCTTTACAGCCACTTGTCGCAACAAATTCCACAGATTCACCACTCTCTAGCTATGGAAATTTCTTCTCATCTCCATTCTAAATGGATGTCCCTCTATTTTGAGGCTGTTTCCTCTGGTTTTGGACTCTCCCACCATCGGAAACATCCTCTCCACATCCACTCTATCAAGGACTTTCAACATTTGATAGGTTTCAATGAGATACCCCCCACCCTCTCTTCTGAATTCCAGTGAGTACAGGCCCAAAGCCATCAAACTCCCCTCATATGATAACCATTTCAATCCTGGAATCATTTCCGTGAACCTTGTCTGAACCCTCTTCAATGTCAGCACATCCTTTCTTAGATTAGGGCCCAATACTGCTCACAATACTCCAAGTGAGGCCTCACCAGTGCCTTATAAAGCCTCAACATTACATCCTTGCTTTTATATTCTAGTACTCTCAAAATGAATGTTAACATTACATTTGCCTTCCTCACCACCAACTCAATCTGCAAATTAACCTTTAGGGTTAAATAGGGTTTTTATTTTATTGAGATACAGTGCAGAATAGGCCCTTCCAGCCTGTCAAGCCACGCCGTCCAGCAATCCCCCAATTTTACTCTAGCCTAATCATGAGACAACGTACAACAACCAATTAACCTACCAATCAGTATAGTTTAGCCTGTGGGAGGAAACCGGAGCACCCAGAGGACACCGATGTGGTCACGGGGAGAATGTACAAACTCCTTACAGGTAGTGGCAGGAACTGAACCTGAGTTGCCTATGCTGTAAAGTGTCGTGCTAACCACACTACAGAAATGTAGAGAGAACTCTAACTTGCCTTTGATAAGATGCATGTAATTGGAGATTGATTTCATTAAACTTTGAGAATAATTCTGACAAATAAGCAATATCATGCCTAATATTTTTGACTTCATTACTGAGTGAAGTATTCATCTTCACAAAATTTTACCACAGATTCAAATAGTGCAACAAAGTGTCTCAGGCAGTTTCCATTTGAGGGCTTTCTGACTTCTGTGTGCAACAGAAAATATTCAAACTGGTCCTCATTCTCAATATGAAGCTCTCAAAATAATCTTTGCCACGGTCCATCGACGTGGCCATGAGCTGGAGGAGTGGCTTGACAAGAAACAATTAGAAGTGTGAAGAGAAAAACACCTGCCAAACAAAACAACAATTGCCTCATTTAAAAATATTTCACACAACACATTGGCTGCTGTTGGTTGCTTGTTGCTGGTATAAATCTCTATTTCAGATACTCCACACTGTAATGTCTACACTCCTTTTTCATTTGGTCTGCTTCTGCAATTTTCGTTATGGATTAATAACCACAGTCAATCACCTATTGTTTAAGCCCAACCTCAAGGGCTGAGATCAATAAAGGGGAAAGTTATGACATCATCATTGCTCTGGCAAAACCAGTCTTTCGGTCTGAAGGCACATAAAGAGGGGTACCAGTATCTCAGATGGGTCGTGGGCTAGAAAAGATGCGGTCAACACCACTCAAAAGGGCATACTCTGAAATTTACCCCAGTGAAAACCATACCCTAATTCACAGGAATTGTGTCACTGCATGATTAGAGTATGGGAATCGTACTAGCTAACACTATACTACAGTAGTGAATGGCAACAATGCGCAGGTTGAGCCCAGAAGTAACAAGAATTCTTCAGTCCAGATTTCCTATTATTTGCTAAATACAGAAGTGCCACATTGCTCTTCAACAAATATAATGTGCAAAGCCTAAGCGAGAATGTGCAACGTTTGCAAAATCTAAGCTAATGGTGGGTTAACAAGAGAGGAGATGATTATGTGATCATTGTAATCAATTATGAAGCATGGACGATCGATCAAGTGCTTATAATAAGTAATTCATTTCTTAAATTAAGCCTGTAATCCCTCAGCAACCCTCCTTGCTTCTGAGCACCCTGTACCACCCAGTTTATCTTTATCACCTCCTTAGAATTTCCCACCAGCACCCAGAGAGGCAATATCGCCCACTTTGGGGACCACTGGCTTAATTGAAATAGTTGGAAGGATTTCAAATAGGGAGCAATTTAAAAGGCAGAATCAGAATCAGGTTTATTATCACCGGCATGTGACATGAAATTTGTTAACTTAGCAGCAGCTGTTCATAATTGAGCAGAGAGAGAAAAAAATAATAAATAAAACAAAAAATAATAAATAAACAAGTAAATCAATTACATATATTGAATAGATTATTAAAATGTGCATAAAACAGAAATACTGTATATTAAAAAAAGTGAGGTAGTGTCCAAAGCTTCAAAGTCCATTTAGGAATCGGATGGCAGAGGGGAAGAAGCTGTTCCTGAATCACTGAGTGTGTGCCTTCAGGCTTCTGTATCTCCTACCTGATGGTAACAGTGAGAAAAGGGCATGTCCTGGGTGCTGGACGTTTTTAATAATGGACGCTGCCTTTCTGAGACCCTGATCCCTAAAGCTGTCCTGGGTACTTTGTAGGCTAGTGCCCAAGATGGAGCTGACTAGATTTACAACCTTCTGTAGCTTCTTTTGGTCCTGTGCAGTAGCCCCTCCATACCAGACAGTGATGCAGCCTGTCAGAATGCTCTCCACGGTACAACTATAGAAGCTTTTGAGTGTATTTGTTGACATGCCAAATCTCTTCAAACTCCTAATAAAATATAGCTGCAGTTGGGTAAGCGCTCTAAACTACTTGGAGCATTGTCCAGCCTGCCAAAGAGCTTCATGAGACGACTAGGAAAGACAGAATCCATTTTCTTGGGAGTTTGTGACAGACTAAGGGACACTCAGAAGTAATTCATTTTTCTATTCCAGACAAGCTGAGGAAATATGATGCTTGAGGGTGCAGGTTTCCACAGCCCTCTGGAATTCAGTTAACCTTGAACTAACAGCAGGCTGATTCCTGGGAACATCAGCTCCCTGTTCTGCAAGATACTGGTGCTGTGGTCAAAGGACAGAGTGGCCTACTCCTAACATCTATTTGTTGGATTAATGGTGTCTGGTGACTATTTTTTCAGTAGTGCATTCTAGGCAACACTAGCTTACCCTGTACTATGAGGATCCTGTTGGAAATGTGAGAGCTGAGATTCCCTCAGGATGTTAAGGTCTGTCCTATAATCACTGGCTCCCAGACAATGACCTCAGTAGCATAATCAAGCATGTTCATCAAGACTTCAAGCACACGGCCTGTGACCTTACAGTCAATAGCCAGCCCATCAAGGACACAAGCTTATTTTAAGCATTTAGTGTCTCATTCAAGGAGAGGACCAACTTCCAGCAGCAAGGGCAGCTGAAGACATGCATCACTGTTGAGTTTTCAAGCCTACATGGAAGATCAATAAAACTTAAAAACTTCTGTGTGAGTAGATTCTGATTCATCGTACCAGAAAGCTCCTTTTGCAACCGAAGGTTTTGTTCTGTCTGATGTGTTGATCTATTTGTGCAGGTTATTTGAGGTGAAGCCATTTCATTAAGGTGATCGAAGATTCTGCTCATGCTTTTCATTCCTTAGTTAATTATCCTTACTTCACAAAGGTGAGTCAATCATAGCTTTTGGGATGTATACTCGTGCTCTGCTGTCACAACATTTAAATGGTGTAGGTTACACCCGTACTGTCATGTGCTGCAATATCCCACTCTAGTCCATGTTTTGGTCAAGTTTCACTGGATCTTTCAGACAATAAAACAGCCAGATGAGACAAAATTTGGCTGCCATTGTCAAGGCTACTTTATGGAGTCTGGCATCAGAGAGCAGGAAAAGCTGACAGGAAGTCTGTTGTTGTCAGGCTCACTTCCTTCACTCTCAGAACCGACAGTGTAGAGGGGAGATAGCTCAAACAAGGAGGTGAGAGGAAGGGATGAGGCAGGGGCTGGCAGGCAATAGGTAGGATAGGGTGAGGAGGGAGATAATGGTCAAAGGAAGCCAGGTGGGGGAAGGGCCGGTGGTGGTAGAGGTGATGTGGAAATTCAAAAGGTGCAGACACTGAAATCTGATAAATAAGGGATGTAATAAGTAAAACCAGGTTAGGGAGGGATAAGGTGCAAATGGAACCAAATGGAGAAAGGGATAGTGGAACCAGTACATAGAATGTGTGCGTGATAGGCAGATGGAACCATGTGGGGCAGGGCAATTGCATTGGGTGATTTGGGTGGAGAGGAAGAGGATAACCTAAAAATAAAGGGAAAGGAGCACAGGGAGCATGGGCTACCTGAAATTGTAAATGTTAAGTACTGTAGCACTCCACTATTTTTCAGTCCAGGCCTCACCTGTTTCTCCCAGGTATATTGCTCAGCCTGATTGACAATCCCAATAGTTTCCTTGGACTCTACTACACACAACCTGACAATTCACCTACTTTTTGAGGCAGACTTCTAGAATATTAGATAATCTAGTACTATTGATATTGCAACCAAGTAATAGTAATATTTCCTTATTTAAAATGCATGGGAAATGAGTTATTGATTTACATTTGAAAGTAATCTTTGATGCCAAGGCCCCAACAGCCACTGCAGATTATATCAAAACAACATCCCATCTTTGATGTTGTATACCTCACTGGTTTCAACAATAATACAAAATCTCTACTTCGACCATGACCAACCACATGTTTTACTTCAAATTGTTTCTGCTGGGCAGTCAATGGGAAATACCTTTGTTTCTAGTTCAAGCTGCTGAAAGTCCCAGAATTTCTGTTTGGTGAACATCCAGTTCATGTCATCCATCTTTTTTCCATTGCCATCGCCCTCTTCCAATACACGCATGCAGCTCTATATAACTCGGGTTATCGACAACTTCCAGGCTTTCTGACTGTGGTCCTCCGAGCTTGGGTTGAAAGAAGACTTGGGCTGCGGCTGGAATTTAACTAAAACTCTAGCGCCAGCACATGACCGAGCACAAGTCAACTTGTCAGTGCAAAGAACAGGACAGGACATTTACTTTTGGAATTTGCTAAGTCGCCTCCCTGGACACACCACATCTGAAAGGCAAGTCTTTGGTGATGGGGAGGGTTTGGAATGGGCATGATGTCTGTGGTAGCATATGGGACAACACGGAAATTCTGGGTGTTCAGCATTTCATTAATTTGGAAACTCAAGGTGTTTTTTAATGGTCAGATGCTCAAGTGACCATTAGAATAAAGCTGTTTCAGGTCAATAACTATCATCAGTTCTGATCAAAAGTCATCAACCTAAACTATTAAGTCTGTTCCAGTCTCCACGCATGCTGCTTAATGTGATGAGTATTTCCAACATTCTGTTTTTATTTCAGGTAGCTAGCATCTGCAGTATTTTATCTTTGCAAAACATATTAACATTGATATGACAGAGGACAAATGAACGACCCTCTGGATCCGTAGCACCAAACCACAGAGCAAAACAAGTGGACAACAAATAATTTTCCAGTTATGAGAATATGGGATAGAAAGGTACAGGATTTCTTTTTTTAATCTTGCAAATTTACAACAGTCAGTGCACCTGTAGAAGATCTAACCACCGATGGTATTCACGTATCTTTTGTACCTGGACAAATATACTATATATCTTTCCCAAACCACCACCAAGTTGCTCTAGAAACAGCATTGGTGGGATGCGTGTAGACTAAACCTACTGATGTTGACTTTCTGCTGATGCAGAGTACTGGACCTCTGCTAGACATGGAACTTAAGCTATAAACTTATTGCTGCTGGGTTTGACCATTATTTGGAGATCATGTGCAGTCATGAGGAAGATAATAGAACAGCACAGCACAGGAACAGGCCCTTCAGCCCATGATGCTCTGCTCAACTAACTAATCTTTCAACTAAATGCCTATCTAAACAAAACGATTTTACCTGCATAGTGTCATTATCCCTGCATATTTATGTGCATATCTAAGATCCTCTTAAATGCCTTTCATATTTGCCTCCATTACCAACCCTTGCAGTGCATTCCATGCACCCACTACACTCCATGTAAAAACAATTGCTCCACACATCTCCTTTGAACTTATCCTCTCTCACTTTAAATGCACGCCCTCATGTACTAGATATATTTATCCTAGGGAAATATAATATATCAGTGATAAAACTGAATGGTTTGGAATAGATTACATTCTCCCACAGTGCTGATCATATGGTGTTTCCTAACCAACTGTTAGATTTGCAAGGTTTGTTGTAAGTTTCTGTTGTAGAAGGCTACAACAGGTAGTAAGCTGAAGTGTTAGAATTCAAGGCTGGATGGAAAGAAGCTGAGCTGATCAGTACCCAACCCAATGTTGTCATGTCAGAGGCTCCTAAAAAGAACGAAAGATAGGAATTCATGGACTAGATTTGGCCCACAGAAAAAACATGTGCACCAATGGTGTTAGAGATTGGCCATCACTATTCAGAAGAAAAGTAGGGGAATTATTTTGGATATCTTGATTAACATCCTGTTCATTATTACCAAAACAGATTATCCTCTTACTTAATAATCATTGCTACTTGTGTACTCTTTTTGTGTAAAACCAACAATTGCATTTTCTGCATTACAACCATGAATGCATTTCAAACAAACATCACTGGATGTCCCGAAATGGATGTAAAAGACAGTAGGCAAATGGAAATCTTCCTTGGGACTTTGGGTCAGTTCTATAGGAATATCTATATTAATGTCTCCCACATCATAAATATTGAAACTGTAGCATTAATAGCAGAAGCAATTTGAAAATAAATCAAAAGAAAAATGCAGATGCTGGAAATCTGACATAAAAACAGAAAATGCTGGGAACATTTGACAGATCATACATCACTTGAGGAAAGAGAAACAGTTTACATTTCCAGTCCAGGATCCTTCTTCAGAACTGGGAGAGAAACAAGTTAGCGTAGATAACAAAGAAGATGGAGGAGGAGGGTGGTGATGGGTGGAACAAAAGGAATTTCTCCAGTGATATTGAGATAATGTGAACTAATGTGATAGGTGGATTCAAAATTGGCTTGCCTGCAGAAGGCAGAGGGTGGTGGTGGAGGGAGTACATTCAGATTGGAGGATTGTGACTAGTGGTGTCCCACAAGGATCGGATCTGGGACCTCTACTTTTCGTGATTTTTATTAACGACCTGGATGTGGTGGGTTGGCAAGTTTGCAGATGACACAAAGGTTGGTGGTGTTGTAGATAGTGTAGAGGATTGTCAAAGATTGCAGAGAGACATTGATAGGATGCAGGAGTGGGCTGAGAAGTGGCAGATGGGGTTCAACCCAGAGAAGTGTGAGGTGGTACACTTTGGAAGGACAAACTCCAAGGCAGAGTACAAAGTAAATGGCAGGATACTTGGTAGTGTGGAGGAGCAGAGGGATCTCGGGGTACATGTCCACAGATGCCTGAAAGTTGCCTCACAGGTGGATAGGGTAGTTAAGAAAGCTTATGGGGTGTTAGCTTTCATAAGTCAAGGGACAGAGTTTAAGAGTCGTGATGTAATGATGCAGCTCTATAAAATACTAGTTAGGCCACACTTGGAGTACTGTGTCCAGTTCTGGTCACCTCACTATAGGAAGGATGTGGAAGCATTGGAAAGGGTACAGAGGAGATTTACCAGGATGCTGCCTGGTTTAGGAAGTATGCATTATGATCAGAGATTAAGGGAGCTAGGGCTTTACTCTTTGAAGAGAAGGAGGATGAGAGGAGACATGATAGAGGTGTACAAGATAATAAGAGGAATAGATAGAGTGGATAGCCAGCGCCTCTTCCCCAGAGCGCCATTGCTCAATACAAGAGGACATGGCTTTAAGGTAAGGGGTGGGAAGTTCAAGGGGGATATTAGGGGAAGATTTTTTACTCAGAGAGTGGTTCGTGCGTGGAATGCACTGCCTGAGTCAGTGGTGGAGGCAGATACACTAGTGAAGTTTAAGAGACTACTAGACAGGTATATGGAGGAATTTAAGGTGGGGGCTTATATGGGAGGCAGGGTTTGAGGGTCGGCACAACATTGTGGGCCAAAGGGCCTGTACTGTGCTGTACTATTCTATGTTCTATGTTCTCTAATGGGTAATTAAGATCTAATTAGCAACGCAAAAATTCTGAAGAAACTCACCAGATAGTATCAGTATAGGGAAATGATGCATCTGGACTGATACATTACCACATTGTTGCTTCTAGAAGAAGGGTCTTGGCACAAAATGTCCACCATTCATTTATTAGAAAAGCACAGCAGTACCTCTACTTCCTTAAGAGTCTGCAAAATTTCAGCATGACATCTAAAATTTTGAGACTTCTATAGATGTGTAGTGGATAGTATATTGACTGCCTGCATTGCAGCCTGGTATGGAAACACCAATGCCCTTGAATGGAAAATACTGCAAAAAGTAGTGGATACGGATAAAGCCCTCCCCACCATAGACCACATGTACATGAAATGCTGTCACAGGAAAGCAAAATCCATCATCAGGGACCCCCACCACCCAGAATATGCTTTCTTCTCACTGCTGCCATCAGGAAGAAGGTACAGGAGCCTCAGGACTCTTACTACCAGGTTCATGGACAGTTATTACCTCTCAACCATCAGGCTCTTGAAACAAAGGGGGTAACTTCATTCAACCTCACTTGTCCCTTCATTGTAATATTCCCACAACCAATGGACTCACTTTCAAGGACTCTTCATCTCAGGTTCTCAAAATTTATTCCTTATTTATTTTTTATTATTATTTCTTTCTTTTTGCATTTTCAATTTTTTGTCTTTTGCACACTGGTTGAACACCCAAGTTGGTGCGGTCTTCCACTGATTCTGTTGTGATTATTATTCCACAGATTTATTGAATATGCCTTCAAGAAAATGAATCCCATGATTGTATATGTTGACATATATGTACTTTGATAATAAATTTACTTTGAACTCTGATCTTTCCTTTCATCAATGCTGCTTGACACATTGAGTTCATTTGTGTGTTTCTCTAGATTTCAGCATCTGTAGTCTCTCAGGTCTCTTGAAGACCTAATTATGCTCTTTTGCATGTGTCATGGGTTGAGAAACAACTTACTGAAGCTGACTGGGAGTTGGTGTGAGGGATGTAAAGAGAAAGAAAATGTGGGGGCATGAATGGAATGTGGCTGCCACCTTTTCTCTCTGCTGTGTAATTCTCTCGACCCCTGAAAGGCAACTGCTATTACTGACTCTCCAATGCCGAAGGAGCTGGGTTAGCATCATTTAAATAAGGCACTGAACCACAGCTTAGGCAGTGTGTTTCTCACCCTACCCATCCAGATCACATCTTGAATTAAAGTCAGCTGTCCTGACTCGAATTATATCTAAAATTTATATTTAACAATGAAACACTTTGATAAAGCACTAAGACTATCTGACTTAATATAATCCACTACTTGCTGAATACAGAAGAATGTTGTCTCAGATTCAAATAACTTAACAGATGATATCCTTTTAAAATTCCAAGAGTTTACAAGAATAGCAGTCCATTATAGACACAAGATTTAGCCTTTATCCTTCCCAGAGAAATGCCTCATCTATCAAATTTCTTTGCTCAAAGCAAAAGAGGTTGACAACTCAGTCATGTGACAAGATCAGTCTTGCCCCAGCCCACGTTACAGTGCCACATACTGTATTGATATTCCAGTGCGGTATGTCGTGACCTCCACTACTACACACACTCCCATCAAACTGATTGCCACATTCCTTTTAGTTGCATCACTGTAAGAAAGCAAGCAATATTACAAAACACACCACCACATTCCTTGCACCTAGCTGTTCACAAAACAAGCCTCTAGATCTGTCTCTTCCATGAAAATATTACTTTCATCTTGGTTCTGATTATCCTATCAGGCAGAATATCCTAACAGTAATATTGTTGAATGAAGTGACCCCTAAAGTGTATATTCCCTAGATATTAGGTGGAACCTGAAATATTGTGTAGAATTTTTGTCTCCTTATCTAAAAAAGTATGCATTTTCCACAGAGCAACAATGATTCATCAGACTGATCCCTGAGATGGCAGATTTGCCAGTTGAGGAGAGATCTGTGTTCTCTAAAGGTGAGAAGAATGAAAGGTTCAGTGGAATTTGGACTGATAGGGTGGATGGAGAGAGGATTCCCTACCTGAGGACTCAAACCAGTGGTCCTGATCTCAAAATAAGGGCTAAGCCATTTAGGACTGGGATGAAGAGAAAACTCTTCATGCAGAGAGTAGTAAATCTTTGGTATACCTCAGAGACCTGTGGAAGCTCAGTCGTTGAATTCATTCTAAACATGAACACTGGATATTTGGACCTTACAGGACTTAAGGAATAAAGAGATAATGCTGGAAAATTGGAAGGAAAACAATAGAAGATAATTCACCGTCCTGATGAATGGTGGAATAGGCTTAAAAGCCAGATGGTTTATTCTACTGTAAATCCTGTTCCAAATTCTTACATTTGCAAACATTCTTCCAACTTCTCTGATAAGTTCACTATTGTTACCTTCCTCTTCTAATTAGAGAGCTTCAATGTATATGTTTTCCAAGATCTTGCTTAAGCTGAAGTGCTAAGAAAGCTGACGTCTCTTGTTTGTTCTTTGTATGTTCAGCTCATACTTGGAAAACAACTGCATTATCTTGTAGAATTAAGAATGTATTAATATATGGAGATATTGTGATATCTGGACCTTGGGAGTCAATGCCTCCTCTGCATCTTGATCCTTGACTTCCTGAAAAACAGACCGCAATCCTTATGGATACACAGAAACACCTCTGGCATGATTATTCTAAATACTGTGGCTCCACAAGGTTGCACCCTCAGCCCCCCACTGTACTCCGTGTATTCCTATGTCTGCGTGGCCAGATTCTGCTCCAAATCCATCTACAAATTTGTAGATGATACCACCGTAGTGGGCCTTATCTCAAATAATGATGAGTCAGAGTACAGGAAGGAGATAGAGAGCTTCATAACATGGTGTCATGACAACAACCTTTCCCTTAAGGTCAGTAAAACAAACAAGCTGGTTGAGTTCGGGAAGGGGGGCCAGTACACATACTCCAGTTAACAGCAATAGTGTTGAAGTTGAGAGAGTTGAAAGCTTTTGGTTCCTAGGACTGAACATCTCCAATATTCTGTCCTGGTCCAACTATATAGATGGCAGTGTCCAGGGCTTCCTTCATCATGCCAGTAACTTCCTCTTGGTTTTCACTACTGTCAGCCATGTAGTCCTGTGTAAAAACTCAGGAATACTGTTGCACACAGGTGTAGAAGAATACTTCATTGCTGTTTCCGTAACAGATTTGTTTGACCAGTCAGAGTCATTAGCCCTCATCTGAACCCCCAAACCCGGAGGACCGCTGGACCACTCTTAGTCTGGACTCTACCCTTTGATCTGTTTGGCATGGGTGACTCTACCCAGAGCCAAAGCATAAAGCCCTGTCTCCAGCCAGCATAGCTCTCCAGGTCACTGAGGCAAGCTTCCAAACCATGACAATTTTGTGGTCCTCTTGGAGGTGATGTACCATAGAAAGCACGCTTTCTGGATGCATAACAACTTGGTATGGCAACTGCTCTGCACGTGATTTCAAGAAATTGCAGTCGAAGTTCAAAGTAAATTTATTACCAAGGTACATACATGTCACCAGATATTGCCTTGAGATTCATTTTCCTGCAGGTATTCACCACAGAACACAGAACCCACTTCTCATTATTTCCCAGTAGCTTCAGTGAGAGGAGTATGCTTGGATGGTGGGAATGTTTGTTGATGATGCTGCTTTCCTGCAACAGTGCTCCTTGTAGATGTGCTTAGTGGTGTGGAGAGCTTTTCCTGTGACGGACTGGGCTGTGTCCATCATTTTTCTAGGCTTTCCTGTTCATGGGCATTGTGTTTCCATACCAGGTCATGATGCAACCAGTCAAGATACTCTCTGCTGTACATCTATAGAAGTTTGTCAAAGTTTTGCATGCCAAATCTACACAAACCTCTAATATGGTAGAAACATTGCCGTGCCTTCTTTTGATGGCACTTACTTGCTGGTCCCAGGCAGTGCTCTGATATGGTAATGCCAAAGGATTTATAGTTACTGACCCTCTCCACCTCTGATCACCAATTGAGGATTGGCTTATGGACTCTGGATTCTTCCTCCTGTAGTCAATAATCAGCTCTTTGGTTTTGCTGATGTTGAGCGAGAGATTGTTGTGGCACCATTCAAACAGGTCACTGCTCAGTACATAATGGAAACCAGCCTTCCAGCCATGGACTCTGTCTGCATTCCTCGCTGCTTCAGTAAAACAGCCAGCACAAACAAAGACCCCATCCACCCCAGGCATTCTCTCTTCCCATCTCTTCCAGCAGGCTGAAGATACAAAAGACTGAAAGCACATATCACCAGGCTCGAGGATAGCTTCTATCTTGCTATTAAAAGACTAGTGCATGGTTCTCTAGTACAAGATAGACTCCTGACTTCACAATCTACCTCATTATGATCTTACACCTTTTTATTTACCTATACTGCATTTTCTCTACACTTTATTTTGCATTTTGTTACTATTTTACCTACTTCTGTCTCAATGCACTTTGTAATGATTTGATTGGTATGAACAGCAGCAAGTCAAACTTTTCACTGTCTCTTTGTAAATGTGACTACAGTATAATAAATCCCTAAGGAGTTTCTGCAGAGATTCTACAGAAAGTCATGTAGGTTTTTGATTTTGATACAGAAAAATCAAGAACTGATTTTGTCATATATTATCTTTTAATCCACCAGGAGTCCCAATTTGCTCTATTTCATTGCCAATGCCACGGTGTAAATGCTTTATTTTAATATAAAGACAAAAATCAGCCCAAGTAGCCAGTTTGCTTTAATTTTCCAGATTATTTAATTTGTGATGCTTCCTGGATTTTCTAAGTCACTTTCCGCTTCTCAACATTGGACTTAATCTGACATCTGTTTCTCTAATTTCTATTTAATGCATCTACTTTGATAAATGTGCCTTTCCTGCATCTTCAATAAGATAATTTTCTTTCATCAATTCACATTTTATATTTGCAGAATTCATGTAGTTGCTGCACAATATATTTTCTATCACTATATCATTACTCCTTACACAAGAATATCTGCAGATGCTGGAAATCCAATTCAACACACACAAAATGCTGGAGGAACTCAGTAGGCCAGGCGGCTTCTATGGAAAAGAGTAAACAGTCGATGTTTCGGACCGTCACCGAGACTGTTGAGTTCCTCCAGCATTTTGTGTATGTTGTTTTGCATCATTACCCTCTGCTGTCTGTTATTTATATTTGTAAAGTACTCTTCATTATAGTCATCTGTTAGCCCACTCTGAGATATTGGAGAATATTAAAGCCTCACAGGAGGAGACCATTATCTTCAGTTGCTGCACCATCTGTTCACCAGCTCCAATCAGGCTCCAGGGCTCTTCATATTAGACCCCAGACATAGACATCATTTGTCAGTGTATCTTTGGCCATAATGGCAAAAATGAATGGCAACATGCTTAACCCTACAGCTGTTGTTATGATACGCACCCGAACATGCCAGCTTCTGGGGTCCAGCCTCTGGAATACGGATAGCTGATGCATCCCCTTTAAAGATTCAGGCCCACCCCACTAATTGGAGGCCCTGTTTTGGCGCCAGGATTTTAATATTTAAAGAACACCTGAACTGAGGGTCAGAGCTGAATTGTCAGCTTTACTTTGGATTCTCATCTAGCGTCTAGTTTATGAGCCTGTCTTCGACTTAATCTCATACCACGTCCTGATTCTCGTCTTGGATGCTCCAGCACGTGGCTCCTTACCATCCTTGCCTCGGTGTCTCATCACAGCTGTAGCCAAATAGAACACTGCTGCAGAACGGCGTTGCTAAGAAACAGACACACCCAAAGTTGTTGTTTCTGCACAGATGCCGCCTGCCCTGCTGAGTCTCTCCCACATTTTCTGTTTCAGATTTCCAGCATCTGCAGTTAATTTGAATTTTCAATGCAAAGGACAGTCTTGGCTGGATTTGCAACAGCACAAGAAATACAAAGGCGGAGAAGGAATTGTGTTAATTACGGAAAGAAAAGTGAGATGTTATGATCCCATGGTTGATATTTTACCCTTCCTGCAGTGTCCTCTGTAGCATTAAGATCCCATGAACACAATGAATGACACCTCAGAACAAACTAGATTTGCAGTGGAAATCCTAAACCGTTGTTATGTCCTCCATTACCATTTACAAAAGGGCTAGTGCTTCTTTCAGGCATGGGTAAACGTTGCTTCTTGTTTTTCTTAGGAAAGTATATGGTGCTCAAGTATGCCTGAGCAGATATGTGCTTGTCTTCTGTCTCACCCTCTCAGTCCAGTACAACTGGTCATCAATATTTTCACTTGTGTTAAGCTTCACTGACTGGAGACAAATTTTCAAAGGTTCAAAGGTTCATTTATTCTCAAAGCATGTATCCATATACAATTCTGAAATTTGTCTTCTCCAGGTAGCCACGAAACAAAGAAAGAACATAAAAGTTGTTTGGAGAGAAACATCAAACCCACATCCCCCCCATGCAAAAAAAAAAAACGGCATCCTGACCATCAACCCCAAAAACCCCTCACTTTGCACAAAATAGAACAGAAACATCGAACCCCCAATAAAAACAGCCCCTTCCTTACACAAAAATCTAACAGAAGACTAACCCTCAAATACCCTCCACTCGCACAACAAAACAGAAAAGGACTGGGTGATAAAAAACACAGAATATAAAAACCATAAGACTGAAAAAGTCCACAGTCCACAAACGCAATAGTCCAATCTATTGACGCAGAATCACGATACCACCCTCCGATTTCACCGGCAGCCATCGAAAGACAGGTACTCTGAAACAGAGAGGCCTACCCAGCTGCCACAGCAATAGACCTCTCACAGGTTCCTTCTCCAGCAGATATCAAAAGGAAGGTTGTCGGTGCTGAACTCTCGGTTGCCTTCCACATTCGCCTCGATGTCTCAATCTTCCTTGACACTTTAATCGGTTATTCACGGTCATGGACGCTTTAAATGGCAAAACGGAGTCAAATATCGGCCCGGGCCCCATCTCGAAGTTCCTTCTCATCAAGGCCGTCTGAGTACACACTCGCTTCCCAGAATCTTTTCAGAGACAGTGAAGCACTGGATCACTCAAATGATCTTCAAACTGTAAATCACAGGCTCTAGCAGTCCCAGAAACACATTTAAGGTGAAAAACAGATGTAAAAGAAGTAAAAAAGACATTTTTGTGAGCTATCTGGAAGATATTGACAGAGCAAGTGTTGTATACTGTTGTCACCTTGACCGGAAGTCCTCTTCCATAACTATAATGTTTGTTGGAACGATGGCCTGCCTGCGGGTTTCTGTGCAGGCAGCCAGCCCAGTGGTGAAGGGCAGTTTGTTGGGTAGCAGGGTCTGAGCAACGCCCTCAAGCCCAAGTACGAGAGAGATGAGGCAGCAGACCCCCACCCCTCCTAAGACCATCAGTGCCATACTCACCACTGCACATTTTCTTGCCTTTGCTGAAGAATGGTGGTTGATGAATTACAGCAGATGTTTCTCAACAAGAGCCAGGCAGCACCATCATCAGCAGGAAGAAAATGCTTTGATGAGCAATGTGTACTTTACATAGTTTAAGAAATTGCACTTATGAAACAGGAGCAGAAGTAGGGAATTTTGCCCTTATGCATACTATGAGATTTAATAAGACAATGGCTGATCTTTTCCTTTGGTGCTATTTTCCTTAAATAACCCCATTTCCTTAATATCCAATACCGGTATCAATATCTGCTTTGAACATACTTACCATCCTTGCCTCCAAGGCCTTTTTGGATAGAGCATTCCAAAAATTTTCTATCCTGTTTTTAGATACCTCTTTTGCAACTGAGTCCTGAGATGAACACTCATTCTGAACATGGTTTTGGACAGACCAGACATGAGGGAAATATCAGACTCATGTCCGCTCTATCAAGTCCCTCAAGTTTGTAAAATAGAAGTTATACAAGGGGTGATTGATAACTTTGTGGCCTAACATAGAAGGAGTCAATTTTAGAAAACCAAGCACATTTATTTTTCAACATAGTCCCCTCCTACATGTACACACTTCAAATTTTCTGCATTTTCACTCAAAGAGTTAAACTGCACGTGCATGTAACGAGAGCGTCTTGGACCTCCAGGTGGTCCATAGCAGGGATGATTGATAAGTTCGTGGCCTAAGGTAGAATGAGATGAGTTATATTAATCGCGTTACATGCACATGCAGTTCAACTCTTTGAGTGAAAATGAAGAAAATTTGAAGTTAATAACTCATCTCCTTCCACCTTAGGCCATGAACTTATCAATCACCCCTGCTGTGGACCACTTTCTGGAGGTCCAAGACGCTGACTTCTACAAAGAAGGGATCCATATACTCCACGACTGCTAGACTACGTGTGAAAATGTAGGAAAAATAAATGTGCTAGGTTTTCTAAAATTGACTCCTTCCACCCTAGGCCACGAACTTATCAATCATCCCTTGTAGAACAAATCTGCTTCATCTCTGTCATAAGCAAATGCCACACTTCAGGAATCAACACAGTGAATCTGTTGCATTCCCTCCTTTGCAAGAATATCCTTCTTCAGGTAGGGAGGCTGGACCCATACACAATATCCTACACCAATATGCAGTATCACAATATCCCAGATGCACTAATAGCAGGGACCTGTATAATTTCAGTCAGAACTTTTTACACTTGTATTTAAATCCTTTTATAATAGAGGCAAAAATACCATGTTTTTCTGATCACATCCACTACCTGCATGTTAAATTCCTGTGATTGAGGACGCCCAGTTCCTTTCAAATACCAACATCATTCAATCTCTCATTATTTGAAACTGCTCCAGTTTTCAATCTTTTTCTATGGAGGTAGGTAGAAAGGGGCAGCATGGTAGTGTAGCAGTAGCATAATGCTGTTACAATGCCAGCAACTCAGGTTCAATTCCATCTCCGCCTGTAAAGAGTTTTACATTCTCCCCGTGACTGTGTGGGTTTCCTACCACGTTCCAAAGACATACAGGTTAGTAAGTCAGTTGATCACACGTATGCAATTGGGCGGGGCAAGCTCTTTGGGCCGGAAGGGCCTGTTACTGTGCTTTATCTCTAGAAAAATCAAAAATAAAATGAAGTAGGTGAACTCACGTATGAAATGAAGAAGACTCCAAGAAGGCTTAGGGTACCTTTTACAACCTCACAACTGCACAAGGTGTTGCAAGGTTAGTTAAATATTTTTGAAGCTTAGTTATAATTGGGATTAATGCTGGAACCAATTTTATGCATGACATGTCCATACAGACGGCAGTGCAATCACAGCCATATACAGCCCTCTGTTGTACAAGCTTAAATACTTACATACATGATTATCCCCAGCAACAGAACAAGTATAATTAGGGCTTTCTGTGGATGTTAGCATGTGGAGGATTCCGACTTTGGTTTATCTTGCGAGTGGATATGGAAAATTTTCTAAAGTCCCTTCACCGCAGTGAACTGCCTGTTAATTTCAAAAGCCACAGGAGGGCAGGTATCACTGTTGCCTGGTAACCAGGAACTTTGTGCCCAGTTTAAGGTTTTGATCTACAAGCATTCTTGTCTTCAGACTGCCAAAAGCTATGTTGGCACATTAAATGATGTGATGAATTTTATAATGTCACTGCCTACCTTTGTTGAGATACAGGAAAGCAACCCATATTTTGCAGGAGCAAAACAAAAAACAAATTGCTGGAAGAATTCAATAGATCAGGCAGCATTTGTGGACAGAGATGGATAGTTGATATTAAGGGCTGAGAGATTTAATCTGGACTCAAAGACAGAGCTGGGATGGCCAGTATAAAAAGGTAAGGAGAAGGGCTAGGGCAAGAGATAGTAAGCAATAGGTTGATCCAGGTGAGCAGAAGGGCTCAAGCTTTTATCATAGAATAGTACCGCACAGTACAGGCCCATTGGCCCACAATGTTGTACCGACCCTCAAACCCTGCCTCCCATATAACCTCCCACCTTAAATTCCTCCATATACCTGTCTAGTAGTCTCTTAAACTTCACCAGTGTATCTGCCTCCACCACTGACTCAGGCAGTGCATTCCACACACCAACCACTCTCGGAGTAAAAAACCTTCCTCTAATATCCCCCTTGAACTTCCCACCCCTTACCTTAGAGCCATGTCCTCTTGTATTGAGCAGTGGTGCCCTGGGGAAGAGGCACTGGCTATGCACTTTATCTATTCCTCTTAATATCTTGTACACCTCTATCATGTCTCCTCTCATCCTCCTTCTCTCCAAAGAGTAAAGCCCTAGCTCCCTTAATCTCTGATCATAATGCATACTCTCTAAACCAGGCAGCATCCTGGTAAATCTCCCCTGTACTCTTTCCAACGCTTCCACATCCTTCCTATAGTGAGGCGACCAGAACTGGACACAGTACTCCAAGTGTGGCCTAACTAGTGTTCTATAGAGCTGCATCATTACATCGCAACTCTTAAACTCTATCCCTCAACTTATGAAAGCAAAAACCCCATAAGCTTTCTTAACTACCCTATCTACCTGTGAGGCAACTTTCAGTGATCTGTGGACATGTACCCCAGATCCCTCTGCTCCTCCACACTACCAAGTATCCTGCCATTTACTTTGTACTCTGCCTTGAAGTTTGTCCTTCCAAAGTGTACCACCTCACACTTCTCCGGGTTGAACTCCATCTGCCATTTCTCAGCCCACTTCTGCAACCTATCACTGTCTCTCTGCAATCTTCGACAATCCTCTACACTATCTATAACACCACCAACCCTTGTGTCGTCTGCAAAAGAGGATCCTGCTACATTACCCACCCTTTCTGTAGTTGTAATAGTATCCCTGACCAGTAATGCCACCCCTCCTCCCCTTCCCCCCCATCCCTTTTAAAGCACTGAAATCCAGGAATATTGAGAATCCATTCCTGCCCTGGTGCCAGCCAAGTCTCCGTAATGGTCTCTGTTATGTCTCCTTATTTGCCCATTTCCCACAACAGATGCTGCCTGACCTGCTGAGTTCCCCCAGGAGTTTGCTTTTGTTGACCCAGATTCCAGCATTTGCTGTGTTTTTGTCATGCATCTTTACCATCTAAGGCTGGTGTTGAACAACAGGGAAGATTGGTGAAGGTCATTTGCTTTGTAAAAAGGTAAGGCTCATTCTCTTAAAACAATTCAGTTTTAAGGTCACACATATGCTTTAATATCCCTTAATTTCCCTTCATTTATTTTGAAAATTTTAGACAACAGAATGGGGGAAGGGTTCAGATCACTCATTAATTCTGGGCATGTTGACTAGATCTTCCCATTCCAATGCAACTATATGTCGACACATATCCCTTGAATGCCTTCTGATTACACAAACTGTAATGGCAAAGCATTCAAGAAATATTTATTGACAAGATTAACCTTGGTCATTATTCTAGGAATAGTTTGAGAAATAAATAAAAAGATAATTAATGGATTAACCAAATCATAAATGGATCTTATATTGAAAAAAGAACTGGTGGAACTCACCAAGTCAGGATAGACAACACTTCAGGTTGGGATCCTGCATCAAGACAGATGTGTAGAGGAGAGATAGCCAACATAAAGAGGTGAGGGAGAGGGATAGGTCAGGAGACATCAACCAATAGGTGGAACCAGGTGAGGAGGGGTTAATGGTCAGATGGAGGCAAGCGGGGGAAAGGAGGCTGGAAGTAGAGTCAGAGGCAAGTTGGTGAGAAATGGAGACAACAAGGGGTTGCATATTCTGGAATCAAAAAGGTAAGTGGAATCAGATAAGGGAAGGATGAAGGGAAGATGAGCCAAAATTTATCACTAATCAAATTTGCCGATACTTTACGGAACTTCTAAAGTTTCAACAAGATATTTTGGAGTTGGGGGAGCAGTTGCAAGAAGATAATTTCCTGTTATTTATGGCTATTTTACACATTACTTGCTTCTGGAACTATGCATGCATACTTCCTTTTTTATCTTTGTGATCTAGTGACTCAAAGAATTCTCTCAGAATACCATTTTGAAATTCCATTTAGGATTTCATGATTTACATAAAGATCAGAGCTGACTTTCCTAACAAACTATTGTAATGGCCATTCTGTAATGTCCACTGCTAAGGTAATGGTTTCTCTGCAGCAGCAATGTTTGGGTTATGACTAGAGATAACGGGGCCTTTGGAATGTATGTTAGCCAATGAGCAGGATGTTGTTCTTTCTTGTGGGTTTGGGAGCAAGGATTTCATGGTCTTTTGTCGGCACGAGATGAAGAGGGAAGACACATGTGGAGAGAGCTGGTAGACCACCGGATGGAGTGGACGGGGAGCGAGGGTCCAAAGGTCAGCGATGTTTGGAGGAGGTCGATGGTGGACAAATGGCCTTATCAGTGAGCTCCAACGTGCACATTTGGATTTTTACTTAAAATGGCCCCTTTTTCATTTTATTTTCTTTACTAACCCTATATTCAGATTAAGATTTATAAAGTTCAATCATTTAATTGCATATGGTGTACTGTCTGATATTTTACGGTTCCAATTTGTAACCGGGCAACACATCATGCAGCATCCACACAAACGAGATTTCTCAGTTTGGTGGGGCCAGAGGCTGTCTTCCCCTAAACTTTATAAATCTTAATCTGAAGCTAGAGTTCACGGAGGCCAATGTGGAACTCTTGGAGGTCCTTGATACATTAGTGCTGGTTTGTACGAACGCAGCTGAGAAGGGCGGCATTTGAATTCTAGTGGGGTCCAATGCGCCTCTTGTGAGGAGGTTCATGGGGGCTTGCAAGGAGAAGGCTGGCAAGAACTTTCTGGGAACATTGTCCATGCACCCGGTGTTTCGAGCTGTTTTTGAGGAAGTGCATGGCTGCACTGGGCCAGATACTGAATTCAAAGGAGGGACCGTGTGGTTTACCCGGTCGAAGCCAATGGTGGTACGGCCCGGGGAAGTAGCAAGAGTGATGGGGACCCCCAGATTTCCTGGAGTGCCTGAGGGCAAGGCCCTCTTAGTGGATGCTCTGGAATACCACTAGGGGGAGTCCTGCTGGAGTACTGGTGAGGCCCGAGCTGCAGAAGCCCTCAGTTGTACAGGCGAGCAGGATGGCAGTGATTGTCAGGAACACTACGAAGAGGGAGGTCTCCTTCAAGCGGAGGGTGCCCCGTCACACCTGTTCCCGGTGATGGTAATGTCTAGTGTCCCTGTGAGACAGGAGGGGAGAAACTATTGGAAAAGGAGGTGAAGTTGACAGTGACAGCTGAGTCATTCAACTTTGGGGACTCCCCAGTGTCTGCGGTTTGGAAGAGGAGGCAGGTAGAGAAGATGTTGAAACTGGACGGTGTCTTTTCCACTGACAAATTTGATGTGGGTTGTTCTAAGAGCACTCATCACACTATCCAGGTAACTGAGGACATCCCATTTAGAGAGAGGTTGCGGCGACTGGCCCCTGCAGAGGTGGAGGACGTGCGGCAGCATTTATGTTAGTTGAAGGATGCTGTGATCATCAGTGAGTCCCGAAGCCCCTATGCATCCCCAGTAGTGGTGGCCCGGAAGAAGAATGGGAGGGTATGCATCTGTGTGGACAAAGAGAAGATGGCCTTTATATGTCCCCTGAGATTCTTCCAGTTCGAAAGGATGCCCCAGGGCATATTGGGAGCCCCTGCGACCTTCCAGCAGGTCATGGAGAAGATGGTGGGGGATATGAACCTGCTTGATGAGGTGTTGGTGTATCTGGATGACCTTATAGTGTTTGGATCCACCTTGGAGGTACATGAAATGAGGCTACTGAAAGTGCTCGACCGCCTGAAAGCTGAAGGGTTAAAACTTTCCGTAGACAAGTGCCAGTTCTGCAAAACGTCTGTTAGCTACGTTGGTACATATATCATGGGATGGAATAGCTACAGACCTGGCTAAGATCGAGGCAGTGATCACTTGGCCAAGACCCCAGACTGTGAGCACTCTGCGCTCACTCCTTGGGTTCTGTGGTTACTATTGGAGGTTCGTGAAGGGCTATGCAAAAATGAGTCACCCATTGAATCAGCCTCTATGCAGTTACCCTCTCTTAGGGAAGAAAGAGAGGGGGAGAAAAGGACAGGAGGGTGGAGAGTATCTTAGCCTATCGGAGCCCTTTGGACCGAGATAGGATGTAAAATGTGAGGAGGCCTTTCGGTTGCTGAAGGAGCTGCTGACCCAGACGCCGGTGCTGGCTTTTGCGGACCCCCGATTGCCATACGTACTGCGCATGGATGCCAGCCGAGAGGGTTTAGGGGGCATCCTGTATCAGGATCAGGGCACCGGGTTGAGACCCATTGCGTTTGTCAGCCAGAGTCTGTCGCCCTCCGAGAAAAACTATCCCACGCACAAGTTGGAATTTCTGGCATTGAAGTGGTGGTTCTGAATAAGCTGATTAACTACCTCTACGGGGCCAAGTTGGAGGTGAGGACGGACACAACCCACTAACTTATATTCTGACCACAGGCTATTGGTGATTGGCGGCGTTGTCTGTCTATGATTTCAGCCTGAAGTACCGGCTGAGAAGCAGGTACATTGATGCTGATGCTTTGTCCCAACGGGTGCTTGAGGGACTGGACAGGGATGAGGAGTGAGAGAGCATTCCTGCCCCTGGGGTGAAGGCCATGTATCAGTTTGCTATCACCATGAAGGAGAGGGAAAGGAGGGGCAGGATCAAGCGGTGGATCAATTGGGAGCTTCTGAATACGCCATTCCCCAAATTTACCATGACCTGACTGCTCTGAAGACAAATCAGCTGCCGGAATTGAGTTCTGGGAAAGTGGCAGCTGCTCAGCGAGATGATCTGGGCATTGGTACCATTTGGTCAGCGGTCGAAGAGGGAGACATGGCTCAGGCAGAGAAGACAAAACATGCGGAGGTGCCTGCATTACTGAGAGAATGGCCTCGGTTGGAGTTGCGGAACCAGATCCTATACCAGGTCACGTCACCCCCGGACCAACCTCGGCATTGCCAGCTGGTTCTGTCGGAGAAGTATTGCGTTGAAGTCTCTTCATAATGATTCTGGACATTTGGGGGTGGAAAAGACCTATGGATTGCTCAGAGACCGGTTTTAGTGGCCCCAAATGAAGTCAGAGGTCGAAGAATACTGCAAGTCATGCATTCAATGCATACAGCGGAAGACACTGCCTACACAGGCAGCTCCCTTGTCCCACTTGCAGAGTGCAGGGCCCCTGGACCTGGTGTGTATGGATTTCCTGTCCATAGAACCCGATGCCAGCAACACGATGAATGTCTTAGTCATCACGGACCACTACACCAGATATGCTCAGGCTTTTCCTACCAAGGACCAGAGGGTGTCTACGGAAGCTAAAGTGTTATGGGAGAAGTTTTTCATTTATTATTGCTTTCCCAGATGGTGGTTACGTAGTGATCAGGGACAGGATGTCGAGAGCACACTCATTCTTGAGTTACTGGGCATGCTTGGAGTCGAGAAGTCGAAGATCATGCCTATCACCCATAGGGTGATCCCCAGCAAGAGAGGTTTAATTGGACCTTGTTAGACATGCTTGGGACCCTGGAGATCAGCAAGAAGAGCAGGTGGAGTCAACGTATTGGACATCTGGTTCACAGTTACAACTGTACTTGAAATGAAGCTACTGGGTATTTGTCATATTGTCTGATGTTTGGGCACGAGGCGAGGTTGCCCATTGACCTTTGTTTTGGGACTGACAAAGGTGACTTACCACTGAAGACTTATCTGAAGTATGTGTCTGATATGAGGTGAGAGCTAAAAAGGGCTTATGAATTAGTGGGGGTCACGGCTGCCAAGCAGAATGAAGGAAATAAGAGGAGGTATGATCAAAAGATGAGGGTCTCCGAATTCCTGCTGAGAGACCGGGTCCTCATAAGGAATTTGGGGCTACCTGGGAAGCATAAACTGGCAGACCATTGGGTGGCTAAGCCCTATGTGGTGGAGAGTCAAAAGCCAAACCTATCAGTTTTCCGGGTGAAACCAGAGGATGGGAATGGGCCTGTCAAGATTCTCCATCGGAACCACCTGCTGCCCCTGGGACAAGAGGTGCAGGTGGACCCAGATCCTGACTTGGAGCCTACACCTAGTAAGAAGACTTTGCAGAAATGCAGGGCGACTCCAGTGCCCACAGCAGGCGAGGTTAGGCTGGCTCCCACCCCTGAGAGGGATACTGATTCGGAGGATGAGGACCTGGATGTGTGGTATATGCTGCCTTTTGCTAACTCCCCATTGGTTGAGGAAGAGTCTTCCACCTTTCTCCGCATGCGGGGGCGGGGCGAGAGGTGGGGTATGTTTGTTGCAGGACCACGCAAGGGATGAAGCGGGGCTTGGCCATAAGACAGAGGGTTCCAGTTTGCAGCTGGGCACGAGTGTTAGGTCGGGGGAGTCCTCACCAGGTAGACCGGAAGTATCCCCAGTAGTGACTGAACCTGAAGAGTCAGGAGTGGATGTATGGAGGTCTCAGAGAATTAGGAGACCACCACATAGACTGGCCTACATAGCACCAGAGGAACAGAGTGTGAGCCCTACCATTTTGGGGAGCTGTGTCACTGCCTTGTGCACCTGGATTGGACTTTGTGTTTTGCAGGAAGGGTTGACAAATTATCTCAACATCATGAGGACATGACTAAGTTCGGCGGGGGGAGAGTGTAATGGCCGTTCTGTAATGTTCCACTGCTAAGGTAATAGTTTCTCTGTCGCGGCAATGTTTGGGTTATGACTAGAGATAATGGGGTCTATGGAATGTATGTTAGCCAATGAGCGGGATGTTGTTCTTTCTTGTGGGTCCGGAAGCAGAGATTTCGTTGTCTTTTGTCGGTGAGAGATGAAGAGGGAAGACGCATGTGGAGAGAGCTGGTAGACCACCAGACAGAGTGGACGAGGATCGAGGACCTGAAGGTCAGCGACGCTCGGAGGAGGTCGATGGTGGATGAATGGCCTTATCAGTGAGCTCCAACAGGCACATTTGACTTTTTCCTTAAAATGGGCCCTTTTTCTTTTTATTTTCTTTGCTAACCCTATATTTAGATTAAAATTATAAAGTTCAATCATTTGATTGCATATGGTGTACTGGATGATATTTTGAAGTTCGGATTTGTAACCGGGCAATACATCACGCAACATCCACACAAACGAGATTTCTCATTTTAGTAGGGCCAGAGGCTGTCTTCCCCTAGACAAACATGTGCTGGCCGAACCTGAGGGTTAGACTAAATTAAAAACACCTTATATTCTATCTGGGTAGCATCCAACCTGATAGCATGAACATCAATTTATCAAACCTCTGGTAATTCTTCTCTCTTCCCTTTTCATCAGTTCCCTACTCTGACTCCCCTCTTACTTCTCTTCTCCTCACCTGCCTATCACCCACCCCTGGAGTCCCTCCTCCTTCCCTTTCTCCCAAAGCTAACTCTCGTATCAGACTCCTCCAGCCTTTTACCTTTTTCACCTATCACCACCCAGCTTCTTATTTCATCCCCCTTCCCCAACCACCCGGCTTCACCCATCATCTTCTAGCTTGTACTCCTCCCCCTCTCCCCCACCTTCTTATTCTGGCATCTTCCCTCTTCCTTTCCAGTCCTAATAAAGGCTCTTGGCTCAAAGCGTCAACTGTTTAATCATTTCCATAGATGCTGCCTAACCTGCAGAATTCCTCCAGCATCTGCAGAATCCCTTGTACTTAAAAGCACTATTACTTTCAAAACTGATAATCAGTCACGTATACACACAACCATATAAACTCCCAAGTTTGCTTTGTTCTGAATTAATAAAGATTTTCATTTTTGAAGATTTCACAAGGTACTTTCAGACAGTGGCTTTTATGAAAGGCTGAAAAAGAACTGTAAATACAATGGAGAATTAAATCAGATAGAAACTGTTTCTCCCAAGTGTAGAAATCCGTGTAGAAGTGCCTTTGGCCCCAGCAAGCCTTGAATTCTTTGGCATTTGTCCCATCTATTAATCATTGTAAGCTTTAGAATCATAGCCAAGGAAAATAGAATAGAAAATAGTTTAGAGGCTACAAAGGTTCATAAGTAGGAAGCTTATTTGACTACCGAGCCTTTAGTATCAATACTTTCACTCTCATGCAAATGCGAAGAATTAAGGATGCTGAAAATTCAAGACTGAAATAGATAATCTTGGAAATACTCTGCATTCAATGCAGAATCTATGGAGAGAGAAAGAGAGGTAATATTTCTGATTGATGCCCTTTCAGCAAAACTAGAAGTAATTAGAGGTAAGTTTAAAGTAGAGAAAAGGAGCAAAAACAACAGAGAACAGAAGGCAAGACTGGTGATGGATAGAAAGCAGAAAGGAGTGAATGGTAAAATGGGTGACAGTGAATTGATGACATTCCAGAATGACAAGCTCAGAATAATTAACAGAGGTACCAAACAAATGTGGCACGGATGCTAGAAATCTGAAATAGTGCACAGGAAATACTAATTATCTGATGTTGTTGAACTCAGAATGCTTTAATGCTCTTAGTTGAAAGATAGGGTATTGTTTGGGGTCCAGTTAAGGGAAAAGAGGAGAAGCCATATTTAAGTTGCTGGTGAACGCAGCAGGCCAGGCAGCGTCTCTAGGAAGAGGTACAGTCGACGTTTCGGGCCGAGACCCTTCGTCAGGACTAACTGAAAGAAGAGCTAGTAAGAGATTTGAAAGTGGGAGGGAGAGGGGGAGATCCAAAATGATAGGAGAAGACAGGAGGGGAGGGATGGAGCCAAGAGCTGGACAGGTGATTGGTAAAAGGGATCCCTCCCCCTCCTGTCCACCTGCCCAGCTCTTTGCCAATCACCTGTCCAGCTCTTGGCTCCATCCCTCCCCCTCCTGTCTTCTCCTAACATTTTTGATCTCCCCCTCCCCCTCCCACTTTCAAATCTCTTACTAACTCTTCCTTCAGTTAGTTCTGACGAAGGGTCTCGGCCCGAAACATCCGACTGTACCTCTTCCTAGAGACGCTGCCTGGCCTGCTGCGTTCACCAGCAACTTTGATGTGTGTTGCTTGAATTTCCAGCATCTGCAGAATTCCTCGTGTTTACGTTTTTAGAAGCCATATTTCCTTTGTTTGCTTGCAGGTGTCCCAGGGGAATAAGCATTAGTGGGGAAAGAAACTGAAGAATCCCAGAGCGAACAGTCCCCTAAGAATGTTGAAAAGGGGAAAGGCCCTCATCAATCTTTACTCCTGGCTGATAAGAACACCTGAAAATTTGCCTACTTCTCTCAAAGCTTTAGGAATCACTGAACAAACACTTCAGAATGTTCTCATTGGAATTGCCTCAATTCCGTCATTCATTCAAAGCCACCTTTTTCTAAGCATTATATCTTTTACAAATATTTATTACGATTGCATAAGGTAACAAACTCCCTGTTCATGTCTGTAAGACTGAGAATGTAATGTACACCTGCTCATTAACGCAAATATCTAATTAGCACATCATGCAGCAGCAACACAATGCAGGGTTGGAGCTTAGGAGACGATGGCGCCTAATGGTGACCCCTTTGCTTGCATCTTCAGAAACAGCTCCATTTCTATCTTTAATATCTCTATTTTTCCCTTTCAGGGTTTTTTTGAAGACCTTTACCCACTCTCAGGGTCTCACAGTTGGCCGCTATTCAATATACCAAGGGCGCGGCCTGGAAGACTAGCACACCTTCAAGGTTCTGGGATTTCATGGCTCTCAAGGCGGGCGACCTTGAGGTCAGTGCCTCCGCAGGAAATTGGTATGTTGTAGGAGACAGAAAATTGAAAGCAGCAAGCTGGCTGATGGCTGTGTGACTAGAGACCCGAGTTCTTTGCGCACAGAGATCAGAAAAAGTGACGTAACAGGCTTTTAACATTGTAAATCAGAGAGTTGTTTGTTATGTCTCCCCTCTCACTGTGAAACGCAGACATCTCTTTTTCCCTTATTAGGGAGAGAGAGAGCCTGTGGTATGTCAAATTACCAGGTGAATGAGTAGGCTTTGGGGTACTGCAAATCTGTGTGTTTATTGATGCTTTGCTGCACGCTTGAGTGCTCAGAGGGGGGTGATGATGCTTTTTTTGCTGCCGGGGGAGGTGGGATTGTTGCTTGCTTCCGCTTCTGCATGGGAGGAGGAGCTGGAGGGGCTTTGGGTTCTAACATTTAACTGTCATTCATTCTTTGGGGCATTCCTCTGTTTTCGTGGATGCTTGCAAAGAAAAAGTATTTCAGTATGTACTTTATATATTGTACACATTTCTCTGACATTAAATGTACCTTTGAACCCTTTGAAAAAGCATGCAGACATGGTCAGGAGGTTTAGTTGTTGTTCAGACCAAACATCGGAGCGGAGAAGAAATGGGAACTAAGTGACTTTGACTGTGGGCTGATCGTTGGTGCCAGATAGGGTGTTTTCTCAGAAGCAGCTGATTTCCTGGGATTTTCATGCACAACGGTTTCTAGAATTTAGAGAATCGTGCAAACAAACACAACATCCAGTAGGCAGCAGTTCTGTGGGTAAAAATGCCTTGTTAATGACAGAAATCAGAGGAGAATGGCTACACTTGTTCAAGCTGACAGAAGAGCATTTCTGAAGACACAATACATTGAACCCTGAATCTGATGGGCTATAGCAGCAGAAGACTACACTAGGTTCCACTCATGTACCTAATAAAGTGGCCACTAAGTGTATGTTTAAGCAGGGCCACTTAAGAATTCAAAGAACTGAGACTGAAGCCCATTTTAATCCAGGCCTCTCACTGACAAACAGAAGCCAGCTTTCTGACATATTTGCTCCATTGAAAGCACACAGAAAAGCATCAGGTTAGACTGTGCACATCAGTCACACACTGTCAGCCAAGGGAAATCAGTAATGCTCCATTTATACAGAACAATGCTTTTACAATAATAACATTTAGTTGCACCAGTGTTGTGCTGTGTGCGGAAAGTAATCTTGTTATGAGGTTAGATAATACATCATCAAGTGCCTGAATTGAAGTCTTTGACAGGTAGGAGAATGATGAGTAATGCTGCTGGAATACTCAGAAGCAGATTCCCTCCCTGATATCCTAACAAATGGCTCTAATAGTCTATTATGTTTTCTTTGCAATTGCACTTTCAGCTTCCTCCTCCTCAACAGTTCCATCATGTTGATTACTCCCATGCTCTTTGGAAGGCAAGTAGAGGAAACATGGAGAAATTTGCAACGCTGTGTGAAACTGTGTGAGTCCGTGACTGAGGTCACAAAAGGAAATACATCTCATAAACCAGTACGTCGTTCCAAAGATGTACCAGGTAGTACATCAATTGGTCATTGTAAATTGCCCTGTGATTAGGCTCGGGTTAAATAGGTGGGATGTGGGATGGTGTGGAACATTGGGCTGGGCTCTACGCTGTATCTCGAAAGAAATAAAATAAATGACAAAAAGTGCTGCTTGAGTCCAGCTTCATTAAGTAAAATGGGGTCTTGAGAAATAGTGAGTAAAACCTGAGAAAAATTAAAAGAGCTGCAGATGCTGGAAATCTAATATAAAACAGAAAAAGTTGGAAATAGTAAGTCAGGCAATAGCTGTGGAAAGAGAATCAGAGTAAATTCTCAATCAGTACCTCTCATCGATAAACCTGCTCTTTCTGATAGTAGATAAGGACTATTATTTTCTAAACCGTTGAGACCCAAAGCTCTGTTGGCCAATTTTGTACATTGTATAACTATTGCCATTATTGGGGGCAAAAGTACACGAGGGAAAAATTGCTCAGGTAAATAAAATCTGCCAGAGTGTCAAGGAACAAATTCCCTCATGCAAATGTCTGCAAAAATGCTCTGCTCCAAGTTTTGTCTGTTTTCAACGTCACATCTATTTTGTTTTAAGAGTTCTGTTTTAAGAATTTTTGAGCTCCTTTGTTATCAATTTTATGGACCAAAGTAAAGCAGCGGATGTTCATCCAAGGCTCAAAAAATGGCAAAGGCCAATTAAAAGCACAACACTCCACAGAACACATTTTCACAATCCCACTGATATCCTTGCCTCCATATCTCAACTGCCATTCAATCAAGTGTGCAATCTGGAGGAAATCCTACTTCTCTACAATTGTGACCTACTTGTTTTGCACCTACACTCAGTAGCTGCTTTATTAGGTACAGGAGGTAACCCAGGAGTATGTTCCTGGTCTTCTGCCGCTGTAGCTCATCCACATCAAGGTTCAATGTGTTGTGCGTTGAGCGATGCTCTTCTGCACACCATTGTTGTAACGCATAGTTATTTGAGTCATTGTCGCCTTCCCATCTACTTGAACCAGTACCAGCATTCTCCTCTGACCTCTCTCATTAACAGGGCTTATTTGCCCACTGAACTGTTGCTCACTGGATTTTTTATTTTGTTTTTTTTTTCCTCACCACTCTCTGTAAACTTTAGTAACTGTTGTACACGAAAATCTCAGGAGATCAGCAGCTTCTGAGATACTCAAACCACCATATCTGGCACCAACAATCATTCCACTTAGATCACATCTCTTCCCCATTCTGATGTCTGGTCTGATCAACAAATGAACCTTTTTCTTCTTCTTGTAAAGTTTAATGGCAGTTGGCAGACCAACATAAGGTGCATTACCACCACCTGTTGTGTTGGAGTGTGGAGCAATGACACAGAAAGTACTTCCACTAAATTCCTCTCCGCCAAAAAAAAACTGGACAATATCAAAGTCTAACACTTTACAGAAAGTCAAATACGCACTTATATATTACATTAAAATGACAGTCATATCCTAATGCTTTTCATGTTAAGCTGTGTCTGTCCCAAAGATCTCAATTTAGCAATTAGTTGTTTCTTTTGCACCTCAAAGGAACTGTATTCTAACAATATTTGCTGCACCATTTCACAACAAGTACACTCCCAAGAGATGCCCATATTATGCATCTTAATTCTGAATAGGGAATTATTCAATCTAGTACGTCCAATACACAAACATGTAAGTCTAATTTCTTCAACACACATCAAAGTTGCTGGTGAACGCAGCAGGCCAGGCAGCATCTGTAGGAAGAGGTGCAGTCGACGTTTCAGGCCGAGACCCTTCGTCAGGACTAACTGAAGGAAGAGTGAGTAAGGGATTTGAAAGTTGGAGGGGGAGGGGGAGATCCAAAATGATAGGAGAAGACAGGAGGGGGAGGGATAGAGCCAAGAGCTGGACAGGTGATAGGCAAAAGGGGATACGAGAGTATCATGGGACAGGAGGTCCGGGAAGAAAGACAAGGGGGGGGAGGGGACCCAGAGGATGGGAAAGAGGTATATTCAGAGGGACAGAGGGAGAAAAAGGAGAGTGAGAGAAAGAATGTGTGCATAAGAATGCCTCCCCCTCGTACCCCATCTGTTACTTATTTTTATGCACACATTCTTTCTCTCACTCTCCTTTTTCTCCCTCTGTCCCTCTGAATATACCTCTTGCCCATCCTCTGGGTCCCCCCCCCCCCTTGTCTTTCTTCCCGGACCTCCTGTCCCATGATCCTCTCGTAACCCCTTTTGCCTATCACCTGTCCAGCTCTTGGCTCTATCCCTCCCCCTCCTGTCTTCTCCTACCATTTTGGATCTCCCCCTCCCCCTCCAACTTTCAAATCCCTTACTCACTCTTCCTTCAGTTAGTCCTGACGAAGGGTCTTGGCCTGAAACGTCGACTGCATCTCTTCCTACAGATGCTGCCTGGCCTGCTGCGTTCACCAGCAACTTTGATGTGTGTTGCTTGAATCTCCAGCATCTGCAGAATTCCTGCTGTTTGAGTCTAATTTCTTCTATTCTTTTATACCCATCTCCCAGTTGAGTTGCCACCAGTTGTGTATTTAATATTTCAGTAGTATTTGGGTAATATTGTAAATATTTTGTTTGATTAGGCATTCTTCTTTAAATAATTCATTATGGGTTTTATGTAAAAATAAATGAATTGCACTCATCATGACACTACCATGTGATATGTGCATGTGTCGTTTAAAGTAAAAAATGAACTATGACTCACATTCCTGGCTCTCTTGTTTTCCTTGCAATTAGTTTAATGTTTTGGAGTTACAAAGTATAGCAGTGGTGATAAGGCATTTTAAAAATAAACCAAAATGACTACCTACCATTTGAAGCGCAGCAAGAGATTCGAGTTAAAAAAGCGCAGCAAGAAATGGAGTTAAAAAAAAACACAACGCATATTTTTCCTTCAGAGCAGCTGCTTTATTTACAAAAGGAAAGATGATCGAGTTAAAAACAGGAAGAAAATGGAAGAATTCACAGGATCATAAACAGTGAATACCTTGTGATAATAATCATAAAAAAATATGAAATGACTGGCTACATGGAACGATAGGTGCTTTCCATTACACAACAGATAACTGGTTTTGTGTACTGAATGGATTGAGCAGTATTTTAAAGCAAATGGAATGGCCAACGAGAAGTGAGTGTCAATTTTGCTGGGTGCATTGGGTTTAAAGACATAAAGTTTGCTTTGAAGTTTAACTGCTCCAAGCAAACCAGCTGGATTGAGCTTTGCTGATTTTCATGAAAGTAATGCAGGAACATTTAGAAATTAAACCATTGTTGATTTCAAAACACTTCAGGTTTCATAATCAGAATCAAAAGTAAGGGGAGTGCATTTCAGTGTATGTGGGTGAACTGAAGAGATTGAGCATTGTCAGTTCAGTAACGGACTTAACGATGCACTGAGAGATCGCTTAGTTTGTGGAATCTTATAAGAAAGCATTCAAAAATGGTTCCTAACTGAAGCAGAACTTGCATTTTAAAGTGCAGTTGAAATAGCTGTATCAATGGAAACAACAGACAGATGTAATTGAGTTGCAGTTAGGGATGAAGGTGAGCGTGAACAAAATTGCACCATCTAGACAGAAACTGGCCTGCCTGAACAAACTGTGTTACTGTTGTTGCAGGGACTCACATACACCAGATCAATGCAGGTTTAAAGGTGAAACTTGCAGAAAATACAACAAAGCAGGGCACATACATAGGGCATGGATCTGCACATTGCAGCCACTAAAATAACTTAGTTGCAGGAGGGGCAGGTCTGGCAGCTCAATGTTCCGGAGTTTCCATTGTTTTAGACGTGATAGAACATGCAGAACTAAAACGGAAGGGATGGCAATACTCGTCAGGGAAAATGTCACAGCAGTGTTCAGTCAAGACAGACTGAAGAGCTCATCTAGTGAGGCTTTATGGGTAAAACTGAGGAATAAGCTGGGTATGATCACATTAAAGGAATATTACAGACCACCCAACAATCCATGGGATTTAGAGGAGTAAATTTGTAGAGAGATCATAGACTATTGCAAGAAACATAAGATTGTGATAGTAGGTAATTTTAACTTTCCTCATATTGACTGGGACTCACATACTGTAAAAGGGCTGAACAGGAAAAGGTTTATCAACTGTTTCAGGAAAGATTTCTTAGTCATTACATAGAAGTCCCTTCTAGAGGGATTGTGTCACTATATCTTCTATTAGGGAAAGAGACAGGGCAGGTGATAGAAGTTTGCGTAGCGGAAAATTTTGCATCTGGTGATTTTAATGTCATTACTTTCAAGGTAATTATGGAAGAGGATAGGTCCGATCCTCTGGCTGAGATCCTGAAATGGAAAAAAGCCAATTCATTTATTTATTGAGATACAGCACAGAATAAGCCCTTCTGATTCTTCAAGCTGCACTGTCCAGTGAGCAGCTTCAAGTTCCTGGGTGTCAGGATCTCCGAGGATCTAACCTGGTCTCAACATATTGATATAGTCATAACGAAGGCAAGACAGCAGCTATGCTTTATTAGGAGTTCGAAGCGATTTGGCATGTCAACAAACAAACTCAAAAACTTCTATAGTTGTACTGTGGAGAGCATTCTGACAGGCTGCATCACTGTCTGGTATGGAGGGGCTACTGCACAGGACCAAAGGAAACTGCAGAAGGGTGTAAATCTAGTCAGCTCCATCTTGGGCACTAGCCTACAAAGTACCCAGGACATCTTTAGGAAGCGATGTCTCAGAAAGGCAGCACCCATTATTAAGGATGTCCAGCACCCAGGGCATGCCCTTTTCTCACTGTTACCATCAGGTAGGAGATACAGAAGCCTGAAGGCACACAATCAGCAATTCAGGAACAGCTTCTTCCCCTCTGCCATCCAATTCCTAAATGGACTTTAAAGCTTTACACACCACCTCACTTTTTTAATATACAGTATTTCTGTTTTTGCACATATTTTTAAATAATCTATTCAACATATGTAATTAATTTACTTGTTTATTATGTCTTATTTTATTATTTTTTCTCTCTCTGCTAGATTATGTAATGTATTAAACTGCTGCTAAGTTAACAAATTTCACGTCACATGCCAGTGATGATAAACCTGATTCTGATATATCCTCAGCCTAATCACATAACAATTTCCAATGACCAATTAATCCATCAACTGGTATGTCTTTGGATTGTTAGAGGAAACCAGAGCAACTGGAGGAAACGCATGCAATCATGGGGAGAACATCATTTATGTCATTTATTATATTGTAATTTGTCCTTTACTGTGCCTATTGTTTTGTTTATTAATTATTATACTGTCTTGCACTGTTTTGTGCACTTTATGTAGCCCGTGTAGGTCTGAAGTCTAATGTAGTTTTGTGTTGTTTCATGTAGCACCATGGTCCTGGAGGAACATTATTTCATTTTTACTGTGTACTGTACCAGCAGTTATGGTTGAAATGACAATAAAAGCGACTTGACTTGACTTGAACACATAAACTCCTTACAGACAGCAGTGGGAATTTTGATGCTATCAGAAAGGATTTGGCAATTGTGGATTGGGACAGGTTGTTTTCTGGAAAAGGTGTACTTGGTAAGTGTAAGGCCTTCAAAAGTGAAATGTTGAGAGAACAGAGTTTGTATGCTCCTGCAAAGTAAAAGGCAAGGGTAACAAGTTCAGGGAACCTTAGTTTTCAAGAGATATTGAGGCCCTGACTAAGAAAACGAAGGAGGTGCATAGCAGGTATAGGCTGGTAGGAACAAATGAGGTACTTGAGGAATATAAGAAATGCACAAGAACACTTAAGGAGGAATTTGAAGGGTCTGTTGTACTTTGGTTGAATAATTCTTGAAATAATAAAATTTGTACTTATGTTTAACTTTGTTAACCGTTGAAGAAAATACACCACTACATTCCTGGGCAGTTCCTAACCTGTGTGTATTTAAGGGAATAAATATTTCACTGCAAAGTAATTGAAAAGCATTGGTAAAAACACACACACACACACGTCTGAAATAATCTGAAAATGCCTAGCAAATCAAACAGCATCTGTGCAAAGAGAAACAGGGATAACATTTCAGTCTGATGACCTTTCATCTGATGAAATGGTTTCAATTTGAAACATGATTTCTCTTTTTATTTTCCCACAGAAGCTGTCCGAACTGCTGAGTATCTCTAGCATTTTCTGTATTCATTATGCAAAAAATGCACGAGGATTGATATATATTTACTTACTGGTTTCTCCCAGTTCCTTTGATTTTTTCTGTTGCATGTTATAGAATTAATGGAGATAGTGACCCTCAGGCAAAGAGTTTGTCATGACCATTTGTATCAAACTGAATTTGGCTATAGAGCCCTCACTGCCTAATCAATAGAGACCTTCCAAGCTGAGGCAAATCATTGAATGATAATGAGGTTGAAAAATCTACAACCTGCTTGTCTATTTGGAACAGCTGATCCATTAGAGGTGGTTGAAAACTCCATCAGTCCAATCATGGAGTCCAGCTGTCCAGATACAGTCAAAACAAAGATGTTGTTTTGTTTTTAAAAAATAGTGAGGTAGTGTTCATTGTCCATTCGGAAATCTGATGGTGGAGGGGAAGAAGATGCTCGTGAAACGCTTTGTGTGTGTGTTCAGGCTCCTGTACCTCCTCCTTGATGGAACAATGAGAAGGGGTATATGGTGGGTGATGGGGGTCGTAATGATGGGTGTCGCCTTTTGAAGGTGTCCTCAATGCTGGGGAGGCTGGTGTCCACGGTGGAACTGGCTGCGTTTATAATTTTCTGCATCCTCTTTTGACGACTAATTCCATAATCATCGCCTGGTAGATCCTTCCAACATAAAAAAACAGTGAACACTGCATATTCTTCAGTGTAAAATTGCTCCTACTCACATCAAAGGATTGTGCTTAGTTTGTGATTGAGGCTCTGACTCATTTGCAACAGGAACCTGGGCAACTTATTACAAAGATAGGAGAGCAAATAATCATTGGGAATAGGATGATAAATGCTGTAACAACACATACATACTCAGCAGGCCAGGCAGCATCTATAGAAAAAATTGAATAGTCGATTTTTCGGGTGAGGCTCTTCACCAGGATTGGAAAGGAAGAGGGATGGAATCAGAAATAAGAAAGTGGGGGGGGGGGGGAGGGAGGAAGAAGTACAAGGTGGCAGGTGATAGGTGAAACCGGGAGAGGGTGAAGGGGTGAAGTAAAGAGCTGGAAGTTGATTGTTGAAAGGGCTGGAGAAGGGAGAATCTGATAGGAGAGTGTAGAAGATCATGGAAGAAAGGGAAGGTGGAGAAGCATCAGAGGGAGGTGATGGGCAGATAAGAAGAGAAGGTGAGAGAGGGAAACAAGGATGGGGAATGGTGAAGGGGAGGCAATTACTGGAAGTCTGAGAAATCGATGTTCATGCCATCAGGTTGGAGGCTATCCAAACGGAATAAAAAGTGTTGTTCCTCCAACCTGAGTGTGGCCTTATCCTGGCAGTAGAGGAGACCAAGTTCTAACATGTCAGAATAGGAATGGGAAATAGAAATGAAATGGGTGGCCACTGGGAAATCCTGGCGGATGAAATGAATGTGCTCAACAAAGCAGTCTCTCAATCAATGTCAGGTCTTGCCGATGTAGAGAAGGCCACACCAGGAGCACCAGGCACAGTAGGTGACCCCAGCAGTGTAGCAGGTGAAGTGTCGCCTTACCTAGAAGGACAGTTTGGGGTCCTGAGTGGTAATGAGGGAGGAGGAGGTGGAGGGGCAAATATGGCACTTGTTACACCTGCAAGGGTAAGTGCCAGGAGTGAGATTAGTGAGGAGGGACAAGTGGAGAAGGGAGTCACATAGGGAGTGATCGCTGCAGAAAACGGAAAGTAAAGGGGAAGGGAAAGATGTGCTTGGTGGTGGTATCCTGTTGAAGATGGTGGAAGTCCCAGAGAATTATGCCCGGATGTGAAGACTTGTGGGGTGGTAGGTGAGGTCAAGAGGAACCCTATCCCTGGTGTGACAGTGGGAGGATGGGGTGAGGGCAGAAGGAGGAGGACATCTCAGTTGTTCTGGAATGAAAAACCTTACACTGAGAACAGATGTGGTGGAGACGGAGGAACTGAGAAAAGGGAATGGCATTTTTTTACAGCAGTGGGAAGAGGTATAGTCTAGATAGCTGTGAGAATCAGTGGGTTTATAAAAGATATCAGCAGATAGATGATGGAATAGTAGAGATGGAGGCAGAGAGATCGAGAAAGGGAGTGGGGTGTCAGAAATGGACCAAGTAAATTTGAGGGCAGGGTGGAAGTTGGAAACCAAGTTGATGAAACTGACGAGCTCAGTATAGATGCAGGAAGCAGCACCAATGCAGTCATCAATGTAGCGTAGGGGGAGTTGGAGAGTGATGCTCGTGTAAACTTGGAACACAGGTTGTTCCATGTAGCTGACAAAGAAGCAGGCATAGCTGAGACCTATGCGAGTACCCATGGCTACACCTTGAGTTTGAAAGAAGTGGGAGGCACCAAAGGAGAAATTGTTGAGGGCGAGGACTCTCATGTTTGTGCTAAATGCTGTACTTTTCTTCAATGTGAGCTACCGCCCCAACTCCTCTCTATGACAGGATAAAAATTGTCCTTTTTAAATGTGCAAATCCCACAAGTGCTATCCTGAGTGCCATGGCTACCTACTTAGATACTGTAATCAATCAGGAATCACTGAGCTTTAGAATATAGTTAAAGGAAATTGACTGAAGCATATCAATAATTGGATAGACATCTTCCATAACAGTTTCAATGATTACATTACAGTGGCGTATACTTCCCCTTTAAGTATTCAATTGCCATAACTGCATTAACGATGGAATGTAAAAGAAGCCCAGAGCAAGATCCATTTTGGTGATGACAATCATCTACAGTGAAACCAAAATCAGTTCAAAGAATGTTTCTATAAAATAAACAAATTACAAAACTGCGTATTATCCTAGCCAGCGTTCAAACACCCTAATCAAATAATTTCAGCTCTTTGCAGTAATTAAGTAAATCCTTCTGTACCTGAATTACTATATTTTACAGCAAAAATTATATGATTACCTCTATTATTTCCACAGTCCACAAGTTGCAACAAGTAATGATATAACAGAATGAGATTTCAAATGTAAGATCAACCCAGGTAGTGCATACACACAAAAAAAATATATGATACTGTGTTAATCTTCTTGTAAATGAGTAAATCAATGTGGTTGAAGTTAACATTCAGCATGAGTTAAGTGTGTTAGAAACAAACATATGCAACTGATTGTACACTGAATGGTCTGCCAGATTACTTTTAAGACTGTAAATAATGCATTCTTCTTACAGATCCTGTGTTTGGTATCAAATACCACCAGCAGCTTGCTTCAGCTTTTGCATGAAGTTATGGTACTGAAAAATAACATCTGGTGTCTCTGGGTTCAACACAGTAGCACAGCTGAGTTCTCAGCTGCTGTCACTGCAGCTTCAGCACTCACATGAACTGGAACACTAACTTGGAATTGCTCTCTGCTACACCTCATAAGTAGAAATCCAGTGATTAAAAAGAAAACAAACTTAAGACCATGCAAGGAGTTCGTGGAATGACCTACAATGGATACTTTTTAATTCCAAAATTGTCCACTAACAATTCGAGATAATTGAAGACTCAGAAGGTGAAGGTCAACTCAGTTTGAGGTTCCACGCTGGTGCAGCAGTGAACAAATAAGATACGTTAACCCTTCCTCTGCTGTATTTCTTCTGCATGTTTGAAAAGTACAGTTCCTTTTCTGCCCTCTTTTAACTTTTCCATGGTACTAATTGGCACTAAGTCATCATCATATGATATGGTATGTGGTGATGCCATCACAGAGACAGTGCTGTCATCACATAGCTCTTACGACTCAATTTGATCCTGCCCTGAGTGAAGTTTGCAGGTTCTCCCAGTGACTGCATGAGATTCCCTTGAGATTGTTTTATCTCACACCACAATGGGCTGGTAGGTTAACTACACACAGAGTACCCCACTGTAGCAAAGAACATTTTACATTTTAGAACTAAACAACTACTGCCAATCATCACAAAGGGCTTTGAATGTCTGGTAATGGCACATATCAAAAACTCCTTTCCTGCCACATTAGACATTCAATAATACGCTTTCTAGCAGAACCACTCTATGACATCTGGCCATGCCACACCTAGAAAACAAGGACACTTATGTCAGAATGCTGTTGCTGGATATCAGTTCGACATTCAACACTATTTTCCCACAGACTTTGGTGAACAAGACGTCAGAAGAACTCGTACCACTCACACGCCTCTTCACAGCAGTGGAAACATGAGCAGTTTCAAACTTGTGGGAGTGCACATCTCACACAACCTCTGATGGTCCCAGAACACATTCTACACAATTAGGAGAGCTCACCAATGTCTTTACTCTCTGAGGAGGCTGTAGAGAGCTGGACGGTACACATTAATATTCATGACCTTCTACAGATGCACAGTGCAGAGCATCCTAACATGCTACATCACTGCATGCTCTGTGGCAGACAGGAAGGCCTACAACAGGCAGTCAAAACTGCCCAACGCATCACTTGCACCAGCCTACCTGCCATCAAGGTGCTGGAAAAGGGCCAGTAACATCATGAAGGATTTCCCCCACACTACCTATAGATTGTATGCCCTTCTCTCATCAGGGAGGAGGCTACGCAGCATCCACACCAGGACCACCAGAAAAAAAAACGTACTTTCCCCAAGCAGTAAGGCAGATCAACACCTCCACCCACTAACCCACCCCTCCACAACCCCAACCACCACTATTTTATCACTTCCTGTCAGTCACCTTATGTAAAGACATTCCTGTGCCTAGCATCACTTCATGGACATACAATCAATTTATATATATAAACTATCTTATGTATTTATTAGTATGTTCCTTTTCTTATCGTGTTGTTTTTGTGCTACATTGCATCCGGGGTAACAATTATTTCATTCTCCTTTATACTTGTGTACTGGAAGTGACATTAGGCAATCTTGAATCTTCAGTCTAAGCCCATCATCCCTACTGGGGAGCCAGTATTGACTTGATAGACTGAATTGCTTCCTTGCACATGAAGTCAAGTTTATAGTCATGTACAGTGAGATACAGAAACAAAGACAATCTTGTTTCCATCACAGGATTCAGACAACACACAGAATATAAATTATACAAGACAGTGAATGAAATGTTTCTGCCAGCTATAAATAAATGAGATTGAGAGAAACCTTGAAATGATTTTTTTTTCTATTTGTGAAGCATGATTAAGTATGGCATTTACCACTGTGCAGCAGCGATTTTCCCCCATAGGTCAAATCTTTCCCTTTTATTCTCTGCCTCTTTCCAAGTTTCAGAGCTAAATTGGTAAATTGATTTATTATTTTCACATTTACCAACATAGAGTGAAAATCTTTGCTTTGCATGCCATCCATTCAGATAATTTCATCACATCAGTTAATTGAGTAGCACAGAATGCAGAAGCAGGTGTTAGAGAAAAAATGCAATGCAGACAGGCAATGAGGTGCAAGGCCAGGACAAGATTGACTGTGAAGGCAAGTCCACCTTATCATACGAAGAGATCATTCAATAGTCTTATAATCGTGAGATAGATGCTGTCCATGAACCTGGTAGTGCAGGCTTTCAGGCTTTTGTATCTTCTTTTCCAAGGTAGTGAGAAGTATGTACCATGAAGAGATGGCTCATTGTAGAGATTGTGGATCAGATGATCATCTGCATCCTCTTGTTGGTGATCTGGGTTTAACTGACAAGGCCAGCAATTATTGTGCATTGCTATCTCTTCCTGAAAAGATAATGATGAACTGCTACAATCTCTTAGTGAAATCTCTTAGGCGGGAGGAGAAGTTGGCAGCGTGGCGCCATTTCTCTGGTGAAGTGATATCGTATCTGTTAAATAGGGGCCGTGGACAATTCTGATTTGATGGAGACAGACATGAAAGCACAGAGGAACATCTGGAGAAATTTCTGAAATGCCGGTTCACTGCCGCTGCTACTGTGCGATCAAGAATCTCCGGAGGGAAGGCCTTAAAATCCCTGGCTTTGCCTACTGCTGGTGACCGAGGCTGAGGTCGAAGCGTTCGGATAGAGATGGTGCTCGGTGCTCTGTGTCGGAGGGCTGATCAGAGCTCGAAGTTTTCGGACGACTCAGAGTCGGACTGTGGTTGGGCATGGCAGGTAGAGTTTTCTTCCTTCTCCCGTCTGCGTGAGATGTGGGACTTGCGAGAGACTTTGAACTTTTTTACTGTGCCATGGCCTGTTCTTCATCAAGTTATGGTATTGTTGCACTGTTGTAACTATATGTTATAATTATGTGGTTTTTGTTAGTTTTCCAGTCTTGGTCTGTCCTGTGTTTCTGTGATATCACACTGGAGGAATATTGTATCATTTCTTAGTGCATACATTACTAAATGACAATAAAAGAGGCCTGCGTGTCCTCGTAATCTAGTCTAATCTAAATGCTTCCACAGTTTTTTTTCGGATAGAGAGTTCTTTTCTCCTTTTCAGTGTATCATGTGCATAATAATGCAACTGTGTGGCTTATTAAGCCATTTCAGAAGGGCTTTAAGAGCCAACCACATCATCCTATCCATACCAAATGGTCAATATTATTGTTTAAACATCTGAAGTGTGTCCAGATGTCTCTCACCGAAAGGATAGATGAGGGTAGGGATAATGCATATTATCAATTTGGGGTTTAACAAGGCTTTTGACAGTGTCCCTTGTAAAAGATTAGTCTGGAATTAGAGTTAGGTAGATTCAAAATTGACTTGGAGGAGGGAGGCAAAGGGTGGTGGTTGAAGGCTTGTTTTTGGAAAGAAGGCCAGTAATTAATGGTGTGCTTCAGGCATGAATGTTGGGATCTTTGTTATTTGTTATTTATATAAATGATTTGGATGAGAATGCACAAGGATTGATCAGTAAGTTTGCAGAAGACATGAAATTTGGAGCTATTGTTGATGGTGAAGAGGTTATCTAGATTACAGAAGGAGCATAATCATTTAGTGATGTGGCTGAGGAGTGGCAAGTGGATTTCAATACAGGTAAGTGTGAGTTAATGCATTTGGAAATTCATACCAACATAGGACGTACTTTTTGAACGGTAGGGCCTAAAGAATGTAATGGAGCAGTAGTACTTAAGAATGCAAGTGTATAATTTGTTAAAAACGATATCATAGGTAGACAGGGTGGTGAATATTGTGTTTGTCACACTGGCCTTTATCAGTCAGGACATTGATTATAGGAGTTGGGACATTACACTGACACTCTGTTTAATGAAAGATGTGATTAACCTAGAAAGTGTATTGAAAACAGATATCCCACCTCTCCCGGAAGTTCCGGGAGTCTCCCGCATATTGATAGTCACTCCCTGATGCCCAAAAATTATATACAACATCTTGGAAATCGAATTTTTTGAGAGCGAGACAGCGACAGAGTGAGTGCGAGAGAGAGAGAGAGAGAGAGAGAGCGCATGCCATGGCAGAGTGTTCCAAAAAAAGAAAATATAAAATGTACGACACTAAAGTGTACCCCTGCCTAATAGGGATCAAAAATAATGACAGTGTTACTTGCTGCACTGTTTGCAACAGTGACTTTTCTATTGCCCATGGTGGGTTAAGACTGTACAAGACATGTTGAGGTGAGTTTAACAGGTGTCATTCGTTCATTAGCATAGCTAGCGTTATTTAAACTAGCTGGCTAGCTGCTAAGGAGCTACTCTATTGCAGACATCCCACTTCTCCCGGAAGTTCCGGGAGTCTCCCGCAAATTGTTGGTGCTACCTCCCTGAAATGAGTTTTTGCAGGGTGGGATGTCTGTGAAAAGATATATGAGGATGTTGAGAGGACTAGAGGGCCTGAGTTAAAGGGAGAGCTGGGCCAGGCTAGGTCTTTATTCCTTGAAATGCAGGAGAACGAGGGGCAACCTAACAGAAATGCTTAATATTATGAGAGGCATAGATAAGATGGACAGTATCAGTTCACTTTTCCCCAGGTTAGGGGAGTTCCAAAGGTTAAGTTGCTTGGCATTCAGGATGAATGGATTCTATATGAGCTTAGAGGGAGATACCACAGAGCAGTAGTAGATGTTATCTCTCTGATAGGAGGCCTATGACTAGTGCCATGTCACAAGGATCAATGCTCGATCTGTTGCTGTTTATCATCTATATTAGATCATAGTTGTTTCCACTGGTAGCTGAGACTAGAACTAGAGGACATAGCCTCAAGATTTGAGGGAGTGGATTTAGGATGGAGGTGAGGAGGAACTGCTTTTCCCAGAGAGTGGTGAATCTGTGGAATTCTCTGCCCAATGAAGCAGTGGAGGCTACCTTAGTAAATATATTTAAGACAAGGTTGGATAGATTTTTGCATAGGAGGGAATTAAGGATATGGGGAAAAGCCAGGTGAGTCCATAGTCAGATCAGCCATGATCTCATTGATTGGCGGAGCAGGCTCCATGGGCCAAATGGCCTACTCCTGCTCCTGTTTCTTACGTTCTTATAACTGGTAAACTGGATCAGCAAGTTTGTGGATGACACCAAGATTAGGGGCATAGTGAACAGTGAGGAAGGCTATCATGACTTGCAAAATAATCTGAACCAGATGGGAAACTGGACTGAAAAGTGGCAAATGGAATTTAATGTAGACTAATGTGAGGCGCTGCACTTTGTGAGTAAATGGCAGGCTAAATCACACAATGAATGGAAGAGCACTGAAGTGTGCAGTGGGAAAGAAAGGGACATAGAAAGACAGATCCAGAGTTCCTTAAAAGTGGCATCAAAGGTACACAGAGTCATAAAGAAAGGATTTGCCACATTGGCCTACATCAATTAGGACATTGCCTGCAGGAATTGGAATATTGTGTTGATGTTTTGTAAGGTGTTATGAGACCAAATTTAGAATACTGTATGCAGTTCTGATCACTTACCTACAGGAAAGGTAACAATAAGAGTGCAGAGAAGATTTACAGGGATGTTCTGGGACCTGAGCACCTGAGTTATAGAGATAGGTTGAATAGGTTAGGACTTTATACTCTGGAGTGTAAGAGAATGAGGGGAGATCTTATACTAGTACACAAATTTATGAGGGGTACAATGGTGTGAATACATGCAGACTTTTTCCCATCAGGGTGGGTGAAACTAAAACTAGAGATGACAGGTTTAAAGTGAAATGTGAAATATCTAGTGCACATGCGCTGGTCGTGCATGCAGCCTGTTACAGCCGTTCCGATCAGTATTCTTATTTTTTCTTCTTACTTTTTAACTTATGTTATTTTTTATATTTTTTTTCACAGTAACACGTCGAAGCTGCACCCTCTCTAACATGCTGGTAGAGAGAGATTTATTTGGGATTTTAGCGCTGGAAATAGTTACATTCCGACACGTCTCATTAGCGGGACAGAAGCATGGTCGCACTATTTATTCCAGGGACCAGCTGCTTGCGCTTATGCCGGCCAGTTTAGCGAGCAGAGTGGCGGACACCCCTGCTGAAATCCGGAGGAAAACACACAGAGGATGCAGAGGGGGATCACAAAGTCGAGGAAAGAGGACCGGGTCGAGACAACAGAGACTTATGGAGAAGAGGAGTTCGGTGGGTAATAAAATGGACGAGTTCACAGCACTAGCCAGGTGTCAGAGAACATTTCGGGAGTGGAGTGTATGTGTTTCACTGGAAAGGGGCTGCACGAGGACATACCTGATCAAAACTTCTCCATGGACGGCTTCCAAACCATTCGGGCTGACCGGAAGTGCACTGAGAGCGGTAAGCGTAAAGGAGTTGGGTGCTTACTGTTCTGGTTAACAACAGATGGTGCAATCCAGGTCATATTACGATCAAGGAACGTGTTTGTAGACTGGATATTGAACTTTTTACTGTTGGACTTCGGCCATATTCCACCGAGATACAACACTGGGCGGCACAAGAGGTCGTTCCTGCCTGTGGCCATCGAACGTGCAGCTCCTCCCGTGGAGGGTCAGACACCCTGAGCCAATAGACTGGTCCTGGACTTATTTTCCATCTGGCATAGTTTGCATTTTGTTGTTTGATTGTTTGTGGTTTTTGCATTGCTATATTTATGCTCTATTCTTGGTTGATGCGGCTGTAACGAAACCCAATTTCCCTCGGGATCAATAAAGTATATCTATCTATGTATCTGAGGGGAATATGAGGGGAAACCCCACTTCGTTCAGAGGGTAGTGCGAGAATGGAATGGGCTGACATTGGATGTGGTAGATGCAGGTTCAACTGTAAGATTTAAGAGAGGTTTGGATAGATACATGAATGGGAGTGGTATGGAGGGTTATGGTTCTGGTAGGAGTAGATGGGACTAAGCAGAAAGCCACGTCAGCATGGATTAGATGGGCCAAAGGGCCTGTTTCTGTGCTCTAGTGCTTGATGACTCTATAACAGCAAAAGACAAATTTCAAACATTAAGCACCAAAAGTATCCACAATTAGAACAATTAGAATATAGTAATGTTAGTGAAATACCTGTGACAGATTATAGATTTATAGGCTGAAGAGAGAAAGTGAGTAGTTTCATTTTGTTCAATTCTCTCATCTCCCTCTCCCACCTGATTCCATCTGCCCATCATCGCCTCCACACCTGGTTCTATCCATCACCTACCACCCTCTATCCCGCCTGGCAATCTTTTCTCTTCCTTCTCAATCCTGACGAGTAGCCTCAATCCAAAATATTGATTTACACCTTTTGTCTCCATGTATATTGTTGGACCCATTGAGTTCCAGATTCCAGCATCTGTAGTCACCTTCGTCATCAACAGGTGGAGATACTTTCCATATCAGATAATCCGACCAAGGAGGGAAAAAGGAGTGCGAGGGGAAGAGGAAATGGCTATTGTGGGTTGGCTGTCTTATCTACATATCTAGAAGAGATTTTACAATTAACTTCTTCATGCTGTAATAGTCCATCTAAAGTTTATTGAGTGCTTGTAGCCAATTCTGTACTATAGGGGATGGTGTGAGATGCAGGAATTATGTTTCAATGAATCCTCTGATACCTATTTTCAATTACTTTTCTATTGGCCCTATCAACAATGATTGCCAAAATATAAACTTTTGCAACTGATATCATGATAATTGTGTGTGTTATAATATATGGTGCCAAACCATTATTCTCAATTACTTTAAGTATGTGCTTTAGTGCCAACAATAACCAAGGATATGGTGGAATGACTTTAAAACCAATTTTCATCAAATCTTAAACATGAGAAAGTCTGCAGATGCTGGCAATACAAAACAAGACACACAAAATGCTGGAAGAACTCAGCAGGTCAGGCAACATCTATGGAAATTAATAGACAGTCGACGTTTCAGACTGACACCCTTCTTCAAGACTGAGAAGGTAGGGGAAAGATGCCAGAATAAAAAGATGGAGGGAGGGGAAGTAGGCTAGCTGGAAGGTGATAGGTGAAGCCAGGTTGGTGGTTAAAGTCAAGAGGGGGAAAAGAAGGAATCTGATAGGAGAGGACAGTGGACCGTTGGAGAAAGGGAAGGAGGAGGGGACCTAGGAGGAGATAATAGGCAGGTGAAAAGAGGTAAAAGTTAGAGTGGGGAATAGATGAGTGGGAGGGGGTAATTAGTTCACCGGAAGAAGAAATCAAACTTCTTGCTATCAGATTGGAGACTACCCAGACGGAATATAAGGAGTTTCATTTCCCTAATGTGAGTGAAGTGGCAGAAGTTCCTGCATGCAAGCTTTCACTGATGATCCTCATTCTCGACAAGGGAGCTTTGTAAACAGGGTTCATTATAAGGAGAAACAAAACAGTAAAAAAAACTGCTGAACGTGTAACTTCTCTCACTGCAGAATTCCCCGAAGATTCCTTGAGATTATTTTTCCTCATTCACATACTTAAATTCAACAACATAATTTGAAAACATATCATTATCTTCCACTTGTACATGGATAATATTAGCTTTGCTTTCCACCGCTTCCCTTGAGGATGCCACTGTTCCTCTACTATCAAACTATTTTCTTTTTTAACTTCTAGTTTTAAGTAAATCATAATTTCATCTAGCTAAACACAGGTAAGCCTGAAGCCATCATCTTTAATACTATTGTATAGTTTTTTTTCCTTTCATCACCAACTTTCATCCTTGATCTCTGTTTGTTGTCTTAAGATGAACCAGATCATACATAACCTCAATGCCCGATGGCTGCAGGGCAATAACTGCTCTCAAACGTGGTGGCGTGGGACCCAAGACTCCTGCACCTCCTGCCCGACAGCAGTAGTGAGAAGAGAAGGAGGTGCAGGAAAGCAGGTGGACAGCACTGAACATTTTCTGTAAATACAAAGGGTGATTGATAAGTTTGTGGCCTAAGGTAGAAGGAGTCAATTTTAGAAAACCTAGCGCGCTTATTTTTCAACATAGTCCCCTCCTACATGTACACACTTAGTCCAGTGGTCGTGCAGCATTCGGATCCCTTCTTTGTAGAAGTCAGTGTCTTGGACCACCAGCAGCAGGGATGATTGATAAATTTGTGGCCTAAGGTAGAAGGAGATGAGTTATACAGCTCTCGTTACATGCACGTGCAGTTCAACTCTTTGAGTGAAAATGAAGAAAATTTGAAGTTAATAACTCATCTCCTTCTACCCTAGGCCATGAACTTATCAATCACCCCTCGTATGTGGACTTGGGCTGTCGAGCCTTGTAGGGTCAAGAATGAAAGGTGATCTTAGTCATAGAGTATTGAGTCATAGCATACAGTGGGAAACAGATCATTTCACCTATCCAAATCCACATCAACCTTTCCACTAATCCTACATTAATCTTCTGTTTTATTATTCCCATATTCCCATCATCTCCTCCTAGATTCTATCACTCCTTTCTACCCAATAGGGACAATGTACAGCAGCCAATTAGCTTACCAACCTGCAAATATTTGGAATGTGGAAAGAAACCAGGGCGCACAATGAAAGGAAGAAAAAAAGAACAAATTCCACGCGGACAACATCCAAAGGTTTAGAGAGAACCAGGGTCTCTGGTGCTGTCAGGTAGTGTCTCCACTTGCTGCACCAGCGTGACACCTGAAGATGTATAGGTGTGTCTAAAACTAAAGGGTTGGTCATTCAGGATAGATATGAGAAAAAAACCTATTCACTCAGTAGGGGTTGAATTTTTGTGATTAACTACCCAAGAAGACTGTGGAGATGCAGTCACTGAGTATATTTAGGGGTGTATGGGGAGTCAGGGAGGGGTAGCACCTCTGGTAGGGGAACATGTTACGTCCTGTTCAAGGCAGTTAGTCCACCTTTGGTCCCCACCCGGCATTCAGCTCCCACCTGTGGCTCCTCATAGTTGTTTGCATGAGACAGCGGCCGCACCCCAGGCAAAGGCTTCGACAAGCCGGCTAAACCAGGTGAGGGTGGCCGATGGGTCTCAAACCCTCTGTGAGATAGGGAGATGTCTGTCCCAGCATGTGAAGACAGACTCTGGCAGATTGCGTGGACGAGACCAATAGAAGGTCCAATGGTCAAGAAGGCGGTCTTTGCAAGCGTTGTGGAACGTGTAGAGTACGACAAGACACAGAAGATGTCCTGGTCATCCACTGTGTCTAGTCCTATCTCCAGCTATCTTGACTCTGTCTTGCCACTGGATCCAGATGGGAATTGGGAAGAAAGAGTGAGGCTGACGCTGCGCAACTCTCCCTCACTTAAATCCAAATCAAGCGCTAGTCTCGACACCATAAATAATGTCGAGGTCTTCATCGATGGACTGATGGATGAACCTAAATATTTAGAAAAGAAATTGGAATTTTTTAGATATTGAAATTAAGGGATGTAACATTAGAACAGGTAAGGAGCGGGCAGGGTAAATGATCAGCCATGATCTAATAGAATGCTGAAGCAGGTACAAAGGGCTGAATGTTCTGCTCTTGCTTCTATTTCTTAGGTGATTACTTTCTTATGGAGAAAGCAAAGAGAGTAGAAAATGGAAGGAAACTGAGGCAAAGCGAAACCAACCAAGCCAGAAATTAAGTAAATAAATAAAAAAGTCAATGATGTTTGTTTTCCTCAGGGCTAAAATTTTGATGAACAATCTGTCTACTGCCACAGCGGGTCTACAAGGGTGGAGCTTAGAAGGACGGCGGCACCTAGAGGCAACTTCTTTGCTTGCATCTAGGAAACAGCTCTATTTCTATCTTTAATATCTCTATTCTACCCTTTCAGGGTTCTTTTAAGACCCTGACCTGGAGTTATCTGGAGCTGACTTCGATTCTTTGTGGGAATGGGACCTGCTCTCGGGGTCTCACGACTGGCTGCTATTTAACATACCAAGGACACGACCTAGAAGACCAGCGTGCCTTCAGGGTTCCAGGATTTCGTGGCTCTGGAGGAGGGCAGACTCGAGGTCGGTGCTGCCGTCTGGTGTGTTGTGGGAGACGGAAGATGGAAAGCAGTGAGCTGGCTGCTGGCTGTGTACCCAGAGACCCGAGTTCTTTGGGCACAGATCTCGGAAAAAGCGACGCAACTGACTTTTAACACCATAAATCGGCGAGTTGTTTTGTTATGTCTCCCCTCGCGCTGTGAAATGGGGTCACCTCTTTTTCCATTATTAGGGAGAGAGAGAACCTGTGGTATGTCAAATTATTGGGTGAACGAGTAGTCTTTGGGGTACTCCAAGTCTGTGTCTTTACTGATGCCTTGCTGCACACTTGAATGTTCGGTCGGTGGGGGGTGCTGATGCTTTTTTTGCTGGTGAGGGGGGTCATTGCTGTGCTGCTGCTTATGTATGGGGGGGTATTTGGGGTTCTAACATTTAACTGTCATTCATTCTTTGGGGCATTCCTCTGTTTTTGTGGATGGTTGCGAAGAAAGAGAATTTCAGGATGTATATTGCATACATTTCTTTCACATTAAATGTACATTTGAAACCTTTGAAACCAGTGAATGCAATCTCACTGGCTTTCTACTGGGCTTTGGAGCACTGGGACAATAGCAATACGGCCAAGAAAGCTCAACCACACCTCTATTTCCTCAGGCAAGTCCCCGTTGACTCTCACCAATCTTAAGAGTTACAGAATACACGTGGACTAAGAGGTTAACTGCCCTATGCTATCACCAGTGGGATCATCAGTTGATCTGCCACCTGTCTTCAGGAGTTTCGGCCCGCTTATGATCAAGACTCCCTTAAGGTGGTGGGCCAGCAGTGCTAAAGCACCACCTCCCACTGGTGAGCTTAAAAACTTGGCAACTGCCTCTATCAGAGTTGTTGGTCGCTTCCATCCAACAGATAGTCTGCTCTTCAATTGCTCTACATGTGACCTCAAGAAACTGCAGAAAGCTGTGCATACAGCTCAGCACATCACGGAAACCAACCTCCCCTCTAAGGACTCTGTCTATCCTTCTTGCTGCCTTGGTAAGGCAGCCAGCATAACCAAAGACCTACCCACCCCGGATATTCCTGCTTCCCTCCTCTCCCATCAAGTAGAAAATACAAACACCTGAAGCATGTACCACCAGGCTCAAGAACAACTTCTGTTCCACTGTTATCAGACTCTTGATTGGACCTCTTGTACAACAAGATGGACTCTTGGCCTCACAATCCACCTCATTATGATCTTGCACTTTAAAGTTTATCTGCATTGCACTTTTTCATTAGCTTTACACGTTATTCTGCATGATTATTGTTTTACCTTATTCTAACTTACTTGACTGTATTATAGTTTGATTTGTATGAACAGTATACAAAGCAAGCTTTTCACTGCATCTTAGTACATGCAACAAAAATAAACCAATGCCAATACCAATACACACAGTTAGTCCTGCCGAAGGGTTTCAGCCTGAAACGTTGACTGTATTTTTTTTCGTATTCGTACATCAAAGTTGCTGGTGAACACAGCAGGCCAGGCAGCATCTCTAGGAAGAGGTGCAGTCGACGTTTCAGGCCGAGACCATTCTGGCGTGTCTGTCCACGGCCTCCTCTACTGTGGGGATGGGGCCGTGCTCAGGTTGGAGGAACGGTGCCTTGTATTCCGTCTGGGTAGCCTCCAACCTGATGGCATGAACATCGACTTCTCTGGCTTCCGCTGGTGCCCCGCCTCCCCCTCGTGCCCCATCTGTTACTTATTTTTATACACGCATTCTTTCTCTCACTCTCCTTTTTCTCCCTCTGTCCCTCTGAATATACCCCTTGCCCATCCTCTGGGTTCCCCCCTCCCTTGTCTTTCTTCCCGGACCTCCTGTCCCATGATCCTCTCGTATCCCTTTTGCCTATCACCTGTCCAGCTCTTGGCTCCATCCCTCCGCCTCCTGTCTTCTCCTATCATTTTGGATCTCCCCTCGCCCTCCAACTTTCAAATCCCTTACTCACTCTTCCTTCAGTTAGTCCTGACGAAGGGTCTCAGCCTGAAACGTCGACTGCACCTCTTCCTACAGATGCTGCCTGGCCTGCTGCGTTCACCAGCAACTTTGATGTGTGTTGCTTGAATTTCCAGCATCTGCAGAATTCCTCTTATTTTGTGAGTGACATTTAGTTAGTGGCCATCTATTAGGTACAGCAATGGTCTAATAAATGACCTTCTGTTTTATGTGCTTTCACCTGCTGTAGCCCATCCATTTCAAAGTTCAGAACCTTGGATATACATCAGTTAAAATCTGAGTACTGCTAAACTTGAAGTACCACCTCTTTGTCTCTTCTTATCCTACCCCCTTCATGCCTCACCACCTCTATAACCAAGATTTTGACAATATCCTAATTTTTCCAAAGGCAGAAACAAGGTCACTTTTTGCCATCCCCTCAGTTTCCACAATTCCTATTAATATTGTGTACAGCCTGTGATTAAAGCTGAAATTTATTGCTGGGGAAGAAACACACTAAAAGTTGCTGGTGAACGCAGCAGGCCAGGCAGCATCTCTAGGAAGAGGTACAGTCGATGTTTTGGGCCGAGATCCTTCGTCAGGACTAACTGAAAGAAGAGCTGGTAAGAGATCTGAAAGTGGGAGGGGGAGGGGAGATCTGAAATGAAAGGAGAAGACAGGAGGGGGAGGGATGGAGCCAAGAGCTGGACAGTTGATTGGCAAAAGGGATATGAGAGGATCGTGGGACAGGGGGCCTAGGGAGAAAGAAAAGGGGGAGGGGGAAGCCCAGAGGATGGGCAAGGGGTATAGTGAGAGGGACAGAGGGAGAAAAAGGGGAAAGAGAAAAAGAATGTGTATATAAATAAATAACAGATGGGGTACAAGGGGGAGGTGGGGTATTAGCGGAAGTTTGAGAAGTCAATGTTCATGCCATCAGGTTGGAGGCTACCCAGACAGCAAATAAGGTGTTGTTCCTCCAACCTGAGTGTGGCTTCATCTTTACAGTAGAGGAGACCGTGGATAGACATAGCAGAATGTTAATGGGATGTGGAATTAAAATGTGTGGTCACTGGGAGATCCTGCTTTCTCTGGTGGACAGAGTGTAGGTGTTCAGCAAAACGATCTCCCAGTCTGCGTCCAGTCTCGCCAATATATAGAAGGCCGCATCGGGAGCACCGGACGCAGTATATCAGCGGTCCCCAACCACTGGGCCGCAAAGCATGAGCTACCGGGCCGCGAGGAAACGATATGAGTCAGCTGCACCTTTCCTCATTCTCTGTCAAGTACTGTTGAACTTGAACATAGGACTGCCAACTGTCCCGTATTTGCCAGGACATCCTGTATATCGGGCTAAATTGGTTTGGCCCATACGGGACTGCCCTTGTTCCATATTTCCTCCACTAAAGTAGAGCGTTCCTATGAAACCTTTCATGCCGAAATGGCGTAAAGCAAAGAAGCAATTACCATTAATTTATATGGGAAAAATTTTTGAGCGTTACCAGACCCAAAAAATAACCTACCAAATCATACTAAATAACACATAACACTGAAAAATAACACGAATATATAGTAAAAACAGGAATGATATGATAAATACACAGCCTATATAAAGTAGAAATAATGTTATGTACAGTGTAGTTGGGAAGATTAAGCCAAAACAGATTTGTGGGGCAAAAAAATCGGCACGTATGCACATGCATGCACAGGTGCTCGCGCAAGGCTTCATGGTCATGGTAGTCTTTCCTGGGGTAAACACAAGTGTCCCGGGATTTGACTGCTACTTTTGTCCCCTATTTGGGAGTGAAAAAGTTGGCAACCCTAACTGTAAAAGACATGTTGAGGTGAGTTTAACCCTACTTGAACAACCACCGTCCCCCCCTCCCCGCCGGTCGGCCGGTCCGCAAGAATGTTGTCAATATTAAACTGGTACGCGATGTGAAAAAGGTTGGGGAACCCTGCAGTATATCACCCCAGCCGACTCACAGGTGAAGTGTCGCCTCACCTGGAAGGACTGTTTGGGGCCCTGAATGGTGGTAAGGGAGGAAGTGTAAGGGCTTGTGTAGCACTTGTTCCGCTTACAAGGATAAGTGCCAGGAGAGATCGGTGGGGAGGGATGGGGGAGACGAATGGACAAGGGAGTTGTGTAGGGAGCAATCCCTGCGGAAAGCAGAGAGAAGGGTGAGGGAAAGATGTGCTTAGTGGTGGGATCCCATTGGAGGTGGCAGAGGTTATGGAGAATTATATGTTGGACCCGGAGGCTGGTGAGGTGGTAGGTGAGGACAAGGGGAACTCTATTCCTAGTGGGGTGGCGGGAGGATGGGGTGAGAGCAGATGTGCGTGAAGTGGGGGAGATGCGTTTGAGAGCAGAGTTGATGGTGGAGGAAGGGAAGCTGAACACCTACACTCTGTCTGCCAGAGAAAGCAGGATCTCCCAGTGGCCACACATTTTAATTCCACGTCCCATTCCCATTCTGATATGTCTATCCACGGCCTCCTCTACTGTAAAGATGAAGCCACACTCAGGTTGGAGGAATAACACCTTATATTCTGTCTGTGTAGCCTCCAACCTGATGGCATGAACATTGACTTCACAAACTTCTGCTAATGCCCCACCTCCCCCTCGTACCCCAGCCGTTTATTTATTTATTTATATACACACATTCTTTTTCTCTCTCTCCTTTTTCTCCCTCTGTCCCTCTCACTATACCCCTTGCCCATCCTCTGGCCTTCCCCCTTCCCCCTTATCTTTCTCCCTAGGCCTCCTGTCCCATGATCCTCTCATATCCCTTTTGCCAATCAACTTTCCAGCTCTTGGCTCCATCCCTCCCCCTCCTGTCTTCTCTTATCATTTCAGACCTCCCCCTTCCCCTCCCACTTTCAAATTTCTTACTAGCTCTTCTCTCAGTTAGTCCTGACAAAGGGTCTCAGCCCAAAATGTCGACTGTACCTCTTCCTAGAGACGCCACCTGGCCTGCTGCGTTCACCAGCAACTTTTATGTGTGTTGTTTGAAATTCTAGCATCTGCAGATTTCCTCATTTTTGCTGGGGAAGAAAACAAGTTCTATTTGAATCTGATTTTTCTAGGATAGAGTCATAGAACACTACAGCTCAGAAAAAGGCTCTTCAACCTATCTAGTCTCTGCCAGCTGGGTCTTCTGCCTAGTCCCATCTATCTGCCCCAGACCATAGCTGTCTATATCTCTCTCATCCATGTACCTACCCAAACTTCTGTTAAATGTTATACAGTAATTGAAGCCATGACCCTTCCTTCAGCATAACAAGCTTCTTTTGTCTCCATCCCAGTTCCGATGAAGGGTATTTCATCTGAAACATTAATTCTGTTGCCCTTCCCATATACAGTATGTGGCCGGATCTGCTGAGTATTTCTGTTATAACTTAGGATAAATGAAAATTGGACCATTTTCAATGGATGGCCAGCAGAGATGCTGTGGGCCAAGGGTGCAAATTTCTATCAATTATCACTGCTACCTGACATCAACCACGCCACAAAATGAAAGCAAGCTTACTGGTAAGGCCAGTAAAAAACACTAGCTAACTTTGGCTAGTCTTTCCAATGACATAATGAGGTTTGAGCACTAACATTCCATGTCAGCCACAATATGCATATGTCTACACTCTACTGAATATGCACTGCAAGTCCGATGTCCTTTCCAGTGCCTTTGAATTCATAGCATGTGTGCAAAATGTTGCAACTAATAAAATAGCATAATCTGCCTCTTATGTCAATCCACTCCTATGAATTCTAAGAAACTACTACCTTTTTATCAATAATTAAATGTGTTCTAACAATATTATAAATCCTAATCATGAAACTACTATATGTAGGAAAACAGATTTCACTTTGATCACCAGAGCTTGATTCTTTACAGCCTAGAATTGTTCAACACAGAAACAGGTGGAAGTGGAAGTGTCAATTAGAAAGTCTGCAGTGGGGTTGTGGATAATGTCAAAGGCCATCATAGGTTGCAATGGGACATTGATAGAATGTAGATCTGGGCTGACAAGTGGCAGATAGAGTTGAATCCGGAGATGTGTGAAGAGATTCACTTTGAAAGGTTTAATTTTAGGCAGTATAATTAATGGCAGGATTCAGCATTTTGGAGGAATAGAGGCACCTTGGGGTTCCCGTCCATAGATCACTCAGAGTTGCTGCACAAGTTGATAGGATTGTTAAGAAGCTCTATGGTGTGTTGGCCTTCATTAGTTCAGTGATTCAAGAGCCCTGAGGTAATGTTGAAGTTCGATAAAGCCCTGGTTAGACCACACTTGGAATATTGTGTTCATTTCTGGTCAGCTCTTTATTGGAAGGATGTAGCAGCTTCATAGAGAGTGCAGAGGAGATTTACCAGAATGCGGCCTGAACTAGAGATCATGTCTTATGAGGATAGGCTGAAAAAACTAGGGTTTTTCTCTTTGAAAGAAAGGAGGATGAGAGGTAACTTGATAGAGGTGTATAGGATGATAAGAGGCATAGACTGAGTGGAAGGCCAGAGATGTTGTCCAAGCATGGAAATGGCTAATATAAGCAGGCATAATTGTAAGGTGATTGGAGAAGAGTACTGTATAAGGGGGATGTCAGAGATTTTTTTTTTACACAGAGAGTGGTGGGAGTGAGAAACACCTGCCAGGGCTGGTGGTAGAGGCAGATACAGTATATTAATGGCATATAAAAAGCTCTTTGATGGGTACATGCATGATAGAAAAATGGAGGGCTATGCAGGAGGGAAGGGTTTGATTGATCTTCGAGCAGGTTAAAAGGTTGGCACATGGGCCAAGGGGCCTGTACTATGCAGTAACGTTCTATGTTCTTTGTGACCTGTTGGACAGTTATCCCATTTCCATACCTGCTGAGAGAATAGATTCTTGACAACTCTATCCATATCGATACATGTTAACATTTATCTAAGTAATCACATTTCTTATATTTTAAACTTAACCATGAAAAATATAGCAATATTTTTCTTGGAAGTAAAGTGTGTGGATTATACAAAGATGGATTCTACATTAAGTTTCACTTAAGATTTTTTATTAGTGGCAACATAAAAAGCAAAGATTTGTAATAATTTTACTATTCTCTGACCAATTTCAGCAGAAAAAGTAAAACAAGTTGAATAATTCTGGCACTGCCTTTTATGGCTGAGAACTAAACTGCTGATATATCCATGAAGTAAATAATTAGAAAATGTCATCACAAAACAGCTTTATTTTGAATGATAAACTTTAAATAGAGAGGCTCTATATTTTTAAAACTGTTACCTGCAGATACATCTCAGAGTAATTTACACAAAATAACACTCATGGTTGGCCGGCAGTACAGTGAGTGATGAAGTCATACCCTCCAATTTACTAAAGATAGTGAAATCACAGTAAGCTGTGCAAGAAAAAAAAATCTAACACAGCTTAATTAGAACTGCACGTAATATGCTTTTTTTTATGCACTGCTCTTATATTCAAGGTCTGTCCAATGCAGGTCCTGATCTACTACACTGATTTCAGGACACTAATCATGGCAATTTAAAGTTCTCATGCTCATGTTTAAATACATTCACGACTTTGTTTTTGGTTTTAACCCTACTTTTGACTTATATCATGATCGAGTATTTTCTTCTTTGCTTGAACTTCCAATTAACTCTTATCAGACCACTGAAAAAGATTGAATACTTTTGTTACATTCAATATGCTACACTAAAGCAAGATATTTTTCCAGTGAATACCCATCATGGCAACAAAGGAAGCTTTACAGCTGGCCACTGCAATGCTGAAATATTATAGCACAGTAGAACAGGGAGGGGTGAGGGTCAGTACGGTAGCATAGCGGTTAGTGTAATGCTATTACAGTGCCAGTGACCCAGATTCAATTCCTGCCACTGTTTGTACCTGCTCCCCATGACTGCACAGCCATACTCAGGGTGCTCAGGTTTCCTCACAAATTTCGAAGAGTTAATGGGTTAGCAGGTTAATTGGTCACATGGGTGTAGCTTGGGCTGGTTGGGCTGATTGGGGCTGATTCTGTGCTATATCGATCGCCAGGCAGACAGACAGAATATCAGGAATCTGTACTAAAGAAGGCAGAAGTATGCTGAGATTTTATTCAGAAATTTAATACTATGTTGCCTCACAGTCAATCTTGCTGTCCATCACAGTTAATAGTGGATTTAATGCCACTATTGCATTATATATCACATTTCTTATATCAGCTGCTGTGTATAGATGTTTATCAGGTCGGAGGCTTTGTCTGTCTGGAGTAACTGCAACTGAATGGTCACAGAGTTGACGGCAGTTTAAAACTGAAAGACACAGAGTTGGGTTCCTCTGCTTTGTGAGGGGTCGGGACAAGAGTAGGAGATGAAGGCTTCTGACAGATGAAGATTGAGCATCTAGTTACAGGACAGGTCTTTTTTATTCTCTTGTATTTTCTTATTTCTTCTGCTGTCATACCACTTAGAGGCAACATTACAAAAAATTGAAGGTGTGATAAGAGCTTTATCGACTGACAACTAGGACCTTACATCATACTGTCTCTATATATTTTTTTGTAGTTAACACAGAAGCTGGCAGTTAAGTAGATATGTAACACTGGTGACAGTCTTAAGAAAAGTCTCAAACAGCTCCTATACTTACTAAAAGCATGTATCAGCAATTCACTTTGTGTGTCCTTTTCCTCACTGGCCAATCCTTTTCAAACAAATAATTGGGCAGAACACATGATACAAACACATTGCATTCCTTCAATGACCGGGGCAGTGAGCATGTGCAGCTATAAAAATTCCAATTAGTCTGGTATATTATGCACCATGGCAGACATTCCAGTCTTTCAGTTTACAGCTGTGTGCTTACTGGGGAATAATAAAGGTATGACCAGGTTAGTAGGACTATGTTATAGACCACCCAACAGTCTGCAGGATTAAGAAAAGCAAATTTGTAGAGAAATCACAGACTGTTGCAAGAAACATAAGGTTGTTATTGAAGGTGATTTTTAACTTTCCACATATTGACTGGGCCTCCCATACTGTAAAAAGAATAGATGGGATCAAATTTGTCAAATACGTTCAGGAAAGTTTCCTTAATCAGTACTTAGAAGGCCCTGTGAGAGAGTGTCTGATACTTGATCTGCTATTGGGAATGAGTCAGGGCAGGTGACAGAAGTTTTCTTAGAGGAACACATTGCATCCAGTGATCTAGTGCTATTAGTTTCAAAGAAAATATGCAAACAGATAGGTCAGGTCTGCAAGATGAGAGTCTAAATGGAGAAGGGTGAATTTTGATGGCATCAGAAAAGATCTGGCAAGTGTGGATTGGCACAAGCTGTTTACTGGTAAAGGTGTACTTGGTAAGTGGGAGGCCTTCAAAAGTGAAATTTTGAGAGTACAAAGCTTGTATATACCTGTCAGAATAAAAGGTAAAGATAACAGATTTGGGGAAACTTGGTTTTCAAGAGATATTGAAGTCCTGGTTAAGAAAAAAAAAGAGGTGCATTGCAGGAATGACAGGTAGAAACAAATGAGGACCAGATATATGAGTATTTGGATAGACATGGACTGATTAGGGATAGTCAACATGACTTTGTGTGTGGCTTGTCATGTTTAATCAATCTTATAGAGTTTTCGAGGAAGTTATCAGGAAAATTGATGAAGTGGATGGTGTCTACATGGATATTACCAAGGCATGTGACAAGATCCTGGATTGGAGGTTGATCAAGAAGGTTCATTCGCTTAGCTTTAAGATGAGGTAGTAAATTGGATTAGCGTCCTGCTGAAGTGTCCCGGCCCAAAACGCCGACTGTACTCTTTTCCATAGATACTACCAGGTCTGCTGAGTTCCTCCAGCATTTTGTATGTGTTACTTGGATTCTAGCATCTGCAGATTTTCTCTTCTTTGAAATTGGATTAGACATTGGCTTTGTGGCAAAAGCCAGACAAAGATAGTAGATGGTTACCGCTCTGACTGGAGGCCTGTGACTAGTGGAGTGTTGCAGGAATCGGTGCTGGGTCTATTCTTTTTTGTCATCTATATCAATTATTAGATGACAATGTGGTTAACTGGATCAGCAAATTTGCAGATCACACCAAGATTGGGGTGCAGTGGGCAATGAGGAGGACTATCAGAGCTTGCAGAGGAAGCTGGACCAGCTGGAAAAATAGGATGAAAAATGCCAGATGGAATTTAATGCAACCAAGTGCAAAGTGTTGAACTTCGGTAGGACGAACCAGGGTAGGTCTTACGCAGTGAACAACAGGTACTGAGGAGTGGGGTAGAACAAAGGGGTCTGGGAGTACAGGTCCATAATTCATTGTAAGTGGCATCACAGGTTGATAAGGTCATAAAGAAAGCTTTAGGGACATTGGCTTTCATAAATCAAAGTATCGAGTACAGGAGATGGGATGTTATGTGAAGTTCTAAATAATGTTGGTGAGGCCTAATTTGGAATATTGTGTGCAGTTTTGATCTTTTGATCACCTACCCAAAGGAAAGGTGTAAATAAAGTTGAAAGCATACAGAGAAAATTTACAAGGCTGTTGCCGGGTTTGGAGGACCTGAGTTATAGGTATAGATTGAAGGGGTTAGTACTTTATTCCTTGGAACATAGAAGACTGAGGGGAGATTTGATAGAGGTATACACAATTATGGGGGTATAGAGAGGGTAAATACAAGCAGGCTTTTTCCACTGAGGTTGGGCAAGACTACAACAAGAGGTCATGGATAAGGGTAAAAGGTGAAAATTTTAAAGGGAACATGAGGGTAAATTTCTTCACTCAGAGAGTCATGAGAGTGTAGAACGAGGTGCTAGCGCAAGTGGTGTACGCAAGCTCAATTTCAACTTTTAATTGGAGTTTGGATAGGTACATGAATGGTAGGGTATGGGGGGGCTATAATCTCGGTGCAGGTCGATGGGAGTAGGCAGTTTAAATGGTTCTGGCATGGACTAGATGGGCCGAAGGGCCTGTTTCCGTGCTGTACTTTTCTAAAACTTCATGACTCTCTGACTCGTGTTATTAAATACAAAACTGCTAACAATCATATTTGCCGACTGTACACGAAAGCAGATAACAAGTAGTACAGTAATGATACAAAATCAATGATGGCTAACAAAAGAATAAAAAATGTAGTTTTTCACAAAAAATATAATTTCATGATAATTTAAAGCCAGGCAGAAATTATTACCTATCCTTGTTCAATAAACTTTACAACTAAGCCACATCTTTTAGCATAACCACCTCAAAATGATCAAACATTAGAAAAGTTATGCATTACGCATTAACATAAAGAATAATCCACAACAATGAAAAACTTACTGTGATACATAAGATTTAGGATCTTGCTAATGTATTTATATCACTATGTATTTTTCTTTAATCTTGACTTAAGGAAATACAAGAATTTCAGAATTAGTGGTAAATATTGGCAGAGAATCTCACCTGGTCCCTCAACACCAGCTCCATAGCCAAGAAAACCCAGCAGTGTCTCTACTTTCTGCAAAGGCTGAGAAAAGACCATCTCCCACACCCCCCTCCCCCGCCCCCACCACATTCTACAGAGAATATATCGAGAGCATCCTGAGCAGCTGCATCACTGTCTGGTTCGGGAATTGCACCGTCTCTGATCGCAAGACCCTGCAGCGGATAGTGAGGTCAGCTGAGAAGATCATCGGGGTCTCTCTTCCCGCCATTACAGACATTTACACCACACGCTGCACCCATAAAACCAACAGCATTGTGAAGCACCCCACACACCCCTCATACAAACTCTTCTCCCTCCTGCCAACTGGCAAAAGGTACCGAAGCATTCGGGCTCTCATGATGAGACTGTGCAACAGTTTCTTCTCCCAAGCCATCAGACTCCTTAATACCCAGAGTCGAGAGTGACATCTACATCATTTATTATTATATTGTAATTTGTCCTCTACTGTGCCTACTGTCTTGTTTATTTTTTATTGTACTGCCGTGCACTGTTTTGTGCACTTTATGTAGTCCTGTATAGCTCTGTAGTCTAGTGTAGTTTTTGTGTTGTTTTACGTAGACTAGTGTAGCCTTGTGTTGTCTCACTTAGTCTAGTGTAGTTTTGTGTTGTTTCATGTGGCACCATGGTCCTGGAGGAACGTTGTTTCATTTTTACTGTGTACTGTACCAGCAGTTTATCGTCAAAATGACAATAAAAAGTGACTTGACTTGACTTGATATTCACAAACACTTGCAAATATTCTTATTGTTTATATCTCTGGTTACTGGGAATTATGTCAATTAGAGCTGTGACAGGAGGCTAAAGGAATTTAGCAAGTCCCTTTAACTCTGACTTATTTTTATTGATGTGCCATAGAAAGCATCCTCTCTGTGTGTATGTCGGCTTGGTATGGAAAATGTTCTGCAAGAAACAGCAGAGAGTGTGGAATCACCTCAGCAGATCATGGAAACCAGCCTCTCCTCCTTGAACTCTGACTACACTTCTCCATGCCTCTATAAAGCAGCTAACATAATCAAAGTCCCCACCACCCAGGACATTTAGTCTTCTCCCCATTCCAATTGAGCAGAAGATATAAAAGACTTGAAATCATGTATAATCAGACAAAAGGGCAGCTGCTATCTTGTTGTTATCATACTAGTCCCCTAGCATGATAAAGATGGACTCTTGACTTTACAATCTACCTTGCTATGGCCTGGTAGACCAGTTTGTCATTGAGCCTACTAGGAGATCAGCTATACTGGATTGGGTGTTATATAATGAATCAGAGGTGATTAGGGAGATTAAGGTAAAAGAACCCTTAGGAACCAGTGATCACAATATGATAGAGTTCGACTTGAATTAAGAAAAAAGTAAAGTCTGACGTCGCAGTATTTCAGTGGAGTAGAGGAAATTACAGTGGTATGAGAGAGGGGCTGGCCAAAGTATATTGGCAGCAGATGCTGGCAGGGATGATAGCAGAGCAGCAATAGCTTGAGTTTCTGGGAAAAATGAGGAAGGTGCAGGATAGATGTATTCCAAAAACAAAGAAATACTCAAATGGCAAAATAGTATAACGTGGCTGACAAGGGAAGTCAAAGCTAATGTAAAAGCAAAAGAGAGGGCATACAACAAAGCAAAAATTAGTGGGAATTTAGAGGATTGGGAAGCTTTTAAAAACCCACAGAAAACATGTAAAATAATCGTTAGGAGGGAGAAGACAAAATATGAAAGCAAGCTAGCAAACAATATCAAGGAGGACAGAAAAAGCTTTTCCAAGTATATAAAAAATAAAAGACAGAGGAGAGTGGATGTAAGACCACCAGAAAATGAGACTAGAGAAATAATAACAGGGGACAAGGAGATGGCAGATGAACTAAATGAGTATTTTGCATCAGACTTCACTGTGGAAGACACTAGCAGTGTGCCAAGTGTTGAAGGGTGTGAGGGAAGAGAAGTGAGTGCAGTTACTATTACAAGGGAGAACGTGTTCAAGAAGGTGAAAGACCTAAAGATGCATGAGTTACCTGGACCAGACGAACTGCACCTGAGGGTTCTGAAAGAGGTAGCGGTAGAGATTGTGGAGGCGTTAGTAATGCTCTTTCAAAAATCATTGGACTCTGGCATGGTTCCGGAGGACCGGAAATTTGCAAATGTCACTCCACTCTTTAAGAAATGAGGAAGGCAGCAGAAAGGACAGTATAGACCAGTAATCCTGACCTCAGTGGTTGGGAGATGTTGGAGTCAATTGATAAAGATGAGGTTATGGAGTACTTGGTGACACAGGACAAGATAGGACAAAGTCAGCATGTTTTCCTTTGGGGAAAATCTTGCCTGACGAACCTGCTGGAATTCTTTAAGGAGACTACAAGTAGAATAGACAAAGGGGATGCAGCGGATGTTATATATTTGGATTTTCAGAAGTTCTTTGACAAGGTGCCACACATGAGGCGACTTACCAAGTTAAGAACCCGTGGTAGTACAGGAAAGTTACTGACATGGTTAGAGCATTGGCTGATTGGTAGGAGGCAGCAAATGGGAATAAGAGGATCCTTTTCTGGCTGGCTGACACTGACTAGTGGTGTTCCGCAGGTGTCGGTGTTGGGACTACTACTTTTTATGCTGTATATCAATGATTTAGATGATGGAATAGATGGCTTTGTTGCCAAGTTTGCAGATGATATGAAGACTGGATTAGTGGAGGGGCAGGTAGTGTTGAGGAAACAGGAAGGCTGTAGAAAGACTTGCAATAGATTAGGAGAAAGGGCAAGAAAATCATAAATGAAATACAATGTGGAATAATGCATGGTCATGCACTTTGCTACTAGAAATAAATGTGTGGACTATTTTCTAAACGGGGAGATAATGCAAAAATCTGAGATGAAAAGGGACTTGAGAGTACTTGTGCAGAACACCCTGAAGGTTAACTTGCAGGTGGTGTTGAGGAAGGCAAATGCAATGTTAGCATTCATTTCAAGATGTGTAGAATATAAGAGCAGGGATGTGATGCTGAGGCTTTATAAGGCACTGGTGAGGCCTCACCTTGAGTATTGTGAACAGTTTTGGGCTTCTTATCTAAGAAAAGATATGCTGGCATTGAATAGGGTTCAGAGGAGGTTCAAAAGGATGATTCTGCAAATGAAAGGGTTATCATATGAGGAACGTTTGATAGCCCTGAGCCTGTACTCACTGGAATTTAGAAGGATGAGGGGGGATCGCATTGAAATCTTTGAAAGCCCTCGACAAAGTAGATGTGGAAAGGATGTTTCCCATGGTGAGGGAGTCTAGGACAAGAGGGCACAGCCTCAGGATGGAGGGGCATCCATTTAAAACAAAGATGCAGAGAAACTTATTTAGCCAGAGGGTGGTGAATTTGTGGTATTGTTACCACAGGCAACTGTGAAGGCCAGGTAAAAGGGTGTATTTAAGACAGAGATCGATATGTTCTTGATTGACCAAGACATTGAAGGTTACAGGGAGAAGGACGGGGAGTGTGTTGAGGAGGGGAAAAAGAATCAGCATGCTTGAAATGGCAGAGCAGACTTGATGGGCCAAATGGCCAAATTCTGCTCCTGTGCCTTTTGGTCTTACTGTATTGTACTTTATTGCCTACCTGCACTGCATTTTCTCTGTAAATGTAATACTTCATTCCACATTGAGTTATTGTTTTCTCTTGTACTACCTCAAAGCACTGTTGTAATGAAATAATTTGTATGAATGGTACGCAAGACAAATATTTCACTTTCCCCCAGTACATATGATAATAATAAAACAATTGACCAATTTCTTCAATTGCCATGACCAGTTGTACAAAAATACAAAGATTAATCAACCTCCAAATGACAGTAAGATATCAATAAAGGCATTGTGAATAATAAAGCAATATTTGCGAACATAATCCATTGATTATGCTCATCTCATTGTCAAATATATAGATTCTAAATTGCATTAACAAGTATTACTCATTTTTCTTGATATTCACGGAGTACTTAAGATCAGAAAGATGTTATACTGGGATAATACAGGAATATTAGTAATTGAATACTGCATTCCCTATTTTTCATAGCATGAAAACATTGCAACCAGGTGGTCTCTGCTTCCATCTGTATCTGTACACTTGTCCTACTTTATGAATTGAACAACATGGAAAAGATCATAATGGTGTTATTTTGTTCTGTTCAGAGCTGGAAGAACATATGACAAGATATTTTTAGATACTATTGGGATAATTCCTATTAAATGAAATCATAATTGCTTTTAGAATAACTGATTAAATCATTATTGTTCATGACAACCATATCTAGCTAATAGCTTTTTGCATTGAGAAAATATAGAAGTTAGCAATCACATTATCCAAAACAACACACAAGGAGTTTCATATTCTAAAGCATCTTCTATATTGACAATAATTTTCATTTCACCAAAAATAAACGACAAACAGAGGACCAGAGACCTAACTGTGGTCAGAATAAAACTGAAGAGCTTCAGATGAGTCTATTTATTTCACATTTCTAAGAAAAAAGATGTTCTTAAGCAAACAAAAACAGCAATAAATAAAGGAGTAAAAAGAAATAAAATACAAAAGCAAAAAGGAAAATGGAAGCTTTTTGCAGGTACATTGGTAGTAAGAGGACAAGCCAGACAAAAAGCAGGCAAGTTTGTATTGGAACGGTTAAACTAAAAAGATACTCAGTAATTTGTCTTTATAGAGGGAGTAGATTTGGGCTTATGGAATTACCAGAGTGGAATGTAATTTAAGTTTCAGAGAGAAATTGTACTTAAAATATGAATCAAAATTAGATACATCCAAGTCATTAATAAGTGCTAATCCCAAGAAAACAAGTACCAAAACAGCATAATGTCCAAACAAAATGGTATATTGGAAAGTAACTATTTCCCAATGGTAGTCAGTTGGCAACTTAACATATTACTCAAAAAAAAGAGAAGATTGAACTGGGAAATTATAACGAATTAGACTTACCTTAGCTGTCAATTTTCCATAATTGATACATTGTTTTCAGGGCAATATAAGCTTATGGACAGAGTTATTTGCCATCACCACTAGATTTAGGAGAAGTTTCAACCTTTCAACCATATGGTTCTTCAACCAATCAGCACAACCTTAATGACTGATGCCTAGCAACAGTATGACTACTTTGATCTCTTTGGACTGAAACGGATTTACATTTTGTAAACATCAGAATCAGGTTTATTATCACTGGCATGTGTCGTGAAATTTGTTAACTAAGTTCAATGCAATACATAATATAGAAGAGAAAAAAAACACCCAAATAATAAATAAATAAATCACAGTATATGTATATTGAATAGATTAAAAATTGTGCAAAAACAGAAATAATCTAGATTTAAAAAGTGAGTAATATTCACAGGTTCAATGTCCATTTAGGAATTGGATGACACAGGGGAAGAAGCTGTTCCTGAATCGCTGAGTGAGTGTCTTCGGGCTTCCGTACCTCCTACCTGATGATAACAATGAAAAAGGGCATGCCCTGGGTGCTGGAGGTCCTTAGTAATGGACGCTGCCTTTCTGGGATGCTGCCTTTCTGAGACACCGCTCCTTGAAGATGTGCTGAATACTTTGTAGGCTGGGACCCAAGATGGAGCTGATTAAATTGGGTATAATTTGTTTATGTTTTTCTTCTGATTGCTGCTTACATGATGCTATGTTCATGTGATGTTACTGGAAGAGAGATTTTCATTCCTCATGTGCATATGGAATATTACTTAGGTATAATGTATAAAGTAAAAGTATAAATGAAGCTCAAATACCATCTATAAATTTGCTGACAATACAAAATTGTTGGTAGAATCTCAGGTAGTGATGCGAGGGCGTACAGGAGTGAGATATGCCAACTAGTGGAGTGGTGCCGCAGCAACAACCTGGCATTCAGTGTCAGTAAGGCGAAAGAGCTGATTGTGGACTTCAGGAAGGGTAAGACGAAGGAACACGTACCAATCCTCATAGAGGGACCAGAAGTAGAGAGAGTGAGCAGTTTCAGGTTCCTGGGTGTCAAGATCTCTGAGGATCTAACCTGGTCCCAACATATCAATGTAGTTATAAAGAAGGCAAGACAGCGGCTATACTTCATTAGGAGTTTGAAGAGATTTGGTGTGTCAACAAATACACTCAAAAATTTCTATAAATGTACCGTGGAGAACATTCTGACAGACTGCATCACTGTCTGGTATGGGGGGCTACTGCATAGGACCAAAAGAAGTTGCAGAGGGTTGTAAATCTAGTCAGCTCCATCTTGGATGCTAGTCTACAAAGTACCCAGGACATCTTCAGGGAGTGGTGTCTCAGAAAGGCAGTGTCTATTATAAAGGACCTCCAGCACCCAGGGCATGCCCTTTTCTCACTGTTTCCATCAGGTAGGAGGTACAGAAGTCTGAAGGCATACTCAGCAATTCAGAAACAGCTTCTTCCCCTCTGCCATCTGATTCCTAAATGGACATTGAACCCTTGGACGCTACCTCACTTTTTTTGAAATATACAGTATTTCTGTTTTTTGCACATTTTTGTAGTCCATTCAATATATGTATACTGTAATTGATTTACTTATTTATTACTATTATTTTTTATTTTATTATTATTTTTTTCTTTTCTATATTATGTATTGCATTGAACTGCTGCTACTAAGTTAGCAAATTTCACATCACATGCTGGTGATAATAAACCTGATTCTGATTCTGATAACAAACTAGACTTTGACTTCATTTAGACAGCAAGAAGCACAGGATGAAGATATAATGGAACTCCCTAGTACTAGAAAAAATAGGATATATCAGAAGGTTCAGTTTTAAGGCAACTTACACACAAATGTTGATAATCTGAGGAACTTCAGAAACAATTTCAAAATTTGTTGTTAAGAAAAGGAAATTGATGGACAAGTAAGTTAGTTACATTTTGTAAATAGGAATTGGGTGTGAAAGCATATTTTAAACAGTCATATAATAATTTAAGAAGCAAAGGTTCCCAACTATATACAGGAGGTAAACACAAGAGATTCGTCGTCGTCGTTGTCGTGGCTATCCCTCGAGGTTGAGGATGATGGTCTTCGTTCTGTTGATCTACTTATGGACTCTCTCAAGTGGCTTATGAGTCCAATCTTAAAGAAGAAGTGGCCCACACAGCGAAGACACCTGTGCGTGTATTTGTTTAATGTGTACTTGATGTTGCACTCCAAGAAGCACACGATACTTCACAAATCAACCAACTGATTCCAATGGCATGGAAACCATGACAATTGGAGCTGATGGATTTGTTGCAACCTTCATCCGCCTTCACAGCCGTTGAGTTCGAAGTAACTTCGTCCACCTGTTCCACCCTTGAGGTCTTGGTTGGATTGTTCTTTGTCAGGGACCTCACCCTCGACCTTACCGCCATGGGTAACCCTACCAGGAGCATTGCTTCAGATGGCATTGCTCTCGGGATCACAGGACCACACAAGCTTCTCCACCACAACAAGGTGACAATCCACGGAGAAGAGACAAGAGATTATGCAAATGCTATAAATCCAGAGTAACACACATAAAATGCTGGAGGAACTCAGCAGGTCTGGTAGCAGCCTGGAAAGCTGACTCTTTATTCCTCTCCATAGATGCTACCTGATCTGCTGATTTCCTCAAGGAATGTGTCCTCAGCAAGGAATAAATATCATACTGGGGTGAAAAGTAAAAGAATTTGGTGTACAAAGAGAAAACATTCTATTCAACTAAAAACCAGAAGTCTAGTAATTTAGTCAAAAAGAGTTTCTTTGTCTATAAACTGCACTTAAAGGGTATTAAACGGTTGAGTTGTTCATCAGACATTAGGGTTAGAGACATAAAAACCTTCAAAACCTTAAGTACCTCAGGAGGCAATAAATGAAACTTTTCTCTGCATTGAAGCAAAAAATAACTACAATCTTGAAAGAAGTCAGTAGGTTTATAATTAATATCAAAGTCCAAATTTGGCACAGTTTGTAGTCAAAGCTATTCTGTCATGTCAAACATCCACATTATAAGAAGTCAAATTTGCAGTAAATCTGATAGAGTTCCCTTTTTACATTTGATCTGATGGCTTGAATTCCCAAGATATAGTTAATATTGGTCATACTTTATTTCTTAATGCCAGAGGGATGAATATAAACTTTGAATGGGCAAAGTGGCTGCCAGGTTAGTTTAATAAAGGGTCTGATGATCACAATGTAATCTTCCAACTGTGACATTACGGGGCTTTTGTTGTGAAAGTTGCAACTTGGACCCAGAAGATAACTTCAGAAGAAAGGATCTGAAAACATATGAAAGGTTTTATGCCTTAAAAAGTTAACAATACTCAATGTGACACTTGCCAAATAAATACCCTCTGATATGCTTATTATGATCCATTAATGATTAACACAAAACTCCTGAATTTGTCTAAAAAAAAGTACAATCTAAGATAGATACAGGTCCTTCCCCTTGTTACAAACACCTGACCTATGAACACTGTGTGTAAAACCAAGCATGTGGGAGACAGGATGGATGGGGATAGACTTGCCTGCTGTTGCAGTGCGGCAGGCATCTTTTGCCAGGTGGGATTGGGGTACAGTACTTGCTTGTACCTCTTCCCCTCGATGTAGGGGGCTGAGTTGAGCCAAGGACCAGGGGAGCTGTGCAGCCTTATTTATTCATTTACTGAGTCAGTGAGGTTGGCTGATAGGCACTTCTCCCACGTCTGCTTGCTCCCCCATCACAGCAGTAATTATTCTCAGGAATAGAACTCTATGTCGAAACCTGGAACTACCTGTCAATGTGAAGTGAACTACTTTGGTAGGAAAAAACAGTAAACTGGAATATTATTTAAATGGTATTAGAAATGTTGATGTATGAACAGCTTTGATTATCTTTCCACACCAGGAAACAGGTATTACAACAAAAAGGAAGATGACTGCTTGCCTTTATTGCAAGAGAATTTGAGTATCGGAACAGGGTGCCTTGCTACAATTATACAGGTCCTTGGTGAGTCTGCATTTGGACTACTAGGTGAAGATTAGTCTCCTTACCTCAGATATGCCGTCAAGGGACCGTTGTTAAGGTTCACCAATTCCTGAAATGGTAGGACCGATTCCTGGAATGGTAGGACATTCCTGTGAGTAAAGATGGTATCAATTAGGACTACATTCACTAGAGCTGAGAAGAAAGTGAAGGGAGAGATTTCATTGAAATTTATAAAATTCTAAAAGGGTTTGACAATTGGATGCAGGAGCAGTTGTCCAAGTGGAAAATGAGCTCTCAGGGTACAAATGAAACATTCAGAATGAAGTGTGAGAAAATAGCTTCACCTACAGTATATGGTGAAGAAACCGTTGATTGCTCTGCCAGAGGCTAATGGAGGCTCAGTAAATCAATATTTAAGAAGGAGCTTAATTCAGCACCATGCTTGGCACAAACATTGTGGGACTAAGTGCCCATACCTGTGCCGTATTATTCTAACAATGTAGGGATATAGATAGATTTGTAGACAGGCATCAAGGGGTAGGGGAAGAGAGTAAGAACATGGTATTGAAATAAAGGATTAGCCTGAATGTTGGAACTGGCTTTAAGGGGGTAAGTGACCTGCTTTTGTTCCTATTTTCTATACATTTATAATAGGTCCGTTAAATTGCCACTATTGATGTGCAGGTTCCATTGTTTATTTAAAAGGAAAATAATAAACTTAATATTGTCTTAAGAGAAAGAGATCTGAAGGCACCTATATATCTCAAAGTGAGTAAGTGACCTGTAAGCCCTCCTCTTGAGATGTTCCTCCACTCTGAGGGTGGCCTCATCAGGTCATAAGAGGAGTCCTTAGACCGTCATTTCAGACCGGAAATAGGAATCGGAATTAAAATGTTTGACCACTGAGAAGCTCTGCTTTTGATGGCTGGAACAGAGGTACTCAACAAAGTAGTTCCCCAATCAACCCTGTTCAGGTTCGTATTTAAATTTTAGCCATTACAACCGGAATATATTTAGAAAGCAGAATCACTTCAAGGAGAAGGCTTGGAATGCGGTCAACGGCATCCAACAAGTAATGATTACTTTAAATGCCTACTCTCCTGATAGAAAACTTAGGCTTCTATCTTCTTTGAGTGTACAACACTCTCATTACTGCCCCAGCAGCAAGCAAGACCCGAAACCATAACCCCTGAACAGCACCAAGTTGTTCCAAATGGAAGCACAAAAATATAGAATTACCTTTCCCATAAAGGCAAGATTCCAAAAGAGGACTTAAGTAGCACTGAGAGTGTGCCAATGTTAAACTTAACTGGAATAAAGGAAGCTTTTATTGCTCATTTCATGTTATTTTATATTTCAGGAATTTGCAACATTGCCATGCAACTATCAACACCAGTAAGTTAAAATCTGCACTGTAATTCCTTCTTCCACCAAATGTATAAGATCTGCTGTCTACTGTAGATCCACAGACTGTATACAGAAAGTCCCAAAATTAAGACAGGGTCCCATTCCTGAGAATTGTTTGTTATCTGGACTGTTTGTAAGTCAAAAATGAACAAACAGTGTAGGGAGAGAATTGCAGAGACAGTTGTAACACTAGCAAGTCCATCCTCATGCATCACAATGGTCTCCCAAGTGTTCATTCATATGCACAGAGTGTTCATAAAATGGGTGCTCAAAACCCAAGGAAAACTTGTATTTGCAGCTGCAAATACGATAAGTTCTATCCTGCTTAGAATCATTGTCTTAGAATTCCTTTAATCTCAATTAAACCACATAATTGCTCAACCAAAGAAAGTCATAACAATTGTTCCAAAAATTATTTACCTGTGCAAGAATGTAAAAACTAGCATAAATTCAGCATCATCAATGGTTAATGTAGAGTGTTGTATGATGTCTTTATAGGCAAGGAATGGGAGGAGAACAGAGTTTTAAAAATCAGCCATGATTAATTGACAGAGCAGACTCAATGGGCCAAATAGCCTAATTCTGCTCCTATATTTTATAATCTTATACTGAAACACATCACTCTGACAGCCTTTCACCTTTGCTGATTCCCTTGTCAGAGGAATTCAAAAGACCACATCCAACAAATCTGTCATCAATGTGCTGCCTTGCCTATATGATACTACCTATTTTCTGACCTCTGTAATCTTCTCTATCCCTATGAAGTGAGGAAACCCCTCCCACTTCGATTCCTACACTGACTCTATCCTCTCTAATACACCCCACATTTTGCACCAATTTTGAAAGAGGACCTCCTAGCCTCAAGTGACAAAAACTTCCTCAAGGCTTATCTCTTCAATTTCGCATTTCTTCGTTACCACAATTTTTTCAAAATATCTGAATATCAATGGAAGTTGTTTGTGAAAGCCGGTAAACACCAGCCAAATTCTTCAGTGATTACAGCAGGGGACAAATATTGGTTATCATGTTACCAGGCATAGTTTTAGTTCAAGAATGCCATAACCATGGAATTTGACTGTACATGCAAAGAATTAAAAACAACATTGTATCAGCTCTACTGACAAGAAGTAATTTCATAACAAAGTTTCAAATAAGCCTTCTACAGGCAGAAACTTTTCTCTAAATATTGAAAATAGATCAGCTGTTAAACATCCAATAAACTTTGCCTGGAAAACGCAGAACTTTTGCTTTAATTTGAGACAATAAAAAAGCTAGACACCGACAACACAAAATGCTGGAGGAACTCCACAGACGGAGCAGCATCTATGGAAAAGAGTAAACAGTCAGCATTTCAGGCCAAGGCCCTTAATCAGGACTTGGAAAAAAAAAGATGAGAAGTCAAAACAAGAGAGTGGAGGGAAACATCGACTGTTTACTTTTTTCCATAGATGCTGCCTGGCCTGCTGAATTCCTCCAACATTTTGTGTGTTGTTGTGTATGTGGCCTGGTTATAAAAATGCTGGAGACAGGAGCTAAGGTTCATGATCCTTTACTGGCAGAAACCGAACTCGGCACACACATACAGATCAATGCGCGCCTAATAGTGCATAGAACATAGAACATAGAATAGTACAGCACAGTACAGGCCCTTCGGCCCACAATGTTGTGCGGACCCTCAAACCCTGCCTCCCATATAAGCCCCCACCTTAAATTCCTCCATATACCTGTCTAGTAGTCTCTTAAACTTCACGAGTGTATTTGCCTCCACCACTGACTCAGGCAGTGCATTCCACGCACCAACCACTCTCTGAGTAAAAAACCTTCCTCTAATATCCCCCTTGAACTTCCCACCCCTTACCTTAAAGCCACGTCCTCTTGTATTGAGCAGTGGTGCCCTGGGGAAAAGGCGCTGGCTATCCACTCTATCTATTCCTCTTATTATCTTGTACACCTCTATCACGTCTCCTCTCATCCTCCTTCTCTCCAAAGAGTAAAGCCCTAGCTCCCTTAATCACTGATCATAATGCATACTCTCTAAACCAGGCAGCATCCTGGTAAATCTCCTCTGTACCCTTTCCAATGCTTCCACATCCTTCCTATAGTGAGGTGACCAGAACTGGACACAGTACTCCAAGTGTGGCCTAACCAGACTTTTATAGAGCTGCATCATTACATCGCGACTCTTAAACTCTATCCCTTGACTTATGAAAGCTAACACCCCATAAGCTTTCTTAACTACCTTATCCACCTTTGAGGCAACTTTCAGGGATCTGTGGACATGTACCCCCAGATCCCTCTGCTCCTTCACCCTACCAAGTATCCTGCCATTTACTTTGTACTCTGCCTAGGAGTTTGTCCTTCCAAAGTGTACCACCTCACACTTCTCCGGGCTGAACTCCATCTGCCACTTCTCAGCCCACTTCTGCATCCTATCAATGTCTCTCTGCAATCTTTGACAATCCTCTACACTATCTCCAACACCACCAACCTTTGTGTCATCTGCAAACTTGCCAACCCATCCTTCTACCCCCACATCCAGGTCATTAATAAAAATCATGAAAAGTAGAGGTCCCAGAACAGATCCTTGTGGGACACCACTAGTCACAATCCTCCACTCTCAACATACTCCCTCCACCACGACCCTCTGCCTTCTTCAGGCAAGCCAATTCTGAATGCACCTGGCCAAACTTCCCTGGATCCCATGCCTTTTGACTTTCTGAATAAGCCTACCATGTGGAACCTTGTCAAATGCCTTACTAAGATCCATATAGATCACATCCACTGCACTACCCTCATCTATATGCCTGGTCACCTCCTCAAAGAACTCTATCAGGCTTGTTAGACACCATCTGCCCTTCACAAAGCCATGCTGACTGTCCCTGATCAGACCATGATTCTCTAAATGCCCAGAGATCCTATCTCTAAGAATCTTTTCCAACAGTTTTCCCAACACAGATGTAAGGCTCACTGGTCTGTAATTACCCGGATGATCCCTACTACCTTTTTTGAACAAGGGGACAACATTTGCCTACCTCCAATCCTCCGGTACCATTCCCGTGGACAACGAGGACATAAAGATCCTAGTCAGAGGCTCAGCAATCTCTTCCCTCAGCTCGTGGAGCAGCCTGGGGAATATTCCGTCAGGCCCCGGGGACTTATCCGTCCTAATGTATTTTAACAACTCCAACACCTCCTCTCCCTTAATATCAACATGCTCCAGAACATCAATCTCACTCATATTGTCCTCACCATCATCAAGTTCCCTCTCATTGGTGAATACCAAAGAGAAGTATTCATTGAGGACCTTGCTCACTTCCACAGCCTCCAGGTACATCTTCCCACCTTCATCTCTAATCGGTCCTATCTTCACTCCTGTCATCCTTTTTTTCTTTACATAATTGAAGAATGCCTTGGGGTTTTCCTTTACCCTACTCGCCAAGGCCTTCTCATGCCCCCTTCTTGCTCTTCTCAGCCCCTTCTTAAGCTCCTTTCTTGCTTCCCTATATTCCTCGATAGACCCATCTGATCCTTGCTTCCTAAACCTCATGTATGCTGCCTTCTTCCACCTGACTAGATTTTCCACCTCACTTGTCACCCATGGTTCCTTCACCCTACCATTCTTTATCTTCCTCACCGGGACAAATTTATCCCTAACATCCTGCAAGAGATCTCTAAACATCGACCACATGTCTATAGTAAATTTCCCTGCAAAAACATCATCCCAATTCACACCCGCAAGTTCTAGCCTTATAGCCTCATAATTTGCCCTTCCCCAGTTAAAAATTTTCCTGTCCTCTCTGATTCTATCCTTTTTCATGATAATGCTAAAGGCCAGGGAGTGGTGGTCACTGTCCCCCAGATGCTCACCCACTGAGAGATCTGTGGCCTGACCCGGTTTATTACCTAGTACTAGATCTAGTATGCATTCCCCCTAGTCGGCCTGTCCACATACTGTGACAGGAATCCGTCCTGGACACACTTAACAAACTCTGCCCCAGCTAAACCCTTAATGCAATGACGTATTACTAAAACATATAGTAGTCCCTTATTCTAATGTAGGCTATATGGTACATTCCTCCCCTTTTATTTTAATAGTGTATGAACTGTTTTATTTTACTGGGGCACTATGCTGAACAAATATGTTTACCCTTAAGAAACAAACACCTATCATTTGTTCACTTAGTAACTTAATAATATCAAATTATAACAAGCCTTTTTTTTATTTTTGATCTAAAACCCATTTATAACTCAAGTCTCTGTGGTGGGGGGTGGGGGGGGGTCTTCTCTAGATTGACCGGCACTGAAGCAAATAGATCTTCACTCTATTGTCTGGAATAAATTAAACAATCCACAAATTGGCAGGTTCCAGCCATAAAGAGTAGTCACCTCCATCTTGCAAAGATGACGAAAGCAAGGTGAAATCCGTGAAAAGGTGCATGTTATTCTTAAAAATATGTACAATCATCAAAACTGAGATGGCATTGGAAAGTGTCTTCAAATAGTGTGTTCTTCAGTCTGTCAATAAACTTGTTTGTTTTAATACAGACTTCCATATAAAAGTCATGAAGAGTTTACCTCTGAGCATAGGGAGTTAAGAAGATGTGCGCCTCCAATTTGCTATGAGTTCTAGGCAGCAGATTGCCTCTGTATAATGAAGACTCCTCTGTGCAGCTGTTCTAGATACATACGCATCTTTGTGTTATCACTTGTCTTCCTTACCCATATCTCATTTGTTCCATCTGAGCTAATTACACAGCCAATCTTCGTATTCTCCTCAGATTAGAAAATAGATAGCATGACCTTTATGATATCATTTCTTATCGTAATCTAGTTTCATCTTTTTCTGATACTCCTGCAAAGTGCCTTCCTGTAATGGCTGTAGCTGTCTTTTGAGGGATGTCAATTTCTCCATATAACCATATAACCATATAACAATTACAGCATGGAAACAGGCCACCTCGGCCCTCCTAGTCCGTGCCGAACTCTTACTCTTACCTAGTCCCACCGACCTGCACTCAGCCCATAACCCTCCACTCCTTTCCTTTCCATGTAGCTATCCAATTTAACTTTAAATGACAACATCGAACCTGCCTCAACCACTTCTGCTGGAAGCTCGTTCCACACAGCTACCACTCTCTGAGTAAAGAAGCTCCCCCTCATGTTACCCCTAAACTTTTGCCCTTTTACTCTCAACTCATGTCCTCTTGTTTGAATCACCCCACTCTCAATGGAAAAAGCCTATCCACATCAACTCTATCTATCCCCCTCATAATTTTAAATACCCCTATCAAGTCCCCCCTCAACCTTCTACGCTCCCAAGAATAAAGACCCAAATTGTTCAACCTTTCTCTGTAACTTAGGAGATGAAACCCAGGTAACATTCTAGTAAATCTTCTCTGTACTCTCAATTTTGTTGACATCTTTCCCATAATTCAGTGACCAGAACTGTACAAAATACTCCAAATTTGGCCTCACCAATGCCTTGTACAATTTCAACATTACATCCCAACTCCTATACTCAATGCTCTGATTTATAAAGGCCAGCATACCAAAAGCTTTCTTCACCACCCTATCCACATGAGATTCCACCTTCAGGGAACTATGCACCATTATTCCTAGATCCCTCTGTTCTACTGCATTCTTCAATGCCCTACCATTTACCATGTAAGTCCTATTTTGATTAGTCCTACCAAAATGTAACACCTCACATTTTTCAGCATTAAACTCCATCTGCCATCTTTCAGCCCACTCTTCTAACCGGCCTAAATCTCTCTGCAAGCTTTGAAAACCTACTTCATTATCCACAACTCCACCTATCTTAGTATCATCTGCATACTTACTAATCCAATTTATCACCCCATCATCCAGATCATTAATATATATGACAAACAACACTGGATCCAGTACAGATCTCTGAGGCACACCACTAGTCACCAGCCTTCAATCTGACAAACAGTTATCCACCACTACTCTCTGCCGTCTCCCATCCAGCCACTGCTGAATCCATTTTACTACTTGAATATTAATAACTAACGATTGAAGTTCCTAACTAACCTTCCACGTGGAACCTTGTCAAAGGCCTTACTGAAGTCCATATAGATAACATCCACCACTTTACCCTCGTCAACTTTCCTAGTAACCTCTTCAAAAAATTCAATAAGATTTGTCAAACATGAATTTCCACGCACAAATCCATGTTGACTGTTCCTCATCAGACCCTGTCTATTCAGATAATTATATATACCATCTCTAAGAATACTTTCCATCAATTTACCCACCACTGACGTCAAACTCACAGGCCGATAATTGCTAGGTTTACTCTTAGAACCCTTTTTAAACAATGGAACAACATGAGCAATACGCCAATCCTCCGGCACCATCACCATTTCTAGTGACATTTGAAATATTTCTGTCAGAGCCCCTGCTATTTCCACACAAACTTCCCTCAAGGTCCTATGGAATATCCTGTCAGGACCCGGAGACTTATCCACTTTCATATTCCTTTAAAGTGCCAGTACTTCCTCTTCTTTAATCATCATAGTTTCCATAACTACCCTACTTGTTTCCCTTACCTTACACAATTCAATATCCTTCTCCTTAGTGAATACAGAAGAAAAGAAATTGTTCAAAATCTCCCCCATCTCTTTTGGCTCCACACATAGCCATCCACTCTGATTCTTTGGGACAATTTTATCCCTCACTATCCTTTTGCTATTAATATAACTGTAGAAACCCTTTGGATTTATTTTCACCTTACTTGCCAAAGCAACCTCATATCTTCTTTTAGCTTTTCTAATTTCTTTCTTAAGATTCTTTTTACATTCTTTATATTCCTCAAGCACCTCATTTACTCCAAGCTGCCTATATTTATTGTAGATCTCTCTCTTGTTCCGAACTAAGTTTCTAATATCCCTCGAAAACCATGGCTCTTTCAAACTTTTAACCTATCCTTTCAACCTAACAGGAACATAAAGATTCTGTACCCTCAAAATTTCACCTTTAAATGACCTCCATTTCTCTATTACATCCTTCCCATAAAATAAATTGCCCCAATCCACTCCTTCTAAATCCTTTCGCATCTCCTCAAAGTTAACCTTTCTCCAATCAAAAATCTCAACCCTGGTCCAGTCCTATCCTTCTCCATAATTATATTGAACCTAATGGCATTGTGATCACTGGACCCGAAGTGCTCCCCAACACACACCTCTGTCACCTGACCTATCTCATTCTCTAACAGGAGATCCAACACTGCCCCTTCTCTAGTTGGTACCTCTATGTATTGCTGCAAAAAACTATCTTGCACACATTTTAGAAACTCCAAACCATCCAGCCCTTTTACAGAATGGGTTTCCCAGTCTATGTGTGGAAAACTAAAATCTCCCACAATCACAACCTTGAGCTTACTACAAATATCTGCTATCTCCTTACAAATTTGCTCCTCCAATTCTCACTCCTCATTAGGTGGTCTATAATACACCCTTATAATCGTTACAACACCTTTCTCACTCCTCAATTCCACCCAAATAGCCTCCCTAGACGAGTCCTCTAATCTATCTTTCCAAAGCACTGCTGTAATATTTTCTCTGACAAGCAATGTAACACCTTCTCCTCTTGCCCCTCTGATTCTATCACACCTGAAGCAATGAAATCCAGGAATATTTAGTTGCCATTCACACCCCTCCTGCAACCATGTTTCACTAATAGCTACAACATCATATTTCCAGGTATCAATCCATGCTCTAAGCTCATCCACCTTTCTTACAATGCTCCTAGCATTACAATAGATGCATTTAAGAAACTCCCCAACTCTTATTCTCTGTTTACCCTTAATGGTGCAAACAACTTTGTTATCTTTTTCTTCCTTCTCCCCTACATCTTTGGTCTGAGTGTCCCAGTTCCCTGTCCCCTGCCTATCCTCCCTCACACACTGTCTACTAGCTTTCTCTATTTGTGAACTAACCTCCTCTCTCCTAGTCTCTTCAATTTGATTCCCACTCCCCAACCATTCTAGTTTAAAGTCTCCCCAGTAGCCTTCGTAAATCTCCCCGCCAGGATATTGGTCCCCCTAGGATTCAAGTGCAACCCATCCTTTTTGTACAGGTCACACCTGCGCCAAAGGAGGTCCCAATGATCCAGAAACTTGAATCCCTGCTCCCTGCTCCAATCCACCTCATTCCATTCCTACTCTCACTGTCGCGTGGCATAGGCAGTAGTCCCCAGATTACTAAATTTGCTGTCCTTTTTCTCAACTCCCTTCCTAACTCCCTATATTCTCCTTTCAGAACCTCTTCCCTTTTCCTACCTATGTCATTGGTACCTATATGTACCATGACCTCTGGCTCCTCACCCTCCCACTTCAGAATATCTTGGATGCGATCAGAAACATCCTGGACCCTGGCACCAGGGAGGCAAACTACCATCCAGGTCTCCTGACTGCATCCACAGAATTGCCTATCTGACCCCCTATCGAGTCCCCTGTTACTACTGCCCTCCTTTTCCTTTCCCTACCCTTCTGAGCTACCGGGCCGGACTCCGTGCCGGAGGCACGGCCACTGTTATTTCCCCCAGGTAAGCTGTCCCCCGCAACAGTACTCAAATAGGAGTACTTATTGTCAAGGGGCACAGCCACTGGGGTACCCTCTATTACCTGACTCTTCCCCTTCCCCCTCCTAACCGTGACTCACTTGTCTGCCTCCGTGGCCCCAGTGTGACCACCTAACTCCTCTCTATCAACTCCTCACTCTCCCTGACCAGACGAAGGTCATCGAGCTGCAGCTCCAGTTCCTTAATATAGTCCCTTAGGAGCTGCATCTCGGCGCACCTGGCACAGATGTGGACAAACGGGAGGCTAGATTCTCCTGGTAGATCTGCTCTTTTACTTCCAGGTAGTCTTCATCATCCTGCTTATTGGCAATATCTGTCTCCCTTGCAACCTCTGTATCTTTATCTGAGTCACGGCCACGGATACTGCATTCATCCTCATCGTTGACATTGTCTAGCTCCTTCTCGTCGTCGTAATAGTCAACAATGGGTGAGAGGAGAGCTGTGAACATCTTCCCTGCCGAGCTGCCCTCCTTTGTTGACATATCTTATGCCTTGATGGTGTGCAAATCCAGTTGGATTTTCCTGAGCTATTCACGTCCCAGCAATGGTAGTCCTCCATTTTTCAGTACATAGAGGTTCAGTTGCTGTGTTTTGTCTCCGTAGGTCACTGTCACTTTAATTTTACCTTTGGGACGCACTTTCTGTCCTGTGTAAGTCTTTAGCAGTAGTTTAGTTTGTTTCAGAGGTATGTGAGAAAACAGACATTTGTAGTCGTGTACAGAGATCACTGTTAAAGATGAGCTTGTATCCAACTCCATTTTCAGTCTCACGCCTGCCACTTGTGGAGTGATTCTTATTACTCTTCGATCATCTGTCTCTTCCACACTGTGAAGCTACAGACAAGACAATTCACTTTCGTCTGAGTCCTTTTCATCAGAACTGCTTTTTTCCATTTTGTGTACATTGTTGTGTTTTCCTTTCTGGGGTTTCTTGTTTCTCTGTATTTTGTCCTTTTTCTGCTGTTTACTAGCTTTGCATACTCTGCTAGTGTGGCCCTGTTTGCCACAGTTTCTGCATTCTTTGTCTTTAAACCAACAGTCATCAGGGTCATGTGACATGTTCTCACAACGGTAACATTTCTTTCCTTCATTTCTGTTCAGTGACATTTTATTTGTAGCATATTCCAGAGATTTTTGTTGTATCTTGGAAGCTCCCCGTGCTACTGTCCGTTGATATTGAATGTTCAGTGCCTTCTCTAATGCAAGATCTTTTTCACCCAGGAGCTTCTTCTGTGTGGTTTCACAGTGCATGTCACACACCAACCTGTCCCTCAATGTGTCCAATAGACCAGCTCCAAATTGACAATATTCTGATAATTTGCGCAATTCAGCACAATATTCAGAAATGTTTTCACTTTTGCTGATTCTGTTGGTGAAATTTAAATCTTTCAGCAATGACCAGTGGTTTGGGAATTAAGTGCTGTTGGAGAGTGTCTACTATTTGCTTGAACGTTTTGTCAGCTGGCTTTTCAGGAGTTAACAAGCTCCACAGCAGGGTGTATGTTTTTGCTCCAATAATACTGAGTAAGATGCTGGCTTTCTTTTCATCCTTAACACCGTTAGCCTCACAATATAACTCCACTCTTTCAGTGTAAGTTGCCCAGTCTTCAATGCTACTATCAAATCCATCGCCATCTTTGTTATGTTAATTAAGCCCCGTTCTCCCCTTATTTTTCTTTTTGACTCACGTGTCCTTTTTGCTAGTGCCATGAGCGCACTCCCTCTAGATGTGTGTGTGTCACTCCTTTTTATCTCCCTTCTGGGGCAGTCCCTGGGGGTCAGCGCCGGCTGTGGTCTCGGCTGGACGTGCTGTGGCTCCAACTGTGTCTCTTGGTCTCCCAACTTTCCCGACCCTGGCTGTGCTCCCACTTCCTTTCAGACTTGCGGCCTCGCTCTGCCTCCTTCTCCCGCTCCTTGGCTCGTTCCTTGCGCTCTTCTTCCAAGTACCATTATCAATTAAAACATGGCGTTCCGATACGATGTAGGTTCATTAACTTTGTTGCCAATTTGTCGTGTACGTGGCCTGGTTACACAACAATGCTATTAATAAAAACGCTGAACACGGGAGCTAAGGTTCGTGATTCTTTACTGGCAGAAACCGAACTCGGCACACACGTACAGATCAATACACGCCTAATAATGTATGCAACGATGTATTACTAAAACATAAAGTAGTCCCTTATTACAATGTAGGCTATACGGTACATGTGTGTTGCTTGGATTTCTAGCAAATGCAGGTTTTCTCATGTTTGAAAAGCCAGACATGCTTTTATCAGTTTGAATCGACTTAAAGAGGAAGTTTTACCTCAGCACATTGTGGAATACTTATCAAATACTAATTTGCAAAACTTGTATTTCGTACTGAAGGAACATATAGAGAAATAGCAGTGATTAAACATAATGGCCTAGAAAGGATATTCGTTCATGCCTAGTTTGATGCACAGTTTGCACATAATGGCTCTTCCCTGAATGATTATACCAGCAATCATATGCTATATGACTGCTAGTATAATCCACTGAATATTGACCATCAAGAAATTAGTTTGGCAGGTCCAAGAGTGATTACCCTTAGTACTACTGAATTTGCCCAGCATGAGATACTGTATATATCTAATGATGCCACTTGGCATGCAGAAATCATTTCTACATGTATTGACAGAATTTAGTTGTTGAAGATGCAACCTGCCACCTGTGTTTCTCATTCACTATAAATGAGAACAAGCTCCACAGCAAGTCAGCAATGCAAAGTAAATTGAAGGACTCACGTTGGGACTTTGATGCCTTGTCAACAGCCTGTGTCTGACTCATATTTCTGTTCTCACCTTTCTTCATACGCCTTACTGACAGAGATAAAGCATATCAACATCATCCACCTCAGTGCAAGATGCTGCAGTCACCAACTCTTTGGTTTGGGTCTCAGGCAGAGGGTGATACATTGAGACAGGAGGAGGTAGGGCATGGAGTAGAGGGTGTGCTTACATTCAATAGAGTGCACAATGTTCTTCCTCACCCACCACCCCCTTCTCCACCTGGATTATTCCCTGTGTCTAAGGTAATGCTGCTGTTTTCTGGATGACATGGAGAAGGTTCTTTAAGGTCTTCCCTACAGTTGGCATAGAAATGAGGTATCAGATGCAAACTACATAGGCATTTGCTATTTTAAAAGGCACTGGTAGAGTTTTTGCCCATGATTCAGTAAAAAGAACCTACTCGTTTCCATAGGTGCTGCCTGGCCTGCTGAGTTCCTCCAGCATTTTGTGTGGTTGCTTGGCTTTCCAGCATCCTTTAGGGGATTTAAATCACTTTCTCTATATTTTGTGGATTATCTAATCAGGCACCAGGTCCACGTGCAGTACCTAAAAATATTTTGTGGGTTACCACATGCAGTACCTAAAAAGGGTAAGATCCAGTTCCTGGGCAATTTTGTTTAATCTGCTTATTTTGATTAGTAGAAAAAATAAAAATGTTGTGCCTCCCAATCTAACTGTATGATGTTAGTTTGTGCTGCCAGTTAAAAAAGGAGAAAATGAATCCATTGTATAAGAAATGCTGTAAGATATGCTATCAATAAAAGCCAAAATTACACTAATATCTTCCAAATATTCACTTGCAATAAACCCTTCTGACAATGTCAACAACTTGCCCTAGCAGCCTAAGTTTAAAATCTACAAGTATGCTTTCATTTTTTTTTCTGTTTACAGCCAGACCTGAAGTCCATTAATTAATCAGCTCTTACTAGGCTCCCAGGAACAGAGGAAGTTGGTGCCATCTTGATTCCTTGCTAATATAAAAAATGCTTATTGTTTACAGTCTTTAGAGACACAGCTACAAAAACATGTACTTAGCTGTTGCATTTAACGAAGTTTGGCACTGAGCCAAAGAGGGTGATATTAGGTTAGGGGACCAAAAGCTAGATTGAAGATGTAGTTTTTATAGGAGAAAAAACCAGTATAGAGGATGTACATTTAGGAAATGTTTACCAGAGCTTCAAGGCTTCAGCTCAGAGTATCAGAGCTCCAGATACAGTTGATAAGGAAGAATTGGGGAAACTCAGATAACTTAGGAAGAGTAATAAAATATAAACAGAAACAGCTAGAAACATACTACAAGTAGTTAATGTTTTACATTGAAGACCCTATATTATTTCCACTAAATTAGAAAGAGGTTAAAAACTAAGGGAAGAACATTTTGGGTTTTTTTAACCATGTGGAGTCAATTAACAGGAGGATTATTTTAATCTCAATGCATTTTTAAAATGTTTTAAATTGAGCTACTGTACAAATTTTAAAGTTAAATGTAAGTGGTTTGAAAATCTGTATCAATAGGTAAATAGTCAAAATTCCCAAAACATGATATGCTTTTCTTAATGACCCTATCATTGTTTCTGAACAGATGGTTTGTAAATTCCAAATTACTCTCATAGGTAACATGCATCCTTTCTTGGCTTCATCAGTCTTAAACAAAAACAGGGAATCTCAGTGGATCAGACAGCATCTGTGGACAGGAACCCAGTGTTGACAATTCATGTCAAAAACCTTTTATTAGAAATGAGAAATGGTCATCCATATAAAACTTTAAACGTTTCTCTGCCTTTATGTAAGGGGGTTTCGACTTTTATGTTACTGCAGAGGCTAATTAAAATGGCGTCTTTGTTATGTTAATCTGGGGAATGCGGCTTTGTTGTGTTAAACGCTGAGAAAGTTTGTGCTAGCAGCTTGTTTTTTCTTTAGAGTGTGATAAGAGAGTGCTATTAACCAATTGGGATAGTTGTTACGGTTTTGGTGTATTTGTAGATGCTGTATGCACGGGGTTTTGGAGCAGAAGGCGGGAGAGCGAGACAGAGGATGGGCGATGTGCTGTGATGTCCGCTAACGGGGTTGGACCCCGAGGAGGGCGTTCGGCGAGGAGACAGAGATGGACTCGTGTGGAGCGTCTGGTCGACCACCGCTGTTGGTCCCAGGCGGCCGGTCGAGGTGGTCCGAGGGGGTCGCAGGGTGAAGAAGGTGGTCCTTGTGCTCCAACGGTTTTTGTGCATGAAGAGATTGAACTTTGATAAGTGTGGCGCCTTTTATTTTCCTTTTATATTTTATTCTCTTTTAATTATATAGTTCCAGTAATATCTATAAACTGTATATCATTTAATTGCATCTGGTGTATTGTCTGTTATTTGGGCGGGGTGGAGTACCTCACACAGCATCCACACAAACGAATTACCCAGTTTGCCGGGGCCAAGGCTGTTTCCCTAGACGACACGAGCCGAGCGACCCTGAGGGTGGCCAGGGGGGGCTACATTGTGGGGGCTCGTCCGGGATTGAGTTTGCTGGTATGCTGTGTGGGTGCCCTGTTTAAATCTGTAATGTGTGTTTTTGTGGGTTATTTGCTGATGATTGCTGTATGCGTGGTGGGTGAGGTCTTTGTTCGAGTTCGGGTTGGCATTGACGAGTTGGAGGTGGTACCCGGGGCTGCCCATGCGGTTGGGAGAGAGAGGGAAGAGTGGTCTGATTTGGAGGTAGGGTCTGCGAATAAATATTCTAGCTCTGGCAGGCTCCGCCTGGCACTTGGGATAGTGTCCACCCCAAGAGGGGCGGAGACATGCGAGACGTGGGTGGAGCGGATCTCTCAGTTGTTAGATGAGTGGCAGGCTCGGTTCAGGGAGAGCGACAGGGATTGGTTGAAAGTTTGAGTAGGCGGGCTGGTGACAGTGTTAGAGCTGTCAGGTTCACTTACACCGTAGTGACAGCTGTCAGTTATTTGAAGTGGGAGGAAAGTTTTCAGTGTGTCTTCTCTGGCTAGGAAGGCGGCTAAGTTGCTTGCAGTGCCAGGGAGATCATTTCAGGGGATCAGCCCCTTCTTCAGTTGTTCAGCTGATCAGAGAAGGATCAAGAAACTTAGTGGAGGCCCAGTGGGGGAACGGCTTAGGGTCTCTGGGGAAGCACGTTCCCAGCAATGTACCAACGTACTTCCCAAAGGAGAAGACCCTATTCCTGAAGGCTTAGAGGGACGACGCTCCAGGGTGTCGTTATGGATAGATGGAAGCGATGCTAAAGCTATCCTCGACCCTGGGGCACAGATCAAGTTGTTGTACAGTTCGTTTCACAACCGGTGTCTGAAGCATTTATCCTTGACAACCGCAAGGGCACCGGAGACTTTGGGTACTAGTGGCAGTATTTATCCAGAAGACGATGATTGGTTAATGACCCTGGAGGTCATGGAGGCATTTTCTGGGCACCCAGCATGTCGAGTTGCTTCTGAGGACGTGTGTAGCAGCCTTGAGCCAGTACCGAATTTAAACGAGACCCAGCGGTGGTACGGCCTGGGGAAAGTAGCTGAGGGTGAGACGCTCTTAGTAGACGCTCCGAACTACCACGAGGGAGGGGAGTTGACCGCTGAAGACACCTCAGTGAGAGAGGGGTCGTGGCAACTGGACCCTGGCGGCGTGGAAGATGAAGGCAGCGTGTGTGTGGATTATTCAGTGTGGTTTAATGTGCTGCATCTGAGGGGTGGATGTTGCCAGATCCTGACGAGTGCGGCTGTTGAGCTGAAGATGGCCTTTACTAGTTCCCTAAGATTCTTCCGATCCGAAAAGATGCCCAAGGGCATATCCAGAGCCCTTGCATCCTTCCCGCGGGGCATGAGGAAGACCATGGGGGAAGTGAAGGTGTGTGGAGTTTTGACGTATGTGGATGACCGCCTAGAGCTTGGATTCACCTGGGGGGACTATGAGGCGAGGCGAGTGGCTGAGCCCGGGCGACCGAAGCGAAGTGTCAAATGTGGAGGAGTTTTTGGCTGGAGGAGTTTGGTGCAATGTGAGGAAAATGACCCGACATACCAGTTGAACTTCCTGGTGTTGAGACAGACGGTGGTGGACCGGGGGATGGAAACCCAGGTCATCAATCTGAATGAGACACAGGGAAGACAGGGGATTTGCACCGCACTGCGATCATGTACTGATGAATTAATCCAGCGAGAAGAAACAATGACCCACCTTCGAAGGGATCAGCAGAAACTCAAGATGTCGATTCAGAACAGATTGGAAGACTTGCAAGTTGGGGAAGATCAAGGAAGTGTTCTGACTAAGGTCAACAGAAAACTGAGAGCCCAGGGAAGGGAGTTTGACTACATTCCCGAGGAGGTAAAGAAATGGAAGACAGATCTCGGAAAAGGGAGGCGGACGCTTGAAAGGAACCTGAAGGTGACTATCGCGAGTTTAAATGAAGTGGAAAAACTGAAAGTTGACCTGGAAGACGTCCTCAGGAAGAAACAACCGGAGGCTGAACATTCTTTAACTGCTGCTTTTCAGGTCAGTGTGGAAGAAGCCGGTGAGGTAACTGCGATGATTGAGATGGCCAAGAACCCTGAGTCGGAACTGCTGAGGCTGTGGCGAGAGTTGAAGGAGTCCCCGAAGAAGCTGGCGTCTCGACTGCAGGAGGCTGAAGGGGTAGCCCCGGCTAAATGTTTCAGTTTGGAGAAACTTAAACAGCAGCTACCGATCGAGGGAATGAGGAAGGATACGGATTCGAAGGATGATGTGCCGCACATGTGGTACATGCTGCCTTTCGCTAACTTCCCCATGATTGAGGAAGAGACCTTTGGCCCTTCTCCCACTGAGTCAGGTGTAGTGGGGAGGGCTAACTGTGGGCAGTCTGAGTTACGGCAGGATCAGGAAGGAGGACAGGCAGGGCCCCGGACACGGGACAGGGGGCTCTGAGCTGTAGTGGTGGCCTGAGTGAGAGAGGAGTTGGCAAGCAGGCCCGAGGTATCCCTAGTAGTGTCTGAGCCTTTTGGGTTTAGGTGAGGGGGTACGGAGGTCTCGGAGGGTGAAGAAGCTCCCAGATAGGTTGGCCTATGTAGCGCCCGTGGGACGGGAGTAAGGTCCACTGTTTGGGGAGCACTGTCACTGTGGGTATCTGTGTATGTGTGTGTTGTGTGTCTGCAGGACTGGTTGGCGAGTTATTTAGAAGTCATGTGGACATTTGGTGGGGGGAGAGTGTAAGGGGGTTTCGACTTTTATGTTACTGCGGAGGCTAATTAAAATGGCGTCTTTGTTATGTTAATCTGGGGAATGCGGCTTTGTTGTGTTAAACGCTGAGAAAGTTTGCGCTAGCAGCTTGTTTTTTCTTTAGTGTGATAAGAGAGTGCTATTAACCAATTGGGATAGTTGTTATGGTTTTGGTGTATTTGAAGATACTGTATGCACGGGGTTTTGGGGCAGAAGGCGGGAGAGCGAGACAGATGATGGACGATGTGCTGTGATGTCTGCTAACGGGGTCGGACCCCGAGGAGGGCGTTCAGCGAGGAGACAAAGACGGACTCGTATGGAGCGTCTGGTCGACCACCGTTGTTGGTCCCAGGTGGCCGGTCGAGGTGGTCCGAGGGGGTCGACCAGACGCTCCCTGTCTGTTATTTGGGAGGGGTGGGGTACCTCACACAGCATCCACACAAACGAATTACCCAGTTTGCCTAGACAACAGCGAGCCGAGCGAACCTGAGGGTGGCCGGGGTGGGGGGGGGGGCTACATTTATATTTGATTTTTTGTTTTTTATCAGGTGTGCTCTTCAGGTATAATTCCAAACAATACCCAGGGAGAAGCAAACACTCAGATGGCGATTTCAGCTGCCAAAAATAAAACTGCTGGATTATTCTAAAATACTAATGGTTTCTTGATGCCGTTTGGAAAGCAAACAATATATAGCTTTTACATAAACTCAGTGCCCACTTTATTAGGTACACCTGCTTGTTAACGTAAATATCTAATCAGCTAAACATGTGGCAGCAACTCAATGCATAAAAGCATGCAGGCATGGTCTAGAGGTTCAGTTGTTGTTCAGACCAAACATCAGAATGGGTTAGAAATGTGATGTAAGTGACTTTGACATTGGCAGCAGGTTGACAGTAGATGCCATTTGAACCCTGGAATATCCGGATTGTGAAGATGCAAGTATCAGGCCTACATTCAATATTATCTTTTTATTGACTACATTCAATATTATTATCCCCTCAAAACTAACCAATAAGCTCCAAGACCTTGGCCTCAATGCCTCCTTGTGCAAATGGATCCTCGATTTCCTCACTAGCAGACTACAGTCAGTTTAGATTGGCAACAACATCTCCTCCACAGTCAGCAGCAGCAGCACGGGTGCACCACAAGGCAGTGTGCTTTGCCCCCTGCTCTACTTGCTTTATACTTATGATTGCGTCCCTAAGTACAGTTCCAATGCCATGTTCAAATCTGCTGCCAATGCCGCTGTTGTTGGCCAAATCAAAGGTGGTGACAAATCAGCATATAGGAGGGAGACTGAAAATCAGGCTGAAAGGTGCTACATCAACAACCTCTCACTCAATGTCAACAAAAAAAGCAAAGAGCCGATTATTGAAAACAGGAGGAGGAAACCAGAGGTCTATGAGCTACTTTTTAACAGGGGATCAGAGGTGGAGGGGATCAGGAGTTTTAAATTCCTCTGCATTATTTTATTTCAGAGTATCTGTCTGGATCCAGCATGTAAGTTTCATTACAATGAAAGCACGACAGCACCTCTATTTTCTTAGAAGTTTGCGAAGATTTGGCATGTCATCTGAAACTTTGGGAAACTTCTATAGATGTCTGGTGGAGAGTATACTGACTGATTGCATCATGGCCCTGTATGGTAACACCAATGCCCATGAATGGAACAGCCTATAAAAGTTAGGGAATGCATTTGAGTCCATCATGGGTACAGCTGTCCTCACCATTCAGCACATATACAAGAAGCATTGTCACAGGAAAGCAGAATTCATTGTCAAGGACCCCCACCATCGAGGCCATGCTCTTTTCTCACCGTTGCCATCAGGAGGGAGGTACGGGAGCCTCAGGACCCACACCACCAGATTCAGGACTGGTTATTACCCAACAACCATCAGGCTCTTGAACCAGGGGGGATAACTGCTCAACTTCAGTCACCCCAACACTGAACTCTGCCCACAACCTATGGAGTTTCAAAGATTCTTCATCTCATGTTCTTTATATTTATGCTTTTTATTTATTATTATTATTATTGGGTGTGACGGTAGCATAGTGGTTAGCGCAATGCAATTAAAGCTTGGGGCATCGGATTTCGGATTTTACTTCTGGCATTCTCTACAAGGAGTATCTGTACATCCTCCCCATGGAATACATGGGTTTTCCCTGGGTGCTCCAGTTTCCTCCCACAATCTAAAGACAGACCAGGTAGGTTAATTGGTCATTGTAAACTGTCCCATGATTGGGATAGGGTTAAATTGGGGTTATTGGGGTTGCTGGGAGCGGCGTAGCTTGAAAGGCAGATCTCCTTGGATTTCCATGCAAGTGTTCCATCTCTAGTGTTTACAGAGAGTGGTGTGAAAAAACAAAAAAAAATCTAGTGAGTAGCAGTTCTGTGGGTGAAAATGCTTTGTTAATGAGAGAGATCAGAGGAGAATGGCCAGACTGATTCAAGCTGACAGGAAGGTAATAGTAACTCAGATAACCACATGTTACAACAGTGGTGCAGAGAAGAGCACCTCTGAATGCACAACACATTGAACGTTGAAGTGGATGGGCTGCAGCAGCAGAAGACCATGAACATGTACTCACTAGCCACTTTATTAGGTACACCCATGTTGTAATGAGTGTATGTAGATCCAATCCAACAATGATGTGATTTACTACTGGCATCAAAAAAATTTAAGCCATTTGGAAAGAAAAACACAATTGATGTTTTAGGTTAAAGAAACTTTAAACTAGAGCGGGGTTAATTTTGAGGGAACTAGGCAGTTTCTAGTAGAGGTTGATTGGGTGAACCTGTTCAAAGGGAAAGAAATGAACTGCAAGTGGGAAGATTTTTTAAGAGTATGATATCAGGAGTCCAGTTACTGTTAGGATGAAGGATAAACCTGGCAGGTTTATGGGACCTTGACTGCTAAGAGATATTGAGGCTCTGCATCAGAAGAAGGAGAACGGGGATAAATTGCTTTTAGAAGGTCGTGGATGAGGTCAAAGAGAGCTTATGAGATGGATCTTGCAGGTAAGGTTCTATAGAGATCAGCAGGGCAGTCTACATCTTGAACCACACAAAACTGGTGAAATTTTTAACAAAAATTTCTTCGTGTTTAATGGGGAGAAAATCACGGTTGCTCAAAAGATAAGGGATGCAATTGGAGAAGGATTGGAGAACATTTCCATTATCAGGATGCAGGTATTTGTAATCTTACACCACATGAAGGTAAATAAATTCCCAGTGCATCCATGGACTTTGTGGAGGCTAGAGAAGAAACTGAAAGCCCCTTAAGAAGGTATTTGCTTTATTGTAAACCACCACTGAAGTTCACAAAGACAGGAAGGTGGCTAATATTGTTTTGTTGTTTAAGGAGGATAGCAAAGACAAGCCAAGAAATTACAAGCCAGTCAGTATGACATCAGTAGCAGATAAATTATTAGAAGGAATTCTGAGTGACAGGATCTACCAGCACTTTAGAGTTTGATTAGTAGGAGTCAGCATGACTTTGAGCATGGAAAGTCGTGCTTGACAAAGCTTTAGAGTTTTTTGAAGAAGTCACCAAAAAGGTAGATGAGGACAATGATAGTAGTGTATGTTATTTCTCTGGGCTTTAAACAAGGTCCTACATGGTAGGCTTGTATAGAAGGTTAGGACCAATGGGATCCTGAGTGAGTTAGTTCAGAAGATTCAAAATTGTCATGAAAGAAGGAAGCTTGTTGAAGGTTCTTTCTCGGAACGGAAGCCATTGACTAGTGGTGTGTTGCAGGGCTGTGTTCGGACCCTTCTTATTTGTTATTTAAATAAATAATTTGTATATGAATGCACAAGGCTTAATCAGTACAGTAAATTTGCAGATGACACAAAATTAGGAAGTGTTGGTGATAGTGAAGAGGTCATGCCAATTACAGGGACCATGATCATTTAGGGAAGTAGGCTGAGGAGTGGCAGATCATTGCAGATAAGGGTGAGGTGATGTATTTCGGAAAGTCAAACCAGCACAGGACTTACACTATGAATGGCAGGGCACCAGGGAGTATAATGGAACAGAGGGACCTAGGAGCAGATAGCGGTATCACAGGTAGGCAGGGTGCGAAGAAAGCATTCAACAGGTTGCCTTTCTTCAGTCAGGACGGTGAGTGTAGGAGTTGGGACATTATGTTGTGGTTGTATAAGTCACTGATGAAGGTGCACTTTGAAGACAGTGTAGTTTTTGTCACTCTGCTATATGAAAAACTTGGTTAAACTAGAGAGAGTGCAGAAAAGATTTATGTGGATGTTTCCAAGGCCTGGGTATCGGGAGAGGTTAGCCAGAGTAGGATTTTATTTCTTGGAGCGTTACAGAATGAGGTGTAATGCTCTAGGAAAGGTTTCATTGCTAATGTAATGGTCTTTCTGTAGAAGCTGTATTTGGGTTATGGTTAGAGATAACGGGTGCTTTGGAATGTGAGCCATCCAATGAAGGGAGTGCATTTTTGTGTTGTGTGCCTCACACCCGTGTGAGCGGGGTCTTTTGTTCGGCGGGAGATGAAAGGAGAAGACGCTGGAGAGAAGAGGTCATAGGACTCGACCTGGAGCGGGGCCATGATTCGACAAAGCCTGGGGAGGTCAAAGGAGGATCGGTGAAAGGGAAACCATGAGCTCCAAATTGTGCACATTAGACTGTTACATTAAAATGGGCCTTTTTCTTTTTTTTTGCTTTTTCTTCACTAACTCTTTAGTCAAATTAATAATTATAAAGCTAAATCATTTGGTGTACTGTCTGTTATTTTGAGGTACTTATTTGTAACAGGGTAACGAATCATGCAGCATCCACACAAACGGGGGTTTCAGGGTGGGCTTGCACCTCAATCTCACACGTTTGGCGGGGCCGGAGATTGTCTTCCTTAGACTTATGCAGCCGATGGAAGAAGAATGATTCAATTCTGGGGATTCGTCTGGGATCGAATTTGTTGGATGCTGTGTCATTGCCCTGACTGTCGATCCAGTGGGTTATGTGTTTAAGTCTGTGCTGAACTATTGTCCAGTAAAGTGATTATGGTACATGCTTATGGATGCTACCAGGGTTGAGCGGTGGTTTGAATCAACGGGGTTACTGGTAACAAATGCATGCGTGTTGAGTGGGGTAGACATTTGTATCCCTGATAAATTGTTAATTCAAATTTTAAGTACTGTTAAAGCTGTAGGAAAAGTTACATTTGTGGGATGGGGGTTTGATAAAATGGCGGGCAAAGACTTTGTTTTAGTCCAGACTAGTGCTGACATATTGGCAGTGGAACTGCCTGGTTCTATTGGAGCCCTGAGAGAAGGGGGGCCATGGGCTGTTCATACTTTTCGGGAGGAGGAGATTGTAGGGGAGCGGACCGAATTGCAAATCAAGCCTCCCATAGCTGGGGGCAGAGACTTCAAAGAAGGGGTGCTCTCGTTTCTGCAGAGAGACGGGAAGGAGTGGTCTGATTTGGAATGTTTAATGGGTCTCCCAGCGAGCACCATTTGGTCAGTGATCGAAAAAGGGAGACATGGCCCAAGCGGAGACAAGCTGCGGTGCCTCCATAAATGAGAGAATGGCCCATATTGGAGTTGAAGAACCAGATCCTATACAAGGTCACATTGCTTCCAAACTAGCCTCGGCGTTCCCAGCTGGTTCTGCCTGAGGAATATCTGAAAATTGTGTTGAAGTCACTTCATGATGATTCTGGACATTTGGGGGTTGAAAAGACCTATGGATTGCTCAGAGATCAGTTCTACTGGCCTCGAATGAAGCCAGAGGTCGAAGAGTCCTGCAAGTTGTGCATTCGATGCATACAGAGGAAGACGCTGCCTACAAGGACCACTCTGTTGTCCCACTTGATGAGCCCTTGACCTGGTGTGTATGGATTTTCTGTCAATAGCACCAGATACCAGCAACATGGTGAATGTCTTAATCATCACTGATCACTACACCAGATATGCACAATCTTTCCCTACCAAGGATCAGAGGGCATCCACGGTGGCCAAAGTGTTATGGGAGAAGTATTTCATTAATTATGTCCTCCCCAGGCAGATCCACAGAGATCAGGGACGGGATTTCGAGAGTAGGCTCATATACGTTACTGAGCATGCTTGGAGTCGAGAAGTCGAGGACTACGCTTTATCACCTGCAGGGTGATCACCAGCCTGAGAAGTTTAATCAAATCTTGCTAGACATGCTTGGAAACTTGGAAATCAGCAAGAAAAACAAGTGGAGTCAATATATTGGACAACTGGTCCACTGCTACAACTGTACACCAAATGAAGCTACTGGGTAGTGGCCATATTATCTGATGTTTGGGCATGAGGCGAGGTTGCCCATAAACCTTTGTTTTGGGACTGGTGAGGAAGACCTACCACCGAAGACTTATCTGAAGTATGTGTCTGATATGAGAAGGGTGCTGAAAAAGGCTTATGAACTAACTGAGGTTGTGGCTGCCAAGCAGAATCAGGGAAATAAGAGGAGGTATGATCAAAAGATTAGGTTCTTCCAACTTATGCCGGGAGACCGAGTTCTCATAAGGAATTTGGGGCTACCTGGGAATTAGTTGGCTGACCGCTGGGCGGCTATGCCCTATATAGTGGAGAGTCAGATGCCAAACATACCAGTTTTTCCAGGTGAAACCAGAGGATGGGAATGGGTCTGTCAATATTTTCCATCGGAACCACCTTCTCCTCTGGGACAAGTGGTGCAGGTTGACCCAGAGGCTGACCTGGAGCCTAAATATAGTCAGAGGACTCTGCAGTGATGTGGAGTGACTGAAGAACCTGCAGCAGGAGAGATTAGATTAGCCCCCGCCCCAAATGGGATATAGACTCGGAGGATGAGGAAATGGTGGTGTGGTATATGCTGCTTTCTGCTAACTCCCCACTGATTGAGGAAGAGATACCCAAACCTTCTCACACTGAGTCAGGTGAAATGGGGGGGGACTATCTGTGGACAGCCTGGGTTTCAGTGGGACCATGAAAGGAATGAAGCAGAGCTCAGCCAAGTGGCAGAGGGGTCCGAGTTGCAGGAGGGCACGAGTGATAGACCGGGGGGAGGCCTCACCATGTAGACCATAAGTATCCCAAGGAGTCTCTGAATCTGAAGATGTAGATGATGGGGTAAGGAGGTCTCAAAGAATCAGGAGACCACCAGATGGGATGGCTTACGTAGCACCGGGAGAACAGAGTGTGACACCTATCACTGTGTACGTAGGGCAGAAATGTCATGAGGACATGACGAATTTTGGTGAGAGTGTAACACCCTGGGAAAGGTTTCACTGCTTTCTGTAGAAGCAGTGTTTGGGTTATGGTTAGCGATAACGGAATGCTTTGGAATCTGAGCTGTCCCATAAAGGGAGTGTGTTTTACGTATTGTGTGCCTAACACCGGCGTGAGCGGGGTCTTTTGTTCGGCGGGAGATGAAGGGAGAAGATGCGGGAGAGAAGAGGTCATAGGACTCGACCTGGAGCGGGCCGTGATTCAACAAAGCCCGGGGAGATCGAAGGAGGATCAGCAAAGGGAACTGTGAGTTCCAACTTGTGTACGTTAGACTGTTTCATTAAAATGGGCCCTTTTCTTTTATTTTGCTTTTTCTTTACTAACCCTTTAGTCAAATTAAGAATTACAAAGCTAACTTGTTTTATTGTATATGGTGTATGTCTGCTATTTTGTGGCACTTATTTGTAACTGGGTAAGGAGTCACGTAAACAGGGGGTTTCGGGTAGGCTTTCAACTCAATCTCACACGTTGGTGGGGCCGGAGATTGTCTTCCCTAGACTTACGCAGCCGACTGAACCAGAGTGTTTCAGAAGGGTAACATGGAGGATTAGAAGATCATAATGGGCATAAATAAACTGGATGGCAACAGTTTTTCCATTGTGGAAAGAGGAGTCCATAAGCAGGAGGCATAGATATCAGGTGAGAGGGGAAAGGTTTAAAAGGAACCTGAGAGGTACTTTTTTTCATGCACATGGTGGTGGGTATATCAGTTGAGCTCCCAGAGGAAGATATAACAATTTAAGAAGCGCTTGGATAGGTGCATACATAGCAGGCCTGAGATGGATATAAGCCAAACGCCGGAAAATGGGTCGAGCCAAGTGGACAACATGGTTCGCATGGATTTATTGAGCTGAAGGGCTTGTATCCAAAACGCAAAATACTCTGCAGATGCTGGGGTCAAAGCAACACTCACAACACGCTGGAGGAACTCAGCAGGTCGGGCAGCATCCGTGGAAACCGTTAGTCCCATTTGGATATGTCCATACGTGGCCTCCTGTACTGCCATGATGAGGCTAAACTCAGGTTGGAGCAGCAACACCTCATATACCGTCTAGGTAGTCTCCAGCACCTTGTTATGTACAAAGAACTCTCCAACTTCTGGTAATTCCCTCCCCTTCCCTTCCCCTATCACCATTTCATTCTGCCCCCTCCCCCAGTTGCCTATCACCTCCCCTATGGTTCCGCCTCCTTCTCCTACCCATTGCGTTTTCCCCTATTCCTTCTTCACCTTTCCTGCCTATCACCTCCCTGCTTCCCCTCCCCCACCCATTTATCTTTCCCTTTATTGGTTTTTCACCTGGAACCTACCAGCCTTCTCCTTCCCACCCTCCCCCCACCTTCTTTATAGGACCTCTGCCCCTTCCCTCTTCAGTCCTGACGAAGGGTTCCGGCCCGAAATGTTGACTGATTGTTTCCACGGATGCTGCCCGACCTGCTGAGTTCCTCCAGCGTGTTGTGAGGGCTTGTATCCATACAGTTTTACTCTATGACTTTGTCTCACTGAATAACTAACAACTCATTTGGCAACACAACAACAAGACTGCAAAGCTATTTGACCCTAATGCCATTGCAGAATGTGGAAAGTTATGAGTTTGGAACCTGCTACCAGAGTTTAGCATAGATAACTAGCAATTATATGGCAATTCTAAATTCACTACAGCATCTGCAACTTCGGTGGGTTCTTGAGTCACATGTTGGAAGAAAGAATTAACTGATAATGGTGGATCTAATGGACGCACATGATAATATCAATGAAAAGGGCCTCTAAAATACGAAGGACTGTCAGCTGGCACAGAACCTACAATTAATGTAATGGTAGTACAGGGTCCAATGGCATGAACAGTGTCAGGAGTCTGACATTGAGTTCAAATGTCTATGTCTAATTAGGTCTGGCGGGAAACCCTGCTCATATTGCAGTGGAATTGATTGAGCACAGGTGGGTCATTTTAGTTTGGAACAACAAACTTTAACTAAAGAAAGCTGGGGCACCAAGTGATAGCATGCAGGGCTAAACAAATGAAAGCAAATCAAAGAAATGACAGTCTATATACATCCCAAAGAAAGGAAGCAATATCATTAAAAAAACAACAAAGGGTGGTTTACATAACTTTTAGATGCATGAACAACTGAAGTACATTTTTAAACAGCTTACATGTTACCAAGAGTGACATCTAAATCATGATTTCTGTTGATATGGACATTGACACAGTTGCTGACTGCTCTTGACCTCGGTAAGATGGCATGATCAGGAAGGAGTGAGATCTTACAAATGTTAAGGAAAATGCAATAACTGCTGCATAATGGGAAGAATGTGAGAGACTGATTATGTAAATAGAGCTGCTGGGGGAAAAAACAGCAGAGGCTGGAGTTTTAAAACTGTATGAGTACACCACAAGTATGTATGCTTAAAGGAAGATTTTGGAACAATATGAATATATTTTAAGGACTTATCTATGGGCAATAAAGGACATAAGAACATAAAAAGATAAGAAATAGGAGCAGGAATAGGTCACTGGCCCGTTGAGCCTGCTCTGTCATTTAATATGATCATGATTGATCTGACCATGGACTCATCTCCACCAATCTACCTTTCCCCCATAACCCTTAATTCCTCTACTGTGCAAAAACCTATCCAACCTTGTCTTAAATATATTTACTGAGGTAGCCTTAACTGCTCCATTGGGTATAGAATTCCACAGATTCCTCTCTCCGCGCAGTTCCTCCTAATCTCCATCCTAAATCTACTCCCTCGAATCTTGAGGCTATGTCCCCTAGTTCTAGTCTCACCTACCAGTGGAAACAACTTTCCTGCCTCTATCTTATCTATCCCTTCCATAATTTTATATGTTTCTATAAGATCTCATCTCATCTTTCTGATTTACATGAAATTCACATTTATAAGATTGCCAAAATGATCCATTGTAAATCTATCCTGATACTTTAAGTATTGAAAGCTCAGCTGGAAAAGAAGCTGAACTTTATTGAAATCATCAAAATGGTGCAAAGCAATTGGATGACATCCATCATGCCAGTATCTAAGGCAGACAAGACTTTCAAACTCTGTTCAGGATATGAAGCAATCCTTAACAGAGAGATGGATGATGAACAATACAATCTGGCATGTGTCAGGATTTGCATGTCAAATTTTTAGAGTCTAAAATCTTTCTCAGGAGGTTAAGATGAGGGGGGGGGTTGAGGGAAAGAAAGTGGAGAAGGAGTGGGATAGGGATTTGGGATCAGAGGTAGGCAGCTGGGGAGAGATGGATTATTGTGAAGGGAGAAATAAAGGGAATGAGGAGATAGTGAGGGGACGGATAAATGAAAACCGAGACAAAGGGAATAAAAGAATAAGAAATGATAATGGAGAAAGCTCTGAAAGTGAGGAAGATGAACAAGCTCAGAGAGGAGGTGTTGTCATAATTAGGTTTAATGAGAAGGCTCAGGGACATATGAAGAAAATTAACCCATTTGTGCTAACAACAACTCTGGCAAATAAGATAGGGGAAATAGTATTTGCAAAAGTCCTTAATGACGGCAACTTATTGGTAAGATGTGAGAATGAGGAACAACCTGAGAAAGCACTCAAGCTAAAAGAGATAGGAAAATGCAAGGTGGAATACACAGGGAGGGTGGGAGCACAAAATAGTGGTTGTGAAGGAGTGATCACGGGGGTACCAATGAGTATAAATATGGAGGAGTTAAAGAGGAATATCAAAGGAGGGAAAGTAATGAATGTTCAAAGACTGAAAACAACAAAGGAGGGAGTGAAAAAGGAAAGTGAGTCAGTATTGATTGAATTTGAAGAAGAAAGAGTGCCAAGGAAGGTGTTCCTGGGTTTCATGAGTTACCCAGTAAGGGTGTACGTGCCAAAGCCATTGAGGTGCTATAATTGTCAAAGGTTTGGACACGTGGCTAAAAACTGTAAAAGGCAGAGATGTGCTGGATGTGGGGGTGATCATGAATATGGAAAGTGCGGAACAGGAGTGCAACCAAAATGCTGCAATTGTGGAGGAGCTCATAATGTGGCATATAGTGGGTGTGAGGTTATAAGACAGGAGAATAAAATTCAAGAAATAAGAGTGAAAAGAAAGATCACGTATGCAGAAGCTGTAAGAATGTCAAGAGAACAGAATAATGCTCCTAATGAGCAGGGAGCAATAGGGATACGAGAGATGCAACAAAGAACAAATGACAGGATTTATGTAGACAAAAAGGCTCTAGTAACATTCATTGCAGGAGTGATTAATAGTACGGCTGAGGTAAAGTCAAAAAGTGACAAAATTCAGCTGGTGGTAAAAGCAGCAGTAAACCATTTAGAGTTAGTAGGACTGACATGGGAGGAAGTGAGGGAGAACCTCACTAATCAGTCAAGCCAGGAAGTGTCATGAGTTGGTTAATACTAGTTATGGTGATTCTTTTACAATGGAATGCAAGGAGCTTACTGGCCAATAGCCAGGAATTCAAGCACTTTATTAAAGAAATGGTTGTAAAACCGGATGTAGTGTGTGTTCAGGAAACTTGGTTGAAACCAACTTTAGACTTTGTGGTATATGGGTATACAATGATAAGGAAAGATAGAAATCTAGGGGGAGGAGGGGGTTGTGCTATGTTAATCAAGCAAGGTATACCATATAGGGTACTGGACAAAGGAGATGATCAGGAATACATAGTGGTGGAACTGTGGGAGAGAGGGGAGGGAGTGGTTATAATTAACTACTACAATCCATGTAAAAGGTTGGATTTGGACAGCCTATTAAGGATACAAGGACAAAACAGACATAAAGTAGTGTGGTGTGCAGATTTCAATGCTCATAGCACAGTATGGAGGGATCAGATTACAGATCCAAATGGAAAGGTAATTGAAGATTTGATGGAAGAAACTGATTTGGTGTGTATGAATGATGGTAGAGGCACAAGGGTAGACATAACAAAAGGAACTGAGTCAGTGTTAGATATTACGTTAGTGTCTAATACCTTGGCTGGCATTAGTAACTGGGGAGTTTGGACTGCTTCAACAGTAGGCAGTGATCACTACCCAGTTTTATGTTCAGTGGGTGAAAGAGTTGAAGTAAGACCAGGTGGCGGAATCCCAAAGTGGGTGTTTGGAAAAGCAGATTGGGGTAAGTTCCAGAAGTTGAGTGAAGAAGCATTGACAAAGATTGATATTTCTGGAAATATAAATGAATTAAACAGTCAGGTGACTTCAGCAATTATTATGGCAGCAGAAGGATCTATACCCAGGAGTAAAAATAGGATGAATAGGAAACTGGTATCATGGTGGACAGAGGAATGTTGTCAGGCTATTAAAAACAGAAATAGAGCATTCAGGCTAGTTAAAAGAACCCATAATATGCAGCATTTGGTTCAATATAAGAAAGCACAGGCAATGGTGAGAAGAACTATACGTTAAGCTAAAAAGGTAAGTTGGAGGAGTTTTTGCAACAAAATAGGAAGAACAACACCTGTGGGAGAGGTATGGGGAATGATTAAGAGGAGGGGAGGAGATAGAAGGGAATGGGAATATCCAGTAATGATATCTGAGGAGGAAATGGCAGTCTCCAGTAGGGATAAGGCTGAGGTCATGGTCAAATCATTTGTACAGATACACAGTTCAGAAAATTTGTCTGAAGAAGGGAGAAGGAGAAGGAGAAGGGAAAGAACAACGAGTCAACACCCAGGTGTGTTAAACAGGAGGGAAGGAACAGATGATATAATTGATGATCCATTTATGTTAGCAGAAATGGTGAGAGCAATAAAGAGATCGAGACCAACCTCCCCAGGGAAAGATCTGATATGCTCTGTGATGCTAAAAAATCTAGAAGAAGGAGCGCTCTTGAAGTTGCTGCATTTTTATACCAGAGTGTGGGAGGAGGGAAGATTACCAAGTGCATGGAAAGAAGCAGTAGTAATTCCAATAAGGAAGCCTGGCAAGGATCTATCAAAACCCACTAGCTACAGACCAATAGCATTAACATCAAATATATGTAAGATAATGGAAAGGATGATAACAGAAAGGTTGTCATATGAGCTTGAGAAGAGGGGAATGCTGGCAAGTTATCAGAGTGGTTTTAGAAAGGGAAGGAATTCCATGGACTCAGTGATAAGGTTAGAGACTGAAATAAGAAAGGCCCAGGCAAATAAAGAATCAGTAGTTGCAGTGTTTTTTGACATTGAAAAAGCTTATGATGTGATGTGGAAGGAAGGATTATTAATTAAACAGCACAAGATGGGGGTTGGTGGGAGAGTTTTTAATTGGATCAAAGATTTTTTGTTTGGCAGAAAAATTCAAGTTCGGATTGGATCAGAATTATCAAAACAGTACATAGTGGGATATGGCACACCTCAAGGTAGTGTGATTAGCCCGTTACTTTTCATCATTATGATCAATGATGTCTTCACAAAGGTACCAGTGGATATAGGTAGGTCACTGTTTGCGGATGATGGGGCCATGTGGAAAAGAGGCAGGAACATGGAGCATATAATCAGGAAACTACAAGAAGCAATTGATGAAGTGGTGGAACATACATCAAAGTTGCTGGTGAACGCAGCAGGCCAAGCAGCATCTATAGGAAGAGGCGCAGTCGACGTTTCAGGCCGAGACCCTTCGTCAGGACTAACTGAAGGAAGAGTGAGTAAGGGATTTGAAAGCTGGAGGGGGAGGGGGAGATGCAAAATGATAGGAGAAGACAGGAGGGGGAGGGATAGAGCCGAGAGCTGGACAGGTGATAGGCAAAAGGGGATACGAGAGGATCATGGGACAGGAGGTCCGGGAAGAAAGACGGGGGGGGGGTGACCCAGAGGATGGGCAAGAGATATATTCAGAGGGACAGAGGGAGAAAAAGGAGAGTGAGAGAAAGAATGTGTGCATAAAAATGAGTAACAGATGGGGTACGAGGGGGAGGTGGGGCCTTAGCGGAAGTTAGAGAAGTCGATGCTCATGCCATCAGGTTGCATCTGGGTAGCCTCCAACCTGATGGCATGAACATCGACTTCTCTAACTTCCGCTAAGGCCCCACCTCCCCCTCGTACCCCATCTGTTACTCATTTTTATGCACATTCTTTCTCTCACTCTCCTTTTTCTCCCTCTGTCCCTCTGAATATACCTCTTGCCCATCCTCTGGGTCACCCCCCCCGTCTTTCTTCCCGGACCTCCTGTCCCATGATCCTCTCGTATCCCCTTTTGCCTATCACCTGTCCAGCTCTCGGCTCTATCCCTCCCCCTCCTGTCTTCTCCTATCATTTTGCATCTCCCCCTCCCCCTCCAGCTTTCAAATCCCTTACTCACTCTTCCTTCAGTTAGTCCTGACGAAGGGTCTCGGCCTGAAACGTCGACTGCGCCTCTTCCTATAGATGCTGCTTGGCCTGCTGCGTTCACCAGCAACTTTGATGTATGTTGCTTGAATTTCCAGCATCTGCAGAATTCCTGTTGTTTGATGAAGTGGTGGAGTGGATTATGATTGGGGATGTAGATTTTCAGTAGAAAAAACTCAAGCTGTATTTTTTACCAGGAAAAGAATTGAGGTAGGGAAGAAGTTAAGGATGTATGGGATTGAATTAGAAAGGGTTGGATCATTTAAATTTCTGGGAGATATATTTGATTCACGATTAACATGGGCAGATCATATCAGGAAAGTTGAGGAGAAATGTAAAAAAGTAATAAATGTGATGAGATGTTTGATTGGTAGGGAATGGGGAGCAAGTTGTTCAGCATTGAAGAGAATGTATGTGGCTTTAGTGAGATCTGTGTTGGACTATGGAAATATAGCATATGGATCAGCAGCTAGGTCTCTTATAAGGAAACTGGATGTGATTCAGGCTCAGGCTTTGAGAGTGTGCAGTGGGGCTTTTAAAACGTCACCCGTGTCAGCCCTACAGGTAGAAATGGGAGTAATGCCTTTGGAACTAAGAAGGATGCAACTGATGGCAAACTACTGGGTGAATTTGCAGGGGCACAATGATTCTCACCCTACTAAAGGAGTGTTGCAGGAGTGCTGGGAAAATGGGAGGTTTCAGAGGGATACCTTTAGTCGGGTAGGGAATGATATCGTGAAAGAATGTGGAGTGTTTGATCTAAGGATAAGTCCTTCAGTGGGTTATCCGGTTGTAGCTCCATGGAAGCTTGTATGGCCTGACATAGACTGGCATTTGTTAGAGGAAAAAAGGAAAGGAAGATATAAAACTGATTTGGTAAATGCATTTAACTGTCATGTGATGGAAAAGTATAGTGATTATACTCACATTTATACGGATGGTGCGAAGGAACCTGAAACAGGAGTGACAAGGTTTGGGGTGGTTATACCAGCAAAAGAAATTGGAATCAGCAGAAGAACATCTAATAAGTTAGGGGTGTTTACAGTGGAGATGCTGGCAGTGTTGGTTGCGTTGCAATGGGTGCAGAAAGCCAGACAAATCAAAGCATTGATATGCTCAGATTCATCCTCAGTTCTAGCAAGTTTAAGGTCTTTTCACACAAACAGTCGGCAAGATGTACTTTATGAAGTCCTTCAGTTAGTTGCAAGAATTGCAAATCAGGGAGGTCAGGTAAAATTTCTATGGGTTCCAGCACATGTAGGGGTGAAGGGGAATGAGAGGGTGGATGAGTTGGCAAAGAGGGCTTTAAAGAAAGAAAACAGAAATGCACATTAGTATCAGTAAAGCAGAGGTTAAGTGTGTAATCTGGGAAAAAGTCAACCAAATGTGGCAAGAAAGACGGGACAGGGAGGGGAAAGGGAGGCATTTATATCAAATACAAAAAAGTGTTGCAGGTACTAGGGTAGGTAGTGGAAACAGAAGAGAGGAGACTGTGTGGACTAGGTTAAGGCTGGGACACTGTGCATTAAACAAAACATTGAAAATGATAGGGAAACGCCAGACAGGATTGTGTGAGGAATGTCAGGAAGAGGAGTCAGTAGAATATGTAGTTCTGAGTTGCAGGAAGTATGGGATACACAGAGAGACGATGAGAATTAAACTAAGGGAATCGGGGGGTGCAGGAATTCACATTAAAAGGGTTGCTGGGCGTGGGTGAGAGAGCACAGGTTAGGGTATTTTTAGCTTTCTTAAGGGGTACAGGGTTTTTTTTTTATAGAATATAACGGATAAACAGGAATAGGGTACTAGGATGGCCAAAGATGGGAGAATAAAGTGTAGGTTAGGGTATGCATGTGTGCGTGTGTGTGATTGGGTGAAGGGGTTTAGAATGTATGTCTATTGCACATTCTGGAGCAGAAGGTGGTGGTAATGCACCATTAAGCTGGATGCCAACTGCCGTAAAACAAAACACAGACAGACAGACAGTGCCTGAATGGGGACATTGTGTCAGAGAGAATGAATTGTCTTGTAATGTCACTCAGTTACTCATTTGAGATGGTTGGTATTCTGATGTCTAACCTTTTGTCCTGCTGTACCTCTGCTCCAGATTGAGTTGTGAGCCTGATGTCCACAGTTCCTGGGTTGAGTAGGTGCCAGTGATCTCTGACAGAGAAAGCCTGCAATTCCTCTACACCTTGGTCCAGTCCTGCAAGAGTGCACCATGACAGAATGGTCCCCATCCCCCAGTGGACTCTGGGAAGGTTCTGAGCTTCACCAGTCCATTTTTCAAGATTTTTTCCAAGGTTCTCTGGGTCAACAAGGTTTATAAGGTCTCCCATGTTATGCAATGTTTGAGCTATATGATCTGTTCTGGATTTTCCTTGAGCTCTAGGTCTGCCTTGTGTTTTTCAGACTTGCCTTGAGAGCTCCCTGGGCTGTCAGGTGCTGGCCTTAGGTGATGAGGTACTGTAATGAGCCATGTTGCTTGCCATAGAGAGTTGAGCTAAGGTCTCTTGAGCACCTGCAATTACTAATCAATATCTTAACCAGAGTTAAGTCCTCATGTTTTTGGTTTAATCTTGTTAAGTTAGTTGTGACTGGTACATGTTTCCTGCATTCTATGATTATATAGAGGTTTTCCATTTGGTGCCTGAATGGGTTCATTGCATTGGAGAGAATGAATTATCTTGTGGTGCTAACTAATTGCTCCTCTGAGACTCTGTTGGTATTTGAATGTCTAACCTCATTTCTGTCTCTTCCTGGGGATCCTGTCGTTCCTCTGCTCCTGGTTTGAGTTGTGAGCCAGTCTTTCATCTTCACATGGGTCTAATTCTTCAAAAACACACTATGACACCACCTTCCTCTTGACTAGATGTTCCACATCTCTTGCCCTTCACCCCAACAGGAACATGCTGTCCTAAAGTTCTCAATATAACATTTCTAAAATCCTTCCACCTGTCAGATATCCCTTTAGCTTTAACAGTCTCACCAAATTGAACTCTTCAAGTTCCCTCTGAGTAGCTTCAAGACTGACCTAACCCAATTTAACACCTTAACTTATGGGCCAGGCCTATCTTTCTACATAACAATTTTAAAGCTAATAGCCAACAGTTTTAAAGCTAAGAATTTTTTCAAAGGATAAATGAAAGAATCAGGAAAAAAAAATCACATGGCCTACTTCATCCTAGAGCACCATATGGTCAAGAAGTGCCATAAAGAATGTGACATCAAAGATTTTCTTTTATTAATCAGTTATTCAAGAGCCAATATGTAATTTTTCTGATACATCATTGAGTACAGTGGAGGATTACACTTTAATAACATCTGAATCTGCAAGTTTGACACAAGTATTATCAGTAATATTGTAAAAATCATGTTCACTATGAAAGCTTGTGACCAGATAAATTGTCAATAGTTTTAGTTGTTTTAGTTTTAGATGAATCAGTACAGTTTATCTAAATTTACTATGTGCATAATTTAATTTGGGAATATTTGACTCCCAAAAGTATGTTAATATATTTCTCTAATTTTCTAAGTAGTCCAACTTTCCACACTCTGATGCTTTTATTCTTACTGAATTGAAAATTTATTTGTAGTTAAAGATTTCAATGAAGGTGATGCAGTGATGAAGAAAAAGACATTGAGGATTTTAGTTGTATTCTGACTCAGCCTACGGAAATCCATCATAACTCATTTATGCATCACAGTCCATAGCTAGTAAAGAAATATGCTAGAACTTGCTCTAGTATCACAGTACTCTGTGACATCACTTGTGACATTTTATCTCACTTGTGTATTAATGTGCACCGGGGCAGGAATTTTGCATAAACTAGACACAGCTTGTTTGAGCTTTTTGTGGCTCACGTGTAGTAGTCTGTATGTTCTGCTGTGGAATTCATTCGAAATTAAGAACTTGCTGAGTACACATGCTTTGCTGTTTTGATGACAGATGGTATTTGCCTTGAAGAAACCATGACTGCCACTTACTTCATACAAAAAAAACCAAAGGCCATTTTAAACCAGTTAGAAATTAGAAAATTTCAAATCTCCACTTGTCAATGGTGGAAATGATATGTACTACAGTTGGAAATGTGCTAAAAATGAAAGATTAACCAGTGTCACAATGCTAACTATTGTTTTTGTGGAGGAAAAAAAATAAAGAGCTTATGTTTATGAGGTACTTTTCCTAATCTAAACAAATTTATAATATATAGTAATCAATTAAGCTCCACAGTTGCAGTGGCCACTGTTGATAATAAAGGAAGTATACCAGCCAGTAATAGCATGGCAAATCTCACATGCAGAAATATAAAACTGGCTTCAGGTTTGCAACTCAAAGTACATCAGTATTTACTGGAGGTTCAATATGAATTAAAATCAAATTTGGAATCCTACAAAATCAAGCTTGAAGCACCTTGGGCATACTGACCACTGTAGCCAGCTCTCTCAAGTATGGACCTGTTCGGCTACGCTCCACAATGGCAGCAAAATTTGAAAAATACATTTAAGGAGAATACTGATTGGTTAGTTTAAGCTTGTGAAATAATCTCTAAATTGGCATGAACTCAAGTTTTTTGGCTAAAGGATACTTCTGTTTTAAAAGCTTGGCTGGGCATAATTCTCAAAGTATAAAAACAATCAAGACAGCACATGCAACACACATAAATTCTAAGGTAAGCCTTTGAGGCAGGTGACATCAATGAAATAGGTCAGTCAGAGTGCTTTGACTCAAACATGTACTAGAAATTAATGCCCAAGGGGTTTTACAGTTTTGTCCATTGTATAACCACAGAATTTCTAGGAAAATTGTAGGCTTACTAAATAATCAGATTTAGAAATAATTATATTCTCTACTCTGCAAATAGATTTAGAACAGCCTCAAGGTTTTAGTGGGAAATTTTCAGAGAATGTGATAGAATTATTTTTGTAACTCAGATTTATCTCTAAGGTTGAGTAATAAGTAGTGTAACTGAAGATTAGCATGTTATGCTTCTCTTAGTAACTGGAACTCACTGTTTCATGAACTTTAGAATCCCATTGTGTCAAGTGATCCAAGTCTCCAAGAGGTGTGTTTCACTGTTTGATTTGTGTACTTACCACTACTCATAATAATCAGTAGAAAGAGTACTTTTTAGTGGTATTTATTGAAGGCTCCTTTACTTTTATCCCCAGCCTCCAAGCATGCTGCATCCCAGTGCCTGCTATGTCAGTAACAAGTAAAATTGTACATGGGGAGTATCTTCACTATGTTACCATAAAAAATAGAATTGGTAAACTTACATGCCCTTGTTTTACTTGTGGAATATTCTTCAAGAACAACCCAAATGCAGTAATGTAAATGTCTTCAACATAATAACAATGACAACTGGGAAAAAATCTTTGCCATGCTCTATGTAGCAACTACTGTGGAGTATTGATAAAACCAGTTCTGATATAAGGTCAATAACTTGAAATATTGGTAAATTAGTAAATTGGTTTATTGTAGATTTTCGCAAATAAAATGTGAGGTATTTTGTGTAAGCAAAACCTTAACAATCCATTTATTGAACTCCAAACACTGAATACAATACGAGGTCACAGAAACTCACATAATTACATCGTATAATGAATCCCAACTTAATATCAGTGGTTGTGAGGTTTCTGAAGACAGTATTCAGTTATCTAATGTAATTATTGTAGAAATCATTTCCAAAACTGGATTAATCTTCCAATAACTAACTAGCTATACCCTAATTTGAGAAATTAACCTTATGAGTGAATGTCAGTAAGTTATCTAAACTTGGCCATATCCTATGGCATCTGTAAATTTGAGCTTTTAGTAAGGATTAATTCAGAACTTACTGAATTTAACCCTGCTATATAGGACTATAATATTAACTGCTCTGTTTCATTAAATTAAATTTTACCCATAACAACCCTTGCAGCATAGATAAGAGGAAAGGGGTGAGAACTGTGATAGTGGTGACAAGTTGGAACACATGGTGCTGGGGAGAAGAAAGAAGAAAATACACATAAACTAGAGGTTAAAAGTTGTTGCTTGTGAATTGGAATGGCTATGATATTACAAAGAGCAGGAATCTATTTGTACCATGATTGCTTATGTGTGAAAACCATTGCAATTTCTAAGACACCCTACAGACGTGCAAGTCTTTAACTATTTACTGAACCATGTAAATAGTCATTAAATACAACTAAGACTGTTTTGCTTTGTAATAAAATGCAATTTATAATTCCAATGACATTTTAGTATTATTTTTAATCTGTAAATTGAATAGTGACAACAACGAATTAAGTTATGATATCGCTGCATAGCAAAGTGAATGAAAATCATGAAAACACTATAGAGATATTACCAGGGCCAAGCAAGAAATGAACTTTAAACATGCATAACAGACCAGGACTGTACTCTTTTGATCAATGTTTCAAACACAAGATCAGTCAGATAAAAATACTTTTAGGATTAGGTTGCCCACTTAAAATTATTACAGCACACCACAATGGACAAAGTCTTACACAAAAATGTCCTAAATGACAAAACTGCCTTCAGATATTTAATGGTTTCAAACTAGAATAAGAAATTGTTATTTCTTGATGTACGGCAGTTGACCAGATTCCTTGGAAATCATGCATTTGAAAGTATGATTTTTAGGCTGTGGTCACATACCATTTCACTACTTACTGAACAGTATTCTTTTCTATTGATGAACATTGTGGGACACTGCAAAGAGTTTTGAATAACCAAATAGATACAGTCGATGATCCCCTGCATCCTGGGAATGCCACATCTTTCATGACCCTCTTTGCTGATTAGTTAAGCTGTCACTATACTAAGATAAATTGCAATACATCAAAACAGGTTTTTGGTATAGAATGAACCAATCTTGCTGATTCCTCTCTAAGAAATATAATAAATAGGAGTACGATTACACTATGTGGCTCCCATGCAAGCCTTACCATTCAGGAAAACTGTGACTTATATGATCCAGGCCTCAGTGCTGTTTTTTGTTTGGTTTCCCATCAGCGTTCATTATACTACAGTTCAAAAACCTATCTGAGCTGTGAAGATATTCATTGACTCACTCTACAGCTTTTTCAGAGAAGAATTCTGAAATTTTCCTCCGAGGAAAGAAATTCCCTCTCACCTCAATGCTAAATGGTTTAGGCTGTGGTCACATACTTTCTCTGAAGCTTTCTCTCGCTTTCTCTGAAGCCAAATCCTATAGTTCTAGATGAGCCCAAGAGGGGAAGTACCTACTGAGTACATATCACGTCAAGATCCTTCACCACCCTGCATGCTTCAATTGCTTGCATGGAATCTAAGTGCTTTGGCAGAAAAGATATCCTTATGTTTCCTTGTTTATAAAAAGGGGTAGTATAGAGGGATTAGTTTTGAATTTCTCGAGCAAAATGCTGGTATTGACTCAGTGGTTCAGATGGTGTGCTCAGTGCATATATACATTGCTCGTCAGGGGAGATGTGAGGTGTCATCTGATGTAGAACCACCTGCTCTGGTCCCATAGTTCTTCAGTCACCTACTGCTGCTCTTTTAAAACTTGCTAAATTCTCTTTGTTCAAAGAAGTACTGAAACACCTTGGCTTTGTGTTCAACCTCGGCTGACTCTCTTTGATTAGAGGGAACATTAACTATTGTGAGCTCTCAGGCAATTTCAATTCTGTATTAGAACTCTTTCAGATTTATTGTTCCCCTTCTTTTATTAACTGGACCCACAACTTTAATGTTGAAAAGTTTACTTTTATTATTTAATATATGGTTATATATTAGCACAACCTGCAGGCAACAAAGGTTTCCTATCTTTGTGTTATTTTAATGAATCTATTCTGCACTCATCTCGATTTTCATGAAATCTCTTTGATAGAAATGTATGCCAATCACCTGAGATAGTGTTACAATTCCTGCCATAGATTGTCTGGTAATCATTAGTTCTGGGTCCTTCAGGTGGTTTCCAACAATGTGCAGTCTACACCTCAGAGCTAATTCTGAGATTCTATCTATTTCTGCAGGTTTCATGCAGATGCTCATGACATTTGTAAGGGCACCTCTGTATTATGAAAAGAGCATCAGATCACAGCCCAGGGAGTTCAGCGCTAGAGGTTCAGCCTTAACAGGTCCCTTTTAACTAAAATACTGTCCTGGTTCTCTCAAACGTATGAACAATCCAACACCATACTAAGCTTCCAATTATCATTCTACCTCCTACTGACTGCTGATTGACCCCTATCATTTCACAGCCAGAAGCAATGAATTGCAGTTTTCATCACTGTCCCATAGAAGGGAGTGTCAGCTGCCTGCCTTTTGATCGCTGGTGGGATTGCTCTGCTACAGAGAAGGGAGACTGCCTTTTGATTGCTGGGAGGATTTGCCCTGCTATGGAGGGAGGAGACTGCCTTCTGATTGCTGGTATGATCACTCTGCTACATACAGGGAAGAACTGCCGCTGCGCCCAGAGAACATTACCCAGATTTCCTGCATTTTGGCTATGGACTTGACAAGAGACTTTTTTTTCAGTCTTACAGTTTTTTATATTTGGTGTTTCTCACCTGCTCTTTCTTGTTTGGTGCCTGTTCCGATTTTGTTTGTTTTTCATGTGAGGAGGAGGGATTTGGGGGATGATGATCACGCTGCTGTTCTTTTCTTTCTTGGTATCATGGTTATCTGGAGACGAAGAATTTCAGAGTTGTATACTTTGGTAATAAATGAACGTTTGAACCAGTCTCAATCATCAACTGTCCTTCTGATCGTGATCATTGAACCTTCTTTCAGTCTGTGGCTGCCAACAACTCTTCCAACACTGGATACTATCACCATTTTTTTCCTTCCTGATTAGCAATACCACTTCTCCTTGCTAACTGAAAGCCTCACATTATGAAAGGGCTTTAAGGGAGATCCCGCTGACATTTAAGAAACTCTTACATAGGTACAAGGATGATAGGAAAATGGAGGGCTATGTGGGAGAGCAGGGCTGGAGTAGGTTAAAAGTTGGCACAACATGTGGGCTGAAGAGTCTGTACTGCCCTCTAATATTCTATATTCCAGATTATCATGCTAAGCCTTGAAAGGAAATGTTCTCTGAGCTCCTGTGAACCATCTATTTATGATGTTTTTATAGGTAGCACTCAGTTTCTAGGCTACAGAGCTGCCTAACTCTTTAAGATAATAGACAAATAGCTTCGATAAGCTGAGCATAGATAATCACCAAAAAACAGCAATTGCAGCTAAAGGAAGAAGTAACTGTGGTACCTATAGTTTTAAAAAACCTACAGACTTTTTCACAATGGGCAGGGAATTTTATTTCTATCATTTGGCTATGCTTTGCACAGCACATGAAACTGGGAGAGTCAAATACAGATGTAGATATAACCACTTAATTGAGGCAATGAAAAATGTAGTGGAAATAAAGGCATTTTTGGCATTCATTAGCAGAATGTAATTTTGAATCACTTTGCCAAGTTCCCAGTTTCATATTGCTGAGGAATGAGTTAAAGAAAAGTCAGGTGCTTGGATTGGTTGGACATTGAGGGAGTCCAGCAAGGGTGTACACCATATGATAATTTCATCCATGTTGTAGTTTGCAGCAGCATATGGAGATCCTGGGAGTCCTTAAACAGCCACTTACTTTTGGATAGATGACAAGAATAGAATGAATTAATTAAAGCTAATGCCTCCTCCAGAAAACTGCAACAACTGTGCCACCTCAAATCATACAGTTGGACATTACCTCCTACGTCCCTGAGTGAAAATTACACATCTAATCATGATTCTTTTGAAGATTGAGACGTTTACATCCCAAATGCGATACAGTTCAGCAGGAGCTCCAACCTTCCAAAAGAACATTTAATTCCTTTCCTTCTACTTCTGGCTCCTTACACTCACTGTTTTTCAATACTTCAGCCATTAGCAACTCATCTGCTACACCAAGTACTGACTATGAATGACTGTGAATTTAATATTCAAGTTTTTAAAGGCCACAAAAGAGGTGTTGAAGAATTGTCAGGAATTGCAGCTCCAAGTGCAGCATACAGTAAAGACAGGCAGAACTACTATCACGATTTATACTAAACAGGCAATCAGCCAGCCGATCTATCTCACTCCTGCACATCTCCTCATTACCATCTGAGTTTTTACCAACGATGGTGCCATCTGCAAATTTATAGGTGGTGTTTGAGCTGTGCTTAGCCGAACAGTCATGGATGTAGAGAAAGTAGAGCAGTAGAGAAAGACATGCATCCTTGAGTTGCAACTGTATCGATCAACAGCAGGGTGTTAATGGACATCTGTGAGGGAAAGAAGTTGTGAAATGGGATTGCACAGAGTCAGCATGGATTGAAGGGCTAATTGTCCCTTGTGGCAGTATTGATCTTTTAATGTCACTAATAAGCACAAGGTCCCATATTGGGCTGTAGCCTCAGATAAGAGATTCCTTTTGACTCGGTGCTGCATCCTGATACTGTTCAAAAAGCATGTCAGCACAGCTGTAGAGTCTGATGTGATTTAGCCATGAATTATAGCTTTAGGTCCTTCAAACTTCACTCCTATTGTAGCTGTTATTTGAAGGTGGTCTCCTTCAGTGTTGCAAGGAAGACTCCTCCTGTGTTGTAATGAATTGATTCTGATTAATTGGAATACATTGGGACCAGTACATTTTGGCACAAAAGCGGCTGCTCCAATTATCCTAAGTTTCATGGAGATTGTTAAAAAGGTATAAAAAAGACAAACTACCATTTAACTGAGAACCAAATTATACATTTAAATTAAATACAGAACAAATTAGAACACTACCATTACTACTACTGGTGGTTGTCCATCGTATCCAGTGATGACAGGAAACCTCTATGGGAGAGTTTTTAAATCGGAAAGGCCATTGCACTGGGGCAGTTCCACTCTCTCGATCTCTGAAGGCTGGGACCAGTGGTACAACTAGACGTCACAACTGGGGTCCTCCTTCTCATGAAATCTGGTTATCTGGGCCATCGGATAATTGGAGCAGCCATCTATTTGGGACCACTATTAAAGAGCAAAAGCTAATCGAGAAAGTAGCCAGGAGTCCCTTTGTTTATTTGGGACACTAACCTGTTTAATTGGGGCAGGAGACTGTTGTCAAACAGTTTCGAACTAGCATTAGTTGTGTGCTATTAGACAAAACATGGTGCTTTGAGCGAGAAGTTTTTATATAGCGCCAGTTGCGTGTGTTTGTGTTCAAAAAGAATCAGAATCAGAATCAGGTTTATTATCACCGGCATGTGACGTGAAATTTGTTAACGTAGTAGCAACAGTTCAATGCAATACATAATATAGAAGAAAAAACTAAAATAATAGTAATAAATAAATAAATAAATCTTATTCGGCATACTTTATACAGTATACATATATTGAATAGATTAAAAATCATGCAAAATGAAATATTATATATTTTTTTAAAAAGTGAGATAGTGTCCAAGGGTTCAATGTCCATTTAGGAATTGGATGGCAGAGGGGAAGAGGCTGTTCCTGAATCGCTGAGTGTGTGCCTTCAGGCTTCTGTACCTCCTAACTGATGGTAACAGTGAGAAAAGGGCATGCCCTGGGTGCTGGAGGTCCTAATAATGGACGCTGCCTTTCCAAGACACCGCTCCTTGAAGATATTGCTGGTACTTAGTAGGCTATTATCCAAGATGGAGCTGACTAAATTTACAACTGTCTGCAGCTTCTTTCGGCCCTATGCAGTAACGCACCACCACCCCCATACCAGACAGTGATGCAGCCTGTCAGAATACTCTCCACGGTACAACTATATAAGTTTTTGAGTGTATTTGTTGACATACCAAATCTCTTCAAACTCCTAATAAAGTATAGCCTCTGTCTTGTCTTCTTTATAACTGCGTCAAAATGTTGGGAGCAGGTTAGATCCTCAGCGATCTTGACAGCCAGGCACTTGAAACTGCCCACTCTCTCCACTTCTGATCCCTCTGAGGATTGGTATGTGTTCCTTCATCTTACCCTTCCGGAAGTCCACAATCAGCTCTTTCGTCTTACTGATGTTGAATGCCAGGTTGTTGCTGCGGCACCATTCCACTAGTTGGCATATCTCACTCCTGTACGCCCTCTCGTCACCACCTGAGATTCTACCAACAATGGTTGTATCGTCAGCAAATTTATAGATGTTACTTGAGCTATGCTTAGCTACACAGTCATGGGTATAAAGAGAGTAGAGCAGCGGACTATGCACACACACCCCTGGAGGAGGTGTTATCACCAATCCACACAGATTGTGGTCTTCCGGTTAGGAAGTCGAGGATCCAATTGCAGAGGAAGGTACAGAGGTCCGGTTCTGCAACTTCGCAATCAGGATTGTGGGAATAATGGTATTAAATGCTGAGCTATAGTCGATGAACAGCGTCCTGACATAGGTGTTTGTGTTGTCCAGGTGGTCTAAAGCCGCATGGAGAGCCATTGAGATTGCATCTGCCGTTGACCTATTGTGGTGATAGGCAAATTGCAACGGGTGCAGGTCCTTGCTGAGGCAGGAGATCAGTCTAGTTATGACCAACCTCTCAAAGCATTTCATCACTGTCGATGTGAGTGCTACTGGGCGATAGTCATTAAGGCAGCTCATGTTATTCTTCTTAGGCACTGGTATAATTATTGCCTTTTTGAAGCAAGGGGGAACTTCTGCCCACAGCGTGAAAGGTTGAAAATGTCCTTGAATACAGTTGGTTGGCAAAGCTTTTTAAAGCCTTACCAGGTACTCCATCAGGACCTTCTGCCTTGCAAGGGTTCACTCTCTTTAAAGACAGCCTAACATTGGCCTCTGAGACAGAGATCACAGGGCCATCAGGTGCAGCAGGGATCTTCACAGCTGTAGCTATATTCTCCCTTTCAAAGTGGGCATAGAAGGTGCTGAGTTCATCTGGTAGTGAAGCATCGCTGCCATTCATGCTATTGGGTTTCGCTTTGTCAGAAGTAATGTCTTGCAAGCACTGCCAGAGTTGTTGTGCATCCAATGTTGCCTCCAACTTCATTTGAAATTGTTTCTTCACCCTTGAAATAGTCTTCCGCAGATCATAACTGGTTTTCTGGTACAGACCTGGGTCGTCAGACTTGAATGCCACAGATCTAGCCTTCAGCAGACAACGTACCTCCTGTTTCATCCACGGCTTTTGGTTTGGGAATGTGCTGTAAGTCTTTGTAGGCACACACTCTTCCACACAGGTCTTAATGAAGTTGGTAATGACTGCAGCATACTCATCCAGGTTCGAAGATGAATCCCTGAATACAGTCCAGTTCACCAATTCAAAGTAGTTCTATAGGTGCTCCTGTGCTTCACTTGTCCATACCTTCTTGGTCCTCACTGCTGATGCTGTAGTCTTCAGTCTCTGCCTATACTCAGGGAGTAGAAGTACAGCCAGGTGATCAGACTTCTCGAAATAAGATAGCACGGTAGGCAGTTTTGATGGGGGTGTAGCAATGGTCCACTGTGTTGTTTCCTTTTGTATTGCAAGTGATTTGTTGATGGTAATTGCTTAGTGATTTTTTCAGACTGGCCTGGTTAAAATCTCCCAAAACAATGGTGTAGTGGTCGCCAACCAGTCAATCGCAATCGACTGGTCGATCTTTGAGACTTTCCCAGTAGATCCCGAAAAAAAAGAAAAATAAGTACAGAAATACATTATGCCTGATAAACCTTTTAATGCAAAAGCAAATTTTACCCCTAGAGCACATATGTGAGTCATATGTAGTAACTTCTACTTTGAAAAAGGACCACTTGACAACTTCACGTCCAAAGGAACAACTTTATCTAGGACAGCAAAACCAATGCTTCGGAGGAGCTTATACACACATGCGCAGAAAAGACCGGAAGTAAAACCCCGCAACCCCAGAAACAACCTCTGTTTACAAACAGCTTTCCGTAGCGGGAGTATTGCTGTATTACCATTATCCTGGTTGTCAAGTGGTCGAGTGGTCCTTTTTCAAAGTAGAAGTTACTACAAAAGGTATGAAGTATTGTAATATTCTTAAAATAAGGTAGCTATGGCCTGTTTGATATGCTAGTTACAGTGTTTTCTTGGTTGAACTCACTTGAAAATTTGACAAAAGCATTTTATGTAATTCAAATACAATCAGCTCAAATAAAAGGCCTCAAGTTGGAAGTACAATCTGATCTGTTTTTTCTCTAAATGATTCAGTAGGTCGATCTTGCCTTTCACTGAGGCCGAGGTAGGGGATCTTGGGCTTAAAAAGGTTAGCGACCACTAGTGTAGGCGTTAGGATGTGCTGTTTCATGCATATTGATCCCATTGCTCAGATCATCTAAAGCCTGACTGACATTGGCCTGAGGTGGAATGTATACTGCTACCAAAATGACCCCAGAGAACTCCCGTGGTAGGTAAAAAGGACGGCACTTAACTGTGAGATATTCCAGATCTGGTGGGCAGAATTGGGAGAGCACCGAGAAGACTTGATCATGAGGCTTTTGAGAGACCTATAGATCTATCCTGAGGGTGTATAGTAAACCTGTCAAACTGAATCACTGCATCCAGTACGGAAGGGGTTAACCAGGATTCCGTGAAACAAAGGACACACGCAGTCCAAATGTCCCTCTGATTCAGCACCCTAGCTCTGAGATTATTGATCTTATTCACCAGAGACTGCATGTTTGCCAGCAAGATTAGTAGGTATTGGGAGTTTAAAATCTCGTTTCCTTAAACGCACTTGTAACCCCGATCTATGGCTATGCTTCTTCCATGGGTGCTTCCGTCCACAGTCAGAGTCGTCTTTGTCAGTTTTAAGCAGCAATAGTTTGTTTAAACGTATTAAGAAATCTTTGTTGACTATACTGACTTTGGAAGCAATTGTGCTTTTTAGCTGTATCAGGCTGAAACAAGAATATTTAATTGCATCCATTGAGAGTACTGCTGCAACTCGAGACAGCCCTAGGCACCCCGGAAATAAAAGCAGTGCTGTTTGTCGCTGACAGTGGTTGAGAAGGAAGCTGTAAAACAATTCAGAAATGTTTTGCTCACTGCGGTTTCAAGCATTCAGGCTTGGAGATGCCAGAAATGGCCGGGAGTGTAAGTGAAACAATTTCACTAATTCAACAAGTTAGAAACTATGAAGAATTTGTAAGCATCGACGGTCATATTGAATGTTAAAATTAAAATGAAGATTTGAATGCAATCGTCAACAGCGTTGTATGAAGGCAGTCCATTATCTGCACTAGCTGTCTGCATTGATTTTGTTCATTTATAGTCAAAGGAATGTGATGTGGATGAATTCCTCTGTTGATAACAATTAGGATTTAATACACAGTTCGATTCTACTGCAGTAGTATTGGTAGTGTTCTAATTTGTTCCGTATTTCATTTAAATACATAATTTATTACTCAGTTTACAATGCAGGAGGACAATCTGCCTGTCCAGTCTGTGCTGACTCTAAGTGAAATCCCATTTCACCTCTTCTTTCTCTGAAACTTATTCTCTCATACCACGGACTCTACGCACAATGGATTCTCTTTACTTTCCACCTTAGCCATGGGCAATTTAGGGCAGTGAATTAGCCTAATAATCTGTACACCTGTGGGTATTGGAGGAAACTAGTGAACCCAAGGAAAGCCAACACATCACAGAAAGTACAAACTTCACTCCAGATGTTAGAACTGATTCCGGGTCCATGAAACTATGAAACAGCTATGCTACCTGCCACCCAGAAACTGAATCACATGGCGCTACCCAACTACAAATGTTTATTCAAGGAAAATGTGAGAACACTTAGACAGAGAAATTTGACCACATACTTCTGGTCACATCCCTGATGTTATGAACACAGCAGGTGCACAGAGCAATATGTTTTTTGAGAGTTATCAGTTGAAATTGGGACATGTTTTCACTATAACTGCACATATTAAAACGCCATTTACATAGATATTTTACATTTCTCCTATTTCTTTTAGGTATAAATGGCAGCAATTGGGCCCATCAAGTCAACGCTAACTTTCAAGGCACTCCCATTCCTGCACTTACTTCCCTGTAACCTTCTTTTTCACATACTCCATTTGTGAGGATTGAGAGAATGGGGTGTGCTGGATTGCATTTCAGTGCTTTCTTAAAAGGCCAGAGCACGATATGAATTCCAATGGTTAGCACAACGTCAACAACTGCTAGTATACAGCAATAGAGCACTGTACAGGCCCTTCTGCCCATGATGTTGTGGCAACCTTTTAACCTGCTCCAAGATCATTCTGACCCTTCCCTCCTATATACCCCTCCGTTTGTTTCGAATGACAGTTTTATTCTTACACTGTTCATATTATCCAGCATATTTCAAGTGTTGCTTTGTACAGATGGTTGAGATCGTTGACTTTTTTGGCTTTTGATTGCTTGTGGCCCAGAGAATTCAGCTGAGCGTCACTATAGCCATTGTCACAGGACCACCAGAAGCCCGGTGTACGATACCTTCAAAGTCGTCATGATGCAATTCTGGTGTTTGTGCCACTCAGGAGACACACTAGGTTCGCCTTTCATTTGCAATTACCAAGGTCCCAACTTCTGTAAACTCTTAACCCTTAACACATGTCCATACCTGTCATCATGTGCACTGGCAATGTCAAAACCCAACTGCAGAGGAAAGACAGATTCCCATGTAGAGACAGCGACCAAAGTTTATTCATAAGAATTCTAACAGAACATCGGAGGCTTAGCCAAGCAAAACTATGAAACATAACATTTTCAAAACTAGGACCCAGCGATAAATGCTAATCAGTAGTCCACTTAAATAATACAAGTAACCGGGAATATCTGAGCCTATCAAAATAAACTTAACAAGTTTAAACAGAAAGTGCCGGGAGACCGCATTACAAAGAGTGAATCACTCAGGGCGGGGGGGGGGGGGAACGGGGACACAAGGAACCCTAAACGATTAACAACAGGTTAAACAGCAATTAACCAATTCACACACACAAAATGCTGAAGGAACTCAGCAGGCCAGGCAGCATCTATGGAAAAGAGTACACAGTTGATGTTTTGGGCTGAGACCCTTCATCAGGACAAGGGAAATAAAAGATGAGAAGTTAGAGCAAAAGGTGGGAGGAGGGGAGGAAGAAGTACAAGGTGCTAGGTGATAGGTGAAACCTGGAGAGGGGGAGGGGTGAAGTTAAGTGCTGAGAAGCTAATAGGTGAAAGAGATAAAGGGCTGGAGAAGGGGAAATCTGATAGGAGAGAGTAGAAGATCATGGAAGAAAAGGGAAGAGGGTAGGAGCACCAAGGGAGGTGATGGGCAGGTAAGAAGATAAGGTGAGGGAGGGAAACAGGAATGGTGAAGGGGGCAGGGCAATTACCAGAAATTCAAGAAATCGATGTTTATGCCATCAGGTTGGAGGCTACCCAGATGGAATATAAGGTCCAGCAACGACCATGGACACATTCAAAGTGATTGCGCAACCACCAACTGCGACTCCAGCCTTGAACTCCAGGCCGGGTCCACCCCCACCGATGACCCCTTCTCCCGTCTCCAACCCTCCTCTTCTTCATGGACACCCCGCTCTGGTCTTCTGCCTGCTCTGGATCTCTTTATCGCTAACTGCCGACGGGACATCAACCGTCTCGACTTCACCACACCTTGTCCCCATTCCAACCTCACTCCTTCGGAACGCTCTGCTCTCCACTCCCTCCGCACTAATCCTAACCTTATTATTAAACCCGCCGATAAGGGAGGTGCTGTTGTAGTCCGGCGTACTGACCTCTACCTTGCCAAGGCATAGCGACAACTCGCGGATACCTCCTCTTATTTACCCCTCGATCGTGACTCCACTAAGGAGCACCAGGCCATTGTCTCCCACACTATCACCGACTTTATCCGCTCAGGGGATCTCCCATCCACTGCTACCAACCTTATAGTTCCCACAACCCACACTTCCCTTTTCTACCTCCTACCCAAGATCCACAAACCTGCCTGTCCTGGCCGACCTATTGTCTCAGCTTGCTCCTGCCCCACCGAACTCATTTCTGCATACCTCGACATGGTTTTATCCCCCCTTGTTCAATCCCTTCCGACCTATGTTCATGACACTTCTCACGCCCTTAAACTTTTCGATGATTTTAAGTTCCCTGGCCCCCACCGCTTTATTTTCACCATGGATGTCCAGTCCCTATATACTTCCATCCCCCATCAGGAAGGTCTCAAAGCTCCACGCTTCTTTTTGGATTCCAGACCTAATCAGTTCCCCTCTACCACCACTCTGCTCCGTCTAGCGGAATTAGTCCTTACTCTTAATAATTTCTCCTTTGGCTCCTCCCATTTCCTCCAAACTAAAGGTGTAGCTATGGGCACCCGTATGGGTCCTAGCTATGCCTGCCTTTTTGTTGGCTTTGTGGAACAATCTGTGTTCCGTGCCTATTCTGGTATCTGTCCCCCACTTTTCCTTCGCTACATCGACGACTGCATTGGCGCTGCTTCCTGCACGCATGCAGAGCTCGTTGACTTTATTAACTTTGCCTCCAACTTTCACCCTGCCCTCAAGTTTACCTGGTCCATTTCTGACACCTCCCTCCCCTTTCTAGATCTTTCTGTCTCTGTCTCTGGAGACAGCTTATCCACTGATGTCTACTATAAGCCTACTGACTCTCACAGCTATCTGGACTATTCCTCTTCTCACTCTGTCTCTTGCAAAAACGCCATCCCCTTCTCGCAATTCCTCCGTTTCTGCCGCATCTGCTCTCAGGATGAGGCTTCTCATTCTAGGACGAGGGAGATGTCTTCCTTTTTTAAAGAAAGGGGCTTCCCTTCCTCCACTATCAACTCTGCTCTTAAACGTATCTCCCCCATTTCATGTACATCTGCTCTCACTCCATCCTCCCACCACCCCACTAGGAATAGGGTTCCCCTGGTCCTCACCTACCACCCCACCAGCCTCCGGGTCCAACATATTATTCTCCGTAACTTCCGCCACCTCCAACGGGATCCCACCACCAAGCACATCTTTCCCTCCCCCCCCCGCATTCCACAGGGATCGCTCCCTACGCAACTCCCTTGTCCATTCGTCCCCCCCATCCCTCCCCACTGATCTCCCTCCTGGCACTTATCCGTGTAAGCGGAACAAGTGCTACACATGCCCTTACACTTCCTCCCTTACCACCATTCAGGGCCCCAAAGAGTCCTTCCAGGTGAGGCAACACTTCACCTGTGAGTCGGCTGGGGTGATATACTGCGTCCGGTGCTCCCGATGTGGCCTTTTATATATTGGCAAGACCCGACGCAGACTGGGAGACCGCTTTGCTGAACACCTACGCTCTGTCCGCCAGAGAAAGCAGGATCTCCCAGTGGCCACAAATTTTAATTCCACATCCCATTCCCATTCTGACATGTCTATCCACGGCCTCCTCTACTGTAAAGATGAAGCCACACTCAGGTTGGAGGAACAACACCTTATATTCCGTCTGGGTAGCCTCCAACCTGATGGCATGAACATCGACTTCTCTAACTTCCGCTAATGCCCCACCTCCCCCTTGTACCCCATCTGTTACTTATTTTTATACACACATTCTTTCTCTCACTCTCCTCTTTCTCCCTCTGTCCCTCTGAATATACCCCTTGCCCATCCTCTGGATCCCCCTGCCCCCCGTCTTTCTTCCCGGACCTCCTGTCCCATGATCCTCTCATATCCCTTTTGCCTATCACCTGTCCAGCTCTTGGCTCTATCCCTCCCCCTCCTGTCTTCTCCTATCATTTTGGATCTCCCCCTCCCCCTCCAACTTTCAAATCCCTTACTCACTCTTCCTTCAGTTAGTCTTGACGAAGGGTCTCGGCCTGAAACGTCGACTGTACCTCTTCCTAGAGATGCTGCCTGGCCTGCTGCGTTCACCAGCAACTTTGATGTGTGTTGCTTGAATTTCCAGCATCTGCAGAATTCCTGTTGTTTGGAATATAAGGTGTTGCTCCTCCAACCTGAGCATGGTCTCATTGCAGCAGTACAGGAGGCCACGGACTGACATGTTGGAATGGGAACGGGAAGTGGAATTAAAATGGGTGGCCACTGGGAGATCCCACTTTTTCAGGCAGAAGGAGTGTGGGTGCATGACAAAGCGGCCTCCCAATCTGTGTCAAGTCTCACAGGTAAAAAGGAGGCCACACTGGGAGCACCATATACAGTAGATGGCCCCAACAGACTCACAGCGAAGTGTCACATCATCTGGAAGTACTGTTTGGGGCCCTGAATGGTAGTGAGGGAGGAGGTGTAGGGGCAGGTACGGCACTTGTATAGTAGATGACCCCAACAGACTCACAGGTGAAGTGTTGCCTCACCTGGAAGAACTATTTGGGGTCCTAGACTCACCCACTATAGGAAACATCCTCCCTCATCCACTCCAACCAGACATTTTAATATTCGATAGCTTTCAATGAGATCACCCCCCCTTCCCCATTCTTTTAAACTCCAGCAAGTATAGGCTGGGAACCACCAATTGGTCCTTCAAGATTAACTCTTTACTTCCCAGAATCTTTCTCATTAACCTCCTCTGGACCCTCTCCAAAGCCAGCACACATTCTCTTTGCTAAGGGGCCCAAATCTGCTCACAATATTTCAAGTTGGGTCTGACCAAAGCCTTATAAAGCCTTAGCTTTACATTCTTGCTCTTGTATTCTAGTCCTCTTGAAATGAATACTAACGTTGCAGTTGCCTTCCTTACCACCATCTCAACTTGCAAGGTAACCTTTAGGGAATCCTCCATAAGGACTCCCAAGTACTTTAGCATCTCTGATTTTTGAATTTTCTCCCTGTTTAGAAAATAGTCTTCTCCTTTATTCCTTCTACCAAAGTGCATAGCCGTGCATGGCCATACATTTCCCTACACTGTATTCCATCTGCCAGTTCTTTGCCCCATTCTTCCAATCTGTCTCAATCCTTCTGCAGACTCCCTGCTTCCTCAACACTACCTGCCCCTCCATCTATCTCCGTATTATCTACAAATTTGGCCACAAAGCCATCAATTCCATCATTCAAATCATTGACATAGTGGGAAAAGAAACAGTCCCAACACTGACCCCTGCAGGACACCACTTGTCACTGGCAGCCCACTAGAAAGGGATCATACTTTCCCTCCTGCCAGTCAGCCAATCTTCTATCCATGCTTGTATCTTTCCTGTAATACAGTGGGCTTTTATCCTATTAGGCAGCCCATGTGTGGCACCTTCACAAAGACCTTCTAAAAATCCAAGCAAACAACATCCACTGATGCTTCTTTTTCTATTTTGCCTGTTATTTTTTCAAAGAATTCCAACAGATTTGTCAGGCAAGGTTTCCCCTTGAAGGAACCATGTTGACGCTATCCTATTTTATTCCGTGCCTCCAAGTACACTGAAATCTCATCCTATATAATGGACTCCCAATCACTAAAGTCAGGCTAACTGGCCTATAATTTCCTTTCTTCTGCCTCCTCCCTTCTTAAAGATTGGAATGGCATTTGGAATTTTCTAGTCATCTGGAACCATTCCAGAATCTAGGGATTCTTGAAAGATTATTACTAATGCCTCCACAACCTCTTCAGCTACCTCTTTCAGAACACTAGGGCGCAGTCCATCTGGTCCAGGTGATTTATCTACCTTCAGACCTTTCATCTTCCCTAGCACCTTCTCCTTAGTTATAGCAGCAGCATTCACTTCTGCCTCCTGACACTCCTGAATTTCTGGCATTCCATAGTGCAGACTGATGAAAATACTTATTAAGTTTCTCCACCATTTCTTTGTTCCCCTCCCCCTCCCTTACTAACTTTCCAGCAGTCTGATATCCACTCTCACTTCTCTTTTACTCTTTATATATTTGAAAACAAACCTTTGGTATCCTCTTTTATGTTACTGGCTAGCTTACCTTCATATTTCATCTTCTCTCTCCCTATGGCTTTCTTAGTCGACTTCCATTGTTTTTTAAAGCTTCCCAATTCTATAACCCCACTAAATTTTGCTATATTGTTTGCCCTGTCCTTTGCTTTTATGCTGTCTTTGACATCCCTTGTCAGCTACAGTTGCCACATCCTCCTTTTAGAACACTACTCCATTTTTGGGATGAATCTATACTTGTGACTTACAAATTGTCCCCAAGAACTCCAGCCATTGTTGTTCGGCCGCCATTCCTGCCAGTGTCCTGTTCCAAACAATTTTGGCCAGCTTGTCTCTCATGCCTCTATAATCCCCTTTGCTCCACTCTAATACTAACTTTATCTTCTTCCTCTCAGTGGCAGAGTGAATTATTTCATATTATGATCACTGGCTCCTGGGGCACCTTTACCTTAAGCTCTCTAATCAACTTTAGTTCATTATACAACAACCAATCCAGAATTGCCTTTTCCTTAGTGGGCTCAACCACAAGCTGCTCTAAAAAGCCACCTTGTATGCATTCAACAAATTCCCTCTCTTGGATCTAGCACCAACCTGATTTTCCCAATCTAGCAACATATTGAAATCCCCCATAACTATTATAACGTTGCCCTTTTTACGTGCCTTTTCTATCTCCCAACTTGTATCCAACTCCCATCAGTCTTTTACCCTTGCAGTTTCTTAACGCTATCCACAAGGATTCTACATCTTCCAATCCTATGTCACCTCTTTCTAAATATTTGATTTAATTTTTACCAACAGAACCACCCCACCCCTCTGGCCTCCTGTCTGTCCTTTTGATACAAGGTGTACCCTTGGATGTAATGCTCCCAACTATGATCTTCTTTCAGCCATGATTCAGTGATGCCCACAATGTTGTACCTGATTATCTCTAACTGCGCTAAAAGATCCTCTACGTTATTCCATATACCACATGCATTCAAATATAACACCTTCAGTCCTGTATTCATCACCTTTTTTGATTTTGTCCCCATATTACACTTCAACTCACCCCACTGACTGGAATTTTGCCTATCATCTTCCTCTCCTTCTTCACAGTCTCACTACACACTTCATCTATTTGTATACCATCTGCCCAATCCTCAGCCTATCATCCTGGTTCACATTCCCCTGCAAAATTAGTTTAAATCCTCCCCAACAGCTCTAGAAAACCTGCCCACAAGAATATTGGACCTCTTTAGGTTAAGGTGTAACCCATCCTTTTTATACAGGACATACCTTCTCCAGAAGAGATCCCAATGATCCAGTAATCTGAAACCCTGCCCCCTGCACCAATTGCTCAGCTACACTTTCATCTGACAAATCATCATATCCCTACTCTCACTGGAACATGGCACAGGCAGCAATCCAGCGTTTACTATCCTTCCGGACCTTCTCCCATTTCATACCTACGTCATTGGTGCCAATATGCACCACGACTTCTGACTGTTCACCCTCCCCCTTTCAAATGTAGTTGGCCCGAATCGAGACATCCCTGACCCCGGCACCTGGGAGGTGAAATACCATCAGGGTGTCTTTTATCACATCCACAGAATCTCATATCTATGGTATCCCCTTTAACTACTGAAATCCTCTTCTCCTTCCTTCCCTTCTGAGCCACAGAGCCAGATTCAGTGCCAGAGACCTGGTCGCTACAGCTTCCCCCCGTAGGTCGTTTCCCCTCTCCCCTCCCTCCCCCCTACAGTGTCCAAAGTGCTCTATTTATAATTGAGGGGAACAGCCACAGGGGTACTCTTCAGTGGCTGCTTATTCCATTTCCCTCTTCTGACAGCCGCCCAGGCACCTGCCTCCTGCAATGACCACCTCAATGTAGCCTCTGTCTATCACCTCATCATTTTCCTGCTTGATCCGAAGATCATCAAACTGCTTCATCAGTTCCTGAACACTGACTCTGAGGAGATGCAGCTCAGTACACTTTGAGTGGATGTAGTTATCAGGGAGGCTGGAGGTCTCCCAAAGTTCCCACATCTCACAAATGAACATAACACTAACTCTGGATGAATTTTCAGTGCACGGGCTATGTACTAACAGAAAAAATGCGTACTAGAAACTTACTTAGAACCTCTGCCTGTCCTCACCCAACCCTGTTAAGCCAAAGCTGGACCACTTTAACACTGCTCCCACTCCAACAATGGCCACTCTGCTTAAACCTTCTTTCTTTTTATTGGCTCAAGTACGACTCACTCCTGATAAGACTTGCAGTTTTCAAATGGCTCCCGCCTTACAAGATGTCACTACATCATTCATATTCCAGTTAACACCTATCATGCACGTATTAATTCTGTATAGCTACTGAAGGAGATTGACAATGTACTTCAGGAATTTGCACATAGTCAAACAATGAACTAGCCCCTTATTTCCCTATTCACTTCTTTTAAGTACATCCAAAACACAAACGAATGACAAAGATCACACAAGAATATTTGCATAAAATTTTACCATCTTTTGGAAGTCCGGTGATTACATTTGGCCTTTTAATTGAAGTCATTGCACTTGAGTAATTAAAAGGCAAAATGTTAATAAAATTTTAGGAAACCTATCTCTTGACCATCAAACAACCAACCTGGTGCTTTCCTTGACAATTATCTTCCTCTTTCCTATGACTTTAGCAGCAGAAACTGTTAAGTTGAAGTTTACCTAATAACCTGCCAAGGAATAAATGTAACACTGAAATGATTTGGAACAGAATGTCTCCATGTGTCAAAACAGTGTTTTCACAGTTGGGAGTAGATAAAGTTTCAAGGTACCTCTTGTGCAGGTCATGACCAAGCCTTGTCCTGTCTAGGTCTGTCAATATGCTGGTGGCAGGTTGAAGCCTGCTTGTTGTTTAGATTTTTGGATATGATGATATTGCTTCTAAATATGCTTTGAATCTAAAATTTCCTTGAGGATTCATTAATGGTGAGGAATAGGAAGTGCAGCATTAATCTCCAAAGGTTTCCAAGAACAAATGCTGAGTTAAAAGGTCTTTAAGGTTCCTGGGACTAGGAAGATACAAGTTGCTGTTTAAATGTAAATTATCTGTATGTTGCTGCTTTGTATATGCAACCCTCAGGTTTGGCTAGCAGCTCAATCTAAGGGAGGACAGCCTCCGGCCCGGCCAAACTTGAGAAATCTTGTCTGGGCGGATGCTGCACGATGTTTTCCCCTGTTACAAATCAGTACCACAAAATAAAAAACAGTACACAATATACAATTAAGTAACTGAGCTTTATAATTCTTAATTTGACTATAGATTAGTAAAGAAACAAAAAAGAAAAAATCCCATTCTCATGATGCAGTCTAATACACAATGTTGGAGCTCACAGTTTTCCCATCTGTTCGTTCTCTATCGATTTTCCCTTCAGGCATCGACTCCCAACCCCATTCCAAGTCCACTCCGTCCAGCAGACTATGACTTCCCCGTTCTGGGATCTTCTCTCTCCATCTTCCGCTGAACAAAAGACCACAAAACCTTCGCTTGTGCACACAAGAAAGAAAAACATCTCCACTCACTGGCCAGCACACATTCCAAAGTCTCCGTTATCTCTAGTCATAACCCAAACACTGCTGCTACAGAGAAACCATTACATTAGCATGAAACATTACGGCATGTTACATATACAATGGAAGGAAGGGCAATACTTGAAAAAAACTGGCACCCATTCAAATAGAGTTGATTTAAAGTTCCAGAGATTATGCTCATTGATATCGTAATGTCATTAATGTTATAAAGTTATATGTCAATGGGTTTGACGTAATGAACTAGACAGGAGAATAAGACTCAGCTGTTGTGAATATATGCAGAATTTATAGGGAGACAGCTTTGCAGTATTATCTCTGCTAAAGAGCTTGCAGAATATCATTTTCAAGTTGTACTCCAAACTAGGCTTTCTAGTTCTTATATATGTAGGCATTGCACAATCCCCTCCTTGCAATCTTCTTCTACCCACTCCATCTGACCTGCACTACCTCACATCCTTTTCTTAGAACTAAGAACTCTAATTCTGTGAAATAATCCTTTATGTACACTTTATCTAATGTCTTTTGGAAACCAAAGAACACTGGCTAATCATAGCACTTACATCTGTAGGGCTCTCAGTATACTAGGAGGACTGTTAACTGTTGATCGCTTATTACCAAAATGGCTTCTCTGAAGTGTTATATTAAAATGGCTTCTCGTATGTTAACTGCTGAGCAGGGGGTTCTCTGTAACTGCAATGTTTGGGTTATGCAGTGAGATAATGGAAATTGTATTCATTTGTTAGCCAATGGAAGTCATGTTCTGTTATCTTGTAAATGTGTGCTGAGTTGAGGAGCGCGGGCTTTTCGGGAGGTGAACGGAGAGGACCGACCTGTGAAGAACGGACAGTGGTTCCAGGGCGGCGGATACCGGACCTTGGGGGTTCGGATGGTGGACTGAGTCTCGGAAGGACATTGTGGGTAGAATTGGAGGCGTGAGCTCCAACATATTAAAATATTATGTGTACAAGACTGATAAGTTACTTAAGTGGCGCCTAGTTTTTGTTATTTCTACTATCCCATCACCAAAAATTTGCTATAAAGTGTAATTCTTTACGCACTTGGTATATTGTTTTCATATTTGTGTTGTGGCTGTTCATTGGGCTGTTCATTATCCGCACCAAAGTGACTGCACTGTTTGGCAGGGTCGACAGCTATTTACCCTAGGCAACGGGGGGTCAGTAGGGCAAAAACCCTTACATTTGGGGGCTCATCCGATATTTGAATTCTGTCAGGATAAGGGGTAAGTTGCCCGGGTTTAAATTAGAAGGGATGGACGCGGATAAGATTGAACTTTGGTGTGAGATCGAGGATGTCCCAGTTAATCATGCCTGCGTATTAAGTGGGGTGGATGGTACCCCACTTAATACCCCAGATGATGTGTTAATTCGACGTTTGAATACGGTCAGAGCTATCGGTAAGGTTGAGATTGTAAGCAGAAAGATTGGTAAAACGGGAGACTCAGCCTTTGTGCTGGTACAGACGGGTGCTGACGTTAAGAACTTGGACTACCGCCGTGTATTGGTGAAGTAGGTGAGGCGGGGCCATGGGGCGTGCACACTGTCACGGAGGAAAGATTTGAAGAGACACCAGAGGGGTTGCCCGAAGCTAGGGACAGAGATTTCAGCGAGCAGGTCCAATCGTTTTTGAGGGATGAAGGAAGGGAGTGGTCAGATTTGGAGAATGTAATTGGTTCTCGTGCCCCACGGAAGGGGGAGGGCTCTGAGTTGGCCTCTGCCATTAACTCTTTGGTGAACCGGGCGGTGGGTCCGCGACAGAAGTTAAGAATTTTCTCAGGTAAAACTTCAATCCCCGAGGGGGAAGAGGATTACGAATCCTGGTTAGAACATACCTCTCAGCTGCTAGGTGAGTGGCAGTGTTCTGAGGAGGAGAAGTGGCAAAGATTGGGGGACAGTTTGAGAGGGGAGGCAGCTGAGGTGGTAAAAGGGGTGAAAGTTAACCAGCCCCTGGTTTTTTGGAAGGAGTGTCTAGTTGCCCTAGAGGAGGTGCTTGGGCTGACGGGAAGCACGGTGGAGCTTCTAGGGGGGGGATTCAAAATCTGCGTCAGGAGAAAGGGGAGAAGCTTTCTGAGTATTTTCTCTGATTTGAGCGTAGGCCGGCGAGGTGGATCGGATAAGGATTGACCAGGTAGTCAAGGGCGCACAGAGACATGATGCGATCGCTAAGAGCCTCCAGCAGTCTCGCAGAGCGCATCCCCCCCCCCCCATCTGAGGAGGAGGATGAATTGGAAGTGGAAGAAGGCTCTGGTAACAAGGTGCAGTCCTCAGTAGTAGCCTCTTGTGGTGAAATGACCGAGGTCGGTTCCACGCGGGAGGCACATAAAGGGGTCGCGGCAGGTGGGGTCCCTCTGCGGAAGGGGAATAGCGGGGAAGGCCCCTCCCAGAAGGGACGGACGGCAATGAGGCCAGGCGGAGGCTGGGGTCCGGCGAAACTGCAGGGAAGAGGGGCACTTCAGGCGGGAATGTGAACGGCAGGGAGCCCCTCGGAGGTAGAGTCCCCGGGCGTCCCAGCGGGAAGGGGGGTCGGGAAACTTAGAGGGGACTCAGTGAGGGAACGGACTGGAGTTGCTGGGAAAATACATTCTCAACAATGAGCCGCGGGACCCTTGAGAGATAAAGACCCTATCCCCGAAGGATTGGTGGGACCCCGATCCAGCGTGTCGATACGATCGAGGGGATAGATGCAAAAGCCATACTCGACACAGGGTTGCAGGTTACATTACTGTACCGGTCATTTTACAATCAGTATCTGGCGCATCTACCCCTGACACCTTTCAGTGCACTGGAGATTTGGGGCATCAGTGATGGTGATTACCCGTACGATGGTTATTTGTCTGTGAAATTGGAGTTCCTGGAAGCTGAGGTGGGGGTGTCTGAGGCTCATGAGGCCCTGGTACTGGTGTGCCCTGACCCCGGTGAGACTGGGGGTGTGTCAATTGTGGTGGGGACCAACACTCCCATTGTGCGGGGACTCCTGGGAGCCTGTAAGGAGAAGGCGGGTGAGGACTTTTTGGAGACCCTGTCAATGCACCTAGTGTTCCGAGCTGCTTTTGAGGAAGCGTGGGGTCGCTCTGGTCTGGACGTGGTGTGTGAACGAGGCACTATGTGGTGTGCCCAGTCGAAGCCCAGGGTGGTGCGGCTGGGTGAAGTAGCGAGAGTGATGGGGATCTCTAGATTCCCGGCGGTGCCTGAGGGTGAAGCCCTTTTAGTGGACACCCCGGAAGATCTCGAAGGGGAGTCGAGATTCCCTGCTGGGGCGCTGGTGAGACACGAGTTGCAGAAGCCCTCGGTGGTGCAGGCACACGACTGCACGGGAGGTCACCTTCCAGCGAGGAATGCCTCTGGTGCACTTGTTCCCAGTGACGGTGATGCATAGCGCCCCCGTGAGGCCAGTTGGGGAAGAGCTGTCGGGAAAAAGGCCTAAATTGACTGCTAACACGAGGAATTCTGCAGATGCTGGAAATTCAAGCAACACACATCAAAGTTGCTGGTGAACGCAGCAGGCTAGGCAGCATCTCTAGGAAGAGGTACGGTCGACGTTTCAGGCTGAGACCCTTCGTCAGGACTAACTGAAGGAAGAGCTAGTAAGAGATTTGAAAGTGGGAGGGGGAGGGGGAGATCCAAAATGATAGGAGAAGACAGGAGGGGGAGGGATGGAGCCAAGAGCTGGACAGGTGATTGGCAAAAGGGATACGAGAGGATCATGGGACAGGAGGTTCAGGGAGAAAGACGGGGGGGGGGAACCCAGAGGATGGGCAAGGGGTATAGTCAGAGGGACAGAGGGAGAAAAAGGAGAGTGAGAGAAAGAATGTGTGTATATAATTAAATAACGGATGGGGTACGAGGGGGAGGTGGGGCATTAGCGGAAGTTAGAGAAGTCAATGTTCATGCCATCAGGTTGGAGGCTACCCAGACGGAATATAAGGTGTTGTTCCTCTAACCTGAGTGTGGCTTCATCTTTACAGTAGAGGAGGCCGTGGATAGACATATCAGAATGGGAATGGGACGTGGAATTAAAATGTGTGGCCACTGGGAGATCCTGCTTTCTCTGGCGGACAGAGCGTAGGTGTTCAGCAAAACGATCTCCCAGTCTGCGTCGGGTCTCGCCAATATATAAAAGGCCACATCGGGAGCACCGGATGCAGTATATCACCCCAGCCGACTCATAGGGAAAGTGTCGCCTCACCTGGAAGGACTGTCTGGGGCCCTGAATGGTGGTAAGGGAGGAAGTGTAAGGGCATGTGTAGCACTTGTTCCGCTTACACGGTTAAGTGCCAGGAGGGAGATCAGTGGGGAGGGATGGGGGGCACGAATGGACAAGGGAGTTGTGTAGGGAGCGATCCCTGTGGATAGCAGAAAGAGGGGGGCAGGGAAAGATGTGCTTAGTGGTGGAATCCCTTTGGAGCTGACTGCTGAAGCTTTTAACTTTGGGGCATCATCTGTACCGGAGGGCTGGAAGCAGAGATTGGTGGAGAAGATGTTGAGGATGACAAATGTTTTTTCCCTTGATGAATTTGATGTGGGTTGTTCCAGAAGCAGTTGCCACACCATACGGGTGACTGAGGATAGGCCATTTAGGGAACGATCACGGCGACTGGCCCTGGCAGATGTAGAAGACGTGCGGCAGCATTTGGGCAAGTTGAAGGAGGCTAGGATCATCACGGAGTCCCAGAGCCCGTATGCGGCTCCTATCGTAGTGGCCCGGAAGAAGAATGGGAAGGTTCATATGTGTGTGGACTATAGAACACTGAACAGGCACACGGTCCCAGATCAGTACACGGTCCCAGATCCATCCACGGTCCCCTGGGTGGAGGATACATTGGCCTGTCTGATTGGGGTGAAGTGGTTTAGCGTGCTGGATTTGAGGAGTGGGTATTACCAGATCCTGATGAGTGAGGCCGATAAGGAGAAGACAGCCTTCAATTGCCCTCTGGGATTTTACCAGTTCGAACGGATGCCCCAGGGCATATCGGGGGCCCCTGCCACCTTCCAGAGGGTCATGGAGAAGACGGTGGGGGATATGAACCTGCTCGAAGTGCTGGTATATTTGGACGACCTTATAGTATTTGGATCCACCTTGGAAGAACACGAAGCGAGGCTAATGAAGGTGCTGAACCGGCTGAAGCAGGAAGGGTTGAAGCTTTCCCTGGACAAGTGCCAGTTCTGTCAGACATCTGTTAGCTATGTTGGACACATTGTCTCGCGGAATGGTGTAGCGACCGAACCGGCTAAGATCGAAGCGGTGACCACCTGGTCAAGGCCCCAGACCGTGAGTGCTCTGCGCTCGTTCCTGGGGTTCTGTGGGTACTATCAGAAATTCGTGAAGGGCTACGCCCGGGTGAGTCATCGCTTGAACCAGCTTCTGCGTGGCTACCCTCCCCTGGGACAGAGGGGGAAGGGGAGGAAAGGATGGGAGGTGGGAGAATATTTGAACCCGTCAGAGCTCTTCAGACAGAGATGGGATGACAAATGTGAAGCGGCTTTCCAGTCACTGAAGGAGATGTTGACTCAGGTGCCGGTACTGGCTTTTGCGGACTCCCGGTTGCCCTGCGTACTACACACTGACGCCAGTCATGAGGGGTTAGGGGCCGTTCTATATCAGGATCAGGGCGCTGGCCTGAGGCCTGTGGCGTTTGTCAACCGGAGTTTGTCACCTTCAGAGAGGAACTATCCCACTCACAAGTTGGAGTTCCTGGCGTTGAAATGGGCGGTGGTGGATAAGCTGAGTGACTATCTCTATGGGGCCAAATTTGAGGTGCAGACAGACAACAACCCGCTCACTTACATACTGACCTCGGCGAAACTGGATGCCACAGGCCATCGGTGGCTGGAAGCTTTGTCTTCATATGACTTCAGCCTGAAGTACCAGCTGGGGAGCCAGAATGTCGACCGGATGTGCTGTCCTGACGGGGCCATGAGGAGCCGGGGAAGGACAAGAAATGGGAGAGTGTTCCTGCATCCGGGGTGAAAGCCATGTGCCAGTTTGCTATCACCATGCAGGCTGAGCAGAAGGAGAGGCCGGATCGAGCAGTGGACTCATTGGGGGCATCCGATGATGCCCTGCCCCTAGTGTACTGTGACATGACTGCTCTGAAGACCACGCAGTTACCGGGGTTAAGCCCTGGGGAAGTGGCCACTGCTCAGCGAGATGACCCAGACACAGGCCCGGTCTGGCATGCCGTGGAAGAGGGGGATGTGACATGGGCGGAGAAGGCCAAGCACGGTCCCGCATCACTGTTACTGAAGGAATGGCTTTGGTTGGGGTTGAAGAACAAAATTTTATACCAGGTAACGTCATCCCCGGACTGACCTCAGTGTTGGCAGCTGGTCCTGCCAGAGAAGTATCGGAAGGTTGTGTTGAAGTCTCTCCATGATGACTCTGGGCATTTGGGGGTGGAAAAGACCTATGGATTGCTCAAGGATCAGTTTTACTGCCTCCGGATGAGGACGGAGGTTGAAGAGTACTGCAAGTCCTGCATTCGTTGCATACGGCGGAAGACGCTGCCCGGGCAGGCTGCCCCTATGCCCCACTTGCAGAGTGCGGGGCCTTTGGACCTGGTGTGTATGGATTTCCTGTTCATAGGACCCGATGCCAGCAACACGGCAAATGTCCTGGTCGTCACAGACCATTACACCAGGTATGCGCAAGCCTTTCCTACTAAGGATCAGAGGGCGACCACAGAGGTGAAAGTGCTATGGGAGAAGTATTTTGTGCATTGTGGCAGATACATAGTGACCAGGGATGAGACTTTGAGAGCAAACTCATCTATGAGTTGCTGGGCATGCTGGGGGTTGAGAAATCGAGGACCACGCCCTATCATCCGCAGGGAGATCCCCAGCCGGAAAGGTTCAATCGGACGCTACTTGAAATGCTCGGGGCTCTGGAGATTAGCAAAGAGAACCGTTGGAGTCGACATATTGGGCGTCTGGTTCACAGTTACAACTGCACACGCAATGAAGCTACTGGTTACTCGCCCTATTATCTCATGTTTGGGCACAAGGCAAAGTTGCCCATTGACCTTTGTTTCGAGGCTGATGCAGGTGAGGTGTCGCCGAAGCCTTACTTGAAGTATGTGTCTGATATGAGGCAAGAACTGAAAAGAGCATACGAGTTGGCCTGGGAGGCTGCCTCCCGGCAGAATCAGGGAAATAAGAGGAGGTACGACCAGAAAGTAAAGTTCTCTCAACTCCTGCCGGGAGACCGAGTTCTCATCAGGAATCTGGGTTACCGGGAAAGCACAAGCTGGTTGATCGCTGGGCAGCCACACCCTATGTGGTGGAGAGTCAGATGCCAAACCTGCCGGTTTTCCGGGTACGGCCTGAGGATGGAAAGGGGCCTGTTAAGATTCTCCATCGGAATCACCTGTTGTTCCTGGGGCAAGATGTACAGGTAGAGCGGAAGCCTGACGAGGCGGCTGCACCCACTACCAGGACTCTGCGTCCCCGCAGGGTGGAGGACATGCCTACCCCAGGAGAAACGGGCCCGGGCCCAGCCCCTGTGAGGGATACTGACTCGGAAGATGATGACTGGGATGGTTGGTACATTCTGCCGTTCGCTGATGCTCCCGGGACGGAGGAAGAGATTCCTGGCCTTTCCCCCACTGGGTTAGACGGGGCTACTGAGGGGCAGTCTGTGGCACCACAGGGCTCTGGAGGAGAGAATGTAGGGCCTGGACGAGAGATGGAGGGTTCCGGGGTGCAGAGGGGCTTGGGTGACTGCTTGAGGGAGGATTTGCCTTGTAGTTTCAAAGGGTCCTCTGTACTGTCCGAGGCAGAAGGGGTAGACGAAGGGGTGCGTAGGCCTCAGATAAGTCAGAAACCCCCAGAGAGGTTGGTCTACATAGCACCCAGGGAACAAGGTGTGATCTCCACTGTGTTGGGGAGTCAGATCACTGCTTTCTTCACGTAGATTGGGCTGTGTGTTCTGCAGGAAGGGATGGCGAATTATCTGAATGTCATGAGGGCATGACTTATTTTGGTGGGGGGAAAATGTAGGGCTCTCAGTATACTAGGTGAACTGTTAACTGTTGATTCCTTATTACCAAAATGGCTTCTCTGAAGTGCTATATTAAAATGGCTTCTCGTAATGTTAACTGCTGAGCAAGGGGTTCTCTGTAACTGCAATGTTTGGGTTATACAGTGAGATAATGGAAATTGGATTCATTTGTTAGCCAATGGAAGTCATGTTCTGTTATCTTGTATATGTGTGCTGAATTGAGGAGCGTGGGCTTTTCGGGAGGCGAGCGGAGAGGACGGGCATGTGAAGGACGGACAGAGGTTCCAGGGCGGTGGATACTGGACCTCAGGGGTTCAGATGGTGGACTGAGTCTCGGAAGGACGTTGTGGATGGAATCGGAGGCGTAAGCTCCAACGTTTTAAAATATTATGCGCACAAGACTGATAAGTTACTTAAGTGGCGCCTAGTTTTTTGTAATTATTTCTACTAACCCATCACCAAAAATTTGCTATAAAGTATAATTTGTTACTCGCACTTGGTATATTGTTTTCATATTTGTGTTGTGGCTGTTCACTGGGCGACTCGCACCTCATCCGTACCAAAGTGATTGCACTGTTTGGTGGGGTCAACGGCTATTTACCCTAGGCAACGGGGGGTCAGTAGGGCAAAAACCCTTACACATCTTTATCCAATCATTTGTATATATTACGAACAACAGAGGTCCCACTACTGGATCTCCTCAGACCTCCAGTCAGAATAATACCCTTGCACAACTGTGATCTCTCTTCTATGACCAAACCAATACTGAACTGAATCTACCAAACCACTGTGCATTTCATGACTTAATCTTATGGATCCCGCCCCCTCCATGAAATACCTTGAACAATGCTTAACTAAAGTCCATACAGAAACACCACTGTCCAACCCACATCAATCACTTTCCTTATCTTTTCAAAACACCAATCAAATTTGTCAGACATTCCCCTACAAAGCCACATTGACTATCCCTAATCAGTCCATGTCTTTTCAAATGCAAGAAAATCTGTCCCTCAGAATCCTCTCCAATAATTTCCCTACCACTGATGTAAGGCTCACTGGTTTATAATTTCCTGGATTATCCTTATTTCCCTTCCCAAGTAAACAAAGTAACTGTCTATTTCAGTCTTCTTGGACCTTGCCTGCCGCTAAAGAAAGATCTCTGTAAGAACTTCAGCAGTCTCCTCCCTTGCCTCCATCAGTATCCTTGGATAGATCTCAGCAGGCCCTGGCAATTTATCCACCTTAATATTCTTCAAGAGACCCAACACCTCTTCCATCTTTATATCAACATGCCCTAGAATATCAACATGACACTCCCTGATCTCACTGCTCTTCACATCCTTCGACTTGGTAAATACTGATGCAATGAAGTAATTTAGTACCTCACACACTTCCTGATCCATAAAATCAATCCTTTGTCCTTGAGTGGACCTACTCTTTCCTTAACTACTTCTCGTTTTTATATATGTATATATGCCTTGGGATTTTTCGTAATCCTAATTTCCAAGGAAATTTCATTGTTCCCTCTCGCTCTGCCGATATCTTGTTTATGCCCTTACTGCTGATTTCAACCTCCATAACCCTGTATATCTTTCTCTTTTCTTTCTGACTAAACTTACATTTCTCATCCTCCAAGGTGCCCATCTTTTGCCATCCTTTCTCACAGACACATGCCGGTTGTGAAATCTAACCAGTTGGTATTTAAAATGTTCCCACCTGTCAAATGCGGATTTATCCATTAATAAACAAGAGAACATCTGCAGATGCTGGAAATTAAAGTAATGCACACAAAATGCTGAGGATCAGGGTCCTGATGAAAGGTCTCAGCCTGATATGTCAACTGCTTACTTTTCCATAGAAGCTGCCTGGCCTCCTGGTTCCTCCAACATTTTGTGTGTATTACTTATCCATTAACAGATCTTATCACCTTAATTCCTGTTTAATACTATTGTAATTACACATGTCCTAATTTAACACTTTCTCCTAAGTCTGGTCTTATTCCTATGTACAACCATCTTGAAACCTACAGAGTCATGATAAATGTTGTGAAAACACTCTCCCACTGATATTCTTATCACTTATTAGGCTTATTTCTTAATGTGTGTTATAGTATGGCCCCATTCTTTGCTGGGAGTCAAATGGGAGTTGAATGTGTCAGGTACCCTCCTGGATATTTTTGACAATTTCTGTCCATCCAAGTTGTCAGCACCAAGGCAGTCCCAGTCAGTATTAGGAAAATTAAAATCCTTCAATACAACAGCTCTGTTGATTTTTATATCTTTCCATGTTGTGTTTGTACATCTGTTCCTCTGTTTCCCACTTGCTATTGGGAGGCTTGAGATAAAACCCCATAGCAGTGACTGCACCTTTCTGATTCCCGAGCTCTATCCATATAGTGTCACTGGATGAGTCGTCTAGGCTGTCTTCTCAAGTCCAGCTGTGAGATTCTCCCTGATCAATTGTGCAACTCCCCCACTGCTTTTTCATCCATCTCAATCATGTCTGAAACATTTAAATTCCTTTTGGAAATCCTAATATATTAAATCTACAGGCTTCCCTTCATTTACACTGCCTTCTACACCTCAAAGAGTTCTGATAAATCTGTCTAATATGATTTCCCCCTCAAACTATTATGGGTCAAAATTATTGTGGTTTTCTAAATGTCTTGCTGTTTATTAATGGACTCCAGCATTTGCTCAATAACAGATATTAGGTTGATGCTAAGTAAACGGCCATGGATTCCTGTTTTCTCACTCCTTTCTCATTCAACTAGTCCAATCTGCTGGGACATTTCCATAATCAAAGGCATTTTGGAAGATAAATGTCAGCTCACAAATGCTAATGACCAGCCACCAGATGTCAAGCAGCTTACTACCACCTCGCTGAACAAAATCATCTTCAAACCTAAAGACATCAGGAAAATTATGCAACAGCTTCAGCCTGATAAAGCATCTGGCTCTGACCAGAATCCTACTAGGGTCTTAAAGGAATGCAGTGCAGAATTTGCAGGTCCTCTCTGCTGCCTCTTCCAGCTATGCTTCTCGAGTGGTGTATTTCCAGAACAATGGAAAATAGCATCAGTAACACCAGTACACAAGCGGGATTCCAGAGCTGATCCTACAAATTACTGCCCCATATCCTTACTCAGTGTCATCAGCAAGGTAATGGAAGCAACAGTCCACAAACAAGTTCAGAATTACCTACCCCATAACAACTTAATTTCAAGTGGGCAGTATGGATTTAGACCTGATCACAGTACAGCCGATCTCCTCACCACCTTATCTCAAACGTGGAACACCTTCTTAGACAAAGGTGGAGAAGTGTGTATCATAGCCCTGGATATCAAAGGAGCATTTGACAAGTTCTGGCATAATGGATTCTGTGTTAAGCTGAGATCCAAAGGAATATCTGGAGAGCTGCTTAGATGGCTGCAGATCTACCTTCATTGACGGACCATCAAAGTTGTTATCTCTGGTCAGGCTTCTGATTCTTAAACCATCAATGTATCTGTACCACAGGCTTCAATACTTGGGCCACTTCTGTTTTCCATCTTTATTGACAACTTGGTTGATGCATGCAGTAATGAGCTATAGCTGCACGCTGACGACTCCACACTATTTGCACCAATTAGAGCAGGAGAGAGTAAGACAGTGGCAGCAGGCCTGAATAGGGATCTTGACAGGATGAAAGCCTGGGCAGATGACTGGAATGTCACGTTTGAGCCTAATAAGTGCAAGGCGATGGTGATGTCTAGGAAGAGGAATCCATCTAACCCCGATCTGTATTTTAGGAACTGCAAGCTGGATTTAAAGAAGGAGCTAGTAATCCTTGGTGTTAATATTGACAGCAAGTTAGCGTGGGATAAACACCTTTCCACTATTTCAAACACGGCTAGACAAAGGCTTGGAGCTCTGCGGAAAGTAGCATCCAAGTTAGACAAAGAGGGCAGAACTATGGTTTACGAAGCCCAGGTATAAAGTATCATGGAGTATGCCTGCTTATCATGGATGAATGCCTCACAGAGTGTCCTCAGGCAGCTTGATTCCATTCAAAGAAAGGCTCTCAGGATTATAGGTGTAGATGAAGCCACAGTCCGTAAGAAACTAGCTATCAGTAGCTTACACGACAGACGACAGGTTCCTGCGGCTACTGCTCTATACAAAATGCACACCAGCCACAGCCCTGCAGACCTTCGCACCATGCTGCCTTCATCTTATGAGAGACGATGCACCACACGATCAAGTTCATCTATGCCTGCTCATGCTGCTTCTATGCCTGATGCAAGAACTGTAAAGATGAAGCCACACTCAAGTTGGAGGAACAACACCTTATATTCCGTCTGGGTAGCCTCCAACCTGATGGCATGAACATTGACTTCTCAAACTTCCGCTAATGCACCACCTCCCCCTCGTACCCCTTCTGTTATTTATTTATATACACACATTCTTTTTCTCTCTCCCCTTTTTCTCCCTCTGTCCCCCTCACTATACCCCTTGCCCATCCTCTGGGTTTCCCCCCTCCCCCCTTCTTTCTCCCTAGGCCTCCTGTCCCATGATCCTCTCATATCCTTTTTACCAATCAACTGTTCAGCTCTTGGCTCCATCCCTCCACCTCCTGTCTTCTCCTATCATTTTGGATCTCCCCTCCCCCTCCCACTTTCAAATCTCTTACTAGCTCTTCTTTCAGTTAGTCCTTTCGAAGGGTCTCGGCCCAAAACGTCGACTGTACCTCTTCCTAGCGATGCTGCGTTCACCAGCAACTTTTATGTGTGTTGCGAGAACCTACACACTGGATAGAAGCTCCCTTCACTGTGCTATCAGAAATTGGAACAGTCTTCCAGATGCTGTGGTTGGAAACATCTGCGATAATGGGGTCCAAGCCTTCAAGAGTCAAGTGCACAAACACCTATCATCTCTGGGAGGGAAGTCACATGCTTCTTCATAAGCTATCATGAAGGGGACCAGGATGGCAATGCTTGGTTGTTGGTAGGTAGGGTTAATACCTGACTTTCAAGAGCACTTGTGAGTTATGTTCTGGCTGGACTTAGTCCTTAAACTGCTGAAGAACAGTGCAGAAAGAACAGGTATTGTTTTCTCCCGGTAGGGATTAGAGTTTAGTTCCAAGTGCTCCTGCCACTTTTTGTCACCCTGCAACCTTATCCTTCAATCTCTTTGAATTATGGAGGACAGCATGTGTATAAATGTCTCTCTCCAGCAGACTTCATCATGATCATCATGACTCCAGTATTTCTACTATTTTTTAATGTTTCTTAATTGTATGTATGATTTTTTTTGTGTTCTATCGCTGAGCAGCAGTGAACCATCTGATTGGCCTATCAGAGTTCTCTTTGGGAACTAGTTGACTTGATCAGCATTTCTGATCTGGCTATTGTTCACAATTGCACTTAATAAAAAAAAGATCACAATCAATGCAGCATTACCTCTTTTAAAAGGAAGCTCCAGCCCATCAGGCCTAGGAGATTTGACAGTCTTCAGTGTGATTGATATACCTTGTACTTTTCCTTTGATGGTAACGTTTCGTTTTCACTCTCATTGCCACCCATTTTTTTTTACTATCATTGGGATGCTTTTTGCTTTTTCTACCATTAAGAAAGATCTTAAATAGTTATTGAAGTTTCTGATCAAAAGCTTTGCCAAAGGGCTTGGTCTTAAGGAATGCCTTAAAGGAGGAAAGGTGAGCTTGGGAATGAATTTCTAAGTATTGCCATGGTAGCTGAAGGTACAGCTGTCACTTGTGAATGATTATATACTGTATATGAATGACCACAAAACCAGTATTGGAACAGTCCAGGTTATCTCAGCTAGGGGTTTGCAGAACAGTAAGATTAAATCTACAGTAAACAGAATACACTATATATGGGCATCTTTAAACTGAAAGGATTGCAGTTACTGAAATTAGACAGTGGAGTTTAACAAAAGTTCACACCATGAATTTGCACAGACAATAGCTTTAGGATTGTTTGATTCTCATTTCTTTTGGTGCATATTGGAAAAGTGAATGATTGAAATGTCAGTTATGAGATTCCCTTTGAAATAGCACCTGCAACCATTTAACCGTTAGAGCACTGACAACATTGAAATTAATGAAAATACAAAGCACACCATTTTCCACAATCTGTAAAACGGTTTTTATGCCCTATACAGGTATCAGGACTAGTAAGATCTATGGCATTTTAACTTCAGTTTTGATCAAATTTGCAGTCAAGGCAAAAGAGGAATACTTGCTTGCTTGCAGCCCAGTAAGTGCACAGAACTTTATTAAGGCTTTGGGGTTGCCAAAGACTTTGTGTATGCCAAGGTAAATCTGTAGAATGGTCACCTTCATACCTGTGTTATAACAAAAAGAACTCAAAACAATTTGCAAGAAGTCCTATTAAGAAAATGATTGTGAGGAATGTAAGTATTGAGAAAAGTACCTAACTATATAACAATACAGTATAATGTTACGGCCAAGATACTAAATAAAGATAGCAATAAAAGGACAACATTTAAATTATTCACTTCCTCAAACACCATTTTCCTCTTCTACCTTCATCTGCCTTGATTCCTCTAATATACAGAAATCAGATGATCTCAGTTTTGAGTACAATCAGTGCGTGAACCTTCACAGCCATCCAGGGTGAATAATTACAATGATTAACCACTTTTTTGCAGGTTGAGTCAGTGGTAAGGAAGGCAAATGCAATGTTAACATTCACTTTGAGGGGACTAGAATACAAAAGTAAGGATGTAATGCTGAGGCTTTATAAGGCATTGGTCAGACCACACTTGGAGTATTATGAGCATTTTTGGGCCCTTTATCTAAGAAAAGATGTGCTAGCATTGGAGGGGGTCCAAAGGAGATTCACGAGAATGATCCTAGGAATGAAAGGGTTAATATATGAGGAGAAGTTGATGGCTCGAGGACTACTCTCACTCTAGTTTAGAAGAACAAGGAGAGGATCCTATTGAAACCTATCAAATATTGAAAGGCCTAAACAGAATAAATGTGGAAAGGATGTTTCCTATAGGGGGAGGAGTCTAGAACCAGAGGGCACAATCTCGGATTGGAGTAATGTCAATTTAGAACAGAAATTAGGAAAAAAATCTTTAGCCAGAGGGTCAAGCAACATACATCAAAGTTGCTGGTGAACGCAGCAGGCCAGGCAGCATCTATAGGAAGAGGCGCAGTCGACGTTTCAGGCCGAGACCCTTCGTCAGGACTAACTGAAGGAAGAGTGAGTAAGGGATTTAGCCAGAGGGTGTTGAATCTGTGGCATTCATTGCCACAGACAGCTGTGCAGGCCAAATAATTGGGTATATTTAAGGTGGGGGTAATAGTTTCTTGATTAATGAGGACATCAAAGGTTACGGGAAGGAGGCAGGAGGATGGGGTTGAGAGGGGTAATAAATCAGTAATGATGGAATGGCAGAGCAGACTCAATGGGCCAAATGATCTAGTTCTACTCCCATGTCTAATGGTCTTATATTTGAATAAAGACACTTCTCCTTATTCCAGTTATAAATGGCTTATTCTTTATTTTGTTTTAGATGCCTAATTAAAGCAATTCACATACCTTTAATACAAAGCAGAATTGCAAGACTAGGTGAATAGAAAAGCTGGAGGGACAAGTATTGGCTGGGTGATATTATAAAACAGTAGGAGCCAGAGTAATATTGTAGGCATGAGCATACTTAATCTTGTAGAGTCCTGTAGAATTGCAAATTCACTGAACTGTAAGTATAGGAAACGTGGAGATCCATAATCATTATTTCAGCATCTGCCAGGAAATATCAATAAAGCTTTGTGCACTGCAATTATGAATCTGCAGGTAAACAACAAATTATATCTCTAAAATTACTGAGATAGTCAAATCTCTACAGCCACTAGAAAATCCCTAATATATGTTTATGTTGTAACGCCTTTAGGCAATGCAAAGTATAGCCACATATGAACAAGAAAACCGAAACAAACCCCTTTTCAGCCAGCAATTTAGAGAAATTCATTTCGCTTTGAAATACGCATCATTTAAATAATTAAGAAATGTAAAAGTTAATTTGGAGAAATTACCTCAATTTGTACATTCCAGAATGTTCAATTATCACAATTACAGTGCCTATAAAAAGTATTCCCCACCCTTGGAAGTTTTCATTTTTTATTGTTTTACAACATTGAATCACATTGCATTTAATTTGGCTTTTTTGACACTGATCAACAGAAAAAGACTCTTTCATCTCAGAGTGAAAACGGATCTCTACAAAGTGATCTAAATTAATTACAAATATAAAACAGAAAATAATTGATTACATAAATATTCACGCCCTTCAAGTCAGTATTTAGTAAATGCACCTTTAGTTGCAATTACAGTCTTGAGTCTATCAGCTTTGCACATCTGGACACTGAAATTTTCCCCATTTTTCTATACAAAACTGCTCGAACTCTGTCAGATTGCATGGGGATCGTGAGTGAACAGCCCTTTTAAAATCCTGCCACAAATTCTCAATTGGATTGAAGTCTGGACTCTGACTTGGCCATTCCAGGACATTAATTTTGTTGTTTTTAAGCCATTTGTGTGGGTCATTGTCCTGCTGGAAAACAAATCTCCCATGTCGCAGTTCTCTTGCAGACTGCTTCAGGTTTTCCCTGTATTTTGCTGCATTCATTCACGGAAGGAATGGTGTGTTTTTGATTATGTGCAGCGTTTGGATTATGCCAAACATAGCGTTTAGTCTGATGACAAAAAAGCTCAATTTTGGTTTCATCAGACCATAAAACCTTCTTACAGCTGACTTTAGAGTCATGCCTTCTGGCAAATTCCAATTGAGATTTCATGTGAGTTTTTTTCAATGGTGGCTTTCTCTTTGCCACTCTCCCATAAAGCTGTGAATGGTGAAGCATTCAGGCAACAGTTGTTGTACAGTATATGCAGTCTCTCCCATCTCAGCTACTGAAGCTTGAAACTCCTCCAGAGTTGTCACAGGTCTCTTGATAAGTCTTCCTCACTAGTCCCCTTCTTGCATGGTCACTCAGTTTTTTAGGACGGCCTGCTCTAGGCAGATTTACAGCTGTGTCATATTTTTTCCATTTCTTGTTGATTGACTTAACTGTACTCCAAGATATATTCAGTGACTTGGAATTTTTCTTGTATCCATCACCTGACTTGTGCTTTTCAAAAATCTTTTTGTGGAGTTGCTTGGAGTGTTCTTTTGTCTTCACGGTATAGTTTTTGCCAGGATACTAACTCACCAGCTTCCTTCCAGATACAGGTATACTTTTATTACAGTCAATTGAAACACCTTGACTGCACACAGATTCTCCAAAAACAGATCTCCATTTAACTAATTATGTGACTTCTAAAACCAATTGGCTGCACCAGTGATGATTTGGTGTGTCATATTAAAGGGGGTGAATATGTATGCAATCGATTATCTTGTGTTTTATATTTGTGATTAATTTAGATCACTGTAGAGAACTGTTTCACTTTGACATAAAGTAATCTTTTTCTATTGATCAGTGTCAAAAAAGCCAAATTAAATCCACCATGATTCAATGTTGTAAAACAATAAAACATGAAAATGTCCAGGAGGGGGGTGGGGGTGGAGAATACTTTTTATAGGGAGTGAATATTTGGTTCCACTATAGAATCTATATGAAACAATGTAAACGTGTGGTTTTAGGCCAAGTGACTACACATGTCATTTCTGAAAAAAGATTACAAGGAAAATGTTAAGGATGGAACATGGACTTGTATTCAGTCCTCAGTAGCATGGAAAAAAAACAAGGAAAGTTGAACATGTGAGTTACCCATGTAAATTCATACAATCTATTGTCTGATTCATCACTATATTATTGGTAGATACTCTCCAATGGTGATTCCTGAAGAATTTATAATCAAAATGGAAGTGAATCAAGGCTAAATACTTTTCAGCACTATTCTATTTGTTCTTTACCTGAGTTTTTAATCATGCCACAAGAGATTTAAAATTAGGTGTAATATGTCCCTATCAACTCAATGGCTCCCCTTGATCTTTAAAGAATTGAAACTAAGATCAGAATGCTGTAGAGATAGGTACTCACTGCAGATGACTGCAACCCGCTGGCCCATTGATGTAACAGTCTTCAGACTATGGTTGACAGGTTTTCTGAATTATCCTGGTCCTTAGGTCTCATCACAAAGCTCAATAAGAGAGTGCCCTTGTTCCAACTTAGAAAGATCTAGGATATAATTTAAGTTTTAAGCAGACACTTTAATGTGGTATTGCGGATGACTCTCACTGTTGAAGATGTGGTGTTTTAGACAGGATGATAGACCAAATATAGTTGCAGTGGACAGAATTTGGGGTAATATACTAGCATGCATTGAGAGTTGGTTAATAGACAGAAAATTAAGAATAGGAATAAATCGGTCCTTCTCAGGTTGTTAGTCTATGACCAATGCATGTGCTACAAATATTCATAATTTACATTAACTTTTGGCTGAGGGGATTAAGTGGAATTTTTTCCACATTTGATAATGACACAAAACTTTGTGGAACATGAGTAAAGGTGAAAAGGCAAAAGCTTCAAGGCTTCAGAAACAAGATAAGTGAGTATTTATTTTTACTTGTTCAATGTATGTGGCCTTTGCAAGCTGAACCAGCATTTATGAAATTGCCCATCCCTAATTGCCCTTGAGAATGTGATGCTACTTCCATCATACTTTACAGTAGGGATGGTGTTACCCGGCTGATGGGCAATATTAGATTTACGCCACTTATACCACTTTAAAAAAGCACTTTCTTACTCGTAAAGACTTTGCAAAGCATCATTTAAAAGATACAGTAAAGATGTGGAAGAAGGTCTTGTGGTCAGATGAGACTAAAGTGGAAAATCTCGGCCTCAACACTAAGCAGTATGAGTTGCAAAAATCTATTACTGCACTTCAGCCAGGTTACACCATTCCTTCTGTAAAGTACAGCGGAGGTAGCATCATCTGTGGGGATGCTTTTCAGCAGCAGGGACTGGAAATCTGGTCAGGAATGATAGAAAGATGAATGCTGCTAAATACAGAGATCCTAGATAAAAATCTGCTGGCCTCCACCAGAAAGCATAAGCTGGGGAGGAAGTTCATCTTTCAGCAGGACAACGACCCAAATCACACTGCCAGAGCAACCATGGATTGGCTTCAAATGAAGAAAGTTGATGTCCTTGAGTGAGCCAGCTGGAGTCCCCACCACTGCTCCCCAGCTAACCTGGCACAGCTTGAGCAATTCTGCAAGGAGGAATCGGTAAGTCTTGCTCCGTCATGTTGTGCAAAGCTAAAAGAGATTTATTCAAGAAGACTACTGCCTGTAATAGCTGCAAGAGGTGGTTCAACTAAATATTGAACAAAGGGAGATGAATACTCTTGAACAGCTGACATCTCAGGTTTTGAATTTTTGTTTCTCATGCTTTATAATTTTCTGTTCTTTTGGGCTCAATGTAAAAAAAGGAACATGTAATTCACAAATACAAATTCTCAGTTAACTTGATTGAAATCCCTGGTTGCAATCAATACTCATTTATGTGAACAAAGGGTTGGGGTTGAATCCTTTTCAAGGCACTGTACTACCCATGACATTCAATTGCCTGACACCTGTGTGGTGAAAGTTTTACTTCCCACCTATCAGTTCAGGCCTGGAAATTGTCCAGGTCTTGCTATATTTGGATGTGGACTGCTTCATTGTCTGAGCAGTGGTGATGAACTTTATGCAATCATCAGTGAACAGGGCTTGATTTCCACTGCTACCTGTAAGGAGTTTGTACATTCTCCTTGTGACAGTGTGGGATTCTTCTGGGTGCTCCGATTTCCTCCCTATTCCAGACATATGCAGTTAGGGTTGGTGAATGTGGGCATGTTATGTTGGTGCTGGATGCATGGCAACACTTGAGGGCTGTCCCCCGCACAATCTTTGGACTGTGTTGGTCGTTGACACAAATGGTGGATTTCACTGAATGATTCAATATACTGTACCTGTGACAGATAAAGTTAATCTCCAAACTTTTGACCTTATAACTGAAGGAAGCTTTTTGATGAAGTAGCTAATGGTAGCCTGGGTAGCCCAGGACAGTGTCCTGTGAAAACTCCTGTAGTGATGTCCTGTGGTTGAGATGATTTACCTCAAACCATCACAACTACAGTTGAAGTCAGAAGTTTACATATACCTTAGCCAAATACATTTAAACTCAGTTTTTCACAATTTCTGACATTTAATCCTAGAAAACATTCCCTGTCTTAGGTCAGTAAGGATCACTACTTTATTTTAAGAATGTGAAATGTCAGATTAATAGAGAGAATGATTTATTTCAGCTTTTATTTCTTTCACCACTTTCCCAGTGGGTCGGAAGTTTACATACGCTTTGTTAGTATTTTGTAGCATTGCCTTCAAATTGTTTAACTTGGGTAAAATGTTTTGGGTGGCCTTCCACAAGCTTCTCACAGTAAGCTGCTTGAATTTTGTTTTCATTCCTCCAGACAGAACTGGTGTAAATGAGTCAGGTTTGTAGACCTCCTTGCTCACACATGCTTTTTCAGTTCTGCCCACAAATTTTCTATCGGATTAGGGTCAGGGCTTTGTGATGGCCACTCCAATACCTTGACTTTGTTGTCCTTAAGTAATTTTGCCACAACTTTGGAGGTATGCTTGGGGTCATTGTCCATTTGGAAGACCCATTTGCGACCGAGCTTTAACTTCTTGGCTGATGTCTTGAGATATTGCTTCAATCTATCCACATAATTTTCCTTCCTCATGATGCCATCTATTTTGTGAAGTGTATCAGTCCCTCCTGCAGCAAAGCACCCCCACAACATGATGCTGCCACCCCCATGCTTCACGGATGGGATGGTGTTCTTCAGCTTGCAAGCCTCACCCTTTTCCCTCCAAACATAACGATGATCATTATGGCCAAACAGTTCAATTTTTGTTTCATCAGACCAGAGGACATTTCTCCAAAAAGTAAGATCTTTGTCCCCATGTGCACTTGCAAACTGTAGTCTGGCTTTTTTACGGCGGTTTTGGAGCAGTGGCTTCTTTCTTGCTGAGCAGCCTTTCAGGTTATGTCGATATAGGACTCGTTTTACTGTGGGTATAGATACTTGTCTACCTGTTTCCTCCAGCATCTTCACAAGGTCCTTTGCTGTTGTTCTGGGATTGATTTGCACTTTTCGAGCCAAAGTACGTTCATCTCTAGGAGACAGAATGCATCTCCTTCCTGAGCGGTATGATGGCTGCGTGGTCCCATGGTGTTTATACTTGCGTACTATTGTTTGTGCAGATGAAGGTGGTACCTTCAGGTGTTTGGAGATTGCTCCCAAGGATGAACCAGACTTGACATCATTTTCTGGCCTCAATCCGATAGAAAATTTGTGGGCAGAACTGAAAAAGCGTGTGCGAGCAAGGAGGCCTACAAACCTGACTCAGTTACATCAGTTCTGTCTGGAGCAATGGAACAAAATTCCAGCAACTTACTGTGAGAAGCTTGTGAAAGGCTACCCAAAATGTTTGACCCAAGTTAAACAATTTAAAGGCAATGCTACCAAATACTAACAAAGTGTATGTAAATTTCTGACCCACTGGGAAAGTGATGAAAGAAATAAAAGCTGAAATAAATCATTCTCTCTACTATTATACTGACATTTCACATTCTTAAAATAAAGTAGTGATCCTAACCTACCTAAGACAGGGAATGTTTTCCAGGATTAAATGTCAGGAATTGTGAAAAACTGAGTTTAAATGTATTTGGCTAAGGTGTATGTAAACTTCTGACTTTAACTGTATCTACTTTTGTGCTAGGTATGAATCCAGCCCATGCAGGGATTTCTCCCTGCAGTCCATTGACTCCATTTTAGTCAGGGCTCCTTGATGCCATATTCAGTTAAAATGCAGCCTTGATATCAAGGACAGTTACTCTTCACTTCTGGAGTTCAACTCTTTTATTTATGTTTAGACCAAGGCTGCAAAGAGGTCAGAAGCTGAATAACCTTGGCTAAATCCTAACTAAGCTCTGTGAGCATTCAAAAAATATCTTATCATCCTTACTTATTTGCAATCTATCGTGAAAGATAGTTTTCAGGACATAAGCTCTCTGAACTTGATAATTATTACAAGCTTTCAGAAATGCTAAAGCTCAGACCCAAGTTACTGTTGTGTTGAGCTTCCAGAATGTTTATATGTGACAGAATGTGCCTAAATTGCCATTATGGAATTATATTTGTTAGGTTTGATTCAGTATGCCATTGAATGTATTGTTTTAAGTTATGTACTATGTTTTTTTTGTTGACAATTTTTACAATAAGCCTCAGTTAATAGTTTAGTGTCAGCTGACTTGATTCAAATCAATTGGTCTGATAATTATCTTAGTTCAAAAATACCTGATAATGTGATATTATCTTTTAATACAGCCAGCCTATAGAGCAGTTGAAGGATCTGGTATTCAGTTTTCATTCTGCGGTCCCATATATTTTATACATAAGCAAAAGCTAGTTATAGGAAACTTATTGATCTTTACAGTAAGCAATGGTAGTGTTAAGAAGAAATCCATACTCTAAAATTGTCCAGCCAACCTTTATAATCCAATAAGGAATATGTTACAAGCTTATCTTACATTTAAACCGGCTGGTGCTCAGATGTTGCGATCTTGTCTATTTCTTGCTCCCCCAACCTGGAACATCTAATGATTACAGGCCAAACGATCTACTTGCTGGGAGAGTTCTCCACTGTGATCCTGACCACAATTTTCATACTGCCAAAGGCAGACGTTAAGCAAGCACTTGACGTATTGACTGCCATGATTAGCAAACAAGAAACACCTACCCAACCTCCATCACTTTTAACATCCTTGCCAGTGACTTCAATCAGGTTAGTTTCAAGAAATTTCTGCCCAATTATCATCTGTATATCACCTGCCGCAACAGGGATCCCAACACACTCGACCAATGCTACACCACCATCTGGAATGCCTACCGTTCTATCCCTAGACTGCACTTCAGGAAATTTGATCATCTGGCTGTCCTCTTCCTACCTGCATATGACAGGGGCTAAAGAGTGAGGCGGTTGTGGAAAGCAGGGGAGCGGCTATGGGTTTGCTTTGAGTCTGTGGCCTAGGCCATCTTCAAGGACTCAGCAGAGGACCTGAATGATAAACACCACAGATGTCAAACTTCATAAAATCATTTGTGGACAAAGGTGTCCCCACAAAATCCTTCAGAGTCTTCCCTAACCAGAAGCCCTGGATGAACCAAAAGATCGCAATCTGCTGAGGGACATATTGGTGGTGTTCAGGTCTGGTGACCAGGTAAAGTACAAAAGGTCCAGGTGTGACTTCTGGAAAGCCAGCTCATAATGGAGGTACCAATTCTGGACCAAACTTTAATCACCTGTGGAGAGCTTGAAAGCTGTCAACTCCTACAAAGTAAAACCAAATGACATACACTCAGTAGCCACTTTATTTAGTACAGGAGTGGAACACAGTGTGTTCTGCCTCTATAGCCCATCCACTTCAAGGCTTGATGTGCTGTGTATGAACCAGTCCAGACATTCTCCTCTTACAGAGGAGATTTACCAGGATGCTGCCTGGTGTAGAAAATATGCATTATGATCAGAGATTAAGGGAGCTAGGGCTTTACTCTTTGGAGAGAAGGAGGATGAGAGGAGACATGATAGAGGTGTACAAGATAATAAGAGGAATAGTTAGAGTGGATAGCCAGCGCCTCTTCCCCAGGGCACCACTGCTCAATACAAGAGGACATGGCTTTAAGGTAGGGGGTGGGAAGTTCAAGGGGGATATTAGAGGAAGGTTTTTCACTCAGAGAGTGGTTGGTGCGTGCAATGTACTGCCTGAGTCAGTGGTGGAGGCAGATACACTAGTGAAGTTTAAGAGACTACTAGACAGGTATATGGAGGAGTGTAAGGTGGGGACTTATATGGGAGGCAGGGTTTGAGGGTCAGCACAACATTGGGGGTCGAAGGGCCTGTATTGTGCTGTACTATTCTATGTTCTATGTTCTATGTAACTACTGCTCACTGGATGTTTTTTTGTTTTTTTCCACCATTCTCTGAAAACTAAAGACTGGTGTGTGTGAAAATCCAAAGAGATCAGCAGTTACTGAGATACTCCAACCACCCCATCTGGCACCAACAATTATTCCATGCTCAAAGTCACTTAGATCACATTTTCTCCCATTCTGATATTTGTTCTAAACAATAACTAAACCTCTTGACCATGTCTGCATGCTTTTATGCATTCATTTTGTACCACATAACTGGCTGATTAGACATTTGCATTAACGAGCACGTGCTCATTGTACCTAATAAAGTGGCCACTGATTGTATGTGACAACAAGGTTTTGCTTCCAGATGAGCTCAATGCCTTTCATGCTTGTATTGACCATAAAAACATGGAGGTGCCTTCACGAACTACCACAGCCCTCAAAAAGCCTGTGATTTCAGTCTCTGAGGCTGATGTGACAACATCCTTCTGGAAGGTGAATCTATGAATCCATCTGACCTAGACTGTTTTCCTGGCCGAGTGCTGAAGACCTGAGCTAATCAACTGGTGGGGTGTTTACTGACACCTTTAACCTTTCACTTTGGCACACTATGGTATCCACCTGCTTCAAGCAGGTTTCAATCATACTGGTGCCCAAGAAGAATGAGGTAACTTGCCTCAATGACTATCATCCAGTAGCACTTACATCCACTCTGATGAAGCGCTTTGAGAAGTTGGTTATGAAAAATATCAACTCTTGCCTGAGGAGTGATTTGATTTTGCTCCTATTTGGCTAATGACACAATAGGTCTACAGCAGATGCCATTGGCTCTTCACTCAGCACTGAAACATCTGGACAGTGAAAATGCATGCATCAGAATGCTCTTTAATGACTATAGTTCTGCGTTCACCATTCCCTCAAAACTGATCAATAAGTTCTAAGACCTAGCCCTGGACACCTCCTTGTACAACTGGATCCCGATTTCCTCACTTGCAGACCCCAGTCAGTTTGAATTGGCAACAACAGCTCCTCCACAATCACCATCAGCACAGGTGTAGCACAAGATTGTATACTTAGCTTCCCGCTCTACTTACTTTATACTTTTGACTGTGAGGCCAAGTATAGCTCCAATGCCATATTCAAGTTTGCTGACGATATGCTGTTGTTGGCCAAATCAAAGCTGGTGATGAATCAGCATATATGTGGGAGATTAGAAATCTGGTAAAATGGTGCCACAACAACAAACTCTCACTCAACATCATCAAAACCAAAGAGCTGGTTATTGACTTCAGGAGGTGGAAACCAGAGGTCCATGAGCCAGCCCTCATTGGGGGAATCGCAGGTGGAGAGGATCAATAACTTTAAATTCCTTTGTGTTATCATTTCAGAGTATCTGTCTTGGGTCCAGCACATAAGTGCCATTAAGCAAAAAGCACGACAGCACCTCTACTTCTTTAGAAGTTTGTGCAGATTCCGTATGTCATCTAAAATGTTGACAAACATCACTAGATACACAGCGGAGGAGTATCCTGACTGGTTGCATCAGGCCTGGTATGGAAACACCAATGCTCATGAACAGAAAAGCCTACAGAAGGTAGTGGAATCAGGCCAGTCTATCACAGAAAAAGCCCTCCCCACCCTTGAGCACATCTAGAAGGAGCGAAGCCACTAGAAAGTAGCATTCATCATTGGAGATTGCCACGATCCAGGCCATGCTCTCTTCTTTCTGCTGCCATCAGGATGAAGGTACAGGAACTTTCAGTCCCACACCACCAGGATCAAGAACCAGTGTAGATAACTTCGCTCACCTCAACAATGAACTGATTCCACATCCACTGGACTCACTTTCAGGAACTCTGCGACTCGTATTCTCAAATTATATATATTACTTATTTAATTATCATTAATTTTTTTTGTATTTACATAGCTTGTCTTCTTTTACACATTGATTGTAATTCTACCTTAGTTTGTGTGTAGTTTTCATTCTTTCTATTGTGTTTCTTTGTATCTACCTTAAATGCCCGTAAGAAAATGAATCTTAGGGTATATATGGTAACATATATGTACTTGATAATAAAAATAATGGAGGGCTTGGAAGCACTCAATTCCTGGATGATGCAGGTGTACTTAAGAATCACAAGATTGCCCCCACTGAAATTTTGACTGAAATTTGGCTGAGTAATAATTAGCTTAGGTACAGTGAAAGATATATTGGATATTAGAAGAGTAGGCAGACGATGGTAGTCAATGTTTAATACTCGTTTACTGGCAGCACAGTCATTTTGAACTTTCCAATCTTGCTGAAGCGAAGATAAGGATATTTACCATGAAATTTTCAGAGAACTCTAAGAAATTGGAAACTTTGCTGTGTGAATTAAATGAAATACTTTTGAGAATACTGTACAATACAGATATGGCTTTGGCTGTAAATGCACTTTATCGGTTCTGGTTCATTCTGGTAAAGCGAACACCAATTTGAGTGTACCAATCTTTCTTTGTAATGTGTGGGATGTTTGGACGCTGTGGATAATATTAGGATTTCCAGCAGATTGGCACATTTATGGCTACACAGTCTGATTTTACAACATTGCTGTTTTGGAACATTGGCTCTCTGAGGTTCAGTCAAAAACTCCCACAGGTAAATATGCGTTTAGCAGGGCAAGTTAAAGGGATCATGAACTGCTGTACTGGTTGCTGATTTTAGTGCTGATTGCTCTGGCAACACGTACATAATGCTCTCTGGTGTCTTTAAAGCTACTAAATCTACAAGGAATGGACTGCTAGGAGCTGTGTTTAAAACAGAAATAGTTGGACCTCTCAGCAGATTATGCAGAATCTGTAGGAAGAGAAATAAAGTTAATGTTTCAGGTTGAAGACTGTCAGAAATAGGAAGGGGAAAATGTTAGTTTTGAGTTGCAGTGTGTGAGGGAAAGAAGGACTGGACTAAGGGTGGAATGGCTGGACTATGGTGATAAACTGCTGAAGCTATCTAGTTGATAAATCAATGAGGAAAATTAAAGAAAAAAAACAAATAAAGGAACGTATAAAAGCTACAAAATGCAGTTGAGACATGTAGAAAATGCCCAGCAGATTAGCAATGTCAGTGTAGAGAGAGAAACTAATTTAAGTAACCTACAGCAAAATTGGCCATTTCAGGTACAAACAGAGGAAGGGAGTCGCCTAAAATAGCTGTATTTGATATATAATCCAGAAACCTGAACAAGTTAGGATGGAAGACATTCCTTAAACTTACATTGGGCCTCGTTAACACTGTGAAAGGGACCAAGAACAGAAAGATCAGAGTGGAAGAGGGATGGAGAGTTAAAGTATCAGACAACTGGAAGTTTAGGGTCATCCTTGGAGACTGAGTGCTCTACAAAGTGATCATTCAATTAGAGTTTGATGTACTTTGCTCTGACTTCACAGATTCCGTAGGAACCTTTGGTTTTCAGTAATGAAGACATTAGTGAATATGTCCTGGAGTACAGAATAACTGGGGGAATAAACAGAGGGTTCAAGGAGCATACCAAGTTGATGTAAGAAATGGAGGAAAGCAGTGGCTCAGCAGGAGGCTCTAGGAATTAAGGTATAATTTTCTTACATGAACCTGAGTAAGGAAGGATTTGTGAAGCATTTGTGCTTTTACAAAGGCATCCTCACTGAAATCCATAACATGCCAATCAGCCACAATCATTGTACAATAGATCAGGAAAAGGATTACTTTGGCAGGAGTTCTCAATGCCACTAGCACCAGGAATTAGAAACTTTCGAGACTTTATCTAATCATACATGGTGTTAAAGAGTTAAATGGCAAAAATTTTAAGGCATCCTGCAAGGTGATGCAGAAATCTGAAACACTGAGTAATGAATGCACATCTTGCCAATCTGGCTCATAAGTTGGTACTAAACATATTCTACCATACACTGTGTTTTTCCTTTGAATGGCAAATCCCCAGAACACTTTGATAAGACTGTTAAAGGTGATGGGAAAGCAAAGTATAATGAAGTATATGATTTAAAATTACATCTTCAAGAAGCGATGTACTATTTTAATCTCTAACATGCAATAGGGTATTTCAATAATTAACTGAATTCTAAATAATGAAGTTTACCCTAACCTGTATTTTTAGAAGCACTGTTATGAATCTTGGTAGTAAAATCCCATGATTGAAATCTGCCAGAATTGCAGAAACAAGAAACTATATGGTTATGTCACTGCAGCCAACTCTGTTACTGTGCCATGGAACAAAATGATTTATGGCATTATTACTTTGTGATTTGCTTTTTACTTTAAATAATTTTGCGATAAGATTCTCCTGCATCAGGAAGAAGGCACAGGAGCCTCAGGACTTACACCACCAGATTCAGGAACAATTATTACCCCCTCAACCATCAGGCTCTTGAACTAAAGGGGATAATTTCACTCAACTTCACAGTCTCCAACACTGACTGTTCCCACAGACTATGGACTCACTTTCAAAGACTCTCGATTTGTATTGTTTATCTATCCATCTGCCTATTGTCTTTTGCATTCTGGTTGTCCGCCCTTTTGGATGCAGTCTTTCATTGATTCTATTATGGTTATTGGATTTATTGAGTAGGTCTGTGAGAAAACGAATCTCAGGGTTGTACATAGTGACATATATGTTCTTCGATTTTCAATTTACTTTACCTTATCTTGGCAAATTTGATTTTGCTCAGACTTACGTATTTGAGTATTATCCACAACATACCAATCAAGGAAATCAAATATAAAACAAGGAGATGCATGGGATTTTGAATTGATTACATCTTCAGTAGCTCTCATTTAAATGAAAATTTATCTAATGCAAGCTAATAAAAGTAAACTGTTCACTATTTCATATCAAAATCTGAATTAACTGAAGCCATGCGTTTGCAAAAAGCAAATCTGGCTGTCTTCCAGATTATTCTTCCTCCCTAGCTCATCTGTGAAAACAGGTTGAGTGAACTCGGCCTTTTTTCCTTGGAGCAATGGAGGATGAGAGGTGACCTGATAGAGGTTTATAAGATGATAAGAGGCATTGATCGTGTGGATAGTCAGAGGCTTTTTCCCAGGGCTGAAATGGTTGCTACAAGAGGACACAGGTGCTGGGGAGTAGGTAGAGAGGAGATGTCAGGGGTAAGTTTTTTACTCAGAGAGTGGTGAGTGTGTGGAATGGGCTGCCGGCAATGGTGGTGGAGGCAGACACGATAGGGTTTTTTAAGAGACTTTTGGATAGGTACATGAAGCTTAGTAAAATAGAGGGCTATGGGTAAGCCTAGTAACTTCAAAGGTAGGGACATGTTCGGCACAACTTTGTGGGCCGAAGGGCCAGTACTGTGCTGTAGGTTTGTTATGTTTCTATCTGCTGTTTTGACATGGAACAGGTTTGCATGGATACTAATTCATCATTAATAAATCAAGTATCCTATTTAACATGCTGAGTGGTACAGATATGAGTCAAGCAACCACACCTCTCAATAACATTTGGTTGTTTTGCATACACATAAAACTAATCTTTTGGGAATCTACACCCACAGAACAGGAACAAATGCTGCATTATTGAAAACTAATTCAAGATTGCAGAAAGAACTAATGGATGGAACTTAATTCGTTCTCAATATAATTATCTCCACTTTCAGCTTCCATAGCAACCTCAAGTAGTTCACTTCACCTGCAAGAAAACTTACCCAATCTCTACTAGAACATTTTTCTACCTATCATGAGAAACCAAATATTTAAGGCCTGACTGTAATTCGTAATGATAGATAGGGAGATAGCAACCAAGGCAATAGGCAGAAATTTCTTTGTCTCCGTGAAGCCCAGAAAATGCTAATTCCAAAGCCACACCTGAAAAACCTCAGTCAAAATTCTACCTGAACTCAAAGCAGTGAAAGGTTACTGTCAGTTGGAAGGCAATTTCATACAGCAAGAGGTCATATAAGATGATCTTTAAGTCATTCAGGGACTGGATTTATTCAGTATGTGGTATTGAATGAGGTGCCAAATTACAAAATCAGAAAACCCCACTCTGAGGTCACAATGTACACTTAACCCAAACTGTGCAACTTCTGCACAAAATTCGTTCAGCCTGTTCATGATCATAACTTAAATATGCAAGTAATGCTGGCCACATTTTACTACATTAGCACTTTAAATGGGCCCAATTTTGTGAGATGTGGTATGACATCAATTAGGTCAGATTATAGTCTTCTTATACCGCATAAAGTTGAGGCATACTGTGACGGGAACAGATGTGAAAGTCACTCCAAAGTTCTTTGCAATTTGTTGGAAGTCATAATGGGGTCCTCTCTGAAATGACAGGACGTGTGTTTTCATCAATACTATTCCTCATATATCCTTGCTGCCAGCTGTCTGCCAGTCAGCCCAAACCACAAACAGTTATACTGAGAGGCTGCAGTGCTAATCTCTATCTTCAAGACTCATAGCTCCACAGGATTATGTTGCAAGGATCATGTTGCACCTGCATTTTCCTCCATTCAAAGTCTGTAGTCATCCATCAGCCATTTTGCAACCACTGGGAAAGAGCCAAGACAGGCAAAGACACATGAAAGTAAAGCACTGCCTAAGAATAATTAGTTAACATTTGAATTGTTGTTGTCAAGGTAATAAATATAATCTAGATTATTGATGCTGGCTTTTGTTGAGTCATTGTGTCAAGAAGACACGGAAATGATCATCAACTGAGATAAGGTAGGATGGGAACTGTGAAATGCTTGAAGTGCAAATGTGATCACATACACAAGGTTACAAAGCTATTAGATTTATTTATGGATTTATGAAGGATCAATTTCAAAATGTCTCCCATAATGTCATTGACTCTTTGAAGGTATGCATCTTCAATGTGCAAATCTATCTTTCACTTCAACAAATAGCCCATCACTTTCTGCCCACTGCAAAGTAGCCCTGTGGCCATCCACCTCAACAACAGGTATACTGTACTACTTTGGATACTGTTGGGACTGATGACCTAGTAGACGAAAGTCTTAGTGCTTAAATCTCTGGCACCGAGTCTGGCTCCGTGGGTCAGAAGGGAAGCAGAGAGAAGAGGTAAGCTGTAGTGATAGGGGGTTCGTTAGTTAGGGGAACAGAAAGGAGGTTCTGTGGATGAGAACGAGATTCCCAGATGGTATGTTGCTTCCTGTGAGTCATGGTCTGGAACATCTCAAGTCCTCAGCATTCTTAAGTAGGAGGGTGAGCAGTCAGAGGTCGTGGTCCACATTGGTACTACCTCACTACATTTTTATTTCTATTTTTGCACTACTTATTTAATTTAACTATTTTATTTATATACATATATAACATACATACTGTAATTCACTGTTTTTTCCTGCTGCTGCTGCTGCAAAGTCCTCAAACTTCACAACATATGCTGGTGATATTAAAGCTTATTCTGATTCTGAATGACTTTTACACAAAAATTAGTTAATTTGGGGGGAATTGTTAGAAACCATTTTGTGAAACAAACTTTGGATCTCAATGTCTGTGAAGTGCATTTTGTGTATTTTATACAGTGTAAAGAGTCACAGAAAACTGCAGTACAGAAACAGACCCTTCGGCCCATCCAGTTCATGCTGAATCATTTAAACTGCCCTATCCCATTGACCTGCACCCAGACCATAACCCTCCATACCCCTCCCATCCATATACCTAACCAAACTTCTCTTAAACGTTGAAATCAATATTGCATCCAAAACGTGTGCTGGCAGCTCATTCCACACTCTCACCACTTTCTGAGTGCAGAATTTTCCCCTCATGTTCCCCTTAAAAATTTCAATAGACAGTAGACAATAGGTGCAGAAGTAGACCATTCGGCCCTTCGAGCCTGCACTGCCATTCTGAGATCATGGCTGATCATCTACTATCAATACCCGGTTCCTGCCTTGTCCCCATAACCCTTGATTCCCCTATCCATAAGATACCTATCTAGCTCCTTCTTGAAAGCATTCAGAGAGTTGGCCTCCACTGCCTTCTGAGACAGCGCGTTCCACACTTCCACAACTCTCTGGGAGAAGAAGTTCCTCCTCAACTCTGTACTAAATGACTTACCCCTTATTCTTAAACCATGCCCTCTGGAACTGGACTCTCCCAGCATCTGGAACATATTTCCTGCCTCTATCTTGTCCAATCCCTTAATAATCTTATATGTCTCAATCAGATCCCCCCTGAATCTCCTTAATTCCAGCGTGTACAAGCCCAGTCTCTCTAACCTCTCTGCGTAAGACAGTCCGGACATTCCAGAAATTAACCTAGTGAACCTACGCTGCACCTCCTCCACAGCCAGGATGTCCTTCCTTAACCCTGGAGACCAAAACTGCACATAATACTCCAGGTGTGGTCTCACCAGGGCCCTGTACAAATGCAAAAGGATTTCCTTGCTCTTGTACTCAGTTCCCTTTGTAATAAAGGCTAACATTCCATTAGCCTTCTTCACTGCCTGCTGCACTTGCTCATTCACCTTCAGAGACTGATGAACAAGTACTCCTAGATCTCTTTGTATTTCTCCGTTACCTAACTCCACACCATTCAGATAATAATCTGCCTTCCTGTTCTTGCTCCCAAAGTGAATAACCTCACACTTATTCACATTAAACGCCATTTGCCAAGTTTCTGCCCACTCACCCAGCCTATCCAAGTCACCTTGAATTCTCCTAACATCCTCATCACATGTCACACTGCCACCCAGCTTAGTATCATCAGCAAACTTGCTGATGTTATTCACAATACCTTCCTCTAAATCATTGATGTAAATCATAAACAGCTGTGGTCCCAATACCAAGCCCTGTGGCACCCCAATAGTCACCACCTGCCATTCCGAGAAACACCCAGTCACTGCTACCCTTTGCTTTCTATCTGCCAACCAGTTTTCTATCCATTTCACCTTTCACCCTTCACCCATGGCCTCTAGTTGTAGTTTCACCCAACCTCAGTAGAAAAAGCCTGCTTGCATTTACACCATCTATACTGCTCATAATTTTGTATACCTCTACCAAATCTTCCCTCAGTCTTCTATGTTCTAGGGAATTAAGTTCTAACCTGTTCAATCTTTCTTTATAATTCAGGTCCTCCAGACCTGGCAACATCTTTGTAAATTTTCTCCATACTACTTCAATCATAATTACATCTTTCCTGTAGGTAGGTGGCCAAAACTGCACACAATACTCTAAATTAGACCTCGTCAATGTCTTGTACAACTTCAATATAACATCCCAACTCCTGTACTCAGTACTTCAATCCACAAAGACCAATATGCCAAAAGCTTTCTTAACAATTCTGTCTATCTGTGACCCCACTTTCAATGAATTATGGATCTCTATTCCCAGACCTCTGTTCTACCACTGTCCTCAGTGTTCTACCGCTCACTGTGTAAGAATTATCCTGGTTGGTCCTACCAAAGTGCAACACCTCACACTTGTCTGCCTTTAAATTCCATTTGCCATTTTTCCTGCTGCAAGCTTTGATAGTCTTTCTCGTTGTCCACTCAGTCTTGGTGTCATCTGCAAATTTGCTGATCATTATCATTCAGATGGTTGATATACATCAAGAACAACAACGAACCCAGCACCAACTCCACTAGTCACTGACCTCCAGTCAGAGAGGTAACTATGTACCACCACTCTCTGGCTTCATCCACAAAGCCAATGTCTGATACAATTTACGACTTTATCTTGAATGCCAAATGACCAAATCTTCTTGACCAACCTCCCATGTGCATCCTTGTCAATTGCCTTGCCAAAGTCTATGGATAACATCCAGTGCCTTACTTTCAAGGTAACACCCTTGAAAAACTCTAAGATTGGTTAGACATGACCTACAATGCACAAAGCCCTGTTGACTATCCCTATTCAATCCCTGTCTATCGAAATACTCATATATCGAGTCTCTTAGAATACTTTCCCATAACTTTTCAACTACTGATGTCAGGCTCCCTGGCCTATCATTTTGTAGTTTATTCTTAGTGGCTTTATTAAACAGTGGAACAACATTAGCTATCTTCCAATTCTCTGGTATCTCATCTGTCGCTAAGAATGATATAAATATCTCTGCCATGGTCCCTACAAATTCTGCATTTGCCTCCCACGGGGTCCGAGGGAAAATGTGTCAGGCCATGGCGATTTGTCAACCCTGACTTGCCTCACTTCTATAGACTCTGTGTCCGTCTCTTCAGTAAATACAGACTTACAAAATCCATTTAAGATCTCCCACATCCCTTTTGGCTCCATGCATAGATTACCATTCTGATCTTCCAGAGGAGCAATTTTGTTCCGTGCAATCCTTTTGCTTTTAATATGTCTGTAGAAGTTCTTAAGATTCTCCTTCACCTCGCGTGCTATGGAAACCTCATGCTTTCTTTTGGCCCTCCTGATTTCATTCTTGAGTTCTCTTGCATTTCTTATAATCCTCAAGGACCTCATTTGTTCCTACCTGCCTATACCTGCTGTGTACGTCCTTTTTTTTCTTAACCAGGGCCTCAATATCTCTTCAACACCAAGGTTCCCTAAATCTGTTATCCCTGCCTTTTGTTCTGACAAGCATACACAAGCTTTGTGCTCTCAAAACTTCACTTTTGAAGGTCTCCCACTTACCAAGTACACTTTGCTCGAAAACTACCTGTCCCAGTCCACACTTGCAGATCCTTTCTGATACCACCAAAAGTGGTCTTTCTCCAATTTAGAATCTCAACCCAAGGACCAAACCTATCCTTTTCCATAATGGAATTAATGCTCACTGAATGCAAAGTGTCCCCCTACACAAATTTCTGTCACCTGCTCTATCTCATTCCCTAATAGGAGATCAAGTCTTGTGCACTCTCTCCTTGGGATTTCTATGTACTGATTACGGAAACTTTCCTGAACACATTTGACAAATTCTATCCCATCTAGTCCTTTACAGTATGGGAGACCCAGTCAACATGTGGAAACTTAAAATCACCTTCTATAACAACCTACACACATAAAAATTGCTGGTGAACGCAGCAGGCCAGGCAGCATCTCTAGGAAGAGGTACAGTCAACATTTCGGGCTGAGATCCTTCCTCAGGACTAACTGAAAGAAGAGCTAGTAAGAGATTAGAAAGTGGGAGGGGGAGGGGAGATCCAAAATGATAGGAGAAGACAGGAGGGGGAGGGATGGAGCCAAGAGCTGGACCAGTGATTGGCAAAGGGGATATGAGAGGATCATGGGACAGGAGGCCTAGGGAGAAAGAAAAGGGGGAGGGAGGGGTATAGTGAGGGGGACAGAGGGAGAAAAAGGAGAGAGAGAGAAAGAATGTGTGTATATAAATAAATAACGGATGGGGTATGAGGGGGAGGTGGGGCATTAGCGGAAGTTTGAGAAGTCAGTGTTCATGCCATCAGGTTGGAGGCTACCCAGATGGAAAATAAGGTGGTGTTCCTCCAACCTGAGTGTGGCTTCATCTTTACAGTAGAGGAGGCCGTGGATAGACATATCAGAATGGGAATGGGATGTGGAATTAAAATGTGTGGCCACTGGGAGATCCTGCTTTCTCTGGCGGACAGGGCATAGGTGTTCAGCGAAACGATCTCCCAGTCTGCGTCGGGTCTCGCCAATATATAGAAGCCCACATCGGGAGCACCGGATGCAGTATATCACCCCAGCCAACACACAGGTGAAACGTCGCCTCACCTGGAAGGACTGTCTGGGGCCCTGAATGGTAGTGAGGGAGGAAATGTAAGGGCATGTGTAGCACTTGTTCCGCTTACAAGGATAAGAGCCAGGAGGGAGAATGGTGGGGAGGGATGGGGGGGAAAAATGGACAAGCAAGTCGCATAGGGAGTGATCCCTGCGGAAAGCGGTGGGGGGGGGGGAAGGAAAGATGTGCTTAGTGGTGGGATCCCGTTGGAGGTGGCGGAAGTTACGGAGAATTATATGTTGGACCCGGAGGCTGGTGGCGTGGTATATGTTGGACCCGGAGTCTGGTGGGGTGGTACCACCCCACCAGCCCTCTACTACCACTCTGCTCCGGCTAGAGGAATTAGTCCTTACTCTTAATAATTTCTCCCTTGGCCCCTCGCACTTCCTCCAAACTAAAGATGTAGCCATGGGCACCCGTATGGGTCCTAGCTATGCCTGCCTTTTTGTTTGCTTTGTGGAACAATCTATGTCCCAAACCTATTCTGGTATCTGTCCCCCACTTTTCCTTCACTACATCGACGACTGAATTGGTGCTGCTTCCTGCACGCATGCTGAGCTCGTTGACTTCATTAACTTTGCCTCCAACTTTCACCCTGCCCTCAAGTTTACCTAGTCCATTTCCGATACCTCCCTCCCCTTTCTAGAACTTTCTGTCTCTATCTCTGGAGACTGCTTATCTACTGATGTCTACTATAAGCCTACTAACTCTCACAGCTATCCGGACTATTCCTCTTCTCACCCTGTCCCTTGCAAAAATGCCATCCCCTTCTCGCAATTCGTCCATCTTCTCAAACTTCTGCTAATGCCCCACCTCCCCCTCGTACCCCATCCATTATTTATTTATATACATACATTCTTTTTCATTCTCTCCTTTTTCTCCCTCTGTCCCCCTCACTATACCCCTTGCCCATCGTCTGGGCTTTTGACCCCCCTCCCCCTTTTCTTTCTCCCTAGGTCTCCTGTCCCATGATCCTCTCATATCCCTTGTGCCAATCAACTGTCCAGCTCTTGGCTCCATCCCTTCCCCTCCTGTCTTCTCCTATCATTTCAGATCTACCCCTCCCACTTTCAAATCTCTTACTAGCTCTTCTTTCAGTTAGTCCTGATGAAGGGACTGGGCCCGAAACGTCGACTGTACCTCTTCCTAGAGATGCTGCCTGGCCTGCTGCGTTCACAAGCAACTTTGATGTGTAACACACTGGGGGCCACACATTTTAATTCCACGTCCCATTCCCATTCTGATATGTCTATCCATGGCCTCCTCTATTGTAAAGATGAAGCCACACTCAAGTTGGAGGAACAACACCTTATATTCCGTCTTGGTAGCCTCCAACCCGATGGCATGAACACTGACATCTCAAACTTCCACTAATGCCCCATCTCCCCCTCGTACCCCATCCGTTATTTATTGATATACACACATTCTTTTTCTCTCTCCTTTTTCTCCCTCTGTCCCCCTCACTATACCCCACCCTCCCCCTTTTCTTTCTCCCTAGGTCTCCTGTCCCATGATCCTCTCATATCCCTTTTGCCAATCAACTGTCTAGCTCTTGGCTCCACCCCTCTCCCTCCTGTCTTCTCCTACCATTTTGGATCTCCCCTCCCCCTTCCGCTTTCAAATCTCTTACCAGCTCTTCTTTCAGTTAGTCCTGACAAAGGGTCTCGGCCCAAAACGTCGACTGTACCTCTTCCTAGAGATGCTGCCTGGCCTGCTGCATTCACCAGCAACTTTGATGTGTGTTGCTTGAAATTCCAGCATCTGCAGATTCCCTCGTGTTTGTGTTCTATAACAACCTTATTTTTCTTGCAACAGTCTTTGGTCTTTACAAATTTGTTCGTCTAAATACCACAGACGGTTGGGTGGTTTATAATATAGCCCCATTAATGTGGTCATACTTTTCTTATTCCTCAGTTCCGCCAACAAAGCCTCAGTACATGAGTTCTCCAATCTGTCCTGACAGAGTCCTACTGTGACATTTTTCCTGACTAGTAATGCCACCCCACCACTTTAATCCCTCTCGCTCTATTATGTCTAAAACAACCAAACCCTGGAATATTGAGCTGCTAGTCTTGCCCCTCCTGCAACCAAGTCTCACAAATGGCTACAATATCATAATTCCTTGTGTTGATCCTTGCCCTGAGTTCATCTGCCTCTCCTACAATACTTCTTGCATTGAAGTATACACATTTCTGAACATTAGTCCTAACATGTTCAACCTTTTGATTCCTGACTTTGTTTGAGGATTTAACAACAGGTGCAAACTGTCTCTTCAGTAGAGGTCCTAGCTTCCCTAGAAGAGAGCTCAATGGTCCAACAATCTGCAACTTTCCTTCTACACCAACTCCCTAGGCATGTGTTAAACTGTATGACATTTCTATTTCTGTCCTTACAAGCACATGGGACGGGTAGTAATCCCAAGATTACAACCCTGGAGCTCCTGTCCTTTAACTTAGCACCTAACTCCCTGAAGTCACTTTGTAGAACCTCATCCCTCTTCCTACCTATGCTCCTCAAAGATGTCCCAGATACTCTGGAGGCTGGTGCTCATGATGGAGCTGACTAAGTTTACAACTCTCTGCAGCTTTCTATGATCCTGTGAAGTAACAACACCACACACACCTCCACCCCCCCCCCCGCAATATCAGACGGTGATGCAGCCAGTTAGAACGCTCTCTACAGTATATCTGCAGAAATTATCAAGTGTTTTTGGAGACATACCAAATCTTCTCCAACTCCTAATGAAATTTAGCTACGGTTGTGCCTTCTTTGTAGCTGCATCGATACGTTGGGTCCGGGTTTGATCCTCTGAGATATTGACACCCAGGAGTTTGAAATTCCTCACTGTCTCCACTTCTGATCCCTCTGAGGACTGGTGTGTGTCCCTTGTCTTACCCTTACCCCAGACAGAACATGAATATAGACTTTATCCACAAAGCAGCTACGATAACTTGGAAAAACAATTAGCCTGCCATACATCTATTAACATATTTTTTATCATCAAAACAAGCTAATAATTCATAAATAAATAGTTTTATCCTGTTATTTTAAGATAATTACTTGATTGGTCTATACATTGGCGAGTAGAATTTGCTTTATTTTTCCTACTAATAACACAACAGAGAAAAAGAAAATGTAATGAAAATTTCATTTACTTGGTTGAATCAAAGTGTCTGTAAGCGTTTCTCCTCCGTTCTTTACTGATTTTTACAATTCTGACAGCAGGTTTGATTTAATCACTTCATCCATACACAAGTGCTCAGCACCAGTTCAGACAAAACAATGCACCATCCTGGATTGATCTTCCCCCTTGAATGTCCCCATGGTTTGGCACCTTGCTGAACAGCCTTGCAGATGTCTAGTAGATCCATGCAGTAATTAACTAACAGCAGGATTGGTTTTGCTGAATACCACTTACATTTGTCTCAAATACAAGTCATAACATTTTAGGACTTCATATTAATAGTAGTAATTTAATTGTGAATTTAATTTGAACTTAATTGTGGATTACAAAGCATAACAAGGCTAGTGAAAAATGCATCTACCTAATTCCATTTCAGAGATTTTTATAAATACATGTATCAATATACAGTAAATTCCCTATAATGTCAGGCACCAACAAATATGTTTCTGTCTAAAGTGTTATGAGCATATGATACCAAGGTCAGACTATAAAGCATGTTTAAACAATATTTCTAGCAAATTTTACTCACTTGTTGATTCTGACAAGGCTTGTAAAAATAATTTTCCACTGCTTTTGTACTGCAATTAAATTTTCCAGGGAAATTAAGACATTGGTATAAGTTGCAGACTGAGAACTCCTGACTTGTAAAGAACCATGTGGGAGTCTGGACTAGGATGTGTGGTAGGTGTTCCTCAAAACCACAGGAAAACATTTGTCTGACTGTCACAAATATGCCAGTTCAACCATAGTAGTATATATTCAAATGGATTTCAAATACCGCAGAAAATCACTGCGAACAATATATGGTCTTTACTCCAGAGAACATCCATTATTGCTAATAACAGTATCATTTGAGTCAATGAAGCGGAACAGTGATTAATTAGAGCAAAATGCAGTGAACATAAAGAACAAACACATCTAACTGAATCAGAGTGAAACAAAACATCTACACTGCCAGTTTAATAAATTTCTAATAAAGTCAATATAAACAGATAATAGCAAAAACAGAAAGTGTTACATTAAGTTGGTGTACCAATGCTCTGGATTACAATGATATCGGACATAGATTTAAATTAGTTGTTCTTTTTCTATAAACTGGATACTGCTCTCAGTGGTTACTTTATTAGGTACCTCATGTCCCTGATAAAGTGGCCACTGAGTGTATGTTTGTGGTATTCTGCTGCTGTAGCCCATCCGCATCAGTGTTCATGTTGTGCATTCAGAGATGCTCTTTTGTAAACCACTGTTGTAATGCAAGATTATTTCAGTTCCTGTCAGCTTGAACCAGTCTGGCTATTCTCTTCTAACCTCTTTCATTAACAAGACATTTTTGCCTATGGAGCTGCAGTTCACTGTATATTTTTTTTTCTGTTTTTCACATCATTCTCTGTAATCTCTAGAGAGTGTTATGTGTGAAAGTCACAGCAGAATAGCAGTTTCTGAGATACTCAAACTACCCCATTTGGCACCAGCAATCATTCCATGGTCAAAATCACTGAGATCACCTTTTTTTCCCCATTCTGATATTTCATCTGAACAACAACTGAACCTTTGTTAATGCCTGTATGCTTTTATGTATTCATTTGCTGCCACTTGATTAACTGATTAGATATTTGCATTAATGAGCAGTTATGCAGGTGTACCTCATAAAGTGGCCACTGAATGCATCTGAAAATAGATGAAATAAAATTGTGGGGCGGTATCCAAATTTGTTATCTGAAACCTTTTGCAGATTGTTACAGTGCTGTACAGTATAGCTGGGGAATTACACTTAACATGGTGACCTCAGTATGTAAGGATAACACTTAACAAAGATATATATAAGTAAATTAGAAGCAAGCTTTTGGAAATCAGTGCTGAGTTCCAGAATTTTTAATTGGCATAATATCAGTAAAAATTGCATGGACTGCTTTTAAGCTGTTGAGAAGGGAGAGAGGGGATGTAGTTATACAATTAACTGTACATGAGGAGCTATTCAAATGGTAACGAAAAGTTCCTTTGGCAGAGTGAAGGGCCCAGTTGTACCAATAGTGATGAGATAGATCTAGTTAAAGACTGGCATTCTGATTGCAGGGGATGGAGTGCACATGATTGAAGAGAATCAGTTTGAAAGAGCAGATAGTTGGAAGAGAGCAGCAGATTGTGAGGGCAGTGATTCACAACTTTAGAGCAAAGGTTCCCATTCTCCTTGCCAGGCAAACTGTGCTATAAAGGTACATGGATTCAATCTTTCCTATTTGTATACAGCTGTTTCTTTGTAAAGCCCCACATTAAAATTAGACTGCAGCTTTCTTAATATAGCTAAATGATCAAACAATTTTCCAGAAGCAGATTGATCACCCATCACTATCCTGCTGCTTTGAAAATAACATTGAATAACATTGGATGGATTAGATCCTTTTCAATTGCAAAATATTTTTTTCACTTCAGCCAATGCCAGAATCCAACTTATCTGTTTTTGAGAGTTAGGATTCAGACTATTGCGTTTCATATTCTCCGATGTTGCCCACTGTGTTCCACAGTCCCAGTCCTGGATAATTGCCAAGGGATGGGCATGCATCATTCTTCTTTCATTGTGAACAGAGAAGGAAAACAAAACTGGAACATACACCAACAATTATCTACTGGGACAGGCTTTGCCCTGAGACCGAAGGTTAAGATTCAAAGATAGGCATGAGCTATTTGTTTAAACCCAGAAAAGTGACCCACACAAATGCAAAAATGCAGCATGTTTAAGTTGTATTGATATACAAAATTGAGCTATATTGACATACTTAAGCCCAACATAACTGTTGCTGTCAATAAAACAAAATAGTGTAATGATTAATGCCCATTTCATTTCACTGGATTGTAAGATCAGATAAGAGAGTCACATTTTAGAATCAACATAATGAGGGGAATGTGTTTTCACATCTGCTATATTGCACTTTCATTTAACCAGGATTTAGGCTGAGTCACTGAAATGTAGGGAGACAAAGGGTAGGAGGCAGTGATCATGATATGATCAAATCGCCCTGCAGCTTGAGAGGGATAAGATGAAGTCAGATGTAACAGTATTACAGTGGAGTAAAGGGAATTATAGAGGCAAGAGAGAGAAGCTGGCCAAAATTGATTGGAAGGGGACTCTAGCAGAGATGATGACAGGACAGAAATGGCTGGAGTTTCTAGGGGCAATTTGGAAAGCACAGGCTAGATACATATCAAAGAAGATGAAGTGTTCTAAAGGGAAAATGAGGCAACTCTGGCTGACAAGGGAAGTTAAAGACAGCATAAAAGCAAAAGAGAGGGCATATAATCTCAGAGAAATTATGGGAAGTTAGAGAATTGGGAAGCTTTTAAAAACAAACAGAATCAGAATCAGGCATATGTCACGAAATTTGTTAACAAAAGGCAAAATGCCATTAGGAGAGAAAAGATGAAATATGAGGGTAAGCTTATCATTATTATGAGCCATGTCATACGATGTGAGTGATCATCATCTTTGACCATGGCAAATTTTTCTACTGAAGTGGTTTGCCATTGCCTTCTTCTGGGCAGTGTCTTTACAAGACGGGTGACTCTAGCCATTATCAACACTCTTCAAAGATTGTCTGCCTAGTGCCAGCGATTGCATAACCAGGACTTGTACTATATACCAGTTGCTCATATGACCATCCACCATTTGCTCCCATGGCTTCATGTGACCAGGAGGGCTAAGCAGGTGCTACACCTTGTCCAAAGTGCAAGCGCGGGAAAGAAGCGCTTTACCTGTCCTTTGATAGGGATGGATCTCCACCCTGCCACCCAGGAAGAGAAGCCAGCAATAATAAAAAGGAGGATACTGAAAATTTTTTCAGCTAAATGAAGAGTAAGAGAGTAGTGAGAGGATATCGAACCACTGGAAAATGACACCGGAGAGGTAGTTAAGAGGACAAAGAAATAACAGACAAACTTAGCAACTATTTTGTGTCAGTCTTCACTGTGGAAAACACAAGCGGTATGGCAGAAATTTGAGAGTATCAGAGGGTAGAAGTGAGTGTAGTTGCTATTAATAAGTAGAAAGTGCTTGGGAAGCTGAAATGTCTGAAGGTAAATGAGGCACCTGGAGCAGATGGACTAAACCCCAGGGTTCTGAAAGAGGGAGTTGAAGAGATTGTGGAGGCATTAGTAATGATCTTTCAAGAATCACTAGATTCTGGAATGGTTCCAGAGGACTGGAAAATTGCAAATATCACTCCGCTCTTTAAGGACAGAGGGAGGCAGAAGAAAGGAAATTATAGGCCAATAAGCCTGTCTCCAGTGGTTGGGAAGGTGTTGGAGTCCATTATTAAGGATGGGGTTTCAGGGTACTTGGAGACACATGGTAATAAAGGCCAAAGTCAGCATGGTTTCAATCTGTTGGAATTCTTTGAGGAAATAACAGGCAGAATAGACAAAGGAGAGGCAGTGGATGTTGTTTATTTGGATTTTCAGTAGGCCTTTGACAAGGTGTTGAAACCACGGAGTCAGTTTTGAAACCATTTCTTTTCACATTGTATGTCAATAACTTGGATGACGGATTTGATAGTCCTATGGTCAGGTCTGTGGATGATATGAAGATAAGAGGAGGAGCAGGCAGTGTTGAGGAAGCAGGGAATCTGCAGAAGTAGTTAGACAGATTGAGAAAATGGGCAAAGAAGTGGCAGATGGAATATAGTGCAGGGAAGTGTATGATCATGCACACTGGTAGAAGGAATAAAAGTGCATACCATTTTCTAAGCAGGGAAACAATTCAAAGATCTGGTGCAAAAGGACTTGCGAGCCCTTGCTCAGGACCTGCAGGTTAAATTGGTAGTAAGGGAGGCAAATATAATGTTAGCATTCATTTCTAGAAGTCTAGAATATAAGAGCAAGGCTGTAATAGTAGGTAGTCGTTGATCCCAATGATCTGGGAATTAAAAGGTTAACAAATCAGGAGCGTTTGATGCCTCTAGGCCTGTACTCGTTGGAATTTAGAAGAATGACAAGGGGATCTCATTGAAACCTATCAAATATAGAAATGCCTAGATAGAGGTGATGTGGAGAAGATGTTTCCTATGGTGGATGAGTCTTGGACCGAAGGGTACAGCCTCAGAATAGGATGTCCATTTAGCAAAGAGATTATGAGGAAGTTCTTTCACCAGAAAGTAATGAATCTGTGGAATTCATCATCATAGATGGCTGTAGAGGTCAGTCATTAAGTATATTTAAAGCAGAGGCTGACAGTTTCTTGATTGATCAGGACGTCAAAGTCATGAGGGGAAGGCAGGAGACGGGGGATGAGAGGGATAATAGATTGGCCATGAAAGAATAGCACAGCAGACTTCATTGGCTGAATAGCCTAATTCTTATCAGCTTATGGTTTTCTTATGGAAGTGCAAGCTTACCCTGGGTTAAGAACATCCAACTTATAACCCAACTTATAGACATCCCTGCATATGAAAGAGCTCCCATAATATTATTAAATTCAGAAGTCTGACATACTGTCAGCTTTGATGTAGGATTTCAAGCTGAAATGTCAGCATTTCCTTTCCACACACAGATGTTGCTCGACCAAGGAGTGCCTCCAGCAGATTGTTTGCTGCTTTGAAAGCAGGTGAGACAGGTAGCCAGCAGTCTGTGTCAGCAGAAGATCTATCTCACAAATTTTTATTTATAAAAATAATTAAGCAAAATTTGTGACTAAGTAGGAAGCTTCCCTTTCCAGTGGTAGATATCTGGTATATGGACAGTTCACCTCATGGTTTTCATTATTTTACACCCCAATTTCCTCATACACAAAATGCTGCCTTGGAATAATTTACATATGCACAGATTTTGATCATTTGCTTCTGAAGTGAATGGTACGTCACTGCAGAACTGCAAATACTCGCCTATCTTATTGATCCCTTTCATAATTTTATGTTTCTATAAAATTCCCTCTCATTCTTCTGAATTTCAGTAAATTTTATCCAGGCGACCCAATCTCTCATCTTACGCTAATTCCATCATTCTCCAGAATCGAGCTGGTGAACCTTCTCTGCACCACCTCTTCAGAGAGAATGGTGTGAAAAACACAAAACACCCAGTGAGCAGCAGTTGCGTGGGCAAAAACACCTCGTTAATGAGAGAGGTCAGAGAATGACTGGACTGGTTCAAGCTGGCAGGAAGGCAACAGTAACTCAAATAACCACATGTTACACTAATGGTGTGCAGAAGAGCATCTCTGAATGCAGAGCATGTAGAACCCTGAAGTGGATGGGCTGCAGCAGCAGAAGAACATACACTCAGTGGCCACTTTATTAGGTAAGAAAACTAGAACAGTATGTAGTACTCAATGTATGGCCTCACTAGTATTCTGTACAATTGCAGCATAACTCCCCCCCCCCCCACCACTGCTCTTAAGTTCAATCCATCTAGCAATGAAGGCCAACATTTCATTTGCCTTCTTGATAACCTTTGCAGCTGCAAAGCAACCTTTTGCAATTCATTTACAAGCATTCCCAAGTCCTTCTGCATAACAGCATGCTACAAGACTTCACCATTTAGATAATCTGGTTTTCTATTTTTCCTTCCAAAGTGGATGACTCACATTCACCAATGTTTTACTCCATATGGCAGGCCCATGGCTACTCACTTAATCTAACTGTTCTGTGCAGACTCTTTGCATATTCTGCATAATTTGCTTTTCCACTTAATTTAATGTCACCAGCAAACTTAGATACACGATACACGGTCTCCTCTTCTAAATCCTTAATGTACATTGTAAAAAGTTGTGCGGCCAGCATTGACCCTTGGAACACTCTGCTCACCATTGATTGCCAGTACAGCATCTTCCAAGAGCAAAACTACATCATTTTGAGGGTCCAGTCATATCCAATCAGAGGAATATTTGATTCAGCATTTCTGTAGTGTAATCTATTTATTTTGTCATGGAGAGACTGCTCAAGAGTGTATACCTGTCTCCATTTATCAATCTGTTCCAGAAAAACACATTACAACTTCTGAGGAAACCTGGCATATGAGCATATGATGCTGATTGATGATCACATATACTCCATACAGCTGTTCAGTGAATCCTCCTTACCCATCCAATTTATAGATTTGGTATATAAAATTGCATGAGTTCCAAAAATGACTCCCTACATTCCTCAAAATGTCGGAAAGCATCTTCTTGTGCTATAAATTTTCTGGTAGAAAAATGATAAAGTCACTAGCTTTAAAAACTAGCTGCAGACTGGCTGATCTAGCTGATATTCCCCTCCTAAAGCAATTTGAAGGAGCTGATCATTTTAAGGCTCCAGTGAATTTAACAGCTACAGAAAGCATTGCTTCCATTCTTGATAAAGTTTCTGGAATGCTAAACAGCTGATAGCAAATTCTAGGAATGCTTACTTAATGGAAATTAGGCAAAAGAAGCAGATCTCCTCAGATGTATCCAAGAAAAGGTCTAATGGTATGTAGGCATGCTGCCTCAAGTAATATTAGGTTGGAACAATTTCCCTGAACATATTCTTCAGACAATGCTTCGTTGTCCAGCTGCTTGAGGAGAAGAAAGATTTTTGGAATTCTACTGATTTAGGCCATAAAGTTAATCTTTCCATTGTGATAGCATAAAAAAGTGAAAGTAACAAAATAATTAAAAACTTTAATTCTCAAAACAACACAACACCTATTTAAGGAATCCTATTAGCAAAGTCAAGGCAATGAGTTTCAAAATGCAGGGTTTTGGGTGTAGCCTAGTAGCAAAGTTCACGTGCAAATAATCCAACAAACATGAGCTTTCCCGTTAAAGCAAGTTTAGAATGTGAAGTTTAAATTTTTAGAAAATATATACCTCATACACATAAAGGTAGCCAAAAGAGAAAACAAACTGGTTTACTAATTACCATTACAGATTTCAAAAAAATAAACCGTCAATCCATTCTCAGTCTTGCTAATGCATTAATCCAGTACCACATAAGTATTTTAAATTCTTAAAAATCACCTGTGCCAAAGGTTAACAAGAATATCCCATCAGTGATACAAAAGAAATCTTTACAAGCATTTTGGTTCAGTGACAATGTTGATATTTTTACATTTTATTCTCACAAACTCTGTGCCACAGTGTCCCCCAAGGGGTTTCCACTGAGATATGTTGATACTTCAGGCAAGAGAAGTACACTTCACTTAAAGCCCATGTCCGAGACTTTTCCCACCTCCATTCCAGTGCGTGCATTAACTCACTAGCCAATCAAATCCAGCAGAGATCGGGATACTGAGTCAGTTTGAAATATTGTGGACTATTGGTAGCTTGGGTTAGTTATTTGGAAGTTTGGTTGATCACTGAGCTTGGCAAAATGTTTGCAGACCTTTTGGCTCCAATCAAGAACCATCAGCAGTGTGCACTGATGATGGCTTCTTGATTGGAGCCAAAATGCATGCAAGCATTTTGCCAAGCTTGGCGATCAACCAAACTTCCACTGAGTCAGCATTTGGTCTCACTGCTGCACTGAGGTCTCTGGATGTTGTAAAATCATTAGGTCAAACACAGGATAAAAGAGACCCCTGCTTCTTACCTTGTATTATTTTCCCACAGCTTAAGAATCAATTCTCCTATGTGTTGAACACCACTTGGAGGAAAGACTGAAAAATCACTTCTCATTAGAAGACATCAATGTTCACCATTAAGAGTGGTTCAATAACACAAGCACTGAATGAGTACCGACGGACACAATGGGCAAACAGGGGTTGTACAAAAGAAAGTTGAAAGGTACAAGCAACTTGAAAAAAAAACCCAATCAACAAGTCCTATCTAATATGTATCTCTTATAATTGTATTTGTATCTAATAGAATAAATAGCAATGACCACCAAAAAATTGTGTGAAACTCTGTCAAGCTCTAGCATTCAGCACAAAGCCATGCTTCATCATGTTGTGTGGCACTAATACCATTTTAAGTAGGATTGATTAAAAAGGAATCTGGTAGCTGAAAGTTGAGGATTCCTGAAATGCAGAACCATACACGGATGAAGCAGCTGTGTTACCACTGGGAAAAGTTTACTGCTGTCTAGCTGACCTAGAGTGCCAGGGATCAGTTTTCCCAACAGATGTGTTAAGCCTATTTGCTATGGCAGTATCATTTTTTTCTAGAGCTGTGAGAAAAGCCTTTACAGGCTCTTATGTACACCATCAAATAGTGCCCCATTGTTAGTAATGAAACTGTGCCTGCAACAGTTAATAAATTTTATTTTATGTACAGCAAATGCAAGGTGTTTAAAGTTATCTGCATATTCATTTTAATGAAACATTTTTGCTTTCCCAAGAGTGCTGATTCAACCAAAACATTACTTTCCCACCACTGATTCACTTTAGATTAAGACAATTCAGAAATAAGAACCCTACCACATCTGTTCGCAGTAATGAGACTTCATAGTAGCAATTATTCCCATTTTGTTTAAAAAATTACAAATTCTTGGCAAATGCAAAAAATATTTTCAAAACAAGAACTAAACGTTAAGTTTATACTCCATGAAATAGCTCTTAACCAGACAAATGCAATTATACCTAGCAGCATAGTCAACTTTGGCTGTATGAAGACAAAATTAACATTACAAGATCCTACTGGTTATGAAGTAACAAACAATATTTACAAAGAAGAAAGCAAATAAACCTTTAATTTTGAGCAGTAATAATTTTCTATAGAACAGAATTGCTAAGTAGTAATTCTGGGAAAGAAATCCAGAAATGTACTATTTGAATTACTAACTCTGGAACGGAACTCCATCATAACGTGGTGACTGCCTATACGGTCAAAGTACCATGCTCCTTCAGCGTGTATGCTTTGGGAGGTCAGACCCATGAAAGCATCCATACTGAACAAGCTCAATGAGTTCTGAAGAACAAAGCTGCCACAACTGGTATGTAGTGAACCATGTTAGGCAGTTAGTGTCCCTACCAATCTATCTATGAGAGAGAATGCAATTCGCATCATTGTTGGTAAGAATCCACTCAGCAAGTCTTATTTAGAAGAAGTTCCATTTTCATATTGAGGAAACCTCCATCTTATGTGGCATTATAGTCACATTCAGTCTTGTAGTCTTCGAAAGATATGGCAGCTCAAAAACCAGCCATCCATCAGGTTTCATGGACTATCTGAACTATTATGCATTATTTTACGGAGGTTGCATCATCAGCCCTCTACCCTACTCCCTGTACACTCATAACTGCTTGGCCAGATTCTGTTCTAATGCCATCTACAGCGATGATACTACCATTGAGGGCTGCATCTCAAATAATGATGTGTCACCGAGTATAGGAAGGAGGTAGGGAGCTTAGAGGCAAGGTCATGACAACAACCTTTCCTTCAACTTCAACAAAACAAAAGAGCAGGTCATTGACTTCAGAAAGGGAATGTTGCATGTGCTCCTACCTACGTCAACGTTGTTGAGGTTGACAGTGTTGAGAGCTTCAGGTTCCTTAACAAGTTTTATTGAAACACCATAGAAAGCATTCTGTCTGGCTGCATTATGGCTTGATATGACAACTGCTCTGTACTGACTGCAAGAAACTGCAGACAATTGTGGACACAACTCAGCACATCACAGGGACCAGCCTCCTCTACAAGGACTCTGTCTAGAATTCTTGCTGCATCAGCAAACCAGTCAGCATAGTCAAAGACCTCACCCACCTGAAAAGTCTACCTTCTCCCTCTTCTATCAGGCAAAAGATACAAAAAGCCTGAAAGGACATATCACCAGAGTCAGGGATAGCTCCTACCCCACTGTTATTGGACTTTTGAATGGACCTCTTTTACAATACGTTGGAATCTTGCATTCATAATCAGCTCCATCATGGACACTAGACTCTATAGCATCCAGGACACCTTCAAGGAGTGATGCCTCGAAAAGGCAGCGTCCATCATCAAGGACCCCCACCCCAAAGGACATTCCCTGTTCTCATTGCTACCATTAGGAAGGAGATACAGGAGCCTGAAGCCACACACCCAATGATTCAGGAACAGTTTCTTCCCTTCTCCAATCCAATTTCTGAATGGATATTGAGCCTATGAATATTACCCCACTACTTCTTCATTTTTATTTTTGCACCACTTATTTAATTTATATATATATATACACTTTTTTCTTTGATTATGTATTGCATTGTACTGCTGCTGCAAAGACAGCAAATTTCATGACATATGCCAGTGATATTAAACCTGTCTGACTATCTACTTCATTATAATTTTGCACTTTATTGTTTACCTGCACTGCTCTTACACTTTATTCTGCATTGTTATTGTTTAAACTTATTCTAACTCATTGTACTGTGTAATGGTCTGATCTCTACAAACCGTATGCAAGACAAGCTTTTCACTGGATCTTGGCGCATTTGACAATAATAAACCTAAACCAATTAGATCAGAATTGGGGATATTTACTGGTAATTGTACTATATTCAGTTGCATTCATAACTTTGCATTAAATGAAGCAGTCCAGGCCTGCTTACAGCAAGACCTAAATAATATACAGGTATGATTAATAGGTGGCAATTAATTATCATGCCACAAAGCAAGAGCTACTTACTACTTCCAGCAAAAGAGAGTACAATCACAAAGCCATTGCATTCAAAGGCATTACCATCACAAACCCTCACCTACCACCACCCCGCCACCCCACCAACCCCCCCCACCCGCCCCGCCACCATCAGCATCCATCATTTTTCGGGAGTTGTTACTGGACAGGACAATTAAATACAGTAGCTACGAGGGCAGGTCAGAAGCTTTGTATCTAGTTGTGAGTAACTCATCCTCTGAAATTATAAATTCATACCTGCATCTGGATGGTATAATTTAAAACGGTGATGGAGTGTGCTCTGCTTGCCTGAATGAGTGTGGCTCCAAAAATAAACAGCTTGACAACAACCAGGACAAACCAACCTGCTTGATTGGTAACTTGTTCTCCACCCTAAACATTAATTCCCTCCATCAATGCAGCAGTGCAACTGCATTGCAGTTACTAACCTAGTCTAGTCTAACAGTACTGTTCAAAGGCAGGATCTCTGACATCAAGGATAAGGTCATCAGAAGCATGGGTATACAACCATCTATAGGCTCCTCTCCATGTCACACATACTATCCTGGCTTTGCTCTTTCATTGTCAATGGATCCAAACACTGGAAACACCAACTGAACAACACTGTGGAAATATCACACACAAAATGCTGGAGGAACTCAGCAGGTCAGGCAGCATCTATGGAAATGAATAAACAGTCGATATTTCGGGCCAAGACCCTTCATTAGGACTGGAAAGGATGGGGGAAGATGGCAGCATATAAAGGAGGGAGGAGGGGAAGGAGGACAAGCTAGAAGGTGAAAGGTCAAGCCAGGTGGTTGGGGTGGCAGTTTGCAGCAATTCAAATACAAACTTCATCACAACTTTTGTGAGGGAAACTATGTACTTGCTCAAATGTTAAACATCTCTCATATCTTGTAAAGCCACAAATTATATAATAATAATGGAAATGTAAATCATTAACAAAATTGTGAGCACTCTATGTTGAAACTGCTGTTTCAAAGAATCTCAACTAAAGTATTATACTTTTATTTCATAATTTTTGCAAAGTTAATATCAAATTTAATAAGATATTAACAACAGCAGGGACATGTGATCATTTTGGAAATAGCTAAGAGAGCTTCTATTTGGGAGACTGGATAAATCAAAATAGTGTCCAAATTAGTGCACAGGCATGGACTGAGCAGTTGTGTGAAGTTTGAACTAAATGATCAGAAATTGGTGTTCATTTGAATCAGTAATGTTTCACAGCTATAATTAGTCGACCTTTGTGGTTAGCAGCTGAATCATTGTTAAACTCCTTTGAACAAAATAATTATTCAAAAAATGTTCAAGGGGAAATAATGGTGGCAGTTGAGGAATCTATAAAGAAAAGCACTTTGTTTAATATTTCAGCAGGCATAACACATGGATTCAGGCTACATGATGTAGTATAAGAACTATGTCTGGAATGCTGAGAAGATCTACATTACCAACCAAATGTTAGTAATAAAGAACTTGTTTTTAGGGAACGGAAAAATGACCCCAGTCAGAGCAAATAGCAAGTATAAACTGCGATCCACAAATACTTCACATAAACCCTTCATTCAGAGCTCCCATAGTACAGCTTTATTTTTTCCAGATGAATGCCACTGGAGAGAAAAAAGGCTTTGCACAAAGGTCACTGAATACAGTAATCTTATAAAACATTTTCTGTCATCAGATTATAAAATGAATGCCCCATATTTTAAAGTAATAATGAAGAAATGCCCCACATCTACTTAATTAATCAACAATTTCTGATTGTTGAATGAAAAGACATCTATCCATTGAGTCCATGCTGGCTTTATGTTAGAGAAATCCAACGTTCCTTTGCCAGAATTTTTCCTTGTAGTCCTGCAACTTATTTCTTCACTTTTTTATCCAAAGCCTTTTTGAAATCCATGAATGAATTAGCTTCTCCTAACTTTTTGACCTAGACCTCAGCTAAAAAATAAAATCACATGTTGCCTTTCATTCCTATGCCAATAATCTCAAAATAAATATCCTCATGGTCAGCCCTTCCCGTTTGGAAAACCACTTCTCACGATTTATCTATTCCAGTCTTTTACTTTAAAAATTAGCTTTATTTCTCACATGTACACTGAAACATGCAGTGAAATACACCAGTTGAGTTGAGGATCTGCTGGCCAGCCGTGCTTCCAGCACCCCCACAGCATGCCCAAAACTTACTAACCCTAACTTACTTGCTTTTGGAATGTGAGAGAAAACCGGTGAACCCAGAGCAAACTCTTATGGTCACGCGGAGAACGTACAAACTCCTATAGACAGTGGCGAGAATTGAACCCCGATCTTACAGCTGGTGCTGTAAAGTATTGCGTTAACAGCTATGCTACTACGCTGCCCCTCATCTTTCAACCTCATCTAAGAGTAATCTGATCATCAGTCTTTTCAGGTGACTCCTTGATGTTGGGGTTCTGAAAAATTTCTTCTGTACACCATCTAAGGCTTTAACCCAGGGGTTCCCAACCTAGGGTCCATGGAGACCTTTGTTAATGGTAAGGTTCCATGGCTTAAAAAAAGTTGGGAGCCCTTGCTTTAACATGTTTCTTGAATAGGTTTACTCTGTGGTGACATGCTCTGAATGAAATTCTCCACTAATGGCTGAATAAATGTTTTATAGATGTAGCTTCCTTACCTTTGTCATTATCACAGAATTCTTATCTTTTCAATGTTTACAGTCCTCCCCACCACTGAGCACATCTACACGGAGCATCGTCACAGGAAAGCAGCATCCATTATCAGGTCATGTTCCCTTCTCACTGCTACCTTCAGGAAGAAGGTACAGGAGCCCCAGGACTCACACCACCAGGTTCAGGAACAATTATAACTCCTCAACCATCAGGCTCTTGAACCAAAGGGATAGCTTCATTCAATTTCACATGCCTCATCACTGAAATGTTCCCACAACCTATGGACTCACTTTCAAGGACTCTTCATCTCATGTCCTCAATATTTATTGCTTGCTTGCTTATTTATTTATTTATTTATTTATTTATTTCTAATTTTGTATATGCAGTTTGTTGTCTTTTACACACTGGGTGAATGCCAATTTGGTACGGGCTTTAATTGATTCTATTATGGTATTTATTGAGTATGCCCAGAAGAAAATAATCTCAGTGTGTATATGGTGACATATATGTACGTTGATAATAAACTTACTTTGAACTTTGAAACTTTCTCAATCTATCCTGCCAGCCTTATTTGCATATATAAGCATATTTGTTATGGTTGTCGTTTGTCGTCACTTTAGAATTGTATCCTCTATAGTATACTGCATTTCACTGTTATTAGCAACCTGACTGATGTTCTGATTATCATTTCTGTATATGTTGATAACCTCTTTTTGAACTTTCAGCACTTATGGTCCAATTTGTAACTAAATAAGCAGTTATGAAATTTAGCTAATCAATTGTTGCTGGAGCAATTAAATGAGGCTGGAAGTCTTTTAATACCCAATTTCATTTAAATTCCACTCAATTCAATAGAGACTTGACTGGAAAAATCAAAATACTCTATTTGCTTACAGCAGGAAACTTACAGGATGTGGATGTGTTGGACTTGGTTTTGAGGTACAAATCAATGACAGAGTAGGCCGAGATTCTTTTAAAAAGTAGGTCAAAAAGGCTTCCTGTTTTGACCTTTTATGTCCACATATCTGTTACATAGCCTCTTACTGAGGCAGATCAATTTTATGTGATCACCTGCCCTATTTATTTGAGTGGATATGCTTAAAATTCCAGTCCAGTCTTAAAAAATGTAGTAAATCATATATTAAGTTATATTAATAATTATTTTTGTCTGCATCATTAAATTTTTCATAAAAATAAGACATAAAAGATGAAAACAAAGGGAACCATTTTCTTTTATTTCTTATTACTGCAAAGTGATTGTAGGATTAGTTTGAAGTGTATTGTAAAATCAAACCAATATTTCTGAATATAGAAAGCATAACATCAAAGAAGCAACTCTGCAACGTATGTTAAATTTAATTCAATACAATAACTTGGCATTATCTTGAGTTTTTTTGCTTTGAGCTGTTATTGCCTAAGTCCCAGCTGTAATATGTGAAAAGCCTTACTGGGCACAGTTATGATTTTCATTGTTAACAACTGAATACTCATCAGTTCAAATGAAAGTCAACCATGTAATCAACAAACAAACTGGGCTAGTGCCGAATCTCAGAACAATGGTGAAAGATATCTGCTCTTTTGACAGGTCAATAGCAATAACTGTCTTGCGCATTTACCTTTAATGTTGCGTAAATAACTTCAAAGGGGCTTAGCAAACCTCACATGATGAGTCATGTATTAATAACTTTAAAAGAAAAGTGTCTATAAATTCTTGGAGCCATTTACATCAGCAATGCCTGGATGTCACCCTTACTACGCTTTCTGGCTGCCAGAGGACAATGAATTAGGATATTTGAATATCCATTGATATGCTGGGGAAATAATTTCTGTGTAATTATATTGAGAAAAAGAGAATTTGTGGAGTTTGGAGTTTCCTGTCAAACATATAAAGGAGACGGCCGGAAGTAGTTCAATTACATTTTGGGACTCCAAATTAATATTATCTTTTAGGTTTTTCCTCTTAGGCCTCAGTTAGTCATTTGGTCCACTCTCTTATAAGCATTCCTGCAGAACAATACTTTGCAAACTATCCTCAAAAAATGAAAGAAGCAGGTGCATGAGTTGGCCAAAAGACCCTCAATTCTGCTCAATAGTTCAATTAGACCATGGCTGATTCAATTCTGACCTTAATCCTACTTCCCTACTCTTTCCCCACACAACTTGTAGTTTAAATGTCTCTCAGTTTTTGCCTTGAATATATTCAATGACTCTGCCCCCACAGTTCTCTAAAGGTACAGAATTCTCAAGTTTTATCACACTCTGAAAGAAGGAATTCCTCATTTTCTCTAAACTAAATGGGCAATCCCTTATTCGGAAACTATGCCCCTTAGTTCTAGACTACCCCATTAGGGAAAACCTCCTTGTAGCACTTACCTTGTCAATTCACCTACAATCTTAGTATGTTTAAAAATGATCACCTTCATTCTTCTGAGCTTCAATGTATTAAGGCCCAACAAGCACACCCTCTCCTCTTCCCAGGAATCATTTTCGTGAATCTTCTCTGAGCTATATCAAAAATAATTATATTTTCCTTAAATATGGAGGTCAAAATTGAATGCAGTTCTTCATATGAAGTCTTAACAGCACACTGTAAAGCTGCATCAAGACTATTTTTATAGCCTATATTCCTTGTAACATTCCATTAGTCTTGCTACAGAAATATGTCAAATCAAGGCTAAAAGTAATGTATGATAGAAACCACATAATTGCAAAAGAAATTAGTATCAGACATTTTGCAAAACAAGCAATTGATCTGTAATATTCATTTTACATCTGTACGATTACTAGAAATCTACCCAAGCAGAACGCATCATGATTCATGAGAATTCCTGTCAACAACTGACTTGCCACCTGTTGGCTGTAATGCAGGTAGCCAAGGCAACATCATGTTCACTAGACATTATAACAATTTTGAAGTTCAATCAATGCTAACCGTATTATCTGTTGGTGGGATGCACTGACAAAGAACTCAATAGAAGTGACAAACACCAATTTAAGCAAGACTAAATTTGTTAAATAGGAGGTGGAGTAGATGCAGGCAGTGATGAAGGTAAGTAATAAACAATATTCCATTCTAGCATAGAGAACAAATGGTAGTGGGTGCAGTCGACCTTGGAGCCTTATTTCTTACAATATGGTGCCACAAGAAGTTTAATGACTTAACAATTGATAATGCCCAATAATCTTTGCATCTTTCAGTGTTAAGACGTACCAAATGTATCACAAGTTTTATGCATCACTCACCTACTAACCATCAATCAGACGGACCTGTATTCCATGGGCAAATCGACATATTCAGACCCAGAAAAGATGCAGTTGGCAAACTGAAACAGCCACTACAGATGCTTGGCCCAAGACCGAGGCACAAACTATCAGATTTGATAGATTCCATGTACCAACTGTTCCTTCTTGTACGACTTTCTTCTTGTTCCATAATCTTTTCTGACTTATAAACAACACTAGGCACTAACTTTTAACTTTGCCTTTATTCTTACCATTCTTGTGTCATAGTCAGGTCTGTGAAGTCCACGTTCCAGTTCACGGTCCAGTCCATCGTTCCTTATTCCAGGTTTTCCAGTTTTCTCTTGTCCTGTTGTGTGATTTAATTGAGGCACATGATTCCCATTTTGAGCTGGCTACATAAACAGCTCCTGGATTCAGCTTCAGTTGCTAGATTGTTCCCTCCCCTTCCCCTTCCTTCTGAAGCCTCACCTGCTACCTTCGCTTGTAACACTGTCAGGTTCAACCGTCAGGGCAAGATTGGGGCCTTGCTGTGTCTAGATAAGGAACTGTCTTTCATTGTTTGGAACTGTCTCTTTGTGTCCTTACCTTCGCTAGGTAGGTCCAGCCATTTGCCACTACCTTGAGTTGAGAACTGTCTCTGTGTCCACACCTTTGCTTGGTAGGTCCGGCCGTTTACCGCTACCTTGAGTTGGGATCTGTCTCTGTCCACGCCTTCGCTAGGTAGGTCCTGCCATTTGCTGCTACCTTGTGTTAGGAACTGTCTTTTTGTGCCCTCGCCTCCACTGGGTAGGTCTGGCCACTTGCCGCTACCTTGAGTGGAGATCTGTCTCTCAGTGTTCTGTGTATGAGTCCCGGCCCTATGTCCTGCTCCCTAGGAGGGGTCTTGACTCTGTTTTGAGCCCTGGCCCCAAGTCCTGTTCCCAAGGAGGGGACCCAGCTCTGTGTTCCATGTTCCTGTTCTCCCTCGACCAAGGCCCTGCGTTCCTGTTCTCCATCAACCAAGTCAAGGCTTCATGTTCTCGTACTGTCCATGTGCCTCGCCCAGCCCAGTGCTGGGGTTCCCTCATCCTGTCCAGGAAAGCCTCGAAAAATCCAAGCCTCATCCAGTCCTGTAGCCACATCACGTCTTCGCCTAGTTCTGGAGTCCGAGCCTGAGTCAAGACCCAGGTTCTGGGTCCTAGCCCAGTCTCTGGCTCAGAGTCCATACCCAAGCCTTGAAGGACCCAAGCCATGTCCAGTCCTATTGCCACGTCATGTCCTCGCCTAGTTCTGGGGTCCGAGTCCGAGTCAAGACCCAGGTTCTGGGTCCTAGCCCAGTCTCTGGCTCAGAGTCCATACCCAAGCCTTGAAGGACCCAAGCCATGTCCAGTCCTGTTGCCACGTCATGTCCTCGCCTAGTTCTGGGGTCCGAGTCCGAGTCAAGACCCAGGTTCTGGGTCCTTGTCCAGTCTCTGGCTCAGAGTCTTAGCCCAGGCTCCTACTTCCTAGTTCTTTGTCCTGGTTCCACTTTCCTAGCTAAAGTCCTAGCCCAAGTCCGTGTTCTTGTTCCAGCTCCTAGTCTGCATCCAGTCACGTCCTAGTCCTGTTCCTAGTATTTCAGTGTCTGTGTCTTGCATTTGGGTCCGCCATCAATGCCCCCCCATTATGAAATCTTGTGCTTTTCTCCTTTCACATCTACAATGGGGCAGCACTGTAGCATAGCAGATAGTGTAACACTAATACTACATCTGGTGTAAGATTGGGGTTCGATTCCCACCATTGTCTGTAAGAAGTTTGTATGTTCTTCCCATGGCTGAGTATATTTCGTCCGGGTGCTCTAGTTTCCTCCAACATTCCATGTATGGTTAGGGTTAGTGAATTGTGAGCATGCTGATTTGATTTGATGCAAGTAACGCATCAATGCATTTCACTGCATGTTTCGATGTACATGTGACAAATAAAGCTAATCTTTCTTTATCTCTATCTTTAATGCCACTAAGCAGCTAAGAATTAGAAAGACAGCACCTCCTTCAATTTCACCATCAGACCTACCAACTCAGCTACTGATAATAAATGCAATTTTTAGAAGCATTCAAAGTAGGCCCAAGACATGATGAAGATTGTTCCTACAAGCAGCCTACAATCAAGACACAAAGGTGTCTTTTTATATATTTTACATAATGTTAAGCCTACAGAAAACCTGCTTTTAATCATTTGGTCAAAGTACATGAAATCCAACATCAATTTGACACATCCTCTATGATATGAAAGTCGTGGCTGGCTTAGCTTACAAAGGTGTGAACCCTGCAACAACGTAGGATCTAATGATTGATATCACAGCTTCTATTGTAGTACAAGAAATAACTAGCTATGTCAGTGTTGCAATGGAGTTCAGTCTCCTTCATGCAAGCATAGCCAAAATATCAGACAATGTTATCGCCATGGCCTTTGATTATGGTGTGCAAATTGGCTTGCAGCATATCACAATAGTCCAGCATTTTATTCCTCATAGATTACTATCCTCCATAGGTCACTAGAAATTCTGAGATTCTGCCCTAGGAGAGGTATGGAGAATTTACTGGGCACATTGCAATTAGTCATGTTTGTCATAGGTAGTGCCGATGTAAAGGAGCTATCTATTTTCTCTCCTTTCTTCTTTGGCTCTTCATTCTATTCTTCGTTCTTCTCAGTTGTTTATCATATAGCACATGCAAAGGTCTATTCTTGCATGCTATTTTGCTGAATGAAGCAGACTATTACAGCTCTTGGCACATAACTGTCAAGTCTTTCAGGTTACCCCCCAACATGCCCAGTCAGTGGAAGCATTATTTCAGCACATCGGAGCTCCATTTTATCATATTTCCTGTGAATTATGTACATTCTATCGCAAACAACAGGAATTCTGCAGATGCTGGAAATTCAAGCAACATACATCAAAGTTGCTGGTGAACGCAGCAGGCCAAGCAGCATCTATAGGAAGAGGCGCAGTCGACGTTTCAGGCCGAGACCCTTCGTCAGGACTAACTGAAGGAAGAGTGAGTAAGGGATTTGAAAGCTGGAGGGGGAGGGGGAGATGCAAAATGATAGGAGAAGACAGGAGGGGGAGGGATAGAGCCGAGAGCTGGACAGGTGATAGGCAAAAGGGGATACGAGAGGATCATGGGACAGGAGGTCCGGGAAGAAAGACAAGGGGGGGGTGACCCAGAGGATGGGCAAGAGGTATATTCAGAGGGACAGAGGGAGAAAAAGGAGAGTGAGAGAAAGAATGTGTGCATAAAAATGAGTAACAGATGAAGATGAAGCCACACTCAGGTTGGAGGAACAACACCTTATATTCCGTCTGGGTAGCCTCCAACCTGATGGCATGAACATCGACTTCTCTAACTTCCGCTAAGGCCCCACCTCCCCCTCGTACCCCATCTGTTACTCATTTTTATGCACACATTCTTTCTCTCACTCTCCTTTTTCTCCCTCTGTCCCTCTGAATATACCTCTTGCCCATCCTCTGGGTCAGCCCCCCCTCCTTGTCTTTCTTCCCGGACCTCGTGTCCCATGATCCTCTCGTATCCCCTTTTGCCTATCACCTGTCCAGCTCTCGGCTCTATCCCTCCCCCTCCTGTCTTCTCCTATCATTTTGCATCTCCCCCTCCCCCTCCAGCTTTCAAATCCCTTACTCACTCTTCCTTCAGTTAGTCCTGACGAAGGGTCTCGGCCTGAAACGTCGACTGCGCCTCTTCCTATAGATGCTGCTTGGCCTGCTGCGTTCACCAGCAACTTTGATGTATGTTGTATGTACATTCTATGCATGTTGTCAGCAGATAATTCACCCCATCCTGTGGGACAATCTGTACAAAAGGGACAGGTTGCCTTGACCCAGAGTGGGACCAGTATCCTTGCAGAGAAATTTGCTAGTGCTGCACAGGAGGACTTAATCTCAATTGGCAGGGTTGTGGGACTCCAAGTTAGCAAGTCATCAGATAAAGCAGTAGCTTGCAAGAGCAAGTTTGCTAATCAGAATAGCCAAAGACACAGTAAAGGTAGGTAAAGGAATACTCAGTTAAACAGCATTTAATTCAATGCACAAGAAATAACGGGTAAGGCTGAAGAGCTCAAAGCATGGATTGGTTCTTAGGACTGGGATGTTACAGCCATAACAAAAACATGGCTGAGGAAGGTCAGGACTGGCAACTGGCAACTCAATGTTCCCGCTCAACACCACCGACTTGACAGAGGTACAGCAGTTGAGGAGTGGATGGTGCCTTTTAGATAAGGGAGGATGTACAAACCCCATTTCCTTTTGAACTGACTAACAATTCTCTCACGAATTTTGGCACAAAGGGGTGAGCCACGACCCATCCTTGCTCGCAAAGACTGAGCCTTTGATGGACGCTACTTTTATACCCAGTCATGATACCTCACCTGCTACCAATTAGCCTGCTTAGTGTGGAGTACTCTAAACCGGTGTTACTTGAATATTCTGTGCACTTTTCAATCTTATTTTAACTCTGTCCCAACTTTTGTTGAGTGTGTTGCAGCCATCAAATTCTAAATTTGTGTATGTTTACAAAACACAATTAAGTTGGTCAGTAAAACTATTGAAATTCTTTTCTTTGTACTTTTGTCAGTTAAATAAAGGTTCACGTGAATTAACATATCACAGATTTTTGTTTTTATTGCATTTTGGAGAATATCCCAACTTTTCTGGAAATGGGGTTTGTAATAACCATGCTTTGAGATAACATCCTGGAGGAGAATCATCTAGTGAAACCATATGGGTAGAACCAATGTACAAAAATGGTGGAAAGTCACTAATGGGGTGGGATTATAGACCCCAAGTAGTCAGAAGGAACATAAGGAGTACATGTGTAGAGAAATTGTTCATAGTTGTAAGAATAACAAAGGTGTATTAATGGGAGATTTTAATTTCCCCACTATTGACTGGGCTGCACAGAGTGTTAAGGCCTGCATAAAGTGGAATTTGTGAAATAAGCCCATGAAAGTTTTATGAGTCAGTCTATAGAGGTATTCGCTTGGGGGAGGGGGGGGGTGCAAAACTAGTCCTCCTCTTGGGAAATGAGGGAGGGAAAGTCACAGAAGTGGCAGTCAGGAAGCACTTTGGCTCAAGTAACCATAATTCTCTTAGTTTTAAGACAGTGATGGAAAAATACAGGACAGGTCCATAGACTGGGGTCCTAAACTGGAGCAGGTCTAATTTTGAGGGAACTAGGTGGGAGGTAGCAGCGGCTGAATGGGTGAGCCTGTTTGAAAAGAAGGAAAGAATGGCAGGTGGGACGCTTTTAGAAATGAGATATCAAAAGTCTGGGGGCAGAATGTGAAGAGTAAACTTGTCAAGTTTAGCAAACCTGAGCTAATGAGAGATAGTGAGGCTCCGGTCCAAGAAAAAGAAGGAAGCATAGGTTTAGGAGATTGGGGATGAATAAATCTCTCAATGACTATAAAAAGATTAAGAATACATTTAAGCGGGAAATCAGAAGGCAAAGACAGGGTATGAGATGGATCTGGCAGTAATCTCAAAAGATTCTGTAGGTATATCAAGAGTAAAAGCTGGCTAGAGAGATAGTAGATGTCCTCAGAGATCAGCAGGGCTGCCTATATCTTTAGCTGCCTGAGATGGATGGAATTTTTAATGAATATTTATCTTCAGTGTATAGAGTACTGAGAAGAAAATTATGGTTGCTCAAGTGATGAGAAATAACTGGAGATGTTTTGAAGGACATTCATATTATCAGGGAGGAGGTATTTTCAGCCTTAAGGTGCATTAAGGTGGACAAATCTCCATGGCCTGACCGAGTACAGACTCAGACTTAGTGGGAGGCTAGAGAATAAAAAAAATGCCAAGGCCCTTGTGGAGATATTTGCTACATTATTAGCCACTTTTGAGTTTCCTCATGGCTGGAAGGTGGTTAATATAGTTCTTGAATGTAGAAAACTACCAACGAGAAGCCAAGAAACTATAGGCCTATCAGCCCAAGAACTGTAGAGGGGAAATTACCAGAGGGAACTCTGAGGAATGGGGTCTACCAGCATTTGGATGGACGGAGTCTGGTTAGGAGTCAGCATGATTATATGCATGAAAAGTCATGTTTGACAAACCATTTAGAGTTTTTGAAGGGGTAAGCAAAAGGTAGACAAGGGTAGGGCAGTGGATGCTGTGTACTTGGATTTTAGTAAGGCCTTTGACAAGGTCCTGCATAGTCAGCTGGTCTGGAAGTTTAGGTCTCATGGAATTCAGAGAGAGCCAGTTAGGTGGATTCACAATAGGTCTGGAGGGAGGAAGCAGAGGGTGGTGGGTGAAGGTTGTTTATCAGAATTAAGACCAGTGACCAGTGGTATACCACAAGCGTTGGTTTTGGGACCTTTGTTATTTATGTAAATGAATTGACTGTGAATGCAAAAGGTTTGATCAGCAAGTTTGCTGATGGCATAAAATTAGGTGGTGCTGTTGATAATGAAGAAAGTTATCAAAGATTACAAGAGAACAGTTAGGTTAAGTGGGCCAATGAGTGGCAAATGGATTTCAATACAGATAAGCGTGAGGTGATACAGTTTGGAAAGTCAAACCAGCATAGTACTTGCGCCATGAATGGAAAGGTCCTAGAGAGTATAATGGAACAGAGGAACATTGGTGTACAAGTACATGGTTCCCTGAACTTAGAGTCACAGACTGGGTGGTGAAGAAGTCTTTTGATATGTGCCCTTCATAAGTCAAGGCATTAAATATAAACGTTAAAAGGTCATGGTACAGTTGTACAGGATGCCAGTGAGGCCACACTTGGAGAATCGTACTATGTTCTGGTCACCCTGCTGAAGGAAAGGCATTACTAAACAGGAAAGACTTACAAGGATGCTGCCAGGACTTGAGGGACTAGGTTACAGGAAGAGGTTGGTCCGGCTAGAATTTAGAGCATATGAGACTATATGTTATCATATAGTGGTGTATAAAATCAATGAGGGGCATAGATAGGGTGAATGCACTCTGTCTTCTTCTGAGGTTGGGGTATCAAGCACTAGAGGATGGCAAGGTATATGGGAAAAGATCATGAGGGGCAACTTTTTTTTACACAAGGGTGGTATCGAGGTGGAATCACCTGCCAGAGGAAGTGGTTAAGGCAGGTTCAGTAACAACTAATAAAAAGCAGTTGGATGGGAACATGGATTGCAAAGGCTTAAAAGACCAAATATTGTCAAATGGGACCAGTTTGGACGGGGCAGCTTGGTCAGCATAGATCAGTAGGACTGAAGGGCCTGTTTCCATGCTGTATGACTCTTTGACCCAAATGCATATTCAGAGAGTGAAATCTGTGTTTGCATACGGTACATAACAGTACGTAATAGAATGGATGTGCAATGCTATATAGCATACATGTGCATACAAAAGCAATCTGCACCATATACCATGAGAAGCCTTCGTCTTTGAGAACTGCAACTCCTCATGTCTCTTGAAAAGAAATAATGTAATGCAGTAAGATGTCTTTGAATAAAAAAGATTCAGCGATTGTCAATGGATGTTGAAATACTTGAAGATTATGTCATTCCAATTTAAGATGGTGCTACTGAAGTTGAACAACAGCTTATTAGTGGTTAATAAGGCAAGAAATATGACTAAATATTTTATTAATAACACTTTTTCTGTGGTATACTGTGGTAAAATATCACTGCGAACAATGAAGATGCAAGCAAAGGAAAGGCTGACTTAAGGGTTGAGCTGGGCAGATGCGATCCAAAGTCACAGCATGGCAAGGAGAAGTGGTCAGAATGAGGTCAAGGCATGGTCAAGACAGTGTCGGAGTCGGAGATGGAGTTGGAGTGAGTGAATCGGAGTGGAGTCAGTGCAGAGAAGTTTCGGAGCCAGTCCACCTAAACCAGGAGCAAGGTTGGATCAAGCTAAGTGCCGAGCTGATTTGGAAAGGTCAAGAATGGTCTCAGGCTGTGTGGCAGAGTACAGGTCCACAGCGTATCACTGCAGTCAGGCCCAGGTCCTAATGCAGGGGATGACTTGGTGTTTGGATGATTTAAATGCTGGCCCAGATTGACTGCAATGGCAGGGTGACGGGACTGGAGGCGAAGGTCGGGCCAATTCCGCTCACTCTTCCGTGACATTTACTCCCCTCTCCACAGCACTGAGGCTATGAGACTGCTTCAGCTGCTAGCACTTCGTGTTTGCAAGCTTCGCAGTGATTTGCCCACTGTGTGATGAACTGTGACTGAGGCAATGGGCCTACCCCGGCTGCTGTGGGCCCCGGGTCTATGGATTCAACTTGGTTCAGAATGCTGTTGCTTGCTTTTATCCTTGGCATGATTTTTGTTTTTTTTTCTCTCTTCCGCTGCGCTTTGGATATTCAGTCTTTTTTAGAATTGGTTCTTTTGGGGTTCTTGCTTTGTGGCTGCCTGTAAGCAGACAGATTTTAAGTTTGTATAACTTATACATTCTTTGATTATATGTACTTTAAATCCTTTGATGTCCGGTGTAGCCTGGATAGATCCAGTGCAGCTAATGGCAATGTAATCCTTCCCCTGATCAGAGGTTGCATTAGGAGCATCAAGTGTTAGATTTTAGTATTAATATCATTAGTTAAACACAGAAACTTCACAATTAGCATATAGAAAGTGCTGGAGATTTACGTTAATGACATTTCAGTAAATCAGAATCAGAATCAGGTTTATTATCACCGGCATGTGTCGTGAAATTTGTTAACTTAGCAGCAGCAGCAGTTCAATGCAATACAAAATATAGAAGAGAAAAAATAAATAAGTAAATCAATTACAGTATACATAAAATCGCCAGTATTTTCCATATAGCTGTATGTAGTCATTCATTAACTAACCAGTATGTAGTTTATGATCTGGTTAATGGCAGAGGTTAAATCACAAAAATCATATACAGTTTTATGTTAACATATAAGTAAGGTCATACTGAACTTCAGCCAGTAGAACTATCAGCAGAATGCAGATTAGCTCTAATTACATGTGACTGTGTATTTAAAAACAGAAGTCAGAGATGAGTGGAAGACCAGATGCTGACCTTTTCCTCTCCTGCTGCATTCACCTCTGAATCCAATGGTGAAATACAAATGTCCGGAGCTGAAGGGCCAGATATACATTGCATTCATTCCCTCAGTTTTATAGCGGAGATAGCTAGCCTACATAGCATGACCTATTCATTCAAAGGAGATCACTAAATCTGATTAAAATCATAAGTGCAACTCAGTGTTTTGTTTATTTTTCTTAATTTTTCTTTATCTCCATGCATTTATTTAGTTTCTGTAGTTGTAGGTAACTTCACAAAATAGATATTTTATAAATTAATTATTTTAAATATATGTATTTAATCATCTATATCTACAATACTGTGCAAAATTCTTAGACACATGTATCTATATAGCTAGGGTGCCTAAGGCTTTGGCACAGTACTGTATTTGTCAACGTGGAGCAGAGTGAGTTTGTAAACCTGGCGGGGGCAGAGGATGTTGGGAATGGCAAGGGTGGAGTGCCATGGGAGGGGTGTGGGACAGGGGACAGAGAAGGAGTGCCGGGGAAGGGATGGCACAGGTGTAGGCACAGGTACACCCAACCTTGAGACACTAGGCAAGGTCATTTGATTCCAAACAATTGGTTTAATGTCTCACCGGTGCTTCCCATTTCCTTCCCCTTTTCGCAACCATGATTTCCCTCTCCTTGCCCCCTTCCCAGTTTCAGTACAAAATAGGGACCCATATCAGATGTGCAGCAGTACAGGGCAATACATAAAATTACTACAGTACTGTGCAAAAGGCTTAGGCACCCTAGCTATACATATGTGCCTCAATCATCTGCACAGCACAGTATTTAAAATGCTTTTTAAACATCTTAGGTTGTCTGAGAGCTTAATACTAGTTTAAAAAAAAACAAAACAGCTTTGACAGAAGCTGTTGGAAGGCCATGAGCTCCAGGACAGGGTCTCAGGATTTGCTGCCTGAGGATAAGGTCTGTTCCACTTGGCTGCAGCATCCAAACAGTCAGGTGAAATGACCCCTACAGAGCAGCAAACTGTGGATACAGGAAAAGATAAAGGTCAGACATTGACCCAGATTAAGCATAATCCAACTCAACGTGATATCTGAAGTATACAGCTCTAACATTGCAAAACTGAGATCAAAACTAGACTGTAGAGATTGGCTTCATAACATACTTGTTTAGCTCACTTCTAGTACACAAGCACTGTATATGTATGCTAAAGCTTTCAACAACGTGACATTTGATGTAATTCACACCAGAAGTGTTTACATTCAAGATTGTTTATTGTTATTCTTCAGTACTGTCAGGAAATGTCAAGGCGGCTTGACCCAAATGCAGAGCAACAGAAGTGATTTAGCAGTGACTACTAACTTGATAATAAACTACAAAATAATAAGCCACAAAGGGCCACAAAACAAGAAAGAATGGGTACTAAACACAGTCAACAAGGAAACATAAGGCTAGAAGCAACTGGTTGAGGCTGGCTGGCTCAATCACAGATTCACTCTTCCTGTCAGGAACTGTAGAGAAGGCTTGATCCAAAATGCAGAGCAGTGGAGATCACTTAGTGGTGAGCAATAACTTTAATAATAATCTGCAAAAGAACAGGGCATGAGGAGCAATAAGACAGATCTGATATGCAACATGACAGATCTGATACTCAACATGACAAGGCCACAAGGTAACTAGAAGCACCTGGTTGACACTAGCTGGTTCAATGAGTGAACAGGGGCTGTAGATGACAGCTGGGTTTAAATCGGCTGCAGGAGTTGAGTTGGAAATGAGTAGCAGATGTTGCCTGTTAACTGGGTGGATATTGCGAGGTGCCTGCCTGTACAAGCCTGACAAGCACATGAGTGTAAATGAGAACTCAACGATTTTTACTCCAAATCCTTGCAGAATAAGGACACAACAAAGAAACAAACACAATAAACATTTTTTGTTATTAGATTGCTACAATAAATATAAATACAAAGTGACACCTAGTGATGTATATGTAGTGGTAGTGGTGGTGATGGTGGTGTGGGTTAATGGGTAGAGGTGTTGATCAGCCTGACAGCTGAAAGGAAGTAACTGCTTAGTGGTCCTGACGTGGATTCTGCATAGCTTCTTCTCCAATGTGATTGAGACCAAAAGTCCATAAGCAGGATAAGTGGTATCCTACATGATATTGTTGGCTTTTTTCCTGCACCTTTCTATATATACATCTTTAATAGTGAGTAGATTGATGCCGGTGATACATTGGACGGTTCTAACTTCTGACTGAAGAGCCCTCCTATCTGCCGCAGTGCAGTTTCCATACCGCACAGTTATGATGCTGTACAGTATACTTGTTCTCAAGCAGCAGCTCTAATGCCCAAGCAATGAACACTACCAATAACAGTTTTTCTTTAAGATTTGGACCAAGGAATTTGCCTTTAATTTCTAAATAGATAAGTAAAACTGTAAGAGTCCTCCAACATCCAAATGGGACTGAATGCAATTTCACTTGTATGCAGCACATACTGTTTTGTAGGAAGGATCCAAATTTTCCACTAAATGCCATCAATAGTGAGGAAATAACTTCTCAGAAATGTTGCCTTTTGTGACCTTTGTGGCATTAATGTCGCAAATGTGGATAGGTCATGGAACACAAAAAGAAATTCTAAAAGTGAGCACAGCTTGGCAGAGTAATAGAAAGTTACTGTAAGTTTTAAAATGACTGGTGTGCTCTTAACTTTCGATCTGAATAGTGGAGTTGTGTATTCATAAAATCTTATGAATTAAGCTTTTGTTCTTCAGTTGAACTTCCCAAATTAAACTTCCAATATTGCAGTGCTATTTTAGGAACCCCAAATCCAAACTGGATTAGGTAACACAAAATGTATTTCTAGATAATGCTACTCCCCATCATCTGATATGTACTAAAATTACATCAAAATCTATTTGGAAATCTAAAAATATTTGGTTTAAATACTTTGATTAATTACAGTGATCCCATTTCAACAAAAGCTAAGTTCATTTTCTCTATTCTTTATGTCCTCTTCATCAATGTTCCACTTCATAATTGGTGGTTAGGGCAGACAACCTAATACCTGACATGCCTAACTTACTCTTGAGTCAAATATGGGGGATGATTGGTGAATTTTTTTATACAGAAGGGAAACATAAATAATTATTAAATATCATTTGGTCTATAATCTTAAGGAGAAAGTATTTCAATTCTGTTACACTTGGGGAGAAACCAATCACTAGTATTGGGCACAGCCAGTATTGACAACACAAAATTTCTTAAGACTAGTACTGAAGACCAGCTCTCACACATTAGTCATGCTTCAGGTCAAGCTGCACGTGTACAGTTACAACAGCAAGATAAACATTGTCCAAGTATGTCCTGTTCGGTGAAAACAGGACAAATCCAGTGCAGTTAATTATCATCTAATCAGTCCACACTTAATTATCAGCAAACTGACGGAAGATGATACTAACAGTACTGTTGGGCAGTACTTACTCACCAGTAACCTGCTTACTGGTGCTCAGTTTGAGTTTTGCCAGGATCACCAGCTTCAGACCTCTGACCTTAGTCTAAACTTGGACCAGAGATGAATATTAAAGGTGAGTTGAGAATGATGGACCTTGGCATCATGGCAGTATTTGGTATTAAACAGCTGGAGTCACATGTTGGAAGTCAATCATCTTCATCCCAAAGAAGTAATTGCAAGGCTTCCTCAGGGTTGTGTCCGAGGCCGAGATCTCTTCATCTTCTTCATCAATGACCTTCCTTCCCCATTCAGTCAGAGGGGGAAGATAATTGATGATGACTCAACATAAAATTGAACAATTTCAGTTAATCAGTCTTGTAACTCACATTACCAACATTCTTTTCTTTGTCTTCTAACCTGAAAATTTAAATTTCATTGTTTCTCATCCTTTTTCCCTTCTTTTTGGTCGGCATCACCTCCACTAATTGAGTCATTTAACGTCTCCTGGGTTCAAACCCAATTGAGATATTTCCTTGTCTCTGCATGTTTACCTTTTCTCTGGCAGTTTTACTTTCCATGGATACTGTCTAACCTGCTGAGTACTTACATCCAAGATGAAATTAAGTGTTTGCAACAATTCAACATTCACTTTCCACCTTGATGTATTGAAGATTTACTGAAACTCTCTCATCAATAAAAGCTAATTAAATCTCACTTTTTTGCATCAAAAACAACAAGACAGAATAAACACATAGTTTGATAATCAACCCCATGATTTTCATTGTCACCATGTTTCCAAGTCAAAATAATTTCCTGCAAAATTACTAGCACCTGTTCCTTTCTCTGGTGCTGCAAGCAGCTTTTAACAGTCCTGAAAGATCCCTTGCACCACTCATAATATTGTTCCCCTAAGGATGCATCTAGCCAATGAAAAATGTGGTTGTTACTGATGGGCACAGGAGTCACTCAAATGAGCAGGGGCCATGAATTTGTTGTGCATGTTTATCACACTGTCATAATTCTCAGAGCCTGTTTTTGTATGATCTTCATATCTTCATGTCAAGCCTTCATGTCTTTGGCATGGTATTATACTGTTCACCCTCAAAAAGCTTTTGTATGGAAGGAATTGGAGGTTTACTGGGTTAACATGTTTCACAGACCTTTGTCAATAATATTAAACTGCTATGAATATGGGCAACCCAGCATGCTTTGCAAAGTTATGCACCTTTATCCAAATCACTTAACAATACTATCAAGGCTATTAATGACGAATGATATGGTGGTAAAAGTAGGTGACCTTTCCACACCTCTACTAGGCTATTTGATTGGAAAATTTACTGCCTAAAGACAAGTGAAATCATTATAGATTGAAAAAAACACCTGGTAGAGGTATTGTCAAAGATAAAATCTTAGGTCACTGAATATTAATTCCACAGGCTGATCACTTAAAGTGACATGTACCTTTCCAGCATAAGTGAATGTTGAGGGAGCTCAATTGAAAAACAGTCAATCAATTTCAGTTCTCTACCTACTGGCAACTGTTTGCAGCAGCATTTTAACTGGGTTTTGTTTAAACCTGCATATTGTTAAATTTGCAAAATGCTGAAGACTCTATCAATCAAACAGCCATGTGAACCAAAGTTTCCCTGAAGCGCAGCTGGGAGTACAAATACTTGTAAGATGACTTAAGTTCTTTCACAAGAAAAAAATACACTTGTTTCACAAAATTCCCACGTGCTGTGCTTGTTTTGTCAAACAGATTGAAGCAATAATCTCATTTTTCACAGCAAACATTTTCACTATTTGAAGCAGCTGTGGGTACAGGGCCAATTTTTTAATCAGAGGTATCTATATGCAAATTATTAACTAATCTGTAATTGCCAGCAATGCTGTAAACTGAAAAGATTTTAATCACAACTTCTCAGCTATGTACATTAATAATAAACAATAATTAATCAATGACTAAAAATATCTACAGATGTTTGCAAAACATTTGATAAATAATCTCAGTATACTTTAATTATAGTTAAAAGCTAAATAATCTTGGTCATTTACTTCTTTAAAAGAGTAAAATACTAAACATAGGAATTACATCACTAAAATGCAACATCCCCTCCTAAAAATAGAGGTTGTTTCATTGTTTACACCTTGCAAAAGCAAGAGATTTTGCTATTTTATGGTGATTTATAAATGATACTGAAGTGTTGGGACCTTTTCCAAATGTGAATGATCAAAGCAACGCAATTTGCTTCATAGATAATTTGAAAATTATCAGATTAGGCAAAATTCTCAGATTAAGCCTTTGTACTAAAGTTAGACTTAATGTTTAGATACAATACAGTTAATCAGTGAACTCCCTGTAACAATGTTCAAAACAATCCCTTAATGAATATGTTTTTCTCAGAACTTTTCACCTTGCTTCCGTCATTCTGCTCGTTGGATATATTGAACAAACAGATAATTCTCCTATGGCAGTGTTCCACAGTGAACATTATCCTATGATAAATTATTTAACCATATTGGGAAACAATATAGAGATGACATCTGAGTCCACTGTAGACTGGAGGCTGAAGAAGATCATGAACTTTGTATGTGCATGGGTAGGAGTGAGAAATAGGACTTGTTTTGTTGTTTGTTGTGTTCTGGGTTGTTCTGCTGAGAATTTTGGCATGTTATGTTGGTGCCACAATATGTGGTGACACTTGCGAGCTGCCCCTAGCAAACTCTCGCATATGTTGTTTGTTAACGCAATCACGTTTTACTGTATATTTTGTTGTGCACATAAAAAATAAACTTGAATCTTGATCATCATCCTGACACCAAATATTGTCTATGGATAACTATCAAGCTTGGAACCTTCAGATTTTCCTTTCACATAGCTGAAGGAACACAAGCACATCTACGAAGTGAGTACAGATTAAACCACCAGCGTCAGGGAATGCACCTTGTAAAAGATACAGCCAGTCAGGTTGCATTGTAATGCCTGAAAAATCGTAGCCAGTGTTCCCATTACTTCCTAAATTGCATCATTTGTCTGCAATGTTCCCAACTGGGACACATAGACAGTAAAATTATCTTTCCTGTTTCCTACCACTAACTTAGGGAGATTATTTTGGGAAAGTTCTGCATTAGCTTTGCAATTTCAAAACTGCCATTCATTGGCTATCTTAGATTTGCGAACTAAAATAGATCCCACTATTCAAAGAGTATAAACTTAAAATTAAACCTATAACCTTGCAGGCTGTTAGGTAACAACAAATTACTTGATATGTTCCTTTGCACTGGGGGAGCTCTAAATCGAAATTCTGCAATATTTTCTTTAAAACCAAAGATTTCTAACAAATATCTCCTAAACATAAAAATTATAATCAGGAGTAGGCAAAATTCATCCTTTGAACTTGTTCTGCCATTCATTAAGATTATGGTCATCCAATTGTAGTCTTAACATCACTTTCCTGCTTATTTCTTATATTCCTTATCTCCCTTATTATTCATATCTGTCAGTACCTGTCTGTAGGCTTCTCTGGGTAGGGAATTCTATAGAAACATAACCTTCCAAAAGAAAAATAGTTCCTCTTCTCTTGAATAAGCAATCACTTCTCTGAAACAATGCTGCCCTAGTTTTAGATTACTCTCTCAGGGGGAAAAAATCTCTCAACATCCACTCTGTCAAAATCACACTCAGAATTTTACTTGCTGCAATAAAATCATCTCTCATGGAGTCATAGAATCATAGACTACTATAGCACAGAAACAAGCCATTTCACCCATGCCGAACTATTAACCTGCTTTAGTCCCATAGACCTGTACCTGGCCTATAACCCTCCAGGCCCTCTAATCCATGCACCTATCCAATTTTTAAAAAAATAAGACCAGAAGAGATAGGAGCAGAATTAGGCCATTCTGCCCATTTCATCATGGTCGATCCATTTTCCCTCTCAACCCCATTCTCCTGCCTTCCCCCTGTAACATTTCATGCCCTAACTAATCAAGAACCTATCAATCTCTGCCTTAAATACACCCAGTAACCTGGCCTCCACAGCCACCTGTGGCAACAAACTCCACACATTCACCACCCTCTAGCTAAAGAAACCCCTCCCAATTTCCATTCTAAATGGATGTCTCTCTACTCTGAGGCTGTGGTCCTAAGCTCTCCCACTATAGGAAATATCCTTTCCAAATCCACTCTATCCATTCCTTTCAATATTCAAAAGGTTTCAATGAGATTACCCATCATTCCTCTAAATTCCAGCGAGTAAAAGGTCGGAGCCATCAAATGCTTCTAATACAATAACCCTTTCATTCCTGGAATCATTCTTGTGAACTTCTCCAGAACATCCTTTCTTAGATCAGGGTCCCAAATCTGCTCACAATACTCCAAGTGAGGCCTCATCAGTGCCTTATAAAGCTTCTGCATTACATGCTTGCTTTTATATCCTAGTTCTCTCGAAATGAATACTAACATTGCATTTGCTTTCCTCAACACCAACTCAACCTGCAAGTTAACCTTTTGGGATTCCTGCACGAGGGCTCCCAAGTCCCTTTGCACCTCAGAATTTTGAATTTTCTGCCTGTTTAGGAAATAGTCTACACTTTTGTTCCCTTCCAATTAACTTTGGCCAGCTCCTCTCTCATGCCTTGGCAATCCCCTTTATACCACTATAATACTGCTACATCTAACTTTATCCTCTTCCTCTCAAACTGTAGGTCAATACTATCACATTATGATCATTGCTTCCAAAAGGTCCTTTACCTTAAGCTCCTTAATCAAATTTGGCTCATTACACAAAACCTAATCCAGTACTGCCTTTTTCCCAATGGGCTCAATCACAAGCTGCTCTAAAAAGCCATCTCATAGGCTTTCTACAAATTCCCTCTCTTGAGATCCAGCACCAACCTGATTTTCTCAATCTACCTGCATATTGAAATCTCCCATGAGTATCATAACATTCCCCTTTGATGGTGGCAGTGAACAACACAACCAATAGCAATGTCCTGCAGTTCACAATACTACAATAGAATGGTTGGGGGGTGGGAATCAAATTAAAGAGGCTAGGCGTGAGGAGGTTAGTTCACAACAGAGGGATGGGAACCAGTGCAGAGAGACAGAGGGGTGTAAAGTGAGGGTAGAAGCAAAAAGTACAAAGGAGAAAAGTAAAAGTGGCAGGCCGACAAATCCAGGGCAAGCATTAAAAAGGGCCACTTTTCAACATAATTGTATAAGGGCAAAGAGAGTTGTAAAAGAGCGCCTGAAGGCTTTATGTGTCAATGCAAGGAGCATTCGTAATAAGGTGGATGAATTGAAAGTGCAGATTGTTATTAATGATTATGATATAGTTGGGATCACAGAGACATGGCTCCAGGGTGACCAGGGATGGGAGCTCAACGTTCAGGGATATTCAATATTCAGGAGGGATAGACATGAAGGAAGGGGAGGTGGGGTGGCGTTGCTGGTTAAAGAAGAGATTAACGCAATAGAAAGGAACGACATAAGCCGGGAAGATGTGGAGTCGATATGGGTAGAGCTGCGTAACACCAAGGGGCAGAAGACACTGGTGGGAGTTGTGTACAGGCCACCTAACAGTAGTAGTGAGGTCGGAGATGGTATTAAACAGGAAATTAGAAATGTGTGCAATAAAGGAACAGCAGTTATAATGGGTGCCTTCAATCTACATGTAGACTGGGTGAACCAAATTGGTAAAGGTGCTGAGGAAGAGGATTTCTTGGAATGTATGCGGGATGGTTTTTTGAACCAACATGTCGAGGAACCAACTAGAGAGCAGGCTATTCTGGACTGGGTTTTGAGCAATGAGGAAGGGTTAATTAGCGATCTTGTCGTGAGAGGCCCCTTGGGTAAGAGTGACCATAATATGGTGGAATTCTTCATTAAGATGGAGAGTGACATAGTTAATTCAGAAACAAAGGTTCTGAACTTAAAGAGGGGTGACTTTGAAGGTATGAGACATGAATTAGCTAAGATAGACTGGCAAATGACACTTAAAGGATTGACGGTGGATATGCAATGGCAAGCATTTAAAGGTTGCATGGATGAACTACAACAATTGTTCATCCCAGTTTGGCAAAAGAATAAATCAAGGAAGGTAGTGCACCCGTGGCTGACAAGAGAAATTAGGGATAGTATCAATTCCAAAGAAGAAGCATACAAATTAGCCAGAGAAAGTGGCTCACCTGAGGACTGGGAGAAATTCAGAGTTCAGCAGAGGAGGACAAAGGGCTTAATTAGGAAGGGGAAAAAAGATTATGAGAGAAAACTGGCAGGGAACATAAAAACAGACTGTAAAAGCTTTTATAGATATGTAAAAAGGAAAAGACTGGTAAAGACAAATGTAGGTCCCCTGCAGACAGAAACAGGTGAATTGATTATGGGGAGCAAGGACATGGCAGACCAATTGAATAATTACTTTGGTTCTGTCTTCACTAAGGAGGACATAAATAATCTTCCAGAAATAGTAAGGGACAGAGGGTCCAGTGAGATGGAGGAACTGAGCGAAATACATGTTAGTAGGGAAGTGGTGTTAGGTAAATTGAAGGGATTGAAGGCAGATAAATCCCCAGGGCCAGATGGTCTGCATCCTAGAGCGCTTAAAGAAGTAGCCCAAGAAATAGTGGATGCATTAGTGATAATTTTTCAAAACTCGTTAGATTCTGGACTAGTTCCTGAGGATTGGAGGGTGGCTAATGTAACCCCACTTTTTAAAAAAGGAGGGAGAGAGAAACCGGGGAATTATAGACCGGTTAGCCTAACGTCGGTGGTGGGGAAACTGCTGGAGTCAGTTATCAAGGATGTGATAACAGCACATTTGGAAAGCGGTGAAATGATCGGACAAAGTCAGCATGGATTTGTGAAAGGAAAATCATGTCTGACGAATCTCATAGAATTTTTTGAGGATGTAACTAGTAGAGTGGATAGGGGAGAACCAGTGGATGTGGTATATTTGGATTTTCAAAAGGCTTTTGACAAGGTCCCACACAGGAGATTAGTGTGCAAACTTAAAGCACACGGTATTGGGGGTAAGGTATTGGTGTGGGTGGAGAATTGGTTAGCAGACAGGAAGCAAAGAGTGGGAATAAACGGGACCTTTTCAGAATGGCAGGCGGTGACTAGTGGGGTACCACAAGGCTCAGTGCTGGGTCCCCAGTTGTTTACAATATATATTAATGACTTGGATGAGGGAATTAAATGCAGCATCTCCAAGTTTGTGGATGACACGAAGCTGGGTGGCAGTGTTAGGAGTGAGGAGGATGCTAAGAGGATGCAGGGTGACTTGGATAGGTTGGGTGAGTGGGTAAATTCATGGCAGATGCAATTTAATGTGGATAGATGTGAAGTTATCCATTTTGGTGGCAAAAATAGGAAAACAGATTATTATCTGAATGGTGGCCGATTAGGAAAAGGGGAGGTGCAACGAGACCTGGGTGTCATTGTACACCAGTCATTGAAAGTGGGCATGCAGGTACAGCAGGCGGTGAAAAAGGCGAATGGTATGCTGGCATTTATAGCGAGAGGATTCGAGTACAGGAGCAGGGAGGTACTACTGCAGTTGTACAAGGCCTTGGTGAGACCACACCTGGAGTATTGTGTGCAGTTTTGGTCCCCTAATCTGAGGAAAGACATCTTTGCCATAAAGGGAGTACAAAGAAGGTTCACCAGATTGATTCCTGGGATGGCAGGACTTTCATATGAAGAAAGACTGGATGAATTGGGCTTGTACTTGTTGGAATTTAGAAGATTGAGGGGGGATCTGATTGAAACGTATAAGATCCTAAAGGGATTGGACAGGCTAGATGCAGGAAGATTGTTCCCGATGTTGGGGAAGTCCAGAACGAGGGGTCACAGTTTGAGGATAGAGGGGAAGCCTTTTAGGACCAAGATTAGGAAAAACTTCTTCACACAGAGAGTGGTGAATCTGTGGAATCCTCTGCCACAGGAAACTGTTGAGGCCAGTTCATTGGCTATATTTAAGAGGGAGTTAGATATGGCCCTTGTGGCTACGGGGGTCAGGGGGTATGGAGGGAAGGCTGGGGCGGGGTTCTGAGTTGGATGATCGGCCATGATCATAATAAATGGCGGTGCAGGCTCGAAGGGCCGAATGGCCTACTCCTGCACCTATTTTCTATGTTTCTATGTTTCTACTTCTTCTTTCAAATATGATTCTACTACTTATTTGCATGTGATTGGAACCTGGGATTTGCATTTTGACAGTGCATCTTTAGGCTGATTGAGTGATCTGGCACTTTACTGTCTTCGAGGGAGTTTGGTGAAGTTTGGAGGGGAGTGTACAAATTGGAGTTTTGGAAGCCTGGAGACAGGACAAAAGCCCATAATAATCTCATTTCTTCTCTCCAATTGAGGCGTCCAGCAAGATTGAAGTCAACAAGGACTAGAGCGGAGAACAGATAAGTGATCTACACCATTTGCCTATATTTAACTGGTCTTCCTCTCCCTCTTGCTAGCTGCTGTTGAAGGAAAGTGCAGGAGTGTTGGGATCCACGTTGCAAGAATTGATCGGTGAGACGATGGACTCATTTTGGGGGACTTTGACATTCATGTTGCATGTGTTTCTGGATTATGGTTACCGCTTTTTTTGCTGTTTCTGAGCAGTTTCATCGGGGTGATCGATGCGGACTGGAGTGCTTTGGTGAAGGATGGCCCTGTGTCCAGCAGTGGGCTAGCAGCATGGTGCAACACTGAACTACACTGAATACTACTGGACTCCTGGTTTGATGTTTGATTTCTCTGTGTTGTTTGGTCACATTTTGCCATTTGCACAATTCATTCTTTTTTCACACCTTGGGTATTTGATACTTTCTTAAATGGGTTCCACAGTGTTTCTTTGTATTGTGGCTGTATGCGCGAGGAGGAATCTCAGAGTTGTATTCTGTATACATACTTTAATAATACACATACAGTACTTTGAATCTTTGAAATGTTTTTTCTGTCTCCCGTGTTAACTCATAACCCACATCTTGGCTACTGTTCGGAACCCTGTAGGGTCTTTTTACCTTTGCAGTTTTTTAACTCTACCCACAAGGAATCTATACTATCAGGCCCTATGTCACCTCTTTATAGGATTTGATCTCATTTTTTACCAACAGAGCCACCCCACACCCTCTGGCTACCTGCTTGTCCTTTCGATACAATGTGTATCCTTGGATTTTAAGTTCCCAACTATAATCTCCTTTCAACCACAACTCAATGATGCCCACAGTGTCATACCTACCAATACCTAATTGCACTACAAAATCATCTGCCTTATTCCTGAATAGTGTGTGCATTCAAATATAACACCTTCAGTCTTGTACTTGTCACCCTTTCTGATTTTGTCCCCATGTTACACTGCAACTTATCCCACTGACTGCAATTTTGTCCTATCATTTGCCTGTCCTTCCTGACAGTCTCATTGAATACTGCATCCAGTTGTACAGCAACTGCCCCTTCCTCAGTCCTATCACTCTGGTTCCCAAGCCCCTGCCAAATTAGTTTAAACCATCCCCCAACACCTCTAGCAAAACTGCCCAGAAGGATATTGGTCCCCCTCGGGTTCAGGTGTAACCTGTCCTTTTTGTACAGGTGATACCTTCCTCAGAAGAGATTCCAATAATCCAGAAATCTGAAGCCCTGCCCCCTGTACCAATTCCTCAGCCACATATCTGCAAATCATCCTATTCTTACCCTCACTGGCGTGTGACTTAGGCAGTAATCTAGAGATTACTACCATGGAGGTCCTACTTTTGAACTTTCTACTTAACTCCCTAAAGTCTCACTGCACTAACTGATGAAGAAAGCAACAGAAAAAACTTACCAGAACTTTACTTCACCCAAGCCTGTTGAGCCAAAGTCTCCCCACACTATCACTGGTCCGCTCACACAATGGTGGCTCAGCTTGTCCCTACCTTATTTTTATTTGCCCTTGCTAATGAATCATGACTCGATTTGGCCGCTGAATAAAGCCAAAATTCCGTGAATGTTTCTTTTTAAAGCTCTCACCCTGACTGAGTGTAGCTTCCTCTTTAGCTTCAATTGGATGAAAAAAAACATTGAAGTCAAACCCAAACCCACCACTTTAACTGGCTGTTCATTCCACACTCTTACCATCCTCTGGGAAAAGATGTTCTCCTTATATTCCTCTTTTAACATTTCATCTTTCACCATTAACCCAAGATCTCTAGTTCTAGTCTTACCCAACCTCAGTGGAAAAAGCCTGCTTGCATTTACCCTATATAGTATACCATACATAGTGTCTGTCAAATCTCCCCTCAATCTTCTAAGTTCAGGGGAATTCAACCTTTTCCTATAACTCAGGTCCTCAAGTACTGGCAATATCCTTGTAAATGTTCTCTGCCACCTTTTTAAACTTATTGATATCTTTCCTCTAGGTAGGTGACCAAAATTGCACATAATACTCCAAATAAGGCCTCATTAACTGTTTTATATATATATAGCATAGCAGTTGTATATTACGTTATCCAACTTCAACATAATATCCCAACTCCTGTACTCAGTACTTTGATTTATGAAGGTCAATGTGCCAAAAGCTCTCTTTACAATCCTAGCTACATGTGACATCACTTTCAAGGAATTATGGATCTGTATTGCCAGATCCCTCTGTTCTACCACATTTCTCAGTGCCCTACTGTGTAAGCGGTAGGGCATTTACCGCTGTCCTCCCAAAGTGCAACACCTCATACTTGTCTGCATTAAGTTCCATCTGTCATTTTTCGCCTATTTTTCCAACTGGTCCAGATCCTGCTGTGAGCTTTGATAGCCTTCCTTGACATCCACTACGCCCCCAATCTTGGTGACATCCGCAAATATGCATATCCAGTTTACCACATTATCATCCATATTGTTGATATGGATGACAAACAACAACAAACCTAGCACCGACCCCTGCGGCACACCCCTAGACACAGGCCTCCAGACGGTGAGAAAACCATCTACTACTGTTATCTGGGTTCTCCCACAAAGCCAATGTCTAACCCAGTTTACTACCTCATCCTGAATGCCAAGTGAATGACGTTCTTGACCAATTACCTATGCAGGACCTTGTTAAAGGCCTTGCTAAAGTCCATGTAGACAACATCCACTGCCTTGCCTTTATCAACATTTCTGGTAACTTCCTTGAAAAACCCATACTTCCAAATTCCAGTGAGTATGGGCCTAACCATTTCAGACTCTCCATGTGTCACCCTGTTTAAATCAGTTATCAAACTGATGAATATTTACTACAGAGCTTAAAACTTGTATATCACCCTTAAATACAAGACAAAATTTATCAAATTACTCGATTTCTTAGAGATGTTGACAAGTGAATTATTGTGGTGACTGTATGTAAACAAATATAGCAACCTTCTTTGCAATAATTCTCAAGCAGCAATGTAATGAATAATGACAGCTTTTGGTGGAGTTGGGGAAGTTGGAAAGTGGCCGGCTTTTCTCTTAATAGTTCATGGACTTTTTAGCATCCTCCTGAAACACAAAAAAAGCAATATCTTGATTTTAATTGATCATTTTAAAAGCTTTCATTAGTCTGGATTATACATTCCAGCATTGAAATTGGGTTTAAATAAGCAAATTCTTAACATGATATATGATATATTACCAATTGATAATAGTAATTGCAATGTTGTGCACGGATAATTTTACCCTGGTGATCTTTTGTCTGTTTCCTGGCTGGGTAATTTGGTTGCACAGTTGGTCCATCTCATTTCTGTGGAATCTTGGCAGCAAATGTCATATAAACCTGTTTTCCAGGCAAGCTGGGGGTAATTTCTCCAATTGTGTTCAACTACTGATATTGAAACAGAAAATTCCAGATACACAGTTCTGGAAGTTTAAAGTTAATGACAAAGGAAATTGCTATCAAAGGTTCTATCCATGGGGATAAAATTCATCTAAGGATTAATTCATCATGAAATAGCTTACTGATTTTAAAATTAAACATGAAGTGTTCAAGAATATACTGTATAAGAAAAATTTCAAAATTACCTATGAAGTGTTTAGATGGTTTACATTACACATTTCTTTCTAAGAAACCACAGGCCATGTATACATCCGTATATTTGAATAGCCTTCTGAACAGTTCATACATTACATGTGGTCTTGAATAAAACAGCACTTGGTGCACTGAAAATGAAAATTCAATACAACCAAAATGGGTTTAAAGTTAAAAACAACAAATTGTATTATAAAGTTCCTCTAATATAATAAAATATCCAAGGCATTCTCAGACAAAATTTGACATGGGGTAGGAGATCAAAAGCTCAAAGGGGTAGCACCCCAAAGATAAACAAAAAGGAGATAGAGAAATGGTTCTAGTTTCATAAAATGTAAATCATATTTGCTTCTCTCTTCATATAAATTGCCACCAGTGGAGCTAACCTTTAAGTTCACTGCATCACCTAGTGGCCAATTAAATGAGTGCTGCATTTTGCATTTGATATATGCAAGTAGATTTTTCAGTGAGACTTTTTCCATTTGCACAGAACAAGTGAACAATAGTTGGGAAATTAAACTGATATCTTGGGGAAAGGACCACACTACCAGCTCTTTCTGCTACCAGACATGGATGGACAGAATTGGGTGGGAGAAGCCCCTCGATCAAAGAATAGATCACCTCAGGAAGGTCATGTGAATGGCAATGGTGTTATTTTTGTTTATATTTATTTTCCTTTTCAATGTGTACACTATTGAAGGTACCCACCATGAATCTAAAGGGTTTTTTTTTGTTTCTACATTGTATATATCTTTTTATCATGAACAATCAATTTTAAAATAAAAAAATAAAGGTACTGTTTACTGTCCTGTTCTTCACATTATCTAGCACTACACAGTATGGAAAAGAAATCATTTTGGGTAAGGCAGAGCAAGGGGTTTTTATTAAGGACAGAAGTCCAAGTTCCAATCAAGAACCAGAAGGATTGTCATTAAATGCAAATTGTGTTGGGATAGGATGAGTTTAAGTCTGAAGACCCAGAGTCATATGAGAAGTCCAGGTATGACTTCCAGCAGAAGACTGTGAGCACAAGGAGGCAACTTCAGATGAAACTGGAATCATAGATGGACATTGACAAGTATAGCAGAGCTTGCTTAATACTACTTCCTATAAAGTGAGATTAGTTAGCATAACACATCAACACGATTTCAAAGTGATCCTGTATTCTTAATCTCTGAGGTCGATGCTGGGACATCCTTCAAGAGTGTGAACCCACAAAAAGTATCTGGTCCAATTGGTGTACAGGTTTCCCCCGCCATCCGAAGGTAGAACGTTCCTATGAAACGGTTCGTAAGCCGAAATGTTGTAAAGCGTAGAAGTAATTACTATTTACTTATATGGGCAAATTTTGTGAGCGTTTGCAGACCCAAAAATAATCTACCAAATCATGACAAATAACACATAAAACCTAAAATAACAGTAACATATAGTAAAAGCAGGAATGATATGATAAATACACAGCCTATATAAAGTAGAAATACTTCTCTACAACGATTGCCTGCACAGATCCCCGTAGCAAAAATCTCACGCAAGCGCTCTCGTCAGAAAATCTCACACAAGCGCTGTTGGCATAAATGCACTCTCCAGTAACCTTTAAGCTATGAGGCTGCCAAATCTACCAAATAACACGTAAAAATACACAGCCTATATAAAGTAGAAATAATGTATGTACAGTGTAGTATCACTTACCGGTATCGGGAAGACAGCTTGCCAAGCAAACTGATAATGGTGTGTTAGGCTGAGTCGTCGCAGGTTGGGTGGTGCAGTGGCCCCCACCCTCTGGGCCGCCGACCCGATACATTGCCGTGAAGAACGCAGGGGTAGCCGGGAGGCACACAGCACATCTTTAAGAAAAAAGCCGAAATAAACATGCTAATTAGGTGCCGCCGACACGTAATTGTCGGCCCAGATCAGAGGCGATGCAATCGGAAATCAGCACTGGTCTGGGCCAACAATTACGTGTCGGTGGCACCTAATTAATTAGCATGTTTATTTCGGCTTTTCTCTTAAAGATGTGCTGTGTGCCTCCCGGCTACTGCTGCATTCTCCGCAAATCTGTACAGTATCTGTCCAGGGCCCGGGTATTGGGGTGGTGTGACACGGGGGTGTCATCTCATCGTCGATCAGGGCAGGCAGCTCATCTTCTCCTATGACTGCCCGCCTTGATGTCAAAGATCGAGGTTCGTAGTCTGCTGTGGCTGATGTGGAAGACTTGCTTGACTGCTGAGCCTCACGCATTTTTCTATCATACAGTTGTTTGTAAGGACTCAAACCATCCTGCAAATATCCCCTAAACCTACGTACCCTTTCAAAATTGAAGTCCTACTTTGTCATTGCAGCGAAAATCTCACGCAGTTGCTTCACGTTCAGTTCGCTACTGCATTCGGTTTCAATTGTTATCCTTTCCTCTTCCAATTGCATCAGCTCTTCATCTATCAGTTCTTGGTCATGGGATGCCAAAACCTCTTCAACATCATCTTCGTCAGCTTCCACAAGCCAAATTCACTTTGTCCTTGCTTCGTTCACCAGGATCGAAACGCTTAATTATGTCTAGTTTTATGCTGTGTAACACCCTTAAGAGCTCTTTTAGGCTTTTCCAATACCTCAGAACTCATCTTGCTAACAGCTGCTCACAGGCATGTGTTTAAGCAAAGCCGTTCCGAATCCGGGGAGAGCGGCTGCTCAGGACGCGCACTGCCTTTTATCGCCCGCTGATTTTTTCGCGCGCTGATTTTTTTATCGCGCGCTGCCTTTCTTCATAACAGTGAAAACACCTTCTGAAAGCAAAAACAGGGTACTAATGTAGGTCTTTCGTAACAGTGAGGTTTCCTAAAGCGAACGTTCGAAAAGTGGGGGACACCTGTATTTGGCTAAGTACTCTAAAGATTTGTGCACAACAACTGAAGTATTTACGAACATAATCAACCTTGTTTCTGTGGTCTGAGGTTCCCACCTGATTCAAAATAGCATCTACTGAACTGGTGCTGAAGAAGAGCACAGTGACTTGCTTCAATGACTACCATCCAGTTGCACTTCCATCATTGCATTAGCTTTGATTAACTGCTTTGAAAGGTTGGTTATGGCACTAATCAACTTCCGCCTCAGAAATTACATGAATCTGCTTCAATTTGCCAACTGCCAAAAACAGCACATGAGATTTCTTTGGCTCTTCACTCTGCCTTGAACCATCAGGACAAGGATTCATATGTGAGGCTGCTGTTCATTGACTACGCTTTGGCATCCAACACAATTATCCCATCCATGCTTCAAAGCCCAGGCCTCAGTACCTTTTTCTGCAACTGGATACTTGACATCCTGATCAGCAGATCTCAATTGGTGAGGTCTCAATTCATCTGAATTCTAATGAATACAAGCTCAGAGCCATCAAGCACTTTTCATATGACAAGCCATTCAATCCTGGAATCATTTTCGTGAAACTCTTTTGAACCCTCTCCAATTTTAGCACATCCCTTCTAAGATAAAGAGCTCAAACCTGCTCACAATACTCCAAGTGAGGCCTCACCAGTGCTTTATGAAGTTCCAACATTACATCCTTGCTTTTATGTTCTAGTCCTCTTGAAATGACTACTAACATTGCATTTGACTTTCTCACCACAGACTCAACCTGTAAATTAACCTTTGGGGAATCCTGCACAAGAGCTCCCAAAGGTCTTTGCACTTTAGTTTTCTTGTATTTTCTCTCCATTTAGAAAATAGTCAACACTTTCATTTCTTCTACCAAAGTGCATGACCATACATTTCCATCTGCCACTTTTTTGCCCATTCTCCGAATCTTTCTGTAGCCTCTCTACTTTCTCAAAACTACCTGCCCCTCTACCTATCTTCATATCATCTGCAATCTTTGCAACAAAGCCATGAATTGCATCATCCAAATCATTGACATATAACATAAAAAGAATTGGTCTCAGCACAGACCCCTGTGGAACACCACTAGTCACTGGCAGCCAGCCAAAAAAGGCTCCCTTCATCCCCACTCTTTGCCTCCTGCCTATCAGCCACTGTTTTATTCATGCTAGAATCTTTCCTGTAATACCATGGGTGCACAGCTTGTTAAGTAGCCTCAGTGTGGCACCTTGTCAAAGGCCTTCTGAAAATCCAAGTACACAACATCAACCAACTCCCATTTGTCTATCCTGCTTGTTATTTCTTCAAAGAATTCCAACAGATTTGTCAGGCAAGATTTTCCCTTGAAGAAACCAAGCTTACTGCAGCCTATTTTATCATGTGCCTCCAAGTACTCTGAGACCTCATCTTTAACAATCAATTCCAACATCTTCCCAACTACTGAGTTCAGACTAATTGGCTTATAATTTCCTTTCTTCTGCCTCTCTCCCTTCTTGAAAAGTGGAGTGATATTTGCAATTTTTCAGTCTTCCTGTACCTTTTCAGAATCTAGTGACTCTTGAAAGATCATTACTAATGCCTCTCTTCAGCCACCTCTTTCAGAACTCTGGGGTGTACACCATCTGGTCCAGGTGACTTATCCGCCTTCAGACCTTTCAGTTTCCCAAGAACCTTTTCTCTAATTATGGTAACTTCACACACTTCATGCCCCCGACACCTAAAACTTCCACCATACTGCTAGTGTCATCCACAGTGAAGAAAGATGCAAAATACTTATTCAATTCATCCACCATTTTCTTGTTCTCTATTACTACCTCTCCAGCATCGTTTTCCAACAGTCTGATATCCACTCTCCCATCTCTCTTACACTTTATGTATCTGAAGAAACTTTTGGTGTCCTCTTTAATATTATTGGCTAGCTTACTTTCGTATTCCATCTTAAATTCTTACCTTCTTAATGACTTTTCTGGTTATCTTCAGTTGGTTTTTAAAAACATCCCAATCCTCTAACTTGCCACTAATTTTTGCTCTATTAAATGCCCTCTCTTTGACTTTTATGTTGGCTTTGACTTCTCTTGTTAGCCATGGTTGCATCACCTTTCCTTTAGAGTATTTCTTCCTCTTTGGTATGTATATATCCTGTGCCTTCTGAGTTACTTCCAGAGATTTCAGCCATTGCTGCTCTGCTGTCATCCCTGCCAGTGTTCTTTTCTAATCACCTCTAACCAACTCCTCTCTCTTGCATCTGTAAATCCCTTTACTCCACTGTAATACTGATACATCTGACTTCAGCTTCTTATTCTCAAAATTCAGGGTGAATTCAATCATATTATGATCACTTTCACCGAAGGGTTTTTACCATAAGCTTTCTAATCAATTCTGGTTCATTGCATACCATCCAATTAGAATAGCTGATCCTCTAATGGGCCCCACCATGAGCTGCTCTAAAAAGGAATCTCGAATGCACTTTAAAAATCTCCCCTCCTGTAATCGGGCACCAACCTGATTTTCCCAATCTGCCTGCGTATTGAAGTCCCCTGACTATTGTAACATTGCCCTTTAACATGCATTTTCTATCTCCCATTGTAATTTGTGGGTCACATCCTTACTACTGTTTGGGGGTCTGTATACAACTTCCTTCAGGGTCTTTTTACCCTTGCAATTCCTTAGCTCTATCCACAATGATTCAACACCTTCTGACCCTATGTCACCTCCTTCTAATAATTTGATTTCATTTTTTACCAACAGAGCAACACCTCCCCCTCCATCTTCCTGCCTATCCTTGCGATACAATGTGTATCCTTGGACATTAAGCTCCCAGCTATAATCTTTCAGCCATGATTCAGTGATGCCTACAATATCATACCTGCCAATCTGTAAACTGTGCTGCAAGTTCATCGACCTTATTCCATATACTGCATGCATTTAAATAGAACACCTTCAATCCATTATTCACCCTTTTTGATTTTGTCTGCCCTTCATGTTGTAACTCATCCTGTTGACAGCCATTTTGCCTATCAACAGCCTCTCCTCACTACATATTGCCTCTGTTTGTAAACCAGCTACCTCATCTTCAGCACAATTATCCACCTGTTCATCTGTATAATGAAGGATGTGGAAACTATAAAAAGAGTGCAGAGGAGATTTACAAGGACGTTGCCTGGATTGGGGAGCATGCCTTATGAGAATAGGTTGAGTGAACTTGGTCTTTTCTCCAAGGAGCGACGAAGGATGAGAGGTGACCTGATAGAGGTGTGTAAGATGATGAGAGGCATTGATTGTGTGGATAGTCAGAGGCTTTTTCCCAGGGCTGAAATGGCTAACACGAGAGGGCACAGTTTTAAGGTGCTTGGAAGTAGGTACAGAGGAGATGTCGGGGTAAGTTTTTTACACAGAGAGTAGTGAGTGCATGGAATGGGCTGCCGGCGACTGTGGTGGAGGTGGATACAATAGGGACTTTTAAGAGACTCTTGGATAGGTACATGGAACTTAGAAAAATAGAGGGCTATGGGTAACCCTAGGTAATTTCTAAAGTAAGTACATGTTCGGCACAGCATTGTGGGCCAAAGGGCCTGTATTGTGCTGTAGGTTTTCTATGTTTCTCGACTTCTCAAAGTTGATGCCTAAGTTAATAGGGTGCTTAAGAAGACCTATGGTACATTGGTCTTCATTAGTTGGGGGTTGAGTTCAAGAGCTGCGAGATAATGATGTAGCACTATAAAACTCTGGTTAGACCGCACTTAGACTACTGTGTTCTTCAATGGCCAATACTAGAGGATATCCATTTAAGGTGAGCGGAGAAAAGTTTAGGGAAGATGTTAGATTTTTTACACAGAGTGTATTAGGTGCCTGGAATGCATTGTTGTGGTAGAGGCTGATACAATAGGGGCATTTAAGAGACACTTAGATAGATACATGGATATAAGAAAAATGAAGGGTTATGGACTATTCGGGAAGGAAAGATTAGATTGATTGTGGAGTAGGTTTATATAGGTTGGCACAACATTATGGACTGAAGGGCCCATATTGTGCTGTATTGTTCTAGGTACAATGGACTAGGTTATTTTTCTTCTAATTATGTTTTTTCTTGTAAAAATTGTATGTAATTTATGTTTAATTTATGTTTTTGTTATGACTACTGTTTATCTAATGCTATGTGCCTGTGATACTGCTGTAAGTAAGTTTTTCATTACAGCAAGGCATACATATATTTGTGCATACGGCAAAAACACAATTTTGAATTTATGGTCAGTTGTGGAGGTTGGAAGAGGGGTCAGATTGAGGATGAGTTGCCAAGATCATCAGCAGAAGGAGGAGGAGAGATAATGTTGGCAGTCAGATGGAAACGTTGTCAAAAAATAGCTGCTCGGCGGTTTGGAGGAGTGGGAGTCATAATTGGAGGTGGGGGACTGCATACTGTTGGATGCCACTGCATTGCAGCTGAGAGTAACTCCCTAAGCTTCTTTTTATTTTACTACTTAAACTGAATCATACACTGAAATAAAAAGGCTTTATATAATCCTATTTCTGAGCAGAATTGTTTAATTTTTCAGCTTATTTCATATTAGAGTTCACCTGTGCATGATTTTCATGTACTGCTTTCTGATATGGAAAGCTATGTGTAAGATTTTTCTTCCCTATCGTGCAGTTTCTTAATTTTCCCATAAAGAAATAGCTGATCTATGGTGGTCTAGTCAAGCTTTTGCTTTTATTGTTAAAATCTGAACATCCGGATTTCTGTTTCTCGGGATTTCTGGTTGTATTTTATTTGAAGGTTTTTTGACCACTGAAATTTAAAATCAAAAAATGGCAGTTGCTATAGGGTTAACTTCACCCCTTTGGTGAGAAAAAAGAATCAAAGGAATTTTGGCAGCCAGATTTTACTGCAGCAATGTAGCCATATGTACACACCCAGACACATCTAACTGTGTGTCATAAAAATAAAAGACTTTACATTTCACTAGGAAGGGAGCATGGAATTGTGTCACCAATTTGAATCTTACCTGAAGAGCCATAAATATGGGAAAAACATGGCTAGTGGCATTCGGGTCACTGCTGCCTTGAATTTCAATGTCTCAGTTTTATTAGTAACATCAGTCACTCCACACTGCATGAATGCTTCAGGCAGATCACTGGTGTTTTTTTTTATCAAGGAAAGAGTCTTCATTGTTTTCTCCATGGAAACCCAGTAGGAGAATGAGAAATCACTTTAATTTTTCCACAACACAAAATTCTTCAAATCCCAGAGTGTTAATGGCAACACTACATTCAAATCCCAATAAACAATGCTTTACACAGTGCAAGTATATTACTCAATTATATTTTTGAAGCATTGCTACCACACACAGGCTGAGTTATTGAATTCAATATTGTTAAACAGGAGTAATGATGCCTATGGAATCCTTGCCATATTTAATGTAGGAAAATAATACAAAAACATCGTTATGCCATATGTTTATAAAACAAATTTTAGGCTTCTGCTAGAATATTATGTTCAATTCTGGTACTCTAGAAACATTATCAAGAGATTGGAAATTATGCTAAAGTGATGATTTACTTGGTGAGCAGAATCTGGGAAGTCAGAGTAGTACCTGCAGAACAGAAAAGGATAAAAGTTGATTTGGTAGTGGTCATAAAGTCACAGAAACATGCAAACAGGCCCTTCAGCCACTGAGTCAGTGTCAACCATCAAACAGCAAAATGCACTACTGCTGCTATCCCAATTTCATCTAAGGTGGCCAATTACTTTACCAACCCATCACTAGGATATGGAAAAAAAACCGGGAGTAATCAGAGGAAACTCATGTGGTAACAGACAGAACATGCAAACTTCACATAGACAGTACCTAAGATGGATCTCTGGTACCATGAGGCAGTGGCTTTGAACTGAAGGGGAATTCATATCCTAGCAGAAATGTTTCCTTGCACTGCATGGGGGAGGGGGAGTTAAACGGAAGTTGCAGGGGGCTGGAAACCAAAGTGCCAGAACAGATAATGGAGTGGTTGTGGAGAAAGCTGTTATAAAGGTCAGAAGGTCGAACATGGTGGGACTAATGTTCTGAGTATATTTCAATGAAAGGAGTATTGTGGAAAGGATGCATGAGCTTAGGACATGGATCAGCACATGGAACTATGACATTGAAACCACTACTGAGACTTGGTTGCAGGAAGGGCAGGACTGGCAGCTCAGTGTTCTGGGTTCAGTTTGAGATGTGATAGAGCAAGAGGAATGAAAAGGAGAGGGGTGGCATTACTAGTCAGGGAAAATGTCATGATAGTGCTCAGTCAGGACAGACTAGAGAGGTTGTCTAATGAGACTTTATGGATAGATCTGAGGAATAAGAAAGGTATGACCACATTAAGGGGCTATATTTTAGACCACCCAGCAGTACGTGAGATGTAGAGAGATCGTAGACAGTTGCAAAAACTACAAGGTTGTGATGTTAGGTGATTTTAACTTTCTACATTTGACTGGGACTCCCGTATTGTAAAGAGCTTGGATGGGAAACAGTTTGTCAAATGTGTTTAGGTAAGTTTCCTCAATCAGTACATGAAAGCCCCAATGAGAGAATGAGTTACTAGATCTCCTGTTAGTGAATGAAACATGGAAGATGACAGAAGTTTGTGTAGGGGAACACTTTGCATCTAGTGATCATAATGCCATTAGTTTCCAGTAAATATAGAAAAAGATAGGACTGGTCCTTGGGCTGAGATTCTAAATTGGAGGAAGGCCAATTTTGATGGTAACGGAAAGGATCTGGCAAGATGTATTTGGTAAGTTTAAGGCCTTCAAAAGTTTGTATGTTCCTGTCACAATAAAAGGCAAGGATAACAGGTTTAGGGAACCTTTGTTTTCAAGAGATATTGAGGCCCTGGTTAAGAAAATGAAGGAGGTGCATAGCAGGTACAGGCAGGTGGGAACAAATGAGGTACTTGAAGAGTACATGAAATGCAAGAGAATACTTAAGAAGGAAATCAAGAGGGCTAAAAGAAGGCATGAAGTTGCTCTTGCAAACAAAGCGAAGGAAAATCCTAAGAGCTTCTACAGATATATTAAGGGCAAAAAGATAGCAAGGGTGAAAATCGGTCCCCTGAAAGATCAGAGTGGTAATCTATGAGTGGAACAAAAGATATTGGTGAGATCTTAAATGGGAATTTTTGCATCTATATTTACATGGGAGATGGACATGGAGTCTAAAGAAGTGAGTCAAAGCAGCAGTGAGGTCAAGGAGCTCATATGAAATACAGAGGAGGAGGTGTTTGCTATCTTGAGGCAAATTAGGGTGTATAAATCCCCAGTGTCTGACAATGTATTCCCTCAGACCCTGTGGAGGCTACTGCAAAAATTGCAGTGATCCAAGCAGTTATTTAAGACATTCTTAGTCATGGATAGGTGCAGGAGGATTGGAGGATAGCTAATGTTGTTCTTTTGTTTAAGAAGGGCTCTAAGAATATGCCAGGAAACTGTAGGCTGGTGAGTCTGACTTCAGTTGGAAGGTATTCTAAGGCACCATATATATAAGTATTTGGATAGACATGGGCTGAATAAGAATACTCAACATGGTTTTGTGCATGGTAGTTTGTGTCTAACCAATCTAATAAAGGTTTTCAAGGAAGTTACCAGGAAAGTTGATGAAGGCAAGGCAGTGGACGTTGCCTACATGGAAACAACAGGAATTCTGCAGATGCTGGAAATTCAAGCAACATACATCAAAGTTGCTGGTGAACGCAGCATGCCTACATGGACTTCTACAAGGCCTTTGATAAGGTTCTGCATGGGACGTTGATCAAGAAGGTTTAGTTTGAGACAGTAAATTAGATCAGATATTGGCTTCACAGGAAAGTGGTAGTAGATGGATGCCCTTCTGACTGGAAGCCTGTGACTAGTGCTGTGCCACAGGAATTGGTGCTGGGTCCATTGTTGATTGTCATCTATATCAACCATCTGGATGATAATGTGGTAAACTGAATCAGCAAATTTACAGATGACATCAGGATTGGGGGTGTAGTGGACAATGAGGAAGACTATCAAACCTTACAGTAGGATCTGGCCCAGCTGGTAAAATGAGTTGAAAAATGGCAGATGAGGTGAGGTGGGTTGAAAAATGGCAGATGTCAAGTGTGAGGTGTTGTACTTTGGGAGGACCGATCAAGGTAGGTCTTACATGGTGATCAGTAAGGTACTGAGGAGTGCAGTAGATCAGAGGGATCTGGGAATTCCTTGAAAGTAGCATTAAAGGTAGATAGATCCATAATTCCTTGAAAGTGGCATCACAAGTAGATAGTGTCATAAAGAAAGCTTTTGGCACATTGGCCTTCGTAAAGCAATGTACTGAGTACAGGAGTTAGGATATAATGCTGAAGTTGTATAAGACATTGGTGAGGCCCAATTTGGAGTATTATGTGTAGTTTTAGTCACCTACCTACAGGAAAGATATAGATAAAATTGAAAGAGTGCAGAGAAAATTTACAAGGATGTTGCCAGGACTTGAGGACCTGAGTTATAGGGAAAGGTTGAATAGGTTAGAATTTTATTCCCTAGAATTTAGAAGATTGAAGGAAGATCTAATGGAGGTATACAAATTTATGAAGGGTATAGATAGGATGAATGCAAGCAGGTTGGGCAAGGCTACAACTAGAGGCCATGGGTTAAGGAAAAAAGGTGAAAAGCTTAAGGGAAACATGAGGGGAAACTTTTTCACCCAGAGGGTAGTGAGTGTGGAATGAGCTGCCATTGTAAGTGGTGCATGCAGGTTCGGTTTAAAAGAAATTTGGATAGGTACATGGATAGGAGGGGTATAGAAGGCTATGATCCCAGTGCAGGTCAATGGGACTAGGCAAATTAATGGGCTGGCATTGTCTAGATGGGCCAATCGGCCTGTTTCCGTGCTGTAGTGTTCTACGACTCTATTACCCTATTAACTGTATCATTATGGTGAGAAGGCGGGGCAGTGGGACTAAATAGGATAAAATGGATCAGCTCATGATAAAATGGCGGAGCAGACTCGATGGGCCGAATGGCCTACTTCTGCTCCTTTGTCTTATGGTCTTATGGTCTTATTATGCAAGCTATAAAATACTCATTTCAATTTGTGAAGTATTTGACAGAATGAATTAGAAAGCTTTTTTTTGTGGTTAAAGAAATGAAAATCAGCAGAGACAGATTTAAAATAATTTGGGGAAAGAAAATCAAATTGGGCACAATGAAACTTTTTACACATGGTGAGTTTTTCCAATCTGTACTGTACTACCTGAAAGTGCAGTGAATTTAAGAATAAATTTTAAAAATGAATTATGAAAATACCTCAAGGCGAAACAAAAATATCAAACTATAAGGAAAGAACAGGAAATAGGGATTGGATATCTATTGCACAGTATATAATGTTGTTATTAATACCAACTCCATTGTTAGTATGTGTGAAAACTTAAAATATTGAGAAGTTACTTACAACGATGGAACAAATCCCTTGGCACACAATGTTATGCTGAACTAATTATACCAATAATTAAATGCCTATCTAAACTAATCTCTTCTGCCCACACAATATCCTTATCTGTATATTCTTTCACCTTTGTGTTCGATATTCCTCTATAAGGTCTCTCTGTAGCCTCCATTACTCGAGAGAAAACAACACATGTTTGTTTCACCTCTCTTTGTAGCACATATGCTCTAATCCAGGTAGCATTCTGTTAAATCACCTCTATGCCCTCTCCAAAGCTTCCAAATACTTCCTATAATGGGATAACCAGAACTAATTGTAACATTCCAGATGAAGCCTAACTAAAGTTTTATAAAGCTGCAACATAACTTCCTGACTCTTGAATTCAATGTCTCAACAAAAATGCAACCTTGCATAAGCCTTCTTTTCTACCCTAGCAACTTGTGCAACCACTTTCAGTGAGTTATGAATTTGGATCACAAGATGCTGCTATACATCAACATTGTAAAGGGTTTTAATTCTAGTTTGATGAGAATTCTCCCAAGTAAATCTTCAGAAAGTGTTAAGTCAATCTACTACTGCAGAAATATTTAGTAAAATATATTAAACCTTTCTAGGATAAAGGTATCCTAGAATCTGATTGTGGTGTGGACTTAAGTAAGGATGAGCCAGGCAGCACTGTGAGAATCATGTTCTTTGATTTCTCCAGTGCTTTTAACACCATACAACCTGCTTTGCTAGGAAGTAAGCTCATATGGAGATGAAGGTGATGCTCCACTAGTGTCCTGGACCACCTGTCCAGCTGGATTGCAGAGCTGTATATTAGACACTATAATTAGCGGCACGGGGCACCTCAAGGGGCTGTCCTGTCCCCCTTTATGTTCACCGTCTACACCTTGGACTTCAGATACAACTCAGAGTCCTGCCACCTGCATAAGTTTTCCGATGATTCAGCAGCTGTGGGCTGTATTAGCTGTGGTCAAGAGGCTGAGTACAGAAGAGTGGTGGACAACTTTTTTGAGTGGTGTTGTCTGAGTCACTTGCAGCTCAACATCACTAAGACAAATGAATTGGTGGTGGACTTCAGGAAGATGAAAACACCCTGTATTCCCATCTCCATCAAGAGAACGGATGTGGAAATCGTCATGTACTACAAATACCTGAGAACTCACCCGGTCAATAAACTGGACTAAAAGTTCAGGGGTTCTGTACAAGAAGGGACAGACCTGACTGTACTTCCTGAGGAGACTCCAGTCATTCAACATCTGCAGTACTATGCGGTACTACATTCAGTGGTGGCTAGTATTCTACTTTATACTGTAGTCTGCTGGGACAACAGGGTGAGAGCAACTGACGCAAAGAACATCAATGAGCTTGTCAGGAAGGCTGATTCTGTTCTGGGGTGGAACTGGATTACCTGCTGGTTGTGTCTGAGAGGAGGATGCTGCAGAAGCTACGGAGCATTATGGACAATCCCTCTCACCCCCTCCATGACATACTGGACAAACAGAGGGACACGTTTAGTAAAAGACTGATTCCACTGAGGTGCACCACTGAACAGGTGATCCCTTCTCCCTGTGGCTATAAGACTCTACAACTCCTCCTCAAGTATATAAGAATATGGTTTCATTGTACAACTGTGCTATTATTTTTTAATCCACATTGTGTATTTTTTTTCGTACCTCAATGCTTACATTTTGTATTTAAAGTATATATTTATGATTGATTAACCTTGCAACAATAATTTCCTTTGGGATAAATAAAGTTTTATCATCTTATCTTATCTCATTTTGAGAACCAATCCTCATAGAGGAATCAGAAGTGGAGGGAGTGAGCAATTTTAAGTTCCTGGGTGTCAAAATCTCTGAGGACCTAACCTGGTCCCAACATTTGGATGCAGCTATATAGAAGGCATGACAGCGGCTATATTTCAGTAGGAGTTTGAAAACACACAAAAACTTCTATAGATGTACCGTGGAGAGCCTTCTGACAGGCTGCATCACTGGGTGGTATGGGGGGTGGGGGTGAGCTACTGCACAGGACGGAAAGAAACTACAGAAAGTTGTAAAATTAGTCAGCTCCATTTTGGGTATTATCCTCCGTAGTATCCAAGACATCTTCAAGGAGTGGTGCCTCAAAGACACAGCATCCATTATTAAGGACCCCCATCACCCATTGCATGCCACCTTCTCATTATTGCCATCAGGAAAGAGGTACAGAAGCCTGAAGGGACAGCTTCTTCCCCTCTGCCATACGATTCCTAAATGGACATTGAACCCATGAACATGACCTCACTTTTTTTTAATATATATTATTTAATCAGGCAGAGACAACAATGATAATCTGGAATGGAGCATTAATTGTAAAAGATATAAAATAACATAAAGTTTGTTTGGTGTTTGAATAATTCAACGAATTGAGCACAGTTCTCGAAATTTGGTCACACTGTTCTATTTATTTTTGTGCTGTATCATTAAAAATAAACATTAGGTGAATGGAAAGTTGCACATCTTCAATTAGGCATTTCTTGGCATGAGGCATACTTGCATGCCGAAGGTGATTTCAGCATCTGATACACAGCCAGCAATATTATTCCCCTTCCAATAGTCATTTTGGAGCTATGTGAGGAAATTATACTGCCCCGGGAACAATCACTGTTGATTACTGGCAAAGCAACCATGATTCCATTGCACAATGCCAGACCAAGGCCCCACTAACTTAATATTTATTATATTTTATTCTTGGATTTCCAGCAATCTTTCCAACCACCCCAAACCTCAAACCCTCCAATCAACCCAGGCGCTAATCCCTCAAATCCCAAGAGGCTCTTGACCCATTCAATCCTTTCCTAACGCTAACAGGCACATGACATATTGATACCCAGGATCCCTGAACCCTGTTCCTCTGAGGCTTCCCCCAATATCCCATCAGCAAAGTGTACCAATCAACCAAGGTCCCAAACAAAATAGACTCATAAAGGTCCCTGGTCCTATGATTTCCGGAATGCTAGACCCACCAGTCTCCTTCTCCATACAATACCTATCAACCCAGGTACCTGACATACTGATCCCACAGAGGCTCTAAACCACAGATTGCCTGAAGGCCTTTGAAGAATCATTAAACTACTGTAGAATGAAGCGCAGCCAATAAAATAACTAAAATGGTCAGTACTATGTTGCACATTCACACACAGTCACTTATTCCAAGTTAGGGATATAAATTTCCATTAACTTTTAAATAGCCCAAAATAAATGGAACTTGGTCCCCAAAATAAGGCACATATAATAGAGAAAAGAAAAATCTTGGCAAAACTTCAGCAAAGTTTTTAATTTCCGTATATCTTGAGGCTCAGAACCAGTCTGGGTATATTTTGTATAATTATGTAGGAATGACTTTGAGAGAAATGTAACATTGGCTGTTTGCAAGTAACAGGGTGGGAAGAAGTATAGCCCAGGTACCTGTGAGAGTCTTCCTACCCGGTTACTTGTAAAAACGCATCCCCTTCTCTCATTTACTGTCTCTCAGGATGAGGGCTTTCATTCCAGAGCGAAAGAGATATCTTCTTTTTGTAAAGAAAGGTGCTTCCCTTTCTCCACCATCAATGCTGCCCTCAAACGCATCTCTTCCATTTCACAAACGTGTGCTCTTACCCCATCCTCCCGCCACCCTACCAGGGATATCTAGCACCCCATTAGCCTCCACATCCAACACATAATTCTCTAGAACCTCTGCCATCTCCATTGGTATCCTACCCCCAAGCATATCTCCCCCCACCCCCCGCCACTTTCTGCTTTCCACTGTGTTTGCTCCTACTTGACCCCTTGTCCATTCTTGCCTCCTCACTGATCTCCCTCCTGGCACTAATCCTTGCAAGCAGAACAAGTGCTACACCTGCCCCTACACCTCCTCCCTCAAAATCATTCAGGACCCCAAACAGCCCTTCCAACTGAGGTGACACTTCACCTGTGAGTCTGTTGGGGTCATATACTGTGTCTGGTGCTCCCAGACTGGTCTCCTGTTATCTGTGAGAAACCAACTTAGATTGGGAGACCGCTACGCCAAACACCTATGCTCCATCCACCAGAAGAAGTGGGATCTCCCAGTGGCCACCCATTTTAATTCCATTTCCCATTCCCTTTCCAATATGTTAATCCATGGCCTCCTCTACTGTCGCGAAGAGGGCACACTCAAGTTGGAGGAACAACCTTATATTCCATCTGGGTAGCCTCAAACCTGATGGCATGAACATTGATTTCTTGAATTTCCGGTAATGCACCCACCCTCACCTTCACATTCCCCATCCCCTTTTCCCTCACTCACCTTATCCCCTTGCCTACCCATTGCCTCCCTCTGGTACTCTATCCCCTTTTTCTTTCTTCCATGGCTTTCTGTCTTCTATTGGATTCACTCTTCTCCAGCCCTGTATCTCTTTGATCAAACAACTTTCCCGCTCTTCACTTCATTTTTTTCGCTCTTTACTTCATCCCTCCCCCTCCCGATATCAACTGTCACCTTGTGTTTCTCTCTCCCCTCCCCTCACAGTTTAAATCAACTCCTCATCTTTTTTTCTCCAGTCCTGCCGAAGGGTCTCAGTCTGAAATGTTGGCTATACTCTTTTCTATAGTTGCTGCCTGGCCTGCTGAGTTCCTCCAGCATTTTGTGTGTGTTGCTTGGATTTCTAGCATCTGCAGACTTTCACTCTATTGATGTTTTAATATTTATGTGACACATAAAGCTAATCTCATCCAAAGCTAGCCTAAATATCATCTAAAGAAATGCAATAGGGAAAATGTGATAAGAGAAGGGTAATGCAACAAGTGGAAGGAAAGTGAGAGGTGAGAAAGAACAGAGAGTCCTTGCTCAATTCTTTAAAAACGGCAAAACAGAGGAGTTACTAGAAAGGTATATGAGGTTTATTTTTCTTTATTAGTCAAGCACAGAATATAAGGGTAAAGAAGATATACCTGAATTCAGTATCTCACTTGTTAACTCACAGCTTGACCACTCTCTTCTGTTTTAGTCACACATTACATGAAAGATGTGATTGTATTAGTGGAGATGCAAAGAAGATTTACATGGAAGATGTCAGGACTGAAACAATTTTAGTTGTGAGGAAAGTCTAAATAGGCTAGTTTCATTGTTATCTTTTGCACATTGGTTGTTTGTTCACCTTTGTTGTTAGCAGTTCTTCATTGAGTCTATTGTGTTTCTTTGTACTTACTGTGAATGCCCACGAGAAAACGAATCTCAGGCTAGGTAGTATATGGTGATATATATGTACTTCTGATAATAAATTTACTTTAAAGTTTTTAACATTTCCTTCTCTTTTAAGGGTGAGGGGAAATTGAATTAAAATGTTCAAGTTCAAGTTCATTGTCATTCAACCAAATAAAACAACATTCCTCTAGACCAAGGTCCGCAACACAGTACATATAACTCACAAGCAACACATAAAGTAATAATACCACAAATAAATTAACAAGTAATAAAATATATTCCGGAAGATTGATTTTTTATACAAGGTGCATTTACGACACAAGTCAAAAATTAAACAGTATAACATGACTGGTGCTTCACGAATGATAAGACCTGGGTGGTGGCAGGGAGTTAAGTAATTTCATGACCTGGGGAAAGAAGCTGTTTCCCAAACTAACCGTCCTATGCTAATACTACAGTATCTCCTGCCTGATGGCAGGGGGTCAAAGAGATTGGGGCGGATGAGAGGGACCTTTGGCAGTGCTAAGTACCCTGCTTATGCAACGCTCTTGATAATTATCTTGGATGGGTGAAAGAGAGACCCCAATGATCCTCTAAGGAATCCTTGCAATACTTCAATTGACTTTATTTCCTACATCCTTCACATACATGAGGAGTAAAAATCTTTATGTTGATCTCCATCTAAATGTGCCATGTGCAATCATAGTGATTTATAATAAGTAGAACAGTCAATGTAATATAGAGTACATTCAAATCATTGTCAGTTCATCAGTCCGATGGCCTGGTGGAAGACGCCGTCTCGGAGCCTGTTGGTCCTGGCTTTTACGCTGCGGTAATGCTTCCGAGATGGTAGCAGCTGGAATAGATTGTGGTTGGGATGACTTGGGTCCCCAATGATCCTACGAGCCCTTGTTACACACCTGTTCTTGTAAATGTCCTGAATCATGGGAAGCTCACAACTACAGATGTACTGGACTGTCTGCACCACTTTCTGCAGAGTCCTACGAATAAGGGAGGTACAGTTCTTGTACCAGCCAGTGATGCAGCCAGTCACCAAACTTCCTCAATCGTCTGAGGTGAAAGAGGCGCTGTCGTGCCTTTTTCACCACACAGCTGGTGTGTACAGATCATGTGAGGTCCTCGGTGATGTGGATGCCGAGGAACTTGAAGCTGTTTACCTTCTCAACTCCAGATCCAATGATGTCAATAGGGGTTAGCCTGTCTCTATTCCTCCTGTAATCCACAACCAGCTCCTTTGTTTTTGCGACATTGAGGGAGAGGTTGTTTTCTTGACACCACTGTGTCGGAGAGATGACTTCTTCCCCGTAGGCCACCTTGTTATTGTTTGAGATAAGGCCAATCAATGTAGTGTTGTCGGCAAATTTAATTAGCGGATTAGAGCTGTGGGTGGCGACACAGTCATGGGTATACAGGGAGTAAAGGAGGGGACTCAGTACGCAGCCCTGAAGGGCTCCTACATTGAGAGTCAGAGGGGTGGAGATGAGGGAGCCCACTCTTACAACCTGCTGGTGATCTGACAGGAAGTCCAAGATCCAGCTGCATAAGGCAGGGTCAAGGCCAAGGTCTCTGAGCTTCTTGTCGAGCCTGGATGGAACTATGATGTTGAATGCTAGACTGTAGTCCAAGAACAGCATTCTCACATAAGCATCCGTCTTCCCCAGATGTGTAAGGACGGTATGTAGAGCAGTGGCTATTGCATGATCTGTCAATCGGTTGCATCAGTAGGCGAATTGTAGGGGGTCCATTTTGGGTGATAGCAAGCTACAGATGTAATCCTTGATCAGCTTCTCAAAGCATTTACTTATTATTGAGGTGAGTGCGACAGGATGCCAGTCATTCAAGCACGTTACCTTGGTCTTTTTTGGTACAAGGACAATGGTGCATAATTTGAAACAAGAAGGCACTCTACACTGGGAGAAGAAGAGATTAAAAATATCAGTAAACACACCTGCTGTGGCTTTTCTCGGAGGCTCAGAGTTACTGACATCGAACCAAGCATAAAAGCGATTGAGCTCATCTGGGAGCGAGGCCGTGATGTTGGCGACACCACAACGTTTGGCTTTGAAGTCTGCGATGGTATGCAGCCCTCGCCACAAGTCACGTGTGCTATTCAATGTGAATCTTGACTCAATCTTCTTCCTATATTGTTGTTTCACCACCTTAATGGCTTTGCGCAGATCATAGCAGCTTTTTTTGAGCTCTAGTTGATTGCCAGTGATGTAAGCTCAATGTCGCGCTGTAAGTGCTGCTCACACGGAACTACTGATCCAGGGTTTCTGGTTCAGGAAGAACCTGACCAACTTCTGGGGGACAACACTGACAATACACTTCTGGATGAAGCAAATGACTCCATCGGTGAACTTGAAGACATCCTCATCATGGAAGACATTCCAGTCGACGTCATCGAGGCAGTCTTGCAGCATGAAGGCCAATTGGTCGGACCGACAGTGGACGGTTTTAGCTATGGCCGCCTCTTATTTCAGCTTCTGCCTGTACGTCGGCAAAACAGGATCGAAGAGTGATCTGATTTTCCAAAAGCTGGGCAAAGGAGAGCTTAGTAAGCGTTGCGGAAGGGAGTGTAGCAGTGGTCAAGTGTGCTATCTCCACGAGTGCTCACCTGGATGTGCGGACAAAACTTCAGGGAGATTTTCATCAGCAACGCTCGATTAAAGTCACCGGCAATGATGAAGGCAGCCTCTGGGTGTGCAGTCTCCAGCATGTTGATGTTCTCAAACACTTTGAGAGTCAGGTCAGTATCAGCCTGCAGCAGAATGTACACCACTGTGATGATAACAGCCATGAACTCCCTAGGCAGCCAGTAGGGTCTGCACAGCAGCACCAGATATTCCAGGACTGGGAACAAAAGGATTTGAGTGCATGCACATTCTGGGGGTCGCACCAAGCATTGTTGACCATGAAGCATACCCCTTCTCCTTTACTCTTCATAGTGAGGTTTTTCGACCTGTTTGCCTGGAACAGGGAGAACCCAGAGGGCTCGATGGCATGATCCAGCATCTCCTCCGTCAGCCACGTCTCCACAAAGCACAAAACGCTGCATTCCTTTGATTCCTGCTGATAGAAGATTCTGACTCTCAGCTCACAAAGCTTGTTATCCAGGGACTGAACGTTAGCCAGGAGTATGCTAGAGAGCGGTGGTTGATTTGCACGCCGTCTCAGCCTCACTAGGACACTGGCCTGTAGGATTTTTTGGTCAGCTGCCTTGCAATTCCCGTACCAGATGGTGATGTAGCTGGTCAGGACACCCTCAATGTTGCTCCTGTAAAAACTGGTTAGAATAGGGAAGGGAAGAGCTTCACTTGCATCAATCTCCTCAGGAAGCAGAGACGCTGCTCTATTTTCTTGACCAAAAAGGTGGTGTTGAAGGACCAGGTGAGATCATCCATTATATGCACCACAGACACTTAGTGCTCCTAACTCTCTCCTTAGAGGAGCCATGTACAAATGTTTGTATGTTCAGTGAGAAGTGGTCAGCCTGCATCTTCCTAAAATCCACAATCACTTCTTTATTCTCATCTACATTGAGAGTCAAGTTGTACTCGCACCATTTTTCATGTCGCTCTACCTCCTCTCTGTACGCTGTCTCATTGTTGTTGATGAGGTCAACCACTGTTCTGTCATCAGCGAACTCAATGGTTCGATTTGAACTGAGTCTAGCAGTACAGCACATGTCAAAAATTATGAGGGATCTATAAGGATAAAATATGAAGGACCTATCACCCTTAGCTGAAAGATGAGAACAAGTTAACAAAGTAAAATTGCATGTTGATGCCATCAATCTAAGTATTAGTTTTGTTTCTTTTGCTTGCTTCCTGTCTTTTGGCTAACTTTCTATGTTTGTTTCTTCAATTTGCCTCAGAATTCTGCAGCAACACTTTTTTCTGCAGCATATAGAAGCTCTTATAATAAAGTAACTCTAATATTAAGCCAGAAAATTGCTTCCTCAGGAAAAGATACAATCCAACATTCTCGTAGCTCTATTCTTTTAACATTATTACTCAACTGTTTCACTGTTTTATTTATCCAACCATGATTTTTCCCCTTTGGGCTTATGTAAAATAGTAGCTCCGAGTAGTGTATTGACTTCTGATTAGTCATTGTTCATATTGCTCAATATTGATATGAGCACTAACAAACTTTTTGGGCCTGTGTTTATGTGATGCAGAGATATTGAGAAGAACCATCATTCCATATTTAAATTAGGTGTCTCTCAAGTATTGTTATTGACCTTGAAAGTCAGCAAAACTCTATTTCTTGTATCTACTCACTTGTATATCTTTGGTAGCCGAACAAGTATTCTCTGAAGCCAAATAACTGTCATTGAAATTTATGAACGAGTACCATCTCACTTACAAAGATGTATATTGCCAGATTCTGAACCAACATAATCCTTTGACATGTTGAGATGGTAATATTCTATTTTGCTCTAAAGAAATTCTGTCTATATTATTATCATTTTTCTCCACAGGATTTTGACATCATATTATTTTGCACTGATGGCAAGGAAAAGCAAGCACTAGCACCAGATTAAATTGAAAACCCTTTTGTTATACACCATCCTTACCACTGTCTTTTAGCTGGCACTATCACCACTTGTGTTACTTATTCTCTCCCAGACTCCACAGAATTCTCCTTGGGTTTTCAAACATTACCTCTTTCTTTGCGATTTAAAACTTGTTTAATTTCTAACTTTTCCTGGTTTTTGATGAAGGCCATCAACCAGAATCATTGATCCCGTTCCTCTCTACAAAGATGAGACCTGAACAGTTGAGTACTTCCACCACTTTCATTTTTGTATTTCAGATTTCCAGCTTCAGACTCACTTTTCCCCTTGAAACTGGCATTCATTTTTTTATTGATAGACTAAAGATATTATGTATATGGCAATAACATGCCCCCCTCTCTACTCCTATGGAAGCCATTACAGAATAGGCAGCCAAAGAGGAGAAGGGAAACACAATGCTCTTCAGTTTCTGGGCATCCCAACTGTGATAGAGTGGTCACACTACTCTCCCAGGCCAGTGCAAGTTGCAGGTCGATCATTAGGCCATTGATTGCTAAATGCTGGTCGCAAGTATGCTTAGACAAAAGACTGTAATTGGTAAAGGGGGTTCCAGTGATTTATTTAACACAATATTGGCCACTGAGGCTACGTCCACACTAGACCGGATAAATCCGTAACTGAAGCTTTTTCTCTTCATTTTGACCCTCCATCCACATTAAAACGGGATTTTCCTCCCCCAAAAATGGAGCTTTTCAGAAACGCTCTCCAGAGTGAATAAATCTGAAAACGACTAATATCCGGTGTAGTGTGTACGGGGTAACCGGCTATTTGTAAAACCGCTGTCATGACGTGCCGGAACAAACGGTGGTGGCAGCGCGGCATTTCATTGTTTTGTTGAACGCAACCTCCAACACCACAACAATATCTGACAATAGATGTGTAACAGCCTCATGTAACATAGTATAGAAATACAAGATAACACTGATGCAGACATGTTTTATATATTTTACAAAGTGCTTCATTAATGTATTACTTGCGCAAGCATTCAATAGATGCAATTGTCACTTTTGCCCAGTAACTCGTTTTATTGCATATGTTAAATACAGCAAAATAATACACAAAGACATGGCAAAAGTAAAGGCAAAAAAAATGAGATAACAGCAAATTCCATTTTTGCCCAGTAACAAGCCTTATTGCATTTAGTTGTAGCTGTCGTCCTCTTCATCAGTGAAGAGACTAGGGCTGTAGGAAATGTTTCTGGACAAACACGCACCAAGTCTTTCGTTTGGCAATTTTCTTTTAAGATTTTCTAGTCTGTAACTGGACAAACGTGCACCAAGTATACCGTTTCCTCCTCGCTTGTTTTCTGTGTGTCCTGCACATGCCCAGTAGGAGGAGATTCACCCAAATATCCGTTTTAATGTAGACAGAGAATTTTCAAAAATGCCTAGTGTGGACGCCTGTCATTTTTACGTGAAACCGGCGTTTTCAAAATTATCCGGTCTAGTGTGGACGTAGCCTGAATCATGAGAATGAGTAACAGTGCAGATCCTTTAATTGCTATCTCATTCTCAGAACTGTGAAAGATAACAAAAGCACTAATCACTGCACACAGTGGGGGAAACAGGAGCTGAACAACCTATGATATCACTAGCTAATTAACTTATGTGAGGTAAACTTCATCCACACTGGGGTGAATCATCTTTAGCAATACTCAGGCCAATCTTCTTTAGATATTTAGAGAATCAAGGACTGTAGGGTAAGGGCAGATAAGTGACATAAAGGTAAAATGTTCATCCACGATCTTCCTGGATGGCATGCAAGCTCTAGAGATTGAATAACCTAATCTTTGTGTTTATTTCTGATCTTCTTTTCAGTAAAAATGAGCATATTTCATTCTCCAAAAGTAATTTTCTTGCTGGCTATCAATATGTTGCCATTTTCAGTCTCCAGCTTGAGCAAACCAGTCATGGAAAAAATATATATCTGTATTGTCAGTTTAACGTTGATTGAACTATCAAATGTGGTCCAGGCACTTCTCACTAAAGCACATAGACTTCACTGAATATTACAGCAATTAATCAAATTTGACAATATGATGAAATAATATTACAACATGTGCTCAAAAACTTGAAATTTTTGACCAGTCACCTCTTAATCTTCTGAATACCAAAATTTAAAGTACCATCCCCCAGTTTTGTTATTCAAAGAATTTAAAATGTAATAAAATGAAAGTAAGTACAGTGGATTCCAGTTAACCCACTGGTTAATTGGGACAACCACTTGTTTCGGATAACTCCTATAGAATAAAAACTAATAGAGAAAATAGCCAGGATTCCCTCTGTTTATTTAAGGCACTACGCCACTTAATTGGGACAGGAGACTGCTGCCGAATAGTTTCAAACTAGCATCAGTCACGTGTACTTTTGTGGTCATTAGACACCACACTGTGCTTAGAGCAAACAGTTTTTAAATAGCACCAGGTGTGTAGGTGTTCAAAATTACAGTGATATTTGTCACTGATAGTTGGTGAGAAATAGCACTAAGACAATTTGGAACTGTTTTGCTCACAGTGGTTTCAAGCATTCAGGCTTGGAGATGCAAGAAATAGTGGGGAGTGAAATTGAAACATTTTCACTACTTCAGCAAGCTAGGAACTATGAAGAATTTAAAGGTATAAAACAACCATCTTAAATATTGCAATGAAAATGAAGATTTGAAGGATGCTAACATTGAAAGCATTGGATGAAGGCAGTCCATTATCTGGGTTTGGTAATCTGTGCTGATTTTGTTTATTTACAGTCAATCAAAAGAACATGGTAGCATACAATTCCCCTGTCGATAACTATTAGGAACTAATACACAGTTTTATAGCGCTCTCTAATTTGTTCCGTATTTCATTTAAATGTATAATTTGATACTCGGTTAAAATTAATTTGTTATTATATATTTTTTAACTATTTTTATAAATCTTCAGTTAATTGGGGTAGCCGCTTAATTGGGCCAGAATGTACTAGTCCCAATGTGTCCCAATTAACCAGATTCCACTGTAATAAAACAAAGTTGTTTTATTTTAAAAGTAAAAACATTACTAAAATATATGGATATAGATGAAATGATCAAACACATTAAACCAAATAGAAATAATTCCTTTATAAGGTAGCCAATTTGCATTTAAATCAATAGGTTCTTGAATAATATGCCAGATTTGGTAATAAAGTCGGAATCACAGCAGAGTGAAATTCAATGTTGAGCCAAGCAGCAGAGTAAGCTGACAGATTCAATATTTGAAAACTATTCATAAGTTCCAAACTTCCACATTTGACATTTCGTGAGCACAAGTCTGGGACTTAATTGCAAGATATAAAGGTATTTTAACTTCAACTAGAGATGACATATATATTTATTCTGTATATTACAACTTGCAACTTATTTATAATTCTTAGCTTTTTGTGTTACATCTGTTGAAAGTATGAGATTGCCTACAACTGCTGTCAAAATATTCTCTGACATTAATGACTATATTTCCATCTATGGTAAATACATTTAGAAGCCATCACACTGACTTGTGTTTCATATAGTGGCACATCTTGTTTGATCTCTACAGATCTAAGTCGATCAAGTCAAAAAACATCAAACTGAATTGCTAAGTAGAAAATTGAAAATCGAAATTGATTGCCCAGTGAGAAAATGGGTTTGCTTTTGAAGTTTCCCATAAAAATTGTCATATCTGTCATTCTGAGCAGTAATTGGGAGCAATAAAAAGAGCTCAGTTTGGAAAATTTGCATCAAATCAACTGGTTAGGAAACAGGCTTAGTAGAATAACAATAACATTCAAAATTATATCTGGGACCAGTCAGATATCTCAGCACACTTTTGTAGTTTGCTACTGTATATTGTAACACAGCAGTCCGGATTTTTCATGTGTTCTAATCCTAACTGGTGCAAAAACTACGTTCATGTCCACTATACATAAACAACATTGGCCTAAATAAACCTATGGGCAAACTCTAAAAATCAGAAATACCTGACTAACAACATATCATTTGCAGTATGACTAGTAATCACTTTAACTGACTTACTATGACAGTCTCCAAAATCCACTTTATATTGCCGGATAAAGGATGTGAAATGAGTGCAATGAGTCATATTAGAGTTGGAGTACACTATTGAGCAATTTAATATGTTAAAAAGAGTGGGAAGAATTGGAAGGAAATGTCAATTCAATTGTAAACAAGCAGCACATAAATGAAACAGAATCATTAATTAGATTCCAAAGAGATTCTGTTCATCAAAATGATGGACCATCTGTGTCCCACTGCCTGCGATTCCTGTGTAATGTAATAAATCCAAAGCGCCTCATGTGTACTGTTAGCCAGGTTTGTGAAAACTATTGTGTGGCTGAGAAGCTGGTGTAGGGGGCAGGGCTTCAGGTTCTTGGATTATTGGCATCTCTTCTGGAGAGGTATGACCTGTTCAAAAGTGATGGGTTGCACCTAAACCTGAGGGACACCAATATTCTTGTGGGTAGGTTTGTTAGAGTTGTTGGAGAGGGTTAAAACTAATTGGGCAGGGGGGTGGGAACTGGAGTGAAGGGACTCAGGATAGGACGGATGGACAAAATTGTAGCCAACAGGGTGGGTATCAGTGCAATCAAAAAGGGTAGCAAATGCGGCACTCAAAGTGTTATATCTCAGTTCATGAAGTATAAGAAATAAGGTGAATGATCCTGTTGCACTTTTACAGATTGTTGGGTATGATGTCGTGGCCATCACTGAATCATGGCTGAAGGATGGTCATAGTTGGGAGCTGAATGTCCAAGGCTACATGCTGTATCAGAGGGATGGGAAGGTCAGCAGAGGGGGTGGCATGGCTCTGCTGATAAAGAATGGCATCAAATCAGTAGAAAGATGTTACATAGGATTGGAAGAGTCCTGACAAAGGGTCTCAGCCTGAAACGTCGACTGTACCTCTTCCTAGAGATGCTGCCTGGCCTGCTGCGTTCACCAGCAACTTTGACGTGTGTTGCTTGAATTTCCAGCATCTGCAGAATTCCTCATGTTTACGTTGAATCCTTGTTCGTTGAGTTAAGAAATGGCAAGGTTAAAAGGAGCCTGATGGCAGTTATATACAGGCCTCCCAAAAGTAGCTGGGATGTGGACCACAGATTACAATGGGAAATACAAAAGGCATGTCAAAAGGGCAATGTTATGATAGTCATGGGAGATTTCAACATGCAGGTCGATTGGGAAAATCAGGTTGGTAATGATAGAGAGTGAGTTTATTGAATGCCTACAAAAAGGCTTTTTAGAGCAGTTTGTTGTTGAGCCTACTAGGGGGTCAGCTATATTGGGTTGGGTGTTATGTAATAAACCAGAGGCAATAGGGGAGCTTAAGGGAAAGGAATCCATAGAAGGTAGTGATCACAATATGACTGAGTTTAACTTGAAATTTGATAGGGAGAGAGTAAAGTCTGACATAGCAGTATTTCAGTGGCGTAAAGGAGATTACAGTGGTATGAGAGAGGAGTTGGCCAAAGTAAAATGGAAGGAGATGCTGGCAGGGATGACAGCAGAGCAACAATGGTGCAAGTTTCTGGGAAAAATGAGAAAGGTGCAGGACATGTGTATTCCAAAAATGAAGAAATACACAAATGGCAAGCTAGTACAACTGTGGCTGACAAGGGAAGTCAAAGCTAATGTAAAAGCAAAAGAGAGGGCATACAACAAATCAAAAATTATTGGAAAAACAGAGGATTGGGAATCTTTTAAAACCCTACAGAGGGCAACAAAAAGAATCTTTGGAAGGGAAAAGAAGAAATATGAAGGAAAGCTAGCAAACAATATCAAAGTGGAAGTAAAAGCTTGTTCAAGTATGTGAAAAATAAAAAAGAGATGAGAGTGGACAAAGGACTGCAGGAAAATGAGGCCGAAGAAATAGTAACGGGGCCCAAGGAGGCGGCAGATGAATCAAGTGAGTATCTTGCATCAGTCTTCACTGAGGAAGACACTAGCAGTGTGCCAGAGGTTGAAGGGTGTGAGGGAAGAAAAGTGGGTACAGTTACTATTATAAGGGAGAAGGTGATCAAAAAGCTCTGAGACCTAACAGTACGTAAGTCACCTGGGCCAGATGAACTGTATCTACGATTCTGAAAGATGTAGTTGTAGAGATTGTGGAGGCATTAGTAATGATCTGTCAAAAAACATTGGACACTGGCATGGTGCCAGAGGACTAGAAAATTGCAAATGTCGTTCCACGCTTTAAGAAAAGAGGAAGGCAGCAGAAAGGAAATTATAGACCAGTTAGCCTGACGTCAGTGGTTGGGAAGATGTTGGAATCAATTGTTAAGGATGAGGTTACAGAGTACTCGGTGACACAGGACAAGATAGGACAAAGTCAGCATGGTTTCCCTAAGGGAAAATCTTGCCTGACAAACCTACTGGAATTTTTTGAGATTACATGTAGGATAGATGCAGGGGATGCAGTGGATGTTGTATAATTTGACTTTCAGAAGGCCTTTGACAAGGTGCCACACATGAGGCTGCTTACCAAGTTCAGAGCCCTTGGCATTACAGGAAAGTTACTGGCATGGTTAGAGTATTGGCTAATTGGTAGGAGGCAGCGAGTGGGCATAACAGGATCCTTTTTTGGTTGGCAGCCAGGGACTAGTCACATTCTGCAGGGGTTAGTGTTGGGACTGCTTCTTCGTTATGCTGTATATTACTGATTTAGATGATGGTCCTGTCGAAGGGTTTTGGCCTGAAACGTCGACTGTACTTTTTCCATAGATGCTGCCTGGTCTGCTGAGTTCCTCCAGCATTTTGTGTGTGCTGCAGAATTTCTCTTGTTTGTTAGATAATGGAATAGATGGCTTTGTTGCCAAGTCTGCAGATGATATGAATATTAGGAGCAAGTGGTGTTGAGAAAACAGGTAGGCTGCAGGACTTAGACAGATTAGGAGACTGGGCAAGAGAGTGTCAAATGAAATACAATGTTGGAAAATGCATGGTCATGCACCTTGGTAGTAGAAATAAATGTGCAGACTATTTTCTAAATGGGGAGATAATCCAAAAATCTGAGATGCAAAGGGACTTGAGAGTCCTTGTGTCGAACACCCTAAAGGTAAACTTGCAGATTGAGTTGGTGGTGAGGAGGCAAATGCCATGTTAGCATTCATTTCAAGAGGTCTAGAATACAAGAGCAGGGATATGATGCTGAGGCTTTATAAGGCACTGGTGAGGCCTCACCTAGAGTATTGTGAACAGTGTTGGACTCCTATCTAAGAAAAGACATGCTGGCATTGGAGAGAGTTCAGAGGAGGTTCATAAGGATGATTCTGAGAATGAAGGGGTTATCGTACAAGGAACATTTGATGGCTCTGGGTCTGTACTTGCTAAAATTCAGAAGGATGAGGGGGGAATCTCATTGAAACCTTTCGAATGTTGAAAGGCCTAGACAGAGTAGATGTGGAAAGGATGTTTCCCGTGGTGGGGGAGTCTAAGACAAGACGGGACAGCCTCAGGATAGAGGGACGTCCATCTTCACCAGAGATGCACAGACATTTCTTTAGCCAGCGTGTGGCGAATTTGTGTAATTTATTATCACAGGCAGCTATGGAGGCCAGGTCATTGGGTGTATTTAAGGCAGAGCTTGATTGGTACTTGATTGGTTCAAAGATTATGGGGAGAAGGCTGGGGAGTGGGGTTGAGGAGGGGTAAAAAGGATCAGCCATGATTGAATGGCAGAGCTGACTCAATGGGCCAAATGGTCTCATTCTGCTCCATTGTCTTATGGTCCTCCAGTCGCTCAAACTCCAATTCAGAGCTTTGAGCTTGAGGAGGGGCAGCAGTAATTGCAGCTACAAGGCTCACAGGAGGCTAAACATTTCAAAGGGAGTGCAATGCTGGAGTTAGTATTACTGCGGCTACAGTTATCAGGAGAAAGTGAGTGGTTATGCAGCACATTAGGAACACAGAGTACAGGCAATGTAGAATGTTCATATTAATCTGCTGCAGATCTTCACATAGATCTCAAATGCAAACAGTGATGAATCACTGCAACTTCACACTCTCAAAATGAATCGTGAACAACTTAGTGAGCTGGAGAGCTTTAAACACCTTTCAATTATTCTATCTCCACTTCTCTAATTGTAAATGTTTATGGCAATCACAGCAACGTATTAATTGACAAAAGAAGCCAACAGTTTAACTCTACCACCGAACTGCTCACAAACATTTGTTGTTACTTCTACTTCTGATCATAGGTAAGTAATACTGCTTTAGTGTTTGCATTATACTTTTCACAAAAGCATTACTATACCAAATTTAACTTTGAGCATATAAAGAAGTATTAGGATGGGTAATTGAAATTTGCTTTAAAAACTATCATAAATGAGAAAGAAAGATTGAGATTCAAAGAGTTTTAGGGTAAGAATTTAAATATTTAGGAATCTGGTTGCTAAATACACAGTGACCATAGAGAGAACATGGAAAGTTGGTGTTGTCCACCACCAGAATTGGAGGCTTAGAAATAGGAAGATGCAAAATTGCATGGTACTTGGATAAAAGGAAAAGAATTTTAAAATAATGGCATAACTTGACTAAGCTCTGCTACAATTCTTTAAGGCATGTTGGAGGCCTGTAATATGAGCTATGTCACAGGGACTTGAGTTTGTCATCTAATGATCTGGGTGAGAATATAGTTGGCATGGTCATCATGAGCACTAAGCAAGGTGTCAATAAAATTATAGCAGCTGAAGGTGAAATCAAAAACTGGAAGGTAAAATGGTAACAGAATAGAAGTCTTCAGAGAGAAATTGATTTGGGTAAGAGTAAAAAAATAAGCTGATGATAATATAATAGACAACCAAGGAAGAAAATGATACTAAGACTTCAAAAGAGACAGCAGAGCTTGCTCCAAATTGTCTCTGTACCCTCCCACTACCACACCACACTCCTCCCACCCCTCTGGCCAGTGAATCAAAACATTGCTCTGTGAAGCCTGTGTGGGTAGCTGATATGTAATGGTAATTCCATAGTGGATTTTGATTCAGATTAGTTTATTGTCAAGTACTCCAGGATGCAATTAATTTCCTTGTTTGTATAAAGGTCATAGTGTAGCCAGTGTACCTGGTAATAATAAATACAACAATAAATACGGAGATGACCATCAAAACAATGTTATGGTGCAAATTGAAATATGAGGTTTGTGAAGGTTATGAAGTAAAATAAACCATGAAGTTTGGGATCTGGAATGCCAGGACCTCAAAGACAGTTCAGGCAGTAATAAATCTGACAGTTGCTCTGTTACTGCATCTGAGGAATTCTGGTGTTTTCACATCAACATTGCCACAATGACTGTAGCATGACTGGAAATACAAGGCCAACTTAGTTAAATATACCTTCTTCTGGAGTTTCAAACAGGAAGAGAAGGGCCATCTTTATAGAGTGAGTATATCAGAAATGAGTTACTCCAGCATCTCAGCAACTCCCCTTATGTGCATGCTTCTCAACCCTGTGGAAGCTTCAGGGGAAGTCAAGGAGGACCTCTACCCTTCAGAATCAGAATTATTATCAATGACATATGTCATGATTTTTTTTTTGTTTTGCGGTAGGAGTACAGTGCATGACATAAAAATTACAAGTTACAGAAATAAATAAATAGTGCAAAAGACAAATAACAAGTTAGTGAGCATGGGTTCATGGACCATTCAGAAATCTGATGGCAGAGATTCTTAAAATGATGAGTGTGGTTCCTCAGGTTCTTGTACCTTCTCCAATGGTAGTAATACAAAGAGGGCAAGTCCCAGATGGTGAAGTTCTTCGATGATGGATGCCACCTTCTCAAGGCACTGCCTATTGAAAATGTCCTTGATGGTGGGGAGGAACTGCCCATGATAGAACTGACTGAGTCTACAACCCTCTGCATCCTCTTGCGATCCCCTGCATTGTAGCCTCCATAGCAGACTGTGGTGCAACCAGTCACAATGTTCTCCACCATATATCTATAGAAATATGCAACAGTCTTTGGTGTCATACCAAATCTTCTCAAACACCTAATGAAGTAGAGCCACTGGCCTGCCTTCTTCACGATTGCATCAATATGTTGGGCCTAGGATGGATCCTCACAGATGTTGATACCCATAAACTTGAAGCTGCTCACCCTTTCTACTTCTGACTGCTCAATGAGGACTGGTGTGCTTTCTCCCTACGTTCCTTTCCTGAAGTCGACAATCAATTTCTTGGTCTTTCTAATGTTGAATGCAAAGTTGCTGTTGTAAGATGTTCTACCATAAATTTGAAAAAATTCTCTCCCACATTTCATATGGTGGCAAACTGCTGGGCAGCTTTATTGCCATGGTAGGCAGGGAAGCAACCATCTGGTTTGATATGATCAGCAAGGAAGTTGCAGGGATTGCTAACTCCAGTGGGGTCCTTTCCTGACAGAATGCTAGGAGCAGCACCTTATCAAACTGAATATCTTTTCATGGCAGAGGATCAAGCATGAAACATCAAGCCAGCTCCCCATATTCAAGTCCTGTTATATTAAGTCATCATCCAAGCAAATTACTGTAAAAATGCCTAGTAATTCACCCCATGGACTGACCGTTGTCCAATCTGCTCTGTTATCTCCATCAATCTGTCTCAAAACATTTGACCACCGCACAAAGTAGTTTTGCTCAGAAATTATAGGCTGGTGAGCCTTTAATCAGTGGTAGGGATAGGATCGATCTGCATCTGGAAAGCATAATCTTATTATGGATAGTCAGCATGAATTTGTGCAGAGGGATTCACATTATATAAAATTAATTGATTTATTTGAGGAGAGTATGAAAATGATTGATGAGGGTGGGGCAGTAAATGTTTACTGGTAATGGAAATGGACTGGTAATGCTTTTAACGAGGTCCTTCATGGTCGGATGAGCCAGATTGGATTCAAAATTGACTTGGCCAAGGAAGATTTGGAGAGGATAGTGCTGGTGGTGAGGAGGGAGGTGTTTTTCTGACTGGAGATCTCTGACCAGTATGTATGATTTTTAGTCAGAGGGACAAACATGAAACATCAGTGCTGAGACTCCTCTGTATTTTGTGGTATTTATAAATGATTTGGACAAAAATTTGGACTGATTAATAATCCATAAACTTTAGTGGAGTTGTGGATAGTGAGGAAGGTTGTCAAATTATTCAGCCAGTTATACAGCAGAGCAGTTGGAAATCTGAGCTGAAAATGGTTAAGTGGAATATAATCTAGACAATTGCGAGATGTCAAAGTCAAAGTCAAAATTGAGTTTATTGTCATATGCATAAGTACATATACAGTATATGCAGGTGCAATAAAAAGCTTACTTGTAGCAGTATCACAGGCACATTACAGCATATCAGCAACACTTACAAGAAAAACATCAATCATACATAATTTTTATTACTGTACAAGAAAGAACACAGATTGAACAAAAGAAAGTATATTTTAGTGCAAAGTGTTTAAAGTGGTCATAGTGTTGCTAAACTATAGTGATTTAGGGTTTTGTCAGTTGGTTCCAGTACTGAATGGTTGAGGGAAAATAGCTATTCGCTTATTTGATGATGTGGGACTTCAGGCCTCTTTACCTCTTGCCCTATGGCAGCTGTAAAATGATGGCATGAGCCAGATAATGGAGATTTTTGATGACAGATGTTACTTTTTTTGAGACAGTGCCCGCCGTAAATACTACCAAAGGTGGGGAAAGATGTGCCTGTGAGGCATTGGGTAGAAACCACTACTCTCTGCAGCTATTTACATTCCTTTGCATTCCAATTACCGCACCAGATCAGGATGCAATCTGTTGGGATACTTTCAATAGTACATTGTTAGAGTGTTCAGTGTTAAGCTGAACCTCCTTACCCCCAGGAAAGTAAAGATGCTGTCACACTGTCTTTATGATTGTACCTATGTGCTGAAAATGACATTTTGCTTGTGCACATTCAAAGGCCAAGCTCCAAACCACTAGCTATTGATTCATTGAAGTACACAAGAGGATGGGTCTTACACTCAACACTGCTAGAAAAAGGTCCTCTACCAAATGGTCCCCAGTATATCACACTGTCTTCCAAAAGAACTGGCTTATGACAAGACCCTGGAAAATGTGGACTTCTTCCCATTTCACAGTGGTGTCCTTCCAACAAAGTTAGTTATCACTGATTAAATTCATTAACATTTTCATTGTGCCAATTGAGAAAAAGAGTATTTCAAGATGAAGACATCAGATCTGAGATAAAAATCACAGCCTACTGAGCAGCAGTGATCCTTGCACACCTAAGTGTTTCTCAGACCTAGACCACACGAAGCAAGTATCTCAAGGCACTGGAAAAATAATGTGAATGCTGTCTCTGCAAAACCCTCCATAGCTATGGGACAGATAAGCAAATTCAATGGAAGGAACACCAAACTTAAAGTGTAAGTATGCAACTTTTTTAAAGTGACAGTGTGAGTTAAGAAAGACTATAAAAGAAAGCATAGATATTTATCTTGAAAATACAATAAAAACAATGATAAAATGGTCCCACATTAATCTGACTGGAACTAGCAATTTAATAAATGGGATTATCCATGTTCTGCTGACAAAAATAATTAGAAGATTAAGAGAAAAGACAAAGTCATAGTGCAGAGTACTGAAATGGTAAATAACTAATATTTCCGTAAGTGACAGAGCACAAAAAATAAAAGGTTACTTCTAATTAGAGTCAGAGTGGGGAAAATGGTAAAAATATACAACTTAGTGAAGATTGAAAACCTAACCTAACAGGAAATTTGGCCAAATTGCAGCTAACAAGAGGGAAGCTGAGATCAAAGGAATAAATTAGTGAACCTGACGATTAGGAAATTTTCAGAAAAAGAAGTCCAAGACATTGTTAAGAAAAAGGAATAAATTACTGATGGTGAGGAATCACTACATAGATAAATAGATGAGAACTGATGACAGTGGTATAGATACAGGCTGGAACAAACAATTGAAAGGGTTAGACCTGAAAAATTATGAATTGCTTTGATACTGCATCCAGTGGCACAGGTGCTAACCAGGAAACTCAGATTTAAACGTTAGGCACACGTGAGAGATTTTTTTTGTCAACGAGGTGAAAGCACAGCAATTTGGTAAATCATGACAGAAATCAGAATTTTATTTCAAATAAATAGGAACATTATAAATTAGCGTTTAAATAGGGCTAATTGATCCATTCCGCCACTTATTTCTAACCTTTGTCCATAACTGTGTTTTATTTAACTTTATATTGTCATACTACTACCCACTGATCGTTTACTGAATCTGCTTGTCGTTCAGAAAGATGGTTAAGTGGGTTTGCAAATGAAGTCAGTATTTTGGATTACTATATATAGATTCGTACGAATAAAGTGATGCTCTACCTCAACGTTAAACGACGGTACACCAAAGACGATAGTTCACAACATCAGTATTGCTCATTCTGTAAACCACTGTGAGAGGTCTAACCGGGCAAGGATCGTCCTGCTCTAGCAGCCATACGTTCTGACGTCGTGTGGAGCGTTGACCCTGACGTCAGATCACGTGCTCAGCACGGTGACCTTTGACGTGACGTCGGGTTGAACGGAGAGCGCGGGGAAGGTTTGGCGGTTCGGCTTTGGAAACGCGGGTTAAGTTATCGACATGAGTCTCTGGGTGGACAAGTACCGGCCGACGTCCCTCAGCAAACTGGACTACCACAGGGAGCAAGCCAGTCAGCTCCGTAATCTTGTGAGTGGTCAGCGCGGGCTGTGGTTTGGTCGGGCAACCAGTTTTAAAATTTGCTGTATTAAAAAGGAAGAAATTCCGCGCCGGTATTTTATTGTAACGCTCCCCGTTAAACTTTTATTTATCGCTAAGTGTAAAATAAAATCGTGGAGACACAAGAGGCTTCAGTTGCTGAAATCAGGAGCAGAAAACAAACTGCTGGAAGAACACGGGTCTGGCAACATTTCTCAGGGGAAAATGGACAGTCAAGGCCCTTCATCTGGACTGATACAGGGAAGATGATCAGTACAACGAGCTAAGGGGAAGGGCTGGAGCAAGAGCTGGCAAGCCATAGGTACTGTAGATCCAAGTGAGGAGAGGTGATAGGCAGATTGAGCAGGGAAGAGTGGAAATAGTGATAAAGACTGGAAGATGATAGGTGGTGGTGACAGAGGGTTGCAGCTGATGGAATATGATGGGAAAGGGAGGTGGGAGAATAGAATCAAATAAGGGAGGTGGGGAGGGCAGATGGGAACAGTAGGGGAGGGGAACTGTTGGAAATGTGCGTGATGAGCAGATGGAGTGGGTGGAGAAAGGGAAAGAAACAAGATTGGGGCATTTGGGTTAGGTGTAAGAGGAACCTGGTAGATCAGAAGAGGGAAAAGGGAGACGGGGTTACCTGAAATTGAAGAATTAAGTGTTAATACTGTAAGGTTATAGCCTTGCCAGGCAGAATGTGCTCCATTTTAAATTTAGCCTCCCCCTTGACCTAAGGACTGACATGTTGATCAGGAAATGGGGAAGGGAATTAAAAAAGCTACCAACTGGAAGTTCCAGATGGCCTTGGCAGATGGAGTGCAGGTGTTCATCAAAGCAGTTGTCTAGTCTGTGCTTGGTTTCACCAATGTAGAGGAGGTCACATCAAGAGCACAAGGTTGGATGTGCATGGGTGTATGTAAATTTCTGCTTCACCTGGAAGGACTGTATATAAAATCTTCGTTTCTTAATGATTTGGTGATATGTTTTGGTCATGAACATCTATAGCATTTTAAAATTAAATAGCAAGTTGAATATCAGATTTAAAAAAAAATACAGTCTGATTTAATGCACCATTAGGCAATGACCTCTGATTTCCCTTTTTTCAGTTTTACCCACAGTTGTATTTGTTGAGCTTCACAGGCATGGACACCAGATAGAACAGACGTTTGAAACTTACATTGGCCTGGATGTTGACACCCACTCTCAGTAAGGCCAAGGGCAAAACCTACACCTTATATACAGTATGATAATGGTAATCGAGATCTAGAAACATCCTGCTGATATTAGAGACGGGCAAAGTTCAATAATGTTCCTTTGGTGTCCCAGAAGCTGAGAAACTAACATCTGGAATTGGAATTATCAGCTTCATTAAGCAAGTGTTTTTTCAATCCATGCATTTTTTAAAAATCCCAGTGAGCGAGGCCTCCGGAGATGACCGTGGATATTGCGTCCTAGCTGTCTAGAGACGCAAGCCTGGGCAGCAGGATATGGAGAGCAAGCTGTTGCTTATGTAGCAAGCTCCTCCTCTCCACGCATCTGATGAACCCAAAGGAATGGTGGAGATTGATACTGTTGATACCAGCAGCATCGCACGAGTTGCCAGTCAACATTGAATTCAATGTAGGACTGTCTTAGGGACTCCAGCTCTGGAGTTTTCTCTGAGGGTTTACTCCCAAAGTCTTCCCTGTGAATGGGTATAGCTGCAACATCCCAGTGGGCTGCAGAAATATGCAACACCGAACTGTGCAGTGGTTCACTGTGATTAGATTGAATAGTAGGGAAGTCAGTACTGAAGGAGTTCTCTGGTGTCGGATGTATATTCTTTCATATACATACGTGACTTGTTTCCCTCATGATATGGAGGGTTATGTAGGAAGGAAGGGTTAAATTGATTTTAAACTAAGTTAAAAGTTTGGCACATTATGGGCTGAAGGGACTGTACTATGCTCTAATGTTCTGTTCTAATGGGCTCATTTGCTTGACTGAACTTGTAGCCACATTGAAAACTTTTTCTTCAACTCCACTAGTGTCCTAGCTACATGTGTCATTTTAAGGGATACTTTGAAAACAGTTGTCTCAATCCTGTTGAAACTCACTCCCTTAACACTCCAGTACATTGGCAACCTTATTAATGTTGCTTCCTACACTTGTAGAGAGCTCCAAAATGTCATTACAGTCGGCCCTCCTTATCTGCGAGTTCCACATGCGCAAATTCAACCAACCGCGAATCGAGAAAACCCGCAAGAGCTCTTCCAGCACTTGTTGTTCAGGCATGTACAGACTTTTTTTCTTGTCATTATTCCCTAACCAATGCAGCATAACAACTACTTTACATAGCATTTACATTATATTAGGTATTATAAGTAATCTAGAGATGATTTAAAGTGTACAGGAGGATGTGGGTAGGTTATCGTGGATCGGGATATAAAAAAACCGGAAGTTCTCACTAAGTAAGTTGGAACAGGTACATCCGGTATTATTTAGCGTCGGTTAGTCAAACGTTTGTCTTAGTATATAATATATATTTCACCTTTCTATGCATATAAAACACTTAAGAAACGTATGTTTCAGTGCTGGGCTGGGGAACAGAAGTTCCCGAGTTTGATCCAGTGACAGACCGCTCCCGAGCACGCTCTCCATCCGTGCCGGGTTGATGTGGAGGATCAAAAATCCAAAACCCAATAATTAAACCACTGCGTTGCTTAGTAATAATTGTAGCTTGCATCGGGGCAGGGCCTTTCTCACTTTATCTTTTAAAATTGTTCTGATCGTTGACCAACTGTAGCCTAACACTTTTCCAATGACCGACGGCGTTTCACCTCTTTCCGATCGCTTTATTATTTCCACTTTATTTTCAATCGTGATCGTGATTATTTTCGTGAACAGAAACACTGCGGATTCAGAGCTCCGCCGCCGGGTTCTAATATCCACCGCACTGAGACAGGTTAAATAAGGTCCAGGGTTCCGCTGGGTCCTAAGGTCCAATGTATTTAGACAGGTCGAATAAGGGACTTGAGCATCCGCGGGGGGTCCCAGAACCAATCCCTCATGGATAAGGAGGGCCGACTGTACTTTTATCATGAATCCCACTGTGCATCCAGTTTCAAATTGCTATCCTGAGTGGCATAGATAGTCAGAATATTTCCCCAGGACAGAAATGTTAAGCAGGAAATGCGTTTAATGTCGTGGGAGTGGGGTTAAAAGGCAATGTGGAAGGCAAGTTTTTTTACACAGTGTGTGGTAGGTGCCTAGATTGGGTTACCAGGTGTAGTTGTGGAATCAGCCAGTTAGATGGAGTTTAAAAGGCTTTTAAATATTTATGGGAATATGGAAGGATATGGATGATGTTTAGTGTAAGTCGCCATCAACATTAGCACAACATAGTGGGCCAAATGGCCTGTTCAGTGTTGTAGTCTCCAATGTATTAGAGAAGCCAAATACAATTTGGATGACTGCTTTGCAGAGCAGTTCTATACAGTCTGCTGCTTAATCTTGAGCTGTCTGATTGCTTGTTTTGTTCACTTTCATCATTAATGAACTAGGCAGTTCGATAAACAGAAATCTCCTTGGCAACCCTACCCTATCAAAGATATTCTCTTTTCATATCATCCTTTTCCCCATACTTTTCAACTTAAAACTAACCAGTTTCTTACTTTCCCAGTTCTAATGAAGGAACTATGACCTGAACCATTAATTTTATGGATGCTGAATGACCTTTTGGGAGTTTCCAGACTTTTCTGAGAGATGGACAATCTCCAGTATTTTTTTTCCAACCACAGTGGTCTTTGGGTTTTCATGTGTTTGTTCACTCTCTGATTTACAGATAGCCAATACTACAGCCTCATTATTTTTCTTCAGGTTTTTTTTGTCTTAGCTGCTTCTCTGATTCCTGTATCTGTATGTTCTCTTTTGCTTTGTGCCCCCAAACTCTTGGGAAATACCATCTGAATAGAAGCTTTTCATCACATTCACATTCCTGAAATGGCTATTTTCTCCTCACACTACATCTGTACATTACTTATTCTTTTTCTTCTTTTACTCTCTTCACCTATATTTCATTCCCAGAACAAGTGTTGAGACACTATTAGAAAGAACCCTTATTCTGAATTAGTTTTCAGTCAGCTGCTGTTTTCTGGAGACAGTGTTTACAACTTTTTTTTAATGAGGAAAGAATTTGTCTCTTTTTCTTTTACAGCCAATATTATATAAATATTTTAGAAGTCTGTCAAATAGCTGTAAGCCTATGTTTTAATCAATTATATCAAAAAAAGTTAATTGATTTCAAAATGCAACATTAGGTTGCATTTTAATACTTGCCCGAATGGTCTCAATTTCTTGTGAAACTCGTCTCTTTTCTATTATTCTTGCAATTTTGACATCATCCTCAAGCTCATAAGAAGCATTTCATCACCAGAGAAGTACTTTTGAAATACAGTGGAAACAAAATTACCTTCTTTTGAAAGTAAAGGATTAAAAAATGGAAAAGATATTTTAACAAGCTTAGGGGACAAGACGGAGATGGCACTAAATTTATAATGGATGTCACCTGTATAGTAAAGGGTTAATTTTCATTCTTGTTGAATGTCTCATCACCACTGTGGCCTTGAAAGGAACATAACTTTGATTACTACTGTGGGAACAACCATGGGAATGTGAAAGTTAGCTGAATGCAGGGATGGGACTCATGAAAAATGGTGACAAGTGATAATTGGTCTGATTCGATCGCTTGAGATGGTGTTCTGTATTGGCCCACATATGTTTTACATCAATGGAAAGGGTATAAAATAGAGCACTTGGGGGGAATTTGGGGTTGTTCTTTAAGGCCTCGCTGACAAGCTGGTCATGAACAGCGTTGCAGATTGAGTGTGCTGCAGCAAGAGAGGCCCACACCCAAATAAGTATGTTCTATACTAATCAAGGTAGTTTTGTAGTTCTGAGGAGGTAATTGGTGTTTACGTCATCGAGTTGGATCTGAAACTATTGTTTTAACGAAACACCATCTTTGTGTAAATGACCTTACAATTGCTGTAAAACTAAGATTTTTTTTGAATAACCTTCACTTCTACCAGCAAAGCAGAGTAATAGTGATATGTAGTGTTTGATGTGTAGCAACTAGGTGTCGCTTATACCTTATAAGAGTTCGATCATGTTCAAGTGGAACTTAATGACTTTTGGTTTGTTTTTAACTAGGTGCAGTGTGGCGACTTCCCTCATTTACTGGTGTATGGACCTTCAGGCTCAGGAAAGAAGACCAGGATAATGTGTTTGCTTCGTGAGCTTTATGGCGCAGGAATAGAGAAGCTAAGAATTGAACATCAAACAATTACAGTAAGAAAATGGTTTGCAGTTCAAATTAAAGATATTTAAAATGCTTGCATCATTATAAGGAATATAAAAATCATTTCAGAGTGGTTAATTTTGTATTCTCTTGTAACTTTTTATGGGTGTACAGAAATAGTTACATTCATGGAATTTGATTTTTAAGTTCAAGATTATGTATGTAACGCTCAGGGCTATCTGCTCGTGATTATCTAGGGGAACCTCATCTGCCCACCAAGCCATGTTTCACGTTTGTGTAGTTGCTGTGTAATGCCACCTGGTACAAACTCACACATGAAATATCAGACAGCACACAATGTACGATTTACAGATTACACTTTATAAATCTTACTGGAACTATGTAATTAATAGAGATACAATATAAAATGAAAATAAAAGGCGCCAAACTTAATCAGAGTTCAACCACTTTGTGCACAACCATTGGAGCTCAATTAACAGGGTCTTTGTTCCACCATTCAATCTCCTCGACCCGCCGCCTGGGACCAACCACGGTGGTTGACCAGCGTGCGTCCAGCACGTCCTTCCCCTTCTGTTCTCCTCCTGAAAAACCCTGCACACTCACCCAGGTTCCCACACATACAGATAGAATAACATGGACACTCATTGGTTCATTCCCTCCCCTTATCAATAATATAACCCAAACAAGCAGGGAGTAAGAGAACTCCTTACATCACAGTTACTATTACAGAAAAGTCATTTTATATAAGATACAAAGAAGCCATTTTAGACACCTCAGCAGCCAGTGTAACCAAGACCCAGCTACACTCTCCCCCTACCAAATAAAGTCATGTCCTCATGACACTAAAGGAGTTCACCATTCCTCCTTGCAAAACACAAAACCCAACCCAGGTGCATAAAGCAGTGACATAACTTTCCAGGGTGGTCGAGATCACACCCTGTTCTCCCAGCGCTACATAGGTCAACCTCTCCAGGGGGGGGTTCCTACTTCTCTGAGACCTCCGTACCTCCTCTGGCGACCCTTCTGGCTCAGACACCACTGGAGACGACCCGGGTCTACCTGTCAAACCCTCGCCCGCTCCCTCACTGGGACCTCTCAGCAACTTGGAGTCCTCTATCTCGGGTTCTGGTTCCACCCTCTCTCCTTCCAAGGCCGGCTGTATCCCAGGCTGCCCCCCCAACACCCTCCCTCCTCTCACCTAACTCAGTGGGGGGAAGGGTCAGGAGCCTGTTCTTCCGGTACCGGGGAATTACGAATGGAAGCAGGTACCACACATCTGAATCATCATCTTCCAAATCAGTACCCCTTCCAGAGCTGGGCCTGGCCCCGTCTCGTTCGCGGTGGGCTCTTCCCCCATCCCGCGTCTCCGCAGAGTCGTCGTACTAGGTGTAAACTCCAATTCGGGCTGTTGGCCTACCTGCACCTCTTGACCTAGGAGCAATAGGTGGTTCCGATGGAGTACCTTGACAGGCCCCCTCCCATCCTCTGGTCTCACCCGGTAAACAGGTAGTTTGGGCTTCTGGCTCTCTACCACATAGGGGGTGGTGGCCCAGCGATCTGCCAATTTGTGCTTACCAGGTATTTGTAAATTCCGTATGAGGACCCGGTCTCCCGGCATAAGTTGGACGAACTTCACTTTCTGATCATACCTCCTCTTATTCCCTTAATTCTGCTTGGTGACCGCCGCCTCAGCCCTTTTCAACTCCCTCCTCATATCGCACACATACTTCAGATAGGGCTTCGAAGGTAATTCACCTGCTTCAGTCCCAAAACACAGGTCAATGGGCAACCTTGCTTCCCACCCAAACATCAGATAATAAGGCGAGTACCCCGTAGCATCATTGCAGGTACAACTGTAACAGTGAACCAAATGTCCGATGTGCTGACTCAGGCGTTTCCCACTAAGGACCAGAAAGCGACTACAGTGGCAAAGGTGTTATGGGAGAGGTAATTTGTTCATTATGGCCTCCCCATAACACCTTTGCCACTGTAGTCGCTTTCTGGTCCTTAGTGGGAAACGCCTGAGCATACCTAGTGTAGTGATCCGTGATGACTAAGACATTCGCGGTGTTGCTGGTGTCTGGCTCAATAGACCGGAAGTCCATACCTATTGTCCCGCACTCTGCAAATGGAACAAAGGAGCCGCCTGCGCAGGCAAGGTCTTCCTCCGGATGCAGCGACTGCATGTCTTGCAGTATTCCTCAACCTCCCTCCTCATCCAGGGCCAGTAAAACCAGTCCTTGAGTAATCCATAGGTCTTTTCCACCCCCAAATACCTAGAATCATCATGTAGTGACTGGAGCGCAGTCTTCGGATACTTCCCAGGCAGGACCAGCTGGCAACGCCGGGGGCGACGTGATCCGGTATAAGATTTTTTTCTTCAGTTTCAACCAAGGCCACTCCTTCAGTAGTAAGGGCACTGAGGTGTGTTTCGGCTTCTCCGCCTGAGCCATATCCCCCTTTTTAGCCGCGTACCAGGTAGTGCCAATGCCTGGGTCATCTCATTGAGCTGCCCCCACTTCCTCGGGGTTGAACTCCGGCAACTGCTTGTTCTTTAGAGCAGTCAAATTACAGTAAACAGTGCCTAGCGCGTCATCATCATCCCCCAATTGATCCACTGCCTGATCCGGCCCCATCGGGTCCCTGGCTTTAGCGTCGCTCGCAAATTGACACATGGCCTTCACTCCCAGCACAGGGACGCTCTCCCACTCCTCATCTGTGCCCGATTCCTCATGCGCCCGACGAGATAAAGCATCTGCATCGATGTTCCGGCTCTCTGGCCGGTACTTCAGGCTGAACTCATAGGCAGACAAGGCCGCCAACTACCGATGCCCTGTAGTGTCCAGTTTCGCCGAGGTCAGGATATAAGTGAGAGGATTGTTGTCCGTCCTCACCTCAAACTTGGCCCCGTATAGATAGTCGCTCAATTTGTCCACCACCACCCATTTCAGCACCAGAAACTCCAACTTGTGAGTGGGATAGTTTCTCTCAGAAGGTGACAAACTTCAGCTGACAAACGCCACCGGCCTCAGGACAGCCCCCAGCCACTCTCGGCTGGCATCAGTGTGCAGCATATACAGCTTCTGGGGTTCGGCAAAAGCCAACACCGGGGCCTGTGTCAGCGCCCTTTTCAGAGATTGGAATGCCTCCTCGCATTGGGCATCCCACCTCGGTCCAAAGGGCTCCGATGGGTTCAGATATCCTCCTGCCTCCTGCCCTCGGTCTCCCTTTTCTTTACCACGGGGGGGGGTGGGGGGGGATAGCCGCACAAAGCTGGTTCAAGGGGTGACTCAGTTTAGCGTATCCTTTCATGAATCGCCGATAATACCCACAGAACCCCAAAAACGAGTGCAGGGCGCTCACAGCCTGGGGTCTCGGCCGTGTGGTCACTGCATCTATCTTAGCCGGATCAGTAGCCACTCCATCTCACGAGATTATGTGTCCGACATAGCCAACAGACGTCTTGCAGAACTGGCATTTGTCCATGGAAAGTTTCAACCCTTCCTCCTTTAGATGGCTTAACACTTTCAGCAGCCACTCCTCATGTTCTTCCAAAGTAGATCCAAACACTGTCAAGTCATCCGGATACACCAACACCTCGAGCAAGTTCATATCCCCCACTGTCCTCTCCATGACCCACTGAAAGGTGGCTGGGGCCCCCGATATGCCTTGGGGCATTCATTCGAACTGAAAGAATCCCAGGGGACAGATGAAGGTCGCCTTCTCTTTGTCGGCCATACTCATCAGAATCTGGTAATACCCATCCTGAAATCTCCTTACAGGCTCCCAGGAGCCTTTGCACAAGAGGGGTGTTAGTCCCCACCAAAAGGGCAGTACCAGATCCGGACAAACTAATACCAGCGTCTCAAGGGCTTCAGACACTCCCACATCACCCTCCGAGAATTCCAATCTCACTGACAGGTACCCATCATACGGGTAATCACCATCACTTATACCCCAAATCTCCAAGGCATTAAACAGGGTTACGGGCAAATGCTTTAGATATCCTGGGACACCCTTCACTCCCAGCCCTCTACGCGGCCCACCCTCTGAAGGGGGTGCTCTTCTTGTCAACCCACTCATGGGAGGGGTCCCTACCCACCTGGGGCCCCTTGGGTCGCTCGGTTCTCAACCCTGCCACCACCTCCCGTACTGCTGAGGATCGTCCCTGGTGGCCAGAGTCCTCTTTCTTGCCCAACGTGCTCTCATCCTCCCGCTCTTCTCTAGTCAGCTGAATGAACGATGGAGGGGGGCTCCTTTTATAGGACTGCCGGAGACTCCAAGCCAGCTTGTCCTCCCCCAGGGAACCCCTAGATATCTGATTCATCCTCAACTTCGCCACCTCTTCTACCTTCACTACCCCTCAGCACAGCAACCCATTAAGCATTATCTCCAGCTGAAAAATGTATTCTGAGAGCTTTTCCCCTTTTCTCTGCCGCATGTTTTGAAACTCCCCTAAGAGCTCCCAGGAACCTCCCGTCAATCCAAGTGCGCCCTCCAAAGCTTCCAGATACTCCGCCAGGGAAGCCGAGGGCTGTTCAGCTTTCAGCCCCCGGACGACACCAGCCGCCACTCCCCGCAAACTTTCCGCCAATCGCTGTCTCTTTTCCTCATCTGATCCTGGCCACTCCCCTAACAACTGGGACGTGTTTTCGATCCATGTCTCATAATCGTCCTCCCCTTCCGGGGTGGACATGGCTCCTGAGAATATTCTCAGCTTCGGGCAGGGCCCCTCAGCCCTTGTCACCAGGGAGATAATGGCGACTGCCAACTCGGAGGTCTCACCTCTAGCTGGGGGGCGGGGCCTGACCAATCCTTCCCACTCTGACCCCTCTTGCCCCTCCTCCCTCATTATTCCAAGAACTAGTTCCCTCACAAATTCCTTCAACCCTCCACCACTGGCTACTGGCACCTCCCCTAGTGTCTCCTCAAACTCTTCCTCCGGTGTCTCCTCACATTCGTCCTCCGGGAGAATGTGAAGGCCCCATGGCCCCTCCTCGCCCGGGACGCTGATCGTGGCTAGCAGTTCCAGTGTCATGATGTCGGCACTCGTATGAATCAACACCAAGCTGGATTCCACTACCTTACCGCACCTTCCAGCTATGAGTTCTACCTTGCCGATAGCTTTAATCAGACTCAACCCTCGCACTAGCACTACTTCCGAAGTGTGAAAATCCCCCCCACTTAACACGCACGCATGATTAACCGGTACATCCGTGGACTCACACCAGCTTGCAGTCTTATCCAGGTCCATCTCCGCACTAACTTACGTGGCGATTTACCCAGCTTTCACAGAACTCAATCCCGGATGATGGCCTCCACCAAATATAATGCTCAGGGCTATTGGGTCGTGTTTATCTAGGGGGAACCCCGTCTGCCCGCCAAACCGTGTCTCACATTTGTGTAGTTGCTGTGTAATGCCACCTGGTACAAACTCACACATCAAATATCAGACAGCACACAATGTACGATTTACAGATTACACTTTATAAAGCTTACTGGAACTATATAATTAATAGAGATAAAATATAAAATGAAAATAAAAGGCGCCAAACTCATCAGAGTTCAACCACTTCGTGCACAACCATTGGAGCTCAATTAATGGGGTCTTCATTCCACTATTTGATCTCCGTCGACCTCCTCGACCCGCCGCCTGGGACCAACCACGGTGGTCGACCGGCACGCGTCCAGCACGTCCTTCCTCTTCTGTTCTCCTCCCGAAAAACCCCACGCACTCACCCAGGTTCCCACACATACAGATAGAATAACATGGACACTCATTGGTTCATTCCCTCCCTCATCAATAATATAACCCAAACAAGCAGGGAGAGAGAGAACTCCTTACATTGCAGTTATTATTACAAAAAAGCCATTTTATATAACATACAAAGAAGCTATTTTAGACACCTCAGCAGCCAGTGTAACCAAGACCCAGTTACATGTAAATGAGATGTTATGTGCAAAATAAACTATTCTAAATGGAGCAATCTGGTCGATTTAAGTGGAATGAAAATTTTAACTATATACTATAAGAAACCTATAACAAAACAGGAACAGTAATATATTTCTAACTCAGAATGGCATGCAGCATGGGGTTGGGGTGGGGAGGGGGAATGCTAGTGAACATTTCTCACCTGATTTTATGATGGAGGGAAGGTCAATGATGAAGAGCTGAAGACATTGCTGCATAGGATACTACCATGGGAAACACTCGTGATCGTGTTCTAGAACCGGAATGCTTGACTTCTCAAGACTTCATGAAATAGCTTCTTTTACATGACTTCAGTCATTGAATTGTTGTCTCCTTAACAGCTGTGGATTTCAGTTTTACAAGAGGTTCTCGATCATACTCAGTCAGGACTGAAAGTGAAGAGGGAAAGTAACTTGTACAAAGAAGGAAGGGCGAGACAGACTGGTAAATGAGATGCAAGATGATGGGCAGATGGAGCTGCTTTCTTTCTCTTTTCACCTTTCACAATCCTGGTTTCATCTGCCCATCATCACCCACCTCGCCTCATTCTACCTGTCAAATATGAGACCCTCTCTCATCCCTCTTACTTTATAATTAACTATTTTCCCTTCACGTTCTCTGTCTTGATACAGGGTCTCAAACTGAAACATTGAGCATTTCTTTGGCTCCACAGCTGCTGCTTGATTTGTAGAGTTTCTCCAACACTTTTTTTCCCTCTCCAGATTCCAGCATCTGCAGTCTGTTGTATCTCCATTATGTTGCCACTCAAGGACAGTCATTCATTCTGCACTGAGATTCAGCTCTCGATTCATATTTGCCCTAAGGATGTGATTGGATCTTTGAGGATCATTAGTGAGGAGGTTATAGCATGGTTTTCAGCTTTTTCTTTAGCATTCACAAGCTAGAGTTGTTGAAGGTGGAGGTGTTCTTGAGCCAACTCCTATTAACTCTTTAGCTGCCTACTACCGTTCACAATGTTTTTAATTTCTTCGTGGTCTGATATAATTTACTTATGTTCTGTATGTTTTCTGAATTTATGTACCTATGGTATTGCTGCAAGCAAGTTATTGCACCTGTACCTCATTGTATTTGTCATATGACAACAAACTCAGCTCGTCTTAACAATGCAATATGGGTTGAACAGCAGATTTCAATCTTATCTGTTCAGTTTGAGATTGCTTAGCTCCATCTATTGCTTTCTGTTTATCATGTTCATAGTCCTATTTTGCTGCTTCACTAATTTGGCAGCCCATGTTTGGATATCCTTGGAGGTGATTGCAGCACCATTTTCTGCACTTATTGAACTACAAATGACCTCCTGACTTGAATCTGAACTGACTGAGTTCAGATTTTTCAAGTGTCCACTTTTGCTGCACTGATAAGACTATTGTGCTGCATGGCACAATTGTCCTAAATGAGATAGATTCAGAATATTTTCTGGCAACTCAAAACAGGGCTGCCAGAAGTCTACAGTATCTTCTGGCAGCCCTGTTTTGAGCTGCCAAAAAATATTTTGAATCTATCCCATTTAGGACAATTGTGTCATGCAGCATAATAGAGTGAGTTTTTAATGTGAAGACAGACTTCTTTTTCACAAGGACTCAGCGATGGTCACCTCTATCAGTCATGTTGTTTACAGATGTGTCTGCCACAGGTAGATTGCTAAAGTGGAGTGCAAGTGGATTTATGACTCCCTGCCGCAGATTCATTCTGACCACATACTATTGACGACTTGGTCATTGAGTTGTACAGAGCAGAACTGGGTTCTCCTGCCCACCAGACCCATGCATTTTTGCCCATCTACACGAATCTCATTTGCCTGTTGGATCTGTATCCTTTTGTGCCTCATCTATTCAGGTCTGTAGTGGTAATATCTAACCATCTTGACGATCAATGTTGCAGGCCCCTTTTTCAGTGTATGTCTGGACCCTTGCTAGCTATGATTCTTCCACGTCCTGTTCAACGTAGGGAAGCATTGCTTCATTAGAGGAAGACAATAAGGAATCAGGAGGAGTTTACTTTGCACCATGTTTGACTTGATGCCAAAATACTATGGGAACTGGAGTTGAATGTGGAGGATGCCTCTGGCAATATCCTCCACAGATGCTACTGTGCTACCTCCTCTAGAGGGTTGGTTCTGCCGTTTTGACAGGACATGTCTTGAAAATGTGATGGATGAGTGTGACATGTTGTCTGTAAAGTGTGATCCCTGTGTAGAACTGCCAGGCTGTGTTTTGACTAGCCTGATGGACACAATTCCAAATTTGGGCAATCCCAAAATCTCATCTCAGGGCAGTATATGTATTTTCATTGTAAGCTTACTTTGAACTTTGAATTTACATTTGCAAGATTTGGTATGGTGGCAACATCTTTTCCACTGTGTGAATTTGGTGTCCAGGTTGATGCTGGGTATATTTTTATTTCTGTTTCAGCAAAGGGGTAATGGTAAAATTGGGTGGCTTGCTAGGCCATTTGAGAGCACATTTAATAGTTAATTATATTGGTGGATCTAGGCAGAATGTGAAAGAATGGCAAATCAGTTCTAAAAGACATTAGTGTCAGTAATGTATAGGACATGGTGCTACTTATGAATTGAACTTTTATCTTTTAATGAAGCGATTATGTTTTAGCAATGAATGGTTAAGTTAGCCTTTGTAGAAATTAGGATGTGATGAAACAAATTAGTAAAAGGACTATTAATGTTGTAAAATTCTCATAAGTTTATTGTGCATCCTTGCAGACACCATCTAAAAAGAAGCTGGAAATAAGCACAATAGCAAGCAATTATCACCTTGAAGTGAATGCAAGGTAAGCATTCTTGAACAGAGAGAACTTTACTGAATCTTTACTTTTCGTAATCTTAAAAAATTGGAGCAGTATTAATAATCTGAATTTTGTTTTACTCGAAATGGCAATTAAATAGCTGATGGTCTTCAATCCGGAATATTGGGAAGTAATATACTTTGGAGGGTCGAACTTGAAGGTAGAGTACAAGGTTAATTGCAGGATTCTTAGCAATTTGGAGGAACAGGGATCTTGGGGTCCACATCTGTAAATCCCTCAGTTGTGCAAGTTGGTAGATGTGTTTAAGAAGCATATGCATCTGGGCCTTCATTAGTCAGGGGATTGAGTTCAAGAGCTGCAAGGTAATGTCGGCAGTTCATTAAAACTGTTAAGACCGCACTTGCAGTATTGTGTTCAGTTCTGGTTGCATCATTATAGGAAGCATGTGGAAGCTTTAGAGAGAATGCAGCAGAGATGTATCATGATGCTGCCTGGACTAGAGAGTAAGTCTTATGAGAAAAGGTTGAGCATGCTGGGGTTTTCCTCTGGAGTGAAGCAGGATGAGAGGAGACATGGTAGAAGTGCATAAGATGACAAGAGGTGTCGATAGAGAGGACTGCATTGCTTTTATGCCAATGCAGCAATGGCTAAAATGAGAGGGGATACTCTTAAGGCAGTTGGAGTATACGGTAATGTCAGAGGTGTGTATTTTTACACAAGAGTGGTAAGTACATGGAATGCATAGCCAGAGGTAGTGGTAGAGGCAGATACATTAGGAACATTTAAGAACATCCTAGATAGACACATGGATAAAAGAAAAATGGAGGGCCATGTGGGTTATATTGATCTTGGAGTAGATTGAAAGGTCAGCACTGCATCCTGGGTCACAGGGCCTGTACTGTTCTATGTTTTATTAAATGAAGATGAATCCACGCATCATGCATCAGCACCTCATCCTTTTGAAGAGATTCCTAAGGCAGTGTTCCAGCCAGTCATTGAAATGTCGGCCCATAATGGATGTAGATGAATGCAAGATAATTTTCCTGCCTTCAAAGAGCTTCCGTTGCTCATTTTGAAAGCTTAATCAGGATTATGGTAACTTGTACAGGACTTTGGAAAACAGCAATGAGACTACAACTCAGCAGAGTGAAAAGAGGGTGATACATATATATATTTAGAATAAGTTTTTCTCAATTTCATGTCCAGTAATTGTGTATTATTTCCAACTTAAAATATCTCAAATTGTAGAATACCAAGCTGAACCTGAACTACCACATAGCTAAGATGGAAGTTGAGGAGCCAAAGGTATCTGGAAATAAATCCATCTATTAATGGATTTAACCATGGAATTTTAAAGGGAAAATGTCAATAAGTTTTCAATAAATTGGTTGGGATGTTAAATATTATTCTCAGACTGGCTGTCTTCATTTTAGGGATTCTAATTTTAATCACTATCAGCCAGATTCTGAGTAAGGCCTAAGCCAAACACCAACTGAAAGCAGGCAAAAGTGAATGCATTGGTGAAGTTATTTTAATAATTCTACTTTATGAAGCTGATTCCTTGCATGAAGTCTTCAGCTGTCTATCAGCCTGCATGTGGTAGGAGCCCTACTTAAATGATCCTTGTAGTTACATTTTGCATGACCTTCTTCTGGATTTCCCTAGTACAGAATTGACTTCCAGGCTAAAATGAGGGCAATTTTTTTTTGTTCCAGTGATGCTGGGAACAGTGACCGAGTGGTTATTCAAGAACTAATTAAAACAGTGGCACAGTCTCAACAACTTGAGACAAGTACACAGAGAGACTTCAAAGGTAAGAAGCTATACAATTTTAAAAACTTTATTTCAAATAAATTATTTTCTAAAGAAAAACAAAATCTCTTTTATTTATCCAGATTGATAACTAGTTTGGGTTTTTTCAACATCTGGCTTGTATCACAATGAATTGGTTTTCAATAAGAAAAACCAAAAGAGCTGTTTAAATACTTTCACATAATATCCCATTGGTGATAATGATATACTTAGCTCAATAGATACCATTGTAGTTTGAATTCTTTTGCAGCTCAAAAGTTGACCAAACATTTTCAGAACAACATAGCACATTCAGAATCAGGTTTAATATCACTGGCATATGTTGTGAAATTTGTTAGCAGCAGGAGTACAATGTAATACTGATAAATATAGAAAAATAATTACAGTAAGAATATATGTATATTAAATAGTTAAATTAAAAATAGTAGTTTAAAAAATGAGGTAGTGTTCATGGGTTCAATGCCCATTTAGAAACTGGACAGCAAAGAGGAAAAGCCATTCCTGAATTGCTGAGAGTGTGCCTTCCAGCTTCTGTACTTCCTTCCTGATGGTAACAATGAGAAGCGGACATGTCCTGAATGATGGGGGTCCTTAATAATGGGTACCGCCTTTTTGATCACCACTCCTTGAAGAAGAATACTGTTCTGTTGAAAGGTCATTTACCTGGACCTCTGTTTTACTCTCTACTGGTGCTATTTGATTTAACATTCCATACATTTTTGTTTTGCATTTTATTGATAATAGTGGTAACTCTAGACTTTGCTTCTTAAATGCATTTACTGTATGGAGTGAAGCTGAACAGCCAGTGAAATGTTTAAGTGCTTTCATTTTGCTGTTTCTGCCAGTTGTATTACTAACAGAAGTTGACAGACTAACAAAGGATGCCCAGCATGCATTGAGGAGGACAATGGAAAAGTACATGTCCACATGCAGATTAATTCTTTGCTGTAACTCAACATCAAAAGTTATTCCTCCTATTCGTAGCCGATGTCTTGCAGTCCGTGTCTCTGCACCTAGCAGTGAGGAAGTAAGTGTCTTTTTGTCTTTATTAAATACTTACTTTTAGTTTTTGATTTATTCTTAATGTAAGTAGTTTAATGAAATTATCTTTATTTTTCAGGCCTATGAGTCAATCAGTTTATACAGTGATTTACAAAATTTGGACTAAGTTTATATAGGGTCATAGGATTAGTCAGCATGGAAACAGGCCCTTTGACCCAACTTGTCCAAACCAGCCATAATGCCTTACTGAGCTAGTCCAAAGTGTCTGCATTTGGCCCGTTGTTCCTCTAAACCTGTTCTATCCAATGTTCCTACCTCTATCATTTTGTCTGGCAGCTTATTCGATATATCCATCACCCTTGTTTTGGAAAAAGTGGCCCCTCAGATCCTCTTTAAATCGTAACCCGCTCGCTTTGTGCTAATACCCTTGAGATTTAGACTCCACTACCCTAGGAAAAAGGACTATGACCATTCCCCTTAGCTGTGCCTCTCGTGTTTTATGTATCTCTAATGCTACCCCTTATGCTCCTATACTTCAGTCTCTTATAACTCAAGCCCTCCAGTCCCAGTAGTCTTCTTGTTAACCTTTTTCTGAATCCTTTCCAGCTTAATGACATCCTTTCTAAAGCCTATCAACCAGTACTGTTGATAATATTTCAGGTGCATCTCACCAGCAACCTGAAGTTCCAGCTCTTGTACTCAATGCTGTGATGAATGAAGGAAAGCATGCACATTCCACTTTAAGTCAACTTTATGTTTGTATCCCTAGGTCTCTCTGTTATACAATAATCTCCACAGCCCTGTTGTTTACTGTACAAGTATTGCCCTGGTTTAAATACCTAAACTGCAAACCTTCGTACTTGTCTGAGTTAAATTGGGCCGTTCTGTGGCCTAGTTTTCCAGTTGATCTTAATTCTGTCATAATCTTAGATAACCTTCACTGTCTATTTTACCACTAATTTTGACATAGTTTGCAAACTTCTTAACTATGCCAGCTACATTCTTAATCAAATTGTTAATATATTTGACAAACAACAATCACTCCAGCACTAATCAATGCAGTCCACCACTGGTCACAGGCTTCCAATGTGGAAAACAGACCTCCACTACCAACATCTGACTCCTACTAAAAAGCTGGAGAGTGAGTCTGGGGCAGAGACTGAAAGTTGGAGATCTGATGTGTATGTTTGAGGCGCCAGGTCCAAAGACTGAAAACCCAAAATTGGCCCATCCTGGGGTTGGAGGCCTGTGTGTATGGGAGGGTGGGAAAAGGAGCTTGTTATGTTGCTGTTGCCTTGTTCTGCTCTGTTGTTGTTGCTGCTGCTACTACTTGTTATTCTGTGTTGTGTTGCTTTGTTTTGGTGTTGAACATTGTGGGCATGCTATGTTTGTGCCAGAATGTATAGTGGCATTTTGTGACTGCCCCCATCACATCTTTGGGTGTGGTTTTTTGATCGTTAAGGCAAATGATACATTTCACTTTGTTTCGGTGCACATGTGATAAATATTAATCTGCATCTGAATGTGAAATAATGTTAATGGCTTTGGACACAACATTTGATATCTCATTGGATAGACTAGAGAATCTTTCAGAGCAGAGAATATTCACATGATTTTGAGCTGCATGCATCTGCTTGCCAGAAAGTCATTAAGTGAATAAAAAGGAAATGTACAAACAAGAGAAAATCTGCAGATGCTGGAAGTACAAGCAACATGTACAAAATGCTGATGGAATGCAGCAGACCAGGCAGCGTCTATGGAAAAGAGTAAACAGTTGACTTTTCAGGCCGAGACCCTTCATCAGGACTGGGGAAAGATTTTGAGGATTCAGAGCAAGAAGGTGGGGGGAGGGGAGGAAAAAGTACAAGGTGGGAGGTGATAGATGAAACCAGAATGAGAGTGGTGAAGTAGAGCTGGAAGGTTGATTAGTGAAGGAGATAAAGGGCTGAAGAAGGGGGAATCTGATAGGAGAGAGCAGAAGACCATGGGAGAAAGGGAAGGGGGAGGAGCACCAGAAGGAGTTGATGAGCAGGTAAGGGGGAAATGGGAATAGGGGAATGTTGAAGGGGGGCAGTTATTGGAAATTCAAGAAATCAACGTTCATGCCATCAGCTTGGAGGTTATCCAGACAGAATATAAGGTGTTGCTCCTTCCAGTCTGAGTGTGGCCTTTTTGCAGCAGTAGAGGTGACCATGGACTGACATGTTGGAATGGGAATGGGAAGTAGAATTGAAATGGGTAGCCACTGAGAGATCCCACTTTTTCTGGTGGGTGGAGCTCGGCAAAGCGGCCTCTCTATCTCCCAATATACAGGCCAAGTAAGATCCTCAGTGATACGTTTACCGAGATTGTTATTATTGGTAGCAATCCCTGCGAAAAGTGAGGGGGCAGGGAAAGATGTACTTGACGGTGGGTTCCCGTTGGAGATAGCAGAAGTTATGGAGAATTATGTGTTGGACGCAGAGGCTTGTGGGATGGTAGGTGAGGACAGGAGGAACTGTCACTAGAGATGGAGACAAAGAGATCAAGAAAGGGGCGGGAGGTGTTGCAAATGGACCAGGTAAATTTGATGGCAGGGTGGAAGTTGATGAAATTGACGAGCTCTGCATGGGTACGGGAATCAGCACCAATGCAGTCATCAGTATAGATTAGGAAATGTTGGGGAATGATACTGGTGTAGACTAGGAATATAGACTCTTCCATATATAACCATGTAACAATTACAGCATGGAAACAGGCCATCTCGACCCTTCTAATCCATGCCGAACGCCTACTGTCACCGAGTCCCACCGACCTGCACTCAGCCCATAACCCTCCATTCCTTTCCTGTCCATATAGCTATTCAATTTTACTTTAAACGACAATATCGAACCTGCCTCTACCACTTCTGCTGGAAGCTCGTTCCATATATGATGGACAGTTGATGTTTACAGATGTGACAAAAAGGCAGGCATAGCTGAGAACCATCTGAATGTCCCTGGCTACATCTTTGGTTTGAAGGAAGTGGGAGGAGCCGAAGGAGAAATTATTGAGAGTGAGGGCAAGTTCCGCTAGACCAGCGGTCCCCAACCACTGGGCCGCGGACTGGTACCGGGCCGCAAAGCATGTGCTACCGGGCCACGAGGAAACGATATGATTTGGCGATATGAGCCAGCTGCACCTTTCCTCATTCCCCGTCACGGCCACTGTTGAATTTGAACACACGCAAGGTCATTACCCGCGCGTCATCCCTGTCAGCGCAGGAAGGAGATCAACTCCTCGAGCTAGCAAGTGACAGCGGGCTGAAAAGTATGTTTGACATAACATCTCTGCCGGCATTCCGGATTAAAGTCAAGGCTAAATATCCTGAGATAGCCACGAAAGCACTGAAAACGTTGCTTCAATTTCCAACATATCTCTGCAATGAATGCAACGAAAACTAAATTGCGGAATAGACTGGACATAAGGAACCCCATTGGAGTATTGCTGTCTCCCATCACCCCTCGATAGGACTGTCTTGTTGCAGGGAAACAAGCCCAGGGCTCCCACTGATTCAGCAATATTGGTGTGTTGCAATGACTTTATATGTTCATGTGGGGAAAATGTGCTGTGTGTTTAATATCCAAATGTTACTTAAAATGTTATGATGCTGTTGACTTACTTATATAACCATATAACAATTACAGCACGGAAACAGGCCATCTCTGCCCTTCTAGCCCGTGTGGAACATTACTCTCACCTAGTCCCACCGACCTGCACTCAGCCCACAACCCTCCATTCCTTTCCTGTCCATATACCTATCCAATATTTCTTTAAATGATAATATCGAACCTGCCTCTACCACTTCTGCTGGAAGTTTGTTCAACACTTACTTCAAGCTCCCCTGTCTTCCCCTGATAATTAACTTATCACTATATCCATGCGAGGAAAATATGCGCTGTGTGTTTAATATTAAATTCATTAGATAAACCCTTTTAGAAATGAAATTGAGTGTATAAGCCACTTATCACCTATATTCCGGTCGTGATTAACACCCCCCCCCCCACCCCTGCCTGAACAGAATCGCCAAAAACGATTTGCAGGAAAAAAAATCGGCAGGTACACGCATGCGCACTAGTGCCCGCGCAAGGCTTCATGGTCATTGTAGTCTTCCTCGGGGTAAAATCAACGTGTTTGACTGCTACTCTTGTCCGTTGGCAACCCTACCCCCACCCCGGTCGGCCGGTCCACAAGAATATTGTCAATATTAAACTGGTCCGCAGTGCCAAGAAGGTTGCGGACCACTGCGCTAGACGGAGGAGAGTGGTAGTGGAGGGGAACCGGCTGGGTCTAAAATCCAGAAAGAAGCAGAGAACTTTAAGGCCCTCTTGATGAGGGTTGGAGGTACATAGGGTCTGGACATCCATCGTGAAAGTGAGACAATTGGGGTCAGGGAACTTGAAGTAATTGAAAAGATCCAGAGCGTGTGAAGTGTCACGGATGTAGGTAAGAAGGGACTGAACCGGGCGGATAAAACTAAGTTGGGGTGCGCTGTTATAGATTCGGTGGGGCAGGAACAAGCAGAAACAGTGGGTTACCTGGACAGGCTGATTTGTGGATCTTGGGTAGAAGGTAGTAACAGGAAGTGCAGGATAAGGAAACTGACATTGGTGGCAGTGCATGGGAGATCCCCAGTTAATAAGGTCAGTGAAGGTGTGGATGACAATGGCCTGGTGTTCCTTGGTGAGGTCCTGTTTAAGGGGAAAGTAAGAGGAGGTGTCTGAGAATTGTCGCCTGGCCTCAGCAAGATAGAGGTCAATCCACCTGACTACTGCAGCAATTGCCACCCACCCCCCTCATCTGCGGGTTTGATGGTGGGGTTAGGATTAGTGCAGAGAAAGAGGATGGCAGTGTGTTCGAGAGGAGTGAGGTTAGAATTGGAGAGAGAAGTGATGAAGTTGAGACGGTTGATGTCTCATCGACAGTTAGCAATGAAAAGATCCAGAGCGGGATGTTCAGGAAGAGGAGGAGGCCTGAAGATGGGAGAAACAATCATTGGTGTGACTGGAGAGACATTGCCAAAGAAGTAGGCACGGAGACAGGCAGCGAAAGCAGAACTCACCATCATGGCGGGCGCAGAGTCACTGAGGTGTGGGCCCAGAGGAACAAACATTCTGCCTCAGAGACAGGAAGGTCAGAGGGAATTGTGAAGACTTGGCATGGATGAGAGCTGGGATTAGAAGGGAAAGAGGGCTGGTAGCATCTGAGAAAAGGGCAGGGTCGAGGTTTTCAGAGAAGTTGGAGTGGGAGGAAGATGGAGTCTCTGAGGACCCAAGAGCTGATGGTGGGACCTGAGGAGATGTATATTTGTGTGCTTCCTAGATTTGTCATGTGCTAAGTGGAGTTTGCAAGAAAGAAGGCCTCATACTTCCTCAGGAATTGGCTCGGAATATTGCTGAAAAGTCTGATCGGAACCTGAGGAAAGCATTGCTTATGTGTGAAGCTTGCAGGGTCCAACAGTAAGTAATAAACAAGATTGATTACTTTCATTTTGGTGATATAGCTTTCACTGGCAGCACCAGTATTCAATTTCTCATTTGTAATTGTTTTTTGGGTCATGGTGAAGTTCTTAACTAAATTTAGATGTTCAGTCTGCCATGATAAGGATTAATGTCCTATTTTCTCAATTATCCTAGTCCTTTGATTGCTAATCTGTACCTAACTGCCATATCCTCAGTGTTATACTTAAAGAATTTGAGTTTAAATATTTTCTCAATTCTCTTCACACAGAGTATGTTTATTAATTTTTTTTTATAAAGCACCTCATTGTTCTATACCATACACTGAAATAGAAGAGAAGATGTGACAATAGCTAAATTTCCTTAGTTATTCAACTGTAAACATTCTTTTGTACTTCAGATATCCATTTTCAGCAGAACAGGACATTCCTGAGACAGACTGGGAAATATATCTCAGAGAAACTGCTAATGCCATTGTCAGCCAGCAAACACCACAAAGGTAATCCTTGAAGTTACTGTTTTTACTTCTAATATATCCATCACTTGCTTTATCCCATCTTTGATTGCAGAAGCCAGAAGTGAGTAAATGCAGCGTTCTCGGTTTAAGGTTTGAAGAATGTTTCAGTGATGGAGGAATGTTATCACAAAAAAAATTCAACATCATATTTGGAATTTTAAGCTAAAACTGAGAGATAATACAGATCATAATTAAAGGGTCTTGGGTGAACAGGACTTGGAGCACAAACGTGTGACTAATGTGCAGTCTTGCCATCAAACATAGGTGTGCTAGCACGTAATTACCATTAAAATATTTATGTTGTCTAATAAAGACAAGGGTTTTTTATTATTAAATTCTGCTAGTTAATCACACTTGACTTGTGTAATTATTGCAAAAAGAATTAACACTTTCTAACACGTTCGTTGCATAATTCAAAGATTGGTATTATCACATGTAAAGAGTAAAGTTTATCTCGCATACTGTTCATACATTTCAAAATCATTACACAGTGCATTGAGTAGAACAAGGTAATACAATAACAATACAGAATAAAGTGTAAAAGCTCTAGAGAAAGTACTGCACTCGTAAACAATAAAGTGCAATGACATAATGAAGTCAATTGAGGCCAAGAGTCCATCTTATCATCAGAGGTCTGTTCAAGAATGATAACAGGAGGTTTGAAGCTGTCCTTGAGCCTAGTGGTATGTACATTGGATGACTGTGAATGTTATTTGACCTGGAATTCTGAGCTTTAACAGACACTTCCCACCAGTATCACCTGGAGATAAATTGAACTCTTGCACCAAGCTGCTTTGTTTTGACAGGATTTCTCAAGTATTAAAATTGTCACACGAGAATATGATGAACAAACATGGATTTCACTTCCCTCATTTACTGATCTCTGATTAGTGGTACTGGCATTCTACAGTTCTCGTGAACTGAAGTGATTTAAATATCGGGGGGGGAAAAAATAGCAGCGCAAAGCAGCAGATGTTCAGTTTTTTGAGAAACATAACCATCAGAAGGTTTATAAAAAAATATGTTGAATTAAAGTGGCCATCATAATCACATTAGCTTTTTGTAGAGAACAGATTCAAGATGCAAGAATTATCATTCACTCCCGTAAATTTATGACTGAATTTGTTTGGGGGTGAAGGGATCTTGCATGTCTTCCACTCTGTTTAATTGGCAGTTAGCCATGTTTGCCTTATGGCAGTCATGGATATGATCAGGTAATATGTGCTTAATTCTTCAAATATTAGTGGCTTCTTCAAGCAACATTTTTTTCCCTGTAAGGCTATATTGTTTACTACCTATTTAATTATTGTTGTTGGACAGCTGCTGAGTTTGGTCTACTGATAATTATCCAGTCTTGCATTTTGGGAGATCTAATGTAAAGTCAATTGTAGAACTCCCTGAAAATTATCTCACAAGTTGATAGGGTGGTGAAGAGGCATATGACATGCTTGACTTTATCAGTCAAGGAACTGAGTTCAAGAGTCAGCAAGTTATGTTGCAACTTTGTAAAGCTCTGGTAGGTCACATCTGGACTATTGCATTCATTTCTGGTCACCCACTATAGGATGGATCTGGAGGCTTTGGAGAGGATAGAAAAAGATGCTGCCTCAGTTAGAGGGTATCTGCTATAAGGAGAGATTCGACAAACTAGGATTGTTTTCCCTCATGTGGCAGAAGTTGAGGGGAGACCTGATGGACGTTTACAAAATCATGAGAGGCATAGATGTGTTGATTGGTAGTACCTCTTTCCCAGTTTGAAATGTCTAATAATAGAGGGCAGGTATTTACGTAAGAAGGGATAAGTTCAGAGCAGATCTGCAGGTAAATTGTTTTTACACAGAGTGGTGATTCCTGTCTAGTTTATAATCTCTTGGCTTTGACTTGTTATTAAGATGTGTGTAATGTTGTTTATCTGCAGATGAATGGACAAGTCTTTTTTTAGTACCCAGTCCAGCATCAAATCATGTGGCAAGATGTATGTAGTAAAGGAGAAGATAAGTTTCATGATTGTAATGCATGAGGTGGGAGTATGAAGCCAATTTCATTATTGTCTTCTACAGCACAATTATAGACCAGATTGGTGTCTGGTTTACTCCATATGTCAATAGTCTCTCTGCTATCCCTACTGTGAAATCTAGGCTATTAACTAGAAATGTTCTGTAGATCTTTGCAGAGCAGATTGATAGGAAGTTTGTGTTATTAGTGACAATCTCCAAAAGAAGTCTGCTGGTTATAAACAAATTAATAAGGAAACATCATTAGCAAGATATGTAATTACAGTATTAAGTTTGGTTAAGTGTGATACATTGCATATAGGCAATGCTTTTTGGTTATAGCCTTAGTGGTTTTAAGGACGTTTAGTCAGGAAGCAAGAAAGTATTCGGCAATTAAAGTTATTTGAAGGTAATCGTCTAGTCTAGCTGAACATACATAATGTTGAAAATTTCTCTCAAGCACTTGATGTTTCACATAATTTATTATGCAAATTTTTTGAGATGCCTCTTTTCTTTACTCAGGCTGCTGGAAGTCCGTGGACGTTTGTATGAGCTACTGACCCACTGCATACCTCCTGAGATAATAATGAAGGTTTGTTTTAGGACACCATTTAACCCCATCATTAGATTAGATTATTCTAGAAAAATGTGCCCAAACCTATTCAGTCCTGTTGCAGGGTCTCAATCCAAAACATTGACTTTATATGCTTTGTCTCCATTGATTTTTGATTTGCCAAATTCTTTCAGTGCCCTGATTTTATTCTAGATTGCAACATCAGTTTCTTTTGCCATCTCCCCAAACATGATTTCCATTGTTGATTGAAAAAATTATTGAGAAGAATTGAACTGTTTGGCTCTTCTAAATTTTTTAAATTGCAGAGCAATGATAATGTAATTCAGAAGGAAGAAGAAATTTTCTTGCACATTTATTGTTTCTTAAATTTCTCTAAGCAATTCATATACAAGTTATATGAATTTGTGACTTTTATTTTAAAAATACTTCACACTGTCAAATTCCATAAACTAAAACCATCTTTTAACAAGTGGGCACCATGGTAGTGTTGTTCTTAGCACAATGCTATTACAATTTGGGGCATCAGTTTGGAGTTTGGTTGTCTGTAAAAAGTTTGTGCATTCTTCCACCAAGCGTTTGGATTTCCTCAAGTTTCCTCCCACAGTCCAAAGATTACAAGTTAGCAGCTGTTAGATATAGGTTAAGTACACAGGGGAGGGAACGTCAATCAGGTCCACTGACCGAGGATAAAAGGCAGGAGCGGGTCATGGCAGCGTTAATAGAGCTTTGAGTAACAGTCAGTTGGCTTTTGGGATTGATTAGGTGGGGGCAAGTGCTGCAGCTGTCGTCGAGTGCACATAGAGTGGTGATCTTAAGGTTTTAGCTCTTCGAGGCTTCAGCAAAGAGGCTTCGCTCAGTAAGCAAAGGAAAGAAAAGCTCAAGTTTTTCCTTCTCTTCTTTATATCTGCTCAACTAGGACAGTGGGGATGACAGGTGGAATAGTGAAATGTGGGATGTGGGAAGGCAGGGAGACCTCCAGTGCCCCTGATGACTACAACTGTGAGAAGTGTTAAGGAGTTGGAGCTGGAACTGGATGAACTCCAGATTATTCAGAGGCTGAAAGGGTGATAGATAGGACATATGGAGAAGTAGTTACACCCAAGGTGCAGGACATAGGAAATTGGGTGACAGTCGGGAAGGGGGTTAAGGAGTTCTGTGGGCCATTCCCCTCAACAACAGGTATCACTTTGGATACTGTCGGGGGTGGGGGGGGGTGACCTAACAAAGGGAAGTCCCAGTGGTCGGGTGTTTGGCACCAAGTATACCTCTGTTGCTCAGAAGGTGGGGGGGTGGGTGGGAAGAAGAGGCAACTGTGGTGATAAAGGATTTGTTAGTTAGGGAAATGGACAGGAGGTTCTGTGGGTGAGAATGAGATTCCCGTATGGTATGTTGCCTCCCATGTGCCAGGGTCTGGGATATCTCAGATCGAGTCCTCGGCATTCTTGAGTGGGTGGGTGAACAGCCAGAAGTCGGGTCCATGTAGGTACTAATGACATGGGTAGGATGAGTGACGAGGTTCTGCATAGGGAGTTCAGGGAGTTAGGTGCTAAGTTAAAGGGCAGGACCTCCCTTTGCACCTTTAATTCTTGAATTTTCTCCCTGTCTGGAAAATAGATTATGCTTTTATTCCTTCTACCGAAGTGCATGACTGTACACTTCCTTGCACTATATTCCATCTGCCACTTCTTTGTTCATTCTCCCAATCTGTCCAAGTCCTTCTACAGCCTCCCTGTTTCCTCAACACTACCTTTTCCTCCACCTATCTTCAAATCAGCTGTAAACTTTGCCACAAAGTTATCAGTTCCGTCATCCAGATCATTAACATACAATATGAAAAGTATGGACCCAACACTGATCCCTGCGGAACACCGCTAGTTACTGTCAACCAACATGAAGGCCTTTATTCCCACTCTTTGCCTTCTACGAGTCAGCCAATTTTCTGTCCATGCTTGTATTTTTCCTGTAATACCATGAGCTCCCTGCCCTTCGGTCTATCCCATCATATGGGGGGAGGGGGGGAACTTTATCATGCCTATTACTATCTAATTACTTTAACTTGAGGCCTTCTGGTTTTTGATTCCCTCTGTGATGGAAAATGGGTCCTTCCTATTTATTATTTCCTATCCAGGCTTCACTTGATTTTATGTACCTCAGTTAAATTTCCTTTTAGTTTACTCTATTCCAAATAAAATATCTCTAGCTTCTCCACTATATCCTAGTATGCTCTCTTCAGTATAATCACAGTTCCCTACATTTGTTGGTAACCTCCCATATATCATGTATTCCAGTGTTACATCTCCCCAGCAGGTTATCTCATAATTCTGTGAATTAAATTTAATTTGCTATTTCTATGCCCTACTGATCAGACCATCAGTATCTTTCTACAGCCTGAAGCTATCCTCCTCACTGTCAGCCACACAGCCAATTTTAGAATCATCTACAAACTTCTTTATCATGGTCCCTAATTTAGTTATAAAACATTAATGTGCATTATTTAAAGCAAGGGACTGAATACTGAGGCCTGTGATAATCCCAATGGAGCTGCCTTTCAGATGCAAACAAAAACTATGATTGACAGCAAAAAATTCAAAGATTTCATTACAGTGCTCTTTGCCATTGTGACCTAGTACGTATAGAAATACTCCTGCATTTTGAATTATTGTAGAATATGCTGCAAAATGCTAGTTTGCAAATAGTGGCAGAAGATTGGAGTAGTTGAAAGAACTGTGTGAATAAAGCCAATTAACGTCAAATTTAAATGTCCAGATAGAATTTGTGTCCAACTAACAAGAACAGATAATCAAATGAGTAAAGAGGAAAAGTGATTGAAATTACATGTTCGACATTGGTTAAATTGCATTTTCGACCAAGTTAGAAGTATGATTGCTTATCACAGTCTGCTTGCACAATCACTGATGTGTTTTGGAATAATTCATAAATTGCACTGATCTATTTGAACTGCTCTTTGCAAGTGTAATTGAGCTGTAACATTTTGGACTTTGTATTTTTTTCCTGTTTTAGGGGCTCTTATTAGAGTTGTTAAACAACTGTGATGGTTTACTTAAAGGGGAGGTTGCACAGATGGCTGCTTATTATGAACATCGTCTACAACTTGGCAACAAGGCCATCTATCACCTGGAAGCATTTGTGGCTAAATTTATGGCCATTTATAAACAATTCATGGAAGATGGTATGGAAGCCATGATATTCTAATAAATATTCTGTTTAAAGATGTTCTTCAGCTTTGAAAGAATGTGAATATAACTGGATGAGTCTTTACATGCTTTAGAATCTAATCTGATACTTGTGGTACACTTCAGATTTACTCTGAATAAACCTCGCCCAGTTTTGCACAAACCCCTTTTGTCCCAAAACAGCAATACGCAACCTGATAGGCTGTAAACAATTGCCTGAATCCATAATAAACAGGATTAATATTAATGAAAATCCATTTGTGTTAACTTTGAGCTCATTATTTTCAGCTGAATGTAATTCCTTTGCTTTTGGAATTAGTTTGTAAGATAATGGAGGAAAAGAGAACAGAAGCAGATTGGAAGAGGAAAAGCTGCTGTATTGTGTTCTGTCTAACTTGGAAAAGTTTATACTTCAAAATACACAAAGCATATTTCTGAAATTAAGTATAACCATGATTTTTAATGGATAATTAATGTATTTGTATTCTGTATGTTATTGATGAATAGAGAATTGGATATTCTTAGTCAAATTATTCCAAAGTATTTTTTAAAAATCTCAAAAATAATTTGCATCGAGTCACTAGAAAAAAGTTGGTACCAAAGGAATGGGAATTTTTTATTTAATATGAATGGTGATCTTTTTGCAAATCCTTATTTGTTTATTGGATTTCAAAATTCTTCACAAAAGTGAAGAAAAAAATTGTTGTTCTTTGGATTGAACACAACTTTAAATTGGATTAGTTTGCACTTGGATTAAACGCTACACTGTTGTACTTCTTTTCCCCTCACCTATCCTTAACCTTGTCAAGGAAGAATATTTTTGATTATTATTAAGAATACTTTCATACCTTAATGTTGCTTTTGGACTGTCTTCAATCATATCTATATTAATGCAAGTTGATTTTTTTTGTTCCTTGAATTACCTTGCTGTAGATGGTGTCTGTGCTTCAGGCCTTTATTTACCTCAAGGGGCTGACAGAATCTAATATCCAAACTAAGCATTTTCATTTGTTTAATAGCTCTCTGCAATTAAGAGACTAATATAATCCTGCAGAATTATTTGTTTTTCACCAGTAGCATATTTAGCTCCAATCCCAAACTGGCTAATTGGATGAGCAGTTGGAACAGTATTGGTAGCAGCTGGTCTATATAGACTTTACTCCTGACAATCCGTTGTCTGCTGTTCAGCAGCTAATATTAGTTTGACATTAAAATAACTGTTATCACTGTGTCACTGAAGGCCATTTCACATTCTTTCTGGATCAGTTCTAATTTTGCAGTTACCCTGCAATAATAGTTTTGGATACCTGCCTATTCTCATAAAATCCATATTTGAAATTAAGTTCACCCCATAGTTTCTGAAGTATTGTTTAATTAGACATTCTCAGTGTGAATATTTATAGATGCTGTTATTAAAATCATTTGTTTTGATGATCTTGTGTACGTTCCCACAAGCTTGTCCCTGACAGTTCTCATTAGTGTACTTTCATTTATCTTGATCTATTAGTGAATTCCAAGCACTCTACCGCTAGCAGAACCTTGCAAAATATCATTATTTATTATTCGTATATGTTCATAAGGCTTCCTTAAGGCTGAATTTCCATCACTTTCTCATCTGCTAACACAGTGGAAACTTATTATTTCTAAATCCAATTTGCTGCCAACATGAAAGATTTCTAATACTAGTGAGCTGACATCTAATGAGCTTAGAAAATGAATGAGGACAAGAATAATTAGAAATAGAATGTCTACCAAAGATCGTGTTTTTTTAAAAAAGAAACAAATTTTGAAATGGAAGCTTATAATGTACAAAGCTTTAAAGTATAACAGCTACTCAAGTTTGAATGCATAGCATAAGAATGATATGAATAGGGAAGGCTTTTTCTTCTGACCTAAATCTACAACATATAATTTTACTCAATAGAAAGTGGAGTTTCATTTAATTTGTTATCATAATGCTATTTGCATTTCAATCTCCTGTATAAACTATTCAAATTAGCATCTGAGAAATAAAAGTAGAAGACAACATTCTGGATAGTGCTGGAAGAAGTAGGACATAGAGGGCTATGGTAACCCTAGGTAATTTCTAAGGCAAGGACATGTTCGGCACAGCTTTGTGGGCCGAAGGGCCTGTATTGTGCTATAGGTTTTCTAGGTTTCTATGTTATGAGATCAAACAGCAAAGCAACTAGTTTCTGAAGCTTCGTAGATGGGGTTAATGGATACAAAAGTAGGGAAGTTGCGCTGAATAAAGCCATGGTTTAGCCAAGATTGAAGTATTGTATCCAGTTCTGGTACCTATAATTTAAGGATGTGAAGGTCTGTGGAACAATGGACATTTACCAAAATAGTTCAAGGAATGAGGGAATAAAGATACAAGTTAAGTTTGAGAAGTTGGATTTGTTCTCCTTACAGCAATGCAGGTTGAGGGGTGATTTTACAGAGAAGTACAAAATTTAGGAAGTTTAGATACAGCAATCATAATGATATACAGCATGGAAGATAGGCCTCTTGTCCCACCAAATCAATGCAAACCATCAACCATCCACTTACACTACATTCGCTTAACATTTCTAACTTAAATTTGTATCTTAAATTCCTCATTCCTGGAATCATTCGTGTAATTATCCTCTGAAGTGTAATAACCAGAACTAAATGCAAAATTCTGGTTTTGGCCTAACCATAGTTTTAGTTCTTTCCCACAGATCTTCCCAATGATCACTGTTTACAAATGTAAGTTGGACTGAAATGAATTTGCAGGGCGAAGGTAATGGCAACAGAGAAAATGACTGACTCATTTGGTCTAGAAAAAGTTGGCTTAGACTCAAAGGACCAAATGGTATTTTATGATGCTGTGATTATGAGAAGGTGAGGAGATATAAGAACGTAAGAAATATGACCAGGAGTAGGCCATCTTGTCCATCAGGCCCTCTCCACCATTCAAGAAGATCATGTCTGATCTGCCCATGGACTCAGTTCCACCTTCTTGCTTTTTCCCCATAATCCTGAATTCCCCTTGCATGCACTGAGAAGTAGAAATTCATTTGAGGTCAATGTGATGGCAAGACAAGTTTGTAAAACTTATTTGCACACAGCATGTAGACATTTGTATGAATGAAGCATTTATTATCCATCCCTAATTGTTCCTTGCTTGCTAAATTATTTCAAAGGGAAGTTAACAGCACTGCCAACGAGAGTTACATTTACACTGGTCTTGATAAAGATGGCAGGTTTTCTACAACTAGATGATCCAAAATTAAGGAGGTCTGAATGAAAAGAGAAAATGTTGAGAATATCCAACAGGTGTGATTTTTTTTTTAATTAGAACTGGGAGAAGTTAGGAATGACATAAGTTTTGTGCTCAAAGAATATAGCAGCAATGACAATAAAAGGGAAGGTCTGTAAAAGGGTGTAAAGTAAGACTGATTGAATGACAGCTGAAAAATAGTGGTGATGCTGTGACAGGAGAGCATCACGATAGCATAGTGGTTAGTGTGACGCTATTGCAGCTCTGGGCGTCCTCTGTAAGGAGGCCTTGTACGTCCTCCCCATGGAATGCGTGGGTTTCCTCCTACAGTCCAAAGATGTACTGGGTAGGTTAATTGGTCATTATAAATGGTCCTATGATTAGGTTAGGAAGTGATGAATTAAATTGAAACTCGCAGGAGGTTGGGGTAGGAAAGAGAATTCTGGAAATGTGAAACACAAGGTGGAATGGGTGGTTATCTTAAGTTGATATAAATTTTGAAGGTTGTAATTACAAAGTCTGTGTAAACTTCACCCATTTCAAAAGGTTTTTACTCTATTTTCCCCTCAAATATATTAACACCAAATGCAACATCTACTGTAAACTAGCAAAATTGAGCATAATTTTAATTTAATTTGTAAAAGCAACTTTGTTTTTAAATATATTCCATTGTATATTTGAGAACAATATTTTGTTTTAGTTGATTAAAGTAGCAGAATGAGTTGCCCAGAGAAACTGTCTCTGTACCTAAAAGTCACTGAAACTAATACCACTTGCATTAGACCCAGTTTAAAATGACTGAAGATAACTATTAACAGACTGAAAATTGACTTACAATTAATAACCTCAAGGAAATTTAATACAAAATTCACTCAAAACATTGCAAATGTTATTCTTTAAAATTGAAATATTGTAGGAGTTTATACTTGTAAGATAATTAAATTGCACTTTTTATTCCAAGATGTCAGGAAACTGGAAATACCAGGCAACAATTTGAATTTGAAGTGCACTTAGATTTCAGTTTTACTGGTTCATTTTCCTACAAATACAATGTATATTCTCTGCATTTGAAATGTCAGATATTGTACATTGGTGTACCAGAATCCAAAAATAATTCGAGTCTGGGGGTATTTTGTGAATACTACCTGGCCTATTTACTTTAATTTATTGTCGCCAAACTATTGATACTAGAGTGTACAATCATCAGAGCGATATTTGATTCTGTGCTTCGTGCTCCCTGGAGTACAAATCGATAGTAAATATTAAAAATTTAAATTATAAATATAAAATAGAGAAGGGAAAGTAAGGTAGTGCCAAAAAACTGAGAGGCAGGTCCGGATATTTGGAGGGTACGGCCCAGATCCGGGTCAGGATCCGTTCAGCAGTCTTATCACAGTTGGAAAGAAGCTGTTCGCAAATCTGGCCGTACGAGTCTCCAAGCTCCTGAGCCTTCTCCCGGAGGGAAGAGGGATGAAAAGTATGTTGGCTGGGTGGGTCGTGTCCTTGATTATCCTGGCAGCACTGCTTCGACAGCGTGCGGTGTAAAGTGAGTCCACGGACGGAAGATTGGTTTGTGTGATGTGCTGGGCTGTGTTCACGATCTTCTGCAGCTTCTTCCAGTCTTGGACAGGACAACTTCCATACCAGGTTGTGATGCACCCCAAAAGAATGCTTTCTGCGGTGCATCTATAAAAATTAGTGAGTGTTTTAGAGGACAGGCCAAATTTCTTTGGCTTTCTCAGGAAGTACAGGTGCTTTACTTCCTGACAGAATAGTATTTTGTGTGTATACCAGGGGTGGTAGTCTAAATAGGATTAGATCAACCAACAAAAGATTTTTTTTCAACTGTAGATGAAGAAAAGATTTCAATCTAAATTCAAAACAATTTAAAATGATTTTTAAAAAATGTCAGACCGCCTTCAGAGATGTCTTCTGATTCACAAAACAGTAGATGGCAGCATTCTCTGTTCAGATTTCATGCTTATCTTCAAAACAATGATATGCATTAGATCATTGTTATCTTGGTAAACCCATTTAAAACAAGAAAAAGAACAAACTGGAGTATTGTATCCAATTCTGGTTATTAATTAGATTAGATCTGGGCCTTAGCACTCAGATCTGCAGCTGGATCTTCAACTTCCTCACAGACAGGACCCAGGCTGTAAAAATAGGGGACAAGCTCTCCTCTACAATCACTCTGAGCACCGGTGCCCCACAAGGCTGTGTACTCAGCCCTCTGCTGTACTCACTATCCATCCATGATTGTATAGCCAAGTTTCCATCAAACTCAATAGATAAGTTTGCTGATGACACAACAATTGTAGGCTGTATCTCGGGTAATGATGAGTTTGAGTACAGAGAGGAAATTAAGAAACCTGGTGGCATGGTGCGAAGACGATAACCTATCCCTCAATGTCAGCAAGACGAAGGAATTGATTGTTGACTTCAAAAGGAGTAGCGGACCGCACGACCCAATTTACATCGGTGGTGCGCAAGTGGAACAGGTCAAAAGCTTTTAAGTTCCTCGGGGTCAATATCACAAATGACCTGATTTGGTCCAACCAAGCAGAGTTCACTGCCAAGAAGGCCCACCAGCGCCTTTACTTACTGAGAAAACTAAAGAAATTTGGCCTGTCCCCTAAAACCCTCACTAATTTTTATAGATGCACCATAGAAAGCATTCTTCTAGGGTGCTTCACAACCTGGTATGGGAATTGTCCAGTCCAAGATCGAAAGAAGCTGCAGAAGATCGTGAACACGGCGCAGCACATCATACAAACCAATCTTCTGTCCGTGGACTTACTTTACACCGCACGCTGTTGGAGCAGTGCTGCCAGGATAATCAAGGACACGACCCACCCAGCCAACACACTTTTCGTCCCTCTTCCCTCTGGGAGAAGGCTCAGGAGCTTGAAGACTCATACGGCCAGATTTGGGAACAGCTTCTTTCCAACTGTGATAAGACTGCTGAACGGATCCTGACCTGGATCTGGGCCGCACCCTCCAAATATCCAGACCTGCCTCTCGGGTTTTTTTGCACTACCTTAGTTTCCTTTTTTCTATTTTCTATTTATGATTTATAATTTAAATTTTTAATATTTAGTATTTGTAATCAAGGGACTGGGAAGCGCAGAATCAAATATCGCTGTGATGATTGTACGTTCTAGTACCAATTGTTTGGCGACAATAATGTATTAAGTAATCTTTAGGGAAATGCTAAAGCACTAGAGCGGGTGCTGAACAGATTTACTAAAATTATTCCAGAGATGAGGGACTTCAGTTATAAGGATAATGTGAAGGATCATGGTTATTCTACTTGGAACAGAGGAGGATGTAAGGGAATCTGATAGCAGTATTTATTAACAGAACAGGCAGAAAAAAAACTTCCCTCAGGTAGCCAGGAATATTCAGAATCTGTAATGTCCTGTAGGGCTTCGTTCCAATGGGGGAAAAAATCTGTGATTTCTCCCCCTAGTTATTGTTTGTCACAGATTCCTTCATTCATTTCCTCTCATTTCTGTGAGGTCTTTGTCTATGTCTCATTTTTATTGATGTATTTAATTTGTATATTGTAATTTTTAACACTATCAATTCCACAAAAGAAAAGAGAGAAACTATCATACTCCTGTGCGAGAGAGAACAAAGCCAAGGTTGCCTGGTGCTGACTAAATTTATGAATGATGGACAAGTCAATAGATAGAGAGACTTGAGGAATACAGGATCCAGAAATAGTCTGGAGATATAAACACGCTGAAGGATGTACTTGCGTTGGAGGCAGTACTGGAGAAAGTTAACTTGATTGACACAAGGTTTGAATGGAATCTGTTACGGGAATATTCAGCAGATTGAGCAGGTACGCTGGAGTTTAGAGAAATGAGAGGTGATCTTATTGAAACATAGAACCTGAAGGGACTTAGCAGAGAAGTTTACTGTAATGGCAGAATCTATCGCTGGAGGAAATACCTTAGAATAAAGGGTGGCACAGTAATTACAAAGGCAAAATTCTCCCACAGGATTGAGTCTTTAGAATTCTCTACCCTGGAAGGCTCTAATTCTTTAGGGAAGAGATATACGCAGTGCCCGCTTTATTAGGTACAATACTGGAACCCGGTGTGGTCTCCTGCTGCTGTAGCCCATCCATTTCAAGGTTCAAAGTTTTGAGAGTTCAGTGATGCTCTTCTACACACCACTGTTCTAACACATAGTTATTTGAATTACTGTCACCTTCCTATCAGCTTGAACCAGTCTGGCCATTCTTCTCCAACCTCCCTCATTACAAGGCATTCTCACCCCTAGAACTGTTGCTGACTGGATGTCTTTTTTTTGTTTGTTGCACTATTCTCTTATGAAATCAAGAGACTATAGTGTGTTTAAATTCCAGAAGATCTGGCACCAACAATCATTCCAAGGTCAAAGTCATGGAGATCACATTTCTTCCTCATTCTGATGTTTGGTCCAAACAACAAATGAACCTCTTGACCATATTCATCAAAGTTGCTGCCTGGCCTGCTGCGTTCACCAGCAACTTTGATGTGTGTGTGTTGCTTGAATTTCCAGCATCTGCAGAATTCCTCGTGTTTACTCTTGACCATATTCTCTGTTTTTATACATTTGAGTTGCTGCCACAATTGGATATTTGCATTAAAAATCGGGTGTACCTAATAAATTGGCCACTGAGTGTTGATTTTGTTGTAGACTTAAAGTGAATCAAGGGCTAAGGACACCATGTGGGAAAGTAGTGTTGAGCTCAAGATCTTAATGTCTTTTCCAAATATTCTTTTGGGCACGAGAAAATAAGTGTAAATGGACAGATCGGGTCACTAGGTATGTAGGAAGCTTGGAGGCCTTGGATTTACAGTTGAGAGAGAGAAATTAAGTATTTAGGGACATGATTATGATATTGAATTTGGAGCATATGATGAGACATGGAACTCCTCAAGGTAACTCCCACTTTGCCAATATTAGAATATTAGCAGGATTTCTTCAACTCCTATCAAACAAAGTAACAAAAGCATTATATCAGTTCCTCAGGACTGTTTTCCAATACTCACTAATGGTGGAGTGCTGTCAGCAGTAATGAGGAAGAATAACCCAAAAACATTAATTGGGCTAGGTGGTGTGGGTGTGCCTTACACAAAGGATATTTAAGCTCACACCTCCATTAATTTTGCTGTTCATTTAGTTCATGTACTAAAGCTCTACCAACCTAAAATAGGTTGTCCAATAGGCATGCTGTACTGATATTAATCACATAACATTAATGATATTCCATTGCAGTTAAACTGCCTTTCAACCTATCAGGTGGGCAGATAACGTAAGAATGCATTACTGTAAACAATAATAAACTCTCAATCTTATAAACTGAAATTAACCATATGAAGTGTAGATTTAATATTAGACACCAGCCACCTGCTTATGGAACTCTCATTTTGTGAATAGCAGATCACTCACCTTACAAGTAAATAATGAATATATTGAGTACAGGTATATTGTGTTGCCATCATGTTGGGAGAAAGGAGGTGATCCATAAACTTGATGTAAAATCTTTCACGTCTAAGCAAATGTCCCTGGCTCTGCTGCTGTTAAAAATGTATATTGCTGTGGATTGCTTCTGAGTCTTAGTGACATTAACAATAAAATGACTTCAATGTTTAAAAATAAGTAAATTTTTAAATATTAATGAGTTTTCTTGGTTTGTTAGCTTAGTAGTGGATATAGTTATATTTCCATTGTGCATTTCCCTGAGTACATCTGTTGTCAATTTATACTCCCAAGTTCTTGCCTAATAGTATCATAATTCTCCCTCAATTAAATACCTTACCATACCATCTGCTCCTATCCCTGTCCAAGAAAATGATGACGGTCAGGGAGTTATGGTCACTGTCTCTGAAATGCTCATCCACCGAGTTATGTCACCTGACCAGGTTTATTGCCGAGTACTAGATCCAATATAGCCTCTCTTCTAGTCAGCTGTCAACATATTGCAACAGGATTTCTTCCTGGACACACCTTTTTGCAGTAAGGAGGTACAGAACAACATCAGGGAAATTGAAGTCACCCATGATAGCATCTTTGTTATTTTTAGCACCTTTCCAAAATCTGCCTCATGATCTGCTCTTCAGTGTCTTTTATTGGGGGCCTACAGTATAATCCCAATAGTGATTGTTCCCTTCCTGTTACTGACTTCCTCCCACACTCACTCAGTAGACGATCCCTCTATGATGCCTTCCCTTCTCTAGCTGTGATATTAACCCTGATTGGTGATACCACTCCCCCACTTCTTTTACCTCCCTCCCTTCCCTTTTGAAACATCTAAACACTGAGATATTCAGCAGCCATTCCTGCCCTTGTGACATCAAATCTCTGCAATGGCCACAACATTGTGGTTCCAGTCCTTGAGTCATCCTCTAAATTCATCACCCTTGTTCCTGATATTTCTCAGTAAAATAGGTCCATTTCAACCCATTCATCTGACTGCAATTATGCTGTCTATCCTTCTTCACAATCACTTTATACCAACTACCCCATCCTCTGGTTCCCACCCTCCTGCAAAACTAGTTTAAACCCTCCCCAACAGTTCTAGCAAATAAGCCCACAAGGATATCAGCCCCCTTTGAGTTCAGGTATAACCTATACTGTTTGTACAGTTCTTAACTTCCCCAGAAGAGATTCCAATGATCTAAAAATCTGAGACCTTGTTCCTGCACCAATTCTTCAGCCACACATTCAAATGCCAAATCATGCTATTCTTACCCTCATTGGCAGAGGTAGCAATCCACAAATTACTTCCCTTGAGGTCCTGCTTTTCAGCTTCTTAAGTAGCATTGCCTTTAAATTACTAATAGCTCAAATGTTTAACAAGACCACTGAAGAAGATCGCTATTGTATAGTAATGCAATCAAAAGTTGTTTGCCAGACCTGGAGATAGTAAAATAATAAGAGTTTACCATATTGTCATGATGAAATTGAGAGCAACTTCAAGTGCAAGATTAACATGGAAATCCAAAAATTGTATTCAATATTTCCCTATTCTGTAGAAGGCACAGTTTTGCAGTCTTCAGTTATGTAATCTGTAGAAATTCTAATCTAATAAGAACATTGTATATCTACAAACTAAAGGACATATATCCTTGCAGATGAAGCCTCTGTACCTGAAAAATATAGCACATTTTGACACACAAATGTTTCAAATTCAATGAAAAGAACTAATGCTAATATTTTTTAACCTGTTGCTTGTTCAAATATTTTTCTTATGCACTGTTAAGCAAATTGAAGGTTAAAAATTGCACACAACAGGAATTCTGCAGATGCTGGAAATTCAAGCAACACACATCAAAGTTGCTGGTGAATGCAGCAGGCCAAGCAGCATCTATAGGAAGAGACGCAGTCGACGTTTCAGGCCGAGACCCTTCGTCAGGACTAACTGAAGGAAGAGTGAGTAAGGGATTTGAAAGCTGGAGGGGGAGGGGGAGATGCAAAATGATAGGAGAAGACAGGAAGGGGAGGGATGGAGCCGAGAGCTGGACAGGTGATAGGCAGAAGGGGATACGAGAGGATCATGGGACAGGAGGTCCGGGAAGAAAGACGGGGGGGGTGGGGGGTGACCCAGAGGATGGGCAAGAGGTATATTCAGAGGGAGAAAAAGGAGAGTGAGAGAAAGAATGTGTGCAAAAAAATGAGTAACAGATGGAGTACGAGGGGGAGGTGGGGCCTAGCGGAAGTTAGAGAAGTCAATGTTCATGCCATCAGGTTGGAGGCTACCCAGACGGAATATAAGGTGTTGTTCCTCCAACCTGAGTGTGGCTTCATCTTTACAGTAGAGGAGGCCGTGGATAGACATGTCAGAATGGGAATGGGATGTGGAATTAAAATGTGTGGCCACTGGGAGATCCTGCTTTCTCTGGCGGACAGAGCGTAGATGTTCAGCAAAGCGGTCTCCCAGTCTGCGTCGGGTCTCACCAATATATAAAAGGCCACATCGGGAGCACCGGACGCAATATATCACCCCAGTCGACTCACAGGTGAAGTGATGCCTCACCTGGAAGGACTGTTTGGGGCCCTGAATGGTGGTAAGGGAGGAAGTGTAAGGGCATGTGTAGCACTTGTTCCGCTTACACGGATAAGTGCCAGGAGGGAGATCAGTGGGGAGGGATGGGGGGGATGAATGGACAACGGAGTTGTGTAGGGAGCGATCCCTGCGGAATGCAGAGAGAGGGGGGGAGGGAAAGATGTGCTTAGTGGTGGGATCCCGTTGGAGGTGGCGGAAGTTACGGAGAATAATATGTTGGACCCGGAGGCTGGTGGGGTGGTAGGTGAGGACCAGGGGAACCCTATTCCTAGTGGGGTGGAGTGAGAGCAGATGTACGTGAAATGGGGGAGATGCGTTTAAGAGCAGAGTTGATAGTGGAGGAAGGGAAGCCCCTTTCTTTAAAAAATGAAGACATCTCCCTCGTCCTAGAACATAAAAATGAGTAACAGATGGGGTACGAGGGGGAGGTGGGGCCTAGCGGAAGTAACTTCCGCCACCTCCAACGGGATCCCACCACTAAACACATCTTTCCCTCCCCCCCTCTCTCTGCATTCTGCAGGGATCGCTCCCTACACAACTCCCTTGTCCATTCGTCCCCCCCATCCCTCCCCACTGATCTCCCTCCTGGCACTTATCTGTGTAAGCGGAACAAGTGCTACACATGTCTATCCACGGCCTCCTCTACTGTAAAGATGAAGCCACACTCAGGTTGGAGGAACAACACCTTATATTCCGTCTGGGTAGCCTCCAACCTGATGGCATGAACATTGACTTCTCTAACTTCCGCTAGGCCCCACCTCCCCCTCGTACCCCATCTGTTACTCATTTTTTTGCACACATTCTTTCTCTCACTCTCCTTTTTCTCCCTCTGTCCCTCTGAATATACCTCTTGCCCATCCTCTGGGTCACCCCCCCCCCGTCTTTCTTCCCGGACCTCCTGTCCCATGATCCTCTCATATCCCCTTTTGCCTATCACCTGTCCAGCTCTCGGCTCTATCCCTCCCCCTCCTGTCTTCTCCTATCATTTTGCATCTCCCCCTCCCCCTCCAGCTTTCAAATCCCTTACTCACTCTTCCTTCAGTTAGTCCTGACGAAGGGTCTCGGCCTGAAATGTCGACTGCGCCTCTTCCTATAGATGCTGCTTGGCCTGCTGCGTTCACCAGCAACTTTGATGTGTGTTGTTAAAAATTGCACCACTGCTTCCTGGTTTATCATATGAGAGAATTATTGAAAATATTTGGACATACAATCTACATGGTGACTTAATTGCTGCATGACAAAAAACAATTGAGAAAACAAGGGCAAAACATACCAGAAAAAGTTTTGAGTTTTTGTGGGCAACTTTCTTCAACATCAATGCTAGAGTTATTTTACTGCTAACTGCATAATCTGCATTATTTGACCAATACTTTGCTATGATTTAACAACTTAAATAACAAAGGGCTATCAGATAGGGCTTAGTTCAAGTGTGGTTATTTGTTGCAAAGGTTACGGCAAGTCATAGCATCACAGAGTTGCATGGCACTGAAACATACCTTCCAGCCAACCACGTCAATGCTGATCATTTTGCCAACCTACACCAATCCCATTTGCCTGCATTAGGTCTGTACCTTCTAATCCTTGTCTATTTGAATAACTGTCTAAGATCACTTGAAAGTAGCAATTGTATCAGATTCCACCATCCACTTTGGCAGCAAACTCCAGATATTAACCACTGTATAAAAAACATTCCTCTCAGATACCCTTTAAAACTCCTTCCTTTGACCTTAAACCTTTATTGATTTTGATACCCCTTCCACATAAAATGATTCTGACTATCCCATCTCTTATAATTTTAAATTTATGACCATTAATTGATTTGAGAAAGATCATTTTCCAAGTAGCAGCATTTGTGACTGTCATTGCATAAAATCTCTTTAATATAAATATAAAGAAAAGCAACCACACTGATCAAATAACTTGATTAGTTTGATTAAATAAGCCAATTATCAAACCTGAGAGAAATAATTGGTAAATTGGTTTATTATTGTCACATGTTTTATAAGTCACCTTGAGTATTGTGAATAATTTTGGGCTCCTCACTAAGATGTACTGGCATTGGAGAAGGTCCAGAGGAGGTTTACAAGGATGATTCTGGGAATGAAAGGGTTATGCGAGGATCATTTGATAGCTCTGGGTGGATGGGGGGGCGTGGTGGAATCTCATTGAAATCTTGCGAATATTGAAAAGCCTAGACAGAGCATATGTGGAAAGGAGTCTAGGATGAGAGGGCTCTGCGTTAGGATAGAGAGGCATCCATTTAAAACAGATGTGAAGAAATTTCTTTAGCCAGAGGGTGGTGAATTTGTGACCACAGGTAGCTGCGCAGGGTAGGTGTATTTAAGGCAGAGCTTGATAGATTCTCGATTTGGACATGGCATTAAAGGTTGAAAGGAGAAGGTTGGGGAGTGGGGCTAAGGAGGGGGAAAAATGGATCAGCCTTGATTAATTAGCAGAGTAGACTTGGGCCAAATAGCCCAGTTCTGCTCCTACGTCCAATGGTCCTATGCTCTATATTCTGAGGTACAATGAAAAACTTTATTCTGCATTCTGTTAGTTTTCATCTTGTACTACCTCCGTGCAAGGGAATAAAGTGTTACAGTGAAGATGCAGTACAGGCAGAAAATAAAGTACAATGAGGTAGATTGAGATGAAAAATCCATCTTTCCCTACTAGAGGACAGTTCAATGGACTTCCAAGAGTGGGATAGAAGCTATCCTTGAGCCTGGTGGTACATGCTTTCAAGGCTTGTATCTTCCACCCAACAGGAGAGGGGAAGAGACAGACACTTTGGGGGGGGGGGGGCTCTGTGATGTGCCCAGCTGTGTCCTATCTTTTACAGTCTCATTAAGAACAATTGTCATACCAAGCCATCATGTATCTATGATGCATTTGTCAAAATTAGTGTAGAGCAAAGGGGTCCAGTGCCTCCACCTGAGTGGGTACACGCACTCTTATTGCAACTTAATATAGTACTTTTATGTTGCAATGTACTGCTGCCACACAAAACAACACATTTCACGACATTTGCCAGTGATGTTAAATCTGATTTTATTTCTGATCTGGCTATGCTATCGTAAACGTATAGGCACTAAAGCTGGCGGGGTGGGGGGGGGGGCGTGGAGGTGGTTGCTGAGGTGCTTGCACTTCAGACATTAGCTAATCAGAACTTGAAGCATGGTGACACTGGAGAAGGGTTACTGGCCTGGGCAGTAATTTTAAACATTTCAGCCAAACAGATTTTAATCATGTTAACCACATTCCCCCCCCCCCTGCCCCCACTACACAAAGCAGCATTGTACTTAATAGAATACTTTATTATAATGTACAATAAGTTAGTTTTTGTTAATTCCTGGCATGTTAGTAATCCAAGCACATGGAAGTACTGAATTAAAGTACAACCATTACTATACTAACATTTGTCAGTGCACTTTGTTCAAGTACTATGTTATCACTAACTTCAATATTAAAGTAATACACAAATTAAATCAACCCAAATGAAAATAATGTGTATAAATATTTAACAGTAGTAACAACTGATATCAAGTTTATTGCTTTTCTCTGGCACGGATATGGCTATCGTTTAATTTACAGAAGGCAAACTCATACTTTTTCTGCAATTACACACCAGTTGGCATGATCATAATATGTCTCAATTATCTTTAAATCTTCAGTGTACTTTTCTATGAGCTCAATAAGCTCCCCTTCTTTAAAAACATGATAGTATCTGAGACAGGCACTATTGAAATTAATCTGATCCTTGTCCTTTGACAATACTTGTGCCTCCAAAGGCCAGTTCTTGGATTCAGTGATTAAACTTCTCTGCATTGGTGGACCCAAAATATGTCTGTTTTTCTCATGAGTAGAGCAGCTAGCTGATTTATTTTTCTTGGGGCGACTGTGGAGCTTACTTTGGAACAGAAGCTGTGAACCAAGATCTGGTGAAGAAACTGCAATGCAGCTGGATAATAAGCCAGAAGAATCTGGGATTCCAGACGATCCTGCACATGGATATTCAAAAAATTGTGCAACAGACTCTGAACCACTAAGAAAGCTAGAAGGTTGGGATTCAGACAGAACATCTTCACAACTCTGTCCATAAGAGAACTCATCAGAAACAAAACTGGTCAGGTGGTCAAATGATTTTATCACATTATTTGTTTTAAATGTCGTAGAATAATCTTGATACAGCCATAGTTCATTGGGAGTCTTTGTTCTATTATTGCTACTAAATTTTAGCACAGAATTCAGTGACTGAGAAAACAACCATAATTTAAAACATTTTTCAACCAGCAATATATTCTCCCTTCCCAAAATGGAATTCCGACTTGTCTTCACATGTTTTTCATAGATGTTGTCTTCACGGTTACAAATAAATGGTTTGTCTTTATGAATAACATTATTATTATGCTGGAAAGATTTATCTTCATTCATTACTTTGTTCTCCGAAGACTGTGCAGGTGGAGGTGCAGGGTTCAATGGAATAAAAATATCTTGCTTTTCAAACTTCCGCCTCTTTTGCTCCATTGCCCATACATAAATCATCATCTTTCCTCTCACTCTCAGAATCCTTGCCATTTCCTTTATTGCTTGAATACGGCGTTCTTTTGTCGAAAAATGGTGTATCACTAAGCCAAAAAAGATTATTATAAACACTTACAGCAGTACTGTAATACACAAGTGCACACATTCTCATGTAGGTAGGCAAATATTGGCTCCAACATAAAATCTGCTGGCCATTTGGCTTAAACTAGCTTTTATGATTTTTGCTACTTAGCACTAATATATTTTCCTACCATCAGTAATGAATTAGCAATTGATATCTTACCATAACAAATTTATTCCCTCAATGCATCCTGAGTGGATAATCTGATGGCAAGCAAACCCTACAATTACATAAGTTACAAGAATAATGTGAATGTATTGTTTAAATATATACATTGTTCAGACATACTTTTCATAAATTCTCTCTTCATTGCTGTTTACCTCTTCATCTGAAACCTCGATTTGTTCTCTTCTTCCAACCTACTCTCTTGCCTGTATTTGTGATTTTTAATGCACATGGCTTTACCTGTCAATGTCCTCATTAGTTCTGAATATATATAGTAACTTTTTAAATTTCTTCCACTCCCAGCACCCAATTCCCATATACCCATTTCCTCTCAATTAGCTGCAGGTCCTGCCATTTCCTTCAAAGTAAAATTTATCAGGATACACACATGTTACCACATACAACCCTGAGATTCTTTTTCTGTGGACATACTTAGCAAATCTATAGAACAATAACTAAACTGTAAACATCAGGAACTTAACTGTAAACAAACTGCAAATCCAGATACAAATAGCAATAAATAACCAGCATGAAATAACAATATAACAGAGTTCTTAAATGAGTGTAGCTATCCCCTTTTGTTCAAGAGCCTGATGGTTGAGGGGTAGTAACTTTTCTTGACCTTGTTGTGAGTCCTGAGGCAGCTGTACTTTCTACTTGATGGCAACAGTGAGCATAGCCTGGGTGGTGAGGCTCTTTGTTGATGGATACGGCAGCATTTCATGTAGATGTGCTGAATAATTGGGAGGGTTTTACCTGTGATGTATTGGGCCAAATCCAAAAGCTTCTGTAGAATTTTCCACTCAAAGACATTGGTGTTTCCATACCAGGCTGTAATGAAGCCAGTCAGCACACTTTCCACCACACACCTATAGAGGTTTTCCAAGATTTTCAATGACATGCTGAACCTCTGCAAATTCCTGAGGAAGTAGAAGCGCTGTCATGCTTTCTTAGCAATAATATTTATATGATGGGTCCAGGACAGGTCCTCTGAGATAGTGACACCCAGGAATTTAAAGTTATTGACACTCTTCACCTCTGATCCTCCGATGATTACTGGCTCATGGACCTCTGGTTTCCCTCTTCTGAAGTCTACAATCAGTTCCTTGGTCTTATCGACACTGAGTGAGAGGTTGTTGTTATTACACCAATAGCCAAGTTTTCAACCTCCTTCCTGTTTGCTGATTCATCACCCTCCCTTTGATGCATCAAAAGCTAATAGAGAATATGCCAAAACCATACAAAAACTTGAGAAATCGTGAGAAAGTATGTGAAAAATTACAGGAAGATTTGTAAAGTGTGAGGAGCCAAGAGTGAAAATATGACCATGAATAGAAAAGCAAGGCAGAAGCAGAAAGGTAATTGAAGTGACACAAAGGGTTAAATTGGGATATCAGAAAAATATTTAAAATGTAACTAGGATTTACGTGAACATTTGAAATGCTAAATACATTGTACTCAAATTACTGCAACATTCCTCGTCCTCTGAACACTCACAGACGCTCAGTTAACAGATAATCACTGGATTTGTAGTACACTTGGACACTGCACACTGCTCTGTCTGGGATCCTGTTCAAAATCCAGTCCTCTACAGGCACCATCCTGACTTTGAATCACCCCACAGCTCAGAGAGGCTGCTGGAGACAGGAGGTATTGGGCAGGCTAGGTGATTGTTGGTACAGGAGCCTCAGGTCGGTCCCACAATGCAATCTTCAGAAACAGTTATTACCCGTCAACCAACAGGCTTTGAAACCAGCGGGGTTAACTTCACTCAGCTTCACACACCGCAACACTGATCCCTCAACCTGTGGACTCACTTCAAGGATTAACCTCATGTTCAATATTTATTGCTTACGTGTTCATTATTATTTTGCTTTTTATCTTTTTGTTGTCTTTTGCACATCAGTCTTGTCCATCTTTATTGTGCATGTATTTCATTGATTCTATTCTGTTTCTTTATATTTACTGTGAGTGACCGTGAGAAAATGTATCTCAGGGTAGTATATACAAACTTTGTAGATATGACCATAAGATCTAAGAGCAAAATTAGACCATTTGGCCCATCGAGTCTGCTCCACCATTTCATCATGGCTGATCCATTTTCCTTCTCAGCCCCAATCTTCTGCATTCTCCCCATTTGCCTTCATGCCCTAACTAATCAAGAGTCTATGAAACTCTGCCTTAAATATACCCAGTGATGTGGCCTCCATAGCTGCCTGTGGCAACAAATTTCACAGATTCACCACTCTCTGGCTAAGGAAATTCCTCATCTCCATTCTAAAGGGATGCCTCTCTATTCTGAGGCTGTGTCCTCTGGTCTTACACTCTTCCAACCACAGGAAGCATCCTCTCCACAAGTACAGAGTACATCCTCTGTACTTTGATAATAAGTTCACTTTGAACTTTATTGGCACTGAGATGTGGGGCTCAGTACTGCTCTGACTGGTGACTGCTGGCAGCTGAGATCATATCCACAGTTTGCAACCATTAGATCCAGGTGGTACAGCCTGTTATAGTTTGCTAGACGAGAAATGTTGGAAATATTTAACCAGCTTGGCTAGTAAGTCCAATATTTTTTCTTAAAATTTCAGAACTCAAGCACACCATTATTTTACCTTCATACTACAGAAACTGCTTTCCATTATCCGCAATTATTTTGATCTTCCATGATCAAGAGTTGTATTTTCAGCTATTCTCAACACCAAGGAGGTACAAACTTGAAATATTAAGGACAGCAATCCATCCCAGTTTTATGTCTGCGTCTGCCAGCTTTCACCTTTACTGAGATATTGTGCAGACACAACCAGGTACCTGGCTTGGAGATTCCCCCCACCCCATGCCTCGCTTCCAGCCATAGCAATAAACCTTGGTCGGGGAGGACAAAGCATTGGAAATTGTTAATGTCTGGCTGATAAACATCAGCCAAGTATGGTCAAGAAAAAATTCCAAAATAAACTTTTAAATATTAACTGTGAAATTATCTTTTATTTTCTATTAAACAATCCCTTGAGATCTAATAGATAATAGCAGATGGAATGCACAAGGGGTTGGGTTGAACAATCCACTCCTGTTCTCATGTTCTGCTAGTGCCCACCAGAAACTCATTGATAACGATCCCAAATGGAGTCACAATTTAAACACTTGAAAATGTGATGACTTCAGATTTCACACGACTGATAGATATGCTCTCTTTTCTACAGTAACCTTGGTTCCACAGTAGCTGAACACTGTTCTTTTATGGCTGTGACTTACTGCAAACTGCTATCCTAAAATCAAAGCTATGGTTTAATCCAAGTACTTTAAAGGTAAGCTGCTCTTTCAGCAGTTCTGTAGTTTACTCATTTTAGACTGAATGAGAAACAGAATGATGTCCAAAATTAGGAAAGCATTAAGAATACTTCAGCTAACTTTTAATTTAGAAGTCTGAAATATATATTAATTTGAAAGACTGAAGTGCTTGCTTTCAAATGTGACTCTAAGTTAATGCTTTAATCATATTACACCTGGTCAATCAGTAGAAGTGGATGGAATAAGATGGCATCTGTCAAGTGCCAGCTCTGCAGCACCTCCCACTTGGACCTCAGTTCATTCGGACACCTCCAGACCTGGATTCTGCCATCTCCAACACTGGTTCTGACAGCCCTGGATACCTTCAGACCACGAATACTACCGTCTTCAACTCTGGCACCAACAACCCCAGGCGGCTCCCGACCGCGGATACCACCACGGTCTGGAACCACTGGTTTCAACAACTCCAGGCACCATCACACCACGAGTTATGCGGCCTCTAGCTCTGGCTCCTGCCCGGACCTCAGCCACCACCACATCCACGCTGAGACCTTCTTTGCTGCCGCTGGGCCCCCGGGCTCCCCCTCCCCACCACCACTCTCCAAACTCAGGGTCTCTCAGGCTCTCCCGTCACCTCTTGGGTCCTTACAGCCTCCATCTTCCTCCCAGCATACCTTCCCTGAACACCCCAACCCTTCCCTCTCCTCTGACATCACCAACTCTTCCCCCCTCTTCAATCCCAGCTCTAACCCCTGCTGTGTCTTCACCATTCCCTCCAACCTTCCCTTCTCTGAGCCGGAACATTCTATCCTCAGCAAAGATCATATTCTTTTCCCCCTTCGCCCGCACTTCAGTGAGTTCTGTGCCCGCCAAATTGCCAAGATCTTTTTCCCTCACCGTTTCCGAACCCACTTCTTTGGTAAGAATTCCCCACCCAGCACTGATGACCCCTTCTGCCATCTCCAACTCTTCTTGGACACCACACTTTGGTTTTCTGCCTGCTCTAGATCTTTTCTTTTTGAATTGTCAACGAGATTTCAACCAGCTTGACTTCAGCACTCCCCTGTCCTCTTCGAACCAACTTCCAATTCCTCTGCACCAATTACAACCTCACCATCGGACCCAAAACAAAGCAGGTGCTGTTGTAGTGTGGCGGACTGACCTCTACCTTGCTGAGGCCAGACAGCAACTTTAAGATACCTCCTCATACATACTCCTTGAAGAGGACCATCAAGTCACTGTCTCCTGTCCATCACTAACCTCATTAACACCCATCCACTGCCACCAAACTCAAGGTTTCCTTAACCCTGTATGCTTGTTTCTTCCTCCTAACCAAGATTCACAGAGCTGACTGACAGGGTAGGCCCACTGTCTCTGCCTTCTCCTGCCCCACTGAACTCATATCTGTATACATCAACCCTCTTGATTCAGTCCCTTCCCACCTACATCCGCGACCCTTCACATGCCCTTGACCTCAACAATCTTTAATTCCCTGACTGTTTTATTTTCACTTGTCCCTATATACTTCCACCCCCCCCAATCAAGAATGACTTAATGGCTCCCCCCTTCTTTCTTGACACAAGACCCAACCAGTTTCCCCCCACCACTATCCTCCTCCATCTGACAGATCCGGTCCTCGCCCTCAACAATTTCTCCTTTGGTTCTCTCACTTTCTCCAAAAATCAAGGGGTAGCCATTGGCACCCACATGGGCCCCAGCTATGCCTGCCTTTTCATTGGCTACTTAGAACAATCCATATTCCAAACCTTCACTGGTAATGTTCCCCAATTCTTCCTGAACTACATTCGTGCTGCTTCATGCACCCATGCTGAGCTTGTCAATTTCATCAACTTTGCCTCCTACTTCCACCCCACCCTTAAGTTCACTTGATCCTTTTCTAACACCTCCCTCCTCTCTCAATTTGTCTCCATCCCTGGAAATAAACCGTCTGCCAACATCTTTTATAAACCTCTCATGGCTATCTCTTCCCATCCTATGCTCTGTAAAAATGCTATTCCCTTTTCGTCATTCCTTTGTCTCCGCCACATTAATTCCCAGGATGAGGCTTTCCATTCCAGGACATCAGAGATGTCCTCCTCCTTCAAAGAACAGGGTTTCCCTATCTCCACCATTGATGCTGCCCTCACCCGCATCTCCTCCATTTCTGACATCTGTGCTCACCAGAGCTTCCCGCCGTCTTAACAGGGATAGAGTTCCTTTTGTCCTCACCCACCTCCCCATAAGCCTCTGCATCCAACACATCATTCCCCATAACTTACACCACTTTCAACAGGATCGTACCACCAAACACACTTTTACTTGCTCCCCCACTCTCTGCTTTCTGCAGGGGTTGCTTCCTCCAAGTTTCCCTTGTCCATTCGTCCCTCCTCACTAATCTTCCTCCTGGCATTATCCCTGCAAGCAACAGAGATACTACACCTGGCTATTCACCTCCTCCCTCACCTCCATTCAGGGCCCCAAACAGTCCTTCCAGGTGAGGCAACACTTCATCTGCTGATCTGTTATGGTCATCTATTGTATCCGGTGTTCCCAATGTGGCCTCCTCTAGATTAGTGAGACCCAATGTAGATTGGGGGATGGCTTTGCCAAGCACCTCAGCTCCATTCACCAAAAGGGGAATTTCCCAGTGCCCAAACATCTTTATTCTTATCCCCATTCCCATTCTGACTTGTCAGTCCATGGCATCCTCTTTTGCCACAATGAGGGATCTCAGTTTGTAGGATTAACATCTCATACCATGTCTAGGTATCCTCCAAACTGATAGCATGAACATCAATTTCTCCTTCCAGTAATTTTGTTTCTTTCTTTTCCTTTCCCCTCTCCCTTCCCTCATCTATTTTCCCCATTGGCTTCTTACCTCTTCTCCTCATTTGCCTCTCACCTCTCCCTGGTCCCCTTCCTCCCTCCTGTTCTCCTATGGTCCACTCTCTTCTATCAGATTCCTGCTTCTCCAGCCCTTTACCTTTCCCACCCACCTGACTTCACACATCACCTTCTAGCTTGTCCTTCTTCCCCTTCCCCCATTATGGGATCTTCCCTCTTCCTTTGCAGTCCTGATGAAGGGTCTCGGCATAAGAAGTCTATTACTTCTTCATTTCCATAGATGCTGCCTGACCTGCTTAGTTCCTCCAGCATTTTGTGGATGTCCTTCATCTGCAGGATCTCTCGTGTTTATGATTTGCCAAATCAGATCACTATTCCAGCTCAGCAGAAGAGTCATATTTTCTCACTTACTGAAGAGCAACTTTTGCAAAGCTTGCTGGGGAATTCCTACCAGTACAGGCATCACTGACAAAATTTGAAAAAGACTTTCTATAAACTTAAGCCATTAACTTATTTTTCAGGGGCATAATATAATTTTAGACCCCATTGCACAAACCCATAAGTTTGGTCCGATACAGGCTATCTCCTTGCTATTTTTGAATACAATATATCCATTTTTACACCAAAAAGGATGCAATGCCCTTGATTTTAGCCCCATGAATTTTGATGATTCATTATAAAATATATTTTGATCATTGCTGAAGAATCAAGGGAATAAACTCCTCACCTGCTATGGAGAGAATGGCATCAAAACATTGATTGCGATATGGGAGATGCAGGCTGTCGCATACCATGGCTTCATAGCTCTGTTCCCTTGCAGATTCTACCAAAGGCAGGCAATAGTCACAGCCTACTTTGTAGGCTTGATTGTTGATACAAAGGTACTTCCCATTTCCACATCCTAATTCAAGAAAGAATTGTAATAGAAATGAAATTTAAAGCAGAATTCACACTCCTTAATTATAACAAGTTAAACAAGGCTAGAAAAAATTACAACATACTTAGAAGATGAGTTCTCAGAATGCAGAAATCCCAAAAAGAAGGCAAGGTCACTCAAGATGTTCAATCTGCACAAAACTCATGGTCTACAGAGCAGCAGTGATCCCTGCCCAACTCTGTACTTTTGAGGCCTGGATTATCTACAACAAGTATCTCAAAGCATTGGAGATACCACCAATGATGTCTCCACAAAGTTCTCCAAAATCACAAGAAAGATAAGTAAGCCATTGTTAGTGTGCTCTCCTAAGCCAAAATCCTCTACTTGCAGACCCTAATTCCACTGGGGAGGTCACACTTGGTGCTTGCCTGACAACAAACTTCTGAAACAAACTGTTCTATCACAGCGAGACAGAACCTGAAAGACAGAGAAAAACCATATGCTCAAAAGGCCTCTGAAAAACTGCAACACCGCCTCTGCCTCTTGCGAATGCCTGGCCCGTGGCTGCTTGAAATAGAGAAGGAGCATTTAGGATTGTATTGAAAACGTCATGTCCATGTATGGAGTACACATAGAAACATGGTGTAATTGTTCAGAGGAGTGGACTACCTCATAATCCACCCACCAATGTGATCCTGCTCCATCTGCAGAAGAGCTTGTGGTTCTCACATCAGCCTCATCAGTCGCCTCAGGACTGAGAGGGGTAAAATGGGAGCAAGACATCCTCAGTCCCAAAGGACCTGCTTCTCAGGTGCCCTTCAATAAATGCAGATCCCTCCAGGAATATTTTCCATTTTCAATCCCTGGATAACAAGCAGGAGGTAGGTTCGTTCGTACCTGAACCTAAGAGCACTGAGTACCCAAAATACTAGAAACACAAGAGCTGCTGATTCTGGAATCTATAGCAACAAGCAAGATGCTGGAGGAACTCAGAAAATCAGGCAGCATCTGTGGAGGGCAATGCACAGATGACATTTCTGATCAAGACCATTCATCTGGACTGCAAAATATTAACTTTCAGAGATCTGTCATCAAACAGGAAATTCTGCTTTGTATGACAGTGTATCATGGGATACATGGCCATGAAAGGAAGCACCTGAAAGACTTCTGCAAGAAAAAAAAACTTAACTTCAATATCATTACGCCATGTTTACATGGTCATGTTGTATTCTAATTACCTGTGGGAGTGAACTGTTAATGAAGACGATTTTTTTCTAAAAAAAATTATTCTGCAAGTTAGAAATGGATAAAATTTAAACTTCAGTATTTAAAATAAAATCAAGAGAACATTTTGCTTAAAACAATTCAGGAAATGGACTACATTCACGAACCAATATCAGCAATAAGGCTGCCAGATTCTTGTTCTAGAAGAAACTGCCGTACTCTGGGCCAGGCCTTGTAGCGAGTGTCATTGAAATGTGGGGCAATCTTCTCATACACACTGTGAACATAGTCCTTCTCCAAGCGGCTTGCTTCTTTGTCCATGAAATTTTGTCCTCCGTCATGCAACTCTCCAAATCTTCCAGTTCAAAGAAGAAGCTGTAGACAAGATGTTTTTAAAAAATCTTTTAATAAAGTCAACATTACAGTTGGTAATGCTACTAGTGCAGAAAATTACAGAATACTTATTATTTATTCATATTCTCATGACAGTTATCTAAACGGTTTCAGAAGTCTTATTCGACCTGATGAAGGGTCTGGGGTTTTGGCCCGAAACATCAACTGCTTAGTTATTGCTATAGCTGCTGCCTGACCTGATGATTTCCTCCAGCATTTTCTGTGTTATAAACACAAGTTTCAAGTTCCTGGGTGTTAATATCGGAGGGCTTAACCTGGTCCCAACATATCCATGCAACTATAAAGAAGGCATGATAGTGGCTATATTTCATTAGGAGTTTGAGGAGATTTGGTATGATGACTAAAACACTAGAAAATTTCTACAGGTGTATCATGGAGAGCATTCTGACTGGCTGCATCACCGTCTACTGTGGGTTGGGGGGGTGGACACTACTACACAGGATGGAAGTAAGCTGCAGAGAGCTGTGAAATCAGTCAGCTCCATAGTTCCATCATGGGTACTAGCCTCCGCTGTATCCAAGACTTCTCCAAGCAGCTTCAAAAAGGTGGTGTCCATCATGAAGGACCCCACCACCCTGAACACGCCCTCTTCTCATTATTACTGTCAGGAAGAAGGTACAGAAGCCTGAAGGCACACACTCAGCAATACAACAACAGCTTCTTCCCCTCTGCCATCTGATTTCTGAATGGTCATTGAAACCATGAACAGTACCTCGCTACTTTTTATTTCTGTTTTTGCACCATTTATTTAACTATTTGATAGATATCGCTCTTTCTCTTTCCATAAATATAGCAGCATGGAGACTGCACACCCAGAGGCTGCCTTCATCGCTGCCGGTGACTTTAATAGAGTCATTGTATAACGTCTTTCTCTTTAGTTTTGTCAGCACATCCAGGTGAGCAACGGGGAGATAGCATACTCGATCACAGCTACTCTCCCCTCCACAATGCTCCTCCGTCCGCTGTTTGGGAATTCAGATCACTCCTCCATCTTGCTTCTGCCAATGTACAGGCAGAAGCTGAAACAAGAGGCAGCCATAGTTAAAACCGTCCATCTAATCAGTCTCCATGCTACAGGACTGCTTTGGTGATGTCAACTGGAATGACTTTCATGATCAGGATGTCTCCAAGTTCATGGAAGGGGTCATGAGCTTCATCCAGAAATGCATTGAGGATGTTGTCCCCCCCAGAAATCGGTCAGGGTCTACCCAAACCAGAAACCCTGGATCAACAGTCCCGTGCAAGCAGCACCTATCGTGCAACACAGAGCTTACGTAATCAGCAGAAGCTCAAGAAATGCAGCCACGATCTGTGCAAATTTATCAAGGCAGCTAAACGACAATACAGGGACAGGATCCAGACACAACTCTCCACCAACTACATGAGCAGTTTAGGGCAAGGTCTGTACACCATCGCAGACTTCAAAATAAACGCAGTGGTGTTTCCAACATCGCTGCCTCTCTCCCACTTGAGCTAAATAATTTTCTTTTTTTTCCACACTCGGTTCGATGTCACCAACCCCAAGCCCCTGTGGAGAGCCACTGAAGCAATCTGCACCCTGGTCATCTCTGAGGCTGAAGTATGCAGGTGATTCCAACGAGTGGACAGTCACAAGGCTGCAGGACCGAACGGCATCCCAGGGCATGTACTCAGGATGTGCACAGCACGACTGGCAGGTGTGTTTACAGACATTTTTTAATCGCTCCCTCTCCCAGTGTAGAGTGCCCTCCTGCTTCAAAACATCCACCATTGTCCCTGTACCTGAAACAAGGTAACATTTCTGAACAATTGACGTCTTGTCGCACTCACCTCAATAATAAGCAAATATTTAGAGAAGCTGGTCAGGGACTACATCTGCAGCATGCTACCACCCAAACTAGACCCCTACAATTCGCCTACCGACACAACCAGTCAAAAGATGATGTGTAAGGATAGTGTGTAGAACCACTGCTCTACACACTATCCTTACACATCTGGAGAAGGAGGATGCTTATGTGAAAATGCTGTTCTTGGACTATAGTTCAGCAATCAACACCCTAATTCCCCCCCCCCAAGCTTCACAAGAAGCTCAGAGACATCTGCCTTCACCCTGCCTTGTGCAGCTGGATCCTGGACTTCCCGTCAGATTGCCAGCAGGTGGTAAGAGTGGGCTCCCTCACCTCTGCCCCTCTGACTCTCAGCACAGGTGCCCCTCATGGCTGTGTCATAAGCCCCCTCCTTTACTCTCTGTATACCCATGACTGTGTCACCACCCACACAAATTAAATTTGCTGAAGACACTACATCGACTGGCCTAATCTCAAACAATAACCAGGTGGCCTACAGAGAAGAAGTCATCACCCTGACACAGTGGTGTCAAGAAAACGACCTCTCCTTCAATGTTGCAAAAACAAAGGAGCTGGTTGTGGACTACAGGAGGAATGGAGACAGGCTAACCCCTATTGACGTCAATGGATCTGGGGTTGAGAGGGTGAACAGCTTTAAGTTCCTCAGCATACACATCACGAAGGATCTCATGTGGTCTGTACATATTGGCTGTGTGGTGAAAACAGCACAACAGCGGCCATTTCACCTCAGACAGTTGAAGAAGTTTGGTATGGCTCCCCAAATTCTAAGAACTTTCTACAGGGGCACAATTGAGAGCATCCTGACTGGCTGCATCACTGCCTGGTATGGGAACTGTACTCCCCTCAATCGCAGGACTCTGCAGAGAGTGGTACGGACAGCCCAGCGCATCTGTAGATGTGAACTTCCCACTATTCAGGACATTTACACAGACAGGTATGTAAAAAGGGCCCAAAGGATTATTGGAGACCCAAGTCACCCCAACCACAAACTGTTCCAGCTGCTACCATCTGCGAAACGATATTGCAGCATAAAAGCCAGGACCAACAGGCTCCGGGACAGCTTCTTCCACCAGGCCATCAGAGTGATTAATTCATGCTGATACAATTGTACTTCAATGTTATATTGTCTGTCCTGTTGCACATACTATCTATTACAAATTACTGTAAATTGCACCTTGCACATTTAGACAGAGACATAACATGAAGATTTTTACTCCTCATGTATGTGAGGGATGCAAGTAATAGAGTCAATTCAATTCAAATAAAAACCAGTCTCAGGAAGTAAAATCTGTAAACAATTTAACTCCCAACTGACACTTTGTGGGTGATAGAAACAATCACTGGGTGTGGGACATTCTCAGTCCCATTGAAACTACACGGGGAGAAATTGATGAATATTCCTGCTGTTAGCACATTGTTGAAGGCTTGTCCCTACACAACGTACGGTTCAGAGCAGATAAGCTTCAACACTCAACCTTCTGGTTACTTGTATATTCAAGGAGCCATCCTTCAATGCTGGAAGAGCTATATTTTGGGTGTCTGGAGTTTGTACTGATGCTTTTTCTTGGAGCAGATTAAATAGTCACAGGGATTCTGTTAAATGGGATCTGTTATAGTAATAGTCATACTTTATTAATCCTGGAGGAAAATTGGTTTTTGTTAGAGTTGCTCCATAAATAATAGTAATAGAACCATAAATAGTTAAATAGTAATATGTAAATTATGCCCGTAAATTATGAAATAAGTCCAGGACCAGCCTATTGGCTGAGGATGTCTGACCCTCCAAGGGAGGAGTTGTAAAGTTTGACGGCCACAGGCAGGAATGACTTCCTATGACGCTCTGTGCTGCACCTCGGAGGAATGAGTCTCTGGCTGAATGTACTCCTATGCCCACCCAGTACATTATGTAGTGGATGGGAGACATTGACCAAGATGGCATGCAACTTAGACAGCATCCTCTTTTCAGACACCACCGTAAGAGAGTCCAGTTCCATCCCCACAACATCACTGGCCTTACGAATGAGTTTGTTGATTGTTGGTGTCTGCTACCCTCAGCCTGCTGCTCCAGCACACAACAGCAAACATGATAGCACTGGCCACCACAGACTCGTAGAACATCCTCAGCATCGTCCGGCAGATGTTAAAGGACCTCAGTCTTCTCAGGAAATAGAGACGGCTCTGACCCGTCTTGTAGACAGCCTCAGTGTTCTTTGACCAGTCCAGTTTATTGTCAATTCGTATCCCCAAGTATTTGTAATCCTCCACCATGTCTACACTGACCCCTGGATGGAAACAGGGGTCACCGGTACCTTAGCTCTCCTCAGGTCTACCACCAGCTCCTTGGTCTTTTTCACATTAAGCTGCAGATAATTCTGCTCACACCATGTGACAAAGTTTCCTACCGTAGCCCTGTACTCAGCCTCATCTCCCTTGCTGATGCATCCAACTATGGCAGAGTCATCCGAAAACTTCTGAAGATGACAAGACTCTGTGCAGTAGTTGAAGTCTGAGATGTAAATGGTGAAGAGAAAGGGAGACAGGACAGTCCCCTGTGGAGCCCCAGTGCTGCTGATCACTCTGTCGGACACACAGTGTTGCAAGCACACGTACTGTGGTCTGCCAGTCGGGTAATCAAGAATCCATGATACCAAGGAAGCATCCACCTGCATCGCTATCAGCTTCTCCCCCAGCAGAGCAGGGCGGATGGTGTTGAACGCACTAGAGAAGTCAAAAAACATGACCCTCACAGTGCTCGCTGGCTTGTCCAGGTGGGCGTAGACACGGTTCAGCAGGAAGATGATGGCATCCTCAACTCCTAGTCGGGGCTGGTAGGCGAACTGGAGGGGATCTAAGTGTTGCCTGACCATAGGCCGGAGCAGCTCCAGAACAAGTCTCTCCAGGGTCTTCATGATGTGGGAGGTCAATGCCACCGGTCTGTAGTCATTGAGGCCGCTGGGACGCGGCGTCTTCGGCACAGGGACGAGGCAGGACGACTTCCACAATACAGGAACCCTCCGGAGCCTCCGGCTCAGGTTGAATACATGGTGAAGTACTCCACATAGCTGAGGGGCACAGGCTTTGAGCACCCTGGTACTGACACCATCCGGTCCTGCAGCCTTGCTTGGGTTATAATTGCAAATATGTAATTCTGTAAATTTACCTGACTATATTCAAATGTTAAAGTTAAGCAAGTGATCATGGCAATTAGAGATACAAGATTGCTCAATTTCAAATCCAGTATACAAATGTAGAGAAGAATAAAATAATTGTTACTCTGGATCCAATGCAGTACAAACAAACAAAAAGATAAAGAACACAATAATAAAACACAATAAATATAAATACATAGTCTGTATGTCCACAAAGGTGACTCTAGGCACAGGTGTGTCTGTACATAAGGTGACTGACAGGGAATGATAAAGTAGTGATGTTGGGGGTGTGGAGAAGTGGGTTGGTGGGTACCAAATTGCTTGGGGAAAATAACTGATCGAGTCTGGTGGTCCCAGTGAAGCCTCCTCCCTATTGGTCCATGAGTATGGTGGATGGGATTCTTCACCATGTTACTGGCCCTTTTCTGGCACCTTTCTGAATACATGTCCTTGATGGTGGATAGGCAGGTACCAGAGATGCATTGGGGAGTTTTGACTACCCGTTGTAGAACTTTCCTGACCACCGCAGTGCAGTTTCTGTACCATGCAGTGATGCAACTTGTTAGGATGTGCACATGTAGAATGATGTGAGTATAGATGTGCACAGCCCTGCTCCCTTCAGCCTCCTTAGAAAGTGGAGGTGCTAGTGAGCTTTCCTGATTGTGTAGGACATGAGAGGCTCTGCGAGATGTACACCCCCAAGAGTTTGAAACGGCTCGCAATTTCCACTGCCGTGCCGCTGATGAAAAGAGGAGTGTGAGTTCTCCTGAAGTTAATAACCATCTCCTTTGTCTTGCTAACATTGAATAACAGGTTATTTGCTTGGCATAGGACCTTGAGGGCTTTCACCTCCTCTCCAGAGGCTGCCTCAGCATTATTGTTAATAAGCCCCACCACTACCATGTCATCGGCAAACTTGACAATGTGATTACTCTGATGTTTGGCCATGTAATCATGTGCGAGCAAAGCGCACAGCAATGAGCTCAGCCCACAGCACTGGCGGGGGGCAAGGAGGGGCACCCACGTTCACGATGATGGGAAAGGATGCGCGGTTGTACATCCTGACTATCCGCGGTCTGTTGGTTAGGAAGCAACACCCAGTTGCACAATGGTGTATTTAGAATGAGGAGGAGTTTGTTCACCAGCTTCCGTGGGACAATAGTGTTGAATGCTGAAATGAAATTTAGAAACATCATTCTGACATACGTGTTCTTGTTTTCAAGCTGCATCAGAGGCAGGTGCATGGCAGATGCTATGGCACCTGTCGTACAGCGGCTGGGCTCCGTTGGTAAACAACTGTAGTTAATTGTTTATTATTACCTTTGTGCTGAAGTATAAAACACCGGTGTTAGGAAAGTCAGATTCTCTTGGATTTTCCTTGACATTGTCTCCTAGAGCAGGGGTTCCCAACCTTTTTTTATGCCATGGACCAATACCATTAAACAAGGGGTCCGTGGTCCACAGGATGGGAACCCCTATCCTAGAGGCTTGCTGTGTGAATAAAGACTTTTATATTTCCCAGTTACAGCTTCTGTGTGGCTCAGGTTTAGACAGTCACAATGGATGGCATCCTGTAAACTGTACTAACATGCAGGGATGGGGAGAGTGAATTTGAGTGAAGTTATCCCCTCTGGTGTGGGCACGTGGCCAAGTGCTTAAGGCATTGGACTAGCGATCTGAAGGTCATGAGTTCAAGCCTCAGCCGAGGCAGCATGTTGTGTCCTTGAGCAAGGCACTTAACCACACAGTGCTCTGCGACGACACTGGTGCCAAGCTGTATCGGCCCTTGCCCTTCCCTTGAACAAGACCAGTGTCATGGAGAGGGGAGACTTGCAGCATGGGCAGCTGCCGGTCTTCCATACAACCTTGCCCAAGCCTGCACCCTGGAGAGTGAAGACTTTCCAGGCGCAGATCCATTGTCTCGCAAGACTAACAGATGTCTTAATATCCCCTCTGGTTCAAGAACAAAATAGTTGAGGGATAATAACTGTTCTTAAACCTGGTCATGAGAGTCCCGAGGCTCCTGTACCTCCTTCTGGATGGCAGCAGTGAGAAGAGAACATGGCCCGGATGATGGGGGTCTCTGATGTTGAATGCTGCTTTCCTGTGACAGTGCTTCACGTAGATATGCTCGGTATCTGGGAGGGCTTTACCTGTGATGAACTAGGCTGTATCTATGACTTTTCATCAGCTAGTCTGTTCAAGGGCATTGGTGTTACCACACCAGGCCATAATGCAACCAGTATATCTATTGAGGTTTGTCTAAATTTTCGATGACATGCTGCATCTAAAACCAGCACCTAAAATGTTACAGTTCTGCAAGTCACTCATTGGTACTTGTACTGTTTTGTATATAGATTATTGCAGTATGTATAGTTTTGGTCACTTTGTTATAAGAAATACATGGTCAAGCTGGAGAGGCTGTAGAAGAGATTTATGAGGATGCTATCTGGACTAGAGGGTCAAGCTATTGGGAGAGGTTAGCTATGCTGGATCTTGGAGCATAGGAAAATGAGGAGACAGCATAGAGGTCTATAAAATCATGAGGGGCATGGATAAGACAGATAGTCATAGTCTTTTCCCCAGTGTTAGTGAATCTAAAAATAGAGGGTACAGACATAAGAAGAGGGGAGATTTTGTAAAGAAACCCAGGAGTAAACTTTGTGAAATTGTGTGTGAGGTTCAAGACAGAATCAGATGCACGACAACTGTGGCAGGGTTTGCATGACATTACTTTCTATAATTTATTTTATTATTTAGCGACAGTGTGGAGTAGGCTCTTCCGGTCCTTCGAGCCACACTGCCCCAGCAACCCCAATTAACCCTAACCTAATCAAAGGACAAGCTACAATAACTAATTAACTATCCTGGTACATCTTTGGACTTGGATGGAAACTAGAGCGCCTGGGGAAAACCCACACATTCCATGGGGAGGACGTACAGAGACTCATTACAGAACGGTGCTGGAATTGAGCTTCAAACTCCAGGACATCCCATCTCTTTCTGGCTATTCACATTGCCATATTCTAGCTACCATCAACATGCAACCTCATAATTATCTTTAATACTCTCCCTCCATCTTCTTGATACATTCTATGACTGTCACTCCTTATAGGAGGGTGTAGAATACTAAAGGCAGAAATACCAGTTCTCACACCTGCAGAACAGAAGAAATAGCAATAAGAGAGATCTTAAAGCTGTCAACTCTCCCATGCCATTCAAGGAAACCATGACTGATCTTATCTTTGGCTTTAACCTATAGTATGAAAATCTACCTCAGCCTTGAATATCCTTAGTGACTAAGTAAACATAGCTCACAGGTTCACAATCTGCCAAGAGAATAAATTCCTCATCTTTAGCGACCATTCCTTTTCCTTGAAACTTTCTTCATTTGTTCACGATACCAATAAAGAAGAGATATAAACAGAGGGAAGTTGCTCCCATTAGTAGACAAGTCAAGGACTAGGGAATATGTAGATTTAGTTTTTTTGCAAAACATAAAAGGAATGCTGTGTAGAAATTCTTTGTACACTCCATCACGGAAGTGTTGGAGTCAATCAGGGCCTTCAAAGGGGAACTGGATGGGCTGTTGAGGAGTAATTTGCTATGCTGTGAAGGAGGAGCAAAGGTGTGAGACTGACATGATAGCACTACTGAGAGCTGGCATCAGCTCAACAGATTGAATAGCCTCTTTCTGAACTGTTACAATTCAAGGAAACAATATTTTGTTTTTTCAGGCTAATGATTAATGTAAATTATGACTAATTTGGAACTCTATTAATTACAATTTGCAAACTTTAAAACCATCAATCCCTACTCATTCTTCTGTAACCATGCTAATATATTGCTCTTAACCACAAATGCTTATCTAATGCAGTGACTATAAACTTAGTATCTTATCGTATGCCTTTTGCAAATCGAAATAGTGACTTTTCCTTATCTACTTTGTTACATATGCAATCAATAATCACCAATACATTTGTCAAACACTATTTCCTTTCATTTAAACTATCTTAACTTTGCTTCAACAAGTTATGCTATTCTGTAACCATTTAATTAATAATGAACTCTTCCTGAAGGACATCCCAGAGAGAACCAGGATGTCCTGACATGGGCTACCAGAACTATCACAGCTTTCAGGTGACAGATTTTAACATCCAGCCACAGTGCAAACAAAAATCACTTTTGCAGAATTGAAGTCCTGAGAAAGTGGAAAATGCACATAATAATGACTTACAACATTTTTATCTTGATAATTTTAATTCATATTTTCATCTTTCATGGGTTTTAAACCATCACATAAGGTGCAATAGAAAGAGGCCCAAGACTGGTCATCAAGGTCATTCAGTCTGAAATGCACCATCACAGGGCACATTGACCAAGGATGCAGACACAGATTATCCATTCCACTCTTAGATATTTGCAAATGTTTCATTCTTGGCTTTTGCATTCAACCACCATAAATGATTATGTTCATGAAATCTAATTTTATTTAATTCCTAAATGTCTACTTACTACTGCTTGCGGCAGGAGCTTCAAACTGATTGTGGCAGTACCCGGCTATGCCAATAGTTTTAACTGCAAAGAAAGCATGTAACCCCACCTTGAGTTATGCCCAAGGCCATTCCTAGCACATTCTTCTACAATCCTTAATCCACTTTCTTGTAACCTGAAGGAGGCACTCTACTCTCCACGCTGTACGTCCTGCTGCAGTGCAATGTTGTGCAGAACACATTAGTATGCAGGCAATGAGAAATTTATCCCTCTTGTGTTTGTTGATCTCGTTACTGGAGATTCAGAGATATTGCACCCTGCCACTTTTGATCCAGCCAATGTCTTTATTAGATTAGATTAGATTCAACTTTATTGCCATTGTGCCAAGTACAGATACATCAAACGCTACTTGCCTTAAATCGAGAACTACTTTGATGTATCATCCATCCTATCTTTGAAGTTTGGTCGTATCAAGGGTTAGAGAGGGGTGCCAGGTATTGTAGAATGTTTGTGTGAGCAAGGGGAGGGGGTAGGTAGACAGCCATAGGGTTTGGGGTAGGGACACTCCTCATTCTGAAGTTGCTGGCTGATGTGTCTGTTCAGATGTGCAAGGATGGAGTGTAGCTGCTGACCAAAGATATCATGGAAACTGCCTTGGATTCTTGAATTTGAACCAACAAGTTTTATGATTGTTCATCAGCAACATTCTGACGATGTGGCAGCAGTTGATAGACACTACGGGTGATCACTGGTGGGGGGAGATGGAGTTTTACTACATGTTCACTAATTTGGCAACAAACAGAGCTACAATTTGACAGCCTGATCATTCAGAGACTTTACTACATTTAATCCACATGATCACAAACTCTAGCAGTCAGATTTCTGAGTAGCTGATGGATTTATGGGATGCTTCTTTTCAAAAAACTTGACTATATACCACAATTTTTCTTAGCATAGGTAAGTATAGTTAAGTATATAAGAACCCTGAACACCAGAGTTGCTGAAGTCATGACCTGGAAATCCAGGCCTTGAATTCCAGACTCATCCACTACCGTACCTAGGAGGTCAATGGCCACCATGGACCCTACCCGCACAGACAGGTAGTTAAGCACTAAGGCACAGCAATATTACCCACTTCAAAATAAGTTCAAGCAATTTATCAACAATCAGTAAAACAAACTGTCTCAGTTAGGCTTTAAAATGTTCATGAGACATAAAAGGAGAGGATTTTACTACTGCAAACACCAGGAAATCTGCAGATGCTGGAAATTCAAGCAACACACACAAAATGCAGGTGGAACGCAGCAGGCCACCACTCTGCTCCGTCTAGCGGAATTGGTCCTTACTCTTAATAATTTCTCCTTTGGCTCCTCCCACTTACTCTAAACTAAAGGTGTAGCCATGGGCACCCGTATGGGTCCCAGTTATGCCTGCCTTTTTGTTGACTTGGTGGAACAATCCATGTTCCAAGCCTATACCGGTACCTTTCCCCCGCTTTTCCTTTGCTACATCGATAACTGCATTGGCGCTGCTTCCTGCACGCATGCTGAGCTCGCTGACTTCATTAACTTTGCCTCCAACTTTCACCCTGCCCTCAAGTTTACCTGGTCCATTTCTAACACCTTCCTCCCTTTTCTTGATCTTTCTGTCTCTATCTCTAGAGACAGCTTACCTACTGATGTCTACCAGAAGCCTACGGATCTCACAGCTACCTGGACTATTCCTCTTCCCACCCTGTCTCTTCCAAAAACGCCATCCCCTTCTTGCAATTCCTCTGCCTCCGCCACATCTGCTCTCAGGATGAGGCTTTTCATTCCAGGACGAAGGAGACGTCTTCCTTTTTTTTTAAATAGAAAAGGGCTTCCCTTCCTCCATCATCAACTCTGCCCTCAAACGCATCTCTCCCACTTCACACATCTGCTCTCACCCCATCCTCCCACCAACCCACTAGGGATAGGGTTCACCTTGTCCTCATCTACCACCCCACCAACCTCTGGGTCCAACACATAAATCTCCCTAACTTCTGCCACCTCCAACTGGATCCCACCACCAAACACATCTTTCCCTTAACCCCTCTTTCTGCTTTCCACAGGGATCGCTCCCTACGCGACTCCCTTGTCCATTCATCCCCCCATCCCTTCCCACCGATCTCCCTCCTGGCACTTATCCTCGTCAGCGGAACAAGTGCTACATATGCCCTTTCACTTCCTCCCTCACCCCATTCAGGGCCCCAGACAGCCCTTCCAGGTGAGGCGACACTTCACCTGTGAGTCGGCTGGGGTGATATACTGCGTCCGGTGCTCCTGATGCGGCCTTCTATATATTGGCGAGACCCGACGCAGACTGGGACGCAGACGTTTTGCTGAACACCTATACTCTGTCCGCCAGAGGAAGCAGGATCTCCCAGTGGCCACACATTTTAATTCCACATCCCATTCCCATTCTGATATGTCAATCCATGGCCTCCTCTAGATGTCAAGATGAAGCCACACTCAGATTGAAGGAACAACACCTTATATTCCGTCTGGGTAGCCTCCAACCTGATGGCATGAACATTGACTTCTCTAACTTCCATTAATGCCCCTCCTCCCCTTCTTACCCCATCCCTAATTTATTTATTCCTTTTTTTCCTCTCTTTTCTCTCTGTCCCTCTCACAATAACTCCTTGCCTGCTCTCCATCTTCCTCTGGTGCTTCCCTCCCCCTTTCTTTCTCCCTAGGCCTCCCGTCCCATGACCCTCTCCCTTCTCCAGCCTTGTATCTCTTTTGCCTATCAACTTTCCAGCTCTTGGCTCCATCCCTCCCCCTCCTGTCTTCTCCTATCATTTCGAATCTCTCCCTCCCCTCCCACTTTCAAATCTCTTACTATCTCTTCTTTCAGCTAGTCCTGATGAAGGGTCTCGGCCTGAAACGTCAACTGTACCTCTTCCTAGACATGCTGCCTGGCCTGCTGCGTTCACCAGCATTTTGTGTGTGTTGCTTGGGCTACCTTGGTGCCATCTCCTGGGCACTGCACGTGTTTCAACGGTAACTTCTACTAAATGACCAATGTGCTGTTTCTGGTGGCAAATCCCTTAAAAATAAATGTTACGGTTTTAATAAATAATTGGGTGAATAGCAATGATGATGCTCCACCTCTACCCTCAATCAGATTCACAAAGTGGTCCAGAAGTAACAGTAGGGTGTAGAGGCACTGTATGGGCTCTAGATCTCTTGGGGAAAAAAAGGCTCCGCTGCAATAGCAGGTGCGGCTGTTTAATTAAGTGCTCCAAATTCTTCACACAAAGTCCCAAAATGTTAAAATATGTATACGAACAGTGAGAAAAGACCAACACACTACATACAATGTACAATATTTACACAGATCGACTGATTGTCACTCCTTCCTCAACTTTATTCACAAGCACCTACCACATAAAGGGCCCATCTCCAACCACATTGGGGGATACACTGAATCTATTTTGTACTTTTACTCCACCCCTCAGTTGTCCATGGCATGTCCCTCCTGCAAACAGCACATATGCAGTTTCTCACGAATAACACCAACCCTGAAGCAGTGCCTCGGTTTTCTCGAGACGTAACCACAAATAAACAAACAAACCAGTGGAGCCCTCGACAAACAAATATAAAACAAATAAATACTGATGTATTAATAGGTTTAAATGTTATTGCCTGTATGTGTTTGTGCATGTTACTTCAAGGTTGTAAAATTATTGCAGTGCTACTCAAGGCTAACGACAGAGTCATCTGTCGCAGGCAGCCTCAACAATTACCTCCCTTTGAAAAGGACCAGCAGAGCAGCGTGTTCTCCAGATCCCACATTAATAAGATGGTTGTTGTGTCCCCTCTACCACTCCCCATGATAGCAAATGCCAATGATGCCCTTGTAAGACAGCCAATCTCTCCAAGTGATCAGGCTTCCAGCTGGCAGTACCGAACAGCTCATTGGCACACTTTGCTGGTTATATTGACTTCTTTTTGAAGTTGGGCTCTATTCAAAGTTAAATGGAATTACAATTCATAATTTTCAAATTGGTTGCAGAATTTGCCTATATTGGTTACATTTTGAAATTGGTTCATGAGATTGTGGAGAATGTAGGAATTCCACAAAATGGAATAAAAGCAACTAAATATTTCTTATAAACAAGAGATTCCTCAGATCTTGGAAATCCAAAGCAACCCACACAAGATGCTGGAGGAACTCAACAGGTCAGGTAGAATCTATGGAAATGAATAAACAGTCAGCATTTTGGGCAAAGACCCTTCAGCGAGATTGGAACAGAAGGGGGGAGATGTCAAAATTAGAAGGTGGGGGGAGGGGAAGGGGAGGTGAGAGGTGAAGCCAGGTGGGTGGGGGAGGGGGGATGAAGTAAGAAGGAAGGTGATAGGTGGAAAAGTTAAAGGGCTGGAGAAGAAGGAATCTGATAGGAGAGGAGAGTGGACCATGGGAGAAAGGGAAAAGGGAGACAACAGGGGAGGTAATAGACAGATGAGGAGAAGAGGTAAGGGGGGGGCAGAGTGGGGAAAAGAAGAAAAGGAAAGGGGGGAGTGGAAAATTATCAGAAGTAGAAATCGATGTTCAAGCCATCAGGTTGGAAGATACACAGACAGAATATGAGGTGTTGTTCCTCCGACCTTAGAGAGGCCTTGGCGTAGCGGTAGAGGAGGCCATGGATAAACATGTCCGAATGGGAATGGGGATTGGATTTAAAATGGTTGGCCACTGGGAAATCCTGCATTTTGCAGCTGGAGCAAAGTTGCTCAAAAAAGCGGTTCACCAAACTATATCAGGTTTCACCAATTTAGAGAAGGCCACGCTGGAAGCACTAAATACAGTAGACAACTCCAACAGATTCGCAGGTAAAGTATTGCCTCACCTAGAAATAATATTTGGGCCCACAATGGTGTAGTATTTAGCATGATGCTATTGCAACTCAGGCTGGAGGGGTTCAGAGTTCAATTCCATTGCCCTCTGCTCTTCTGTACTTCCTTCTCGTGAGTGCGTGGGTTTCCTACAGCTGCTCTGGTATCCTCCCAGAATCCAAAGTGGGTTAATTGATCATTGTAAATTGCTCTGTGATTAGGCTAGGATTAAATAGGGGGTTCTTATTTCTCCATTTCTTATTCCTCAATTCCACCTGCACAGCCTCAGCAGACAAGCTTTCCAGTCTGTCCTGCCTGAGCACTACCATGACACAGAATGCCACCCCCCCCCCACTCTATCACATCTAAAACAACAGAACCCTGGAACAGTATAGCTGCCAGTCCTGTCCCTCCTGCAACTAAGTCTCACTAATGGGTACAATGTCATAACTCGACGTGCTAATCCATGCTCGTCCGCCTTTCCTACAATACTCCTTGCACTGAAATACACACACCACAAAACAGTAGTTCCACAATGTTCAACCTTCTGATTCCCAACTTTGTATGTAGGTTTAACAAGAACTTTCCCCACAACCACTCCACTACCAGCTCTGGCACTTTGGTTCCCATCCCTACACAAATTCTAAACCCAAGCAACCTGTCCACTTTCCTACTGTGAATTCTGCTTCCATTTTCCCCAAAATATACTGTTGCAATTATACACTGCAATCATAGAGAGCATCCTCCCATCAGACACCACTGTCTGGTGTGGTGCAGTATCCACTCACGATATATGAAAACTACATCGAACTGTCAGGTCAGCAGAAAAAGTCATTGGCTGCACTATCAGCTCTGCACGACTTGTATGTGTCCAGGATAAAGAAGGTGGCAGAAAAATAAATAATTGCAGACATTACCCACCCTACAGACTGCCCTTTCCAAAAGCTCCCTTTTGAAAAGCATGATAGGACTATCAGACCTAAACCTTCAGGTCATCTTAAACGTTTCTCGCCCAGGAAGATAATCTGATCCCCCATTCTAGGTAATCCACATGCACCGCCCCCCCCCCATCCCAACTATTACCCATCACTGCACTTTGATAATAAGTTTACTTGAAACTTTATAGACAATTTAAACAACTTTTTATAACGCAGTTTACATTGAAAATACATAACGCTATTTATGCACATTTTATTCTATATCCTCCTTTTTTCCTGAGTTTTTTTATATAATTCTTTATTTTTGTATTATTCTTTGTTCTCTAAAACTGTTGAATGTTATTGTTTTGTTGCATGTCGTGTCCAGACCAACACCACTGCAAATTCCTAATACATGTAAGTGTATACCGCAAGTAAAGTTCATCCTTGATCCTTCACTGAGAATTAATGACTCTAAACCCATCTATTCTACCCCTCCCCAAACTCTTAAAAAAAAAGTGAATACTGACCAAAGAAAATGTTAATCAATCTTAGCACATCTCATACTCAAAACAAGACAGTAAGGTCTCCTCCTCTACTTCAAAGCAGCTGAAGAGCAGATTGGCTTCTAGTATATTGCCAATCCCAGTTTGTTAGAGCTGGTTTAGAGCTGCATAACTGTGGTCTGGAGCTCCTGTATTCAGAAAGAGTCTTATCCTGCTGTGTCAGTAACAGGTGCTATAAAATTTATTAGTATGCATTAGATCATACTTAGCACTGATTTTCCAGCATCAGAAAAAACATTCACTGCTTAGATTTGTGCAGAGAAATTAAACTGGTAGAAAACAAGTTAGAATTACAGATAACAACAGGAATTCTGCAGATGCTGGAAATTCAAGCAACTTTTATATAGAATTACAGATTTCAGTTTACCTCACCTGCTCTTAAGGTAGCACTTGCAAACAGTTTGCATTACGAGCATTTGATTCACTGTAACCTATTGATTCATTCTAACTTTGTCCAACAGAAACAAATTTCTTTTAGCTTATCAGTAAGTACAGATTTGATAAAAGCAATTAGACACATAAAATGTCCACCATTTCCTATCAAGAGAAAGTCTGGTAGAAGAAATACTTACATATTCAAATTTGCATTGAGAAACATCTCCAAATACTTTAAAACTAATTGCTTTAAAATGTTGTGAGTTATGGAGAGATATACATATATTTCTCATATATATTAGGAGCATATTACATTAATACAATAAATATCCATATCATTGAGACAGTTTTGGTTTAATATTTTATCCAGGAGATAAAGAAGACATTGCTACAGACAGAATGTGATATGGAGAGGAACAAGGGTGGTGGAGACGCTCACTTGTACCCACAAATGTCTCCTGCTTGGTAACTAGCAAACCATGTCAATGTTCACTTTTATTCCCAATCCCTAAAGAGCCTAAAACAGGGATGGCATGCCCAGGATGTCTCCGTAAAAATGTTATTGGCACCTGGTATGCAGTGCCATCCCTTGATTCTTTAAACCCCATGCACATTAAAAAGATATATAATAAAATAGGCTCTAGTGCTTTCCTTGTGTATATGATGCACAAACTCTTCTGGGGCTTTCAGTCAGGTCCAGGTATTGATTTTAACCGATGTTTTAATGACAAACTCCACTATCTTCATCAGAGATGATGCCAGGGCATGTCTAGACTGTTGGTATATATACTCAGCTCCTGTCGTCCATCCCTCCTGATTGGTCAATCCTCAACCAATCTGGTTTCCGCTCTACCACCTACTTTAAAATCATAGTCCAGCTCCATGTGAATACCGAGCAGCATGTACTGGTGTATCTAGAATCATAGGAGGTGTATCTGAATGGGTTACCCAGAGAATTCTGCAGTAGCAGAACATTGCAGATGCAATGACACAGCATTGACCTTGACAGCACAAATCTACTGAGCCGTGCCAATGGCTTTCGGGACCACCTGGTGAAGGAAGCCATTGAACTAAGACTAGAGAACAAGAATTTCAACAAAAATGAAGGTCTCACTCTAGCTAAGAACTGGAATAAGATTTTAAACAAAGTGGGGCAGCAGAAACCTGAATGGTCGGTTAAAATCAACACCTGGACGCAGTTGGAAGCCCGAGAAGAGTTTACGCCCAAGATACATGATGATCGTATTTACTGCAAATGAGAGATCTAGGATATTGACTCAGTGTCAATAAATGAAAAGATGAATAGTGCCACACTACAAGAACATGGCTCACTTCCAACACCCTAGGCTGTTTATAGATGGAGAAAAACTGACAGTGGTATGCTTGTTGAAAGATCCTAAAAATATACATCATGCCTTTATTATTCTTATCTGAAGAGCTCATTATCAGGTCAGGGTGGTGTGTGGCATTCTAACGGAGGGTCACAAACCAAAATATTTTCTCTTTCCAACAATGTTGTTGGCGAGAGGGCGAGACATTTGTAAACACAATTGTAACTCACCTGTTTCTCTCAAATATATAAAGCAATATTATATATCCTCAAGAGTAATTTCATTTTGACATCTCATTTGAAAGATGGCACTGCTAAGAAAGACAGAAATTCCTCACAACTGCACTAAATATCAATCTTGATTTGTTAAAAGTCTCGGACTGAAACCTGATGTTATTATATCGGTGTTGATCCATTGAAATTACTGATGCAACCACTAGTAGGTCTGGACCAAGGTCATTTAAGTCATAAGCATCAATTTACAGAAATGAAAATTTATTTACATAGTTATCACTATTTAGTATGAATCATTCATCTTTCTCCTTCACCATCTCAGATTTGGCTACAACTTTAGAAAGGGTATCATTTAAAACTTTGAGGTTTTTGTCCAGCATTTGTGAACAGAAATTGCAACTTCCAAAAAGAAATATAGATGTAGAGTCCAGATAGAATAGCTTCCATTACCCTGGTAGTCAAGTTACAAGAATAATGGAGAAATTAATCTCCATTAATCCATCTATCACTGACAAGGAGAAACAACTCAGCCCCGTCTACATTATGTAGTCCCGTTAGAATCTTAATAACAATCAAATCATCTCTCATCCATCATTTTTATAATGAGAATATCTCTTCACATATTTGCTCTTCATGATTCACCCCCTTCATTATTATGGATGCATCCTTCTGTATTCTTTCAATTGCTAAAAACAGGCGTTGTATTTATGGTGACCAGAAATGTGTGATTGATAAAGTGACAGGATTAATTTACTGTTTTATCTTAATAGCAATCCCAAAATGCATCCAAAAAACATCTTGTTCACTTTATTTATTGCCACAAGCATTGTTGCAAAAGCATCTATTTTATTTCAGTCAGGATCCCCACACTATGCTCAGAATAATTTCAATTTCATCCACAATATTTGCTATCCATTTAAGTAAGTGCCTTTGCTGGAACCTTTATGAAAGAGTTTATCCACATTGAAATTCATCTGCCATCCATCTGCCCGACTCTCAAGTAAATTTAAATCGTCCTGTAGCTAATCCTATTCATCTTGACTAGTTGTTTCATTTATGATTATTGAGGCCTGGTATTATTTTATTAAAGAGTAGGGACCAAAATTCTATTAGACTGTGTGACATTTTTGTACAATACACAGTGGAATTTCATCTTAAAACTTCCAAATCACAGTACGTATATTTCAAGCTTCCAGATTTTTTTTCCGGTAGTCTACCCGGCAGAAAGGGCACTTCACCAGTCTGAATCAGGCACACTGCATGAATGGTTCTAGTTTCATGAATAACAACAGAACAAACTCAAAATGGACAACTTATTGAACAACATTTTACTCGCTTGTCTGTTTGAAGTCTATCCTATTTATCACAAACGTGTCATTGAATACAAGGTGGATATCCTTGGTGCGAAGACGGGACTTTGCTTCCACAAGGATAATGCAGTAGTCACTTCTATTAATGCTATCATTGACAGATGCACTGATCATCGACTGATCAGAAAGGATGAGGTCAACTGATTAGGGGATCGGAGGTAGAGAGGGGGAGTAATTTTAAACTCCTTGGCATCAAAATATCAGAGAGCATGCCCTGGAACCAGCAATTAATTGCCATTACAAAGAAACTATGGCAGCGCCTCTAGTTCCTTAGAAGTTTGTGCAGATTTAGTATGTCATCTAAAATTTTGACAAAGTACTTTAGATGCAAGTCGCTGGGAGTAGGCAGTTTAGATGGTTTCAGCATAGAACAGATGGGCCGAAGAGCCTGTTTCTCTGCTGTACTTCTCCGTGTACAAACGTATGTAGACGTACAGTGGAAAGTATCTGGACTGGATGCATCACAGCCCGGTGTAGAAACACTAATGTTCAAAAACAGAAAAGCTTACAAAAAGTGCTGAACTAGCGTGGACAAGTTCTCACCTCAATGCAGAACTGATTCTACAATCTAAAGACTTAATTTCAAAGACTTCATGACTCATACAACTTGGCATTGTTTATTTACTTGCACAGTTTGTCTTCTTTTGCACATTCATTGATTGATTACTTACCAACCTGTGTGTGCAGTTTTTCATTGATTCTACTGTATTTCTATTGTTCTACCATGAATACCAGCAAGAAAATGAATCTCAGAATAGTTAGTATATGGTGACATATATGTAACTATGATAATAAATTTACTTTGAACTCAGTTCACTCAGTGTCTGCTTTCAGATGCAGTCTGGCAGTTATCTCCATCAGGACTTGCCTACCTTGGTCAGTTGTGGCACCTTCACGCCACTCTTGGTGCTGGACATTCTGTGCTCTTACTAGAACATAGAAATCTATAGCACATTACAAGCCCTTCGGCCCACAATGTTGTGCTGACCGTGTAACCTACTCTAGAAACTGCCTACAATTACACTACTGCATGGCTCTCTATTTTTCGAAACTCCATGTACCTATCTACGAGGCTCTTCAAAGACCCTATTGTATCGCCCCCATCACCAATGCCAGTAGAGCATTCCACGCACCCAGCACTGTGCGAAAAACTTAACCAGACATCCACTCGGTACCTACTTCCAAACACCTTAAAAATATGCCCCCCTGTATTAGCCATTTCAACCCTGGAAAAAAGCCTCTGGCCATCAACACAATCAATGCCTCTCATCATCTTATACACCTCTATCAGGTCACCTCTCATCCTCCGTCACTCCAAGAAGAAAAGGCCAAGTTCACTCAACCTATTCTCATAAGGCATGTTCTCCAATCCAGACAACATCCTTGTAAATCTCCTTGCAATATTTTTTTTTCCCCAAATATTCAACAGAGTTCACTCGTCAAGGGAGGATGAGCGGCAGTCATGAAGTGGTTTTCTTGTCCATGTTTGATCTGATACCATGAGATTTCATCGGGTTGAGATCGGGTTTGAGGACTCTAGGCCTACTGCCTCACACCTGTACATCCATGTACCATCACCTCACTTGGTTTGTCCTGATGGTGGGACAGAAACGTCCACAGCAGCCAGGTACATTATCTATAAGCTGTGATTCTATGAATACGACAATACATTGTTCTTGCTTGCTTGTGCGACAGCTCTTCCAGTTTAGACACCAAGACTTCACAATTTTGATTGGAAATAAAGTGACTTTTCCCTGTCGGCATTCAATACCAAATGGCCTATATGGTTTTATTTTCTCTCTGTTTGAGTATAGTGGGAGCAGCTGATTAGATCAGAGGGTATTTAAAAGTCAACCAGAGGGGGTGAATCTGGAGTCACATGTCAACCAGATGGTATGAGAAGAGAATTTCCTCCTCTGATGCACATTAGTGAACTAAATGTGAATTTTATTACAACCCCATCATTATTTAGTCCTATTGTTTTCTTCCAAATTTTTAGATCAGCAACTGAATTTAAATTTTGCATATGCTATGTTCAGCAGATTAGTCTTACCACACAGATCCATTATCATTTACCCAGAATCATTTATCATAGTTTTTTCCATTCCCTATTAACTATCATTATATTTTGATTCAATAGAACAAAAATGTTGGACAAATTGTGATAATTATGCCAAGCAGCTATTAATAAAATAGCAAGTATACGGTCTTTACAAAAACGTACCTCTTTTTGACCTGCTGTTTTTAAGTTAGAGGTTGTCCTTCAGTTAGAAGATACGCTATTTAAAATTTAGGTTCTGCTTGTAACCAGGGATATATTCTCAGACCAACCTTAAAATGGGCAAACAGCTGAAATTCATATCGTAAAGTATTTGGCACTAATATTTGATACATTAAGTGAAAATTATAAGCAATCTTGTCACTTATTCTAAATCGTATGTTCCTTTTAAAAAAAGCTTAACCAAAAGAAAATGGTAAATAAATGCTTGCTATTCACATTTAATGTGGATAAATGTGAGGTTATCCACTTTGGTGGCAAGAACAGGAAAACAGATTATTATCTGAATGGTGGCCAATTAGGAAAAGGGGAGGTGCAACGAGACCTGGGTGTCATTGTACACTAGTCATTGAAAGTGGACATGCAGGCAGTGAAAAAGGCGAATGGTATGCTGGCATTCATAGCAAGAGGATTCCAGTACAGGAGCAGGGAGGTACTACTGCAGTTCTACAAGGCCTTGGTGAGACCACACCTGGAGTATTGTGTGCAGTTTTGGTCCGCTAATCTGAGGAAAGACATTCTTGCCATAGAGGGAGTACAAAGAAGGTTCACCAGATTGGTTCCTGGGATGGCAGGACTTTCATATGATGAAAGACTGGATCGACTAGGCTTGTACTCTCTGGAATTTAGAAGATTGAGGGGGGATCTGATTGAAACGTATAAAATTCTAAAGGGATTGGACAGGCTAGATGCAGGAAGATTGTTCCCGATGTTGGGGAAGTCCAGAATGAGGGGTCACAGTTTGAGGATAAAGGGGAAGCCTTTTAGGACCAAGATGAGGAAAAACTTCTTCACACAGAGAGTGGTGAATCTGTGGAATTCTCTGCTACAGGAAACAGTTGAGGCCAGTTCATTGGCTATATTTAATAGAGAGTTAGATATGGCCCTGGTGGCAAAAGGGATCAGGGGGTATGGAGAGAAGGCAGGTACAGGGTTCTGAGTTGGATGATCAGCCATGATCGTACTGAATGGCGGTGCAGGCTCGAACGGTGGAAGGGCCTACTCCTGCACCTATTTTCTATGTTTCTGTTCTACATACATATCAAATAGTTATTAATGGGAATAAGAGAAGAATTCATATGTCAAGCTTAGTGATTCTAGAAAGTGTGACTTGGTTTGGATGAGTCGAGCATTGGTACTTCAGGCACAAGCAACACTGAAATAATACAAAGGGTCACTGATGATTCAAAGTACATTGATTATTAAAGTATATATAAATTATACAACCTTGAAATTTGTCTGTTTACAGGCAGCCACAAAGCAAGAAACTCGAAAGAACCCAATTAAAGAAAAGACCAACACCCAATGGACTGAGAGAGAGAGAGAGAGAGAGAGAGAGAGGGGGAAAAAAAAACAAATCATGCAAACAATAAAAGTGAGCACAGCATTCCGAACCAAATTGCATCCATAGATTCGAATCCCTGGAGTAGCCTGGTGTAGGCCCAACGCCCCAGTGTCAGTTCATCATATTAGAGGGGCAAATCTCTGCGAAGCTCGCGGACATGAAGCACAGCAGCGGGGCAATCTCACAGCCTCACCGTCCCATCACAGGACAGTGAGCGAAATCAGCCCGACTCTTGTCTCCTGTCCTGACATCCTGCCTTTCTAGTCTATCTGGGCCAGCATTTAAATTGTCCAATTAGCGGATCGAACCTCGCATTAGGACCAAGGTTCTGCCACAGCGAAGCACCCCAGGCTCAGACCATGTCGCCCAGTGATTCGCTTTGGGTCTAGACTTCACCGCCCAGCCTGAAGCCGTTCTCAACCTCTCCAAATCAGCTTGGCGCTTAGAGCATTCCAACCTCACATCTGAGATAGTTGGACGGGCATGGAAACTCCTCTGCCTTGACTCCTCCTCTCCAAATCACTCATTTCAAACTCCAACTGCATTGAATTTGCAACACACCAGCACGGCTCATCCCTCAAATTTGCTTCATCTATGATAAAAACTGCTGGAACACCAGGGAATTTTTCACTCCTCATCTTCATCAGAAAGGCATCAAGATCTTTTACATCCATTTGGAAGCACTGAAGGAGCTGGTACAGAGCAAGATCCCCTAAATGGCCTCCCATGGAATTTGGGAAGGCCCTTCTCACTTGAACTGGAAATGTTATGTTAAAGCAGATAGTTTATCCAAAGTTTTAAAGGAGATGGGTGGATGGTTTGGGGGAGGGGGGGAGCCTTAAGGATTTTTATTCCTGGATTCCAAGCACAGGCCATGCCTGGGTAAAAAAAAAGTTCAAATTATGTAAATGAGTTCCCCCAGTGCTGTTAAATTTAAAATTATATATTATAAAATTATTGTATGCATTTATAAAATTGACTTATGGATATAAAAACAGAACATGCTCATTACCCAGGGGCAGCCCGCAATGGTACTGAGACAACATTACAAAGCAAAGGTCTTATTAACTGTGCCATTTGGCTACAAGGACACTCAGAGTCCAGGAAAGTTGTGAATAGCTGGCTTCTTAGGGCAAATAGAATATTGGGGAGGAGGATCCACACCTAACAATGAGGTCAATTATAGAAATGATCAGGGTTGTAAATTTAAACAAGCAAGGATAGGATAGTCAATTTTACCAAGCACTTAACGCAGAGAAACAAAATCAAAAATAGCTTCAAATTACAGGTTTCCATGGGCAAAACCAGGAATAATGAAAAGCCGCAACAGGGCATATATCAAAGCAACACCAAAAAGTGGTGTATTCTCTTACCAGCTCTTCCTTCAGTTAGTCCTGACGAAGGGTCTCGGCCCGAAACGTCGACTGCACCTCTTTCTAGAGATGCTGCCTGGCCTGCTGCGTTCACCAGCAACTTTGATGTGCGTTACCAAGTGGGTTTTGGGAATAATTTACAATCAAAAAACAAGCACAGTTACAAAAAGTTTTGCATTAGCATTTTCAATTAAGTGTAGAACTGAGAGCTGGCAAGTGGAGGGTTTCACAATTGAGCATCTGATCACCATTTACAAGACTAAAGCCAATATTCACTTTCAAGAAAGCAAATCAGCATTATTGACTATTAAAAATTAACACTAGCATGAATAATGTAGGAGTCATGCATCTGTTCTCTACCTGCATTGTATTCTGTGTTGCGTGTTTATTATGGTAGTTAGCATGTGAATGAGGGTGTGGTAAAAGCATACGGTTTAGTTACCTATTCCGGCTTTGTTCTCAGCAGTTTAATTTAGTGTGGGGACTGACAGATGTCATATGTTTTGTCAACTGCTTAATTACACTTAATTTCATTTAATTATATTTGAAATCACTTAACTCAACTTCGATTAGGCCCACTTAAGTATGTTTAATATCACTAGTCTTAGTTTTATAAATTGCATTGCTTCAAAATTGTCTGTTTTGCAATTTGCTAATAAAGGATCGAATACATTTCTTTGACTTTGTGGATCATTACTAGATTGATTGAAGAGCACGTCATTCAGGGATAACAACCTACGTTAGGTCGCCAGCAGCAGCAATTGGTTTGTTAGAATTGGCTGTTACATTCTGTCAACAAAAGATTTTGATAGTTAAACCAGACAAACATCAGCATTCAGATGTGTCTGCAAAATTAGAAGCACTGCAGCCAAGAACAGCTTGTGGCAAGTAACGACCTTTAGTTGATTCATACTGAGTTTGGGGCTGGAACACAGTTTGGAATGATCATTGCTGCCTGTGAGCTCCATAGTGTGGTTTGTGCCCTTAGAAAACAACATGAATCAAGCTGGAAGTGGTGACATTGAAGTCAGGACTAAAAGAGAAATTAAACGTACTGGGAAAGCTTTGGTGACTAGAATTGGCAGTGTTCAGAAGGACTATAATAAAACTGTTAAGAAGATTAATGATGTAATACCATTAATTAGAAGTTTCCTGGTACCAGAGGAGCAACAAGATGTTTCGCAAGTGCAGTCTCATTTGGACGATTTAGTAAAATCTTTGTGAAGATGCTGCTAGGGAACATAACTTGCTGTTATCTTTAAAGCCCATCTTTGAGCAAGATAAACAAACTAAAATCTTTGTGAGTATTCAGATACTTATTAATACAGTCCCAGCAGAGCAATGGTTGAAACAAACATGCAATGTTGAAGGTCAAATTCAGCTTTTCTCATCTTTTTTGCCTTGAAGGAACCCTTGAAATAATTTTCAGATGTCAGGGAACCCCTCCATAAAAATTATATCTACAGATCATAGTATGTTAGTGTGATCATTAAGTTGTAGATACAATAATCAGAAAATAATCGCCAATGCTCTTTTGAGTAGAGAATGAATTTTTAGCCAATCTTTCTCAAAGGTAGTTAAGCTTAGCTTCTTCCTTTAAATTAATCTTTCTTTCCCTTTCAAAAATTTTTAAAAATTCATAAAGAAAACATAATAAATTTCTGTCCAGGAATTGGCTCAAGTCAAAATGGGATTTAATTTTTTTTATATATAAAGGTAGGCTCAGTAGATTTAATTTAAATAAAGGTTGTAAATTGATTTTAATTCATGCTATTTAAACATGAAAATTTATTGACAATGTCAAACAGTAAAATTACTAAAAACCATAAACCAAAGCAAAATGAATAAAAATATAGCCCAAGACACAATTTTATACAAGGCTTTGAAAAAACATTTTCTTACTAAGGCTCAAATGTCGGCCTAGCATATGAAACCTGTGCTGTCAATTCTGAGTCAAAAATGAGATAAGCACACATGAATTTCACCTTCAACTGAAGTGAGAATTTCTATTCTTGCCTTTATGCTTGTTAAACAAGAAAAAGCTTGCTCAAGCATGCAAGTTGAAAACCGCAGCAAAATATTCTTTGTTTTCTTATGAATGGCAGGATACTGTCCTTTCACAGAAATCCAGAACTTGTCCATGGACAGGTCAGTAAATATCATCTTAAGTGCATGATCAGACTGTACCTCACAAAGTTCTTCCTTTTTTCTCAAAGAGACGTTCTCCAGGTGAGCAGAAGATTCAAAAAAAGGGTTTAATCACCCAGTCATACACTGCTGAAAAGGAGGGAAAATACTGTTCTGTTTTGTTCTGCAGTTCTTCCAAGTGGTTTTCACTACGACTCAAGAAAGACTTTCTGATTCTTCCTCACTCTCAAGCCCAAGCAGCAGTGGAAACATTCCAAGATTTTCTTTTGCAACATAATTTTTTTTCCAAAGATTCTGTTTCCTTTTAAATCCAAGAATTTTGTCACTTGAAATCAAAACATTATCTCCAGGGCCTTGTAGAAACATCAACTGGTTCACATGATGCAACGTGTCTGCTAAGTAGGTGAGTTTCTGCAGTCATTCTTCGTCTTCAAAGCACTCAGCAAAATTTGACCTACTATTGTCTTGAAAGTATTCCTGCAATTCAACTTTCAGCTTAAACACCCTGTTGACAACTCCTCCTCTGTTAAGGCACTGGATTTCTGTATGTAGCAGAAGACTGGTGTGCTCTTTGTCCAGGCTTTCACACAGTTTTTTTTAAAACATTCTTGAGTGAACTGGTCTTTGTTTAATAAAGTTAATCATTTTTGTAGTATTATCCAGGACTACTTTCATTTCATCTCCTTGAGTTTTTAACATCAGCACCTGAAGATAAAACAAAACCTCTCATGGAGCCAACCATTAATGGGGCACCATCAAAAGGGATGCCAACACAGTTCCTCAAAGACGGACCTTTTGTTTCCAGACATGAAGACAAAACACTAAATATTATCTTGCCCTTTGCTTGTTTCAGGCAGCTCTTTGCAACAAAAAGTTTCTTGAATTTCTGTCACTTATGACATTTATTGGTGAAATCTGTTGACTCATTAACCTGAATAGAGAAGCAGTTGTTTTTCAGTTTATTTCACAAAACCTCTTCAGCATCCTGTGACATGTCATCAATATGTCGAATTATCATACTATTTGAGAGTGGCAGCCTTCTCACCCGAACAAAAACAATGCAAGAGCCCATTTTCAAGTTACTAAATGCAGATGACTGTGCTCCTGGCCGGCTGGTGGCACAATGGCATCAGTGCCGGACTCCAGAGGGAAGGCTCCCGAGTTCGAATCCAAGTTGGGCCACCCCCCCGAGCACGCTTTCCATCCGTGCTGGGTTGAGTGTCGAGCTAGTCACTCGGCCTCATAAAGAAACAAGGGTCGAGTCAGGAACGTTCATATTGTGACCTGGTTAATCCAAAAGGAGACTAATCCTGACACCACTCGCCAAACAAGAATGGCTGACTGTCTGGTGCGACACGCTAAAAAAACTGTGCTCCTCTCATGCACACAGGACGCACTGCAGGCTGCGGTCACAGTTTTCCAAGGCTGAAAGGGCTTTCGGGTTAACAGTCAGTCTGAAGAAAACAATGAGCCTCCATCAGAAGCCCCCCTCGTGGCATTTATTAACCACCCTCGATCACCACTAGTGACCACCCTCTCACCACAGTTGAGCAGTTCACCTGTCCAGGCATCTTCATCCCTAATGACACTGTGGTAGTAAGGGACGTTGACAATTGACTCGCCAGTGCCTCAGGCATCTCCAGAAACATGTGTGGAAGAACCAGCAGCTGCATCTGTCCACAACAATCCAGGTGTACAGGGCTGCCGTCATCATGCCACTGCTGTACGGCTCCGAAGTCTAGGTCTTATACTGCAAGCAAATCTGATTGCTCAAGTGCTTCCATCAGCGCTGCCTCCGCACCATCATGGGTATCAGCTGGCAGGATTGTGTCTCCAACAATGAAGTCCTAGAGAAAGCTCAACTTCCAAGTTTTGAACACACTTTGCTGCTGACACCAGGCCACGTGTCTCGCATGGACAGCTCCAGGTTACCGAAAGCAGTACTCTATGGAGAACTCTCAAGGCAAGGGAGATCATGGTACCCCACGCAAGAGGTACAAAGACCAGCTTAAGCAAATATTGAGGTCAAGAATGCCAGCAGCTGGCTTGTGACAGAGACTGCTGAAGAACACTGATCCACATGCAGCCAAGAATTTTGAAGAATCCAGAAGAACAACTACTGGAGAGAAAAGAAGACGCAGGAAGGGTCCTACTACCCAAGCGCTCACATCCCAGCTGTTCCCATGTCCCCACTGCTCCAGAGTCTGCAGATCCAGAATTGGAATTGGACTCTACAGTCACCAACAATCGTGCCATTGCCCGAGGACTCGACTTCCCCTCCGTTCTTTGCAAGTGAAGAACCAGCCATCGTCATCAAAAGTGAAACCTTTTCAACTTCTCATACTGAATCTTGTCCTAGTATTTTACCCACTATATTTTTACATGCTGGCATTATTAGGTTCTCACCAACTCTATGACTTTATCTTTTCTGGGTAATAAGTTCTACTACTAAATAACTTGCTTCCTGGACCTTTTTACTGTCTGTGACTATATTAACAAAAGCTTTCCTCTGTTTTGAGATTCCAATAATCAGCACTTTTATGCGTCCTTTGGCTGTGATTTGTAGTTAAGTGTCTTTTCAATTTTGCTGGAGCTATTGCTGCATTTTTAAGTTGTTTGCTACAGACCAGGCACAATGGAATAGAACAACTTGGGTCACCAGTCCATGTAAAGTTCATTGATAAATGAACTTTTTTTTTTTTGAGTCCATTGTTGAACTAGTGCAGTGAAATGACTCAGAAGATGATAAATCAAAAATTGCCACATCCGACTGTCAGACATGTCTGTAACACACAGACAGGGGTTAATAAAAATGGGCAAATCCATTCAATCCTCTGAAAACACACTTCACACTCATCAGACTACCACCCTCCCCTCCATGCAATACAGCAATCACCAATTATCAACGGCCTTCCTATCTGTGTCAAAAACTGAGAATGGACTCAACCGAATAATTATGGTCCTATAGCGCACTGCTACACTGGTCAGAGAGACCTCTAACAAGACTGCAAACTGATCTGCTCGGTCACTGCCCAACACTGCAGGCACTAGCATCGTGTGTCCAAAAATCTTTTCTTTTTTATATTAATCCCGATCTCTCGCGGAACCCCAGATTGAGAAACCCTGGTCAAATTGCTGGAGGATATGAAAATAGTTATAAAACTACGGGGCATGCTTTAACTACATATAAGGCTGCTGATTTTCAGAATGATGTACACCCTTAAGACTGCGTCTAACATGTGTGCAGCAGGTTCTATTGTTAGCAGAGCGTCCTACGTGACATCTCCCAGGCATGCATTAGAATGGAGGCTAATTCAGCTGAGTTATGCGCAAGGCAACAAATATTGAGGGATAAATATGCATTGAAAGAACAGCTTCAGAGAATCTTCAAATATTACTGGGATAACTCGGGGATTAAAGTCCCATAAATTATCACTCTATGCTGATGATTTACTTTTATATATTTCTAATCCTGAGAAATCCATTCCTGCTGTTTTAGAGTTATTAGCACAATTTGGTTTTTTTTCAGGTTATAAATTAAATCTTAGTAAGAGTGAACTCTTTCCGATTAATAAACATCTTCCCTTATATTATAAATTTCCATTTAAATTGATTGATAATTATTTTTCTTATCTTGGGATTAAAATTACTTGTAAATATAAAGATTTATTTAAGATTAACTTTTTACCATTAATAGACCATATTACTCAACTTTCATCTAAATGGTTTCCCTTATATTTAACTTTGATTGGTCGTATTAATGCAGTTAAGATTTTTTTTTGCCAAAATTTTTATATGTGTTTCAGGCATTACCAATTTTTGTTCCAAAATCTTTCTTTGATAAAGTTGACTCTAAAATTTCTTCATTTATTTGGCAGAATAAGAATCTGAGACTGGGTAAAATACATTTACAGAAAGCTAAGAGAGATGGAGGTTTAGCATTACCTAACTTTAGATTCTATTATTGGGCTATTAATATTCGACATATGATATTCTGGTTACTGGACCAGGATATACTATCTATTCCTAAATGGGTAGCATTGGAACTACAATCTGTTCAGGGTTATACACTTGGCTCTATTTTAGGCTCCTCTCTCCCTTTTGATTCGAAACGCCTTAAGCAGGTCTCTAACCCGATAGTTAAATATGCTTTGCGCATTTGGTTTCAATTCAGAAAATTTTTTGATCTTAATCAATTCGGGTTAGCGATTCCTATTTTAGGTAACATATTTTTTCCTCCCTCTTTTACGGATCGCGCTTTTCAAACTTGGAAGACTAAGGGTATTTTACGGTTTTTGGATTTATTTTTAGATGGTTCCCTTATGTCTTTTGAACAATTATCTAATAAATATAATTTATCAAGAATACATTTTTTTAGATATTTACAAGTTAGAAATTTCCTAAGTACTATACTTTCTTCCTTTCCAATGCTTCCTCCTACATATATTTTAGATTCGATAATTAACCTCAATCCATGTCAGAAAGGTGCATCGGCTATGATTTATAATATTATTATGAAACTTAGGAAAGCTCCATTTGATAAGATTAGGGTAGATTGGGAACAGGAATTGGGGCTTACCATTTCTGTGGATGATTGGGGGCAGATTTTACAATTAGTTAATACTTCCTCTATTTGTGCTAAACATTCCCTAATTCAATTTAAAGTGGTTCATAGAGCACATATGTCCAAAGATAAGTTAGCGCGTTTTTACTCGCATATTAATCCTTTTTGTGATAGATGTTCGGGGCAGATAGCCTCTTTAACTCATATGTTTTGGTCTTGTCCTACTTTGGAAACTTTTTGGAGAGATATTTTTAATATTATTTCTAAGGTATTAAATATAGATATCTCTCCTCACCCTATTACTGCTATCTTTGGACTACCTAAAATTTCTAGTAATCTTTCCCCTTCAGCCCGTAGAATGATCGCATTTCTTACTTTAATGGCGAAAAGATGTATTTTACAACATTGGAAAGAGCTTAATGCTCCAACTACCTTTTTTTGGTTCTCTCAGACGATTTTATGTTTGAATCTGGAGAAAATTAGAAGTAACCTTTATGATTCTTCATTTAAATTTGAACAGATTTGGGGACCTTTTATTCGATATTTTCATTTAATGTAATATATACCCTTCTTGTTTTTTTTTTCCACTGTTTTTAATGGAGGTCGGGATTGAGGACGTGATTTTAAGTTTAACTCTGTTTGGTTTCAAGTTAGCCCATTGCTTTGCTTTGCTTTTAGTTAGTTGCACGGTGGGGTTTTTTTTTTCTTTTTTTCTATTGATATATATAAAATTTAGTATACTATTATGTTATCTTGGTTTCTTATGTTTAAATTACATTGTTTGTAGTATTTTTTTTGGTATTGATACCTTCTGGAATTTTATTATATTTTAACATTGTATTAATGTTTATATGGCTTACCTTTTTGTATACTTATTCAATAAAAAGATTTAAAAAGAAAGAAAGACCAGCTTCAGAGAAATGAAGAGCAACTTCAGAGAGGGGAAGAAGCAGATAGGGAGAAAAAAAAAACCAGCTTAATTTGAGGGAAGAAATTGCAGCCAAGATCAGCAAAGCGAAAGCGCTAAAGGCTTCAAGAGCTGTAGGTGCTAAAGGTGCTCCAGCAGGACATTTTTATGGTGTGAGTTCCTAAATTGATATGGCACATAAAAAAAATCCAACATACTCATTATCAATTGTTCCTTAAATGTCTATGAGCTATGAGTTTAGAAGCCAAGGGGTAGTCAGGATGTTCTATCCCAGCCTACACCAAGGAGGCACTCTGAACCCATGCCATATCCAATAGCACCAGGTGCTTTTGAGGATATTAACTTACAATACGGTGAAACTCATGTTTCAGATGATAAGTCTAAATAGTGCACTGGAGGCCATAAAGACGTGAAAGGAAAAAGGAAATAGCCAGCCTCGTCATGCAAAAATACATGGTATTTCTGCCTAAAAGAGATCCAAATCTTCGATGGCAATCCGTTGCATTATCATGAATTTATGAGGGCTTTCAAGTATAGTGTTGAAGGCAGGACTGGCAATTATGGCAAACATCTCTATTTCCTCAAGCAGTTCACTGGAGGTGCCCTAGAAAGCTTATCAATAGTTGTCAGCAAGCCAACCCAGAGGAAGGATACCTAAAGGCCAAAGCTTTACTACAGGAACATTTTGATAATGAGCAGCATATTTCATTAGCTACATGCAAAAGGCTCTTTCTTGGCTGCCTATCAAATCTGAAGATGAAAGGGCTCTTCAAGACTACGGTCTTTTTCTTAGAGACCGTTGTAATATAATGGGAGATGTTTGGTGTATTTGAGACCTGGATATGCCTATTAATGCATCAATTGTTGTAAAGAAGTTGTCTTATATGGGGATGTTTAGCCTGTGAGCCACTAAATAATTTCAACAGTGAGGCTGCTTTCACCATCCTTCTCAAGTTTATTGAAAAGCAAGTGAAGATTTCTGCATACCCAATGTATGGAAATATATGGAATACTACACCATCTGCAGTGAGCAAAGGTGTGAACAAAACTAAGTCACAAATTCGTTCCAATGCTAAAGGAAGCAGTTTTGCCACTACTGTGGCTACTGAGAAAAGTAAAGCTAAACTGAGCCCGGAACTAATGAAACAGTTTGTCTGTTCTGCCAGGGTGAACATACTTTGGATTCATCCTCTCTGCTGGAGAAAAAAGGTTCATAACGAGAAGATTGCCTTCCTAAAACAAAAAGGTGTCTTCTTTGGTTGTTTGTGTATGGGACACGTTAGCAAGGATTGCAGACAGCGTCTTTCATACAAGGTATGCAGTGGAAAGCATCCCAGCATTCTTCATATTCACTCTGATGAAAATGGTACAGAATCGTAACAAGCCACGAAAGAATCAAACACAGCAGTGAGTAACATCCTGGTATCTAATGGCCTTAAGGGGGCTGGTGATTGTGATTGTAAACGTCCTGTAATTCCAGTTCAGGTGAAGTTCAAGAAGGGAAACAAGTCAGTCATTACTTATGCTTTCCCAAATCAAGTATGTACAGCAGCGTTCTGGTCAGTGAGCCTCATGAAAAAGCTTAACCTAACAGGAAAAAGAACACATATTCTCTTACGCACCATGGGTCAACAGAAGACTGTGAGTAGTTATGTTGTTTCAGGATTGGAAGTGGCTGGCCTAGATAGTGAAAACTATTGTGAACTGCCTAACATCTATATGTAGGAAAGTATGCCTGTCCACAAAGGAAATATTTTTCATCAGAGGGATCTCCAGGAATGGTCTTACCTGAAGCATATTCATTTACAAGAATTTGAGTCAGAAATTCAGCTGCTGATAGGGGCAAATGCTCTTAAGGCATTGAATTTGTTGCAAGTGATTCGCAGTGTTAATGATGGACCCTATGCCAATCAGAACAGTGTTGCGTTGGACTGCTAATGGACTACTGAAAGTAGACCATTGTGGTGGAAGAGACTATGCTCGGTCAGAGATGACGGTTAACAGGATTTCAGTTTTGAACTTGGATGAGATTTGGCAGCAGCAAATCAAGACGGATTTCCCTAAATGCAGTCAAAAGTTCACAAGTTCATGGAGCTGGTGAAAAGCCTTGCAAAACTGGTGAATAGTCACTATCAGATTAATTTACTTCTGAGAAAGAAGGATGTTAACATGCCTAATAACAGAATGACTGCTGGGCAGTTTGCTCTGAATCCAAGGAAAAGGTTCAAGGAGGATTTGTCATTTCAGGCTAACTACACAGCTTTCATGAAGGATGCCATCTGAAAAGGTTTTGCAGAAAGAATGCCAGCAAAGGATCTGGAATATAGTGATAGGAAAGTCTGGTATATTCCACATCACAGTGTTTATCACCCCAAGAAAGGGAAACTTCATGCTGTGTTTGACTGTGGAAGGACTTTTCAGGGAATATCACTTAATGCTCAGTTGTTAAAGGGACCTAATCTTACTAGTTCTTTGACTGGAGTCATAACCAGATTCAGAAAAAAACCAGCGGTGAACATGGTAGATATTGAATCAATGTTTCATCAGTTAAGGTGCCAGTGGAAGATGCAGACCTACTCACATTTCTCTGGTGGCCTGATGATAACCTCACCAAGATATGGTGGATTATCTCTATGAAGCAACTTCATAACCCGTTTGAGCCAATTTCAGTCTTAGGAAGTGCTCAGAAGAAAACGAGGAACAGTTCAGCCACAAGACAGTGGAAAAGCTTTTGCATTGATTCGATGTTGATTTCTGTCTGGTATCAGCATCCTTTAAGGAAAAGACGGTGTCTTCTCTATCATGACCTTGCATCCATTTGTGCTGAAGGCTGTTTTTGACTCACAAAGTGGATAAGCAACAGACATAGCGTACTATCTGTTATACCAGAAGAGCAAAGATTGAAAGGCATGAAGAATTTGCATTTGGATCAAGATATTCCTTCAGTGGAAAGAGTACTGTATGCAATGGTGTATTCAGTCTGATAATTTCAAGTTTAAGATCACAATCCAAGATAGACCGTCACCAGGAAGGGCGGGGGCGTCCTCTCTGTGTTTAGTTCTATCTATGACCCTTTAGAAATCTTGTTATCTGCTAAGAAGATCCTACAATAGCTGTGCAAGAGAGGGTTTGGTTGCAATGACGCTATACCAATGTCAATTGCTCTCGAGTGGACAAGTTAGCTGAAGAACTTTGCCAAATAGAAGACTTCAAGATAATTAGACGTTTTGGATCCTTTGGATTTTGGTGAAGTTACACCATTTTACAGGCACAAGTGAAGCTGGCTATGGAGTAGTTACTTATCTGTTGTTGCATGACACATGTTCTCAGATGCACAGTACTTTTAATATGGGAAATTCTTGGGTAGCTCGGTTGAAGTCAGTTTCCATCCCTTGTATGGAGCTCATTGCAAGCCATTACAATGGCAAGTCACAGGGACACATTATGGAAGGAGTCGTCAAATATGCAGCCTCAGGACTCACTATGCTGAAGATAATAAGAATGAAGTTTCCAGGTTTTGAATCTTTGTTGCTAACCGAGTTTCAAACATTATTAAGGTCTCACGGGTATCTCAATGAAGGTATGTGAATACTTCAATCAACCCTGCAGATATGGCCTCCAGAGGATTGAAGGCTTTTCTGAAGAATAAGACTTGGGTGTCAGGACTCCGATCTTCTTCAGCCTGAAAGTTAATGGCCTGTGAATCCAGAATGTTCTGAAGAACTTCCGCTAGATGATCCAGAAGACAAGGAAATTGTTACAATGAATGTCATGCAGATTGAAGGGGAGTTAGATGCAGTATCACGGATTATCCATCACTTCCCATCTTGAACCTGTTTGAGGAAGACATTGGCCTAGATTCTTAGGTTTAAGAACTTGCTCTCATTTCTTAATCAGAAAGGGATGCAATTGAATACTGTTTACTCTCAGTCTGACTTGAATGAAGCTCAACAAGGGTATTCTTTGGAGAGAAAGATGGAGGAGGCCAAAGGTCAAATTGGCCGAGATTGTCTCTCAGTAGAACAGCTCAGAAAGGCTGAATTGGAGATTGTTGGGTTCTGTCAAAGAAAGATTTCCCAATGAATTCTTGCGTTTACAAAAGGGAGAAAGTATGAAAAGAAACAGTCAGATTTTCAAGCTTAATCTGGTACCTGTTTTGAGAGTCAGCAACCATGCCTGAAGAGCCAATCCTGTTATACTGGTGAAGGATCTTCATATCTCAGATCTCTTTCGGAGGCATGTACATCAAGAAGTGGAACATGGTGGTCGTAACCACATGTTATCTAAGTTGCACCAAAAATATTGGATTCCCAGTGTTATATGGCAACAACAGGAATCCCCTTTTTTTATTTATTCATTTACAGGATGTGGGCATCACCAGCTAAGCCAGTGTTTATTGCCCATTCTAAATTGCCCTTGAGAAGGTGGTGATGAGCTGCCTTCTTGAACCGCTGTAGTCCCTGAGGTGTAGGTACACCCACAGTGCTGTTAGGGAGGGAATTCCATGATTTTGACCCAGTGATAATGAAGGAACTGCGATATGTCTCCGAGTCAGGATGGTAAGTGACTTGGAAGGGGATTTCCAATTAGTAGTGTTCCCAGGTATCTGCTGTTTTTATCCTTCTAGATGGTAGAGGTCATGGGTCTGGAAGGTGCTGCCTTAGGAACTTTGGTGTATTGTTGCAGTGCATCTTGTAAATAGTACTCACTGCTGCAACTATTCGTCGATGGTGGAGGGATGGGATACTTGTGGAAGGGTACCAATCATGTGGGCTGCCTTGTACTGGATGGTGTCAGGCTTCTTGAGTGTTGATGGAGCTGCGTTCATCCAGGCGAGTGGCAAGTATTCCATTATGCTGCTGATGATGGTTGGTTCTAGGACAGTTCCCGGAGGATGAGATGATTGACCTCCAGCCACCACAACTATCTTCTTTTGTATTAGCTATGATTCCAACCAGCGAAGGGTTCCCCCCCCCCCCCAGTTCCCATTGACTCCATTTTAGCTAGGGCACCTTGATGCCATACTTGGTCAAATGCTGCCTTGATATCGAAGGATATCTCTCTCACCTCACTAACTGTGTCATCAGTTGATGGTTACATGCAGTTCCAGGATGTCAGCGCATGGCGGATCTACCTCCAGACAGGGTCTCTCCAGATGAACCTCCATTCACCCCTGCAGGAGTACTTCATTTTTGACCATTTGAGGTGAAAGGCACAAGGAGTACAGTGAAGAGGTATGGGGTTATGTTTACCTGTCTAGCTATTTGAGCTATTCTTATCAAAGTGCCATCTTCTTCGGACACGGATTCCTTTATTAATGCACTTCAATGCTTTATAACAAGGCAAGGACAAGTTCATGAACTGCAATCTGATAATGAAACAATCTTTGTTGGAACTGAACGCAAGTTGAGAGAAGCCATTTACAGATCAATGATGTACTTCTTCAGAAAGAAATTAAATGGATTTTTAGCACCCATCTCCCTCGGCTGCCTCATCATGGAAGAACATGGGAGAGATTGATCAGATTGATAAGGAAGGTTCTCAGTTCCACCATGGAGCTTAGGAGGATTAGCGGCACCTTACGGCGACTCCTTTGCTTGCATCTTTGGAAACACCCCTATTTCCATCTTTAATATCTCTATTTTTCCTTTTCAGGGTTCTTTTGATGACCCTGACCTGGAGTTACACACTGACTACGGTTCTTTGTGGGAATGGGACCCACTCTCGGGGTTTCACGACTGGCCATTATTCAGCACGCCAAGGGCTCAGCCTAAGAGTTCAGCTCGCCTTCGGAGGGCCGAGATCTCATGGCTCTGGAGACAGATGGATCAAAGGTCAGTGTCCAGGCAGATTGGTGTGTCATGGGAGATGGAAGATCCAAGGCTGTGTGCCCGGAGACCCAAAATCTTTGGGCACAGAGTTCAGAAAAAGCAACGCAACAGACTTTTAACATCATAAATCAGCAGATTGTTTATGTCTCTCCTCTCGCTGTGAAATGGAGACATCCCCTTCTCCCTTATTAGGGAGAGAGAGTGCCTGTGGTATGTCAAATACCAGGTAAACAAGTAGTATTTGGAGTACTGCAAGTCTGTGTCTTTGCTATTGCTTTGCTCACACTTGAGTGCTCGGTGGCAGGTGCCGATGCTTTTTTTTGCCAGTGGGGGGGAAAATCGTTGCTTGCTGCCGCTTACGTGCGGGAGGGAGTGGAGCTGGAGGGGACTTTGGGGTTCTAACATTTAACTGTCATCCATTCTTTGGGAGTACTCCTCTGTTTTCATGGATGGCTGTGAAGAAAAAGCATTTCAGGATGTATATTGTATACAATTCTCTGACATTAAATGTACCTTTGAAATCTTTGAAACTTTGAAGGTGCAATAGCTTGACAAACAGGGTTTCCACGCAATTCTCTGTGAAGTAGAGCCTATTATTAATGGTCATCCAATTAGTCAAGTACCACCGATTCCAATAATTTGGAAATGCTAACACCCAATCATCTGTTGCTTCTGAAGACCTCACTATCCTTACCATGAGGAGAGTTTCAAAAGGAAGATGTTTATGCTCATCATAGATGGAAGCTGGCCCAATGCATGTTAAACTTGTTTTGGAAATAGGGGGTGAAGGAATATTTACCCCTGTTACAGGAAGGTCAGAAATGGTCAAGTATAAGATGCAATTTTCTCCCAGTAGATATTCGGCACAGATATTATGGACTGAAGACTTGTCCTATGCTGTACCATATAAAGTCCACTCGTTGGTATTGTAGATAGTTGCCATTAAAATGTCCTGCAGTAAAGGTCCATTATGTGAAAAGCTGGAAGGGCATATGGCAACACTCAACAGTTACTTGTACCTGTATATTATAGGATTGAATATATTATTTGTGTGTGCCATACTCTGCCAGAGCCTCGGCGACCACTTTTTTTTCCCCAAGTGGTTGTCTTCGAAGAAAGATTCTGTGAGTGCCCCCCCCCCATGTCCTTCTCACAGCGCAGTTTTGTTTTACGGGGCTGAGTTGCAAGCTCGACACTCAACCTGGCATGGATGTTCCTTCTTCGCTCTGAGTGGTCATGGACCAGGAGTTCTCAGTAGTCAGTAGGGATACTTCATTTCTTCAAGGAGGTTCTATGCGCATCAATGATTTTTTTTTTTAAACTGCTTGTGAATCTCTCTCAAGAGAGTCAGGACAGGTTGTTTGAGGGGCCTGGCACAGGGCATATAAACCATGTGGCCTTGCTAATGTAACTATGATCCCAGTGCAGTACTGGGGATGCCAGTCTTTGAAAGAACAAATTTTAGTTTGTTTAACCGGCAATGAATTTCCTGGGTGTCTCTGATAGGTTTCCAGTACCTTGATATACATGCTGCGTTTACTCTTGGTTTCAGAGGGGCAGGGGGATCACAATTGCCCATAGATACCAGTTTCCTTCAGGATCTGAATCTTGATCTCCAAATACCTTTTCCCCTTTGATCTAAAGCGGTGGTGGTGCACTGAAGAAATTCACCAATTCCTTCACTGGTCTGATTTTGCCGTGAGGTGGCTCACCAGTTGTCTATGTTTTTCAGGATCTTGCTGTGAACCATTCCCCAAGGGCAGTGTGGGGCAAGTAGGACCCAGGTTTGGTAGAGAAGCTTTTCTTGTAGATATTTAGCAGACAGGAAGCAAAGAGTGGGAATAAACGGGACCTTTTCAGAATGGCAGGCGGTGACTAGTGGGGTACCGCAAGGCTCAGTGCTGGGACCCCAGTTGTTTACAATATATATTAATGACTTGGATGAGGGAATTAAATGCAGCATCTCCAAGTTTGCGGATGACACGAAGCTGGGTGGCAGTGTTAGCAGTGAGGAGGATGCTAAGAGGATGCAGGGTGACTTGGATAGGTTGGGTGAGTGGGCAAACTCATGGCAGATGCAATTTAATGTGGATAAATGTGAAGTTATCCACTTTGGTGGCAAAAATAGGAAAACAGATTATTATCTGAATGGTGGCCGATTAGGAAAAGGGGAGGTGCAACGAGACCTGGGTGTCATTATACACCAGTCATTGAAAGTGGGCATGCAGGTACAGCAGGCGGTGAAAAAGGCGAACAGTATGCTGGCATTTATAGCGAGAGGATTCGAGTACAGGAGCAGGGAGGTACTACTGCAGTTGTACAAGGCCTTGGTGAGACCACACCTGGAGTATTGTGTGCAGTTTTGGTCCCCTAATCTGAGGAAAGACATCTTTGCCATAGAGGGAGTACAAAGAAGGTTCACCAGATTGATTCCTGGGATGGCAGGTCTTTCATATGAAGAAAGACTGGATGAACTGGGCTTGTACTCGTTGGAATTTAGAAGATTGAGGGGGGATCTGATTGAAACGTATAAGATCCTAAAGGGATTTGACAGGCTAGATGCAGGAAGATTGTTCCCGATGTTGGGGAGTTCCAGAACGAGGGGTCACAGTTTGAGGATAGAGGGGAAGCCTTTTAGGACCGAGATTAGGAAAAACTTCTTCACACAGAGAGTGGTGAATCTGTGGAATTCTCTGCCACAGCAAACTGTTGAGGCCAGTTCATTGGCTATGTTTAAGAGGGAGTTAGATATGGCCCTTGTGGCTACAGGGGTCGGGGGTATGGAGGGAAGGCTGGGTTCTGAGTTGGATGATCAGCCATGATCATAATAAATGGCGGTGCAGGCTCAAAGGGCCGAATGGCCTACTCCTGCACCTATTTTCTATGTTTTCTATGTTTCTATATTGCAAATATAAGTTTTGCTCCTGTACTCACATCTCCACAATAAGCTTCAGGATGACCAGATGGTTAAAGAAAAAAATGTACAAATGACTTTCTACAGGTAAAAATACATTCCTTTGTGTGCATGGAAACTATCACTTATCATTAATGAAACACGAACATAGGAACATAATTTAGCCAAGTGTTTAATATATGAAACCCACAGCCTCAGATACGTCGTAACAATGAACAAAGTAAAATAAAAGCATCAAACAGAAAGTTCAATGGCTTTTGTCATAGTGTAGAACAAAGAATAAGATAAAGTCTTTTGTAATTTTCATCATGAGCTCAGCAAGTTGCCTTTCATTCGAAGCCAGACTCAGTCCCCGAACCTGTCCTCCCCTCCCTGCACTGGGGCTCCGAACAGCAACAAGTTGACCTAACAGGTTATATAATGGAACAGTGTTTCCAATTTGATTTCTCTACTCAAGTTTGAACACCTCAGTTTCCCCGAGTGCTCGGGGCGTGACCGAAGTTTAGAAGTATAAAAATCCACATACCTGGCGAAGAGGTAGCTACGGGCAGCTGGGCAAGGTCGAGCGGAACTCAAAAGCGTCGAGATACCGCACTAGGAGACGCTGCCGCAAGCTGAGGCACGTCAATCATCAGACAGCACCGCCCGCCCCCGCCTCACCAGCGACGCTCATTGGACCGCCCGGTCACCTGACTCCAGCTGCCCTGCAACCAACTTGTTTTCAAACTCACCCTTTCCCTTCTAAAATGCAAGTATTTCATAATGCTCACTGTGAATCCTCGTTGTGTCGTCAGAGCACTCAGAATAACTTAGTAGTGTTTATATACAAAAAGAAAATAATTTGCCTAATATATTAGTGGCTGGTTAACAAAAGCACGGACAGCTAGCCTCAAAGAGGAAGTAGAATTGGTGGATGAATGAGGTAATGTCAATACTAACTTTAGTCCTTACTCTAGTTACTAATTTTCTGGTTCATAACTATAAGTCGCCTACACTGATTTCAAAGGTTAAAAAATATTACACGAGGCAAAGAAAATCCCCATTTTGGAATATATAATTAGTGAAAGTGTGCAGATATGTTTTATGTTTTGTTTACAAATTTAAGCGATGATTCATTTCATATCAAAGTGTTATCTCGTGTTAGTTGTGCTGAACTAATTAAACAAATAACACCTAATTAAATTAACCCCTCTGCACATGGTCCATATCCCTCTCTCTCTCCATATTCAATTCATGTGCCTATCCAAGAGCCTCTTAAACACCTTTATTGTATTTGCTTCAACTACCACCCCAGTAGCACATTCCAGGCACCTATCACTCTGTAAAAACAAACTTGCCCTACACATTTCCTTTGAATTTGCTCCCCCCTCACCTTAAATACATATCTTCTAGTACTAGTATTAGATATTTCAACCATGTGGAAAAAATAGATACTGGCTGTCTACTTTCTGTATGCCCCTCGTGATTTTATAAACTATCAGGTCTTCTGTCGCTCTAGAGAAAGCAATCCTCACTTGTCCAACCTCTCCTTACAGCACATGCCCTCGAATCCAAGCAGCATCCTGGTAACCTACTTCAGCACACCCTCCAAAGCCTCCATGTCCTTCCTAAAATGGGGCAGCAGAGGATGCGGATAGCCTGCAGAGAAATATAGAAAAGTGAGTGGGCTGGGGTCTGGCAGATGGACTACAATGCTAGTAAATGTGAGGCCTTCCACTTTGGAAGGATAGGTAGAATATCAGATTATTATTTAAATAGTGAAAGATTGCAGCATGTCGTTGTGCAGAGAGACTTGGGAGTACTTATGCAGGAGTCACAAAGTTTGGTTTGCAGGTGCAACAGGTTATCTAGAAGGCATATAACCATATAACAATTACAGCACAGAAACAGGCCATCTTGGCCCTTCTCAGCCGAATGCTTACTCTCACCTAGTCCCACTGACCTGCACTCAGCCCATAACCCTCCATTCCTTTCCTGTCCATATAGCTATCCAATGTTACTTTAAATGACAATATTGAGCCTGTCTCTACCACTTCTGCTGGAAGCTCATTCCACACAGCTTCCACTCTCTGAGTAAAGAAGTTCCCCCTCGTGTTACCCCTAAACTTTTGCCCCCAAGTCTCAACTCATGTCCTCTTAGTTGAATCTCCCCTACTCTCAATGGAAAAAGCCTATCCATGTCAACTCTATCTATTCCCCTCATAATTTTAAATACCTCAATCAAGCCCCCCCTCAACCTTCTACGCTCCAAAGAATAAAGACCCAGCTTGTTCAGCCTTTCTCTGTAACTTAGGTGCTGAAACTCAGGTAACATTCTAGTAAATCTTCTCTGTACTCTCTCTATTTTGTTGACATCTTTCCTATAATTCAGTGTCCAGAACTGTACACAATACTCCAAATTTTGCCTTACCAATGCCTTGTACAATTTTAACATTACATCCCAACTCCTATACTCAATGCTCTGATTTATAAAGGCCAGCATACCAAAAGCTTTCTTCACCACCCTATCCACATGAGATTCCATCTTCAGGGAACTATGCACCATTATTCCTAGATCCCTCTGTTCTACTGCATTCTTCAATGCCCTACCATTTACCATGTATGTCCTATTTTGATTAGTCCTACCAAAATGTAGTACCTCACACTTTACTAATGGAATGTTGCCATCATTGGTAGAGTAACTGAATTCAGGAGCAGGGGATTAAGTTGCAAATGTATAGGGTACTGATGAGACAGCACCTGGAGTCTTGCATGCGGTTCTGATCTCCTTACTTGGCTTTGAAGGTGGTGCAGAGGAGGGTCACCAGGTTGATCTGGAGGTGAGGAGGTAAGCCCATGAGGAGAGATTGAGTTCCCTGGGACTATACTTCCTAGAATTCAGAAGAATGAGAGGAGATCTTTTAGAAACATGTGCAATTATGAAAGGGATAGATGAGAAAGAGGCAGGAAAGTTGTTTCCACTGGTAAATTAAACTAGAACTAGGGGACTTAGCTTCAAGATTCAGGAGAATAGATCTAGTATGGAAATGAAGAGAAACTTTTTCCCAGAGAGTAGTGAATCTGTGGAATACCCTCCCCAGGGAAGCAATAGAAGCTACTTTATTAGATATACAGTGGATTCCAGTTAACTGAGACACATTGGGACCTGTATATTTTGGCCCAATTAAGCGGCTGCCTCAACTAACCAAAGTTTCATGGAAATAGTTGAAAGATATAAAAAAGACAAACTGAATAACAAGTTATGTATTTAAATAAAATAGAGAACAAATTAGAACACTACCGATACCTCTACAGTACTATAAAACTGTGTATTAGTTCCTAATAGTCAATGACAGAAGAATTCATCTGCTGTGTTCTTTTGATTGACTGACTGTAAATGAACAAAATCAGTGCAGGCACCTATGTTATGTTTTGCAATTCCAGAAGTTAATTGAAAGAAAAACACGGGAGCTGGGAGGAGCATTTCTATTTAGTTTTTTTACTTTAGCGAGGTGGTTACTTATGGTATACATATGGCACTCATGTACTTTTACATGGAACCAGTAATGACTCCCGGGAGATCCTGCTTTTTCTGATGGACGGAGTGTAGTAGCACACATTTTAATTCCACTTCCCACTCCCGTTCCGACATGTTTATCCATGGCCTCCCTCTACTGTCGCGGTGAGGCCACACTCAGATTGGAGGGGCAACACCTTATATTCCAACGGTAGCCTCCAACATGATGCCATGAACATTGATTTATTGAACTTCTGGTAATTGCCCCTCCCCCTTTCAACATTCCCTATTCTTGTTTCCCTCTCTCACCTTATGCTTGCCTGACAATCACCTCCCTCTGGTGCTCCTTCCACTTTTTCTTTATTCCGTGGTCTTCTATCCCTCGTATTAGATTTCCGATTCTCCAGCCTTGTATCTCTTTCACCAATCAACTTCCCAGCTTTTTACTTCATCCTTCCTCCTCCTGGTTTCACCAATCACCTGTTATTTCTCCCTCCCCTCCCCCACCTTTTAAATCTACTCCTCATCTTTTTTTCTCCAGTCCCAATGAAGGGTCTCGGCCCGAAACGTCGACTGCACTCTTTTCCGTAGATGCTGCCTGGCCTGCTGAGTTCCTCCAGCATTTTGTGTGTGTTGCTTGGATTTCCAGCATCTGCAGATTTTCTTTTGTTTGGTTCTATTAACTGATGGGCCAATTAGCTGGAATTCACTGTGCCCAGGTGGGGGTGGGGACGGTGCCTCACACGCTCCTTCTATATCAATAGTGTTGAGGTTGAGAGCTTCAAGCTCCTGGCTATGAACATCACCAATCGCCTGTCCTGATCCAACAATGCTGATGTCACAGCTAAATAAGCTCAGATACACATCTACTTCCTCAGGAGGCGAAAGAAATTAAGCATGTCGCTGTTGACTCTTACCAATTATTATCAGTGCACCATAGAAAGTATTCTGTCTGGATGCATAAAGGCATGGTATGGCAGCTGCTCTGCACGTGACCACAATAAACTGTCGGAGCTTGTGGACACAGTTCAGAAAATCACAGGAACCAGTCTCCCTGCTATTCTTTATTCTACACTGTTATTGTTTTATTTTATTCTAGCTCAATGCACTGTGTAATCATTTGATCTGTATAAACAGTATGTAAGATAAGCTTTTCACTGTTTCATGCTACATATGACAATAATAAACCAATACTAATTAGATAGTGTTTTGCATTGCAGGGGAATTAAGGTTAATGTTGAAAAGGCAGGTACGTCAGAGCTGAGTCTATGGTCAGAATAGACAATAGGTGCAGGAGTAGGCCATTCAGCCCTTTGAGACTGCACCACCATTCACTGTGATCATGGCTAATCATCCACAATCAGTACCCTTTTCTTGCCTTCTCCCCATATCCCTTCACTCCGCTATCTTTAAGAGCTCTATCTCTTTCTTGAAAGATTCTGAGAATTGGCCTCCACTGCCTTCCGAGGCAGAGCATTCCACAGAACCACAACCCTCTGTGTGAAAAAGTCTTTCCTCAACTCTGTTCTAAATTGCCTACCCCTTATTCTTAAACTGTGGCCTCTGGTTCTGGACTCCCCCAACATCGGGAACATGTTTCCTGCCTCTAGCGTGTCCAATCCCTTAATAATCTTATATGTTTCAATCAGATCCCCTCTCATCCTTCTAAATTCCAGTGTATACAAGCCCAGTTGCTCCAATCTTTCAACATATGTCAGAGCAGTGTTGCCAGGATAATCAAGGACACGATCCACCCAGCCAACACACTTTTCGTCCCTCTTCCCTCCGGGAGAAGGCTCAGGAGCTTGAAGACTCATACGGTCAGATTTGGGAACAGCTTCTTTCCAATTGTGATAAGACTGCTGAACGGATCCTGAACTGGATCTGGGCCATACCCTCCAAATATCTGGACCTGCCTCTCATTTTTTTTGCACTACCTTACTTTCCATTTTTCTATTTTCTATTTATGATATATAATTTAAATTTTTAACATTTACTAATTTTTACTATTTTTAATATTTAATATTTGTAAGCCAGGAAGCAGGAAGCGCAGAATCAAATATCTCTGTGATGATTGTACATTCTAGTATAAATTGCTTGGCAACAATAAAGTATAAAGTAAAAGTATAAAGTATATGACAGTCCCGCCATCCCAGGAATTGGCCTCATGAACCTACGCTGCACTCCCTCAATAGCTAGAATGTCCTTCCTCAAATTTGGAGACCAAAACTGTACACAATACTCCAGGTGTGGTCTCACCAGGACCCTGTACAACTGCAGAAGGACCTCTTTGCTCCTATACTCAACGCTCCTTGTTATGAAGGCCAACATGTCATGAGCTTTCTTCACTGCCTGCTGTACCTGCATGCTTACTTTCAGTGACCGATGAACAAGGACACCTGGATCTCATTGTACTTCCCCCTTTTCCTAACTTGACACCATTCAGATAGTAATCTGCCTTCCTGTTCTTGCCACCAAAGTGGATAACCTCACACTTAACCACGTTAAACTGCATCTGCCATGCATCTTCCCACTCACCCAACCTGACCAAGTCACCCTGCATTCTCATGACATCCTCCTCACATTTCACACTGCCGCCCAGCTTTGTGTCATCTGCAAATTTGCTAATGTTACTTTTAATCCCTTCATTCAAATCATTAATGTATGTTGTAAATAGCTGCGGTCCCAGCACCGAGCCTTGCGGTACCCCACTAGTCACTGCCTGCCATTCTGAAAGGGACCCGTTAATCCCTACTCTTTGTTTCATGTCTGCCAACCAATTTTCTATCCATGTCAGTACCCTACCCCCAAAACCATTTGCTCTAATTTTGCCCACTAATCTCCTATGTGGGACCTTATCAAAGGCTTTCTGAAAGTCCAGGTACACTACCTCCACTGGTTTTCCCATGTCCATTTTCATAGTTACATTCTCAAAAAATTCCAGAAGATTAGTCAAGCACGATTTCCCCTTCGTAAATCCATGCTGACTGGGACCTATCCTGCCACTGCTATCCAAATATTCCACTATTTCATCTTTTATAATTGATTCCAGCTTCTTCCTCACCACTGATGTCAGACTAACTGGTCTATAATTGCCTGTTTTCTCTCTCCCTCCTTTCTTAAAAAGTGGGATAACATTAGCTACCCTCCAATCCGCTGGAACTGATCCTGAATCTATAGAACATTGGAAAATGATTACCAATGATTATCAACAGCCATGATCTTATTAAATAGCAGAGCAGGCTTGACCAGCTAGGTGACCTACTCCTGCTCCTACTTTTTGTGTCCTTATGTCCTAGTTGTGAACATCACCAATTCTTATTGCAGACCAGTTTTATAAATAAGTAATATAACTTCTTGACTCTGAAACTCAATGCCTCAACTATTAAAGGCAAGCATGCTAAATGTTTTTCTTACCTCCTATAAACTTTGTTACCTCCTATCAATTCTTGTGTTCAATAGTGTATGTCCACGGATTCTTTTTGTATTGTTGTTTGATAAGGGTAATTGGTAAATTAATCATTTACTGTAAGTTACTCCTTATGTAAATGAAGCTGATGCAAAAAAGAAATCCTTCAAGATTTCCTTTATTGAAGGAGCTAATAGTCAACAAACAGCGTTGGAAGATAGCACCGTCTATTAAAAGTACATGGTTTCTTAGAGGTACATTCATACCACAGGTATGATTAGTACTCTTGAATTTTCTGTAACATCAATTAAATTTAATTAGATTATGAAGACACGCAGTCCTCTTTTATTGTCATTTAGTAATGCATGCATTAAGAAATGATACAATATTTCCTCCGGTGTGATATCACAAAACACAGGACAAACCAAGACTGAAAAACCTAACAAAACCACATAATTATAACATATAGTTACAACAGTGCAACAATACCATAACTTGATGAAGAAGTCCATGAGCACAGTAAAAAGTTCAAAGTCTCTCAAATGTCCCACATCTCACGCAGATGGGAGAAGGAAGAAAAACTCTCCCTGCCATGCCCGACCACAGTCCAACACTGAGTCATCCGAAACTTTGAGCCTCCAACCTGCTCTCCGACACCGAGTACTGAGCGCCATCTCTATCCGAACGATTCGACCTCAATCTCAGTCACCAACAGCAGGCAAAGCCGGGGATTTTGAGGCCTTCCCTCTGGAAGATTCCCGACCACGCAGTAACAACAGCAGCGAACTGGCGTTTCAGAAATTTCTCCAGATGTTCCTCTGTGCTTTCACGTCTGTCTCCATCAAATCAGAATTGTCCACGGCCCCTATTTAACGGATACAATATCATTTTTCACCGGAGGGCTGCAAATGCGCAGCGTGCTGCTCTCTCTCCTCCCGCCGTTTGGCTCCTTCATCACAAATTATTTGGGGTGTGCAAGTTTTGTGTTTCGATTGCATTTTCAGGCAAGAGAAAAGACTACAGTTGCAATTGTTGCCTTTATTGGATACTAGGGTTGTGTGTCTGCATTAAATGAACTTCAAAACTTGATTGACATAACTTGTCCAAAGTTCTTTCATGCATTAGATGCCTGCAAAAATATCGATGTAGGTCTCAATTCTTACTAACCAGGTCTGCCTCAGTGTTAGTTAAACAGCACACTCCACTGGGAATTCAAAGCGTACATTTTTCAAAGATAACTTTTAAACTTTCCAGCTTGCCAACTACTTAAAAAATCATACACGATATATATTATACTGTTTCCTCTTTAAAGAAAAATTAACAAACCCACACAAGCAACTGTCAACAAACAGAATTCAATTTCTGTATCTGGACATCAATGCTGAGGTCCCAATCATAGCCTCCAAAAAGTAGTCAAATAAGCAGATAGAGTGGTGGGTGGTAAAGATTAACAGAATGCTTGCCTTCATTGGTTGAAACGTTGAATATAAGAATAAGGAAATCATATTGCAGTTACATGAAATGTTGGTTCGGCCACACGTGGAGTATTGTGCAGCCTATGACAAGAAGGATTTGGAAGCTTTGGAAAGGTTACAGAAGAGGTTTACCAGGTGATTGTCTGGATTAAAGGCTATGAACTGTAAGGAGACATTAGATAAACTTGGGTTATTTTCTCTGGAGCACTGGAGGCTGATAAAAGTTTGTAAAACAATGAGAGTCATAGATAGGGAAGGCAGTCAGAATTTTTTCCTTAGGGCAGCAATGTAGAATACTGAAGGGTGTGCTTTTAAAATGTGTTACGTAACCGGCAGCAATGAATATCAATTGAGTCAGGTTATATAAAAACAACCAAACATTTATTAAACATGGATAAACAATAAAACACAAACGAAAACCTTAACCAGAAGTTAACCGCTATGCAGACATTCAACAAAGCATCATTCGGCACTGGTTCTTAGAGGGATAAATGCCAAAACAGTTCTTAAAGTGGTAAAGTCAAACAGTTCTTAAAATGGTAAATTCGAAAGTCCTACAGATTTATACATTCATTTGGGAGATATTTCTCTGGAGAAGAATTTCTTCATAGATGCGACTTTCCTGTTGGTTCTATCCAAAGGATTCACGATGAAGGAAATAAACGGCTTAAAACAACTGACCTTAATTTCTAGAGAGCACCTTGCATGAACTACCTTGCTCTTTCGGCAGGAGTTATCTTTGATGCAGGTCACTACTTCTTCAACGAAGACTCAATAAGGTTGATCCTTTATTAAACTGCCAAACATTCCCGACTTCTGTTAATCCTTCATATTCTGTACTTCAATAAAGTCTTCACTCTCCAATACTACAGAAAAAAGGTACTTCAACAAATCTAGCAAAAATTGCCAGTCCAGCACTACTGTACCTTGCAACAGAATGTAACACTCTGCTTTTAAAATGAAACTGCGTCATAAAATAAATATGCAACAGAAACGGAGACACAGACTAACATTCTAGCTGGAAAACTAAAAATTAAAACTAACTGCGTCATCTGAGGTCTTCCCTTATATACCCGTGGTGAACATGACATCACGCGACCTCACATCAGCGGGAAAATTACATCAGGTGCCCTCCAAAAGACCATTACATCATTCTCACAAGAAAGTCATAAGATCTTCTTGAGGTACGTAACACCTCCTTCCAAAAAAATTTGGTCTCTTAAGGAACAAAATTTTAACAATTAACAATTTACAAAAAAAAACAAAGGTATAAAATTTACAACATACACAATATATACAGTCTTATCTTTCAGCACTTTACAAACTAATATATAGTAGGAGTGTTACAAATGTTAAAATACCACTCCAAAAAAAAAACAATTTACATTGTACATTTAACATCTAGATAGACAATCAGCGATCACATAATCTTTACCCTTAATCTGAGTGATCAAAATATTGTACTCCTGTAACATTAAACTGTGTTATTAAATTGGAGTTTGATTTCCTTAACAGTCACAGTGGCATGACCAAATTCACTTTTAGCTAAGTTAATAGTTAAGTTAGCTTTTGAAAGTCTCTCAAATAGTTTCTCTACGGCAGTAATATGGGCTTTCCATGTATTATTTCCTGTAACTAAATCATCAATATAGGCATCTGTATCCCTTAATCCATGAATCACACTATTAATCATCCTCTGAAAAGTACCTGCTGCATTCTTCATCCCAAATGTAAGAACATTATATTCATATAACCCAGATGGGGTTACAAAGGCTGTAATCTCTCTACCTCTATCTGTCAATGGAACACACCAATACTTTTTAACAAATCGATCTTTGTAAGGAATTTGGCTTGTCCAACTTTATACACACAATCATCTACCCTAGGGATTGGATATGCATCAGTTTTTGTCACAGCATTCACCTTCCTGTAATCTGTACAAAACCTAATACTATTGTCTGGCTTAGGCACCATAACACACGTGAACTCCAATTTGAATTAGAATGTCTAATAATATCATTCTCTAACATATACTTAATTTCTTGTTCAGCAAGTTCACATTTTTCCCTGTTCATTCGATACAGATGTTGTTTAATGGGTTTTGCATCTCCAACATCTACATTATGTGAAGCTATGGTGGTTCTTCTAGGAACGTCTGGAAATAAATCCAAATATTTAAAAATTAACTGTTTCATTTGCTCTCTCTGCTCTGACTGTAATTGAGCTAATTTTTCATCAATATTTTCTAGAATTTTTGAATTTGGTAACCTGGCTGAAATAATGTTGGGTTTAAAATGAGTTTCAGATGAATCATCTATTAAGTTTTTATCAAGATCAGACTCATTATTGATCACAACAGTCATAGTAGCAGCTTCTCTCTCATAATACGGTTTTATCATATTTGTATGACACAGCTGTGTTGTCTTTCTTTGATCTGGGGTTTTTAATCACGTAATCCACATCATTTACCTTAGGTTTAATCTCATAAAGACCATGAAATCTAGCTTGTAATGGGTTCATTTGCATCGGGAAAAGAACCAACACCATATCCCCAGGCTTAAATGACCTCATTCTAGCTTCCTTATCATACCCCAAGTCTTCATCTTCTCTTGAGCTAATTTTAAATTTCCCTTGGCCAAGCTACAAGCTTTATCTACTCTTTCTCTAAATTTTAAAACATAATCTAGCAAATTAGTGTGCACCTATTTATTAATCCACTGTTCCTTCAACAAGGCCAAAGGTCCTCAAACTCTATGCCCGAACACAAGTTCAAAATGGACTAAAACCTAATGATTCTTGTACTGCCTCTTGTACTGCAAAAAGTAGTAAATGTACACCTTCATCCCAGTCCTTTTCATTTTCCACACAATATGTCCTAATCATAGTTTTTAATGTAGAATGGAATCTCTCCAAGGCTCCTTGTGACTCTGGATGATAGGCTGATGAAATAATCTGTTTTGCTCCCAGTTTATAAACTATCTGCTGAAACAATCCTGACATAAAATTACTGCCTTGATCCGATTGTATTTCCTTAGGCAACCCAAAATAAGTAAAGAATTTTATAAGAGCCTTTGTCACAGTTTTGGCTGTTATATTCCTAAGAGGTATTGCCTCTGGAAACCTAGGCGCTGTGCACATAATAGTTAACAAATATTGATGTCCAGTTTTAGTTTTTGGCAAAGGACCTACACAGTCTACAATGATTTTTGAGAATGGCTCACCAAATACTGGGATTGGTTGCAGTGGGGCCACTGGAGTAACCTGATTAAGTTTACCCACAATTTGACATATATGATGCGTTCTACAAAATGTCGCCATATCTTTTCTTAAACTGGGCCAAAAAAAATGTTTAGAAACCTTGTTCATAGTTTTCTTTACACCTAAATGACCATCCAAAGGAATACTATGAGCCATAGTTAAAATCTCATTTCGATAAACTTCAGGAACTACTACCTGATGATTAACTTCCCATTCCTCACTAGCAGGAATTGTAGACAATCTCCACTTTCTCATTAATACTCCCTTTTCAAAATAATATCCTACTGGCCTTTTTCAATTTCACTATCTGGAAGAGCTTGTTCTTTTAATTTAACTATCTCAGGATCTCTACCCTGCTCTGCTATCATCTCCTTCCGAGATAAAGACAAATCTTTCTGGTCAGGCTTACTACCAAAATCCTGATCAAATAATGTAGGTAAGAAAGTTTCTGATACGTCCTCAAAATTCAAATCTTGAATTGAACAATCATAGGTAACAACCTCACCCTTTACATCAGTCTTTTTAGCCATAACTCTTGTTACAACACAGGAAGAATCTGTGTTAGAATCCCTCAGTGGTTCCTCAGAATTAGGATTTATTGTTAAATGCACTTCAGGAAACACTTGTCCGCCTGCTTAGTCACTCCCTAACAAAAGAGAAACGTCATTCACAGGTAAACTGGATTGTAATCCAACTTTAACAACTCCTGTAACTAATCCTGATCTTAAATTTACTCTATGTAAATATACTGGCATAAGGGCACTCCCAACTCCTCATATAATTTACCTCACCAATGTCAGACTCATCACTAAACTTTAGCACACTGTCTAATATTAGTGATTGAGAAGCTCCAGTATCTCTAAGTATTCTTGTTGGTACTGAATTGGATCCTTCTTTCAAGGATACAAATCCTTCTGTTATAGAAGTTTCATACTTGGTCAGACTCTGACAAATCTTCATTAGTATTTATCAAACTCTGTAAATTTACAGGTGTTTCAATATGCTGCACACAAGCATCTGGGACGGCTACTTTCTCTTTTTTTTCAATCGAAAGCAGTTAGCTACTACATGTCCAGGTTTCTTACAATAATTGCAAATAATACCAAAATATCTTTCCTTCACATGTCTCCCTTCATCCTTACTTTTCTCACTAACTTCAGATTTAATTTCTGGTTTACCTTGACTCTCTGTGCTATATTTCCTTTTAAAAGTTCTACCTGGAGAAAATGTATTCTTATGAATTAAAACATACTCATCAGCTAATTTAGCAGTCTCCTGCAGTGTAGCAGTGTCCCATTCATTTAAGTATGTTCTCACTTCAACAGGAATGCTTCTTTTAAATTCCTCCAGTAAAATCAACTCTTTTAATTTATTATACTCCCCATTCAGAAACCCATCTCTCAAAACACACAGATTTCTCATAAGCAAATTCGACATAAGTTTTTTCCACAGATTTCTCCACATTTCTGAATCTTTCTCTATACACTTCCGGAACCAACTCATATGCCTTTAATATATGCTGTTTAACAACATCATAATCCAGTGCCTGATCAGCAATTAAAGCTGTATAAACTTGTTGTGCCTTGCCTTTAATTACACTTTGTAACATCACGGGCCATCGTTTTTTTGGCCACCCTAAACTCAGAGCAACAATTTTGAAATGCTGGAAATATTTGTCCACCTCAGTTTCATTAAATGGAGGAGCCAAAATAACCTCACGACTAGCAATAAACTGTTTCTTAGAACCAGAAGACTGATTTCCATCCTTAATTTCTCCATCTCTAACTCAAATTTCCTCTGGTTTTCAGCTTCTCTTTCTTTAAATTCCCTTAGTTTACTTTCCTCTTTCTTTAAATTCCTTAATTTATTTGCCTCTCTTTCATCAAATTCCCCCTTTTTATTAGCCTCTCTTTCGGCCGTTCCCGCTTTAAATCTTTCAAACTTTATCTGTTCAAGATGGAACAGCATTTCCAGATTACTCATTGGAAACCTATCTAACACCTCATCATCAAACGTTTTCAAACTGATATAATGCTCGGCGATTTTTCTTTGAATTAATGCCTTTGTGGTATTCTTCGTAATTCCCTTAATATCTAACTTCCTAGCAATCTCCAATACAACAGGTTTTCTCGCATTCTCTGAAAACTCCGGGTCAGACGTCTCCATAAAGACGTCAATATTTATTGCTGCCGAATACCACTCACACAGCAATCAAACAAAAAAAAGGGTATTTCCCTTTTCCAAATCAGAATGGCAATTACCAGCACTTAAACTCAAAAATGTTGGAACAAAATCTGGATGAGCCCCCACAAATTATGTTACGTAACTGGCAACAATGAATATCAATCGAGTCAGGTTATATAAAAACAACTAAATATTTATTAAACATGGATGAACAATAAAACACAAACGAAAACCTTAACCGGAAGTTAACCGCCATGCGGACATTCAACAAGTCGTCACTCGGCACTGGTTCTTAGAGCAATAAATGCAAAAACAGTTCTTAAAGCGGTAAAGTCAAACTCAGTTCTTAAAATGGTAAATTTGAAAGTCCAACAGATTTATACATTCATTTGGGAGAGACTTCTCTGGAGAAGAATTTCTTCAGACGCGATTTTCCTGTTGGTTCTGTCCAAAGGATTCACAATGAAGGAAATAAACAGCTTAAAACAACTGACCTTAATTTCTAGAGAGCACCTTGCATGAACTACCTTGCTCTTTCGGCAGGAGTTATCTTCGATGCAGGTCACTACTTCTTCAACGAAGACTCAATAAGGTCGATCCTTTATTAAACTGCCGAACATTCCCGACCTCTCTTAATCCCTCATGTCCTGTACTTCAATAAAGTCTTCACTCTCCAATACTACAGAAAAAAGGTACTTCAACAAATCTAGCAAAAATTGCCAGTCCAGCACTATTGTACACTCTGTTTTAAAAACGAAACTACGTTATAAAATAAATGCGTAACAGAAACGGAGACACAGACTAACGTTCTAGCTGGAAAACTAAAAACTAAAACTAACTGCGTCATCTGAGGTCTTCCCTTATATACCCGTGGTGAACATGTCATCACGTGACCTCACATCGGCAGGAAAATTACATCAGGTTCCCTCCAAAAGACCATTACATCATTCTCACAAGAAAGTCACAAGATCTCCTTGAGGTATGTAACAGATGAGAGGGGAAATGTTTATGGGAGATGTGTGGGGTGAGTTATTTTGTTTATATGGGGACATGTAGGTTACCAGGGGTAGTGGTGGAAGCAGATAAAATGATGGATTTTAAGAAGCTTTTAGACAGACACACATGGGGAATGGAGAGGTAGGGATCATGTGCCTACATCAGAGATTTAATTTAATTTGGCATCATGTTCGGTACAAAAATAGTGGGCTGAAGGGTTTGGTACCATGTTGTACTGATCTATGTTCTAAAACAAGGTGGGGCATTTTATGCTTAATGAAACTTGTAACACATTTTTATCGTACTCCAAAACCGAAGTACAAAAGTACACTAAGAATCTTTACGTAATAATGTCATCACGTCAGACCAACTTCTCAAAGTGAAACCCCAACTCAATTTTCATAGTTGTGAATTATGTGCATTTCTCCCAATTACGTTACCCTGCAGGAGAATGGGATGTGCAACCCAGGTATGTGAGAAGGAAGCGCAGGAAAAATTATCTAGTGAGCCAGACACTAAACTATAAGGATTTCTGAATAACCAGGTAACAGATTATCAGCTTCATATATTCCATCACAGTCCTGATTTTTGTCCTGTGGATGATGGGAAGAACTGAGAATCTCGAGTAGTGAATTTTTTGCCACTGGTCAAGCCTCTGATGTGCTCTTGCATCTAATATGCGCAGCTACATGATCCCAGGATATTATTAGTAGGGACCTAATGATAGTAATGCCATTGAATGGCAAGGATAGGTAGTTAATCTCTCCCTTGGTGGAAGTGGTCAATATATGGCAATTATGTAAGGTGAATGCTAATTATTGCCCACGCCTGAATGTTAGCTAGGCCCTGCTGCATAGAGGAATGAGCTGCTTCTTTATCTGAAAAATCAAAAATGGAACTGTGCTATCATCTTCATTTCTGACCTTTTGATAAAACAGTTGAAGATGGGTGGGTCTAAGATACTGCCCCGAGGTATGCGTGCAATATTCTCTTAGGAGTGGAAAAAATTACCTCGAACAACCACACCTATTTTCTTTCATTCCAGCCATTAGAGTTTTTTTTTCCTTTTGATGCCCAGTACTACAGTACTTATCAGGGAACTTGATGCCACACTCAGACAAATACATCTTTCATAACAATATCAGTCATTCACACTTCATCCCTCAAATTAATCTCTTTGATTCTTGTTTGAACAAGGCTGTGATGAGGTCTGGAGCCAGATGATCCTGCCAAAACCTAACCTAGGCATTAGTAATTGGGCGACTGGCAAGGAAACACCACTTAATGTCACTTTGCTAATGACTAAGGGTAGGCTTGTTGGGCAGTGATTAAATGGATTGGCTTTGTCCTGTTTTTTTATTGTTAATGGCATCATAAGCAATTTTCACTTTGTCAGATAGATGCAGTTTTATAACTGTACTAGATCATCTCGGGTTGAGGTGCAGCTAGTTCTGGAGCTTCTGACAGTAATGTTACCAGTACAATAAACCACAAATACCTCAATCTCCACACCTACTTCCATACTTATTCTTATCCCAAACTATGTCTTATCTCACCATCTCAGGTAGCACAACAGTAGGTATCAGTTTCCCATTCACCACTGGCACCCTGTTTGAGCAGTGACCTGTGATTCAAATCTTGTAATAGCTACAAGCTCTAAATTATTGATGCTTGTCAAGCTTATCTGACAAATGGTCTGTTTTGGATGGGTCAATACATCTCACAGCGTAAACTACATATGGCTCCTGGATCTGTTTACCTGAAGTGCTGCAAATCTCCTCAATGCAAATGATTCAATCCATGTCTATGATAGTCTATAAACACAGTACATAAGTAGACCTCACTGTCTAATAATAACCCAAAATTACATTGATGCCCAATGTCATTTGCTCTACCTCAAAGGAAAACATCCCTTTGTATATCTGTCCTCAAATAAAACAACATGTGTTCTCTCAGGACTATCTATTCTTGTTCCATGTATAGACAAAATGGCCGAAGGTCTCCCATTCTCCTCATTCTCCATTGGCTTCCATCAATCACTGTGGCAGAGGATCCCATTCTCCTTTACCTCACCCTCAAATTACTATTGTTTGTGGCAGTGACAAGACAATATCTTTACCAACACAGTGTTTGCGTAGCTCGTGTTGCTGATTTGTAGGACAAGTAACATTAACAGACCTATAAAACACACACCTTTATACTGACAGGAAACACCCAGCTAACAGAGTCTGGTATAACTATATACTGTACTCAAAGTCATAACACATGGCATGCTGTATATACCACAAATATGACCTTTGTTCATGAATTTTCTGCAAAATCAGAAATTAAACTTACCCCTTCATCACAAAAAAAGTTGTCATATTTATTTATTTTTGTACAGTCTTGGGAGTGTGCAAAATTTTGTGCTTGGAGATCTTTTATCAGATCAGAGAAAAAGATAACAGCTCAAAATGTTGACCTCAACTGATACTGTCATTTGCCCAAGTTGTTTCATTCAATGGAGGCTTACGAGAATACTGTTGTAGGTCTTAGATTATATGAACTGTAGGCCTGAGTCCATAAAACCATAGAACTATCAGACAAAGCAGCAGAATTAGGCCATTAAATGCTTGCTTTTATGTTTTAGTCCTCTCAAACTGAATGCTAACATTGCATTTACCTTCTTTACTACTGGCTCAACCTACAAGTTAACTTTTAAGAAATCCTGCAAAAGGACTCCGAAGTCCCTTTGCATCTCAGATTTCTGAACTTTCTCTCCAGTTAGAAAATAGTCTATGCCTTTATTCCTTCTACCAAAGTGCCTGAGCATACACTTTCCAACATTATATTACATCTGCCACTTCTTTGCCCATTGTCCCAATCTTTCTAAGCACTTCTGCAGACTCTCTGTTTCCTCAACACTACTTGCCCTTCCAACTATCTTCATATCATTGCAAACTTGACCACAAAACCATTAATTTTGTCATCTAAATCATTGACATATGACATGAAAAGAAGCAGTCCCAACACCTGTGGAACGCCACTAGAAACAGGCAGCCAACCAAGAAAGGCCCCTTTATTCACACTCTTTGCCTCCTGCCGGTTAGCCAATCTTCTGTGTATGCTAGTATCTTACCCATAATATAATGGGCTCTTGTGCAGCACCTTATCAAAGGCCTTCTGATAATCCAAGTAAACAACATCCACTGACTCCCCCTTGTCTTTCATGCTTGTTATTTCCTTAAAGATTTCCAACAGATTAGTCTGGTAAGACAAGATTTCTACTTAAGGAAACCATGCTGATTTTGGCCTATTTTATCATGTGCCTCCAAGCACCCTGAAACCACATTCTTAATAATAATGGACTTCAACATCTTCCCAATCACTGAAGTTGGGCTAATTGGCATATAATTTCCTTTCTTCTGCCTCCCTCCCTTAAGAGCGGAGTGAAATTCGCAATTTTCCAGTCCTCCAGAACCATTCCAGAATCTAATGATTCTTGAAAGATCTTTACTACTGCCTCCACAAACTCTTCAGGCACCTCTTTCAGAACCCTGGTCTGGAGTCCATCTGCTCCAGGTGACTTATCTACCTCCAGATCTTTCAGCTTCTCAGGCACCTTCTCCTTAGTAATAGCAATTATGCTCACTTCCTGCTTCAGTATTAAAGTTTATAACCCTGCTTGGGGCATGCTGTTGAGACACCAAGGCAGGTTTAATAAAAAATAATGCCCATTTTCTGATTCTTAATGTTATGGATAATCCAATCAGATTTGTTGTAAATAAAAACATTTGCAGAAGCTCTTCCTCCTTTATCTGAAACATAAACTCTGTTTCTTTTTCCGCAATATTCCTTTATTTCAGTTTTAACTCTGTTTAGTTGAAAGATATAGTTAGAAAATATATGAACTAAACAGTTGTTGGAAAACAGGATGTAACTGATTCCAATTGCATTTTGAGAAACTCTCTGATGTGAACTTCTTAATTACTCTTATGCAAACAAAATAGTAGAGGCAGGAAATCCAAAACAAAACGAGGAAATGCTGGAGGCACTCAGCAATTCAATTCAATTACCATCTGTGGGGAAGTAAACGGATTTGACACTTCAGGTCATGGACTCATCATCAGATCCAAAAAAGAGAAAACAAGCACGTTTTAAGTTGCTGGTAATGACAGAATTGAGGGAATATCTAATTATAGAGTGCAAACCAAAATTGGAAGTTGTGGGGCAGAAGGCGAAAATAAGTGCAACTTCAACCTCCTCCTGGTTAAAAGGAGAGGATATGAGAACTAAATTGTGGAAAATAGAGGAGTCATATTTGAGACCCGTGTCAGCTAAGGTAGATGAAAAGCCACAGCTAAGGAAGAAGAAGGACATCTTTAAAAGCATTGGTATAGAAATCAGAACCAATGCAATGGTGGCAAAGGAGATGCTAGTTAGAGTCAGTAAGTTTATAATGGATGTTGATCACTAACTCCCCTAGCCATCTCCAAGATGGAGGTAGAAATCAATAAGTGAGGGGGAGTTGAGTCAAAAATGGACTATGTGTAAGGTGTAAGTACAAACAGGGTGAACATTGGGAGCACAATAAAAAAACAATTTGAGCTTTGTGCAAGTGCTAGCACTAACCCCAATACAGTCATCACCATAACTGAAAATCAGATTTGAAAGAGGGAGCCTGAAGAGGACCCAAACAAGAACTAGAAGTGAACACGCAGAGGCAGAAAGTAGGAAACTATCAAAGCGGCTGATGATTATGAGATGTCGCAGATTTGGGTGGAGAGGAAATAAGTCAAGGCAGTTCTTAATATTTGAGCCAAGGATCTGAAACAAAATAGAGATCTATTTTGCTCCATAGACTGCAGTGATAACTAGTACTAATTATTAAAATGAATTTGATTATTTACATGGATGTTGGAATATTAACTGATATGTAGCTGTAATATCACTTGTTTTATAATTTAAAATCAGACATTCTCTTTTTTCGCATCTGGTGCCATTCCATTTACGACAGGGTTCCCATCCTGGGGGTCCATGGGACTCCTTAGCTGTTGGTAGGGGTCCATGGCATAAAACAGGTTGGGAACCCAGGATTTATGGATCATTCTAAAATTCATCTACCTTGAATTGAATTGACTTTATTTCTTACATCCTTCATAGACATAAAATCTTTACAATACATATCTGTCTAAATGTGCAATTGATAGTAATTTACAGTAAATAGTATGTGCAACAGGACAGTCAATATAACATAAAAATCCAATTGTATCAGCGTGAGTTAATCAGTCTGATGGCCTGGTGGAAGAAGCTGTCCCAGAGCCTGCTGGTCCTGGCTTTTATGCTGTGATATCATTTCCTGGATGGTAGCAGCTGGAACAGTTTGTGGTTGGGGTGACTCGGGTCCCCAGTGATCCTTTGGGCCCCCTTTACACACCTGTCTCTGTAAGCCTGCCCATCCCGATGCCACTGAGCCTACCAGCACGCTGTGGCGCAGCTATGCTCCAGCTTGCTCAACTGCATCCTGTGCCCTTCCCCTCCTGAGGTTATTGTGACCTCCCACGTTTTCTCCATGATTCGTTTGTCGATTAACTTAGCTCCATCTTCCCTGGTTATTTTCTCTGCAGAAGAAAATTGGTCCTTCTTATTGGGATTTTAATAACTTAGTTAAACATCTCCTAAATTTCTATTTTCCTAAGAAAGAAACCCTGGTCAGGTTGTCTCCACAAATTATTTTTCTATTCCTCGCAACTTTTTTACATCCACTGTGGCCAAATGGGGTACAGTACGAGCAAGATCTCTCTGGTGTTTATCTACTTGAATTACTCATCTCACTAACTTCAGGGATCTATGAACATTTAACCCAAGATGGCATTGTTCCTTTGTCCTCAGATTCCTTGTTTAATGTTGTATTTGTTTGCCTTGTTTGCTCCTCAAGTACAATAATTCTCCACACTGATAATGATTTTCAACTTTTATAGCTATTATATTGACACCTTCCTGCAGTATTGAACTTGTGTTTTCATCAATCACCCTACCAATTTTTGATATAATTGGAAGCTTCATAATCATGTACCTTTTGCTCAAGTCAAAGCCTTTAACATATCACAGGAAACAGTCAATATAACGCTTAATTCTGTGGAATCCCATTGCACTCAGCTCTCCCACTTCTGAATATTTAATCCAATTTGCCATTTTCACTTGGATTTTGTGAGCAGTTCCTCATCAATCCACATCATGGAAATTAGTCAAACTCTTGCTAAAATCCATGCCAATTTCATTAAATGTGTTATGCTCATCAACCACCATGTTACTCCTGTAAAGTTTGAATCAAGTGACCTAAACGTGGCTTTCCCATAAAAATGAAAACCACACTGGCTGTTAGCAAATAGCCTGTGCTATTCTAGATACTGATATACTGTAAGCTGCCCCTTAAACTTTTTCTGCCAGTGAGGCTGACTCTCTTGTAGGAATCTGATCACTTTATTGTATCATTAACAATGGTACTGCAATGAGCCTATAGCCAAAAAACATTGGATAATAATCGTCAGAATCTGTGCCATTTCGTCTCTTGCTTCCTCACCCCTTCTCTTCTCTTTGGCTGCCCATTACCTCCATTTAGTGGCCCTCCTCCTTCCTTTTCTCCCATAGTCTAGTCTCATCTCCTGTCAGATTCCTTCTTCCTCAACCCATTACCTTCTCCACCTATTGCCTCCCAGGTTCAATCCCTTCCCCCACCCACCTATCTTCCCCCTCACCTGGTTTCACCTATCATCTGCCAGCTTGTACTCCTTCTTCAGAGCTCTGTCCCATTCCTATCCAGTCCTGGTAAAGGGTCTCAGCTGAAACGTTGACTGTTTATTCTTCTCTATAGATGCTGCCTAATCCACTGAGCTCCTCCAGCATTTTGTGTTTGTTGCTCTGAATTTCCAGCACCTGCAGAATCTCTTGTGTTTATGATGTGCCTATTCATTTTATCCTGATTTGGTGACTTACAAAAGTATGACATAAAATGAGATAAGCCACTCAACACCAAAAGTCTGCCGTGTAACTTAATTTGATCACAGTAAATCTATTACAGGCGTCCCCTGCTTTTCGAACGTTTGCTTTACGAAACCTCACTGTTACAAAAGACCTACCCTGTTTTCACTTTCAGAAGGTGTTTACGACACTGTTACGAAAAAAAACTCAGCGCGTGATAAAAAATCAATGCGCGATAAAAGGCAGAGTGCCCCGAGCAGCCGCTCTCCCCCGGATTGGGAACTGCTTTGCTTTAACACGTGCCTGTGAGCAGCCGTTTGCAAGATGAGTTCTATGGTATCGGAAAAGCCTGAAAGAGCTCGTAAGGGTGTTACACTTACGGTAAAACTAGACATAATTAAGCATTTTGATCGTGGTGAATGAAGTAAGGACAACATGAGTTTGGCTTGTGGAAGCTGACGAACATGATGTTGAAGAGGTTTTGGCATCCCATGACCAAGAACTGACAGAGGAAGAGCTGATGCAATTGGAAGAAAAAAGGATAACAATCCAAACCGAATGAGTAATGATAAAGTACGACTTTAATTTTGAAAGGGTACGTCGGTTTACGATATATTTGCAGGATGGTTTGAGTCCTTATTAAAGAACTGTGTGATAGAAAAATGCGCAAGGCTCAGCAGTCAAGCAAGCCTTCCACATCAGCCACAGCAGACGACGAACCTCGACCTTCGACATCAAGGCGGGCAGTCATAGGAGAAGATGAGCTGCCTGCCCTAATCGATGATGAGATGACACCCCAGTGTCCCACCATCCCAACCCCCAGGCCACGGACAGATACCGATTCACAGAAAATGCAACAGTAGCCGGGACGCACACAGCACATCTTTAAGAAAAAAGCCAAAATAAACATGCTAATTAATTAGGTGCCGCCTAGCACATAATTGTCCGCCCAGATCAGTGCCGATGCAATCGGCAATCGCCTCTGATCTGCGCCGACATTTACGTGCCAGGCAGCGCCTAATTAATTAGCATGTTTATTTCAGCTTTTATCTTAAAGATGTGCTGTGTGCCTCCCAGCTATCCCTGCGTGCTTCGCGGCAATGTATCAGTCGGCGGCCCGGAGGGTGGGGGCCACTGCACCACCCCAGCCTGCGAAGACTCAGTCTAACACACCATCATCAGTGTGCTCGATGTCTTCCCAATTCCAGTAAGTGATACTACGCTGTACATACATTATTTCTACTTCATATAGGCTGTGTATTTTTACGTGTTATTTGGTAGATTTGGTAGCTTCATAGTTTAAAGGTTACTGGAGAGTGCGTTTATGCCAACAGCGCTTGCATGAGATTTTCTGCCGAGAGCGCTTGCGTGAGATTTTCGCTACGGAGATCTGTGCAGGCAAACGTTGTAGAGAAGTATTTCTACTTTATATAAGCTGCGTATTTATCATACCATTCCTGCTTTTACTATATGTTACTGTTATTTTAGGTTTTATGTGTTATTTGCCATGATTTGGTAGGTTATTTTGGGGTCTGTGAATGCTCACAAAATTTTCCCATATAAATAAATGGTAATTGCTTCTTCGCTTTACGACATTTCGGCTTACGAACCGTTTCATAGAAACGCTCTACCTTCGGATGGCGGGGGAAACCTGTGATTTGTTTTCATCAAAATTATTTACATTGTTTCTTTCTTAATGTCTATATTTGTATCATCCTCCTGTGATGCTGCACTCAAAGTTTAGATACATCTTCTACTTCTAGACATCAATGATTTTGATCTCTTATAATTCTTATTCTTTCAACTGTTTTTCACTTTGCTTATTTTTTAAAGTATATTTTCTTTGACTTTACCTGTCAATATACACTCAGTGGCTACTTCATGAGGTACTCTCATCACCTGTTTGACAATGTAAATATCTAAATGCCATACACAGAAGCATGAAGACATGGTCAAAGGGTTCAGTTGTTGTTCAGACCAAACATCAGAATGGGAAACAAATGTGATCTAAGTATCTTTGACCATGGAATTATTATTGGTGCAAGACGGGATGGTTTAAGAATCTCAGAAACTGCTGATCTGCTGGGATTTTCATGCACAACAGTCTCAAGAGAATGGTGCGAAAAACAAAAAAAAATCTAGTGAGCAGCAGTTCTGTGGGTGAAAATGCCGTGAGAGAGGTCAGAAGATAATGACCAGACTGGTTTAAGCTGACAGGAAGACAAAAGTAACTCAAATAACTAACTACACATTACAAAAATGGTGTGCAGAAGAGAATCTATGAATGTACAACACGCTGAACCTCAAAATGGATGGGCCGCAGCAGCAGAAGATCACAAACATACATTCAGTGGCCAAGTTATTAAGTATAGGAGGTACCTAATAAAGTGGCCACTGAGTGTATGTTCATCCATCCAAAGGACTTTATTATTTCTAATTAGTACGGGATACAGTATCTCCAGTATTTTCTATTTTTATCATATTATCAAACTGAATCAACAAAATGTGCTGCAATAAAGTTGGGACTAAGTCATAATTTAACTTTATCTATCGCAGGTTAATCACAAACTCAATCTTCACAATAACTCTTGAGTATATGCTAATCACAAACTCAATCTTCACAATGACTTTGAGTATACAGTGAAAATAAATCTAATGAATAAATGCTGACATTTTTCTCTCATTCCTGGATTTTAGATTTTAGTATCAGATTCAATAAATGGCTTCATCACTGCAGATCCTAGTCACAATGATAAATAGATATGATGCAAGAAGATTTGATGTGACATTCATCAATTTGATACATAAATCTGTTCAATAAATACATTCCCTGGATGACTATTTTAAAATTTGGGCACCCTTCCAAAACTTTGAACTTGAATTCACAGTCAAAGGGCAGTTCTCATAAGCAGACCACATCTCCAGTGAGATGAAGCATGTCCGTACTCTTGATCTGAATGGAATAGTGTGTCACATAACTATTAGTTACCATTTTAGCACGAGATTAAAGACCATATGACCTGCTCACTGAATTTTCATCTCTATTTTCAGAAATGGTATATCACTGTGTCAGACAAATATATTCAGGCTAAAACCACAGTAAAATCATTTAAAAATAACTACCCAAAGTCATAAATGTATAATAAGGAAGTAAATAGAAACATAGAAATCTACAGCACATTACAGGCCGTTAGGCCCACAATGTTGTGCTGACCATTTAACCTACTCTAGAAACTGCCTAGAATTACCTTACCGCCTAGCCCTCTATTTTTCTAAGCTCCATGTACCTATCTAAGAGTCTCTTAAAAGACCCTATTATACTCACCTCTACCACTGTCACTGTCATTCCACGCACCCCCCACTCTCTGTGTGAAAAACTTACCTCTGACATCCCCCTTGTACCCACTTCCAAGCACCTTAAAACTCTGCCCCATCATGTTAGCTATTTCAGCCTTGGGGAAAAAAATCCTCTGGCTATCCACACAATCAATGCCTCTCATCATCTTATACACCTCTTTCAGGTCACCTCTCATTCTTCGTTGCTCCATGGAGAAAAGACCAAGTTCACTCAACATATTCTCATAAGGCATGCTCTCCAATCCAGACAACATCCTTGTAAATCTCCTCTGCACTCTTTCAATTGTATCCACATCATTCCTGTAGTGAGGTGGCCAGAACTGAACATAGCACTCCAAGTGGCGTCTAACTCAGGCCTTATATAGCTGTAACGTTACCTCACGACTCTTGAACTCAATCCCATGATTGATGAAGGCCAACACAAGATATGCCTTCTTAGCAACACTGTCAACCTTTCCAGCAGCCTTGCGTGTCCTATGGACACAGACTCCAAGGTTTTGCTGATCTTCCAGACTGCAAAGAGTCTTACCATTAATACTATATTCTGTCTTCAAATTTAACCAACCAAAATGAACCACTTCACACTTATTTGGGTTGAACTCCATCTGCCAATTCTCAGCCCAGGTCTGCATCCTATCAGTGTCACACTGTAACCTCTGACAACCCTCCAGACTATCCACAACACCCCCAACTTTTGTGTCATCAGCAAACTTACTAATCCACCCTTCTAGTTCCTCATCTGGGTCATTGATAAAACTCATAAAGAGGAGGGGTCCCAGAACAGATCTGTGCAGAACACCACTGATCTCTGCACAGGGGAGAAGGTGGCAGCCAAAGGGCCTGTATTGTGCTGTAGGTTTTCTATGTTTCTAATATCTGCCCAAAGCACTAGTGTTCTTTCCTGGAGTGCAGGCAAAGGTAATCAGGGAGTATCGTCATCTCTGCACTTCAGTCTAGACTTGGCAAGACTGCAATGAAAGAAAGAGAGTTAAACATAACTAGAAAGAAACCATAATTATTGGAATGTGGATTCTCACTTGTGTCATTGTATCTTTTTCCAGCTGCTCGCCTTACAATGGTGTCCTGACCCTGTGGCAGAATCCATGGTTGTGACATGGCCACTCTCCCTAGGTGCATCTCCCGAGATGTAAGAGACCTATGCCCACTGGAGGTCCCAAATGGGAGATTTGCCCAGGATGTCATGAGCCGGAACCGAAGAACGTTCCTCAGGGCCGCACCCTTCCCAATCCACAAGATACTGGACCCTGCCCTGCACTCAGTGAGATGCCAGCAGGACCACACAGAATAGATCGAGGACCCATCTACCAAGCGGGAAGAAAGGGGAGGTGATGTGACTTGACAAGGTGGGGGGGGGGTGTGGGATAACATCACTGGCTTGAGCTGGGAAACATGAAACACCAGGTGAGTCTTCATTGATGATTGTAGGCCTTTTCCACTATGAATAGTCCTACGTAGCATGGGGCCAACTTGCAGCTTTCAACGTTCAAAGGAAGATCTCAAGCCACTAGCCAGACTTTTTCCCCTGGCCTGAGACGCCCCACCTGTTGCCAGAGCTGACCAACCTACAGGACACCCTATTTCCAGGTGCGTAGCAGAGAAGCCCAGTACCGTTTCCACATGTGCTTGTAGCACTGGACGAACTATTCAGCTGCAGGAACACCCACGTCAATATCTTGGTCGGGGAAGAGTGGTGGCTAGAATCCCTCCTGGCATTCAAAGGGGGACATGCCAGTGGAGGATGATTGGAGACATTGTGGGTGATCTCTGCCCAAACTAGTTGGGAGCTCGAGATTGTAGGATTAGAAGAGACAAGGCAGCACAGGTTGTCTCCAGCTCCTGATTCACTCTCTCAGTCTGGCTGCTGGGCTGGGGGTGGATACCTGATGAGAGGCTGGCTGTGGTTCCCAAAAGAGAATAGAAAGCCTTCCAGAAATGGGATGTGAACTGTGGCCCTCGTTCAGACACTATGTCCTGAGGGAAGCTATGCAGCCTGAACATGTGCTGGGCACGAGGGTATCAGTCTCACGAGGTGACGGGAGAAATGAAGTGGGGTGCTATAGACAACCACCAGAATGCTAGTGTTCCCATCTGACGGAGGCAGATTAGGGGTGAAATTCACCGCAAGGTGCGACCAGGGGTAGTGGGACAGAAGCAGTGGCGATGCAGACCAGTAAGGTGCTGACTTCTTGTTCAGGACACTAGTGGGGCAGGCAGAGATGAAGTTGTGGACATTTTTCGGACATAGACACTCACCAAAATTGTCTTTTTGTAAATTCCAGAGTCCGTTGAATCCCCGTGTGGCCAACCAGATGAGAGGAGTAACCCCTGTGGTAGGGACAAACAGCCAGTGGGGAGGTGCTCCACCTGGGCCTGGATCTGACTGTTATGCAGCCTTCACCTCTGTTTCTCTTCCCCAAATCACTGGAGCAACAGCGCATGTGTGGGGAAGGATGGGCTGTGGATTGGCGTTGTCCTCAGAGATGTCAAACTGGCAGGAGAGATCATCAGCCTTAGTATTCTTGCTGCTAGGACAGTAGGTGAAGGTGAAGTGAAACCTGGTGAAGAAGAGAGCCCAACAAGCTTAATGGAAATTGAGTCTCTTGGCATGACAAATGTAGGAGAGGTTTTGGTGATCTGTCCATACCAGAAAGGGGTGCCCTGCTCCCTCCAGCCAGCCTTGCAATGCCTTCAGTGCCTCCTTGACAGTTCAAAGTTCTCGGTTCTCAATATCATTGTTGCACTCTGCAGGAGTCAAACGACAGGAGAGAACAGCACTGCAGCAGAGCCTACTGTTGACTGAAGGTCACTGGGAGAGTACAGATTGAATACTGACATAAGCTCCATCAATCTCGATGATGAATGGACAGGATGTGTCTGGATGCTGCAGCACTGGGGCAGTGATGAAGCATCGCTTTAGCTCTGACAATGTTTGGTCTGCTTCACTGTCCATTGGAATCATGCTGAGGTCTTGGTGAGTGCATCTATGGGGCTCATGGCAGAACTGAAGTTTCCGATGAAGTGGTAATAAAAGTTTGCCAACTGCATGAAGCAACACACCTGTTGGACCGTAGATGGGTTGGACCACACAGTATCTGCCTGTACTTCACAGGGGTTCATTTGAACACTGAAGGAGTGAGGATGTAGCCCAAAAGTGACACCTGCTTTTTGTGGAATTCACACTTCTCTGGCTTGGTCCCAGCCTCACCAGTGCCTTATAAAGCCTCAGCATCACATCCTTGCTCTTGTATTCTAGACCTCTTGAAATGAATGCGAACATGGCATTTGCCTTCCTCACCACCGACTCAACCTGCATGTTAACCTTCAGGGTGTTCTGCACAAGAACTCCCAAGTCCCTCTGCATCTCAGATTCCTGAATTTTCTCCTCATTTAGAAAATAGTCTGCATGTTTATTCTTACTACCAAAGTGCATGACCATGCATTTTCCAACATTGCATTTCATTTGCCACTTTCTTGCCCGTTCTCCTAATCTGTTTAAGTCCTTCTGTATCCTACCTATTTCCTCAACACCACCTGCCCCTCCACCAGTCTTCATATCATCTGCAAACTTGTCAACAAAGCCGTCTATTCCATCATCTAAATCATTTATATACAGCATAAAAAGAAGTGGTCCCAACACCGACCCCTGCGGAACACCACTAGTCGCTGGCTGCCAACCAGAAAAGGATCCTTTTATTCCCACTCGCTGCCTCCTACCAATCAGCCAATGCTCTAACCATGTTATTCACCTTCCTGTAATACCATTGGCTCTTAAGTGGGTAAGCAGCCTTGTGTGTGGCACCTTGTCAAAGGCCTTCTGAAAGTCCAAATATACAACATCTACTGCATCCCCTTTATCTATCCTACTTGTAATCTCCTCAAAGAATTCCAACAGGTTCGTCAGGCAGGATTTTCTGTGAAGCAAACCATGCTGACTTTGTCCTATCTTATCCTGTGTCACCAAGTACTTCATCACTTCATCCTTAACAATTGACTCTAACATCTTCCCACCCACTGAGGTCAGGCTAACTGGTAAACAATTTCCTTTCTGCTGCCTTCCTCCTTTCTTAAAGAATGGAGTAATGTTTACAATTTTCCAGTCCTCTGGCACCATGCCAGAGTCCAATGATTTTTGAAAGATCATTTCTAATGGCACCACAATCTATAACGCTACCTCTCTCAGAACCCTACGGTGCAGTTCATCTGGTATGAGTGACTTATGTACCTTTAGGTCTTTCAGCTTTTTGAGCACCTTCTCTCTTGTAACAGTAACTGAACCCCTTCTCTTCCTTCACACACTACAACATCAGGCATATTGCTAGTGTCTTCCACAGTGAAGACTGATGCAAAATACTCATTTAGTTCAGCAGCCATCTCCTTGTCCCCCTGTTATTATTTCTGCTGCCTCATTTTCTAGCGGTCCTATATCCACTCTCATTTCTCTTTATTTTTAACATACTTGGAAAAAATTTTACTATCCACTCTGATATTATTTGCTAGCTTGCTTTCATACTTCATCTTTTCCTTTCTAATGATTTTTTTAGTTGCTCTCTGTAGGTTTCTAAAAACTTCCCAATCCTCTATCTTCCCACTAGTTTTTGCTTTGTTGTATGCCCTTTCTTTTGCTTTTACAGTAGCTTTGACTTTCCTTGTTTCCATGGTTGTACTATTTTACCATTTGAGTATTTCTTCATTTTTGGAATACACATGTCCTGCACCTTCCTCATTTTTCCCAGAAAGGCACGCCATTGCTACTCTGCTGACATCCCTGCCAACAGCTCCTTCCAATTTATTTTGACTAAATTCTCTGTCATACCACTATAATTTCCCTTACTGCATTGAAATACTGCTATATCAGATTTTACTTTCTCCCTATCGAATTCCAAGTTGGACACAATCATATTGTGATCACTGGTTTCTAAGGGTTCTTTTACCTTATGCATCCCTAATGTTTTGATACTCAGCCTATTGGTTGCAGCTAAATCCAATCACCTGCCTGCCTTTCCTGACAGTCTGACTGCACGCTATCTTTACTTTTTCACAATCTGTCCCATCCTGAGTCACTTCACTTTGGTTCTCACACCCCTGCCATTAGTTTAAACCCTCCCCAACAGCTCTAGCAAACCTGCCCACGAGAATATTGGACCCCTTGGGTTCAGGTGCAACCCATCACCTTTGGACAGGTCATACCTCCCCCAGAAGAGATCCCAATTATCCTAGGACCTAAAGCTCTGCCCCCTGCCCCAGCTTCTCAGCGACGCATTTATCTGCCAAATCATTCTGTTTCTACCCTCACTGGTGAGTGGCACAGGCAGCAATCCAGAAATTACTACCTAGGAGGTTCTGCTGCTCAGCTTTCTACCTAGCTCTCTAAATTCACTTTTCAGGACCTCATTACTTTTCCTTCCTATGTCATTGGTACCAATATGTATCAAGACATCTGGCTGCTCCTACTTCCTCTCCAAAATATTGTGGAAGCGATCTGAAACGTCCCTGACTCTGGGACCTGGGAGGTAACATACCATCCAGTATACTTGTTTTTGAGGAGAATGGCCACAGGTGTGCTCTGCTCTAACTGGCTGTTTCTATTTCTCCTGACAGTCACCCAGCTACTTGCCTCCTGCAACTTCGGGTGACTAACTTCCCTGTAACTTTGATCAATTATTTCCTCACTCTCCCATACAAGCCAAAGGTCCTTCCAGGTGAGGCGACACTTCACCTGTGAGTCGGCTGGGGTGATATACTGCGTCCAGTGCTCCCAATGTGGCCTTCTATATATTGACGAGACCCGACGCAGACTTGGAGATCATTTTGCTGAACACCTACGCTCTGTCTGCCAGAGAAAGCAGGATCTCCCAGTGGCCGCACATTTTAATTTCACATCCCATTCCCATTCTGATATGTCTATCCACGGCCTCCTCTACTGTAAAGATGAAGCCACACTCAGGTTGGAGGAACAACACCTTATATTCCGTCTGGGTAGCCTCCAACCTGATGGCATGAATACTGACTTCTCTAACTTCCGCTAATGCCTCACCTCTCCCTCGTACCCCATCCGTTATTTATTTATACACACACATTCTTTCTCTCTCTCTCTCCTTTTTCTCCCTCTGTCCCTCTGACTATACCCCTTGCCCATCCTCTGGGTTTTTCCCCCCTCCCGCTTTTTCTTCTCCCTGGGCCTCCTGTCCCATGATCCTCTCGTATTCCCTTTGCCAATCACCCGTCCAGCTCTTGGCTCCATCCCTCCCCCTCCTGTCTTCTCCTATTATTTTGGATCTCCCCCTCCCCCTCCCACTTTCAAATCTTTTACTAGCTCTTCCTTCCGTTAGTCCTGAGGAAGTGTCTCAGCCCGAAACGTCGACTGTACCTCTTCCTAGAGATGCTGCCTGGCCTGCTGCGTTCACCAGCAACTTTGATGTGTGTTGCGTAAGCCAAAGGTCATCCAGTTGCTGATCCAGATCCCTAACACAGTGTTCAAGGAGCTGCAGCCAGATGTAGTTCACACAGATGTAGTTCCCCAGGAGACTCTGGGTCTCCCAGTTCTCCAACATACGGCATGAAGAGCACACCACAGCCATTTAAATGGTACAGAAAAAGAGGGAGCAAAAAAAAACAAAAAGGAAACCTTAACGGACGCTTTACAAAGAGCCAACGCCTCCTCCGAGCCGAAGCTTGGTTTGAGCCAAAGCCTGTCACTTCTACTCTCGCCACTGGCCTACTCCCGATAATGGCCGCCACAACAGTGGCCACTCCGCTGATCCCTTTTGAGCGAGTAGAGAGGTACAGAACAACTTGGACAGATTAGGAGAATGTGAAAAGAAGTGGCAAATGGAATACAGTGTGGGGAATTGTATGGTCAAGCACTTTCTAAACTGAGCGAAAATACAAAAACTGTGGTGCAAAGGGACTTGGAGTGCTTATGGAAGATTCCCTAGAGGTTAATTTGCAGGTTGAGTCTGTGGTGAGGAAGGCAATTGCGATGTTAACATTCATTTCAGGAGCACTAGACTATAAAAGCAAAGATGAAATGGTGAGATTTGACAAAGCACTGGTGGGGCATCACTTGGAGTATTGTGAGCAGTTTTGGGCCCCTGATTTTCAAAAGGATGTGCTGAAACTGGAGAGGTTCAAAGGAGGTTTACAACTATGATTGCAGGTTTGAACAGCTTGTCTTATGAAGAGCGTTTGATGGCTCTGGGCCTGTATTCACTAGAATTCAGAAGAATGAAGGGTGACTTCGTTGAAATCTATCAAATGGTGAAAGGCCTTGGTAGAGTGTATGTGGAGAGGATATTTCCTATGGTGGGAGAGTCTAAGGCCAATAGAGGGTCATCTTTTTAGAATGGAGATGAGGAGGAATTTCTTTAGCCAGAGAGTGGTGAATCGGTGGAATTCGTTGCCACAGGCAGCTGTGGAGGCCAAGTCTGTATATTTAAGGCAGGGTTTGATAGCTTCTTGATTGGTCAGGGCATGAAGGGATATGGGGAGAAGGCAGGAGATTGGGGCTGAGAGGGAAAATGGATCAGCCATGATGAAATGGCAGAGCAGACTCAATGGGCCAAATTGCTTAATTCTTCTCCTATGTCTTATGGGCTTAATGGAGAACAGCTGATGAGGCCGGAGAATTGGAAGGAAACTTATTTCAATTTATGACTCAAGTTTTGTTCCAAATTTCAACCAATAGGATTTTCATAAACCCTGGGAGGAGAGGACTCCCAAATAGGAAGAAAAAGTATGTGTCTTTTCCAGACTACATTTAAGCCAGGCAAAACAAGAGAGCTTAAATGAACATGCTTACCTTCTCTACAATCAGACCTAACTCCATGATCTAAGAAATATCCCAAACTCAAACTCCCTTACTCCGGTCACATTATTCTGCAATTAGTACTCTCTATCCTCAAACAAACTGCACTGTGCAGTCACATGCCCACAGTCAGTCACCTCCAAGACTGGGCAAGTTATTGAGATGAGATATCCAACCACGTGGTCAAATGCCTAACTATTTGAAACTTCCTGTCTTGGATCCGTTAGCCTCTGTGGTCACTGGGGACACTGGGATATTTCCAGGGGATTTAGTCTCTATGTTATTTGATTTCCTCTTGACTGAACCCATCAAAATTCCCATCAGCCCTCCTGAGGTTACAGAAAACTCTTCTCCCAGACTCTGTCCATTCTTCCACAAACACCCTTAATATCCTTACAACTCCCCGAAAATATGATCTTTACCCACAAAGGCAGGAAATCCCTCCCAAGTTGCAGCTTTCTCTGGACAGTTCCACAGATGAGAAGGATCCAAACAAATAGCTTGTTTTCTCCAGGGTATCTCTATAAATAAAATCTCAACATTGCTCAGGGAAACTTATTTCCAGGATGGCTACCTTCACATTGACACTGCCTCACAGAAATCCCTGGAGTTAGAGTGGCACTATATTGTAATATTTCTCTCCCAAACCAAAACATTAAAAAAACACAAAATAAAATCAGTTTCTTAGAGCAGTGGTCCCCAACCTCCGGGCCGTGGACCAATCCCGGGCTGCAAAGCCCGCAGGGGTACAGTGGTAGCCGGAGTGCACACAGCACATCTTTAAGAAAAAAGCCGAAATAAACAAGCTAATTAATTAGGTGCCGCCGAGAAGCCAGTCTTCATTAGAGGAACTAAGGTGGAGAGGGTCAATAACTTTAAATTCTTCAGCATTAAGGATCGACATTTCTCTCTCTGAGAAGTGTCAGAGGATCTGTCCTGGGACCAGATAACTGTCATTACAAAGAAAGCACAGCAGCGCCTATACTTTATTCGAAGTTTGTGTAGACACAACATCTCACCTCAATCCTGACAGCCCTGTCTTTTCAGCCTGTTTGGTCTGGCGTTTAAATTGACCAAACAATGGAACAGCTAAAGGCTCCAGCGCCCTGGAAAGAGGAGTGAACATCGCGTGGAGCAAGTGAAATCAGCAATCGCCTCTGATCTGGACCAACATTTACGTGCCGGGTGGCACCTAATTAATTAGCTTGTTTATTTTGGCTTTTATCTTAAAGATGTGCTAGGTGCGCTCCGGCTACCACTGCACCCCTACATGCTTTGCGGCCAGTATCGGTCCGCGGCCCGGAGGTTGGAGACCACTGTGTTAGAGTATGCTAACGTAGAAACATAGAAATCTACAGCACATTACAGGTCCTTTGGCCCACAATGTTGTGCCAACCATGTAACCCATTCTAGAAACTGCTTAGAATTGCCCTACCGCATAGCCCTCTATTTTTCTAAGCTCCACGTACCTATCTAAGAGTCTCTTAAAAGAACCTCTTAAATTTTCCATTTTTTGGGGGAACACAAATGTACAAGTAGAATTTGGAGTTGTTCTTTGTACATGTGTATGTTGATATTACTTTGATAGTACCTAATATTATAAGAAAAGCTATTGGAAATAATCTGGAAAATGCTCAGGTGATTGACGATTGGGTTGAGTTGTTCTCTAACCTTGGCGAATGACTTGTAGAGGTTAATTAACAGCACACTGATGGTGTCTTCTCGTATGGTGACAATACATTTGCACGTAAATTGCCAAGAATGGAGAACAGCTCAACCCAACCAAGGAAAACTATATTCAAACATGTAATTGAACAACAACAGACAAATTATGCCATTCCTGTTCTGCAACAGGTTAATGAATTGTTTTTTTTTATATTGACATAGGCATAAAGGGTGGGATCATTATATAAACTGGCCACAGCATGAAGTAATTTGAAAGCAATCTTTCTAAAGAGCTTCTGGTTAAATAGGATAATACAGTACATTACAAAACGGTGAATTGTTTGAAATTAAGAACAAGTGGGAGGAAATTGGCTGAGATGACAACAAAGATTCTTGGCAGAAATTATTCATGCATAATAGAAGGTGAGCATTATTGCTCATAGAAAGTAATTGCATCTTGAAAACATTAAACAATAGAAAAATAATAAGTACAAGGACATGGAGGATGGTGAAACATAAAACAAGAGGAATTAGTAGAAAGAAGGGGTATTGAATAAAAGTAATTCTTAAAAACACTTAGACTGCAGGTTGTTCAGAAGATGTGCATTACCTACATTGATATTAAGAAACTACGTTTCCTATGTTTTGGCATTGCTACCAGTAAGTTTTTTTAAAGACATTGACATTAATGTGATTTCATAATGCCTTAGAATAAAGAAATCTAAGGGAAAAAGTAAGAAAGTGAAGATGAAACTATTAAACAGGCATTTAAGCGCAAGGCGTGTGTTGTAAAAATGGCCGGAACTGGACTGAATCTTACTTTTGGCAAGATATAAAAGCAGGAAATATGTTTGAGGCCATAACGAAAGTGATCATGAAGAAGTATGGGAATGAAGCAAAAGAGCTTAAAAGTATGTTTTTCTTTAAGTTGTAGACCATCTTGATTTAGCAATATATTTCAGCACCTCCATTATCATTCAGTTAAAATCCTGAGGAGTACTACCTCAGGAGACACAGACTGTGGTGCTCCAGGGAGAAAGCTCACCGTGAACTTCACTACATCAGTGACAGGCTGCATTAAATATTGGCCTTACTAATAACACCACATGAATAAGTTTCTTTTTTCATTTGTTAATCGTTATTCAACTGGTAGTTGGTTACATTCTGCTTTCCTGGCATGGACTCTCTCCTTCATCCATAGGAAGGATCCCATCCTATGGTTCCCATTCATCATTGTCGTGTTCAGTGCAATGTTTTGCCTCGTATATTTCATCTGGCTCAGGATGTTAGCCACCGTTGGAGAAGGAACCAGAAATTCCCATGTTGGGGTTGGGTGGCTTCACCATCTCCTTCTAACTGGCTTGTTTGGATTGTATGGAGGACATGCCCTCTGAGTAAGGCAGTCTGCAGTTTCTGGGTGTTGGTGTTTTGCCTTCAGGCATTTTGCTTGACTGACCAGAATTCTAGCAGGTTTCACATGAACAAACTAATGAATCCCGCCCTATACTTTACCGTCGAGAAGGAAGGCAGCTAGTTGTGCTTCATCAGTGCACGCAATATATCAAATCTTATAGATGAAATTCCCATACCTTGCAAGTTAACCAATATTTTATTTTTTATTTAACAATGCAGTGCAGAGTATGGCTTTCCATCCCAGCAACCCTTGTCAACCCTGGTCAACCCTGATTTAACCCTGACCTAATCAGGGAACAATTTCCAAAGACCAGTACATCTTTGGACTGTGGGAGGAAACCAGAGCACTGGGGGGTAACCCACACAATCTACCAGGAGATCGTACGGAGACGCCTTACAGATGACATCGGAATTGAACTGCAAACTCCGATGCTCTGAGCTGTAATAGCATTGTACTAACTGCTACGCTGCTGTGATGCCCAGTCATAATGTATGAACCTATGCCAGTGTTTCACGCAGATGGGGCTTGTCAGCCATGGCTGGGAGCTCATCTAGGAGAAGGGAAACTCTGATCTCAAACCTCCACTGTCTTGCAGTTATACCGACTCATGGGGAAGGCTTTGGGAGTAAACCCCAATGGAAATATCTGGGGCTGGAGTCCTTAAGGCAGTCCTATGTTGAGTTCAACACTGACTGGCAGCTCCTGCAATTCTGCTGGTGCCAAACTCTATCAGTCTCTGCTGTTCCTTTGGCTTCATCAGATGCATGGAGGAGGGGAGTTTGCTACATGGACAACAGCTTGCTCTCTATATTGTACTGCTCAGGCTTTGCGTACCTAGACAACTATGACACAACGTCCATGGTCGACCCTGAACAAAGGAGGCCTCAATTATGCCAGTGTTATGTAAATTTAAAGCAGAAACAAGAAATCATCACTTTACTCTAAAGGAGAAAATTTGGAACAATTTCTATTAGTTAATTGAAATAAAGAAGTTCAAGATATTGAAAACTAGTTGCACTGAAGCATTTGAGATGAATACTTATGTGTTCAATGATCATTTTTCTTCTTCAGCAGGAAGCTCACAAAAATGTTCCAGATGAAGGTGGGATATGATTGATTTAGATATTTTGATCTTCAACAGTACAAGGTAAAAGCTATGCTGGTGGTAATAACCAGCCTTGATTAATTAAGTATAATGACTCCAGAGGTTTACAGTTCATAAACAGAACTTATTTAGTGATTGGAAAGTATTGAATGTCCCAAAACTATTTCCAGAACGGTAAGCCTGGATGTGAGTGACATGGTGGAATGAAAGCATCAGTCTTCATAATGAAAAGGAATCAAGATTGCTCACAATTTGGTTTTCTTCAAGAGAAATCCAAGGAGCTTAAGGATCCAGAGTTCTGACATGATAGTTTCCAGTGAGAATCTATTAACATCTTAATGTCATACAAGCATATAAAGATTCAATGGTACATATTTCTGTTGTATCAAATGCCAAATCCAATGTCATCAAAGAAGTCATGACATTGGGATATTCTTCTGTTAAGAAAGTATTAACATACTTAGTGTGCTGAAAGAAATGTGAAAACATTACCTTCATATATTACGCAGAAGTAGAGTAATATATGGAGCTAATGTTTTCACATGATACTTGCAGCTGCAATAACTACACACACTGACCAAAAGGAAGTGTGTCAGTCCCATCAAGAAGGTTATTACGTGACAACCACGTATTTGTCCATGGAGTTGAGAGCACGGGAAAGATTCATCTCTGGAGTTGACTGTAAGGGAAAAGTGAAAGACAGAGAATGAACCACAGATTCATCCCTGGAATTGAGAGCAAAGGAAAGGTGAAAATCAGAGAATGAACCACAGATTCATCCCTGGAATTGAGTGAAAGGGAAAGGTGAAAATCAGAGGCTGGGAAATTGAGGTATGGAGAAGAGAGGGGGTAGAACTAGGAGGTGTGAGGAGGCAAACTAGGAAGTAGGGCTGAAGGTTTAATAGTGAATTTCTTCAGATGTGGAGCATCCACAATCGGACAAAAGGCCTTGGGTGCCATAATCAGCCCAAGGAATAATTCTGCAGGGCCAATATCGGCCATGGTATGTCTAGAGGTGAGTTGAGGCAGGAATCCCACCCCATGCTGCATGTAGCTGATATTTTAATTACAGTAAATTGAGTTGAAATTGCGACTGTGCCAGCAGTCTGATATTTTTCTGTACCTTTACAATCTGAGTCTGAGTCAGGAAAAGGTACCAGTTCTATGGAAGACTTCCTGCTTGGTTCCTGTAGCCAAGAAGGCGACTCCATCTGAACTTAATGACTACAGACCAATTGCCCTCACATCTCCTGTGATGAAGGTGCTGGAGAGGCTGGTCCTGACTTACCTTGGATCGCAGGTGAGATCTGGATTGGACCCTCTACAGTTTGCCTACCAACCTCATGTGGGAGTGGATGATGCCATCATCTACCATTGCAGAGAGCTCTGTCCCATCTGGATGATGCTGGTGGCATTGTGAGAATTACATTTTTTTGATTTCTGTAGTGCCTTCAATACAATCCAGCCACTTCCTCTGACCGAGGAGCTGCAAAAGATGGGCATAGACAAATCCACTATCTCCTGGAATACTGACTATGTGAGAGATAGACGCAAGTTTGTACGGCTGTCTCAGCCCAAATGTCGGCAGCCTATTCCCTACGTCAATGCTGTCTGACCTGCTGAGTTCCTCCAGCATTTTGTATGTGTTGCTTAAGATTTCCAGCATCTGCAGTGTAACTCCAATGAAAGCTTGTCTTCATTGCTTAAAGTTAGTCTGCAGCTTTTAAAGGGAGGTATGTTCTGTGGCATCTTGTTCTATTTATTCAACACTCTCTGTGTGGAAAAAACTTGCCTCATGGTGCATTTAGACTACCCTAGTTTCAGAAGGAGACTGTGATTATCCACCTTATCTACGCCCCTCATGATTTTATATACCAATAGACAATAGGTGCAGGAGTAGGCCATTCCGCCCTTCAATCCAGCACCACCGTTTACTGTGATCATGGCTGATCATCCACAATCAGTACCCTGTTCCTGCCTTCTCCCCATATCCCTTGACTCCCCTATCTTTAAGAGCTCTATCTAACTCTTTCTTGAAAGCATTCAGAGAATTGGCCTCCACTACCTTCTGAGGCAGAGCATTCCACAGATCCACAACACTCTGTGTGAAAAAGTTTTTCCTCAACTCCGTTCCAAATGGCCTACCCCTTATTCTTAAACTGTGGCCTCTGGTTCTGGACTCCCCCAACATCGGGAAAATGTTTCTTACCTCTAGCGTGTCCAATCCCTTAATAATTTTATATGTTTCAATCAGATCCCCTCTCATCCTTCTAAATTCCAGAGTATACAAGCCCAGTCGCTCCAATCTTTCAACATATAACAGTCCCGCCATCCCGGGAATTAACCTCGTGAACCTACGCTGCACTCCCTCAATAGAAAGAATGTCCTTCCTCAAATTTGGAGACCAAAACTGCACAGAATACTCCAGGTGTGGTCTCACGCGTACAACTGCAGGAGGACCTCTTTGTTCCTCTTCTCAACTCCCCTTGTTATGAAGGCCAAAATGCCATTAGCTTTCTTCACTGCCTGCTGTACCTGTGTGCTTACTTTCAGTGACTGATGAACAAGGACACCTGGATCTCGTTGTACTTCCCCCTTTTCCTAACTTGACACCATTCAGATAGTAATCTGCGTTCCTGTTCTTGCCACCAAAGTGGATAACCTCACATTTATCCACATTAAACTGCATCTGCCATGCATCTTCCCACTCACCCAACCTGTCCAAGTCACCCTGCATTCTCATAACATCCTCCTCACATTTCACACTGCCACCCAGCTTTGTGTCATCTGCAATATGCTAACGCTACTTTTAATCCCTTCATCTAAATCATTAATGTATACTGTAAATAGCTGCGGTCCCAGCACCGAGCCTTGCGGTACCCCACTAGTCACTGCCTGCCATTCTGAAAGGGACCCGTTAATCCCTACTCTTTGTTTCCTGTGTGCAAACAATTTTCTATCCATGTCAGTACCCTGCCCCCAATACCATGTGCTCTAATTTTGCCCACTAATCTCCTATGTGGGACCTTATAAAAGGCTTTCTGAAAGTCCAGGTACACTACATCCACTGGCTCTCCCTTGTCAATTTTCATAGTTACAGCCTCAAAAAATTCCAGAAGATTAGTCAAGCACGATTTCCCCTTCGTACATCCACGCTGACTCGGACCGATCCTGTTACTGCTATCCAGATGTGTCATAATTTCATCTTTTATAATTCACTCCAGCATCTTTCCCACCACCGATGTCAGGCTAACTGGTCTATAATTGCCTGTTTTCTCTCTCCCTCCTTTCTTAAAAAGTGGGATAACATTAGCTACCCTCCAATCCACAGGAACTGATCCTGAATCTATAGAACATTGGAAAATGATTACCAATGTGTCCACGATTTCTAGAGCCACCTCCTTAAATACCCTGGGATGCAGACCATCAGGCCCTGGGGATTTATCAGCCTTCAGTCCCATCAGTCTATCCAATACCATTTTCTGTCTAATGTGAATTTCCTTCAGTTCCTCCGTTATCTTAGGTCCTTTGGCCAATATTACATCTGGGAGATTGTTTGTGCCTTCCCTAGTGAAGACAGATCCAAAGTACCTGTTCAATTCGTCTGCCATTTCTTTGTTCCCCATAATAAATTCACCCATTTCTGTCTTCAAGGGCCTAACTTTGGTGTTAACTAATTTTTTCCTCTTCACATACCTAAAGAAGCTTTTACTATCCTCCTTTATATTCTTGGCTAGCTTACCTTCGTATCTCATCTTTTCTCCCCGTATTGCCTTTTTAGTTATCCTCTGTTGCTCTTTAAAAGTTTCCCAATCCTCTGGCTTCCTGCTCATCTTTGCTATGCTATACTTCTTCTCTTTTATTTTTATACTGTCCTTGACTTCCCTTGTCAGCCACGGTCGCCCCTTACTCCCCTTAGAATCTTTCTTCCTCTTTGGAAGAAACTGATCCTGCACCTTTTGTATTATTCCCAGAAATTCCTGCCATTGTTGTTCCACTGTCATCCCTGCTAGGGTATCTTTCCAGTCAACTTTGGCCAGCTCCTCCCTCATGGCTCCATAGTCCCCTTTGTTCAACTGTAATACTGACACTTCCGATTTTCCCTTCTCCTTCTCAAATTGTAGGTTAAAATTTATCATATTATGGTCACTATCTCCTAATGGCTCCTTTGCCTCAAGTTCCCTTATCAAATCTGGTTCATTACACAACACTAGATCCAGAATTGTCTTGTCCCTGGTAGGCTCCAGTACAAGCTGCTCTAATAATCCATCTCAGAGGCACTCCACAAACTCCCTCTCTTGGGGTCCATTACCAACCTGATTCTTCCAGTCTACCTGCATGTTGAAATCCCCCATAATAACCGTAGCATTACCTTTGCGACATGCCAATTTTAACTCTTGATTCAACTTGCACCCTATATCCAGGCTACTGTTTGGGGGCCTGTAGATAACTCCCATTAGGGTCTTTTTGCCCTTACAATTTCTCAGTTCTATCCATACTGACTCTACACCTCCTGATTCTATGTCACTCCTCGCAAGTGACTGAATTTCATTCCTCACCAACAGAGCCACCCCACTCCCTCTGGCCACCTGTCTGTCCTTTCGATAGGATGTATATCCCTGAATATTCATTTCCCAGCCCTGGTCCTCTTGCAGCCATGTCTCTGTTATTCCCACAACATCATACTTGCCAATTTCCAACTGAGCCTCCAGCTCATCCACTTTATTTCTTATACTTCGTGCATTCATATATAATACTTATAATCCATTACTCCCCTCACCTTTCACATCAATTCCTATTGCACTTGGCCATACTCTCCGATCCCTTCCTGAGCTTTCTGCCCCGTTAATTCTGTTGTCTTTCTTAACTTTTCTTTTTCTCTTTCCCTTTAACTCCATCCTTATATTTCCAGTTCGTATCCTCCCCCCCCCCACTACTTAGTTTAAACACACTTGTGTAGCAGTGGCAAATCTGCCTGCCAGAATGCTGGTCCCCCACCTGTAAAGGTGCAACCCATCCCTTTTGTACAATTCATCCTTGCCCCAAAACAGATCCTAGTGGTCTAAGAATCTAAATCCCTGCTCCCCGCACCAGCTCCTGAGCCACACATTCAGATCCCCTATCTCCCTGTTCCTGCCCTCTCCAGCACAAGGAACTGGAAGCAAACCGGAGATAACTACCCTGGAGGTCCTGCCTTTCAGCCTTCTTCCAAGTTCTCTGAAGTCACACTGCAGAATTTCTTTCCTCTTTTTTCCTGACATCATTTGTGCCGACATGCACCGCCACTTCCAGCTGTTCACTTTCACCCTTGAGGATGCCCTGCAATCGGTCTGTGACGCCCTGGATCCTGGCACCAGGGAGGCAACACACCATCCTTAAATCCTGCCTGTTGCTGCAGAAACCCCTTTCTGTACCTCTCACTATGGAGTCCCCTACTACCACGGCTCTGCCTGACGTCTGTCTCCTCGGCTTTGCTTCGGCGCCAACTTTCAGACTGGCAGTGTCTTCTGTCCCGACAGCTTCCAAGAGGGTGAACCTGTTTACAAGAGGTACGTCAGCCCTCAGTCTCCTATGATTCAGGAAAACAGACCCAGCCTTTCTAGTCTCTCCTTCTAACCAGTCCCAGCAGAAACCTTGTGAATTTTTTTTCACATTCTCTCTCATAATCATATTCTTCCTCAGGCATGATGATTAGAAACGCACATAATACACCAGGTGTGGTCTCAGCTGAGACATGACATCCCAATTTCTGTACCTGATGCTCTGACTGATGTAGGCAAGCCTGCCATACGTCTTCTCTAACACCCTGTCTAACAATGCTGGCTTTGTCAGGGGACTATGTAGTCGTCTCTCTCTGTCCTACATTTGTGAGGACATGTGTCATGTCAGCTAAACAAAAGAGATAGGTGGCCATTGACTTCAGCAATTGGGGGATATGTTGCACATGTTTCTGTCTATAACAATGGTGGTGATGTCAAGGGTTGAAAGCTTCAAACTCCTGGAAGAGAACATTACCAATAAGATACCCTAGTCTAGCCACATAGACACTAGAGCCAAGAAAGCTCACTGGCACCTCTATTTCCTCGGGAGACTAAAGAAATTTGACATGTCCCTTATGAATCTCACTAACTTTCTGCACCACAGAAAGCAGCGTGAATGGACCCATTGAGGCTTGGTCTGCCCATGACCACAAAAAACTGCAGAGTTGTGGGCACAGAAACCAGCCTCCCATCTATGGGCTCTGCCTACACTTTTCACTGTCTCAGTAAAGCAGACAGCACAGACATTCTCTGATCTCCTCCCTCCCACTGGGCAGAAGCCATGTACCATCAGGCTCGAGGACAGCTCCTATCCTACTGCTACAAGATTATTTAATGTTCATCTGGTATGATAAGATGGATCTTGACCTCACAATCTACCTCATTTTAGCGTTGCAACTTATTGTCTACCTGCACTGCACTTTCAAAGTAAATGTATTATTGAAGTACATGTATATCACCATATATAATTCTGACATTGATTCATTTCCTTGCAGGTGTACACAGTAAGTCCAAGAAAAACAATAAAATCAATGAAAAAACACACCCAGTAGAATTGGCAAACAACCAATCTGCAAAAGAGAGTAAGCTGTGCAAATACCAAAGAGAAAACAATACAATAATAATAAATAAATAAACAATAAATACCGAGAACATGAGATGAAGAACCTTGAAAGTAAGTCCATCGGTGGCGGGTATATTTCAGTGATGGGGCGAGTGAAATTATCTCCTCTGGTTCAGGAGCCTGATGGTTGAGGGGTTATAACTGTTCCTGAACCTGGTGGTGTGGATCTCCATCACTGTAACTTCCTCTTCATCATTATTTTATTGTTTATCCTTTTTCTACCTCAATGCACTATCTAATAAAATGGTCTGTATGGGTGGTATGCAAAACAAAGCTTTTCACGGCACCTTGGTACATTTGACAACAATAATCCAATTTACCAATTTAGCAGATGTGGGAAGGTAATGCAGAGGCAACAAAGGAAAGATTATGGAATCTTATAAGAAAAGAAGGTGAGTGGAACCAGATGAAGGAGAGCTTCATGAATCCCCTGCATCCCCATAATCTTAACAGTGATTGGTTGAGATAGATAGACAGATATAATGTTATAGACACACACACACACACATTTGAAGTCTATGTATGTGTGTGAGAGAGAGCGAGAGAGATTGCATATGTATTCATGTATTCGTCCCTTTCAAGTCAGTACCTATTAGGTGAGTCTGTGTGGATAGGTCTCTATCAGCTTTGCACAACAGGACACTGCAATTTTTCCCTGTTCTTCTTTACAAAACTGCTCAAGCTCTGTCAGATTGCATGGTGATCATGAGTGACCAGCCCTTTTCAAGTCCAGTCACAAATCCTCAATTGAATTGAGGACTGGACTCTCACTTGGCCACTCCTGGACATTAACTTTGTTGTTTTTAAGCCATTCCTATGTAGCTTTGGCTTTATGCCTGGGGCCATTGTCTTGCTGGAAAACAAATCTTCTCCCAAGTCGCAGTTCTTCTGGAGACTGCATCAGGTTTTCCTCCAGGATTTCCCAGTACTTTGCTACTTTTATTTTACCCTCTACCTTCACAAGCCTTCCAGGGCCTGCTGCAGTGAAGCATCCCTAAGCAAGATGCAGACATCACCATGCTTCAGAGTAAGTATTTTTGATGGTGTTTGGTCTGATGGGCAAAAAGCCCAAATTGGTTTCATCAGACCTTGGAACCTTCTTCCAGCTGACTTCAGAGTCTCCCACATGCCTTCTGGCAAACTGTAGCTGAGATTTCATGGAGTTTTTTTCAGCAGAGGCTTTCCCTTTGCCACTCTCTCATAAAGCTGCGGCTGGTGAAGCACCTGGGCAACAGTTGTTGTATGTGCAGTCTCTCCCATCTCAGCCACTGAAGCTTGTCACTCCCCCAGAGTGCCTCCCTCCCTAGTCCCCTTCTTGCACGGTCACTCAGTTTTTGAGAATGACCTGCTCTAGGCAGATTTACAGCTGTGCCATATTCTTTACAGTTCTTGATGATTGACTTAACTGTACTCCAAGGGGTATTCAGTGACTTGGAAATTTTCTTGTATCCATCTCCTGACTTGTGATTTTCAATAACCTTTTTGCGGAGTTGCTTGGAGTGTTCTTTTGTCTTCATGCTGTAGTTTTTGCCAGGATACTGACTCACCAGCAGTTGGACCTTCCAGATACCGATGTATTTTTACTACAATCAATTGACGCACATTGACTGTACATTAGTCATCTCCACTTAATTATATGACTTCTAAATCCAATTGACTGCACCAATGACATCAAAGTTGCTGGTGAACGCAGCAGGCCAAGCAGCATCTATAGGAAGAGGCGCAGTCGACGTTTCAGGCCGAGACCCTTCGTCAGGACTAACTTTTTCTCTCTCTCTCCTTTTTCTCCCTCTGTCCTTCTCACTATACCCTTTGCCCATCCTCTGGGCTTCCCCCCCTCCCCCTTTCTTTCTCCCTGGATGGGGTACAAGGGGGAGGTGGGGCATTAGCGGAAGTTAGAAGAAGACTTCTCTAACTTCCGCTAATGCCCCACCTCCCCCTCGTACCCTGGTACCCCATCTGTTATTTATTTTTATATATATACATACACACACACACACACACACACATGCATACATACATATATACATTCTTTCTCTCTCTCTCCTTTTTCTCCCTCTGTCCCTCTGACTATACCCCTTGCCCATCCTCTGGGTTTCTCCCCCTCCCCCTTTTCCTTCTCCCTGGGCCTCCTGTCCCATGATCCTCTCGTATCCCTTTTGCCAAACAACTGTCTGGTTCTTGGCTCCATCCCTCCCCCTCCTGTCTTCTCCTACCATTTCGGATCTCCCCCTCCCCCTCCCACTTTCTAATCTCTTACTAACTCCTCTTTCAGTTAGTCCTGACGAAGGGTCTCGGCCCGAAACGTCGACTGCACCTCTTCCTATAGATGCTGCTTGGCCTGCTGCGTTCACCAGCAACTTTGATGTGTGTTGTTTGAATTTCCAGCATCTGCAGAATTCCTGTTGACTGCACCAATGATGATTTGGTGTGTCATATTAAAGGGATTGAATACTTATGTAATCAATTATTTTGTGTTTTGCATTTTGTGATCACTTTGTAGAGATCTGTTTTCACTGACAGGAAAGAGTCTTTTTTTCTGTTTATCAGTGTAAAAAAAGCCAAATTAAATCCACTGTGATTCAAAATTGTAAAACAATAAAACATGAAAACTTCCAAGGGTGAGGGATGAATACTTTTTATAGGCAGTGTATGTTCCTTTGTTCAGATAATTAACATTTGCACTTTCTTTAGACTGCTGTTATTCTAAGTTCAAAGTTCAAAGTACATTTATTATCGAAGTATGTATACCCTGAGATTTGTCTTCTTGCAGGCAGCTGCAAAACAAAGTAACACAATCGAATCCGCAAAAAACTCACGACAAAGGCTCTCAAACACCCAATGTGTGGCAAAAAGAACAAAATATGTAAACAATAAAAAAGTAAACAAATAACAGACAAAACATTAACTGTAGAGTCCCTGAAAGTGAGTCCACAGCCAAGGAGCCAGTTCAGCATAGCAGCCAGTCCAGGAGCCCGATGGCTGCAGGCCACAGCTGCAGAGTCAGTTGAGTGCTTAGGTCAGTAAAGCCTTACAGAGCAGTGTCCTTTGCCCTCAGCCATGACACCTTGATCTTTTCCATCTGGCTCGGCACTTAAATCACCTAAGTATTGGTTCATTTTCTGCTCTTGGACCTGCATCAATCTGGACTGAAGTTCCAGTCCAGCCCCATGTTCACTTCTGCAGTGACCATTGTGGCTGCACTTGCATTCTCGAGAGTCTAGTTTGCTGAATCCTTCTGGAAACCGCAAAAATGCCAGGTCATACAGACGGTTCGGAAGCACAGCCCCCAAAGGGAAATTACAGGCTGTGGATTGCAGTGATCATAGTCCAGAAAAAGTATATTTAATAGAATAATTAGTAGTTTTGTCTCGCAAACAATAGGAATTCTGCAGATGCTGGAAATTCAAGCAACACACATAAAAGTTGCTGGTGAACACAGCAGGCCAGGCAGCATCTCTAGGAAGAGGTGCAGTTGACGTTTCAGGCCGAGACCCTTCGTCAGGACTAGTTTTGTCTGCTGCCTGCCAAATGCTGCTGTGTCTCACCAACACTATCTTGGCATCACCAATGAGAAATATACTCTATAATGCTGTTATTGACCTCTGTTTACCAGAGCTCTGTTTAAGCTCTATTTAGCTCTGTTTACCACACTCTGCAATCGCAGACACCCTGTGGCAATATTACCATCACTTCTTATCTGAACGGTGTGAATCTGCACCCATTACTGTTTAATATTACAGTAATTCTTGCACTGCCATTTTATCAGTATAAACTTGGAAGTCTTGTAATCTTTGGCTTGTAAGTCTTGTACATATTATTTTTAAGGTAAATTATTTTTTTGTTCTTTCTTCTCTTCTAATATTTGTATATCTGTGCACTTGTAATACTACAGTGACACAGTAATTTCCTTTGGAATCATTAAAGTATTTATCTATCTATCATTCCTATTGTCATTTCAGCACTTACGTTTTCCATCCAACTCAGACCTTTCCTTTTGTTGTCTACCTGTTCCCTTCTTTCTCTGTACCAGCCTGAAATGTTAACTATTATTTCTTTTTTCTTGCATGCTGCCTGGGCTATCTGGTTTCTGTGGTATTTTTTCATTTTTATCATAAATTACAGAGCTCTTCCAAAGAAGTCCAGGTAGTGGCAGTGTTGTTTCAGTGGACAATAGTCCTTTGTAACTGATTTCTGCCTGCATGACTTTCATTACCCGCAAGTTATCCACTGAATCATCAGCCATTTTGTTTATGGATAAACACTTGTTGATATGTAGTCATCCTTCATTTTGCTATGGTAATACTACTGTAACTGTTGTAGAGTGAAAGCATTGTGATTCCTTCCTTAGGCAGTGAATTGTGAAGATCAATTTTTTATGCTATGTTCAGTACTAGTTCAATACTGATGGAATGAAATACCTTTTAGATCTAATATGCTGATTGTAGATGCGAGATGTTGCAGAGAATTGTGCAGAAATTTAATACTCTGTACCAAAAATAAACAGCACTCCCAAAAAGGCGACATGCTCCCTCTGTTATTGATTTCTAGCTAGAGAGAAAAAATGTAGTTAATTCCTTTAGAATAGAGGATCTCAGAAATCTCCCCGAAGTATTAGGAGATGGGAAATGGGAAACCCATAAAATGTTACAAATATCTTCAGACACCCATATGGAAATAGCAAAAAGTAATTGTCATGGTCACCTTGACAGTGAATTGTATGCTATCCTTGCCTTGCTGTAAGATTATAATGTATCTGCAGAAATTGGCTTACTTTAGTGAGGAAAACTAAAAACAAAATACTGCCGATGCTGGTAAACTGAAGTAAAACCGGAAAATGCCAGAGGTGGTCAGCAGTCTGGAATCATCTGATGGCAGAGAAAAAAAAATGTTTTTGCTTATTTTGATTATCTTGTGGAAGTTAGAAATGATGACAGATTTAAATCACAGAGAAGTAAGGGGGGAGCAGAAAGAACAAAGAGGGAAGGTCTGATAAAATGGAGATCAGGGAAATTTGAATGGCAGATGGTGGTGGTGGTGCTAGCTGGAAAAGGATTATAAAAAATAGATATGTTTTAGTGAGAAGGCTTTATGGAACATAAACTTAACATGTTAAGGCTGAGGCAAATGCGGCTAGCTTGGAAAATCATTTTTGCCATGATTGAGATGGACTGAAAACTCTGTTTCACTGCTATTCAACTCCATAAATCTATACTCAGTGGCCACACCTATACACCTGTTTGTTAATGCAAGTATCTAATCAGCCAATCATGTGTAGCAATTCAATGCGTAAAAGCATGCAGGCATGGTCAAATGGTTCAGTTGTTGTTCAGACCAAATCAGAAAAGGGAGGAAATGTGATCTAAGTGACTTTGATCGTGGAATTATTGTTGGTGACAGATGGGGTGGTATGAGTATCTCAGAAACTGCTAATCTCCTGGGATTTTCACACACAACAGTCTCTAGAGTTTACAGAGAATGGTGCAAAATAAAACCCAAAAAGAATCCAGTGAGTGGCAGATCTGTGGGTGAAAACGCCTTGTTAATGAGAGAGATTGGAGTAGAATGGCCAGACTGGTTCAAGCTGACAGGAAAATGACAGTAACTTAAATAACCACGTGTTTCAACAGTGGTGTGTAGAAGAGCATCTCTGAACATCCAACACATTAAACCATGAAGTGGATGGGCTTCAGCAGCAGAAGATCACAATGCGTTCCACTCCTGTACCTAAAAATGTGGCCACTGAGTGTATACCTTATTCTTTGCTGATACATTGCTAGGAGAATAGCTCCCATGACATATTTCACAGAACCCTTCTCTGCTTTCCACTCTTACTTTTTCTCCCATTTCAGCTCTGTGAGAGCCTTGTGCATTCTCCAAGTCCTACTGTTTTCCATTAATTACTTGTGTTCCAGAGCAATGCCTTGGTGTGGAAACATTAAAGATAAGTCAGAGTTCTTTGGCATCTGATACACTATTCTTTCTACGCTTTAGGATCTATAAAGAACATTGGAAAGTGTGGAACCTTTGTAACATATTATAGCAAATTCATTCAAGAGCCACTAACTTGAGTCCCCTCAAACAGCAATGGCTGAAAGCCTTTCCTTGCTGCTGCTGAAGACATGTTCAGGCATATGAGGCCGTGAGAGAGCATTGTTTGAAAAACTGAGCTGCGATCTGGCAGCATTGCTGCCAAATCTGCATTGCACACTGATTGATAACACTATCTGCCTTCTCTGCATAAATTTGCCAGGCATGTTTTAATGCACTCATCAATATTGTGGTCTGTGCAGGTTGCACGACAAACCAAGTTGGTTTGCTGGGCACTCAGTTATGTATGCTACTATTCTCTGCAGGTTTTTAGTTCCATTTTTTCTCTCAATAAAATCCATTCAAAATTTTGGAAAGAGGAGATCTGGCCTTGTTTTTTTAATGTATATCAGTTTGGGGATGTAGTGGAGAATTTGAAAATAGTCTATTCATCTCTAACTATTCAAACTCATAACCATCATCCAGAGACCACTCTCTATAAAATTAGTAAATAATTGGCAAATCTTTGAATTTTGCAAGAGATTTTCATAGAATATCACAGTTCCCATCCTTCCCAAGTCAGAACTGTCATCTCTGATGTACAGTTTTTACTCCAAGCTTTTTAAAATTATTTTTTCAGAAAATGGCACTTATGGCATTTATCGTCTATCCCTGTTGCATTTGAAATGGTGGTGATGACCCAGCTTCTTGAGCCACTTCAGTCCTTGTGAAGGCTCTCACAGAGTGTTATTGTGTTCATGACTTAGACCAAGTGATAATGAAAGACTGGTGATAGGTTTCTATGTCAGGGTAGAGTATTAGAATCATACGTCACAGAAAAACACCCTTCAGCCCAACTCATCTCTGCCAACCAAGATGCCTTTCTGAGCTGTTCCATTTGCCTACATTTGAGCCGTGTCACTCAAAAGCTTTCCTATCCACGAACCGGACCAAGTGCCTTTTAAACATATTTGTACCTGCCTCTACCATTTCATCTGGCAGCTCATTCCATGTAGTATACCAACCAAGCCCTGTGTGAAAAACTTCCCTTTAAGTCTTTTCTTTCTCATGTTAAATCTATGCCCTCTAGTTTTACACTTCCCCTAATCTGACCATGCACAGTTTGGAAGGGATTATGCAGATTCTACTTTTCCATGTACCTGATGTCTTTGTCCTTCTTGGCATTAAAGGTCATGGGTTAGGGAGTTGCAGTTGGAGAATGGCCTGCTAAATAGTTGCAGTACATTTGTCATTGATCCATATTGCAGCCACTTTATGCCCATGATGGAGGGGACGTATGTTCCGGGAAGTTGATCTTAAGCCTGTCAAGCTGACTGCTTTGACCTGTGTCGGGTTTCTTGAAGACTGTGGCACTATAATCATAAGAACTGTATATTCAATCTTATTCTTGCACCTTGTAGATATTGGTAATGCTTTAGGATGTCTGGTGATGAGTCACTTGCCACTGGATACCCTCACAATTGCCCTTGTAGCTGCATGATTTGTGTGGTTAGTTTTGTCTGGGAAATGATTGCCTGTGTCATCTCCAATCAGCTGTCTTCTAATGTACAGGAACAGACTACAACAAACTCAGAATGGATCAAAATATATGCATGTTTATTATTTGCAAGGGAAAGACTACCTCCATACGTTAGGTCATTAGTAGATAGTTTCAATCTTACAGCTCAAAACAGAACATTTTTATACGTTTACAGAGTCCAGTCTTCAACTTCATGTCTTTGAGGTTGTTCCATCCCATAATTGCATTCATTTCTTATCTGCATCCGCCTTCCATTTGTTTTTAATTAGTCCATTTGTCTTTTGAGAACCCCACCCCTACAACTGCTATGTCCTGGTTTTCTCTATTATCAAAACACTCCCTGCCATAAACATAACCTGCTATAAATAACATTCACACTGCTGTAAATCACACCCACTTCTTGCAAGCCTTCCAACCAAACAAACCAACAAACCAGCAAAGCAATCTGGGATTAAACAAATTCCATTTTGTCACATTACCGTTTACACAAGTTATAAATTCATAAAGTCTTCAGGATTTCAGATATATTTCTATAGCTAGCACTTATGTGGCACAGGTATTAATTGCCAGTTATTGATAAATGGCTAAACGTTATCTAGCTCTTCCATAATGCAGGCATCTGCTATACATTTACTGAGCAATCGTGAATCAATCAAACGGTGTCCAACCATTAATGGATTTCCCCTTCTTCTGGCCCCAAAAAAAAGTACAAAAGAAGAAAGGCCATTAATGAAGCAGTCAAAGATGGTTGGGCATGGAACTTTCCCTGAGCAGCTCCCTAGTGATGTCCCAGCCAGAATGATTGACTTCCAACAACCATAACCACCTTCCTTCATGTGAGGCATGACCCCAGTGACCAGGGCATTTTTGATGCCTATTTCCTCCAGCTTTGCCTGGGCTCCTGATGCTATATTCAGTCAAACGATGCCATGATACTAAGGGCAGTCACTGTCCCCTTACCTCTAGAATGTATCCCTTTGATCTATGCTTGGACGAAGGCTGTGATGAGGTCTGCAGTCATGTTGTCATGGTCAAATGCAAATCATGCATTTTATTGATGAGCAAGTGCCTGTTGCTGGCACTATCATTGACAGTTTCTATTGACTTTGCTGACAATTGAGAGTGGACTGTTGGACACATTGGATTGGTCCTCATTTTTGTGAATTTTCCATGTTGATGCTATTGTTGCACTGAAACATTTTGTATGGTTGCACAGCTAACTAGCATGGTATGGTAGGTGATATGGTAGCGTGATGTTTTACAGTGCCAGTTATCAGTGACTGATGTTCAATTCCCACCACTGTCTGGAAAGAGTTGTACATTCTCCCAATGACAGCAGGGGTTTCCTCCAGATGCTCTGGTTTCCTCCCACATACATTCCAAAGCTGTATGGGTATTAAGTCGTGGGCACTCTAGGGCTGGCGCTGGAAGCAAGGTGACACTTTCGGGCTGCTCCCAGCACATCCTCAGATTGTGTTGTTTATTGACAGAAGTGATATATTTCTCTGTATGTTTTGATGTACAGTACATATGAAAAATGAAGTTTCTTTTTAGCTCTGGAGAACAGGTCTACTGTACCATAGCTTGGATAGTCCTTTAGCCATTGCTCTATCCAATGCTTAACCATTTCATGTGAATAAATCAGAACAAGTGAAGACTGACTTGTGTGTTGTTGGGGATCTTAAGAGGAAGTTTGGATGGACATCTATTTGGTACATTGAGACAAACATGACCTTCAGCAATCACATATTAGGTCTCACTATTGTGGAGGATGGTGTTGTTCTGGGATTGCTTCTCTTCCTTTTAGATGTTTAAATGTCTATTGTTAATCACTTCTAGTTGTGGTAAGACTGGAGAGATTTGCACTTGTCTGTTGGTCGTGCTATTTCTCAGCTTTGTCGATTGCATGCTTTTTTTTTGCTGTTTAGCAAGTACTTATCTTGTATTTCAGCTACATGACGCTGACACCTCATCATTTTTAGCTATGTTTGGTGATGCTGCCAGTATGTCCATCTGCACTTCTTATTGATCTAAGGTTTATCCTCTGGTTTGGGATGAGAGATATTCTGTGCTATGAGGTTACATACAGAACGTGTCAGTATACCTTTCTGCAACTGCTGATGGTTCACAGAACTTCATGGAGGTTGTTTCAAGTGGCAAACCTCACTGAGTCTATCCAAATGAGCTCATTTGTAGCAGCACACAACATGATGGCGGATGTCCTCTGTTTAAAGATAAGATTTTTCCTAAAGATCTCAGCCATTTTTTGTAATTCTGAGGGGGTTGATCTAATTCAATCAGACGGATATTATTGTTAAATCATGAAGCCATATGTTCAACGTATGTCCTTTCACATGATTTTGGGCTTTAAAATAGCTTCAGTAGTATTGTGGAAAAGATGATTAAGTGGAATGCAAAAAGGCACTGTCACACTGCTATTGTATGATTTTGGAATTAAATTATTACTATATGAATGCCTCAGTACTGAAATAGGCTATTGATCTTGAATATATTCAGAAAATTTATAGGTATTGTATCAACACACATCAAAGTTGCTGGTGAATGCAGCAGGCCAGGCAGCATCTCTAGGAAGAGGTACAGTCGACATTTCGGGCCAAGACCCTTCGTCAGGACTAACTGAAGGAAGAGCTGGTAAGAGGTTTGAAAGTGGGAGGGGGAGGGGGAGATCCAAAATGATAGGAGAAGACAGGAAGGGGAGGGATGGAGCCAAGAGCTGGACAGGTGGACAGGTGATTGGCAAAAGGGATACGAGAGGATCATGGGACAGGAGGTCCGGGAAGAAAGACAAGGGGGGGGAACCCAGAGGATGGGCAAGGGGTATAGTCAGAGGGACAGAGGGAGAAAAAGGAGAGTGAGAGAAAGAATATGTGTATTAAAATAAATAACAGATGGGGTACGAGGGGGAGGTGGGGAATTAGCGGAACTTAGAGAAGTCGATGTTCATGCCATCAGGTTGGAGGCTACCCAGACGGAATATAAGGTGTTGTTCCTCCAACCTGAGTGTGGCTTCATCTTTACAGTAGAGGAGGCCGTGGATAGACATGTCAGAATGGGAATGGGATGTGGAATTAAAATGTGTGGCCACTGGGAGATCCTGCTTTCTCTGGCGGACAGAGCATAGGTGTTCAGAAAAGCGGTCTCCCAGTCTGTGTTGGGTCTGGCCAATATATAGAAGGCCATATCGGGAGCACCGGACACAGTATATCACCCCAGCCGACTCACAGGTGAAGTGTCGCCTCACCTGGAAGGACTGTTTGGGGCCCTGAATGGTGGTAAGGGAGGAAGTGTAAGGGCATGTGTAGCACTTGTTCCACTTACAAGGATAAGTAGGTATTGTATTGTATCAGATTTTCACATTGAAGATGACAATTTATCATCAAACTCACTTACCAGTTGAGACTCAATTCAAAGGATTGTGAGGGCTGCTGAGATCATTAGGGTCTCTCTTCCACCCATCAGAGATATTTATCAGGTGTGCTTATGTACACAGGGCCCTTTGCATCATCAATGATCCCTCCCATATGTCCAACAATCTCTTTGACGCCCTACCATCAGGTAGGAGATACCAAAGCATTAGGACAAAAATCGTTATTATGGAAGACAGCTACTTCCCCCAGGCCGTAAGACTGTGAACTCTCTGCCATCACCCAGGTCTCAACACGTATGATGCGTCAGTAGCATTATACTATTTACTTTTTAACTCGTGTCATAAATCCACCTTATTATTTGTTAGTTTATTAGTGATAATATTACATTATATGTTGTATTTGTGAATTATATGTACTGCGTTGTGCGCCTTGAGGGAACATTTTTTGGTTTGGCAGTATGGATATAAATAACAATAAACTGAAATTCAACTTGAACTTAATTTTTGGACCCATCATATTAATCTTTGGTGTAGAAAATAAAATGGAGAAATATAAATTTAAATGTGCAAAACCCTTTTTCCCCCATTTCAAAAGCATTCAGTAGCTAGTTGGAGTATAAATGTATTATGCATTTGCATGGCTGAGATGCCTACCCATAATGAAAGGTATGCATTATACTTCTTAATGTGACATATAACACTCTGGTACTGAATGCTAATGCATAGATCCATTAGATCAGTGGTTCCAAACATTTTTGTGTTACTGCCTCCTTGGCTCACAGACCACAATCATTACATAAAAACTATAAAGAATTTTGATTTACAATGCACAATGGAAGAAAATAGGAACTGCAAATACAAAGAAGTGACAAATAATTGGAAAATTATTCAAATCTATTTAAAGCTACAAATGAAATTGCTTCTTTATTTAATTACAGTAAAAACAATCTTCAATAATTTTAGAGCATACATTACTAGTCCAACTATTCACTACTTCATTGCTTTTTCACCTTTCAGTCAGATAGATGAGTTATCCATCAATCAGCAAGCTTCAAAACCTTGACCTCAATACCTCCTTATGCAATTGGATGCTCGATTTTCTCACTTTCACACCCTAGTCAGTTTGGATTGGCAACAGCATCTCCTCCACGAGCTCCATCTGCACAAGAGCACTACAAGGCTGTGTGCTTAGTCCCCTGCTCTACTTGCTTTACACCTATGACATGGTTAAGCACAGCTTCAAGACCATGTTCATGTTTGATGATGACACTACCATCACTACCACTAAGGTGGATGAATTAAAAGTGTAGATTGTTATTAATGAATATGATATAGTTGGGATCACAGAGACACGGCTCCAGGGTGACCTAGGATGGGAGCTCAACATTCAGGGATATTCAATATTCAGGAGGGATAGAGATGAAAGAAAAGGAGGTGGGGTAGCATTGCTGGTTAGAGAAGAGATTAATGCAATAGAAAGGAAGGACATAAGCCAGGAAGATGTGGAATCGATATGGGTGGAGTTGCATAACACTAAGGAGCAGAAAACGCTGGTGGGAGTTGTGTACAGGCCACCTAACAGTAGTAGTGAGGTTGGGGATGGTATTAAACAGGAAATTAGAAATGTGTGCAATAAAGGAACAGCAGTTATAATGGGCGACTTCAATCTATATATGGATTGGGTGAACCAAATTGGTAAGGGTGCTGAGGAAGAGGATTTCTTGGAATGTATGCGGGATGGTTTTTTGATCCAACATGTCGAGGAACCAACTAGAGAGCAGGCTATTCTGGACTGGGTATTGAGCACTGAGGAAGGGTTAATTAGCAATCTTGTCATGAGAGGCCCCTTGGGTAAAAGTGACCATAATATGGTGGAATTCTTCATTAAGATGGAGAGTGACATAGTTAATTCAGAAACAAAGGTTCTGAACTTAAAGAAGGGTGACTTTGAAGGTATGAGACGTGAATTAGCTAAGATAGACTGGCAAATGACACTTAAAGGGTTGACGGTGGATATGCAATGGCAAGCATTTAAAGATCGCATGGATGAACTACAACAATTGTTTATCCCAGTTTGGCAAAAGAATCAATCAAGGAAGGTAGTGCACCCATGGCTAATAAGGGAAATTAGGGATAGTATCAATTCCAAAGAAGAAGCATACAAATTAGCCGGAAAAAGTAGCTCACCTGAGGACTGGGAGAAATTCAGAGTCCAGCAGAGGAGGACAATGGGCTTAATTAGGAAAGGGAAAAAAGATATTGAGAGAAAACTGGCAGGGAACATAAAAACTGACTGTAAAAGATTTTATACATATGTGAAAAGAAAAAGATTGGTTAAGACAAATGTAGGTCCCCTACAGACAGAAACAGGTGAATTGATTATGGGGAGCAAGGACATGGCAGACCAATTGAATAACTACTTTGGTTCTGTCTTCACTAAGGAGGACATAAATAATCTTTCGGAAATAGTAGGAGATAGAGGGTCCAGTGAGATGGAAGAACTGAGGGAAATACATGTTAGTAGGGAAGTGGTGTTAGGTAAATTGAAGGGATTAAAGGGAAATAAATCCCCAGGGCCAGATGGTCTGCATCCCAGAGTGCTTAAGGAAGTAGCCCAAGAAATAGTGGATGCATTAGTGATAATTTTTCAAGACTCTTTAGATTCTGGACTAGTTCCTGAGGATTGGAGGGTGGCTAATGTAACCCCACTTTTTAAAAAAGGAGGGAGAGAGAAACCAGAGAATTATAGACTGGTTAGCCTAAAATCGGTGGAGGGGAAAATGCTAGAGTCAGTTATCAAAGATGTGATAACAGCACATTTGGAAAATGGTGAAATCATCGGACAAAGTCAGCATGAATTTGTGAAAGGAAAATCATGTCTGAGGAATCTCATAGAATTTTTTGAGGATGTAACTAGTAGAGTGGATAGGGGAGAACCAGTGGATGTGGTATATTTGGATTTTCAAAAGGCTTTTGACAAGGTCCCACACAGGAGATTAGTGTGCAAACTTAAAGCACACGGTATTGGGGGTAAGGTATTGATGTGGATAGAGAATTGGTTGGCAGACAGGAAGCAAAGAGTGGGAATAAACAGGACCTTTTCAGAATATCAGGCAGTGTCTAGTGGGGTACCGCAAGACTCAGTGCTGGGACCCCAGTTGTTCACAATATATATTAATAACTTAGATGAGGGAATTAAATGCAGCATCTCCAAGTTTGCGGATGACATGAAGCTGGGCGGCAGTGTTAGCTGTGAGGAGGATGCTAAGAGGATGCAGGGTGACTTGGATAGGTTGGGTGAGTGGGCAAATTCATGGCAGATGCAATTTAATGTGGATAAATGTGAGGTTATCCACTTTGGTGGCAAAAACAGGAAAACAGATTATTATCTGAATGGTGGCCGATTAGGAAAAGGGGAGGTGCAACGAGACCTGGGTGTCATTATACACCAGTCATTGAAAGTGGGCATGCAGGTACAGCAGGTGGTGAAAAAGGCGAATGGTATGCTGGCATTCATAGCAAGAGGATTCGAGTACAGGAGCAGGGAGGTACTACTGCAGCTGTACAAGGCCTTGGTGAGACCACACCTGGAGTATTGTGTGCAGTTTTGGTGTCCTAATCTGAGGAAAGACATCCTTGCCATAGAAGGAGTACAAAGAAGGTTCACCAGATTGATTCCTGAGATGGCAGGACTTTCATATGATGAAAGACTGGATCGACTAGGCTTATACTCATTGGAATTTAGAAGATTGAGGAGGGATCTTATTGAAACGTATAAAATCCTAAAGGGATTGGACAGGCTAGATGCAGGAAGATTGTTCCCAATGTTGGGGAAGTCCAGAACGAGGGGTCACAGTTTGAGGATAAAGGGGAAGCCTTTTAGGACCGAGATTAGGAAAAACTTCTTCACACAGAGAGTAACAGGAAACAGTTGAGGCCAGTTCAATGGCTATATTTAAGAGGGAGTTAGATATGGCCCTTGTGGCTAAAGGGGACAGGAGGTATGGAGGGAAGGCTGGTACAGGGTTCTGAGTTGGATGATCAGCCATGATCTTACTGAATGGCGGTGCAGGCTTGAAGGGCCGAATGGCCTACTCCTGCACCTATTTTCTATGTTTTCTGTGTTTTTCTATTAGCCGAATCAAAGGTGGTAATGAATCAGCATATAGGAGCGAGACCGAAAATCTGGCAGAGTAGTGCCACAATGACAATCTCTTACTCAACGTCAGCAAGACCAAGAAGATGAATATTGACTTCAGGAGGAATAAACCAGTGGTCCTTGAGACAGTCCTCATTGGGTTATTTAGCGGTGCAGAGTGTCAGCAACTTTAGATTCCTCGGTGTTATCATTTCAGAGGATCTGCCCTAGGCCTAGCACATCAGTGCAACTACAAAGAAAACATGGTGGTGCCTCTATTTCCTTACAAGTCTGCAAAGATTCACATGACATCTAAAACTTTGACAAACTGCTATAGATGTGTGGTGGGGAATTTATTGACTGGTATGGAAACAACAATGCCCTTGAATGGAAAATCCTACAAAATCCCACTCCATCACATGTAAAGCCCTCCCCACCGTTGAGCATGGTAATACGGAGTGTTGTCGCAGGAAAGCAGCATCCATCATCAGGAACCTCCACCAACCAGGTCATGCTCTCGTTTCACTGCTGACATTAGGAAGAAGGTACAGGTCCCTCAAGACTCAAACCACCAGGTTCAGGAACAGTTATTACCGCTCAATCATTCGGCTCTTGAACAAAAAGGGATAACTTCACTCAACTTCACTTACCCCATCAACGAAATGTTCCCACAACCTATGGTCTCACTTTCAAGGACTCTTCATGTCATCTTCTCAATATTTATTGCTTATCTATTATTATCATTATTTATTTATTTATTTTTGTATAAGCACTGTTTGTTGTCTTTTGCACAATGGTTGTACATCCAGTTGGTGCGGTCTTTCACTATTCTGTTATGGTTTTTGGATTTAATGAGTATGCCCACAAGAAAATGAATCTCAGGGTTGTATATAGTGGCATAAATGTACTTTGATAATAAGTTTACTTTGAAATTTAATTGGTGGGTTTGCAAGAGATGAGGTGATTATATGACCATTGTAATCAATTATGAGGCACTGAGGATCAAATGCTTATAATAAGTAACTCATTTCTTAAATTAAGCATGTCATCCATCAGCTTCCCCCTTCCTACTGAGTGCCCCCACTACCCGTTTTATTTTTATCACCCTCTTAGAAACTTCCATCACCCCCAGTGGTCAAGAACACCCACTTCCGGGAAGCACTGTGGTAAAGGATGGATGTTTGTCTCCCAATCTACCTTGTCATGGCTTATCACCCTGCGGTGCACTGCACTTTGTTGTCTTTGTTTTTGCTGCCAAGGTGTACTTATGCATTGAATGATCTATCTGGATGGCACACAAATTAAATGCTTTTTGTTGTATCTCAGTAAAGATGACAATGACAAAACAACACTAATCAACATCTATCAGTTCATCCCTTCACCAAGAGGAAAATTACTTCATTTATGTTTTATAATGAAATGATTTAGTACAGTGATACATTAATAAGTGATTATTTACAGTAAGTTATCTCTACTGAGCTTGAAGCCTCAAAAATCTTTAGGTCTTTTGTCAGCTGTCGCTGGAGTAGGTTTCGATGCCTGCCTCCCATGTTTTAAAATGGACTAAGTGCTTTGAAAGAAAGCCACAATGGCTGGAGGATCTTGTCTTGCACATTGCCCCCTCCCTCGATTGATGGAAAGGTTTGATTACTGATCACAGAGGGTGTCAGGGGAGACAGTTAATCGAAAACAGGTGGTAGTCACTTTTTGATAAGTTTTCCTGCCCCAGCAGGGGGTGGAGGCAGGAATGTCCTCACCCTCTGTATTTGGAAGGCACTTGAGATCAGTAACAATCCACTACTCTTCCGGGACTAGCTCAGGATGTCCACTAGGTAAAGCAGCACCCAGCAGGTGCTAGATACTGGGTCAGTGGTGGGCTGCTGCCCTCATTGTTGTCCATCAACTGCAGTGCGAGCAATGAGAAATTACTTTCCACCTGGTTGTTGGGAAGCTCCATCTTCCTGATTCCAAGTGTCACTTTGCTGGAAACCTCAGACTCCAACTGAGTCTCATGTATCTCATCTTCAGGAGATCTGGGCTTTTTAAATTTGTAATCCACCAATTTAAATGTCCTGTAATACATTGATCGAATAAATTTCTTAGCTTGCAATAAATATATAAGTGGCTGACTGACAGGAGGCAAAGAAGGGCAATAAAATGGGCCTTTTCTGGTTGGCTTTTGGAGACTAGTGGTGTTCCATAGGGTTTGGTATTAGGACTGCTTCTTTCCATGTTATATGCCAACGATTTGAATGATGGAATCGATGGCTATGTGGCCAAGTTTGCGGATGATACAAAGGTAGGTTGAATGGCCAAAGGGTTGAGGAAGCTGGGAATCTGCAGAAGGATTTAGACAGATTGGGCAAAGAAGTTGCATATGGAATATAGTGTAGGGAAGTGCATGGCCATGCACATTGATTGCAGTAATAAAGGCATAGACCAGGGGGTTCCAAACTTTTTTGTGTTTTCACCCCCTTGGCTCCCAGGTCACACCCCCATCATCACCCTCTCTATTTCCAGCCACTATAAAGAATTTTGATTTAGGATGCACAGTAAAAAAAAGAAATAATTGCAAGTTCAATGCAGTGACAAATACAGTGGATTCTAGTTTAATTGGGCCATCAGTTAATCAAGGCAGTTGCTTACTTGGGACAACTTTTAAATACAAATCTAATCTAACTGAGAATTTAGCCATGATTCCCCTCATTTACTTTGGACAACATGCCACTTTATTAGGGTAGAAGACTGTTGATGAACAGTTTCTTACAAGCATAAATCGTGTGCAATTGTGTGGCCATTAGCCACTACACTGTGCTTAGAGCGAATCATTTTTAAATAGTCCCAATTGTGTGTGTTTGTGTTCAAAAATAAGTGATTTTTGTCAATGATTGTTGGTGAGAAATAAGCAGTAGGACAATTTAGAGCAGTTTTCCTCACTGTGGTTTCAAGCATTCAGGCTTGGAGATACCAGAACAGTCTGGGAGTGAAAATGAAATGACTTCATTACTTCAACAAGTGAGGAATTACAAAGAATTTGAAGGTATTGACAATCTTGAAAGTTACAATGAATATTAAGATTTGGAGGATGCAATTATTGAAAACATTGTATGAAGGCAGTCCATTATCTGCACTAGGTGTCTATGCTGAATTTGTTCATTTACGGTCAAAAGAGCACAGCAGAGTACACTGGATGGAGTTCTCCAAAGATAAGTATTAGGAACTAAAACACAGTTTTATAGTACGATTCCCAGGATGCGCTGGAGGCAGCTTATGTGGAAGCGCACCAAGGACTTGATGTGATGGCTGTAGGTTACCCAAGCTTCACAGCTATAAAGGAGGGTGGTGACACAGACTGTTTGGTATACGGCGACCTTTGTGGAGGGACGAAGGCTCCTGTTCTGAAAGACTCTCTCACTACCATAGTAGTGAAAGGCAATAATGCGTGGGCTGGACCAGGAAGTAACATGATTTATCCAGTCCGATTTCTCATGATATACCTAGTACAGAAGTGTCACATTGCTTTTCAGCGATTATAATGTGCTTCAAACAAGTCTAAGGGAATGGTGGGTTAGTAATAGACGAGAACAGGACATGTCCTGTTCTCATTGCTACCAAGAAGGAAGTACAGGAGCCTGAAGACACACACGCAATAGTTAAGGAACAACTTCTTTCCATCTGCAATCTGATTTCTGAATGGATATTGAACATACTCACTACTTTTTTTTTTCTATTTTTGCATACTTATTTAATTTAACTATTTAATATATATATTTACCGTAATGCATGTTTTTTCCATATTACTATGTATTCCATTGTACTGCTGTTGCAAAGTCAGCAAATTTCATGATATATGCTGGTGATGTTAAACCTGATTCTGATTTGTTATGTGGAACTCAAAGTTCAAAGTAAGATTCATTACCAGAGTACATACATACCACCACATACAACCCTGAGATTCTTTTCAGCATCAAGTGCTTACAAGAAGTAATTCATTTCTTATATTAATCCTGCAATCCCTCAGCTAACCCCTCTTGCTACCGAGTGCTCCCCACCACCCCCTTTATCTTTGTCATCCGCTTATAAACTCCCACCAGCCCCCGAGGTTGATATCATCCACTTCGGGCTCTTGCACTTGGATTCTCGACCTGCAGCCCACTGCACTTTCTCACCATCATGAAACAACAGCTAACCATTTCAGGTGCTCTTAAAAACCTCAGAGCCCAATGCACTCTGGCTTCCTGCACAAGCCTGAGGAGTTTATTACAGTGCTCCTCTCCCTAAAACTCGAGATCCAGAGACAACTCGAGAAGGACCTGGATGAGGAAGCGGAGGGATGGGTTAGTAAATTTGCTGATGACACAGAAGTTATGGGTGTTGTGGATAGTGTGGAGGGCTATCAGACATTACAATGGGACATTGATAGGATGCAAAACTGGGCTGAGAAGTGGCAGATGGAGTTCAACCCAGATAAGTGTGAAGTGGTTCAGTTTGGTCGGTCAAATATAATGGCAGAATATAGTATTAATGGTAAGACTCTTGGCGGTGTGGAGGATCAGAGGGATCTTGTGGTCCGAGTCCATAGGACACTCAAGGCTGCTGTGCAGGTTGACTCTGTGGTTAAGAAAGCGTACGGTGCATTGGCCTTCATCAACCGTAGGATTGAGTTTAGGAGCTGAGAGGTAATGTTGCAGCTATATAGGACCCTGGTCAGACCCCACTTGGAGTACTGTGCTCAGTTCTGGTCGCCTCACTACAGGAAGGATGTGGAAACCATAGAAAGGGTGTAAAGGAGATTTACAAGGATGTTGCCTGGATTGGGGAGCATGCCTTATGAGAGTAGGCTGAGTGAACTCGACCTTTTCTCCTTGGAGCGACCAAGGATGAGAGGTGATCTGATATCTGATAAAGGTGTACAAGATAATGAGAGACATTGATCATGTGGATAGTCAGAGACTTTTTTCCAAGGACTGAAATGGCTAGCACGAGAGGGCACAGTTTTAAAGTGCTTGGAAGTAGGTACAGAGGAGATGTCAGGGGTAAGTTTTTTACGCAGAGATTGATGAGTGCGTGGAATGGGCTGCCAGCGATGGTGGTGGAGACGGATACGATAGGGTCTTTTAAGGGACTCCTGGACAGGTACATGGAGTTTAGAAAAATAGAGTGCTATGGGTAACCCTAGGTAATTTCTAAGGTAAGGACATGCTCTGCACAGATTTTAGGCTGAAAGGCCTGTATTGTCCTGTAGGTTTTCTATGTTTCTATATTTGTAAGACTTGAGGAGCTCAAGATGGACCTGGTGGACTTGAGGGGAACTTAGGGAACCTCGAGAGAAGGAGAGAATTGAGTAACTTTGGGAAACCCTGGGGGGCCACGGGAAACCCTAGAGGGCCACGGGAATTCCTGGAGGGCCACGGGAATTCCTGGAGGGCCATGAGCCATGGGAGATCTAGACGGTCATGGAAGACTTGGAGGTCTATGGGAGACCTGGAGGACCATGGAAAACCTAGAGGACCTCAAGAAATGAGGACCGGAGCATTTAGACCTGGAAAAAAATCCTTAAAACCCAGAAAAAGCATTGAGATGAAGAGCAGACCTTGAACATAGACTAGAGACACTTGGAACATGGATTTAAGAAACTCAGAACGTAGACTAGAGACACTCAGAACGTAGAATCAGCACATGGACTTGAGAAACTTGAAATGTAGACTTGAGACACTCAAACATAAACTTGAGAAACTCAGAATGTGGTCTTGAGAATAGATGGCATTCTCACCTAAAGCGGAGCAATTGCCAGAACTCCGCTGTTCAACCTCCGCCGGATCCATCACTAGGCGGGGCCCTTCTGTGATGATGGGCGCTGGCAATGGCAGAACCCCAGTGCACAGAAAGACAGACTCTGATGTAGAGACCGTGACCACAGTTTATTCATAAAAAGTCCAACAGAATATAGGTGGCTCGGCCGAGCAACAGCATGAGATGTAATATGGAATCCCTGAGCCATCAAAATAAACTTAACAAGTTTAAGCAGAAAGCACTGGGACACCCATAGCAACACACACAAAATGCTGGAGGAACTCAGCAGGCCAGGTGGCTTCTATGGAAAAGAGTACAGTCGACATTTTGGGCTGAGACCCTTCATCTCCACTTCTGATCCCTCTATGAGGATTGGTGTGAGTTCCCACACCTTACAATCAGTCCACAATCAGCTCTTCCATCTTACTGATGTTGAGTGCAAGGTTGTTGCTGTGACACCACTCAGCTAACTGGTATATCTCGCTCCTGTATGTGGTCTTGTCCCCATTTGAGATTCTGCCAACAATGGCTGTATCATCTGCATACTTACAGATGGCATTTGAGCTGTGTCTAGCCACACAGTGATGTGTGTAGAGAGTAGAGCAGTGCGCTAAACACACATCCCTGAGGTGTATCAGTGTAGAGTGTCCGCTAGATGGAGATGTTATTACCAACCTGCATCGATTGTAGCCTTCCACTTAGGAAGTCGATTTATCTATCTGCACCTATCTATCTGAATGGCAAACAAAAGCTTTTTGTTGTATCTCAGTAAACATGATGACAATAAAACAACACTAACAAATACCTATCAGTTTATCCCTTTGACAAAGGGCTATTACTTGAGCTATGCTTTATAATGAAGTTATTTAGTATAGTGATACATTAATAAGAAATTATTTACATTATTTACAGCAAGGCATCTCTACTAGGCTTGAAGAGTCAGAAAGCTTTAGGTCCTTTGTCAGCTGTTGCTGCAGTTGGTTTTGATGCCTGCCTTCCATGTTTTAAAATGGACTGAAGTGCTTTGAAAAAAAGCCACAATGGCTGAAGGATCTGTCTTGGAAGCTAACCCCTTCCTCGATTGCTGGGAAAGTATGATTACTGATTGCAGTGTCTGTTGGGGGAGGGAGAATCAAAAGCAGTCTCCTGTGCAAGGCAGTAGCCACTGTTCGATACGTTTTCTTGGCTCAGCGGGGAACAAAAGTAGGAACGTCCACACCCTCTACATTTGGAAGGGATTCGAGATCTATATCAAACCAGTACTCTTCTAGGACTGGCTCTAATTCTCCTTTAGGTAACGCAGCACTGAACAGAAATGCCCGTGATTTGGCCGATGGTGGGCTACCATCCTCCCTTTTGTCCACCAACTGCATTGCAAGCAACAAGACATTGCCTTCTAGCACTTCACTGGAAACCACAGCCTCCGCCTGAATCGAATGCTGGTCCTGACTTTCATGCATCTCACTCTCAGGAGATCTGGGCTTTTGTAGGTGGTAATCCACCAATTTAATGGACTGTAATACATTGGTCGAAAACATTTCTCATGCTACAATAACTATATAAGTGATGCTGATACATTCATCTCACAATGAAAGGGCAAAGGGACAGATTCAGGGCAGATTGAGGGGTAACTAAAACAAAACACAGACACGCTGGCTGGCCTCCCAGTAGAGACTAACAGGGGCAACAAGAAACAATGAGTCTGGTAGATCAGATTAACCATGAACATACAAAAAGACAACAACTGATACCTTGACAAAATTCAGCAATGTTTCAATGGCTTGACACCTAGTGGTGTGACCTCATCAAGACCTAAGAGGGAAGGGGACAGCCTCAAAGTGGAAAATCACTTCTGAAGGTAGGGAGAGAGAGGGAGAAATTGTGTGTGTGTGTGTGTGTGTGTGTGTGTGTGTGTGTGTGTGTGTGTGTGTGTTTGTAAGAGAGAGAGAGGGAGAGAGAGAGAGAGAGAGAGAGAGAGGAAAAACACTTTCTGACCGAAATTTCAAGTTATAATAAACAAATTCCTCATACTAAACTCCGTCTCTTACACAAGTCTCAACTTATAACCATCAACCCAATTCCTAAGCACTAACCCTGTCTCTGACCAGGGCTGAAACTCATTAAATTAATTGTAATCTAACTCTCAATATCATTAAAACTCTAAATACCTAGTCCTTAGCTCACCCGTGGAGCTAACTCAACCCTAACACTAATCTGCATCATTAGAGAAAGAAAATAGGTACTGCAAATTCCAAGCAGTGAAGAATAGCTAATTGGCCCATTCACTAATCGACAGAGCTGCTCTTTTGGGACAACTCTTAAGCAATAAAAGCTATTCAAGTAAATAACCAGGATTCCCTTCATTTATTTGGGGCACTATAATGCCTAACTAGGACAGAAGACTGTTTTGACGTGTTATCCATATGTAAAAGTTTTCACAAAGTGATGGAAAATAAGCCAAGTACATGTTTGTACTATTAGAATGTATTCTCTTCAAATGTTCAAGAAGCCGGGACAGTTTCATTGCCTCATTTGATAATTTTTTTAATACAACAGACACATTGACTGCTTTTTGGTTGCTTTCTTCAGATACTCAACACTGTAATGTCTACACTTTTTGCTTGGACTGCTTTTACCATTTTCGTTATGGATTAATGAACACGTTTAATCGCCTATTGTTTAAGTTGAACCTTAAGCGCTATTAATACAATTAATAAAGGAGAAGGTTATGACATCGTCATTGCTCAGGCAGAATAAGACTCTCTGCCTGAAGGTACATAAAGTGGGTAGCACTATCTCAGTTGGGCCATGAGCTAGACAAGTGAAGTCAAGACCATTTGGAAGGGCAGATTCTGAAATTTACCCCAATGAATGTCATATCCTGATTCGCAGGAATTACATCACTACATGATTAGAGTATGGGAATTGTACTAGATAACAACGTACTACAGCAGTCAACAGCAGTAATGCACAGGCCAGACCTGGAAATAACACGATTTCTTCAGGCCAGATTTCTAATGATATGTCAAGTACCGAAGTGTCACATTGGGAACCAGAGTGCCAGAGCTGACAGTGTGGCTGGGGTGAAAATAAATGATATTGAAAGTTTAAGCAAATCCGCTGATAGAAAGGTTGTGAGTGGTGGTAAAAATCTTCTGAGGTGTATATATTTCAAAGCTAGGAGTATTGCGGGGAAGGCGGATGAGTTGAGGGCGTGGATTGACACGTGGAATTATGATGTTGTAGCAATTAGTGAAACTTGGCTACAGGAGGGGCAGGACTGGCAGCTTATTATTCCAGGGTTCCGATGTTTCAGATGTGATCGAGGCAGAGGAATGAAAGGTGGGGGAGTAGCATTGCTTGTTAGGGAAAATATTACAGCAGTGCTCAGGCAGGACAGATTAGAGGGCTTGTCTACTGAGTCCTTATGGGTGGAGCTGAGAAACAGGAAAAGTATGGCCACATTAGTGGGATTGTATTACAGACCACCCAATAGTCAACGAGACTTGGAAGAGCAAATCTGCAGAGAGATAGCAGGCAACTGCAGGAAACATAAAGTTGTGGTGGTAGGGGATTTTAATTTTCCATACATTGATTGGGACTCCCATACTGTTAGGGGTCTAGATGGTTTAGAGTTTGTAAAATGTGTTCAGGAAAGTTTTCTAAATCAGTATATAGAGGGACCAATTAGAGGGGATGCAATATTGGATCTCCTGTTAGGAAACGAATTAGGGCAAGTGACAGAAGTCTGTGTAGGGGAGCACTTTGGTTCCAGTGATCATAACACCATTAGTTTCAATTTGATCATGGACAAGGATAAATCTGGTCCTAGGGTTGAGGTTCTGAACTGGAAGAAGGCCAAATTTGACGAAATGAGAAAGGATCTAAAAAGCGTGGATTGGGACAGGTTGTTCTCTGACAAAGATGTGATTGGTAGGTGGGAAGCCTTCAAAGGGGAGATTCTGAGAGTGCAGAGTTTGTATGTTCCTGTCAGGATTAAAGGCAAATTGAATAGGAATAAGGAACCTTGGTTCTCAAGGGATATTGCAACTCTGTTAAAGAAGAAGAGGGAGTTGTATGAAATGTATAGGAAACAGGGGGTAAATCAGGTGCTTGAGGAGTATAAGAAGTGCAAGAAAATACTTAAGAAAGAAATCAGGAGGGCAAAAAGAAGACATGAGGTTGCCTTGGCAGTCAAAGTGAAGGATAATCCAAAGAGCTTTTACAAGTATATTAAGAGCAAAAGGATTGTAAGGGATAAAATTGGTCCTCTTGAAGATCAGAGTGGTCGGCTTTGTGTGGAACCAAAGGAAATGGGGGAGATCTTAAATAGGTTTTTTGCGTCTGTATTTACTAAGGAAGCTGGCATGAAATCTATGGAATTGAGGGAATCAAGTAGTGAGACCATGGAAACTGTACAGATTGAAAAGGAGGAGGTGCTTGCTGTCTTGAGGAATGTTAAAGTGGATAAATCCCTGGGACATGACAGAGTGTTCCCTCGGACCTTGAAGGAGACTAGTGTTGAAATTGCGGGGGCCCTGGCAGAAATATTTAAAATGTCGCTGTCTACGGGTGAAGTGCCGGAGGATTGGAGAGTGGCTCATGTTGTTCTGTTGTTTAAAAAAGGATCAAAAAGTAATCCGGGAAATTATAGGCTGGTGAGTTTAATGTCAGTAGTAGGTAAGTTATTGGAGGGAGTACTAAGAGACAGAATCTACAAGCATTTGGATAGACAGGGGCTTATTAGGAAGAGTCAACATGGCTTTGTGCGTGGTAGGTCATGTTTGACCAATCTGTTGGAGTTTTTCGAGGAGGTTACCAGGAAAGTGGATGAAGGGAAGGCAGTGGATATTGTCTACATGGACTTCAGTAAGGCCTTTGACAAGGTCCCGCATGGGAGGTTAGTTAGGAAAAGTCAGTCGCTAGGTATACATGGAGAGGTGGTAAACTGGATTAGACATTGGCTCGATGGAAGAAGCCAGAGAGTGGTGGTAGAGAATTGCTTCTCTGAGTGGAGGCCTGTGGCTAGTGGTGTGCCACAGGGATCAGTGCTGGGTCCATTGTTATTTGTCATCTATATCAATGATCTGGATGATAATGTGGTAAATTGGATCAGCAAGTTTGCTGATGATACAAAGATTGGAGGTGTAGCAGACAGTGAGGAAGGTTTTCAGAGCCTGCAGAGGGACTTGGACCAGCTGGAAAAATGGGCTGAAAACTGGCAGATAGAGTTTAATACTGACAAGTGTGAGGTATTGCACATTGGAAGGACAAACCAACGTAGAACATACAGGGTTAATGGTAAGGCACTGAGGAGTGCAGTGGAACAGAGGGATCTGGGAATACAGTTACAAAATTCCCTAAAAGTGTCATCACAGGTAGATAGGGTCGTAAAGAGAGCTTTTGGTACATTGGCCTTTATTAATCAAAGTATTGAGTATAAGAGCTGGAATATTATGATGAGGTTGTATAAGGCATTGGTGAGGCCGAATCTGGAGTATTGTGTTCAGTTTTGGTCACCAAATTACAGGAAGGATATAAATAAGGTTGAAAGAGTGCAGAGAAGGTTTACAAGGATGTTGCCTGGACTTGAGAAACTCAGTTACAGAGAAAGGTTGAATAGGTTAGGACTTTATTCCCTGGACTGTAGAAGAATGAGGGGAGATTTGATAGAGGTATATAAAATTATGATGGGTACAGATAAGAGTGAATGCAAGCAGGCTTTTTCCACTGAGGCAAGGGGAGAAATAAACCAGGGAACATGGGTTAAGGGTGAGGGGGGAAAAGTTTAAAGGGAACATTAGGGGGGGCTTCTTCACACAGAGAGTGGTGGGAGTATGGAATGAGCTGCCAGACGAGGTGGTAAATGCGGGTTCTTTTTTAACATTTAAGAATAAATTGGACAGATACATGAATGGGAGGTGTATGGAGGGATATGGTCTGTGTGCAGGTCAGTGGGACTAGGCAGAAAATGGTTCGGCACAGCCAAGAAGGGCCAAAGGGCCTGTTTCTGTGCTGTAGTTTCTATGGTTTCTATGGTTCTATGGTTTCTATTGCTTTTAAACAACTATAACTCACTTCAACCAAAGTCTAAGAGAATGATGGTTTAGGAAGAGATGAGGTGATTACTTGATCATTGTCATCAATTATGAGGCACTGAGGATCAAGTGATAATAATAAGTAATTCATTTCTTAAATGAAACCTCCTTGCTACTGAGCACCCACACCATTATCTTTATTGCCCACTTAGAAACTCCCACTGTCCCCAGGGGTTGATTTCGCCCATTTTGGGAACCACTGGATGAGATATTGGCTGCCAATTTCTCTACCGTATAAAAATAGACCATATTTTAAAATTTGATTTGAGTAGTGTATGCAACAATGAATTTTAAACTGAATTAAGATCAATGTGACAGTTAAAAGATTGATTGCTTGTTAACTGAGCAGTAGTCTCATATTATGGAGTTATAACACTATAATTCTCACAAACATATATTCCCAACCGACTGGTTAGTTTAGATCGAGAAACATAATACTATAAATAATGCAATCACACACTATTTGTATTATTGGTTAATTTAGAATTTAATTCTCTGTTTTGACATCATTAGAAAGTTCTTTCTACCTTCTAATGGCCGATTTCCATGGCTTTGCATACAAACTCTTTCTAAATTTTGGTAGACTTTTATAATCTACTGCTTATTTCTATATTCTGGCAGAGAAATTTGTTAAGTTTCCACATGTCTTGGTTTCAGTGATGTTATCATTTAGTATACATTTTGGTGGAGTACAGGTAAATGTTTTTGATGTTAAAACACAGCTGACTCAATTAAGCTATAAGAAAACAATAACTATTTGGCTGTGACTAAGGCAGAAATCCATTTGAAAGGTTTCATTCTCAATCAATAAAATTGTCTGGAATCCTCAAGTGAATTACCGCCTTGAATATCACTGTCTATAATTTATTATTTTATATTTATGACTATGTTAATGAAGCATTTAATGTACAGGTTGTAATGTTACCATCAGAGGACGCAATGACTAAGCACAGATACTCCTGGAAATGCTTATTGGGTGATGTTTATTTTTATTCAGATTGTAGAGTTGCTTTAAGAGAGGTTCAATGTAAAACTCAATTTAAATATATTTCCTTGGGATCTTGCTTCAATGTGATTGTGAACTAAAAACCAGTTTTCATGCAAATCTATTGAATTCATGAATTTGTGATAAGTTGATTTGGTGAAAACAATTCGGTGCACTTAACAATCCTAATATAACGAACCATCCTAAAAGGCCTTACAAGGAAAAAGTGAGATAAGCAAAATAAAAGTTTATGTAGTGATGCCAAAGGAAAGTCTATAGTCCCATCACATTGAATTCTGAGCAGTAGTTATCAACCAAAGAGCTTGAGGGATGAGACGGCTTCAAGAACGCTTCAACCTCAGCAATCACAGGGCTCGGCACGCGATTAAAGATGAGGCTGAAGCTCTGAGAACCATATCTTCAGCAAAATTATGAAGTGAATAATACATCTGGTCTTCCTCGTGAGATTCCCTTCAACAGAGAAGCCAGTCTTCGGCAACTTCAGTTCACTCGTTCACTCCATGTGGTATCACAAACTGGCTGAGAGCACTGGTAATGGTAAAGGATCTGGGAACAGGCACCAACCCTGCCATTGAGATGCAGATCTGAACATTAGAACTAGTAAGTTGTTGTAACACAGTTGCAAGATGGAAAATTGCCCAGCTGTCTTCTATTCACAAAGGGAAAACCAGAACAAGTTCATCAGAGTTCATGTTGCCTGGAATGGAGGGCTGTAGTTACAAGGAGTAATAGGATGATCTGGATTTTTTTCTCACTGGAATGTAAGAGGCTGAGGAGTTATCGTATTGGGATTTATAAAATTATGACGAGCTAGATAGAATACAAAGTCACAACCCTTTTTTTCCTGCAGGGCAGTGGTATCTAGAAGTAGATGTCACAGGTTTAAGGTGAGATGGGAGAAATTTAAGGGATGCCTTAGGGGCAAGTGCTTTTGTTCAGAGGGTGGAAAATGAGCTGGCAGAGGATGTAGTGGAGACAGAAACAACTGTAGTGTTTAAAAGGCTTTTGGACAAGTATTTTGATAAAAGGGTCCGAGAGCAGGGGTTCCCAACTCGGGGTCTACAGACCTCTCGGTTAATAGTAGGGGTCCATGGTATAAAAAAGGTTGGGTATCTAGAGGAATCTGGACCTAATATGGATAAATGGAGCGATCATAGTTAAAAATCAAAGTCAGCATGCATGAGATGGACTGAAAGGCCCCATTCTGTACTATATGATTCTATGAAATCCAATTTGCCCAATTGATGTCCAATCTGTTTACTCTCATTCATTGGCAAAGTGGTGATCATAGTTTGGGTTTGGGTTGCAGCACAACCACAGCACTCTAGACCACATTGCAGACTTGGCCCAAACTCAGACCAAAGAACAGATTTCTTACGTGAGTGGAGAATGATTGCTCTTGACATCAACAAGGAAAAATTTTGAAGTCCAAGCAGCACACACAGAATGCTGGAGAAACTCAGCAGGCCAGACAGCATCTATGGAAAAAAAAATCAGTTGATGTTTCAGGCCAAGACCCTCCAGCATTTTGTGTGTGCTGTTCTTGACATCAAGGCAACATTTAACCAAATATTGCATCAAGGATCCTTTTAAAACTGAAGTATCCAAAGGTAAATGGTAGTAACTGATGACAGAACAAAGTGATAGCGATTGTTAGAAGTCATTATGGCTCTCTCAAGGATATTATTTCAGTAATTCCTCAGACCAGTGTCTTAGGCCCAACCATCTTCAGCTACTTCATCAATGACATTCCCTCTTTCATTGGCTCAAAGGTGGGGCTGTATACTGCTAATTGAGCAACATTCAATTACATTTGTAACTCCTTAGCAAATGATGCAATCCATTCTTACATGCAACAAGACCTGGACAACATTTGTTCATATTCTGATAAGTGGCATGTTACAGATGTGCTATAGTGGAGCAAGATAACAATCATACCCAACAAGCAAGAATGCTGCCACCTCCCCTGGACATTCAAAGGTATTGCTATTGTCACCAATATCTGGGAAATTACCTTTGACTTTACTATTTACTGGACCAATGATATACACACCATATTCAGAAAGACAAATCAGAGGTTGCATTCCTGAGGTAAATGTTCATTAACTCAAAAATAGATTAACCAAGTACTGCCCCACTATTTGGTTTATAAGCATATAAAATTATATCAGTTTCACTTATATTTGGCAGGATATTTCCAATCCATGCATAAGCAAATAATTGTATGTCAAACCCTAGTTAAAGTCAAAGTCTACAAGATTTAAAAGAGAGGTATATAGATACATACCTATATATAGACTAGAAAGTTTATAGATTAGAAAGGTATATAGATTAGGAAGTTTTACAGTTGAGTTTATTGTCTTATGCAGAAGTACATGATGCAGAGGTGCAATGAAGAACTTACAGCAGAATCATAGGTACATAGCATCAGATATACAACGTTCACAAAAAACCATAAATTATAAATAAATCATACACAAATTGTCGAAGAAAGAACACAATTATAACAAAAAAAGAACAAAAGTCTTTGTAGTGCAATGGTTCTTGAAGGCTGTTCTTGAACCTGGTGGTGGGACGTCAGGTTTGTGTACTTCCTACCCAATGAGAAGATGGTATGGTGCAGACAGTCGGGATCTTCGATGACAGTTGTTGCCTTCTTGAGGCAGGGCCTTATATAGATACTTGTGCTGGTGGAGAAGAATGTTCCTATGATGTTTTGGGCTTCGAGTCCACCACTGTCTGCAGTTTCTTATGTTCCTGATATCCGTGCCATGCCATCTTTGAAAGTTATAGTTTAAAAAACGGTCACAAGATGAGAAAAGAAAACCTTTCATTTTGTTGTTCCATTGTTTGATTAATATAAAGAGCTTTTACAGATATCAGTTTGTTAAATGCTGTGTAGCAAGTATAAATTTCCAATCTGTGATTTTAATATGGAACTAAATACCAGGCAAAGTGTGAAATCAACAGTTATCTGTTCTCCAGGCTAGGCAATTGGTATGTGGCCTGAAGGAAACTGAACGGCAGACCTTCAGGACAAAAAAATCTTTTCTAATGTAATTACCAAAGTTCAAAGTTGACTTATTACCGAAGTACTTTTATGTCACCATATGCAACTCTGAAAATAATTTGCTTGTGGGCAAGCTCAATAAATCCGTAATAGATTAATAACCATAATAGAATCAACAAAAGCACTGCACCAACAGTGCATTCAACCTATGTGCAAAAGACAAGAAATTGTGCAAATACAAAATGAAAGAAATAATAATAGTAAATAAATTAGCTAAAATATTGAGAATATGAAATGAAGAGTCCTTGAAAGTGAGTCCATAGGTTGTGGAAACATATCAGTGATGGGGCAAGTGAAGTTGAGTTATTCCCTTTGGGTCAAGAGCCTGATGGTTGAGGGGTAATAATTGTTCATGAACCTGGTGATGTGAGTCCTGAGGCTCCTGTACCTTCTGATGGCAGCAGTGAGAAGAGAGCATGATCTGGGAGGTGGCAGGCCCTGATGATTTTCAGCAACAACACTCTGTATAGAGGAGCAAATGGGTTTCTGCAAAATCAGTATTGGAATGGAAGAAGAATTTTGATGAGGAATGCAGATTAGTAATGGAGTTATCATAACAATGAAACAGTAGTGGTTCAAAATAGAAACATTACTATTTCTTATTAAGATAGGGAAAACAGAGTAAGTTTTTAAAATATCATTTTAATGAATTACGAATGAAAACAGGAAATGAAGCCTATTTCAGTAACTTTGGAAAACATATTAAACACATTCAGATTAACACACACAAAGTTCTGGAGAAATTCAGCAGGTCAGTCAGCACCAATGAAGAATAAAGAGTTGATGTTTTGGGCTGAGGCCCTTCACCAGGACTGGAAAGGGAGGGGGAAGCTAGAAGGCGATAGGGAAAGCCATGTGAGGGGTAAATGGGTGGGGAAAGGGTGATGAAGTGAAAAGCTGGGAGGTGATTGGTGGAAAAGGTAAAGGGCTAAAGAAGAAGGAATCTGATAGGAGAGCTGAGTGGATCATGGCAGAAAGGGAAGGAGGAGGGGCACTAGAGAGGGCTGACAGGCAGATAAAGAGAAGAGATGTGGTAAGGGCAATGGTTCCGCTAAGGTGTGCGGGCACACACACATCTTTTGCTACTAGCGCACAAAAGGATTTGAACTGCGCACAAAAGATGATCTCCCTCTAACTCGTCGGCATGTTAAGTATATTTCATGATCGTACACAATCACATTTCCATTTCCGGTTTCTGATGCGGACCATGTTGACAACATGAAGTTTGCGATGATTTGATTGCAGGTTTTAGAACTGGCTTATTTATACTGTTCTTATTGAAGAAATTATTGAGTCACTACATCAAATTTCAAAAAAGCAAAGGGCATAAGGCGCAAAAGAATTACAAATTAATTTAAAGTGGAATGGCTAGTGAAACAGTAAAACCTGCTGCACTGAAAACTCATGAGGTCAGGAACGTGCAGCTACGAGAAATATTTATGTGCAGTACAGAAACTGGTGTTACCTGCTTATTTTGTCATGATGCAAATTTTGCTGGAGAATTTGCAAGTGGGAAGAAGTGAAGTGATATTTGGAAACTTGACTTTTTAAAGCACCATTTCGCAAGTAAATCAGATATCTTCCAGTCTCCCAGAAAGGGACACTAGTAGGAAGGACAGCAGAGCAGCAATGGCTAGAGTTCCTACAAAAAATGAGGAAAGGCAAGACAGATATAATCCAAATAAGAAGAAATTTCCTTGCCAAATTAGTTTAAACCGTGACTGACAAGTGAAGTCAGAACCAAAGTAAAAGCAAATGAGAGGGCATACAAGGAAGCCAAAGCTAGTGGGAAGGTAGAGGATTGGGAGGCTTTTAAAACCTAAGAAGGTCATTAGGAAGGAAAAGTTGAATTAGGAAGCTGGCGACTAATATCAAAGAAGATACTAAAAGCTGTTTTAAGTATATAAAGGGTAAAAAGGAGTCGAGGGTAGATGTAGGACCAATAGAAAATGATGTTGGAGATATTGTAATGAGAGTCACAGAGATGACTGAGGAACTGAATGCGTATTTTACATCAGTTTTCACAGTGGAAGACATCTGCAGTATATCGGATATCTATGACTGTCAGGGAAGTGAAGTATCTGCAGTGAAAATTACGACTAAGAAGGTGCTCAGGAAGTTTAATGGTCTGAGGGTGGATAAATCTCCTGGAACTTTGAATGCACCCTTGGGTTCTGATGGAAGTAGCTGGAGAGATTATGGAGGCATTAATAATGACATTTCAAGAATCAATAGATTCTGGCATTGTACCAGATGACTGGAAAATTGTAAATGCTACTCTCCACTATTTAAGGAGGGGGGAGGCAGCAGAAAGGAAACTATACACCTGTTAGCCTGACATCAGTGGTCAGGAAGTTGTTGGAATCAATTGTTAGGGATGAGATTATAGAGTACCCGGAGGCACATGACAAGATAGGCCAAAGTCAGCATGGTTTCCCGAAAGGAAAATTCTGCCTGACAAACCTACTGCAATTTTTTAATGAAATTACAAGGAGGGTAGACAAAGGAGATGTAGTAGATGTGCTGTACTTGGATTTTCAGAAGGTTTTTGACAAGGTGCTGCACATGAGGCTGCTTAGCAAGATAAGAGCACGTGGAATTACAGGAAAGTTACCAACATGGGTGGAGCATTGGCTGATCGGCAGAAAATAGAGAGTGGGAATAATAGGATCCTATTTTGGCTGGCTGCCAGTTACCAGTGGAGTTCCACAGGGGTCAGTGTTGGGACCACTGCTTTTTATGATGTATGTCAATGATTTGGACTTTGGGATTAATAAATTTGTGGTTAAATTTGTCAATGATACAAAGATAGGTGGAGGAGCGGGTAGTGATGAGGAAACAGAGAGCCTGCAGAGAGACTTAAATAGTTTAGGGCAGTGGTCCCCAACCACCGGGCCGCAAAGCCAGGGCTACCAGGCCGTGAGGAAACGATATGAGTCAGCTGCACCTTTCCTCATTCCCTGTCACGCAACGTTGAACTTGAACGTAGGGTTACCAACTGTCCTGTATTTGCCGGGACATCCCGTATATTGGGCTGAATTGGTTTGTCCCATACCAGACCGCCCTTGTCCCGTATTTCCCCCGCTAAGGTACAGCATTCCTATGAAACCTTTTGTGCCGAAATGGCGTAAAGTGAAAAAGCAATTACCATTAATTTATATGGGAAAATTTTTTGAGCGTTCCCAGACCCAAAAAACAACCTACCAAATCATACCAAATAATACATAACACCTAAAATAACTCCAACATATAGTAAAAGCAGGAATGATATGATAAATACAGAGCCTACATAAAGTAGAAATTATGTATGTACGGTGTAGTTTCACTGAACAGAATCGCCAAAAACGATTTGTAGAAAAAAATCGGCACGTACACATCACGCATGCGCACACAGGTGCTTGCGCAAGGCTTCATGGTCAAGGTAGTCTTTCTCAGGGTAAACACAACGTATTTGACTGCTACTGTTGTCCGTTGGCAACCCTACCCGCCCCCCGCCCCACCACCACCGGTCGGCCGGTCTGCAAGAATATTGTCAATAATAAACCGGTCCGCAGTGCTAAAAAGGTTGGGGACCCCTGGTTTAGGGGAATGGGCAAAGAACTGGCAAATGAAATACAATGTTGGAAAGTGTATGGTCATGCACTTTGGTGGAAGAAATAAATGGGTAGACTATTATTTAGATGGGGAGAGAATTCGAAAAGCAGAAATGCAAAGAAACTTGGGAGCCCTTGTGCAGGATGTCCAAAAGGTTAACCTCCAGGTTGAGTTGGTGGTGAAGAAGGTGAATGCAATGTTGGCATTCATTTCTAAAGGTATAGAATATAAGAGCAGGGATGTGATGTTGAGGCTCTATGAGGCACTCGAGAGACCACACTTGGAGTATTGTGCGCAGTTTTGGGCTCCTTATTTTAGAAAGGATATACTGACATTGGAGAGGGTTCAAAGAAGATTCATGAGAATGATTCCAGGAATGAAAGGGTTACTGTATGAGGAACATCTGGCAGCTCTTGGGCTGTATTCCCTGGAGTTCAGGAGAATGGGGTGGATTTCATAGAAGCATTCCAAATGTTAAAAGGCCTGAACAGATTAGATATAGCAAAGTTATTTCCAATGGTAGGGGAGTCTAGGACAAGAGGGCATGACTTCAGAATTAAAGGACGTTCATTTAGAACAGAGATGCGGAGAAATTACTTTAGTCAGAGGGTGGTAAATCTGTGGAATTTGTTGCCATGAACGACTGTGTATGCCAAGTCATTGGATGTATTTAAGGCAAAGATAGATAGGTTCTTGATTAGCCAGCGCATCAAAGGGAATGAGGAGAAGGCAGGGGAGTGGGAATGACTGGAAGAATTGGATCAGCCCATGATTGGATGGTGGAACAGACTCAATGGGCCAAATGGCCTACTTCTGCTGCTATATTTTATGGTCTTATGGTCCTATATGGATAGTGTGCAAAACCGCCGGTATGAAAATCCTTCATTATCCGTTACAGGCCTGCTACGTAGGTCTTGTGAGAGTGCAGATGAACGAGAGCAAAAGCGATCATATCCAGAGGAGGTCGAAGTCCTTATTGACAGTGTTTTGCTAGCTGTTAAAATGAATACCTCTACATATAAAATTCAGTGCACACATGTTGTTGTCACTGGGCAAAAAATTGCACAGCACAAGATTCTTGAGCACACTGGTCATTCCAAATTAGAATGGGGTGTGGAAAAGGAGAGGAGGGGGAAGGGAGAAATTACTGGAAGTTAGAGAAATCAATGTTCATGCCATCAGGTCAGAGGCTACCCAGATGGAATATCAGTATCAGATGCAGCCTTTTTGAGGCATCACACTTTGAAGGTGTTCATTATGCTTGGGAGGCTACTGCCCATGATAGAGTTAGTTGAGTTTGAAGCCTTCTGCAGCTTTTTCTGATTCTGTGCAGTGGTCCCTCCATATCAGTTAGCATGCTCTCCATGGTGCATCTGTAGAAATTTGCAAAACTCTGTGGTGACATACCAAATATCCTCAAAATATAGTCACTATTGTGCCTTCTTTATAATTACATCAATATGTTGTGCCCAGAATAGATCTTCAGAGAAAGTCCAGGAGCTTGAAATTGGTCACCCTTTCCACTGCTGGTCCCTTGATGAGGACTGGTGTGTGTTCCCTCGACTTCCCCTTCCTGAAGTCCACAATCAGTCCCTAAGTTGATGTTGACTGATGTTGAGTGCAAGATGGTTATTTCAACACCACTCAACCAGCTGATCAAGCTCCCTCCTGTATGCCTTCTCACCAGCATCTGAAAATCTGCCAACAATAGTTGTGCCATCGGCAAATTTACAGATGATGTTTGAGCTATGCCTAGCCACACAGTTATGGTTGTGGAGAGAATAGATCAGTGGGCTAAGCTGGCATCCTTGAGGTGTACCAATGTTAACTGTCAATGAGGAGGAGATGTTATTTACGATCTGCGCTGACTGCGTTCTCCCGAAGAGGAAGTCAAGGATCCAGTTGCAGAGGGAGGTACATATGAAGTGTTCCTGAGATTGGCATCATTATGTCAGTAGAGAAGGCCATAGACCAACATGTCAGAGTGGGAATGGGGACTGGAATTAAAATGGTTGACAAAAGAACAGTCAGATGCTTCCTTAATTGGTTAGAAAAGCAGCTTTAATATTTGTAATTCAGTGCAGCCATAATGTTCTGAATTTTTCTTTCTGTGAACCATAATGTTGAATGATTCTATTAAGGTCATGACTAGAGTAAGACACAATGTTGAATTTGTAGGAATATTTATGGATTTGCATCACATGTTGTAGCTACTCCTGGATGGTAAATATTTATGGATATGCATCACATACTTTAGCTGCTCCCAGATGGTGTCAGTGTTTCTGTAATGCAACCTTGTTTCGAGAAAGATGAGTTGTTAATTGCCTTAACACGATGATAATTAAGACTAGAAAACAGCATATTGAGCTGGTTGCTAGAGCTGTATTAATAAGCAGTTATCAAATATCTTGTTCTATGTCTATTTTACAACTGTTAAATTCAGCACAGCAGACTCTTCCTTCCCAATGCCGGAGTACAGAATAGAGCAAGGTTTTTGCACAATGCCGAAGCAAGTAGAATGCGGCCTCAATCTCCAGCGCCAACAGCCAATCCTGACGTCCGGTACTGTTTGTACGTTCTGCCTGTGATGGCATAGCTTTCCTCCATATACAGTGGTGTCCTCTACGTGCCAATGATAAGTAAGTTCATTGGCTACTGTGAATTGCACCTAATGTTGAGTGGTGGAACCGTAGGAGTTGATGGACATATGGGGACATTGGATTACTGGGAAAGTTAGGTAGGAGATGGGATTGGCAGAAACTCAGTGGGATGAAATGGCCTCCTATACCATAAGGAAATATGGAAAATAATAATATTCGTGATTGGCAAGTCCTAAGGTCAAGGCCCAAAGGTTAAACCTGTGATTCGTGAGTCTTGGAGTCGATACCCAGAAGTTGGTGAAGTGCAGACAGCAAAGCTGAAGGTCAAAGTTCAGAGCTCGGCCAGTCTGAAGGTTGAAGACCAAAGTCTCAAGTCTGGAGGTAGAAGCCCAAAGAACAAGTCTGTGTGTCTGGGCCAGACACTGGAGCTTCGAGGCCTGATGTCTATATGTTTGGGGCCAAGGACTGGAGGCCCGAAGGTGGCCTGTTCTGGGTTTGGTGGCCTGTGTGTGTGAGGATGGGAAAAAGGCTTGTTTTGCTGTTGTTGTGTTGAACATTGTGGGTATGCTATACTATTGTAGAGTAATGTAATAGGTGGAAACATATGCATAATTCACAACCACTGATGTTGAGTTGGGGGTTCACTTTAAGAGGCTGGTCTGAAGTGACGACACAATTACGTGTTTTTTTTTAACCATGGTTTATACTCTGTGTTTGGAGGACAATTAAGGAGTTGCTACAGTTTCCCTGAAACTTAAAATACCTCTGCCATTTTATTAGCAAAAACCTACACAATGATGATGCCAAAATGTGTAGCTACACTTGTGGGCTGTTCCCAGCACATCCTTGGGTGTATTGGTTGTTAATGCAAATGATGTATTTTACTGTATGTTTTGATGTGTGTGTAATAAATGAATCTGAATCTGAATAAGTGTGGACTTTGAGACATAAAGTAAAACAAATATTTCTTTGCATGCTGTAGAAGGAAAGTCTGAAATAAAAATGGGAAGAAGCTGGAAATGTGTGAATGGAGAAGCAAAGCGAGGGTTCCAGATTGATGATTTATTTTTTGTTCAAAGTGAATGTAACAGATGTTAAAGAAGAACAAGCTAAGAGAGGAAGAAATAAAAGAACCAAAAGGAAGTTCAAAGACAGGAGCAGAAGAAAATAATTAACAAACTGGATGATGGGTCAAGGTGAAAAGGGTGACAAAGGAAAATATAAAAAAGCAAAGGGTGGGTCTAGAACAGGGACAAGTCATTAACAAATGCTGCTTTTTAAGAAATAGACAGAGCAGTTATGATCTGAAATGATAGAAATTAATAGCTCTGACTGTCCTGGATATGGCATGCTCACCACTCCTTTTGCTACCCGGTCCACAGAGGCATGCACGAGGAGAGCTGCTGCCTGTCTGCACCAGAGACTGGGTTTGACCCTGTCCTTGGCTGCTTTCTGTTTGGAGTCTGCAAGTTCATCTTGTGACTGCATGAGTTTTCCCCAAGTCCTCCAACTTACTCCTGAGAATGATCCATATTTCTCAGGGCCTTGCTCTGGACTTCGATTGTCAGGGGCACATGCTCTGTGGTGGGGTAAGTTGAAGCATCTCTGCCTTCTGGATACTCAGCATGTGGACCATCCTTTCATATGCTTCAGTAAAAGAGGCAACAAAAACAGGAACTTAGGCACTGAATGTCCACAAACCCTGCACTAGTTTTGTATTATAAGTTGACATCTGAATTTCAGACAATTGAAGTATTTTCTGCTTGCCCAGTGTTTCCGCTCTCTTGGAAGCTTTTGGAGATGGGGGTATAGTGTTGTAGGGAGGAATATTGAGGACGGGGTTTGAGTGATCACATAGTCTTGCTGAACTCCAGTTTGCATTGGGACTGCATCTGTTGTGGACCTGTTTGTTTGGAGTACGGCTTATCGCACACCTAGACTGGAAATGAATTTCTCAGAACAAGTAAATTTGACAAATATTGTCCATAATCCTTCTCAATTGATGTAGTTGAACTTTTTTTGTGTGTTGAAAAAAATCACATAATAAAATTATGTCTTTGGTGATGCTCATTATATCTCACTTAAATCGATTATGTGCTACAGATCTGATTTAACACCTGATGTCTGGATGTATTGCAATCCTGAGAAAAGTTCTCTACAAGGTAATATTCTTTGCCCTGAACTTCAGCTCCTGACTTGGGTCTCTTTTTCCTGTATCAGAAATGTTTCTCAGCTACATCTGAACCATTCCTCCAGGTTCCCATCCGGCTCTGACTTCTGTTCCAGTGCTGACAAATAATCTTCGTGTTGTTGCTTTCTGCAGGCTGCTGACTCAGCTCATCTCAGAACTCCACAATTATCCTCCATGGGATTAGACTGGGCAAGCTCCTACTGCTGCCCCAGACCTTGCTCACTCAACAACCATCACCAACAACTTTTGGACCAATTACTTCAAGTAACTGGTCTTGTGCCTTTATCTTAGAATATTTGTGGCATATTGGGTTGACTGCAATCCCTGGGAGCTCTAAGCAGTAGAGGATGAATAGCTAGTTACTTAGTTTGAGTATCAGTTTCTTTGAAGACTGCCTTGTGGACAATACAAAGATAGGTGGAAGGGCAGGTAATACTGAGGAAGCAAGGTGTCTGCAGAAGGACTTAGACAGATTGGGATATTGGGAAAAGAAATGGCAGATGGACAATAGTGTAGGGAGGAATATTGAGGGCAGGGTCATGCACTCTGGTAAAAGGAATAAAGATGTGGACTATTTTCTAAATGGGGAAAAATTCAAAAATCAGATGTGCAAAAGGAATTGAGAGTCCTCATGCAGGATTCCCTAGGTTAACTTGTTGGTTGAATCAACAAATACAATGTTAGCACTTATTTTGAGAGGACTAGTGTATAAAAGCAAGGATGTAATGCTGTGGCTTTATAAGGCATTGGTCAGAAAGCACTTGGGTAATGGTGAGCAGTTTTGGACCCCTTATTTGAGAAAAGGTATGGTGGCATTGGAGAGTGTCCAGAAGATGTTCCATGAGAATGTTCCCAGCAATGAAAGAGTTAATGTATGTGGAGTGTTTGATGGTGTTATGTTTTGTAACTCCAAAACATAAAACTAATTGAAAGAAAACCGTGAAGAAGGGAAAACTCGTGTACATTCTAGTTTTGTTTTACAATTAGTGAGGCACGCACTTATGACGTGGTGGCGTAATGTTGAATACCGTTCACATATTTTACATATAACCCATAAAGAATTATTTAAACAAAGAATGTATAATCAAACAATATATTTATTCCCCCCTGCTTAGCTATATACCACCCTGGTTAAGCTTTTACTGCTAATGTAGAAGCAGTATGTTCTGCTGGTAGTGTTTGGAGTACTGTTAAAGAGAGGGGCTGTAATGTTCAACTTAGGAATGTCGGGTCATCTATTCAGGATGGTGGAACAGGGAGACAGTTCCAGAGAAAGCTGGCTGGAAAGATTTTGTGATGGACACTAAAGGGGTCGAGGTTTTTTCTCGGCAGGAGATGGAGACAGAAGAAGATTGAGAGAAATGGCATTTGGATTCAATCCAACTGGAATGCGCGATTTGATGGAGTCCAAGATGGAAAGTTCTATTGATAATTGGTAAATAGGAGTTGGCGTCTTGAGTACAAGGACACCTTCAGCTTTTGGAAGATCTGAGCTCCAACTTTGTACACATTTGACTGTTTTAATTATAATGGGCCCTTTTATTTATCTTTCTTTTCTCTTTAACTACTGTTTGATGAAGTTAATATTCATAAATACGCCTTTCTTATAACTGGATGCAATGTACGATCTGTTATTTCTTGCTGATGGGTAATCGTAAGTGGGGTGTGGGTGGTCAAAACAACCCGGCTCTCCTGGCCTGGTGGGACCCAAGTCATATCAACCCTAGACGTGCGGAGTTCGAGAAAGGTGGTTTTCTCACTGCTGAGGGGTTAATGAGGTGTTGGGAACAGAGGAAAGGAAGTGGCCAAATTGAGCGTAGAAGTTCACCTTTACTTCATCTTCAGCTTCCAGAGTTGTAGCATAGGCGCTGATGATGGTGGCGTGTTGGTCCTTGACAAGCTGGATTCGTAGAGTCATGAGACGTTTGCTGATTCCCGGTGGTTGCTCTGTCAGCTTCTGAAGTAGGCTTTTTCGGTGGCAAAGCCTACTCCATGGATCCTCGGTTGTTCAGGATCAAGTCCTTTCCAGAAAAAGGTGTATTGACCTTGCTCTTCCTTTAATTGCCCTTCTCCAGCTCTGCAGGTCTCACTCAGAGCAACAATGTCAAAGTTGAATTTTTGGAGTTCCCGGGCAACAAAGGCAGTTCTCTTGTCTGGTCAGTCTGAGTTTGGGTTATCCATCAGAGTTCGTATATTCCAGGTTCCAAATTTCATAGTTTCACTTCTCGATGTTTTCCGACCGCATATTGGTGATCCCTCTGGACGCAGCTTTCCAGACAAGATGGGGTGAAGCAGACTATTTTTAGGGCACCTTTTCTAGCCCCTTCCCAGTTCAGGGGGAGCAGAGTGGATCCTAAATAGGGCTGCTCAGATGTGAATACTGCTGCCGAACAATTTTCCTGCTTCTGTCCCTTCATTGCAACAATCATCCATATTACCAAGGATGAGCTACCCCAGGAATCGAAATTGTCTACAGAACAGATGGCCAACTTTTCAGTCTTGCCTGTCTCAAGTCCAAAACAAAGACATTCACGAGTTCCCTCATTCAGTTCCAATACGCAGATGACAACAGTGTTGCAGCTCTTTCAGAAAACCACCTACAACAGATTCTGACTGCCTTCATCCGTGCATACATGAAACTTAGACTTACCATCAATTCCAAGAAGACTCAGATCATCTATCGACCGTCACCAATTGAGACAAATCAGATAGAACCATCAATTCAACTTGGCGCAACAACTCTGGAAAACGTGGACCACTTTCCGTATCTTGGAAGTCACCTCTCCTCCAATGTCGACCTTAATAACGAGATCCAACATCGTCTTAAATGCGCTGGAACAGCTTTTGGATGTCTCCGAACAAGAGGCTTTCATGATCCTGACATCCGAACAGACACCAAAATGTTAGTGTACAAAGCAGTGGTAATCCCAACGCTCCCGTATGCATCAGAAACCTGGACAACATACCGACGACATCTGAAGCCACTTGAAAAGTTCCATCAATGCTGTCTTCGAAACATCTTAAGTATCAGCTGGGAAGATAGAAGAACCAACGTCAGCATGCCAAATGAAGCAAAAACAACAAGCATTGAAGCCTACGTCATCAAGAACCAACTAAGATGGAGTGGTCATGTTGTTCGGATGAAAGACAAATGCCTGCCGAAACAAATCTTCTACTCCCAGCTTAAAGAAGGCAAACGTAAAAGAGGCGGACAACAGAAGAGATTCAAAGACATCTTAAAAGCCAACATGAAGAAATGTAACATCGACATCAACAATTGGGAAACCAATGCCAAGGACAGGAAACTCTGGCAAGCCATCATCCGAGAAGGAACAGCAACTTTCGAAGCCAACCGATGTGCAGAATTAGAAGAAAAGAGAAGAAAATGGAAAGAGAGGCAGCAACAACCAAAGCCCGATTTGCTCTCTGGAGCTACTTGTCCTGAATGCGGAAGAACTTTTAAAGTTAAGATTGGACTCATAAGCCACTTGAGAGCCCATAAGTAGATCAACAGAATGAAGACCATCACCCTCGACCTCGAGGGATAGCCACAACGAATGAGGTGTGTCTCTAGAGATGCCCGGTAAAAAGGGATTTCAGCTATAAACTACACTCAAGATTGAATGCATCTCAACCTATATACAGTGGTGCTACAAAGTTTGTGAACCCTGTAGAATTTTCTCTATTTCTACATAAAAATGACCTAAACTCTGATCAGGTTTTCATGCAAGTCCTAAAACTAGATCGAGAGAACCCAATTAAATAAATAACACAAAAAAATAATATTTGTTCATTTATTTATTGAGAAAAATGATCAAATATTACATGTATTTGTTGGAAAAAGTATTTGAACCTCTGGGGTAATGCCTTCTACAAAAGCTATTTGGAGTTAGACATTCCAATCAATGAGATGAGATTGGAAGCGTGAATTGTAGAGGTGCCCTGCCCTCTAAAAAAGACACACAATCTCAGGTTACTGAGTGCAAGCAAGCATGCAAGTGAGTTTATTTGTATAGCACTTTTCAAACACAAGGCAGTTCAAAGTGCTTTACATAGAACAAGATATAAAAATCAAACATCAAATTTCAGACAATAAATAAGAGCATAAAATCACACAAAAATAGCTATGATTAACAGAAGTTACTGTGCAGGAGTTTCTAATTAAAAGCCTCAATGAAAAAAAAATTGAGGCCTCGATTTAAAAGAGCTTAAAGTTGGGGCAGACTTCGATTCCTCTGGAAGGTTATTCCAGATATGTGGAGCATAGTAACTAAAAGCTGCTTCACCATACTTAGTTTTGACCCTGGGGACGGTAAGATGACCCGTCCCAGACAACCTGAGAGCGCAGGAATGTCCATAATGCAGTAAGAGATCGGAGATTGGCCCGAGACCATTCAGTGCTTTATAAACCAGTAGTAATAATTTAAAGTCAATCCTCTGATGGACAGGAAGCCAGTGTAATGATCTGAAAACTGGAGTGATATGGTCTACCTCTTGGTTTTAGTGAGGAGTCTAGCAGCAGCATTCTGAATGAGCCGCAGCTGTCTGGGAGATTTTTTACAGAGACCTGTGAAAACACCATTACAGTAGTCAAGCGTACTAAAAATAAACGCATCGATGAGTTTTGCCAAGACAATGCAGGCCTTTCCCGAGGATGGAGAGGTGCTGCTGGCACCTTCTGGGTGTATTGGCATCCCAAGCAGTGCATAGCAAGCTGATCGATATGCGGATCTATCCCATGCCACCAGACAAAGCATCTAGCCAATGTTTTCATTTTGACCATGCCTAGATGACCTGCATGTAGTCTCTCCAATACTTAAGCTCTCAGCTTGGATGGTGTAGCAACTCTTAATCCCCACATAAGGCAACTCCCGTCAAGGGCAAGTTCATCCCAGAACTGGTAAAAAATGGGGAACTGGGATTACTGTTGTATTTCTGGGTGGCCATGTAGACCTGAGAGTGTGGTGTCTTTTCTGGTTTTCCTTTGGATAATCTCTGCCATAATAGGGAGACTTTCAATTTGTGTTAGGGAGAAAACGTCAAGAGGAGTGTCCTCTTTTGGTAAATTTTTCAGGTAGTTCCTTTTCCAAGGGTAAGTGGGACAATCTATCAGCATTTCCATGATTAGTCTTCCTCTTGAATTTGGTCTTGTGATTGTGTCCTCTGAGAAACAGAGATCATCTCTGCATTTGTGCTGCTGCTGTTAATGGAACAGCCTTTTGTGGATTGAAAATAGACACTAGTGGTTGAAGTCCTGATGAAGAGTCTTGGCCTCGCGACTGTACTCTTTTCCATAGATGCTGCCTGGCCTGCTGAGTTCCTCCAGCATTTTGTGTGTGTTGCTTGGATTTCCAGCATCCGCAGATTTTCTTTTGTTTAGCACTAGTGGATGATGATTTGCAATGAGGGTAAACTCTCTCCAGTACAAGTACTGATTGAAATATTTTACACTACAAACTAGACTAAAGGTCTCTCTGACAATCTGTGCATTATTTTTCTCTATAGCAGTCAGGGAATATAATGTAAAGACTATGGGGTGTTCACTTCCATCACTTGTAACATGTCAGATGATTGCACTTGGGCCATATCTGAACCGGGTAACAGGTTATGGTTCTAAATGTTCCTACATTACTTTCACGATATCAGCAAAGCTCATTTCATTTGGTTTGGTTGGAGCAGTTAAACTTCTAAGCAAGCTGTATGCTCTTCCACCAATAGCACTCAGCAAAACTGGTACTCATTTCTCGTTGGCTATTCCATTTGCTTTAAAATACTGCTCAATTCACTCAGTATACATCAGCCAGTTATCTGTTATGTAATCAAACACATCTATCTTTTCAATGTAACTAGTCATTTCTGCTCTTTTTTATTATTTATGATTATCACTCATTTCTCTTTGTTTATAAATCTGTGAATTTGTCCACCTTCTGCCTCTTTTTAAACTCGAACATCTCATTGCACTTTTTTTCTTCAGTCAAACATCTCACTGTGCTTCAACAAGTAGGTAGCCAATTTGGGCTCGTTTAAAAATTACTCATTATTACTGTTATGTTTTGTAACTCCAAAACGTAAAACTAATTGAAAGAAAAACATTGAGAGACCTGGAATAACGCATGTATGTTCTAGTTTAGTTTTACTTTTAGCAAGGCATGCACTAATGACGTAGTAGTGCATTGACGTATGCCATTCATATAACCCATAATGTATTATTTAAGCAAACAAGGAATGCTTCATCAAATAATATATTTACAATAGTACTCAAATATTACTGAAATATTAAATGCACAAAAGATGGATCTGGGCCTGTACTCGCTGAAGTTTAGAAGAATGAGGCGGGATCTCATTGAAACCTATCGAATATTGAAAGACCTAGATGGAGTGGATGCAGAAACAATGTTTCCTAAGGTGGGGGAATCTAAGGCCAGAGAGCACAGCAACAGAATGGAGGGACACCTATTTAGAACAGAGATGAGGAAAAATTTCTTTACCCAGAGAGTAGTGAATCTGTGGAATTCATTGCCACGGGCAGTTGTGCAGGCCAAGTATATTTAAGGCAGAGATGAATAAATTCTTGATTAATCAGGGTGTCAAAGGCTATGAGGGGAGGCTGGAAATGGGGTTCAGAGGGATAATAAATCATGTATGATGGAATGGCAGAGCAGACTCAATGCTCTTTTGTCTTGTGGTCTTATGGTCCCTGTTGAGATCACTGTGGTGAGGAACTATCTGGAAAGTCACTATTAATTTTTGGTGAGGGTTTTCACATAGGATCTGCTGGGATTTGGCCCAGTGCCACTTAACCCATGAATATATACTTCAAAGTATAAATGAAGCATGTGCATATTTTAAGTGACTTGTACTGCATGCCCCACCACCCTCCTCTCCCCAGAGTAATCAAATGTTAAATTTGATTTGATACAAGAGATTCATATCATTCCTATGTTGATTGAGTGACATGCAGGGCTGGTAGGAAACAAGATTATTGAAGTCAGGGCTGAATACCCTGTTTCTGATTTTATGTGATTCTGAGAATTAGACTTGTGGTTTCAGGTTATATTCAAAGTCTCTTGTACCCCATCAAAAGAGGTGTTTTGCAACCAGACTAGATAAAGTTAATAGAATGTACCAGATGAAATAGATTGTTGTAATCAGAAGATATTCTGGTCATTTTATATCATGTCCATATTTAGAAAATAGAATTAATTATTGCTGACAACATCAATGGACACATACATGACTGGGGAAAAGCCAGGAATAGCATAAAAATTCTGTTATGCAGCAATCTGCTTCTATACATTTTTAGAGAAATTAATCATTTTAATTGATGTCCCTCTCATACCTGATTCAAGGTGTCTCTGACGTACTGACTAATGGGGGGAAAAATCACCTCCCACTAGCCTGAAACAGAACCCATGTTTAAAAATAAAGATGAAACGATTCAGAGGTAACAGTTACCAGGGACCTAAAAAAAATCATATCTTGTGACTTTGCATTTCAGAAAGCTTTTTTTTCACACTAGCTCTGCCTTAACATGATGCAGTTAGCACTTAAATCAAATTTCATTTGATGTGAATACATTGTACTGAGCCTCTTCACAGAAGGTTTTGTAATAAACATCTTTCAGCAAAGAAAGGCAAGTTAACGTATTTTCCTGGAAATAATTTTTTTCCTGGAAATAATTATTTTTTCATCCCATTTATTCATTTGTATTCCTGAACTGTAGTATCAAAATGTATTAGAATTAAAACTAAAAATAGAAAGTCATACAAGTTTGGTTCTCTAACTAGCTGCCTTCCCACTTGAAAATACAAACACTAGGTTCTTATCAAGAAGATTGCTACCTCTATTGTTAACTCAATAGAAAACAGCAGGCACACGGCAGCTTTTATTATGCTAACACCCTATCTATTACATATGGTTGTTTCTATTATGTTGATATCTTAGTAGTGGCATTGATTAGTATTTATTGATTAAATTAGCATCATTGTACAAGCCAAAAACCCAGAACAAAGCATATTTACAAAATTTCAAACGGCAAAAAATTAGATATTTTCCACTTTTTATTATTTTTTATATTGTGGGATCACTAGCACATGAAAGAACCAATTATACTAGAGGGTACAGTATATATTTTTGAAATTCAACATATAGCATCCTTAATGTTGTGGACTAAAAATAGTAGTTTCCTGCCTCTAAATCCAAAGGACTTTGATTCAAATCCCATTTCAAAGGGCATTGAACTGATACTATTCTTGCCTTTGAATCCAAATAATGTGAATGGAGTCCTTTTATTTGAGGGTGGGGGGGGGTCAGGGATTGTAATTGTCGCTGTTTTTTTCTGCAGGGGAGGGGGGATTTGGGGGTCTGTGAGTTTACTTCTTTTCTACTTTTGTGCCGGGGGAGTTGATGTATCTTCTTCCATTAACACCCATGGTCCTTCTGTATTTAATGGTTATCTGGAGAAGACAAATATCTGAGTTGTATTGCACATGCATACGTTGACAATAAAAATGAACCTTTGAGCCTTTGAATCTTCAGTTCAAAGATTTGATGGGTTATAAATGAATACTATTGAATTGGATTTGCAGGTATTTGGATGCAATCCAATGCCTCATTGGCCAGGGTCTGATTAGGAACAGTCAAAATGGATTTGTGCGTGGAAGGTTATGTTTGACAAATCTTATTGAATTTTTTGATGAGGTTACTAGGAAAGTTGACGAGGGTAAAGTGGCGGATGGTGTCTATATGGACTTCAGTGAAGCCTTTGACAAGGTTCCACACGGAAAGTTAGTTAGAAAGGTTCAATTGTTAGGTATTAATATCGAAGTAGTCAAATGGATTCAGCAGTGGCTGGATGGGAGACGCCGGAGAGTAGTGGTGGGTAACTGTGTGTCAGAATGGAGGACGGTGTCTAGTGGTGTGCTTCAGGGATCTGTACTGGGTCCAATGTTGTTTGTCATATATATTAATGATCTGGATGATGGGGTGGTAAATTGGATGAGTAAGTACGCAAATGATACTAAGATAGGTGGAGTTGTGGATAATGAAGTAGGTTTTCAAAGCTTGCAGAGAGATTTAGACCACTTAGAAGAATGGGCTGAAAGATGGCAGATTGAGTTTAATGCTGATAAATGTGAGGTGCTACATTTTGGTAGGACTAATCAAACTAGGACTTACATGGTAAATGGTAGGGCATTGAAGAATGCAATAGAACAGAGGGTTCTAGGAATAATGGTGCATAGTTCCCTGAAGGTGGAAGCTCATGTGGATAGGGTGGTGAAGAAAGCTTCTGGTATGCTGGCCTTTATAAATCAGAGCATTGAGTGTAGGAGTTGGGATGTAATGTTGAAATTGTATAAGGCATTGGTAAGGCCAAATTTGGAGCATTGTGAATTAAAGGAAAGATGTCAATAAAATTGAGAGAGTACAGAAGAGTTTTACTAGAATGTTGCCTGGGTTTCATCTCCTAAGTTACAGAGAAAGGTTGACAAGTTGGGTCTTTATTCGCGGGAGCGTAGAAGGTTGAGGGGGGACTTGATAGAGGTATTTAAAATTATGAGGCGGATAGATAGAGTTGACATGGACAGGCTTTTTCCATTGAGAGTGGGGGAGATTCAAACAAGCGGACATGAGTTGAGAGTTAAAGGGCAAAAGTTCATTGGTAACATGAGGGAGAACTTCTTTACTCAGAGAGTGGTAGCTGTGTGGAATGAGCTTCCAGCAGAAGTGGTTGAGACAGGTTCGAAGTTGTCGGTTAAAGTTAAATTGGATAGATATATGGACAGGAAAGGAATAGAGGGTTATGGGCTGAGTGCAGGTCGGTGTGACTAGGTGAGAGTAAGAGTTCGGCACGGACTAGAAGGGCCGAGATGGCCTGTTTCCGTGCTGTAATTGTTATATGGTTATATGGTCTTCTGAATGGACATCCAGAGTAATATTTTGAAGATGAGCATGTGAGTTATATCTAGAGTCCAGGTCAATACTTATCATTAAATAAACATCACCAAGGTAAGCTACCTGTCTGTTTCTTGGCAGCATTGTCATACGGAGAGTGATACAATTAGGGACAGGAACAACTGCGAAATTTAAAGACCTATCAACAGGTACATGGATAGGAAAGGTTTAAAGTTGAATTTATTACCATATGCACAAGTCAACAGAAAAACAGCTGCAATGAGAAATTTAGTTGGTGCAACATCACAGGCACCTAACATCATATAAGCAGCATTCATAAGAAAAACAGTGATCATAACACCATTAGTTTCAACTTGATCATGGATAAAGATAGATCTGGTCCTAGGGTTGAGGTTCTAAACTGGACCCTAGGGTTGAGGTTCTAAACTGGAAGAAGGCCAAATTTGAAGAAATGAGAAAGGATCTAAAAAGTGTGGATTGGGACAGGTTGTTCTCTGGCAAGGATGTGATCGGTAAGTGGGAAGCCTTCAAAGGAGAAATTTTGAGAGTGCAGAGTTTGCATGTTGCTGTCAGGATTAAAGGCATAAGGTACCTTGGTTCTCAAGGGATATTGGAACTCTGATAAAGAAAAAGAGAGAGTTGTATGACATGTATAGGAAACAGGGAGTAAATAAGGTGCTTGAGGAGTATAAAAAGTGCAAAAAAATACTTAAGAAGGAAATCAGGAGGGCTAAAAGAAGACATGTCAAAGTGAAGGATAATCCAAAGAGCTTTTACAGGTATATTAAGAGTAAAAGGATTGTAAGGGATAAAATTGGTCCTCTTGAAGATCAGAGTGGTCGGCTATGTGCGGAACCAGAAGAAATGGGGGAGATCTTAAATGGGTTTTTTGCATCTATATTTACTAAGGAAACTGGCATGAAGTCTATGGAATTAAGGGAAACAAGTAGTGAGATCATGGAAACTGTACAGATTGAAAAGGAGGAGGTGCTTGCTACCTTGAGGCAAATTAAAGTGGATAAATCCCCAGGACCTGACAGGGTATTCCCTCGGACCTTGAAGGAGACTAGTGTTGAAATTGCAGGGGCCCTGGCAGATATATTTAAAATGTCGGTGTCTACGGGTGAGGTGCTGGAGATTGGAGAATGGCTCATGTTGTTCCGTTGTTTAAAAAAGGATCGAGAAGTAATCTGGGAAATTATAGGCCTGTAAGTTTGACGTCAGTAGTGGGTAAGTTATTGGAGGGAGTACTAAGAGACAGAATCTACAAGCATTTGGATAGACAGGGACTTATTAGGGAGAGTCAACATGGCTTTGTGCATGGTAGGTCATGTTTGACCAATCTATTGGAGTTTTTCGAGGAGGTTACCAGGAAAGTGGATGAAGGGAAGGCAGTGGATGTTGTCTACATGGACTTCAGTAAGGCCTTTGACAAGGTCCCGCATGGGAGGTTAGTTAGGAAAATTCAGTTGCTAGGTATACATGGAGAGGTGGTAAATTGGATTAGACATTGGCTCAATGGAAGAAGCCAAAGAGTGGTAGTAGAGGATTGCTTCTCAGAGTGAAGGCCTGTGACTAGTGGTGTGCCACAGGGATCAGTGCTGGGTCCATTGTTATTTTTCATCTATATCAATGATCTGGATGATAATGTGGTAAATTGGATCAGCAAATTTGCTGATGATACAAAGATTGGAGGTGTAGTGGACAGTGAGGAAGGCTTTCAAAGCTTGCAGAGGGATTTGGACCAGCTGGAAAAATGGGCTGAAAAATGGCAGATGGAGTTTAATGCAGACAAGTGTGAGGTATTGCACTTTGGAGGGACAAACCAACGTAGAACATACAGGGTAAATGGGAAGGCACTGAGGAGTGCAGTGGAACAGAGGGATCTGGGAATACAGATACAAAATTCCCTAAAAGTGGCATCACAGGTAGGTAGGGTCATAAAGAGAGCTTTTGGTATATTGGCCTTTATTAATCAAAGTATTGAGCATAAGAGCTGGAATGTTATGATGAGGTTGTATAAGGCATTGGTGAGGTTGAATCTGGAGTATTGTGATCAGTTTTGGTCACCAAATTACAGGAAGGATATTAATAAGGTTGAAAGAGTACAGAGAAGGTTTACAAGGATGTTGCCGGGCCTTGAGAAACTCAGTTACAGAGAAAGGTTGAATAGGTTAGGACTTTATTCCCTGGAGCGTAGAAGAATGAGGGGAGATTTGATAGAGGTATATAAAATTATGATGGGTATAGATAGAGTGAATGCAAGCAGGCTTTCTCCACTGAGGCAAGGGGAGAAAAAAACTAGAGGACATGGGTTAAGGATGAAGGGGGAAAAGTTTAAAGGGAATATTGGGGGGGGGGCTTCTTCACACAGAGAGTGGCGGGAGTGTGGAATGAGATGCCAGACGAGGTGGTAAATGCGGGTTCTTTTTTAACATTTAAGAATAAATTGGACAGATACATGGATGGGAGGTGTATAGAGGGATACGGTCCGTGTGCAGGTCAGTGGGACTAGGCAGAAAATGGTTCGGCACAGCCAAGAAGGGCCAAAGGGCCTGTTTCTGTGCTGTAGTTTTTCTATGGTTTCTATGAACTAAGTATATGTTAGATACGTTTTTTTACAAGGAAGAAAACCAGTTTTAATGCAAGGTGATCAAAGTTTTGCTATACTGAGATAGTGACTGGGGTTGTGCAGGTTGGTTCAAGAACTGAATGTTTGAAAGGAAGTAGCTGTTTTGAATCTGGTGGTGTGGAACCTCAGGCTTTTGTACCTCCTGCCCGATGGTAGCCGCTAGAAGATGGCATGGCCCGGATGGTGGGGGTCTTTGGTGATGGATGTTGACTTCTTGCAGCAGTACCTCCTGTGAATACTACCAATGGTGGGGAGGAATGTGCTGATATGTTGGGCTGAGGCTACGAATCTCTGCTACTCCTTACATTTCTGTGCGCTGGTATTGCCATACCAGGCCATGATGCAACCAGCCAGGTTACCTTCAACAGGGATATTGGCCAAATGCAGGCATTTGGCATTAGCTTGGATAGGCATCGTGGTCGTCATGGTCTTTGTACTGATGGGCTAGTTTTTAAGTTCTATAACTTTTTGACTCTGTGACACAGTATCATTATTGGGGACCTTGGTGTGCACAAATTGCCAACTGTTTGTTTCATATATTGCCTTAATCATATATTGCACTTCAAATGTACATTAACGGCTGCAAGTTACCAAATCTGAAGAGATCCTGAGGTTGTGGGAGGTGTTACATAAGTGCAAGTTTTAACTCTGTGCACGATCTTCCTTAGTTCTTTTCTACAGCACCAAACGATAATTCACGTCGTTTTTTTTTACACTCAGTCACCACAAATCACGATTTGTCCTTTGCATGAGAATTTGATGGTTTTCTTTTCCTCAATTATTCTTCAGTCCATTCTTCCATTTTCAAGTTCAAATTCATGTTATTGTCAACTGACTGTACAACTATGCAACCAAACAAAAGAACATTCCTCTGGACCAAGGTGCACCCACAAAACATATATCACACACTGCACATAAAGCAAAATATTACCACAAATAGGTTAAAATATAATTCAAAGTGCATGTAGTGCACAGCACAAGTAGACAGTAAACAGTAAGTAGCTCGCTGTCTAAGTGATGAGACCTCCATGGTGGTCTCATAGCCCTGGAGAAGAAGTGTTTCCTAGTCTGGCAGTCCTGGTCCTGATGCTCCTGAACCTCCTTCCTGACATTAGTGCACCAAAGAGATTATGGGATGGGTGGTAGGGATCCTCAGCAATGCTTTGGGACTTTATACTCCTGGTAAATAACACAAATAGAGGAGAAGAGAGAACTCTGATGACTCGACATAAAGGTGCCTGTTACTCAGAGGGAGAGGGGGCTTTTCTTGATGTCACATAATTCATTGTGTCAAATCACGCATAGTAGGCATTGAGCCTATCAGGAAGGGAGGCATTGCGGTCGTTGATACGCAGGGTGGACTTGTAACCTGTTATGGTTTGTATACCTTGCCACATGCGGCATGTGTCCCTGGCGTCACAAAGGTGTCTGTGAATTTTCTGTGAGGACTACCACTTTGCCTTCCTGATGGCATGTGAGAACATGGCCTTGTTGACCTTAGGATTGTCCTATCCCCCATTTGAAGGCAGATCTTTGTTGATAATGGTTCCTGATTTGCATACAACACTTCCAAAGATATATGTGATTGATCTTCTGTCACATCAGTGGCTAGATTGGTGTTATTGATTGATGATCAGAGGTATGTTTTCCAAAGTAACTTCAGACACAAATTCCCAGCAACTGCACACTTATAATTCATAGTTTGTGTAGAACTGTTTCAACAGCATTATAATTCCCTTCAAAGCATTGCCTCAAAAAGATATTTATGCATGAACAACAAATCCAGCGATGAGGCAATAATTGGGTTCCTTCCCCTGATGAAATATCCTGGAGAAAATGTGAGTTGTGTCTCATGAGGAGAGTTGGACCTTTATTCTCCCTCATTCAGAAAATATGTGACATCCTCACAGGGCTTGAGAAAACAATTATTGAGGGGCTTGTTCTTCTGGCTTGGGAGCCTTTGTTTCAGAGTAAGTCGCCAGTCATTTAGGATTGGAGTGAAAAAGAATTTCTTTATTAATGCTCAGATAATTAATATATATGTAAAGCCCAGATTAAGATTTTTACTGCTATGTTGTAAGTATTTCATTAGGAGTTCTGTAACAGCAGACTGTTCTGCTTTCTGCTTGTTTGGGTTTGAGCTGAGATAAGAAGCTTTGTTGTTCAGTTTAGGAATCTGGTGTAGCCAATCAGGTGGATAGTAGAATTGGGGGAAGGTTCTATAGTACTCTGGATGGAGTGGTCTTTGTTGGTGGAAGCTGGGAGAAGACAGAATGGAAGATGGCTGAGAATTCTGTCCCTGTTGCACAAGGTGCTTTGTGCAAATGAATGGCTTCAAGGAGGAAGGACCAATACTACTGTGAGAGAGCCTGTTTGTTTGAGATTGCTTTCAAGCAACCTTCAGAAGATGGTGTGCTTTCACGCAGACCAAGGGTCCTGCACATGAGTTACAGACAAGTTCAAGATTTGAGCTCCAACTTACACATGTGACTGTTTAAGTATAATGGGCCCTTTTTGTTTTATTTTCTTTCCTTTAATAACTGTTCGCTTACGTTTACATTCTTAAATATACTTATTAATTGTTTGCAATGTACAATCTGTTATTTCTTGCAACGGACGATTGCCACAGGCAATAAACCACACAGCATTCACACGAACCGGGGTTTGGGTGGACGAGACAACCCAACCTCACGGATCCGGCAGGACCAGAGTCTTATACACCCTATACATACGAAGCTTGAGAAAGGTGGATTTCTCGCCGTGGAATCCAGTGGCTGTTAGTGAGGGGCTAACAAGCTGCGTTTCTAGACACAGCCAGTAAGAGGGGGTTTCATATACAAGACTGAGATCAATAGGTTCTTGTATTCAAGGAATATACTGAGAATATGCATTTGATGTAAAACATCAGACAGGATCATTTTTAATGGTTTGATGGGGCTTATGTCCTATTCCTACTCTGGTACACTGACATTGGAACAAAGAACATTTGGACCTGAGATGGATCTTCGAAGTCATTAAATGGTTTACAAGGATAAATTCCCACTGTTGATGAATCAGTAATTTGCAAGCATAAATAAGTGAATTGAGAGGCTAGGAATATTTAATTTACTTAAAGGGCTGTTAAACGACAAAGGTAGCTTGCCTGTGCTGTAAGATTCTAGGACAGACAATCACAGTGCTAAGAATGAGAGTTAAATAAGCAGTAAAAAACTTGATTAATATTAAACAGGAAACATTAAAAACAAAGAGATCCGGGAGAGGAAAAAAACCAGGATCAGCTGATAGGTTAAACATGGAAAATAGTGTGGCACAATATTCCCAATGAAAACTGAATTTTATGGCAGTAATGTTGCCATGGCTCCCTATTCTCACTGCAGCTGCAGTGTAAACCACAGCAAAATCCATTTTCCTGATATATTTGTATTCTTCAAGTTCGTGCCCACTATTATGTCATTTTACAGCGTATCTCTACATTTCTCATTTTTCTTCATCCTCATTGTGTCTTTCTTGTTTCTTCTATTCACTGCTACCCCGCATGACTGGAGCAGTACCTGCATACCCTGGAGACTGCAGATTCAAGTCATTTATTTTATCTGTTCTATTTCCATTGCTTACTCTAAAAGTCAAACTAACCTTGAGCAGCAAAAGAATATTACTGTTTAAGCCATCGCCAACACTAGACTGACTCAATTAACTGCACAGCTGATCCAATGTAGAGGTGCAACATACCAGATGCATTTCTTTGGTCTTCACTCAAAATACTGTTCATCCAAGCGTTATATTAAAACCCAAACATATAATTCAATTTCTAAAAAGAATTTCCTTTAAAAGATCGAAGTACTATTTAAGAAGAACAGGATCTTTTGACAGTCTAATTGTTAATGCAAGTGCTGACACGTAGGAGCTCCCCTTAATTCTATTATGATTAAATTACTGATTAAACCACAACAGGAAAGACGTTTGACATTGATCATTTATTTTCTGGAGTACCATAGCAAACCCCTGTGAAAAGCTATCAATTCTGAACTCAGTCTTGGGGAGAGATCACCAGGCGATAAGGAGAACATGTTCAAAGATCTGCTCAAGATCTTGTTGAAGAAGACACACAAAACACTGGAGCACCTTAGCAGGTTGGACAGGGTCTATGGAAAGTCATAATGAGTGATGTTTTCGACCCCATCACAGAACTGTTCCGACAACATTGATTGATTGTTTGTTTATCTTTTTGTATTTGTGCAGTTTGTCTTTTGCACATTGATAATTTGTCCATCCTGTAGGGGGCAGTCTTTCATTGATTCTGTAGTGTTTCTTGTATTTACTGTGAATGCCCACAAAAAAATGAATCTCAGGGTTGCATTTGGTGACATACAGTATATGTACTTGGTGATAAAAAATTTACTTTGGACTTTGAAACCTTTCATCTTGTCTCTCTTCATTCCTTTCCATAGATGCTGCCTGACCTGTTGAGTTCCTCCAGTATTTTGCGTGTGTGTGTGTGTGTGTGTGTTTGTTCCTCTGGATTTCCAGCATCTGCAGAATCCCGTTTGTTTATGATTTACTGCACCACTCTGAAGTCTCTTTGAGGTATGCCTGCCCTGAAGAACTTAAATCTGCTCCTTGATATATGAGTTCAATGAGATCTCCTCTCACTATTCCCCCTCTTGGGAGCTCGTTGAAAGTCTGTGTAAGTGATTGACGGAGTGCAACACCTCAGATACATCCTACCAGAACACCCATCACTTACCATCTTGCCCCATCTATGAAATAGTCTGCAGTTCCCACACTTAGAACCTAGAAAACACTGTAGAAGCAAACAATCCTCAGCCCCAAGGGACTGCCAAAAAGATTTCTTGAGTATTGGCTGCAGCTGTACCTCCCAATTTCGTTTGGACCAAATATCAGATGAGTACAACTAGCAGCCAGTATATTTTCTGACATTTAGCTCATGCAGTCAAAAATAAATTTCTCTCTCTTCATTCGTGGTGCTGTTAGTTGCTTTCCGCACATATTATAAATATACTTATGTTGACACACCTTGGCAGCAGATGTGTGGTTTAATGAGGTTTAGTTGACTCAGCACTAAAGTTAAACCGTTAGCCCAGAAGTCACCAATACAGGGTGCAGGTCAATAAGAATTCTGCAAAACATAGGAAACAGAAAATTAACTATTCTTCTAGCAAATGGAGTTGGTTGTGTTAGGTTTTGCTCTAACTTGGCCAAGTGTTTATTATTCTTATAGAACACAGAGCTGAGTTTGAGAACAAAACCGTTGATAAAATTCAGCACTAAAGAAATCAAATGTTACACAGCATAATTCAATGTAGTTTTGATTTAGATCAAATAATATTATATTTAAAAGTACTTTGTGAATGATTGGTTGAATCAAACCAAGAACAAAATGCTAGCAGGCAGAGTTTAAGATTAAGATATGTTCTAGTTATATCTCATAGAGTTCTAGAGTCTGCAGCTCCATGATTCTAGAAAATGTAGCTAAACGATTGATTAATCCTAAACCCTGTTATGTACTGTCTGCTGAGGTGATTCTTCACTTAGAATCTGTTTATTGTGGGAGCCGCTTGGATTGGCCATTGTTATGTCCATCACTTGGCTTGTTCTCCACAGGCTATACTGGCTAAGATATTCATATGAATTCTCCCTGCCTGAGAGAAACTGTGCTTTTAGAGAACTGCTTAAAATAGTGCTACCCTTTTGATACCAAAGTAGATCCTGACAAAACTGATAAGACCAGATGACTGCTTTGCCGAGCACCTGCATTCTGTCTGCCATGGTTGTTTGGTGCTCCCTGTTGCTAGCCATTTTGGTGTCCCTCCTCATTCCACATTAACCTGTCTGACCTCAACCTCCTCCACTGCCAGGGTGAGGCCAATTGCAAATTAGAAGATCAATACCTCATATTGCATCTCTAGATAGTCTTCACCCAATGTGATGGACATTGAACTCTTGAATTTCATGTAGCATGCTCCTCCTCTGCCCCCTTCCTCTCCTTTGATCTATTTAACTCCTTCTACACATGCCTAGTTTTCACCTTTCCCCCACTCAGTTTTGCCCCTTACCACCCAGCTGTCTATCACCCACACACTCCTCCCACTGGGCCCCTTATCCAACTGCTACCCCACCCCCTAACTTGGTTCCATATTCCATATTCTTTTCCAATCAATTTCATTTATCTGCTTCCCTTTGCCTCCATTTACCACTTCCCAGTGTCTGTCGCCATTTCTATCCTTTCCTCCCCCAGCTGACTCCATCCGCTATCTTCTGCCATTCTACCACCTACATCGGACAGAAGATACAGAGGTATGACTGCACATACCACCAGGATCAAGGACTGTTCCTATCCGGCTATTATAAGACTACTGACTGGCCAATAGAGGACATTTGACCTCATATTGACCTTGCACCTTATTGTTTGCGTACACTTTCTGTGTAACTGTAATGATTAATTCTGCATTCTGCTGTTGTTCTTAGAAAAATAGAAGGCTAAGGGTAAGCCTAGGTAGTTCTAAGGTAAGGACATGTTCAGCACAGCTTTGAGGGCCGAAGGGCCTGTATTGTGCTGTAGGTTTTCTATGTTTCTATGTTTCTTTCCTTGTTATACCTTAGCACACTGATGTGGTGAAATGATATGTGGAGGAAATAACATTTTTATATGCTAAAGTCAAAGGTAACAGCAGGACAATGTATCTACACTGCTTCCTTTGAATTGCATATAGTTTTCAAACACCTCCTTCGCACCCACACTCCAGACACCCAAAATAAATGTTAATCCTCACAGAGTCTAAGCCAGATTCATGCACATGCATGCATCCGAAGTCTAATTGTTCTGAGCTGTGTTTTAAATTCAGTCTGCAATCCACATTCAAACCTGAAGATTGTTTGCTGGTGAAATTAATATTTGCTATGTGCTGTAACTCCAGAACATGCCCTAACAATATATCAGTACATGTGACAATAATAAACCAATTTACCTTTCCTCACCTGGAACCACTGATTGCTTATGAGCTCATGCCCCACCCTTCCCCCTCACCTCTTTATGCAGGTCATCTCCCCTCTTCTCATTCAGTTCAGATGAAGGGTCTTGAACCAAAAGGTTGGTAGTCCACTATCCTTCACAATAGCTGCTGAACCCCCATCCCCTACTTACCCCAACAGTGTATTGTTTGATTTTACTCTGCAGTTGCCATACAGTTTGTGTTTAATTTCAATTTTGTCTTCATTGAGGGGAACCAGAGGTATAAATTTAAATTGAATGCTTAACAGTGTTTGTCCTGTTGTAGATCCAGTAAGCACATCATTATTGAGATAAGCAATAAACAAATGATCTTCACTTAAGCAATTAGAGATTCAGCCTCTGCCTAAGCCATTAAGTAATTTGATTGTAAAACTATTAAAAGCCCAATTTAAAGTCTTAAAGTTGAGCTATACTATATGTCAATTGTTACTTATTGCAGAGTAGCTTCAATTAAAGAGATGATATTTTTATCGCAAAAAATTAATAGGTGTCCTTTAATTAATATTCTCAAGTTAACTGGGAAGCTGGCATTTTGAGCTGTGTAGGCAGAGTAAAGGGGATTGGCAAAAGAAACTGAAGCAACACGAGAAAGGGAAAAATAATGAGCAATTTATTATGAACTTGAGTATTCTGCCCCATAATGATGCAATGAGATTCACTGGTACCACATAGGAGAAGTAGTGGAAGGGGAGGAAAATTACTCAGCATGGGAAGAAGACATTTGAGTGATTGTCCTTTTAAAGAGCCAGAGCAGACAGGGTGGGTTAAATGGCCCATAACATGTTGGATCAAACAGCAAGTTAGGATGCAGAGAAAGGCAGGTCACCAATTTTATTTTAATGACTTCAAACAGGCATACGTTAATGTGCCTTTTTCAGTTTATTCAGTTCAATGAGTTCCCTGACATTTACCAGTAAAATCAAGACAAGAATACAAAAGCCCTGGAGGAAATAGGAAGAACTCAGTCAAAAGTCCTGGAACCTCCTCTCTTGGCTGCTCCGTGAAAGGTTTGATTTACAGAACTTGTGGTGAGAGGTAAATTTCATAAACTCTGATATTTAATTTAAACACTTTGGAAGGTTTTCTTATCAAATCAGAAAGGGTACCACTTAGGCTTTGTTATATTGGAACTCAAATGAGGATCAAGCTGCAGGACGAGCATTGACAGGGGACCTGCTGGAGCAGCAAACTGTCGCAGACTATTCCTCAGCAGAGAGGGATCCACAGAGGTCAGCTTACATGGTAAACAGGATGTGAAGGTAGCAGATTATACACCTTCAACATGGCTCAGGACACTCACGGGTTTGTCAGGTGATGAGACGATTATATCTGCTCCAAAGACCTTCTGGCCGCACTAAATCAGCAGATGTATTATCATGACATCTCAAACATCTATCTTTAGGATTTTTGCAGTACTTTACCAAAGGCATTTACAACTAGTCGCCAATGCATAAAGCTTTTGAGTGATATCTCGTTCTCTGGTTAAGTCAGTTCAGTGTAAAAATAAATGATTTCTCAGGTCTGCAGACCAGACTGGCTTCCTACTGGTGCATACTGATATTATCCAGCATGTGTGGTAGTTAAGACAGTTCCAGAAAATCCACAAGTTTTAATCAACTACGTTACTTTGTTAATATGCATTTCATTTGTAAGCACAAAAGGATCTTAGTGTAGATGTGCAAAAGATTTCTACCAGCTATCATCTTCCTGCATCCAACCATAATTCATCACATTGTACCTAGAAGTAGATTTCTGAGTTACCTCTTCAGATATGAGTCCATAACCACTTAAAAAGCATTCAGTAAAATTTGTGAGTAATCTTCAATGATTGAAACATAGAAGTTTACAATGAAACCCGTACGACAACCAGCAAGTCAACAAAACAAGCTGGAGATGCACAAGTTGACTGGATAACCTGAGGTAGTCTTCAGTACATTTCAGACAATGTCTCTAGAATTCTGCTGCCCTGTGTACAACATGATGCTGTAGTCCAGGGGTCCCCAACCTTCTGCGCACCGCGGACCGGTTTAATATTGATGATATTCTTGCGGACCGGCTGCCGGGGGAGGGGGGTGTTCAAGTTCAACAGTGCGTGACGGGGAATAAGGAAAGGTGCGGCTGACTCATATCGTTTCAAATCATTTCCGCGCAGCCCGATAGCACATGCTCGCGGCCCGGTGGCTGGGGTCCACTGCTGTAGTGGGATTAGGATTCATGGAGGTGAAAGATTGGTCTTTGCAAGATTTTGAGGAGCAAAAGGGGAAAGGAGAGGAGGAGGAGAGATTGTAAGAACAGATGAATTAGGAGTAGGAGCAGACTACTCAGTCCCTCAAGCTTCCCTCCTCCACTTTATGAGATCATGTCTGATCTGATTTTAACCTCAACTCTGCATTCCAGTCTACATGCAGGTAATGAGATTCTGCCTGTGCATCAGTGGCAGTGTAAATTGTGGTGTTATCCTCATGACTGCAAGGCTCAGTTAAACTCCAACAATCTCATCCAATATCTCGATGCTTCCATCCATCCCCCCACCTCCAGCACCACTCCTACATTATTGCCACATAAACTAAGCAGGTCAACAGCCCTTTCACAGTTCCCTCCCTATCCATGTCATTCACTGGTAGTTATTGTCAAATGTGTTGCAAGTAAGAGGTCCCCTGCCAGGAATGAGCAAAAGAAACTAAGTCAGGATTATAGTGAAAACAGATAATAGTTTTGTCAGTTTGCATGTAATAATAGTTTAATATTGGGTAAGGAGTATATACTTTTGAGTTTACCAACTGATATTCTTCTTCTTCCTGACAATCCCACATGGTGATTGCCTCATGGCCAGCAAATGTAGATTCAGGCTTCTCTGATTCCTACTGTACTAAAGAGATGCTTTTGGAAGATGACCTTTGGATTTTGGAGGCTGACCGACGCCCTTTTTGCTTCTGTACTTATTCAGGTTGCCAGGGAACAGGGCAGCTTAGAGCGGTGGAGGGAGAACAGGAAGGAGGACAACAGGAGAGGCGTGGAAATTCCCATGAACCCCTCACAATATTCCATAAGCAGGGAGCTACTTCTGCATCAAGTAACTACAAAGAACCGAGTGTTTGCTTCTGTCTCAAACTTGTCAAATCTTCAATTCAGACATAAATGCCAATCCGCCACATTATTTGAAAGATAACTTAAAGTAAGATGTTTATCCAAACCAGATTGCATGATCTGTGATTGCCCTAAATTTACATGTGGCCCAGCCAGCCATTAGACTTGCTAACAGACAGAATGACACTAATGTGTCTGCATGCAAGCAGACATCATCAACAACACCTTAAATGTACACCATATGGTATATTAATATGAGCATATTAAATTCTCCTTTGTTCGATGGGAGTTAATTGCATTCATATTTTAATACCTCTTGTATAATATGTATATTCCCACAGCTTGAAAATAATCACTGGCAATAGCTAATTTTAACTCTGTGTTCTGAGTTCTACTAATTCAGCTCTGACTGTGGGTATGTGCAGAGATGAACTGATGAAATCCTACAACTGTGACAAACCCCAGAATTCTCATTAAACTGCATGAAGGGAGGAATAAAATTGTTGGAGATTTGCTTAGCTTTGTGATTATCATGTAAAATGCACTGGCAGAATTGCTCAGGGAGGAAAATTAGTTCTGAAGTTCTATCCATTCTTGCTGTATGAGATGGTGAAACAATTTACATTTGAGGTCAAGCCTTATGAAGGTAATGGAGTATGCAGGAGAGCTTCATGAAAGAAGTGACGGATAGAGCCTGCCTGAATATTCCTGACCAAACCCAATTTTTACTGAATCTGCAGGGTATACAACAATGTACTGTACATATTGTTATTGTTCCAGCTTTGTGTGCAGACAGTTACGAACAAGGTTACTTTCGTTCATTTGATTCTCAGTATTTTATAAAGAAGGTGATCTACTAATTTTGGTTTGGAGAGGTTAGGCTTTTGTTATAAAGACACTGAAAGCAGGTACAGGAAAACCTGAATCCTCAATTTCCCATCCTTTATGGTGGAGGGAGGTAACATATTGATCAGAGTTTTAGTAAGTGACTTAAAAGAAACTAAATGGCAGGATATTTCTTTTGCTATTGATGTATATTTTTAACATTTTACGAATTAAAGAACACTAACATTGTATTTTAAAATTCACATTTTCTAAACAATTATCAGATTGAACCTAAGTATAAAATTGGTTTGTAATGCTTGTCACTTTTGTTTTTTCCACCTTATTCTTTTGATATCCTACATTGTACATTTTGCACCAAATTAGGATGCAAGTGCAGCCTATATTGGAGCTGCTGCTAATTCACTTTTCATGGTTTAGCATCTTGTCTCCACTTTGAGCTGACAGAAAGATTTGCTCAACCTTTGTATGTGTTCGTATCTCAGTCATAACCAGGTGCACACAACTGATATTCTTGAATAACGTTACTATGGCAGCATTGACAGCAATTCAACAAAAGCAGGACAAATTGGCAGATAATTCTGAATAAAGGAAATGGTTGCGTACTTAGAAAAGACACAAGTTTAAATGATTAACATTTTCTGTATTACAGAAACAAATTTCCTGTAATGATGCTCTGCTGTCATTGTGACCTCTGACCCAGATATCCTGATTCCAAATTACCCTCGAGAGCCTAAGCACAAAATCTGGCTGTTATATTTAGTACAGTAATGCAGAGGTACTGCATTGTTGAAGCAGCATTCAAGAGGTGTGAAACCTTGTAAATTAATGTGGAACACAGCGAGATGGATAAGGAAATGATTGTGGCACACAAAAAGGGGAGTTAGTGCAGGTAGATAGGCTGTGATGTGGGTATTGACGGCTACTGAACATGCTGGGACTCTTATCATCGAAAGAGTGATGTGTTAACATCATGAACATAATATAAGACTCTAGGTTCATTCAGCATAGAAACAGGCCAACCAACCATTTACTTAACCATACTAATGTCACTTACCATCTTGGTCTGTCATCTTCTATGCCTATATGCAATTCAAATACTCATTCAGATGCTTCTTAACTGTTGTGAGAGTGCTTCCCTCTACCACCCACTCAAGCAGCATGCACCATATTCCAACCATCCTTGGGTAACAAAAAACCTTAGATTTCCTCTACATTTCTTACGACATCTCTCGTATGTTTTGTACAATGAATGAAGACAATGCAAGGTTCCTTATTTTGTAACTGTATATTTTATGACAAATGCATATTTATGGAAAAAGATGCTGGGACTTACTCTGTTTTCCATTATACCAGAAGATATTTCATGGCATTGCAAGGCCCAGATTAAGCAGTATTGGGGTGACGTAAAATTAGGGGCAAGAAGAGGAGGTAAAGGAAAAGAAAGGAGAGGAGGTGAACAGGGAAGGTTAGGGCAAAACAAACCCTTGGAGTACCAAGGAAAAGAGAGAAAGAATGGAACTGGAGGAAGCAAGCAAAAGTCATGATGAGAAGAGGATGACGATGGTAGGGACATTGAAATGGCAAGAGAGAAAGGAGGAGGGAGAGAGGAGATCGTGGGGGAGAAGGCAGGGGGAAAGAAAGACAGAGGACACAAGAAGGAGGAAAGATCAAAGAGGTTGGGAAGGAGTGACAATCGTTGAACAAAAGGTTAGCATGTGGCCTTCTTCAGTTGGAGCTAATTTTACCTAACTGTACCATGGAAAGGGGTGAGGTAATGGCCATAATCTGTCGTCAGTCAAGCAACTCAGTTTTTTTGCTAGAACTGACAATATGGCATGTTGATTAGCTGCATGTATATGTGAAGCAAAATGAATTAACATTCAACATAAACTGCCTCAAGAAGCCCACTATTTTATTAAACAAAATATAAAGAGGAAGAACAGTGTTATTCGCAATTCTGAATCACCGGTCTATAAAGGTGTGCTGATTATGAGAAGTGTGTCTTGGCAAATTGAATTAAACTTATAGAATGAAGAAAAGAGGCAATTACACTATCCCATGGTTTACTTCATATGACATAAAGCAAAGCCACTGAGAGCCTCTGCATCACACATTTGCTTTTTATGAAGCACAGGTGTGTCAAGCGATTGGTCATAATCACAAGTGAACCAGATGTTAGTGGTTATAGCCTTAACATTTTTGATTATGATTTTGCAGTAAATATTTCCTCAGTCATTCATACATTCTTAGGATTTGACATACCATCTGATCCACTAAGGGTTTTGCTAAAAGGTAGCTTAATGTGAAGTTTAAAGGATTGGCAGCATCTTACATTATACTGACATATTGTCTTATCATTCCTGTCGTATACAATGCCAGAGAATCAAGCTGTTCCAATGTGCAGTGATACCTGTGTGAAAACCAAACTTAACACACCCAAGCATGAACTTAACATAGTGACATGTGGCAGTTCCTTCACTGACATAGCAACAAATTTGATGCTACATTGTTTTGTCTTTGAGGTTCAAGTGCTAATTTGGAAATTTAGTTGAAAAACTAATTTGAGTACATGGAAACTTATACTTTTAACTTGTTTACTGGAAACATTTTAAGAGGTTAATTACTGCTCTTTTGGGTTTACTGTTTTTAAGTAATTTCATAAATTAAACTTATGATGTTTCTATTTCTAGTAAAAGATAGTGAAATTGTAAATATAATCACATAAAGAAAAGGATTAAGTTCATTATGTTGCAGTTATATACGGTAAGTTGTTAGTGAGACTGCACATGGGGTATTGTGTACTGTCTTGACTCAAGCAGTGTGCCTGATGCCAGTTTCCTGATAACTTTCCTGTTATTGGAAAGATATTGTCAAGCTAGAGAGGGTGCAAAAGCGATTATCGAGGATGCTACTTGAGTTATAGGGAGTTGTGGGAGTGGTTGGCCACGCTGGATCTTTATTCCCTAGAGCACAGGAGCATGGGATATGATGTTATTTAAATTCATAAAATTATGGGAGATATGGACAATCATAGTCTTTTCCCCGGGGTTGGAGAGTACAAAACTAGAGAGCAAGATACAAGATAAGAGGGGAGAAGTTTAAAAGAGACTTGAGAGGTAATTTCTTTACACAGAATAAGTGGGTACCGGTCATGGTCTGTCAGAGAAAATGGTCAAGGTGGGTTGAGCTGCAATGCTTGAGGTATTCAGATAGGTAAATGTAGTGGAAAGGATTAGAAGGTTATGGGCTGAACACAGGCAACTGGGAATAGCAGGGAGGACACCGGATATTGTGATCAGTTGGGCCTAAGGGCCTGTGTCTGTGATGAAAATCATTTTGTGTGTGTATGTGGTGCCCATAAGCCATGTCAATGTTTTTCCTAAGGGAGGTTTAAGAACATCGTTGAATCTTTCCCCTTGCCAACTGGTAGTGTCTCTTAGCATGACAGAAGTCTGAACGCTTATTTCGGCAGTCTGGCATCAGGCACACAATCAATTTGGCCTGAACGTTGGAGTTGACTGTGTGTGATTACAGCCTCAGTGCTGTGTATGTTGACTTGGCAGTGATTGTGGAGACAGCAATATCTGTGTCTCTCCAGTGCTTCGACATACTTACTATCTACTGTTAGCATCTTGAAGGCGTTCCAGAGGCCAGTAATCACAGTTGCACAGTAGACCATAAATCTTGTGCTGGGTTTGAGGTCTTGAATTTCAAGTACTCTTTGCTTCAGTCAATGAAAGACTGAAGTGATGCATTAAAGGCAGAGTTGAATTTCATCATCAATTTCCCCTTCCTCAAGAGCTGACTCCAGAGATGTGGGAAGCAGTCCATGCTTTCTAGGATTTGTGCCTTGATTGTTGGAGATCAGTGTCGTTTAGATAGGTAGGGTCTAGTTGATAGAGGGCTTTGTTTTGCAGATATTAATTGTAGGACCCATTTACTTGGATGTTTCAGAGAACAAGTTGAAATATGATGGAGAAGGAAGTATCTTCACACATTGATGACTGAAGAAGGAGCAATCTTGTCTATGAAGTGGAAGAAATGTAAATTGTACAATTTTCTACTTGTGCTGCAGATTAGTTCCACTCCAGCTACAAGATTTTTGTAAGTGAGTACAGCAAGAATGATTGAGGGAAATGATGAGGGGATGATATAGCCTGGTCTAACATGTTACCACCAAGGTTGGGCCCATCATGGACTTATTGGCCAAGACCACAACATGCCTGGCATCATGTAGCAGACACGGGATGGAATAAATAAAAAAAAAATCATGCAAGAACTTAGCTGGTCAGGTAGTATTTGTGGAAAGTGAAACAGTTAAAATGTAAAGTTAAAAGCCCTTCTCACAGATGCAGTTTGTCTTGCTGAGTGTTTCTAGCATTTTCTGTTTTTGTTTCAGATTTCCAGCAATATTTTGATTTTCAGATATAATGTGTGCGTGCACTTCCATGGGCAGCCAAATTTGAGAAAAGATTTGCCTGCTCATGGGCAGCGAGATGTCCATGATTGATAAATTCATATTTCTTTTTGTGAAACCACATTTCTCTACATTTCTTACAGTGTATTTCACATCGTCAACATGAATCTGTCCATGACATGAACGTCCTTTAGCAAACTATCTGGACCAGCATTGCTGTCACCTCTGACTAACCAGACAACAAAAAGACAGGAGTACACAGTGCTCATGATGAATTCATGAAACTTGACAGAGATAAAGGTCAGTCACATATACGTAATCTCATACCCTGCGTACGATGGGTAGGAGACGTGGCAGCAGATGTCAGAGATGTTGTGATCATGACCATCTTCAAGAGAGCAGACGTATCTGGTTGCCATACCGACTGAGTTATGGTTGCTCTATGTGGAAGTCACCAACAGGATTAGCATCATTTCAGTGGTATCTCCCTGTGACCGAAGAGCTCTATTATAATGCGAATTCTGTTCACCCAGAGTCATTGGGGCTCTGATCTCTACTGTGCAAATTCCCCAAGAGGGATCTGTGCGTGTGTGTGTGTAGTGTGTATGTGTGTGGTGTGTGTATGTGAGTGTGTGTGGTGTGTGTGTATGTGTGTGGAGTGTGTATGTGAGTGTGTGTGGTGTGTGTTTAGTGTGTATGTGTGTGGAGTGTGTGGTGTGTGTGTTTATGTGAGTGTGTGTGGTGTGCGTGTATGTGTGTGGTGTGTAGTGTGTGTGTATATGTGTGTGGTGTGTAGTGTGTGTGTATATGTGTGTGGTGTGTACTGTGTGTGGTGTATGTAGGGAAGGAAGGAAGATGGTGTGAGCCATTTTTGCAGAACAAGGCGACTTCTTCCACTTTGTTCATGAAACATCTTCTTTTTCTCTTATCTCATTTTTTTTCTTTTCAAGGTGGTTGGGGTTTTGTTGGAGTCCATGATCTACAGTTCTATCTACGGAGTCCGTGTTCTACAGTTTTAACTACGGAGTCCATGTTCGACAGTTTTAACTACGGAGTCCGTGTTCGACAGTTTTAACTACGGAGTCCGTGATCTACAGTTCTAACTATGGCTCTCTGCAAGTGCTGGGTTTTTGAAACAGCCCGGAAGACGTGCGCCCTTGGAGTGTTGTCTTGGGGGTGTCCTGGTTCTTTACCAATTCGCCGACTGAAGCATCATGGGAGACTGAAACATCGAGGTAGCAGGTGGTGTGTTTGCTAATCACCAGCTACTGTTGGAAGAAGGTCCCTGTACTTGTGATATCTCCATCTCCATCCCCCTCCCCTCCCCCCTCTCCCTCCCCTTCCCCTTCCCTCTCCCTGTCCATCTCCCTCCCCCCCTCCCTCTCCCTCTCCCTCTTGATGATGAGTGAGAACCTGCCAGTCCTCGAGAAGTGACGGGGAAGATTGTAACATCAGAAAGGTGAGCCGCTGGTCTCTGCTCTTGTTGTTGCCGGGGCGACCGCTCTCTCCATCACTGGAGAGAGAGGGCCTGTCTGAGATACTGAAGAGCGGGGTTATGGACCGTAATTTTGATGGACTCTGGATAAGGGTCTCTTTGAGGGCTTTTGCTGTTGCTTGCAAGCTGGGGGCGAGGGGAAGTGGGGGGGTGGTTAGTGCTTTTGCTGATGCAGGTGTGGGGGTGAGGGGAAGTGGGAGAGGGGGGTTTCTATGTGGTCATTTTTGTGGATGTCTGTGAAGAGTACAAATTTCAGGTTGTATACTGTGTACATTCTCTGATATTAAAGGAACCTAGATCTCAATCTGAATCTATGTACATTTGTGTCACAGAGAGAAACATGGTGGAAACATGCTTTTTGCCCTGCCCTTTGGCACGCTGAGCCTGCACTGAATATCAACCACCCATTTCCACTAATCCTACATTAGTTCCATTTTTTATTCTCTCCACATTCTACCACTCAACTTTACACTTGGGGCATTTACAGAGGCCAGTTAACCTACCAACCATGCATCTTGAAGGTGGGAGGAAACCAGAACACTTGGAGGAAGAACACGTGGTCACAGCAGAACTTACAAACCCCACACAGTCAGCTCCTAAAGTGAAGATTAAACCTGAGTACCTGGTGCTGTAAGACAGCAGATATACAGTACTGTGCTACTCCAATAGAGAGCAAAATCTATTACATTTACAATTGCCTTCTCGGGTGTGTACATATGGGTAAGATTTTCCATAATAAACTTGTTCTTTTATCCTATGACATGGATAGTCAAAAGTTGAGATTGCTCACAATATATACTAATTTGCCTTCTAATTGTATAAAACCCCTAGCAGTCGTCCATCCGTTGCCTTATAAATTGTGGCCTTTTACAGAGCACCTAACTTGTGCTTCCATTTGTTACATACAACACTGCATGCATAATTACCATTTTAATTAACACATTTCAGCTGCTGCTAAAAACAGAGATCCTGTGTTTGAGAGGTGTTAAGTCGGTATGGGGCTACCAGGTGTAGCATCAAGGGATGGAGCCCAGTACTTGGCAACCTCGAACTCTGCTGAATGAGCTGCTTCGTAGCTGGGTAGCAGGAGAAGTGTATAGTTGCCCCCAGTATCGATAGGACAAAGGCAACAATAATCAGCGAAGCACCTTGAGCTGGCTGCCGCGCTAGAACTTTCTGGAAAGTGCGAACAGGATCATCTTCAACTGTGACTCCCCCACAGTTAAGATATTTACTGTGAAGGTTCACGCATGAAGCTTGGCCAGTTTGGCAAGAAGCTGCTACTGTGATATCATATGAGCCCACATCTAAAAAGGTAGGGGTGTTAAAATATATTTTAATTCTCATTTTTATTTAGACTAGACCTTGCAAATGACACAACTTATAATAAATCTGCTTTTATCACCCTTTAAACAAAAAACAATAAGCAAAATTTAAATAGTCAAGAAATATAAATTATATATGTTAATAGAATAAAATTACATACAAATAAGCATGAACTTATTTGTACTTGGACTGTACTTATGTTTGTGAAATACAATGAACTAAAATTGAGACCGGGGTGGTGGCAGTGTGTTCAGTAGTCTTACAGCCTCGGGGAAGAAGCCATTTCCCATCCTAACAGCTCTCATGCTATGGCACCTCCTGCCTGGTGGTATGAGGTCAAGGAGATTGTTGGATGGATGGGAGGGGTCATTGACAATGCATATGCAATGCTCCTGATAAATATCTCTGATGGGTGGAAGAGAGACCCTGATGATCCTCTCAGCTGTCCTCACAATCATTTGTAGGGTCTTGCGCTCGGATGATGTGCAATTCCAGTACCAGGTGATGATTCAGCAGGTCACGGCACTCTTGAGGGAGCTCCTGGTTTACACTCCAGTTTTATTAACGCAGATACATACACCTCCACAACAGATTTTGCCAGAGATCATGGCATTCTGTCGGCCCAAAAAGAGATGAAACCCTCTGGTTGGATGGCCACTTTGGGGTGGTATCCTGGGGTCACATTTCCATCAGGATGAGCATGCGCCTATCCTTCATCTCACGCTGATTCAGTCTCAGATGCAGCTAATCTGGTTTATTATCACACGTTTGAAAGCAGAATGGAAGGGAAAGCTGCCCTGCAGGGTGTTACCTTTAGTCTCACACGAATACCAATGTGCTTTCTTTGTGCACCGCTGCCAACAGCGCCTCCCCTGGGTGGCTCCCAGGTGACAACACACTAAACTCATGCCGCGGAGCTCCTCTGCCTTCCGATGACTCCCTACTGAGGTAGACTTGCAGTGTTTGCTGTTCTTAATATTCAGCAGTGTCTTACTGATGTAAAGGGCAAACAATTACACGATAAGCTGGAGCCAGAGTGGCTGGTGAAGCTGGGTATGCTGCCATCTCTCAGTAGCTCTACCAACCATGCGTTACAACAGTGGTGTGCAGAAGAGAATTTCTGAACTTGATGTGGTTGGGCTACAGCAGCAGAAGACTTCAATCATACACTCAGTGGCCACCATATAGGTACCTAATAAAGTGGCCACTGAGTGTATGTCATGAAACTTGTTTTGTGTCAGCAGAACAGTGCAATACTTCTGTCACCAAAAACTTACACATTTCTGTAGATGTGCAATGGAGAGGATTCCGACTGGTTGCGTAATAGCCCTTTTGAGCGTCCACTGCACAGAGTCACAAGATACTGCAGAGGGTTGGAGACAGAGCCAGTTCCATCATGGGGACAAGCCTCTCCATCATCAATGGCATCTTCAAGAAGCAGTGCCTCAAGAGGGCAGCACCCACTAGTAAGACCCCTCACCATTCAGAATGGATCCTCACCACTCAGAACAGACCTTCACCACTCAGAACGGACCCTCACCATTCAGAACGGACCCTCACCATTCAGAACGGACCCTCACCACTCAGAACAGACCCTCACCACTCAAAACGGACCCTCACCACTCAGAACGGACCCTCACCACTCAGAACGGACCCTCATCATTCAGAACAGACCCTCACCATTCAGAACATACCCTCACCATTCAGAACACAACCTCACCATTCAGAACAGACCCTCACCATTCAGAACGGACCCTCATCATTCAGAACATACCCTCACCATTCAGAACACAACCTCACCATTCAGAACATACCCTCACCATTCAGAACATACCCTCACCATTCAGAACGGACCCTCATCATTCAGAACACAACCTCACCATTCAGAACGGACCCTCACCATTCAGAACACAACCTCACCATTCAGAACAGACCCTCACCATTCAGAACACAACCTCACCATTCAGAACGGACCCTCATCATTCAGAACATACCCTCACCATTCAGAACGGACCCTCACCACTCAGAACGGACCCTCACCATTCAGAACGGACCCTCATCATTCAGAACACAACCTCGCCATTCAGAATGGACCCTCACCATTCAGAACGGACCCTCATCATTCAGAACATACCCTCGCCATTCAGAACACAACCCCGCCATTCAGAATGGACCGTCACCATTCAGAACAGACCCTCACCACTCAGAACAGACCCTCACCATTCAGAACGGACCCTCACCACTCAGAACGGACCCTCACCACTCAGAACACAACCTCGCCATTCAGAACGGACCCTCACCACTCAGAACAGACCCTCACCATTCAGAACAGACCCTCACCATTCAGAACACACCCTCACCACTCAGAACAGACCCTCACCATTCAGAACAGACCCTCACCATTCAGAACAGACCCTCACCATTCAGAACAGACCCTCACCATTCAGAACGGACCCTCATCATTCAGAACATACCCTCACCATTCAAAACACAACCTCACCATTCAGAACAGACCCTCACCACTCAGAACACAACCTCGCCATTCAGAATGGACCCTCATCATTCAGAATGGACCCTCACCACTCAGAACAGACCCTCACCATTCAGAACGGACCCTCACCATTCAGAACGGACCCTCACCACTCAGAACACAACCTCGCCATTCAGAACATACCCTCACCACTCAGAACAGACCCTCACCATTCAGAACAGACCCTCACCATTCAGAACACACCCTCACCATTCAGAACGGACCCTCACCACTCAGAACAGACCCTCACCATTCAGAACAGACCCTCACCATTCAGAACGGACCCTCATCATTCAGAACATACCCTCACCATTCAAAACACAACCTCACCATTCAGAACAGACCCTCACCACTCAGAACACAACCTCGCCATTCAGAACGGACCCTCACCATTCAGAACGGACCCTCACCACTCAGAACACAACCTCGCCATTCAGAACATACCCTCACTATGCAGAACATACCTTCACCATTCAGAACACACCCTCACCATTCAGAACATACCCTCACCATTCAGAACAGACCCTCACCATTCAGAATGGACCCTCACCATTCAGAACATACCCTCACCATTCAGAACATACCCTCTTTGCACTATTATCACAGGGAGGAGGTTCAAGAGCCTAAAGACCCACACTGAAGCTTTTAGGAACAGCTTCTTCCTCCCCACCATCAGATCTTTGACAAGTCCATGAACACTCGCTCGTTTCCTTTCTCTGCACTATTTATTTATTTTGTAATTTATAGTAATGGGTCTTTCCTCTGTACGGGTGCCACAAAATAATAAATTTCACGTTGTATAAATCAGTGATAATAAAACTGATACTGATATTTTCCTGGTTTTCCATTCCATATGCTTATCCAAGAACACACTGCAATCTCATTTAAAAAATATCTTCCCTTGCACAGACATTTGTCACATCAATGAATGCATAAGAAACAGATTAGGTTCTGCACTAATTTAAATTCAGCTAGTAAATTTTATGCTCCTGCTTCTCCGTCAAGTAGTCCTCTTTTGTATGAATTAATTGCCAATTTATCTTTGTCCAGTAATGATATTTATTGATGTACACAAAATGTGCCACAATTCAATCAGTTTATTAAAATGCATTTCAGCTCCCATTTTGTTATTCTTCCCCAAACGTAGCAGGGAGATTTTTCAACATATAGATCACATTGTGATTCAAAAATACCATTTTCTACTCCTGGAACTACTAATAATTTTGATGCAGGTGACTGCTATAATTGCCCTTCCCTCTATTTTCAACCTAACCATTCATTGTTTACCATAAAAATCAGCAGTACAGAACAATTAGGGAAGTGTGGTATATGGTACATTGCTTCCCATTTTGAAATAAAGCATCCACCTCAATGTGATAAACATGAGCATGGCTTTTATTATCCCCTACAAGCCAGCAGCATCGCATTGTAATCAGAGCAGATACATAAGCTTTGAAGGAAAAACACACATTCTGTATTCACTTCTCATTTACATCAAAATTATGCATAAATGCAACTTGTTTGCTGTGTCTCTACATAGGTAACCTGAGCAATACCAATAATGGCTGTTGCTTCCTAGTTAGCTAAATAGGAAATGAGGATAACGTTTTCAAGAAAATGTATTTAAGAAGTGATTATGTTATAATGAAGTGCTAGCTGAGGCTGAAGGTTAGTCTATTTATTTTGCTTTCCTCTAATGTTGCTCTTGAGCGTTGTCAGTTTTTCTACCGTACCATACTTCAGCTCCATTTATTCCTCACTCCCTTGATACCCTTCACTGACAAAAATCTTTTGATCTTTGTTTTTAAATGTTAGTTATTGCTTTATGAAATAAGAAATTACAGATTCCCTCTAACCTTAAAATGAAAAAGTAAATTTGATTTCCTGAATGAAATAGCTTTAATTTTAATATTATTCCTTTCTATTTTGATCTCTCATTAGCAGAAAAAAATCTCCCTCTTTTCTCTCTTTCCCCCTCTCTCTCTATGCCTATCTATCTCTTTATCTATCTATAAATAATAGGATATATATATATAATTATTAAATTCCTTTATGATGAAGAATAAAACAAGACACATGGTAAAACAATGCTGATCAGTAATTTAAGCCAAGTATTTGGCTCACTTTAATATTCAAAGCTAAATGATTTAAGCTATTTCTTCATTTTTAACTCATGTTATCTTGTCATGTGAAAGCTGTTTTATTATGCATCAACACAATTTTTAGACATTTTAGCAAGGTCTATATCATAGCTTTTACAATACACAAAGAGATCTTTTGGCCCAGCTTGTCCATGCTGATCACCACACTACTCCCCTCCCCTTTGCCCACGTTAGGTCCATTTCCTTCTAACTCCCTTCCTGTCAAAAAGGTTTTTAAATGCTGTAATTATACCCGCCTGTATCATTTTCACTGGCAGTTCATTCCGTATAACCACCACCACCCTCTCTGTGAAAAACCTGTCCCTCAGTTGTTTGTATGTATGTATGTATTTGGATATCTTTATCTATAACCGCAAGTAGGTTTGTACAACTTTGGATGAACTTCCTGCTGTTTCTCTGAACTACTGATTGCTCTCCCAACCCTTACAATTAGCCAGTAACCCCAGGCTACTGGGGTTCATGATGGTTATACCACACACACTTGCACCGTATCATATAATGGCAGTAATAATGAGGTCCATGTGGAATAAAAAATATAAGTAAATAGACAAAATTCCTTGCACTGAAACACATCAAGTAAAATATAAGATTGTTTCTAAAGTCTGTTGGAAGAAATCGTTATATACTCGGAATGGATAAAAATCTATTAGATAAGTAGCAGAATATGCAATCCATCACAATAACCATATGAATATCAACATCATATCACAGTAGTATAACTATAGGTTATGTTAATAGATAAATAATCCAGAGTGTGAATTCAAATCCTCTAATTGCCATGGAAGTATTTCAAATTTCAGTTTTAAAAACTCCTCAAAATCGGCAAAACTAGAATCTGTAACATGAATATAAAGCGTTCAAGTTGTTCTCAAAATCTCAACAACCAGCAGGCTTGCTATATTCCTTTTAGAAACTGAAGCCTACCGTTGTCACCTAGTCTAGCCTAGTCTGATCTGCTCTAGTTTACTGGCCTAGCAAGTAATTTTGTTATTTAATAGCACCTTGTAGGCCAGAGAGAGGAGCGATAGTGTTGTGCTGTGTGATTGCATTTGCCCTTTAAGATCACTGTATGTTGTCTTAAACACACCTAAGGGCTGAAAGAGTCAAAAGTTCACAATCTTCTCTGGTCAAATATGGATAATATAGTTGTAGCCTTGACAGTGAGACCAAATACTGGGAATGAATAATAAAAAAACCCAAAATAAATAGATCTAATGAGGCAGTTTTAAATAATGAGCAGATCTGAACACACAGCTGGCTAGAATGCCACAGGCATCCTTTGTTCATTGAGATCTTCATATTTTAATTAATATCAGATCATGCCAGCCTTCATTATGTATTTTTTACACATAATGCAAAATATTAGTAATTTATCTTACAAAACATAAGTATAAAATATTAAATGATGAAGCATCTACTCCATTTTTACAAATGTTGAGATTCTTTCCGAGCAATACATACTACAGCTTCTATCCTGACCTTTTCTTCAATAGTAATCTGGCTTTGTTGAAATATTCAGTGGTGATATGAATCCAGTTTTAGAAAGTAATTTCATTTGTGATTGAAATTTGAAGGAGTGTGATAAAAGCAATGAAATTGAACAATTTACATTCGCCACTTCAAAGATACTTGACATCATATCAAGCTTAAGATCAAAGCTAATTTATATAAAACAAAATTAGAGTACATTGTGTAAGGGTACTGACTTATTTTATGTAAACAAGTAAAATCATATTTACTAAAATTAATCCTGTCCTAAAATAATCATAATATTTCACTAAAAATGAATTTAAACATTAAATAAAAATCTGACCAATCTGCCTAGAATAATTATTTCTGCATGAACAGAAGTGTGCAATATATTCACTGTTCAGTTAATTAATAATGTACCATTCAGATACACTAATTCTTGGCTCTTTATCTCTATCTGATAAGATGAATGCACTTAAGAGGAAGTATATCCCATACTGACATATTGGATTACAATTCTTTATGTGCATTTCTACATTTCAATAAATTGAGAAGCTTCCAATGCAAAATTTAAAAATCGTTGGCAACCTAGCTTTTAGTTCATTTATCCTATTGTGTAAACTGCAGAAATGGACTCAGTAAGGCAGATTGTGAGTCCCAAATGCTCCACTAGATGGAAGTAGAGCCCATACTAAATACGTGCTCTTTGTCCACGTCAGGTGCTCTAGTTTTCAATGCATTAAAATAGATCTGTGATTAATATTCTCTTGAAAATTTGAATACAGTACAGTAGGCCTGGAGTTCTATTGTTTTCAAGAAACAATTTAGGTGAACAGAAACTTACTTAATGCACAGACCTAAGAAAAACAGAAGTGTTCTTGTCTGCTTTATCAAGTTACATTGAAGAAAGCATTTCAGGGTAGAATTTTTTTATTCAATTGAAGTCTGTTAAAAACAAATATTTCTTTTGTGTGGCTGTTAAAAGAAATAGCTCTACCACAATTTTCTAGAATTGAGGGATTTCTATTCTCATCTGTACCAACCATGTGAATTCATAAAAATTACACCATTCCCCTATGAAATATCGAAAAGGGTAAAGGTACCTTTGTATTTCAGATGCATGCCTCTTGGCAGAGCTGAAAAATTGGTAGATTTATCTGCCATTCTAGCCTGCCACATTGATTGCTGATATTTGTCTACGTTAGCTCAGTTTGTTATTTGTAGTGGGGGTAGAGAATTTCTTTTAATAGATGAAGCATTGCAGTTTAGTGTGTGTAGGATTTAATTGTTAATTTTCACTCTGAATACAAAGTGCAGCACAGGACAGTTAAAAGTCCTTTTAATAAGAGTTCAGATATCTACATGAGAGATGAAGGGGTCATCTAATGGTTTTGAAAGAACTCTGTCTTCTGCCATTTTCAAGGATATTTATTGAAAGGCGAGAAAAGGATTTCCTTGCAGCGTTGAACATTGTATAAACCCGAGCTGGTAATTATTAATGATTCTATATGGATGTCACCATGCATTAAGTCACTGCTCATTGGTATTTACTATTAGAGGCACTGTCAGCAAAATGAAAATGAAAGCAAGCTGTGAAGCCGAATAAAATAGGAACAATGAATTTCAACATTTTATATATGAGCATGATCATCCAGGTAAAAGAAAATTCCTCGCAAAGATCGATCAAGTGGCAAATAGAATTTTGGTACTAATGTATCTTCTGATTTTCATCAATCTGAATCATTCACTGCTTGGCAACATAGCCAGTAACATCTTCCCTTATACCATTAAAATTTGCCAATTTAGGGAGTCAAGACTTGAACCTATTTGCTTCAAACCCATTAAATATATACCTATCATGGATAACTGAAATCATATTAACCATCTTCCAAAAATAAATTAATCTTTTAAAAAGCTTTTGTGTCAAGAATATGATGGATTTCCACTCTTTTATCAATATAATTAATTATCATACAATACTGATGACTCTGCGACACGTTGTTCAGCTTTATAGTTTTACAATATCAATCATCCTCACATTATCACATTAATAGTTCTAAATAATTAGGAGTGAATTTATTTGAAAGGTAATCAGTTATGAAATATAAATTTATAAATTGCTAAGCTGATATACAGAGTGTGCTGGAATACTCTCCACGTGTCTAGTGTTGTGTAGCTTCAATATCAATGGACACCAATCTGCAAAAAACTGTCCTTTTGTTCAGCATTCAACTTAGCACAGCTAGTCTGTTTTTTCTTGCAATACAAAGGTAGGTTAGCAAATTGTGAGAAGGATATGGAGCCTTCAGAATGATATAGATAGATTATGTGGTATTTTCCAAAAAAAAACATTAATTTTAGAAGGGTTCCTTTTCAGAAGTGAGTGTTCTAGAAATTGGCAGATGGAGTATAATATGAGGTTACCCATGTTGGAAGAAATAATGAAGGAACTAATATATTTTTTAAATCAAGTAATACTGCAAAATGATTCAGTACAATGGCATCTGGAAATACTAGTGGTTAGAACACAAAAGATTTGCGTGCAGGTAAAGATAAAGGTCTTTTTTATAAAGATAAAGATTAGTTTTTGTTTATCACATGTCAATTGAAACATGCAGTGAAATACATCGTTTTTGCACCAGATCAGATCAGCGAGGTTTGTGCTGCGGGTAGTCCACAAAAATTGCCATTTTCCAGCACCAAAATAGCATCCCCTCAAATCACTCACCCTAACCTGTATGCCTTTGGAATGTGACAGCATGTGTTTAGCAAGGCTAATGGAACGTTGGCTTTTATTGTGAGGGATGTGGCAGTTAAAATTAGGAACATTTTTGAAGAATTTTACAAAGTTGAACCTGGAATACTGCATATAGTTTTGACCTTGTACTTGTAATGGAGGCAGTGCAGTAAAGGCTTTCCACATTGATTCCCGGGATGGATGAGTAGACGCATAAAGAAATATTGAGCAGGTTGCACCTATACTCAAGAGAGATTATAAAAATGAGGAAAGTCTCAATGAAACATATACACTTCTGAGAAGAGTTGACAGGGTGGATGATGAGAAGATCCATCCCTGAATGCAATATCCAGGAATAAAGGGTACAGTTTCAGATTAAGGAGATACCCAACTAAGAAGGAAATGGCTTGAATATCTTACTTCAGTGGATCATAAATCTTTGGAATTCTATGAAAAACTGTGAAAGCAGAGTCAAGGAATACATTTTAACTGCCTGAGGAATCAAAGGGTATGAGGATAAAGGGGAAAGGTGGTACTAAGATCTACATAGGTTCAGCCATCATCATACTGAATGTTAGAGCAAGCTGAGGGGAGAAATTGATTCACTGATATTTGTTCCTGTTTCTGGTGCTTTTGTGCAGCATTTTCCCAACTATTCATTTCTGGCTAACTAGTCTGCAATTCCATGTTATTTTCTTACCTTCCTTTCTGAAAATGTGGGCTTATACTTTTTACCCTCTAACTTGTGAGAACCCTTCCAAGATTTAAGGTCTTTTGGAAAATACCAACTGATGCATCCACCATCTTCAGAGACACCTCTGTCTCCATCAAAATTCGAGTTTGCCTGTCACCAGATCTTGATGTTTACTGCCTTTCAATCCCACTAGTTTCACCAGTATTTAATTTATACAGATGCTAATATCTTTGAACTCCTCACTCGCTCTAGACCTCTCATTATCCACTATCATCATTTGGCAGTTTTCTGTGTCCTCTTCTGTGAAAACAGGTGCAGAATATCTATTTGACTTCACTTCCATTTCCTTTTTTACCCTTATAACATCTTCTTGCTTATTCGGTAAGGGACTCACTTTAACATTTGCTAATCTTTCGTGTGGGTGTGAACAGGAAGGTGTGAGCCAGTGTGTAGTTCAAAGGAAGCATTGTGAATGTGGAATTGTCCTTTGATCTTCAGCCTGAATTGTCCTTTGATTTTTGGCATATATATGATTGTGTACTGTTGGGTCAGGCAGGCCTTTTCCCTCCAAAAGGGGTGTCAGTATGATATCTGCTCTGTCTCCTTTTGTTGAATAAATAAACTGCTTCATGTCTACCAGTATTTCTCTTTGGTGACTTTGTTCATGCCACAACATTTGGGGGCTCGTACGGGATACTTTTGCAACCCATTGTGTGGGCAGCAATCTCAGTAGTCTAAGTGGGTGAGTAGTTTTAAAATTAGCACTCACACTTGGACATATTCGGATCAGTGGCTACAGGATTCCTAGGTATCACAAACACGGCGGAAAGCTGAACTGGTAGATATAAAAGTTCTGTGTGTGTGTGTGCATTTATGTGTGTTTATGTAAGAGACTAAACTTGTCAATTCAATTCAATTAAAACTTTGTGTGTTAATTTGGTGAGACAGGCCCACCAGCTGTGAATGATGGTTATTGAAGGTTCAGGACACCAGAAACTGTATTTTAGCAGAAGTCTGTGTGCCCTGGCGTAACAGATACAAAGGAATATTGCAGGCATCATGAGTTTAGATGCATATAAGTGGCAGATTGTGGAGTGCATACTCTGTAGTTTTAAGTGTGTACTGTTTAACTTGAATCTATCATTTATGTTTTGCATAGTTTGGGAGTTAGTGTGGAAATATTTCAGGGAGCGGTTTTACCCAGATATATCTGTCAGGATGGCGTTTATTGTGGTTAGGCAATGTCACGTCGAAAACCATGATGACCCAAGTGAGCTCTTGGCCCTGTTTATGACCATCCATTAGCCCTTCACCCCCCCGGGGAGAAGCGGAGCATTTTGTCAAAGCTGCCCTCACTACCGATGCTCTCCACTAAAATCGAGGTGAGAAGACTGCAACTAGCGGGGCACTGTCTAAGCCACCCCGAGCTACCTGCCAGCCTAGTCATCATATGGGAGCCCAAGCACAGGAGGATGAACCCTGGGCGCCCTTCCAAGACTATGGTCAACACGCTCCTAGAAGACAGCGGCGCGGCTAATGTAGATGAACTGAACGCATTGATGAGGGAGAGGGAGAAGTGGAGAGTCCGTCATCTTGCCCGGTGCCGGCCCCCTAGGCCTGAGTCGACGTAGTAGTAGTAGTAGTGCCCTCACTTAAGGTCATCTGTGGGAATGCAGAATGCTGGCGCAAGCACGAGGAAATGGTGGAAATTCACCAGATGCACAATAAAGATATACATGTGTTGGTAAACGCAAAGCGCCCGAGGTATATGTCCTCCTGAAAATGCTGCAAGAAGACCTGAGCTCAGCCCACCAGGAAGTTTTAGATGTGGGGATAGCAGTGGGATTGACCTACACAGTGATAGTGTCATGGACCAGTGAGATAGAACATAGGAGGGGGAGGGGGGGTTGTAAAGTAGATCTAGTGAATATAGCTGCTGTGACAAACAGAGAACTTGTTATGTGATTTGTCGTGTCTGTGCACAACTACATATCAATTAAATAAAAGCACACATGTAGGAGATGGCTTTAACTGGTGTATTCACATTGCAGTGAGAGAGAGAGCGTAATGTACATGTGAAGGCAACAGATGAACATGTAGTGCAGGGGTGGGGGTTTATTGCTCTAAAAGAAATAGATCCATATATTACACTTCCTCCCCCTTTAGATTAACTGTATATGTACAAAACATTCAATTTCCCTTTCATAAACCCATATTCCAAATAAACATGCTTTCACAATAACAGTCGATAACTAACTTCACAGTTCTAAAGGTTCAGTCTTTTGGGTGGCGCTCTGTTTCTTTCAGGATAGCGTGCCTGGACCTGCGAGTGGTATCAGGTTTGGTAGGTGTCTTGTCAACAATAACATTCTCGTCACACCTCTGCACCTGTGGGATGACATCAGGTTTAGCAGGTGTCTTGTCTAAGACAACGTTCTCAGTTTCTGGTGTCACGTTGTTGTCAGCGACATGATCATTACTGAGAAGTAAGCCTGGTGACTGTAATGTGTCCATTTTGTTGGATTCAGTCGAATCAGGTGTGTTCTTCGGTTGAGCATCGGTGTCTGGTCTACATGATGTCTCCATGTCTGATCTCCAACGTACACTGTGTACATCAGTGGTCCAGTTCTTGTAGTTCCTACTGGGTGTCCACTTGTCTTCTCGGGTAATCATGCGCTAGGACTTCCTGTCCAATCTCGAAGCCTCCTTGCTGCTTCACTTGGCAACTGGCTGAACTGTTTATTCCGCACTTCCCTCCATAGATCTGGTTTCAGGAGGTTTACGTGAGACCTCAGATTCATGAGCAACATTGCAGGTGTTTGAATTGTCTCTCATGAACAGAGTTCCAATACACAAAAAGGAAGTTATCCACCTTGTGCTGTCCAGAAATGTCCTCCTTGTCCATCTTTTTAATAAACTTCTTGAAGGTTTGGACAACTTTTCAGCTAACCCATTCATTGCTGGGTGGTGAGGAGCTGGCTTGAAATCCCTGATGCCGTTTTTCTCCATGAACAGTCAGAATTCTTCTGACGTGTATTGTGGCCTGTTGTCATTCACAATTTGTTCTAGTAAGCCATTTCTGGTGAAGATGGTCCTGAGAGCAGAGACAGTCTTAATTGAGGTGGTTGACTTCATTGCCATAACCTCCAGCTACTTCAAATAAACATCCACAGCTATCAGGAACATGGAGTCCATGAATGGCCCAGCAAAGTCAATATGCCCTCTTTGCCATTGGGGCCCTGAATGGTGGCAAGGGAGGAGGTGTAGGGACAGGAGTAGCACTTGCGCTTACAGGGATAAGTGCCAGGTGGGAGATAAGGCAAGAGAGGAGGTGTAGGGACAGGGCCCCAAACATTCTTCCAAGTGAGGCAACACCTCACTTGTGAGTCTGTTGGGGTCACCTATTGCATCCGGTGCTCCTGGTGCGGCCTCCTCTACATCGGTGAAACCTGACGCAGATTGGGGGACGGCTTCGTCGAGCACCTCCACTCCATCCGCCACAACAGACAGGATCTTCCAGTAGCCACCCACTTCAACTCTGCTTCCCACTCCCATTCAGATATGTCCATACATGGCTTCCTCTACTGCCATGATGAGGCTAAACTCAGGTTGGAGGAGCAACACCTAGACAGAATATGAGGTCTAGGTAGTCTCCAGCCCCTTGGTATGAACATAGAATTCTCCACCTTCTGGTAATTCCCTCCTCCTCCCTTCCTCTATCCCTATGTCACTCTGCCCCCTCCCCCAGCTGCCTATCACCTCCCTCATGGTTCTGCCTCCATTGTGTTTTCCCCTATTCCTTCTTCACCTTTCCTGCCTATCACCTCCCTGCTTCCCCTCCCCCACCCCTTTATCTTTCCCCTTACTGGTTTTTCACCTGGAACCTACCAGCCTTCTCCTTCCCACCCTCCCCCCACCTTCTTTATAGGGCCTCTTCCCCCTTCCCTCTACAGTCCTGACGAAGGGTTCCGGCCCGAAACGTCGACCAAAGCCAATTCTGAATCCACTTGGCCAAACTTCCCTGGATCCCATGCCTTCTGACTTTCTGAATAAGCCTCCCATATAGATTTTGTAAAATCTAAATCTCTCAGCTATTACCAACAGTTAAGACTCAAGTGATTTTGTAAAATTGTAACAATTTCGTCAACCATCTTGACAGAGATTGAGAGAGAGAGAGAGACAGATAGACAAGCGACAGAGAGAGGAGAGGGAGAGAGAGAATGAGAACAAGAACAAGCTGAAATAGTAAGGAACTGCTGAAATAGATGTGGGAGGGTAAAGGAGATGATTTGTTACAGTAGTGGCCATGGTTGAAGGCAGCATCCTCAAAAGAGAAGAAGATGTGAAAATCACTGACTAAAGCAGGCAGAATCCACAGCAGCACCCTTTCAATCTGATTTGGCTGCTGACCTAATTATAGAGCTGGTGAAGTCAGACAAGTAGGGGTCATCCACAAATATACACAACAGATTCATTTGTGGGCCAGCAATGTAAATTGTGAGTGGTCTGGAGATCATCAATATCGATAACTGATCTACCTCTGCCCACAAATGGAGAGGGGAGTTACATTACACCAGTGCAGGAGGTGAAACAATGATTGCGGAGAGAAGTCAGCCCCAGGTACTTGAGATGGAGAGAGAACATAAGAACATAAGAAATAGGAGCAGGAGTAGGCCATCTGGCCCATCAAGATTGCTCCGTCATTCAATAAGATCATGGCTGATCTGGCCGTGGACTCATCTCCACCTACCTGCCATTTCCCCATAACCCTCAATTCCCCTCATAACTTTCCTGCCTCTATCTATCCCTTTCATAATTTTATATGTTTCTATAAGATCGCCTCTCATTCTTCTGAACTCCAGCGAGTACAGTCCCAGGAGAAACAATCTCTCTTCATAGTCTAATCCCCTCATCTCTGGAGTGCAGCTTCCTGGAGATAAGTGGATGTACCCAAACAATGAAGGGACAACCTTGGGAACAGACACACTGTGTAAGGCAGGTGCGATCATAGACACAAGAAAAAGAGAAATAACACAGACAAGACAGGGACAGCAAGAATTTGTGACCCGCAAAGCAGAACATGGCCCATAGACAGACAGCAGCCCCAAGCAGGGTGATGTGTGGGAATGTCAGGAGCGGAGGGGCCAAGCACAGTCAGGAGCTGTTAGAAGTCGTGCAGATGCCTGAGGATGTAGCAATGATTAAAGTAAAGGCTCACCAGAAAGGGGATAGTAAGGAGCAAAGAGGGAACGCATAGGCAAACATCAGTGTGAGGAGGGCAACGGAAGAACAAGAATCAACAGAAATTAGAAGTGTACAGAAAGAAACTACAACTGCCAATTTAGTAAGATTACATGGAGAAGTGAAGGACCACTGTAACCAGGGTAAACTGAACAAAATAACATTAATACATTGCTGATCAGAGAGCTGGAGGGAAAGGAGATTGTCTTCCCGCAGCTGGGTGACCAAGTCATGGTGAGGGTGATGCCTGAAAGGGCAGGGTTTGCTCCCAGATGGATAGGACCACAGATGGTACTTTCAACAAATGATACTTGAGTCTGTGTGCAGACTCGGCGAGGCAGCCAGTGGAAACATTGGACTCAGGTTAAACCGTAGACTCACCTTCTTGTTGTCCCCACAGGCAGGGGGAGATCAAATGCACCCAGCAACCATATACTTCCAGAGAACCTAAGAGATGAACACCAGCTGGCCACACCAGACCTGAGCACAGTTGATGGAAGCAGACCCACAGCAAATGCAAAGGCAGTGGATACCGGGAGAGCACTGCAGAAAGTCAAGAGTAGCATGTTAAAGTGAAATGGTAATGGTACTCTGTAAGGAAGGTACATGATTAGTTGTATAGCATAGAATAGAAAAGATGTTGGGGATAACAGATAGGAATATCTATTTAATTTCACTGCCATTCATTTCCTTTTTTTTAACCTTTTATTATATCTTCTTGTTTGTTTGGTAAGGGACTTGCATTAACCTTTGCTAATGTTTTTCTTTTGACATATCTATCACAGTTTGCTTTATGTCTCTCACCAGCCTACACTTCTATTATACCTTCCCTTTCCTCATCAATGTTGTGCTCCCTCTTTTGCTGCTCAGCAATTTTTCCATTCCTTAGGGATATTTCTTTTTTTGATATTAGAAGCCCTTTCCTTTATTGCAACACTAACTTTAATTTCCCTGACAACCTTGGTTAGATCATTATTCCGCTCCCCCAAAATGAATATGTATTACTTATTAATCTGTTCCCAGTTACTTAAAAGTTAGCTAGTGCTGGTTTATTGTCACATTTTTTATTGTAGATCCCCAATTGCATAGGTTGCTTTGTTCGGATATAAGGATCCGGCTTCAGACTGACCAACATCATTTTAAGTTTTTACATAACAGTGGATTGCAGTTAACTGGGCCATCAGTTAGTTGTGGCAGCTGCTTATTTTGGACAACTCTTAAAGAGCAAAAACGAATCAAGAAAATAGTTGGGATTCCCTTTGTTTATTTGGGACACTGTGCCGCTTAATGAGAACAGGAAATAGTTGCCAAAGTTTCTAATTAGTGTCGGACGCATGCACTTGTGTGGACATTTCTCACTACGCTGTACTTAGAACGAACAGTTTTTAAATAGTCAGTTGTACGTGTTTATGTTCAAAAATCAACAATTTTTGTCACTGATAGTTGGCGAGAAATAAGCAGTAAGACAATTCTGAAATGTTTCACTCACTGTGGTTTCAAGCATTCAAGCTTGAAGATGCCAGAAACGGCTGAGAGTAAAAATGAAACTATTTCATTACTTAATCAAGTTAGGAACTATGAAGAATTTGAAGGTATCAACAATCATCTTGAATGTTTCAATGACAATATAGATTTGAATGATGAGGTCATTAAAAGCACGAAATGAAGGCAGTCCATTAACTGTACTAGGTGAGCCGATTTTGTTCATTTAGAGTCAAACAAAAGAACAAGGCAGTGTACTCTGGATGAATTCCTCTGACACTAACTATTAGGAACTAATACAGTTTTATAGTACTGTGGTAGTGTTGGTAGTGTTCTGATTTGTTCCGTATTTCATTTAAATACATAATTTAATACTCCATTAAATGGTAATTTTTTAAATACCTTTTTAATTATTTCCCTGAAACCAGCTAATTGGAGCAGCCACTTAATATGTACTGGTCCTGATATGTCCCAATTAACTGCAATCCACTGTATTTATATTTTGTGATGTCCCTTAACTATGAGATTGTCAATGAACTGAATCTTATTATACAATATTTGAACATAAAACCTTTCCCATTTTGTTCTAAACTATATTAATCTTGAGTCTAAGCCTGAAATATCAACTGTTTATTCCTCTCCGTAGATACAGCCTGACTTGCTGAAGTCCTCCAGAATTTTGAATGTGTTGCTCAAGAATTTCAGTATCTCCAGCACCTTTTGTGTTTATGATTTAGAGAACAATCTCTTATTCACTCTTTGAATTCACCCTTTACACTAATACTGTTTGTTTTGTTTGTCCAATCTGTATATAGATTGAAGTCCCAATGATTATTGTTTCACCCTTGTTAAATGTACCTCAAATTTCATGATTCATACTATGGTAAACATTATTACATTGCTATTTGGGAGGCTTAATGGCCATAATGCTTTTTTCCCATGCTGTTTCATAGCTCCACCCAAAACGTTTCCAGTCTACTAATATTTCTGGTCTCAGTTTCATTGTCTAGTGCCATTATCCCATTCTCTCTTAGGGTCTCGCCACCCCCTTTCCCATTTTGCTTATCTCTCCTTAAAGCTAAACATCCAGGAATACCTAGTTCATTTTGGAACCACATCTGTAATAGCTATTAGATCATATCCATTTGTTTCAGTTTGGGCCATTGATCATCTAACTTGTATGAATCCTCTATTCATGCAGTTAAAGATCCCTCAGTTTCATCTTTTTACTATGTTACTATTTTCCCTTCTCTGAATCTAATTGGAACTACAATCTTTTATTTGTCTGCGCTATTGATTACTGACTTACTGTGCTTATTATTACCTTATTTTGTTACCAAACATTATCATCTTGTCCTTTTCCTTTAACCAAATTTCTTCTCAGTCCCATCCACCCAGCATCTCCCTACAGGCCTTGTTATTCGATTCACTGCAACACTGGTCACAACCCAGTTCAAGAGCTGTGCATCTCAATGGAACAATTTGCTCTTCCACCAATATCAGTGCCAATGCCCTATGAACTGAAACCTGTTTTTTCCACACCAGCCTTTCATCCACACATTCAATTCTGTTTTTAATGAGTCTAAATCAATTTACATGTAGCTTATGTAGTAAATCGTGTTCTCAGCATTATTAGTTAATTAATCAAACTATTTGTTTATTTATTTTGAAGTTTGTCTTCTTTTGCATATTGGTTATCAATCAGTTCTTGCTTGTGTTGGGAAAGGGAGAGGAGGCTTGGCCCACGTGCATAGCAATGGATGTTATTCAGTGGTGAGTGATAACTTTAATGATAAACTGCAAAATAACAAGCCATGAGGGGCTACAAAACAAGAGAGAACAGATACTTAACATGACAGCTGTTATTCTAAGATAAGGAATGCCTACCATTCCATGCCCAGACTGCATTTCGACAATCTGATCACTTGGCTCAGGTTAAAGAAAAAGGCCCCGGAGATCAGGACAACTAAGAGGTGGTCATGGGAGGCTAAACTTGAATCCATTAAGGATGCTCAACTGCTGTGACAGGGTTTGAATGCTATTACCTCTTATAAGGTTAAATCAAGCAACATAGCTAACAACAGAGCTTTGCTTCCAAATAAGCTCAATGCCTTCTATGCTTGTTTTGACTGTCAAAGCATGAAGGAACCATCATGAACTTCCACAGTTGCTGATGATCCTATGATTTCAATCTCTGAAGCCGACATGAGAACAACCTTCAGAAGGTTGAACCCACAGAAAAGGTCTGGCCTAGTTGGGGTAGCTGACCAAGAACTAAAACCTGCGCTGATCAGCTGAATGGGGCGTTCACTGAGATCTTTAATCTCTTGCTTCAGCAGTCTGAGGTACCCACCTGCTTCGCGCAGGCTTCAATTATACTGGTGCCCAAGAAGAACGTGGTGACCTGCTTCAATGATTATCATCCAGGAGCACTTACATCCACGGCGATGAAATGTTTTGAGAGGCTGGTGATGAAACATATCAGCTCCTGTGCGAGTGATGACTTGGATCCACTCCAATTTGCCTACTGGAGCAACAGGTTCACAGTAGATGCCATCTCACTGGCTCTTCACTCAACCCTGAACATCTAGGCAGCAAAGGTGCATATGTCAAGATGATCTTTATCGACAACAGCTCAGCATTCAGTAGCATCATCCCCCAAAACTGATCAATAAGCTTCAAGACTGTGGTTTCACTACCTCCTTGTTGAACTGGATCCTGGATTTCCTCACTTGCAGACCTCAGTCAGTTCAGATTGGCAACAACATCTCTTCCACGGTCTCCATCAGCACAGGTGCACCACAAGGCTGTTTGCTGCCCTCGCTTCACACGTGCAATTGTGTGGCTAAGCAGAGCTACAATGCCATATTCAAGTTTGCTGATGACACCCCTGTCGTAGGCCTAATCAAAGGTGGTGATGAATCAGCATACAGAAGGGAGATTGAAAATCTGGTTGAGTGATGCCATAACAACTTCTTACTCAATATCAGCAAGACCAAGGAGCTGATTATTGACCTCAAGAGGAAGAAACCAGAGGTCCATGAGCCAGTCCTCATCCGAGGATCAGAGATGGAGCGGGTCAGCAACTTCAAATTCCTTGGTGCTCTGTCCTGGGCCCAGCACATCAGTGCAATTAAGAAGAAAGCACAGCAGTGACTCTACTTCCTTAGAAGTTTGTGAAGACTTGGCATGACATCTAGAACTTTAATAAACTTCTATAGGTGTGTAGTGGAGAATATAAACACCAATGAACAGAAAGTTTGACAAAAGTAGTGGTCCGGTCCATCATGGGTAAAGCCCTCCTCACCATTGAGCACATCTACACAAAACATTGTTGCATCCATCATCAGGGACCTCCACCACCTAGGACATGCTCTCTTTTCACTGCCGCCATCAGGAAAACACAGGAGCCTCAGGACTCACACCACCAGGATTCAGGAATAGTTATTACCCCTCAACCATCAGGCTCTTGAACCAAACATGACTTCATTATGGAAATGTTTCCACAATCAATAGACTCCCTTTCAAGGACTCTTCATCTCATGTTCTCAATATTTATTCATTCATTCATTCATTCATTCATTCATTTATTTATTTATTATTATTTCTTTATTTTTGCATTTGCATAGTTTGTGTCTTTTGCGCATGGGTTGAATGCCCAAGTCGGTGCAATCTTTCATTGAATCTGTTTTGGTTATTATTTTATTAGATTTATTGAGTATGCCTGCGAGAAAAAGAATCTCAGGGCTGTATATGATTGCATATATGTACTTGAATAATACATTTAACATAGAACATAGAACATAGAATAGTACAGCACAGTACAGGCCCTTCGGCCCACAATGTTGTGCCGACCCTCAAACCCTGCCTCCCATATAAGCCCCCACCTTAGATTCCTCCATATAACTGTCTAGTAGTCTCTTAAACTTCACTAGTGTATCTGCCTCCACCACTGACTCAGGCAGTGCATTCCATGCACCAACTACTCTCTGAGTAAAAACCTTCCTCTAATATCCTCCTTGAACTTCCCACCCCTTACCTTAAAGCCATGTCCTCTTGTATTGAGCAGTGGTGCCCTGGGGAAGAGGTGCTGGCTGTCCACTCTATCTATTCCTCTTATTATCTTATACATCTCTATCATGTCTCCTCTCATCCTCCTTCTCTCCAAAGAGTAAAGCCCTAGCTCCCTTAATCTCTGATCATAATGCATACTTTCTAAACCAGGCAGCATCCTGGTAAATCTCCTCTGTACCCTTTCCAATGCTTCCACATCCTTCCTATAGTGAGGTGACTGTCCCTGATCAGACCATGATTCTCTAAATGCCTATAGATCCTGTCTCTAAGAATCTTTTCCAACAGCTTTCCCACCACAGACGTAGGGCTCACTGGTCTATAATACCCGGACTATCCCTATTACCTTTTTTGAACAAGAGAACAATATTCGCCTCCCTCCAATCCTCCGGTACCATTCCCGTGGACAATGAGGACATAAAGATCCTAGCCAGAGGCTCAGCAATCTCTTCTCTCGCCTCGTGAAGCAGCCTGGGGAATATTCCGTCAGGCCCCGGGGACTTATCCGTCCTAATGTATTTTAACAACTCCAACACCTCCTCTCCCTTAATATCAACATGTTCCAGAACATCAACCTCACTCATATTATCCTCACCATCATCAAGTTCCCTCTCATTGGTGAATACCGAAGAGAAGTATTCATTGAGGACCTCACTCACTTCCACAGCCTCCAGGCACATCTTCCCACCTTTATCTCTAATCAGTCCTACCTTCACTCCTGTCATCCTTTTTTTCTTCACATAATTGAAGAATGCCTTGAGCTTTTCCTTTACCCTACTCGCCAAGGCCTTCTCATGCCCCCTTCTTGCTCTTCTCAGCCCCTTATTAAGCTCCTTTCTTGCTTCCCTATATTCCTCAATAGACCCATCTGATCCTTGCTTCCTAACCTCATGTATGCTGCCTTCTTCTACCTGACTAGATTTTCCACCTCACTTCTCATCCATGGTTCCTTCACCCTACCATTCTTTATCTTCCTCACCGGGACAAATTTATCCCTTACATCCTGCAAGAGATCTCTAAACATTGACCACATGTCCATAGTACATTTCCCTGCAAAAACATCATCCCAATTCACACCTGCAAGTTCTAGCCTTATAGCCTCATAATTTGCCTTTCCCCAATTAAAAATGTTCCTGTCCTCTTTGATTCTGTCCTTTTCCATGATAATTATAAAGGCCAGGGAGCAGTGGTCACTGTCCCCCAGATGCTCACCCACTGAGAGATCTGTGACCTGACCCGGTTCATTACCTAGAACTAGATCTAGTATGGCATTCCCCCTGGTCGGCCTGTCCACATACTGTGACAGGAATCCATCCTGGACACACTTAACAAATTCTGCCCCATCTAAGCCCTTGGAACTAATCAGGTGCCAATCAATATTAGGGAAGTTAAAGTCACCCATGATAACAACCCGGTTATTTTTGCACCTTTCCAAAATCTGCCTCCCAATCTGCTCCTCTGTATCTCTGCTGCTACCAGGGGGCGTATAGAATACTCCCAATAGAGTAACTGCTCCCTTCCTGTTCCTGACTTCCACCTATATTGACTCAAAAGAGGATCCTGCTACATTACCCACCCTTTCTGTAGCTGTAATAGTATCCCTGACCAGTAATGCCACCCCTCCTCCCCTTTCTCCCCCATCTCTATCCCTTTTAAAGCACTGAAATCCAGGAATATTGAGAATCCATTCCTGCCCTGGTGCCAGCCAAGTCTCTGTAATGGCCACTACATCATAATTCCATGTATGTATCCAAGCTGTCAGTTCATCACCTTTGTTCCTGATGCTTCTTGCATTGAGGTACACACATTTCAGCCCTTCTACCTTACTGTCTTTACACTGTTTATTCTGCTTCTCTTTCCTCAAAGCCTCTCTGTATGTTAGTTCAAAGTTTACTTTGAACTTTGAACAGGGCAACAAGGTAACTACAGACCAGAATAACTGGTTGAGACTGGCTGTTTCGTATGAGGATTGGGGATGAGAGTTGGGTTCCAATAGGCTGCAGGTGGTGAGTTGGAAATGAGTGGTAAGTGACTCCTGTTAGCTGGGTGGAGGCTGGGAGGAGCCTGCATGTGCACACCTGACAAGACCCCCCACTCCCCTCATGGCTGGCCCCTGATGGCCCAAGACAATCCAGAAGGGTCCAGTGTTACTCATCAATGAGCAATGGATCCAAGTTGTAACTGGATGGCACCCAAGGTTTCTCCTCCCAGTCGACCAGTTACTGCACACCTCATCCAGGATGATGGGCATCTATCAACTGGTGAACCATGTACACGGGCCACTTTCCAGCATCCTTGCTTCTGGAGTTGTAGGCTCAGGTGGGTTGAGTGGACAGGGGGTTTGAGGCAGGACACGTGGAAAGTAGGTGTGATCCTGCAGGATTGTGGCAGCTGGTGATGGGAAGTAACCGGGTTAATGCAATGGGCAATCTTAAAGGGGCCAATAAACCGGGATGGGAGCTTGTGGTAGCCAACGCACTAAGGTAGACAGCCAGACAGTCCCCTGGCTGGAGTAATCTAGCTTGGTGCCACCGGCAGTTGGCTTGGCAGCATTAGGCATGATTGCCAACTAGGATGGCCCTCTGTGCCCTCTTCCAAGCATTCTGGCAGCTGCAAACCAGGGTCCTGGCAGATGGGACCTCCACCATTGGCTCCTCCGTGGGGAGCAACAGGGGTTGGTAGCTATAATACACTTCAAGGGTGACATACCCGTGACAGAGGAGGTCTGTACATTGTGGGGCATCCTGGCCCAGAGCAGATACCTCTTTCATGTGGAAGGGTTAAAAGCATAGTATTACAGAATGTACTCCACTTGCTGATTGGCTCTTTCTACTGTCCATTGGTCTGTGGATGGTAGCCAGAGGACAAATTCAGAGGTGCTGAGGAAGCAGCAGGACGCTCACCAGAAGTGGGAGATGAATTGTGGGCCCCTGATCCAACGCAGTTTCCTGGGAGAAGCTGTGGAGGCGAACTACATGTTGGAGAACCAGGTCCACCATCTTAATGACTGGCAGAAATTTGGGGAGAGCAATAAAGTGGTGGGCTGCCTTGGAGAACCGGATCACCACTGTCATGATCACCACGGCCCCAACAGAAGGTGGCAAACCTGTTGGCAATGTGGGACCATGGGTGACGAGGGAACAGCAGGAGCTGCAGGAGCCCCAGTGGTCACTGGTTGAAGGGATTGGACTGGGCACATTGAGGGTAGGCAGAGATGAACTGATGTAAATCTATGATCATGGTAGGCCACTAGAACTGGCATCATAGCGAATCTAAGGTCCGTGCTGTACCTGGATGCTGGAGAGGAGTGAGGAGTGGGTCCACTGGAGGGCTTCAGAACACACGGCTACTGGCACGTACATGTGGTTGTCAGGTTTGTCAGCTAGAGCAGGTTCGTGCTGTAGGGCCTAGCAGATCCGGCTCTTGAGGTCCCAGATGATCAAGGCAAGGATCTAGGAAGATGGAGTTATGGGCTGAGGACCGATCTCTGTTCCAACTGGGTTGAACTGTTGTGACTGGGCGTCCACCTTGGTGTACTTGGAGCCGTATGAGTAGGAAATGGGGTCGGCTGCTTCCAAGGCATCAGCAGTTGTCGATGCCTTAGAGGTTTATGGCAGGGAGTTTCTCCCTTTTGCTGCCTGCTGACGGGGACTCGGGAGTCGATCGGGACTTGAGACTTTTTTTTTACCGTGCCCATGGTCTGTTCTTTATCAAATTATGGTCTTCTTTTGCACTCCTGTAACTATATGTTATAATTATATGGTTCTGTCAGTGTTAGTCTTTGGTTTGTCCTGTTTTCTGTGATATCACTCTGGAGGAATATTGTATCATTTCTTAATGTATGTATGCATTTCTAAATGACAATAAAAGAGGACTGAGTGTTCTCATAATCTAAATGGGGAAATTGAATTGCTCCAAGAAGATGGCCCAGTGAGCCTGATGTGGGTTGAGTTGGCGGGTCTGTGGTATGGATATGAGGTTCTGGAGATCAGTCCAGATCAGGAAGGGCTTAGTGTTTCAATTCCTCCAAGGCCCATTTGATGGCACGTGGCTCCTTGTTACCTACTCCATACAGAGCTGTGCCCAGTCCTTGCTGGGAGGGGATGGCTTTGGTGCCCATATGATCAATCCACCTGTAAAGGTCTGGAGGGGTTCGGATGGCAGAGAATATAAGTAGTGGTGAAGCATCTTTTGACCAAGTTAGCCGTGAAATAGGTGATTTGTTATGAGAGGTGAGAGGAGCAGTGATTTGGGTGTTGTTCCTCATTAAACGGCGGTAGAAGCTGGAAAAGCCCAAAAAATGCTGTAGCTGTTTAATGGTGCACTATTGGAGCCATTCAATGATAGCATGCACTTTCTCTGGGTCCATGGTCATGCACTGGGGTGAAAAGACGTAAGCCAGGAAGGAAATGACTGGACTGTGGAGCAAGCATTTCCCTAAATTGCAGTACGGTGGTTTTCAAGGAGATACTGAAAGACTGAATGGATTGGGCAGACCTGATCTTGGAGTCCCTGGAGCAGATGAGAATGTCATCGAGGTAGACAAGTACATACCTATGTAGCATGTCTCAGAGGATCCCATTAATGAAGGCTTGAAAAAATGGCAGGACTGTTGAATAATCCAAAAGGCATCACCGTATTCGTAGTGGCTAGTGTAAATATTAACGCTGACTTCCACTCATCTCCCAGTGGTTGTGGATCAGGTTGTATGCACTCCGTAGATTCAGTTCGGTGAAGATCTGGGCCCCTCGGAGTGTTTTGAATGCGCTATCCATCAAGCAGACAGAGAGTGTTTCTTAATGGTAATTTTGTTAGGTCCACAGTAGTCGATAAAGGGATGAAGACCCCCATCTTTTTTTTTTGACAAAGAAGAATCCTGCATGGGCTGAGGACTGGGATAGTTGACTGAAGCTGTGTTGCAGCACTTCAACGATGTAGTCATTCATGGCGTGGGTCTCAGCAGGGGAAGGGGGAACAGATGACCTTGGGGAAGGGTGATGCCTAGGAGGAGATTGATTGCACAGTTGTGTGGTCTGTGAGGGGCAGGGCTTCCCTTTTGCTGAAGGCATTGGCTAAGTTGTTGTACTCCTCTGGGAGTTGGGTGGGGTTGAGAATGGCTTTGTCTCTACGGATATACGGGGTGAAATTAGCAGGGTGAAATTTGTCTCTACGGATATACGGGGTGAAATTAGCAGGGTGAAATTTGTCTCCACAGATAGACGGTGAAATTAGCAGGGTGAAATTTGTCTCCACGGATATACGGGGTGAAATTAGCAGGGTGAAATTTGTCTCCACGAATAGACGGGGTGAAATTAGCAGGGTGAAATTTGTCTCCACGGATAGACGGGGTGAAATTAGCTAAGGTTGCAGGCTGGTGGTCCAGCAGGTGGGATCCCAACTCGGCAGTGAACCAGATGACCAGGAAAAGTGAGGGTTGTGAGAAGAGGACCAGGGGTAACCCAAGACGAGAGGAGTGTTGGGTGAGTTGGTAAGGAGAAATTGGATGAACTTACGGTGCTCTCCAATAGTCACGTGCGTAAGATTTGTGCACGTTCTGACCATCTCAGGCCCCAGGGGATGTCCATCAGTGGCTGTGATGCAGAAAAGGTGAGAGATAGGCTTGGTTTGAAGTCCATGCTGCGCACAAAGAGCCCAGTCCAGAAAGTTGCCTGCTGCACTGGAGTCCACCAGAGCCTCCTGTGTGCTTAGAGCTGTCGGGGTGTGGAGGAGGACAGAGAGAGTGAGTTGGGCTATGCTGCAGGAATGAGAGACCGGGTGTGCTTGCTAGATAGAAAGCCCTCACCCTACCTGATGTTGCCATTTACCTGGATCCAGTGGGCATTTGATACGTGGATGGTTGGTGGCTCCACAATAAAGGCACAAGTTGTTGCTCCACCAATGCTCATGCTCTTGGGGATTCAAAGGAGCTCCCCCTAACTGCATGGGTCCTAGAGGTTTTGATAATGAGGGTTCTGTATGCTCACGTAGACAGACAACTTCCTTTAGACAAGTATATCTGCTGGGTCAATCATTGGTTCAATCTTTCTGTCAGGAAACGTAGAGGAGATTTGATCCAAACTCAAAGCAGCAGAGACAATTCCGCATTGGGTGATAACTTTAATAATAAACTGCAAAATAACAAACCACAAAAACCACAAAGCAAGAGAGAACAGATGCTTAACATGACAAGGCAACAAGGTAACTGAAGGCCAGGAGCAACTGGTTGAGGCTGACTGATCCAAGGTGTCCAACTGCAGGCGGGTTTGTTAGAGCTTTTGGGGAGGATTTAAACTAATTTGACAGGGGGATGGGACCAGAGTGATAGGGCTGAGGATGGAGTGGCTGATATACACTGGATGCAGTGTGTAGTGAGATACACTAAAAAGGGTGATGAATACAGGACTAAAGGTGTTTTATTTGAAAGCACACACTGTATGGAATAAGGTAGATGATCTTGTAATGTGGTTAGAGTTGCTAATATGACGTTCTGGGCATTACTGAGTCGTGGCTGAAAGGTCATAGTTAGGAGTTTAAAATCCAAGGATACACATTGTATTGAAAAGACCTGCAGAGGGGTGGGGTAGCTCCATTGGTAAAAAGTGAAATCAAATCCTTAGAAAGAGGTGACATAGTATCGGAAGATATAGAATCCTTGTGGTTAGAGTTAAGGAAACTTAAGGGTAAAACAAGGGTAAAAACATGGGAGTTATATACAGGCCTCCAAAGAGTTGCCAGGGTGTGGACTACAAATTACAATGGGAGATAGAAGAGGCATGTCAAAAGAGCAACAGGTACAGGGCATTTCAATATGTAGATAGATTGGGAAAATCAGGTTGGTGCCAGATCCCAAGAGAGAGAATTTGTAGGGAGAAGGTCCTTGAGAAGCAGGGCGTTCTGAAACTAGATCAGTCACTAGTACCAGATGAACTACATCCAGGGTTCTGAAAGAGGTAGCTGAAGAGACCGTGGAGGCATTAGTAATGCTCTTTCAAGAAAAAATAGATTCTGGCATGCTTTTGGAGGGCTGGAAAATTGCAAATGTCCCACCATTCTTCAAGGGAGGGAGGCAAAAGAAAGGAAATGCTCGGCCCTTTAGGCTGACCTCAGTAGCTGAGCAGATGTTGGAGTTGATTGTTAAGGATGAGGTCTCAGAGGCACATGATAAAATAGACCAAAGTCAGCATGGTTTCCTGAAGTGAATATCTTGCTTGACCAATGAGTTGAAATTCTTTAAGGAAATAACAATCAAATAATTGGTTATAAACAAGCAGGAAGTGACTTCCAATAGCAGTATGGAGACTGGGGAGAGCCTGTATGTGCAGGCCTGACAGAAGGTTTTCATTGATTCCATTGTATTTGTTTGTTCTACTGTGAATGCCTTTAAGAAAATGAATCGTAAGGTAGTAATGGTGACATATACATATTGATAATAAATTTATTTTGAACTTTAACTTTGCTATTATTACCTTTGTGGTTCTGCTTTTTAATTTGGATTCCAGACAAACATAATCCTTCATCAGAATGTCCCTTGTCCTGCTGATGCAATTGGGTCTCGCTTAGACTACAATAACTAAATCCTTTTCCCCCTGCTCTGAGGAAATGTTGGTAATCTTGGCTTTGGGCAGACAACACAACCTTTCGAGGCTAAGGCTCACAGCTGCAGAAAATGGCATCTGTCACCGTAGCTGCACGGAGACCATCGTCACTACAGACCTTTTCATTTCTCCAACCTGAATGACCTCTATACCACCGTCCGTTTGCTCATCCACCTCAAGTCTCTGTTCTCATCTGCATGGATGCAAGGTCTTCATAATTTTTAGACAAGTGCAATCCTCTGCCATCCTCTTTCTGGATCTCCATATCTAGAATCGAAGAACCATAGAATCATAAAAATCTACAGCACATTACAGGTCCTTTGGCCCGCAATGTTGTGCCAACCATGTAATCTACTCTATAAACTGTCCAGAATTTCCCTACCCCATAGCCCTCTTTTTCTCAGCTTCATGTACCTATCTAATAATCTATTAAAATACCCTATTGTATCCACCTCTACCATTGTTGCTGGCAGTGCATTCGACGCACCCATCACTCTCTGTGTGGAAAAGCTTACCTCTGACATTCCTCTTGTACCTTCTTCCAAGCACCTTAAAACAACTTCCCCCCGCGCTAGCCATTTCAGCCCTGGGAGAAAGCCTCTGGCTATCCACACAATCAATGCCTCTCATCATCTTATACATCTCTATCAGGTCACCTCTCATTTTCTGTCGCTGCAAGGAAAAAAGGCCAAGTTCACTCAACTTATTCTCGGAAGGCATGCTCCCCAATCCAGGCAACATCCTTGTAAAGCTCCTCTGCACTCTTTATAGTATCCACATCTTCCTGTTGTGACGTGACCAGAACTGAGCACAGTACTCCAAGTGGGGTCTAACTAAGTTCTTATATAGCTGTAACATTACCTCATGGCTCTTGAACTCAGTCCCACAGTTGATGAAGGCCAACACACCATCCGCCTTCTTAACAACACTATCAACCTGACACCTCGTTCGTGGTCACACCTTCCTGTCCCTCTGCAGAACATTATCTAAAAGTGGGGGATTTGCCTCCTGGATATTTTTTCTATTCATCAAAGCATCATAGTGTAAGAATCTCAGATGATGGTTCATTGATTTATGAAGATTCTTGAGCAGTGGACACTCACTTCAGATAAGATCACCAATGGATCTGAATGGTTTCCATCAAGACCCACACATAACAGTTGCAACATGTCTTTAATTTTAATATTTGCATTAATTTAATTTTTTATAACTCTATTACCATTACCTTATCTTCTCACTTAATGTTGAAATTCTCGGAGTGAGCCCTGCACCCAACCACACATCATGTTTTCAGCTACAGCTACAGACTTACTTTCCATCTCCACTTTTCAATCTCCAAACTTCAGTTGCCCAATTCCTACTGGTTATCCAATGACCGGAAACTAAAGGCTACTTTTGTACCATGTACCATCAACAGGTTCAGATGATTTCTGAATCAGAATCAGGTTTACTATTACTGACATAATGTAGGTCATGTAGCTTGTGGCATTGTAGCAGCAGTTCAATACATTAAACAAGCTAAATAAAGGCATCCGTTAGTCTTGCGAGACCATGAATCTGCGCCTGGAAAGTCTTCACGCTCCAGGGCGCAGGCCTGGGCAAGGTTGTATGGAAGACCAGCAGTTACCCATGCTGCAAGTCTCCCCTCTCCACGACACCAATGTTGTCCAAGGGAAGGGCATTAGGACCCATACAGCTTGGCACCACTGTCGTCGCAGAGCTATGTGTGACTAAGTGCTTTGCTCAAGGACACAACATGTTCCCTCGGCTGGGGCTCGAACACACGACCTTCAGGTAGCTAGTCCAATGCCTTAACCACTTGGCCACGTGCCCACATTAAACAAGCTATAAATTACAATAAGATGTATAAATATGATAAAGCATTGAGTGTCAGTCTTTAGGCTCCTGTACTTCCACCCTGATGGTAGCAATGAGCAGAGGTCATGTCCTGGGTTATGGGGGTCCTTAATGATGGATATTACATTTTTGAGGCATCAACTGTTGAAGATATCCTTGATGCTGGAGAGCCTAATGCCATGTTGGAGCTGGCTGCGTTTACAACCCTCTGCAGCTTTTTCTGATTCGCTGTAGTGACCTGACGGTGATGTAACCAGTTAGAATGCTTTCCACCTATAGAAACTTGAGACAGTCCTCGGTAAAATGCCAAATCTCCTCAAACTCGTTATGAAATATAGCCACTGCCATGCCTTATTTGTAATTGCAATAAATTGTTGGGTGCAGGATAGATCCTCAGAGATGCTGACACTCAGGAACATGAAGCTGCTCACCCTTTCCACTTCTGATTCCGTGATGTGGACTGGTGTTTGTTCCCTCAACTTCACCTTCCTGAAGCCCACAATCAGTTCCTTGACATTGAGTGCAAGGTTGTTGTTGTGACACCTTTCAACCAGCTAATCTGTCTCACTCCTCGTCACCATCTGAGATTCTGTCAACAACAGTTGTGTCATTGGCAAATTTATAGATGGCATTTGACCTGTGCCTAGCTCCTCAGTCATGGGTGCAGGGAGAGTAATGCAGTGGGCTAAGCACACATTCTTGATTGCGCCACTGTTGATTATCAAAGAGGGGGAGATGTTATTTCCAACCCACGCTGACTATGGTCTCCCAATGAGGAAGTCAAGGATCCATTTGCAGAATGAGGTGCAGAGGCCCAGGTTTTGGAGCTTGTTGATTAGTACTGAGGGCATGATGGTGTTGAACACTGAGCTGTAATCAATGGACAGCAGCCCGATGTAGGTATTGCTGTTGTTCAAAGCAAAGGCCGAGTGGAGAGCCATTGAGGTTGCATTCTCTGTAGACCTATTGTGACGGTAGGCCCATTGGCAGAGATTCCAGGTCCTTGCTTAGACAAGAATTAATTCAGCCATGACCATCCTCTCAAAGCACTTCAGCACAGCACATGTGAGTGTAACTGGGCATTAGTCCTTAAGGCAGCTTACTCTGCTCTTAGAATACAGAACTTAGAACATAGAACATAGTACAGCACATTACAGGCCCTTCGACCCACAATGTTGTGCCAACCCTCAAACCATGTCTCCCATATAATCCCCCTCCTTAAATTCCTCCATATAGCTGTCCAGTAGTCTCTTAAATTTCACTAGTGTATCTACCTCCACCACTGACTCAGGTAGTGCATTCCACGAACCAACCAATCTCTGAGTAAAAAACTTTCCTCTAATATCCCCCTTGAACTTCCCACCCTTGACCTTAAAGCCATGTCCTCTTGTATTGAGCAGTAGTGCCCTGGGGAAGAGGCGCTGGCTATCCACTCTATCTATTCCTCTTATTATCTTGTACACCTCTATCATGTCTCCTCTCATCCTCCTTCTCTCCAAAGAGTAAAGCCCTAGCTCCCTTAGTCTCTGATCATAATGCATACTCTCTAAACCAGGCAGCATCCTGGTAAATCTCCTCTATACCCATTCCAATGCTTCCACATTAGATTAGATTATGAGGACACTCAGTCCTCGTTTATTGTCATTTAGAAATGCATGCATTAAAAAAATGATACAATGTTCCTCCAGAAAGATATCACAGAAACACAGGACAAACCAAGACTAAAACTGACAAAACCACATAATTATAACATATAGTTACAACAGTGCAAAGCAATACAGTAATTTGATAAAGAGCAGACCATGGGCATGGTAAAAAAAAGTCTCAAGTCCTGATAGCCCCATCATCTTACGCAGACGGTAGAAGGGAGAAACTCTCCCTGTCATGAACCTCCAAGCACAGCAAACTTGCCAATGCATTGGAAGCACTCGACCACAGCCAACTCTGAGTCCATCCGAAAACTTCGAGCCTCCAACCAGCCCTCTGACACCAAGCACCGAGTACCATCTCTGCCGAGCGCTTTGACCCCGCCCCAGCTGCCGAGCAACAAGCAAAGCCGAGGACTCGGGGCCTTCCCCTCCGGAGATTCTGGATCACACAGCAGCAGTGGCAGTGAAACAGGCATTTCAGAAGTTTCACCAGATGTTCCTCCATGCTCTCACGTCTGTCTGCATCAAATCAGGATTGTGCACGGCACCCTGCTTGACAGATACGATATCATTCACTGGAGTGGCCGTTGCGAGCTACATCGCGCTGCCATCTGTCCCAGAGTGAGGCGACCAGAACTGGACACAGTACTCCAAATGTGGCCTAACCAGAGTTTTATAGAGCTGCATCATTACCTTGCAACTCTTAAACTCTATCCCTCGACTTATGAAAGCTAACACCCCATAAGCTTCCTTAACTACCCTATCTACCTGTGAGGCAACTTTCAGGGATCTGTGGACATGTACCCCCAGATCCCTCTGCTCCTCCACACTACCAAGTATCCTCCCCTTTACTTTGTACTCTGCCTTGGAGTTTATCCTTCCAAAGTGTACCACCTCACACTTCTCCGGGTTGAACTGCATCTGCCACTTCTCAGCCCACTTCTGCATCCTATCAATGTCTCTCTGCAATCTTCAACAATCCTCTACACTATCTACAACACCTTTGTGTCGTCTGCAAACTTGCCAACCCACCCTTCTACCCACACATCCAGGTCGTTAATAAAAATCACGAAAAGTAGAGGTCCCAGAACTGATCCTTGTGGGACACCACTAGTCAGAACCCTCCAATCCAAATGTACTCTCTCCACCATGACCCTCTGCCTTCTGCAGGCAAGCCAATTCTGAATCCACCTGGCCAAACTTCCCTGGATCCCATGCCTTCTGACTTTCTGAATAAGCCTACCATGTGGAACCTTGTCAAATGCCTTACTAAAATCCATGTAGATCACATCCACTGCACTACCCTCATCTATATGCCTGGTCACCTCCTCAAAGAACTCTATCGGGCTTGTTAGACACGATCTACCCTTCACAAAATCATGCTGACTGTCCCTGATCAGACCATGAATCTCTAAGAGCCCATAGATACTATCTCTAAAAATCTTTTCCAACAGCTTTCCCACCACAGACATAAGGCTCACTGGTCTATAATTACCTGGACTATCCCTACTACCTTTTTTGAACAAGGGAACTACATTCGCCTCCCTCCAATCCTCCGGTACCATTCCTGTAGACAACGAGGACATAAAGATCCTAGCCAGAGGCTCAGCAATCTCTTCCCTTGCCTCGTGGAGCAGCCTGGGGAATATTCCGTCAGGCCCCGGGGACTTATCCGTCCTAATGTATTTTAACAACTCCAACACCTCCTCTCCCTTAATATCAACATGCAACCTCACTTATATTGTCCTCACCATCATCAAGTTCTCTCTCATTGGTGAATACCAAAGAGAAGTATTCATTGAGGACCTCGCTCATTTCCACAGCCTCCAGGCACATCTTCCCACCTTTATCTCTAATCGGTCCTACCTTCACTCCTGTCATCCTTTTGTTCTTCACATAATTGAAGAATGCCTTGGGGTTTTCCTTTACCCTACTCGCCAAGGCCTTCTCATGCCCCCTTCATGCTCTTCTCAGCCCCTTCTTAAGCTCCTTTCTTGCTTCCCTATATTCCTCAATAGACCCATCTGATCCTTGCTTCCTAAACCTCATGTATGCTGCCTTCTTCCACCTGACTAGATTTTCCACCTCACTCGTCACCCATGGTTCCTTCATTCTTTATCTTCCTCACCGGGATAAATTTATCCCTAACATCCTGCAAGTGATCCCTGAACATCGACCACATGCCCATAGTACATTTCCCTGCAATTATAATGGGTGACTTCAATCTACATATAGATTGGCTGAACCAAATTGGTAAGGGTGCTGAGGAAGAGGATTTCTTGGAATGCATGCGGGATGGTTTTTTGAACCAACCTGTCGAGGAACCAACTAGAGAGCAGGCTATTCTAGACTGGGTATTGAGCAATGAGGAAGGGTTAATTAGTAATTTTGTCGTGAGAGGCCACTTGGGTAAGAGTGACCATAATATGGTGGAATTCTTTATTAAGATGGAGAGTGACATAGTTAATTCAGAAACAAAGGTTCTGAACTTAAAGAAGGGTAACTTTAAAGGTATGAGATGTGAATTAGCTAAGATAGACTGGCAAATGACACTTAAAGGGTTGACGGTGGATATGCAATGGCAAGCATTTAAAGATCGCATGGATGAACTACAACAATTGTTCATCCCAGTTTGGCAAAAGAATCAATCAAGGAAGGTAGTGCACCTGTGGCTGACAAGGGAAGTTAGGGATAGTATCAATTCCAAAGAAGAAGCATACAAATTAGCCAGAAAAAGTAGCTCACCTGAGGACTGGGAGAAATTCAGAGTCCAACAGAGGAGGACAAGGGGCTTAATTAGGAAAGGGAAAAAAGATATTGAGAGAAAACTGGCAGGGAACATAAAAACTGACTGTAAAAGCTTTTATAGATATGTGAAAAGAAAAAGATTAGTTAAGACAAATGTAGGTCCCCTACAGACAGAAACAGGTGAATTGATTATGGGGAGCAAGGACATGGCAGACCAATTGAATAATTACTTTGGTTCTGTCTTCACTAAGGAGGACATAAATAATCTTCCGGAAATAGTAGGGGACAGAGGGTCCAGTGAGATGGAGGAACTGAGGGAAATACATATTAGTAGGGAAGTGGTGTTAGGTAAATTGAAGGGATTAAAGGCAGATAAATCCCCAGGGCCAGATGGTCTGCATCCCAGAGTGGTTAAGGAAGTAGCCCAAGAAATAGTGGATGCATTAGTGATAATTTTTCAAGACTCTTTAGATTCTGGACTAGTTCCTGAGGATTGGAGGGTGGCTAAGGTAACCCCACTTTTTAAAAAAGGAGGGAGAGAGAAACCAGGGAATTATAGACCAGTTAGCCTGACATCGGTGGTGGGGAAAATGCTAGAGTCAGCTATCAAAGATGTGATAACAGCACATTTGGAAAGCGATGAAATCATCGGACAAAGTCAGCATGAATTTGTGAAAGGAAAATCATGTCTGATGAATCTCATAGAATTTTTTGAGGATGTAACTAGTAGAGTGGATAGGGGAGAACGAGTGGATGTGGTATATTTGGATTTTCAAAAGGCTTTTGACAAGGTCCCACACAGGAGATTAGTGTGCAAACTTAAAGCACACGGTATTGAGGGTAAGGTATTGATGTGGATAGAGAATTGGTTGGCAGACAGGAAGCAAAGAGTGGGAATAAACGGTACCTTTTCAGAATGGCAGGCAGTGACTCGTGGGGTCACAAGGCTCAGTGCTGGGACCCCAGTTGTTTACAATACATATTAATGACTTAGATGAGGGAATTAAATGCAGCATCTCCAAGTTTGCGGATGACACGAAGCTGGGTGGCAGTGTTAGCTGTGAGGAGGATGCAGAGTGACTTGGATAAGTTAGGTGAGTGGGAAAATTCATGGCAGATGCAATTTAATGTGGATAAATGTGAGGTTATCCACTTTGGTGGCAAAAACAGGAAATCAGATTATTATCTGAATGGTGGCCGATTAGGAAAAGGGGAGGTGCAACGGGACCTGGGTGTCATTATACACCAGTCATTGAAAGTGGGCATGCAGGTACAGCAGGCGGTGAAAAAGGCGAATGGTATGCTGGCATTCATAGCAAGAGGATTCAAGTACAGGAGCAGGGAGGTACTACTGCAGTTGTACAAGGCCTTGGTGAGACCACACCTGGAGTATTGTGTGCAGTTTTGGTCCCCTAATCTGAGGAAAGACATTCTTGCAATAGAGAGAGTACAAAAAAGGTTCACCAGATTGATTCCTGGGATGGCAGGACTTTCATATGATGAAAGACTGGGTCGACTAGGCTTATACTCGTTTGAATTTAGAAGATTGAGGGGGGATCTTATTGAAACATATAAAATCCTAAAGGGATTGGACAGGCTAGATGCAGGAAGATTGTTCCCGATGTTGGGGAAGTCCAGAACGAGGGGTCACAGTTTGAGGATAAAGGGGAAGCTTTTTAGGACCGAGATTAGGAAAAACTTCTTCACACAGAGAGTGGTGAATCTGTGGAATTCTCTGCCACAGGAAACAGTTGAGGCCAGTTCATTGGCTATATTTAAGAGGGAGTTAGATATGGCCCTTGTGGCTAAAGGGATCAGGGGGTATGGCGAGAAGGCAGGTACAGGGTTCTGAGTTGGATGATCAGCCATGATCATACTGAATGGCGGTGCAGGCTCGAAGGGCCGAATGGCCTACTCCTGCACCTATTTTCTATGTTTCTATGTTTCTGAAAACATCATCCCAATTCACACCCGCAAGTTCTAGTGTTATGGCCTCATAATTTGCCCTTCCCTAATTAAAAATTTTCCTTGGGTACAGGTATGATTGATGCCCTTTTGAAGCAGGTGGGAACCCCCAACTGCAGCTCGGAGAGACTGAAGATTTCCTTGAACAGTTTGTCGGCACAGGTTTTCAGTGCACTACCAAATACAACATCAGGGCCTGATGCTGCGGAGGGTTCACCCTCTTGAAAGAAGTTCTGACGTCAGCCTCTGAAAAAAAGATCACTGCTGCAGAGATCTGAACAGGTGTATCTTTATTCACCCTTTCAAATTGTGCACAAAGGATGCTGAACTCATCTGGGAGTGAAGCATCACAGCCATTGTTGATGTTTGATTTCAGCTTGTTGGAAGTAACGGCCTGTAAACCCTGCTAGAGCCAATATGCATACTCTAATTTCAATTGGAATTGCTTTTTCACTCTTAAAATAGCCTTTCATAGATGGTACCTGGACTTCTGGATCACAGCTTTTGAAAGTACCAATCTAGCCCTCAGCAGACTGCAAATCTCATGGTTCATCCATGGCTTCTGGTTTGGGTATGCTCAGTGTGCTCTCCAAAGCACACACTCATCCACATAGGTCTTGATGAAGACATTGACAACAGTGGCATATTTCTTCACATACAAAGGTGAATGTCCAGTGAGTATAAGTGCTCTTTTGCCTCCTTTAACCACACTGTAAAGCTGATTTAAATAAGTAAGTGTTTCAAGTGAAAGTAAAATCATGCTCCTATTCACCAAATTCCACACAAAACTATGCTGAATACACTCCATGCTTGTATCTGAATCCAATGTCAGCTCCAGATTACCTTCCTAGTCACATGCCTTGGCTATTTATTGCTGCTTCATTTTATACTGATGTGGACCTGGAAATCCCTGTAGCACAGAGTGCCCTTCAGCACAAGCTGCAAAGGTTCAAGAAAATAGCCTATTAACATCTTCCCAAGGGTATCTCGTGATGGCCAATAAATACCAGCCTTCCTAACAATTTCACATTTAGTGGCAAGGTCACACAACAATAAAATTGGCTTGCTGAATGTCCTGTGACTAAGCTTGAGCTCTGTATCATCATGTTATGGCTTATAGCCCTAGATTTTTATAATATAATCAGCATTCTACCTCACTTGCTATTTGCGTCAAATTGGAGGGTAGATTCTCATGAAGATTATTTCAGTTAACCTTACTTACAGTGAACCCTTTAATTACTTAATTGTGTAGATTGATATGTTTTGCATTAGTTCTTTTAAACTGCTTGTTATGATCCTGTTCCTGTTTAAATTCTTGCACATCCTCATCTCAACTAACTTCGGTAAACAAGTTTTGTCTATGTCCTAGTCAATATCTGATATTTGCCAGCTCCTTTGTCCTTGAACGCCAAAGTGAAATGCATTTGAACAATTAGAAAAGTAGGTCAGTTTTACACAGCTTTGAAGATTTTGGAAGTGTTCTTTATCTGCCATTAACTGCTAAATCTCCACATAGCAACATTGCATTAAAGTTTATCCCGGCAAAGAATTTGTTCCTTCATATTAATGCTTTTATAGGTTGAAAACTATTGCGAACGCTATAAGCACAATATAAGTATAATATATTAGGGTGCCATGGTGGCATAGAGGTTAACGTAACACTATTCCAGTGCCAATGACCCGGGTCCCATTCCCGCCACTGTTTGTAAGGAGTTTGTACATTCTCCCATGACTGCGTGGGTTTCCTCCGGGTTGTTCAGTTTCCTCCCACATTCCAAAGACATACGAATTAGTAGGTTCATTGGTCACATGGGTGTAATTGGGGCAGCGTGGGCTCGTTGGGCCAGAAGGGCCTGTTACCTTTGCTGAATCTAAATATAACGCCACATGGATCTGCGAGTGCACACTCCTGAGAGCATCCCCTTTTGATTTCACAAAAACACTGTAATTCTCAATGTCAAATAAACCCTTGAGCCTACAGAGATTGCAAAGAACCATCTGAAACCTCAGCACAGGCAAAATGACTGGATCATATTATTAGAACCTAACACTTAGTTTCCAATTTCCAGAGCATAGCTCAGACAACCACTGGTGTATCAGCATCTAAATAGCTGCTGCAAATTGATGATTAATGCAAAGTATCCAGCTGAAATGACAGCCCAGTTGGAGTAAAAAAATATTAAAAATCAGGTGATTGTAAATCATGTGATTCATTTGAGAATTACTCATCTATCACATCCTTCTGCTACAGCAGAGCTGGTGAGTTAATTATATTTTGAATGCCTTGCTGGGGCTCAAAATGAATGTTGGATATGAAACAGACCAGATCCAATCAACTTTGAAGAGGGCTCCTTGCTGATCTTTAAGCTTGATTTGAATTTCTGGTGAGACTGTAAAAGCCAGTAATGGTGATTTAGCCTCGGTGGAAATGAAGGATTGTGAGAGATGCAAAGTCAGCCAAAATCAAAATGATTCCCTACTTTCACGGGCTGAAGGTCTTGTCCGCAGTTCCAACTGGTGCAGCAGATGAACCTTCCACTGACCTCTGGGGAGCTCTTTTCAAATGCTGGAGAATATTACGCCCTTTAAAAAGAAAGAATAAATAAAAGATTTCCAGCTGGGAAAGAAAGAATGCTGGATAGAGAAAGGGTAAAAAAAACTGCTTTGTCTGGCAGAATAATGTATCATTTCAAACAGCATCGGGTCCACAAAAACAACAATGGGAGGATATTATCCTGGTAAATTTGAAAGCTGCCTTCAGTGATCAATTAATCTAAAGCTCCTGACCAATAACATTCCTTGTTTGTGATTGCATTATTTTTTATAGATGCCATTGTTCACTGAAGCATAATCTCAGTAAAGGGGAATGGTGATTTTTTTTTATACTCTATATTTTCAAGAATGCTGAAAATATATTGAACAGTAAACAGTATTAATGCACAAATGCTCTGAAAATTCAATCATGTTGTTCTACCTTTTTGTGTGCCGTGCAATACAAATTTAATGACACAAAATGTAATGTGAAATCAGGATCTAACCGTGAGCGACTTTCTGCAGACTCTGGTCTCTTAATCCTCAGCTCCCCACTGCCTCACATGCACTAAAACACAAAGGAGTCCGCACCTGTGGCGCCCAATGTCAAACACCACATAGCACAATATTTTTTGCAGAAACAGGCCTTCTCATTGCTAATAGTATCTTCGTGAGGATGCCCCAGCCCCACTTTTAAACATTATATTTAAAGCGTTTTCTCCCCAGGGCACCTACACCATATGCTCACCATACACACTCAACTTCCGAAATTCCAAAATCCAACCGCACTGCCTGATCATTTTCATTTTTTTCCCAACCCTCTTCCCACCACTCTGAATTTTCTGATAACTTGCCCTTGTCCTGACCACTAGCCACTCTGACCCAATTTCATTGCAACCTCCACTAACTGCTTGATTCCCAACTTCTCCATTTACTGATTCCCTGAACCTATTCCATCCACCACTTTTGTCCTTCAATGCATACAAAACTCCCAACCGACTACCCCCAGATTCCTAGGTCTGTGTCCTTCAGATTCCCAGGACACTGTCCTCCATGGTTCTACCCCTCTATCAACACACAGGCATTCAGGCAACTGAAGTTACCATCTGCTTTGCAGCTGATCCTCAGACTGCAAACTGACTGTTAAAAATATGGCAAAATGAATTTCTAGGCAACGTTTCTGTGAATAACCATTCCCAATTGGTTCTACCATCAGAAAGCAACATTTTAGTAACATTGGAACTAATCTATCAAAAGAAACCCATCTGTGTCACTGGTATTTGTATTACATAAATGAAGTAGCTTGCCAGTTGACAATAATAGTTGATTCATCCATATTCAACCAGATATATTACTGGATGGAAACATTGCTGCATCTGGTTGGCCTACAGCATGGTTATCTATGGACCATCTTTGTTGCAGATTCATGAGATACAGACTCCAACATTGAATACACACTCAGCAGAAAATCCCCCTTCAATTCAACTGCTCTATTATTTATATGCAAAACAGTTGCCTAAGGTTCATTTTGAGACATTATAAACTGGTCTTTGAGGTTGAGCAGCAGTGACCTTGAATCAAATGACATGAAGGATATCTAATGCTCACACTGAAATTATACAGGAAGCTCCATTATAGGATTGAATTTAGGATGTGATGCCTCCAGCAGCTACAGCCAAAGTGGGGCAAATATTGTACCACATGGAATTTGGCTTTTATGCCACAGGATAGCTCTAAGCTGAATTACTTGCAGCACAACACCTCTCAATATGCTATCAGTGCCCATGTGTCATAGTCAGAGTTATGCAATTGTGACTGTTTCCACTGGAGTGAAGGAGGCTGAGAGGTGACATCTTTAAAATGATGACAAGGCGGAAGGTCGATTTAGAACTGTCACAAGCACGGACTCTGTTGTGGGGGCTATGTGCCCGTGCAGGTGGGCTGTGGAACAGGTTTGGCAATTGTGCTCGTGAGTGTACACGTTCCAGCTAATCACTGTTTCATTATGGGGGCATTAAACTCTGCTCTTTTCATTCTAGCCATGTCGAAACTTGACCAAAAACACAACTTTAATGCTCCTGCTTACTCTTGTCCTTGTCCAGGAAAGAAGTCTACTGTTCCGATTGGTGCTGTAAAGGAGTGGAGTTCATTTAGTATTTGGTTATGGCTTCCAGCCGTAGTGTTGGCATTTAACGTTCAGTTTGAGAGTTTCAGCTAATGGCCCTGTTGGCATAGCGTTTATTGTTCTTCCTACCCTTTAAACTCTGCAACAGTTCTCATTAAAATCAGTGAGCTGTTGACACACGTTAGTATCTCCCTCTCTCTCACAATCTCTCTCTGCACTTGGGCCATATCCGAATGTCTTGACAATAACTAAAGCACTCCACCCCCTCCACAGTGCTGGCAACATTCCTGTGAATTATTTCTTCATCCTTTCCAGCTTAATCACATCCATCCTACAGTACGGTGACAAGAAATGCTCAAAATATTCAGGTACCATTTCACCAAATGTCTTTTACAGCTGTAATGTCATGTCCCAACTCATGTATTTATTATCCTTTTAATGAGGGCAAGTGTACCACCCTTCATCTTCCACATTTTTGCCATGACTGATGTTAGGGTCACCAGTCTGTAGTTACCTGGCTTGTCCTTTCAACCTTTCTTAAATAAAGGTACAATATTAACCCTCCCCAGGTCTTCTGGTACATCACCTGTGGCTGAGGAAGATATAAACATCTCTGCTAGGCCTCCACAATTTAAGCTTTTCCTTCCCACATGTCCCAGGGTACACTGACAGGCCCCAGACCTCGATTCCAGCTTTATGTGTCTCAGGACTGCCAGCACTTACTCTTTTATAATATCGGTATGTTTCAACATATCACCATATTCTTCCATGACCTTCACCATAGTACGTACAAGTTCAAAGCTCAAAGTAAATATATTATCAAAGTACATATATTTCATGACAGTATCCACTACTTTTTGTAGGCTTTTCTGTACAAGAGCATTGGTGTTTCCATACCAGACCATGATGCCACCAGTCAATAATCTCTCCACCACACATCTGCAGGAGTTTATCAAAGTTTTAGATGACATGCCGAACCTCAGCAAACTTCTAAGAAAGTAGGGATGCTACCATGCTTTCTTTGTTATGGCATGTCATTGCTGGATCCTCTGAAATGATAACACTGAGGATTTAAAGTTGCTACCCCTCTCCACCTTTGATCCCCCAATGAGAAGTGGCTTATGGACCTCCAGTTTCCTGAAATCAGTCATCTCCTTGGTCTTACTGACATTGAGTGAGAGGTAGTTGTGGCACCATTCAGCTAAATTTTCAATCTCCCTCTTATAAGATTATTCATCACCACCTTTGATTCGGCCAGTGGTGTCATCAGCAATCTTAGATATGGAATTGGAGCTGTGCTTAGCCTCACAGACATAAGTATAAAGTGAGTAGAACAGGGGTTGAGCACATAGCCTTGTGGTGCACATGTGGTGATGTGGGAGAGTCTAAGACCAGAGGACACAGCCTCAGAATAGAGGGGCATCCTTTTAAAACGAAGATGAGGAGGCCATCTTTATGTATATTTAAGGCAGAGGTTGATAGATTTTTGATTGGTCAGGGCCTGAAGGGATACAGGAAGAAGACAGGAGTTTGGGGCTGAGAGGAAAATTGGATCAGCCATGATGAAATGGTGGAGCAGACTCAATGGGCCAAATGGCCTAATTCTGCTCCTACACCATATGGTCTTGTAGTGAGAGCCATGGGAAATAACATTAAGTCAGATGTTTGTTTAAGCATTGCTTCTTCTACTTGGATGCTTTGGCATGAACTCTTGCAGCATATCCCCAGTTTCCAGCTTTATGAATGCATTTACGCTGTCATAACTAAAGGCCTAGTTCTCCAACCTCTGGCTGACAATAAGCACGAAGTGAAAAAACAGACTACTAATGGGATTATTTACCTTGCAGAGAGAAGAAAACAACTTCATCCAAAACATCCCATGATCCTTAGCACCCGATCATGGTGTTGCTTTGCAGGCTTGAAATATAGTTCTTGCCCACAATCATCTTCAAATATAATAACCAATATCTGATACCAAAGACAGAACTATCACTGCACCACCTCTTCAGTAAATATGAGTAATAGTTAACTGGAAGCAACAACTACAAAATTCTGGAGGAATTCATCAGGCCAGGCAGCACCTATGGAAAAGAGTACAGTTGATGTTTCAGGCCGAGACTTCCAGCATCTGCAGATTTTGTCTTGTTTGTAGAAGCAACAACCAATGCTTTTCTTGTGTAAGCAGTTTCCTATGCTAGTGCTCCTACTTAACGTGGTTATAGTTTGGAAAAGATGGCTGCAGTATTCTGGCCTGGGTCGCTTCAGGTTGCCGTGGTGACTAATCATATGGTAGGGTATGGCCATGGACTGCAACATCCTGGTGTGGAGTAGAGCAAAGTAACCCAGACAGACAAAGCAACTAGCAAGTGGATAGAAGGACGACAGCAGTTTCATTGAGAGAATAATCACCTCAGCTGCTATCTCAGCATTCCTGAGACTACTTAAGAACTGAATGCATAATCAGCGAGCCCTGGAAGTCCATCTGACCATTGGCTCCTGGATCCTCGGTGACAGCAGTCTGAACTTCCATAGCAACATTGTGACAGCTGCTGAGAAAACTACCAGACTGCTTAACGCAGGGCCCATGACAGTTGGCACTGTTGCCATGGAAACCTTATGCGTAATATGTGGATTGCTGTCCATGCTCTGAAGAAAGCCACCACACACATGCTGGAGGTTTTCTTCCATATCGTCCACATACTCACAGGAAAGCCACTGACCTAGTATTTCATAAATAAATTTTATTCATAAAATATATATATGAATTATGTGTATTTCATTCTGTATATTCATGATGCTATTAGTTCTATACATTTGTAATTTGAGCGCATTGAATTCAATTGACTTATTTCCTACATCCTTCACATACATGAGTAAAAATCTTTACGTTACATCTCTGTCTGAATGTGCAAATTATAGTAATTTGTAATAAATAGTCTGTACAGTAAGGTATACAACGGAACAGTTAATATAGCTTAAAAATACAATTGTCTCGGTGTAAATTAATCACTCTGATGACCTGATGGAAGAAGCTGTCCCGGAGCCTGTTGGTCCTGGCTTTTATGCTGCAGTACCATTTTCTAGATGGTAGCAGCTGGAACAGTTTGTGGTTGGGGGTGACTCGGGTCCCCAATGATCCTTTGGGCCCTTTTTACACACCTGTTGCTGTAAATGTCCTGAATAGTGGGAAGTTCACAACCACAGATGCACTGGGCTGTCCACACCACTCTCTGCAGAGTCCTGTGATTGAGGGAAGTACAGCTCCCATACCAGGCAATGATGCAGCCAGGGCAGGATGCTCTCAATTGTGTCCCTGTAGAAAGTCCTTAGGACTTGGGGACTCATGCCAAATTTCTTCAACCGTCTGAGGTGAAAGAGGCACTGTTGTGCATTGTTGCATTCTGCAACAGAGTACTATTGATATTCTTGTGGCCCCCTTTGGTCAATGTAAAGTGATGTTCGATAGGTTTTTGCATAGGACTTAGCCCCTTCATGTCTAACAAGAGAAGAATCCTAGACTGCATCCTTCCCCGTAAAACCTTATGCTGGCTGCACCAGGTTTCGGTGATACCTCAGCATATATTACCACAGCCTGGAATATGCCACCTTTAAAATTCTTTGGATTTTCCAAGGTAGCTCCAGAGTATTCTGAAGCAAATCTACTTCTGAGGTGTTTCCCCAGAATAAGCATCCACTCAACTCATTTCAATTCCTGATGTACCTTCTCCAACCCACCCTCCTATCACCCCACTTACCATTCTAACACATTTGCAGCATTTGCAATAATTGGCGTATTATCTCTTTGGGTCAAGTATTAAATCTTATTGCAGCTCAAGTTCCTTATTCTTAAATCAATGTCAATAGAACAGAAAGTTTAACAGAGTACAATGCAGCAACTTCGATCTGAGATTTTTTTCTAAGTGCCAATATTTTCCACTATATCTCACAATGTTTTCCAATAGATTTTTGGAAATATCTCTTTGATTTTTGGTGCAATCTCCTGCAATGAACAAACTTCTGTACTTTACATTGTTGCAAAACGGTATGTTCAATATATGGAGTTAGATTCTGGGTTATCTGGAATTCTCTGCTTCTCTGAAGCCATTGTCACATTTTGTCTGTTGATGTAGCCAATGGGATGCAACCTTGCGTTGTTGACTATCTGACATGTTCTATTGTAAACTAAACAGTTTCCCGGCTTCCCAAATTTTCTGATCTCAACAGTATCATTTACGGAACTCCACACTTCAGACTATTCTTGCCCAGTCATAATAATTAAGAACATTGAAAAAACCTGTTATGTTTCTTTCTCTCTTATATCTATGAGAGCAGGTTATTGCTGGTAAAACAGCCATAAATGAAAGAAACAAAAAAATCTTAAAATTATGTGCAGTCTGAAGGGATGAGGCTCATTGCATTAATAGTCCTATGCCCATCATGAAGGCATAAAACATAGAATAGTCATAGTCATAGTTATACTTTATTGATCCCGGGGGAAATTGGTTTTCTTTACAGTTGCACCATAAATAATACATAGTAATAGAACCATAATAGTTAAATAGCAATATGTAAATTATGCCAGTAAATTATGAAATAAGTCCAGGACCAGCCTATTGGCTCAGGGTGTCTGACCCTCCAAGGGAGGAGTTGTAAAGTTTGATGGCCACAGGCAGGAATGACTTCCTATGACGCTCTGTGTTGCATCTCGGTGGAATGAGTCTCTGGCTGAATGTACTCCTGTGCCCAACCAGTACAATATGTAGTGGATGGGAGACATTGACCAAGATGGCATGCAACTTAGACAGCATCCTCTTTTCAGACACCACCGTGAGAGAGTCCAGTTCCATCCCCACAACATCACTGGCCTTACGAATGAGTTTGTTGATTCTGTTGTTGTCCGTTACCCTCAGCTTGCTGCCCCAGCACACAACAGCAAACATGATAGCACTGCCCACCACAGACTCATAGAACATCCTCAGCATCGTCCGGCAGATGTTAAAGGATCTCAGTCTCCTCAGGAAATAGAGACGGCTCTGACCCTTCTTGTAGACAGCCTCAGTGTTCTTAGACCAGTCCAGTTTATTGTCAATTCGTATCCCTAGGTATCTGTAATCCTCCACCATGTCCACACTGACCCCCTGGATGGAAACAGGGGTCACCGGTACCTTAGCTCTCCTCAGGTCTACCACCAGCTCCTTTGTCTTTTTCACATTAAGCTGCAGATAATTCTGCTCACACCATGTGACAAAGTTTCCTACCGTAGCCCTGTACTCAGCCTCATCTCCCTTGCTGATGCATCCAACTGTGGCAGAGTCATCAGAAAACTTCTGAAGATGACAAGACTCTGTGCAGTAGTTGAAGTCCAAGGTGTAAATGGTGAAGAGAAAGGGAGACAAGACAGTCCCCTGTGGAGCCCCAGTGCTGCTGATCACTCTGTCGGACACACAGTGTTGCAAGAAACTGGGCCCTTCAAACCAACAAGTCCACACTAACCATCAGCGCCCATGTATATTAATTGTACTCTAGCCCATTGTATCCCCTCCACATTCCCATCAATTATTCATGCCACTAACCCAAAGATTCTTACCACTTACTTACACAAGGGACAATATGCACTGACCAGTTAACCTACCAACACAGTTGTCTTTGGGATTTGAGTGAAAAGGAAACCACCCAGGGAAATCTTTACAAGCATAGGCAGACCATGCAAACTTCAACAGACAGCCCTGGAACTCAGGGTTGAACCTGGGTCACTGGATGTCAGGTAGTACCTGTCGTAGCCGTGCCACCCTTAAGAGTGATGAGAGCGGCACAAATCACATTAATAGTCGATCATCATTTTTTGTTTTATTTAAAGTGAGTGCAGTGAGAAAATTAAACTTGAACTGTGAAAGTCAACTGAGCAAGAATAGTGACTTTTTTCCAGATCAGAGAAGTTATTTATTCCAGATATGGTGTGTTGTAAATAGAATAAACACTTACATTATTATGCCTTGTGGCCTCAAAACTGAAGTAATTGCATATAGTTAAGTGATTCATATATCTAGAAGTACCAGGCCAATATATTCACCTGTGACAGAGGATTTCATTCCTAATGCAATAGTTTTGCAGCAGAGGTTGCTTATTCCCTTCCTAAGTTAAATGCATCCTGTTGTCCTGAGCCAATAATTCATAACAAAGCCTGACAAAGTAAGAAAGAAAACCCAGAGAGAATTATTGTGTGCTCTGGCTCCAAAGAGGATCTAAATGAATGAAAGCTATAATTATAGGGCTGGAATTAGAACAGCCCTTCTGTTCCGAGTCGAATCTATCTATCAAACTACAAGTCATTAAAGCTACACAACCTCATCCTGCAGCCTGCAAGTATCATTAACCATCAGTAAGATATTTCCACAGGGAATTGCATGTATATGCGGAGAGAGCAAAAAAAAAGGCAGACAAGCTAATCCCACATAGTTATTATAAGAAGTGACCGTGAAAAGAGAAGGCATTAGAGTTCTCCCATCTCTCTCTCTCTCTCTCTCTCTCTCTCTCTCTCTGTGCTACAAATTTTGTCTTATTCTCTCCACAGTTTGCCCTGGGAACCTTATGATACTTCCATAGGAACTGCATAGAAATGAACTTTGTTAGCATTTGTGAGGAGGCAGGCACGTTGGTGAGGCCTAATTTGGACTATTGTGTGCAGTTTTTGTCACCCACCTACAGGAAAAATGTAAATAAGGTTGAAAGAGTACAGAAAAAAAATTACAAGGATGTTGCTGGGTCTGGAGGACCTGAGTTGTAAGGAAAGGTTGAATAGTGTAGGACTTTATTCCTTGGAACGTAGGAGATTCAGAGGAGATTTGATCGAGGTATAAAAATTATGAGCGGTATAGATAGGGTAAATGCAAGCAGGCTTTTTCCACTGAGGCTGGGTAGGATTACTGCCAGAGGTTATGAGGTTATCGGGTAAAGGTGAAAAGTGAAATGTTTAAGGAGAACATAGGGGGAATTTTCTTCACTCAGAAGGTCGTGAGAGTGTAGAATGAGCTGCCAGCACAAGTGGTACATGCAAACTCTATTTCAACATTTAAGTGAAGTTTGGATAGCTACATGGAAGGTAATGGTATGGAGGGCTATGGTCCCAGAGCAGGTCAACAGTAATAGGCAGTTCAGCATGGACTAGATGGGCTAAAGGGCCTGTATTTTTTTCACAGTACTTTGCTATAACTCTATGTCCCTAATAGCATGTGCATCCATTATCTCCTTGGAGCATTACTGTGGACTGTGTTTCTGCCTTCTCCGCTACCATTTTGGAACACTACAGTAGTTCCAGTATTTCCTTGTCAGCTTCCCATTTTACAACAAACATACATCTTTAATAATCCACAGCTCTACTATGCACGTCTGTTCAATGGAATGTAATTCAGGGAACATTGGTAAATTGGTTAATATAATCACGTACCAAAGTACAGTGAAAAACTGTTTTGCATACTATTGATACAGGTCAATTCATTACAACTGTGCATTAAGGTAGTACAAGGTAAAGCAACAGCATAAAGCAGAATGGAGTGTTACAGTTACAAAGTCCAGTGCAGGTGGACAATAAGGTGCAAGGTAATAACAAAGTAGACTGTGAGGTCAAGAGTCTATCTTATCATACGAGGGAACCATTCAATAGTCTTATAACAGCAAGGTGGAAACTGCCCTTGAGCCTGGCGATATGTTTTCATGGTTTTGTTTCTTCTGCCCAATGGGAGGGGGGAGGAGAGGATGTCTATGGTGGTTGGGGTCTTTGATTATGTTAACTGCTTCATCGAGGCAGTGAGGAACATAGACAGAGTCCAAGGAGGGGAGGCTGGCTTCTGTGATGCACTGAGATGGAACCACAACTCTCTGCAGTTTCTTGTGGTCAAGAGCAGAACAGCTGCCATACCAATCTGTGATGCACCCAATAGGACATTTTCTGTGGTACATTGATAAAAGTTGCTGAAAGTATAAGGGGACATGTTAAATTTCTTTAGCCTCTTGAGGAAGTAGAGGCACTGGTGATCTTTCCTGGCTGTGGCATCAATGTGGTTGGACTAGGGCAGGCTATTGGTGTTGATGATTCCTAGAAAGTTAAAGATCTCAACCTTCTCAATTTCAGCATTGTTGAAGTAAACAGAAGCATGTGCACCACCTCCTTCCCAAGTCAATTACCATGTCTTTTGTTTTGCTGACACTGAGGGAAAGATTGCTGTCATGACACCATTTCACTAAGCTTTCTATTTCCTTCTTGTACAATGACTCATTGATGTTTGAAATACAGCGACTACAGAGTATCATCTGCAGACTTGTAGATGGAGTCAGAACAGAATCTGTCCTTGCAGTTTTATGTATATAGGGAGCAGAATAGGGGACTGAGGATGAAACCACGTGGGACAACAGTGCAAAGAGTAATTGTGGCAGAGGTGTTGCTGCCTATCCTCACCGAACATGGTCTACTGGTCAGGAGGGTAAGAATTCTGTTACAGAAGGAGGTGTTGACTCCCGGGACTTGGCCTGATGATGAGTTTATTTTATAGTATATTATTATTTTTATTACAGTATTGAAGATGGAGCTGTAGTCATTTAGCAATATATCCTATCAGTCTCACAGATACTTGTGCATGTACTGTATCTGTGTTTTCCTCAAGCTGACCATTTGTAACCTAGGCAAGACCTGTATGGTGTAATGGTGATCAAAGCAATCTGTAGAACTTAGTAGAATCAGTCATTTTCGTAATGTGGCCACAACAGTTGAAATCACATAAATTTGTAGAAAGCTAGTGGGTACTATTTTATGTGCAGATAACCTTATATAGAAAGACATTCAGTTAAGCAGATTTGGCAGACACTCACAAACATCCAATGTGCAACTTGTGAAATGCCACAATAAGAAAAAACATTTAGAAAGAACAAATGAATCAACAACTTCCAAAGCCGTAGAAGGGGATTCAGGTACATTCATTTTCAACATATAGATAACAGGCTGATTAGAAAAATTGAACATGAGCCTTATATTTCATTGAATGGGATGTCAACTTATATAACATTGAGCAATATGCACAAAACGCTGGAGATACTCACCAAGCCAGGCAGCACCTATGAAGGGGAATAAACGATCAATATTTTGGGCCAAGACCCTTCATCAGGACTGGAAAGGAAGGGGGTGTAAGCCAGAGCAAGTAGGTGGGGAAGGGGAGAAATACAAACTGACAGGAGAATTAAAGAATATTGGTTCCACTGCAGTCGGAAGATTAGTATGATGTGACTTTGCTCCTGCTTGTTTGGCACTATTACTCAAGTCACATTTCACCATCGCCTAATTTAAAGCACAATTATAGAGAGACTATCAAGTCATGCAGGTAACATTGAAGAAATCAATTACTTTTTTAAACCAGAGACTATGAGAACCATTGGCAAGAATGCCATCAATCTCATTGATTTATGCTAAAAGGCCAAAATGCTGTATATGACAACATTGCTGACAACATTCACCAGAATTACATTCAAATTTCATTCACATTCACTAGAATACATTATGGATCCAGTTTTAAATTGGCATAAAACAGTAAGTTGTGAATTTCCTCTGATTATTATAGTCATGGCAAATATTATCAGGAAATTCCATCTCAGTAATTCAAGGAGGATAAGGGGATATTTGACAGGTGAGGACAAAATTGTGTACCAATAGATCACCCTTGATTTTATTGATTGGCAGAGAGGATTTAGAGGCCAAGTACTTGCTCCTGTGTATATTAATACGTTCAGATGTTTCATGCAGTGTTTTAGACAAACATAATAGCAGATTAAATTGGGAACAAATAACTTGGATTAAACTTGCAACTAGGGTTGCCATACTGCCCTGACCTGCATGTAATTATCTGGTTGAGTCATAGAGGGCCATACAAGCTGGCATTGCTCACTGGAGTCTGGCAGTGAGGCAGAGCTAAGTCTTAGGGTTGAGTAGGCCTCTGGTAGCCTAGTACTGAAGCCTCACCAATGAACTCCTATCAAACCCCACCCTAGAGCACTCCAGACATCTCTGGCTGGAGATAAGTCTGGGGAACTGACTCTTACCTTCAAAAATCTGTGAAGCATTATTTGAGTTTAGGTTTTTCTGATATTCTGAGACAGTTAAAAATAAAATTGTCATAAATGATTTAGACTTTAATACAGAAAATACTCAGCTGGTAAGACAGTGTCTATGGAGAAAGAAATAGAGTTAACATGCCAGGTAAATAACCCTTCATCCATTTTCATTTGAAATTTCCAGCATCTTCACTTTGTTTTTAATAGAAATTAAATATTTTCTTAAAAATAAGAAATTGGAAATCCTAAGGTATGATTAAATAAACCTAGAAAGATATTCTTCTCCATAATTTTGAGGTTAGAAATACTCAGTTAGAATGGAATTCCAGTCTATATTGCATACCCTAATCTGATTACATGATGCAGGTTCCCAGTATTTAATGAAATTTTGTCCCAGGCTCACGGCTGGTTTCTTACCCGGGAGGGAGAGGCGACTGCCAAATGTTTCCTTCAGAACCACCAGCCGCAGGCAGCAGAACTTGGCCCATTACCTGAATGCTTAATACGTTCAACCTCTGCAGAGCAGCAATAACAAAATCAATAAATGTTGAATTATATAGCCTTTGAGTCAATCACTGCAGTGATCAAACGATGCGATGCTCTGATCAGACCTCAGAAGGAAAGATTTGGGGGTAATAAAGAATAAGGAAATTATTTCATTTTGACAGCCATTATTTGAATACATCCTCCAAAGTAAAATGAGAGCTTTTGTTTTGATAATTTCATGGTATCCTGCAGCACACAAGGAAACCAAACATGCATTGTGGCTAGGTTAGTTCTCTGAAAGAACCATACAATTAATTCCACACTCCCAGCTTTTCCTAAAGCCATACACGTATTGCTTTTTGATGTTTATTCATTCCCTTTTGAAAGTTGTTGCTGAATCCGCTTCTGCCAGTCTTTCAAGCAGTGCACTGCAAATCGTAGCAGGTTGCTGCATAAATAAATCTCCTCTATTCGCTGTACTCTGCTTCCAATACTGATGATCAAGAATCTGAAATCTGTAGTACATAGCCATTCCCCATCTTAGCCACCAACACCACAAGTAAGAGCAGCTTCCATTTATTTACTATTTGAACACTTCTGTAAATCATCTTATTGCTTTGAAGAGATCAATCCCAATTTCTCTAGCCCTAGTAATCCCTCATCCCTGGAAACTGCATCAACTACTGGAACATTGGACTGAAAGAATGTTAATGCAGAATGGCTATTTCAAGCTTACTGTACAAGAAGCTGAGGCTAATAACAAAAATGACCAGCACACAATGGACAATGAGAGCCTTTGTGAATCATAAAATGGTATGAACTTCTTTTTGGAATACTAAATGGATTCAATCAATTGCCTCACAGCACTACGAAATCCATCAATTTGGAAAGCAATTTATTGTTCTGAACTAACTGAGTAGCAGCATTCTGAATCAATGCCAACCACCTCTTTGCAATACCTTCCTCATCTCTGAAATGTTCTTCTTAAGCCTCGCTTACTCCTTCTCTTTCCTCCTCAACACACTCTTTAAAGCCTACTTCTTTTACTTGTCTAAATATCTCCCATGTATCTCAGTAATGAAGTTAACACTCCCATGAGTCACTATAGGACCGTTTAATACATTAAAAGGTACTATACAGTTTTCTGTTAGTGTAAATTGTCTGTTGCTGTCTTCAGATCAGATGGTTACAGTGTGCTGAGGTTCATGAAGTCTATATTAATGCTGGTGGGTGGAAGGCGGCACAGACCTCGGAGATTTCAATGTATGAGTATAAATTTACAAAATGTGGATCTATTGACAAATCACTGCAGCTTCCATTTCTTTTGGAACAAGAACATGGCATTATGTCATATCCTAAAAACATTGAATATTATTCCAGGGACAATCTATTTGCTTCCTTACATTTAATTTAGTGTTATTCAGCTGACAGTGCATACAATATATCTGAGCTGATAATTTCACATCAAGGATCCTTTGCATTTCAACAATAAACTCACAAACAAAGCTATTTTCTTTCATTCAGACTACTCAGCCACGAGAGTTAGCGTGTATATTTATTTAGAGATACAGAGCGGAATATGCCCTTCCAGCCCTGTGAGCCAAAACACCCAGCAATCCACCGATTTAGAAGACCATAAGACCAAAAGATATAGGAGCAGAAGTAGGCCATTCGGCCCAGCAAATCTGCTCCGCCATTCAATCATGGGCTGATCCAATTCTTCCAGTCATCCTCACCCCCTGCCTTCTCCCCATACCCTTTGATGCCCTGGCTAATCAAGAACCTACCTATCTCTGCCTTAAATGCGCCCAATGACTTGACCTCCACAGCCGCTCGTGGCAATAAATTTCACAGATTTACCACCCTCTGACTAAAGTAATTTCTCTGCATCTCAGTTCTAAATGGACGTCCTTTAATCCTGAAGTTGTGCCCTCTTGTCCTAGACTCCCCTACCATGGGAAATAACTTTGCCGTATCTAATCTATTCAGGCCTTTTAACATTCGGAATGTTTCTATGAGATCTCCCCTCATTCTCCTGAACTCCAGGGAATACCCCAAGAGCTGCCAGCTGTTCCTCATACAGTAACCTTTTCATTCCTGGAATCATTCTCGCAAATCTTCCCTGAACATATCCTTTCTAAAATAAGAAGCTCAAAACTGCACACAATACTCACAAGTGCCTTATAGAGCATCAACATCACATCCCATCTCTTACATTATACACCTCTAGAAATGAATGCCAGCATTATATTCGCCTTCTTCACCACCAACTCAACCTGGAGATTAATCTTTAGGGTATCCTGCACAAGGACTCCCCAAGTCCCGTTGTTTCTCTGCATTTTGAATTCTCTCCCCATCTAAATAATAGTCTGTCCATTTATTTCTTCCAGCAAAGTGCATGACCATACAATTTCCAACATTGTATTTCATTTGCCACTTCTTTGCCCATTCCTCTAAACTATCTTAGTCTCTCTGCAGGTTCTCTGTTTCCTCAACAATACCAGCTCCTTCACCTATCTTTGTATCATCAGCAAATTTAGCCACAAATCCATTAATCCCATAGACCAAATCATTGAAACACGTCGTAAAAGGCAGCGGTCCCAACACCGACCCTTAAGGAACTCCACTGGTATGTAGCAGCCAGCCAGAATAGGATCCCTTTATTCCCACTCTGTTTTCTGCCAATCAGCCAATGCTCCACCCATGCTAGTAACTCCCCTGTAATTCCATGGGCTCTTATCTTGCTAAGCAGCCTCATGTGCGGCACGTTGTCAAAGGCCTTCTGAAAATCCAAGTACAGTACATCTACAGATGCAGTAGATGCATCTCCTTTGTCTACCCTGCTTGTAATTTCCTCAAAAAATTGCAGTAAGTTAGTCAGGCAGGATTTTCCTTTAAGGAAACCATGCTGGCTTTGGCCTGTCTTGTCATGTGCCTCCAGGTACTCTAATCGCATCCCTAACAATTGATTCCAACAGCTTCCCAACCACTGATGTCAGGCTAACAGGTCTATAGTTTCCTTTCTGCTGCCTCCCACACTTCTTAAATAGCGGAGTAACATTTGCAATTTTCCAGTCATTAGATTAGATTATGATTAGATTATGAGAACAGTCAGTCCTTGTTTATTGTCATTTAGAAATGCATGCATGCATTAAGAAATGATACGTTCCTCCAGAGTGATATCACAGAAAAACAGGACAAACCAAAGACTGACACTGACAGAACCACATAATTATAACATATAGTTACAGCAGTGCAAAGCAATACCATAATTCGATAAAGAACAGACCATGGGCACGGTAAAAAAAAAAAGTCTCAATATCCTGGTCGACTCCCGAGTCCCCGATAGCAGGCGGCAAAGGGAGAAACTCCCTGCCATAAACCTTCGGGCACCGACAACTGCTGATGCATTGGAAGCACCCGACCACAGCCGACACTGAGTCCATCTGTCCGAAAACTGCGAGCCTCCGACCAGCCCCTCCGATACAGCCTCCCGAGTGCCATCCTCTGCCGAGTGCCTTCGACCTTGCCCTGGCCACCGAAACAAGCAAAGCCGAGGATTCGGGGCCTTCTCCTCCAGAGATTCCGGACCACACAGTAACAGCGGCAGCGAAGCAGGCATTTCAGAAGTTTCTCCAGATGTTCCTCTGTACTCTCACATCTGTCTCCATCAAATCAGAATTGTGCACAGTACCTACTTGCCAAATAACAGACATCACCACTGGAGTGGCCGCGCACGCTGCGTCCAGTACAATGCCAGAATTTAACCTAGCCTAATCACAGAACAATTTACAATGACCAATTAAGCTAACAGGTACGTCTTTGGACTTTGGGCACCTTTGAACTCTGAACTCCAATGCCCCAAGCAATAATAGCATTGTGTTAACTTCTGCGCTACCGTGGCACCCCAAGGTATTTCAATTACTCCTTCTCAACAATAGGTTTGCTGCCTTGACTTGATGCAACTTGAGCAATTGCAGGACCTGGTTTCCTTGCTGCTTGATGCATACTTTTCAGTCCCCTGCCTGCATGCCTGGCCATCTCAATAGCTGCTTTTGACCCTTTGGACCACATTACGTTTGTACCCTGTCTCTATCTAGATTTTACTGCTCCTCTTTGAGTACCCAGCTTAGGCTGGTGCAACTTCTACTCATTTGATTTAACACATACAAGGTTTTAGTGCAAATCTACACTTGTATAACGGTAATAGGCTAATGTTGTAAATTAGCAGAGTAATCCTACCACATTAAGAATCCGTTTATTTCAGTACCATACTTTTTTCTCAATGTGCCAAGAAAAGAAGGCAGACAATCCACTTTATTCAAGTTCAAGGTAAACTTACTATTAAAGTACATATCTGTCACCAAATGCTAGACTAAGATTCATTTTCTTGTGGGCATTCACTGTAAGTACAAAGAAACATGATAGAATCAATTAAAAACTGCACACATCAAAAACAGACAAACAACCAACGTGCAAAAGTCAACAAATTATGCAAATATGAACAAGAAACACACAATAATAACAAAAATAAATAAGTAATTAATATTGAGAAAGTAAGATTCAGCATCCTTGAAAGTGATCCGATGGAGTGTGGAATCCGTTTAGTGTTAGGGTGAGTGAGGTCATCCCCTCTGGTTCAGGAGCCTGATGGTTGAAGGATAATGACTGTTCCTGAGCCTAGCAGTGTGAGACCTCCTTCCTGATGGCAGCAGCGAGAAGAGAGCATGACCTGGATGGTGAACGTCCTTGATAATGATGCTGCTCTCCTGCCGCGGCACTCCTTGTAGATTTGTTCAATTGTGGGGATGGTATTATGATTGACTGGGCTGTATCCACTACTTTTTATAGGCTTTTACGCTCAAGGGCATTGTTGTAAACATTACCTACAAATGTACCCATCCTACTTATTAATTAACTAAATGAAAGTATTGATGAGTGGGAGCCACTGAAGTCTGAGGAATAATCCCACAGGCACATCAGAGCTCTCAAATGCCTGATTATAATTACCACCATTGATCCCAATCATTTGTTTGGTATTATAGACCCAATTTATTATCCAATTTACAGCTTCCCACAAATCTTTAAGAAATTTTAACAGCTTTTTCTTCTGAAAACCAATCATTATAACATCTAACACATTACTTCAGCTTAAATAAATTATTAAGGCTTGGCGATTTTGGGTAACATCTTATTTTTTTCATTTTTGATATGCTCTGTTGTATTATTAACCTCACACTGAATAAAAGGTAAAGCATTGTAATATGTCCTTTTGAATTGGTGACAAACATGTCAACATCATTCCCAGGATCAGGATTATGCTATCTGCTATCCTATGAAGGAATTAGATTTTGCAAACATTTTAATAGTCAAATTCTTGCATTTTACGTCCCAATTTCAACTGGTGCCATAACAACAACTTCTTACTGAATATCAGCAAGAACAAGGAGCTGGTTATAGATTCAGAAGACAGAACGCAAGGATCAGAGGTGGAGAGGGTCAGCAACTTTGAATTCCTAGCTGCTGTCATTTCTGAGGAGCTGCCCTGGGCCTGGCACACAAGTGCAATTATGAAGAAAGCCCAGCAGCGCCTTTACTTTCTTAGGAGTTTGCAAAGACTCGACATGACATCTAAAACTTTGACAACTTGTACAAATGTGCAGCGGAGAGTATATTGACTGGCTGCGTCACAACCTGGTATGACCCATTTCATCACAGGTAAAGACCTTCCAACCGTTAAGAACATCTACATGAAATACTATGGTAAGAAAGTAGCATCCATCATCAGGGACCCTCAACACACAGAAAATGCTCTCTTCTTAGTGCTGCCATCAGGAAGAAGGTATGGGAATCTCAGGACTCATACCACCAGGTTCAGAATGAGTTAACACCCCTCAAACAAAAGGCTCTTGAACCAAAGTGGATAACTTCACTCAGCTTCACTTGCTCCTTCATTGAAGTGTTCCCACAACCAAATGGCGTATCTTCAAGGACTCTTCATCTCATATTCTCAATGCTTATTGCTTATTCATCTATTTATTTATTATTATTATCATTTCTTCTTCTGTATTTGCACAGTTTGTTGTCTTCTGCACTCTGGTTGAATGCCCTAGTTGGATGGTCTTTCAATGATTCAGTTATAGTAATTATTCTATAGATTGATTATGTCCACATGAAAATGGATCTCATGGTTGTACATACAGTACATGTGGTCACATACTAGTTGCAAGAAAAAGTTTGTAGAGCCTTTAGAATTACCTGATTTTCTGCACTAATTACTCATGAGATGCAGTCTGATCTTCACCTACATCACAATAATAGGCAAACACAATCTGCCTAAACTAATAACACAGAAACAATTGTACTTCTTCTCATCAATGCTGAGTACACCATTTAAACAATCAGTCTAGATTCAAAAAAGGATGTGAAGCTCTGGGGTAATGCCCTCTATAAAAGCTATTTGGAGTCAGGTGTTCCAATCAATGAGATGAGATTGGAGGTGTGTGTTATAGAGGTGCCCTGTCCTATAAAAAAGACAGAGTCTTTTTAAGAAGAGTTTGCTCTTCTTAAGAATGATATGTTTATGTGCACCATGCCTTGATCAAAACAACTTTCAGACGATCTTAGAAAACGAATTGTAGAGATGCATGAAGCTGGAAAAGGCTACAATATCATTTCTAAAGACCTGAGTGTTCACCATTCCACAAGAAATTGTCTACAAATGGAGGAATTTCAATACTGTTGCTGGGAGAGGGTGTTCTGCAAAGATCAGACCAAGAGCACAACATGCAATGCTGAGGAAAGTGAAGAAGAACCCAAGGGTAACAGTAAAAGACATGCAGAGCTCTCTAGAACTTGCTAAAGTCTCTGTTCATGTGTTCACTATAAGAAAAACACTGAACAAGAATGATGTTCATGGAAGGACACCATGGAGGAAACCACTACTCTCCAAAATAAAACATTGCTACACATCTCAAGTTTACAAAAGACCACCTGGATGCTCCACAATGCTTCTGGGACAATGTTCTGTGGACAGGTGAGATAAAAGTTGAACTTTTTGGCAGAAATGCATACTGCTATGTTTGGAGGAAAAATGACACTGCACACCAACAGCAAAACTTCATCCCAACTGTGAAGCGTGGTGGAAGAAGCATCATGTTTGGAGCTGCTTTGCTGCCACTGGGTCTGGACAGCTTGCAATCATTGAGGGAACAATGAATTCAAAATTGTATTAAGACATTTTACAGGAGAATGTCAGGGTAGTGGTCCATCACCTGAAGCTTAATAGAAGTTGAATGATGCAGCAAGACAATGATCCAAAAGACGAAAGTAAATCAACAACAGAAAGGTTTAAAAAGAAGAAAATTCCTGATTTGGAATGGTCAGGTCAGAGTCTGGACTTTAACTCAATTGAGATGCTGTGGCATGACCTGAAGAGGGCTGTTCATTCAAAGTATCACAGAAATATTGATGAACTGAAAAAGTTTTGTAGGAAGGAATGGTCTAAAATTCTGCCTCGCCATTGTGCAAGTCTGATGAGCAGCTACAAGGAATGTCTGGTGGAGGTTATTGCTGCTGTCACGTACCCCATGACGGGTTAAAGAACCAGCAGAAATAGAAAACACTTTGGAGTCCGGTATTGCTATTAACTAATAGAATTTATTAGTAACTATGTTAGAATTTATTAGTAACTATGTAATACAGTAATATAAATGCAGATATATAAAAAACAGGTTAGCAATGATTATATATAAGTAAGTGTGGAAATATATGAAAACCAAGCTTCTTCAAGTCTAAAGGTAAATAGATAGTCTTAAGATGATGAGTAAAGTTCAGTTCAGTTTGTGGTATTGAGTTGAGTAGTGATGGAGAGAGAGAGAGAGGTGGGGAGAAATCTGAGTCTTCAGGTGAGCTGACGCCATCGATCTTCCCATTGTCCTCCGAAATCCTTTAGAAGTCACCGACTGTAACCACAACAAAGGGGACCATTCTTCTGTGGTGGAATTATCAACCCAGGTGAGGGTTGGCCACACAAATAACTCCCACCAGTCACACCCCTTTTCACACTGCGAGAGCCACTGATCGATCCTCCAAAACCCACCTTTTCTGTGGGGCACTACAAAGCTCATTCAGTATCCAAAACCATATGTCTCCAGGTCTATCATCTGACCTTCTATTTATCTCCCCTTGCTGAGTACCAACTGTCTCTCAAACAACTCCTCCCTTCTCTTTCTGTAAGAATTTCCAAGCAGGCAGCGTCCTTATAGAAAGTATAAATATGCTGTAAGCAGTCTTCGCCTCTCTCTCTTTTTAACAAGGTGTTTGTGTTGGGCACCTCTCTCTCTCTCTCTTTACAAAAAGCACAGTTCATAGGGGTAATTCAGGGCCCCGTCACACTGCTAAAGGACGTTCTTCCAGTTATTAAATATAAGGGTTCACATACTTTTTCCAGCCTGGACTGTGAATGATTAAACAATGTGCTCAACAAAGATGTGAAAATTACAATTGTTTGTGTTATTAGTTTAGGTAGATTGTGTTTTCTATTATTGTGACTTAGATGGAGATCAAACCACATTTTATGAGGAATTTATGCAGAAAACCAGGTAATTACAAAGGGTGCACAAACTTTTTCTTGAACTTGTATATGTACTTTGATAATAAGTTTACTTTGAATTTTGAACTGTTCATGTGCATCTTCCATTTTGACATCATATTTATAGAACAAGCTTGAATATCAGCCATGATAAGACCATAAAGACATAGGAGCTGAATTAGGGCATTCGGCCTATCTAGTCTGTTCCACTATTTGATCTAGCTGATTTATTTTCCCTCTGAACCCCATTCTCGTGACTTCTCTCCATAACCTTTTGACACCCTTTCCATAAAGAACCTGTTAAACTCTGCTTTAAATGAATAACTTGGCATTCACAGCCATCTGTGGCAATGAATTCTACAATTCACTAACCATTGACTAAACAAATTCCTTCTCATCTCTGTCCTACAGGGACAACTTTTTATTCTAAGTTTGTGCCCTCTAATCCTGGACTCTCACTCTATAGGAAATATCTACTTCACATCTACTGTGTCAGTCTTTCAATATTCATTAGATTTCAATAAGACTCCTCTCAGTCTTCTAAATACCAGTGAGCACAGGCCGAGGGCCATCAAATGCTATTCTTTCATTCCCAACTCATTCTTGTAAGCCTCCTCTGGATCCAGTCCAGTGCCAGGTCACCTTTTCTTAAATAAAGAGCCCCAAACTGCATGCAATACTCCAAGTGCAGTCTCATGAATACCATATAAAGTCTCAGCATTACATCCTTGCTTTCATTATGTGCCATGTCGCATGACTTGTGATCACGTTCTTCGACCATGACTGTCCTTGGCATATTTTTCTACAGAAGTGGCTTGCCATTGCCTTTTTCTGGGCAGTGTCTTTACAAAATGGGTGACCCCAGCCATTATCAATATTCTTCAGAGGTCATCTGAAGAATGGTGTCAGTGGTCGCATAACCAGGACTTGTGATATGTCACACAACTATCCACCACCTGCTTCCATGGGCTTCATGTGACCCTGATTGTGGGGTTAAGCAGGTACTACATCTTGCCCAAGCATGAATTGCAGGCTAGCGAAGGGAAGGAGCACCTTACAACTCCTCTGGTAGAGATGTATCTCCACCTCTCAAATGAATGTTAACATAGCATTTGCCTTCTTTCAGTCCTCTGGAACGATTCCAGAATCCAGTAATTCTTGAAAGATCATTACTAATGCCTACACAATCTCTTCAGCTCTCTGTTTCAGAACCCTAGAGTGTAGTCCATCTGAACGAGGTGACTTAACTACCTTCAGATTGTTCAGCTTCCCCAGCACCCCCAGCACCGTCTCCTTCATAACAGCAACTACACTCACTTTTGGCCCCCGCACTTTCAAATTTCTGGCATACGGCTACTGTCTTCCATAATAAAGACTGAAGCAAAATTAAGAAAATTGCCCATTTCTTTTTCCCCTGTTACTACCTCTCCAGTGTCATTTGCCTGCGGTCTGATATCCACTCTCACCTCTCTTTTACTCATATCTGAAACAATTTCTGTATCCTCTTTTATATTATTGGCTAGCTTACCTTCATATTTCATCTTTCCTATCCTTATGGTTTTTTAGTTGCCTTCTGTTAGTTTTTAGAGGCTTCCCAATCCACTAACTTCCCACTAATTTTTGCTATATTATATGCTCCCTCTTTTTATTTAATGCTGTTTTTGACTTCTCTTGTCAGTCATGGTTTCCTCATCCTCCCTTGAGAATACTTCTTCTTTGGAAAGAATCTATCTTGCACCTTCCAAGTTGCTTCAAAACCTCCTGCCACTGCTGTTTTGCCGTCATCTGTGCTGCTCTCTCCTTTCATCCAACTTTGCCCAGCTCCTCTCTCATGCCTCTGTAATTCCCTTTAATACAATACTGATACATTTGACTTTAACTTCTCTCTCTCAAGTTGCAGGGTGGATTCTATCATGTTATGATCACTACCTCCTAAGGGTTCCTTTATATTAAGCTCCCTAATAAAATCTGTTTCATTGCATAACACCCAATCCCAAATTGCCTTTTTCCTAGTAGGCTCAACCAGAAGCTGCTCTAAAAGGCCATCTACAAATTCCATCTCTTGGGATCCAGCACCAGACTGTTTTTTTTCCCTATCTACCTGCATATTGAAATTCCCCTTGCAATTGCCCTCTTTACATATCTTTTCTATCTCCGATTGTAATTTGTACTCCGCACCCTGGTTACTGTTTAGGGGCCTGTATATGTATAACTCCCATCAGGGTCTTCTTACACTTGCAGTTTCTTAACTGCATCCCCAAGAATTCTACATCTTCCAATCCTATGTTACCCCATTCTAAGGATTTGATTTCATTTTTTACCAAAAGAGCCATCATCACCTCTGCCTACCCACTTGTCCTTTCAATATAATGTATATTCTTTTATGGCAAGCTCCCAGCTATGATCTTCTTTCAGTCACAACTCCGCGATGCCCATAACATCATACCTGCCAATCTCTAACTGTGCGACAAGATCATCTACCTTATTCTGTATACTGTGTGCATTCAAATATAATACCTTCAGTCCTGTTTTCATCACCCTTTTTAACCCTCCCCAACTGCTCTAGCAAACCTGCCTGCAAGGATATTGGCCCCACTCTGGTGCAGGTGTAACCCATCCTTTTTTTTGACAGTTCATACAAAAGAAGAGATCCCAATGATCTAGAAATCAAAAACTCTCCACCAACTCTGCCCTCTACACCAGTTCCTTATTGCTCACCAAGCTCATCTACTTCACCATTAACCCAGAAGAATTGCTAACATTTCTCCTCAATATTATACTCATTCCCTTCATGATCAAATTAACTCATTAAGATCCGAGTTTCGATCTACCTCATTATCCAGCTCATGGATGAAATCTTCATTTGTAATTATGGATTCACACCACCAACATACCTGGGCACTCAGAAAGCTTGCATTGAATGCCATAGAGGTAGACACTTGCACTAACTTGGGAGAAAGCTTTGTGGAGTGGTTAGAGCTTATGGGTATCAGTGAGGGGGTAAATAGGCAACTCTTTGCAGACTTGTGAACCTCACTGTCTGATGGGAGGTGTTTCAGGTTTAAGCAGTTCAGTTCAAGCAACTTCCCTCCAGTGTTTGAAGGCTACAGTTAGTGACCAGGAAACGTAAACTTTTCAATTCTCTCTGCAGTTTGTGCCTGACCCCTGCTGAGTTCCTGAAGCAGTTTGATATTTTTTACCCATCATTATGTCCATATCTTGAAACAAAAATGGGTTTGAGAAGAAGTCAGAAAAGAAACCTCTAGTTTAGTCACATTATTCCCTGTAGATCTTTGCAATTGAAGCAACTATAATAAACTTAAAAACAAACTTTGTGGTACCATGGCAACAACAGAAGTCAACCAGCGCCTAACCTGTATAGTGTGGTTGATTACTATAAACAGTGCTGGTGGGTGTTAAATTCTGTGAGATTAGGGGAAGGTGTTTACTGCAGCAATCAATACTAAAATGCTAACAATGACATGAAATCAGCATTACTCACAGATTGGCGTTTCATTTCAATTCTCTGCATGTTATTCTCCCATTACATTCTGTTTTCTATTAATATGGATGACATTTTTTCCACATCATGTTCTGTCTACCACATTCTTCCAATTCATTGAACTAGTGTATATCCTACTGAAGCCTCTGCACCCATCTTTAAATCAAACTCAGCAAACAGGAATGTACAACACTTACTTTCCACATGACTGATCCTCGTCACAACTTCACAACTCACAATGATCTATTTTTTCCTATTGTTCTCCAAGCGTTAACGAAACTCTGGTCTATGCTGATGTATTACCCCTAAACCTGTTTCATAAACTCATGCAGTATTTTATCAGAGCCCTTCTGCAAGTTCAAATATATCACCATCTACATGTTCCTCTTTATCCATTCTGCTCACAGAACCTCAAAATTACAACATCTTTGTCATTTTCCTTTTTAACGTCCCAGACTAATTCACTGAATTCTGAAAAATCCCAATCTGATTTTCAGAACAGTTTTTTGTAAAGCTGATATTTTTTCTTTGGCTCCAGTACTATCTTTAAGTTTCTCTTATTAAATACTGTACAATTGAATCACTTTTCATAGTGGAGTTAAGGCTTAAAGGGCATTAACTAAATGATTTTTAAGTTAGGTACCACTCATTTATTGTCGCACTTTTTAATGTCTTTTTCCAATCTACCATAGCCATCTCATGCTTTACACCTCTCTTTATTGCTTTGTTTAGATTCAAGACACTGGTTTCAGATTGAACTAAATTACTTTCAGTACTTATTACACAATTCTATTATGCCACGACCATTCTTGTAGTTAAGTGACCTTCAAGGAAGATCATTAATTAATCCCTTCTTGTTTCATAATAATAGATCTAAAACAGTCCAGCATGAACAAAGAATGCTGAAAACACTCAGCAAGTCAAGCTGGTCGAGCTCCTTAACCATTTCTTCAACTTAATCATTCAAAAAGAAAACTGCTCTTATACGCTTCATTAATTAATTCTTCACATTATTATTACAATTTCATTTCCCACTCTACTTATGTAGCCCTCCGATGATTATTACCTTTGTTACCTTTGGTAAAATAGGGTTTATACCAAGTCCTATAATACTGCTACTGTCTGGAGTTTTTAGACAACTGCCAACAATGCTTCTATTTGGAATTTCTTAGCTCCCTGCAAACGGATTCTAATTCCTGATTTTCCAAAGATTTTCCAAACAAAGATCGTCTTATTTTATTACATTATTGGAATTCCTCACAAACTCTCCTCCTCCTTTTTCATTTGACCTCTTTTCAAAAGAGAAATATCCTGGAATACTTAAGTCCCCAACCTCAGTCAGTTAATAATCAGTTGCCCATAATGGACTGTAGATCAAGCCTGTTTAGTTGTATTTGTGTCTTAATTCAGTTGCCCATTTTATGTGCTCTGACCATTCAGATAAAGTCTTTTTGCTATTTTTATCTACTTCAACTATCATCATTATTCTCTGTTACTTCCTCACACATTCTACTTATCAGTGCATATTTTTGGCAACCTGCCTTGACCTTGTCCTTTCCCTTTAACTTTTTATGTTACACCTTGCCAAGACCCTGCTCTTACTAGTTAATGAAGCTCATTCCAAAGAAACAGCTAATCTTTCCCCAGTTTTGTTCCCATTAGCACATGAACTGAAATCCATTTCTGCCACATCAATCTTCGAGTCATGAAATGACACTCTGTTTTTATTTACCTTATGATAATATGCACATGGCTCAGTTAATATTCAAGACATTATTAACTTTATGGTTTGGCTTTTTAGTTTGGAGCTTAACTGTTTATGCTCTTTCAGCAGAAACAACTTCTTGGCTTGTGTCATTAATTTACATTGGATCGCATCAATTAGGTCCTTCCCCTTCTGTTCCAAATTCCTTTCCAGCCCTGTGGAGAGGTTTATAATCCTGGCACCTACCAAAGGATAATGTAACTGTGGGAACAGATTGTCAGCAAATGTAGAGGAAGCTTGACCCAAAAGCAGAGCAGAGGAGACAATTCAGCGATGAACAATAACTTTAATTATAGACTGCGAACATAACAAGCCACAAGGGGCCACAAAGTCAAAAGAAAACAGATACTAAACACCACAGGCAACAAGGTAGCTGAAGGCTAGGAGAAACTGGTTAAGTCTGGCTGGTTTGTGTAAGTGAACAAGCACTGTCGATGAGAGCTGGTTTAAGTAGGTTGCAGGTGATGAGTTGAAAGTGAGAAGGTGACTCCTGTTAGCTGGGTGCAGTCTGGGAGAAGCCTACATGTGCAAGCCTTGTGGGACACCTCTGCCCCCAGTGATCCAGGTGGGTCCAGTGGAACTCCTTAATGAGCGAAGGATCCAAGATGTAATTGGATGGCACCCAAAATCACTGCCCTGGGCTGTACCCTTCCAGTTGATCAAGTACAACACACCCTATCCACAACGACATGAACCCATCAACTGGTGAATTGTGTATGCTGGGCCACCCTCCTCCACCCTTAGTTCCAGAGGTGCAGGTTGAGTGGTCCATGGACAACGAGCTTGAAGCAGGACCTGTAGAAGGTGGGTGTGATCCTGAGGGACTGCGGCAGCTGGAGATAGCAACTGGCTGGATTGGTGCGATGGGTAATTTTGAAGAAACCAGTGAACTGGGGCAAGTGCTCATGGGAGCTGGTGTGCAGAAGCATATCTCGGGTGGACAGCCAGACACAGTCCCCAGGCAGGAGCAGTATAGCTCGGTGCTGATGGTGGCTAGCCTGGTGGCAGTAGGTGCATTTAGCAAGACTCACAAAATGCTGAAGGAACTCAGCAGGTCAGGCAGCATCCATAGAGATCTCCGCCAGGAATATCGGCTGGTTATTCATTGCCATAGATGTTGCCTGACCTAATGAGCTCCTCCAGCATTTTGTGTGATTTGTCTTAGATTTCCAGCACCTGCAGATTTTCTGCAGGCGTATTTAGCAGCTGGGATGGCCCACTGTGCTCTCTTCCAGTCACCCCAACATCAACAAACAAAAGCTCTGGCAGACAGGACCTCCACCGTTGGTCCTTCCCTAGTGAACAATGGGGTTTGTAGGAATGAAACACTTCAAAGGATGACATCCCTATGGCAGAGGAGATGTGTAGATTGTGGAACAGCTCAGCCAAGGGCAGATACTTCTTCCATCTGGAAGTGACAAGGCATCACAGAAACATCTCCACTTCCTGATCAGCTCTTTATGATTGTCCATTTGTCTGTGGATGTTAACTAGAGGACAACCTCACTGAGGTGTGCAGGAGGGAGCAGAAGGCTCTCAAGAAGCAGGAGACAAATTATGGGCTCTGCCCTGATACAGTGTCCTGGGGGACACTGTGGAGGCAGGCTACATGTTGGAGTGCCAGGTCTCCCATCTCAGTGGCTGACTGAAGTTTGGGGAGGGCAATGAAGTGGGCCGCCTTGGAGGAAAGGTCCTCCACTGTCATGATCACTGTGGCCTCATCAGAAGGTGGCAAACCCATGATGAAATCCATCGTGATGTAGGACCCTGGGTAATGAGGGACCAGCAGGGGCTGCAGGAGCCCAGAAGGCCTCTGGTTGGAGGAATTGGATTGGGCACATTGGGGGCAGGCAGCAGCAAACTGATGCACATCTGTGATCATGGTGGGCCACCAGAACAGGCATTGTAGAAAATCCAGAATCCATCATGCACCTGGGTGGCCGGAGAGGGGTGAGGACTGGGTCCACTGGAGTGCCTGGCCGCCACCATGCCCATGCAATTGTCAGGTGTTTCGGCTGGAGCAGGCTCAGGTGAAGGGCCTGGCAAATCTGGTTCTCAATGTCCCAGATGATTGGTGTGAGAATCTGGGAGGATGGAATGATGAGGATCAATCTCTGTTTCAGCTGGGTCAAACTGTCATGACAGGGCATCTGCCTTCGTGTTCTTGGAGACAGATCGGTAGGAGATGAAGTTGAATTGCTTGAAGAAGGCCCAATGAGCCTGACGTGGGTTGAATGGATATGAGGTTCTGATGATCAGTCCAGATCAGGAACATCTCAGTGTTTCCCATCAGCCAATATCTCCATTCCTCCAAGGCTGATTTGATGGTGAGTAGCTCCCTGTCTCCTTCTCCGTGACGACGCTGTGTAGAGTTGAATTTGTGCGAGAAAAAGGCACAAAGGTGTGTCTTCCCATTCAGTCCTCGCTGGGAGGGGATGGTCCCAGTGCCTATGTCAGATGCATCCACCTCTACCACAAAAGGCTCTGAGGGGTTTGGATGGTGGAGAATGGGAGCACTGGTGAAGCGTCTGTTAAGCTGCTTGAAAGTGTGGTCCGCAGCAGCAGAGCAGGTTATCCATGGGACAGGTGACTTGGTGACATAGGTGAGGAGAGTGGCGATTTGGCTGTAGTTTCTGATGAACAGGTGGTAGAAATTGGGGAAGTCCAAGAAGCGCTGTGACTGTTTGAGGGAGCATGTTCATTGCCATTCAATGTCAGTGCGCACTTTCTCTGAATCCATGGTTACGCCTTGGGATGAAAAGACATAACCCAGGAAGGAAGTGTCTGAGATATGCGCTAAGCTTTTCTCCAACTAATTTACTTATCTTATTTATTTAAAGATACAGTGCGGAGTCAGCCTTTCCAGCACCACGAACCACACCACCCCAACAAACCCACAACACTGATTAACCCTAACCTAATCATGGGGCAATTTACAATAACCAATTAACCTACCCAATCCATCTCTAGACTCTGGGAGGAAACAGGAGCACCCAGATAGAAGCAAAGCATTCCATGGGAGGACGTACAGAGACTGCTTACGGAATGGCACCGGGTTGAACTCTGAACTCTGGAATGCCCCAGGCTGTAACACTGTGGCATCCTTGCAGCATTGTTGTGTCGTGTTGCATTTTTGGACACAAGCACAGGATCACATAGAGATGGAAGATTTAAACAAAACAAGGAACTTTATTAATAAAAGACAACAAAAGAGTAAAACTTACAAGGCCTTGGATAACTTGGCCAGAACTTCATTAGGCAAGGATCAGGACTACCTGAGGTGCTAGCACTGGCCCTTTAAATACCCTCCAGGGCATGAAGGAATCCACGCCCAGCTAATTAAAACCCCAGACACTTGACAAGCTTACAAGTAACCATTGTGATAAGAGATAAAATTCTACGGGTACTTAATAGGACAGCTGCAAAGTTTCAAAGAGAATTAACTGGAAACATCCAAGGACAATTGCAACCAAAACGTAAACCAGAGAAGACTTAACTATAATACATAAAAAACCTAAAGCGCAGCAACACATTTTGTAATCATAATTAATAAAACACAGAAAATACAAAAAAACAACAGTAAAAAATCTCACAGCCTTCAGAATACTCTACCAACGGCCCGTAGTTATGTCAAGTTGGTTTTCAAGAAGACACAGAAGGACTGAATGGACATGACAGATGTGTTCTAGGGGTCCTTGAAAAAGGTGAGGACGTCATCGAGGAAGATGAACACGTACTGTACCTATGTAGCATATCTCAGAGGATCTCACTGATGAAGGCTGGGAAAACAGCTGGACTGTTAGAAAGTCCGAAAGGCATCACCAAGTATACGTGGCCAGTTGGTGTTATGAATGCTGTATTCCACTCATCCCCTGAGTGTATGTGCATCAAGCTGTGTGCACTCTGTAGACCTGGGGCCTGTGAAGCATTTGAATTCACTATTCATCAAGGGGAGAGGGTAACTGTTCTTAATGGTGATTTTGTTCAGTCCAATGCAGGGACGAAGATCCCCACCTTTCTTCTTAAAAAAACAAGAACCCTGGACTGGCTGAGGAACGGGAATGGTCAAATAAAACGGTGCTGTAGCACTCTGATGACATAGTTATTCATGGCTTGGGTCTCAGGAGGGGAGAGGGAGAACGGAAGGCCTTCGGGAGGGGTGGTGTTTGGGAGGAGGTCATTCACATAATTGTATGGCCTGTGAGGCAGCAGGGTCCCAGCTTCCCTTGTACTGAAGGGAAGGTGATGGTTAAGTTGTTTTATTCCTGCAGGAGTTTGGTGTGGCTGAGGGTTTCCTCTACCTCCACAGATTTATGGGGTGAAGTCAACTGAGGTTACAGGCAGGTAGCTCATCAGGTGCGTCCCCAACTCAGCAGTGAACCAGATGTCCAGATGAAGTCAGGGACAGTTCATTGGAGTCTGCAGAGTGGGAGATGATGGAGTGAGTTGGAGACAGCTTCTTTGTAGACTTTACCTGCCAGGTTTAAAAAGTGACCGCGGCCTGTTGGGTCTTGTCTGCAAAGCAGGAATTTGACTGGGTTATTAATAAGTTAGCAGGGGCCCACCAAAAGAAGTGAGGTGTAAGTGGATTGGCCATTGTGGGAGTGGCCATTGTTGGAGTGGGGCAGTGTTGGGAGCAGTCAGGCTTTGACTCAATAGGCTTGGGTGAGAACAGGCACAGGCTAGAAAAATTTGAGAAGTTAGAGGTATAACAAGTGTAGACAGGATTGTAGTTCAGGCAATGTAATGTGCTTCCTCTGAGATGTGGGATTTCAGATACCTGACAGTCTCCCTGATGACTACATTTATAGGAAGTGCATCCAACTGAAGCTTCTGACTGACAATGTCAAAGAATTGAACCCAAAGCTGGATGTACGCAGGACCAGCCAGGACTCTGAAAACTACATAGATGATACTTTTACTAGATAGATATACTTTATTAATCCCGAGGGAAATTTGGTTTCATTACAGCCGCACCAACAAAGAATAGAGCGTAAATATAGCAGTACAAAAGACCCCAACAATCAAACAACAAAATGTGAACTATGCCAGATGGAAAATAAGTCCAGGACCAGTCTATTGGCTCAGGGTGTCTGACCCTCCACGGGAGGAGCTGAACGTTCGATGGCCACAGGCAGGAACGACCTCCCGTGCTGCCAGTGTTGTATCACGGTGGAATGTGGCCGAAGTCCAACAGTAAAAAGTTCAATATCCAGTCTGCAAACACATTCCTCGATCGTAATATACCCCGGATTGCACCATCTGTTGTTAACCAGATCAGTAAGCACGAAACTCCTTTACGCTTACCGCTCCCGGTGCCCTTCCTGTCAGCCGGAATGGCATTACCCACCGAACTTCTCTTCTTCAAAACTCTCTGTTGTCTTGACCCGGTCCTCTTTCCTCGGCTTTGTGATCCCCCCTGTGTGTTTTCCTCCAGATTTCAGCAGGGGTGTCCGCCGCTCTGTTAGCTAAGCCCGACCGGGATTTGCTGGTCCATGGAATACACAATGCGACCTTGCTTCTGTCCCACGTGTTGCGATGTAACCATTTCCAGCGCTAAAGAAAACCGAAATAAAACTCTCTCTACCAATATGTTAGAGAGGGTGCAGCTTCGACGTGTTACCGTGAGAAAAAAAAACAAAAATAACGTAAATTAAAAAGTAAGAAGAAGAAAGTAAAAGAATAGATCGGAACAGCTGTACCAGGCTGCATGCACGACTGGTGCATGCGCACTAAGCCTGAGGTGGTCACACCCAAAGTGCAGGTGTCTGATAGTAGAAGGGAGACCACCGGGAGAAGTAAAGGGAGTAAACAGTCAGTGCAGTGTTCCCCTATGGCCATTCCCTCAGCAACAAGTATACCCCTCTGGATACTGCTAGGAGTGGTGACTATCAGGGCACAGCAGAAGCAACCAGGCCAGTGGTATAGTGGCTGGTTCTAAGGCTCAGCAAGGAAGGGTAAAGTCAGACAGAACTAAAGGGGTAGGAGACTCAATAGTTTTGGGAGATGGACAAGAGATTCAGTGGCTGCAAAAAAGATGCCAAAATGGTATGTTGCCTCCCAGGTGTTAGGAGCCAGGATGTCTCAGATCAGCTATCGAAGATTCTCAAGGGGGAGGTTGTGCAGCCAGAGGTCTTGTGCGCATTGGCACCAATGATGTGGGTACAAAGGGGGTAGAGGTCCTGCATAGAGGGTATAGGAAGTTGGGGAAGAGGCTGAAGAACAGGACCTCCAAGTTAGTAATCGCTGGATTACTCCCAGTACCATGTGCAGGTCAGTGCAGGAATAGGATGATAGTACAGATGAATGAGTGGCTGAAGAATTGGTGTAGGGGGCAGGATGTCAGATTTCTGGACCATTGGAATCTGTTCTGGTGAAGGTATGACATGTACACAAATGATGGATCACACTTGAACCGGAGGGAGACCATTATCTTTGCGGGCAGGTTTGTTAGAGCTATGGCGGGGGAGGGGGGTCAACTAATTTGGCAGGGGTTTGGGAACTGCAGTGGAATGGCTCTGTTGGTAAAAAGATGAATTCATATTCTTGAAAAGAGATGACATAGGGCTGAAAGATGTAGGATCATTGTGGGTAGAGTTAAGAAACTGCAAGATGCAAGAGACCCGGATGGCCTCCCAACAGTAGCCAGGATGTGGGATATAAATTACAATGGGTGATGGAAAAGGCATGTAATAAGGTCAATGTTACAATAATCATGGAAAAATTCAATATGCAGTTATATTGGTAAAATCAGGTTGATGCTGGACCAGAGGGAATTTGTTTTTTTAGAGCAGCTTATGGTTGAGCCCACTAGGGGATTGCAATTCTGGATAGGGTGTTATGTAATGAAACACATTTGATTAGGAGCTTAAGGTAAAGGAATCCTTAGGAGACAGTGATCATGATATGATAGAACTGACCCTGCAGTTGAGAGGGAGAAGATAAAGTCATATCTATTAGTATTATCATGTATAAAGTATAAAGTATTACATTGGAGTAAAAGAGTATTACAGAGGCATGAGAAAGGAGCTGGCTAAAGTTAATTGGAAGGGGACACTAGCAGGGTGATGGCAAATCAGCAATCAATGAGTGGACATTCTGAGGACAATTTGGAATGCGCAAGGTAGATATATCCCAAAGATGAAGGAGTATCCTAAAGGGAGGATGAGGCAACCTGGCCGACAAGGTAAGTCAAAGACGGCATATAAAAAGAGAGGGAATATAATGTAGCAAAAATTAGTGGGAAGTTAATGGATTGGGAAGTTTTTAAAAACCAACAGAAGGCAATTTAAAAAGTGATAATAAAGAAAAGAAGATTTATGAAGGTAAGCTAGCCAATAATACGAAAGAGAATACCATACGTTTTTCAGCTATATAAAGATAAAATAGAGGAGAGAGGGATAGCGGACCACTGGAAAATGACACTGGAGAAGTAACAATGGGGAGCAAAAAAATGGCCGATGACTTAATAAGTGTCTTGCATCTGTCTTCACTGCAGAAGACGTTAGCAGTATCCAGAAATTCAAGAGTGTCAGAGGGCAGAAGTGAGTGTTGCTGCTATTACTAAGGAAAGGTGATTGAGAAGAAAGGTATAAAGGTTGATAAGGAGGAATTGGATGGACTTGTGGTGCACTCTGATGCTCATGTGGAAAAGCCATTTGCACGCTTTGACCATTCCAGACCCCAAGGGATGTCTGTCAATGGCTGTGATGCAGAAGGGGTGTAAGATAGGCTCAGTCGGGAGTTCAGGCTGCACACACACTGTCTGGTCCTGCTGTGGCGGAATCCACTAGAACCTCCTGTGCGCATAGAGCTGTTGGGCTGTGGAGGAGGAGAGAGAGAGAGTGAGTCGGGATATAACGGTAGAATGAGTTACCGGGGGAGCCAGATAGAAGGTCCTTCGCCTGTACTGGTAGTGCCATTTTTCTGGACACGTGGATGATCAGCTGCTCCACAGTAAGCGCACAAGTTGTTTCTCCACTGCTCACGCTCTTGGTGGTGGGGGTGGGGAGCGGTTCTGGGATTCTGGCTGGTGATTTGCAGGGCCATTCCATAAGATGCTTGTCAACACAGAGGGCCAGAGTGTTGGGGGGGGGGGTTCTCCCAGTTAGGCAGCTCATCAATCAAGCACTCTGAAAGGCAGTGATGGTAAAGGGCCAGCAGTGCTTCTGCATTGCAGCTGCACACCGCTGCAAAGGTTCTGAATTCCATGGTGTAATCCTGCACTGAGCGCGAGGCTTCATGCAGGCAAAGTATCCGATCCACTGCCTCCCTCCCATTTCCTGGATGATTGAAAACCTGGTGCACCTCAGCAGTGAATTCCTCATATTCACTGCAGATGGAGGTTTTATTGTCCCAGTTAGCGGCGACCGGGGACAGAGCTTGCCCAGTCAAGGGAGAGATTACGAAGGCACTCTTGGCTTGGTCTGTAGAACACAGGGATGGCTGCAGCTTGAAGTTGCAACTACTGGCTGGGGATCCGTTGAAGCATCCAGGCTTGACTGGAATCTGGGCAGCGAGGGAGGAGGTTGACTGGGGTTTCTGCGACATGACGGAGAGTTGGTTGAGTATAGTGAGCAGATGGTCAATAGTTTCCTGCTGCTTCTGGATCGTGTACTCATTAAGGCAGATGACATCCTTTCGGCAAGAAAACTCTGCTGGGTCAATCACAGGTTCACTCATCCGGTCAGGGAAAGTAAAGGAGCCTTGACCCAAAAACAGAGCAGTGGAGATGATTCAACATTGAATGATAAATTTAATAATAGACCGCAAAAACAACAAGCCACAAGGGGTCACAAAACGAGTGAGAACAGATACTAAATACCACAAGTAATAAGGTAAATGACGACTTGGAGTCTTAATCTCTTGGAATACAGCAGCCAGGTAATTTTTCCCTCTCTGATGCATCAAATGTCCAAACCATAGAGTCCAGCACAAAGCCAAAATTCCTTGAACTGTCATCACTTATTGTAGATGTGGTTGCCCTGGATCTCAGCATTCTATATCAGTTTCCATATGCATCACCTGTCCTGTCATGCATATTTTAAATAATATAAATTGCCATTTTTTTTAACTTAAAACAACAGCTTTGCATTTTTCTCTCCATATTTCACAGATTCATATTCTGAGGCACTACCATTTTTCGTCAGCTGACAATGACTTTAATTAACCAGTTCTAGCTTGTCACCTAACTAACTGGGAAACATGTAGGCTATTTACTCATCATTTATTACAACTTGTTTACAAATGAAAGCTACGTGGCTAAGAAAATCCAACAGAAGAACAAAACTAAATATTTAAAATTAAATCCTCTCTTTACACGCCAATGTCTATATTGTGGGCTGTGCTAACATAATTCACAGATTCACAATTGAGGAATCAGTGGCTTCAGATAACCTCCATTCTACTTAGTTTCTAATCCCAATAATATTGCTTTGGTGAAGTGTCGAGGTACATTGATAAATGGGCCCGAATCCCTAATCAAGTTTGCACAGTACTGCATTATGTTTTGTGGTGCTGCTATGTGCAAATTGCCAAGCCAGGGAAGCCAATATGGTATTTTATCTTGCTTAGCAAAGCAGCACCATACTGAAGAATTGCTTTGCAAATATCTGTCGATTGACCAATCAGGATCTGAAAAGTATTTGTGCTATTCAACCACAATACAGCAGTATTTTTATTAGCCCCATAACTGAAATGAATCCTCATCATGCAATACATTTCATTCAGTAATTTTAAAGTTTGAATCAACACAGAGTGTTCAACTTATTCATAAAATGTTGCATTTTCAGGATTAGACTTCAAAGCTTCCCACGTGATAATACAAAGATCCAGCACATCATATTTTATTGAGATGCAATGTGTGGAAAGTGTTCAGAAGAACAAAAAGGCTTGCAATACAAGGACAATAGCTTGGTGGATCGTGGTCTGATCATCCATGTCGAGAGTTGAAGAGAGTCAAAATGAGAAATGGAGGCATAATGTGCCACAGTCACAAACACAGAGGATATTATGTATGACTTTAATCGTGGATTTTCATCATCACGGTTCTGACCAGAAGCTTGAAAACATAAGCTTGATCAAAAGGGTACAAATCTAACATTACCAAAAAGTTACAAGTGAATTTGAAAAGCAATGTCTTCAGAAACTTTGCAACAGAAAGAGATGTTGAAAATGAATCGGTTGTTTGCAAGGACGTGGGTCTAAAATGAAGGCTTTTGGAAGAGGGATAGATAGATGAACAATACCAAGAAGAGCAAGCTATCCCAATATAATGTTGGAGGAGCAGTTTAATGGCCATCCATCCAAGAAGACAGAAGATAGTTTTAATTCAGGAGCCATGCTTTGGAGAAGGCAAAAGAAGAATTATGTAAGGAAATAGGGACGTATGTGGGTTTACAGTTAAGATGCAGAGAAATAGCAGAGATTTCATTTCATTGTGAAGTGGACATTGCAAGGAAAACTGAACAGATATTCTTTATACTTTAAACAACAGGAATTCTGCAGATGCTGGAAATTCAAGCAACACACATCAAAGTTGCTGGTGAACGCAGCAGGCCAAGCAGCATCTATAGGAAGAGGCGCAGTCGACGTTTCAGGCCGAGACCCTGAAAAGTCCTGACGAAGGGTCTCGGCCTGAAACGTCGACTGCGCCTCTTCCTATAGATGCTGCTTGGCCTGCTGCGTTCACCAGAAACTTTGATGTGTGTTTCTTTATACTTTATACTTTATTGTCGCCAAACAATTGATACAATCATCATAGTGATATTTGATTCTGCGCTTCCCACTCCCTGGATTACAAATCGATAGTAAATATTAAAAAGTTAATTTATAAATCATAAATAGAAAATAGAAAAATGGAATATCCTCTTTATCTTAAATGCAAATACATCCCTTTACACCTTGCTGTTGCATGGAAAAGATAGAAGGAAGAAAAGAGTTTAAAGAGATGGTTGATTAAAAAACAATCCATGGAGTTTCTTCACTTTCCAGGCAGATCATAGAGAAATAAATGTGGTGGAAGCAAGTGAAGCCAATAGTGTTTCGTGTGACATCTGATGGCAGATAGCTACAATTGTAGTCATCCTTGAACTAATCTTCAATCTGTGTGAAAGATGCTCTAAAGATATTTTAATACCATGAATTCATAAGCTTTTCCCATTATAAAACTTGATTTAGTATACTTCATGAACAATGGACACTTTTTGACATTACAAAATTATTCTGGACAGCACTTTTTAATGAGGCAAAGATCTGGATAAATCCCGGTTATTTATATGAATTGCCCTTCTGAAATTTTAACATATTTTCAATGCCACAAATAAATGCAGCATGTGGCAAATCTTTGGCCTTATAACAAATTATCCCTCTGCCATTAAGCAAATATTCCAGCAATAGATTTTAAATTATTATGTTTGAAAACAGCATGAGTCAAACTTTAAACCAAACTTCCCACATAGAGTTATCTCAACAGACTCTTTGCTTTTCTGTTGATTCAGACACAAAATAATGTTGAAGATAATCAGACACATGAAGCTTGATATTAATGTTTATGGAAATCAAATGAATTGACAGCATGCGATGCTAAAAAGTCATCAGGTTGTAAGCTTCAGTAAACATAATAAACATGTTAAAATGAAACAAACTTACATTAACAGTTTAAATATGTGTTTGAAATTTTGCATTAGCAAAGCAAGAGGATGAAAAACTTAGTCATTATCAGTCATTGACTTCTCAAACTTCCGCTAATGCCCCACCTCCCCCTTGTACCCCATCTATTATTTATTTATATACACACATTCTTTTTCTCTCTCTCCTTTTTCTCCCTCTGTCCCTCTCACTATACCCCTTGCCCATCCTTTGGGTTTTCCCCCCCTCCCCCTTTTCTTTCTCCCTAGGCCTCCTGTCCCATGATCCTCTCTTATCCCCTTTGCCAATCACCTGTCCAGCTCTTGGCTCCATCCCCCCCCCCCCGCCGTCTTCTCCTATCATTTCGGATCTCCCCCTCCCCCTCCCACTTTCAAATCTCTTACTAGCTCTTCTTTCAGTTAGTCCTGACGAAAGGTCTCGGCCCGAAACGTCGACTGTACATCTTCCTAGAGATGCTGCCTGGCCTGCTGCGTTCACCAGCAACTTTGATGTGTGTTGCTTGAACTTCCAGCATCTGCAGATTTCCTCATGTTTGTGTTAACTAAACATCAAGATGGTCACTGAATGAAACAAATTATGTTCATTTCATTTTATGTGTTCTTTGCAAAACCTCTAATCTGCAATCTGTGTGAAAAATGCTTGAAAGATATTTTTTCAATACCATGAATACATAAGCTTTTCCTATTATATATCTTGATTCAGTATTATAAATATATTTTTGGATTATTTGTATCTTTTGCTTCCATTGCTCACTGTTCATTTCCTCCTTACCCCTTCCCTGCCCTGGATTTTTGTCACTCAGTCATGGATGTGTTCTTCTAAAATTCTTCTGGATGAGAGCATGAGGAAGACAGGGTCACTGATTTCTCCATCATTTCTTTCATAGCTTTGTATAATAAGCAGAGTATTGCTGTTACTTACTGAGAGCTAATTTGGGGGATTTGATCGTTTGTTTATTCCCCCAGTAGATAATGGTCCAGTTCCTTGAGACTTGTTGAAAAAAATGTTATTGATCATTATGAGGCAACAGCAGAGAATGGTGAAAAACATGTAAAAGACAGCGTAAAGCAAAGGAAAGGGCATATAACATAGCAAAATGTAGTGGGAAGACAGAGGATTGGGAAGCTTTTAAAAAAATAATAGAAAATAACTAAAACACAAGAATGAGAGAAAAGATGAAATATGAGGGTAAGCTAGCCAGTAATATAAAAGGTCACTCATCTGAGTGCTATTGGTATCATGTAACCCAGTACTACCTGTCGCATGGTCAGGTGGTCGGTGACTAAACCAGCTCCCCCACCAAGCTTACCTGGTGAGGAGGGTGGCTAGACACCCTGCAGGACGAAAAACAAGACCTGTCAAAGGGTGGTTGAACCCTCTCGTAGGGTCAATGGCCATCTAGCAAACACGTGCCGTGAAGTGCGGAAAGGGCATCCCTTACATTGAAGCTTGGTCTGGCCATTCACTGCAACAGAACTTCCCCCAGCCGTCTTGGACCCCACCATGCCGCTGGATCCGGGAGGGGATGTCGAGAGGGTGGGTCCAGACCTGTGCAACCTCCTACTCACCTAACGTCCACTCACACACACGCTGTTCCTTTCTGAGGAGTGGGGTATCCTCAAACCCCACTAACTGACTGAAAGGAACTATCATCATCCAATGGGATAGATAGCCAGAGGGAGGGAATATAAAAGAGGATACCAGAAGTTTTTTTCAGATATATAAACAGTAAGTGAGGGGCAAGAGTAGACCACTGGAACATGATGCTGAAGTGGTAGTCATGGGGAAAAAAGAAATGGTGGACAAACTAAGTAAGTATTTTGTGTCAGTCTTCACTGTGGAAGACACCAGCAGTAAGCCAAAAATTCAAGGGTGTCAGAGACAGATGTGAGTGCAGTAACTATCACTAATGAGAAGGTGGTTGGGAAGCTGAGAAGTTTGAAGGTAGATAAGTCACTTGAACCAAATGGACTACACCCCAGGGTTCTGAAGGAGATAGCTGAAGAGATTGTGGAGGTACTAGTAATGATATTTCAAGAATCACTAGATTCTGAAATGGTTCCAAAGCTCTAGAAAACTGCAAATGTCGCGCCACTTTTTAAGATTGGAGGGAGGCAAAAGAAAGGAAATTATAGGCCACATACATCAAAGTTGCTGGTGAACGCAGCGGGCCAAGCAGCATCTATAGGAAGAGGTGCAGTCGACGTTTCAGGCCGAAACCCTTCGTCAGGAAATTATAGGCCAGTTAGCTTGACTTCAGTGGTTGGGAAAATGCTGAAATCCATTATTAAAGATGAGGTTTCAGAGTACATGGAATAACATGAAAAATTAGGCCAAAGTCAGCATGGTTTCCTTAAGGGGAAATCTTGCCTGACAAATCTGTTGGAATTCTTTGAGGAACGAACAGGCAGGATAGACAAAGGAGTGTTAGTGGACGCAAACACGAGGAAATCTGCAAATGCAGGAATTTCAAGCTACACACGTAAAAATTGCTGGTGAACACAGCAGGCCAGGCAGCATCTCTAGGAAGAGGTACAGTCGACATTTCGGGCCGAGACCCTTAGTCCCTTAGGCCCAAAACGTCGACTGTACTTCTTCCTAGAGATGCGGACTGGCCTGCTGCATTCACCAGCAACCTTTATGAGAGTTAGTGGATGTTGTTTACTTGGATTTTCAGCAGGCCTCTGACAAGGTGCCACATATGGGGCTGCTAAACAAGATAAGAGCCCATGGTATTACAGGAAATATACTAGCATAGACAGAAGACTGGCTGGCAGAAGTCAAAGAGTGGGAATAATGGGAACCTTCATTGGTTAGTTGCTGGTGACAAGTAGTGTTACACAAGGGTTGGTGTTGGGTCTGCTGCTTTACACCTGGTATGTTAATGATCTGGGTGACCAAATTGCTGTCTTTGTGGCTAGGTTTGCAGGTGATACAAAGGTAGGTGGAGAGGCAGGTAGTGTTAAAGGAAGCAGGGAGTCTGCAGAAGGACTTGGACAGATTGGGAGAATGGATAAGAAGTGTCAGGTGCCATATAGTGTAAGGAAGTGTATGGTCATACACTTGGTAGAAGGAATAAATGCGTAGACTATTTACTAAACAGGGAGTGAATTCAAAAATTGGAGATGCAAAGGAATGGGAGTCTTTGTGCAGGATTCCATAAAGGTTAGCTTGCAGGTAGAGTCGGTGGTATGGAAGACAAATGCAATGCTAGTATTCTTTTTCAATGGACAATAGACAATAGACAATAGGTGCAGGAGTAGACCATTTGGCCCTTCGAGCCAGCACCGCCATTCACTGTGATCATGGCTGATCATCCACAATCAGTATCCAGTTCCTGCCTTATCCCCATAACCTTTGATTCCGCTATCTTTAGGAGCTCTATCCATCTCTTTTTTGAAAGCATCCAGAGACTTGGCTTCCACAGCCTTCTGGGGCAGAGCATTCCATATATCCACCACTCTCTGGGTGAAAAAGTTTTTCCTCAACTCTGTTCTAAATGGCCTACCCCTTATTCTTAAACTGTGGCCTCTCGTTCTGGACTCACCCATCTGCGGGAACATGCTTCCTGCCTCCAGCGTGTCCAATCCCTTAATAATCTTATATGTTTCAATCAGATCCCCTCTCAGCCTTCTAAATTCCAGAGTATACAAGCCCAGTCACTCCAATCTTTCGACATATGACAGTCCCGCCATCCCGGGAATTAAACTTGTGAACCTACGCTGCACTCCCTCAATAGCAAGAATGTCAGAATGTCCTTCCTCAAATCTGGAGACCAAACTTGCACAGTACTCCAGGTGTGGTCTCACCAGGGCCCTGTACAGTTGCAGAAGGACCTCTTTGCTCTTATACTCAATTCCCCTTGTTATGAAGGCCAGCATGCCATTAGCTTTCTTCACTGCCTGCAGTACTTGCATGCTTGCTTTCAGTGACTGATGTACAAGAACACCTAGATCTTGTTGTACTTCCCCTTTTCCTAACTTGACTCCATTTAGATAATAATCTGCCTTCCTGTTCTTACCATCAAAGTGGATAACCTCACATTTATAGTCATAGTCATAGTCATAGTCATACTTTATTGATCCCGGGGGAAATTGGTTTTCGTTACAGTTGCACCATAAATAATACATAGTAATAGAAATAGTAATAGAACCATAAATAGTTAAATAGTAATATATAAATTATGCCAGTAAATTATGAAATAAATCCAGGGCCAGCCTATCGGCACAGGGTGTCTGACTCTCCAAGGGAGGAGTTGTAAAGTTTAATGGCCACAGGCAGGAATGACTTCCTGTGACGCTCTGTGCTGCATCTTGGAGGAATGAGTCTCTGGCTGAATGTACTCCTGTGCCCACCCAGTACATTATGTAGTGGATGGGAGACATTGACCAAGATGGCATGCAACTTAGATAGCATCCTCTTTTCAGAATCCACCGTGAGAGTGTCCAGTTCCATCCCCGCAACATCACTGGCCTTACGAATGAGTTTGTTGATTCTGTTGGTGTCTGCTACCCTCAGCCTGCTGCCCCAGCACACAACAGCAAACATGATAGCACTGGCCACCACAGACTCGTAGAACATCCTCAGCATCGTCCGGCAGATGTTAAAGGAAATCAGTCTCCTCAGGAAATAGAGACGGCTCTGACCCTTCTTGTAGACAGCCTCAGTGTTCTTTGACCAGTCCAGTTTATTGTCAATACGTATCCCCAGGTATTTATAATCCTCCACCATGTCCACACTGACCCCTTGGATGAAAACAGGGGTCACCGGTGCCTTAGCTCTCCTCAGGTCTACCACCAGCTCCTTAGTCTTATCCACATTAAACTGCATCTGCCCACTCACCCAGCCTGTCCAAGTCACCCTGCATTCTCATAACATCCTCCTCACATTTCACACTGCCACCCAGCTTTGTGTCTTCTGCAAATTTGCTAATGTTACTTTTAATTCCCTCATCTAAATCGTTAATATATATTGTAAACAGCTGCGGTCCCAACACTGAACCCTGCGGTACCCCACTGATCACCGCCTGCCATTCTGAAAGGGACCCGTTAATTGCTACTCTTCGTTTTCTGTCAGCCAGCCAATTTTCAGTCCATGTCAGTACTCTGTCCCCAATACTATGTGCCCTAATTTTCTCTTTTAGTGAAATACGTTGTTTGCTTTAACAATCAACACAACCCAACAATATGCTGGGGGGAAGCCTACAAGTTGTTTATCTGCATTTTCAAGAACAGAAATACTTGGTGTATTATTTTTAGTTGGAGTAATGTGAGCAGTTTTGGGCACTATAGGAGGTTTACAAGACTGATTCCAGGAATGAGAGTGTTAATGTATGAACAGTGTTTAATGGCTTTTTTGCTGTATTCACTAGTTTAGAATTGGAGAGGGGGCGGGGTGTGAATCTCATTGAAACCTATTGAATATTGAAAAGCCTAGATAGAGTGGATGTGGTGAGGATGTTTCCAATATTAGGAGATTTTATGACCAGAGGGCGCATCCTCAGAATAGAAGGACTTCCTTTTGGAACGGCGGTAAGGAGGAATATCTTCAGAGAGAGGGTGGTTGCTTTTTGCCACAGATGGCTGTGGAGGCCAAGTGATTAGGTATACTTACAGCAGCAGTTGATAGACAGGCGGTGGCACAGTAGTGTAGTGGTCAGCGTGACACTCTTACTGTGCCAACCGTAAGGTTCGGGTTCAATTCCCGTTGCTGTCTGTGGGAGGTTTGTATGTTTTCCTCATGACTGTGTGGGTTTCCTCTGAGTACTCCTGTTCCTTTCCACATTTGAAACGGTTAGGGTTAGTGAGCTGTGGGTATACTAAGCTGGCACCAGTAGAGTGCTGTCACTTGTGGGCTTCCCACTACAATCCTTGCTGACTTGATCTGACCCAAAACAATGCATTTCGCTGCATGTTTTGATGTACGTGTGACATATAAAGCTAATCTCCAATCTTTAATCTTGATCAGTAAGTGTGTCAATGTTACGAGTAGAAGGAGGGAGAATAAGGTTAGAGGAAAAATAAATCAGCCATGACTGAATGGTGGAGCATACTTGACGGGCTGAATGGCCGAATTCTGCTCCTATGCCCTATGGTCTTCTGAATGTGAAATGCTATTAGCCACTGCTTGAGGTTGTAAGGTACTACTTAACATTTCCATTGTTCAGGATCCACCTCGATGTTTTTTTACTTTTCAATGCAATGAACAAGTATTCTACTTAAACCATATTTAAATCAAGCAACTGTGTTCTTGAATGGGTAGATAAATAACATGGACAATATGTACGTGCAGGATACACATATCACTGAGTCACAGCAACAGAATTTTGCAACTCCCTGCCTGGCAGTTATGGCAGCTTTACTTCAGCAGTTTAAGAAGGCATCCACCAACCTTACAAGAAAGGATCTAAAATAAAAGAGAATTATGTAAATCTTATTGCTATTCACATTCATCCCCTGTCACTGGGGACGATAGGATTCATTTTGAATTTTCTGTTCTGAAACCAAGAGAGTCTTGTGTTTTGTTTTCAAATCTGAATGTGACCTCCAACAGGATAACATGAGTGTGCTTTTGAATAAATAATACATGGTTAGAATTACAAAAAAAATCCCCTATGATGGCTAAAGGAAGCATCTGATCAAGTCTCTGTTTTTCTAGTTTCCTTACTATTTTGTATGATGTTCTTTTAAGAACAATTTTGTCGTATTCCCAACTTTCTGGAATGTTGATACTAAAATTTGATACCTCTGGTTTTTCCTTTCATTTCAATTTTATAGCCATTGATTCTCAGTCTGAAAATGTGGAACCTACTGTTGACAAGTTAAATAAGAACAGCTTTACTAATAACATGCATTCACACAGAATCGCTGGGCATGGAAAAAGTGGGATAAAGTGTAGAAAGAGAAGGAGCTGCACATGTTTTGTGGGTTTTTGGACATTTCTTTGGTTTGATATTACCCTGTCACTGACGTAAGTTCACATCCATACAATAATTTGATAAGCTACCATGCTTCCTGATATAACACTGATAGATGCAGACATGCTGCAAGTTCAAAACCCTATGCAGAATGAGCTGTTCTTAGCTGGCATGTCAGTACAGACACTCTGTAATTAGCTGCACTGCCTAAGGTTAGGGAAAAAAATCAAGGTCTCTGAATAGCAATCACAAGTGGGAATTCTAGCTGACATTTATCTAATTTAGTGGTTGCTTCCTTATAAATGAAGGGTTCAAAATGGTGAGAAGGAGTGGGGTGAGGGGAATGTGATCAGGAATATAGAGAGAAAATAGGTAAGCAAGTGCATAATGATTATGGAGAATACTACAAGTAAGACATGATAGAGATACTGAAAGTGTTGCAAGCTGGTGGAAATGGTTACCGAATTGGCACTTGATGAAATCCCTCGCCTTTGCTTACCCACAAGTAAGTGGGTCTTTCTTATCTCTGCTTACTGATCTGATTTCCCAATGTTTGGAAATCTGAGCAAAATAGATAAGTTTTAAAAGGGTTTTAAAAATGAAGACATGAAACACTCTTCAAATATTTTACACACTGTGTCTACATTATTTGATACACCTATATATCTGCTTGTTAATGCAAATATCTAATCAGCAGATCATGTGACATAACTTAATGTGTACAGTAAAAGCATGAAGACATGTTCAGGAGGTTCAATTGTTGTTCACACCAAATATCAGAAGGGGGAAGAAATGTGATTTTGACTGTGGAATGGTTGTTGGTGCCAGATGGGGTGGCTTGAGTATCTCAGAAACTGCTGTTCTCTGGGTTTTTCAAACACAGCAATCTCTAGATGCTGCCATTTTTTACAAATCATTGCATGATTATGTTAATTTCAATTGTTTTATCCTTGTCCTTCCAATTGTCCTCACAGGGGGAAGAAAGCTTCTACCATCACTATGTGTGTATCAGGTGTGGTGGATATGGTGGCTGTACTGTGGTTAAGTTACAAACTAGCAATCCTGTGATGCTAACTCAAGGCCTGCCATAGTGGCTGTGATGTCAGTTAAATAATCTGGATTTCTGTTTAAGTACTGGTATCAATTTACATATGCATATATATCATACCAGAAAGTGCAGTCCTTCAAATTGTTGTATAGACGTGCACTCGCATCGCTGTCTGTAAGGAGTTTGTACATTTTCCCTATAAGTGTGTGGGTTTCCTCTGGGTGCTCTGGTTTCCTCCCACAGTCCAAAGACTTACCGGGTGGGAGGTTAATTTGATCACTGTAAATTGCCTGTGATTAGGCTAGGGTTAAATCGAAGGCTGCTGGGCAGCTTAGCTCTAAGGGCTGGAAGTGTTGTTCCATACTCTACCTCAAAAAATACATAAAAATAAATAAACTTATCTCAGTGACAGGTTGAGACCAAGTTCAAGGAAATGTCTATAAGCCCACAGAACATAGTCACCTTTTCCTTTTTCTACCGTTAAACCACGAGATTGTTGGAAACAATATTTACACAAAATAATTTGCAGATGCTGGGGTAAAAGCAACACTCACAAAACGCTGGAGGAACTCAGCAGGTCGGGCAGCATCCATGGAAACTATCAGTCAACGTTTCGGACTGATCATTTCCACGGATGCTGCACGACCTGCTGAGTTCCTCCAGCATTTTGTGAGTGTTGCTGGAAACAATATTTGATTCCTTAATGTGCTTCTGCTATCCTTACTTGAACTGCTCAGAAAATAACTCCAAACTTTTAACTACCTTCAGAAAACGGACTTCATCATGATTCACCACCATATCTTCAAGCATGTTAAGGAAATGTAATAAATGCTCGCCTTATCAGGGACACCTACTCCTTAAGCAATGACTATCAATAAAAAGTACGATAAACTATTGTTCAGGCTGAAGAGATTTTTTTTTTCCAGAAGATCTAAATGAGACTGGAATATTGAGCTACATCTCTTCACATCGTTGTGATGGTGGAAGGTGGACCTATGGCTGGAGAAGTGGAGGGGCTGCTAGAACTAGTATGGAAGTACTGTGGTTTGACAGGAAAAGGGAGATCTGGTGGCAGGGGCACCAGGGTTAGAAGTTTTGAAAATGGTGCTGAATTCTGGAAGCAAGTTACATGCCAGAGCCAGCACCATATTGTGTGCTTAATGCCAATGACCAAAGTTGAATTTCTACCCCTTCGAACTCCTCATCCATCAACCCCATCAGGGCTCTTCCCAGAGCTGTACTAATCCAATTAAGTTTGCTGACTTTGACTCCAAAAATACCTTAATGCTTAGGCCTCTCTATCCTATAGGCATCCGTTAGTCTCGTGAGACCATGGATTTGCACCTTGGAAGGTTTCCAGGGCGCAAGCCTGGGCAAGCTTGTATGGAAGACCGGCAGTTGCGCATGCTGCAAGTCTCCCCTCTCTACACCACCGAGGTTGTCCAAGGGAAGGGCATTGGGACCCATGCAGCTTGGCACCGGTGTCGTCGCAGAGCAATGTGTGGTTAAGTGGCCTCTCTATCCTGCACTACCAAATATTATTGTAAGGACCACATAGACACACTTTTCCCACAGGAATCTAGTTCCAATTTCTTGGAGGCCAAGAGTCAGTCAGCAGCACTTTATAATTAATAATGGTGGGAAAGGAATGGAACTGCATGGAGGAGGAAATGGAACAGTAACCTAGGTTTTCTGACCAGAAGCCTGCTGTCACAAGTCACTCAATCCCATGACGTATCAGAGAAATCATAACAAGAAATAAATATGTTTACTTTTGAAAGTATGCACAGAGACAAGTACATTTTTGCATTGAAATACTTCATAAGAGCAACTGGATGTACAATGAAACATATATTTCTACTGGTTTTTTTTGCAATTTCTCTAATTTATATTAATTATGTAGTTTTTCTAACTATAACAGTATGAACTTAAAAATGCACATTTACAATTCAAAGCATTCATAAAAATATTAAAGGCCATTTTAGTGAATCAATGTTACTGCTGTCTAATGATTTGCCTTAAATATTAAAATGTTAATTCTTTGCTTCTGAATGAATATGGATTTTTCATTAATATTGATGGTCTTTAATTTTAGTAAAGTGGAAAGTAATCATTCCCTCAAATGCTTCTTTATCTCTGCATATCCCACTTCCATCATGTCTCTGGCAGAGACAGTAAGGAACACTGTACACACAGTGGCTTCCTTATTAGGTATTTCTAATACCTGTTCGTTAATGCAAATACCTAATTAGCCAATTACATAGAAGTAACTCAATGCATAAAAGCATGCACTTATGGTCAAGAGGTTCATTTGTTGCTCAGACTAAACATCAGAATGGGGAAGAAATGTGATGTAAGTGATTTTGATTGTGGAATGATTGTTGGTGCCAGACAGGGCAGTTTGAGATCTCAGAAACTGCTGATTTTCATCAGTTTACAGAGAACAGTGCAAAAAAACATCCAATGAAGAGCAATTCCTAATGAGAGAGGTCAGAGGAGAATGGCCAGTCTGGTTCAAGCTGACAGAAAAGCAACAGTAACTCAAATAATCATGTGTTACGACAGTGGTGTGCAGAAGAGCATCTCTGAACACACCTTACTTCAAACCTTGGAAGTGGATAGGCTGCAGCAGCAGAAGACCATGAACATACACTCAGTGGCCACTTTATTAGGTACATGGTAGAGTTCTAAATGCCAACTTAGATTACCAGATCAGGAAACACAATCCAACAATGTTAGCATTGATTGTAAGGGTAAGAGTACAAGTTTTCCACAGCAAGAGAGCGGTAATCATCTGCAAATTTTTATTTTAAGAAATACATATATACCTGCTACAACTGCACTAGTACCATCAGAGAGATTAATTTTAGTGTGATAAAATCACATCATGGTGCTGAACATTTTGTATCTCCCCCTCCCCCTCCAGCTTTCAAATCCCTTACTCACTCTTCCTTCAGTTAGTCCTGACGAAGGGTCTCGGCCTGAAACGTCGACTGCGCCTCTTCCTATAGATGCTGCTTGGCCTGCTGCGTTCACCAGCAACTTTGATGTATGTTGCTTGAATTTCCAGCATCTGCAGAATTCCTGTTGTTTATGGTGCTGAACATGTTATTATCCTGCATAATAAAAGAGGGTTTTAAAATTACCTTTAAAAACAATTTTCTACAGTTAGCTGACATCAGCTTTCAGACCCTGACACTGAGATTTTATGCATACATCTTTATATCTTTAATAAACAAAACTGAGACTATTTCAGGATGAAGTTCAGCGCAGTAGAATCACAAAACTTTATCGGAGACCTAAGAAGTCTAAAATGGCCTCTAGTTATGCGTTAGGCTACATTGCTCTTCGTAGATTAGCACCTATATGAGGGGTGATTGATAAGTTTGTGGCCTAAGGTAGAAGGAGTCAATTTTAGAAAACCTAGCACATTTATTTTTCAACATAGTCCCCTCCTACATGTACACACTTAGTCCAGTGGTCGTGGAGCATACGGATACCTTCTTTGTAGAAGTGGTCCACAGCAGGGGTGATTGATAAGTTCGTGGCCTAAGGTAGAAGGAGATGAGTTATACAGCTCTCGTTACATGCACATGCAGTTCAGCTCTTTGAGTGTAAATGTAGGAAAAATAAATGTGCTAGGTTTTCTAAAATTGACTCCTTTACTACCTTAGGCCACGAACTTATTAATCACCCCTCGTACGTCGTACTGATACAATATCAACACTTCCGTTCTAGACCTCAATGATTCATCTATTGCTTTATCAAAATTGTAGCACTCATTGTGCAATTATCAGCAGCAAAGGCATATTTATAGTTACAGGCTTTGTTTTGGTTGCTTTTTTCCTGGCTGACGCTGCAATTCTATTGACCTACTGTAATCCTGTTGGTGATAGGTTGATCCAGGAACTGGTTGAAGTTACAGTATATAAACATGTATGAAACACTGTGGCAGATATTGGAGATGTTAATAAGGACTTCAAGGTTTGGTGACAAATAGTTGCTCCTGGATTTGGGTGCAAAATAAAACAAAACGTTGTAATACCACAGAATTGGAAGAAAAACACAGAATATGCTGAGCATATTATGCTGCTGACAGTGGAAAGGGAGAAGATCTGTCAGCACAAATTCATATCTTACCTGCCTGTTCAGAGAGAAATTTCCTTACTTGATCCTCAGCAAGGAACAAGGTTTTAGCATGTTGTAAATCCATAAGCATTCCCTCACACCAGGGGCCCTCAAACTGGGGTCCACATATCCCTTGCTTAATGGTATTGGCCCTTGTTATGTGAACCCCTGCCTCACACAAACTTACAACAGTTGTAGTGAAACTGTAACCTCTGAGCAGAGCAAACATCCCATGGGTGATAAGTATTGCATTGACTTTGGTGATTTAGAGTCATAGAAACAGGTCATTTAGCCCATTTAATCTGTGCCAAAGTGTTATTCTGCCTAGTCCCATCAACAGGCACCTAGACCATAGCCCTCCATACCCTTCCCATCCATGTACCTATCCAAACTTCTCTTAAATGCTGCAATCAAATTGGCATCTTCCCTTCCACTGGCAAGCTCGTTCCATACTTGCACCATCCTCTGAATGAAGAAGTTGCTGCTCAGGGTCCCCTTAAATCTCACCATTCAACCTTAACCCATGACTTCTAGTTCTAATATCACCCAATCTCAGTGGAAACAGCCTTCCTATACTCATAATTTTGTATACCTTTATCAAATCTCTCCTCATTTTTTTTGGATTAGATTATGAGGACACGCAGTCCTCTTTTATTGTCATTTAGTAACACATGCATTAAGAAATGATACAATATTCCTCTGGTGTGATATCACAAAACACAGGACAGACAAAGACTGAAAAAACTAACAAAACCAGATAATTATAACATATAGTTACAACAGTGCAACAATACCATAACTTGATGAAGAACAGTCCATGGCACAGTAAGAGTTCAAAGTTTCTCGAAAGTCCCACATCTCACACAGACAGGAGAAGGGAGAAAACTCTCCCTGCTATGCCCGACCACAGTCCAACTCTGAGTTGTCCGAAAACTTTAGCCTCCGATCAGCCCTCTGACACCGAGTACCGAGCACCATCTCTATCTGAACGATTCAACCTCAGTCTTGGTCGCCAGCAGCAGGCATAGCTGGGGATTTTGAGGCCTTCCCTCCGGAAGATTCTCGATCGTGCAGTAACAGCAGCAGTGAACCGGCGTTTCAGAAATTTCTCCAGATGTTCCTCTGTGCTTTCACATCTGTCTCCATCAAATCAGAATTGTCCATGGCCCCTATTTTCCTACACTCCAGAGAATAAAGTTCTAACCTATTCAGCCTTTCCCCATAATGCAGGTCCTCAAGTCTTGGCAACATCCTTGTAATTTTTTTTCTGTACTCTTTCAATCTTATTGATGTCTTTCCTGTAGATAGGTGCACATACTACTCCAAATTTGGCCTCACCAATGTCTTATACATTCAACATAATATAACATCCCAACTCCTGTACTCAATATCTTGATTCATGAAGGCTAATGTGCCAGAAGTTCTCTTTATGACCCAATCTACATGTAGCATCACTTTCATAGAATCCAGATCCTTCTGTTCTATTGCACTTCATTATACTCTACGTTTTACTGTGTAAGTCCTCCCAAAATGCAACACCTTGCACTTGACTATATTAATTTCCATCTGTCATTTTTAAATCCCTTTTTTCCAGCTGGTCCAGATCCCACTGCAATCTTTGATAGCGTTCCTTATTGTTCATTACACTTCCAATCTTGAGGTCCTCTGCAAATTTGCTGATCCAGTTTCCCACATTATCATCCATATCATTGATATAGATGACAAACAACAATGGGCCCAGAACCAATCCCTACAGCACAGCACTCGTCACAGGCCTCCAATCAGAGAGGAAACTATTTACTAACTCTCTCTGGCTTCGCCTCTCCCAATGTTAAATCCAATTTATTCCCTCATCCTGAATGTCAATTGACTGAAACATTCAGACCAGCCTCCCATGTGAGACTTTGTCAAAGGCCCTGCTAAAGCCCCTGTGGACAACATTGAATGTCTTTCCTTCAACTTTCCTGATACTGTAAACTGCTCAATATAACTCTAGAAGATTAGTTAGACAGAACCAATAAATCCATAAGATTTGCTGATGCATGTATTTTCCCCCCAGATGGCTACAGATATTTTCAGAATTTTGCAGCTTGTCATCTTTTTTTCATTGGGGGGAAATCATTGACATTCTGTGTTTGAGCCAAATCAATTACAGTATATTTCATTTGTCCTTAGCACAGACAAGTCAATTGAGCACATAGGTTTAAAGGCTTTCGGTACTCTGAATACAATCCCTGCAGTGCTCAGGCGGTATATATACATTGTGCATTCTGTAGCAGAGCCGCAGTCCTGGTGCCTCCTTCTTCCAGCAGTCCACTGTGCCAGCAGTATCTGAAAGGTCACAGTGAACTAAAGGTTGGCTGCTGAGTGAAAAGAACTGTTGGCCCGAATGATGAAGTTTATGTAGAGTTCTAGGCTTGTGAACAGCAAGTATAAATGAAAGGCGTGCTATCACCAGTCTAGAGTGTGCTGATGCAGCCTGTCTCCCTGGCCTACTCTGGAAGTGCCTGTTGTTAATCTGCCGGGTGCTTGTGTAGGTTCTGTGCTGCCCTGCGCATAATCTCTCACTTGAGGCCACAGTCCTTGCCTCCCTCCGCACAGCAAGCAGCCAAAGTGCAGAAGCAGGAGGGAGGGGGATTCTCAGCAGCTTCCTTCTCACCAGACTCACCATGAAGATCCATTCCAAGTGAATTTTAATAATTAACAGTCTATCCCATCTCTCTACCACTGAATGCCACACAAACTGCTTAGCTACAACACTAAAGCAAAAGCCATGACAAGATAAAGCATTTTAAAAAAACAAAACCATGCCATACTCCATTTGGAAATTAACTAATCACCCTTGTACATTTCTTTAGGATGGCTAAGGAACACATGTCCTTGGTAACCCTCACCAGTGTTTTTGGATCCTCTCCAGATGCATCACAGCTTGTTGTGGTAACTGCTCTGCCAGAGTCTGCAAGAAATTACAGCAAGTTCAGAACACAGCCCAGTTTATCAAGAAAACCACCCTTCCATCCATTCACCTCCTGATGCCTCAGGAAAGCAGTCAACATTATTAAAGACCCCCTTCCTCTAGTCATTATCTCTTCTTCCCCCTTCTGTATGGCAATGTATATGTCACCAAGCACAAGGACAGCTCCTATTCCAGTGTTATAAGACATTTGAACAAACCTCCTGTACAATAAAGATGAACTGTTATTCTCTCAATCTACATCACTGTGGCCTTTGAATCGTATTTGTCTACAGTACCTGCACTGTATTTTTTGTGTAATTTCAATGCTAAATTGTGCACATTGTTATTGCATTATCCTTTCCTACTCCCTTGATGCACATAGGTATGGAATGATCTGTCTGGATGGTGTGCAAGCAAACCTTTTCATTGCATCATGGTTCATTTTGGTTCATCTTAATTACCAATTACCAATCAAAGCCTGTCTTCTCTGTGTCTTTGTCATTTCCATCACTCCTTCACAGCATTTCCCAGTGCTTGAATGGGAGCACTGAAAGGCCGCTGACCTTCAAAGGAGAAGGCAGGACTCCAAAAATACAACATTGAAGAACTTTGGGTCTGGAAAATTCAGCTGCATACTGTGACAAATCTTCAATGAGAGCAAGAGCCTAGGATGACTGACTGACAGGCAGGGCAAGGTGAAAGGATGGCTTTCAGCATGCAATCAAACCCTGGAAGCTGCTCTTCAGACTGTTCTTCACAGCCAACAGCTTTCACTACTGCATCCTGAAACAGACAGATTGCTGCTTGTGCTGCAGTGGAGGTTATAACATTGGCCCAGAAATTCTTCGCCGTACTAGGTTTACAACTGTGGAACCAGAGATGGCCATTTCTCCCATGTTTCCAGCTGTGTGACAAGTTAATGCAGAGCTCCTCAATGCTCAATGACATTAAAGCAAATTTCATTACACATCTACCAGCTTCTCCTGTAACTCATGTCATCAAAATCATCACATAACTCCATTAGAGTGGATCTCATGAGTGCCTGTGCTCTCTGGTGACTTGATTTCTATGTTGCCCTTCATCCCAGTCCTGACTAAGCATCTTAAGCCTGGTGATTTACCACATATGGATTCTTCCCTTGCACTCTCCTTTCTAAAGGCTCTCCTATGTCCATTGTCTAAAGTCTTAGGTGAAGGTAAAATAAAACCATAAGACCATAAAACAAAGGAGCAGAATTGGGCCATTCAGCGATTGAGACTTCTTTGCCATTCCATTACGGCTGATTTATTACCCTTCTCAACCCCATTTTCCCTGTAAGCTTCGTTGCCCTGAATAATCGAGAACCTATCAACTTGTGCTTTAAATGTACCCATTTACTTGGCTTACACAGCCTCTGTGGCAATGAATACCACAGATTCACTACCCTCTGGCTAAAGAAATTCCTCCTCAATTCTGTTCTAAGTAGACATCCATTTATTCTGCGGCTGTGCCCTCTAATTGTAGACTCCTCCACTACATCCACTCTATCTAGGCCTTTCAATATTCGATAGTTTTCAATGAGATCCTACCCTCATTCTTCAAAACTCCAGTGAGACACTGATTCTCCTTTGTCTATCCTGCCTGTTAATTCCTCCAAAAATTCCAACAGATATTTCATGCAAGATTTTCCCCTAAGAAAACCATGCTGACTTTGGCCTATTTTTATTATGTGCCTTTAAGTACCTGAAATGTCATCCTTAATAATGGACTCCAACATTTTCCCAACCACTGAAGTCAGGATAACCAACCTACAATTTCCTGTCTTCTACCTTCCACCCATTTTAAAGAGTGGAGTGATATTTGCAATTTTGTAGTCCTCCAGAACCATTTCAGAAAGCTTGGAGACAGTGAAAGAGGGAGGATAGGCAGATGACAGAGAAGGGATATGCTTAGACCGATGGTTTCAGATGTGTCTATTTTAATGCAAGAAGCATCATAAACAAAGCGGATGAGCTTAGAGTGTGGATCAGTACTTGGAGCTATGATGTTGTGGCCGTTACAGAGACTTGGGTGGCTCAGGGGCAGGAATGGTTACTTAGAGTGCCAGGTTTCAGATGTTTCAGAAAAGACAAGGAGGGGGGCATGGCACTGCTGATCAGAGATAGTGTCACGGCTGCAGAAAAGGAGGAAGTCATCGAGGGATTGTCTACTGAGTCTCTATGGCTGGAAGTTAGAAACAGGAAGGGGTTAATAACTCTACTGGGTGTTTATTAAAGATCACCCAATAGTAACAGGGACATCGAGGAGCAGATAGGGAGACAGATTCTGGAAAGGTGCAATAATTACAGGGTTGTCGTGGTGGGAGATTTTAATTTCCCAAATATTGATTAGCATCACCCTAGAGCAAGGAATTTAGATGGGGTGGAGTTTGTCAGGTGTGTTCAGGAAGGTTTCCTGACACAATATGTAGATAAGCCTACAAGAGGAGAGGCTGTACTGGATCTGGTATTGGGAAATGAACCTGTTCAGGTGTCAGGTCTCTCAGTGCGAGAGCATTTTGGAGATAAAGATCACAATTCTATTTGCTTTACCATAGCATTGGAGAGGGATAGGAACAGACAAGTTAGGAAAGCATTTAATTGGAGTAAGGGGAAATACAAAGGTATCCGGCAGGAACTTGGAAGCATAAACTAGGAACAGATGTTCTCAGGGAAATGTACGGCAGAAATGTGGCAAATGTTCAGGAGATATTTGCATGGCGTTCTGCATACATACATTCCAACAAGACAGGGTACAGGAACCGTGATGTACAAAGGCTGTTGTAAATCTAGTGAATAAGAAAAGAAGAGCTTATGAAAGGTTCAAAAAACTAGGTAATGATAGATATCTAGAAGATTATAAGGCTAGTAGGAAGGAGCTTAAGAATAAAATTAGGAGAGCCAGAAGGGGCCATGAGAAGGCCTTAGCGAGCAGGATTAAGGAAAATCCCAAGGCCATCTACAAGTATATGAAGAGCGTGACAGTGGAAAAGTGTTCCTGGAACCGGAGGAGATAGTAGAGATACTTAATGAATACTGTGCTTCAGTATTCACTACGGAAAAGGATCTTGGCAATTGTAGGGATGACTTACAGTGGATTGAAGAGCTTGAGCATATAGACATTAAGAAAGAGGATGTGCTGGAATATTTGGAAAGCATCAAGTTGGATAAGTCTCTGTGACCAGATGAGATGTAACCCAGGCTACTGTGGGAAGTGAGGGAGGAGATTGCTGAGCCTCTGGCAATGATCTTTGCCTCATCGATGGGGATGGGAGAGGTTCCGGAGGATTGGAGGGTTGCGGATGTTGTTCCCTTATTCAAGAAAGGGAGTAGAGATAGCCCAGGAAATTATAGACCAGTGAGTCTTGCATAGAAACATAGAAACATAGAAAATAGGTGCAGGAGTAGGCCATTCGGCCCTTCGAGCCTGCACCGCCATTTATTATGATCATGGCTGATCCTCCAACTCAGAACCCCGCCCCAGCCTTCCCTCCATACCCCTTGACCCCCATAGCCACAAGGGCCATATCTAACTCCCTCTTAAATATAGCCAATGAACTGGCCTCAACTGTTTCCTGTGGCAGAGAATTCCACAGATTCACCACTCTCTGTGTGAAGAAGTTTTTCCTAATCTTGGTCCTAAAAGGCTTCCCCTCTATCCTCAAACTGTGGCCCCTCGTTCTGGACTTCCCCAACATCGGGAACAATCTTCCTGCATCTAGCCTGTCCAATCCCTTTAGGATCTTATACGTTTCAATCAGATCCCCCCTCAATCTTCTAAATTCCAACGAGTACAAGCCCAGTTCATCCAGTCTTTCTTCATATGAAAGACCTGCCATCCCAGGAATCAATCTGGTGAACCTTCTTTGTACTCCCTTTATGGCAAGGATGTCTTTCCTCAGATTAGGGGACCAAAACTGCACACAATACTCCAGGTGTGGTCTCACCCCGGCCTTGTACAACTGCAGTAGTACCTCCCTGCTCCTGTACTCGAATCCTCTCGCTATAAATGCCAGCATACCATTCGCCTTTTTCACCGCCTGCTGTACCTGCATGCCCACTTTCAATGACTGGTGTATAATGACACCCAGGTCTCGTTGCACCTCCCCTTTTCCTAATCGGCCACCATTCAGATAATAATCTGTTTTCCTATTTTTGCCACCAAAGTGGATAACTTCACATTTATCCACATTAAATTGCATCTGCCATGAATTTGCCCACTCACCCAACCTATCCAAGTCACCCTGCATCCTCTTAGCATCCTCCTCACAGCTAACACTGCCACCCAGCTTCGTGTCATCCACAAACTTGGAGATGCTGCATTTAATTCCCTCATCCAAGTCATTAATATATATTGTAAACAACTGGGGTCCCAGCACTGAGCCTTGCGGTACCCCACTAGTCACCGCCTGCCATTCTGAAAAGGTCCCGTTTATTCCCACTCTTTGCTTCCTGTCTGCTAACCAATTCTCCACCCACACCAATACCTTACCCCCAATACCGTGTGCTTTAAGTTTGCACACTAATCTCCTGTGTGGGACCTTGTCAAAAGCCTTTTGAAAATCCAAATATACCACATCCACTGGTTCTCCCCTATCCACTCTACTAGTTACATCCTCAAAAAATTCTATGAGATTCGTCAGACATGATTTTCCTTTCACAAATCCATGCTGACTTTGTCCGATCATTTCACCGCTTTCCAAATGTGCTGTTATCACATCCTTGATAACTGACTCCAGCAGTTTCCCCACCACCGACATTAGGCTAACTGGTCTATAATTCCCCGGTTTCTCTCTCCCTCCTTTTTTAAAAAGTGGAGTTACATTAGCCACCCTCCAATCCTCAGGAACTAGTCCAGAATCTTACTTCAGTGGTTGGTAAGTTAATGGAAAAGATCTTGAGAGGCAGGATTTATGAACATTTGGAGAGGCGTAATACGATTATGAATAGTCAGCATGTCAAAAGCAGGTCGTGCCTTACGAGCCTGATTGAATTTTCTGAGGATGTGACTAAACACATTGATGAAGGTAAAGCAGAAGACGTAGTGTATATGGATTTCAGCAAGGCATTTGATAAGGTACCCCATGCAAGGCTTATTGAGAAAGTAAGGAGGCATGGGATCCAAAGGGAACTTGCTTTGTGGATGCAGAACTGGCTTGCTCACAAAAGGCAAAGGGTGGTTGTAGACGGGTCATGTTCTGCATGGAGGTCAGTGACCAGTGGTATGATTCAGGGAGCTGTTCTGGAACCCCTTTTCTTTGTGATTTTTATAAATGACCTGGATGAGGAAGTGGAGGAATGGGTTAGTAAATTTGCTGATGACACAAAGATCGGAGGTGTTGTGGATAGTGTGGAGTGCTGTCAAAGGTTACAGCGGGACATCGATAAGATGCAAAACTGAGCTGAGAAGTGGCAGATGGAGTTCAACCCAGATAAGTTTGAGGTGGTTCATTTTGGCAGGTCAAGTATGATGGCAGAATATAGTATTAATGGTAAGACTCTTGGCAGTGTGGAGGATCAGAAGGATCTTGGGGTCTGAGTCCATAGGACACGAAAAGCTGCTGTGCAGGTTGACTCTGTGGTTAAGACGGCATACAGTACATTGGCCTTCATCCATCGTGGGATTGAGCTTAAGAGCCGAGAGGTAATGTTGCAGCTATATAGGACTCTGGTCAGACCCACTTGGAGTACTGCACTCATTTCTGGTCACCTCACTACAGGAAGGATGTGGAAACTATAGAACGGGTGCAGAGGAGATTTACAAGGCTGTTGTCTGCATTGGGGAGCATGTCTTATGAGAATAGGTTGAGTGAACTCACCCTTTTCTCCTTGGAGCGACAGAGGATGAGAGCTGATGGAGGTGTACAAGATGATGAAAGTCATTGATAGTCAGAGGCTTTTCCCCAGGGCTGATATGGCCAACACGAGAGAGCACAGTTCTTAAGGTGATTGGTAGCAGGTACAGAGGAGATGTCAGGGGTAAGTTTTTAACGCAGAGAGTGGTGAGTGCATCAAATGGGCTGCCGGCAACGGTGATGGAGGCTGGTAGGGTAGGGTCTTTTAAGAAACTCTTGGATAGGTACATGGAGCTTAGAAAAATAGAGGGCTCTGGGTAACCCTAGGTAATTTCTAAAATAAGTACATGTTTGGCACAGCATTGTGAGCCAAAGGGCCTGTATTGTGCTGTAAGTTTTCTGTGTTTCTATTCCCCCTGACACTCTCGAATTTCTGACATAATGCTATTGTCTTCCACTGCAAAGACTAATGCAAAGTACCTATTAAGTTCATTGGCCATTTCTTTGACCCCCATTAATACCTCTTCAGCATCATTTCCCAGTGGTCCGATATCCACCCTCACCTCTCTTTTATTCTTTATATATCTAAGAAAACTTTTGGTATCCCCTTTTATATTATTGGCTAGCTTCCCTTCATATCTCATCTTTTCTCTCTTTATGGCTTTTTTAGTTGCCTTCAGTTAGTTTTTAAAAGCTTTCCTATCCATTCAATTCTCACTCATTTTTTGCAATATTATATTCCCTCTCTTTTGCTTTTATGCTGCCGTTGACTTCCCTTGTCAGCCACGGTTGCTGATCCTCCCTTTAGAATACTCCTTCTTCCTTGGGATGTATCTATCCTGCTCCTTCCAAAGTGCTCCCAGAAACTCTTGCCATTGCTGTTCTGACAAAATCCTTGCTGGTGTCCCCTTCCAATCAACTTTGGCCAGGTCCCCCCTCATGCCTGTGTACTTCCCTTTACTGCTCTGATACACCTGACTTTAGATTTAGATTTAGATTTAGATTCAACTTTATTGTCATTGTGCCAAGTACAGATACAAAGCCAATGAAATGCATTTAGCATCTGACCAGAAATGCAAAGAATAGTGTTATTTACAAAATAACTGCGAATAAAAAAAGTGCTACAGCACACAAATATAAAAGTACTGAGACAGTACAATATGGATGCAATACTGCTTAGCGCTGTGATGTGAGGTACAGCAGTGTCACAGCCTCAGAGAAGAAGCTCTTCCTGTGCCTGCTGGTGCAGGAGCAGAGGCTCCTGTAGTGCATACCGGATGGGAGGAGAGTAAAAAGTCCATGGTTAGGGTGAGATGCATCCTTGATAATGTTTTTCGCCCTGCCCAGGCAACGTTTATGGTAGATGTTCTCAATGGTGGGCAATTGGGTGCCGATAATCCGCTGGGCAGTTTTCACCACACACTGGAGTGCTTTGCGGTCCGATACAGGACAATTGCCATACCACACTGAGATGCAGTTGGTGAGTATGCTCTCAATGGTACAGCGGTAAAAGTCTGTCAGTATCCTGGGACAGAGGTGAGCTTTCTTCATGCTCCACAGGAAATAAAGGCGCTGTTGTGCCTTCTTGATCAGGATGGAGGAGTTCAGGGATCAGGAGAGATCCTCTGAAATGTGGACACCAAGGAATTTGAAGCTTGATACACGCTCCACTACATCTCTGTTGATGTAGATGGGGACGTGAGTTTAGCTTTACCCCTCAATCTGCAGGGTGAATTCTATCATATTATGATCACTATCTCCTAAGGACACCCTTACCTTAAGCTCCCTAATCAAATCTGATTCATTGCACAACACCCAATCAAAAATTGCATTTCGACAGTGGATTCAACCACAAGCTGCTCTAAAAAGCCATCTCGTAGGCATTCTACAAATGCCATCTCCTGGGATCCAGCACCAAACTGATTTTCCCAATCTACCTGCATATCGAAATCCCCATGACTATCCTACCATTACTCTTTTTTACATGACTATTATATCTCCTTTGTAATTTGTACCCCACATCCTTGCCACTATTTGGAGGCCTGTATATATCTCCCATCAGTTTCTTTTTACCCTTGCAGTTCCTTAACTCTACCCATAAGAGTTCTACATCTTTTGATCCTATGTCACCTCTTTCTAAGGATTTAATTTCATTTTTTACCAACAAAACCATTCCACCTGCTCTGCCTACCTGTCTGTCCTTTTGATACAATGTATATCCTTGTATTTTAAGCTCCCAACTATGGTATGTTCTCTCAGCCACGACTCAGTGAATCATACCTGCAAATCTCTAACTAGGCTACAAGGTCATGCACCTTATTCCATATACTGTGTGCATTCAAATATAACATCTTCAGTTATGTATTTATCACCCTTCTTGATTTTGATCCAATATTACACTTCAACTCATTCCACTGACTACAATCTCACCCTATCATCTGCCCGTCCTTTCTCACAGTCTCACTGCACACTGCATCTACTTGTACACCGACTGCCCCATCCTCAGCCCTGTCACTCCAGTTCCCATCCCTGTCTAATTAGTTTAAACCCTCCCCAAACTTTGCTGCAAGGACAATGGTCCCCCTCGAGTTCAGATGTAACCTGTTTTTTTTTTGTATCACGTCATATCTTCCTCAGAAGAGATCCCAATGATTGAGAAATCTGAAACATTCCCTCCTGCACCATTTCCTCAGCCTCTCATTCATCTGCCAAATCATCCTGTCCTTACCCTCACTGGCGTGTGGCACAGGCAGCATTCCAAAGATTGAGGTCCTGCTTTTCTGCTTTCTACCTAACTCCCTAAATTTCCTTTTCAGGACCTCTTCCCTTTTCCTACCTATGTTGTTGGTACCAATGTATACCATGACTTCCAGCTTTAAGATGCTATTAATTCGATTCAACACATCCCTGACCCTGAAACCTGGGAGGCAACATATCATCTGAGTGTCACTTTAACTTCCATTCAATCTCCTGTTTGCTTCTTAGCTCAGGAAACCCCAGTTACTGCTGCACTCCCCTTCTACAGAGCCAAACTCAGTGTCAGAGACCTGACTGCTGTGGCTTTCCTTTGATAGGTATCTAAACCTGTTGTCAAGGGGAACATCCACAGAATTACTCTGCATTTCCTGCTTATCCCCTTTTCTCCTCTTGTGGACCTAGTTCTCCACCTAGTTACCTGTTTCCTGTAGTTTGGGTGTAACTACCAACCTCTCAGCCTTCCAAATGATCCAGAATTCATTCATATTCAGCTCCAGCTCCTTCACAAGGTCTGAAAGAAGCTGCAGCTGGATGTATTTATTGCAGGTGTAGTTATCAGGGACACCGGAGGTTTCCCACATCCCACATTCCACTATGCTGCCTGACATCGCCACTACTCTAACTGTGCAATAACAAAGATAAAAATTAAATTAAAATATCCACCCACAGAATTCACCTCTCCATACTGAAGCCTTTATGAGTCAAAGCCTAAGGTTCGCATTCTAATACTGGCCCACTTACACAATAGCCGCTCCACTAAAACTTAGCTTCTTTTCATTGGCCCTTGCCAAATACCTAATTATGCACAGTCCATTGTCTCAAAGATTCAAAGATTTAAAGATCAAACACTCAATGCACGAATAAAGAACAAATTGTGCAAACGGCCCAGTCTGCTTTGAGTGCCCCGTTCAGAAATACATGCAACATGAACCTCAAAGTCCCAAAATGAGTCCACAACCTTGCCAATCAATCCTTGCAACATGGATCCCAAGACTCCTGCACTTGCTCTGACAGCAGCTAGCAAATGGAAGAAGACTGGTCAAGCACAGGCAGACGGCACCAACACCCACCCATCCTCCACTCTTGTCCTCGTCAGCTTCAACCTTGCTCGACACCTCAGTCAGTAAGGAGCAAAGTAGTCGATCATGGGCTTGCGCCCCCTCTCCAGGCTTCCAGGTCTGCAGGCCACACATTCATCTCCAAACCTCTCTGAACTCTCTCAAGGCAGCAAAGCGCCAGATCACTCAATCGGCCCAAAAACACACCATCAAAATGTAAATCGCAGGTTCCACAGCTTAGTAGTTGAAAGCAGTAGAAGAAGAAGTAAAAGAAACACTTAGATGAACTGTCTATAAGACATTGCCATTGGTCATGGGAATTGTGGCACACAAAATTTCCTGACTCCCCTTCTCACTTCTTTTGACCTCTCTCTCCCGCTACACAATTCAATGGTGTGTTAATCAGTCTGTCTCCTTTTTCTTCCATTGCTTGACAAAGACTAGGTATCCAAACATTTAAGTGGTTCTGGGTAAGGAATTGGTGCATGAAGAAGGGAATGGGGTGGGTGGGGATAGATGAACCTGTATATTTGAAGAAACCATTGGTTGAAGGGGAAGTAGGATGTGGGTTTTCACACCTCTCACTGGCCATGGTCCTGGCAGTGAGAGTCACAATAATATCCCACATCTTAAGACCATAACACCAGAGAACATAGGAACAGAATTTGGCCATTCAGTCCATCGAGACTGTTCTGCCAGTCCACCATAATTACATAAATGTCCTCCTCAGCTCCATTTCCATGCCCTCTCCCCACAGCCTTTGACGCCCTTCCTAATCAAGAACCTATCAATCTCCACTATAATTATACCCTGTGCCTTGGCCTCTACAGCTGTCTGTAGCAATGAATTCCACAGATTCAACATCGCCTGGATAAAGAAATTCCTCCTCATCTCTGCTCTAAAGGGACATCCATCTATTTAGAGGCTGTGGCCTCTGGTCCTAGACTCCCACACTCCATAGGAAACCACCTCTTCACATGCACTCTATTTCAACGTTCAAGATAGGATGTCAAATGCAGATACACTCACCTCCTACTGCACCTCTTCTCCAGTTGGTTGCAGTTGTGTCAATTTGGGCACCTGCGCCTAAAAAAAAGCAAGGGAAGTGAATTAGTGATTGTTGTGAAATGTATATCGGTGATGTGGTTGTCATGGTTAAACAGAGAGCAATGTGCACATTCTTTGAAACGTGTGGATGTGAGATTTGCAGCTATGCTAAAATGTGTGAGAATGTTACTGCACCATATGAATAGGTGCAAGTTTTGATTAAAAGAGAGTAGATATTGCCTTTGTTAAAAGAGCTACATATTTTATTCTAATAAAAGAGTAGGTGAATGGTGAATTGTACTACATCTGAGATTAAATATGTGGTTGGCAGCTATGGCAACCAGTCTTTGAACCAGTCATTAATCCAGCTGGAGGATCTTGATACGAAATATTGACTATTTCCCTCCACAGATACTGCTTGGCCCACTGAGTTTCTTTATCAGCTCCAGTTTACTCCAGATTCCAGCATCTGCTGTCTCTTCTATCTGAGATGTTACCCTCAGGTCTGTCAGTTGTGTAAGTCTAAGGAAGACAATCTCTGGCCCAGCCAAATGGGTGAGATTGAGATGTGAGAGCACCCAAGACCACCCGTTTGTGTGGATGCTGTGTGATTTGTTACCCTAATACAAATCAGTACCACGAAATAACGGACAGTACACCACCTACAATTAAACGATTTAGCTTTATAATCCTTAATTTGACTGCAGGGTTAGTGAGGAAAAAGCAAAAAGTAAAGGGTCCATTTTAATGAAACAGTCTAATGTGCACAAGTTGGAGCTCACGGTTTCCCCTTCGCCGATCCTCCTTCAAACTCCTCCATTTCGAGCATGCCCAGTAACTCATGTATGAGTCTACTCTCGAAATCCCGTCCCTTATCACTATGCATCCGCCTGGGGAGGCCATAATAAATGAAATATTTCTCCCATAACGCTTTGGCCACTGTGGATGCCCTCTGATCCTTGGTAGGGAAAGCCTGCGCATATCTAGTGTAGTGATCCATGATGACTAAGACATTCGCCGTGTTGCTGGTATCTGCCTCTGTTGACAGGAAATCCATACACACCAGGTCCGGGAGCCCCGCACTCTGCAAGTGGGATAACAGAGCGGCCCTCGTAGGCAACATCTTTCTCCATATGCATCAAATGCACGACTTGCAGTATTTTTTGACCTCCGTCTTCATTCAGAGCCAGTAGTACTGTCACGTGACCAGCAACAATGAATATATAATTGAGTCAGGTTTTATAAACAAACAAACATTTATTAAACTCTGCTCAGCAATAGCGAAAACTATTCAAACGACTAACTTAACCGGAAGTTAACAGCTATACGGCAAATCTGGAACAGTTCTTAAAGTGGAAAATTCGAACACAGTCTTAAAATGGTAAATTCAAAAGTCCAAATGATTTACACAGTCAATCAGGAGAGACGTCTCTGGAAACGGATGTCTTCGAGATGTGCCGTTACTGCTGATTCTGTCCAATGGATTCACGGCGAAGGAAATAAAATGGTTTAAAGGAACTGACCTTTTCCTGGCGAATGAACACTGCAAGAACCTTCCTGATATTACAGGACTCAATTCTGGTAACTGGTTGGTCTTCAGAGCAGTCAGGTCACTATTTCTGAACGAAGATTCAATAAGGTCGATCCTTTGTGAAACCGCCAAAATATACCAACTTTACTCGATCTTTCCAGCTCCCGTACCTTAGTAAGATGGTCACTCTCCAAAATTAAACTTACAAAAGAAAGTAAAACTCCACTTTAAAACGAACTGCGTCATGAGGCGAATACGCAGCATAACAGAGTAACTGACGAATTAAACAACAAACTAAACTGCATAACAACAGGGGTTTTCTGTTATATACCTGTTGAGAACATGTTATCACGTGACCTCACACTGGCGGGAAAATTACATCACCCCACTATCACAAGACCATTACATCATGCTCACAAGATACTCAATTACATCATGGTCATACGACAGTCACAAGATACCCACGACGTATGTAACAGTACCAATCTCTGAGCAATCCACAGGTCTTTTCAAACCTCAAATGTCCAGAATCATCATGAAGTGACTTCAACACAATCCTCCAATACTTCTCAGGCAGAACCAAATGGGAATATGTGAGGCTGGTCCGGAGGTGACGTGACCCGGTATAGGATTTCGTTCCGCAACTCCAATATGGGCCATTCTCTCAGTAATGGAGGCACCACAGTCTGTTTCATCTTCTCTGCTTGGGCCGTATCTCCCTCTTCGACCACTGACCAAATGGTACTGATGCCCGGGTCATCTCGCTGAGCAGCTGCCACTTCCCCAGGACTCAATTCTGGTAACTGGCTGGTCTTTAGAGCAGTCAGGTTACAGTAAACTTGTGGAATGGCGTCATCAGAAGCTCCCAATTGATCTACCACTTGATCCTGTCCTTGCCTTCCCTCTGCCTTCACGGTGATGGAAAACTGACACATGGCCTTCACCCCCGGCAGGAATGATCTCCCACTCCTCATCCGTGTCCTGTCGCTCATGCACCCATCGGGACAAAGCATCAGCATCAATGTTCCTGCTTCTCAGCTGGTACTTCGGGACTGAAATCATAGACAGACAACGCTGCCAACCACCGATGTCCTGTGGCATCCAATTTCGTCGAGGTCAGGATACAAGTTAGGGGATTGTTGTCCATCCACACCTCAAATTTGGCACCATAGGGGTAGTCACTCAACTGATCCATCACAGCCCATTCCAATGGCAGAAACTCCAACCTGTGCATGGGATAGTTTTTCTCAGAGGGCAACAGACTCCGGCTTACAAATGCAACAGGTCTCAACCCGGTGCCCTGATCCTGATACAGAGCACCCCCTTAGCCCTCTCTGCTGGCATCCGTATGCAGTACATACAGCAATCGGGGGTCTGCAAAAGCCAGCACAGGCACTTGTGTCAGCATCTCCTTCAGCAACTGAAAGGCCTCTTCACATTTCACATCCCTGTTTGTTCCAAAAGGCTCTAAAGGGCTAAGATACTCTTTACCCTCCTCTCCTTTTGTCCTACTCCCTTTCTTCCCCGAGGGAGGGTAACCACACTGAGGCTGACTTAAAGGGTGACTCACTTCCGCGTAGCCCTTCACGAACCTCTGACAGTCACCACAAAACCCAAGGAACAAGTCTGGGGCCATGGCCATGTGGTCACGATCTCTATCTTAGACGGATTACTAGCTACTCCATCCCATGAGACTATGTGCCCAACATAGCTGACAGGCGCCTTGCAGAACTGGCACTTGTCCAGGGAAAGTTTTAACCCTTCAGCTTTCAGGTGACCCAGCATCTTCAGTAGCCTCACTTCATGCCCAAACTCTATGAGGTCATCCAGATGCACCAATACCTCAAGCAAGTTCATATCCCCCACCATTTTCTCCATGACATGCTGGAAGGTCACAGGGGCTCCCAATATGCTCTGGGGCATCCTTTTGAACTCAAAGAATCCCAGTGGACATATAAATGTCCATCTTCTCTTTGTCAGCCTCACTCATGGGGATCTGGTAATATCCACACCTCAAGTCCAGCACACTGAACCACTTCACACCACTCAGACAGGCCAGCGTGTCTTCGATCCTTGGGACTGTATACTGGTCGGGGCGGTACGCCTGTTCAGAGCCCTATAGTCCACACACATCCATACCTTCCCATTCTTCTTTCAGGCCACTACTGTTGGGAACGCATAGGGGCTTCAAGACTCGGTGATGATTTCAGCTTCCTTCAGCTTACACAAATGCTGCCAAACGTCCTCCACCTCTGTAGGGGCCAGTCACCGCGGCCTTTCTCTGAACGGGGTATCCTCAGTCACCTGGATAGTGTGACAAGTGCTCTTGGAACAACCCACAACAAATTTGTCAATGGAAAAGACACCTTCCATCTTCAACATCTTCTCTACCAGCCTCCTCTTCCAACCTGCAGGAACTGGGGAGTCCCCGAAGTTGAATGACTCAGCGGTGAACTTTCCCCCCTTTTCCAACAGTTTCTCCCAGCCTGTCTCACAGGGACACTAGATATTATTGGCACCAGGAACAGATGTTCCAGGGACAACTCCCACTTGAAGGTGACCTCCCGCTTCATAGTGTTCCTGACAATCACTGCCATCCTGTTCGCCTGTACAACCGAGGGCTTCTGAAATTTGGGCCTCACCAGTACTCCAGCAGGCCTGCCCGACTCCTCTTCATGCTCTTCCAGAGCACCCACCAAGAGGGCCTTGGCCTCAGGTATTCTGGGAAATCTGGGATTTCCCATTACTCTCGCTATTTCCTTGGGCCATAACATGACTGGCTTTGACTGGGTGAACCACACAGTCCCTCGTCTAAACTCGTTATCCAGCCCAATGCAGCCACGTGCTTCCTAAAAAACAGCTCAAAACACCAAGTGAATGGATAACGTTCTCAGAAAGCTTTCTCCTTGCAGGCTCCCATTAGTCTCCTCACAACAGGAGTGTTGGTCCCCACAAGAATTGAAACGCCGCCCTTCTCAATGGGGTCTGGACAAACCAGTGCTAATGTATCATGGACCTCTGCCACTCCCACATCGACCTCTGAAAACTTCAGCTTTATTGACAAATAACCATCATACAGATCATACCAGATCTCTAGTGCTCTGAGTGGCGTCAATGCATCAAATACTGGTTATAAAACAAATGGTACAGCAAAATGACCTGCGACCCTGTGTCAAGTATGGCTGTAGCATAAGTACCCTCTATCTGTAGCAATACACTGGAGCTTGGCCCCACTAAACCTTCAGGAATATGTTTTTTTGCTTTAGGGTGTTCCTTGATATATTGGTGGGAATGTGTTCCCCCCAATATGCCAGGCTGTCTCCTCACTGGGTTGCTTTTTAGTTTTCCCAGCGTCTCTCTCTGTTTAGGTACCCGGGGGCTCACTCTCTAAAGGGTTTCCCTTTGTTCACACTCTCGTCTGAAGTTCCTCTCTTCACCGCAGGTATAACAGTCAATACCAGCCGCTCCCCTTCTCACGGAACCCTGGATGCTAGCAGCCCTCTGCATAGACTGTCCCCTTAGGGGATCCACCTCCTTATCAGCTCCAGCATATGGGGGGGGGGGTAACACCCACTGCTAACAACCGGGACATCTCAGTTATTAACTCTGCCATGATCTCCTCTACCACTTCCCCAGGAGCAGGCTATCCGTCATCATTTCAACGCAGAGAACCACTTCTAAGGACCGTACCCTGCTGATGGAGGCCTCTTGCGCCTCCGATGCATTCTCCTCCTCTCGTACTCCAGCTCAACAAACAAGGGAGGGGAGCACTTCTTACGACAGTCGAGGACCCCAAGCGATCAGGTTCTGGGACTGGGCGCTTTTCGCTATTTGGTCCATTCTTAATTAATCCACCCCTCTACGCCGCAAGCAATTTAGATTTTTTTTTAGATTTAGATTTAGATTATGAGGACACACAGTCCTCTGTTATTGTCATTTAGTAATGCATGCATTAGGAAATGATACAATCTTTTTCCAGAATGATATCACAGAGAAGCATGACAAACCAAGACTGAAAAACTGACAAAAACCACATAATTATAACATATAGTTACAACAGTGCAAAGCAATACTGTAATTTGATAAGAACAGACCATGGGCACGGTAAAATCACAGAGTCTCTCGAAAATCCCATCATCTCACGCAGACGGTGAACCTCCAGCACCACAAACTTGACGATGCACATCCTGGAAGCATCCGACCACAGTCCGACTCCGAGTCCGTCCAAAAACTCCAACCCTCCGACCAGCTCCCCGACACCGATGCACCAAGCACCATCTCTACCAAACGTTTCGACCCCAGACCTGGCAACAGGGGCTACACAAGGCCAAGGATTTGGGGCCTTCCCTCCGGAGATTCTCGATCGTGCAGTAGCAGCGGCAGCGAGACAAGCATTTCAGAAGTTACTCCAGATGTTCCTCCGTGCTTCTTCACATCTGCCTCTATCAAATCAGGATTGTGCACGGCGCCCTACTTCACAGATATAATATCAATTCGGAATGGCCGCGCATGCTGCGTCGTGCCACCATCTTCTCCTCCCTCCTTTTAGCTGCTTCTTCAGCCGAAAAATATAAACAGAAAGCTTCACCCCTCCTCCTCACACATGTTCTGAAACCCCGTCATGAGTTCCATTGGGGTCCTATCGCATTAAGCACCTTTTCTAGTGCTTGCCTGTAGGCTGCAGAAGTGGCAAGGGGGTTCTGTGTCTTTACGGCTCTCACTACGTCAGCAACCCACCCACTCAAACTTTCAACCAATTGATGTCATTTTACATCATTAGAGCACTGCCACTCATCTAAGAACCGAGAGGTCTGCTCCACCCAAGTCTCATATTTCTCTTCCCCTTTAGGGGTGGGTTTCGATCCTGAGAACAGGTGGAGCATACTGTGGCTGGACTTTGAATCTGGGCATTTTTCCATTTATTCACCAGGGAGGTAAGGGCCGCTACCAACACATTCCTTGCTGGGGAGCTAATTGGACATTCCAAATCAGATCACTCCTTCCCCTTGCTCCGCAGAAACAAGAGAACCCTGTCTTTGAAGTCTCTAACCCCAGCTACAAGAGATTCAATTTGTGATTTGGCCCACTCCCTTACACTCTCCTCCTCCTGAAAAGTATGGATAGTCCACGGACCCTCCCTCCTCTCCTGGGGCCCCAGTGATACCAGGAAGTTCCACTGCTGTTATGTCAGCTCTTGTCTGAACTAAACAAAGTCTGTGCCCGCCATTTGATCAAACCTCCGCTCCACAATCATAACTTTCTCTACAGCTTTAATAGTACTTAGAAGTCAAATTAAGAATTCACCAGGAGTACGAATATCTACCCCACTCAACACACACGCATTTGTTACCAGTAACCTCGTGGATTCACACCACTGCTCAACCCCAGCAGCATCCATACCCACATATCTTAATCACTTTACCGGCCAATAGTTTAGCACAGACTTAAACACACAACCCACTGGTTCAATGCTCAGGGCAATCACACAGCAGCTAACAAAACCAATCCCGGATGAGCCCCCACAATTGTAACCCTCCAGTTCTGTCGGCTGTGTAAGTCTAGTGAAGACAATCTCTGGCCCTGCCAAACAGGTGAGATTGAGAACAGGTGAATCCACCCCCAAACCCCCTTGTTTGTGTGGATGCTGTGTGATTTGTTACCCTGTTACAAATCAGTACCACAAAATAACAGGCAGTACACAGCATACAATTAAACGATTTAGCTTTATAATTCTTAATTTGACTACAGGGTGAATGAAGAAAAAGCAAATAAAAGGGCCCATTTTAATGAAACGGTCTAATGTGCACAGGTTGGAGCTCATAGTTTCCCCTTCACTGATCCTCCTTCGATTTCCCTGGCCTTCGTTTGATCATGGCTCCACTCCTCCCTCCGGCGTCTTCTCTCTTCATCTCCTACTGAACAAAAGATCCAGATCACCCTGGCACGAAAACACCCTCCCGTCAGTGGACAGCTCACATTCCAAAGCACCTGTTATCTCTAACCATAACCGAAACACTGCTCCTACAGAAAGACCATGACATTAGCAGTGAAATCTTTCCCAGGGTGTTACAGAGACATTGATTTCTTTTTTTTTATTGCTTTTCATTATATTTGTGTGGCTTCTTGCTTTGCAATGCTGTCTGATCCCATTGCCTTCCAAGATTGCTTCAGTGGATTGGCAGTGCACTTCCTTCACCAGGGTCTCTAGTGGAGCATCTGAAAGCTCTTGCTCCTGGGTATTTCGTCATTTATTCAGCTTCTGATTTAGAACACCCGTCAGCTCCCATACCATCCACAAAATACCCATGCTTTGAGAACTGCTTTAAATTTAGGTCGTCTGATTGGCCCCCTACAGTCAGTGAACAGCATGGATAGTGCTGGTAGAACATCATAATTAAAATTAACAGTATGAAATTGCCCTTCTTCCTTTATTCCTTTTAACAGGTGTGGTTTATTAACGTGTCACAATCTCTTGGCACCCATTGAAGGTCTATTAAATTTTGTTGCATTCATCGTTTATCTTCACCTTTCTTTCTCAGAAGTTCTGACCAGATACAGCTAACTGATGCCAGAAACAGACAGGAGACTGGCATACATAAATCTAGAAATTCAGAAAGCTTTGTGTCACAGATTCTACATCCCTGTACCTTTGTTTTATGCTTGACATGAGCAAGCAGAATTAAAATTAAATAAATTTGGTGCAGGTGGGAAGAGATTGTATGGACATAATGACTTGAAGGATCTATTTCTGTGCAGTGTAACTCTATGACTCCGTAGCAGAAAAAGTAAATAACTGCAAAATAAAATCTTCTCATGATGATTCATCGTTCATATTTATTATTGCAGTCATGATTCTTCATGGAACTACAAACAATCTGCTGGAGGAACTCAACAAGATGAGCAGCTCTGTGGGGGGAAAGTAATCGTTGACATTCAGGTCAAACCCTTGCATCAGTACCAAGAGTGAGGTGGAGTGAAGGGATGAGGGAGAGCGGTGAGATAGAGAAGGGATGAAGATGACAGACAAATAGGGAAAGGTAGGGGGTAGATTTGGGACACAAAGACAGATAGATGATAGATTGAGGTACACAAAAAATGGGGCAGATTGAGCTAGTTTAGGGGAAGGGAGGGTAAATATAGCTAACATTAAATTTAGGTTGTTCGATTGCCCCCCCCCCCACTACAGTCAGTGAATAAATGGTTAGTGCTGGTTGCACATCATAATTAAAATTAACAGTATGCTTTAGTGCTCTTTTGTATCCTCACACTGACCTGTCCATTCTCAGCTGCTCCATTGTCAGGGTGAGACACAACTCATAAATTGGAGGAACAACACCTCATAGTATGCCTTGACAGTTTACAATTCAAAGGCATAAGCACTGAACTTTACCAGTTTCAGGACACCTTCACCTCAGGAGGGCATTTTATTCCTGGCCCTGCCTCCCCCCCCCCAAATTTTTCCCACCATCTCTCTCTTAATCCTCCTCCAGTCCGCTCAATTTGTCCCCCTTCCCATATAAACCAAACCTCAACCCCCACCAACCTCCTAGTTCCATCATTCCATTATCTCCTTCCTTATTTACCACACTTCAACACTGCTAGCTTTGCGTTCCTACTTATCACCCTTCTCCACCTTCACCCTTCCCTCACCTTGGTCCACCTGCCTCTCTGTTTTTACGTCTGCCTCATCTATCATCCATCTGCCTCTGTTCTCTTAACTCCACCCTTCCCCCTGTCCTAGCTGGCTCAGTCTGTCAGTCATCCTCCATCTCGCCTCAGTCCAACGATCACTTGTGACCCCTGTTGCAACATTTCCCCTCTGTTCTTTCTTTAGACTATCTCCACTCATCATTCTTGACCCCATTGCAGGGTTTCAACCTGAAACATCAACAATTCCACTTCTCCTCACAGATACAGCCAGACTAGCCAAGTTCCTCCAGCAGATTGTTTGTTGCTTCACAGCCTGGCATCTCCAGCCTCTTATGTTTCCTGGCTTCCTATGGCCTTTGATTTGGACACCAACTTATGATTTATAATTTGTAATCCATTTTATTCACATCAGCTTTGTTAAGATTAATATTAAGTATTTTGCTATGATGAAATGTTTACATTTTGAGCTGAATTAATGTTAGGACACACAAATACATTCCATCTTGAGAGGACGTTTACATCAGGCACATTCAAAGGGCAGGCATAAACTTTACAAACTGGCAGCCTTTGGCAGTAATCACATAAAATCTCATGCTGTGAACATTCACACTGGGAGATACAGGCAGCATCTGTGCATGTGCTGCAGTCACAGTGTGTGTGCATTAAAGAAGGAAGCATGGAAAAGGTTTCTCAATAAGAAGTGTTGTAAGCCAGCCCAGATTCTCTGAAGCTATACTTGAAGCCCATGATTCATGAGACCAATTCAAATTTAGCATCAGGATTCAGTACATGAAAAGATATTATTTAATAGGAAGTACTCTACACAACTGCGTTTATATTTAACAGCATGTGGACTCTTTAAGCATCATACTTTATAAAATAAATGGGATTTTTTATTTTAACTATCTCCATGTCTGCAGCTGCCTTTCTTCTACATCAAAAACCATTCATGATCAAAAGGGAAAATACAGACAAAAAACAGCGTTCATCTTATCTGAGTTCTATCCAATCAGAAAAATCCAAGAACTCACCCCACCACAGCATCCAACAAGCTCTTAAAATGATTACATTTTTTTCCTTTGACACTGCACAGAGGTCTGTTTTGCATACTGATCAGATTAGAGGGAAGGGAAGCTGAAAGAAAAGAACTTTCATCGTCTGACTACGTGCACACAAACCTGCTCTATGCAGCTCACATGACAGAAAGCAGAGAAAAGATTCCTGACTTCCCTGATACTGGGTAGATAGAAACTAAAATTCATTGAACAGGGAACGAGTGAGCTTTCAAAGAGACAGAGGGAGATTCAAAGAAAGGTTAAAGCAGCTGATTCTAGGATGCCTGGAAGAAAAAAACATTTGGGGGGAGAAATCTCAGGAAGCTTCATCAATTATTATATTGTTTAAATAAGGGCAATACTGAGTGTTATTTTAAAATAAATGTGGATAGTTACACAAATAATAATAATTACATAATAGTTATATAAACTAGTTAACTATGAATGAATAACTATAAAAATAATGAATGTCAGAAACATCTACAATACATAAAGATGAAAATCACTTCTTCTTTATATTTTTCATTCTGGATTGCATCAGTGCTCGTATTTTGACATGTTGAAATTACCTGAAAACTGCGGATGTTAGGAATCTGAAATGAAAACAAAAAATGCTCGTAACACTCAATAGATCAAGCAACATTTGCAGAAGGAGAAACAGTTAATGTTTCAGGTCCAGGGAATGAAAAAACATAAATTAGTTTTCAGTAGTAGAAAAGGTAGAAAAGAGATGAGTAAAACAAAGGGAATATCTCTGGTAGTGTGAGACCAAATTACCTAATCTGGCAGTTAAGTATCAGAATAAGCTTCTTTGTGTAATGTGTTACTATTAGTAAGGCTGTGGGACATGCCCAGCAGGGCAGACTATACGTATATGTAGAAAAAGAAAAATGGAGCCAAAATGATAATAGATTGAAACAAAGAGTTAATTACATATGGTTTGTGAATTTGATATTGTGTCTCGAAGGCTGCAATGCACCCAGACAGAAGATGAGCTCAGTGTCATTCGCATGGAGAGCACACAGAGTGCAAAGTGATCATCCAATCTGCATTTGGTTTCTCTTTGTGACCTTATTAGGCCACATTGTGGGTTCCAAAGGCTCTACAGAAGATAATGCCGGTTGGAGAAGTCCTTCGAAGTGATCAAATTCACATTCAATTAAGTCACTTACTCATTTGGTCTCAATGATATTCCCATTGTTCTATCGATCGTTCTCTCATCCACTCACAACTAAAGACAATTGTGATTTTATCTCTGTTCTGCTGGAGAGTTTTGGACCAATAATATTAACCATTTCTCTTGTATGATTTGCTGAGTGATCCAGGCATGTTCTGTTTGTTTTGTTGGAATTATTTACTCATTATCTTGAAGAGAGCACTGTTACACAAGGGACTGTGGCAATTCAAGGAAAAGAGTTCCGTTGTTAATTATTCTGTATGCTAAATACAGCCTTTGCAGCAATAAATATTTTGAGAGGACACATCACAAAAACAGTTGCAGGACACAGGGAAATGCATGCTAAAATGGCACTGCACAGATGACCCCTATAACTTCCTCTGGAGCTGCAGGGAAGAAGTTTTCTTGCTTGTGGATAACAAAACAAAACCATGCCAATGTTATCCCTCACCTCAGAAGTTCTTTTCTTTCACCTAAAGTCATGGTTCTCAATGTGAACTCCTGGTGCATGCTGAAGGGGTGAATCAAGCCAATGATTTAAACTGCAATACAGTCAAAAATCATGGATGCACCAATAGAGAAACAGGGCAAGAGACAGAGCAGTTAAGTCCGCTCCCAAAGAGAAAAAAATGCAACAACAGCTATTGTTTTCCAAGGGGAACTCACCCAACAGTGGCCCAGATAAATAAGGACTTTCCCTTTAGCTGACTCACAAGAAGTCCTTTAATGGACCATGTAGGCCTGCATTTCCAGTCAAGACCCACACTGGCTCCTGATTCTGCATATATGTTTCAGCGTTGCAGCAGTGATGTCAGTTCTGCTTTGCATATTGACTGATTTCGCTGCTGCGAGTGCAGTGGCCTCTGTGATAAGACCAATTATGCAGAGTGAAGACAAAAGCTCCATTTCATATTATGCCGTAAACGTACTTGGAAGTGCCAACTGTGTTTAGCAAATGATTTTGACACGTTAATCAATTATTCAGCATATAAAAAGAAAAAGTAACACAATTGAAATCTAAGCCAATATATTGCTTCTCAATCATTTGTCAAGCAGGAGCAGAGCTTCAGGATTTTTTGAAGTGTTTAAAGCATAGTTGTTAATAAGATAGGAACACTGTAATGGCAACACATTGGTTGCTCTGTTCTGTCCTGGTTTTGTAATTTAATTTTAAACGGTCTCTGTTGGATTCACTGTGTATTTTAAGGATTCAATGGCTACATTTTTCAATTCACTTTTAAAGAAATAATAGAAATCGACTCTCGCACTGCATTGAACATCAGAATTACTACTGCACAGAGAGACAGTTTGTTGGTTCTCAGATGAAATAATGCTCATTCAAGTAGCCGCTCTGTAGTTAGCAGAAGCCATCAACTTTGAAGAGACTATCTTGTATATCACCTCATGGTCCTTGTCAATTGTAATTATTTGCCTGTGCACTTTATCATCGTAAACTCACATGATCGATGAGAATTTTAAACAATACATAAAAACACTTTTCTTAAAATAAACAATTTCTTCTAGATTTTATGATGTATGGAAACCATTTCCTCTTATTTAATCATAAGCCTCCAAAGACTAAATTTTCCTTTTACCTAGGGATAACTGGTTAAAATATTTTATCGCAAATCTTTCAGACAGGGCTTGGAGGAACAAGTTAATCATAAACATAGAAACATAGAAACATAGAAAATAGGTGCAGGAGTAGGCCATTCGGCCCTTCGAGCCTGCACCGCCATTTATTATGATCATGGCTGATCATCCAACTCAGAACCCAGCCTTCCCTCCATACCCCCTGACCCCTGTAGCCACAAGGGCCATATCTAACTTCCTTTTAAACATAGCTAATGAACTGGCCTCAACAGTTTGCTGTGGCAGAGAATTCCACAGATTCACCACTCTCTGTGTGAAGAAGTTTTTCCTAACCTCGGTCCTAAAAGGCTTCCCCTCTATCCTCAAACTGTGACCCCTCGTTCTAGACCTCCCCAACATCGGGAACAATCTTCCCGCATCTAGCCTGTCCAATCCCTTTAGGATCTTATACGTTTCAATCAGATCCCCCCTCAATCTTCTAAATTCCAACGAGTACAAGCCCAGTTCATCCAGTCTTTCTTCATATGAAAGACCTGCCATCCCAGGAATCAATCTGGTGAACCTTCTTTGTACTCCCTCTATGGCAAAGATGTCTTTCCTCAGATTAGGGGACCAAAACTGCACACAATACTCCAGGTGTGGTCTCACCAAGGCCTTGTACAACTGCAGTAGTACCTCCCTGCTCCTATACTCGAATCCTCTCGCTATAAATGCCAGCATACCGTTCGCCTTTTTCACCGCCTGCTGTACCTGCATGCCCACTTTCAATGACTGGTGTATAATGACACCCAGGTCTCGTTGCACCTCCCCTTTTCCTAATCGGCCACCATTCAGATAATAATCTGTTTTCCTATTTTTGCCACCAAAGTGGATAACTTCACATTTATCCACATTAAATTGCATCTGCCATGAGTTTGCCCACTCACCCAACCTATCCAAGTCACCCTGCATCCTCTTAGCATCCTCCTCACTGCTAACACTGCCACCCAGCTTTGTGTCATCCGCAAACTTGGAGATGCTGCATTTAATTCCCTCATCCAAGTCATTAATATATATTGTAAACAACTGGGGTCCCAGCACTGAGCCTTGCGGTACCCCACTAGTCACCGCCTGCCATTCTGAAAAGGTCCCGTTTATTCCCACTCTTTGCTTCCTGTCTGCTAACCAATTCTCCACCCACACCAATACCTTACCCCCAATACCGTGTGCTTTAAGTTTGCACACTAATCTCCTATGTGGGACCTTGTCAAAAGCCTTTTGAAAATCCAAATATACCACATCCACTGGTTCTCCCCTATCCACTCTACTAAAAATCACATTGCAGGGATATCTGCAACCTAGAAGGTTTTACAGAACAAAATACATTTTTTACTTTTCAGAAACGCCCTCTTACCCATCTTTTGTCCTGCACATTGACTTGAATGTAAATTTGTTATTGATTAGAGTGATATTTGCGATTATTGTACATAGAACATAGAGCAGAATAGCACACTATTGGCCCTTGGCCGACCAATATGAGCCTATTCCACAATCAATCCAACCTTTCCCTCCACACAGCCCAGAACCCTCCATTTCTCTTACATCCATGTGCTTATCTAAGACTCTCTTAAATGCCTTTTTGTATCAGCCTCCACCACCACCAGTGAGCTCCAAGCACCTACAACTCGGCGTTAAAAAAAACCTACAACTGAAATCTGCCCTAAACATTCCAACACTCACCTTAAATGGAGTCTTCTAGTTTTGGCCATTGCTGCCTTGAGGAAAAGATGCTGGTTGACCACCCTATCTACGCTTCTCATAATCATATACATCCTTGTTATCACCTTTCATATTGCTTTCCTCCAAAGAGAAAAGCCATAGCTCATTCCACCTTTCCTCATAAGACATGTTCTCTAATCCAGGAAACATCCTTTTCACCCTCTCAAAAGCTTTCACATTCATCCTGTAACGAGGTGACCAAAACTAATCGCACATTCCAAGTATGGTCAGCACCACCAACCTTCATGTTATCTGTAAACACACTGACTTACCCTTCCTCTTACTCATCCAAGTTATTTGTAGAAATCACACAAAGAGCAAGGGTCTCCGAATGTCACTAGTTACTGATCTCTAGACAGAATGCACTCCACCTATTCCCATTCTCTACCATCTATGGGCAAGCCATATCTGATTCCAACCTGATGGCATGAACATTGATTTCTCAAACTTCCAGTAATGCCCCCCCACTCACGCTCCTTCACCATTCCCCATTCCCATTTCCCTCTCTCACCTTATCTCCTTACATGCCCATCACCCTCCCTCTGGAGCTCCTCCCCCTTTTCTTTCTTCCATGGTCTTCTGCCCTCTCCTATCAGATTCTCTCTTCTCCAGTCCTGTATCTCTTTCACCAGCTCTTTACTTCACCTCCCTCTCCCCTATCAGCTTCTGTTTGTTCCTCCCCTCCCCCACCTTCTTACCCTGACTCCTCATTTTTTTTTCCAGTTCCAGTGAAGGGTCTCGGCCCAGAATGTTGACTGTACTCTTTTCCATAGATGCTGCCTGGCCTTCTGAGTTCCTCCAGCATTGTGCTGCTTGCATTTCCAACATCTGCAGGTTTCCCAGGGAAACTTGACTGCATGGAATCATGATGTTTATAACTTTCTGAATGATCCTAACATGGGAAACTCTGTCAAACACCTTACTAAAATCGATATACACCACATCCACTGCTCCACTTTCATCAACACACGCAAAATGCTGGTGGAACGCAGCAGGCCAGGCAGCATCTATAGGAAGAGGTACAGTCAACATTTTGGGCTGAGACCCTTCATTGCGACTGGAGAAGAAAAAAGATGAGGTCCTGACGAAGGGTCTCGGCCCAAAATGTCGATTGTACCTCTTCCTATAGATGCTGCCTGGCCTGCTGCATTCCACCAGCAATTTGTGTGTGTTGCTTGAATTTCCAGCATCTGCAGATTTCCTCGTGTTTCCACTTTCATCAATTTGTTTTCTCACCTTGTCAACAAGCTTGTGAGACACAACCTGCGCCTCACAAAGCCATGCTGACTGTACCTAATAAAACTATGCTTCTTTAAATGGTCATAGGTCCAATCCCTAAGAATCCTCTCCTTTAATTTTCCCTCCACTGACATAAGTCTCACTAGTCTATAAATCCCAGGATTATCCTTATTAGAAACATAGAAACATAGAAAACCGACAGCACAATACAGGCTCTTCAGCCCACAATACTGTGCTGAACATGTACTTACTTTAGAAATTACTTCAGGAAATTCTTACTTTCCAATGGAACAAGTTTTGCCATCCTTCAATCCTCTGGTAACACTCCTGTAGCTAGAAAGGACACAAAGGTCATTGTCAATATCCTAGCATTCTAATCTTTCACTTCCTGTAATAATCTGGGTACATCCTTTCCTGGGAATTATCTATATTAATGTTTTGCAAAAGCTCCCTCACTACCTCTTTCTTAACCTCAACATGCCCCAACACAGTATCCTGTTCCACACTGACCTCACATTTCTCAAAGTCCCTCTGCCTGGTGAACACTTATTATGTTCTGTAACTCCAAAACATTAAACTAATCAAAATAAAAACAAGGGAGGACCAGGGAACTCGAGTACTTTGTTTTACTTTAAATAAGGTGCACACGTACCCTGTGGTAGTATGCCATTTATGTACCTTTAAAGATAACCTGCAATGCATTATGTAAACAACAAAGATTGTAATCAAATAAAATATTTACAATATTACACAAATACTACTGAAATATTAAATACACAACACTCTTCCCCTGCTTAGCTATAAACTCTAACTCAATATAGAAATGCATCTCAACTTAAATAACTATATCTGAGGTCTTCATCAGTCAGATATTGTGTCCTAGCTGTCCAGATACACAAGAATGGGCAGTACAATATGGAGAGCAAGTTTCCCTTCTCCCAGTCAGCATTGAACTCAATGTAGGACTGCCTTAGGGACTATAATTTACTATGCTGTGGATGTCCATTTAGTAGTTGTACTATATGGAATACTCTATATATATATATATATATATATATATATATATATTACATTACACAAGGGACAACCCAGGAACAGCATAGCGGGTGAGTTGTTGGTGGTGGAGTGTGCTGCATTACGATATGTAAAAAGGAAATTGGCAGCTTCTGACTCAGTGCCAGTGTAATGTGTTCTGCTGACATTGCTCGCGGTATGTTCTTTACCCTCTGGACAAACCTTTCCGCCAAGCCATTTGTACAGTGTAGATGTAATATGTCTTATTTCATTGATTTTTAGGAATGACTGAAACTGTTCCACAACAAGCTGTAGTCCATTGTTACCGATTGACTGAATAATCAGTCCTTGAGAAGAGGCTTCTCAACACATTAACAGTCTGCAAGGCTGCACTGGAGGCTATAGGGAACACTTCTGGCCACTTCGTAGCTGCATGCACTACTACCAAGAAATTTATGCCCATGAATGGTCCTGCAAAATCTACATGAATCCTCTGCAAGGGCAATGCTGGCCATTTCCGGGGATGGAGAGGCTCTGCACTTGGCACCTTCTGGCCGTGTTAGCATCCTCAACAGAGCATGGCAATCTGCTCGATCTGATGATCTATCCCAGGCCACCAGACGAAGCTTTGAGCCGACACTTTCATTTTTAATATGCCTAGATGACCAGCACCTACAATAACTGCCCCAACACTTTATCTCTCAGCTTGGATGGTAGAAAAACTCTCAATCCCCACATAAGGCAACCTCCGTCAAGAGCAAGTTCATCCCAGCGCTGGTAAAAATGAGGGAAATGGAGTTTCTGCTGCACATTCCAGCCATTTTGGGTGGCCGTGTAGACCTGAGGCAGTATGAGGTCTTTCTCATTTCCCTTTGGATCATCTCTGCCATAATAGGGAGACATTCAATTTGCATCAGGGAGAATACGTCAAGAGCAGAGTCCTTTTTTATAAATTGTTCTGGTATTTCCTTTTCCAAGGGTAACCGGGACAATCCGTTAGCATTTCATGATTAGTTGTCTTCTGGAATTCAATTTTGTCATGGCCCACCCCTGCATTGGGACTGCTGCTATTAGTTGAACACTCTTCTGTGGACTGAAAATGAACACTTGTGGGTGATGATCAGCAACAAGGGTAAACTCTCTTTCATACAAGTACTGGTTGAAATATTTTGCACCCCAAACCAGATTCAAGGCCTCTTTGTCAATCTGCATTATTTTTCTCTGTAGTGGTAAAAGAATATGATGCAAAGTCTATGGTCTGTTCACTTCCATCACTCATAAAGGCAAGATGATGCCAGAGACCAACAGGACTAACAGTAACATCCTGCAGATTGTTCATGAAACTACTTCTTCTTTTAAATATACTTCTAATACTAATCTGTGAGTGATTGCAGCCTGTAATTTACATTTTGATAACATGTTTCAGTTTCACTTTGGCTGTCTCTGAGGGAATTCGGCATGGTTGAGATCAAGGTTGAGAGCGGAGTATGCACCATAATGGTGATTTGTGAACCCATGGTGGGTTTCAATTCTTGACCAACTCGCCAATTAAAGCATCAAACCAGACTGAAATCAATGAGGACAAGAGCAGAAGGTGAGCATATGTTCAGCACCGTCTGCTTGTTGTTGACTGGTCTCCCTCTCCCTATCGCTTGCTGCTGCCAGAGGAAGGTGCAGGAGTCTTGGGCAAGATTTCATCAGCGTGGTTTGTGGATTGGACTTGTTTTTAGAGGACTCTGCAGTTCATGTTATATGTGTTTCTGGTTCCTGGTTACTCCTTTTTTTATTGCTATTTTGTGTGGTTTTGATCGGGGTGGGTAGACTTTGCGTCCCGCAGTCAACGAACGACACAGTGCTAGCTTGAGCTGAACTGAACTGAACATTCCTAAGCCGCTTCAAGGACTCTGCAGTTTGATGTTTAATATTCTGTGTGATATTTGCTCATTTATTGCCATTGCGTGATTTGGTCTTTTTTACTGCATTGGGTGTTTGATGTTTTATTTGAACGGATTGCATAGTGTTTCTATGTTTCATGACTGTCTGTGGGAAGATGAATCTCTAATTGGAAACAATACATATGTCCTACTTCGTTGCATTCCCTGCATGCATACTTTGATAATAAATATACTTTGAACTTTAAACTGTAGCATGTGACATGACTGCACCTATACCATAAAGTGACAGGCAAGCTTCACTGGATGATATGGATCATAATGTGTGAGTACAGTGTCCGACATCACCATTTCCTTAACCTTTTAGAAAGCCGCCTCACACTGCTTTCTCCATTGCCATTTCTTTCCAATCTGTAGTAATGAATTCAAGCGGGGAAGAACAGTAGCCAGGTTTGACAGGAACCTGCTATAGTAATTGACAAATCCTATAAAGGATCACAACTGTGACATGTCACTTGTCCTTGGCGCATCCACCACTGCTTGAATTTTCTCGGCACGCTTCTGTAATCCTTGTGTGTCAATAATGTAACCGCATAAGTAATGTTTAGTTTAATGTTTTAGTTTAGTTTATAGAATTCACACATCATGCTCTGAGCCCATAATTTTCCAATCACATGAACACTATGTTGAGATTTTGGAGATATTCCTTGTCCTCCTTACTGGTAACAATGATGTCATCCAGGTAACACTGAGTGCCTGGGCAGCCTTGCAGAACCTGGTCCATAGCTTTCCGTCAGAGTGCAAGTACAGATACTCCTCCAAAAATAAGCCTGCTATAGCAATTAAACCCTTCATGGCAAGAAACACTTTGGGCTTTTCTTCCATCTCCACCTGTAGATAAGCCTCAGCTAAATCCAATTTGCTGAAGTGTTTGCAAAGATATCTTTTATCCTGGGCATTCTAATGCTTTCTGTCATTCATTCTTTGTGTTTTTTTCTCTCTCTCTGTTCTGTGAGTGTTAACAAAGAGCAAGGATTTCATATTGTATACTATATACATTCTCCGACATTAAGTTATACCATTAAACTGTTGATCTATTTTCAGTACTGGGTTGATGGTGATCTTTAAATCACCACGGAGACTGACAGACCCATTCTTATTGGCTACTGGGAAGACTGGCATTGCCCATGGGCTCCATTCAAACTTGGAAAGAATTCCTTTGGCGTCTTTGCAATCCAGCTGACTGGCTACTTTATCACAGATGGTCTAGGGAACTGGACTGGCTTTGTAAAATTTGGATATGGCATTTTCATTTAACACTATTTTACCCTTGATATGTTTCAGTTTGCCAATACTATCCTTGAACACTGCTGCAGTATCATCTAGTACCTTCTTTAATTCACTTTCAGTTGACTCTATTGCAGGGGATGTGGCATGCAAATAGTGGATGGATCTCCAACCAAGCTGTGGTTGTCTCAGTCAATCACATTCTCACATTGCTGGCCCTTCTGTTTTTACCACATACAATCCCAATATGGCTCTGTACCTCTGTAAGAAGAAGGAACACATACCAATCCTCATAGAGGGATCAGAAGTGGAGAGAGTGAGCAGTTTCAAGTTCCTGGGTGTCAAGATCTCTGAGGATCTAACCTGGTTCCAACATATCTATGTAGTTATAAAGAAGGCAAGACAACGACTTTACTTTATTAAGAGTTTGAAGAGATTTGGCATGTCAACAAATACACTCAAAAACCTCTATAGTTGTACTGTGGAGAGCTTTCTGACAGGTTGCATCACTGTCTGGTATGGAGGGGCTACTGCACAGGACTGAAGGAAGCTGCAGAAGATTGTAAATCCAGTCAACTCCATCTTGGGTACTAGCCTACAAAGTACACAAGACATCTTCAGGGAGCAGTGTCTCAGAAAGGCAGCATCCATTATTAAGGACCTCCAACACCCAGGGAATGCCCTTTCCTCACTGTTACCATCAGGTAGGAGGTACAGAAGCCTGAAGGCACACTTCCCCTCTGCCATCCGTTTCCTAAATGGACATTGAATCTTTGGACACTACCTCACTTTTTTAGTATATAGTATTTCTGATTTTGCACATACTTTAAAATCTATTCAATATATGTATACCATAATCGACTTACTTTTTTTTAAATTTTATTTTTTTCTCTGCTAGATTACGTATTGCATTGAACTGCTGCTGCTAAGTTAACAAATTTCGCGTCATGTGCCAGTGATAATCAACCTGATTCTGATTCTGATTCCGACTTGTTGGTTATTGTATTTCACTGTTACGTATGTCATTCGGACAGGAGTTATCCTTTCTCCAGTATAAGTTCTTAGTTGGGAATCTGCAGGCTTCTGTTCAATTTCTTTGAATCATCTCTCAAACTCAATGTGTGGAATGACTGAAACAACTGAGCCAGTGTCTAATTCCATTTTAAATAATTTGCCGTTCACTTCTGGTTCAGCCATATTGCTTGTCCATCGCTAGTTTTCACATTATAAATCTCAAGGCTACTCAGTCCTGGTCACTCTCATCATTTTCAGATTTTTTGTCAACAGCTTGCAGACTGTTGAATCTGATGACTTCTTGAATCTGCACCTTGACTTTTTATCTTTTTCTCTTCCCTGTGCAATCCATTTATTTTTGTCTGCCTGACATGCTCTTTGTATATGTCCTACTTTGTTACATTTTCCACAAGTTTCACCTCTAAACCTGCATTGATCTAGGTGTATGTGTGCGATCCTCCCACAAAACTGACACAATTTGTTTGGCCAGGCTGGTTTCTGTTTAGATGCTACAGTTTTGTTCACGTTCACTTTCATTCCCGACGGTAACTCTGTTGTATCTCAGTCTGCTGTTTCCATTGATACAGTGCTTTCAACTGCTCTTTTAAATGTGAGTTGTGTTTCACTTAGCAGCCATTTTTAGATGCTTGCTTGTAAGATTCCACAAGCAAAATGACCTCTCAGTGCATCATTAAGCCCATCATTGAACTGACAATGCTCAATCAATCTCTTCAATTCAGTCACATACTGTACGCCGAAATGGACTCCCCTTCATTTTGATTCCACTTATGAAAGCTAAAGTATTCTGCAATTAACAATAATTATGGTTCTAAATGTTCCTGCATTACCTTCACAATATCAGTAAAGCACAATATTGGCTGGTTTGTTTGGAGCCGTTACATCTCTAAGCAAATTGTATGCCTTTAAACCTAATTCCACTCAACAGACTTAACGCTTGTTTCTCATTGGATGTTCAATTTGTTTTAAAATACTGCTCAATTCGCTCAGTATACAAAATCCAGTTATCTTGTGCAATTAAGAGTGTCAATCTTTCCAATGTAGCCAGCTATTGAGCTTATTAGCACTGTTTATGAACCTGCATATTCTTCCATTTTCTGCCCTTTTTTAATTCCATCAACTCGGTCTCCTTTTCTGAAGAGATATGTGCTTCACTGCTTTTTTTAAAAACTCAATTGTTCCTCGCTGCGTTTTTTTAAACTCGAGCGTCTCGCTGCAATTAAGTAGGTAGATAGTCATCTCGGGTTTTTAAAAACTTTCTCATCGCCACTGCTATGTTTGTAACTTCAAAACTTTAAACCATCAAAATAAAAACAAGGGAGAGCCAGAGATAACTTATATACTTCTTTGTACTTTAAACGAGGCACACATGTGGTGGGATGATGACATATGCCGTTTATGTACTTCTACAGATAACCCACAATGCATTATGTAAACAACAAAGAATGCTTCATCAAACAATATGTTTACAATGTTATTCAAATATTACTGAAATATTAAACACATAATAACATTGAGGCAAAGAATTCTTTAAGGCCCTCCCCTACCTCCTCCACCTTCAATAATTGTAGTTCATGAGAGCATGACAGCCTAAAGTTTAATTTTATCTCTTCCTCATAGAGAAAAAGTGTACTTAAGATGTTAATCATGGTTCATTGTGTGTTCCACTACGGGGACAGAAAGAACATTTTGTTCAGCTGAATTAGTATTACTAACTCTTTGGTGTTTTTAGTGATATGCTTGTACTGTACGTGAAATTTGTAAATGTCTTGGATATCCTGTGAAATTTGGCCAGAAGGAACAAATAACTAGATCTGAATATAGTCATTAGTTGGTACATCTAGTTCAGAATAAGCGGTGACGGTGAAAGATTACTGGAGGTAAACCGGAATACAGAGCAGCCATGTGTTTAATGATTGTCAAATAAGGATTGAAGTTCCAAGTGGCCAACTTCTATGCCTAATTTGTACATTTGTATGTTTGTATGAAGTCACATAAATCCAGGGAATTCAGAATAAAAGATTGGTCGCTGAACCTTGGGAAAATATGAGACCTAATGAAATCTACCATGTGCTACAACTATACCTACAAGCACTTTATTGTCGGTGATTAGTATTGATCCGGTTTATCTAGAATGCTTTTTATTACAAACATTTCATTGCACCATCCATCAGGTTTTCATTTGTCCACTTTTAAAATAAGTCCTCTTTTGTCAAGTTCATGTGCAACCTCACTCTTCAGAGATTTGGCAACTTCCTCAGGTGGCTAAAGAAATTCGGCATGTCGCCATTGACCCTAATCAATTTTTATCAATGTACCAGTGAAATCATGTATGGTAAGTACTCTGCCTGCGATTGCCAAAAAACTGCATTGTTGTGGAATCAGCTCAGTACATCACAGAAACCTGCCTCTCTTCCAAAGACACTGTCTAATTTCTCTCTGCCTCTGTAAAGCATCCAGCATAATCAAAGATCCACCCTGCCAAGACATCTCTCTCCTCATATTGGGTGGAAGATACAAAAAAACTGAAATCACTTAACACTAAGCTCAATAACAGCTTCCTGCCCCTTATTATAAGACTCCTTAGTACAATAAGGTGGACTCTTGACCCCACAATTGACCTCGTTATGATCTTCCACTATAGTTTACCTGCACTTCACTTACTCTACAGCTGTAGGACTTCGCTCCAAATTTCTGCTATTGTTTTACCTTGCACTACCATTGGTGCACTGTGTAATGAAATGATCCGGGCGAACAGAATGCAAGACAACCTTTTCACTTTAGCTTGGTACGTGTGACAAATATAAACTAAACGCAATTCCTTTCTCCTAGCCATAATCTCTGCAATGGTCCCCAAGAAAGCTAACACTGTGATGGTGGAGGCAGGGTGAGAGCAGGGTAATTCTGAGACCATGCAGAAAATTATATTTCATTTGGCATGGTGGCAGCTGCAACCTCCTCCATGACATCTTGCCCTTTAGGAGAGATGGATTGTCAGTGATCCACACACTTTCACTTGGAGCCATAGAGGGAAACAGATCACTTGGCTCACCACATCCACACTAACCAATGGTTGCCCATCCATATTAATCCTATCTTTCAGCATTTGCCCTTCTGTGCCAGGGCAATTCAAGTGCTTGTCCAGACACTTCTCAAATGAAGTCAGTGGCTCTGTTTCTACTGCTCTGTCCAGCAGAGTTTTCCAGATTGTCACCACCCTCTAGGTGAAATAGATTCTCCTCGGATAGTTCTCCTCAGTGGTGAAAATGGCTAGGTTGAATAGCTTAGCATGAGTCATGGAACCAAAAATGTAATGACACATACCTGTGTTGGCCATCATGTAGGGATCTATACCAGGTTGGCATTCAACCAGTAACCTTCCATGCTTCCATGCTATAGCATTTCAAGAAATCATCTGAATACTTCTTCAATGTTGTGAGAGTACCTGACTCCAGAAGCCACTCAGGTTTAACCACCTGCTGTGCTGCTCTTCCTCAATTCTCCTCTAAAACTCCTAACCCTTACCTTAATCTTTTGCCCTCTGCTCATAGATGCTTCTACCAAAGGGAAAATATTCTCAGTATCTACCCTATTAATGCTCCTCATAATTTTGTGCATTTCATTTGGGTCCCCACTCTGCCTTTTCTGGTCCAAGACAAAGAGTAGCCTATCTGGAATGTGATTGCACTGGAGCAGTTGGTAAACCATGGATAGACATTTTGGCTATCCATGGTTTACCAATTGCTCCAGTGCAATCACATTCCATCTATAATGTTGTAATCATAACTGCACACAGTACTCCAGTCGTAGCCTAACCAATGTTTTAGTTGTACGATAACCTCCTCGTTCTTAAACAGTGTCTTGAAAAAGTATCCAGCCCCCAGAACTATTTTCACATTTTACTGCCTCATTTTCAAAACTTAAAATATATTGAAGTAGAATTTTTGAGCTAATCTACAAAATATTGTGCATCATGTCAAATCAAAAGAAAAATTCCAAAACCCACCAACAATTTACCAGAAGTTAAAAAACAAAATTACTGGCTTTTCCATTTTTGAAATTTCAGCTTTTCATGCTTTACAGTTTTCCCTGTTTTTTGGGGGAGGAGGGCTTTAATGTGTAAAAAGGAACATGTGATTCACAAATAAAAATTCTCAGATAAAAGGATCAAAGTCCATGGTTGTAATACTGATTTATTGTAAACAAAGGGTTGGGAACTGAATACTTTTATGAGGCACTGTACGCTGCCCTGGCTGATGAAAAAATTGTATCCTTTACGCCCACGTTAGCCCCCTTCAGGGATTTTTATACATGTACTTCCTCTGTTCTTCAGTACTTCCTACATTCTTGCCATTTTTTGTGTGTTATATTCACCATATTCATCCTCCCAAAGTATATCCTCACATTTTTTCAGGATTAAATTCTATCTATCATCTCTCCAACCACTATAATTACTGATGGTACCAATTTATGCCTTCTTCATTATAACTAACACTACCAATCTTCCATCAGTGAATGTGAAGTGTGCAGCAGTGTAAGAATGAGGTGAAGCAGACACGTGTCCAGATAGACATTATTGAATCAAAAGTGTGTTGTGACTTGCGTAAGTGGTGATGGTGTTGCATTATGACATTTGAAGATATGTTCATGGACCTTGGCCACTCGTTTGAAGTCATCAGATCATCTTGCAGAGTAATACTCACAAAATGAAGCAACACACCTGATGAAGTATCTTCCGGAAGATTCGGCTGTTTATTCATTTCCATAGATGCAGCCTGATCTGCTGAGTTCCTCGAGCACTTATGTGTTATTCTAGATTTCCAGCATCTGCAGAATGTCTGGTGTTTAGGATCTTTTTGCAGCATTGCGCTACGTACTGGGAGACAACTTCTGCCTTGGTTACCAGGACTGCTCATTTCCAGTACCTTGTAAGTGTGTTACTGAGGGTCCTTTTGTCTCATTTTGGATATAGAACATCTTTCCTCCACAAAGACCTCCATATAGTCTCCATAGACCTAGAGCTGACTCGTTTCTATGTTTTGGCTTTGTCACAATTTCCTAGGTCAGAGTAAATAGCTGTGCCTGTCTGTCCATCCTAAACATTTCCTTTAAGAGGTACAGGACAGATTTTGTGTTTACTATCCATGACTGACCCTCTGTTGAAGCATTCAGCCTATTCAAGATTCAAAGATTCAAAAAACTTTATTGTCATTCTAACCGTACATCAGCTCTGCAGGGCAGAATGAGACAGCGTTTCTCAGAGGCAGTGCAATCATAACATAACAAATGCAATACTAAATAATAAACATAACAATAAATAGTAAAACACAACAGCCACATGTCAGTTAAAATCAGTTATAAGCGTCCAGTGCAAGTTAAAAGTGTCCAAAACAGAGTCAGGTGGAGCAGCTATTCAGCACTCTGACTGCCTGTGGGAGGAAGCTGTTCAGTAGCCTTGTGGTTTTAGTTTTGATGCTCCTGTAACGTTTGCCTGATGGCAGAAGAACAAACGGTTCATGGAGAGGGTGTGAGGGGTCTTTAATGATGTACCGTGTCTTCAGGAGGCATCGACTCTGAAAGAGGTCTTGGACAGAAGGTAGGGAGACCCCAATAACCTTCTCTGCTCCCCTAACCACCCTCTGCAAGGCTTTTTTGTCGACAGCACTGCAGCTGGAGTACCGGGTTGTGATGCAAAAGGTCAGTACACTCTCAACCACGCCTCTGTAGAATGTAGTTAAGATGTCAGTGGGGAGTGATGTTTGTTTAAGCTTCCTCAGAAAGTGCAATCTCTGCTGGGCCCGTTTCACAATCCCAGTGGTGTTCCTGGACCAGGTGAGATTGTCCGAGATCTGCACCCCAAGGAACTTGATGTTTTCCACTCTCTCCACTGTGGAGCCGCTGATGCTGAGGGGTGTGTGCTCAGGCTGAAATCGACGATCATCTTGGTTTTGGTGACATTAAGCATCAAGTTGTTATCCCTGCACCAGCTGTCTAGGTGTTTGCTATCACTAGCGAGTTGTTCAGCTCTGATCAGTCAAACAACTTCTACTGATGAGTCATAAGTCACATCCCATCCCAAATATTTACACACAAATATCTATGCTGGTGTATGGAGCAAGTATTGTCCTATTGGAAGTACAATTATTTGGATAAGGCTCTAAATTGAGGCTTTGTTTGCTTTTTCATGTGGACAGAAAGAATCACATGACACTATTTCACAGAGGAAGAATTATAACCTCTTTATTCTAAATAACACCACCAATCTCAGCTAGTTTTCCGGTCATCATTTCTTTGTTTGTGTGAGTTTGCTGAGCACGGACTGGCTGCTGCATTGGATGAAGAGGCCTGCAGTGAAGAAACGTGCCGTGCGGCTATGTAAGTCTTCCTTTCTGAGTGGATGGCATGATCCTTATAATTAGTGGGCAGAATGTTGGCTGCATTGCGCTGAATGGATCCGTGTAATCCATGAATCACAGCCCACGCCTGCTTTCACGGACTATTGAATCTGGACCCCTGAGTGCTCTATTAATCTGCGAAAGTCTATGGTTGCTGGGAGACTATGCTGTTGTGCTCTTAATTGTGCATACAAAGGATTAGAGAGAAACTGATACTCAAAAGCAAGTCAGAGGGATGCTTCATCTTCCCAGTGGAGAATTAAAATATCTTCAAATTAATTATGTAGAAAGGAAATATGATAAAGTGACCTGAAAAAATACCATTGTGAAAATTTATAACCAAATTTAAAAATGAACATTACTAAAGTACAGCTGCTTAAATCTGGCAGGGCTGTTGGATCCGTGGCTGGTTTCATTAATTTTTGTCATGACCTCAAGGTAGGCTATCTAATAATGGAACCAATAACTGATAGCTTCTTTCTGGTCTTTTCATTCCCTCTTGGCCAATCTATTAGGAAAACATTGCATTCTGTATCCCAGATGAACATGGCCACCTGCTCACCTGGCTGACAAAGAATGACACAGCAATGAGTAGCTGCATGAAAAAAAATTATAAAAGGAGACATTGATATAATATGACTAATTGACATCATAAACTTAAATCATCATTCTCACCAATTTATCTGATTTATTTTCTTCCCTTCGCTGCTTTGGGCTTTCCCCGAATTTGACATGTATATTGCTCTACATCACCGCTCCATAGGTGATGTGATTGGCCTTCAGATATTCCACTGACTTACCAGAGTAGAAGTGCAAACTCTATTCAGGTCACCGAAATGGTGTACATAAGATCATGATTTCAAGCCCTCTTGCATCATATCACAGACTTTTGAAACACCTTTACAACATAGCTGCATGCTGTATTCTTCTTTCATGTCTTATACATGACTATATCATGACTCAGTCCTCATTAACATGGGGTTGAGAGCTTTATGTTTATTACATTTATTATAAAATGAGACATCTTATTACTACTTTACCTGAGAAAGAATGAGAACACATTCTGGGAAAATTTCTTAGAGTGGTACAGCATGGTATCAACGATCCTGTGCCACCTAATGACACCCCAAATAACCAACTATCTCACAATTAACCTACTAATCCCTTCGCTTTCCAAATGTGGGTGGAAACCAGAGCACCCAGAGGAAACCCATGCCTTCACGGGGAGAACATACAAACTCCTTACAGACAGCAGCGGAAAATGAACTCAGATCACTATTGCTGTAAAGCGTTACTCTAACCCGTATTTGACACGTATACTGCTGTTCCACTTTTTCCTCGTTTTACTTCAAATCATTGTTTGTCATTTTACTTCAAAGTTATTTAGGAATTTGCAGCCAAATTTCAGAGGAGGATTGTGGCATTTTTGTGATTAAGCCAATAAACCCTGTTCTTATTGGTATTGCCTCTGGAACTGGTGATAATCCATGGTCAAAGTTCAAAGTTCAAAATAAATTTATTATCAAAGTATATACATAAAAATCACATGCAATCCTGAGATTCATTTTCTTGTGGGCAACCACAGTAAGTACAAGAAACACAATAGAATCAATGAAAGACCACACCTAACAGGCAACCAACCAATGTGTAAAATAGAACACACTGTAAATAGAAAAGAAAGAAGAAAGAAAAGAAATAAATAAGCAATAAATATCGAGAACATGAGGTGGGAGTCCTTCAAAGTGAGTTCATAGGTTGTGGGAAGAGTTCAGTTCAGTGAAGTTGAGTAAAGTTATCCCCCTGGTTCGAGAGCCTGATGGTTGAGGTCAGTAACTGTTCCCGACCCTGGTGGTGTGGGTTCTGATGTTTCTGTTCCTTCTTCCTGATGGCAGCAGTGAGAAAAGAGCACGGCCTGGATCGTAGTGGTCCTTGATGATGGATGCTGCTTTCCTGTGACGTGATGCTCTCATGTCAGCCTCAGAGACTGAAATCACAGGGTTATCGGGGACTGTGGAAGTTCATGAAGATGCCCCCATGTTTTGATAGTCAAAGCATACATAAAAGTGTAAAGGTCACTGATGTGACTTGGTACCTCATCATGAGTGGAGGAAACCAGAAATGGTATCAGTTAAAAGTACTTAAACATGAGTCAGGATTTTTTCAGTTGCTTTCTAGCCTACTTTTGGCTGAAACCTAAATATCGGGCACCAGCAGACTTATTGCTTGGTAAATAATTAACTTACATCTGGTTGTTCAAGTTATTGTTTTTGTCTGGAGGAACTGATAATCAGCCAAATAGAAAAGCAGTGTCTTTTGAAGATGTGGAACAGTAACTATTCAGAGTGGCCATACTTGAGAATCTAGTTCCAAACATGGTTCAAATGAAAGTCCATTAAATTAGTGAATACTCCAAACTAATACAATGTTACTGAGGTGATGGTTCAGTCAAGTGCTGGAAAAGTGAGCTTATACCAAATTTGTAAGTACAAAGTATATACAATATTTGCAATATAAAGAAGGTTCACCAGATTGATTCTTAGGACAGGGGAATTGTCTAGCAGGGAGAGATAAATCAGTCTGACCCTGTAATCTTCAGAAATCTTTGACAAAGAGCTGCACACAAGGCTATTAACAAGGTAAGAGCCCCTAAGAACAGTCAAGATACAAGCAAGAACTTGAAGCTTCTGTCTTCTGACTGGCAGAAGGCAAAGAGTAGGAATAAAAGGAGCCTTTTATGGTTGGCTGCCAGTGACGAGTGATGTTCTGCAGGGGTTGGTGTTGGGTCTGCTTTTCATGTTATAGGGTAATGATCTGGACGACAAACTGATGGCTTTGTGGCTAGCTTTGTGGATGATACAAAGGTAAGTGGAGGGACAGGTAGTGCTGAGGAAGTAGGGGTCCTGCAGTAGGACTTAAACAAATGAGAAAAATCAGCAAGTGATCCTTCTCCTTGGCAGATGGAATATAGTGTAGGGAATAATATGATCATGCACTTGAGTAGAAGGAATAAAGGTGTACACTGTTTTCTAAATGGGGAGCAAATACAGACATCAGAGGTGCAAGGGGACTTGGGAGTCCTTGTGCAGGATTCCTTAAAGGTAACTTACAGGTTGATCGATAGTAAGGAGTCAATGCAATATTCATTTCAGGAGGACTAGAATATTTAGAATATAAAAGCAAGGGCACAATGGTGCAATTTTATAAGGCATTGGTCAGACCATATTTGGAGCATTGTGAGCAGTTCGGGGCCCCATATGTAACGTAGGATGTGCTGGCATTGGAGAGGGTTCAGCGGGTTATGAGAATGATCCCAGGAATGAAAGGGTTAAAATATCAGGAGCATTGGGTGACTTTTGGCCTGTACTTGCTGGAGTTTAGAAGAATGAGGGTGATGTCATGAAACCCACTGTAACAAAGAGGAATTCTTGTCGTCAGAGGGTGGTGAATCTGTGGAATTCATTGGTACGGTAGGCTGTAGAGGCCAAGTTATTGGGTATAATTGAAGCAGAGGTTGATAGGTTCTTATTTAGAAAGATTGTGAAAGGTTACAGGGAGAGGTCAGGAGAATGGGGTTTAGAGGGAAAGTAAACCAGTCATGATCAAATTAATCAAATCAAATAAATCAACAGCCTAATTCTGTTCCTATCTCTTTTGGTTTTATGGTTAGAAGTCAGAAGGTAGAGTGATCACATTGAGATGTATAGAATTACCGCAGGGTTTGACAGGAAAGAAACAGAGATGATACTTTTCCTACATGGGCTGTCTAAAACTGAGGCTCTCAACCTCAAAGTAAGCTGTTTCTTCATGTAGGTGCTGTGAATCTTTAGTATTCTCTATCCAGAAGTCTGTGAGGGCTCAGGCTGCTGTGCATATTTAAGGCAGAGATGGATAGTTTTCAGAATATTAAGTGAATTGAGATATGTGATCAGAGCAGAGAACTGATATAGAAGATCAGTCATAATCTTCTTGAACAGTTGAGAAGATTTGAGGACCAAATGACAAGCTTCAGCTTTCATTAATATCATTCTGTTCCGCTTATATCATCTTGGAAAGAAAACTGTCCTCAGTGTCTATTACAGTATAAATATCACCTACAGTGGTAGCTTTTAACCATCACCCACCCCCTTCTCTACCTGCTCCATCCATTTCTCAATTTTTTTTTACTGCCTGCCTCTATCTGTCATCTACCTTCTTCTGCCTCCCAACTCCACATCCCTACACCTTCCCCCACCTCCAATACTTGATGCAAACTGCTCTCATCTTTTGCCCCTCCTTGGTTCACCTATCACCTCAGGCTCCTGTCTGACCACCTCCCTTTTCCTTTTGATACTGAGCATCTTCCCTCTCCACTCTCGGTCCTGATGCAAGGTTTCAGCCTGAAACATGGACAGTTCCACCTCCCTCCCACTCCCATGCTGTTTCACGTGCCAAGTTCCTCAGGTAAATGGTTGCTTGTTACCCTAAACATTCAATGACATTGACATTTCTTAATCCCTCACCATCAATATCCTGGGAACTAGCGATGACCAAGAGCTCAAGTGAACCAGATACATTAACAGTCTCGAAGAGCAGGTCAAAGGTTGTGAATGACTCACCTCCTGACAAGCCAAATCATTGCTTGGACTGTGTGGAGCACCAGCAGCTCCTGAGAAGCTCAACAGCATCCAATCCTCTTAACTGCACCCCATCCATTAATCTAAAACATTTATCCAGCCCACACTGAATTTCTACAAAATGCACTGGCACATCCTCAAAAAGGTAACTCAGCAGCACCTTCCAAACATGAATTCTCCATTTGAAGGACAAGGACAGCAAACACCTGCCAACACATCACTTTATAGATTTCACTCCATGTTACACACCCCATCCTGATTAGGAAAGATGTTGCAAGTGCTTTATCACTAATAAATCCTGGATCATCTTCCTAATCCAAAAGCTTCACTACAAGGACTACAAAAATTCAAGATGATAATTCACCACCAACTTCTCAAGGGCAATTGGAGATGTGCAATAAACCTTGTCGTTATCAGTTAAACCCAGATCCCATGGCACAATATGAAAGAAATGCAGGGGTTGTCTTCTGTGTGCTCTAACAGTTATTCTTTACCAACACTATTATAATAGATTCTCTGGTCACTGTTGTCTTACTTTTTTGGGAGCATTCTGTAGATCAATATTCTGCTGTCATTCTTATATTTTATCAATGATCACATTTCAAAGGATACTTTATTTGTGCAAAATGAATTCCTTGTAAATTATGAAAGATTAATTCTGTTTGTAGTTTTTATTTCTTGGACACACCTGTGAGACTATTCTGGTTCTTGCTATAAAAAATCCATTTGAATTACCCACCTTTTGAACTAGCTAAAAAAAATTTCTATGAATCAGTGAAAGGGGTTATCTGAAGATGAGTGGATATGGCCATGGGGAAAGGCAGGATTGTATGGTAAGTAATATTTCCTCCTTTTCTCATTTTACAAAAATGCTTAAAATTACAAACAGGAGAAAATCTGCAGATATTGGAAATCCAAGTGTAGCCCCCCCTGGCCACCCTCAGGGTCGCTTGGCTCACTGTCATCTAGGGAAACAGCCTCGGCCCCGCCAAACTGGATAATTCATTTGTGTGGATGCTGTGTGAGGTTCCCCACCCTGCCCAAATAACAGACAATACACCAGATGCAATTAAATGATTTACAGTTTATAGATATTACTGGAACTATATAATTAAAAGAGAATAAAATATAAAAGGAAAATAAAAGGCGCCACACTTATCAAAGTTCAATCTCTTCATGCACAAAAACCGTTGGAGCTCAAGGACCTTCTTCTTCACCCTGCGACCCCTCGGACCACCTCGACCGGACGCCTGGGACCAACAACGGTGGTCAACCAGACGCTCCACACGAGTCCGTCTCCGTCTCCTCGCCGAATATCCCACTCGGGGTCCGACCCCGTTAGCGGACTCACAGCACCTCGTCCATCCTCTGTCTCGCTCTCCCGCCTTCTGCCCCAAAACCCCGCGCATACAGTATCTTCAAATACACCAAAACCATAACAACTATCCCAATTGGTTAATAGCACTCTCCTATCAGACTCTAAAGCAAAAACAAACTGTTAGGGCAAACTTTCTCAGTGTTTAACACAACAAAGCCGTATTCCCCACATTAACATAACAAAGACGCCATTTTAATTAGCCTCCGCAGTAACATAAAAATCGAAACCCCCTTACACAAGCAACACACACGTAATGCTGGAGGAAGTCAACAGGCCACTCAGCATCTATGGAAAAGAGTACAGTCAACGTTTCCGGCTGAGACCCTTAAAATTAGCTATGATCTATGCGCAATCTAATTCTCCTAGCTCTCTATTACATTCACTTTTCTTCAATGCTATTTGCAAAGACCATACATTAACCATTTTTATCTTTCCCATGTATAATACTATTAGCCTTGAAATACTGCTTTTATTCTAATTATTTACTTCATTTGCTTTGGGCTGTTGTTCCTTTTGAACTTTTCACCTCTAGTTTGATATCAACTGCAAACTTAAACAATTTGAACAATTACCATTTGTCTTCTGCTCTGATGCCTACAACAACCTACTCAGCACTTTCTCCCCTACAATATCACTTCCTTGACAATTGCCTCCAGCTTTAAATTCTTCAACTACTTTGAAAGGGAATTGGAAGCAACAAGATTAGCAGAAGAGTGGACTTGTGTAAATTCTCTGGTTTGAACTCCACTGTAGAAAAGTAAGAAGGACACTGTCATAGTAAATTTCTGTATTTTAACAATTGTGGAACAGTTCCTTACTTGGGTAAAATATATACAGAAAGATGCTGGAAAAAAGCCAGCAATATCACAAAGGATCCCACGCACCCAGCTGATGGACTGTTTGTCCTACTTCCGTCAGAGAAGAGGCTACCCAGCATCCACCCCAGGGCCCTCACACTCTAAAAAACTACTTCCACCAAGTCATCAGGATGAACACCTTCACATATTTGTTATGTTTTGTAACTCCAAAACAAAAAACTAATTCAGAGGAAAACAAGGGAGCTGAGAGATGCGAGTCTTAGATTGTTTTTTACCTTAAGCAAGGTGCAAACTTATTACGTAGTAGGGTCATGATGTATGCAATTACAGAGAGTATAAGCCATAATTAATTGTTTAGATGAACAAGAATGCTTAATCAAACAATATATTTACAATATTACTCAAATATTACTGAAAAATTAAATACGCAACACCATTAACACACCCCACCACACCACCCCCATCACCACTACTTTGTCATTTCATATCAGAGTCACCTTATGTACAGGAACCCCTGTACATAGTGTCACTTCATGTACATGAGCTAATCTTATGTATGTATATTTATTGTGGGTTTTTTGTTACATTCTTTATGCTTATTATGTTTTTTATGCTGCATCGGATCTGGAATAACAACTGTTTTGATCTCCATTACACTTCTGTGCTGAAGACTGACAATAAACAGTCTTGAATCTTGAATGAACTATGTGCCCTCATATTGAAGCATGGTACTGTTGTAGCTAACACCATTCGATGCATTTTATCTGAAATGTAACTAGATAATAAATTGGAAACATTCCTGCAAGATATGTAACAATGGGTTCAAATAGAATTAACAAATTGCACTGAAAACACAGAAAACAGGCAGCCAAGATGACTGAATGAATTAACCCGCTGTCTCATCTCCAAATGACCTAATTATATTCAATTTCGCTGTTCAATCAAGCAGCAAGAATGAACTTTGTCTAACAGGAAACCAACGAAAGGCAAACTGACTGAAGGAACACACCAGCCACCTTCCACACAAGAAGGCCTGCTTATCCTTAATATCTCCATAATATCTCCAAGAGAAAATCCTTCATCACCTAAGCAATAACTAACCAAAATAAGGAGGACATATGTCAACAGCATACCCACATATTCTAACCTTCAATCATGAATCCAAAAGCACAAGCTCTAATACAGAACATTAACATCCTATTTTTGCATTGGATGATATAAGATTTCTCCTTTAATACCTCAAAGGTTGAACTACCATTTAATAGTTATTCACAGAGTAATAGAGTCATACAATACAGGAATATATCCTTTGGTACACCATGTCCACACAAACATCCAGCACCCAGCAAGACCAAAGTGTATTACCTCAAAGTTATCAGGATTATATTTCAACTGTCATTGTTCTGTCTACCTGATAACTAATCAATAACATTATGCTCTCCAAGACTACCAGCTGCACTATCAAGAATAAATTTTCATGTTATCTCCAAACTTACTGCGCATACAGTACCTCCAACATTCAAACCAAACTGTTAATGCATGTAAGAAACAGCAGGAGTCTCAGCATTTACCTCTGTGATATGGCAATGGTTATAGTCTTCCCTTTGCCAAAGCAACCCTCCACCATCACCATCTGTATCCTGTTATTAAACTGATTTTGGATTCTGTATGTTAATATGTTGTAAATACCATGGAGTCTAATTCCTTAGACCATTTTCCAATGTGAGCATTGACCAAAGGCTTTACGGCAGTCCACATCAATGATACTAACCATATTTCTTTTATCAGTAAAGTTTATTAACTGGTTCAAAAATTCAAACTGGTCAGACAGGATTTCCAACAACAATACGATACTGACTACCTTTGAATATTCCCCTGTTTTACAAAGCACATATTAATCCTTACTCTCAGAATTTTTTTTCCATGATTTCCCTATCACTGAGGTAAGTCACACTTGCCTTCGATTGAATTTCTTATCCCTGCCACTTTCCTGAGTAAAACAAAAGGAAAATAAAGCTGTTTATTATGTGACTTCATACACAAAATGAAATTTTCCACTGCATCTCACAATAATTTTCAGTCAAGGCTCGTTCCAAGATGATCACTGCACTAAAGGAAATTATAGTTGGCAATAACAAAAATGATAATCAATGTTCTCTATCAAATGCTCGCTACAGTATATGTATTAGAAAATAACATTTCCAGTATTACAAACCTTGCATTCATTTTGTTTGTGGGCATTGGTATTACAGAAATAGAAAAATAATCACCATGGCAGCAATATAAACACGATTATTCCTTCTTAACAGCACTCAAATCTATGGCCACAACTACAATATTTAACAAAGATTAACTGTTCTACTCTAACGTTAATGACTTATTATAATTTTGCCGTATTTCTCACAAGTTATATTGTGCAATTATGTAATAATTGAGGAACAGAAATAAATGTAACAAATATTTACTCAGAGCACAAACTGTTGATTGAAGCGGTAAAGTTGCTCATAAAATCTTCACAGCAAAACGATTAACAATTCTTGTCCATTTATTGGTTTTTATTTGAGAGATGTCTTCTCTTTTTCCTCTATCCAGCAATATCTTTAATGATTCCAAACATTAATTATGTAATTTTTTTATGAAATTTGAAATTTGAAATACTGTATGTAACTCAAAATAAGACAATAAAGAGAAAACCGTCATTTAATGAATTTAAAAGCTTGCGGCAATTGCAGTAAAATAACTAAAGTCTTAGAATGCTAAACAGGAGCTAGAGATACAAGGCTGTTCGGCAGTTGGAAATTAGTTCCAAATTAGAACAAAGGTCATAAATTACCAGGAACAACGATAAAAATGTCAATGAACTCATTAGGTAACGGCTAATAAATGGACAAATAATGATGAGCAAAACTTCTGAAATTGCCACAAAGACTTACTGTTCCCATACATTGAAAACCAAGATTCTGATTCACTCAGTCCCATGCCCCCCAGAAATACAGTAGGTTAAATTCTAACATTGCACATCGACAAAGACATATAGTAGTGGTAATAGGGCCATTAATGTCATCAATGTGGGTGATATGTGTTTGCTGTGGTTTTTTAGTATTGTCCACCCAGATCTATCCTTACTAATCTGACAAATACAACAGAAAAATAGTTTTGATAACCATAAGTAACCTACCTTTCATGGACTTAAGACCTCTAAGGAATGAACACATTTCAGTAAGATTTTGCATCCAGGGAGTGATACCCTGATGAAACAGATATAGTTGATCTCTCGAAGGCAGGTTACCTTCGGACAGTTTCAGGGCCTTTACCCAGGCCTCAGTGACATTGTCTTACACTCTGAGCTGGTAAGAATTTTGCTGGGATATGCCTAAGGTCCAATGGATGAAATCCCTAGATCGGAGCAGGAGGTAACACAAAAATTACTTTGAGGATTGCAATAGAGTTTTTAGCAAGGGTGCCAGTTTTCAGTATCAGAGATCTTCATGAAGCATTGATTGAATTAAATATTAATTATTTTCATATAAATCTGGAAATTCTGTAACAAAATGTTGAATACGTATGATGTAATGTTTTTACTCGGGAAAAAAATGGTATTTAGGGAATAAATTATTAGAAATATTTTCCCACTAATTTAGCAAAATACTTGGATATGAAGATAAGTCTGATTTATTTACGGAAATGTATACCTCCAGACCAGCAATAAACAGATGCTTCCACTGTATCAGTTACCCGCTATGCTCTTCCTGTGGCCCCATTTGTTTTATGTAGCTCTGAGCATCCAATCACATCGGCGGCCTCATCACTGAACTCATTCCCAAAGTCAAGCAGTCTACAAGTGGTGACTACTCCTCAGGCTGTAAGCACTTGCCGCTGATGTCCTTGTGACAACGTACTGCTCTCCAAGGCCTTTAAATCACTTTTAATTGCCATTCATCATCAGAAGCATTTAAAAACAGTTCAAAACGATTTGAATTATTTAAATAAACTTTACAGCAACTTAAAATGAATGTATGCTTTTATCTCTAAGTCTGAAAATTAATAAAACATTAAGTAGAATAATTAATTAAGTGAAACATTTGGTTATATTTTCTTTTTCAATCAAAATTCCTTCAAGTGAAGGAGGTGGTACCATCCTGCATGTGCCTGGTGTAAATCAGAACGTATCCAGACCTAACTTTAAGAAGTTTGGGCTCATCCCCTGCCTCTCAGTAATGTTTCCATGCATTAGAAAGGAAAGTTCAAAGTTCAAAGTGCATTTATTATCAAAGCGTGTATACATTATACAACCTTGAAGTTCATCTCCTTACAGGCAGCCACAAAATAAGAAACACAAAAGAACCCATTAAAAAAAGACACCCGATGAACAGAGAGAGAGAAAAAAACACAAATCATGCAAACAACAAAAGCAAGCAACACATTCAGAACAAAAGTGAGTCCATGGACACGAAGCCTGCGGCAGCCGGAGCGAGCACACAGCTTCAGCAGCACTTCACCACACAGCAGAGCAAAACGTCATAGAGCTCGCAGACACAAAGCCCAGAGCAGCCAAAGCAGGCCCCCAGCCTCAGCCTCAGTGCAGCAAAGAGCAGAGCAAACGTCGCAAAGCAGCGAGCAGCACTGGCTCGACCCTTGCTTCCGGTCCCACAACCCTGCCTTCTCAATTCATCTGACCGATAATGTCTGTATCCGTTTACACTTCAATTTTAATGAAAACACTTTTTGGCCTCTCTATTCCAGAGTAAGCAACTCCATTTGTGTAATACCTCATTATCTGGTTCAAATATCGTACTGATTCTCATTCTGATACTTGAAATCTATATTATATTCTTGCATTATATTCCTCATATTTTCTAATTACACAGAAGATGACCAGTTGGCCCATCCAGTCTATACTGTACCTTCAGAGCAATCAGTTATTCCGAAACCCCTGCTTATTACCCTGTGAGTTGTTCTCTCTCACAGCCTCATCAATCCACACTGGTTCTCCCAACACCCGCACAATCCTTACAACAGCCAGTTAGTCGAGCAGTGGCCACATTTTTGAGAACTGGAAGAAAAATGGAATACCTGGGGAAACTCATGCAATTGGATGGAGTGCTTGTAAATTCTACACACTCAGCACCAAAGGTGAAGAACAAATCTCGGTCGCAAAAGCTGCAAGGTAGCAGCAAATCATAAACACAAGCGATTCTGCAGGTGCTGGAAATCTTGAGCCACACATACAAAACGCTGGGGGAACTCAGCAAGTCTGGCAGCATCCATGGAGGGGGATAATCAGGTGACATTTCAGGCCTAGACCCTTCATCAGGACTGGAAAGGAAGGGGGCAGAAGGGCTAAGAAGGTTGGGGGAGAACAAGCTGGCAGGAGAAAGGTGAAACCAGGTGAGGGGGAAGGTGAGTGGAGGAGGTGGGTGAAGTAAGAAGCTCAGAGGAGATAGGTGGAAGAGATAAATGGTTAAAGAAGGAATCTGATAGGAGAGAACAGTGGACCATGGAAGAAAGTGGGGGGAACCAGAGGGAGGTGTTAGCAGCTGAGGAGAAGAAAAGGGGTGAGTAGGTAACCAGAATGGGGAATGGGAAAAGAGAGAAGGATGGATGGTATAGAAATTGTCAGAAGTTGCATCAATTTATCCAACTTCTGCTCATTTCTCTAGTTCCCCTCCTCCTTCCATTTCTTCCATGGTCCACTGTCTTTTCTTATCAGAGTCCTACTTCACCCTTTTAGCGCTTCCATCTATCTCCTCCCGGCTTCTTACTTCATCCCCCTCCACCCCCCACCCACTTTCCCCCTCACCTGCCAGACTGCATGCCTTCCCCTCCCTGCACTTTCTTATTCTTGCTCTTCCTTTCCAGTTCTGATGAAGGGTCTCGGCCCAAAACATCCATAGGTTATTCCCCTCCATAGATAATGCCTGGCTTTCAGAGTTCCTCCAGCATTTTGTGTGTGTAGCTGTCAGGCAGTAACTAGTTCCAATCCTTTTGGACTTATGCCTTTAGAAATTAGTCTGCTTTAACTTATTTTTAATTGTAAATGGGATGATTTTGCAATTACTTACAATAAATGCATAATATATTAACATTACTTATTAACTTTTGTGTTTTGATCTACTCTGTTCAGAACATCATCTTTTTTTGTACCAGCAATAAATTTCAATCCACCTGCCTGAACGTTAGGAGCCCCAACACAAATTCTTGCAAGGCAGCACTGTCGCGTCAACATGGACACCTGTCCAAACTTCTGTTTTTCCTGCCACCCAAATAGTTTATCTTCCGTTCCATGAGTTTCAGATTTAATTAGCAACCCCTTGTTTCATATTTTTCAGAAGTAACATGATTGCAGCATTTATCATCTCTCACACAAGAATATTCAATTTGCAAAAGAGGTTTTACATCTGTGAGAAAAACAGATTTATAAATATAAAAGCTATAGTTATTTTCTGTAATTAAGTAATTTTATAAATGATTGAATTTGCATTAATAACCCACCTGAAAGAAATTCAAGTTTTTGCAATACCACTATGAACATTAAAAGGGATAATGCAGATTTGTGTCCTTTTTAACATTGAGAAAACAGCATGGTGCATTTAATAGAAAACAGAAAATTAAATTTAATTAGGTAACGGAGAAGCAGAGTGATTTAAGATGGGAACGCAAGGTGGCTCAATGCAGGCCCACTGGCAATAACCTAATTGGAGGCAACAGCTGATATCGGAAAATAGGAAAATTTTGGGGTGTGGGTAGACACAGATGAGTACAGGGGCTCTTTAGAAAGATATGAAAGACACCATTAATTCTAAGCACATAGATGAGCATTATAAATTTGACTCCCTGAGGAATGAGAACAATTCGAGGCCACCAAAAGGAGTGATTAATGTACATGGTTTTCTGTTGGATTCCCATTAGAAATAGAGATTCAATGAACAGGAAAAGAAGTCAGATATTTAAGGGTGCCTTGCTTTATTTGTTCTATAATACATCACATAAAATCGCTTAACTTAATTGGTAATTGAATTATTATTGTCACATAGGTACAGTGAAAGACTCTTGCTTGCATGCCATTCAGTCTGCTCACTCCATAAATAAACACCTTTAGATAACAGAAAAGAAACAGAACGTGTCTGTTCTATCTTGCAGAATATAGTGTTATTGTTACAGAGAAAGGATGGTGCAACTAGATAAAGTGCAAGGGTTACATTGAGGTAGAATAAGAAATCAAGAGCTCATCGTTATCATGTAAGTGGTCCATTCAAGATCTTATAAAAGCAGGATAGAAGCTATTCTTGAGCGTGGTGGTAGATACTCTCAAGCTTTTGTACCTTCTACTCAATGGAAGGGGGTGTGGGAGGAGAGAGAATGATCTGAGTGTGTAGAGTCATTAATTATGTTTATTCTTTCCTGAGGCAGCAGGAAATGTAGACAGAATCAATGGAGGGATGACTGGTTTTCATAATAGACTACACTGTGTTCACAGCTCTCTGTGGTTTCTTGGAGTCTTGAGCACAGCAGTTGCCATACCAACCTGTGATGCATCTTGATAGGTTTCTTTCTACAGTGCATCTGTACAAAATTGGTGAGGGTCTTTGGGGGTATTCTGAATTTCACTAGCCTTGAGGAAGTAGAAATCCTGGTGTGTTTCCTTGGCCATAGCGTCTATGTGGCTGGAACGGGAAAAGTTATTGATGATATCTACACATAGGAAGGAAAAGCAGTCAACCATCTTCTCCTTAGACCCATTGATACAGACAGGGGCATGCACCTTCCTGAAGTCGATGACCAGATCTTTTGCTGACATTGGCAGAAAGATTGCTGTCTTTTAAATTATTTAATGAATTGAATTGACTTTATTATTTACATCCTTCATATACATGAGGTGAAAAACTCTTTACATTACGTCTCTGTCCAAATGTGCAATGTGCAATTATAGTAATTTATAATAAATATTATGTACAATATGATAGTCAATATAACATAGAAATACAGTTGTGTCAGCATGAATTAAGCAGTCTGATGGCCTAGTGAAAGAAGCTGTCCCAGAGCCTGTTGGTCCTGGCTTTTATGCTGCAGTACTGTTTCCTGGATGGTAGCAGCTGGAACAATTTGTGGTTGGGGTGACTCGCGTCTCCAATGATCCTTCGGGCCAATTTTACACACCTGTCTTTGTAAATGTCCTGAATAATAGGAAGATCACATTTACAAATGCATTGGGCTGTCAGCACCACTCTCCGCAGACTCCTGCGACTGAGGGAAGTACAGTTCCCATACCAGGCAGTGATGCAGCCAGTCAGGATGCTCTCAATCATGCCCCCATAGGAAGTTCTTAGAACCTGGGGGGCCATACCAAACTTCTTCAACTGTCTGAGGTGAAAGGGGCGTGGTTGTGCCTTTTTCACCACATAGCCAATATGTACAGACCACATGAGATCCTTAGTGATGTTTATGCCAAGAAACTTAACGCTGTTCACCTTCTCAACCCCAGATCCATAGATGTCAATAGGGGTTATCCTGTCTCCATTCCTCATGTAGTCCACAACCAGCTTCTTTGTTTTTGTGACATTGAGGGAGAGGTTGCTTTCTTGACACCACTGTGTCAGGGTGATGACTTCTTCTCTGTAGGCTGCCTCATTATTATTGGAGATTAGGCCAATCAGTGCAGTGTTGTCAGCAAATTTAATTAGCAGATTGGAGCTGTGAGTAGTGACACAGTCATGGGTATACAGAGAGTAAAGGAGGTGGCTTAGGACACAGCCCTGAGGGGCACCTGTGTTGAGGGTCAGAGGGGCAGGAGTGAGGGAGCCCACTCTTACCACATGCCAGCGACCTGACAGGAAATCCATGATCCAGCTACATAAGGCAGGGTGAAGGCCGAGGTCTCTGAACTTCTTGTCAAGCCTAGAGAGAATTAAGGTGTTGGATGTTGAACTGTAGTCCAAGAACAGCATTCTCACATAAGCATCCTTCTTCTCCAGATGTGTAAGGATGGTGGGTAGAGCTGTGGCTATTGCGTCACCTGTTGACCGGTTGTGTCAGTAGGCGAATTGTAGGGGGTCCAGTGTGGTGGCAGCAAGCTGGGGATGTAGCCCTTGACCAGCCTCGCAAAGTATTTACTTATTATTGAGGTGAGTGCAACAGGACGCCAGCCATTCAGACATGTTACCTTGTTCTTTTTTGGTACAGGGACAATGGTGAATGTTCTGAAGCAGGAGGGCACTCTACACTGGGAGAGGGAGAGATTAAAAATGTCTGTAAACACACCTGCCAGTTTTGCCGCACACATCCTGAGTATCCACCTTGGGATGCCGTCCAGTTCCACAGCCTCGCGACTGTCCACCCGTTGTAACGACCAGAGTACTCCAGCCTCAGAGATGACCAAGCTGCTGGTCGCATCATCTGCGGGTCTCCTCAAATAAATGTAATAATCTATGATATCTTACTAAAACCAAGAAGCGCGTCTGCCTGATTTGCAGTATTGTTTAATTAAAGAATGCTGGTGAGATCCACAGAGAAATTTTACCTGAAAGGAACCAGCATACATTTCACAATCACCTGGATGCATTGAACCTCAGTTTAATAGAAGAAAATAGGAGGTTGAGGAATGATCTTTTAGAAGTTTATAAAATTTTGAGGGACATAGATCGGGTAGATAGTCCACGTCTTTTTTCTGAGTGGAAGAGTCTGAAACTGGAGGGAATTGAGGTGAGAGGGAAGAAGTTTAAAGATGAGAGGGAAGAAGTTTAAAGATCAGAGGGGCAAGTTTTGCACACAGAGGGTAGTGGTTAAATGGAGAAAAGCTGCCAGAGGAGCTGGTCGAGCTGGATACAATTATAACATTTAAAAGGCATTTGAACAGGTAACTGGATAGTTAAGGAGTAGAAGATTATGGAAGGCCGTTAGGGTTAGCTTATACAGGCATTGCATTCAGTATAGACACATTGAACCATAGAGCTGTTTCTGTGCTGTACAACTGAAGGACAATTATTTGACAGAGCAACACTTGTTCAATGTGGCTACAGAGACACACCTCTATATTATTTGGAAACAGGAAACTTCAGATTTTGGAATCTGGAGCAATAAATAATTTGCTGGAGAATTCTGGCTCAAGCAGCACTTATGGGAGGAAAGGAACTGTCGACGTTTTGGGTGAAAACCCTGTATTGAGACCCAAAATGCTGACAATTCTTTTTCTCCTACAGATGCTGTTTGACCCGCTGAGTTCTTTCAACAGATGGTTTTCTACCCAAAATTATCCACGCAAATTCTAGCATGGATCTTAACTTCACAACTACTTGACTCAATTTTTGAGAGGTTTTTTCATTCAAGGACATTTGTGTTTCCATATAAGGCTTTCATGCAACCAGTCAGTATACTCTGCACTGCACATCTATAAAAGTTTGTCAAAGTTTTAGACGACGTGCCAAATCTTCACAGACCTCTAAGAAAGTAGAGACGCTGCCATGCTTTCCTTGTAATGGCACTTTCATGTTGGACTCAGGACGGAATCACTGAACAATATATGTCTCGTGTCAGTATGATTTAAGACTATAAGACCATAAGACATAGGAACAGAATAAGACCATTCAGCCTATCGAGTCTGCTCCGCCATTCCATCATGGCTGATCCCAGATCCCACTCAACCCTCTACACCTGCCTTCTCGCCATAACCTTTGATGCCCTGACCGATCAGGAAACAATCAATTTCCGCCTTAAATATACATATGGACTTGGCCTCCACCGCAGTCTGTGGCAGAGCATTCCACAGATCTACTACTCTCTGGCTAAGATAATTTCTCCTTACCACTGTTCTAAAGGGTTGCCTCTCAATTTTGACGTTGTGCCCTGTCATTCTGGATGTACCCACTATAGGAAACAACCTCTCCACATCCACCCTATCTAGTCCTTTCAACATTCAGTAGGTTTCAATGAGATGCCCCCACATTCTTCTAAATTCCAGTGAGTACAGGCCCAAAGCTACCAAAAGCTCCTCATGTGTTAACCCCTTCATTCCTGGAATCATCAACATGAACCTCCTCTGGACTTGCTCCAATGACAACATATCCTTTCTGAGATATGCAGCCCAAAACTGTTGACAATACTCTAGGTGTGGCCTGACTAGTGTCTTATAAAGAGTCAGTCTTATCTCCTTGCTTTGATATTCTATTCCTTCTGAAATAAATGCAAAATTGCATTTGCCTTCTTTACCATGGACTCAGCTTGTAAATTAACTTTCTGGGAAACTTGCACGAGGACTACTAAGTCCCTCAGCACTTCTGATGTTTCAACCTTCTCCCCATTTAGATAATAGTCTGCACTATCTATTCTTCAATATCCCAATTCCCTCCCCCCAAGTCTTAACTTCTTGTCCTCGTATTCCAATTTTCCTCAGGATTTCATCCTTTCACACAATGTCTCCATTGAACTCCCATTCCCTATTATCCCCATTCCATTGTCTCCCTCTCCATCCTCAATCTCCCATATCATTCACTAATATTTTTCTCCTCACCAGACACCCCAATGAGCAGCTTCCCTTGAAGTCAAGCACCCATCCCTTTCTTTTTCAGGTCCTCGGACTGTCAATCCTTCTACCTGCCATGACATAATAATTCCTGTTTGAGGAAGCATTCCTGTCAAAGTAACTGATAATAAGGAAAATATTTTGAGCCAGCACTTTATAGGCACATCCAAAGACTGAATCAGAAGAACCTCCTCACTTCCACAGAATAGATATTACAAGGTAGCCACTTCTGCTTCTCTCAATTTCTTTTTAAAGTAAGTCAGTGGATGCTCATAGCCTTAAACCCGCATGCTAGAGTACAAATTTTCAAATGCAAGCATGATATGTTGTGAAATAAGTCAAAAATAACTAAGTACAACTTGATCGTTGTGATGTCCTACAACAGGTCTGGCCTACCTGCAATTTAAGTTCCAAATGATTTAGTCTTTGAGCAAGAAGACGGGTCTATTAATGGCTAATGCAAGGCAACATAACTTTAAGGTGGTGAGAGGAAAAAGAGGAATTCAGAGGCCGTTTTTGTTTACGCAGAGAGTGGTAGGTGTGTGGACTGCGCTGTCAAGGATGGTGGTAGTGGCAGATTCATGAAGGACATTTAAGAGACTGTTAGATAGACATATGGATGAAAGGAAAATGGAGAACTATGTGGAAAGGAAGGGTTAGATTGATCTTGGAGTGGGTTGAAGGGTTGGTACAACATTGTGGGCCAAAGGGGCTGTACTGTGTTGTACTATTCTATGTTCACTTGATGGCCTAGTTTCAGCATATAAACTCCAGCATACCTGAGGAGCAAAGAACCTTAGACTACGTTATGCCTTTGTCATGTTCCATCCACCAGTCCTGTTGAAAGCTCTTAAGCAATTAATAAATAAACATAGAGTTTAGATTGATAAATGAAGATCCTCCCTAGGAAGCTTAGAGGAATTGGGATATAGTTTGCCCCACAGCGCTCACAGTGCCTATCTCTTCCCAGCCAACACCCCTCGCCCCTCCCAACTTACAACATTACCCACTCCAAAAGACCAGCCTTCAGGTACTTGCTTCTTTGAAAGGCTAAGTGAGAATCTTGCATGAAAATGCTTGATTTCCAAAGGTAAATATGAAAGAAATTTAATGAAACCTATGTCTTGACTGTCTGCCAAAAATCCAAATGAGCTTCCAAGCCAAAGCAACTAAGTACAGGCAATAAGTGCTACCTAACAGGTGGTGTTCAAATCCTACAAACAAATTTAAAAGAAGGACCTCTGCTATGAATCTACTACTTCCCATAAACATTACCCTTAACATCAGAACCCTCCCATTTCTTCTCCCTTCCCCACTTTCAAACCCCAGTATCAACACCAAACCTTACATTTCACTGAGACATCAATCACCCCAACATTGAAGAGTATTGTGTCCATTGAATAGGAGCAACAAGCCATTCTTATCCCTAAATTAATTTGGCAGAATGCATTGAGATACCTCTATTTCATTTTAAGAGCAGCAAATTCATCTGCAAAATATTGAAGTAGTAATTTAAAAAATTTATTATAACTCTTTTTCTTCCAAATGCTGCAGACTTAATGTGAATCTGGTCTCTCCACTATTACATGTGTGAAAATTGTTCCTTCATCGAAACATAAATTATGGAGCAAGTGTTAAATCTGCCCCATCTGTGGTGCACAATCTCATAACTCGTCATCAAGCCACTGATGTGTGTGAAATTCTACAGGCCTGTTATTACTTGAATTGTCTGTCTGAACACCATTAGGAGACAGAACATCTTTTTCAACCAATCAGGAATGATGATTATGTTTGTGAGACTATATTATACAACAGCATGTAGTGTTCGGTACTTAAATGTCTCTCTTATGAGTCCCATGTGTCTGGTAACCCTGTCAACCAGAACATGCCATTCAAACAAAAGTCTAAAATGAATTCTAAATCTTCCATCCTCAAAGGCAACCTTATTATTTACCTGCTTGTTTATAATTTTATTTCTTCTTTAGGCAGTCCCTCTGGATCAATGATGACTTACTTCCACTACAGCTGTGTGGGCTCAGAGCTACATACAGTATCAAAATAATCTCAGTCTGACTCTTGTGATCACATCGTCACCTTTAATCAACAGGTTAAGTATATAGTGGCTCTTCTGTCCAGTGCAAATAGCTTGAAGACCACTTCTTTAACCGAAGAGAAGACCCCATTAATGTTTCAAACTATTTCTACTGCTTAATGTCAGAACAGTGATTTACATATTTATTAATATAGTTTTTTAAAGTTCTTTTTATGTTTTAAGTAACATATCTATGCTTCCCAGGTTAGAGATTTTTTACTTGTGAATGCAGGAAACAGACTTCCATGAAAATAGCTCACTGTCAAAAAATATTGTAATACCAACTTGCACTTTAGATCATTCAAAAGAGATTTAGTTAACCTAAGTTAACATAAGAAGGTGAGATATTTTTCAGTGAAAAATATAGTACAGTCTTTCAATAATTTCCAAATGAACTGGTCTCCAGTAAAATCACTAAAACGGTTGGAGAAACACAAGAGTTCAATTATTAGATCTCATTGGGATTTGAAACAAATGCTCTTGTCTGATACCATCATTTTAGAGATGTTTCCTATTAATTATTGTGGTTAATCGAGCAAAGTATCTGCCACAAAAGCTCTTCAAACACCATGGAATCGATAAAGAACAATCTATCTGAAAGGCCCATTGAAATTTTTAACTATATAGAAATTGTGCTCAATGATTCTAATATAATAATGCCAGCAAGTCTATTAAACCGCTTGAATTTTTTGGAATATCACTATCATTCTATCGTTATTTTACTTTCCAGTAGCTCTCACATAAATATACCCTGTGAGGAGAATACAAACATGGCAGATTGGTTGCTGCTTCATCGTATGGCAATTCAGAGACACCCTGTTCTTCTACAAAAGATCATGCAGTACGGATCTACGATGCATTACTAGTGTTGAAAGTGCACAATGCAATTTTAAATCACACTGTAACTTACCAATGTCAGAATCAGTAGAAGCTCTCAGACTGCTGCAAAGTTCAATTATCATCTCTGTTTTTGCAGTATTTCCCAAAAACTTTGATCCACAAACAATAAATACTTTAAGGGTTAGACATTGTCATGAATATTCAAAGATCTACCTTGGCAGACTGTGTCGGTATTTCAGAATGGGTGAAGATAGAAAATAATGGAAATGAAGCATATTAAAAATAAATATTATAATTTTTCAAAGCAGTAGCTCATAATTTCTAACATATAATTATAACTTTAGTTGCTTCACTGAATCATATAAAAGATATAATTCCTCTTAAGTGAAAATTTTAAAACGCTTTGTGACAAAGTCTTTCTCCACCTGGCTGTTACATGCAATGACTATCAATAATACAATGATACATTGGGAGATCCCCAAAGATCCATTGCGGCCCCCTTCCTGTTTCTCACATACAATCTGAACTTCATTTGTAAACACATTTTCTGTCTCTGCATGTACAATCACAGAATGTAGTTCCTTCTCACCACCACCACTTTAGGAAAAATTGCTATCTGACAGTTTATATTGGATGGACAGCATTTTCCACCAAATAAATGATGGGAACACTTAAACCATTCTATTTCTTATATTCCCTCTCCTTACATTCTGTTTCTCAGGATAGCCATTATTGGAGGTTAAGATGAGTTTATGCTCAGAGTTGAGCTTCTCAATCCAATATCAAGACCAATGTCATCCACCTCCATATGTGCTGAAATGCTCACCTGTTGTTAGATGTAGACTCTAATATTTATTTCTTTTAAATCCTAGCTGGCCTTTCAGAACATATTCTCTCTAAACCTGAAGTCAGCTGAAAGACCATTGGCAGTACCTGTAGATGAGATAATCTGCTTTGTGTTTTCTGACCTACATTGGCTGCTTATCCAGCAGTGCCTCAATTTAAAACTTTGTTTTTAAATTAACTGTGATAGTCTTCCTCTGTGGCCTCCTTCAGCCACAACACCACCCCCCCCCCCACCCCGAGGTCTTTATACACTACCAATTCTGTTCCCTAGTCATTCCTGACCCTTATTTTTTCACATTGGCAGCTTATTTTGTCAGCTCTGCAATTCTCTCTCTCTAAACACTCCATAGTTTTCTTAATTTAAGATCCTCTTACAGCCCCTTTTCCTCCCCCAAGCTTTTTGTCTCCTGTCCTTGTATCACTTTACATGCTCAGTGACAAATTGTCTTTAATTTTGTTTCTGGATTGTTTTACCCCCACATAAAAAAGCCTTGTCTAGATGCAGTTTTAGTTACTCGTCTAAACTTACCTCTCAATATCTATTGTCCAGAGTTCCTCCCTTGATAGAAAGTTGCATCATATTCTGCTTAATTTATATATAACTGCTTTGATCTAATGATCTGACAACTGAGGTCTTGTAATGCTTCATTGCAGAACTCCTAAGATCATAGATCATAGAAATTTATATCCATGTTAAGGAAAATTACTAAAGGTCAACAGTATCTAACAGGTAACAATTTTCTGAGAAATAAGAATGTAATTGGAGGAAAATATTTTTCCTTATGATTGACGATGTTTAAAATATTTATCTGCTCCTGGCTGGAGCACAGAACCGTTTTAAAATGATAAGTGGCTTTCAAGTAATTTACTTTAATTCTGCACTTTAAATATGATTGGTGCTTCTTTGATTTTGTACCATGCATGGTCTCTGTTCTAAACTGTCTGTGACTGTGCTTTGGCCTATCTGTTAGAATTAGCACTAAGGGTCATGAATGAGCATTGGCTGGTTACTAGTAAATCAAGAGTTTAGTTATTATATGAAAGTAGGCACCTGACACGGAAAGAGACTGAAGATCCAATGAAGTGTAATAACAGAGGAACTGGGACACTAGTTAACTTTGAAAGGCAGGACAGTACTTGGAGAAATAACAATTTTCTGTAACATTTTGGAGATTTTTAGAATATCTTCTGCACCATTATAGATATTTTCAATTTTAGTTGAACATGTCATATTCAACCATCCTGCTAACCCTTGCACTCATTTAAAATGATTGCACCCATTGCTATGAATTAAACAAAAACATTTAAATGGCTGACCATTCTGTATAGGTAAAAATTTATTGCAAGCACACTACTTACTTATCAGTTTGGCTTGGTTGGTAGATGGTCAGCAACTTCAAATTCCTTGGTGTTATCATTATTGATTAATTTTGAGGGATGATGATATTAAATGCTGAGATATAACGATAAAAAGCATCCTGATGTTCAGATCTTTGGTCTCCAGGTGTTCCAGGGCTGTGTGAAGAGACAATGAGATGACATCTGCTGTGGACATGTTGCACCAGTAGGCAAATCTGAGTAGACCAACTTGCCTCTCAGGCAAGAACTTATATGTTTCATCACCTGACTCTCGCAATGGCACCTTATCAAACACCTTCTGAAAATCCAAGTAAGTGACATCTACTGCCTCTCCTTTGTCCACACTGTTTATTACTTCCTCGAGGAACTCTAACAGATTTGTCAGAAACCATGCTGACTTTAACTTAGTTTATCATTAGTCTCCAAGTACCCTGAAACCTCATCCTTAATAATAGACTCCAACACTTTGCCAACCACTGAAATTAGGCTAACTGGCTTATAAAGGGTCTCGGCCTGAAACGTCGACTGCACCTCTTCCTATAGATGCTGCCTGACCTGCTGCGTTCACCAGCAACTTTGATGTGTGTTGCTTGAATTTCCAGCATCTGCAGAATTCCTGTTGTTTGGCTTATAATTTTCCCTCTTTTGCCTTCCTCCCACTCCATTCTTTAAGAAGGGAAGAAGGCAAGATACCAACAGACCTTTTCATTGTTGGCGTGTTAGGGAAGGGGATTTGTTGGATAAATCAGAATGGTAGTACTGGTGAATAGTTTTAAGGAAGAAGAGGCCTGCAGATCAGGGCTCAGGGATCAGGCCTTGAACTTTGGAATCAGAACCTTGGACTCAAAATTCAGGTACTGGACCAGGTATCAGGACTTAGACCCAGGGATTGAATTTTAAACCTAGGTGTCAGGGTCTTGCTTAGGGAATGGGCAGTGGCAGATTGAGTAGAAGGACTCATGGACTGGAGTCTTGGTTTGGTTAAGGTCATTGTCTTGGACCTTGGAATTGGGATCGTGTGGTGGCAGAACAGTAAAGTCAGAGGCTCGGATGCATGGAAGTGGGAAGCAATGGCTTGGAGGATAAAAAAGCTCACAGTGTTGGTCCTTTGGCTGATCAGGGTCTAAAGGAAAACTATTGTAGGTGAATCCCAAAGGATGAAGATAAGTTACTGATTTACCCAGCATTACCCAGGCTGGCTCTAAACAGGAAAGAGAGGGTTGTCCTAGTTCTATCTGCTAATGGCCACTCCCCATATAATTTTGTCCAAGTTCCAAACAGTGTTGAACAGGGAGAGGCCTCAGCTGCTGTGATCCTGACACAGAACGTATATCAGGGCATGAAGGCTGACTAGCAACTGGCCGTGCCAAGCAGCAAACGCTCATCATTACACTTCACTCCTCAGAGAATTCATTTATCAAACAAACAGCCGTTACAGCCACCTGCCAAATAGCTGTATGTACACAGTTGCAAAATCATTTATTTACAAAGTAATGCTGAATGTATCTTAAAATTAGTTATTAACAGAATTTTCAAAGAACTGTTCATAGAGACACTATATGATCAAGTTTACAATTATGTTTCATGGTCGCAGTATTTATTTGAGGTGTTACAATTGCCCCAACTATCTGACCACGAGACTCAGAGGACTAAAACTCAGCCCAGTTAAAAAAATATACTTCACTTTAAGGACAAAAGGGAGCTTGAAAATGGTTGGTAGACTGATAGGCTGACTGGCCTTTACACTTTTTGTACATTCATGTCTTATTCTGCAATACCTTTTGTGATTAAAAAAAATAATTATATAACACAACCCAAGAATCTAACCTGAAGAAGTGTTGGAGTAACTCATCCAGTTACACAGTATCTTTGAAGAGAGGACCACAGGACTCAACAAGACCCAGACCTTCCATTTACTTCTCTCCACACGACTGCCCTGCACTTACTGTTTGGAGTTTGCAAGATCCAGATTGTCACAGTCCCCCAGGTGCACCACAAGGTGGAGTCATGTGTGTGTAGTCTCTGAGTCCTGGACAGTGGAAGCTAAGGTTTCACCCTGTAGGTCTCTGTCAAACTTGGTCAAAGGACTTCTCCACTGATTCTAAACATCCTTGATAATCAGTGATGATTAAAAATAGCTGAAAATATTTAAATATTTATGATCTGAAACACTATTAAAAATTAAGGTCATGAATTTATTTAAAATCACCTGCAACCCATGTAAATTAATTAAAATCATTAATATCCTTGCTAATATTGTAAAAATAAATACTTCAATATCCTTTTTAATGAAGGTTTGGTAACTTCATTGAGATAAGTTGGTCTGAGCATAATATGCCAGCAATGGCTGGGATAAAGCTGAGGAACCACATACAAACTATATCCATCTCCTCTGCCAAATATAATTAAAATCATTAATATCCTAGACATTATTGTAAAAAGAAATACTTTGCTATCTTTTTTAATGAAGGTTTGGCAACTCCATGGGGATAAGTGGGTCTGAGCTCAATGTGCCAGCAATTGCTGGGATGAAGATGAGGAGCCAGATCCAAAGAGCATCCATCTCCTCCGGCCAAGCCATTACATTCCAAGCTACAGTGAACAGGCTTGGCAAGCCATAAAGTTCATATGCTCCCAGGCAATTTTCTATATAACAGGGGGCTTGAAGAGGAGACGGTCCAAACCATTATTCCTGTTCAATGGATTCTCATCAGGACTATTGAATATTTCCAGTATCTTCAGTTTGCAATTCGGCCTCCAAGATACAGCTCTGACCACAAGATCTAAACACTCCAACAAAGTTTAGATCATCTGAGGTTTTTCTGTTTCTTCTCCGTCTTGTTTTACGGCGGTTGGCACCCAGCTTAATGGTGCATTACCGCCACCTTCTGCACCGGAGTGTGCCATAGACTTACATTCCAAATTCCTTCACCCAATCACACACACACACACACACACACACACACATACCCTAACCTACACTTTATCCTCCCATCTTTGGCCATCCTAGTACCCTATTCCTGCTTATCTGTCATATTCTATAAAAAACCCCTGTACCCCTTAAGAAAGCTAAAAATATCCTGACCTGTGCTCTCTCTCACCCATGCCCAGCAACCCTTTTAATGTGAATGCCTGCACCCCCAATTCCCTTAGATTAATTCTCATCATCTCTCTCTGTATCCCATACTTCCTGCAACTCAGAACTACTGACTCCTCTTCCTGAGGTTAATCATCTGAGGTTAATCCCTAATATGGTACATCCATCATGATAAAACAATTAATGAGCGCTTTGTTTTCTCTCTGAATAATGCATTATTTTCCAATGCCCTTCCTTTCTGTGTTACATTAATAGTCTCTGGGCACATGTAACAAGGATCTATATAATAGGCACTTCCTGTACACATTGATCTTTATTAGATCAGGAAGGGTCTTTCTGAACAAGACTGCAAGTCATTCTGTCTGTGATGAGTCAGGAAGCCTGGTCTGAAGATTTTATTCCAGAGTTAATAATACATTTGTCTAGATAAGTGAGATCTCTTCTCTCGGTTGGTTATCTACTTTGACATTACCCCCACATTTCTCAAGATTTACTAATTATAAGTGTGAACTGTGATTTAATAGGCAGTTTTGGTCCCAATGCAGAAAGTGGAGAAGTGCTTTGCTGTCTGTATTGCAAACAGTCTCACTGAATGTCTGAGTAGCACCAGTAACTCCTGGTGAAATCAGTAACTGTACCAAGTATCTGACAAGATTAAAAGGAAATTTGATAAGAGTGGAAATCTGCAATAGAAAGAAAGCAGAAAAGATTTTAGAAGTAGAATGAAAGTCAGGCAATACTCAAATAGAAAAAATGATTCAAGGCGGGGTGTTAAAGCTAAATATCTTTTTGTATAGAGATGAAGTCATGTATTTCTGTTTATTTTTACACTCTGCAAAGTGAAACCTTTTCTGATTCACATTGAGAACTTTCAGAAATTCAACCCTTTGCTCATGCATATTTGCTGTAATTTCAGTTTTGGATTCACATCAAATTACTTCATTCCTCATGCAGCACTTCTCTTGGAGAACTGCTGGGATAACTAAACCAAATTGTTGCAACAATTTGAAAAAATCATTGAATGTACATATCTTCATTGTACATACTCAGAGTCTGTCAATGTAACATGTTGGGTTCCCAGGACAACCAGGTCATCACAACGTATGGGAACTTTGTACTACTTATCCTTTTGTACCTCCTCCATTTTGCACAACAATTTCATTCCTTTGTAACTCCCACAAATGGCTGTGACATACTATACAGCCTCTGAACTCCTCACCCATCTGCTTGTCCCAGTCCTAATCTTGCTTGTCCACATCTTGAGTCCCAGCCTGAGAAATTGGACTTTGGACCTTGATCCTCCCTACCTCTGTAGAGTAACATAATTGGGAGAAATGTGCATAATTCACAGCCACTGACATTGAGTTAGGGCTTCACTTTAAGAAGTTGGTCTGACGTGATGATGTAATTATGTAAAGATTTTTAGCATGCTTATGGTGTTTAAGTTTTGGAGTTCAAAAAGAACTGTTACAGGCTTCATTAAACTCACTTTGTTTTATTGTGAAAATCCACTCCAGTCTCTGCTTCCCAGATTTGCCCTCAAATCAGGAAAACATGCAAGCTGTGATTGGAATACTGGTGCTATGACATCCATCGCTCCCCTGAAAATGGACCAACACTACTTGGCCACTGTATATTTTGAGTGCTGGAGTAGGCATACTTGCTGATCTGCAATCTAAAAAGGTTTTAATGATGGTTATCCACCAGTACCAGGGTCAGGAAGGTGTTAATTCTCACCTGGCTGTAGAGAACCAATAGCCATTCTGACGGATTCAGATGACATCAAGCTGAGACTCCAAGTGAAACTATTAAGTGAATGTACACAACAAAACCATCCTTAACAGAGTATATTATCAATGCACATCAACTGAACGCCAATCAAAATACACAAAATAATAAACAGGATTAATTGAAAATGGAGGAAAACTTTACAAGTAACTATAATAAACTTCAGGATCTTTGCTCCCAAAACTGAGTTAATCCATAACTCTCATAGGAATTGCTTGGTTTCCCATCAGCAATTCCCCGTAATGGATCACAATGGTCAGTACCCTGACCAGAGAATAAAGTGGAATTTATAGCAGAGATCCAGGACATTTGCTCCAACTGGTTTATATTGTTTTCTATGCTCCTAACTTCCTCGATCCTTGCATCTGTGTTGAGTACTGGACAGCATTTATTCCTTAACCAATGCAATCAGAAAATATTATCTGGTCATTGAAATTGCATCTCATCACAGTATAGTAAGAATAATGAAAGATTGTAATATTTGCCCTCAGATAAGATATTATTTGGGTTTATAGCCCTCAGTAAATAATAGTGAGTTTAAGTAATTTAAGAAAAGCAACATCTTGATAAGTAATCCAATCATAATCTGATGTAGGACTGACAACCTAACCACATGTCACTAACAATGAGGCAAATGGAGTCAAAGGATTGGAAATACATTCATTAGCAAGTCCATTGTGCTGAGTCCATCTGGCTTAATGCCAGACAGGAATATCACATCGATGGGAAACCATCTGAGCAAATATATTAATGATATTTTATCTGAATATAGCATTTTCAGGTTTTAACTTTGGTCCACATTTAACTCATTGATGTATGATTAAAATAAATTTAATCTCAAAGGCCTTTGAAAAATGGGAAATGTTTCGATGTAAACAATTTGGCTTCTCTCCAGTGGAGACAATTTTTCATATTCCTTTCAAAAATAGAAAAAAAATATGTATTGTGTATTGGACTGGAATTAGCTAATTTGCATGAATAATCTATTCTACTTTAACAAACATTTTATATTTATTTAATAAACTCTTAAATGCTACCTAGAACAATAAATTAAAGCATAGTCCATCCTTCTTTTCTTATTTTGCAGGCTGCGTAGCTTTGTCATGTGTGAATAAATCAATGTGAAACATGCAAGCCTGAATTTGTAATGGGTTTTTCTAATTATCACATCACTGCTGGGAGCAGTCATTCATCCGCAAAGTTCAGGGTGCAGTATTGTGTAATCTTTTCTCACTGGTACAGCAGCCGGAATAGTAGAAGCAGCTGTACATGAAGCAAAATGGAGAAATTCTCTTGCATCTGCATGTGAAAGCAAGACCTACAATGTGTGCAGAAACACAATGAAACGGAAAAAGGTGAATCCAGGCTTAATTCACTATTTTTAACAATAACCATTGAATAAGTAAAAAAAAATCCAAGACCAGCAAGAATTTTAAACAAAAGAATTAATTAAAACATACAAGTTAAAATTCATAACAGCAAAATATTAAATGAAGTGATGCTTCACAAAGTGGTAGAGAAAGCTATGCTTCAGTAATTATCAACACCTGGAAAATCAAATCATACATACTACATTGAGCCAATAATTAGTGGCAACAAAGGTGTTTATTTTTCAATGATAAAACAGATGGAACTATTCAGCTGGCCAGCCAGTTTTGCTGCCTGGACTTGCAGCTATCAATTAGCGTCCTACCTATTTCTTCACAAAATAGGGCACCCTACTGATAGAACTCACAGTTCAAAGACGCACCAGGTAGGTTAATTGGTCATTGTAAATTGTTCCGTGATTAGGTTAGGGATAATTGGGGTTGTGTAGTTGCTAGGGGTCAAAGGGCCGGAAGGGCCTATTCCACACAAAATCGCTAAATAAATACATTTGAAGTTTCACAAGTATTCAAGGCTGCCATTTGTCAAGCAAAAGTTAGAATGGGCCCCATTATTTTTACTTACCACTTCTGAGAGCCCAGCTAATGGGATTGATGGTTGTATCTATGGATTCAGAAGAATAATATACAGGAGGCCTGAGTGAATAAATAAACAACTAAAATTATTGATCTGATTATTACAGATCCAACTTATGAATAGACAGGATTAACTCCTGGTATTTCTGGCTACAAAAGTGAGCTTTCTTCATCTTTGAGAATCCAAGTCACAATCTAATAAAAAAAACAGAAATCCTAAGGCTACAGTCATAAAAGCTGAAACTGTACTGGCTGACATCCTTATACCAAAAAATGTTGGTGCAGAGCGGCATCTAATTCAATGGGGAAGGCAGACACATATTTAACATGGTGTGCATTTCTGATGCTGCCATGTCCATGGCATTCCAAACATTGACACTCAAATACCTTTCATTTAGATTGATTTTTTTCTCCATTGTTTTTATTTTCCTTCAGACTCTTAGGGTATTTCTGTGGGCTGGTGGCAGTTCTTCAACTTTCCCAGCTTCTTGGCAATGTTACTACTAACACAAGCAAAGCCTGATTGGCCTGCTTTTACTTAATCATATCTGAGAATGATTCCTACAGTCACTCTAGCTGTAATCAGGAAATTCGTGCTGAATTGCACTGCAGAGGTAATCTTAAAAAAGGCAAAAATCTGGTATTTCTACAGTTTTAAATGTTCATGTTTCAACTTAATGAAGTAAGACTGCTAAACATCAATTGTCATGAACCTTTGCTAAAATGTATGAATTACTTGTTTGTACATATAATGAAGGCCATTCTAAAATGGAAACTTTTGAGAAAAATATATTAGATTGATTAGTAATGTACTACACACTGCAAAAGGACTTTTAAATCAATGCAGCTCAGTAGCGCCAGGCTGTTCTTTGTTGATTACAGCTCAGCGTTCCACACGATCATACCCCCAGTACTAATCAACAAGCTCCAAACCTGGGCCTCCGTTTCTCACTCTGCAACTGGACCTTTGACTTCCTCATTAAGAGACCACAGTCAGTGCAGTTCAGAAATAACATCTTCTCCACACTGACAATCAACAGTGGAACACCTCAAGGATGCGTGTCTAGCCCACTGTCTTCTCTCTCTACACCCTCGACTATGTAGCTAGGCTCAGCTCAAACACCATCTATAAATATGCCGACAACAGAACTATTGCAGGCAGAATTTCAGATGTTAATGAGGAGGTGTACAGGAGTGAGATAAATCAGCTAGTTGAGTGGTGTTGCAATAGCAACCTTGCACTCAATGTCAGTAAGACCAATCAGTTGATTGTGGATTACAGGAAGAGGAGATCAAGGGAAGACACAACAGTGCTTAATGAGGGATATGCAGTGGAAAGGGTGAGCAGTTTCAAGTCCTGTGTGTCAACATCTCTGAAGACCTATTCGAACTCAGCAAGCGCCATTATGGGCACGAGCCTCCCCAGCATCAAGGACATCTTCAAAAGGCGGTGCCCCAAAAAATCAGCATCCATCTTTAAGGACCTCCATTACCCTGGACATGCCTTCTTCTCATTGCTACCATCAAGGAAGAGGTAAAAGAGTCTGAAGGAAGGAAATTGCCTTTTAAACTCACGAGAGAGCATAGGCCAACAACTTTATGCTGTTGATGTTTCTGTAGCAGGCAATTTCATTTTTACGAGGTTGAATTGCTAGCTCGACACTCAACCCAGCACAGATGGAAAGCGTGCCTCAGTAGCCAGCTGGGTTCGAACTCGGGGGGAGCCTTTGCTCCGAAGTCTAGTGCTGATGCCACTATGCCACCAGCCGGCTATAAAGGAGTCTGAAGACACACTCTTAATGTTTTAGAAATAGCTTCTTCCCCTCTGCTATTAGATTTCTGAATAGACAATAGACCCATGTACACCAGGTCAATACTTTTTTTCTTTTTTTGCTCTCTTTTTGCACTATTTATTTAATTTAAGTTTTTAAAAATAGATTTCTTATTGTAATTCATAGTTTTCTTTAATTATGTATTGCATTATACAGCTACCACACAGCAACAAATTTCACGACATGTGTCAGCGATATTAAACCTATTTCTGACTCTGACCTGATAGTATAGTGGTTAGCGTAACACTTTTATAGCAACACCTAAGCAGGTTCAATTCCACAGCTACAGTATCTGCAAGGAGTTTGTACGTTCTCCCTGTGACCACGTAGTTTCCTCCAGATGCTCTGGTTACCTCCCACATCCCAAAAATGGAGGTTAATTGGTCACATGAGTCTAATTGGAGAGAACAGGCTTGTTGTGAACAAATAGCCTGTTACCATGTTGTATCTCTAGATAAAATATAATTTACCTTGAATCAATTAATTTTGAAGTGTAGTCACTGTCATTATGTAAGCAAATCCAATAACTGAAAATGCACATCAATTCCATTGATATAGTTAACCTATTCACACCCTGCTTGTAGTCTGGTAACCAAAGATACATGTGGAAGCAACAAAAACACATAATTCCCTCCTTATAACGATTCCTTGTGACTCCCTTATCATATCAAGAAGAAAATAGGATTTGAAACATTTCAAGTTGATTTATCAGTCTAGCGAAGCCAATTAAAACTTGAATAACCTAATCAAGACTTAAACATCCAGCGCCATTAGAAAGTGCCAACCCTGGTCATTTCCTAAAAGACACAATAAAGGGTAATAGCTGATGTAGAAGAATAATATGTCAAATGCAGTATTTGATGCATAAGTACATCAGTGGACAATATCAAATAATATACAGCACTATGCAAATTCATACAATTGGTTAATAATTCAAAAACAAAATACTGCTTCTTCTTCATAGATTCTGCCTGTCCTGAATTTTACTTTTACCAGAATTTTGTACTCTGCTTCACCCAGTAAACAACCTTCAACTTGGCAATCTGCATTCGAGAAGACAATTCATTTTTTGGCAAAGTATATTTCCCTTTCTCTCGGTTAATATATGACTCATGTCCCTATATTATCATCAAAATCCTTCGAAGCCCATTTGCTTTTTCATGTCTAGATTACATTATGTATAAAAAGATGTGATCGGTAAGTGGGAAGCCTTCAAAGGGGAAATTTTGAGAGTGCAGAGTTTGTATGTTCCTGTCAGGATTAAAGGCAAATTGAATAGGAATAAGGAACCTTGGTTCTCAAGGGATATTGCAACTCTGATAAAGAAGAAGAGGGAGTTGTATGAAATGTATAAGAAACAGGGGGTAAATCAAGTGCTTGAGGAGTATAAGAAGTGCAAGAAAATACTTAAGAAAGAAATCAGGAGGGCAAAAAGAAAACATGAGGTTGCCTTGGCAGTCAAAGTGAAGGATAATCAAAAGAGCTTTTACAAGTATATTAGGAGCAAAAGGATTGTAAGGGATAAAATTGGTCCTCTTGAAGATCAGAGTGGTCGGCTTTGTGCGGAACCAAAGGAAATGGGGGGAGATCTTAAATAGGTTTTTTGCGTCTGTATTGACTAAGGAAGCTGGCATGAAATCTATGGAATTGAGGGAATCAAGTAGTGAGACCATGGAAACTGTACAGATTGAAAAGGAGGAGGTGCTTGCTGTCTTGAGGAAAATTAAAGTGGATAAATCCCCGGGACCTGACAGAGTGTTCCCTCGGACCTTGAAGGAGACTAGTGTTGAAATTGCGGGGGCCCTGGCAGAAATATTTAAAATGTCGCTGTCTACGGGTGAAGTGCCGGAGGATTGGAGAGTGGCTTATGTTGTTCCGTTGTTTAAAAAAGGATTGAAAAGTAATCCGGGAAATTATAGGCCGGTGAGTTTAATGTCAGTAGTAGGTAAGTTATTGGAGGGAGTACTAAGAGACAGAATCTACAAGCATTTGGATAGACAGGGGCTTATTAGGGAGAGTCAACATGGCTTTGTGCGTGGTAGGTCATGTTTGACCAATCTGTTGGAGTTTTTTGAGGAGGTTACCAGGAAAGTGGATGAAGGGAAGGCAGTGGATATTGTCTACATGGACTTCAGTAAGGCCTTTGACAAGGTCCCGCTTTGGAGGTTAGTTAGGAAAATTCAGTCGCTAGGTATACATGGAGAGGTGGAAAATTGGATTAGACATTGGCTCGATGGAAGAAGCCAGAGAGTGGTGGTAGAGAATTGCTTCTCTGAGTGGAGGCCTGTGACTAGTGGTGTGCCACAGGGATCAGTACTGGGTCCATTGTTATTTGTCATCTATATCAATGATCTGGATGATAATGTGGTAAATTGGATCAGCAAGTTTGCTGATGATACAAAGATTGGAGGTGTAGAAGACAGTTGGGAAGGTTTTCAGAGCCTGCAGAGGGACTTGGACCAGCTGGAAAAATGGGCTGAAAAAAATGGCAGATGGAGTTTAATACTGACAAGTGTGAGGTATTGCACGTTGGAAGGACAAACCAACATAGAACATACAGGGTTAATGGTAAGGCACTGAGGAGTGCAGTGGAACAGAGGGATCTGGGAATACAGATACAAAATTCCCTAAAAGTGTCGTCACAGGTAGATAGGGTCGTAAAGAGAGCTTTTGGTACATTGGCCTTTATTAATCAAAGTATTGAGTATAAGAGCTGGAATGTTATGATGAGGTTGTATAAGGCATTGGTGAGGTCGAATCTGGAGTATTGTGTTCAGTTTTGGTCATGAAATTACATGAAGGATATAAATAAGGTTGAAAGAGTGCAGAGAAGGTTTACAAGGATGTTGCCGGGCCTTGAGAAACTCAGTTACAGAGAAAGGTTGAATAGGTTAGGACTTTATTCCCTGGAGCGTAGAAGAATGAGGGGAGATTTGATAGAAGTATATAAAATTATGATGGGTATAGATAGAGTGAATGCAAGCAGGCTTTTTCCACTGAGGCAAGGGGAGAAAAAAACCAGAGGACATGGGTTAAGGGTGAGGGGGGAAAAGTTTAAAGGGAACATTGGGGGGGCTTCTTCACACAGAGAGTGGTGGGAGTATGGAATGAGCTGCCAGACGAGGTGATAAATGCGGGTTATTTTTTAATATTTAAGAATAAATTGGACAGATACATGGATGGGAGGTGTATGGAGGGATATGGTCCGTGTGCAGGTCAGAGGGACTAGGCAGAAAATGGTTCGGCACAGCCAAGAAGGGCCAAAAGGCCTGTTTCTGTGCAGTAGTTTCTATGGTTCTATGGTTCTATGGTAAATGTGTGTCAGAATTAGAACTTCTTGCATCTCCTTTTGCATAAATATATATTAGTGCTTATTTAATCAGGAAATTGGCCAAGGATAACAGAACATGTGATCATGTCATTAATGTATGTGATGCAAATTTCCTGACTAATGACTTGAAATGTTGTAAAAATCCGACCTACAAACTAGCTTCAGTCACTGTCAAACAAAGACCAAATCACTCACCCTTTTACCAATCATTTGCAACCCCCACCCAATACGTATAATCACTGACCACAGATCTGTTGTGACAACATGCCAATGTCTGTATCTGTAGCATGAAAAGAGAATACAGCTGAACACAAATGACATATGATCCCAATGTTCCTGCATTTCTCTTTCCTTCGTGGCAACCTTTTGATAATGTTACAATGAAGATATTGAAACCTGGAACAAAAAGACAAACTGCTGGAGAAGCTCAGACAATCAGGCAAAGGGATTGGTGACACTTTGATTCAAGATGCCGCATTGAAGTCCCGGTATAGAGTCTCAACCTGAAACATTGACCATCATTTTGCCTCCACAGGTGCTGCCTGAACCATGTGTAACGTACGGATCTACACTTTGTATTTCTTTTAGTGCAATGACTCCCCTTAGCACTACTTATTGACTGATAACTTATCCATGCAAATTGGTTTGTTGTTCTCTCTCTACAAAGTGAATATACCAGTTAGCCTAATCTCCATGTGCATGCTTTTATTTAATTGATATGCTATTGAACAGATACAACAAATTGGCATTGAGTACGAACCTGAATGTCAGCGAATATCACCAACTGAACCAACAGTTACGAGATGACAGAATTTGGAGGAAGGGAGAGAGACATTGAGAGGAAAGAGCGAATCAGTACGGAGAAGACCATCATGGACGCTAACAATGGGATGCGTGAGTAATAGTGCATGGTACTCAGTGAGAGATGCGCAGCTAGCGAAGTTAAAGTGACAGTAACATGACAATAGTCTTAGTTGGGAAAGCTGACGACTTTGATAGTGCTAATGAGAACTGGGAATTGTATATCAAGAGGGTTGAACTGTTTTGTAATGTAACGACTTGGATGAGAAAAAGAAAATCTCGCTTTTTAGCTTAATGGGTGCTAAACATATAGGCTCTTATGCAACTTAGTAACTCCTGAAAAGCTAGCAAGCAAGAAGTTCAACAAAATTATTGCAATTTTACAAAATCACTTGAGCCCTACATCACTAGTAATAGCTGAGAGATTTAGATTTCACAAAAGGAACCAGTCAAACGATGAAATCATTACTGAATACAATGCTGAACTGCACAAACTTTCCCAGGACTGTGACACTTTGGAGATGAACTTTCTGATGTAATAAAGGATAGGCCTGTATATGACATGCATAGTCAAAGCATTCAAAAGAGGCTACTGTCAGAAAGAGACCTAACCTTAGAATGGGCATTGACCATTACATTATTGTTGAAAACATCAGAAAAGGATGTGTCAGAACTACAGAAAAAGAGCTTAGAATGTGAAACATGGACAATGTTCCTGAATGGTGCAAAAAGTCAAAAATGTTATTGATGTGGGAAACCCTCTCATGATGCAAATGACTGTTGGCTGAAAGGAAAACTTTGCAGTAAGTGTCACAGACAGGATCAGATAGAAAGCATGTGCAAGTCAGATAAAGAGCACAACCAAAGAGAAAAGTTTCAAACACAAAACTAAATAAATGCACAAAGTGACAGGCTGTGGAACTGAATGAGAGTCTGGCAAAGGGGAGCTGCCATGCTTAGAACTGCATAGCATTACATAAGCAGATCGCAAAATCATATGGATAACAATAGATGTGCCTGGTGTAAAACTGAAAATGGAGCTGGATACAGGGTCAGCTGTGACTATAATTTCAGACGCTGACTACAACAGACTGTTTTCTAAGCTTTCATTAGAAAAGATCTCAGTGATGCTAAAGACCTACACAGGTGAAAAACTGTCTCCCAAAGGCAAACTGATAGTAAATGTAACATACGAAGGCAAAACACAGCAGTTAGAGCTATATGTGTTGAAAAGTGGAGAGCCAGCACTTTTTGGATGTGAATGGTTGAGAAAAATCCAACTAGACTGGCACTCAATCAAAGTTCTCAACGTGTCATCAACAGGCAACTGCAGTCCAAACAGTAGCACTAACCAGGGACTGGCACAGCTGCTTAATGCTAATGAGAAGGTGTTTGAGAAGGGGGTTGGTAAACTCAAAGGCATGAAGGCCAAAATTGAACTGGATGAAGTAGCAACACCAAGATTCCATAAGGATTCGGTGCTGAAAGCTTATTTTCTTCTGAATCCTTTGCAATTTCTCAATGTCAAAAAGTGCTGGTGCTGGAAATCTGAAATAAAAAAAGAGAAAATGCTAGAATCATTCTGCAGGTCAGGTAGCATCCATAGAAAGAGAAACAAAATTAACAGTTTGGCGACCCTTCATGAGAACTGAAATATTAACTGGTTGCCACACCACAGACCTCACCGGACATGTGAATGTTTCCAACATTTTCTGTTATTATTCTCAATATTTCGTTGTCTTTTTCAATGGTGTAAGATTTGGTTCTACATTTCAAAATATTACTTTGCTTCAGAGCACATTTTCTTTTTCTTTCCAGAAAATGAACAGAAGTATAAAGCATATCACAATTGATCCAAAAAATCAGATTGCCATACACTCAGTTAGTAAAATGTGTATTTTTGCAGTCAAATTTGCTTGGTTCCAAACTTCTTAAATCAAACTGTAATCACGAGTTATCTGAGGATGACATATTTTATTTTCTTTCTTCAGAAAACATCAGAAGTATGCAAGGACCAACTAAAGTGGAGATATCATGCTCATGGATTGAAATAATATGGTTAATGAAATATGTCACTCCTTATATACAGTACATTCATTTAATAAAAATGATATTTCCAGTTGTTAAAGTTCAAAGTTCAAAGTAAATTTATTATCCAGCTACAGACATTAAAGTTGCTGGTGAACGCAGCAGGCCAGGCAGCATCTCTAGGAAGAGGTGCTGTCGACGTTTCAGGCCGAGACCCTTCGCCAGGACTAACTGAAGTAAGAGTTAGAGAAACTCCGCCAGAGAAAGCAGGATCTCCCAGTGGCCACACATTTTAATTCCACATCCCATTCCCATTCTGACATGTCTATCCACGGCCTCCTCTACTGTAAAGATGAAGCCACACTCAGGTTGGAGGAACAACACTTTATATTCCATCTGGGTAGCCTCCAACCTGATGGCATGAACATCGATTTCTCTAACTTCTGCTAATGCCCCACCTCCCCCTCGTACCCCATCTGTTATTTATTTTTATACACACATTCTTTCTCTCACTCTCCTTTTTCTCCCTCTGTCCCTCTGAATATACCCCTTGCCCATCCTCTGGGTTCTCCCCCCCTTGTCTTTCTCCCTGGGCCTCCTGTCCCATGATCCTCTCATATCCCCTTTGCCAATCACCTGTCCAGATCTTGGCTCCATCCCTCCCCCTCCTGTCTTCTCCTATCATTTTGGATCTCCCCCTCCCCCTCCAACTTTAAAATCTCTTATTAACTCTTCCTTCAGTTAGTCCTGACGAAGGGTCTCGGCCCGAAACGTCGACTATACCTCTTCCTAGAGATGCTGCCTGGCCTGCTGCTTTCACCAGCAACTTTGATGCGTATTGCTTGAATTTCCAGCATCTGCAGAATTCCTGTTGGTTGCGTTTTTATTATCCAGCTATGTACTGTATATGTCACCATATTGACAGGGATGTGCAGTTATGGCCCAAGGGACGAGAAAGAGACAGTGAAGCCAGTCAACTATTCACCGACTTTTAATCAGAACTGTGCAGAAATAAAGGAAAAACAATAAATGCTAGGCCAACAGGGACATTGACTAGAACTTTCAAACTAAGGCTAGTGCCAATACAGTGGCTCAGCAGTAGTAGCTTCATACACATAAATACCGCTCCTTCACAGCGCCAGTCAAAGCTGTATCCTCCTTTTCTGGTGCAAGGACAATGGTAAGCAGGGGGCGTCGATGTTGCTCTGTTTTTGGTCAAGACTTAACAACATGAAGGGAGTTAAATACCACCACAATGAAACACTAATTAGCTGGAATGTGCATACTCACAAGCATGATTGCTGAACTTATTCCACGGCACACTTGCGATGGCGCACAGAACCCGTGACAGGCCATAGTTGTGACAGGGGACCCCCTCTCTAGGTGCAGCTCCCAAGGCACCTGAGACCTGTGCCTTCCAGAAGTCCCAGATGAAACACTACTCAAGGATGTCATAGACCAAAACGCAAGGATGTTCATCAGGGCCATACCTCTCCCAGTCATCGAGAACCTGGACCCTGTCCCGCACCCAGTGAGATGCCAGGAGGCACCAGGCAGAATAGACCAGGGAACCATCCCCTAAGCAGGGAAGTGGGGCATGACTAGACCCAGGGGAAGGTAGTCATCAGCTTGAGCTTGGAAACATGGAACACTGGGTGAATCTTCATTGATGGTAGGCACAATCTAAATGAGACCTTGTTGATAGCCATCTCCACTATAATTGGTCCCACATAGCTCTTGACTTTCAAGGGAAGATCCCTAGACATCAGCCAGATTTTCTGCCCTGGTTTGAAACGTCTCACCTGTCAGCAGAGCCGATCAGCCTGTCAGACATGTTGTTACTCAGTGTGCAGCAGAGAAGCATTGGTCCAACTCCACGTGCTTGTAGGGTTGGACCAACTGTTCAGCAGCAGGGACTCCCACAGAGATCTCTTGGTTAGGGAAGCGCGGAGGCTGGAATCCCTTTTAGCATTCAAGGGGGGACATGCCAGTGGAGGATGACTGGAGGTTATTGTAGGAAATCTCTGCTCAAACCAATTGGGAGCTTCAGGATGAAAAGACAAGGCAACACAGGGTTGTCTCCAGCTCCTGATTCACTCTCTTAGTCTGGCCATTAGATTAGGGTTGGAAATGAGATGAAAGGCTGGCTGTACCTCTCAAGAGAGAACAGAAGGTCTTCCAAAAGCAGGATGTGAACTGTGGTCAGACACTATGTCCTGAGGGAAGCCATGCAGCCTGAATATGTGATGAATCATGAAGATGGCAGTCTCATGAGCTGACAGGAGCTTAGGTAGAGCAATGAAGTGGGCCACTACCATTCTGGGGGTTGTGGACCAATTCTTGGAGAATAAGTCCACAACCTTTGGAATGGTAGAGTTTCCATTGGATGGGGACAGACAAGTGATGAAATCCACCAAGAGGTGGGACCAGGAGCGGTGAGGCACCAGCAGCAGACAAAGCAGACCCACAGGATGCTGATGTGACACCTTGTTCTGGTTACAAGTGGGACAGGTAGAGTCAAAGTCATGGACATCCTGAGACATAGATAGCCACCAAAATCATCTCTGTAAATTCCACGGTCCATTAAACTCCTGGATATCCAACCAGAGAGGAGGAGTAACTCCATTCCAACAGTTTGGGGCATACCATGGAGGGACAAGCAGCCAGTTGGAAGGTCCCCACCTGTGCCTGGATCTGACTGTTGGGTTTTGCCCCATCCAAGCCAGTATAGCCATGCTTCCAGGGCCTCTTTGGCAGCCAAAAGTTCCCAGTTTCCAAAAATGTAATTATATTCAGCAGGAGTCAAGCAACAGGAAAGAAAAGCACAGAGGTGCAGCTGATTATCCACAGAAGAGCACTGGGAGACCACAGTCCCAATGCCGATGTCTGGTGCGTCTAATTCAATGATGAATGGACAGGGTGAGTCTGGGTGTTGCAGCACTGGGGCTGTGGTAAAGCTTCGATTTAGTTTTGAGAATGCTTGGTCTGTTTCACTTGTCCAAAGGAACCCTGCCGAGGTCTTCTTGGTGCGTGCATTTATGGGGGCTGTGATGGAACTGAAATTACTGATGAACTGGTGAAAGAATTTTTCAAACCCCATGAAGTGCCGCACCTGTTTGACTGTAATTGGTTTGGGTCACTCTGAGACTGCCTGAACTTTACATGGGGCCATCTGAAAACTGGAAAGGGTGCTGTTATAGCACAAAAGCAACACCAATTCTTATGGAACACAGGCCTTTGGCTTGACATAAAGCTTTTCCTTGAGGAGCCATCTGAGAACCCTCCAGGCATGCTGGAAGTGTTGCCAGTGAGAAAAGGAATGCAGCAGAATGTCATTCAAATAACACGAAAACAAACTGATTTAACATGTCCCTGAGCACATCATTGACTAGGGCCTGAAACACAGCAGGGGCATTGTCCAGACCAAATTGCATCGTAGCGACTAGTGGAGGTGATGAGAGCTGTTTTCCACTCCTCTCCTTCTCAGATACAAACTAGGTTATAAGCATTGTGCAGATCTTGGAAAATATGATAGCTCCTTGGAGATGCTTGGACACAGAGGCAAGCAGGGGAAGAAACTAACAGTCCTTCACCATGATGTTGTTGAGGGGCCGATAATTAAGGGATGTTGAGGGGTGGACCTTACCATCCTTCTTGCTTACAAAGAAAGTGCCCCTGGCACTGGCAAGGTGGACGGAAGGACCAAACATAAACCAATACCTCCTTGATGTATTCTTCCACATCTACCTTTTAAGGATGAGAGAGGGAAAAGAGCAGGCCCTGGGGATGACTAGTATTAGGTAAGAGGTCACAGACACTGTTCTATGGCCGGTATGGAGGCAGAGGTCTTCTTTTTACTGAAGACCTCAAGATGGTCAACATATTCAGTCAGAATGCCAGCCTGGTCCAGACTAGCAACTGAATCTGGAGAGGATTCGTGGATGGGGGCTTGAATTGGCCACAGACAGGTAGACAGGAATGCCAGTCCTCCCTCTTGGAGCACCTCTAGGGACCAATCAATCCATGGGTGGTCTCCAGATAACCAGGAAGGCCAAGCACCAGCATGAACGAACCAGATATAAGGAGAGCTGTTCCCTACAGTTGTCTTCTAGCACAAGTTGGAAGGGTTCTATGGAAAGGTAGATTGTACTAGAACATCCAGGGCTTTGACGTTGATACAGTATTTGATCTCAATTGCTGAGCCGGAACTCTCCATTTCTGAACCCGAGTGATATCCATGAGGTGGGACTGACATGGTTAAAATGCTGCTGAATTGCTGTAGTGAGGGCAGACACCTTATTCTGGCTGTCAGTAGTAAGCTGCTGAACCACAGCCTTGAGAGCAGTAATCACTGCCACCTGATTCCGGCTGTCTGTGGTGAGTTGAGAAAACATTGATGTCGGGGCTGATACTTGTTCTTCCAACTGGGACTGGGCTTGCCTCCGTGAAAGTAGCTGTAACACTGAATGAGGCAGTTTGGCAAATCCAACTGATATTAGTTTCTTCTCTATGATCTTCAGTCTGGACTGAGCTTGTTGTTATGAGAGTATCTGTCGCATTGCTTGAGTCACTTCTAGTAACACAGCTTCAACTAACTGTAACTTTTCTCCTACAATAAATGTCAGGTCCAATGTCCGCTGTTCTCTCTCTGCTAGGTCCATCTTGTTTTGTTGAATCTTGCTGACAGGGATGTGCAGTTATGCTGAGAGAAAGACACTGAAGCCAGTCAACTGTTCTCTGACTTTTAATTGGAACTGTACAGAAATGAAAGAAAAGATGATAAAAGCGAGGACAACAGTGCCATTAATGAAGACTTTCAAACTAAAGCTAATGCTGAATAAACTCTTCCCAGCCTTCCAGCCGCGTACAGGTATTGATTTTAACCAATATTTCATTTGAAAAACTCCGCCATCCTCATCAGGGATTAAGCTAATGCCAATACTGATGCTCGGCAGTAGTAGCTTAATACTAAATAAATACTGCTCCTCAACAATCTCAGTCTAAGCAGTAGACTTTTTCCCCAGAACCAGGACAACATTAAGCAGGGAGCTTTGATATTTCTCTGCTTTTGGTCAAGTCTGGACAAGACTGAAATGAGAAGAAGGGAGCTAAATACCACCACAATGAAACGTTAATCAGCTGGAATATGCATACTCACGAGCATGATTGCTGACCTCATTCTGCAGCCCGCCTGTGAGGGCATGTATACTTTGCAGTAGAGACCGTGGATGTGACACATATACTACCCTGAGATTCATTTTCTTGCAGGTATTTGCAGTAGAACAAAGAAATATGATAGAATCAATGAAAAAATACACACAATGACTGACAAATAACCAATATGCAAAAGTAGACAAACTGTGCAAATATAAAACAAAATTACAAATGCTACTAACAATAAATAAATAAATAAATAAATCGATAAGTAGATAAATAAATAAATAAATAGATGCTGATACCATCAGCCCTTGAAAATGAGTCCAAAGATTGTGGAATCAGTTTAGTGTTGAGGTGAATGTAGTCATCCACGTTGGTTCAGGAGCCCAGTGGTTGAAGAGTAATAACTACTCCCGAACCTGGTGGTGTGGGACCTAAGGCTCTTGCACCTCCTCCCAGATAGAAGCAGTGAGAAAGGAGACTGGCCTGGATGATGTGGGTCCTCAGCGATGGATTCTGCTTTCATGTGGCAGAGCTCCTTGTAGATGTCATTGATTCGAGATGGTGCTGGTGATAGACGTGACGGCTCACAAAACATTAGTCATTAGCCAATTTAACAATTGTATTGAACTATTTGACCTTTGTTTCTGATGGGTTCATTTGCACTGAGTATAAATAATATGTAACTCTTCCGCCTCTGGAAGTACTTCGTTTCAAAGACTGACAGTCACAAGAAGCAGGTAGAATAAAAACAGAATACTGGAGATACTCAGAGAGTCAGCATCTGTAGAGAGAGAAGAGATAGAGTTGATGTTTCATGTCAATGATCTGATGTTCTGATGACCTGAAATATGGAATCAGTTTGAGTTCTGAAGTACTGCATAGTGCTGTAGTGTTACAATTGTTCAGCTCTTGCGATCTGAGTTCAATCCTGATCTGTTTCCTTGCATGTTCTCTCTGTAACCACATGGGTTTATCGCAGGTGGGCCTGTCTCTTCCCACAACCCAAAAGACATACCAGCAAGTTAATTGGCTACTAAAATTGCCCTGGAAGTGGAAGGAATCTTATAGAAGAATGGTAAATGGCTGGCAAATGGCAGAAAATAGGTTGCAGCCAGATAATTAGGGGACTGGGCTGAATGGTGTGTTCTGAGACTTGGCATGGACTCAACAGTCTAAATGTGTCATAAGTAAAATGAGCTGAGATACAAGAAAAATCATCAGCTTGAAAAGTTAGTTTCATTTTCCCTCCACAGATCACTATCTCCAGTGTTTTTTTGTTTTTATGTTGCAGTCTATATAAAGTGCACATGGTTTATTTATTGGAATTACTTTGCTTTTAGGCGCAACTTGGGTATAGTTATCACTGTAATATATTCTTCCTCACTAAAGCTATAACTGAGTGTGAAGCAATCACTCTTGACCAAATCCAACAGAGGCTTCGGTGCTTTTTGCCAAAAACTCCATAAGGGTATCACAGATTAAATTAAATGACCATCTAATTAGCTTTGGTGAAGACTTGCAAAGAAAATTTAATTCTAAAAGCTGAAAGCCATAAGCAGGCTTTCAGAAATATTTTAAATATCTTCAAGAGTGAAAAGAGTTAAGGTTTGCCTCAGTTGTCGTTGTGCAGTAGATTTGAATGAGGAGGAGGTTGAGGAAGTGAAGTGAGGCATTTATACTGTTCTATATTTGTTGAGTCCAATCACATAATTCCACATATGCTTTACTATGTTGCATACTCATCTATATTCTGTATGCAAATTGATTTTGGTTAATCTTTGAGGATATTACTCATCTACTTTTACGTATGACTAATCACCATTCCAGCTGCATTATGCCAGATGATTTACATGAAGGGTAATTAATTATTCAGGGTGGTTTATAAGATAACCTATTATTTTCATTTTATTTGATCACTGAAAATGCATGACACTAATTTACCTATTCTCTTAGTGCTTCCGTAACAACGTTAGAGGAACTTGCAATGATGGAGAAGCAGTTACATTGTTCTACATCAAAGCTACTGAGTTGCTGGAGTCCAAACTGACAGTAAAGCATTAACACTGCTGGCAGATCATCAACTCAGTGAAAGACGCTCTTTGGTCGGCCCGAAACTTGATGATCTACCAGCACATGGAGATGTCCGTGGGAGAATGCTGCTGACTGGCACATTCTCGGTTGCAGGAGTACGTGCTGAAGGACGCACTGAAACTTGGTGCAGCCACCGCAAGGGCCCGGTGGGGAAGGACCACGGTATAGGTTTCTCCACCCGTGGGAGTGGGAGGGGTCGGGTGGCGGGGAGTATACATCTCAACAATGATATGGTAAGCTGAACTACTGGAGTGCTACTTGGTGGCTATAAATACGGATATGTACTGACTATAATGGAAATGTATGTAAAGGATGGAAAGTTATTGAATGGTTTATTGCATATATTTATTTTTGAATAAAGTATATTTTGAAATTAAAAAAACAGTAACCACTGGCAAATAGAGTAATTTTGCTGGACTCTTTTATAATGCCAGAATAGCTTAAGTTAAAAAATATTCTTACTGAAGAGCCTCCGATGATCCTTTTGAGACCATTGGGTAAATTGCTCAATGCCTGTATAAATGAGCAGTGCATCTCCAGTGTGCACTCGTCAATTTAAGGCTCATAATTGCAGGCAGATTTCTCTCTATGTCATGGAACCCCAGTCTGTGTATTCAATGAAGCATCCTGCCTAAAGCAGGCAAGCGCTTGAGCTGCAGCTCTCGGGACTGCCAGCATGGATGGGGAGGCAGGTGAGCAAACATAATTATCATGCCTTTGTCAGGGAGAGGGACTTTAAAATAGCCTGTTAACTGGCAAGTTTTTTCACTGATCCTTGTGGAACCTTGGTCTAGAGAAGCAAGAGTGACTGCTGTTCAAAGATGCCATTCACTGTGAATTGTTTTGGGAGATTGGGAGACTATGGTGTGAGATACATAAATGCATATATAATCTGGTTCATTCTTAGAGCCAGATTAATTAATGAGTCAGTAATTATATGAACATACATTACATCGTTCAATAATGGCTCAAAAGTGCAAAGCTGCTTCAATTGCAAAGAAAAATAAATAAAAAAGTAAAAACCACTCCACTTTGAGCACCTAATGGATAATAGTGTTGCCACCAGTGTGGTTCCACAAAGCACGTTTCTCAACAACTGATCTAATATTAATGTGCATCCTGGGTGTGTTTTAGTTTATTTGTTCATATTGTGTTTTTCCCTTTTTGTTTTCTCTTCACTTCCTCCTTGCGGGGTATCAATCTATGCTGTGCTGTGAGCCTTCTGCTGTCCATTATTCTTCTATGTGCCTTTATAATGAATATACTCAGTCACGCAGCCCATTTCAGCCCACTCCCCGTCCAATCACCCTTTAAGAAGACTTTTAAGGAGGTTTGCTGGCAGAATTTGAAAAGCTGACGAAATGTTCTTGCTCTCAGTTGGAATACTCAAGCTAGTTATAGCACTTTATGTCAACCTGGCAAAGATCAGTTGACGTTCCTGGGGATAGAGTCATAGAGTTTTAAATGCTCCAGCACAGAAACAGGCCCTTCAGCCCATCTTGTCTGTGCTGAATTTTTAATCTGACTAGTCCCATCTACTTACACACAGATCCTTGCCCACCATACCCCACCCATCTACCACTCACTGTGTAAGACCTAACTTGGTTTGCCTCCCCTAAAGTGTACCACCTCACACTTGTCTGCATTAAATTCCATCTGCCATTTTTCAAAGTTGCTGGTGAACGCAGCAGGCCAGGCAGCATCTGACTAGTCCTGACGAAGGGTCTCGGCCTGAAACATCGACTGTACCTCTTCCTACAGATGCTGCCTGGCCTGCTGCATTCACCAGCAACTTTGATGTGTGTTGCTTGAATTTCCAGCATCTGCAGAATTCCTGTTGTTTGCCATTTTTCAAGCCAGTTTTTCTACCACTCCAGATCCCACTGCAAACTCTGACAGCCTTCTTGGCTGTCCACTATGTTATATTTGTTCTTGATGAAAGACAAACTTGTGTGGGTAAAACTAACACATATTTATTTACACGACTCTCCAGTCATGGCTTCAGTTCAACCTGAGCGTGTGCGAACAGTTCCCCAACGCCACCTCCAGTTCCGGGTGAACCCCCTGCATTACGCACTGGGAAATGAAGTTCTCCATTATGTACACATATAATAACACATCTTCCCCCTTTAAAGAAAAACCAAACACAATACTATGTCCTCATAATCCTGCCAGAAGCAATAATGCTTTCCAATACATATATTTACACTAACTTCAATTGTAATGAGCAAATTCACTCATGCTTCTCTGGTGCAACCTCATGGATGTTACACACTTCTCAAGTTACATCAGGTAAGTATCCGAACGCCTCAAAGACATCTGCATACTCTTCCATGCAAGAAGTGTGATCATCTTTGGTCTGTGAAGCCACTACGGAAACTCTTTCCATCAGTTTGAGCATTTCCCATGCCCTCAGGCCTAATATTGGTTGTACTCGCTTCACTAAAATCAGTTGCTGTGCCTTTAGGTGCTGGCCCTTGTGCTTGAAAGTCACTATACAGCCCCCTTTTACTGGAATGTTCTTTCCAGTATAGCCTGTCACTTTTAACTTAACTGGGTAAATCTTGCTCTTTGCTTTGAGAGTCTTGAAAGCATCCTCAGACAACAGGTTCACCTGGGCTCTTTCGTAAAGCTTGAATGGAATTACCGTCTCGTTCACAGTTACTGGAACAATCCATTCCACAGTCTGTAGAGAATCTACAAAGACTTCCTCCATTTCCTCAGCATCAGTGTACAATGTTCCTTGGTAGCTGCACTTTGCAAAATGATTCCTCTTCCCACAATTATTGCAGAACTCTCTGTAGGTTATCCATTATGGGGATTTCAGCATCTCTCACCTTAATCTCTTGGGGAACTTCTGGAACAATGTGCTGCTTGTCACCTTGCTGGCCGCCAACCTCACTTGTTTCTAGCACAGTCTTTTTTTCTGCTGGAAAGAGCATCACTTTCTCAGCCACGCACAGTTCATTTATGCTTTGTGTTTAGACCGCACATGAACTTCTGACACCATGTTGTGTTGATTCTTGATAAAAGATAAACTTACATGTGTAAAACTAACTCGTATTTATTGACAGGACCCTCCAGTCATGGCTTCAGCTCGACCCAAGGTTGTGTGACCAACTCCCTTACGTCACCTCCAGTTCCGAGGGAACTGCTCACATTGCACACAGGGAATTGAAGCTGCCCATTATGTACACACATCATAACGCACACTACACCCCCAATCTTTGAGTCATCCAGAAAGCTGCTATATTAGTATCCAGATCATTGATCTCGAAAACAAAACAACAATGAGCCCAACATTAATTCCTGCAGCACACCATTAGTCACAGGCCTCCAGTCAGAGAGGCAACCATCTACTACCACTCTCTGGCTTTTCCCACAAAGTCAATGCCTAATCCAGTTTACTACCTCATCTTGAACACCAAGCAACTGAACATTGTTGACCAACCTCTCATGTGGGACTTTGTCAACGGCATCATCCACTGACCTTCCTTCATCAACTTTCCTGCTAACTTCCTTGACAAACTCTGTAAGATTGATTATACAAACCCTACCACACACAAAGGCATGTTTACCACCCCAAATCAGTCCCTGTCTATCCAAATACTTATAAATCTAGTCACTTAGAATACCTTCCACTGCTGCTGTCAGGCTCATCAGCCTATAATTTCCTGGCTTATTCTTAGAGCGTTTCTTAACCAACAGAACAACATTAGTTATCCTCCAACCTCCTGGCACTTCACCTGTGGCTAAGGATAGTTTAACTACCTCTGCTGGACTCCTGTAATTTCTGCACTGGCATCCCACAATATCTGAGGGAACACCGTGTCAGCCCTGGTGATTTAGCCACCCTAATTTGTCTCAACGCAGCAAACACCTCCTCCTCTGTAATCTGTATATGGTCTATGACCTGCTTTGCCTCACTTCTATAGACTCTGTGTCCATCTCCCGAGTAAATACAATTGCAAAAAAGATCCATCTAAGAGTTCCTCCATCTCTTTTGGCACTGTGCATAAATGACCACTCTGATCTTCCAGACAACCAAAGAGCTCTTTTGCTCTTAATATACATGTAGAAGCCCTTGGGGTTAACCTTCACCTTGTTATACAGAGCAACCTCATGCCTTGTTTTACACCCCCCCACCCCGCCCGATTTCCTTCTTAATGCAAGCATCGGTACTTTCTGATGAAATTGTGTTGTACAAAATGGACTCCTTCACTACCACATTAGACCATAAGACCATAAAATACAAGCAGAATTAGACCATCTGGCTCATCGAGTCTTCTCTGGCATTGTTATCCCAATCAACCCATTTTCCTGCCTTCTCCCCAAAACCTTTAAGGCCCTCACTAATCAGAAGCTATTAACATCTGCTTTAAATATACCCAATGACTTAGCCTCCACAGCCATCTGTGACAATGAATTCCACAGATTCACCAACCTCTGGCTTAAGAGATTCCTCCTCATCTGTCTAAAAAAATTTTTCTTCATCTCTGTTCTAAATGGATGTCCCTCTTTTCTGAGGTTGTGCCCTCTAGCCCTACACTCCCCCACTATAGGAAACATCCTCTCCACATCCATTTTATCAATGCCTTTCAATATTCAATATTCAATAGATTTCAATGAGATCCCACTTCATTCTTCTAAACTCCAGAGGGTACAAACCAAGAGCTATCAAACGCTCCTTAGATATAAACCTTTTCATTCCTGGAATAATCCTTGTCAACCTCTTCCTCACCCTCTGCAATGCCAGCACATTTCTTCTGAGATAAGGGGCTAAAACCGCTCACAGTTCTCCAAGAACAGCCTGACCAATGACTTAGAAATCCTCAATGCCTTATTACTCCTGAGATTCTATGAAAACATGCAGATGAAAATGGCCCCTGCTCCAGTGTCTACCAAAGCTCTAGGGCAGCAATTTCCTTTCACGTGAAGAGTCATGTGAAAGAGTGGTGCAACTCCCGACAATTCAGTGAAGTTTTACATAGTGACTGCAGAGCATTTAAAATATTACATAATGATCGCAATGCCTAGCAAGGCAAGAAATTTTCAGAGATATTCTTAGTGTGGTTTGCAGATGACATGAAACTGTGCAATGCGAGAGAGATTACCAAAGGTTACAGGAAAATGTAGGTCAATTGGAAATCTGGGGAGAGAAATGACGGATGGAGTACAATCCAAACAAGTGTGAAGAAATGCATTTTGGAGGTCAAATGCAAAGGAAAGTATACAATAAATGGCAGGACTCCGAGGAGCAGCAACTCTATGGTATACAGGGGGTCTTGGCATGCAAGACCCTTGTTCTCCGAAAATGGCAACATGGGACAAACTCGCATTGATCAGTTGAGGCACTGAGTATAAAAGTTGGCAAGTCGTGCTGTAGCTAAAATTTTAGTTAGGCCATATTTGGAGCATTGTCTGCATTTCTGGTCACAGCATTAAGGAAGAATTTGGAGGTTTTGAAGAAGATTTCACCAGCATGTGGGTATATTATCAGTTATAAGGAGAGATCGGACAAACTTAGATTGTTTTCCCTGAGGTGTTGGAAGTTGAGGGCCGACATGATGGAAGTATATATCATTATGAGAGGAATGGACAGAGCAGATAGTGTGTTTTTTCCCAGATAACCATCATTTCCCAGAATACCATCATTCCCACAATCCTGATTGAGAAGTTGCAGAACCTGGGCCTCTGTACCTCCCCCTGCAACTGAATCCTCGACTTCCTAACCGGAAGACCACAGTCTGTGCGGATTGGTGATAACATATCTTCCTCACTGACGATCAACACTGGCGCACCTCGGAGGTGTGTGCTTAGCCCACTGCTCTATTCGCTGTATACACATGACTGTGTGGCTAGGCATAGCTCAAATACCATCTATAAATTTGCTGACGATATAACCATTGTTGGTAGAATCTCAGGTGGTGACGAGAGGGTGTACAGGAGTGAGATATGCCCACTAGTGGAATGGTGCCGCAGCAACAACATCACTCAACGTCAGTAAGACAAAAGAGCTGATTGTGGACTTCAGGAAGGGTAAGACAAAGGAGCACATACCAATCCTCATAGAGGGATCAGAAGTGGAGAGAGTGAGCAGCTTCAATTTCCTGGGTGTCGAGAACTCTGAGGATCTAACCTGGTTCCAACATATCGATGTAGTTATAAAGAAGGCTATACTTTATTAGGAGTTTGAAGAGATTTGGCATGTCAACAAATACACTCAAAAACTTCTATAGCTGTACCGTGGAGAGCATTCTGACAGGTTGCATCACTGTCTGGTATGGGGGGGCTACTGCACAGGACCAAAAGAAGCTGCGGAAGGTTGTAAATCTAGTCAGCTCCATCTTGGATACTAGCTTACAAAGTACCCAGGATATCTTTATGAAGCGGTGTCTCGGAAAGGCAGCGACTATTATAAAGGACCTCCAGCACCCAGGGCATGGCCTTTTCTCACTGTTACCATCAGGCAGGAGATACGGAAGCGTGAAGGCACACAGTCAGTGATTCAGGAACAGCTCTTCCCCTCTACCATCCGATTCCTAAATGGACTTTGAAGCTTTGGACACTACCTCACTTTTTTTAATGTAACAATATTTCTGTTTTTGCACATTTTTTTAATCTATTCAATATATGTAATTGATTTACTTGTTTGTTTATTATTATGTTTTATTTTATTTATCTTTTTCTCTCTCTCTGTGAGATTATGTATTGCATTGAACTGCTGCTGCAAAGTTAACAAATTTCACATCACATGCCGGTGATAATAAACCTAATTCTGATTTTGATTCTGAGAGTGTAATTGGTATCAAATACCATGGGGCATAGATGGGAGGAGGGAAGTTTGAAGGTGGTTTACAAGGCAAGATTTTTGTCAGAAGGGTGGTAGGTACCTGGATCACACTGTCTGGGAGGTGGTAGAAGCTGAAACTATAGTAATGTTTAAGGGCCATTTACACAGGAAGATGAACAGGCAGGGAGTAAAGGGGTAATGGCCTTATGTAGGCAAATGGGATTAGTTCAGATTTGCATCATGGTCAGCACAAACATTGTGAGCTGATGGGCCTGTACTTGTGCTGTCCTGCTCTATATTCTATGTTCTAGTTAATGAGTCTCAAAGCAGGAGTAAGGGACTGAAGTCAGGAATGTGTATCCCATATCTCCGATGGATAATTGGATATCATGATGGCATCTAGGATAAGTATCAATGGAATTGAGTCTGTGCTAACTTAAAAAAAGTAAGCCTTTACTTGAATATCTGGGCTCTTGGGAAGAATCCCATGGTTGTTTTCAGTAAGGTCTCCCCAACAAGTGCCCTGGTAAGGATAGTCATTTAAGATAACATCACAGCAATTCCCCCCTTCCTCACCGACTTACCTTCCCCCTCACCTGGTTTCACTTATCACCTGCCAGCTTGTACTCCTTCCCCTCTCCCCAATCTCCTTATTCTTGCTTCTTTCCCCTTCCTTTCCAGTCTTGATGAAGGGTCTTGTTCCAAAACATTGACTGTTTATTCCTCTTCATCGATGCTGCCTCACCACCATTTTGTATGTTTGCTCAGCACTTTTCTGCCTCGTTTACTTATTGCCCAGTCAGAATCAGAATCATCGGCATACGTCGTGAATTTTGTTGTCTTTGCAGCAGCAGTACGTAATCATGGAAATAATTGTGAATTACAGCAAATTTTATACACCTGTATATATAGAATAGATAAATTAGATAAGTAGTGTGAAAATAGAAATACACAAGTTGTGAGGTAGTGTTCATGGTTTCAATGTCCATTCAGAAATCACTCAACATTGCTCAAGAGCAATATTGCACTCCAACGTTGGCACCTGTGCAATGCGCCAAATGTCTTTATGTACAGAGACCCCTGAATCAATTCTGCAAATTAAATCATGAATTTTTTTGCTTTTCCAATGCTCTTATAATACCGAAAACTGTGCTGTACAAATTAATATCCAGACCTTTGTTTTTCAGGTGAGAGTATGAATTCACCATTTGAAGAAAGAACTCCATTAAAGGCTGTTCATTGTAGAAAGATTATTTTAATGGTGAAATATATTAAAAAAATCAAAATATATTTTACATGACCACCAATAGAAATCCCAAATTCTAAAGTAATGCTCTAAATTATACTTTTATGTTTTTATTTTAGGTGATCTCAGAGCTATTTCCATTGAACTATTATGTAAGTAGCTGTTAATAATAAATTCACTATTACTCATAATTTGCTCATCTGTAAACCTGGTCCTTTATTTTGCTGGCATAAACATATTGTTAGTTTCAATTTAACAAAGAATTTAATGTGGCTTACATTACTTAATAAACATTTTATTCCTTTGAGATTGAAAGCTCTAATTTCACTATTTTGTCAAATGCAATAAACTCATTGCATATTTTATAAACATTTCTGCTGTGCTGAATGACCTCACTTGTAACAAATAATAGTTCAAAGTTCAAAATAAATTGATTATCAAAGTATATTTACTCTACCATAAACTACCTTGAGATGCATTCAGTTCAGAGAAGTGGTGAGGGAAGTCACCCACACTGTCTCAGGAACCTGATGGTTGAAGGGTGGTAGCTTTTCCTGAACCTGGTGGTGTGGGATCTCAGGCTTCTGTACTTCCTGCCCAAAGGTACTAACGAAAAGAGAGCATGGCCTGGATGGTGAGGGTTTTTGATGATGGATGCTGCTTTCATGCAGCAGCACTCTATGTAAATATACTCAATGGTGGGGCGGGCTTCGCCTGTGATGGTCTGGGTTGTATCCACTACCTTCTATTGCCTATTCTGTTCCTGCACATTGGTGTTTCCATACCAGGCCATGATGCAGTCAGGTACTCTCCAATGTGCAGTGGAAGTTCAGTCAAAGTTTTTGGTAACTTTCTGAATATACGCAAACTTCTAAAAAAAGATAGAAGCTCTCTTGTGCTTTCTAGTGATGACAGCTGCTGGTTTCAGGACCAATCCTCTGACATATTAATGCCAAGGACTTTAAAGTTACTGACCCTCTCCACCTCCATTCCCCGACTGAAGACTGGTTCATGGACCTCCAGCTACTTCCAGCTGAAGGTGACAATCATCTCTTTGGTTTTGCTGGCATTGAGTGAGTGGTATTGTTCTGGCACCACTCAACCAGATTTTCAATTTCCCTCCTATATGCTGATTCCTCACTGTCTTTGAACCAGCCAACAGTGGTGTCATCGGCAATCTTAAATATGGCATTGGAGCTGTACTTAGCCACATGATCATAAGTATGAAGTTATGGTACAATGCCCTGGAATTTTTCTGCCCTTTGGAGTTGTGTTCTAATTTTCCTCAGTTGATATGTGGTCAGAACAGATTAACTAACCCCAGCATAGTCTGTTGTGGAAGAAAATCTGTTGTTTTGATCAGCCAGCGATGAGTTCAGATTCTTGCACAAATATCTAAAAGTCAGGGAATCTGGCTTGGCTATGCTGCATCCAGCAATGAAAGAGCATATGGGGCTCGACATCAAGGCTCACTAAAAGACCACTTGGATGAAGTAATGAGAAAAGTGAAATCATGTCCCACATGGACTCTTTGCCCTCAGGACAAATAGAATGCTGAAGAGAAATAAAAAATTGATGCAAATAATTATTCAATGCATCGACTCCCATGCTGTAGTGAAAGGTCAAAATAAACAGGGATTATTTCTGGTAATAATTAATTGGTTCCTGCATTGTTCCTCTTTCAAATTTAAAAGATCAACAGAACCATACAGTATTTGAATGACTCATTATTTCTATATCAAGGCTCTATCCTCAAATCCTGCTAATCCTTTTAAAAGAAAGCAGCCATACATCTAATAGAAAGAGTTGTACAAGTTCGATCACTTTCTTATCATAATATCAGCAACAATGTTTTCAAGGTTGCATATATTAATCTTGAGATTAATTTAGCTATTGTTTTCCTGAGATCATAGAAGGAATCCATCAATGACAGCTCAATAAAACAATACATACCAGTGTTCTTAAGATTCAATATAGCTTACCAAATGTGAAGCAATCAGAATTATTGAGAGGACAATTTTAACCTAATTCACAGGAATAGGTTCAGGGACCTGCTTTGTACCCTGCCTTACTTTACTTTCCACTGAGCTAATGTAAAATGTAGAATATAAAACAAGCAATACCAGTGAATTAGGTTACATAGAACATAGAGCAGTACAGCACAGGAAAGGACTCTACGGCCTGAAATGTTGTTCCAAACCAAATAAATTGATAATCAACAGACAATTAAACAATCACTTATGCCTACACACTGTCCATGCCAATCTAAATGTCTCTTAAATGTTCCTGATGTGCCTCTACCACCACCTCAGGAAGTGCATTCTGGGCACCTATCATTCGATGTAAGAAAACTTGCCATTCACATCTCCTTTGAAATACACCGCACCCCCCCCCCACCTTAAATGCATGCCTTCGAGATTTAGACATTTCGACCCCTGGGAAAAAGATACTGTCTGTCTATTTATACCCCTCATAATCTTATAAACCTTTATCATATTTCCCCTCAGCCTCCACTGCTCCAGAGAAAACAACCTAAGTTTGTCCAACCTTTCATTATAACACACGTCCTCTAATCCAAGTAGCACTCTGGTAAAGCTTTTCTGCACCCTCTCTAAAGGCTCAACATCGATCTTATAATAGGTGACTAGAACTGTGTGCAATACTCCAGATGCAGCCTGATCAGAGTTTTATAAAGCTGCAATATAACATCCTGACCGTTGAACTCAGTGCCTCAACTGATAAAGACAAGCATGACATATGCCCTCTTAGCTGCCTTATCAACCTGTGTAGCCACTTTTAGGAAGCCATGAACTTAGACCTCAGGATCCCTCTGCTCATCACTGCTGTTAAATATTTTGCCCTTTAACAATGTACGGTCTCTTTGCAATTGACCTGCCGAGGTGAAACACTTCAGATATGGCCAGGTTAAACTCCATCTCCATTTTTCCATCCGTATCTTTAACTGATCTATAACTTGCTGTATTCTTTGCCAGTCATCTACATTGTCCACAACACCACCAATCATTGTATCATCTGCAAACTTACTAACCCACCCACCTACATTTTCATTCAGGTCAGTTATCTATTTATCACAAACAGCAGATGTCCCATTACAGATCCCTGCAGAACACCCCGAATCACAGACCTCCAGCTAGAGTAAGTTCCTTCAACCACTACCCTTCTGTCGTCTACAAGCAAGCCAGTTCTGAATCTATGCGGCTCATAAATCCTATCACTAAAATTTCTCTCCAGTAACTTTCCTACCACTGATGTGAGATATTTGGGATTTCACCATATGCAGATTAATAGTCTTCTAGAAACATAGAAATCTACAGCACATTGCAGGCCGTTCGGCCCCCGATGCTGTGCTGACCATGCAGCCTACTCTAGAAACTGCCTAGAATTTCCCTATTTTTCTAAGCTCCATGTACCTATCTAAGAGTTTCTTAAAAGACCCTATCGTATCCACCTCTGTCACCTTCACTGGCATTGCATTCCATGCACCCACCACTCTGTGTGAAAAACTTACCTCTGAACTTGATGTCACCAGTCTATAGTTTCCAGGTTCCCTTCTTAAATAATGTAACATTAGCTATTTGCCAGTCCTCCAGGACCTCACCTATGGCTAGAGAGGACACACAGATATTGGTCAAAGCCTCAGCAATCTCTTCACTTGCCTCTGTCAATAACCTGGGGTATGTCCCATCAGGATCAGGGAACTTACTCATCCTAATACTCTTTAAGAGACCTAATGCTACCTTCTCTGTTACTTTGAAATGCCTGTCAAGGACTTTTTATGGCCCCTCCTGGCTTTCCTAATTCCTTTCTTGAGTACTTTTCTGGTTTCTTTATAAATCTCAATGACTCTGTTTGATTCTAGCTTCCTACACTTTAAATTGTTTTCCTTTATCTTCTTGACTAAATTCATCACCTCCCTTGACATCCACGTTTTTTTTAAATCTTGTTATTCTATCCTAAATTCTGACTGAAACATATCTATTGGGTACGCTGTACAGTTGGCCTTTAAACACCCTCCACATGTCAGATGAGGACTTGCACAAAATTAACTGTTCCCTAGGACCTTCCTACAAAGACAAATAATACTCCCCAACAAGGTCCATACTTAACTTTATCTATAGCTATCTTAAAGCTTAAGGAGTTGTGGGCAGACTTCTAACTTCTCACCCGTTGACTCACTTGACTAACTACCTAACACCAAATCCAGTATAGTCCCTTCTCTTGTTGAACTATCTACATACTGATAGAAGGTGCTCTCATGGATACACCCAACAAATTCTACCTCGTTTAAACCTCTTACATTAAGAAGGTCCCAGTTTATGTTAGGGAAGTTGAAGTCCTCCATGACAACAATGCTATTGCTTTTACACCTTTCCATAAAATCTGCCTGCATATCTGTTCTTCAGTGTCCTGGTGGCCATTGTGGGGTCTGTAGTACAATCCATCAGCATGATTGCACCCTTCATTTTTTTGAGATCTACCTTCATGGACTCAGAGGGCGAGTCCTCTGTTATATCCCCTCTGAGTGCAGCTGTAACATTATCCCTGATTTGTAGTGCAACTTCCACCTCACACACACACACACACACACACACACACACACACACACACACACACACACACACACACACCTCTTTTACTTCCCTCTCTATCTTTTCTAAAACATCAAACCCGTGGGCATTAACTACTCATTCTTGTCCCTCTCACAACTCAGTCTCTGTAATGGCCACATTATCATAGTTCTATATACTAATCCATGTTCTAAATTCATCAGTTTTACGCATAATACCCCTGGCATTAAATTACACACATTTCAAGCTCTCCATCCTAGTGTATCTATTTCTTTGCTCCTACCTGTGTATACGGGTCCTGACATCTACCCTTCTCTTCATCCCTCTACTTTTTGACCTGGTGCTCTGGTACCCAACCTCCCGCCAAACTAGTTTAAAATGAACATTTTTAAAGCATTTTGTTTTTGCTTACAAATTATATAATATAATTTTTGAAACAACAGTTATTGCCTAAATATGGCCGATTCCTTTCAGTTGTAGGACAGTAAGAGGTGCAAAGTTTCCTCCTTTGTTGTTGCAGGGATTTAGAATGGGGTAAAGTGCTTCTGTAAACTTTTGATAAAAGGAAACTAAAACAGCCATTTTCTCTGTATCATAAAATACAAGCATTCCCCCTGTATAATTCAGATAAACACCAACCCGGTTCAGTTTTCTGTTGGCAGTAACTTTTAGTTGTATGTTATTGTGCCATGCAGTATATTGGTCATTGCTGCATTCCAAACCCCAGGACACATTGTTTCGACCCAACCAACATTTGCCTTTCCTTGGTATAGATGAATAAGCAACCCCTATCTCCCAATCAGTCTTGCCTTTCACTACCACTTCCCAATAGTGATTACCAAAAGTAAAACCCTGAGAGCCAAGCACATACAAAGTATCATCAAATCGTTTGGGGCTGTATGGAGCCTTTATAATTTCATCCGTGTAGCGTATGACTGTTCGGTCTTCTGAGAGAATAAGGTTTTCATTTGCAGTCGCAGGGTCAAAAGTAATAGTGGTTGCATCTGTATTTTGAAGAAAATAAAAGATTATCCAAACTAAGTCCCTAAAAACAAACATATTCAACAACACTACATTATACTATAATTCCTGTTCATCATATTTCAATTGTTCATTGTTATTTCAGTTCAAATACAGCATGATGCAGTTCAGTTCTTCACCTGCATTCTACAAAAACATCTTAACTTTTTAAGATCAAAAGGAAAAAAACGGAACAATTCTGGAAGGTAAGTTAAGGATGATAAGTGAAAACTTAAATAAAATCCACAAGATACTGTTGAAGAAAAAGTGAAAGTTACTCTTCAGAAAGAGAGCACCAGAGAGCGGTGATATGATGGCTAAAGCCTCTGATGCCAAAGGGCAGGTTAGATAAGAAATTTCACAAAGGAGGTCATACGATGCTACAATAAGGGCTATACTGAAGCTAGTTCAGAATGAAGGAGTTTGTAGATCCAGGAAATAACAAGACCTTGGAGGATGACAACTGTCATAAGGGTTTGGAACTTATACTGAGCACAGAGAAAAAGGAGGGTTAGAAAGAGTTGCAGAGAATCCACTTCTTAGTTATGAATAGAGTGCAGACAGCAGAACTTAGAAGGAGTTTTACAATTTTCGAAGCGTAACACTTTTCCACCTTGGAGGTGAAAAAGGTATAAATAAGTGTTTTGATAAATGTGAGAGGAGAGAGGACAGAAGAAATTGCCATGGTGGAGTGCAAACAGACAAATTGACTGGAGAAGCAAGAGCCTCCAAATGCTGTAATCTGGATCAATAAACAACTGCTAGAAGTACTCAGTGACTCAAGTAGCATCTGTGAAGTAGAGGGATGGTCAACTTTATCGGTTGAGAGCTTGCATCAAAACAAGATGAGCTGATCATAAGGATCGAGGTAGAAAGAAGAAAATGGATTTAATAAAATAAAGAAATTTGAGAAACTCTCTGAACTTGTGAGTAGAAAACCTGATTTAATGTTTCAGGTCAAAGACCATTCCTCCAAGGAAGGTGCTGGATTAAGATAGGCTAACTTATGAACTCATGAAGTATCCTAAGAAATCAGGTATAGCTTTTGCTTTTGAGTTGACAAAACTACTTGTTTATACAAGATATGGTATCAGTTCAATGTCAATTGATGAATCAAAGATGAGGGCCATGACTCTCATCCCACTCTATGCTATTCTATCACTACTTTGTAGATGGGGAGTTAGCTATTTCAGTCTCAGAGGGAAATAAGATCCAAGACCTTCCCAGGGGCAGAAAGGGAACAGTCATAGACAGTTTTCACTTTGTCATTGCATATATCTCTTGCAAGCAAGCTGTGATTGTCACTGGGTCAGATCTGAGAGCATACGTAAAGGACTCTCACGTGATAAGAAATCCATCTATAACAATGATGAAAATATGTGCTACTATTAGATGCGCAGAGATGTAAAATCTCCAACTACCTTATGAAAATACAAAGCAGTTTCAGGTGATGAATGATGAAATCCTACAGCATTGGTAACTTATTTCTGAAATTTTTCTTTACTATGAAATGTACAATACTCAAGGGTTTAAAATGAAACAAAAACATGCTGAAAAATAAAATAATTGTCTATCTGTACGAATTCTCATTGTCTACCTGTTGAACCTTAACTCTCAGCAAAGTCAACTCTTTTTTTATCAAATGCAATCAAAGATCATAAGTCTAGATTTCTTGAGATGGAGAGGTACTTGGATAACAGAGAAATTCCAATCAGAAAACATTGCTTTTCCGCCATGCCTGTTGTGATTTTTAAAATATTATTTTGAAGCTATATTGTGTCTTCTAAGTAGATATAATTAAACAATATAATACTTTCCCTTATCATAGCAAATTTTTGGATTTGTGAACATTTGCCAATATTTCTGGAGGAGCCATTTGTTTTATGAAGTACAGTAGTCATGTCTTTGGATGGTAGAGATTTAGACCAAAAACCTTCGAATGTATATATAGATTTTTCATTATTGTATTTACATTTCACTTCCTTTTAACATTACATTATAGGAATGTAATTTTTTAAATTATTAAAGAATTAGGTATTTTCCTCTGTTGTAAATGAAAATACTTAGACTCACATGCCAGGAGAGCTTTTCTGACTGAAATGTCATTCTTGGACAAACTGTTCGCAAATTTGCCAATTGACTTGATCAAAGAAGAAAGTTTTCCATCATCAATCACAGTTTCATGAATGCCTGGCATTTGTTTATTTAGCAGAGCATTAATGCTACAAAGAAAATAATATCTGTTAAAACAATGACAATAGAAACAGACTTTAAAGCAAAAATAAGTAAAAGCAATCACAATAAGAAATTGAACTCCAGTGAATTTGCCAAGTACTCAGTGTGTAGGCTACATATAATACAGTAGATATGAGGATGGGATAGCAGAAGCCTGCACACCAGCTGTTTGTTAGGATTGTTAATGATGAAAAACTTGTAATAAGCCTTCATCTGTGAACAGATATGTAGCTGATAATTTCCCATTATGAAAGAGATGCTGGATTGAGGACCCTGTTAGTCAAGTCATGTCTTTTACATTGAAATAGCAATGGTCTCATACAGTAGTTGTACTTTATTTAGCTCTTCAACCTTATCATATTTATGCATCTACTTTCTATCTGGAGTGTATAGATCATGAGTCCAATTATACAGACCCCATACGCACCATTGCTACCAGCTAACTTCTTCTATTAATCTGTTTATGGAAAATTAGCTGACTCCTTTAAAGCACACAAAACTTCATACAACATTGTTTGTCCAGATGAAAGATGTTATTATTTTCCTCACATGTTGGTTTCCTGAATCGTTGGCGAACTATTGCAAAACCAGGAGCAAGTCTAAAGTGGCGGGGGTGGGGGGGGGGGGAACACACATGCAACCAGTGAGCCCTTGGTATGCCAGATCATTAAGGAAACCGAAACAAAAGTTTAGAGGCATCAAAGTACCATATAGCCTCAGGAAGATCTTTTGCAGATTATTGCATCCTGCTGTACTTTATATGAACTGTCCCTTCTGAAGGCCATTGTCAGGGATCCTGGGGAGGCTGTGAGCTTTATTTAGCAGTATATATGATCTCTAAACCAGATGCTAAGAATGGTGTCTGTACCTTAGGATCTGCAATTATCCTGATTACTTCCTTGTGCTGTTTCTAGTGGGTCTGTGTCCTATTTGAGATTAGATAAATGTACTAATTTGCAATGGTCTAAAATTAGTCTTACCATTACTCTCAACAATCCCAGTAAAACTTGTCCTGATTTTCATTTGATATGTTCCAGATGTGGCTATCGGCTAATTTGTCTCAGTATATTAAAACCTTCCTTTTTTTGAGAAGCAGTTTCCACTTCATATCATACTAAGGTCATAAGGTAAATCTAATCAAACCCACTTAGTCTCGACGAGAAAGTGGAGTGAGACTTCCTGCAGGGGGTAGTCTCAGACCACTTCGGTTTGATACCATATGGCATCTACACCCAGTATACTGTCAAACTAGGTTTAAAGAATACACGTGGGACTTCTACAATTAATATTCATGAATTGGACTATACTGATGCTGATATCCACTTTGCCTAAACAATTAAAAATTTAACAGCTAAGAGAGAGTGTGGTGGCACATTTGTGTAACCATGCACAAATAGATTTCTACCCCAGACAGACAGGAGCCAGACAGTGTGAACTGTGCTGTCTGAGGATACTACCTGAAAATGTATTTTATTAAAGTGCTCCACATTGACCGGGTGAATTTTAGTACATGATCATTCTTGAATCCTTTTCCTTTTAACTCTGCAACTGGGGATAATACCTATATCTTCCCTATACCTTAACCCTATGCGTTCAGAAGCCTATTGTAAAGTAGTTCATTTTCTCTGTGTTTTTAACTTAAAATAACATGGATGGGTAATCAAGACCTGTTCAGTTATAGGAAGACACGTGTGTAAATGCCACTATAAAAGAAGGCCTACTTTCTGCCTTCCCAATGTCCTACATTTGAGAGTATTCAGCGGTATTGTTTCTGAGTTAAATGGAGCAACAGATCAGTATTTCATTAATAAATGTTTATGGTATTAGGCTCTTGATTTGGTAAAACCATATCATTTTAATTTATTTTTAACATTGATTTTTTAAATTTTATGGTAGTTGGTTTGGGAGATTTACCTTGAAACTATAGTGGTGCTATATTTAAGGGAGAAGTATGCTACATCCCAATGAAATGTACTCATTTCCACCAACAAAAATTCATGAAGATCATTGAATTTATTTTTGTGGTTGACTGGATCAAAATGGCACACACTTAATGATTTTGTTTTTTGATTAATTTGTTGTGTTTCAACAGGCAAATTTTTAATTTTTTGCTTAAATTAATCTGGAAAAGTACCTCATCATTTAAAATTTATAGAGATGTTTAAAAACTGCACAATCTCTCAGTTGCATCTTCTTGTCTAAGATAAGATTTATAGGCTTACAGCTCTTCTTAACAGGCTTATAAGAAAATCCTCCGGTTTCCTTTCCAGATATATGCCTAGCCTTGGACTTTTTCTTCAGTGTTTCATGTGAAGGTTTGTGATGCTAGTTTCTTAGAGAGTGTATTGATGAAAATCTGTGTCCTACCTTGTTCATCATTTATGCTTAGATCTGAAGGTTTTAATATTAGACCTTGAATTCAATGTTTGAATGAGCCTGAAAGACTTGGGAGTGGGTGAAGATGAATGGCTTCTTAACATTTCTGGTAGGCAGTCATTGTAAATTTGTATTCACAATGAAGGAAAGGCTTCAGTATGTGTTACCCAAAGAGTCAGAACCACAAGGTTTTCTTCTCTTGAATTAAAATATTGCACTGAATTTTCCTGGTAAATGCTGGCAGTTTCCTGTGGAAATACTGGTATATCAGCACTTAAGGGTCAGTACAAGGCTTCCATACAAATGTGAATCAAAAGTGAATTGAAAATTTTCAAGTTCTAATCTTATAGGACAAAATTAATAAATCATTTTGTAAAGGTGTCCAAATTCTTGGTACTTATTTTTGAAATATGTTCTTAAGTTATGTACAGTGTCTTGTTAAACCTGGAGCAGGATCATTGACACTAATTTCAATGGGGATTGTAAAGGTTGTGACCATAAAACATAAGAGTAGAATTAAGCTATTTGGTCCATCAAGTCCGCTCTGCAATTCGATCATGGCTGACCTATTATCCCTCTCAATCCCATTCTCCTGACTTTTGACACCCTTACTAATCAAGAACCTATCAACTTTTACTTTAAATACACCCAGTAACTTAGCTTCCACAGCTAATTGTGGCATTGAATTCCACTGGTTTACCACCATCTGGCTAAAGAATGTTCTCCTTATCTCTGTTCTACAGGGATGGCCTTCCCTTCTGAGGCTGTGCCCTCTAGTTTTAGACTCTGCCACTACTGGTAACATCATCTTCATGTTCACTCTGTCTAGGCCCTTCAATGTCCAATATATCCCCCGTCATCCTTCTAAACTACACAGGCCCAGAGCCATCAGGTGTTCCCCATATATTCACTCTTTCATCCCCGTGATAATTCTTGTAAGGCTCCTCTGGACCCTCTCCAAAGCCAGGATATCCTTTTTCCGATATGGGTCCCAAAACTGCTCACAATTCATGATGTGGTCTAACCAACACTTCATGATGGTTTCTCAACCAGGGTTCTGCAGGAGCTCGCTAGGGGTTCCATGAGAGTTCACGATTTTAAAAAAATAAATATCATTTTTTTGAACTTTGCACAACACGTGATGCTAGTACTCTCAGTAGTAGGCAGTAACTGAGCAGCCCCATTAGCAATCGCGTTCGAGGTCTCTCAGCCTAGTACGTCAGTGTGCAAAGGACCATGTTTAATTGGTTGAGTCCAGAGGGGAGAACAGTAGGCTGACGAGGAGCGTGAAGTGCATTTTCTGAGCATTGAATGGACTCGCCCAGCTTGGGTTGGGACATATTTTATTAACACCTGTGTTTTACAGACATGTCTGATGGTCCAATGTGTTGATTTTTGAAGAGAAGGTGTGAGATGAAAGAGGAGTATTCTAGGTCTATGTCTACAGACAATTCTGATAGGTTATCAATGGGTTTTACATGGACTGGTGATCCAAGTTGTCCTATTCCATTGTGTCTGTGGCAAACAACTTAGAAATGCAGCAATAGCTCCAGCAAAATTGAAAAGACACTTAACTACAAATCACAGCAATATGACATGTTAAAGTGCTGATTATTTTAAATGGTATCGGAATCTCAAAACAAACAGAGTAAAGCTTTTGCAAATAAAGTCAGAGTCAGTAAAAAGATCCAGGAAGCAAGTTATTTAGTAGCAGTATTTATTACCCAGAAAAGGAAAAGTCACATGGTTGGTGAGAACCTAATAGTGCCAGCATGTAAAATTATAGTGAGTAAAATGCTAGGACAAGGTGCAGTACAAAAAATTGAAAACTTTTCACTCTCAAATAGTATGATAAGTTGACGTATTGATGACATGTCACATGATGCTGAAGAGGTTTTGTGTGAAAAACAACAGCTTCTTTATCCAGGTTGATGAGTCAACAGATTTCACCAATAAATATCATGTTGTGTCATTTGTAAGATTTGTAAATGATGGTGAAATTCAAGAAAACTTTTTCTTTTGCAAAGAACTGCCTAAAACAAGCAAATACCAAGATATATTTAATATTTTGTCCATATCTGGAAACAAAATGTTTGTTGTGGAGGAACTGTGTTGGCATCTGTACTGATGGTGCCCCATGAGAGGTTTCATAGAAACATAGAAACATAGAAAATAGGTGCAGGATTAGGCCATTCATTTCTCTTGTTAAAAAAATTCTAGTTTCTTCACAGAGAGGACTGCTTTATGGACTCTATCTCTGGAATTTTCCTCGGGGTTTGCTCCCGAAACCTTCCCTATGAATGGGTATAGCCACAAGGCAGTGGAGATTTGAAATCAGTTTTCCTTCTCCTAGTTGAGCTGCCAATCATGGCTGATGAACCCCATTTGCCCAAAGTGACTGATTTTAAGACACCAGTAACCTGCCTTTGCCGCTTCCCCTGTCAGTAGAAATGATTCTGCTGGGCGTAGTATCTAAGCCACATGTGAAGGACAGAAGCCAGAGGCTATTTGAGATGCAGATCATTGGGAACATTTAATAGGTAGTGGGAACTTATCCCTACTACCTCCCCTGGCTATGACAAACTTAAGGAAACATGTGTCTATCTAAATGTTTCTTAAAATGCCCCTGATGTATCTAGCTCTATCACCCCTGGTAGCGAGTTCCATGCAGCCACCACTCTGTGTGAAAAAAAACCTGCCTCTGACATTCCCCCTATAAGTTCCACAAATCGCCTTAAAATTACTTCCCTTTGTATTAACCATTTCTACCCTGGGAAATATCACTGGCTGTTCACTCATATTATGTCTCTTATCATCTTGTACACCTCTATCAAGTGACAGCTCTTCCTCCTTTGCTCCAAAGAGAAAATCCCTAGCTTGTTCAATTTATTCTCATAAGACATGCTCTCCAATCTAGGCAGCACCTTGGTAAATCTCCTCTGTACCCTCTCTCAAACTTCTACGTCCTTTTTGTAATGAGGTGACCAGAACTGAACAGAATGCTCCAAGTGTGGTCTAACCAGTTTTATAAAGCCGCAACATTACCTCATGGCTCTGAACTTAATACCTTGTCTAATGAAGGCTAGCACACCATATGCCTTCTTAACTACCTATGTAGAACTATGAGGATCTATCGATGTGGACACTAAGAGACCTCTGTTCCTTCACACTGCTAAGAATCCTGCCATTAACCCTGTATTCTGCCTTCCAAGGTATATTGCTTCACACTTTTCTGTACCGAACTCCATCTGCCACTTCTCAGCCCAGCTCTGCAAATTGTGAATATCCTGTTGTAATATACGACAACCTTCTACACGGTCCAGAACATCACCGGCCTTCTTGTCATCTGCAAACTTACTAACTCATCCTTCCTCATCCAAGTCATTTATATAAAAAAAATCACAAAGAGCAGTGTCCCGAACTGGTCCCTGCAGAAATCCACTGGTTACCAACCTCCAGGCAGAAAACACTCCATCTGCATCAACCTTTGACTTTGGTGATAAGGCCAATTCTTAATCCACTCAGTCAAGTTTTTCTGGATCCTATGTATCCAAATTGTTGAAATCTATGTTGAGACTTCATAAATAGAATGATTATGTGAAAAAGCAGCAAAGTAATGCCTCATTGTTCTGAAGGTTTGATATTTTAGCATTTAACCAGACACATTATCAAACTCAACATTGACCAACAATGACAGATACTAGCCTGTATAAACAAGATCATTTACCTGCTATGTTAACTGGTTCTCTTTCCAGTGACCTGCTGAGTATTACCAGCATCTGTGGTGAGTTTCGAATCACATAATTCCAGAATTTTCTTTACTCTTTCCTCTGCCCTTATTCAGCTCATCTTACATGCATCTCCTCGAAAAGATCAGCTGTGTTTAATAAACCTTTGCCACTCTTTCTCACTTAGCATGTGTTCCTTATAGACTTCCTAAATAGAGTGATCATGTGAAAAAGCAGCAAAATAATGCCTAATTTTTATAAAGATTTGATAAGGCCGTTAGTTGAAATCTCTGTCCAGTTCTGGTCATATTCCTTAGGAAGGATGTGAAAAGGCTTGAAAGGATGAAGGGAGATTTGCAGTATGAGAATGAATGCATGGGCAAGGGATTTTAGCTATAAGGTTAGGTTAGAGAAGTTAGCTTGTTTGGTGGAGAAAAGCAAATGGAGGAAACATTTGATAGAGGTGAACAACAATATTACAAGTTTAGAAATGGTAGATAACCTTTGATCAAAGACAAAGACAAATGATGATGGAGACAGCAGCCAGAGAACTGGAAATGAATACCAATGAATTGATCCACTTGACCCGAAACAGGAGTGTGTGGGCCATGGCAGTCAAAGCTCAAACTGGGCATGGCATCTGATGATGATGATGATGATGATGATGATCCAAAGGTGAGTGGATGCAGATCTAAAGTTTTGGACAAGGGGTACAGAGTGAAAAAGAGAACAATTTATTTTGTACAGCCTGTGGTAATGAGCCTCTGTGAGTGATAAAGGAGAAATGATCAATGATATCAGAAAAAAATGAATAGAAGTTTGACAGATATAAACTTGTAGGGTTAAATGGATCATACTGAGGAATGGGACTGACAAGATTGCTCTGCTGAAAACTGATGTGGACACAATGGGCCAAATAGTTTCTTTCTGTGCCTGTATGATTCTGATTATATCAATGTAATACAGTGTGTCTAAAATATTGTCAACAGAACCATGATGAGATTGACTTAAGAACCTTATCAGTATAAAACAGTTTACCATTCTACTTCGCAAGTCATACATGATTGAAAAATGGAATTTGGATTGTGTCCCTTTTAACTGCATGTCGTAAAATGAATTGTCAAAATGAATTTCTTACCGATACTCATTGCAGTTTGCTCCCTACAAGAAAAAACAAAGAAAGTTTTAATTTTCTGCTGAAAAAGAACATTATCTATATCTCGATATTAAAACATTGAAATGAAGAATTTTTCCAGATTCTTTAAAAGAATAATTTACCTTCAGAAACCTGAATGAATCACCTTGATTTAAAATGACATTTATGTGTTGAATAGTTCTTTTTATATCATCAAGCTCTTCCAGCCAGTCTTTGGTCTGAGTTTCAATGTACAGAGTGGCAGCCTGTCGATCAGCTTCAATGAACCGCAAAGTCTGTTGCTCATCATCTTCAACAAGTGCTTTAATTTCTTTATAATGGTGTATAGCTTTTTCCAGATACCCAGAATATGCTGCCTACATGAATTAATAACCCAGAAAGGAAAATAATTTAGATTTCTTTCTCAGAAATTTCCAGATTTAAATATTTATATTTCTTTTATTCAAGGAAAATTCCTTTTGATACAAGTTCTAATTTTCTGGCTAGGATTAAATAAAGAAAAGAGAAATTATGAAAAAATACTTAATTTAACACTTCTCTTTCATTATTGCCAAATGTGATTCATAAAAGTCTACTCCAATCATGCTGTGTGTTGCACATTTAAATATTCAGAGGTTAATCTGACTTCGATCATTTAAAATTTAAGCAGCTTTACCTTTGTGGTTGAAATTACACTACAGAATTTTGGGTAATGTTTCAGATATAAGAGGACTTGCAGCTTTCACTTATTGACTCATAATAAATGTCCAGTGAAAAAGAGAATGTTCTGTTTTATTCCCTTCGCTTTGATTACCCTTCCATGTTACAACTATGAACATTTCCAATAGTCATTTAAGTTATTTTAAAACTGCAAGACAAATATAAGCAACAATTAAAATCACGCCATATTATTGTGACTAAATTGTGATCAACCTGCCAGGAGTGTGATGGTATCGGGTTTGTTGTCTGTGAAGTTCTGAACCCAAATGAAGAACTTAAGCCCAATCTGATAGAGATAGCCATGGGTACCCTCACTAGATCACTTCCCTGTTTTCCTTCCACTACTTGAACAGTGGGTATCCCCTCTCTACAAAGGAGATACTTCTAGCCAGCAAAATAGTTTTAAACACACTTTATTTACTTGTTTGTTTATTTACTGATCTATTGAGATACCACGTGGAATAGGCCCTTCTGACCCTTCGAGCCGCACCAGCAATCCCCCAATTTAATCCTAGCATAATCACAGGACAACTTATGATGATGTATTAACCTATTAACCGGTATGTCTTTGGACTGTGGGAGGAAACTGGAGCACCCAGAGGAAACCCACTCAGTCACAGGGAGAACTTACAAGCTCCTTACAGGAGGGAGCAGAAGTTGAACCCAGGTTGCTGGTACTGTAAAGTGTTGTGCTAACGACTACGCTACCATGCCACCATAGTGCTATCGTGCCAAGATAAGATTCTTAAAACATATTTAAAACATACAGAGGATTTCTATCTTATTAAAACTTACCAAATTACAAATGATTTCTAAAACACAAGGAATTCCAAAATGAAAAAGTATACCAACGAGTTGTCCAAAGGCAAAGGAGTAGATTCTAGTCCTTCCATCTTTCCGTCATTCTTCTTATTGTTCCTTGACTATTCCTAACCACCTGACTGCTCTCTTACATTTATACTGTTTTTTGCTACTTGGTGACTTCACAAGCATATGATATCTTTCAAATACAGTACCTTGCTGGGAATTTAACACAAATGTTCTGAAAGCTTCTGGAGATAGAGATCTCAGACACTCAAAATTAATGCTGTGAGGCTGAATCTCTGAGTACACAAATCTTCCATCTATTGATAGATCAGTTATTTGATGTGCTAAGTCATAGTATCAGTCTGATCTGTGTGCTTCCTTGAACAAAATAACTTAACCAGTGTTGTCTGGTTTGATTCTGGCCCAACTAATATCATCCCATTGTTTTGCATCACATCTCGCGTGCTGTGGGCTAGCAGCCTGGCTCTGTAGACAGTGCCATTTATTTGCAAAGCTATCCTTTTAATTTCAGACTGATTATTATATGCAATTTATATTAAGCACTGAAGTCTGGTTCTTGTTTATGATGAGAAGCTGAGCAAGGAATATTGCTTGGGAGTTTATTTTACTCAGAACAAGAGGAGGAGTCACCTGCTGAGTTGGAAAGTTGAACATGGCAAAAAAGGACACCTGGGCTCTGAACAGTGAATATCCATCACATGGGAATGCAGTGTTAGGATTGATTAAATTAAATTTAATGCCATTGAGGTTCCACTTTTATCATAGAATGTCAGAACAGACAGAATATTATGTCACCTTAACTTGTGTGGCACAATTAACGAAATCAGGCAAAATTTCCTCTCTGTCAACTTGCACTACCCATCCCAATGTTCTAATGGTCCTTCTCTGGAGCAGTATTCAATATAATCTGGAGGAGAATATTGGCGGGAGGAGAAGATGGCGGCGCGACGCAGCGCGCGCAGCTCTCCAGTGAAATGATATTATATTTGTAAGTAGGATGCCGTGCACAACTCTGATTTGATGGAGGCAGACATGAAAAGGCACAGAGGAACATCTGGAGAAATTTCTGGAATGCCCGTTTCGCTGCCGCTGCTACTGTGCGATCGAGAATCTCCAGAGGGAAGGCCCCAAAATCCACGGCCTTGCCTGCTGCTGGCGACTGAGGCTGGGGTCAAAGCATTTGGCAGAGATGGTGCTTGGTACTCGGTGTTGGAGGGCTGATCGGAGCTCAAAGTTTTCGGACGACTCAGAGTCGGACTGTGGTCGGGCATGGCAGGGAGAGTTTTCTTCCTTCTCCCGTCTGCGTGAGATGTGGGACTTTTGAGAGACTTTGAACATTTTTATTGTGCCCATGGGCCTGTTCTTCATCAAGTTATGGTATTGTTGCACTGTTCTAACTATATGTTATAATTTTGTCGTTTTTGTTAGTTTTCCAGTCTTGGTCTGTCCTGTGTTTCTGTGATATCACACCGGAGGAATATTTATCATTTATTGATGCATGCACTACTCAATGACAATAAAAGAGGACTGCGTGTCCTCATAATCTAACCTTTTCCACTTTTTTAATGAAATTAAGTGCTTAATAATAAAATATTATCCATACTTGAAAGCGGTATAACACATCATTATTGAAGATTCAAAAGTGATTTCTTAATCTTCTACTTCACCCAAATAATTCCTTAACACTCAATAGTACACAGCCTTTGTTACATCCTGTCTACTGTATTTGTTCCTCTAATGTTGTCTTACGTGTGTGTTTAAATATACATCTTAAACAAATTAGGCTTTTTCATTCAGTAAAAACAAATTAGCTTTTACCCTTGTCTTAAAAGCTTCAAAATTTCATAAAATATGCCAATACAATTAGTTTTCAACCAAACACTTACTAGCACCTGACTATTCAAGTCCCGCAGTTGCTTGACAGCTTCTTCTGCTCTTGCCCTCTTTAGATTAAGCTGTTTCATGTTTTCTGTAAAAGTCAACTGATAAAAAAGCAAAGGAAATTAATGACTACACTCATTAGTAACTTGATATTGATACAAGTCCTGTATAGTATCATATTGTGTCTCAACAAAGGGCAATTGCTTCTCAATGATGCCCTCATGAAGTGAATAATCATAGCAGAGATTTTCAAAGGACGATTTGGGTAGTCATAAGAACCTGGTTCATGCTCCTTCAGCTGCTATAGAAACTACACTCTATAATATCTCCAGTCAGTTAAGTTTTCATCATGCTCAATTATCTGATTATATTGAATGGAGAAAGAATATTGTCTGGTTTGAATTGTTTGAAAGCCTTGACAGTGGAGGAGGGGAAGGCAATTTCAGTAGAAAAATATGAATTAATTTCAAAGTCTTAATGAATCTCTTGTATACACAGCAAAAGAAAACGTAAGACAAATGTTCGATGCCATGTTGTTTGCTGTCTGAAAACTTGTTCAGCATTACAATTTTCGTCAGCAGGGATCTCAAGCAGGTTTTGTCAGCTATCCTCCAGAATAAAAATAACGCTTGTCTCAGGAGAATGAAAGTTGGAGGAATTGAAAGTAAATTTTAAAAATCAATTCACCTGATTCCTCGGGATTAAAAGATAAATGATGATGATGTATATTTCTCCTTTTCTTGAACACTGTGGGTGCCAATTTGCTGAAATTTCATTCACCAATTGGAATAACACAAATGTAGTGCACTTTGAGCTGCTTGCCAAATTTAATTGAACTGCTCCATACAAGCTGTGTATATAGCTCATCACTATGTAGGCGAGACCTCTGGCAATAATAAAAACCATGCAATGCTGATTTGACACTTGTTCTGCCAAGTTAAGTTGAACTATGCACAAGAAACAACCTACCAGGAAGAAGAATCTATCTGCACAATTTAGAGACCTTTAATTGCATTAAGATCTGTTCAAAGGTGACAGTAGTTCAGCTTTCTTACTTGCCATACTTACAGACACTGCCTATTACTCATTTACACAAGCTCTTTCTTACCAGCCTGTTGTAATGGCCCATCCAAATTTACTTTCCTATCTGGATTTAAAACATGAACATAAGAAAATAAGAACAGGAGTAAGCCACTCATGGCTCACTTACTAATCAATATAATGATGGATGATCTGTCCAAACCCTCCTATTCTCATCTGTTCCTGTGCCCCTTAGCCCTCAATTCTCAGACTTTTTAAAACTGTTTTGAATTTCCATTTAAAAGAAATCCAATGACCTGCCTTCACAAACCTCCAGGTTAGGTCATTCCAGAGATTCACCAACCGCTGCAAGAAATTCCTATATACCTGTTTGCTAGATTTTGAATAATAGGTGATATAATTTCATCAAACCCTTCACAGCTTTATTAAGATAGAAGGTTTCTTCCAGAATGATCAGAAGGAGGGGACGACAGGAAAACAAGCCCACTTTGCAAAATGAGATGGAGGAGGAGGGTAAAAGGACAGTAAGTTAATAGGAACATTGATTGCTTGTATGAAGCAGCAATAACTTTGGGTGAAAGAAAAGGAAATGGAAGGAAATATTTTTATAAGACAAAGTAATTCTGATCTGGCATTCCCTGTCTGTGGGAGTTGTGGTAGATTAGTGCCTTCGGGGAGTTATTGGATAAGCACTTAAAAAGGAAGGAAACGGGGAATGGAAATAAGTAACTAATAAAATCGCTTAAAGACACTTTATCTGAAAACTGTCACTCACTTGAAAATAAAATTACAGGATCATATAATTGGTACAGCATAGAAGTAGGAGATCACAATCACTGACAATCAACACTGATGCACCTCAAGGATGCATACCTAGCCCACTTCTCTACCCTCTCTACATCCATAACTATGTGGCTAGGCACACCTCAAACACTATCTATAAATTTGCTGAAGACATAACTATTGTTGGCAATATTTCAGATGATGATGAGGAGTGGGATACAGAAGATCAGCTGGTTGAGTGGCGTCAAATCCTCATACACCAATCCTCATCGAGAGATTAGCAGTGGAAAGGCCTGAGCAATTTCAAGTTCCTTGGAGTTAACATCTCCGAAGACTTATCCTGGGCTTGAGGAGATTTAGTATGTCACCAAAGACATACTAAAGTTTCTATGGATGTATCGTGGAGAGCATTCTAGCTGGTTGCCTGGAGGGGTCACTGCATATGACCACTACCCACCCTAACACTGAGGACATCTTCAAAAGGTGATGCCTCAAAGAGGCAGCATCCATCATTAAGGACCCCATCACTCAGGACAAGCCCTCTTCTCATGGCTACCATCGAGGAGGAGCTACAGGAGCCTGAAGACACACACTCAACATTTTAAGATCAGCTTCTTCCCCACTGACCTCAGATTTTTGAATGGATAATGAACCCTCACTATTCTTGTTATTTTTTTTTGCTCTCTTTTTATACTACTTAAATAAATTAAAATATTTACATATGTATATTTTTTCTTGTAATATATAATTTTTTATTCCATATTGTAATGTACTGCTACTTCAAAACAACATATTTCATGACGTATGCTTGTGATATTAAACCTGATTCAGATTCTAATTCTGATTTGCTCCACTGAGTCCACCATAAAAGTAGCATGAAGCAACAACAGATCTGGACCTGTCCAGACTATGTTAGTCACCCTTTAATTTTTAATTAGCAGCTGAGAGGTATCTAACTAAATGACTATTTAGGCAAAGGACGATGTACCAGGTGTGGATCTTTCCATCACCATGTTATTGACTGAGTGCGGGTTGTTGAGTAGCCATTATTCATATTGGATTTATCCTGATTTTAATGGACTGATAATACCACAAATATTTTTCACATTGTCAAGTAATCCCCAGGTTGTACCAATACTGCAACTGTTTGGTTGGAGACGACTGATTCGGAAGCATGACGTAAGCAATAAAGCTGTGATATTGCTGTGTCCCAGTTTCTCAAATTTCTGTGCATTCAACCATTTCTTAACATTACATGGGGTGAATCCAATATGTTCAAGACCAGGTGCTGTGATGTGTGTTGATCTCAGAAAGAAGCTCACATAAATCATCTATTCTGCACTTCTGTTAGAAAGAAGCTACAAATATGTTCATCTTTGCCTTCACAGATCAACCTATCACTAATCATTGCCATCATTGAAAAAGTAGGTACTGTACTTATAGAGCTTTCTCTTCTCATTAGTTACTTAATTTCCTATCACTAACCTAAAGTCAAGATGCGAGAGACTGCAGATGCTGGAATCTGGAGCAACACAAAACACTGGAGAAGCACTGAGCCAGGCAGCATCTATGGAGGGAGATAGACAGTCAAGGTTTCAGGTTGAGGCACTTCTGGAACACACACCCAACCACTCCTCCAAAACCCTCCTCCATATGGCAGCACTTGTGCTTACCCTCAGCAACTTCCTACTTTCCTCACACTTTCTCTAAATTAAAGGTGTAACCATGGGCTCCAGCTACGCCTGAATTTTTGCTGGTGACGTGCAACAGACCATGTTCCGAACCTACAATAGCACAATTCCCAATTCTTTTTCCATTGTATTGGCAACTGCATTGGTGCTGCTTCCTGCACCTGTGAAGAATTTGCAAACAAACATCCACCCCACTCTCAAATTAATTTTGTCTAGCTTTGAAACTTCTTTCCTCTTTCTTGATAATCTTAACTCCATCTTGGGAGACAGGTTATCCAGCGACATCTGAGTCCAGATGAAATGTCGAAACATCAACTATCCATTTCCCATATCAGATGCTACCTGACCCATTGAGAAACACTAAAGTCACCCTTGCTAAAAATCCTACTCAACCACCAACCTCAAGTTCATTTCCAGCACTGTGTGTTTCGAAAAAGAGTCTGATATGGATAATTTATTTTGCAATGAAATATAGACAATAGAGGTAGCTGGTAGTTTTACTGGCTGTAATGATTATGGTGATTTATGCAATCTGTAATTATCTCTTTACATAGATATCTGGCAGATATGAGAAAAAGAAAGAACAATAAAAACATGAAATTAGTTCATATGATGACTTATGTATACTGTATCTTAAATAAATCGATCTTTTTTATCAAGGTTGAAATGAATAGAGTTAAGAAGCGTGAATATTTCACATGTACAACCTGCTGTATTTTAAGCTTTAAAATATTAAGTACAGTACATATATACCTATGATCATATCTTATTCAAAACCCTTACTGGCTACCAACTGATGTTGTACCGGCATTCTAGGTAGAACAGGTCAGAACTTCTCAGTTAGATCATCGGTGCAAAGGGCAATTATTTTTTCACAGTGGTATCCACATGGACACAGTTCTCATCTATGCCAATATTTTATTCTCCTGCTCCTGTGCCCTAACTTCATTAACTTCAAGCCTGCTCTGCAATTCATCAAGCTCACGGCAGATCTTATACTGCAGTTTCTACAGTAACTCTATATCCCTTCATTTCTTTAATATACAGAACCCATTGATCCATGTTTTGAATGAACTCAAACATTGAGCCTCCAAACTCCTCCAGGGTAAAGAATTGCAAATATTTACCTATCCATTGTAGAGAGACAACAAATAGAGCACAATAGTCCAGGTGAATCTTACCAAGCCTCTATATAACTGCAGGAAGAACTCTTTTATGTATTTTAAAGGAAATGATCTTGTTCCGCCTAATCAGAAATCTGTACTGGGAACAAACTGCCGCTGTAAGAATAGATGAAGAAGTGAGTCAGTTTACGAAAATCAGGAGAGGCATTAGACAAGGGTGTGTTTTGTCCCCTGATTTGTTTAATGTGTACAGTGAAACAATATTACAAAAAAATAAGAGACATCTTGGGTATCAAAGTTGGCAGTGAAAACATCAATAATTTTAGATATGCGGATGACACTGTGTTAATTGCAAGTACGGAGGAAGAACTACAAAACTTAATTGATATAGTTGTTGAAGAAAGTGCAAAAATGGGTCTATCTATCGATTGCAAAAGGACAGAATGTATGGTGATATCCAAAAAGAAGGAGAATCCTATCTGCAAGCTGAGAATAAACAGGGGAGACAGAGAACAAGTACAGAACTTTTGCTACTTAGGAAGCTGGGTGACATCAGATGGCAGGTGTGACATGGATATCAAAAGAAGAATAGGGATGGCAAAAGACACCTTTACGAGAATGAAGAGTATACTGACCAGTACTAAACTAGGCGTGACAACCCGCCTCAGAGCACTGAAATGTTACGTTTATCCAGTTATGTTATATGGCTCAGAATGTTGGACAATATCTAGTAACATGAGGAAACAAATTGAAGCAGCAGAGATGTGGTTTCTGAGGAGGATGTAAAGAATATCATGGACGAAATGAATATCTAAGGAGGATGTCATGAACAGAGCAAACACAAAAAGAGAAATAATGTATGAGATCATGAAAAGGCAACATGACTTCATCAGACATGTGATTAGGAAAGAAGAGTTAGAATGCACGGTAATTATGGGAAAGATTGAAGGGAAGAAAGCAAGCGGAAGGCAAAGACAAATGATGATGGAGACAGCAGCCAGAGAACTGGAAATGAATACCAATGAATTGATCCACTTGACCCGAAACAGGAGTGTGTGGGCCATGGCAGTCAAAGCTCAAACTGGGCATGGCATCTGATGATGATGATCTTGTTTATCAGGATTCAAATGAATGGAATTGAGAAGCATAAATATTTCTCACTGAGGTAAGCTATTTTCACTTCTGTACACAAATCCACTTGTAATAAAGGCCAACATGCTACTTGTTTTGCTAATCACTTGTTGTAAATGCCAGTTGGATTTTAGTAAAAGGTCATCTTGCCCCCTTTGAACTTCAACATTATCTTGTCACATAAAGTCATCTCCTGCTTTTTTGTTTTTGCAAAGTATATGACCTCACGTTTCCACATTATATTCCACCCGCCATGTTTTTCCCCTTTTCCCATAAAACTTCTCTACATTCTGCTCCAAATTAAGACTGTTTAGTATCATTAGAAAACTCTGAAATATGACATTGGATCCGCTCAGATAAATCATTGATACTGATTGTGAATATCTGGAGTTCAGCATTGATCCATGTAGTGTTCATTCATCACAGCCTATCAACCTGAGAAAGACCTATTTTCCCACTCTTTGTTTTGGTGCAATAATTCAGGTCAGTATAATAAACCCAGCCCACGTGCTCTCATCTTGTTAACCAACCACTTGCATGGAATTTTGCGTCACAATCTGCTAAAATAAAATGGTTTCTAATGACTGAATTGATTTCACCCTTTATCAATGGAACTATACTACTTGTTGTTTACCTATTTGCCCATCCTCCCCAAATGTTAACTATTTTACCAGCTTTGGTCACCAGGCAACTGTTTCCACAGTGGCAATTAGTTTATACCCATTTACTTCTATTTGTGTCATCGTAATTTATCCACTGTGTTGTAAATGCTGCAGCATTTAGATATAACATGTCGCATTTCTAATTTGAACTCCTTTCTGTATTTTGATCTCATTTGCTGTTTTGTTTCTGCTTTCTCTTTACTTTGCTTACTACTTTTCCAACTTCAACTTCAGACATTATTTTCCAACTTGAGCACCTTGCAAAAAGGGTAGTCATTTATGTTCAAAGTATTTGTAAAAAATTCAGTTGTTCAGAAATTTGACCATACCAATACAGAGTATTAATTTCATTTTTCAGAACCAAACCTTGGAAAAGATTTCAACAGAATTATAAAAGATAGTAAAAAGTTAATCATAAACAGATGTAGGAGGAACTCAGTAGGTCAAGCAGCATCTATGGAAATGAATACTGTAAATAGGTGGGCCGAGACCCTTCTTCAGGACTGAGAGGAAAGGGGGAATATGCCAGAACAAAAAGGTGGAGGGAGGAGAACATAGCTAGCTGGAAAGTGATGGGTGAAGACAAGTGGGTAGGCAAGGTAAAGGACTAGAAAGGTTAGGAGAGGAGCATGGACCATAGGAGAAAGGGAAGGAGGAGAGGACTCAAGGGGAAGTAATAGGTAGGTGAGAAGAGGTAAACGATCAGAGTGGGGAAGAGTGGATGGGGGTTGTTTACTGGAATGAAAAGAGTTAAGTTAAGATCAGAAATAATCAAACTATTGTGTTAAGATGATTCAAAAGGATATATAGATAATTTCTTCTGGTGAGTGGAATTCAGAACTAGAGGATCTAATTTTGGAGTTGTATCAAGAAGCAATCTTATACACAATGGGTAGAGGAAAACTAGGATTCAGCCAGCAGAAGAGTTAGGGGAGACTGGTAAATTTTTTTTGACTTTGGGCTGTAAATTATAAACTTCAAAGAGAACGTTAGGTAAATGTGGCCAAGGTACAGATGTGCCATAATCTAATTGTATAGTGGTAAGTGATCCAGTGACTGTAGGCCAAACTCTATTTATAAGGATCTGACCATTTCAAGTATCTTGGCAACAACTGAGGACAGTGCTATCTTTGAGTTATTCATTTTATTCAAGTTTGCAACTTCAGTGTAGAATGATCAGGGTTGAAATTCAGTATAACATACTACCTATCCATCTAGGTATATTGCACACTTTTATGTCTTATTCCTGTTTATATGTATGCCTCCTGAAATATCTAGGCCAGTGAATAAAATCAATATATTGAAATGTATTCATTTGAAAATTAGATAGTGATATTACATTTCTCGGAACTCCAAATTAGCTTTCTTTTTGCTGCAGAGCTATCTGCTTTTAGAAAAATTATTAAAATATCCATTCCCATCCTATTTCCATGAAAAGGCTTTGTTTACATCTTCTCTAAGTGCAGACATTACATACTTGAAGACGACCCCAGAAATCTCAGGATCTTTTTTTATCTTCATGGTACTTTTGAAAGTAACAATCTAGGAACTAGGGCCTTTTTTTCTGTCTTTATCAGCAATCTCATGGTACAATGAAAGCTTGACCTCATCCCAACTTCTCCCTTCACAATTGACAATATATGGTGGGTGAGTTCAAACTTGCCAACTCATTTATCTGTTTAAGTTCCAGTGGGCTGCCAAGTTTCCCTAAATGCATTTCTGAGAAAATGAATTCTCATTAATTTTCATTCCTTTCACTCCATACAGATGTTATTTTTATATTATCTCCACTATGCACTTTAAGATCAATAAGGACACATTACCTGAAATTTTCACCTTTATTTTAAACATCAGTACCACTTCCTAAGCATAGAGTCATAGGGCAATACAAACCCCTTGACCCAACCAGACCATGCCCACCCAGCCGGTCTTAATTTCCTGCCTTCGACCCACATCCCTCCGAGTGCCACGCCTCCATGTATGTACCTATCCAAGTGCTTCTTAAATGATACAATTGTACCTGTCTCAACCGTTTCTGGGAGCTTGTTCCGTATACACACCACCCTCTGCATGGAAATTTGCCTTTCAGGTCCATTTTAAGTCACCCTCTCATCCTAAATCAATGCCCCTACCCTCGGGAAAAGAAACATACATTGAAAATGTACATCAAAACATACAGTAACTCCACTCGCTGTCCTCAAAACCATCCAAATGAACTTAAAAACAAACGTCTGAGCCATGACCTCAATGGACACTGCAACTCAACACCTTCTTGACCGCCAACTGTTAGCATCCACCTTGTCTATGCCTCATACATACAGTATCTATAAGGACTGCATTCTTAGGAATAAAGACTTGGCTTGGCCAGCCTTTCCCAATGACTCAAGCCTTCTAACCCTGGCAACATCCTTGTAACTCTTTTCTGCACTCTTTTCAGTTTAACCACATCTCTTCTGTAACCGGGCAACCAAAACTGTACACAATATTCCAAATACCAACAATTTACGCAACTGCAACATAATGTCCTAAGTCCTATACTTAGTGCCTTGACTTATGAAGGCCAACATCACCATCCTAAGCTGGTTTGATTTTCCAAAATGTATCACCTCACACTTATTTATATTGAAATCCACTTGCCACTAATCTATGATAACCTTCTTCACTGTCAACAACACCTCCTAATTTCATGTCATTCGCAAAGTTACTGATCAAGCCTTGTGCGTTCATCTCCAAAACATTTATATAAATGACGTATAACAATAAGATATAAATCTACTCAGGCAAGAACTGACGAAGTATATCTTGTATAATACAAATAATATACAGTTAACTTGGGGGTGCCCATTGGTGTTATTTTTAAGTGGTCTTACTTCACACTCACCTGGATTTCATTTTTTGCTTCTTCTACAGTTAGGATCAAGTGGTTCTTGTGCTTCCCCATAATACTGCAAAGACTGCAAATGCTTGCATGATCTTGCTTGCAATAAAGCTTAAGAGCTTCTTTGTGCTCTTCACATTTCCTCAAAGATATAGCTTCTGTGGGATCAACCAAAATGTGATCTTTTAGCGATGCTCTTTCACTGTGTGGGCGAAGATGTGTCACACAAAAGAAAGTCTCACACTGAATACAGCTCATTGCAGCAGGCACAGGTTCCTCAAAGCAGTAGTCACAGACAATTTTCTTTTCCTGGCATCTTGACAGGTTTTCGACTTTTTCAACTAGCGTAGGATTTTTAAGCAACCTTGGCTTTTCTACAAACTCTACACGGCATTCTGGGCATGTATAATTATCACCTGATGACTTGTACTTCAGGTGACCTTGGATGCATTTTAGGCAGAAACTGTGATTACAGTTAAGAGTCACTGGGTAGGTAAATATCTGCAGGCAGATAGAACAGGTAACATTGTCCTTGTAACTGTCTACAGGTTTCATATAACCAGCCATAGTGACCAAGCAACAAAATGGAGAGAAATCAACTATTTAAATGCTCATGGGATATTCCATTTTTCTTCACCACAGGTTTCATGTACATATAGAAAAATACAGTTTATCTTTCAATGAATTTTCCTTAATAATTGCAATAGTTAATTTCCAAAAAAAACATGTGAACATATATAACAAAATATCAAAATTATATCACAAATACCTTTTATCCAAAGAGAATGGCGTAGTCCACAGGTGTCTTTCTCTAGTTACATACAGTCAGCAGGTGGAAGATTGCACTCTGTAAATAATTGATACTTGTTTTAATTAAAAGAAGTGTGCAATTAAATAAAATCTAGATTTGTTGATAATGCAGTTTTTAAAACTTGCATGTAAATTTTGTACTGAGGCACAGAAGTCACGAACATTGAAAAGTTTCTGAAGATAATTGAATTTTTTCAAAACATATTTTATTTGTAATACGGACAGCTTCAATTCCATTCAGGCAATTTGTATTTAGTATTAACATTAAAGTACAAAACATTGAATGAATGAAGTTGATTATCTCCAATTGTACAAAACAGATGGACATGTATAAAACTTGTGCCTCAATCATTGGTTTGTGTTTGCTCTCAGCAAAGTAACATTTCAATGTTATTACTAAACTTAGTGCCCTGAGCTAAAATCATAAAGATTAAACACGAGATTGCAGATACTGGAAATCCAGAGCAATATACAAATTACTAGAGGAACCTAGCAACTATGGAGGGGAATAAACAGTTGAAATTTCAGGCCAGCCTCCTTCTTTAGAACAGATAGATTAGCCTGTTTCCTCCTTATGTTAACTGTTCAATGACCACAGCTGCTACTCCAGAGTAGCTGAATTCATCTTCTCCCTTGGCAGATACCAGAAGGCAGCATAAGCTGCCATGAGGATCGAAGGCTTCCAAATCATGCAGAATGCCACTGTCTGGATCCCTCTGAGGATTGTACTTTCCATCCTGCTCTGTATGCAGGTAGTAGTTAAAAACTTGTGCCACTAACCAAGAACTACTGCAAAAAAAACCGAATTTCCTAGAAGTAAGAATAGGGTCAATAAATGATGGTGTGTTCAGCAGTATCAAATTTCAAGCTGTGATAAAGTTGTTTTTAGGTGAAAGGAGGTTTCAGTGTGATGCCAAGTGCTGGCATAAGACACTAGCTGTTTTTTAAAGAAATGTCGGCCTTCTGCTCTACACATTTGCTCTGAAAAAAATCCAACTAGTTCACTATTGTCCTTCATGGGAGGAAATCTGCCATCCATTTTTGGTCTGGCTGTTAGACCCACAGCAATATGGTTGATTCTTAAATGCCCTCTGAAGTGGCCCAGCAAAGAATGCTGATAGGGCAGTTTGGATAGGCAATGTGTTGGCTTTGACAGCAATGATCCCATATACTTCACCCCCATATAACACAATTATGTACAATATTCAGTTAATTATATTGGGCTGAATGATACATATGACACTGAATGAGACCAGCAGTCAGGAACCGCCACTCATAACCTTTGCACATCTGTGTTTGCCTAGGTCATTTGTAGTGGACTTTCTTACTGGACCTATGCACTGTCAAGTATAGAATAGTGCAATGCAGAAGCCTGACTTAAGAAAAACTTTGACTGAGGCAAAGATTAATTTTCAATAAAGCTGTCATTGGTTTTGGCAATCAGTGAGATAGAAAGTTATTATAATTTAAATAAATAAGTTAACATTTTTGTTTCATTTTAGAAATCAATTAACTGATAATATATTGAATGTAATTTAAAATATTAGACTAAAGCAAAGGGATTTAGGCAAAATCTTCCCTTAGCCTCCTAATCCATAGGCTTAGAATTCTAATTTAAATCAATAGTGTTTAAGATCCTGCATCTGGTCTGATCTGGCACAAGGTCCAAGGGATGCATCTGTGAAATACCATCAATAGTGGATTAGAGCATGGACACAACATGGCATCCAGCACCAGGGCACATAAATACAATTTCTTTGTTCTTGTGAAATACATATAATGCAAAAAACAAAATTCAGATCCAAGCAATTTCCATATTTACACATTTATAAATTAGTTGCCCAAGTCTTGAGTTTTCTTTTGGTATTACAAAGGTAGAATCTGCTGAAAATTTGCATTCAAAGTTTTCACAGTAGCATTCAAAGAATTAGATACAAGTCATATTAAGATGCTACACTCTTGTACCAATACATGCAGATTATTAGTAGCTACACTCTGACAATGTGCTTTTGTTGCATTTTATCTGATAACATTCCTGGGATATCTTATGATATCTGTATCAGAGCCGGTGTCCGGACATCTTCCAAGATAGTGAACCCTCAGAAGGCATCAGGCCCCAATGTTGTACGTGGCAGAGCACTGAGACCTGTGCAAACTAATTGGCTGGAATGTTCAATGAGGTCTCCAGTTACTCACTGCTGCTGTCAGAGTTCCTGCCTTCTTCAAAAGAGCATCAATCATACTGGTGAGAAAAAGGAACAGTGTGAGCTGCCTCAATGATTATTGTGCTGTAGCATTCATATTTACGGGATGAAGTCCTGTGGGAAGTTGGTCATGGCTAGAATTAACTCCTGCCTGAGAGCAGCAAAAATGTGCCTGTCACCACAGCATCCAGGACATGCAGTCTTCTCATTACTACCAGCAGCAAGCAGGTACAGGAGAAGACACACCATCAGTGCTTTAGGAACAGCTTCTTCCTCTCCTACATCAGATTTCTGAACAGTCCATGAACCCATGAACACTAGCTCACGATCTTCTCTCTTTTTACAATATCTATCTATTATTTATATTATAATTTGTAATAACTTTTACGTATTGTGCTGTATTGCCACTGCAAAGCAACATATTTCATGACCTGTGTCAGAGATAATAAACCAATTCTGATTCTGTTTCTGATGCACAAAGGTCATTTTGCTACATTAAAACACCATGTAAATTCAAATATTTCCTTTTGTTGTAAGAATGACTTCATGTAATATCTCAGCCAAAAGATTATATCTCCAGTGGAGCATCATACCCTCAGAACTCCACTGCAACTTCAGCTTAATTTATGTACTCATCCATGTTGTGTTCATAATTTCTCTCCTTCTTAAGATGGAGCTTGTTGCAACAGAGTGACATGTTGCAGGATGTTTACAAAGCTTCTAAGTTAACTCTTCTGAATTACTCTTACTGTAATCTGCAGCCTATAATTTCCCTTGAAGCAAAATAGTTTTGAATTGTCTTAATGAACAGGTGATTTCACGATCTTAAGAAGGACATAACCCTCAAGCATGAAGGTACTTCACCTTTAAATGGACAAAGATGCATCACTGTGGTCAGAAGAGAGGGAGGAGAGGAGTACTCCAAGCCAGTCTTAGACGCAAAGGAAAGAAACTCCCTCTACCCAGCATCTTGTAAGCAAATGTACAATTGCTGGAGAATGTTTGAGGATCTAAGGGCAAGATTGCTGTATTGATGGGAAATGAGGAATTGCTGTGTTCTGCCTTTCACAGGGACATAGTTCACTATGTACATGCCGCATGTGCTGGTAAGACCTGACAGCTTCTCGATACACAGGACTGGCAGAAGATTCGGAGAGGGCAAAAAGTGGGAGTCTTTATTTCGTGATGAATTATTTGTGGTGCTTGGACATGGTGGTTTTGCTGAGTTTTTGTTTCCCCAATTTGGAACATCTAAAGATTAAGTGCCGACTGTTCTACTTACCAAGAGAGTTTCCTTCTATGGTTCTGACAACAGTTTACATACCACCGAAAGGCAACATTAATCAGGCACTCAAAATATTGAATGTGTCCTCACAAAAACTAGAAACAGTCCATCTCAATGCATTTCAAATCATAATCCCAGGACTTCAATCAGACTTGTTTGAAGAAATCTCTGCCCTTTTATCATCAGCATATAACCTGCAGTACAATGGTTCCCAACACACTCGGCCACTGTGAAAGCCTACTGTTCCATTCCTACACTGCATTTTGAGAAATATGGTCCCTTGGCTGTCCTTCTACCTACATACACGCAGAGGCTAAAGAGCAAGGCTCCAGAGATAAGGACAACAATGAAGTGGTTGTGGGAAGCAGAGGAACGGCTACAGGATTGCTTTGAGTTGGTGCCATGTTCAAGACATGATCTGAATGAATACACCATGGTTGTCACGGACTTATAAAAACAGCCATAGACAAGTGAGTCCCCACAAAATCATTCCTAATCAGAACTCTGGATGAACCAAGGGATCCACAATCTACTCAGGGTCTGATTGGTGGAATTCAGGTCTAGTGACCAAATGAGATACAAGAGGTCCAGGTACAATCTCCAGAAAGCCATTTCACATGCCAAGTGGCAATTCCAGACTAAACTTGAATCACTGAAGGATGCTCAACAGCTGTGGTAGAGCTTGAGTTCTATCACCTCTTACAAGATGAAACCAAATGACATAACAATAAGGCTTCCCACCCAGATGAACCCAATGTCTTTTATGCTCACTTAGACCATCAAGACATGGAAACACTCTCACACAACCCTCAATGACTCTGTGGTTTCATTCTCTGATGCTGACATGAAAGCATCCTCCATGTAGGTGAATCCAAGGAAAGTATCCTTCCCAGATGGGGTACCTGGCCAAGTACTAAAGACCTGTGCTCATCAACTGGCTGGAGTGTTCACTGATATCTTTATCCTCTCACTTTGGGAGTCTGAGGTACCCACATGCTTCAAGTAGGCTTGAATTATACGTATGCCCATGAGAACATGGTGACCTGCCTCAATGACTATCGTCCAGTAGCACTTACATCCACTGTGATGAAGTGCTTTGAGAGGTTGGTGGTGAAACATATTACCTCCTGCCTGAGAAATGACTCAGATCAACTCCAATTTGCCTACCAGCACAACAGGTCCACAAGCAGATGCCATCTCATTGGCTCTTCACGCAATCCTGGAACATCTAGACAGCAAAGACGCATTCATCAGTTTGTTCTTTATCAACTACAGCTCAGCATTCAATACTATCATCCCCTCAAAACTAATCAATGAGGTTCAAAAACTCAGCTCCTTGTGCAATTGAATCCTTAGCTTCAATTTTCTCACTTGCACACGTCAGTCAGTTCAGATTGGCAGCACTATCTCCTTCACAATCTTCATCAGCACAGGCGCACCACAAGACTGTGTGTTAGCCCCCTGCTCTGTTCACTTTACACTTATGACTGTGTGGCTAAGCACAGCTCCAATGCCATATTTAGGTTTGCTGATGACACCATTGCCATTGGACCTAATCAAGGGTGATGCTGAATCAGCACATAGGAGGGAAATTGAAAATCAGGTGACTGGTGACTCAGCAACAATCTTCCACTCAATGTCAACAAGACCAAGAAGATGATTATTGACTTCAGGAGGGGGAAACCAGAGGTCCATGAGCTCTTCCTTATCAGGGGATCAGAGGTGGAGGGGGTCAGCAACTGTAAATTCCTCAGTGCTATGATTTCAGCATATCTGTCCCTGGCCCAGCACATAGTTGCCATTAAGAAGAAAGCACAGCAGAGCCTCTACTTCCTTAGGAGATTATGAAGATTCAGCATGTTGGATAAAACTTGACAGACTTCTACTGATGTTTGGTGGGAAGCATATTGATTGGTTGCATCAATGTCTGTTATGGAAACACTAATTCCCATGAATAGAAAATCCAACAGAAGTAGTGGATATGGCCCAGTCCATCGTGGGTAAAGCCCGCCCAACCACTGAGAACACCTATATGGAGTACTGTTGCTGGAAAGCAGCATCCATGCTCGAGGACTCCCTCACTGAGGCTGTGCTGTCTTCTTGCTACTGCCATCAGGAAGAAGGTACAGGTGCCTCAGGACCTCCTGGTTCAAGAAGTTATTGACCCTCAACCATCAGACTCTCAAACCGGTGGGATAACTTCACTTGCCCCATCACTGATCTCTTCCCACAGCTTATGGACTCACCTTCAAGGACACTTCATGTCATTTTCTCTATAGTTATTGCTTATTTATTGTTATTATTTTTTGTTCTTTTGTATCTGTACAGTTTGTTACCTTCTGCACATCAGTTGTTTGTCCATACTGTTGGATATGATCCATTGATTCTATTGTGTTTCTTGGATTTACTATGGCAGAGACAGCAGGACTCCCACTGGGTCAAGGGTTTCAGCATGACAAGGTGTGAAGCATGATGGGAATGCCGTAATCGAAGTCTTGACCAGAGAATCAGAAGTCAGCGTTATTGACTGGTATTTGGTCATTACATGGCTGACGTAAGAAAGTGGTTAAATCCTGAGATTGCTTCTGTTAGAGAAAGCTAAGAACAAATGAAAAACATACAGAATGCTGTAACGGGAAGAAAGAACAAAAAGGTGAGAACAATGAACTTTGTGTAAATGCTTGCAATTTTAGTGAAAGCATCTTGACAACACATTAACGTCAAATCATCTTCACAATGCATAAAGTCAAGCCATTTTCACAACACATCGACAAAATAGTCAGCTGACTTTGATTTTCAATAAGAAACATAAAATGCTATAAGACTCTAAGACTACAACAACGCGCATAAAAGGCTGGAGGAAATATAAAATGCTATAAGACTCCAAGACTATAACAACACACACAAAAAGCTGGAGGAAATATAAAATGCTATAAGACTCTAAGACTACAACAACGCGCACAAAACGCTGGAGGAAATATAAAATGCTATAAGACTCCAAGACTATAACAACACACACAAAAAACTCGAGGAAAGTCAGCAGGTCAGGCAGCATCTGTGAAAATGAATAAACAGTGAATCTTTAAGGCCAAGACCCTTCATCAGGAGTGGAGAGGAAGGGAGAAGACAGCAGAATAAAATGAATAAACAGGCTACTTGCTACCTCAATATTACCTGCCCCTCCATCTACCTTCATATCATCCACAAAATTGGCCATAAATAAAGCCATCAATTTCTTCATCAAAATAATTGATATATAACATGAAAAGAAGCTGATCCAACAGTGATGCCTGCAGAACACGACCGGTCACCAGCAGCAATCCAGAAGAGGTCCCCTTTATTTCCACTATTTGCCCCCTGCCAGCCACTAATTTCTGCTATATTATATGCCCTCTCTTTTGCTTTATTCTGTCTTTGATTTCCCTTGTCACCAATGGTTGCCTCATCCTCCCTTTAGAAAACTTCTTCATCTTTGGGATGTATCTTTCTCCAAATTGCACCCAGAAGCTCCAGCCATTGATGTTCTGCTATCATCCCTGCTTCTGTCCCCTTCCAATTAACTTCAGCCACCTCTTCCCTCATGCCTCTGTAATTCCCTTTACTCCACTGTACTGATACAACTAATTTTAGTGTCCCCTTCTCAAACTGCAGAGTGAATTCCAGCATATCGTGATCAATATCTCCTAATATCTCCTTTAGCTTAAGCTCCCTAATCAACCGTAGTTCATTACACAACACTCAATCCAGAATTGCCTTTCTTTGAGCGGGCTCAATCACAAGCTGTTCTAAAAAGCCAACTTGTCGGTATTTTATAAATTCCTTCTTTTGGGATCCAGCACCAACCTGATTTCCCCAATCTACCTGCATATTGAAATCCTCCATGACTATTGTAACGTTAGTTTTTTACATGCCTTTTCTATCTCCCACTGTAATTTGTACCCCACATCCTGGCTACTGTATATAACTCCCATCAGGGATTTTTACCCTTGCAGTTTCTTAACTCTACCCACAAGGAGTCTACATCTTCCAATCCTATGTCACCTCTTTCTAAGGATTTAATTTCATTTTTTTACCAATAGAGCTACCCTATGCTCTCTGCCTACCTGCCTGACCTTTTGATACAGTGTGTATCCTTGGATGTTAAGCTCCCATCTATGATCTTCTTTCAGCCACAACTCAGTGATGCCCACAACATCGTATCTGCCAATCACTAACTGTGCTACAAGATCATCCACCTTACTCGGTATTCTGTCTGCATTCAAATGTAACACCTTCAATCCTGTATTCATCACCTTTATCAATTTCTAGTTGTAGTGTGGAGAGTACCGTCCCAACCGTTCAACAGACGACGCCATTGCCATCACCCTCCACCTGGCCCTAACCCACCTGGACAAAAAAGACACGTATGTTCAAATGCTGTTCATAGACTTCAGTTCAGCATTCAACACAATCATTCCTCAGAACCTGATCGGAAAGCTGAGCCCACTGGGCCTGAACACCTCCCTCTGCAGCTGGATCCTAGACTTCCTGACTGGGAGACCTCAGTCAATCCGGATTGGAAGCAACATCTCCAACACCATCACACTGAGCAGGGGGGCCCCCCAGGGCTGCGTGCACAGTCCACAGTTCACTTGGCTGACCCACGACTGTTCTGCAACACACAGCTCGAACCACGTCATCAAGTTCACTGATGACACGACCATTGTGGATCTCATCAGCAAGAACGATGAGTCAGCATACAGAGAGGAGGTGCAGCGGCTAATGGACTTGTACAGAGCCAACAACCTACTGCCCTCTACTGTGCCTATTGTCTTGTTTATTATTTATTGAAATGCCTGCACTGTTTTGTGCACTTTACGCAGTCCTGGGTAGGTTTGCAGTCTAGTGTAGCTTTTGTGTTGTTTTATGTAGTTCAGTGTAGTTTTTGTATTGTTTCATGTAGCACCATGGCCCTGAAAAACATTGTCCCATTTTTACTGTGTACTGTACCAGCAGTTATGGTCAAAATGACAATAAAAAGTGACTTGACTTGATACCAACTGCCCCATCTTCAACCCTATCACTCTGGTTCCCATCCCCATTCCAAATTAATTTTAACTCTCCCCACCACCTCTAGCAAACCTGCCCACAAGGACATTGGGCCCACTCGAGTTTAGGTGTAACCTATCCCTTTTGTACAGGTCATACTTTCCCCAGAAGAGATCGCAATGATCCAGAAATCTGAAACTCTGCTCTCTACACCAATTCTTTGGGCATGCATTCATCTGCCACATCATCTTATTCTTACCTTCAGTGGAACCTGATACAGGCAACAGTCCAAAGATATCTGCCCTTGAGGTCCTGTTTCTCAGCTTTCTACTTAACTCCCAATATTCTCTCTTCAGGACCTCCACCCTTTTCCTCCCTATGTCGTTGGTACCAATATGTACCATGACCTCCAGCTATTCATCGCCCCCCCCCCCTTAAGAATGCTGTGGATCAATCTACGACATCCCTTATGCCTGGGAGGCAACATACCACCTGGGTGTCTCTTTCATCCCACAGAAACTCATCTTGTTCCTCTAATTATAGAATCCCCTTTCACTATTACACTCCGCTTCACGCCACTTCCCTTCTAAGCCACAGAGACAGACTCAAAGCCAGAGACCCGGTCGCTGTGGCTTCCCTGTATTAACCATTATTACTTACAACAGCCATAAGAAATGCTGTACTCATTAGTCAATACACAGCATTTCTAATGCAATACAGTGAGCTGCAATGCTGAGGAAACAAATTGAAACATTACATCAAATTTAAATATACAATGTCAATGTATGTAACACAATTAGCAAACACAAGTTATCAATGTGCCACCTTAAATGCCTCTTAAAAGGTGAGATGCAGTATAAGCATATCAACTAATGCTTTCAAAGTTATTAAAAAACATTCACTATCAGGATGGGCAACAATAGTGAAAAAATTGGATGTCACGTGACATTAAATAGAATAGTATAATTGCAGGAGGAATCATAATGTTGAAAGATAAAATAGTACAATTATTTCAAGTATTTTCCAGGTATCTGAGTAATGATTATGGAATTAATATTATGCCCTGTAGATACTTTGGTAATTATGTCCTATTTGAGGATTCTGTTTGCCTCAGAACCCATGGGCATAAAACAATGCAATTCCATTAATCTTGACATTTAACTGGACAGAATTTTTGTTTTCAATACAATGAGAGTTTGAGCAATCTGCTGAGCCTATCAGGAACTTTTAAATGACATATTCAAATATTTCTGCCTGTGTTTTCCATCTTTGTAGTATTACAAGTGCTGTAGTTTTGCTGCCAATGTATATCTTCAGACTGATTTGAGAAATTGGTTTGAAGGATTAAACATTACTACTAACAACAGCCATAAGGAAAAAAAATGCTTAAAAGACACTTAGATCACTTCAAGTTTCAAAGTTCAAAGTAAATTTATAATCAAAATATGTACATCATATACAACATAGAATAGAAGCATAGAAAACCTACAGCACAATACAGGCACTTCGGCCGTCAAAGCTGTGCCGAACATATCCTTACCTTAGAAATTACCTAGGGTTACCAATAGCCCTCTATTTTCCTGAGATCCATGTACATGAGATGGTACAGGGCATAACCTTGAGATTCATGTTCCTGGGACCACCCACTAAACAAGGAGACACAACAGAATCCACAAAAGAAACACACACAACAAAGACTGACGAACATCTAATGTGCAAAAGATGACAAATAGTCGAGTAGTAAAAGGGTAAACAAATAATACATAGAACATGAGCTAGACCTCAGATGATTCCAATGACATTTTTGCCTTTGGCACAAGATTGTACTTCCGGTCCAAGGATATCTTATACAGTATTAACTCCTGAATCATGATTTCCAAACCAGTGCCAGATTTTTTGGCAGTAGGGTGCTGTCCACATTCAGTGGTTCTTGCTGGTAGAGAATCATTAGGCTGCCCATGAATGTGGTGACATGCAGGTCATTTGAACCCCAGTGATGTCTGCGTGGAGTTATTCTCCCTTTGCCCATGGGGGATTCTCCTGATTGCTTCAACGTGTAGTTTAATTGGGACTGTAAATTACTCCTAATGTAGGTGACTGTGGATGAATCAGGACAGGAAGTTAATGGACATATGTAGGAGGTAGCAAGGAATTTGAAAGGGAGGTGGGGTTGATACTAATGCTCTGACAGTTGGCATAATAGCCCAGTGGCCTCCTTCTATGTTGTAAGAGAATATGAAATGTAGTACTGACAGAGGAGATCTCTTTGTGCCTTTATAACAGTGAACATGCTTCAGTAGCTGTAAAACATTTTGTGGAGCGTGATTGGTGATCTGAACTGGTTTGGTTGAAAGGCCTGTTTTCAAAGTTCAAAGTATATTTATTATGAAAACACGTATATGTCATCAGATTCATTTTCTTGCTGACGTTGACTGTAAAATAAAGAAGTGCAATAGAATCACAATGGAAACCTACACACAAACTGACAAACTGTGCAAATACTAAAGGAAATTAGTGATAATGAATAAGTAAATAAATAAATAGTACTGAGGACTTGAGTTGTTCACTTGGCACACCTTGTTAAAGATAATGCATCAGCCTTGACATTTCATTCGCCCAATCTCTTTCCCTAATCAGTAAGTAAATTATCGACCAAGATTTTTTGCCAGGACTGAAAAACTATGGACATGGGATTTCTCATCTCTGTCTCGAAAACAGGTTGAAGTACAGTAGTTCAAACCAAGGAAACCAAAAGGCAGAAGAATCAGAGAACATAAAAAAACTGTAAAAAAGGCCTTTTATGTATAGTGAGACCTTTTATAACCCCATAATTTCCCAATGCAATATACTGGCAATAAAGAACATCTGATGTATATTTAAAGTTTGCAATGTAGGATATAATATTTAACTGTAAGTAAATACAACATATTATCATTTTTTTCTGATTTTATAGTTGTTTTCTCTATATGGCAGATTATTAGCTATTCTTCACATGCACCTAATGTTTGGTCATTCGCTTTCTTCTGAAATTCTTAATCTAACTGATCTCTGTTTCAACAATAAACACAGTTCATAACTCCTCCTTCCATGCCACCTCAAAAAATCAGTCATTGTAAGGATCCATATGGCCGCAGTTATTTCCTTGCCAGGACACATTTAAGAATAAATAGCATCTGTTGTTGTCGATATCCTGGCCATGGTGTATTCAAAGCACATCAACTATTAGATGCTAGAATCCTGCTGGATTATTAATAGGATGACCTTGTGGTACGCTTCAGTGATCACCGAGACTTGAAGCACCAAAGAAACATTGCATCTGCAGTATTAGTCCTGAGGAATAAGGAGGTGTATAATCTGAAGAGACTTGAGCATGTTAATTTAAACCAAGAGGTTCCTAATCAATTTAAGATTGTACTTTTGTATCTTTGTAAAAGAATGGATGTGGTGAGAGTATTTCCTCTTGTGAGAGAATAAAAGGTCACCTGTTTAATGCAAAAACAAAATGATTTTGTTTTTGTTTGTGGGTCTTTAGAATTCTGTTTCTCAAATGCTGGTGAAAGCATTGTCTTCAAATATTTTTAGGCAAAGATAGGTGGATTATTGTTAAGCACTGAGATCAAATGTTTTCAAGGGTAGACTGGAAGATAGAGCTGCTCCTGTTCCTATTTCACATCTTTTCCTCCTTTTCCTGATAAGCAGCCAAATGTATGAGAGGCTAGCTGACTGTCAATTGGAAAAGAGACAGTGGAGATTGGAAATTGGTGTTGAAGATCATGGAGAAGATCAGAGGCCAGGTGAACCTCTGTGGAGATATTGAAAATCTTGCTTCAGTTTGGGTATGGTGACAGAAAGCCAGGAGTGTTGGAAAGATAATCAGAGGGTGAGCAGCAAGAATGAGTCTACCTGTCAGAGAATCATGCTGAAATCTATGAGAGGTCTTTAGAGGTAGAAGTTTCTGGTTGTTAGAGGAATGATGTAGTGTGGAGGCTGGCAAAAGTATTTTTTCTCTTCCTAGCTCACAAACAATGATGTAAAACCTCTACCCATTGTATTTGACTTTACCTAACTCTTTATTTCTCCCAGATTTCTCAAGGCAACTGCATTGCACTTAAGCACAAAACTTCTGATCATGTCCTCTGGATACTGCCACTTCAAGTCCCAACACTAACAAATAAAGTTTCAGAAATGACCATCTGGATTGTAGTTCATCCATTGTCCTCTTCTTATGTAAAGCAATACATAATTTTGAGGATATTGTTCTTGAAGCAGCTTCTGAACCTTTTCATCTTGAATCTTTTGTTATTGTGTGCTCTGAATCATTAAGAGATTTTAAAAAACCCAACTTTTTGAAAGGGATCATTTTAGGAATCGCAATGGAAATGCAAGGAGAAGAACTGCTACTTGGATGAGGTTGAGATGCTACTTGGATGAGAACACGCTCAGAGAAACCTTTCGGTCCCAAAAGAATCAGTTGTACCTGGGAAACACCACTGCTGTTTTCAGAGGTATGTTTCTGACTGTCAATCATTTGAGAGAAGACTTCATCATCTGCACAAGAAACAACTACATTGCCTACTGATTCTAATTCACAAAGCACTGATAGTTTTGCACTTACCTCCTTCCACTGAGATTACAACTGGGCTCTCAGAAAAATCAGTTTACTTGCAACTAGATTCTGATGCCTGAATGTATCTTTCACTTCCCTAAGGACATTTGATAACAGCACGTTAGGACTGTTTTTCATAACAATTGTGTATCTAAGTTACCTACTCCAAAATCAGCCTAAAGAAGGGGTCCCCAACCTGAAGTCCACAGATCCCTCAGTTAATGGTAAGGGTCCATGGCATTAAAAAGATTGGGAATCCCTGACCTAGAGGCTCTTTCACATACTATTGTCATTGTGCATTAAGAAAAGTTCCATACCATTAATGTACAGAGTTTGTGTACTCAAGCACAATTAACACTTATGGATCAGTGACTTCTTTCTTAGAATGTACCATCTTTGTGCCAGTCATCTATTTTTCATGAATTTACCTCCTCAGTTACTTATCAGAGGGGGTAAGATGAAGCTGTGCAATCGAGACACCAATTCCAAAATTTGTTTCCAATGAGCCCAAAGGAGTTTAATTTCAAAACCAGATTACAATGCAATATCCATGAGTACAGTGTGCAAATACCACAAGTGGCTCAGGAGAAATGCCTGCCCCAAGAATATGGTCCTGATCGTATCGAGCTCCTGAGTCTCCACGGAAATCTGCATATCATTAAAGCACCATTACAAACAGAACAGTGGGTAAACTGGTCAAATTGAGTCAATTGATATTGTGAAATCTGAAATTTACTTAAAATCCAGGTGTCAAAGAGCAACCTGTATGATTTTGTGCTGGGATAACAAAGTGGACCCTTTGTTGGTGAGCGACCTTCTGAGGTTGAAAATGAGCAGTGATGACAGACACAACAGACAAAAATATTGAAGTTGCCTGCGGCTGAACAGTTGGCAGGAGTTCAAAGAATCATCACCTAAACATTCAAAGCTTTGCTCCACTAACAAGAAAGGCCTGCAGTCAACAGTCACTGCCCCTGTCTAAATTTTCTTTTCTGTAGCTTAGTGCCTTCAAATGTTTCCGTCATAACTGCAGAATCAGAATCAGGTTTATTATCACCGGCATGTGTCGTGAAATTTGTTCACTTAGCAACAGCAGTTCAATGTAATACATAATCTAGTATTAGAGGACTAAGAGTACAGTTGTTCATACAACAGTGCAAAGATCTGTGAATATATATTCATCTTTAAACAAGAAAGGACAGTTTAAAAAAACTGTTAAAATGCTTCATTTGTTATCTTTATCTTCATAAATAAAAGAACAAAGGAAAAATTTGAGAATATCATAATAACTGTGTTATAAGAAAGGCCTACAGCCAATAGTCCCTAGTCCCTGTCTAAAATTTTCTTTTCCGTACCTTAGTGCCTTCAAATGTTCCTCTTGTAACTGTTGTGTTAGAGGACTAAGAGTATAGTTGCTCATATAGAAGGGACAAAGATTTACAATCTTTAAAGGTGTCATGGCATGTTTTTAAAAAAAGCTTCTTACCTGGGCCCCCTCATCTTTCCCTTTCTCCTGTGCTTCACTCTCCTCCCCTATCAGATTTCATCCTCTCCATCCCTTTACCTTTCCTATACAACTGGCTTCACCAATCACCTTCTAGCTATCTTTCTTCCCCTCACCCCCACCTTTTTATTCTAACATCTTTCCACTTCCTTTCCAGTTCTGAAGAAGGGTCTTGGCCCAAACATCAAATGTTCATTCATTTCCATAGATGCTGCCTAACCTGCTGAGTTTCTCCAGCATTTTGTACATGCTGCTTTTCATTTACTAGATTTATCTTTATCAATAAAAGAACAAACGGAAAATAACAAGAACATTATAATAAATATAATAATTGTTAAAACTCATTCTGAATATTGTTGTCAATTTACTAGACAGAATGTGTGTCCTGAGAGAGGATGCAGGCTATTTACAAGAATTAGCGAGGACTTCAGGTGTGCACGGACTAATACAAACCAGAATTATTCCCCTTGGAGCAGTGTGGTTTAACAGAAGGCTTGAGAGAAGAAATGTGGTAAAAGTATTTTCAAAACCAGAAGATTCTGAGCAAAAGAATTGGTTATGGGGGAAGGGATTGGTAAAAGGACTAAAGCTTACACGAGGAAAATAAATGTAATCAATTTATTGAAGAGGAACATATCGGGCAATAGCCTAATAGCAATTGAATGGCACTAATTGGATAACTCTTCTAAAGAACTGGTATTTTTTCAACATGTAAGGGGAAAAGAACATCTTCATTGAATGATCTAATGTTTCCATGAACAGTTCCTGAAATGTTCATGGTGTCTGACCTGAAATGCAATGACTCAGTAAAGGTCAAAAAGTGATTCAATTTTGACTCTGGCACCAGTGAAAGTCATTAATTCAGTCAGTCACAAATGACAAGATGACAGCATATGAAAGATTCAAACAAATTAGTTTAATTTCCTAAATAAAAGCTTGTAATTCAAATAAATGCCAAAGCATTAAACAAACATATTGTTGTTAAATAACACCCACCATATGAGACATAGACTGACTGAATCTGCAACAGGAAAATTTGATAATATTAACAATGGAATCAGAATCAGGTTGATTATCACCAGCATGTGTCATGAAATTTGTTAATTATGCAGCAGCAGTTCAATACAATTCATAATATAGAAGAAGAAAAAAAAGTTAAATGATAATAATAATAAATAAATAAATAAATTACAGTATACATACACTAAATAGATTAAAAATCATGTGAAAAACAGAAGTAATATATATTAAAAAAGGGAAGTGGTGTTCACGGGTTCAATGACCATTTAGGAATCGGATGGCAAAGAGGAAGAAACTGTTTCTGAATGGCTGAGGTGTGTACCTTCAGGCTTCTGTACATCGTACCTGATCGTAACAGTGAGAAAAGGGCATGCCCTGGGTGCTGGAGGTCCTTAATAATGGACACTGCCTTTCTGAGACACCACTCCTTGAAGATGTCCTGGGTACTTTGTAGGCTAGTACCCAAGATAGAGCCGACTAAATTTACCACCCTCCGCAACTTCTTTCGGTCCTGTGCAGTAGCCCCCTCCCCCATACCAGACAGTGATGCAGCTTGTCAGAAGGCACTCCACAGTACATCTATAGAAGTTTTTGTGTGTATTTGTTGACATACCAAATTTCATACTTGCCTCGTACGCGGTTCCCCACTATGTCAGAGAGGTGTGGAGGGAAATCTTCCGTTAACCGGAGAAACTCCAGATGAAACGTACCTTTCCTTTCCATAGTTGATGAATAGCATCCTGAAGTAGGTGTTTGTGTTGTCCAGGTGGTCTAAGGCTGTGTGAAGAGCCACTGAGATTGCATCTGCCATTGACCTATTGCGGCGATAGGCAAACTGCAAAGGGTCCAAGTCCTTGCTGAGGCAGGAGTTCAGTCTAGTCATGACCAACTTCTCAAAGCATTTCATCACTGTAGATGTGAGTGCTACCAGGTGATAGTCATTAAGGCAGCTCACATTATTCTTCTTAGGCACTGTTACAATAGTTGCTTTTTTGAAACAAGTGAGAACTTCCACCTGTAGCAGTGAGAGGTAGAAAATGTCCTTAAATGCTCCCGCCAGTTGGTTGACACAGGTTTTCAGAGCCTTACTAGATACTCCATTGGGACCTTCCACTTTGCTAGTGTTCACCCTCCTTAAAGACAGTCTAACATCGGCCTCTGAGACAGAGATCACAGGGTCATCAGGAGCAGCAGGGATCTTCACAGCTGTAGTTATACTCTCCCTTTCAAAGTGGGCAAAGAATGCGTTGAGTTCATCTAGTAGTGAAACCTCACTGCCATTCATGCTATTGAGTTTTGCCTTGTAGGAAGTAATGAATTGCAAACCCTGCCAGAGTTGTCATACATCCGATGTCACCTCCAACCTCGTTCAAAATCATCTCTTCACCTTTGAAATGGCCTTCGCAAATCATACCTGGTTTTCTGGTACAGACCTGGGTTGCCAGACTTGAATGCCACAGATCTAGCCTTCAGCAGATGATGTACCTCCTGGTTCATCCACGGCTTTTGGTTTGGGAATATACAGTAAGTCTTTGTAGGCACAAATTCCACACTCAGTGGTCTAGAGTATGTATTAAACAACAGTGAAAGGCCTGACTTTATTTTTAAACCAACAATTTATTTGAACAAACTTAGTAAACTGTTTGTAGCATTTTACTATTTTACTTTTATTTAATATTTAAACCTTCTTGAGTATAGAAAGCAAAGGACCAAAAGGAATTATGAAAGCAAAATGATGATACAAAAGCTCATAGAAAAAAATCCCAACAAATGATTTATAAGTACATAAAAAGGAAGACCTAATTAGGGAAAAAGTATAGTCCATTCAGTAACAAAAAAAAGTAATCCAAATGTGGAAACGGGTCTGATATGCAGCAAGCATAGCTCTTAATGTATCCAATCAGAAACAAGATAAAATCTGCAGATGCTGGAAATCCAGTATTTTGTGTCTGTGTTGCTCTTAACGTATACTCTGTCTAAAGAAGAGGATAATACTGATGTTTCAGTTAAAGGGGAAAATCACAAGTGTTGGATATAATAAACATAGTAAAGGAAGAACTATTAAAAACTATGGAATAATTGAAAGTGAACCAAGCCTCCAAGTACCCCAAAACCTCATCCTTAATAACAGAATTTAACATCTTGCCAAACACTGAAGCTCGGTTAACTGGTGTATAACTTTCTGATTTTTGTCTCTGCTCCTTCTTAAAAAGTCAAGTGGCATTTACTCCGGAATCAGTTCAGAATGCCGAATGACTCCGTAATCTCCATAATAAGGACTGGGAGAAATTCAGAGTCCAGCAGAGGAGGACAAAGGGCTTAATTAGGAAAGGGAGAAAAGATTATGAGAGAAAACTGGCAGGGAACATGAAAACTGACTGTAAAAGCTTTTATAGATATGTGAAGAGAAAAAGATTGGTTAAGACAAATGAAGGTCCCCTACAGACCGAAACAGGTGAATTGATTATGGGGAGCAAGGACATGGCAGACCAATTGAATAACTACTTTGGTTCTGTCTTCACTAGGGAGGACATAAATAATTTTTTGGGACTAGTAGGGGACAGAGGGTCCAGTGAGATGGAGGAACTGAGCGAAATACATGTTAGTAGGGAAGTGGTGTTAGGTAAATTGAAGGGATTAAAGGCAGATAAATCCCCAGAGCCAGATGGTCTGCATTCCAGAGTGCTTAAGGAAGTAGCCCAAGAAATAGTGGATGCATTAGTGATAATTTTTCAAAACTCTTTAGATTCTGGACTAGTTCCTGAGGATTGGAGGGTGGCTAATGTAACCCCACTTTTTAAAAAAGGAGGGAGAGAGAAACCAGGGAATTATGGACCGGTTAGCCTGACATCGGTGGTGGGGAAAACGCTAGAGTCAGTTATCAAAGATGTGATAACAGCACATTTGGAAAGCAGTGAAATCATCCGACAAAGTCAGCATGGATTTGTGAAAAGAAAATCATGTCTGACGAATTTCATAGAATTTTTTGAGGATGTAACTAGTAGAGTAGATAGGGGAGAACCAGTGGATGTGGTATATTTGGATTTTCAAAAGCTTTTGACAAAGTTCCACACAGGAGATTAGTGTGCAAACTTAAAGCACACGGTATTGGGGGTAAGGTATTGATGTGGATAGAGAATTGGTTGGCAGACAGGAAGCAAAGTGTGGGAATAAATGGGACCTTTTCAGAATGGCAGGCAGTGACTAGTGCAAGGCTCAGTGCTGGGACCCCAGTTGTTTACAATATATATTAATGACTTAGATGAGGGAATTAAATGCAGCATCTCCAAGTTTGCAGATGACACGAAGCTAGGTGGCAGTGTTAGCTGTGAGGAGGATGCTAAGAGGATGCAGGGTGACTTGGATAGGTTAGGTGAGTGGGCAAATTCATGGCAGATGCAATTTAATATGGATAAATGTGAGGTTATCCACTTTGGTGGCAAAAACAGGAAAACAGATTATTATTTGAACGGTGGCCGATTAGGAAAAGGGGAGGTGCAACGAGACCTGGGTGTCATTATACACCAGTCATTGAAAGTGGGCATGCAGGTGCAGCAGGCGGTGAAAAAGGCGAATGGTATGCTGGCATTCATAGCAAGAGGATTCGAGTACAGGAGCAGGGAGGTACTACAGCAGTTGTACAAGGCCTTGGTGAGACCACACCTGGAGTATTGTGTGCAGTTTTGGTCCCCTAATCTGAGGAAAGACATCCCTGCCATAGAGGGAGTGCAAAGAAGGTTCACCAGATTGATTCAAGCAACATATATCAAAGTTGCTGGTGAACGCAGCAGGCCAGGCAGCATCTCTAGGAAGAGGCACTGCCTGGCCTGCTGCGTTCACCAGCAACTTTGATGTGTGTTGCTTGAATTTCCAGCATCTGCAGAATTCCTGTTGTTTGCGTGTCACCAGATTGATTCCTGGGATGGCAGGACTATGATGAAAGACTGGATTGACTAGGTTTATACTCGTTGGAATTTAGAAGATTGAGGGGGGATCTGATTGAAACGTATAAAATCCTAAAGGGATTGGACAGGCTAGATGCAGGAAGATTGTTCCCGATGTTGGGGAAGTCTAGAACAAGGCGTCACAGTTTGAGGATAAAGGGGAAGCCTTTTAGGACTGAGATTAGGAAAAACTTCTTCACACAGAGAGTGGTGAATTTGTGGAATTCTCTGCCACAGGAAACAGTTGAGGCCAGTTCATTGGCTATATTTAAGAGGGAGTTAGATACGGCCCTTGTGGATAAAGGGATCGGGGGTATGGAGAGAAGGCTGGTACAGGGTTCTGAGTTGGATGATCAGCCATGATCATACTGAATGGCGGTGCAGGCTCGAAGGGCCGAATGGCCTACTCCTGCACCTATTTTCTATGTTTCTATGTTTCTATCTTTTCAGCTACCTCTTTCAGAACCCTGAAGAGTAGTCCATCTGATCCAGGTGACTTACCTAACTTCAGAACTTTCAGCTTCCCAAGCACCTTCTCCTTATTAACAGCAACTAAATACTTCTGCTCCCTGACGCTATCAAACTTATGGCATGCTGCTAGTGTCCAGACAGTGGAGACTAACGCAGAGTACTAACTGAGTTCATCCAACATTTCTTTGCACTCTATTACTACTTTTCCAATGTCATTTTCCAGCAGTCTAATATCTAGTATCACCTCTCTTTTACTCTTTATATATCTGGAAAAAAAAACCTTTGGTATCCTCTTTGATATTTTTGGTTAATTTACTTTCATATTTTAAGTTTTCTTTCCTTAAGCTTTTTTTAGTTGCCTTCTGTTGGTTTTTTAAAGCTTCCCAAAACTCTAACTTCCCACTAATTCATGATACATTATATGCCCTCTCTTTTGCTTTTATGCTGTGTTTGACTTCCCTTGCCACCCATGGTTGCTTCATCCTCCCTTTAGACTACTTCATCATCTTTGTGATGTATCTATCCTGCACCTTCCAAATTGCCCCCAGAAAACCCAGCGATTGCTATTCTGCCGTCATCCCTGCTAGTGTCCCCTTCCAATCAACTTTGTCCAGCTCCTCTCTCATGGCGCTGTAATTCTCTTTACTTCACTGTAATACTGGTACACCTGACTTTATCTGCTTTCTCTTAAACTGCAGAGTAAATTCTACCATGTTATGATCACTGCTTGCATCCAATCCAGATTTGCCTTTCCCCTAGTGGGCTCAAACACAAGCTGCTCTAAAAAGTCATCTCATAGACATTCCAAAAATTGCCTCTCTTGAGATCCAACACCAACCTGGTTTTGCCAGTCTACCTGCAGATTGAAATCCCCTGCCACCCCCCCCCCCATGATTATTGTAACTATGCCTATTTTACATGACATTTATACCTCCCATTGTAATTTGTATCCCACATCCTGGCTACTGCTCGGAATTTTGTATTTAGTTCCCATCAGGATCTTTTTACCCTTGCTGTTCCTTAATTCTACATCATGCAATCCTATGTCATCTCTTTCCAATGATTTGATTTCATTTTTTACCAATAGAGCAGCCTGACTCCCTTTGCCTTCCTTTCGATATAGTATGGATTGTAGGATGTTAAGCTCCCAACTATGATCGTCTTTCAGCCAGTGATGCCCACGTCATTTCTGCCCACCTTTAACTGCACCTCATGATTATTTACCTTATTCTCTTTACTGCATGCATTCAAATATAACACCTTCAGTCCTGTATTCATCACCCTTTTTGATTTTGCCGCGTGTTACACTTCATCTCATCCCACTGACTGCACTTTTGTCCTATCATCTGCCTGTCCATCCCCACAGTCTCAAAACACACAGCATCAACTTGTTTACTGAATTCCCCATCCTTAGCCCTATCACTCTGGTTCCCATTCCCCTGCTATCTTTGTTGAAACCCTCCCATCAGCTTTTGTAAACCTGCCTGCGAGGATATTGGTCTCCCTTGGGTTCACATGTATCCCATCGTTGTTTTTTACAGGTCTTACCTTCCCCAGAAGAGATCCCAATGATCCAGAAATCAGAAACCCTGCCCCCTGCACCACTCATTCATCTGTACCATCATCCTATTCCTGGCCTGTCACATCCCTGGAGCCTCAGAGCCGGCCACAGTGCTACTGGCCTAGCTGCTACTGCAGTACTCTCATAGGCGTCCCCCAAAGCAGTATCAAAAGGGGTATACTTGTTGCTGAGGGGAATAACCACAGAGAAACCGTGTAGTGACTGCTTATTTCCCTTACTTCTCCTGGTGGTCACCAATCTACAATCTGAAGCCTCCACTCTGGGTGTGACCACCTCACTAAAAGACTCATCTATGAAGTCTTCTGCCTCCTGAGTGGTCCTGTGTGCTCCTGCTCCAGCTCCAGTGCTAGTTCTTTGACCTGGTCAACAAGGAGCTGAAGTCCGATGCACTTCCTGCAGATGTAGTCATCAGAGAGACCATTAGGTACCCTGAAATTCCACATCTCACAGGACGACAATTCCACTGCCCGAACTACCATCCTGTCTACATTTGCTATATGTCTAACTTCTTAAACTTAAGTACTAGCCTGCAGGTGCTGTCACCCAAGCCACTGTTCACTCACACAATGGCCACTCTGCTCAAACTCCGTTTCATTTTATTGGCTTTTGCTAAATAATTATAGTTACTATTAACCTAAGCAATCACCCACTCCACAAGGGCTTTATGTGCCAACCTACTCCATGATCTCCCGCATCGTTGACATGTCTGGTCTTGTTCAATGAGACAGATAAAATTAACAATCTTGTCAGTAAGCACACTCTTAGAAAGAGTGATCACAGTTTGACTGAATTTCTCATAAAAATAGAGAAGGCAATAGTTCAATATACTGTAAAACCAATGTATAATGCCAAAACAAGGGAGACTACAATGGAACGAGACACAAGTTAGCTAGCATAAACTGGGAACATAAGCTATATTGTGGGACAGTTGAGGAGCTGCAGAATACTTTCAAAGAGATGTTTTATAGTACTCAACAAAATACATATTCCTGTTAAAAGGGTGGGGAAACCAGTCTCAGATAAACAAGAAAATAAAAGAAGGCATCAAACTAGAAGTTCATTCATACATCAAGAGTAGTGGGAATCTGGAAGATTTGGAAAACTTTAAAAAGCAACAAAGAACCATTAAGCAAGCAATAAGGAAAGGGAAGATAAATTATGAAAATAAACTATCCTAAAACATAAAAACGATAATAAAAGCTTTTATTATTATATTAAGCGGAAAGGGGTGGCTAAAGTGTACGTAGGTCCCCTTGGGTAATGTGGAAATGACCAAGGCCTTGAATGACTGCCCTATTTTGGTCTTCATGGTGGAGAACATGTCTAACATACCAAACAGAAATGTTATGAAAGCATTGGGAGGCGAGGATTGGGAGAGCTTGAGCATGAACCACAAAGGGTTGGTTTGCAGGTGTAACAGGTTTTCAAGAATGGAATGTTGGCCTTCATTGCTAGAGAGACTGTACTTATAAGTGGGGTGCATTGCTGCAACCCTTCAGTATACTAGTCAGGCAGTACCTGGAGTACTATATGCATTTCCAGTCTCCTTACTTGAAGAAAGATATCCTGGCATTGATTCAATGTTCCCTCTAAAGTGTGCACATGTGTGCGTGGTAACACCCTTTGCTACCACCACACAAAGAAATTTAAACTGCACACAAAAGGTGTTACCCTCTACCTCACAGGCATGCTAAGTATATATCACGATAGTTCACAATCACATTTCCTTTTCCATTTTCTGATGTGGACAGTGTTGACAATGTGGAGTTTGGTATGATTTGTCTGCTGATTTTAGCACTGGCTTATTTATACTGTTTTTATTGAAGAAATTATTGATTCACTATGTCACATTCCAAAGAAGCAAAGAACGTGAAGTGCAAAAGAATTGCTAGTTCATTTAAAGCGGAATGGCTTAATGAAACTGTAGAAACTGCTACATTGAAAGCTCATGAAGTTAGGAATGTGCAGCTACGAGAAATATTTATGTGCAGTACAGAAACTGGTGTTACTGCGTATATTGTCACAATGCAAAACTTGCTGGAGAATTTGCAAATGGGAAGAAGTGGAATGATATTTGGAAACTTGACACTTTAAAGCATAAAATAGCAAGCAAATCACATATGGTTGGTGTGCAAAAACTCCGGCGAGAAAATCCTTCATTATCTGCTACAGACCTGTTATGCATGTTTTGTGAGAGAGCAGATGAATGAGAGCGAAAACAACTGAACTCTGAGGTGATCAGAGTCCTTATTGACAGTGTTTTAATAACTGTTAAAATGAATACACCTGTATATAAAATTCAGTGCACACATGGTGTTATCACTAGGCAAAAAATTACACAGCAGGAGATTTTTGTGTGCAACGGTCATTACAAATTAGAGGGAACGTTGTTAGGAAGTGGTGCAGAAGAGGTTCATGAGGTTAATTCCAGATATGAGAGGGGGTTCACCTGTGAGGAGAGATTGAGTTGCCTGGGACTTACTTGTGCTGTAATTTGGAAGAGTAAGAGGGGATGTTATAAAAACATAAAAAATTATGACAGGAATCAAGAAAATAGAGACAGGGAAATTGTTTTCACTGCTGAGTGAAACTAGATCTATGGGACAGAGATAAAGATTCAGGGGAATAGATTTAGGGCAGAGATAAGGAAAAACTGCTTTTCCCTACCCATGGAAGCTGTAGATGCTACTTCATTAAATGTGTTTAAGACACAGATTATTGCAATGCAGGAGAATTAAGGGTCATGGAGAAAAGGCAGGTCGGTGGAGTCCATGGCTAGATCATTGACTAGTGGAGCAGGCTCAATGGGCTAGATGGCCTACTCCTGCTTCTATTCCCTATGTTCGTATATTCTAAAATCCACTAACCCAAGAACTAATGCAGCGAGATGCAGAAAGTAGTCTATATTCCTTAGCCTGAAAAAAACACAATATTTAATTGAAGTTGAGTATTTCTTGTTTTTAACAGAAATAGAACAATAAACTAAACTTTAATAAAGCAACAATAATGTAGAAAAGATCTCCAATACTTTAAAATGAACTAAAATTAAACATTGTACATTAGTGGAGAGAACTGAGAAATGTTCTGAAGCATATGAATGATTTTTATTTCAAAAGACCTTTCAAGGAAGGCAGACGGAAAAGAAAACTGAAAGTGAATTCAGAACAGGGAACATAACAACAAACACAAAATACTCTGCAGACGCTGGGGTCAAAGCAACACTCACAACACTCTGGAGGAACTCAGCAGGTCAGGCAGCATCCGTGAAAACGACCAGTCAACGTTTCGGGCCGGAACCCTTCGTCAGGACTGCAGAGGGAAGGGGCAGAGGCCCTATAAAGAAGGTGGGGAGAGGGTGGGAAGGAGAAGGAACCTACCAGCCTTCTCCTTCCCATCCTCCCCCCACCTTCTTTATAGGGCCTCTGCCTCTTCCCTCTACAGTCCTGATGAAGAGTTCCGGCCCGAAACGTTGACTGATCGTTTCCACGGATGCTGCCCAACCTGCAGAGTTCCTCCAGCGTGTTGTGGGTGTAACATAACAACAAAGTAGCTTGCATCTAAATAACTCACTTGACATTGCAAAACATCCCAAGGCATTTAAAATATGAATACCAATAAATATCATTTTGTCAAAGAAGACTTCGGGTTACAGATCATCAAAAATGAATAGAAGAGATAGCTCACCTTTAAGAAAGAAATAGGCTTAAACTGTCTTAGATTTGAATTGGCTTTAGGAGCAAATTCCACAGGTAAGAACCAAGGGCAGTCATGTCTGAGAGAGAGAGAGAGAGAGAGAGAGAGAGAGAGAGAGAGAGAGAGAGAGAGAGAGAGAGAGAGAGAGAGAGAGAGAGAGAGAGAGAGAGAGAGAGAGAGAGAGAGAGAGAGAGAGAGAGAGAGAGAGAGAGAGAGAGAATGAGATTGCAACCAAGACATTATAAACAGGTGAGGTCCCCGAACAATGTCGAGTGGCTAATTTTGTTCTTTTGTTCAGGAAGGGAAATTAGAGATAATCCTGGAAATTATGGATTGGTTAGTTTGACATCAGTGGCAGGAAAGCTATTGGAGAGCTTTCTTTGGGATAGAATTTACAAGTATTTGGAAAAGTGTGGCCTGATTAAGAATAGTCTGCATGTCTTTATGTGGGAGAGGTCATGTCTAACCAATTTAATTGATAGTTTCAAAGAGGTGATGATGGTGATCAGTGAAGGTAGAGCAGTGGATTTTTTCTACATTGGCTCATACAGATGAATAAGATGCATTGGACCTACGGTGACTTGGCCATTTGGATTTAGTATTGGTTTGTTCATGGAAGACAGAGGGTAATGACCAATGGGTATTAACTCTAGTTGAATGTTCCACAGCAATCTGTCCTGAGGTCTCTTCTGTTTGTGATATACAGTAAATAGCTGATAGTTAGAAATGTGAATGTCTGGGTTACTAAGTTTTCAGATGACACAAAGATTGCTGGTTTTGTAGATAGCATAGATGATCATAAACAAGTACAATAAGATATATTGTAGATCAGTTACAGATATACTGCAGATGAAAAACTTGCAGATGGAGTTTAATGGGAAAGTGTAGGGTGTTGCACTTTGGAAGATCGTACACCGTTAATGGCAGAACCTTTAACAGAGTGGATGTGCAGAGGGATCTTGGAGTCCAATTTCATAGCTCCTTTAAAGTGGGGGTGTCTGGAGTATTGTATTCAATTTTAGTCACTCTCTTATGGGAAGGATGTGAAGGCTTTGGAGAAAATGTGGAAGAGGTTTACCAGGATACTGCCTGGGTTAAAGGACAAATGCTACAAGGAAAGGTTGAACAAATGAGAATTGTTTTCCTCAGAATGGTAGAACCCAAGAGACCTGATAGAAGTTTACAAAATTATGAGAGGTATAGGTAGACAGCCAGTATCTTTTTCTCAAAGGCTGAAAAGGTCTAATACTACAGATTGTGCTTTTGAGGAGAGAGTGATGAAGTTCAAAGGAGATGTGTGGGGCAACCCTTTAACACAGGGTCTCGTGGGTACCTGGAATGAGATGCCAGGTTTGGTTGTGGACACAGAAACAACAGAGGAGTTAAAAGAGTCTTGGATAGCACATGAATACGCTGAGATTGAAGGGATGTGGATCACGTGCAGATAGAAGGGAGTACCCTATGTAACGCTATACCACTCAGGACTCTATAGCGCCTTTGATCTTCCTGTCCGAATACTGAAAGGTACCAATTCCGCTATACTTTAATAATGACAAATGAGATGTGGAGATCCTGAGATGAATCCAAGTAATGACCCTCACTGTGCGGGCCGAGATGCAGTCTTGAACCTCAGGTCTCAATGCTGTGTGGCTGCTCCAATCGACACCGCCCTCGAGTACCGAGCAGTCAACGAGTCATTGTTGGATTCAAAGTCAGAATTAGGTATATTATGTTGTGAAATTTGTTACCTTAGCAGCAGCAGTACAATGTAATACATCTTGATAATATAGAAAGTCAATTACAAGTGTGTGTGTGTGTGTGTGTGTGTGTGTATATATATATATACACACACTTGTAATTTTATTTATATATATATATTAAATAGTTGAATGAAAATAGTGCAAAACAAATAATATTTAAAAAGTGAGGTGTTGTTTATGGGTTCAATGTCCATTTAGGAATCGGATGGCAGAGGGGAAGTAGCTGGCCCTGAATCGCAAAATGTGTGCTTTCAGACTTCTTCCTGATGGTAACAATGAGAAGAAGGCAAGTCCTGGGTGACGGGGTCTTTAATAATGGGCATTTCCTTTCTGAGGCATCGTTCCTTGAAGATGTCTTGGATACTACAGAGGCTAGTACCAAGATGGTGCTGAGTAATTTTACAAATTTCTGTAACTTCTTTTGGTCCCGTGCAGTAGCCCCTGCATATCAGACAGCGATACAATTTGTCAGAATGCTCTCCACGGTACATCTATAGACGTTTTTGAGTGTTTTAGGTGACAAACCAAATCTCTTCAAACTCCTAATGAAATATAGCCGTTGCCTTGCCAGTGAGGATTGGTTTGTGTTCCCTCATCTTACCCTTCCTGAAGTTCACAGTCAGCTCTTCCTGACATTGAGTGCAAGGTTGTTGCTGTGACACCATTCAGCTAACTGGTATATCTCACTCCTGTACGCCCTCTCATCTCCATCTGAGATTCTACTAACAATGATTATATCATCAGCAAATTTATAGATGGTGTTTGAGCTATACCTAGCCACACAGTCATGGGTATAGAGGGAGCAGAGCAGTGGGCTAAGCACACACTTCTGAGGTATGCCAGTGTTGATCGTCAGCGAGGGGAAGATATTATCACCAATCCGCACAGATTGTGGTCTTCTGGTTCAGTTTAGCAGTAAATCCACATAGCTGTGCTAATAGCTTTTCTTTACATGCTGCTATAATGACCTCTTTTGATCTGATTCCATTTATGGTTCCTATTCTGGGACCAAACTCTGCAGGAGTGTCAATATATGAATGATTGTCAAAAATACAGAAGCATAAGCAAAATGCATTTCACTATTTTGTAATCCAGACAGAGATGGACTGATATGCTTGACGAAGAGACTAACTTTAATGGAGCAACAAACTGGTGGAACTCGGTGGACCAAGCAGCATCTATGAGAGGAAAGGAATTGTGGACGTTAGGAGTCGAATCCTTGCATCAAGACTGAGAGTAGAGAGAGAAGATGGACAATAAAGAGGAGAAGGGGAGTGCTGAGAAAGGAATCCGAGGATATTGGTGTATTGAGCAGGGAGCAGGGTTGTAAACTGATAGGCTAGTTGTACCTGGTAGAGTGGTGGGCTGCCATTGGGCCTCAGTAGCAGGAGTGAGCAGACGAATGAAGAGATTTTTCAAAAACACAAACAACAGGAATTCTGCAGATGCTGGAAATTCAAGCAACACACATCAAAGTTGCTGGTGAACGCAGCAGGCCAGGCAGCATCTCTAGGAAGAGGTACAGTCGACGTTTCAGGCTGAGACCCTTCGTCAGGACTAACTGAAGGAAGAGTTAGTAAGAGATTTGAAAGTGGGGGGGGGTGGGGGAGATCCAAAATGATAGGAGAAGACAGGAGGGGGAGGGATGGAGCCAAGAGCTGGACAGGTGATTGGCAAAGGGGATATGAGAGGATCATGGGACAGGAGGCCCAGGGAGAAAGACAAAGGGGGGGGTGGAACCCAGAGGATGGGCAAGGGGTATAGTCAGAGGGACAGAGGGAAAAAAAGGAGAGTGAGAGAAAGAATGTGTGTATAAAAATAAATAACGGATGGGGTACGAGGGGGAGGTGGGGCATTAGCGGAAGTTAGAGAAGTCGATGGCATGAATCATGCAAAAATCATGCAAAAACAATAATAATATATATTTTAAAAGTGAGCTAGTGTTTACAGGTTCAATGTCCATTTTGGAATCGGATGGCGGAGGGGAAGAAGCTGTTCCTGAATCACTGAGTGTGTGCCTTTCGGCTTCTGTACCTCCTACCTGATGGTAACAGTGAGAAAAGGACATGCCCTGGGTGCTGGAGGTCTTTAATAATGGATGCTACCTTTCTGAGACACCGCTCCTTGAAGATGTCCTGGGTAACTTTGTACCCAAGATGGAGCCGACTACATTTACAACCCTCTGCAGCTTCTTTCGGTCCTGAGCAGTAGCACCCTCCCCCACCCCATATCAGACAGTGATGCCAGTCAGAATGCTCTCCACAGTTCAACTATAGAAGTCTTTGAGTGTATTTGTTGACAGACCAAATCTCTTCAAACTCTTATTGAAATATAGTCGCTGTCTTGCCTTCTTTATAACTGCATCGATATGTTGGGACCTGGTTAAGTCCTCAGAGATCTCGACACACAGGAATTTGAAACTGTTCACTCTCTCCACTTCTGATCCCTCTATGAGGATTGGTATGTGTTCCTTTGTCTTACCCTTTCTGAAGTCCGCAATCAGCTCTTTTGTCTTACTAACGTTGAGTGCAAGGTTGTTGCAGTGACACCACTCCACTAGTCAGCATATTGCGCTGCTGTACACCCTCTCGTCTCCATCTGAGATTCTACCAACAATGGTTGTCTCATCAGCAAATTTATAGATGATATTTGAGCTATGCCTAGCCACACAGTCATGGGTGTAGAGAGAGTAGAGCAGTGGGCTAAGCACACACCCCTGAGGTGCGCCAGTGTTGATTGTCAGCGAGGAGGAGATACTATCACCAATCTGCACAGATTGTGCCCTTCCGGTTAGAAAGTCGATGATCCAATTGCAGAGGGAGGTACAGAGACCCGGGTTCTGTAACTTCTCAATCAGGATTGTGGGAATGTTGCTATTAAAAGCTGAGCTATAGTCGTTGAACAGCATCCTGACACAGATGTTTGTGTTGTCCAGGTGGTCTAAAGCCGTGTAAAGAGCCATTGAGATTACATCTGCCATTGACCTATTGTGGCGATAGGCAAATAGCAATGGGTCCAGGTCCTTACTGAGGCAGGAGTTCAGTCTAATCATGACCAACCTCTCAAAGTGTTTCATCACTGTAGATGTGAGTGCTACCAGGCAATAGTCATTAAGTCATTATTTCCAGGCCCCCCCCCCCACCGCTCTTAGAATCATTAGCACAGTCCCCAAATTCCCAACCCTCTCCAAAACCCCTGCCTCTCTCTTACACACAAACAGACAAATCCCACTTTCCCACGTTCTCCACGTCTATGCTTGCTTAACAACTATTGACGTTTATTTTCCAGTTCTGAGGAAAAAAACTCAGCTTTGAAGAATTAACTGTGTTTCTCTTTGCACGTAAGCTAGTCAATCTGCCGTGCATTTCCAGCTTGTTCTATTCCATAGTATTATTGCATAGTTTGAAGCAATTCAGTAGCAGTTCACGCAGCTCTAATTGTTCATTATATATTGCATTTTATTTACGCTATTAAAATACGTTAGACTCTAATCAAAAAGTCAATTTTTCTTGTTTATTTTGAACAGTCTTGTGTTCAATTATCCATCATCTATTCTGTGGTGCAATGAGCCATATTTACATATTAGTTTCGCCATCAGTGCCTAGTAATTTTAAGTAGCCCAGAAATCCCAAGTGAATGGTGCACATTGATGGACAGTGTTCTTTGAACTACTTATATAATGCTTGTTTGAATTTCGTCTCATCTTCATATTTTATCTTACCGAAGGATGAAATGATTAGCTGGGAAGACGCTTGGCTCAATTTGTAGCAGGTGCTCATAATGACTAACGGACTTATTTGAAATATTCTTTATAATATATTTCCAGGTGGTTGATATTCAACGGATGACAGGGGCTTTTACATATTTAGCACCCATTAACTACATTACAGGAGCGATATGGTAACGATATCTGCCATTTGTGTGGAGGGCTATGTTGTTTCTCGCTCCTTCAGAGTTTTAGTAAACAGAACTTACCCCTACTCCGTAACCCAGCCCCGCCCTGCCTCTCATGTGGCTACATTATTTGTTGAAATTGATGTACAAGCAGCTGCTGTGGGCTATTTTGCACTAATTAATGAATTTAAGCATTTTCTAATCATGTTCAATAATTACTGCTGTTCATTATTGTTATGTTTTGACTGAAAGGCCTTCACTTTACGTAGCATGGAGAACATGCAAGGGTTCCCAACCTTTTTTATGCTATGGACCAATATCATTAAGCAAGAGTCCATGGACCCCAAGTTAGGATACTTAATCATTTCATTCAAAACCAAACCAAACCTAACGATCAGCATTTCGGGCAACTTATCAACAATCTTAGTTCAGTTCAACTAACTAATGAGTGCATTAGTCATAATTAGATTAGAATGGTTTTTACACCAATTTTCCTTGGTGTCAAATTTGGCACGGATGTAATTCTCGCCACATATTTACCCTTGCCCTTCTTGATCATAGAATCACAAAATAATATATTGCAAAAACACCACCTTCACGCCAACTGTAATGTGCAGCTAACCCTAATGTCAGGCCGTTAATCCTCTGTTCTTATCCATTTGCCTGTCTGAATGTACAAATGTATTTTAAATGTTGTGATCATATCCACCTCAATTCTCTCTTCTGACAATTGGTTCAGGATAACCACCCTCAGAGTGAAAACTGTACCCCTTATACTTGCTTTAAGTTTCTCTCCCTAAACTTATGCCCTGTATTTCAGGACTTGCTTAATCTGGGAGAAAGACTATGAGCGTCCCTTGTCCCTTGTCCATTCGTCCCTCCCGGCACTTATCTCTGCAAACAGCTGAAGTGCTACGTCAGTGTAGAGGTGGTCCGATGTGGCCTCCTCCTCAACACTGGTGAGATCCGTCATAAATTGGGGGAGCGCTTCATCGAGCACCTCCACTCCATCTGCCAAGGTCACCCTTGACGAATTCTTTGCGTGTGATCTAATCTTCAGAAGCAAGCTTCTTTCTTTAATTATGAGGAAACGAGGCCTTAATTCAGAGAGGCCAACTTCAAAATCGTAGCCATCTCCATTCTAGTGTCCAAACTTTGACATTCTGTCTGTAATTTGATGTCAATATGTCTTGCTGCAACTAATAGGCATTTTAAGGACATGCAGAGTATAAATTTAAAATCCAATTGGAACATTTTCGCTGATTTCGTGTATACAATTGATAAGACACATTTGAAGAATTCTGATTCCCATTCCCATTCTGACATGTTGGTCCATGGCTTCCTCTCCTTATAACTATAGCTCTCTATTCCATCCAACATCCGAGTAAAATATTGTCCACACTCTATTACTCCCATATCCTTCCTTTAAAGTGGCGACTAGAACTGTGTACTATATTGTAAGTACAGTCTAATCAAAGTTTTGTACATCTGCAACCCAACTCTTATTCCCAGTGCTTCCGCATATGAAGGCAAGTATACCAAATAATTATGCTATGCGCCATTATTTTCATGCTGCTAACGATGCTGCGGAGCATATTTGACAGCAACAAAATATATTTTTCTCACATATGGAACATTTGGCCAATTTTTCACCCTTGACGAATTCTTTGCATGCAATCTAATCTTCTGAAGCAAGCTTCCTTAATTATGGAGGAAACAAGGCCTTAATTGAAAGGGGGGCAACTTCAAAATCCTAGCCACTATCGTACTAACATCCAAACTTTGATATTCTGTCTGTAATTTGATGCCAATATGTCTTGCTGCAACTTATAGACATTTTGAACACGGGAGGATTATAAATTTAAAAACCAATTGTGACATGTTCGCTAAATTTCGTGCATACAATGGATAAAACAAATTTGAAGCTTTGATTCAGAATATATGTTCTTGCCCTTTTGAGTAGGTCGAGGTGCACTTAGTTCATGGGCGAAAGGAGAAGTGTTCAGCCAAATTATTTCGCAAACAATATAGCAAAATAAAGAGTTTTTACAATGCGTTACCTAGAGCCTTGCATATCTTGTTTTATTTTTACTTTAAAAAGCAGTTATATGATATTTTGAAATGCAATATTGACTCTGGCTGATCATCGCGAAGAGAAGGGCATTCATGTCCTGCAGTGCTCAGGTTCTCCATATGATAATACGAGGTATTCACAACCATTGCCCACTTGACTCCTTAAAAATGAAATATCAAATGATCAGATTTGTTGTGTTCATCAGAAAGTTCGTGAAGTTGATGATCGACGGCAAGGTCTCATCTTGTACGAATTGAAATTGAAGGGGCATCACCATATTGCAGGTTGACAATAGCTGCATCACACCATAGAAAATGTTTTAATCATTCTGCACTAAAGTTATTTTCCTTTCTCTTCTTCAGGTTTCCAGGAAAACAATAATTGAGTGCAGGAGATTAATTTCTGTAAATCTCACTGCACATTGAATATGGACTACTCTCTGCATTCAAAAATCTTCCTTTTTCTTTGCCAGTGTTTTCTAGTGGCGGTATACAAACTTAGTCTGGACTAAAATTGGGTTAATAGAAACTTTGTCACATGCGATATCTCCCACTATAGGAATATATTAATTTGCCTTTTGAGTTCAAAATAGAAACATAAATACAAATTTTATACACAACCCTTAGCCCAAAGGTACTGACATTCAGCGACAATGAGATGTGATGATCATCAGTAAGCACAATAATTAATGCTATGGGAGCTTGATATGAAAGCTTTACATGTTTTGACATGCTTGTTTTGCTCAGGCTTCACTCAGAATGACATCAATGTGTTGTATTTTCCATGCATTACGTGGAAAGGAAGGTGTTTTTCTAATACCTACTCGCCCAGTATATAGCTAGTGTGCTGAAGAGAGGTAAAGAGGGAACATATGGAAAATCATTGATAGCAATCGACCTTTAAGATGAGCGACTGGAATAAAAAACTGGGATGTTGAAGGGAATTCACTGACTTAATTGATTTAATTATTGTGGATATGCATTCATTCGTGATATGATGTGCTGATATAAACTGTCTTGTTGTTCTGGGTTGTCTAAGTACTGTAATGCTGTAGAGCTTTGGCTCAAAGCATCTTTTATTTAGCAAATGTTGTGCTATTAGTGTACGTTTATGTGGCCTTTGCATTTGTGGTGTATTCTAAAATACACATTAGCTGGAAGAGATCCTGGAATCTATTAATCAGAGGACACATTGGAGATATTTTCAAGATACCATACCTCAAGAAGGCGAAGTCCATCCCTAAGGACCCTCCCCATGTGCGTCACACCCTCCTCTCGTTACTACTATTGAGGAGGAGGTACGAGATCCTGGAAAAACCCACTCAACAATTTAGAAACAGCTTCTTCCTCTCCGCCATCAGATTTCTGAAAGGTCCATGAACGCTACGTCATTACTGTATTCCCTTCTTGATCTATTTATTTGGGATTTTTTAATTTCTCGTTTTTAATGTCTTTAGACTGTACCAATTTTCATGTCATATAAAGAATGATAATAAACCTTTCTTCTGAATCTGAGGTCCCTAGTAATAGTGAGGACAGCTTTTAGAAATCTCTTGACAATATGACCTCTTCCTTAAAGTTAACCCACACACAATGACGGAGGAACTCAGCAGGTCAGGTAGCATCCATGAATAAACAAATGTTTCGGGCCGAGACCCTTCTTCAAGCTTGGAAAGGAAGGGCAAACACGCTAGAATAAAAGGTGGGGGAGGGGAAGGAGGGTAGCTAGAAGGTGATAGGTCAAGCCAGGTAGGGTGGGGAAGGTAAAGGGCAGGAGAGGAAGGAATCTGATAGGAGAGGGGAGTGGATAATAGGAGAAAGGGAAGGAGGAGGGGTCCCAGGGAGAGATGATAGGCAGGCGAGAAGAGGTAAGGGGTAAGAGGTTTGGGAAAATGGGGGGGCGGGGGTTAGCGGAAGGAGTAATCGAACCGGAATGGGAATGAGAATTAAAATGTTTTGCCATCTGGATGTTCTGCTTTGGGCAGACGAAGTGTTCCCCCAATTTACAACAGGTCTCATCAATGTAGAGGAGGCTGCATCGAGAGCACTGGACACAACAGACAACCACAGCAGATTCGCAGGTGCAGTGTTGCCTCACCTAGAAGGACAGCCTGGGGCCTGAATGGAGGTGGGGGAGGAGGTAAATGGGCAGGTGTGGCACTTTGGCCTCTTGCAGCGATAAGTGCCAGGAGGGAGATTAGAGGGGAGGGAAGAATGGACAAGGGATTCTCGGAGGGAGAGATCTCTGCAGAAGGTGGGAAGGGGTAGAGATCTGTTTGGTGGTAGGATCCCTTTAGAGATGGCAGAAGTTGTGGAGAATGATGTGTTTCATGTGAAGGCTTATGTGGTGATTGGCAGGACAAGAGGAACTCCACCACTATTAAGGCGGCGGCAAGATGGGGTGAGTGCGGATGTTATTTTCCAACCTCTGACCACCTCTACTTCCAATTAAATAGAACTCCATTTCTGTAATTTATCACCTGTCCTTTTCGTGACTGAATCAGTCCACAAACTGCCCTTAAAACTGGGGACAGAAAATTTAGCAGATGCTGGAAATCTTGAGCAACATGCACAAAATGCTGGAGGAAGTCAGCAGGATCCCACCCACCTTGTCCCTCACCTAGTCTCACTTATCACGTACCATTTTGTACTCCTCTCCATCCCCACCCCCCCACCCCGTTCCTGGTTTTTATTCTGCCTTTTGCCCCTTCCTTTAATGTTCAAGCTCAAGTTGTTTAATTATCCTTCAACCATACATGAACACATCCAAACGAAACAGTGTTTCTCCAGAGCCAAGGGACAAAACAGTGTACCACAGTCATACACAGCACAAGGCCCACAGCAGGAAGTACCTGATGAAGAGTCTTGACTGTTTATTTTCCTCCATAGATGCTGCCTGACCTCTGAGTTCCTCCGGCATGAAAGTCAAACATCCAATTATTGCTATGATTCCAATCTATACAATGCCCATCCCAGTCCTTCATTGTCAGCAGCTGCGATCTTGGTTATATTTTCCTCTGTAGTAAGTGGCATTAATTCATCCTCACATCTATTTTTCTTTCGCTGGTTTAATAGGCCCTCGGCCGAAACGTCAACTGTTTATTCCCTTTCATTGAAGCTGCCTGACTTGCTGAGTTCCTCCGGTACTATGTGTGTGCGGCTTAAGATTTCCAGCTTCTGCAGGATCACTTGATTTTATAAATAATTCCCGTGCTTGAATTAGGACACCTTAATTCCGTTTTAAAAGGGCCCTTGGTCAGTCATAAGGACGTCTTGCAATTCCAACTGCGTAACAATTTTAAGTTACAAACTGCATTGACATGTCAACAGGCAGCAATTTATACAAATCTGGAATTACCTGGACAGCGGAAGCGGGTTGTTGTTAAATTATTTTAGTAAACAGACGTCTGAAGTAATATAAGGTACAGACTGTAAGTATACAGTGACACAACCACAATTGAAAGAAAATAAAATGTTAAAGAGGGAACAGTGGCCAAAGCAGAGATTTAATTATTGAAACTCATTGAAGAGCTGGAAAGTAGCTTGAGGGTTTAATTAATATAGGCATGGAAAATGCTATGCTATCAGAATCAAGGAATTTAGCTTTACTTTCGCAGAAAAGATTAGATTAGATTATGAGGACACTCAGTCCTCGTTTATTGTCATTTAGAAATGCATGCACTAAGAAATGATACAATGTTCCTCCAGAGTGATATCACAAAAAAAACAGGACAAACCGAAGACTAACACTGACAAGACCACATAATTATAATATATAATTACAGCAGTGCAAAGCAATACCATAATTTAATAAAGAGCAGACCATGGGCATGGTCAAAAAAAGTCTCAAAGTTCCGATCGACTCCCAATAGTCCTGATAGCAGGCGGCAAAAGAGAGAAACTCTCCCTGCCATAAACCTCCAGGTGCCGACAACTGCTGATGCATCGGAAGCACCCAACCACAGCCGACTCTGAGTCATCCGAAAACTTCGAGCCTCCAAGCAGCCCTCCGACACTGAGCACCGAGCACCATCTCTGCTGAGCACTTCGACCCTGCCCCGGCCACTGAACAACAAGCAAAGCTGAGGACTCGGGGCCTTCTCCTCCGGAGATTCTGGATCACACAGTAGCAGTGGCAGTGAAGAAGGCATTTCAGGAGTTTCTCCAGATGTTCCTCCATGTTCTCATGTCTGTCTCCATCAAATCAGGTTTGTGCACAGCACCCTACTTGACAGATAATAGATATCATTTCACCAGAGTGGCCACTGCGCACTGCGTCGCGCCGCCATCTTCTCCTCCAAAAAGTTTCAGCAAAGAACGAGATGAAAGTAATCAGAGAAAATTTACAAGCCCACTTTGCTACATGAAACGTTGAGAAATCTATTGAAAGATGGAAGATAACTTTTTAGTATACATTATGGAATCTTTATCCTAAGTGTGACTCCGAATGAAAATCCAAAAGACAGAATACACTGCAAAGTAGATCTAGTGGATCACTTAAGGTGGCATTTTCTGAAGCTGCCAGAGTTAAGTTTGGCCCTAACATAACACCTTAAATACCCATCCGTATTTTCTCTAACAGTAAATATCTTACGTGGGCAGCAGCAAAACATTGAGACGTGGATTGACGAGCAGTGATAACACTAATGCTACACAACTGCAAAGCAACGGCTAGTTCTAGCAGAGGCAAATATTTACCTGGAAGTGCAAGATTCGAAACTGGAATGCTTGAATGCAATATTGGATCTTGAAGCTTCTGTAAATGAAGTAGGAAGATAAGGCTCTAGTTCCTTGAACTTGCCTTGAAGATTGATAGAACGACATAGGAAGCAAAGGACACCAATTGGGGGTGGAGCAGATAACTACAGTGACAAGCAACAGAAAAATCAAGTCATTTTTGCATCCAAACAGATGTTTGGCAAAGTCTACACCAAATCTGCCTTTGGTTTCACTGATGGAGAGGAGACCACAACACTACCAACAAATGCATTATAGTGAATTGGAAGAAAGATTTACTGTTTCCCTGGTTGGAGCATTTATGGCCCAGATAATAGGAATGCAGGAGACAAGAAATTGTTATATTGTTGAAACAGCCATTGTATGGCTGGAGCAGTGGTAGAGTGGTCCAGCATTAGCTTAAAAGGGTTGGGCAATCACAGACACAGGCTCTAAGTAAGTTTCCAGTTTTTTTTTCTCTGTTAGTACATAGCTAGTGTGCTGAAAATGAGTCCAGAGTTAGTTGTACATTCCTTGTGTAACACCCTAGGAATGGTTTCACTGCTAACGTAATGGTTTTTCTGTATCAGCAGTGTTTGGGTTATGGCCAGAGATAACGGGCACTTTGGAATGTACGTTGTCCAATGAAGGGAGTGTTTTTTTTTGTTGCGTGCCTGAGACCAAGGTGATCTGGGTCTTCTGTTCGGCGGAAGATGGAAAGAGAAGATGCCAGAATGGAGAGGTCGTGGACACCAGGACGGAATGGACTTGGAGTAGGGCCAGGAGTCAACGAAGCTTGGGGAAATCGATGGAGGACCAACGGAAGAGAAACAGTGAACTCCAACTAGTGCACATTAGACTTTCATTAAAATGGGCCCTTTTCATTATGTTTTTCTTTACTAACTGTTTAGTCAAATTAAGAATTATAAAACTAAATCATTTAATTGCATATGCTGTACTTTCTGTTATTTTGTGGTACTGATTTGTAACAGGGGAGCAGATCACACAGCATCCACACAAACAAGGGGTTTTACACCTCAGATTTCACATGTTTGGCGAGGCCAGAGACTGTTTTCCCTAGACTAACACCGCCCACCGAACCTGAGGGTTACACTTGTGTGAGATGGTGGACCTCCAGTCTCCCTGATAACTATATTTGCATGAAGTGTACTGAGCTCTTTAGAGACAATATTAAGGGACTGGAGCTGCAGCTCGATGACCTTGGGCTCCTACTGGAGAATGAAGAGGTGATAGAAGCTGCAGGGAGGTAGTCACCCGTAAGATGCTGTAGGCAGGTACCTGGGTGACTGTCAGGAAAGGGAAAGGGAATAATAAGTATATTGCTTTGGATCCAATTGGGGAGGACTACTTGCCAAGGGGAAGTTGCAATGACCAGGTCTCTGACACTGAGTTTAGCTCTGTGGTTCAAAAGGGCAGGAGAGAGAAGAGGCGAGCTGTCGCGATAGGGGATTTGTCAGGCTAGTGGAACAGAAAAGAGATTCTATGGATGAGATTCCCAGATTGTTTGTTGCCTCTGGGGTTCCAAGAACAGTCACATTTCAGATTGAGTATGCAGCATTCTTAAGTGGGAGAATGAACAACCAGAGGTCAAGTTTCATATTGGTACGAATGACATGGGTAAGATGAATGATGAGGTCCTGCAAACTGAGTTCGTGGAGTTGGGTGTTAACTTAAAGGACAGGACCTCCAGGGTTGTAATCTCAGGATTGCTATCCATACCACATGCTAGTGAGTACAGAAATGGAAAGATCATACAGTTTAGCGCATGGCTAAGAAGTTAGTACAGGAGGGAGGCCGTCACATTTTTGGATCATTAGTTTCTCTTCTAGAGAAGGTGAGATCTGTAGAAGAAGAATGGTTTGCATCTGAACTGGGGAGGAATGGGAAGGTTTCCTAGCGCTGCACAGGGGAGGGAGGGGATGGTGGGAGTGGGGGAATAGTTTAAACCAGAGTTGTTTCCTTAATCGGTACATAGAAGTTTCAACTAGAAGGACTGCAATACTACATCTCCTATTAGGGAAGATGACAAAAAGTTTGTGGAGGGGAACACAAAATGGCGATCATAATGCCATTAGTTTCAAGTTAATTATGGAAAAGGATAGATCTAGCCCTCTGGTAGAGATTCTGAATTGGAAAAAGGCCAATTCTATGGGTCCTAGCAGAGATATTTGAAACATCCTTAGCCAGAGAATTGGAAGTTAGCTAATGTTGATTTGTTGTTTAAGAAGGGCTCCAAGAATAAGTTAGGAAATTATAGGCCAGTGAACACTACATCAGTAGTGGGAAAGTTATTGGGAAGTATTTTAAGAGATTGGATATGTTAGTATTTGTATAGACAGCGACTGATTATGGATAGTCAACATGGCTTTGTGGGTGATAAGTCATGTCTAACCAATCTTATAGAGCTTTTTGAGGAAGTTACCAGGAAAGTTGATAAAGGCAAGGCAGTGGATGTTCTCTGCATGGACTTCAGCAAGCCCTTTGACAAAGTCTTGCATGGGAATTTGGTCAAGAAGGTTCAGTCACTCAAGATGATGTAGTGATTTGGATTCTTCATGGAAGAAGCTAAAGTGGGGTTTTTGATGGTTGCCTCTCTGACTGGAGGCCTGTGACTAGTCATGCACCACAAGAATAGGTGCTGGGTCCATTGTTGTTTGTCATCTATATCTGGATGATAATGTGGTAAACTGGATGAGGAAATTTGTGGATGACCTCAAGACTGGGAGTGTAGTGGATAACAAAGAAGACTATCAAAGCTTGTAGCGGAATCTGCGGCAGCTGGAAAAATGGGCTGAAAAATAGCAGATGGAATTTAATGCAGACAAGTGTGAGATATTGCACTTTGGAAGGACCAGCCCAGGTAGGTCTTATACAGTGAGCGGTAGGGCACTGGGGAGTGCAGTGAAGCAGAGGAACTTGGGAATAGAGATCCATAATTCCTTGCAAGTGACGTCACAGGTAGATAGGGTTGTAAAGAAAGCGTTTGGCACATTGGCCTTCATAAGTCAATGTATTAAGTGCAGGAGTGGGATGTTATGTTGAAATTATTTAAAATTATTTATTGTTATGTTGAGATTATTTATTTGGAGAATTGTGTACAGTTTTGGTCACCTACCTACAGAAATTATGTAAATATGAATTGAAAGAGTGCAGAGGAAACTTACAAGGATGTTGTTGGGATTGAAAGATCTGAGTTATAGGGTAAGTTTGGACAGGTTAGGACTTTATTCCCTAGAATGTAGAAAATTGATTGGAGATTTGATAGAGGTATAGAAAATTATGAGGGATATATATAGTGTAATTGCAAGGAGGCTTTTTTCCCATTGAGAATGGGTGAAACTATAACTAGACGTAATAGGTTAAGGGTGAAAAGTGAAATGTTTAAGGGAAACATGAGAAGAACATTTTCACTCAGAGGGTGATGAGACTAAGGAATGAGCTTCCAGCGCAAGTGGTGGATATGGGCTTGATTTCAACATTTATGAGAAGCTTGGATAGGTACATGTATGAGAGGGACACAGAGGGCTATGGTCCAGGCACAGTTCAACTGGACTAGGCAGGTTAAAGGTTTGGCATAAACTAGATGGGCCAAAGGACCAGTACCTGTGCTGAAATGCTCTATGACTATGATTCTGTGACATCTCCTGCAAATTCACCAGAAGGAGCTGTTAGAAGTGGAGTCACAGTGGAGAGAGAAGTGGAATCGTGTTGGAGTTAGTAAAGAGGACCAGGCATTACAGAAGGAACAACTAAAAGAGGAAAGGAGGAGATTATGTTTCCTGTAATGATATCACATTGGACATGTTGGAAATTATGTGGAATAATCTATTCAATATAGTGACTGAGTTGATGATCAAGGCAAGAAGAACTTTGTTGTTCTGGTTGCGAGGAGGTGGTGTGTGTGAATGAAAATATGTGATAAAGAACAAATGCAGTTCCACTGACCACAAACATGCACTTTTCTGTTTGTGACCTAACTAATGGTTTATACAGTTCTTATATAATCTCTCTGCTTGTAGATTCTATGCCTTGATCAATAAAGGCAAACTTCCCATTTGCCTTTCAAGCTATTTTCTGTATTTGTCAAGCTCCCTTCAGGGATTTATGGATATAATCTCTATGATTCCTAAATTTGTCTCTTTTTTTGCCTTTTTTGTCCTATTCCAGTGCATGACCTCTTTTCTCCAGTCTTAATTCAATTTTTCACTTTTTTCAGTCCGTGCAATGACAACTTCAAGAGCAAGACTATCATTTTATCCCCATACTATCAACATACTGCGATTTCAATTAATCTAGCTGAATCTGCAACACAAATTACTCTGGCTATAAGACTAGTTAGCGAGTGAAATTCTTTGGGAAGAGGCTCATCGCGTGAATTCCCAAAGCATTTCCAGCACCTATGAGGTGTGCAATGGAATTGTCTCCATTTATATGATCGAGTGTGATGTCAACAACTTCCAAGAAGCTCCCTAATAGTTTTTAGATGCTCTAACCACTTTTCTCCACTTCCATTTAAAAAGTTCATAGTCAATGTCACCTAAAAGATGCAATACACCAACTCACCAAAATGTTTTTACTGAAGCTAAGCTATAGTGTCTCTTGTGCCTGACAATTCTGAAGTAGGATCAGAAACAAGTTTATTATTACTGACATACAGAAGAAGAAGAGAATAAAACCCTTGCCTCCGAGTGGAGTCATCGGGATGCCGCCATGACGGCGATTTTTTAGCAGGCTTTCTTATTTTTATGAGGCTGAGTTGCTAGTTTGACACTCAACCCAGCACGGATGGAAAGCGTGCAAGGGAGCTGGCTGGATTCAAACTCAGGAGCCTTCGCTCCGAAGTCCAGCACTGATGCCACTATGCCACCAGCCAGCATACTGACATACAGTATGTCATGAAAATGTTGTTTTATTTGGCCATAGTACAGAGTAAAACTTAAATTTAATATAAATTTACAATAAATAAGTAGTGCAAAGGAGGAATTGTGAACCATGTTCATGAATTCATGGCCATTGAGAAATCTGCTGAAGGGGGGAAAGAACTTAAAACATAGAAACATAGAAAACCTACAGCGCAATACAGGCCCTTCGGCCCACAGAGTTGTGCTGAACATGTCCCTACCTTAGAAATTACTAGACTTACCTATAACCCTTTATTTTACTAAGCTCCATGTACCTATCTAAAGGTCTCTTAAAAGACCCTATCATATCCACAAGTTATTCCTAAATTACTGAGTGGGATCTTCAGGTTCCCTGTATTTCCTCCCTGATGACAGCAATGAGAAAAGGGCATGTCTTGGATGGCAAGAGTTCTTAATGATGGATGCCTCCTTCTTGAGACAGTGCCTTTTTAAGATGTCCTCAGTGGTGGGAAGGGTTGTTCTCATGATAACTGGCTGAGTCTACAACACTTTATAGCCTCTTTTGATCACATCCATTAGACATGAACAAAGACTGTGTATGCATGCGTTTATGCATTGAATTGCTGCCACATGATTGGTTGATTAGATATGTGCATTTAGGTGAAGGTGTACAGATGTATGTGCCAGATAATAAATTTTCCTAAAAATTGTTCAAACAGAGGAAAATGAAAGCTGAGCATCAAATTAAACAATGTTTTTTTTAAGCCAAAAGGCAATTTAGTTTCCAGAATACATACACTACTGTGGTTGATTTCTGAAATGACCCTCACGAAAGTTCCTGCTATTCCTCAGATATGATGAGAAGGAAATAAAGAGAAACTAACCTTTTTGAACAACTAATTTGCTTTAAGATAATGGTTGAAGAGTTGTTGAATACTGAGACTTTTCCTTAATCAAAACAAAATCTTGAAACACTATCAAGTGACATTCTAAGTTGATCGTTCCCTGTTTTGGTGATGTCAAAATGAATCAATGTGATCTTGGTGATCTTCTGTGTAGTTATTTAGGTTCCCAGGATGAAATAAAAAATTCTCAGGATTCTTGAAAGAAAAACTTCTGCATCATCGAGTTCCGCACTTTGAAAGAGGAATAGGGTGGGCTGTGAGTAGGTAATGAAATAACACATAAATTGTGGTATATTGCCAAACTTGAAAGGGCCCAAATGTTTACAAAATATCAAGAGCTCTTGCAACTGAACGCTTGCATAGGACGTTAAGAAGTTTAGTTTATTTGGCAATAAAATTCTATTCTTTATATATGTTTCAAGCAATCCTCGTATTACCCACTACTTTCAGGAATTGTTACGCTATTGCAGAGATTTCCAGTAAGGTAGAATGTGGGCCTGCATATTCCACATAATATTCAATCTGAAAAGTCCTCTTAAGTATCGTTTTAAAATGATAATCATACTGCTACAGTTACAATCAGTTGGAACTATTGTCCTATTTTTCATCTCTTTAGTGGTTAATGGAACGGCAAAAAGAACAAGGATTTCACAGAGTATAATAAACGAATGCCCTAGCGGCACCATTGCTGCTTGCGGTATAGGTATAGTTACAGCAGCTGTTGTCCCCCTTTTTTGGAACAAGCCGATTTTTTTTCCGCTGACTGGTTTGAGCTTACACCATGTGCACTTGTCACCTGGACACCTGAGACTAACGGGACCCAGCCGACCCTTAGTGCGCATGTGCAGTAGAGCCGACTGCAGCGAGGGGGCAGAAGATGGCGGAGAAAGTGCCGGGAGAGTCGGTGGCAGCAGTGAGCAGTGGCCAAACAGAACTGAATCAATCTGTATAAAAATCTTAGAGAAGGTAGCAAAAAAGAGAGAGACAGATACGTCTTGTAATTATTAAAGGGACTGTCTAGTTATTGTTTTCCCATAAATTTTTTCCCCCTTTGGTGTGGGTTGAATTGTGCTGAGCTTTTTTTCCAGAATATTCTGCCCCCATCATTTGTGTGACGGTGGTGCCGGTGAATGTGAGAAGCAGAATCGCTCGGGTCGGAGGACATGGCGAGCGACAAGCCGGCGCAGCCGGTAAACACACAGCCTGCGGCTGCGGTTGGAGCGGGAGGCGGCGGTCTGGAGCTCGATCCCAAGCTGCAGCTACAGCCACAGCCAGCGGCGGCGGAGATGGTGGGTTCGATGGTGTCCATCTCCGGAATTAACCCGTCGGTGCCCATCAGGAATATAAAGATGAAATTCGCCGTTGTCATCGGTCTGATCCAAGTCGGGGAGGTCAGCAACAGGGACATCGTAGAAACTGTGCTCAACCTGGTGAGCTTTTCAAAGTGTTGGACGAAAACGTTTGCTAAAACTGTGTCCTTGAGTTCTGTAAAGGGGTGGGTGGGGGCTCGCTTTTTATAAAAGCGAAGAGTGGACGTGATTTATTGGTTGCTGTGTTTCAAGAAATGGTGTCTTGTAAAAATAAGGAATTATATGTGGCATTATTGCCATCAGTTGCACCTGCTTAAAAGAGATGTAATTTTTAAGTAATCATATTCCATACGCGCGCAAAAAATCTATGTCGTGCCTAATTCGTGATCATAAACCTGCAATAGAAGGGAGACTAACTTAACAGCAGACTCTTGTTACTAAACAACCGGGATCTACGAAATAATGTCTTGATTTAAATTGATGTTTTTTACATCTGGATCAGCCAGACTACGTTAGTGTAGATAGACAAAACAACATTTTCTTTCTTGAATGACACCCTTTTAAAGCCAAGAGCTTTCCCTTTAAACTAGTTTCCTTGCGGCGTAAGACATCGGCACAGTCCTCCAGCGATCATAGTCGTTTGTCTTCAGAAGTTGCAGTTTGAGTCCCAAAGGTCTTGGCTAATGAATCAGATTTGCATCATTTGACTTTAGAGGGATGCTCTATATTGCAAAGTGCATTGTGGTTTTTTTGAGGTGTACATATACCTGTTAACATTTTGGAAACTTGCTGCACGCTTGAAATTGACAAATAGCTATAATGTTCACCTCAGATTAATCGGAAACTTGTCACTTGTGAAGATAGTGATTGAAAGAGATCACCAACATCCTGGAAACCACAAATTGATTACTTTGTTATTGATTTCATTGTAATGCTCTCCATAAGAGTTATTCTTAAAAAGTTTCCGAAGTTCTTACCTGGAAAAGGCAAGTTTGTTCTTTTATTGAGAGGAATAATTAACAATTTTTCAGTAATCATTTCAAACTTACTATTTCCATGGCTTGATAAATCCATAGAATAACTCTGCATTGGATGAGGTGATTGTCATTCCAACTCTGTTGCAATTTTTATGTAGCTCTGTATTTTTCCTCTTTTAAATATTTATCCTTTTTTGGAATGTACTGAATCTCCTCCTGTCACTATTTCAGGGAACACATTTCCAATCATAACTTGCTAAGTATTTTCTTTTGTATCATTTCTTGTTCTTTGCAAATTTTATGAAATATACTCTAGTTACCAATACTTCTATTAAAAGTAAGTTATTATTCTATCATAATATGATTTGAATTTTATGTTCAGTTACAGCGAGAGAGGAAAATGTCCAAGATTTGTATTTTAAAGAGGGCATGAAAGCAGAATTAGCTAAAATGAACTGGCAAGTTGAGATAATGATCAGGCAGATGAGACGCACTGGTGAAAAAAATTGAGTTTGTTTTTGGAAATGTGGAATAGAGACAATTCTTTTGAGAAAGAATAACATCCGAGAGGCAGATGCATCATTTGTGGATAATTGAAAGAAGTTAAATAATTTAAAAAGTATGTATATATTTGTGCAGACAGGTGACAGATTAAAGATTGAATGGAATGGGGGGGAGACAATGAATGATTGAAGGATTAACAGGGAAGAAAAAATGGAGTGCAAGATAAAGCTAAATTGAAATATAAAAACAGGTAAGAGGTTCTATTTGCATTTAAAAAGAATGCTTAACATTTTGTTAAATCTGTAAAATGTTGGTCTAGTTAGCAATGGAAAACCTGGAGATGACAGGTGAAATAAACATCAATGGATCCCAGAAATAATTATAAGTTAAGAGTTGTAAAAGAGGAGAGAACTCAGGGAAAATTACAAATGACAGGGCAGTGTTTCTGATCAAATTTTTGAGCTGCAGGCTGACAAATCTCTGGGCCCTGATGGAATTCATTCTAACATACTTAAAACAAAAAATAAGGTTATTGGGTTAGATGAAATATCGGTTGTAATTTTATGTAATTCTCTATATCCAGAAAAGGTTGCTTTAGATTGACAAATAGCAAATATGCCTTTTATTCAAAAAGAAGGCAGGAAATTACAAGTTAGTTACATCTATCATTGAAGAGTTGTTAGTGTTTTTTTATTAAAGACATTATGAGCAGGGCTGTGAGAAAAATTAAAACGTAGTCAGGCAAAGTAATTTTAGTTTTCTGGAAGGTAAATAATGTTTAACAAACTTCTTTGACTTGTTTGAAGAAATGATGTACAATACTTAATTAAAATTGCATGGAATCCAGGGGGGGCTGGCAAATTGGATTTACAATTGGCTTGATGGTAGGAAGCAGGTGGTAATGATGAAGGTTTGTTTTATGGATTGGGGGCTTGTAACTAGTGGTGTACCTTAGGGGTCAGAAGTGGGCAATTGTTGTTTGTCATCTATGTTAGTGGTTTGGAGAAGAATATAGAAGGCATTATAGGTAACTTTGCAGAATGTAATGTAGGTGGTATCATGGACCTTGAAGTGTCATCAAAAATGGCAGGAGGATCTTGATCAGTTGAGAAAGTGGGACAAGGAACAGTAAATAGAGTTTAATTCGGTGAAGTCCAAATTGTCACATTTTGGACAATTAAATCAAGGCAAGACTTCCACATTGAGCAGTAGGGCCCTAGGGGTGTTGCAGAACAGTGGGATGGTTCCATGAAAGTGGAGTCTCAGGTAGACAGGGTGGTGAAGAAGGCTTTTGGCACACTGGACTTAGTTGGGGTATTGAGTATAAAAGTTGCAAGGTCATGGTGTAGTTGTGCAAAATGCTGGGGAGACCATATTTGAAGTGTTGTGTTCTGTTTTGATCACCCTGCATAGGAAAGATGTTATTAAACCAGTAGGAATGAAGAAGGATTTGCAAGGATGTTGTGAAGACTTGAGGGACTAAGTCATAGGGAGAGTTTGACAGACAAGGACTTTTCCTTGGTGCAGGATACTAAAAAGTGATGTTACAGAGGTGCATACAATCATGAGGAGCTCAGACAGATTGAGTGCACTCAGTCTTTTTCCAAGAGTTCATCAAATTGATAAAAGGAAGGCAGAGTTTAAGGTGAGGGGGAAAGATTTAACATGAAAGAAAGGGGGAGGGGGGAAACCCAGAGGATGGGCAAGGAGTATAGTGAGAGGGACAGAGGGAGAAAAAGGAGAGAGAGTAAAAAAAAAAGCGGATGGGATTCGATGGGGAGGTGGGGCATTAACGGAAGTTAGAGAAGTCAATGTTCATGCCATCAGGTTGGAGACTACCCAAACGGAATATAAGGTGTTGTTCCTCCAACCTGAGTGTGGCTTCATCTTGACAGTAGAGGAGGCGTGGATAGACATATCAGAATGAGAATGGGACGCGGAATTAAAAAGTGTGGCCACTGGGAGATCCTGCTTTCTCTGGCAGACAGAGCGTAGGTGTTTAGCAAAACGATCTCCCAGCCTGTGTTGGGTCTCGCCAATATATAGAAGGCCGCATCGGGAGCACCGGACGCAGTATATCATCCCAGCTGACACACAGGTGAAGTGTTGCCTCACCTGGAAGGACTGTCTGGGGCCCTGAATGGTGGTGAGGGAGGAAACGTAAGGGCATGTGTAGCACTTGCTCTGCTTACAAGAACAAGTGCCTGGAGGGAGATCAGTGGGAAGGGATGGGGGAACGAATGGACAAGGGAGTCGCATAAGGAGCGATCCCTGCGGAAAGCAGAAGAGGTGGGAGGGAAAGTTGTGCTTAGTGGCGGGATCCCGTTGGAGATGGCGGAAATTACGGAGAATAATATGTTGGACCTGGAGGCTGGTGGGGTGGTAGGTGAGGACAAGGGGAACCCTATTCCTAGTGGGGTGGGGGGAGGATGGGGTGAGAACAGATGTGCGTGAAATGGGGGAGATGCGTTTGAGAGCAGAGTTGATGGTGGAGGAAGGGAAGCCCCCTTTCTTTTAAAAAAAAAGGAGGACATCTCCTTCGTCCTGGAATGAAAAGCCTCATCCTGAGAGCAGATGCGGCGGAGACGGAGGAATTGCGAGAAGGGGGTGGAATTTTTGCAAGAGACAGGGTAGGAAGAGGAATATTCCAGGTAGCTATGAGAGTCCAAAAGACAATTGGTTGGCTATTGTGTATCACATAAGCGCTGTATCAAAGATTATTGCAAAAAATAAAAGCTGTAGATGCAGGAGGTAATATTTTGGTGAGAATGCAAGAGCAGCTGACTAACAGGAAATGAAGTAGTCATAAATAGATCAATTTCTGATTGGCAAGGTATGACAAGTGGTGTAGTATGGAGTTTAGTTTTGGAATCTTGACTTTTTTACATTGTAATCTCATTGGATGAAAACACTGTAACCTTAGAGTCATAGAGCAGTACAGCTCAAAAATAGACCTTTTAGCCCTTCTATAGTCCATGCTGAAATGTTGTTTAGTCCCATCAAATCAGACTATAGATCTCCGTACCCTTCACAATCACAAACTCATTCAATCTTCCCTTAAATGTTGCAGTTGAACCCATATCCACCATTTCTGTTGGCAGCTTGTTCCACACTGGCACCACCCTCTGAGTGAAGAAGTTCCCCCTCAGGATTGCCTTGAATATTTCACCTTTAACTCTTAACCTATGACCCTAGTTCTGGTTTCACCCAACATCAGTGGAAAAAGCCTACTTACATTTACCCTATTTATACCTCATAGTTTTGTATACCTCCATCAAAAATTCCTTCATTCTCCTGAGAATAATATCCTAACAATTCAACATTTTCTTATAACTCAGATCTTCAAGTTGGCAATTGTAAATTTTCTCTGTATTCTTTAAATCTTATTGATATATTTTCTGCAGGCAGGTGACCAGAACTGCACACAATGCTCCAAATAGGTGCCAGAGGCTCAGGTTCCAAGATCCTTTGTTTTACTGCACTCCTCAGTACCCACCAATCACTGTGTTAAGTCCTACCCTGGTTTGTCTTCACAAAGTGCAACACTTCACACTTGGAAATGCTTCTTTTTATGTTATATGATCATGAGTTTGATGATGGAATTAATGCTTGTTTGGCCAAGTTTGTGAACAATACAAAGATAGATGGAGGCGCAGGTTGTGTTGAGGAAGGAGGGAGTCAGCAGAAGGACTTGGACAGATTAGGAGCATGGGCAAAGAAGTGTCAGGTGGAATACAGTGTAGAGAAGTGTATGGTCATGCACTTTGGTAGAAAGAATAAAGGCGTAGACTGTTTCCCAGTGGGGAGCAAATTCCGAAATTAGAAGTGCAAAGGGAATTGGGAGTCCTTATGCAGGATTCCTTAAAGCTTAACTTGCAGTTTAAGTTGGTGGTAAGGAAGACAAATTAAATGTTAGCATTTTTTTGAGAGGATTAGAATATAAAAGCAAGGATGTACATGTAATGTTGAAGCTTTATGAAGTATTAGTCAGACTACACTTGGAGTATTGCGAGCAGTTTTGCACCCCTTATCTAAATAAGGATGTGCTGGCTTTAGAGTGGGTCCAGCGGAGGTTCACAAGAATTATCCGAGGAAAATTTGTGTTCACAGATGAGCGTTTCATAGTTCTGGACTTGTATTCACTAGTGTTAAGAATGCGGGATGGGTGGGAGGGGGTGTGGGTTCTCATTGAAGCCTATCAAATATTCAAAGGCCTGGATAAAGTGCACATGAAGAGGATGTTTCCTATGGTTGGGGAGTCTGGGACCAGAGAACACAGCCTCACAATAGAGTGGAGTTTGCTAGGTTCTTGATTAGTCAGGGTGTCAAAGGTTATGGGGAGAAGGCAGGAGAATGGAATTGAGCGGGATTATCTTAAGACTATAAGATATAGGGGCAGAATTAGGCCATTTGGCCCATCAAGTTCTGCTCTGCTATTCCATCACGGCTGATCCAATTTTCTTCTTAGTCCCAATCTCCTACCTTCTTCCCATATCCCTTCATGTCCTGAGCAATCAAGAATCTATCACCCTCTGCCTTAAGTATACATAACATGGCCTCCACAGCTGGCAGTGGCAAAGAATCCCACAGATTCACCACTCTGTGGCTAAAGAAATTCCTTCTCATCTCTGCTGTAAAATGATGCCCATCTATTTTGAGGCTGTGTCCTCTGGTCTTAGACTCTCCCACCATAGGAAACAAATCAGCTGTGATGGAATGGTGGAGCAGAGATGACGGGCTGAATGGCCTAACTCTGCTCTTAATTCTGTAATTAAATTGTCTTATAAATGTCTTCTGTGTCTGCTCTAAACATAAATGTACCCCCCAAAGTGTGGTTTTCAGGATTAGGCACGCCTTCAGCTGAGCCTTACCTAATCATTTGTAAAAGTTTTGCATAATGTACTACCTTTTGTATTCCAAGCCTCAGATTCTAAAAGTAGCAACAGTGAATTATTGCAATTTCAATTTTTTGTACTATCTAATGTATGCTTATGCTGCTAATGTAACATTGCAACATTTATTATACATTTAGTGACCACTTTATTTGGTAAACCTGTACACCTGCTCATTAATGCATATCAGCCATTCATAAGGCAGCAACTCAATGCATAAAAGCATGAAGACATGGTCAAGAGATTCAGATGTTGTTCAGACCAAACATCAGAAAGGGGTAGAAATGTGATCTAAGTGACTTTGACCATGGAATGATTGTTGGTGCCAGATGGGTTAGTTTGACCATGGAATGATTGTTGGTGCCAGATGGGGTAGTTTGAGTATCTCAGAAACTGAGGATCTCCTGGGATTTTCATGCACCACAGTCAACAGCAACCCCCCCCCCAAAAAAAATCCAAAAAATACAAAAGTATTTGCACACATGGATTCCCATTACATGCTGCTCAGTTTCTCATTGGCTTATCTTTGCTGTTTCTGAGCTTTCCTTTGTTCTTTGTCTCTTCAGGTCCCTACAGACCGTATCTCGCGTCTCATGTTTCGTTGTGGTGTCCATACCTCTGTTAAATCGGTTTCAAATTAGGGAGAATACATATACCTCGAAGTAACTGTGATAAAATTCTGGGTATTGGGGGATGCAGTTAATTACCAATAATAGTTATTGTTCATTGTTTATATTTAGAATATATAATAATGAACACAGGTGGTAGAGAAAAAATAACTTCTGTCATGTGGGTGGTAGAAAAATAAAGTTATGAATCTTTGGTTTAATCACTTCCCACATAAGGTGAGATACTACATGGACTTTAGTAAGGCAATTGACAAGGTCCCACATGGGAGGTTGGTCAAGAAGCTTTAGTCTCTTGGCATTCAAGATGAGGTAGTAAATTGAATTAGGCATTGCCTTTGTGGGAGAAGCCAGAGAGTGGCAATAGATGGTTGCCTCTCTGAATGAAGGCCTGTGACTTGTGGAGTACCCCATGGATCGGTGCTGGGTCCATCGTTATTTGTCATCTATATCACTCATCTGGATGTTAATGTGGTTAACTGGATCAGCAAATTTGTGGATGACACCAAGATTGGAGGTGTAGTGGACAGTGAGGAAAGCTATTATGACTTGCAGAGGGATCTGCATCAGCTGGAAAAATGGGCTGAAAAATGGCAGATGGAATTTAATGCAGACAACTGTGAAGTTTTGCATTTCAGTAGGACCAACCAGGTAGGTCTTACACAGTGAACAGTAGGGCACTGAGGAGTGTGATAAAACAGGGTTCTGGGAATACAGGTCTTTTATTTGTTGGATGTGGTGTCACGGGTAGATAGGGTTATTAAGAAAGCTTTTGGCACATTGGCCTTCTTAAAGTATTGAGTACAGGAGATGGGATGTTATGTTGAAGCTGTATAAGACATTGGCTTGGCCTAATTTGGAATATTTGTGTAGTTTTTCTCACTTACCTACAGGAAGGATGTAAATAAGGTTGAAAAAGTACAGAGACAATTTACAAGGATGTTGCTGGGTCTGGAGGATCTGAGTTATAAAGAAAGATTAAATAGATTAGGACTTCATTCCTTGGAATGTAGCAGATTGAGAGGAGTGTGATAGAGGTATTCAAAATTATGAGAAGTATAGTTAGGATAAATGCAAACGGGCTTTTTCCACTGTGGTTGGGTGGGACTACAACCAGAGGTGATCGATTAAGGGTGAAAGGTGAAAAGTTTAAGGGGAACATGTGGGGAAGAGTTCACTCAGAGGGTCGTGAAAGTGTGGAATGAGCTGCCAGCACAAGTGGTGCATACAAGCTTGATTTCAATGTATAAGCGAAGTTTGGATAGGTACATAGACGGTATAGGTATAAAGGGCAATGTTCCCGGTTGGTGCAGGTTGATGGGAGTAGGCAGTTTAAATGGTTTGGCACAGACTAGATGGGTCAAAGGGCCTGCTTCTGTGCTGTACTTCTCTAATACACCATGATTCTATTACTAGTTAGCCTCCCTGTGAGGGCAGTAATTGTCAGTCTGTCAGTGTACAGCCTAGGCAGAGTTTTATCTTGTGAAGCAATGGTTCCAATACCCTCAGCATCTGTAATCTCCTATTCTTTTTCATTTACCTAACTGCATGTTAGCCAGTCCATCACTTGCTATTGCTGGGACTTATCCTGACATTAATACAGTGGATTCCGGTTAACTGGGACACATCAGGACCCTTGCATTTTGTTCCAGTTAAGCAGCTGACCCAATTAGCTGATGTTTCGTGGAAATACAGAGAACATATAAAATCTTCAGTACAAAACGGGCCCTTCGGCCCACAATGCTGTGCCGAGCATGTATTTACTTTAGAAATTACCTAGGGTTACCTATAGCCCTCTATTTTTCTAAGCTCCACGTACCTATCCAGAAGTCTCTTAAAAGACTCTATTGTATCTGCTTCCACCACTGTCGTCTGCAGCCCATTCCACGCACTCACCAGTCTCTGTGTTTTAAAAAAAAACTTGCCCCTGATATCTCCTCTATACCTACTTCCAGGCACCTTAAAACTGTGCCCTCTCATGTTAGCCATTTCAGCCCTGGGAGAAAGCCTCTGATTGTCCACACGATCAATGCCTCTCATCATCTTTTACACCTCTATCAGGTCACCACTTATCCTCTGTCACTCCAAGGCCAAGTTCACTCAAACTATTCTTATAAGGCATGCTCCCCAACCCAGGCAACATCCTTGTAAATCTCCTCTGTACCCTTTCTATGGTTTCCACATCCTTCCTGTAGTGAGGTGACCAGAACTGAGCACAGTACTCCAAGTGGGGTCTGACTAAGGTCCTGTATAGTTGTAATATTACCTCTCAGCTCTTGAAGTCAATCCCACAGTTGAAGGCCAATACACCGTATGCTTTCTTAACTGCGCAGTCAACCTACGCAGCAGCTTTGAGTGTCCCATAGACTCGGACCCCAAAATCCCTCTGATCCTCCACGCTGCCAAGAGTCTTACCATTAATACTATATTCTGTCATTGTATTTGACCTACCAAAATGAACCACCTCACACTTATCTGGGTTGAACTCCATCTGCCAGTTCTCAGCCCAGTTTTGCATCCTGTCAATGTCCTGCTGTAATCTCTAACAGCCCTCCACACTATCCACAACCCCAACCTTTGTGTCATCAGCAAATTTACTAACCCATCCCTCCACTTCCTCATCCAGGTCATTTATAAAAATCACGAAGAGAAAGGGGTGCTAGAACAGATCCCTGATGCACACCACTGATCACCGACCTCCATGCAGAATATGACCCATCTACAACGACCCTTTGCCTTCTGTGGGCAAGCTAATTGTGACTCCACAAAGCAAGATCCCCTTGGATCTCATGACTCCTTACTTTCTCAATAAGCCTTGCATGGGGTACCTTATCAAATGCCTTGCTGAAATCCATATACACTATATTTGTTGCTCTACCTTCGTCAATGTGTTTAGTCACATCCTCAAAAAAATTCAGTCAGGCTCTTAAGGCACGACCTGCCTTTGACAAAGCCATGCCTCTCTAAATGTTCATATATCCTGCCCCTCAGGATCTTCTCCATCGACTTACCAACCGCTGAAGTAAGACTCACTGGTCTATAATTTCCTGGGCTATCTCTACACCCTTTCTTGAATTAAGGGAAGAACATATGCAACCCTCCAATCCTATGGAATTTCTCCCATCCCCATTGATGATGCAAAGATCATCGCCAGAGGTTCAACAATCTCCTCCCTCGCCTCCCACAGTATCTTGGGGCATATTTCATCTAATCCCAGTGATTTATCCAACTTGATGCTTTCCAAAAGCTCCAGAACATCCTCCTATTGTCTGTATGCTCAGACTTTTCAGTCCATTGTAAGTCAATCCTACAATCGCCAAGGTCCTTTTCCATAGTGAATACTGAAAGAAAATACTCATTAAGTACCTCGGCTATGTTCTCTGGCTCCATACACACTTTTCTACTGTCACATTTGGTTGGTCCTATTCTCTTACGTGTTATCCTCTTGCTCTTCACACTCTTGTAGAATGCCTTGGTGTTTTTCTTAATTCTGCTTGCCAATTCCTTCTCATGTCCCCTTCTGACTCTCCTATATTCTTAAGCTCCTTCTTCTAAATCTGTATCATTACCTAGTTTTTTGAACCTTCTGTAAGCTTTTCTTCTGGACTAGATTTTCTACAGTCTTTGTACACCAAGCTTCCTGTACCCCACCATCCTTTCCCTGTCTCATTGGAACGTACCTATGCAGAGCATCACACAAATAGTTTAAAAAGGTGTAAAAAAAAGAAAAAAATTGTGTTTAACTGGGTAATAAATTATGTATTTAAATAAAAGACAGAACAAATTAGAACAGTACCATTGCTTTGCTCTCACTACGTAGTCTTTGTTTTATTACAGAATGTTGTAGTTTGTCAGAATGTTGAGACTCCCTTTGATGTTCAGTATGAAAATTAGTTTTTGTTGCATTCTTACATCATATATTTCTTCCTAATCTGTCAAGTGGCAAATATTCTGACCTGTAAAGCATATGGTCAAGGAAATTCTTAATGCTCTTCTTTGAGTGTAATTAGATAGATGGATTTGTAACATGCATGACTTAGTAGAACGTATTTCTTGAATTGCCAGATATTCCCATCTTCTCTGCCAATTCAGATCTTCCATAGCTCCCTATTTATATTTTTCTTAGTTTCCATTCAGTTATTTATTGTTTAGATAATTGTTATATGAAAGATGTGATTAAATTCAAAGGAGTGAAGAGAAGGTTTATGAGGATGTTGCCAGGATTGGAACACCAAAACTGTAGAAAATGTAGGTCAGACTAGGTCTTTATTTCTTGGAATTTAAGAGAATAAGGGGTGACATCATATTTAAAATTACGAGAGGAGTTGATAAGGTGGGTGGTAGCACTTTTCCTTATGGTAGGGGGGCCCAAAACCAGGGGTGGGCATAGGTTGAGGGTTAGAGAGGAGGTAATTAAAAGGAGCCCAAGGGATAATGAGTACATTGAATGAATTCGCAGCAGAAGTGGTTGAGGTGGGTACTATTGTGTAATTTAATAAGCATTTGGCTAGGTATATGGAGGGGGAGTCTTAGTGCAGGTAATTGGGACTGGCTGGGGAGCACCGTAATTAGCATGGACTTGCCTGTATCTGTGCTGCATTGCTCTATGACTATAAATAATGTACTAGATTTTGTCGGCATATGCTGGCAATTCCACACATAATCACTAGCATTTACTGAATAAAAACCAGTAAGTCTGAAAATCGCTGGCAGATTCTCAATGGTGATTTACTGATTGTGCTCCTCAAGGAGTCCAGTGGTGGAGTACAGAACTGCAACATTGGTCCAATGCTGATGCTAGTGAATTCACCAAGAGATGTTCACTAGGTTTGCTTCTCCATTTTTTTGTTTGATATTTGTGAAGTATTTGAGAGTTTTAGAAGTATTTGGTGTTTTGATAGCTTTAATAGTCCATTAAACCAGGAGGTGTAATATAGCCAACCGTCAAACTGTTGTCTCATGGATTGGTCAAGTTTTAGACTTGTACATGATTTTTTTAATGTGGTACTACTAATATTTTCAGAATTAACTTGTGACATGTGCACCAGATCTAGATTTTCATGGGCCAAGGAGCTTGGGCATTGTCACTAACTGCAATTTCTGAGTTAATAACTTGTTCTTTCACCAGAACTGCTGCTCGAACGGCATCATTATATTTTCAGACTTTGAACTTCTGCGGAATTTGCTTTTTTCATATTTTAGATGTTACTTTCTTTATATATACTACATAGCTAATTTTGTACCCTAGCTATTTACCTGTTAATCCTTCTGACCCCTCCCTGACCCTAGCTGTGATGTCACTATTATCTTCCAGTGGTCTTCAAGTATGACCTTGGTTGTTGTTGCAACACCAGTTTATATTTGTTACTTAGTCTTTCTACTTTCTACCCTAATTCTGACCCACCAATTATCAAAGAAGAAATAACTAAAGCAATGAAAAGCATGAAACATGGTAAAGCCACTGGACCTGATGAAACTTCAGTGGAAATGATACAAGCCATAGAAGATCTGGGCATAGATATTCTTTTTGAACTATCTAATGGCATATATGGGTCTGGTGTATTGCCTGACGATCTCTTGAAATCAGTATTTATAACTCTGCCAAAAATTCCTGCAACTGTTGACTGCGAAAATTATAGAACAATCAGTCTTATGAGTCACATAATAAAGATTTTGTTGAGAATTGTTCTGACTTGAATTAAAAACAAGGCCAGAAGCTTCTGAACTACAATATGGGTTTATTGAGGATAGAGGAACTAGGATCGCAATTTTCATACTGCGGATGCTTTCAGAAAGGGCAATTGAATATCAAAATGATGTGTTCTTATGTTTTATTGATTTCACTAAAGCATTCGACAAAGTGCAGCATGAAAAATTATTTCAAATTCTCGCTAAACTAAACATTGATGGAGGGGACCAACAACTGCTTCAAAATTTATATTGGAACCAAACGACGGTGGTAAAAATTGATGATAATATAAGCAGTTGGACTAAAATTCGAAGAGGAGTTAGACAGAGATGCATTGCCTCACTGAAATTTTTTAATATCTGTAGTGAAATGATTCTCAGAGAAATAGAAGACCTAGATGGGATAAAAATTGGAGGTGTTAACATCAACAATGTAAGATAGGCAAATGATACCACTCTAATAGCAAGTGCTGCAGAAGACCTACAAATCCTCCTAGACAAAGTAGTACAAACAAGAGGATATTCCCAACTGCTAATTGTACATCGGCAACCAAGAGATTGAACGAAAGACCAGCTTTAATTACCTTGGTAGTTTTATATCACAAGATGCTAGAAGTAAAGTAGAGATAAAAAGAAGAATTGCCTTTGCCAAAACCAACTTCCAAAAAATGAAACCCATTTTTAACCAACAGACACATTTCTATGACAACAGGGCTTAGGCTACTAAAATGTTACATCTGGTCAATCTTGCTGTATGCTTCCAAAACATGGACTATAACACCAGAACTCCAAAGAAACCTAAAAGCAACAGAAATGTGGTTTCTTAGAAGAATGCTGAAAATATCATATAGAGATAGGGTAACTAATGAGACAGTACTCCAACGTGCCCATACAAAAAGATCTTTAATGAGAACATTAAATGAGAGGAAACTTAAATTCCTAGGCCATGTCATCAGAAAGGGAGAAATAGAATGCCTTACATTATAAGGTTGTATGCTTGGGAAATGCGGAAGAGGAAGGCAAAGAAGAAAATATATGGGCACTGTGAAAGAACTAACAGATCTAAGTGTGCGAGATATCATTGACGCTGCAAGGGATCGTTCGATGTGGAGTGCCATGATTGCCCAAGCGTGTAACGCGCAAGACACATGAAGAAGAAGTAGTCTTTCTACTCTTTTTGCCATCCACAAAGCTCTGTTTTATTGCATATTGGGTTTCTTGTTATGCTATCTTCTATGCTTGCTCAACCTGTACTATTTTTACGTTTTGTTGATTCCCACAATGTCTTCTAAAACTCATTGCTGTCAAAATCTATACGAATGATGCCATTTAATTTCAACACTTCATATTCCTGAGCATCATACAACTAAATCTATGTAAATTCAGTTTTAGATCAGGAATCATTTGCAGCAATTCAAATATGTTTATTTTGGTAGTACTTCCATATAGAGGAAGTAGCATAGTTCCCAATATTTTCCACTTCAATATCATGCAGATGATGGCATGTAACTGAATGTAAACACTGCATGGCTCTGGTCCCTCTAGGTTGATAATCCATTGTAGTAATGGATCTAGTGGCTGTTCTGGCAGGAATGTGTTAGAAGACTAAATACCATTACCTGGGAATCCTAGTGGATGAAATCTACACCAGGAGAGAGGTACTTGGAACCAGAAGGACCAGTGAAGGTTCCAGGGGTCGGTGTCAGGAGAACTTGGTGGCTGAGCATCTGTTTATATTAGGCAAAACAGAAATCAGAAATAAGCTGGAGGTCAGATATGCTCTCTCTGACCTGATTTCTTTGAATTGATGACCCCAAAGAAATATAAGCTTCTAAATTATTCTACTTTAATATTTTAAATATCTTTTAGCATTTTAAGATTAAATCAATCCTATTTAAAAATGCATTTTAAGTAGTTTGGGCTATGTGGTGAGCTTTCAAAGGTCATCAGGCCATGATCACAGCTGTATGCTGCTTAAGATATTTTTCCCTTGGCTCTATATCTTTGCTTACTTGCTGAAGGTTGGGCCATTTGGCTCTCTGCCTCTGGAAAAGGTAAGTGGGTGGAGGAGGGAAGGCCAGGTCCAGCAGAATGTGGTCGAACAAGTAAAATGTTTTTAGAAATATTTGCTAAGGTTCTAACTAGCAATTGTATCACAAAAGTGCTTCATAAAGTTCATACGGAATCATTGTTGACCATTTCAGTAAAGTATGGACATTCTTCATTGTGTTGTATGTTGTACTATATTGGTTTTACAGTACAGAGTTTTTTAAAAAATAATTGCTTTATATCCTTAAGCTATTGATAATAAGGGGGGTCTTAGTAATAATAATATCATTGAATGTTAAGGATAGGTGATGGTGAGCGACTCTCTTGTTTAAGATGATTATTTGGCATTTTTCTGGCGAGAAGTTACTTGCCACCCAATAGCTTGTTGCCTGCATGTTTTTTGGTTCACGTGGACCAAAGTAATAGGCCTTGGAAATTCGTTTAACACAAATGAGTTTAAAATCATTCACGGCAAGTAATTCTAATTTACAAATTTATCGAATGATTTGTGGTAAATGATTATTTCAATAAGTGGACTTTGGATAATAGCTGAAAGTAGATTAGTTATTTGTGCCTCAGCAATAAATAGGTTATAATCTAATTGGATTGGGGATTTTTATACATTAAGTATGAATAAGCAGGTAGTTTGTTGGAATTAAGATACCTAGGCATAACCATTGCTTGAAAACTGACCAAGAAATTGATTTTATTGTCGTTTGTGCAAGTGCAGTGAGCTATTGGTACATTGAAAATCTTGCTTGCAGCAGCATTACTAGCACATTTATTAAGAGAACACAGCATATTATATGTAAATTGGATATAAATTAAGACAGTGAAGAAAAATACTGTATAAAACAACACATTAATGCAAAAGTTCAATTTAGAAACATTGTGGTGTGTGAAGTGGTCCATAGTTTTTTTATCGAGGTATTATTGGGGTTGTGCAAACCAGTCCAAGAACTTGATGATTGTAGGAACCTGTTGCACTTCAGGCTTCTGTACCTCCTGCCTGATAGTAGCACTGAGAAGACAGCATGGCCTGGATGGTGGGGTCCTGATGATTGGTGCCATTTTCTTTAGGAAGCACCTTCTTGAGATGCTTTCTATCCTGTAGGGGTGGTGGTCAGCACTGGCTCAAAACTCGGTTGATTCTGCCACATAAATACTGCAGCTATTAATGATTGGGTATTCTGTGATGAGCCCACCCCCACCCCCAACATCCCAAAGTCTTCCAGCATTTACAAGGCACCAAATCTTATCTGGATAAGTGCGGTGCTAACAACTCTAAAGAAGCTAAACATCATCCAGCATAAAGCAGCCTGTTTGGCTGGCATTATATCAACAATCCTAAGCATTCATTCCAATTGCTACTAGTGTGGTGTTTACCACCTACCTACTTGCTCTGACATCTCTGACGGCTCTTTCCGAGCTTGTGACCTCTATCAGGAAATGGGATAAAGGGAGCAAATTGCAATATTTTTCCTGATTTGAAAATATACTACAGTTCCTTTGTCTTTGGGTCTGAATTATGGTGTCCCTTCCCCACCAGTACTGTGAGAGTAACAGTCCTTAATGATCAGCCGTAATGGGGGAAAAAATCCCTGATCAGATAGTGTTTTGGAAAAAAAATCTCTGAATAGTAGGTTTTATACAATGTGTAATATTTTATGTTAAATGTCACTGCCTTTAGTGAAATAAACATAAAATTATTTAATTAATTGAGGAAAAAATGAAAAGGAATGTGTTCAGCTGTTCACTTACTACTGTACAATGTTTCAAAATTATCTGAAATACAGAGGAGTTCTTGATAAATAGAGTAACAGGTTGAGCAAAGATTACTAGGATATGTGAACAATGCTTTGGTTGGCATTATTATTCTTAAGCCCTGTAAATGAAAATTATTTTAAAATTCATTATGTGTTCTTACATGGTTCAGCTCGGTATTCACATATGTATTTACAAACTAAGGAGACAACATGCGTGTTCAAGGTCACAAGAAACTTTATTAGAACTAGCACAAATGTAATACAGAAAGAAAAAGAACAGATCTCTATAGCAGTATAGAAATGAAAATAGAAACATAGAAACAGAAAACCTACCACACAATACAGGCCCTTCGGCTCACAAAGCTATGCCAAACATGTCCTTACCTTAGAAATTAGCTAGAGTTACCCATTGCCCTCTATTTTTCTAAGCTGCATATACCTATCCAGAAGTCTCTTTAAAAAAAACCCTATTGTATCCACCTCCACCCTCGTCGCCGGCAGCCCCTTCCACGCACTCACCACTCTCTGCGTAAAATAAAAAAAAACAACTTACCCCTGACACCTCCTCTGTACCTACTTCCAAGCACCTTAAAACTGTGCACTCTTGTGCTAGCCATTTCAGCCCTGGGAAAATGCCTCTGACTATCTACACGATCAATGCCTCTCATCCTTCGTCGCTCCAAGGAAAAAGGCCGAGTTCACTTAACCTATTCTCATAAGGCATGCTCCCCAATCCAGGCAACAGCCTTGTAAATCTCCTCTGCACCCTTTCTATGGTTTCCACATCCTTCCTGCAGTGAGGTGACCAGAACTGAACACAGTACTCCAAGTGAGGCCTGACCAGGGTCCTACATAGCTGCAACATTACCAATCCTAAACTCAGTCCCACGATTGATGAAGGCCAATGCACTGTATGCTTTCTTAACGTGCACCGCAGCTTTGAGTGTCCTATGGACTCGGACTCCAAGATCCCTCTGATCCTCCACACTGCTAATACTCTTACCATTAGTACTATATTCTGCCATCATATTTGACCTACCAAAATGAACCACTTTACACTTATTTGGGTTGAACTCCATCTGCCACTTCTCGACCCAGTTTTGCATCCTATCAATGTCCCACTGTAACCCCTGACAGCCCTCCACACTATCCACAACACCTCTAACCTTTGTGTCGTCAGCAAATTTACTAACCCATCCCTCCACTTACTCATCCAGATCATATATAAAAATCACGAAGAGTAGGGGTCCCAGAACAAGTTCCTGACGCACACCACTTGTCACCGACCTCCATGCAAAATATGACCCGTCTACAGCCACTCTTTGCCTTCTGTGGGCAAGCCAGTTCAGGATCCACAAAGCAATGTCCCCTTGGATCCCATGCCTCCTTACTTTCTCAATATGCCTTGCATGGAGTCCCTTGTCAAATGCCTTGCTGAAATCCATATACAGTACATCTACTGCTCTACCTTCATAAGTGAGCTTAGTCACATCATCAAAAAAATCAATCAGGTTCGTAAGGTACGACCTGCCTTTGACAAAGCCATGCTGACTATTCCTAATCATATCATGCCTCTCCAAGTGCTCATAGGTCAGGATCCTCCCCATCAACTTACCAACAACTGAAGTAAGAATCACTGGTCTATAATTTGCTGGACTATCTCCACTTCCTTTCTTGAATAATGGAACAGCACCTGCAACCCTCCAATCCTCCGGAACCGCTCCCGTCCGCATTGATGATGTAAGGATCATCGCCAGAGGCTCACCACAGTAGCCTGGGGTACATCTCGTCTGGTCCTGGTGACTTGTCCAACTTGATGCTTTCCAAAAGCTCCAGCACATCCTCTTTCTTAATATCTACATGCTCAAGCTTTTCAGTCCACTCTGAGTCATCCCTACATTCGCCAATATCCTTCTCTGTAGTGAATACTGAAGCAAAATACTCATTAAGTACCTCTGCTATCTCCTCCGGTTCCATACACACTTCTCCACTGCCACACTTGATTGGTCCTATTCTCTTACGTCTTATCCTCTTGCTCTTTACATATTTGTAGGATGCCTTAGGGTTTTCCTTAATCCTGTCTGCCAAGGCCTTCTCATGACCCCTTCTGGCTCTCCTAATTTCTTTCTTAAGCTCCTTCCTGCTAGCCTTATAATTTTCTAGATCTCTTATCATTACCTAGTTTTTTGAACCTTTCATAAGCTCTTCTTTTCTTATTCACTAGATTTACAACAGCTATTGTACACCACAGTTCCTGCACCCTACCATCCTTTCTTTGTCTCATTGGGAAGTACCTATGCCGAACTCCACGCAAATATCCCCTTAAGATTTGCCACATTTCCTCCGTACATTTCCCTGAGAACGTCTGTTCCCAATTTATGCTTCCAAGTTCCTGCTTGATAGCCTCATATTTCCCCTTACTCCAATTAAACACTTTCCTAACTTCTCTGCTCCTATCCCTCTCCGAGTGCTATAGTAATGGAGATAGCATTGTGATCACTATTGCCAAAATGCTCTCCCACTGAGAGATCTGACACCTGACCAGGTTCATTTCACAATACCATCCCAAACACAGCCTCTCCTCTTGTAGGCTTATCTGCATATTCTGTCAAGAAACCTTCCTGAACACACCTAACAAACTCCACCCCATCTGAACCCCTTGCTCTAGGGACGTGCCAATCAATTTTTGGGAAATTAAAATCTCCCACCATGACAATCCTGTTATTATTACACCTTTCCAGAGTCTGTCTCCCTCGATGTCCCTGTTACTATTGGGTGGTCTATAAAAGACACCCAGTAGAGTTATTGACCCCTTCCTGTTCCTAACTTCCACCCACAGAGACTCCATAGACATCCCTTCATGACTTCCTCCTTTTCTGCAGCTGTAACTCACCTCTGGTCAACAGTGCCACGCTCCCACCTCTTTTGCCTCCCTCCCTATTCTTTCTGAAACATCTAAAGCCTGGCACTTGTGGTAACCATTCCTGCCCCTGAGCCATCCAAGTCTCTGTGATGGCCACAACATCATAGCTCCTATAATGCTTATCATTCACTAAGCAAGCCACACTGGAGTGGGCCACAGATCTGACAATCTCACACGTAGCCTGTTTTCTCTGTCTCCTCCCTCCCCCCCCCCCCCCAGCTGTACAGTAGTAATTTTTTTCCCAAAACACAGTATCTGATCAGGGTTTTCCTCCCATTACTGCCGATCATTAACTGCTGTTACTCTCACAGCACTGGTGGGGAAAGGACCCCATGACTTGGACCCAAAGACAAAAGAACTGCAGTATATTTTCAGGTCAGGAAAAATATTGCAGTTTGCTCCCTTTGTCCAGTTTCCTGGTGGAGGTCACAGGCTTGGAAAGAGCCATCAGCGAAGCCAGAGCAAGTAGGTAGGTGATAAACACCACACTGGTAGCAATTGGAACTAGAGCTGGTAGGTGACTGGTGGATCCAGGTGAGGAGTATGATAGGGCTGAGGGAGGTGGAGAGTGGTAATGATGTAAGAAGCTGTGAGGTAATAGGTGAAAGTAACAAAGGGCTAAGCAAGTTGGAATCTGACAGGACCATGGATAAAACAATGAGGTGAGGAGGGAACTGGTGGAAGGAATGTGTGGGTGATGGAGAGGGGGAAAAGGATGGAGTGATGGTGGCTAGAGGGAATGGGAGGCATTTAAAATCTTGGACAGTTTTTTTTTACTGTGCTATAAAGATGAGGATAGCAATAAGCATCCTGTGCATGGACAGTGAATATCTATCAGTTACTACTTAAAGTGGAATTTAATTGTACAAGTTATCACTTGAGTATAATATGGTACAGAATGTTCAGATAATAAACATATAATTATTCCAGTGGGCCAAATACCTTGAAACTCAATGAGATTACATAGGTTTTGATAATTGCAGTTTCATTGGTTTCATAATAGTGCATATCCAATTGGTGTCTAGTTCACCCTGGGCTAGATTTGAATGATCTGGTGAAAGTTCATCTCCACTGAAACTTTACTGTCCTTCTGATGGAACAAGTAGTAATCCTGAAACTGAAAAGCTAAATGTTGCCGATACTGAAAATCTGTAATAAAATTGCAAGCTGGATCTACGGAGAGCAAAGCTGTAAACATTTCAGTGCTATTACTTTTTAAACCTGATATTAAATGTAATGATTATTGCATATCCACTTTTGACTTTTCATCCCTAACCCCTAAAACCTTGCAAAACTGATAATTGTTACCTAGGCTGTTGAATCTCCCAGTTGTCTCTCCAACACCCCCATGTCAAATTCAGGTGGTAACATGTTTTCCTTTCTCCATTTTGCCCTCTGTTGCTTTCTCCTACCTACTCCTTGTTTAGTGAAACTGCATCAATTCTCACTTCCGTTGTTATTGTCTTTGAATGTAGCCCTTGAGCAGTGGACAATAAATGGGAATCATTCAGAAGAGGGGAAAAGAAGTAAAAGTGTTAGGACATAGATGCCATGGCTTATCTTTTACTTACTGAGGAGTTAATTTGTTTTGGAACATCACAGCACAGTACAGATCATTTGGCTCATGATGTTGTGCCAACCTTTTAAACAGCTCTTAGATCAATCAAAACTTACCTCCAACCTAGTCCTCCCTCCATTTTTTATATCATCCATATTCCTATCTGAGAGTTTCTTAAGTGACTCTAATGTATTTGCCTCCACCCTGCAGGGCTTTCCATATACTCACACTCCATGTAAATAATTTACCTCTGATATACCTACTAAACTTGCCCCCAATCACTTTAAAATTATTCCTCCTCATGTTAGCCATTTCCACGCTGGGAAAAAGTTTCTGGCTATCTGGCTGAATAATGTTTCTTACCATCTGTCAAATCAGTTTTCATTCTTCTTTGCTACAAAGAGAAAAACCTAGCTTGCTCAACCTGTCCTCATAAGACATGCTCTCTAATCCAGGCAGCATCCTGGTAAAACTTCTCTGCCTCCTTTTTAAAACTTCCATATCTGTAATGTGGTATTCCAAGTGTGGTGTCACCAGGGTTTTATAGAGCTGCAACATTGCTGTGTAGCTTTTGAACTCAAACCCCTGACTCATGAAGGCCAGCATGCCATTTGCCTTCTTAACCACCCTGCCAACTGGCGTGGCAACTTAGAGTGATTGATTGATGGATGGATGTGGACCCCCAAATCCCTCTATTCCTTCACACTTCCAAGAATTGTGCTATTAACCCTGTATTCTGCCTTCAATTTCGACCTTCCAGATGAATTACTTCAGACTTCTCTGGGTTGAACTCAGTTTGTCATTTCAAAGTCCAGCTCTGCATCATGTCAGTGTCTCATTGTAACGTATGACAACCTTCTACACCCTTTGTGTCATCTGCAAACTTACCCACCCTTGCACTTCCTCATCCAAGTTATTTATGAAAATCACAGAAGAGACGTTCCACAACAGATGCCTGCAGAATACCACTGGTCATTGACCTTCAGGCAGAATTTGCTCCATGTACAACCACCCTGTGCCTTCTATGGGGAGGCCAATTCTGAATCCTGAATCTCATGCCTCCTGACTTTCTGAATGAGCCTGCCATCGGGAACCTTATCAGATGCTTACTAAAATTCATTTAAACCAGATATACTGCTCCTCCTTCATCAATGTGCTTTGTGACATCCTCAAACAATTCAATCAGGCTTGTGTGGCGTAACCTGCCTCTCCCAAAGTCATGCTGACTATCACTATTTAGACTATGCTCCTAATACTTGTAAATCCTGTCTCTAAGAATCCTGTCCAATAATTTGCTACTCACTCTAGTAATACTGTTTCACCATTGTATCACACCATGGTAGTTATTGTAATTGCTACTAAGGTGTACTCAGTGGTCGCTTTGTTAGATATCTCTGATACTGTCCTGATGAAGGGTCTCGGCCTGAAATGTCGACTGTACTCTTTTTCCATAGATGCTGCCTGTACTGCTGAATTCCTCCAGCACTTTGGGTGTGTTGCTTGGATTTCTAGCATCTGGGGATTTTCTCTTGTTTTTGTAAGTGACACTGAGTATGTTTGTGGTCTTCTGCTGCTGTAGTCCATCCACTTCAAGGTTTGATGTGCGTTTAGAGATGCTCTTCTACACACCACTGTTGTAACAGATGGTTATTTGAGCTACTGTCACCTTCCTTAACAGCAGGTTCAGGAACAGTTATTATCCCTCAACCATCAGGCTCCTGAACCAGAGGGGATAACTTCACTTACCTTCACTTGCCCCATCACTGAACTGTTCCCACAATGACTCTTCATCTCATGTTGTCTATTTATTGCATATTTATTTATTGTTATTACTTTTTTTCTTTTTGTCTTTGCAATTTGTTGTCTTTTGCACACTGGTTGTCCACTCAGTTGGTGCAGTCTTCCATTGATTCTATTATGGTTATTGGATTTATTGAGTATGCCCACAAGAAAATGAATCTCAGAGTTGTACATGGTGCTATATATGTATTTTTGTAATAAATTGATTTTGTACTATCGGCTTGTACTAGTTTAGCCATTCTTCTCTGACCTCTCTGATTAGCATGGTGCTTTTGCCCACAGAACTGCTGCTCACTGGATTTTTTTGCTTTTTGCATCTTTGTTAAAGCCAAAGTAAAATTTATTGTCAGAGTACATTCATATCATCACATACAACCCTGAGATTCTTTTTCCACAGGCATACTTAGCAAACCTATAGAACAGTAACTGTAAACAGGATCAGTGGACGAGCAATAAATAACAAGCATGAAATAACAAGATAAAAGTCTTTAGGTGAGTGTAATTATCCCTTTCTATTCAAGAGCCTGATGGTTGAGGGTAGTACTTGAATCTGGTGAACCACTTGACCATGTCTGCATGCTTTTATGCATTGCGTTGCTGCCATGTGATTGGCTGATTAGATATTTGCATTAATATGCAGGTGTAGGTAATAAAGTGGCCACTAGTGTATATTGCAAGTTGTATGTGGTTTTGTATTGTTGCTGGAATTGATTGAAAAATTTGTAATTAATCTTCTGACCTGTGTGCCTTAATGATTTACAAGGCATCTCTGTGGGGTTCTGCAGTGCATCATTCTTACAAGATGTCAAAGTAGAAAAAGCTAAGTTCAAAATGTTATGCTGTTCTCCACAATTTATTTATTACTTTAATATTTAGCATTGGCGAGTACTCTTATACACTTTGTATGTTTTCTGCGATGCTGACTTTTTTTAAAAGATGTGGAAAATTGAAGATGTTTACTTTTAAAAATTGTGTATTGATTAGAAACCTTTTAATGGTTACATACCTGAAACCATTGCTTTCTTATTTGGGAAGGTTATGACATTATAGGTTATTAAGAACAGAGATTATTGGCACAATTACTATTTAAGTATTAAAATTGCAGTGATGGTTTTCAAATGGCCTTTGTGAAAGGCTCTTGATGATTGCAGAAATTAATGAACTTCGTGAACTCCTTTAAAAAGGCTGGTTGATCTTTCGGTCAAGTGCAATACGAAGTGTTTGAAGATGAAGATTTCAGTCCTGGTAGCAAACTCAGACCTACCAAGTAGCAGAGGTCATTGGGCTGCCTATTGCATGCATTTTAAGGAACTAGAAAGATTTCACCAAACTGTTATTACAAATATTTTCAGTTCTCTAGAGAAAAATAAATCAAGCAAAGCAATAAACTTCGTTTTGTTGCTGGCCATCATCCCATTATTCAGGCCTTGGTGATACTCAATTAGCTACATTAGTCAGCCACGCATTTGAGTGCCTAAAAGCAGGTGCTCAAAAGAGATGCTCTATTCTGAGCTCTTTCAAGGGAAGAGAACACCAGAGGAAAAGATTCAGTAATGTGCTAAAAGGCTTGTAGAAGAAATGCAAAGTTCTATGACTTCTTAAATTGGAGAAGGTGCATTCAGAATAGTATTGAGAACCTTGCATCCATCCATTAGGAATACATGAATTTCTGAGTAAGAGCTGGAAGGAGTGGGCTACTCCAGACTACCCAAAGACGAGGAAATCTGCAGATGCTGGAAGGGTCTGGGCCCGAAACGTCGACTGTACCTCTTCCTAGAGATGCTGCCCGGCCTGCTGCGTTCACCAGCAATTTTTGTGTGTGTTCCAGATTACCCATCTGGTTTCCTTGTCAGCCATGTTCTGTTACTGTGGTTCACACATTGAGATCCTTAGCCACGTCAGAATCTACAAAAGGAAAATTGTTGGAAGTCATTATAGAGACTAAGGAGTCAATAAGAATTTAATTTTGTAAATATTTCAGTGACTAATTGAGGGAATAATTTTAAACTTTAAAATGCAAGTGATACCTGAAACACTAAATGGCTACACGAAAACTGACATTAGGGTCATAGAATCATAGTCATGTAGCTCAGAAATAAGTGCAACACACATAGGTGCAGTCGACGTTTCAGGCCGAGACCCTTCGTCAGGACTAGTCCTGACGAAGGGTCTCGGCCTGAAACGTCGACTGCACCTCTTCCTAGAGATGCTGCCTGGCTTGCTGCGTTCACCAGCAACTTTTATGTGTGTTGCTTGAATTTCCAGCATCTGCAGAATTTCTGTTGTTTGCAGAAATAAGTGCTTTGGGTCTTCACATTCACATTAACAATCAAGTGTCCATGCCCACTAATCCCTTTAGTTAGCACTTGATCTGAGTCTTCGCTGCTTTGATTCAGTTGCACACCTAGATATATGTACTATAGTTACTAGATCTCAAAGCAATGGGCTGATAAAATTAGATTATCTTCCATCTTCCTCACCCCCCCCGCCACCTTTTTATCCTCCCTCTTCCTTTCCAGTCCTGAATAAGGGTCTCAACCCAAAATGTTGATTGTTTATTCATTTCCATAGATGCTGCCTGACTGGCTGAGTTCCTCCAGTATTTTATATGTGTTGCTTTGGATTTCCACCATCTGCAGATTTTCTCATGTTTATGATTGACTAAATTTGGGATATGTCCTTCATACCAGTACTTGAACTTGAAATGCCTTATCCTAAGCTCCAAATGCTGTAGCCTGCCCAGGTTTCAAATTTCTTATCTCTGCATTGATTATTCTTGATAAAGATTCAATTCTCATTAGCACTGACTGCCAAATCCTCTTGGCTTCATCTAAGTTGATACTTGCATGCTTGGAGAAAAGGGGACCAGACCATAACTCACTCACCTGTAGAATTCTCTATCCTAACTACTGTGATGGGAATCTGCACTTCCACTTTGGGCATTGCTACTCCTGTATCACGGGTCTTCGTATAAAATTCCATTATTAATATAACTTGGCAGTTGCAAAAATTTTGTAACTTTATTAGAAATTCTGTTATCCTGGACCCGAAGGGGACCAATATCCTGGCGGGAAAGTTTAATAGAGCTGTTAGGGAGGGTTTAAACTAATTTGGTAGGGGGATGGGAACTGGAATGACAGAGCGGTGGAAGGGGAAAACAGAAATAAATCTAAGACAGTGAGCAGTAAAGATATCAGGGAAGACAGGCAGGTGATGGGGCAAATTTGTAGCCATTGGGATGAGTTGCAGTGCAATAAAGTTGCAGTGAAATCAAAGCGAAAAGTATCAAATACTGGTCTTAACGTGTTGTACTTAAATGCACGCAGCATAAGGAATAAGATGGATGATCTTGTCGTACAGATTGGCAGGTATGATATTGTGGCCATCACTGAGACCTGGCTAAAGGATGCATGTCTCTGGGAGCTGAACATCCAAGGATACACAGTGTATCGGAAGGATAGGAAGATAGGCAGAGGGGGAGGCGTGGCTTTATTGGTAAGAAATGATAGTAAATCATTAGAAAGAGGTGATATAGGATTGGAAGGTGCAGAATCTTTATGGGTTGAGCTAAGAAATAGCAGGGGTAAAAGGACCCTGATGGCAGTTATTTATAGGCCTCCAAACAGCTACAGGGATGTGGACTACAAATTACAACTGGAAATAGAAAAGGCTTGTCAGAAGAGCAGTGTTATGATAATTGTGGGGGATTTTAACATGCGAGTGGATTGGGAAAATCAGGTTGGCACTGGATCTCAAGAGAGAGAATTTGTAGAATGTCTGCGAGATCGCTTTTTAGAATAGCTTGTTGAGCCCACTAGGGGATCGGCTGTACTGTATTGGGTATTGAGTAATGAACCGGAGGTGATTAGAGAGATTGAGGTGAAGGAACCCTTAGGAGGCAGTGATCATAACATGACTGAGTTCACTGCGAAATTTGAAAAAGAGAAGCCAAAATCTGATGTGCCGGTATTTCAGTGGAGTAAAGGAAATTACAGTGGCATGAGAGAGGAACTGGCCAACATTGACTGGAAAGGGACACTGGCGGGAAAGACAGCAGAGCAGCAGTGGCTGGAGTTTATGCGAGAAATGAGGAAGGTGCAAGACAGGTATATTCCAAAAAAGAAGACATTTTCGAGTGGAAAAAGGATGCAACCGTGGTTGACAAGAGAAGTCAAAGCCAAAGTTAAAGCAAAGGAGAGGGCATACAAGGAAGCAAAAATTAGTGGGAAGACAGAGGATTGGGAAGTTTTTAAAACCTTACAAAAGGAAACCAAGAGGTCATTAAGAGGGAAAAGTTTAACTATGAAAGGAAGCTAGCAAATAATATCAAAGAGGATACTAAAAGCTTTTTCAAGTATATAAAGAGTAAAAGACAGGTGAGAGTAGATATAGGACCGATAGAAAATGATGCTGGAGAAATTGTAATGGGAGATAAGAAGATGGCAGAGGAACTGAACGAGTATTTTGCATCAGTCTTCACTGAGGAAGACATCAGCAGTGTACCGGACACTCAAGGGTGGCAGGAAGAGAAGTGTGCGCAGTCACAATTAGGACAGAGAAAGTATTCAGGAAACTGAATAGTCTAAAGGTAGATAAATCTCCTGGACCAGATGGAATGCACCTGCGTGTTCTGAAGGAAGTAGCTGTGGAGATTGCGGAGGCATTAGCGATGATCTTTCAAAAGTCGATAGATTCTGGCATGGTTCTGGAGGACTGGAAGATTGCAAATATCACTCCGCTATTTAAGAAGGGGGCAGGGAAGCTAAAAGGAAATTATAGACCTGTTAGCTTGACATCGGTGGTTGGGAAGTTGTTGGAGTCGATTGTCAAGGATGAGGTTACAGAGTACCTGGAGGCATATTACAAGATAGGCAGAACTCAGCATGGTTTCCTTAAAGGAAAATCCTGCCTGACAAACCTATTACAATTTTTTGAGGAAATTACCAGTAAGCTAGACAAGGGAGATGCAGTGGATGTTGTTTATTTGGATTTTCAGAAGGCCTTTGACAAGGTGCCACACATGAGGCTACTTAACAAGATAAGAGCCCATGGAATTACGGGGAAGTTACATACGTGGATAGAGTGTTGGCTGATTGGCAGGAAACAGAGAGTGTGAATAAAGGGATCCTATTCTGGTTGGCTGTCGGTTACCAGTGGTGTTCTACAGGGGTCCGTGTTGGGGCTGCTTCTTTTTACATTGTACATCAACGATTTGGATTATGGAATAGATGGCTTTATGGCTAAGTTTGCTGACGATACGAAGATAGGTGGAGGGGCCGGTAGTGCTGAGGAAACGGAGAGTCTGCAGAGAGACTTGGATAGATTGGAAGAATGGGCAGAGAAGTGGCAAATGAAGTACAATGTTGGGAAGTGTATGGTTATGCACTTTGGCAAAAAAAAAATAAATAGGCAGACTATTATTTAAATGGGAAAAGAATTCAAAGTTTGGAGATGCAACGGGACTTGGGAGTCCTCGTGCAGGATACCCTTAAGGTTAACCTCCAAGCTGAGTCGGTGGTGAAGAAGGCGAATGCAATGTTGGCATTCATTTCTAGAGGAATAGAGTATAGGAGCAGGGATGTGATGTTGAGGCTCTATAAGGTGCTGGTGAGACCTCACTTGGAGTACTGTGGGCAGTTTTGGTCTCCTTATTTAAGAAAGGATGTGCTGACGTTGGAGAGGGTACAGAGAAGATTCACTGGAATGATTCCGGGAACGAGAGGGTTAACATATGAGGAACCCTTGTCTGCTCTTGGACTGTATTCCTTGGAGTTTAGAAGAATGAGGGGAGACCTCATAGAAACATTTCGAATGTTGAAAGGCATGGACAGAGTGGACGTGGCAAAGTTGTTTCCCATGATGGGGGAGTCTAGTACGAGAGGGCATGACTTAAGGATTGAAGGGCGCCCATTCAGAACAGAGATGCGAAGAAATTTTTTTTTAGTCAGAGGGTGGTGAATCTATGGAATTTGTTGCCAAGGGCAGCAGTGAAGGCCAAGTCATTGGGTGTATTTAAGGCAGAGATTGATAGGTATCTGAGTAACCAGGGCATCAATGGTTATGGTGAGAAGGCGGAGGAGTGGGACTAAATGGGAGAATGGATCAGCTCATGATAAAATGGCGGAACAGAGTCGGTGGGCCAAATGGCTGACTTCTGCTCCTTTGTCTTATGGTCTTATCTATGATGCCTTGCATAAAATACAAAATATAAACTATCAAAGGTCAAAGTAAAATTATTATCAAAGTACATGTGTCACAATATATGACCCTCAGATTCATTTTCTTGTGGGTATACATAGTAAATCCAAGAAACACAATAGAATCAATGAAAGATTGCACCCAACAGGATAAACAAACAACCAGTGTGCACAAGACCACAAACTGTGCTAATACAAAAGAAAAAAATAAAAGAAATCAATATTGACAACATGAGATGACGAGTCCTTGAGGTTGTGGGAAAAATTCAGTGATGAGGCAAGTAAAGTTATCCCTTCTGGTTCAAGGACCTGATGGTTGATGGGTAAAAGGTGTTTCTGAACATGGTGGTGTGGATTCTGAGGCTCCTGTACCACCTTCCTGATGATGGCAGATTTGAGAAGAGAGCATGGCCTGGATGGTGGGGGGCCTTGATGATGGATGCTGCTTTCCTGCAACAGCGCTCCGTGTAGATGTGCTCAGTGGTGGGAGGGCTTTACCGTGATAGATTGGGCCATGTCCACTTTTTCTTGTGTAGCATTTTCTGTTCAAAGGTATTAATGTTTCTATACCAGGCCATTATGTAAGCAGTTAATTACAGTACACATTTATAGAGGTTTAGAAAAGTTTTAAATATGACAAATCTTCATGAACTTCTTAGGAAGTAGAGGTGTTGCTGTGCTTCCTTCATAATTGCACTTGCATACTGGATTCAAGATAGATCCTCTGAAATGATAACACTGAGGAATTTAAAGTTGCTGATCCTCTCCATCTTTGATCCCTTCATGGACCACTGGTTTCCTCCTTCCGAAGTCACTAATCAACTCTTGAGTCTTGCTGACATTGAGTGAGAGGCTGTTGTTGAGGCACCATTTAGCCAGGTTTTCTGTTTCTCTCTATATGCTGATTTGTTGCTACCTTTGATTTTGCAAACACTAGTGGTGTCATCAGCAAACTTAAATATGGCATTGCAGCTGTGCTTAGCCTCACAGTAATAAGTATAAAATGAGTAGAGCAGGGAGCTAAGCACTCAATGTTGTGGTGCACCTGTATTGATGGAGATTGTGGCGATGTTGTTGCCAATCTGAACTGACTGGGGTCTGCAGGTGAGGAAGTTGGGGATCCAATTGCAAAAGGAGGCATTGAGGCCAAGGTCTTGAAGTTTATTGACTAGTGACAAACTTAAAAGAGCACTATCGTAACCAAAAACTGGATTGGCGCAAACCTTGCCCATCCTTGGGAAAATGATGCCTGTGACCATATTAGATAAAATAAGAGAAAGTAGGTCTCCATGCTTTATCCAGCTTTATCAGGAACGGGGCCAGTTTTAACTTTATTACTTTAAATTATAATGTTTGAGTTTAATAATAAGGCCAGTAAGATGCTTATCAATCCAATATGACCCAAAGTATTTATTACTAGCTTGTGTTCCATATAGTCTGAAGCTTTTTCAGGGCTTAGAAAGATAATAGACTACAATTGATAAGAATAGGTAGTGACATTTCTTTCATGATTATCCTCAACTTTTGTGCTCCGCAAGGCTGGATCTTCAGCCCCTTACTTTCTATGCACACATCTGTGTATCCTGATTTGGCTGTAACTCCACTTCCAAGTTTGCAGATGACAGCACTATACTGGGCTGGATTTATAGAAGAGGCAATGCATGAAAAAGATTGTGATGCCATATTTAGGTTTGCTGACGACACCACTGTGTTGACATTGAGACAGCAACCTCTTCATCAGTGTGAGTGAAACAAAAGAGATGGGCATTGACTTTAGGAAGCAAGGTGGAGTACATGTATGGGTGATGTTGAGAACTTCAAGTCTGTAGGTATAGCTATCACCAATGAGTTATGCTCATTCAGTCACTTGGGTGCTATGGCTAAGAAAGCATACCAGTTCCCCTTTTGCTTCAGAAGATTAAGGGAATTTGGTGTGATCCCAATAACTTCCACTGACTTTTACAGATCCACCATAGAAAGCATCCTACCTGGATGTATCTCAGATTCATATGACAACTGTCCTGTCCAAGACAGCAAGAAATTGCTGAGTTATGAACCCAGTTTATCACAAAAGCTGGCCTCCCCCTCCATTGACTCTGTCTACATTTCCCACTGCCTTTGGAAAGTAGCCAACATAATCAAGGACCCTGCCCACCCTAGTCATTCAGAAGGTACTTGAGAACATGTACCACCAGGTTTAAAGATTTTTTTTATAAGATTGTTGAGCAAACATTTTAAACCATAAAGATGAACTTGTGATCTCTTAACCTATGGAATCATGGCCCTTATGATTCATTTGTTTCCCTACACTATGCTTTCTCTATAGCTGTTACACTACGTTCTTTGTGCATGTTTTTCCATTTTATACTACCTCCTGTTACTTGTGCATGGAACAATCTCTTCCTGGCATTCAAACAAAGGCATTTTACTGTAGTTCAGATTTTTGAGGAGGAAAGTTCTGGGAGATATTTCTTATCCTTGACTTTTGAAATCGAGTTTTGTAAAATGGCTGTGTTTGATTCCATATGGGGATAACCACTACATTCTTTTTGAAGACTGTTCATAGTCATAGCTTCACTTAATATTTTGGTTAAGATCTTTGTTTACAAAAACCTTGAGCAAAATGGAGCTAATAATTATAATGTTTCTAATTATCTAAATTGTGCAGTTTAAGAGGCATCAAATGTAGGAATAAGAGCAGTTTGTCTATTTTATCCGATATGCCATGTTTAATCCAAAAAGAATAATAAAATCCTTAAAATCTTGTCCAAACACAAGCAGCTGTGTCCCTTTTTTAAAAAAATGTCAAAGGCTTGCCCGACTTCAATTGCTCTTACTGTCACTAACGAAGTTTCACTGCTAGCACTGGATAGACTTGAGCTGGTCTTAATGATATTCAAACTGAGAGTTATAAAATTTATCTGGAATATTAGTCATTTTGGGCCTCCAATTAACTACCTTGTTAACATTCTTGTTTTCCTTAAGAAACTTGTGCATTTTTATATATACACTTGCGACTTGCAGATCTCTTTCTTACACTCTGATTAAAATAAATTCCTTTGTCTTAGACTGCTTGGTCTAAATTTCTGTTCCAAATGGACACTATCCCTCTATATTATTCAATTGGCCAATAGATTAGTGATCTGTGACTAAAGCTACACACCACAATTTTTTTCTCTCCCTTTGAATAGTAGCTTTATTAAGATCTGTGCACAGGATATCTTATTAATCAGTTCCATTCATTGACGAGCAGCATCTCCATTAGAATCTTTGCATTAACCTACAAGATCTGCATTGATTGCATTGGCATCGGTCATTGTAGCCTGACTGTATCCTCATCATTGTATTTACTGCTATCATCCTCAACAATTGTTCAACAAGACAACACTGAATGTCTTCTAAAGACGATGGCTGTGCAGCGTTTGTTGGAAATCCACTTAATCATCTTGTTTAAAAAAAACTCACCAGATATTAAAATGTATATGCTTATCTTATGGTTCTACTTTTCCTTTAAGTAATTTAATCTTAACCAATATCCAGATAGATAACATTGTGGTAATGTCTTGCTGTTGACTACAGTAGCATCATCACAACCACTCATGAGAGCTGTAATGCTCTTTTGATTACGTAGAAATAAGAACGTATGTCTTTCTGGTTTACAAAGCCTATGTGAAGATCAAAGTATATTCCCCATCTCGACACTATTCGGAATTTTCAACTCACAGTGTACTCTAAATAACATATACACCAGAAAGAAAAGTTGGTAACCTTTAAAAGTGATTAAAACTTAAAATAAAGTCTATAAACATTAAAATCATCCTAGGTATTCTCATCCAAAATGGTTTAAAAAAAGACTTTTAAAAATAAGTATTCCTGTGTAGTGGTGTACTTGCCTCTAAATTCTAACAGAATCAGGTTTATTATCACCGTCATATGTTGTAAAGTTGGTTTAACACACATCTATGTCCTTGGCAATCTCAAGTAGCCTTGGGAGCTTACAAAGAATCTTTCCACTAAAATTATGCCTTTTTGTTGAGTGTGAGAGGACTGCCCACAGGAGGAGCAGTTGTTGCATGTGGCTCCAATGGAGACTTGGGTTATTTCTTTTCTGGATTGTGTTTTATTTAAACATTAGTGTGTTTCTTGACTTGGCGATCTACTGTAAAAAATGATTTCTAGTAAGTCAACTTGGCCAATCCTGTGAGGAACTATGGGAAGATGAAATCCCATATCAACTGCTGCCTGGAAAGTGACGTGGATCCACTCCAATTTGTCTACTGTCATAACAGGTCAACAGCAGATGCCACTTCATAGGCTCTTCGCTCAATCTGGAAACATCTGGACAGCGAAGATGCATACATCAGGATGCTCTTTGACTACAGCTTGGCACTCAGTACTATCATCCCCTCAAAACTAAGCCAGGAGCTTCAAGTCCGAGGCTTCAATAGCTCCTTAAGCAACTGGATTCTTGATTTCCTTACTTGCAGACCCAAGTCAGTTTGTATTAGCAAGAACATCTCCAAAATCTCCCTCATCACAGGTGCACCACAAGGCTGTGTGCTTATTCCCTTCTCAACTTGCTTTGTACTAGTTAGTGAGACTAAGCACAGCTCCAATGCCATATTTTAAGTTTGCTGATGACTCCACTGTCATTGGACAAATCAAAGGTGGTGATGAATCAGCAGAGGGAGACTGAAAATCTGTCTGAGTGGTGCCACAACAGCCTCTCACTCAATCTCAGCAAGACCAAGGAGATGATTATTGACTTCAAGAGGAGGAAGCTGGAGGTCCATGAGCTAGTCGGGATCTCGTCAGGTATGAGGGTCAGCAACTTAATTCCTCAATAATATCATTTCAGAGGATCTATCCTAGGTCCACCACATAATTGCCATTATGAAGGAAGCATGGCAGCACATCTACTTTCTTAGAAGTTTGTGAAGATTCAGCATGTCATCTAAAACTTTGACAAACCTTCAATAGATGTGTGGTGGAGAGTATATTGACTAATTACATCATGGCCTGGTATGAAAACACCAATGCCTTTGTACGGAAACGCTTACAAAATGTAGTGGATACTGTCCAGTCCATCATGGGTAATGCCCTCGGCGCCATTGAGCACATCTACACAGAGCACTGTTGCAGGAAAGCAGCATCCATCATCAAGGACTTCCACCATCCAGGCCATGCTCTCTTCTCACTGCTGCCATCAGGAAGAAGGTTCAAGAGCCTCAAGACTGCACCACCAGGTTCAGGAACATTTATTACCCCTCAGCCATCAGGCTCTTGAACCAGAGGGGACATCTTAACTCAAATTCACTCTCCCATTACTAAACTGTTCCCACTAAACAGAACTCACTTTTAAGGACTCTTCCTCATATTCTTGATATTTATTATTATTGCTTATTTATTATTATTATTTCTTGCTTTTCTTTCTTCTGGTATTTACAGTTTTTTTGCAAGTTGTTCATCTTCTATTGTATTTCTTTTATTTGCAATGATTGCTCACAAGGAAAATGAATCCCATGGTTGTATATGGTGGCATATATGTAGTTTGATAATAAATTTACTTTGAACTACATGGTTATGAATGATAATCAGTATTCCATTTAGTGCATAAGGCCACTGTATACATTCTAAGTTTGCTGATTATATTCCTTCTTGTAGATCCTCTACCTTTACTCCTTGCTCTAATCTTATGCTTTTAATTTTAGATATCCTTGCTACAGGGTAAACATTTCCTAACATCTATCCTATAAATGACCCTCATTGTTTTATAAATGTCTACAGATTCTCCCCTTCAGCCTCCTCTGCTCCAAACCAAACAAACCCAGCCTAGTCATTCTCCTCAACTGAAATGTTCCCTGAATTCCAGGCAATATACTCAAAATTCAAAATAAACCATGTAGACTGCTATGCATAATTCTTAGGCACTTGTAAAAAAAAATTCTGTAAAGTGAAGATGCTTTTAAAAAATAATGAAATGAGAAGTTTCTAAATATGCTCAATCCCATATATTACCATATACTACCTTGAAATTCATCTTCTTGTGGGCATTTACAGGAAAAGGAAATACAGCAGAATTTATGATGAGCTACAGGTGTCCCCCGCTTTTTGAACGTTCGCTTTACGAAACCTCACTGTTACGAAAGACCTACATTAGTTAACCTGTTTTCGCTGACAGAAGGTGTTTTCACTGTTACGAAAAAAGGCAGCACGCGAAAAAATATCAGTGCGCGATAAAAGGCAGCGTGCCGCTTTCCCCAAGCAGCCGCTCTCCCCTGGATTCGGAACAGCATTCTCGTTGGCATTGCTTAAACACGTGCCTGTTAGCAGCCGTTTGCAAGATGAGTTCTAAGGTATCGGAAAAGCCTGAAAGAGCTCGTAAGGGTGTTACATTTAGCCTAAAACTAGACATAGTTAAGTGTTTTGATCGTGGTGAGCGAAGTAAGGACAAAGTGAGTTTGGTTTGTGGAAGTTGACGAAGATGATGTTGAAGAGGTTTTGGCATCCCATGACCAAGAACTGATAGATGAAGAGCTGATGCAATTGGAAGAGGAAAGGATAACGATCGAAACGGAATGAGTAATGATAAAGTACGACTTTAATTTTGAAAGGGTACGTAGGTTTAGGCCATATTTGCAGGATGGTTTGAGTGCTTACAAAGAACTGTATGATAGAAAAATACGCGAGGCTTAGCAGTCAAGCAAGCCTTCCACATCAGCCACAGCAGATGATGAACCTTGACCTTCGACATCGAGGCGGGCAGTCATAGGAGAAGATGAGCTGCCTGCCCTAATGGAAACAGACGACAATGAGATGACACCCCAGTGTCCCACTACTCCAACCCCCAGGCCGCCGACCAATACTGATTCGCGGAGAATGCAGCTGTTGCCGGGAGGCACACAGCACATCTTTAAGAATAAAGCCGAAATAAACATGCTAATTAATTAGGTGCCGCCTGGCACGTAAATGTTGGCCCAGATCGGAGGCGATTGCCGATTGCGTTGCCTCTGATCTGTGCCGACATTTACGTGCCGGGCAGCACCTAATTATTTAGCTTGTTTATTTCAGCTTTTTTCTTAAAGATGTGCTGGATGCGTCCTGGCTACCACTGTACCCCTGTATGCTTCGCAGATCGGTATTGGGTCACTGCCTGGAGGGTGGGGGCCACTGCACCACCCCAACCTCCGACGACTCAGCCTGACACACCATCATCAGTGTGCTCGGTGCTGTCCCAATTCCGGTAAGTGATACTACACTGTACATACATTATTTCTACTTTATATCGACTGTGTATTTTTACGTGTTATTTGGTATGATTTGGCGGCTTCATAGCCTAAAGGTTACTGGAGAGAGTGTTTTGCCAACAGCGCTTGCGTGAGATTTTCGCTGACGGCGCTTGCATGAGATTTTCGCTACCGAGAACAGTGCAGGCAATCGTTGTAGAGAAGTATTTCTAATTTATATAGGCTGTGTATTTATCATATCATTCCTGCTTTTACTATATGTTACTGTTATTTTAGGTTTTATGTGTTCTTTGGCATGATTTGGTAGGTTATTTTTGGGTCTGCGAACACTCACAAATTTTTCCCATATAAATAAATGGTAATTACTTCTTCACTTTATGACATTCCGACTTACGAACCGTTTCACAGGAACACGCTACCTTCAGATGGTTGGGGAAACCTGTATTCATAAACAAAGAAAGACTGACAAACAACCAGTGTGCAAAAGGAAGGCAAACTGCAAATTAAAAATAATACTGAGAAGACGAGTTCTTGAAAATGAGTCTGTAGGTTGTAGAATCAGTTCAGCAGCTGATGGTTGTAGAATAGTAACTGTTCCTGAACCTGGTGATATGAAATCTAAGGTTTCTGTATCTCTTGATGGTACTAGTGAGAAGGCATGGCCATGATATTGGTGGTCTTTGATGAAGGATACTGCTTTCTTGTGGCAGCGCTCCACCTAAATGTACTCAATAGTTGAGATGGCTTTGCCATGATGGACTGAGCTGTACATCTCCAGAGCGATGGGCTCTGCAGTGGCCTGAGCTATCCGCAATAGTCCTGTTGTGACACTAACCAATGCTTTATAAGCTTGTACCATAACCTCCCACTAACAATTAATGACTGGGTTGATGAAGGAAAATATTCCGTATGCGACTTTATCACCTTCAAGAATCCTTGGACCTCTACATTAAGGACCCTTCATTCCTCAATACTCCCTAGAGCTCCCCCATATGTATGTCGTAGTACATACTAGTAGTCCTATTGTTGTAGGCAATGGCTCCCAAAGTAGACGATATCTCACCCCTCAGGATTAATTAAGAAATTAATTATTTAATGAAACCCCTTTTTACCGGGTGTCTCTAGAGATGCAGTGGTGAGAAGATGTTGTGGACTCAATGGTGAGAAGGCTAACCCTTCTCAGACTCTGTACGTTTAGGGTTGATATGACTTTGATCCCATGAAACCTGGGAGGTTGGGATGTCCGGCCTACCTGAACCCAGATCTGTGTGAAAACCAAGTAACTACTGCCCCCAATGGGAAATTTTTTCAACCAATGTATTACGGTCCATTAAACTGGTGGATTACCACCCAGATCTGAGAGTGAGATGCATGAAAGTCAGGACCAGCATTAGACTTGGGTGGAGGCTGTGGTTTCCAGTGACATGCTAGAAGGTAATGCCTTGTTGCTTGCAACACAGTTGGTGAACAATGAGGACAGCAGCCCACCATTGGCCAAGTTGCGGGCACTTCTGTTGAGTACTGCGTCACCTAATGTGGAATTAGAGCCAGTCCTGGAAGAGTAGTGGTTTGATATACATCTCAAATCCCTTCCAAATGTCGAGGGTGTGGACTTTCCTACTTCTGCTCACTACCTTAGGCAGGAGACTGCTTTTGATTAACTCCCTCCCTGACAACCTCTGAACTTACCCATCAATCGAGAGATTATCTAAGCCAGATCCTCCATCTATTATGGTTTTCTTTCAAAGCGCTTCAGTCCATTTTAAAACCTGGAGGGCAAGAATTATTGAGTTTAAGAGCTGAGAGGTAATTTTGCAGCTACATACAGTGGCGTGCAAAAGTTTGGGCACCCCTGGTCAAAATTTCTGTTACTGTGAATAGCTAAGCGAGTAAAAGATGACCTGATTTCCAAAAGGCATAAAATTAAAGAGGACACATTTCTTTAATATTTTAAGCAAGATTACTTCTTTATTTCCATCTTTTACAGTTTCAAAATAACAAAAAAAGGAAAAGGGCCCGAAGCAAAAGTTTGGGCACCCTGCATGGTCAGTACTTAGTAACACCCATTGGCAAGTATCGCAGCTTGTAAACACTTTCTGTAGCCAGCTAAGAGTCTTTCAATTCTTGTTTGGGAGATTTTCACCCATTCTTCCTTGCAAAAGGCTTCTAGTTCTGTGAGATTCTTGGGCCGTCTTGCATGCACTGCTCTTTTGAGGTCTATCCGCAGATTTTCGATGATGTTTAGGTCAGGGGAGTGTGAGAGCCATGTCAAAACTTTCAGCTTGCGCCTCTTGAGGTAGTCCATTGTGGATTTTGAGGTGTGTTTAGGATCATTATTCTGTTGTAGAAGCCATCCTCTTTTCATCTTTAGTTTTTTTTACAGATGGTGTGATGTTTGCTTCCAGAATTTGCTGGTACTTAATTGAATTCATTCTTCCCTCTACCAGTGGAATGTTCCCCGTGCTACTGGCTGCAACACAAACCCAAAGCATGATCGATCTACCTCCGTGCTTAACAGTTGGAGAGGTGTTCTTTTCATGAAATTCTGCACCTTTTTTTCTCCAAACATACCTTTTGCTCATTGTGGCCAACAAGTTCTATTTTAACTTTATCAGTCCACAGTACTTGCTTCCAAAATGAATCAGGGCTTGTTTAGATGTTCCTTTGCAAACTTCTGATGCTGAATTTTGTGGTGAGGATATAGGAGAGGTTTTCGTCTGATGACTCGTCCATGAAGGTCATACTTGTGCAGGTGTCGCTGCACAGTAGAACAGTGCAACACCACTCCAGAGTCTGCTAAATCTTCCTGAAGGTCTTTTGCAGTCAAATGGGGGTTTTGATTTGCCTTTCTAGCAATCCTATGAACAGTTCTCTCGGAAAGTTTTCTTGGTCTTCCAGACCTCAACTTGACCTCCACCGTTCCTGTTAACTGCCATTTCTTAATTACATTACGAACTGAGGAAACGGCTACCTGAAAACACTTTGCTATCTTCTTATAGCCTTCTCCTGCTTTGTGGGCATCATTTATTTTAATTTTCAGTGTGCTAGGCAGCTGCTTAGAGGAGCCCGTGGCTGCTGATTGTTGGGACAAGGTTTGGGGAGTCAGGGTATTTATAAAGCTTTGAAATTTTCATCACTTGGCCTTTCCTAACGATGACTGTGAACAAGCCATAGCCCTGACAAGCTAATTAAGGTTTGAGACCTTGGTAAAAGTTATCTGAGAGCTCAAATCTCTTGGGGTGCCCAAACATTTGCATGGTGCTCCTTTCCTTTTTTCACTCTAAAATTGTACAAAACAAAAATAATTTGCTAATCTTGCTTAAGATGTTGAAAAGAATGTTTCATCTTTAACCTTATGACTTTTGGAGATCAGTTCATCTTCTGCTCACTTAACTATTCACAGTAACAGAAATTTTGACCGAGGGTGCCCAAACTTTTGCATGCCGCTGTAGGACCCTGGTCACCCCACTTGGAGTACTGTGCTCAGTTCTGGTCACCTCACTACAGGAAGGATGTGGAAACCATAGAAAGGGTGCCGAGGAGATTTACAGGGATGTTGCCTGAATTGGGGAGCATGCCTTATGAGAATATGTTGAGTGAACTCGGCCTTTTCTCCTTGGAGTGACGGAGGATGAGAGGTGACCTGATAGAGGTGTACAAGATGATGAGAGGCATTGATCATGTGGATAGTCAGAGGCTTTTTCCCAGGGCTGAGATGGCTAGCACAAGAGGACACAGTTTTAAGGTGCTTGGAAGTAGGTACAGAGGAGATGTCAGGGGTAAGTTTTTTATGCAGTGGTGATAGCGTGGAATGGGCTGCTGGTGACGGTGGTGGAGGCGGATACATAGAAACATAGAAACATAGAAAATAGGTGCAGGAGTAGGCCATTCAGCCCTTCGAGCCTGCACCGCCATTTATTATGATCATGGCTGATCATCCAACTCAGAACCCCGCCCCAGCCTTCCCTCCATACCCCTTGACCCCTGTAGCCACAAGGGCCATATCTAACTCCCTCTTAAACATAGCCAATGAACTGGCCTCAACAGTTTGCTGTGGCAGAGAATTCCACAGATTCACCACTCTCTGTGTGAAGAAGTTTTTCCTAATCTCGGTCCTAAAAGGCTTCCCCTCTATCCTCAAACTGTGACCCCTCGTTCTGGACTTCCCCAACATCGGGAACAATCTTCCTGCATCTAGCCTGTCCAATCCCTTTAGGATCTTATACGTTTCAATCAGATCCCCCCTCAATCTTCTAAATTCCAACGAGTACAAGCCCAGTTCATCCAGTCTTTCTTCATATGAAAGTCCTGCCATCCCAGGAATCAATCTGGTGAACCTTCTTTGTACTCCCTCTATGGCAAAGATGTCTTTCCTCAGATTAGGAGACCAAAACTGCACACAATACTCCAGGTGTGGTCTCACCAAGGCCTTGTACAACTGCAGTAGTACCTCCCTGCTCCTGTACTCGAATCCTCTCGCTATAAATGCCAGCATACCATTCGCCTTTTTCACCGCCTGCTGTACCTGCATGCCCACTTTCAATGACTGGTGTATAATGACACCCAGGTCTCGTTGCACCTCCCCTTTTCCTAATCGGCCACCATTCAGATAATAATCTGTTTTCCTATTTTTGCCACCAAAGTGGATAACTTCACATTTATCCACATTAAATTGCATCTGCCATGAGTTTGCCCACTCACCCAACCTATCCAAGTCACCCTGCATCCTCTTAGCATCCTCCTCACTGCTAACACTGCCGCCCAGCTTCGTGTCATCCGCAAACTTGGAGATGCTGCATTTAATTCCCTCATCCAAGTCATTAATATATATTGTAAACAACTGGGGTCCCAGCACTGAGCCTTGCGGTACCCCACTAGTCACCGCCTGCCATTCTGAAAAGGTCCCGTTTATTCCCACTCTTTGCTTCCTGTCTGCTAACCAATTCTCCACCCACACCAATACCTTACCCCCAATACCGTGTGCTTTAAGTTTGCACACTAATCTCCTGTGTGGAACCTTGTCAAAAGCCTTTTGAAAATCCAAATATACCACATCCACTGGTTCTCCCCTATCCACTCTATTAGTTACATCCTCAAAAAATTCTATGAGATTCGTCAGACATGATTTTCCTTTCACAAATCCATGCTGACTTTGTCCGATCATTTCTCCGCTTTCCAAATGTGCTGTTATCACATCCTTGATAACTGACTCCAGCAGTTTCCCCACCACCGACGTTAGGCTAACCGGTCTATAATTCCCCGGTTTCTCTCTCCCTCCTTTTTTAAAAATTGGAGTTACATTAGCCACCCTCCAATCCTCAGGAACTAGTCCAGAATCTAACGAGTTTTGAAAAATTATCACTAATGCATCCACTATTTCTTGGGCTACTTCCTTAAGCACTCTAGGATGCAGACCATCTGGCCCTGGGGATTTATCTGCCTTCAATCCCTTCAATTTACCTAACACCACTTCCCTACTAACATGTATTTCACTCAGTTCCACCATCTCACTGGACCCTCTGTCCCTTACTATTTCTGGAAGATTATTTATGTCCTCCTTAGTGAAGACAGAATCAAAGTAATTATTCAATTGGTCTGCCATGTCCTTGCTCCCCATAATCAATTCACCTGTTTCTGTCTGCAGGGGACCTACATTTGTCTTTACCAGTCTTTTCTTTTTTACATATCTATAAAAGCTTTTACAGTCCGTTTTTATGTTCTCTGCCAGTTTTCTCTCATAATCTTTTTTCCCCTTCCTAATTAAGCCCTTTGTCCTCCTCTGCTGAACTCTGAATTAACTATGTCACTCTCCATATTAATGAAGAATTCCACCATATTATGGTCACTCTTACCCAAGGGGCCTCTCACGACAAGATCGCTAATTAACCCTTCCTCATTGCTCAAAACCCAGTCCAGAATAGCCTGCTCTCTAGTTGGTTCCTCGACATGTTGGTTCAAAAAACCATCCCGCATACATTCCAAGAAATGGGTCTTTTAAGAGACTCCTAGATAGGTACATGGGAGCTTAGAAAAATAGAGGGCTATGGGTAACCTAGCTAATTTCTTAGGTAAGGACATGTTTGGCACAGCTTTGTGGGCTGAAGGGCCTGTATTATGCTGTAGGCTTTCTATATTTCTATGTTTCTAATCCGAAACACACTGCAGCAACAGCTGCCATCGGACCTAAAGCTTTCTGACTCTTCAAGCTTAATGAAGATCCCTTTTTTGAAGATAGTTTTACTGTAAATAAGTGCTTATTAATTTATCACTATACTAAATAATTTCATTATAAAACATGGGAAAAGTAATAGTTCTTTGACTAAGGGATGCATAGATATTTCTTAGTGTTGTTTTGTTGTTGTCATGCTTACTGAGATACAATAAAAAGCTTTTATTTGCCATCCAGATAGATCATTCCATAAGTACATCTTAGCAGTAAAATGAAAACAAAATGCAGCGAAAGTGCAGTGCACTACAGGACGATAAGCAAAGTGCAAGGGCCATGACGAGGTAGACTGAAGATCAGAATTCCTCTTTTAGCTGCTACAATGTAGTACTGATAGCCCTCTTAAAGTGCCTTGTGCATTATTTATCCTTATTAAATTCCAAGTGGCGAGCTCCATTTATGTTATCAATTGATGAATAATAAACTTAAGGCTATCCTCCACGCTATTAGCACCACCAATCTGTCATTTGCAACCTTGCAATTATACCTTCTACATTTATAAAGTAATTGTTAATAGACGCAATGCCCACTGAATGTCAAGCTCTAGTCCTGAAGTATACCATTGGTCATTGGTGTCCAATCACAAAACAGCCCTCTACCATCTGTCTCCTACTACCAAACCAATTTTGGAACCAAACTGCTAACTTTTCTTGGATTCCACAGGCATTAACTGTTTGGCTGTCCAGATGCTATTAATTGTATTGCTCTCATCAGTATGTTTTTTTTAATTATGCAGAATATTAACATTTGTTTTACTGGATATCTTGCAAGTAAAACCTCATTGGTGATTGTTGACCTACCCACCTTTCTAAGTTTAGAATAATCCTGTCCTCAGAATTATTTTCAATTACTACAGCTGATGTTAGGCTGACAGGCTTATAATTGAAAATTAACACAGAAACTGCAGTTACTGGAAATCTGAAATATAAACAGACAATGCTGGAAGTATTTATAAGGCTATGCAATATCTGTGAAAAGGAAAGCAGTTTAAGTCTGAGGTCTGAGAAAGAGAGAAGACGAATTAGTTTTCAGTAGCATAGAAAGTGGAGGAGGGCCGGGTAGAACAAGGAGAATACCTCTGGTAAGGTTAGATCAAATGTATAAATATAGCAATTAATTAGCAGTTGCTACTTCAAAGCATATGGGTCATAATCTGCGGATAATATTGTACAAACAGAAAGAAAAAGTGGGCCAATGCAGAAGTGGCTTCTTCTGATACAGGTAGAAAGGAAGTGAAATACTAAAATTTAGACGTCATTGTTTATTCTTAATGCGATATTGTTCTTCAGGCATATTCAGATTCAGATTTGTTTACCACATGTACATCAAACTTACGGCCTGTAATGTCTGTTGGAGTTTATGGCAGAAATGAAGGTCCTCCTCCACTGTCCACCAATTTTGTTCTTGGTCTTGGAGGCATTTCGGGTTTTTTTCATTGTGCCAGTATCTTCCTCTCGGTTTTCACTACTGTCAGTCATGCAAGTTATTGATGGAGACTTGGGAATACCGTTGCACACAGGTATAGAAAGATTCTTAATTGCTATTTCCGTAACAGTTTTGTTTGACCTGTCAGGGTTGTTCGTCTGGCCTCTACCCTTTGACCTGTTTGGCATGGGTGATCATACCATAAGGCCCGATTCCAGCTAGCATAGCTCTTTGGGTCACTGAGGCATGCAAACCTTCAAACCATGACGAGGTTGTGGTCCATGGAGGATGTACATCAAAACATACTATAAAATGTATTGTGTGTGTTAACAACCAACACATCCAACTACTGGCCTCAAACTCTGGACTCACCGATGTCTATACTAGACATCGAACTCTGGTCTCGCTGACTTGCAGAGTTTCCCAACCTGGGGTCCATGGACCCCTCAGCTAATGGTAAGGCTCCATGGCATATAAAAAAGTTGGGAACCCCTGATCCTTAGGGGGACACCTCCCCGCTTCCTCATTGGTCTGTCAGTGTCATCTGACCACCTCCACTTTGCTGGCCTTCAGACATGGAGTAGAAGGTTAGACTTTGACCTGCCCCTATTGTCATCCCATTGTAGTCTCCATTGTTTAGGCATAATACCCTGGTTTTAGATCGAACTATTGCACCCTCCATTTATATGAGAAACTCAATCATACTGTGATCACTCTGTCCAAGAGGATTCCTGACTACACGATTGCTAATTTTACCTGTCTCATTGCACAGGACCAGATCCAAGATAGCATGTACCCTGGTAGGTTCAGTAACATGCTGTTCAAGAAAGCTATCACGTATGCATTCTATGAAGTCCTCCTCGAGACTGCCTCAACCAACTTGATTCACCCAATCTATTTGCAAGTTAAAATCCCCCACGATAACTGCTGTTCCATTCTTACTTGCCTCAGATATTTCTCGGTTTATTGCCTGTGCCACTGTAATGTTATTATTTGGTGGCCTATAGACAACTCCCACCAGTGATTTTTTTTTTCCCTTTACTATGTCTAATCTCTACCCAGGTGAATTCAACATTCTGCTCCTTAGATATTATATCGTCGCTCACTTCTCACCCTGATTGCATCCTTAATTAAGAGTACTACCCCACCTCCTTTACATTCCTGCCTATTCTTCAGTATTACCTGAGATATTTAATTCCCAGTTCTCTCTACTTGGCAACCACGTTTCTGTAATGGCCACTAAATCATACCCCTTTATACTGATTTGTGCCACAAGTTCACCGACCTTGTTACGAATACTACAGGTATTTGCATAAAGTGCCCTTACATTCATTGTGCCTTTAAAATCTGGTAAGCTTTATCTGTTATGCATTTGAGTTTTCTGCACTCCTCCCTTACTTTTCTCTTTTCTAATTTTTACTTTTACTTTATCTTTACCCAAATTTTTCTGTTTTACTTTATCCGTACTTCTCTAATCTGTTGACCCCCCCCCCACGCTGAATAGTTTAAAGCCCTATCCACACCCCTAGTTATGCAATTCTGGCACCATCCAGGTACCATCACGGTTCAGGTGTAGCCCATCCCAGTGGAACAGCTCCCTCCTTCCCCAATACTCGTGCCAGTTTCTCATGAGTTCAAACCCACTTCTCCCACACCAATCCTTGAGCCACGCATTTAACTCTCTAATCTTCTTAAACCTGAATCCTCTGTCACCTTTCTGACACAGGCAGCAGCAAGATCTGCACTGAGTCCAGCTCAACACAGACAAAATGCTGGAGGAACTCAGCAGGGCAGGCAGCATCTAGTAAAAGATTACAGTCGACGTTGCGGGCTGAAACTCTTAGGCAGGTCCCGTCAGTTTCTCCAAGCCACTTGCTGATCGGATAGACCTGCAGTAATTTTAAGTTCTTAATGTCTAGCAGGGTCTTCTGATCATAAAAAATACATTTAAAAAGAACAGTAACACCTTTGGTTGACCCCATAGAAGCCGCTGTGATTGAACACACCATCTTACTGGAAGTGAATAAAACAAAAATGTGGAAATACTCTTTAGGTCAGGCAACTTTTGAGAGCATATAAATGTTTACTATTTTGGGTTTTTTTTCATCAGTTTGGGGAGAGTTGTATTATAAGATTGAAGATGCAGAGAAAGGGGAAGTGCATTACAAGCCCGAATGTCAAAAGAAGTAGCCAAATACATTTTCTAAAGTTTGTGGACTTGATGGCCTAGAAATCTCTCCGCACAGCTCCAAAAAAGTGTTCTGCAATTGAAATTTGGATTAACTAGGAGTTGGGCAACATTCTTTCTTACAGGAATTTTGATTCCTGAGTTAAAAATTACATTTGTGTCAGCATTATTTTTGCCAGGTATCCTCAACACCAAAACTTAGTCTGAAAAACACCAGTTGATTTTACTTACTGAAGAACCAACTTTTACTAACCTCTCTTGAAACATGCTATAAAGGCTGAAACCTGAGCTGCCTTCTTTTTCCTTATCAAGAACTGTGGCCAAAGCCAAACTCTTGTGTTTTTGCACTTTGCCTGTGGAGATCATGATTGTGGTCAGACTTGCCCTCCAGGCCTTGGGATCATTCAAGCTTATGCTGCTAAACTCTGCTGCTTCTCAGTTTGATGCTTACTGTTGCTTTAAGGGTTGACTCAAGTTCTATACAGTAGAAGCTTCATCTGCTGCAACATACGCAAAATGCTGGAGGAACTCAGCAGGTAAGGCAGTATCAATGGAAATAAATAAACAGTCAATGTTTCAGTTGAGATTCTTCATCAGAACTGGAAAGGAAGCAGGAAGAAGCCAGAATAAGGAGGTGGGGGGAGAGGAAAGAGCACAAGACAGAAGATGATCGGTGAAGCCAGAATAAGGGGGCGTGGGGAGAGGAAGGAGCACAAGATAAAAGATTATAGGTGAAGACAGGTGTGGGGAGGGTGATGAAGTAAGAAGCAGGAGGGCTTCTTGATGTAAATGGTAAAGTGCTGGAAAAAAACATTCTAATAGGAGAGTGGACAATGGGAGAAAGGGGAGGTGACAGGTAGATGAGGAGAAGAGGTAAGAGGGAAGCCTCATTAGGGAATGGAACAAGGGGGAGAGGGAAGAATTACCAAAAGTTGGAGATATCAATGCTCATGCCATCAGGTTTGAAGGCTTCCCAGATGGAATGCAAGATGTTGCTCCTCCGACCTAAGAGTGGCCTCTTCCCAGTAGTGAAGGAGGGTATGGACTGGCATGTCAGAATGGGAATGGGGATTAGAATTAAAATAGTTAGCCACTGGGGAATCCTGCTTTTTGTGGATGGAGAGAAGGTGCTCAACTTGTTCTACTTTTCTCTTAGCATGTGATTGAACAGGGATTTGAAAGTCCATTCCCATACTGCATTCATGCCTATATCCTTTCAGAGTCTCCCTGTCAATTACCTGTCAGGAGCACCTGACTCTAGACCCAGAATGATTTTGTGGATCCTGTTGTGACTGTGATCGCAATCACTGGAGAGACACTGAAGTTGCCAAGTCTTTATTCATTACAACAAGCAGGCATTATTCTGGAGACCCTCCAGGTAGAGTCACAAACTTGTATGTACATCACATTTTTATAACCTTAAGATCAAAGGTAACAGTAGGTGATTCAATATTATTTCATTAATTGCAATGACATTGTTTACTTCAATATTTTGGATTGACAGTGCTTGCTCTGAATTATATATCTACAGTGTGAGGAACCTCTGAATGTTCAAACACCCCTGCTGGGACTAACTAATTGACACATATTCTAAAATACTTATGAAGAAAGAGAGCCAGATGCCCAAGATTAGTGTTTCTGAGTACACAAATATCCCAACTATTGACAGATCAGTTATTTGATGTGTTAAGTGGTTAATATCACTCTGGTTTGCAAGGTTCCTTGAACTTGTTTACAGTGGTGCAAATTACTTAAACCCACAGTTGCCTGGATTAATGTAGGCCAGTTAACACAGCCTCATTGTCTTGACGCTTGGCTGATGTATATGCAAACATCTCCTTGTCTCCAGTTTGCAAGCCATATCTCTTAGTCTGTGGGCCTCCTCTTTGCCCCTGAACAGAAAGCTGTCCCAGTAAAGCAGAACAAGAGGAAATACTTTACGTGAAGTTGTGAGGCTCAAAAAGAATCACTGATAATGCTATAGTGAGACCAAACTTTGCCAATATTCAAGATTGAATTGGACAGATAGATAAAGTAAAGATTAAGGAATCTGGGAGCAAGATAATGAATAGGGCAAATGAATAGGGTTCTGGATGTCAGATGTGGGATTTGCAGGAGACTCACAGTCTCTCCGATGGCCAAATCTGTGCCAGGTGCATCGAGATGCAGCTCCTTAGAGACTCTATTAGGGAACTGGAGCTGCAGCTTGATCCCCCTCGGCTTGTGAAGCAGTGATAGACAGGAGCTACAGGGAAGTGGTCACCCCAAGGCTGCAGGAGACAGATACATGGGTGACTGTCAAGGGAGTGAAGGGAGAACGTTTGATAGTGGAAAGCACCCCTGTGGCCATCTCCCACAACAATAAGTACTCCATTTTAAGTACTGTTGGGGAAATCTATCTGGGGGAAGCAACAGCAGTCATGCCTCTGGGACTGAGTCTGGCCTTGTGGCTCAGAAAGCTAGGGAACTGAAGAGGATGGCAGCAGTAATAGGGGATTCTATAGTCGGGGGGCAGATAGGCGATTTTGTGGACTTGAAAAGGAAACACGGATGGTAGTTTGCCTCCTTGGTGCCAAGGTCCAAGATGTTTCTTGGCATGTCCACAGTATCCTGAAAAGGAGTGTGAGTAGCCAGAAGTCGTGGTACCTATTGGTACCAATGACATAGGAAGAAAAAAGGAGAAGGTACTGAAAAATGAATACAGGGAATTAGGAAGGAAACTTAGAAGCAGGACCTCAAGGGTAGTAATCTCGGGATTGCTGCCTATGCCACATGGCAGTGAGGATAAGAATAGAATGAGGTGGCGAATAAATTTGTGGCTGAAGAATTGGAGCAGGTGGCAGGCATTCAGATTTCTGGATAATTGGGACCTCTTCTGGGGCAGGTGGGATCTGTACAAAAGGGACCATTTGCACTTGAATTTGAGGGGGACCAATATTCTTGTAGGCAGGTTTATTAGAGCTGTTGGGAATGGTTTAAAATAATATGGCAGGGGGATGGGAACCAGTATGACAGAGCTGAGGATGAGCTAGCAGGTTTACAAGTAGATGGTGGGTGTAATGTGAATATAAGGGAGGACAAGCCAAGGATTGGGTACAAATGCAAACAGAAGAGAGAGTTAAATTGTACCACAGAGGCAAAATTCAAAAGGGCGAAGAATGCAGGACTGAAGAAATGCAAGTAAAACTACGGAATATTTTGAACCTGAGAGCCTTCAAAATACAGTGGATTCCAGTTAATTGGGACACATCGGAAACAGTCCATTTTAGCCCAATTAAGCGATTGCCCCAATTAGCCGGTTTCATTGAAACTGTTAAAACGGTATAACTGAGTTTAACTAACAAATTATGTATTTAAATGAAATACAGAACAAATTAGAACACTACCAAAACTACTACTGCAGTACAGAACTGTATATTAGTTCCTAATAGTTATCGATGGAGGAATTTACACAGTGTAAGCTGCCGTACACTGCTGTAAATGAATAAAATCAGTGCAGACACCCAGTGCAGATAATGAACTGTTTTCAAACAATGCTTTTGACAATTGCATCCTCCATAGCTTCATTTTCATTATAACATTCAAGATGATTGTCCAGTCCTGGTGAAGGGTCTCGACCTGAAATCTTTTTCTTTTTCCAATATTTTTATTAAACTTCATATATACAAATACAGAATTCATAAGGATACTTATTATAAATCAAAATAAGGTAGCACAAAATGCACTATATATAAATCACACTGATGCAGTCACGGTATCCCATATTCATAATCAGTCAAATAAAATAAATTGAATTATGAAATATGGTTAATTATATTATTAAAAAATCTACACCCACTACCAAGACAAAGCTGGTTGGTTAAAAAACAAAAGAAAAAGAAGAGTACTTAACGATATAGTGGTTTATAATAATAGCCCAGATCTATATTTTAATAACAATTCAAACATTTTCAAAATTGTTCAGAAAGGGTCCCCATAGCGTTTGAAAATCTTGATTAGAATCAGAAATTGAACAATGCATCTTCTCTAAATTTAAACATGGCATAACATCGCATAACCACTAAGCATGTGTGGGGGAGGGGACAACCTCCTTCCATTTGAGCAAGATCGGCCTCCTAGCCATAAGAGAAATAAAAGCCGGTACAGTACCCGTAAGTGAGAAGGCTCCAAAATTATAGCTCTTTCCTCAACAATACCAGATAAGGCAGTCAAAGGATTGGGCTTAAAATTAACTTTAAAAAGTACAGAAAAAGTTTGGAATACATCTTTCCAATATTTTTCAAGGCTTGAACAGGACCAAAATATATGAATTAATGAAGCCTCTCTATTATTACATCTGTCACAATAAGGAGATATATCTGCAAAACAACGAGAGAGCTTGTCTTGAGACATATGAGCCCTATGTACCACTTTAAATTGTAGGAGGGAATGACGAACACATAATGATGAAGAATTAACCATTTTGAAAATAGCCCTCCAGGCCTCATCAGATAATGAAGTCTGTAAATCCTTTTCCCAATCTTTTTAAATTTTGTCTAAAGGAGCCATTCTCAGACCCAGCAGTAGACCATAAATATAAGATATAGAGCCATTATCAAAAGGTTTCAAATTAAAAATTACATCTATTATGTTCTCATCCGGGCTGGTAGGAAATATATGTAGTTTAGATCTTAAAAAATCTCTAATCTGTAGATATCGAAAAAAGTAGATATTTGATAGGTTATATTTCACTGAGAGCTGCTCAAAAGAGGAAAGGACCCCTCCAACAAACAGATCCTGAAATCGTTTAATGCCTAATCTATCCCATTCTCTAAAAAACAGATCGGTCATAGATGGTTTAAAAAAAATTAGAAAAAACAGGACTAGAAAGGGAAAATCTCAATAAACTGAAATATTTTCTAAACTGTAGCCAGATCCTCAAAGTGTGTTTAACCACCAAACTGTCAGTTAATTTATTTAAAGATAGAGGAAGAGAGGATCCAAGAAGAGAAATAATAGAAAATTCCAAAAAGACCCATATTGGATAACCCTCACGATTAATATTATATAACCAGAACATAAGATTTCATATGTTAATCACCCAATAATATAACCTAAAATTGGGTAGAGCAAGGCCTCCATTGCTTTTAATTTTTTGAAGGTGGACTTTATTTAATCAGGGTTTTCTGTTCTTCCATATATAGGAAGAAAGAATCAAGTCTAAAGAATCAAAAAAAGACAGGAAAAAAACAAGTACAGCTTGAAAAAGGTATATAAATTTAGGTAAAATATTCATTTTAATAGAATTAATTCGACCAATCAATGGATAAAGAGCGAGGCAACCAATTAGAAAGTGTCTTTTTCACATAATTCATTAAGGTTAGAAATTTTTCTTTGAATAGATATTTATAATTCTTAGTGATTGTTACACCCAAATATGTAAATTGTTTTCTTACAATTTTAAAAGGAAGGTTAATATCGGTTGGTATCAAATTATTTAAAGGCAACAATTCACTCTTATGTAAATTCAATTTATATCCTGACAGTCAGTAATTAGTCAGTAAAAGAAACATAGAGGGTAAAGAAGTTGTAACATTAGATATAAAAAACAACAGATCATCGCATAAAGCGAGACTTTATGAATAGACCTTTCCTTAAGATACCGGTGATATCTTTAGACTCTCGAAAGGCAATTGCTAAAGATTCTAGTACCAAATCAGAAAGCAAAGGACTCAACCGACATCCTTGTCTGATTCCACGTTGGAGTTTAATTGATTTAGAATTCTGAAAGTTAGTAAGGACCCAAGCGGAGGAAGATAAGTAAAGTAATTTAATCCAATGAATAAAATTGGGCCCAAAATTAAATTTTTCTAAGGTTTTAAATAGGTAATTCCATTCAACTCAGTCAAAAGCCTTCTCCGCATCCAGAGAAATCACACATTCCGATATTTCCTTGGATGGAGAATGCATAATATTTAACAATCACCGTATATTAAAATTGGAATATCAATTTTTAATAAATCCTGTCTGATCATCAGATATTATAGAAGGTATAATATTTTGGAGTCTATGGGCCAAAATTTTAGGTAGGATCTTAGCATCAACATTGAGTAAAGAGACTGGTCTATATGAAGAGCATTGAGTGGGATTCTTATTCTTTTTAAGAATAAGCGAAATGGAAGCTTCATAAAAAGACTGTGGCAACCTACCCATCTTGAAGGAATCAGTAAGGGTAGAACATAAATAAGGTATAAGCAATGAGGAAAAAACCTTATAAAATTCTCCAGAGAATCTGTCAGGTCCTGGAGATTTCCCAGAATGCAGTGAACGTATAGCCTCAATGATTTTCTCCTGAGAAATAGGTTGATCCAACTGCTTTCGATTAGCAACTGAAAGTCCAGGAATATTTAATTGGTCTAAAAAATTGTTCATTGCAGTATTATCTTTAGCAAAATCAAAACTATGCAGTTTAGAATAAAATTCTCTAAAAGTGTCATTTATTTCAAAATGGTCAGTTCTCATATCACCATTGGTTTTGCGAATTTCTTTAATTTGCCGTTTAGCTATAAAGGTCTTCAATTGATTAGCCAATAGTTTACCAGTTTTTTCTCCATGTATATAGAATTGGCTTCTATTTTTTAAAAGTTGGCTTTCAATTGGATACGTTATAAGAAGATCATATTTAGTTTTAATTTCAATATGTCTTTTGTATAGTTCAGGGTTTGGTGCCAAAGCATATTTCTGGTCTAATTGTTTTAATTGATTAACTAAATCAGTTCTCTCTTTATTAACTTTTTTCTTAATATATACAGTATAGGAGATAATTTGTCCTCTAACATATGCCTTAAAAGCATCCCAAATGATAAGACTAGAAGTCTCTTCCAATGCATTTTCTTCAAAAAAAAGAGTAATTTGATTCTCCAGAAATTTTAGGAAGTCCTTATCAGATAACAAAGTTAAATTAAAACACATATCTGTTCCTATGAGTGAATCCAGGAAGATTTAAAGATAGAAATACGGGAGAATGGTCGGATACGGCTATTTCTTTATATTCAATGGATTGAACTAGTGGAATCATTTGACTATCAATAAAAAAATAATCAATCCTGGTATAGGAATAATGGACTTGAGAGAAGAATGAATATTCCCTTTCTGCTGGGTTAAAAAATTGCCAGACATCAACAATATCACATTTCGTTAGAAAGGATTGAATAAATAAAGCTGATTTATTGGGTGTGGCTGATTTAAGAGAAGAACGATCTAATACTGGGTCTAGACAACAATTAAAATCTCCTCCCATCACTAGAGAATAAAGACTCAAATCTGGCAGGAATGAAAAGAAACACTCAAAAAATCCTAGGTCATCCACATTGGATACATTAGCAAATACAATTAATTTATTATCTAGTTTCCCTGACACTATGACAAATCGCCCATTAGGATCAGAGACAACTTTATGTTGAACAAAAATTGTATGGTCTTTAAAAATCGTGACTTCTTGAGATTTTGCTCTGGAATGAAAAATGAAATTGCAGACCCCTCCACGGATTAAAAAGGTGTGTGTTGTCACAACTACGTACACGCATTTCTTGTAGAAAAATAATGGGGGCCCTTAACTTTTTTAATATAAGCAAAAATCTTATTCCGTTTCACAGTATGATTTAACCCTTTCACATTAAAACTAAATAAATTAATATTTCGATCCATTTTAAATACTAATTAACCGAAGACTTAAAAGATCTGACCATAAATTATTAGAACCAGAGAATGAACCATAAAGTAAGGTACTCAAACAGAAAATTTGGATGGTAGCCCAACCCAGCTTCCAAAGAAAAAAGAAAAAAGAGACCTGACTCCCCTCCCCCTCCCAAAGCCAAAAAGCTGGCCAAAGGACAGTCAGCATGCTAAACCCTAAAGACAACCCTCCCAAAGAAACCCTGCTGGCAAAACTCCTATCATTCAAGGTTATTATGTCCCAACAAGACAAAACAGACAAAAAAAGACTTAGATCAGAAATCCAAAACATAAAGAGGATTCATTTTAACAATTTCAAATATATATGGAAAAACCTCAAAAAAAAGTTAAAAAATCAAAGAAAATTTCAAAAAACAAGATATATAAACAGTCAAAACATAAATTTATGAAAACCTTATTCTATCCAACATAAAAAAGATAATTGCTCTTGTAAGAGATATAACACAATTAATCTTCTGCTTTCAAAAACTTCTGTGGGTGTTCAACCGATCCCAGCCATTTCTCCACACCTTTTTTCTGAATGATTCTAAGACGTGCGGGGAAGTGAAGGGAGGGCTTAAAACCTTGGTTATAAAGCAGCGACATGACCTCTTTATACTTAGCATGTTCAGCCATAACCTCCGGTGTATAGTCTACCACGAATCTGATCATCTTCCCATTGTAATCGATCATTCCTATTCGACGGGTATGATGGATTAGAAGCTCCTTAGTATGAAATTCATGAAAACATAAAATAACTGACCTAGGTCGCTCATCCGACTTTGGTTTGGGGGCCTGGTGGGCGCGGTCCAACTTGGGCACAGACGGCAATAAATCAGGGAGCTTGCAAAGAACTCCGTGGGGTGGGCACCTTCAATTGATTCTTCAAGACCCAGAATACGTAGATTGTTCCTTCTTTTTCTGCTTTCCAGGTTAGTAATCTTTTTTGTTAATTTTTCATTAGATAATGATAATTTTTTGCAGAGCTTACTCATGTCTTCTAAGTGCAGTTCCAGTATCAACAAAGTTTCTTTATTTTCCTTTCAACCAACACACATGAAAGTTGCTGGTGAACGCAGCAGGCCAGGCAGCATCCCTAGGAAGAGATGCAGTTGATGTTTTGGGCCGAGACCCTTCGTCCTGACAGCATTCCCCTCCCTATCAGATCTGCCCCCTCCTTCCTAGAAATGCTGCCTGGCCTGCTGCGTTCACCAGCAACTTTGATGTGTGTGCCCCCTCCATTGACTCTTTTAAGTCCAGGCTCAAAACTTACCTTTATTGACTATTGACCTTTATTGAATCTTCTTGATGTGGCTGATTTTTGGCTTGTGCCTCGGCTTATAAGTTGTTTATTTTGTGCCTATAAGCTGTGTGCCTTGTTGTTTGTATCTGTGTTTCTTGTATTTGGTTGAGTACAGGGCTATGGTAGGAAACTTTGTCACATGGTGTGAGCAGAATTATCTGCAGCTTAATGTGAAAAAGACTAAGGAGCTGGTGGTAGACCTGAGGAGAGCTAAGGTACCGGTGACCCTTGTTTCCATCCAGGGGGCCAGTGTGGACATGGTGGAGGATTACAAATACTTCGGGATACGAATTGACAATAAACTGGACTGGTCTAAGAACACTGAGGCTGTCTACAAGAAGGGTCAGAGCCGTCTCTATTTCCTGAGGAGACTGAGGTCCTTTAACACCTGCCAGACGATGCTGAGGATGTTCTACGAGTCTGTGGTGGCCAGTGCTATCATGTTTGCTGTTGTGTGCTGGGGCAGCAGGCTGAGGGTAGCAGACACCAACAGAATCAACAAACTCATTCGTAAGGCTAGTGATGTTGTGGGGATGGAACTGGACTATCTCACAGTGGTGTCTGAAAAGAGGATGCTGTCTAAGTTGCATGCCATCTTGGTCAATGTCTCCCATCCACTACATATTGTACTGGTTGGGCACAGGAGTGCATTCAGCCAGAGACTCATTCCTCCGAGGTGCAGCACAGAGCGTCATAGGAAGTCATTCCTGCCTGTGGCCATCAAACTTTACTCCTCCCTTGGAGGGTCAGACACTCTGAGCCAATAGGCTGGTCCTGGACTTATTTCATAATTTATTGGCATAATTTACATATTACTATTTAACTATTTATGGTTCTATTACTATTTATTATTTATTGATCACCCGGGATCAATAAAGTATGACTATTTGTGATTTTGGCTACCTGTTATGATTTGTACAGCACTTTGGTCAACATGGGTTGTTTTTAATGTGCTTTATAAATAAATGTGGCTTGACTTGACAAGTGCTTGCGAATAACACTCTTTGGAAACTGTTAGGCAACAGTCTATTGTTCTAGTTAAGTGTTGCATATGATCCTGAGGTGAAACATTATCATGACAATTTCTGGAGGTTGTCACTTTTAACTTTAACCAGTTATGTATTGTCAGTTTATCTTCTGATCTGACACAATTTCTGAGATAGGACAGTAAAGGGGATATCACTGAATGCAACATTTTTTTGGAGCAATGGAGGGGAACCTGGAACATAATATCCTGAGGTTGCCCATTGTTGGGCACTCCTAGGACTACATGGTCTTCGTGGCAAGGTGCGAGATCTGTATCCTTAGGCCCTTCCTTTAGCCTATCTGCAATCTGAGTTTGGCGAGGAAGACCAGGAGATGTAATGTACAAATCTTTGATCATGGCCTAAAACAATCATCATGTTTTGAACTGGAAGCTTAAAATTTAATTCTTACGAATTTTATAATATTTTGAAAGAAACATGCTAAACAGTTCATTGATGCTTTAATGCAGAAGTTGTCATTATGTTTCTTGTTAATTGTACACCTTTGGATATACAATATCTGAGTCTGTTGTCTCCGTCGTTCAGAGTTGACCATGTGTCCTACCTGTCTAGATGTGCATGCCTGGGCGGTGTGATATGGAGAGCAAGCTGTTGCCCATGTAGCAAGCTGCCTCTCTCCACGCAACTGATGAACTGAAAGAAACGGCAGAGACCGATACATTTTGGTACCAGCAGTATCGCAGGAGCTGCCAGTCAACATTGAACTCAATGTAGGACTGCCTCAGGGGCTCCAGCTCCAGATTTTCCCCATGGGGTTTACTCCCGAAGCCTTCCCCATGAGTGGGTATAGCTGCAAGGCAGCGGAGGTTTGAGATAGGAATTTTCCTTCTCCTAGATGAGTTGCCAACCACAGCTGACAAGCCCCATCTGCCTGAAGTGACTGGTTTTAAGGTGACGGTAAGCAGCCTTTGCCCGTTCTCTTGTTAGTAGAAATGGTTCCGCCGGGCTTAGTAGCTAAGCCACACATGAAGGCCAGGAGCTGGACTTGGTTGACAGAGGCTATTTGAGGTGCACGCCATTGGGAGCATTTAATAGGTAGTGGAAGCTTAGGATTGTGTTAGCTGGGGGTGGTAACGGGGACAATGTACAATATATTACCGATCATAATAGCTTGCTCTGTGAAAACCCTTACAGCTCTTTTGCCTGTTCTATTCATTGTCCAAGTTTAAAGTTTCTATCAAGTCCATCAATCTCCTGGATTTTAAATATGTTATGTAGTGGATTCACTGTTTCAATAATATCATAAATATTTAAATTGTGCATATACCAAGCATAGCACAGATATATCAGTGCTGTCCCAATTCTGCTCATCAGACCTGGAATATCTAGCAGTTAAGTGCCGGCCTTTTTACCTACCATGGGAGTTCTCCGGGGTCATTTGGTAGCAGTATACATTCCACCTCAGGCCAGTGCACGACGTGACGCATCCTTAAGCCTTCACCATTGTTTTGGGAGATTTTAACCAGGGCAGTCTGAAAAAAATCACTAAGCAATTACCATGAACAGATCACTTGGCAATACCAGAGGAAGCAACACACTGGACCATTGCTACAGCACCATCAAGAATGCCTACCATGCTATTCCACGCCCTCACTTTGAGAAGTCTGATCACCTGGGTGTACTTCTACTCCCTGAGTACAGGCAGAGACTGAAGACTGCAGCACCAGCAGTGAGGACCAAGAAGGTATGGACAAGGGAAACACAGGAGCGCCTACAGGACTGCTTTGAATCGGTGGACTGGACTGTATTCAGATATTTATCTTCTAACCTGGATGAGTATGCTGCAGTTGTTACCAACTTCATTAAAATCTGTGTGGAAGAGTGCGTGCCTACAAAGACTTACTGCACATTTCCAAACCAAAAGCCATGGATGAACCAGGAGGTACGTCGTATGCTGAAGGCTAGATCTGTGGCATTCAAGTGTGGCGATTCAGGCCTGTACCAGAAAATCAGGTATGATTTGCAGAGGGCTATTTCAAGGGTGAAGAGACAATTTCAAACGAGGTTGGAGGTGACATTGGATGAATGACAACTCTGGCAGGGCTTGCAAGACATTACTTCCTACAAAGCGAAACCCAATAGCATGAATGGCAGCGATGCTTCACTACCAGATGAACTCAGCGCCTTCTATGTCCACTTTGAAAGGGAGAATATAACTACAGCTGTGAAGATCCCTGCTGCACTTTATGATCCTGTGTTCTCTGTCTCAGAGGCCTATGTTAGGCTGTCTTTAAAGAAGGTGAACCCCCACAAGGCAGAAGGTCCTGATGGAGTACCTGGTAAGGCTCTGAAAATCTGTGCCAACCAACTGGCAGGAGTATTCAAGGACATTTTCAACCTCTCACTGCTAAGGGTGGAAGTTCCCACTTGCTTCAAAAAAACAACAATTATACCAGTGCCTAGGAAGAATAACGTGAGCTGCCTTAATGACTATCGCCTGGTAGTACTCACATCTACAATGATGAAATGCTTTGAGAGTTTGGTCATGAGCAGACTGAACTCCTGCCTCAGCAAGGACCTGGACCTTTTGCAATTTGCCGATCTCTACAATAGGTCAATGGCAGATACCAATCTCAATGGCTCTCCATGTGGCTTTAGACCACCTGGACAACACAAACACCTATGTCAGGATGCTGTTCATCGATTATAGCTCGGCATTTAATACTATCATTCCCACAGTCCTGATTGAGGAGTTGCAGAACCTGGACCTCTGTACCTCCCTCTGCAATTGGATCCTTGACTTCCTAACCGGAAGACCACAATCTGTGTGGATTGGAGATGACATCTCCTCTTCGCTGACGATCAACACTGGTGCCCCTCAGGTGTGTGCATAGCCCACTGCTCTGCTCTCTATATACCCATGACTGTGTGGCTAGGCACAGCTCAAATACCATCTATAAACTTGCTGACAATACAGCCATTGTTGGTAGAATCTCAAGTGGTCACGAATGGGTGTACAGGAGTGAGATGTACTAACTAGTGGAGTAATGCTGCAGCAACAACCTGGCACTCAATGTCAGTAAGACGAAAGAGCTGATGGTGGACTTCTGGAAGGGTAAGATGAAGAAACACTTCCAATTCTCGTAGAGGGATCAGAAGTGGAGAGAGAGAGCAGTTTCAAGTTCCTGGGTGTCACGATCTCTGAGGATCTAACCTGTTCTCAACATATCGATGCAGTTATAAAGAAGACAAGACAGCGGCTATACTTTATTAGGAATTTGAAGAGATTTGGTATGTCAACAGGTACACTCAAAAACTTCTATAGGTGTACCATGAAGAGCATTCTCTTAGGCTGCATCACTGTCTGGTGTGGGCGGGGGGCTACTGCACAGGACCAAAAGAAGCTGCAGAGGGTTGCAAATTTAGTCAGCTCCATCTTGGGTACTAGCCTACAAAGTACTCAGGACATCTTCAAGGAGTGGTGTCTCAGAAAGGCAATGTCCATTATGAAGGACCTCCAGGACATGCCCTTTCTCACTGTTACCATCAGGTACCGAAGCCTGAAGGCACATACTCAGCGATTCACGAACATCTTTTTCCCCTCTGCTATCTGATTCCTAAATGGACGTTGAACCCTTGGACACCATCTCACTTTTTTTTAATATATAGTATTTATGTTTTTTGCAGGGCTTTTTAATCTATTCAATATATGTATACTGTATAAAGTATACTGAATAAGATTTACTTATTATTATTTTATTTTTTTCTATTTTATGTATTTGCAATGAACTGCTGCTAAGTTAACAAATTTTACGTCACATGCCAGTGATAATGAACCTGATTCTGATAGTATAATTTAACTTCAAATGCCTTCGCTCATTTTGTTCTCAACAGGGAGCATTAAATTCATTAATTTTTCTCTTTGTGTTTACTTGCTATTTATCGTCATCATCATTATATGCCTTTTTGTATGACGTAGGCTATCATGATCCCATGACCATGATTGTTCTTGGCAAGTTTTTCTACAAAAGTGGATTGCTATTGCTGCCTTCTGGGCATTGTCTTTACAAGATAGTTTACCCTAGCCATAATCAATAATCTTCAGAGATTGTATGTGTGGCATCAGTAGTCACATAACCAGGCCATATGATATGTACCAGCTTCTCATACGATCATCCACCACGTGCACCATGGTTTCACACAACCCTGTTTTTGGGGGTGGGGCTAACCTTGCCCAAGGTGACTGCTGTAGGCTAGTGGAGGGAAGGAGTGCTTTACATCTCCTTATGTAAAGACATATCTGCCCTGCCATCCAATTTGCTATTAATATCAGTTAAAAAGTATTTGCAAATTTATATAGTTGAGTAGTCTAATATAAACCTAAGTTATTGTATGTTTTCATTTCACTAACACTTCTGCTCTAGCAATGTTCAGTTAAGAATGCACTCAGAATTATGTTAATCATTTAACATTTTGAAAATTGTCTCTTTTATTCCATAGAATGAAGGAAATTAAACGTATGTCAGAAATAAGGGTTGGTATAGATCCACAGCACTTCGATGCAGGCTGATTTCTTTTTAACCACTTGTACTGCTCTCCTGAGTGAAGTAGAAAGTACACAATTCAGCAGTAAGGCAAACTCCATTGAACTGAACACAGGAGTTAAGATGTATCGTCCAAGTTCCGAGTGCTTACTTGGGCAGGACGCACAGATACAATTGAGTAAAAGTAAGATTGAGAACGAACCAGAAAAATACCTTAAGAACTTAATACAGCAAACTTAGGATGATTAAGTCACACATTCATAAGAAATTAGGAATGTATGATGCTATACTTACATGTAAGATATCCAAGATTGTCCACAACACGAGTAAGCGAAGTTTTAAAGTTTGAGAGAAGATTAATATCATGTAAGTGTTTGTTAAGTTATAAGGCTGGTCAAATACTATATGCCAATAATCGGGAATGAATGTTTATGCAATGTTAACACAAAATGTTGGTCAGATAGCATTCTTCTTCATGAACTAAGCCAAGACTTGCAGACAGTGATTTACAATGGTGCAAACAAAGGAAAGACAGCACAGGATTGTGTAAATGTGCTTTAGTCTAACTGAAAAGCTTTGCTAAACAAAATGGCTGCTCTCCTCACATGGTCCAACTGAATTTCAAATTTAAATTGATTTGCCTTTATTTCTTTCATCTTTCACATACACGAGTAAAAAGCGTTACATTATATCTCTGTCTAAATGTGCAATGTGCAATTATAGTAATTTATAATAAATAGAGCAGTCAATGTAACATAGAAATACACTCAAATCAGTGGGAGTTAATCAGTCTGATGGCCTGGTGGGAGAAGCCGACCCGGAGCCTGTTGGTCCTGGTTTTTATGCTGCGGTACCATTTCTTGGATGGTAGCAGCTGGAATAGATTGTGATTGGGGGTGACTCGGGTCCCCAGTGATCCTTCGGGCCCTTTTTACACACCTGTTTTTGTAACTCTCCTGAATCATGGAAAGTTCACAACTACAGATGCGCTGGGCTGTCTGCACCACTCTGCAGAGTCCTGCGATTAAGGGGGATACAGTTCCCATACCAGGCAGTGATACAGCCGGTCAGGATGCTCTCAGTTGTGCCCCTGTTGAAAGTCCTTCGGATTTGGGGGCCTATACCAAACTTGCTGAATCACCTGAGGTGAAAGAGGCACTGTTGTGTCTTTTTCACCACATAGCTGGTGTGTACAGACCACGTGAGATCCTTGATGATGTGGTTGCTGAGGAAACTTGGATGACAATGTGCAATTCTTCTCATTCAGAGCTTTCCCAGGTGCTTGCAAAATTTGTGCATTTTTTGAGAAAACTTCCGTAAAGCTATCATTCACAGTTGACACAGATAGTTGTTGCTCCTCCACAGCTACGGCTGAGTGATCATCAATAACGACAACATTTACATAATTATTTAAATCAAATTGGGCTAAAGCATCAGTCTGCTCCTTTAGCTTTTTCACACCAGGTTTTACATCCTTTTCCTTCTTTTTACTTGATGTGTCCTTCACTGTACTTTGTATGGTTGCTGGGTCATTGGGAACCACATGCTCCACACATGTACTGTGTTGACACTCCCTCCACTCCCTCTGTTCACTGCTATCTGATCACACAGTTGTTCGTCTTCATACCTTTCGTTTCTTGATGGCTGCCCAGGTGTATTTTCATTTCTAGGACTAGATCCACTTATCTTTGGAGATCTTCCTCCATACGGTGTATTTGCCCTGTGTTTTTGCCTAGCACTGGGCATTAGCTAGAGAAATTGTATTTAGCTAATTCTTTTCTCTGCCCATGTCCAGTGTCTGCCACATCTTTCTTGGGAAGCAAATTATTCTGTGATGTTCTGTTGATACTGATGTTTACGAGAGACCATGTTGAGCCTATGAACTGGAGTTTTTGTTTCCTTTAAGATTAACATGGTTTGTGTAGGAGCTGAACTGTGAAGGCCTCCCATTTTCCAGAATGTTTGTTTTAAAGCTGTGAACAGTAGGCCTGTGGATATTCCCTAAACACATATCATCAACAAGGACCCATTCTGGGTCTAGCCTGTGTGAAGGATGCATTGCCAGAACTGTTGATATGCTTCCTGAGCTTATATGCCGTGAGGATATCTCTCCCAAGCAAATGTAGTATTTGAGCTTTATCATTCAGAGGTGGGATCTCTTTGGCAAGGGACTTGACGTGGGTGTGATAGAGAGCAGCCTCAAGAGTCTGTATTTCTTTGGGATTGTCTGGAATGTCATTACACTCATTTAGTGTTGGAAGTGTAAGAGCAATGCCGTCACTCCATGCTTAAATCTAATAACCTTGTTGCTCCTCTGCCTGATATCTCCATTATACTAACAGGTCTTCAAGATGTAGGATGATGAATTGCCATAGATGCCAAACAGATCAAAGAACTCTGAACAGGCTAAGAATCTGTTGCTCTCGTTATCAAGCATAGCATGTTCTTGAAATCATTCTCTCATTGCCCTCTAGGATGCAATTCAACTAAGCATATCTTGGAACAGGATTTAGTGGCTAGACTGCTGTAATGAACCCCTGTGCATAAAGAGTTCAGAGAGAGCAAAGTTTCTTTCTCTTTGCTGTGCTCTGCAGTGTGATCTGAAATCTGTGATGTTCACAGAGGAAGACCAGGATGTAGGACTGTAACAAGACTATTAATATTGCATTCATCACACTTTAATGTGCCTTTGCAGTTATGTGGGAGAGGTGATGATAAAGAACAGCATCTGAAGCAAATTCCTTGCTTTTACCAGTAAGCCTTTCATTTCTCAATGTTTTTTAACCTAAAGCCACAGCACTTTTGTGACGGTGAGATTTATTATGAATGGGACAATGTTTTACTGGGTCACCTTTAAGTACGAATTTGTTCTGAGGTTGGGAGACATTGCTTTTATGTACTGACACTGGAGCCCTAATATTTGTGTGCTTCAGAGGAGGCTTCTTGCTCCAAGATGAGCTGTGGCCAGGAAGAGCAAAGCTAGGGTTATTTCTTATTTTAGCTTAATGGCAGCTGAATTCAGTGAAGAAAGTAAAAAGGGGATATATGACTTCATTTTCCTCTTTATACTTTGAAACTTGAAAAATCCATGTTTCTTGCAAAAAAAAAGTGGCAGTTTTTCAGCAATAGGACTAATACTGTGGTCAGTGTCTAAATAAGCTAAGCCAAGTGGATAACCATCTTCCTGTGCTGAAAACAATTCTATTAACAGATCACTAAGCTCTCTTAACTTTGGGTTATCCTTATATGAAGTCCTTGGAGAGCCGTCCAACTTTTTGTTACCTCCAGCGCACTGTAACATTGGTTGAGCCTGTCCCAGGTCATTCTTAAAGCTGCAGCTGGGTTTATACGAACTGCTCTAAAGCACCTAATGTAATCTGAGGATTCCTTACCAAGCCATTTTGACAGCAAGTCCAATTCCTCATTAGTAGTAAGATACAGGTCTTTGATTCTATTACTTAAAAATGATTTCCATGCTCTTATCACTTTCTGGATGGCCATCAATTTGTGATAGGTTGGTGCTCATGAGTTCTCTGCATGCCAGATATTTTGCCATATTCATCATGACTGAAGACTCTGGACAGCCTTCTAGTAAGCTACCTTTGTACTGAGGCATATTAAACCTTGGTTGTTGATGTGGATTGTTACTGTCAAATCTTGATGTTGTCTCGTCTATCTTAACCATAGTGGAACTCCTGATTTGGTGCTGGATAGGTAATTAAGATTTGCGTAATGTATGTAAGAGATTAATTTTTTTGAGCTTTATTCTAAGCATCTTACTAGGTGGTGACCATTGGCTATAGTGTGCTGATTGCTGTCTTTTTTGGTGGGTAATACCGTTCTGCCTGACCGGAAGTACACCGAGAGCGGCAAGCGGCGTGAAGGAGTGGGGTGCTTACTGATCTTGCTAACAACGGATGGTGCAATCCGGGGTATATTATGATCGAGGAACATGTTTGCAGACTGGATATTGAACTTTTTACTGTTGGACTTCGGCCACATTCCACCGTGACACAACACTTGAGGTCGTTCCTGCCTGTGGCCATCGAACGGGCAGCTCCTCCCGTGGAGGGTCAGACACCCTGAACCAATAGACTGGTCCTGGATTTATTTTCTATCTGGCATAGTTTTGCATTTTGTTGTTTGATTGTTGGGGTTTTTTGTATTGCTACATTTATGCTCTATTCTTGGTTGGTGCGGCTGTAACAAAAGCAAATTTCCCTCGGGATTAATAAAGTATATCTATCTATCTATCTGTTTTTCCAAAGGGTTATGTGAAGTGTGTATGGAGTACTGTGACTGTTGATCCTGTATTGTGTAGCAGGCAGACTCAGACTGCTGGCTAAGAAGTTTGCTTTTCTCCCTGACATAATCACTCAAATGCTCATGTGTGCAATGGATTGTTGCTGGGTGGCTTTTTCTGCTGTAAAGCTCTTCAATCTCTAGCTCAGCTGCTGCCTCCAATTCCTCTGCCTGGGCGATAGCAGCTGTAGCTCTGTGTTTATCAACACAATCTATTACTCAGATAGCGTTCTCCTTTGTGAACTAAGCCAAAACTTGCAATGGTGCAAACAAAGGATAGACAACAGGATTGTGTAAATGCACTTCAGTCTGACTGAAAAACCTTGTCGAAACAAAATGGCTGCTCTCTTCACATGGTCCAACTGAATTTCAAAGTTAAAGTCAGCAGTGCCAATGGGAGAAAAATCGGCAGGGCTGAATTTCAAAATAAAAGCCTGAACACACTGCTCCACTTTACAGATTTATCCCATATCTCTTCTTTACCTGGGTGCCAAAAATATATAAATTTTTGTTCTTGAAATATTCATTGACTTGAAATATGGAATAATTTGCTTTATAGTGACTTTTAAAACAAAATTTATTTTAGATATAGCTTGTAGGAGTTACACTATTGTAATGCATACTTTTCACTCAGTTAAGCATGTTAATTTTGGTAAATATTTTTTACCTAGCTGATGTGTAAATTGATGTTATTATTTCCTTTCATTTTGTTACTAAGGTGTGATGCCTTTTTTTTATTTTCACAAGCATATTGCTGTGGTATACAAAGGGTGTTTGTCATTCTTGTTAAAATAGTTGTAAACTTTGTACTTTTGCCAAGTAAAATATGTCATAATATACAAATGTATAAATCTATTATTTAAATCAGTAATTAAATAATTTAGTATCAGATTGTTAAAGCCTTGGTAGCATTTGCTGTTTAAAGCAGCTAACTTTTTTGAAATCATTCATTGTAGAATTCATTTTCCTTGCCAGTGTAAGATTGTTGATCAGTTTATTCTATTTGGTTTGCTGCCTGCTGTGTTATCAGTTTTTAAAAATAATTGTTCGTAGGACATCAAACCTAGCAAATTATTGCTGCATTCTGATTAACTAACTCAATTCCATTCTGATCAATTTAATGTTGGAGGTTCCAAAGTTATCATTGTTGATTATTGATCAACATTTGAACATTTCCACAATGCCACCACATTGTTTTTCATTTTAATACTTAAGTTACTTCCACATCATTCCCTTGCTTCCATGAACACAAGTTGCACAATAGCATCTGAATATTTTGCCAACCAATCCACGATGGTATATGCCCAGTAGATAAGTAAATAGAATAAATGCACATTACTTCATCCTCTTTCCCTTTTAACTAATGTCTATAAAATCTAATCTTGAATATTCACTTAGCTTTAGCCTCATTCATTACTCCTGAAGTGAATTTCATGAAAAGACAATTCTTTTGTTCACTATTACAATTGTTTTAATTTTAATCTATATGTACAGCCACTCCAAATTTTTTCCTGCTTCTCTGTGCACTGTATTCTATCATCTATTTTGTTTTCCTATGCCTAGTTTGCCCTTCTCAAAAATACTGTTTCTTTCTGCTGCTGGTGTTTATTTGCCATTTTCTTCTGAATTTAGCTAGTCTACTGATCTAGAATTATAGTCATATTGAACAGAAACAGCCTTCTTGCCCTCATGCCCACTGCAACCATCTGTCATTTATCACCATTATTCCCAACCTTCATGTTGCAATCCCACCAACTCCTACCACTCTGCCCCACCCCGCAACCCTATCTCACCTTTCTCTTTCATTTGCATAGACTTGAGGCAATTTATAGTAGCCATTTTGTTTACCAACTTCCATGTTTTCCACGTGTTGGAGGAAACTGATGGACCAGAGGAAATCTACACTGACATAGGGAGAAAATGCAAACTCCACACAGCGTGCACCCGAGATCAGGATCAAACCTGGTCCAAGGCAGCCGAGCTAACCAGTGGGCTTGCCCCACTGTGTTTCTATGCTGAAGTTTATAGCTTTCTTGCTAAAAGCCATGCTAGGAATTATGATATAATTTATAACAATCCTCCACATTTAATTTAACATCATTATTACTTGCTATTCAAAAAGCAAGGAATCAAGTTCTAAGCCTCGATGGACCTTGCTGCATGAAGCCTTTTAGTTTTATGTTTCCTCTGACCATTATATTTTTTTTGCCACTGAGCCAGGTTTGAGTTCAACTTTGTAGTTTCCCTTTCCACTTCTCTGGGTTCATTTACAGATTTACATTCCTAACAGTTTGCCACAAGGAATTTAACAAAGATTGGAAGCAGGAGCAAGTCATTCAATCCCTTGTGCCTGCTCCACTGTTTAGTGAGATCATGAGTGATCTTTTACATCAATGCCACTTTCCTGCATCATATCCCTTGATTCTCTATGTGAAATGAAATGCATTTTTATTTTGACCCTTTATCTCTTTAAAGATTTAGCTGTTAGATAGAACCTATCCTTAATAAATTGATCTCTGACTTCTCCATGATTAACCTGTGGCATCTCCCCCATTTCACGCACATCTGCTCTCACTCCATCCTCCCGCCACCCCACTAGGAATAGGGTTCCCCTGGTCCTCTCCTACCACCCCACCAACTTTCGGGTCCAACATATTATTTTCCGTTACTTCCGCCATCTCCAACGGGATCCCACCACTAAACACATCTTTCCCTTCCCCCTCCTCTCTGCCTTCCGCAGGGATTGCTCCCTATGCGACTCTCTTGTCCATTCGTCCCCTTCATCCCTCCCCACTGATCTCCCTCCTGGCACTCATCCTTGGAAGCGGAACAAGTGCTACACATGCCCTTACACTTCCTCCCTTACCACCATTCAGGGCCCCAGACAATCCTTTCAGGTGAGGCGACACTTCACCTGTGAGTCAGCTGGGGTGATATACTGCGTCCGGTGCTCCCGATGTGGCCTTCTATATATTGGAGAGACCCGACGCAGACTGGGAGATCGTTTTGCTGAACACCTACGCTCTGTCCGCCAGAGAAAGCAGGATCTCCCAGTGGCCACACATTTTAATTTCACATCTCATTCCCATTCTGATATGTCTATCCACAGCCTCCTCTACTGTAAAGATGAAGCCACACTCAGGTTGGAGGAACAACACCTTATATTCCGTCTGGGTAGCCTCCAACCTGATGGCATGAACATTGACTTCTCTAACTTCTGCTAATGCCCCATCTCCCCCTTGTACCCCATCCATTATTTATTTATATACACACATTCTTTCTCTCTCTCTCCTTTTTCTCCATCTGTCCCTCTGATTATACCCCTTGCCCATCCTCTGGGTTTTTCCCCCCCTCCCCCTTTTCCTTCTCCCTGGGCCTCCTATCCCATGATCCTCTCATATCCCTTTTGCCAATCACCTGTCCAGCTCTTGGCTCCATCCCTTCTCCTATCATTTTGGATCTCCCGCTCCCCCTTTCAAATCTCTTACCAGCTCTTCCTTCAGTTAGTCCTGACGAAGGGTCTCGGCCCGAAACGTCGACTGTACGTCTTCCTAGAGATGCTGCCTGGCCTGCTTCATTCATCGGCAACTTTGATGTGTGTTGCTTGAATCTCCAGCATCTGCAGAATTCCTCATGTTAACCTGTGGCTGTCTTTAAATTTACTCAACACTAATGATGGGCTAAGTAGGTCTGTAATTTTGTAGTATACTCATTCTCTACTGAAACAAGGATAACATATTAACAGTCTACCATTCTCCATGCGTATAGATACATTGGTTTAGAAGAAAATCCTAGCTAGAGCCTGGGCTACTTCTTTCTCTCCTCCTTTTAAAGTATTGGATATAGTTTATTTAGGTCTGCTGATGAATCCACATTTCAAGATGTCAGATCACTTAATATAACCTCTTATCATTTTGTGGTATGTTTGCATCATTCTCTTATCCATGAAGATTGATGTAGCATATTAACTTAGCACTATATCTGCACATTGCCAGCACACATAGCTCACAGTCTCAGTCTTGGTTTCTAACTATGGTGTCCTTTTAAAATAGTACCTATATATCTGTTGTTCAACCGGATCATAATGTCTTTATTTCTTGCAGAATAGGAGAATTGCATAATCACTAGGATTGAGTATTCACTGTCACACTGTTGGTAACAAGGACAATGTAAAATGCTGATAGATAGGGGTGGCACAATAGTTAATGGTTAGCGCATCGTTTTACAGTACCAGTGACAAGCTTAAATTCCAGTTGGTGCTTAAGGAGTTTGTATGTTCTCCCAGTGATCACATGAGTTTCCTCCAGTTGCTCTTGACTGTCCTGTTGTACATACTATTTATTACAAATTACTATAATTTTCACATTGCACATTTAGATGGAGGTGTAATGTGAAGATTTTTACTCCTCATGTATGTGAAGGATGTAAGTAATAAATGCTTTGTGGAGCCAGAACTGGCTTGCCCACAGAAGGCAAAGAGTGGCTGTAGACAGGTCATATTCTGCATGGAGGTCGGTCACCAGATGTGTGCCTCAGGGATGTGTTCTGGGACCCCTACTCTTCGTTATTTTTATAAATGACCTGGATGAAGAAGTGGAGGGATGGGTTAGTAACCTTGCTGATGACACTGAGGTTGGAGGTGTTGTGGATAGTGTAGAGGGCTGTCAGAGGTTACAGTGGGACATTGATAGGATGCTAAAATGGGCTGAGAAGTGGCAGATGGAATTCAACCCAGATAAGTGTGAGGTGGTTCATTTTGGTAGGTCCGATATGATGACAGAATATAGTGTTAATCGTAAGACTCTTGGCAGTGTGGAGGATCAGAGGGATCTTGGGGTCCGAGTCCATAGGACGCTCAAGGCTGCTGCACAGGTTGACTCTGTGGTTAAGAAAGCATAGGACTTAATGGATAGCCTTGTCTTGTCCCCTGTGAAAGCTGTAAAAAAGGAGACCTACGATTGTTAGTGACAACAGTAGCAATAGGGGCTTTATATATCATTTTAATCCAATTATTAAAATTAACACCAAAGCCAAATTTCTCTAAAACATTGAATAAATATTTCCATTTGACTCGGTGGAACGCTTTTTCAGCATCCAAAGATACAACACATTGTGGAATTTTAGAAGAGGATGAATATATGATGTTAAATAGTCTCCGAACATTTGAAAAGGAATAGCGACCCGTTATAAAGCCTGTTTGATCTTTACACATAATTTTATCCAAAATATTCTCCAACCTGTTGGCCATTATCTTTGACAAAATCTTAGCGTCAACATTCAGTAACGAAATAGGTCTATATGAAGCACGGTCGGTAGGATCTTTATCTTTTTTAAGAATTAAAGAAACAGAGGCCTCATAAAAAGTAGAGGGTAAGTCAGCTTTCACAAAAGAATCCTTAAACATTTCCAACATAGACGGAGAGAGCAACTTTCCAAATTTTTTATAAAATTCTACAGGATAGCCATCAAGTCCTGGGGACTTACCAGATTGCATTGAAAAAATAGCTTTATGAATTTCGGCTTCAGTAATTTGAGCATCGAGAGTTTTTTGATCCTCAGCTGAGATTTTAGGAAAAACAATCTTTTATAAAAAAGCATTCATTTTAGAGGAATCTAATGGACATTGAGATTTATATAGCTCAGCATAAAAATCTTGAAAAATCTTATTAATTTCTTCATATTCCTGAGGTAAGGTACCATCTTTCCTACGAATTTTCATGATTTGCCTTTTGGCTGCAGCCATTTTTAATTGAGATGCAAGCAGTTTATTATTTTTATCTCCAGACATATAAAATTGGCTCTTTAACTTAAGCAAATAACCTTCAATGGGATGAGTTAATAACAGGTTATATTGTGATCGAAGTTCCACCCTTTGTTTAAATAAATCAATATTGGGGGAAATTGCATAAATATTATCTAAATCTTTAATTTGTTTTGAAATTCTATCTAATTCTGCTTTAGTTTGTTTTTTTAAGTTTAACTGAATAAGAAATAATCTGACCACGTAAAAATGCTTTAAATGTATCCCATATAACTAATTTAGACATACCCCCTATATCATTAAAAAGAAAAAATTCTCTTATCTGGATTTCAATGAAACTGACAAAGTCAGAGTTGTGCAATAATGTCTGAGACATGCACCAAGGTGGGTGGGCAAGAATAACATCATCAAATTCAAAAGACAAGCTCAGAGGCGCATGATCAGATATAGCAATAGCGTCATATTCACAAGCTTTAACACTAGGCAAGAAGCGGGGAGTTCCTTTACCGATGCAATTAGGTAGAATTGTTAATTTAAACCTATATCCTGTGATTAAGTATTCTTTACAAATTTAGCTCCAGTTCTGCAATTTTTTTAATCTTAAAAAATTTAACCTTTGTAGTTTAATTTACCAAAATTACTTTTTAAAGCCTTCTTTGAGTGATCCGATTTTTTTACTTTGGAAAAATAAAGGTATTAATTCTTTTTTGGATTTATTTAAAGAAGATAGATTGATGTCCTTTGAACAATTAATCGATAAATATTCTCTTTCATATTCACACTTTCTGCAATACCTTCAAGTTAGATATTTTTTACAAAAATAATTAAGTAATTTCCCTTACATATTGGAGGCTGACCTGTTAGATACTATTATGAGTATGAATCATTTGATTTAAGGGTTCTATTGGAAGAATTTATAATTTATTATTACAATTGTATAAGCGTCCTTTATCTAAGATTAAACAGGATTGGGAAAAGGAACTTAATTTGACTTTTATGACGGAGGATTGGATGCGGATATTGAAGTTGGTTAACTCTTCAATTTGTGCTAGCCATTCATTGATTCAATTTAAAATTGTACATCGTTATCATTTGACAAAGGAGAGACTTTCTAAAATCTTTCCTAATGTTGATAGTCATTGTGATAGATGTAAAACTGAGATAGCTACACTGACACATATGTTTTGGTCGTGTTCTATATTGGAACAGTTCTGGAAGTCGGTTTTCTCAACAATTTCTGAAGCACTTACAATTAATTTACAACCTAATACATTAACTATGCTTTTTGGAATAGTTCCTCAAAATATTCATGGTACTTCTGTGTCTGACCAACATGTTATTGCATTTGTTACATTGATAGCTAGGAGGGCCATTTTGTTGAAGTGGAAGGATACATCAGCTCCCACTTTGTCACAATGATTCTCTCAAGTGATGCTATGTCTTAGTTTGGAGAAAATTAGAAGTCGAACCTTTGAACCTTTATTTGATTTTGAGAAAAGATGGGGCTCATTTGCTCGTTATTATCATTTGAGTTAATTGATATAATTTTTCCACGATCTAATGTAAATTTTTTTAGTATATTTTCTTTTCTTGCTGGCGGCTTGATGTTTATTTTTAGAAGCTTTTTGTATGACGCATGGCTCCGGGGTTGTACACCTAATGGGTTCTCTTTTTTTCTCACTTTTCTGCTCAGTAGGTTTTTTTTGTTATCACAAAATTTTGTTTTCAATCTTTAAGATAATGGTTTTTTTTTGAGGCATTGTAAGTGTTGTTACTTTGATGTACTCATGTTATTTTTCCTATATATACAATAAAAATATTTGAAAAGAAAGAAAGCATACGGTGCATTGGCCTTCATCATTAGTAGGATTGAGTTTAGGAGCCGAGAGGTAACGTTACAGCTATATAGGACCCTGGTCAGACCCCAATCGGAGTACTGTGCTCAGTTCTCGTCGCCTCACTATAGGAACGATGTGGAAACCATAGAAAGGGTACAGAGGAGATTTACAAGGATGTTGCCTGGATTGGGGAGCATGCCTTATGAGAATAGGTTGAGTGAACTCAGCCTTTTTTTCCTTGGAGTGATGGAGGATGAGAGGTGATCCGATAGAGGTATATAAGATGATGAGAGGCATTAATTGTGTGAATAGTCAGAGGCTTTTTTCCAGTGCTGAAGTGGCTAGCAAGAGAGGGCACAGTTTTAAGGTGCTTGGAAGTAGGTACAGAGGAAATATCAGGGGAAAGTTTTTACGCAGAGAGTGGTGAGTGCGTGGCGATGGTGGTGGAGGCGGACACAGTAGGGTCTTTTAAGAGACTCCTGGACAGGTATACGGAGCTCAGAAAAATAGAGGGCTGTGGGTAACCCTAGGTAATTTCTCAGGGACATGTTTGGCACAGCTTTGTGGGCTGAAGGGCCTGTATTGTGCAGTAGGTTTTCTATGTTTCTAATAAATTCAATTCATTTCAGTTCCAGTTTCCTCCCACATTCCAAAGACATATGGGTTTGTAGGTTAATTGGTCACATAGATGTAATTTGGTGACATAGGCTCGTTGCGCTGGAAGGGCCTGTTACCATGCTGTATCTCGAAATAAAGTAGATAAAATATTATTAAATTTTATTTTATTACATTTCTCCCTCTAACTTGTATTGAACAGTTGAAGTTTCAGCTGTATATGAAATATTATTTTTGATGGATCTATTCAGAAACACAATAAAAGGCCATAAGATATGGGAGTGGAATTAGGCAATTCAACCCATTGAGTCTGCTCTACCATTTGATCATGTTTGATTTATTTTCTCTGTCAACCCCACTCTCATACCTTCTCCCCTAACTGTTGACACTCTTACTAAATCAAAAGCCTATAAACTTCCACTTTAAATGTACCCAATGTCTTTGCCTTTACAGCTATTTGTGGCAATGAATTTCACAGATTCACCACTCTTTGGCTAAAGCAATTCCTCCTCATGTCTTTTCTAAAGAGAATGTCCTATTTTGGAAGCTGTGCCCTCTAGTCTTAGATACTCCCACTATTCCAAAGACCTCTTCATATCTCTTCACTTCTACATTAACACTATTTAGCATGTTTCTTTCATTTATTTTTGTACTGGTTAGCAATACTATGGACATTAATCCTTTTAAGAACATTTTCACCATCCTTCTAGCCCTCAGGATACTTTATTCCATCGAGTACTTTGACTACAGGAGTGGAGGCAACATTCTGTATATGAGTAAGCAGCTTCTTGCAGCAGGGAAGCAGCCTTTGTTTGCCCAACAGAAGCTCAAATATTCCAGATGAACTGAGACGGAGATACTGAGGCTGCAGATCAGATAAAAAGCGGCGCAACAAGAGACAGAGATATAAACCATATCTCCCGTCTATCATTATGGGGTACCCAAGATCACTGGCAAATAAATGGAGGAACTGTCACAACCACAGGTTCAGCAGCTCAGCAGTTACAGCAATTGTGCTCGTGAATATGCGAGTGTCAGCCAATTATTATTTCATTTTGATGGTATTTAACTGCACTCTTTTCGTTGCAAGTCTTGTTGAGACTTGAGCAAAGCACAGTAATGTTTCGCTGCCTGCTTGCATTTGGCCTTGCCTGAGAAAATTGGACTGTCGGGTCAACTGACTCTGAAGACTAGCAGTATTCGTTTTTTCAACACACATCAAAGTCGCTGATGAACGCAGCAGGCCAGGCAGCATCTCTAGGAAGAGGTACAGTTGACGTTTCTGGCCGAGACCCTTCGTCAGGACTAACTGAAGGAAGAGCTAGTAAGAGATTTGAAAGTGGGAGGAGGAGGGGGAGATCCAAAATGATAGGAGAAGACAGGAGGGGGAGAGATGGAGCCAAGAGCTGGACAGTTTATTTGGCAAAAGGGATATGAGAGGATCATGGGACAGGAAGCCCAGGGAGAAGGAAAAGGGGGGGGGAACCCAGAGGATGGGCAAGGGGTATACTCAGAGGGACAGAGGGAGAAAAAGAGAGAGAGAGAGAGAGAAAGAATGTGTGTATATAAATAAATAACGGATGGGGTACGAGGGAGAGGTGGGGCATTAGTGGAAGTTAAGAAGTCGATGTTCATGCCATCAGGTTGGAAGCTACTCAGACGGACTATAAGGTGTTGTTCCTCCAACCTGAGTGTGGCTTCATCTTTACAGTAGAGGAGGCCGTGGATAGACATATCAGAATGGGAATGGGACGTGGAATTAAAATGTGTGACCACTGGGAGATCCTGCTTTCTCTGGCGGACAGAGTGTAGGTGTTCGGCAAAACGATCTCCCAGTCTGCGTTGGGTCTCACCAATATATAGCTATGGGCACCCGTATGGGTCCTAGCTATGCCTGCCTTTTTGTTGGCTTTGTGGAACAATCTGTGTTCCAAACGTATTCTGGTATCTGTCCCCCACTTTTCCTTGGTTACATCGACGACTACATTGGCGCTGCTTCCTGCACGCATACTGAGCTCGTTGACGTCATTAACTTTGCCTCCAACTTTCACCGTGCCCTCAAGTTTACCTGGTCCATTTCCGACACCTGTCTCTGGTGTCTGTCTGTCTCTGGTGGGGTCTGTCTCTGTCTCTATCTCTGGAGACAGCTTATCTACTGATGTCTACTCTAAGCCTACTGACTTTCACAGCTATCTGGACTATTCCTCTTCTCACCCTGTCTCTTGCAAAAATGCCATCCCCTTCTCGCAATTCCTCCGTTTCTGCCGCGTCTGCTCTCAAGATGAGGCTTTTCATTCCAGGACAAGGGAGATGTCCTACTTTTTTTAAAGAAAGGGGCTTCCCTTCCTCCACCATCAACTCTGCTCTCAAACACATCTCCCCCATTTCACGCAGATCTGCTCTCACTCCATCCTCCCGCCACCCCACTAGGAATAGGGTTCCCCTGGTCCTCACCTACCACTCCACCAGCCTCCAGGTCCAACATATTCTCCATAACTTCTGCCACCTCCAACGGGATCCCACCACTAAGCACATCTTTCCCTCCCCCCTCTCTCTGCCTTCCGCAGGGATCGCTCCCTATGGGACCCCCTTGTCCATTTGTTCCCCCCCCCCATCCCTCCCCACTGATCTCCCTCCTGGCACTTACCCTTGTAAGTGGAACAAGTGCTACACAAGCCCTTACACTTCCTCCCTTACCACCATTCAGGGCTCCAGATGGTCCTTCCAGGTGAGGTGACACTTCACCTGTGAGTCGGCTGGGGTGATATACTGCGTCCGGTGCTCCCGATGTGGCCTTCTATATGTTGGCGAGACCCGATGCAGACTGGGAGATCGTTTTGCTGAACACCTACGCTCTGTCCACCAGAAAAAGCAGGATCTCCCAGTGGCCACGCATTTTAATTCCACGTCCCATTCCCATTCTGATATGTCTATCCACAGCCTCCTCTACTGTTAAGGTGAAACCACACTCAGGTTGGAGGAACAACACCTTATATTCCGTCTGGGTAGCCTCCAACCTGATGGCATGAACATTGACTTCTCTAACTTCTGCTAATGCCCCACCTCCCCCTCGTGCCCCACCTCCCCCTCGTACCCCATCCGTTATTTATTTATATACACACATTCTTTTTCTCTCTCTCTCTTTTTCTCCCTCTGTCCCTCTGAGTATACCTCTTGCCCATCCTCTGGGTTCTTCTCTCCCCACCCTTCCCCTTTTCCTTCTCCCTGGGCTTCCTGTCCCATGATCCTCTCATATCCCTTTTGCCAATCAACTGTCCAGTTGTTGGCTCCATCCCTCCCCCTCCTGTCTTCTCCTATCATTTTGGATCTCCCCCTCCCCCTCCCACTTTCAAATCTCTTACTAGCTCTTCCTTCAGTTAGCCTGACGAAGGGTCTCGGCCCGAAACATTGACTGTACCTCTTCCTAGAGATGCTGCCTGGCCTGCTGCGTTCACCAGCAACTTTGATGTGTGTTGCTTGAATTTCCAGCACCTGCAGAATTCCTTGTGTTTGCGGTATTCGTTTTATATTTCGTTATTCCTTTCAGCCGCAGTGTTAACTTCGTTTTCCATTGGAGAATTTTAGTTAATGGCCCTGCTTTGGCCTAGTGTTTAGTGTTTATTTTCCCCCTCTAACTCTGTTCGTATTAAAGTCTGTGAACTATTGATCCACTACTGTCTCTCGCTCTGCACTTGGGTCATATCCGAATGCAGTGACAAGAACTAGCAGTACTCACGAGGACACAGAACAAATATTGGGAATGCAGTGTTATGTGCTTCACTGAGACATGGTTACACAAGCAAATGCCAGATCCAATTCTGCTATGAATGGGTTTTCAACAATAAAAGCAGACCAAGTTAATCTACAATGTGGTAAGAGGAAGGGAGGTGAGCTTGCTGTGCTTGTGAGCAATAGACGGTGTAATCCTGGTCACACTTCTGTGAAAGAGCGAATCTGTAGATTGGACCTCGAACTGCTTGCTGTGAGTTTGGATCAGTTTTATCTGCTGCGTGAGTTCAGTCATGCCATATTGCTTGTTGTTTACATTCCGCCTTCCCAACACAGTCCTGTTGCTGTGTGTGACATCATACACACGACCAACTCAGGACTCTAGACTCAACACTCCAATGCGTTCATTGTAGTATCGGGAGACTTCAACCATGTTTCTCTCTCGACAATGCTACCTACCTTTGATCACAACCTGATTCACTTCATGCCCTTGTATAAGCCCAAAGAACAGCAACAGCTAGCTACCACTGAGATAGTAAAGAAATGGTCTCCAGAGGCAATTGAAGCCTTGAAAAGCTGCTTTGAGGTTACTGACTAGAATGTGCTGTGTGAACCATATGGGGGGAGAAGATTAATGGACTTACTGATTGCATTACTGGCTACATCAACTTCTGTGTGGACACGGTAATTCCACCAAGGACTGTTCACTGCTTCCCTAACTTCAAACCATGGGTCACCAGTGATTTAAAGACTCTTCTCAACCATAAAAAGAGAGTCTTTGGATCAGGAGACAGGGAGGAATTGAAATGTGCAGAGTGAGCTAAAGGAGAAGATCAAGGTGGCTAAAGAGGAATATAGTTGGAGAACAAGCTTGGGCAGAGTAGCAGTCGGGAGATGTGGAGAGGCGTGAAGAACATCACTGGCTTCAATCAGCCTGGCTGTAGAGCCTGAGAATACAGCTGTGAATGGGCTAATGAGTTAACCAATTCTTCATTAGATTTGACAATTGCCCTCCTGTTCGCACTCCCCTCAGCACATCAGTCCAGGTGTCAAGATACCCATTGCTGTCTCAGCAGCAACGCCTTCCTTCCTCCATCCTACTCCCTCCAGTTCAACATGTGGATAACCAACACAGGCTAGCACTGCCTACATTCCCTGCTTGCCTTGCACCTACCACCCACCCCTCCACATACCAACCACTTTCATCCTAATCTTCACCTCCCCCAGCCCCCACATTCCACTAACTCCCCAGTCATCATGGATTTATCTTTATTACTGAGCAGGTGAAAAGTGCTCTGGGGAAACTCAGACACAGCAAAGCATTGGGACCAGATGGTGTGAATCTCAAGGTTCTGAAGGAGTGTGCTGAGCAGCTATATCCCAGGGATTGGTGCTGGGTACGTTGTTGTTTGTCATTTTTATCACTCATCTGGATGATTATCTGGTTAATTGGATCTGAAAATTTGCGAATAACACCAAGATTGTGGGTGTGGTAGACATTTATTATTATTTGCAGAGGTATCTGTATCAGCTGGAAAAATGGGCTGAGAAATGGCAGATGGAATTTAATGCAGACAAGTATGAGCTTTTGCATTTTAGTAGAACCTAACAGGTAGACCTTACACAGTGAACAGTAGGGCACTGAGGAGTGTGATAAAACAAAGGGTTCTGGGAATACAGGTCTATAATTCATTGGAAGTGGTGTCACAGGTAGATAGGATGATTAAAAAAGCTTTTGGCACATTGACCTTTATAAATCAAAGTACTGAGTACAGGAGGTGGGATGTTATGTTGAAATTGTATAAGACTTTGGCAAGGCCTAATCTGGAGTATTGTGTGTAGTTTTTGTCACTTACCTACAGGAAGGATGTAAATAAGGCTGAAAAAGTACAGAGAAAATTTACAAGGATGTTGCTGGGTCTGGAGGACCTGAGTTATAAAGAAAGATTGAACAGATTAGGACTTTATTCCTTGGAATGTAGCAGATTGAGAGGAGTGTGATAGAGGTATTCAAAATTATGAGAGGTATAGATAGGATAAATGCTAGCAGGCATTTTTCACTTTGGTTTGGTGGGACCACAACCAGAGTTGTGGATTAAGGGTGAAAGGTGAAAAGTTTAAAGGAACATGAGGGGAAGAGTCTTCACTCAGAAGGTCGTGAGAGTGTGGAATAAGCTACCAGTACAAGTGGTGCATGCAAGCTCGCTTTCAATGTATAAGAGAAGTTTGGATAGGTACCTGGATGGTATGGGTATGGAGGGCTATGTTTCTGGTCCAGGTTGATGGGAGTAGGCATGTTAAATGGGTTGGTACAGACTAGATGGGCCAAAGGGTTATTTCTGTGCTGTACTTTTCTAAGACTCCAAGATTCTAAGACATTTTTAATATGAGTCTCAGCCTTGAAAGGGCCCCGACTGTGTGGAAAACATCATGTGTGGTCCCGGAACCCAAGAAGGGCCAGCCAAAAGTCTTGAATGACTACCGTCCAATGGCCCTGACCTAACTCTTCATGAAGACCCTAGAGAGGCTAATCTTGGCTCACCTCCGACCCCTGATGAGATCAGCTCTTGATCCCTGCAGTTAGCTTACCAGCAGCAAGGTGGAAGATTCTGTATCTACATGCTGAACAGAGCCCAGTCCCATTTAGATAAGCAGAGCAGCACTCTGAGGATCATGTTTTTTTTTAATTTTTAAAATGCCTTCAATACCATACACCTCTCATTGCTGGGGGGAAAACTCCATTCAATGTTGGTTGGCACTTCCATTGTATCTTGGATAATGAGCTATCTGACTGGCAGACCACAGTTTGAGTGGCTTCCGAGCCGCGTGTCAGACATGGCTATAAGCAGCACTGGAGCTCCACAGGAGACTGTTTTGGCTCCCTTCCCGTTTACTCTGTATATCTCAAACTTTAGATACAACACTGAGTCATGTCATCTGCAGAAAGGGAGGACAGGAGGATGAATACAGGGCCACGGTAGAGGACTTGGCCAAATGGTACAAGCTGAATAATCTGCAGCTCAACATCTGTAAGACAAAAGAGATAGTAATGGTCTGGCAGACCACAGTACGTGTGCTTGCAACACTGTGTGTCCGATAGTGATCAGCAGCACTGGGGCTCCACAGGGAACTGTCTTGTCTCCCTTTCTCTTCATCATTTACACCTCGGACTTCAATTACTGCACAGAGTCTTGTCATCTTCAGGAGTTTTCTGATGACTCCGCCATAGTTGGATGCATCAGCAAGGGAGATGAGGCTGAGTACAGGGCTACGGTAGGAAACTTTGTCACACGGTGTGAGCAGAATTATCTGCAGCTTAATGTGAAAAAGACTAAGGAGCTGGTGGTAGACCTGAGGAGAGCTAAGGTACCGGTGACCCCTGTTTCCATCCAGGGGGTCAGTGTGGATATGGTGGAGGATTACAAATACCTGGGGATGCGAATTGGCAATAAACTGGACTGGTCTAAGAACACTGAGGCTGTCTACAAGAAGGGTCAGAGCCGTCTCTATTTCCTGAGGAGACTGAGGTCCTTTAACATCTGCTGGATGAAGCTGAGGATGTTCTACGAGTCTGTGGTGGCCAGTGCGATCATGTTTGCTGTTGTGTGCTGGGGCAGAAGGCTGAGGGTAGCAGACACCAACAGAATCAACAAACTCATTCATAAGGCCAGTGATGTTGTGGGGATGGAACTGGACTCTCTGATGGTGGTGTCTGAAAAGGGGATGCTGTCCAAGTTGTATGCCATCTTGGTCAATGTCTCCCATCCACTACATAATGTACTGGTTGGGCACAGGAGTACATTCAGCCAGAGACTCATTCCACCGAGATGCAACACAGAGCGTCATAGGAAGTCGTTCCTGCCTGTGGCCATCAAACTTTACAACTCGTCCCTTGGAGGGTCAGACACCCTGAACCAATAGTCTGGTCCTGGACTTATTTTACATATTACTATTTAACTATTTATGGTTTTATTACTATTTAATTATTTATGGTGCAACTGTAATGAAAACCAATTTCCCCCAGGATCAATAAAGTATGACTATGACTATTTAGAAAGACCAGGCCTGCACTGTTCCTAGTTACTGTTGACGGTGAGGATGTGCATGTGGTGAGGACCTACAAGTATCTGGGGGTGCATCTGGATGACAGACTTGACTGGAGCACCAACATAGAGGTTGTATACAAGAAAGGCAGAGTCGCCTCTACTTCTTGAGGAGACTGAGGTCCTTTGGAGTATGCAGGCCTCTCCTTCTTAAATTGATTAGGAAGGCTGTTTGTATTATAGGAGTCAGACTGGACACTGGAGGCTGTGGTGGAACACAGGACCCCACAGAAAATCCTGGCAAATCTAGACAATGTTTCTCACCCTCTGCATGCCACTTTGGCTGAACAGAGGAGTACTTTTAGTGTTAGACTAAGACAACTGTGCTGCTCCAAAGAGTGCTATATGAGGTCTTTCTTACTCTTGGCCATTAGGAGCCAGAGAAGTTGATAACCCCTCCTGTAAGATTGTTTGAGGTAAATCTAATATTTGTATATTTATATATTTGTGCACTTGTAATGCTACTGTAACACTAATTTCCTTTAGGATCAATAACGTATCTGTCTGTATCTATTTGAGTGGTGAATCTGTGGAATTCTCTGCCCAGGGAAGCAGTTGAGGCTTCTTTACTAAATATATTTAAGATACAGTTAGATAGATTTTTACATAGTAGGGGAATTAAGGGTTATGGGGAAAAGGCAGGTATATGGAGCTGAGTTTACAGACAGATCAGCCATGATCTTATTGAATGGCGGGGCAGGCTCAATGGGCCGGATGGCCTACTCCTGCTCCTATTTCTTATGTTCTTGTGTTATGTTCTTATCTATCTAGCATACATCTTAAAATACTCAGTGTGCTTTTCAATGAGATCCCTCCCTTATTATTTTAGACATCACAGAGTACAGGCCCAGATCTATCAAATGCTCCTCATACATCAACGTTTTCATTCCTGGGATCACTCTTGAAAATCTCATCTGGACCCTCTCTAGTTGCAGCGCATCCTGTCTTAGATATGGGTCTCAAAACTACTCACAACACTCCAAATGTGTTCTGACCAATGTCTTACAAAGTCTTAGCATTATATCCTTGCTTGTATATTTTAGTCCTCTGGAAATGAATGCTAACGTCGTATTTGCCTTCTTTACTACCAACTAAACCTACAAGTTAATCTTTTGGAAATCCTGCTAAAGGACTGTCAAGTCCCTTTGCACCTCCAATTTCTGAATTTGCTCCACATTTAGACAATAGTGTACACCTTTTTGCCTTCTACTGAAGTCCATGACCATAAACATCCCAGCATTGTATTCTATCTGCCACCTCTTTGCCTATTGTCCTAATATGTACAGGTCCTTCTGCGGACTCCCTGCTTTCTCAAGACAACCAGTCCCTCCACCCGTCATCTGTAAACTTGGCCACAAAAGCATCAATTCATCATCCAGATTATTAACATATAATGTGAAATATGGAAGACCCAACACTGACCCTTGTGGAATACCACTAGTCACTAGTAGCAAACAAGAAAATACCTCCTTCATTACCATTCTTTGCCTTCTGCTAGTAAGCTAATCTTCTGTTCATGTTAGTATCTTTCCTGTAATACCCTGGGTTCGTCTCGTTTAGTAGCCAGAAGGCACCTTGTCAAAGGCCTTCTGAAAATCCAAGTAAACAACATCCACTGACTTGCCTTATCCAGCTTGTTATTTCCTCAAAGAATTCCAGAAGATTTTTCAGGCAAGATTTCCCATTAAGGAAACCATGCTAACCTTGCCCTATTTTTATCCTGTGCTTCTAACTACCCTGAAACCTCATCCTTAATCCTGCCAACCTCTAAAGTCAGGCGATCAGGCCTATTATTATCAGTCTTTTGCCTCTGTCCCTTCTTAAAATATGGAGTGACGTTTATTATTTTTCAGCCTTGCAGAAGCATTCCAGAATTAGGTGACTCTTGAACGATCACTGCGAATACTGCCACAATCTCTTCAGCTACCTCTTTTAGAACCATGAGGTGTCATTCATCTACTCCAGATGACTTTTCTACCTTCAGACCTTTCAGCTTCCTAAGCACTTTCTCACTTACAATGATTATACTCATTTCTGCCCTTGATACTCGAATTGCTGGCACGCTACCAGTGTCTTCTACATTGAAATGTGATGTAAAGTACTTGTTCAGTTCATCCGTTATTTCTTTGTTTCCTATTACTTCTTTCCGAGCAACATTTTCCAGTGGTCAGATGTCCACCCTTGCCTCTCTTTTACCTTATAAATATCTTGGTATTCTCTTTTATGTTATTGGCTAGCTAGTATTCATATTGCTTTTTTTTTTCCTTATTACATTTTCGTTGCCTTCTGCTTGTTTCTAAATGTTTCGTAATCCTTGAGTTTCCCAGTAGTTTTTTGCTGTTGTATGTTCTCTGTTTTGTTTTTATGTTGTCTTTGACTTCCCTTGTCCTCCCTTAAGAATGAGGATTTCCCAAACCTCCGTCCACCGTCCACAGACATCTAGTGCTGATACTAGACTGACCTTGTACAATGCTTTTGATGACTGCATCCTCCAATTCTTCATTTTTCTTGTAACATTCAGGGTAATTGTTGATACCTTCAAATTATTTTAAATTCCTAACTTGTTGAAGTAGTGAAATTGTTTTATTTTTATTCCTGGCTGTATCTGGTATCTCCAAGACCTAGTGCTTGAAATTGCAGGGAGAAAAACAGTTCAGAATTTACTACTTGTTTCTCACCTACTATCAGTGCCAGAAATTGCTGCTGTTTGAATATAAACACACACAAAACTGACGCTATTTTAAAAACTATTCACTCCAATCATGGTGTAGTGTCTTATGGCCTTACAAGTGCACATAATTGATGTTAGTTAGAAACATTTTGGTGACAGTCTCCTGTCCCAATTAAGAAGCACAGTGTCCTAAATAAATGAAGGAAATGCCGTCTATTTTCTCAATTATTTTTTGCTTTTCGAGTTGTCTCAAATAAGCAGCTGCCCCGATTAACTGATGGCATAATTAAATGTAATCCACTGTATTGCAGAAGATTAACATTTAGCCTAAGGTACAATTGCAACACAAGCTAAAAATAAACAGTATAAACCTACTGGTGCTTCATAAATGATGAAACCTGGGTGTTGGCAGGGAGTTCAGTAGTTTCACGACCTGGGGAAGAAGCTGTTTACCACCTTAACAGTCCTTGCCCTAATGCTGCGTTAGCTCTTGTCTAATGGTAGAGGGTTAAGGGATTGTGGGACAGAGGAAGGGATCCTTGACAATGTTAAGCACCCTGCATATGCTGCTCCTGATTAAATATCTTGGATGTGTGGAAGAGAGACGCTAGTGGTCCTCTCAGCAGTCCTTGCAATCCGTTGTTGGGTTTTGTGGTCAAGTGCCTTGCGGTGCTCATATCATACCAGTGATGCAGCTGGTCAGGACACCCTTAGTGGTGCTCCTCTAAATATTCTCAGATTGGGAGGGAGGAGCCTCACTCGTGCTTTCTTGACTAAAGAGGTGGTGCTGAAGTATCATGTGAGGTTGTCTGTTATGTGTACTCCCAGAAACTTGGTGCTCGTGTCTCTGTGGAGAGAATATCACTAAAATATGACTTTTAACGTAGAATCTAATGGAAATAAATTGTCAGATATTACATGTTAACTTAAGATTTTTATGTAATAACTGGCCAACATTCGATGTAAATAGCCACATTTCTTGAAGACTTGTATAGAAATGTAATCAATCTTTCATTTGATACTGGTTTCATAATAGGAGCTTTGAATAATTTGAAGTATTTAAATAATCCTTACTAGACATGCTTTGGATAATTTCCTGACTAAATAGTGAGAGATTTGTTCAGAATCTTAAATGGCACTTTTTATTTAAGCTTTTAATCACATTTAAGAAAACATACCAAATCCCCTAACAATCTGTGGAATGTAAATCCTGTCTTAGACAATAAAAGAGTGTTCAAGTTCATGTGCTTTTCAAAAATACTTCTGTCCTGTGTGAAATAGCTTGCATATGATAAAATTAAAGTAATACGCACACACTGATGTACAATTATTTACCAATGTAATAGAAGTTACTGAAAAGTATAAAAGTAAAAAGTGACAGTGTGGAATCAAAGAATTCCTGTACCACAGAAGAGTATTTTGGTTATCAAGCCCATGTCAGCTCTTCCTGGAGCAATCCTATTTTCTTCCTCCTTCCATATTTTCCTGAAAAATATTCTCTCTAATCCCTTTTGAAGATATTGATTGATTCTGTTTCCAACATTTTTAAAGACATGAATTCCAGTTTTTAACTTCTCACTTGCAAAAACAAATCTGTTCTTCACATCACTTTCATGCCTTTAGTCTGAAAATGTATTTGTTCCCCAGCTAATTGTTGAACTGGGGTAGGGGGAACAGTTAGAGAACGAGAATACAGCTTCTCACCATTCTAATGATAACTGTATTCTCAAGTTTTGGCAAGAACTTTTATTGAATTTCAGTCTATTCTGCAGTGTTATTTTATTATGCAAAAATATTCTAGAAACTGGCTTGCTATAGTGGATTTGTTTTTAAAATCCATTAGTCTGATGTTAAATCATGTAACTGGGAAGTCATCGATAGTCATAGGATACTACAGTAAAGTAAAAGGCCCTTCGGCCCATCTATTCCATGCCAACCTAATATTCTGGTTAGTCCCATCTACTTGTACCTGGACCATACACCCCCAAATTCCTTTTATCCATGTACCTATCCAAATATCTCTTAAATATTGCAATTCTACCTACATCATCTTCTTCCACTGACAGCTCATTCCATTCTCACACCATCTTCAGTGATGAGGTTCCCCCCTCAGGTTTCCCCTTGAATATTTCACCCTTCACTCTAAACCTATTCTAGTCTCTAATTCTAATTCTAGTCTCAGCCAAATTCAGGGGGGAAAAGCCTGCATACATTTTCCTTATCTAGATTCCTAATAATTTGAATACCTCTATGATTTCTCCACGTTCTCCAATCAGAAACTTTTCAACCTTTCCCTGTAACTCAGGTTCTCACATCCCAGCAAGATTCTTGTAAATTTTCTCTGCACTCTTAGACTTACTAATATTTTTTCTGAAGGCAAGTGCCAGATCTGCACATAATGCTCCAAATTTGGCCTCGCTAATATCTTATACAACTTCAACATTACATCACAACTCCTGTATTCAATGCCTTGATTTATTGAAGGCCAGTGTGCCAGAACCTTTCTACGTGTGATGCTCCATTTCCCCAGCAATGGAAAAGAAACTAGAAGCAGCTGAATTATGGTTCTACAGGAGAATATTAAAGATATCAGGGACTACACACACATCAAATGAAGAAGTTCTCAGAAGAGCCCAAGCATTTAGATCACTCATACCAACAGAAAGAGAAAGACAACTCAGATTCCTAGGAGACATCATGCAGAAAGATGAACTAGAAGAACTCATACTCTCTGGAAAGATCAAGGGGAACAAACCTAGAGGAAGACCTCGGCTTATGTACATCAAAAGCCTAGCCAGGTGGCTACACATCGAGGAAATGGAAGTCATCCAAAGAACGAGGGATAGATCTATATGGAAAACCATGATCACCAGCGTCCGCATCAGATATGGTACCTAGACAGACAGACAATCCCAGATCTCTTTGTTCTACTTGTTACATACCAGCAGCAATAGATCACAAATTGAGTCAGGTTGTAATGGTAAAACCACTGTCTTTATTCGTATATACTCAAAAACATGGAAAATTAAACAAAATGAACAGAAGTTAACAGTGTTATGTGTGTGTGTGGGGCTCCCAAACTGTCAAGCTTAGGAACAGTTCTTAAAGTTTTAAGATGGCAAGTAGAAAGGTCCAGTAATCCATGAAATAAGTGAGGGGAGAGATTTGTAAATCCATGTTAAAATGTAGAGAGAAGGTGATTATGAAGAATTCCACAGGTTCCACGCTGGGAAAACGAAGTGACAGTCGCTGAAGACCTTATCCGTCGAGTCGATCCGAAATCCACATAGAAACATCACAAGGTGACAGTCACAGAATATCCCTTCGCACAAGTGGTTACCACATAGCACACCCGAATCCAGGCAAGGGTTAACGAAAGTGGTTTCCACAGGATACTCCAACAAAAATCCACATAAGAATTATATGAAGTGACAGTCACACATCCAATGTGCACTGTGTGCCATTACTCAACCCAGTCCTTTGGGCATGGGAAAGTATCAGACTTTACCCATATCGTAGTGAGCTTAAGACCTGATAGTTAGCTAGCGCTCCCCCATCTCCCCATCTCCCTCTCTATCCCAGCGGTCCGTCGCAGCTTGTTATACTGACGGCATAGTCCCACCTCATACAGGCATTTCAAAGTGATGCTCGCAGTAAATGAAACCATGGTCACGTAACACCCTCCCCCAAAAAGGGAAAGTTTTGATCTGTAAGAGCAGAATTTTAACTGCAAATTACAGTATGTAAAAGAATACATTTACGGTTACCATATAGCATACTACAGACTAATATAACATATTGCAGAAGCGTATACAAATAGTAAATTCCACTCTACTACTAAAAATACATTGCAAGCTTAACATCTGGAAAGACAATCAGCAATTATATTATCCTTGCCTTTAATGTGAATTATCATGAGATCATACTCCAATTCAACAACCTTCTAGTTTTGTTTTTCACTTTACTCAAAAACACCAATGGATTATGATCTGTGTAAACCACAAGTGGTTTCTGAGCTGTGCAAACGTAAATGTCAAAATGCTGTAAAGCCAAAATAAGTGATAATAATTCATTCTCTATGGTGGAATAATTTCTTCGATGTTCATTGAATTTCTTTGAAAAGAAAGCCACAGGATGGCCAACATTATCATAATCATCCCTTTGTAATACTACTGCTCTTGCAGCTTCATCACTGGCATCTATGGCTATGGAAAATGGCTTGGCAATGTCAGGTGACCTGAGCACAGGTTGGTGACATAAGATGGCTTTCAGTTTATCAAATGCCTCCTAAGAAGGCTCTGTCCAAACAAACTTTTCACCCTTCTTTAGGAGACTAGTCAATGGGAGAGCAACATCAGCAAAGTTCTTACAGAACTTGTGATAATATCCGACCATTCCCAGGAATCTTCTAAGAGGTTTTTTACCAGTTGGAATGGGAACCTCAGAAATTGCCTGAACTTTTGCCTGAACAGGAGCCAATCGGCCTTGACCTACAACATAACCAAGGTAGGTCACAGTGGCATGGCTAAATTCGCTCTTAGCTAAGTTAACTGTAAGATTGGCCTTTGAGAGCCTGTCAAACAGCTTTTCCACTGCAGAGATATCAGCTTCCCAGGTGTCATTCCCCGTGACCAAACCATCAGTATAGGCATCTGTGTGCTTTAACCCTTGAATTACAGAATTAATCATTCTCTGGAATGTTCCTGGAGCATTTTTTATTCCAAATAGCAGAACATTGTATTCATACAAACCAGAAGGCGTTACATAGAAACATAGAAAATAGGTGCCGGAGTAGGCCATTCGGCCCTTCGAGCCTGCACCGCCATTTATTATGATCATGGCTGATCATCCAACTCAGAACCCCACCCCAGCCTTCCCTCCATACCCCCTGACCCCTGTAGCCACAAGGGCCATATCTAACTCCCTCTTAAACATAGCCAATGAACTGGCCTCAACAGTTTCCTGATGCAAATGCAGAAATTTCTCTCCCTCTATCTGTTAGTGGAACACACCAATACCCTTTTAACAGATCGATCTTTGTAAGAAGCAGCCTTTCCCACCTTGTCTACACAATCATCCATTCTAGGAATGGGATAAGCATCTGTTTTTGTTAATACATTCACCTTTCTATAATTAGTGCAAAACCTGATACTACCATCTGGTTTAGGTACCATAACACAAGTTGAACTCCAATCTGAAGTAGAATGCCTAATAATACCATTTTCTAACATGTACTCAATTTCTTGTTCAGCAAGTCTACGTTTTTCAACATTCATGTGATAGGGATGTTGCTTTATAGGTCTGGCATTGCAGACATGTACATCATGGGAAGCTACTGTTGTTCTTTCTGGAACATCAGGGAACAAATCCCTATATTTCATGATCAACTGCTTCATCTGTTGCTGCTGCTGTGGCTATAAATGAGCCAATTTCTCATCAAGATTTTCCAAAATAGTTGAATTCGTCAATCTGGCTGAAATAATGTTTGATTTAAAATAGGCCTCAGATGGATCAGCTAGTAAGTTCCCAGAGAGATCAGACTCATTGTTATTGACAACAACGGTCACAGCTGCTGTTTGTTTCTCATGGTACAAATTAAGCATGTTTACATGACAAAGCTACATTGGCCTTCGTCTATCTGGTGTTTTGACTACATAATCCACATCATTAACTTTAGACACAACTTCATAAGGACCATGAAATTTTGCTTGCAAAGGGTTTGTTTGCACGGGAAACAAAACAAGGACTTTATCTCCCGGCTTGAATGACCTCATTCTAGCTTCTTTATCAAACCAAGTTTTCAGTCTTCCCTGGGCTGATTTTAAGTTTTCCCTTGCAAAGTTGCAAGCCCTTTTCAATCTGTCCTTGAATTTTAAAACATAGTCCAACAAATTAATCTGCAGGTCATTGTTAATTCACTGCTCTTTTAGTAATGCCAAAGGTCCTCGGATCTGGTGCCCAAACACCAGTTCAAAGGGGCTAAAACCTAGGGACTCCTGCACTGACTCCCTAACTGCAAACTCCCTCATTCCAATCCTTCTCATTTTCAATACAGAATGTCTTAATCATGTTTTTGAGGGTAGAATGAAATCTTTCTAAGGCCCTTTGGGATTCTGGATGGTACGCAGACGACATAATCTGTTTGGTTCCCAGTTTGTAAACTACCTGCTGAAACAATCCTGACATAAAATTACTTCCTCCATCGGGCTGGATTTCTTTAGGTAAACCGAGTAGGGTGAAAAACTTTATGACAGCCTTCGACACAGTTTTAGCTTTTATATTCCGGAGAGGTATGGCTTCTGGAAATCTAGATGCTGTACACATGATGGTTAATAAATACTGATGACCAGCTTTAGTCTTGGGTAATGGGCCAACACAATCCACAATAACCTTAGAAAAGGGTTTACCAAATGCAGGAATAGGCTGCAGAGGGGCCACTGGGGTGATCTGATTAGGTTTACCCACAACCTGACAAGTGTGACATGTCTGGCAAAATGTCGCAACATCTTTCCTCAAACCAGGCCAGAAGAATTGTTTAAAAATCTTATCCACAGTTTTATTCACACCTAGATGGCCACCCAAGGGCATAATATGGGTCAGGGTTAAAATGTACTTCCTATAGACTTTAGGAACTACAACCTGGTGAACAGTTGCCCATTCCTCACTTGCAGGAATATCAGGTGGTCTCCACTTCCTCATTAACACTCCATCCTTGAAATAATACCCAAATGGTACTTTCTCAGTCTTACCACCTGGGAGAGCTTTTTCTCTCAAGGCTGCAATCTCAGGGTCTCTGCTCTATTCTGCTATAAACTGCTTCGTGGACAAAGACAAATCTTTATAGTCAGCCCTAATACAAGGATCTTGGTCAAACAGTGAAGGCAGGAAAGTCACTGACAAGTCATTAAGACCTGAGGCCTGATTTGGGCTATCATGGGTAGCAGAACCATTCTGCACAGAACCATTGGCATCGGCAAGCTTATTTGCCACAGCTCGAGTTACTGCGCAGGATGGATACATGTTAAAATCCATCTTTAGATCATCAGTGATTGGCTTAGTTGTTAGCTGCACTGCAGGAACAATTTTGCCACCTGTTAAGTCATTCCCTAACAACAAAGAAACACCTTCCACCGGTAAACTGGGCTGTAGTCCTAATTTGAAACAATGTACAGGGAGGAGGTCAAACACCTGGACAGCTGGTGCAGTGATAACAACTTGATGCTTAATGTCACCAAAACCAAGGAGATGATCGTCGATTTCAGACGGTCTCAGCCTGGGCACACACCCCTCAGCATTAGTGGCTCCACAGTGGAGAGAGTGGAAATCATCAAGTTCCTTGGGGTGCAGATCTGGGACAATCTCACCTGGTCCAGGAACACCACTGGGATTGTGAAACGGGCCCAGCAGAGATTGCACTTTCTGAGGAAGCTTAAACAAGCATCACTCCTCACTAACATCGTAACTACATTCTACAGACGCGTGTGCTGATCTTTAGCATCACAACCTGGTACTCCAGCTGCAGTGCTGTCGACAAAAAAGCCTTGCAGAGGGTGGTTAGGGGAGCAGAGCAAACGTTACAGGAGCACCAAAACTAAAACCACAAGGCTACTGAACAGCTTCCTCCCACAGGCAGTCAGACTGCTAAATAGCTGCTCTACCTGACTCTGTGGACACTTTAACTTGCAATGGACACTTATAACTTGATTTTAACTGACATGTGGCTGTTGTGTTTTATTATTTATTGTTATATTTATTATTTAGTGTTGCGTTTGTTATGTTATGATTGCACAGCTCCTGGGAAACGCTGTCTCATTCTGCCCTGCAGAGCTGATGTACGGTTAGAATGACAGTAACGTTTTTTGAATCTTTGAATCTTAACAGGTCCTGAAACTAACTCTGACTTCAAAATTACCTTGTGCAGAGGCACAGAAACAATGTTGCCTCCAGTGCCTTAAATAAGAATTACCTCACCAATGGCAGTCTCATCACTAAACTTTAGAACATTGTCCAACAAGTGTGACTGAGAAGCCTCAGTATCTCGAAGAATTTTCACTGGTACCGGGGATGACCCCTCATTTACTGAAACAAACCCCTCTGACATAAAAGGAATGAATTCTTTCCTGACCAGGTCAGACATCTCAGCCCCCGACAGAGCTTCATCAGAATGTCCAGAACCCTGTGGGTTTATAGGTGTTTCAGAGTGCTGAATACAGGCATCTGGAACTGCCTCCTTTTCCTTCTTCAGGAGAAAAGAGTCAGCCATAACATAACCAGGTTTCCTGAAATAGTGACAAGTAGGACCAGAATGCTTCTCCTTTAATTGCTTCCCTTCATCCTTACCTTTGTCACTAGTGCCAGATTTAATTTCTGGTTTACCCTGACTATCCATGCTACTCTTTGGAAGGTCTTACTCGGGGTAAACTTAAACTTGTGGGTTAGAGCAAACTCATCTGCTAATTTTGCAGATTCTTACAAAGTGGAAGCAGCCTTCTCATCGAAATATGTCTTTATGTCATTATGGACGCACCTTTTAAATTCTTCAATTAAAATCAACTCTTTCAATTTGTTGAAATCATCATCCACACTTCTAGCAACACACATAAAAGTTGCTAGTGAACGCAGCAGGCCAGGCAGCATCTCTAAGAAGAGGTACAGTCGATGTTTCAGGCCGAGACCCTTCGTCAGGACTAACTGAAAGAAGAGCTAGTAAGAGATTTGAAAGGGGGAGGGGGAGATCCAAAATGATAGGAGAAGACAGGAGGGGAAGGGATGGAGTCAAGAGCTGGACAGTTGATTGGCAAAAGGGATAAGAGGGAATCATGGGACAGGAGGCCTAGGGAGAAAGAAAAGGGGGAGGGGGAAGCCCAGAGGATGGGCAAGGGGTATAGTGAGAGGGACAGAGGGAGAAAAAGGAGACAGAGAAAAAGAGTGTGTATAAATAAATAAATAAATAAATAAATAACAGATGGGGTACAAGGGGGAGGTGGGGCATTAGTGGAAGTTAGAGAAGTCAATGTTCGTGCCATCTAGATGTGCACCATCGTTCAAAACACACAGTCTTCTCATAAGCAAATTCCACATGAGTCTGGCTCACAGATTTCTTCAAATTCATAAACCTTTGCCTTTAGGCTTCTGGAACCAGTTCATAGACTTTAAGCACAGGCTGTTTCACGATCTTATAATTAGCTGAATTGTCAACTGACAGGGCAGAATAAGCCTGCTGAGCCTTACCCTTAATTACAATCTGCAACAGGAGAGGCCAGTAGTTTCTTGGCCACTGTAAGTTCTGAGCAACTTTCTCAAAATGCTGAAAGTATTTATCAGCCTCAGCCTCATCAAATGGAGGAACCAACTTAACTTCCCAAATGGCAACAAACTTATCACCAGAGTCAAACCTTGGACCCCCTTGCTGTAGCTTCTCTAACCTCTCTAGCTCAAATCTCCTTTGTTTTTCTGCTTCCTGCCTCTGTTTGTCCTTTTAACCATATAACCATATAACAATTACAGCACGGAAACAGGCCATCTGGGCCCTTCTAGTCTGTGCCGAACTCTTACTCTCACCTAGTCCCACTGACCTGCACTTGGCCCATAACCCTCCATTCTTTTCCTGTACATATATCTATCCAATTTAACTTTAAACAACAACATCGAACCTGCCTCAGTCACTTCTGCTGGAAGCTCGTTCCACACATCTACCACTCTCTGAGTAAAGAAATTCCCCTTCATGTTACCCCTAAACTTTTGCCCTCTAACTCTCAACTCATGTCCTCTTGTTTGAATCTCCCCCATTCTCAATGGAAAAAGCCTATCCACGTCAACTCTATCAATCCCCCTCATAATTTTAATCACCTCTATCAAGTCCCCCCTCAACCTTCTACACTCCAAAGAATAAAGACCTAACTTGTTCAACCTTTCTCTGTAACTTAGGAGGTGAAACCCAGGCAACATTTTAGTAAATCTCCTCTGTACTCTCTGAATTTTATTGACATTTTTCCTATAATTCAGTGACCAGAACTGTACAAAATACTCCAAATTTGGCCTTACCAATGCCTTATACAATTTCAACATTACATCCCAACTCCTGTACTCAATACTCTGATTAATAAAGGCCAGCATACCAAAAGCTTTCTTCACCACCCTATCCACATGAGATTCCACCTTTAGGGAACTATGCACCATTATTCCTAGATCCCTCTGTTCTACAGCATTCTTCAGTGCCTACCATTTACCATTTATGTCCTATTATGATTAGTCCTACCAAAATGTAGCACCTCACATTTTTCAGCATTAAACTCCATCTGCCATCTTTCAGCCCACTCTTCTAACTGGACTAAATCTCTCTGCAAGCTTTGAAAACCTACTTCATTATCCACAACACCACCTATCTTAGTATCATCTGCATACTTACTAATCCAATTTACCACTCCATCATCCAAATCATTAATATATATGACTAACAATATTGGACCCAGTACAGATCCCTGAGGCACACTGCTACACACTGTCCTCCAATCTGACGCACAGTTATCCACCACTACTCTCTGGTGACTCCCATCCAGCCACTGCTGAATCCAATTTACTACTTCGATATTAATGCCTAATGATTGAACCTTCCTAACTAACCTTCCGTGTGGAACCTTGTCAAAGGCCTTACTGAAGTCCATATAGACAACATCCACTGCTTAACCCTCGTCAACTTTCCTAGTAACCTCATCAAAAAATTCAATAAGATTTGTCAAACATGACCTTCCATGCACAAATCCACAGCTTCTTCAGCTTCAAAGTGCCTTCGTCTTTCTCTGTCCTCTAATTGAAGTTACTCTAACTGTATTTGTTCCAGCTTCAATTGCTGCTCACCTGCTCATTAGGAAACATTTCTACCACCCTGTCTTCGAACATATTCATAGATACATAATGCTCAGCTATTCTCCTCTGAATCTCTGCCTTCCTCATAGCCCGTTTTACCGTAACAAATTCCAGCTTCTTAGCAACGGCCAACAAGTTTTCCTTTCTGGCATCCCTTAATGCCTCAGGGGTTGGCGATGCCAGAAATCCCTCAATTTCCATTGCTGCTGGTTTCCACACGCAAGTCAATTAAAAAGGAAATAGCCAATCAGATCGATAATTAATCAATCAATAAGCTCCGTTTTCATTCAAATCGTGGCCGAGCCCCCAATTTATGTTATGTACCAGCAGCAATAGATCACAAATTGAGTCAGGTTTTAATGTTAAAACCACTATATTTATTAGTATTGTGACGACAAACCAAGTTATCAGACAATTGATACTAATGAGAGAGATAAGGGAGACAATGGAGAAACGTTCAAAATGTTAATGAGAGAGGAGAGAGAGATAACGGAAAAGAAACACAATTCAGAATATTGACAGACCGGTTGCTTTGAACCTGAACTGTTTGTAGTTTGATGGACAGGTGATACCCCAGCAGGGGAATAACAAGAACAGGTTCGCTAAGACACACACTACGAGATCACGAGATAACGAGACTCTCGAAGAGCGGTGTGCCCCCACAAGTTGGTGGGAGTTTGGAGGTCCGGTTCGCGGGAACCGACCATAGTTTCACAGGGTGTAAAGGTACGATCGGTGGGAACCTGGTGTGTGTGTCTGCCCTTGCCTGGGTGCCGGGTTCACCGTGGAAGAACAGTCGTATCCGGAACGGAGGGGTCACAGTCGGTGACCGCAGCGGGATAGAAGACATAAAAGGGTCCACTCGAAAGAGGATAGAAGACATAAGAGGGTCCGCCCGAAAGCCAACTGCGAAGAACATCAAAGGTCTGCTTGAATCAAATTTGCATTCCCCCCCCCCCACGGCACAACAGCGATTACTGCGAACTGTACTAAGCTGAACTGAACTCTGCGTCACTTAAGACTGATCATTTTACCCCTAGACTGCGATAGAGCTTGGTTGATTCCTGTTACCCTAGTTCTGTGTACACGTGTGTATTATCATTGCTAACCTGTTGCATTTATATCCTTACGATTAGAGTACTGTGTTACTTACTTCTTTAATAAAACTTTATTAGTTTCTAGTAATCCAGACTCCAATGAGTGGTCCATTTCTGCTGGTTTGGCAATCCAGTTACGGGGTACGTAACAGTATCTACTCAAAGACATAGAAAATTAAACAAAATGAACAGAAGTTAACAGTGGTGTGTGTCTGAGTGTGTGTGTCTGTCTCTCTCTCTCCCAAACTGTCAAGCTTAGGAACAGTTCTTAAAGTTTTAAGATGGCAAAGTAGAAAGGTCCAGTAATCCATGAAATAAGCAAGGGGAGAAATTTGTAAATCCACATTAAAATGTAGAGAGAAAGTGATCACGAAGAATTCCACAGGTTCCACACTGGGAAAATGAAATAACAGTCACCGAAGACCTTATCAGTCAAGTTGATCCAAAATCCATGTAGAAACATCACCAGGTGACAGTCACAGAATATCCCTTCGCACAAGTGATTACCACATAGCACACCCGAATCCAGGTAAACGAAAGTGGTTTCCCCAGGATACTCCAACAAAAGTCCACGTAAGGATTATATGAAGTGACAGTCACACATCCTCTGTGCACACTGTGTGCCATTACTCAACCCAGTCCTTTGGGCATGGGAAAGTATCAGACTTTACCCATATTGTAGCGAGCTTGAGCCCTGACCTCTCTCCCTCTCTCCCTCTCTCAATCTCTCCTCCTGAACAAATCCCAGCGGTCTGTTGCAGCTTGTTCTGCTGACGTCATAGTCCCGCCTCATACAGGCGTTTCAAAGTGACACTCATAGTAAACAAAACCGTGGTCATGTAACATACTACACACCTTAGATCCCAACCATTCACTGTGCAAGTCTTACCCTTATTTGTCCTTCCAAAGTGCACACTCACACATCTGCATTAAATTACATCTGCTATTTTTCAGCTCATTTTCCCAGCTGTTCAAGATCATACCGTAACCTTTGATAACTTTCCTTCCTGTCTTGGTGTCATCCAAAATTTTCAGATCCAGTTTACCTCGTTATCATGTACAGTACTGTGCAAAAATGTTAGATACCCTAGTCTTTTTAATATAAATTTTGTTTTAGTTGTTTATTTTCTGTCTTCTGCATTAGTGTATCAGTAGAAAAGAGCAAATTTTAGATTTCCAAACATTAATTGTCCAAAATATTAGATGTTACAGAGACATTTTTGTATTTTGTTATGGAGAGTAAAGAAAGTATTAAGTAAAAAGAAAACAGTTTTCAGGGTAAGGGTGTGGCAGCTGTGACATTTTAACCTTCAAATCATCAGTTCTTATACCATGGCAAGAATGAGTATAGCAACAACACACAAGGTGGTCATTCAACATCAGCAAGATCTTTCCAAAACACTAATTTTATGGCAGAGTTTCAAGATGTGCTGTTCAAGCTGTTCTGAAGAAGCACAAATAAGCAGCAATGTTGAAGACCAGAAATGTGATTGGCCACAGAAACTCACTGCAGCAGACGAGAGACATCTAACAGACGTCCCTCCTAAGTCAGAAGAGGTCCAGCACTGCTATCAGCTCTGAACTCACAGAAACTACTGGAACCGAAGTTCACCCCTCTACAGTCTGGAGAAGTCTTGCCAGAAGTGGTCTTCATGGAAGAGTTGCTGCCAAAAAGCCATTCTTTGGAAGTGGAAACAAAAGCCAGCAGACTCACCTACATACAAAAAACAAGGACTGAGGTGCTGAACAACTGCAGCAAGTGCACTGGACTGAAAAGTCAATATTTGAAATTCATGACTCAAACAAGAGGCAGTTTGTCCATAGAAAAGGTGGAGAGCACCAGATGGGTGAGTGTCTATAGCCAACAGTAAAGCACGGAGGAGGTTTCCTGCAGGCTTGGGGCTGCATTTCTGGTCAGAATTAATGGAATCCTCAATGCTGCGAAGTATAAGCTGATTCTCACTTCTTAGTGCAATACTTTCAGGGAGGTATCAGATTGGTTCCAGCTTCATTCTGCAGTAGGACAATGATCCCAAATACATGGTCAAGGTCATGCAGAACTATTTTCAGTGAAAAGAACAACGAGGGATTCTGCAACAGATGGTATGTCCTCCACAGAGCCCTGATCTCAACATCACCAAGGCTCTCTGGGATTACCTGAAGTGTCAGAAGCAAGTGAGACAGCGAAAGTCTGCAGAAGAACTGTGGCAAGTTCTCAAAGATGCTTGAAACAATCTATCAGCAGGAAAAGGAAAGGTATGTCGCATCTGGAGCTTCTCTGGTTAGCGGACGATTTCCCTCCATGCCTCTCTGACGTGAGGAACCACGTACGAGGCAAGTTATGGTAGTGGTTTGCCATTGCCTTCTGCCGGGTGAGTTTCCAAAGAGATCAGCTCGTAACCCAGCCCGGATGGAAAGCGTGCGGGGAGCCAGCTGGATTTGAACTCAGGACCTTTTCATCCCTAAGTCCGGCACTGATGCCACTACACCACCAACCAGGTAAAAAATGCAGGAGAGTGCACCTAAGTGTTTGCCTAAGTGAGTTGATGCAGTTTTAAAGGCAAAAGGCGGTCACACCAAATATTGATTTGATTTAGTTCTTTTTTACTGCTTACTGCTCTTTTTAGTTTTTTTGATATTTAAAATGACTACTTCATCTTGAATGCCATGATATTTAAACTTCTGGAGCAGCTTTACACATGGGACTTTGTCAAAGGCTTTGTTGACGTGCATGCATACAATGTCCACTGCCTTTCTTCCATCATCTTTCTTGGTAACCTCCTTGAAAATCTCTTAAGTTTGGTTAGACATGACGTACCATGTACAAAGCCATGTCAATTACCTCTAGTCAGGTCTAGCCTTTGCAAGTACTTATATATCCTATCCCTTAGAATATTTTCCATGACTGACCTCAGGCTCACCAGCCTATAATTTCCTTGCTTATTCTTCGAGCCTTTCTTGATGTGTCAACCCTTATCAGCGTTTCCTTTTAGTCTGAAGCTGAATAGTTTCTGTCATGAGGTGTAAAGTAAAACAGTTCAGAAATTGACCTAATTAGGCATCTAATTGGGATGCCTAATCGACTGCAGACTGATATGAGTAGTTAAAGATAGCAATGATGGAAAATGAAATAGATACTAGTATGATCAGAGATCACTCAAAAACAATTATTTCATCAAAATCACAAAGTTTATCACAAATGTAAAAATAATCTCAGGCATGAGGTTAAACATTTTACAAAATGGTGCCATATTGTATTTAACAGTGCAGTAAAGAAATTGCTTTCATATTTGTGTGTTATAAATTGGATTCTGTATTGTTGCTTTGTTTTGTGGCTGTCTGCAAGAAGATGAATCTCCAAGGTTGTATTCTGTATAGTATGCAGTTTATACTAAACTTTGATAATAAATGTACTTTGAACTTCCTTGCCTTAAGGCTTCCTATCCAACATCACACCATGTTAATCACAATAACAGACATAAGTAAACTTACATTTCTGTCACTGCTGTGCAACCAAAAATTTTCACTCAAATTCTGATCTTTCACATCTCCTGCATTAAGGCTGCTTTGCTGTTGGCTTCATGATTTTTATGTTGGGGTGGTAATTTGCTCTGGTGTGCAAGTTAGTATTTCCCAATCTCTTCAATGTCTGCCTAATTTTTGATGACATCAATGGGGTTAAGTTATCTATTGCCCCAACATAATTAAGTATCGTTTACTTCATGGCTTCTGCTGAATGAATTAAAGATAATCATTGGCAGGCCGCAGTCTGCTTAAAATTAACGTCAATTGGATTTAACCTGAAGTTCAGGGCTAAAATAGCCATCTAGTCACCCAGTTGTATTCTTGACTTGTTTATTCTTTTACTGATTTTTTAAAAACTTTTTTTCTTTTCAAAATGGAGATTGCTGAGAGAAACAGATATAGCAGCAAAGTGTATTACTTCATTGTGCAATCATAAAGAGTTCATCCTCAGAAGAGACAGCAGTAAAATTGTTAATAGATACATTGTAGGTATGTGCAAGATGAGATGGGGAGGAAGAATTTGGAATGATATGCTTGGCTGCTGTGGTTCTGGTTCCTCTTGCACAGGACTACAAAGGCTTAATAGAGGGTTGAGGTAAACTTTGCCATATTTTTTCAAACACACCTCGAAAGCTATTGAAGCCTAATGTGATGATTCTTGTCCCTGAATATCATTATCAGAATCAAGTCTAATAATAAAAAGCCGTAACTTACAATAAGAAATATATATGTATATCTTATTTTAATTTAGTTTATTTATGCACGGTATACATACGGTACTGTGCAGAAGTCTTAGGCACAGTTTAGCTAGGATGCCTAATACTTTTGTACAGTATTGCCGTAATTTTATGTTCCGCTACCACAAAAGAAGCATATTTCAAGACGTATGTGAGTGATAAAAAACCCAATTCTAATATGGATCCCTATTTTAGACTGAGAGTGGAAAGAGCGCAGGGAGAAGGGAATTATTGCTGGAAAATAGAGAAAGAAGAGGGGAGGGAGCTGGAAGCACTAGAGAGACATTCTGTAATGATCAATAAACCAATTGTTTAGAATCAAATAACCTTGACTGGTGTCTCAGGGCTAGGTGTGTCTGCACCCACGGCAACCCCCACCCCTGGCACTCCTCCTCTGCCATCTGTTCCACATCCGTAAGACCATAAGACATAGGAGCAGAATTAGACCATTCAGCCCATTGACTTGGCTGTGCCATTTCATCATGGCTGATCCATTTTCCTCTGAACCCCATTCTCTTGCCTTCTCCCGGTAACCTTTACACCCTGACTAATTGAGAACCTATCATCTCTCCTCTGCCTTAAATACACCTGATGTCCTGACCTCCACAGCTGCATGTGGCAACAAATTCCACAGATTCACCATCCTCTGGCTAAAGAAATTCCTCCTCAGTTCCATTCTAAATGGATGCTCTTCTATTCTGAGGCTGTACCCTCTGGTCCTAGACGTCCCTCACCATAGGAAACAGCTATCAACATCCAGTCTATCTAAGCATTTGAACATTTGAGAGGTTTCAAGGAGATCCTCCTTCGTTCTTCTGAACTCCAGTGAATAAAGGCCTGGAGCTATCAATCCCTCTTCCTATGATAAGCTTTTCATGCACAGAATCATTCTCGTAATCCTCCTCGGAACTTTCTCCAGTGTCAGCATATTCTTTCTTAAATAAGTGGCCCAAAACCCAAAACTGCTCTCAATATTGCAAGTGAGGCCTCACTAGTGCTCTATTACACCCTTCCTTTTATATTCTAGTTCCCTTGAAATTAATCCTAATATTGCATTTGCATTTCTCACCACTGACTCAACCTGCAAGTTAACCTTTAGGGAATCCTGCATGAGGATACTCAGTCCCTTTGCACCTCAAATTTTTGTATTTTCTCCTCATTTGGAAAATAGTCTTACACTTTTATTGCTTCTGCGAAGAGCATGAATATACACTTCTTGACACTGTATCCTATCTGCCACTTCTTTGCCCATTCTCCTAAGTCCTCCTGCAGACTCCCAAGTCCTCCTGCAGACTCCCTGCTTCCTCAATACTACCAGTTCCTTCACCTATCTTCATATCGTCTATAAACTTGGGCCACAAAGCCATCAATTCCGTCATCCAAATTATTGACATACAACGTCAAAAGAAGCAGTCTTAGGCTATCCGCTTGATCTATGCCTCTTATCATCTTATACACCCCTATCAAGTCCCCTCTCATCCTCCTTTCCTCCAGAGAGAAAAATTCCTAGCTCATTCAACCTATCCCTATAAGACATATTCTCTAATCTAGGCAGAACCCTGGTAAACCTCCTCTGTGTCCTCTCTATAGCTTCCACATCTTTCCTATAGTGAGGCAACCAGAACAGAGCACAATACTTTGTATGGTTTAACAGGAGTTTTATTGAGCTGTAACATTAGTTTGTGGCTCTCGAACTCAGTGTCCTGACTAATGAAGGCCAACATATCACAATATCTTAATAAACCTATCATCTTGCGTAGCAGCTTTGTGGTATCTGTGGATGTGGACCACAGGATCCTTCTGTTCCTGCAGACAGCTAAGAGGAATCCTGCCATAAGCCCTGTACTTTGCCTTAAAATTCAATGTTCCAAAGTAAAATGTTTCACACTTTTCTAGGTTGAACTCTCCATCTGGCACTTCTCAGCCCAGCTCTACATTCTGTCAATGTCCCGCTGTAACCTGCAGCAACCTTCTACAATAGAGTTCAAGCTATCCTGCAAATTTACTAACCCACTTTTCCATTTCCCCATTCAAGGTATTTATAAAAATCACAATGAGCAGAGGTCCCAGAACAGATCACTGACTTCCAGGCAGATTACACTCTGCCTTCTGTGGGCAATCAACACAGCCAATTTTCCTTGGATTCCTTGGATCCCATGGATCCCATGGGGAACCTTAACAAACTCCTTCCTAAAATCCATATACACCACATCTACTACTCCAACGTCATCAATATGCTTTGTTACATCCTCAAAGAATTCAATCAGGCTTGTGAGGCATGATCTGCTCCACACAATGCCATGCTGACTATCCCTAATCAGACTATGGTTTCTTGTCTCCAAGAATCTTCAATAACTTAGCCCACCACTGAAGTAAGATTCCATGGCCTATAATTTCCAGGGTTATTCCTACTCCCTGTCTTAACAAAAAAATAATATTTGCCACTCTCAAATTACCCTCAAATCAAGAAGGTATGGAAGCCTCAGGACTCACACCACCAGGTTCAGGAACAGTCATTACCTCTCCACTATCAGGGTCTTGAACCAAAGAGGGTAACTTCACTTAATTTCACTTGCTCTATCATTGAAATAGTCCCACAACCTGTGGACTCATTTTCAAGGACACTTCAGCTTATGTTCTTGATACTTACTTACTTACTTACTTATTTATTAAGTCTTTTATTTTATTTTTGTATTTGCACAGTTTCCTGTCCTTTGCACACCAGTTGAATATCCAGTTGATGCGGTCTTTCATTGATTCTGTTAGGTCATTATTCTGTTGAGTATATCTGTAAGGAAATGAATCTCAGTGTTGTATATGATGACATATATGCACTTTGATAATAAATTTACTTTGAACTTTTGAACTTTGATTATCTGGTACTGCTCCTTTGGCCAGTGGAGTGCAAAGATCACATCAATCACAGCAATCTCTTTCCTTGCTTGCCCTAGCAACCTGGTGACTTATCTATCCTAAGCTCAGCATGTCAGGCAGCATCTATACAAAAGAGTAAACAGTCAACGTTTTGGCCCAAGACCCTTCTTGAGGATTGAGAAGGAAAGAAGAGGATGCTAGAATAAAAAAGGATTGGAGGAGGGGAAAGAAGCTTGCTAAAAGGTGATCGGTGAAGCCAGGTGGGTGGGAAAGGTCAAGGGCTGGAACAGAAAGAATCTGATAGAGGAAAGTGGACAATAGGAGAAAGGGGTGGAGGAGGGGACTCTGGAGGAAGTAAAAGTCAGGTGAGAAGACGTGAAGGTCAGTGTGGTGAATTGAGGGGGGTGGGGAAGGTTTGTCACCAGAAGGAGAAATCGATATTTATGCCTTCAGGTTGGAGGCTATCCAGACTGATTATAAGGTATTGCTCCTCCACCTTGAGGGTCGCCTCATCTTGGCATGAAAGGAGGCCATGGATCAATATTTCAGAATTGGAATGGGAATTAAAATGTTTGGCCACTGAGAAGTCCTGCTGGTGGTGGATGGTACACAGATGCTCGATGAAATAATACCCCAGTTTACAATGGGTCTCACCAATATAGAAGAGGCCTCAGCAGGAGCACTGGACGTAATAGACGACCCCAGCAGATTTGCAGATGAAGTGTTGTCTCACCTGGAAGGACTAATGGTAACATCCTAATGCTTTTCAGAAGATTTAGCACATCCTCTTTCATAACGTTAACCTGTTCTGGCTTATCAGGCTGTTTTTAAGTATATTATATATTTACTAGACTTAGAACAGTAAGTCGCAGAGAACTTTCAACGGGTTTGTAATACAATTAAGGTACTAATTTGTTGTACTCTTATTGATTGGGGAGAATGGCGGTAAAGTCGGACCTGTGTCTATTTTTTAAGTGTGGTGACTCCAGGAGAAGATTTCACGTTTAAGAAATAACTTCAGTAAGATATCTTTAGTTTTGTTCTTATTTAATTTTATCTATGCTATTCTTTGGCCTTGAACAGTCACATACTTACAAATACTGATCGCGCAGTAGGACTTCCGGGTCATCAAGGGAATGGCGGCGTAAGGAAAAGGTCTCTCGACAAAAAAGAAGGTAAACTGCCCCAAAATCGAATTTAGACAAATACTTAATATTGCATAACTATATTAATAAAAGGGGCAAGGATGATGTCTAAGAACAAGAATAAAAAGTCCGCTTCGAAGGCTGATAAACATGAAGAGATGCAGCAAGGCGAAGGGCCTAGCTCTCCCACGGCAAGCCAGGACGGAGATAATGAGGGGGAATCGGTGACTCTGTCTTTTGATTCTCGGAGAGATTCGCGAGTTCCGACAAGGTAACAGCAAACAGCTGGAAGATATTAAAGGAGAAACAGTAAAAACTAACTCACGGATAGATGAAGCCGAAGCGAGGATTGTTGGAATTGAAGAGAAGCTACAAAATGCAGAGGAGGTGATAGCAGAAATGCTGAAGCTACAAGACCAACTCCAGTGGAAACTAATAGATCAAGAAGGCCGCTCGAGAAGGGAAAATGTGAGGATCTACGGAGTTCCCGAAGGAACCGAAGGTAAACCCGGATTGATGATTCCCTTTGTGGAGAAGCTGCTTAGAGAGAACCTTGATATACCGGCCGCAAAAGACCTACAGATAGACAGGGCTCACCACGCGTTGGCACCACAGCCCCCGGCAGGCGCCCAGCCCAGATCGATTCTGATCAGATTTCTCAGTTACAGAACGAAGGAAGAGGTGCTTAAAAGAGCATGGCAAAAGAAAGGTTTCATGTGGAACAACTGTAAAATCAGTTTAGACCACGACAACGCACCGGGGATTCTTGCCAGACGGAAGGAATATACTGAAACACGGAGAGTCCTGAAGGCAAACAACATCAGATTCCAGACCCTGTATCCAGCTCGGCTGAGAGTCTTTTACGACGAAGGGAAAAACTTACGCTACGGTGGAGGAGGCAGCGTCAGACCTGGCGGACCGGGGACTACCTATTAAAGTTATCACCCAACCGGAGTCGCTACTGGAGAGGATTCGGCAGAAGTCGTGGCAGTTAGCGGGGCGAGGACGCTCCACTCGAAACAGAGTGTCAAACTACAAGGAAAAGCTGCAAATATTCAGATGCGAATGTACAGAGAATACAGATTAATTAAGAGAAATGACTGAAAAGAGTAAATCGGACTTAAAAGTAAAATGAAAACTGGTAATTGAAAATAATCTAGGCGGAATAACTTGAATGATAGCAATATGGTCGAGACATAAATAGGAGAAAATTCTCTATGATTATTCAAACTGCTGAGGGCCCTCTAACACAGGGTGAAGATAGAGGTTATCCCTCTGAACTGGGTCGGTGCTCAGGCCTCACTGTGGGAAGTCGGGGAAAATTTTCAAATGTTATACGTTCAGAAATGTCTAGGGTGTGGTTATATGTCTTGGTTTACTGTTGAGAAGGGATTGCTTACTGTTTGGTTAGAAAAGGAGAGTGCTTTTTTTCTACTAGAGAAAAATGCAAACTGAATTGGTAAAAATAATTTCCTATAATGTTAATGGGGTTTTGAATCCAATTAAAAGAAATAAGATTATGTCTAAATTGAAAAAAGAGAGGGCACAAATAGCTTTCCTCCAGGAAACACATATGAGCCAATCTGAACATGGAAAATTAAAAAGAATGGGTTTTAAGCATGTATTTTATTCATCATATAAATTGAGTCACAAAAGAGGGGTAGCTACTTTAATATCAAGTACTCTTAATTATGAACATATTTCAGAGACTAGAGACAAAGAAGGACGATTTGTAAAAATCACAGGAAGAATAGAAGGTACAGAAATAACATTGCTGAATGTTTATGCTCCTCCAGGTAGTGAATGGTCATTTTATAGACACATTTTTGACCTAATGGTCAGTTCTCGAGGGGTAGTAATTTGTGGAGGGGATTTTAATATTAGATTAAATCCTATATTAGATTCTTCAAGAATAGTTACTCAGAATAAACCTCTGACTCGGAAAGTGAATTCATTGATGGAGGAGTTGGGAATTATAGATGTCTGGAGGGAATTACACCCTACTAGTAAAGATTATACATATTACTCTTTCCCTCATTCAGCCTATTCAAGGATAGACTATTTCTTTATCTTTAATACAGATAGACTCAGGATAAAAAACTGTAATATTGCAACAATTGATCTGTCGGATCATAGCCCAGTCTCTATGTCTCTAATCCTGGAAAGGAAAATGAGGAAAACACTATGGAGGCTAAACTCACATATACTCAATAACCCGAAAGTAATGGAGAGATTAAGGGGAGAAATCAAAGAATATCTAGACCTTAATGACACGGGAGAAACATCACCAGTGATTTTATGGGATACATTGAAAGCTGTACTGAGAGGGAAAATTATTTCCATTACTACTCACATGAAAAAAATCAATGCACAAAAATTAGCAGACCTTCAAGGAAAATTAAAACAACTTCAAGTTGTAGATAGCAACAAAAGTAATTCAAATCGAAAACAGTAAATTAGGAAATTGCAAAGTGAAATTGATGATATTTATACGTTGGAAACTCAAAGAAATTTTCTTTACCTGAGACAAAAGAATTATGAAGTAGGAGGTAAATCAGCTAGATTATTAGCATATAAATTACGAAAACAACAAGCAGACAATACAATTCATAAAATAAAGAATCCAAAGACAAAGCTTGTGGAGAGTACAATAGGGAAAATTCAAGAGAGTTTTGAAACGTATTATCGAGAGCTGTACTCCCAACCCCGGGCCCCCAATGAGCCCTATATAGACAGTGTATTGAATTTTTTAGATCTACCTAAACTTACAGATTTACAAAATGAAAGTTTATTAGAACCAGTAACTGTCAAAGAACTGAACGTGGCCATCTCTAGGTTAAAGGCTGGAAAGTCCCCGGGTTCTGATGGGTTTATCTCAGAGTGGTACAAGTCCCTGAAGACACAGTTAGCCCCATTACTACTTAACACCTTTAATTGGATCTTGCAGAGAGGAGAAACTCCACCTTCCTGGAGAGAAGCGATTATTTCAGTTATTCCTAAAGAGGGTAAAGATAAACTAGAATGTGGCAATTATCGGCCAATTAGTGTTCTTAATTTAGATTACAAATTATTTACATCCATATTAGCGCGCAGATTGGAAAAGCTTTTACCTGGCCTAATCCATTTAGACCAGACTGGATTTATTCAACAAAGACAAACACAGGACAACATAAGGAGAACTCTGCACATATTAGAACAGGTTAATAAGAACGAGACAGAGACAATGGTAGTAGGATTGGACGCTGAGAAAGCTTTTGATTCGGTTAGTTGGGCATTCCTATACAGAGTGTTAGGAAGATTCGGCTTTCAAGAAAAGTTTATTAAAGTAATTCAGACTCTGTATGACAGCCCAACAGCCGGAATTAAGATAAATGGGGACCTCTCTGACTCCTTCATTTTAGAGAGAGGCACTAGACAGGGATGCCCAATTTCTCCTCTCCTTTTTGCGCTATATATTGAACCACTTGCCCAACTAATAAGACAGAGCGAAATCGTAAAAGGTATCATGGTGGCAGGAATTGAACAGAAAGTGGCGTTATTCGCAGATGATGTTTTGGTCTATCTGAGTGAACCAGAAAAATCATTTATAGGATTGTTTACACTGTTGGATGACTTTGGGAAAATATCAGGTTATAAAATAAATGTAAAGAAAACGCAGGTTATGTCCCTAAATTATACACCATCCAAAAAATTGCAGGATACATACGATCTTAAGTGGGAAGCTAAATCATTAAAATATTTAGGAATAACCCTGCCGAAGGATCTTTCAACACTGTCACAGGTAAATTATGGGCCATTAATCTCAGAGATAAAAGCAGATATGCATAGATGGAATCTTATCCCCTTTTTAAGTTTAAATTCAAGGATAAATACTATAAAAATGAATATTCTTCCTCGGTTATTATATCTTTTCCGTACTTTACCAGTGGAGGTGGATGATAATCAATTCAGGGAATGGGACAAATGGATTTCCCGCTTCATTTGGCAAGGAAGAAAACCTAGAATTCGATATAACACTTTACAGTTAGGGAAGGAAAGAGGAGGTATGGTTCTTCCTTGCCTGAGAAATTATTTTTATGCCTCACAGATAACCCCTCTGTTATATTGGTGTAATAGGGAATATAAGGCTAGATGGAAGGAAATAGAATTTGGATTAGTTGACAGTTTTCCTCTTCAGGCCTCAATAGCTGACAAAGGATTGATGGCCCAGTTGGAAAAATTTAATAATGCTTGGATAAATCTTACATTAAAAGTATGGCAGAAGGTGGTTAATTCATGTGGAATTAATAACATGCTAAAACTCTTTAGATGGTGTGCATATGATACCGAATTCCTTCCCAACAGAGGAGATAAAAGATTTGAGCTATGGATAAAGAAAGGTCTTACAACCTACCTCTCATTTATAGATAAAAGAGTATTACAAAGTTTCCAAATCCTGCAGGACAAACATGGCCTAGAACATAATGACTTTTTTAGGTACCTTCAAATACGAAACTATGTTAACCAGAGTTGTAGATATACAGACCTATCAACAGTAGAATTAGAATTTTTCAAGATTCTGAATTCGGCTTGCAGTTCAATACCTAGTAAATCAGTTTCTCGCCTATATAATGCACTCTCCCATGCTAAAAATGTAAATACACTGTATATTAAAGAGAAGTGGGAGAAAGAAGCGGGGTTGGTACTTTCAGAGGAGGCTTGGGGGAAAATCTGCAGCTTTCAATGGTCCTCGACTAATTCTTTGACTTGGAGAGAACATTGTTGGAAAAACATTATAAGATACTTCAAGACCCCATATCAGGAAAAATATAAAGATACAAATGTGATGTGTTAGAGAAGGTGCGGCTCTAAGGAGGCAAATCATTTTCATATTTTCTGGGATTGCCCTAAATTAAGTCTATTTTGGGAAGGTATTCATAGAACATTAGTTAAGGTACTTAGGTCCCAGATACCTCTGAACTTTGAGACGCTCTATTTGGGGCATGTATTGTTCCTTGAACAGAAGGAAGATATAAAGTTGCTGCAGGCCCTCTTAGCGGCAAGTAAGAAATCAATCACTAGAAAATGGCTAAATCCAATACCACCTACATTAGAAGATTGGTACGAAATTATCTTGGAAATATTTAAAATGGAAAAGTTGACCTACTCCCTGAGAACTCAAAAAGAAACATTTTATCGAATCTGGAATAAATGGATTGAATATATAACCCCAATGCGAGCAGACTTTAGATGACTCTCCTAATGATTTATATTGCTCTTCTCATCAACACAGTAATATTGCTAACGTAAGCACTCCTAGTCTAAATGTTTGTTGTTGTTTTTTTTTGGAAAATAGAGAATTAACACAAGTAAAGGGAAAGATTTGGGAAAGGGATAAAAAAAAAAATGAAAAAATTAAGTAAATAAGTACATAGGGATTGGATAATTATGTCTGCGGGCAGGAACAAGCACGAACAAATTGGGATATAAACACCTACAATGGTTGGTATATAGGCTTGTATGCAACATTTTGGACCAGTGGAAATGGTCCAGAAGGGTTGTATGGAAACTATTATTACCATTTTTCTTAACAACTAATTTCATTACTTAGCCTAATAGGTTAGATTTACCACAGTACATAATTATCTATTTAAATGTTTATTTTGCTTTTATATCATCTCAATGTGTACTTAAGAATGTATAAATAATTGTAGTTTTATACATATAAAAAAATGGAAAAGGTTATATGTGTGAAAAAAGTACATAATTGTGAACTCCTTATCCAAAGAAAAATAAAATTAAAAAAAAAATAAAAACAAATACTGATCGCAACATTTCAATGGTAAACCTAACTGTCTTCCTCAGGCATGTTGATCAAATGACAAGTTCCCCTAGAGACACCACCTTATATACCCTCCTGAGTGAGCAAAGTGTGGGTGGGGCTTAATGCTTGATCCCGAATCTGGCTGAGTCTGAATTGCCTATACCTGATTGGTTAGTTTGAATTGGCCTTGTTCTGATTGGTTATCCTTTAGCCCAAACTCTCCAACAGATGGTTATTGTGCCAGACAGTGGCAGCTCAACTGAAAAGCTAAGAAAAATTTGCCAAAAATATGGTGGCCAGTTAATAGCAAAAAAGTGAGGACACAATTAGAAAAAGGCTAACCAAAGTGACACCTAGAAGACCTAAGGAACTGTGTCAGGGAATTGTATACTCCATACCTCTATCACCATGCCAAAAAGTATATATTGGTTAGACTGGAAGGCCATTGAAGACCAGGATGGCAGAACATAATGGAAACAATCAACTTCTGCCATAAATTATACCCATGGACTTGGCCTTCACTACAGTCTGTGGCATACCACAGATTTAATACTCTCTGGCTGTAAAAAATCCTCCTTATCTCTGATCTAAAAGGTCACCCTTCAATTTTGAGGCTGTTCCTTCTAGTGCTGGATACCCCTACCATCCACCCTATCCAGTCCTTTCAACATTTGGTAGGTTTCAATGTGATCCCCATGCATTCTTCTAAATTCCAGTGAGTACAGACCCAAAGCTGCCAAACTCTCCTCATATGTTAAGTCCTTCTTTCCCAGAATCATCCTTGTGAACCACCTCTGGCCTCTCTCCAATGTCAACAATTCCTTTCAGAGATATGCGGTCTAAAACTGTTGACAAGGCTCAAAGTGCAGCCTGACTAGTGATTTTATAAAGGCTCAGCATTATTTCCTTGCTTTTATATTCTATTCCTCATGAAATAAATCGCAACATTTCATTTGCCTTCTTTACTCACCCTGTAAATTAACCTCCTGGGAGTTTTGCACGAGGACACCTAAGTCTCTCTGCACCTCTGATGTTTGAGCCTTCTTCCCATTTGGATAATAGTCTGCACTACTGTCCCTTTTACCAAAATGCATTATTAAACTTTTTCAAACCCTGTATTCCATCTGCCATTTTTTTGCCCATTCTTCCAATTTGTCTCAGTCCTGCTGCAATTGCATTGCTTCCTCAGCACTACCTACCCCTCCACATAACTTTGTATCATCTGCAAACTCTGCCACAAAGCCATCAATTCCATTATCCAAATCACTGAGAAACAATGTGAAAAGTAGCGGTCTCAATACTGAGGAACACCACTAGTCACTGGCAGCCAACCTGAAAAGGGCCCTTTTATTCCCACCCGCTGCCTTCTGCTTGTCAGTCATTGCTCTATCCATCTATAATGCCACATGATTTTATCTTGTGAAGCAGCATCATGAGTGGCACCTTATGAAATGCCTTCTGAAAATCCAGGTAAATGACATCCACTGCCTCGCATTTGTCCACCCTGCCTGTTCCTTTCTCAATTGATGGAGGGACAGGTAGTGTTGAGGAAACAGGTAGGCTGCAGAAGGACTTAGATTAGGAGAGTGGGTAAGAAAGTGGCAAATGAAATACAATGTTGGAAATGCATGGTCATGCACTTTGGTAATAGGAATAAATGTGTGGACTATTTTCTAAATGGAGAGAAAATCCAAAAATCTGAGATGCAAAGGGTCTTGGGAGTCTTTGTGCAGAACACCCTAAACATAACTTGCAGGTCAAGTCAGTAGTGAGGAAGGCCAATACAATGTTAGCAGTCATTTCAAGAGCAGGGATGTGATGCTGAGGCTTTATAACACACTGATGAGGCCTCACTTTGAGTATTGTGCAAAATTTTGGGTTCCACATCTGAGAAAAATGAAAGGGGATCTCTTTGAAACCTTTTGAGTGTTGAAAGCCTTAGTCAGAATAGATGTGGGGAAGTCTAAAACAAGAGGGCACAGCCTCAGGATAGAAGGGTGTTCATTTAAACAGAGATGCAGAGAAACTACTTTAGCCAGAGGATGGTGAATTTGTTACCACAGGCCGGTGTGGAGGCCAGGTCTTTGGGTGTATTTAAAGCAGAGATTGATAGGTTCTTGATTGGACACAGCATCAAAGGTTATGGGGGGAAGTCCAGGGAATGGGGTTGAGGAGAGGAAAAAGGATCAGTCGTGATTGAATGGTGGATTTGACTCGATGGGCCAAATGTCCTAATTCTGCTCCTATGTCTTACGGAAGAACTTTAACAGATTTGTCAGACAAGATTTCCATTTATAGAAACCATGCTGACTTTGACTTATTGTATCGTTAATCTCCGAGTACCCCAGAACCTCATCCTTAATAATAGACTCCAACAATTTCCCAACCACTGAGCTTAGGCTACCTGGCCTATAATTTCTTTTGCCTTCCTCACTTCTTAAAGAATCGCGTGACTTTTGTAATCTTCCAGTCCTCTGGGACCATGCATGAATAAAGTGATTCTTGGAAGATCATGACCAATGCATTCATTATCTCTTCAGTAACCTCTCTCAGGACTCTGGGATGTAGTCTATCTGATCCAGGTGACTTATCCACCTTAAAACCTTTGGGTTTGCCTAGCATGTTTTCCTTTATAATAGTAATGGCACTCACTTCTGCTTGACACTCATGAACCTCTGGCACACTGCTAGTGTCTTCCAATGACCTATTAAGTTCATTTGCTATTTCTTTGTCCTCCATTACTACCTTATTGGCCTCATTTTCCAATGGTCCAATAGCAACTCTCACTTCCCTTCTACTCTTTATATAACTGAAAAAACTTTTGGTATCCTGCTTTATATTATTGGCAAGTTTGCCCTCCTATTTCATCTTTTCCCTTCTCATAACTTTCTTAGTTGTGAGTTGACGTTTGCCACCTTGTATGCTCTTTCCTTGACTTTTATGCAGTCCTTAACTTCTCTTGTCAGCAACAGTTGCCTACCCTTACCATTTGAGAACAGCTTCTTTTGTAGGACAATATCTATCCTGCACATTGTGAACTATTCCCAGAAACTTCAGCTATCTCTGCTCTGCTGTCATCTGTCATCCTCATCAGTATCTTCCTCCAATCCACCTGGTCAAGCTCCTCTCTCATGCCTCTGTAATTCCCTTTATTCCATTTTGATACTGATACGTGTGAGTTATGCTTGTCCCGCTGAAACTGCAATATGAATTCAACCATATTATGATCACTGTCTTCTAAAGGTTCCTTTACATTAATCTCCCAAATAAGATCTGGGTTATTACACAACACCTAATCTAAAATGGCCTTTCCCCGAGTAGGCTCAAGTACAAATTGCTCTCAGAAACCATCTCGTAGGCGTTCAACAAATTCCCTCTTGCGATCTGACACCAACCTGATTTTCCCAATCCCCTTGCATATTGAAGTTCTGCATTACAATTGTGTAATTGCCTTATTATATGCCTTTTCCAGCTCCCTTTGCAATCTCAACTCCACATCTTGGCTACTATTTGGAGGCCTATATATGATTCCCTTGCAGCTTTTTCACCCTTGCAATTTCTTAACTCCGCCCACAAAGATTCAACGTTCTCTGACCCTATGTCACTTCTTTCTAAAGATGTAATTCCATCTCTTACCAACAGAGCCACACCACCACATATGCCTTCCTGCTTGTCCTTTCGATACAATGTATCTCCTTTGATGTTAAGCTCCTAACTATGGCCTTCTTTCAGCCGTGACTCAGTGATGCCCACAACATCATACCAGCCACTCTGGCAGTAGCGTTGGTTTGTGTAGCTGAATCCGCTGATCTCTGTAATAAGCACAACATTCACTCAACTTTTGCTCCAAACACAAGGTAGCCATCTCACAAGCAGCAAACTTATGACTTTTAAGTCACACATTCATAAGAAATTAGGGTTTAAGCTAGACAAAAGTAAAATATCCAAAAAAGTTCAAAGTAAATTTGTTATCAAAGTACATGTATGAATGTATGTCACCACATGAAATCATGATACTAAATTTCTTGTGGGCATATTCAATGTCCAATAACCCTAATAGTATCAGTGCGAGAACATACCAAGGGGGACAACCAGTATGCAAAGACAACAAACTGCAAATACAAAAAAAAGAAAAAAAACACCTTGTGGTGCACCTGCACTGATAAAGATTGAGGAGGAGATGTTGTCAATCCGAACAGACTGGGGTCTGCAAGTGAGGAAATCGAAGATCCAATTCCACAAGGATGTATTGAGGCCAAGGTCTTGAAGTTTCTTGGGGATGATAGAATTGAATACTGAGCTGTTCAATGAAGAGCATCATGATGTATGCATCTATGCTGTCTAGATGTTCTAGGGTTGAGTGAGGAGCTAATGAAATGGCATTTACTGTGGGCCTGTTGTGCTGATAAGCAAATCGGATCCAAGTCTTTGTGAATATTCCAGTCAGTTGATGAGTCTTTACTACTCAGCTAGGTATCATGTTTGTGCTTGTTGCTTTCTGTGGGTTCACCCTCTTGAAGGATGTTCTCATTTTGACCTCCGAGAATGAAATTATAGGGTCATCAGGGTCTGTGGGAGTTTGTGGTGATTCCTCCATGTTTTGACAGTCAAGTGAGCATAGAAGGAGATATTGAGCCCATCTGGAAGCAAAACACTGTTGTCACCTATGTCCCTTGATTTCACCTTATACACAAAATTATATACCTCATAAGTATACCTAATAAACTTGATTCACGTCACATGCTGGTGATAATAAACAAAGTTTTAAGGTATACGAGAAGATTAATATATGTAAACCTTACATTACCAAGGCTGGTCAAGCACTATACTAATAATCAAGAATAAACTTTTACATAATATTAACACAAAATATTGCTCAGATAGCAATCTCCTTTACGAACTGAAACAACACTTATAGGTGATGATTTTGACGGTGCAAACAAAAGAAACATGACGCAGGATTGCATGTATGTCCTTTAGTCTGACTGAAAAACTCTACTGAGAGAAAAATGGCTATCCTCCTGTTGTGATCCAACAGAATTTCAAAATAAAAGTCAACAAGGTTATTAGTTAACAAATAAGCCTGAACATCAGTAATTTTTGAACAGGTTTCTAAAATGCTTAAATTATTTCAATCTTGTCTCTGTTTTATTAATAGTAAATCAATGAATATATGTAAAAAAAATAACAGGACACATCTTTTTTGCTTAAAGTCAAAATTTACTGTTAATAATTTGTTCATCAATTATAATCTCTACTCAAAATTATCATGACATGAGAGAATTTTTTTAGATTATCGCCAATATGAAAAATGTTTGCTGCCCCTGCTCTCTATGGTCTCCTTCTGCATTTATCTTTGAGTCATGAGAAAACTTAAAAACATATAAATTAGAGACAAGTGGGCCACCTGGTACTTTAAACTTGCTCCACCATATTGTCATGTTGACTTTGCATTCCAGTGTACTCAGGGTAACTTTTAACCTCTTTGCTAATGAAGTATCATTACCTCTACTTCAAAAAAAAGTTCAATGACGTGCACTTCCATGTGAATTTTTTAAGGGAAGTATAGTTGCCTTAACTGTCTCAAATAGATGACCCTTTAATTTTGAACAGCTACACTGAGTTAGATTCTCCCACACACAGAAAAATATTCTCAACATCCACACTGTTAAGATTGCTCAGGTCCTTGTATGTTTCAATCACTTCCATCGTCACTTTACTGAAGTCCAATGGATATAAGCCTATCCTATCCAACATTTCCCACATAGAAACATAGAAACATAGAAAATAGGTGCAGGAGTAGGCCATTCGGCCCTTTGAGCCTGCACCGCCATTTATTATGATCATGGCTGATCATCCAACTCAGAACCCTGCACCAGCCTTCCCTCCATACCCCCTGATCCCCGTAGCCACAAGCGCCATATCTAACTCCCTCTTAAATATAGCCAATGAACTGGCCTCAACTGTTTACTGTGGCAGAGAATTCCACAGATTCACCACTCTCTGTGTGAAGAAGTTTTTCCTAATCTCAGTCCTAAAAGGCTTCCCCCTTATCCTCAAACTGTGACCCCTCGTTCTGGACTTCCCCAACATCGGGAACAATCTTCCTGCATCTAGCCTGTCCAATCCCTTTAGGATTTTATACGTTTCAATCAGATCCCCCCTCAATCTTCTAAATTCCAACGAGTACAAGCCTAGTTCATCCAGTCTTTCTTCATATGAAAGTCCTGCCATCCCAGGAATCAATCTGGTGAACCTTCTTTGTACTCCCTCTATGGCAAGGATGTCTTTCCTCAGATTAGGAGACCAAAACTGCACACAATACTCCAGGTGTAGACTCACCAAGGCCTTGTACAACTGCAGTAGTACCTCCCTGCTCCTGTACTCGAATCCTCTCACTATAAATGCCAGCATACCATTCGCCTTTTTCACCGCCTGCTGTACCTGCATACCCACTTTCAATGACTGGTGTATAATGACACCCAGGTCTCGTTGCACCTCCCCTTTTCCAATAATCTGTTTTCCTATTTTTGCCACCAAAGTGGATAACTTCACATTTATCCACATTAAATTGCATCTGCCATGAATTTGCCCACTCACCCAACCTATCCAAGTCACCCTGCATCCTCTTAGCATCTTCCTCACAGCTAACACTGCCGCCCAGCTTCGTGTCATCTGCAAACTTGGAGATGCTGCATTTAATTCCCTCATCCAAGTCATTAATATATATTGTAAACAACTGGGGTCCCAGCACTGAGCCTTGCGGTACCCCACTAGTCACTGCCTGCCATTGTGAAAAGGTCCCGTTTATTCCCACTCTTTGCTTCCTGTCTGCTAACCAATTCTCTATCCACATCAATACCTTACCCCCAATACCGTGTGCTTTAAGTTTGCACACTAATCTCCTGTGTGGGACCTTGTCAAAAGCCTTTTGAAAATCCAAATATACCACATCCACTGGTTCTCCCCTATCCACTCTACTAGTTACATCCTCAAAAAATTCTATGAGATTTGTCAGACATGATTTTCCTTTCACAAATCCATGCTGACTTTGTCCGATCATTTCATCGCTTTCCAAATGTGCTGTTATCACATCTTTGATAACTGACTCCAGCAGTTTCCCCACCACCGACGTTAGGCTAACCAGTCTATAATTCCCCAGTTTCTCTCTCCCTCCTTTTTTAAAAAGAGGGGTTACATTAGCCACCCTCCAATCCTCAGGAACTAGTCCAGAATCTAACGAGTTTTGAAAAATTATCACTAATGCATCCACTATTTCTTGGGCTACTTCCTTAAGCACTCTGGGATGCAGACCATCTGGCCCTGGGGATTTATCTGCCTTTAATCCCTTCAATTTACCTAACACCACTTCCCTACTAACATGTATTTCGCTCAGTTCCTCCATCTCACTGGACCCTCTGTCCCCTACTATTTCTGGAAGATTATTTATGTCCTCCTTAGTGAAGACAGAACCAAAGTAATTATTCAGTTGGTCTGCCATGTCCTTGCTCCCCATAATCAATTCACCTGTTTCTGTCTGTAGGGGACCTACATTTGTCTTTACCAGTCTTTTCCTTTTTACATATCTATAAAAGCTTTTACAGTCAGTTTTTATGTTCCCTGCCAGTTTTCTCTCATAATCTTTTCTCCCTTTCCTAATTAAGCCCTTTGTCCTCCTCTGCTGAACTCTGAATTTCTCCCAGTCCTCAGGTGAGCCACTTTTTCTGGCTAATTTGTATGCTTCTTCTTTGGAATTGATACTATCCCTAATTTCTCTTGTCAGCCACGGGTGCACTACCTTCCTTGATTTATTCTTTTGCCAAATTGGGATGAACAATTTTTGTAGTTCATCCATTGAAACAAATTTGTTCCACATGAAACAAATAGACATTTGGAGAATTAATTTAGTGAATCTTCTCTTTTTTGGAATGGCTTGTTTTGCTGTTGCTGTCTTGTTGTTGTTTGTGTTCTGTGGAACATTGTGGGCATGCTATGTTGACACTAATGTGTGGCAACAGTTGTGGGCTGCTCCTAGTGCAAACTGTTAATGAAACAATGCATTTCACTGTATGTTTCTATGTGCATGTGTCATTTGATCATGGCTGATTTATTTTCCCTCTCAACCCCATTGTTGTACCTTCATCCCATAATGTTTGATATCCTTAATAATCAAGAATATATCATGTCTACGTCAAATGTACCAATGGAAAGTTATATTTAGACTTTCAATTGAAGACCAGTAATGTACACTGTACTCCCGATGTGGCCTCACCAGGCCTTACACAACGGAAGCCTGATTGTCTACTTTTGGTATTCAATTGCCCAGCAATAGATCATTGATTGAGATTGTGAATAGCTGCGGCTCTATGCCAGTCCCTGTAGCATTCCATTAGTTACACCATTAGCCTCCCTACCAGAAAGTGACTAAATTATCGTTACTTTGTCTTTTTTGTAGGTTAGCTATGAGAAGTATCATTCTTAATCACTTGTGCACTATTTTGTTTAATGATGTCCTGTGTGGCGTTTTTTCAAAAGCCTTCTGAAAGTCCAAATGCACCATTACCATTACTTATCACTTACCTACTGTAGTAGTACCTAAAAATAACAAGAGTTGTTCAACATAACTTCCCTTTATAAGTTCCTGTTGACTGTGATTAGTATAATTATAATTTTATGAATGTTCTTGAATATCTTGCATCAAGCAAGTTTGTTTGCAGTTCCCTGTTTTTTTTTAACCTTCTGTTCCTGTAATAGTGGGGTTATCTTTGCTACCTTCCAATTTGTGGGAAATGCTGTGGTATTTTGGAACTTGACATCCAGTATCTCCATTGCCACTTGACAAAATTTTGGAGTGCATTTCATCAGATCCTGAATGTTTATTGGCTTTCAGTCCTATTAATTTCGCCAGGGCTTTTAATTTGAAACTAATGCTCATTTATTTGAGTTGCTTATTCTCTCTGGATTTTTTGCTTTTCACTATTTATGGGAGATTTTTGTTGCCTTCCATGAAGAAGGGTAGTATTTATTTGATTAATATTTGTTTTGCAGATTCCTTTTTCTTCAATTAAAAAAAACCCTGCCTCAGTTTCTAGGGACCTTATATTACATTTTGATCATCTTTTATTAAAGAACTTACTATTAGATTAATTTTGTAGTATATTTCTCCTATCCTATTTCTTAATCTTTCTTTACTGTATTCTGCGAATTTCCCAATCCCATGGTTTACTGCTGTTTTATGACATATTACAAGGCTTTTTCCTTTACCTAAAATTATGCTTTATTTTTTGCCATGAATGCTTCACATTTGAGATTTTGTAGCTTGAAGGAATATACAGTGGATATCAGTTAATTGGGACACATCGGGACCAGTACACTTTGATCAAATTAAGCGGTTGCCCCAATTAGCCGTAGTTTCATGGAAATAGATAAAAAGGTACAAAAAAGAAAGACTACCATTTCACTGAATATTTAATTTATGCACAGTTCCTATAAAAAGTATTCACCCCCCTCTTGGAAGTTTTCATGTTTTATTGTTTTACAACATTGAATCGTAGTGGATTTAATTTGGCTCTTTTTGACACTGAATAACAGAAAAAGACTCTTTTGTGCCAAAATTGAAAACAGATCTCTACAAAGTGATCTAAATTAATTACAAATATAAAACACAGAATAATTGATTGCATAAGTCTTCGCCCTCTTTAATATGACACACCAAATCATCAGTGGTGTAGCCAATTGGTTTTAGATGACACATAATTGGTTAAATGGAGATCATCGTGTGCAGTCAAGGTGTTTCAATTGATTGCAGCAAAAATACACCCGTATCTGGAAGTTTCAACTGTTGGTGAGTCAGTATCCTAGCAAAAACTACACCATGAAGACAAAAGAACACTCCAAACAAGTCTGCGAAAAGTTTATTGAAAAGCACGTCAGGTGACGGATAGAAGAAAATTTCCAAGTCACTGAATACCCCTTAGAGTACAATTGTCAATCATCAAGAAATGGAAAGAATATGGCACAGCTGTAAATCTGCTTAGAGCAGGCTGTCCTCAAAAACTGAGTAACCATGCAAGAAGGAGAGTAGCGAGGGAGGCCACCTTTGACAACTCTGGATGAGCTACAAGCTTCAGTGGCTGAGATGGGACAGACTGTGCATACAAGAACTGTTCCATCAGTCACAGCTTTATGGAAGAGTGACAAAGAGAAGCCATTTTTGAAAAAAACTCACATGAAATCTCAGCTAGAGTTTGTCAGACCTACTGAGTTCCTGCAGCATTTTGTGTGTCGTATTGCCAGTTGTTTCTTAATATTGGCACACCTCATCCAGTTACAATGGAAAACCATTGATTGAGAGCCTCTTCAACATCTGGATTGTTACCTTCATTCTTTAGTTTTTTGGATATTTCCTGTAATCCCTCATGTAATGCCCATTCATCTTGCAGTTTATCCCGCTGATGTGTCAAGCTTGCAATTGTAGATTTCAGCATTCCAGTTATCTTTGCGTGCCAGTTGACGACAAGTGGTATTAGGTTTATGGCTTTTAGTTTGGTCCAGTAGGGTAAATTTTTTTTCGACATATCTTTTTGTGCAATCTTGGTAAGGGTTTAAAATATTTTAAAGTCAGAATCAAAAACAAAATGATCAAAAATCACTCTATTTTGAATTGGTGTCTTTGGCTCAAATGGATAACATAACACAAGCACATGCAACAGACATTTAAAAATTGTTTGCTCTAAGCATACCTCATGTCTATTGGCCATACAAGTGCACACGACTGGCGCTATTGCAAAACTGTTCGGCAAAACCTCATCTCTTGATTAAGTGGCATAGTGTCTCAGATATGTAAAGGTTATCCTGGCTACTTTCTCAAGTAGCTTTTGTTCTTTAAGAGTTGTCTCAAAATAGCAGCAGCCCTGATTAACAAATGGCCTAATTAGCCAAAATCCACCTTGCAAACTTGGCGTTAATTCATTAATTTTTAGCCATTGATAATGAACTATCATAGCTTTTGTAGTCTACAAAAAGACAACTTGTGCTTCATATCTCTGTAGTTTGCTTTGATTAGATTTCACACTTATGAAAACTATTATTGAAAAAAAGCTTTACGGGTTTCCCCTGCCATCTGAAGGTAGAGCGTTCCTGTGAAACGGTTCGTAAGCCGGAATGTCGTAAAGCGAAGAAGCAATTACCATTAATTTATATGGGAAAAATTTGTGAGCATTCGCAGACCCAAAAATAACCTACCAAATCATGCCAAATAACACATAAAACCTAAAATAACAGTAACATATAGTAAAAGCAGGAATGATATGATGAATACACAGCCTATATAAAGTAGAAATACTTTTCCACAATCATTGCCGCACTGTTCTCTGTAGCGAAAATCTCACGCAGGTGCGCTCGGCAGAAACACTCTCTCCAGTAACCTTTAAGCTGTGAAGCTGCCAAATCATACCAAATAACACGTAAAAATACACAGCCGATATAAGTAGAAATAATGTATGTACAGTGTAGTATTACTTAGGGGAATCGGGAAGACATCATAGTCATAGTCATAGTCATACTTTATTGATCCCGGGGGAAATTGATTTTCATTGCAGTTGCACCATAAATAATAAATAGTAATAGAACCATAAATAGTTAAATAGTAATATGTAAATTATGCCAGTAAGTTATGAAATAAGTCCAGGACCAACCTATTGGCTCAGGGTGTCTGACCCTCCAAGGGAGGAGTTGTAAAGTTTGATGGCCACAGGCAGGAATGACTTCCTGTGACGCTCTGTGCTGCATCTCAGTGGAATGAGTCTCTGGCTGAATGTACTCCTGTGCCCACCCAGTACATTACGTAGTGGATGGGAGACATTGACCAAGATGGCATGCAACTTAGACAGCATCCTCTTTTCAGACACCACCGTAAGAGAGTCCAGTTCCATCCCCACAACATCACTGGCCTTATGTATGAGTTTGTTGATTCTGTTGATGTCTGCTACCCTCAGCCTGCTGCCCCAGCACACAACAGCAAACATGATAGCACTGGCCACCACAGACTTGTAGAACATCCTCAGCATCATGGAGCACACTGATGATGGTGTTAGGCTGAGTCGTCGGAGGTTGGGGTAGTGCAGTGGCCCCCACCTTCCGGACAGCGAACCGATACTGATCCGCGAAGAATGCAGGGGTACAGCGGTAGCCGGGACGCACCCAGCACATCTTTAAGAAAAAAGCCGAAATAAACAAGCTAATTAATTAGATGCCGCCCGGCACGTAAATGTCAGGCCAGATCAGAGGCAACTCAATCGGCAATCGCCTCTGATCTGGGCTGACATTTATGTGCTGGGTGGCACCTAATTAATTAGCTTGTTTATTTCGGCTTTTTTCTTAAAGATGTGCTGGGTGCATTCCGGCCACCGCTGTACCCTTGCATTCTCCACGGATCAGTATCTGCGACCCGGGGGTTGGGGCAGTGGGACACTGGGGTGTCGTCTGTTTCCATCAGGGCAGGGAGATCATCTTCTTCTATGTCTGCCTGCCTTGATGTTGAAGCTTGAGGCTCGTCATCTGCTGTGGCTGATGGGGAAGGCTTGCTTGACTGCTTAGCCTCGCGCATTTTTAGATCATACAGTTCTTTGTAAGCACTCAAACCATCCTGCAAGTATGCCCTAAACCGATGTACCCTTTCAAACTTAAAGTCGTACTTTATCATTGCAGCGAAAATCTCACGCAGTTGCTTCACGTTCAGTTCCTGGACGACTTCACTTTCGGTCCGTTCGCTACTGTACTCGGTTTTGATTGTTATCCTTTCCTCTTCCAATTGCATCAGCTCTTCATCTATCAGTTCTTGGTCATGAGATGCCAAAACCTCTTCAACATCATCTTCGTCAACTTCCACAAGCCAAACTCACTTTGTCCTTACTTCGTTCACCACGATTGAAACGCTTAATTATGTCTAGTTTTATGCTAAGTGTAACACCCTTACGAGCTCTTTTAGGCTTTTCCGATACCTTAGAACTCATCTTGCAAATGGCTGCTCACAGGCATGTGTTTAAGCAATGCCGGCGAGAATGCCATTCCGAATCTGGAGGAGGAGCGGCTGCTCGGGGCGCGCGCTGCCTTTTTTCATAACAGTGAAAACACCTTCTGTTAGTGAAAACAGGGAACTAATGTAGGTCTTTCGTAACAGTGAGGTTTTGTAAAGCGAACATTCGAAAAGCGGGGGACACTTGTAATATGAATTTGTTCCATCCTTGCATTATATACCTTCACTCTTTTCCTAAAAATTGATTTCAGCGGTATTTTACTTTTTAATATAAATATTCTTGCCAATGTTAGGAACATGGTTTTCATTACATTGTTGCTCCTAACAGGCTTCTTGAGGATCATCAGTGCTGAGCACCAATGCTTACAGGCACTTTAATCAATTCTTACTGTAAGTTTTGTTCAGGAATGGGAGCAGAAGCTAATATTGTCCTCCCTAAGACAGGAGCACAAATTCTAATTTAATGTGTCTACTGCTTCTGTGCCTGATTAGTTACTTTAGAATGGGGGTGGAGATCAAGGACAAAATCAGGTTTTCTTGATAAACACTGTACCAATGGAGCTGAATGCTAAAGTAGTTTTTTGCAAAAAATACTTTTGAATATTGTGGCTTGAAACATTTAGAAATGCTGCATGATTTAAGATTTTGAGATTGCAAAATATAATTTAAAAGGATGAAAATATTAAAATTATTGACCTTTTCTCTTTTGTCATGGCAGCTGGTTGGTGGAGAGTTTGATTTGGAAATTAACTTCATTATTCAGGATGCGGAAAGTATAACGTGCATGATTGAACTTCTTGAACACTGTGATGTCACCTGCCAGGCAGAGATTTGGAGTATGTTCACAGCTATACTACGCAAGAGTGTACGGAACCTGCAAGCAAGCACGGAGGTTGGCCTTATTGAGCAAGTACTGATAAAGATGAGCAAAGTGGACGACATGATAGCAGGTATGCATTCTGTATGCCAAGTATGATTCTAATAGTGAAGAATTTTTTTTTAAATGGTGTTATTATTTTATGTTTAATTAACAAACATTTCAAAGTACATTGGTAGAATACGGTTTGGAGACTGTGATATCTTGCTTTTTAATGCAGATTGCAGGGCAGTTTAAGAAGATATGCCGGAGTGAACTATTAAATCCCATGGGTCTACTCTTCCATTCATTAATATTATGGTTGATCTTTTATTTGAGAGCCACTTCCCATGGATATCATATTTCTTGATTTCCTTAATATCAAATAGCATATTTGTCTGTCATGAGGAGGTGTATTGAGAACACAGTTTAAAAATTAGTATGGAATAATAAACTTCATTATTTGGGACAAGGAAGTCGCATGGAATCTTGACGAAACACGAGCTCAGTTACAACTGAATGATCTCAATGTTGGAAAGATATGAAAGTCTTTATGAGGCTACAGAAGAGAATTACTAAAGTGATTTAATTGTTGGAGGTCAGCAGCTGGAAGATAGACTGGAGGGGCAAGGATTTTGATCTCTGTGATTGAGAGAGGATGTGACAAGAGTTATTTAAAATTTTGAAATATAAATAATGGCTTTGGTGGAAGGTTCAAAAAGCTGATGAGCACTCTTAAAATGATTAGGAAATGAACCATTAGGAAGTTGATAAGAGCAGTGAATTGATAGAATCAAGAATACATTAGTGAGGTTGGGGTATAAGTGAGGTAGACTCAGTCATGGTGTTCAAAAGGGAAATAGACAAATACTTGCAGCCATGGATACTTTTCCTTTCAAGTAGTTATCTCGTCTCCTTTTGAACCCTGCTACTGAATCAGCTTCCATTTTTTCCCCTACCTCAGGCAATGCCTTCCTGATTGGCTTGAGAATGACAGTAACTTCACTGCAATTTTATAGAGCTAGAAAGGATTTGAAGAACCACATGGCCTCCTCTGTACCTTTTTGTGAAGCTATTTTGTATTCCTGTATCATTGTAAGCATCTTGGCAATAAAGTAATCAAAAATCAAATAACGTTGTTGCTAGAAATCTGCAATTAAAGTATAAAAGTGCTGTAAATATTTATGTCAGATAACATCTGTGAAGGAGATTACAGTAAATGTTTAGCTGTGTGACCTTTCGTCAGAACTCAACAATGAAGCAATTATTCTCTCTTTATCTCTATCTCTGTCTCTGTCTCTGTCTCTCTCACTCTCACTCTCTCTGCCCCCTCTCTCCTCTCCCTTCTTCCTTCTCCCTCCAAATCTTTAATACCATTTTTCTTAGTCCCATTTTTCCATCTCTTTGTTTTTTATTTCTCCTTCAACGTCTTTTACTTGTTTCCACTCAAGTGTTGTCTTCAATACCTCATTGTTTATTTTCACCTAACACTCCGAGAACCAGGATAGGCCAGTTTGTTGAACTAACTCTACCATTGAGTAGGATTATGGTTGATTATATATTTCTTAAGTTCACTTTCTTGCTCTTGTCCATAATTGTTGATTTCATTATTGAATTTTGGAATCTGTTTTATTTTTAAGTAAGCTGAAGGACTCTACCCAACACCTCTGTAGCAAAGAGCTCCAAAGATTTACATTAAACAGAAGAGATGCTTCTTCATTTCTGTCTAAAATAGTTGTTCCTTATACTGAAACCCTTCCCCGGTTCTGAACGCTCTCAGGAGAGGAAACACACTCCTCCCATTTATCTTGTCTAGCCACCGAAGAATTGTACGGATTTCAGTAAGGTTTTATCTTGTTGTTTTACTCTCCATTAAGTAGTCACATTCTGTTTAATCTTTCCTCCTTGTCTGGGATCATTGTGCTGAACCATCTCTGAACTGCCTCCATTGAAATATCTTTAAATAGAAGAGCCAAACCTGTTCATGGACCCTAGATGTGATCTCACAACGTTGTAGTAAAACTTCTCCAATTTCATACTTCAGCTCTCTTAGTTTAGGCCAGCATTTCCCTATTACCTGCTAGCCTTGTCAGCTAGTTTTATGTTTTACCTGCAAAGACATTCAATTCCCAAAAGCAATTTTTTTCTGAAAATGGCAAAATAATGAGGATGTAGGAATGGATTGAATAGCTTGCCTCCTGCAGAGAAATAATTTTGTAAGTGTGGTAAGAAGCAAAACTTAGTGGTCGAATTTTACCAGTTTGAATTGTTCTAAAACAGATTTTATGAATTTGATTCAGTACTTGTGCCTGTGATATTCTTAAAATGTCATAGTTGGATGCATCAGCAAGGGGGATGAGGCTGAGTACAGGGCTACGGTGGGAAAGTTTGTCACATGATGTGAGCAGAATTATCTGCAGCTTAATGTGAAAAAGACTAAGGAGCTAGTGGTGGACCTGAGGAGGGCTAAGGCACCGGTGACCCCTGTTTCCATCCAGGGGGTCAGTGTGGACATGGTGGAGGATTACAAATACCTGGGGATACGGATTGACAATAAACTGGACTGGTCAAAGAACACTGAGGCTGTCTACAAGAAGGGTCAGAGCCGTCTCTATTTCCTGAGGAGACGGAGGTCCTTTAACACCTGTCAGACGATGCTGAGGATGTTCTACGAGTCTGTGGTAGCCAGTGCTGTCATGTTTGCTGTTGTGTGCTGGGGCAGCAGGCTGAGGGTAGCAGACACCAACAGAATCAACAAACTCATTCGTAAGGCCAGTGCTGTTGTAGGGATGGAACTGGACTCTCTGATGGTGGTGTCTGAAAAGAGGATGCTGTCTAAGTTGCATGCCATCTTGGTCAATGTCTCCCATCCACTGCATAATGTAAACACAAAATAATCTGCAGATGCTGTAAAAGATCAAAGCAACACTTTCAGTATGCTGGATGAACTCAGCAGGTCGGGCAGCATCAGTTAGAAACGATGAGTCGACATTTCGGGCCGGAACCCTTCGTCAGGACTGAAGGATGAAAGATGGGGAAGGATTTGAAGAATGCTTGTAGCGTCAGTTGATAGACCAGTAATTTAAAAGACAAAGGGGTGGGGGAGGGGAAACATTGACGTCATAGCCCTGAAAACAATGGGTGGTAGAAGAAGGAGGCAGAACCATGAGGGAGCTGGGGGAGGGGGTAGAGTGAAATAGGGATAGGGGAAGGGAGCTGAGGGAATTACCGGAAGTTGGAGAATTCTATGTTCATACCAAGGGGCTGGAGACTACCTAGACGGTATATGAGGTGTTGCTCCTCCAACCTGAGTTTAGCCTCATCATGGCAGTAGAGGAGGCCATGTATGGACATATCTGAATGGGAATGGGAAGTAGAGTTGAAGTGGGTGGCTACCGGAAGATCCTGTCTGTTGTGGCGGACAGAGTGGAGGTGCTTGACAAAGCGGTCCCCCAAACTGCGACAGGTTTCACTGATGTAGAGGAGGCTGCACCGGGAGCACCGGATGCAATAGATGACCTCAACAGACTCACAAGTGAAGTGTTGTCTAACCTGGAAGGACTGTTTGGGGCCCTGAATGGTTGCAAGATATGAGGTGTAGGGACAGGTGTAGCACTTACCTTTACAGGGATAAGTGCTGGGTGGGAGATCAGTGGGGATGGGCGTGTGGATAAGGGAGTCACGGAGGGACCGATCCCTGCGGAAAGCGGAGAGGGGTGGAGAGGGAAAGATGTGCTTAGTGGTGGGGTCCTGTTGAAGGTGGCGGAAGCTGTGGAGGATAATGTGCTGGATCCGGAGGCTGGTGGGGTGGTAGGTGAGGACAAGGGGAACCCTGTCCCTGTTGTGGTTGCGGGAGGATGGGGTGAGGGCCGAAGTGCGGGAAATGGAGGAGATGTGGGTGAGGGCATCATTGATGATGGTAGAAGGGAAACCACGATCCTTAAAGAAAGAGGACATTTGAGATGTCCTGGAACTCATCTTCGGAGCAGATGCGATGGAGACGGAGGAACTGGGAATAGGGAATGGCATTTTTGCATGTGGCGGGGTGGGAAGAGTTATAGTCGAGGTAGTTATGAGAGCCAGAGTCAGAGAGTCAAGATGCCAATGGACAGTCTGTCTCCAGAGATGGAGACCGAGACATCGAGAAAAGGGAGAGAAGTGTCCGAGATAGAGTAAGTGAATTTGAGGGCTGGGTGGAAGTTTGAGGTAAAATCGATGAAATTGACGAGCTCAGCATGGGTGCAGGAAGCAGCACCAATGTAGTCGTCAATTTACCGAAGGAAAAGTTGGGGAGCAGTACCAGAATAGGTTTGGAGCACAGACTGTTCCACATAACCAACAAAGAGGCAGGTGTAGCTGGGTCCCATGCGAGTTCCCATAGCTACACCTTTAGTCTGAAGAAAGTGGGAAGAGCCAAAAGAGAAGTTATTAAGGGTGAGAACCAGTTCCGCCAACCGGAGGAGGGTAGTGGTGGTGGGGAACTGGTGAGGTCTATTATCCAGGAAGTAGCGGAGGGCTTTGAGGCCTTCTTGATGGGGAATGGAGGTGTATAAGGATTGGATATCCATAGTAAAAATGTAGCGGTTGGGACCGGGGAATTGGAAGTTATTGAAGAGGTGGAGGGCATGGGAGTATCCCGGATGTAGGTGGGGAGGGACTGAACTATGGGTGGCAAAACGTACTGGTTGGGCACAGGAGTACATTCAGCCGGAGACTCATTCCACCAAGATGCAACACTGAGCGTCATAGGAAGTCATTCCTGCCTGTGGCTATCAAACTTTACAACTCCTCCCTTGGAGGGTCAGAAACCGCTCCTGGACTTATTTCCATCTGGCATAATTTACATATTATTATTTAATTATTTATTGTTTTATATTTCTATATTTATACTCTATTCTTGGTTGGTGCAACTGTAACGAAATCCAATTTCCCTCGGGATCAATAAAGTATGTCTATCTATCTATCTATCTATCTGTATGGGGTCTTTCTTTTTTTTTGTATGTTAAATTTAAAATGGCTTCTTTGTTATGTTATAATCGGGAGTGCTTCTTTGTTATGTTAAACGCTGAGAAAGCTTTGCTGTAGCAGCTTGTTGTGGGTTAAGAGGTGATAAGAGGATGTTACGAACCAATTGGGATAGTTGTTATGACTTTGGTGTATCTGGAAGATTTGTATGCGCGGGGTTTTGAGGTAGAAGGCGGGAGAGCGAGACAGAGGATGGACGAGGTGCTGTGATGTCCGCTAACGGGGTCGGACCCCGAGGAGGGCGTTCGGCGAGGAGACGGAGATGGACTCGTGTGGAGTGTCTGGACGACCACTGTTGTTGGTCCCAGGCGGCCAGTCGAGGTGGTCCGAGGGGTCGCAGGGTGAAGAAGAAGGTCCTTGAGCTCCAACTGTTTTTGCACGAAGAGATTGAACTTTGTTAAGTGTGGCGCCTTTTATTTTCCTTTTATATTTTATTCTCTTAATTATATAGTTCCAGTAATATCTATAAACAGTAAATCATTTAATCATATCTGGTGTATTGTCTGTTATTTGGGCAGGGTGGGGTGCATCACACAGCATCCACACAAACTAATTACCCAGTTTGGCGGAGCCGAGGGCTGTTTCCCTAGACGACAGCGAGCCGAGCGACCCTGAGGATGGCCGGGGAGTGGGGGGGCTACATATCTATCTATCTATTTAAAATTGAGTCATAGTCATATAGCCCTTTAACCCAACTGGTCCGAGTTAACCAGGATTCTCATCTCAGAGTGTATTATGTGCACACATTTGGCCCATATCCCTTAAAAAGGTGGCATCCATCATGAAAGACCCCGAACACGCAGGACATGCCCTCTTCTCATTGCTACCACTGAGGAGGAAACACAGGAGCTTGAAGATACATGCTCGGTGTTTCAGGAACAGCTTCTTCTCCTTCGCCATCAGATTTCTGAATGGACAATAATTCTATGCACACTACCTCAATATTATTTTTCCCTCTCTTTTTCCACAACTTATTTAATTTGTTTTTAAATAGTTTAATAGTTCAGTAGTTTCATTCAATATCAGAGTAATCTATACCATATACATCCTGATAGAACCATAGAGAACTACGGCATAGAAACAGGCCTTTTGGCCCTTCTTGGCTGTGCCGAACCATTTTCTGCCTAGTCCCACTGACTTGCACATGGACCATATCCCTCCATACACCTCCCATCCATGTATCTGTCCAATTTATTCTTAAATGTTAAAAAAGAACCCGCATTTACCACCTCATCTGGCAGCTCATTCCATACTCCCACCACTCTCTGTGTGAAGAAGCCCCCCCTAATGTTCCCTTTAAACTTTTCCCCCCTCACCCTTAACCCATGTCCTCTGGTTTCTTTCTCGCCTTGCCTCAGTGGAAAAAGCCTGCTTGCATTCACTCTATCTATACCCATCATAATTTTATATACCTCTATCAAATCTCCCCTCATTCTTCTACAGTCCAGGGAATAAAGTCCTAACCTATTCAACCTTTCCCTGTAACTGAGTTTCTCAAGACCTGGCAACATCCTTGTAAACCTTCTCTGCACTCTTTCAACCTTATTTATATCCTTCCTGTAATTTGGTGACCAAAACTGAACACAATACTCCAGATTCGACCTCACCAATGCCTTATACAACCTCATCATAACATTCCAGCTCTTATACTCAATACTTTGATTAATAAAGGCCAATGTACCAAAAGCTCTCTTTACGACCCTATCTACCTGTGACGACACTTTAAGGGAATTTTGTATCTGTATTCCCAGGTCCCTCTGTTCTACTGCACTCCTCAGTGCCTTACCATTAACCCTGTATGTTCTACCTTGGTTTGTCCTTCCAACGTGCAATACCTCACACTTGTCTGTATTAAACTCCATCTGCCATTTTTCAGCCCATTTTTCCAGCTGGTCCAAGTCCCTCTGCAGGCTCTGAAAACATTCCTCTGTCTACTACACCTCCAATCTTTGTATCATCAGCAAACTTGCTGATCCGATTTACCACATTATCATCCAGATCATTGATAGAGATGACAAATAACAATGGACCCAGCACTGATCCCTGTGGCACACCACTAGTCACAGGCCTCCACTCAGAGAAGCAATTCTCTACTACCACTCTTTGGCTTCTTCCATTGAGCCAATGTCTAATCCAATTTACCACCTCTCCATGTGTACCTAGGGACTGAATTTTCCTAGCTAACCTCCCATGCGGGACCTTGTCAAAGGCCTTACTGAAGTCCATGTAGACAATATCCACTGCCTTCCCTTCATCCACTTTCCTGGTAACCTCCTCGAAAAACTCCAATAGATTGGTCAAACATGATCTACCACGCACAAAGCCATGTTGACTCTCCCTAATAAGTCCCTGTCTATCCAAATGCTCGTAGATTCTGTCTCTTAGTACTTCCTCCAATAGCTTACCTACTACCGACGTTAAACTTACCGGCCTATAATTTCCCAGATTACTTTTCGATCCTTTTTTAAACAACGGAACAACATGAGCCACTCTCCAATCTTCCGGCACCTCACTGGTAGACAGCAACATTTTAAATATTTCTGCCAGGGCCCCCGCGATTTCAACACTAGTCTCCTTCAAAGTCCGAGGGAACACCCTGTCAGGTCCCGGGGATTTATCTGCTTTAACTTTCCTCAAGACAGCAAGCACCTCCTCCCTTTCAATCTGTACAGTTTCCATGATCTCACTACTTGATTCCCTTAATTCCATAGACTTCATGCCAGTTTCCTTAGTAAATACAGACGCAAAAAACCTATTTAAGGTCTCCCCCATTTCCTTTGGTTCCGCACGTAGTCGACCACTCTGATCTTCAAGAGGACCAATTTTATCCCTTACAATCCTTTTGCTCTTAATATACCTGTAAAAGCTCTTTGGATTATCCTTCACTTTGACTGCCAAGGCAACCTCATGTCTTCTTTTAGCCCTCCTGATTACTTTCTTAAGTATTTTCTTGCACTTCTTATACTCCTCAAGCACCTGATTTACTCCCTGTTTCCTATACATGCATACATCTCTCTTTTCTTCTTTATCGGAGTTCCAATATCCCTTGAGAACCAAGGTTCCTTATTCCTATTCACTTTGCCTTTAATCCTGACAGGAACATACAAACTCTGCACTCTCTAAATTTCTCCTTTGAAGGCTTCCCACCTACCGATCACATCTTTGCCAGAGAACAACCTGTCCCAATCCACGCTTTTTAGATCCTTTCTCATTTCTTCAAATTTGGCCTTCTTCCAGTTCAGAATCTCAATCCTAGGACCAGATCTATCCTTTTCCATGATCAAATTGAAACTAATGGTGTTATGATCACTGGAACCAAAGTGCTCCCCTACACAGACTTCCGTCACTTGTCCTAACTCGTTTCCTAACAGGAGATCCAATATTGCATCCCCTCTAGTTGGTCCCTCTATATATTGATTTAGAAAACTTTCCTGAACACATTTTACAAACGCTAAACCATCTAGACCCCTAACAGTATGGGAGTCCCAGTCAATATATGGAAAATTAAAATCCTCTACCACCACAACTTTATGTTTCCTGCAGTTGCCTGCTATCTCTCTGCAGATTTCCTCTTCCAAGTCTCGTTGACTATTGGGTGGTCTGTAATACAATCCCACTAATGTGGCCATACCTTTCCTGTTTCTCAGCTCCACCCATAAGGACTCAGTAGGCAAGCCCTCTAATCTGTCCTGCCTGAGCACTGCTGTAATATTTTCCCTAACAAGCAATGCTACTCCCTCACCTTTCATTCCTCTGCCTCGATCACATCTGAAACATCGGAACCCTGGAATATTAAGCAGCCAGTCCTGCCCCTCCTGTAGCCAAGTTTCACTAATTGCTATAACGTCATAATTCCACGTGTCAATCCATGCCCTCAACTCATCTGACATCACCGCAATACTCCTAGCATTGAAATATATACAATTCAGAAGATTTTTACCACCACTCACAACCTTTCTATTAGCGGATTTGTTTGAACTTTTAACATCATTTATTTTCACCCCAGCCACACTGTCAGCTCTGGCACTCTGGTTCCCATCCCCCTGCAAATCAAGTTTAAAGCCTCCCCAATAGCACTAACAAACCTCCCTGGAAGGATATTGGTCCCCTGTAGTTCAAGTGTAACCCGTCTCTCTTGTACAGGTCCCACCTGCCCCAGAAGAGGTCCCAGTGATCCTGAAATCTGAAACCCTGCCCCCTACACCAGTTCCTCAGCCATTTGTTCATCCTCCAGAGCATCCTGTTCCTACCCTCACTGGCACATAGCACAGATAGCAATCATGAGATTACCACCCTCGAGGTCCTGCTTTTCAACTTCCTACCAAGCTCTCTATACTCACTCTCCAGGACCTCCTCACTCTTCCTTGCTATGTCATTGGTACCGATGTGCACCACGACATCTGGCTGATCACCCTCCCACTTCAGAATGTCATGCAATCGATCAGAGACATCCTTGACCCTGGCACCCGGGAGGCAACAAACCATCCTGGATTCTCTGTCACGACCACAGAACCTCTTATCTGTACCTCTAACTATCGAGTCCCCTATCACTACCGCTCTCCTCTTTTTCCATCCTCCCTTCTGCACTGCAGAGCCAGACTCAGTGCCAGAGATCCGGCTACTGCAGCTTGTCGCAGGTAAGTCATCCCCCCCAGCAGTATCCACTGCGGTATACTTGTTGTTGAGGGGAATGGCACAGGGGAACCCTGCTCTGCCTGCCCTTTCCTCTTCCCTCACCTGACAGTGACCCAATTTCCTGTGCTCTGCTCCTTTGGCCTAACTACCTCCCTGTAGCTACTATCTATAATCTCCTCATTCTCCCAAATGATCCGGTGGTCATCCAGCTCCTGCTCCAGTTCCCTAACGCGGTTTGTTAGGAGCTGCAGCTGGACGCACTTCTTGCAGATGTCGTTGTCAGGGACACCAGAGGGCTCCCTGACTTCCCACATCCTGCAAGAGGAGCATTCCAACATCCTGCCTGGCATTCTCTTTACTCTAAACAATCTGAACAAAAAACTTACCAGAACCTACCCTGGCCTTTGCCTGTTCTCGCCGAAGCCTGTTGAGCCAAAGCCGTCCCACTCTGACTCAGTCCACTCCGACGATGGCCGCTGTATATGGTGGTCTGCTTTTAAACCTTGGCGCGCTACGTCACGCGCCTGCGCAGTGCAGACCCTTCTCCTGATATTCTTGTTCTTCACAAACATTCATGAAATCAGAAATATGCCCCAAAGAATAAGTGACAGTAACAATGTTAGAACCCCAAAGCCCCCTCCTACACACAAGCAGCAGCAAAGCAATGACCTCACTCACTTACTTCAGCAAAAAAAACCATCGCTCACCAAGCAAGCAATTGCAAAACCCCCAAGAAAAATTACGATTTACAGTACATCAAAAACTAACCATTCACCCAACAACTCGACATACCACAGGATCTACCTCTCCCTAATTAAGGTGAAAAGAGGTGTCTCCTTTTACAGCGAAAGGGAAGACATAACAAAACAACTTGCTGATTCATGATAAAGTCTGTCGCACTGCCTCTTATTGTAATTTATAGTTTTTATTATTATGTATTGCAATGTGCTACTGCTGCAATACAACAAGTTTCATGACATGTGCCAGTCTTACTAAACCTATTTCTGAACCTTTCCTATCTATATATCTAGAGAAACAAGGAAGTATAGATGCTGGAATCTGGAGCACCACATAAAGCACTGGAGGAACTTAGCAGCTCAGGTAGCATCAATTGAGCTTGAATGTCAATTTCCCTCCCTCGATGCTGCCTGACCCACTGAAGTCCTCTAGTGCTCTGTGTATTGCTTGCCTTAAACCTGTCCAAGTGTCTTTTAACTGTTGTTAATTTATGTGTCTCTACTATTTCCTCTGGAGGTCATTTCATATACTAACCACACTGCCCTTCAGGTTTCTTTTAAGTCTCTAAAACCTAAACCTGTGTTCTCTAGACTAGGCATAGACTAGTTCCAGTGAGTACGGTCCCAGGCAACTCAATCTCTCCTCAAAGGCTAACCCCCTCATCTCTGGAATCAACCTGGTGAGCCTCCTCTGCACCGTCTCCAAAGCCTGTATATCCTCCCTCAAGTAAGGAGATCAGAACTGCACACAGTACTCCAGATGCGGTCTCACCAGTACCTTGTACAGTTGCAGTATAACCTCCCTGCTCTTAAATTTGATTCCTCTAGCAATGAAGGCCAATATTCCATTTGCCTGTTGATTGCCTGCTACACCTGCAAGCCAACCTTTTGTGATTCATGCACACGCCTTCCCAAATCCCTTTGCACAGCAGCATGCTGCAATTTTTTACCATTTTAATAATAATCTGCTCTTTCATTTTTCCTTCCAAAGTGGATAACTTTGCATTTCTCAACATTTTACTCCATCTGCCAGACCCTTGCCCACTCACTTAACCTGTCTGTATCTTTCTGCAGACTCTCCGTAACTTCTGCACAATTTGCTTTTTCACTCGATTTAGTATCATCAGCAAACTTAGATACACTACACTCGGTCCCCTCTTCCAGATTGTTGATGTGATTAAATGCTGGAATTTAATGTTTCTACATGGTGCTGGATCACCAAGAAAACTTAGATTTTCATTTTAGTTTAGACTTAATTAATTGAAACTAATAGATATTTCTTTTCATAATGATTATAAATTGAAGTAGAATCTGATTCCAATAAATTGTCAAACATTACTCTTGTGCACATTGTATTGTGTAGGAATGGAAATGATGTATAGTACATCACAGGAGTGTAGTAGGTAATGTAGCTTCTATCACCTGGCAGAACCTGCTCAACTTCCGCATATTCCTGGAACTTATAATTCAATATCTCACCTTTGGTTTATTTAGTCACATTGCTTTCTAATTTGTGTTGTACTGTAAAATGCATCAATTTGGAGTTCTCAATTTACATTGTGCAAACTATTTGCAGATCTGCTGGTTGACATGTTGGGTGTTCTAGCCAGTTACAGTATCACTGTCAAGGAACTCAAACTGCTTTTCAGCATGCTTCGTGGAGAAAATGGATTCTGGGTAAGTTGCACTATTGAGACTAAAGAGTTCATTATGAATTATTGAAATTTTATTTCATTAACATATTATTGAATTATTAATTATGGTATTTATTTTGGGTTTTTTAGCTCAGTTTCCCAAAATATGTAAACTACTCTTAATGTGGTGAAATATTGTCTTTGGTGCTTAATCCTGCACATCAACATTGAAGGTTTTTTTTTCTTTTTTTTCCCACAGCCAAGGCATGCAGTTAAATTGCTGTCAATTCTGAATCAGATGCCACAAAGACAAGGCCCAGATACTTTTTTCAACTTCCCTGGACGGAGTGCAGCAGTATGTTTAAAATTCTTGAATTGCAATATATAAAATGGGGTAGAGCATTAGACTATGTCTCAGAAGAATTAAGAGAAGGGAAAAAAGAAAGAAGAGGATTCAGTTGGGAAGGAGGAAAGGGGAAGAATAGGGTATGAAATCTTCAGCTGAAACCCAATTGGAAATGTTAGTGATGGATAGATTGTAAAGTTGAACAGTAGCTTTTCATTGAATGGCAATGGATCTGTTTTTCTAAGCACCCCAGTGTTATGATTTATCTGTTGGAATATAATAGGCTGAATGTTGCTGCATTTGGAACTATCAGTAGATAGTTATTCCCTCACAAATCCTGCAGTATTCTATTTGTTCAGGGTGCACTAAGTACCAAATATTCTTTGTATCTCACTTTTCTCCATTACTGGAATTGCCATGGTTGAGATCAGCATTGCTGTGATACCCTATCATGAAACTGGGGTATTGCCACTTGCGATCTAATCCCAGGTCAGATCTGGCAAATATGCAGTGACCATGGACATTAGAAAATGAATCCTTTGCCAATGTTTTTACTTCTTATAAATTATTTTTCATTCAATAATTATTCAATGTATCTGTCTAATGCTTTTTAATTACTATTGAGTTCTTTAAAAGTCTTGGATGGGAGTTTCGTCAAAACCATCAGGGTGTTCTGGGATCAGGTCTATAGACTGTGCCACTCTGAGGCTAAGTCATTGCTGCTCATATGTTATCCGTATGACATCCATCATCAGAGTGAAACATCAATGATAAAAGCTGAGGACATTTTTAAGACTTTGTTTGCATTGCAGTTCTACACATCCTCACAGTCAAGGAGGGCATTGCCACCAACTACACATAAAATTGCTCACATTTTTCAAGATAATTTGGGTTGTTGTTAGTCCTGCATTCAGACTTGGATCAGTCAGGATTACAGATGGCCAGCATACTGTTGCGCAATGGAATAGTTTTTACTGTTGTAACACAAAACGAATGGATCCTAGGATTCAATATAATTGCCACTTATTCTGATCTTTGTTACCTTTTACTGTTCCCCAGGCCATTGCTTTGCCTCCTATTGCTAAGTGGCCTTATCAGAATGGCTTTACCTTAAATACCTGGTTTCGCATGGATCCATTAAATAATATAAACGTGGACAAGGATAAGCCGTATCTCTATTGGTATGTACATATTGCTACTCAATATTTCCAAGGATGCTTTCAGTAAATTTATGCAAATAAAATTATCCATAATTTTGTGGCTTTTCTACTCTGAAATTTGAATTTAGAATTTATTGTCACATGTACCAAGGTACAGTGAAGAATTTGTCTTTCATACTGTTCATACAGATTAAATCCTTACACAGTGCCTTGAAGTAGTACAAGGAAAAACAATAACAGAATAAAGTGCAACAGCTACAGTGAAAATGCAGTGCAGGTAGACAATAAGGTACAAGACCATAATGAGGTAAATTACAAGGTCAATAGTCTATTTTATTATACTAGGGAATTTAGTAATACAAGTGAATACAACATTTAGTAATACAACGTTGAAGCTAATTCTTCAGTAAAATCAGCAGTTTGTAAAAATTGCTGCATGTTGGCTCTGTGCTTCTTTCCATTTGAGTATTTTTAATGCCTGTGACATATGCAGTACTTTAGATCTATTGAAGAGCTTTTACTCTATTAAATATCTTTTGCCTCAGTTAAATAAGCTTCATTTCATATTGTAGATTTAATGCAGAATATAACCTCATACCATCAGATCAGAATCAGGTTTATTATCATCGGCATGTGTCGTGAAATTTGTTAATTTAGCAACAGCAGTTCAACCGAGTACATAATGCAGAAAAAAAGTAAACATAAATAAATAAATCAATTACAGTATATGTATATTGAATAGATTAAAAATCATGCAAAAGCAGAAATAATAGATATTAAAAAAAAGGTGAAGTAGTGTTCATGGGTTCAATGTTCATTTAAGAATCGGATGGCAGAGGGGAGAAGCTGTTCCTGAATCGCCGAGTGTGTGTACCTCCTACCTGGTGGTAACAATGAGAAAAGGGCATGCCCTGGGTGCTGGGGGTCCTTAATGATGGACGCTGTCTTTCTGAAACACCGCTCCTTGAAGATGTCCTGTGTACTTTGTAGGGTAGTGCCCAAGATGGAACATTCTCAAAATTAAATTGAATCAAAGTGCAATTTATCAGCATGTTCTCAGGATATTGAACATATAGTGGCTCTAAAGAATGAGACTGTCATTAAAATAGAGTACCAAACCAGAAAACTATGGAGTAATGTATGTATTTCCATCTGTAAAGAAAAGAAGTAAACATTTCAAATTAATAAAAACGGACCACTCTTCTACAGGACTGACATGATGAAAAGAAGAGGAATTGTAATTAAACAGCTAAGACTGCATAATTACAATAGCTAAGAGTTGTTAATATATTTAATAACCTCATATTTCAAATAAGTTTATGAAAAGATGTTGAATAACACATATTAAGAGAATTTCAACCATTTTTCCATAAGTTTTAATGTGAATAAGACCAATTGGAATGCGAATAGGAAGGAATGGTGGGAGAGAACAGAAATCATTACATTTAAAGATGTTAATGTCAGTACACAAAGGCTGTAAAGTGGTCAAGATGCCTGAGAAGCCGTTCTTGAGTCAGAAACCATTGAGCTTGGTTGAATCAATATTGATAGTCAAACCTAGAAAGTTTATTTTAAGAAAATGAGGAAGAATTAAGTGGAAATGTATAAAGTTCAAAATATGCCTCTAGGCAGAATGATGAACTCAACAAAGTGATAGGTCAACCATCACATTTTCTGCAGTATACACAGCAGATCACATTGTTTTGAAATAAATAAAGAATGCTAAATTTATAGGTAGATTACATATTCCAGTGTCATGCTTTCCCTTTTTTAAATCTTATTTTTTAAAATCTTCTCTCAAATGTGGTAGCCTTTGCAATTCGTCTCCACCTGTTTTCATTAATCTCTTGGTAGTAATTGGAATTGGTTCACTCTTTTATCTTGTCTCTCTTTTGATCTACCTAATATACTTTATAAGCTAATTCCTTCATGCTGTATTGTTTTTGAAACGGGTGGAACTGCTACATTTATGCACTATTTACTTTTTATGCATGATCGACAGTTTTTATTTGTAAGATAAAATTGCCAGAAAAGGATTTTATAAAATTGTTTCCTTCAATTTTATCTTCTTGAATGTAGTAATTTAAGTGATAAACCGATTTCAAAGGCAGAATCAGCTTTTATAGTATATAGATCCAGGCAAGCAATAAACAAGATGTTTAATCACAGGGTTATCATCGATGATTTCGCCAAGGGTCTTAGAATCTGTTGCCATGATCTGGTCCACATTAGTGAGATCCGTTTGGTTTTGTAAATTCTGTCCCTTGATTAATAATACAAGAATCAGTTAATGTTTCATAACCACTAGTCTGATAAACCTGGAAAGCTTTTGATCTATGTGTTTCAATATTGGACCAAATTGAATATTTATATATTAAATTATTGGAGGATTTTGGCTTGGATGTGTTTCTCTAAGGCTAAAACCATTCATTATACTTGTCTTTACCCACTTCAGCTTTTGCACTGGTATAGAGGTGACTAGAATGTTCATACAGCACATAGTATTTAAACTTTCTGAATACGATAACCAGACTGTGCTTGCTTAACCTATTAAAATGAAGAATCCCTTTGTGGTATTGTCTAAACCAGGAAGAACATGTTAGAATTCAGCATCAAAGAGTAGAGAAAGAAAACTCAGAGTTGAAGGAAAGCAACTTTTTAAATAAATCACTCATAATAAAGCTTCAACTTGCAAAAAAAAAATCACTCCCAAGGAAGTTGTTCAATAATGGTCAAGACTAAACTGCATTGTTCAAAATTTGACTTAATTTGAATAGATGGCTCCATTGTGTTTAGTTGGTGACTTCATATAATTGCATGCATTTCAGTGGCTGAATAACAACTCATTGGCAGCACTTGTAAAATGCTGGAGGAACTCAGCAGGTTAGGCAGCATCTATGGTTAGAAATCAGTTGCCATTTCCGCCTAACACCCTTCATCAGGACTGGGAAAGGAAGAGGATAGAAGCCAGAATAAGAAGCTGAGGGTGGGGGTGGGTGGGGATGAAGGAAAGGAGTACAAGCAAGAAGGATGGAAATGTAGATGGGTAGGTTAGTAAGTTTGTAGATGATACCAAGGTTGGTAGAGTTGTGCACAGTATAGAAGACTGGCAAAGAATACAGCACGATAAAGATCAGTTGCAGATATGGGCAGAGAAATGGCAGATGGAGTTTAACCTAGATAAATGTTACGTGTTGTGCCTTGGTAGGGTAAATACAAGGAGACAGTACACTATTAAGGGCAAGGTCCTTCACAGAGTTGCTTAGCAGAGAGATTTTGGGATCCAGGTTCATAGCTGCTTATGTGGCTACGCAGGTCGATAAAGCGGTTAAGACGGCTTAAGGAATGCTTGCTTTTATTAGTCGAGGCATTGAGTTCAAAAGTCAAGAGGTTATGTTGCAACTTTATAAAACTCTGGTGTGGCCACATCATTTTGCATACAGTTCTGGTTGCCCTATTATAGGAAAGATGTTGCGGCTTTGGAAAGGGTGCAGAGGAGGTTTACCAGGATTACCTGGTTTAGAGGGAATGTGCTATTGTTGTGCAATGAAATGGATTTGATCAGGGACCTCGAGGTTGTTGTGCAATGAACCGGATTTGATCAGGGACCTCGAGGTAAAGGAGCCATTAGGAGGTAGTGACCATAATATGATAAGTTTTAATCTACAATTTGAGAGAGAGAAGGGAAACTCGGAAGTGTCAGTATTACAGTTGAACAAAGGGAACTATGGTGCTATGAGGGAGGAGCTGGCCAAAGTTCAATGGAACAATACCCTAGCAGGGATGACAGTGGAACAGCAATGGCAAGTGTTTCTGGGAATAATGCGGAAGGTGCAGGATCAGTTCATTCCAAAGAGGAAGAGAGATCCTAAGGGGAGGCCGTGGCTGACAAGGGAAGTAATGGACAGTATAAAAACAAAAGAGAAGAAGTATAACATAGCAAAGACGAGTGGGAAGCCGGAGGATTGGGAAACTTTCAAAGAGCAACAGAAGGTAACTAAAAAGGCAGTATGCAGAGAAAAAATAAGGTACGAAGATAAACTAGCCAAGAATATAAAGGAGGATAGTAAAAGCTTCTTTAGGTATGTGAAAAGGAAAAAAAATAGTTAAGACCAAAATTGGGCCCTTGAAGACAGAAGCGGGTGAATTTTTTATGGGGAACAAGGAAATGGCAGACGAGTTGAACAGGTACTTTGGATCTGTCTTCACTAGGGAAGACACAAACGATCTCCCAGATGTAATAGTGGCCAAAGGACCTAGGGTAATGGATGAATTGAAGGAAATTTATATTAGGCAGGAAATGGTGTTGGATAGGCTGTTGAGCCTGAAGACTGATAAGTCCCCGGGACCTGATGGTTTGCATCCCAGGGTACTTAAGGAGGTGGCTTTAGAAATCGTGGACGCATTGGTATTCATTTTCTAATGATCTATAGATTCAGGATCAGTTCCTGTGGATTGGACAGTGGCTAATGTTGTCCATGTCTTCAAGAAGGGAGGAAGAAAGAAAACAGGGAATTATAGACCGGTTAGCCTTACGTCGGTGGTGGGAAAGATGCCGGAGTCAATTATAAAAGATGAAATTACGACACATCTGGATAGCAGTAACAGGATTAGTCCAAGTCAGCATGGATTTACGAAGGGGAAATTGTGCTTGACTAATCTACTGGAATTTTTTGAGGATGTAACTATGAAAATGGACAAGGGAGAGCCAGTGGATGTAGTGTACCTGGACTTTCAGAAAGCCTTTGATAAAGTCCCACATAGGAGATTAGTGGGCAAAAGTAGGGCACATGGTATTGGGGGCAGAGTACTGACATGGATTGAAAATTGGCTGGCTGACAGAAAACAAAGAGTAGTGATTAACGGGTCCCTTTCGGAATGGCAGGCGGTGACCAGTGGGGTACTGCAGGGTTCAGTGCTGGGACCGGAGCTGTTTACAATATATATTAATGATTTAGATGAGGGAATTAAAAGTAACATTAGCAAATTTGCCGATGACCCAAAGCTGGGTGGCAGTGTGAAATGTGAGGAGGATGTTATGAGAATGCAGGGTGACTAGGACAGGCTGGGTGAGTGGGCAGATGCATGGCAGATGCAGTTTAATGTGGATAAATGTGAGGTTATCCACTTTGGTGGTAAGAACGGGAAGGCAGATTATTATCTAAATGGAGTCAAGTTAGGAAAAGGGGAAGCACAACGAGATCTAGGTGTTCTTGTACATCAGTCACCGAAAGCAAGCATGCAAGTACAGCAGGCAGTGAAGAAAGCTAATGGCATGCTGGCCTTCATAACAAGGGGAATTGAGTATAAGAGCAAAGAGGTCCTTCTGCAGCTGTACAGGGCCCTGGTGAGTCCACACCTGGAGTACTGTGTGCAGTTTTGGTCTCCAAATTTGAGGAAGGACATTCTTGCTATTGAGGGAGTGCAGCGTAGGTTCACAGGGTTAATTCCCGGGATGGCGGGACTGTCATATGTCGAAAGATTGGAGTGACTGGGCTTGTATACTCTGGAATTTAGAAGGCTGAGAGGGGATCTTATTGAAACATATAAGATTATTAAGGGATTGGACACGCTGGAGGCAGGAAGCATGTTCCCGCTGATGGGTGAGTCCAGAACCAGAGGCCACAGTTTAAGAGTAAGGGGTAGGCCATTTAGAATGGAGTTGAGGAAAAACTTTTTCACCCAGAGAGTGGTGGATATATGGAATGCTCTGCCCCAGAAGGCTGTGGAGGCCAAGTCTCTGGATACTTTCAAAAAAGAGATGGATAGAGCTCTTAAAGATAGCGGAATCAAAGGTTATGGGGATAAGGCAGGAACTGGATACTGATTGTGGATGATCAGCCATGATCACAGTGAATGGCGGTGCTGGCTCGAAGGGCTGAATAGCCTACTCCTGCACCTATTGTCTATTGTGTATGAGAAGCTGGATAAACAGGTTGCTTGCTCTGGAAGGGAAGAAGCTGCAGAGAGATCTGATAGAGATTTATAAGATTATGAGAGGCATAGATAGAGTTGACAGGGAGTATCTGTTTCCCAGGGTAGAAATGTGTAATACCAAAGGGCATGCATTGAAGGTGAGAAGGGGTATGTTCAAAGAGGAAGTGGGGGGTAAGTTTTTTACTCAAGAAAGTCATCAATTCCTGGAATGTGCTGCCTTGTATGGTAGTAGAGGTGAGTACATTGGAGGCTCTTAAAGAGAGATTTAGATAGGCACATGGATGTAAGGAAGATGATGGGGTATGAACATTGTGTAGGTAGGAGGAAATAGTGTTTGCATTTTTTTGATTTGCTTTTTAGCTGGTTTGGCACAACATTGTGGGCCAAGGAGCCTGCTCCTGTGCTGCTCTGTTCTTTGTACTCTACCTAAGATGATTAATGAAACCAGGTGGGTGAGGGAGGGGCAACGAAGTAAGAAGCAGGAAGGTGACAGGTGGGTAAGGTAAAGGGCTAGAGAAGAAGGGATCTAATAGGAGAGGAGAGTAACAAGATGGCACGATGACAAGTTCCTAGGAAAGATATGTGGCTGTGTTATTGAGTTTGGGTGAACAAATAGTGAGCAGCAGAGATCACACAGGGAGCAGTGAGAGAGGGTCTCATTGAACTCCTTTCGAAGAGAAGTTTAAACATCTTCAGGGTTGGCATACCTCAAAGAGACTTTGCAATGAAGGAGGAGATCATAAACACAAGAGATTTTGTAGATGCTCATAAACACAAGGGATTCTACAGATGGATTTTTCAGCATCTGCAGAATCTTTTGTATTTATCACTGGCAGCATTCGTAGTATGTTGAACAGATTGGTGAAAATCTGGTCAAGGCAACCTCTGGTGTTGGTAGTTGAAGAAGGGTTTGATACATTTTACATTATTAACCCTGTCATTGGGACAAGAGGGATGTTTGTGGGGTGGGGGATTTGCTATTTGATTGATTCTGCACTTTGTGGACATAGTAGGGTGAAGCTTGCATAGTCTTATAGCTTTGCCTGGAATGTGACTTCTCTATATACAAGTGTCAATAAATTCAAGATTCACCTGTGAACAAGGCTGCTTCCTGGCAAATTCATAACATTTCTGAATGTTTGGACGTTTCATTGAGTCCAGAGGCAAGGTTTGAACGTTAAGAATAGTTTCCAACCCTTGCACTGGGAAATATACTGTCCTAGGGCTTAATGTGACATAGGAACTCAGAAAATTTTATAATTTGATATGTTTGAAAATCATCTTAGCCAGGGAGATAGCTTAATTAACTTACAGCATTTTTTTCAGATATTTTGTTGGTGGGGGCTATTTGGATTTTACTGCTGGATACCATTGTGCAAGGCCCTGCTGCTTTGCAAGGCAGTGTAATTAACACATGGGTTTACTTGGATATAGTGTGGCGCGTGGCCACGATCTGAAGGTCATGGGTTCGAATCTCGGCCAAGGCAGCGTGTTGTGTCTTTGAGCAAGGCACTTAACCACACACTGCTCCAGTTTACCCAGCTGAAAATGGGTACCGGTAAATGCTGGGAGTTAACCTTGCGATAGACTGGCGTACTATCCGGGGAGGGCGGGAGTCTTGTACTCTCAGTGGCTTCACGCCACAGAAACCAGCATAAGCACCGGCCTGATGGGCCACAAGGGCTCGGGACAGACTTCAACTTTTTTTTTACTTGGATATAGAAGTTAATAGCAATCTGGAAAACACAGGTTCATAATAATTGTGCAGTGAAATGTCCAGTGAAGGCTGTGCAAAGTTTAAAGTAAATTTAAAATCAAAGTTCATATATGTCACCATATACTACACTGAGATTCATTTTCTTGTGGGCAGTAACAGTAAATACAAGATAGACAATGGAATCGATGAAAGTCTGCACCCAATACGACATACAAACGACCATTGTGCAAAAACAAACAGCAAACTGTGCAAATACAGAAAGAAAGAGAAAAAGAAATAAACAATAAATATCGAGACCCTGAGATGAAGAGTCCTTGAAAGTGAGTCCATAGGTTGTGGGAACATGTCAGTGATGGGATAAGCGAAGTTGGGTAAAATTATCACCTCTGGTTCAAAAGCCTGATGGCTGAGGGATAATAACTATTCCTGAATCTGATGGTGTAGGTCTTGAGGCTCTTGTACCTTTTTCCTGGTGGCAGAAGCGAGAAGAGAGCATGGTCTGGATGGTTTGGGTCCTTGATGATGGCTGCTGCTTTCCTGCAGCAGTGCTGAATGTAGATGTGCTCAATGGTGGGAATGGCTTTACACATGATGGACTGGGCCGTATCCACTACCTTTTGTAGGATTTTCCAAACAAAGGCATTGGTGTTTCCATACCAGGCCGTGATGCAATCAGTCCATATACTCCCCACCAAACATCTATAGAAGTTTGCCAAAAGCGTTAGATGACATGTTGAATCTATGCAAACTTATAAGAAAGTAAAGGCGCTGCAATGCTTTCTTTGTAATGGCACATGTGCTGGGCACAGGACAGATCCTCTGAAATTAAAACACTGAGGAACTTAAAGTTGAGGATCCTCTCCACCTCTGATTCCCAATGAGGACTGGCTCATGGACTTCTGGATTCCTCCTGAAGTCAATAATCAAATCCTTTAGTTCACCACACAGCTAGATTTTCAATCTCACCACCTTTGATTCGGCCAATGACAGTGGTGTCATCAGCAATCTTAGATATGGTGTTGGAGCTGTGCTTAGACTCACAGTCATAAGCATAAAGCAAGTAGAGCAGAGGGCTAAGTACACAGCCTTGTGGTGGCCCTGTACTGATGGTGATTATGTTGTCAATACAAACCGATGGGGTCTGCAAGTGAGGAAATCGAGGATCCAGATACACAAGCAGGTATTGAGGCTTAGGTCTTGAAGCTTATTGATTAGTTTTGAAGGGATAATAGTATTGAATGCTGAGCTTGTCAATGAAGAGCATCTTGATGTATGCTTGATGTTCCAGGATTGAGTGAAGAGCCAATGAAAAAGGATTTGCTGGTGACCTATTGTCCCAGTAAGCAAATTGGAGCAGATTCAAGTTGTTCCTTAGACAGGAGTTGATATGTTCCATCACCAACCTTTCAATACACTTCTACACAGTGGATATAAGTGCTACTGGATGATAGTCATTGAGGCAGGTTACCAGGTTCTTCTTGGGCACTGGTATAATTGAAGGTTGCTTGAAGCAGGTGAGTATTTCAGACCGCCAAAGTGAGAGATTAAAGATATTGGTGAACATTTCAGCCAATTGATCAGCACAGGTCTTTAGTACTTGGCCAGGTACCCCGTCTGGGCACGTGCGTTCTGTGGGTTCACCCTCCTGAAAGATGCTCTCATGTTGACCTCAGAGACTGAAATCACAGGATCACCGAGGGCTCTGGGAGTTCATGAAGGTGCCTCTGTGGTTTGATGGTTAAAGTGAGCATAAAACGTATTGAAGCATCAGAGAGTGAGGTCTTTTTGTCACCTTTGTTACTTGGTTTGACCTTGTAGGAGTTGATATCATTCAAGCCCTTCCACAGCTGTTGAGCATCCTTCAGTGATTCAGGTTTGGTTTGGAATTGTCACTTCACACGTGAGCTGGCTTTCCAGAGAACATACCTAAACATTTTGTATTTAACTTGGTTGCCAGACCTGAATCCCACTGATCTGGCCCTTAGCAGTTTGCAAATCTCATGGTTCATTCAGGGCTTCTGGTTAGGAAAGACGGAAGGATATTGTGGGCACACACTTGTCTATGACTGTTTTTATAAGGTCCGTGATAACCATGAAGTAATCATTCAGATCCTCTGAGTTCTTGAATTGCCCAGTCCACTAACTGAAAACAATCTGTAGGCGCGCCTCTGCCTCCCGTGACCACCACTTTGTTGTACTTATCTCTGGAGTCATGCTCTTTAACCTCTTTATCTGTCTGTTTGCTGCAGATAACAAGTTCTGTGCTTATAAAGAGGGTGTGATTTCTGGATTGCAGAAGAAAATTTTCATTTGGGGGCTACTATTCTACTATGCAAAAATTGATCTAAATTGAGCCCAACTTTTGAAATTATCAAAACTAAATTACATTCACATTTATATTTTTAGGGAAACTATATTAATTCCTTTTCTATTTATTGTTTTGGGTCTCAATATATTATTTGAATGATAGGTAAGTTTTCTGGCCTTTGGAGTTGGTAAATGTTGATCTGATGTTTGCAAAAGCAATGGGGGTGTTTATACTATTTCTATTGCTTTATATAAACTTGAATATCTGATTGCTATCAGTCTTTTTATGCAAAGTTTATACTGAAAAATCAGAATGCATAGAAGATATTTCTTTTTTGGTATTTATCTATTTATTATTAATGAACCATAGTTTACTACCAGTCATTATTGTCTGTAAATTTCTGAAGAAATACAGTTTTGAGTTTTAATTTGCAGTTTTCGAACAAGCAAAGGAGTTGGCTATTCGGCACATTTTGTGGGAAACTGTTTGATAGTGACATCATTGAAATCAAAAGGAAAAGGCTTCCAGCATTGTGTTAAGTATGATTTTCAACCTAGAAAGGTAAGTCAGTAATAAAAATATGATTTTATTTATAAAAGAAAGCATTTTCTGGAATATAAATACGGACATCCCACCTCTCTTGGAAGTTCTGGGAGTTTCCCGCATATGAATAGTGGCTCCCTGATGCCCGCAAATTATATACAATATCACGGAAATCAATTTTTTTGAGAGAGCGCAAGAGAGAAAGCAAGCGAGAGGGAGAGCGCGAGAGAGAAAGCAAGCGAGAGAACGAGAGAAAGCAAGTGAGAGCGAGAGTGAGAGAGCGCGGGAGCGAGAGAGCACCATGGCAGAGTGTTCCAAAAAAATATGAAACGTACGTCACCCCAGACTACACTAAAGTGTACCCCTGCCTAATAGGGGTGAAAAATAATGACAGTGTTGCTCGCTGCAGTGTTTGCAACAGTGACTTTTCCATTGCCCATGGTGGGTTAAGACTGTAAAGGACATGTTGAGGTGAGTTTAACAGGTGTCATTCATTCATTAGCATAGCTAACGTTATTTAAACTAGCTGGCTAGCTGCTAAGGAGCTACTCTATTGCAGACATTCCACCTCTCCCAGAAGTCTCCCGCAAATTGATGGTGCTACCTCCCTGAAATGAGTTTTTGCAGGGTGGGATGTCTGTAAATATCATAGTCAAAATGTTATTTTTGCTTGTACTATGTAGGAATTTTGCAAAATGCTGTGTGTTGTTAATAGATGAGCATAATTACTATCAAATAAAATAAATCTTAAAAATGAATATTGATGGCTTGTTTATGTTAAGGCATATAAAAGTTCAAAGGATATAGAGGTCTGATTGTTAGTATCCGATTGATTTAACTAATGCCAATTACAATGAATAGATTGTCTAACCTCCAGCATTGAGCAGTTGTGAGATTTCATAAAAGATATAATTAGTGTATATTCTTCTTTTGCAGTGGTACATGATTAGCATTGTGCACATCTACAATCGTTGGCGGAATAGTGAGATCCGTTGTTATGTCAATGGTCAGCTAGTTTCCTATGGAGATATGGCTTGGCATGTCAACACTAATGATGTAAGTTCAGTGTTGTACTAAAAAGTGAAAACGGCAGGTTAAATATATTGGGGTCACCTGCAAATTGGTAATGAGAGGATGAGGGATCAAGATAGACCAGTCTTATGCAGCCTATTTTTTCTGATCGGTAGTATTTTTTTTCTCACGGTAACACGTCGAAGCTGCACCCTCTCTAACATGCTGGTAGAGAGAGTTTCATTTGGGTTTTTTTTAGCGCTGGAAATGGTTACATCCCGACACGCGGGACAGAAGCAAGGTCGCGTTGTGTATTCCAGAAACCAGCTAATGCCGGCTGGTTTAGCGAGCAGAGTGGCGGACACCCCTGCTGAATTCCGGAGGAAAACACACAGAGGATGCAGAGGGGGATCACAAAGTCGAGGAAAGAGGACCAGGTCGAGACAACAGAGACTTATGAAGAAGAAGATTTCGGTGGGTAATACCGTTCCGGCTGACCGGAAGTCCACTGAGAGCGGTAAGCGTAAAGGGGTTCAGTGCTTACTGATCTGGTTAACAACAGATGGTGCAATCCGGGGCATATTACGATCGAGGAACGTGTTTGCAGACTGGACATTGAACTTTTTACTGTTGGACTTCGGCCACATTCCACCGTGATACAACACTTGGCGGCACGGGAGGTCGTTCCTGCCTGTGGCCATCGAACATGCAGCTCCTCCCGTGGAGGGTCAGACACCCTGATCCAATAGACTGGTCCTGGACTTATTTTCCATCTGACATAGTTTGCATTTTGTTGTTTGATTGTTGGTGGTTTTTGTATTGCTATATTTACGCTCTATTCTTGGTTGGTGCGGCTGTAACGAAACCAAATTTCCCTCGGGATTAATAAAGTATATCTATCTATCTATCTAAGTAAATAGCATAAGATTATAGCTTCAGAGAAAAATTAAATAAGTGTTGAAGTATGGATTTTGCTTTTTACTTGAGTGGTTTGCAATGAGGTGCTATTTGGAGGTGATCTTTGAAGTCCATCAACAATGATACCATTAAGTAGGTTGTGATGAAAAATTGTTACAAACAAAAGATCAAAAACTAATGTTTTTTATCTATAAAGTAAAATACAATCCATCAATTACTTATGACAGTAAATTTAAATCTGAAATGTCACAAACATAGGTTTTGCTTTAAAGTTCTGTGGATATAGAATAGAGTGCATATTTGAAATAATTTTTCAATCCCAGAGAGAGAATTCAATAGTCATTTATAACTTTTAGGTTAAAAATTTAAGGGGCTTAACATTTTCAATTTTGTGAGCAATGATAATTAACTTACTGAATCAATATTGTTTGCATTTACATATGACTTTTGAGTGACTCTTGGATTTCTAAATTTAACTGTGGGATACTGTAGCCAGTTCTGGGATTGAGTGCTGTTTGTTCTGCTACGTAACTTCTGCAAATCCTGGAGCTATTATTTTTACTTTGCCATGTGTTGATGTTTTCAGAATAAACAATGTCAATTTTATAATGCTAAACCTGATCCCTCTTCTTCCCTCTTAAAAAGCTGTTTCTTTTTCTGGAGTACCATGTACAATATAAAATTAAAGAGGATTGACAGCTTGCAGTTGTTCCATGTTCTAAATACCTGATTTTAAAAATATTATTGCAATAAACCTTGGCAATGAGTTGCTAGTTGTTCTGTCAATCTTTCCAAAGGACGTTAGTGAATGTTGTAATAGAATTGAGTCATTTTTAATTATGTGGTGAGGTTAGATAGCTTGAATTATTCTAATCTATCCAATCAATGGGAATTTAATAGAATAAATAGAAAAACGATTTCCACTAGATTCGTCAATAACCAGCGCACCCAGATTTAAGATAAATTAAAGAAAATCAGAGAAGATGAGAATTTTGAGAGGAACTTGTGGTCTGGAATATACTAAAAAGTTCAAAATAAACTGCAACTCATTTAAAAAGTTGATGGAAGCAGATTCAAATATCTTAATTTTCAAAGGGAGGTGAGATAGTCTTGTAAAGGGGAAATATGCTCGGCTTTGATAAAGAACCAGGGTGTGCGAATTAATTGGGCAGTGAGGCAGTATAGGCCCAGTCTTTGGAGGGACTTATTTCATATGATTCTAAGTTGCAATGTTTCACTCTTTTCAGGAAAATGTTTTTGATTTGGTTTAACCATTACTGAATGTAATCTTCAAAAGCTAAGATTTTAAAACTAATGTGCTGATCTTATAATGTGTAACATCCATTATTTTGATATCTGTTTTCTATGTGCAGAGCTTTGACAAATGCTTTCTAGGATCTTCAGAAACTGCAGATGCGAATAGAGTATTTTGTGGTCAACTTGGAGCAGTCTATGTATTTACAGAAGCACTTAACCCAGCACAAATATTTGCAATTCATCAGTTGGGACCTGGATACAAGGTACTGTCAGAATTTGTTTTATGCAGTGTTGTTCACAGGTAATGTGAGTAAACATAAATACTCTGAATATGCATATAAAGGTACAAGTTCCAAAGACAAATACAGATGAGAAAGAATTGGTATCCTATCTAAATTCAGGTACTGTGAATTTAAAAGTTACTGTCACTTTCTGTATTGTTGTTGCAACTTTTTTTCATTCATTATCACAAAAATATTCATTTTTGCATATTTCACTAATGAAGTGAAGAAATTCTTCCTGATGTAATCATAATTCTTACATTATCAGAACCAACCCAGGTCATAGAAACATAGAAAACTAGAAAACTACAGCACAATACAAGCCCTTTGGCCCCCAAAGTTGTGCCGAATATGTCCTGCCTTAGAAATTACTAGGGTTACCCATAGCCCTCTATTTTTCTAAGCTCCATGTACCTATCCAAAAGTCCCTTAAAAGACCATATATCATCCGCCTCCACCACCGTTGCCGGCAGCCCATTTCACGCACTCACCACTCTCTGCGTTAAAAAAAATTTACCCCTGACATCTCCTCTGTACCTACTCCCAAGCACCTTAAACCTGTGCCCTCTTGTGGCAGCAATTTCAGCCCTGGGAAAAAGCCTCTGTCTATCCACACGATCAATGCCTCTCATCATCTTATACACCCCTATCAGGTTACCTCTCATCCTCCGTCGCTCCGAGGAGAAAAGGCTGAGTTCACTCAACCTGTTTTCATAAGGCATGCTCCCCAATCCAGGCAACATCCTTGTAGATCTCCTCTGCACCCTTTCTATGGTTTTCACATCCTTCTTGTAGTGAGGCGACCAGAACTGAGCGCAGTACTCCAGGTGGGGTCTGACCACGGTCCTATATAGCTGCAACATTACCTCTCGGCTCCTAAATTCAATTCCATGATTAATGAAGGCCAATACACCATATGCCTTCTTAACCACAGAGCCAACCTGCGCAGCTGCTTTGAGCGTTCTATGGTCTCAGACCCCAAGATCCCTCTGATCCTCCACACTGCCAAGAGTCTTACCATTAATACTATATTCTGTCATCATATTTGACCTACCAAAATGAACCACTTCACACTTATCTGGGTTGAACTCCATCTGCCACTTCTCAGCCCAGTTTTGCATCCTATCAATGTCCCGCTGTAACCTCTGACAGCCCTCCACACTATCCACAACACCCCCAACCTTTGTGTCATCAGCAAACTTACTAACCCATCCCTCCACTTCCTCATGTAGGTCATTTATAAAAATCACCAAGAGTAAGGGTCCCAGAACAGATCCCTGAGGCACACCACTAGTCACTGACCTCCATGCAAAATATGACCCGTCTGCAACTACTCTTTGCCTTCTGGATCCACAAAGCAATGTCCCCTTGGATTCCATGCCTCCTTCTTTTCTCAATAAGCCTTGCACCTTATTCTGTTTTCTGGCTACTTATTTCTATGTACTGGATTATGTAAATCCATAGTTTTTGGTATATTGTATAAACATCCATCCTAATCAATTCTTCCTAAAGGAAAAGATAAACCTTTCATGATAGAATTTCGTGGAAACTGAAACGATAAAAACAGATTTAGGGCATGCAATAATATTACTCTTTTGAAATTTCAGAAAAAGTGTGGCTGAGTGAATCTGGTCAAATCATTGTTAATTACCTCTGCCTCTTATTGTGCTTTTCCTAGGACTGCATTTACATTTTGCTTATCTGCTAATTTAGTTATCCTCATGAATTTACAGTGAAGGTTGCCTTCTGGCACAGTATTCAGCAGGTTCTCACTGGACCATGTATCTGATCTTGGGTTCTATAAAGGACCACTTTTTAATAGCCTTTTGATAGCTTGGTGCAATTAAAGACCATTATAAGATGCTGCCAGATCTGCTTAAAGCTTTCAGTTTAAGATGGTGCTGCAGAAGGCAGGCAACAACTTACTGACAGTTCACAATGCAAGAATTACAATTAAATACTTCAGTAGTAACACTTTTTCTGTAAAAACTTATGGTAAACAATCACAGCAAGCAATGAAAAGGTGTGTGGAGATGAAGCTGACTCGAGGGTTGAGCCGTGTGGGTGCAAGCGAGGTCAAGGCATGTTCGAGACGGAGTCGGTGTATGCAAAGTGGAGAAAGGTTGGAGTGGAAGAGATTTGAGGCCCGTCCACCTAAACTTGGAGCAAGGTTTGATCGATCTAAGTACCAGGCTGATTTGGAAGGGCCATATATGGCCAAAATATGGCAGCAGGGTCCAGCCCAGGGCATTTTGATGCAACAGGGCCTGCGTCCTACTGCGAGGAACAACTCAATATTTGGATGATTTAAACGCTGAGCCAGGTGAATTGAAAAGACAGGGTGTTGGACCAGTTCTGCTCATTGCTCCGCAACGCTTGCTCCACACTTCACTGCACTGAAGTTGTGGCTGTGGGCCTGCTTTGGGCTTCGTGTCTATGGACTCACTTTCGTTCTGAATGCTGTTTGCTTTCTTTTATTGTTTGCACTTTTTTTTCTTTCTGCACATTGGATGTTTGTTGAATTTTTAAATGGGTTCTTTTGGGTTACTTGTTTTGTGGCTGCCTGTAAGGAGAAATGCCTCAAGGTTGTACAATGTATACATACTTTGATAATAAATGTATTTTGAACTTTAGACATTCTCTGATGACTGGGGCATTTAAAGTTTGTCAAATAGATTTAAATAATATTGAGCAACACACGAAGAAATAAATTTGCTTAAAACTTGTTTTAAGTGCTAGAAATTAATTATGAAAAATTAAGGTCATGTAAAATAATCTGCTTAACTATACAGTCAAGAATATACAGAATCTGCTTAACTATACAGTCAAGCTTGGGATCCTATTTAAATGTAAAGCCTAAAGCCATGATGTGCAGTAGCTTTAGCTATATAGTGGAGGACTCTTTGTTAAATCCAGTGCTGAAGTGGATATATTTTTCCATTTGATCCCCATAAATTTTGGAAAGATGTAATAATAACAGGATTGTCGTGGTGGGAGATTTTAATTTCCCAGATATCGATTGGTATGTCCCTAGAGCAAGGGGTTTAGATGAGGTGGAGTTTGTTAGGTGTGTTCAGGAAGGTTTCTTGACACAAAATGTAGATAAGCCTGCAAGAGGAGAGGCTGTACTTGATCTAGTATTGGGAAATGAACCTGGTCAGGTGTCAGATCTCTCAGTGGGAGAGCATTTTGGAGATAGTAATCACAATTCTATCTCCTTTACCATAGTATTGGAGAGGGAGAGGAACAGACAAGTTAGGAAAGTGTTTAATTGGAGTAAGGGGAAATATGAGGCTTTACCAGGCAGGAACTTGGAAGCATAAATTGGGAACAGATGTTCTCAGGGAAATGTACGGAAGAAACCTGGCAAATGTACTGGGGATATTTGCGTAGAGTTCTGCATAGGTATGTTCAAACGAGACAAGGAAAGAATTGGAGGGTACAGGAACTGTGGTGTACAAAGGCTGTGGTAAATCTAGTCAAGAAGAAAAGAAGAGCTTACGAAAGGCTGAAAAAGCTAGGTAATGATAGAGAGCTGGAAGATTACAAGGCTAGCAGGAAGGAGGTGAAGAAAGAAATTAGGAGAGCCAGAAGGGGCCATGAGAAGGCCTTGGCAGACAGGATTAAGGAAAACCCCAAGGCATTCTACAAGTATGTGAACAGCAAGAGGATAAGACGTGAGAGATTAGGACCAATCAAGTGTGATAGTGGAAAAGTGCGTATGGAACCGGGGGAGATAGCAGAGGCAGTTAATGAGTACTTTGCTTCAGTATTCACTACGAAAAAAGATCTTGGCGATTGTAGGGATGACTTAGAGTGGACTGAAAAGCTTGAGCTTGTAGATATTAAGAAAGAGGACGTGCAGGAGCTTTTGGAAAGCATCAAATTGGATAAGTCACCGGGATTGACGAAATGTACCCCAGGCTAGTGTGGGAGGCGAGGGAGGAGATTGCTGAGCCTCTGGCGATGATCTTTGCTTCATCAATGGGGACAGGAGAGGTTACGGAGGATTGGAGGGTTTTGCATGTTGTTCCGTTATTAAAGAAAGGGAGTAGAGGTAGCCCAGGAAATTACAGATCAGTGAGTCTTACTTCAGTGGTTGGTAAGTTGATGGAGAAGACTTTGAGAGGCAGGACTTATGAACATTTGGAGAGGCATGATATGATTAAGAATAGTCAGCATGGCGTTGTGAAAGGCAGGCCATACCTTATGAGCCTGATTGATTTTGTTGAGGATGTGACTAAACACGTTGATGATAGTAGAGCAGTAGATGTAGTGTATATGGATTTTAGCAAGGCATTTGACAAGGTACCCCATGCAATGCTTATTGAGAAAGTAAGGAGGCTTGGGATCCAAATAGAAATTGCTTTGTGGATCCAGAACTGGCTTGCCCACAGAAGGCAAAGAGTGGTTGTAGACGGGTCATATTTTGCATGGAGGTCGGTCACCAGTGGTGTGCCTTAGGGATCTGTTCTAGGACCCCTATTCTTCGTGATCTTTATAAATGACCTGGATGAAGAAGTAGAGGGATGGGTTAGTAAATTTGCTGATGACACAAAGTTGAAAGTGTTATGCATAGTGTGGAGAGCTGTCAGAGGTTACAGCGGGACATTGATAGGATGCAAAACTTGGCTGAGAAGTGGCAGATGGAGTACAACCCAGATAAGTGTGAGGTGGTTCATTTTGGAAGGTCAAATATGATGGCAGAATATAGCATTCATGGTAAGATTCTTGGCAGTGTGGAGGATCAGAGGGATCTTGGGGTCCGAGTCTATAGGACACTCAAAGCTGCTGCGCAGGTTGACTCTGTGGTTAAGAAAGCATACAGTGCATTGGGCTTCATCAACCATGGGATTGAGTTTAGGAGCTGAGAGGTAATGTTGCAGCTATATAGGACCCTGGTCAGACCCTAATTGGAGTACTGTGCTCAGTTCTGGTCGCTTCAGTATAGGAAGGATGTGGAAACCATAGAAATTGTGCAGAGGAGATTTACAAGAATGTTGCCTGGATTGGGGAGCATGCGTTATGAAGATAGGTTGAGTAAACTCGGCCTTTTTTCTTTGGATCGACGGAGGATGACAGGTGACCTGATAGAGGTGTGTAAGATGATCAGAGGCATTGATCATGTGGATAGTCAGAGGCTTTTTCCCAGGGCTGAAATGGGTAGCACAAGAGGGCACAGTTTTATCGTGCTTGGAAGTAGGTACAGAGAAGATATCGGGTAAGTTTTTTTACACAGAGTGCTGAGTGCGTGGAATCGGCTGCTGGCGATGGTGGTGGAGGCGGATATGATAGGGTCTTTTAAGAGTCTCCTGGGCAGGTATATGGAGCTCAGAAAAATAGAGGGCTATGGGTAACCTTAGGTAATTTCTCAGGAAAGGGCATGTTCGGCACAGCTTTGTGGGCTGAAGTGCCTGTATTTTGCTGTATGTTTTCTAATGTTTTTCTAAATTTATGTATTTCATCTTTTAATGCATTCTACGTATCTCATACCCTTAAGTAGAGTATTAGAATAGTTTTCAATCTTTTTAAATTCTAAAATATATTCTCATCATCACCATGAAAGGTGTCGGCCCAAAACATTGGCTTTCTTCCTCTCCACATATGCAGCCTGATCTGCTGACTTCCTCCAGCAGTTATGTATGTTACTCTGGATTACAGCATCTGCAGAATATCTAGTATTTAAGCTTTCATCAGTTCTTTTTCTCCTCCAACAGCATCACCTCAACTCTGCTCTGAATATCAATTGCAACATTTCTCACTAATGCAAATAACTAGTCAAAGTCCACTCTTCCAATATCTTTCAGGAACTTGTGTGTTAATAAAATTACCTTCTATTCTCTTACACCCTAATGGGTTTTGGTCAGTCCAGCTCAATCAGTGCTCACAAGATAATCCTGATACTCCTGGAATCAATCTAATAAATGTATTTTGCATCACTTTCCTTGGTTTTGGAGCTAAAATTTCTACTGCTTATGTTAACATTTAGGTTTACAATTGTAGCAAGTTTTCCTCATTCCTTTACTCTATTTAGCAGTAAAGACTAACGTGCTGTTTGCATTCCTTAATGCTTGTTGAATCTGACAACCTTATCTTTTCCATGTACGAGTGTATAAATTTCTTTTGTAGATCAAATTTTGCTGGTTATCCATTTTTTGATTACTATTTTTTGATCTTTCTTCCAAATTGAGTAACGTTATATTCTTATGTTATACTCCTCTATCCATTCCCTAAACCTAACCACATCCCTTTCCTGAATCTCTGTTCTACTCACAGCTTGTTTTCTTCTTTAGTATTATATAATTAGCACCTTCAGGTTCGTTCATGTTACACATCATGTAGACTCTTTGCTTCTCTCATTATCTTTCAATACTTCTTAAGCCTTTCTGGAGAGCTTCAGTGTACCTGAACTGTACTTGAAGTTCTCTGGTTACAGATTTCCCTGTCCTGCTAATGCATTAATCACTGAGGGGCCAATGCTGATTCTTGTGTCACCCTATTATTTAAATATCTGTCAGCTTAACAAAGACCTGTTCATGTTTTTTTTTCATGTCCTTTAATTAATCTTCTATTTAAAATAATAAATTTCCCAAACCTTGATCGACCTTATTAAATGTAACAAACTTTTGTTTGACACCTGCTTAAATAACTTCTGAATGTCCAATTTTGTTGCATATTCTGTTTCCTCTTTAGTCCGTAAATGGCTCCATTCTTTCTTTGACTGATTAGAATTCTTTGAATGACCACTGGGTTTTCTTTTATGCCAAAAATCACATATAGTCTGCCTCTGTGTTTTGTTTTCAGCATTCCTCAAGCCTTTCTATATTACCTTGATTTTCTAAATTCCTGACATTATTAAAGAAAACTCCTTTTGCTGTTTCATTTCCTTTTTTTTATATGTTTTTACTTACTCAAGTGTCTATAGATCTTGCTGTCTTTTCTGCATTGTGGAAACTTGTCAAAGTTGTGAGGATGCAGAGGGGCATTATTAATTTTGTGATGCAGACACGTAGGCTTAAATTCTTTGCAGTACTTAATGTAAACGTTATATACAAACGAACAGAGGACAGTCAGTTTGGACAGTGACATAAAATGTCAGATAATGTTTGTTGCAACTACTGTGCATAAAATGGTCATAGGAGCATTGTAAAGGGTCTTATTTGGAAGTTTGAGGCCTACTCAGTGTAGGTCGAAGGGTCTTGGCCCAAAACGTCGACTGTTTACTCTTTTCCATAGATGTTGCCTGTGTGTTGCTTTGGATTTCCAGCATCTGAAGATTTTCTCATGTTTGTGCTTTACCACTTCACTGAAGTTTCTTCGAGGATACCTACCCTGAAGAAGTTTAAATCTTTCCTTTGACAGAAGTTTAGTGAAACCCTCTCTCACTGCTCCCCCTCTGTGATCTCTGTTGCCTTCTGACTCTTCAACCACGTGCTCACCCAGACCTGCTATCACAACCATGTGTCCTTCCTGGGAACTTGTCTTCGCTACCATCTTGTGCCACATGGCTTCCATGTCCATTTTCAGGCTTCTTGTTTCAGACCCACCAAGGATCCCAAATATTCATATTCAATTGACTGCTTCTCCCTCTGCATTCTATGTGCCACCCGGAAATACCAGGTGCCCTGTCCCAGTTGCTATTACGGCTCTGGGATTCTCTCTCCTCTGCCTGCAATGTACCTCTCTGATATTTTGTTCTCTGCTGGATCCACGCTTTCAACCACCGGTTCTTTGCCGTTCTCGCTTCCAGCAAGGATTAGAAGGCTGCTCGTCTCCTAAGTTTATACCTAGCCCCAGACACCCTCAGACTGTGTCACTGCTGCCTCATGCTTGGACCTCGATACCATCAGATGCCCCCAGAATATGAGTCTCTCCAGGTCCATCTTCAGACTTGACAGTTCTGGACACTTCTGTACTGGTGACATTACCATTGCCAATACTGGTTTTAGCGATTCTGAGCTGAGTCAGAACCCGGATCCTACCGCTGTCAGTGTTGGTCCCTATGATCCTGGATACTTCAAACTGCTAATTGTGCAATCTCTAACTCTGGCTCCAGCCTGGACCTTGACCAACAGCATCTCCAGGCCAAAACTTCATGCAGTGCCGCTGGATTCCCTGTCTTCTTTATCCCCCACCACCACCCTGCAATCTCGTGTCTCTCAGGCCCCACCATCAGCTCTTGGGTCCTCAGAACCTCCATCTTCCTCCCATCCTACCTTCCCTGAACACCCCAGTTCTCCTCTCTCCTCAGACACTACACACTCTCTGCACTCCCCTCTGATCCCAGCTCTCATACATGTTGGGTCTTCACAATTCCCTCCAACCTTCCCTCTCTGAGGTAGAACATTCTGCCCTCAGCAAGGGCCTCAACTTTGAATCCCTGTGTCCACATCACAGTGAGTTCCGTGCCCACCATGACACCGAGCTCTTCTTCTGTTGCCTCTGTCTCTGTGCCTAATTTTTTGGCAAGCACTCTCCAGCCTGCACTGATGACCCCTCCTCCCATCTTCAGCCCTCCTCCTCTTCTAGGACACCTCGCTTTAGTCTTCTTCCTGTTCTGGGTGTTTTTTATTGCAGACTGCAAATGAGACATCAACCATCTCGACTTTAACACTCCTCTCTCCAATTCAAATCCCACTCCCTCTGGATGAGCTGCTCTCCACTCTCTCTGCACAAATCCTAACCTCACCATCAAACCACAGATAAGGGTAATGCTGTGGTAGTCTGATGGACTGATCTCTACCTTACTGAGGCCAAACGGCAACTCAAAGACACCTCCTCTTACTTACCCCTTGAACAGGACCCCACTCAGGAACATCAGGCCATTGTCTACCGCACCATCACCAACCTCATTAACTTTGGGGATCTCCCATCCACTGCCACCAACCTCATAGTTCCCTTACTCCACACCTCCTGTTTCTACCTCCTACCCAAGATATCAAACCTGACTGTCCAGGTAGATGCACTGTTTCTGCCTGCTCCTGCCCCACTATAGGAGAGGAGTGTAAGATCTATCCTGGGCCCAACATATTGATTGGGGTAATTACAGAGTAGATATGTCAGCATATTTCATTAGGAGTTTGAGGAGATTTGATATGTCACAAAATATGCACACTTGATATGCACATTTCTACAGTTATATCGTGCAGAGCATTCTAAATGATTGTGTCATCCTCAAGTATGGAGGGGCCACTGCACAGGATCAGAAAATGCTGCAGAGTGATGCAAACTCAGCCAACTCCATCGTCAGCACCAGCTTGCTCAGTATCGAGGATGTCTTCAAAAGGTGATACCTTAAAAAGGCAGCGTCCATCCTTAAGGCCCCCATCACCCAGGACGTGCTCTCTTCTCATTGCTATCATCAAGGAGAAGGTAGAGGAGCTTGAAGACACACACTCAATGTTTTGGGACCAGCCTCTTACCCTCAGCCATCAGATTTCTGAATGGACAATGTACCAACCCATGAACACTACCTAACTTTTTTGCTCTCTTTGCACTACTTGTTTAATTTATAGTTACAGTATTTTTTATGTATAGCATTATAGTGCTACTGTAGGACAACTAATTTCATATCTCAGTGCTATTAAATGTGATTCTGATTCTGAAGTGGAGAACTCATGACTTATGCCCTGTAAATTGTGGAGAGACTTTGAGATGGCAGAAGATGAGTCATGTACTGTAAACTGCCTAGCCTTTGACCTGTTTTTGTAGCCACCATATTTATCTAGTTTGTCGTTTGATTTTGGTGTTACCTAGAATGTTGATGGCGGGGCACTCAGTAATCGTAAACCCATTCAGTGTTAAGGGTTGGTGATTAGTTTTTATATTGAAGATGTAGAAGCTTTTTATGGAAGTGGCGGTTGAAATTTTTGTGGTTTGTGTGTTACTTGTTATCTATTAAACCATCTTTGAACATTGATTACGTTCTTATTATGGGCAGATATGAACAGCTTCATTTGCTGAGAAGCTGTGACTTGAATTGAGTATTTTGTAGTCATTAGCAAATATTCGGATGTTGGAAGGAAAGTCTTTAATGCAATAATTGTGATGATGTATGGAAGTGAATGGTCCAGGCAAAATATAATTTGGGCATCACTGAGCAATTGCTGGTTTGTCAGTGCCGCTTGATGAAGCTTTGATGTTTTTCATCACATTGCTAATGGCTATGAATAGACTGATTGCCACCTGTACATCGAAGCATCCAGTGAAATGCATTGTTTGCATTGAGGATCTGCTGGAGGCAGCCTGCATATGTTGACATGTTTCTGGCACGACATAGAATGCCCACAACTTACTAACCCTAAATTGTATGTCTTTGGAATGTGGGAGGAAACTGGAGCACCTAGAGGAAATCCATGTGGGGGGAATATACAAACTCCTTACAGAGGGTAGTGGGAATGGCAACCAAGTGTTATATTCTATATATTTTAATTAAACATTTTGATTACTCTTTATAAGAATGAAGCTCTGAAAATTAATGCTCCATTTACCCAATTCTTTCCCCAATACTAAAACCAGTATTGGTTCCTGTATGAGTTCCTTTATCTTTACACTGTTAAATGTTGCAGTTCCTTTGTTATAGGTTGTTTTCACTTTGAACATAAAGTTCAGAATTAACATGGATTTTTTTTATTGTTCTTTCAGCTTTTCTGAAAATTTGCCATTCATATAAGATTTATAATCACTTTAATGTTTTCTAGTAATTATCTCTTAACCTTGATATGACATGTAAGAAGACTGCATTAGATTTATTTTATTGAATAACTAAATGCATAATTTTTTTAATGCTTGTTCTGTTTGATTATGTATGATTCCATATTGTCAAACTGACTTTTCTTTTTTTCTCTCACGTTTGGAGTTTAATACTTTAGTCCAATCCTTTCATCATCTAAAAATCTACCCAACTCAGAGGCATGGTTTTAAACAGAGGTTTGAAATACATGAATTTATGCTAGATATGTTATTTTTTGGTGCAAGAAGATCCTGTGCAAGAATAAATACAATTACCATTTCACTCTGTTTCTTCATGTTCCTAGTGTTAAGGTTTTTGTAACTACAATTTACATTTTATTATTTTTTTCACAGGAAAATTCCTATCTCACTGGTTTCTTCCTTTTAAAATGAAATTGCCTTCTTTAAACATTGTTTTCAGAAGCCGCAAGCAATTTAATGTAAATAAGCAAAAAATATATGATTTAAGAGATTATTTCAACATAGTGTTTGACATTTCAGTGTTGCCTGAACTGTATTCCACATCCTAAGATTTTTTTAAATTCTTGGTGTTGGGAATATTACTTTTTTCACACTGTGGTAAGCTAATTCACCTCTAGTTCTGGAAACTAAATTCAATAACCAAAGAAAATGTTTATTTTTTGTCAAATAGATAGACAAAATTACTGTCATTATATACCTTACAATTACTTTGTAACTTACGGAGCAATTTTAATTTGGACCCATTACAGACCTATAGTATTTCGTTCTTTAGTTACGTGCATTTTTTATTGCTTTGCCTCCATCTAGTGTAAGAAATGAGATATGTCAACTGACTGATACTGATTGCCAAGATCAGTTGCTGAACAATTCTTTTTCATCTCTCAGAAGAATTTTATTTGTTTAATAGATATATTGCAAATTACATATTCTTTTGATTTTAATTTTTTTATTATTTGTGAAATCCTTAGCAGAGTAGAAAAAATTTAACTATCACATATGTTAGTACACAAGATAATAGTATAACAGTGATTTTAAGGTATTTTTCCATATATTAAGGTTAAATTAATTTTGTGGTTTGTCCTCTTTCTTCTCTTGCTTGTTTTGGTTTTCTCCCTTATTCTGAAATCAACTCTCAGAGAGATCTGTGAAACTGTTTAGGAACTATCATCTTTTGGTAGAGTTCTTTCTCTACTTAAATTCAATTTATTCCCCTTTTGCAATTCTGCTTCCAATAGATAGGTAGTGACTGAATTTCCTTGCATTGCTGAAGGATGCTAAAGCTAAAATAAACTTTGCCATAGTGACTGATTTGACTTATCCAAAGAAAATCTGTGGATCAAATGTATTGGTTGTCCTTTTGTGTGTGCATGTAAGTGAATTTATCCATAGCTGTTTATGAAATCATTTTAACACCTATTTGAATGAATTCTGCTTTGTGAAGTTAACATTTACTTGGGTTATGTCCTGTGCCTTGCCTACACCAGTATTATTTATAAGCATATCTTTCCAGTAGGTGTTGATAATAATGTGACTATCATGGGGTCACTTAACATGGTCTATTACCTTTCAAATCAAGTTTAACTACACATTCAGTGAATCTTATATATCAATTCCAGAAGCATTATGCAGATTTCATAATACAAAGACCAAAACATTGATAGATCCTGTTTCAGCTTTGTATTTTAATCAAAGCTTATAAAGCAAAATACTTCAGACACTGAAACTCTGAAATAAAATGTTAAGTAAGACATTTAAGGTGCAGGATAAGGAGGGGAAGAAGAAATAAAAATAATCATTTTCATTAAACTTATTCATGCGTATTGTCAATGGAGTTCGTTGTTTTTCGTGAATTATCTGCAGTCTTTGACATAAATAATTGCACAATTACCTCTCCATTTTTATTAATCAGGATGGGACATGCTCACCTAGTATTAGTCTCACCTATTCTCCTGAGGTCACAGAATTATAGTAGCATTTTCTCTGCTGGACCCCACTGTTACCCCTATCTCAAAGCGCTGTTCTGAGTCCTCCCCTTATTTTGATTCCGTGCTGCTCTCCGCTAATGTATCCAAAAGCATAATTTTCCACATGTAATCAGATGGCAACTAGATGATCCAACAGAAGGACAGAAAATACTTGGAACACCCAGTGTGTCAGGCAGCATCAAAGGAGTGATAAAGAAAGAGGATTATTGTCCTGCAGTGTTCACTTGATTTCTTTTGCCACAGATGCTGCCTGACCTGCTGAGAGTTTCCCTTATCTTCTCGTTTAATTTCAAATTTCCAGTGTCTGCATGTTTAACTCTCTGTTTTAGCATTACCATTACATCCCTTGTCTGTTTCTAAGCTATTGGGCTATTTATTTGACACTATGTACTGGATGAACAAAGCTTTCCTCTGTGTAAATATTTCAAATCTAGAGTCACTGGCTTTGGTCTCTGCTTCAAATTCATTTAGTAGGCAGTGACTTTATTGCTATCCCTTTTTGGCACTAAATCAGATTGCTGTCAATATACGTAAGAGCCATCTCAGCCAGATGTCATATTTAATTGTGGTTTGCATCTCTGACAGTGCAGTCACTGTCTGTTTCCAACCTCTGCAATGTTACTAATTGCGACACCAAGGAAGATAAAAAGGAAATTGTCATTTTTACCCGTATTAAAGCAAAGCCTTACTATTCATGCCAGATCTGTATAAAAACATTAGTTAGGCCACAGCTGGAGTACTTCTGCAGTCCTGGTAACTGCACTGCTGGAAGGAATTGATAATACTACAGCAGGTACAGGTGAAATGGATGCTGTCATGGCTGGGGAGTTAGAGTTGACAGGAAAGACAATCTAACTGAAGATTTCTAATTTTGGAGTAAAGAAAATTGAAGGATGATTTAAAGATTGTGAGAGGCCTAGACTTGGGATGTTTAACTTAGCAGTAGGGCTAGTAATTAGGAAATGTAGATTTAAGTTACATTTTGGATAGATTAGAGGGGAGTTGAAAATAAAAATAGTTTATTCATTTAAAATTAGGTGTATAAAACTCGCTGAAAGAGTCAGAAATCTTCATGCATTTAAAAAAAAATACATGGGTGGGCAGTTGAAAAGCTATTACCTGCACAATTTTCGGGTAATACCTAGGAAGTGGATTAACTAAATGCCAATTTCTAGAGAGATTATGTTCTCAATATTAGTTGGGAGTTCTTCAAATTGGATTTTTTTTTCTCAGGGACTGTGATAGCAGAGTAACACTTTTTCTGTATTAGTTTTCTGCACTACAGCTCTGAGCCACCTAAATCTATTTACTAAATCACAAGAAATTTTGCAGAGGAGGTTCACTGGGATATTGCCTTGGATGGAGTATTTCAGTTAAGAGGAGACTGGCTATGCTGGGCTTGATTCCCCTGGAGCAGTGGAAGCTTCAGGGGGACCAACTGAGACTGATCTAAAACTTTGACTCCATTCCTAGTCCTGGCTGATCTGCATTCTTTTAATTACAGTCAGTTCTGATCACATTTTATCCTCACCTATTCTCAAACCCACATTTGGCTTGTCTGCACCATATATTTTCTCTTAGCTTCTTCCAACAATGGCTACAGATATTTTGCCACCCTTGGTAAATAGGCCAGTATTGGATAGGTGAGGCTTCAGACCCTTACGGGGGTGATAGGAAAAACATCTGATTTGAGAAGAGTATATTTTGGCACTGCTCCCAATCTGATTGTGGATCATCTGTCTTTAAAGAAAAAAAGTAGACAACAACTTAAGTAAATGAATGTGTATATTGATGATCAATGAAAACATGCAGAAAGGGAGTAGAGAAAAATTGGGATAGATGCCATAAAAAATTGCATGTAAGGAACATTGAGGAAGATGGGGAGAGAAACTGAATAAATGGAAATGAAGATTGTTGTGTATTTTCCCCACAGGAGCATAATAATTAGCTGATAATAGTGAAAGATCTTTTTAAAAATTGATTTTCATGTTAATGCTATGATTCTAAAAGGTAGCTTACATATAATACATTAGTGGCATATTTGGTGATAGTTGATGCAAATGGTATAACTTTTATAGTTCTGAGTGAATTATTCCTTGACAAGTAATGAATTGTATAATTGGTAAAAGCATTTCCTTTTGGATACAGATTTTAATTGGTCCTTTTTCTTTGTTTCTTGAATTTGGAAGACTCTGCTTCACTTTGAACCATTTCATCATATGCACACTTGAAATTCATTACATTTTCTATCAGGTATCATGGTTAAATTAGCTGTGGTGAGCCACTGCATATTTTAGACAGTATTGTAAATTCTTTATCATCGCATTCTAACACTAAAGCTTCTGTATTTAAAGTTGATTTTACGTTTTTACAGAAGTGTTAATATAAGATACATCTCTACAAATGTACATAATTTTGAATGCATCATTTGATCTAATTTTCAAAAATACCTGCATTAATGACTTGGTGTGAGTTTGTGAAACATTGTATATAAATATTTTTGTGTATTATTATAGTTTTGAGGTCACTGTTAAAGATTAAATATAGTTTTGTGAGTAGTTGCTGTCTAAATGTAGCACATTTGACGTGGATAACAATATGGTGTTTTTCAGAGTACTTTTAAATTTAAGTCTGAGAGTGACATCCATCTTGCTGAACATCACAAGCAAGTATTGTATGACGGGAAGCTGGCCAACAGTATTGCTTTCACATACAATGCCAAAGCAACTGATGCACAGCTTTGTCTTGAATCATCACCAAAGGAAAACCCTTCAATATTTGTACATTCTCCACATGCACTGATGTTGCAGGTTTGCATTAAGATCTTTTGTTGTATTCATCTATATCTTTCTGTGCTTTTTGAATTACTTAACTGTAAGATCTAAAACATGACATTGATAACAGCAGTATTTTGCTTTTGTAGGTGCAAGTGGCGTAACTTTTGGATTTCTGAAGGAATTATTAATTGACAAACAATGAATTGTTTTAATTGGTCATCTTTAAATTGTGTTAAGATTACTTTGTCTCTACCACATTATGTAAACCTACTGCCCGTTATGCCACTGGTGTTTAGGGTAGCAATGAAAGTCCTCCGTCTCTGGTGGTGTTCAGAGCTTCCTTCATCATGTCATAGCTCGGTTTTCCGTACTGTCAGTCATGCAAGTCCTTGGTAAAGACTTAGGAATATGCCGCATACAGGTGTAGGAGGATTCTTCATTGCCGTTTCCGTTTCAGTTTTTTTGACCTGTCAGGTTTGTTAGCCCAGGTTTCTGCTTTCTTGGATACATCCCTTCATTTTGCAGATTCTCTAACCTGAGTGAGTTAGGGTAGAATAATAAATGTCTACTTTGCTAGCCAATGAGGTAGATCAAACACAGGGATCTTCTAAGTTAGATCTCTTCTAATGAGTCCATTGATGACATATGATGTGCTCTATTTGATTTACCAATCTTATGTATTGAATTTGAGTGTGTTGATTCTTAAGCACTTGCATAATTTCAAAGGCCAGCTAGAGATCCTGGTGAATATAGAGATATTTATTTTCCTCACTTGTTTCACTGCTGATAATGTTTTTCCATCTCTGTAACATTGCCTGATATTGATTCTGCCTCAGCTGACCTGTTGATGAAATCTTCCTCATGCCCTTATTTCCTCCAGACGAATGCAGCAGTACACTCCTTGATTGGCAAATATTCCTAACCCTGCACTAATGATTCCTTCTCCTATCTCCAAACCTTATCTGCTTCTTGGACACCCCACTCTGGATCTTTTCATCTTTAATTGCCAATGGGACATCAACTGGCTCAACTTCATCACTCTTCCCTACAGTTTGAACTTCACCACCTCTAAATGCATTGCCCTCCACTCTCTCTGCACTAATACCAACCTCACGATCAAACCCTCAGACAATGGTGGTGTTGTAGTGTGGCGGACTGACCTCTACCTTGCTGATGCCAGGAGGCAACTCTTAGATACCTCCTCTTACTTAGCCCGTGTAAAGGACCCCACTCCGACCACCAGGCCACTGTGTCTTGCATCATCACTAACCTAATCAACTCTGGAGATCTCGCATCCTCTGCCATCTACTTCATAGTTCCCTTACTCTGCACTGCTCGTTTTCACCTCCTAATCAAGATTCATACCTGACTATTTGGATAGGCCCATTGTTTCTGCTTGCTCCTGCCCCGCTGAGCTCATGTCCACATACCTCGACTCCATTCTATCCCCCTTGGTTTACTCCCTTCTGTCCCCCTTGGTTTACTCCCTTCTTATCTATAGCAGCAGCACTTCACATACTCTCGATCTCTTCAACAACTTTCAATTCTCTGGCCTTGACTGCCTCATTTTCACTGTGGATGTCCAGGCCCTGTGCACTTATTTTACCCATCAAGAAGGCCTTGAAGCTCTCTGCTTCTTTCTCAACGATAGACCCAACCGGTTCCCCTCTACCACCCCTCTCCTCCCTATGGCAGAACTGGTCTTCACACTCAAGAATTTCTCTTTCGGCTCCTTGCACTTTCTCCAAGTTCAAGGTTTAGCCGTGCGCACCGGCATGGGCCCCAGTTATTCCTGCCCTTTCGTTGGCTACGTGGAACAGAACATGTTTCAAGCCTTCCCTGATAATGTGTCCCAATTCTTTCTGCCGTACAATGATGACTGTATTGGTGCTACTACCCACGATGAGCTGGTCAATTTTGTTTCTAACTGTTACCCTGCCCTTTAATTCACTTATTCTATTTCTGATACCTCTCTTCCATTTCTCAATCTTATGTTTCCATCTCTGGAGACAAATTGTTTACCAATATCTTCTATAAGCCTGCTGATTTCCACGGCTTTCTTGACTGTACCTCTTCCCTCCCTGTCTCCCGCAAAAATGTATTTCCATAAGACCACAAGACATAGGAGCAGAACTAGGCCATTTGGCTGATCCCTTTATCCCCCCCTCAGCCCCACTCTCTGGCCTTCTCCCCGTAACTTTTGATGCCATTTCCCTTTTCTCATTTCCTTTGTCTCTGCTGTATCTGTTCCCAGGATGATGCTTTCCTTTCCAGGACATCAGAGATGTGTTTCTTCTTCAAAGAATGGTGTTTCCTTTCCCCACCATTGATGCTGTCCTCACCAGCATCTCCTCCATTTCTCAGACATCCATGCTCACCCCATTTTCCAGCCAACTTAACAGGGCTAGAAGTTTTCTTGTCTTCACCTACCACCCCATGAGCCAATGCGTCCATACTCATCACACTCTGCAAATACTGCCACGTTAAACAGGATTCTATCACTAAACAACTCTTTTCCTCCCCCCTACTCTTCACTTTCCACAGGATTGGTCCCTCCGTGATTCCCTTCTCCATTCCACCCTCCCTACTGTGCCTTCAAGTGACAGAAGTGCTACACAAGCCCCTTCACCTCCTCTCTCACTTCCATTCAAGTCCACAAACAGTTCCTTCAGATGAGGCAACACTTCACTTACAAATTTGTTGGGGTTGTCTACTTTATAGATGCAGCCTCCTCTACAGTGGTGAAACCCAATGTAAATTGGGGGACTGCTATGTCGAGCACTTTGGCTCCATCTGCAAAAAGTGGAATTTCCCGGTAGCCAACCATTTAAATTCCAATCCCCATTCCTGTTCCACTACTCTCAGGATGGAGGAGTAACACCTCATATTCTATCTAGGTAGCCTGCAACTGGATGGATGAACATCAATTTATTCTTTCAGTATTTTTTACCTTCCCTCTTCTCCTCACCTGCTTATCACCTCCTCTAGTGCCCCTCTTCCTTCTCTTTCTCCCATGGTCCACTCTCCTCTCCTATCAGATTCCTTATTCACCAGCCCTTTGCCTTTTCCACCAATCACCTCCCAGTTTCTTACTTCATTTCCCCCTCCCCCCACCTCACTTCACCTATCACCTTCTAGCTTGTCCTCCTTCTTCCCTCACCTCCTTATTCTGGTATTCTTCCTTTCCAGTCCAGGTGCAGGGTCCTGACCCGAAATGTCAGCTGTTTCTATAGATGTTGCCTAGCTTGCTGAGTTCCTCCAGCACTTTTTGTTCCCTGATTGATTTTCTTTTTTCTGTTTATAAACTTGAGAATATCTGAATTTCAGTTGACTAATTCAGGGTCCTAATTATTGGCAAACCTAACCTGAGTAGGTTAGAATGCAATAGAAAATGCATACTTTACCAGCCAAATGAGGTTGATCAAAAACAGGGATATTCTGAGTTAGTCCTCTTGATGACGTATGGTATGTTCTATTCAGTGTTTGAAACTGCCTCTTTGGAAATTGAATGTGTTGATCCTTGAGGGCCTGCACCACCATCCTTTGCTTGCTGTATCACATTAGTTTCTAATTCAGCAACATTTTGATTTTAAAAAATCACATGTTTTTAAAAAATTGTTCCTTTGTTTTTACCTCTATATGTCTGATCTCCTTCAAATCTGTAACCTTTAAAAGTGTATTCATTAGAATGTTGACCAAGCCTGAATTTAATTTGTGGGCAAGCCTACAACCAAGTGTTCAAGGTTAAGTAGTGTTGTAATTGCTTCTATTAACTTATTTGTTTTTCCACTTTCTTTTCCTTTGAAGCACATTGTTTAGTCATTGTTTCTTATTTATCCTTATGCACCCTAGTGTCAATTTTTGTCTGATAATACTCAAATGCAGTGCCTTAGGACCATTTTGTAAAGTTAAGGTTCTTTTATAAATGGAAATCTTTTTAAGTAAAATTATGTTTTTTTTTCTTTTGCTCTTTTTGCTGTAGGATGTCAAAGCAATTGTGACACATTCAATCCACAGTGCAATCCATTCTGTTGGTGGGATTCAAGTTCTTTTCCCACTTTTTGCACAGTTGGACTGTCATCAGCCAAATGACACTCAAATAGAGACTACGGTTTGGTAAGTCCAACATGAAAAAAGTGCATAAATGTGTTATCCTTTTTTGGGAAAAATGTAAATGATATCATAATGTTTTAAATGTCAAAGTTGGGAGCATTAATGAGAAGGAAATACAACAAGAAATTGAGGAATATATGAGGAAAGCTGTAAGCCACAAAAATAATTGATTTTTATTCACCTTTTGTGATCAAAGACGTGATATGAGTGACACTGTTCGCCCCACTTTCTTTACCTTTTCTCTTTGCAATCATTGTCTTGTTAATGACAAATTAAACTAAAATTATCCAAAAATGCATATATATCCATAACTGATGTGATATATTCAATCATGTTAAAAGAATTTTAAAAAAGTGATCAATGTCTACAGTGCAGGTGATTGAAGGCTTTTGACTTGTGGAAAGGCATGCAATCATTTATAATATTGTTGGCATCAACCACAGCTCTGAAACATTTAGATTTAGGTGCTATCAACTAAATCTGTTCTCATTCCCTAATTTCTGCCCTCAACACACTTCTTCCCATCCAAAACAAGAGAGGATTCATTTTCTTCACATTTTCTACAACTTCATAGCTTCTACAATCAATCACTCATAAATCGTAGCAGCTCCAATGCACTGCTAGGTACATCTTTCCAGCTTCAGTGCTTTTGGAGATTCCAAGAGGCCTTTATTATTATTTTTTAAATTTCTATTTAAAGATACAGTATGGTAGCAGGTCTTTTCAGGCCAACGAGCCTGTGCTATTCATTTACACCCATGTGATCAATTAACCTACTAAGCTATACACCTTTAGAATGAGAGGAAACCGGAGCACCCAGAGGAAATCGATACAGTCATGGCAAGAATGTATAACTTACTTATTTTGTGATAGCTTGGTCAACTTTTTTATTTTTCATCACTGCATGTTTCCTTTCTGATGGTCACAGTAGATGTAGCGTCTGCCATGTTACCTGCCTTTCTGTTGTTCAGGTGCCATTTCTCTAACATTGCTTGAACAGGCTTGGGGTACCTATAGATGCTGCAGGACCCTGGCTGGACATTGACTAATATTTTCTCAACAATGTAGTAGATTTATAAAGTGATTTATATCTGAGAAGATATGGAAGTAAAGAAAGTGAATGCTTGAAATTTCACATTGGTAATGACTTATGGAAAGAGACAAAGCTAACTATTCAGATTTTAAAATAAGAAACAGGAACACAAGTAGGATATAAGATAACTATATAAGATCTAAGGTTATATTGATTAACAGTATCTTATAAGATACTATATAAACTATATAAGATTAACAGTATCTTCTTAGACAATATCTTGAATTTGATGAAAAATTTCTTCCACACTAATTCTCTGAAATTAAATTTCTCTCTGAATTCTTTTCAAATGGGGAGGTGGTAGTACAGCCACTCCCACATTGACTTGGTGGAAATTTAATTCCTTCTTTGTTTAGCAGAAGGAAGTTCCAAGATAACTGGAGACTAGATGCTGATGTCGACAGATAATCTGCTGGGGTTAAGCAGCATCTCTTGGGGGGCTGGGTGTGGGTGGGGGCGGCTGTGGGGTGGTTGAGGGCAGGGTAAGTTTGTTGACATTTTGGGTGGAATCCTAGTATCAAGACTTGAAGGATTGACAAACATTGACTGCATGCAGTCTCGTGTCTCCACTCTGCTGTGGATTTAATGTGCTTATTGTTTATGCATAGTTTTGCAGGTATCTGATTAGCTCTTTGCCCTTTGCTCTTCCTCTTCACTTTGCCTTTCTCTTTCAGTGTCCCCTTCAATGATCTGAATCTCTGTCCACTCTATCCTCCCCATTTTCTTGCAGTTAAATGCCTGCTCATTTGACCTGTCCTAGAAGGAGGCTGCTCAGGCAACTACTCCTCATCTTTTTAGTCCCCCCATTCAGTCACCGGGGGAGGGGGAGTTTAAAGCAAGGAATGTTTTTAATGTTTTGGGGGGGGGGTTTAAAGGAAATGTTAATTTTTTTGGTGCAGAGTGGTAGTTGCTTAGAATGAATAACCAGGAGCAGTAGTTGAAGCAGCTGGTTTGGTGGAGTTTGAGTCTTTTAGATTGATACATGAATATGAAAAGAATATAGATGCACAGGAGGAGGATATTTGGTACAAATTGGCATCAAGATCAGCACAACATACTGGGCTAAATGGCCTGTTCAGTGCTGTACTGTTCTGTGTTTTATGAAAACCTCAGTAAAAAGCCAAGACAATCTCCTGATCATCTGTAGTGGATTTGTGGGCCCTTTTGAAAGAGTTTGGGGCCAGTTAAGGTGGATTAATCCTGTAGAAGCTGAAATATCTGCCATTATCACTTAGCATATATGGCAATGTTAAACTCATGGGGTCCCTGCCTCATTTGCAGTCAAGTTGATTTAGGGACATCTCTGAAGACCGAGGTCCTCTGCATTTATTGACAGCTTTATGACTTTTAGGTACTCAAATACAGGACTCCTTTATCTTTGGGAATGGGGGTATGGCTGGAGCTGTTGCTCGTTTCCTCCACTTTTCAATTATTGTTCAATTGTGACAGGATTATGGAGCTTTGATCTGATCTGAAGATCGTGGGATTGATCAGCTGTTTATTGCACGTTGGAGTATAATTTTTGAGGTGCACCTATTCTTGCTTCTAGTACGCTCTTCATGTTCTTAATATCTACCTTAAAAATAATAGGATGCCTGTGAAAGTCAGAAGATGGGTAACTTGCTGCAGGATTACCATCCTCTAACCTGTTCTTTTAGCCATTATTTTATAGCTTGTTTTGTATAATCTCTGTTGATGCAGGAGATTTAAAGACATTTATGTTAGTGTTGTGGACTGAAAAAGGGTGATGGTTAGGGAGTTGGTGGATTTCTCATAGCTTGTACCACAAGTTACATGCCCTTTATCAGCTTGAACCTATATTTTCAATGTGATCCATTCCTTCCCTTATATTGGTTCACTGACCTCTGTCCTTCAGTCTAGATGCAAAGTTTTGATTTGAAATATTGACTCTGCATTTCCCTTCCTGATCTGGAGGTCCTCCAGCATCTTGTTCATTGCTCCAGATTCTAGCATCTGCAATTTCTTGTGTTTCTCTTTTTTCCATATCTTGCTGTATGCCAGGATGAATTGTTTTACTATCTGAAGAATTGCTTATGGAGGTGAGCTCTCCAATTATAACTTAACATTTTAACTTTTGGCCTTGTGTAGGGATGATCATTCATGAAGTTGTTGAGGACATTATACTTGGCTCTTGCAGTAATATGGTATTCAAAAATGAATGATCTTCAGAAATAAAAGTAATCGTTCTTTGCCCTTGAAATAATATTAGCCAATGCACAATTGGCTCCAAGTCAATTGTGCATCGGATTCTTAATGCTGTAATTGGTTAAATGCTACTTTAATGTCTAGCCAATAATTATTACCTTTGAGACATGAGACTGCAGGTGCTGGAATCTGGAGCAACAAACAAATAGACTTTTCCCTAGGGTAGGGGGAGTCGAAAATGAGGTTCATGGTGAAAGAGGAAGGATGTAAAGGGGATCTGAGGAGCAACCTTTTCAACAGAGGGCAGTGAGTATATGGAATGAGCTGCTAGACTAAATGGTGAAGGCAGGTACAATAGTGTCATTTAAAGAGCAATTGAATAGGTACATGGATGGGTGGGGCTTAGAGGGATATGGGTCCAACACAGGGAATTGGGACTATCTGGTTGGGCACCATGTTGCCATGGGCTGTAGAGCTGAATAGCGTGTATTCATGCTGTATTGTTCAGTGACTTAACACTGGAATCTGGAGCAGCAGTCTGCTGGAGGAATTCAGTAGGTTGAGCACTATCTGTGGTGGAGGTGGGAAGTGGATTTGTCAATATTTCTGGTCAAAACCCTGCATCAAATAAGGACAAGGTGGTAATGATTGAACCAATGCTGCAGTAAGTTATTTGGGCTTGCTGGGACTGAAACTGAGCATCACTGGGAACTTGGTATCTCAGTGCTGCAATATTGTACCGTTGTTGCCAATAAGAATCACTTAAAATGTTTAAAAATAAATGGAATCTAACAGTCCTTAATATATATTTACTTCAGGAAGGTAAAATTAGTTAGACTTCACCATGCTTGTTCAATGAAGGGAAGAGAGCAAGTCAATATTGTGCTGCATTAATTTTGTAACATAGAAACATAGAAAATAGGTGCAGGAGTAGGCCATTTGGCCCTTCGAGCCTGTGCCGCCATTCAGTATGATCATGGCTGATCATCCAACTCAGAACCCTGTACCTTCCTTCTCTCCATACCCCCTGATCCCTTTAGCCACAAGGGCCACATCTAACTCCCTCTTAAATGAATTGGCCTCAACTGTTTCCTGTGGCGGAGAATTCCACAGGTTCACCACTCTCTGTGTGAAGAAGTTTTTCCTAATCTCGGTCCTAGCCTGTCCAATCTCTTTAGGATTTTATACGTTTCAATCAGATCCCCCCTCAATCTTCTGAATTCCAACGAGTATAAGCCTAGTTCATCCAGTCTTTCATCATATGAAAGTCTTGCCATCCCAGGAATCAAACTGGTGAACCTTCCTTGTACTCCCTCTATGGCAAGAATGTCTTTCCTCAGATTAGGGGACCAAAACTGCACACAATACTCCAGGTGTGGTCTCACCAAGGCCTTGTACAACTGCAGTAGTACCTCCCTGCTCCTGTACTCAAATCCTCTCGCTATGAATGCCAGCATACCATTCGCCTTTTTCACCGCCTGCTGTACCTGCATGCCCACTTTCAATGACTGGTGTACAATGACACCCAGGTCTTGTTGCACCTCCCCTTTTCCTAATTGGCCATCATTCAGATAATAATTTGTTTCCCTGTTCTTGCCACCAAAGTGGATAACCTCACATTTATCCATATTAAATTGCATCCGCCATGAATTTGCCCACTCACCTAACCTATCCAAGTCACCCTGCATCCTCTTAGCATCCTCCTCACAGCTAACACTGCCGCCCAGCTTCGTGTCATCCGCAAACTTGGAGATGCTGCATTTAATTCTCTCGTCTAAGTCATTAATATATATTGTATGCAACTGAGGTCCCAGCACTGAGCCTTGCGGTACCCCACTAGTCACTGCCTGCCATTCTGAAAAGGTTCCGTTTATTCCCACTCTTTGCTTCCTGTCTGCCAACCAATTCTCTATCCACATCAATACCATACCCTCAATACCGTGTGTCTTAAGTTTGCACACTAATCTCCTGTGTGGGACCTTGTCACAAGCCTTTTGAAAATCCAAATATACCACATCCACTGGTTCTCCCCTATCCACTCTACTAGTTACATCCTCAAAAAATTCTGAGATTCGTCAGACATAATTTTCCTTTCACAAATCCATACTGACTTCGTCCGATGATTTCACCGCTTTCCAAATGTGCTGTTATCACATCTTTGATAACTGACTCTAGCATTTTCCCCACCACCGATGTAATGCCCTGATTAAGATTTTTACTGATATTCTGTAGGTATTTCATTTTAGCAGTTCTGTAAGAGCAGTTTGTTCTGCTTTCAGCCTGTTTGGCTTTGAGCTGAGATAAGGGGCTTTGTTCACAAACAAGGGAAAATCTGCAATTGCTAGAAATCCGAGCAACACGCACAAAATGCTGGAGGAACTCAGCAGCCAGCCAGCATCTATGGAAAAAAGTACAGTCGACGTTTTGGGCCAAGACCGTTTGGCAGGACTGCAGAACAAAAGATGAGGAGTAGATTTAAAAGACAGGGGAGGGGAGAGAGAAACACAAGGTGACTGGTGAAACCCAGAGGGGAAGGGTGAAGGAAATAGTCTGGGAAGTTTATTGGTGAAAGAGATACAGGGCTGGGGAAGGGGGAGTGTCTGATAGGTGAGGACAGAACACCATGGAGGAGAGAAAAAAGGGGAGGAGCACCAGAGGGAGGCTATAGGTGGGCAAGAGGTAAGGTGAGAGAGTGAAAGGGGGGTGGGGACTGGTGAAATGAGGGCGGGGGGGCACTAACGGAAGTTCGAGAAATTGATGTTCATGCCAATAGGTTAGAGGCTACTCATACATAATATAAAGTGTTGTTTTTCCAACCTGAGTGTGGCCTTATTGCAACAGTAGAGGAGGCCATGGATTGACATATTGGAATGGGAATGGAAAGTGGAATTAAAATGGACTATACCTCTTCCCACCCTGTTACTTGTAAAAACATAATCCTCTTATCTCAATTCCACCGTCTCTGCCGGATCTGCTCTCAGGATAAGGTTTCTCATTCCAGACAAAGGAGATGTCCTCCTTTTTCAAAGAAAGGGGCTTCCCTTCCTCCACCATCAACGCACGTCTGCTCTTACCCCATCCTCCCACCACCCTACCCGGGATAGAGTTCCTCTTGTCCTCACCTGCCACCTACCAGCCTCTGCGTCCAGCACATAATTTGCGGACTTCTGTCATCTCCAACAGGATTCCACCACTAAGCATACCTTTTCCTCCCGCCCCACCCCACCACCCCAACTTTTTGCTTTCTGCACGGATCACTCTTTACGTGACTCCGTTGTTCATTCGTCCCTCTAAACTGATCTCGCTCCTGGCACTTAAGTTTGCAAGCAGAACAAGTGCTACACCTGCCCCTACACCTTCTCCCTCTCTACCATTCAGGGCCCCAAACAGTCCCTGTCTATTGGTGAGACTTGACATAGATTAGGAGACCGTTTTGCTGAGTACCTATGCTCCATCTGCCAGAAGAACCAGAATCTCCCAGTGGCCACCCATTTTAATTCCACTTCCCTTTCCCATTCCAGTTTGTTAATCCATGGCCTTCTCCGCTCAGGAGGGAGGAACAACAGCTGGTATTCCGTCTGGGTAGCCTCCAACCTGAAAGCATGAACATTGACTTTGTGAACTCCTGGTAATACCCCCCCCCGCCCTCTACTTCACCAGTCTCAATCCCCTTTTACCTCTCTCACCTTATCTCCTTGCCTGCCCATTACCCCCCTCTGGTGCTCCAAACCCCCTTTCTTCCATGGCCTTCTATCCTAACCTATCAGATTCCCACTTCTCCAGCCCTGTATCTCTTTCACCAATCAACTTCCTAGCTCTTTACTTCATTCCCCCTCCCAGTTTCACCTGTCACCTTGTGTTTCCCTCTCCCCTCCCCCACCTTTTAGCTCTACTCCTCATCTTTTTTTCAACAGTTCTGCCGAAGAGTCATGGCCCAAAATGTTGACTGTACTTCTTTTCCATAGATGCTACCTGGGCTGCTGAGTTCCTCCAGCATTTTGTGTGTGTTGGAGGAATTGGGAAAAGTTCTAGAGAATGCTGGGCAGAGAGGTTTTGTGAGGGACCCTGGTGTAGGTTGAGGTCTTTTTTCGTGGGAGTTGGAAGAAGACAGAATGGAAGATGGCTGAGGATGCCGCCCCTGTTGCGCAAGGTGCTTTGTGCAGATGAATGGCTTCAAGGAGGAAGGACCAATACTCTTGCCTGAGAAAGATGGGTCTCTCGCCGTGGTGTCCAGATGCTGTTAGCGAGGGGCTAATAAGCCACATTTCCAGAGATGCCCAATAAGAAAGGAGTTTCTATTACAATGACTTTATTGTCCAGTTCGTTGATTGGCTGTACAAGAGGTTAACAACTTGCATTCCTTATAGGTGAGTTGCATTGTGGTTGTAGCAATGCTGAGACAATCTGTTACTGCTTCGTATTTGGGGGAAAAAAAGCAAAATGATTTGTTATTGGAGAAAATGTGTGCACAGTATTTGGCCACAAAACTGGAGTCTTGGTAGTGAAAATTGAAAATGAGAAGAAATGTTCTGTATCCTTGAAAGGATGATACCCTCCAGGTAGATGATGAAAAAGCCAGGAGGAACAGCTAACTATAGAATCCAGTGCCAGGTAAATGCCCCTTTGGGACAGAAAATGTTTGTCCACCTATCTATCCCTCACTCCCTCCCACCCAGAATTGGCCTTTCCAGCCCTTCGGGCTGCACCCCCCCAGCAACCCTTGACAACCCCAATTTAAGCCTAACCTAATAATGGGACCGTTTACAATGACCAATGACCAATTAACTTACTTGGTATGTCTTTGGACTGTGGGAGGAAACCACAGATTCCACGGAGAGGATGCACAGAGACTCCTTACAGAGGGTGCCAGGATTGAAATTTGACACCCTGTGCTGGAAAAGCATTGTGCTAACCACTGTGCCCATGTTGGAAGAAGCTTAATAGCTCAAGTCATCAAAATCAGTGAATGTATACTCATATCCATATCCTGCTAAATACAGTACTAGATTCAGCTAATGCTGAACTTACTGGGTTTCCATTAAGTAGATACGATTAATTTCTAACTGTTAGGGCTCAGTATCTAACACATGCTTAACTGTGTTTACGTTTAACAGTATTGCAGTTTCATACCTAGATCTCACAATTTGTGTACAAAGACCATTAACTAAGTACACTGAAAATCACTGAATAGAACATCTCATGTGAACTTGTGTTACTAATCAGAGGGGGAGAGGTGTGTCAGTGTACTGGTAATCTAATCCTGATGGACTGATGGGAAAGTTGCTCCTGTGGTGTAATTACTGACAATGCTGAAACCATTGATAATGGCATCCTCATCCTGCCCTTTTTTCTCCCATCCCACTTTTCCATCATTACTAATTTTGTTACAAACTTCCTTTGGTGAAAGCAATCAATTTCTCTCCTTTCCTCACCAGTATTTTTTTTTTGTGTATCAAATATCGGTCCTACAGTATGTTAAGGTAATGCTGTTTGTTAATGGAATAGGTGAAACATTGCATCAGTCTGTTTGACAATTTTAGCTACTGGCCCTGATCCTACGACTGCTATTAGACCTATTGGATTAGTGCTGGCAAACATTTAGACACAAAATTCATAATTTATGAGGATTAATAGGATGGTTTTGTAATGAGATACTGTAGGACACACAGTGCAATCATGGCTAACAAAAGATTTGAAGCAAGAAGGCTGCAAGTAGAATGTCGGAAGGGATTTCTGGGGCGAAGGCATTTTACTACTCGGGGTAAAGAGAGGCAAGACTGCGCAGGCATGTGACATCAGCCAGTAGAGACTGGGAAGAGTTTAAAAAGAAGACGGCTATATACAGCGGGCAGTGTTTGGAACGGGCAGCGGAGGGAGAGTATAGCAGAGTGAGAGGGCTTTGGCTCAGAAGGGGCTTCAGCGAAGAAGGGTCAAGGCGAAGAACTGATTCGCAGAGACTCACAGATAACAGTCTTCGACTTCCCCAGCAGGCTCTTCCCTTTCTCCTGTGGTCCTCCTGCTAACATTGTTGCTCTGTCATAGCAGATGAGCTCAAACCCATGCCATGCTCCTCCTGTGACATGTGGGAACTCAGGAAGGCTGTCAGTATCCCTGAAGACTATGTGTGCAGTAAGTGTCCAGCTGCAGCTCCTGATGGACCGCATGCCAGCACTGGAGCTGTGCGTGGACTCACTTTGGAGCATCCAAATGCTGAGAATGTTGTGGATAGCACATTTACTGGGTTGGTCACACCACGGTTTAAGGATCTAAGGAAAGATAGGGAATGGGTGACCAATAGGAAGGTAGTACAGGAGTCTCCTGCGGTCATCTCCCTCCAAAACAGATATACCGCTTTGGAATCTGTTGGGGGAGATGACTCATCAGGTGAAGGCAGCAGTAGACAGGATCATGGCACCATGGGTGGCTCTGCTGAGCATGAGGGCAAGAAAAAGAGTGGCAGAGCTGTTGTGGTAGGGGATTCCATGGTAAGGGGAATAGAAAGGAGCTTCTGTGGCCACAAACGGGACTCCCGTATGGTGTGTTGCCTCCTGGGTGCAAGGGTCAGAGATGTCTCGGAGAGGCTGCAGGGCATTCTGAAAGGGGAGGGTGAGCAGCCAGCTGTCGTGCATGTAGGTACTAACGATATAGGAAGAAAGCGGGATGAGGTCCTACATGCTGAATTTAGGGAGCTAGGAGATAAATAAAGTGTAGGACCTCAAAGGTAATCATCTCAGGATTATTACCGGTGCCACATGCTAGCCAGAGTTGGAATAACAGGATAGCTAGCATGAATATGTGGCTTGTGTGGTGGTGCAGGAGGGAGGGTTTCAGATTTTTGGGGCATTGGAACCGCTTCTGGGGGAGGTGGGACCGGTACTGTCTGGACAGTCTACATCCGGACAGGGCCGGGATCAATGTCCTAGGGAGATTGTTTGCTAGTGCTGTTGGGGAGTCTTTAAACTAATATGGCAGGAGGATAGGAACCCATACAGAAAAGAGAAGGGAAGTGATGCAGAGACCAAAGCCAGAGTTAATGAAGAAAAATGTAAGGGTAGAGTGCATAAAAGTAAAAAGCAAACATCACATAGGTCACTAGATTCTAAAAGGACAATGAGTATAAGGGCACTATCTAAATGCCTGTAGTATTAGAAAGAAGTTTAGTGAACTTGTAGCACTGATCAGTACCAAGGCTTATGATGTTGTGGCCATTACAGAAACCTGGTTGCAAGGTGGAGATGACTGGGAATTAAATATCCAAGGGTATCAGGTAATACGGAAAGATAGGCAGGAAAGCAGAGGAGGTGGGGTGGCGCTCTTGATTAGGGATGAGATCAGGGCGATTGTGAGAGACGATATAAAATCTATGGAGCAGAATGTTGAGTCCATCTGGGTAGAGATTAAGAATACTAAAGGGAAAAAAATCACTGGTGGATGTTGTCTATAGGCCACCTAATAAAAATATTGCAGTGGCAGAGGCGATTAACCAAGAAATAACTGAGGCTTGTAAGAACGAAACAGCATTTGTCATGGGGGATTTTAACTTCCACGTAGATTGGGTGAATGAGGTTGGTCAAGGAAGTCACCCAGGTTGGTCACGGAAGTCTTGAGGAGGACTTCATAGAATACATCTGTGATGGCTTTCTTGAGCAGCATGTTAGTGAATTTAAGGGAAAATACTGTCTTAGATCTAGTCCTGTGCAATGAGACAGGTAAGATTAACGATCTTGTAGTCAGGGATCCTCTTGGAAAGGGTGATCATAGTATGATTGAATTTCGCATTCAGATGGAGGATGAAATAGTTAGATCTAAAACTAGTGTATAATGCTTGAACAAGGGAGACTACAACGGGATGAGGGAGGAGTTGGCTAATGTGGATTGGGAGCACAGGCTATTTGTTAGGACAGTTGAGGAACAGTGGAATACTTTGAAAGAGATTTTTCACAGTGCTCAATAAAAATATATTCCAGTCAAAAGTAATGACAGTAAGTGTGGGGAAAGCCAGCCTTGGATAACTAAGGAAATAAAAGATAGTATCAAATTAAAAGCTTATGTGTATAAAGTTGCAAAGAGTAGTGGGAGACTGGAGGATTGGGAAAACTTTAAAAAGCAACAGAGAACAACTAAACAAGAAATAAGGAAAGGGAAGATAGAGTATGAAAGTAAATTAGCACGAAATATAAAAACAGATAGCAAAAGTTTTTATAAATATATAAAACGGAAGAGGGTGGCTAAAGTCAGCGTAGGCCCCTTGGAAGATGATAAGGGGAAGTTGATATTGGGTGTTAAGGAAATGGCTGAGGCATTGACCGACTATTTTCTGTCAGTCTTTACGGTGGAGGATACTTCTAATACGCCAAAGAAGGATGTTATGGATGAAATGGGTGGTGAGGACCTTGATAAAATCACTGTCACTAAAGAGATAGTGATATGTAAACTAGACGGCCTGAAGGTAGATAAATTCCCTGGTCCTGATGGGATGCATCCTAGGGTGCTGAAGGAATTGGTGGAGGTTATAGCAGACTCGTTGGTAATCATTTATCAAAACTCTCTATTCTGGGCAGGTCCCGGCGGATTGGAAGACAGCAAATGTCACACCACTTTTTGAAAAAGAATGCAGGCAAAAGATGGGCAACTATAGGCCAGTTAACTTAACATCTGCCGTTGGGAAAATACTTGAAGTTGTCATTATGGAAGAAATAACAAAACATTTAGAAAGGAGTGGTTCCATTAGACAGACGCAGCATGGATTCAGAAAGGTCAGGTCCTGTTTGACAAACTTACTGGAGTTCTTTGAGGACATAATGAGTGCAGTGGATAGAGTGGAACAGGTGGATGTCATATACTTGGATTTCCAGAAGGCGTTCGATAAGGTCCCGCACGAGAGTTACAAATAAAATGGATGCATGGAGTCGGAGGAAGTGTATTAGCATGGATAGTGGATAGGTTAACCAATAGAAGGCAGAGAGTTGGTATAAATGGGTGTTTCTCCGTTTGGCAGTCAGTGGTGAGTGGGGTGCTGCAGGGGCCGGTTCTGGGTCCACAGCTATTTACCATTTACATTGATGAGTTGGGAGAGGGGACTGAGTGTAGCATAGCAAAATTTGCTGATGACACTAAACTGAGTGGAAAAGCAAATTGTACAGAGGATGTGGAGAGTCTGCAGAGGGATATAGATAGGTTAAGTGAGTGGGCTAAGGTCTGGCAGATTGAATACATTATTGGTAAATACGAGATCATCCACTTTGGAAGGAATAATAGAAGCCAAGTCACTTTTTATTGTCATTTCAACCATAACTGCTGGTACAGAACATAGTAAAAATGAGACAATGTTTTCCAGGACCATGGTGCTACATGAAACAATACAAAAACTACACTGAACTACTAAGAAAAGACACAAAAACTACACTAGACTACAGACCTATCCAGGACTGCATAAACTGTACAAAACAGTGCAGGCACTACAATAAATAATAAAGGAGACAGTAGGCACAGTAGAGGGTACAGTAGGGTTGGTGTCAATCCAGGCTCTGGGTATTGAGGAGTCTGATGGCTTGGGAGAAGAAACTGTTACATAGTCTGGTCGTGAGAGCCCAAATGCTTCGGTGCCTTTTTCCAGATGGCAGGAGGGAGAAGAGTTTACATGAGAGGTGCGTGGGGTTCTTCATGATGCTGTTTGCTTTGCGGATGCCGTGTGTGGTGTAAATGTCTGTGATGGCGCGAAGAGAGACCCTGATGATCTTCTCAGCTGACCTCACTATCCGCTGCAGGGTCTTGCGATCCGAGATGGTGCAATTTCCGAACCAGGCAGTGATGCAGCTGCTCAGGATGCTCTCAATGCACCTCTGCAGAATGTGGTGAGGATGGGGGGTGGGAGATGGACTTTTCTCAGCCTTTGTAGAAAGTAGAGATGCTGCTGGGCTTTCTTTGCTATGGAGCTGGTGCTGAGGGACCAGGTGAGATTCTCTGCCAGGTGGACACCAAGAAATTTGGTGCTCTTAAGATCTCTATGGAGGAGTCGTTGATGTTCAGCGGAGAGTGGTTGCTCTGTGTCCTCCTGAAGTCAACAACCATCTCTTTTGTTTTGTTCACATTCCGAGACAGGTTGTTGGCTCTGCACCAGTCCGGTAGCCGCTGCACCTCCTCTCTGTATGCTGATCCACCACCATCTCATCAGCGAGAACGATAAGTCAGTATTTAAATGGTGGAAGATTGCAGCATGCTGTTGTGCAGAGGAACTTGGGAGTGCTTGTTCATGAATCGCAAAAAGTTGGCTTGCAGGTACAACAGGTTATTAAGAAGGCAAACGGAATGTTGGCCTTCATTGCTAGAGGGATTGAATTCAAGAGCAGTAGGTCATGCGGCAACTATAGAGGGTACTGGTGAGGCCAAACCTGGAGTACTGTGTGCAGTTCTGGTCTCCATACTTGAGGAAGGATATACTGGCTTTGGAGGCAGTGCAGAGGAGGTTCACCAGGTTGATTCCAGGGATGAAGGGGCAAACCTATGAGGAGAGATTGAGTTGCCTGAGACTAAACTCTCTGGAGTTCAGAAGAATGAGAGGGAATCTTATAAAAACATACAAAATTTTGAAAGGGATAGATAAGATAGAAGTAGGAAAGTTGTTTCCATTGGTAGGTGAGACTAGAACTAGGGGACGTTGCCTCAAGATTCAGGGGAGGAGATTTAGGACGGAGATGAGGAGAAACTGTTTTTCCCAGAGAGTGGTGAATCTATAGAATTCTCTACCCAGGGAAGCAGTTGAGGCTTCCTCACTAAATATATTTAAGAAACAGATAGGTTTTTACATAGTAAGGGAATTAAGGGTTATGGGGAAAAAGCAGGTTGATGGAGCTGAGTTTACGGACAGATCAGCCATGATCTTATTGAATGGTGGGGCAGGCTCGATGGGCCGGATGGCCTACTCCTGCTCATACTTCTTCTTATGTTAAAAGTAAAAGGTAGACTGAAAGGAGATGTTGATAATATTAGCAAAAATAGGAATACTGTTGAAGATTTTGTTTATTTATGAAGCAGGACAAATTGATGGAGAAAAGAAAGATATAATGAGAGTAAACAATTAAAAGGTGAAAATTAATTGTAATGTTGCCTAGTGGTATGTAAAGTGTGGCGATTAGCAAAGGGAAACAAATTATGGAGAACACAAACCTGGACTCAACCTGGAGGTTAACCTTTAGGCTATCGTGCACAAAGACTCCCAAGTCCCTCTGCATCTCTGCATTTTGATAAAAACATAAATACATTTTTTAAAATTATCTCAGAAGTCACAAAACCATTTTGGATAAAGTGTAGAACTTGGGATCGATTCAGAATATTTTAAGGAATAAAAGTTCATAAAGTTTTAAGACAATTTTGATAGTTAAATTTTGATAAATCTGTGAGATTAGATAACCCCTATCATGGGAAATGAAGATGAGCTCTATTGCAATCATGGTTCCATTGATTTTAATCTCCATAGAATGGTCTCTTGGATGGAAAGGTGAAAAACACATCAATGTGACTATCAGCTATAGGAGCAGAAGTAGGCCATTCGGTCCATCATGTCTGCTCCACCATTCAATCATGGGCTGATCCAATTCTTCCAGTCATCCCCACTCCCCTGCCTTCTCCCCATACCCTTTGATATCATGGCTAATCAGGAACCTGTCTAACTATGCCTTAAATGCACCTGCTGACATGGCCTCCACGGCCGTTCATGGCACCAGATTCCATGGATTTACCACCCTCTGACGAAAGTAGTTTCTCCGCATCTCCGTTCTAAATGGACGTCCTTCAATCCTGAAGGTCTGCTCTCTTGTCCTAGACTCCCCTACCATGGGAAATAACTTTGCCATATCTAACCTGTTCAGACCGTTTAACATTCGGAATGTTTCTGTGAGATCCCTTCTCATCCACCTGAACTCCAGGGAATACAGCCCAAGAGCTGCCAGACTTTTCTCATATGATAACCCTTTCATTCCTGGAACCATTCTTGTGAATCTTCTCTGAAGCCTCTCCAATGTCAGTATATCCTTTCTAAAATAAGGAGCCCAGAACTGCACACAATACTCCAAGTGTGGTCTCATGAGAGCCTCAACATCACATCCCTGCTCTTAGTCATAGTCATACTTTCTTGATCCCGGGGGAAATTGGTTTTCGTTACAGTTGCACCATAAATAATAGTAATAGAACCATAAATAGTTAAATAGTAATATGTAAATTATGCCAGTAAATTATGAAATAAGTCCAGGACCAGCCTATCGGCTCAGGGTGTCTGACCCTCCAAGGGAGGAGTTGTAAAGTTTGATGGCCACAGGCAAGAATGACTTCCTACGACGCTCTGTGCTGCATCTCGCAGGAATGAGTCTCTGGCTGAATGTACTCCTGCGCCCACCCAGTACATTATGTAGTGGATGGGAGACATTGACCAAGATGGCATGCAACTTAGACAACATCCTCTTTTCAGATACCACCGCGAGAGAGTCCAGTTCCATCCCTTCAACATCACTGGCCTTACGAATGAGTTTGTTGATTCTGTTGGTGTCTGCTACCCTCAGCCTGCTGCCCCAGCACACAACAGCAAACATGATAGCACTGGCCACCGCAGACTTGTAGAACATCCTAAGCATCGTCTGGCAGATGTTAAAGGACCTCAGTCTTCTTAGGAAATAGAGATGGCTCTGACCCTTCTTGTAGACAGCCTCAGTGTTCTTAGACCAGTCCAGTTTATTGTCAATTCGTATCCCCAGATATTTGTAATCCTCCACCATGCCCACACTGGCCCCCTGGATGGAAACGGGGGTCACCGGTACCTTAGCTCTCCTCAGGTCTACCACCAGCTCCTTAGTCTTTTTCACATTAAGCTGCAGATAATTCTGCTCACACCATGTGACAAAGTTTCCTACTGTAGCCCTGTACTCAAACTCATCTCCCGTGCTGATGCATCCAACTATGGCAGAGTCATCCGAAAACTTCTGAAGATGACAAGACTCTGTGCAGTAGTTGAAGTCCGAGGTGTAACTGGTAAAGGGAAAGGGAGACAAGACAGTCCCCTGTGGAGCCCCAGTGCTGCTGATCACTCTGTCGGACACACAGTGTTGCAAGCACACGTACTGTGGTCTGCCAGTCAGGTAATCGAGAATCCATGATAGCAGGGAAGCATCCACCTGCATCGCTGTCAGCTTCTCCCCCAGCAGAGCAGGGTGGATGGTGTTGAACGCACTGGAGAAGTCTAAAAACATGACCCTCACAGTGCTTGCTGGCTTGTCCAGGTGGGTGTAGACACGGTTCAGCAGGTAGACGATGGCATCCTCAACTCCTAGTTGGGGCTGGTAGGTGAACTGAACGTGATCTAAGTGTGGCCTGACCATAGGCCGGAGCAGCTCCAGAACAAGTCTGTCCAGGGTCTTCATGATGTGGGAGGTCAATGCCACTGGTCTGTAGTCATTGAGGCCACTGGGGCGCGGCGTCTTCGGCACAGGGACGAGGCAGGATGTTTTCCACAGTACAGGAACCCTCCGGAGCCTCAGGCTCATGTTGAATACATGGTGAAGTACTCCACATAGCTGAGGGGCGCAGGCTTTGAGCACCCTGGTCCTGACACCATCCGGTCCTGCAGCCTTGCTTGGGTTGAGACGTTTCAGCTGTCTTCTCACCTGTTCAGCCGTGAAGCCCACTGTGGTGGTTTCGTGTGGGGGAGGGTTATAGTCATGAGAGCAGGGTGGGGGACTGTGAAGAGGGGTAGGAGGGGAGAGTGGAATATGTGTTGGTTGGGGGCCGACAACAGATGGCTCATGTGGGGGATACGCAGGGGTCACAATGTCAAATCTGTTAAAGAACAGGTTAACAACAGGAATTCTGCAGATGCTGGAAATTCAAGCAACACACATAAAAGTTGCTGGTGAACGCAGCAGGCCAGGCAACATCTCTAGGAAGAGGTGCAGTTGACGTTTCAGGCCGAGACCCTTCGTCAGGACTAACTGAAGGAAGAATGAGTAAGGGATTTGAAAGTGGAGGGGGAGGGGGAGATCCAAAATGATAGGAGAAGACAGGAGGGGGAGGGATAGAGCCAAGAGCTGGACAGGTGATAGGCAAAAGGGGATACGAGAGGATCATGGGACAGGAGGTCCGGGAAGAAAGACAAAGGAGGGGGGGGGAACCCAGAGGATGGGCAAGAGGTATATTCAGAGGGACAGAGGGAGAAAAAGGAGAGTGAGAGAAAGAATGTGTGCATAAAAATAAGTAACAGATGGGGTACGAGGGGGAGGTGGGGCCTTAGCGGAAGTTAGAGAAGTCGATGTTCATGCCATCAGGTTGGAGGCTACCCAGACGGAATATAAGGTGTTGTTCCTCCAACCTGAGTGTGGCTTCATCTTTACAGTAGAGGAGGCCGTGGATAGACATGTCAGAATGGGAATGGGATGTGGAATTAAAATGTGTGGCCACTGGGAGATCCTGCTTTCTCTGGCGGACAGAGCGTAGATGTTCAGCAAAGTGGTCTCCCAGTCTGCATCGGGTCTCGCCAATATATAAAAGGCCACATCGGGAGCACCGGACGCAGTATATCACCCCAGTTGACTCACAGGTGAAGTGTTGCCTCACCTGGAAGGACTGTTTGGGGCCCTGAATGGTGGTAAGGGAGGAAGTGTAAGAGCATATGTAGCACTTGTTCCGCTTACACGGATAAGTGCCAGGAGGGAGATCAGTGGGGAGGGATGGGGGGGACGAATGGACAAGGGAGTCGCGTAGGGAGCGATCCCTGCGGAATGCAGAGGGGGGGGGAGGGAAAGATGTGCTTAGTGGTGGGATCCCATTGGAGGTGGCGGAAGTTACGGAGAATAATATGTTGGACCCGGAGGCTGGTGGAGTGGTAGGTGAGGACCAGGGGAACCCTATTCCTAGTGGGGTGGCGGGAGGATGGAGTGAGAGCAGATGTACGTGAAATGGGGGAGATGCGTTTAAGAGCAGAGTTGATAGTGGAGGAAGGGAAGCCCCTTTCTTTAAAAAAGGAAGACATCTCCCTCGTCCTAGAATGAAAAGCCTCATCCTGAGAGCAGATGCAGCGGAGACGGAGGAATTGCAAGAAGTGGATGGCGTTTTTGCAAGAGACAGGGTGAGAAGAGGAATAGTCCAGATAGCTGTGAGAGTCAGTAGGCTTATAGTAGACATCAGTGGATAAGCTGTCTCCAGAGACAGAGACAGAAAGATCTAGAAAGGGGAGGGAGGTGTCGCAAATAGACCAGGTAAACTTGAGGGCAGGGTGAAAGTTGGAGGCAAAGTTAATAAAGTCAACGAGTTCTGCATGTGTGCAGGAAGCGGTGCCAATGCAGTCGTCGATATAGCGAAGGAAAAGTGGGGGACAGATACCAGAATAGGCACGGAACATAGATTGTTCCACAAACCCAACAAAAAGGCAGGCAAAGCTAGGACCCATACGGGTGCCCATAGCTACACCTTTAGTTTGGAGGAAGTGGGAGGAGCCAAAGGAGAAATTATTCAGAGTAAGGACTAATTCCGCTAGACGGAGCAGAGTGGTGGTAGAGGGGAACTGATTAGGTCTGGAATCCAATTCTTAGTGGTGGGATCCCGTTGGAGGTGGCGGAGGTTTCTTAGTGGTGGGATCCTGTTGGAAGTGGCGGAAGTATTGGCGAGACCCGACGCAGACTGGGAGACCGCTTTGCCACATCTTTCCCTCCCCCCCCCTGCATTCCACAGGGATCGCTCCCTACGCAACTCCCTTGTCCATTCATCCCCCCCATCCCTCCCCACTGATCTCCCTCCTGGCACTTATCCGTGTAAGCGGAACAAGTGCTACACATGCCCTTACACTTCCTCCCTTACCACCATTCAGGGCCCCAGACAGTCCTTCCAGGTGAGGCAACACTTCACCTGTGAGTCGACTGGGGTGATATACTGCGTCCGGTGCTCCCGATGTGGCCTTTTATATATTGGCGAGACCCGACGCAGACTGGGAGACCGCTTTGCTGAACATCTATGCTCTGTCCGCCAGAGAAAGCGGGATCTCCCAGTGGCCACACATTTTAATTCCACATCCCATTCCCATTCTGACATGTGTATCCACGGCCTCCTCTACTGTAAAGATGAAGCCACACTCAGGTTGGAGGAACAACACCTTATATTCCGTCTGGGTAGCCTTCAACCTGATGGCATGAACATCGACTTCTCTAACCTCTGCTAAGGCCCCACCTCCCCCTCGTACCCCATCTGTTACTTATTTTTATGCACACATTCTTTCTCTCACTCTCCTTTTTCTCCCTCTGTCCCTCTGAATATACCTCTTGCCCATCCTCTGGGTCTCCCCCCTCCTTGTCTTTCTTCCCGGACCTCCTGTCCCATGATCCTCTCGTATCCCCTTTTGCCTATCACCTGTCCAGCTCTTGGCTCTATCCCTCCCCCTCCTGTCTTCTCCTATCATTTTGGATCTCCCCCTCCCCCTCCAACTTTCAAATCCCTTACTCACTCTTCCTTCAGTTAGTCCTGACGAAGGGTCTCGGCCTAAAACGTCGACTGCACCTCTTCCTACAGATGCTGCCTGGCCTGCTGCATTCACCAGCAACTTTGATGTGTGTTGCTTGAATTTCCAGCATCTGCAGAATTCCTGTTGTTTATAGTTTTTTTTATTAAGTGCAATCATGAACAATAGCCAGATCAGAAATGCTGATCAAGTCAACTAGTTCCCAAAGAGATAGGCCAATCAGATGGTTCACTGCTGCTTAGTGATAGAACACAAAACAGGCACAAGGGTCTCTAGCCCCTGTACCCCAGAAACACACCTGAGCGGTGCGGCAGAGGTATGTGCTATGCATGACCTGGTCTGAAAGCATCATGTTGACTCATAACAGATTGTGTTCACGGTGGAACAACTTAGTCAAGGATGGGGTGATCAGCATAGATGGACAAATTATACCTCCACTACCCCTTCAGCTGCCTCCCACCATTCTTAAATAGCGGAGTAACATTTGCAATTTTCCAGTCATCCGGTACAATGCCAGAAAATGTATCGATTTTTGAAAGATCATTGTTAATGCCTCCGCAATCTCTGTAGCTACTTCCTTCAGAACCCGAGTGTGCATTCCATCAGGTCCAGGAGATTTATCCACCTTCAGACCATTAAACTTCCTGAGCACCTTCTCAGTCGTAATTTTCACTGCACACACTTCACTCTCTTGTGATTCAATAAACTAGGGAGAGAGGGAAAGTGAAATGTATTCTGGAATCTAATCTTGCAGACCTGGTACTATGGCACTTAGAATATAAGAATATGATTGGGAATAATCAATATGGGTTTCGAGATACTGCTTTTGATATCTGTTGGTACAACAGATAAATTGTGTGTTTTGCTTGATTTTCCTTGGATTCTGGAATGCAAGCTACTTTTGTTGCAAATTATCCTATGGTTACCAACTGCAGTTAGTGCCATAACCATAATTTTTTTGTGCTAAGTCTTAGCATTCCACTGCAAAATTACTTGGTATGCTATTGCTCCCTTGCTTAATAAGGAAATAAAGTAAAAGAATATCTTTTCCAACCAGTTGCCTGGGTATGGAAGGTTCATATAACTCCATCTGATTATGTGCTGTTGGATCAACTACTGCATGTGGCTGGATGAATGTTTATAAATTGGTACAGGTCAACCTTCACTAATCCGACTACCTGTAATCCGGTTCCTTCGATAATCCGCACTGATTTCAAATTTTCCGGGCCACCGTACCAATCTGCTGCACATTGTTTTGGTTGCGCTAGATCTGTTTACGTGTTGGCACACTTTTGTATGCACAGACAGGTGATTCCTGCTTATTTTCCTGCATTTATTAATATCATTAGTGTGAGGCGCGGCCACCTGGCACCCGCCCGTCTCACCCGCCAGCGCGCTGTGTCAGTCCACCTTCTCGCCCACCTGCTGGCAGTCGCACACTGCCCTACGGTGTTGCCCAGCCGGCACTCTGTTCTCTTCTGCCTACGACCTCAGATCAGACGTGGTGACCTGCTGGATTTAAGTATATTACTAAGTGGAGGAAAAGAAACTAATGAGGATTCCCTCAGTAACTGCGAGTGCAATGTAGTCTTTTGGGGTAACTGCTAGTCTGTGTCTTTGCTATCACTTAGCTCATGTTTGAGTGCTGGTAGTGGGTGCGCTTTATTTTTTGTCGGGGAGTGGGGATTGTTGCTCGCTGCTGTTTACGCGCAGGAGGGAGGGAAGCGGGGGGGATCTTAGGGGTTCTAACATTTAACTGTTGTTCATTCTGTGGGGCACTCCTCTGTTTTCATAGATGGTTGCAAAGAAAAAGCATTTCAGGATGTATATTGTATGCATTTCTCTGACATTAAATGAACCTTTGAATCCTTTGATATTTTAAAGGTATGATGAGGCGGTTAGCTATTGCTTAATGTGATCCTTCTGAAATTTGGCATTTTCACTAATCCGGCACTCCTCGGGTCCCAATGGTGCCGGATTATAGAAGGGTGACCTGTACTAGCTTTGCAAGTAACTGCAATCTTTTCAGAGAAGCAATTTATCACAAAGATATCTTCATTGGATTTGTATTGAAGGTAGGATGATGATGGTCATTGTTTAATCCAAGTAGCCATATCAACAGACAGAGGAGTGTTTCATTTGTCTCTTCTGCATGAGTTTGATTTCAGGTTATTGTGTGGATATTTCCTTAGAGATATGTGAAATCAAAAAACATCCCTGTTGGATTCCGACTTAATTACTTATTCATTTGGTGGATTTTGTTTTGGCACCTTTCCATTTGTCATCACTGTTGAAATTGAATATTCAAGCATATTGACATCATAAGAGTCCCTTGACATCATGTGGCAAGCTGGCAAGTCAGAGGTGTCTTAATGGATAGTCAGAGGTGGATCATTAATGGTGTGTTGCACCATCTACGTGACATTCCTCACATCATGTCTGCACAACATTAGATGTCTTGGGTTTCGGTCAACGTAAACGTTTTCCTAACTGTGTTTAGTATGGTGGCTGGCCAACCAAACATAGCACGTTACTCAATTGTAGAGTGCAAGAGCAGAGATCTGTAGTAGCCCAACAATACCACCTTAGTCAGTGCCCTGCAAGTTTGTAACATACATGAATCCAGGATTTGTCCTTGTTTGCAACTTTCTGTAGATGTGACATATTCTGCAGATATTGCATTATGACCATACTATCTGTTGATATGATTATAATGTGTTCCAAATGTTTTTTTTTCGGGAAGAGAGGATGGCGGTGCGACGCAGCTCGCAGCGGCCACTCCGGTTGTGATGTCTGTTATTTGTCAAGTAAGGTGCCGTGCACAATCCTGATTTGATGGTGACGGACGTGAGAGCACGGAGGAACATCTGAAATGCCTGCTTCACTGCTGCTGCTACTATGTGGTCCAGAATCTACGGACGAGAAGGCCCCGAGTCCTCGGTTTTGCTTGTTGCTTGTTTGCCAGGGCGGGATCGAAGCGCTCGGCAGAGGATGGTGCTCGGAGAGGCTGTATCGGAGGGGCTGGTCGGAGGCTCGAAGTTTTCGGACGGACTCAGAGTCAGCTGTAGTCAGGTGCTTCCAATGGTGCTGCATTGGCAAGTTGTCGGCGCTTGGAGATTCATGGCAGGGAGAGTTTCTCCCTTCTGCCACCTGCGTTAGATGATGAGTCAATTGGGACTTTGAAACCTTTTTTTATCGCGCCCATGGTCTGCTCTTTTTCAAATTATGGTATTGCTTTTCACTGTTGTAACTATATGTTATAATTATGTGGTTTTGTCAGTTTTAGTCTTGGTTTGTCCTGTTTTTTTTTGTGATATCATTCTGGAGGAACATTGTATCATTTTTTAATGCATGCATTTCTAAATGACAGTAAACGAGGACTGAGTGTCCTCATAATCTTAAAAAAAATAAAGAAAATGCAATAAGTGTTTGATATCTTAAATAAGTATTATAGAAATTCTTAAAACAGGGCTTCCCAACTTGTTTATGCCATGGACTGCTGCCATTAACTGAAAGGTTTGTGGATCCCAGGTTGGGAACCCGTCTTAAAACCTGTTCTGTATTTTTTTTCCCAATTCTAATGTCAGGTTCTTGACCTCCCCTTATATTAAGCCTAGCTAAGTATTTTTAGCGCTGTTGTCGGTTTATTTCAGATATGTGTTGTATCTTCTTAAATATGACATTCATCAGTATTGAATTTTCTCTGCACAAAAGGCAATGTGAAATATTATGGTTGTCCATTGATTTGTGAAATAATGGTCATTTAATTGCTGGGGTTAATTGAATTTTTTTAGGTCTGCAGTCAGAGTGAATCCAGATGTGTGAAGATTTCATCCTGTATTGTGAACAGCTTGCCATCAGAATTTTGAAATTATGTCACTCAAGTTAATATTGTAAGGCATAGGAGTTCTTTGACCAGTCTGATGTTCAGATTTCATGGCATCCTGATATTAACCTCATTTCTCAGTTGTTTAAAATCTTGAATGTAGGTAAACCAAATTGACACACTGAAAATCTCGAGCTGTGTTTGCAGTGTCATTGGTTGATGAAAGATCTTTATACCACAGGAAAATTTGATATTAGTAATTGTTGTCAGCATGATACAATGAAACTTGCCATGTTCTTGTATGTTATAACTAACTTATTCCTTTACCCTCTTCTGATCTTATTGTCAAATTTTTTTTGCTGGAAGAAATAACTTTGCCAATAATGTTCTTGAGTTCCCTGCCAAAGGCTGTGTTAGGATAATACATTCATCTTCATTTATGATTTTTTAATACTCAAGTTCCTGACTTGCATATTTAACTGTACCAATGATTTAAATTAAGTTCTTCAAGTATAATTGGCAGTAATACCGCAGTTTTGAATTTCCTGCTTTAAAATTCTTTGATTTTGACTTTCTGAAGCCAATAATATGAAAGCAAGTTCATATGTAGATATAGTGGAATGCAAAAGTTTGGGCACCCCTGGTCAAAATTTCTGTTACTGTGAATAGCTAGGCGAGTAAAAGATGACCTGATTTCTAAAAGGCATAAAGTTAAAGATGACACATTTCTTTAAGCAAGATTACTTTTTTATTTCCATCTTTTACAGTTTCAAAACAACAAAAAAGGAAAAGGGCCCGAGGCAAAAGTTTGGGCACCCTGCATGGTCAGTGCTTAGTAACACCCCCTTTGACAAGTATCACAGCTTCTAAACGCTTTCTGTAGCCAGCTAAGAGTCTTTCAATTCTTGTTTGGGGGATTTTCGCCCATTCTTCCTTGCAGAAGGCTTCTAGTTCTGTGAGGTTATTGGGCTGTCTTGCATGGACTGCTCTTTTGAGGTCCATCCACAGATTTTCGATGATCTTTAGGTCGGGGGACTGTGAGGGCCATGGCAAAACCTTCAGCTTGCGCCTCTTGAGGTAGTCCATTGTGGTTTTTGAGGTGTGTTTAGGATCATTATCCTGTTGTAGAAGCCATCCTCTTTTCATCTTCAGCTTTTTTACAGACAGTGTGATGTTTGCTTCCAGAATTTGCTGGTATCTAATTGAATTTATTCTTCCCTCTACCAGTGAAATGTTCCCCGTGCCACTGGCTGCAACACAAGCCCAAAGCATGATCGATCCACCCCGTGCTTAACAGTTGGAGAGGTGTTCTTTTCATGAAATTCTGCACCCTTTTTTCTTCAAACCTACCTTTGCTCATTGCGGCCAAAAAGTTCTATTTTAACTTCATCAGTCCACAGGACTTGTTTCCAAAATGCATCAGGCTTGTTTAGATGTTCCTTTGCAAACTTCTGACGCTGAAGTTTCTGGTGAAGACGCAGGAAAGGTTTTCTTCTGATGACTCTTCCATGACGGTCATATTTGTGCAGGTGTCGATGCACAGTAGAACAGTACACCACCACTCCAGAGTCTGCTAAATCTTCCTGAGGGTCTTTTGCAGTCAAACGGGGGTTTTTGATTTGCCTTTCTAGCAATCCTACGAGCAGTTCTCTCGGAAAGTTTTCTTGGTCTTCCAGACCTCAACTTGACCTCCACCGTTCCTGTTAACTGTCATTTCTTAATTACATTATGAACTGAGGAAACGGCTACCTGAAAATGCTTTGCTATCTTCTTATAGCCGCCTTCTGCTTTGTGGGCATCATTTATTTTAATTTTCAGACTGCTAGGCAGCTGCTTAGAGGAGCCCATGGCTGCTGATTGTTGGGACAAGGTTTGAGGAGTCAGGGAATTTATAAAGCTTTGAAATTTGCATCACCTGGCCTTTCCTAACGATGACAGTGAACAAACCATAGCCCTAACAAGCTAATTAAGGTCTGAGACCTTGGTAAAAGTTACCTGCGAGCTCAAGTCTCTTGTGGTGCCCAAACATTTGCATGGTGCTCCTTTCCGTTTTTTCACTCTAAAATTTGACAAAACAAAAATAATACACTAATCTTGCTTAAAATGTTGAAAAGAATGTTTCATCTTTTACTTTATGACTTTTGGAGATAGTCATCTACTCACTTAACTATTCACAGTAATAGAAATTTTGACCGGGGTGTCCAGACTTTTGCATGCCACTGTACATTTAGGACTGAGCAGAAAAACTATTTCAGACTAATTTTTGCGTATTTCTGTAGTGCAACCCTTTTGGCATTTCTGGTTGACCTGCTGAAGAGCTCAGTTGCCATGCAAGAGCAAATGTTGGGTGGGAAAGGATTCTTAGTAATTGGTTACCTGTTGGAAAAGGTAAGTTTAGAAAGGTACAACTTGTTATCTTAAGTTAATAATGTAGCTAAAAATGTATAAATGTCTTAAAACCTGTTCTGTAATGATTCCCAGTGTTTTGAAAGGTGGTGGATCATCCCATAAATGTAGCCTAATTCTGTGTGTTTCCAGTACTTTCTATTTTTATTTCAGATCTAAAATATTTGTTGTATTTTATTTAATTGGAGATAAATTATGGTTTTATAATCTTTGCTTTCCTCATGAGAGGCTCATCCAGAAGATTAAGCTGCATAGGATCCTCAAAGCATGGCTGTTTTGATTCAGAAATGGCTTGCCCTTAGAAGAGAGAGGGTAGTGATTGATAGGACTTGTTCTGGTTCCTGGCCTCTGTTCTGTACTGGGAATTCTGCTGTTTATGATAAATATAAATGACCTGGATAAAAATGTAGATGGATGGAATTGGGGATAATGTATAATGTTGTCAAAGGATAAAGCAGATATAGATAATTTTCAGATGTGGACAGAGAATTGGGAAATGGAGTTTAATTTGGCCAAATGTGAGGTGTTGCACTTTGGGAAATCAAATATAAAGGGACAGTATAATAGGAAAACTGTTAAGTGGTGTTGATGCAAAGAATGATCTTGGGTTATCAGTCCATAGCTGCTTGAAAGTGGCTTTACAGGTTTATAGGGTGGTAAAGAGTGCATAATCAGTGCATATAAAAAAAGTATTCACCCCCCTTTGGTAGTTTTCAAGTTTTATTGTTTTACAACATGGAATCGCGGTGGATTTATTATAGCTTTTTTAACACTGATCAACAGAAAAAGACACTTTTGTGTCAAAGTGAAAAATGATCTCTACAAAATGATCTAAGTTAATTACAAATGTAAAACACAAAATAATTGATTGCATAAGTATTCACCCCCTTCAATATGACACCCCACTGGTGCAGCCAATTTGGTCCTGGAAGTCATATACTTAGTTAAATAAATTGAATCGAGTTGACTTTATTTCTTAGATGCTTCACATACATGAGGAGTGAAACTCTTTACATTACATCTCCGTCTGAATGTGCAATGTGCAAGCTATAGTAATTTGTAATAAATAGTATGTACAGTAAGATATACAACAGAACAGTCAATATAGCCTAGAAATACATTGTGTCAACATGAATTAATCGGTCTGATGGCCTCATGGAAGAAGCTGTCCCGGAACCTGTTGGCCCTGGCCTTTATGCTGCGGTACCGTTTACTGGTTGGTAGCAGCTGGAACAGTTGTGGTTGGGTTGACTGGGGTCCCCAATGATCGTTCAAGCCCATTTTTATGCACCTGTTGCTGTAAATGTCCTGAATAGTGGGAAGTTCACATCTACAGGTGCGCTGGGCTGTCCGCACCACTCTCTGCAGAGTCCTGCAATTGAGGGAAGTACAGTTTCCAATACCAGGCAGTGATGCAGCCAGCTAGGATACTCTTAATTGTGTCCCTGTAGAAAGTCCTTAGGATTTGGGGACTCATGCTGAAGTTCTCCAAACATCTGAGGTGAACAAGGCGCTGTTGTGCTTTTTACACCACAAGTCGGTATGTACAGACCAAGTGAGGTCCTTGGTAATGTGTATACTAAGGAACTTGAAACTGTTCAACCTCTCAACCCCAAATTCATTGATGTCAATAAGGGTGAGCCAGTCTCCATTTTTTCTGTAGTCCACAACCAGCTCCTTTGATTTTGCGACATTGAGGGAGAGGTTGTTTTCTTGACTGTACTGTGTTAGGGTGATGACTTCTTCTCTAAAGGCTGCCTCGTTATTATTTGAGATTAGGCCAATCAGTGTAGTGTCGTCAGCAAGTTTAATTAGCAGATTGGAGCTATGGGTGGCGACACAGTCATGAGTGTACAACGAGTAAAAGAAGGGTGCTTAGGACACAGCCCTGAGGGGCTCCTATATTGAGGGGCAGAGGTGAGGGAGCCCATTCTGCTGGCGATCTGACAGGAAGTCCAGGGTCCAGCTGCACAAGGCAGGGTGAAGACTGAGGTCTCTGAGCTTCCTGTCAAGCCTGGAGGTAATTATAGTGTTGAATGCTGAACTGTAGTCTTAAGAAACGCATTCTCACATAAGTATCCCTCCTCTCCAGCTGTGTAAGGACAGTATGTAGAGCTGTGGCTATTATGTCATCTGTTGATCGGTTGTGTCAGTAGGCAAATTGCAGGGGGTGCAGGGTGAGTGGTAACAAGCTGCAGATGTAGTCCTTGACCAGCCTCTCAAAGCACTTGGTTATTATTGAGGTGATTACCTGTATGCAGTCAAAGTGTTTCAACTAATTGTAGTAAAAATACCCCTGTGTGAGGAAGGTCCAACTCCTGGCAAAAATTACACCATTCAAGCGACTCCGCAAAAAGTGGAGTACAGTTAAGTCAAATCATCAAGAAATGAAACGAACATAGCACAGTTGTAAATCTGCCTAGAGCAGACTGTCCTCAAAACTGAATGACTGTGCAAGAAGGGGACTAGTGAAGGAGGCCACTAAGAGACCTATGACAACTCTGGAGGCGTTACAAGCTTCAGTTGCTGAGATGGGGGAGAAAAATCTCCATGAAATCTCAGCTAGAGTTTGCCAGAAGGCATGTGGGGGAGATTGAAGTCAGCTGGAAGAAGGTTCTATGGTTTGATGCAATCAAAACTTAGCTTTTTGGCCATCAGACTAAACACTTAGTTTGACATAAGCCAAATACCCCACGTCATCAAAAACACAGCATCCCTTCCGAGAAGTATGGTGGAGGCTGCATCATGCTGTGGGGATGCTTCACTGCACTAGGTCCAGGAAAGCTTGTGAAGGTAAAGGGTAAAGTGAATGCATCAAAATAGGGAAATCTTGGAGGGAAACATGATGCAACCTGCTGGAGAACTGCAACTTGGGAGAAAATGTGTTTTCCAGGAAGTCAGTGACCTCAAGCATAAAGCCAAAGCTACACGGGAATGACTTAAAAACAGTAATGTTAATGTCCTAGAGTAGCCAATTCAGAGTCCAGATCACAATCCAACTGAGAATTTGTGGCTGGACTTGAAAAGGGCTGTTCACTCATGATCCCCATGCAATCTGACAGAGCTTGAGCAGTTTTGTAAAGAAGAATGGGGGAAATTGCAGTGTCCAGATGTGCAAAGCTGATAATGACCTAACCACACAGACTGAAGGTTATAATTACTGTCAAAGGCGCATTTACCAGATACTGACTTGATGGGGGTAAGTAATGCAATCAATTATTTTGTATTTAATAACTATAGCAAATTTAGATCATATTGTCAGAATTTATTTTCACTTTGACATGAAAGAGACTTCTCTGTTGTTCAGCATCAAAAAAGCCAAATTAAATCCTCTCTGATTCAGTGTTGTAAAATGCTAAAATTTGAAAACTTCTGGGGTAGGGGAGGGAATACCGTTCAAAAGTTGGGAAGTTATATTGTAGCTTTATAAAACTCTAGTTAGGCTACATCTGGAGTATTGTGTTCAATTGTGGTCATTCCATTATAGGAACAATGTGGAGCTTTTGGAGTGGTTGCAGAAGAGGTTACCAGATGCTCCCTGGATTAGTGCGCATGTGCTCTTGGATGTTGGACTAGCTTGGTTTGTTTTCTCTCAAGTGGTAAAGCCTGCAGCGAGACCTTAGGGATGTTTATAATATATTTTGATGCATAGATAGAGAAGACAGCCAGTTTCTTTCTTTCCCAAGGTCAAAACATCTAATACTACAGGGCATACATTTAAGGTAACAGGTGGTCAGTTCAAAGGAGATGTGTGAGCAAATTTTTTACAGAGTGGTGGGTGCCTGGAATGTGGTTGTAAAGACAAATACAAAAGAGGCATTTAGGAGGTTCTTAAGAGGCATTTAAAAAGCTCTGCTCACATGAATGTGCAGAGGATGAAAGAATATGAACGTCTTATAGGCAGAGGGATTGATTTAGTTTGGCACAACATCATGGACCGAAGGAACTGTGCTGTGTTGTCTTGTATATGTTTTATGTTCTATGCTTTGGGCATGCTGACACATGAAGACAGAACATTTGTTGTTAGTCCATATGGGTTTTAGCAAGGTGTTGGACAATGAGCAGCATGGCAGATTCTTGAGGCAAATAAAAGAGAGAAGACTAAAATACAAAAAAAGGATAGGCTGGATTAAACAAAGTAGCTGGGTGAATTTAAATGAAGAGTAATTGGGATTTTAGTGACATAAGAGTCCTTGCCATGGAGTTCCAAACACTTCAACATTAGTCCCCTTGTTTTATAAAATTGCAATGACTTTGACTTAAATATAGGCGTCATAATTAAGGAATTTGTTGATCATATCAACATTGACAGTGAAGGAAAAGTTTCTATGTTTCTGGAAGATATTTTAAAAAGAATAGTTATGTGCAGCAGAGATGTGACAAATGATTTCATTCAGGAGAGGTATAAGATAATGTATTTGGTTGAGGGTTAGTGAGGGTGGGAACAAGGTAAGGGAATGTACGATAAATGGTAGAGTACTAAAGAATGTAGCTCTGCTCTGATGACTAAAAGTTATAAAACAGGTGGATGAGATGATAATTAGAATATCTTCTTTAATCACTGAGTGATAGAATATTAAAGTTGACAGCTATAACTGTTTCAGGGAGAGTAACTCTAGACACCAGACTAGAAAAGGTGTGATAGTGAGAGAAAGAGTGCAGTTATATATGGGGATATTGCTGAGGTATGGAAATTCAGTTGTAGTAATTTTCTGTGGAACAAAGGATGCTGAAGGGAGATTTAGTTAAGGCGTATATAATTATGGATCACCAAAGCCTTAATGATAAAGAAGTATTTATTCACTTTTTCAGAAAAGTCTTTGGTAATTAAATGGGTTAATTGAACTTAATTGATGGAAAGGTTTGTGGAAATTTGAAGAACACTCCTCCTTCCAGTGTAATTGATGCCTCTAGTTTCCTGGAGCCGCAAAAATTCTGCTTGAAGAACTCAACGTCGAGCAGCATCTGTGGTGGGAAGGGAATTGTTGGTATTTCAGGACAAAGGCCTGCTTCAGAATGGATAATGTAGGCAGGAACCTGGTTTACATATAAAGATAATTAACCTGATACTTTTCACAATCTATTAAATTAAGTGTCAGTGGTTTGAAATTCCCAGTTACCCAGAATTAATTTGGATTCTACGTTGTTCAAAATACGATTATGTAGAATACGCATTTGTAACATCATCATTTTCAAGAACCTTAAGTAATTTTACATGTTCTCTTTTTTTTTCTTTGATAGTCATCCAGAGTCCACATAACACGTGCTGTTCTTGAACAATTTTTATCCTTTGCTAAATATCTGGATGGTTTGACTCATGGAGCACCCTTATTAAAGCAGTTGTGTGATCATATTCTATTTAATCCTGCTATCTGGATTCATACTCCTGCGAAGGTATGATTTTAGTACATTTGGGAAAAAAATGTATATTGTATGAAATGCTTCCTTGAGTCTTTATTTTACAACTCTTCTGCACAATATCCATGTGTTGGCCCTATCTTTCAACTCCTTTGCAAGATAAGAGATTTAAACTCATTTTCATTTGTGGGTGATGAAAGGCTGTTTAATTGCATTATTGAAAAATGCACATTATCTCCAGGATTTAGTGGGGATCATTCAGGGGCAGAAGTTCACAACACAGTGCTGGGGGAATTCAGCAAGCTGAGCAGTATCTGCAGAAAGAAAGGAATTGTCATTGTTTCAGGTCAAAGTCTTCCAACATCAAACTTGTTTGACCTGTTCATTTTCTCCAGAGGATTGTTAACAGTTTAACCTGTTTTTCTTTGTCTCTAAACATAAATATGGGCTTATTATAAGCCATCACCAAAATTAAACCTTTGCAACAGTGTTCAATCAGAAGTTCCGATGATCAACCAGTCATAAAATGTTACTGCAGTGCTTCTTCAGTGACCTTTCTTCCATTATATGGTCAAATGTGGGGATGCTCACTGATAATTGTATAATAAAGTTCTACTCAAAACCTGTCAGCAAACTTAAGTATCTCATCCCCATGCTTGCAGAAACAAAACATAAGGCAACTTTCAGGTATGGATTGATAAGTAGCAAATAACATTTGTGCCATAAAATCCCCAGGCCATGACTATTTCCAGCAAGAAAAAAGGTCTTAATTATTGAACCTTATGATTGAATGGAATTATCATCACCACTTTCCTCACCATTACTGCAGAACATCCCTGACCAGAAACTCAATTGGGCTAGCTACCTCCCTGCCTGAATGACAAGTACTGGCCAGAGACTGGGTCTCTTTGATGAGTGGCTCATCTCCTGACATTCCAAGGACTTTCAACTACTGTAGTAGGGAGTATGATGGCATATGCTTAATCTGCCTGAGTGCAACTCCAGCAGCTTACAAGAAGCTTAATATTATCCTGGACAAAGCAGTCTGCATGATTTGCACAATCTTTGACTCAAACATCCATTACCATCATTACTAAAACACAGTTACAGCAACATGAACAATCTACAGAATGTTCAGCAGTTACTTGCGCAGGATACACTCATAGTGTCTCCAAACTCAACAACCACAGTCAACAAAAACTTGAGAGTAGGAATATGAGAAAATCATTACCTGCAAGTTTCCCTTAGAGACATACTTTATTCTATATTAGAAATATATTGCAAGTCCATCATTTACAGGGGTGATGCCTGAAGCAACTTTTTCAACAGCACTGTGAGAATATCTTTACTAGCAGGATGACAGTGGTGCCAGAAGCTGACTTAACATTACCTTATTAAAGGTAGTTTAGAATCGGTAATAAATTCTGCCTTCCCAGCACAGCCAAGCTATCAAAAATGCATGGGGGAAAAAAGGTATGTTATTTGAGATTCTGGACTAATTTAGGTGTGTTGTAGTTAATTCTTCAAATTAATTAATAAAAGAAAATTAACATGTAAAGATTTCTTTTACCACAATATTGCTTTAGTTCCACCCTCAGCACATCTTCTGCTGAAACGCTTGATTAACTCTTTTTAGATAAGCTAGTTTGAAAGCAATGGGAAGCATTCAAGAAGGAGTTTGAGGGATTCACTGAAATATATTCCCATGGAGAAGAGTGAGATTGATCCCAGAGGACTGTTAACATTGCAGCATTGCTTTGAAAAACAAGGAACACATAAAACAAGTAATGGCAGGTCAGGTACTTTTCAATGGAGGTATTATTGGAATCAGTTACGAAGGACTTGTAAACTTTTATGCAGGAGATGTAGATTAATTTGCGATAGTTGAAATGGTGGTGTTGAAGGGTAGTGAAGCCTGAGTAACTTGATCAAACTTTTTCAGGAGGTAACAAGCAGACCAAACAAGGGCAGTACATTTGAAAGATTCATTGTAGATTTTAGCAAGGCTTTTGACGAAACCCCACATGACATGCTGGTTAGGAAAGTAGCCACCTATTGGATTCAGAGGTGAGTGACATAATTGAACTAAAATTTGTTTGGTTGCCGGAAACAAAGCATAATGATTTGTGACTGGATGGCAGTTACAAGTGGCATTCCGCAGGGCTCAGTACTTCGTTCATTGCTTGTCTTAATATATATTAATGTTTTAGGCTTATATGTACATCCAAAATAAAGAACTTCACAAATGATATTTAAGTAGTGGCCTATGGTTTATAGTGAGGAGCATAACTTTTGTCTGCATGACTATATAGCTAGTTTGGTTATTTGAGCAGAAAAATAATGGACTTTGATCTAGAGAAACATGAAGTACTACAATTTGAATGGCACAGGAAAGTAAGAGAATGCATAGTAAGTAGAATGGTATTGAGCAGTGTGGGGGAACTAAGGGATCCTGAATTTCACATTCACAGATCCTTCATGTTAGCAGGACAGGTTAGTAAGTGGTAAAGGAAGTCAAAATAATTTTACTACTGAAGTCTGTGTATGTCACCATATACTACTTTAAGATTAATTTTCTTGGAGGCATTTACAGGGAAATCAAGAAATACAGTTGAATTTATGTAAAAATGTACATAAAGTCTGACAAACCAATGTGCAAAGGCAAATTATGCAAATAGAAAATAAATAATCCTGAGAATATGAGTTGTGGAGTCCTTGAAAGTGAGTCAGGAAGTTATGGAATCAGTTCCGATTTGAGATGAGTGAAGCTATCCACATTGGTTCTGGAGCCTGATGGTTTTAGGGTAATAACTGTCCTTGAACCAGGTGGTATGGGACCTAAGCCTCCTGTACCTTCTACTCAATTCAAGATACAAGTTTATCAGGTGTACATGGAAACATACAGTGAAATGTGTCATTTCTGTCAACAACCAAGACAACCAAGGGTGTGCTGAGGCAGCATGCAAGTGTTGTCATACATTCTGGTGTCAACATATCATACCCACAGTGTTCTGCAGAACAGCACAGAATACAACAACAGCACCAAAACAATAGCAAAATAAGCCCCAATTCTCCCTCTCACCCATGCACATACGTAGTTGTTTGACTCAGGACAGGCCTTCTATCTCCAGCAGACTCTGACTTAGCCAACAGGCATTACAGCTTCGACCTCCTCAGAAGACTCCAGGGATTCGCAGACTTGGCTTCAGCTGATGTGCCTCGACTTCCTAACTTATGATTCAGCCCTTGTGCCTCAGTCCTTGGCATTGAACCCAGGACACGCTGATCGCCAAAAGCTCGGGACTTATGGATGGTTGTGGTGTGGCCTGGATGGTGGGCATCCTCGATAATGGACGTTGCTTTTATGTGGCAACGCTCCATGTAAATGTACTCAGTGGTAGGGAGAGCTTTGTCTGTGCTTTCCTTTATTACCTACAGTACAGAACATTAGCACAAAGATGTTTAAATAGAATTGTAGTGATGGTTTGAATACAGTTTAAATACATCTTATCACTGCACTGAAGAGGGTCTAGAGAAGATTTGAAAATATTGGCAGGACTGAAAAACTTCAGACGTGAGCAGAGTGGATAAGTTTATTGGAACTACGGGAGCTGAGTTTAATTGATGTGTACAAAGCTAATAAATAAATGCTAATAAATAGAAGTGATTGAAATGATATTAAATAAGAAAATAAAACAACTTGCATCTTTCATCCTTAACTCTATGTTGGGATCTCCCATTCAAATCAGTGGATGAATAGTTTGCCACTGAAGGATTTATGTCCAAAACATTTTAGTTTGATTTTATTTGCTCCACTGCTGACAGATCTAAATATTTTTTACTATTTCTGTTCTTATGTTAAGTTTCAACGTTTTTTTTCTTTTTATCTGTCTATCTTGAAACTATTTTTGAATGTTTCAAATATTACATGTTCAGACATTCTATCTCAATAATGTACCATTCATTGTATTTATAGGATAGCATTAATTAAAAGCATTGGACAAGAATGATTTTGCTTCCTGAGTACTTTGGGCTGCTGACCATGAAAATTGCTATGAAATTTCTCTGTCATACACTTTTTTTAAAATATCATGTAGTGGCGTTGATATGCAACGAGTGAAAACAACACACTGACTCGAGCAGGGTTGGGTTGAACTGTTTACTGTTTGAATCGGCGTGCGCTTCAGTAACCCGCTCCCAGCAACCCCCGCTCTTTGCGGGGCAGAAGCGACGTCGGCTTCTGGGCCAAGGTGTGCCCTGCACTCAGAGTCCTCTTGGTTGCCGCTGGCTGTGGGCTCGCCGGCGACTGCTGGAGTTGGTTCGCTTGCAGCTTGGTCGAGCCACCACATGACCCCCCCCCCCACCCCAGAACTGGTGATAGGAGGTGCAGAGTCCACAGCCTGCACACTCTCAGTTCTTTTAGTTGGCTGGCCTCGACGTCATGGGGGTGGTACTGCAACCAGGCGTTCAAGGTCTAGGTGCACCGGTTTGAGACGGTCAGTGGTAAAAGTCTTGTCCCGACCGCTGATGTCGAGAATGCAGGTCACTCCATTATGGCGCACCACCTTGTAGGGTCCATCGTATGGTTGCGGCAGGGGTGGTCTGTGCGTGCCTCAGCGAATGAAAACATACTTGTTCTGTTGTAGGTCCCTGGGCACGAAAGTGGGTGTTGTTCCACGGTGGGACATCGGGACTGGAGCAAGTGTTCCAAGCCCCTCCCGGAGTTTAGTTAGGACTCCAGCAGGTGTGTCCTCTGGGCCACGGGGTGCTGCCACAAACTCACCAGGAACTGTGAGCAGCACCGTAAACCAGTTCGGCCGATGATGCGGCCAGGTCCTCCTTGGGTGCAGTACGGATACCAAGCAGCATCCAGGGGAGTTCGTCAACCCAGTCTGGCCCTTGGAGGCGTGCCATCAGGGCCGACTTCAAGTGCCTGTGGAAACGTTCCACCAGGCCGTTGGACTGCGGGTGGTAAGCAGTCGTTTGGTGGAGCTGGGTTCCGAGGAGTTGTGCCAGCGCAGACCACAAAGCCGATGTGAACTGTACACCCCTGTCTGAAGTGACGTGGGCTGGGAGTCCGAACCGTGTCACCCGGGTGGTAATCAGGGCCCTGGCGCATGTCTCCGTGGCCATGTCAGCGAGTGGAACAGCCTCCGGCCACCTCATGAACCTGTCCACCATGGTGAATAGGTATCTCGCTCCTCTCGAAACTGGCAGTGGGCCGACGATGTCCACGTGGACATGTTCGAACCTTCTATGTGTCGGCTGGAAGGGTTGCAGTTGGGCCTTCACGTGCCTCTGGATTTTGGAGGTTTGACAGTGCATGCACGTCCTGGCCCAGTGCCCGACCTCCTTGCATAGGCTGTGCCACACAAACCTGTCTGCGATCAGCCGGATGGTCGCCCGGATGGAAGGGCGGGCTAAACCGTGCAAAGTATCAAAAACGCGGCGCCTCCAAGCGGTCGGGACAATGGGCTGAGGTTGCCCGGTGGACACATTGCAAAGGAGCTTCTTACCTTCGGGCTCAATGGGTATGTCTTCGAGGCGGAGTCCTGAGACTGTGGTTCAGTATGCCGGCATCTCGCTGTCCAGCCGTTGCGCCTCAGTTAACGCCGCATAATCCACCCCCGGAGACAGAGAGTGCACTGATTGGACGGAGGTTTGTGACAGCACGTCTGCTACCATGTTTTTCTTCCCAGACATGTGCTTGATCGTGGTGGTAAACTCCGAGTTGTACGACAGATGGCGTTGTTGGCGGCCCGACCACGGGTCCGACACTTTGGCAAATGCGAAAGTGAGGGGCTTGTGGTCTGTGAAGACCATGAACTCTCTCCCTTCCAGGAAATACCTGAAGTGCCGGATGGCAAGGTACAGGGCCAGCAGCGCCCTGTTGAAAGTGCTGTACTTAAGTTCCGGGGGTCGTAGGTGCCGGCTGAAGAAGGCGAGCGGCTTCCACTGACCTTAGATGAGCTGCTCGAGCATGCCGCCAACTGCCGTGTCGGAGGCATCCACAGTGAGGGCAGTGGAGACGTCGACCCGGGGGTGGACTAGGAGCGTGGCGTTTGCTAGCGCATTCTTGGCTTGTTCGAAAGCTGCCTTCACCTCCTCTGTCCAGGTGACCTCTTTGACCTTGCCGGACATCAAGCCAAAAAGGGGCTGCATGATCCGGGGGCAGGAAACGGTGGTAAAAGTTAACCATCCCAACAGATTCCTGCAGGCCTTTAACAGTGCTGGGCCTGGCGAATTGGCAGATTGCCTCAACTTTCGCCGGCAGAGGAACAGCTCCATGGCGGTCAATCTGGTGTCCCAAGAAGTCGATGGCGGATAGGCCGAACTGGCACTTGGCGGGGGTGATAGCCAGGCCGTAGTTGCTCAGGCAGTGGCAGAGCAGGCATAGATGTGCTAGATGTTCCTGGCAGGAGCGGCTGGCGATAAGTATGTCATCCAGGTAGATGAACAGAAAGTCCAGACCTCACCCTACTGCGTCCATCAAGCGCTGGAAAGTCTGCGCCACGTTTTTGAGCCTGAACGGCATCCTGAGGAACTCGAACAGGCCAAAGGGGGTAATGAAGGCCGCCTTCGGTACATCATCCGGGTGGACTGGGATCTGATGATACCCTCGGACCAGGTCAATATTTGAAAAGATGTGCGCCCCGTGCACGTAAAGTTCTGGATGTGCGGTACCGGATAGCGATCGGATGTGGTGGCGTCATTCAGCCTCCGATAGTTGCCGCACGGTCTCCACCCTCCCGCGGACTTGGGCACCATATGGAGTGGGGAGGCCCATGGACTGTTGGAATGCTGCACAATCCCCATCTCCTCCATCTTCTTGAATTCCTCCTTCGTGAGGCGGAGCTTGTCGGGCGGTAGCCTGCGGGCCCAGGCATGAAGGGGAGGTCCCTGTGTGGGGATGTGGTGCATCACGCCGTGTTTGGGGTTTGTTGAGGAAAACTGCGGCGTGATGATAGATGGGAACTCCAATAACACTCTGGTGAACTCGTTGTCAGAATAAGTGACGGAGTCCAGGTGCGGGGCCGGTAACCTGGCCTCACCGAGGGAGAAAGACTGGAACGTCTTCGCATTGACCAATCGTTGCCCCTTCAAATCCACTAGCAGGCAGTGCGCGTGGAGGAAGTCTGCACCTAGCAATGGCTGTGACACTGCGGCCAGTGTAAATGTCCATGTAAAGTGGTTGGAACCGAACTGCAAGGGGATGGTTCTTGTGCGTAGGTGCGGATGGTGCTGCTGTTGGCTGCCGTAAGTTCTGGTCCTGTTCTTCTGGATCAGGTATCGTGGCTTGAGGGGGATAGGACACTGATTTCCGCCCCCGTGTCCACTAGGAATCTTCGCCCGGAGAGCTTGTCCCAAATGTAGAGGAGGCTATCATGGTGACCAGCCGCTGTAGCCATTAGCGACGGCTGGTCCTGGCATTTCCCTGGAACGAGCATGGCGGTTAGCAGCGGCAGGCCCCGGAACCCCACCTTTGACGATACAAACACCAAGACTCAGAAGTGGTGCCGTCCCTTGGTGTGGGTGTTCAGTGCTCCGCTGCTGGGGTGTGGGAGATCTGAGCTTTCGGCTGTGCCGCAGCACTAATTCCGATGGTGGTTCCGCGAATTTGTTTGGCGCGCCAAAGCACATCTGCGCGGGCAGCCACCCCGAGTGGGTCTTTGAAGTCTTCAACTGCTAGCAGGAGGCGGATGTCTTCTGGCATTTGCTCCGAGAAGATCTGTTCAAAAAGCAGACAAGGCTTATGGTCGTCTGCCAGTGCTAGCATGTCACTCATCAGGGCTGATGGTGCGCGTTTGCCCAGGCCATCCATATGTAGTAACCGCGCGGCCCGTTTGTGGCGGGAGAGGCCAAACGTGCGGATTAACAGGGCCTTGAGTGCCTCGTACCTGTCTGTTGCTGAGGGCTAACGCAGAAAGTTGATAACGCGGCGCCCGCTGTCTCCTGGTCGAGGGCGCCCACCACATAGTAATACCTGGTGGCGTCTAAGACAATTTGCCTAACCTGGAACTGGGCCTCCACTTGCTCCAACCAGACCAGGGGTTGGGTGGTCCAGAAGGTTGGCAGTTTAAGGGAAACTGCATTCTGCAGAGCCGAGTCGTTCATGTTGGGTCCAAATGCTGTTGGACCGTCAGGGTCACCAATGTAGTTACGCTGATACGCGACGAGTGAAAACAACACACTGACTCGAGCAGGGTCGGGTTGAACTGTTTACTGTTTGAATTGGCGTGTGCTTCAGTAACCCGCTCCCAGCAACCCCGCTCTTTGTGGGGCAGAAGCGACGTCGGCTTCTGGGCTGAGGTCTGCCCCGCACTCAGAGTCCTCTCGGTTGCCGCTGGCTGCGGACTCGCCGGCAACTGCTGGAGCCGGTTCACTTGCTGCGTGGTCAAGCCGCCACAATCACCTATATTTGTTATTTCAATTCATAAAACGTCAAAATAACTGCTGCCAAGATTAAGGAAGGCATTTTTTGTTGGTCTACAAATCAAACAGGTCAGCAATGACAGGCAATTCAAAGAACTTCAAGTGGGACCAGAGAAAATCCCATGGAAGGCATTCAAGGATGTTTTTGAAAACTTTCTTAGTAACTACAGAGCACCAAACTACGTGCAGCTGGTTGAAAACATGCTTCAAGAATACAAAACCATAAAATGCAACATGTCACTAAAGCATCTTCTTCCTTGCAAATCTTGGTGCTGTCAGTGATGAGCATGGCGAAAGGTTTCACCAGGACATTGCATCATGGAGAAATGGTATCAGGGCAACTGGAATCTATCAGTGTTGTCTGATTATTGTTGGACACTCAAGTGAGAAGCCTCAGACATTGAGTACAAATGAAAATCATCAACAAAACGTTTTTAGCTGAGTTGAATTATTGCAAAGTGTCAGCACCGTTGTGCAATAAACACATTATATTCAGTAAAAGCTAATTTCTTGTTTCTCCAGATTCCTATGTGATACAAGTAGTGTGAAATTATATTTTTGTTCAGCTTCAAGAGGTCTATCGTAAACAAAAAAAATCTGAGAAAGAAACACTTTTGAAAAAATCTATTGTCCAGTGCATTTAATTTTACCCATCCAAAAAATTAAATGTCCTATGATTGCAGTTGCAATTTTATGTTGCAGTTGCATCATTCTCATTGAAGATAAAATCTGTTAGTATTATAGCATTCATGAGTTAACGTAGTAGACAAATAAATGTTCATTGCATGCTTTTTAACAGGTTGAGCAATTGATACTTCTACATTTATCTTGCAGGTACAGCTTTCACTATATACTTATTTGTCTGCTGAATTCATTGGTACGGCTACTATCTACAGTACTATCCGTAGAGTAGGCACTGTACTGCAGCTAATGCATACTCTCAAATATTACTACTGGGTAATTAATCCATCTGATTGCAGTGGTATATCTTCCAAAGGCCAAGGTAAGAAATACATCAATCTTCTTTACAAAGGTTATGGTTAACAGACAAGTTTTGCTTTACTTCTCATATTTTAATGTTGGCAGTTTGAGGCATTTGAATTTGCTCAATGTCACTCAATTGCTTCAGCAATTGTTTTAACTGGTATTCTAACAAATTATATTCAAAGATCTGATTGACACATGATACATTCCTCAAAACGTGTTAATATGGGGGCTTAATTTGCTACTCTGATACTCTGAAATATGGATAAATAAGCCAGGAGTCAACTCTGTTCCCTTCACTCCATTTCACAATTAGAAATGAGAAGGGGATTCCAGATATCCTTACCAGCTGGAAAGTAATTTACATAGAACATTAGCATCACAATGTTGTGCTGAACTAAGGTATATAAATGCAGTAGAAATGCCAACTGTGGCTTATTTCCATAATTCTAGATTATTTTGTTAATTGAAACTTCATTCATGCTTTGGTCACCTCCTAGCCTTGGTGATTTGAGTGCTCTTTTGGTCATTTTCCCTCTTTGCAACATCTGTAAATTTAAGTTAATCTAAAACACTATTACTTTATCCCAGTGTAATTCATTCCACACCTTGCTCTTTGACCTGTATTGGATGTCTTCCTGACAGCACCTCAGTTTTAAGTTCTGTTTGAATATCATCCCATCTTTGTAACATCCTCCAATCCTCCAAAGTATGTATTTTTTCAACTGTGGCTTCCGAAATGTCTTCCATTTTAATTATTCCATTGTTGACGTCTATAGCTTCATTTGCCATGGCCCGATTTCTGGTTTTTAAACATCCCCCTTTCTTTCTTCTAAGCTGATTCTTAAAAACTCTCTTTGAACTCTGTTGATCACCTGTTCTTATATCTCCTTAGGCAGCTTGGTGTCATGTGTTGTTCATCTGTGTTCCTACAAAGCACCTTGAGAAGCTTGTTTATGTTAAATGCACCATACAAAATACAAGTTGTTCAGGAAGACAGATCATGGTCAGCTTTGAATAATGTGTCAGTGGCTATCAGCTTCCATTTGGCTCTGCATAGGTGATTGTTGCAGCATTGATTTATTATCACTTGAAGTATTGATATTAAGTTCAATAAGTACAGTGAGAATGGTATCACTTGCAATAAAAAAGGAGCTTGGGAAATTATCTGGGCTGTTGAAGCCAAATTGGTAGTTTGATCCTTGAATTAACAAATTGTCTGACAACCTGGGGATGAATGAAGTTAGCTTTTGATAAGTGGTTTTAGATAATGGTAGATTAATTTTGAGTTGGCAGCAATATAACTAATATGTGATGTGATCTTGAAAATATTTCTGGCCAATTAGTTGAATTCTAGAAAGATTTCAAATATTATTATTAGTTATTTATTATTGGGAGAGCGTAAATGACACAATGGCGCAAACAGTTTATAAAGGATCAGGCCTAACTGATTGCTCTTCATTCTGTGTATTGTTGGAAGTTTTGAGTAGGCATTGAGATTAGAGAAGCGAGCTCATCTGAAGCTGATGGAAACTTTATTAATATATGGAAGTGGAGGCGCAAAGATCCTGCATGTGATTTTCTGTTAGTTGGCATAAGAACATTAAATTTAAATTATGTTCAGGTAATTCATGTTGTTGGGATGAGAGGGCAGGCAACATTTTATTTAAAGAGAAAAGAAATGCATAGTAAGTTTTCTCTTGTTGAACATTCTGTATGAATTTAACTGTTTTTACCCATTGCTGAATTTCAAGATGTATTTTTTTTTCTGCTGATCATTTTGGTTCTTGCGAACCTTTGCGTAAATTCACCTTTTTTTCTTTGTTGCCCCCGTACCTTAACTGATACCAGTGGATTTGCTCCAAATAGAAATACTGCTCCTTTGAGATATCTGGGGATAAACTGTAGGACTTCAAGCATGTGAGGTAATATTTTTATAGCACTATACCGAGTTTCTAATATTTGTACAATACCACCTGGATATAGACATGTACCTGATACAGAGTCTCAAAATCTCAATGGAGTTTAGAATAAAATTCCACTGAGGTAAGTGAGGACTAAAGTAAATTGGCACTGCTTTATCTAACTGTTTCCATGAAGCTCTGACTGTGCTATATCTGCCATAGGATATTTGATTGGTGGCTGTCTGCTGTTACTTGATGAAAGAGTCATCCCTAAATATTGAGATTCCTTCCCCTCAATTTATACCTGCCGCAACCTAGTGTGTTGCTGCATTTTAATATGTTGATGCTTCGACTGTGACAACTGTCATGGTGGTTTATTCTTGTGCATTTTTATTTCCCTCTTATTGTGACATTCCCTTTAAAATTGGTGACATACCATTTTTTTCACTCAGTAGTGCAATGTTTGAACTAGCTTGTCCTGTTATTGAGAGCCATTATTTGAATAAACTTTCCCAAGAATACTCCTGCAGGTTATACTTTTTGTTCTGGCAAGCTTTGCAGCATTTCTTAACTATTTAGATCTGAATATCTCAACAATATTCATGCAGGCCTTCCTTTTTGTTCTGGCAGGATCTGGGATGGCATGGTAGTGTAGTGGCTAGCACAATGCTTTACAGTATCAGCGATTTGGGTTCAATTCTTGTCGCTGCCTGTAAGGAGTTTGTATGTTCTCCCTGTGACTGTGTGGGTTTTCTCTAGGTGCTCTGGTTCCCCCCCACAGTCCAAAGACGTACTGCTTGGTAGGTTAATTGGTCATTGTAAATTGTTCCATGATTAGGCTAGGATTAAAATCAGAGGGTTGCTGTGCCGCGCTGGTTGAATGGCCAGATGGACCTTTTCTGCACTGTACATCAATAAAATGAAATTTCTTAATTATTCAGATCTGAAAGCCAAAAGTCAGTTTTAGTGAGTCTTTGCGAATGGAAAATTCATTTGCAAAACTGTAAATTTGCGCATGCAAAGTAAATTTTTGCTCTGCACATAAATAGTGTTGGTAAATGGATCTACTAATTTTTTCCACATCGCTCAAGTATTGATAGCAGATTATTAGATGCTCAACAATGGCCTCTAAAGTCATTGCAGCTAGCGTGATCTTTTGCTTAATTGTACTGCTTGGAATGGCTTAATTTAATTTCAGTGATTGTCTATCTAGACTTATTTTGCATTCAGTTTCACAGTTTTGAGATTGGATATTAATGCATATTTTTTGACTTGACATAACAAAGCTACAGCACAGCCTTCATCATATGCTGGAGTGGAGATCTGTCAGTTGACCATAAACCATTTTGCTACTGTCTATAGAAGACAGGTATTTTACCATCATTTTAAGATGAAAAGTCTTATTACAGTAGCAAGTAGGCTTGAGTGAGTGGCGGGATTTTACCTAAAAGCTCAGGACGTCTAATGTGAGGTGACACTATCTGTGCTTTTGCACTGCCTGTTATTTGTGCATAGTTGTCACATGGTGAGACTTTACTCTTCCAATGTTGACATGGAGTAAAGCTAAAGAATTTTTTTTCCCAATTTTCTCCCCTTCTCTCCTCTCCTGAAGGTGGTGACTCATGCTGGGGTATGGTTCCACAGGCACCAGCAGCCCTCCGGTACCTCACCCAAGGGTCTGTTCTTCATGTGTAAGCCTACAAGGTGAGTATCGGTGGGCTATTCGACTGTGGGGCATCATTGCCAAGGGAGTCCTTTCTTCACCTGTCCGTGCATGCAATTTTTAGTGAGATATCTTTGTAGTGATCTGGAATAGAAGACCAGTCTGGTTTTTGTATTCCCTCACTCTGCTTTGGAACATTGAAAATTGAGGCATCATTGTTGATTTTGTGTTGAATTTAACTGGAGCAGCATAGGGTATATAGAAGTAACAGCTAAAATACAAATGAAAGTAAGAAATCACTGGTCAGGATTATGCTGACTTTGCAAAAATGTATAGATTAGATTTTAAAATGAGACCTGTGAGGTATATTGTAATACTTGGAATAGTTGCAACAGTTCATTAGAAGTAATGGTGATAATGTGCAGTGTAGCTCAATCTAATTGTATAGTCTCTATCACTGCATTTTGAGCATTGAAAAATAGCAGTAACTGTGTCCATGCCAGTGCTGGATTAAGAGTAAACTTGTTCTTTCTGCTGCTTATTTTTAAACGCTAGTTGTGTTGGGATATGGTTTTCTTCTTGAGATGACTTGAAATATATTTTGTAATCCCATAGGAAAATGATATATATCTTTGTATCTTTTCTGCTCATCTCCAATTAATCTTGTATTGGTTTGAATATACATTCATCAACATGGTGCTTCTTTCTGGTCCTTTGTTAACTATTGGTTTAAACTATTTATTCTTCTCTGTTTCTGAATTGTAATAAGGATGAAGGAAAAAAATAACAAAATTGTTAAAAGGATCCAGTATTTGACTGCTTTTGAACCTCCAGTATGCCAACACTTAATGCAAAAACTAGATACATAAGCAAAGTTTGTTGAACTAGTAACTGTTATAATTGTTCTTAAGAGACTTTGGTTGTAAACTTTTGTTTTACCAGACTGAGGATAAGTTTTCTTGAATGTTAAATATTATGTTGCATGTTCAGCTAAGAAAGGGGTTTTGTGAAATGCAGAAAGTAACCTAGCAAGAGAAGCTGGTCATGTAGCTTTTTACTGATTTGTTGTAGTTGTGAATGGATGTGCAGTTGATGATATTTAATATAAGATAAATTTGATGAAGTAATGCCCACATAGAGATTATATACATAAGTAGCAAGAAAATAACTTAAAGTTTAAAATTGGAAATACTGGTAGAACATTGTGGAGGAAAATGGTGTTCTACAAAAGGAATAAAAGGAAATCAAGATTGAGATTTGCAATTTTCAGGATAGGGAAAATGGAAATAGGTCAGAAGAATTGTCAATAAATGTTTGAAGTCACTTACCCAAGAAATGTAGCTCTTGTTATTTTTGGTGAGAGAATGGCAGATAGAACAAAATACATAGAATAATACAGCACAGTATGAGTCCTTTGGCACATGATGTTGTGCCAACCTATATAAATCTACTCCCAAGATCAGTCTATCCCCTTCCCTCCCCACACAGCTCATAACCTTCCAATTTTCTTCCATCTCTGTGCCTATCTAAGAGCCTCTTAAATGTTCCTATTGTTTCAGCCCCTACCACCATCCTTGGCAGTGCGTTTCAGGCACATACCACTTTCTGTGTAAAAACAAAAGCACTTCCTTCCCAAAACTTTCCTCCATACACCTTAAATGGATGTTCTTTGGTATCGGCCATTGCGTCCTGTATAAAAGGTACTGGCTCTCCTCTGTATCTTTGACTCTCATAATCTTATATGTTTATCAAGTTGACTCTCATCTACCTTCACACTGAAGAAAAAAGCCTTAGCTCACTCAACGTTTCCTGATGAAGCATATTATTTAATCTAGGCAGCACCCTGATAAATCTCCTCTGCACCCACTTTAAAGCTTTCATATCCTTCCTATAATGAGGCAAACAAAACTGAACACAGCACTTGAATTGTAGACTAAGCAGAATTTAATAGAGCAGCAAAATAACCCAGGAACCTTATATTCTATCTCCTCCCCACCCCCCAACCATAGACCTCTTAACCATCTTATCAACCTGCATGGCAATTTTGATGGATCTATGAACTTCGACCCCAAAACCACTGTTTCTCCACACTACTAAGAATCCTGCTATTAACCTTATTCAGCCGTCAAGTTCCATCTTTCAAAGTGTACCACCTCATACTTTTCGAGACTGAACTCCATCTTTCACTTTTCAGTCCAACTCTGCATTCTGTCAATGTCCTATTATAACCTATGGCAGCGTTCTATGACTATTTACAACACCACCAACCTAATGTAATTTGCAAACTTATTAATGCACCCTTCCATTTCCTTATCCAAGTCATTTATAAAAATCACAATGAATAGGGGTCCCAGAATAGATCTCTGCAGAACACTACTGGTCGCCGGCTTCCTGGCAGAATATGGTCCACTTACTACCATCATCTGCTTTCTCTGGGAAAGCCAGTTCTAAATCCACACAGCCAAATTTCCATGAATACTATGCATCATGACTTTCTAGATGAGCCTGCCAAGGTGAACCTTAACACCTTAACGCCTTACCAAAATCCATATGCACCACATCCTGTGCTCTACCTTTATTCACATGTATTTTTGCATTAACTAGATATTTAGCACTTTTAGAATGTGGACACTGGAGCTGTTTGTGCACATCAGGTTGACAGGCACAAATATCTGATGTGGTATGTTCAAGGCTTACATTTCATGCTCTCAGACATCACATCAAGAAATGTATGGTTTAGATTTTGTTATCAACAGTGTTTTAACTGCAAATGGCATATTATCTTGTGTTAAGGAGCAGATGTTTTGAAATGCCAGTACCCAAAAGTTGCTTGTAATGAGATTAGTTTTGTGAAACCACATTTCACCATTTTCCCCATCACGTATCAATGTCATGAAATTACTATGAGTGTGAGATTGATACAAACTAAATTTGCCACAAAGATTGAAATTTTCAAATACAAAATTTCTTAACAATGCAATTACAAACAATTTCTCTGTTAATGAAAATTAACAGTCCCATCCTTGAAGGCTGTTGATAGTGAAGGTTATTACTGGGGATCTTGATCAGTTAGAGAAGCGGGTTGGATTGGATTTCAATGCAGATACTGCAAGTGTGAGGTGATCCAATTTGGAAAGTAAAACCAGTGGACGAATTATACAGTGAATGGTAGGGTACTATGGAGACTAATGGAATTGAGGGATGCATAATTTATTGAAAGTGTGCATAGGTAGGAGGGGTAGTGAAAAATAATATTTAGCACGCTGGCTTTCATTAGTCAGGGCACTGAGTATAGCAGTTGGAACATTTTGTTGTTACTGCTGATAATGCACTTGGAATACTTTGTATGGTTTAGGTCACCCTGATATAAGAAAGATGTCGTTAAATTGGAGTAATTGCAGAAAATATTTACAAAGATGTTACTAGGAATAGAGGGCCTGAGTTATATGGGGAGATTCTCCATGCCAGGTCTTTATTCCTTGGAATGTTGAAAATGAGAGGAGACCTTACAAAAATACTTAAAATTATGGGAGGGAAAGGTTGGATGGATGGGCAGTCTTTTCCCTAGTGTATGAGAGACTAAAACTGGAAGTAGGATGGATGGACAGTCTTTTCCCTAGGGTATGGGAGACCAAAACTGGGGGGCATAGATTTAAGGTGAGGGGAAAGATTTCAAAGGGACCTGAAAGGTAACTTGTTAATGTAGAGGTGTTGAGTAAGTGGAACGAACTGCCAGAAGAAGTGGTTGAGGCAGGTACAGATGTCTCACTTAAGAAATACTTGGATAGGTACGTGGAAGAGTGGTAGTCTGAGAGTAATGTGATGAATGCAGGAAATTGGGACAAGCTAGTGGTCACTTTGGTCAGCATGGACTACTTGTATCAGTGCTGCATTGCTCTGATCCTAAGTTATCAGTTGTTTTTGATGTTAACAAAAATGCCAAATTGGAACCTTCTTTAAGCTTTTTTGACTTTTGTTTCTTTTTCTCTCATTAATGAATATTTTTTCTTTGTATATGTGTTTCGGCACTCTTAATTTATATTGCTCTTATCCTTCAATACGATAGGTTAAGGAGATGCATTATTTGCTGTCATGACCATTCAAGTTTCAGATACTATTACATTCAGTTGTTCATTCCTAACTAGAGTATTTCCCTCCCTGATGCTAAATAACCATGAGTACTGCTAGCCTCATTGCCATTTTGTCGTCAACAATCGGTATGGCTATTTTGAATTTCCATTAGGTAGATCTGTTGTATATGTAATCTTTGACCCTGGTATAAATGCATCCAGGAACCTAGAGTGAGATTGTATTTCTAGACATTGAGACTATGGCAAGGTCTTTGCTTTAATACTGGTTTGTAGGCAGTTTTTCAGATAAATTTGTGTTCTATGTTAACATTAAATGATGCTTTCATGGACTGTATGCTTTAATAAGCTCTAACTTATAAGCGCATGTTTGATTTTAGAGTTGCTGTTAATGTTTTATATTGATGTCAATTCTAGAGTGAGTAGTTAGTGTAGTAAGTACTTGCGTTATACTTTTTTTTTACTGTGTTGATGTATTTCAACAAGAAAATTTTGGACTTTAGAGGATCAGCTTCCAAAAACACTCTTATGTTGAAGAAAAATTCTAAGTTTTAATTATTTTAATTTAAGAAGCCAGAAGTAAAAAGTTGGTTCATAGTTCAATGAAAATACTGTAAAGTCATACACCTTCTGAAGGCTTACTAGTAACTTGAAGGAAGCCTACCTTTGCATGGTTTGTATACTGGTATACAAGTCCAGTATCTAGTCCCAGGAACACCAGACTGGAGCATTGGTTGCAAGAATGTCAAGATATTGTGGTCAAAGTGGCATACCTAGCCCCTCTTTCTATTGACATTTTCCTTGAGCCTGAAAGGGACAACAGAATTAAAAAATGTGTAATCAAAATCTGAAGCAAGAGAAATGTATCTCAGTATTCTTAGGAGGAAAGGAGAGCAGCCAAAATTGGTGGTACACTTTGGTACTCGTGGCATACCTAGGAAAAAAGATGAAGTCCTGAAGAGCGAATATAGGGAGCTAGATAGGAAACTAAATATCAGGACATGAAAGGTAGTAATATCTGGATTGCTGCCTGTGCCATACCCCAGGGAAGAGAAGAAGAGGATAATATGGCAGATGAATATGTGGTTGAAGAAATGGTGCAGGGGGCAGGGTTTTAGATTTGTGGATCATCAAGATCTCTTCTGGGGAAGGTATGTCTTGTCACAAAAGGGTAGGGGTACACCTGAATTTGAGAGGGTTCTGTTTCCTTGTGAGCATATTTGTAGAGCTGTTGAGAGGGTTTAAACTAGATTATCAGGGGGATGTGAACAGTTGATGAATTAATTGGTGTAAAGGTAGATACAATATATAAAGACTGATGGAGGATAGGAAGTAGATAGAGCACACAAAAAGTGTGTTTGATGAGTTGAAAAATGTTTACATTAATGCAAGAAGTATCACAAACAAGGGTGATTCGATCGGTACTTGGAGGTATGATGTTGTGGCCAATACACAGACTTGGCTATGGGAAGAGCAGGAATGGCTGCTGGGTGTTCTTAGGTATTTCAAAAGCAAAAGGGAGAGAAGTAAAAGAGGTGGAAGAGTGACTTTGTTAATCCGGAATAGTATCACAGCTACAGAAAGGCGAGACATTGCGGTGGGATTGTCTATTGGTCCTGACACACCTCTGGGCCATCATGTCCATCACTGGACACCCTGCAGTTTTGCTTACCAACCACGTATTGGAGATGAGGATGCCGTTATCTTTCTCCTTCAGTGGGCTTACACCCATCTGGATGAGCCAGGCAGCACTGTGAAAATCATGTCCTTTGATTTCTCCAGTGGTTTTAACACCATATGACCTGCTTTACTAGGGAGTAAGCTCATGGAGATGCAGGTTGATACTCCATTAGTGTCCTGGAACACAGACTACCTGCCCAGAGAGCCACAGTCTGTGAGATTGTAGAGCTGTGTATCAGATACTGTGGTCAGCAGCACAGGGGCACTTTGGGACTGTTCTTTCCCCTTCCTGTTCATTGTCTACACCTCGGACTTCAGATACAACTCAGAGTCCTGCCACCTGCCGAAATTTTCAGAGGATTCAGCAGTTGTAGGCTGTATCAGCTGGGCTCACGAGGCTGAGTACAGAAGAGTGGTGGACAACTTTGTTGAATGGTGTGGGCTGAATCATCTGCAGCTCAACATCACTAAGGAGTTGGTGGTGGACTTCAGGAAGGTGAAAATACCTGGATTCCCATCTCCGTGAAGGGAACGGATGTGGAAGTCGTCAGGGACTACAAATGCCTGGGACCTCACCTGGACAATAAACTGAACTGGACTAAAAATAGAGGCTCTGTACAAGAAGGGACAGAGCCAACTGTACTTCCTGAGTAGGATCCGGTCATTCAATGTCTGCAGTACTATGCTGCAGATGTTCAACGACTCAGTTGTGGTCAGTTTTCCATTTTATGCTGCAGTCTGCTGAGCCAGCAGGGTGAGAGCAGTTGATGCCAAGAAGATCAATAAGCTCATGAGGCTGATTCTGTTCTGGGGTGGCTGATTCTGTTCTGGGGTGGAACTGGATTCTCTGGTGGTTGTGTCTGAGAGGAGGATGCTGCAGAAACTAGAGAGCATTATGGGCAATCTGGACAAATAGAGGAGAACCTTTAGTAACAGACTGATTCCACTGAGGTGCACCTCTGAACCCCACAGGAGATCCTTTGTCCCTGTGGCTATAAGACTACAACTCCTTCTCCTTAAGTATATGGTTTCATTGCACATCTGTATTTTGCACTATTACTTTTTAATACGCATTTTGTATTTTTTGTACTTCAATGCTTACGTTTTGTATTTTATAGTATATATTTATGATTGAGTAACGTTGCAACAATAATTTCCTTCGGGATAAACAAAGTATTATCTTACTGAATCAGTATAGGTGGAACGCAGAAACAAGAAGGGGGCAATCACTCTATTAGGAGTATTCTATAGACCCCAATTAGCAACAGAGACACTGAGGATCAGATTGGGAGGCAGATCTTGAAGGCGTGCAAAAATAATAAGGTGGTTGTCATAGCTGTTTCCAAATTCCTTGGTGCAAAAGGTTTAGGTATGCCAAAATTTGGTCTGTTCAGGAAGGATTCCTGACATAATATGTGGACAGGGAGACTAGATGAGAGGCCATACTGCATCTAGCACCAGGTAATGAATCTGGTCAGGTGTAGGTGGCTCAATGGGCGAGCATTTCAGAAACAGCAACCAAAACACCCTGATATTTATCATAACATTGGACAGGGATAGGTGCAGAAGGTATTGGAAAGAAATTAATTGGGGTTGTTAATTAAATAGTTTATTTGTTAGCTATTAGGCAGGAACTTGGGAATGTAATGTGATCACTAAAATGTATGACAGAAATGTGGAGGTTGTTTAAGGAGCACTTGTGTGAGATTCTGGATAGGGTTGTTCCATTGAGGCAGAGAAAGGATTGCGGGACAAAGAAACCATAGTTGAGAAGAGAAGTGGAACATTTAATCAATTGAAAGTTCAAGTTCAAAGTTCAAAGTAAATTTATTAGCTAAGTACGTATATATCACCTACTCCTGAGATTCCTTTTCTTGCAGGCATTCATAGTAGAGCAAAGAAATACAGTAGAACCAATGAAAAACTACACACAGCGACTGACAAGCAACCAATGTGCAAAAGAAGACAAATTGTGCAAATACAAAAAAAAGTGAACAAATTATACTGAAAACAGTTGTAGAATCCTTGAAAGTGAGCCAATAGTTTGTGTTTAGTGATCAGTTCAGTGTTAAGGTGAGTGAAGCTATCCATGCTGATTCAGGAGCCTGATGGTTAGAGGGTAGTAAATGTTCCTGAATCTGGTGATGTGGGACCTAAGGGTCCTGTACCTTCTTCCTGATTGCAGCAGCAGGAAGGGAGAATGGCCTGGATGGTAGGGGTCCTTAATGGGTGCTGCTTTGTTGTGGCAATGCTTCTTGTAGTTGTGCTCACTGGTGGGGAGGGCTTTTCCTATTATTGACTAGGCTGTATTCACCTCTTTTGAAGGTTTCCCATTCTTGGGCATTGGTGTTTCCATACCAGACTGTGATGCAGCCAGTCTTTGACAACAGCTATAGAAGTATGTCAAAGTTTTAGATGATATGTTATATCAGACTGAGGCATTGGCCTATTCCAGATGCTCAGGGGATTCAGGTCTATGGAGTCAATTTGGTTTGGAATGCTGTTGCATGCTTCTATTGCTTGTATGATTTTTGTTTTTTCTCTTTCTCTGCACATTGGGTGTTGGTCTTTTGTTTTTTTCAAATTAGGTTCTTTGGGGTCTGCTGTCACAGTAAGCAGACAATTGTCAAGGTTGTATAATTTACACATATTTTGCTAATAAATGTACTTTGAACTATCTGCGCAAATGTCTGAGAAAGTAGTAAATGTCTGTGCCTTCTTTAAAATAGTACTTACTTGCTGATCCCAGGAAAGATACTATGACATGATAACACCAATCATACTTAAGGTTTAGGAAGCAAGGATCAGACATTGCTCTTGAGATTTATAAGGTAGCCAGGAAGGAGCTTACATAGGGAATTATGGGAGCTAGAAGGGGACATGAGAAAGATATTGGTTAGGAGGATTAAGGAAAACCCCAAGGTGTTCTACACGTACATGAAGAACAAGAAGATAACTCGAGCAAGGGTAGGACTAATCAGGGATAAAAGAGGAAGCGTGCATGAAGTTGGAGGAGGTAAGGGAGGTCCTTAATGAATACTTTGCTTCACTGTTCACCATTGAGAGGGACCTTGACACATTAAAGGTCAACATAGAATAGGCTAAAATGTTGGAACACATTGATGTTAAGAAAGAGGTTGACGGCTTAGACCCCAGGTTACTCCAGGAAGTGAGGGGAGAGATTGTTTCACCTTTGGCAATGATCTTTGCACCCTTACTGGCTACAGGAGTAGTATCTAGAAGATCAGAGGGTGTCAAATGTTATCCCTTTGTTTAAGAAAGGTAATGAGGATGGTCTTGGGAATTAGACCAATGAGTGTTATGTTCTTGGTGGGAAAAGTATTGGAGAGGATTCCTAGAGACAGGATGTACATGTATTTGGAGAAGCAATGTCTGATTAGAATAATCAGCATGGCTTTGCGAGGGGTAACTTGTGCCTCACAAGCCTGACTGAATTCTTTGAGAAACTGACAAAAACAATTTGATGGAGGTAGAGTCATGGATGTGGTGTCTATGTATTTTAATAAGTCGTTCGATAAGGTTCCCCATGGTAGGCTCATTCAGAAAGTCACGGGGCATGTCCGTTCATCAAATCTTGGCTGCATGAATTCAGAATTATCTTTCACATAGAAAACAGAGATTGGTAGTAGATTGGCTGTATTCTGCCTGGTTTGTGACTGGTGATATTCTGCAGGGATCTGTTCTGGGATCCCTGCTCTTTGAGATTTTTATAAATGCCTTAGGTAAGAAAGTGAAGGGTGGTTTAGTAAGTTTGCAGTTGACTCTAGGTTGGTAGTTTTGTGAATGGTGTACAAGGTTGCTGTAGGTTACAGCAGAACATTGATAGGATGCAGAATTGGGTTGAGAAATGGCAGATGGTGTTCAATTTGGAAAACTGTGATGTGATTCACTTTGGAAGATCAAACTTAAAGGCAGAGTATAAGGTTAATGGCTGGATCCTTGGCAATGTAGAGGAACAGAAAGATTCACGTCCACAGATTCCTCAGAGTTACTGTGCAAGTTGATAGGGTGGATAAGAAGCTGTTTGGTGTTGTTTTCATTAGTCGGGAGTTTAAGAGCTGTGAGTAATGTTGCAGCTTTATTAAACTCTGGTTAGACCAAACTTGGAATATTGTGTTAACTTCTGGTCATCTCATTATAGGAAGGATAGAGGCTTAAGAGAGTGTGCAGAGGAGATTTACCATCGAATGCTGCCTGAATTAGAGATCTTGTCTTCTGTGTAATGGTTGAGCAAGTTAGAGAGGAGGATAATTGGTGATTTTATAGAGAAATATAAGGTGATAAAAGATACAGGTAGACAGGACAGTCAGCGCTTTTTTTCAGGGCAGCGATGGCTAATATGAGATGGCATAATTTAAAGGTGATTTTGGGAAAGTATCGGATAATTCCGTGGGTAAGCTTTTTTTTAAACACAAGGTGGTAGGTGCATGGATGCACCGTCATGGCTGGCTGGTAGTAGGGTCACATTGGAGAGATTCTTAGATTGTCATATGGATGAAAGAAAAATGGAGGGCTATGTAGTTTGGAATTAGCCGGCCGGTGGTGTAGTGGTATCTGCACCGGACTTTTAAGTTGAGTGGTCCCGGGTTCAGATTTGGCCGGCTGCTTGCATGCTTTCCATCTGTGTTGGGTTGAGTGTCGAGCTAGCATCTTGGCCTCATAAAAAAACAACAAAAATGCTAAACAATGGCAAAGTCGCCACCTGATGTGCCAAAAGGCGTGGAGAGGAACAACAAATAAAACAAAATGTGAGCGGGAACGGTTAAATTGAACTTGAAGTAGGTTAAAAGTTCAGCACAACATAGTGGGCCGAAAGGCCTGTATTGCGCTGTACTATGTTGCATGATCAACAAAGTTTTATGTTGTATGATCATATTTTTCTCTTTTGCACTCAAGAAACAATTTTTAAAAAAATTCTGTGTATCCTGGGGCAAGTGTGCTGCCATCTCTGTGAGAGCTAAAGGAACAGTATTCCATGCTGGTTTGGTCTTGTGGGGTATTCATAATCTATACATTTGCTGGACTCATTTTTAACAGTTTACTCAATTAACCTATTCCACAGGCGAATGGGAGATTACTCAGTATAACTTTTTCCAGAGATGTAAGCACTACTTGCATTTTCTCAAATTATTTACTTCATGTAAGATGTTTCCATTCACCAAAAGGCCCCTGTATTCATATATATTCATTAAATGTAAATTTACTTTATTCTCAACAAGCTTTTTTAAAAAAAGCATGGCAAAGGCAAAATGCTGGAAATCTGAAAAAAAACATGAAAAGTTATTGGAAATATTCAGTGGGTCAGACAGTATCCGTGAACAGAAGGAGTTCCCTTTCATTGGAGCTGAGAAAACTGCAGTCGGAACAAGAAGGATGATGTGATGTGAAGACCAGAAGAGTTTGAATGATTTAGCTGGGCAGTGAATAATGCTAGATATGTCTGGAGATGGTGTACATTGGTGAATAATAGAAGAGACGAATGAAATCTCAATTTGTCAGAAGAAGAAGGAGGAAAAGTTAATGTTAGTAATGTGAAATGCAGGATTAAAATGGCTGATCATCTGATTATCGAATCTGATGTTGAACCTTGTAGATTATAATATGCCTTGTGGGAAATCGTGTTGTTGTTTGAGAATCTTCTTTTGAACTTTATTGCAATAGTGTAGGAGGTCAGACATAGAGTGGTTAAAGCTGCAGTGGTACAAAGAATTGAGGTGATAGAGAACTGGAACTTTGAGGTTATCATTGTTGGCAGAACATGAAACCCTACATGCTGGTCATCTGATCTAATGTTAGGTTTTTCCAATGTAGAGAACACCACGTGTAGAGCACCAGATGCAATATACTAAATTGGGAGGAGTAGAAATAAATCACCATTCCAAAGTTCCAAAATAATCAGCCATTCCAGTTTTGTATCTCTCATCTTCAGTCCCTTTATCATACCTCCTCCAGATATACAAGTGTGATAATGAATACTTATATCGCTTATCCCCCCATTCAGCTGCCATCATTCCATTTACCATACAGTCTCTCCCGTTGTATCTTTTTGTTCCCAGTGCACCACCTCTACATTCTCTGTAATATAAAACTTAGTTCTTCCCAGTTCTAAAAAGGTAATTCGGATAAGGCATTAATTCTGATTCTCTCCACAGTTGTTGCCTGATCTCTCAATTGTTTTCATTATTTTCTGTCGTTACGTTAAAAAGGTGATTATTTTCAATGACATTCCTAATAGGAAAGGATGACTGCTTCTGTTTCTTGTTCTATTTCTTATGAAAAGTATTTGACAATTTGATGACTGGAAATCTTACCTCTGGTGGTTTAATATACTTATTCCATGATTGTATAATTCTGATGGAAATTTAATGCTATAAGACTTGAATGCCTATTTGGAAATTTGCTCAAAGGGATGTCAAAATTGAAGATGTTGCTGACCTTGGTACAAACTGTGATAAAGCTATTGTTTATTGCTTCATATGGAGAAACAAGAAATTATATTGCGCAGAATCCTGTTGATAACATAGTTTATTTTAGTATGCTATCTGTACAATCATATTTATAATATTTGACCTGGCCTGCTCCCTTTGCATTTTTCCAGCGGCACAATAGTGTATGCAGTTCCATGGGACCGCAGCTGATTCATTTCCCTTTTAATCCCATTCTCCTGCCTTCTCTCCATAATCTTTCACGTCCTGACAAGTTAAGAACCCATCAACCTCCATATTAAACACACCCAATAATCTGGCCTCCACAGCTGCTTGTGCAATGAATTCCACAGATTCCCCACCCTCTGGCTGAAGAAATTCCTCATTTCCATTCTAAATGGACATCCCTCTATTCTGAGGCTGTGCCCTATGGTCCTAGACTCCTCCACTATAGGAAACATCTTCTCCACATCTACTGTATCTAGGCCTTCCAACATTTGATAGATTTCAATGAAATCCACCCCCCGCATTTGTCTAAATTCCAGCGAGTACAGGCCCACAAGCACTCTTAATACAATAAGCCTTTAATTTCTGGAATCATTTTTGTGCACCTCCTCTGAACCTTCTCCAATGTCAGCACATCCTTTCGTAAATAAGGGGCCAAAAACTTCTCACAATACTCCAAGTGAGGCTTTATAAAGCCTCAGAATTACACCCTTGCTTTTATATTCCAGTCCACTCGAAATTAATTCTAACATTGCATTTGCATTCCTCACCATCTACTCAACCTGAAAGTTCATCTTTGGCGAATCCTTCACAAGGACTCCCAGATCCCTTTGCACATCATATTTTTGAATTTTCTCTCTGTTTAGGAAATAGTCTAATTTTTTATTCCTCCTTCCAAAACTGCATGACCATTCCTGACATGGTATTCAATCTGTAACTTCTTTACCCATTCTCTTAATCTTTCTCTGCTTCATCAACGTTTCTGCCCCTCACCTATCTTTGAATCATCAGCAGACTTGGCCACAAAGCCGTCATTTCCGTCATCCATATTCTTTGCCTCCTGCTAATCTTCTAATCCTCTATTGTCAAAGGTCTTCTGAAAATCCAAGTATACAACATTCACTGATTCTCCTTTGTCTATCCTGCTTCTTATTTCTTCAAAGAATTCTAACAGATTTCTCAGGCAAGATTTTCCCTTCAAGAAACCATGCTGATTTTGGCCTATTTTATCATGTGCTTCCAAGTACCCCAAAACCTCAAGCTTAACAATTGACTCCAACATCTTCTCAACCACTGATGTTAGTCTAAGTGACCTATAATTTTCTTTCTTCTGCTTCCTTTTCTTCTTAAAGAGTGGAGTGACATATACAATTTTCCAGTCCTCTGGAACCATGCCAGAATATATTTATTCATAAAAGATCATTACTAATGCCTCCACAATCTTTTCAGCTACCTCTTCCAGAATTCTTGGCTGTAGTCAATTTAGTACTGGTAACTTACCTATTTTCAGACCTTTCAGCTTCCTGAGCACCTTCTCTCTTGTAATAGCAGCTGCACTGACCTCTGCTCCCTGGCACTCTCGAACTTCCTGCATACTGCCAGGGTATTCCACAGTGAAGACAGATGCAAACTATTTATTTACTACTATTTACTATTATTCAAACTAATTACTACCTCTCCAGCATAATTTTCCAGCAGTCTGCCTATTTTGCCTCTCTTTCACTCTTTGTACAGTACTGTGCAAAAGTCTTCGTCATGTATAGCTAAGGTGCTTAAGACTTTTGCATAGTACTGTAGTAATTTTTTGCATTGTACTATACGGCTGTTCCAAAAATAAAACAAATTTCATTACATATGTGAGTAATGATTCTGATACGGGTCTCTCTCAGGAGAGAGAATTTGCAGAATGTCTAAGGGATAGCTTTTTAGAACAGCTTGTTGCTGAGCCCATGAGGAGATTGGCTGTGCTGGATTGGGTGTTGGAGGTGATAAGAGAGCTTAACGTTAAGGAACCCTTAGGGAACAGTGATCACGATATGATTGTGTTCACTTAGAAATTTGAGGAGAAACTAAATTCTGATATGTCAGTATTTCAGTGGAATAAAGGAAATTGCAATGGCATGAGAGGGGAACTGGCCAAAGTTGACTGGAAAGGGACACTATCAGGAAGGACAACAGAGCAGCAATGGCAGGAGTTTCTACAAAAAATGAGGGAAGTGCAAGACAGATATATTCAAAATAAGAAATTTTTGAATGGAAGAAGGACACTACCGTAGCTAACAAGTGAAGTCGGAGCCAAATTAAAAGCAAAAGGGAGGGCATACAAGGAAGCCAAAGTTAGTGGGAAGATAGAGGGTTGGGAAACTTTTTTAAAACTTGCAGAAAGAAATGGAGAAGGTTATTAGGAAGGAAAAGATGAATTATGAAAGAAAGCTAGTGACTAATATCAAATAAAATACTTGAAGTTTTTTAAGCATATAAGTTTTTTAAGGTAAAAGAGTCGAGGGTAGATATAGGACCAATAGAAAATGACACTGGAGATATTGTAATGACGGACGTGGAGATGGCAGAGGAACTGAAGGCGTATTTAACATCAGTCTTCACGGTGGAAGACATCTGCAGTATACCGGATGTTCAAGAGTATCAGGGAAATGAAAATTAAGACTGAGAAGGTGCTCAGGAAGCTTAATGGTCTGAGGGTGGATAAACCTCCTGGACCTCATGGAATGTACCCTTGGGTTCTGAAGGAAGTAGCTGGAGAGACTGCGGAGGCATTAAAAATGATATTTCAAGATTTGATAGATTCTGGCATTATACCAGGCGACTGGAAAATTGCAAATGTTACTCCACTATTTAAGAAAGGTGGGAGGCAGCAGAAAGGAAACTATAGACGTGTTAGCCTGCATCAGTGGTTCGGAAGTTGTTGGAATCGATTGTCAGGGATGAGATTACGGAGTACCTGGAGGCACATGACAAGATAGGCCTGTGGTTTGATGTTTATTTTTAGAAGTTTTTTGTATGACGCATGGCTCTGGGGTTGCACACCTAATGGGTTCCCCCCCCCCCACTCTTTCTGCTTAGTAGGGTTTTTTTATTATCACAAAATCTTTCAATCTTTAAGATAATGTTTTTTTTTCCTTGAGACATTGTAAGTGTTGTTACTTCGATGTACTCGTGTTATTTTTTTAATGTATTAATAAAAAGATTTGAAAAGAAAGCAAGATAGACCAAAGCCAGCATGGTTTCCAGAAAGGAAAATCCTGCCGACAAACCTACTGTAATTTTTTGAGGAAACAACAAGTAGGGTAGACAAAGGAGGTGTAATAGATGTGGTGTACTTGGATTTTCAGAAGGCCATACGTGAGGCTGCTTTGCAAGATAAGAGCCCATGGAATTACAGGGAAGTTACTAGCATGGGTGGAGCATAGGCTGATCAGCAGAAAACAGTGGGAATAAAGGGATCCTATTCTAGCTGGCTGCTGATTACCAATGGAGTTCCACGGGGTGTTTTGACCGCTGCTTTTTACGATGTATGTCAATGATTTGGACTACGGTATTAATGAATTTGTGGCTAAATTTGCCGATGATACAAAGATAGGTGGAGGAGCGGGTAGTGTTGAGGAAATGGGGAGCCTGCAGAGAGACTTAGGTAGTTTAGGGCAGTGGTCCCCAACCCCCGGGCCGCGGACCGGTACCGGGCCGCAAAGCCAGTGCTACTGGGCCGTGAGGAAACGATATGAGTCAGCTTCACCTTTCCTCATTCCCTGTCACGCACTGTTGAACTTGAACATAGGGTTGCCAACTGTCCCATATTTGCTGGGACATCCCATATATTGGGCTAAATTAGTTTGTCCCATACAGGACTGCCCTTGTCCCGTATTTCCCCCGCTAAGGTAGAGCGTGCCTACGAAACCTTTCGTGCCGAAATGGCGTAAAGCGAAGAAGCAATTACCATTAATGTATATGGGAAAAATTTTTGAGCGTTCCCAGACCCAAAAAATAACCTACCAAATCATACCAAATAACACATAACACCTAAAATAACTCTAACATATAGTAGAAGCAGGAATGATATGATAAGTACACAGCCTATATAAAGTAGAAATAATGTATGTACAGTGTAGTGGGGAAGATTAAGCCAAAACTGATATGTGGAAAAAAATCGGCATGTATGCACATGCGCATGTCACATATGCGCATGTCACGCATGTGCACACAGGTGCCCGCGCAAGGCTTCATGGTCATGGTAGTCTTTCTCAGGGTAAACACAAGTGTCCCGTCAACACATACAAAAAACTGCTGGTGAACGCAGCAGGCCAGGCAGCATCTATAGGAAGAGGTATAGTTGACGTTTCAGGCTGGGACCGTTCGTCAGGATTTGACTGCTACTTTTGTTCCTTATTTGGGAGTGAAGAAGTTGGCAGCCCTAACTGTAAAAGACATGTTGAGGTGAATTTAACCCTACTTGAACCCCCCCCCCCCCGGGTCGGCCGGTCCGCATTGCAAGAAAGGTTGGGGACCCCTGGTTTAGGGGAATGGGCAAAGAAGTGGCAAATGAAATACAATGTTGGAAAGTGTGTGGTCTTGCACTTTGGTGGAAGAAATAAATGGGCAGAGTATTACTTAGATGGGGAGAGAATTCAAAATGCAGAGATGCAAAGGGACTTGGGAGACCTTGTGCAGGATACCCTACAGGTTAACCTCCAGGTTGAGTTGGTGATGAAGAAGGCAAATGCAATGTTGGCATTCATTTCTAGAGGTGTAGAATAGAAGAGCAGGGATGTGATGTTGATGCTGTGTAAGACACTCGTGAGATCACTCTTGGAGTATTGTGTGCAGTTTTGGGCACCTTATTTTAGAAAGGATATACTGACATTGGAGAGGCTTCAGAGAAGATTCACAAGAATGATTCCCGGAATGAAAGTGTTACCGTATGAGGAACGTCTGGCAGCTCTTGGGCTGTGTTCCCTGGAGTTCATGAGAATGAGGGGGGATTTCGTTGAAACATTCCAAATGTTAAACGCCTGAACAGATTAGATAATGGCAAAGTTATTTCCCATGGTAGGGCAGAGGGCACGACCTTAGGATTGAAGGACATCCATTTAGAACAGAAATGCGGAGAAATGACCTTAATCAGAGTTTGGTAATCTGAAATTTGTTGTCATGAGTGGCTGTGGAGGCCAAGTCATTGGTTGTACTGACGGCAGAGATAGATAGTTTCTTGATTAACCAGGGGATCAAAGGGTATGGGGAGGAGGCAGGGAAGTGGGGATGACTGGAAGAATTGGATCAGCCCATGATTGAATAGTGGAGCAGACTCAATGGGCTGAATGGCCTACTTCTGCCTCTATATCTTATGATCTTATGGTCTTATGTGTAATGTGGACTGTGAGCGGGAAAGGGAAAGGCAGAGGGGAATTATGGTTGGAAAAACATAGAAGAATACTGCATAGGATCCTTTCATGTCCCTTTTGCCAATCACCTGTCCAGCTCTTGGCTCCATCCTGCCCCCTCCTGTCTTCTCCTGTCATTTTGGATCTCCCCCTCCCCCTCCCACTTTCAAATCTCTTACTAGCTCTTCCTTCAGTTAGTCCTGACGAAGGGTCTCAGCCTGAAACGTCGACTGTACCTCTTCCTAGAGATGCTGCCTGGCCTGCTGCGTTCACCAGCAATTTTGATATGTGTTGCCTGCATAGGAATAGGCCGTTTGGCTCACAATGTTGTGCTGAACCAGCTAAAAAGCAAATCTCCTGGCTTATTCAATAACCTGGGGTAAATCACATCAGGCCCTGGGGACTTGTCCACCTTAATACCCATTAGGAGGTCCAACACTTCCTCCTCCTTGACCTCTAACCACCCTAATGTATTTATACACTCAGCATTGATCTCCTGGTCCTCTATAGCCTTTTCATTGGTAAATATTGAAGCAAAGTACTCGTTTAGTACCTCACTCTCATTCTCGGCATGCAGGCAAATATTCCCCTCTGTATCCTTGAGTGATCCCACCCTCTTCCTAGTTATCCTTTTACTGTTGTTGGATGTATAGGTAAAATGAGAAGGGAGAGGGGAGAGAGTGGGAAACACCAGAAGGACATTCTGTAATGACCAATAAACAAATTGTTTGGAAACAAATGATTTTGCCTGGTGTGTCAGTGCTGTGTTGCTGTGTGTCTACACTAGCACTACCTCCCCCCACCTCTGGCACTCTTCCTCTGCCACCTGTTGCACACACCCTTCCCATGGTACTCCACTGTTGCCATTCCCAACATTCTTTGCTCCCACCAGATTTACAAACTTGCTCTCTGCTCCACGTTTGAAAGTAGAGTACTGTGCAAAAGCCTTAGGCATCCTAGCTATAAATTTGGAATCCTCTTTGATGTTATTGCTAGCTTACACTCCTATTTCATCTTTTTCCTCCTTATAGCTTTTTTAGTTGCCTTTTGTTGGTTTTTAAAAGTTTTCCAATCCTCTAACTTCCCCTTAATATTTGTTCTATTATATGCCTCTGCTTTTTCTTTTATGTTGGCTTTGACTTCCTTTGTCAGTCACGATGGTGTCATTCTGCCCTTACAATACTTCTTTGGGATGTATCCATCCTGTTCGCAAAAACTCCAGCCATTGTTGCTCTACCATCACCGCTGCTAGTCTCCCCTTCCAATCAACTTTAGCCAGCTCCTGTTTAATAGCTCTGTAATTCACCTGACTCCACTGTAATACTGATATGTTTGACTTTATCTTCTCCATCTCAAATTACATAGTGAATTCTATCATATGGTCACTGCTTGCTAAAGTTCCTTTACCTTAAGCTCACTAATCAATTCTGGTTCATTACACAACACCCAATCCAGAATAGCTGATGCGCTGGTGGGCTCAACCACAAGCTGCTCTAAAGAGCCATCTTGTAGGCATTCTACAAATCCTCTTTCTTGGAATCTAAAATCTGAATCAGGTTTAATATCACCAGCATATGTCGTGAAATTTGTTAACTTAGCAGCAGCAGTACAATGCAGTACATGATAATATAGATTAAAAAATAACTGAATCAATTACAGTAAGTATATATATATATATTAAATAGTTACATTAAAATAGAGCAAAACAGAAATAGTATAAAACAAAAATAATAGAAATGACTCTTAAAACATTGCCCTTTTGACATGCATTTTCCATCTCACATTGTAATTTGTATCCTACACCCTGTTTGGAAGCCTGTATATAATTTCCATCAGGGTCTTTTTACCCTTGCAGTTCTTTAACTCAACCCTCAAGGTTTCTACATCTTCCGAACCTATGTCACCTTTTTCTAAAAATGTTTTACTAACAGAGCCATGCCATCCCCTCTGACTAACTGCCTGTCCTTTTGAAAAATGTGTATCCTTGGATGTTAAGCTCCCAACTATAATCATCTTTCAGCCATGACTCATTCATGCCCAACATTATACCTGCCAATGTCCAACTCTGCTACAAGATCATCTACTTTATTCCGTATACTGTGTGTATTCAAATATAACACCTTCATTCCTCTACTCGTAACCCTTTTCAATTTTTGTCTCTCCATTATCCATCCCACTGTCTGCAATTTTTCTCTATCATCTGCCTGTCCTTCCTCACAGTCTCACTACACACTACCTCTGCTTGCATACCAATTGCCCCATCCTCAGCCCTATTCCTCAGTTTCCCTTTCTCCTGCCAAATTAGTTTAAACAATTCTAGCAAACTTACCTACAAGGATAATGGTCCCCCTCGGGTTCAGGTGTAGCTCATCCCTTTTGTACAGGTTGTACTTTCCTGTTCCCCTGCATCAGTTCCTTTGAAATCAAAGGACAGGGAGAAACCGAAAGGATGTGACACCTGAGCAGATTTACAAGTGCATCATTTGCTTGCCATATCATTGCCGAAACAGAAGGTATCACATTGAAATGTTCAATAAAAACTTTCAATAATAATGTTTAAATTTTATACAATCTGACTGCTAAAATAACTTGGATAATAATTGTGATTGTACTTTAAAAAAAGTTAAACAACTTCTTGGTCAAGATTGTATCCATTTGTAATATAGAAACTTTAAATATCATCCTTTGCTAATTGTTCCAACATGTACAGTAATTTATTTATATTTTCTGTCTTTATGCAATTCAGCTTTAGAAAGAAAATCCAAAGTATATTCATAAGGATCCATTGATATGTTTTAAGAATGTTATTATAATTACATGTAGAGCTTTGAAGGTAACCAAAAATGTTATTTTGTTTCAAGATGGTCCTCGTCCATCGCAGAAAGAAATTATTTCATTACGAGCTTTTATGCTGCTATTTTTGAAGCAATTAATTTTGAAGGTAAGAATTGAAATACTAAAATTGTTCCCCATTTTAGTAAATTTTGGTAGATTACAGAAACAAGAACATGTTACTTTCTTGAAACAAAATTCATTGGAAATTTTGTACGGTTGTGTTCTAAGACATTTTTAGTTAAACTACCTGAAGTATATTTGTTATAATAAATCCTGCATTCATACACTTGGTCTTCCATGACAACCTTAATGTAATGATTTATATAAGTAACTTGAAATTCTTGAAATATAAATTAACTGTTAACTTTTCTTTTGAACAGGATCGTGGTGTGAAGGAAGATGAACTTCAGAGTATTCTTAACTACCTTTTGACTATGCATGAGGTAAATGTTAAACAAACCAAAAGCAACTCTTCAGATAAAATCGCATTAAATTACAAAATTTGTGGTGTATTCCATTGAAAATCTGTTTTATACCTTTTTTTTAAGAGTCCTTTAATTTTCCACCTCAGCTAGCATCATAAGTATTTTACTTATATAAAACTAGCTCATTGGAAGAGAATCATTTCAAAAGTTGAATAGCATAGTAGGATATCATTTTGAGGAAGGAATCAGAAGAAAATACCTTTCATAATAAAACAGCCAAAGCTGTTGAATAGGCTCCTGGATGAGAGGTTATCATTTAAAATTAGTACTTGAAATTCATCCGTATATGAAGCAAAAGCTACTGTAAGGAAAGGAGGAATTAAGAACGCATGGTAACACCTGCATAACTTCATTCAGTATGTAAATTGGTTGCAGTTTATCCCAATGAATTTAATTGACCATAGAATCAGTGGTAGATTTTGATTACTTGCCCAGTTTAAATTTTCAGGCCCAGTTTCACTCAATATAAAATATTGGGTAATGTTATTTAATGTGAATTCATCCATAATCATACCATAACAAACTGTGATATTTTAATGTATAATGAGGATGCAAGAGAAGTTCTAAAAAGATACATATATAGAGTTCCACAATTAAGGGCAGCACTGAAGAAGCAACATAATTTAGTATTGCATATTTAGTAATTCAAATTGTACTAATATCGAACTGATGAGTATGGTATTAAATATTAAAGTATATTAGAACTGGTTTATGGCTGTGCTGTACATTTTAGCAACACATTATTAGCTACTACCTTTTTATGGTCAGATAGGGTTTTAATATACTCTAATCTCTGAAAACTGAAGAGCTTTATTTTGTCTGATTTTCTGACTGGATATCTATACCATGAAACAGGATGAAAATATTCATGATGTTCTGCAACTACTAGTTGCATTGATGTCAGAGCACCCTGCATCCATGATCCCTGCTTTTGATCAGCGAAATGGAATACGGTGAGTCACAAATGAAAGCAATAGGTAATTCAGAAGAAATATGGAAGATGTTGTAGGGAATTGGTAAGGCAACTAAAATAGACCAGCTTAAGGGAAGGGAGAAAGGAATGGAAGATGTATTGTTAAAGCTATGTAAGAACAGAAGAAATGCAAACAGAAATAGGACATTTAGTCCCTCAAACTTGTCCCACTGTTCAGAAAGATCATGGCCAATCAGTTCTTTGCACCAGTCCCACTTGTTTGTTTGCCAGCCCTCAACATCAATAGTCCGCAATCTGTTTCTCTTAACTTTGAATCTGTTCTCTTGGTTTAAATAATTCAAAGGATTCATGACTTCCATCGCATGAGTTTCATCCTTGTCTTCGTCCTAAATGGGCAAACCCTTGTTCTGAAACTATCCTTTGGGTCTCAATCTTCCTTCAGAGAAATATTTCAGCATTGACTCTGTCAATCCTATTTTGAATCTTGTCTTCCAGTGTGAGCTCTATTCTCGTAAACTCTAGCTTAGAATATAAATCCAAGCTGCTCAGTTTTGCCTTACCACACTATTCATTCAGCCTGGGAGTTAACCTAGGTAGGTTCCTCAGAGATGATTCCAGTGCAAGTATTCTACTCCTTAAATCAGGAGTCCAAACCTGTGTGCAGTATTCCAGGTGTAGTTTCACCATGCTGTGCAAAGATGTCACATAGAATAATATAGCACAATACAGCCCTTTAGCCACAATGTTGTGTGAGCCTTTTATCCTACTCAAAGATCAATTTAACTCTTCTCTCCCACATAGCCCTCCATTTTCCTTTCAACTGTTTGCCTATCTAAGCTGTATTACATGTCACTAATGTATGTACCTCTACCATTACACCTGACAGCACGTTCCACAGACCTACCGTTCTGTATATTAAAAAAAACTCACCTTTGACATGCCCCCATACTTCCCTCCAATTACCTTAAAATTTATGCTCTTCTGCATTAGCCATTCCTGCCCTGGAAAAAGTTTCTCACTTTCCACTCAATCTATGCTTCTTATCAGTTTGTACACCTCTATCAATTTACCTCTCATCCTCGTCCTTTCCAAAGAGAAAAGCTCTAGCTCCCTAAACCGCTCCTGTGCTCTTAATCCAGGTAGCATTCTGGTAAATCTCCTCTGCATCCTCTCTAAAGCTTCCACATCCTTCCTATAATGAAGTGACCAGAACTTAATATAACACTCCAACTATGTTCTATTCAGGGTTTTATGGAGCTGCAACCTTATCTCGTGACTGTAGAACTCAATTTCTCTAACTAATGAAGGCCATCATATCATAATCCTCTTAACCACCCTATCAACTTGCTCGGAGCTTTGAGGGATCTATGGATGTAAATCCCAAGATTACTGCTAGGAATTTTGCCACCAGCCCTGGATTCTGCCTTCATGTTTGCCCTTCCAAAATGTGTCACTTCACACTTTCTAGATTGAACTCCATCTGCTTCTCCTCAGCCCATTTCTGCATCCTATCAATGTCCTGTTGTAACCTACGGCAACCTTTTCTACACTATCTACAGCACCACCAACCTTCATAACGTTGTCACTAACCACTTTTCTACTTACTCATCCAAATCATATATAAAGATCAGAAAGATCAGAGGCCCCAGAACAGATCCTTGTGGAGCAACACTGGTTACTGATCTCAAGGCAGAATGCACTCCATTTACTACCATTCTCTGTTCTCTGTGGTGAAGCCAACTTTGAATCCATGCAGCCAAGTTTCCCTGGATCCCATGCCTCCTGACTTTCTGAATGAGTCTACCGTGAGGAACCTTATCAAACATCTTACTAAAATCTATATATAGCACATCCTTCATCAATTTGTTTTGTCTGGTCTTCAAAGAATGTAGTCAGGTTCATGAGGCATAACCTGCCCCTTACAAAGCCATGCTGACTATCACTAATCAGACTATGATTCTCAAATGCTTGTAAATCCTGTCTGTAAGAATCCTCTCTAATTCTTTGCCCACTACTGATGTAAGATTCACTGATCTATAATTTCCAGGGCTATTCCTGTTACCTTTCTTGATTAAAGAAATAACCATTTTGACACCCTCCTATCTACTGGTGCTACTCCTGTGGCCAATTAGGATGCGACGATCATAAGCAAAGGTGCAGTAATGTCTTCCTTCATTTGTAGGAGTAACCTGAAGTATATCCCATCCAGCCCCAGGAACTTGCCATCCAAATGTTTTTCAGAATTTCCAGCTTATCCTCTTTCTTTACATTGACATGTTCCAGGATGTCATTCTGTTTCACTTCGTCCTCACATTCAACTAGGTCCCTCTCACTGGTGAATACTGAAGCGAAGTATTCATTATCGACTTCCTCTATCTCCTCTAATTCCAAGCACAAGTTTCTTCTTTTATCCTTTTTTTTGTAATATAATTTTTATTGAGTTTTCAAAAAGAATACATGAAAAGATAAAAACTACCCTCCCCCCTCCCCTTAACCCTGCCCCCCCCCATATATAGTCCTACCTAAAAAGGAAGAAAAGAGAAAAAAAAAAGAAAGAAAGAAAGAAAAGAACCGCCTGGGTATTGGAAGGTTTCCACATGCTCCATGGGATTCAAAATAAATTTGGTATAATTATTCGTTACTTTCCCCCAAGGGACCAAGGTCTTTATCGGAGCACTTAAATATGCCATCCTATCTTTTGTAAATAAGGGCGCCAAATATTCAAAAATGTTACATATTTATCTCTTAAATTATAAGTAGTTTTTTCGAGTGGAATAAAACTAGCCTTTTCATTATTCCAATGATCCATACTTAAATACGAATCAGATTTCCAAGTAACTGCTATAGTCTTCTTAGCTACTGCCAATGCAATTTTTATAAATTCTTTCTGATATTTATTCAATTTAAGTTTCGGTTTTATCTCTTCAATATCACCTAATAGAAATAATACAGGGTTATGTGGAAGTTGAGTTCCAGTAATTTGTTCCAATAAGACTCTTAAATTTATCCAAAAGAGTTGAATTTTAAAACAAGACCAAGTAGAATGTAAAAAAGTACCAATTTTTTGATTACACCAAAAGCATTTATCAGATAGATTTGAATTTAATCTATTTATTTTTTGTGGTGTAATACATAATTGGTGTAAAAAATTATATTGTACTAATCTAAGTCGAACATTTATTGTATTTGTCATACTGTCAAGACAGAGTCTTGACCAATTTGTTTCATCAATATTAATATTCAGATCTGTTTCCCATTTTTGCTTTGACTTATGGGTTCCTTGTTTAATTGTCTGTTTTTGAATCAAATTATACATACAAGAAATAAATTTTTTAATTTTCCCTTTTTGAATTAAAATTTCAATTTCATTAGGTTTTGGCAAAAACATTGTTTGACCCAGCTTACCTTTTAAGTAAGCCCTTAATTGAAAGTAACAAAAGAAAGTATTATTTGATATTTTATATTTATCCTTTAATTGTTCAAATGACATCAATATACCTCATTCAAAACAATCTCCTATAAATTTAATCCCTTTTTGGTACCAATTATATAAAAGTTGATTGTCCATTGTAAAAGGAGTAAGTCTGTTTTGGAACAAAGGTCTCCTTGCTAATAGAGATTTCTGTGTTTCATTATCAACATTTATCTTATTCCATAGATCAATCAAATGTGTTAATATAGGAGATTCTTTCTTTTCCTGTATCCATTTAGATTCCCATTTATATATAAAATCTTCAGGTCTATTTTCTCCTATCTTGTCTAGTTCTATTTTAATCCATGCTGGTTTTCGATCATCGAAGAAAGATGCAATAAATCTAAGTTGATTTGCTTTATAATAGTTTTAAAGTTTGGAAGTTGTAACCCTCCTAACCCAAATTTACATGTCAATTTTTCCAATGATATTCTTGACATTTTACCTTTCCAAAGAAATCTTCTCACACATTTATTTAACTCTTGAAAAAATTTCTGTGGCAATTGTATTGGTAATGTTTGAAACAAATACTGTAATCTAGGAAATATATTCATTTTTACAACATTGACTCTACCTACTAATGTTATTGGTAGTATCATCCATTTGTCAAAATCTTCTCGAATTTTTTTCAATAGTGGTAAATAATTAAATTTATATAAATTCTTTACATCATTATCAAGTCTTATACCTAAATATTTTATACCATTTACTGGCCATCTAAATTGGGTTACTAATCAACATTGACTGTAGTCTCCTTTAGTAAGAGGTAAAATTTCACTTTTATCCCAATTAATTTTGTAACCTGATACCTTCCCATATTCATCCAATCTAGAAGATAATTTATGTAGCGAATGTTGTGGGTTTGTTAAGTAGATCAAAACATCATCAGCAAAAAGATTAATTTTATATTCCTCCTGATTAACTGTAAAACCCATAATATCTGGATCAATTCTGATTAGTTCTGCTAATGGCTCTATCGCCAGTACAAATAAAGCAGGTGATAATGGACAACCTTGTCTAGTTGACCTTTTTAACTGGAATGGTGTTGAAATTTGAGAGTTTGTCACTACTTTAGCTTTAGGGTTAGAATTTAAAGTTTTAATCCAATTTATAAAAGATGTTCCTAATCCATATTTTTCTAATACTTTAAATAGAAAATCCCATTCTAATCTATCAAATGCTTTTTCTGCATCCAAAGCTACTACTATACTCTTCTCGTCCCTTTTTTGTGCCAAATGAATTATACTGATTAGCCGGGTTACATTATCTGCCAATTGTCTATTTTTAATAAATCCTGTTTGATCCATATGTATTAATTTTGGTAAATATTTAGATAATCTATTCGATAAAATTTTTGCTATTATTTTATAATCCGTATTCAATAAAGAAATAGGCCTGTATGATGTTGGTTTCATAGGATCTCTGTCTTTTTTTGGCAATACTATTGCAATCGCTGTTGAAAAAGATTCTGGAAGTTTATGTATTTTTTCTGCTTGCGTATTAGTTCCATAAAAAGAGGAAATAATAAATCTTTAAATTTTTTATAAAATTCAGGTGGAAAACCATCTTCTCCTGGAGATTTATTACTTTGGAGTGATCCTAAAGCTTCTTCAACTTCTTTTAATGTAAAAGGCATATCTAATCCCTTCTGTTCTTCCAAATTCAATTTTGGAAGAGAAACTTGTGATAAAAACCTTTCTATCTCATTAACATCATTTTGGGATTCTGATTGATATAATTCAGAATAGAAACTTTTAAAGGTTTCATTTATTTCAAGAGGTTTATAAGATATTTTATTTGCCCTTGTTCTAATTGCATTTATTGTTTTGGAAGCTTGTTCTGTTTTCAATTGCCAGGCAAGAATTTTATGTGCTCTCTCACCTAACTCATAATACCTTTGTTTAGTTCTTATAATTGCTTTTTCCATTCTATATGTCTGAAGCATATTATATTGTAACTTCTTATTGACAAGTTGTCTTCGTTTTTCTTCTGACATATATCTTTGAGATTATTTTTCTATTTTTGTAATCTCTTTTTCCAATTGATCTAGTTCTGCCATATATTCTTTCTTAATTTTAGACATATAACTTATTATCTGGCCCCTAAGATATGCTTTCATCGCATCCCATAATATAAATTTATCATCCACTGAATGAAAATTTGTATCCAAAAAAAATTGAATCTGCTTTTTCATAAACTCACAAAAATCTTGACGTTTTAATAATGTTGAATTAAATCTCCATCTATAAGCCACTTCTTCCTTATCAGCCATTATTATTGTCATTAATAAAGGGGAATGATCTGATAATATTCTTGCTTTATATTCCATATTTTTCACTCTGTGTTGAATATGCATTGATAATAGAAAAAAATCTATCCTTGAGTAGGTTTTATGTCTATGGGAATAGAACGAATAGTCTCTTTCTTTAGGATTGATTCTTCTCCATATATCAATCAAATTTAAATCCTTCATCAATGACAAAGTTAAATTTACTTCCTTCGATTTTATAACAGCCTTGGTTGATCTATCTGGGTCTAAGCAAAAATTAAAGTCTCCTCCAATTAATATTTTTTCATGTGCATCCGCCAAATTCAGAAAAGCTTCTTGTATGAATTTTGCATCATTTTCGTTTGGTGCATAAATATTCATAAAAGTCCATAGTTCAGAAAAAAGTTGACAATGTATAATCACATATCTCCCCGCAGAATCAGTTACTACATTTTGTATTCTAATTGGTAACGTTTTATTGATCAAAATTGCTACTCCCCTCGCTTTTGAATTAAATGAAGCCGCAACAACACTACCCACCCAATCTCTCTTTAGTTTCTGATGTTCTGTTTCTGATAGGTGCGTTTCCTGTAAAAAAGCTAAATCTATCTTCATTTTTTTAATATGTGTTAAGATTCTTTTTCTTTTCACTGGTCCATTAAGTCCATTAACATTAAAACACAAAAAATTCAATAAATTAGTCATTATTCTTAACAAAGTTACTCCAATCTAAAACATTACTTATCTTCTCAACTCTCATAGTTCCTTGGGGAATCTCTTTAAACTTCACCATGTTGCTATGTGTTTCCCTCCCAACCTTCCAGGTAAAAAGAAAAAAAAAGATAGAAAGAATACAAAAAAAGAAAAAACAAAATACCCCCCCACTAATGTTGTGAATGAAAAGATACACAACACTACCCCCCTCCATTTTACGGGTCGTGGCAAAAGCCACGCTTGCACACATGATTAGCGTAGCAATCGATCAGTGCTTCTTCCAGCTCCCCAGCAACAAAAAAAAAATTATATATATATGGACAAAATTAGTGTTACTATTCCCAACTAATATTCCCCCAATTTTAACCTTTCTTACCCCCCTCGTATAATTAATAATATATTTATACATTCATCCAGCTTCAAAAATCCAACAAGTCCATTCTTTAACCCAATCTTCATCTTCAATCTACCTCGCTCCCCTGGATTTGTTCTTGTATCTGGTGAATATTCAGAGAATCCCGCACAAACTGCTCTGCTTTCTGGTAGTCATCAAAAAATCTTTTTTCTCCACCAGGCAAAAAACCTTTAAGGTTGCAGGATAACGCAGTATAAATTGATAACCATGATCCCATAGGGTTTTTTTCACTGGATTAAATTTCTTCCTTCTCTTCAAAAGTTCATAACTTATATCAGGGTAGAAAAAAACTTTGTTCTCTTTAATCATTCAATTTAATGCCCTTTTCTATCCTTGGCAGCTCGAGCAGCTGCCTGTAGAATCCTTTCCTTGTCTTGAAATCTTAAGAATTTTATTAAAATCGATCGTGGATATTGGTCATCTTTTGGTTTTGGTCTTAGAGCTCTATGTGCCCGCTCAATTTCAATTGGTCGAACCTCCTCTTCCATTTGCAAAACATCCAGGATCCATCTTTGAAAAAATTCTATTGGTTTTTCTCCCTCCGTACCTTCTTTAAGACCAACAATTTTAATATTATTACGTCTACTGAAATTTTCCAACATGTCCACTTTCTCCAAGAGTCGATTTCTTTCCGAGTTCCAGACAAGCAGATCATTTTCTGTTTTTTCCACTCTATCATTCATATGCCCCATTGCTCTTTCCATCTTCTGAAGCTTCTTATCCATTTTGTCCTGTCTTTCCATAACTTTATTATAGCACATCTTCGTATCTCTAAGCTCTTCTCTTACTTTTCTTAGTTCAGCCGTTAATTGCAATATAGCCTCTCTTATGTGTCTATCATCTCCTTTACTTCCAATCGCTTCCAATTCTTCCTCCTCTTCTTCATCTGTGTTCTCTGCAGAATCCAATTCTGACTCTGAGTCATTTTCAATTGCAGTGGCTGTCGGTTCTTGTAGTTTGCGTTGTGTCGATTTGCGCATGCGCTCTTCTTTGCGCATGCACATTTCCGGTATCTTCTTCGGAGAAACCGTTACCACCGCCATTGCTCCCTGTTCTACCGAAGGAGATCCAACCTGAGTCCGAGGCTCCATCGTTGCAGTAGGCCCTTTTTTCTTCCCCTCTCGCGGCTGCTTCGCAACAGCAGACTTCTTTTGTTGCGGTTTAGGAGGCATATCGTAGTCTTACAAAGTTTATAAATAGTTTTCAGAAAATATCTATCAACCTTGTTTTGTTTAAACAGTACTTTACTGATTTGTTGTGGGAGAGCTGGATTTACACGTCTCAATCCCACGTCATCACGTGACGCCCCCCTGCTTCTTTTATCCTTGATCAGTCCTACCCTCACTCTAATCACCCTCTTTTTCGTCATGTACATTTAAAATACCTTGGTGTTTTCATTTGTCCTACTCGTCAAGGCCTTTTCATGTCCGCTTCTAGCTCTCCATAGTTCATTAATAAGCTCCTTCCTGGCTATCTCATAGCTCTAGAGCCCTGTCTGATCCCTGCTTCCTAAACTTCCTTCTTTGAAAGCTTTGCTTCCTTCTTCCCCTTAATTAGATGTTCCACTTCTCTTATCAACATTGGTTCCTTCATCCTATCATCCTTTTCTTGCCTGCAAAAGTAACTGTCCATGATTGTAAGCTCCACAGAAAATCCGAACGTGCCCTTTTCATTTTTTAGATCTGTTGTTAAGTTCCATAAGTAGTTGTCCCCATGATCTCAAGCTCTGCAGAAAGTTCTGACAGTTTCTGCTTGCTTTTTGAATCTGGTGCTAAACTCCACAAGCAATTGTCCCCGCAATCCAAAGCCTGATTTATACTTCTGCATATGGGCTACGCCATAGGCCTGATTTATACTTATGCGTAGCTCTACGCCGTAGCGAGCATGCGTTGTATCTGCGTCGCTCTGCAATTCACCGCCAAAACACTAGTTGGTGGTGGGGTTTCTATGCCACTGTGTTGAGTTTCTTCGTGAGAGAAATGGATGAAGAAATGCGTTTCAAATATTTTCGGATGTCGGCAGGTAGATTTGACGATTTGGTTCATCATCTCCGACCGTTTATTTCGTGTCAGTGTACAGCCATGGCGGAGAAAAGCAACCGGAAATGCGTAGGAGGAAATGCGATTCTACCAAGCGGACCAATTGCAGTTGTTGTGGTCTGCGTTGTCGCGACGCATGAGTTACTTTTTTGGGGAGGTGCACGTCACCCTATGGCATAGGATACATGGTACTTACGGCGTAGATGTGACGCAGAAGTATAAATCAGGCTTCAAACTCCACAGCATGAGTTCTTTACTTGTGTAATCCACCTTCCCTTTTTCCCCGATAATAAAAGATTATATCCTATTTGCTTTCCTAATTACTTGCTCTACATGCGTGCTTAAGTTTCTGTGTTTCATGAAAAATGATACCTAGATCCCAGATCTGTAGGATATTGTAGCAATTCTTCTTTTAAATGTTTTACATTACTTTGCTTCTTACCAAAGTGAATAATCATTGCCTCATATCTTACTTCATCTGCTGTATGTCAGTGATAACAAACCTGATTCTCAGAATCAGAATCAGAATCAGGTTTATGATCACCGGCATGTGTCTTGAAATTTGTTAACTTAGCAGCAGCAGTTCAATGCAATACATAATATAGAAGGAAAAAAAACACGAAATAAAATAATAATAATAATAATAAATAAGTAAATCAATTACAGTATACATATATTGAATAGATTAAAAATCATGCAAAAACAGAAATAATATATATTAAAAATGTGAAGTAATGTCCAAGGGTTCAATGTCCATTTAGGAATCGGATGGCAGAGGGGAAGAAGCTGTTTCTGAATCGCTGAGGGTGTGCCATCAGGCTTCTGTATCTCCTACCTGATGGTAACAGTTAGAAAAGTGCATGCTCTGGGTGCTGGAGGTCCTTAATAATGGACACTGCCTTTCTGAGACAACGCTCCTTGAAGATGTCCTGGGTGCTTTGTAAGCTAGTACCCAAGATGGAGCTGACTTAGTTTACAACCCTCTGCAGCTTCTTTCAGTCCTGTGCAGTAGCCCCCCCCCGCCCACCCCCCATAGTAGACAGCGATGCAGTGTGTCAGAATGCTCTCCACGGTACATCTATAGAAGTTTTTGAGTGTATTGGTGATATACCAAATCTCTTCAGAATCCTAATGAAGTATAGGTGCTGTCTTGCTGCCTTTATAACTGCAGCAAATTGTTGGGACCAGGTTAGATCCTCAGAGATTTTTGACACCCAGGAACTTGAAACTGCTTACTATCTCCACTTCTGATTCCTCTATGAGGACTGGCATGTGTTTCTTCACCTTACCCTTCCTGAAGTCCACAATCAGCTCCTTTGTCTTACTGACATTGAATGCTAGGTTGTTGCTGTGACACTACTCCATTAATTGGCATATCTTGCTGCTGTACGTACTCTTTATCACCATTTGAGATCCTACCAACAATGGCTGTATCATCAGCAAATTTATAGAGTATTTGAGCAATGCTAGCCACACAGTCATGGATATACAGTGGCATACAAAAGTTTGGGCACCCCTGGTCAAAGTTTCTATTACTGTGAATAGCTAAGCGAGTAAACGATGACCTGATTTCCAAAAGGCATAAAGTTAAAGATGACACATTTCTTTAATATTTTAAGCAAGAAAACATTTTTATTTCCATCTTTTACAGTTTCAAAATAACAAAAAAGGAAAAGGGCCTGAAGCAAAAGCTTGGGCACCCTGCATCGTCAGTACTTAGTAACACCCCCTTTGGCAAGTATCACAGCTTGTAAATGCTTTCTGTAGCCAGCTAAGAGTCTTTCAATTCTTGTTTGGGGGATTTTCACCCATTCTTCCTTGCAAAAGGCTTCTAGTTCTGTGATATTCTTGGGCTGTCTTACATGCACTGCTATTTTGAGGTCTATCAACAGATTTTCGATAATGTTTAGGTCAGGGGACTGTGAGGGCCATGGCAAAACCTTCAGCTTGTGCCCCTTGAGGTAGTCCATTGTGGATTTTGAGGTGTGTGTAGGTTCATTATCCTGTTGTAGAAGCCATCCTCTTTTCATCTTCAGCTTTCTTACAGATGGTGTGATGTTTGCTTCCAGAATTTGCTGGTATTTAATTGAATTTATTCTGCCTTCTACCAGTGAAATGTTCCCCATGCCACTGGCTGCAACACAAGCTTGATTGATCCACCCACGTGCTTAACAGTTGGAGAGGTGTTCTTTTCATGAAATTCTGTATCCTTTGTTCTCCAAACATACCTTTGCTCATTGTGGCCAAGAATTTCTATTTTAACTTCATCAGTCCACAGGACTTGTTTCCAAAAAGCACCAGGCTTGTTTAGATGTTCCTTTGAACCTTTTGAATAAAACTTTTTGGCCGCAATGAGCAAAGGAATGGTTGGAGGAAAAAAGGTGCAGAATTTCATGAAAAGAACCCCTCTCCAACTGTTAAGCACGGGGGTGGATCGATCATGCTTTGGGCTTGTGTTGCAGTCAGTGGCATGGGAAACATTTACTGGTAGAGGGAAGAATGAATTCAATTAAATACCAGCAAATTCTGGAAGCAAACATCACACCATCTGTAAAAAAGCTGAATATGAAAAGAGGATGGCTTCTACAACAGGATAATGAACCTAAACATACCTCAAAATCCACAATGGACTATCTCAAGAGGCACAAACTGAAGGTTTTGCCATGGCACTCACAGTCCCCTGACCTAAACATCATCGAGAATCTGTGGCTAGACCTCAAAAGAGCAGTGCATGCAAGACAGCCCAAGAATCTCACAGAACTAGAAGCCTTTTGCAAGGAGGAATGGGTGAAAATCCCCCAAACAAGAATTGAAAGACTCTTAGCTGTCTACAGAAAGCATTTACAAGCTGTGATACTTGCCAAAGAGGGTGTTACTAAGTACTGCCATGCAGGGTGCCCAAACTTTTGCTTCAGGCTCTTTTCCTTTTTTGTTATTTTGAAACTGTAAAAGATGGAAATAAAAATGTTTTCTTGCTTAAAATATTAAAGAAATGTGTCATCTTTAACTTTTTGCCTTTTGGACGTCAATTGATCTTTTACTCGCTTTGCTATTCACAGTAACAGAAATTTTGACCAGGGGTGCCCAAACTTTTGCATACCACTGTATATAGAGAAGAGCAGTGGGCTAAATACACACCACTAAGTTGTGGATGGAGCTAGGTTGTCGAAGGTTACAAGAGGATATAGATAGGATGCAGAGTTGGGCAGAAAAGTGTCAGATGGAGTTCAATCTGGATCAGTATGAGGTGATGCATTTTGGAAGGACAAACCAGAAGGCTGAGTACAGGGTTAATGGTTGGTTACTTAAGAGTGTGGATAAACAGAGGTACCTTGGGGTTCAAATCCATACATCCCTCAAGGTTGCTGCACAGGTTGATAGGATAGTTAAGAAGGCCTACGGGATGCTAGGCTTCATTAATAGGGGGACTGAGTTCAAGAGTAGAGAGGTCATGTTGTAAGTCTACAAATCTCTGGTGAGACCACACTTAGAGTATTGTGTTCAGTTCTGGTCACCTCATTATAGGAAGGATGTGGAAGCTACGGAGAGGGTGCTGAGGAGATTTATCAGGATGTTGCTTGGATTGGAAAACAAGTCTTATGAGGCAAGGTTAGCAGAGCTGGGACTTTTCTCTTTGGAGCGTAGAAGGATCAGAGGGGACTTGATAGAGGTCTACAAGATTATGAGAGGCATAGATAGGGTGGATTGCCAGTACCTGTTTCCCAGGGCACAAATAGCAAGCACCAGAGGGCATATGTACAAAGTTAAGGGAGGGAAGTTTAGGGGAGACATCGGGGTGAGTTTTCTTACACAGAGGGTTGTGGGTGCCTGGAATGACTTGCCAGGGATGGTGGTGGAGGCTAAAACATTAGGGGTATTTAAGAGCCTCTTGGACAGGCACATGGATGAAAGAAAAATAGAGGATTACGGGGTAGTGTGGGTTTAGTGCGTTTTTTAAAAGGAATATATGGGTCGGCACAACATCGAGGGCTAAAGGGCTTGTATTGTGCTGTAGTATTCTAGTGTCTAGTATCTAAGGTGTATCAGTGTTGATCGTTAACGAGGAGGAGATTCTAGATTATTGCTTTGTACACTCTGTGTTCACCCTGCAACTTACTCTCCCACCTATTTTTGCACCTTTAGTGTTTCCTAAAGTATACTCTAGTCCTTCATCTAAAGTTACTGATATCTTTTGTAAGTAGTTGAGAATCCTGCATTGATCCCAGTAGCACACCATTAGTTACAGTATATCAACCTAAATGTGAAATATTCTTCTGTTTTTAATTATTAAAGCAATCTGATACGTTATCTTCTCAGTGCCTATGGACATGTGCAAGGGGTTGGAAAGGGGTGGGAAGAGCTTTGTGCAATGTAAAGTTACCAGAATGTTTAGGTTATTCAGCCAACATTTCTGCTGAATATTCCATGCAGTAGTTTTCTGAGGCATATTGCGATATAAGTGTTGTTACATGTTAATAGCTGTGTTCAGTTTCTCTATCTGGATAGATGGAATTCTAAACATGATTTGTTTATGACATTCTAATTGCCAGAAGAACTGAGTGTAGGATCTAATACTTGTGGTTTTTATGGCGTGGCTGCATTTCAAGGGTTTTAAGAGGTATTTTAACATATACACTTAATCTTAGGCAAACATTTAAATCTTCTGGAGTTAGATGAAAAATAATCCTGGTTTTGGTATTTTGCCAAACAATATTATGTGAGTTGGCAATTTTGTGAATTATTGTAATGTTAATTAATTTGATAACTATTTCTCTTTCAGGGTTATTTACAAATTGCTGGCCTCCAAAAGTGAAAGCATCAGAGTTCAAGCTCTAAAAGTTCTGGGATACTTCCTCAAGCACCTAGGCCACAAGTAGGTTTAGTGACATTAAATTTAAATGCATTTTTCATTTATTTGAAGTAATTTCATTCTCTTATTTCCATATTCTTGACCTGCATACTTCATTTGTAAGGAAAAAGGAAATTGCCTTTTAAACTCACGAGAGAGTATAGGCCATCAGCTTTTTGCTGTTGATGTTTCTGTAGCAGGCAATTTCTTTTTTACAAGGTCAAGTTGCTAGCTCGACGCTCAACCCAGCATGGATGGAAAGTGTGCCTGGGGAGCCAGCTGGGTTTGAACCTGGGAGCCTTCGCTCTGAAGTCTGGTGCCGATGCCACTACACCACCAGCCGGCGCATACTTCATTTGTACTGTTAAAAACATGAGAGGCATTCATCTTCAGCAAAATTGATTGAGACAAAGTAATAGGCTTTTATACTATGTTTTAGTTTATTCTAAGTCTTCATTATTCCTAACTTACTGTCCAAGTACTTGAGGTCAGTTGTGCATTATTGGAATTATGGTAAACATTAGGTGCTTCTCCAGAGTCCTCCCCTCTGGTTTCCAGTGAATTGTATTTACAGAAGCTGAGATCACGCTGACAGCTAGTGATTGGCCAGCATTGGTGATGTGGTTGGGAGCCCCAGGGTCAGAAATTTGGGTAGATCTGTGGTGGAAGCTGCAATGTAGAATTTAGGCTGGGAGGATAACATGAATGTGAACGCATGGGTTTCCTCAGGGTGCTCTGGTTTCGTCCCACATTCCAAAGACGTACCGGTTAGCAGGGTAATTGGCCATTGTAAATTGTCCTGTAATTAGGCTAAGGTTTAAAAAGGTGGTTCGCTGGGCAGTGCAGCTCTTTTGGCCAGAATAGCCTGTTCCACACTGTATCTCAAAATAAACAAATTTCAGCTAATGGTGACAAGGTAGTTAGGAAGTGATATTGAGTAGAAGTGGATAAGTATGCTCGACTGGGAAGCAGGCAGTGATCATTGAATTAAGAAAGTTAGCCCAAACTGTATTAGCAAAATGTTATTAAACATATTGACAATTATGTAAACCTGAAGTTCATATTAATATGGAGCTTGCTATTTAATTCTTGATGGAATTCTTTTCTAAACTTCATATTCTGATTTTGCAAAGATTTCTGTCAATATTTGCAGGCAGTTATTTTTCTACCATTTTATTTTGGTTGGATTCAAATTTCTATGATATTCCCACTTGAATGTAACACTAGTCACAGTATTATCTCATTTCTGCCTGTAGCCCAAATATGTCCTACCTCAGTTTTTTCACGTTTAGCTGAGATCAGTCATTCCTTAAAAAGGATCTCGTGCTTTCCTCGTGTATATGATGAATAAACTTTCCTTGGGCTTCCGGCTGGGTACAGGTATCGATTATAACTGACATTTGAATTGAATTGAATTGACTTTATTTCTTACATCCTTCACATACGGGGGGGGGGGAATGCCCCTTCCCCTTCACATACATTAGGGGTAAAAATCTTTACATTACGTCTCCATCTAAATGTGCAATGTGTATAGTAATTTATAGTAATTTATAATAAATAGGACAATCAATGTAATGTGGTGTACACTCACATTAGCATGAGTTCATCAGTCTGATGGCCTGGTGGAAGAAGCTGTCCTGGAGCTTGTTGGCCCTGGCTTCTATGCTGTGGTACTGCTTCCCAGATGGTAGCAGCTGGAATAGATTGTGGTTGGGATGGTTTGGGTCCCCAGTGATCCTGTGGGCTCTTTTTACACACCTGTCCTTGTAAATGTCTGAATCATAGGAGGTTTACAACTACAGATGTGCTGGGCTGTCCGCACCACTCTCTGCAGAGTCCTGCGATTAAGGGAGGTACAGTTGCCATATCAGGCAGTGATGCAGCCAGTCAGGATGCTCTCAATTGTGCCCTTTTAGAAAGTTCTTAGGATTTGGGAGCCCATACCAAACTTCCTCAACCATCTGAGGTGAAAGAGGCACTGTTGTGCCTTTTTCACCATACAGCTGGTGTGTACAGACCACGTGAGGTCCTTGGTGATATGGATGCCGAGGAACTTGAAGCTGCTTACCCTCTCAACCCCAGATCCATTGAGGTCAATAGGGGTTAGCCCGTCTCCATTCCTCCCTAATCCACAACTAGCTCCTTTGTTTTTGCGACATTGAGGGAAAGGTTGTTTTCTTGACAGCATTCTGACAGAGAGATTGTCATCTTCTTCATGGATGATGCCTGGGCATGTCTAGACCAATGGCATTTATACCCTTGTAGTCCTTCCCTCCTGATTGGTAGTCCTCATCCAATCAGATTTCCATTCTCCCATCTTGCTTACAATCAAATACCACTTCTTACTTAGAGTGAGACCTTCGTCTTTGTTAAAATTCATTTCTTCTAATTTTATTTCAATGGCTTTCTTTACAGGCGGTCCAAAAAGCCCTTGCCATGGTACAGTAGTTTTGTGCCATCAAAGACATTGCGAATGCCAGTTTGGCCTGAATTTTCCAAATTACTAATTGTTCAAAGATAGCAAAACTGCAAAACCAATAGCAACATTTGTGTTACAGTTTTTAGGTTTAGAGATACATTTTATCTTATTATTTTGTGGATTGCAAGGAATTTGAATTAATTAGCAGTGCAAATGTAAAACAATTCTGTTTGTTCCTTTCAACATAAGACCATCTTCCAAAAGTATATAATTTCATTTCAATTTTTTTTGTTGTTGCTTTTGTAATGTCTGGTAATAATAAATAACCCTAATGTGACTCTTTCAGAAGGAAAGTGGAAATCATGCACACGCATAGTTTATTTACTTTGCTTGGAGAAAGGCTAATGCTTCACACCAATACTCTTACTATAACAACATACAACACACTGTATGAGGTAAGGCATAGAGCAAAAACTTATTTAAAGTACTTTTAACGTGTTAGAGAAGTACATGTTTGTACTTTATAATTTAAAACTAAATTCGGTGTTACAGTATTATTCCATATAATGAAAATTTTAAATATTCTCACTGCTTGAGGACCTCATTGCATGCTTGAATGTATCCTCTAGGAGATAAGGTGAAATTGTTACGGTCAAAGTATTTTTCCCCAATATTATTATCCATAATTATTGTAATTTTTAATATAATAACCTGATTATGTCTCCACTGAACAGAACCTGTTCCTTTAATTTGCTCTGCGAATCAATGAAAGATTGTACCTGACAGGACAGAGAATGTGCAAAAGACAATAAATTGTACTGATATTAAAAAAATAATAATAATAAATAAGCAATAAGTATCCAGAATATGAGATGAAGAATCCTTGAAAGTGAGTCCATAGGTTGTGGCAACAGTTCAGTGATGGGCCGAGTGAAGTTATCCCCTCTGTTCAAGAGCCTGATGGTTGACCGGTAATAATTCTTCCTAAAACTTGTGGTGTGAGACCTATGTCTCCTGTACCTCCTTCCTGATGGCAGCAGCGATAGAGACCATGACTCGGAAGGTAGGGATCCTTGCTGATGAGTGATGCTTTTTAGCGACTGCGCTCCATGTAGATGTGCTCAATGGTGTGGAGGTCTTTAACCGTGATGACTGAAACGTATCCACGTATCTTTATTGGGTTTTCTGTACACGGTCATTGGAGTTTCCATAACAAGTCGAGGTACAATCAATCAATATCCTCTCCAACACACATTTATAGAAGTCTGTCAAAGTTTTAGATGACATGCCAAATCTTCACAAACTTAAAGTAGAGGTGCTGCAGTGCTTTATAGTTATAGTTGTAGGTTAACATATTAGATGCTCTTGTATCCAGATCAGTAAAGAGTCTGTGATTGATGGCCCTTTATACTACTTGATTTTGAAATAATTGCAATGGCAACCAAGGGTGGACAACAAATACTTAGTGGTTTTGTCACTTTTTTTAAAAATGGATACCTGTCAAAACATTTTTAAGACAAAATTAATTTATTTTAATCCATTGCTTACAGTAAAGCTAAGATGCCTGTTACTAAACATTTGTGATTTGATTTGTAAGTGTTCTACCTCTGCCATATCTACATATAATACTGTAACTATGAGTCTCTTAAATGCCCCTAATGTAGCAGCTCAGCCCCCACCCCTGGCAGTGCATTCCAGATACTTAACATAATCTGGGTAAAACAAAAAATATCTCCAAATGTAAATCTGGTATTAAGGGAAAAACTTCAGGCCACCAAGCACAACATCTGCCATTGGAAAAATGCTGATTTGAAGGAAGGAGGAACATGATTTTATGAAACTGAGCTTGCAGATAATAGTGTGATTTGAGGGTATTGGGAAGCCAGTGGCCTGAGTATATTTGGATTTCAAAAAGGTACTCAGTAGAAGCTTTCTGCAAAAGATAAGGGATCATGTAACTGAGGATTACACAATGGCATGAATTAGTTAGTTTTCAGACAGAAGGGATAAATAGGTTATTTTTAGGTAGGCAATCTGTAACTAGTGGGATGCCACAAGAAGAATGTAATGGCTTCAGTTATTTGGAATCTATAATTCATAAATTAGACAAAAGAATCAGGTTTATTGAAATTTGCGAATGATGCAAAGATAGATGGTAAAGTACATTGAGAGGAGGGCACAGAGGAATTACAAATAAGTTTAGTTTGCAGAACATTGAAGAATGGTGTATAACATGGAGAAATCCATTGATCAGCTTTGAGGCAGAACAGAAAAAGAGAATATTACTTAAATAGTGTGAAACCATTGAATATTGATCTGATTGATCTTGGTGTACTCGTACATGGAAAACAAAATTAGCAAGCTGGTAGAGCAAGTTATAAGGAAGCAAGGTGGAATCTTGGTATCTGTTGCAAGGGGATCAAATATAAAGGCCGGGAAGTCTTGCTACCCTTGCAACAATGTCTCTGTATGATAACACTGGTCAACAAAGGCTTTGCCTCCTGAGTATTTTTGGGTGTATCTTGTGGAATTTGAGCTGATAATCATGAAAATCACTGTGAAATTTCCTAATCACGCACCATCTTTTTGAAATTGTTTATATTTGTTATTTCAGTTCATAATTCATGTCAAATAAAACAGGGGTCCCCATCCTTTTTTACAACACTGCGGACTGGTTTAATATTGACAATATTCTTGCGGACCGGCCAACTCGGGGGGGCGTGGGTAGGGTTGCCAACGGACAAGAGTAGCAGTCAGATACGTTGTGTTTACCCAGAGAAAGACTACAATGACCATGAAGCCTTGCGCGGGCACCTGTGTGTGCATGCGTGTACGTGCTGATTTTTCCCCTACAAATCATTTTTGGCGATTCTGTTGGTGGGGGGTGGGGTGGTGTTAATCATGACCGGAATATAGGTGATAAATGGCTAATACACTCAATTTCATTTCTAAAAGGGTTTATCTAATGAATTTAATATTAAACACACAGCACATATTTTTCTCGCATGAATATAGTGATAAGTCAATTACCGGGGAGGATAGGAGATCTTGAAGTAAGTGTTGAACGAACTTCTAGTAGAGGTGGTAGAGGCAGGTTCGATATTATCATTTAAAGAAAAATTGGGTAGGTATATGGACAGAAAAGGAATGGAGGGTTATGGGCTGAGTGCAGGTCAGTGGGACTAGGTGAGAGTAAGAGTTTGGCATGGACTAGAAGGGCCGAGATGGTCTGTTTCCGTGCTGTAATTGTTATATGGTTTTATAAGTCAATAGCATCAGAACATTTTAAGTTACGTTTAGATATTAAACACACAGCACATATTTTTCCCGTATGAACATATAAAATCATTGCAACCCACCAATATCGCTGAATCAGTGGGAGCCCTGGGCTTGTTTTCCTGCAACAAGACAGTCCTATCGAGGGGTGATGGGAGACAGCGATACTCGAATGGGGTTCCTTATGTCCAGTCTATTCTGCAATTTAGTTTCCGTTGCATTCATTGCAGAGATGTGTTGGAAATGGAAACAACGTTTTCAGTGCTTTTGTGGCTCTCTCAGGATATTTAGCCTTGATGACCTCGTGTGTGTTCAAGCTCAACAGTGGGCGTGACAGGGAATGAGGAAAGGTGCAGCTGACTCATATCACCAAATCATATCGTTTCCTCGCGGCCCGGTAGCACATGCTTTGCGGCCCGGCACCGGTCCGCGGCTCAGTGGTTGGGGACTGCTGAATTAAAATGTTTCCCACAATGTAAGCTGAAAAGTTTTCTGTTCTGCCCAGGGATGACTGAGCATGCTTAAGTAGGGCAGATGCTGCATGGCAGGACAAGTTTTAGAAAGACTATAAAAGCATCATGAGCACACTGTTCTATGTATTGCAATTACACTTGTATCAATTTGCGATCACCCTGATGTGCATGTTCTACACACATAACATATCTTGTGTACTTATTATAATAAAGTAATTGTATTTTCAGGAGTATTTATGATAACAAAATATCTGACCAATATTTCAACGGTCGTGATATTTTCTGGCATATTTGTGGCAAGTATGCGCTAAATCTTGAAGATAAGCTGCTCTTATTAAGAAATTCTATGAGCTCCACTTTGGGTGTAAAATTGGTGACCAAGATAAAACCTGAGCCCCTCGCATTTGTTGCGCAACATACAGTCGGCCCTCCTTATCCGCAGGTTCCGCATGTGTGGATTCAACCAATCGCAAAGCGGGAAAACCCAGAAGTTCTCTCTCCACCACTTGTTGTTTGAGCATGAACAGACTTTTTTTTCTTGTCATTATTCCCTAAACAATAGGGAATAGTATTAAGCAACACACATCAAAGTTGCTGGTGAATGCAGCAGGCCAGGCAGCATCTCTAGGAAGAGATACAGTCGACGTTTCAGGCTGAGACCCTTCGTCAGGACTAACTGAAGGAAGAGTTAGTAAGAGATTTGAAAGTGGGAGGGGGAGGGGGAGATCCAAAATGATAGGAGAAGACGGGGGGGGGGGGAGGGATGGAGCCAAGAGCTGAACAGGTGATTGGCAAAGGGGATATGAGAGGATCATGGGACAGGAGGTCCAGGGAGAAAGACGGGGGGGGGGGGACCCAGAGGATGGGCAAGGGGTATAGTCAGAGGGACAGAGGGAGAAAAAGGAGAGTGAGAGAAAGAATGTGTGTATAAAAATAAGTAACGGATGGGGTACGAGGGGGAGGTGGGGCATTAGCGGCAGTTAGAGAAGTCGATGTTCATGCCATCAGGTTGGAGGCTACCCATCAACTGCGACTCCAGCCTTGAACTCCAGGCCGAGTCTTTATGTGCTGCTGTTGTGACTCCCGTCTCCCCTTCCCCCACCAATACTCTGCAATCCCGTCTCCTTCAGATCCCATCATCAGCTCCTGGGTCCTCAGAGGCTCCATCTTCCTCTCACCCCAACCCTCCCCTCTCCATTGACACCCCCAGCCTCCCCCCTCCCCCCCTGATCCCAGCTCTCATCCGTGCCGGGTCTTTACCATCCCCTCCGACCTGCAACTGTCGGAGGCAGAACGCTCTGTCCTCAGTAACGGCCTCACCTTTGTCCCCTTTCGCCCACACCTCAGCGAGTTCCGCATTCGCCATGATGCGGAACTCTTCTTCCGCCGTCTCCGTCTCCGAGCCAACTTCTTCGGCAAGGATTCTTCCACCCCCACCGATGACCCCTTCTTCTGTCTTCAACCCTCCTCCTCTTCATGGACACCCCGCTCTGGTCTTCTGCCTGCTCTGGATCTCTTTATCGCTAACTGCCGACAGGACATCAACCGTCTCGACTTCACCGCACCTTGTTCCCATTCCAACCTCACTCCTTCGGAACGCTCTGCTCTCCGCTCCCTCCGCACTAATCCTAACCTTATTATTAAACCCGCCAATAAGGGGGGTGCTGTTGTAGTCTGGCGTACTGACCTCTACCTTGCCGAGGCACAGTGACAATTCACGGATACCTCCTCTTATTTACCCCTCGATCGTGACCCCACTAAGGAGCACCAGGCCATTGTCTCCCACACCATCACCGACTTTATCTGCTCAGGAGATCTCCCATCCACTGCTACCAACCTTATAGTTCCCACACCTCGCACTTCCTGTTTCTACCTCCTACCCAAGATCCACAAACCTGCCTGTCCTGGCAGACCTATCGTCTCAGCTTGCTCCTGCCCCACCGAACTCGTTTCTGCATACCTCGACACAGTTTTATCCCCGCTTGTTCAATCCCTTCCTACCTATGTTCGTGACACTTCTAACGCTCTTAAACTTTTCGATGATTTTAAGTTCCCTGCCCCCCACCGCTTTATTTTCACCGTGGATGTCCAGTCCCTGTATACTTCCATCCCCCATCAGGAAGGTCTCAAAGCTCTCCGCTTCTTTTTGGCTTCCAGACCTACTCAGTTCCCCTCTACCATCACTCTGCTCCGTCTAGCAGAATTAGTCCTTACTCTTAATAATTTCTCCTTTGGCTCCTCCCACTTCCTCCAAACTAAAGGTGTAGCTATGGGCACCTGTATGGGTCCTAGCTATGCCTGTCTTTTTGTTGGCTTTGTGGAACAATCTATGTTTCGTGCCTATTCTGGTATCTATCCCCCGCTTTTCCTTCGCTACATCGACGACTGCATTGGCGCTGCTTCCTGCACGCATGCTGAGCTCATTGACTTTATTAACTTTACCTCCAACTTTCACCCTGCCCTCAAGTTTACCTGGTCCATTTCCGACACCTCCCTCCCCTTTCTAGATCTTTCTGTCTCTGTCTCTGGAGACAGCTTATCCACTGATGTCTACTATAAGCCTACTGACTCTCACAGCTATCTGGACTATTCCTCTTCTCACCCTGTCTCTTGCAAAAATGCCATCCCCTTCTCGCAGTTCCTCCGTCTCCGCCGCATCTGCTCTCAGGATGAGGCTTTTCATTCCAGGATGAGGGAGATGTCCTCCTTTTTTAAAGAAAGGGGCTTCCCTTCCTCCACTATCAACTCTGCTCTCAAACGCATCTCCCCCATTTCACGTACATCTGCTCTCACTCCATCCTCCCGCCACCCTACTAGGAATAGGGTTCCCCTGGTCCTCACCTACCACCCCACCAGCCTCCGGGTCCAATATATTATTCTACGTAACTTCCGCCACCTCCAACGGGATCCCACCACTAAGCACATCTTTCCCTGCCCCCCTCTCTCTGCTTTCCATAGGGATCACTCCCTACGTGACTCCCTTGTCCATTCGTCTCCCCCATCCCTCCCCACTGATCTCCCTCCTGGCACTTATCCTTGGAAGTGGAACAAGTGCTACACATGCCCTTACACTTCCTCCCTTACCACCATTCAGGGCCCCAGACAGTCCTTCCAGGTGAGGCGACACTTCACCTGTGAGTCGGCTGGGGTGATATACTGCGTCCGGTGCTCCCGACGTGGCCTTTTATATATTGGCGAGACCCGCTGCAAACTGGGAGACCGCTTTGCTGAACACCAACGCTCTGTCTGCCAGAGAAAGCAGGATCTCCCAGTGGCCACACATTTTAATTCTACATCCCATTCCCATTCTGACATGTCTATCCACGGCCTCCTCTACTGTCAAGATGAAGCCACACTCAGGTTGGAGGAACAACACCTTATATTCCGTCTGGGTAGCCTCCAACCTGATGGCATGAACATCGACTTCTCTAACTTCCGCTAATGCCCCACCTCCCCCTCGTACCCCATCCGTTATTTATTTTTATACACACATTCTTTCTCTCACTCTCCTTTTTCTCCCTCTGTCCCTCTGACTATACCCCTTACCCATCCTCTGGGTTCCCCTCCCCCTTGTCTTTGTCCCCGGACCTTCTGTCCCATGATCCTCTCATATCCCCTTTGCTAATCACCTGTCCAGCTCTTGGCTCCATCCCTCCCCCTCCTGTCTTCTCCGATCATTTTGGATCTCCCCCTCCCCCTCCCACTTTCAAATCTCTTACTAACTCTTCCTTCAATTAGTCTTGACGAAGGGTCTTGGCCTGAAATGTCGACTGTACCTCTTCCTAGAGATGCTGCCTGGCCTGCTGCATTCACCAGCAACTTTGATGTGTGTTGCTTGAATTTCCAGCATCTGCAGAATTCCTGTTGTTTGCGGGAATAGTATTAACATTGTATTCGGTATTATAAGTAATCTAGAGATGATTTAAAGTATATGGGAGGATGCTCATAGGTTACCGTGGATCGGGATCGAAAAATAAACCGTAAGTTCTGTTACTAAGTAAGTCAGAACAGGTACATCCGGTATTATTTAGCGTCAGTTAGTCAAACGTTTGTCTTAGTATATAGTATATATTTAACCTTTCCATGCATATAAAACACTTAAGAAACGTATGTATTTTAATAATTAAATCACTGCGTTGCTTAGTAATAATTGTAGCTTTCATCGGGGCAGGGCCTTTCTCACTTTATCCTTTAAAATTGTTCCGATCATTGACTGACTGTATCCTAACGCTTTTCCAATGACCGATGGTGTTTCACCTCTTTCCGATCGCTTTATTATTTCCACTTTATTTTCAATCATGATCGAGATTATTTTCGTGAACAGAAACACTGCGGATTTAGAGCTCCACCGGGCTCCAAAGTCCACCACACTGAGACAGGTTAAATAAGGGACTTGAGCATCCGCGTTCTTTGGTATCCGCGGGGGGGTCCCAGAACCAATTCCCCCACGGATAAGGAGGGCCGACTGTACACTGTCAGTCTTAGAGCTTGGCTCAGAGGTACTTCGAAGTCAATGCTGTTCACTGTCCCAATGATATGGCAAGAGCAGAAAGATTATGTGACAGACTGCTACTTCTGTCTGACCAGCATGTCTGGTTTCTCTGTGGAAAAACAAAAAGTCCATGGAATACTCCAATTTCCCTTTAGCCATGAGACCTATGCGCATGATGATAGTTTTCTGGTACTGAAGCCACCAGAGACAGAGGAGGCAGATGAAGATACCATGATGCACAAACCAGGAATGGAAAATGATACTTTATGTTGAGTGAGTCTCATCTGATAATTCAATCTGAGTTAAATGACCTGGTCAGAGACTTGGGTTTGTCAAAAGCAAAAGCAGAATTATTGGGTTCAAGACTGCAAGGAATCTGCTGTCACTGGGCACAAAACTTTTCGTGAAGGATTTCGATATTTGAGATGGATGTTTCCCAGAGTAACTGATACCAAGATTAAGGAAGGCATTTTTGTTGGTCCACAAGTCAAACAGGTCATCAATGACAAGCAATTTGAAGAACTTCTTGTTGGACCAGAGAAAATTGGATGAAAAGTATTCAAGGATGCTGTCGAAATTCAGCTTGGCAACTACAGACCACCAAACTACGTGGAGCTGGTTGACAACATGCTTCAAGCATATAAAACCATTAAGTGCAACATGTCACTAAAAATTCATTTTCTGCATTCCCATTTAGGCTTCTTCAATGCAAGTCTTGGTGTTGTCAGTGACGAACATGGTGAAGGGTTTCAGCAGGACGTCGTGGTCATGGAGAAACAGCATCAGGGCAACTGGAGTCCATTGATGCTGGCTGATTATTGTTGGACACTTAAGTGAGAAGCCTCAGACAGAATACAAATAAAAATCATTAACAAAACATTTTTAGCTCAAACTATTGCAAAGTGTCAGCACCATTGTGCAATTAAACATATTCAATACACGTTAATTTCTTGTTTCTCCAAATTCCTATATGATACAAGTAATCTGAAATCAAATTTGTGTTCAGCTTCAAGTGGTCTATCATGACCACAAAAGTAACATTTAAGTAGCACTGAGGATGCAACATTTTTGAAAAGTATCAGAATGCTGTGCACAACTTTTGTTTCCTTAATCTGAAAATAACTTACGTAATTGATCCTCTTTTCTATTAATTGGCTAGTATTCTGTCCTGGGTGATAGATTACTGAATTCTTTGTGCTCTTATCTTTACAGTATATTAACTTTTAATGTTTATTTAGAGATACGACATGGTAACAGACCCTTCCAGCCCAATGAGCCGGTGCCACCCAGTTACACCCATGCACCCAATTACCTGACTAACATATAGGAATTTGGAATGTGGAGGAGCATCTGGAAGGAACCCACGCAGTCACAGGGAGACTGTATGAACTCCTTGCAAACAATGGCAGAATTGAACCCGGGTCACTGGTGCTAAAATAGTGTTTACGCTAACTGCTAAGCTACTGTATTAAATGTCTTTTGGAAATTCAAATATACCACATCTTCAATTTTACATATCATTTTCAAAAACGCATTGACTCTGTTTAATTGTATTATCTTCCAAATGTTACTTTTATCTTAATAATGGATTTTTAGCATTTTCTCCAACGGGAGATTGGCGAGCAGGCACATTGTTCTTGCATTCTCTGTTGCCTCATAGAAATTTGGGATATCACAACTAATACATACATCATCACTGCAACCACTTTGAAGAAATTTATATACAGTCCAATTTGATTTGTTCAATCTATATGACATATAAAGCAGCTAGAAGTTGTGGTACACATTGGTACCAATAACATAGCTCGGAAGAGGATGAGGTCCTAAAGACAATATAGGGAGCTAGTTAGGAAGTTAAAAATCAGGCCGTTAGGTATAGTCATCTCTGTATTGCTGCCTGTGTCAGGCACCAATGAGAGTAAGAATAGGAAGATATGGCAGATGAATAGCTGGCTGAAGAATTGGTGCAAGGGGAAGGGTATCAGACTTGTGGGTCACTGAGATCTCTTCTGTGGAAGAAGAATAAGGTCATACTCCTAGAGTTGTAAAATTAGTCAGCTCTATCGTTGGTACTAGTCTCCTTGGTATCCAAGACATTTTCAAGGAGCGGTGCTTCAGGAAAGTGGCTTTCATCGTCAAGGACCTTCACCACCCAGGACATGCCCTCTTCTCATTGTTACCATCATGAAGGAGATACAGAAGCCTGAAGGCACATTCTGTACTATTCAGGAACAGCTTCTTCCCCTCTGCCACACAATTTCTAAATGGACATTGAACACAACCTCACTATGTTTTTTTAAATTTCTGTCTTTGCACTACTTATCAAAATTTAACTACTTAATATACATATATATATTTACTGTAATTCAGTTTTTTCTCTATTCATAATGTATTGCATTGTACTGCTGCTGCAAAATTAACAAATTTCATGACATATTCCGGTGATATTAAAGCTGATTCTGAATCTTCTCTTGAACTAGGTCGGCAGGAGTGTAGGATCCAGAGTGTCATTTGGTCTAAAGGTCAATGCCATGTGCAGAAAGACTATGAAGAAAGTTAAAACAGTGGATAGGGCATATATGCAGTCAGATAGATGGGTTGAAATGTGTTTACTTAAATGCAAGAGGTATTAAGAATAAGGGTGCTCTAGTTAGAACATGGATAAGAACATGGAATTACGAAGTTTAGGCTATTACAGAAGCTTGGCTGTCGTAAGGACAGGACTTACTTCTTGCTGTTCTAGGGTTTAGGTGTTTCAAAAAGGATAGCATGGGAAATAAAATTGATGGTGGGAAGGGATGTGGCATTGCTAATCAGGGATAGTGTCATGGCTGAGGAAAGGAAGGAGGTTGTGGAAGGATTGTCTGCTGAGTCAGTGTGAGTGGAGGTCAGAAACAGGATGGGAGCAACCACTCTTATTAGGAGTGTTCTGTAGACTCCCCAATAACCACTGGGGCATGGAAGAGCAAATAAATAGGCAGATTATGAAAAAATGCAAAAATAACATGGTTGTTGTCTTGGGTGCTTTCAACCTCCCTAATATTGATCAGCACCTCCTTGGTGCAAAAGATTTTGAGGGGCCATAATTTGTTGAAGGTGTCCAGGAAAGATTCCTGGCATAGCATGTGGATAGGCTGACCAGAGGAGAGGTCATATTGGATCTAGTAATTGGCATTGAATCTAGTCAGATGACAGACCACTTGGTGAGCAAGCATTTTGGAAATAGAGACCACAACTCCTTGAATTTTAACACAACCATAAACAAGGATAGGAACAGACGATATGGAAGTCTGATCACCTAGCTGTACTTCTACTCCCTGAGTATAGGCAGAGACTGAAGACTGCAGCACCAGTAGTGAGGACCAAGAAGGTTCAGACAAGGGAAGCACAGGAGCGCCCACATGACTGCTTTGAATCGGTGGACTGGACTGTATTCAGGGATTCATCTTTGAATCTGGATGAGTATGCTGCAGTTGTTACTGACTTCATTAAAACGTGTGTGGATGAGTGTGTGCCTACAAAGACTTACTGTACATTCCCAAACCAAAAGCCGTGGATGAACCAGGAGGTACGTTGTCTGCTGAAGGCTAGATCTGTGGCATTCAAGTCTGGCAACCCAGGCCTATACCAGAAAACCAGGCATGATCTGCGGAGGGCTATTTCAAGGGTGAAGGGACATTTTTAAATGAGGTTGGAGGCGATATCAGATGCACAGCAACTCTGGCAGGGACTACAAGACATTACTTCCCACGAAGCAAAACCCAATAGTATGAATAGCAGCAATGCTTCACTACCAGATGAACTCAACGCCTTCTATGCACGCTTTGAAAGGGGGAACACAACTACAGCTGTGAGGATCCCTGCTGCACCTGATGACCCTGTGATCTCTGTCTCAGAGGCCAATGTTAGACTGTCTTTAAAGGAGTGAACCCTCGCAAGGCAAAAGGTCCCGATAGAGTACCTGGTAAGGCTCTGAAAACCTGTGCCAACCAACTGGCGGGAGTATTCAAGGACATTTTCAACCTCTCACTGCTACGGGCAGAAGTTCCCACTTGCTTCAAAAAGGCAACAATTATGCCAGTGCCAAAGAAGAATAATGTAGGCTGCCTTAACAACTATCGCCCAGTAGCACTCACATCAACAGTGATGAAATGCTTTGAGAGGTTGGTTATGACTAGACTCAACTCCTGCCTCAGCAAGGACCTGGATGCATTGCAATCTGCCCATTGTCACAATAGGTCAACAGCAGATGCAATCTCCATGGCTCCTCACACGGCTTTAGACCACCTAGACAATGCAAACACCTACGTCAGGATGCTGTTCATTGACTATAGCTCAGCATTTAATACCATTGTTCCCACAAAAAAAAATGATGAAACTATGTACAGGGAGGAGGTCAAACACCTAGAGAGCTGGTGCAGGGATAAAAACTGGATGCTTAATGTCACCAAAACCAAGGAGATGATCGTCGATTTCAGACGGTCTCAGCCCGAGCACACACCCCTCAGCATCAGCGGCTCCACAGTGGAGAGAGTGGAAAACATCAAGTTCCTTGGGGTGCAGATCTCGGACAATCTCACTTGGTCCAGGAACTCCACTGGGATTGTGAAACGGGCCCAGCAGAGATTGCACTTTCTAAGGAAGCTTAAACAAACATCACTCCCCACTGACATCTTAACTACATTCTACAGAGGCGTGGTTGAGAGTGTACTGACCTTTTGCATCACAACCTGGTACTCCAGCTGCAGTGCTGTTGACAAAAATGCTTTGCAGATGGTGGTTAGGGGAGCAGAGAAGGTTATTGGGGTCTCCCTACCTTCTGTTCAAGACCTCTTTCAGAGTCAATGCCTCCAGAAGACACGGTACATCATTAAAGACCCCTCATACCCTCTCCATGAACTGTTTGTTCTTCTGCCATCAGGTAAACGTTACAGGAGCATCAAAACTATAACCACAAGGCTACTAAACAGCTTCCTCCCACAGGCAGTCAGACTGCTAAATAGCTGCTCTACCTGACTCTGCTTTGGACACTTTTAACTTGCACTGGACACTTATAACTGATTTTAACTGACATGTGGCTGTTGTGCTTTACTATTTATTGTTATGTTTATTATTTAGTGTTGCATTTGTTGTGTTATTGATTAAACTGCCCCTGAGAAACACTGTCTCATTCTGCCCTGCAGAGCTGATGTATGGTTAGAATGACAATAAAGTGTTTTGAATCTTTGAAATCTTTGAATCCTGATTGAGAAGTTGCAGAACCTGGGCCTCTGTACCTCCCTCTGTAATTGGATCCTGAACTTCCTAATGGGAAGACCACAGTCTGTGTGGATTGGTGATAACATATCCTCTTCGCTGACGATCAACACTGGCGCTCTTCAGAGGTGTGTGCTTAGCCCACTGCTCTACTCTCTGTATATACATGACTGTGTGGCTAGGCATAGCTCAAATACCATCTATAAATTTGCTGATGATACAACCATTGTTGGTAAAATCTCAGGTGGTGATGAGAGGGTGTACAGGAGTGAGATTTACCAACTAGTGGAATGGTGCCGCAGCAACAACCTGGCACTCAACATTAGTAAGACAAAAGAGCTGATTGTGGTCTTCAGGAAGGGTAAGATAAAGGAACACATACCAATCCTCATAGAGGGATCAGAAGTGGAGAGAGTGAGCAGCTTCAAGTTCCTGGGTGTCAAGATCTCTGAGGATCTAATATTGATGTAGTCATAAAGAAAGCAAGTCATTTGGCATGTCAACAAATACACTCAAAAACTTCTATAGTTGTACCATGGAGAGCATTCTGACAGGCTGTATTACTGTATTACTGTCTGGTATGGGGGGTGGGGGGGGGGGAGGCTGTTGCACAGGACCGAAAGAAGCTGCAGAAGCTTGTAAATCTAGTCAGCTCCATCTTGGGCACTAGCCTACAAAGTACCCAGGACACCTTTAGAGAGTAGTGTCTCAGAAAGGCAACATCCATTATTAAAGACCTCCAGCACTCAGAGCATGCCCTTTTCTCACTGTTACCATCAGGTAGGAGATACAGAAGCCTGGAGGCACACACTCAGAAACAGCTTCTTCCCCTCTCCCATTCGATTCCTGAATGGACTTTGAAGCTTTGGACACTTTTTTATGTACAATATTTCTGTTTTTGCACATTTTTAAATAACCTATTCAATATACGTAATTGATTTATTTGTTTGTTTATTATTATGTTTTATTTTATTTATTTTTTTCCCTCTGTTCTTGATTATGTATTCCATTGAACTGCTGCTGCTAAGTTAACAAATTTCTCGTCACATGCCAGTGATATTAGACCTGATTCTGATTCTGATTCTGAAAATATTTAATTGGAGGAGGGCTAAGTACAATGATATTTGGCAGGAACTTGGAAGCATAAATTGGGTATAAATATTCTCAGGGAAATACGCAGCAGACATAGGAAGTTTGTGTAGAGTTCTGGATAGGTTTGTTCCATTGAGGCAGGGAAAAGATGGTGTGATGAAGGAGCCATGGTTAACAAGAGATGCGGAACATCGGGTCAAGAGTTAGAAAGAACCATACATAAGGTTTAGAAAGCAAAGATCAGACAGGGCTCTGGAACATTACAAGGTACCAAGGAAAGAGCTTGTGAGAGAACACAAGAAGACCTTGGTGCATAAGGTTAAGAAGAACCCCAATGTATTTTACATGTATGCTAAGAATTGGAGGATGACTGGAGGGAGGGTAAAATACTCAGGTAAAGGCAGATATATGTTTGGACTCACAGGAGGTGGAGGTTCTTATTGAATACTTTGCTTCAGTGTTCATCAAAGAAGGATTTTGGATATGAGGTCAGCATGGAACAAGGTAATGTGCTGGAGCATGTTGATGTTAGGAAAGAGGTGATGTTGGACCTTCTTAAAAACCATTAGGTCCCTGGAAATAGTAATATCTCTGGTGACAAGTAGCTGTAGCCAGACAGGATATACAGGTGTCCCCCGCTTTTTGAACGTTCGCTTTACGAAATCTCACTGTTACGAAAGACCTACATTAGTACCCTATTTTCGCTTTCAGAAGGTGTTATGAAAAAAGAATTCAGCGGGCAATAAAAAAATCAGCGCGCGATAAAAGGCAGCGCGCGCCCCAAGCAGCCACTTTCCCCCGGATTCGGAACCGCATTGCTTTAACACGTGCCTGTGAACAGCCGTTTGCAAGATGAGTTCTATGGTATCGGAAAAGCCTGAAAGAGCTCGTAAGTGTGTTACACTTATGATAAAACTAGACATAATTAAGCGTTTTGATCGTGGTGAACGAAGTAAGGACAACGTGAGTTTGGCTTGTGGAAGCTCATGAAGATGATGATGAAGAGGTTTTGGCATCCCATCACTAAGAACTGATAGATGAAGAGCTGATGCAATTGGAAGAGGAAAGAATAACAATCGAAACCGAATGAGTAATGATAAAGTACGACTTTAATTTTGAAAGGGTACGTCAATTTAGGGGATATTTGCAGGATGGTTTGAGTCCTTATTAAAGAACTGTGTGATAGAAAAATGCGCAAGGCTTAGCAGTCAAGCAAGCCTTCCACATCAGCCACAGCAGACGACGAACCTCAACCTTCGACATCGAGGCAGGCAGAGAGAGAAGAAGATGAGCTGCCTGCTCTAATGGAAACAGACGATGAGATGACACCCCAGTGTCTCACCACCCCAACACCCAGGCCACGGACAGATACTGTACCAATTCACGGAGAATGCAAAGGTAGCCAGGAGGCACACAGCACATCTTTAAGAAAAAAAGCCAAAATAAACATGCTAATTAATTAGGTGCCACCAACATGTAATTGTCGGCCCAGATCAGAGACGACGCAATTGGAAATCGGTACTGATCTGGGCCGACAATTACGGGCGGCACCTAATTAATTAGCATGTTTGTTTCGGCTTTTTTCTTAAAGATGTTCTGTGTGCCTTCCGGCTACCGCTGGACCCCTGCGTTCTTTGCGGCAATGTATCGCTCAGTGGCCTTAGGGTGGGGGGCCACTGCACCACTCAAACTCTGACGATTCAGTCTGACACACCAACATCAGTGTGCTTGGCACTGTTTTCCCAATTCCAGTAAGTGATACTACACTGTACATACATTATTTCTACTTTATATCGGCTGTGTATTTTTACGTGTTATTTGGTATGATTTGGCAGCTTCATAGTTTAAAGGTTACTGGAGAGCGCTTGCGCGTGTTTTTGCCAACAGCGCTTGCGTGCGATTTTTGCTACGGAGAACAGTGCAGTAATGATTGTGGAAAAGTATTTCTACTTTATATAGGCTATGTATTTATCATACCATTCCTGCTTTTACTATGTGTTACTGTTATTTTAGATTTTATGTGTTATTTGGCATGAGTTGGTAGGTTATTTTTGGGTCTGTGAACGCTCACAAAATTTTCCCATATAAAAAAATGGTAATTGCTTCTTCGCTTTACGACATTTCGGCTTACGAACCATTTCATAGGAACGCTGTATCTTCGGATGGTGGGGGAAACCTGTACCTCAGGTTACCAGTGGAAGTGAGGGAAGAGATTCCAGGATTGTTGGTGGTGATCTTTGTGTCCTCCCTGGCCACAGGAGTAGTATTGGAGAATTGGAGGACTACAAATGCTCTGCTGTTCAAGGAAAGTAATAGGGATAATCTTAGAAATTATAGACCAGTGAGTCTTGTGTTAGTGATAGGCAAACTATTGGAGAGGACTCTTAGGTTCAAGATTTATAAGCTTTTGGAGAAGCATAGTCTTATTAGGGAAAGTTTGCATGGCTTTGTGAAGGACAGGTTATGCCTCATGAGCCTAATCAAGGTTTTTGAGGAGTCGACAAAACAAATTAATGAAAGTAGAGCTGTGGAAGTGGTGTATATGAATTTTAGTAAGGTGTTTGACAACATTCCTTATGGTAGGCTCATTTCCAAAGTCATGAGGCACAGAAAGCAGAAGGTGGTAGTAGATGGAGTGTATTCTGCCTGGCGGTCAGTGACATGTAGTGTTTTGTAGGGATGTGTTCTGGGACCCCTGCTGTTTGTGATTTTTTTTTTATAAATGACTTGCATGAGGAAGTAAAAGGGTGAGTAGGTAAGTCTGCAGATGACATGAAGTTTGGGATGTTGTGGATAGTGTAGGAGTTTGTTATTGGTTACAATGGGATATAGATGTGATTCAGATTTGGGTGGGAAAGTTGCAGATGGAATTCAATCCAGAGAAGTGTAAAGTGATACACTTTGGAAAATTGAATTTGAAGACAGAGCACAAGGTTAATGGCAGTGTGATAGAACAGAGGGATCCTGCTTCACAAGTTGATAGGGTGGTTAAGAAGGCATGTGGTTTGATGCTCTTCATGAGTCAGAAGATTGAGTTCAAGAGCCATGCGATTATTTTACAGTTTTATAAAACTTTGGTTAGACTACATTTGGAATATTGTGTTCATTTCTAGTTTCCTCATTGTAAAAATAATGTGGAAATCTCCAAGAGGTTGCAGAAGAGCTTCACCAGGATGCTGACTGGTCAAGAAGAGAAGTTGAGCGAGCTAGGGCTTTTCACATTGGAGCGATAGAGGATGAGAAGCAACTTGATAGATGTGGATAAGATTATAAGAAGGTAGGTAGAATTGCAAGCAGCCTTTTTCTCCCGGTGGCAATGGCCAATACCAGAGGACATCTAATCAGCGGATTATCGGCACTCAATTGCTCATCATTGAGAACACCTACCATAAACGCTGCCTGGGCAGGGTGAAAAGCATTATCAAGGATGCATCTCACCCTAACCATGGATTTTTTACTCTCCTCCCATCTGGTAGGCGCTATAGGAGCCTCCGCTCCCGCACCAGCAGGCACAGGAAGAGCTTCTTCCCTGAGGCTGTGACCCTGCTGAACCTCACATCACACCATATTGTACTGTCTCAATACTTTTATATTTGTGTGCTGTAGCACTTACTTTTTATTCGCAGTTATTTTGTAAATAACACTTTTCATTGCATTTCTGGTCAGATGCTAACTGCATTTCATTGGCTTTGTATCTGTACTCGGCACAATGACAATAAAGTTGAATCTAATCTAATCTAATTAAGGTGATAGGAGGAATGTTTAGGGGAGATGTTAGAGGTAAGTTTTTTTTAAGAGTGTTGGGTGTCTGGAATGCATTGTGCTGGCAGACTCAGAGTGGGGATATTTAAAAGACTTAGGCACGTGGATATAGGAAAAATGAGCTTTATTGATTTCTTCTTTCTCTATTCCCCACTCTGACCTTTCACTTCTTTTCAACTGCCTCACAAGGAATTCTGCAGATGCTGGAAATTGAAGCAACACACATCAAAGTTGCTGGTGAACACAGCAGGCCAGGCAGCATCTCTAGGAAGAGGTACAGTGGACGTTTCGGGCCGAGACCCTTCGTCAGGACCCTTCCTGCCTTTATCCACTCTCTGCTCCTATCAGATTCTTTCTAGTCAGCCTTTGACTTTTCCCAACCACCTGGCTTCATCTATCACCTTCCAGCTAACCTCCTTCCCCTCCTTCCACCTATTTATTCTGGCGTCTTTGCTTTTCCTTCTCAGTCCTGAAGAAGTGTATTGGCCTGAAACGTTGACTGTTTACTCTTTTCCATAGATGCTGCCTGACCTGCTGTGTTCCTCCAGCATTCTGTGTATGTTGTTTTGGATTTACAGCATCTGCAGATTTTCCCATGTTTGAGGTTTATGAACTATGTAGGATGGAAGGGTGAGGTTGATTGTGGAGTAGGTTTATATACTGATTGGAACAACATTGTGTGCTGAAGTGCCTGAACTGTTCTAGACTGTTCAGTGTTCCATGTTCTAAAGTCAACAACAGCTTCCTTGAAAATTTTCATTGTTTTATTGAATAATACTGTTTGCAGTATTGCTATTTTTAGGGGGCCAGTTGGGTGCTCCATCTTGTTACTTTTTCACCTTTCAATATACTTCACCAAAAAGATGCTGCATCTTCATGCTCTAAGATTAAGTTACTAGTTACGACTGCAGTGATGATATGCTTTATAAACAAATCAATCTCCCCTCCTCCTCCTCATCATTCTGTTTGTTCATACTTGAAATATGGGTCGCAAGAATCCTTGAAACAGTGTTTCTGTAATGATTATAAGATCATGCCTATTAAATTTTATATATGCAATGAAATCATTTCTTTTATTACCAATAATACATGCATTTAGATGAAGTTCTTTAAATATGCTTTCAGTGGTCCCCAACATTTTTTACACCACGGACCAGTTTAATATTGACAATATTCTTGCTGACGGGGGCGGTGGGGGGGGTGGGCGGTGTATAGGTGATACACGACCAGAATATAGGTGATAAGTCAACTATAAGTGGCTAATACACTCACTTTCGTTTCTATAAGGGTTTATCTAACGAATTTAATATTAAACACAGTGCATATTTTCCTCGCATGAATATAGTGGTAAGTTAATTATAAGTCAATAGCATCATAACATTTTAAGTAACGTTTGGATATTAAACACACAGCGCACATTTTCCTCGAATGAACATATAAAATCATTGCAGCACACCAATATCGCTGAATCAGTGGGAGCCCTGGGCTTGTTTCCCTGCAACAAGATGGTCCCATCAAGGGGTGATGGGAGACAGATACTCAAAGGGGGTTCCTTATGTCCAGTCTATTCCACAATTTAGTTTTCGTTATATTCATTGTAGAAAACCCTGCTTTGCAGAGATATGTTGTTGGAAATGGAAGCAAAGTTTTCAGTGCTTTCATGGCTATCTCAGGATATTCAGCCATAACTTTGATCCAAAATGCCGGCAGAGATGTTATGTCAAACATACTTTTCAGCCCACTGTCATTTGCAAGCTCGAAGACATGGATGATTCACCGGGGACATTCACAAGTGGGTCACGGACCCATTCCTTTGCACGTCTTGGGTCATTTGTGTTTGGGAATTAATGCTCGAATTCTGTCGACAGCGAAAGTAGGTGATCGTGCACCAGCTGTGAGAAGGACGGTGCAGCCTCAGTCTTTCCCAAAATCCCAGCTAATGTTGGGAACATGTCAAATATGCCCGTCCAGTCGTCGTCCCCACAGTTCCAGTTTGGCTTTGAAAGCAGACACTTTATCTGCCAACTTGAAGACAGTTGTCATTCTCCCCTGAAGTGACAAATTGAGTTCATTGAGCAGGTTGAAGATGTCACACAGATAAACGAGTTTTGCTATCCACTCCTCGTCACTGAAGTGTGCTGCTCGTGGTGACTTTTTTCCTGAAAGAAATCTCTATGGCTGCTCTCTTAACTCAAAAACCCTGGCCAGGGCTCTCCCCCTTGATAGCCACCTGACGTCAGTGTGTAGGAGAACGTGTTTGTGCTCTGCATCCATTTCTTCGCAAAGCTGCTCAAACAGACGTGAGTTAACGGCTTTTGCTTTGATGTGATTGATAACTTCAACAACGTCACTCAATACGCTGTTAAGATCAGGTGACATTTTTCGGCTAGCCAGCATTTCCCTGTGTATGACACAGTGTGTAGACTAGCATTCAGTAGCAACCTCTTTGACTCAGGTAGTGAAACCAGACAGCCGTCCAGTCATAGTTGCAGCCACGTCTGTGCATATTCCAACACAGAATGACCAGTCCAGTTTGCTTGACATGTAGTCATTCAAAGACTTGAATAGTTCTGCCCCAGTTGTGTTAGCTGGCGGTGGCAGTGCACACAACATATCCTCGTGCACATGGTCTTGAAATATATATCACACATAAACCAGCAGTGTTGTCTTGTCATCGACATCGGTAGACTCGTCGACCTGGATAGCATACCATGGTGACTCGTTAAACCATTCCAACAGCTGTGCTTCGATGTCTTCTGCTATGTCATCGATTCTCCTTGAAACTGTGGTAGCTGAGAGAGAAACCTGTGCTGTCTTGTTAGCTGCAGCTTCTCCCAACAGTTCACGGCACACGTCCTTGGCAGCAGGCAGAATCAATTCTTCACCAACAGTGAAAGGCTTCTTAGCCTTAGCAATACGGCTAGCCACTAAGTACGACGCTCCCAGAGCAGCAGCATTTTTGCGGAGGTGGTGGCTGTCAGCACTTGCTTCTGTCCCGCTTGCTCACGTTTTTTTCCGCTCAAAAAACTCAGCGGGTTTGTCTTTAAGTGCAGGGCGCTTGGACCCAAGGTGCCGAAGCAGTTTTGAGGGCTTCATTGCCTCATTAGACAGCTTGTCTCCACATATTACACACGGGGCTTAGTCACCGGTCGCAATAAAGCCATATTTTATGTACGACTCATTGTATTTTCTGTTGAAGGAAGCTTTCTTTTTTTTTGCAGTCTTGACCTCAGCTGTCTCTGCATTATCATTATCGTTAGGCCTTTTATGTCCCCTACCACCTCTTCCAAAGAAACTCTCAAGCGACATTTTTTACTCATCGAGTAGTTGTAGGTCAGTGACCGATTGATGACCTTGCGTGCATTCAAGTTCAACAGTGGGCGTGACAGGGAATGAGGAAAGGTGCAGCTGACTCATATCGTTTCATATTGCCAAATCATATCATTTCCTCGCAGCCCGGTAGCACATGCTTTGCGGCCTGGTGGTTGGGGACCACTGCTTTATACTATTTTCCCTATTCTGATCATATTTCCAGGTGCATAGAAACATAGAAACATAGAAAATAGTGGCAGGAGTAGGCCATTCGGCCCTTCGAGCCTGCACCACCATTCAGTACGATCATGGCTGATCATCCAACTCAGAACCCTGTACCAGCCTTCCCTCCATACCCCCTGATCCCTTTAGCCACAAGGGCCATATCCAGCTCCCTCTTAAATATAGCCAATGAACTGGCCTCAACTGTTTCCTGTGGCAGAGAATTCCACAGATTCACCACTCTCGGTGTGAAGAAGTTTTTCCTAATCTCGGTCCTAAAAGGCTTCCCCTTTGTCCTCAAACTGTGACCCCTCGTTCTGGACTTCCCCAACATCGGGAACAATCTTCCTGCATCTAGCCTGTCCAATCCCTTTAGGATTTTACACGTTTTAGTAAGATCCCCCCTCCAAATCTTCTAAATTCCAGAGAGTATAACCTTAGTCAATCCAGTCTTTCTGAAAGTCCCGCCATCCTAGGAATCAATCTGGTGAACCTTCTTTGTACTCCCTCTATGGCAAGAATGTCTTTCCTCAGATTAGGGGACCAAAACTGCACACAGTACTCCAGGTGTGGTCTCACCAAGGCCTTGTACAACTGCAGTAGTACCTCCCTGCTCGTGTACTCAAATCCTCTTGCTATGAATGCCAGCATACCATTCGCCTTTTTCACCGCCTGCTGTACCTGCATGCCTACTTTCAATGACTGGTGTATAATGATACCCAGGTCTCGTTGTACCTCCCCTTTTCCTAATCGGCCACCATTCAGATAATAATCTATTTTCCTGTTCTTGCCACCAAAGTGGATAACCTCACATTTATCCACATTAAATTGCATCTGCCATGAATTTGCCCACTCACCTAACCTATCCAAGTCACCCTGCATCCTCTTAGCATCCTCCTCACAGCTAACACTGCCGCCCAGCTTCATGCCATCCGCAAACTTGGAGATGCTGCATTTAATTCCCTCATCGAAGTCACTAATATATATTGTAAACAACTGAGGTCTCAGCACTGAGCCTTGCGGTACCCCACTAGTCACTGCCTGCCATTCTGAAAAGGTCCCGTTTATTCCCACTCTTTGCTTCCTGTCTGCAATCCAATTCTCTATCTACATTAATACCTTACCCCCAATACCGTGTTGCTTTAAGTTTGCACACTAATCTCCTGTGTGCGACCTTGTCAAAAGCCTTTGAAAATCCAAATATACTGCATCCGCTGGTTCTCCCCTATCCACTCTACCAGTTACATTCTCAAAAAATTCTATGAGATTCATCAGACATGATTTTCCTTTCACAAATCCATGCTGACTTTGTCCGATGATTTCACCGCTTTCCAAATGTGCTGTTATCACATCTTTGATAACTGACTCTCGCATTTTCCCCGCCACCTATGTCAGGCTAACCGGTCTATAATTCCCCGGTTTCTCTCTCCCTCCTTTTTTAAAAAGTGGGGTTACATTAGCCACCCTCCAAACCTCAGGAACTAGTCCAGAATGTAAAGAGTTTTGAAAAATTGTCACTAATGCATCCACTATTTCTTGGGCTACTTCCTTAAGCACTCTGGGATGCAGACCATCTAGCCCTGGGGATTTATCTGCCTTTAATCCCTTCAATTTACCTAACACCACTTCCCTACTAACATGTATTTCCCTCAGTTCCTCCATCTCACTAGACCCTCTGTCCCCTACTATTTCCGGAAGATTATTTATGTCCTACTTAGTGAAGACAGAACCAAAGTAGTTATTCAATTGGTCTGCCATGTCCTTGTTCCCCATAATCAATTCACCCGTTTCTGTCTGTAGGGGACCTACATTTGTCTTAACCAATCTTTTTCTTTTCACATATCTATAAAAGCTTTTACGGTCAATTTTTATGTTCCCTGCCAGTTTTCTCTCATAATCCTTTTTCCCTTTCCTAATTAAGCCCTTTGTCCTCCTCTGCTGGACTCTGAATTTCTCCCTGTCCTCAGGTGAGCCGTTTTTTCTGGCTAATTTGTATGCTTCTTCTTTGGAATTGATACTATCCCTAATTTCCCTTGTCAGCCATGGGTGCACTACCTTCCCTGATTTATTCTTTTGCCAAACTGGGATGAACAATTGTTGTAGTTCATCCATGCGATCTTTAAATGCTTGCCATTGCATATCCACCGTCAACCCTTTAAGTGTCATTTGCCAGTCTATCTTAGCTAATTCACGTCTCATACCTTCAAAGTTATCCTTCTTTAAGTTCAGAACCTTTGTTTCTGAATTAACTATGTCACTCTCCATCTTAATGAAGAATTCCACCATATTATGGTTACTCTTACCCAAGGGGCCTCTCACGACAAGATTGCTAATCCTCATTGCTCAATACCCAGTCTAGAATAACCTGCTCTCCAGTTGGTTCCTCGACATGTTGGTTCAGATAACCATCCCGCATACATTCTAAGAAATCCTCTTCCTCAGCATCCTTACCAATTTGGTTCACTCAATCTATATGTAGATTGAAGCCACCCATTATAACTGCTGTTCTTCATTGCACGCATTTCTAATTTCCTGTTTAATGCCATCCCCAACCTCACTACTGCTGTTAGGTGGCCTGTACACAACTCCCACCAGCGTTTTCTGCCCCTTAGTTTTTTGCAGCTCTACCCATAATCGATTCCACATCCTCCCGGCTAATGTCCTTCCTTTCTATTGCGTTAATCTCCTCTCTAACCAGCAATGCTACCCCACCTCCTTTTCTTTCGTGTCTATCCCTCCTGAATATTGAATATCCCTGAATGTTGAGCTCCCATCTTTGGTTACCCTGGAGCCATGTCTCTGTGATCCCAACTATATCATATTCATTAATAACAATCTGCACTTTTAATTCATCCACCTTGTTACGAATGCTCCTTGCATTGACACACAGAGCCTTCAGGCTTGCTTTTACAACACTCCTAGCCCTTATACAATTATGTTGAAAAGTGGCCCTTCTTGATTTTTGCCCTGGATTTGCCGGCCTGCCACTCTTACTTTTCACCTTACTATTTTTTGCTTCTACCCTCATTTTACACTCCTCTGTCTCTCTGCACTTGTTCCCATCCCCCTGTTGTGAACTAACCTCCTCTCTCCTAGTCTCTTTAATTTGATTCCCACCCCTCAACCATTCTAGTTTAAAGTCACCTCAGTAGCCCTAGCAAATCTCCCCGCCAGGAAATTGGCCCCCCTAGGATTCAAGTGTAACCCGTCCTTTTTGTACAGGTCACACCTGTGCCAAAAGAGGTCCCAATGATCCAAAAACTTGAATCCCTGCCCCCTGCTCCAATCCCTCAGCCACGCATTTATCCTCCACCTCATTGCATTCCTACTCTCACTGTCGTGTGGCACAGGCAGTAATCCTGAGATTATTACCTTTGTAGTCCTTTTTCTCAACTCCCTTCCTAACTCCCTGTATTCTCCTTCCAGGACCTCTTCCCTTTTCCTACCTATGTCATTGGTACCCATATGTACCACGACCTCTGGCTCCTCACCCTCCTACTTCAGGATATCTTGGACGCGATCAGAAATATCCCGGACCCTGGCACCAGGGAGGCAAACTACCATCCGGGTCTCTGGACTGCGTTCACAGAATCGCCTATCTGACCCCCTTACTATCGAGTCCCCTATTACAACTGCCCTCCTCTTCCTTTCCCTACCCTTCTGAGCTACAGGGCCAGACTCTGTGCCGGAGGCACGGCCACTGTCGCTTCCTCCAGGTAAGCTGTCCCCCCCCAACAGTACTCAAACAGGAGCATGTTTATGTTTGTATGCTTTGGCTCTCCCTTTATCTCTTTAGCCAGATTGTTATTTCTGTAACTTTCTGTGCCATCTGAACCCACCCTCTTTCTACATCTCTTCCCCCCCACCCCCCATTTAGTTTGAAGCCTTAGATACTTAATGTGTTAAGATACTGGTCTCAACACAATTCAAGTGAAGCCTATCCTAGACCTTTTACCCAGTACTGGTGCCAGAGCCCCTGAATTGAAATCAGTTTCTTCCTTACCTCATGGTCTCCAGCAGGTCAAACTTGTAAAAAGAACACAGTACTTTATCTGCTCTTTTACCTATTTTACTTAGTAATTAAGATCACAACTCAAAAATTTACATGTTTATACTTTTGCTTAGCTAATAAATCAGTTTTAAGAAACTAATCTTAGTTGCACTGTTCTGATTTGCCATTTTGAGTGTCCCTTATAAGATATAGGAAAAATATCACTAGATTTTTATTTCTTGTTTTTCACACTTCTGAATTGGTTTGGTCCTATTGATGCTTTTATATATAATTCTCAACAATTAGCAGATTCTGATTTCTGCACTCTGAAATTCATTCTTTGTTTGCATAATGGGAAAACTAATTTTATTAGTCCTGGCAACACACATCAAAGTTGCTGGTGAACGCAGCAGGCCAGGCAGCATCTGTAGGAAGAGGTGCAGTCGACGTTTCAGGCCAAGACCCTTCGTCAGGACTCAGCCTGAAACATCGACTGCACCTCTTCCTACAGATGCTGCCTGGCCTGCTGCGTTCACCAGCAACTTTGATGTGTGTTGCTTGAATTTCCAGCATCTGCAGAATTCCTGTTGTTTGCGTTTAATAGTCCTGGCCTCAGCTGACAGTAATTATGAGATTATTAGTTCTAGATGATTATGAAGTTAACTGAGAAACTGCATCTGGTCTTGTTTAATCACAGGAGCTGTAACTTAAAGATTCCTTCAAAGCTGCTTGAGATTCTCTGTGCTGAACTTAACTGAATTTTAAAATGACCTTGCATTTAATATCACTTCTCATACTTTGCTAAGTTCTGATGCTGTACTGTTGAAATGCAGTTAGGTGATATGTCCACACTCAGGTATCATCATCTAGCCTAGTAACTTAACCACAATACTGTCAGGTTTAAATGCTCCCTTTCTCCTGAATGTGCCAGATTAAACATTTTTTTAGACATTTTAGTGCCAAATATGTGGACAATTGTGCAAGTTCATTCTCCCACAGTTAATTAATTACTAGACAACGGCGTGACCCGTTGGGGCACCCTTTGAGAGAAGGGTAGTGTTGTCTGATGTGACCAGAATAAACATTAAATTTTCCTGAATGCTATTGGTATCGCTTTGCTTTGGAAACTGAAGTAGAAAACCTCAGTTTATTAAAGAAGAACGACGCATAGCAAAGCAAATATAGCTGCTCCTCGTTTAATGAAGGACACTTTTGATGGCATCATTTCTGGTTTATCTGTCACCCTCGTGCCTCTCGTTGTCATTCTAGAGATGTGCAGCCCTTTCATCCCCCGTCTCTTCAGCTCTTCTGCTGTTTGTTGTTTGTCTCTGATCCTGGAGAACGTGCATGCCTCTCCTCCTCTGTCTCTCCTTCTCTCATCTTTTTTCGTCCTGACTCTGATCCTGGAGTCTTGCGCCCCTGGCCTCATCCAATTCTTGTTCTCTCCCTCTCCTTGCCGCTTCCCGACGACGTTTGGCATCATCTCTTGACCATAATGTCCCCCTTCCCTTTCCATGCGGCGTAATTAGGCTGACCATTTTTTTTAGCCTAATGCTGGGTAGAAGATACAAAGCAGTAACACCAAAGGATGCTGATTATTCTTGATGATGTGGTTGACGCTCTCCTAAATGGACGTGATATTGTCACCGCTGTCCTTTGACTGCAGCAAAGGGTTTTATGGGTGTCTCGAAGTACGTCATTAACTATCTCTTATTGATGGGTGGCAGTTAGATCTGTCCCAATCCTGCACATGCTGATGGTGATTAGCAGAATATGACCCCTCAAAATAGAGCTGCCCTGCCCTTTCGCTCCGGTAGATGTCGCTGCTGAGGCTGGCCGCACACATGCGTCAGGCTGTCACGTCCCGATTTCCATGATGGCCAATCGGGTCTCGGATGAAAGCCAGCCTGTTGATTTTTGCCAAATGAGCAATTTTATACGAATATATAATCCTGAACTTTGCCTGCATTCTGTAAGTTAGCACATTTTAATTCGATTTAGCGAAATAAAATGCCACTGTAATGCACCGTTTGTGCTAATTGGAGGTCACAAACAGACAGACAGAGCATGAGAGTTTTAGTAGTATATAGGTGGTCCCTTACTGATACAGTTTACAACAACATTTGTGGAAGGTCAGAGTATTTCTGACAACAAATCAGTGCAAAATATAAAAATAGCACATGCTGGGAATATAAAATAGAAACAGAAAATGTAAAAAAATACTCAGCAGTTGAGGCCCTATTTGTGGAGAAAGAATTTTAAGTTAACATTTCAAGTTTGGAGATCTTACCGAAGGTTGAAGGGTCTTTGACCTGTAATGTTAACTGTTGCTCTTACAGATGTGGCCTGACCTACTGAGTATTTCCAGCTTTTTGTATTTTTATTACTGAGAGCATCATTAACTTTACATTAAGGCTGATTAAGGTGCTGTCGGATTGCTTCCATAATATAATGGTGAGAATTCTCACAACTATTCTCTTCTTTGATTTCAGAACATCTTTACCAAAAAGTTAGATCCTTAGAAATTGTATGAAGTTTTATTCAGTAATATGAAGGTTTAAGGTCCATGTCTTTCAATTTTGTTTTTATATAGATTTTAACTGAACAGGTGTGTACTCAAGTTGTTCACAAGCCTCATCTGGAACCAGACTCAACTGTAAAAATTCAAAATCCAAGTAAGTCTGCATGTTTCTTTTCATTAGTGAGCACAATCTGTTGTAGGATCCCTTGTCCAGCTATGAAGTGGCTTTGATAGAGACTTGGAAGGGAGCTACGAAATTGGTTAAAATGGAAGACCTCTAAGGAGGCAAGATGTGGGAGATCAGGAAGAAGTTAAGTATCCTTGATGGCTATGTGTGCAGCTAGAAGTGTACTCAACTGCAGCTTCTGTCGGACTGCATGGATCAGTTGAAGTGGCAGTTAGACTCACTGAGGAGTGTTTGGAAAACTGGAAATGTTATAGGTAGGAGCTTCAGGTAGGAGTTGGAGCAGCAGGTAGTTGCGTAAGAGACCCCTGTGGCATTCCCCTCTCAGACAAATTATACTGCTTTGCATATTGTTGGGGAGGTATGGTCTCTTAGGAGAATGCAACAGCATTCAGTGGCACCATGACTAGCTGTTGTACGGCAGGGAAGGTTGAAGAGTAAGCAAGAAGTAGTGATAAGAGACTCTATTACCAGGAGCATAGAGGAACTTAGCTATGGCCGTGCCTAAAACTCCAGCTTGATCTGTTGTTTCCTTGGTGCCAGAGTCAAGGATGTCTGACCAGACATATGTTATTAGAAAGAGGAAGATGAGCCATCAGAGGATGTAATCCATATTTGGTACGATTGGAAGGAAGAGGGATGAGGTTCTGCAAAGGGAATTTAGTGAGTTAGGTAGAAAGTAACAAATCAGAACCTGTGCAAAGTGCTAGCAAGGCAAGAGATAGGAAGGTAGTACAGTTGAATACATGGCGAAAGAGATAGTGTAGGAGATGGAAGCAGCTGGAGGTTGTCATTAGTACCAATATGCACCACAGTGGTAGGAAAAGGGAGGAGGTCCTGAATATAGGGAGTTAGAGAGAAAGCTGAAAAGCAGGACCTCCGGGGTAGTAATCCCTGGTTTTCTGCCTGCCACATGCCAGTGAGGTTAAGAATAGAATGATTTGGTAGATGAATGCGTGGCTGAAGAATGGGTACAGGGGCAGGGTTTCAGATTTCTGGATCATTGGAAACTCTTTTGAGGAAGGTATGACCTGTGCAGAAAGGATGGGTTACACCTGAAGGCGAGGGGGACCAATATCCTAGCAGGCAGACTTGCTAGAGCTGTTGAGGAGGGTTTAAACTAATTTGGCATGGGGATGGAAACCAGAGTGATAGGGCTGAGGATGGGGTAGTTGGTATACATTAGAATCAGTATGTAGTGAGACTGTGAGGAAAGACAGATGATAGGGAAAAGTTACTGTTAGTGGGATGAATTACAGTGTAACAGGGGGCCAAAATTAAAAAGGGTGACGGATACGGGACTGAAAGTGTTATATTTGAATGCACGCAGTATATGAAATAAGATAGATGATCATGCAGCAGTTAGGGATTGGCGGGTATGATGTTGTGGGCATCTCTGTGTTGTGGCTAAAAGAAGATACACATTGTATCAAAAGGAAAGGCAGACTGGCAGAGAGGGTGGGATGACTCTGTAGGTAAAAAATTAAATCAAACCCTTAAAAAGAGATGTAGAATCCTTGTGAGTAGAGTTAAGAAACTGCAAGGGTAGAAAGATTGAGAAAATCAGGTTGTTGCTAGATCCTAAGAGAGGGGATTTGTAGAATGCCTATGAGATGGCATTTTAGAGCAGCTTATGGTTGAGCCTATTAGGGAACAGCAGTTCTGGATTGGGTATTATGTAGTGACCCAAATTGCGTTAGGGAACTTAAGGTCCAGAAACCCTTAAAAAGTATTGATTGTAATATCAGAATCAGGTTTATTATCCCCGGCATGTGACGTGAAATTTGTTAAACTAGCCGCAGCAGTTCAGTAATCTCGCAGAGAGAAAGAAAAAAAATAAACAAGTAAATCTATTATGTATATTGAATAGATTGTAGCGATGTGCTACACACAGAGCTAGAAATAACAACATGCAGTCTGTAAGTTGCACTCGAAACTAGTTGATTCAAACTTCGCGGCACTGGCTTCTACGCAGTTCCGTTCCCGCCCTCTCCGGGCGGAAATGACGTCAGAGGTGCACTACAAAAGTCTCTTCCTGCGCGTGGGCTTTCTCCCCTTGCTGGTGAAGAAGAAGGCCCAGTGCCATTTTGGGGCTGGCCTCTCTGCCGCCGCGCACGTCATTTTGTGAGCTGGTTCGCCTGCGTAGAAAGTGGGCCGCCACAAGATTATTAAAAAAATGTGTAAAAACAGAAATACTATATATTAAAAAAAAGTGAGGTTAGTGTCCAAGCTTCAAAGTCCATTTAGGAATCGGATGGCAGAGGGGAAGAAGCTGTTCCTGGATCACTGAGTGTGTGCCTTCAGGCTTCTGTATCTCCTACCTGATGGCAACAGTGAGAAAAGAGCTGCCTTGTGTGCTGGAGGTCTTTAATAATGGATGCTGCCTTTCTGAGACACCGCTCCCTAAAGATGTCCTGGGTACTTTGTCGGCTAGTGCCCAAGATAGAGCTGACTAGATTTACAACCTTCTGCAGCTTCTTTCGGTCCTGTGCAGTAGCCCCTCCATACCTGACAGTGATGCAGCCTGTCAGAATGCTCTCCATGGCACAACTATGGAATATGATAGAATACACCCTGCAGTTAGAGAAGAGAAGCTAAAACCAGATGTATCAGTATTGCAGTGGAGTAAAGGGAATTACAGAGGCATGAGAGAGGAGCTGGCCAAAGTTGATTGGAAGTGGGCACTACTAGGGATAATGGCAGAACAGCAATGGCTGGTGTTTCTGGGGGAAATTTGGAAGGCGCAGGAAAGATACATCCGAAGGATGATGTATTCAAAAAGGAGGATGACTGTGGCTGACAAGGGAAGTTAATGACAGCATAAAAGCAAAAAAGAGAGCATAAAAGTGAACAAAGCAGAGGATTGTCAAGCTTTTAAAAACCAGCAGAAGGTAACGAAAAATGCCATGATGGAAGAAAATATGAAATATGAAGGCAAGCTAACCAATAATATAAAAGACAAAAAAAAGATTTTTCAAATACATAGAGTATACGAGAGATGAGATTGGATATTGGACTGCTGGAAAATGGTGCTGCAGCGGTAGTAATGGGGGACATGCGCTGAATAAGTCTTTTGCGTCAGACTTCACTGTGTAAGACACCAGCAGAATGCCAGAAGTGTGAGAGTATCGGGGGTAGAAGTGACTGACTTGCAATTACTAAGGAGAAGGTGCTTCTGAAGTTGAAATGTCTGAAGGTAGGTAAGTCATCTGGACTAGTTGGACTACACCTCAGGGTTCTGAAAGAGGCAGCTGAAGTGATTGTGTTAGTATGGAGGCATTAGTATTGATCTTTAAAGAATCATTAGATTCTGAATGGTTCCTGAGGACTGGAAAATTGCTAATGTCATCCCACTCTTTAAGAAGGGAGGGAGCAGAAGAAAAGAAATTATAGGCTAGTTAGCCTGACTTCAGTGGTTGGAAAGGTGTTAGTCTGTTATGAAAGGTGAGCTTTGAGGCACATGCCAAAATAGGCCAAAATCAGCATGGCTTTCTAAAAGAGAATACTTGCCTGACAAGTCTGTTGGAATTCCTTAAGGAAGTAACAGACAGGATAGACAAAGTAGAGCCAGGTGGATGTTGTTTATTTGGTTTTTCTGAAGACTGTTGACAAGATACAGCACCTGAGGCTGTTTAAAGATAAGAGCCCACGGTATTACAAGGAAGATACTAGCATGGATAAAAGATTAGTTGACTGGTAGGAGGCAAAGTGTGGGTATAACAGGATCTTTTCCAGTTGGCTGCCAGTGACTAGCACAGTACTGTACTGCAGGGGTCGGTATTAGGACCACTTCTTTTCACGGATAAAGGGAATTGATAGCTTTGTGGCCAAGTTTGCAGATGATACAAAGGTATGTGGAGGGGCAGGTAGTGTTGAGGAAGCAGGATGTCAACAGAAGAACTTTGACAGATTGGGGGAATGGATAATAAAGTGGCAGATGGAGTGTAGTGTAGGGAAGTGCATGGTCATGCTGAAGGAATAAAGGCATATACTATTTTCTTAATAGGGAGAAAATGCAAAAATCAGAGGTGCAAAGGGACTTGGGAGTCCTCATGCGGAGTTCTCTGAAGGTTAAGTTGCAGGTTCATTCGGTGGTAAGGAAGGCAAATGCAATGTTAGCATTAATTTTGAGAGGACTAGAATACAAAAGCAAAGATGTAAGGGTGACTTAATAAGGTATTGGTCAGACTACATTTGGAGTATTGTGGGCAGTTTTGTGCTCCTTATCTAAGAAAATACATGCTGGAGAGGGTCCAGAAGAAGTTCACGAGAATGATCCCAGAAATGAAAAGGTTAATGTATGAGGAGCATTTGATGGCTCTGGGCTTGCACTCATTGGAGATTAGAAGAATGAAGGAGGTTCTCATTGAAACCCATCAAATTTTGAAAGTCCTACATCAAGTCCTAGACTAGAGGGCACAGCCTCAGAATTGAGGGACATGCATTTAGAGCAGAGATGAGGAAACATTCCTTGAGCCAGAGAGTGGTGAATCTGTGGAATTCATTGTCACAGGTGGTTATGTATTCCAAGTCATTTGATGTAGTGTATTCAAGGTGGAGATTGATAGATTCTTGATTAATCAGGGCATCAAAGATTTTGTGGAAAAGGTGGGAGAATGGGGTTGAGAAGGATAATAAATCAGCCAAGATGGAATGGCAGAGCAGACTCAGTAGGCCGAATGCCTAATTTTGCTTCTATGTTTTATGGTCTTCAGATATCACAATCATTGGGCTCACTTCCAGGGCAGGTGAGACCTTTATAAGAAGGGTGGGTTACACCTCAGTTGATGGGGCAGGGAGTTCCCTTGCAGGGGTGTTTGCTCGTGGTACTCAGAATATAGCAGGAGTTGGAAGCCAGAGCAGTGAATCAGCTGAGGAGAGAGTAGAGGTTAAAACAAGTAAATCTGACGGGAAGATCAGGCAGGGCCGGATTATAAGATGCGGAGGGATAAACAGTCTTGAGTACGTTTATTTCAGTACAAGGAGTATAACAAATAAAGCAGATGAAGTGTGAATCTGGCTTAGTATTTGGAACTACAGTGATATATACATTACAGAAAATGGGTTGAGAGAAGGGCAGACTGGCAGTGTTCTAGGATTTAGATGTTTTGGGTGTGATAAAGAGGGGTTGTAAAATATGTGGGAGAATTATATCATGGATGTCTTTGAGGGTTCATCCAGTGATGTTTTTTACAAAAGAAAGTATGGTGTGTTGGCATTCATCAACTGTGGGATTGAGTTCAAAGCCATGAGGTAATGTTACAGCTATATAAGACCTTGGTCAGACCCCACTTGGAGTACTGTGTTCAGTTCTGATCACCTCACTACAGGAAGGATGTGGATACTATAGAGAGAGGCGGTGGAGATTTACAAGGATGTTGCCTGCATTGGAGGGCGTACATTATGAGAATAGGTTGAGTGAACTGGCCTTTTCTCCTTGGAATGATGGAGGATGAGAGGTGACCTGATAGAGCTATATAAGATAATGAGGGATAATGATTGTGTGGATAGCTAGAGGCTTTTTCCCAGGACTGAAATGGCAAATAGGAGGGTACATAGTTTCAAGGTGATTGGAAATAGATAACGAGGGGATTTCAGTGGTTAGTTTTTCACAGAGAGTGGTAGGTGCATGGAATGCACTGCCTGGCGGTGGTGGTAGAAACAGATACAATAGGGTCTTTTAAGAGCCTCTTAGACAGCTACATGGAGCTTAGAAAAATAGAGGGCTATGTGCTAGGGAAATTCTAAGCAGTGTCTAGAATAGGTTACATGGTCAGCACAATATTGTGGGCTGAAGGGCCTGTAATATGCTGTAGATTTCAATGTTCTATATTCCTGAGCTCTACCCATATAGCATAGAATAAGGAAGATACAGGTGGGATTATACTAAAGCTTTTCTGATAGCCTGCAGTAAACAGAGAAGAAGATATGTAGGCAGATCAAGGAAAGATGTGAAAGCAACATTGTTGTAGTGAATGATTTTAACATCCCCTATATTGACTGGAATTCTCTAAGTGCCAGAGGTATAGATGGGGCAAAATATGTTCAGTTCACCCAGCAGGATTTCTTGAAACCATATGTAGGTGGTCCAACCAAGGAAGGGGCAATGTTAGATATTATATTTTGAAATGAGCCTGGCCAAGTGATCAAAATTTCAGTAAGGAGACACTTTGTGAAGAATTTTACTAATTCCTTAAGTTTTATGGTAATGAATCAGGTTCTTGGGTGAATGTGTTAAATTGAGGGAAGGCTAATTACAATAATATTAGGTAGGAGCTAGGAAAATTTGAGTGTTTGGTGATAAATCCACATCTGACGTGGGAGCCTTTTAAACACCAACTGGTTAGAGTTCAGACCAATATGTTCCCGTGAGATTTAATGTTAAAAATGATCAGGTTCAAGAACTTTGGATGACATGTACTCAAAAATAAAAATAAAAATATTTGTCCAATACTTTCATCAATCCTTTTCCATTCATCCCTCCCCCCATCTCCCACCTGGCACTTATCCCTGCAATTGGAAGAAGTGCTACACCTGCCCATTTACTTCCTCCCACACCTCCATTCAAGGCCCAATACCGTCCTTCCAGGTGAAGCAACCCTTCATCAGCAAATCTATTGGGGTCATGTATTGTATCCGGTGCTCCCAAATTGTCCTCCCAAAGAGATCCACTGTAAACTGGGGTACTGCTTTGTTGTCCATCTTCGCTCCATCCGCACAATGGCAGGATTTCCTAGTGGCTAAACATTTTGGTTCCAATCCCCATTCCCTTTCCAACATGTCAGTGTATGGCCTCCACTACTGCCGCAATGAGGTCACTCTTAGGTTAGAGGAGCAATATCTCATATTCTGTCTGGATAGCCTCCAACTTGATAGCATGAACATCGACTTCTCCAACCTCCAATAACTTTCTCTCCTGCCCCTTCCCTCTTCTTTAATTTCCCACTTTGGCACCCTGTTACCTTTTCCCCTCACATGCCTATCACCTTCCCCGGTCCCTCTCTTCATTTTCTTTCTTCCATGGTCCATTCTCCTTTCCCATCAGATTTCTTCTTTTCCAGTCCTTTATCTTTTCCATCTACTACCTCCTAGCTTCTTGCCTTATCCCCCTCCCTCCACCTGTCTTGAACTACCACCTTTTGGTACTCTCTACCCCCCACCCCTCATCTCCCCACCTTATTCTGGTTTCTTTCCCCTTCTCTTTCTAGTTCTGATGAGGGTCTCCACCCGAAACATCGATTGCTTATTCATTTCCATTGATATTGCCCAAGCTGATGAGTTCCTCCAGCATTTTCTGGATTTTGCTCTAGATTTCCAGCATCTGCAGAATCTCTAGTGTTTAAAAAATAGATATATGAAGTTTAGGAGGCAGTTATCAGACAAGGCCCTTGACAAATATAAAGGAAGCAAGAAAGAATGTAAACAAGGAATTAGGAGGGCTAAAGGATCTATAAAATGTCCTTTGCAGGGTGGATTAAGGAGAATCGCATGGCATTTTATATTTGTTTTAGAAATAGCAATGTCACAAAGGGAAGGTTTAGTCCACTCAAGGATATTAAGACAGTGGTGTTGTGTGTCTTGAAAAACATTAAGATAGAACATGTACAGTACAGCAGTGGATATGGCCCTTCAGCACCAATGTTGTGCTGAATTAATTAATTCATATTAAATTAATACTCAAATGCCCAATTAAACCAATCCCTTCTGCCTGCCAGTTCCCTCTGCCCATAAAGTGTCTGTAAGGACAGATTTTGACATTTAAATCAAGGGTCTTTTAGAAGTCAGGAATGAGGCATAAAATTTGTTGCTTCGTGATCATTTTACTTAAGAGTGATGGAACAAAGGGGAGATGAAACAAACAGAGGCAGAAGTTTTCTACTTGAAGAAAGGAAACTAAAGAAAAGATGGTGCCTAGCACAAAACTAATTTTATACCGTAGAGTTAAGAAAAAATCCATAGATTAGAAACAGCCAATTAGAAAATACTTACTCAATACTGCAGTAAAAAGTTAACCAATGAGAAAAACATTTAACACTTAATGCAGTACAAAGCTCTGCAGAATTACACTTTGTATAATCAGTAGAGGCATACTAAACTGTTATGCACACTGCAGCCGCTAGGAGTTGTATTATATATAAGTAATCATAAAAAAGTAATAATACAAGCAGATCATTTATTGTTAAACTACAAAGAAAAATCAATTAAACAGCTGGATCCAAAAATATCCTTCCATTTCTTGCACATTGATGTGCATATCTCAGAGCCTCTTGAATATCTCTGTTGTATTTGCCTCCACCACAACTCCAGGCAGTGCATTCCAGGCATCCAAAATGCTCTTTCAAAAAACGTTGCTTGCACAAATATTTTGAACTTCTCGCAAGTTAAATGCATGCTCTTTAGTATTAGACATTTCAGTACTGGGAAAAAGATGCTGGTTGTCCATCTATGCCTGTCATAATCTTGGAAGTATCTGTCAGTTATCTCCCTTGCCTCCGCTGCTCCAGAGAAAACAACCCCAGTTTGTGCAACCTCTTCTTGTACAGGCAACATCCTTGTAAAAGTCTTCTTCACTGTCTCCAAAGCCTCATCATCTTTCCTATAATGAGGCGAGTAGAACTGTATGTAATATTCCAGATGTGACATAACTAGAGTTTTATAAAATTGCAGCCTAATTTCCTGACTCTTGAAGTGAATTCCTAGATTAATAAAGGCAAGCATGCCATATGTTGCCTTCAGCACCCCATCAATCTGCACAGCTGCTTCCAGGGAACTATGAAGTTGGACCCCAAGATGCTTCTGCTCATCAACACTGTTAAGGAAGGGTCTTAGCATTGGGAGATTAAAAGTAAAGACACATTCAATATTAATGGTCTTGCAATTAACAATGTACTGTCTCTTTACATGTGATATCACAAGATGCAACACTTCATATTTGGCCCAGTTAAACTCCATCTGTCATATCTGCAACTGACCTATATCCTGCTGTATCCTTTGGCAGACTTCTACTTTTCAACACCACCACCAATCTCTGTATAATAAAGTGAAATTGAGGAATGAATGCAAGTTTTCAGAATCCAGTTAATCAGTGATGACAGTATCATCTGCAAACTTAGAGCTGTATATTTTCATTCAGGTTATTTAAGCATATCAAAAAATTTCAAGGTAACAGTATAGATCCCTGCAGAAAACCACTAGACACAGACCTGCAGCCAGAATAAGTTCCATTGGCACCATCCTCTGTTGTCTATGATCAAATTAATTCTGAATCAAACAACCAATATCCTGTTGATTCTGTGCACCTTAATCTTCTGGATGAGCCTCCAATCAGGGACCTTGTCAAATGCTTACTAAAATACGTGCAGACAAAATCCACACTTCTGCCTTCACCATCCTCATCAATTCTCAAAAAACTCCATCAAATTGGGTCTTGTATCACAAATTTGACTTTTTTGAGAAAGTGAGGAAGATGATTGGTGAGAGGGGGAATTGTAGCTCTTGTCAATGTGGACTTTATAAAGCATTTGACCTGATCCCTAATGGTAGCCTAATCCATAAGATTGTCACATGGTATCAACAGTAAGTTGTTAAATTGGATACAAAATTGGCATAGTCATAGGTGACAGAATAGTGATAGGAGGTAATTTACTGACCTGAGTTCTATGATCAGTGCTGCTCTAAAAGGATCGATATTGGGAATTTATTCATTTGTAATATATTGTATATAAATGATTTGGATGAAAATCTGATTAGTAAGGTTGCAGATGACACAAGAAATTTGTGTGTTGTGGTTAGTGAGGAAAGTTGCAAAATAATACAGCAGAACACAGAACATTTGGAAACTTGGAAGAGAAATGGCAGATGGAGTTTAATCTGAACAATCATGAGGTGTTGTATTTTGGGAAGTCACGTGCAAGAGGAATTGATACAGCAAATGGAAAAATGTACAGAGAGACTGCAAGTCCATTGCACCATAAGAGTGGCTGCGCAGGAGGATAGGGTGGTAAAGAAGGTGTATGATATGTTTGTCTTCATCAGTCAGGGTGTTGGGCATAAAATTTGGCAAGTCGTGTTGAGTCTGTATAAAACTTCGGCAATGCCATATTGTCCAGTTCTGGTTGCCATACTATAGGAAAGATGTGGATTCTTTGGAGAGGGTGCAGAAGTGGTTCACCAGGATGATTTCTTAGAGTGGAAGTCCTGGTGAAATTGTAAAATGTTTTCCTTTGCTGCAGCAAATTTATGGTAGCAAACTAGTCATAGTCATACTTTATTGATCCCGGGGGAAATTGGTTTTCATTACAGTTGCTCCATAAATAATAAATAGTAATAGAACCATAAATAGTTAAATAGTAATATGTAAATTATGAAATAAGTCCAGGACCAGCCTATTGGCTCAGGGTGTTTGACCCTCCAAGGGAGGAGTTGTAAAGTTTGATGGCCACAGGCAGGAATGACTTCCTATGACGCTCAGTGCTGCATCTCGGTGGAATGAGTCTCTGGCTGAATGTACTCCTGTGCCCACCCGGTACATTATGTAGTGGACGGGAGACATTGACCAAGATGACATGCAACTTAGACAGCATCCTCTTTTCAGACACCACCGTGAGAGAGTCCAGTTCCATCCCCACAACATCACTGGCCTTACGAATGAGTTTGTTGATTCTGTTGGTGTCTGCCACCCTCAGCCTGCTGCCCCAGCACACAACAGCAAAGATGATAGCGCTGGCTACCACAGACTCGTAGACTAGGTGTTATTTCTATATTCTGTCATTTTTTCCATTCTTGATGTTGGGCAGTATTGCTGCCTGTTAATTGAGAGTGCACTTCTAATAGTTTTTAAAAATGTCTTTATGTGAAAATGATCTCTTAGTGAGGTTAACAAGGGACACTATTTTCACAATGATCCACTGATCCATTTTAAAGTGGGTTCAAATGCGTTAGTGCTGTATAAGGCATACTAAATCTGTGGGCAGATATACTACTCTTGCCTTGCCCATTTCAAATTGATGTGGAAGTTATTTCTTGTTTATTTATATACATGCATTATATACGTCCCAAACTAACAATGTCTTTGTTTTAGTGATTCTCAAGGTAGTTGCTACTTTGTTGAAGAATTCGACACCAAGCAATGAACTAATGGAAGTTAGGCGACTGTTTTTATCAGATATGATAAAACTTTTTAGTAATAGCCGGGAAAATAGAAGGTATGTTGGAAAAGCTGTCATGATTTCTGATTTTTGAATGCATTTTTTCAATGCATGATTTCACCTAAGTGCATATGTGATCATTTCCTTGTGGGCACTAAATAATGATGTGGACAATTTGTGTTAAATAGTTTGTTTTTGTATCATAACATTATGCATGTTAATACTGATACTGAATAGAAATAAAACTTTGGAGAACATACAAAATGGAATTTCTAAGAAAAATTGATACCTGTATTAAGATATTTTGGTTACAAGCTTTGAGTCTAGCCTGTGAAGTAAAATAGTTCTTCACAATCATGAACTGAATCTGGTTCAGGTTCTTCCATCTCTGTGTCAAATCAAATAACTCTGAAAGAAATTGTGAACTGATGAACCTTAAATGATTTTGTTGTATTAAAAGAAAATCCTCTTCTAATTTTGTCCAGGATATGAAGATGCCTATGCCTCATTTTTCTGTCCTTCCATGCGTTATTTCCTGATTTCTTAACCTTTCAAATTGTTTTCTCAGCACTTTTCCAGCTCTGATCTATAGGTCCTTTCTGCTCTATAGGTCCTTTCTGCTCTATTTTCAGAACTGCATAAAATACTGCAATTGACTTATTGCATAAATTACAATCTATTTTCTGTCTGTATGGAAAATCAGTGGTTTTCTGGAACTCTCCATATGTTATGAAATGTTGTTTCTTGATTTATTTTTGAGTGTAGTTTGCCTTTGACCACTCCATTTTAGCAAAACCAGACTTCAGCCATATTACTTTATTGTCTTAGAAAAATCGTTGTAAATCACTTGGTCAGGGCACAGCACAAAAAAACAATAATTATATTTATATCTTCACAGTTAGTTTATAATGTTTCTGTTCATTATTCCAATCTTATAGATGGTTCAACAGTATAATTAAGTTAATATTTTGCAAGATTTTTTTCCAATGCTTTATTAAAATTGAAGCATAACTGAGGCTGTTGTGATAAATTTGTTTACTGACCAGACATGTTCAGTTTCAAAGGTAAAATTAGAATATTTGACAACCTATTTTCTTGTTGGAGATAAACAGTTAAGCATGTTGATGATGACCGTAATGTTATATTAATCTACTTGTTTTGATAACAGTTTATTCTGTATGTGCCAATGTTTTCTTTCAGATGCCTTTTGCAGTGTTCAGTCTGGCAAGACTGGATGTTCTCTCTTGGATATATAAATCCAAAATGCTCAGATGAACAGAAAATTTCAGAGATGGTGTACAACATCTTCCGTATCCTTCTGTACCATGCAATTAAATATGAGTGGGGAGGTTGGCGCGTTTGGGTCGATACACTTTCCATAGCACATTCCAAGGTAAGATTTGTTCACTGGTAACTTTTACTACAGTCACTTAAGTGATTTGTTTGTAAATTTTAAAAAAAGTTAAATTTTTCTATAAAGTGCAGTTCATTGTCACCATCATCATCAGCAGCTAAATACTAAAAGTTGTAGAATAGCAGTCACGTCATCTTGCCTATTTCTTGACCATTGTTTTCATTAAAAGACGAATCACCTTCACTGTTTTAACATTCTTCTTTAAACTAATTTGGATCCATTAGGCTGAACATGCTGGTGGAGAGCAACCTGGAGCTCTTTGTCAAAGCTCTGTATGGTCCTAGGGCTTTGGTCAATTAGTCAGAAGAAAATTCTCACAAGACTGCTTTTACAGAGGTCATTACTTGCAATATAACTTTAACCAAATAGTCAGCTATTCCCTCAGCTATTTGTCTCTCAAAGTTGTGAACCTTTTGGACTGCTTCTGAATGTCAGTGAACAATGAATCAACAAATTGAAGATTCTTAGAATTGGTCTAAGTAAACACGATTTTACAAACGAAAATAATTATAACAGAATAACCTATCCCATTCTTAGTTTTCTTCTTTGCATCTGTAGAATTTAGACCTTGTGACCAGGTGATTGGATTTCAGTGGGAGAACATTTTGGGAACAGTGATCATAAGTTTTAAGATAGTTATGAATAGAGATAAGTCTATACCTCAGGGTTGAGGATGTTGCTAAACTGGGGGAAGGCAATTTATGATATTAGTAAGGATAAGCTGAGGAGTGTATATTGGGAGCAACTATTACACAACAGGTCCACATCTAGGATGCGGGATTCATTAAAAGTTTAACAGTTTGGATTCAGGACTGGCGTATTCCAGTAAGGAGAAAAGACAAAGTTTGAGAACTTGGGATGACAAAAGATGTTGTAGATTTAGTCATAAAGGAAAAAGAGGTATACATAAGGTTGTAGAAGATGAATAGACCTTAAGAAATATAAAGGGAGCATTAAAGAACTCAGGCAGCCAATTAGGAGGACCAAAAAGGGCCATGATATGTCCTTGGTGAGTAGGGTTAAGAAAATTCAAAGCTATTTTATACATAAATTGAAAACAAGAGAGCACAAGAGATAGGACCACTCAAGGGTAAAGGAAGGAATTATCCCCAGATCCAAAGGACATAGCTGAGGCACGAAACAAGTACTTTGTATCAATAGTTGGATTTATTGAAAAACAAAAGTGGGTAAATCCCCAGGGCCTGATGTGATCTGTACCAGATTAGTAAGGGGAGATTGCTGGGGACTTGACAAAGATCTCTGTATCCTCTCTAGCTTCAGGTGAGGTCCCAGAGGACTGGTGAATAGGCAATGTTATTCCTTTGATTAAGAGGGGCAACAGATATAATCTAGGAAATTTTAGCATGACTTTGTGAGGGTCAAGCTATGGTTTAAAGATGTGAAGAATTTTTGAGGAGTTAATAAAGTAGGGCTGGACTGTGGATATTGTCCAGGGTGAACTTTAGCATGGCATTTGACACAGTCCCTCATGGTAAGCTGATCAAGAAGATTACAATACATGAAATATATGGAGACTTATAGTTTGGATCCAAAATTGGCTTAGCCATAGAAAACATAGTGTAGTGGTAGAGGGGTGTTAATTTGGCTGGAGCTCTATAGAGGTCACACTGGGACCTGAAGTGCACAATAAATTGCAGAACTGTTAAGAGCATTGATGTACAGAAGGATCTTGAAATCCAAGATAATAATTAGCTCCCTGAAAGCAGCAACTGAAGTAAATAGGGTGGTTGAGAAAGCAGATTGCATGCTTGCCTTCATTAATCAGGGCATTATTTATAACATTCAAGAAGTCATGCTGAAGCTGTACCATAATTTAGTTAGGATGCGTTTCGAGCATTATATACAGTTCCAGTCACTGCGTTACTAGAAGGATGTGGAGGCTTTGGAGATACTGCAGAAGAGGTTCACCAGGATGTTGCCTGAATTAAAGAGGCTCACCAGGCTGTTGCCTTCCAGGCCAGCCTGCCATGTGGGACCTTATCAAAAACCTTACTAAAGTCTATATACACAACATCTTAGTCATTTCTTCAAAAATCTCCAGAAGATTTATCAGACATGACCTCCCATGCACAAAACCATACTGATGTTTCCTGATTAAGCCTTGACCATCCAAGTGATGATAGATCTTATCTCTCAGAATTCTCTCCAATAATGTCCTTGCAACTGAAGTCAGGCCCACTGGTCTGTAGTTCCCTGGCTTGTTCTTGCTACCCATCTTGAACAATAAAACACCATTAGCCACCCTTCAGTCTTTGCCAAGGGCTAATGATGAAGTAAATATTTCTACAAAGGCCTGTGATTTCTTTCCTGCTGTCTTATTAGTTCTGGGGGTGCAGCTGATCAGACCCTGGAGATTTGCCCACCTTCCCACTGTTACTTATAAGGAGTTTGTACGTTCTCCCTGTGATTGCATGGGTTTCCTCTGGGTGCTCCGGTTTCCTCTCACATTCCAAAAACATTCTGGTTGGTAGGTTAATAGGTCATTGTAAGTTGTCCTGTGATTAGGCTAGGATTAAATTGGGGGATTGTTGCATGGCGCAGCTCGAAAGCTTAAATAAATAATATCCTAATGCACTTCAAGACTTTAATTACCTCCTTCCTCATTAGATGATCCCTCAAGGGTAATTTCCTTAGCCGTTGCTATTAAGTTCTCATCAAAAACGCAACATTTCCTCAACTCTTACCTGTTCTTCTGACATGCCTAAAGCATTGCTATCCTGGAACATTGAGCTGCCAGCCCTGCTATTCCCTCAGCCACATTTCTGTTTTGGGCACAGTATCCCAGTTCCTAGAGGCAATCCATGCTCTCAGTTTCAATAAAGTCCAATCAGTCATTTGTCATCCTAATTGCTTGATCTACTAAAATTATTTATCAGATGTTTTTTGCAGATAATTTTCTAAAACCTTTCACTTTGTGAATTTTATTGTTATTTTACTGAGTTACAAGCAAATTGAATCGTCTAAAGAGTCTTGGCCCTGAAATGGCAGCTTTTTATTCCTCTCCATAGATGCTGCCTGACCTGCTGAGTTCCTCCAGCATTTTGTGTGTGTTACTTTGATTTTCCACCATCTGCAGAATATTTCTGTTTTTGGTTTGTTTCAACTATGCCTGAAAGTTTTGATCCTTGGGTATGTCTTGACTGCTATTGATTGTAATTGACTTAACTTTTTCCAAAGGTCACTTATGAAGCTCACAAAGAATATTTGGCCAAGATGTATGAAGAATATCAAAGACAAGAAGAAGAAAACATCAAAAAAGGGAAAAAAGGAAATGTCAGTACAATCTCTGGTCTTTCATCTCAAGCAGTTGGTTCTAAAGGAGGCATAGAAATCAGAGAAATTGAAGATGTTTGCCAGACACAGAGCCCCGAGAGTGAAACAGACTATCCTGTCAGCACAGATTCTAAAAATCTCTTGGTTGAAGCAAGAGTATCTGGTAATGGAGCAGGTGGTCCAGACAGACCCACAACTGGAGTACATGTGGAGGTTCATGATCTCTTGGTGGATATCAAAGCTGAAAAGGTAGATGCCACTGAAGTAAAGCTTGATGATCTGGATCTGTCACCTGAGACATTGGTAGCTGCAGAGAGCTGCAATCTGGTAGAAGTAGAATCACTGCTGGACAATGTGTATACCTCTGCTGTTGAGAAACTTCAGAGCAATATTGGTAGCAGCTCCATGACACAACAAAGGGAACAAAGGGACAGTGGTCCTTTGATATCTTTAGTAGATGAAAAAGATGATGAGTCAATTAATTGTACCTCATTTACTTTTGATAAAGCAACAAGCCATCAAGAAAAGCTTTTGGCTGACCTGCCCTCTGCTGACAATCTTTCTCTTGCAAATGTATCAGAGAACCAAATACATACCAGCGCTAGTGATGATTTGGGGCTATTGGCTCATATGACTAGTAATTCAGACAATACTAGTCCAAAACCTATAACTGAGGATAAGAATTTTAAAATCTCAACAAATTTGGAAGAAATGTGTATTCTGACTGAATCAGAAGGAATTGTTCCAAAAGTATATGCTGAAATGATTGGTACACCAATTGATTCGGAACTGTCTTTGAAAAAGTCTGTGGGTAACCTAGATGCTTCTAGCACAATATCTGATACTGACAGATCAGATGATGGAAAAGAAACAGGAAAGGAAATAAAGAAGATCCAAACCACTGCTACAACCCAAGTAAGATTACAAATGATACTATGCTTTCATATTTTATTAGTTGCAAATATGTTTTATAACAATTTTATTCTTCTAATTAAAACATCTTTTTTAATTTTATAGAACTGTTTTTGTGTCTATTCCTCATACTCACTGTGCTGTTCAATAGTGCTCATGTCTAAGTATTGCCATTGGGCTGCAGTGTTTAAAATCATAATAATTTTATTCTGGTGCCATTTTAATTTACAGTATTTAACAGGCATTTAGACAATGTAATAATAATAAATCTTGATTCAGATTTTTGAGATACAAGGATAGGAAAGGTTTAGGTGATATGATATGAGCCAAACATTGGCAAATGGAACTAGCTTAGATGGTCATCTTCGACAACATGGACCATTTGAACCAAAGGATCTGTTTTCTTGCTGTATGACTCCGTGATATTCAAGATTAACTAGAACTTAGTTAGAGTTGCTGCTGACTAAAGTCCAATCTAGACTTTGCCTTCTGTATTGGCACTAGTGTAGACTTGTATTTCAGTTAAAAAATGACTTTGAACTGATATAATTTTTAAACTGTTATAGTTAGCACAACGCTTTATAGTACAGGTGACTCGGGTTGAATTCCCATTGCTGCCTGTAAGAAGTTTGTACATTCTCCCTGTGACTGTGTGAGTTTCCTACTTCATGCTGTATGTCAGTAAACATACATAACATAACCAATTGAATACTTTGAACATGAAAACAGAATTTATGATTGGTCACTAACAAGGCTTCAACTAAAGTAAAGAACGATCATCGTAAGAAAAAATACTTCAACGAATGCTGGTGCTTATAATACTAAAATGTATGTTTTTAACTTAAGCAGTGGGTATGAATATCTTTGGCATTGCTAGAATTTATTCCCCATCCATAATTGTCCTTGATCAGATGAACTTCTATATCCAACTGCTACAGAATATGAAAGTGAATCTATAATATTGTTGGGTAAAGTATTCTAGGTTTCAACCGTTATGGGCTGTGTTGTATGTCTTGGGTGATCATGCTCTTTCCATGACCATGATTGTTCTTGACAATGTTTTCTACGGAAGTGGTTTGCCATTACCGCCTTCTGGATAGTGTCTTTACCAAGATGGGTGATTGCAGCTATTATCAATTCTCTTCAGAGATTGTTTGCCTGGTGTCAATGGTTGCATAACCAAGATTTGTGATATGTACCAACTACTTATATGGCCATTCAACACCTGATCCCACGTTTCCACGTGACTCTGATCTGGGATGGGGGGAGGGGGAAACAGACAGGATTAAGCTACACTTTGCTTGAGGGTGACTTGCAGGTTAGTGGAGGTAAAGAGAGCCTTTCACCACCTTTGGTTGAGACGTATCTCCACCTCGCCATCTCAGGGTTTAGACCAAATGAAGGAATGCCAATCTGTTTCCAAGTTAGGGCAATCTATGGCTTGGATGTGAACTTGCAATTCTCAGATTTTCTTAAGTCTACTCTGAAGATTGCCAGAATTTTGCCTGACTTGTGTCTGAATCTAATCTGTAGTGGTTGGGTGTATCAGGGATGGGCAGGAGTTGGAGTATAGAGGACTGGTGGACAAGTGGAGTGGTGCGGAAGGAATCAACTTCTCATGACTGTGGCCAAAACCAGGGAGATGGTGATTGATTTTAGGAGGAAGGGGACTGTGATGAGTCCTGTATACATTCTGGGAGAAGAGGTTGCGGTGCTGGAGGAGTACAAGTACTTGGGTGTTCACCTTGACAACACAATTAACTGGAAAACCAACACCATGGCAATTTACAAAAAGAGGATTAGCAAACTCAATTACCTAAAGAAGCTGAGATCCTTCAATGTATGCAGCAGGATGTCGGCGATCTTTTACCAGTCTGTTGTAATGAGTGCAGTCTTCTTTGCAGCTTTATGTTGGGGAGCAGCATCGGTTCTAGTGATGCAAAAAGACCAAATATACTCATCAAAATGGCTGAATTCATTCTTGGCTACAACCTGGACTGTTTTGAATTAATGGTAGAGAGGACGTCACTAAACAAACTGTTATCCATTATGGACTATCAGGTACATCCTCTCTGTGACCCACTGAATAAGCAGTGGAATACCTTTTTGAACAGACTCATTCAGCTCTGCTGTCACAAGGATCGTTACAGAAAATCTTTTGTATCAAGTGTAATAAGCATTTGCAACAGTTCATCTCTGTGTGACAGGAGAACACATCATAGTACAATAGGCTCTGCTTTATTATTTCATCCATTATTATTGCACACTGATACATTATTATTGGGTATATTATTATTATGTATTTTATTGTTAGTTAACTCTACATACTGTTAAGTGTGTTTTTTAATGTTGCTGCTGTAATGATAGAGTTTCCCACTCAGGGTCAAGAAAGTATTATTATTTTAATAGGTGTATAGCAGGTTGTCTGCCCAGTATCTTATTCTGTTTTAACATAGTGGCTTCAATACAGTTAAGTAACTTACTGGAACAGTAAAAAGGTCTATTTGGCAGACTGTATCAAAGAAACAAATTGCCTACCTCATACAGAAGTAGAAAAATTGATGAGTTTTTATGACAATCTAATAGTATTATGTTTTTTGTTAAATTGCAGATTACTTAATGAGCTAAATTTAAATTCCTCCATGTGGTGATATTTTAACATGTCTCTGGATTATTGCTTGAGATCTTAAAATAGAAAACTTAACCAGGATGTACAAAACAGGTGAAACAGCATTGCTATATCTTTGGGTGCCAATTTTGATAAATCCATAGGCACTGGTCTTTCTGTGCTATCAAGAGCCCCATCTAGTGGCAGAAGGGTGAAAGGTTAGCCATGAGGGAGCAGGCATTGGAGCTGAATGGCTTTGATTTTTATTATGTTTGATAGCATTATTTGCCTAGGTTTTCATTCAGATTCACTTTCTGAGTTTGGAGGCAGGCATTTCTATGTTAATTCTAATCCTTCTCAGATCTTATGGGAAATTTCAGATTTTTAAATCTTGCGTTCAGCCCTGAAGGCATCTTTACGACCAAGGCGCTGCGTTTTTTTTCAAATATGTCCGGTTTTTCTAATTTCATATTATCTTTCACATTAATCAGAATAGTTTATTTCTGCCCCTACTTTGGTTATCTACTACCAAGACTAGACTCAGAGCATTCTTTTCACCAAATTCAGTCACTCTGTAGCCTATATGAATAAGTATTCATCCAAAACTCACCTGCCCATGTCAAAATTGATCAAACAACTTGCTTGAACACAATTTTTGTGCTTACAAGATGGCATTGCTGAACCACAGCTATGGTCTGTCTGCTACACACAGTACTTGTAAATCTTTTGAATTACTCTCACTGCAATCTGCAGTATATAATTACTCCTCAAACGTTGTACTTCTAAATCAACTTAATGATCTACAGATTTCATGAACTTCGGATGACCTTGGCAGACCAAGCAGGTATGGCACCATTAAGCGAATAAAGGTTCATCGCCGTGACTAGAAGCAAGGCAGAAGGGGGGCGGGGGGACTCCAAATGAGACTAAAACGCAGTGGGATGAGGCCCCCTCTATCCAGCATCTTGTTATGCAGTCGCTGGAGAACAAAACTGAGGACCTGAGGGCAAGATTGCTATATTGGAGGGAAATGAGTTGTGTTCTATGTTTGAGCAAGACATAGCCTTCTTGCAACATGCCAGATACAGCAATCTGACCCAAAGGCTTACACGAGGAGATCTGCAGATGCTGGAAATTCTAGCAACACATATAAAAAATGCTGGTGAACGCAGCAAGCCAGGCAGCATCTGTATAGGAAGAAGCACAATCAACGTTTTGGGCCGAGACCCTTCGTCAGGACTAACTGAAAGAAGAGATATTAAGAGATTTGAAAGTGGGGTGGGGGGGGGGATCCGAAATGATAGGAGAAGACAGGAGGGGGAGGGATGGAGCTAAGAGCTGGAAAGTTGATTGGCAAAGGGGATACGAGGCTGGAGAAGGAAGAGGATTATGGTACGGGAGGCCTAGGGAGAAAGAAAGGTGGAGGCGGGGAAGCCCAGAGGATGGGCGAGGAGTTATAGTGAGAGGGACAGAGGGAGACAAAATTCAGGGGGAGAAAGGGGAAAGATAAATAAATAAATAAATAAATAAGGAATGGGGTGCGAAGGGGAAGTGGGTCATTAACAGAAGTTAGAGAAGTCAATGTTCATGCCATCAGGTTGGGGGCTACTCAGACGGAATATAAGGTGTTATTCCTTCAACATTGACTTCGCTAACTTCCGTTAATGCCCCACCTCCCCTTCGTACCCCACCCCTATTTATTTATTTATTTATTTATTTCCTTTCCCCTATGTTTTCTCTCTTTTTGCTCCTTCTGTCTGTCTCACTATAACTCCTTGCCCATTCTCTGGGCTTCCCCCTCCCCCTTTGTTTCTCCCTAGGCCTCCCGTCCCATGATCCTGTCCCTTCTCTAGCCTCGTATCCCTTTTGCCAATCAGCTCTTTTCCAGCTCTTAGCTCCATCCCTCCCCCTCCTGTCTCCTATCATTTCGGATCTCCCCCTCCCCCTCCCACTTTCAAATCTCTTAATATCAGTTAGTCCTGATGAAGGGTCTCGGCCCGAAATGTCGACTGTTCCTCTTCCTATAGATGCTGCCTGGCCTGCTGCGTTCACCAGCATTTTATATGTGTGTTGCTTGACCCAAAGGCTTCTCAATTTACAGAATGGACTGTACTGCTGAAAAGGCAAAGGTGGAGGTGTGTGTTTCGTGATAAACTCTTGGTGATGCTCCAATGTGGCAGATTTGTCAAACTTGCAAACCTACCATCCATTCGAATTACCTAGAGAGTTTTCCTCCACAATCCTGACTGCAGTTTACATACCACCATAATCAAGCACTTGAGATACTGCATGATGCCGTCAGCAAGCAAGAAACAATCCATCCTGATGCACTTCAAATCATAGTCAGAGACTTCAACCAGGCTTGTTTGAAGAAAGCCCTACCCAATTACCATCAGCATATAACCAGAGGTCCCAACACACTAGACCACTATTATTCTAAGATGAGGAATGCCTTTCGGTAAAGCTGATTACTTGGCTCTATACAAGCAGAGGCTAAAGAGCAAGTTGCCAGAGATTAGGACATCAAAGAGGTGGTTGCGAGAGGCAGAGGATCAGCTGCAGGATTACTTTGAGTCGGTGGACTTGGCTGCATTCAAGGACTCATCTGAGGATCTGAATGAATACACCATGGTTCTCATGGACTTTATTAAAACAGTTGTAGATGAGTGTGTCCCCACAAAATTATTCAGTCTTCGCCAACCAGAAGCCATGTATGAACCATGAGATCTGACTTCTGCTAAGGGCCCGATCAGAGGCATTCAGATCTGGTAACCAAAACGGTGACAAGAGGTCTAGATACGATTTCCAGAAAGCTGTCTGACGTGTGAAGTGGCAATTTTGGTCTAAACTTGAATCAAGAGTTGTGGCGGGGCCTGAGCATTATCACCTCTTATAAAGTTAAATCAAGTGACAAAGACAACAACAGGTTTTTACTCCTAGGTGTACTCAATGCCTTCTGTGCTTGTGTTAAGAGGTTGGTGATGAAACATATCAACTCCTGCCTCAGGAGCAGCTTGGATCTGCTCCAGTTGATCTGTTGTGACAGTATCAAATAATAGATGCCATTTCATTGGCTCTTAGCCCAACCCTGCAATATCTGGGTAGCAAAGATGCCTACATCAGGATTCTCTTTATTGACTAAAGCTCAGCATTCCATACCATCATCCCCTCAGAATTTATCAATAAGCTTCAAAACCTTAGCCTCAATACCTACTTGTGCAATTGGATCTTCAATTTCCTCATTTGCAGCCCCCAGTCAGTTCAGATTGGTAACATCACCACCACGATCTCCATCAGCACAGATGCACCCCAGGGCTGTGTGCATAGCCCCCTGCTCTATTTGCTTCACACTTATGACTGTGTGGCTAAACACAGCTCAGTAGTAGTAGTAGTAGTAGTAGTAATACTTTATTGATCCCGGGGGAAATTGGTTTTCGTTACAGTTGAGCCATAAATAATAAATAGTAATAGAACCTTAAATAGTTAAATAGTAATATGTAAATTATGCCAGTAAATTATGAAATAAGTCCAGGACCAGCCTATTGGCTCAGGATGTCTGACCCTCCAAGGGAGGAGTTATAAAGTTTGATGGCCACAGGCAGGAATGACTTCCTATGACGCTTTGTGCTGCATCTCGGTGGAATGAGTCTCTGGCTGAATGTACTCCTGCCATTGTACTCCAATGCCATATTCAAGTTTGCTCTCGACACCACTGTCATAGATCGAATCAAGGGTGGTGTCAAATCAACTTAAGGGAGGCAGATTGAAAATCTGGCTAGTGGTATCACAACAACAGCCTCTCACTCAATGTCAGCAAGTCCAAGCAGCTGATTATTGACTTCAGGAGGAAGAAGCCAGAGGTCCATGAACCAGTCCTAATCAGGGGATCAGAGGTGGAGAGGGTCAGCTACTTTAAGTTCCTCAGTGGTTTTATTTTGAAGTACCTGTCCTGGGCCCAGCACATAAAGTGCATTTAGAAGGAAAGCATGGAAAATGATATCTAGAAAATTGAGAAACTTCTATTGGTGTGTTATGAAGAGTATATTGACTGGCTGCATCACAGCCGGGTATGAAAGCACCAATGCCCTAAAACAGAAAATCCTACAAAAAGTGGTGGATATGGCCCAGTACAAAGGTCTCCCCACCTTCCCACGTTGAGCAAGTGTACATGAAGCTTTGTTGCAGGAAAGCAACATCCATCATTAGGGACCCCCACCACCCAGGTCATGCTCTCTTCTCGCTACTGTCATCATGAAGAAGGTAAAGGAGCCTTAGGATCCACACTACCAGGTTCAGGAACAGTTGTTACCCCTCAACCTTCAGTTCTTGAACCAAAGGAGATAACTTCACTCAACTACATTTTCCCCATCATTGAAATGTGATCACAGCAATTTATTATTATTATTTTGTTTGTATTTGCACAGTTTGTTGTCATTTGCATACTGGTTGAATGCCAAAGTTGGTATGGTCTTACACTGATTCTATCATGGTTATTATTCTATTATGGATTTATTGAGTATGCCCACAAGAAAATGTATCTCAGCGTTGTATATGGTGACATATATGTACATTGATAATAAATTTACTTTGAACTTTGAATTTTATTGACCTGCATTAGCAGTACAGGTATCCCCCACCATCTGAAAGTAGAGCGTTCCTATGAAACAGTTCGTAAGCCGGAATGTCGTGAAGTGAAGAAGCAATTACCATTTATTTATATGGGAAAAATTTGTGAGCATTCGCAGACCCAAAAATAACCTACCAAATCATGCCAAGTAACACATAAAACCTAAAATAACAGTAACATATAGTAAAAGCAGGAATGATATGATAAATACACAGCCTATATAAAGTATAAATACTTTTCTACAATTATTGCTGCACTGTTCTCCGTTGCAAAAATGTCACGCAAGCGCTCTCAGCAGAGACACTCTCTTCAGTAAACTTTAAGCTATGAAGCTGCCAAATAACACACAAAAATACACAGCCTATATAAGGTAGAAATAATGTACGTATAGTGTAGTATCACTTACTGGAATTGGGAAGACAGCGCCGAGCACACTGATAATGGTGTGTTAGGCTGAGTCGTCGGAGGTTGGGGTGGTGCAGTGGACCCCACCCTCCAGGCTGCGGACCGATACTGATCCGCGAAGCATGCAGGGATGCAGCGGTAGCCGGGACGCACCCAGCACATCTTTAAGAAAAAAGCCGAAATAAACAAGCTAATTAATTAGGTAACACACATAAAAGTTGCTTGAAATTCCAGCATCTGCAGATTTCCTCGTGTTTACATAATTAATTAGGTGCCGCCCAGTGCGTAAATGTTGGCCCAGATCAGAGGCAACTCAATCGGCAATCACCTCTGATCTGGGCCGACATTTACATGTCGGGCAGCACCTAATTAATTAGCTTGTTTATTTCGGCTTTTTTCTTAAAGATGTGCTGGGTGCATCCTGGCTACTGCTGCATTCTCCGCGGCAATGTATCGGTCCGCGGCCCGGGGGTTGGGGTGGTGGGACACTGGGGTGTCATCTCATCGTCGTCTGTTTCCATCAGGGCAGGCAGGTCATCTTCTTCTATGTCTGCCTGCCTCAATGTCGAAGGTTGAGGTTTGTCGTCTGCTGTGGCTGATGTGGAAGGCTTGAAAAATGACAGTATGCTTGTCTGCTTAGCTTCGTGCATTTTTCTACCATACAGTTCTTCGTTAAGGACTCAAACCGTCTTGCAAATATCCCCTAAACCTATGTACCCTTTCAAAATTAAAGTTGTACTTTATCATTGCAGCAAAAATCTCATGCAGTTGCTTCACGTTCAGTTCGTTACTGCATTCGGTTTCGATTGTTATCCTTTTTTCTTCCAATTGCATCAGCTCTTCATCTATCAGTTCTTGGTCATTGGATGCCAAAGCCTCTTCAACATCATGTTCGTCAACTTCCACAAGCCAAACTCACTTTGTCCTTACTTCGTTCACCACGATCGAAACACTTGATTATCTCTAGTTTTACGCTAAGTGTACACCCTTAAGAGCTAAAAGTTCAGGCTTTTCTGATACCTTAAAACTCATCTTGCTAACGGCTGCTCACAGGCAAGTGTTTAAGCAATGCCGGTTAGAATGCAGTTCTGAGGGAGGAGCTTGGCTGCTTGGAGTGCGCGCTGCCTTTTATCGCGCACTTTTTTCACATGCTGCTTTTTTCGTAACGGTGAAAACACCTTCTGTTAGCGTAAACAGGAACTAATGTAGGTCTTTCGTAACAGCGAGGTTTCGTAAAGCGAACGTTTGAAAAGCGGGGGACACCTGTACCTTGATATGAAACATACATCAGAGGTTCAGATCCCTTCCATTTATCATGCAGTTCCCTACATTAAACTCCATAACATTGAAAGCTCTGTATTCTTCTGGTTCTAGTTTTTTGCACATCTCCAGCTTTCATCTACCTTTATGACTTGTATTTCCTCCTTGCACCACTGTTCCTGTCTACCTCTGATTTCCCCTTTATACATGTTGCTTAAAATGTAGCTTTTTAATCATCTATTCGGTCATATCTCCTTAGATGAGTTAGTGTCTGAATTTATTTTCTGTTCATTTGTGAATTACTTTGAGGCACTTTATCATGATGGTGCTATATAAATGCATATTGTTATAAATGTAACACCTTAGTTAAAAATTTTACTGCTATGCTGTAGGTATTTCATTTTAGAAATTCTGTAAAAGCAGTCTGTTCTGTCTTCAGCCTGTTTGGGTTTGAGCTGAGATAAGGGGCTTGTTCAAATTCGAAATGTGCTGTCAGCTAATCAGGATGGTGGGATTGGGAGAAGGTTCTAGAGAACGCTGGTGGAGAGTTTTTTTTGTGAGGGACACTGGTGTGGGTTGAGGCCTTTCTTGGTGGGAGCTGAGAGAAGACAGGTGGGAAGATGGCTGAAGATGTCATCCCTGTTGCACAAGGTACTTTGTGCAGATGAATAGCTTCAAGGAGGATGGACCAATGTATCTGTGGGAGGTCCCATTTGTTTGACATAGATTTCGAGTGCCATTTGGAAGGTGCGGTGTGTACATCGAAAGAATGGCTTCTGGAAGATATGAGCTCCACTGTGCACATGTGACTGTTTAAGTATAATGGGCCCTTTTTGTTTTTTTTTCATTCCTTTAATAACTGGTTGCTTAAGTTAACATTCTTAAATATACTTCTTTAGAATTGTATGCAGTGTACAATCTATTATTTGTTGTTGATGGGCAATAGCTGGGGGCAGTAAATCACACAGCATTCACACAAACCGGGGTTTGGGATGGCGAAACATCCTAACCTCATGGATTTGACGGGAGCAAAGTCGCATACACTCTAGACGTAAGAAGCCTGAGAAAGGTGGGTTTCTCGCTGCAGAGTCCAGTAGCAGTTGGCAAGGGGCTAACGAGCCGCATCCGCAAGTCCAGTAAAAAGGGGTTTCATAAAGATTATTTATCCTTCATACAAGTTTTAAACGTTTCCATGGGTGAGGTGTCATAGTCTAGAATGTAGTCAATGCTCTGCCTTAATTTAAGAAGGGCTGCAAGGACAACCCAGGAAACTACAGAGATAGGTGCCAGATCCCTTGTTTGTTAAACATATTAATGATTTGGCTGAGATTGCAAGTGGTATGATTTGTAAGTTTGCAGATGACACCAAAATCGGTGGTGTTATGGATAGTGGGGAAGAAAATAGGCAAAGGAATGGCAGATAAAATTTAAATTTGATAAGTGCGAAGTGATGCATTTTGCAAAGTTAAATCAGACCAGGACATATACAGTGAATGGCAGCATGCTGTGGAATTTTGTTGAACAAAGAAACTGTGGAGTACAAGTACAGAGTTTCCTAAAAATGAACAGAGGGGAACATAGGGTGGTTTAAAAAAAAGCACATGAATGTCCCAGGATGAGGTGTTCCTTTCTAGTATCCCAGAATGAGGCGATACTTTCTGGAACATCAGAGATATCCTCCTTTTTGCCTTTGCTGCACCATGAATGCTGCCCTCACCTGCATCTTCTCCATTTCGCAGACGTCAGTCTTCACCCCATCTTCCCACTACCTTAACAGGGATGCAGTTCCTCTTGTCCTTACTGCCCACCCCATGAACCTCTGCATCCAGCACAACATTCTCCACGACTTCCATCATCTTCAGCAGAATCCTGCTACCAAACACATCTTCACCTCCACCTCCCCCCTCACTCAACACTTTCCGAAGGGATTGCTCTCTCCATGATTACCTTGTCTGTTTATCTTTCTCCGCCTATCGCCCTCCCTTCAAGTGGAAGAAATGTCACATCACCTTCACTCAGCCTATTCTGGCTTCTCTCTTACCTCTTCTCACCTGCCTATCATCTCCCCATAGGGGCCCTCCTCCTTCACTCTTTCCCATGATGCACTCTCCTCACTTATCAGATTCATTCTTCTTCAGCCCTTTACCTTTTCCACCTACTGGCTCCCTGCTTCTCATTTCATTACCCTTCCCACATCCCACCTGGCTTCACCTATCACCTTCTAATTTGTACTCCTTCCACTCCCTCTACCTTCTTATCCTGGCTTCCTTTCCCTTCCTTCCCAGCACTGATGAAAGGTCTTGACCAAAAATTTCTACTGTTTATTCCTTTGCATAGATGCCGCCTGTTGTGCTGGGTCCCTCCAGCACTTTGTGTATATTATTCTGAACTTCCAACATCTGCAGAATCTTTTGTGTACATGATGTTGTTGCTGTGGTCTGGCATTGAGTGCAGACGTTGCCATGTTACAATTGTACCAGACGCTGAAGACTGCTGTTGGAGTATTGTATGCAGTTCTGATTACCAGTTGTAAGAAGGATATGCTTAAGCTAGAGCAGGTGCAGAAGAGATTCTCACAGATGTTCGCTGGACTTGATGGCTTGACTTATGAGGACAGATTTCCGGGTCTGTTTTCATTGAAGCAAAAGAGGCTGAAAAGTGATCTTTTAGAGGTTAATGCAGTTATGTAGGCCATATACAGTCCCTATAAAAAGTATTCAAACCCCCCCCCCAACGGATGTTTTCATGTTTTATTGTTTTACGACATTGAATCACAGTTGATTTAATTTGGCTTTCTTGACTCTGATCAACAGAAAAAGACTTTCGTGACAGAGTGAAAACAGATCTCTACAAAATGATCAATGTTAATTACAAATATGAAACACAAAATGATTGATTGCAGAAGTATTCACCTCCCCTTTAACATTACACACCAAATTATCACTGGTGCCGCCAGTTGGTTTCAGAAGTCACATAATTAGTTAAATGGAGAAATGTTTTTGGAGACCTGTGTGCAGTCAAGGTGTTTCAATTGACCAGAGTATCTCGAAGGCCCAATTGCTGGTGAGAAAGTATCCTGGCAAAAACTGCACCATGAAGAGAAAGAACACTCCAAGCAACTCTGCAAAAATGGTTATTGACAAACACAAGTCAGGAGATGGGTACAAGAAAATTTACAAGTCACTGAATATCCCTTGGAGTACAGTTAAGTCAGTCATCAAGAAGTGGAAGAATATGGCACAGATGTAAAACTGCCTAGAGCAAGCTATCCTCAAAAACTGAGGGACCGTACAAGAAGGGGACTAGTGAGGGAGGCCACCAAGAGACCTATGACAACTCTGGAGGGAGTTACAAGCTTCAGTGGCTGAGATGGGAAAGACTGCTCTTACAACAACTGCTCCCCAGGTGCTTTACCAGCAACTGTTGGGAAAAAAAAACTCACATGAAATCTCAGCTAAAGTTTGCTGGAAGAAATGTGGAAGACTCTGAAGTCAGCTGGAAGAAGGTTCTATGGTCTGATGAAACCAAAATTGAGTTTTTTGGTCATCAGACTAAACGCTATGTTTGGGGTAAGCCAAACATCGCACATAATCAAAAACACATGATCCCTACTGTGAACCATTGATGGCTACATCTTGTTGTGAGGATGCTTCACTGCAGCAGGCCCTGGAAGGCTTGTGAAGGTAGAGGGTAAAATGAATGTAGCAAAATATAGGGAAATCCTGGAGAAAAACTGATGCAGTCTATAAGAGAACTACGACTTGGGAGAAGATTTGTTTTCCAGCAAGACAATGACCCCAAGCATAAAGCCAAAGCTACACAGAAATGGCTTTAAAACAGCAAAGTTAATGTCCTGGAGTGGCCAGGTCAAAGTTCAGACCTCAATCTAAATGAGAATTTGTGGTTGGATTTGAAAAGGGCTCTTCACTCATGATCCCTGCTATCTGACAGAGCGTGAGCAGTTTTGTAAAGAAGAATGGGGAAAAATTGCAGTGTCCAGATGTGTAAAGCTGATAGAGACCTTTCCATATAGACTCAAGGCTGTAATTGCTGCCAAAGCTGAATCTACTAAATATTGACATGAAGGGTTGAATACATATGCAATCAATTATGTCATGTTTTATATTTGTAATTAATTTAGATCACTTTGTAGAGATCTGTTTTCACTTTGACACAAAAGAGTCTTTTTCTGTTGATCAGTGTCAAAAAGCCAAATTAAATCTGCTGTGATTCAATGTTATAAAACAATAAAACATGAAAGCTTCCCGGGGGGGTCACAGGGAGTAAATAGTTTTTATAGGTGCTGTATAAGGTAGATTGTTACAGGGAAGGGGAGTCTAATATGATTATGAAGACACGTAGTCCTCTTTTATTGTCATTTAGTAATGCATGGCATTAAGAAATGATACATTATTTCCTCCGGTGTGGTATCACAAAACGCTGGACAAACCAAGACTGAAAAAACTGACAAAACCACATAATTATAACATATAGTTACAAACAGTGTAACACTACTATAACTTGATGAAGAAGTCCGTGAGCACAGTAAAGTTCAAAGTTTCTCAAATGTCCCACATCTCACGCAGACGGGAGAAGGAAGAAAAACTCCCTGCCATGCCGACCACAATCCAACTCTGAGTCATCCAAAAACTTCGAGCTCTGATCAGCTCTCCGACACTGAGTACTGAGCGCCATCTCCCCAAACAATTCGACCTCCTTCTCGGTTGCCAAAAGCAGGCAAGACCGGGGATTTTGAGGCTACCCTCCGAAAGATTCCCGACCACACAGTTACGACAGTGGCGAACGGGCGTTTCAGAAATTTCTCCAGATATTCCTCTGTGCTTTCACATCCATTCTCCATCAAATCAGAATTGTCCACGGCTCCTATTTAACAGATATGATATCATTTTTCACCGGAGGGCTACGCACACGCAGGCGCACCGCCATCTTCTCCTCCTGCCTCCTTGAACCCCTAATACTAAAGGACACAGGATTAACTTGAAAAGGGAAAGATTTAAAACAGATCTGAGGGGCACTTTTTCAAACAGAGTGTGCTGGGTATATAGAGTGGTTCATGAAGCTACAATTATAACATTTAAAAAACATTTGGACATATAGAGGGATATCGCCAAACACAGTCAAATGGGATTAGTTTAGATAGGCATCTTGGTTGGTGTGGATGTGTTGGATGGAAGAGCCTGTGTCTATGCTATAATAATCTATGTGTGACAAAGTAGAAAATGTAACAGCTAAATTTCTTTGTCTCATTGTGCTTGTAATCACATTGGGTAAAGTTGTTGTATTATAATATTGTTGTACATAACCTCAAGCTTAACAGAACATCTGCTTATTAATCCCAATTCTGTGAGGAAATTATCATTTGTCAGTGTTAATCCATATCAGTAATATTAAATTCCTTGTTTCCATGCATGCAAACAGAGCTGTAAGTGATTCACTACTGATTAGCCAGCTACTGTCTGATGGAAGAGAGTGCTGAATCCACCTGAAGGTTCTGTTGCTAGTGGGCAGGAGCACTTCCCATATATTTAAATGGAGAGGAATTGTGCAAGGGATTTCAGAGTATTTGTTAATCTAGATTTTTCTTCAGAATTTATGAACGTTTAGGGTGCATGAGTTTCAGTATGATTTTAAAATGTCATTAAATACACATGTTATTGATGACACTACAAATGCTTATGTGTTTGAAACAAACTCGTCAGTTTAGCTTGGTTTGTTTTGTGCGTGTGGAATTAGAATTGAAAGAAGTTTATGTCAATAAGTGTGAACATATTTAGTGTGTAAATTGTACAATATACGAGGTGTACATGTAACATTGATTAAATGGACAATGCATGTTATAATCATTTCATTCAGTTAGCTAGCAAAGATTAGACATAAACTATTTAATATTTTCTTCCACAGTGCTTTACATATGTTTTATATCTATTTTTGCTAGAATTCTTTTAGGGTTTAACTAGACCTGCATCAAGACCCGAAAAATTGACTACTACTTTGCCTCCACAGAAGTTGCTTGACCTACTGATTTTTTTTCTCAAACGATTTATTATTGTCATCCAAAATAATAATAATTGATCATTAAATAAAACATTGTGGGAGTTAATTATGATTCACTAAAAGTTTCATTAAAAATATATTTTTAAATAGGTGAATTCTTGCTGTTCTTTTCTGATCTGGAACTAAGAATTTACAAGCATAAGATGAATAGGATTGTGGTGATATTGAGTTTCCTGTTCTGGAATTCTAAACTAAATCAAGATCTTAAGTCTTATCTATTGTAAGTTACCTTCTAGCACTGTCACTTTAGGAAAGTTAAGCAGTATTAACCAATAATTGAAATAGTAGTTTACCTGACTACTTTAGTCTCTTTTTTGAAGGGCCCAGATCAAGTGATGGGTCCACTTCCCGGCAAAACAGATTAAGACACAAATGCATTTCTTACAAACTAAAAGCTTATCACTAAATTGCTAATGAATAAGTTGTCCATTGCAGAATGAGATCCTTTCTGGTCTGAGAATAAGGTGTAAAGTTTTGGGTTTCTATATGTACCGATTATGGCTTTCAGTTTTTCTTGTTTTAATGAAAACTTTTATGCTAATAAAGTATGAGCTGCTATTGCTCTTGCTCACTTTACTTTTTTTCACAACTATATACAAAATTTTAAAAAAATTACAACAGCTATGAGTATTTCTGTTCTGAAACTAATTGTCTATGGAGATAGTTAGTAAATATAGAGCTCTGATAATGTTTATAAAGCAATTATACTTGTTTCATTAAAGGCTGTTCAAGGGCGAGGAAGTGGATCGCAAGAAAGAGATCTGCGTGTTGATCTGGGTTTTCGAGGAATGCCAATGACTGAGGAACAGCGCCGGCAGTTTAGTCCAGGGCCACGCACCACTATGTTTCGCATCCCTGAATTTAAATGGTCTACGATGCATCAACGCCTATTGACGGATCTGCTCTTTGCATTGGAAACAGATGTACATGTTTGGCGGAGGTGATAAAGCAATTTTTTGTGCGTATAAAGCAAAAAATGTAACAACATAGAAATGAATGAAAAATTATTATATTTCCTTTAGCCATTCCTAATGTGCTGCAAAACAGCACAATTTTTGAAGTATACTGTCACCTAAGTAACATGCAGACAATTTGATCACAATAAAAGCACATAGTGGTGTTGGTTTTCATTAGAAGAACTTGTAGATTTTCAAGAATGATACTATAGAATTGTTTGCATTTACGTATCGGTTGAAATGTGGTAAATCAATGCCATAACCCATACTATAATATAAAGCAATTATAAGAAAATAATGTATTTCAAAACCTCCAGCTTGTCTGGTGCTCCATCCATCATCTAAACCAGGGGTAGGCAACCTTAAGCATAAATGATTTTCCAGCAAGCGTTATTCATTAATTTGAGGCAAAACATAACTGATGTATTTAAATAGATAATTCCCATATTTCAAGTTTTTTATGGCATTTATCTGGCCCACCGTCTGCTCATTAATATGCGATCCGGCCCACGGAGGCAAAAAGGTTGCCAATCCCTGATCTAAACCATTTATTCCCTTCAACTCCAGAGCACCTGCAAAGATCAACTGCATACATGGACAAAGAAATGGCAGATGGAGTTTAAACCAGCTAGGTCTAAGATGTTGTACTTGGGAGATCAAATGGAAAAGGTTAATATAATGTTTATGGCCTCAAGGGTGTTGATGTACAGAATGAACTTGGGGTCCAAGATCATAACACGCTGAAAGTGACTGTACAAGTTGATAAGATGGTAAAGGATTTGTATGGGATGCTTGCCTTTATTAGCTGGGGCATTGACTTCAAGTATCAGCAAGTTATTCAGATTCAGTACTGAAGATCTATGCTGATCAACTTGCTGGAGTGCTAACTGATATCTTTAATTTCTTGCTTCGTCATTCTGAGGTACCCATGTACTTCAAGCAGTCTTCAATTATACTGGTGCCCAAGAAGAATGTGGTAAACTGCCTTTTTGACTTACATGCAGTTGCACTTGCATCAGGAGGTATTAAACTTTATGTCATGAATCCCCTACCATTAACTGAGGAGCCTGTGGACCCCAACTTGGGAACCCCTGACTAGCATCTATTATGATGGAAATACTTTGAGAGGTTGGTGATGAAACATGTCAACTCTTCCCTGAGGAGCAACTTGGATCTGTTCCAGTTTGATACTGTCACCACAGGTCAACAACAGATTCCATTTCATTGGCACTTCACTCAACCATGGAACATCTGGACAGTGAAGATGCATACATCAAGATATTCTTCATTGATTACAACTCTGCACTCAGTACTATCATCCCCTCCAAACTAGTCTATAAGATCCAAGACATAGGCTTCAATACCTCCTTGTACAACTGGATTCTCAATTTCCTTACTCACAGACCCCAGTCAGTTTGGGTTAGCAACAACATCTCTTCCAGAATTACCATCAGCACAGATGCACAATGAGGCTGTGTGCTTAACTCCCTGCACTAGTAGCTTTATACTTATGACTGCGGCACTAAGCATAGCTCAATGCCGTATTTACAAGGTACAGTGTCACAGGAAAATGGCATCCATCGTCAAGGAATCCCCACCATCGAAACCATTCTGTCTTCTTGCTGCTGCCATCAGGAAGGAGATATAGGAGCTTCAGGACCCATACCACCAGGTTCAGGAAGAGTTATTATCCCTCACCATTAGGCTCTTGAACCAGAACTCTTCATCTCATGTTCTCAATATTTATTGCTTACTTATTTATTATTATCTTGTTTCTTTGGTATTCGCACATTGGTTGTTTGTCCATCTTGTGTGCCATTTTTCATTGATTCTGTGGTGTTTCTATGTGTTTACGGTGAATGCCTCCAAGAAAATAAATTTCAGAGTTGTATAAGGTGACAGATACAGTACTATGCAAAAGTCTTATGCACTTATATATAGCTATGGTGTCTAAGACTTTTGCACAATATTGTATTTGTCAACGTGGAGTGGAAAGCGAGTTTGTAAATCTGGTGGGAGCAAATGATGTTGGGAATGACAAGGCTGGAGCAATTGTGGGAGTGCTGTGGGACAGGTGGCAGAAAAGGAGTGCCTGGGGCATGGGTGCAGACACACCCAGCCCTGAGACACCAGGCAATATTATTTGATTCCAAACAATGAGTTTATTGATCATCACAGAATGTCTCTCTGGTACTTCCTACTCCCTTCCTCTCCCTTCCCCTTTTCCCAATCATGACTCCCCACTCCTGACTCCCCACTGCCTGCCCCCTTCCCACTGTCAGTCCACAATAGAGACCTATATCAGAATCAGGTTTTACATCACTCACATATGTCATGAAATTTGTTTTTTTGTAGCAGCAACTGCAGTAGTGCAATGCAATACATAAAATTACTGCAGTACTGTGCAAAAGTCTTGGACAGCATAGGTATATATATGTGCCTAAGACTTCTACACAGTAATGTGTGTACCTTGATAATTAATTTACTTTGAACTTTGAGATTCATTTTTTTATCACATATACATTGAAACATACAATGAAATACATTGCTTGCATTAACAATCAACGCAACTCCGGAATATTCAGGGAGGCAGCCCACAGGTGCGACCACACACTCTAGTGCCAACAGTATTCCCACAAAGGTCAGTAGAATGACACAAGCATCTTTATAAAATTCTGAGTAATTACTTTTGGAGTATTGCATTCAGTTCATGTTGCCCCATTATTGGTAGGATGTTGAGGCTTTGAAGAAGATGCAGAAAACATTAATCAGGGTGCTGCTTGGATTAGAGGGCACATACAGTAAGGGGAGGTTGGACAAACTTGGGGGAGGGGGTTTCTCTGGAATGGCAGAGGCTGGGAGAGACATCTGATAGAAATGTTTAAGTTTATGGGGGGCATAGATTGAGTAGACACCCAGTTTCTTTTTCCCAGGGTCAAAATCCCTAATACTACAGGGCATGTATTTCAGGTGAGAGGAAGTGTGTAAAGCAAGTTTTTTTTTTACATGCAGAGTGGAGAGTGCTTGGAATGGACTGCCAGGGTTGGTAGTGGAGGTAAATAAATTAGAGGTGTTTAAGAGGCTCTTAGATTGGCACTTTAATATGTAAAAAAGAGGAGGGAAATGGTCTTGTGTAGGCAGAAGGGACTAATTTAGTAGCTTTTAATTATTAGCGATTAGTTTGGTACAACCTTCTTTGCTGAAAGGCCTGTTCCTGTGCCGTACTCTTTTATGTTTTTCCAGATCGAGGGGTCACAGTTTGAGGATAAAGGGGAAGCCTTTTAGGACCGAGATTAGGAAAAACTTCTTCACACAGAGAGTGGTGAATCTGTGGAATTCTCTGCCACAGGAAACAGTTGAGGCCAGTTCATTGGATATATTTAAGAGGGAGTTAGATATGGCCCTTGTGGCTAAAGGGATCAGGGGGTATGGAGAGAAGGCAGGTACAGGGTTCTGAGTTGGATGATCAGCCATGATCACACTGAATGGCCGTGCAGGCTCGAAGGGTCGAATGGCCTACTCCTGCACTTATTTTCTATGTTTCTATGTTCTAGTAAATTATTTAAGCTCCTTCAGACCACATACTTGTTTATGTTGCACACCTTTCTGGCATGGAAATATACTATCTTTCCTTCAGTTTTGTTTGATCTTCATCCTGATATTTCCTCCTTGACATCACTATAAGAGACTATCACCAGAAGGACCACCACCACAGTTCAAGAATGTCGTTCATCACCAGCTTTGCTAGAGTAATTAATAATGGACTCTCATCACTCACCTTGAGAGCAGTGCCCTGAGTCCAAAACAATAATGCATGAGAATAGTAGCTTTCCAATTGCCTTGCCTTCTGGAATTTTCTTTTTTGTTTATGGGATGAGGACTTAGCAAGTGTGGCTAGCATTTGTTACCCCCTAACATGAATAGTTTGCCATGTTAGGCATTTCAAAGTATTTTTAAGAGTCATACATGTTAATGGGTCTGGAGGCACATAGGTTATGTGGCAATGTACATTCCCTCAAATGTCATTGAAACTAATGGACTTTGATATCATGCAGTATTTTAATGATCACTTGCACAATATTTTGCTTTTTATACCAAAATTATGGGTAGTTAAATTGTTGTGATGGGATTTGAACTTGCTTCTAGGGATTTACCCTCAAGGCCTCTGTATACCATTGCCTTGTATCTAATACCTTGCTGCTTTTTACCTGAAAACAGTGGGATTCCAGAAATATGGATCTTTTATTTTGTTCAGTGCTGTGACTAGGAGGAGGTATAATTTGGGCATGTACAATTCACATCATTTCCTAAATTTAGTGTGGATTAGTCTCTTGCACTGGAAGTCATTGCGAACTGTATTTAAGCTGTTCTTATTATCCAGGTTAAGCAAGGTCAGGAATTGTATTATATTGCTTGCTCAATTCAGATCAAATTACAGAAGTTGTGCAAATATTGTGCACTCTTATGTCTTACTTACTTACATTCAGTACCTTGTTGCATTGATTGACAATTATACAATGGGTATTCCTGTTTAAAAAAAGTCTAAAGACCAGTGCAGCTATTTTCTGAAGTTGGGTGATAAACCTATCTTGGAAAGTGAAATCTTTTCTTGGACTTCTGTATGTGTTGGTGTGGAAATTCTCCAAAAGATTTTTGTTCAGTTATATTTTACAGAGTTTCTGTTTCCTGATGTGAAATATAAAATTACTCATTGAAACAGTATTATTTAGCTGAAACTTAACATGTTTGGTTCTGTGTAGCAACTGTCAAGAATTATGGAATTACCATGCATGCTCACTGTTATTGCTGGAGTTCTCTGTGAAGTTAGCACACATCACTAGTTATTTTCCTACTGTATGTACATCGGAAATACTACAATTAAAATATTATCCATAGCCGAAAAATCTGAAAATGAAAGTGTTTTGGAGGAAGGTGGGGCATCATGATGAGGTGATCCACACCTGCAGGTTGATAAACACCTTACACTTGACAATACTTTCTAAAATTAACCTCTATTCTGCAAATTTCTCTACAAAATTTCTCAACCTTATATAAACACATTTGTAAAATTTATTACCTTCATCAAGCTCCTTCCTCTTTTTCTCTTTAGTGTTTGTTTTTGTCTGTTTGCATTTTTAATACTTTAAATGCTTGACAGATTTATTACTATCATTAAACATAATAGAAAGTAATCATAACAGTAGTAAAGTTAACTTAAGAATGATACTGACAAAGATGGGACGGAACAAGTAGATGAACTCTTATCGATAGCTTCCAGATCCTTTTTTAAACATTACAAAACTGCATTTGGGACCATTGGCTAAAATACAGCTATCTGAATTCATACATGATTGTCAAAGATAAATTTTCTTTATTGATTTCAGTTACTTGTTAAATCTAATCAATGTCAGTGCTTTTATGTGATTTTGCAACTTTATTTGAACAGCAGGGAGGTAGTAACTTAATAATTTATGTTGTTACAGTCATACTTCAAAGTCGGTGATGGATTTTGTGAATAGCAATGAGAATATTATTTTTGTCCACAATACAATTCACCTCATTTCTCAGATGGTGGACAACATCATCATTGCTTGTGGTGGAATTTTGCCTTTGTTATCAGCAGCCACATCCCCCACGGTAAGTACTAAGCATAATGTTGTCAGTGTCGTTTACCAGAAATGAAATCAGTTATCTTTTTGAAATATTGCAACTTGGTGAAATATTTAACCATATTATATTGTATTGTAATACAATAGTTTATTGTATTAAACTAAAGTGATTAAAGTCAAATATTTATGTCATATTTTAAGCATTAGGCTGGCCTATAATTTAATCATAGTGTTTTAGGGTTTAATGTGCAGAGATGTACATGTGATAAGAAGATGCAAATATATATATGGTGAACTGCTTGCAGATTCAGTCCAGGTTGCCATTCCAGCATAAATATAAAATGAGCAGACGTAAATTAGAGCTATCCAAGTTCATAATTCAGCCTCAGGTTTTTAAATTAAAACTTAAAAAACAAAGGGATATTTTTCAGTTTTTGGCAGCATGGCAGAAATGTGTGAGTTTAGATCATGGCCACAAATGAGAAGTGGCACCCATTTAATTCTGAGGAGATTTAATTTTTAAAATTATTAATTTTAAGAGATTAAAAATTGGTAAATATGCATTATACCTTACACTGGTCAAGTTTTGTGTTAAGAACAAAGCTGCCAGGGAATGATGTGAGTGAATTTTGGCAATGCAGAAGAAAAAGGATAGTGGGTGAAAGGAACCCTCATTCTTCCTCTCCTTTTCAGATATTAAATGTTTGAATTGGTTATGCTGCCATGTTGGATTTGGTTGAATAGAGTGAAAGGTTTATGAAAGAAAGAAGGGTTGTTCTCTTTTAGGAAAGAGCCATGGAAATAGATTTCCGAGGCAGAGAGGTTTCTATAATTAGTTCGGAGCATCTCAAGAGGAGCTGACTTACTGATGTAGTAATTTGGCCAGGATATTGTGGGACCAAATAAGGGTAGATGATAGTTTTGCCACTATATATCATCTTCCAGTCTGGAAAGTTCATTTTTCACCTCTACACTATGCTTCCACCACTGAAAGAATGAATAATATCTTTATTTGTCACATGTACGGTACATTGAAACATTGAAATGTACAGTGACCAATGACCAACACAGTCTGAATATATGCTGGGGCCATTAGTGTCACCATGCTTCTGGGATCAGCATAGCATGACCAAAACTTACTAACCCTAACACACATACCTTTGTAATGTGGGAAGAAACAGGAACACCCAGAGGAAACCTTCATGGGGTGAGCATACAGACTCTTTACAGACAGTAATGAGAATTGAACCCCAATCTTACAACTGGTGCTGTAGAGTGTTAGGCTAACTGCTATGCTACTATGCTGCCCATTTTCCTATTTGTGCTGCTACTGCTTTTCAATACCTTACTACTGTTCCGATAGGATAATTTTGTTGAACAACCATTTGTGTGGGACTATATTAAAAGCCTCTGAGCATCAATGAAGATGATGTCAACACTATTCCCTTCATCAGTTTTTTCATTTATTCTATCAACAAATTAAATCAGTTCAGTCAAATATGATTTCTTGTTAAGAAATCTATTCTAGCTGCTTTTCATCAGATCAAACTTTTCAAAGAGCCTATTAATCTTATTTTGCTGACTACTGTTTATAAAAACTTCTGGTATAATAAATCCCAGCCTGAGACTTGTTTTATGCAGGAATGTAGAACCTGGTATTTTCTGGCTCTTGTAGGTAGGAGTATAGAAGATTACGGCTAATCCTTATACAATCTTTGTTCGCATCCTCAGATACAACCCATCAGAACCCATGATAGTTAATTGCTCTGGTATCTTTTCTTTATCAAGACTCACATCATTCATAATGTCTGTTACATTACCTTCTGAGATTTCACAATCTCTCTGTTAATAGAGAAAGATTCAAGTGTTCATTTGTAATTCCAGCTATGCTTTCTGCCTCAATGTCTAAATACTTATCTTTGTCTCTAATTAGCCACTACCCACTTACTGTTTACATACCTTTGGCAAGATTTGGATTTTAATGTTAACTGTTTTTCATACACTCAAATTTTATTTTCTGTATCATTTCCTCTTAGGTTATTGTAGTCAGATTGCCTTTTTTGGAGTTTGTTACCTGACTTATGTCAAGCATCTTTTTCTTGAATGTGTTTTCCAACTCTTTTGTCATTTGAGGAGCTCTGACCTTTGGTTCACTTCATTGACAATTATGTAGTCCTTATTAGAAACATCACTCTTTAAAAGTCACACATGGTTCCATTATCTATTTTACCATTGGTATCTAATTGTTAAGTTTTGAAAGGTTTGAGCTGATGAAAACAGTGGAACAAACTTCTTAAAAGAAAATATCACATTTGACTGAACTGATTAAATTTTTGATGGGATAATTAAGAAGGCTGATGAATAGAACATTATAGGTGTCATCACGGATATTCACAAGGCTATTGATAAAGTCCCACACATATGGCTGCTCAACATAAATAAATCCTATTTAATTGACAGGAAATGGTTCAAAGATAGAAAGCAGAGTGTGGTGTAAAATGTTGACTTTCCAGACAGCAGAATGGTAGTGGTGTAACAAACATCTACTTTAATATGAATATTTGGTTCCACTTTTTACTGGCCTAATTATTTATTATCCCATTAAAGTTAGTCCTCCTCTACTTTAGAAATTATTTAGATTTATGCATCCCATTTCTATTATTATCTAAACTTTCAGATCCAATGGTCATTGCAGGATTTTCACTGACTCTGTCCAGCTGATCCTCCCCACTCCCAGAAGCAGATCTATCAGTGTCTCCTTACTCATTGGCTGAGTAATATACAGAAAAATGTAACTCTCTTGAACTCATTTCAGAAATGTATCAGAAATGATCAGAGATTTCACTCTTTGCTCTTCACCTTGGCATTATTTCTGTCAATATTAAGGTAATTGACATTTCTCAATGTCACCAAACTATAGTTCTTGCATATTTCTGTAATGTTGCTTCAAATTGCTTCTCTTATCAATGAACCCTTGAACCCCTTTAAGAAACATTTATTAACTTGTTAACCTGATTGATCTATTCTGACTTTTATCTTATAGTCATAGAGTAATTTCATGGCTGCACACTAATCATTTGTGTATCATGTGAATTTCTGTCTCTTTGGCGAGGAAGCAACTGTGTAGATTCCCAAAAACCCATATATGAGCTTCCATTTGATCCAGTAAAACTGCTGCTCTTCTAACTGCTTGTACATGAGGTGCTCTCAGCAAGATGCCTATTTTATATGAAGTCATGACTGTTTTTACTGAGAGCATCTTCCCCTGCCATCATCAAAAATGGTGATGGCAAAGAAAAACGTATTTGACATCAAAATGCAAAAAATAAACAGTAAAACAAAACTACTTAAGTAACAGTAGATTGTATGTACTTACCTGAGTTTTGAGGTAAAATTGAACATGCATCAATTTCTATTTAATGTAAATTGTGTTTCATTGCATCTATTGGAAGCTCAGAGAAAAAAAGGCGCACTTTAATTTTCAAAGTGATCAGGCATTTGTTAAAGGGTGATGTGCAGAATGAGGAGGGATCACATTGACTAGGTTTGTATTTACTACCATTTAGAAATATATAAGTCCATAAGACATGGGAGCAGAATTAGGCCATTCAGCCCATTGAGTCTGTTCCACCATTACATCATGGCTGCTCCCGGATCCCACTCAACCCCATGCACCATATCCTTTTATGCACTGACTGATCTGATGGGAAATGATCAACTTCTGCCTTAAAAATACTATTGGACTTGGCCTCCACTGTAGTCTATACCAGAGCATTCCGCAATTCACTAGTCTTTGGCTAAAAAAATTTCTCCTTACCTCTGTTCTAAAAAGTCACCGCTCAATCCTGAGGCAATGCTCTCTAGTTCTAGATACCCCCACTGTAGGAAACATCCTCTCCATATCCACCTTATCTAGTCCTTTCAACATTCAATAGATTTCAGTGAGATCCCCCTGCATTCTTCAAAATTTCAAGAGTATAGGCCCAAAGCTGCCAAACGCTCCTCATATGTTAACCCCTTCATTCCTGAAATAATCCTTGTGAACCTCCTTTTGACTCTCCATTAACCACACATCCCTTCTGAGATATGGGGCCCAAAATGGTGGACAATACTCCAAATGTGGCCTGACTAGTATCTTATAAAGTATCAGTATTATCTCCTTACTGTTATGTTCTATTTCCCTTGAAGTAAATGCCAACATTGCATTTGCCTTCTTTACCACAGACACAACCTGCAAATTAACCTTCTGGGACTTTTGCACAAGGACACCTAAGTCCCTCTGCACAGAATAGACGTTCGAACCTTCTCCCAGTTTAGATAATAGTCCGCACTACTGTTCCTTTTACCAAAATGCATTATTGTGCATTTCCCAACACTGCATTCCATTCTGCTAATCTTTTGCCCGTTCTTCCAATTTGGCTAAGTGCTGCTGCAATCGCCTTGCTTCCTCAGCACTACCTTCCCCTCCACCTATCTTTGTATTATCCACAAACTTTGCCACAAAGCCATCAATTCCATTATCCAGATCATTGACAAACCATGTAAAAAGTAGTGTTCCCAATACTGACACCTAAACAACACCACTAGTCACTGGCAGCCAAACACAAAAATGCCCTCTAATGTTCTCACTTGCTGCCTTCTGCCTGTCAGCCATTCCTCTACCAACGCCAGTATCTCCTGTAAAGCCGTGGGATTTTATCTTGTTAATTAGCCTCATGTGTGGCACGTTATCAAATGCATTCTGTAAATCCAAGTAAATGTCATCCACTGCCTATACTTTATCCACCCTGCTTGTTACTTTCTTGAAGATCTCTAACAGATTTGTCAGACAAGATTTCCCCTTATAGAATGTATGCTGACTTTGACCTATTTTATCACTAGTCTCCAAGTATCCTGAAACCTCATGCTTAATAATAAACTGCAACACTTTCCCAACTACTGAGGTTAGGCTAACTGGCCTATAATTTCCTTTCCTTTGCCTTCCTCCCTTCTTAAAGGGTGGAGTGACGTTTGCAATCATCCAGTCCTCTAGGACCATGCCAGAATCAAGTGATTCTTGAAAGATCATGACCAATGCATCAGTTGTCTCTTCAGCAACCTCTGTCAGGACTCTGGGATGTAGTCCATTTGGTCCAGGTGACTTATCCACCTTAAAACCTTCGGGTTTGCCTAGCACATTTTCCTTTATGATAGCAATGGCACTCGCTTCTGCTCCCTGACACTCATGGATCTCTGGCACACTGCTAGTATCTTCCACAGTGAAGACTGATGCAAAGTACCCATTAAATTCATTTGCAATTTCTTTGTCCCCCATGACTACCTCACCAGCATCATTTTCCAGTGGTCCAATATCAATTCTCACCTCCCTTTTACCCTTTGAAATTGAAAAAAACTTTTGGTATCCTGCTTTATATTATCGGCTAGTTTGCCCTCATATTTCATCTTTTCCTTTCTTATATCTTTTTTAGCTGTGTTTAGTTGGATTTTAAAAGCTTCCCAATCACCCAACTTTCCACTCACTTTTGCTACTTTACAGTATATGCCCTTTCCTTGGATTTTATGCAGTCCTTAACTTCCCTTGTCAGCCGCAGTTGCCTACCCCTGCCATTTGAGAACAACTACTTCTGTGGGAGATATCGATTCTGTGCCTTGTGAACTATTCTCAGAAACTTCAGCCATCTCTGCTCTGCCGTCACACCCACCATATCCTCCTCCATTATGAAAGAGGATCTAATCACCACCTCAGGAATTCCTTCACAGCTTGATAGATTGAATGTGAGTTAGAGGTTACCCCTTTCTGAGATGTCTAGATGGAGGTGTTATAATCTTGGGACATGAGATAAAACATTTAAGACTGAGATGAAGAAAAGTGAGAGGGTTCTGAACCTGCGGAATTTGCTACCACATAGGACTGCAGTGTCCAAGTTGTTCTATAAATAATATTCTAAACACAAAAATCATTCAACTGTATGGTTAAGGAGCTTGAAAATGGTGTTAAAATAGGTAATGTACTGCATTGAATGGAGGAATAGGGATGCAGGTCTGGGAAGTGTATTCCTGCTCCTATTTTTTTATGATGCACTTTGAATGAATTTATTAAGACTTATGATTTTAGAAATAGTGTTTTAAATTAAATTAATTATTGCTTTTTTTCTTTTTGTTGCATTTTTGCTTATTGCACGCCCAGGGTTCCAAAGTAAGTATTTCTTCCTGTTGAGTTGAAAATATTTTTATTATCACTTAATATTTGTAAGTATATATCATTTAATACAGACAAGAACTGCATTCTTTAATAGTTCTTTAATAATGATTCATGTGATTGCAAATTTGAAAGCAGAATATACACATAGAAAGAACAACAAAAAAGGGAGACAAACATTGAATTTCAACATAGATTTTTTGTTGTTCATCCATTGAAATGAAATCATGAAAATCCATGGAAATCAGCATAAGTATTTTACAGAAATTTCTTTGTAATTTCCATTGAAGTTCCAGCAGGAATGTGGGAAATGGCTGGAAATTTACTCTGCAAAAATTTAGAAAAGATGAATTCAAATGAGTTGTCTTGTGTCACCATCACTCAAAACAGTTATTCTTGTGGTACGGTCAAAACAGTTGCAATGTGTGCAGTCTACTGCAGTTGAGCACCAAGGCCACTTTGAAAACATTTCTTAAACTCACTATTGCTAGTAAAGGTTGTGGGTGAATGGAAACAACATCTAAGTAATTTCCGTCCAAGTTGCATATCATTCTGACTTGGAAAATACATCACCATTTTTATTTATTAACATTTTGTCTAAATCCTGGAACTCCCAACCTAATAATATTGTGGAAGTGTTTTCATCAAAGGGCTTCACTTAAATGGTACACCATCATTGTTAGCTCAGAGAGAGTTACAGAGGACATCCTCATTCTGAAAGATACAATATATTAAAGAAAGTGGCTTTGTGGTGTGTAAGAAAAATGCGGTGCTGTTTAGCTTACATAATGATTAATGATTCATTGCTGAAAATTAAATTTTATGCTATTAAAGTGTTATCATATCTTAGGAAGAATCATCCCATAAAATAAGGAAAGGATAGTTATTTGAATGGCTACAGATAGCGGTATTTATCATACTTCAATAAGTATGTTATTGGCAATTTTAATCAATGTTGTCATATTCTTAGTAGCTACTTTTCCCAGAAAAATCATACAGCAGTATATTCCTTGACTTTGTATGTCTTTTGATGGCAGAATGCCTAACACATTTCTTTTCTATAATTAAGTTCAGCAGCTTGAACTTTTAAAAGATATCCTGAACAGACTTGCATGTCCAAAGGGATACTTGAAACATACAGAAAGAGATATCCAAATTGCATTCAAAAGCTATATGTAATTTTGTGGTATCCCACTGCAAAGCATTTTTCGTATCATTCATTCTTCCTGTTTATGTAACAGACATTTTATTATAAACACCGTTGTCCCCACTTTGTCTGACATTTTATTAAAAACTGCTGCTTTCTTCAAAAGACCAATACCATGGATTCCAGAGCCCCTGTGGACAATGGGAGACTTCACAGCCCTGGTAAATCACTTGTAAGTTAAAATTATATATGATGCACATATATATATATATATATATGTATAGATAGATATATTGCATAAATAATTTGATATTTGTACTTCAGTATCATAATTTATGACAGCATCAAAAGATGCTAATCATATTAGAAGTGGGCTGCTTTTTTGAAAAATTAGCAATTTCGTCTTACTATTTTAAAACAGTTTTCTGAGATTAATTTTCAGTTCTGCTTTGTAAACTGTAGAATTTACCTGAGAAGACTTTGTGTTCAGCTAACATGGATATTTTCCTTGTTTTATTTTTGAAAGACCGAACTTGAAAACATCGAGGCAACCCAAGGCATGTCAACAGAGACAGCAGTAACATTTTTAAATAGGCTAATGGCCATGGTTGATGTGTTGGTTTTCTCAAGCTCACTCAATTTCAGTGAGATTGAAGCAGAAAAGAATATGTCATCAGGAGGCTTAATGCGTCAGTGCCTGAGGCTTGGTGAGTTGGCATTTATGTATGAACACAGCACATTTCCTTTAGAATACCTTCCAATAACTTTACCACTAATGATGTCAGGCTCATTGGCCTATAATTTCCTGGTTTACTTGTAGTGTCTTTCTTAAACAGTAGAACAACATTGGCTATCCTTCAATCCTCTGGTATTTCACCTGTCACTAAGGATGATTTAAATATCTCTGCTAGGGTCCTGGCAATTTCTGCACGTCTCCCATAGGGTCTGAGGGAACACCTTGTTAGGCCTTGGGGACTTATCCATCTTAATTTGTCTCAGGACAGCCAATATCTCCTCCTCTGTAATCTGTATAGGGTCAATGAAGTTGATGCAGCTTAGCCTCACTTCTATAGATATTGTGTCCATCTCCTGCGCAAATAACATATGCAAAACAAAATCATTTAAGATCTCTCCCATCTCTTTTGGTTCCATATAAGGATTACCATTCTGATCTTCCAGCGGACCAATTTTGTCCCTTGCAATCTTTTAACTCTTAACATATCTATAGAATTCCTTAGGATTCTCCTTCACCTTGTCTGCTAGGGAACTTAATGCCTTCTTTTAGCCCTCCTGATTTCTTTCTTAAGTGCTCTCTTGCATTTCTTTTAATCCATAAGCAACTCATTTGTCCTACTCCTGCTATGCATCTCCTTTATTCTTTTAACCAGGACCTCAATATCTCATAAAAACCAAGGTTCCCTATACCTGTTATCTTTACTCTTTATTCTGACAGGCATATACAAGTTTTGTATTCTCAAAATTTCAGCTTTATAGCTCTCCCACTTACCAAGTACCCCTTTGCCAGAATATAACCTGTCCCAATCCACACTTGCCAGATCTTTTCTGATACCATCAAAATTGGCCTTTCTCCAATTTAGAATCTCAGCCTGTGGACCAGACCTATTTTTTTTTTGCACATTTACTCTGTAGCTAATGGCATTGTGAGCACTAAATGCAAAATGTTCCCCTACACAAACTTGTGTCACCTGCCCTGTTTCATTCTCTAATAACAAATCAAGTATTGTACACTCTCTCATTGGGACTTATATGTATTGCTTAAGGAAACTTTCCTGAACATATTTGACAGACTCTATCCCATCTTGTCCTTTTACAGTATGGGAGTCCCAGTCAATATGTGTAAAGTTAAAATTACCTACTATAACAGCCTAATGTTACTTGCAACAGTCTGATTTCTCTACAAATTTGTTCCTCTGTATCCCTTGGACTGTTGGGTGGTCTATAATATAGTCCCATTAATGTGGTGATACCTTCCTTGTTTCTCAGATCCAGCTATAATGCCTCACTAAATGAGTTCTCCAGTCTGTCCTGAGTGAGCATTGCCATGATAATTTCCCTGACTAGTAACGCTACCCCTCCTCCTTTAACCTCTTCTGCTCTGTCGCGTCTAAAACAACAGAATCCTGGAATATTGAGCTGTCAGTCCTGCCCCTCCTGCAACCAAATCTCACTAATGGCTACAATATCATACCTCCAAGTGTTGATCCGTGCCCTGAGCTCATCTGCCTTTCTTATGATACTTCTTGCATTGAAATATATGCAGCTCAGGACACTAGTCGCACCACTTTCAACCTTTTGATTCCTGACTTTGACTGAGGTCTTAACAACATATCTCTACAACCTTGGCACTAACTGTTCTGGCACTCTGTTTTCCATTCCGCTGCAACTCTAGTTTAAACCCACCGTGCAGCATTAACAAACCTTCCCGCGAGAATATTAGTCCCCCTTCAGTTCAGGTGCAAACTGTCTCTTCTGTATAGATCCCACCTTTACTGATCTAATAATCTTATGCCTTCCCTATTACACCAACTCTTTAGCCACATGTTAAACTGTATAATCTTCCTATTTTTGTCCTCACTAGCAGGTGGCACAGGTAGCAACCTGAGAATCCAACCCTGGAGGTTCCGCCCTTGAACTTAGCACCTAACTCCCTGAACTCTCTTTGCAGAATCTCGTCACCCTCCCTATCTATGTCATTGGTACCTACATGGACCATAGCCTCTGGCTGTGCACCCTCCCACTTAAAAATGATGAACACTCAGGAATCTCGTTCTTGTCCACAGAACCTCCTTTCTATTCCCCTAACTAATGAATCTCTTATCACTTCAGCTTGCCTGTTCTTCCCCCTTCGCTTTTGAGTCGCAGAGTCGGACTCAGTGCCATTGACCTGACCACTGTGACTTTACTCTGCCACATCATCCCCCAACAGTATCCACAGTGGTATATCTATTGTTGAGGGGGTTGGCCACAAGGCTTCTCTGCACTTTAACCCCTTTTCCCTTCCTGACTGTCATCTAGTTTCCTGTGCCCTGCATCTACCTGGCTGTAACTACCTCTCTATATGTCCTATCTATCACCCGCTTAGCCTCCCGAATGATCGGGAGTTCACACAGTTCTAGCTCCATCTCCCTAATGCAGAATGTTAAAAGCTGCAGCTGGGTGCACTTCTCGCAGGTGCAGTCATCAGAGATTCTGGAGGTCTCCCTGCCTTTCCACATCCCACAAGAGGAGCATTCTACTGTCCCACCTGGCATCTCTACTGTTCTAACTGAGCAAATAGAAAGGAGGAAGAACTATAAACTGCAGGAGGGGTGGGGGGAGAAAACTCTGCCTACAACTCTTTTGCCTTCTCTCACTGAAGACTCTCCTCGCTGAAGCCTTGAAGAGCTAAAGCCTAAAAAATTATGCACTATAACTCTGACCACTCCAATGATGGCCAATCAGCTTGCACTTGCCTTCCTTTAATATGGTCTTGCCAGTCAATCCCGAATGCTGATTGGCTGTTGTTCAAAGCTGGAAACGGCTGTGAGTTGCTGCCTTTTCTACTCAATCAACGAACCTGAGTGAGCTCAGTTTTTCAGACTTCTGATCTCCAATTGGATGCTGCTCAAATCTTTGTTTAAGCTACCTTAGGAAATCTAATGACATTTTGTGAAAGAATGAATCCGTACCTGAAATATTCCTCTCAACAAATTTTTGTTAGATACTTCCACACTTGCTCTTTGTCTAGCACTTTGTGCGGCAGAATTCTTACTGACCATGAATACCCTGGAAACAGATATTTAAAAACTGAATGTTGTACCAGTCATTACTTTCCAGATTCTGTACATTGATTGTCACATGTATTGAGATACAATGAAAAGCTTGCTTGCTTTAACAAAAGAGTTAAATTTGATTCCTCCTTGGTATATGCTGAAGTAAATTTGACATTTGTAAGACAAAATGGTGTTAATCTAGAAGTGGGAATGCTTTGAGTACAAGCCTACAGTCTTGAAAGTAAATAATGATGAATACATGTTTGTCTAGAGAAGGTGAGATTCTTGTGCATGTGCAGTTACCAGATTGTATCTTATGATGGGAAAGTACTAGCCTAAGGGGTTTTGATGGGTATAAAAAGGGTCAATTTCTTTGTGCACTGGGGCATCTTCTCTTCGAAAGTGACGGGGGGGGGTGGAGGAGAAGAGGAGGAGGAGATGATAGATATAGATATATCATAGGATTTGTGGGTCCCTCTGGCATTTTGCAGATCAGCTGACTTGGTGAGTGATAAGTACTAGTTTGTTATCTGTGTTTCTACCTCATTAACCATTTGTTTTTCTTTCTAGGCTGCATGTTTTATATAATTCTAATAAAGTGATTTCTTGTGGTTTAACATGTATAAAGTGACTCCTTTGTTTACGAATACATTTGCGAATACCTCTGATGAATCAGAAAAAATACAATCAAATTTAAAAATATTTTTGTTAAGCTTGCATACTGTTTATACAGATCAAATCATTGCACAATGCTCTGAGGTAGGACAAGGTAAAGCAATAACGGTGAAGAATAAAGTTAATGGCTACAGAGAAAGTGCAGCGTAGGTAAACAATAAAGTGCAAGGTCATATAGATTGTGAGATCAAGAGTCCATCTTATCATACTAGGGAACCATTTAATAGTCTTATTACAGGAGGGCAGAAGCTGCCCTTGATCCTGGTGGTACCTGTTTTCAACCTTTTGCATCTTCTGCCCAATGGAAGAAGGCAGAAGAGAGAATCTAGGTTGAAAAGGTCAGGGTGTTGGGGCCAGAGGAGTGGGATGTACCAGTTTAGCACACAGCTCTGCAAGGTTGACTCTGCCTCCACTGAACTGAGGTTATGGTCTGCAACTAATGGGCTCCTGAATCTGCTGTGGTTCACTTTTTTTTCTGCCCATTAGGTATCTGACAGTCTTTTTAAAAATGTGTTCTATGGGTTTCTTTGTTTTGTGGCTGCCTGTAAGGAGACAAATTTCAAGGTTGTATAAAGCATACATATTTTTATAATAAATGTACTTTGAACTTTGACCTTTGACTTTGAGTCTGCTGGCTGCTTTACAGAAGCAGTAAGAAATAAAGACAGAGTCTATAGTATTAAGTTATGTCCATAATTCTTTGCAGTTTTTGTGGTCACATGCAGAGCAGTTGCCACACCAATTAGGAAATAGGTTGCCATACTATCCTGATAGGACACCTTCCGTGGTGTGTCAGCAAAGATAGATAAGTGTTGATGGGCATGTGCCAAATGTCATTAGCCTCCTGAGAAACTAGAGGCATTAGTGAGTGTTCTTGGCTGTGGCATGTATGTGGCTGAACAAGAACAGGCTGTTGGTGGTGTTCATTTCTAGGAATTTGAAGCTCTCGGTCCTCGGTCCTCTCAACCTCAACACCATTGATGTAGACAGGAGCATGTGCACTGTCCCCCTTCCTGATATCAATGCGATCTTTCTCCTTGCAACTGTTGAAACTTAGGTAGCATTAGTACACGGCATAATAAGCAATATGTTTTTTTCTGTATTTAATTTTGTTAATTGTAGAATTATAAATTAAAATTAAGTCAGTAGAAAAATTATTGTTTTAATGTTCTCTATGTTACAGTTTGCTGTGTTGCTGTCAGAAATTGTCTTGAATGTCGACAGAGACAAAGGGACAGGGTGGCTAAAACTTCACTAGCTAACAATAAGATTCAAGAAAATCTTCAAAGTGTAACCGGATCTAATACATCTAAGGTATCACATCATATTTTATACTTCATTTAGTTTCAAAAAGAGGACTTGCAATTTTTGATATAGAGTCAGGTAATGTGGTCTAAAAATTGCACCACATTATTAAATTTAAAAATGTGTATGTGGCAGATCAACAATCTCTTCACATTTTACATCATCCTCCTTCCAATTCTTTAAAGCATATTGCTTTCCTGTACTCAGCATTACTTTCTTATCAGATTAAACAATGGGCAATTTCTGAACATATATGTCAACATTTCTCTGAGTTAGCTCTCACTTTAAAGAGTTGGGAATGACTTGCTTACACTCCACTTTTGAGTGTTCTGAAGTGGTTGATGAGTCCAGTATGGCATACACTGAAGAGCATGGGTTGTCTGATATTTTGTGTACTCCTCCCATTGTCTACACTTATTGAAGTGGATTTCTGTTCCACGAATGATATCGACCCTGAGTTTTATTAGAGTTGTGCTTATCCTATTGTAAAGAGAATTTCTTCACTCTTTTGGTTGTGTTTTATATATGACAGTTGGATAGTGGGGTTCTTGGTATTGGTAATTCCATTTTGTAGCCTCGCTTTTGTAGTTAAGTAACAACTTCCTTCTAAAGTTGCTAATCTTACATTTTCCTCATGAAGTCATTCTGGCAACTTAAAAACCCTCTCACTTATCCTATCTGTAATTCTTTGTAGGCACTTTATATCTTGCATACACATTGCTAATTCACTTAGCTTTCAATCATCAGCTAACTTCAGTCAATTTGATCCCTTTATTCATATAATTAACAAAGATTGTAAATAGTTGATTGCCAATGTGATAATGACCCACTTAACTGAGCTCTGTTTTCCATTAGAGTTAATTCTATTGAGCTCAATATTGGAAATAGGACTACTGTAATTTATGACACTTGATTAATATCAGTGAACGTTTGCACCAGGACCAGGTTTACAAAAAATACTTGAAGTGAGAAGATGGTTGCAATTACTGAATTTCCTAGATTACTGCTCTTTACCTTGCTCTCTCCTAAGACATAAAAGAGATTGAGTTTCCTTTATCCTGGCATTTTACCCTACCAACCTCTGCATGCAGTGAACTCCCTTCATAGCTTCTGCCAAGTGCAAAGGCATTCCACAATGAGTCGCATCTTCCCCTCCTTACCCTTTTACATTTACCAAAGAGTCTGCTGTCTCCGTGATTCCCAGGTTTGCTTATCCCTGTTCACCCACCCATCCCTATTCACCAGCACTTTTCCCTTGCAACCATAGGAAGTGCAACATCTGTCCCTCCACCTCATCTCTCACCACCATCCAGGAATGTAAACAGCCCTGCCAGTTCAGGGAAAGATTCACATGCTTCTGCCAACTTTGCCCACAAACTTTGCTCTCAATTAGTCTCTTGTACACTGGCAAGACCATGTGAAGACCAGGCGACTGTTTGGTGGAACACCTAATCTCAGTCTGCAATGGCCATCTCAGTTGGGTGCCATTTCAACTATCCTGCTCACTTCCACGTTGGCCTCTATCCTAAACTTCCATTGTGAGGCCTAAATGAGAAGAATAACACCTTATCTTCCATCTGTGTACTCTACAATCAAATGGTACAGACATTGAATTTTCCACTTTCATGGATACTGCCTCCTCTTGGTCCTCTCTGATCCACCAATTGTCCCCCTCTACCACCTCGTTCCTCACAAGTAGGTCTCCTATTTCCTCCTTAATGAGTTTCATTTGCAAATTATTTCCATTTTATGTTTCACCTATCACCTTCCTTCCTTATCAGATTTCAGCATCTGCAGCCTTTTGCATTCCAATTAACAACTTTCAGCCTCTGCCTCTACCTCAACTTTTCCCTCTCCCCACTGGATCCATCTTTTTTTAAAATCTCTCCTAATAAGTCTCTACCTCTGTCACTGCACTCCATGCTTGACCTCTGTGCTCCAAGTGCTCAGCATTCTCACCTGTTTCCACTTATCGCCCGCCAGCTCCTGGTACACCCCGTCCCTCTCACCTCTTTATACTGGCTCTCTCTCCAGTAAACTCTCAGTCTTGATGCAGGGCCTCAATTCAAAACTTCAGCTTCCTTTGCCTCCTCAGATGCTGCTCAATCTGCTGAATTGCTCCAGCAGTGTATTTTTTTGCTCCAAGTTAATGCATTCGCAGTCTCTTGTGTCTCTAGTGAGAAAACAATATTTGCCAACAGTTTTTAAATAAGATGTTCACATTTTTTCAGACTGCAGTCGAAAGTGTCACTGGCAACCTTTCTCCAATTAAAGATCCTGATCGATTACTGCAAGATGTGGACATTAATCGTTTGCGGGCTGTTGTCTTTCGTGATGTGGTAATTTATTTAAACTTTTATTTTCTGATCATTGGGTTTGCTGTTAGATGATTTAAAACAATTATACTTCAGTAATTTATGACAAAGGAAAGAAGTCCTTGACCGGAAACTGCAGCATTGCAATTGATAAATGTAATATTTCAAACAAATTAAAGTGGTGAAACTTTATTGGTATTTAAGGTTTCTAGTAAATTTGGGTATTTGGCATTTATTGTATTAAATTCCTTAATCTGGTTTGACCTTGTATCTTTATATTCCACAGTAAATTTGTGTTAGTTTGTTATTTATAATCTATACTTCTGTAATGGTAAATTGGTTTGTAATTGTTACATGTACTGAATTACAATGAAAAGCTTATCTAGCATACTGTTCATATAGTTCAGAAGTTCAAAGTTCAATTTTATTATCAAAGAACATAAATGTCACCATATGCAACCCTGAGATTCATTTTCTTTTGGGCATTCACAGTAAGTACAAGAGACACAAAAGCATCAATGACATAAGACACTAATCAAGCCGCACTTGGACTATTATCAACTGTCTTGGGCCCCGTATGGTGTTGTCATTGGAGAGAGTCCAGAGGAGGTTCAGGAGGATGAATCCGGGAATGAAGTGGTTAACATATGAGGAACATTTGACAGCTTTGGGTGTGTACTCACTGGAATTTAGAAGAATGCTGGGGGATCTCATTTAAGTCTACCAAATGTTGAAAGGACTAGATAGGGTGGATGTAGAGAGGATGTTTCCTATGGTGGGAGTATCCAGAACTAGAGGGCATAGCCTCAAAATTGAGGGGTGACCTTTTAGAATAGAGGTAAGGAGGAATGTTTATTTAGCCAGAGAGTAGTGAATCTGTGGAATGCTCTGCCACAGACTATGGTGGAGGCCAAGTCAGTGGGTATATATAATGTGGAATTTGATCATTTCTTGATTGGTCAGGACATCAAAGGATACGGTGAGAAGGCAGATATTTGGGGTTGAGTGGGATCTGGGATCAGCCATGATGTATGGCAGAGCAGACTCGATGGGCTGAATGGCCTAATTCTGCTCCTACGTCTTATGGTCTTATGGACCGCACCCAGCAGGATGGATAAACAACCAATGTGCAAAGATAACAATCTGTATAAATACAAAAAGGAGAAAAAAAAGAAGAAATAATAAATAAATAAAATAATAAGCAAAAAGTATCGAGAGCATGAGATGAACAGTCCTTGAAAGTGACTCCATAGGTTGTAGGAACAGTTCATTGATGGAGTGAGTGAAGTTATCCCCTCTGGTTCAAGAGCCAGGTTGTGGGGTAATAACTGGTGGTGGTGGTGTGAGTCTTGAGGTGCTTGTAATTTTTTTCTGATTGCAGCAGCAAGAAGAGAGTGTGACCTGGGGTGGGGTTCCCTGTTGGTCTAAGTTCAAAATAGCAGGAACTACCCTTGATGGTTATGTCACCACTGTCATGAACTTTTTCAGCTACTGTTGAGGACTATGTATCAAAGAGGATAACTCAGATGTTCCAAGCTGGGTGAGCAGGAACTAACCAGGACAGTCATGTCTGAGCACAACAAGATGTTGATTAGAGGGTCGAGAGCGCCAAGCTCCTAGGATTGAGCAACACCAGTAGCCTGTCCTGGTCCAACCATGTTGACAACATGGCCATTAAAGCTCAATCGTGTCTTTACTTACAGAGAAGACAAAAGAAATTTGGCATGTCACCATTGTCTTTCACCAGTTTCTATTAATTCACCATAGAAACACCCTATGCAGATGCATCATGGCTTGTAGGACAACTGCTGTGCCTGTGATGTAATCTGCACTGTAATTATTCAAAATATATTACTGGATTGGGAAACAGATGAAATTCTTGAAATACACAATCATTTGGTCAGCGCTGCAAGATAAAAAATGTATTGTAACAATTCAACAAAATCCTTTAGAAATTCTATTAAGAGCAATGTTCTTCTCTTTATATACATTTGGGAACTGAGTGATCTATGTTCTAATAACTATTTCTAGTTACTTTCAAGGAAAGAATCATCTTTCTGCTTTTCTGAAGCAGGATCTAATTTCCAAAAAAAAGCTCCTCCTAGTGGTATCTCTGAAACCTGTATTTATACGGAGAGACATGCTTGGTGGATAAAGAAACATTTAAACTAGAACAACACACAAAATGCTGGAGGAACTCTGCACTGTAATTATTCTGTAATTATGGAGCGGAATAAAGAGTCGACATTTTGGGCTGAGACCCTTCATCAGGATTGTAAAATAAGATGGCAGAAACCAAAATAAGAAGGAAAGTTGTACAAGTTGGCAGGTGATAGGTGAGGCCATGTGAGACAGTAGGTGGGTGGGTAGGTGGAGGAAGTGAGATGAAGCACAAAGCTAGGAGGGTGTAGGTGGGAAAGGTAAAGGGCTAAAGAAGGTTATTTAATAGGAGAGGATAGTGGACTATGGAAGAAAGTGAAGGAAGAGGGGTACCGAAAGGAGGTGATAGGCAGGTGAGGAGAGGAGGTGAATAGGCAACCAGAATTTGAAACAAAGATTACTGAAAATTAGACAAATTGATGTTCATGCCATCAGGGTGAAGTCTACCCAGATGAAATATGAGGTGCTGCTCTTCCTTCCTCAGTTTGGCCTTATCATGACAGTAGAAGATGCAGAAGAGAGACATATCAGAATTGAAAGTTGGATTGAAATAGGTTGCCACACCGAGCAAAGGTGCTTGACAAAGCAGTTACACAATGTGCGTCATGACTCACTCATGTAAGAGCACTGGATGCAATAGATGACCCTTACAGACTTGCAGGTAACATGCCATCTCATCCTTCCACCATCATTACAGGGATAGGATTTCCCTTGTCCTGACCTACCACCCCACAAGCCTCCATATCCAGCACATCATTCTCTGTAACTTCAAAGTTTAAAAATTCAAAATGCATTTATTATCAAATTATGGACGCTATATATAACCCTGAGATTCGTCTTCTTACAGGCAGCCAAAAAACCAATAGAGCGCATTAAGAAAAGATTGTCAAATACCCAGTGTGCAAAAAAAAAATCAAATTATACATGCAATAAAAGGTTGATGGCAGTTGAGGAATCCCCTCCTCTCATTTCCTTTGTCTCCACTGCTTCTGCTCATTCCAGAATGAAGGAGATGTCCTCCTTCAAAGAAAGGGGCTTCCCTTCCTCCACCATTAACACTGCCTTCAACTGCATCTCTTCCATTTCATGCACGTCTGTCCTCAACCTACCCTCCCGCCATCCCACCAGGGATACTTCCTCTTGTCCTCACCTACCAAGCCACCGGCCTCCATGTCTGGCATATAATTCTCTGTAATTTCCGCCATCTCCAGTGGCCATCTCCATCGCCAAGCACATCTTGCCCTACCCCCCAATTTCTGCTTTCCACAGGAATCACTTCCTACGTGACTCCCTTGTCCATTCACCCCTCCCCACTGATCTTCCTCTTGGCACTTATCCTTGCAAGTGGAGCAAGTGCTACATATGCCCCTACAGCTCCTCCCTCACCTCTATTCAGGGTCCCAAACAGTCATTTCAGGTGAGGCAGCACTTCACCTTTGACTCTGTTGGGATCATCTGTTGTTTCCGGTGCTCCCAGTGTGGCCTATTGTATATTGGTGAGACCCGACGTAGATTGGAAGACCACTTCAACGAGCATCTATGCTCTGTCCTCCAGTAAAAGCAGGGTCTCCCAGTGGCAATCTATCTTAATTCCACTTCCCATTTCCATTCTGACATGTTCATCCAGAGCTGCTTCTACTGTCATGATGAGCCCAAACTCAGGTTGGAGGAGCAACACCTTATGTTCCGTCCAGGTAGCCTCCAACCTGATGGCAGGAACATCGATTTCTTGAACTTCGGGTAATGCCCCTCCACCTTCTCTGTTCCCTATTCCTATTTCCCTCTCTCTCCTTATATTCTTGCCTGCTTATCAGAAACTAAATTCCAATGTGTCGGTATTTCAGTGGAATAAAGGAAATTACAATGGCATGAGAGGGAAACTGGCCAAGGTTGACTGGAAAGAGACACTAGTAGAAGGACAGCAGAGCAGCAATGGCTGGATTTTCTGCAAAAAATGAGGGAAGCGCAAGACAGATATATTTCAAATAAGAAGAAATTTTCGAATGGAAGGACACTACTGTGGCTGACAAGTGAAGTCAGAGCCAAAGTAAAAGCAAAAGAGATGACATACAAGAAAGCCAAAGCTAGTGGGAAGATAGAAGATTTGGAAGCTTTTAAGAACTTACAGAGGAAACTAAGAAGATTATTAGGAAGGAAAAGATGAATTATGAAAGGAAGCTGGCAACTAATATCAAAGAAGATACTAAAAGTTTTTTTAAGTGTATGAAGAGTAAAAGAGTTGAGGGTAGATGTAGGACAAATAGAAAATGACATGAGATATTGTAATGAGGGACGCAGAGGTGGCAGAGGAACTGAATGCATCAGGCTTCACAGTGGAAAACATCTGCAGTACACTGGACATTCAAGAGTGTTAGGGAAGTGAAGTATTTGCAGTGAAAATTGTGACACAGAAGGTGCTCAGGAAGGAAGCTTAAATGGTCTGAGGGTGGATAAATCTGGACCTGATGGAATGCACCCTCAGGTTCTGAAGGAAGTAGCTGGAGAGATTACGGAGGCACCTTTCAAGAATCAATAGATTCTGGCATTTTACCAGATGACTGGAAAATTGCAAATGTTACTCTGCTATTTAAGAAGGGTGGGAGGCAGCAGAAAGGAAACTATAGACCTGTTAGCCTGACATCAGTGGTTGGGAAGTTGTTGGAATCGACTGTTAGGGATGAGATTATGGAATACCTGGAGCCACATGACAAGATAGGCCAAAGCCAGCATGGTTTCCTAAAAGGAAAATCCTGCCTGACTGACCTACTGCAATTTTTTGAGGAAATTACAAGAAGGGTAGACAAAGGAGATGCAGTAGATGTGGTGTACTTGGATTTTCAGAAGGCATTTGACAAGGTGCGGCACCTGAGGCTGCTTAGCAAGATAAGATCCCACGGAATTACAGGGGAGTTACTAGCATGGGTAGAGCATTGGCTGATTGGCAGAAAACAGAGAGTGGGAATGAAAGGATCCTATTCTGGCTGGCTACGGCTTACCAGTGGACTTCCACCTGGGTTGGTGTTGGAACCACTGCTTTTTACAATGTATGTCAATGATTTGGACTATGGGGTTAATGGATTTGTGGCTAAATGCAAAGTTAAGCGGAGGAGTGTGTAATGCTGAGGAAACAGAGAGCCTGCAGAGAGAATTAGATAGTTTAGGGGAATGGGGTGGCAAATGAAATACAATGTTAGAAAGTGTATGGTCGTGCACTTTGGTGGAAGAAATAAATGGGCAGATTATTATTTAGATGGGGAGAGAATTCCAAATGCAGAGATGCCAAGCGACCTGGGAGTCCTTGTGCAGGTTGAGTCGGTGATTAAGAAGGCAAATGCAATGTTGGCATTCATTTCTAGAGGTATAGAATATCAGCAGGGATGTGTTGTTGTGGCTCCATAAGGCACTGGTAAGACCACACTTGGAGTATTGTGTGCAGTTGTAGGCTCCGTATTTTAGAAACATCCCACCTCTCCTGGAAGTTCCGGGAATCTCCCGCATATTAATAGTGGCTCCCTGATGCCTGCAAATTATATACAATATCACGGAAATCAGTTTTTTTGAGAGCGAGTGAGAGAAAGCAAGAGAGAGCGCGAGAGCGACCACGAGAGAGAGCGAGAGCAAGCAAGCGAGCGAGAGAGAAAGCAAGCGAGCGCTTGAGAGCGCACAAGTGACCACGAGAGAGAGAGTGCGCCATGGCAGAATGTTCCAAAAAAATATATAAAACGTACGTCACCGCAGACTACACTAAAGTGTACCCCTGTCTAATAGGGGTCAAAATAATGACAGTGTTGCTCGCTGCACTGTTTGCAACAGTGACTTTTTTATTGCCCATGGTGGGTTAAGGCTGTAAAAGACGTGTTGAGGTGAGTTTAACAGGTGTCATTCGTTCATTAGCATAGCTATCATTATTTAAATTAGCTGGCCAGCTGCTAAGGAGCTACTTTATTGCAGACATCGCACCTCTCCCGGAAGTCTCCCGCAAATTGATGGTGCTACCTTCCTGAAATGAGTTTTTGGAGGGTGGGATGTCTGATACTGACATTGGAAAGGGTTCAGAGAAGATTCACGAGAATGACTCCAGGAATGAAAGGGTTACAGTATGAGGAACATCTGGCAGCTCTTTGGCTGTGTTCACTGGAGTTCAGGAGAATGAGGGGTGATCCCGTAGAAACATTCTGAATGTTAGAAAGCCTGTACAGATTAGATATAGCAAAGTTATTTTCCTTAGTAGGGGAGTTTCAGGACAAGAGGGCACGACTTCAGGATTGAAGGATGTCCATTGGTTTTTAGGATCTAGGTTTCTATGTTTCTATTTAGAACAGAGATGCGGAGAAATTGCTTTAGTCAGAGGGTGGTAAATCTGTAACTGGAATAATTCGATCAGTCCATGATTAAATGACGGAGCAGAATTTATGGGCCAAATGGCCTACTTCTGCTCCTGTATCTTATGGTCTTATGGTCATATCACCTCCCTTTGGTGCTGCTCCCCGGTTTTTCTTTCTTCCATGGCCTTCTGTCCTATTAGAGTCCCCGTTCTCTAGCCCTGTATCTCTTTCACCAATCAACTCTTTTTACTTCACCTCTGCCTCCAAGTTTCACCTATCATCTTGTGTTTCTCCCTCCCCTCCGCGACCATTTTACTTTGACTCCTCATCTTTTTTTCTCCAGTCCTTCTAAAGGGTTTCGGCCTGAAACTTCGAGTGTACTCTTTTCCATAGATGCTGCCAGACCTGCTGAGTTCCTCTAGGTTTTTGTGCATTACCTGGATTTTCAGCATCTACAGATTTTCCCTTGTTTATTCCCCAGTGTAGTATCTCAAATAAGGTATGATGAGAATTACATATTCTTACAGAGACAGTTGATTATATTTAAATAGTGTAGCATCACATTAACTTTTCAGAAAAACATGCAAGCTCTGGAAGTTTGAAAATATGTATGTTTTCAAGTTTGCAATGGTTGCAAGCTGCTTCTGATTATAGATTCAATCTCTCCGTGGATGCTTCTTCCTTTTTCATTTTCGAAAAAACAATTTCAATAACTTTATCTGACCAGTTTGCTGGTGTGAATGTATTGGGCTTTCAAAATTGTAACTAATGTTTCTATTTTTTTAATTGGGAATGTATGTTGTAATGCATTACAACAGACATTAGTAAGTATTAGTATTAGTAATGCATTCCACATCCTTATTGACTAAATTACATTCCTGAATCTGATATTCAGTGATTTAAGCACACTTCGTTTTACAAAGGTAACCTGAGCAAATGCATTAATCTATTCCTTATCCTCAATATTACTCTGGTATTTATTTTCGAAAACTAGTGCAGGTTAACATCTCTCTTAACTTGATTTTATATCTCTATAATTTTTTCTCTCTATAATTTTATATGTGATAAGTCATGGCGATTTGGAGTATATGCTAAGATAATTACAATACTTTATCTGCAATTTAGCCTTTAACATCATTTATGTCATCTAATATGTTATTACCATTGTGGTACTTTTGTTAATATAGTCAATTATCTTCCATAGTTTTCTTATCCTTGTTGAAAATCTTGGCTTATGATTCAATTTACAGTCCTGTCAAGGCAACCAACACGTCTCTAATTATTATATGGTTGTGCTTCCAATTCCTCTGCTCTTTTTAGATATTTGGGCATTGGTTAAAAGACCACTAGTTTGATTGAATAGTTTCATTTATCTATTCCTTCACTTTGCATGCCTTTTTAACTTGGCTGCTTTTTAATTCAGTTACTGACCTAAATTCTAAAAATCATTAATTGTCTAATGTAAAACTGTGGTTTGCTACAGCTGTCTGTCTTTCTGCTTTAAATCCTTCCCCATTTGAATTGAAATTTATTGACATTGTTTTCTTCATAGGATGACAGTAAACAGGCCCAGTTTTTGGCTTTGGCTGTTGTGTACTTTATCTCTGTGCTCATGGTCTCAAAATACAGAGACATACTGGAACCACAGCGTGAAATTGCGAGATCTGGAAGTCAGACAAGTCGAAATATTCGGCAGGAAATAAATTCACCAACAAGTACAGGTATGTATTTTAAGCTTCCATTTATTTTGTTTCCTACATTTTCCATCCTACATTTGAAATTAGTTCTTAAAAATAGATTACAGCTTAAATTGGTTTAGTGGCCATCAAAATACAGTTCAATTGTGATTATTTTAAAATATGTTAATTAGAAATTATTTTTCTCACTGGTGGAAAAGTGCTAAATTTTGTCTTTTGGGTAAGGCAATCTTTTCAGAAATTTGATTACAGGTTTCCCCCGCCATCCGAAGGTAGAACGTTCCTATGAAATGGTTCGTAAGCCGGAATGTCGTAAAATGAAGAAACAATTACCATTTATTTATATGGGAAAAATTTGTGAGCGTTCGCAGACCCAAAAAATAACCTACCAAATCATGCCAAGTAACACATAAAACCTAACATAACAGTAACGTATAGCAGGGGTCCCCAACCTTTTCTGCATTGCGGACCGGTTTCATATTGACCGTATTCTTGCGGACCGGCCGACCCAGGCAGAGGAATGGGGGGGCGGGGTAGGGTTGCCAACGGACAAGAGTAGCAGTCAAATGCGTTGTTTACCCCGAGAAAGACTACAATGACAACGAAGCCTTGCACGGGCACCAGTGCGCTTGCGTATACGTGCCGATCTTCAAATCGTTTCTGGCGATTCTGTTCGTGGGGGGGTGTTAATCACGACCAGAATATAGGTGATACGTGGCTAATACACTCAATTTTGTTTCTAAAAGGGTTTATCTGACGAATTTAATATTAAACACACACCGCATATTTTCCTCGCATGAATATAGTGATAAGTCAATTATCAGCGGAGGACAGGGGAGCTTGAAGTAAGTGTTGAATGAACTTCCAGTAGAAGTGGTAGAGGCAGGTTCGATATTATCATTTAAATAAAAATTGGATAGGTATATGCACAGGAAAGGAATGGAGGGTTATGGGCTGAGTGCAGGTCGGTGGGACAAGGTGAGAGTAGCGTTCGGCACGGACTAGAAGGGCAGAATGTTTCCGTGCTGTAATTGTTATATGGTTATATAGGTCACTTACAAGTCAATAGCATCATAACATTTTAAGTAACGTTTGGATATTAAACAGCACATATTTTCCCCGTATGAACATATAAAATCATTGCAACACACCAATATCGCTGAATCAGTGGGAGCCCTGGGCTTGTTTTCCTGCAACAAGACGGTCCTATCGAGGGGTGATGGGAGACAGCGATACTCGAAGGGGGTTCTTTATGTCCAGTCTATTCCGCAATTTAGTTTTCGTTGCATTCATTGCAGAGATACGTTGGAAATGGAAGCAACATCTTCAGTGCATTCGTAGCTATCTCAGGATATTTAACCTTGACTTTGATCCAGAATGCCGGCAGAGATGTTATGTCAAACATACTTTTCAGCCCGCCGTCATTTGCAAGCTTGAGGAGTTGACCTCCTTCCCGCGCTGACATGGATGACGCGTGGGTTGACCTCGTGTGTGTAATGGCTCAACAGTGGCTGTGACAGAGAATGAGGAGAGGTGCAGCTGACACCTATCGCCAAATCATATCGTTTCCTCGTGGCCTGGTAGCACATGCTTTGCGGCCCGGTGGTTGGGGACCACTGACGTATAGTAAAATCAGGAATGATATGATAAATACACGGCCTATACAAAGTAGAAGTACTTTTCTACAATCATTGCCGCACTGTTCTCCGTAGTGAAAATCTCGCGCTAGTGCTCTCGGCAGAAACACGGCGCAAGTGCTGTCAGCAGAAACACTCTCTCCAGTAACCTTTATACCAAATAACACATAAAAAGACACAGCCTATATAAAGTAGAAATAATGTATGTACAGTGTAGTATCACTTAGTGGAATCGGGAAGACAGCGCTGAGCACACAGGTGATGGTGTGTTAGACTGAGTCGTTGGAGGTTGGGGTGGTGCAGTGGTCCCCAACCTCCGGGCCGCCGACTGATACCGATCCGCGAAGAATACAGCGGTACAGCGGTAGCAGGGACGCACCCAATATATCTGTAAGAAAAAAAACGAAATAAACAAGCTAATTAATTAGGTGCCGCCTGGCACGTAAATGTCGGCCCAGATCAGAGGTGACGCAATCGGCAATTGCCTCTGATCTGGGCCAACATTTACGTGGCAGGCAGCACCTAATTAATTAGCTTGTTTATTTTGGCTTTTTTTCTTAAAGGTGTGCTGGGTGCGTCCCGGTTACCACTGCATTCTCCGCGGCAATGTATTGGTCTGTGGCCCAGATGTTGGGGTGGTGGGACATTGGGGTGTCATCTCATCGTCGTCTATTTCCATCAGGGCAGGCAGGTCATCTTCTTCTATATCTGCCTGCCTCGATGTCGAAGGTCGAGGTTCGTCAGCTGATGAGGAAGGCTTGAAAAACGACAGTATGCTTGACTGCTTAGCCTCGCGCATTTTTCTATCATACAGTTCTTTGTAAACCATCTTGCAAATATGCCCTAAACTGATGTGTACTTTCAAAGTTAAAGTCGTACTTTTCTGCAATCATTGCAGCGAAAATCTCACGCAGTTGCTTCACGTTCAGTTCCTGGACGACTTCACTTTCGGTCCGTTCGCTACTGCATTTGGTTTCGATTGTTCTCCTTTCCTCTTCCAATTGCATCGGCTCTTCACCTATCAGTTCTTGGTCGTGGGATGCCAAAACCTCCTCAACATCATCTTCGCCAACTTCCACAAGCCAACACGAAGACCAGCTCACTTTGTCCTTACTTCATACACCTTGATCGAAACGCTTAATTATGTCTAGTTTTATGCTAAGTGTAACATCCTTACGAGCTCTTTTAGGCTTTTCCCATACCTTAGAACTCATCTTGCTAACGGCTGCTCACAGGCACGTGTTTAAGCAATGCCGGCTAGAATGTAGTTCTGGGGGAGGAGCTTGGCTGCTCAGGGCGCGCGCTGCCTTTTTTTGTAACAGTGAAAACGCCTGTTAGCGAAAACAGGTAACTAATGTAGGTCTTCTGTAACAGCGAGGTTTCGTAAAGCGAACGTTCAAATAGCGGGGGATACCTGTATTTAATTGGGTATTTTAAACATCCAGGACAATAGCCACCCTCTCAGCTTTTCGCCTTGACAACTACAAAGCATATAGCACCCTCAGGGTCACATTTTATGAAGAAAAGGTGTGTCATGATCCAGTCACCAACTTTTTAAAACTGCCTCACTAACACAACAAATGAGCACGATCTGTAGTTCTGCACACGTCATAGAGACACATGTCCTGGAAATAGACCCTTCAGTGCCAGCCATTATATACCCATTTATTCTAATCTTACACTAATTCTATTTTCTTGTGTTCTTATTTCCTTTAACTTTCAACACCATCTACACACAAGGAGCATTTTACAATAGCAAATTAATCTACCTGCATCTTTGGGAAGTGAGAAGAATCTGAAGCACCCAGAAGAAATCCACTTTGTCATAAGGAAAATTTACACACTCCACACACACAGCACCAATTGAGCCTGTGTCACTGGAGCTGTGAAGTCACAACTCTTCTAGCTGCGCCAATGTGCAACTGGAGTTGGAGTGCAGGGGCTGTAATAATCTGTGCTCTACATTACTTGGGTCCTCTAAACAACTGAAGATCAGACAGTATCTCTCATGAGGAACTTGTTGAGTTCCTCCAGCGTTTTGTGTGTATTACCCTGAATTTTCTGCATCTCCAGAATCTCTTGTGTATTTGAATGTTGTTTTGCCTGGGCCAAATCATTACGCATAACTTTTGAAAAAATATTTATTTATTTATTTTTGCTTAGCATAACAAAACTTTCAATTTCCAGGTACGCACAACTTCTTAACTTGTTTATTTATGAAACATTTATGAAGGTAATCTGTAAAATTTTAAAATCAAATTTTAGTTAGTGGTTACAATTCATTTTGTGCAATAATATGGAGAGAATTATCTGATCTAAAAAACAAATAACAATCTGAATCTTCTTTGTGATAAGTCTGATCATTTGGACATAAAGCAGCACCCAAGACCAGTTTCAGGGCGTCATCTTGGAGTTGTGCTTGTTCTTCGGCGGTATATGGATTGGTTAGGGGATTTGAAGTTAAAATTGTGATGGTGGTTTCTGCTATCTTAGGTAAGGAGTTGCCCAACTAAAATACTATGAACTTTTGAATTTGAAATAATTGTGTTACAGTGTTTAGGTGCCACATCATGTAACAACCAATAGAACTATACCTACCTATAAACCAGTGATAATTATAATTTGACTTGAATAAGTGAGATCTGGTTATCAGACATTTTGTGCTTAGATAAATTTGGAGATTCTGATTAATGTCATTCAACACATTATTGTTTTAGGAGCTTGTTAGAGCTTTAAAGTACATTCTATATTTTGAAAGTTTGCCAATGTTAATGGGTGGCAAGCAAGAAGAATAAGGGGAATACTGGTTTAATGATGAGGGTCACAGACAGTCCTTTTCTCTTTTAGCTGATAGATTCTTGAGCGGGTATAATTAGTTTTAAAATCATTCCAAAATTTCACTATTGAGACAGCTTGCATAATGATAAGTTCTTACCTTTTAACAACATTTTGGGAATAATTTACAACACAAATACTGTGGTTTAAAGCAATATAATTATTTATTGTGAATGTCATTTTGATCTACCATATTATTGTTTCTCCCTGGAAAATGTAATCAAAAGCAAATGAGCTGTGTTTGACATTATAGTGAGTGCTTGGAATATACATTCAATGGCCACTTTACTGAGTACACCTGTAACCCTGCTTGAAAATGGAAATATCTAATCAGCCAATCATGTAGTAGGAACTCAATACATACAGGCATGCAGACATGGTCAAGAGGTTCAGTTGTTGAGCAGACCAAACATCAGAATGGGAATGAAATGTGATCCAAGTAACTTTGACTGGGTAATGATTGTTGGTGCCAGACGGAGTGGTTTGAGTATCTCAGAAACTGCTGAACTTCTGGGATTTTCACGCACTGCACTCTCTAGCCTTTACAGAAAATAGTGCAAAAAACTAAAAACGTCCAGAGTACAGCAACTCTGTGGGTGAAAATGCTTTGTTAATGAGAGAGGTCAGAGGAGAATTGCTGGACTGGTTCAAACAGGCAGGAAGGTGACAAAAACTCAAATAACCACACATTACAACAATAGTGTGCTGACGAGCATCTCTGAATGCCCAATGTGCTGAACTTTGAAATGAATAGGCTTAAGCAGTAGAAGATCATGGGTGTACAGAAAGACACTCAGTGGGCACTTTATTAGGTACATCCTGTGTATTTTTTAATTGTGAGTGGAAAGCAGCGATGGTCAGGTATCACGAAGAAGAAGAAGAAGAAGAAGACGACGAAGACGACTGTTGTATTGATTCTGGGTGGAGGAGAATGGCTGCAGTGAGTAATGTGACTTTCAAGATAATGAGGCATCAAGGTGTGTCTGTCTCATTCTGCTGCCAAATATCAACTTCATTTTATTTGCAACACAAGTTGTCAAATAGTGATTAGCTTGTAGTAGGTAATAAAATCAAAGTGGATTTTTCTATACTATATCTGGTGAAACAATTCTGGTAATGGTGGGTAGGGAGATGCTGTGGATATTAGGTTAAGTTGAAAGAATGCAAATCTGGACCACAGTAGTTTTATTATCCTCTCCAACAGAAGGACATTGATGTTATTTGTGGGGATCTTCAGCAATCCCTTCAAGGGCAGGCTGTGAGAAAACTAAATTGAAACTTTACGATGTGTGTACAACAATTAGTTGATAGCTGGAACAACACACATCAAAGTTGCTGGTGAACACAGCAGGCCAGGCAGCATCTCTAGGAAGAGGTACAGTCGACGTTTCGGGCCGAGACCCTTCGTCAGGCCTAACTGAAGGAAGAGCTAGTAAGAGATTTGAAAGTGGAAGGGGAGGGGGAGATCCAAAATGATAGGAGAAGACAGGAGAGGGAGGGATGGATCCAAGAGCTGGACAGGTGATTGGCAAAAGGGATATGAGAGGTTCATGGGACAGGAGGCCCAGGGAGAAGGAAAGGGGGGAGGGGGGGGAAACCCAGAGGATGGGAAAGGGGTATAGTCAGAGGGACAGAGGGAGAAAAAGGAGAGAGAGAGAAAGAATGTGTGTATATAAATAAATAATGGATGGGGTACGAGGGGCAGGTGGGGCATTAGCAGAAGTTAGAGAAGCCATGCCATCAGGTTGGAGGCTACCCAGACGGAATATAAGGTGTTGTTCCTCCACCCTGAGTGTGGCTTCATCTTTACTGTAGAGGAGGCCATGGATAGACATATCAGAATGGGAATGGGATGTGGAATTAAAATGTGTGGGCACTGGGAGATCCTGCTTTCTCTGGCAGACAGAGCGTAGGTGTTCAGCAAAACGATCTCCCAGTCTGCGTCGGGTCTCACCAATATATAGAAGGCCACATCGGGAGCACCAGACACAGTATATCACCCCAGCCGACTCACAGGTGAAGTGTCACCTCACCTGAAAGGACTGTCTGGGGCCCTGAATGGTGGTGAGGGAGGAAGTGTGAGGGCATGTGTAGCACTTGTTCCGCTTCCAAGGATAAGTGCCAGGAGTGAGATCAGTGGGGAGGGATGGGGGGGACGAATGGACAAGGGAGTCGCGTAGGGAGCACTCACCAGCAACTTTGATGTGTGTTGCTTGAATTTCCAGCATCTGCAGAATTACTCGTGTTTAAGTTGATAACTAGAGTATGGTTCTGAATTTGAATACTGAGCATGTTATTTTAGAATACAATCTAATCTCTGTTTGAAAAAGGCACCCTGGACATTGAAAGAAATGACTTCTAATTTTATAACTGATTATCCCTATTAAATAGTTATTGAGGAATTGTAACCAGCATGGATTTCATTTTTTGTCCAACATTAATTCTTCTTATCAAATTTAAATTTAATGTTTATTTTAAATTATCATTCTTCACTTTGGCCATATATTTTTGCCAGCTGAAAGGGCCATCATGCAAATTGCTTCAAGGCCATGAGGAGCCAAGTTACCCTAAACCCTTGTGGCACATTTTTGGATATTTCTGTTTCTCCTGATTAATTGATGGAATGGCGGAGCCGATTCGATGGGCTGAATGGCCTAATTCTGCTCCAATGAGTTATGATCTTACAAGATAGTATAAGGTTACAAAGGGATATTGATCACAATGGCAAGTAGAATTTAATTCAGAGAAGTGCAAAATGATGTAAGTTTTGGAATTACCCAGTGCAAGACATTCACAGTGGAATAGCAGAACCCTGGCGAGTGATGTTAAACAGCAAGACCTTAAGCACATATTTTCGTGGAAGTAGCAATACAGGTGAACAGCTGATGAAGGTGGCATATGACATGCTTGCCTTCATCTGCCAACGTATGGGGTACAAGAATTGGGGTGTCATGTTGCAGTTGTTGTAGTGTGTGCAGTACTTGTTGCCACAGCACAGAAAGATGTGATTAAGCTAGGGAGGGTGCAGAAAAGATTCACAAGGATAATTACTGAATTGGACGTCTGGAGATACATGTAGAGATTGGATAAGCTGCCTCTTTTTTTCCCTGGAACGAGGAAAGTTAAAAGGTGACACTATAGAAGTATATACAATTAGGTAAGGCATAGACAGAGTAAATAGAACCAGTCTATTTTTCATGGTGGAGGTATCTAAAACTAGTGGGTATCGTGAGAAGGGTGAGGTTTAAAGCAGATCTAAATGGTAAATTATTTGCACAAAGACCTGCCAGAGGAGATGTTTGAGGCAGAACGATAACTGCATTAAAGAGACACCTGGACAAGTATTTGAATATATGAGGCATAGAGGGATATGGAATTAATGAAGACAGATAAGATTAGTATAGATTGTTATGATAGTTGGCATAGCTATGTTTGCCAAAGCATCGATGCTTGCAACACACTGCTGGCCACAGGCTCCCAGTCTAGAAAGAAAAATCAACCCTGCATTACCACCTACTGTTTTCTATAGACATGCCAAATTTTTTATTCTGATTGGCCATATCACCCAGGATTCCATGTGATCTAACTTCCCGGACTATCGAAAGCCATGCTGAAGTCCATGTAGACAAGTCTACTAGATTTCCCTCATTTATCTTCTTGGTCACCTCTTCAAAAATAAACCAAGTTTGAGAGACTCAACTTGCCACACACAAAGCAATGTTGCGTATCCCTAATCAGTTTTTGCCTTTCCAAATACATGCAGATTATATTCCGCAGAATCCCCACCAATAACTTGCACGTTGTAGTTTCCAGATTTTCCTTTGCAGCTTTCTTAAATTTAGATACAGCATTAGCCATCTCCAGTCTTCTGGCATCTCACAAATTGCTATTACAAATATCTCTGCATAGGGGCTCTGTAATTTCTTTCTTAGCTTTTCACAATGTCTTACAAAGATTAGCTTATGAACAATAATTCAAAGTGTCCAATGTAATTCAAATATTTTGTTGCTCAGATGCCACTTGCCGCAGTTGCAAGTGAGATATATAATATTTATTATTATCAGTTTTTAATATTTGCTTTTGGGCTTACTTTTGAGAATGGTGTGTCTGGTATTGACATTTTATTAAATCATTAACATCGTAAGGCAGAAATACACTTTTATTTTCACACTAAGCATATGGAAGGAATAATTGTGACGTATATAAAAAGAAAAATATTATTTAGTTAGATAGCTTTGTTAATATTACCGATAAAATGCAAATTTTGATCAGGTTTTTAAGGTTGAATATTAGTTTTCTGATGCCCTCTTGTGGCCAAATGGAAATATAAAACTTATTCTTTTAGCATAATAGTTTCGTAGTCTGAATACTTAGGGACAAATGGCTCAAGTGTGGTATATCTTGTAGGACACACGTTCCCACACTATTGAAACGTACTAGAGGAGCTGAGGGAAAAAATATTACCTCACAGATCTCTGAGTTCTAAATTTAGAGGTTTTTGTTTTGATTGTAGGTATTACAATTTTCTCTGGTAAAGATTCCAAAACAAAGAACAATGTTATGAAATGTATATGACTAGCCTTAATTGTAGAATGGTGATGTGCTTGTAGAATGAATTTTGATTTATATTTCTTTTTTACTAGATTGTTTTGGAACCTAGAACATAGAACAATGCAGCAGAGCAATAGGCCCTTAGGGCCAAAATATTGTGCCAGACTAATTAACCACGTGTGGCCAAGTGGTTAAGGCATCGGGCTAGTGATCTGAAGGTCGCTAGTTCGAGCCTCAGCTGAGGCAGTGTGTTGTGTCCTTGAGCAAGGCACTTAACCACACATTGCTCTGCGACGACACCGGTGCCAAGCTGTATCAGCCCTAGTGCCCTTCCCTTGGACAACATCGGTGGCGTGGAGAGGGAAGACTTGCAGCATGGGCAATTGCTGGTCTTCCATACAACCTTGCCCAGGCCTGTGTCCTGGAAACCTTCCAAGGCGCAAATCCATGATCTCATGAGACTAATGGATGCCTATTATTGATTAAATTAGTAATCAAATGCCCAACTAAACTAATCCCTTTTGCTTACACAATGTCCATATCTTTCTACTTCATGCACATTCATGTGCCTATCTTGGAGCCTGTTGAGTGTCAATATCGTATTTGCTTCCACCACCACCCAGGCAGTGCATTCCAAGCACCCATCATTCTGTGTAAAACAAAAATTTGCCCTGCATATCTCCTTTGGACATGCCCCTCTCACCTTAAATGTATGCCCTCTGGTTTTAGACATTTCATCCCTGGGAAAAAGATACTGGCTGTCTACTGTGGCTGTCATAATCTTATAGACCTCTAATGGATGTCCCTTCCTCTGCCGCTCCAGAAAAAACAACCCAAATTTGTCCAACCTCTTTTTATACCAGATGTCCTCCAATTGAGGCAGCATCCTGGTTGTTTTCCGGTACCCTCTCTAAATCTTTAACTTCCTTGCTATAATGAGGTGACCAGAACTGAAAGCAATACTCCAGATGCAGCCTAACTGGAGTTTCATTAAGATGCAATGTAACTTCCTGACTCTTATTCTCAGTTTCTTGATGAATAAAGCACGCCATATGTCTTGACTACCAGCCTATCAACCTGTAGTCAATTTCAGGGAGCTTTGGACTTGGATCACCTGATCCCTCTGCGCATCAACACTGCTGAGGGTCTTGTGATTAATGGTATACTGTCTCATTACACTTGATTTTCCAAAGTGCAACACTTCACGTTTGGCCTCCATTTGCCATTTCTCTGCCTAAATCTGCAACTGATTTATCACTGTATCCTTTGGTAATCTTTTACGTTATCCACAACATCACCACTAACCTTGGTATATTCTGTGAACTTACTAACCCACATATCTACATTTATATCCAAATTATAAAATGACAAACAGTAAAGGTTCCATTACAGATCCCTGTTGTACACAACTGGTCATATACATTCAGGCAGAATACATCCCATCAAACACCTTTGTCAGCTCCTCGAAAACCTCATTCAAGTTTGTAAGACACGTCATGCTGACTGTCCTTAATTAAGATATGGTTTTCTAATTTCTTTTATTCTTATCCTTAGGAATCCTCTTTAGAAATTTCCGTTCCACAGACGTGAAACTCGCTGATCTACAGTTTTAAGGATAATCTCTCTTTCCCTGCCTAAATAATAGAACAATGTTAGTATTTGCCAGTCTTCCAGCAGGAAGATATTGATCAGTGCCCTTATAATCTCAAACCTTGCCTCTCTCAATAACTTAGGGTGTCTGCTGTCAGGCCCTGGGAACCTATCCACCTTAATATTTTTTAATAATCCACCTTTATACACCTTTAATGTTCATTAAAAGATCCTACAGAACATTTTTGGCACTTCAAACATGTGACTTTTTATGGGTTTTCATCCTAATATTCATATATTCTTTTACAAATGAAAAGAGATCAACATATTTCCTTTTTTCACTTTGACATGTTCATTTCTATTCCTTGATATACTATAATTTATAGAACATCACTTACATTTCTCCCGTAATGCATGATGTTCTTCCATCCTTAAAATGTATCTGCTGGACCAAAATTCAAAGGCATAACAAGCAAAGGAGACTTAAAAGAATTTGCTTAACGGAAATCTGATTCGGTACTTGACAGGCTCTCAAAATACTCATTGTGCCTCATTTTCGGTTGGCCCACACAAGTGACAGATCTGATTAATGTTTTTGAATTTGCAAGCTGAAGATTGAAACCGATGCAAAAAACTCTCCAAGTGCCTATTTGATCTAATTTTTCTGGCATTCCCTTATATCTTGCTGTCAACAGTCCTCAGTTTTTCTAGCTTTTGTGCCAGCTCTTGATCCCCCTTTTGTAAAGACATTTTCTTTGATTCCTGTCGTAAAATTACCCATCATATTTTAAAAAAAACATTTTGCAGAATATTGCCGTTGCTGAAAAGGTCAACACAATATACAGTCTGATTTGTCTTTAGAGAAGGAGGTGGGGAGTTGCCTTCTTGAAGTGTTGTAGTTTTGTTCTCCCACTATGCTGTTGGGTAAGGAGATTCAGTATCTAGACCATAAGATTAAAAGATACAGGAGCAGAAGCAGGCCATTCGACTGTCGAATCATGGGCTGATTCAATTCTTCCAGCCATCCCCACTCTCCTGCTTCTCCTCATATGCTTTGATGCCCTAGCTAATCAAGAACCTATCTATCTCTGCCTTAAATGCACCCAATGACTTGGCCTCCACAGCTGCTCGTGGCAACAAATTCCTCAGATTTACCACCCTATGACTAAAGTAATTTCTCGCATCTCTGTTCTAGATGGACGTCCTTCAATCCTGAATGCGTCCCTTCTTGTCCTAGACTCCCCTACCATAACTTTGCCATATCTAATCTGTTTAGGCCTTTTAACGTTCGGAGTGTTTCTTTGAAATCACCCCTCATTCTCCTGAACTCCAGGGAATACAGCCCAAGAGCTGCCAGATGTTTCTCATATGGTAACCCTTTCATTCCTGGAATCATTCTTGTGAATCTTCTCTGAACCCTCTCCAATGTCAGTATATCCTTTCTAAAATAAGGTGCCTAAAACCGCACACAATACTCCAAGTGTGGTCTCACGAATGCCTTATAGAGCCTCAACATCACATGCCTGCTCTTCTATTCTATACCCCTAGAAATGAATGCCAACATTGCATTGACCTTCTTCACCACCGACTCAACCTGGAGGTTAACCCTTTAGGGTACCCTGCACAAGGACTCCCAAGTCCGTTTGCATCTCTGCATTTTGAATTCTCTCCCCATCTTAATAATAGTCTTTCCATTTATTTCTTCCACCAAAGTGCATGATCATATACTTTCTAACATTGTATTTCATTTGCCACGTCTTTGTCCATTCCCCTAAACTATCTAATTCTCTCTACAGGCTCTCTGTTTCCTCAACACTACCTGCTCCTCCACCTATCTATGTATCATCAACAAATATACCCACAAATCCATTAATCCCATTAATTTCTTACTAGCTCTTTCTTACTAGGAAGAGAATCTCTTACTAGCTCTTCTTTCAGTTAGTCCTGACGAAGGGTCTCGGCCCGAAACGTCGACTGTACCTCTTCCTAGAGATGCTGCCTGGCCTGCTGTGTTCACCAGCAACTTTGATGTGTGAGGTCTATAGTTTCCTTTCTGCTGCCTCCCACACTTCTTAAATGGTGGTGTAACATTTGCAATTTTCCAGTCATCCAGTACAATGCCAGAATCTATCGATTCTTGAAAGATCATTGTTAACGCCTCCGCAATCTCTCCAGCTACTTCCTTCAGAACTAGAGAGTGCATTCCATCAGGTCCAGGAGATTTATCAAGTGGATACATTGTAAGTGATGATGGTCCATGCTTCTGCTGAGTTTGTTCTTCATTATGATGGAAGTTTTGGGTTTGGAATGTGTTGACAGGTTAGGTGTCTGACTATTCTTCAGTTGGTGCTATACAAAGGGAGTGAATGTTTGGGATGATGGGCACTGTGTTAATCAACCTGACTTTATCCTGAATGATGTTGAGCTTCATTGTTATTGAATCTGAACTTATCTATTCAAATTTTCATTCACATTCCTAACACAGGAAAGATGGTGGAAAGGCTTTGAGGAGACAAAAGATAAGTTCTTTGCTTTCTTGCCTTATAGTTTTCATAGAAACATAGAAAACCTACAGCACAATACAGGCCCTTTGGCCCACAAAGCTGTGCCGAACATGTCCTTACCTTAGAACTACCTAGGCTTACCCATAGCCCTCTATTTTTCTAAGCTCCACGTATCCACCCAGGAGTCTCTCAAAAGACCCTATCATTTCCGCATCTACCACCGCCGCCGGCAACCCACTCCACGCGCTCACCACTCTCTGCATAAAAAAAACTTACCCCTGACATCTCCTCTGTAACTACTTCCAAGCACCTTAAAACTATGCCCTCTCGTGCTAGCCATTTCAGCCCTGGGGAAAAACCTCTGACTAGCTACATGATCAATGCCTCTCATTATCTTGTACACCTCTATCAGGTCACCTCTCATCCTCCATCGCTCCCAGGAGAAAAGGCCGAGTTCACTCAACATATTCTCATAAGGCATGCTCCCCAATCCAGGCAACATCCTTGTAATTCTCCTCAGTACCCTTTCTATGGTTTCCACGCCCTTCCTATAGTGAAGCGACCAGAATTGAACACAGTACTCCCAAGTGGGGTCTGACCAGGGTCCTATATAGCTGTAACATTACCTCTCGGCTCTTAAACTCAATCCCACGGTTGATGAAGGCCAATTCATCATATGCCTTCTTAACCACAGAGTCAACCTGCGCAGCTAATTTGAATGTCCTATGGACTTGGACCCCAAGATCCCTCTGATCCTGCACACTGCCAAGAGTCTTGCCATTAATGCTATTAATGCTATATTCTGCCATCATATTTGACCAACCAAAATGAACCACCTCACACTTACCTGGGTTGAACTGCATCTGCCACTTACTAGCCCAGTTTTTCATCCTATCAATGTCCCGCTGTAACATCTGACAGCTCTCCACACTATCCACAACACCCCCAACCTTTGTGTCATCAGCAAATTTACTAACCCATCCCTCCACTTCCTCATCCAGGTCATTTATAAAAATCACGAAGAGTAGGGGTCCCAGAACAGATCCCTGAGGCACACCACTGGTGACCGACCTCCATGCAGAATATGACCCGTCTACAACCACTCTTTGCCTTCTGTGGGCAAGCCAGCTCTGGATCCACAAAGCAATGTCCCCTTGGATCCCATGCCTCTTTACTTTCTCAATAAGCCTTGCATGGGGTACCTTATCAAATGCTTTGCTAAGATCCATATACACTACCTTCATCAATGTGTTTAGTCACATCCTCAAAAAATTCAATCAGGTTTGTAAGGCATGACCTACCTTTGATAAAGCCATGCTGCTTATTCCTAATCATATTATGCCTCTCCAAATGTTCATAAATCCTGCATCTCAGGATCTTCTCCATCAACTTAACAACCACCGAAGTAAGACTCACTGGTCTATTCCTGGGCTATCCCTACTCCCTTTCTTGAATAAGGGAACAACATCCGTAACCCTCCAGTCCTCCAGAACCTCTCCCATCCTCATTGATGATAGAAAGATCATCGCCAGAGACTCAGCAGTCTCCTCCCTCGCTTCCCACAGTAGCCTGGGGTACATCCCATGTGGTCCCAGTGACTTATTGAACTTGCTTTCCAAAAGCTCCAGCACATCCTTTTCCTTAATGTTGTCACGTGACTGGCAACAATGAATATAGAATTGAGTCAGGTTCTATAAACAAATAAACATTTATTAAATTCAGCTCAAAATTAGTAAAATGATAAACAAATGAAAAACCTTAACCAAAAGTAAACTGCTATGCGGCCATTTAACAAACCGCCAAACTCAGTACTAGTTCTAAAGGCAGTAAATGCGAAAACAGTCTTAAAGTGGTAAATTCAAACACAGTTCTTAGAATGGTAAATTTGAAAGTCCAAGAGATTTATACAGTCAATTAGGAGAGGCTTTCCTGAAGTAAAGAATTCCTCGAAGACTCGACGTCACTGCCAATCCCAGCCGTATCCTGCCTTGTCCACAGGGTTCATGACGACGGAAATAAAACGGTTTAAAGGCACTGACCTTTTCTTCTGGATACTAGATATTGCACAGCCTTTTCTGCTGCTTTTAGCAGAGGCTATCTCATGCAGATCACTCTTTCTTGAATTTGACTGACAATCTAATTGAAAACTAACTGTGTCACCAAGGGTCTACACTTATATACCTGGTGAGAACAGGTCATTATGTGACCTCACATCGGCGGGAAAATTACATCATGTGACCTCCGCAAGACCATTACATCATCCTCACAAGACAGTCTCAAGATATCCATGAATTATGTAACAATATCTACATGCTCAAGCTTTTCAGTCTGCTGCAAGTCATTCCTACAACCGCCAAGATCCTTTTCCATAGTGAATACTGAAGCAAAGTATTCATTAAGTACCTCTGCCATCTCCTTCGGTTCCATACACACTTCCACTGTCACAGTTGATTGGTCCTATTCTCTCATGTCTTATCCTCTTGCTCTTCACATACTTGTAGAATGCCTTGGGGATTTCCTTAATCCTGTCCACTAAGGCCTTCTCATGGCCCCTTCTGGCTCTCCTAATTTCATTCTTAAGCTCCTTCCTGCTAGCCTTATAATCTTCTAGATACCTATCATTACCTAGTTTTTTTGAACCTTTCGTAAGCTCTTCTTTTCTTCTTGACTAGATTTTCAACAGCCTTTGTACACCATGGTTCCTGTACCCTTTCCCTGTCTCTTTTGAATGTATCTACTCAGAACCCCATGCAAATATCCCCTGAACATTTGCCACATTTCTTCTGTACATTTCCCTGAGAACATCTGTTTCCAATTTATGCTTCCAAGTTTCTGCCTGATAGCCTCATATTTCCCCTTGCTCCAATTAAACGTTTCCCTATCCCTCTCCAATGCTATGGTAAAGGAGATAGAATTGTGATCACTATCTCCAAAATGCTCTCCCACTAAGAGACCTGACACCTGACCAGGTTCATTTCCCAATACCAGATCAAGTACAGCCTCTCCTCTTGTTGGCTTAACTCCATATTAGGTCCTGAACACACCTAACAAACTCCACCCCATCTAAACCTCTCACTCTAGGGAAATGCTTATCAATATTTGGGGAATTAAAATCTCCCACCACAACAACCCTGTTGTTATTACTCCTTTCCAGAATCTGTCTCCCTTTCTGCTCCCTGATTGCAAGAATACCCAGGTCCCTTGGAGCATAAGTGTTTGCAGTCTGTCACCTTTCTGAAAAACAGTGTACATTTTAGTGTTGTGCCTCAAAGTGGCTGACCAATGTAGATGGTTGCAAATACTTTATCTTGGTCTTTGGCACTTGCACATTGAGCTCTTTCGGGATTGAGGATATCCTTGGAGCCACTCCTCCTGTAAGATATTTACTTGTTCACTAATTGTTCTGTATAAATGTAGCGGAAGTATTGAGCTTTGATGTGAGGTCCATTAGTTCTGAAATTGTGTAGTTCTGTCCAATGCATGATAGTGTTCTTGAGTAGCATGCATGCAGTTATTAATAGTAGCTTTGCCAGATTGCTGCCTCATTTTACTGCCGCCTGATCCTACTTCCGTTTTACTACTACATGCTTTTCATTGTTTAGCATTGATCCTTAGAGTTAATGGTTTTAGTAGAGTGTGGAATGTACTTGATCATGAAATGAGTTGATGGAGGAGTACATATTTATTACTGCTGGTGGTCCAAGATGGCTTGTGCATGTCATTTTTTGAAATGTCAGATCTTTTCTGAGTATATTTAGCAAAATGCTGCTATCACACAACATGGTAGGGGGTATCGGTGTAAAGACAGTCTTCACAATGACTGGTGCCCTCTTCTCCCTATACTGACTGATGCATCTGAAACACTTCAATGAGTGTGAATGAGTCAAGTATGTTTATCCCTCTTGATCACCATCTGCTAGAGACCCAGCTTTATCCTACAGGACACAGTTAGTGCCTCTGAGCTCTGAAGAGCCCTACTCAATATACAGCCAGTATATTGCTTTGCTGCCCTCTGTGTTATTCTCATGTGTAGGAGTTCTGACTCATCAGTAGAAGGACAAAAGGTGCTAATCAGAGGTTCTTTCGGCTGTTTTTAACATGATGCCATGAAGCTTTATGGGGTCTGAAGTCAGTGTTCAGGTTTTAGATCTGGTCCTGTGTAATGAGACAGGTAAAATTAGTGACCTTGTAGTTGGAGATCCTCTTGGAAAGAGTGATCACAGTATGATTGAGTTTCTCATACAAATAGAGGGTGCAATAGTTCAAGCGAAAACCAGTGTATTATGCCTAAAGACTACAATGAGATGAGGGAGGATTTGACTAGTGTAGACTGGGAGCACAGGCCTATATGGTGGGACGGTTGAGGAACAGTGGAAGACTTTCAAAGAGATTTTTCACGTTGCTCAACAAAAGTATATTCCAGTTGAAAACAAGGACAGTAAGGGTGGGGAGAGCTAGCCTTGGATAACCAAGGAAATAAAAGAAGGCAACAAACTAAAAGCTCGTGCACACAAAGTCACCAAGGGTAGTGGGAAACTGGAAGATTGGGAAATCTTTAAAAAGCAACCAAGAGCCACTAAGTGAACGATAAAGATAGAGAAACTAGATTATGAAAATAAACTAGCACAAAATATAAAAACAAATAGTTAAAGGTTTTATAATTATATAAAGCAGAAAAGGGTGGCTAAAGTGAATGTAGGTCCCTTGGAGGATGAAAAAGGAGAATTGCTATTGGGTGATGAAGAAATGGCAGAGACTTTGAATAACTATTTCATGTCAGTCTTCACAGTGGAAAACATGTCTAATGTGCCAAAGAGAGATGATAGCTATCACTAAAGAGGTAGTGCTGAGAAAACTTGTGGGTTGAAGATAGATAAGTCCCCTGGTCCTGATGGAATGCATCCCAGGGAGCTGAAAGAAATGGCAGAAGTTATAGTCGAGGCTTTGGTGATAATTTACCAAAATTCTGTGGACTCTGGACAGGTCTCGGCAGACTGGAAGACAGCAAATGTCACACCAGTGTTCAAAAAATGATGTTGGCAAAAGGCAGGTAACTATGGGCCAGTTAGTTTAGTATCTGTAGTTGGGAAAATGCTTGAAGCTATCATTAAAGAAGAAATAGCGAGGCATCTGGAAAGAAATGTGATTCATCAGGTAGACACAGCATGTATTTAGCGAAGGCAGGTCCTGTTTGACAAACTTACTGGAGTTCTTTGAGGATATAATGAGCTCAGTGGATAGAGGGGAACAGATGGATATTATTTACTTGGATTTCCAGAAGACATTCGATGAGGTGCTGCATAAAAGACATACGTAAGATAAGGATGCATGGAGTTGGGGGTGATGTATTAGGATGGATAGAGGATTGGTTAACTAATAGAAAGCGGAGTTGGGATACGTGAATATTACTCTAGTTGGCAATCAGTGGTGAGTGGTTTGCCGCAGGGGTCGGTGCTGGACACAACTGTTCACGATGTACATTAACATCTGGAAGAGGGGCTGAGTGTAGTGTATCTAAGTTTGCTGATAATACTAAATTGAGTGGAAGATACAGAGAGTCTACAGAGGGGTATAAATTGGTTAAATGAGTGGGCAAGGGTCTGACAGATGGAGCACAATGTTGGTAAATGCGAGGTCATCCACTTTGGAAGGAAAAATGAAAGAGCAGATTATTTAAATAGTAAAAAATTGCAGCATGCTGCTGTGCAGAGGGACTTGGGAGTGCTTGTGCATGAATCACAAAAGGTTGGTTTGCAGCTGCAGCAGGCTATCACGAAGGCAAATGGAATGTTGGCCTTCATTGTTAGAGGGAATGAATTTAAGAGCAGGGAGGTTATGCTGCAACTGTCCAGGGTACTGGTAAGGCCACACCTGGAGCGCTGTGTGCAGTTCTGATCCCCTTTACTTGAGGACGAATATACTGGCTTTGGAGGCAGTGCAGAGGAGGTTCACCAGGTTGACTCCAGAGATGAGGGGGTTAGACGATGAAGAGAGATTGAGTCACCTGGGACTGTACTCACTGGAATTCAGAAGAATGAGAAGGGATCTTATAGAAACATATAAAATTATAAAGTGATAGATAAGATAGAGGCAGGAAAGTTGTTTCCACTGGTAGGTGAGACTAGAATTAGGGGACATAGCCACAAGACTTGGGAGAGTAGATTTAGGATGGAGATGAGGAGGAACTGCTTTTCCCAGAGAGTGGTGATTCTGTGGAATTCTCTGCCCAATGAAGCAGTGGAGGCAACCTCAGTAGATATACTTAAGATGAGATTGGATAGATTTTTGTATAGTAGGAGAATTAAAGGTTATGGGGAAACAGCAGGCTGGTAGAGAAGAGTCCATGGCCAGATCAGCCAGGATCTTATTGAATGGCAGAGCTGGCTCGACAGGCCAGATGCCCTACTCCCCCTCCTATTTTTTATGTTCTTATTTTCTATGTTCTTTCACCACTCCACCATCTCTGGTGGGTCCTGTTGTTGGTGGAGGATATATTCAGAGATTGTGCTGGAGTGTGAGATGCTGGTTGTATGATGTGATTCTCCTTTCAGGGTAATGCTTCGCTCATCTGTGGTATAACCACCGTAATTTATACACCTGGTGGTGAAGCAGGCTTTGGCACTGCAAAGAACAGCATGGTGTTTGATTTCAGTTCCTTTGTCAATGCAGGATGGTCTGTCAAGTTTTGCACTTCGTTTACATCTGGTATTTTGATATAGTTGAATGGATTGCGAGGATATGTCAGAGGGTAGTTCAGTTGGAAGCAACTAATTAATTGAGGGCTAAACCATTAAATGAGATAAACTTCCTTTCCTATATGTTATTACTGAAGTAAATTTACGTCAAAAAGAATCACATAGTCTCATGATCACTATTATTGATATTATATTTTACTTAAAATTCAGTTTATTTAACTTAATAAATTTTAATTCATTGGATGTTATGGTGAATTTTAACTCTCATCACTGGATTATTATTTTTTTACAGAGGATTATCAATGCAGTAATTTAATCATTACACCAGCCTTTGCTGCAGCTTTAATCTGTTTGTCTTGTCCTAGCACTCCAAAATGTCTGGAAGTATTACCATGAATTTACTTTTCTGATTATGGTTGTTCCATGTTTAACCTCATCTGATATTACATAAGCACAGCTTCTGAAATAGTGCTTGACAATTTATTCCTCTCATACTGAATATTGTGCGGTATGTTCTAAGCTGTATCTTTAAAGATTCCCTATAATTTTTTATGTATAAAGCGAATTATATCAGTTTTATGCTGCACTATAAACACAGACCAACTCTTTTATTTATATGTACTTTGGGCTGAGTTTGTTTCATTTTCCATTGGCTTGGCCATATTTTAATACATATTTCCATATTTGAAAAATGTCTTGTTTTTCCAAGGTATTTGTATAAGAGAAGTAGAAGATGTTTCCATTTGTATCAATAATTTTAAATGGCTTTTTATTTCCCTGACATAGCATCTACATATGGTGTACACTAGATCCCATCCTTACTGTCACTAATTTAGGACTACTGGGTTATGATCTAAATTTAGTTTTCCTGCCCTTGGGTTAGTGATTAATTTAAATTTCTAGCCATGCAGTGGCCTGTGTAAATCAATAAAAGCCTTTTGATGTGGGTTATTGCATGTTTTCAGACAGGAGGTCTGGTCGAGTAAGGTTTGATCCATTCTTTTCTACCCACTGGTCATATGTTAATAAGTCTGGTCCAGTAAATGAGCTTCCTGCTAGAACAATTGAGTGACTTGTTGGAATTCCCAGTAAGTCTGCCACCCAAATACTACTCATAAGCAATATCTCTCTTGGGATCCATCAACATTTAATTGGAAACTGTTCTAAGCTGTATTCCTTAATAAGAAAATAGGACATGTTATAATATGATGATTTAGAAACTTGCTTTGCAGAAACTGGATGGTTTAAGTAAAATATACTTTTCAGTTATTATTATAATTTGATGTTTACTTTGCTACGTTGTTTGACATTGCAAGTGTTTTACCTTATGTATTTTCATTAGTGCCTTGTATTGAAAGATTTTATCTTTCCTTAATGAAGTTGGATTGTTAGAGACGTTTACAACTTTGCATTTCGCATGGCTTTGTTTGTTTTAAATATGTGTTCTAAAAAGTGAGATTTTATGTATCAAAAACATTTGATTTATAATCTTTAAATATGATTTAACAAGGGATTTTGCTGTAGAAGTGAAACACAATTGGTCCAGATTGCAAAAATCTGTTGGAAGTCTCAGATACATAGCTGTGTAGTTTTTCTGTTTTTTTTTCCAATAATTCTCTTTTGTTTCTCAGTATGCTATTACATTTAGAAATGAAACATTAATCTCAATTGTTAACCTATTCCAAAGTTATACTTAGTAATATAGTTGTTATGTGTGCCCATTGGTGCAGGTACAATTTGCTTGCCATATTAAGTGATCTTAACTGACAGTAAATTATTGCATCACATTTCATAAATCATGGCTATATAAAACTTTAGTGAATGGTATAACAAATAAGGCTATTGCAGAAGAGTTGATATCACTGACAGATGTGGTCTATATTTTTCTATAACTTAGTGATGATCTTATTAGTTCATTTGATAGAAATTATTTTTAAAAAACATCTGGCAACTTGCTGAAGCAACCAAAGCCAGAGGTTTCTGGTTCTGATAACATGCAGCCTGATTTTGCATGGGGATTTGACCTAGTATCACAGAAAACTGATGAAAACTGTTCAAAATTAATAAGCTTAATAACTGAGGGGGTCAGAAATAGTAAAGCTAGGTTCCTGGTTATTTTTGTTGCTTTTTAAAATGTGGATATGAAGTAAATATAATTGCTTGAACCATTCTGCAAGTTGTGTGGCCTTCAAGTTTTATCTCTTAAAGTTAACAGTACAGTATCAGTATTTAGTTAATCTTATTTCTACAAAGCATCTTAAGCAAGATATGCTCTTAATTGATGAAGTTACGTTATATGAAGTTGAAGAAAACGTAGTATTTTAGTATTTAAAAAGCAGAATGTAGTAGTTGCTTTTATTTTGCAAGATAAACAAAATACTTCGTTATAATCAAACTTAATATGACCCAATGTTTCTGTCTGTATCTGATCATGATAATTTTTAAATCCTTTTTGCAAGGTAGAATAAGCAGTCAGAAAGGAGTAGTTTAATTTAGTGTTCTGCCCGACACTGACATTGTGGGCTGAAGGGGCTGTTGCAGTACTGTACTGTTCTGTGTTATAAGTTTTGTATACTTTTGCATCTATGGTATTTGTGTTACTTATGATAATGTCTATACATTTTCTGTACATTTTTGTTAATAGTAAAATCGTATACTATTTCTTACCAAAGTCAATTTGGATAATGACTCTGAATCTAATACTATATAAATTAATTTTACCTAATCAAGTACTATATTTAATAAATCTTTATAGAGTAGTAACATTTTACCGATTTTCTGTCAATATACTGGTACAGTCATTACTGTTTCATACTAAGCAATCATGTTCTTACTTTTAAGAACTCATAATGCAGACTGGGTGGAATTATGGTGGAATTATTTAGTGGCCTTTACTGAAGTACTTCACATAGGTCACACGATGCTTGGATGTATCTTGTCATGCGATGTTCCAAACTTGGTATCTGCTAATTTGAAATATTTGGTTATGCATTCTAAGCGATGATACACTTTATCAGAAGGTTCAAAGTAGGATGAGTCTTTAAAGATACTACTGCAAAAGGTACACATGCACATGTCTTATTCTTGATGGCCACTTTTTCATATGGCTGTATATGAGGTGTGTAGACATCCAATGAGTAATTTTTTTTACACTGAGCTGAATTTCTGTCTGCCCGACATGCAGAAAAGTCTGGCTATATCAGGGGAAACTCAAGCTAAATCTCTCAGCACACAAAGACCCTGTAAATGCAACCCTCACCTCTGCACTCCACCCACTATTCGCTCTTGAAAAGGAACCTCTTTCAACTACAAAGTCATTGAATATCGCCACACCAAAATGTTAATGTCCTTTGCAAAAAAAAAATTCTTTAAGTAACTATTTGAGATGCAGTAGAGAGAATGACAATGAGAAGGATCTCCCTTTGTGGTCTTTCCAATACACTCACAATCAAACACACCCAGCAGCCGACAGTTTGTCCCATGTTTAGAGAAAAAAAAGAAGTTTCTCATTACTTATTAAAATGGTCATATGGTGATACTTCAGATGAACTTCATATCAGCAGCTTCTAGTATTTTTCATGAGCATGTTACTTACTAGGTATCATTTCAGTGAAAGTTAGTATGGGATTATTTTTAAGAACAGAATCAGTGGTTTTTATCTCTGTTTATTTGTGATACTTATTAAAAATTGAACAGAATTTGCTCACTATTTCCACTCAGTATAAAACTGTGATAACATGATGTTTTATAATTTGAGAGTCCTGTTCATCAGAATATATTATTATGGCTGTAGATCATTAATTCAAGCTTAGTTAATGCTTTTGTTCGACCTCATCAGATTTTTAATCAATTTACCAGATGTTTTAAAATAAGTGCTTTAGAGTTGTATGTTAAAATCTGAATCTTTAAAAGACATGCATAGTAATAATCTTGTAAAGTATCAATATTCCATTTTCAATTTTTAATTTTAACAGTAAATAAAACTTTATTTTAACCTTAATTTTGTTTTTTAATAAGCTATAATTTTCCAATTCAAATATTAGATTCTTTACTTCAAATATCAGATTCTTCTAATTTATGGTATTGAACATACTAATATCTGTATTTCAGAACGTTTTTCAATCTGAGTATTTATTTACTATCATCATTTGGTCAGAGCAATAAATATTTCTGTGTGTATTTTCTCTATGCCTTAAATCTGTTTCATCTAAATATCCATTTGAATTATATAGTATAGTGCCTCCAAGAATGGTGCACAAAATGCTATACCATGGGGACAAAAGTAATTGCTGCTTGATTGTGTTTGGCCTAATCTTGGTCATATCCTTCATTTAATCATTTTGTGGTGAGGTTTGGACTCAGAAGAATCTTCAAAGGGTGCTAATAAAGAGGTACCTGAGCAAGAATTGTGTGCCAAATGGCATGTACCTAATAAATTGGCCACAGGAGGTAAACCTGGTATGGTCATCTACTTCAAGGTAAATATGTTGTGTATTCAGAGGGGTTCTTCTGCACACTAATTTTGTAATATATGGTTATTTGAATTATTGTTACCTTCCTGTCGGACCAGTCTGGCTATTCTCCTCTGACCTTTCTCTTTAACAAGGTGTTTTTGCCCACAGAATTGTTGCTCACTGATTGTTGTTGTTTTTTGCACCATTCTCTGTAAAGTCTAGAGACTGTTGTGCGTGAAAGTCCCAGGAGATCAGCAGTTTCTGAGATACTCAAACCACCCATCTGGCAGCAACAATCATTCCACAGTCAAAGTCATTTAGATTCCATTTCTTCCCTATTCTGATGTTTGGTCTGGACAACAACTGAACCTCAAGTCTGCATGTTTATTGCATTGAGTTGCTGCCATATGGATGGGTGATTTGATATTTACATTAACGAGCAGATAGATAAGTGTACCTAATAAAGTGGCCACTGAGTGTATATGGAACCAAAACAAATGGCTTTTCCCTTTTTCATGAAATCCTATAGAAAAGTATACAATAACAAAGCTAGACAAAAGACATGCTGTACAATCTTTTATACTGTATACTGTTCCATTGAATTAAAGTTCGCAATTTAACTTTTTAAAAACACAATTTAAAATTTTGTATCTGTTGGCTCTATTCCTGTAAATGATTCTGCTCTTTTGATGAAATTGAGAACAATGTTTAGTTTACCTATGTGAATAATTGCTCAGAATTTAAGTTCACATTCTGAGAGAAATTGAGAAGTAGCTGCAAGAAATATATTTTCAATAATGTTCAATACTTTTTTATTGATTAAGTATGGATTTAGCATTTTATAAGTTTTTTATGTTTATGTGATTAATACATTAATGTCATATCATTAAGCAATTTCCAGCTTGAGATTAGAAATTGTTAATTTAATATCCATCAATTTAATAAATTATAATTTTGGATGAAAAATCATGTAAATATTGTGTTATTTTTGTTTAAGAAAAATACATTATCTTGTATATAACATGCAGATCTTTCCTGTGTTAAACGGCACTTAAATATTTTTAATTTGAAGAGCTGCTAAATTAGCATGTTCTTTGTATGGGTTAAATGTTCTTCAAATCTTTTAAAACATTTTCACTTTGAAGTAAATTTGCAATACTCTACTATTTACAATTGCTTTGAATTTTCTGCCTATGTTTCTTCCATTTCAAAGGCTGTTAATTTTTATAATTTAGTTTTTAAGTGGCACTTTAGTAAATGGATAGAACACATTTTACTGGTTGTATCTTAAAATATGACTTCTAGTAATACCAGTAATTACTTATGTGAAATATCCCTGTATTTTATGTGTTAATGTTAAATCTACTTAGATGCTATAATTGTGAAATAATTTCAGCAAAGTATTAACCTAATTATTCTATTCCTATCTTAAACATTAGCACTCGACAATTTATAAAGCAGTAATGCCTGTCACTTCTCCTTAGAGAAGTACACTTTTTCCACCAGCTTTGCAAATTCAAGCAAATCCACTGATTTCATTACCTTGCGTATTCAAGAACTATATATCTCTGATTGGCATTAAAATTGTATGGAAGTGCAACAAAGGAACTCTGTCCACAGGTTAAGATTTGCTTATTTGTAATACTAAAACTTCTTTATGCATTTTGTTCTGCAATGTCATGTAAAAAGTCATTTCAGGATAACACATTTCTACAAGTTAGCCCTTCATTTTGTATGGGCTTCAGAAGTTGGGCTGTGTTCAGAGTATCAAACATTGATAATTCGGGTAAATCTACTTTTTCGTTCACCAGCAACTTTGATGTGTGTTGCTTTAATATTTAAAAGCAGTTTCCTGTAAATTAATATCATAGGTTTGACTGCTACCTTATTCAACTCTGGAATCTGCTATTGATTAGTTATTTTTGTTTCCAATTGCAGAGAATCCTGTTACTTTTCCTGAGAACAGCAAAGATAAAGAAATTCTGACACCAATTGAAGATATGCAGATTGATAGCTGTATTCCACATAGTGATTCGGGCATTGGAGAGGAGCAAATAGCTGGTCTTATGAATGGCTCTGATTTGGAAATAATTACTAGATCAGATGCAATGAGTGAACTTCTATCTTCCTTGTCCTCTGAAGTAAAGAGATCCCACGAAAGTTTAGCTGATGCTCAAATTGAAGTGCTAAAGCCCCCCTCATCCATATCAAGTGTAAGCCAAGGAAAAGGAATGAATGTGAAGGAGATTTTAAAAAGTCTAGTTGCAGCACCCATGGAAGATGCAGAATCCGGTCCTGAACCTGTATTGTATCCTGATCCTACAGTGAAAAGAGAAGCGCAACCTATTCTTCCAATGCAGTTTCATTCCTTTGACAGGTAAAGAGCCTCAATGTTGTTTTAATTTATTCATCCACCAGAGTATTTATGAATGTGAGTGATGAGATGATATTGGTAGGAGGAGGAGAGATCTCCAGGGGCTTCAGAGGCAGATTGAACAGCAGCATCACATAGCCCAAGCCTGTCATCTTCACAGCTCAAAGACCTAATTTGAGATGGCAGCCTGAAATGAGTTGCCACTGCAAAGTGTATTATTTTTGAAATGCTTTCACACAAATCACTGAGCTCCACATACAACTTTGTTTCATGGTTTAATGTCATCACGAGGCACAAATTGGTGTGTCTAATTGTTTGCCACCTGCCAATGAAATGAACTGCCAGAAAGCCAGAAGGATCTGTTTGTCTGTCAAGCATTCAGGCTATTGAGAGTGACAACATCAAAAATTTTTGCTTCAAAATCTGAAGCTTTGAACGGCCTTTAAGAGACCCCACTCTTGTGCTTCTGGTCAGCTGAATTTTTCAATTAGTTTTAAATATATTAGGTTTCTGCTGCCTCATCTGTCTTTAGGAAAATGTAATTATGTTAGGAACAGACTAAACAGATTTCTAGTCAATGAAAATCCAAATTCCCATGATGGTACTTTTAATTATTTTTTTAAAAAACTTTAGAAAACACATTTTGTTGTAGACCTTTGTACTTATCTGCCAAGCTTTAATTTAGTGTTTTTTTTAACTTGTTTGAAACAGGACTTTAAGATTATTTTTACTTTTAAATAAACATGTACAGTTAGTTGAAAATGTAACATTTCACATATTGCTAAACTGAATTATGCTGCTATATTAATGTATTGCAACAAAGCCAAATAACACCAATAAAAACAATAGCAAGGCTCTCAGTAATTGCTTGAAAATAAATCTCATGTATAGATTCACGATCCCACATTGGTGCAGAAATTGCTATATTTGAAATAAATGGAATTAGAGACAATGAACTGCCATGTATTGGGTACACACATAAACCTGCAACTTGGATTTTTCCTGGTGTTGGGCTGTAAATGCAACCTTTAGTCTATGTTTCAGAGAATCATTCCATATATTGTAATACCAGCATGTTCTTATAACACACGTATTTCACCAAGGAAATTTAAAAACATTTTTGATTTAGAGCAGTGTAAAGCTAAGCTTACATGACCCCAGCATCTGCAGATTATTTTGTGTTTACAATAAGCTTACATGAAACATTTTCAGAAAGTAAACGTCTTCTCTTTTTTTTATTTTAATCACTTTCACTTATGCGGAGTCAACACCATCTTGCACAATTTGAAAACAGCAGTTAGTCTGAAGATATTTTAATTGATATTTTAAACTAACTATGGAGAATTACATGGAAGAAGGAAGTATTTGCTTTCTTTCCAAGTTGTGGTCAATATATTTGTATACATCTTCATGAAAGCTAAATAAATATGGAGGAACATGAACATGATCCCATATCTTGCTACTATGTAAAGTAACTGATGTAAATTTGTCCATAAACAAAACCACCACGCCATATTAATCCTTAAGTAAATTAATTTTTTATTAACAGATATTTACTTTCTCATACTTTTGGGTCATTTACATTCCTCCAAGTATTTTGGTTATATTTGTAGTACCCATCTACTTCACCCACATTCACTTAGCCCAGGAAGCAACATTATTTCATGAAGAATGGTCTCCACCCGAAATGTCGACTGTTTACTCTTTTCCATTGATGCTGCCTGAGCTGCTGAATTCCTCTATCATTTTATGTGTGTTGCTTAACATTATACTGGATTCTGGTTTATGTGTTCAATGATAACTGAAGAAAAAGAATTAAGTTTCTATGATGACTTAAGCTTTATCCACTCTTCATTTAAATCATAGTGGGTCCAACACAATGACATTTTCTTGCTTTGTCCCCAAAACTCATGGTTCTCGTGAATGTAAAACATTAATTTAGTTGTGGATGTATTAAGTGACTCTCATTCTACAGGTTAGAAGAACTCACATAAATGAAATGTACAAGAATGTAAGAAAATAGGAGCTGTAGTAGGCTACTTGGTCACTCTGGCCTTCACTAACATTCCATATAATCATGGCTGATATACCCCAGGCTTCAACTCCCTTTCTGTGCTAGATATCCAGAGCCCTGAATCCCCAAACCTTTCAAACAATTATCTACCTCCACCATAATACTAATATAAAGCTAGCCTGGGCAATTCTTAAGGCAAAAAATTCTTGAGATTCTCTACCCTCTATGAAAAGAAGTTTCTGCCTACCTGAGTTTTAACTGCCCCATTTATTGTCTTGACACTTTACGTATTTTTTTTAAGATTGTCTCACTCTTCAAAATGTCTTAAATGTTTACCTGGTCATTCTCCCTGAGAATTTTATATACTTCAGTTAGATCATCCATCGTTATTTGTAACTGCACAGAATATAAACTCAACCTGCTTAGCTTCTCTTGAAAGGGAGATCCTCTCATCCAAGGAATTAGCCTGGTGAATATATTTTGCATTGTCTTTGGTGCCACTATATTCTTTCTTGTGTAAGGGAATTCAGATATAACTTTACCAACAACCTGTGTATTGTAACAAAACCTTCTCCATTTCTAAATTCCAACCCATTTGATTTCAAAGGCTTAACTACATATTTACAGTTGCCTATTAATTTTTTATGATTCATGTACAAGTACACCTAGATCCTTCTGCTGTTTACTCATTTGCAGTACCCTGAGATAATAACCTGCAAGTTGATCCCTCTTCCTGAGGTGCATGACCTCACTCTTTCCTACATTAAATTCCTTTTGCTAGGTTTTTCACCTAATAACTCAACCTATCTTTATCCTGTTGCGGAGTTCCAATGTCCTCAGGAATTGTTGGAAGTTGGGTTGAATCCTTGCATTCCTTTTCTCCCAATAATATTGCTTGTTTCTCCTGTGAATTGTTTGTTAAGACCACAAGACATAGGAGCAGAATTAGGCCATTCAGCCCATTGAATCTGCTCTGCCATTCCATCATGGCTGATCTTGGATTCCACTCAAACCCATACACCTACCCTCTTGCCATATCCTTTGATGCCCTGACCGATCAGGAAACTATCAACTTCCTCCTTAAATATGCCATGGAATTAGCCTCCACCACAGTCTGTGGCAGAGTATTCCACAGATTCACTACACTCTAGCTAAAAAAATTCTTCCTTATCTCTGTTCTAAAAGGATGTCCCTCAATTTTGAGCCTGTGCCCTCTAGTTCTGGATACCCCCAGCAAAGGAAACATCCTCTCCACATCCACCCTATCTAGCCCTTTCAACATTCAGTAGGGATCAATGAGATCCCCCCACATTCTTGTAAATTCCAGTGAGTACAGGCCCCTCCTGGATCATCCCCATGAACCTCCCCTGGATTCTCTCCAATGACAATGCATCTTTTTTGAGATATGGGGCCCAAAACTGTTGACAATGCTCCAAATGTGGCCTGACTAGTGTCTTATAAAGCCTCAACATTATCTCCTTGCTTTTGTATTCTATTCCCATTGAAATAAATGCCAATATTGCACTTGCCTTCTTTACCACAGATTCAACCTGTAAATTAACCTGAGAGTCGCATGAGGACTCCTAAGTCCCTCTGGACCTCTGGTGCATTATCATACATTTCCCAACACTATATTCCATTTGCCACTTTTTTGCCCATTCTTCCAGTTCATCAGTTGGAGGGACAACACCTTATATTCCATCTGGGCAGCCTCCAACCTGATGGCATGAATATCAATTTCTCGAACTTCCGGTAATGGCCCCCCTCCCCACCATTCCTCATCCCCTTTTCTCTCTTTCACCTTTTCTCCTTGCCTGCCCATCATCTCCCTCTGGTGCTCTCCCCACCCTTTTCTTTCTTCTATGGCCTTTTGTCCTCCCCTATCAGACTCCCCCTTCTCCAGTCCTGTATCTCCTTCACCAATCAACTTCCCAGCTCTTTACTTCATCCCTCCGCCTCCCAGTTTCCCCGATCACCTTGTGTTTCTCTCTCCCCTCCCCCCACCTTTTAAATCTACTCATCACTTTTTCTCCGGACCTGGTGAAGGGTCTTGACCTGAAATGTCAACTGTACTTTTTTCCATAGATGCTGCCTGGCCTGCTGAGTTGTTCAATTATTCTAACTGTTTTCTCTATGTTAACCAGTTTTCAATCTGTGCTAACAATTCATCCAATACCATGAAATCTTAACTTGTGCATTAACTATTAATGTGACACCATGTCAGATGGCTTTCGGAAGTCCAAATACACAACATCTACAGTTCCACTTCATCTGTTTTGCATATTATATAATCAAGTAACTGAAGTAAACTTGTTAAACTTGACTTGATTTTCATGAAACCATGTTGACAAGGTTTGATTAAATTCAACTTTTCTAAAATATTTATCTGTTTCTTCTTCCATCATTGACTCAAGCATGTTGTCAATAAAGAATGTTAAACTAAGTTGTACAGCACTAAAATGGGACCCTTGGCCCACCATTTCCGTGCTGACCATTTTGCCCATCTCCAGTATCAGATTTGCTCTCGCTAGGTCTATATCCTTCTATGCCTATTTAAGTGAACATAGAACATAGAATAGTACAGCACATTACAGGCCCTTCGGCCCACAATATTGTGCCGACCCTCAAACCCTGCCTCCCATATAACCCCCCACCTTAAATTCCTCCATATACCTGTCTAGTAGTCTCTTAAACTTCACGAGTGTATCTGCCTTCACCACTGACTCAGGCAGTGCATTCCACGCACCAACCACTCTGAGTAAAAAACCTTCATCTAATATCCCCCTTGAACTTCCCACCCCTTACCTTAAAGTCTTGTATTGAGCAGTGGTGCCCTGGGGAAGAGGTGCTGGCTATCCACTCTATCTATTCCTCTTATTATCTTGTACACCTCTATCATGTCTCCTCTCATTCTCCTTCTCTCCAAAGAGTAAAGCCCTAGCTCCCTTAATCTCTGATCATAGTGAATACTCTCTAAACCAGGCAGCATCCTGGTAAATCTCTGTACCCTTTCCAATGCTTCCACATCCTTCCTATAGTGAGGCGACCAGAACTGGACACAGTACTCCAATAAACAGTGTGGCCCTACCAGAGTTTTATAGAGCTGCATCATTACATCGCGACTCTTAAACTCTATCCCTCGACTTATGAAAGCTAACACCCCATAAGCTTTCTTAACTACCCTATCTACCTGTGAGGCAACTTTCAGGGATCTGTGGACATGTACTCCCAGATCCCTCTGCTCCTCCACACTACCAAGTATCTTGCCATTTACTTTATACTCTGCCTTGGAGTTTGTCCTTCCAAAGTGTACCACCTCACACTTCTCCGGGTTGAACTCCATCTGCCACTTCTCAGCCCACTTCTGCATCCTATCAATGTCTCTCTGCAATCTTCAACAATCCTCTACACTATCTACAACACCACCAACCTTTGTGTCGTCTGCAAACTGGCCAACCTACCCTTCTGCCCCCACATCCAGGTCGTTAATAAAAATCACGAAAAGTAGAGGTCCCAGAACCGATCCTTGTGGGACACCACAAGTCACAACCCTCCAATCTGAATGTACTCCCTCTACCACGACTCTCTGCCTTCTGCAGGCAAGCCAATTCTGAATCCACCTGGTCAAACTTCCCTGGATCCCATTCCTTCTGACTTTCTGAATAAGCCTACCGTGTGAAACCTTGTCAAATGCATTAGTAAAATCCATATAGATCATATCCATTGCACTACCCTCATCTATATGCCTGGTCACCTCCTCAAAGAACTCTTATCAGGCTTGTTAGACACAATCTGCCCTTCACAAAGCCATGCTGACTGTCCCTGATCAGACTATGATTCTCTAAATACACATAGATCCTATCTCTAAGAATTTTTTCCAACAGCTTTCCCACCACAGACGTAAGGCTCACTGGTCTATAATTACCTAGACTATCCCTACTACCTTTTTACCTTTTTTGAACAAGGGGACAACATTTGCCTCCCTCCAATCTTCCGGTACCATTCCCGTGGACAACAAGTACATAAAGATCCTAGCCAGAGGCTCAGCAATCATATCCGTCCTAATGTATTTTAACAACTCCAACAACTCCTCTCCCTTAATATAAACATGCTCCAGAACATCAACCTCACTCATATTGTCCTCACCATCATCAAGTTCCTTCTCATTGGTGAATACCGAAGAGAAGTATTCATTGAGGACCTCACTCACTTCCACAGCCTCCAGGCACATCTTCCCACCTTTATCTCTAATCGGTCCTACCTTCATTCCTGTCATTCTTTTGTTCTTTACATAATTGAAGAATGCCTTGGGGTTTTCCTTTACCCTACTCACCAAGGCCTTCTCATGTCCCCTTCTTGCTCTTCTCAGCCCCTTCTTAAGCTCCTTTCTTGCTTCCCTATATTCCTCAATAGACCCATCTGATCCTTGCTTCCTAAACCTCATGTATGCTGCCTTCTTCCACCTGACTAGATTTTCCACCTCACTTGTCACCCATGGTTCCTTCACCCTACCATTCTTTATCTTCCTCACCAGGACAAATTTATCCTTAACATCCTGCAAGGGATCTCTAAACATCGATCACATGTCCATAGTACACTTCGCTGCAAAAACATCATCCCAATTCACACCCGCAAGTTCTAGCCTTATAGCCTCATAATTTGCCCTTCCCCAATTAAAATTTTTCGTGTCCTCTGATTCTATCCTTTTCCATGATAATGCTAAAGGCCAGGGAGTGGTGGTGACTGTTCCCCAGATGCTCACCCACTGAGAGATCTGTGATCTGACCCAGTTCATTACCTATTACTAGATCTAGTATGGCATTCCCCCTAGTCAGCCTGTCCACATACTGTGACAGGAATCCATCCTGGACACACTTAACAAACCCTGCCCCATCTAAACCCTTGGAACTAATCAGGTTCCAATCAATATTAGGGAAGTTAAAGTCACCTATGATAACAACCCTGTTATTTTTGCACCTTTCCAAAATCTGCCTCCCAATCTGCTCCTCTGTATCTCTGCTGCTACCAGGGGGCATATAGAATACTCCCAATAGAGTAACTGCTCCCTTCCTGTTCCTGACTTCCACCCATACTGACTCAAAAGAGGATCCTGCTACATTACCCACCCTTTCTGTAGCTGTAATAGTAACCCTGAACAGTAATGCCACCCCTCTTCCCCTTTTTCCGCCCTCTCTACCCCTTTTAAAGCACTGAAATCCAGGAATATTGAGAATCCATTCCTGCCCTGGTGCCAGCCAAGTCTCTGTAATGGCCACTACATCATAATTCCATGTATGTATCCGAGCTCTCAGTTCATCACCTTTGTTCCTGATGCTTCTTGCATTGAGGTACACACATTTCAGACCTTCTACCTTACTGTCTTTACACTGTTTATTCTGCTTCTCTTTCCTCAAAGCCTCTCTGTATGTTAGATCTGGCTTTACTCCATGCTCTTCTTTCACTGCTCTATCGCTCTGGGTCCCATCCCCCTCGCAAATTAGTTTAAACCCTCCCGAACCATGCTAGCAAACCTACCTGCAAGGATATTGCTCCCCCTCGGGTTCAGGTGCAACCCATCCAATCTGTACAGGTCCCACCTTCCCCAGAAGAGGTCCCAATGATCTGAAAATCTAAAACCCTGTTCCCTGCACCAACTCCTCAGCCATGCATTCAACTGCCATCTCCTCCAATTCTTACCATCACTATCACGTAGCACTGGCAGCAATCCTGAGAATGCCACCCTTGAGGTCCTGTTCTTCAGCCTTCTGCCTAGTTCCCAAAACTCACACTTCAGGACCTCATCCCTCTTCCTGCCTATGTTGTTGGTAACATGTATCATGACTTCTGGCTGCTTTCCCTCTCGTACCAGGATGTTGTGCACCCGGTCAGGGACATCCCGGACCCTGGCACCCGGGAGGCAACAAACCATGCGGGTGTCCTTCTCACGTCCACAAAATCTCCTGTCTGCTCCCCTGACTATAGAGTCTCCAATGACGACAGCTCTCCTCTTCTCTGTCCCACCCTTCTGCACCACCGGGTCAGACTCAGTGCCGGAGGCCCTGCCACCATGGCTCACACCTGGTCGGTCGTCCCTGCCAACAGTATCCAGGACAGTGAACTTATTATTCAGGGGAATGGCTACAGGGGTGCTCTGCACTACCTGTCTGCTCACCTTCGCTTTCCCCCTCTGACTGTCACCCACCGACCTGCTTCCAACAGCCTAGGTGTGACTACCTCCCTGTGGCTCTCATCTATGACTGCCTCATTCTCCCTTATGAGTCGAAGGTCATCCAGCTGCTGCTCCAGATTCCATACATGGTCTTCCAGATCGCCCAGCCGTATGCACTTGTGGCAGATGTGACTGCGGGAGAGGACCGTTTCCCCCAAGACTGCCACATCTCACATGAGAGGCACAGCACCGTCTCAGGAGGCATTGTAAAGACTAACTGTGAGCAAGCTTGTCCTCCGCCTCTTCTCATCGAAGCCTCTCAAGTCAAAGCCTCAAAGCTCCACTCCTTAACTGGCCCACTCACTCACTGGCTACTCTGCTTGAGCTACCCCTCTGTTTATCTGTTTGAGCTTTTCAAACTGCTTGGTCACCTGACCTCGATTGCCCAATCAGCTGCTTTCTGCTGAGTTTGAGTTATTCAAATCTTGATTTTCTAATCAACGGCTTTCTGCTGATCGGAGAAGGAAGTCTGAGAATCGGAGCGGGAGTGCGGAGGAAGCCATTTTTGAATTTTTAATTTTTTTTTCCATCGGCGTTCAGAGAGGCGGGACTGCACAGGCGTGTGATGTCAGGCAGTGAAGCACGGATGATTTAAAAGGACAGAAATCCTGCTTTGGGTTTAATTCGGAGAAGGAAGTCTGAGAATTGGAGCGGGAGTGTGGAGGAAGCCATTTTTGAATTTTTCGGGTTTTTTTTCCAGCGGTGTTTAGAGAGGCGGGACTGCGCAGGCGTGTGACATTGGGCAGTGAAGCGCAGAAGATTTAAAAGGAACAGAGCCTTATACAGCGGGCAGCGTAGTTTGTGGGCGGCAGAGTGAGCCGGGAGCAGAGTGAAGGCTTAAGGGCTTCGGCTCAACGGGCTTAGGCAAAAACGGGCGAGGCGGGGAAGGTTTGGTATTCATTTTTTGTTGTTATTTGAGGAGAGGGGAAGTATGAGTGTGAGGGCAGCTTGTTCTCTGTGCCGGATGTGGCAGGCGCTGGAGTCTCCAAGCCTCCCGGACATGCACATCTGCGCCAGGTGCGCCGAGATGCAGCTCCTAAGGGACCGCGTTAGGGAACTGGAGCTGCAGCTCGATGACCTTCGTCTGGTCAGGGAGAGTAAGGAGTTGATAGAGAGGAGTTACAGGCAGGTGGTCACACCGGGGCCACGGGAGGCAGACAAGTGGGTCACGGCTAGGAGGGGGAAGAGGAACAGTCAAGTAATAGAGAGTACCCCGGTGGCTGTGCCCCTTGACAATAGGTACTCCTGTTTGAGTACTGTTGGGGGGACAGCTTACCTGGGGGAAGTGACAGTGGCCGTGCCTCCGGCACAGAGTCCAGCCCTGTAGCTCAGAAGGGTAGGGAAAGGAAGAGGAGGGCAGCTGTAATAGGGGACTCAATAGTAAGAGGGTCAGATAGGCGATTCTGTGGACGCAGTCAAGAGACCCAGATGGTAGTTTGCCTCCCTGGTGCCAGAGTCCGGGATATTTCTGATGGCGTCCAAGATATCCTGAAGTGGGAGGGTGAGGAGCCAGAGGTCGTGATACATATAGGTATACATATATACATACAATGACATAGGTAGGAAAAGGGAAGAGGTCCTGAAAGGAGAATATAGGGAGTTAGGAACGGAGTTGAGAAAAAGGACCACAAAGGTAGTAATCTCGGGATTACTGCCTGTGCCACATGACAGTGAGAGTAGGAATGCAGTGAGGTGGAGGATAAATGCATGGCTGAGGGATTGGAGCAGGGGGCAGGGATTCAAGTTTTTGGATCATTGGGACCGCTTTTGGCGCAGGTGTGGCCTGTACAAAAAGGACGGATTACACTTGAATCCTAGGGGGACCGATATCCTGGCAGGGAGATTTGCGAGGGCTACTGAGGTGACTTTAAACTAGAATGGTTGAGGAGTGGGAATCAAATTAAAGAGACTAGGACAGAGGAGGTTAGTTCACAACACGGGGATGGGAACCAGTGCAGAGAGACAGAGGGGTGTAAAATGATGGTAGAAGCAAAAAGTAGTAAGGTGAAAAGTGAAAGTTGCAGGCCGGCAAATCCAGGGCAAAAATCAAAAAGGGCCACTTTTCAACATAATTGTATAATGGCTAAGAGTGTTGTAAAAGCGAGCCTGAAGGCTTTGTGTGTCAATGCAAGGAGCATTTGTAACAAGGTGGATGAATTAAAAGTGCAGATTGTTATTAATGAATATGATATAGTTGGGATCACAGAGACATGGCTCCAGGGTGAACAAGGATGGGAGCTCAACATTCAGGGATATTCAATATTCAGGAGGGATAGACATGAAAGAAAAGGAGATGGGGTGGCGTTGCTGGTTAGAGAGGAGATTAACGCAATAGAAGGGAAGGACATTAGCCGGGAGGATGTGGATTCGATATGGGTAGAGCTGCATAACACTAAGGGGCAGAAAACGCTGGTGGGAGTTGTGTACAGGCCACCTCACAGTAGTAGTGAGGTTGGGGATGGTATTAAACAGGAAATTAGAAATGCGTGCAATAAAGGAACAGCAGTTATAATGGGTGACTTCAATCTACATATAGATTGGGTGAACCAAATTGGTAAGGGTGCTGAGGAAGAGGATTTCTTGGAATATATGCGGGATGGTTTTTTGAACCAACTAGAGAGCAGGCTATTCTAGACTGGGTATTGAGCAATGAGGAAGGGGCTAATTAGCAATCTTGTTGTGAGAGGCCCCTTAGGTGAGAGTGACCATAATACGGAGGAGTTCTTCATTAAGATGGAGAGTGACACAGTTAATTCAGAAACAAAGGTTCTGAACTTAAAGAATGGTAACTTTGAAGGTATGAGACGTGAATTAGCTAAGATAGACTGGAAAATGACACTTAAAGGGTTGACGGTGGATATGCAATGGCAAGCATTTAAAGATCGCATGGATGAACTACAACAATTGTTCATCCCAGTTTGACAAAAGAATAAATCAGGGAAGGTAGTGCACCCGTGGCTGACAAGGGAAATTGGGGATAGTATCAATTTCAAAGAAGAAGCATACAAATTAGCCAGAAACAGGGTCTCACCTGAGGACTGGGAGAAATGCAGAGTCCAGCAGAGGAGGACAAAGGGCTTAATTAGGAAAGGGAAAAAAGATTATGAGAGAAAACTGGCAGGGAACATAAAAACTGACTGTAAAAGCTTTTATAGATATGTGAAAAGAAAAAGATTGGTTAAGACAAATGTAGGTCCCCTACAGACAGAAACAGGTGAATTGATTATGGGGAGCAAGGACATGGCGGACCAATTGAATAACTACTTTGGTTCTGTCTTCACTAAGGAGGACATAAATAATCTTCCAGAAATAGTAGGGGACGGAAGGTCCAGTGAGATGGAGGAACTGAGGGAAATACATGTTAGTAGGGAAGTGGTGTTAGGTAAATTGAAGGGATTAAAGGCAGATAAAACCCCAGGACCAGATGGTCTGCATCTCAGAGTGCTTAAGGAAGTAGCCCAAGAAATAGTGGATGCATTAGTGATAATTTTTCAAAACTCTTTAGATTCTGGACTAGTTCCTGAGGATTGGAGGGTGGCTAATATAACCCCACTTTTTAAAAAAGGAGGGAGAGAGAAACCAGGGAATTATAGACTGGTTAGCCTGACATCGGTGGTGGGGAAAATGCTAGAGTTGGTTATCAAAGATGTGATAACAGCACATTTGGAAAGTGGTGAAATCATCGGACAAAGTCAGCATGGATTTGTGAAAGGAAAGTCATGTCTGACGAATCTCAGAATTTTTTGAGGATGTAACTAGTAGATTGGATAGGGAAGAACCAGCGGATGTGGTATATTTGGATTTTCAAAAGGGTTTTGACAAGGTCCCACACAGGAGATTAGTGTGCAAACTTAAAGCACGTGGTATTGGGGGTAAGGTATTGATGTGGATAGAGAATTGGTTGGCAGACAGGAACCAAAGAGTGGGAATAAATGGGACCTTTTCAGAATGGCAGACAGTGACTAGTGGGGTACCGCAAGGTTCAGTGCTGGGACCCCAGTTGTTTACAATATATATTAATGACTTAGATGAGGGAATTAAATGCAGCATCTCCAAGTTTGCAGATAGCACAAAACTGGGCAGCAGTGTTAGCTGTGAGGAGGATTCTAAGAGGATGCAGGGTGACTTGGATAGGTTAGGTGAGTGGGCAAATTCATGGCAGATGCAAATTAATGTGGATAAATGTGAGGTTATCCACTTTGGTGGCAAAAACAGGAAAACAGATTATTATCTGAATGGTGGCCAATTAGGAAAAGGGGAGGTGCAACGAAACCTGGGTCATTATACACCAGTCATTGAAAGTGGGCATGCAGGTACATCAGGCGGTGAAAAAGGCGAATGTTATGCTGGCATTCATAGCAAGAAGACTCGAGTACAGGAGCAGGGAGGTACTACTGCAGTTGTACAAGGCCTTGGTGAGACCACACCTGGAGTATTGTGTGCAGTTTTGGTCCCCTAATCTGAGAAAAGACATTCTTGCCATAGAGGGAGTACAAAGAAGGTTCACCAGATTGATTCCTGGGATGGCAGGACTTTCATATGAAGAAAGACTGGATCGACTACGCTTACACTCGTTGGAATTTAGAAGATTGAGGGGGGATCTTATTGAAACGTATAAAATCCTAAAGGGATTGGACAGGCTAGATGCAGGAAGATTGTTCCCGATGTTGGGGAAGTCCAGAACGAGGGGTCACAGTTTGAGGATAAAGGGGAAGCCTTTTAGGACTGAGATTAGGAAAAACTTCTTCACACAGAGAGTGGTGAATCTGTGGAATTCTCTGCCACAGGAAACAGTTGAGGCCAGTTCATTGGATATATTTAAGAGGGAGTTGGATATGGCCCTTGTGGTTAAAGGGATCAGGGGTTATGGAGGGAAGGCTGGTACAGGGTTCTGAGTTGGATGATCAGCCATAATCATACTGAATGGCGGTGCAGGCTCGAAGGGCTGAATGACCTACTCCTGCACCTATTTTCTATGTTTCTATTCAAATCTTGATTGACTTGATTGCACAGACCAACTGCTAAATCTGCCAGAATCTCTCGAGTCAAAGCCTCAAAGCTCCACTCCTTCACTGGCCCACTCACTCACTGGTTGCTTTCCACAGGCCGCTCTGCTTGAGCTACCCCTCTATTTATCTGTTTGAGTTTTTCAAACTGCTTGGTCATCTGACCTTGCTTGCCCAGTCAGCTGCTTTCTGCTGAGTCTGAGCTATTCAAATCCTGATTGTCCAATCAACGGCTTTCTGCTGATCTATTCAAATCTTGATTGACTTGATTGCTCAGACCAACTGCCAAAACTGCCAGAATCTCTCGAGTCAAAGCCTCAAAGCTCCACTCCTTCACTGGCCCACTCACTCACTGGCTGCATGAATAAATGCCTCTTAAGCATAATGATGGGATCTGACTCAGCTGTCTCTTCTGCCTGTGAGATTCAGATGTTAAGCTCCTTCTGTATATAAATGAGAATTCCCTTCAAATCCCTTATAAAACTCCTTCCTCTGGTTTTAAGCCTGTTTTAGATTACCTTAGCATGGGATAAAGACTCTGACTACTTTACCCTATCTATTCTTTCTATAATTTTATATGCCTCTATCATGTCACCCTTCAGCCTCCTTTGCTCCTGGGAGCAAATCTTGCCTGTCCAGTCACTCCCCAAATTAAAATTCTGTAATCCTAGTGAATCTCCTCTTCAATCTTTCCAGTCCGATCACATCTTCTTGTAGTGGGACAACCAGGATTTCACATAATACTCCAAGTGCTTGTAAGGTTGCAAAATATTGTCCTAACTTGTATATTCTGTGCCCTAATCTATGAAGGCAAGCATACTACATGCCTTCTTCTCCACCCTATCTACCTGTGTTGCCACTTTCAGACTGAAGAATTAAACAGCAGAAGCCTTTCATGTGGCACCTTATTAAATGATTTTTGAAAACACAAATGTGTCTACCATTGAATCTCTCCCTTCTGCCATCAAATATTTCAAATAGGCTTGTCAAATTCTTATTTCCCTTTAATAAAACTCTTGATTATGGTTTTATCATTGTCTTTCACCTATTCCAAGCCTTTTATGTGATATTAGGTAGTAATTTTCTGCTTACTGAATGTTGCTTTTTAAAAAAATAGTAATTATGTTATTCTTGCTGTCTTATACCTTACAATTTTTTTCTCGAATTTCGATATTAAGTTAATTAGAAAGATGTGCATAGCCAAGATCATTTAAGAATATTCATGCCGCTAGTAGCAGGAATAATGTGCATACTCAAGTGAGACTACAAATGTTTGAATCTGAAACCATGCACAAAATGCTGGAGGAACGCAGCGGCCCTTCATCAAGACTGGCATAATGGTTTTTTTACTAGTAATGGAGTAGGTTACAATACCAGCACCCTCCCCTCCCCTATCCCACCACTACCCAAATGGAGTTTCATTGAAAAATGGGTTTGCTACCAGAGAAAAATAGTGCCTCATCATGTCTGCTTCCAGTTTTTCATTCAGTATAATTGATGAAAGAGATGAACCAGTCCTCGTAGTCAGGGTTATAGCCAGCAAAGATCATTACAAAAGAAAATGGAAGAAGCAGGCATATTGCCCAACTAGAAAAACTGACTGATGTGAAAATTGCTGATTATAAGAGAAATACTATGTCATCTCAATATATCAGACATTTAAATTTATGTAAGAAGTCATTAAAGATGGATTGAAGGGACTGGTACTATTATTGGGAATAGGTGTGCAAGTAGCTGTTTTGAACACAAACCCACATTGATCTTTGACAGTTAGATCTGAAAGTATCAGCTCCATGTATCAATTATTTAATCTAGAATATAGATGTTCTATGTCGCCAAAATGCAAAGATTTTCATTTGTATTTTCACTTCATTTTCTTCCTTGGTTCGATGTAAATCAATAGCTTGCAAATTCTTGAAGGTTGAGGGGAGAAGAAAAGTAGTAGTTTTGGTACTCATTATTGAATCAACAATGAAAACACATTTTCCTTAAGTGGATTCATGCTTAGCAAACCAAGATTTGCCACAATATTTTTTATTTAATGAGGAAATATATTTTTCATATTTGCAAATCTTTTTTCCTTTTGATTGTATTTGTGCACACGGCAATAGGTTGAATTAAACTGTTGATTAGTAACAGCGAATGGTTTTGCATATGTGTATAACAATGAAACATTGTTAGCTAGTCATATGTCGCTTCATCTTCTTTTTGTAGAATTGTGTTTTCTAATGATTAACTGTACTAATGCCACATCTGTTTTTATGTTACATTTACTTTCGGAAAAATGATTTTTCCACTCAGGAAAATTTATACATCAATCAAAAATTACTTCTCTGCCAACTAATGCAAATTTGCCATGCTTTTTTCATGTATTATCTCTTGCACATGAAAGAAGCACATGTCAAGCATACTGTATATATGAAAGAACAGTGTGAAGTTTTCACAATGACAACACTTAATTTTCTTAAACATGAGAAATTCTGCAGATTCTGGAAGTCCAAAGCAACCCCCACAAAATGTTGGAGGAACTCAGCAGGAATCCAGGAAATTACAGACCAGTGAGTCTTACTTCAGTGGTGGGCAAGTTGTTGGAGAAGACCCTGAGAGGCAGGATTTAATGAGCATTTAGAGAGACATAATCTGATTAGGGATAGTCAGCATTGCTTTGTCAAGGACAGATCATGCCTTATGAACCTGATTGAATTCTTTGAGGATGTAACAAAACACATAGATGAAGGTAGAGCAATGGATATAGTGTATATGGATTTCAGTAAACATTTGATAAGGTTGCCCATGCAAGGCTCATTCAAAAAGTAATGAGGCATGGGATCCAAGGAGACAGAAGGCAAAGTGTGGTTGTGGATAGTTTGTATTCTGCATGGAGGATGGTGACCAGTGGTGTTCCACAGGGATCTGTTCTGGGACCCCTCCTCTTTGTGATTTTTATAAATGACCTGAATGAGGAAGTAGAACGGTGGGTTGGGAAATTTGCTGATGATAAAAAAGTTGGGGGTGTTGTGGGTTGTCAGAGGTTATAGTGGACATTGATAGATTGCAGAACTGGGCTGAGAAGTGGCAGATGGAGTTCAACTCAGATAAGTGTGAAGTGGTTCATTTTGGTAGGTCAAATTTGAAGACAGAATATAATATTAATGTTAAGACTCTTGGCAGTGTCGAGGATCAGCAAAATCTTGGGGTCCATGTCCATAGGATACTCAAAGCTGTTGCGCAGGTTGACAGTGTCGTTAAGAAGGTGTATGGTGTGTGGGCCTTCATCAGTCGTAGGATTAAGTTCAAGAGTCGTAAGGTAATGTAAATCGTAAGACCTTAGACCCCACTTGGAGTATTGTGTTCAGTTCTGGTCACCTGATTACAGGAAGGATGTGGATACTATAGTGAGAGTGAAAAGGAGATTTACAAGGATGTTGCTTGGAATGGAGAGCATGCCATATGAGAGAAGGTTGAGTGAACTTGGTCTTTTCTGCTTGGATCGACGGAGGATGAGAGGTGACCTGATAGAGGTGTATAAGTTGATGAGAGGCATTGATTGTGTGGATAGCCAGAGGCCTTTTCCCAGGGCTGAAATGGCTAACACGAGGGGGCATAGTTTTAAGGTGCTTAGAAGTAGGTACAGAGGGGATGTCAGAGATAAGCTTTTCACACAGAGAATGGTGGGTGCGTGAAATGCATTGCCAGCGAAGGTGGTAGAGGTGGATATAATAGGGTCTTTTAAGAGCCTGTTATATAAGACCATAAGACAAAGGAGCAGAAGTCAGTCATTTGGCCCATCGAGTCTGCTTCACCATTTTATCATGAGCTGATCCATTCTCCAGTTTAGTCCCACTCCCCCGCCTTCTCACCGTAACCTTTGATGCCCTGGCTACTCAGATACCTATCAATCTCTGCCTTAAATACACCCAATGACTTAGCCTCCACTGCCACCCGTGGCAACAAATTCCATAGATTCACCACCCTCTGGCTAAAAGACATTTCTTCGCATCTCTGTTCTGAATGGGCGCCCTTCAATCCTTAAGTCATGCCCTCTCGTACTAGACTCCCCCATCATGGGAAACAACTTTGCCACATCCACTCTGTCCATGCCTTTCAACATCCAAAATGTTTCTATGAGGTCCCCCCTCACTCTTCTAAACTCCAAGGAGTACAGTCCAAGAGCGGACAAAGGTTCCTCATGTGTTAACCCTCTCATTCCCGGAATCATTCTAGTGAATCTTCTCTGTACCCTCTCCAACGTCAGCACATCCTTTCTTAAATAAGGAGACCAAAACTGCCCACAGTACTCCAAGTGAGGTCTTACCAGCGCCTTATAGAGCCTCAACATTACATCCCTGCTCCTATACTCTATTCCTCTAGAAATGAATGCCAACATTGCATTCGCCTTCTTCACCACCGACTCAGCCTGGAGGTTAACCTTAAGGGTATCCTGCACGAGGACTCCCAAGTCCCATTGCATCTCAGAATTTTGAGTTCTCTCCCCATTTAAATAATCGTCTGCCCGTTTATTTCTTCTGCCAAAGTGCATAACCATACACTTTCCAACATTGTATTTCATTTGCCACTTCTTTGCCCATTCTTCCAATCTATCCAAATCTCTCTGCAGACTGTTTCCTCAGCACTACCGGCCCCTCCACCTATCTTTGTATCATCAGTGCACTTAGCCATAAAGCCATCTATTCCATAATCCAAATTGTTGATGTACAATGTAAAAAGAAGCAGCCCCAACACAGACCCCTGTGGAACACCACTGGTAACCGGCAGCCAACCAGAATAGGATCCTTTATTCCCACTCTCTGTTTCCTGCCAATCAGCCAACGCTCTATCCACGTATGCAACTTTCCCATAATTCCATGGGCTCTTATCTTGTTAAGCAGCCTCATGTGTGGCACCTTGTCAAAGGTCTTCTGAAAGTCCAAATATACAACATCCACTGCATCTCCCTTGTCTAGCCTACTTGTAATTTCCTCAAAAAATTGTAATAGGTTTGTCAGGCAGGATTTTCCTTCAAGGAAACCATGCTAAGTTCTGCCTATCTTGTCATATGCCTCCAGGTACTCCATAACTTCATCCTTGACAATCGACTCCAACAACTTCCCAACCACCGATGTCAAGCTAACAGGTCTATAATTTCCTTTTTGCTTCCTTGCCCCCTTCTTAAATAGCGGAGTAACATTTCCAGTCCTCCGGAACCATGCCAGAATCTATCGACTTTTGAAAGATCATTGCTAATGTCTCCGCAATCTCCACAGCTACTTCCTTCAGAACACGAGGGTGCATTCTATCTGGTCCGGGAGATTTATCTACCCTTAGACTATTCAGCTTCCTGAGTACTTTCTCTGTCATAATTGTGACTGTGCACACTTCTCTTCCCTGCCACCCTTGAGTGTCCGGTATACTGCTGATGTCTTCCTCAGTCAAGACTGATGCAAAGTATTCGTTCAGTTCCTCCGCCATCTTCTTATTTCCAATAACAATTTCTCCAGCATCATTTTCTATCAGTCCTATATCTACTCTCACCTGTCTTTTCCTCTTTATGTACTTGAAAAAGCTTTTAGTATCCTCTTTGATATTATTTGCTAGCTTCCTTTCATAGTTCATCTTTTCCTTCTTAATGACCTTCTTAGTCTCCTTTTGTAGGCTTTTAAAAACTTCCCAATCCTCTGTCTTCCCACTAATTTTTGCTTCCTTGTATGCCCTTCCCTTTGCTTTAACTTTGGCTTTGACTTCTCTTGTCAGGCACGGTTACATCCTTTTTCCATTGGAAAATTTCTTCTTTTTCGGAATATATCTGTCTTGCATGTCCTCACTTCTCGCATAAACTCCAGCCACTGCTGCTCTGCCGTCCTCCCCGCTAGTGTCCCTTTCCAGTCAACTTTGGCCAGTTCCTCTCTCATGCCACTGTAATTTCCTTTACTCCACTGAAATACCGACACATTGCATTTCGGCTTCTCTTTTTCAAATTTCACAGTGAACTCAATCATGTTATGATCACTGCCTCCTAAGGGTTGCTTCACCTCAATCTCTCTAATCACCTCTGGTTCATTACACAATACCCAATCCAATACAGCCGATCCCCTAGTGGGCTCAACAACAAGTTGTTCTAAAAAGCCATCTCGCAGACATTCTACAAATTCTCTCTCTTGAGATCCAGTGCCGACCTGATTTTCCCAATCCACTTGCATGTTAAAATCCCCCACAATTATCATAACACTGCCCTTCTGACAAGCCTTTTCTATTTCCAGTTGTAATTTGTAGTCCACATCACTGTAGCTGTTTGGAGGCCTGTATATAACTACCATCAGGGTCTTTTTACCCCTGCAATTTCTTAGCTCAACCCATAAAGACTCTGCACCTTCTGATCCTATGTCACCTCTTTCTAATTATTTGATATAATTTCTTACCAACAAAGCCACGCCACCCTCTCTACCTACCTGCCTATCCTTCCAATAACACCTTGTATCCTTGGACGTTCAGCTCCCAGAGACATGCATCCTTTAGCCACGTCTCAATCATGGCCAAAATATCATACCTGCCAATCTGTAGCTGTACGACAAGATCATCCACCTTATTCCTTATGCTGCGTGCATTTGAGTATCACACCTTAAGACCAATATTTGGTACTTTTTGCTTTGATTGCACTGAAACTTTATTGCACTGCAACTTATCCCAATGGCTGCAAATTTGCCCCATCACCTGCCTGTCTTTCCTGACATCTTTACTGCTCACTATCTTAGATTTATTTCTGTTTTCCCCTTCCTCTGTTCTATCATTCCGGTTCCCATCCCCCTGCCAAATTAGTTTAAACCCTCCCTAACAGCTCTATTAAACCTTCCCACCAGGATATTGGTCCTCTTCAGGTTCAGGTGTAACCCGTCCATTTTGAACAGGTCATACTTCCCCCAGAAGAGATCCCAGTGATCCAAGAACCTGAAGCCCTGCCCCCTGCACCAGTCTCTCAGCCACGCATTCATCTGCTTGATCCTACTATTCTTGCCCTCGCTAGCACGTGGCACAGGTAGCAATCCCGAGATTACTACCCTGGAGGTCCTGCTTCTCAGCTTCCTTCCTAACTCCCAGGAATCTCTCTTCAGGACCTTCTTGCTTCTCCTATCTATGTCATTGGTACCAACATGTGCCAAGACAACTGGCTGCTCGCCCTTTCCCTTCAGAATATTATGGACTCGATCCAAGACATCCCATACCCTGGCACCTGGGAGGAACACACCATGCGGGTATCTCTATCAAGCTCACAGAATCTCCTGTCTGTTCCCCTGACTATGGAATCCCCAATGACTATTGCATTCCTCTTCTCCCTCCTTTCCTCCTGCACAACAGCGCCAGGCTCAGTGCCAGAGACCTGGTCACCGTGGGCATCCCCTGTCAGATCATCCCCCACAACAGCATCCAGAATAAGACACTTGTTGCTGAGGGGGACAGCCACAGGGGTGCTCTCCACTATCCAGGCATTTTCCTTCCCTCTCCTGACAGTCACCCAGTTTTCTGACCCCTGTAGCCTAGGAATGACTACCTCCCTGTAGCTCCTGTCTATCACCTCTTCACTTTCCCTAATAAACAGTAGGTCATCAAGCTGCAGCTCCAGATCCCTAACATGGTCTCTGAGGAACTGCATCTCGGTGAATCTGGTGCAGATGTGGCCATCAGGGAGGCTGGAGGACTCCCAGGATTCCCACATCTGACACCCTGAACAAAGCACTAACCCTGCAGGCATGCTATCTAATTCTACAGGAACGAACCAGGAAAAATAAGTCTTCTCACCCATTTACCTCACCAAACAGACAAACTTTTTTCTCCTTTGGCTCCTCCCACTTCCTCCAAACTAAAGGTGTAGCTATGGGCACCCGTATGGGTCCTAGCTATGCCTGCCTTTTTGTTGGCTTTATGGAACAATCTACGTTCCAAACCTATTCTGGTATCTGTCCCCCACTTTTCCTTTGCTACATTGACGACTGCATTGGCACTGCTTCATGCACGCATGCTGAGCTCGTTGACTTCATTAACTTTGCCTCCAACTTTCACCCTGCCATCAAGTTTACCTGGTCCATTTCCGACACCTCCCTCTCCTTTCTAGATCTTTCTGGCTGTATCTCTGGAGACAGCTTATCTACTGATGTCTGCTATAAGCCTACTGACTCACCCTGTCTCTTGCAAATATGCCATCCCCTTCTCGCAATTCCTCCGTCTCCACTGCATCTGCTCTCAGGATGAGGCTTTTCATTCCAGGACGAGGGAGATGTCCTCCTTTTTTAAAGAAAGGGGCTTCCTTTCTTCCACCATCAACTCTGCTCTCAAACGCATCTCCCCCATTTCACACACATCTGCTCTCACTCCATCCTCCCGCCACCCCACTAGGGGTGGTCCTCACCTACCACCCCACCAGTAACTTCCGCCCCCTCCAACAGGATCCCACCACTAAGCACATCTTTCCCTCCCCCCACCTCTCTGCTTTCTGCAGGGATCGCTCCCTACGTGACTCCCTTGTCCACTCGTCCCCCCCCATCCCTCCCCACTGATCTCCCTCCTGGCACTTAACCTTGTAAGCGGAACAAGTGCTACACATGCCCTTACACTTCCTCCCTTACCACCATTCAGGGCCCCAGACAGTCCTTCCAGGTGAGGCGACACTTCACCTGTGAGTCGGCTGGGGTGATATACTGCGTCCAGTGCTCCCGATGTGGCCTTCTATATATTGGCGAGACCCAACGCAGACTGGGAGATAGTTTTGCTGAACACCTACGCCCTGTCCGCCAGAGAAAGTAGGATCTCCCAGTGGCCACACATTTTAATTCCCCATCCCATTCCCATTCTGATATGTCTTTCCACTGTCTCCTCTACAGTAAAGATGAAGCCACACTCAGGTTGGAGGAACAACACCTTATATTCCGTCTGGGTAGCCTCCAACCTGATGGCATGAACATCGACTTTTCTAACTTCCGCTAATGCTCCACCTCCCCCTTGTACCCCATCCGTCATTTATTTTAATACACACATTCTTTCTCTCTCTCTCTCCTTTTTCTCCCTCTGTCCCTTTGACTATACCCCTTGTCCATCCTCTGGGTTTTTTCCCCCCCCTTCCCCCTTTTCCTTCTCCCTGGGCCTCCTGTCCCATGATCCTCTTGTATCCCTTTTGCCTATCACCTGTCCAGCTCTTGGCTCCATCCCTCCCCCTCCTGTCTTCTCCTATCATTTTGGATCTCCCCCTCCCCCTCCCACTTTCAGATCTCTTACTAACTCTTCCTTCAGTTAGTCCTGACGAAGGGTCTCGGCCTGAAACGTCGACTGCACCTCTTCCTAGAGATGCTGCCTGCTGCGTTCACCAGCAACTTTGATGTGTGTTGCTTGAATTTCCAGCATCTGCAGAATTCCTGGTGTTTGACCTTTTTAAACCGTTACCTGGTACCGTTAGCTGTGTGAGCCCTGCTGTTCCCGTCTGTCCGGGCCGATTTGCCAAGGGGGGGCAAAAAGAGTTGGTGCCTCGCCCTCGCCTCTTCCCGTTACCACCGAAGCCCATTAAAGCCAAAGCCCTACACTCTGCTACCACTCACTCCGTTGCCTGCTGTATCGGGTGGTCTCCTTTTTAAACTCTCAGCGCTATCCTGTCTATCTCACGCGCCTGCGCAGTCTCATCCTTCTTGCACTCGAGGAAGTTCTTTTAAAAAACTGCCTTCCTTCAGAATTCAGCTCCCACACCGCTCTTCTTGTCCTGATCCAACAGACAGCTGTTGGAAGTACCCTTCCTTTTCAAACTCTCCGTGCTGTCCTGTCTGTGTCACGCACCTGTGCAGTCTTGTCTTTCTTGCACTCGAAGAAGTTTTTTAAAAAACTGCCTTCCTTCAGAATTCAGCTCCCACGTCGCTCTTGTTGTCCCGATCCAAAAGACAGCCGTTGGAAGTACCCTTCCTTTTTAAACTCTCTGCACTGTCCTGTCTACGTCACGCGGCTGCGCAGTCTCGTCCTTCTTGCACTCGAAGAAGTTTTTAAAAAAAAACTGCCTTCCTTCAGAATTCAGTTCCCACACCGCTCTTCTTGTCCCGATCTGAAAGACAGCCATGTATAGGTATATGGAACTTAGTAAAATAGAGGGCTATGCAGTGGGGAAATTCTAAGCAGCTTCTAGAGTCTGTTACATGGTCAGCACAACATTGTGGGCGGAAGAGCCTGTAATGTGCTGTAGATTTTCAATGTTTCTATGTCTGGCAGCATCTATGGAAATGAATAAACAGTCAACATTTTGTGCTAAGACCCTTCTTCAGGACAATATTCTTGTGGTCTTTGGTTGTGGAAAAATAACCCATGATAATGAATATCCTTGATAATCCATGATTAATGAGATGGCACCGGTGAACCATGGCAACATGTTGCAGGCTGATTACAGAACTTCTAAACATACCTCTTCTGAATTACACCCACTGCAATCAGCAGCCTGAAATTTTCCAAAAGACATGGTGGACTTAATGCTCAAGCATGCAGGTATGGCACTTTTAAATGGATGAAGATACATCACCATTGCCAGAAGAGAGGGAGGAGAGGAGAACTACAAGCCAGGCTGGAACGCCAAGCAATGGAAGTTCTACCCAGCATCTTGTTAGCAAATGTACAGTCGCTGGAGAACAAGATTGAGAACCTGAGGGCAAGATTCTACTTTCAGAAGGAAATGAGGAATTGCTACATTCTTTCTTTCATGAAGACATGGCTCACTCTGAATACATTGGATTCAGCAATCAGATCCAGGGGCTTCTTGATGCACAGACTTGACCAAACTGCTAGTTCAGAGAAGGCAAAAGGTGGGGGTCTGTGTTTCACGATAAGCTCTCTGTGGTGCTCGGAGGCAGCAGTCTTGGACTTGTCACAGTCTTGTACTGCTGACCTGGAACATCCAAAGATTAAGTTTCAACCATTCTCCTTACCAAGAGAAGTTCTCCTCCGTGATCCTGACTGCAGTTTACATACTGCCGAAAGACATCATTAAGCAGGCACTTAGGATATTGAATGCTGCGATCATGAAACAAGAAACTACCACCCAAATGCATTTCAAATTATAATTGAGGATTTCAATCAGGCTTGTTTGAAGAAATCTCTGCAGCATATTACTTGCAGCACCATGGTCCCAACATACTAGACCAGTGCTATCCTACAATTAGGATTGCCTACCATTCTATGCCTAGGCAACATTGTGGGAAATCTGATCACTTGGCTGTCCTTCTCTTACCTGTGTACAAGCAAAAGCTTCAAGAGAAAAGCTGCAGAGACAACAAAGAGGTGTTTGCGGGAGATAGAGGAGCAACTGCGGATTGCTTCAAGTTGGTGGACTGGGCTGTGTTCAAGGATTCATCAGAAGATGTGAACGAATATATCACTGTTGTCACATAGTTTACTAAGACAGTAGTATTCAAGTTGTCCCCACAAAATCATTCAGCGTCTTCCCCAGCCAGAAGCCCTGGATGAACCATGAGGTCTGCAATCTGCTCAGGGCCAGATCAGTGGCATTCAGGTTTGGCAACAAAGAAAGATACAAGACGTCCAGGTGCAATCTCCAGAAAGCCATTTCACGTGTGAAGTAGCAATTCCAGACCAAAGTTTAGTCATTTGGGGTTGCATGACAGCTGTGGCAGGGCTTGAATGCTATTACCTCTTACAAAATAAAACCAAGTGACATAGATGATGATGGCGCTTCACTTCCAGATGAACTCATTGGTCTCTATGCTCATATGACCATCAAAACATGGAGAGATCTTCACAAACTCCTGCAACACCCAATGACCCTGTGATTTCAGTCTCTGAGGCCGATGTGAGAGCATCCTTCAGGATTGTGAACCCATGAAAAGCATCCGGCCCAGATGAGGTGCCTGGCTGAGTGTGCAAAAGTTCAAAAATTCAAAGGCTCTTTTATTATCGAAGTATAAAACTCTGAAATTCTTCTCCAGGTGACCACAAAACCAAGAAAGAAAAGAACGGCAGCAAAATCATCAACCCCCAAATCCCTGCTCCCTGCACAAAAAAAAACAAACAAAAATGAAACAGCCACATCGACCCCTAAATTCCCCTCCCCGCACATAAAAAAATGAGAAAGATCAGGTGAAAAACACAGAATAATAAAAAAACTAAGACTGAAAATGGTATATAGTTCAAGTCCATATCCAACACACAGAATACCCGGGTAACATTCCCCGGCACAGAGGCAGTCTCCCCTCTCCACAGCACAACAATCCTCCAGCAATCAAAAGGTAGTCTCCCCTCTCCGTAGCAGAACAATCCCACCAGTGATCAAAAGGCAGTCTCCCCTCTCTGTAGCAGAGTGATTCCACCAGTGATCAGAAGACAGTTTCCCTGCTCCGTAGCAGAGTGATCCCACCAGTGATCAAAAGTCAGTCTCCTCTATCCGACAGGAGCAATCCCACAAGTGATCAAAAGGCAGTCGCCCCTCTCTGTAGCAGAGTGATCCTCCAGCAATCAAAAGGCAGGCAGCCGGCACTCATTTTCCACATTCGCCTTGACGTTTCAATTTCCCCTGTTGCATTGATCAGCGAACAATAGAAGCTTTAATTGGTGAAATGGAGTCTTCTCATCACGATGTTTGCGCATGCTGAAATACCCAAACAATCTCCAAACAGCAAATCACAGGCTCCAACAGTTCCAGAATCACATTCAAGTTGAAAAAACAAACATAACATATATAAAAGAAGTGAAATATGGTTTTATGATCTATTCAGAAGATGTCAACCAAAGGAGTTTGTGCGCAGGTGCCATCTTGACCGGAATTGGCACTGGAGTTATGTTTAGCTTCACAGTCATAAGTATAAACCAATTAGAGCAGGGGGCTAAGCACACAGCCTTGAGGTGCACTTCTGCAAATGGAAATTGTGAAGGAGATGTTGTTACTTGGCTAGAGTATTCACCAATATCTTTAACATCTTGCTTTGGCAGTCTGAGGTACCATTCTGCTTCAGACATGCTTTAATTATACCAGTGCCTAAGAAGAATATGGTAATCTGCCTTAATGACTATTGTCCAGTAGCACTTATATCCACTGTGCTGAAGTACTTAGAGGTTGCTGGATGAAACATCAACTCCTGCCTCAGAAGTGCTTTGGATGCACCCCAATTTGCCTACTGGCACAGCAGGTCCACAGCAGATGCCACGCATGCATTAGGATGCTCTTCATTGACTACAGCTTGGCTTTCAACATTATCATCCCCTCACTTGCAGACCATAGTCACTTCAGATTGGCAACAACATTTCCTTCACAATCTCCAATAACACGAGTGCACTACTAGGCTGCCTGCTTACCTCCCTGTTCTACATGCTTTGTACTTACGACTGTGAGGCTAAGCACAGTACCAATGCTATATTTAAGTTTGCTGACGACACCACTGATGGTGACCAAAAGTGGTGTCAGTGTATAGGAGGGAGAATGAAATTCTAGCTGAGTAATATCTCAACAATAACGTCTGTTAATGTCAGCAATACCAAGAAACTGTTTATTAACTTATAGGAGGAGGAAACCGGAGGTTCATGAGCTGATCGGAAGTGAAGAGGATCAACAACTTTAAATTCCTTGGTGTTAGCACTTCAGAAGGTCTGTCACGGGCCCAATGTGCAAGTACGATTATGAAGAAAGCACAGCAGTGCCTTTACTTCCTTAGAATTTTGCGAAGTTTTGGCATGACATAAAACTTTGATAAACTTCTGTAGATGTATGGAGAGTTTATTGGCTGGTTGCATCGCAACCTGGTATGGAAACACCAATGCCCTTGAACAGAAAATCCTACAAAATGTAGTGAATATTGCTCAGTCCATCATGGGTAAAGTCCTCACCACCACTGAGCGCATCTACTCGGAGTGCTGTTTCAGGACCTTTAGGACCCACAGCACCAGGTTCCATAACAGTTATTACCCCTCAGCCATCAGGCTCTTGAACCCGTGAGGATATCTTCACTCAGCTTCACTTGCACTATTACTGAACTGTTCTCGCAACCTATGGACTCACTTTCAAGGATTCTTCATCTCATGTTCTTGATATTTAATGTTTATTTTTTTATTTATCATTATTGTTATTATTTATATTTCATATTTGCGCAGTTTGTTGTCCTTTGCACATTGGTTGTTTGTCCATCCTGTTGGGTGTGGTCTTTCATTGATTCTTGGATTTACTGTGTATTCCCACAAGAAAATGAATGTCATGGTTGTAAATGGTGACATATATGTACCTTGATAATAAATTTACTTTGATTTCCTTTAGTTTTTAATCATTTAAAATACGGAGGATCACACATTGATATCTTCAAGTCATTGTGAAAGAGAAAACTTCTTTAGCAGTTTAAGTTTTTGAGCTGGAGGGTTTTGTTCATTGAGTTATAATCTTGAGTGAAATATCTGAATTTTTGAGTAATGGATATCCTTAATGTTCACAATAAAAACTTTCCTGCAACAAAATATTGGTAATACAAACCACAAGCTGTGTTCCCTAGTAGATCACTCTTCACTCTATCCCTTTATGTTGGTTGTGTAAGAAGGACCAGATTGGGTGTCATATTTGATCCCTTGATGAATCTACACCACACATCTAACAAGCCTGATAGAGTTCTTTGAGGAGGTGACCAGGCATATAGATGAGGGTAGTGCAGTGGATGTGATCTATATGGATTTAGTAAGGCATTTGACAAGATTCCACACGGTAGGCTTATTCAGAAAGTTTGAAGGCATGGGATCCAGGGAAGTTTGGCCAGGTGGATTCAGAATTGGCTTCCCTGCAGAAGGCAGAGGGTGGTGGTGGAGGGAGTACATTCAGATTGGAGGATTGTGACCAGTGGTGTCCCACAAGGATCTGTTCTGGGACCTCTACTTTTCGTGATTTTTATTAACGACCTGGATGTGGGGGTAGAAGGGTGGGTTGGCAAGTTTGCAGACGACACAAAGGTTGGTGGTGTTGTAGATAGTGTAGAGGATTGTCAAAGATTGCAGAGAGACATTGATAGGATGCAGAAGTGGGCTGAGAAGTGGCAGATGGAGTTCAGCCCAGAGAAGTGTGAGGTGGTACACTTTGGAAGGCCAAACTCCAAGGCAGAGTACAAAGTAAATGGCAGGATACTTGGTAGTGTGGAGGAGCAGAGGGATCTCGGGGTACATGTCCACAGATCCCTGAAAGTTGCCTCACAGGTGGATAGGGTAGTTAAAAAAGCTTATGGGGTGTTAGCTTTCATAAGTCGGGGGATAGAGTTTAAGAGTCGCGATGTAATGATGCAGCTCTATAAAACTCTGGTTAGGCCACACCTGGAGTACTGTGTCCAGCTCTGGTCACCTCACTATAGGAAGGATGTGGAAGCATTGGAAAGGGTACAGAGGAGATTTACCAGGATGCTGCCTGGTTTAGAGAGTATACATTATGATCAGAGATTAAGGGAGCTAGGGCTTTACTCTTTGGAGAGAAGGAGGATGAGAGGAGACATGATAGAGGTGTACAAGATAATAAAAGGAATAGATAGAGTGGATAGCCAGTGCCTCTTCCCCAGGGCACCACTGCTCAATACAAGAGGACATGGCTTTAAGGTAAGGGGTGGGAAGTTCAAGGGGGATATTAGAGGAAGGTTTTTTACTCAGAGAGTGGTTGGTGCATGGAATGCACTGCCTGAGTCAGTGGTGGAGGCAGATACACTAGTGAAGTTTAAGAGACTACTAGACAGGTATATGGAGGAAGCTAAGGTGGGGGCTTATATGGGAGGCAGGGTTTGAGGATCGGCACAACATTGTGGGCCGAAGGGCCTGTACTGTGCTGTACTATTCTATGTTCTATGTCTATCCAGCTATGTCCGCCTCTATAAAATAACTAGACTTGTATCTCTTGCTCCAGTGCATCTGTTGCTGAAGCTCTTCCTAAAGACTGATTACAGACTATTCCAAGTGATTCCTAATAGGCCAATCTTATCATTGCCTTTATGTATCTGAGATCACTCAGTACGCTCAAAAATTCAGATATTTCACTCAGGATTATAACTCAATGAACTAAACCCTCCATCTCAAAAAATTAAACTAACTGCTAAAGAAGTTTTCTCTTTCACAAAGCTGTGACCTGAAGATATCAATGTGTGAGCCTCTATATTTTAAATGATTAAAAATCAAAGGAAATCAAAGTAAATTTATTCTATTCACATGTCATCTTGTGCTTGCTGCCTTACTTCGGCCCCTGATTAAACATTTGCTTAGATTTTCATCTCCCTTCATGGTCTTACTTATGCTGTCTCATTTCCTTTAGCCTTTTGATCCTCCAATACATATTGTTTCAATTCTGAGACTTTATACACCTCCAATTTTAATTAAATCATCATTTCAGCAACGTTAGCCTCAAACTTTGAATTTCCATGTAGAGTCATGGAGTCATAGAGACAAGCACAGAAACATGTCCTTTAGCCCGTCTAATCCTTGTTGAAACATTTAAACTGCATTCTCCCATTGACCTGCACTGGAACCATAGCCCTCCATACCCCTACCATCCATGTACCTATCCAAACTTAAACACTGAAATTGAACTCACATTCAGTGCTCATTCCACGCTGTCATGACCCTCTGAGTGAAGAAGTTTCCGCTCATGTGCCCCTTACACTTTTCACCTTTCACTCTTAATCCATGATCTCTAGTTGTGATCGCACCCAACCTCAGTAGAAAAAGCCTGCTTGCATTTACCCTATCTATACCACTTATAATTTTGTATACCTTAATCAAATCCCCTCTCAATCTTTGATGTTCTAAGGAATACAGTCCTAACCTATTCAATGTAAATGTCTTCACCTGAGTATACAGCTTTCTTTTTTTCTAGCTCTTTGCCTAAGTTTTTAGATATCTAGTTTATCTCAGAAGGCATATGTGATGATGCTCCTGTCAATTTTCTTTGCTTGGGTAACTTCGCTAAACACAATTTATAAAAGTACCTGGTACTGGTCCTGGTGTGGCAGCATCTGCTTTTGCTTCTTGCCCAGTTGTTTGCTTGAATGAGCTGAGCCTCCTGTATATCACAAATGAACCATTATAGTTAATATTCAAATTCCAAAGTAAATTTATTATTGAAGTACATACATGTTAAACATATGTAACCCTGAGATTCGTTTTTTTGAGGCCATGCCCGATAAATCTAAGAAACACGAAATAATCAATGAAAGACCACACCCAATAGGACAGGCAAACAGCCAATGTACAAAGGACAGCAGGTAATGCAAATACAAAAGCAGAAAATAAAAGTAATAATAAATAAATAAACAATAAATATTGACAACATGAGATAAAGAGTCCTTGGGGTGATTGAAGTTATGCGTGTGGTTCAAGAGCCTGTGGTTGGGGAGTAATAACTATTCCTGAACTTGGTGTGTGATCTTGAGGCTCATGTACCTTCTTCCTGATGGCAGCAACAAGAAGAGAGCATAGATTGCATAATGGGGATCCGTGATGATGGATGCTGCTCTCCTGCAATAGCAGTTTCTATAGATGTGTTCAGTGGTGGAGAGGGCTTTGCGCAGGATTGTCTAGGCCATATCCATTACTTTTTGTAGGGTTTTCTGTTCAAGGACGTTGGTGTTTCCATACCAGGCTATGATGCAATCTGTCAATAAACTCTCCACCACACATCTCTGGAAGTTTGTCAAAGTTTTAGATATCATGCTAAAACTTTGCAAACTTGTAAGGAAGTAGAATTGCTGGTGTGCTTTCTTTGTAATTGCACTTGCATGCTGGGCCCAGAATAGATCCACTGAAATGATAACACTGAGGATTTTAAAGTTGCTGACCCTTGCTACCTCTGATCTCCCTGAAGGGGATTAGCTCTGGTTTCCTCCTCCTGAGGTCAATAATCAGCTCCTTGGTCTTGCTGATATTGAGTGAGAAGTTGTTGTGGCACCACTCAGCCAGATTTTTAATTTCCCTCCTATATGCTGATTAATCATCACCTTTGATTTGGATATAACGTCAATATTCTTGTTTTCCAAATAACAATTCATAATGATTCACATGGTTTTTAGTCATTTCTTGCTGGTGCACGGACATTGGGTTTATGTCAACTTCTTGTTCCCCTGACTTAGAACAACTAAGAATTAAATATGGACTATTCTATTTGCCTTGAGAGTTCTCATCTGTGATCCTGACTGCAGTTTACATACTGCCAGCGGCCAATTATAAGCACTCGCGAAACTGCACAATGCTGTCTGTAAACAAGAAACAGCCCATCCTGACGCATTTCAAATTATAGTCAGCAACTTTAACCATGGCCTGTTTGAAGATAACCATGCCCATTTATCACCACCATGTAACCTGTTGCACCAGAGGTCCCAAGAAATTAGGCCACTGTTAACTATAATAAGAAATGCCTATCGTTCTTTTCGGAGACTGCATTTTGGCAAGTTGGATCATTTGGCTGTACTCCTCCTACCTGCATACAGACAGAGCCTAAAGAGTAAGGCTTCAGAGATCAAAACAACCAAAAGGTGGTTGCAGGAGGCTGAGGAATGGTTACAGGATTGCCTTGAGTCAGTGGACTAGGCTACATTCACAAACTCATCTGAGGACCTGAATGACTACACCAGGGTCGTTACAGACTTCATTAAAACAGCTGTGGATGAGAGTATCCCCACAAAATCATTCAGGGTTTTCCCCAATCAGGAGCCCTAGAGGAACAATGAAATCTGGAACCTGTTGAGAGCCAGATCAAAAGCATTCAAGTCTGGAGATCAATAATGTTACAAGAAGTCCAGGTATAATCTCCAGAAAGCTATCTCTTGGGTAAAGTGGAGATTCTAGACTAGACTGGAATTAACGAGGAGCTTGACACCTGTGGCCTGGTTTGAATGCCATAACTTCCTACAAAGCAAAATCTTGCGACATAGAGGACAGGAGACCTTCGCTTCTAGATGAGCGCAATGCCTTCTATGCTCGCTTTGACCACCAGAACAGGGAGGAACCATCATGCACCCCCATGTCTCCCAGTGTTCCTTTGGTCTCAGCATCTGAAGATGACGTGCAGGTTGCCTTCAAGAGAGTGAATCCAAGGAGAGCATCTGGTCCAGTCAGAGTACCTGGCCCAGAGTCTTTTTGTGTGGCTCAGTGTCAAAAGAAGCCAAATTAAATCCACTGTGATTTTATGTTATAAAACAATAAAACATGGAAGCTTCTAAGGGGGCTGAACACTTTTTGTATGCACTGTATAATGCATAGGAACAAGCTATTTGGCACATACTGTATATGTGTATTATTGTTTCCAGAAAAGCATTATTTGTTCACAGTGTACTTCTATTTATTTTCCTCTATTTGTAGTTACCTGGTATCCACTTTTAGGTCTCTATACTCTTGGTATCTGTAGCTAATGGATTTCTCTTTTTCCTTATAAAGAGTAGTAAATATTTGCAGATGCTTGATGCAGAGGATAAACTGGCATTTTCATGAGAGGATGATAAATCAGTAGTATAAGATGATAAGAGGCATAGATAAAGTGTTCAAACAGCACCTTTTTCCCAGAGTGGCTATGGCTAATAATAATTTTAAGGTGATTGGAGATGAGTATAGGGGTGGGAGGGGGGAATGTCAGAGGTAAGTTTTTTACAAAGAGTGGTAACTGCATGGAAAGCACAGCCAATAGTGGTATATACACTAGGGATATTTAAGAGACTCCTAGATAGACATCTGGATGAAAGAAAAATGGAGGGCTATGTAGATTGATTATGGGGTAAGTTAAAAGGTCAGCATAACAATGTGGGCTGAAGGGCCTGCACTGTGCTGTGCTATGTTCTATGGCAAATTTAACACACTTTTTTCCCTGTTTTATTAGGAGCGTTGTTGTTCCAGTAAAGAAACCTCCACCAGGGAGCCTGGCCATCAATACAGTTGGTGGCTCTAGTTCTGCTAGTCTTGTCACTGGGAGTGCAACGAATATAATTTCTCCTGCAGCAGCCACACCAAAAAGTATGATAAATACTACAGGTACAGTAAACAAAGATCTAGTTATAAAAGTTAAGCAATTCATTAAACAATTGAATCAGGAGTTGAAATAGAAATAGATTTTGTTTATTGTGAAATGTTATGACCATACATTTACCTTGGCTCAGTGCAAAATGTATAACATTATGCACCGAACCAAGGCAATTTTGTTTTTTTTTGTATTAACTTTAATGGATAGCTTTAAGTGTGAGCAGAAGTATTTCCAAAGCAGTTAATATTACACGCTCAGTATAATATTTATGAAATCTTATTTTAAATATTGAAAGAATGATCAAAATGAACCAGAATGATCTAGTTTCTCTTAATTGTGTAATGTGTTTGTTACACATCTTTACAAAATGTTCCTTCATGTTACCTTGTCCCTATTATTTCAAGTATATCGAACTAAGTTTTTCCATCAGAGGACACATGAGAGGTGATGGAGGGTACTCAGTTGGTCAGGCAGCATCGTGGAGGGAAATGGACAGTCAACATCCCTACAGTTGAGACTCTTCACCTGAACTGAGAATCTGGACATTCCAGTCCAAATGAAGGATCTCAGCTAATTGCCCAATCATCACAAGGATGCACGCAAAAGATTTGTTGGTTATCTGTTGACTATATTTGCTGTTTCCCCAAATTAGATGGTAATGACATGTCATGATCATACAGAGAAAGGAGCCTGTGTTTACTAAGATGATACTTGCTGGTGCTTCATACTCTACTGACGTTTATAATGTTTTTATCTTCTTAAAGTGGTTACCAGATGCGGCTGGTTTCAGTGAACCACTACTTGGAGCTTATGTTATGAAACAGATTCAGAACTTGGTCAAGAATTCTCTTGCAGATTCAATGACCATTTATTATTATTTGCATTCAGATTTTGAAATGTATTTATTTATTTAATGCCTTAGCTATCTCTGTATCTATGATTGTTTACTCTTAGCTTACCTGAGCATAGCAAATACAAACATATATCGAATAAGTAGGCATTTACTTGGAAATATTGGCTAAACTATTGGGAAAGAATCTGACAGAACATTCAAAAACAAAATACTAAAGCATTGGTAGATCAGGCAGTATCAGTGGAAATACCTGTTGATGTTTCAAGTCAGGGACCCTTCATCAGACTGGGAAAGCACATTTCTTTTGTGTTGGAGAGAAGGGAGTGATGAATAAGATGAAGTTACCATCTTGTTAGCGTGAGGCTAAAGTTGCTCAAGTGGTCTCATTTGTGGAACAGCTATCTGCTTACTGGGAACATTTAGAGATAGAGTAAACTAAGAAAGAAACATAAAATTTATGTAATGCAAGATCTGAAACCAAAAGGAAAATGTGGAAACGTCCCGCAGATGCATGGTATGGAGAGAGAAACTATACCTGCACCTGCACTGTCTTGTTCTAAATCTGTTATTGAGTCTAAAAGACCACAGAGGATGAGGTGCAGGTTGGACTTGATTGGAACAGTGTAATATACTACAACCAGATAGGTTAGAATGGGAATAGGCAGTGCAATGGAGAATTCAAATGTCGGGGGCAATTGAAAACTCAAGATTGTTTTGCAGACTCAGTGGTGGTTTTCTGCAAGTCAGCACCCATTCTGTATTTGATGTCCCTACAGATGTGGAGACTACATTGTGACCATTAATTGCAATGCATTAGATTGGAAGAAAGGGCAAATAAAACCATGCTTCACCTGGAAATATTGTTTGTATCCCTGTATACAAACAATATCTGTATCCTGGGATCAATAAAGTATGACTATGACTATATTGGGAAACATAGAATCATAGAAAATAGGTGCAGGAGTAGGCCATTCAGCCCTTCGAGCCTGCACCGCCATTCAGTATAATCATGGCTGAACATCCAACTCAGAACCCTGTACCAGCCTTCCCCCCATACCCCCTGATCCCTTTAGCCACAAGTGCCATATCTAACTCCCTCTTAAGTATAGCCCATGAACTGGCCTAACTGTTTCCTGTGGCAGAGAATTGCACAGATTCACCACTCTCTGTGTGAAGAAGTTTTTCCTAATCTCGGTCCTAAAAGGCTTCCCCTTTATCCTCAAACTGTGACCCCTCATTCTGGACTTCCCCAACATCGGGAACAATCTTCCTGCATCTAGCCTGTCCAATCGCTTTAGGATTTTATATGTTTCAATAAGATCCTCCTTCAATCTTCTAAATTCCAACGAGTGTAAGCGTAGTCGATCCAGTCTTTCATCATATGAAAGTCCTACCATCCCAGGAATCAATCTGGTGAACCTTCTTTGTACTCCCTCTATGGCAAGAATGTCTTTCCTCAGATTAGGGGACCAAAACTGCACACAATACGCCAGGTGTGGTCTCACCAAGGCCTTGTACAACTGCAGTAGTACCTCCCTGCTCCTGTACTTGAATCCTCTTGCTATGAATGCCAGCATACCATTCGCCTTTTTCACCGCCTGCTGTACCTGCATGCCCACTTTCAATGACTGGTGTATAATGACACCCAGGTCTCGTTTCACCTCCTCTTTTCCTAATCGGCCACCATTCAGATAATAATCTGTTTTCCTGTTTTTCCCACCAAAGTGGATAACCTCACATTTATCCACATTAAATTGCATCTGCCACGAATTTGCCCACTCACCTAACCTATCCAAGTCACCCTGCATCCTCTTAGCATCCTCCTCACAGCTAACATCGCCGCCCAGCTACGTGTCATCCGCAAACTTGGAGATGCTGCATTTAATTCCCTCATCTAAGTCATTAATATATATTGTAAACAACTGGAGTTTCAGCACTGAGCCTTGTGGTACCCCACTAGTCACTGCCTGCCATTCTGAAAAGGTCCCGTTTATTTCGACTCTTTGCTTCCTGTCTGCCAACCAATTCTCTATCCACATCAATACCTTACCCCCAATACTGTGTGCTTTAATTTTGCACACTAATCTCCTGTGTGGGACCTTGTCAAAAGCCTTTTGAAAATCCAAATATACCACATCCACTGGTTCTTCCCTATCCACTCTACCAGTTACATCCTCAAAAAATTCCATGAGATTCGTCAGACATAATTTTCCTTTCACAAGTCCATGCTGACTTTGTCCGATGATTTCACCGCTTTCCAAATGTGCTGTTATCACATCTTTGATAACTGACTCTAGCATTTTCCCCACCACCGATGTCAGGCTAACCGGTCTATAATTCCCTGGTTTCTCTCTCCCTCCTTTTTTAAAAAGTGGGGTTACATTAGCCACCCTCCAATCCTCAGGAACTAATCCAGAATCTAAAGAGTTTTGAAAAATTATCACTAATGCATCCACTATTTCTTGGGCTACTTCCTTAAGCACTCTGGGATGCAGACCACCTGGCCCTGGGGATTTAACTGCCTTTAATCCCTTCAATTTACCTAACACCACTTCCCTACTAACATGTATTTCCCTCAGTTCCTCCATCTCACTGGATCCTCTTCCCCTACAATTTCCGGAAGATTATTTATGTCCTCCTTAGTGAAGACAGAACCAAAGTAGTTATTCAATTGGTCTGCCATGTCCTTGCTCCCCATAATCAATTCACCTGTTTCTGTCTGTAGGGGACCTACATTTGTCTTAACCAATCTTTTTCTCTTCACATATCTATAAAAGCTTTTACAGTCAGTTTTTATGTTCCCTGCCAGTTTTCTCTCATAATCTTTTTTCCCCTTCCTAATTAAGCCCTTTGTCCTCCTCTGCTGGACTCTGAATTTCTCCCAGTCCTCAGTGAGCCACTTTTTCTGGCTAATTTGTATGCTTCTTCTTTGAAATTGATACTATCCCTAATTTCCCTTGTCAGCCACGGGTGCACTACCTTCCTTGATTTATTCTTTTGCCAAACTGGGATGAACAATTGTTGTAGTTCATCCATGCGATCTTTAAATGCTTGCCATTGCATATCCACCGTCAACCCTTTAAGTGTCATTTTCCAGTCTATCTTAGCTAATTCACGTCTCATACCTTCAAAATTACCCTTCACTCTCCATCTTAATAAAGAATTCCACCATATTATGGTCACTCTTACCCAAGGGGCCTCTCACGACAAGATTGCTAATTAACCCTTCCTCATTCTCAATACCCAGTCTAGAATAGCCTGCTCTCTAGTTGGTTCCTCGACATGTTGGTTCAAAAAAACCATCCCGCATACATTCCAAGAAATCCTCTTCCTCAGCACCCTTTCCAATTTGGTTCACCTAATCTATATGTAGATTGAAGTCACCCATTATAACTGCTGTTCCTTTATTGCACACGTTTCTAATTTCCTGTTTAATACCATCCCCAACCTCACTACTACTGTTAGGTGGCCTGTACACAACTCCCACCAGCATTTTCTGCCCCTTAGTGTTATGCAGCTCTACCCGTATTGATTCCACATCCTTCCGGCTAATGTCCTTCCTTTCTATTGCGTTAATCTCCTCGCTGGTGAAGTGAAAGAGAGCTGCGTAGTCAAATGCCATAAGAAGGGAATTGGAGAGTTTCAAAAATAATCATTTATTTGGAATCCTGACAAGGCAAGGAGGGTCAAAATGTATCTGATCACCAGATCTCCTTGATGGTGGTATAAATTGAGAAGAGTAATCTGTTAAATGCAGATAATTAGGAGGTGAAATGTGAGAGCATTTGCTTTGCTTTGACTGGGAGAATATTGGGGTGTTCTGCAAGGAAGAACACCCCAATGATGTTTTTCCTCATCCCAGGAAGAGGGAAGGAAATGCAGGAAATAGCTGAGACATAGCTAATGGCTCTGTCAGCAGTGGTATAGAGTAACTGCACTGTTCCAAGAAAAGGATATCTTAGAAGCATGTGCTTGGAAATCATTGTCATTAGCACACATATAATAGAGACAACTGAGAGAATGGATACGTTTAAACCTAGAAGGTTCTAGATGTCTAGGCCAGCAGAAAAGCAAATTAACAAATGCTACTGAACATTGGTATCCATTTAACAAAAGTCATGAAAAATAGATTATCTAATCATTATCATTTTGCTGTTTGTGAAAGGTTGCTGTTTGTAAATAGGCCACTGCTTTTCCTACATTAAAGATGTCTCCAGTTCATAATTGCTTTATTGATTGTAAATTCCATCAGGCTGCTTTGAAGTTGTGAAAGTGTTTCCTTTTATCGTATATTAAAAATATAAAGTGGCCAGGCCAGGGTTATTTCAGTAGTTTTGATTAGATTGTTGTTGTTTCTACTGAGATGTTAAGTGTAATGTAAGATATTAGACCAGTTACCTCAGGAAAAATAGTAGCAAATAATTAGATAAATTTATTCTTGTATATCAACTTACTTATTAGTACACCATCCAAACTCAGTATACCCTTCTGTTAATGTGCTTGAATTACATGGCTACATTGATGTACTGCAGTGTAATTGATCCATCATTCTTGAATGCTGTCTTAAATAGGTGCTGCAGAGGCTGCTTCCACTTCTTCCTCCTCTTCCTCTTCCAGCTTTGTGAATGGTGCCACCAGCAAGAATCTTCCAGCAGTGCAGACTGTTGCTCCAATGCCAGAAGATTCAGCTGAGAATTTGAGGTTAACATTTTTTTTCTATTTACATGAATTCATTTTGCTTAGACTAAGTGAAATGCAAAGAAAATTAGACAAAAACCAAAGATGTCTTTGTGGCAGATCATACCCCATGCGCCAGATTGAATTCTTTGAGAATGTGACAAAGCACAGTGATGATGGTGGAACAGTGGATGTGGTGCAACTAGATTGTAGTAAGGAGTTTGATAAGGTTCCCCATGCTCATTCAGAAAGCCAGGAGGCATGGGATCTGGAGGAACATGGCTGTGAAGATATAGAATTGGCTTGCCCATAGAAAGCAGAGGGTGGTAGTTGATATATTCTGACTGGAGGTAGGTGACCAGTGGTGCTCCGTATGGATCTGTTTTGGAAGCCCTGCTCATTTTGACTTTCATAAATGACTTAGATGAGAAAGTTAAAAGGTGATTTAGTAAATTTACGGTTGATACGAAGGTTGGTGGTGTGTGATTAGCATCAAGGATTGTTGCAGGTTGCAACTGGACATCGACATGATGCAGTGATGGGCTGAGAAGTGGCTGGTGGAGGTCAGCCTGGCAAAGTGTGAGGTGTCAATTTAAAGGCATAATACAGGGTTAATGGCAAGATTCTTGGCAGTGTAGAGGACCAAAGGAATCTTGGGGTTCACGTCCATAGATCACTCAAAGAGTAACAAAAAAACATTTTACCCTTGATATTCACTGAACTACAGTGCTAACAAGGGTTGTGAATAATAAGCAAAAATGTAATCAGCACATTCCTGAATTTACCAATCTCATTAAAAAGTTTACAATCCCAGAAATGCATTTCACTTATTTGAGCTCATCCTATGAGGAGGTTGTTGGAAGACCTAAATAGAATTAGAATATAGAATTCTACAGCACACTAGAGTACAGTACAGGCCCTTCAGACCAACATGTTGGCCAATGTTATAAACTACTCTCAATCTATCTAATCCTTCCCTCCTACATAGCCCTCCATTTTTTCTATCATCCATGACTCACCTGAGTCAGCGTTTCAATGATAGAAACAAAATAAATTAAGAAGTTTTTAAATTCAAGTAAAATTTTACCAATAGATTAAAATTATTTGAATGGGCAAGAAAGTTTCAGGTTATAATTTAGCACCTATAAAGTATAAATTCCTTCCATTTGAAATGAATTAATGGAATAAATTTGTGAAACATATGAACTGGCTGAGCCTGGTAGTATATCTGCAGTTAACTAAACATGAATGAGAAAGAAATGGAAAGATATGTTGATGGCTGATATTCATGAATACTGGCATTAAATCATGGGTGTGCTTGGTGCCATTAAATTATAGGAATATTATGTCACAAATTATATTGTCATTCTTATATCTACTTTTTTTATTTCTAAGCAGCATCACAGCAAAACTAGAACGGGCCCTTGAAAAGGTTGCTCCACTGTTGCGTGAGATCTTTGTGGATTTTGCTCCATTTCTTTCAAGAACTCTCCTGGGCAGCCACGGCCAAGAGTTGTTGATCGAAGGTACAGGTGCTGTAGAATTAACATTTCTTTATGTGATGTTGATGTAGTCTTGCTGTGAAGGAGGAAATATTGTATCATTTCTTAATGCATGCATTACTAAATGACAATAAAAGAGGACTGCATGTCTTCATAATCTTAAAAAAAAGTAGTTGATAGGATTGTTGCCAATTTTTACATTTTACATTGATAGAGAGAATCAAGTACACAAAGAAAACCTATCCTAATTTGATCAAAGTGGGGTCCTTTGATTTTTATAATAAAGCTCCAGTTGATAATGAAAAAGTAGTGATGTGGTCATTGACAAAGAAAATGGTTCTGATCCTTTCAATCAATGTTTCTTTCCTTTCTCCTTGTCTCTAAACATCTCTCAGTCTGCTTCTTTATCATTCCTCAAATCATTCCCCAAATCACATTCTTCCGATTCCCACATTCTGCAGTGGTGGAAGACACCATAGGATAGATCTTTCTGTGACTTCTTCAACATAAACACCATTCCTCTGTGCAAATCTCTCGGAGATATCACACCAGAACAACAAAAACATAATCATCATCATCATCATCACCTAAGAATCAATATAGACATGCTAGAATTTCTGAACATACTACAATTGTCAATTCCTTCAAACCAATAACAGAGAATAAAATGAGGAGCTCTGCCAGATAAAGTGTAGATATCAAAAAATAAGACTGAATCACTGGTAAAACCCCGAAAGATGCCATTTTTGTTCAAAATAGTTTTTTAGCTTTGAATGAGCTGGTAGACAAATCCAACATTTTTGAAAGTCTTGGTGCAGTTACCACAGGCAAGGTGTTTAAGATTTTATGGAAAACAAAAGTACCAGAAATTAAAATAGAAGATACCAGCAACTCTTAACAGCCAAAGCAGAATCTGTGCTGTCAGTAGAGCTGTTGATAGAAGCAGTTGAAACATAGAATGGGCCACTGTTGACATAAATCTGAAAGCTAGATTGTTTGCAGATGATGTCATCAGTAGACTGAACATACTGTAGATGGAGAAGCGTATCAGTATTTTTTATTTAAAATTAACAGAACATAAAGCAAAAAATTATCATTGCTTTCTTCTACAGATAGTATATTGTATCTTTTATGACGTATAATACGTTCAATAGTTTTGTCCTTTGTTCTGAATCATCAATATTGAAATGAAGACTGAAATTGTGCTTGGTTTATTATTTTTAATTTTAATTATGTTTTATTTATTCTAAATAGACAGTTACAATTAAAACACTTCATAGTTATTGGCTGTAAGGCCACATAAATTGAGTCTTCAGTTCTATTATATTAATTATTGAGACCAGAATTTGAATTAAGGTTCAAATGGACTTACAGTTCTAGAACCGAGAACTTGCTTGTTCAGCACCAGAATAAGTCTCATTAAGATGAATAATAGGAAATAAAATGGAATTTAAAGAAAAATTAACTTCCCATTTAGTTTATTAAAGGTAGATTAGGTAGTCATTGGGAGCTTTGCTAAATCTTTCTTGATTTGAAATTTATCAGGGCAAACCTAAATAAATCTGGATTTTGGTCTAAAACTTGAACATAAACTGACCGTTATATTTCTACTCATCTGCATTCTAGTTTCTTAAAAATAATCATACTAAAACACAAATTTTAGATTTCACAATGTAGAAATTGTAAGAAATTAGTGAAGAATTTTCTAACTGATTAATTTGTGAAGGCAGTAATTTATCACACAAAGTAGATGCAACAGATAATTAGCATATCATGCTGCACAAAAAATGAAAGACATTGAGCACCAGCTGCAAAATAGTCTCATGCCGACAAGGGTCAATTTCAAGTAATTACTATCCATCTATTATATTGCTGATTAGAAAGGTCACGCACTTTCTCTCCCAGTTTCTCCAGCCATCTTCCCCCTTCTTCTCTCGACTTTCCAGTATTATTGCCCTTAGAAATTTGGTCAATGCTGCAATTATAAGAGTGAACAGTTTCAGAAAAGCTGCTCAGTGTGCTCTATCAATAAGGCATCTGTCCTTTAAATTCTGTGTACCAATTAGTTTGAAGCACAACTCATTTTTTTAATGGCAGCTACAGAAAATATTTTTTTGCTATGTGGTTGAAAGTAGTTGAAAAGTTGTTTCCTTGAAATATAATTCATTGTTGAGTTTTTGAGCATAGTTCAGAGGTAGCATTGAACTATACCTATTCAATGTTAGAAGACAAGATCCTGGTGAATATTCTGTATGTATATAATTAGATGAAATGGCTTATTATAAAAAATTGAACTGCTATAACATAGAATTAGCAGACTACATACCAGATTTTGTCATTATTCTACAGATGTTTCCAGCTCACTTGGAGGATTCAATAGATGATGAATTTTCATGGAGTATTGATGACTTGCTTCTTTAAACTATTGTATTAAATGAAAATGGTTTGTTTTCTTTGTGTATGTTTTTATACATGCATTTAATTCAATGCAAAATTTGGTACATTTTATCTGCAATTCTAAACATTATTTTGAACAAATTTATGAAGATGGCTTTGTTGGCACTTTTCTTTGACTTGTGAGAATCTAATGCAATGATATTTTAAATATTAAAAATACCAACGATCAGAGACTAATTTTGCATGCACAATTATATGGGCAACATATTAGCTTTACATTTTCTTCTTTATACATTAACTTTCTCATTGCATATATAGTGACAAGCCAGCACAAACAAGTTTCATTTTAATGTATGTGTATTATGCATTCTTAATAGAGTTAAAGTTTCAATTAATTTTTGTGAGTAGTTATTGTTAACTCCTGAGCTTTGAAGGTTACTGTTCCTTAAATGTTCTGTCTCCCCAAAGGCTGCCTTAGCCACTGAATAGTTCAGTAATTTCTGTTTTCAGTTGGTAATTACCATATTTTGCTCTTCTATTTGCATTTTGAGTTATGATATGAAGTTTTTGTTAACTAGCATTGACACTAAGTATACAATTGTATTTATAATACACAGAATTTCATAACATCTCGGCTATTGTACTGAAATATCAGAAGGGTGATAGGTGCGCGACATGAATAGATCATAAGACATAGTGGTAGAATTAGGCCATTCAACCCATTGGGTCTGCTTTGCCATTCCATCATGGCTGAGTTATTCTCCCTCTCAAATCCATTCTTCTACCTTCTTCCAGTAACTTGGTTAGATTAGATTATGAGGACACTCAGTCCTCATTTATTGTCGTTTAGAAATGCATATATTGAAAAATGTTACAATGTTCCTCAAAGATTCGAAGATTCAAAAGATTCAAAAAACTTTATTGTCATTCTAAACATACATCAGTTCTGCAGGGCAGAATGAGACAGTGTTCCTCAGGGGCAGTGCAATCATAACATAACAAACGCAACACTAAATAATAAACATAACAATAAATATTAAAACACAACAGCCACATGTCAGTTAAATCAGTTATAAGTGTCCAGTGCAAGTTAAAAGTGTCCAAAGCAGAGTCAGGTGGAGCAGCTATTTAGCAGTCTGACTGCCTGTGGGAGGAAGCTGTTTAGTAGCCCTGTGGTTTTAGTTTTGATGCTCCTGTAACGTTTGCCTGATGGCAGAAGAACAAACAGTTCATGGAGAGGGTGTGAGGGGTCTTTAATGATGTACCATGTCTTCTGGAGGCATCTACTGTACCGTGTCTTCTGGAGGCATCCTCCAGTATGATATCACAGAAACACAGGACAGACCAAGACTAAAACTGACAAAAACCACATAATTATAACATATAGTGTTACGTACCCCGTAACTGGGTTGCCAAACCAGCAGAAATGGATCACTCAGTTGGAGTCTGGAGTACTAGAACTAAGAAAGTTTTATTAAAGAAACAAGCAACACATTAATCGAAAGGATAATAAATGCAACAGTTCAGCGATGATAAACGCACATGTGCACAGAATTAAGATAACAGCATCAATCAAGCTCTATCGTTGTCTAGGGGTAAATGACCAATTTCAAAATGACTCAAAGTTCAGTCCAGTTAGTAGTTCAGTTCGCAGTAATCGTTGCCATGGCGATGGACAAGGTGGGGGAAGAGAGACAGAGAGAACAGGAACAACTGATCATTCAGAACGGCTTCACTCACAGACCAGCGGGATGGCTCACAAGCAACTTTTGGGCGGGTCCTTGGTGATGTCACCTGAGGTCACCGACTGTGACCCCTCCTCCAGATGCGGTCGATCCTCTGCAGTGAACCCGGCACCCAGGCAAGGGCGGACACACACCGGGTTCCCGCTGATCGTACCTTTCCACCCTTGTCGTTGTCTGATGCTTCTCACCCACTCGTGAGAGGCGCACCGCTTCCAGGGTCTCGTTACCTCGGGTGGCGTGTGTGTCTTGCCTTAGCGAACCTGTCCCTTTTTATCCCCCTGCTGGGGTATCGCCTGTCCATCACTTCAAACAGTTCAGGGTTCAAAGGGGGGAGCCGCTCCAGACAGCTCTCCCTCCCACATCCCTTCATTACACATCTCCAGACGCTGCTCCATTGTTCCTTATCTCTCCTTCCCCTGAGGGCAGGTGGCAGACCAACTGCTGATGCCACTGATGCTAGCCCAGGCCAGCAAACATCTTAATTTTATGTGTATTCTCGTAACAATAGTTACAACAGTGCAAAGCAGTACCATAATTTGATAAGAGCAGACCATGGGCACGGTAAAAAAAAGTCTCAAAGTCCCGATAGCCCCAACATCTCATGCAGACGGTAGAAGGGAGAAACTCTCCCTACCATGAGCCTTCAGCGCTGCAAACTTGCCGATGCAGCATCCTGGAAGTACTCTGAGTCCGTCTGAAAACTTAGAGCCTCCGACACTGAGCACCATCTCTGCTGAGCGCTTCGACCCCACCCCGGCTGCCGAGCAACAAGCAAAGCCGAGGACTCGGGGCCTTCCCCTCCGGAGATTTCGGACCACACAGTAGCAGGGGCAGCGAAACAGGCATTTCAGAAGTTTCACCAGATGTTCCTCCGTGCTTTCACCTCTGCCTCCATCAAATCAGAATTGTGCACGACATCCTACTTGACAAATAACAGATATTCATCACCGGAGAGGCCGCGTGCACTGCGTCGCGTCGCCATCTTCTCCTCTCCCCAATTATCCTTATTAATCAAGAACAGAAATATACTCAGACTTAGCCTCGACAGCCATCTGTGGCAAAGAATTCCACAGATTCAATGTTCTCTTGGCTGATTAAATTCCTCCTCATCTCTGTTCTAAAGAATCTTTGTATAAGTCAAAGGGCTATGCCCAGTGGTGGCGCCAGAGATTTTTTCTTGCTGGTGCTGCAGTGGGGCTGAATTATTCAGTGATGGTGCTGAGGGATGTACTGTATGGTAACATGTATTCGCAAGGCCAGACGCGTGGCGTTCAAAAGTCAGTTTCAAGCATTATGTGCCTACTATAAATGTCTCTGTTGATTCACAAGCAACAGCAATTGATAAATATAATATAGAAGTGAACTGTGACAGTGTCAACAGTATCAGAGACAACCCGGGCTACACAGAGCATAAACAAACAAACCAACAGAACATCCAACCCACAGCGCACAATGTAAATCATGCAGCAATCCCGCAATCTGCATCAAATGCGTGCTTTTCAACTGAAAAACACTCTAACCCACAATGTCCACTGCTATTTGCATTACATAGATAGACAATGCCAAAAGATACACCATTATTAAAGTCAAATAAAGCAAACAACAGATGTAAGGCTTTACCAGGAGTTGGACAAATCATACTGTGACCATGCAATGCATCAATTAATTTGGCTGCTGAATTTAAAACAAAAATCTATAGAATCACCACTTGGAAGTCTAAGCAAAACCAGTAGGCTTAATAGCAGTAAATGTAATATTTTAGGATTTGCAGGAAACATAAGGACTATGGGGTAATCCACCACAAAATAATAATAATAATCAGCATTAGTCTTGGCCCAAAATTTTAAAAAATCAGCTGCACTCACCATTGATGTTTTCAGAGAAGCATAATCCGTCTGTTGTTGTGATTGATGGTGAAAGTATCAATAATTTTCTGGATGTCAAGTCCTTTGGTCCTCCGGCTGCTTACGGCCAACAGGGCCAAGTTGCTGTTCCGAGCGTCGCCGCTGCTATTCCTTAGGTAGTTTTTGAGGCACCTGAGGCAAGAGAAACTCCGTTTGCATGAGGCAGAAGTCAGTGATATGCAGATTAGTTTGTATAAATCTAAAAATGCATCACGGTAGGGTCTCATTAGGGTCACAGTAGAAATTCCACTGTGTCATTCACTGTCTGTCCTTGCTAGAGACTCAACCACTGCTCTCATATACTCACGATTTTCTTGGACAATCTTTGCATGTTCTTTGTCAAGCATATTTCTCAATCTTGAACCATCTTGTTTTCTCAATCTGAATTCGGCCCATGCCTCCATAGCAAACTTATGAGCTGCACTTACATGGTGGGTTTTGAAAGCTGTGGTAGCTTTCCGCCAGTTGCGGTAACCGGTGACAGTGAAGGTAGAATCAGAATGGAACCCATGTCCTCCAGACAGGAAATGCCTGCATGCGAAGCAGAACGTAGTATCTTTCGTGATCGAATATTCCAGTCAGTCAAACCAGCCACGAATAAAACTCCTTTGCTGATTGCCAAACTGTGGCGAGCAGCAAAGGGTACTTTTTCAATGCTGGCCGACGGGGTCCTTCCTCAGGCTGCTGGCTAACATCGCTAACAGTATTCCCACTAGCACTAAGAGCAGCTCATCCACATTCTCTTCCGAATCCCGCTCCATTTCTTGATCCTCTACTTCGCCCTCACACTCCTGCGATGAACTGCTGTTGTCCTCACCCCACTTACTTCTTTCTGCATATCACTTTCAATTCAGACAGGCTCAAGCTGAGACACCACTGATTCCTCTAGGTGAGGTTGTTTTCTCACTAAAAATCAATCCATTTTTCACGCTGGCCAAAATAATGCAGGTGCCAGGCCCACGCTAGCTTGTAAAAGCACAATGTGTGTGTGTGGCATCCGTTAGTTTCACGAGACCACGGATCTGCGCCTGGATATATACTATCAATCTCTCGCATGAGTGAGAGTGAGTGACATCACCACCTTAAGTGATCTTAGATCAGCTTAACTAATCTGAGGACAGCAATGGCAAGACATTGACGATGAACGAATAAGCAGAAGTGTAGAGTGGATCTAACAGAGTTTGTAACTTTATTGCTGCATGGGTGCTATGGTAATTGGAGGCGCTGTTTCACTAGATCAACTGGAGAAACAAGCTGTATTCAAATCTATACAGAGAAAGCAAAGCAGCTGCAATTTGTATGTGAAATTTCAGTTAATTTCTTGATGGTGCTACGGTGGTGCTATTGTAATTTCTGCTGGGGCTATAGCACCAGCTAGCACCATCTTAGTGCCACCCCTGGCTATGCCATCTTGGACTTTCAATATTCAGTAGTTTTCAATGAAAATGCCTCCCATTCTTCTAAACTCCAGTAAGTAAAGACCCAGTGCTAGCAATACACTTCTCATACATTAATCCTTTCATTCCCGGGATGATACTCCTGAACTCCTTTGAACTCTCTCCTTTTTTAGATAAAGGGCCCAGAACTGCTCACAATGCTCACAATTACCAACACCTTATAAAGCATTACATATTTGTTTTTATGTGAATAAATGTTAACATTATACTTTTACCTTTCTTACTACCAGCTCAACGTGCAAATTGCCGTCTTGGAATCCTGCGCTAGGACTTCCAAGTCACTTTGTACCTCTGATTTCAGAATTTGCTCCCCATTTAGAAAATAGTTGCTCCTTTATTCCTTCTACCAAAGCAAATGACTGTACATTTCCCTACATGCATTCCATCTGTCAATTCATTGGCCATTCTCCTAATCTGTTCAAGTCGTTCTGCAGACCCTTGTTTCCTCAATACTACCTATCTGTGTATCATCCACAAACCTGGTCCCAAAGCCTTCAACTTAGTCATCCAAATCATTAATATAAAAGATAAAAAGTAGGAGAACCAACACTTATCCCTGCAGAACAGCAGCAGTCAACCAGAAAAGGCCTCCTTTATGCCAACTCTTTGCTGTTTGCTAGTGAGCCAATCTTCTGTCCATGCTGGTAACTCTTCTGTTATATAGTGGACATTAGCTTGTTTATCAGCCTCATGTGGCACCCTGTGAAAGGTCTTTTGAAAATCTGAGTAAACTCAATTCAGTTCAATTCAAATTTAACTATCATTGAGCCATACATAATAAAACAGTGTTACTCCAGGGTCAAGGTGCAAAGTGCAATACCAACAGTCACACACAGCACAAAGCACACACAAGATAGCAAGCACAAATGGTATCACAATCACAGAATAAAAGAGTCCAAAACTCGTGTCATCAATCTGCAGTTGACCTTCTCTTCTGCCGAGCGAACATAGGGGTGGGAGGTGGTGCGGCACCGACTCCAGTCTGGTTACCGTGCCACACCACCCTCGGTGAGGTGCACTGGCTCCAATGCCTCTCTCAGGCGACCCCACGGCTTGGGGACTAGTCCTCACATATACAAGATAGAAGGCATATATAGAATATCACTAAAATACAGCCACGCAAAGAATATATGTATGTAGCCTAGACCCTTGAGAGCATCCACTTTCTCTCCTTTGTCTATCCTGCCTGTTATTTCCTCAAAGCATTCCAACAGATTTGTTAGGCAAAATTTCCCCTTAAGGAGAGACTCTGGCCTATTTTATTGGTGCCTTTGAGTATTCCAAAACTCCATCCTTAATAACTGACTCTTGTCAACCACTGAAGTCAGGCTAACTGGCCTTTAATTTCCTATCTTTTGCCTCCTTCCCTTCTTGAAAAATAGAAGGGAGATTTGCCATTTTTTTTCTTCCTGAACCATTCCAGAGTCTAGTGATTTTTGAAGGTCACTAATAATACCTCCACATTCTCTTCAGCTACCTCTTTCAAAACCCTGGGATGCAATCCATCTGTTTCCGACGTTTCAGCTTCCTAAGCACCTTCTCCTTAGCAATAATGACTACGCTTGACACTCTTGAATTTCTGGCATGTTGCTGGTATCTTCCATGGTGAATACTGACGTAGAATACTTATTTGGTTTGTCTGCCATTTCTTAGTTTCCCTATTACTACTCTCTATGTCATTTTCCAGCGGTGCACTGTCCACTCTTGCCCCTTCCTTTATTCTATAAAACTGATATTTCTTTTTGTATCCTCTTTTGTTTTATTGGCTAGGTTACCTTCATATTTCATCTTTTCTCTCCTTATTTGTTGCTACCTTCTGTAGCTTTTTAAAAGCTTCCCAGTCCTCTAGCTTCCCACTAATATTTGCTGTATTATCTGCCCTCTATTTGCTTTTATGCTATATTTGACTTCCCTTGTCAGCCAAGGTTGCCTTATCCTCCCTTTATAATGCTGCTGCTTCTTTGGGGTGAATCGATCCTGCAACTTCTAAATCAGAATCAGAATCAGATTTATTATCACCGGCATGTGACGCGAAATTTGTTAACTTAGCAGCAGCAGTTCAATGCAATACATAATCTAGAAGAGAAAAAAAAATTATAATTATTATAAAATCAAGTGTATCAATTACAGTATACATATATTGAACAGATTTTAAAAATGTGCAAGCAAAATAGAACTACTGTATATGTATTACCCACAGAAGCAGGGCCGGATTTAGTGGGGCCGGGACCCCTGGGTTGGAGGTCCTGATGGGCCCTGCCGACACCATAAAATGCTGCTGTACCAAGTAAAAAAAAGGCAGGGACAAGAGCAAAGGTCATACTGGTCTAAATATCAAAGCTGTGGACCAACACATTGGTTTAGTTCAATACATAGGCTATAAACTTACAGGCCTTAAGAGGAAGAATAGAAAGTAATGCAGATTCTTAGTTTGAAGGAAAGCATCTAAAGCACTCAAAAATTGACCTAGGCTTAGTTGGCTTAGTAAAGTTATGAGCGAGACGAAGTATGATGTACCCAATCTTAAATCCTTATTTAGCTATTGCTGCACATACCATAGGCCTTATTTCTCAAATAATGCCGGACATCCCACCTCTCCTGGAAGTTCTGGGAGTCTCTGGCATATCGATAGTGGCTCCCTGACACCCGGAAATTATATACAATATCCCGGAAATAGATTTTTTTGAGCGGGAGAGGGACAGCGAGTATCCTGATTGGTCTCTCTTCGTGCTAAGAGTGGTCCCAAACAGGGGGCCGCAAGGAAACAATATGATTTGGTGATATAAAACGATATGAGTCAGCTGCACCTTCCTCATTCCCTGTCACACACTGTTGAACTTGAATGCACGCGAGGTCATCAGTGACCCAAGACGTGCAAAGGAATGGGTCCGTGACCCATTTGTGAATGTCCCCGGTGAATCATCCATGTCAGTGCAGGAAAAAGATCAACTCCTCGAGCTTGCAAATGACGGTGGGCTGAAAAGTACGTTTGACATAACATCTTTGCCGGCATTCTGGATCAAAGTCAAGGCTGAATATCCTGAGATAGCCACGAAAGCACTGAAAACGTTGCTTCCATTTCCAACATATTTCTGTGAAGTGGAGTTTTCTGCAATGAATGCAACAAAAACTAAATTGCGGAATAGACTGGACATAAGGAACCCCTTCGAGTATCGCTGTCTCCCATCACCCCTCAATCGGACCATGTTGTTGCAGGAAAACAAGCCCAAGGCTCCCACTGATTCAGCAATATTGGTGTGTTGCAATCATTTTATATGTTCATACGAGGAAAATATGCGCTGTGTGTTTAATATCCAAACGTTACTTAAAATGTTATGATGCTATTGACTTATAAGTGACTTATAATCAGTGGTCCCTATCCTCCGAGCCGCGAAGAATACAGAGGTATACAGTCAGCCCAGATCAGAGGCGATTGCCAATTTCATCATCTCTGATCTGGGTCAACATTTACGTGCCAAGCGGCAGCTAATCAATTAGCTTGTTTATTTCGGCTTTTTTTTAAAGATATGCTGGGTGTATTCTGGCTACCGCTGCATTCTTCATGGCCCGGAGGTTTGGGACCACTGTTATAATTGACTTATCACTATATTCATGCGAGGAAAATATGCACTGTGTGTTTAATATTAAATTCGTAAGATAAACCCCTTTAGAAACGAAATTGAGTGTATTAGCTACTTACAAGTGACTTATAGTTGACGTATCACCTATATTCCGGTCGTGTTTAACACCCCCCCCCACCCCACCCCCGGGGTTTGCCAGTCCGCAAGAATATTGTCAATATTAAACCGGTCCACGGAGCAAAACAGGTTGGGGACTCCTGACTTAAAGTAGCTGGCTAACTGCCAAGGAGCTACACTATTGATGTCCTACGTGATGAGGCCAAACTTCCTGTAGACTTGCTTAAACTTGTAATAGAATAAACATGATAATATAATATAAGTACATATTTTAATATCACATTTGCTGCATATACCCAACTTGGTTTACAGATTAGACGAAATCACTAAACAATTACATACACCCTTGGAGGTCGACGGGAGGTGGGGGGGATATGGGGTTGCGGGGAGGTGGGGGTGCTACCTCCCTGAAATGAGTTTTTGCAGGGTGGGATGTCTGTAATGCCAAAGCATTTTTATCTAGGTATTTTTCTCAACCGTGTGTTCCGAGAAAGTAAAATGGAAATGAGAGACAAAAAGGCCAAGAGAGATGGCACTATGGCAAACTAGGAAACTTGACAATACACCCACAATCTTTTTAAAAAATGAGATCTAGCACATACTAACCTATTGCTGTACTGTGTGGCTTGCAGAGTAAAGACCACTTTATTACTTACTAGGTTTGTAAACAGTCAACTATTAGCCTATTGCTGCAAAAACAGGAACAGCACTGACACACAAGCCTAGATATTTATAAAGTCAGATGCTTGTTTTTTAAAATTAAAGCCTAGTTCTTCTGGATTTCTTCGCAGCAAAGTCCTTGATCAGATTACTAAAATCCAGTTTCCGAACAAGATCACTTTCAAGTGACATCAGAGTAAGATGATTCAGCCTGTCCTGTCCCATTGTGGATCTGAGCCTGTTCTTCACTAGCTTGAGCTTGGAGAAAGATTGCTCACCACTTGCATTTGTGACAGGGAGAGTCAGGTAAAGCCTCAAAGCAACGCTTACATTTGGGAAGATGACCTGCAAGTTTTTTTCTCTGAGGAAGCATAAAAGCTTTTTTGCGGATGAAATATCTTTGCCACTTACAAATTCCCTGAAATGGACAGTCTCCTCCACAAAACAAAACACACAGCTGGTGGAAGGGGAATATAAGAGCCAGTGCCTTGATATGTACTCACCATTTACGAGCTTGCGTTTGAAGTGAAATTTGGAGAAAAAACGTCTCTGCTGTTTGTATACTCGTTCCGAAGCTTTGACATCCACACCCTAATTTTGGCAGGACTCCGGCCCTTTCTTAGCCCAGTATGCTTGATTGAATCATCTAACGCTTCCTTTCTGCAGCGAGCAGGATCAGTGCTGTAAGGATCCTCAGTAGCAGTAACGTTAATATTAATGGCAGCCCAACTTGGTTGTTCGGAGGCCTCTGTGGTCGGGAATCCCAAAGTCATGCTCTCTGCCTCTTCAACGTTAGCTGCTGACTGTGGCAAGGGCGGTGGTCCTGGGCTAAAGCTGGTGCTAGTACTAACTGTTGAACTAGTCTCCATTTGTCCACCGGTCTCAGACGGTGACAAGTGCGATGGTACTGCTGCATCATCAAGAGCAGGTTTAAAAAATTCTGTCAATTTCAATGTCTTTTTTAATGCTTCTTTCTCATGATCCTCTTTTTCTTGTTTTTTCTTTTCTGTGCTCCACTCTCGTATTTTCTTTGTCTGCCATGATGATAGTTACCTATTTTGGGCCCCTCTGCAGCTCTGGCCCCTGGGCTGCAGCCCAGCCTAGCCCTGCCTAAAGTCCAGCCCTGCACAGTAGGCCATTGCCGGTCTACTGTCATTCCTGCTAGTGTCCCCTTCCAACCAATTCTGGCCAACTCCTTGCAACAAAAGGCCTCTGAGATATCTAAATAACTGAAACAGGAAATGTCAGCTACATGGCACAATCAGTGAGTGAGCTATAAAATGTTTCACACTTCAAGCTGCCCATACAAAATTTCAAAATAAGTATACAGTTATGCTCATGAATCAAACTCACCTTCTCTTATCTATCATCCAGATATGTAATGTTCCTGTAGTTGTTTCTCTGTGATTAAAAAAAATCAATGCACAGCATACACTTTAAAATCTTCAAAGTGGTCCAAAGCATGGTTAAATTGGAGAATTTGCATATTTAATTACCGATCCTTAGATTTTGTAAAATCACTTTGTCTTCTTAAGCAATGTATCAAAATTAGGAAATGAATCAGAATCAGGTTTTTTATCACCAGCATGTGTCGTGAAATTTGTTAACTTAGCAGCAACTGTTCAATGCAATGCATAATATAGAAGAAAAATAATAATAAATAAATAAGTAAATCAATTACAGTATATGTATATTGAATAGATTGTAAATCATGCAAAAAACAAATAATATATATTTAAAAAGTAAGGTAGTGTTCAAGGGTTCAATGTCCATTTAGGAATTGGATGGCAGAGGGGAAGAAGCTGTTCCTGAATTGCTGAGTGTGTGCCTTCAGGCTTCTGTATCTCCTACCTGATGGTAACAGTGAGAAAAGGGCATGCTCTGGATGTTGGAGGTCCTAGTAATGGACTCTGCCTTTCCGAGACACCGCTCCTTGAAGATATTGTGGGTACTTTGTAGGCTAGTACCCAAGATGGAGCTGACTAAATTTACAACAGTCTGCAGCTTATTTCGGTCCTATGCAGTAGCCCCTCCATACCAGACAGTGATAAAATGTCAGAATGCACTCCACAGGACAACTATTTAAGTTTTTGAGTGTATTTGTTGACATGCCAAATCTCTTCAAACTCCTAATGAAGTATAGTCACTCTCTTGCCTTCTTTATAACTGGATCAATATGTTGGAACCAGGTTAGATCGTCAGAGATCTTGACACCCAGGAACTTGAAACTGTTCACTCCCTCCACTTCTGATCCCTCTATAAGGATTGGTATATGATGTGATCAAGCAAGAGAATATTCAGAGAAGATTCACAAGAATGTTAGCCTGGATTGGAGAACTTGAGTTATATTGAGAAATTGGATGGTCTGGGCCTCTTCTCCCTGGAGCAAACGAGGCTGAGTGGTGATCTTATAGAGATCTATGCAGTTTTGAGGGGATTAGATAATATATATAGTTTTTTTTTAAGAATCTAAACTTAGAGGATATCAGTTTAGGGTAAAATATGAAAGATTTAAAGGGAAACTGAGAAGAAAGACTTTCACAGAAAGTGCTGAATATTTGCAGTTAGCTTGCAAAGAAGGTGGTAGAGGTAGGTGCAGTTACAATGATTACAATGCATTTGGATTGAAATGTTGAAAAGCATATGGACCTAACACAGACAAATAGGGTTAGCTTAGAGAGGCATGTCAGTAATAGTGAGTTGGACTGATAAGTCTTTTTCTGTAGTATATAATTTGATGGACCTAGAGTCATGTAGCACAGAAACTGGGGGCTATGCCAACTAAAGTGCCTACTTATTCTAATCCTATTTGTCTCCATTAATTCCATATTTGTCTATACTCCGCTCTTTCAAGTGTCTGACTAGATGTCTCTTAAGATTGTTCATGTTCCTGCCTCCACCATCTCCTGTGGTAGTTCATTCCAGATACCAACTCTTCGATTTGCTCCTTAGATCTCCGTTAAGCTTCCTCACTCTCACCTTAATCCTATGCTTTCTAATTTTAGACACCCCTACCCAGTCAATGTCACTGCTAATGTTATATGCCTCTGTCATATCTCTTCTTAGCTTTCTTTACTTCAGAGAAAAGTAGGCCAGTCCAATGTTTGCTCTAATTTTTTTTTATGGCTCTGCAAACCAACCATTGCTCTGAGCAGGAAGTTTTTACATGGCCTGAAAATTGTGCAGCACTTTTAACTGTTTAAGTATTGAGAAAATTCCAGATGCTCAGCACCAAAGGCTATGTGCTCAGGAACATTTCAGTCACTGTGCAGCCATGCACTCATGCAGCTTTGAGGGAACAGTGACTTAGCCTACCTAATCTTTTCTGATAATTTGAGTCCTCCAAGCCAGGTAATATCCTGGTGAATCTGTTCTGCACCCTCTCTGGCTTATCACTTCCTTCCTGTTGGGTGGTGACCAGATTGCTCACAATGGCCTCAGTATGATCTTCCTAATGTTTTTTTACATCTGCAATATGACTTTTCAACTCTTATATTCATACTTGCTATATTGCCTCCCTCGCTACTTGTGTTCCCATTTTCAAGGGAATGATGTACTTGTAACCCAAGGTCCCTCTGCTCAGCAACAATTCCAAGGACTCTGCCACTTACTGTGCATATACTGACCTAGTTTAACTTACCAAAATGCATTTTCTCATTGATCTGTATCCTATGAAATATTTGACGTCTTCTTTATTGTCCATTTTATCACCAATTTTGACATGATCCGACATAAAATGTACCAACCAGGTCATCCGCGTTGTCATCCAAATCTTAATATACAGTGCATATAACAAACAACAGAGAATTCTGCACTGATCCTTGTTGTACATGACTAGCCACAGGCCTCCAATCTAAAAATCATCTCCTCAACTACCACCATCTTCTCCAATCATCAAGCCAGTTTTATATTTTACTAACATATCTTGAATCCAATGTATTCTAACTTTCTGGATCAGCATCCTGTGCAGGATTTTGTTGAAGACTTTGTTAATGTCCATGTAGACAATGCCTAGCAACTTACTCTTGTCAATCCTCTTGACCACCTCCTCAAAAAAGGAACAATCAAATTTCTGATATATGATTTCTCATGCACAAGGCCGTTTCTACTTTTCTACTTGATCCCTTTTCCAAAATCTTCTCTGATGTTAAATTCCATACCCATTGCAGTAAATGCCAACATTCAGTTAATCTTTCTAAGTTGCTTGCTGTATCTGCATGTTATGGTTTTTTAGACCATATGACCATAAGACATAAGAGCAGAATTAGGCCATTGGACCCATGGAGTCTGCTCCACCATTCCATCATAGCTGATTTATTCTCCTTTTCAACACCATCCTCCTGCCTTCTCTGCATAACCATCTGTCTAGGTGATTTATGTTCCTTTAGACTTTTCATCTTACTAAGCATCTTCTTGGTAATATCAAAACACTCACTTCTGCCTCCTGACACTCTTGCATTTTTGGCATTTTGCTAGTGTCTTCCACAGTGAAGACTGATGCAAAGTACTTATTAAGTTTATCCGCCATTTGTTTGTCCCCTCTCCAGCATCATTTTCCAGTATCCAATATCCACCCTCATCTCCCTTTTACTCTTAATGTATCTGAAAAAAACTTCTTGTATCCACATTGATATTATCAGCTAGCTTACCTTCATATTTCATTTTTGCTCTCTTTATGACTGTTTTAGTTCCCTCGGTTGGTTTTTAAAAGCTTCCCAACCCTCTGCCTTCCCACTAATTTTTGCAATATTGTTTAACCTCTCTTTTATTTTTAAGCTGTCTTTGACTTTTTTTATTGTCAGCCCCGGTTGCCTCATCCTCCCTTTAGAATACTTCTTCATCTTTGGGATACATCTTTCCTAAGCCTTCGAAAATTTCCCTGGAAACACCAGCATTGCTGTTCTGCCATCATCCCTGCTTGTGTCCCCTTCCAGTGAACTTTGGCCAGTGCCTCTGTAATTCCCTTTACTCCACTGCAATACTGATAACATCTACTTTTAACTTCTGCTTCTCAAACTGCAGGGTGAATTCTATCCCCCAAGATTATTGCAATGTTGCCCTATTACATGGCTTTTCTATCTCCCATTGTAATATGTAGCGCACATCCAGGCTACTGTTCAGAAGCCTGTATATAATTCCCATCCCTTGCAGTTTCTTAACTCTACCCACATGGATTCTACATCTTCTGATCATATGTCTCCTCTTTCTAAGGATTTGATTTCATTTTTTACCAACAGAGCCACACCACCCCCTCTGCCTTTCTTTTTGTTACAATGTATATCCTTGGATGTTAAACTCCTAACTATGATCTTCTTTAAGCCATGACTCAGAGATGCCCACAATGTCAAACCTGCCAATCTCTAAATATGCTACAAAGTCATCTACATTATTCTGTATCATCATCATCAGGTGCCATACCCAGTTTGAGCTTTGACTGCCATGGCCCACACACTCCTGTTTCAGGTCAAGTGGATCAATTCATTTCCAGTTCTCTGACTGCTGTCTCCATCATCATTTGTCTTTGTCTTCCTCTTGCTTTCTTCCCTTCAGTCTTTCCCATAATTACCGTGCATTCTAATTCCTCTTCCCTAATCACATGTTCGATGAAGTTACGTTGCCTTTTCATGATCTCATACACTATTTCTCTTTTTGTGTTTGCTCTGTTCTTGACATCCTTGTTAGATAGTCATTTCGTCCATGATATTCTTTGCATCCTCCTCAAAAACCACATCTCTGCTGCTTAAATTCGTTTCCTCATGTTACTAGATATTGTCCAACATTCTGAGCCATATAACATAACTGGATAAACGTAATATTTCAGTACTCTGAGACTGGTTGTCATGCCTAGTTTAGTATTGGTAAGTATACTCTTCATTCTTGTAAAGGTGTCTTTTGCCATCCCCATTCTTCTTTTGATGTCCATGTTGCACCTGCCATCTGATGTCACCCAGCTTCCTAAGTAGCAAACTTGTTTTATGTCTTCCCCGTTTATTCTCAGCCTGCAGATAGGATTCTCCTTTTTGGATATCACCATACATTCTGTCAATTTTGCAATTGATAGATAGACCATTTTTGCACTTTCTTCAACAATTATATCAATTAAGTTTTGTAGTTCTTCCTCTGTACTTGCAATTAACACAGTGTCATTTGCATATCTGAAATTATTGATGGTTTCACTGCCAACTTTGATTCCTAAGATGTCTCTTATTTTTTGTGATATTGTTTCACTGTACACATTAAATAAATCAGGGGAGAAAACACACCCTTGTCTAACGCCTCTCTTGATTTTTGCAAACTGACTCACTTCTCCATCCATTCTTACAGCGGCAGCTTGTTCCCAGTACAGATTTCTGAATAGGCAGAGGTCTTTCGAATCTAGATCTAGAGTTTTCTATAGTATTTCAAATAACAATGTGCTTCACTTTATCAAATGCTTTTGTGTAGTCGATAAAACAAACAAACAAATCTTTTTGCACTTGAATAGCTGGTTCTGATAGTATCCTTAACATCAATATTGTGTTTCTTGTACCTTTGTCTTTCACAAAACCACATCGTTCTTTACCTATTTCAGCTTGTATCTTACTTTTAGCACATCATCAAAATTCTTAGAAGTATCTTGGTAATATGACTCATTAAACTCATGGTCCTTTGTAATTCACATTCTAATGCTTCAGGTTTCTTAGGAAGAGTGATAAATACTGATTTTTTCATCTCTTCTGGTATTATTCCAGTCTCATTAATGTCATCGATTAAATCAGTAAGTTCTTCCATTCCATAATCTTCAAGGGCGATAATTTGTTCTATTACTAATTCATCAGGACCTGCTGCCTTTCCTTTCTTCATCTTATTCATTGCATTACGAACTTCAGATTTTAAAATACTTGGACCTTCAATGTTTTTCTTAATTTCTGGTTTTTTGCCTCGATCATCTTCAAATAATTCCTGAATATACTCAGTCCATCTGTTCATAATCTCATCTTTTTCCATGATAATGGTACTGTCCTTTGCTTTCAAACATCCACCCGAAGGACAGAGGAGCTTTTTTACCAGTGATATTCTTGATTTGTTGATGTAACCTTTTTGGATCAGTAATAGGGATTCTTTCTGTTTGCTCACATTCCTGGTTTAACCTTTGTTCTTTGGCTTTATGACATAAGCTTTTAACTTTTTTTTATCTAAGGACTTATATTCTATAGGATTTGCTTTCTTCTGTCTCCTTTTTTACATTAGATTTTTGATTTCATCTGTCATCCATTTATTCTTTGTGCTTTTTTCATTTTAGGAATCACTGACTTTGCTGATTCTACCAAGACATCCTTTAGAGAGTTAAATTTAATTTCTACATTTGTTAGTCCTGACTAACAAATGGTCTCGGCCTGAAACGTCGACTGCACCTCTTCCTAGAGATGCTGCCTGGCCTGCTGCGTTCACCAGCAACTTTTATGTGTGTTGCTTGAATTTCCAGCATCTGTAGAATTCCTGTTGTTTTTGTTTTAATTTCTACATGATTGCTATCATCTTCAACAGATTCTATTTCTAGACTTTGAAATCTATTCTTTACTTCAATTCTAAATTTTTGTCTTAAGTTTTCTCGTTTAATTAATTGCAAGTAGTCAAGGGATTGTTCAGGTTTTTGCTTGTTTAGTTTTTTTAAGTTTTACTTTTACATGACATACTACTGGGCTATGGTCACTGTTACAGTCTGTACCTGGATATGTTTTGCATTGAGTCACTGAGTTTCTAAATCTTTGGTTCATAAAGTGAATTTGATTTCTAGTGTTAACCACCTGGACCTCTCCAGGTCCACAAGCGTCTTGGATGGTTTTTAAAGTAGGTATTCATAATGACCTGATTATTCATCTTGCACTATCCTACCCATTTCTCACCTCTTTCATTTCTTTTCCCTCGTCCAAATTTTCCTATGGTATTTCCATTAGCGCCTTGTCCTACTTTAGCATTTAGATCTCCCATGACAATAACAATATCTTGAGATTTGCATCCATTCTTTGCTTTTTCAAACTCTTCATAGAATTTATCTATACCCTCATTTGTCCCATCTGTTGTTCGTGCATATACCTGTATAATTGCTAAATCAAATGGTTGTCCTCAGAATCTAACAAGGAGCACTCTTTCTGATATTGCCCAATGTCCTAAAACACTTCTTGCCATGTTTTTATCTGTAAGAATTCCTACTCCATTAGTATGGGATGTTCCACAGTAATAAATTAGTGTTTTATTTCTATTCTGACATGTTCCAGCACCTATCCAACGAACTTTGCTAATTCCCATGATGTTAATCTTCAGTCTTTCCATTTCATTTATTACATTGTCCAATCTTCCTGCTTGATATAGGGTTCTTACATTCCAAGTGGCAATAATTTTCTTTTGTGTTACTTGAATTTTATGAGCAGTAGCTTGGTGATGGTTGGGAATCCCCTGCTGACTAGAATCAACCCTACCGAGCGAAGCATCTTCAGAATTGTCTTGAAGATCCTCTTGACGCTGTTGTTGTGTGATACATTTTGTGAGTTTGACCATGGTTTTCTTAGCAAATAGATTCCAGGAAACCTAGTATCTAGCAACGGTAGTTTGCTATTGCCGGCCATTGGGCAAACTAGAGAATTCGCCTTTTCTCTTCCCAAATGTTCATCCGCCTGTACTATAGCCATTGACATTTGAGGTCCTAGCTCATCCGCCTTCTCCGTCACAAGTTCAATTACTGAACCTGCCGGATCTGCCATTGGCCTTCGCTCGTATCCTGAGCAGGAACCCTTGCAGGTGCTGCCGTTCCGGGTCAGAGTGGCCCTGGGAGCAATGAATGACTAAGGGGTAAATCCACTTTCCCCAAAGCTCTGAAAGTCCCCAATCAGAGCCTCATCACCGGTTGCAGTTTAGAGTCATACCCAGGACTGTATACTGTGTGCATTCAAATATAACACTTTCAGTCTTCTATTCATCACCCTTTGTGATTTTGAACCCCTGTTACACTTTAATTCATACCACTAAATGCAATATTGCCCTACACACCAACCTTTGTGTCGTCTGCAAACTGGCCAACCCACCCTTCTACCCCTACATCCAGGTCATTAATAAAAAGTACGAAAAGTAGAGGTCCCAGAACAGATCCTTGTGGGACACCACTAGTCACAATCCTCCAATCTGAATGTACTCCCTCCACCACCACCCTCTGCCTTCTGCAGGCAAGCCAATTCTGAATCCACCTGGCCAAACTTCCCTGGATCCCATGCCTTCTGACGTTCTGAATAAGCCTACCGTGTGGAACCTTGTCAAATAGCAGTAGTCATAGTCATACTTTATTGATCCCGAGGAAAATTGATTTTCATTACAGTTGCACCAACCAAGAATAGAGTATAAATATAGCAATATAAAACCATAAATAATTAAATAGTAATATGTAAATTATGCCAGGAAGTAAGTCCAGGAGCAGCCTATTGGCTCGGTGTCTGACCCTCCAAGGGAGGATTTGTAAAGTTTGATGGCTTACCTTACTAAATACCTTACTGAAATCCATATAGATCACATCCACTGCACTACCCTCATCTATATGCCTGGTCACCTCCTCAAAGAACTCTATCAGGCTTGTTAGATACAATCTGCCCTTCACAAAGCCATGCTGGCTATCCCTGATCAGACCATGATTCTCTAAGAATATTTTCCAACAGCTTTCCTACCACAGACGTAAGGCTCACTGGTCTATAATTACCCGGACTGTCCCTACTACCTTTTTTGAACAAGGGGAAAACATTCATTTCCCTCCAATCCTCCAGTACCATTCCTGTGGACAACGAGGACATAAAGATCCTAGCCAGAGGCTCAGCAATCTCTTCCCTCACCTCGTGGAGCAGCCTGGGGAATATTCCGTCAGGCCCCGGGGACCTATCCGTCCTAATGTATTTTAATAACTCCAACACCTCCTCTCCCTTAATATCAACATGCTCCAGAACATCAACCTCACTCACATTGTCCTCACCGTCATCAAGTTCCCTCTCATTGATGAATACCAAAAAGAAGTATTCGTTGAGGACCTCGCTCACTTCCACAGCCTCCAGGCACATCTTCCCACCTTTATCTCCAATCAGTCCTACTTTCACTCCTGTCTGCCTTTTGTTCTTCACATAATTGAAGAATGCCTTGAGGTTTTCCTTTACCCTACTCACCAAGGCCTTCTCATGCCCCCTTCTTGCTCCCCTCAGCCCCTTCTTAAGCTCCTTTCTTGCTACCCTATATTCCTCAATAGAGCCACCTGATCCTTGCTTCCTAAACCTCATGTATGCTGCCTTCTTCCACCTGACTAGATTTTCCACCTCACTTGTCACCCATGGTTCCTTCACCCTACCATTCTTTATCTTCCTCACCAGGACAAATTTATCCCTAACATCCTGCAAGAGATCTCTAAACGTCGACTGCATGTCCGTAGTACACTTCCCTGCAAAAACATCATCCTAATTCACACCCGTAAGTTCTAGCCTTATAGCCTCATAATTTGCCCTTCCCCAATTAAAAATTTTCCTGTCCTCTCTGATTCTGTCCTTTTCCATGATAATGCTGAAGGCCAGGGAGTGGTGGTCACTGTCCCCCAGATGCTCACCCACTGAGAGAGCTGTGATCTGACCGGGTTCGTTACCTAATACTAGATCCAGTACGACATTCCCCCTAGTTGGCCTGTCAACATACTGTGACAGGAATCCATCCTGGACACACTTAACAAACTCTGCCCCGTCCAAACCCTTGGAACTAATCAGGTGCCAATCAATATTTGGGAAGTTGAAGTCACCCATGATAACAACCCTGTTATTTTTGCACCTTTCCAAAATCTGCCTCCCAATCTGCTCCTCGGTATCTCTGCTGCTACCAGGGGGCCTATAGAATACTCCCAATAGAGTAACTGCTCCCTTCCTGTTCCTGACTTCCACCCATGCTGACTCAAAAGAAGATCCTGCTACATTACCCACCCTTTCTGTAGCTGTAATAGTATCCCTGACCAGTAATGCCACCCCTCCTCTCCTACCCCCCCCCCATCCCTCTTAAAGCACTGAAATCCAGGAATATTGAGAATCCATTCCGCCCTGGTGCCAGCCAAGTCTCTGTAATGGCCACTACATCATAATTCCATGTATGTATCCAAGCTCTCAGTTCATCACCTTTGTTCCTGATGCTTCTTGCATTGATGTACACACACTTCAGCCCTTCTACCTTCCTACCTTTACACCCTTTATTCTGCTTCTCTTTCCTCAAAGCCTCTCTATATGTTAGATCTGGCTTTACTCCATGTACTTCTTTCACTGCTCTATCGCTCCGGATTTGTAGTATACTCAGTCACTATATCCAAGTCATTATTATAAATTATTGACAGTTGTGGCACCCCAATGGTTACTGAATGCCAATTCAAAAATGATCAATTTTACTCTGTTTGCTGGAGTTAGCCATGTCCCTATCCCTACCAGTAAATTAGCCCCAATCTTGGCAACTCTTATACGTCATCTTTTATGTGACGCTTTATTAAATACTCCCTGGAAATTTAAATGTATTGAATCTTCTGGTTACAAAAGTGCTAGATGCACTTAGCAGCTTTGATTGCAGTCATGAACAGAAGAACCCTTTGTCAGGTGTGGAATGTTAATTCCATTTCTCTTTCTACAGATATCAGCATTTTGTGTTTAGTTTTCCAGCATTTGCAGATTTTCTTTAATTTTCACTGGTGTTAGGCTTGTTAGCACCAGTTTCCTGTTCTCTATTTCTCTTCTTTCTTCAATAATTGTCCACATCAGCAGTTTTCTCAGCCTTGGACCTCTCCGGAATCCAGGGAATTTTGGTAGATTACATACAATGCATCCACATTAGTTTCAAACCCAAATATGATACCCCAAAACCAAATTGGAAAATTTCCTATGCTATGATTCTTCACTATGAAATCTTGCGTATTATGCAGTACTAGATCCGAAATAGCCTATTGGATGTTTAATCCTTCAACTGTTCTGTTGTACATACTATTTATTACAAATTACTATAAATTGCAGATTGCATATTCAGACGGAGACATAACATAAAGTTTTTACTCCTTATATATGTGGAAGGTGTAAGAAATAAATTCAATTTATTTCAATTCATTTCAACATTAATTGCTGTAGAAAATCATCCCAACTATATGACCTTGTCCTCAAGATGAACCTTGCGGAATGAAAGACTTTTGGATTGTAATTATCTTAGATATTTTTTAAATATTGAAATTTGAAATAATCTTTTTCTCATCAATTTTGTATAAGTTCCAATGTTTTTAGTTTCTGTGAATAGTTCAAAAAATTTAGTTAAAATGTTGCACTATATTTCCTTGCCTTTTGTTGGTGAAAATTCAGACCATGATTGTAATTAGTTGCTAAGCATTTTGATTTAGCCACCAGAGCTGGATGACAAAGGTCACTTAACCAAATTCAGCCTGATCACAATTTGGAATTGCTGAATCACTGTGAGTCACATGCTTCAGAGTAAGCAATATACAGTGCTGTTTCACCCATGTCTGCAAGATCCAGGTTATTCCATTACAGTAGTGTTATTACTGAGATGAGGTTTCAGAGCTGAATTTCTATGCCAGGACGTGATTTAGATTCACAGATAAATAATTTATATAATGAGCCTTTAAATATTTTTAAAAGATTTATTTTAAGAGCTGAGTGAAAGAGATCAGCAGCAAGCAATTTCAGAGACCTAGCTTTAGTACTTGTATAATCTTCTCTCTAAGCTTCTAGGATTCCAGGCATAAGGTTGCCTAATAAATTCTGTTTGCATGATAATTTAATATACCATATGTGTTGATTTTATTAAGTCATAGAAAAGTGCCAAAACCATTTAAACTGCCTACTCCCAATGACCTGCACCAGGACCATAGCCCTTCATACCCTAGCATCCATGTATCAAACTTGGCTTAAAAGTTTACTTCCTTAACCCATGACCTCTAGTCGTAGTCCCACCCAGGGGAGGGAGGGAACATCGACTAAGACCATGAGAGGCCTGCGTCGGGCATTTTCATGCCTTACAAGGTGCAGATTGGAAATCTGTGTGGGGCGCCACTTCTCGCAGACACTAGAGCAATGTGTGGTTAAGTGCCTTGCTCAAGGACACAAACACGCTGCCATAGCTGAGGCTCGAACTAACAACCTTCAGATCACTAGATGAACGCCTTAACCACTTGGCCACGTGCCCAACATCCGCAGTGGAAAAAGCCTGCTTGCATTTACCCTGTCTATACGGCTCATAATTTTATATACCTCCATCAAATCTCCTCAATCTCCTATGTTCTAAGGAATAAAGTTCTAACTTATTCAATCTTAACTCATGTCCTCCAGACAAGCGAACATCCTTGTAAATTTTTTATGCACGCTTTCAACCTTATTTACATCTTTCCTGTTGGTAGGTGACCAAAACGGCACACAATTCTCCAAATTAGGCCTCAACACATCTTGTACAACTTTATAATAGATTGATAATAACTGTGGATGTAGTATTTAATTATTCTGCACTGAAAACTCCAGAAACAGAATAAGACTTGTCATTACAAACAGTAGTAGTTTTTGTCCTTTTGGTTCAAGATGCATTGTGAATATAGTTTACCGTTAAATATTAACCAATGCAGTAATTTTTATACACAGCAATAAAAAGACAAGATGTCTGAACAGAAAGATATTTACTGTATTACATAATGCATACCATTAGATTTACAGTTCTTCACTTTATCTTGCAATTTTAAAAAATGAAATTGGTCATGGGATGATCTAAATGCTATTTAGCTTCTAGAAAAACGTGGGTATCATGACCACCTAAACTAATGACAATATTTAGCAATTAAATAATAAACCAAAGTTTTGTATTGAGCCACTGTTGTAATTCTTATAATATTTCAAGATATGGCACTAGTTATGCTGTTTCAAATTATTATATAATTCTCAAAACAAATGTGTTTGTAATCTTTTGCAGGCCTGGTGTGTATGAAGTCTAGTACCTCTGTTGTAGAACTGGTTATGTTACTATGTTCACAGGTAAGATATTTTGATGCAATGCTTGCAAAGTTTTGCATCTTAATTTGTGTTAAGACGTGAAAAATGTCACATGGAAATATTTATTTTTTGTTTGAGATACAGCATGGAAGATGTTTCCCCTCATGTTTCCTTTAAACATTTCACCTTTCACCCTTAACTAATGACTTTTAGTTGTAGTCCAACAGTGGAAAAAGCCTGCTTGCATTTACCTTATCTATACCCCTCATAATTTTGTATATCTCTATCAAATCTCCCCTCTAGTCCTGGCATACCTTGTAAATTTTCTCTGTACTCTTCCAAACTTATTTAGATCTTTCTTGTAAGTAGGTGGCCAAAACTACACACAATATTCCAAATTAGGCCTCATCAGCATCGTCAACATAACATCCCATCTCCTTTCATTTTTTAAAGAAAGGAGCTTCCCTTCCTCCACTATCAACTCTGCTCTTAAACGCATCTCCCCCATTTCACGTACATCTGCTCTCACTCCATCCTCCCACCACCCCACTAGGAATAGGGTTCCCCTGGTCCTCACCTACCACCCCACCAGCCTCCGGGTCCAACATATTATTCTCCGTAACTTCCGCCACCTCCAACGGGATCCCACCACTAAGCACATCTTTCCCTCCCCCCCTCTCTCTGCATTCCGCAGGGATCGCTCCCTACACAACTCCCTTGTCCATTCGTCCCCCCCATCCCTCCCCACTGATCTCCCTCCTGGCACTTATCCGTGTAAGCGGAACAAGTGCTACACATGCCCTTACACTTCCTCCCTTACCACCATTCAGGGCCCCAAACAGTCCTTCCAGGTGAGGCATCACTTCACCTGTGAGTCGACTGGGGTGGTATACTGCGTCCGGTGCTCCCGATGTGGCCTTTTATATATTGGTGAGACCCGACGCAGACTGGGAGACCGCTTTGCTGAACATCTACGCTCTGTCCGCCAGAGAAAGCAGGATCTCCCAGTGGCCACACATTTTAATTCCACATCCCATTCCCATTCTGACATGTCTATCCACGGCCTCCTCTACTGTAAAGATGAAGCCACACTCAGGTTGGAGGAACAACACCTTATATTCCGTCTGGGTAGCCTCCAACCTGATGGCATGAACATTGACTTCTCTAACTTCCGCTAGGCCCCACCTCCCCCTCGTACCCCATCTGTTACTCATTTTTATACACACATTCTTTCTCTCACTCTCCTTTTTCTCCCTCTGTCCCTCTGAATATACCTCTTGCCCATCCTCTGGGTCACCCCCACCCCCCGTCTTTCTTCCCGGACCTCCTGTCCCATGATCCTCTCATATCCCCTTTTGCCTATCACCTGTCCAGCTCTCGGCTCTATCCCTCCCCCTCCTGTCTTCTCCTATCATTTTGCATCTCCCCCTCCCCCTCCAGCTTTCAAATCCCTTACTCACTCTTCCTTCAGTTAGTCCTGACGAAGGGTCTCGGCCTGAAATGTCGACTGCACCTCTTCCTATAGATGCTGCTTGGCCTGCTGCGTTCACCAGCAACTTTGATGTATGTTGCTTGAATTTCCAGCATCTGCAGAATTCCTGTTGTTGTCCCATCTCCTTTACTCAGTACTTTGATTTATGAAGGCCAATGTGCCAAAAGCTTTCTTTATGACCCAAACAACTTTCATTGAATTATGGACCTGTATTCCTAGATCCATTAATTCTATTGCACTCCTCAGTGCTCTACTGTTCACTGTGTAAGACCTGTTTGGATTGACTGAAGCACAACACCCCACCTTTGTCTGCATTAAATTCCATCTGCCACTTTTCAGCTAATTTTTTCAGTTGGTTCAGGTCCCGCTGCAAGCTCTGATAGTTTTCCTCACTATTCACTACACCCCCCCCGCCCTCAGTCTTGGTGCCTTCCCCAAATTGGCTGATGGATTTAACCACACTATCATCCAAATGGTTGATACAGATGACAAGCAACAAAAGACCCTGTGGCACTCCACTATACGCAGTCCTCCAGTCAGAGAGACAATCTTCTACTACCACTCTCTGGCTTCTTCCACAAAGCCAATGCCCAATCCAATTTACTACCTCATCTTGAATCTCAAACCTTCTTGACCAATCTCCCATGCGGGACCTTGTCAAATGCCTTTCTAAAGTCCATGTAGACAACATTCATTGCCTTGCCTTCATTAACTTTCCTGGTAACTTCTTCGATAAACTCTATAATATTGGTTAATTGCAATTGAATTTTGAATTTTCCTAGTTTTGTTTTTTTCCTCTCCTGTGATATGAATATTTATTAGATTATTCCTGGACGTACTATTCTTTCAGGTTTCTCTTTGCTGCTTTAGTTCATGAGTAAATATCTGTATCTCACTCTTGTATGTTGGATCATGATGATTAATGAAGTCTCTGGGAACCCCTTTACAACCAATTGAGATTTGGGCTGTAAAAAATGTCTTTTGCTTTGTAAGCCAAGAAGGTCTATCACACAGTTAATTCTTCACTGAGCTATGGTTAGAATCTGCAGGTCTCGGTGATTCAGTTTTTATTTGATCTTCACTGGAACTTACCCCAGAATACTCATTTTGTTAATAGTGCTACAGGGATGATCACATGTAACTTTCTGTAATGAGGTTATTGTTATTCTTCACACGTTTTCTAATTGCACATTTTATCTAATGCAATGTAAGGAGATATTATTCAAAAACAATTATAGGGCAATTAAAATCTGGTAATATTTTGATAAGATTCTTGTATTGAAAGGCTGATATATAAATTTCAGTATGTTGACTATGAGAGCATTTAATCTTAATCAAGTGTACATTAGATTGACTATCATGAATAAATACAAATATAGCCCTTTGAGTAAACAGATTAATTTTACCTTCTATTAAGTTTTGCCAAATATATGTGGAAATTAATTGTTTTGATTATTTTGATATCATTCACATCTATTTTTTAAAATGTATGTCAATTTGTTTTTCAAGATAATGCATCTCTTTCGAAACAGTGCAGAAAGCAATTGGATTCATAGGTCACATATATAAAAAATAATATTTCAAGAGAGAACAATTACAAAACAAGGAGTCCAGATCTCAAAGGTGAAATAAATAGTGTCTCTAAGAACCCTTCTGCAACATTATTATGTCTGCACTCTTGTTAATTTTCTTAGAGTAGTGAAAATAATTTCTGTTTTTAAAACAGAAAAGCTGCATTATTGAAGCATAGTGCAACTATTATTGTAAAACCTAGCTTTAGATATTACGCCCTTGAGAATTTCTTTTTGCTTTTTAGTATAACTTGAAATAATTTGTAAAATGAACTTAAATGCACCCAATATCCTGGTACTAAACATACTTATACACAATATCGAAACTGCACGCATACAAGTTGAGTCTGCATGAATAAGTCTTGAAAAATGAACAAAATAGTAAATATTAACTGCATAGATCCATATTTCAGATTTCTCATAACTTTCTGTTTAATTTTAAAAGTGGATGTCACTTTTCTACAAATTATCAAATTGATTCTTTAACAAATGGTTCAAGTATCAGTTTCTCACTTCACAAGATGTTAAAAGATCAAACTTATTCTACAAAATTGAATAAATGTACCAGATGCTTTCACATACCTGTTGTTACGAGTCTTGAATATACATTTCAGTATTCATCAGCTTAATTCATGTAAGGAAGCCATTAGATGCAAGTCAACTTTTTAAAAATCTTTTCCCATGGTATGAATGATTGCTGAGCAGAGAGAAGAACTGTGTTGGCATAAATCTCTGTGGAATTAAGGCAACAAAAAATATTGCAGGGCACTTGGATTTTGAGATCCCAAAGTCTTGTCCAAGTTTACAGAAAAACTCTTTGTGCTTCAGTTTGGCAGCACAACATGGCAGAAATTCAGAGCTGTATAGTTTTTAAAGTGAGACTTTAGGAACAAGTTGGTGTTGGATAAGCTTCCATCTGCAGCCATTGTATTTGACTGCACTGTACCGGAAAGCAGCATAACATCTGGATAGTGTATCCTAATGATTCCATCATCTAATCATGAGACTAGCTTTATTCATTTCTTGGCTCCAGGAATTCCTACCATTAAGGACCCAAGAGATGAAACTTTGCCTCAAATATTGATTAGGACTAATAGTTTGAAATTTGAGCTCTTTTCCTGTGTCCTTCACAAGGCCTTTTGGTACAAATCTGCTGATGAGTATGCAGTCTAAAATTACAAATGCATTAATGCAAGTTAAATAAATATTACAGCTATGTCACATAAGAAACCATTTTCATTTATTCATTTTGGATTTGTTTGGAACATGTGTTAGGTTTGTGGTCTTTTCTCAGTTTAAATTTTTAAAACTAACTATCATACCAACAAAGTTTACTTGTTTAATTGAAATATGCAGTTGCTCAAACAAGTTAATTCTGTTACCGAAACCAAGTATTACGTTTTGTTAATTTGCCGTTTTTAATCATCGAGAAATATCATGTTAACAGCTTTAGATTGTCAGTTTTATTATAATATATGCTGCTGTATAAAGCATTGGTTGCCAGAGGCTCAAGTCTAAGGTATGTTCTAAATTTACATGAGGTTTCAGATTGCAAATGTCTGAAAGTACATAACATGCCTAATTCAATTCAGATGGCCAAGCTTTCAGACTCTGAGGAATTGCAATCAAGTTTCCTGACCAAGGGACTTCTCATGCTTTAGTGCAAAGTATATTTCTTTTTTTACAACCTACTTGATACAGAATAAAACAAATATTCTTTTCCCATTAATCTACTTGCGTTCAGATCACTTTTAAAGACTCAAATTTATTTAACCTGTACAGAAAAACCATATCTAAGTAAATTGCTTCAAAAAATCACTTAAAACATTTTAGATAAGTAATTGAAACTATTAAATTATGAATTATTTGCCCTACTTCCAAATTTCAAAGGAAAGTGAAGTACCTAATCTATATGAAAATTTTGTTTTGTAAATTTGGACTGTATAAACTTGTCACTTCTAAAATGGAAACAAGCAAAACAAATGGATTGCATTTATAGGGTACCTTCTTCCATTGCTTTCAGTGCATTATGAACAATATATAACAATGTGACGTCATTTCTGCACACAGCAAGCTTTCAAAAACAGCCATTCCAGTATTAAAAGAGGGATAAATATAGGTCCATGCTCTGAGAATAATTCCTTGATATCCTTCAAAGTGTTATCACTGATTCTTCTATATCCACCTCAGAGAGCAGCATGATCCTAACTTGATATCTTATCTAAAAGGCAAGATCATCAAGATTACAGTGCTTAGTTCTATGACTTGAGTCTTGTACCAGTGTTAGATGTTGAGCCACAGCTAACACAGAGATATTTGTGAAAAAAAAAGAATTTCAGGATGTATATTGTATACGTTAAATGTACCTATTGAAACATAAGTTTGTCGAGTAACAAGAGAAGTCTGTGGTCAACAGTCGAAGCTAAGAGTCTTATATGATTAACATTCATTTGCATGAAATCCAGGGCACAGAACAAGTTCATTTATTCTGCTGTTTTAGCTAATATCAGCAAACATTGTTGGCATTTGAATTTAGGATCTTTCATTCTTTGGTTGAGTTCTGCACAAGGCAGGGCCTTTACCTTCTCAGTCATAGGGGATGTATTTTTATGTAGCATATTACAAAATGAAACGTTTTCCATATTTTTGGAGTCATTTTATAGCTATAGCTCAATAAACTAAAATTTGCCCCAATATCCCAATAGGTTTTGAAAAGAAAACTAGAAAATCAATAAGATGGTTTGGATTTTGATCCTTCACAATGCCAGAGTAGTTGGGTGGATGTGATTTGTGCGATACTAGATTGATAGGCCCAAAAATAACTAGAGATTTGTGTTATGTGATATACTTGTATGATTGTGTTGTAGGTGACATGATAAATTCATCCTGATTCCATACTGTTCTTTCCAAAATTAATAACCAACCAGCATTGTTGAGAGGCTGAATTCATCAGTAGTTTAAGCTAATCTGCCCCTCTTAAAGTTAGATTCTGACTCATTAATAAAAAACAGGGGGTAGCACATCGTAGCTGAAATAAGTTCTGGTAGTTTTGCAAGAAGTAATTCTGATCTGAAGGTATGGCAGAGCATGGAAGAGTGCATCCTGGAAGATGAGTAGATAAGTCCTTGAGTCCTGATGAAGGTCTTGGCCCAAAATGTCAACCTTTTACTCTTTTCCACAGATTTTTCCCAGCCTGCTGAGCTTCTCCAGTGTTGCTTTGGGTGAATAAGGTTGGAGAAAAGCTTGAAGAATTTCCCATCTCCCTGTAGAAATAAACCACATTTTGGAGCCAGTCTGGAGATAAAGCTATTGAGGGTAGTACCAGTAAGCAGGCACTAAACTGCTAAAATTGCTAAGAAGTCTGTAGATTGGAGAATTTTCAGAATTCTCCAAAAGAGGACCTAGAAATTATTAAGGAAAGTGGAAGGAGAAATCAAGTATTTAAGACTTACATTGGTATATAACAAGGAACAATTAATGAAAATCAATATAGAGAAATTAATGGGCAAGAAAACCAACAGATCTATCAATCCTAGTGATATTCATTCCATGGTTACTACTTTTAAAAACTATGCAGAATGATATTTGGCCACTGGTGGTCATCTTACAAAATGTTATAGATCCTTGACAGTATCCACAGAAAAATGCCTATGAGAGAAAAGACATTCCCACTTGGGCAAATTAAATTTGACTGCCAGCACCTCCAGATTGAGACTTTACGCCCTGCTGCTGGATCCCCAGTCTCCCCTTTCCCTGAGCACCACTCTGAAATCCCGTGTCTCTCAGGCCCCACTGTCAGCTCTTGGTTCCTCAGAGCCTCTGTCTCCCTCCCATTCCACTTTCCCTGAACAACCTAACCCTCCTGTCTCCTCTGACACTTCAGCTCTCTTTTCCCCTTTGATTCCAGCTCTCATCCATGCTGGGCCTTCACTATTCCCTCTGACCTTCCCCTCTCTAAGGCCATCTTCAGTAAGGGCCTCATCTTTGTCCCCATTCGTTCACACCTAAGGGAGTTTCACACCCACCATGATGTTGAGCTCTTCTTCTGTCACCTCCGCCTCCAAGCCCATTTCTTTGACCAGAATAACATATGCTGCATTGATGACCCCTTCTCCTATCTCCAACCTTCCTCCCCTTCTTGGATTCCCTGCTCTGGTCCTCTGCCTGCTCTGGATTTTTTCATCTCTAACTGCCGACAAGACATCAATTGTTTCAAATTCAACACTTCTCTCACCTCCAACCTGACCCCTTAGAAATGCACTGCTCTCCATTCTGTCCGCACCAATCCCATAAGAAGTAAGACATAGGACCAAAATTAAGTCATTTGGCCATCGAGTCATGACTGATCTTTTTTTCCCCTCCTCAGCCCCACTCTCCAGCCATCTCCCCGTAACCTTTGATGCCATGTCCAGCTAAGAACAGATCAAGCTCTGCATTAAATACACCTATCGACCTGGCCTCCACAGTTGCCTATGATAATAAATTCACAAATTCACCACCCTCCGGTTAAACAAATTTCTCCGCATTCCTTTTTTAAATGGACACCCCTCTGTCCTGAGGCGGTGCTTTCTTATCCTAGACTCCCCCACCATGGGAAACATTGTTGCGCATCTACTCTGTCCAGGCCTTTCAACGTTTGAAAGGTTTCAATGAGATCCCCCCTCATCCTTCTAAATTCCAGCGGGTACAGACCCTGAGCAATCAAATGTTCCTCGTATGATAACCTTTTCATTCCCAGAGTAATCCTTGTGCACCTCTTCTGAACCCTCTCCAATGCCAGCACACCTATTTTTAGACGAAGAACCCAAAACTTTTCTCGGTACTCAAGGTGAGGCCTCACCATTGCCTTATAAAGACTCAGCTTCACATCTCTGTTCTTGTATTCTAGACCTCTTGAAATCCCTGTTTAGAAGATAGTCTGCACATTTATTTCTACTACCAAAGTGCATGACCATGCATTTTCCAACATTGTATGTCATTTGCCACTCCCTTGCCTATTTTTCTAATCTGCCTAAGTCCTTCTGTAGCCTACGTGTTTCCTCAACACTACCTGCCCTTCCGCCACTCTTCATATCATCTGCAAGCTTGGCAACAAAGTCATCTATTCCATCATCTAAATCATTGTTATACAGCATAAAAAGAAGTAGTCCCAACCTTGCCATCAAATCCACTGAGAAAGGCAGTGCTGTTGTAGTATGGCACACTAACCTCTACCTTGCTGAGGCCAGGTAACAACTCTCAGACACTCCTCATACCTACTCCTTGAGGAGGACCCCAGTCCACACCGTCAGAAAGTGATCTCTGACGACATCACTGACCTCATCCACTCTAGGGAACTCCCAACTACTGCCACCAAACTCATAGTTCCCTTACTACACTGCTTGCTTCTACCTCCTACCAGAGAACCACAAACCAGACTATCCAGGTAGGCCTATTGTTTCTGCCTGTTCCTGCCCTACTGAAGTCATATCCTCATGTCTCAATTCCAATCTATCCCCCTTTGTTCAGTCCCTTCCCACCTACATCCATTACATTTCTCATGACCTTGATCTTCCCAGTAACTTTCAGTTCCCTGGCCCTGACCACCTCATCTTCACCATGGATGTTCAGTCCCTATACACTTATGTCCCCCATCAGGAAGGCCTCAAAGCCCTCTGCTTCTTTCTTGACAAAAGAACCAAGCAGTACCCCTCCACTACCATCCTCCTTCATCTGGTAGAACTGGTCTCTACCCTGAAAAAGTTTTCCTTCGGCTCCTCCCACTATTTCCAAACTCAAGAGTTATCAATGGGCCCAAGCTATTCCTGCCTCTTTGTTGTCTATGTAGAACAGTCTATGTTCGAAGCCTTCCCTCGGTATACTCCCCAACTCTTTGTCTGCTACATTGACAACTGCATTGGTCCTGCTTCATGCACCCTCGCTGAGTTCGTCAATTTTATCAATTTTGCCTCCAACTTACATCCTGCCCTTAAATTCACTTGGTCCATCTCTTGACACCTACCTCTCCTTTCTTGATCTCACTGTCTCTATCTCTGGGGACAAACTGTAAACCGAGATCTTCTATAAACCTACTGATTCCCACGGTTATCTCGACTATACTTCTTTCCACCCTGTCTCCTGTAAAAATGCTATTCACTTACCTCAGTTTCTTTGCCTCCATTACATTTGTTCTCAGGATGCGACTCTCCATTTAAGGACATCAGAAATGTCCTCCTCCTTTAAAGAACAGGATTTTCTTCCCTCCACTTTTGATCCTGCCCTCACCCACATCTCCTCCATTTCCCTTACGTTCGTGCTCACCCTATCTTCCCACCGCTGTAATCGTAATAGAGTCCCTCTTGTCCTTCCCTACCAATTTTTCAGCCTCTGTATCTAACACATTATCCTTTGCAAATTCCACCATCTCCAAAGGGATCCTACTACTAAACATATCTTAATACCCTTCCCTCCGCTTTCCACAACGATCATTCCCTCCACGATTCTCTTGTCAATACGTCCATCCCCACTAATATCCCTCCAGGCACTTATCCCTGCAAGCAGCGTAGGTGCTATAGCTACCCATACACTTCCTCCGTCACCTCCATTCAGGGCTCCAAACAGTCCTTCCAAGTGAGGCAGCCCTTCACCTGTGAACCTGCTGTGGTCATGTATTATGTCCGTGATCCCGATGCAGCCTTCTCCTCTACATTGGTGAGTAAATTAGAGGACCACATCTTTGAATACCTCTGCACCTTGTGCCAAGATGAGGCCACTCTCAGGGTGGAGGAAAAACACATTATGTTCTGTCTGGATATTCTCCAGCCCCTGATGACCTCGTGGCATGAATATCAATTTCTCCCTCTGATGAAGAAATTTCACTCCCCTTCCACTTTCCTCTATGGTTCACTCTGACCTTTCACTTCTTCTCACCTGCCTATTACTTCCCCCGGGTTCCCTTCTCCTTCCTTTTCTCCTATTGTCCACTCTCCTCTCTTATCAGATTCTTTCTTCTCCAGGTCTTGATTTTTCCCACCCATCTGTCTTCACCTATCACTTCCCAGTTAGCCTCTTTCCTTCCCCTCCCCACCTTTCTCTTCAGGCATGTTTCCCTTTCCTTCTCAGCCTTGAAGAAGGGTCTCAGCTCAAAATGTCGACAGTTTACTCCTTTCCATAGATGCTGCCTGACCTGCTGAGTTCCTCCAGTGTTTTGTGTACTTTAAGTTTGTAAATTTGTTTATTGTTGCCACATGCACTGATATACAGTTGAAAGGCTTTGTTTTGCATGCCATCCATATAGTTCATTTCATCATATCAGAACATTGAGATAATACAAGTCAAAAGCAATGACATAATGCAGAATAAAGTGTTACAGAAAAAGCATTCTGCAGAAGACAATATATGACAAGGCAATAATGAGTTCGGTTCTGAGTCAGGAGTCCATCTTATCGTACAAGGGGACCATTCAGTACTTTTAATACTATGGGATGGATGGATAAATAGATACTTTATTGATCCCAATGGAAGTTATAGTGTCACAGTAACATTACAAATGCACAGATATAAATATTAGAATAAAAGTAGAAAGAATAAAAAAATGTCACCACAAACAGGCTAACAAGAGGAGATTATTATTTCCCCGGCTATAGGTTGACTCATTATGGAGCCTAATGGCCGAGGATAAGAATGACCTCATATAGTGCTCTTTGGAGCTGCACAATTGTCTTGGTCTATTGCTAAAAGTGCCTCTCTGTTTAGCCAAGGTGGCATGCGGAGGGAGAGAAATATTGTCCAGAATTGCCAGGGTTTTCCATTGGGTCCTTTGTTCTACTACAGCCTCCAATGGGTCCAGTTTGATTCCCATAACAGAATCAGCCCTTCTGATCAGTTTATTGAGCCTGTTGTCATCACCCGTGTTGATGCCATTGTTCCAACCTACCACCACATAGAAGATTGTACGGACGACAACAAACTGGTAGAACATGTGAAGGAGAGGCCTGTATACTCCAAAGGACTTCAGTCTCCTCAGGAAGTGGAGCCGACTCTGGACCTTCTTGTACACAGCCTCTGTGTTGGTGCTCCACACAAGTCTGTCATCCAGGTGCACCCCCAGGTACTTGTACAGTGGCATGCAAAAGTTTGGGTACCCCTGGTCAAAATTTCTGTTACTGTGAATAGCTAAGCGAGTAAAAGATAACCTGATTTCCAAAAGGCATAAAGTTAAAGATGACACATTCCCTTAATATTTTAAGAAAGATTACTTTTTTATTTCCATCCTTTACAGTTTAAAATAACAAAAAAGGAAAAGGGCCCGAAGCAAAAGTTTGGGCACCCTGCATGGTCAATACTTAGTAACACCCCCTTTGGCAAGTATCACAGCTTGTAAACGCTTTCTGTAGCCAGCTAAGAGTCTTTCAATTCTTGTTTAGGGGATTTTCGCCCATTCTTCCTTGCAAAAGGCTTCTAGTTCTGTGAGATTCTTGGGCCGTCTTGGATACACTGCTCTTTTGAGGTCTATCCACAGATTTTCAATGATGTTTAGATCAGGGGACTGTGAGGACCATGGCAAAACCTTCAGCTTGCACTTCTTGAGGTAGTCCATTGTGGATTTTGAGGTGTGTTTAGGATCATTATCCTGTTGTAGAAACCATCCTCTCTTTATCTTCAGCTTTTTTACAGATGGTGTGATGTTTGCTTCCAGAATTTGCTGGTATTTAATTGAATTCATTCTTCCCTCTACCAGTGAAATGTTCCCCATGCCACTGGCTGCAACACAAGCCCAAAGCATGATCGATCCACCCCCATGCTTAACAGTTGGAGAGGTGTTCTTTTCATGAAATTCTGCACCCTTTTTTCTCCAAACATATCTTTGTTCACTGAGGCCAAAAAGTTCTATTTTAACTTCATCAGTCTACAAGACTTGTTTCCAAAATGCATCAGGCTTATTTAGATGTTCCTTTGCAAACTTCTGATGCTGAATTTTGTGGTGAGGACGCGGGAAAGGTTTTCTTCTGATGACTCTTCCATGAAGGTCAAATTTGTGCAGGTGTCGCTGCACAGTAGAACAGTGCACCACCACTCCAGAGTCTGCTAAATCTTCCTGAAGGTCTTTTGCCATCAAACGGGGGTTTTGATTTGCCTTTCTAGCAATCCTATGAGCAGTTCTGTCGGAAAGTTTCTTGGTCTTCCAGACCTCAACTTGACCTCCACCGTTCCTTTTAACTGCCATTTCTTAATTACATTATGAACTGAGGAAACAATGACCTGAAAATGCTTTGCTATCTTCTTATAGCCTTCTCCTGCTTTGTGGGTAGCATTTGTTTTAATTTTCAGAGTGCTAGGCAGCTGCTTAGAGGAGCCCATAGCTGCTGATTGTTGGGGCAACGTATGAGGAGTCAAGGTGTTTATAAAGCTTTGAAATTTGCATCACCTGGCCTTTCCTAATGATTACTGTGAGCAAGCCATTGCCCTAACAAGTTAATTAAGGTCTGAGACCTTGGTAAAAGTTATCTGAGAGCTCAAATCTCTTGGGGTGCCCAAACATTTGCATGGTGCTCTTTTCCTTTTTTTCCACTCTAAAATTGTGCAAAACAAAAGTAGTGCACTAATCTTGCTTAAAATGTTGAAAAGAATGTTTCATCTTTAACTTTATGACTTCTGGAGATCAGTTCATCTTCTACTCACTTACTATTCACAGTAACAGAAATTTTGACTGGGGTGCCCAAACTTTTGCATGCCACTGTAGGACCTCACCACATCCATGTCCTCACCATCAATAGTAATAGGGAGCAATATAGAAACTGTTCTAGAGTCTGGTGGTACATGTTTTCAAACCTTTTTATCTCCTGCCCAGTGGGAGGGGGAAGAGATAGTATATTTAGGTTAGTTGGAGTCTTTCATTATGCTGGCTGCTTTACTGAAGCATTAACATGGAGTGGATGTTGGTGAGCCGTGCCATTGACTGAAGTTTCTTGCAGTCATGGGCAAAGCATTTACCATACCAATCCATGATGCTTCCAGATATGATATTTTCTATAGTGCATCTATAAAAATTGATAAAAATCAAAGGGTCATGCCAAATTTGTGAGTAAGTAGAGGCTCTTGTAAGCTTTCTTGGTCGTTGCTTCTGTGTGGTTGGATGAGGACAGGGTGTTGATGACATTCACTCCTAGGACCTTGAACCTGACTTGTAGCTTGACAGCAGTATTGAGGAAAGTACTGTCATCTTAAGTAAAGAAGTTGTTGCATTGCTTGTAGGAAATAATAATATGATTCAATATAGAAGTGAGGATTTGTGAAAAGGATGGATCTGTTGAGGTTTTTAAGGTTATAGCAAGCAGGATAGGGTGAACTAATGGATATAGTATTTTTTGTGTCTTCTGAAGACATTCATTCAGACTGTCCTGTAGGTTATTGAACAAAATTGGACCACGTGCATTGGAGGCATGTACTGATGCAGTTTCAAGATTGATTACTAGCCGTAAAGCATTCCATAAAAGGAAATGGGTCTGATTGAAAGGCTGTGATTAGTGGGTACCACAGATCTTCATGATACTTTGGATGAAAGGACCAGGTGTATCTCAAAGTTCACCAACACTGCAAAGTTGGTTACAGTGCGGGTTATGAGGAAGAATCAGAAGTTTCAGTAAGATGAGGATAACTTTGTTGTATGGTAAAGGACATAAATGTAAGTGGAATGAATTGAAAAGTAAAGTTTTTTTAAATAGTTAAAAATTAAAAGCTATCAGTGTTCAAAGTCACTTAAGTTGTCTTGTACATGAATCAGTGAAAGTTAACATGCGGGTACAGCAAGCATTTATTGTAAGGAGATTGTACAAGAATACAGCCAGCTTACTGCAATTATATATCTGAAATATTGTGTATAGTTCTGGTCTCTGTACCTAATGAAGGAAATGCTTGCAAATTAGAGTGCAACAAAAGTTAACCAAATTGATTCCTGGACTGAGGGAGTTAACCAGTGAGGAGGGATTAAAGCAGACCTACACTCTAAAATTCAGAAAAGTAAGACATAATTTGATCTCTAGAACTTAGAAAAATGACAGGTGATCTTATAAAAACACCCAATATTCCTTTGAAGCTTGATATGGCTGAAGCGTATTTGAAGTTTTCCCTGGCTGACTTATCTGGAACCAGGAATCACAATCTCAAAGTAAACAATAGATCATTTAGAACTAAGCTGAGCAGAAAATTGCTCCAGCAGAACAGTTCAGATAGCAAAGGATCTTTCAGCTTGCCAATGGCCTGTTCTGTCATATTTCATGTGGCATTACTTTATATGCATGCTGAATAGGCATGGAAGGTTGTGCAACTAAATCATCAACCATGTTGTTTCAATAGGTGCATTTAATGTTAGAGAAATGTATATAATATACATCCTGAAATTCTTTTTCTTCACAGATATCCACAAAAAACAGAGGAGTGCCCCAAGAAATGAATGACAGTTAAAATGTTAGAACCCCATAGCCCCCCCAACTCCCCCTCCCACGCACAAGCAGCAGCAAGGCAACAACCCCACCACCCCCACCAGCAGGATTCTTATTACACTGTGGCCAACCTTTGTTTTGTTCAATACTGCTGACATTGTAGGTTGCTTCTAGAATATCCATCATGCCTTCAGCCTAGTTGCCATTGTTAAGAGGAAATGAAAGGTAGATATCAGTGATATACTTTATAGAGCAGTGAACTGTGAGATGATTTAAATAATCAGATATGTAATAGTTAACAATAAAAATAGAAAATGCTGAAAATACTTGAGATGAGACCACATTTGTGGGAAGAGCAACAGAGTAAATATTTCAAGTTGAAGATCCTTCAATTAGGTCTGGGACGGAGATGATGAGGGTTGTTACATTGCAGGAAAGATGGTGGAAAGGTCCCTGATCAGGGAAAAGTGGGTTGCACCATAGGGTTAAGCTGTAAATGAGGGAATGAGAGCTGAAGAGTAGGAATATGGACAAAAAAATGTAAAAATTGAAAACTGCAGAAAAGGAACAAATGCCCAGAGGTCAGGCTGAGTAAACCTTCCACTGGCAAATTGGGTGATAGCTTTGCAGGGTACCTGTGCTCAGTCCAAAAAGCAACATTAATTCTCCTTACCATTCCCACTCGGACTTGTGGCCTTCTGCACTGTTACAATGAGGCCCAGTACAGTGCAGTTCAACAATGTAAGGTTAATTCATTTCAGTCTGTATCAGTGCCTTCTTTGTCTTTCACCATCCTTCCTTTACTTTCGGAGTGGAAGATATGGCCAGCCTCACTTGTTTGGAATGTCTTCTTGCTCTTTTTTTTCTATAATTCTTACATTATTATGTCTATGTTTCCACTTTCATATTTCTTCTGTTTGCACACAGACTAGAAAACCTTGGTTACAGTTTCACATTGATCCACCTAATTTTTCACCTATCAGAGATATCTCACTGCTTACCCTCTCTGAAGCTTAATAAGCTTCTTTTGTCTCCTTTCCAGTTCTGTTGGAGGCTCTTCCTAGATAAAAACGTCTCTGTTCATACAGATATTACCTAACTTGCTGAGTATTTCCAACGCTTTTTTTTCTATTTTAGATTTGCAGTATCTGCAGTTTTTATTTTGACTTTCATGTAAAGTTTCACAATGAAATTGAAATCCACTCTCTTGTTTTAGCAGCATGTCTTACTTTTTTTTATTCTCTCATCTGTATTCCAAGGGGAATGCTTACTAATGCATCCATATCTGAGAGGAAATAGCTTGCTTCCAAGTGCTGAAGTCAGTCTAAAGCTCCATCAGCTTGGGTCACACTACTGTCTTCACGTTGTTGTGAAACAATTTTTAAAAAGAACCAAATGCCTGATCACTTCAAAGATTCAAGCTACATTTATTATTGAAGTATGTACGCAGTATACAACCCTGAGATTTGTCTTCCCCACAGACAGCCATGAAACAAAGAAAAACCATGAGCCCTGTTCAAAGAAAAACATCAAACCCCTCCCCTCCATGTACAAAAAAAAACAAATTGCGCAAACAACAAAAAAATTGAGCTAAGCACACAGAATATAAAACACAAAATTGAAAAAGTCCAGGCATATTTTAGTTCAGCTTAGTGTTCATTATCTGCAGGCCGCTCTGATTCGGAATCGCCCAAAGTAGCAATGAAAAGAGGAGTGACCAGAAACCAGAATCACATCATAATGTGAACTACAGAGTCCAATCCACAAACTGCAGACCCAGAACTCCGGCACCATCCTCTAACAGCATCAAAGGAGAGAGAAACCATCTGAACACAGGGACCTTCCTTTGGGAGCAGTGAGCGAGAGGGAGAGAAAGACCATCACATGCAGATACCTTCCTCTAGCAGCAGCAAGCGAATGGCGGTAGACAGCGCTGAACACTTGCTCACACCCCTCACTCTCCTCGATGATTTCAATCTTCCTCAATGCTTTAAACGGTGAGATCGATGAGAAATGGAGTTGATCATAAGCTTGCACACCATCTCCAGGCTTTTTGGCCTCCTGGCCACATGCTTTGCCCGAAGACTCATGAACACCCTTGGAGACAGCACAGTGGTAGATCGCTCAATCGGCCTGAAAACACACCACCACAATGTAGATCACAGGCGCTGAAAGGTAGATCACAGGCTCCAACTATAGCCAAACCAAATTTGAAAGAAAAGAAGATGTGAAGGAAGTAGTTTAGTGAACTGTCTGGAGGATGTTCCCCTTGGTAGCATTATTCTTTGGTGCCACTTTCTTCCAGAACAATTAGAGCAAAGCCCAATAGAAATCAACCTAAAAGTAATGTGGAGGTGAAATACAATGGACTTTGGAAATCTAATAAACGACAAAAAATGTTAAAAAGGCTTGAGCAATATCTGTTGAGTAAGAAACCATGGTAATCTAAGTACTGGATGAATCAAATATCACTTATGCTGCTGAATGAGCATTTATCTTTCTGGGGTTAAAGGGTGTATTGGCAGAAGCACTAAGCTGAAAGATAGCATTGCTGGTGTTAAGTAAGAAAAAAATGATTTGGCGCTATGATTTCGCATTTCGGACAAATTCATGGCACAAGTGAATTTTGAAGATTGCAAGACCCTTAAAATCTAAAAACAAGTGGAAGTCAATGATCCCATATTCTGTCAGCTTAAGTTTAATTCTGTTCAGATCAGCGATAAATTGACATTTTCTTGCAGGGATCTGAACATAGTTACTGATTACATTCTGTACTTTCAGAGCCAGTATAAAATCCCTTATGAATGAACTTTACTTGTTCTTTTCAACACATTGTGAAAGAACATAAATTTATCTGTTTGGAGTATTTCATTTTAAATTTAAAAAGTCTTGTGGTCTGTCAGTTGGGGTTGTATGGCCCACATCTGTCAATGAAAAAAAATGACAAAAAAAAGGAAAGTGTCAGATCTAATTTTGAGAAATTCAGACATTCTTTATTGTTCTTGAACCTTGACAGATCATATGTTAACTATACACTTTACACTATTCAACTTAAGCATTGTTTATGGCAGCCTCATTTTGTAAGCTATAAAGAACATAGTATGATCTGGATACTACAAATTGTATAATTCATTTTAAAAAGTATTAAATTGAATCTATCATAATGATATGAAGACACTTTGTACATTAAGATAACTTGTTTATTATATTCATGTTTTTTCATGATTAATAAAGTGATGACAGTGACCAGAGCTATTAACACTAAAGATTAATGCAGAACTGAACTCTATAGATGCACTAAAACATCAGCATAAAGATTGTTTGCTGCTAAATTTGATATGTCAACTATGCATAGCAGACTGTCATTAAGACTTGGAAAACTGTTAGGTTTAATTGAAAATTTGGTTTGCTCTTTTCATGCATAAGCAACTTTTTTTTAAAATCTGAAACAAAAAGACACATACTAGTCATCTCAAATTAATCCACCAGAAATTTTCTGCATTTTTGGGTGCCATATTAACGTAGTGGTTAGTGCGATGCTAGTACAGCAAATGTTTGCTGTTGTGTGCTGGGGCAGCAGGCTGACGGTAGCAGACACCAACAGAATCAACGAACTCATTCGTAAGGCCAGTGATGTTGTGGGGATGGAACTGGACTCTCTGACAGTGGTGTCTGAAAAGAGGATGCTGTCCAAGTTGCATGCCATCTTGGACAATGTTTCCCATCCACTACATAATGTACTGGCACAGGAGTACATTCAGCCAGAGACTTATTCCACCGAGGTGCAACGCTGAGCATCATAGGAAGTCATTCCTGCCTGTGGCCATCAAACTTTACAACTCCTCCCTTGCAGGGTCAGACACCCTGAGCCAATAGGCTGGTCCTGGACTTCTTTCCTGGCATAATTTACATTATTTAATTATTTAAGGTTTTATATTGCTATATTTATACTCTATTCTTGGTTGGTGCGACTGTAACGAAAACCAGTTTCCCTCGGGATCAATAAAGTATGACTATGACTATGACTATAAAGCGTTCCAGAGTTTGGAGTTCTCCCCATGACTACGTGGGTGTCCTGTAATTAGGCTAGTGTTAAATGGGTGGATTGCTGGGTGATGCAGCTCATTGGGCTGGAAGGGCCTGTCCATGTTGTATCTCTAAATAAATTAAAAAATATATAAAAATTGCCATTCCCACACGAGTTCCCTTAAACTCACCACCACAAAGATTGTAAATTTGAAATTGCCTATCAAGTCTATCCATCTTTTTGGGAATTCCCAGCATGGAACATCCTCATTTCTAACCAAATTGCATCTCCCTTGAATGTAACTGAGGTCCGTTATCACAGTTTCTCTCCTTATTTTTAAAGGTCAAGCATAATACCACTTCTGCAATATCTGGAGGAGTGGTTTAAAACTTACCTACCAGATCTCTTCATTTCTTCAGTATTGTCAGGTGATTTTGTCTTGGGAAATCTGCAATTTCTTCAAGATAACTGTCAAAAGAATCATATGATTGTTCTGTGTTCCACCACAATTCTGTACTTTTTCTTCAAATTCAGCTCCCCCTCCATGATAATCAGACATAGAACATTACAGCACAAATAGGCCCTTCAGACCATGATGTTGTGCTGACCTTTTAACCTATACTAAGATCAGTCTGACCCTTCCCTCCTACATAGCCCTCTATTTTTCTGTTACCCATGAGTTCTTAGATAGCTGCAAGTTTCTTGAATGTCCCTTATGTATCTGCCTCTACCACCACGCCTGGCAGCGTGTTCCACTTAACTCTGACATCTCCTCTGTACTTTCCTCCAGTCACCATACAATAAAAACCTCATATTAGCTATTAAAGTTCAAGGAAAAAATCTTCTGGCTATCCACTTGATTTATACCTCTTATCATCTTATACACCTTTATCAAATAACCTCTCATCCTCCTTAGTTTCAAGGAGAAAAGCCCTGGCTCGCTCATCCTGATATGACATGCTCTCCAATCCAGGCAGCCTTCTGGTAAATCTTTTCTGCACCCTTGCTAAAGCTTCCACATCAAGGTTTACAAGAATGTTGCCGGGACTTGAGAAATTGATTTACAGAGAAAGGTTGAATAAGGTAGGACTTTATTCCCCGGAGCGTAGAAGAATGAGGGGAGATTTGATAGATGTATATAAAATTATGATGGGTATAGATAGAGTGAATGCAAGCAGGCTATTTCCACTGAGGCTAGGGGAGAAAAAAAACAGACGATATGGGTTAAGTGTGAAGGGGGAAAAATTTTAAGGGAACATGGGGGGGCTTCCTCACACAGAGAGTGGTGGGAGTGTGGAATGATCTGCCAAATAAAGTGGTAAATGCAGGCTCACTTTTAACATTTAAGAAAAACTTGGACAGGTATATGGATGTGAGGTGTATGGAGGGATATGGTCCGTGTGCAGGTCAGTGGGACTAGGCAGAAAAATGGTTTGGCCCAGCCAAGAAGGGCCAAAAGGCCTGTTTCTGTGCTGTAATGTTTCTATGGTTTCTATCCTTCCTATAATGAGGCAATCATAACTAACAGAACATTCCAAATGTGGTATAACCATGGTTTTATAGAGCTGCAACATTACATTGTGGCTCTTGAACTCAATCTGCCAACTAATACACTATGCGCCTTCTTAACAATCATGGGCACTCCAAGGAATCTACGTATGTGGACCCCAAGATCCCTTTATTCCTCTGCACTGCTAAGAATCCTGCCATTAACCCTGTATTCTGCCTTCAAATTTGACCTTCCAAAGTGAATCACTTCACACTTTTCCGGTTGAACTCTGAAACGGTGGACTAGGCTGTATTCAGGGATTCATCTTCGAATCTGGATGAGTATGCTGCAGTTGTTACCGACTTAATTAAAACCTGTGTGAATGAGTGTGTGCCTACAATGACTTACTGTACATTCCCAAACTAAAAGCTGTGGATAAACCAGGATTTACGTCATCTGCTGAAGGCTAGATCTGTGGCTTTCAAGTCTGGTGACCCAGGTCTGTACCAGAAAACCAGGTATGATTTGCAAAGGGCCATTTCAAGGGCAAAGAGACAAATTTCCATTGAGGTTGGAGGCAACATTGGATGTACGACAACTCTGGCAGAGTATGCAAGACATTACTTCTGACAAAGCGAAACCCAATAGTATGAATGGTAGCGAGGCTTCACTCCCAGATGAACTCATCACCTTTTATGCATGCTTTGAAAGGGAGAATATAACTACAGCTGTGACGAACCCTGCTGCACCTGATGACCTTGTGATCTCTGTCTCAGAGGCCAATGTTAGACTGTCTTTAAAGAAGGTGAACCCTCATAAAGCAGAATGACCCGATGAGTACCCAGTAAGACTCTGAATACCTGTGCCAACCAACTGTTGGGCGTATTCAAGGACATTTTCAACCTCTCACTGCTACAGGTGGAAGTTCCCACTTGCTTCAAAAAGTCAACAATTATACCAGTGCCTAAGAAGAATAATATGAGCTGCCTTAATGACTATCGCCTGGTAGTACGCACATCTGCAGTTATGAAATGCTTTGAATGGTCATGACTAGACTGAACTCCTGCCTCAGCAAGGACCTGGACCCATTGAAATTTGCCTGTTGCTAGAATAGGTCAACAGCAGATGCAATCTCAGTGGCTCGTCACATGGCCTTAGACCACCTGGATAACAAAAACACCTATGTCAGGATCCTGTTCATCGACTATAGGGGGAGGGGAACGTCGACTCAGACCATAAGAGGCCTGCGTCGGGCATTTTCATGCCTTACAAGGCGCAGATTGGAAGTCTGTGTGGGGCGCCACTCCTCGCGCAGACACTAGAGCAATGTGTGGTTAAGTGCCTTGCTCAAGGACACAAACATGCTGCCACAGCTGAGGCTCAAACTAGCGACCTTCAGATCACTAGACAAACACCTTAACCACTTGGCCACATGCCCAACACAACTGTCGACTATAGCTCAACATTAATTACCATCATTCCCACAATCCTGATTGAGAAGTTACAGAACCTGGGCCTCCGTACCTCCCTCTGAAATTGGATCCTTGACTTCCTAACTGGAAGACCACAATCTGTGCGGATTGGTAATAACATCTCTTTTTCGCTGACGATCAACACTGGTGCGCCTCAAAGGTGTGTGCATCACTCTACTCTCTCTATACCTGTGACTGTGTGGCTAAGCATAGCTCGTACCACCTATAAATTTGCTGATGATACAACTATTGTTGGTAGAATCTCAGATGGAGACGAGAGGGCGTACAGGAGGGAGATATGCCAACTAGTGGAATGGTGTCCAGCAACAAACTTGCACTCAATGTCAGTAAGATGAAAGAGCTGATTGTGGACTTCAGGAAGCGTAAGACGAAAGAACACATACCAATCCTCATAGAGGGATCAGAAGTGGAAAGAGCGAGCAGTTTCAAGCTCCTGGGTGTCAAGTGCTCTGAAGACCTAATGAGTTCCCAATGTATCGATGCAGTTATAAAGAAGGCAAGACAGCGATTATACTTCAATGGGAGTTTGAAGAGATTTGGATGTCAACAAATACACTCAAAAATTTCTATAGCAGTACTGTGGAGAGCATTCTAACAGGCTGCATCACTGTCTGGTATGGGGGTGGGGATGGTGGACTACTGCATAGGACCGAAAGAAGCTGCAGAGGGTTGTAAATTTAGTCAGCTCCGTCTTGGGTACTACCCTACAAAGTACCCAGCACATCTTCAAGGAGCGGCGCCTCAAAAAGGCAGCATCCATTATTAAGGACCTCCAGCACCCAGGGCATGCCCTTTTCTCACTGTTATCATCAGGTAGGAGGTACAGAAGCCTGAAGGCACACACTCAGCAATTCAGGAACAGCTTCTTCCCCTCTGCCATCCAATTCCTAAATGGACATTGAACCTGTGAACACTACCTCACTTATTTAGTATATATTTCTGTTTTTGCATGATTTTCAATCTATTCAGTATACATATACTGTAATTGATTTACTTATTATTTATTATCATATTATTATTTTCTTCTATATTATGTATTGCATTGAACTTCTGTTGCTAAGGTAACGTACTGATGATAATAAATCTGATTCTGATTCACTTAGCCCAGCTATCAACATCCTGTTATAGTCCTTAACAACCTACACTATCCACAGCACCATCAACTTTCTTGTCATCTGTAAACTAACTTAACCCATCTTTCCATTTCCTTATCCAAGTCATTTATAAAAATCACAGAAAGCAGGTGTCCCAGAATTGTTTGATGCGGAACACCACCGGTCACTCACTGACATCCAGGCAATATATGCTCCATCTGTAACCACTTTCTGCCTACTATGCACAAGCTGATTCAGAATCCGTACAGCCAAGTTTCCCGGGATCCCTTGGCTCCTGCCTCCAGAATGAGCCTACCATGGGGAACCTTATGAAGCACTTTACTGAAATCCTTATACACCACATCCACTGCTCTCTCTTTGACATCCACTCAGCAAATTCAATCAGGCTCGTGAAACATGACCTGCCACTCACAAAGCCATGCTCACTTTCCCTAAGTGGGCTAAGGTCAGTATACATATATCTAAATAACTATTTTACTAGATCAAAATAGCTGGTAGTTACCTACATCAAAATACTATTTTCTTTTTTGCTTTGTGCAATTGTCTTTAATGAACAATCATGGGATAGCAATTAGCTGTAATAAAATACCATTTTTTCTAGTTTTTTTATTTCTACATTACATTGACAATTATATAATAAAGCTGTTAATTTTATGAACTAAGTGTACTTGCCTCTGTTAAATGCAATTGGAACTGGTACCAATTTAATTTCGAAACATTTGAAAGACTGTGAAGCTTTGCACCAGTTTTTCTTAAAAAGAGAAGAGCACAAACTGTATAATCGAACTCTGGTTAGTTTAACGTTAATGTTGCAAGGACTTTTGGAAGAATTTATGGAAAAGAATGTGAATAAACATGGGTTAATCATTTTCAACATGGATTCATTAAGGTGTCAGTAAGAACAGCACATTTGACTTAGAGTGCCTTAAAAAAGTATTCAGTCCCCACAACTATTTTCACATTTTACTGTCTCATTTTGTAAATGTAAAATATATTGAAGTAGGATTTTTGAGCTAATCTACAAAATGTTGTGCATCATGTCAAATCAAAAGAAAAATACCAAAACCTGTCAACAATTCATTAAAAATTAAAAATGAAAATTGTGAAGCTGAGAAAGTATTCATCCCCTTTGTAATTACCACACTAACTTTCCTCAGGTGCAATACTCTATAATACCTTAACAATTCAACCAATATGTTGATGAAGAAAATTGGAGATCACCTGAATAAATACCTCCGCTCTTTTAAGGTCCAACAGTATGGTAGATTTTCTACAGATCAAACTAAAATGAAAACAAAAGAGCATGCAAGGCAAGTCAAGGAAATGATAATAAGAGAAGCCCAAATCTGGGAAACAGTACAAGACTATCTCAAAGGCACTGAACATACCTCGGAGCTTAGTGCAGTTCGCCTTGAGAAAGTGGAAAAAATATGAAACCACTGCCGCACTGTCTAGGTCAGCCCACCCCTCTAAACTTAGTCGTCGGATGGCACTTGTAAGAGAGACTACTGTGACGTCAGCAGTCACTGTGAATGGACTGCAGAAGTCAGTGGCTGCAACTAGAAATGAAGTTCATGGCTCCACAATTTTTAAGGCCTTGTACAAAAATAGTATTTATGGAAGAATGGCAAGGAAGAAGCCCTAGCTAAAATTAGAAGCACATCTTTGCCCATAAAGACTTTGCAAAGTATCGCTTAGAAGAAAAAGGTCTTATGGTCGCATTTGACTAAAGTGGAACTTTTTGACCTCAATACTCAGTGGTACGTGTGGCATAATACTACGCATACACAGTTAACACCATCCCTACTATAAAGTATGGTGGAGGTAGCATTTATGCTTTGAGGTTGCCTTTCAGCAGCAGGGACTGGAAATCTGGTCAGGATTGATGAGAAGATGAATACTGCTAGATACAGAAGATCCTGGATAAAAACCTGCTAGACTCTGCCAGAAAGCTTAAACTGGGGAGAAAGTTCCATCTTTTAGCAGGACAGTGACCCTGAGCATATTTAGAGTGGCTTCAAATGACAAAAGTTGATGTCCTTGAGTGGCCCAGTCAGAGTCAAGACCTTAACCCAATCAAATATCTTGGGCAAAACCTCATGCATTGCCATTTCCCAAAAAATCGGGCATAACTAGATCAATTTTACAAGGATGAATAGTCAAACCTTGTTCCATCACATTGTGCAAAGCTAATAGAGACTTATTCAAAAAGAATACTGGCTGTAACAGTAGTTCAACTAAGTACTGAGCAAAGGGGGATGAATACTATTGAACTGACAGTGTTTCAGTTTTTAAATGTTCAGTTTTTCATAGTTTACAATTTTCCCTGTTTTGGGGTTCTACTGTGTATATAAGGAGCATATGATTCACAAGTAAAGATTGTCAGTAAAATTGATCAAAATCCCTTGTGGTAATACCTATTTATGTGAACAAAGGGTTGGGGCTGAACACTTTTACAAGGCATTGTAGTATATGTGGCTTTTAACAAGGTGTTTGACAAAGTCTCAAATGATGAATGAATTGTGGAAGCAAAAACTATTGAAATTCAAGAAAAACATCAAGTTGGATTTTAAATTTGCTCAGTAGTAAAAAAACAAAGAATAATGTTGGGCAGGAGATTTAGTGACTGGAGATATATGCATTAATATTCCACCTTTGTATTATGTCTAAGTATTAACAATATTGTCTTAAAAGTGTTGATTAACAATATGGTCTTAAGTGCAGGATCCACAATTAAAAGTTTCCAAATCACCACTGGGAGTACTGTTGATATAGCAATGGGAAAGAAAGTAGTAAATGAAGGGAAGATGGTTCAATAACCACAAAAATGGGAAATGAAATTCAATCCGGAGAAGTGTAAGGTAATTCATTTGGGAAAGGAAAATGAGATAGCAGGATTACACATTCAACAATAGGCTGAGAAATGTGGAGGAATAGAAGGATTCTATATCCACAGATCCCTGCAGTTTGGAGGACAGGTCAGAACAGCAAAAAAAACCTACCTTTCTTGGTTGTAGCATACCATACCAGAACAGGGAAATCATACTCCAGAATTTTATAAAACAGGAAAGCCACAATAAGAGACTATGCACAGTCTGTTCACAGTACCGTAGGAAGGATGTGATAACCTTAGAGAGGGTATAGATGAGATTTATGAAGATATCGATATGGCTAGGACGACTTGAGTATGCAAGGAACTGGCCATTTTTAGAGTTTGTTTTCTTTGAGTTAAAGAAACCAAGCACCAAGTTTCCTAAGGTGTATAAAATTATGAGAGTTATGATTATGATTTTTGTAGAGTAGTCAACAACTGCTTGGGGGTGTAAGGGGTGTTGACATAAATTTCAGTGTATTGATATCAGTATTTGGACACATCAAACAATGCATTTTGGAATTTGCTGTATAAACACAGTGAAAGAACAATAAATTTCAAGCCTTTGAACCAAGAGCTGGAGCAGTGGAATTAATTTAACATTCATTTTAGGGTGGCCTAAGTACAATGGGCTCCTTCAGTGAAATAACATCTGCAATTTGAGTACTCATGATGAAATAATGCTATGTTATTGGCTATTTTTCCAGGAATGGCAGAATTCCATTCAGAAGAATGCGGGACTGGCCTTTATTGAACTCATTAATGAAGGAAGGTAACAAAGTTTTATGCTATTGTTTTGCTAAATATGGAACCGTAAAGGACACATGGTGTTCATAGGGAGAATTATCTTTATCTTCAGCCATCTGCCAATGATTAATTCCAACTTCATTATAATGAAATTAAACATAGTTCAATTATTGAGTTTAAAATAACCCACATTTAATTAGCAGTATCCTAGCAAATATATCAGCATAAGACAATATTAATTTTCCACAAAACACTGAACTGTGCATTCAATATTTATATGTTTGTTTGCAGACAACTAATGAAACAGTAGGGAAGTTTCATTTGAAGGATAAAGGGATTTTAACATGTAAACCCATCTGCTACCCCATCTGTTAAAGGAATATGTATTGTATGTTTTATTGTTGAGATTCCTCAGTACATTAAAATAACATCAGTTAGACACAAGTTACTGTCCTGCGTGCTGTTGTCATAACTAATGTGTTTATGCTATGTTTGGGTTGGCTAAGATTTTGTGTGGATCTGATATGACATATTATTTTTCTTTTGCTTAGAATGTCTTGAATTGAGCTTCTTCATAAATGACATGAGAAATGGCAAGACAAAAATTATATGAAGATTATCATACACTGCTAAAATATTCATTTGATTTTTTTAAATGCCTTTTTCCAGAACCAATAGGAAAAATCATAAATTTGAAATTTCTGAATATACATTTCATAAATCTATGATAATCTGCTCTTATTGACATTGTAGGGTAGAGGAATCATTAAACATAACTGTTATATTGTATCTTTAATGTTGTAACTTGATTGGGACACGATTCATTCAACTGATCAGTGTCAAATTTTTATATTTAATATTTCAAAGATTAGTGTTTTAAAATGACTTGCTTGAATAATATTTTGCTGTATTCATATTTTAGGATAGATTGAAGAAAGGATAGCTAAAAATTCTAACCACCAAGAAAATCTCCAAATGCTGGATATTCTGAAAGCAAGGAAGTGATGCTGAGGCTTTATAAGGCATTGGCCAGACTGCATTTGTAGTATTGTAAACAGTTTTGGGCCCATATCTTAGAAAGGATGTGTGGCATTGGACAGGGTCCAGAGCATGTTCACGAGAATTATACCCAGAATTGAAACAGTTAACATATGAGTAACATTTGAAGGCTTTAGGCTTGTACTCAATGGAATTAAGAAGAATGAAGGGGAGTCTCACTGAAAGCTAGAAAATATTGAAAGGCCAAGCTAAAGGCCTTCCATGGTGAGGATGTTTTCAATAGTGGCAGAGTCTAGGACCAGAGGACATAGTGCCAGAATACAAGGACATCCCTTTAGAACAGAAATGAGAATTTCTTTAGCCAAAGGATGGTGGCCACAGACAGCTGTGGAGGCCAAGTCATTGGATATATTTAAACTTGACAGGGTACCAAAGACTATGGAGAGAAGACAGGAAAATAGAGTTGAGAAGAAAAATAAATTAGCCATGATTGAATGGTGGAGCAGACCCAATAGGCTGAATGGCCTAATTCCGCTGCTATATCTTAAGGTCTTATTTATCATAGGTTAAGAATTGAATTTAATTGTGCAGTTATCTCCAATTAGCCGGGCATGAACTATTGATGAATGTGCTGGGGTTTAAGTGCACTGTGGGATAGCTGGTAGCTGTAAACAGGATCATTACAGGAATGAAAAAGCACCTCTGTAATTAGAAAAAAGCACATTTAATAATGTGCAAAATTACACATAATCTCCACAGGACTGGTTTTCTCTGAATAAAATCAGAATAAGATTATCACAAGATTGTTGTGAAGAAAAGAGACTTTGCAAATAATGCATTGCATATTAGCAAAATTGATTTTGTTAATTAACAGTTAAGATTTTGTTAGATAGAGACCACTCACAAGTTCATTGTGTTCATGCAATGAAATGTTTGAGTATATGCAAGAGAGAGCTCCCAGATTACTGAAGTCTCTGAAATTAACAAGTACTAAAAGACAATTTTTGTATCTAAGGGAGGTGAAACTCAACAGTTGACACACCATATTTCATATATAGAACAAAGAACAGTACAGCGCAGTTTAAGGTTGTTAATATCTCCATGTTGGCTTTAGATTGGATGTCCCCCACCCTTCAGCTCCATTATCAACCATTGTATCCGGCCTTTATCATTCCTATCTGTTCCCGGGGTTCCCTGTCTACATTTAACACTGCTGTTTCCTGATTTCTTTAACATTGTAATTCATTGCCATTATCCCTGCTGGGTCTACAGGTACATGTCAACAAACTGCTGTTCATCTGTTTCCCTACAGGTTATGGAAACTCAATTTTTTTTGGTTTGTACTTTTTACTGAGTTTGGTGTATATAGGTTTCCCCCGCTATCCGAAGGTAGAGCATTCCTATGAAATGGTTCGTAAGCCAGAATGTCGTAAAGTGAATAAGCAATTGCCATTTATTACTATGGGAAAAATTTTTTAGCGTTCCCAGGCACAAAAAATAACCTACAAAATCATGCCAAGCAATACATAAAACCTAAAATAGCAGTAACATATAGTAAAAGCAGGAATGATATGATAAATACACAGCCTATATAAAGTAGAAATACTTTTCTGCAATCATTGAAGCACTGTCTAGTTCAGCAAAAATCTCACACAAGTGCTCTCAGCAGAAGTGCTCTCGACAGAAACGCTCGGCGCAAGTGCTCTCAGCAGGAAGACTCTATCCAGTAACCTTTAACCTATGAAGCTGCCAAATCATACCAAATAACACGTAAAAATACACATCCTATATAAAGTAGAAATGACATATGTACAGTGTAGTATCACTTACTGGAATCGGGAAGACAGCGAGAACACTGATGATGGTGTGTTAGGCTGAGTCATCAGAGGTTGGGGTGGTGGGACACCGAGGTGTCATCTCATTGTCGTCTGTTTCCATCAGGGCAGGCAGGTCATCTTCTTCTATATCTACCTGCTTCGACGTCGAGGTTCGTCATCTGCTGTGGCTGATGTGGAAGGCTTGAAAAACGACAGTATGCTTGACTGCTTAGCCTCGCGCATTTTTCTATCATACAGTTCTTTGTAAGCACTCAAACCATCCTGAAAATATGCCCTAAGCCTACGTACCCTTTCAAAATTAAAGTCGTGCTTTTCTGCAATCATTGTTGTCAATTGCAGCGAAACTTTTACGCAGTTGCTTTACGCTCAGTTCCTGGACAACGTCACTTTCAGTACGTTCGCTACTGCGTTCGGTTTTGATTGTTATCCTTTCCTCTTTCAATTCATCAGCTCTTCATCTATCAGTTCTTGGTTATGGGATGTCAAAACCTCTTCAACATCATCTTCGTGAACTTCCACAAGCCAAACTCACGTTGTCCTTACTTCGTTCACCACGATCGAAACGCTTAATTATGTCTAGTTTTACACTAAATGTAACACCCTTATGAGCTCTTTTAGGCTTTTCCCATACCTTAGAACTCATCTTGCTAACGGATGCTCAAAATAAATCGACATAAAGCACAGATACTCACAGGCACGTGTTTAAGCAATACCGGCTAGAATGCAGTTCTGGGGGAGGAGCTTGGCTGCTCGGGGCACACGCTGCCTTTTTTCGAAACAGCGAGGTGTCGTAAAGCAAAAGTTCGAAAAGCGGGGGACACCTGTATGATTATTAGTTGGGATTTTTTTTGTGCTTTTTTATTGATTTACATCAAAGTGAAATGGTAGTTTAAAACAATGTTGGTAATGAGATAAACAATTTTTCATTATTAATGAATGATTAAATTGTTATTCATTGATTATTAAACCTAAATTATACACAAAACTTCATTGCAGATAATCTATGCTTTGCTTAGTTACTTTAATGACACTTTTAACTATTGATTGGCAATGCGTTAAATAATGTACTGAGTTTTATGAATCTTTGAGTGGAAGTAATTGAGGTTTATGTAGTAATATGCAGAGTATGTTTGTATTCATCATAGAATTTTTACAGTGCAGTTGACAAAAGGAAGATTTATCATGCTCTTTTTTTAAAAGATTGTTGTGCCATGCAATGAAGGACCACATCGTTAGAGTGGCTAATGAGGCAGAGTTCATTCTGAACAGACAGAGGGCTGAAGATGTACATAAGCATGCAGAATTTGAGGTAAGTTTTCTGCTTCAGGTCAACAGTCACTGAACTAATAAAGCAAAGGCATTAAAAATACTTTTAACATAAGTAACAAATTTCCAAATGTGTTAATAATTGAAACCTTACCTTAAAATATTGGTCAATATAAATTGAGTTGTACAGTGTTACCTTTCCAAAACATCTATACAATTTTCAGGATTCAATTACTTTTTGCAGGATAAATCTTAACTTGTTCCAATTAATGGTTCTGAGCAATTTCTATTATTTCAAAGGTATAAACAGCTTTATTTTTTCAATAGTTCACATACAATTGGCTTTGAATGGTTTTGAATGCTGTATAGCCGTGGTAGTCAACAGCAGTCACAGAAGAAATATTATTGGTATTTATTTGTTTCTCAGTCCATGAAAACTTGCATTTTAAGTACAAATATTGTTTTAGTCTAAACAATGTAATAACGCAAAAGAATCATGTGTTCACTAAAATGTATTGTTCTTTTAAATCAAAACATATTTTACAACATATACAATATACTGAAGGAAATTAGCAGGTCAGGCAGCATCTCTGGAGGAAAATAAACGGTTCACATTGTGGGCCGAGACCCTTTATCAGGACTGGAAAAGAAGACGGGAGAAGCCAGCATAAAAAAGATTCATCAGAGTTTTTATGGAGCACTTCGGAGAAGGACGTAGAGTTTTACAGAGCTTTTTTATAGCTTAGGACTTTAACATCTGAAGACATGGTCATCAACGGTAGAGTAGTTAAATTCAAGGACTAGCCAAAGGACCAGTAATGTCGACCACAGAGAACAGATGATTTGAAGGATGTTGTGAAGATGTATTTATTTGTACTGTGAACCATTAAAGACTCTGATATTTGAATTCTATATTTTAAAAACTGATTGAAACTCAATGAAAAACATTGACAAATTCAGTTTTGATCATTTATCTTTCATTTCTGAAGTTACTTAATTGTCTTGCACTAATTGATATTAATCAAATTAAAAACAAAAATTGATAGATATTCTCAGCAGGTCAGGCAGTATCAACAGAAAGAAAAACAGAGCAATGTTTCGGGTTGTTGACCTCTTTTTGGAAAGTAGACATGTCCACAGAAGAGGAAGAGAATAATGGAAATGTCTGTAACAGAATGGAGACTAAGAGAAAAACAGATGAGACAGATTTGTGTTGGCTGGGTGATCTTGGGTGATATCCAGCTAAACAGTCTAGAGGAGAGAGATAAAAAGAAACATGCTAGAACTGTGACATACAGAACAGAGTAGTTACTACAAATCAGAAATAAAGGATTTTGGCATATACTTTTTTTTACAATGTTTTGTATCTTTTTGGATACCGAATTAGCAATAACAGAGAATTTGACAGCTCCATTGAATTTTCTACAGATACAAGTTCCCTGATCAAAATCAGCATTTTAGTCCAGAAAATCTTAAGAATTAGTTTAGCTAGTTGTACAGTGGGCAAGTAAGCAATACAAACCAAAAGAAACATGGATCGTTTCCTAAAATTGACTGGGTTAACTCAAAGGTAAGAATGCTATGATGGGAAAATTACCCAGCCACTTTGTTTTTATTCAATTATTATTAATGTATATGAATATGCATATAGTTAGCTATGATCTCTCTGACACTGAAATGTTGCATTCTGTTGAATGCATAGTAGTATCTACTTGTTTGAGGTATTGAGGGCCAGTCTGGACTATGTTATCATGCAGGATGCCAATGCCTTTGGGAAAGGAGAAGAGAAGCAAAGAAATTAAAATTGAAATTCACTATTAAAAATGCTATAGACTTTCTCCTTGAAAAGGTCACATTTAAGTAAATTAATTTACCTTACCTCTTATTATTTTTTGTAGAGATGGTCCAACTGAAAAGAATTAGGTGAAATCAATTTATGAAATATAACCAGTGTGAGGCTTAAAGTATAAACAATTTGGAATGCCAATCCAGTGAAAGTTTTCTAAATGTTGGAATGATGGTTATAGAATGATAATGGTAATTTGACATGGCAGCATGCTTGCAGAGATTACTTCACAAATAAGAATTAATACTGTAGAATGCATAACCTGAGAATAAAATATTTCCTGAACAAAAATAAAATGAATTCCATTGTGTTTTACTGCTATTCATACCACAGTAGTCATTTCATTGTTTTATAAAGTTAAATATAAGCAAGTGCATTTTCTAGCAACATATAGTATTACACTGTGCAATTGCAATGGGCTGGAAAGGCCCCAACAAATTGGAGCCTTTTGCTCATCTCTGAACCACTCTAATGTTAGTTTCTCAAATATGCCAAAGGTGAACCTTGTGGATGAAAGGAGAATTTGGCATGTCAGTTTTGATTAAATTCTTATCTGGTCACAACAGCTACCTTAAGCTTACAGCTCGATGCCCTAGTTCTTATGAGCTTTCCCTGACCAATAAAGTGCATAACTTAAGAGATGGCAGTTGTCACTAAAGATAAATATAACCTCTGCCTCATTTGTCAAAAATTTGTCAGTTAGCACTTGTCAAATTGAAGATGTTTGCTGCAACTTTACAATTAGGTGCTAGATGAAAGAGATTTTAGAAAAGATAAAATTTACCTAAGATCAGTCTGTACTAAGTTGCACTTTGGCAACATCAAATGTATAAATAGCAGATATGATATGTATTAATTTGGCACTTTTTAACCTGTGAAAGTATTAGATTCAATTATCTGTTTGGAAAGAAAATTCTGACTTATAAGGAGTGACAGAACTTGATATAAAATGGACAGATTCAATTATCTTGTGTCTGTTAACAAATGAAATTCTGGACATTATTCCTAAACAATGCTTTCTCAAACCTGTCTTACCTAATATATAACGTAAGTTAAAATGTTTTCATTAATAACATGCTTGCATATCAAAAGTCAATAAGCACAGTTTCATAAAAATGTCCAGTGGTAAGAGAATTATAATAAGTAAGAATAAACTTTAAAATATTGCATCCAGGTTGATATAGATGTTTTATGTATTGCTGATTTTAATTTCATCCATTCCAATCTGAGATAAATGATCGATATCTTAAGGCATAAACATGTTTGCACCATAACCTGCCAGTTTTTGGGTTATGCAGCACAATTTTCCTGCTTGTTCTCTTAATGTTTTTCTTTACCTCTCTTCTCATTAATCAACCAATGAAGGAAATGAAAAAAAATCTGAGGTTTTATATAACTGTAAATAATGAAATAAGCAGTTTACAAATGTATTCATCTAAAATGTGGGATATTAGAAAATAAACAGATGACAAGGCAGTTTTTTTAAAAGCTGTATTTTATTTCATAATGCTTGCACATGCGGTTTCCTTAATGTATATATACTTTGAAAACATTGGGACAGATTGTTCTGGCTCGAGCCAATGTGCAATTACTGTACTTGGCCCCTCACATGCTCACATATACCTTGTGTCGATCTAGGGGGCTTATTTTTCACTGGTCTTTTGCACCCTTGAGTCTAGTAGAATATGTCATTGTGACATGGCCTTGATAGTGTAGTAGTTCTAAAGTTAGAGCCTCAAATGCTCTTGGTAAGAATTAATTGTGACAAAGCTAGAGGCAGGGCATATTCTTCTATAGTAGCTGCATGATTTGATTTTTAAATGTCTCTGATGTTGAAAGACATCTGAAAAAAAGAAGTCAATATTTAAGAAAATATAATATTATAATTCAAGATAAGTAGTTAAACCTTTCCCTTTGCTTCCTAAATCTTTATTGAACAATTTTTATGAAAGGAGACCTCTGATCCTATCGGTTCTCAGTTGACACAGTTTGCAGGAGCCAACTTCCCAGTGTAGTGCTGTGAAGTTCCATTAAGACTGGGCACTGCTGCTATATTTCACAAGAACTCCAGGATCAGAACAAATGAATGAGTTCAGTCTTCATGTTTGTCAGTTGTAGTTTTACATAACGGAAGCAGACTCCTTGGTCCAACACAACCATACTGACCAAGTTGCCTATCTTAGCTAGTTCCTTCCTGGAAAACTGTTTTCTTTCATTGGCCAAATGTCCAGAACCACAAGGGGTAGTCTGCACAATCCAGCCCATTCAGTATCCTCGTGATATAGTTCATTTTCATTTTATGGCTATAGGTCATGAGAGTTTAGAAAATTTAAATTATATAATAGGTGTAAATTGGGTGTATGTGATTTTAAATTGTCTCTGATGTAAATTTGAGTGCATACATAATGTCTGCAGAACTGTTTATGACTTTTTATAACTGTTTTATAACCTTGTCTTATGAGTTAGAATCAGAATCAGAATAAGGTTTATTATCACCGGCATGTGACATGAAATTTGTTAACTTAGCAGCAGCAGTTCAATGAAATAAATAACCTAGCAGAGAGAGAATAAAATAAAATAAAAGATAATAAATAAACAAGTAAATCAATTACGTATATTGAATAGAGTATTAAAAAATGTGCCAAAACAGAAATACTGTTTATTTAAAAAAGTGAGGTAGTGTCCAAAGTTTCAGTGTCCATTCAAGAATCGGATGGCAGAGGGGAAGAAGCTGTTCCTGAATCGCTGACTGTGTGCCTTCAGGCTTCTGTATCTCCTACCTGGTGGTAACAGTGAGAAAAGGGCATGCCCTGGGTGCTGGAGATCTTTAATAATGGACGCTGCCTTTCTGAGACACGGCTTCCTAAAGATGTCCTGGGTACTTTGTAGGCTAGTGCCCAAGATGGAGCTGACTAGATATGCATCCTTCTGCAGCTTCTTTTGGTCCTGTGCAGTAGCCCCTCCATACCAGACAGTGAGGCAGCCTGTCAGAATGCTCTCCATGGTACATCTGTAGAAGTTTTTGAGTGTATTTGTTGACATGCCAAATTGCTTCAAACTCCTAATAAAAGTATAGCCGCTGTCTTACCTTCTTTATAACTACATTAATATGTTGGGACCAGGTTAGATCCTCAGAGATCTTGACACCCAGGACTTGGAAGCTGCTCACTCTCTCCACTTCTGATCCCTCTATGAGGGTCGGTATGTGTTACTTCGTTTACCCTTCCTGAAGTCCACAATCAGCTCTTTCGTCTTACTGACGTTGAGTGCCAGGTTGTTGCTGCAACACTATTCTACTGGTTGACATATCTCACTCCTGTACGCCCTCTCGTCACCACCTGAGATTCTATCAACAATACAAGTTAAGCTTGTAGTATGTACTATTTTCTCAATCTGAAAGATCAGAAAAATATACTGTAAAAGTTGAAGCATTTATGATCCTTCTGTGTGTGAATTGCTGAAATTTAGTTGGGGGCATGACTTTAAAGCTTTGAAGCAACTTGTTGAAAACATCTCTTCCGAAAGTTATCATAGAACATAGAACAGTATAGCACAGGGATGACTAAGCATGCCATATGCCTTCTTAACCACTCTTATAAGTGAGGTAGCCACTTTCAGAGAGCTATGAACTTGGATTCCAAGATCCTTCTGCTCATCAACACTGTTAAGGGTCTTGCCCTTAACTGTGTACTGTCTCTTTACATTTGACCAACCAAGGTGCCACACTTCACATTTAGGTTAAACTGTATCTGTCATTCCTTCACCCACATCTGCAAATGATCTATATCCCATTATATTCTTTGCCAGTCGTCTGCGCTATCCACAATACCACCAATCTTTATATCATCTGCAAATTTACCCACCCATCTACATTGTCATCTGTGTCATTTATATATGTCACAAACAGCAGAGGTCCCAGTTCAGATCCCTGTGGAACAACACTAGTCACAGGCATCAATTTCTCTGACTTCCAGTAATGGCCCCCACCCTCACCATTTGTCATTTCCTTTTCCTTCTCACCTTACCTGCCCATCACCTCCCTTTGGTGCTCCTCACCATTTTCTTTTTTCCATGGCCTTCTGTCCTTTCCTATTCGATTCCCTCTTCTCCAGCCCTATATCTTTTTCACCAATCAACTCCCCATCTCTTTACTTCACTGCTTTCCCCCTCCTGGTTTTATGCATCACCTTGTGTTTCTTCCTCCCCTCCCCCCACCTTCTAACTCTGACTCCTCATCTCTCTTTTTCTTCAGTCCTGATAAAGGATCCCTGCCTGAAATGGCAAGTATACTGTGTTCCATAGATGCTGCCTGTCCTGCTGAGTTCCTCCAGTATTTTGTGTGTGTTGTTTGGATTTCCAGCATCTCCATATTTTCTGTTGTGTTTGTGAATGGTTCCCAGGATTATCGCTGGCTCCCTTCTTGAACAATGGAACAACATTAGATTCTTGCCATCATTCAGGACCTTGCCTGTGGCTAGAGAGAACACAATGACCCCTGCAATTCCTTCACTTGCCTCTCTTAACTGGGGACTTATGTACCTTAATGCTCATTTGGAGACCCAACACTAGCTCCTCCTCTATTTTGAAATGCCCTAGCATATTAATCCTCAGCACTGATCTCGATTACCTCCACATCCTTTTCCTAGGTAAATGCGAAGTACTCATTAAAGACATTATCCACATGCTTCATGTCCAAGCAAATGGCAAATGTTGCTCCCTTTTTTCTTGAGTAGTCCCATTCTCTCCCTAGATATCCTCTTGCTCCTGATGTATGTATAGATTGCCTTGGGATTCCCTTTAATCCTACTTGCCAAGGACTTTTCATGCCCCCTTTCCCAGTTTCCTTACTGAATTTTTCACTGGTTTCTTTATAATCCTCCAGAATTCTATTTGATTATAGCTTCTGAAGCTTTGCATACTTTTTCTTTCTCTTCTTGACTAAATTCATCACCTCCAAAGTTTGACATTCAAAGTTCACTTACCTTTCCATCCTTGTCCTTCCTTCTGACCAGAATGTAAATGTTCTGTACTCTGTGCAATTTTTATTTGAACACCCTCCACTTGTCAGATATGGACTTGACCATAAATAGCAGTCCCAATTAACTCCTCCTAGTTCCTGCCTAATGCTCTTGTAATTTGCCATGCTCCAGTATAATACTAGCCCACAAGGTCCAGGTTTATCCTTATCTACAGCTATCTTAAAGCTTAAAGAATTGTAGTCACTGTTCCCTAACTGTTCACCCACTTAATAGGTCGGTCATCTAGCCAGACTCAATACCCAGATCCAGTACAGCCCATCCCCTTGTTGAACTATCTACATATTGATTAAGAAATCCTCCTGGATGCACCTAACAAATTCTGCCCCATCTAAACCTTCCCTAAACTAAGAAGTTACTAGTCTAAATCCTCCTGAGTTGTATGAACGAACATCCTGGTCAAGATATTGGTTCCCCTCCAGTTTAGGAGCAACCTGTCCCTCTTGTACAGGTAATACACAAGACTGGTGTCACACAATGTAATGAAAACAAAACGGCCATCACTACAGAAGTGAAATTCTAATGAGTGGCATTAATCAAATGGGCATTAGGACTGTTCAGAATATTATTAGTATTTATAGATTGTTGATATCGAATTAGTTTGAGTTCCATGTTACTTTATGGAAGTTCGTTACAATTTAGAAGACTTATTTTTCTTTGGTACTTAGGGAAATAAAAAATATTTTAAATGATTTTCTTTATTTAATGCTTACTTTTTCTGCTGACAAAAATACATCATTGATATTATCCTTTTATTTTTTTCCAAATTAGCTGTAGTATATCACCAATTTGACCTTGTCAGGTTGCCATGCTTTATATCTTGAATTAGTAACTAAGACTTCTATGTTTATCTGATTCTACTCTTATATAATTTGGACTCCATTTACTGAGTTTGTTCTGATGCAGTTGACTGTGCTGAAGACTTCCAAGCTGTTGCAACAATTTACAGTAAGCCAATAATGTAGTTCTGCATTCATTTAGTCTACCCTTTTATTTTTCACCAACAGTCCCAGTGTGCTCAATATACAGCAGATAGAAAAGAGGAGGAGAAGATGTGTGACCATCTCATTAGTGCTGCAAAGCACCGTGATCATGTTACAGCTAATCAATTAAAGCAAAAGATTCTCAACATTCTTACAAACAAGCATGGCGCTTGGGGCACTATTTCTCAGAGGTAAGTTGCCTTTAGTGTGGAAAATTCATTTGTGGATTGTCATATTAGAGCTGTGTATACAACATGGAGTTGATCTGTATGCAATTCTTTAAAAGTCTGTAGTAAGGAGAATACTCTAATGGTGTGTTCTCATACAGTTTGGTTTCCATGTGCTTGCACATCATTTTGGCACAGTGATTGTAATGTGACAACAAGCACATAATGAGCAGGCTTGGGGCATATGAAAACTTTGGTAATAAATAATTATATTCAATTAGATATCAGATATTGTCCCAAGTTGTCAAGAGCACATACAGTGGTATGCAAAAGTTCGGGCACCCCTGGTCAAAATTTCTGTTACTGTGAATAGTTAAGTGAGTAGAAGATGAACTGATCTCCAAAAGTCATAAAGTTAAAGATGAAACATTCTTTTCAACATTTTAAGCAAGATTAGTGTATTATTTTTGTTTTGTACAATTTTAGAGTGAGAAACTGGAAAGGAGCACCATGCAAAAGTTTGGGCACCCCAAGAGATTTGAGTTCTTGGATAACTTTTACCAAGGTCTCAGGCCTTAATTAGCTTGTTAGGGTTATGGCTTGTTCACAATCATCTTTAGGAAAGGCCAGGTGATGCAAAGTTCAAAGCTTTATAAATACCCTGACTCCTCAAACCTTTTCCCAACAATCGGCAGCCATGGGCTCCTCAAAGCAGCTGCCTAGCACTCTGAAAATTAAAATAAATGATGCCCACAAAGCAAGAAAAGGCTATAAGAGGATAGCAAAACGTTTTCAGGTAGCTGTTTCCTCAGTTTTGTAATGTAATTAAGAAATGGCTTTTAACAGGAACGGTGGAGGTCAAGTTGAGGTCTGGAAGATCAAGAAAACTTTCCGACAGAACTGCTCATAGGATTGCTAGAAAGGCAAATCAAAACCCGCATTTGACTGCAAAAGACCTTCAGGAAGATTTAGCAGACTCTGGAGTGGTGGTGCACTGTTCTACTGTGCAGCAACACCTGCACAAATATGACCTTCATGGAAGAGTCATCAGAAGAAAACCTCTCCTGCATCCTCGCCACAAAATTCAGCGTCAGAAGTTTGCAAAGGAACACCTAAACAAGCCTGATGTATTTTGGAAACAAGTCTTGTGGACTGGTGAAGTTAAAATAGAACTTTTTGGCCGCAGTGAGCAAAGGTATGTTTGGAGAAAAAAGGGTCCAGGATTTCATGAAAAGAACACCTCTGCAACTGTTAAGCGTGGGGGTGGATCGATCATGCTTTGGGCTTGTGTTGCAGCCAGTGGCACGGGGAACATTTCACTGGTAGAGGGAAGAATGAGTTCAATTAAATACCAGCAAATTCTGGAAAAGCAAATATCACACCATCTGTAAAAAAAAAAGCTGAAGATGAAAAGAGGATGGCTTCTACAACAGGTTAATGATCCTAAACACACCTCAAAATCCACATTGGACTACCTCAAGAAGTGCAAGCTGAAGGTTTTGCCATGGCCCTCACAGTCCCCCGATCTAAACATCATCGAAAATCTGTGGATAAACCTCAAAAGAGCAGTGCATTCAAGACGGCCCAAGAATCTCACAGAACTAGAAGCCTTTTGCAAGGAAGAATGGGCGAAAATCCCCCGAAGAAGAATTGAAAGACTCTTAGCTGGCTACAGAAAACGTTCACAAGCTGTGATACTTGCCAAAGTGGGTGTTACTAAGTACTGACCATGCAGGGTGCCCAAACTTTTGCTTTGGGCCCTTTTCCTATTTTGTTATTCTGAAACTGTAAAAGATGGAAATAAAAAAGTAATTTTGCTTAAAATATTAAAGAAATGTGTCATCTTTAACTTCGTCTTTTGGAAATCAGGTCATCTTTTACTCGCTTAGCTATTCACAGTAACAGAAATTTTGACCAGGGGTGCCCAAACTTTTGCATGCCACTGTAGCTTCCTTAAGCTTTAGAGCAATGTGATGTCATATAACGGGTCAATAGTTTAAACTTGCTAGGTGATTGGTTGTTTTGTTGAATTCCTTTCTTGCCAGAGCTGTAGGTGATGTTAAGTTGAAGCAAAATACTTACTCTTGGAGGAAAAAAAATTAAAATATTCTTTTGGTTGATTACCAACATGACATCTACATTTGGCAAGGGACAATCACCCACTTGTTACCATCTTCTTGAATAATATTTGCAGGAAATGGGCTTTGCAAATAAAAAATGTTAAGATGATTCTGTGATATTAAATTTATGCTTCAACTTATGATAAGTTGTCTCAATTAATTGAAAAGTGTAAACTTTACTTACGGTCAAATTATGTGTATGGTCCTTATTGAATATAATCAATGTATGCAGTGAGTTACTTTCACAATCCAGTCATTACTGTTATCTGGATAAATAGAGCAGCCATTTTGAAATCAATAAAATTCTACAAAAAGTAAAGGAAAACCAAAAACAAAATTGCAAATTCTGGAAATCTCAAATAAGCAGAATATGCTGGAATCATTCATCAGGTAAAGCAGGTTTAGAGTCTTTGACATAAAAAATTTCTCATACCACATATGCTCTCTGATCTGCTGAATGTTTCCAGAATTTTCTATTTTTATTGTACAAACAGCAGCCAGCTATGTGAATAACCACATCCTCTCACCATTATTGTTGATTTAATAAGGATTTTGGATGATATGCTGGAACATCAAATTGTGGTTTGGAATGCTTAAGGCATAATGAAAATGGGAAATAAAGCATTCTTTCCGTTCATCAAGGGAGCTTAACCATAATAGTAGAATAGAGCTGCCCAAACTTGTGACTTTGAAGATGTTTTTGGTTTGAAATAAAAGATCCTTTGCCAGAGTTGTAGCTGGCACATCCATGTGCAAGATGAGCAGGTGCACAGTGGACACCAAATTGGTTAGTGATAGCAAATACTTGTTTGATACCTCTAGAGCAAACTCCTATATCACTTATGAAACCTACACAAACACTGAAACATTTTACCTAGAGCATTGATGTATACTCTCAACTGTTGCTGGAGAGTTCAAAGCGTTCACCTTCCTCTAGTATAGATCCTTGACTAGCTTCATTTTTCATACATCGCCGGTTTATGTACATACATATGCATTATTTCTACGAGTTCCCACCTCCTTACCAATTCTAAATTCCTTTAATTCCACATGCTCTCAAAGACTCCTATGTGGAATCTGAGTGATCCCATGTAAATAATAATTATTAACACTCACATTTATCTAACAATTTAGCAAGTCTTGATACCCAACATATTCATCCAGTTCCTTCTAACCAGCTTACAGTCAATAGCAGTTTTATTTTAACATCTCATCAAAAGTATGACCTCTCCAACAATGTGTCAGTGCTTCTGAGAATGTTATCCTAGATGATGTATGTATCTCTTAAAGAAACACACCCAAAAGCTAAAATCATAGCAAACAGCTAATAGCACAATAAAATGAGAACGGTCAGTTGATAAGATTTGCTTCCAGCAGTATAATATGCAAACAGCCTGTTCTGTGGTGACCTTGCAGAAGTACAAATAAGTAGTTGGCACAATAAAGGAAATTAATGTACATTAAGGCAATCTAATCAATTAACATAGATGTTTGGTTTACATTTTTGATCAGAAAATATGAAATAGTATCAGTAAACAAAAGTCTGAGTGAGTGGTTATTAAATGTTACTGGTGTTAGCTGTAGATGTGTGAAATTACAGAAACAAATGTTCTTTGAATTTATCAGTAGTATTAACAAAAGTGAATGGTTACCTATCCTGATCTTGGCAGCATGTTGAACTGTGCACTTTTAACCCCTGGGCCTTAAGTTCTGTTCCTGATCAGCTGGTCACCAAAAATAAGTAAAAGTGGCGCTGCCAGTTTACAGACAGGAGCAGGTAGGCAAGAGATTGACAGCAGAGGCTGAGGCAACCACTCACTGCCCTCAAGGTGGCTGTGATTTAGGCAGAACCATCATCCTTCTCCTTCTAAATTAGTAATTTTGATCCAAAATTGACCATCACTGAAGACAGTGCTAGTAGGGTATTTTTTCTGGGATCAGTTCTGAGGTCTCTGAGTTTGTAATCTATATCAATGATTGGGATGAAGATGTCAGACAACCCACCCTGCAAAAACTCATTTCAGGGAGGTCTCAACCAGAAGTCTCAACCTCATAGCAGTCTGTGTCAATGAATTTGTTAATTTTGCAAGACATCAGATTCACGAGTGTTTTGTGAGACAGCTGACTTCTGAGTTCTGTCTTAATGTGCCATGTTCATAATAGCTGCTGTGTTGGTTGATGAGCAGGCATAGTTTTTTGCTATTTCTGAATCAGGAAACATTTTCCTGAATAACTTGCCTGTGTACATACACATCTGGAATGGCGGGTTATGCTCAACGATGAAAGATATAAAGTACACCTCAGCTCTAGTGACCTTCTCTGTCAGATTATAGTTTTCTGCTGAAGAGAACTGTTAAATACTTGAGCAGCCTTCCCTGCACTTAGCCTCCCTAATATGTTGTGGTCCCTAAAAGAAATAAAAGCATAAAGTGTATCCCTATTACAGGTGTGCGCCACTTAACGTTCATTTGGACAACGTCTGATCGCAAATACGTCCGTAGTCTGTCTGTCTGTCTCTCTCTCACACTCTCTCTCTCTCTCACACACACACACACACAAAAATTGCCTGCAATAGTCAGGATCAGAACTTACTTTTTTACATCGAAATGGGGGATTTTGAATGAGTGATTTAGAAGTTCTGTGTCTTCAAGTTCAAGTTTATTGTCATCTGGCTGATTGTCCACAAATGAAACAACCTCTGTCCGGACCACGGTGTAGCCATAATACATATATCACGCACACCACATAAAACAATTTATTACCATATTATTTAATGAAGTGTAATTCAAAATGCATATAAAGTGCGCAGCACAGTTATAAACAGTTCGCTGTCCTAACGACGAGACCTCGGTGGGGCCTGGGTATTTATTAATATCGTTTTTTCTTTTGAAAATGGCTGCGCTTAAACCCAGCCCATCGTGGGCTTCAATGTACCTGTAAGTGGAAGTGTTTCAGGAAAAAATCCACGAAGAATTTGCTTGCTGCGAGGGCGTTTTTAAAGATGTCTTAGCGGACAATTTTGGAATTTCGCTTCAATTTAAACCCCGCTCTAATCCCCTTTAAGACGCCAACGCGCCCCGCCCGTATAGGACAGCCTCGTGTGGTCAGGTTGTCACCGCCAGCCTTGGGAATTTCTTCGCTAGACTTTTGTACTTCATCACTGACAGTTGTCCGGATGATTTTAGAGTCATTACAGATGGCAGTAACTGAACTGATGGAATGTGAAAGAGAGAGAGAGAGAGGTTGACTGTAAAGCCTGCCCACTGAGAAAACTGATAGGTCTACTTAGCACATAGAGAGATCAAGCAGGATTCATTCATTTTCTTTCTTTCTTTTTTTTCCCTCTCCCTCTCCCTCTCCCTCTCTAAAAAGTCGATTTCCAGGATATTTTATATAATTTGCGGGCATTGGGGAGCCACTATCGATATGCGGGAGACTCCCGGAACTCCCAGTATAGGTGGGATGTCTGAGGTATGGATGTTCTGATTAGTGAGCATGCAGATAACACAAGCATTAGTGGAGTAGCAGTTAGCAAGTAAGGTTGTTAAACCATCCAGCAGGATGTAGATCAGTTGCAGCTTTGGGTAGAGAAATGGCAGATGAGCTTATTCCAGACAAATGTGAGGTGGTGCATTTTAGGAGGTCAATGCAAGAGGAAAGTTTGCAGTATAAATTCAGGACTCTTAGGAGCATTGATATACAAAGGAATTGTAAGAGTGTAAGTCCATAGCTGCCTGAATGTAGCAATTCAAGTGGATGAGGTAGTAAAGAATGTGTTCAGCAAGTGTGCCTTCATTGTTTAGAGCATTGAATATAAAAACTGGGAAGTCATGTTGCAGCTTTATAAATTGTAGTTAGGCCACAAACAGAGTATGAAGTATTGTTGCATTTCTAATCACTAAACTACAGGAAGGATATGAAAGCTTTGTAGAAGGTGCAAAGAGATTCAACAGGAAGTTGCCTGATTTGGAGGGTATTAGTTATCAAGTGAGATTGGATTAGCTCTGTGGAATGTCAAAGGATAAGGGATGACCTGATAGAAGCATAGATAGAGCAGATAGAATTCCCTGCTACTAAGATGGATATGGCATTTAGTAGAGAGCATAGCTTCAAGGTGAGGGGTGGGGGGAGTTTAGAGCAGGTTTGCAGGCCATAGAGTGGTAGGTGCCTGGAACATGCTGCAAGAGGAGGTGGTAGAAGCCAATAAACAACTTTTGTGAGGTACTTTGACAGACATATGAATAGGCAGGAATAGAGACATATGAAATACGTACAATCAGATGGGATTTATTTAATTTGGCATCAATGTTAGCATTGACTTGGTGGGCCAAAGGACCAGTTCCTGTGCTATACTTTTCTATGTTCTTCTAGATTGTGTGTTTGTGTGGAAGATCTGGAAAAGGATGTAAGATTCTTTATCAATGTTCATCTCATCATCGGTGCATTCAATAGGACTTTGCTTTATCAGCTGTTTCCAATGACCTAAACTGAGACAAACAGCTGCTTGAAGGCTATCAGCCCAGAAAAACACACACTTTGGTCTATCTGATAATGACTGGTCTGACCAGGAGCTGTCTGCAACCATATGTTACAAACTGATGTATTTGAAAGTGCATGACTTTATGCCGAGGGAATACAATAAGGGTCAAAATATACATGAATATGTAACTTATCCCTTCCCCTTATTTTAAAGGTTTCTACCCCCTTCCCATATACAGACCAGCTGCTGAACTATTAACATTCAATGGAGTAATCATCCAATTCAACCAACAACAATAAATACTTGTTTTCTAAACTAGGGAAAGAGGGTAAATTGTCTTTATTCCCAGACATAATCCTGGGGATTATTCTGCCCCATGTGCTGAGCTTTAGTCGCTAAACCAGAGATTCAATATTTCTGGAGGCTGCCTGTTCCTGTGAGGATACTGATAGAACATAGAACATAGAATAGTACAGCACAGTACAGGCTCTTCGGCCCACAATTTTGTGCCGACCCTCAAACCCTGCCTCCCATATAAACCCCCACCTTAAATTCCTCCATATACCTGTCTAGTAATCTCTTAAACTTCAGGAGTGTATCTGCCTCCACCACTGACTCAGGCAGTGCATTCCACCACTCTCTGAGTAAAAAACTTTCCTTTAATATCCCCCTTGAACTTCCCACCCCTTACCTTAAAGCCATGTCCTCTTGTATTGAGCAGTGGTGCCCTGGGGAAGAGGCGCTGGCTGTCCACTCTATCTATTCCTCTTGTTATCTTGTATACCTCTATCATGTCTCCTCTCATCCTCCTTCTCTCCAAAGAGTAAAGCCCTAGCTCCCTTAATCTCTGATCATAATGCATACTTTCTAAACCAGGCAGCATCCTGGTAAATCTCCTCTGTACCCTTTCCAATGCTTCCACATCCTTTGTATAGTGAGGTGACCAGAATTGGACACAGTACTCCAAGTGTGGCCTAACCAGAGTTTTACGGAGCTGCATCATTACATCGCGACTCTTAAACTCTATCCCTTGACTTATGAAAGCTAAAACCCCATAAGCTTTCTTAACTATCCTATCTACCTGTGAGGCAACTTTCAGGGATCTGTGGACATGTACCCCGAGATCCCTCTGCTCCTCCACACTACCAAGTATCCTGCCATTTACTTTGTACTCTGCCTTGGAGTTTGTCCTTCCAAAGTGTACCACCTCATACTTCTCCGGGTTGAACTCCATCTGCCACTTCTCAGCCGACTCCTGCATCCTATCAATGTCTTTCTGCAATCTTTGACAATTCTCTACACTATCTACAACACCACCGACCTTTGTGTCGTCTGCAAACTTGCCAACCCACCCTTCTACCCCTGCATCCAGGTCGTTAATAAAAAGCATGAAAAGTAGAGGTCCCAGAACAAATCCTTGTGGGACACCACTAGTTACAATCCTCCAATCTGAATGTACTCCCTCCACCACCACCCTCTGCCTTCTGCGGGCAAGCCAATTCTGAATCCACCTGGCCAAACTTCCCTGGATCCCATGCCTTCTAACTTTCTGAATAAGCCTACTGTGTGGAACTTTGTCAAATGCCTTACTAAAATCCATATAGATCACATCCACTGCACTACCCTCATCTATATGCCTGGTCACCTCCTCAAAGAACTCTATCAGGCTTGTTAGACACGATCTGCCCTTCACAAAGCCATGCTGACTGTCCCTGATCAGACCATGATTCTCTAAATGCCTATAGATCCTATCTCTAAGAATCTTTTCCAACAGCTTTCCCACCACAGACATGAGGCTCACTGGGCTATAATTTCCCGGACTATCCCTACTACCTTTTTTGAACAAGGGGACAAAATTCGCCTCTCTCCAATCCTCCTGTACCATTCCCGTGGACAACGAGGACATAAAGATCCTAGCCAGAGGCTCAGCAATCTCTTCTCTCGCCCCGTGGAGCAGCCTGGGGAATATTCCGTCAGGTCCCGGGGACTTATCTGTCCTGATGTATTTTAACAACTCCAACACCTCCTCTCCCTTAATATCAACATGCTCCAGAACATCAACCTCACTCATATTGTCCTCACCATCATCAAGTTCCCTCTCATTGGTGAATACCGAAGAGAAATATTCATTGAGGACCTCGCTCACTTCCACAGCCTCCAGGCACATCTTCCCACCTTTATCTCTAATTGGTCCTACCTTCACTCCTGTCATCCTTTTTTTCTTCACATAATTGAAGAATGCCTTTGGGTTTTCCTTTACCCTACTCGCCAAGGCCTTCTCATGCCCCCTTCTTGCTCTTCTCAGCCCCTTCTTAAGCTTCTTTCTTGCTTCCCTATATTCCTCAATAGACCCATCTGATCCTTGCTTCCTAAACCTCATGTATGCTGCCTTCTTCCACCTGACTAGATTTTCCACCTCACTTGTCACCCATGGTTCCTTCACCCTACCAGTCTTTATCTTCCTCACCGGGACAAATTTATCCCTAACATCCCGCAAGAGATCTCTAAACATCTGGGGATGACATCAGACTCATTTTATCTGTTGATGGGGTATGTATGGATCTTAGCTTGGTTACTGCTTTGTCAGTAGTGGGAACCTCAGAAAGCACAGGTGATTGGGGAGTACTGGATGTGCCATTTGATCTTTACAGAGGTTCTGCAGTCGTTGTCTCTGAATCCTGCCCTATTTCTTCAACTGGATCTGTATTGGTCATTTTTTGTTGGTTTTCAGTAGCCTCAGAAGTGGACAACGGCTGATCATCGTCCCTTCTCCATATGTTGTTACGAGTTTCCATTGTGTATGACATAGGACCAGTTTGTGCCACCACCATTGCTGGTATCCACTTTGTTCCAGAGATGTAGTTCCAGGCAGGTTCTCTCTCTCCTGCTGGGAAACTTCTGTACTGCACTTTGGCATGACTCTCTGCTTGGGTTTTCTGTTCATTTAGCACAATTTATTTTGCTTCTCAGGCGGGAGTTGATATGTTTCATCAGCAACCTCTCAAAACACTTCATCACTGTGGATGTCAGTGCTACTGAGTGATAGTTATTGAGGGAGGTCACCATGTTCTTCTTGACTACTGGGGTCTCAGTGAACACACTAGCCAGTTGATCAGCACAGGTCTTTGGTATTTGGCCAAGTACCCCATTTGGGCCAAATGCTTTTCGTAGTTTCACTCTCCTGAAGGCTTCTTGCACGTCAGCTTCAGAGACTCAAATCATGGAATCATTGAGGGAGGTGGGAGTTTGTGATGGTTCCTCCATATGTTGACAGTCAAAATGAGCATAGAAGGCATTGAGCTCATCTGGAAGTGAAGCCCTGCTGTCTCCTATGCCACTTGATTTAACTTTGTAAGAGGTGCTAATATCCATGCCCTGCTACAACTGTCGAATATCCTTCATTGATTCAAGTTTTGTCCAGAAGTGCCACGTCACCTGTGAGATGGCTTTCCAGAGATTGTATCTGAACCTCTTGTAACTTTCTTGGTCACCAGACTTAAATGCCTCTGATCTAGATCTCAGCAGATTTTGGACCTGATAGTTCAACCAGGGCTTCTGATTGGGGAAGACTCTGAATGATTTTGTGGGGACACACTTGTTTACAGCTGTTTGTATAAAGTTTGTTACAACTGTGGTGAATTCATTCAGATCCTTGGATGAGTCCTTGAACATGGCCCAGTCCACTGACTCAAAACCATCCCGTGGCCAGTCCTCTGCCTCCTGTGACCAACACTTTGTTGTCCTAATCTGTGGTATTTTGCTCTTTAGCTTCTGTGTCTGTGCAGGTAGGAGATGGACAGCCATGTGATCAGATTTCCCAAAATACGTTCTGACTATGGAACGATAGACATCCTTATCTTAGTACAGGTTATATGCTAACAAACCTGGTTGAAGTCTCCAACTGTGATTTGAAATGTGCTGGGATGGGCTTTTTCTTGTTTGGGGACAGCATCATGTAGTATCGCAAGTGCTTGATTATAGTTAGCCAGTGGTGCTATGTAAACTTGCGGTCAGGATCATGAATGAGAACTCCCTAGGAAAATAGAATGGACAGCATTTGGCCTTTAGGTGTTCCAAGTCGGGGGAACACGTTCAACAGAGCCACCATATCGAAGCACCACCCAGAATTTATCATGAAATTCCTCCTCCTTTTGCCTTTTCTGAATCAGCAGTTCAGTCTATTTTGTATGTCAAGAAGACTGGGTTTGATCGCTGTATCTGGCATGCCCGGAGAAAGCCAAGTTTCCATCAAGCATAGAATAGAATAGGCTCTCATTTCTCTCCAATACAGCAATCTTGCTCTCAGGTTCTCAATTTTGTTCTCCAGTAACTGCACATTTGCCAACAAGATACTGGGTAGAGGAAACTTCTTCCATCTGTGTTTCAGCCTGGCTTGTGGTCCCCCCTCTTGCCTCACTTCTGGCCAGAACCATGAACCTTTGTACTTTTAATAGTGCCGTACCTGCCTGGTCTGCTGAGTACGTCAGACGATCTTGAGATCTGAAGACTATTTAGTTGATTTAGAAGTACATAACATTGGGGCAAGTTACATACTGCAGATTGCAATTAGAGTAATTCAAAAAAGGTATATTTAAAAGAATACTTGGAACAATTGTCTGCAACAAACGGAGTGTTGCTAATGATCAATGCCATATTTAAGTTTGCTGAGAACACCACTATCGTAGGCCAAATCAAAAGTGGTGGTGGATGAGCATATAGGAGGGACATTGAAAATCTGATTGAGTGGTGTCATAACAATGATCTCTTACTCAATGTCAGTGACACTAAGGAGCTGATTATAGACTTTGGGAGAAGGAAACCAGAAGTCCATGAACAAGTCCTCACTGGGGGATTGGAGATGGAGAGGGTCAGAAACTTTAAATTCCTCGGTGCCCTGTCCTGGGCCCAGCACATCAGTGGAATGAAGAAGAAAGCTCAGCAGTGCCTCAACTACCTTCGGAGTTTGCGAACACTTGGCATGACATCTAGAACTTTTCCAACTTCTATAGATGTGTAGTGGAGAGTATATTGACTGGCTGCATCAGATTCAAAATCAGGTTTATTCTCACCGGCATGTGACATGAAATTTGTTAACTTAGCAGCGGCAGTTCAATGCAATATATAATATAGAAGAGAAAAAATAATAATAAATAAAATAAGACATAATGATGATAAATAAACAAGTAAATCCATTATGTATATTGAATAGATTTTTTTTTTAAACGTGCAAAAACAGACGTACTGTATTTTTTTTAAAAAGTGAGATAGTGTCCAAAGCTTCAATGTCCATTTAGGAATCAGATGGTAGAGGGGAAGAAGCTGTTCCTGAGTCGCTGAGTGTGTGCCTTCAGGCTTCTGTATCTCCCATGCCCTGGGTGCTGGAGGTCCTTAATAATGGACGCTGCCTTTCTGAGACACTGCTCCCTAAAGATGTCCTGGGTACTTTGTAGGCTAGGCGAGTGTATTTGTTGAGATGCTAAATCTCTTCAAACTCCTAATAAAGTATAGCTGCTGTCTTGCCTTCATTATAACTACATCAATATGTTGGAACGCAAACAACAGGAATTCTGCAGATGTTGGAAATTCAAGCAACACACATTAAAGTTGCTGGTGAAAGCAGCAGGCCAGGCAGCATCTCTAGGAAGAGGTGCAGTCGACGTTTCAGGCCGAGACCCTTCATCCTGACGAAGGATCTCGGCCTGAAACGTCGACTGCACCTCTTCCTAGAGATGCTGCCTGGCCTGCTGCGTTCACCAGCAACTTTTATGTGTGTTGCCTCAATATGTTGGAACCTCACTCAGGAACTTTAAGCTGCTCACTCTCTCCACTTCTGATCCCTGTATGAGGATTGGTATGTGTTCCTTTGTCTTACAATCAATTCTTTCGTCTTACTGACGTTGAGTGCCAGGTTACTGCTGCGGCACCATTCCACTAGTTGGCATATCTCACTCCTGTACGCCCTCTCGTCACCACCTGAGATTCTACCAATAATGGTTGTATCGTCAGCAAACTTATAAATGGTATTTGAGCTATGCCTAGCCACACAGTCATGTGTATATAGAGAATAGAGCAATGGGCTAAGCACACACCCCTGAGATGTGCCCGTGTTGATCATCAGCGAGGAGGATGTGTTATCACCAATTTGGACAGACTGTGGTCTTCCAGTTAGGAAGTCGAGGACCCATTTGCAGAGGGAGGTACAGAGACCCAGGTTCTGCAACTTCTTAATCAGGATTGTGAGAATGATGGTATTAAATGCTAAGCTATAGTTGATGAACAGCATCCTGACATAGGTGCTTGTGTTGTCTAGGTGGTCTAAAGCCGTGTGGAGAGCCCTTGAGATTGTGTCTGCCGTTGATGTATTGTGGCGATAGGCAAATTGCAATGGGTCCAGGTCCTTGCTGAGGCAGGAGTTCAGTCTAGTCATAACCAACCTCTCAAAGCATTTCATCACTGTCAACGTGAGTGCTACCGGGCGATAGTCATTAAGGCAGCCCACATTATTTTTCTTAGGCACAGGTATAATTGTTGCCTTTTTGAAGCAAGTGGGAACTTCTGCCCGTAACAGCGAGAGGTTGAAAATGTCCTTGAATACTCCCGCTAGTTGGTTGGCACAGGTTTTCGGAGCCTTACCAGGTACTCCATCGGGACCTTCTACCTTGCAAGGGTTCACATTCTTTAAAGACAGTCTAACATCGGCTTCTGAGACGGAGATCACCGGGTCATCAGGTGTAGCAGGGATGTTCACAGCTGTAGTTGTGTTCTCCCTTTCAAAAAGTGCATAGGAGGCGTTGAGTTCATCTGGAAGTGAAGAATCGCTGTCATTCATACTATTGGGTTTCGCTTTGTAGGATGTAATGTCTTGCAGACCCTGCTAGAGTTGCCATGCATCTGATATCGCCTCCAACCTAGTTCGAAATTGTCTCTTCGCCCTTGAAATAGCCCTCTGCAAATCGTACCTGGTTTTCTGCAGGCCTGGGTTGCCAGACTTAAATGCCACAGATCTAGCCTTCAACAGATGATGTACCTCCTGGTTCATCCACAGCGTTTGGTTTGGGAATCACAGGCTGGTGTGAAAACACCAATGCCCTTGAATGGAAAATCCTACAATAAGTAGCGAAAATAGCCCACTCCACCATTGACCACATTGTACACGTAACACTGTTGCAGGAAAGCAGCATCCATCATCAAGGACCCCCACCCAGGGCAAGCTGTCTTCTCAATCTGCCATCAGAAAGAAGATACAGAAGCCTCAGAACCCATACCCCCATATCACCAGGTTGAGAAACAGTTTTTACCCTCAACCATCAGGCCTTGATGTCACCAGGTCCGGATACGGCCCAAGTGTGGAGTGAGACACTGAAGCGGGTTGACAGTTCACAAACTTTAAAGCAAACAGAGTTAGAGGGAAAAGATAACAATAAACGGTAGGCCAAACAGGCCCGTTAACTAAAATGGAAAACAAAGCCTACACTGTGGCTGAATATGAAGCACATACCGCTAGTCTTCAGATTCAGTTAACTCAACTATCCAATTTCTCAGACAAGGCCGAATGCAAGCAGGCAGCGAAGCGTTGCTGTGCTGTGTTCAAGTCTCGACAAGCACTACAACAAAAAGAATGGAGCCTCCAGGATTGCCTTCATCTTTGATGCCTTGTGAAGCCCTGATTTGGCGATCACATTGTTCAAACTCACATTTGTCCTTCTGGACCTTTAGCCCTTATTACCAGGGTCTTTGTAATGTAGCATGCTTGTTTTGTGGGTGTTCATGGTCACTTTTCCCAATAACGAGTAAGTCATCCAAGTAGCATTGCATCCCTGTCAACCTGCTCAGTATCTGGTCCATTGTTCGCTGAAAAAGGGTGGGAACCAAGGTGATGCCAAATGGAAGCCTTTGGTACCTGAACATTCCTTTGTCAGTCACTATGGTCAACAGTTTTGGTGACTCTGGCTCCACATGCATCTGCAAGCACACTTAACATAAGGCAATCTTGTTAAGTGTCTGTCCTCTGGCCAATCCTGCAAAAAAGGTCATCAATGAGGTGAAGAGGGTATTGTTTAGCCATAAAAATGGGATTAATGGTTACCTTGAAATCTCCACAAAGCCTAAAAGGCCCATCCCCTTTTAGGACAGGAATCACTGGAGTTGCCCATTTACCTACACACACCCTGGTCCATATTCTTACTTTGGACCAGTCTCTAATTCAGCCTCTACCTTTAGTTTGAGGGCACATGGAAACGGTGTACTTCAGGCATTTGGGTGTTATGTCTGGCTTAACAGCCAGTTTAACAGTGATTCCTTTCATACTGCCCAGTTCTCCGTTGAATACTTCTGGTTATTTCTTCAATACTTCTTGTAGACCAGTGCTCCCAACAATCAAGTGCACTTTGAACCATTTGAGCTTGAGCTCCTCCAACGATGAGCTGCCCAAGAGCACTGGATAACTACTTTTAACAATGTACAGTGGAAAGTTTCTTTCTCTGTTCATTATTCTCCACTGTAACATGTACTACTCACCTTATCAGTGTAAGCCTTTAAAGACAACCTTGCCCCTTCTTGGGTGAAATGCTGCAATTTCTCCTTGTAAATTGTCTCTGACACCAGTGATACTGCAGCACCTGTGTCCACCTGAGTAACTGAGAGTCATTCAGTCCATCCTCAGTATGCTCCATCTTGTTCACGTTCCTTTTTGTTTTTCCAAAAGTTATTTTTCCTTATTACAGTGTTTTTGGTTGACAGTGTCTTCTTACTTTTATAGGCACATTAAATATGTCCTGTTTTGCCACAATGGAGACATTGATTGTCAGTAGGTGTCTTATTCTTAAAGTCAGTAGAAACTTTACGACTTGGAAAAATGCACTTAATAGCTTTGCTTCTTTAGCTGCCATCTCCATAGATGTACTAATCAATTGCCTTCTGTAATGTTCGTCTGTCTTCTGTAGCAAATTTATCTAAATTGCTTTACTACACAGACCACATACAAGTCTATCACATAGTGTGTCATTCAGCAACTGCCCAAAATCAGAGTGTTCAGACAACTACTTTAGCACCATCACAAACTGTGAAATAGATTTGCCTTCCTCTTGATTCCTTTTATGAAATCTGAACCTCTCAACAATAATCAAAGGTTAGGGGAATAGTGGTCCTTCAAGACTTTAACTATGTCATCATAATGCTTATTGCCAGGCTTAGAGGTTGTGCTAGGCTATGTAATAAACTAAATGTTTTTGCACCCATCACAGTTAGAAAAGTTGGAACATGAATATCATCTGAAATTTGATTTGGTGGTACAAAGTATCTAAATCTTTCTTTATATGAACTCCATTGCTCTGCCGTTTCATCATATGGACCCATACTTCCAAACTTTTTCGTTATTTTCAAACACAATCGTATTTCAGAAAATTTAACTAGTCTTATCCATCTCTCTCTCTCCCTCTCTTATTTGTTTTATTTAACCATCCCATTTTAATTCTCTCCTCTCAGATTTTTCATTCAGCATGTTTGTGACATCTTGCAGACAGCTTACAAAACTACTGGATACTCCCCTTGTAGATATACTACTACTTCTTCTGAATTGCGATTGATTGCAGACAGTAATTTCCCTTTTAGGAATGTATTTTTTGCCTGAGTGAACGATCTGGCTCTTCTGCAATCTCTTGTGGGATTCGGCATTCCCTGGTGATGGTTGCATCGATTCCTAGTGGCAGAATAGTCAGCTAGTGGCTAACTCGTGGTCAGCTCCATTGCTCCACACTGATTGAAATGTTGAGCAAAATTAAAATCAAGAAGGACAAGAACGGAAATCAAATGGAAGTTCAGTGCCTTCTGCCTGCATTTGACCCATCTCCCTCTCACTGCTGAGGCTGAAGGTGCAGGATTCTTAGGTCCTGTGATCGATCACCTCAGTGGTTCGTGGATGTGGACTCACTTTCAGCTGTAGTTTGATGTTTAATGTCCTCAGTAAATAGCTTCAGCGCGGAATTGGATCTGCGGCTATAACCTGTAGCCATTGACACAGCATTGACTTGGTGGCAGTGGCTGTAGTCATGGCCATCGGCTTCTGGACCAGCTTCACTCGCCTCAGTGGCTTGTGGCTGTGGACTCACTTTGCAGATTCTGTGGTTTGTTCTTTATGTTATTTTTTTCGTTTTTCTTCTTTTTTCCTCGCATGTTTGATGGTCTTGTTGTGTGGGGTTTTTCTTTAGACAGGTTCTATGGTGTTCCTTTATTTTGTGGCTGCTTGCAAGAAGACAAATCTCAAGGTTGTATACTGCGTGCATACTTTGATAATAAATGTACTTTGAACTTTGAGAGAGCACAATGGCTTTATTTTTAGGCCTTTTGTTTAAAATAACAAATGGATGCTAATTGTGTAATTGAAGCCTATTGAATTGAAGTTAAAAGTGGTACCAGCCACTTTCCAACAGATAGCATTTTCACTTGCAGGCTAAAATGAAGGTTATGAGAGTAATAACACAATACCAGCAGATATTATTTTAACTGGCTGTTCTCTTGGTTTCTATATGGCAAACAGTAAAGTCTGCATCTGTTGATCAAGCAGGTTGTCATGCAAAGATTTCATAGAGCATTGAATCTGTGTTGTAGCTGCACATTGTAGAAAAGATTTCATAATGTATCTGCTCATCTGCTCAAGGTCCCACTTGTCTTTCTCCCCAGACCTCCTGTCCCATGATCCTGTCACATTCCCTTTGCCAATCACCTGTCCAGCTCTTGGCTCCATCCCTCCCCCTCCTGTCGTCTCCTATAATTTTGGATCTCCCCTTCCCCCTCCCACTTTCAAATCTCTTACTAACTCTTCCTTCAGTTAGTCCTGACGAAGGGTCTCGTCCTGAAACGTCGACTGTACCTCTTCCTAGAGATGCTGCCTGGCCTGCTGCGTTCACCAGCAATTTTGATGTGTGTTGCAATAATATGTTTTTGATAGACATGCAGACTTACAAAAATTTAATGACTTCTCTTCTTTTAATCCAGCAGTTCACAAGTGCCAAAAGTTAGAATATCTTTTCTTATTGAGATTGCTGCATTCTGGTAGCAAATACTGTTTGATACCAGTCTGCAGATTTTGGATGTTTCTTAAGGATTCAAGGGCCATCAACATGAAATAAGATCATATGCCAATCACAGTAAAAGTGTCAAAATGTAATGTAATTTCATGGTTTTAATTTTCAGAGTGAGAGATACCTCTATTGCCCCATGTTGCTTAAATGAAATTTGATTTCAATGCAACTTCAGTTTTCCATGTCACTCCCACTCTAATATTGCAACCTTTGGTTTCCTTGAAGTCCAACATAAACTCGTCAAACATTTCCTCATTTTCCATCTAGGCACACCCTCAGGATGTAACAATGAATGCAGCAATTTCAGATAGCAAGTCTTTCCAGTTTTTATCAGTGTTGGCCAGTTTTCAATATCAACCTGTAGAATTAAATTCAGTTTTTCTGTCTCAGTCAAAGCTGCATATTTACAGTATTCTGTGTGTTGATTTCAGATTTCCAGCATCAGTTTTGTTTTCTTTTTTCCTTTCTCATCTTCTTTTCAATGTCCTCCTATTTACTTAGTCTCCACACGGATCATATGGAATCAACATTACTTCTCCACCCTCTTAGCCAGCACCTCTTGTGTCATTCAATCTTTCCTAGTCTTCATTTTAACATTAATGTTCTCTCCTTCTTTATCCCTGTCATATTGATTACCCTTAAAGACTTAGAATTATATAAACAGAGCCTTGAACAAAAAAATAGATTCTATAAAGAAGAAATATATTATAAACTACTGAAAATATATTATAAACTACTGAAAGTATATTATAAACTACTAATGTTACTCATTTGATACATGTTGCCACATGCTTTTGGATTTTTGTTTTGCAGGGTATGCATCACAATATAATTTATTTGCTTTACTTCAAAATGTTGGAAGGAAATTGAGTGGAGATAAAGTTAGTCCTCAAAGGCTTGTAGTATCTCATGAAATTTATGGTTGCATATACATTAACTTCCTCTGTCAATAATAAAAGTCATCATGCTAGCTTTTAAAGACTCCTTAGGTGCATAATGTTGAAATTTTAAGCCAGCTGTCACCAAGACAATGTAGAGATGGAGCTCAATTTATGGTTATGGCATTTTAAGTAACTAAATAAAACCTCTTGGGTATATACAGAAAATGCTTGTATTCCTGTCACTTCTGCTGGTTTCATTTGTGACCTTGATATTGCTTGAGTCTTACAATATTCCCCAGGGTATATCCCTGAAGTTGATAATTCTACAGAAACTGTCACTTGCTTCAACCAAAAGACTACTTACTATATGTTGAATCATAATTGGTCAATCTCCTAGTCTGCTTTGAGTTTGATCAGACTCTGAGGGTTTAATTGTGATAGAATACCACATTATCAAAGTTGCTGGTGAATGCAGCAGGCCAGGCAGCACCTGTAGGAAGAGGTGCAGTCGACGTTTCAGGCCGAGACCCTTCGTCAGGACTAACCAAAGGAAGAGTGAGTAAGGGATTTGAAAGTTGGAGGGGGAGGGGAGATCCAAAATGATAGGAGAAGACAGGAGAGGGAGGGATAGAGCCAAGAGCTGGACAGGTGATAGGCAAAAGGGGATACGAGAGGATCATGGGACAGGAGGTCCGGGAAGAAAGATAAGTGGGGGGGGGACCCAGAGGATGGGCAAGAGGTATATTCAGAGGGACAGAGGGAGAAAAAGGAGAGTGAGAGAAAGAATGTGTGCATAAAAATAAGTAACAGATGGGGTACGAGGGGGAGGTGGGGCCTTAGCGGAAGTTAGAGAAGTCGATGTTCATGCCATCAGGTTGGAGGCTACCCAGATGGAATATAAGGTGTTGTTCCTCCAACCTGAGTGTGGCTTCATCTTTACAGTAGAGGAGGCCGTGGATAGACATGTCAGAATGGGAATGGGATGTGGAATTAAAATGTGTGGCCACTGGGAGATCCTGCTTTCTCTGGCGGACAGAGAGTAGATGTTCAGCAAAGCGGTCTCCCAGTCTGCGTCGGGTCTCGCCAATATATAAAAGGCCACATCGGGAGCACCGGATGCAGTATATCACCCCAGTCAACTCACAGGTGAAGTGTTGCCTCACCTGGAAGGACTGTTTGGGGCCCTGAATGGTGGTAAGGGAGGAAGTGTAAGGGCATGTGTAGCACTTGTTCCACTTACACGGATAAGTGCCAGGAGGGAGATCAGTGGGGAGGGATGGGGGGGACGAATGGACAAGGGAGTTGCGTAGGGAGCGATCCCTGCGGAATGCAGGGGGGGGGAGGGAAAGATGTGCTTAGTGGTGGGATCCCGTTGGAGGTGGCGGAAATTACGGAGAATAATATGTTGCCCGTTGGAGGTGGCGGAAGTTACGGAGAATAATATGTTGCCCGTTGGAGGTGGCGGAAATTACGGAGAATAATATGTAATCCCACCACTAAGCACATCTTTCCCTCCCCCACCTCTGCATTCCGCAGGGATCGCTCCCTACGCAACTCCCTTGTCCATTCGTCCCCTCCATCCCTCCCCACTGATCTCCCTCCTGGCACTTATCCGTGTAAGCAGAACAAGTGCTACACATGCCCTTACACTTCCTCCCTTACCACCATTCAGGGCCCCAAACAGTCCTTCCAGGTGAGGCAACACTTCACCTGTGAGTCGACTGGGGTGATATACTGCGTCCGGTGCTCCCGATGTGGCTTTTTATATATTGGCGAGACCCGACGCAGACTGGGAGACCGCTTTGCTGAACATCTACTCTCTGTCCGCCAGAGAAAGCAGGATCTCCCAATGACCACACATTTTAATTCCACATCCCTTCCCATTCTGACATGTCTATCCACGGCCTCCTCTACTGTAAAGATGAAGCCACACTCAGGTTGGGGGAACAACACCTTATATTCCGTCTGGGTAGCCTCCAACCTGATGGCATGAACTTCGACTTCTCTAACTTCCGCTAAGGCCCCACCTCCCCCTCGTACCCCATCTGTTACTTATTTTTATGCACACATTCTTTCTCTCACTCTCCTTTTTCTCCCTCTGTCCCTCTGAATATACCTCTTGCCCATCCTCTGGGTCCCCCCCCCTTGTCTTTCTTCCCGAACCTCCTGTCCCATGATCCTCTCGTATCCCCTTTTGCCTATCACCTGTCCAGCTCTTGGCTCTATCCCTCCCCCTCCTGTCTTCTCCTATCATTTTGGATCTCCCCCTCCCCCTCCAACTTTCAAATCCCTTACTCACTCTTCCTTCAGTTAGTCCTGACGAAGGGTCTCGGCCTGAAACGTCGACTGCACCTCTTCCTACAGATGCTGCCTGGCCTGCTGCGTTCACCAGCAACTTTGATGTGTGTTGCTTGAATTTCCAGCATCTGCAGAATTCCTGTTGTTTTTTTTTAGAATACCACATTATACAGTTTTTCCTGCATTGAAGGATTAACATGAAGAGTGACAATTGAATGTATCTGCAGAGTAACAAACTATGTAGATAAAAGTAGAGCAATTCAGTGCTGTCAAGAAATTTAATATTCAAATATATTCTGTTTAGACAGTTACAATTTTGTTTTAAGTTAAATTAGTATATATAACAGGACATATTTTGTGATATAAATCAAATATTTTGTGAGATAAGTATTAAAGATTATTAGGGCAATGCGTTAATCAAGCAGAGGAACAAATTATTTGTGATCTTATTGAATGTTGTTTTCGTAGCTATCTCCTTAGAGTTTTGTGAATTTTAATCACTTTAATTATTTCATTATAGAATCAGAGGATGATGGTCACCATCTTTGCTATCATTCTTGTAAATGTCTTTTGCAGCCCCTCCAAGGTCTTGACATCCTTTTTAACTTGATGTCCAGGATTAGAGTTGTAGCAGAACCAGTAGTTAATGATTTTTTAAGATAATATCTGCACTTTTGAATTTAATATCTTAATATAGCCAGGGATTTGCTTATGTTTCTACAGAAAATTTTTCTATTTGTCATGCCACTGTCAAAGCTGTATGGACCTGTATCTCACTGCTTTTGTAATTCCTTTATTAGAAAACCTATAGCACAATACAGGCCCTTTGGCCCACAAAGTTGTGCCAAAAAATAACTATTAGCCCACCAACCAATATATCTTTGGACTGTGAGAGGAAAGTGGATCACCCAGAGGAAGCCCACTCAGTCACGGGGAGAACGTACACACTCCTTACAGGCAGCGGTGGAAATTGAACCCGGGTCACCTGCACTGTAAAGTGTTGTGCTAACCACTACACTACCATGCAGCCCATGCCATTGCGACATGATTTAGTTTATTTTTTCTTTCTACATGCTTCCTGCCAGATGAATCACTTATATGTTGTATTAAACTTCACCTACCATGTGTCTGCCCATCTTCACCAGCTGTCTTCTTAAGTCACTCATTATTTTTATTGTTTACAATTTTACAATTTTGAGTTTCATGTTGACTATACCTGAGTTTTGGTCATTACATTAGAAGAGTAGTGGTTCTAACACTGTAGCTGAAGAATATAATTATACATTTCCCTCAGTTTGAAAAACTACTTCACCTCTACTGTCTTCTTTCTATCCCTTAGGCAATTTTATATCCACAAAATCACTGCTTCTTTCATCTTACAGGCTTTATAAATTTAGTTAATTTTGATCCAAGAGCTTAGCTAATTTTGCTTTTGCCAATAGCCTGAATAATAAAAAATGGACATGTGTAATTTAATTGGCTACTTTCACAACTTGTGATCATATTATTCCTGATTTTTGCCCCTATTCCTTTGATTTGCATTAGTCTGTAGATGTAGCCTACATCATCTACAGTATGTATTATGTAAACTTAACAGCTGTGTGCAATCACATGGAGGTAATGGAGCTGTCTGTAATGTATATATCCCAAAATACTGCTATTTAGTTGTGTACATATATTTGTTGATTGTTTTTTCATGGCTTTGCCACACTACTTTGTGTGGGCAGGAAAATGGTATTTGTTTTAATAAGCAACACTACTTCAAAATATTAGGTCAAATAGCAACACTGCAGGTTCAGATAAAACCAGTTTCTTGTGTGATATACAGGAGCCTGACGACCCACTTAATGTTTTACGAACAGCTTCTTCACCGCTGCTGTTAGATTTTGAACAGTCTATGAACCCTACCTCACTATTTTTCTTTTAAATTATTATTTTTTATTATTATAGCTGAAAGTGATGTTTTATGTATTGCACTGTACTGTTGGCACAAAACAACAAATTTCACACATATTTCCAGGAATTATAATCCTGATTCTGATTTTATCTGAAACGTATCGTTAAAAGGATTGGAGAAAAATATACAGTTTTAACCAACTTATGATATTTGACCAGTGACCTGTACAAATAGCTCTCAAAGCAACCTAAACTTCTTTGTACAAGTCTGTATTCTTCCTGTTTTAATTTATATTATTAAAGCTGCCCAGGCGAGAAAAATGACACATTTTCGAAGAGTAATAGGTATTGTTGCAGCTGAGCAACTCACTCTTATTCAATGCTACATTAACTTTTTCATTATTGCTTCTGTTGTAAGATATGAAAGCCCTTAAGCATTCTGAAGGTATATCCCATTCCAGATATCGTCATACAAAATATCATTTTTGAATGTTAAGTGTACCAGAACTTCAGTTTTTTTGGCAAAGGAGTGACATTAGCTTTTAATGGTACGATAGTAGATAAAAGTAAAGATTCTCAAAGCATGTTGATTGTCATTTTAAGATCAAAGCAGGTTTCTCGAGAAATTTATAAGACAAGAAATTCCTTATGAAGACACAATGGGCATATAAAAGATGTTCCAAAAATCTATCCACTTCCCAATATTTAAAATGCATAAAATGATTTTTTGTCTACAATGGTTGTAGCCCTTGATGTTATTCTTTGTTTTGAATCCTGGTTTTAAATGGCTAAGTTCAAGTTCAAGTTTAATTGTCATTCAACTTGACAACCCACTCAATGTTTTAATTCAACGTGAATACAGACAAAACAGTGTTCCTGTGGGACCAAGGTGCAAAACACCGTACCAACAGTCACACATGACACACAGCACATAGAACATATAGCACATACAGTTATAATAGCAGGAGAACATACAGTCAGTTGTAATCTAATGTCTGGAAGGCTGCTTTTGATAGCAGAATCTGAAGTAAAAACTAGGAAGTAATACATGGTTGAATGCCTTGAAAAAATTACTTAGGGTTATCAGAACAGAGATAAAGTTAAGCCCAGGGATCTTCATTTGTCATCAATATAGCAATATATTTGTGAATAGAAACAAAAATGAATCTCTCTTTAATCAGCATCTTTCAGAGCACCTGGATATCTCAAAGCACATTACAATTAATGTGTAGACTCTGCCTTAAAGTTCCAATTCTCATACAGACAGCAGTGTGAACACAAAAAAATAGTAACGGTAATTGAGGGATAAATTGGTGTGCCCCCCCCCATCCTGGCTTCACCTATCACTTACCATCTTGTTCATTTTCCTCCCATTCCCCCCACCTTATTTCTCTGACTTCTCATCTTTATTTCCACTCCTGATGAAGAGTCTTAGCCTGAAGTGTTGACTTTTCCATAGATGTTGTTTGACTTGCTGAGTTTCTCCAGCATTTTGAGTGTGTTGCTTGGATTTTCAGCATCCGCAGATTTTCACGTGTTTGTGCTACTACTGCATTACAAAATCTCTTCCAGGGATGCCTACTCTGAAGAAGCTTAAATCTTCCCTTCGATGGGAGTTCAGTGAAAACTTCTCTCACTGCTCTTCCTCTGTGTCGTCCCCCCCCCCCCCCCGGTTTCACCTAGCACCTACCACTTTGTACTTCTTCCTCCCCTCCCTCTACCTCCCATTATCATATTTTTTTCCCAGTCCTGATGAAGGGTCTTGGTCCAAAACTTCAACTGTTTGCTCCCTTGTTGCTGTTCAGAGTGCCACATGGTATTTTACATCACATTGAAAGAGTAGGTGCAACAGTATTGAGCTTAAATACTGAAGTATTACCCTAGAGTTTAGTGCCTGTGTCTCTGTAGTGATTTGAATTTGCAACCTGCTGACTGAGATGCGAGTGTAACCAAGTAGAGCCGGGGTGGGACTTCAAACTTATAGATTACTTGAAGTATGTGCTGGATGAAAATGAAGAAACTAGCAAGGAAATATTGGACAAAAGATGAAATTTCAATTAAAAATTTGATTGGGTGGCAGTTAAGGGGTCAGATTAGATTGCCATGTGAAACAAATGTGTTGATGAAGATAGAGGTACAACAGGATAAATATTTCAGGATATGAAGTAGATAAGGGGGGGGGAGATTTTGGAAGAATAACAAATGGAAAAGGCAGTAACTCCCAAACTTTATTAAGCTATGTTTAAGTAAATGATATAAGGAATTTTAATAGTATTGTAATATGTGCTTTATTATAGTGAGCTAAATATTTCATTACAAATTGATTTAATGAGCATTTTATGTATAAGAGTGTAACTAAGGATAGAATGGTTCGAAGTTCGAAGTAAATTTATTATCAAAGTACACATATATCATCATATACTACTCTGAAATTCATTTTCTTATAGGTATGTTCAATAAATCTACAAACTCATAACCATAACAAAGTCAATAAAAGACCGTCCAACTAGGGCATTCAACTAGTGTGCAAAAGACAACAAACTGTGCAACTAGAAAAAGAAGAAATAATAATAATAAACAAATAAGCACTTAAGATTGAGAACATGAGATGCAGAGTCCTTGAAATTGAGTTAATTGGTTGTGGGAATGTTTCAGTGATGGACAAATAAAGTTGAATGAAGTCATCCCTTTTGGTTCAAGAGCCTGGCAGTTGTGGGGTAGTAACTATTCCTGAACCTGGTGGTGTAAGTCCTGAGGCTCCTGTACCTTCTTCTCGACGGCAGCAGCAAGAAGAGAGCACGTCCAGGGTGGTGGGGGTCCCTGATATTGGATGCTGCTTTCCTGGGACAGTGTTTCATTCAGTGGTTAGGAGGGCTTTACTTGTGATGGATTGGGCTGTATCCACTACCTTTTGGAGGAATTTCCGTTCAAAGGCATTGGTAATTCCATGCCAGGCTATGATGCAGTTAGTCAATGTACTCTCCTCTAAATATCTACTGAAGTTAGTAAAAATTTTAGATGTCATACCAAATCTCCGCAATCACCTAAGCAAGTAGAGGCAATGCCGTACTTTCTTCATAGTTGCACTTATGCACTGGGCCTAGGACAGGTCCTCTGAAATAATAACACCGGGAATTTAAAGTTACGAACTCTCTCCAACTCTGATCGTCTGATGACAGCTGGCTCATGGACCTCTGGTTTCCTCATCCTGAAGTCTACAACCATCTCTTTGGTAATACTGACATTGAGTAAGAGGTTGTTGTAATGGCACCACTCAGTCAGATTTTCAGTCTCCCTATACGCTGATTCATTGCCACCTTTGATTTGGCCTGCAACAGTGATGTTGTCAGCAACTTGCATATAGCATTGGAACTGTGCTTAGCCACACAGTCATAAGTATAAAGCAAGTAGAGTAAGGGATAAACACACAGCCTGTGGTGCACCTGTGCTGATGGATATCATGGAGGAGATGTTGCCAATCTGAACTGACTGTGGTCTGCAAGTGAGGAAGTCCGGGATCCAATTGTACAATGAGGCATTGAAGCCAAGGACTTGAGACTTATTGATTAGTTTTGAGGAGATGATGGAATTGAATGCTGAGGTATAGTTGATAAAGCTCATCCTGATACTTGCATCTTTGCTATCCAGATGTTCTAGTGTTGAGTGAAAAGTCAATGAGATGGCATTTGCTGTGGACTTGTTGCTCCAGTAGGCAAACTGGAGCAAATCTAAGTCACTTCTCAGGCAGTTGTTGGTACGTTTCATCACCAACCACTCAAAACACTTCATCATTATGAATGTAAGTGCTTGCTGGGCAATAGTCATTGAGGCAGATCACTACAGTCTTCTTGGGCATCAGTATAATTGAAGCCTGCTTGAACCAGGTGGGTACCACACACACTGCCAAAGCAAGAGGTTGAAAATCCCAGTGAATACTCTAGTCAGTTGATCAGCATAGCTCTTTGGTATTTGGACAGGTACCCCATCTGGCTGGATGGTTTTTGTGGATTCATCCTCCTGAAGGCTGCTTGCATGACTGAGAGACTCAATCATAAGATCATCGGAGGAGTTCATGATGGTTCTGCATATTTTGGTGATCAAAGCATCAGTAGCAGGCATTGAGCTCATCTGGAAATGAAGCCTTGCTGTTGCCTATGCCACTTAATTTAACCTTATAAGAGGTGATAGCATTCAAGCCCTGCTACAACTGTTGAGCATCCTTCGTTGATTGAAGTTTAGTCTGGAATTTGCACTTCTCCCATGAGATGGCTTTCCGGAGATCGTACCTGGACCTCGTGGGACGTTCTTGGTCACAGATTTGAATGTCTTTGATCTGGCTCTTAAAAGACTGTGGATCTCATGGTTATTCCAAGATTTCTGTCTGGGGAAGACTGATTTTGTGGGGACACACTGATCTGCAGCTGTTTTAATAAAGTCTGTTACAACATTGGTGTATTCATTCAGATCCACAGATGAATCTTTGAACAAGGCCCAGTCCATTGACTCAAAACAATCCTGCAGCTGCTCTTCTGCCTTCTGCAACTAGCTCCCCGTTGTCCTAATATCTGGAGTTTCGCTCTTCAGCCTCTGCCTGTATACAGTTAGGAGGATTGCCAAGTGATCCAATTTACCGAAATGCAGTCTGGTCATGGAACAGTAGGCATTTCTTATCTTATTATAGCAGTAGTCTAGTGTGTTGGGACCTTTGTTATATGCTGATGGTAATTGGGTGGGGTTTTCTTCAAACAAGCCTGGCTGAAGTCTCTGACTATGATTTGAAATGCTTTGGGATGGACTATTTTTTGTTAGGAGATGGAATCATGAAGCATTGCCTGATTATAGTCCGCCACTGGTGGTATGTAAATTGCAGTCAGGATTGTGAAGATTTTAGGACATTTTAAGGACAAAGAAAGAAATTTTTGCCTGGAGCCAGAGGACATGGGTAAGGTACTAAAAGAGTCCACCAAAGAGAAGCATATGGAGGATACTGATCAGCGAGCAGGGAGGGTAATGTTGACATTCTTGGACATGTTTATGTCAAGGAAGAGGAGGTGTTGCGGCCCTTCAAAATGAAAGTAGACCTTTCCAGGTTATTGAGAGAGGCAAGATGGGGGAGGTTGTTGGCATGTTGACAGAAATCTTTGTAACCTCTTTTGTCATAGTCCAGGTCAGAGAGAAGTGAAGTATAGCCAGTGTCATTCCTTTGTTTAAGAAGGGTAGTAGAGGCTGATTAGGACATTACAGACCAGTGAACCTTACATCAGCGATAAGGAAATTACTGGAGAAGATTCTTAGGGATGGGACTCAGTAGAGATAATCAGCATGGCTTTATTGAAGAATGCGAGAGGCTTGAGGTTTCTGAGGAGGTGACAAAGATCATAGGTAATGGTAGAGCATTGGTTGTGTATACATAGACTTCAATAAAATGTTTAACAAGGTCTCATGGTAGGCTGATTCAGAAAATTTAAGCTCATGGGATCCATGGAGACTTGGTAGAATCAACTTACAATTGGTTTAGCCATAGAAGTCAGAAGATAGTGGTGAAGGCATATAATTCTGACTGGAAGTCTGTGACCAGTGGTGCTGGAAATTGTGATATTTGTGATATATGTAAATGATTTGGATGAGAATGTAGGTGGATTGATTAGTAAATTGTTAAATAACACAAAAAGTGATGGTGTTGTGGATAGTTAAGAAGCTTTTCAACGTATTCAGCAGAATATAGATCAGTCGGAATTGGCTGATAGAATTTGATCAGGACAAGTGTGAGATTTTACACTTTGAGCGGTCATATGTAAGAGGAAAGTACATTGCAAATGGCAGGACCTTTAAGAGCACTAATGTACAGCAAGATTTAGAGTGCAAGTCCATAAATTTCTGAAAGTGCTAATGAAGACACAAAGCATGTTTGCCGTAATCAGTCATAAATTGAATATAAAAGTAGGGAAATTGTGGCAGGTGTATAAAACTTTGGTTGCACCACATTTGGAGTGTTGTGTGTCATTCTAGTGTTATGTACCAGCAGCAATAGATATGAAATTAAGTTGGGTTTTTATAGAGAAACAACGAAATTTATTAACCTCTACTCAAAAACATAGAGAAGTAAACAAACGACAAACTTACACGGAAGTTAACAGTGTTATGCGTCTGTCTATAGCTATCAAACAGTCGAACTTAGAGACAATTCTTAACAGATCTTACTCAAACACAGTCTTAAAGTGGTAGTCTAAGAAGTCCAAGTGATTCATGAAATAAATGAGAGGAGAGACTTCCCGAAGCAGCAATGAGGCGATTCTTAAACAAAGAAATCTTTGATGCCGATCCCAGCCGAGAAGTACCTTCTACGAAGAGTGAGTTTTCGCGAAGTAACTGACCTTTTGCTGAAGTGGTCACCACACAACACCCAAACCGTGTAAGGGTTAACAAAAGTGCGTGCCACGTATGGATTATACCCAGTCAGTCACACCCAAAATGCACCGAATGATTTAACCCCAATCCTTTGCGTTCGTTCGAAGTCTGCAATCTTCACTCTCTCTCTCTTTCTCTCTGTCTCCCCTTCTACAATTGTGTAACCACTGACTGCAACTCCCCAACAAAGCAACTCCCAACAATGGGCAGTCCCCCTTTTTATACCAGTGGGATATGCCATCATGTGATGCTCACAGGTAACATAGTCATGGGGCACTCACGGGAATCGATATTCATGGGAATCGTGGGACACTCACGGGAATCGATACTGTGGACAGGTAACACTAGAGACAGAAACATAGAAAACCTATGGCACAATACAGGACCTTCGACCCACAGAAATTACCTAGGGTTGCCCATAGCCCTCTATTTTTCTAAGCTCCACGTACCTATCTAGGAGTGTCTTAAAAGACCTTATTGTATCCGCCTCCACCACGGTCGCCAGCAGCCCATTCCACGCACTCACCACTCGCTGCGTAAAAAAACTTACCCCTGACATCTCCTCTATACCTACTTCCAAGCACCTAAAACTGTGCCCTCGCATGTTAGCCATTTCAGCCCTGTGAAAAAGCCTCTGACTATCCACACGATCAATGCCTCTTATCGTCTTATACACCTCTATCAGGTCATCTCTCATCCTCCGTCGCTCCAAGGAGAAAAGGCTGAGTTCACTCAACCTATTCTCATAAGGCATGCTCCCCAATCCAGGCAACATCCTGGTAAATCTCCTCTGCACCCTTTCTATAATCTCCACATCCTTCATGTAGCGAGGTGACCAGAACTGAGCATAGTGGGATCTGACTAGAATCTTATATAGCTGTAACATTACCTCTCGGCTTTTAAACTCAGTCCCACAGTTGATGAAAATCAATGCACCGTATGCCTTCTTAACCACACAGTCAACATGCGCAGCAGCTTTGAGTGTCCTATGGATTCGGACCCCAAGATCCTTCTAATCATCCACGCTGCCAAGAGTCTTATCATTAATACTATATTCTGCCATCATATTTGACCTACCAAAATGAACCACCTCACACTTATCTGGGTTGAACTTCATCTGCCACTTCTCAGCCCAGTTTTTCATCCTAAGTACCTCTGCTATCTCCTCCGGTTCCATACACACTTTTCCACTGTTATACTGGATTGGTCCTACTTTCTCATGTCTTATCCTCTTGCTCTTCACATACATTCTAGTTGAACATTATAGAAAGAATGAGGAGGAGATGCACTAGAATATTGCCGGGGTCATAGATTATTAGCTGTAAGGTAGATTGAATATGCAGCGTTGGAGGCTGAAGGGCAACTTGATAAAAGTATATAAAATTATGAAAGACATAGATAAATGGTCAAGATTCTTTTTCTCTGAATGGAAATCGAATGCTAGAGGACATAACTTTAAGGTGAGAGGGGAAATATTTAAAGGAGATTTATTAGGCAAGTTTTTTTAACGGAGAGATTGGTAGATGCCTGAAATCCACTACCATGGAAAGTGGCAGAAGCAGAAATGATAATAGAGTTAAAGAAGCATTTAGAGATGCACATGACAAAGACAAGGGATTTCTGCAGATTCTGGAAATCCAGAGCAACACACACACACACACACACACACACACACACACACACACACACAGAGCCCAAAATATCGACTGTTTATTCCTCTTCATAGATGCTGCCTGACCTGCAAATTTTCTCTATTGGTTTCTCTAACTTACATTAATTTCTCCAGCTACCCCCCCCTCTCTTTTTCCATTCACCTCCTCTTACACCTTCCCTTCATCTTCCTAACACCTCCTTCTGGTGTCCCTCCTCCTTCCCTTTCTCCCATGGTCCACTCTCCTTTCCAATCAGTTTCCTTCTTCAGCCCTCTACCACTTCTGCCTATCCCCTGCTAGCTTCTCTCTTCATCCCCTCTCCCCTACTCACCCACCTTCCCTCTCACCTGGTTCACCTATCACTTGCCAGCTTATACTCCTTCCCCTCCCCCACCTATTTCTGGCTTTTTTCCTCTTCCTTTCCAGTCTTGATGAAGGGTCTCAGCCCGAAGAGTCAACTGTTTATTCCTCTCCATAGATGTTACCGGAGCTGCTAGGTTCCTCCAGCACTTTGTGTGTGTTGCTCTAGACGAGCACATGAACGGGCAGTGGGGGGGGGGCGGGGAGGGAGGAAGGATATAGATCATGTGAAGGCAATCGTGATTAGTTTAAAATGGCATCATTTTCTGTACAGGCATTATGACTGAAAGGCCTGTTCCTGTGCTGTACTGTTCTGTGGTCTACAGGAGTGTACCTAATAAAGTGGCACAGGAGTGGAACCTGATACGGTCTTCTGCTGCTGTAGTCCATCCACTTCAAGGTGCAACATGTTGTGCATTCAGAGATGCTATTCTGCACACCACTGATGTAACACATGGTTATTTGAGTTACTGTCACCTTCCTGTCAGCTTGAACTAGTTTGTCCATTCTCCTCTGAACTCTCTCGTTAACAAGACATTTTTGCCCACAGAACTGCTGCTGACTGAATTTTTTTGTTGTTGTTCATACCATTCTCTGTAAACTCTGGAGGCTATTGTGCGTGAAAATTCTAGGATATCAATAGTTTCTCAGATACTCAAACCACCACACCTGGCACCAACAATCATTACGAGGGCAATGTCACTTAGATTACATTTCTTCCCCATTCTGTTGTTTACTCGAAACAACAACTGAACCTCTGGACCCTGTCGGTGTGCTTTTATGCATTGAGTTGCTGCCACATGATTGGCTGATTAGATATTTGCATTAATGAGCAGTTGTACAGGTGTACCTAATAAAGTGGCCACTGAATGTATGTTTAAATACCTAAGCGTGCCATATGCTTGTCTTTGGAAGTATGCCACAAGATGATGTGAGATGCTCAGATTCACCTTCTAAAATGTAATTAATTTTGGCATTGTTAGTAATCATTCAGAATGAATAACAGAAATGATTTCTGTATTGCTGTTAGTGTGATATGAGTCTGCAACAGAAATTCTTTTTTTTTCCAAACAAGTAGCCAAGTGAAAATCCCAATCTCATGTTGCACTTGCTGACAAACTTTGTCAAAATGAATGTAGGTGAATTTATGTTTAATATTAGAAAAGCTTTTCTTTTTATCAGATTCATCCTTCCTTAAACTCTTTGATCTCAGCAGTGAAATTTCTGATATCATAATAGGTTGTTACTGTGTTTTCTTTGAAATGTGGTTTCCCATGTGAATAATCTCAAGGGCAAAATCTGAGTGACTAAAGCATTTTTACATTCTTAAAGTCTGCCATCATAGGATTTATTAAACTCTCTTATAATTTGTTTAATCAATCTATTTTTGTTGCAAAATATGAAATGTGTAGTTTATAAAATTGCCATTATTGGATCAAATATTTAAGCACCTTTAGTGATTTATGCTCCTGTATTGAAGTAGTATCAGAAAATCAATATTAGCAAAATTGAAACAGTATGGTTTTGTATTGATCTGTGCTGCTAAATCAAAACTAAGGGCTTTTTAACAGCTTTTCTAGACAAGTTGCTACCTCTAATGGACAAACTATCAATTTGAGCTTTCCACTGATAGATCAGCTTGAAAATTGGATGTCATTTTTTTCTCCTATAGGAGTGATTTTTTTTTCTTGTCCTTTTAACCTTACTTGACCTATTAGACTGGGATAAAGGTCTAAGCATAGACATCAGGAAGTGATTTCCATGATTGACATTTAAATTAATCTGTATGAATTTCATGGAAACTAAGATTCAAGTACATTGTGCTCCAGAGATGAAACTGCAAGCTTTTTGTATTTTAATGTATTACCAAGCAAAGAGGTTAGTACATATGTGCTTCCAATAGTGAATGCTTAGTTTGTACAGATTCAACAAAGATCACTGTTATTTATATTGCTTGGTATTCTGACATTTGATATTGCATATGCAGCAAGTTCAGGTCCAAGTTCAGTTCTTGAATTGTACAGCTTGTTCTTAGTTTTTTTTGCAATTACTACAGTCCCTTATTCATAGATGTATTTAGGTTGCTGTGCTCGATTTTTTTGTGCACTATTTTACTTTTAAATAACTTGGGGTTCTATGGACAATTCATTTCTAATTCATCAACAACTTCAAAAGGTGAATGAAGTTCAAAGTAAGTTTATTATCAAAGTACATATATATCACCATACTGTACAACCTTGAGATTTATAAATGTAAACTGTTTACTAGAAGAGGCAGAGAAAAGCTTGAATTTTCAGTTTGACATTTTGCCATGAAACTCATGGATGCATGTTGTACCACACAACATTGCAATATGTGCAGTAGAGAGTAAGTTAACTTGACTGTATTGATCTCAAAGTTTTTCATTGTGTAATTATTCTTGCCAGAGAAAAGTGTAGCAGGTATTGATCTGGACAGAAGCATTTGAGCAACTGGTTCCCTTGAGTAACAGTGAGTGTCATCTTTCAGCAATGATGAATGGTAACAACCTTGTGCAATGTAATTACTTGCCAATGGAATGAACCTTTCATCTTCCCTGTATTGTAATATCCTATAATCTTCAATCTGAGCCCAAATCGCTAAACTATTGATTTAGTTAACTGATTTGCAAGCATACAATTATGTTGCAGCTTCATTTATAGATGCCTTTGATGAAAATGGTCATGCTAATACCTGACTCTCCTAAGGCTTGTGAATAAAATGTTCCTGGAATCTGTGTTTTACTCTTTGCTGCCATTGATTGCTCTCAAGAGGTCCAGCCTAGGGCCAGTTTCAACCTCAAGCCTTCATTAAACTAGAAGTGGAGGTAGTTATTTGGAAGATTACCAATTTACGTTACAACTTTGAACTCGGATTGACAATATTGAATTTGTTTTATTTTACCTAACTTTTATTGATTGAATATACAAACTGCAGATATTCAAACCTATTACAGAAATACAAAATAATTAGAAAGCGAAGTATACATAAATAAAAAAATTAGTTTCATAGCATAGATTTTTCACATGGCGAATAAATGGAGACAGACGACCTTTATAGCTTATATTGTTGCAAACTTGAAATTTGAAGAACTGATTGACATGGTTAAATATACTTCACCCTCAAGGAAATGTCTCTCAATTAAATCCTGTTTTTTTATTTGTGAACAAATATTGTGTTGAAAATTTTAGTAGATGCTTTCGCTTTGAGGTGAATTTCTAAATCTGCATCATTTGTTGGTATATTTTCTCTTGGCTGGTATAACTTGTGGAGGAGTTACCATTTTACTACAAATGGAGTTTTCCACTGCTCATCCATAAAATTATAGCAGAATAATAGGAAAAGCACAGTATTCTCAAAAAATTGCTTTCTGCACGTTAGAATACTAGAGAAAACATACTTTCCAAAGCAATTTCCAGATCCCCTTATAGGTCATTGGTTAGAGGAACTGCTTTTCCATATATCATGCATGATCATCCATTTCTCAGAAAATAGCTATTGAAGTTCTAGGCCCACAGCCCCTGATGATCCTGTGATTTCAGTCTCTGAGGCCAACGAGAGAGCATACTTCAATAGAGTGAACCAATGGAAAGCTTCCAGCCTTGATGGTGTACCTGGCCAAGTACTAAAAAACTGTGCTAACCAACTGGTTGGAATGTTCACTGACATATTTAACCTCACACTTCAGCAGTCTGAGGTATCACCTGCTTCAAGCAGTCTTCAATTATACCAGAGCCTCAGAAGAACATGATAACCTGCCTCAATGACTATCGTCCAGTGGCACTTACATCCACTGTGATGAAGTGTTTTGAGAGACTGGTGATGAAACATATCACTTCCTGCCTGAGAAGTGACTTAGATCCGCTCCAATTTGCCTACAGATGCAACAAGTCACCAGTAGATGCCATTTCATTGGGTCTTCACTCAACCCTGGAACGTGTAGACAACAAAGATGCATATATCAGCATGCTTTTTATTCGTTACACCTCGGCATTCAATTCTATCATCCTCTCAAAACTAATCAATAAAGTTCAAGACCTTGGCCTTGGTACCTCCCTGTGCAATTGAATCCTGGATTTCCTCACTTGCACACCCTAGTCAGTTTCGATTGGCATCAACATCTCCTCCATCATCTCCATCATCATAGGTGCACCACAAAGCTGTGTGCTTAACCCCCTGTTCTATTCGCTTTACGCTTATGACTATATGGCTAAGCACAGCTCCAATGCCATATTTAAATTTGCTGACAACATCACTATCTTAAATCAATTCAAAGGTGGTGAAGAATCAGCATATAATCAGTTTATATCCCCACAACCGTCAGGCTCTTGAACCAGAGGGGATTAGTTCACTCAACATCACTTGCCCCATCACTGAACTGTTCCCAACCTACGGACTCAATTCAAAGGACTCTATCTCATGTTCTTGATACCTATTACTTATTTATTTATTATTTTTTCTTTCTTTATGTATTTGCACAATTTGTTGGTTTTTGCACACTAGTTGAATACCCTAGTTAGATTATGTAATGGTTATTATTCTATGGATTTATTGAATATGCCCATAAGAAAATGAATCTCAGGGTTGTATATGGTGATATACATGTATTTTGATAATAAGTTTACTTTGGACTTTGAACCATTCTATCCCTAGTTACCCTCTGTTGGCGTGGTCTTTCATTGACTCTATTATGGTTATTGGATTTATTGGGAATGCCTGCAAGAAAATGAATCTCAGGGTCATATATAGTGACATATATGTACTTTGGTAATAAATTTTGAAAATTTGAAATTTGCACTTTGAATAGAAATAACTCAACAAGGTGGAATGCTAATTGTCCATTAAAAAATGTACCTTAAAGTTGACTCAGACTTTGAAATGGGTAATCGATACCCTCATGAGAAACTGAGCTGTTTGTCATCACTTTTTCAATCAATAATTGAACTGTTAGCAGTCACTCCCAAAGTATATAAGAATAAATTCCATGAAATTGAAAAACAATGAACACATGAATATGACTGAGCTGCGAGTAATGGGGGTTATTAATGCTCATTATGATAACAAGGAAAACCTGACGGCAGTTTCTCTGATATGTGCATGCCCAAGTAAATATGGGAACCTTCAAGTTATTATCAGGAATGACTTTGTTTTTCTCAGGATGTGATGCTGTAATGTTTGTTCATGAACTGTATTGAAATAAAAGCAATGAAGTGAACTTGCAGTTATTTATATATTGATTTTGCTCTACTTGTAGGTATGGCTGTGGAATTTGCATGACATGAATTTTAGATATGAATAATAATAGGTACCAAACCAATCCCTAGTGCTACAAAAGTGATTTTGAAGATATTTTATGTTTAACAATTGTAATAACTTTAGATAATTTGTAGAAATTTGTTTTCACTTTGACACAAAAGTGTCTTTTTTGTTGATCAGTATCAAAAAAATCCAAATTAAATCTACTGTAATTCAATGAGTAAAATAATAAAACTTGAAAACTTTTGGGGGGGGTTAATGCTTTTTATGGATACTGTACCTTCCTGAACTTCCATAGAAAGGAAAATTAAGGCTACTATATGTAGGAGAAGAATCTCTTATTTTTCATTCCTAATAATTAGTGATGTAATAATTATTAAACCTCAAGGTACTGGGATTTTATGACAGGTCATTTTTGGATGGATTTAAATAAATAAATGACTGCAGTTAAGTATAGATATATCAGATCAACTATGGGAATAAAATACAATCTATTTGTTGATTTTTCGTCTTCGAATGTCAGTTTTGTCTTTCTTTGAAAGAAATTCCCAAAGTGTAAACTTTCACATAAATCTTGAAATTTTGGTCATAACATATTGTAGTTGCAAACACAAGATAAACTATATAAAATTTCTGCATAACTTCCCAATTTTATGCCCTGTACTATGAGGGCAAGCATACCACAGTGTGACTGTGATCAAAATCACCAGAGAAACACTGAAACTGGTGATATAGAAGTATTTACTCAGCCCACAAGCTGGACATCATTCTGGAGACACTCTAGGTAGAGGATTACAAACCCAGAGTTACACCACATTTTTACACCCTTAATAACAAAGGTAACAGTGGGCAATTCATTACAATTTCAATATTACAATGACATTGTTTACTTTAGGGATCCCCAACCTTTTTTGCACCGTAGACTGGTTTAATATTGACAATATTCTCGCGGACCAGCCAACGGGGGGCGGGGGGGTGGGTTACGGTGTTCAAGTTCAGTGTGTGATGGAATGAGGAAAGGTGCAGCTGACTCATATCGTTTCATATTGCCAAATCATATTGTTTCCTTGTGGCCTGGTAGCATATGCTTTGCGGCCCGGTGGTTGGGGACCACTGGTTTACTTAAATACTTTAGACTGACAAATTGTTCTTTTGGGATTTATATTGGAAGCATTGTAATTGATAAGACACCTTTGAAGGTCCAAATGCCTTTAAACTAACTAACTAACACAAATATTTTAAAACTTTTGGTGACAGAGAGCCAGACTCTCAGAATTAATGTTGCTAGGGCTCTTTCTGAGTACACAATTATGGTAAGTACAGAAAAATTATTGATAGCCATACCTGTGACCATGTTTGATATACCAAGTAACAACATCCATCTGGCCTGCAAACTTGAACTCAAGTCAAAATGATCCAAGTAACTTAGCCATGTTGCCAGTTTTTTGCAAGCCAATTAACACAAACCCATTGTTTTGACATTTGGCGCCTGCATTGGTCAATTTAACTTTTATTTATTGCTTGCAATTTACAATAAGATGTAAAGACTAATTGCAAGCTTCCTGAAGTTAATTACATTTACAATAAGAACTGAAGTTGTGTGAATTAATATCTGCTATATTTTCAGAACTCCAGAATACTCCCTAACATAACATTTGGCTTTTGGAAATGATAACATTGCAGAAAAATCATTAAGATGACATAGAATAATAGTAAAACAACAAAATGCTTTTGTTTATCACAGTACCCTAATTACTTACTTTTGCTTATTACCCTTTTTCCCTCCCTGCATTTAGGCCGGTGATAGTTTTTCAACTTAACAGATTGACAGAAACCTAGAATTCATCTTATTTTCCAAGTCAATGCATTCACTCTGTTTTTCTATTATTTTTCTATCTTACATTCTGATTCCTCTCTCTTTCATTCTATTTTTCTAATTTGGAAGGAATTTTTTGTTAAAATCAGAGTTCAGCTTTAAAGGCTACTTACAGTATTTTGAGTACATTTCTTAATGTACAAACATTTGTATTTGTATACTGTAGGCCCTTTCAACCTCCTTCATTTTTATACATAAAGCAAGGGCTTGTTGTAGAACATAGAACAGTATAACACATGACCAGGTCCTTTGGCCTACAATGTTCTGTTAAACTAATTAAGCTAATGACACTTTATCAGTGCTCCCTGAACCTACTAGTCCATGTCCTTCCATTCTCTGTGTATTCATGGCCTTTCCAGACATCCCACCTCTCCCGGAAGTTCCGGGAGTCTCTCGCATATTAATAGCAGCTCCCTGACGCCCGCAAATTATATACAATATCCCAGAAGTGAGAGGGAGAGCGGGAAAGGGAGCGAGATCAAGAGCGGGAGCGAGAGCAAGCATCCTGATTGGTCTCTCTTTGTGCTAAGTAGACCTATCAGTTTTCTCTGTGGGCGGGCTTTACAGTCGACCTCTGTCTCTCCATCAGTTCAGTTTCGTGTCCTGCACCGCTATGGCAAAGTGTTTCAAAAAAAGAAAATATAAAACGCACTTCACCCCAGACTACACTAAAGTGTACCCCTGCCTAATAGGGGCCAAAAATAATGACAGTGTTGCTCGCTGCACTGTTTGCAACAGTGACTTTTCTATTGCCCATGGTGGGTTAGGACTGTAAAAGACATGTTGTGGTGAGTTTAACAGGTGTCATTCGTTCATTAGCATAGCTAACGTTATTTAAACTAGCTGGCTAGCTGCTAAGGAGCTACTCTATTGATGTCCTACGTGATGAGGCCAAACTCCCTGCAGACATGCTTAAAGTTGTAATAGAATTTTTTTTAAAATGACTCCATGGTAATATATAAGTACATACTGTATTTTAATGTCACATTTTCTGTATATACCCAGTTTACAGATTGGTTTACAGATTAGACAAAATCAGTAAATAAAGTATTACATAAGACAATATAATAAGGATACACCTTATGCTTTTATTTTTTTTTAGGGACCACAACATATTAGGGAGTCTAATCGCAGGGAAGGCTGCTCAGGTATTTCACAGTTCTTTTCAGCAGAGCCACATCACAGTACAAGGAAAGTTTGCAAAAGAAATAGAAAAGCTTTTTGCATTAGCATTGAGATTGCCAACAAAATACTCAACAAGGAATATATATGTGTGTGTGTGTATGTGTAAATAGTTTCAATATGTGTCAAATAAACTGTTGTGTTCTTTCATAATCAAGTGTCCTCTGTACATGCGCCCTTGGAGGTTGACTGGGGCCGGAGGAATATGGGGTTGCAGGGGACGGGAGTGCTACCTCCCTGAAATGAGTTTTTGCAGGGTGGGATGTCTGCCTTTCTAAGAGCCTCTTAAACACTTCAATTGTCATCATCAGCCTGACCGTGCATTCCAGGCATCCATCACTCTCTGTATGATAAATGTGCCCCACTTTCCCCATCTCGCCTTAAAATACATGCCCTCTAGTATTAGACGCTGGAAATAAAGATACCAGCAGTCTTTCTATAACTCTCATAATTTTACACATTTCTATCAGGCCGGCTCTCATCTTGCACCTCAATATGTCCTGATTGCACCTACTCTCTAATCCAGGCAGCATCCTGGTGAGCTTCTTCTGCATCTTCTTGATAGCCTCCTCATTCTTCCTGCCATAGTGTGACCAGGTTATCCTTCAACCCTTATTATCCTTCAAACATCAGGCATTATTTGAGGTTTTATTTGTATTTACACATTTTGTCTTCTTTTGCACAGTGGTTGCTTGTTAGTCTGTGTAGTTCGTTGTTGTTTCTGTTTTATTTCTTTGTACTAACATGAATCTCAGGAGAGTATATGATAATGAATTTACTTTGAACTTTGAAGAAATGAATACAATACATTTGATATTCCAAAAATGCAACACCTCATATTTTCCCGGATTATCCTTCATCTGCCATTTCTCCTCACATCTGCAACTGAGCTATATCTCATTTCGGCAACATTTTACACTATCCAGAATGCAACTAGTCATTATGTCACCTACATTTTAATACATCACAAACAGCAGAGGTCCCAATATGCATTCCTATGGAATACCATTAGTCATGGATCACTACCCTGTTTTCTATGGGCAAGACATTTCTGAATCCAAATGGCTAATTCATCATGGATCCCATGCATCTTAATATTCTAGAAGAGCCTCCCATGAGGGACCTTGTCACATGTGTTACTAAAATCTGTTATCTTGAAATGCTCTAACATGTTTACACACTCCACCCTGATCTTCCTGTCCTTCATGTCCTTCTTCTTAGTGAATACTGACACCAGGTACTCATTTAAAACCTTGCCTACATACTCCACATCCAACCACTTGTTCTTTCCTTTATTCTGAATGGTCCTAACCCCTCTCTAGTTTTCCTCTTGTTCTTGATGTATATATTGGATACCTTTGAATTCTTTTATTCTACTTTTTAAAGATCTTTTCATGACTTCTCTTGGCTCTCCTAACTTGCTTTCTTGAATACTTTTCTGGCTTCCTTATTGAATTGAATTGACTGTATTATTTACATCCTTCATATACACGAGTAAAAATCTTTACAATACGTCTCCACCTAACTGTGCAATTGATAGTAATTTATAATAAATAGTATGTACTACAGGACAGTCAGTATAACATAGAACTACAATTGTATCAGCATGAATTAAGCAGTCTGATGGCCTGGTGGAAGAAGCTGTCCCAGGGCCTGTTGGTCCTGGCTTTTATGCTATGGTACTGTTTCCTGGATGGTAGCAGTTGGAACAGTTTGTGATTGTGGTAACCCGGGTCCCCGATGATCCTTCGGACCCTTTTTACACACATGTCGTAAGTGTCCTGACTAGTGGGAAGTTAACATCTACAGATGCACTGGGCTACCTGCACCACTCTGCAGAGTTCTGCAACTGAGGGAATTACAGTTCCCGTACCAAGCAGTGATGCAGCCAGTCAGGATGCTCTCAATTGTGCCCTTGTAGAAAGTTCTTAGGATTTGGGGGCCCATACCAAACTTCCTCAACCACCTGAGGTGAAAGAGGTGCTGTTGTGCTTTTTTGACCACACAGCCAGTTGTCAGGACGCTGGAGCAGGGATCCAATCACAGACCCAATACTGTGCACACAGTGATATTGAGTAACAAATCCCAAGGTGCAAACAAAGTCGGCGTCAAAGTTCAGGCAGAGATCAATACATAAAGAGAAATCCAAAAATCAGAAATGGGAAACAGGCAGAGTCGATATTCAGACGGACAGAGTACAGATACAAATGCTGGAAAGGCTTAGGAAAATTCACTGGCACAATCTGGCAACAAACAGGTGAAAACATAGGACTGAAATACACTGAGCAATAAACAGAGAGGCAGATGATAAGTGAAGCACAATGAGATACAGGTGGCAGCAATACTGGTAATGATGAGAGACAGAGTACTCAGTAATACAGGGGCCGGAGCAGAGCAGGAGCAGGTGGTAAATCAAAACCACAGACTGACAGCTAGGGGGGAAAGAAAACAAACAAACACAGAGTTCAACTGGAGGTACTGACAGTAAACATACACACGCACAACGCACCTACCTCCTGGCATCACGACAGGTAGAGCTGGGTGCTGGTGATGAAAGTCCCTGATGAGAGAGGGGTACAGGATGTTATGGATGGGGACCCATCACCTCTCCTCGGGACTGTAGCCCTCCCAGTCCACAAGGTACTGGAGGCCACGGCCCCGGCGACGAACATCCAGCAGTTAATGCCAAAGCACTATGAAGGCCTCTGGACCATTGATGAGCGATGGGGGGGAAGAGGTTTGGGGACAGAACACAGTGGGTGGCTCATGAAAGGCTTGATGCAGGACACATGGAAGGTGGGATGAATGCGGTGGAGAGTGGAGGGGAGCTTGAAACGGTCGGCAGCAGGGTTGATGACTTTAGCAATGGGAAAGGGGCCGATGAAGCGAGGGGTGAGCTTGCAGGAATCCGCCTTGAGGGACAGGTCTCAGGTTGAAAGCCACACACACTGTCCCTGGTGGTAATGTGGGGCCTTGGAGTGATGGTGGTTGGCTTGACATTTGATCCTAGCGGGGGCATGGAGAAGGGCAGAGCGAGTACGCCTCCACATCCACTGACAACAGTGGATGAATGCCTCGGCAGATGGAATGCCAACCTCCTCCTCCTGGACAGGAAACAGTGGAGGGTGATAGCCAAGGCAGCACTCAAAAGATGACAAACCAGTGGATGAGGACGGATGAGAGTTTATGGCGTGCTGCTGTTTCCATGCAGAAGTGTTCTAGGAGACCAGATACTGTAATACAGTCTCCAGCTGTTGGTTGGCCCGCTCGGTCTGGCCTTTGGTCTGTGGGTGGAATCCTGAAGACAGACTCATGGTGGGACCCAGAAGATTACAGAATGCCGTCCAGAAGTTGGATGTGAATTGAGAACCCCTGTCTGACACAATACCTACACAGGTAAACCATGTAATTTAAAAACATGCAGTACTAGTAATTTGGCTGTTTCATCGGCAGAGGGGAGTTTAGATAAGGAATGAAGTGTACATGCTTGGAGAAATGATCGACTACTGTGAGAATGGTGGTATTACCATCTGATGGGGGAAGACCGGTGACAAAATCCAGGGCAATGTGGGACTAGAGTCACTTGGGGATAGACAGGGGTTGTATCAGACAAGCGGATGACTGGTTAGAGTTCTTGCTTTGAACACAGACTGAGCAGGCTGAGACAAAGTTGCAGGTGTCATCTTCCATGGAGGGTCACCAGAACCGCTGACTGATGCAGGCCTGAGTATGCTTGGTTCCAGGGTGACAGGATAACCGGGAAGAATGACCCCACTGCAATACCTGTGGGCAGACAGAGCTGGGAACACAGTTATTGGGGCATTGACTAGGGGCTGCTTCTCTCTGTTGAGCAGCTTGCACCATGGCTTCAATGTCCCATTGCGCTGCACCCACAAGACAGTGAGCAGGATGGATGACATCGGGTACCTCAGGGGTCTCAGGGAAAGGAAATCTTCAGGAGAGGACATCAGATTTTCCATTCTTGGAACCGGGGCAGAAGGGCAGAGTAAAATTGAATCTTGAGGAAAAACAGGGACCAACAAACTTGACGGGAATTGAGATGCTTGACCGTATGAATATATTCCAGATTCTTGTGATCTGTCCAGACTAAGAATGGCACCTTTGCTCCCACTAGCCAATGCTTCCACTCCTCCAGATCTAGCTTCACAGCCAGCAGCTCCCTGTTTCCGACATCATAATTCCGCTCCATGGGAGTGAGGCAGTGGGAGAAGGTGCAGAGGTGTACCTTCTCATCCTTGGCGAAGTGCTGAGAGAGAACAGCTCCTACACCAGTGTCAGATGCATCCACCTCCACAATGAACTGCTGGTCAGTGTCGGTTGAATCAGGACGGGGGCAGAGGTGAAACGTTCCTTCAGGTCAGAGAATGCTTTTTCAGCGGCAGCGGACCAGGAGAATCTGACAGCCAATGAGCTAAGAGCAGTGAGTGGTGCAGCCAGTGTACTGTAATTTCTGAGGAAGCGACAATAGAAGCTCAAGAAGCATTGCAATTCCCGACGAGTCGAGGGTTGGGGCCATTCGACCTCCACCTTGACCTGACGAAGGGTTCCGGCCCGAAACATTGACCGATCTTTTCCACCCGACCTGCTGAGTTCCTCCAGCATGTTGTGACTGTTGCCTTGACCTTCTGTTGATCCATCTGAATGAAATCACCTGAAATTACATACCCCAGGAAGGAGACTGTATTGTGATAAAACCCACATTTCTCAGCCTTCACAAAGAGCTGGTTCTCCAGAAGGCACTGGAGAACTGTGCAGATGTGACCTGTGTATTCAGCAAGGGACTGAGAAAAAAAACAAAATGTCGTCGAGATACACAAAACAAATTGGTTCCGCATGTTCCTGAGAATGTCATTTACCAGGGCTCGGAAGACAGTGGGGGCATTGGTGAGACTAAATAGCATGACCAGATATTCGTAATGACCTGACGTGGTGTTGAAGGCCATCTTCTACTCGTCCCCTTTGCGGACAAGATGGTAGGCATTACAGAGACCAAGCTTGGTGAAAACTGAGGCTCCTTGTAGTAGTTCAAATGCCGAGGTCATGAGCGGAAGAGGGCAACGGTTCTTAACAGTGACTTCGTTCAGCGCCGGTAATCAATACATGGACGCAAGGAGCCGTCCTCCTTTTCAACAAAAAAAAAAGCCAGCACCAGCAGGGGAGGAAGACAGCCGGATGATGCCTGCAGCCAGAGACTCTTGAATGTACTTACTTATGGCTTCTGTTTCAGGTACAGAATACAGGCGGCCCCTTGGTGGAGATGTGCCAGGCAAGAGGTCAATAGCGCAATCATATGGACGATGAGGCAGTAGGGAAGTGGCCTGGGACTTGCTGAACACAGCTTTTGAGGTCCATGTATTCAGGAGGGATGGCACTAAGGTCTGGAAATTCCTCGGCGGGATCTGGGCTTGGAGACAAGGGAATCTGAGCATGGCGGAGGCAGTGAGTGTGACAGAATGGGCTCCAGCCTACAATCTTGCGACTAAGCCAGTCAGTATGGGGGTTGTCCGATTAACCAGGGATAACCCAGGGCAATGGGAGCTTGAGGAGAGTCAATAACATAAAGGGTTAACAGTTCATGACGGTTGCCATATGAACTGTGACTCACCGGGGCCATGACATGGGTGATGTTAGCCAGCCTCAGACTGTTCAAGGCGTTGGCCATTAATGGTGACTGGAGAGCAGACATGGGTGGTCTCCACTGGGCAGCCAAGCCCTCCACACCAGAATCAACCAAGGCAGAGACTGCTTGACGTTGGACACTCCACTCCAGAGAAGCAGGTATGAGAGTGTGTGGTGTCAAGAAGGGCAGGGGTCACGCTCACCAGGCGCCTCACCCTACTGGTGAGCTCTTGGCTTTTACTCAGCAGGTGGAAGTGAAATGGCCTGGTTGGCCACAATACAGACAGGAGCAGATGCTGATTCTCCTTTGTCTTTCAGTTGGCATCAGGCAGGTATGGTCAACATGCATAGCCTCGGGCTCTGGAATGGGAATTGTAGAAGGAGACAAAACGACAGGGAAATGTAGACTGACAAGGAGCTTGGAACTCACCCAGTGTCCCCAGAGACCCTCTGGAACCCCTCCCTCTGCGGCACTGCTGAAGGCGAACATCAATACAGATGGCCAAATCCACCAGGGCTTCAAAGGTGGCAGGAAGGTCGTGGATGACCAGCTCATCTTTGATGTCTTCAGAGAGATTGTTCAGGAAGATGTTGTACTGTGCCTCCAAGTTCCAGCCGCTGGAGGTGGCTAGGGTCCAGAACTCTACGGCGTAATCTAACACAGATCTTCGCCCCTGGTGCATGTGCAGCATTTCACGGGCAGTCTCCCTCCCATTTTTGGAGCAATCAAACGCTTTTCTCATCTCCTCAGAAAATAACTGAAAACTGATGCAGAAAGGGGAGCCTGCCTCCCAGACAGCTGTTCCCCATTCTCTTGCCCGACCGAACAGTTGGGTGATGACATAGGCTACCTTGGCTCGATCAGTCCGAAATGTTGTTGGTTACAATTCAAAAATGAGGGTGCACTGGGAAAGAGGGGCAGGTACCGGGCTCACCTGAGTACTTTTCTGGAGGAAGCAGACAGGGCTCTTGGATGGGAGGAGCATGCGGAGGGCAGGGCAGAAGGTGCAGTCGCAGAATGTTGATGGGTGCTCTGGGACAGCTGGAGTGACTGAGTCTGGGCCACAAGATCAGCTACATTGGCAGAAAGCGACTCCACTGCCCTGAACACGGGGTCCAGCTGGTTCTGGTGTCTCCCTAGCGCCACTCCCTATTGTTCCAGAGCAGCTCTCAGACGATTGGGGTCTGCTGGATCCATTCTAGACAGATTGTACTGTCAGGACACTGGAGCAGGGATCCACTCACAGACCCAGTACTGTGCACACAGTGTTATTAATTAATTAACAAATCCTGAGATGCAAACAAAGTCGGCGTCACAGTTCAAGCAGAGATCAAAACATCCAGAGAAATCCAAAAACCATAACCGAGAAACAGGCAGAGTCGATATTCAGACAGGCAGAGTACAGATACAAATGCCGAAAGGCTCAGGAAAATTCACTGGCTCAATCTGGTAACAAACAGGTGAAAACACAGGACTGAAATAGACTGAGCAAAAAACAGAGAGGCAGATGATAGGTGGAGCACAATGAGACACAGGTGGCAGCGATACAGGTAATAATGAGAAATGGAGTACTCAGTAATACAGGGGCGGTGTAGAGCAGGAGCAGGGACAGGAACACATGGCAATACAAAACCACAGACTGACAGCTAGGGGGGAAAGAAACAAACACACAAAAAGACAGAGTTCAACTGGAGGTACTGACACCAGTATGTATAGACCATGTGAGATCCTTATTCCTTAAGGGCCCAGTTCGGTATTAGCTTCCTTATCCTTAAATCTGCTTCCTTTTGTTTCTTGACTAAATTCACAATCACTCGTGTAATCCAAGGTTCCCTTACCTAGCCATGCTTGTCCCTTGTTTTTACTGGAACCTACCAGTGCTGTATTCTGTGCAGTTGGTCTTTAAACAACTTCCACATTATTCATTACAGGCATTTAACATAATTCTTCATATTCGAAAGTTTAGACAGTAAAGAGTAAGAGGCCAAAGACAGAGATCAGAGTTTGAGGGGGAAGAGGATAGAGAATTAAAGTGACAGTTTACCAGAAACTTGTGGTCATCATTCCAGACTGAACAAAGATATTCCACAGATTAGTCGCTAACATTGTTGGGGAAACCACATAATTTCTTTCCACACAGATGCTACCTTCCCTTCCTATCATTTTCAGCATTTTCTGTCTTTGTTTCAGATCTCCACCATCTGCATTTTCCTAGTTATAATAAGGGTTTATCTACCTGAAGCACATATTTTATTTCTCCAGGGTGTTGCCTGACCTGTTATATAATTAATTCCAATTGAGTAATGTTTGATGGCAGGTGAATACTCTGGAAAAAAAATGAACTTTTAGTATATATCATGATTTGAATTTACAAAATGGGAGCAGGAGTCGATGACTCTGCACTTTCAACTCCTCCATTAATAATATCGAAGATGAACTGATAGTAACTTCAAATTTTACATTCATGTTTTTCGCTCAATAACTTTTCACTGCATACTTATCAAGTATCTATTCACCTTAGTTATAAATATATCCACACTGCTTCCACTGCCCTTTGAGGAATAGAATTTCAAAGACTCGTGGGTCTCTGAGAAAGAGGTTTAATTTCTGTATTAACAGTCCTTTATTTGTAAACAATGTTACATTAATTGTAGGTTCTCTCACAAAGGAAATAGTCTCATACCTGCCATCTCGACCCCTTGTGATCTTTTACGTTTCATTGAAATCCCTATCATTCATCTAAGCTCCAGTATATATAACCCAGCCTCATAAGACAACCCATTTTTACAACTATTATTTTAGCACATACCTCCAAGTTACTCTAACCCAATAAAATTTTTCCTTAAATAAGGAAGAAAACTGGAGAACCATGTATAGAATCAGTTGTAGTCACACCAATGCCACACCCTATTTTATTCCTGTGTTCAATTCCTCTTGCAGTAAGCAATCACATTTTGTTAGCTTTCTAATTACTTGCTGCCTGCAAGCCATTTGCAAATGAAGTACTAGGGCACTTATGTCCCTCTGCATCTCATGACCCTACAATCTTACCATTTAGATAAAATGCTTCTTAATTTTTTCCTGCCATTGGGCAATTTCATATTTACCCATTTCTATTCCATTTACAAGATACTTACAGTCACCTATTTTATATGCCTTACCAATGTCCTGCTGTCCACTTCCACTTCACAACTTTTTACTAACCTATCTTTGTGTCTTGTAGTAAATTTAGCAACTACTGTATATCTTTAGTACCTTTGTCTGGATAAAAGTCTGTTTTCACAGTCATCAATTCAACTAAAGTGTCTGTATAAAATGTGAAAAAAATTCTGAAGTAAATTTCCATTTCAATGAATTATTTTACCTTTTACTTTCTCAAAATTATAAAGCTTTATACAGAAGCTCTTTACTTGTATAATTAAAGCATAAATTATTATTAAGAAAGATCTTTTCAATTGTGATTCTCAATCCAAATGAGATTTAGTTTATTGTTGTTATGTCTTAATACAGTTGATCACTATTTATAAATAACGTTGTACTATCAGTTATGAAATTAGAGTTAATATAACTCACATTCATTAAACTGGTACCAAATTAATGGAAGTCAACTTATTCTTAAATCTGCAGTGACGCTGATCATTTAAAATGTAGTCGTATTTGATATATCACTTCTTTAAAATAATTTCTTTGAGAATCTCATAATTTCTATTTAAAGTTCTTTCAAGGTTGGTTCATTTGAATTGAATTGAATTGACTTTAGTTCTTATATCTTCACATACATGAGGAGTAAAAATCTTTACATTATGTCTCCATCTAAATGTGCAATGTGCAATCATAGTAATTTATAATAATTTATAATAAATAGAACAGTCAATGTAACATAGAAAAACACTCAAATCAGCGTGAGTTAATCAGTCTAATGGCCTGGTAGAAGAAACTGTACCAGAGCCTGTTGGTCCTGGCTTTCATGCTGTGGTACCGCTTCTCGGTTGGTAGCAGCTGGAATAGATTTTGGTTGGGGTGACTTGGGTCCCCAATGATCCTTCAGGCCCTTTTCTCACACCTGTCCTTGTTAATGTCCTGAACCACGGGAAGTTCACAACTACAAGTGCACTGGGCTGTCCGCACCACTCTGCAGAATCCTGCGATTAAGGGAAGTACTGTTCCCATACCAGGTAGTGATGCAGCCAGTCAGGATGCTCTCAGTTGTGCCCCTGTAGAAAGTTCATAGGATCTGGGGGCCCATACTTCAACCGTCTGAGGTGAAAGAGGCGCTGTTGTGAAGTCCTCAGTGATGTGGATGCCAAGGAACTTTAAGTTGTTTACCCTCTCAACCTCAGATCCATTGATGTCAACAGGGGTTAGCCTGTCTCCATTCCTCCTGTAATCCACAACCAGCTCCTTTGTTTTTGTGACATTGAGGGAGAGGTTGTTTACTTGACACCACTGTTTCAGCGAGATGACTTCTTTCCTGTAGCCTAACTCATTATTGTTTGGGATTGGGCCAATCAATGTAGTGTCGTCAGTGAATTTAATTAGCAGATTAGAGCTGTGGGTGGTGACACAGTCATGGGTATACAGAGTGAAGGAGGGGACTTAGTACACAGCCCTGAGGGGCTCCTGTGTTGAGAGTCAGAGGAGTGGAGGTGAGGGAGCCCACTCTTACCACCTGCTGGTGATTTGACAGGAAGTCCAGGATCCAGCTGCACATGGCAGGGTCAAGGTCAAAGTCTCTGAGCTTCCTGTTGAGCCTGGTTGGGATTATGGTGTTGAATGCTGAACTGTAGTCCAAGAACAGCATTCTTAAATAAGCATCCTTCTTCTCCAGATCTGTAAGGACGGTATGTAGAGCAGTGGCTATTGCATTGTCTGTTGATCGGTTGTGTCGGTAGGCGAATTGTAGGGGGTCCATTTTGGGTGGTAGCAAGCTGTAGATGTAATCTTTGCCCAGCCTCTCAAAGCATTTGCTTATTATTGAGGTGAGTGTGACAGGATGCCTGTTGTTCAGGCATGTTACCCTGCTCTTTTTAGGTACAGGGACAATGGGGGATAATTTGAAGGAGGAGGGCACTCTACACTGGGAGAGGGAGAGATTAAAAATATCTGTAAACACACCTGCCAGTTGTGCTGCGCACATCCTGAGTACTCGCTCTGGGATGCTGTCCGGTCCTGCAGCCTTGCAACTGTCCACTCGTTGGAAATATCTGCATACCTCAGCCTCAGAGATGACCAGGTTGCAGGTTGTAGCGGTGGCTTTCCTTGGAGGCTCAGAGTTAGCAACATCGAACTGAGAATAATAGCGATTGAGCTCAGCTGGGAGAGAGGCCATGATGTTGGCAACACCACATTTGGCTTTGAAGTCTGTGATGGTATGCCACCCTCGCCACATGTGCTGTTCGCTGTGGACAGAGAATATCAATCATTTTGGTTAAAAATTGTAATGTATGGGAAGAGAACACTTTTCAATGACGGATACTTCTAATGACAGAAATAGATTAATAATTAAAATAGTTAGAACATAGAGAAGTACAGCATAGAAACAGGCCATTCAGCTCACAGTGTTGTGCCAAACCAGCTAAAAAGCAAATCAAAAGCACTCAAACACTAATCCCTCCTACCTATGCAGTGTCCACATACCTCCAACCTCCTTATGTCCATGTGCCTATCCAAACATCTCTTAAAAGCCTCTAATGTATTTTTCTCTACCATTCTACCAGGCAGTGCATTCCAGGCATTCATGACTCTCTGAGTAAAAAAAGCTTAACCCTCACATCCCCCTTCAACCTTCCCCCTCCCTCATTCAATGCATGCCCTCTAATATTAGAGATTTCAACCCTGGGAAACAGATACTTTCTGTCCACTCCATATATGCCTCACTTAATCTTGTAAACTTCAATCAGATCTCCCCTAGCCTCCGATGCTCCAGAGTAAACAATCCAAGTTTATCCAGCCTTTTGTGATCGCACATGCCCTCTAAACCAGTCGGCATCTTGGTGAAACTCTTTTGCACCGTCTACAAGGCCTCAATATCCTTCCTATAGTGGGGCAACCAGAACTTATACAGTACTCCAAATGTGGCCTAGCCAGTGTCTTAAAAAATTACAACATATCTTCCTGACATTTGAACTCAGAGCCTTGACTGATAAAAGCAAGTATTCCATAAGCCTTCTTAACCAACTTATCGACCTGTGTAGACTCTTTCAAGGAGCTATGAACTTGAGTCCCATAAACTCTGCTCAGGATCTTGTCTTTAACAGTGTGCTGTTTGCCTGCATTTGCCCTTCCAAGATGCAATATCTCACATTTATCTGGGTTAAACCCCAGCTGCCATTTCTCTGCCCATACCAGCAACTAGTTTATATTATGCTGTAAACACAAAATAATCTGCCGATGCTGGGGTCAAAGCAACACTCACAACACGTTGGAGGAGCTCAGCAGGTCGGGCAGCATCCGTGGAAATGAACAGTCAACTTTTCGGGCCAGAACCCTTCGTCAGGACTGAAGAGGGAAGGGGCAGAAGCCCTATAAAGAAGGTGGGGGGAGGGTGGGAAGGAGAAGGCTGGAAGGTTCCAGGTGAAAAACCAGTATGGGGAAAGATAAAGGGGTGGGGGAGGGGAAGCAGGGAGGGGATAGGCAGGAAAGGTGAAGAAGGAATAGGGGAAAACACAACGGGTAGTAGAAGGAGCTGGAACCAAGAGGGAGGTGATAGGCAGCTGGGGGAGAGGGCAGAGTGAAACTAGGATGGGGGAAGGGAGGGGGAGGGAATTACCGGAAGTTGGCGAATTCAATGTTCATGCCAAGGGGCTGGAGACTACCCAGAAGGTATATGAGGTGTTGCTCCTCCAAGCTGAGTTTAGCCTCTTCATGGCAGTAGAGGAGGCCATGTATGGACATACCGGAATGGGAATGTGAAGCAGAGTTGAAGTGGGTGGCAACCGGGAGATCCTGTCTGCTGTGGCGGACGGAGCGGAGGTGCTCGACGAAGCGGTCGCCCAATCTGCGTCGGGTTTCATCGATGTAGAGGAGGCCGCACTGAGAGCACCGGATGCAATAGATGACCCCAACAGACTCACAAGTGAAGTGTTGCCTCACCTGGAAGGACTGTTTGGGGCCCTGAATGGTGGCAAGAGAGGAGGTATAGGGACAGGTGTAGCACTTACGTTTACAGGAATAAGTGCTGGGTGGGAGATCCGTGGGGAGGGACGTGTGGACCAGGGAGTTGCGGAGGGAACGATCCCTGCAGAAAGTGGAGAGGGGTGGAGAGGGAAAGATGTGCTTAGTGGTGGGTTCCTGTTGAAGGTGGCGGAAGTTGCGGAGGATAATGTGCTAGATAATCATGCTGTATTCTTTGCCAGTCCTTCGACACTATCCACAACTCCACCAACCTTGGTATCATTTGCAAATTTACTAACCCCTCCCCATCTACATTTTTCAGCAACACTCACAACATGCTGGAGGAACTCAGCAGTCGGGCAGCATCTGTGGAAAAGATCAGCCGATGTTTCAGGCTGGAACCCTGCCCGACCTGCTGAGTTCCTCCAGCGACTTGTGAGTGTTGCTTTGACCCCAGCCTCTGCAGATTATTTTGCATCGACATTTTCATTCAGGTCATGTATATGCATTACAAACAGCAGAGGTCCCTGCAAAGATCCCCGCAGAGGTCCACTAATTACAAATCTCTAGCATGAATATGTCCCTTCAGCTACTACCCTGTCTTCTTCGTGCAAGCCAGTTCTGAATCTAAACAGTCAATTCCCCGAGGATCCCATGCATCTTATTCTTATGGATTAACCTCCCATGAGCGACTTAATTGAATACTTTACTAAAATCCACGTGGACAACATCCACTGCCCTACTCTCATCAATCTTTTTCATAACTTTGTCAAATTGGTAAGGCATGACCTGCCATGCAAAAAGCCATGCTAACTTTCTGTAATTAGACCATGAGTTTCCAAGTACTCATTTATCCTGTACATAGAAACATAGAAAACCTACAGCACAATACAGGCCCTTCATCCCACAAAGCTGTGCCGAACATGTCCTTACCTGGGAAATTACCTAGGGTTACCCATAGCCCTCTATTTTTCTGAGCTCCATATACCTGTCCAGGGGTCTCTTAAAAGACACTACCATATCCGCCTCCACCACCATTGCCGGCAGCCCATTCCATGCACTCACCACTCTCTGCGTAAAAAAACTTACCCCTGATATCTCCTCTGTACCTTCTTCCAAGCACCTTAAAACTGTGCCCTCTCATGCTAGCCATTTCAGCCCTGGGAAAAAATCTCTGACTATCCACATGATCTATGCCTCTCATTATCTTATATACCTCTATCAGGTCACCTCTCATCCTCTGTTGCTCCAAGGAAAAAAGACCAAGTTCATTCAACCTATTCTCATAAGGCATGCTCCCCAATCCAGGCAACATTCTTGTAAATATCCTCTGCACCCTTTCTATGGTTTCTACATCCTTCCTATAGTGAGGCGACCAGAACTGAGCACAGTACTCCAAGTGGGGTCTGACCAGCTGCAACGTTACCTCTTGGCCCTAAACTCAATCCCATGATTGATGAAGACCAATGCACCGTATGCTTTCTTAACCACAGAGTTCCTAAGAACTTTATCCAGCAATTTTCCTACAAGTGATGTGAGATTCAGCAGTCTATAGTTCCCAGGATTTTTCCTTTTTTTCCGTCTTAAATAGAGGTACAACTTTATCCACTTGCCAGTCCTCCCAGACCTCGCCTGTGGCTAGAGAGGACACAAAGATACTAGTCAAGGTCCCAGCAATCTTGTCTCTTGCCTCCCTCAATGACCTGGGTTAAATCCCATCAAGCCCTGAGGACTTATCCACCTTAATACTCTAGGAATCCCAATGCTTCCTCCTCTTTGACCTCTAAATGCCCTAATGTATTTATGTACTCAGCACTAATCTCCTGGTCCTCCAGATCCTTTTCCTTGTTAAATACTGAAACACTCATTAAGTTCTTTTCATGGCCCCTCCTGGCTTTCCTAATTCCCTTCTTTAGTTCTTTGGCCTCTTTACACTCCTCATCTGGAGTATATCTGATTGAAGAACAGAGATGCATAGAAATTACTTTAGTCAGAGGGTGGTAAATCTGTGGAATTTGTTTCCATGAGCGGCTGTGGAGACCAAGTCATTGTGTGCATTTAAGGCAGAGATAGGTAGGTTCTTGATTAGCCAGGGCATCAAAGCATATGGGGAGAAGCAGGAGAGTGGGGATGTCTGGAAGAATTGAATCAGCCCATGATTGAATGATGGAGCAGAATCGATGGGCCGAATGGCCTACTTCTGCTCCTATATCTTATAGTCTTATAGTAGTAATTTGTTTCAATTTGACAAATCAACATTTGCCCATTATGCTTAAGAATAACATAATGGTTAATTTTCTATTGGAATTAATGTTGTTACCTATATCTTTAGGACACAGAACAATACAGCACAGGAACAGGCCCTTTGGCTCATGATACTGTGCCGAACTAATTAAGTTAGTAATAAAATGCTCAAGCAAACTATTCCCTTCTCATACACAATGTCCATATCTTTCCATTTCCTGCACAGTTATTTGCTTATCTAGGAGTCTGTTCAACTTCTCTTTCGTACTTTCCTCCATCACCACCCTAGCAGCACATTCCAAACACACACCACCTTCTGTAAAACAAAACTTGCTCCACACATCTCAGTTGGAGACGAGAGGGCGTACTGGAGTAAGATATGCCAACTAGTGGAATGGTGTTGCAGCAATAACCTGGCACTCAGCATCATTAAGACGAAAGAGCTGATTGTGGACTTCAGGAAGGCTAAGACGAAGGAACACACGCACCAGTCCTCATAGAGAAATCAGACGTGGAGAGAGTGAGCAGCTTCAAGTTCCTGGGCATCAAGATCTCTGAGGACCTAACCTGGTCTCAACATATCAATGCAGCTATAAAGAAGGCAAGACAGTGACTATACTTCATTAGGAGTTTGAAGAGATTTGGTATGTCAACAAATGCACTCAAAAACTTCCAATGATGTACAGTGGAGAGCTTTCTGACAGGCTGCATCACTGACTGGTATGGGGGGGACTACTGCACAGGACTGAAAGAAGCTGCAGATGGTAGTAAATTTAGTTGGTTTGATCTTGGGTACTAACCTACAAAGTACCCAGGAAATCTTCAAGGAGAGGTGCCTCAGAAAGGCAATGTCCGTTATTAAGGACCCCCAGCACCCAAGGGCATGCCCTTTTCTCACTGTTACCATTAAGTAGGAGGTACAGAAGCCTGAAGGCACACACTCAGCGATTCAGGAACAACTTCTTCACCTCTGCCATCTGTTTCCTAAATAGCCATTAAACCCGTGAACACCACTTCACTTTTTTAATATATAATTATTTCTGTTTTTTGCACAATTTTAATCTATTCAATATCCGTATACTGTAAATTGATTTACTTATTTATTTATTTTCTTCTTCTTCTATACTATGTAGTGCCTTGAACTGATGCCACTAAGTGCAAATTTCATGACACATGCCCATGATAATAAACCAGATTCTGATTCTTCTGACATCGTAATTGAACTCCTTTGAACTTACTCTCTCTCATCGTTAATGAGTGCTCCCTGTTATTATACGTTTCATCCCTGGGAAAAAGAAAGCTATCAGCTGTCAATATTACTACACCTCTCATAATTTTATAAACCTGTTCCAGGTCTCCCCTCGGCATCAAAAGTTTGTCCAGCCTTTTCTGGTACGCTGGCAATATCCTGATAAACCTTTTCTAAACCCTCTCCAAATATTCCAAGTGTGATCTAACCAGGGATGTATTGAGCTACAACATTACTTTGTGGACCCTACCAACTTCTACATGTGAGGGATCAGTGGGCATGAACCCCAATATCCTGTTCCTCCACACTGCTAAGAATTATGTCAGTAACTGCCTTTTACAGGCTAGGTTGCAATGATTTTCATAGTTGGCAAGATGTTAGAAGCCATTATTAAGTATGAGGTTTCAGGTTACTTGGAGGCACACGATAAAATAGGCCAAAGTCAGCATGGTTTCTTCAAGGGGAAATCTTGCCTGACAAATCTATTGGAATTCTTTGAGGAAATAACAGGCAGATAGACAAAGGAGAATCCATGGATGTTGTTTAATTGGATTTTCAGAAGGCATTTGACAAGGTGCCACACATGAGGTGGCTTAGCAAGATAAGAGCCTATGATATTCTAGGAAAGATACTAGCATGGACAGACGATTGGCTGACTGGTAGAAGGCAGAGTGGGAATAAAGGGGGCTTTTGCTTGTTTCTAGTGGTGTTCCACCGAGGTCAGCGTTGAGGGCCACTACTTTTCATGTTATATGTCGATCATCCAGATAATGGAATTAATAGCTATGTGGTAAAGTTTGTGAATGATACAAAGATAGGGGCAGCTGGGTTTGGGGAAACAGAGGGTCTGCAGAAGGACCTGGACAGATTAGGAAAATGGACAAAGAGTAGCAGATGGACTACAGTGTAGGGAAGTATATAGTCATGCACGTTGCTAGAAATGTAGATTATTTTCTAAATGGGGAGTGAATTCAGAAATTGGAATTGCAAAGGGACTTGGAATCTGAATGCAGGATTCCCTAAAGATTCATTTGTCGGCTGTGTCAGTAGTAAAGGAAGGCAAATGTAATATTGGCATTCATTTTGAGAGGACTAGAATGTAAAAGCAAAGATGTACTATCATACCATTGAAGCAGACTATGAAATGCACCATTTGAATTCTCATCCAACACAACCAAAGGATGCACTGGGGGCAGCCTGCAAATGTTGCCACACATTGCTCTGTCAAAATAGCATGCCCACAATGTTCAGCAGAACAACAGCAACAAAACTACAACATAAAAAGCCCCTTTTATGTTGAGAGTGATATATATCACTCTTGCGCTCTCTCTCTCTCACACACACACACACACACACACACACACACACACACACACACACACACACCACCAGACGCACACACAGATGCACACACACAGAGGAAAGGCCTCCAGGCCTCCTCCATTGGATTTCTGGACATTTGGCCGCTGACTTTTCCAGAAAACCACTAATCTTTGTTTCATCTGCAAAATTATTAATATACCCTTCCATTTCTTCATCCAAGTCATTTGTAAAAATCACAAAGAGCAAGGGTCCCAAAACAGATCCTTTCAGAACACCACTGGTCACTGACCTCCAGGTAGAATATGCTCCATCTACTATCACCCTCTGCCTTCTACAGGCAAATAAATTCTGAATCCACACATCCACATTTTCCTTCATCGCATGCCCCCTAACTTTCTGAACTAACTTTACCATGGAGAACCTTGTCAAACACCTTACTAAAGTCTATATGTACCACATGCATTGCTCTACCTTCAGTAATATGTTTTGTCACTTCCTCAGAGAACTCAACCAGGCTCATGAGACATGACCTGCCCCTCACATAACCTTGCTGACTATCCATAATCAGACTGTGCTTCTCCAAATACATATAAATCATGTCTCCAGGAATCCTCTCCAATAGTTTGTCCGCCACTGACATATGACTCTCTGGTCTGTAATTCCCAGGGTTATCCGTATTCTTGAACATATCTTCTGGCATTACTCCTCTGGCTAGCAAGGTCGCAAAGATCATATCCAAAGGTGCAGCAATGTCTACCCTTGCTTTCCATAGTAAGCTCAGGTATATCCTGTCCAGCCCCAGGTACTGATCTATCCCACTGTTTTTCAAATGTTTCAGTTCCAGGAGGAACAGAAGGATCTTGGGGTCATACCTTTCTCAGAGGAAATCTCAATAATCCACAAATCCGAAACCCCCTGCACTGATTCCTTCGTGATCTCAGGATCCATAGACATGAACTAAGGATAAACTTTAGCAAACTTATAGTACTGATAAATCTGTTCGCCAACTTTGTCTTGTGTTCTTAATCAAAATAAAAGTCACATTTTTTCCTGGTGTTAAAAGCATCAGGGAAAAAATCAGTAATATTGCTGTGGGCAGTCAGCTGTAAGCGGAATGATCTGGAAGGTAGCAAGTTAGTGTTGCAGTGATGTTGACTTTGATTGGCATTGTGAGCCTGGGGTTTAAGCTTCATAAGATTGTTACAAAGATTCTGATAAATATTTCAGAAAAAAATTGATGTAGGAATGTTGGGCCCTGTAAATCCTAGTAGTACAAAATACCCAGTAGTGAGCCTTTCTATTCCTCCTTTGTTTGGACATCTGTCCATGCTGATGCTCCCTCCAATGCTTGTGCTTTAGGCCATACGATCATGAGATATTGCAGCAAAATTAGGCCATTTGGTCCATTTAGTCTGCTCCGCCATTTATCATGGCTGATCCCTTTCCCCTCTCAGCCCCAATTTTCTGCCTTCTCCCAGTATTCTTTTATGCCCTGACTAGTCAAAAATCTCATCACTTCTGCTTTAAATATACCCAATGACTTGGCCTGCACACCTTCCCGTGACAGCAAATTCCACAGAATTACCGCTCGTTGGCTAAAGAACTCCTCCTCATCTCCATTCTAAAAGAACGCCTCTCTATTCTGAACTGTATCCTCTGGTTTTAGACTTCCTATCTGAGGAAACATCCTCTCCACTTCGACTCCGTCGAGGCCTTTCAACATTGGATAGGTCACCTCTCATTTTTCTGAATTCCAGTGAGTAGAGGCCCAGAGCCACCAAATGCTCCTCATATGACAAGCCGTTCATTCCCAGAAGTAGTTTCATGAACCTCCTTTGAACCTTCCACAATGTTAGCACATCCTTTCTAGATAAGGGGCCCAAAACTGCTTAGAATACTCTGTGAGGCCTCACCAGTGCTTTATAAAGGCTCAACATTACATCCTTGCTTTTCTATTCTAGTCTTCTCAAAATGAATGTTAACATCTCATTTCCCTTCCTCAACACTGACTCAACCTGCAAATTAGCCTTTAGGAAGTCCTTCATGAGGACTCCCAAGACCCTTTGCACCTCAGATGTTTGAATTTTCTCTCCATTTAGAGAATAGTCTACATTTGTATTTCTCCTACCAAAATGCATGACCATACACTTCCTGACACTGTATTCCATCGGCCACTTCTTTGCCCATTCTCCTAATCTGTCTAAGTCGCTCGGTAGCCTCTCCACTTTCTCAAAAGTACCTAATTCTCCAACAACCTTCATATCGTCCGCAAACTTAGCCACAAAGCTATCAATTCCATCATCCAAGCCATTGACTTATAACGTAAAAAGAAGCGGTCCCAACATAGACCCTTGTGCAACACCAGTTGTCACTGGCAGGCACCCAGAAAAGACTTCCTTCATCGCCACAGTCAACCACTGCTTTAGTAATGCTAGTATCTTTCCTGTAATAACATGGGCTCTTAAATTTTTAAGCAGCCTCATGTGTAGCACCAAAGGCCTTCTAAAAATCCAACTGCACAACATCCACTGATTCTCCTTTGTCTATCTTACTTGTTATTTCTAAAAAAGAATTCCAACAAATTTGTCAGGCAAGATTTTCCCTGAAGGAAACCAACCTGAGTATGGCCTATTTTATCATGTGCCTCCAAGTACCCCAAAACTACATCCTTAACAATCAACTCCAACATCTTCCCAGCCACTGAGGTCAAACTAACTGACCTATAATTTCCTTTCTTCTGCCTTGCTCCCTTGAACAGTGGAGTGACATTGGCAATTTTCCATTTCTCCAGAACTTTGCCAGAATCAATTGATTCTGGAAAATCATTACTAATGCCTCCCCAAAATCTTCAGAAGCCTGGTGTGCAGACCATACGACCATAAGGTCTAGGAGCAGGAGTAGGTCATTGGTCCCATTGAACCTCCTCCGCCATTCAATCATGGGCTGATCCAATTCTTTCAGTCTTCCCCTCTCCCCTGCCTTCTCCCCATGCCCTTTGATGCCCTGGCTAATCAAGAACCTATCTATCTCTGCCTTAAATGCACCCAATAACTTGGCCTCCACAGCCGCTCGTGGCAACAAATTCCACAGATTTACCACCCTCTGACTAAAGTAACTTCTCCACATCTCTGTTCTAAATGGACGTCCTTTAATCCTGAAGTCGTGTCCTCTTGTCCTAGACTCCCCTACCATGGGAAATAACTTTACCATATCTAATCTGTTCAGGCCTTTTAAGATACAGAATGTTTCTATGAGAACCCCCCTCATTCTCCTGAACTCCAGGGAATACAGCCTAAGAGCTGTCAGACATTTCTCATACAGTAACCCTTTCATTCCTGGAATCATTCTTGTGAATCTTCTCCGAACTCTCTCCAATGTCACTATATCCTTTCTAAAATAAGGAGCCCAAAACTGCACAGAATACTCCAAGTGTGGTCTCACGAGTGCCTTATAGAGACTCTACATCACATCCCTGCTCTTATATTCTATACCTCTCGAAATGAATGCCAACATTGCATTGGCCTTCTTCACCACCAACTCAACCTGGAGGCTAACCTTTAGGGTATCCTGCACAAGGACTCTCAAGTCCCTTTGCATCTCTGCATTTTGAGTTCTATCCCCATCTAAACAATAGTCTACATGTTTATTCCTTCCACCAAAGTGCATGACCATATACTGTGGACCCCTGTGGAACTCCACTGATAACCAGCAGCCAGTCAGAATAGGATCCCTTTATTCCCACTCTCATTTTTCTGCTGATCAGCCAGTGTGCCCCCCATGCTAGTAACTCCATGGGCCCTTATCTTGCTAAGCAGCCTCATGTGCAGGCACCTTGTCAAAGGCCTTCTGAAAATCCAATTACACCACATCGACTGCATCTCCTTCGTCTACCCTGCTTGTAATTTCCTCAAAAAATTGCAGTAGGTTGGTCAGGCAGGATTCTCCTTTCAGGAAATCATGCTGGCTCTGGCCTATCTTGTCATGTGCCTCTAGGTACTCCATAATCTCATCCCTAACAATTGATTCCAACAACTTCGTAACCACTGATGTCAGGCTAACAGGTCTATAGTTTCCTTTCTGCTGCCTCCCATCCTTCTTAAATAGCGGAGTAACATTTGCAATTTTCCAGTCATCCAGTACAATGCCAGAATCTATTGATTCTTGAAAGATCATTGTTAATGTCTCCGCAATCTCTCCAGCTGCTTCCTTCAGAACCTGAGGGTGCATTCCATCAGGTCCAGGAGATTTATCCACCCTCAGACCATTAAGCTTCCTGAACACCTTCTCAGTCATAATTTTCACTGCATATATTTCTCTTCCCTGACACTCCTGAATGTCCGGTATTCTGCAGATATCTTCCACTGTGCATACTGATGCAAGATACACATTCAGTTCCTCTGCCATCTCTCCTTGCAATATCTCCAGCATCATTTTCTATTGGTTCTATATCTACCCTCAAGTCTCTTTTACCCTTTACATACTTCAAAAAGCTTTTAATATCTTCTTTGATATTAGTCACCAGCTTCCTTTCATAATTTATGTTTTCCTTCTGCAAGTTTTTAAAAGCTTCCCAATCCTCTATTTTCCCACAAGCTTTGGCTTCCTTGTATGCCCTCTCTTTTCCTTTTACTTTGGCTCTGACTTCTCTTGTCAGCCATGGTGGTGTCCTACTTCCATTTGAAAATTTCTTCTTATTTGGAATATATCTGTCTTGCACTTCCCTCATTTTTCATGGAAACTCTAGCCATTGCTGCTCTGCTGTCCTTCCTGCTAGTGTCCCTTTCCAGTCAACCTTGGCTAGTTCCCCTCCCATGCCATTGTATTTTCCTTCATTCCACTGAAATTGGAAATTGTTTCTCCTTCTCAAATTTCAAAGTGAACTCGATCATATTGTGATCACTGTTCCTTAAGGGTTGCTTAACCTTAAGTTCTCTTATCCCCTCCGGATCGTTGCACATCTTATCGAGGTGACTTACCTACCATCGGACTTTTTAGTTTCCTAGTAATGGCAAATTCATACACTTCTGCTATGATACTCCTGAACTTCCAGCATACTTCTCATGTCTTCCACAGTGAAGACCGATGAAAAGTGCTTATTCAGTTTGGCCACCATTTCTTATCCCCCCTCACTACCTCTCCAGCATCATTTTCCAGTGGTCCTGTATCTGCCCTCACCTCTCTTTTATACTTTATGTATCTGAAGGAACTTTTGGCATCTTCTTTAATGTTATTGGCAAACTTACCTTAGTATTCCATCTTTTTCTTCTTTATGACTTTTTTTAGTTGCCTTCTGTTGGTTTTTAAGTGCTTCCCAATCCTCTAACCTCCCACTAATTTTAGCTCTCTTTGGCTTTTATGTTGTGTTTAACTTCTCTTGTCAACCACAGTTATATCATCCTGCCTTTAGAATGCTTCTTCCTCTTTGGGATATCAGATATCTTGTGCCTTCTGAATCTCTCCCAGAAATTCCAGCCATTGCTGCTCTTCTGTCACCCATGCCAGTGTTCTTTTCCAATCAATTTTGACCAGCTCCTCTCTTGTGCCTCCGTGCTTACCTTTACTCCACTGTAATACTGATACATCTGACTTTACCTTTGTCTTCATAAATTGTCAGGTGATTTCTATCATATTATGATCATTCTTCCCTGAGGGTTCCTTTCTCTTAAGCTCTCTAATCAATTCTGGTTCATTGCACAACGTCGAATCCAGAATAGCTGATCTAGAAATGCATCCTCTTGGGATTTACCAACAATCTGTTTTTCTCAAACTACCTGTATATTGAAATCCCCCATGACTATTGTAACATTGCCTTTTTGGCATGCATTTTCTGTCTCTCATTGTAACTTGTAGACCACATGCTTGCTACTTACTGTTTGAGGGTCTATATATAACTCCCATCAGGGTCTTTTTACCCTTGGAGTTCCTTAGCTCCACTCACAACAATTCAGCACCTTCCAACCATATGTCACCTCTTTCTAATGATTTAGACCATAAGACATCGGAGCAGAATTAGGCCATTCAGCCCTTTGAGTCTGTTCCGCCATTCTATCATGGCTGATCCCAGATTCCCCTCAACCACAAATACCTACTTTCTTACCATATCCTTTGATGCCCCGACTGATCAGGAAACTATCAATTCTATATATATATATATATACACCTACAGACTTGGCCTCCACCTCATTCTATGACAGAGCATTCCACAGATTCACCACTCATTGGCTTAAAAAAAAATACCTTCTTTCTAAAAGGTCATGTCTCAATTTTCGTGCTTTGCCCTCTACTTCTGGATATCCCCACCATAGGAAACATCCTCTCCATATCCAACCTATCTTGTCCTTTCAACATTCAGTAGCTTTCAATGAGATCCTCCCGCATTCTTCTAAATTCAATGACTACAGGCCCAAAGCTGCCAGACGCAACTTAATATGTTAACCTCTTCATTTCTGGAATCATCCTTATGAACCTCCTTTGGACACTCTCCAATGACAACGCATCCTTTCTGAAACATGGGACCCAAAGCTGTTGACAGTATTCCAAATGCAGCCTGACTAATGTCTTATAAAGTCTCAGCATTACTCTTTGCTTTTATATTCTATTCCCCTTGAAATAAAAGCCAACATTGCATTTGTCTTCTTTACCACAGACTCAACCTGCAAATTAATCTTCTGGGAGTCTTGCACAAGACTCCTAAGTCCGTCTGCACCTCTGCTGTTTGAACCTTCTTCCCATTTAGATAATAGTCTGTACTATTGTTCCTTTTAGCAAAATACTCTATCATGCATTTCCCAACACTGCATTCCATCTGCCAGCCTTTTGCCCATTCTTCCAATTTGTCTAACTCCCACTGCAATAGCAATGCTTCCTCAGCACTATGGACCCCTCCACCTAGCTTCGTATCATCTGCAAACTTTACCACAAAGCCATCAATTCCATTATCCAAATCATTGACAAGCAGTGTGAAAAATAGCGTTCCTAATACTGACCCTTGAGAAACACCACTAATCACTGGCAGCCAACCAGAAATGGCCGCTTTTATTCCCACTCGCTGCCTCCTGCCTGTCAGCCATTCCTCTATCCATGCCAGTATCTTTCCAGTAATGCTGTAGGATGTTATCTTGTTAAGCAGCCTCATGTGTGGCACCTTATCAAATGCCTTCTAACAATCCAAGTAAATGACATCCACTGCCTCTCCTTTGTCCACCCTGCTTGTTACTTTCTCGAAGTAGTCTAACAGATTTGTCAGACAACATTTCCCTTTACAGAAACCATGCTGACTTTAACTTAATTTTATCATTTGTCTCCAAATACCCCAAAATGATTTGATTTCATTTTTTCCCAACAGAGCCACACCACCCCGTTTGCCTACTTGCCTGTCCTTTTGATACAATGTGTATCTTTGGTTGTTAAGCTCCCAGCTATAATCTTCTTTCAGCCATGATTCAGTGATGCCCACAATGTCATACATGCCAATCTGTAATTGTGCTACAAGTTCATCTATCTTATTCCGTATACAGCACACATTCAAATATAACATTTTCAGTTCCATATTCATGTTTTTATGATTTTGTCCACCTTTTATCCTGTTGACTGCAATTTTGCCCCATCGTCAGCCTCTCCTTGCTAGCAGTCTTACTACACCCTGCTTCTATTCGTGAACCAACTACCTCATCTTCAGCACTATCGCTCTGGTTCCCATGCCCCTGCCAAATTAGTTCTCCTCCGGTAACTTGTCCCTTTTGTTCAGGTCATACTTTCCCCAGAAGAGGTCCCAGTAATCTAACAAAAAAAAGATCCCAGTGATCTAGGAGAACCAGCAGGAGCATCATGTAAACAAATACTGGAAGAAATTTGTTCTGAAATAGCATTGGAACCCTTTAGAAGTCTCAGGGTCTCAACTTTTAAAAATAAGCAGACAAATTCCAGAGTGTTCTATAGCAACTGCAGAAGTTGCAAATGAGAATCAGAGTAAATATTGCCTGTCAAAGCAAATAGCATTATGACTCCACAATTTGTTTGTTAATGATAGAAAGCAATCAAACTTTGAAAACACTACATTGCATTTCACCTACGAAAGCACTGAAATACAATCTGCCTGATCACAAGATGGATGATGTCTTTAGATGCATGTCTGACAGCAGAAACTTGTGATCCACACAGGTATAAATCACACTAGGTGTGCTTGGATATGATCGCATTTCATTCTGGAAAAGTTGACTTCCATTGCATTTGCATTGGAATAACTCTTGAAATTGAATACCAGGCTTCTGCTCAGAAGTATTTTCAGTTTGGTTGAAAAAGTTTTAAAATTAGTCAGCACCATCATGGGTACTCACATCCATGGTATCGAAGACATCTTCAAGGAGCAGTGCCTCAAAGAGGCAGCGTCCATTATTAAGGATGCCAGCTACCCAGGACATGCCCTCTTCTCACTGTTACCATCAGGAAGGAGGTACAGAAGTCTGAAGGCTCACACTTACTGATTCAGGAGCAGCTTCTTCCCCTCCGCCATTCAATTTCTAAATGGTCATTGAACCCATGAATACTACCTCACAATTTTTTTCATTTACTTCTGTTTTTGCACTACTTATTTAAACTTAACTATTTAATATACATCTATATTCTTACTGTAATTCTGTATTTTTGTCTGTATTTATCATGTATTGCATTGTACTGCTGCTGCAAAGTTAAGAAATTTTGCGACATATGCCGGTGATATTAAACCTGATTCTAATTCTGATGTAAAAACTGCTTTGATTTTGAGTCTCAACTGAGTTTTAGCTGCAGCAACACACAATCTGTTGGGAGAAACTCTGCAGGGTGGGCAGCATCTGTGCTGAGCAAGGAATTGTTGACATTTTGGGTTGAAAATCCTACTTCAGTTCCTCCAGCTGATTGTTTATTGCTCCATATTCCAGCACATGCAGTCTATTGTGTTTCTGAGTTTTAGCTATGTGATCTTCTCATCATTGAAATTTAGCTCCAGTAATGGTTTCCACCAAATATAGTGTTTGGATAGTAGGAAATTAAGATAAGTAGCATAGGTTATGTCAACCTCAAGATTTATTTGTTCAAAGTTTATTTGGATGAAAGATGTGAATTGATATGAGATATTACAGAACTTTGACCTTAATTGTGCAAAAATAATTCCCCGGGCAATTGCACATGCTCAGTTCATTTTTGTTGTAATGCATAAAGAAATATTATAGCCTAAAGGAAGTTTTAGATTTGAAGTTTCAGAGGTTCCACCATAAAAATCAATAGCTTGATTTATTTTCCCTTTATAAATCAGCATTTCTAAAAATCCACTATTATAAAGCAACTTAGGATAGCATTCCACTTGTATGTTTCACAATAAGCCAACTATTATATGATAATTTCATTCTTTTGGAGGTGTCCTGTCTTTTTATAGAAGAAAACTTAAAAATTATTCAACTTATTAATGAATAAAGGGAATTTTGTGCACATGGAAAATCTAAATCCTTTGCATGCTATTTGTTCATTCAATTTGGAACAATTTTTTCAATATCAGGAGACCTTTTCTTTATTTCCAGCTTTAAAAAATGAAAATCTTAAATACATAATTTGATAGACTGGACTAGTTTCATAGGGAAGTGAATTATTCTATAAATCTCAAATTGTATAAATAATCAGTGTGAAAATTTAACACAATATATTGTGGGTGAAGATGTACAAAACAACAATCAGTCCTGGCAGTTCATGGTTATCAATGTTTAACAGTAAATTAGGTTTTCAAGTACGCCTTGCAATGATTGATTGGAGATGTGAATAATAAATTTAGCCTGCTTTGTATAAACCTTGACCACCATATTTTTGTCATTGTGTACAATTGGGAAGTAGGAAGTGAAAGTCAAGAGAGCTAATTATTTCTACAGATTGCCTTCCTGATGAATAGTCTGCCATTCTGAGTTATAGCCCAAAGATTTATTGTGGTTTGAATTCGTTGTTTGGGTCATTACAGATATTCAGAAATAATTATCAAAGATGAAAGGCAGGCAGACATGATAAAGTGTGTGATATTTCAGGGCTCTATCATAATCAAACATTCAGCATATAGTATCTAATCTTTCAGAAACCAGACCTAATATTTTATGTTAATATAGCAAAGTATTTGGAAAGAATGACAATGTTTTTTTTATCTGAAACACTCTTGAACATGCAGAAATAAGTCAGTTTGGCAAAAATATTAGAATTTTAAAGCTTTCAAATCTTATTTGAACAGCATAGAGTAATGACTTCAATGCAAGGCTTTCATCTCCATGTATAATTTAGTTGTTTTTTATAGTTTTCTGGCTCAGTAGCTTACTTCTCAGCAGGAGCATAGTAAGGTTCATGACAACATTGTGAAGGTTCTTAAGTTTGTATCATTAGCAGATTTGATCTAAAGCACAATTGATATAGTATTTTTACTGCCTTTTACAGTGTTGTAAAATTTTATGCCAGGCCGCAACTGAATATGTTTACTTAACTCCCCCTCCTTCCTTAACTGCTGCATTAGGCTATTTTGTGGAAATTGTAAATGTTTAGTATAAAATTAACCATGATTTACTTAAAATTGCACCTATATTACAGTAATTAAGATATATCTGAATTTTTTTGTACCTTCGTTTATTTGTAAGTAATATTTACTAGAGAGCTTCAGGTCTTTAGATAACAAATGTAACCACTTTTTTCAGTTCCAGTTTGATATCTAGATTTTCTAATATATACATATGCTTCTGAATGGAATTAAAATCATAGAATTCTACAGCAAAGAAACAGGCCCTTGGGCCCATCACATCCATGCTGACCCTTTAGCACATACAGTACTATGCATTAGTCTCAGATACATACAGCTAGGGTCCTTAAGACTCCTGTACTGTACTGTAATAATTTTATGTATTGCACTCCTTCATTCCAGGAAAGTAAAGCTTAGTTTCTCCAATCTCCCATAGCTAATGTGCTCCAATCTAGGCAATATCCTGGTGAATCTCTTCTGCACTCTATTCAGATTCAGAATTAGAATCAGGTTTATTATCACTGGCATGTGACATGAAATTTGTTAACTTAGCAGCAGCAGTTCAATGCAATACATAATCTAGCAGAGAGAGAAAAAATAATAACAATAGATAAAATAAAACATAATAATAAACAAGTAAATCAATTACATATATTGAATAGATTATTAAAAATGTGCAAAAACAGAAATACTGTATATTTTAAAAAGTGAGATAGTGTCCAAAGCTTCAATATCCACTTAGGAATCAAATGGCAGAGGGAAAGAAGCTGCTCCTGAATCACTGAGTGTGTGCCTTCAGGCTTCTGTATCTCCTACCTGATGGTAACAGTGAGAAAAGGGCATGCCCTGGGTGCTGGAGGTCTTTAATAATGGACGCTGCCTTTCTGAGACACTGCTCCCTAAAGATGTCCTGGGTACTTTGTAGGCTAGTCCCCAAGATGGAGTTGACTTGATTTACAACCTTCTGCAGCTTCTTTCGGTCCTGTGCAGTAGCCCCTCCATACCAGACAGTAATGCAGGCTGTCAGAATGCTGTCCATGGTACAACCATAGAAGGTTTTGAGTGTATTTGTTGACATGCCAAAACTCTTCTAACTCCTAATAAAGTATAGCCACTGTCTTGCCTTCATTGTAACTACATCGATATGTTGGAATCTCACTCGGAAACTTGAAGCTGTTGGGATATGTTGGGACCAGGTTAGATCCTCAGAGATCTTGACACGCAGGAATTTGAAGCTGCTCACTCTCTCCACTTCTGATCCCTCTATGAGGATTGGTATGTGTTCCTTCGTCTTACCCTTCCTGAAGTGCACAATCAGCTCTTTCGTCTTACTGATGTTGAGTGCCAGGTTATTGCTGCAGCACCATTCCACTAGTTGGCATATCTCACTCCTGTTTGCCCTCTCGTCACCACCTGAAATTCTACCAATAATGGTTGTATCGTCAGCAAATTTATAAATGGTATTTGAACTATGCCCAGCTACACGGTCATGTGTATATAGAGAGTAGAGCAGTGGGCTAAGCACACACCCCTGAGGTTCGCCAGTGTTGATCGTCAGTGAAGAGGATATGTTATCACTAATCTGCACAGACTGTGGTCTTCTAGTTAGGAAGATGAGGATCACAATCACATCACATTCAGCAATTCAGCACAATCACATCTTTTCTATTGTGTAATGATCTGAATGACCCACGATATTCCATGTGTGGTATATCTGGTAGATCTGACCTGCTCCTAGGAAACCCATACTTAGAGACAAGAGGAGAAGAATCTTCAGCATTGTTTTCAGATTATCACTGTACAGTCATCACTTTCATTAAACAACTCTCCAAGTACAGGTGTCCCCCGCTTTTCGAACGGTCGCTTTACGAAACCTCACTGTTACGAAAGACCTACATTAGTACCTTGTTTTCGCTTTCAGAAGGTGTTTTCACTGTTACGAAAAAAAATTCAGCGCGCGAAAAAATTAGTGCGCGATAAAAGGCAGCGCGCCCGGAGCAGCCGCTCTCCCCCGGATTCGGAATTGCTTTGCTTTAACACGTGCCTGTGAGCAGCTGTTTGCAAGATGAGTTCTATGGTATCGGAAAAGCCTGAAAGAGCTCGTAAGGGTGTTACACTTACGGTAAATCTAGACATAATTAAGCGTTTTGATCGTGGTGAACAAAGTAAGGACAACGTGAGTTTGGCTTGTGGAAGCTGACGAATATGATGTTGAAGAGGTTTTGGCATCCCATGACCAAGAACTGACAGATGAAGAGCTGATGCAATTGGAAGAAAAAAGGATAACAATAGAAACCGAATGAGTAATGATAAAGTACGACTTTAATTTTGAAAGGGTACGTCGGTTTAGGGGATATTTGCAGGATGGTTTGAGTCCTTAATAAAGAACTGTGTGATAGAAAAATACGCGAGGCTCAGCAGTCGAGCTAGCCTTCCACATCAGCCACAGCAGACGACGAACTTTGACCTTCGACATCGAGGCGGGCAGAGATGGAAGAAGATGAGCTGCCTGCTCTAATGGAAACAGGCCACAAGATGACACCCCAGTGTCCCACCACCCCAACCCCCAGGCCACGGACAGATACCGATTCGCAGAGAATGCAAAGGTAGCTGGGAGGCACACAGCACACCTTTAAGAAAAAAGCCGAAATAAACATGCTAATTAATTAGGTGCCGCCGACACATAATTGTCGGCCCAGATCAGAGATGACGCAATCGGAAATCGGCACTGATCTGGGCCGACAATTAAGGGCAGCACCTAATTAAATAACACACATAAAAGTTGCTGGTGAACGCAGCAGGCCAGGCAGCATCTCTAGGAAGAGGTGCAGTCGACGTTTCAGGCCGAGACCCTTCGTCAGGACTAACTGCCTGGCCTGCTGCGTTCACCAGCAACTTTTATGTGTGTTGCTTGAATTTCCAGCATCTGCAGAATTCCTGTTGTTTACCTAATTAATTACCATGTTTATTTTGGCTTTTTTCTTAACCTGTTATTTTAGGTTTTATGTGTCATTTGGCATGATTTGGTAGGTTATTTTTGGGTCTGCGAACGCTCACAAAATTTTCCCATATAAATAAATGGTAATTGCTTCTTCACTTTACGGCATTTCGACTTATGAACCATTTCATAGGAACACTCTACCTTCGGATGGCGGGGGAAACCTGTACTGGCATTAAATATCAAACATCACTGAGAATGAATTTGCATAGTCAAAGAAGCTGGTTATATATTAACTGTGTGCAGATCCATTGCGGATGAGCTATGCCAGCTAATCAAAATCAAAGTAAATTTATTACCATAGTACTTATGTACTTTTATGTACCTCATGTACTTTTGAGGTACTTATGTACCTCAACTCTTCTGGTACATATGTCAGGATTTTCTGTTGATTTAAGTTCCTCCAATACCATCATCTCTGAGCTTCTGAAGTGAAACTCTCCAAACTTAACGTACTATGTCCCATCCAAAGGTGGATCAGGAATGTCCTCTCTGATAGGAGACAGGATGTGAGACTAGGCAAGCACATCTCCATATCCCACTCACTCAGTATTGATGTGCCACACGAATGTTCCATGCACCAGTAATTGCATCTCCAGTGATTCATCAGTTAAACTGATAACGTTTCTGGACACCAGTGTCATCAGACTATCACTAGAGACAACGAATCTTTGAATATAAGCATCACCAGCAAATAAACAAGCTAGTGTTTTGGTGCAAGCACAACAACTTCGACCTGAATGCCCTCAGAACTGTGGAGATGCACATCAACTTCAGGAAAAATTGTGTCTCCTCTCCATCCATTCATCATCAAAAACTCTACAGTTAGCACCATTTCAACATGCAGGTTCCTAGGCATTATTTTGTGAGGACCTTCATTAATAAAAAGTCTCGGGAGAGGATGTACTTTTTATGGAAGTTGGTATATTTCTATCTTCCCCAGAGCTATCAGGTGCAATTCTACACTGTCATCATAGAGAGCATCCTCACATCAGTCATTGCTGACTGGTTTGGTACAGCATCCTATTACAATATGTGAAAACTACAACAAACTGTGAGGTCATCCGAAAAGGTAATTGATTTCAGTCTACCATCACTGCAGGACTTAGACTATAAGAGCATAAAGCATCAGAGCAGAATTAGGCCATTTGGCATATCAAGTCTGCGCTACCATTCAATCATGGCTGATCCTTTTATCCTCTCCTCAACCCCATTCCAGGCCTTCTCCCCGTAACTTCGAAGCCATGTCCAATCAAGAATTTATCAATTCTGGCTTAATACACCCAGCGACCTGACCTCCACAGCTGCCTGTGTTAACAAATTCCACAAATTCACCACCCTCTGGCTAAAGAAATTTCTCTACATCTCTGTTTTAAATGAACACCCCTCTATCCTGAGGCTGCTTCCTCTTGTCCTAGACTCCCCCTGCGATGGGAAACATCCTTTCCACATCTACTTTGTCTAGGCCTTTCAACATTCAAAAGGCTTCAAAGGCTCCCACTCACTGCTTCCTACCAATCAGCAAATGCTCTAACTGTGTTAGTACCTTTCCTGTCATACCATGGGCTCTTAACTTTGTAAGCAGTTCATGTGTGGCACCTTGTCATAGGCCTTCTGAACATCTTCATTTTTGGAATACATATGTCCTGCACCTTCCTCACTTCTCCCAGAAACTCACACCATTGCTGCTTTGCTGTCATCCCTGCCAGCAGCTCCTTCCATTTACTTTGGTCAATTCCTCTGTCATACAACTGTAATTTCCTTTATTCCACTGAAATCCTGCTATGTCAGACTTTAGTTGCTTCTATAAAATTTCAAGTTGAATTTAGTCATATGATGATCACTGGCTTATAAGGGGTCTCCTACCTTAAGCTCCTTAATCACCTCCTGTTCATTTATGTAACACCCATTCCAGTATAGCTGATATCCTAGAAGGCTTAATGACAAACTGCTCTGAAAAGCTATCTCGTAGGCATGGAACAAACTCACTCTCTTGTGGTCCATTGCCAACCTGATTTTCCCAATATACCTGCATGTTGAAATCTTCCATGAATATCATAACAATGCCCTTTTCACATGCCTTTTCTATTTCCTGTTGTAATTTATGTCCACATCCCAGCTACTGTTGGGAGCCCTGTATATAACTGCCATCAGCGTTCTTTTACCCTTAGCAGTTGGTTAACTCAACCCACAAGGATTCAACATCTTCCAGTCCTATGTCACATCTTTCCACTGATTTGATGCTATTCTTTACCAGCCGAGCCACACCACCCCCCTGCCTACCTTCCTATCCCTCTGATATAACATGTATTGAATTGAATTGATTTTATTACTTATATCCTTCATATACATGAGGAGTAAAAATCTTTACGTTACCTCTCTGTCTAAATGTGCAATGTGTAATTTATAGTAATTTATAATAAATAGTATGTACAACAGGATAGTCAATATAACATAAAAATAGAGTTGTGTCAGCAGGAGTTAAGCAGTCTGATAGCCTGGTGGAAGAAGCTGTCCCAGAGCCTGTTGGTCCTGGCTTTTATGCTGTGGTACCATTTCCTGCTGAATGTAACCTTAGACATTCAACCATCTTTCATCCATGATTCAGTGATGGCCACATAATCATACCTGACAATGTGTATTAGTGCAACAAGATCAGCCACCTTATTTCTTATGCTTGTATTGAGATACAACACTGAGTGCTATATTTGCAACCCCTTTTGATTTTGCATGCCTAATGCACGGATACTTGCCCTCCTGGCTGCAATTTTGTCTTATCATCTTCCTGCCCTTCTTGACAATCTGACTTCATGTTATCTTTGCTTTTTTTACCATCCGTCCCATCCTGAGTCCCTTCATTCCACTTCCGACCCCGCTGCCAAATTAGTGTAAACTCTCCCCACAGCTCTAACAAACCTGTCCGCGAGAATATTGATTCCCCCTCTGGTTCAGGTGCAAGCTGTCCCTTTTGTACAGGTCATACCTCCCCCAAAAGAGATCCCTATGATTCAAGAACCTGAAGCCCTGCCCTCTGCACCAGCTTCTCAGCCATGCATTTATCTGCCAAATCATCCTGTTTCTACCCTCACAAGCACTTGGCCTAGGTAGCAATCCAGAAATTATTATCCTGGAGGTCCTGCTTTTCAGCTTTCTCCCTACTTTCTAAATTTTCTCTTCAGGACCTCATTGTTTTTCCTTCCTATGCCATTGGTACCAATATGCACCAAGACATCTAGCTGCTCTCCCTCCCTCTCTAAATGCTGTGGACGCAATCTGAGATGTCCCTGACCCTGGCATCTGGGAGGCAACATACCATCCGGGTGGCCCATTCACATCCACAAAATCTCCTTCTGTTCCTCTCTAAATATTGAGTCCCCTATCTTACTGCTCCCCTCTAATCCCTCTTTACCTTCATCACCATGGACCCATGTTCAGTGCCAGTAACCTTTGTCTCTGTGGCATTCCCCTGGGAGATCATCTCCCACAACAGTATCCAAAACTGTATACTTATTATTGAGAGGAATGGCCACGGAGTGCTCTGCACTGACTGCCTATTCACATTTCCATTTTTCCTGACAGTCACCCAGCTACTTGCCTCCTGCAACTTCAGGGTGACTATTTCCCTGTAACTCGGATTGATTATCTCCTCACTCTCCTGTATAAGATGAAGGCCATCCAGCTGCTCCAGATCCGTAACCTAACACAGTCTTCAAGGAGCTGCAGCTGGATGCACTTCACACAGATGTCGTTCCCTGGGAGACTCTGGATCTCCCAGGACTCCAGCATCCGCCATGAAGAATATACAGTGGCCATTTACTACACTAAATACAGCAAGAGAGAGGAAAAAAAAGGAACCAACAGAAGCTTACCCAGAACCAACACTTCTTCCAAGCCGAATCCTCTTTTGAGCCAAAGCCTGACACTTCTACTTTCACCACTAGCCTACACCCGACTAAGGCCACCCCATTTGTCCGTTTTGTACTTTTATTTAATTCATTGTGCTCTGTTCCCATTGCTGATTGGTCCTCCGGAATGTCCAAATGCCTGTGAAGTTCTCCTTTTAATCAAGCATTGCGGACCTGCAAGAAACCTGGTCGCTGTGCTCTGCTCCAGCCGCTGCTCCGTACTTGTATGAATCCAGGACAAAGGAGCAGAAGTTACCCACCATGCAAACTGCCTTTTCCAAAAGTTCACTTTTGGAAAGCGATAGGTCTGTTAAAACAAAAACTTCACGCCATCTAGAAGTTTTCTCCCCCCAGGCAGTTAATCTGATAAACCGTTTAGTTAGCCCCCCTCTATCTATTATCCCTGTCACTGCATTTTATGGTAAACACTTTAAGCCACTTTTTATAATGCTGTTTACATTGTGTATACCTTCTGGTATTTTGTGTATTTATGCACATTATATTCCATATCTGTACTATAATTTCTAACTTTTATTTTTATATAATTCTTTATTTGTTATAATTATGGACTGTTGTATCTGTTGTATGCTGCAACCTGATCAACACACCACAGCAAATTCCTAGTGCTTATAAATATATATAGCAAATGAAGTTGATCCTTGATCATAGAAGTCATAGAACATTACAGCACAGAAACAGGCCCTTCAACCCATCTAGCCTATGCCTAACTATGATTGTGTCTAGTACCATCGAGCTACACCCAGACTGTATCCCTCTATAACCCTCCTATCCATTTACTTATCCAAATTTCTCTTAAATTTTGAAATTGAATCCATACCCTCCACTTCTGTTAGCAACTCGTTCCACACTGTCACCACCCTCTGAGTGAAGAAGTTCCCCTTCCTTGATATGTCACCATCTACTACATTGAGATTCATTTACTTGGCAGGTATTAAAGGAAAACAAAGAAATACAATGGAATTTATGAGGAACTTTACGTAAGCAAAACTGACAGACAACCAATATGCACAAGAAGACACATTGTGCAAATAAACAAATAATACTGAGAACATAAATTGTAAAGTCCTTGAAAGTGAGCGTAGGTTATGGAATTCGTTTAGAGTTGTGGTGTGTGAAGCTATCCACACTGATTCAGGAGCCTAATGATTGTAGGGTTTTATGCTGCTGAATGTACTGCTGTGGGACCTAAGGCAACTGTATCTTCTGCCCAATGATGGTGGCAAGAAGATAGTATGGACTGGATGGTCGGGTCTTTCATGCTTTCTTGGGTCAGCACACCATGTAAATGTACTTATTGATAGGGAGGGTTTTGCCTGTGATAGACTGGACTGTATCCACTACTTTTTGTATACTTTTCCTTCATGAGCTTTGGTGATTCCATACCAGGCTGTGATATAACCAATCAGGACACAATCCACTATAGTCAAAGTTTTAGGTGGCATGCCAAATCTATGCAAACTTCTAAGAAAGTAGTGGTGCTGTTGTACCTTCTTTGTGACAGCACTTATGTGCTGGTCCAGGACAGATCCTCTGATATGATAACGCCATGGAATTTAAAGTTAATGACCCTCTCCATCTCTATAGCAGATGCAGTCTCGCTGGCTCTCCACTCAGCATTTGATCATCTGGGTAATAGATTCCTACGTAAGGCTGCTGTTTATTAACTACAGCTTAGCATTCAACATGCAGCTCAACATTCAACACAATCATGCCCTTAGTTCTATTCATCAAGCTCCAACCCTGGAGCTCTGTACCTCCCTCTGCAACTGGATCCTTGACTTTCTCACGGGGAGACCATAGTCTGTGCAGATTGGAAATGACATTTTCTCCTTGCTGGCAATCAACACTAGTGATCCTCAAGGATGCCCACTACTCTACTCTCTCTACAACCATAACTGTGTGGCTAGGCACCGCTCAAATGCCATCTATAAATTTGCTGACAGCACAACTATTGTTGGCAGAATTTCAGATGTTGACGAGAAGGAACATGGGAGTGAGCTAGATCAGATAGTTAGATGATGTTGCAGCAATGACCTTGCTCAATGTCAATAAGATTGATTGTGGACTTCAGGAAGGGTAAGTCAAGAGAACCTACACCGGTCCTCATCGGGATCAGGAGTGGTAAGGGTGAGCAGTTTCAAATTCCTGGGTGTCAGCATCTCTGAGGAGCTATCCTGGGCCCAACATATGGATGCAATTACAAACAAGGCACAACAGCAACTACAGTATATTTCATTAGGAGTTTGAGAAGAATTGGTATGACACTAGACACAAATTTCTACCAAAGTACCATGGAGAGCATTCTAACTGGTTGCATCGCCATCTGGTAAGGAGGAGCCACTGCAGAGGATCAGAAAAAGCTGCAGAATATTGTAAACTCAGCCAGCTCTATCATGGGCACTAGCCTCCCCAGCATCTAGGACACTTTCAAAAGGTGATGCCTCAAAATGGCAGCATCTATCATTAAGCACCCCCACCCATCATTTAGGACATGGTCTCTTCTCATTTCTACCATCGAGGAGGAGGTACAGGAGCCTGAAGACAACGCACTCAACATTTCAGGAACAGCTTCTTCCCCTCCACCATCTTATTTCTGAATGGACAATGAACACTACCTCAGTATTTTTCCCTCTTTTTTTGCACTACTTATTTGATATAATTTTTATAATATACAGTATATATACTTATAACATAGTTTTATTATTATGTATTCCAATGTACTGCTGCCGCAAAACAACAAATTTCATGACGTATTGGGGAGCATGCCTTATGAAAACAGGTTGAGTGAACTTGGCCCTTTCTCCTTGGAGTGACAGAGGATGAGAGGTGACCCGGTGTATAAGATGACGAGAGGCATTGATCGTGTGGATAGTCACAGGCTTTTTCCCAGGGCTGAAATGGTTGCTACAAGGGGACACATGTTTAAGGTGCTGGGGAGTAGGTACAGGGGAGATGTCAGGGGTACGTTTTTTTACGCAGAGAGTGGTGAGTGCATGGAATGGGCTGCCAGCAACGGGGGTGGAGGTGGATACAATAGGATCTTTTAAGAGACTTTTGAATAGGTACATGGAGCTTAGAAAAATAGAGGGCTATGGGTAAGCCTAGTAATTTCTAAGGTAGGGACAGGTTCGGCACAACTTTGTGGGCCAAAGGGCCTGTATTGTTCTGTAGGGTTTTCTATGTTTCTATATGCCAGTCAAATTAAACCTGATTCTGATTAAATTAAATTATAATCAAATGGTCTGCTAAACTAATCCCTCCTGCCTGTACTCTGCCTATGTTCTTCCATTTCTTGCACACTCATCTGTCTACATCAGAGGTAGGCAACCTACGGCCCACGGGCCATATCCAGTATGTGAAGGTATTTTGACCGGCCCGCGAGCAAGTATTGAGATACTATGCTTATCCGGCCGGCGAGTGATTTTTCCTTATTCTGAGTGTTTCACGTGACCACACTGATGGACATGCATGGCATCTTGTTACACTCTCCCCAGGTTCCGTTTTGTTCCAAACCAAACACTGGTATATACGAATGACGGGAAGGCAGACTACCCTATTAATATGTATTAGATACTCTCCGTGCACGCACAGGTTTTCAGATGGGATGGTTCAAGTTTGTAAACAGAAACAGCGTCACTGTGTTTTAACAAAAAATCCGCGCTAAATATCCAGATATTTACATGTGCTACGATACTTGTTGAATAACTCGCGTTTTGAAATAAAATCAAAGAAAAAAATTCGAATGGCAGTGAATGCAAAACGCAGGAAGGTAGACGCTGAGTGCCGAAAAAGCAGTGAAAATGAAGGAAATACCCGTGCTAGCTACGAAGCCTCAAAACATATTGCAGAAAAGATTAAGCCTTTTACAAATGGAGAGTTTGTCAAAGTATGTTTACTGGCAGTGGTGGATATTGTTTGTCCTGAAAAGAAATCTTTATTTGCATCTATCAGCCTGTCAGCAAGAACGATCACACGACGAGTTGAAGAAATGTCCGCAAATGTTAAAAGTTGTTTAAGGGATGCCTGCAACGAATTGCATTTTTTTTTTCAATTGCGCTTGATGAGAGTGCTCAACTTGCAGTGGTTGTGCGAGGAGTGACCTCAACTTTTCAAATTTTTGAAGAGTTTATTCAATTACTTCCTATGAAGGACACGGTTACTGGAGCAGACATTTTTGAAGCTTTCCTGAAAATGGATGTCAGAAATGAAACTTAATGTGTCAAAGCTAATTGGCATCACAACTGATGGGGCACCAGCAATGGTGGGACAAAAAAACTAAACTGATTTCTTTGATTACAAATTGGCATCCTTGGTTAAGCATAAGTGATCTTCTAGCATGTGTTATTCATTAATTTGAAGCAAAACATAACTAGATGTATTTAAATGGATAATTCCCATATTTAAAGTTTTTATGGCATTTATCTGGCCGACCGTTGTCATGGGGGGGGGGCGCTGGGAGCGGACCCACATGCAAGACACAGACACTGAAGTACTAGGAACAGGACTAGGTGTGTCAAGAAATTAAGGGAAGTGAGGAAGAAATGACACTGGACAAGACACAGGCCCTGGACGAGACTAGGATACAGGGCCTGGGCTAGGACAAGACTAGGAAAGCGGGACCTGGACGAGGCACTAAGAACTTGGAACCTGGACAAGGACTCTGAGCCAGAGACTGGACAGGGACCCGGAACCTGGGTCTTGACTCGGGCTCAGACCCCAGATCTAGGCGAGGACAAGACGTGGCTACAGGACGAGGAGTGGCAACAGGACTGGATGTGAGACCCCTGGACAGTACAAGGGAACCCCAGCACCGGGCTGGGCGAGGCATATGGACAGGACGAGAACACGAAACTTGACTTGGTCAAGGGAGACAGGAACGCACAGCCTTGGTTGTGAGAGAACAGGAACGCAGAGCCTTGGTCGTGAGAGAACAAGAACATGGAACACAGAGCCTGGACCCTTCCTTGGGAACAGGACTTGGGCTGGGGCTCTACACAGAGTCAGGACCCCTCCTAGGGAGCAGGATATAGGGCTGGGACTCATACATAGAACACTGAGAGACAGGTCTCCACTCAAGGTAGTGGCAAACGGCCAGACCTACCCAGCGGAGGCAAGGGCACAAGGAGATGGTTCTCTACACAAGGTAGCGGCAAATGGCCGGACCTACCTAGCAAAGGCAAGGACACAAAGAGACAGTTCCAAACAACGAAAGACAGTTCCTTATCAAGACACAGCAAGGCCCCAGTCTTGCCCTGGCGGTTGAACCTGACGGCGTTACAGGCGAAGGTAGCAGGTGAGGCTTCAGAAGGAAGGGGAAGAGGAGGGAGCAGTCCAGCAACTGAAGCTGAACCCAGGAGCTGTTTATGTAGCCAGCACAAAAATGGGAATCATGTGCCTCAATTAAGGCACACAACAGGACAAGGGAAGACTGGAAAACCTGGAATAAGGAACAATGGACCGGACCATGAACCGGAATGCGGATTTCATGGACCGGACCGTGACAACTGTCCGCTCATTAATACGCGTTCCAGCCCACAGAGGCAAAATGGTTGCTGACCCCTGGTCTACATGATACACAAGACAGTATGTAAGCCAAGGCAGAACAATATGGAGAGCAAGCTGTTGCCCATGTAGCAGCTTCCCTCTCTCCACCCAGCTAATGAATTGAAAGGAAGAGCACAGAATGATTCAGTTTTTCGCCAGCAGTATCACAGGGGTTGCCAGTCAGAGTTGAACTCAACATAGGAATGCCTTAGGAATTCTAGTTTCGGATTTTTTCCTCAGGGTTTACTTCTGAAGCCTTCTCCATGAATGGGTATATCTGCAAGGCAGCAGAAGTTTCTCCTAGATGAGCCATCAACTATGGTTGCTGAGCTCCATCTGCCCAAAGCTACTGGTTTTAAGACACCAGTAAACCGCCTTTGTTTCTTCTCCTGTAAGAAGAAATGGTTCCACCAGGCTTATTAAGTAAGCCACATATGAAGGCCAGGAGCTGGACTTAGCTGTCAGAGGCTATTTGAAACACACACCATTGGAAGCTTGTAATAGGTAGTGGAAACTTGTCTCCAGTACTTTACCTGGCTATAACAGCTTTAAAGAACCAGGCACCTATCACTCCATATAAAAATCTAGCTCCACACATCTCCTTTGAATTTAACCTTGATGAATTTAAATAATACCCCTCGGGTATTAGAGATTTCGACCCTGGGCAGAAAAGATATTGGCTGTCTAACCAGAATTTTATAAAGCTGCAACATTAACTTCCAACACTTAAACTCAGATCCTCAACTAATAGAGTTGAGCATGCTATATGTCTTAGTTACCATTCTAACAACCAGTGTAGCACTTTCAAAGGAGCTTTGAATTTGGACCCCAAGATCCCTTTGTTCATCAATACTGCGGAACATTCTAAAGACGGAGGGTGAGCACCCAGAGGTCATGGTTCACATTGGCACCAATGACATGGGTAGGAAAGGGAAAGAGATCCTGTGTAGTGAGTATAGGGAATTAGGGAGCAGGACAACCAAGGTAGTAATCTCTCTATTACACCCAGTATCACATACTAGTCAGGGAAACTGCACAGTTCCAGTAAAACCCACTTGGAGTACTGTGCTCACTTCTGGTCACCTCACTACAGGAAGGATGTGTAAACTCTAGAAAGGGTGCAGAGGAGGTTTACAAGGATGTTGCCTGGATTGGGGAGCATGCCTTGCGAGAAAAGGTTGAGTGAACTTGGCCTTTTCTCCTTGGAGCGACGGAGGATGAGAGGTGACCTGCTAGAGGTGTATAAGATAATGAGAGGCATTGATCATGTGGATAGTCAGAGGATTTTTCTCAGGCTGAAATAGCTAACACGAGAGGGTGCTTGGAAGTAGGTACAGAGGAGATGTCAGGGGTAAGTTTTTTACGCAGAGAGTGGTGAGCGCGTGGAATGGGCTGCCGACGATGGTGTTGGAGGTGGATACAATAGGGTCTTTTAAGGAACTCTTGGATAGGTACATTGAGTTTAGAAAAATAGAGGGCTATGGGTAACCCTTGGTAATTTCTAAAGTAAGTACGTGTTTGGCACAGTATTGTGGGATGAAGGGCCTGTATTGTGCTGTAGGTTTTCTGTGTTTCTATGTTTCAATGTTCAAGGTATTGATATTAACTTTGTACTCTCTCTTTATATCTGATCTGTCAAGGTGCAACACTTCACATTTGGCTGGGTTAAAACACCATCTGCTTTTTTCCACCCTAATCTACAACTGATCTATATACCACTGTATCCCTTGGCAATCTTTTATGCTATCCACACCGCCACTAATCTATATCTCCTGCAAACTTACTAACCTGCTAATCTACATTTTCATTCTAGGTCATTTATAAATATCTCAAACAGCAGAGATCCCAGCATGTGCGGAACATCACCACTCACAGACCTTCAGACACAGCTGTGAAATTGTCCCTGATTAATAGTGCATCTATCCTCCCCTCCCCTCCCCCCTCCACACACACTTTCCCTTAACTTCTCTACCTTCTCTAAACCCTGAAGCATTTAGCATCCGTTCCTGTCTCTCTCTCATCCAAGTCTCTGCTGTGGCCACAACATCATAGTTCCATGCATTGACCCATGCTCTAAATTCATCACCCTCACCATAATACTCCAAGCTTTTAAATACACACACTTCAAATCATCCTTCCCATTATGTCTATCACCTTGTCCTCACTAGTCCTGACATCTACTTTCCTCTCAATTCCTCCACTTTCTGATCAGGTGTTCTGGTTCCCATCCTCCTGACAATCTAGTTTAAATCCTTCCAAGTAGCACCAGTGAACCTCCATGCCAATAAATTAAATCCCTTCCAATTAAGCTGCAACTATTCCTCTTGAACAGGCTACTTGTGCCCCAGAGGAACATTCCAATGATCTAAAAACCTGAAACCCTACTACCTGCATCAGTTCCTCAGCCACACATTCATCTGTTCTGTCTTTCTCTTCTTGCCTTAACTAGCACATGGCACCGAGAATAATCCAGAGATTACTACATTCAAAGTCCTACTGTTCAGCCTCTTGATTAACTCCCTGTACTCACTGTGTAGGACCTCTCCTCCCTTTCTACCTATTTAATTGCTACCAATGTTGTCCACAGTCTCAGACTGCTCATCCTCCTCCTAAAGAATATTCTACAGGTGCTCTGAGACATCCTTGACCCTAGCATGTGGGAGGTAACGCACCATCCTGGAATGGCTTTCATGGTCACGTGATCTCTTATCCCCTCTGGGATCTCCTATCACTATTGCCCTTCCTGACTTTAGCCTTCTCTGATAAGCCTCAGATCTGCTACAGTGCAACTGACCTGGCTGTTGCTGGTGTGCCCTGATAGGTCATTCCCCACACTACCCCAGCAGTATCCAAAGGGATATACTCATTGCCAAGGGGAATGGCTGCAGGGGAACATTGTACTGACTGCCTATTCCCCTTACTTCTTGGTGGTCACCCATTTATCTGAAGCCTGAATCATGTAGTCCTAACTCAATGACTCCAAACACCATTGAAACTCAATGCCTTATTCAATCACATGGGAACAACCCTTGATTGCCCTCACTCAAATTATGAATCAGTAATTCTCCATGTTGAACAATGTGTGAAAGCAGCAGTTAATGCGTTTTGGGAATATTCTAAAAATTCTGAACTAGGATTCAATGCCCTTTCAATTTGACAATGCATCTTGGTTGAGTTGGGAGGAAGGGCATCACTTGTGCTGCATGAATCTATGATCGTTGTGAACAATGATCTTTTGTTTTTCTCTTGTGTCACCTGGAGAATTTTGGTTTTCACCCTCATCACTAACAGTCGCTTTCATTTCTCTACCTTCCCTTTTCCTGCGACTTAGATTATTCTAGTTTTCTTTTACTGTTCCAGTTCTGATATAGAGTCACCGACTTGAAGCATTAACTCAGTTTTCTTTTTCATTCAGACACTGTCTGACCACTTAAGTATCCCTTGCATTTTATGTTTATACAGGTTTCCCCCGCCATCCGAAGGTAGAGCGTTCCTATGAAACGGTTCATTAGCCGGAATGTCGTAAAGCGAAGAAGCAATTACCATTTATTTATATGGGAAAATTTTGTGAGCGTTCGCAGACCCAAAAATAACCTACCAAATCATGCCAAGTAACACATAAAACCTAAAATAACAGTAACATATAGTAAAAGCAGGAATGATATGATAAATACACAGCCTATATAAAGTAGAAATACTTTTCCACAATTATTTAGTGAAAATCTCACGCAAGCGCTCTCGGCAGAAACGCGGCGCAAGCGCTCTCAGCAAAAACACAGCACAAGCGCTCTCGGCAGAAAATCTTACACATGCGCTGTTGGCAAAAACACTCTCTCCAGTAACCTTTAAGCTGTGAAGCTGCTAAATCATACCAAATAACATGTAAAAATACACAGCAGATATAAAGTAGAAATAATGAATGTACAGTGTAGTATCACTTATGGGAATCAGGAAGACAGCACAGAGCACACAGATGATGGTGTGTTAGGCTGAGTTGTCTAAGGTTGGGGTGGTGCAGTGGCCCCCACCCTCCGGGCCACTGACCGATACCGATCCACAGAACATGCAGGGGTACAGCGGTAGCCAGGACGCACACAGCACATGTTTAAGAAAAAAGGCAAAATAAACTTGCTAATTAATTACGTGCCGGGCGGCACCTAATTAATTAGCTTGTTTATTTCGGCTTTTTTCTTAAAGATGTGCTGTGTGCCTCCTGGCTACTGCTGCATTCTCTGCGAATTGGTATCTGTCTGCGGCCTGCGGGTTGAGGTGGTGGGACACTGGGGTGTCATCTCATCATCGTCTGTTTCCATTAGGGCAGGCAGGTCATCTTCTCCTGTGACTGTCCGCCTCGATATTGAAGGTCGAGCTTCGTCGTCTGCTGTGGCTGATGTGGAAGGCTTGCTTGATTGCTGAGTCTCGCGCATTTTTTTATCATACCGTTCTTTGTAAGCACCGAACCCATCTAGCAAATATGCCCTAAACCGATGTACCCTTTCAAAATTAAAGTCGTACTTTATCATTGCAGCGAAAATCTCACGCAGTTGTTTCTCGTTCAGTTCCTGGACAACTTCACTTTCGCTACTGCTTTCGGTTTCAATTGTTATCCTTTCCTCTTCCAATTGCATCAGCTCTTCATCTATCAGTTCTTGGTCATGGGATGCCAAAACCTCCAACATCATCTTCGTCAACTTCCACAAGCCAAACTCACTTTGTCCTTACTTCGTTCACCACGATCGAAACGCTTAATTATGTCTAGTTTTACGCTAAGTGTAACACCCTTACGAGCTGTTTTAGGCTTTTCCGATACCTTAGAACTCATCTTGCTAACGGCTGCTCACAGGCAGATGTTTAAGCAATGCCGGCTAGGATGCCGTTCCAAATCCAGCGGAGAGCGGCTGCTCGGGGCGCGCAGCATGCTGCTTTTTCCGCGCGCTGCCTTTTTTCATTACAGTGAAAACACCTTCTGTTAGCAAAAACAGGGAACTAATGTAGGTCTTTCGTAACAGTGAGGTTTCGTAAAGCGAACGTTCGAAAAGCGGGGGACTCATGTATTTCAGATTTTCAGCATCTGCAGTTTTTGCCTTTTAAATCAAATGGGGGCCATGTGGGTTGAATCTAAGGACCAAAAATTCACAATCACACTGCTGGATTTATCTCCAAGCTACCTGAGGAGGTGAGAAGAGCAAATTTGTAAGCAAATCTTAATAAATGAGAAGGATTAGAAGAAAGTCTGTATAAAAGGTATGCACTTACTGAAATGGATTCAGGATCCAGAATTTGCTCTTACAGCAGGAAAAGGGTAATGTTTAATGAATGCTGTTTTTACAACTGGAAGATTATTTGCAGTGGGATTATATAGGGCGAGGTACCCAGTTTCCTGGTTTTTGTAATTTGCATTAAATTAGATCCAGATTTAAGGGGCAAATTAAAGAAGAATGCAAGTGATACAGAATGTTGGCTATTTGGCTGTAAGTAGGAAAGATTTAGGCTGTGGAAATATGTGGATAGTCTTTTTATTTGTGCAGAAAAACGCTGAGAAGTATGATAATATATTGGAGAGATGCAAAAAGCAAGAATATTGGGTGATGTGGAGGAACCTGATGTTTATTTTCACAGATTCATAACCTGACATTTTCTTTCATTTATGAAATTAGGGATAGAATACAATAACAGGAAGGTTATAATAGAACTATATACAATATTTTTCTTAAATCATAGCTTGAATTCTGTGAACAGTTCTTCTCATGATATAACGAGAAAGATATGATTGATCTAAAGAGGACATAGAAAAGGTAATCAAAGATGCAGTATCTTCAGGACTGATAAACTGTAGCTGAAGAGGTATTGTTGAGCTAGATTTATTTTTCTTCGAAACTGACTAGAGACTTAAAGTCAATAAAATTATGAGGGGCTAAGACAGGAAATAGAAAGGGCCTTTTTCTGGCATCACGCTTGGATGCAGAGGCCTTTCTGGGTCCAAACAGTTGTAATTGTTCATCCTTTATGTGTTTCACAAGACACTACTGGATATTAAGAACACCAGGTACTGCATGTTAATACCACTAGCGAGTTGATGGATAATGATGGAGCTGGACTTGTGCACCATGTTGCATCCTGCTTCAGCCACCCAAGGAAGAATGTGGCTGAGGCGTTGCTAGATCCAACGGACAGTGCAGTGATTGTCTTTGACATTTTTTGTTGCAAGACCCTGCTGGTAATGTAAAATACTGCGAGTCCAGTTCTGTAGTTCATTGGAGAGACTGATGGTGAGGGAACTGCATTGCCTCAGTTGAACAAAGCCCTCATGCTTGGGTGTCACCTGTTGCAGCGAACTGAGTTGGAGTCACCAGAGTTGGCTCTGTGTTGCTGGATTCTGTGCTAGGGGTTGGCCCCTTCCATTGATGCTGTTCTCCAGTGGTCACTTGTTGAACACTCTGACTGCAACCCTGACATTCATTTTCTTGTAGGCATACTCAGTAAATCTAAAAACCATAATAGAATCCAAATGAAAGGAAGCATCCAGCGGGACGGGCAAACAACCAATGTGCAAAAGACAACAAATTCTGCAAATACAAAAGAAAAAAATCAGTAATAAATATCAAGAACATGAGATGAAGAGTCCTTGAAAGTGAGTCCATAGGTTGTGGGAACAGTTCAGCAATGGGGCAAGTGAAGTTATATCCACTGGTTCAAGAGCCTGATTGTTGAGGAGTAATAACTGTTCCTCATTCCTGATGTAATGAGTCCTGAGGCTCCTGTACCTTCTTTCTGATGGCAGCAGTGAGAAGAGAGCATGGGCCTGGATCATGGGTGTCCTTGATGATGGATGTTGCTTTCTTGCGACAGCGCTGTTTGTTGATGTGGTCACTGGTGGGAGTAGAAATGTAGAAACGTAGAAAACCTACAGCACAATACAGACCTTTCGGCCCACAAAGCTGTGCTGAATATGTCCCTACTTTAGAACTACCTAGGCTTTACCCATAGCCTCTATTTTTCTAAGCTCCATGTAGCCTCCAAGAGTCTTTTAAAAGACCCTATCGTTTCCGCCTCCACCACTACCGCCAGCAGCCCATTCCACACACACACCACTCTCTGTGTAAAAAAAACTTACCCCTGACATCTCTTCTGTACCTGCTTCCAAGCACCTTAAAACTGTGCCCTCTCGTGTTAACCACTCCAACCCTGGGAAAAAGCCTCTGATTATCCACACGATCAATGCCTCTCATCATCTTATACACCTCTTATCCTCCGCCACTCCAAGGAGAAAAGCCAAGTTCACCCAATCTATTCTCATGAGGCAAGCTCCCCAATCCAGGACCATCTCATGAGGCATGCTCCTCAATCCAGGACTGATGAGGTATGCTCTTCAATCCAGGACTCATGAGGCATGCTCCTCAATCCAGGACTGATGAGGCATGCTCCTCAATCCAGGACCATCTCATGAGGCATGCTCCCCAATCCAGGACTCATGAGGCATGCTCCTCAATCCAGGACCATCTCATGAGGCATGCTCCCCAATCCAGGACTCATGAGGCATGCTCCCCAATCCAGGACTGATGAGGCACACTGCCCAATCCAGGACTCATGAGGCATGCTCCTCAATCCAGGACTGATGAGGCATGCTCCCCAATCCAGGACTGATGAGGCAAGCTCCTCAATCCAGGACTCATGAGGCATGCTCCCCAATCCAGGACTCATGAGGCATGCTCCCCAATCCAGGACTGATGAGGCATGCTCCCCAATCCAGGACTCATGAGGCATGCTCCCCAATCCAGGACTGATGAGGCAAGCTCCTCAATCCAGGACTCATGAGGCATGCTCCTCAATCCAGGACTCATGAGGCATGCTCCCCAATCCAGGACTGATGAGGCAAGCTCCTCAATCCAGGACTCATGAGGCATGCTCCTCAATCCAGGACTCATGAGGCATGCTCCCCAATCCAGGACTGATGAGGCATGCTCCCCAATCCAGGACCATCTCATTGACCTCTGGTTTCCTCCTGATCTTAATAATCAGCTGCTTGATTTTGCTGTCAGTGAGTGCGAGGTTGTTGTTGTGGCGCCATTCGGAAAGGTTTTCAATCTCCCTCCTACATGCTGATTCTCAGCATCTTTGATTTGGTCAGTGACAATTAAACTTGAAATCTTAGTTGGGGAGTCAAAAACTAAGGGACAAAAAGTTTAAAGTGATCAGTGGGAGGATTAGAGGTGAGATGAGGAGACATATTTTCACCCAAAGGCTGGTAGGGGCCTGGAACTCACTGCTTGAAAGGATGATGCTGATGCAAACCCCTCTTACTTTGAAACATATACGTAAAGAACCATAACCTATAGGGCAATAGTCCTAGTGTTGAAGGATGGGACTAGATTGAGTAAACCTTCTGCAAACTAGTGGGTTAGATGGTTGCAACTGAAGTGGAGATTTTTATGTTGTATATTATTTGCTATTTGCACACCCATTGTTTGAGAAAGGGTTCACTGGCAATCTGCAATGTATCTATACAATAAAGATGAACATTTAATTTCTCAGCTACCACATCGTGGTTCTTGCAGTTTTTGAGGCACCACAGTGGCGTTGTGGTTAGCACAATGCTTTACGGTACAGGCAACCCAGGTTCAATTTCCACCACTGCATGTAAGGAGTTTCTACACTCTCCCCGTGACCATGTGGGTTTCCTCTGCTTTCCTCCCACAGTCCGAAGACATTCCGGTTGGATTAAATCTGGAGTTTGCTGGGTGACAGGGCTTGAAAACCTGGAAAGCCCTATTCCACACTGGTCATAATAAATAAAATAATTTATTTGTATAATTACATTCATTCTGCATAGTACAAAATCAATGTATTTTTATCTGCCTCATGACATACAAATAGAAGCTTTTCACTGTGGTTCAGTACACAATATAATACTAAACTGATTACCAATATTTCTGGTGCAAATCTGGTAAAAAGTGGTTTGTAAACACAGGTAAGCTTATGCTGACAGAGACTCCTCTTCAGCTTTTCCTTTTGTGGAGTTATCATCCTCCTCAGAGAGTCCTTCTGTGGTCAGGTGATTCAGCATGCAACCCTTACATGGTGCTGATCATTAAGCAAGAAAAGATGGATGAGTGATTTGGTGAAGATTCACTGTCTGTTTTTACTAGCACACTAATTTCATAAATGTGCCCACACAGCAGTGTAACTTTATTTTTTGGAAGTGTTCAGCTTCAATATCTAACTAAGGCTGTTAATTCCACTTGAATTGTTGTTAAATGTGAAGATAGCTTTCTGTTTTGCTTTCCAGTCGGCTACAGGGTCATTACTACAATAAGACACAAAATATAAAAAATGTATGACACTCGAGTCTAGATCTCACAGCAGGCATATTATGCGCCTACAGATTTAAACCTATTTCTTATAATAGGATGTTTTCAGTAAATTCAATCTGCTTCTCTGGAACAAAATTTCTCAGGACATGAATGGGTTAATTGAAAGCTTGAAATATTGTCCAAGGCCTTCAATAATGGTGTAATAATAATTTATCTAGACAATTACCACATGCTAGAACTTTTTGAGCTTTAATTCAGCTTTATTAATAATGAATAAAATTGCAATTTTCTTAGTTTGCTTTTTGCCTGTGAGAATTATTTCAATGAATATTTCAACACATTATTTTAATCATGGTTCTACAACCTTGCGTAAAGCAATATTTTATAGTTCCAAGTTCAGTCTGCAGAGGGACTAGAGTCATTAAATAGCATGCTGTTTGCTATGAGGTCCAATTGCATGATTTACAAGCCTTGTTAAAAACACTGTAGAGGGGGCAAGCTGTGCCATTTATAAATGTAATTTGATGCTGTATTTGTTAATGGTCCTGCTCTGATTTATGTCAATGGCAGTTTGTGCTGTATTATGACTCAGGATAGTTCAATTTGTTTATATCATTTGTTTTAACAGAAATAAATGCAAAAAAGCCAATTTGTCCAAATTTTATATGAATAATGTTTGAATATATATCATAAAGAGGAAGCAGTGCAGCAGTTAATTACATAGATTGACACTAATAACCATTGATGCATTGTTGTTTATAAATTTACAGCTATAGTTTTCTACATTACAAGTGATAAAATGTTCTTACATTTCTATACTGTTTTACTGTTGTTGGTGTCAGAAAGTTGATTTCTTAAATAGAAAATAATTCTTTTACTTGAATATTGGAGTATGATCTGCTAACTCTAAATATCATTTTCAGAATTGTGAATATATGTATCTCTTTTGTATTTTCAGTCAGCAACATGATTTTTGGCGCTTAGACTACTGGGAAGATGACTTGCGTCGTAGACGCAGGTTCATACGCAATCCCTTTGGATCCATACATCCTGAAGTCCTATTGAAATCTGCAGAAGACTATGGTTAGTTCACAATTTTGTCATTTTTTCAGGGAATCTTCTGAGAAGAAAAGAAAATCAATTATGACAGGCATATAAATAAGTTCGTAGAATTGCTCTTGTTTAATCATTTAAATATATGCCTTTTTTCAGGAATTAACTGTTGGACACCAAAGTCAAAATTGAGTTTACAGTCATTTGTACAAGTACATGCAGTACTGTGCAAAAGTCTAAGACACATATATATAGCTAGGTTGCCTAAGACTTTTGCACAGTACTATATTTATCAACATGGAGCAGAGAGCGAGTTTGTAAATCTGGTGGGAGCAAAGGATGTTGGGAATGGTGAGATTGGAGCAATGTGGGAGGGGTGTGGGTCACATGGCAGAGAAGGACTACCAGGGGCGGGGGGTGGGGGGGGCACAGGTACAGACACACCCAGCTCTGAGCCACCAGGCAAGGTAATTTAATTCCAAACAATTAGTTTATTGATTATCAGAGAATTGTCTCTCTGGTGCTTCCCTACCCCTCCCTTCTTTCTTGCCCTTTTCCCAATCATGATTACCCTCTCCCTGCCTCCTTCCCACTCTCAGTCCACAATAAAGGCCATATTGGAATCAGGTTTATCATAACTCACATACGTCATGATTTTTTTTTTGTGGCAGCAGGACAGTGCAATACATAAAATTACTACAATACTGTGCAAAAGTCTTAGGAGCCCTAGCTATATATATGTCCCTAAGACTTTTACACAATACTGTATCTGCACAGGTGTAATGAAAAACTTACCTACAGCAGCATCACAGGCACATAGCCAATTTGTAGTGTACTTTAGTACTGGGATTTCATTGGTTGACCTTAAAAGATCCTATTCAGAAGGGAAATTCAATACCGAGGATGTAATGCAGTATGCAAACAAGACACACTTGCTGGTAGCTGCATGGTTGATGCAACCTTCAAATTGACAGTTGGCTGTAATATCCCTATTTTCAAATTAATGAAGGTTCATATTTGTTTCAGGACAGCTCCCTGCTCAATAAAAAAATATTTTTAATTATGAGGAGGAATTTCTTCAGCTAGAGAGTGGTGAATCTTTGGAATTCATTGCCACAGATGGCTGTGGAGGCCAAGTCATTGGGTATATTTAAAGCAGAGGTTGATAGATTTTTGATTAGTCAGGGCACGAGGGGATACGGGAAGAAGGCAAGAGGTTGGGGTTGAGAGGGAAATGGATCAGCCAAGATGAAATGGCAGAACAAACTCGATGGACCAAATGGCCTAATTCTGCTGCTATATCTTATCTGTCTGTATTTTATGGGGGATAGGAACTAGTACAACAGAGCTGATGATGAGCCAGTAGGTTTACAAGTAGATAGGGGGTGTAATATGAATGTAAGGAAGGACAAGCCAATAAGTGGGTACAAATGCATACAGTGCAAAGCGTTAAATTGTACCACAGAGGCAAAATTAAAAAGGGCAAAGAATGCAGAACTGAAGATGGTGTATTTAAATGGACATAGTGTTCAGAATAAGGTGGATGAACTCATGGCGCATTTAGAGATTGGTCGGTATGACACTGAGTCATGGCTGAAAGAAGGTCATAGTTGGAAGCTTATACAAAGGATATACTTTGTATTGAAAGGATAGACAGGAAGGCATAGGTGGTGGTGTGACTATTGTTAAGAGATGGAATTACTTCTTTAGAAAGAGGTGACATAGGGTCAGGGAATGTTGGATCTTTGTGGGTGGAGTTAAGAAACTGCAAGGGTAAAAAAACCATTATGGGAATCCTATGTAGGCCTCATGCTGTGGGGTTGATATTGCAGAGAGAACTGAAAAAGGCATGTAATAATGGTAATGTCACAATTATAATGGGTGACTTCCATATACAAAGAGATTGGGAAAATCAGGTTGGTGTTGGATCGCAAGAGAAAAAATTTGTTGAATGCCTACAAAATGAATTTTTATAGCAACTTGTGTTTGAGCCTACTCAAGGAAAGGAAGATCTTATTAGGGAGCTTAAGGTAAAGTAACCCTTAGGAGTCAGTGATTATAATATGATTGAATTCATACTGCAATTTTTAGAGGGAGAAGCATAACTCAGATGTATTAGTATTGCAATGGAATAAAGGGAATTACAGAGGCATGAGAGAGGAGCTTGTTCAGGTGGATTGAAGGGAAATGACAACAGAGCAGAAGTGGCTGAAGTTTCTGGGAGTAGTTCACAAGTCGCGGATAGATATATGTCCCACAGAAGAAGTTGTTCTCATATGACAGGGGCAGGCAACCATGGCTGACAAGGGAAGTTAAGGACTGCATAAAAGTCAAGGAAAGAGCATATAATGAAGCAAAAGTGACTGGAAAGTTGGATGACAGGAAAGTTTTTAAAATCCAACAAAAGGCAACTAAAAAAGCCAAAAGAAGGGAAAAGATGAAATATAAGGGCAAGCTAGCCAATAATATAAAGCCGGGTACTAAAAGTTATTCAGTTATATAAAAAGTAAAAGGGAGATGAGAGTTGATATTGGACCACTAGAAAGTGATGCTGGTGAGGTAGTAGTGGGGGACAAAGAAATGGCAGATGAACTTAATAAGTACTTTACATCAGTCTTCACTGTGGAAAACACTAGCAGTGTGCCAGAGGTCCGTGAATGTCAGGGAACAGTGTCATTGCTATTAGAAAGGAAAAAGTGCTAGTCAAACTGAAAGGTCTTAAGGTGGACAAGTCACTTGGACTAGATGGACTACATCCCAGAGTTCTGAAAGAGGTTGCTGAACAGATAGCATACCCGTTGTTTATGATCTTTCAACAATCCCTTGATTCTGGCATGGATCCTGAGGACAGGAAAATTGCAAATGTCATTCCATTCTTTAAGAAGGGAGGAAGGCAGAAGGAAGGAAATTATAGGCATGTTAGCCTATCCTCAGTGGTTGGGAAGTGTTGGAGTCCATTATTAAGGATGAGGTTTCAGGGTACTTGGAGACTAATGATAAAATAAGTCAAAGTCAGCATGGTTTCTGTAAAGGGAAATCTTGCCTGACAAATCTGTTAGAGTTCATTTAGGAAGTAGCAAACATGCCGGACAAAGGAGAGAGTGGAGCTTTACTTGGAGTTTCAGAAGGCATTTGATAAGATGCCACATATGAGGCTACTTAAGTTTAAATCCTATGGCATTACAGGAAAAATACTAGCATGGATAGAGGAATGGCTGACAGGCAGGAGGCAGCAAGTGATAATAAAGGGGCCTTTTCTAGTTGGCTAGGTTTCCTATGGTAGACATGTCCAGAACCAAAGGGCACAGCCTCAAGATTGCAGGGCGACCCTTTAGGACAGGAATTTTTTTTAGCCAGAGTAGTGTATCTGTGGAATACTCTGACACAGACAGCTGTGGAGGCCAACACTGTGGGTATATTTAAGGAAAAAATTCATAGTTTCCTGATTGGTCAGCACATCAAAGATTATGGTGAGAAGGTAAGTGTATGGGGTTGAATGGGATCTGGGATCTGGGATCAGCCTTATTGGAATGGCGGAGCAGATTTGGTTGGCTAAATGGCCGTATTCTATGTTTTAAACGTCTTCTGATCTTTTGCTCTTACGGTTATTTTGTCTGCAAGGCGCATTTCTGTAAAGCAGATCAGTATAGCCCACAATGGACTTCCCTAAAATTAAAAGCAAAGAATTGATTTTCAACTCCATTATCTCATTTTTGTTTTAATTTTGTGCTTTATTTGGGGTTGCCTTGCTCACATATTATTAAATTTTACTTTGTCTAGACCAAGAAGAATTACTCTCGTTCATTTCAGATATGTTACAAAAGATGGTGATAATTGTTGTGCCATCTCAGATATTAAAATTTATGAATTTTGAATATGTTGTTGGTCAAAGTTTTCATTTAGGAGATTTAAAAACAAGCACTAAAGTTGGTCAGTATGACAGTAAAAACATCTAGAGCTGTAATGTTACAATTTTGGGCATTATGGTTATCAATAATGAGCAGTTTTTTCTAGGTTGCCATGTGAAATGGATCTGGTTTAGCTCACCGGTGCCTGATGTTGGAATATAATTGATAATAAATTGTAAGCAGGTGTTGTACAAAAACTGTAATTTTTTTATTAGCAATACACTTTAGCTGTTTATGAAACTCTCTGTAATTGGCAATTTGTGAGGACTGAGTATCCTAGAGCTCAGTTTATATCACTTGGATTGGTGCATAAACTAACTAATTTTATTACATTGTTTTTTAATAACATTTTAATTCATGTTGCAACTCAGCAAACCCTACTGGAGATCATTTCAACCACCAGATAGAATCAAGTAAAGATATTGGTAATATTTTTCTCCATTTTTCACTCAGGTCTTTTTAAATTTTTTTGTACAGTACTAGATTACTGTTATTGATTTTACAATTTGAATATTTAACACATCTTTTTCTAACGCAACTACCTCTCAAATAATCTTACTATCAAGGATTATAAAATGTAAACTGTTTTTAAGAAACAAAAATATCTATCCATTTTATTTTTTCATTAATCTTAATCATTTGCTGTACTGAATCAAATGCATAAACACGTTGGGCAAATGCTGAAATGTACAAAATAATGGACATTTTGGGGACATTGAGGTATTGCTAATTTCACGGCAGGATAGGGCAAGTCCGAGAGATCTATCTGCTTCAATACATCTGACAGATAGGGTTGGGATATTTCTGACAGAATGCTATATTTGGAAATCTGTGGAGCAATTGCTGTCTGGACATAAGCAGGTTTCTGGAGGCACTTGAGAAAGAGAAGAGCTGGGAAAACCATTTCTGTTCTTCTTAATTCATATAAGTCACTTAACTTCTGAAAGAATGTGAAGAATCTAGTGAGAACAAAACAAATTTATTAGAATGCTTCCATCTCTGTTTAGTGTGAAGAAGCAGGGGTTAAATAAATGGAATTTGATGGTGGCATATGAAATCTTTATTTTTTTATATATCGGGTAAATAGATGCTGTTCCCATTGGTAGATTCTTGAAGGACTAGGGGATGCATATTTAATATTTTCACTGAAAAGTACCAGTGGGAGTGAGAGAGGCAGAACAGCAGCCAAGCCACTATCACTTGTGTGCTACCTTTGTGGAGTTAGCACATTCCTCCTGTAACTATGTACGTTTTCTCCTGGTGCTCCAGTTTTCTCCCATGTTCCAGTGACATGTAAGTTGATAGGTTAGTTGACTGTATTTTTCCTCTAATATAGGTGAATGGTAGAATGTGGGGAAAATTGATAAGAGTTTGTGCAGAATTTAAAAAAACATAGAATGAACGTAGTAATAGTATAAACGGTTGTTTGATGGTCGGCATAGACTTACTGGGCTGGAGAGCCATTCTCCATTATATAAGAATGTCTCAGTGTCAAACTTTTTGACTAGGAGTAGTAACAATCTGGAGTACAAATTCATTTCCAAGAGGGACGAAATTGATTAGAGAGAATTTTATCCATATAATGCTCATAATATATATATAGAGGAAAAAGCAATATAACATTAGATGTTCATCACCATAAGATGAAAGTTTAAATCTTAGCGTTGTTTTAAATTAGTGCTCAGTCTTTCCTGTGATCAGAAAATAGGAATCTTCGCTAAATTACCAGACAGCATAAAGTATGGTGAGGTACAGTGCCAGCATTGTAGATTAGCAAAGGTTCTACTTTGGGTTGGACTTCCAGAGCACACTTACTGGATATCCACAGGATAGTACTGTCAAAGACTAAGTCAGTACATTCAAATAAAATTGGAAAGGAAATGAGAGTGAATTTTCACAGTGATGTAGGGCAAGAGAAAAGGATTGGAATTGAGAGGATAGTTCTGGTTGATGATCTCCTTTCATGCCAACAATAATTTTATAATAATTATTCAGTGATTCTACGTGAAGCTTTTACCATTTGGCTTTCCCTGGTCATTTGCCACCTCTCATTGTGGTTCTGCTCCTAAATGTGAAGACATGGAGAAGTGAGTTTAAAATTATGCCATCGAACTGGTTGTAAGAATGGATCACACCTATTCGTCCTCATTTGCTTTATTTGGAGCCTTGTCAATAGTATGAATAACTAAATAAACATTTCATTAAAATGGGGTGGATTAAACTGAATATATAGGATCTTTAAATGATACCCCTTCCCACTTATTATTTTTTCTGGAAAAGAGATGTTGAAATTCTAAGTAATCTTGACTAAAATGTAATAATGTTTTTTAAAAAAAAGCTCAAGGTCAAATAAGTGTGAAAAATTTGTAGAGCATTTTATAGAAAGGGAAATTAAAGGCATTAAAGACATTCATCATTAAAGACATTGTTCTTTATTTACAAATTTGCTTATGAATAATTTGTTCTTTTAAACAAAATGTATTAAATTCATTTTCTCCCTTTATATTTTATTTAGCAAGATTGTGATTGCAAAAAATATTTTCTGTTACTGCACAGATTTAGTGCAGTTCTGTGACCATCTGGTAAGGGTTTACTGGAAGACCGATCAATTCATGCTGATTTTTCCTCCCAGCACTGCCGCAAATACACAAACCACCCCACCTCCCTTCAAATCTACTCCATGCTGTGCCTGATGAACCAGCCAAGATTAGCAGTTCGCCATCTGTGGGAAAAATTGAGTACAAGTACCTAATAAGGTTGGGATGTGTACATTTGTCTTTCAATTTATGATGTAGGAGCAATGATAATATGCTGCTTTGTGTGTAAAATATACAATTCTCTTTGTTCAATTCTTTATTAGCCAGTGAACTTACAAGTCTGCTTCAGGGCGTTAAGCAATTTAATTTGAAACAATAGCATGAATTGATAAATGTTACCAATTTTAAATAGCAAAAAGTTTTAGTTTTTCCCAGGAAAAAAATACTATAAAGGGGCAAAAAGAAGACTTTTGGTCTGAAGTTTGAATAGTGTTATAATGTGACTGCATTTTTCGAAAGAAAAGAACAAAAAAAAATGTAGTTATCCAAATGCAGAAAAGTTAATCCTACATTAAACTTTTGAATTAGGATTAAGAGGTGCAAAATAATGTTAATTTAATGAAATAATTTAAATCCAATTAATGCTTTAAATCTACATTATATCTTCAAGAATGCATTTTAGGTAGCTCAACACCTCATACAGGTCAATCAGGTATCTCTGCTCCCTTTAAACTTGCACCTTTCTGTTTCCCAAATACCTTTGAAACTTACTCTGAGCTTATTTTAAACTTGCAGGTTATGTGGAACACATCATTCTATAATGTGATGTCTAAAAACAGTGATTTGGAAGTGAATTATGATGTATTAATATGAAAACATCTAATAATACAGAAAATCTGCTAGTCCAACACCCAAGACCCAATCATGGCAGGTTAACTGAGTTTTACTGTGGTTAGTCACATGTTTAGAGGGCTGTCATTTGAAAGTAATCATCATTAATCACCATCAATATTACATAGTTAACACTAAGAATAAAAGCACAAGGGAGAAATCAGCCTCTGCAGCACTTTTTTTTAAGAGTGTTCAGTGGTTCATTTGAAATGAGATCCAACATTTACATGCACTGCTGATGGGAAATCTGTTGGATGTGTTTTTGACAAACATACGCCCAAAAAATGTTATCAATCAATGCACCAAGTGGATTGAACACCAGCAATTTGGAACAGTGTGTTTCAGCCTATTCTGTTTCAATCTTTATGAAATATGAAATAATATGAAAGGTGTCTCACCCGGTTGGGATCTGGCAATCATCCTTGGCCTCCTTATTCTGGAATTGGGTTGCAAGGCATAACGTGGCCTCAGTGGAATACTGTTGAGGACTATAATCTCTACTGCCTGGAATGCCTTGATAGCCTTTTTACATGCTCCACCACAAAGTATGTGAGACTTTTTAAAAGTTTCAACTATCTCTGATGATTGTAACATTTTTAAAAGGAGCAAGAAAAGAAATAACAGAGACTAGCAATCGTATTCCAGTCTGATATGGAGATGATGGTGTATTATACAATTATTATGAGTGGAGAAGGGATGGGAAGTAATTACATGCTAGTCAGCCAAACTTGATAGCAGGAAAGTTTTTAGAAAGATACTGCAGACCACATGTCCCGATGGTCGCGATTGTCAACCATGCTAGTTTAAAATCAGTTCTGTCTGAAGTCTGTCAGCATGTTGATTTACTACCAGAGATGAGAACATATTGGACCACTATTCCTGGTGCATACAAAGCTGATTCCAGTCCTCACCTCCGATTCTCTGACCACTTATGGCACATGAAAAGATAGGCCAAAGCCAACACGGTTTCCTGAAAGGAAAATCCCGCCAGACAAACCTACTACAATTCTTTGAGGAAATTACAAGCAGAGTAGACAAAGGAGATACAGTAGACGTGGTGTACTTGGATTTTCAGAAGGCCTTTGACAAGGTGCCACACGAGGCTGCTTAGCAAGATAAGAGCCCATGGAATTACAGGGAAGTTACTAGCATGGGTGGAGCATTAGTTGGTTGGCAGAAAACAAGAGCGTGGGAGTAAAGGGAACCTATTCTGGCTGGCTGCCGGTTACCAGAGGAGTTCCAAATTGGTCAGTGTTGGGACCGCTGCTTATTATAATGTATGTCAATGATTTGGACTGCGGTATTAATGGATTTGTGGCTAAATTTGCCAATGATACAAAGATAAGTGGAAGAGCGGGTAGTGTTGAGGAAATGGAAAGCCTGCAGAGAGGCTTAGATAGTTTAGGGGAATAGGCAAAGAAGTGGCAAATGAAATACAATGTTGGAGAGTGTATGGTCATGCACTTTGGTGGAAGAAATAAACAGGCAGACTATTATTTAGGTGGGGAGAGACTTCAAAATACAGAGATGCAAAGGGATTTGGGAGTCCTTGTGCAAGATACCCTAAAGGTTAACCTCCAGGTTGAGTCGGTTGTGAAGAAGGTGAATGCAATGTTGGCATTCATTTCTAGAGGTATAGAACATAAGAGCAGGGATGTGATGTTGCAGCTCTATAAGGCACTCATGAGACCACACTTTGAGTATTGTGTGCAGTTTTGGGCTCCTTATTTTAGAAAGGATATACTGACATTGGAGAGGGTTCAGAGAAGATTCACGAGAATGATTCCAGGAATGAAAGGGTTACCATATGAGGAATGTCTGGCGGGTCTTGGGCTGTATTCCCTGGAGCTCAGTAGAATGAGGGGTGATTTCATAGAAACATTCCGAATGTTAAAAGGCCTGAACAGATTAGATATGGCAAAATTATTTCCCATGGTAGGGGATTCTAGGACAAGAGCGCACAACTTCAGGATTGAAGGATGTCCTTTTAGAACTGAGATGTAGAGATATTACTTTAGTCAGAAGGTGGTAAATCTGTGGAATATTTTGCCACGAGCAGCTGTGGAGGCCAAGTCATTGGGTGTAGATAGATAGGTTCCTGATTAGACAGGGCATCAAAGGGTATGGGGTGAAAGCAGGGGAGTGAGGATGACTGGAAGAATTGAATCAGCCCATGATTGAATGGCGGAGCAGACTCGATGGGCCGAATGGCCTACTTCTGCTCCTATATCATGTGGTCTTATGGTCTTATGGTCACTTATCTGTTATGCTAATTCTTGTATACCAGCCACTGATTAAGCAAGTTAAAGGGAGTTTATCTGACCAGAAGGAGCAACCTCAGCATCGCGGGACTGTTTTGAAAACATGGACTCATGTTCAGGGAGGTGGCTATCATATTAACATCGATGAATATGCGCGATTTGTGACTAGCTATGTACAGAAGTGCATTGAGGATGTCACAGTTATTAAACATATCTACTGTATCTGAGGGCAAATCAGAAACCATTGCTGACAGCCAAGGCTCGGGCATGGCTGAGAAATCGAGATGTCACCTTCAGATCTGGGATAAGACAGCTCTGAAGTCAGCTTTCCCTCACTATTAGGAAGTCAAAACCGGATTTTTCAGAAGGAGTATACTGCCATTTCTGTAACACCAGAGACCTGAAGCACATGTGACAGGACATTCATATCATAACGGATTGCAAGTCCACCCTGCGTGTCAATGACAGAGATACTTCTCTTCCTGATTGGCTGAATTTCTTTTACGCTCAGTTTCATGCATGGAATTGTGTTCCGAGGAGAAGGCCCTCTCTCTGGCCCCAGCTGATGCGAGGAAGACCCTAACCAGTATCAACCCACGTAAATCTGTGTGGCCTGATAATGTAATTAGGCGGGTGTTGATGGACTATGTGGCCTAGTTAACAAAGGTTCTAACAGCCATCTTCAAACATCTCTCTGGAACAGTCCACTATCCCCTCAGGCTTCAAGTCAGCCACCATCATTCCGGTGCCCAAGAGAGCGATAGTAATCTGCCTTAACGACTACTGTCCAGTGACACTAGCCTTAAAAATAATGAAGTGCTCTGAGCGACTGGTTATGGATCACATTAAATTCCATCTTCCTGCTACGTTGGATATTTTCCAGTTCACTTATCACTTAAATCAGTCCATTGATGCTGCCTTAGGCCCTGCACTACACTCTGCCCTGTCCCAACTGGAAAATTGTGCCTCATTATGCCAAGATGCTGTTTATTGACTTCAGCTCAAAGTTTAATATGATCATCCCACTGAAGATGGTGGATCGACTATACTATGATAGGTCTCAATACCTCTCAGCAACTGGATCCTGGAGTTCTTAACAGGGCTCCCCAGGGCTACATGCCCATCCTTCTGCTGACAGGACTGAATTGTTCAATCCAGTTTAAACCAAATCATCTGGCTTGCTGATGGCTCAACAGTGGTTGACCTCATCAACAACAATGACGAGATGGCGTACAGAGAGGAGATAGAGCAGCTGGTAGAATGGTGCAAGCACTGCAACTTGAGTCTCAAAGTGGACTTTAGGAAAGTGCAAGCTGACCACCCCTCACTGCATGTATACGGGTCATCTAAGGGGAGAGTTAAGAACACTAAGTTTCTGTGAGTGTATATAATGCATGATCTAACCTGGTACCTCAACAACACCTCTTTGGTCACTACTTCCTAAGGAGATTCATGCAAATGAGGCCCCTCCATTCTAACTAATTTTTACAGGAGCACCATTGAGAGTGTCCAGACCAGCTGCATTACCATTTGGTACAAGAATTGTAAGATATCTGACCATATATCCTTACAAAGGATTGCAAGGAGACTGCTGAGAGGATCAGGAGTGTTGTGTATACAGGGTCCTTAGCATTGTCAGTGATCTCTCCCATCCATCCAACCTTCTCTTTGACCCATTATCATCAGGCAGGAGTTACTGTAGCATTATGACAAGAACTCTTAGGATAGGAAGCAGCTTCTTCTCCCAAATTGTAAGACTATGAGTTCCTTGCCACCACCCGGATCTCATCATGCATGAAGCACCAGGAGTGCTATCCTGTTTACTTTTTGACTTGGGTTGTAAATGCACGTTTTGTCTTTTACCAAAGTGCAAGACCAGACACTTCTCTAAGTTAGATTCCATCTGCCATTTCTTTGCGAACTCTCTTAAACTATCTAAGTTCTTCTGTAGATTTCCTGCATTCTCAACACTACCTGCCCCTCCACTTATCTTTGTATCATCCGCAAACTTGGCAACAAAGCCATCAATTCTGTCATCCAGATCATTGACATATAATGTGAAAAGAGGCAGTTCCATACCGACCCCTGAAGAACACCACTAGTCACTGGCAGGCAACTAGAAAAACCTCCCTTATGCACACTCTTTACCTCCTTCTATCTTCTATCCAATGCTAGTATCTTTCCTGTAATCCATAGGCTCCTATCTAGTTTAGCAGCCTCATGTGTAGCACCTTGTCAAAGGCTTCTGAAAATACAAGTAAACAACATCCATTGACTCTTTTATCCATCCTGACTGGTATTTCCTCAAAGAATTCTTACAGATTTGTCTGGCAAGGTTTCCCTTTAAGGAGACCATGCTGGTTTCAGCCATTTTGTCATTGCCTCCAAGTATTCTAAAACCTCATCCTTAATAATTGACTCTAACATCTTGCCAATCACTGAAGTCAGGCTAACTGGACAATAATTTCTTGTATTTTGCCTCCCTCCCTTCTTAAAACGTGGAATGACATTTGCAATTTTCCAGTCCTCCAGAACCATTCCCGAATCTACTGATTATTGGAAGATCATTACTAATACCTCCACAATTTCTTCAGCTACCTCTTTCAGAACCCTAGGGTGTGGCCCATCTGGTCCAGGTTCAGATTTTTCTGCTTCCCAGGCATCTTCTCCTTAGGAATAGTGATTGTACTCACTTCTCTCTCTCCTGACACTCTCAAACTTTTGGCATACTGTTGGTGAAGACTGTTCACTATTTCTTTGTCCCCTTTTACTACCACTCCAGCATCATTTTCCAGTGGTTTGATATCCACTCTTGCCTCTTTTTTTATATCAGAAAAAACATTGGTGTCCTCTTTTATATTATTGGCTAGCTTAACTTCATATTTAATATTTTCTCTCGTTACTGATTTTTAGTTGCCTTCTGTTGGTTTTTAAAAGCTTTCTAGTCCTCTAGTTTTCCACTTTTTTTTTCTATATTGTATGCCCTCTCTGTTGCTTTTATGCTGGCTTTGACGTACCTTGTCAACCATCGTTGCCTCATCGTCCCTTTAGAATGCTTCTTCTTGGGGATAAATTTATCTTGCGCTTTCTGAACTATTCCCAGAAACACCATCCATTGCTACTGTTCTGTCATCCTTGTTAGTGTCCTTTTCTGATCAGCTTTGGCCAGCTCATCTCTCATGCCTCTATAGTACCCTTTACTCCACTATCCCTCCCACATGATATTAGTAATGAGAAGAGGCCATGTCCCAGCTGGTGAGGGTTCTTAATGATGGATGCCATATTGAGTCACTGCCTTTTGAAGATATTCTTGATCTGGTGGTAATTTATGCCCGTCATGGAGTTGGCTGAGTCTACAACCATCTGCAGTCTCCTTCATGTAGGATCCTCCATACCAGGAGGTGATACAACCAGTCAGAATGCTGTCCATGGTACACCTGTTGAAAATACCTAGAGTCCTTTGTGAATTTCTGAAACTGTTAATGAAGAATAGCTGCTGGCATTGGGTCCAGGTTAGAACTCTGAGGTGGTGATGTCTAGGAACTTGTAGTTGTTCACCCTTTTGCACCGCTGACTCCTCAATGAGGACTGGTGTATGTTCTTCCAGCATCCCCTTCCTGAAGTCCACGATTTATTTCTTGGTCTTGCTGATGTTGAGTGCAATGATTTTGTTGCAACACCGCTTAACCAATTATTCTATCTTGCTCCTACTGTACATGCATCCTTGGCACCATCTGAGATTCTGCCAACAACAATGGTGTCATTGATGAATATACAGATGGTGTTAGAACTGTGTGTAGCCACACGGTCACCTGTATAGAGAGAGTAGAACATGCATCCATGATGTGTACCTGTGTTAACTGTCAGCAAGGAGAAAATGTCATGTCCAATTTACATTTACTTTGGTCTCTCAATGAGAAAGTCAAGGATCTATTTGCAGAGAGAGGTATCTATAAAAGCCCAGGTTCTGAAGCTTGTTGATTAGTACTGAGGGGATGATAGTGTTGAATGCTGTGCTATAATCGATGAACAGCCGCAAGACATATGTATTGTTGTTGCCATGGTGCTCCAAAGCCAAGTGAGATTGGGTTCGCTGTAGACTTGTTATTATGAAAGGCAAATTGAAGCAAGTCCAGCTCCTTGATCAGGCAGAAATATCAAATTTAGCATAAGCCTGGGTGTTAAGTTTCTGAAACAATATTAACGTTGGATCATAAAAATCAAATTGGTTGCAAGGGCTGCCATTTGAAATATGTCAGCAGACAGGCATTGATAAGAATGAAATATGTTTTTCCTGATTAACCAAGCTTTTTTTTCCTGGTTGTTTATGCAATACAACATACTTATAATCACCAAAACACAGTAAGGTATCTATGTTGCTACAAATGAAAAATGAAACGTGATATTTAGACTAATAAGTAAATCTTTTCACTTCAATTAATACTGCACTTCAGTTGCATAGAGGGTGGTGGTGGTTGGAATAGAAGTATCAGAATAAGAAAAACTGCATATTGACTATGAAATACATCTTGTTTAGAATTAATTATGTGCAGATCTGTTAATTTAAATTTTAAACTTTATGTTCAGACAGTTTAACATATATACCAAGGGAAATATCTAAGGAACATGATTTTTCATATGAAGAGAGGAATCTTGAATGAATGATATATTCTTGAATGAACAACATCTTGATCTCATTAAACATACATTCTGTTGGGAATCCCACTTACTTGTCTCTGTGAACTTTAAATATTACATTTTGATAATATTCATTTGGAAAACTCTCAGCTGCTCAATATTTGATTCCTTCTTTGGTGTTAGTGGGTGCCATCACCCCATCAAGTTTGAATAGTTGAGTTAATTTCAAAATCACAGCACCATCAGGATTTTTTGGGTTACAGAAGTGTATTCAAAAAGGGTACACAGGTAAGTGGAAATGGAAAGCAGCTGTGTGACTCATCAGTCAGATAGAGTAAACATTCTTCGAGTCTTGCAGGAGTTCATCTGCAAAGTATTATATTGAATGCAGAATCATATGGATGTGTAAGAGATATGAGGTGGAAATTAACAGGTAAAAATGCCAATTTATTGCTTTCATTCTCACACAGTAATTAAGATTGAAAACAGTGGGATTCAATTCTTGTAAAAGTTAATTTGCTCTGCCAGATAAGTTATTTGGTTTTAATTAAGAGTTTGCTCTGAATCTTGCTAATGCTGAAATGTCCACTTTCTAGCATTGAATCTTTCAATAAAATATCAGTATAAATATTTGAAAGAAAACAGATTTTCAAGTCAAGGAGTGGAGCCAGGTTAATTGCATTTGCGTAGAGCCAGAAATTGTCCTCATTCTTTAACCTTTACCTGGAAATCTTGGGGCATTCATAGTATTCATCTTGTCCTCTTGCTGCTATATTATAGTGTGCCTGTTGTCCTCTTTAAGCCACTGTAGAATATACAATAAATGTTTAATTGTCCACTGTATACTGCCTTATGGCTGTTCATCTCTCACCTGCATCACCTCAACAATTTCAAGACCAAAAATTATTCCATTGTTCAATTAATAGTAGTTGGTTTGGATCTACTTTACCATTATTTCTTATAAGTGTCAGGTATAATTGTATTTCTCTCTCTCTAAATGCTTGTCCTTCTGGCTGCAGTCAAAACCCATATTGTGACGATTCTGATCATACTACTGAAGGCCTGGTGGACCAAGCAAAGTAACAACATGCAGCAGCAAATGACAAAGTTAATCAGTCATTTCTGTGGCAGAAAATAATGAGGTGTGCTGAAGAAGGCAGATGGAAGAATTTCTGTGCTCCTCAGAGATATGTCTGTACAGCAACCAATTCATCTAAGCACATGACCTTGAAGATTTGAAACATTCTTGTATCAAATACAATGCTGAATCCATGTTGATGAGGAATGTGGGTGCATTGTAAAGATATGGCTTTTGATAAGCACAACTGTTTTGTGAATAAATGGAAATATATAAGAGATGAGACAAAGCTGGCCTATACATTAGTATTAACATAGTTCACCTTGCTGTCTTGAATAAATGAAAAAAAGCTCAATAAAATATGATAGGAAAAATGTCAAAGGAATTATAAAGATAATTTTAAATTTAAATAAGGGATAGTTCCATTTTCAAGTAAAAAGAGAACAAAAGATAGAGACCAGAAATAGCCCTGCTGGTTTGTCCTTGTATCTTTAGTATTAATACATGCGCACTTGGGATATACCAATCACACTTTTTCCTATTAGTGTGCGTTAAGCACAAATAATTTTGTGAGTCCTGTGCACCTGCTAAAACTAATCTTTGTTAATTCACATTATGCCTGTAGCTCTTAAAGGGGAAATGATCACTGAACCCAAAACTGCTGGCAGTCATTGTGCAACTAGGTGAGCACTGGCAAAAACAGCTGAACACATGAACAGGTACCAAATTTACTGATATTGACCTTGAGAACCCGAAAGGAGGGAGATCTTGCATGTAAGGACAATTAGAAGGCACCGGTCGGAGTTGTTGGCCAGTTAGAATAATGTCTAAAGTGATGTCTTGAGGACCTAGTCTCATCACACATGTGGTTTACAGTCTGTACATATGTCAAGCTTAAAAGGAACATCTTAAGTGCTCCACCTGCCAATACATTTATCACCATTTTCATACACTTAATCACTATTCTAGTAGTCTCATACTTTATACATTTCCAGGAATGCAACTACAGCAAGCATATCATTGCACCACACTTTCTGATACTCCTTCCCCTTGCAAGAAAATGCTGTTTGAAATTACAACAAAAGGGTGTAGGTATGAGCTTCAGTCACTTGAGCAGAAGGTGCTTCTAATCTGAGTTTAGCTCTCACAGAGCCTATGGCCAGTGGGTTTTGGAAAAACATTGGGGGCTACATCTAATCCTTAGGCCATTTCCCTTTTTCTGTAATTTTATCACATCTGCCCAATAATGCCTATGATTCATGTGTGTCTCTCTTGCTTGACCTTCCCCTCACCATGATCTTATCCTAAGATTGACAGCCATTCCAACAGTTCCCTTTTAGTTGCCTTTTGGCTAGGAAACAACCATTAATTGAAAGTAGTTCCCAAAGGAATATTGCATAAAAATAATAGATTAGGCAAAGGCACAAGAAAGATAAACATGAGAAATTCTGCAGATGCTGGAAATCTAAAGCAACACGCACAAAATACTGGAGGAACTCAGCAGGTCAGGCCGCATCTATGGAAATGAATAAACAGACCTCTTCTTCAGGACTGGAAAGGAAGGGGGAAGGTGCCAGAATAAAAAGGTGTGGGCAGGGGAAGGAGGATAGCTAGAAGGTGATGGGTGAAGCCAGGTGAGTAGGAAAGATAAAGGGATGGAGAAGAAGGAATCTGATAGGAGAGGAGAATGAACCATTAGAGAAAGAGAAGGAGGAGGAAACCCAGGGTGAGGTGATTAGCAGGTGAGAAGAGGTAAAAGGCCAGAGTGGAGAGTAGAAGAAGAGGGGAGGGGATAGAATATTCTTTTACTAAAAGGATGAATTGATATTCATGCCATCAAGTAGGAGGCTACAGAGATAGAATATAAGGTGTTGCTCCTTCACCCTGAGGGTGGCCACATCGTTGCACAAGAGGAGGCCACGGACTGATATGTCAGGTCGAAAATAGGAATCAGAATTAAAATGTTTGACCACTGGGAAGTACCGCCTTTGGCAGATAGAGCAAAGGAGCTCGACAAAACAATCACCCAATTTATGACGGGTCTCACCAATGTAGAGGAGACCACACTGGGAGCACCAGACAAAATATACCACCTCAGCAGATTCGTTGCCTCACCTGGAAGGACTATTTGGACCTTGAATGGAGGTGAGGAAGGAGGTAAATGGGCAGGTGTAGCGCTTTGGCAGTTTGCAGGCTAAGTGTCGAGATGGAAATTAATGGGGAGGACTACAGGAAATGGACAAAGGAATCACAGAGGAAGCAATCCCTGCAGAAAGCAGAGTAGAGAGGAGATAAAGATGTGTTTGGTAGTAGGATCCCTTTGAGTTACAGTGGATGATGTGTTGGACACAGAGGCTCATGGGGTGGTAGGTAAGGACAAGAGGAGTTCTATCCCTGTTAAGGCGTGGAAAGATGGGGTGAACACTGATGTTCAGGAAATGGAGGAGATGCAGGTCATGGCAGCATCAATTGTGAACGAATGGAATCCCCATTGTTTGAAGGAGGGTCACTTCTCTGATGTTCCTGAAAGGAAAGCCACATCCTGATAACAGATATGGCAGCAATGAAGAAACTGAGAAAAGGAACTAGCATTTTTACAGGAGACAGGGTGGGAAGAGGTGTAGTCAAGATAGTCGTGGGAATCACTAAGTTTGTGAAAGATGTTGGTCAACAGTTTGTCTCCAGAGATGGAGACAGCGACATCGAGAAAGGGGAGGGAGGTGTCAGAAATGCACCAAATGAACTTAAGGACAGGGTGGAAGTCAGAGGCAAAGTTAATGAAATTGACAAGCTCAGCATCAGTGCATGAAGCAGCACCAATGTAGTCATCAACGTAGCGAAGGAAGAGTTGGGGAGCATTACCATGGAAGGCTTGAAACATAGCCAGTGTAGAGTCAGGCATACCTTGGGCCCATGTGGTTGCCCAGGGCTACCCCTTGTGTCTGGAGAAAGAGGGAGGAGCTGAAGGAAAAATTGTTGAACATGAGGACCAATTCTGCCACATGGAGGATGGTGGTGATGGAGGGAAACTGGTTGATTGGTTGAGATTGATGTGGAAAGAGTGGAGGGAAGTGCATTCAGAGGAGATAAAGTTAAAGAAGAGGAGGAGAGAGTAGTGCCGAAATCGAGATGGTTGATGTCTTGTCTGCAATTCAAGATGAAAAGATCCACAGCAGACAGATAACCAGAGTAGCGTGTCCATGAAGAGGAGGAGGGTTAGAGATGGGAGAAGGGGCTTGGAGGCAGAGGTGATGGAAGAAGAGCTCGGTATCGTGGCGGCCATGGAACTCACTGAGATGTGAACAAAGAGGGACAAAGGTAAGGCCCTTTCTGAGAACTGAATGTTCCAACCATGAGAAAAATAAACATAAATGGAAAATACAAATGGAATTATTATTAATTATATGGTGTTATGTATGTATTAAAATATTACATTGATTTTTGTTTCAAAACATATGCAGAAAGGCATTGATGTAAATGACACATTTCACTGTATGTTTAGATGTACATGACACTTTGTGATGGCATCAGGAAATGGTTCTCAGTTTGTTCCAGTTATCATTGATATCCCTTGGGTTACATTGTAATTTAGATTTGGTAGTGGTCAGAGAATGGAGGGAGTGACTGTGAATATGGTGTATATAGTAACCAAGTGCAGTGATGAGAAATCTCGGGCTTTGACGTTGTTCATAATTACAAGTTGTGTGATGTTTCTAAATCTTAATCGCCAGTTGCTGAAACCAAGCATTCAGATGCAGCAAGCAGTTAGAAAGGCAAATGGCAGATTTGCATAGTTTGAAGAGAATTAGAGTAAGCAGCAAAGATGTCTTGCTGGGTCCTTTGTGAGACCATGTGGTGTTTTGATCTCCTTACTTGATACCAAGTACATTAAATAAAAGGCTTACTGAACTAATTCCTGGGATAGCAGGACTGTTGTATAAAATATAAATTAGGTCAGTTCGTCCTATATTCACTCAAGTAGAAAGCAATGAGAGAGAATCTTGTGAGATAAATGCAGGGAGAATGAAGCCAATAACAAGAGATTTCAGAAAAGGGGTCCAAGCCCAAAACAAGAACAGAGAACAGGAGAAATTTCTTCAGAGGTCAATGAATCTAGATAATGTATACAGTCGAAGGCAGTGAAGGCCAAGTAACTGTATATATTATGCAAAAAATTGGGTACATTTCACAATACACTGTTGCTTTTTAGTTCTTAAATTTCTTCTCATGAGATATATTTGCCCCCCCCCACCCCACTTGTTTAAGGCCTTTCCTGCAGTCCCACTTATTCAAATCACATGGGCAGTGATCCTGTGAAGCATGTCCCAGTGCATTAGCTCCCTCTTTTTATCGTTCTACTACCAGTGCCCATGAATTGAAACACATTTTTTTCTATGCCAATTGCTCAGTTAATAATAAGACCATAAACGATGTAGGAGCAGAATTAGGCCATTTGGCCCTTCAAGTCTGCTCCACTATTTTATCATGACTGATCTAATTTTCCTCTCAGCCCCAATCTCCTGGCTTCACCCTGTATCCCGTCGTACCCTGATCAATCGAGAATCTATCAACCTCTGCCTTAAATATACATAAAGACTTGACCTCCAAGGCTGCCTGTGGCAAAGAATTCTGCAGATTCACCACTCTCTGGCTAAAGAAGTTCCTCCTCATCTCCATTCTAAAAGGGTACCCCACTATTCTGATGCTGAGTCCTCTGGTCTTAGACTCTCCTACCATAGGAAACATCTTCTCCCTATCCACTGTATTGAGGTCGTTCACTATTCAATAGGTTTCAGTGAGGTCACCTCTCATTCTTCTGAGTTAGAGTGAATATAGATCCAGTGCCATCAAACACCCATCATAAGACTAACCATTCAAACCTGGCATCATTTTTGTGAACCTCCTTTGAATCCCCTCCAGTTTCAGCATATCCTTTCTGTTAGGGGCCCTGACCTGTTCACTATACTCCATGAGGCCTCACCAGTGCTTTATGAAGTCTTAAAATTACATCCTTGCTTTTATATCTTAGTCTTCTTGAAATCAATGTTAACATTGCATTTGTCTCCCTCATCACAGAATCAACTTGCAAATCAAACTTTAGGGAATCCTGCACAAGGACTGCCAAGTCCCTTTGCACCTCAGTCTTTTGTACTCTCTCTCCATTTAGAACATAGTCAACCCTTTTATTTCTTCTACCACAGTGCATGACCATGCACTTTCGGACACTGTATTCCATCTGCCATTTCTTTGCCCATTCTGCTAACCTGCCTAAGTCCTTCTCTAGCCTCTCTACTCCCTCAAAACACCTGCCCCTCCACCTATCTTTATATTGTCTGCAAACTTTGCAACAAAACCATCAATTCCATCATCCAAATCATTGGCGTATAATATAAACAGAATCTGTACCAACACAGAACCCTGTGGAACACCACCAGTCACCCAAAACCAGCCAGAAAAGGCTCGCTTTATTCCATTCTTTGCCTCCTGCCAATCAGCCACTCCTTTATCCATGCTAGAACCTTTCCTGGTATACCATGGGCTTGTAGCTTGTAAAGCAGCCTCATGGTGGGCATCTTGTCAAAGGCCTTCTGAAAATCCAAGTACACAACATCAACCGATTCTCCTCTGTCTATCCTGTTTGTTATTTCTTCAAAGAATTCCAACAGATTTGTCAGGCAAGATTTTCCTTTGAGGAAACCATGCTGACTACGGCTTATTTTATCATGTGTCTCCAAGTACTCTGAAACCACATCCTCAACAATCGACTCCAACATCTTCCCAACCACTGAGGTGACTACTGCCCGCATCATGCCAATCAACACTGGATGCCAATCATCATGAAGTACTCTGAACACATCTACACAAAACTCTGTCGTAGGAAGTGAGCATCCATCATCAGGGATCCTCACCACCCAGGACATGTCTCACCTTGCTGCTGCCATCAGGAAGAAGGTACAGAAGAATGAAGAGAGGTGAATATATCTCTCTATTTCCAGCTCCTTAACATGGTTTGTTAGAAGCTGCAGCTGGATGCACTTACCGCATTTGTAGACCTCAGGGACACTGCAGTTTTCTCTGCCTTCACACATCCCACAAAAGGAGCATTTCACTATCTTACTGTCCAAGCTGAGCAGCTTTAAAGAAGAGAAGGAAAAAACATATGCATTTCTTTCCTTTGCTTTCTCTGGGTAAAGCCTCTCTTCAATGAAGCCTCGAAGAGCTAAAGCCTCAAGATCACCACTCTGAAGATGTCCACTCAGATGATGGCCGCTGCGCTTTCCCCTGCCTTCCTTTAATTTGCTGTTACTAATAAATCCCAAATGCTGATTGGTTGCTGTTCAAAGCTCTGCCGTGACATACTATACTCCTTTTGTCCTCGGGCAGTGGACCTGATTGAAGTCCCTTCCTCTCCAAACTTTCAATATCCAGAATGGCTGCTGGTCAAAGTTCTACTACACTGCCACGACCTGCTCCTGGCTTTTACCCTTGGGCAGAGGACCCGATTGAAGTCCCCTCCTTTCCAAACCTCTGATGTCCAAATTGACTGCTGATCAAAGCTGTATTATTTGCAATTTTCCGGTCTTCCGGAACCATTCCAGAATCTAGTGATTCTTGAAAGATTATTACTAATGCCTCCACAATCTCTTCAGCCACCTCTTTCAGAACTCTGAGTACTAGCAGCACTCACATCTACAGTGATGAAATGCTTTGTCATGACTAAATTGAACTCCTGCCTCAGCAAGGACCTGGACTCATTGCAATTTGCCCATCGCCACAATAGGTCGACAGCAGACGCAATCTCAATGGCTCTCCACCCAGCTTTAGACCACCTGGACAACACCTATGTCAGGATGCTGTTCATTGACTATAGCTTAGCATTTAGTACCATCATTTCCACAATCCTGATTGAGAAGTTGCAGAACCTGGGCCTCTGTACCTCCCTCTGCAATTGCATCCTCGACTTTCTAACTGGAAGACCACAATCTGTGCGGATTGGTGATAACATATCCTCAGGGTTGTATATGGTGACGTATATGTAGTTTGACAATAAATTTACTTTGAACTTTGAATGGCTGGTAATGGCACATATCAAAATTTCCATTCCTGCCATACTGGATGTGATACACACCACAGCATCTGTCATGCACCTGGCCCTAGCACACCTAGAAAACACTGATGTCAGAATGCTGTTTCTGGATTTCAGTTCAATATTTAACACTATTTTCCCACTGACCTTGGCAAACAAACTCCAGCTCCTTGGTCTAAATATACCACTGTGCAACTGGCTGTTGGACATCTGAAACAATAGGCCTCAAGTAGCCAGGATGCACAGCTGGTTCTGCCTCCCTATCATCCTCAATATGAGTGCCCCCCCAGGATTTAACCCACTGCTGTCTAGTCTGTTCTCGGATGACTACATGGCCAAAAACTTGAATAATCGCATTGTCAGATTTGCCGATGACACAACAGTGGTGGGCTTGAACACCAACAATGATGAGAGGGCCAACAGAAAGGAGATAGAAGAGCTTGAGGCCTGCTACCAGGCACATAACCTCTTCCTCCATGCTGACAAGGCAAAGGAGATGGTTATTGACTTAAGGAGAACTCACACCCCACTTTATATTGGCTGCACAGCAGTGGAAACTGACAGCAGTTTCAACCTTTTGGGAGTGCACCTTACACAACCTCCCATGGTCCTAAAGCACATTCTACGCAATCAGGAAAGCTCACCAACACCTCTACACACATGGTGTGAGCAGAATTATCTGCAGCTTAATGTGAAAAAGACTAAGGAGCTGGTGGTAGACCTGAGGAGAGCTAAGGTACCGGTGACCCCTGTTTCAATCCAGGGGGTCAGTGTGGACATGGTGGAGGATTACAAATACCTGGGGATACGAATTGACAATAAACTGGACTGGTCAAAGAACACTGAGGCTGTCTACAAGAAGGGTCAGAGCCGTCTCTATTTCCTGAGGAGACTGAGGTCCTTTAACATCTGCCGGACGATGCTGAGAATGTTCTACGAGTCTGTGGTGGCCAGTGCTATCATGTTTGCTGTTGTGTGCTGAGGCAGCAGACACCAACAGAATCAACAAACTCATTCGTAGGGCCGGTGATGTTGTGAGGATGGAACTGGACTCTCTCACGGTGGTGTCTGAAAAGAGGATGCTGTCTAAATTGCATGCCATCTTGGACAATGTCTCCCATCCACTACATACTGTATTGGGTGGGCACAGGAGTACATTCAGCCAGAGACTCATTCCACCGAGATGCAACACAGAGCGTCATAGGAAGTCATTCCTGCCTGTGGCCATCAAACTTTACAACTCCTCCCTTGGAGAGTCAGACACCCTGAGCCGATAGGCTGGTCCTGGACTTATTTCATAATTTACTGGCGTAATTTACATATTACTATTCAACTATTTATGGTTTTATTACTATTTATTATTTATGGTGCAACTGTAACGAAAACCAGTTTCCCCCGGGATCAATAAAGTGTGACTACTACTACTACTACTTTCTGAGGAGGCTGAAGAGAGCTGTACTTTGTACATCTAAACTCATGTCATTCTGCAGATGCACATAGAGAGCATCACTTCATGGTACAGAAAATGTACTGTAGTGACAAGAAGGCTCTATATTGGATAGTCAAAGCTCCCCCGTACCAGCCTACCCACATCAAGAGTATATATATATATATAGCAGACATCCCACCCTGCAAAAACTCATTTCAGGGAGGTAGCACCATCAATTTGCGGGGACTCCCGGAACTTCCGGGAGAGGTGGGATGCCTGCAGTAGAGTAGCTCCTTAGCAGCTGGCCAGCTAGTTTAAATAACGTTAGCTATGCTAATGAATGAATGACACCTGTTAAACTCACCTCAACATGTCTTTTACAGTCTTAACCTACCATGGGCAATAGAAAAGTCACTGTTGCAAACAGTGCAGTGAGCAACACTCATTATTTTGACCCCTATTAGGCAGGGGTACACTTTAGTGTAGTCTGGGGTGACGTACGTTTTATATTTTGTTTGGAACACTCTGCCATGGCGCGCTCTCACTCGCGCTCTCCCTCGCACTCTCTCTCTCTCTCTCTCTCTCTCTCTCTCTCTCATGGTCGCTAGTGCGCTCGTGCTTGCTTTCTTTCTCGCTCGCACGCTCGCGCTTGCTTTCGCTCTCTCTCGCGCTCTCTCTCATGTGTGGGCTCTCTCTTGTGGTCACTCTCGCTCACTCTCAAAAAACTTGATTTCCGTGATACTGTATATAATTTGCGGGCATCAGGGAGCCACTATTAATATGCGGGAGACTCCTGCTCCCACCAGGGAGGAGGCTACGTAGCATCCACGTCAGGACCACCAGACTCAACAAACAGTTACTTTCTCCAAGCAGTAAGGCTAATCAACCCTTTCACCCCCGCCCCCCAACCACCACTTCTTTATCATTTCCTGTCAGTCACCTTATGTACAAACACTTTTGAATCTAGCATCACTTTATGGACATGCAACCAGTCTATGTATATAAACTGTCTTATGTATTTAGTTTTATTGTTTTTGTTATAATTATGTTCTTTATTTTATTGTGGTTTTTTTGGTTTCAGATCAGGAATAACAACAGTTTTGTTCTCCTTTACACTTGTGCACTGGAAATAACATTAAACAATCTTGAATCCATTGGTAGATAACAGAATATTGATCACAGTATCTGTATTTTGTCCCTGTCATGTAAAGTTCCTCTCAAGCCCCAAGAAATGCCTTTAACACTAACATCCTGGTAGGCAACACAGACTTTACCTTTGCACTCATGTCTACAAAAACAATAGTTATTCCCTTGTCAATATTGTTTCTTAATATAACAACATTCCACTTTTCTCTCTCAACTATATGTTTCCCTGCACCACAGTGCTGAGAACATACAGAGACTCATTACAGCGGATGCTGGACTAGAACTCTGACATCCTGAACTGAAATAGCGTTACGCTAACCACTATGCTACCATAGCACCCACAGTTCCAAATCTCATTTCCCAAGTCTATAAGAAAACAAGTAGTAAATTACTTCATATAAGAACTTCACTAATTCCTTTTTAAATCATATTGCTGCAGCCTGCTAACCATGCGCACTGGTAAGATTTGTCATTGTTGTCCCATAATGAATTTTACTTTTAACTTTAATGTTACAAAATAAGAGACATGGAGTTGAGGCTAATCTATTGGTCTGAAAGAGGATTTGCTATTGGAAAACTGTCATGATGTTCTGTACTTGGATCCCAGTTATTTTCAGTTACAGTCATGAGTAAGAAAATGGAAAAAGCATATTTTTATTCAATTTTGCTGACTATGCCGAGCCAGATGGGAACTGAGTCGTGAGGTGAACACAAAACAGCTGCGCAGGGGTACATCAGTAGCTAAGAAATTATCAGTTAGAGTACAGTAAAATGAAGTTTTTCATTTTGGTAGAAAAGCTGAATATTTGTAAATTGATGGGAAATCAGTGTAACTGCACAGGAGCTTCTTGGCATGTTTATGAATGAGAAATAGTTCCAGCAAGTAATAAGGATAGAAAATGTTAGCCTTTATTATAAAAGGTGTGGAGTAGAAAAGGAAAATTTTTTACTGTTGTACTGGCTTTGATGAGAGCATACCTAAAGTTTATGTAGCTTTGAATTTCTAAGAAACTGTGTGCTAGCCCTGGAGGCAATGATGTACAAACTCACTAAACTCACTCCAATATGACGAAATGCATTGCAAGGGTAGATTGAATAAGATTGTCCCATACTTACTGAAATTCAGAAGAATGTGAAGAAGTCTATTAAAATGTATATGGATCTTAGAAGGATTGAAAGAGTAGTTCCTGAGAGGCTATTTACTGTGTCAGAAGAGTGCTGAATTAGATGGCATAGTCTCAAAACAAGACAACAGAACAACAGAAGCTGAGATAAGAACATTTCTAAACAAAAGTATTGTGAATCTTTGGAATTCTCTCCCCAAATGCTGTGAATGCTCAGCCATTAAGTGTACAAAGAAAATCAAGGAGTGTGGGGATTGATTAGGAAAGTGGATTTGAGGTAATGGATTAATGTTCCTTAATACTTAGGTACCTTCTGAAAGCATATCATTTCAATAACCCTGTGAGTCAGTCCTCCTAATCTCTCCCTTCCTGACATTTTTTCACTGATCCAGACACCATGTTAATGCATATTGCTGATGTTGACCTTTGAAATGCAACATCCCTTTGTGGCATACCAGAATGGTGATAAAATCATGGTATCTAATAAGATATTTTGTATTTTTAGTGTTTTGTTACTTTAAAATTTAATTTTATATCCATTAAACAGTTAAAAGGCATATACTTCATTATTCGCAAAATTTCTGGAAACTATGCTTTGCTTTCACATCAAGAAATGGTACTTTAAATAGGTGTCCAAAAGATTTATTCTACTCCTTCTCTTTAAATATGGCCCAAGGCAGAAAGAAAGTGTATGTCATAGTAAATCCATACTCAATTCTGTTATAAAATGCTTATATTAATTATTAATATCAATAACTTCAATAATTTATATATGAATGCATATGGACATGGATAATAAAAGATAATAGATAATTAGACATTTCAGATGTATTTGTTTCATAGAGATATGAATATTTTGAAGAAATAATTAAAATTAAATAGCAAAGAATGTTCTATGTCGTTCACACAAAAACACATTTTATAATCGTACATTATTCTATTTATGTTTATAACTAAGAGAATTAAAATTAGTATATATGAAATTAATTAATATTATCTATATATGCTTACAAATGAGTTGCTCAAAAATAAATGAGATAGTTTTTGTTGTGTTCATAAAAAGGAAATTAATTTATGATCTTTCCTGCATTAGTCCTACATTACATCTTTGCTTCATTGAATTATTACGTAAACATTCAGCATATGCATTCTGACAGAAATGGTTATGTTAAACCTAATATTATGGGGTACCTTGTGCAGTTGCAAAAAAAGTTGCTATTGTATTATACCCCAGTAAATTTTCAATTTTGGTTTGCTCTATGATAATATATTCCTAATTACTTTCCTTGCAAGTCTCAATAATGCTCTTTAGGTGTGCAAGTTATTTGACTCTGCAAAACTTTGAAAGAATTTGAACTATATATTAACATATATAGAATATACTCCCCCTCAGATTTGGTTCTTATGATTCAGTGAACCATACTGAATCAGAACACATTTTCTCTGTCTCTGAGTGGATTGTACAAGTCATAAACACCATATGTGAAAGGATGCTTTTTGGTTTACACAGATTATACAAAATATGGTAATAGCCTTACGAATCTTCCAGCATCATGTATATTTAAAATCTTAAAAAACATAACAATGTCAACCATATACCATACTCTTCCGGAATATTTTTGACATCGTATTAAATTAGCCTTATGCCTAAGATTACTTAACCTTTGAAGAAATAGGTAGTGCCTTCTTATGGAGCCACTGTATTTGTGTTTTTTCCTAAAGGAGAGGATCAGAGATAACTCCTGAAGGAGTTTGTTTTTAAAGAAACATAAAATCATAGGTCAGCGCAGAAACAAGCCCTTTAGCCTGACACATCAACAAAAACCAAGAAGCCATTCCAAACATGTCCCATCTGTCCAAGTGTGGCCACCTCCCTCTGAACCTTTTCTACCCATGTACCTGTCCATGTATCTATTAAATGTCATTATTGTACCTGCCTCAGCCACTTCCTCTGGCAGTTAGTTCTGTATACTCAACTGAACAGCCTACTGCTGAAGTACATCATTTTTAAAAGAAATCATTTCACTAATTTTCCCAAAACTGTCTCTGACTGATTAACAATTCTGTCCTGAATGGCATGCTCTGGTTAGAAGGCTACATTGTTACAAATTATTTTAAGAAAGGAATGGCACTATTGAATCAAAAATTTCATTTATAATTTTCATATCTCCACATATTCATTGATTCCTTCATCAATTTCAATGGCAAGAATGTATTTTCAAGTCTCTTATTTGATTTTAAAATCTGAAAAATATCACAAAGATGTGTAATTGTAACAAATATAAATCAATTATAGTTGAATGTTGTCATATAATATATTTTGCTTTCCATAGTTGTCACGATACGGGATTATAATGCTTCACTTATTTTTTTCATTAGATACTTCCATGGAAGAGATGTCATAATTGACTCTGCTGTCAGTATAGCATTGAGTTTCAGTTAAATTTTGTCAGAATCAGTAAATATAGTTAAATAGTTGCTAATTTTTATGCAATATACTGTATATGTAATATGATAATTGCAGGAACTTATTTTTATCTATGTATCAATATTTTAATTGAATAAAATAATGGAATTTATAGTGTAGGGGTATGGAACCTTTAGGAACTGCAATTAACTAATTTCCTTCTCTTTACTGTTTAGTTTTGAAATACTTATCCACTTCCCCTTCAAAACCTACGATGCATTTTTCCAAAATGGGAAAACATGCTACACATAGAACAAAATAACTTTATTGTTTCTTTCATTGATATTCTTAAATTAATGTCTTCTTATTATAAAATTATATCCTTTACTAGAAGGAATGTTTTGGTAGTGTATATTTTCATTCTTTTTGTGATTATACAGTACCAGATTTGTTCCTATATTATTTCCTGTTGTTTATTCACTTTTATATGCTTATTTTTATATGATAAATAGTTACCTTTTTGAAAATAGTTTATTATAATCATTTGCGTTAACATTTCTTTTTCTAAAATATTTTCTTGCTTGCATTAATTTATTCTATAGGATTAAGTCTAAAAATGACTCCTTTAAAACCTGAAACATGCCATCTCCTTTATTAAAACTGTGTTGTCTATTTTTGATCACTTGTTCTCTTAGACCTACTGTACTTAAATTAAGCTTTGCAAACCTAAAGCTCAACTGCCTTACAGATAAGAAAATGTATCACTGTATTAATCAAATTCTGATAGTAAGTTTTCATAATTTATATCTGTCAAGTGAGCTATTAGTGTTTAATGCTATCATCATTTAAATATTATTTCTGTGAATATTCATGTGATCATAACCAATCTTTCAAATAGTTTTCCGAGTCAAAATGGTTTGGATCTTTAAATTTTGTGATTGAAAAGGTAATTACCATTATGTTGCCATGTTTTTTTCTCTTCCGCATCTTTATTTTTGTATCAGCTGATTAATACAGGGAATAAGTAAAAGAGCTGAAATTGATAAAACTTTGCCTTGAATTGAAGTAATGTGGTTTCTTTAGAGAACATTGAGGGGAGATTTGAGAGATGCATACATAGGTACAATAATGAGGAGTGTGGACAGAGTAGTTAGTGGGAGATTGTTCCCTTTGATGATGCAGTTAAAGACTAGAGGTCACAGGTGTAAAAATAAAGGAGAAGAGAACTAGAAGTGACACAAGGAAATTTTTTTTAACATAGTTTGCGTTTAGAATCTAGAATATGTTGTTTGCTGCTTTGCTGTAGGCAGGTTCATAATGTCTTTAAGATGTAATCAGATAAACATATACTGAGAAATATTTTCAGGGCAATAGGGAACATTTTGTCTGGTATGACCATTGAGTTGCTACGGTGGAGACTTGCAAAAACATGATGGACTGAATGAGCTTGCTCCTGTGCTGTAATTATTCTGTGTTTCTAAATGAAGATAATGATATTTTTGATGGTCTGTACTCTTCACTTCTCTTTAGTCAACATTTATTAGACCTCATATTTTCTAATAATCACTTCCAATTGTACAAATTCAACTTCAAGTTTATTGTCATTCAATCATATATGGGTATTATGCCAAGAAGATAGATAGATAGGTAGATATACTTTATTAATCCCGAGGGAAATTTGGTTTAGTTATAGCCGCACCAACCAAGAATAGAGCGTAAGTATAGCAATACAAAAACCACAAACAATCAAACAACAAAATGCAAACTATGCCAGATGGAAAGTAAGTCCAGGACCAGTCTATTGGCTCAGGCTGTCTGACCCTCCACGGGAGGAGCTGCACGTTCGATGGCCACAGGCAGGAACGAACTCCCGTGCCGCCAAGTGTTGTATCATGGTGGAATGTGGCCGAAGTCCAACAGTAAAAAGTTCAATATCCAGTCTACAAACACGTTCCTCGATCGTAATATGGCCCAGATTGCACCATCCGTTGTTAACTAGAACAGTAAGCACCCAACTCCTTTACGCTTACCGCTCTCAGTGCACTTCCGGTCAGCTGGAACGGTATTACCCACCGAACTCCTCTTCTCCATAAGTCTCTGTTGTCTCGACCTGGTCCTCTTTCCTCGACTTTGTGATCCCCCTCTTCATCCTCTATGTGTATTCCTCCAGATTTCAGCAGGGGTGTCCGCCGCTCTGCTCGCTAAACCGGCCGGCATTAGCTGGTCCCTGGAATGAGCAATGCGACCTTGCTTCTGTCCCGCGTGTCAGGATGTAACCATTTCCAGCACTAAAAAAAAAACAAATAAAACTCTCTTTACCAGCATGTTAGAGAGGGTGCAGCTTCGACGTGTTACCCTGAGAAAAAAATACAAAAAATAATGTAAGTTAAAAAGTAAGAAGAAGAAAGTAAGAATAGATCAGAACAGCTGTACCAGGCTGCATGCATGACCGGCGCATGCGCACTACAGGAAAAAAACAACGTTCCTCCAGTCTAAGGTGCACAACATAGTACATGTAACTCACACACAACACATAAAGTAAGACTATCACAAATAAATTCACAAATAAGAAAATATATTCCAAAAAATTGACATTTAACATAAGATGCTTTTACAACACAAGTTAGTAGTAAACAGTATAATGCTACTGGTGCTTCATAAATGATGAGATCTGGGTGGTGGCAGGGAGTTCAGTAGTCTCACCACTGTACTCCATTGCAGTATCCCTGGTGTCTTTTTATTCAATTTCTACGTGGAATTTGCTATCATTCTTATTTTCCAATTCCTGACCCTTTGGTCAAGGTATTTAGTTATATTTTCTGACCTGTCTGCAAAGTAAACAATGTGGGAAATACTTTGACTGGAACTTTAATCATATTTAAAATAATTATATTAGGAAATTTATTATTTTGCTTTTATCCTATTCTTTCATACTGATATTTATTTTGTATTTTAGAATAGCTGTGTTCAGTATGACCCCTGCATTAGATAATCTTAAAAGTCAGTAAAATCTATTAGTGAAGCTGTCAATAAAATACTGCGTTCCATTTTCACTTCTGCAGTCTAATAACCTTTTTGTTACTTGGAGGCACATCACATAATCGGAGTATATTGTCAGCTTATTGGAGTTGGGCAAGCATGAAATGAAAGTCACATTAATATTGATCCAAGTCTTTAGCTGTGACTATGTGTTTTACTTACATGTGTCCTTGATGTCCAGTCTTGCTTTACAATAGCTTCAAATGTAAAGTAATCAGTGTCTCTTACATTTGTGTTACACTGCCATTAAACTCTTCTTGCTTATATATTAATATAATTTAATTTGCATTCTCAAATTCATGTTTCCAAAAGAAATGCAGCACCAGATTTTGACCTCATGAAATAAGAAGTCATCACTTAAGTTTGAAAGTGACTGCCTATGTCCAACGATTATTCTTTGCAATAAATTTCAAATAATAAATGTATTATAAAATCGTGAGCAGCTGTATCGATGGAGGACAGTAATTATCTCATGAAGTGGCATCCTACTAGTTACAGTATTTGAACTTGAAATATGTGTAACTAGGAAAAATAAAGACACAAGGTTTCATTATTACATACACCTAAAGAACTATAATATTTCCTTTGTGTAAGATTTGAAGAACATGAAGCTTAGGAGCCACGCTTCTGCATTTAAGCTATTAAATTTATTTTCTACAAACTGGCAGCAGACTTGTCATCCATAGTAATACTATCAGGATCAGGTTTATTATCAATAGGTTCAATAGGTATATTTAATGTCAGAGAAATGTATATAATATACATCCTGAAATTCTTTTTCTTCGCAAACATCCACAAAAACAGAGGCGTGCCCCAAAGAATGAATGACAGTTAAAACCTTTGAACCCCAAAGCCCTTCCCACGCACAAGCATCAGAAAGGCAACGGCCCCCCTCCACCCCCACCAGCAAAAAAACATCAGCGCTCTCCACCAAGCACTCAAGCGTACAGCAAGCATCAATAAAGACACAGACTTGCAGTACCCCAAAACCTACTTGTTCACTCGGTAATTTGTAAGCTCCCTCTCTCTCTCTCCCTGATAAGAGAAAAAGAGGTGTTCCCATTCCATAGTGGGGGGGGGGCCACATAACAAACAACTCACTGATTTACAATGTTTAAAGTCTGTTGCGTCGCTTTGTCCGAGCTCTGCGCTCAGAGAGTCAGCCCCATAAAGGCGCAGCTCCCCCGACAGCTAACCCACTGCTCCCAATGTTCCGTCTTCTCCTGCGACGTTTCATTCAGGGGCACTGTCCTAGTATCAGCCTGTATCCAGAGCCATGAAAATCCATAACCCTGAGGGCGCACTGTACCATGAGGCCCTGAGAGCGGATCCTGTTCCCGCAAAGAACCGAAGTCAGAGTGTAACTCCAGGTCAGGGTCTTCAAAAGAACCTTGAAAAGGGAAAAAAGAGATATCAAGGATAGAAAAAGAGCTGCTCCCAAAGATGCAACCAAAGGAGCCGCTATTTAGTGCCATCTTGACTTCACTTCGCCTCTCTGCTATCAGTAACGTATGTTGTGAAATTCTTTGTTTTGCAGTAGCAGGACAGTGCAAGACATAAAAATTACTGTAAGTTGCAATAAATAGGTAGATAGGTAGGACAAATCACAGGCACCAGACTTATGGAATTGGGCTTAAAGAGCCAGTGTATAAGCACTTTAATAATTAGAAGATGAAAATGGAAACTCCTGATGCTGGAAATGCAAATTAAAACAAAGGCACTTGGAAAGTTTCAGCAGACTAGGCCTCAGCTGTGGAAAGAAGAAAGGAGTTAACATCTGAGTTCTGATGAAAAGTTCTAAATCTGAGGCATTTAATTTTTTTTTTACTCTTTACAGGTATTCCTTCACCTACAAAGTATATTCCACATTTTCTTGTGTTTTTATTTAGTAGATTACTGTTATAAATTATTTTTGGGGGATAATATTCAAATCTGCTCTATCTGAATTGGAACTAAAAATCACTGTGGAAAAACTGAATTCACATAGCCCTTCTAATTTGATTTTTGATTAATCTTCAGTGTGGGCATAGCTGTTTTCATAGGAGGTTCTTGAGTAAGTGCAAGTCAAAGTACCCTCAAATCTGCTTCTTCCTGATTTCCTTTCCCCCACCCCCACAGCAACCATACAAACCATGAAACATCAATAGTGGGAAGCAGGTTGTTTCAGAAAAAATCTTTAAAGGAATTCTTAGACACAGCAAAGGAAAAGTTAGATTTGGAATTTTTTTTTGCTACTTCTACTTCTAGATCTCTAAGCTTAAAGTCCATTTTTAATGTCAGATTAAGGGTCTTTGACCTGTTTTTGTCTTTATAGATGCTGCTTGATCTGATGAGTGTTTCCAGTATTTTATGTTTTTATTCCATTTTAATAGAATTTCCATTGCAGTTGCTGCAAAAATATTCTGTGAACCTGTTGATTTTTTTTATATGTCATTCATTTTCTTTAAATATTGGTGCAGGCTTTGATTATCAATGGATCACAATATTTCCTCAAATTGCAGGAACAAAGGAGGGCAGTGTGAGTCAGAACATGTGCTTAAAAGGGAAATTGTTGCATTCATGTGCACTACTGCTATTCTAGTTGTTGAATGTAACAATCCTGGATGTTGTTCCATGCGATTCCTTGTAACAGAAGATCATGAACACAGCCCAGCACATCACACAAACCACTCTTCCGTCCTTGGACTCACTTTACACCGCACGCTGTCGGAGCAGTGCTGCCAGGATAATCAGGGACACGACCCACCCAGCCTACACACTTTTCGTACCTCTTCCTTCCAGGAGAAGGCTCAGGAGCTTGAAGACTCGTACGGCCAGATTTGGGAACAGCTTCTTTCCAACTGTGATAAGACTGCTGAACGGATCCTGACCCGGATCTGGGGCGTACCCTCCAAATATCCGGACCTGCCTCTCGATTTTTTTTCTCTACCTTACTTTCCCTTTTCTATTTATGATTTATAATTTAAATTTTTAATATTTACTATCGATTTGTACTCCAGGGAGCACGAAGCGCAGAATCAAATATCGCTGTGATGATTGTAAGTTCTAGTATCAATTGTTTGGCAACAATAAAGTATCAAGTAAAGTCCTATGCACAATGCAGTTATGGAATCTAATGGTGGAGGGAGTGGTTCTTTAAACCAGTGGGAATGGTCCAGTTTCGGCTAACTACTTTGTTCAAGTGTTAAATTTAGTGAATGTTCTTGTTGCTATATACCTTCAAGATGTTGGAAATGGTTCAGTCAATCTCCTGAGTATTAAAGTAATACAAATAATTTTGTGAAGTTACTAAGTGTACAAGCAGAACATCTGGTCAGTATTCAACCCCAGCATGTTGATTGGGAGAGATGAGGTGCTGCTGTATTTATGGAGAGTTGATGTTGCTTGACAGATGTGTGGAGTCAATATTATCTTGTTCTCATGACATATCAGCCCAAACCTACATGTGGTTTTCTTGCTGCATGGAGAAATGCAGTCTTTTATTCATGCAAATGAAGTCGAACAATGTCCAGCGATTAGCATATACTTTTTTTTGAATGAAATGAAAATTTGATAGAATACCTGAGAATGTGTTTGGGTTTAGGATTTTGCCTAAGGAATTGCTGCATTTTTATCCTAGGATAAGATGACTGGCCTCGAACAACCTTACCCATTTTCCTTTATGTCACATATGACACTAGCCACATGAGCTGTTTTTATGAACCCATAAAATCCAATTCTTTTAGGCTTCTTTTGCATGAAGCCTAAGAAACCAATCGACAAATGATGCAAAAGCCACAGCTCTACACACTGTCCTTACATATCTGGAGAAGAAGGATGCTTATGTGAGAATGCTGTTCTTGAACAACAGTTCACCATTCAACACTATAATTCCTTCCAGGCTCAACAAGAAGCATAGATACTTCAGCCTTCACCCTACCTTGTGTAGCTGGATCCTGGACTTGCTGTCAGATCGCCGGCAGGTGGTAAGAGTGGGCTCCCTCACCTCTGTCCCCTCTGACCCTCAACACAGGTGCCCCTCAGGGCTGTGCTCTGAGCCCCCTCCTTTACTCTCTATATACTCATGACTGTGTTGCCATCCACAGTTCCAATCTGCTAATTAAATTTACTACACTGATTGGCCTAATCTCAAATAATAATGAGGCTGCCTACAGAGAGGAAGTTATCACCCTGACACAGTGGTGTCAAGAAAACAACCTCTCCCTCAATGTCGCAAAAACAAAGGAGCTAGTTGTGGACTACAGGTGGAATGGAGACAGGCTAGTCCCTATTGACGTTAGTGGATCTGGGGTTGAGAGGGTGAACAGTTTTAAGTTCCTCAGCATAAACATCACCGAGGATCTTACATGGTCTGTACATGCCGGCTATGTGGTCAAAAAGGGACAACAGTGCCTCTTTCACCTCAGATGGTTAAAGAAATTTGGTATGGGCCCTCAAATCCTAAGAACTTTCTATAGGGGCGCAATTGAGAGCATCCTGTCTGGCTGCATCACTGCCTGGTATGGGAACTGTACTTCCCTCAATTGCAGGACTCTGCAGGGAGTGGCGTGGACAGCCCAGCGCATCTGTAGACTACTACTCAGGACATCTACAAAGACAGGTGTGTAAAAAGGGTCCAAAGGTTCACTGGGGACCCGAGTCACCCCAACCACAAACTGTTCCAACTACTACCATCTGGGAAATGGTACTGCAGCATAAAAGCCAGGGCCAGCAGGTTTCGGGACAGCTTCTTCCACCGGGCCATCAAACTGCTTAATTTATGCTGACACAACTGTATTTCTATGTTATATTTAACTATCTTGTTACTGTCCTGTTGTACATACTATTTATTATAAATTGCACATTGCACATTTAGACGGAGACATAATGTAAAGATTTTTACTCCTCATGTATATGAGGGATGTAAGTAATAAAGTCAGTTCAATTCAATTTAATTCAATTCACCTTAATATGAAGAACATAACTAGCAGTTGGCCTAATAAACAGTTAAGCTCTTTTGCTCATGTTTGGACCTAAGCTGTAATGAGATCCAGGTCCAAATGGCTTTGTCAAAATCCTATACCTCATCCAGGTTTTGTCTCTGTAGCTTTTGACTCAAAAATACATTTCATGAAGCAATTGTGAATGCACACTTGAGACACAAAAGACTCATTGGGATAAACAACATCTTTGGAGGCAAAGGGATGGTTGACATTTCAGATTGAGATTTGTATCAGGACTGAGAAAGTAGAGGGAAGATTGTCAGTATTTAGAAGTGAGTGGGAGGGATAGATAGAGGCTGGAAAGTGATAGATGGAACAAGTGGGTGGGGAGGTGGTGATGGCCAGATGGAGTCAGGTACAGAACAGGGAGCCCTGGATGAACTGGTAGGAGTGGGAAAGGAGCACAGCGGGAGGGGGTTATCTGAAATTTGAATGGACTACCCATTGGAATATACCTGCTGTTTCTTTATAAACCAGTCCCTTCAAAGGTAGACTCAAATGTGGAGGCTTAGTCACTGAGAATATTCAGGAGTGCATTAATAGACGTTTAGATAATAAAGGAGCTAGTAAGAAAGGTTGGTGCAGGAAAATGACACTGCAGTGCAAGATCAATCACAACCATATTGCACAGTAGATCACAGATAGAGCTCAGCAGCCTCTCCCACTGCAAAGTGAGGTAAGTTAGTTGACTTGGTGTAAGTTACTGTAGATGTTGTCTTTCATTCTGGAAAAAAGCATGGTTCCTGTGGGCCAAATATTCTCTTTATGTGCAGTTGGGGATTTGTAAGCAGGCAGTCAAAAGATCAATTTTGCAAACAGCAGTTACTTTTGGACATCACAAAGGGTAATTGCTGACAATTACAGAAGTACCTTTTGGTCAGGAAATCAGAGGAGCTGGCACCATCCGGCACCATCCATATTTTTGACTCTCGCCTGGCATACTTTTGAATTGGACAGTACCGTAGCGTAGCAGTTAGTGTAAAGCTTTTATAGCATCAGTGACCCAGGTTTACTTCTGCCACTGTCTGTATGGACTTTGTACGTTCTCTTTGTGATGTTACTTCTGCTGCTGTCTGTATAGACTTTGTACGTTCTCTTCGTGACGTTTCTTCTGCTGCTGTCTGTATAGACTTTGTATGTTCTCTTCGTGATGTTACTTCTGCCACTGTCTGTATCGACTTTGTACTTTCTCTTCGTGACATTTCCTCTGGGTGCTTTGCTTGGACTTGTTGGATTGGTAGGGCCTATTGCCGTGCTGAATCTCTAAATAAACAACCACATTGCAAATTTCATCTCTTGTTTTTTTTTTCCTGCCTTTGCACTGCTCAATATGTTTTCCAATTCAAATGAGGTTATTGATTTGGAAGGTTAAGTTGCTCTTGTCACAGATCTTGCCTGTGTTTCTAGCATTTTCTATTTTTGATGGGTTGAATCATACTAGCCGTGGTTGATATTTCAAAGGGAACTGCTAGCATTAAGAGGCTTCCAGGTAAATGAATCCCAGGCTTATGCAGATGCCTTGGGTGTCTGGGATACTTTGAATGCTCATTCCCAGCAGGGATATTAGGAAGGAAAAGGTAACGTTTACTTAAGAGATTTTGCAAATTTTGGAAATCGAGAGCAACACACAAAATACTGGAGGAACTTAGTAGGTCAGGCAGCATCTATGGAAATGAATTAACAGTTGACATTTCAGGCTAAAACCCTTCAGCAGGCCTGCATTTATGTTTTTCTTAATTTATTTTATTAGGTTTTAAAATGAGTAATTGTTTTAATATTTAATTATGTTTTTACTTTAAATCTTCAATATTATTTTCAGTAATTTTAATAATTTTCAAATATCTCTGAATATCAGAATCATTTAAAAACTGGAAAAGCAACTCCCAGCTTTCACAGAATGCAAAGCTCTTCCTTCTAGCAAAAGGTTGTCAGAATTTTCTGAGGGCTGGGCCTCTGCAACATATTGCCTGAGGCTGACTTTCCTCTGAGATCAACTTGCCCAGAGACTTGGCCATGTTTTGCTGAATGTCTGTGGGTGAAGAGGATTAATTCAATTGGCCCTTTACTTCCTAGCCCAGCAAGGTAAGTGGATGGGAGCCACTTTTGTTTTCTGTGCTTTAATAAAGAACACTCTTTTTCCATAGGAAAAATATTATAAAACCTTAAAAGCATATATATACCATATTAAAAATAATTTCTTCAAAAAATTTTCAGAGTCATACAGCGTACAAACAGGCTCTTCGGATTATCATGTCCATGTCGACCTTTGTGCCCACCTTCACTAATCTGATGGCTAGTAAGTAGAGGCATGGTTAGAAAGTTTGCGGACGATACTAAAATAGATGGTGTTTAGACAGTGCAGAAGGTTATGAAAAAGTATATGGTATTTTGATGAGATGGATATGTAGGTTGAGGATTGGCAACTGGCTTTCAATCCAGATAAATATGAGATATTGTATTTGGAGAGATCATACCAGGGTTGGACTTATACAGTGAATGATAGGGCTCTGTGGAGTGTTATGGAAGAACGAGACCTACGGGTGTAAGTGCATAGTTCTCTGAAAGTGGCATCACAAAAGTAGTAAAGAGTTGGAAAGTTATGTTGCATTTATATAAGACATTGGTTGGGCTGCACAGTTTTTGCTATAGGGGAGATGTTACTAAACCAGAAAGAGTGCAGAAAAGATTTACCAAGATGTCTGGACTTGGGGCCTAAGTTACAAGGAGAGGTTGTGTAAACTAGGATTTTATTCCCTGGAATGGAAGAGCTTGAAGGGTGACTTGATAGAAGTACTATATAAGATCCTGAGGGGCATTGACAGGGTGAAAGCACGTATTTTCCCCCAGGGGGTTAGAGCTAAAGCCAAGAGAATATAATTTTAATATAGAGGTGAGAGATTTAGAAGAGTCATCATGGCAGTTTTGTCATACAATAGGTGGTGTGTATTTGAAATGAGCTGCCAGAAATAGTGGTTAACATGGACATTTTGGCAATATTTAAAAGCCATCTAGACAATTACATAAATATGGGGCAAATATGAGCAGATGGGACCAGCTCGCTAGACAACCCAGTTGGCATAGATGAGTTGGACCAAAAGGTCTGTTTCCATGCCGTATGACTCTATGAAAGAGATGACTCATGCCTCTTTTCTGTTGGGTGGTTAAAGAAATTAGACATTCTCTCAAGACCTGCTAATTTTTATCAATGCATCAATCAAGGCTTCTGGTTGGACTGTAAGATGACTGTTTTGGAGGTACCAGTGTCATCTACAAACTTACTGATGCAGCCAGTGACAGATGAGGCATATTCCTTGAGGTCTGTGGCGGCCTCCAATAGCATCTGCCAATTAGTCCATTCAAAACCATCCTGAAGCATAGAGATTGCCACATTAGGCCAAACAGTGATGGTCCTCTCAATTGGTTTCTCCATGTTCAGCAGTGGTTGGTATACTGGAATTAACATTATGTAGATGTGACCAGAGAGGCCAAGATGAAAATGTAGAGTGGCTTTGTAAGTATATAAACATGGTCGAGTCTGCTAGTTCCTCTAGTGGCCATGGTGACATTGGTATTGTTTGGGCAAAATATCCAGCAAGTTAAAATGACTGAAGTCTCCTATAATTATGAAGAGACTTTCTGGATGCTTGTTTTGTAGATGATACTGTAAAGCACTCTCAGTGCATCCTTGGCATTCATACTTGGGGATATAGACAGCTGTGATGAACACAACAGTAAACTGTCTGAGTAGGTAATGTGGATGTTCAATTGCCCTTGACCGGTGACTGCTAACTACAAATTAGTTTTCCACATCTGTGTTACCATTGCATTCTGTCCCCTAACAATTTTGAATCCAGTTTACCAGCTCATCTTGGATTGCATGTTCTTCTGGACCAGTCTACAACATAGGACACTAAGGTCTATCTATACAGATTTCATCTACAACCTTACCTCATCAGTCTTCTTAGTTGCATCCTCTAAGAACTCTGTCAAATCATTGAGGCAGTATTCTCCCACACAAAGTCATGCTGACTATCCCCAATTATTTTCAAATGTACATAAATCCTCTATCCCTTGTAATGTTCTCCAATAATTTCTCTACCATTTAAGGCTTAACAGCATGCATTTACTTGGCTTTTCCTTACTGCCCTTCTTAAATAAAGAAACAGGATTTGCTGTCCTCCAGAGTTTTGGCACCTCACATGTGACTAACTGAGATGCAAAATTCTTAGTGAGGGCATCTGCTATTTCTTCTCTTACTTCCCATAGGAACTTGGGATGGATATTAACCCACCTTAAGGAGTTATCAATCCTAATGTGTACCATGACATCCAACAGCTTCACCTTCTCAATACTGACTTGCTCATGTTATCCACATAAGTATATTCCATGAACCCGCTATCTTCCATATCCTTCTCTTTGGTGAATATGGATGAGAAGTTTTTTTTAAGTTGTTATCCACATTCCCTGGCTCCACACTTAGATACCTTTTTGGTCCCAAAAGGGACCCATTCTTCCATTGGCTGCCCTCAATATTGTTATCTCCAAAAAGACATAATTAGCTTAGATAATTCCTTCCAAAATTCAGGTCTTCAAAGGCCGGTAGGTGCTCCTCAACTGTAATTGCAAGGTTTATTGCCGAAATGCATACTTAAGTTATTTCATTTTGTGATCACAGAAAAAGATTTTACTCCCATTTAATTTCTGCTTCATGCTAGGATTCCAAAATAAAGATAATCATGAGTAGTTAGGAATTTTCCCCACAGGATTAACAAAAATAAGGGTACCATGGCCATTAGGATTATGAAAGATTGTGATGAGGTAAAAAGAGATCATTTACATCTGCTTAATGGTGAAAGATCTCTGATATGTGTTAGTTTAGCAAAGGGAATTTGAAATGATGGTAGAAAAACGATTGATATGAAAAAGGGAAGATTGCAATTGTTGAGAAAAGTCAAAATAATTTCAACAAGGATTTTGTGATTTTTATAAATGGTTTTGTTGAGGAAGTGGAAGGGTAGGCGAGTAAGTTTTCATATGACATGAAGGTTGGTGGTGTTGGGGATAGTGTTGCCCTAAGTTACAGTGGGACATTGATAAGATGCAGAGTTGGGCTGAGAAGTGGCAGATAGAATTCAATCTGGAAAAATGTGAAATGATGCCCTTTGGAAGGTTAAACTTGAAAGCAGATTTCAGGGTTAATGACAGGATTCTTAGCAGTGTAAAGGAATACAGGGATCTTGGGGGCTACGTTCATAGATCCCTCAAAGGTGCCATGCAAGTTGATTGGATGGTTGGGTGGTATGGTGTATTAGCCCTCATTCATTGGGGGATTGAGCTCAAGAGCCACAAGATAATGTTGCAGTTCTATAAAACTCTGCTTAGATGACACTTGAAGTATTGTGTTCAATTCTGATCACCTTATTATAGGAAAGATGTGGCAGCTTTAGACAAGATCCAAAAGAGAATTACCAGGATACTGTCAAAATTAGAGAGCATTTCTTAAAAGGAAAGGTTGACAAGCTAGAGCTTTTGTTTTTGGAGCAAAGGAGGATGAGAGGCGACTTGATAGAAGTGCATAAAATGCTAAGAGAATGGAAAGCCAGCACCTTTCTCCCAGGGCAGAAGATAATTTTAAGGTGAGTGGAGGAAAATATGAGGATATTTCAGTAGCATGTTTTTTTTACACACAGAGAGTGGTGCATACATGGATGGTGTTAGAGGTGGATACATTAGGGACACTTGCGTCAACAACCAACAGCACATTTCAAGAATGTGCTGAGCACAGCCCACAATTGTTGCCATGCTTCTAGCATTAACATAGCATGCCCATAACTTACCGACCCTCACCCATATGTCTTTCGCATGTGGAAGGAAACTGGAGTACCCAGAAGGAACAAACATGGTCACCTGGAGAACATACCAACACCTTAGACAGTAACAGAATTGAAACCTGGTTGCTGGAACTTGTAATAGCATTAGGCTAACCACTACAATACCATGGTGCCCAACACACATGGATGAAAGAATAATGAAGGGCTGTGTAGAGCGAAGCATTAGATTGATATTGGAATAGGTTAAAAGCTTGGCACAACATCGTGGGCTGAAGTTGTACTGTTCTGTGTTCTGTGACCAATTAAAGAAGCTAGGCCCAGGGACTGAACAAGAGATTAGGAATGGGCAATGTGATTTATGCAGAGAGGACATCAAAGTAAACACTGCAGCTGGATACCCATTTCAGTCTTTAACCACACCATCTTAAAAGGTGTAAGCATTTATTTGTTAGTTCTTGTGCAATTTAATGCCAATACTGTGGTTAATATACAATGCTAGCTCAAAGCATTAATATATGTTACTTTTTCAGTCAAGGTACTGGGTTTGTCTACTGAAAGATGTTCCAGCCTACCAAACAGCAGGTATATTTTGCTTGGTACGTCTGAAACAAAACACCTTTAGTTTGCTGATTAAAGGATAAGGACAACAATTAATAACTGCTCCGTAAAATAAAATATTATCTCTTGGTTCATACATTAAGTGAAGATTTGAAGGATTTTAACTATTAAATGCCTAACTGACTGAAACTACTGATCGGTTTCCTGCAAATGCCAAATGAAGAATAGGACTTGATAAACAAGTTGTTGCACGAAATACTCACTTCAGCGCAACTTGCTAGCTCCAATGTAGCCAGTGCTTTTTCAAACACTCCTAATGACTGTAGGGCACAGTAGTAAATTTGATATGATGTACATATCAGACATGGAGTTATTGGATGCTTCAGGCATTATGTGATCTAATTTCTATGTAACAGAGCACTACAATTATAGACATTCTTAAAGTGAGGGATGGTGATGGAAAGGAATCAAGCTGGGTCCCAGGGAGATTTACTTTTTGAGTTTGAGAGGTTAGGAGCTGTAGCAAGGAAGAAAAAAGTATGTGGACATTCCTACGCATTGTAGTTTTTACAGGCTGTCTGTTCCGTTACGAAGATTAGAAGAGAAGGTGCAATGGAATCAGTTAAGATCCTGAGGGGTTTTGACATGGTGATTGTGGAGAGGATGTTTCTTCTCATGGGAGAATCAAGAATTAGGGATTACTGTTTAAAACTGAGGGGTTGCTGATTTAAGATGGAGATTAAACATTTTTCTCTTATGTTTATGAGTATTTGGGGTACTATTTTCTCAAAGTGCAATGGAAGTAACGTCTTCTGAATATTTTCAAATTTTTTTTAGCCAGACAGAGTTAACTGGATTCTTCATAAGCAAAAAAAATGAAAGATTATGGCAAATGGATAGCAATGTTATTAAGTGCTGAAGGATGGCTTGAGGGACTAAGTACCCTATGCCTCTGGTTAACTATGTTCATATGAGGGAAATTGAAGTATAAAATTCTTCTGAATTGATTAATTCTTGAAAAACATAGGTTAGTTTTTCCTTAACTGTGTAGCCAGTAAACTGATGGAACAGGTGGTATGGAGTGCCCAATTTTCATAACACAAAGAAATCAAGTTGGATTTCAATCAGACACCAGCATCCACTGGCTCAGATACTGTAGAAATAGTTTAAATGCAAAATTTTGCATATGGTGAGTCAGTGGGCACAATTGCCAGCAGCCAAGGGAGGAGTAACATCAGAGGGTAAGATAACACATGAGCTTTATTTCAGAGTACTGTGGTGGGAAGCCTACTGAAAAAGATTGATGGACATACACAGTAAGAATCTTGATGCTTCATCAGGTTCACTGAAGTACCAAATGTCTAGCTAGTAGCTTGTACCAAATTTGAGTAAAGCTTGAAGTACATCCTTTTTATTGTGATGAAAGTTATGTCCAGTTCCATTTTAATATTTGCCCATTCAATCACCTTCCATTGTGTGATGGTCAGGACCTCAGCTTCAATTGTGGTAGAAATAGGGAGCTCCAATGAACGTTCTGACTTCTGTCAAATTCATACTCCTGTTATAATGGCTGTGGTTTATGTTCAAAGGGGCTTTGAGCACATTGCATAGTCCGTGCTCCATAAAATTATTAAGCTTGTTGGTAACTTCCAGTGAACATTGCAGTGGTACTTCTCTTCTTCCAAATAGCAAAAAAAAAATCTTAACCTTAAAATCTTGAACAAGCTATCAGAGCATGAACGTTATCCTTGAGAAAATTTAGGTGGTGGAAACAAGTTTAAATGTTAATGATAGATTTAAACATCATTTTCTTGTCTTAAAACATTTGAAAAAGATTATGGATTGGCAGCACTGTTCATGAGCTATTCTGAGGCAATTCTGAATAATTATTTAACTTCAGATGAAGAATAAAGAAAATCATTTGTGTGGAAACCTAAACTCTACTTAAAGAAATTGATAGTGCAATGACTGCAATCAGAAACATTATAAACTCTGTTGGGGCTGTAGAGAGGAAATTATACAAACAAAAGGCAAAGCATTTTATGCAGCATGACACTACCAAATTGATATGTTACAAGCAACGTTCCCTCTTATTTTTTTATATAGTTGCACTGACCAACCATTGCTCCGAGCAGGATATTTTTACACAGCCTGAAAACTGCACGATACTTCCGAATTTCTTTTTTGTAATATGTATTCTATGAAAATTTAGAATGAAAATTGAAAAATCACATACTTTTGAATTTATTTACTTATTGAAGAGTATAATAAAATACAGTACAACAAAGAAAATCTTTCACATTTTGTAAACTTTTTCTGGCTGCTCTAATTCCAGCTGAGAGGCAACAAAGACTGCTCAGAGGAGTATTTCAGTTACTGAGCAGCTGCGCACCTGTGCAGTTTAAAGAGAACAGTTGTTACAATACTTAAGGTCTGCTATTTAAAAAGAAATGTTAAGTGTAAATAAGAGTTTATAAATTCTAATGATGTGTGATAATGTCATCTATTTTCATCAGTGACTTAATTAGTTTGATTTACCTTTTTTCTCTCTTTCCTAGGATAAAAGGATTGGTGATTTTCTTGTAGATAAAACAAAAAGTAATTTTATTGATGACAGTCAGGAAGGTAAAAGGGTTTAAACAGCCAGTGCAGAGTACCCCTGTGGCCACTCTGGAGGGTGGTGTGACTCTGTTGTTAAAAAATGAAATCAAGTCACCAGAAAGAGGTGACATAGGGTCAGAAGATGTTGAATCATTGTTGGTAGAGCTAAGGAACTGCAAGGGTAAAAAGATTCTGATGGGAGTTGTATCAGAACACTAAACTGTAGTATGGATGTGGCCTACAAATTACAACAGGAGATCGAAAATGCAAGCCAAAAGGGCAATCTTAAAATAGTCATGGGCGACTTCAATATGCAGGTAGATTGGGAAAATCAGGCTGGTACTGGATTCCAGGAGGGGGGATTTCAAGAATGCGTTTTAGGTGGCTTTTTAGAGTGGCTTGTGGTTGAGCTCATTAGGGGATCCGCTATTTGGGATTGGGAAATTGTGCAATGAACCAAAATTGATTTTAGAGAGCTTAAGGTAAAAGAACGCTTTGGGAAAAGTGATCATAATATGATTGAGTTCACCCTGAAATTTGAGAAGAAGAAGCTAAAGCCAGAAGTATCAGTATTATAGTGGAGTAAAGGGAATTACAGAGACATGAGAGAGGAATTGGCCAGAATTGATTGGAAAAGAGCACTGGCAGGGATGACAGCAGGTAAGTAATTCAGAAGGCACAGGATAGATGCATCCCAAAGAGGAAGAAGTATTCGAAAAGAAAGATGACATGACTGTGGCTAACAAGAGAAGTCAAAGCCAACATAAAAGCCAAAGAGGGGGCATATACTTGAGCAAAAGTTAGTGGGAAATTAAGATTGGGAAGCTTTTAAAAAACAACAGAAAGGAACTAAAAAAAAGTCATTAAGAAGGTAAAGATGGAATACAGAAGTAAGCTAAATAATAATATTAAAGAGGGTACTAAAAGTTTCTTCATATACAGTGGCATGCAAAAGTTTGGCCACCCAGGTCAAAATTTCTGTTACTGTGCATAGTTAAGTGAGTAGAAGATGAACTGATCTCCAAAGGTCATAAAGTTAAAAATGAAACATTTTTTCCAACATTTTAAGCAAGATTAGTGTATTATTTTTGTTTTGTACAATTTTAGAGTGAAAAAAAGGAAAGGAGCACCATGCAAAAGTTTGGCCACCCCAAGAGATTTGAGCTCTCAGATAACTTTTACCAAGGTCTCAGACCTTAATTAGCTTGTTAGGGCTATGGCTTGTTTCCAATCATTATTAGGAAAGGCCAGGTGATGCAAATGTCAAAGCTTTATAAATACCCTGACTTCTCAAACCTTGTCTTAACAATCAGCAGCCATGGACTCCTCTAAGCAGCTGCCTAGCACTCTGAAAATTAAAATAAATGACACCCACAAAGCAGGAGAAGGCCATAAGAAGATAGCAAAGCATTTTCAGGTAGCCATTTCCTCAGTTTGTGATGTAATTAAGAAATGGCAGTTAACAGGAATGGTGGAGGTCAAGTTGAGTTCTGGAAGACCAAGATAACTTTCTGAGAGAACTGCTCATAGGATTGCTAGAAAGGCAAATCAAAACCCCCGTTTGACTGCAAAAGACCTTCAGGAAGATTTAGCAGACTCTGGAGTGGTGGTGCACTGTTCTACTGTGCAGTGACACCTGCACAAATATGACCTTCATGGAAGAGTCATCAAAGGAAAACCTTTCCCGCGTCCTCACCACAAAATTCAGCATCAGAAGTTTGCAAAGGAACATCTAAACAAGCCTGATGCATTTTGGAAACAAGTCTTGTGGACTGATGAAGTTAAAATAGAACTTTTTGGCTGCAATGAGCAAAGGTATGTTTGGAGAGAAAGGGTGCAGAATTTCATGAAAAGAACTCCTCCCCAACTGTTAAACATAGGGGTGGATCGATCATGCTTTGGACTTGTGTTGCAGCCAGTGGCATGGGGAACATTTCACTGGTAGAGGGAAGAATGAATTCAATTAAATACCAGCAAATTCTGGAAGCAAACATCACACCATCTGTAAAAAAGCTGAAGATGAAAAGAGGATGGCTTCTACAACAGGATGATGATCATAAACACACCTCAAAATCCACAATAGACTACCTGAAGAAGACCAAGCTGAAGGTTTTGCCATGGCCCTCACAGTTCCCCAACCTAAACATCATCGAAAATCTGTGGATAGACCTCAAAAAACAGTGCATACAAGACGGCACAAGAATCTCACAGAACTACTTTTATACTTTATACTTTATTGTCGCCAAACAATTGATACTAGAACGTACAATCATCATAGCGATATTTGATTCTGCGCTTTCCGCTCCCCGGATTACAAATCGATAGTAAATATTAAAAATTTAAATTATAAATCATAAATAGAAAAATGGAAAGTAAGGTAGTGCAAAAAAACTGAGATGCAGGTCCGGATATTTGGAGGGTATGGCCCAGATCCGGGTCAGGATCTGGATCCAGAACTAGAAGCCTTTTGCAAGGAAGAATGGGCGAAAATCCCCCAAACAAGAATTAAAAGACTCTTATCTGGCTACAGAAAGCGTTTACAAGCTGTGATATTTGCCACAGGGGGTGTTACTAAGTACTGACCATGCAGGGTGCCCAAACTTTTGCTTTGGGCCCTTTTCCTTTTTTGTTATTTTGAAACTGTAAAAGATAGAAATAAAAAAGTAATCTTGCTTAAAATATTAAAGGAATGTGTCATCTTTAACTTTGTGCCTTTTGGAAATCAGGTCATCTTTAATTCACTTAGCTATTCACAGTAACAGAAATTTTGACCGGAGTGCCCAAACATTTGCATGCCACTGTACATAAAGTGTAAAAGAGAGGCGATAAAACGATGCTGGAGAGGTAGTAATGGGGGAGAACGAAATGGCGAATGAATTGAATAAGTATTTTGCGTCAATTTTCACTAATGGAAGACACTAGCAGTTTGGTGGAAGTTCCAGATGTTGGGGGTCATGGAGTGTGTGAAGTTACCATAACTAGAGAGAAGGATCTTAGGAAACTGAAAGGTCTGAAGGTAGATAAAGTCACTTGGACCAAATGGTGTATTAGCCCAGGGTTCTGAAAGAGGTTGCTGAAGAGATTGTGGAGGCATTAGTAATGATCTTTAAAGAATCACTAGATTCTGGAATGATTCCAGAAGACTGGGAAATGTCACTCCACTATTCAATAAAAAAAATAGGCAGAAGAAAGGAAGCTATAGGCCAGTTAGTCTTACTTCTGTGGTTGGGAAGATGTTGGAGTCGATTGTTAAGGATGAGGTCTCAGGGTACTTGGAGGCACATGATCAAATAGGCCATAGTCAGCATGGTTTCTTTAAGGGAAAATCTTGCCTGAGAAATCTGTTGGAATTCTTTGAAGAAATAACAAGCAAGATAGACAAAGGAGAGTCAGTTGATAAAAACAACAGGAATTCTGCAGATGCTGGAAATTCAAGCAACACACATCAAAGTTGCTGGTGAACGCAGCAGGCCAGGCAGCATCTGTAGGAAGAGGTGCAGTCGACATTTCAGGCCGAGACCCTTCGTCAGGACTAACTGAAGGAAGAGTCAGTTGATGTTGTGTACTTGGATTTTCAGAAAGCCCTTGACAAGGTGCCACACATGAGGATGCTTAAGAAGCCACAAGTCCATGGCATTAGAGGAAATATTCTAGCATGAATAAGGCAGTGGCTTATTGGCAGGAGGCAAAGACTGGGAATGAGCCTTTTCTGGTTGGCTACCGGTAAATAGGGTATTCCACAGAGGTCTGTGTTGGGACCGATTCTTTTGACGTCATTTGTCAATGATTTGGATGATGGAATTGATAGTTTTGTTCCGAAGTTTGCAGACAATGTGTGATAGGTGGATGGGCAGGTAGTTTTGAGGAAGTAGAGAGACTACCGAAGGACTTAGACAGATTAGGAGAATGGGCAAAGTAATGGCAGATGGAATAGAGTGTCAGGAAATGCATGGTCATGAACTTTGACAGAAGACATAAAAGAGTTGACTATTTTCTAAATGGAGAGAAAATACAAAAAACTGAGGCGTAAAGGGAGTTGGGAGTCCTTGTGCAAGAATGCCTGAAGGTTAATTTGCAAATTGAGTGGGTGGTTAGGAAGGCAAATGCATTGTTGGCATTCATTTCAAGAAGACTAGAATATAAAAGCAAGGATATAATGTTGAAACTTCATAAAGTGCTGGTGAGGTCTCTCTTGGAGTATTGTGAGTAGTTTTGGGCCCCTTATCTCAGAAGGGATATGCTGAAACTAGAGAGGGTTCAAAGGAGGTTCACAAAAATGATTCCAGGATTGAATAGCTTGTCATGTGGAGAGTGTTTGATGGTCCTGGGCCTGTATTCACTAGAATTCAAAAGAATGAGGGGTGACCTCATTGAAACCTATCGAAATGTGTAAGGCCTTGAAAGAGTGGATAGGGAGAGGATGTTTCCTATGGTGGGAGAATCTAAGACCAGAGGATACAGCCTCAGAATAAAAGGGTGTCCTTTTAGAAGGGGGAAGAGGAGGTATTTATTTAGCCAGAGGGTGGTGAATCTGGAATTTCTTGCCACAGACAGCTGTAGAGGTGCAGTCTTTATGTATATTTAAGGCAGAGGTAGATAGAGTTTTAATTGGTCCATACATGAAGGGATATGGGGAGAAGGCAGGAGATTAGGGCCGAGATGAAAATTGGATCAGCTATGCTGAAAAGGTGGAGCAGATTCGATGGGCCAAATGGCTCCTATAACTTACGGTCTTATGATCTTAATTATAAATTACTTAAATGAAGTACATTAAGGCATTCAACAAATTCCTTCTTTAGTTGATACTTATCTCAAGAGTTTGGCTGGATGTGATGAATATTCTTATTTAGAGAACTGGTGGTCTCTAAATTTTGATTGTAAAATGATTCTTAAGATGGTGATGATATATTCTTGAGAACCCATTGCTGATCATTAATGCTATGTCAGTTTGTGGTTGCATGCATGTATAGAATTCTTACTAGTTGGACATACTGCTTTCTTCATATTAACCTTTGGACAGCTATTATGACTTAGTGATGGTAACATGCTGAAGGAGCATTAACATCATATATGCCATTCTACTGTTTCTATGACTCACTTTGTGCTCCATCAATTGAACTGTGAGACAAAACAAGTGTGCACCACCATTTTGACTGCTGGATAGTTTAATTTACAAGATGTTACTTTTAAATACCCATAAAAATATCAATCTCTCAGTATTTTCTAACCATTCAATTAAAAGAATGAGCTGGTTTATTTATCATCTCTCAAATAACATAATGAATTAGGCCATGTAAACAGAGATCATCAGAAATAGTTTTTTTGTGCCGCAGCTTATATCTGGTTCTTGAAAAGACAATAGGGCTTATCATCGGATCAGATCCATCGATCTATAGAAATGATCTCTGAGAATTTCTTTGAATAGTTGATTAAGGTAACAAGAAAGTGAGGCAAGTTATGTTTCCCAGAGTGTGATTCAGCATTCCAGAGTCAGTAACATATTCTGTCTTTTTACTGTCCTTCACGAAGTAATAAGATGCATATTTAGATAAATCAACATTATTACGAATGGAAGTTGAGGTTTTGATGATATCAAACTGTTGTAGGTTCTTTCCTTTGGGGGAGGGTAGAGCAATTTTACCCGTCCTTTCTGTTTTTCCTATGTTTGAATTATTGGTTTCTTACGTTATTTGTTCTTCCCCGGCAGGCTATGAGTAAGGAAAGGTGAGCACAAGAGATTGAAACAGTAAAGTGATTGCAATCTTGAAACACTCTTTGAGAAGATAGTAGAGGCAGGTATTCTCACAATCCTGAAGACCTATCTGTTTGAGCATAGAGCATAAAAGGCAATGGACCATGTACTGGCAAATATGATCAATTAAGACCATAAGAAATAGGAGCAGAATTAGGCCATCTGGCCCATCGAGTCTGCTGTGCCATTTTTTTGGCTGATGGCTGATCTTTTTTTTTATTGCCTCCTCAACCCCAGTTCCCGGCCTTCTCCTCATAACCTTTGATGCCATGTCCAATCAAGAACCTATCAATCTCTGCCTTAAATACACCCAACGACTTGGCCCACACAGCTGCATGTGACAACAAATTCCACAAGTTCACCACCCTTTGGCTAAAGAAATTTCTCCACATCTCTGTTTTGAAAGGGCACCCATCTATCCTGAGGCTGTGCCTTCTTGTCCTAGATTCTCCCACCATGGGAAACATCCTTTCCACATCTACTCTGTCTAGGCCTTTCAACATTCGAAAGGTTTCAATGAGATCCCCCCCACCATCCTTCTGAATCCCAGCGAGTACAGACCCAAAGCCATCAAACGTTCCTCGTATGACAACCCTTTCATTCCTGGAATCATCCTTATGAACCTCCTCTGGATCCTTTCCAATGCCAGCACATCTTTTCTAAGATGAGGGGACTAAAACTTCACAATACTCAAGGTGAGGCCTCACCAATGCCTCAGAATCACATCCTTGCTCTTGTATTTTAGACCTCTTGAAACATGGTAACACGCACAACACGCTGGAGGAACTCAGCAGGTCAGGCAGCATCCGTGGAAACGAACAGTCAACGTTTCGGGCCAAGACACTTCGTCAGGACTGAAGAGGGAGGGAGCAGGGGCCCTATAAAGAAGGGGGGGGGGAGTGGGAAGGAGAAGGCTGGTAGGTGCCAGGTGAAAAACCAGAAAGGGGAAAGATCAAAGGGTGGGGGAGGGGATAGACAGGAAAGGTGAAGAAGGAATAGGGGAAAGCACAATGGGTAGTAGCAGGAGGAGGAGCCAAGAGGGATGTGATAAGCAGCTGGAGGAGGCGACAGAGTGAAACTGGGAGGGGGAAGGAATTACTGGAAGTTGGAGAATTCACTGTTCATGCCAAGGAGCTGGAGACTACCCAGACGGTATATGAGGTGTTGCTCCTCCAACCTGAGTTTGGCCTCATCATGGCAGTAGAGGAGGCCATGTATGGATATATTAGAACGGAAATGTGAAGCAAAGTTGAAGTGGGTGGCAACCGGGGGATCCTGTCTGTTGTGGCGGACGGAGCGGAGGTGCTCGATGAAGCGGTCCCCCAATCTGCGTCGGGTTTCACCGATGTAGAGGAGGCCGCACGGGGAGGACCAGATGTAATAGATGACCCCAACAGACTCACAAGTGAAGTGTTGCCTCACCTGGAAGGACTGTTTGGGGCCCTGAATGGTGGTGAGAGGGGAGGTGTAGCACTACGCTTGCAGGGATAAGTGCTGGGTGGGAGGGACATGTGGACCAGAGAGTCGTGGAGGGAACAATCCCTGCGGAAAGTGGAGAGAGGTAGAGAGGGAAAGATGTGCTTAGTGGTGGGGTCCTGTTGAAGGTGGCGGAAGTTGCGGAGGATAACGTGCTGGATCTGGAGGCTGGTGGGGTGGTAAGTGAGGACGAGGGGAACCCTGTCCCTGTTGTGGTGGCGGGAGGATGGGGTGAGGGCCGAAGTGCGGGAAATGGAGGAGATGCGGGTGAGGGCATCATTGATGATGGCAGAAGGGAAACCACAATCCTGAAAGAAAGAGGACATTTGAGATGTCCTGGAATGGAAAGCCTCATCCTGGGAGCAGATACGGCGGAGACGGAGGAACTGGGAATAGGGAATAGCATCTTAGGGAATGCTAACATGGTATTTTCCTTCCTCACCACCGACTCAACCTGCAAGTTAATTTAGATGGGTTCTTAATAGGCAGCATTAACAACAGAAGCTGAAGGACCTGTTTCTGTGCTGTATGACTTTATAGCCATTTATTCTGATTGGTACGTAATATAATAGAATAGTTACAAAGAAAAATATGTACATTTAGATGTATGTTTTGTGAAATCTAAGTTCAATCTTTAAATGATGTTATTTTGAACAACACTAATTTTAACATTAGCTTTGTTTACTATGATTTAATTCATGAATTAGTTTGTACATGGAATGCTAATTAGTCCCATTATAATTAGTGAATTATTCACTCATTTTCAGTACTAAAGTACAATGCTCTTTTTCCTAATTCTCTTTAAATTCACTGTAATCCTATATTCTGCTTCTAGTAATTTTATTTGTACTAACTAATAGATTCTTAATGTGCCACAATGACAATTATGGAATTATTGTTAAAGGCTATTACAACCAGGTAAGTTGTTTTGTGGTCCAGAGAGCTGCTTCCACTCTTCAGAGCAAGGCCTAAGCAATTCCAGTAATCATTTGAGAACTTTCCTGAACTAATATGAGGCCCAGGAAATTCCTTTGATCACTTGTATCCATGACCATGATAACAATAATGTTAATTTATATGCTAGCAAGTAAGAATACGTGAGAGGAATTGCAGTTTGTGACGTGAGAGGAATTGCAGTTTGTGATTGAGACCATTGATAGTTCCCAATAATATTCAGAGAAAGATTAAGTGTGGAAAGTGATACTGTATTTTGGGATTATCTTGTCAAATAACTGCATACTGTAGAAGTATATAGATGAAAACAGAATGTAACTAAGGATATTGCACCAGAGATAGGAAAATAAACCATTGATGATAATTTATGATTGAATAGATATAGATATAGATAGAACAAGGCAAAAATGGCCCTGCATAGCTGGGCAGTGGTGGAAAGGCGCCAGAGAATAGCTATAGAGAAGGTAGTTAATTTGAGCAGAATGAAAGTTGTAAAAGGTTATCCAGTACAGATAGGATAAATTCTACTTTGCCAGGAGAATTTAAATTGCAAGTTGTTACACTACTGTCAAAAAAGTCAGAGAGTGATAAACTTATCAAGCACAGGCTAATGACTCAATGAAGGTACTGGAGAATTTTTTTACAGACAAAAATTTGGAAAATTTGCTATGAATTAACATGTGATATATACATAGTGTTTCACTAAACTGATTAAAGATTTGGGTAGTGCAGCTGATGTAGATGAATTTTCAAAAGGTGCTTAATAAAGTACCACATATAGATGTGTTAGCAAACTTGAACCATTTGAGATTTAAAGGGAACTAGCTACTTGCCTAAGGAAAAGAAAGCAGAAGGTAGTAGGGAACAACTACTTTTCAGACAGACAAGAAATAAGTAATTGAGTCCTCTGCCTTAATGCTACTGTTCTCTGTATGTGTTATCTATATTAATAGATCATAATTTTAAATTTTGTAAATGGTATACTTGGAGTTGGATTATAAGGGGCTCAAAGACATAACTAGTAAAATGGCTAGACATTTGGCAAGGAAACTTGACTATGGGAAGTAGGAAATGATTTATTTTGATAGAGGTAATATGAAAAGGCAATACAAAGTAAATAAGACATATAACACAACTGCAGGAATGGAGATCTATATGCATGACTTGTCAAGTAGAGAAATCTTTTAAAATACATTTGAGATCTTTGGGTTTGTAAATAGAGTAAAAACCAAAGAAACTATGCAAAACTTCCATTAAACATTGGTAAGGCTCCAGCTAGGTTACCATGTCCTATCCTTGGCACGGAACAGAAGGGCCAAGATGGCCTGTTTCTGTTCTGTAATTGTTATATCCTGGTTAGCACATTTTAGAAAGGATGTGAAAGACATGAGGATGGTATGGAGGAGTTGTCCAACATCAGAATGTTGCTAAAAATTCAGAGATTGCTGAGATCCTAGGTTATGGAAAGCTGATTGAAAATATAAACAAAATGTCAAACATTAGAAAAAGTTTGTAAATGTAACAATGGAGAAATATTTCCAGTAAGATAATATGGGTAGATAAATAGAATTAAAGACTATATAGGAATTTAATGAGGTGTTTTGATCTATAGCCTTATAGAGAGATGTGAGAAGGTGAAATAACCTTTCATGAAGAATAAGATAAAGTAAAAAAAAACATTTGAAGAGTTTTGAGGAATGACCAAGTAGATAAAACTTGAAGAACCAGGGCTGACACAATGGGCTGAATACGTTATGTCATTCTATAATTTTCCATAATTACCATGTGATGCTTCATCAGTAAATAGCCAAGATCTCACTTTCAATTTGGCTTTATGCACTTCAAATTAGTAACTTGGTAAATCATATGATTTTAATATCTGAATAGTTCACGGTGCAATTTTTAGACAGTAGTACATGATGTAGAAAGTACAGAATGCAGTCTTAGAAAGACCAATGCATTTTTGTAATGGGCTTGTTTCACGTTGGATCACTTTGTTATATGTGGTTGCAATGTGTGTTGAACGTCCAGCACACCTTACTCTGAGGGTCACACGTGTACCTCTGATTGCATGAAAATCGTGGAACTTAGAAGCTGTAATAATTAGTAAGTTTTTCTTTCCTAGACATTAGTGAACCTTGCTAATGGAGACTCCCTCAAGAGGAAGAGAACGGAATTCACAGGCAACTGCCATTTTATAAGTAAACTTCCTTAGATGATTATGACTCCGTATTTCCAATTGCAGAACATTTATCTATTTACCCATTATCCATTGCAGAGAAATAGAAGTTAAATGAGTAACTGATCTATTCTGGCACTGGAAATAGAATAGCATGAAATGTTTAGATTTTTTAAGTGATTAGAAATGTGTTGAACACTTAAAATAAGAGAATAAGATATAACACGGAATTATATAAGCATATTTATGATAGTTCTTCATTTGGATTGAGAATATCATTAAAGTATTTTTAATAAGACTATTCAAAATAATTTGCCTGCAACAAAGCGGGAAGTAGATTTAGAATGTAACTCGTGGATGAAAAACTATAATTGTTCAAAGTCCTATTATTGTCCTTTTAATTAAAGTAATTTTTAAACTCGTTTTTAAAAAATGCATCGCAAATATGGGCAAGCGAACTTAAATTCTCTGAATTTCACATGATTTTAGCTCATTGTCTAGGTACGTCGTAAGATTCCAATACCATTATTACTTGTCATCATTAATTTCTAAAAATTAGGTTTGCAGAACGGGAGGTAAACTATATATTCCGATTTCACATTGATTTGTATACTTCCATCCATAACTACACTAAAATCGATTAAAGATCGCTTTCACTGTGAGGCTCCCCATTGATTTTAATGGCAATTTTGTAATTGTTGGATTTACGACATAATTACGCATTATTCCCGCCACAGTCTTTTAGGACTGGTATTTATGTTATGGAATACTATGGTATTTACTTAAGTTATATATTGACATAACACAACCTTGGAGACCAATAAAAGCAATCAATGAAGATGTGTAAGGAATCTTAACTCCAGGTAATGAATTGTTCCTTGAGGTTTTTGTAGCAGGCACGTCAATGGATTGCTGTTAACATGCAAAATTAACAGTTACAGATTAACAATACTTCTTTAATGTATTAATGGTGCTCAAAAAGGGGGAATTGCAGGTGTTCCCCCCAAATGATAAGCCATACATGGGCAGCGTACAACCCAAAGCTATTTCGCATATCGGATCCCCTCCCTGTCTCCCCGTTCTTGTTTTGACCAGACCCACTGATTCCGGCCATAGGACCCTGGACTCTAGCGGCCAAACCCTTGATTCATGCAACCTACTGGGCGGCAAGAGTACCAGAGTATAAGTGTGGAGGAGGGAGGGGAATAAAAGCGGAAGCGAGAAAAGGGGGATGGGAGAGAATGGGCAAAGAGAGCATAGACTGGGTAAATCAACCGATCTTCGCCCTTTTGAAAGTTGTGACTTCAGCTCAGCATAGCCCTCTGTTTTCTCACCCTTTTGGTCTCCTTTGATGACAGTCCTGCTTGCAATATGCACGACTGTTTGCACCTGGGGGATCCGGAAGGTTATTATTGTATAAAAATCATTGCATTTTATTTGACTATAATCAATATTTTAACATTATTGTGCGATATAAAATACATAATACAGCAAACTCAAGTACTGCAGACGCGAGTGTAACAGAAAATCATGAAATTCTTCAGATGCTCAGCCAGCATCAGTAGCGTGGGAGAACCAGATAAATTATTTTTCAGCATTTTCGGGAATAGGTAAAGATATAACAATTTTTCACTAAGCATACAGATCCAGAGAAAGTGGGGATTTGAAGGGGAAGGAGTAGCCTGTGACGGGAAAATACACAGCGGTTATTGAGAAGCAAGAGACTCATAAGAACTGTTGAAGATTCTCGCATCTGGATGCCATTGCATCCCATTATTTTTTAATTATTGGGAAAGATTGTATTGAAATGAACTGTAAACCTTTTTGGTATCTGCATTTTGAAATCTACTTTATTGATCATCTTTCATTTATGACGAAGAATTTTTAATATTGCTAACTAGATTTTAAACGGGAAAGGATTGTGGATACTTCACCAGAACATTGCCGATAGAAATAAAATCTTTTTATGCCTTTATTTGCTGTATTCAGGACGACGGGAATTGCTAAGGCAATAATGGATATATTTAGTAAACAGCTGTAAACCATTATCAGCAACATTTTGAACATTGCTAGAGGGATGTAAAAGAAATAGCGGATTCTTTGAGGGGGTTTTGTGTATGACGTGAAGTTCTACAACCCGGAATTATTGGCTTTCATTTCGTTCGCTTGCATGGTACCTGGTCAGTTTTATCTTTGGCAGAAAAATATCATGTACGATATTTTACAGCAATTATATGCTATTTATTCACGTACTTCAAAACAGCTCTATAAGAATAAAACAAAAAAAATTATGTTTTGTTCATTATATCTCCGTCTATACTGATAAATCTTTTTTTCTTTCACGTAACTACGCATTTTCTTTTCTCATTTGTTATAAAATAGTAAATGGAGACAAGGTTAAATAACAGATCTTATTTCTGTAAAAACGAGTATAAGTTATACTGTGGAGTCCAGACATTTCTATCCACAAGGTGGAGCTCAGAAATAATTTGGTGTAGCGGTTTGCTATGATTGTCAAAATAATGTTGGATTGTGAGCAGTGCAGGGCAGTGAAAACATGAAACATTCGCCATAATGACAAGACTAATTATTCACATCATTTTATTTTTGGAATTCCTGAGCATTCAATCATTTTGAAATATTAACCATGACCTCAGAACAGGAGCCCCCTTTTCATCGCCTTCTACTTTGGACTGTGATTGACACGTTGAAGCTTAATTTATATTTGAGCGGTCTTGATGGATATCTGTGACCCTGGCATTAACTACTATATCCTCGTCTGGGTTATGTTTATACTTGATATGACATGTTCATAAAAAAGAAATGTTTGATCAGTGATTGATAGCCAACTCGCCAAGTGATACTTAAAATAGTTTAGTTCTATATAATACTAAAATTATTTAACATCCCAGAAAAAGAGCGCAAAATATGTAATGCATGGGTGTCACCTATGCTTTCGTCTTTCTTGGCATTTTATACGTATTTTGTTTTGGAATATTAGCATATCTTTACCACTATCTTTAATAAGTGAAAGTGAGTGTAAGAACTGGGTGAAGTGAGTCAACATGTGACGCACATTGTGCACTACAAGTCGGGATACATGAACTAAATATTCGTCTTGAACTAATTTTTTATGGATAGAAAAAAATACCCTGCTGTTTGAAGCTCTAATATGCAACCTGTAATCAGAAACAAAATATTTGCGTAAATGGTAGAGTTTGCATTCCGCAGAAAAAGAGGATAGCATCCTGTCTCTGCACCATTGTCCAAAAGAAGAAAGAGAAGTTTGCTTCTATTGAATATCGCCGTTAAATGCGGAACTTAACATACAATATTTCCGGAAACAGTTGAATAATTTTTCATTGCTTTATTTCTGCTGTAGTTGCAGATGAAGACATTATAAAGTCGAAGAAAACTTTCCGGGCCCAGACAGTTGTAAATCAAAATACGGAGACCGAGTTAATGTTAGAAGGAGATGACGATACGGTCAGCCTACTGCAGGAGAAAGAGATCGACAATTTAGCAGGTAATTCCCAGTATATGAAAGGCAAACACTCTCTCTGGGGATTTGTCTTTGTAGTATGAAGGTGGGCACAGTGACGCATAACTTTATTGCACATTGTCTTTAAAATCACTCTGGAACGAAACTATATATAGCGCAGGAGATCCATAGTTTAGGGAGAGTTCAACACGGCGAATCTGGCAACCACTTTGTCTCCTCATTATTCAAACCCTTCGGATCCATAACCCAGAACTCGAGGAGCAAGATCTGTCACGTGTATCTAGATACAGTAATCATTTTAGTTTATAAAACTGATATTAACTGATGTTTCTTGCTACTGAAGTTATGAAACAAACACACTGCATTTACATCGTTAAAGATATAAAGTTGAACATAAGTATTTATACTGACTAGATTGAGAATTATTAAATTGTTTTCTAAAATAATACATGCACTTTATTGATTAAATAAACTGAGCCAATAATATATTTGTGTAGAAGTTCCCATTTATATTTAGATACAACTTCCGCGTACGGCAGGGTGAATAGTTTGTAGCTTCTGTTTTCCCTTGGGTGAGAAAGATCGTCCGTACTTCCACTCTGGTTTGATCATAAGTTGTAGTTACATTTTTCTCCCAAATCACACTTTTATCCTAGCGCCTTTTTGAAGGATTGTCGTTATTTCCACAGGCATGTCACAAGTTAGTGATCAATAACCGCTACGGAGTTTTTTTTCACCGAAATTCCGGAAACAACCATCCGGCAGTGGTTAAAGAATATAATGTAATATATAGTACGGTTAAAAAAAAATTCATTTAGCAATTTTTTGGACGTTGGTGTTGACATCATGTCTTTAGGGTTGTATTTATAATCGTGCAATGATGTAGATTTTCTTCAATGTTGAACTGGTTTATTTGATGAATTTATAGTAAATGTAAATGACATTAAACTTCAGCTAAGAAATATGACTAACCCCTCACTTATATAAAGTGAGCACTGCATTCTGTGAAATGTGTAGTCAAAAGAATGAAGACAAAAAAACGCATAAACTTAGTCTGTAGTGTAAATTTGGTAAATGTAGTGTATTTTTATGTGCGTGGAGAACTTGCGGTACCACAACTTCGCTTGTCCATCTACCGAACTCGTAGATCCTCCCATTGATTGGCACAGTGCCTTTGATTTCACAGGATCAACAATCGAAAATACTCCCAGAGATGCGACGTGGTTGTTGACTCTAGAAGTGGATTAACAACTCCATAATGAAACTTTCCTTTCAATGATCTCCACATACTCATAATTTTAAGCCTATTATGCTGTACTGTCTCTTATTGTGCATTTATTACTGTCTGAACCAGACCAGCCTCTCTATCACTGATTATTATAATTCTGTTGCTTTGAAGATATCGGAATCAGGTCACTGTACTTATCCACTCTGTTCCTTTCACTCATTGCCTTTGGGTTGGGGTTCTGGGTAAAGCTGGGTAAAGACGTAGTTCACGTCATTTCCTCATTGTAAATAAAAATTAGAAAAAATCACGAGCGCAGTGAAACACCTGGTAGGTTTGATTGAATGTTGTAATTCTTGGATACCTTTGCATCTGTAGACCTGAACCATTTAATGTGAACCCTGAGTGATCTCCAGGTTTTGATGTTAGTCCATGTTTTCTTTTTCCGTCCTGCCAAACCCCTCTGCTCCGTAACCCATCATCTCTCCAAGACAGCTATATTTTGTTGCGCTCTCATTCCAGTCTACCTTACCTCGCCCCGGTACTAAATTTGGTTAATCAACTCCAATTCAGGATTTCCACCTTTCCCTCCAGATTTACTCTTCTATCTTACATCTGTATGCCGGCCACCTCAAACTGCCAGTTCGGTCCAGTTAAACAGCTGGCAAATGGTGAATCGTGATAGCAGCCAGGCGTCAAACCAAGGAGCCCTGCTGTTGCCTATCCGCTGCAACCGACTTTACATTAAGGAAAAACACTGCAAGGTGTATATAAATTCGAATGTTAATTTTAATATGAACGACAGTTTGAAGTGATTGATTAACATATCAATAACGACTCGATATCAATTTTCGTCCCTTCGAACTTGCATGGAACAATTATTGCCATATTTAGGCTCTCATACGCATGATGAGGGTGAGTTAGCTGCCTGTTTTTTTTAACGCCTCATTATGGTACAAGTAACAACGTGTCCATCTGAGACATGCGATGTTGAAACAATTCAAATGCAACAACAAAAAAAGGAATGTAAATTTTATCAGTGTGAAAAGGCAGAAACGTTTGCGAGGTCGCCTCAGCTGCATTCAGGCAGTTGCCATACACGTTTGAAGGATTCAGCCTTCCGTAAAATAAGGTCAGAGTCGGTGCCATTATCCAGTATTTACAACTGAATTCTAATAAGGTACACTTAGAACTGCGTTTATGTTTATAGATAGCTGGTTAAATGGAAACTCCAATAGTATGGATAATTTTGAGACCTCTTAATATATGCACACTGGATTATCATTTTATGCAAACATTTTAATATTGGATTCTAATTATGGAGTCACTATCCCTTGGGAGATTAAAACGTAATCCTTTTCTTTCGGCTGTTCTGGATTAACCTCGTATTGTCCCATTCTTTTTCTGATTCCCTCCAGGCTACAGTACAGTGATTGTATCTACTCTAAGTGTTCTGTGACTGCGGTTACTGTATAATCAGAGATTTGGAAAGCACCTTTCCTAAAAAAAAATGACAAATTCTAACTATCTGATCCAAATTTGTAAATATCTAAACGATAAAAAGCCTAGAGTCGCACGCAAAGCTTTCCCTGAGCAGAAAAGATGAGTCTTGGGAATACAAACCAAATCGACTTGTAATCTTGAAACAATATCGAACAGAACTGGTGGAGCAACGCAGATTAAGATTGATGAGAGATTAAAGTACCAGTTCAGTGTAGCGATCGATAGAAAATACCAATCCTAAAGATTTTAGTTTGGCTAGTTTCGGGTAGACGTGATGGATACAAGTGAGAACTCAAGATCGAGATGATGACATTTCACGTGATTGTGGTCAGCTGACTCAGATCAGAAATGTGCCGAATGCTTAAAAACTGTAATACTGATTGTGGGGCAAAAACTGAAGTAGTCCCGATGTAGTGTACGTTCCCGTTCCGCTGGCAGTAATCAAAATAATTGCGTTAAAAATGCTACTTTAAAGCTACTGCGGAATACACAACTAAGTACGTTCTGAACAATAAATATGTTATTTACAAAACTGTGGTACTCTTTTTGATTATTTTGAGACGCATAAAATTCTTTGAATTCTGATATCTCGACTTCACTGTAAATGTATTCTACGCGGGTTTCTCCGAACAATAAACTAAATATTCGACGCTGTCACAGAATGGGAGTGATATTTACAGGATCTTGCTCGGATAGCTCCTCTGAATCGCCTAAAAAGATAGCAATCTTTCGCGTAGTAAGATCACAAAAATTATCAAAAGCAAAATTATTTCTGAAATCTTTGTACTTCCATTGGTATTACCATGCATGCCAAAAGCCCTTGCGTGTGTGAGCATTGACCTGTGATATATAATGGCGAAGCGTTTATAGCTGATGGCTTAGAATTTATCAAATTATCCCATTTAAAATGGTCAATGTGAAATCATATTCCCTCTAAAAGGTATAATAAGAGTAAAAGATTTACATGTCTACTTGCAGGCCCTGTTGTCTTAAGTACTCCAGCTCAGCTAATAGCACCAGTCGTAGTTGCTAAAGGAACCTTGTCTATCACTACCACAGAAATTTATTTCGAAGTCGACGAAGATGATCATGGCTTTAAAAAAATCGACCCAAAGGTAAACTATTTAATATTTGATATATTTTGCTATATTTTTCCTTGTGTTAAGCCATATTTATTGTTCGTTTTCCTCATCATTTTAACTAACATTGGACGTAAATGCTAAATTACATAGTTGTCACATGGAAAAGAGGAGCTTTTCATGAAAATTAAAATACTGACGTTTTTCAGGAAAATTATCATCTCGATTTTGAACATACTATTAAACATTTATGTGACAGTAATATAACTCACCGAGAAATCGCATGTTCGTTTAATACTAATCATGTGGTTACTGATATTCATAATGTCATTTATTTTCGGTGAGTTCAGAAAAAAATTTGTAAATGACTTTCATTTACACATATTTTCACAACTTGCTTAAAATAAATTAGGTGCTTGCCTAATTATTTGCAATATTAAATTGACGACACTGAATGATGGAGCGAAGAAGGAAAACAGCCTGAATATTTGAAAAAGTCGTTATGTACTGTCCTCAAAATTGTTTTAATGTATGATGCGTGAAAACTCTTTCCCAATTTTACTCCCATCCCTTTAGTGTGGCATATATTGGCCCAAGCCACCCAGTGGAAGTTTTTCCTGCAATTAATTTGATCAGCATCTTGCAACCATATTGGTTATTTATCTTAAAACTAACCTTTTAGATTAAGCTAACTTTTTCTTAGGCACAATTACAGTTGGAACAATCCTGTTGGTGCTTTTGAATGTAATTATTATAATTATGTTGGGATCAATGGCAACAAATTGCGCCATGTTAGGTGTAGCTTTCCTCACTAGAAATAAACAGAGTTTATCGTCTGTTTAAATGTTGTGTGAAATATTCTAGAAGTTTTGCATGGGTACTGGAAACAGACGTCAGAAAGTATTTGATTTGTACATCTCTTGAGACTCGTTTATTTAAAGTAGCCGATACATTTTGATGAGTCTTAAGTGAATAAGACTGGCAGAACTAAAGACGGGATTTGATCTTTAACCCAAGTCTATCCGGGTTTACAAAAGAGTTAATAGCTTTATAAAATCACGTTGGTTAGGCCTTGGTCCGGATTTCATTGCTTCCAGTGGTCTCACCAGGTCAAACTTGTACAATTTTGCAATATTCGCCAAATATTCTGTTCTACATGTTTTAAAGGGGTAGTTCTTTTCGAATTTTGATACGAATTTACATTTTGATGTAATGTTTTCAACGAATTGTCAAATTCTGCTGTTTTACACTGGTAGAATATAATTAAACATTATCTGTAATGTATTTTGTTTTTAATGCTAAACTTTAACGCACCTGTTTCCTTCCATTTTATTTTCATCTCAGTTTTATTTTCTTCTCTTTTAGGTTTACATTAATGCAGTTCAATCCCTTGATTATGTCTATGTCACATAAATTTGGTAAAATTCCTTCACCTTCAAATAATTAAATAACCTGTGTTTCTATTTCATCAAAATCTAAACATTAAAGAACACCAAGCTTGTCTCGAGGAATTACATTCATTGCTTTCCCCATCGTATACATTTTACGTAGTAACATAAAGCAGGGAAGTTTAAGACTCTACAACCTGGAAGCTTTTAAAATCTATCAACGAGTTTACTTCGTCTTTTTCATGTCTTTATAACGGATACATTAAGCAAAACATTAATATTAGATAATGTTTTGTGTTGATTTGTTGAGGTTTCCACTAAGAACGTAATTAATTTACCTTAGTTAACATATTGATATCACGAAGTTATATTTCTGCACCAAAGGTTATGTTAGAATATACAATTTTGCTCATAAAGTTGGTTATATGGACATGATTCCCTGAGTTAATACCAGAAAATAAAATTAAAGTCATCTATAGTTCCACAAGCGACTAATAATCGCATTAACAAAACAAAACTGAGGAATATACATAATTTTGATTTTTAAAATTATATATTCCGAAGTCCATGTTCCAGAAGTCTTTTATAAACAAAAATTTTAGTGCAGTGGAGTAAGTCCTGGTGCAGGTATAAAATAGGCTGCTTTGTTTTGCTTATGTTAAATCACTGCTGTTTTCTTAAGCGCGTCAAAGCAATTCCGTTATTCATTTTCTCTTTATATTTCCGGTGTGTTTTTATGCAATTATAGACATTGTGATCAGGATAAATTAACATTATTTTACTTGTAGTACACTCGTAACACTTTATCTGTCAGTGGCCTTATTAAAATACATCGAAAAGGAAACAAGTTATCTTGCATGTGCGTTTACATTATACGTTATTACGATAAACAGTGCAATTCATACGCTGAATGCAGATGTGCAATATATTCAAGATGTTAAATAATTTCCTAGTAATTTTGCTGTGTTGCAATTTATTGTATGGTTATACTAAACCAAAACTTTTAAGTTCGCTTTCTAACATTTATCGTTAATATCGATGGATTTCACCATTCTTAGTTATCTTCAGGTTTACGTTTCCCAAGCCTTATTTTGAATTACTCAAAGAGTACTATATTTAATGTACTAAGTATTTTTATTATAATCTGCCATCAGCCGGGTTTATTTTTTAAAAAATCAATTGAACTGGCTGCTGTTACTGATAGAGGGAACTAGCAACGTACACCTTATGCTGCAGCAAACATTAGCTTAATGCATAACTGGATTTCACATTCTTTGCTCATACGTAGCCGAAAACGTTAAACCATAGCCTAAATTCTACCCATTATTTCCTGTATTCTCTTTTTTACATTGCAGACTTGAATTCGCAGTCTGGTTTACGTGTGTCGTTGTGTCTTTTTAAACTAAATTGTTTTATAATAACGACTTCAAAAAAGATTAATTCAGTCAAAACAACATAATAGGTTTCTGCATGTCGTAATTTTGGAGTATGTTGTATTTTGCATCCGTACATTCCTAAAGATTTTCGGTTAACAAAATGTTTTTTTCTTTTCCTGCAATTATGAAATATGTGATTTAAATAATTCATTGCAAACTGCAGGCAGTAAGGATTTTAATCGTTTCATTTATTAATTTCAAATTAAATATTTCAGCAACAGAAATTTCAAAATGTTCTTAGTCACATAGTTTTCTAATCCAGTGTTTTCCAAGTGCATATTTTTCAATATTTTCTCCAGTTTTCCACAATCAAGCATTATGTATAAGCGACGTTTATATATCCGTCCGGATATAGTTTAAATAACAATTCAAGTCATTATGGAATGAGTAATAATGATATGAACAAGCAAAATCTGAAACGATCACTGTCGCCAAGGTGTAAACTTTTCCATTAGACACATCAGATAGCAATAAACTTCAATAATATCATCTACAAATACCTTGATGGCAGTATCTTCTTTTAGCAAAAAGAAAGTCCAGCTTATCCAAAAGTATGGGATCAGTCAGCTTGTTCGCCTAGGAATTCCTGGTACACAAAACATCAATAGCCACAACTGAACGACAAATGCGCGGATATTTAAATGTCATAAAATGGAAATCACGGTTTAAAGGATATAAATGTTCATTTTCAAAGTTTTTCCAAGCTTTTGGGATTAGTAAGTATCTCTCTCGCCAGGCGCCAGGTTTGTTTTGCTGCGTTTTCCAAAGCGGTATGTGGTTTGCCCTGAAATAAATCTAGGTTGGGTAAGAAATAATGTGGACATCTGCGGCACTGAAGGCAGGAGATGAGCTGCAGTAGAATCCCGTTTAGGCGATCTCCCAAACACGACTCGTCCCAGTCCGATTCTCTGGGATGTTTCTCACATTCATAGGAAACGAGTGTTTTCATGTGATAATTATTGAGAGGCTGTCCGGGGAGTTCAAGGTGTCGATCGCGCAAAGTTTTGAGAACAGACAGGCATTTCTTCCGACAGCCCCCTAATAGAAGCCTGTTCTCGGCCTCGGCGAACTGTAACACCCAGGCATCGCTCTCGGCTGAGCTCTGTTTGCCAGATAGGGAGTAACACTCTTTGGAGAGTAAATTGAACCCCTCGGCCTTGACCTCCGCTACCCTGTTCGGCCCAGGCCATGGGATATGAGGCAGCGGCCAGTGCGCCGCGCTCCTCGGCCAAATCCCAGTGCATTTGAAAGCGGGGGTGATCTGCACAATGTAGCGGTCCCTGATCCGAAGTTTCACCTCGCTGGTGTCGGCCACCATCTTCACAACGTCCCGGTAACTACATTTGTCCACGGCCTGAGCCACCAGTGTTTGAAACCTGGAGCGGATCTTACGTGCGGAGAGATACCCCGAAGCCGTAATGAATTCCACCCACAGAGACATGCTCCTTTTACGACCGTCACTTAGCTTCAGCACGGCGCAGCCAGGTAAGGAGCCATCATCCACGAAGTTGAAAACACCCATCTGGTTCAAGTAGAGGACTACCTCGAATTCGGTAGGGGAAATTACCTCCAATCCTTCAAAGCGACTGTCGATTTCGTTCAGCGAGCTGATAAACCGTGGCTCCTGCACTTCCACTTCCTTGAGAACGTCTGACACTACTTTACACACTTCCCTGATGGTTTTGGCTATTGCAGCTTTTCGAGCTTGACACTTCTCATTATAGTATTTGTTCAGGTGGTAGACTAGTTTGGCTTGTGCAGCAATCATATTTGGGCAGAGATCCGGGTTGTATACCGGAGTCTCGCAGTACCCTGACGGATCCAATGCGGCCGGTTTAACAGGCGCCAACTTCAGAAATATAAATTTAAAAAAACAGTAAGTGAAGACGTCGCAAAAAAAAGCTTCAAATCGTAGATCTCCAACGACCAGCTTCATGAAATTCGTTCAGCAGCAATAGCGTACAAATCTATCACCGCAGTAGCAGCACTAGCCAAACTTGTTTGTTTTCTCTCTTCTCGGTCTCTCTCTCTCTCTCTCTCTTTTGTCAAGGAACAGATCAACTGTAGTCCAGTCTGCGCTTCTAAAGCTGCTGATCAGTTTGGAGGAGCATAGATGCTCTGTGGAGTGTAAAATATAAGGCAGGGCCGGGCGTCGGTATCCAATCGCTCTTGGGCTCGTCATTGCCTGCCACTAAATAGAGCTAATTAATCCTAGCATTTATAAAGAACTCAAAGTGGGTGTCTGAGCCCCAAAGAGGGTGTTCAAAAAGCGCAGTCGGATTGTCAGAGGAATATTCGAATTTTTGTGTCTATGTTGTGGATATTATTAGACAAGAAGCTATTTGGTAATATATAAATAGATGCGGCTTTTGATAGTTTATGTATTATCCCTCTCATTCTATTAGGTAGGGCAATGTTTACAGTTATGAAAGTGTTGTGTTTGTATAGGCAGGTGCTAATGGGTTGTTGTGGCAGTAGGTTCTTGTCACTTTCATAGGAGAAAGACCGATTTCATAGGGGCTCTTCATTTGATTGTCAGATTAACAGCTCAAATCCAGTTTTAGAAGGGTTTAAACTGTATAGTATAGCTGTTTTTGAAGTGGCCTTCTCACAGTCAGAAATATTCTACTACATCAAAAGAATAATAAAATAATTACATTTTATCAAGCAAAATTGGGTTTTCGAAATATTCACTTTGTAGTCTGTTTTTGAAGCTCTAAAATTGCATATTCTTAAAAAAGCATAAGTGATAACAACGCTGTACGAAAATCTGCTTTATAACAAAATTAACTTTAAAGCCTATCGGTTGTATTTTATGGGTTATTTTGAATGATTGATTCATGTTATTTATCCAAACATGCTTTCGTAAAATTATCATAGCTTTCGGATTTACAGATGCTCTTGGGGCGGGTTTGTTCGTAGCGATGCCATTTTCTGGAGCTCTTGCAATTGGAGAGTTGCTGTTTAGTGCGTCGAAACCGTGCCTGTCATTTCTCTCAATCTGGGGCTGCTGGCGGTGTGATAAAAAGGAGATAATTATGCACCACAAAGTGGGTTGCATTACTGGATATGTCACAGTTTGTAAACCAAAGATAACAACCTGTTTTGTAGGGAGAAGTATCGCAAATAGATAGATATTGATAAAACACCATAATTATTGTAGATTGAATCGCAGAATGAGCTGGGTTTATAAATTGTAGATCAATTCAGGAAATCCAATGGCGGAACTGTTGGCAAAATGTTGTCGATGTTGAAGCTGTTTAAATGAAGGAATAAATGTAGTTCGATTTACTAACTTAGTTAACAGGAACATTTGATCTGGTCAAAGGTCAATTTGTAAAACATTTTTACCATTTTCCATCAGCCTTGTACACTACATGGTATTGGTGTATATCGCATTCATATTCATCAACAGTCATTTTCTTTATCTGTGTTGGATTAGTAAACAACCGTTTGAATACGAGTTACCGTTGGTATTTAAAATACATATAATCACGTAGTAATTCTTACTTAAATTCGGCTGTGTGCGAGTATTGACTGGTTAAAAGTAAAATTACATTTTGTTTTCAAGTTGAATGGTAGCGCTTGATTGGTAGTAATGGTTGTTTTTCGGAATCTGGTGATAATGGGGATGTTCAGTTTAGCTGTTACATTTGAAAATAAAGTTATATGGAGCAATGCGTGCGTTTGAGATAACTACATCATGTCATTTTATGACGCCTCCTGATTCTTTGTTAGTAATTTAATCAATTAGTTTATTAAGTAATAGTAAAGAAGAATTAGCTGCTAAGAATATATTTCAGTTAATTTTAGAGTTTCTGGTGGAACTTATTACATAATGAGTATCATTTTTGTAAAATTACCGTTAATTCTGACATCATGACAGGTATTCTACAATTGCATTGAGCACGACATAAGCAAAAAACGTTATGATATAAAACCAGTACAAAGAATGATGTTCTGGTGCACTAGATGGTTGAAAGTCAATATATTTTAAATTCTGTATACCAACTTCCTGTGTAACTGGATTATGTAGTCCTAGTCTTTTACCTACCCATCCAAACCCCCTCCCCCCCATACACACACACACACACACACACACACACACACACACACACACACAAAATCAAAATGTGCATCATTCTGTTTCTAGAAATATAGCTAATCTGTTGATGTTTTTGATTATATTTATTAAAAGGTAGTGAAAGATGGAACAGTCATTTTATTTACCATTGAAGGAAATAAATCAAGTGGTTAAACAAAACTTCAGTTATATTTAAAAAGTAACTTTTAGCCTGTGCTCTATTTGCTATCATGTTTAGTAATAATTGCTGTCAGATTCAGAGAAATTTAAATCTCTAATGTGGCAATTCCTTAAACTTTCAATATACACAATGTTATGTTCAAAAAGATGTAACAAAAACTATTCAGATCAAAATAAATTTTCCTCTCCACATTCCCTTTCACTCATTTCTATCATATCCCTGTTCCCCAATTTCTTTTTTCAGTCTCTTTCCCTCTTTAGTTCATATTTTAGGTTGGGTAATTTATTGTACATATTTTTACTTTTCAAAATTTTATTCTTTTCTTTGGCTGTGGGATGCCATGAGAAAAAAGACTGGTTTGTGATTGTCTGAAAATAGTAGTTTTTCATTCATTTCTCTTTATCAGCCCAAGTATGGCTTTTGCAGGGTGCATTATCAATACTGTTTCAGGCACCAGTTTCAGAATTATATTTGGATTAATTTCAGATTAAATCTGTCACAACCTGAATTTCAGTATATCACCAAGGAAGGTGGTTAAATTTATAAGAACAAAAGTATACTAACTCTTATACTCTATTATTAAAAATAATGATGAACAATTGGTTTCAAATCCCTGTATTTCACTATTGTTGTATAATTGGCTACCAGTTATGTTCATCAGAAGATCTGTTCAATTTGTACCAGTTCATATAGAAATAAATCCACAGAATATTTTTTGGCAATATAAGTTTTTTTAAAAAGTTTCAATTCAAATTTTAGTATTGTACATTTAATCAGGGATTCCTTGGTTAATAAAATGAAAATTAAGCTAATAAGTTGTTTAATTTGAATAATGGTTTACCAACTCAATCCTTCTGAAAAAGCAAAAATATAATTCATTTATCTTTTGTTCTAAATGCCCATCCACTTAATAATAACTGAAGAACCCAAGCATATGTTTGAGAGCAGTGGGAGATGGGGGTCTAGAGGGATGCTGGTGGGAGAACTATTTATTTGTAGTATTGAAATCTTGCATTTTTATCATTATAGTACTTTTTTCAGTCCTTATGTAATCAATTTCTTAATTTGGAGTAATTTCTAGCATCCTCGCATATAAAATATTTTTCCATACAAAAAACTCCATCTTATTAGAGTCTTATTTTAAAAGAACAATATAACAATTTAAAATGCAGTCCCCAAAATATCTACATTTTTACAATAAATATTGTGATTTAAAAACTTCAGTAAAGGAGATACTATTAATGGTTGTTCAGAAACAACTTTGGCATTATATTCTTTGGGACCTTTACAAGCCACCTTTAGCTTCACAGCAGATTAATTTTCAAGTTTTCCTAATAGTTCAATGTACCAAGTGAACATGGTAAACTTAAGAACATATTGACCTATATGTCGAAATCCAGGAGTCAGTAGTTTAAGCTCCAAATTGCATTGCCAATGTGCACTGTGTTATTCATTTACTGGGGCAAATCAGAGCAAGACAAATGAAAGAAATAGAAACAGATTTTTTAAATTTGTTTTTAGTTTCTGCTCTGGAAAGAAGAACTCCCTACATGTGTATGTAATGTCATGTCATCATGTGCACATGACATCTTGGTAGTGTAAATTTTCTTCAACTTTGAAGGAAGATTGACATTTGGATTTCTGGAATAATCAATTCACTTCCAATACAAATACATTTTGAGAAACTGTCACAAATTAATTGCCACTAAATTTTTAAAGAATTCCTACAATTTGCAGGAGAACAATTAATTGAACCTGCAATATCTTGCTAGATTCGATGGTACAATTAAAATTAAATGTTTTCACTAAAATCACATTAAATGCACATAGCATTATGTCTTATTGTTGATTTATTTAAATTAATTCTTTTCAGATATCTGGTCATTGTGGGAAGCAAGCATTCTATATCCCTCCCTAACTGGCCTTAAACTGATCAGCTAACAGATTTGATTGATCTAAAGTCACATATAACAACTGCCCTCAGGACATTAGGGAACAAGATAGGTTCTTGTAACAATCTTGTAATAGTTTTGAGGTCATTTACATTCATGATTATGTTCTATGTTAATTGTCTAAACACTTATAGCATGCCAACTGTATACATTTGTTTTCATAAGATAGATTTGGACAGAAAATTCTCCGCAGTATTCTTTCATACTATTGTTTAAATGAAACAATATAATTCAATATTATGTACTTCTGTGGTTCAAGAACACGAATGTAAATTTAAGCCTATTACAAGAATTAGGGACCAATTTTGAACTTCCATGGTAGGTTATAGTGAAGACATTTGTAGGTTGTGGGGTTGTATTCAAAATTTCTGAATAAGATATTACTTTGCATCTGATTTTAACAAAGGACAAGTCAGTATGTGAAGGTAGGAAACAAATTCATTTTCATGAGGTAAATTAGTCAGTGAAATCTTAAAAAGAGACTGTTCTTATGTACTAACTCAAGTTTTATTTTTAACTCCTGCAAGGTAGGATACCCAAATCATGCGAATGCTACTAAATAAGATGAGGTGTGAATGATTGATTCCTTAAGTATATTGGTTCGTCACTGAAACCTAACGTGTGGTGCAGCAGAAGGTTAGGAGGGCAAGTGGTATGTTAGTCTTTATAGCTAGAATATTTTAATACAAGAAAGAAGGTGGTGATGAGCTGCTACCTTGATCTACTGCAGTGCTTCTGGTGAACGTACTTCCTCAATGCTGTTTGGGATGGATTTGCAGAATTTAAAACAATATATTTCCAAGTCAAAATTATATCAAACTTAGAAGCAGCATTGTTCCCGTGCACTTGCTGTTCTTGTTCTCCTGGTGTTAGAGAGGTCTGAGATATGGTTTTGAAAAAGCCTAGGCAATTAAGGATGCTACATACCACAGCCACTTTACATGGTTGTTGTCAGAAATAAATCTTCAGCTGGATGGATAGGATGCCTAACAAGTAGAGTGCATTATCCTGAAGGATGTCCAGCTTCTTGAGATTTGCAAGAGCTGTACTCATCCAAGCTTCTAATTATATCTTGTAGATCATGGAAAGGCTTTAGTCTCGCTGCAAGATTCTCAGCCTGTGACCTGTTTATGTAGCCACAAGACTTAAGAGGCTGATCTAGTTCAAATTTGGTCAGGCATAACCCTGGGTTGTTAAAGGTGGGGGACTCAGCAGTAATAATATAACTGAATGTCAGGATATGTTGTTAGACCTTTTCAAGATGGACTTGGTCATTTTGTGGTGTAAATATTATCTGCCACTTATCGTTGTATGCTAGAATGTTGCCTCAGTTTTGACTCATGCAAGCATGGGTTGTGAATAGTTTGAAATGGAATTGAACATTGTGCAATTGTCAGCAAATATTCACATTTCTGACATTATTAAGGAAGGGAAGCCATGGATGAATCATCTAATGATGGCTGATGGGTAGGGTATTGCCTTGCAGAACTCTGCAATAATGCCGTAGGTTAGTGATGATTGATCTTTGACAATCTCGACCAACTTACTTTGTGTGAGATATAATTCCAACCACAGGTTCTGTATTATTTCAGTTTTGCCAGGTCACCTTGATGCCACAGTAAATGCTACCTCAACATCAAGTGCTATCATATTGGCTTTACTTCAAGAATTCAGCTCTTTGATCCTTATTTGGACCAATCCAGGAAGTGAGTGATTCTGGCAAAACTGAACTGAGTGTTGGTGCATAGTTTGTTGGTGAGCAAGTGCTGCTGATAGTATTGTCGATGACAGCTTCCATCAGTTTGCTGATGATTGGTAGTAGACTGGTTTGGCAGTTTGGATTTGTCTTGCTTTTTGTGAACAGAGCATTCATGGGCAATTTTCCACATTGTCGGGTAGATGTCAGAGTTGTAATCATATTGCATTAGCTTAGCAAGATATGTGGCTGGTTCTGGAGTGTGGTCTTCAGTCCTATAGCTGGAACATTGTCTCGACCCAATGCTCTCAGTAATATGTGGAATGAATCAAATTGGCTGAAGACTGACTTCTGTAATGCTGAAGGTCTCTTGAGGAAGTCTTGGTGAGAGTGAACCTGGGATATTAAGCACAATTTTGGATATTTGGATTAGGCTGTTGAGGCTGAATTCTTCATACAGAGGGTGATGAATCTTTGGAATTACCCACCTAGAGTGTTGTGGAAACTGTCAATGCATTCAATATACTTGTATTTAAAAAGCTGGATGTGTTAAAATATAAATGGTTGCCTCTCTTGCTCAAACACGTTTAAAAACTATTAAGATTTCAATATATTTTTAAAAGTTAAGTATCATCATTTAAAAAAAACTTAGCTGAATACATTTAACAATATTTGTAAATACTTCAGGTTATTTTGGTTAGTTTAATGCTATTGGAAGAATGCAACTTCCCTTTCCATCAGCTTTAATTTAGTCTAATCAGGTACAGAATTCAAGAACTTATTCTCCATTGTAAATGCAAAGGAATCCATTTTGCTGGCAAATGTAGACATCCTAAACAACCATTTACTGGTTTAAGTGGAAGCAAATCTGGGACTTCTGTGCATGCATTAACCTGAACAGCTGTCTGCTTGAGAGGTATAGTGTAGGACTGAACTGACAGAATAGGCATTCTGAAATTGTCTGGAAAATTTTGACTTTTGCATTTCACAATACAGTACATGCCCATACACAAATCCTAGACTTCCATGCAAACTGGTAAACATTGGCTTTTTTTAGGACTGGCAATAATTACCAACATAGTTCCAGGGTAACATGTTTCTTATGTAGTCACAAAACTAATTAATTGGTCAAATGTTTTGGAGAGCCTATCAAACACAAAACCAAGGACTCCCACCACCCAAAGCATGCTCTTTTCTTGCTGCTGCCATTGGGAAGGAGATACAGAAGCCTTAGATCCCACACCACTAGGTTCAGGAACAATTATAACCTTAAACTATTAGGCTCCTGAACCGGCATAGATAACTTTTCTGAACCCTGAACTGATTCCAAAATCACTTTCAATTGGTTTCAACACTCACTTTCAAGGACTCTATAACTCTTGCTCTCAGTATTATTTATTTATTTTTGTATTTGCACAGCTTGTCTTCTTTTGCACATTGATTCCAAAATCAATCTTTGTTTATGTGTGGTTTTTTATTGATTCTGTCATATTTCTTTGTTGTCCAATTATGAATGCCTGGAAGAAAATAAATCTCACAGTAGCATATGGTAACATATATGTACTTTAACAATAAATTTACTTTGAAGTTTGATTATCTGACATTTATCACAAGAAATCGATAAACTGGAATTTTCCACTCAAAAAAAGAAATCCTATCAGATCATTTGCTCACATTGTTTACATGAAAGATATTTCACTTTCATCTTTCATTTTTAAGATATCTGCACAATTTACTAGTGCAAAAATAGGATAATGAACAAATCTTGCTTATCTGTTCTGCTGCAGAGAACATGAATACTACTTTAATTTCTGGATTTAAGTTTTTCCAGTGCACTGATAGTATGTTATCTTTGTCATCATGACATCCAGAGTAAATATTGCTCTTTGCAGGAATTGAACACCATTATAGATGTCCTGTTTGCTTGAATTGTCATAGTATATTGTAAAATACTATTTTTGTACTAAGGTTTGATATTCTCTTGTTTATTTTGCACTGTTTTCACTAGATCAAAAAAAAGGGAAATGGGCAGTATACACAAGAAAGACTATCAATATAACAGTGAAATGGAATACACAAAGAGATTTATTGACTACCTTCTACTGAATCCAAGCCATATGTTCAGACATTTTTTAACTTCTATTGTCTTTCCTCAGATAATTCTTTAAGCATTTTCACCAATCCAGTTCATTTCTTCCCATATCATAAAATGACTGTGATTACTTTAGAGTTTTGCACCTCTTAATTTGCCACACCTGTACTAGGTCATAAAGGTTCAATGCCATAGTGAATTTGTTAAAGTTAAATATTGCATTACTGAGCATTTGTGGTCACATCATAGAATTGACCTCCAGTAATGAATCTGTGCCTGCAGATGATCAGATTCATTTATTATCCCTGTACCTTGAAGCAGCGTGGAATGCCATTTTCTCTTCGGTTGATATTAATATTCATCTTCATATTCAGCATATTTAAGAATATCCGTCCACTTAAATGTGGATAAGATTTTGGAATCTACAAGTTTTAACATTCGTGCAGAAAATAAGCTTTAGCATGTGCTTTTTAATAGTTAAAATACCATTCCATGAAGTCTTTTGAAAGTCTGGAATTTTACACTGGATTTGATTAAACAAGATACAACTTCATTGGTTAACTTTTTTGGGAGCCTGGGCATCTCTGGCATAGTAAATGTCTCTTGCTTCTTTCTAATTTCTCTTGAAAAGGTGAAGGTGAGCTGCTTCTTAAACCACTGCATTTGGTGAAGGGATTTCACGGTGCTATTGAGCAGGGAGTTTCAGGATTTAGACCCTTCAGCAATGAAGGGTTTGCAATATATTTCTTGGTCAAGGTAGTGTGGCTCAGATCCAGCAGGTGGTGGTGTTCCTATGAGTGGTATTGGGAAGTAATCACAGTACATGTTTCAGACAGCATAGACCAGTGCTGTAAAGAACAAATGTTTGAGACGATGGATGGGGTGTAAATCAAGTAGGCTGCTTTGTCCAGATTGCTAGCAAGCTTCTTGAGGTTTATTACATCCTAACTAATCTGAAGAATATTTCACCATATCCTGATGGGAAGGCTTTAGAGCATCATGAGGTGAGTTATTCTTCACAAGATATTCTGCTCTGACTTGTTCATGTAGCCATGAGATTCCTTTGGCTGTTTCAGCTGAGTTTTTGGCCACTGGTGATCCCCAGGATGTTGTGGTTGGAGACTCAGCAAAAGTAATGCCATGTGAAGGTAGGTGGTTAGTCTCGCTCGTGTTGGAAATGGGTTTTGTCTGACACTTTTGCCATATATCAACCGATGCCTGAATGTTGTCAAAATCTTGCTGCATGCAAGGATGAGCTCTTCCATTTGCTGAGGAGATGGAATTTGGACATCGTGCAACCATCAGCAAATACTCCCTTGCCCCCAACTCCCTTTCTGACTATATGAAGAATGGAGAGTTATTGCAGCTGAAGATGGTTGGGTTTGGGACACAGCTCCAAAGTACTCTGACAGAGGTGCCGGGGACCAGGGTTATTGATGTCAAAAAAGTGCAACAATTTTGAGCAAGTTGAGTTTCCAACAGCCTTTCCTTCTGATACCATATATAATAGCTTTAGAGAACTTTTAAATCTAAGCTTGGCCAAATGCTGCCTTGATTGAAGGACAGCCATTAGGGTTAGGGTTAGGTGCCGGAGACCATACCGGCATCAGGTATGGTAATGACTCCAACAGACTCAGAGGTGAAGTATTGCCTCACCTGGAAGGACTGTTTGGGGCCCTGAATGTTAGTGAGGGAGGAGGTGTAGGGGCAGGTATGGCACTTGTTCACCTTGCAAGGATAAGTACCAGGAGGGAGATTCATGGGGAGAAATAGATGGACACCAGGGGTGAGCGATCCCAGTGGAAGGCAGAAAGTGAGGTGGAGGGAAAAATGTGTTTGGTGGGATCCTGTTGAAGATGGCAGAAGTTATGGAGAATTGTGTGTTGGCGGCAGTGGCTGCTGGGGTGGTAGGTGAGGACAAGAAGAACCCTATCCCTGGTGAGGTGGCAGGAGGATGGGGTGATGGCAGAAGTGCAGGAAATGGGCTTCTGCAGATTTTCTCATCAACTTGCTAGATTAGCTGGATTTGTCCTACCTTTTGTGAACAGTACCTGGGCACATTGTACAGTAGATGTGAGTGCTGTAAGCAGTTTGGCCATAGACATACCTTCTCTGGAGCACAGGCCTTCAGTACTAGAGCTAGGATGTTGTATGGTCCCATAATGTTTATTGTCAAAAAATTCTAATAGTTTGTAATTCTTCTATAATCCATGCATTTTCTAATTTCAAGCAATGAAGTCCTCCAAGGAATTCCCTTGTTGCCTTATTCCACAGTCAAAATGATACTTGACTATCTTAGCTGCTACCTTTCTGCCTTATGATAAATAAAAAGATCATTATCTCTAATCCATTACATAACTTTCAAAAGAGGAGTTTTATGCAATAATAAAACATATACATTTTAACAAGTATTGTAAATAAAGTATTAATAACTTAAATTTGTAAGGTAGATGTCAATGTTGTAACTGAACCAATCTTCCACTTTAAGCTTCTTGAAAATTTCATTTTTTCTATTTGATTCAATGGCATGCCTTCTTTTTATTGGCATCATGATATAAAACCAGCATACCAGATTGACAGCCCATTGGTGGGTTTCATGTTTCGATGTACATGTTAATAATAATCTTGAATCTTGATCTTGATTGGCTAAATGGCATGATGTTTACTTCCATTTTCCTTGAAATAGAATTGACAGTCAAGATGTTCTTAAACATTAGTAATATCCATCAAGTATCAACCAACCATTATCTTTCATGTAGCTTTTAAAAATATGACCCAATTGAGTTAGAAATTAGACAGAGCAGCTTGTTTATGCACTATTACTCCCCTTAGGGGTTCTTCTTTGGTTCTGTGGCTTAAACTGTACTTGTGACATAAAGTGCACCAGATAATTTGGTGCAGGCATCACTAGTCTACAGGGTTTATATCAATTTGTAGCCAGTGTAGGTTTTTTTTTGCAATTTATTGTCCCAGACAACACCCACTGCTAAATTTGTGCACATGCATTGAGCAACAGTAAAGTTCCCTGTCTTCCTCCTCCATCTCTTGTCTCCTCCTCCCCAGCACCAGCCGAGATCCTCTACTCACAGGTTTTATGGTGTTTAATTTCTTCCCACTATTACATTTTAGTATTTTAGTTATTTTGTTTAAAATTTTCAAATCTACAGGAAGTGCTGTGATGGTTGTTGAGATGCTTTGTTAACCATGTTATGTAGGGAAGGGAGAAATTAAATGCCATGAAACACGTGAGTAGCTGAGTATTTCTGCTGATCTGCACAATTCTGTAGTTTTCAGTTTTGGGTGCACCAGCAAGCAAAATGAATGGGATTATGAGCAGAGTCTATGCAAGTTGGACAAGCTGCTGGAAAATAAAGGGTTGGTGAATTTAGGTCTCTGGAAAGGAGGCAATATCTACTCAGCTCTCTTACCTGAGATTCCTACTGAAATCTGCCAGCTTCAACAGCCACAACTGCACCTTTTGAGTAGGGTAAGAAGTACACTGGCAATTGTGAAGGTGCTGTGCCTATGAATGTATATATCTTTCATATAAAGAGCTGATTGCATTTCCTTATTGGGTTTATAGGGTTTATATAGGGTTTGCAAAGATTGTTGGCTTCTTCCCAGTACAAGGAGCTGTTGAGTAAATGCACATTGCTTTGCTGCACTGGATATCAATTTCTCTATGTAGTGGAACTGAAAGGGATTTAATTATGCTTACTGTCAGTTTAGCATCTGACCACAGGTGTCGTGACTTTGAGGTCAATGCCCAGCATTCTGGCAATACTTGGTGTCTTATTCTGCAGTGGTCTATTGATGCATATGTATATTAACCACATCAGTCAATGGATGCTGCATACTGACCATCAATGGTTTTCTCTGCTGTTATGACTCATGACTCCAATTTGCAGCCCATAAACACATGCATAGAAAGCTTTCACATAACCCTACATGCTGAAGTGTCATTCGGCCACAAGACAGGACTAAAATACAACATAAAAAAACTTAAACACAATTTCATAAATTATGCTGTATTTTATACAGCAGTCATCCAAATCACCCTTATGCATTCTTTTAATTCCTGTTTTGCCTTACTTATCCTTGACTATTATACTTTACTGTCTTAGGGACTGGAGCATGGCTGCTGGAAGTCTTTTGGGGTCTTCCTGCAGTCAGCATTGCAGGAAGACCTCAAGAAAGTGTGGGCCTACAAGACCCAGTTTCAGACTAACCAAGTTGTTGGGGATAGCAAAAGCCTGATCTGAGTGACTGAAAGGTAACAGCAAGCTCATTGATAGTGTTAAGATGGGAGGATGAATATTGACAACCCAGGGAAGGAAATGGAATTATGCTTTACTGAGGTACCACCATTCCCCAGGGTGCTGCCTTAGTAGCTCTAGTCATTTTCTAAGCCATAGAATATTTAAGCATTCATATTAATATCTGGAGCTGTAATGCTTGAAAATTTCATGTCTGGAAGGATAATTTACAAGCTTTACAAAAAGGCTCATAACCAGTTGATTTCTGATTCCCCTATTTTTCTTGAGCTTAAATGAACTGGTAGCTTTTAAGGTAAAAAGCATTTTTGTAAATTAACCTTTGGCTGTCGCTTGGTCTATTGAAGACTTTGTCTAGGTCTTCTGCAGCAGAATTTTTACGACATTGTCAGATTGCATGCTGACACAGAAAACTTCTCATTTGGCTGTAGGGCACAATATTCAATGTCTCTTCACATGCAAGGCTCGCCTCCATATTCTGTACATAATGAATAGAGTGTTAAATTCAAGTTGTTCAGTAGGCTGAGGTCAGTATTTTCAGGATTGATGTGCTGCAAGAAAACTTCCTTGGATCTTGATAATTTCTATTGACATTCTCAAAAAAGAGGAACATGAGCACATTTTCAAGTGTAAGTATTCCTTACAAACTTATGAACACTGAACTTAAATATTCTTGTGTAATGAACGATGTTAAATGTGACAATGAGAGGAGGAAATATCATTAGTAGCAAGGTTGCAACTTCAGGATGACATTGTAGGAAGGATGTGGAAGCTTTAGAGAAGGTGCAGAGGAGATTTACCAGGAAGCCTTCTGGATTAGAGGGCATGTGTAATGAGGATAGGTTGTGCAAGACAGAGCTTTTCTCTTGGGATGAAGGAGAATGAGAGGTGACTTGATAGAGGTGTACAAGATGATAAAATGCACAGATCAAGTGGAGAGCTGAAGACCTTTTCCTTGGGTCGAAATGGCTAATACAAGGGGACATAAGTTTAATGTGATTGGAGGAAAGGATAGCAGGGATGTCACAGGTAAGTTTTTTTAGATAGAGAGTGGTAGGTGCATGGAATGCCCTTCAAGTGTAGTAGTAGAGGCAAATGCATTAGAGACATTTAAGAGACTCTTAGATAGGCACTTGATTAGATTAGATTAGATTATGAGGACATGCAGTCCTCTTTTATTGTCATTTAGTAATACATGCAGTAAGAAATGATGCAATGTTCCTCCAGGATGATATCACAGAAACACAAGACAAACCGACTGAAAAACTGACAAAAACCACATAATTATAACTGATAGTTACAACAGTGCAAAGCAATACCGTAATTTGATAAAGAACAGACCATGGGCACGATAAAAAAAGGTCTCAAAAGTCCCATCATCTCACGCAGACAGTGGAAGGAAGAAAAAAAGCTCTCCCTGCCATGAGCTTCCAGCGCAGCAAACTTGCCAATACATCACCCTGGAAGCACCCGACCACAGCCAACTCCTGAGTCCGTCCAAAAACTTCGAGCCCCGACCAGCCCTCAGACACCGAGCATCGAGCACCATCTCTGCCGAGCGCTTCGACCCCAGCCCCGGCAACAGGCAATAGGCAAAGCCGAGGATTTGGGGCCTTCCCCTCCGGAGATTCTCAATCGCACAGTAGCAGCGGCAGCGAAGCAGGCATTTCAGAAGTTTCTCCAGATGTTCCTCCGTGCTTCTCACGTCTGTCTCTATCAAATCAGGATTGTGCACGGCCCCTACTTAACAAATATGATATCATTTCGGAGCGGCCGAAATCATTTTGGATGATTGAAAAATAGAGGCTATATAGGAGAGAAAGGTTAGATTGATCTTAGGGTAGGTTAAAAGGTCAGCACAACATCATCGGTCGAAGAACCTGTACTGTTCTGTAATGTTCGATGTTCTTATCTGCAAGTATTCAGAGCACCACGTCTTATACATTCCTCGCCAAGTCATATGAAACATCTGGCTTTCCAACAATCCAAATTTACAAAATTCTGGAATTCCTTACTTAATTACAATATGGAAGTGCCTTCATGTAGCAGACCAGGCACAAACTAGGCAATCATTCCATCAAACATCCGCACTCCATTTGCCAAGACCTTCTGAAGATCCCATTTGCTAGCTATTTTAAATCTTCTCCCATTTTCACTCCAGCATGTCAATCCTCAGCCTCCTGTACTGCCACGGTGAGGCTAAATGCAAACTAGCGGAACAACACTTCATATTCCACTTAGGTAGTCTGTAACCTGACTACATGAACATTGAATTATCCACCTTTCAGTAAATTGTTCCCCTCTATCTCCCTCATAGTAACCACTTTCCTTTTGTTGGGTTTGTTGAATGCTGGTTAGAATAATTGCGCAGAATGCAATTTAGTGATATTCTGCCCTGGATATCTGTTACAGTGAATGCATCCCAATTAATATCAGGGTAATTGAAATCCACCACCATGATTGCCCTGTTGCTTTTGCTTTTCTAGTTCCCTTGGACTGTTCGTAAATCTATATTACATGTAGCACAATGTGGTTACCCCTCTTATATTCTTTAATTTGTAAAGACTATTTCATGATTCTTCTAAAATATTTTTCAGAGCTGTGATTATTTCTTTAACGAAAATTTCCAGTGCTCTCCTATTTATGGTCATATTTCCATCTTCATTGAAATCTCTATGACTAAGAGTATCAGAGTGCTGCTCCTTATTAAGCTGTTAGCTGTGAGGAGGATGCTGAGAGGATGCAGGGTGACTTGGATAGGTTAGGTGAGTGGGCAAATTCATGGCAGATGCAATTTAATGTGGATAAATGTGAGGTTATCCACTTTGGTGGCAAGAACAGGAAAACAGATTATTATCTGAATAGTGGCCGATTAGGAAAAGGGGAAGTGCAACGAGACCTGGGTGTCATTATACACCAGTCATTGAAAGTGGGCATGCAGGTACAGCAGGCGGTGAAAAAGGCGAATGGTACACTGGCATTTATAGCGAGAGGATTCGAGTACAGGAGCAGGGAGGTACTACTGCAGTTGTACAAGGCCTTGGTGAGACCACACCTGGAGTATTGTGTGCAGTTTTGGTCCCCTAATCTGAGGAAAGACATCCTTGCCATAGAGGGAGTACAAAGGAGGTTCACCAGATTGATTCCTGGGATGGCAGGACTTTCATATGATGAAAGACTGGATGAACTAGGCTTATACTCGTTGGAATTTAGAAGATTGAGGGGGGATCTGATTGAAACGTATAAAATCCTAAAGGGATTGGACAGGCTAGATGCAGGAAGATTGTTCCCGATGTTGGGGAAGTCCAGAATGAGGGGTCACAGTTTAAGGATAAAGGGGAAGCCTTTTAGGACCGAGATGAGGAAAAACTTCTTCACACAGAGAGTGGTGAATCTGTGGAATTCTCTGCCACAGGAAACAGTTGAGGCCAGTTCATTGGCAATATTTAAGAGGGAGTTAGATATGGCCCTTGTGGCTAAAGGGATCAGGGGGTATGGAGAGAAGGCAGGTACAAGGTTCTGAGTTGGATGATTAGCCATGATCGTACTGAATGGTGGTGCAGGCTCGAAGGGCCGAATGGCCTACTCCTGCACCTATTTTCTATGTTTCTATGTTAAACAAATGATGTCTAAAAACATCACCTTGAAGGAGACTAGTGTTGAAATTGCGGGGGCCCTGGCAGAAATATTTAAAATGTCGCTGTCTACGGGTGAAGTGCCGGAGGATTGGAGAGTGGCTCATGTTGTTCCGTTGTTTAAAAAAGGATCGAAAAGTAATCCAGGAAATTATAGGCCGGTGAGTTTAACGTCAGTAGTAGGTAAGTTATTGGAGGGAGTACTAAGAGACAGAATCTACAAGCATTTGGATAGACAGGGGCTTATTAGGGAGAGTCAACATGGCTTTGTGCGTGGTAGGTCATGTTTGACCAATCTGTTGGAGTTTTTCGAGGAGGTTACCAGGAAAGTGGATGAAGGGAAGGCAGTGGATATTGTCTACATGGACTTCAGTAAGGCCTTTGATAAGGTCCCGCATGGGAGGTTAGTTAGGAAAATTCAGTCGCTAGGCATACATGGAGAGGTGGTAAATTGGATTAGACATTGGCTCGATGGAAGAAGCCAGAGAGTGGTGGTAGAGAATTGCTTCTCTGAGTGGAGGCCTGTGACTAGTGGTGTGCCACAGGGATCAGTGCTGGGTCCATTGTTATTTGTCATCTATATCAATGATCTGGATGATAATGTGGTAAATTGGATCAGCAAGTTTGCTGATGATACAAAGATTGAAGGTGTAGTAGACAGTGAGGAAGGTTTTCAGAGCCTGCAGAGGGACTTGGACCAGCTGGAAAAATGGGCTGAAAAATGGCAGATAGAGTTTAATACTGACAAGTGTGAGGTATTGCACGTTGGAAGGACAAACCAAGGTAGAACATACAGGGTTAATGGTAAGGCACTGAGGAGTGCAGTGGAACAGAGGGATCTGGGAATACAGATACAAAATTCCCTAAAAGTGTCGTCACAGGTAGGTAGGGTCGTAAAGAGAGCTTTTGGTACATTGGCCTTTATTAATTGAAGTACTGAGTATAAGAGCTGGAATGTTATGATGAGGTTGTATAAGGCATTGGTGAGGCCGAATCTGGGGTATTGTGTTCAGTTTTGGTCACCAAATTACAGGAAGGATATAAATAAGGTTGAAAGAGTGCAGAGAAGGTTTACAAGGATGTTGCCGGGACTTGAGAAACTCAGTTACAGAGAAAGGTTGAATAGGTTAGGACTTTATTCCCTGGAGTGTAGAAGAATGAGGGGAGATTTGATAGAGGTATATAAAATTATGATGGGTATAGATATAGTGAATGCAAGCAGGCTTTTTCCACTGAGGCAAGGGGAGAAAAAAACCAGAGGACATGGGTTAAGGGTGAGGGGGGGAAAGTTTAAAGGAAACATTAGGGGGCGCTTCTTCACACAGAGAGCGGTGGGAGTATGGAATGAGCTGCCAGACGAGGTGGTAAATGCGGGTTCTTTTTTAACATTTAAGAATAAATTGGACAGATACATGGATGGGAGGTGTATGGAGGGATATGGTCCGTGTGCAGGTCAGTGGGACTAGGCAGAAAATGGTTCGGCACAGCCAAGAAGGGCCAAAGGGCCTGTTTCTGTGCTGTAGTTTCTATGGTTCTATGGTTCTAATATCTCTACACAGCTTTCCAAAAATATGCCAAGATCTAACACTAACAACTCTGCCCATGTGGCTATTTGTCGTGACCCCATTGAGATGCACCTCAACTGGCCTGTTAAGGTCCCATCTTCCTCAAAATCATTTCCTATGCCCCAGAAATCTAAAGCGCTCCTCCACCATCTATCCACAAATACAGTCATGTACGATATGCTCCCTTGTTTACTCAAAGAATCTAGAGATTACTCTTCTTAATTTATTACATGTTTTCTTAGTCTTTCTATGAGATCTCATCCCTTTTGCAACCTGTATGAAACTAGTCTTATGTTTGTTATCCATGCCTTCCAAATTTTTTTTCAATTATGAGATGATGTTATGAACCCTGGAACCAAGGAATCATCATCCATAGTGAGAGGTACAGAAAGGGGTTTCTGTGGCAACAGGCGAGATTTAAGGATGGTGTGTTGCCTCCCTGGTGCCAGGATCCAGGATGTCACGGACCGATTGCAGGGAATCCTCAAGAGTGAAGGTGAACATCCGGAAGTGGTGGTGCATGTCGGCACAAATGACGTGGGGAAGAAGAGGAAAGACATTCTACAGCGTGACTTCAGAGAACTCGGAAGAAGGCTGAGAAGCAGGACTTCCAGGGTGGTTATCTCCGGTTTGCTTCCAGTTCCTCGTGCTGGAGTGGGCAAGAACGGAGATAATGGATCTGAATGTGTGGCTGAGGAACTGGTGCAGGAAGCAAGGATTCACATTCTTGGACCACTGGGGTATGTTTCGGGGTAAGGATGAATTGTACAAAAGGGACAGGTTGCACCTTAATAAGCGGGGCACCAGCATTCTGGCAGGCAGGTTTGCCTCTGCAACACGGGTGTGTTTAAACTAAGTAGTGGGGGGGGGGAGAGACGAACTGGAACCATAAGGATGGAGATAAAGGGAAAGTGAGAATAAGGAAAGTGAAGAATGACAGCAGAATCAACAGAGCAGAAAGCTCAAGAAGGGACCGTACAGTATGGCCAAGTGAAATAGGAATTGATATGGGAGGTGAGGGGAGTAATGAATCAAAAGTATTATATATGAATGCACGGAGTATAAGAAATAAAGTGGATGAGCTTGAGGCACAGTTGGAAATTGGTAAGTATGATGTTGTGGGAATAACAGAGACATGGCTTCAAGTGGACAGGGCCTGGGAAATGAATATTCAAGGATATACATCCTATTGAAAGGACAGACTGATGGGCAGAGGGGGTGGGGTGGCTCTGTTGGTGAGGAATGATATTCAGTCCCTTGCGAGGGGGGGACATAGAATCAGGAGACGTAGAGTCAGTATGGATAGAACTGAGAAATTCTAAGGGTAGAAAGGCCCTAATGGGAGTTATCTACAGGCCCCCAAACAGTAGCCTGGATATAGGGTGTAAGTTGAATCAAGAGTTAAAATTGGCATGTCACAAAGGTAATGCTACAGTTGTTATGGGGGATTTCAACATGCGGGTAGACTGGAGGAATCAGGTTGGTACTGGACCCCAAGAAAGAGAATTTGTGGAGTCCCTCCGAGATGGATTCTTAGAACAGCTTGTACTGGAGCCTACCAGAGAGAAAGCAATTCTAGATTTAGTGTTGTGCAATGAACCGGATTTGATCAGGGACCTCGAGGTAAAGGAGCCATTAGGAGGTAGTGACCATAATATGATAAGTTTAATCTACAATTTGAGAGGAAGAAGGGAAACTCGGAAGTGTCAGTATTACAGTTGAACAAAGGGAACTATGGTGCTATGAGGGAGGAGCTGGCCAAAGTTCAATAGAACAATACCCTAGCCGGGATGACAGGTGAACAGCAATGGCAAGTGTTTCTGGGAATAATGCGGAAGGTGCAGGATCAGTTCGTTCCAAAGAGGAAGAAAGATCCTAAGGGGAGTAAGGGGAGGCCGTGGCTGACAAGGGAAGTAATGGACAGTATAAAAATAAAAGAAGAAGTATAACATACCAAAGACGAGTGGGAAGCCGGAGGATTGGGAAACTTTTAAAGAGCAACAGAAGGTAACTTAAAAGGCAATACGCGGAGAAAAAAATGAGGTACGAAGGTAAACTAGCCAAGAATATAAAGGAGGATAGTAAAAGCTTCTTTAGTTATGTGAAAAGGAAGAAAATAGTTAAGACCAAAATTGGGTCCTTGAAGACAGAAACGGGTGAATTTATTGTGGGGAACAAGGAAATGGCAGACGAGTTGAACAGGTACTTTGGATCTGTCTTCACTAGGGAAGACACAAACAATCTCCCAGATATAATAGTGGCCAAAGGACCTAGGGTAATGGATGAACTGAAGGAAATTTATATTAGGCAGGAAATAGTGTTGGATAGACTGTTGGGTCTGAAGACTGATAAGTCCCCGGGACCTGATGGTCTGCATCCCAGGGTACTTAAGGAGGTGGCTTTAGAAATCGTGGATGCATTGGTAATCATTTTCCGATGTTCTGTAGATTCAGGATCAGTTCCTGTGGATTGGAGGGTAGCTAATGTTGTCCCTCTCTTCAAGAAGGGAGAAAGAGAGAAAACAGGGAATTATAGACTAGTTAGCCTGACGTCGGTGGTGGGAAAGATGCTGGAGTCAATTATAAAAGATGAAATTACGACACATCTGGATAGCAGTAACAGGTTCGGTCCAAGTCAGCATGGATTTATGAAGGGGAAATCGTGCTTGACTAATCTTCTGGAATTTTTTGAAGATGTAACTATGAAAATGGACGAGGGAGAGCCAGTGGATGTAGTGTACCTGGACTTTCAGAAAGCTTTTGATAAAGTCCCACATAGGAGATTAGTGGGCAAAATTAGGGCACATGGTATTGGGGGCAGAGTATTGACATGGATTGAAAATTGGCTGGCTGCCAGAAAACAAAGAGTAGTGATTAACGGATCCCTTTTGGAATGGCAGGCGATGACCAGTATGGTACCGCAGGGTTCAGTGCTGGACTGCAGCTGTTTACAAAATAAATGATTTAGATGAGGGAATTAAAAGTAACATTAGCAAATTTGCCAATGACACAAAGCTGGGTGGCAGTGTGAAATGTGAGGAGGATGTTATGAGAATGCAGGGTGACTTGGACAGGCTGGGTGAGTGGGCAGATGCATGGCAGATGCAGTTTAATGTGGATAAATGTGAGGTTATCCGCTTTGGTGGTAAGAACAGGAAGGCAGTTAGGAAAAGGGGGAAGTACAACGAGATCTAGGTGTTCTTGTACATCAGTTAACTGAAAGCAAGCATGCAAGTACAGCAGGCAGTGAAGAAAGCTAATGGCATGCTGGCCTTCATAACAAGGGGAATTGAGTATAAGAGCAAAGAGGTCCTTCTGCAGCTGCACAGGGCCCTGGTGAGACCACACCTGGAGTACTGTGTGCAGTTTTGGTCTCCAAATTTGAGGAAGGACATTCTTGCCATTGAGGGAGTGCAGCGTAGGTTCACAAGGTTAATTCCTGGGATGGTGGGACTGTCATATGTCAAAAGATTGGAGCGACTGGGCTTGTATACTCTGGAATTTAGAAGGCTGAGAGGGGATCTTATTGAAACATATAAGATTATTAAGGGATTGGACATGCAGGAGGCAGGAAACATGTTCCCGCTGATGGGTGAGTCCAGAACCAGAGGCCACAGTTTAAGAATAAGGGGTAGGCCATTTAGAACGGAGTTGAGGAAAAACTTTTTCACCCAGAGAGTGGTGGATATATGGAATGCTCTGCCCCAGAAGGCTGTGGAGGCCAAGTCTCTGGATGCTTTCAAGAAAGAGATGGATAGAGCTCTTAAATATAGTGGAATCAAAGGTTATGGGGATAAGGCAGGAACTGGATACTGATTGTGGATGATCAGCCACGATCACAGTGAATGGCGGTGCTGGCTGGAAGGCCCGAATGGCCTACTCCTGCACCTATTGTTTATTGTCTATTATTAACATAACAACCAGAAGTTGTATCTCCCACCACATGATTGCATCTGCGTGTTTCTCTAATGACAGAATATCAAATAAGTATTGCTCTCTTGAACTTTTTTCATTCCTCCCAGTAGTGCTAAACTCTGACATTACTCAGAAGGACTATCTCTCGTACCCCTCTCCCCCCATCTACCTCCATCAATATTTTAGAAATGAATACTACTAGAGTAGCGAGATGCCCTTACAGATTTCCTGAACTACCTGCCTTCTCTGGTTGTACTCAGTCCTTCTGTGCCTTCATTCTTTTAAGCTACTAGATAAAAGAATCAACATCAGCTGTTGCCAAACCTCCAAAACCTGGATCTTGAGCTCTTTCATCTGTTGACACTTTCTGTATCTATGATTGTCTGGAACACGGGGAGTATTCTGAAGCTCCCACATGGATCAGGATGAAAGCTGTCTTAGAGTAATTCACCAATCAGAAATAAAGTACCAGAAATTCAGTTATTATAGTAGTACTACCTCTTTCCTACACAGCACCTAATTTCCCATTTTCCTTTTAATCTTTTGCCCTTTAGTCTCCATTTAAATCAATGGAGGCTTTGATTTTCAGTCATCCCAGCTGACATGAGATCTCAGAGCATTTTCCCTAACATATTGCCACCCGAGCTCAGAATAACAGGTTCTCCTGCTGGAGTCGAACTAGACCAGTGGTAGAGCAAACCAATATATTTACTTCACAATTGCATATTAGGCAGTTTCTGCATAGACATATGGTAATTACTGCTGTTTAAAGTTTAAGCACAGTCAAGGTGTAGTCCATTAAAAGGATCTGTGAGGATGGAATAAACCAGTATTTGGGAAATCTAGGACTAAAGAACAGCTTGAAAATTAAATCAAGAGCTAAGTTAAATTAAGAGCTAAGTTTGGAAGCACTTCTACACACAAGTAGTGGGATTCATTTAGAACATTCTATTGCAAAGAGCACTTAATGCCAGGTCAACATTTTAAATTGAAGATTGATAGCATTTTGTTAAGCAAAGGCCTTGGGGGATGTGGGCCAAAGTCAAGATTATTGAGTTAGCTCACAGATTAGCCATGACCTCATCGAATACTGGAATAGGCTCAGGAGGTTTAATATTTTTATATTCCTAAGGTTACATTTAGAGAAGTTTAATGTATAAGAAATGGGTTCAGCTAAGCATTCAGAGATATGTGTTTACAGCCCTTAATTTTAAGAAGAGATTTAAGAAATATACTGGACAGTTAATGGTTAATGTAATAGCTGAGTTTTTGATAGATGATGAATGAAGGCAACTGTCATTGTCCGTACAGTTACATGAGGAGTTACTATCTGTCCACTATCGAAAAGGCACAATGCCCTCTTCTAAGTATCTGGAACTTGAGTTAACAGGATAAGTAACTATCTATTGCCCTAGCCAATAATATTGCAAAACTGTTACTGATTAATATTGAAATATCAGGTAAGATAATGTTAAATCCGGCCTGGAAATTAAAATAGTGAGAAGGAAAGATTCAGTTTAAGGAAAGAGCTAAAAAGAGCCACAGAGTAAATTTTATTTGCTTTTTTAAACATCCCCACAATAATTATCGAAAAGAAAAATAGTACACATTTGTAAAAGTTAGTTTTCATTGCCAGTGCCGTTGTCTGGCAATAATCAAGCCTTGTCATGTTCTTATACTGAAATAAGCAACTTCTGGTGAGTTTAATAATAATGCTTGAAAATATTGCTTGTAAACATTTATTCACAGCTCTTCATCTGAACAGTATAAAACATGCAATGAGCCACATCAAGAAAAATTAGATATGGTTTAGAATTTGCTTGAAGTAGTAGGTTGGAAGGTGAACCTTGAAAGAACTCATGTTTAGGGAGGAAATTACAAAAAGTGCATCATTGGCAATCAGGAGATTAAATTGGATAGCCCTGTTTAAAATGCTGGAGGTCAACTAGCCTATGCCATTTCAACCCAGTCCAGGCAGTGTGCCAAATTTGTATTGCTTGTCCATTAACATAACATCAGCATTCAGCCAGCATTAACTGTGTTATGTTTGCCCAAGGGCTCCCAGCAGGGCATCCAGTTTCCTGAATGCCTAACACTATTTTGTGCAAACCTGTATTGCTTAAAGCCTGCCTGTCCTTCTTAAAGGAGAGATACATTATAAATGGAACAGGTGGATGAATTCTTTTTGAAGGTGTTTGCAACTAAGTGAACATGGTTTTAAGACACTTCCCTGCGGACTGGTGGAGCTTGAGAGCCATTCTGTTGAGTAATGTGGGGCATTTACAGATCCACTGAAGCATTAGAGCCATTGCCTGATGATGCTAATGACTTGTTCCATCAGATTGTGGAGAGCAGTAAAACATCCATTAAATGTACTGCTTGCCCTTGTAATGCAGGGTTGCCGAGTGGTTAGTGAGTAGTCTGTGCCACCCATTAGACCCAGTGGCTTTATGCCAAGGCTCAAATATTAAGGACACTGTAAGCACCGACTAAAGGGATGGATTCTGACTGATGCTTGCATCTGCATTTATAATCACACATCAGCATGACATTTGAGTGAATCATTGACTAGTGGCATAATTGGGAATCTGCATGTTCAGTCTACTTGCTGCATTTCTTTAAGAGAGAATGGGACATATTGGTGGTTGTCTTAGAACAGAGACTTTCTCTGGCCTTTCTTCCCCATCAATACACAAGGACTAGGATAGATTGCAGCCATTTCCAGCTCATCCTAGAGTAACCTATATACATAAAGCTTGATATACATCATTATTGTAAAAGGAGGTTCAAGAATGCTCTTAAAAATGCTTCATCCGTCCTGAATTAGAAGACTGAACCTAAGATACCTCAAAGTGAAGCAGTGGTATTAAGGATGGCACATAGCCTCAAGTCTGTACTTCACACAAAATCCTATGTAAATGGCAGAAGGAGTACACTGACTCACAAACTGGCCACCCACCTACCATCATGTGTCTCCTGATCCATCCATGTGGGATGTCTGTGGGATCTACAGCCTCATCAGCCACCTTAGAACTCACAGAAACAGAGTGGAAGCAAAACATCTAGATCCTGAAGGATCATCTAAAGAGGAGAGAATGTCCACTAGAGAAGCAGTTCTACTATAATTTTTGGTTGTAACTGCAGACAGATAAAAGAGTCAAGGTACCTCAAGTACCTTGGCACTGTTCCTCACTGAGATGGATAAAGGAAAATATCTCATGAAATTTACTTGGTGGAATTAGTGTACTATCTAGGCCTCTTCTCTCTCTTCCCCACCTTTACTTTTTGGTAAGATGTCCTCTGTGTGCCTGATGCTGTCCATCACCCTGAGTGGATGATTACTGTAACACCCAAATCTTATATATTAGTGACCTTAAGAAAAGCGTTTTAGATATTGAGATGGGTGAAAACTAATTGTAGGTTTGTATGTGCATAAGATTTTCTAGAAAAATAGCCAGGAAGTTAGGAGAAGACAAAATATCTTCAGAGACTTTGGAAATGAAAGGGAATGTTTGGAAATGAAATGGCAAGTTGTGAGGATAGAAAGGAGTTATCAGTTGCCTTTTGATGTGGGTAAGTGGTAAATTGGTTTATTATTGTCACATGTACTGAGGCACAATGAAAACTTGTACCATCCTTACAGATTAATTCATTACAACAGTGTATTAAGGCAGTACAATGTAAAATAGCAAAGTGCATAATAAAGCATTATAGTACAGAGTTAGTGCACTGCAAGTAGACAGTAAAATGCAAGGTTACAACCAAGTAGATTGTGAGATTAAGAGACAATCTTATTGTACTAAGGAACCATTCATTAGTCTTAAAACTAATAAGTAGCATAGTGGGTGCCATGGTATCATAGAGGTGAGTGCAACACAGTTACAGCTCCAGGTGTCCCAGAGTTGGGAATTCAATTCCGGCACCATCTGCATGGGGTCTGTATGCCCTCCCCAAGGAATGCAGGGATTTTCCTCAGGTGCTCCGGTTTCCTCCACAATCCAAAGGCATACCATGTAGGTGAATTGGTCATTGTAAATGTCCTGTGATTAAGTTCAGGTTAATTGGGCTTATCAGCGGTTGCTGGGATGGTGTGGCTTGAAGGCCTGGAGGGTCTACTCTATACTGTATCACTAAATTAAATAAAATAAATAATTAACAGCACAGTAGAAGCTGTCCTTGAACTTGGTGGTGCATATTTTCAGGCATTGTATTTTCTGCTGATGGGAGAATTTGAGAATATACAGGGTGAGTAGGATCTTTGAATATGCTGGATGATTTACTGAGGCAGGGAAGTGTAGACAGAGTCCGTAGAGGGGATACTGATTTCCATGATGTGCTGAGCTATGTCTACAATTCTCTGCAGTTTCTTGGATCATGGACAGAGCAGTTGTCATTACCACAACTTGATGCATATGGATAGAATGTTTTCTATGGTTCATTGAAGAAAATTGGTGAGGATGAAGAGAGCATGCCAAATTTCTTTAGCATCCGAAGGAAGTAGAGGCACTAGTGTGTTCTTTTTGCCATAGCATCAAAATGGTTGAACCAGGACAGATTTAGGAATGATGTTCATTCCTAGGGTTGAAACTCTCAGTCCTCTTGCACTGTTGATGTAAATGGAAGCATGTGCCCCACCCCCACTCCCTGAAGTCAATACCCAGTCCTTCTGTATTGCAAACACTGAGAAAAAGGTTATTTTTCATGACACCATGTCACTAGGCTCTCTTTCTCTTCCTGTACTTTGGCTCATCATTACCTGAGAGAAAGCTCACTACGGTGGTGTCATCTGCAGACTTGTAGTTGGAGCTAGAGCAGAATCTGATCACGCATTCAGAACCTCAGCAGATTTGAAGCAGAGATGGACAGTACCTGCGGAGAAAAAAGCCTTTTTAAAAAAAGGTTATAATAGCTTTACTTTCAAGAAGTGAAGTAGTGGGACCAGCAGTTTAGTGAGAATTACAGCTGAAGCAATGATAGTGAAACCACAACTATGGCTTGTCAGCATTTTCTGTTAGCTGACTGAAATTAAGTAACAGTGAAATTAAGTAACAGAAATCTTTCAGCAGGATTTCGGCCCAAAATGTCAACTGTGCTTTTTCCCATAGATGCTGCCTGGCCTGCTAAGTACCTCCAGCATTCTGTGTGTGTTGCATTGGTGAGTTTCAGGTTTTCCAGCAATACAACTGAATTTGGTTCATGTTAACCACAAATATTATTTAATGCACATTATTCATTTTTTCCTATTTCTCCCTATTTATATGACCAAAAGATTACATTCCTGAAGTTTTCCATAATGTCAGGAAGGTGTGCTCATATTCTACTGTGTATGAGGTTAGGCTTTCATAATTGTGGTGAATTACACCTGTTACAGTAATATGCATATTAGCATCCCTACGTATTGTATCATCAATCATTACAATTCACAGGTAGCTTCATATAGGTTTGCAGTGTAATTTATGTTCCCATTTAACCAGCAACTGAGTGGCCTATTAAGCACATTTTTGGTCCAAATTTAAATTTGCAAATTAGTATATTTCAGAGCTTGTTTCTGTTTGCCAAACAATAATTATCACGTTTGTTTCTGCTTTTGCTACAGTATAAGAGAAAATATCCATTATGTAGCAAAATCGTAATGCTATTTGAGGTATAGTTGAATATTTTGACTGAATGATCATAGCTTACGCTTAAGTACTCAGGGGAATGCTGCACTATTGGAAATACCTTCTCAAATAATATTTAATTTAGAGTAAACTTTCCGATGGAAACTTTGGAACAGAGATGTTCTACTGTGATTCTGACCAAGATTTATTTCTCAATTAACATAGCCAAAAATTCATTATCTGGCTTTCTATAATTGTTGTTTATGATGCCTTGCTGTGCATAAATTGATGACTTTGTCTCACTCTATTACATCAGTGATTACATTGCAAAAGTATTTAATTGATTGTGAAGCAGTTTGGGATATCCAGGGTAGCGAAAGGTTTTGTATAAATGATAAGTAACAATATAACCACAATATAGGAGGTTGTATCTAAACCCATCCCTAAAGGCTTTTAAATAATCCATTTAAAATAAACCCAGGCTTGCTGATATGACGTGTCTGCCTGTTCTATATTCCTGCTGAGTGAATGCCTCTCTGAACTTAGCTGACATTTCTTGGTCTTAGATATAAGATGTTTTCTAAGAAATTGCTGTTTAAAACTCAATATTAAATTACTAGTATCTGGAGAACACCTGTATTTAAGTTTGCTTTAAATTTATTTTACTTCTTTGAGCTTTGTGACTAGAATTGGAGCTCTAAATATTTGGTGCCCTTTTTGTTGAGTGAGCAAGCTGAGAAGATGTAAATTGAAAATTGTGTCTTGTTCCCTATATCAAGACACTATATGAAAGCTATACCTTGAAGAAAAAGCTGCTGCTTTTAATATAAATTCGGTTCTTTCATTTGTTTTTTTTTCTGTCCACACTCCGTTAATGCAGTTTTCCCTTGTGTGCATCGGCCGGTGTACAATTTAGCCATGGGCATCTGTAGACCTTGTGGTGATCACTATTGCAAGCAAAAGCCATATGTGTTTAAAAGAAAAAAAATCTCTTTATTTTACTCGCATTTTTAACTGGATGGATAACTTTTGTGCCTCAGGACAGAAGAACAGAAAATACAAAATAATTAATTGCCTCCATTCTTGAGGCTGTTTGATTTTTCCCCACCAATATGGAATGGTTGTCAGCTTTTCTGATAAATGACTGCATGAATTTGCATAGATTTTACATTAACACAATTTTATTTTATTTGAGAAAACTAGTTTACATAATAATGCAGAAAATTACTAAAATAGTTTAGTTTTTCAGTGGCAGGAGATTGCTTTCAGCAGACATTGATAAATTTCTTTGTGTCTTTCATATAATTATTCTACCAAGATTTAAAATGGCACAGTTTAGGCTATTAGATTTTTATTGCGGTATTAAATACTTGGAACTCTGTGAGCACAGTAAAAATGTGATTAGGATACCAGAAAAGTATATAATAATATATTCTTTGTAGTAGAGATTATATCCTTTTTTGGAATTGTCTGTTGGGAATAGCACAATGTTAACAAATATTTTAAAAGGCATTTTTGGTGATTTAAAAAAATTACCATTAGTATTAAGATTAGATACCTTACAATCAAGTGTCATTGCCAAAAAGATAATAAAATTAAATAATGATGAGGCCTAACCCTGATGGACTCTGATGAGAGATCTGTTATTGCCACTCCTACAGCACTGGGACACCCTGGGTGCCAACTGTCAGGACTGAAGCTAATGATGACAAATGCCTTAGTCTATGCAGATTGTGGTGTTGCGTGACTGCAGTGATTACTTTAGCTGTTTTCCTGACTTAACCCTTAAAACAAGCAAGCTGGCAAAACTTCAGTTTTGTTCATTAAGTGACATAAATGGGCTCTTTAAAACTGAATTATCCACATTGCTGATGAAAAGAGATTTCATATAATATTTCATTGCTGACTTAAATAACCCAATGTTTGCTAAACTACAGTTAATATTAATTGGGCAACCAACTATTTCTAATTCCCATAACATATGTGAGATGAGGTTAGAAGGCAACAAAGGATGTATATTTTGTTTTAAAAAAGGCTATTTAGATCTTAAAGTCCAAATAGACGTAAATATTCTTGTTGCTTAACTGCATCTCATGAGCAAAGCAAAATGTGTGTGTTTGTACTTTGCCAAATGGTGGCGTGGGATTCCAAACAAAAGAGCAAAATGTAGTGTTACTTGCACAGATTTCCCCAATTTGTTGCTTGAATGGGTTTTGAATAAGGTCCAGGACTTACACAAAGGAGGCTTTTCTTTGCTTGAGTTTGTCCCATCTGTGTCATCTGGTCATTCTTCTGTACTAAGTGTCACAATATGAATCCGAATGTACTAGACAGTTGCTTTATGAACTGCTTCTGGAGCTTGGTAGAGTTCATAAGTTGTCAGATCTTTTGTGCAGCATTCCCAGTTGGTGCATGTGTATTCTGTTGAGCATATTATTATGTAATTCTGACTAATGACGCTGTGATTGTTTCTCAATGGAATGATTTATTTATGCAGTTTCTGACCAGCTTCAGCTACTACTCACCTATACGCATAATGTATACTTCCTTGTTTCCTTTATCGAACCAATAGTGCAGAGCAGAGTGTTCTGTCTTTCTGAATATAGTTATCATGCATACCTCAACCTCAGTACAATATTATATTAAGTTGGAAGTAATTCTGTTTATACTGCAAAGGACAACAATATCAGTATAGTTGAGAACAGTTGTTGTTTAGCCAAAATCTACAGTTGGCAACATTCACAGTTTAGTAGACTAAGGTATCAGAATGCAACCAGATAGATATTCAGGAAAGAAAATAATATGATGCAAACCCATTACCATATTTCAAACAACAGGAACTCTGCAGATGCTGGAAATTCAAGCAACACACATCAAAGTTGCTGGTGAATGCAGCAGGCCAGGCAGCATCTGTAGGAAGAGGTGCAGTCGACGTTTCAGGCCGAGACCCTTCGTCAGGATCTCGGCCTGAAACGTCGACTGCACCTCTTCCTACAGATGCTGCCTGGCCTGCTGCATTCACCAGCAACTTTGATGTGTGTTGTTACCATATTTCAAAAGTACTTTTTTTGCAAAGCTAAATAACCATGACCAACAGGGCCTAGGACCTATTGTTGCAAAATGGAATTTGACTGTGTAACTCATTTTGATCAGCACACAACTGATGGTCCATATGGGCTCCTCCTAAGTTGCAGTTTTTCTTTGAATTAGCACTTTCACTTTTTCAGCCTGGAAGAAATAATACCAATCAAAATTGTCCCAGGTTCATATTTTCACTGTATGAAACCCATTGCCGAATGAATATTGTATACCAATACGATATTTGAATGAAGTTTATATATGCATGTCAAGAGGTTATCCATCGTGAGCCTTATTTAATTTTTGTACAGATGTGATTTTAAGTATATTTACAAAAATTAATTCCTCAAAAACTGTGTTATTTTTATACATGGAAGGTTTGTAGCATTATCTTCCTTTATGTTGAATTAATATTAAATAATTGCAAGGTTTCCTTATTTTTAATTTCGACCTGGCAGATGGGGCTGCTCAGCTGTGGTTGGCAGCTCATCTTGGAGAAGAAAAACTCTGATCTCAAGCCTCCACTGCCTTGCGGCTATACCCACTCATGGGGAAGGCTTCAGGAGTAAACCCCAAGGAAATATCCGGAGCTGGAGTCCTAAGGCAGTCATTTGAGTTCAATGCTCATGGCAACTCCTGCAATGCTGCTGGGGCCAAATTGTATCGGTTTCTGCCGTTCCTTTGGATTCATCAGCTGTGTGGAGGGTGGGAGCCTGCTACATGGGCAACAGCTTGCTCTCCATATCGTACTTATCTGGCTTGCTTATCACATAGACAGCTGGGATGCAACGTCCATGGTTGACCTCGACCAACAGAAGCCCCCTGTTAATTTGGATTATTGTTTACTGAATTGATAGAAGTATACATTGTTTTATAGATTTAGTGTTTGTATTGTTGAAATTTCATGCTATGGCACAGTGGGATAATGAAGTGGTACGTCAATGGCACTGAGCAGGGATGCTCCAGTGATCCAGGTTAGATCCTAACCCAGGGTGCTGTCTGTGCGGAGTTTTCACACTCACAGTGACCACGTGAGTTTCCCTCTATTTCTGCAGTTTCATTCCACACCACAAAGTTGTGCTGGTTGATAGATTAATTGGCTATTGTAAGTTAGCTATATGGGTGTGTGGTTGATTGAGAATAGCTTACAGAGAGATAAATGGGAAAATGGTAATGGGACTCATTATGAGTCTAGTGAAAGTTAACTTAGGCTACGTCCACACTACGCCGGATAATTTTGAAAACGCCGGTTTCGAGTAAAAACGACAGGCGTCAACACTAAGCGTTTTTCAAAATATCTCCGTCCACATTAGGCGGATATTTGGGCGAATCTCCTCCTACTGGGCACACGCAGGACACACACAGAAAACAAGCGAAGAGGAAACGGTATACTTCGTGCGCGTTTGTCCAGTTACAGAGTAGAAAAACTTTAAAGGAATTGCTCTTGGCTCTCGCACAGGAGGACTTAAAACTTAAAAAAAACAAATACTGGAGCGTATGGAGGCAACCGACAGGGAGTTCACGGACAGTATGACCCAGCTGACGACGAACATTGAAAAACTAACTCTGTTGCATTAATAAAGCACCTTGTTAAATGTATAAAACGTCTGCATCAGCGTTATCTTGTATTTCCATACAATGTTACATTAGGCTGTTACACATCTATTGTCAGAGAAGTACTTGCATAAATAGGTAAACCACCTTCATACAAGCAAGGACAGAAAACAGGGCGAAGTGAGTATACTTATTTATTCAGTAAGCTATGGGTCAACTGGCTTCAGTCTCGTCCGTCTGTTCTGAAATTGTTAGGTGGTGGCGTTCAAGAAAACAACGAACATCTGTTCCAGCACGTCATGACAGCGTTTTTAAATAGTCAAAAAAACTCACTTTACATTTTAACTCTCACGCCGTTCACACCGACTGCGCGTTATAACAGCTTGCACAGTACCAAGCAGAAGCAGAAAAAAGCATTGTTATAGTGTTGTCATGACAGCGTTTTAAAATCTCTCCGGTTACCCCGTACACACTACGCCGGATATTAAGCATGTTCAGATTTATTCACTCTGGAGAGTGTTTTCGAAAATCTCCGTTTTCAGGGGCTGAAAACGCCGGCTCAGTGTGGACGGGAGGGCAAAACGAAGAGAAAAAACTTCATTTTCAAAATTATCCGGCGTAGTGTGGACGTACCCTTAGAGTGGATAGCCAATGGACTGATAATTTGTCAGAAAACTTGCCAAATATGAGAAACATCTAATAATAACTAAGTTTATCCTGAAAATTAAGAAAACGAGATTGAAGTGACATTCTCTAACAGCACACATTTATGTCATTCTTTTAGCCATATTTTTGCACAGAAATGGGATTTTGTAGCAACTGTTCTTTTACACTGTTCAATTGAATTTTGATGTCTTCAGCTATAAATTGAGAAAATTTGGTTATTCTACACAAATTTCAGTTTGTAAAATTCAGCCTGTTAGTTGTCATATTGGTTGAGTCAGAGAAGGAAATGCCTTTCAAGATATTCTTGTCGAGGCATTCTTGTCATCTGAAGTTTCTCTTTGGCATTCGCTCCATGAGCTCTGCCTGTGTAAAGTGATAGTTATTGGGTAATTGATAGACTACCTTCACACAAACTAGTCTTGGTGTTCGAAAACCAAGATTTCCAGGCAAGTGATTACTTGGACTTGACACCTCAACTACAGCAGAGATACTTTAATTTATCATTACTTTTTCATTATTTATACAGTAGTTACAACTGTAACAACTTTGCACAAAGCCACAAAACTACAGTATGGGATTATCTGCCATTAAGTGATAGTTACGTCTTTGGTGAGCTTTTCAGAAGTACGTTCAAGATTAACTACTTTCCAGCTACTTTCTTTTCTTGAGCCATTTGTCAAAACTCTAATCACTACTGCTTAGTAATTCTATGAACACTTTGACAACTTAGCACTGAAATGGATCTTTTATTCTAATTGTGCTTTCTTGTATCATTTATGTTTAATTTATGTTTTTCCTGTGATTCTGCTGCAAGTTTTTCATTGCACCTATACATAAGTGTACTTCTGCATATGACAATAAACTTAACTTTGACTTTAAACAGTGATAACACCACAGAGAAAGTATTACTTATTTAGAAGAAAGTTTCTGATGTTAGTAACTTTATGAAAGGCACCACGGAGATTAGTTTATCATCAGCAACTGTGTTTATGAGGATTCCAGTGCATTCCAGTCAGAGGGATCAGTCATTTCAATCAACTGGTTTCATTTAGAATTCTTACCAAAGATTTCTTTTCTTCTAAATTCTCAGTACTTGACGTATGACTCCGGTCAACAAATTTGACTACCTTGACTCTTGCAGCTAATTCTCAACAGGGGAAACTTGACAAATCTTTTGAGTGCACTATTAACTCCAGAGAGGTCTCTTCTTGGTTGGAGCAGTGAAGTATCAGATCATGTCCTAAACCTGGGCATTGAAAAATCAGCATTGCCACATCAAGTAGTATGAAACATGTGCTATATAAAGAAAGTGCAATAAAACATTGCCTTCATCATTACAAGGAATGAAAGTAATGAAAACTAAACCACTCAACTCCCCCAGCATCTTTACAGTGTACTTTTAAAACACATTTGTCTACATTCATTCACATCATGGCAAAAAAAAATGAAGGAGGATAATTATTCCATAAAAACTCCCAGGAAATGGTTACAATGATTTACTGTACAGTACATAACCAAAGTGAGCCTTTAACTGGGAAGGTGATGAAAATATGTATGTTTTGCATAATGAAAGTGGATTCTCATGGCAGTCTATCCAATCCCATCAATTTTCTACTAGTATGAAGACCATAGGACATAGGAACAGAAATGGCCATTCAGCCGATCGAGTCTGCTCCACCATTCCATCATGTCTGATTATTATACCTCTCAGCCCTATTTTCCTGCCTTTTCCCCATAACCTTTGACACCTTTACTAATTAAGAATGTACAAACCTCTGCTATAAATATACCCAATGACTTGGCCTCCACAACCATCTGTGGCAATGAATTTCACAGATTCACCACCCTCTAGCTAAAGAAATTCCTCTTCACCTCTGTTCTAAAGGGACATCCTTCTATTCAGAGGCTACGCCCTCTGGTCCCAGACTCCCTCACTATAAGGCATCCTCTCCGGGTCTACTATATATATAGTCCTTTCAGAAGACAGAAGCGAACATGGAACCAAAAAAAACTCTGCTAGAAGAACTCAGTGGGTCAAGCAATACCTATGGAGGCAAAAGATATACTAAGTTGGGGGGGGGGAGTGTGCTCTGAGCAGGAAATTTTTATGCACCCTGAAAACTGCATGGCACTTTAATAAAAAGTTATATAAAAGAAAATTCCAGCCACGTGGCAACGACGGCTATGTGCATGGGAGCATTACAGATACTTAATAGCTGTGCATCTTCGCAACTTAAAGGGAACAGTCCAATGGAACTGGAAGGGAACAGGATGATGGGAAAAGTGAACAGAGGGAGAAGGGACCTAAGGTTAACCGGCGAGACCCCGTGAGGCAAAACACCAGAATGTGTATTATCTGAAATTTGAAGTTCAATATTCATTGCATTGGATTGTAAGCCAGCCAAGCAGAATATGAAATGTTCTTCTCCAATATGCATTAGGCTTTTCTGTAGCAATGGAGAAGGCCAAGGACTGATTGGTCGATATGGAAGCAAAAGATAAAGATTACTCAGAACAACCATCAGAACATGCATTGTTTCATCTTATTAAAGCTTCCCCCGTCTTTCTATCTGCCAATTTCATTGAAGTGGTGTGGGTAGAATGACTTAAGGATTTCAACGAACATAAACATGAGATAATTACCATCAAAGAAAGCTTACTTACTTCACAATGTTTTTCTCTAAAAAGCCTTTTGTTTATTTCTGGTGATAGCCTTTCAACTTCATTTGATTCCTCTATTCTGCAAAACTCCTAATCCCCCTGTTACAGTCAAGCTGGCTGAAAACCACTCCTTTTTATTGATAATGACTGAAGGCAGTCTTATGGATGACCATGGAGATGGCTGGTCATGGAGAGGCCAAGTGGAGGATTCACCCTTGTGCTGACTACTTGCAGTCTTGGGTAGCTAGCTACAGGGCAGACCTAAAGCTACAGCTAAACAACCAGTCATGGGAGAAGAAAGGCTGACACCATCAAATAATTGCATTTTCTAGCTCCCCAATGCTGCAGACACTCTCCACAACCATTGATATCACCGCACCCATACTATGGCACATAAATAACTTGGATATGGTGTCAGACTGCTCACTGTTCTATTTGTCATCTCTCTTTTCTTGAATAGTAGCATCCTCCTATTGTGCAACAGCAATCAGAGCCCTGATCAGCGCAACTTCTATCTGCATCTCAAATGAGGTTGAAAACTGCTGTGTAAACCCTGAACAATGGAACTATTAATGCCAGCTGACAATGAGGTACATATCACTTCCATATGGAAAGGATTACCTGGGCTCACATAAACTCAAGGTTGGAGAAGGACTGTCTCACACTCCTCAAAATCATTTGCATGCTGTGAGGCATGTATCATCTTATATATCAGCATACCCATGTATGCCCTCCTATTGTGGTCTGACATAAGTCCTCTAGGATAGGACTGATGTACATTCCCCCTCCAGGAGTCTGGCACACTGTCCATCTTGGATAACTGCAGCCACTAGCGTCAGATATCTCTCTACATGAAATATCTACCATGATCAAATCTGTTCATCCCCTTATGCCAGTATCAGATTTGGTATGTCAACAAAAACACTTAAAAACTTCTATAGATGTACTGTGGAGAGTATTCTGACAGGCTGCATCACTGTCTGGTATGGAGGGGCTACTGCACAGGACCGAAAGAAGCTACAGAGGGTCATAAATTTAGTCAGCTCCATCTTGGGTACCAGCCTACAAAGTACCCAGGACATCTTCAAGGAACGGTGACTCAGAAAGGCAGATTCCATTATTAAAGACACCCAGCACCCAGGGCATGCCCTTTTCTCACTGTTACCATCAGGTAGCAGGTACAGAAGCCCGAAGGCACACACTCAGTGATTCAGGAACATCTTCTTCCCCTCTGCCATCTGATTCCTAAATGGACATTGAACCCATGAATAGCACCTCACCTTTTTAGTTTATATTATTTCTGTTTTTGCACGATTTTTAATCTATTCATTACACGTATACTGTAATTCATTTATTTATTTATTCTTTTTCTGTATTTTGTATTGCATTGAACTACTGCTGCTAAGTTAACAAATTTCATAACGCATGCCAGTGATAATAAACCTGATTCTTATTCTGATTCTGACTCCGATGGCCATTGGCAAAAGGGCCCCTTCCTACGGATTGGCATGGTTTTCATACCAGGTTCTGTATTGAACTGCTTCATTGACATGATTATTATTGTTTATTTGTTATGAAAGGGTTGAGCTCATATGGCGTATTAGAGTATAAGTTGAAAAAAAAACAATGTTTATAGATTGCTGATGAGGGCATTGTTTGTTGTTTGTCGGTGTGTGAGTGAGAATTCAAATGAGACCTAATAAGTTCATGGAATTCCTTCCCTCCCTGTCCCCCTGGTATTCATTGAATCACTCTTGGAAGTTAGTTGTATATCCATTTCTTATAGAACCATAGAACACTACGGCACAGAAAAAGGCCATTTGGCCCTTCTAGTCTGTGCCGAAACATTATTCCGTTGGTCCCATTGACCTGCGTCCAGTCCATAACCCTCCAGACCTCTCCCATCCATGTACCTATCCAATTTATTCTTAAAACTTATGAGTGAGCCCGCATTTCCCACGTCAGATGGCAGCTCGTTCCACATTTCCACCACTCTCTGAGTGAAGAAGTTCCCCTAATGTTCCCCCTAAACCTTTCCCCTTTCACCCTAAAGCCATGTCCTCTCGTATTTATCTCTCCTGATCTAAGTGGAAAGAGTCTACTTGCATTTACTCTATCTATACCCCTCATAATTTTGTAAACCTCTATCAAATCTCCCCTCATTCTTCTACGCTCCAAGCGCTCCAAGGAATAAAGTCCTTTTTCTTTTTCAATCTTTTTATTATTCATAAAAATAAACATAACATGTTAATGGTACAAAGTTATTGGGAATACATTGTTATAATTAGCATAAGTGATTATAAAGCCAGTTGACACTTAAATGATAAAACTCCCAATCATATAGTATACAAATGAGCAATATATAACAAAGAAAAATATCTAAAAACAACATGAAAAAGGAAAAAAAAATTATAACCCCCCCAAAAAAAACTGATCTAAACAGAATTAATCAACTAAACTAAAAAAAAGACATGAGCTGTTTTGCAACATCGTAAATAAAAGAGAAGGAGAAAACCTTAGTGTCGACGACTCCATTACTCTCAACCAATATTACAAAGAAATAAAATAAGTTTGGAAAAGGTCAAATTACGTCATATGAAAATGTTGAATAAATGGCCTCCAAGTCTTTTCGAATCTAATGGAGGGATCATAAACAACACTTCTAATTTTTTCCAAATTTAAACACAGCATAGTTTGAGAAAACCAATGAAATGTGGTAGGAGGATTAATCTCTTTCCAATTCAGCAAAATGGATCTTCTAGCCATTAAAGTAAGAAATGCAATCATCCAACGAGCTGAAGAGGTTAAATGATCTGATTCTATCATTGGTAACCCAAAAATAACAGTAATTGGGTGAGGTTGTAAGTCTATATTCAAAACCGTTGAAATAATGTCAAAAATATCTTCCCAATATTTTTTCAACAAAGGACATGACCAAAACATGTGAGTTAAAGAAGGTATCTCGGAATGACATCTATCACATATAGGATTTATATAAGAGTAATAACGAGATGTAGGAGGGAGGAGAAGATGGCGCGACACAGCGCACATGGCCGTTCCGAATGAATATCGATATGTGTAACCAGGGGTGCCGTGCATCAATCCGGATTTGATGGGAACAGCCGTGAAAGCGCAGAGGAACAACTGGAGCAACTTCTGAAATGCCTGCTACTGTGCGATCGAGAATCTCCGGAGACGTAGGCCCCAAATCCTCGACTTTGCGTATCGCTTGTTGCTGGGGCCGGGGTCGAAACGCTTGGCAGAGATGATGCACAATGCATCGGTGTCAGGAGGTGGTTGGAGGCTTGGAGTTTTTCGGATGGACCCAGGTCGGACTGTGGTCGGATGCTTCCGGGATGCTGCATCGGCAAGTTGGCGGCGCTGAGGGTTTACCGTCTGCGTGAGATGATGGGACTTACGAGAGACTCTGAGACTTTTACTATGCCATGGTCTGTTCTTATCATATTACGGTATTGCTTTGCACTGTTGTAACTATATGTTATAATTATGTGGTTTTTGTTAGTTTTTAAGTCGGTTTGTCATGTGTTTTCGTGATATCATTCTGGAAAAACATTTTTATCATTTCTTAATGCATGCATTACTAAATGACAATAAAAGGGGACTGCGTGTCCTCATAATCATAATAATCATAATTTATCTTTGGACATATGAGCCCCGTGCACTACTTTAAACCGTATCAACGCATGTTTAGCAGATATAGAGGATGAGTTAACTAATTGAAGAATTTTTTCCCATTTTTCAATCAGTACAGTGATCTTGAGTTCTCTTTCCCAATCAGTTTTAATTTCGTTAGAAGGAATAAAGCCCTAACCTGTTCAATCTTTCCCTGTAAGTCAACTTCTGAAGACCCGGCAACATGCTAGTAAATCTTCTCTGCACTCTTTCAATCTTACTGATATCCTTCCTGTAGTTAGGTGACCAGAACTGTACACAATACTCCAAATTTGGCCTCACCATTGTCTTATACAACCTCCCCATAATATCCCAACTCCTATACTCAATACTTTGATTTATGAATGCCAGGATGCCAAAAGCCTTCTTTACAACCCTGTCTACCTGTGACGCCACTTTCAGGGAATTATGTATCTGAACTCCCAGATCTCTTTGTTTCTCCGCACTCCTCAGTGCCTTACCATTTACTGTGTATGTCCTACCTTGATTTGTCCTTCCAAAATGCAACACCTAACACTTGCCTGCAAGAAATTCCATCTGTCATTTTCTGGCCCATTTTTCCAGTTGGTCCAGGTCCCTCTGCAAGCTTTGAAAGCCTTCCTCACTGTCCACAACTCTCCAATCTTAGTGTCATCAGCAAACTTGCTGATCCAATTTACCACATTATTATCTAGATCATTGAGACAGACAACAAACAACAATGGTCCCAGCACAGATCCTTGAGGCACACCACTAGTCACAGGCCTCCAGTCTGATAAGCAATCATCCACTACCACTCTCTGTCTTCTCCCACACAGCCAATTTCAAATCCAGTTTACAACCTCTCCATGGATACCTCGTGTCTGAATCTTCTGAACTAACCTCCCATGTGGGACCTTGTCAAAGGCCTTACTGAAGTCCATGTAGACAACATCCACAGCCTTTCCTTCGTCTGCTTTCTTGGTAACCTCCTCGAAAAACTCTACCAGATTCGTTAAACACGATCTACCACACACAAAGCCATGCTGACTATCCTTAACCAGCCCTTGGCTATCCAAATACTTGTATATCCGATCTCTCAGAACACCTTCCAATAATTTACCTACTACTGATGTCAGGCTCACCGGCCTGTAATTACCTGGTTTACTTCTGGAGCCTTTTTTAAACAACAGAACAACATGAGCTACCCTCCAATCCTCCGGCACCATACCCGTCGCTAAGGACATTTTAAATACTTCTGCCAGGGCCCCTGCAATTTCTACACTAGTCTCTCTCAAGGTCAGAGGAAATATCATGTCAGGCCCGGGGGATTTATCTACCTTTATTCGCTGTAAGGCAGTAAGCACCTCCTCCTCTTTAATCTCTATATGTTCCATGACACTGCTGCTTGTTTCCCTTCCGTCCATATACGCCATGCCAGTTTCCTGAGTAAATACTGATGCAAAAAAATTGTTTAAGATCTCCCCCATCTTGTGAGGCTCCACACACAGACAACCACTTTGATCTTCTAGGGGACCAATTTTGTCCCTTACTATCCTTTTACTCTTAATATACTTGTAGAAACCCTTCGGGTTTACCTTCACATTATCTGCCAAAACAACCTCATGTCTTCTTTTTGCCTTCTTGATTTCCTTCTTTAGTATTTTCTTACATTTTCTATACTCTTCAAGTATCTCATTTGTTCCTTGTTGCCTATACCTGCTATACGTCTCTCTCTTTAGTCTATAGTCATATCTGTCCTGAGCCTTAATTCTGCAGAGAAAAAGACAATTTCTCTCAACATCATTTATAAAAAGAAGTTAAGATCTAAGTTACAAGGACCTGGGCCTCTGTGCCTCCCTCTGCAATTGGATCCTCGACTTCCTAACCGGAAGATCACAATCTGTGCGGGTTGGTAAGAATTTTTCCTCCTCCATCTTCTCTGTAATCCCCAGTTTGCTCCAATTTTAACAGTACCAAAGTAATCCTATGCCAGTAGCAGGGTGTTTGAGGTAATTTATCAATTCGTGCTTGAATGAGGCAGCAGGTTCACAGTATTGAGTCAGTAGTTGTGAACCACATGTTTCTGGAGGAATGGAAACATTGTCAAAATGCAAATAGCCTTTTTAAGAACGTTTGAATACTACATTCAACCTGCACTGGTGTAAATAGTCACAAGTGAATTGCAGCACAGGTTTATAACTCCAATTTAGGAACAATCCAGTTTCTAGTTATTTAGGATGTAACTAGTAGAGTTGATGTAACTAGTAGAGTGGATAGGGGAGAACCAGTGGATGTGGTATATTTGGATTTTCAAAAGGCTTTTGACAAGGTCCCACACAGGAGATTAGTGTGCAAACTTAAAGCACATGGTATTGGGGGTAAGGTATTGGTGTGGGTGGAGAATTGGTTAGCAGACAGGAAGCAAAGAGTGGGAATAAACGGGACCTTTTCAGAATGGCAGGCGGTGACTAGTGGGGTACCGCAAGGCTCAGTGCTGGGACCCCAGTTGTTTACAATATATATTAATGACTTGGATGAGGGAATTAAATGCAGCATCTCCAAGTTTGCGGATGACACGAAGCTGGGTGGCAGTGTTAGCAGTGAGGAGGATGCTAAGAGGATGCAGGGTGACTTGGATAGGTTGGGTGAGTGGGCAAACTCATGGCAGATGCAATTTAATGTGGATAAATGTGAAGTTATCCACTTTGGTGGCAAAAATAGGAAAACAGATTATTATCTGAATGGTGGCCGATTAGGAAAAGGGGAGGTGCAACGAGACCTGGGTGTCATTATACACCAGTCATTGAAAGTGGGCATGCAGGTACAGCAGGCGGTGAAAAAGGCGAACGGTATGCTGGCATTTATAGCGAGAGGATTCGAGTACAGGAGCAGGGAGGTACTACTGCAGTTGTACAAGGCCTTGGTGAGACCACACCTGGAGTATTGTGTGCAGTTTTGGTCCCCTAATCTGAGGAAAGACATCCTTGCCATAGAGGGAGTACAAAGAAGGTTCACCAGATTGATTCCTGGGATGGCAGGTCTTTCATATGAAGAAAGACTGGATGAACTGGGCTTGTACTCGTTGGAATTTAGAAGATTGAGGGGGGATCTGATTGAAACGTATAAGATCCTAAAGGGATTGGACAGGCTAGATGCGGGAAGATTGTTCCCGATGTTGGGGAGGTCTAGAACGAGGGGTCACAGTTTGAGGATAGAGGGGAAGCCTTTTAGGACCGACGTTAGGAAAAACTTCTTCACACAGAGAGTGGTGAATCTGTGGAATTCTCTGCCACAGCAAACTGTTGAGGCCAGTTCATTAGCTATGTTTAAAAGGAAGTTAGATATGGCCCTTGTGGCTACAGGGGTCACGGGGTATGGAGGGAAGGCTGGGTTCTGAGTTGGATGATCAGCCATGATCATAATAAATGGCGGTGCAGGCTCGAAGGGCCGAATGGCCTACTCCTGCACCTATTTTCTATGTTTCTATGTTTCTATGTTTCTATTTAATATTGATTAAAGTATGGTGAGAGTACGTTTGAATATATTCTTGGTATAATTATAATTTTAGTGGTAGTTATTGGCATGAACCCATCTCACTTCACATATCCCAAAAGTAATAAAACAATTTGAATTAAATCTTAACTTCAATGGAAATAAAATTTGAAAAAAAAATTGAAAATTTCTTAAGGCTGACCATCATTATATACAAACCCTGTTGTCACTCCATCCAATATGGCTCCCTCGAAGTATTCAATATATTCTTCATGGAAGGTGCAGCCAATGCCAAAGATCTTTCCCATGACAGATGGAGCTTAAAATATAGAGTGGTTATGTTAGAACCATATAAAACATTGGTCTGGTCACAGCTACAGTAAATCATTTAGTTCTAGCCAGCACATTTCAGAAGTGAATGATAGCACAAAAAAGAGTATAGAGTATGTTAGTCATTTATGCTGTCTCATTTAGAATTTTTTTAACTTTTCCTTACAGTTGCAAAAGCCAAACATCAAATTACATTGTATGTGAGTGCATACCAAAACTAAATAAGAAAATTAAGATGTTACAATTTTGATTTAGATTAATCCATGTTAATATCATTTTCTAAAATCAATAACATATCAGACAGGACAGATTAAATTTAATTTAGAGAAAATTAAAGTGGAACGCTTTGGCAAAGAGAATAAAGAAAGACATTAGGTCAGTTAATCCAGGACTGTGCCTGGCTGGCAGTTGCTCTGTGTGCTAATATTGTGACCACAATAAACTTTTGTTGTTTCATGCCTTGTAGCAACCTGCCAGCAGCACTGCTGAAGATGCTTTTAATTTAATAAATAAAAAGTATATCTTCTAGGTAAATAGGCTTGTGCTAGATGCGCAGATAAGGCTAGTGTAATATGAGAGAAGAGATACATGGTATATCTGTGCACTCCACTCAGAAACTTACAAATTTCCTTCAGATTCAAGGAGTGAGTCTGGGAACAGAGTGAAAAGTAAGATGTTCTCCAACATGTTGCAAATTTCCATGCTTCAGTGTGGAGGCATGGAAAACTGGAGCTGCAGCTAGTTATGGATTCTGCACGGACAAGCAGACATCAGCACTTCCATGTCCAATGCAAAAGGCAAGGTTCTAAAGAGTTGGAAGAATAGAGAGGTTTAGGCTTATGAATACATAAATCTTTGAAGATGACAGGATATATTAAATAACTTATTAGTAAAGGTTATGGGACTCTGAGCTTCATAAATAGAGATAGCAGAATGATCATGTTCAGATTTTATAAAACAGTGGTCATGGCACAGTTGCTGTGTCATGGTCCATTCTGGTTACTGCACTTTAGGAATGACTTGAATGACTAGAAAGAATGCGGAAAATATTAAACTTTTCAGGAATGATAGATATCAACTAAAAACTGAAGAAACTTAGTTTGTTTTCCTTGGAGCAAAGAATGTTAAGAGGAGACTTGAAGGTAATCTATAAGGTAATGATGGGTTAGGGTAAATTGAGAGAAGTTTTTCCTGTAAGCAGATGGTCAGATATTGGGGACATGTTCAGTATGAGGAGCAAGACACAGTGGAAATGTGAGGAAGTTTGTTTTTAATTGTCTATTAACTGTCTAAACTATTTTTAACTGGCGGTGAAAACTGGAATTAGTGAGGACTTTCAGAAAGGAATTGAATAGGCATTTGAGAGAAGATAAATTTGCAGGACTACGGGAAAGAAGAATGACAAAATTCATCACAGATAGTTGCTATGGATGTGAACTGATTTAAATTCTTCTGTACCAGACTAATTCTGTGATTTTATAATGGATTAGAATTTCCTGATGCTGATGAAATGTTGTCAGAGCTGTCCCACAGAAATGTTCAGATTTGACCTTTGTGAATCTTTTGATGTAATTTACTGCAAAGTGCTTGCCTGATCCTTAATGGAGGGGCGTTCCTCAGAATCAGAACTTTGCAAAACCTCCCCTCACCGGCAAAACGGAATAGGTGGCTAAATTATGTCCCCATCAAACCTGTTTTTTTTTAAGTGTCTCTAACAACTGTTTTTAAAGAAACGTAAAACACTAAACACCAAAGAACATCAGTATAATTTAAAACATACAAGTTACTTCATTCAAAAAATCTTTTCACATCTTTGCATTTGTTGCTTTCCATTTGAATGAATGGAGTAGTTGGTGTATTGCTACAACTTTGGGCTCCACTGCTGAACTCTGTCTGTGGAATTACATTGTGTAGTCAGGAAATGCACAGCAAAGAATGGCTAGTAAATCTGTGTTCAGCAGAAATCCTAAATCTTGTTCTCTTCTCCAGGCAATTCCACCCATAATTTCTCAACAAAATTTAGTCCATTATATTTAGTATAGAATGAGTAATTCTGTTCTAAGTAAAAGATCCATAGCAGATAATTGTAAATTAGTGGAATAGTTATTGTTTGAGTGCATAGGCTGAAAATGATATATTTTTGATGCTGGTAAAATCAGAATGTTTAACAATGTCCTGAGTGGTGCTAGCTTTTCAACAGTGACACTGCATTTTAGGTGTCTAAACACAAAAGAACGACCACATTGGATGAATGCTGGTGTTGACACCACCTAACAAGCAGGGATTATGTGTTTACAGAAGAAGTAATATGATAGGTCAAGTATAAGAGGCTCTTCTCAAGAGCACTTCACCACATAATGAGTGATTGACTCGAGAGTGCGGAGCTGCCATTCTTGGCTTCTTTTCGGTGTTGATGCCTGTTTCACTGCGCCAAAGCCTTCTTGATCATGTTCAGCTGCTCTGTTCTCATGTGATGAATAATGGTGGGCAAAAGCTGCTTTTCTGTCTCATTTTTCTTGCTAATTTACACATCCAAACATTTTTTTGTCTGCATTCCCTATTTGCCATTCTCTTTTGTCAATGCACCATTCTCTATTGCCTCCAGGCAATGAACTAATTCCATCTTCTGTAATTACTGCATGTTTTACACCTGTCTGTATGATATAGACAGTCTTGTTTCTGCATTGGAGCTATTTTATGGGAACAGAAACCACTCTTCCAGTACAAATAAAAGTTATATCAAAATAATAAAGATTTCTTACAGAATGGATATAATTGAACTGTTGAGCTATTTTCTGAAATACTCCTTGACCTTTTGCATTTTACAAAGGCAAGTAAGTGCTACAGCTTCAGACAGTTTGTGTTCAAACAATGTGCTAAGGAGTACTGCCCTGAGCTTTTGTTCAGCTAGAATGAAACAGTGGCAGTAGTCATTTTTGGATCATTAACATCTTGAATACACAGTAACATTCAATAGTCTTTTTTCAACAGCTGTACTTTAACTGTAATAGCATCTTATTAAAATTAGGTCAAGCATACTCTAAAGATTATCACAATGAGAAAACTGTTTGAAAAGTTACCTGTTTAAGGAAGCAATTCATTAAATTTTAGTTAAGTGACAGATGCAATTCATTGCTTGATCTTTAAGTTGCCTATATCCAGAGCAAGAGCCTTTTATAGTCTAGCTCCTCAGTCTATAAAACCCAGTTGAATAAACGAAGCCTGTTTTATATTTCAGCTCAGCCGCAATCCAATTAGGAGTTGAACAAGGGTCAAATTAAAGAGACTTTACGCTTCATGTTTGCATCATTAGCTTTAGAATATTTTGTGTGTGGGGGAGGATAATGGGAAGGGATAGACTCAAAGCTGTCATCTACCATGTGGTGCAGTACTGAACTGAGGGAGACACAGCAGGCTAGCAAAAATATTTCTTGTATTATGGGGCTATAGTGCTGTAGATCAGCTGGTATATAGTTGTTTGTAAAATGGCGGGGGGGGGATTGTGGGGAGAATAGTGGGTGGGGAGGTTACAGGTGCAACCTGGGGTTACAACCATTCTTTTCTTGTGGCATGTTGCTTTTACACAAATCAGTTAGAACCCTCCTGAGCATTCATTATCTTGGATACAATAATTCTAATCAGATTGCCTTCTGTTAGTTCTCTGCATTTAAGGGATTTGTTTAATTTTGACCAGGACTTACTTAAAATTGTATTTTTGATTTGCTTCATATGTAAAATTGAAATTGTTTACTTACTGAATGCTGAACAGATATACTTAAGCTAATTATTGTTTGCTTACTCAGTATACCTGTACACTCTATATTTATTACAACCATGTACGTGAAATATAAATTGAGATTCAATTAAGTTTTCAACAGCTTCCTCTAAAGTACCCTTATGAATATATTGTAATTCATTTTGTAAGTGTAAATAATGTTTTTAATTAAGAAGGAATATATTTATTTTCTATTTTTTGTATAATTCTCAGCAAACAGGAACCATGTACTTGTAAAGATTATATTTCAGAACTATTCTCGGCAAATATTTAACCCTCAGAAGAGGTTAATCTGGAACATATTTCTGACAGTAACAGATTAATAGAATAACTGTGTGGGAAAGTAATTTCTAATCTCACTTTGGAGTTATTAATTAGTTGTAACTCCATCATTGTTTATCAATCCCAAAATGCCCTCAGTTTAGCATTTTATTCAAAGTTTGGCTGCTTGAACAATGTTACACTCTATCAGTACCACAATGAAAATTTCTCTAATTGTTACTCCTTCCCCTTCTGCCAACTCCCTTCTCCTCCTCTTCCTCCTGCAGCAGAAGCATCAGCACCAGCTAAATATCAATATTTGACAGTCAACAAAGACAAATTTGATCAGCAAGGCTTGATCAGTTCTCAGTGTTTTAATGAGTAGAATTCATTGAAGGTGAGACTTCTGTCTTGCCATGGAGGATTCTTCCTAATAGTTACCAGAAGTTCCCAATTCTGTACAAAGTTCCCAAGTTCCCAGTGGATTGCAATCAAGCAAGTTTGAATTTATTTCAAAGGTGAGAAGCGCAGTGATAGTTCTCATCCCAGTCTGCAAAATACCTGGACTATTGCACCCTTTGGGTAACTTCAGGATAAGTACCATTCTGGAGCCATTCATTTTCGGATTGGCCAAGGATATGATGATTTTGTTTTTGTAATTCTGGAACCCAAGGGAGCTTCCCATGCTGATTGCATGCAAAATAGCTATTTTTAAATCACCAATCATGATCTTTGATCTGCAAGTACTGGTTTGCTTAGTGTTCCTAGAGCCAAGCATATAAGAACTGGTGATACGGCCTTTTGCTTTTACACATCAAAAATCTGCAACATTCTACCAACTGAAATATGCCCAATTAGTAAAAGCTAATATAAAATTTGCCCTACTTATAGGATTACTAAATGCCTGTTGATGATAATTGCATTTATATAATATGGTATATTCAATTACATTTTATTCTATATAATGTTTGTCAAATGGTTAACAAAAATAATTAGTGAGTCAGTTAATGGTTTGTTAATGGTTAACAAAAATAAATAAAAGAGGAATAGTGAGTCAGTGTTGATAGACCATTCAGAAATCTGAAAGAGGAGGGGAAGAAGTTTTCCTAAAACATTAAGTGTAGATCTTCAGGTTCCTGTACCTCTTCCCAGATGGTAGTAATGAGAAGAGGGCATGTCCCAAATGGTGAAAGTCCTTAATGATAGATGCCACCTTCTTGAGGCACTACCTGTTGAAGATATCCTTGATGGTGGGAAGTGGTCTGTCTGTGATGGAGCTGGCTGAGTCTGCAACCCTCTCCAGCCTCTTTCAATCCTGTACATTGGAGCCTTCATATCAGGTGGTGATTCAACCAATCAGAATGTTCTCCACTGTGGATCTGTAGAAATTTGCTAGTGTTGGTTGCAGATCAAACATCCTCAAACACCTCATGAAGCATAGCTGCTGGCGTGCCTTCTTCATGATTATATCACTGTGTTGGCCCAAGATAGTTCCTTTGAGATATTGATACCCAGGAATTTGAAGCTGTTTATGCATTCCAACACTGACCCCGCAATGAGGACGGTTGTGGTGCTCTGACTTCCCCTTCCTGAAGTCCACAATCTTGCTGATGTTGAGTACAAAGTTCTTGTTGCAACACCACTCAAATTAATCTGAATGTTTCCTCAATGCCATTTGAGATTCTATCAGAAACAATGGTCTCATCGACAAATTTATAGATGATGTTTGAGCTGTGCGAAACAGCCATGAATAAAGATAGAGTAGAACAGTGGGCTAAGCATGCATCCTTGAGGTGTGCTTGTGTTAATTGTTAGCAAGGAGGAAATATTATTTCTGGTCCACACTGACTGTGGTCTGCCAATGAGGAAGTCAAGAATCTTGGTAAGGGGTGTACTGAGGCCTAGGTTCTGAAGCTAGTTGATTGGTACTGAGGGGATGATGGTGTTAAACACCAAGCTGTAATCAATAAACGGCAGACTGACATATGCTTTACTGTTATTCAGCTGCTTCAAAGCTGAGTAGAAAGCCAGTGAAATTCTGTACACAGAAGACCTGTTGGGGTGGTAGGCAAATTGCAACAGGTCCAAGTTGTTGCTTGGGCAGGAACTCATTCTAGCCATGACCAATCTCTCAAAGCACTTCATCACAGTGTATGTTAGTGCTACTGGGTGATATTTGTCGAGGCAGCTTACCTTGCTCTTCTTGTGCACCAGTGTGATTGATGCCCTTTTAAAAAAGGTGGGAACTTCCAACGACAGCAGTGAGAGATTGAAGATGTCCTTGAGTATCTTCATTCTCTGAAGCTTAAACAGCCAGATTTTTAGTACCCTGCCAGATATAGCATCAGGGCCTGACACCTTTGCAAAAATTCACCCACTTGAAGGATGTTCTGAAATCAGCATCTGAGAAAGACATCACATCGGGAATTTGCACAGATGTAATTTTAATTTTCCCTTTCAAGATATACATAAAATGTATTGAGTAATACATCTCTGACATTTATGCTGTAGGTTTCACCTTACAGGAAATACCAATAAGCAAATCCTGTTGCAACTGCCATCCACCTGATTGTGTCTCTAATTTCACACTGAATTCCCTTTTCGCTCTCATGATGGCTTTCCATTGGTCATACCTGGATACCTTGTAGGTTTCTGGATCCAGGTCTTGAAGGCCCTCGACAGATAGCGAATCCACTGGTTCATCAAGGGCTTCTGGTTGGGGATGGTTGGTATGTTCTTGAAGACACACACCCATCTACACAGGACTTAATGAATTCCATGATGACTGTGACATGTTCATTCAAATCTGAAGATGAATCCCTGAATATGGCCCAGTTCACCAACTCAAAGCAGTCTTGTACGTGCTCCTCAGTCTCCCTTGACCATATGTATCTTCACGGTCCTGTAAACTGATACTGCAGTTCTATATGCTTTGAGTCGAAGTACAACCAGGTGACTGGACTTGCTAAAGTGTAAATAAGGGATGATATGCAAGCGTTCTTGATGGCAATTTAACAGAGATCAAGTGCTTTGTTTTATTTCTATATTCAATCAATAAAAGTATTCTGCAGGATTTCACAGAGGGAAAATAAACTATTCTATGCCTCTTATCTCTTAATAGAAGTTTCTAAAATGATTATAGAGTAGATGCAGAGAATGTTCACATTTGTAGATGCACTAATTATAAGAAAGTCACCAAGAGGTAATAAGGAGAATTCAGGAAAAAATTATTTACATGAGGAATGGCAAGAATATAAAATTTGCTACCATAGGAGTAAGTTGAAGCGTCTAATATAGATGCCTTTAAGAGGAAGCTGGACACGCTTATGAGAGAGAAGGGGAAAGATGATTATATTGATAGACTTTGAAAAGGAAGCCCAAGTGGAGCATAAATGGTGATGTGGATTGTCAGGTTAAATGGCTTGTTTAAATGCTGTAAATCCTACTTGTCCAAGAGGAGAGATTAGTAGTAGAAAACATGGTTACATTGAATTTTTTTATGGGGAAGCTTAAATGAGAAAGATGAGCTAAAGCAGCAAAATGTGTCCTAGAGCGAATTCAAATGTACAGTATGTAATCCAGGTGACTGAATATCACTAAAATCATTGGGATCACTGGGATTACTGGGATTGTACAAGAAGCCATAGTCAGAAAAATATTAAATTAGCATACATATTGTACTAAGATCTAATAAAGCATCCTTGATTTTTAATCAAGGTGGAAGGAAAGTTCGAAGGCAGTGGTTAGAGCAGTGTTCCATGCAGGCTGAGGGTATCATTGTTCCATGGACATGTCTGAATAAAACATTAAGTCTCCTCTCATGCTGCCAGATCTGCTGAATTATTTCCCACATTTTCTATTTTTACTTCAGAGAAATAGAGAACTGAGGTGTGTGTGGGATCTTGAAGCGTGAGAAGGTGTTTAGAAAGTTAGAGATTTCAACACCAAGTATTTAGTCATAGATCTGAAGTCTAATAAGGCTTTAGAATGTTGATTGTGGGGTAGGTGGACCGAGTCATGGATAAAGGTTTTAGCAGCACTGAGATAGGTGTTGCAATGGAATGGGACGAACCCAAATGCAGGATACAGACATGGAGGTAGAGTAATCTAAAGTGTTTATTAACGGTTACATGGAAAACCGGGGAGCAAGGATTAGGCAGAGGAAAGCCGAGGAGCGAGGAAGCTTGTCCGGGGATTGAATCCTGGTTGCTCCGGTGGGAACGTGGCATTTAACCACCGAGCCAACGGAGAATGTAGGTTGGCGGGGGAATGAGGCAGAGCAGGAATGCAGACCAGGGTGCGAGCATGGCTTGAGGAGAACAGCAGGCGGAAGGATGGACAGGAAGACGGGGAGCATGCAATGCTCCTATTAACACTGAGAGACAGAGTTAACGCAGACAAACAACGTGGAAACAGAACTTGGAATACACAATTCTTAGCGGTGGAGAAACACAGTTAACATCGGAAAACAACGCGGGAACAGAACTTAGAATAGACAATTCTAAGCGGTTGAGAAACAGAGTTAACACTGGCAAACAGCACAGAAACAGAACTTAGAATACACAATTCTAAGTGGTCGAGAGAGAATTAACACAGGCAAACAGCACGGGAAAACGGAGGAGCAGGAGGCAAGCAAAACTTTTCTTGACACAGGGCGTTGCTGGAGCTGAACGGCAAACAGGAGACAGGCGGCAGGCAAAACTTATCTTGACACAGAGCGTAGAGAGGCAAGCAACAGACAATACTTTTCTTAACACAGAGAGATGGAGTTACACAGGTAAACCTCGGTACTTAAGTAAAACTTAGAATACTTATCTTGACACGGAGAGACAGAGCTTCACAGGTAAACCTCAATACTGAAGTATAATTTAGAATACTTATCTTGACACAGAGAGACAGTTTCACAGGTAAACCTCGGTACTGAAGTATAACTTAGAATACACCATTCTAAGTGGCTGGTAACGTGAATTACCGCACTGGCTGAAGCAACAGTCTGGCGACAAGTGGATGCAAAGCCAGGGTTTTTATGCAGCAGGTTTAGAAGAGAATCAGGTGCAGCAATCAAGGAGCCCAGGAGAACATGGGGGGAAAAGGAATTAAGGATAATAAGAGGAATTAACGGTCGGGACCGTGACCATAGGAGCGAAATGGACAAGTTTATAGAAATAGAAATAACTATTTTTCTTGATGTATGCTTTGATGAGATCAAATTTCATGGTGTTCCAAGATTAAATCACTGGGGCATTACAAGCTTTTTGAAGGAAGATACTTAACAATTATTAAGAGCAGGCACAGTGCAGTTTCTGCATATTCAGCAATTAAAACAAATTATAGAGTTGGCTGCTCAAAGACCTACTTTAAAAAGTTTCCATTATTGTATCCAATATCCAGATTACAATTTATGGACAAATATACAGCTGAGGCCCTCTAGTGGAGGGTGTTCCTTGCAAATGGAAATCCTTCTCAGAGAAACATCCAGTGAGAAAAAGCAGATCAATTTGCTGAAGCCATCTTCTAGTTTGTGCCCAAAACCTATTGAATTAAAGGCAAGAGTGATACACAACAAATCCAATCAAAGAAGATTTACCTCTACTACTAAGTAAGTAGAATGCACAATTTGTCTTGCCACGAGAAAGAGATGATACCAAATCATACAATCTAATTTTTTGGATAAAAACAAAAACCTCAGCAAGGACAACATTGAGGAAAAAAACTCAATTTTTTTCATAGACGGGACATTGAGTAAATTCTACAACAATTTATCAAGTAAGTATCACCTATTATACATCCAGTAATAAAAGTAACTGTTACTGGGAATGCACACTAGCAATTCTCATCAGTATTAACCCTTAGGACCATCCTGAATGTTGCTTTTTCTCTGAAGATTCCCAGGAGACAATGGGGAGGTTGCAATTTTCTAATGGTTAGGAAAATTTCTTGAATTTTTTCCTCTGTTGACTTGGTAATTTCTTCCTTTGATAGAGTTTGGAACAGAATATGTACCTGTTTTGGGAACCTGGTGTCAAGCATGTGAATAATGTGTAGGAGCCAATTCATTCCAATTAAGGCCTCAACGTTGAAAATAGTAGCATGGGAGAGGACATTGGCATTGGTTCACTGATCTTGCTCAGGGAGTTGGGTTTGTAGATGGTATGTCTCCTGTTCCTTAAAGCATCCAATGTACCTTGTCCAGTTTCAGAAGTACATAGGAGAGCAATAATCACTGCTATTTAGTAATTAACAGGAATTCTGCAGATGCTGGAAATTCAAGCAACACACATTAAAAAAAATCCACGGCCTCCTCTACTGTAAAAATGAAGCCACACTCAGGTTGGAGGAACAACACCTTATATTCCATCTGGGTAGCCTCCAACCTGATGGCATGAACATCAACTTCTCTAACTTCCGCTAATGCCCCACCTCCCCCTCGTACCCCATCTGTTACTTATTTTTATACACACATTCTTTCTCTCACTCTCCTTTTTCTCCCTCTGTCCCTCTGAATATACCCCTTGCCCATCCTCTGGGTTCCCCCCCCTTGTCTTTCTTCCCAGACCACCTGTCCCATGATCCTCTCTTATGCCTTTTGCCAATCACCTGTCCAGCTCTTGGCTCCATCCCTCCCCCTCCTGTCTTCTCCTATCATTTTGGATCTCCCCCTCCCCCTCCAACTTTCGAATCTCTTACTCACTCTTCCTTCAATTAGTCCTGACGAAGGGTCTTGGCCTGAAACGTCGACTGCATCTCTTCCTAGAGATGCTACCTGGCCTGCTGCGTTCACCAGTAACTTTGATGTATGTTGCTATTTAGTAATTCTTGAGTTTTAAAAATAAGGGTTAATGTCTTTTCCTTGAAGGGCCAAAGCCTATGCTAGTGCATTAAAGTTGGTCTTTAATCTCATTATTGACATCCACTTCTGCTGGAAGTGTCATTCCAAGATATGGAAAGTGATCTGTATTATCCAAGGTCTCATCATAGATCTCTGTTTTTGAGAGTAGGTGTTGTACAATAGAAGCAGATTTAATAGAGAATTTTTATTTTGAGGATGTTGAGTGGAAGATCCATCCTTTTGTATCCTTCTATGAAATAATTGAAGGTGACTTGAAATATCACAGTCAGGTTTATTATCATTGACATGGCATGAAGTTTGTTGTTTTGTGGCAACATTACAGTGCAAAATATAAAATTACTGTAAATTTAAATAGCTAGATGGCTAGGTAGATAGGTAGATTAAATAGATAGATAGATAGATAAATAGTGCAAAAGAGAAATTATGATAAAGTGTTTATGGACTGTTCAGAAATCTGAAGGTGGAGAAGAAGCTGTTTCTAAAATGTTAAGTATGGGTTTTCAGGCTTCCTCCCCAGTGCTAGTAGAGAAGGTGGCATGTCCCAGATGTTGAGAGTCTTTAATGTTGAATGCCGTCTTCTTGAGGCTTTGCCTTTTGAAGATGTCCTCAACGTTAAGGAGGTTTTGAGTCTGCAGCTTTCTGCAGACTCTTACAGTTCTCCAAATTGGAGCCTCCATACCAGGCGGTGTTACAACTAGTCAAATGCCACTATACATCTTTAGAAATTTGCAAGTCTTTGCTGACATACCGAATCTTCTCAGTCTCCAAATCAAGTAGAACCACTAATATACCTTCTTCATGATGCATCAATGTGTTGGACCGAGGATAGATCTTCTGAGATATTGACACACAGGATCTTGAAGCTATTCTCCCTTTCCACAACATTACTCAACCAGCCTATCTTCTCATCAAGATGGTTCACTAAAATTTTACATTAAGAACTTTTCTTCATCTTTTTTCCTGTGTATTTTAAATGTTATTCGCTGTGGCATGGAAAAAACAAATATGTTTGAATAATTGATAAAATAACTAAATGAAATTTCTTAAATCAAACTTAGTTAAGTATATGCATTAATTTACCAGTCCTTAAAATCTCACTTTTCTTCTTAAGTGGGTTTAATTTGAGAATTTGATTCAGTTGCTGGTCGGTTAAAAAATCGACTAGGAACAAACATGTTATCTTTGTGCTGACGTAGAATTGTTTTTGAATGTCTGCTGCAGTCAGAAAAAAAGAGAACTTTTAATTTTCTTTCCCATGATCCCTAGAGTAGAAAGTTAGAAAAGCCTTGAAGGGTAATAGGAGGCACAATGTCACAAGCATTTTGCTGCTCAGTAGTTTGATGTACTCATTTGCTGATACGAAAAGACGAGAATCAGAAATTGGGTTTGTGTTTTTAGTTTCTTGCAGACTTGCAGGCATATGAACCCAGCCAGTAGGTCATTAACCCTAGAGAAAACAGCTTGCATTAATATGCTTTAATCCTGTATAATTAGTCAAATTACTGCACGCCGACCAGCTTGTCATGTGTTGTCAGATTGGTGTGCACACTGGGGTGTCCAGGTCCCCTTGGAATGCCACTGGGTAGGGAAGCCTTTTGGTTTTAACAATGGTAATCTGAGGAAGGATAAAAACTATCTAAATTTTTAAACAGTTAAAGCATGAACAGTTAAAAAATGATCGAGCAATTAGGATTTCTCAAAACAGAAATCCAAAAGCTATTCACTTACTGTTTTCCCTGCTATCTCCAACAAAACTAGGGTTTGCTTATGATTTAGGATTAATAACAATAAAAAGATTTAAGCTATATAATTAGAAGAGGATAAAATACAAATTATCTAATAGACTCAAATACAGATTATCAGCTGCCAAAGTGTCCTTCCATGGGACCTGCTTTCATACAAAAGGGCATCATTAGCATAAATTTACAAGAGCCCTTGTTCCAACAGCATGGAGAAAATGTGTATTACGTTTGCATTAGCACAGAATTGCTTGTTGTGCTTTTGGCAATGACAGATAAGTCAGTGTAATTCCATATTATGGTGGAAATGATGCTCCAAATTGTGAATGCATCCTGAAGGTGTCACTGACAATAATCTTCAAAGTGTACACTGGGAAACAGGGCTATATGTTTTGCGGATGATATACTGCCAATGACAGGAAGAATTATATGACTGAAGACAAATCTGTAACATGTTATTAAGCAATTTCACGTGAATAACAGGATAAAAGGATAATGGATGAGGGTGTCATTATTACCTTCACGTAGTGGGAAAGCAAAGCAAAGGTAGAGAGACAAGATTAATTGGGGGATGGTGCAGCATTCATTGCTCATGAGTCCTTTGTGCTGCAAACTGGAGCTTTCCTGAAATTCCAGTCCTTTAAATGCTCAGAGCCACATTTAACACACTTGGCAGAATGAGTTGAAAACTGACACGGCGTGTTTCAGTTGCCTCACAGCTCAAATCCACTAAGTCCCTAAGCATGCCTATCACATCCTTTGTATACTAAAGAACAAAATGTGAAGGCAACTAGCAAGATTTCTTCACAGCAGCTGTTGTTTTACAAGATTTTCGATAAGCCTCTCTCAACCCCTGCAGAATATATGAATTTATGAGTTCAGAAGAATGAAAGCTGATTTCATTGGAACATTCTGTAAAGGCTTCATAGTGAGTCAGTGGCTCCAGAACTAGGAGGCATCATCGGGATAGAGGGTTCATCATTTCTGGCAAAGATGAGGAGCAATTTTGCCTCCCCATTTGTTTTAATTCTTCTGAATTTTCTATAGCAGAAAGCTGTGGAGGTTATGTCATTAAGCATATTTAATTGTGAGAAAGATAAATTTTTGGATTAGAGGGGAATCAAGGTTATGGAGATTGGACAGGAAAATGTAGTTAATGCCAAAGGTCAGAGCATATTGATTAGTGGAACAGTCTTAACAGCCTCCTCCTACTCCTCTTGTGCTTATGTGAATGCTACAAAATACTGTAGCCAGAAGTAAAATTCTTGATTATATTTTTCTAAATAAATTCACATAATCAAGCAAGACAATCCAACTCAAAAGCTGCTGTTGTAAATATTTGACTTATTTCAACAGCACATGGAAAATAGATCATATATAAATTGAATTCTGAGAACCCCTACCCAAAATTATCTCTTGTCTGTTTTATCTTCATGCAGAAGCTGATGATCTTGCTAAATATATTTATAAATTATTTTTATTTTGGAATTTAATGATTTTTTAAAAATCACCTGTCTTCTCTGATGCAATATTTGTACTTAATTGCTAGCTATTGTGTCATCTAATTTAATTCAAACTATTTCAAAGGAGGATATTATGAAAGTGGAGTATTTGCTGTCAAGTTCATCTTAAACATAAATCTTTGTTAAATGTAGTCACTGTGATAGGTCCTCCTAGGACTGAGGTGGGTACCAATTCACTAACACTGAATATGCTGAAAGTCTGTGTTATGATCATGTGGGATATTTGATTTACTTAAGTGCAATTTGAATAGACCTGTAGTTTTATATCATATATCAGTATTGATTTATAAAATAATTTTGGAAATTCTTCAGGGAAATCAAGAATCTATTTTTTTAAATATCTGTGCCTAATCGATTAGTATGGGTTGCAAATGTAATATTGTGGTAATCTAACACTGTACATTTCTTCAAACATTGGCAGTTGAACCACATTGAAGAATTAGTTTGGTCTGAGTTTAGCACAAACAACTAGTCATTAAAGAAAAGATTCAACCTACTTATAACAACCATTATGTTTCCCTACTTCAGTTTTTCCACTTTAATCCTTTACCATCTTTGCCCAGTATCTGTTCAGACCCATCAGTTGCCTGCGTCTCTGGCTCTTGAATACTCCAGATTAAAATTCCATCATCTGCAGTTACTTTAGGAGCTCCCTTGTATCCACTACCTGGTGCAGTGCCTGCTTCTGTTGTTGTCTTCATATTCAGGTTTTTTTAGCCTTGCTGCTACAAATTGCAAAAACAGCTCTTAAACAAATCATAATCTCAGTGGCGCCATCACGTCCCAATTCAACCAAGCTCAAAACCTTACAAGCTAGAATCACAAAGGTCTCAGTATTACAGCTATTTCCTCTCAACCCCATCTTCCTTTTAATGTAGGCTTTTGAGCCAATTAAACACTCTGCTTTGTATCTACCTTTGCATTTTGCCCCTGATATTTCCCCCTGCCTATAGGTGATCCTTGCCCTCAGATTTGCTTCCTTCAAGCTTCTGAACTAGTACTGTTCAGGGAGGTAACAATGAAGAAGTGTGAATTTTTCATGCAGTAGATAAATAATTACTGTGATGCTTCAGAATGAAGTTTGCCTTCTTATCTGTTCCTAAATTAAATGACCATGTAAAGAAAAGAATTTAGGATTAAATACCATCTTTCATTCCTTTATATTAGACCCATTGATTTTTCTTTTGATCGCAGTAACTGTTACAGTTGGGTAAAATTTTTATGTAGCAAGATCCCACAAATTGCAGTGAGGAAAATGACCAGATAGATGTTTTAGAAATATCAATTAAAATTTAATTTACTTTCATAACAAAAAAACCATAAGTAATAAATAAGTACTCACATAACCTAGTAAAAGCATTTATAGTAGAAATATCACAAAATTGCCGACTTTCCTTGCCATCTATGTATAGAATATTGTGACACACTGAAGATGTGAATTAAAAATGTAATCTAATAATTCAAAAGTTTTGCTTTAAAGCTACATCCCTGAGCAGTATGGTACTCTGAAGATCTTCCAAAGACAAACTTTTGGTTATGTTTAATTTGCCAAGCTGGATTGTTGTTCATTTTCAATACTAAGAATCATGTAGAATTACAAACACCATTTTAACTGTTGAATGACTATTGGTACAGTATAAAAGCTGCATTTTATCTAAGTATTTTAGTGTAGAACTAAAAGGAATGCAAAACTTCAGATTAATTTCTAAAGTAAAACAAAGTACATCTCATCTGTCTGGGGCAAAAACAAGTAGTGCTAATGGTCATGTAGTTTCAGAGCTGAAGATACAATGTTCATCGGATAGATTGAATGAGTTCAAATAGTTTAAGTAACTAACTGTAGCAAATATCTGTGTGTAATGGAATGAAAATGAGATTTTTTTTAAACACAGGATACTGGAATTCCAAAACAACACACACAAAATGCTGGAGGAACTCAGCAAGTCAGGCAGCATCTGTAGAAATGAATAAACATTTGACGTTTCAGTCTCTGAGCTCGAAACGTCAATTGTTTATTCATTTCCATAGATGCTGCCTGACCTGCTGAGTTCCTGCAGTATTTTGTGTGCGTTAATTTTTTTTAAAGCTAGGCTAAAGGTTGACGTGTGAAAAATTGAGTTAGTTTGCAAAAAAGAAATTTGTTTCTCTGAGTAAAAATTGAGGTCAGGAGGCCAAAACTCGCCTTGCTCCTAGATGAATGAAATGAATCAAAGAACAAGCTACAAGGAAGTGCGTAGGTTATAATTTAATGATAAAGTTGTATACATTGTCTTTAAAATGTTGTAATCCAGACAGTGTTGCCTTTCATAATGACTGTAATGTTACTACAATATATACACTACTTTTAAATGATTTTCAGATCTGTTAGCTGTGTTTTTAAATAGGCTACGAAAGAATGGTCTTGGCCTTATTGCTAGTTGTCTTTTTTTGATTTACATTAACGCCATGTGTTTTTGGTTATATTAAACAGCATGAAACTCATCTGCTAGTAGTATCTTTTAATTACTGTGTGCAAATTTCATCTGTAATTGAAACAAAAAGCTTTTCAGCCATCTTCCCAAACCATCTTGACAAGCTGAAACCTGAATGTTATTTTCTGGTGCTGCGATTAGATTGAGGCTGAAGTCTCCAGCTGGCAGGCCTGTCTATGACTGGAGGCGGCCTGTCCCCAGTGCTTGTCATTTCCTGACATGCCTGACAGGACAAGGAGAGCCGTCCCAGACAGATTCATTAGATGGCATTTTCTACAGCTGGGCTAAAATAAGGGCTGCACTTCATCATGGTAACTACGGACTAACTCTGCAAGGCCCCTTGTTGGTTTTAACCAAAGCCATGTTGTTTTAACAATTTTGGCTTTGCAATACTTTAAAATCTATTGACATATTTTCCATATATTCCCCTGAAGCTCACGCCTCATACACTGCATTGACATTGATTCTAAATTCAAGCTGCTGCTGTGGTTGAGTCTATTGTGATGGGGTATCGAGTATTTTATTCATTCATGAGATTGTGGAGTTTACCTTTCACCTTATTGTTGGCTGCCATTTCTTTAGTTCATGGTCTCTATGACAACTGTTTAAATTGGGATGAGTAACTGTCATCTAGGGTATTACGGAGAGAAAAGTGTTAGTGAGCATAAAGTCCCATAGATAGAGCATTTCAACATAATCCAATTTTAATTGAGCTCAGGAGACTTTGATGTGTTGCATAAGGTCAGGAAAGAGCTATTCCAGAGAGAAATTAAACCAGCCTAGCTAGGCTTCAGTACTACTGACTGTCACCATTTTAAATGAGCATTAGCATCAGCCTTAACCTTCCCCTATGGAACATCTCACTTCACTTCCAGCATTTCTCTGCCTTCTACCATATGCGAAGCTTTGGGGACTTTCATCTTTTTTTAACACCTCCTTGATTAAGTTTGAAAAGCATGAAGCTGACCTGAGATGCATAGAAAACTGTCAATTGGGTCCTTCTTTGCAAGTTAGGGTGGGAAAGTAGAGAATGGAAAAGGATTATTTTCACTTGTCAGTTAGAGTCCACTTGAATTTTTTTTCTTCAAAGGCAAACTGCTTTTAACCTATATCATTGTAACAATTAAGGCTTATTTGGTAACCAAATAACATTAAAAGCCATAGCCATTTGTTTTCTCTTTTAAAAAGGTCTTACGTTTAGAACTGAAAGGGAGCAACAATCTGTTTAAATGGCAAAGTGTGTCTTTTTAATTCTGATTGGTCTTTTGTAAAAAGGAATAGGCTCCTTTCATCTTTTTCAATACATCACTAAATCCTCTGTGGTATTCTTAGAACATTTTTTCTTAACAGGAAAAAACGGAGACGAAATTCCAATATGTTCCCTCATTAACCCTTTGAGAATTTTAGTGTTATTTCTGAATAATTTCTCCAAACATTTTAAGAAAAAATGTGATTGGCCAAGTGGTCTACATATTTAATACCAGTCTGTTTGTAATCAGCATTAATTAAAATATTTTAACAGTGAATATGGACATAATAGTATTATTTTCCTTGTGAATTTGAGCTCTCCATCAAAAATAACAGTGCACCTTCCTGCATCATAGCATACACAAGCCATTGCAAAAAAAGTAACAATTCATTTTTAGAGAAAACTTTGATCTTAATTGTAAAGATTATATTTATTTATTTGAAACTCTTAAAGTGTTAATATATTCAAGTTATTTCAAAATTATAGAAAAATACCTGTTTGATATTGTTCCACATCTGAAGTATGTTATTTATTGATCGAATGTGAACCTAGTCTTACAAAGCATTCTCATATTTGCATCTTAAATTCTGTAGATAGCTTGAATTAAATAAAATGGAAGTACTTTCAAATTTTAGGTCCTTGCTTACACAGAAGGTTTACATGGAAAATGGATGTTCAGCGAAATACGAGCTGTTTTTTCACGGCGCCATCTCCTCCAGAACACAGCTTTGGAAGTCTTCATGGCCAACAGAAGTATGTACCATTAGAAATTTAGTTTTCTGATGGAAACTAATATCAATACAATCTTATAGTGCCGTTTTAAAATTGCCTAGCCTTTGAGAAATAGGTAATTTCTTTGTTGTATCAATCCTTTTAAGACTTACATTTCTTTTTTCCCTTCTGCAGCATCTGTTATGTTTAACTTCCCAGACCAAGCTACAGTGAAAAAGGCTGTATATAGTTTACCTCGTGTTGGAGTTGGCACCAGTTATGGTTTACCACAGGCCAGGTATTAAATATTACAACACTTCTCAGTTTTTCATCTCAAATGTAGTATTCCTAAATGGAAATTTTAGCTCAGGAATTGATAATATATAATAAATCTTGGAGTTTATGCCAATAATTATTTACAAGATATTAACTAGTCTATTTATATTTCTAAAATTATTCTTTAATACAATCTTACAACATTATTAGAACTTGAAAATAATAAGACACATCTACTATGACTCATATCCTGCTGTATTTACTTGAAAGGTGTACTTTAACAAAAATGATAGCCTGAGCTTCATAATTTTATATTTCACTTCCATGAAAGCAATGGTAGAGATTACCAAATAGAAATTCCTCTTTTCATATACATTTGCATATATATATACTCAACTCCATGTTTGAAATGCTGTTCAATTGAAGTCAGGGCAGTGGAATTTCTGAGGTGGAATTCAATGTGCAGCAGTTAATATATTTGTGTATTTAGGACAAGCAACCAAGTTGAAACCCCATATGCTATATCACCATTGGGATCAAGCAAAAAGTTTTAGTACTCATTAAAGAAAATCTTTGACTTACACTGATTCTTTACATTGATCTCTTATTTAGGTAGCAGTCTTCAAAATCTATAATCAATACCTATACAGTTTATATAATATTAACTTCACTTTTCTTTGCCCTATTTTACATAAGATAATGGTATGGTTTGAATGAAGTATGGTGGTGGCAGTAATTAAGTTACTGGACTAGGAACCCAGAGTTCAAATCACACCAAAAATTGCTATGATATTTAAATTCAGTAAAAAGTCTGGATTTAAAACAAGAGTATTACTATTTCTAACCACAAAACCATAAATTTTGTCATAAATTTCCATGTGGTTCACTGATGTCCTTGAGGGGAGAAAATTTGCCCTTCATCAATAATCTCACCTACATGTGACAGACCTGTAGCAGTGAAGATGAGTCTTAAAGGTTCCCTGAAATAACTAAGCAAACCACTTTGTTCACAGGCAATGAGGTGTGGGAAACATATTCTGGCCTTGCCAGCCATGCCATAGCCCTGAAACATTAATTAGATTTAAAATGCACAAAAGTAATGGTATATTTGTGATGCTATCATCAAAAGTAGACATTTGACCATAAAGTTGAAGATTTATTTTCAAAATTTATATTTAGAAACAAATTTGTTTTGAACATGGATGTATATTTATTACTAGAATGCAGGCATTAGATGTTATATGTGTATTTTATAATATAACAAGTGTTTTACGCATACTTTAAGATGAATGCCCGTCAGTGGTTTAGCTACAAGACATGTTAGATGTGTTGATTTTTATCTTTTCATTAACTTTCCCCTAGTACATTGTATAATAAACAGGGTGGTTGCAGATCACACCTTGAGAAAGCCTAATGAATGAGAACTGCTTCAGAAATTTTATCAGCAGTTTATGTGCACTGAAGTCTGCAGAAGAGCAACATACAGTTCTTACTCTGCACAAAAATTTTGGCATTTGCAAATTGAATATAAACTTTTAATCTTAAAGTTGCTTTTTAAGTAATTTAGCATATTTTGTCCACTACTACAAAATTATGTTTCTTCTTATCATTATCAACTAAGGACAATTGGGGATATTTATGCAAAATAAATGTTTTCATCTTGTTTTTACTTGGATGAAAATTCATAATATTAATATGCCTTTAACTTGTTTTTTTTTTGTCTTTAAAAGCTGACTATTGTCTGCAGGTTGTTGCTTCAATAATTCAACATGGATATCTAGTTCAAACAAAAAAATGCTGATCTGAATGAATTGCCCATATTTAGAATGGCAGTTCTGATGAATATTCAATTAATATTCTCTAACTATTACTCTTTTATTCAAAAATACAAACTATTAAAAAATGGAATTCTTCATAATATATGCAGAACTCATGTTTTAGATTTTCTTTTGTTTACTACCAGCAATGACTTTAGTATTTAACCTTGTGCTGGGACATCTTAGCAGTTGATTGGTTTAATTGAAGTGTAAGCAAAGTTTGTTTACCAAATGCACCATGCTTAAGTATTCACATGGCTATAACCTAATAGCTATTATGATTAACAAGCTGATCAAAGTAATTGTGGTTCGCTCTATCTCCCATAAGATAATGTCAATGCACCTTTGCAAATAGTTGGAATAAATTTGGATTAAACTTTAAATAATTTCTTCAAGTGTGTTTCCTTACATAAACTGGGTTAGAACTTTAAGATAAAATGCATTATTTCAAGACTAAGCAACTGCAAAACCTTCTGTTGACTTTTATTAGTTTCAGAACACATTTCAGGTCTAATGATTAACCAATTTATAATGACGGACTTACTATTGATTAAGTTGTCAAATAGTTCTGGCATCTTAATAATTACTTCAGTGTGCTTGTGCATGCAGCAGAAAAAATACTATTTAATTGGCACGATCTAGGACTTAGATACATTCCAAAACTCGTCTTTCCAGTTAGGTGTCAGAAAGAGCCTGTAGGTTTAATAAATATAAAAACATTAAAAATAGGAGCAAGAGGAGACCATGTACTTCCTCCAGGCTGCTCTGTCTCCCAATAAGATCGTGGTTAATATGATATTGACTTCAACTTCAATTGCCATTCCCCACCCCTTTCCAATCCTTATACCTGTAACTTTTTATTCCTCTATAATCCAAAAAAATTAACAATCTCAGTCTTGAACATATTCAATGACTCAACCAGTACATTTCCCTGGGACGGAGAACTCCAAAGATTCATGACTAAGGGAAGAAACGTTCCCCATTTTAAATGGACAACCTATTAATCTGAAACTGTGTCTTCTTTTTCACAATGTCCTTTCCAGGGGAAACATTCCCGCAGCATCTTAACTGATATGGATGTGGTAGTTATGAATCAATAGGGGTCCTGACATTTTGTACTTGTTAACAAAACCAATATTGATTTTAAAAACTTTGTGAATCACCAAGTAATTTCAAATTATTATCACCAAACCTATTTAATAATCTAGATTCAAATAAGTCATCCCAGAAATTAATGATGATAATATTGCATCAATTGTGATGCTATTTCATTATGTTAATTCATTTTAAAAATAGGTTTCTTTTACAATGCTAGATAACGTGATATATCACATTGGCTTTTAGGATGATTTCTATGAAATAATCTAGCATAAAGCTCATGAGAATGAAATTCAATCAAGATCTGAGCCTCTGATACCAGGCAATTTTCCTTTAAATAATAAATCTTGTGAATTCTGTTGAATCTCTTAAGGCACAACTAACCTGAAGAAATCAACTATTTATCAGATAATGTAATTTGAATCCTACATAATATTGCTATTCAAAAATTAATAAAGAATTCAAAAATTAATTGTCAAATATCCTCTTTAAGGCTTATGAATTAGTACACTGAACAGATTAACAACTTTCAATACATTTCATGATTATTTTTCATTGAGCGTAGTGACACTTTTTTATAATCTCATTTTCCACGACAAATTCAAATATTTGAATATAATGGGTGGACTTCAACTTCTCAGTTTAGATTTTAGCTTTGCTGTAACAAACCTGTATTGATTTAAGAAGTAAATATATGGCAAATATTAATGCTTTTTCTCTAAAAAGCTTAAGGACGTCCAGATACAAATGTGTGAAGAGAAGGAAAGGCTAATTTTAGTCTCTCAATAAAGCACTGTTGCTTGTATGTAAAAGGAATGAAAGGGAAATGATAAAGCTTAATGTCAAATCTGGGAAAGTATGAGATGTCTTTTTGCTACAAAAGATAAGATGAAAACATTTTTGTACATTTTGGTATTATAACTGTGGATAAAATCAAATATGTATAGTCAATTACAACCTTTCATTTTTTGGAATTAACAGGAGAATATCATTGGCCAGCCCTCGTCAGCTTTTTAAATCATCCAACATGACACAACGCTGGCAAAGGCGGGAAATTTCAAACTTTGAATACCTGATGTTTCTTAACACCGTAGCAGGTACATTGCAGATATTGATTCCTCTTTAGATGTTTATAAATCAAGGTTTGGCTTGATAGTTTACATTTATCCACTCAGGGTCTGCTATTGAGCAATGATGGATACTGAAACAATCCCATTAATTTTTAACAGGAGGCACATAGCCTAGCATTGTGACTATAGATTCATTTACTGTTACTAAGGTTATTCTGTGGCCTCACTCTGCCATTTCTTTGTTGACAGCTTTGTCTAAAACTGAAGCTTTATTAGAGTCTACAAGCCATTTTCAGAGTATGTCTGGAAATAATAACAAGAAAATGAAATTTTAGTGCTTTGTCACTCAAGGCAGCAGCAGCTAGACAGTAGTTCAAGAATGGCACAGCATTCTGTTCAGTATAACATCCTGAGTTGTGGCAGATTAATAGAAGGCAACATAAATATACATGAAAATAGGAGATTTTGTTTTGTATCAGAAGGTAAACCAAAGGCAGAACATGTTGTGAGTTTCCATACAATGCATGCATTTTCCACTATTTTATTTTTTGATATGTTTCTGATTGAAGTTTACACTGAATAATTATGTATAGGTTTGGTTGCAGCATGTGCCGTGCTTATTATTACTATCTAATTAGATGTAACCTGATCTGCTTACATGGAAAAAATCATAAAAATTCTTTCCTAATGAACTGGAGATGACAAAATGTCTGTTAAGTATTAGGAAGCAGACAAGCAGAGGAATAACAACCATTAACATGTTATGCTGAAGTACATTAAATATATGTTTGATTCTCAGTGTTTCATCAATGTCCTCTAGCCTACAAGTTGGTTGTCTTATTGCAGAAGTAGAATAAAAAAATATTTCTTGAAATCCAAGAAGGTAAACAAATTTAAACTTAATTGAATGATAGGATCAGTTTTAATCTATATATAGAAGTTTTTCATGTATACTTATACTCCTAAAACTCCAATGTTATTCTGTTAATGGTGAGAAAACAATTATGGACAGCATTTGTGGTCATTGCACTGTGAAAGTGATGGTGTTAAGCTTTAAGCACATACCCTGATTTAATGATGCAAATCCTGAAGATACTGTTGGTGATTTAGCATTCTTTCACTGAGATCACTGCATCTTTTTGCAACAAATAAGGGGAAGAGTAATTAACTAAGTCTTTAACTACTTATGAACTAATATTACTAAAATAAACTCTGAAAATGTTGTGCTTTATTGTATGAAGTTCAAAGGTTCAAAGATTCATTTATTATCAAAGCATGTGTCCATATACAACTCTGAAATTTGTCTTCTCCAGATAGCCATGAAACAAAGAAGGGACATGAAAGTTGTTCAGAGAGAAACATCAGACTCCCCCCCACACACAAAAAAGAACAAGTGTCCTGATCATCAACCCCTAAACCCCCCTCCCCTACACAAAATGGAATAGGAACATTGACCCACCCCCAAAACACAGTCCATACCCAGACAAAAAACTAACAGAACACAACAGAACATCAACCCTCAAACACTCCCCATCCTTTTGCACAACAAAATAGAAAAGGAACGGGCAATTGAAAAGCACGGAATATAAAAACTTCAAGTCTGAAAATGTCCACAATCTATAAACGCAATAATCTAATTCGTAAATGCAGAACCATAAAGTCTAAATGCTTTTCTGATGGTGCACTAAATATGGGCCCTGGCAAAGTGTTCTATCCCTAAATATACTTACTTTTTTTGTATCCAAACTTCAACACCCTTGCTTAAGTACTTCAAAGCATGATGGATTTTAAATATGTAACTTATTGTCTTTTTAAAATACTAATGATAATTCAATTTATCCTTTTTTATAGGTTCTCATTTTTATTTAATCTGTAAAATGTTTACAATATTAGGAAACAAAGGTGCTTTTACTTTCCATGTTTGCCATGTGAGATTTAATGTGATAACACCTCCTTATGATAACTAGACCCTTCTGAATTGATGTTTGACAACGCAGAGGCTATTGGTTCTTTGTGGATATTATTTTATATGCAGTCAGCAACAAGTTACATTTCAGAAAAACCAAGCCTTAGAATAGCTTCTGACTAGCAGATCAATAAATAGCAGAAAAGTAATAGATGACAATGTCAGCTCTAATTTTTGTCACACCAGCAATTTCTTTTTAGTGTTCTAAATGTATAAAGGTCATCTAAACCTATTATACAAAAGCTGTTCAATAACATTATTGCAAAATTTGTTGCAAAGTTCATTTTTTGCACTTTTGTTGCAAAGTCACTGCGCAGACGTTCATTTCAGAACATCTATGCACTGGATTTTTGATCCAGAAACCAGCTGAAACAGAAAAAAATCTCTAAAAATTTGTACTTCTCTTCTGTTTCTGTCAGTATACAGTTATATACCAATAACCTTATATTCTAAATGGTAACTATTGTAAAGGTAAGGAAATATTTTCTGTAATCATATAAGTCTGCTAAAGATTGCAGTGAAGGTATTGGTAGAGCTCTATAGATCAGTCATTTCTAGTTTTCAGCTCAACACAGTATGAGTGCTATTTGTTAACAAAGAATGCTCAGCAAAACCAGTATGCCCATGTGGTTTGTCGCTGTGCTTCAATCTGTAGTAGACCTATAGCAGACTATTCAAGGAAGTGCTCTGAAGAGAATACATTCACTAAATACAGAAACTTATACACTAGTTTATGATTTTTCTCCTCCCTTCTGATAGATTTCAAGCAATTTTTGGTTCACTGAGGAAGTATATGTTGCTACTGATTTTATGACACAGTTTTTAAAAAGTGTTCTGCAAAAGTTATCTTTTAAAAGGTATGATTTTGGTGAGCAACCATTCTTTACAGTTTTCTAAGGTTTCTTCTCTTCCTTGCTAGGACGGACATACAATGATTTAAACCAGTACCCAGTGTTTCCTTGGGTGATTACGAACTATGAGTCTGAAGAGCTGGACTTGACCCTACCAGGCAACTTCCGGGACCTATCAAAGGTATCTTTCAACAGTGCCTGTTCTGAACCTAGGCCTCTTTAGCATTTCTCTGTAGGGTAGAAAGGGATTCTAAATTTCTGCCTCAGATTACCCAAGGCATAAGGATTTCATTAAGTTGATCGTAAACTCTAAAGCTCTTATGAATGTTTTTTTATGACTAATTTCAAAATAACAGTGGCAAATATGGGTAGAATTGCTTTAAATAAAACATAACCAATCAGTCCATTTTGACTGGATGAGGGAAGCTTACTCTGGTTATTTTAATTTTGCTGATGCTATTGAGCACGTCTGTGCCAGAAATATGATATCCTTTGTTTGTATTAATTCAAAAGCCAACTTTTGAAGGCCTATTCTAAATAAGCATGGCAGCCCATGAATAGAAATTTGTTAAATGTGTCTTGATTTTGCACTATTATAAAATCTGAAGCCATCAAAATTTTTGCTAAATTGGGACATCCTTACTTAAGATGAATATTCAGCCAGAGACTCATTCCACCGAGATGCAACACTGAGCGTCATAGGAAGTTATTCCTGTCTGTGGCCATCAAACTTTACAACTCCTCCCTTAGAGGGTCAGACTCCCTGAGCCAATAGGCTGGTCCTGGACTTATTTCTTGGCATAATTTACATATTATTATTTAATTATTTATGGTTTTATATTGCTATATTCATACTCTATTCTTGGTTGGTGCAACTGTAACAAAACCCAATTTCCCTCGGGATCAATAAAGTATGACTATGACTATGACTATGCATGCTTTAAGAGATGTCAGTAGCCCAACTTGCACATGTTGCTCTGTAGGCTAGTAGCAGAAATGACTTTGGTGAGCTGAGCAATGTGGAGAAATTCTCTCCATGCACTGTAGTTTAGTGTATTAAGGAGGGTTGACATCATAACGAGAGACTGGCAGAAATGGAGAGGTACTGTATATAGGGAAACCATTGATGCAGGTGGGAGGTAGGCAAGATTTCAGTGGTGCATGACAATGATCCCTGAAGCAGTCAAAAAGGGATAGAGAATGCATAGTGTAATATATTATACTATGCATTCTCTACCAGGGACTAAGTGGCATGATCAAAATGGGGAATAGTAGAAAGCTGTGATTACGCCCTGCTCGTCAGGTAGCTAGCATTTTAAGTTGAATAAAACTCAGCGGATTGCTGTATTAAATGTATAGATAATGTCACTTTAAATCACACATGATGTAATTCTGAACTAGTTACATGCTATAATACTTTATACATCTCAGCTCTTTGATCCAATTTCTGCCATTTGCATGCAAAAGATGTAGCATATTTTGATGATATTACCATATGATCAAAATGAGAAAGGAAAATGACACTGGCATTAGAATGAGTTGTGTCATAAAGTTTCCCATTCAATTTCCTGATCCAATTTCCCATCGAATTTTGTGCTGTTAAAGCCTAAAAACAGGCACAAATAGATTTTTCTAATCCACTTTCTGAACATTGGGCTTTCAGCATCTGACTAATAAAATTAATAATGATAGATGGTAGCTGTATCAATATGAAATTTGCTTAACATAAGTGAATCAGTAACTAAATAATTTTTATGTCCAGGCATAAAAGGCATTGATTGGCAAAAATCAATAGCACATATGGTGGAATGGAATCAATATTACCTATTTTTAGAGTGTTATAGCTCCATATTTTTCTGCACATCATTTGCAGAGGTTTGTAATGTGGAATACAAAAGACACCATCTTGGTGATCGTAATAGCACACGTGTAGCAAATGTCTACCTTTGGCATCTAGATTATACAAACCATGATGAGCAGGGTGGGCAAATACTCAGTGGGGTATCACGCATGTGCAATTGAAACCTTAGCCTACCATTCTTATCTTTTACCAGCATAGTAATTTTTGATCACTAACATCTTCTCTTAAGAAGTTGGCTGAACACAGGTTAAGGACCAGGAAGGATTACACCAGAACCGTCGACCTCAATCACTAATCCTAAACTATTGTGATCAACTAATTACATGGTAATTGCTAGTTGATTTCAAGTGACTTTTGCCATAGGAGGTAGAACAGTACAACGTAGGAGCAGAGCTTTCAACCCATAAGGACTGTGCCAGCTAATTTTAACTAATCCTATCTGCTTGTCCATATATTTTAACGTAGATTAAGATTATACATGTGCCTTTCTAAATGCCTTGTAAACATTGCTATCACATGAGCCTCCACCATTTCATTGGCAGCGTGTTCCAGACATCTACAATTTTCTATGTGAAAGAAAAAACAAGCCTTTGTAAATATTCATTAAACTTTCCACTATCACCTTAAAGCTTTACGCCTGAGAATATGATATTTCCATCCTGGGAAAAAAAGACTTAGGTTGTCTATCCTGTCTATGCCTCTCATAATTTTGTATACTTCTGTCAGATCAACTCTTAGCCTCTGACACGCCAGAGAAAATAATCTAAGTTTGTCCAACCTTTCTATATAACTAATATCCTCTAACCCAGGCAACATCCTGGTGAACTTGTTCTGCACCCATGTAAAAACCTGCATGTGCTTCCTGTAGCACAGTGCTCAGAACTATACACAGTATGCAAAACGTGGCCTTACCAAAGTTTTAGACATCTACAATGTAACTTCCTGACATTTCAATGCCACAATCAATGAAGACCAATATGTCATATTCCTTCTTTGTCACGCTGTCTACTTGTGTTGCCATTTTCAGGAGGCTATAGATTTGAACTCCAAGATGCCTCTGTACGTTAATACTCCAATGTATCCTGACATTTACTCTACGTATTCTTCCTACATTTGGCCTCTCAAAGTGCACCTCACACTTATCCCAAGTAAATTTTATCTGCCATTTTTCTGTTCACGGTTCTATTTGGTCAATATCCTGCTAAATCTTTGATACCTTCCTCACTATCCACAATCCACCATGTTTAGCAAACTTACTCATCAACACCAATATTTTCATCCAAATTATTTATATGTAAATCGTAAACAGAAGTCCCGGTATTAATTCATGAAGAACATCACTGGTCACAAACCTCTAAACAGAAGAACACATCTCCAGCATTACCCTTTGTCTTCCATGGCCAACCAAATTTTGAATACAGTCTGCCAAATCTCCATGGATCCCATGTGTCTTAATCTTCTGGACCAGTCTACCATGAGGGACTTTGTTCGAAGCTTTCCTAAAACCCATGTATACAACATTCACTGCCTTCCCCTTGTCAGTCACCTTTGTCATCTCAAAAAATTCAAAGAATTTTGTAAGACATGATCGTTGCCACACAAAACCATGTTGACTATTCCATAGTAAGTCTATGCTTCTCCAAATGTGAATGAACCCTGTCTTAGTAAGAATCTTTTTCAATAATTTCCCTACTATTGATGTAAGGCTCCCTACTATTGATGTAAGGCTATAATGTCCAGGGTCCAGGTTTATGACTATTATTGTTTTTAAACAGCAGAACTACATTGGCTATTCTCTCGTCCTCTGGGCCTCACCTGTGGCTAAAGGGGAGACTATACCTATCAAAGCCCAGCATTCTCCTGCCTTGCCACTGTCAATAATCTAGGACAGATTCCATCAACCCCTTAATATTTTTCAGATTCCATTCACCTTAATGTTTTTCAAGAGGTCAAGCACCTCCTCATTCTTCCTATCAATTTGCCTTAGAATATCAACATACTCCTCCCTGATCTCAGTGTCCTGTTTGTGTTTCTGATTGGTGTGCATCAATGCAAAGCACTTGTTTAGTACCTCACCCATTTCCTCTGGCTCCAGGCATAAATTCCTTTCTTTATTCTTGAATTGTCCTATCCTCTTCCTATTTGCCCTCTTGTTTGTAATGATTGTGTACAATACCTTGGGATTCTTCTCCATCCTACTCACCAGGGACACTTCATAGCTTATTTTATCCCTTCTGATCCCTGTTTAAGTTTTCACCTGCTTTCTCACAGTTTCCTAAACCTTACATGGAATATAGAACAGCAAACGCTTTTCAGCCCATGCTGGTTGCGCCAATTATGATGCTAAATTAAAATAAATCTCTTCAATCTGTACATGATCCATAATCCCCAGTTTTCTGCATATTTATATGCCTAAAGATCTCTTAAGTGCCACTATTGTATCTGTTTCCACCACTCCCACTAGCAGCGTATCCGAGGCACCTGTCACTCTCATCAGCCTTATATCTGCCACAGAGAAATCATTGAAGAAAATTCTTGAGTTAGGATTTATGTACGTTTGGAAAGGCAGGGACAGATAAGGGACGGTCAACATGGTTTTTTTTTATCGAGGGAGTCTTGCCTTACTAATGTGATTGAGTTTTTTTTGGAGGAGGACTTTAGTTATGGGGAGATATTGGAGAGGCTGGGCATGTTTCCTCTGGAGCAATGGAGGCTGAGGGATGATCTGATAAGAGTATATAAGATTATGAGTGGAATAGATAGGGCAAATAGAAGAACCTTTTACTCCTCAGTACTGGTCTCAAAAACAAGAGCGCATAGGTATAAGGCGAGAGAAGGGAGTTTTAGAGAAGATCTGGGTGGTACGGTTTTTATACGGGAATGGTTGTTACCTGCAAGATGATGTCAGAGCAGGGTATTGATTCAAATATAATCACTGAGTTTAAGAAGCATTTAAAAAGGCAAACATTGAGGATATGATCCTAATGCTGGCAAAAAAGGATGGTATGGATGCAATGGGCTGAAGTTTCTGTATTGAATGGCTCTATAACTATGATTTTATAGTTTTCATTAGATGAATTTCTGAAGAAGTAAATTGATCATACATATGGGATCAGTAAGCATTCCTCTTGGAATTGGATTTAGTTAATTATTGTCACATATACCGAGGAACATTGAAAAGCTTGTCTTGCATACTGTTCATACAGATCAAATCATTACACAGTGCATTGAGGCAGTACAATGTAAAACAACAATAGAATGCAGAATAAAGTGTAACAACTACAGAGAAAATGCAGTGCAGCTAACAATAAGGTGCAAGATCATGACGACTTACCATAGATGGTGAGGTAAAGAGTCCATCTTATTGTACTAGTGATCTGTTTAATTATCTCATAATAGTGAGGTAGAATCTATCCTTGAATCTGCTGCTACATGCTTTCATGCTTTTTATCTACTGCATGAGGGTGAGGGGAGAAGAAAGTACGTCCAGGGTGAGCTGTTTGCTTTACTGAGGCAGGAAGAAGTATAGATAGGGTCCTTTGAGGGGAATACGCTTCCCCTTGTATGTTCACAACTCTCTGCAGTTCCGTGCAGTCACACACAGAGTACTTGGCATAGCAAGCTGTGATGCATCCTAATAGAATACTTTCTCTGGTGCCCCAATAAAAATAATTGGTAAATGTTGACAGGGATATTCCAAATTTTTTTAGCCTTCTGAGAAAGTAGCGGTAGCACACTTGGGAACTAAATTGAAAGTTCAGAGTAACACAGATTTCTGCACAACATGCTCTCAGCAGGATACCTTCCATTTCCCTCACCCTATCCTCCCGCCACCACAACAGGGACAGAGTTCCCCTTGTCCTCACCTACCACTCCACCAGCCACCGGATCCAGCACATTATCCTCCGTAACTTCCGCCACCTTCAACAGGACCCCACCACTAAGCACATCTTTCCTTCTCCACCCCTCTCCGCTTTCGGCAGGGATCGTTCGCTCCGCGACTCCCTGGTCCACATGTCCCTCCCCACGGATCTCCCACCTGGCACATATCCCTGTAAGCGTAAGTGCTACACCTGTCCCTACACCTCCTCTCTTGCCACCCTTCTGGGCCCCAAACAGTCCCTCCAAGTGAGGCAACACTTCTCTTGTGAGTCTGTTGGGGTCATCTATTGCATCTGGTGTTCCCGGTACAGCCTCCTCTGCATCGGTGAAACCCGATGCAGATTGGGGAACCACTTCATCGAGCACCTCTGCTCCGTCCGCCATAACAGAGAGGATCTTCCGGTTGCCACCCACTTCAACTCTGCTTCCCACTCCCATTCAGATATGTCCATACATGGCCTCCTCTACTGCCATGCTGAGGCTAAACTCAGGTTGGAGGAGCAATACCTCATATACCGTCTGGGTAGTCTCCAGCCCCTTGGTATGAACATTGAATTCTCCAACTTCCAGTAATTCCCTCCCCCCTCCCTTCCCCTATCCCAGTTTCACTCTGCCCCCTCCCCCAGCTGTCTACTACCTCCCTTATGGTTCCGCCTCCTTCTACTACCTATTGTGCTTTCCCCCTTTCTTTCTTCACCTTTCCTGCCTATCCCTTCCTTGCTTCCCCTCCCCCACCCCTTTATCTTTCTCCTTACTGGTTTTTCACCTGGACCCTACCAGCCTTCTCCTTCCCACCCTCCCCCTACCTTCTTTATAGGGCTTCTGCCCCTTCCCTCTTCAGTCCTGATGAAGGGTTGCGGCCCGAAACGTTGACTGATCATTTCCAAGGATGCTGCCCGACCTGCTGAGTTCCTCCAGTGTGTTGTGAGTGTTGCCAGGATACCTTCCCCACTTTGAGTGTACAGTGGACAGTTCTACCACCTGAACTGAAGTGAAGAACATTGCGTGAAATGTATCACTTTAATAAAACGCAGCAGCTTCACAGACTGTGTGGTCACTAGCTCCCTCCTGGCACTTATCCTTGCAAGTAGAACAAGTGCTATACCTGCCCTACACCTCCTCCCTCACTACCATTCAGGGCCCCAAACAGTCCTCCTAGGTGAGGCGACACTTCACCTGTGAGTCTGTGGGGGTCATATACTGTGTCCAGTGCCCCTGATGTGGCCTCCTGTATATTGGTGAGACCCACTGTAGATTGTGGAACCGCTCCACTGAGCACCTATGTTCCGTCCACCAGAAAAAGCAGGATCTTCCATTTTAATTCCACTTCCCATTCCCATTCCAATATGTTTATGCATGACCCCCTCCATGGGTAGAGGAGGCCACACTCAGGTTGGAGGAACACCACCTTATATTCTGTCTGGGTAGCCTCCAACCTGAAGGCATGAACATCAATTTCTCAAATTTTTGGTATTGCCCCCCACTTCACCATTCCCCTTCCCCCTTTCCCTCTCTCATCTTATCTCCTTGCCTGCCCTCGCCTCTCTCTGGTGCTCCTCCCCCCTTTTCTTTCTTCCATGGCCTCTCCTATCAGACACCCCCTCTCCAGCCCTGTATCTCTTTCACCAATCAACTTCCCAGCTCTTTACTTCATCCCTCCTCCTCCTGGTTTCATATCTCTCCCTCCCCTCCCCCCACCTTTTAACTGAACTGCTCATCTTTTTTTCTCCAATCCTGCTGAAGGGTCTCGGCCCAAAACGTCAGTGGTACTCTTTCCCATAGATGCTGCCTGGCCTGCTGAGTTCCTCTAGCATTTTGTGCGTGTTGCTTGGATTTCTTTCCAGCATGTGCAGATTTTCTCTTGTTTGTGAAAATGAAAAGGAATGTCAGTTTTTGTGCATCTACCACATTACACACTGGGATAGGAAATACATGCAACAATTTCTACATGTTGTCTATTGTGATGTAAGGAAAACACAGGTTTCCCCCGCCATCCGAAGGTAGAGCGTTCCTATGAAATGGTTTGTAAGCCAGAATGTCATACGGTGAAGAAGCAATTACCATTTATTTATATGGGAAAAATTTGTGAGCTTTCGCAGACCCAAAAAATAACCTACCAAATCATGCCAAATAACACATAAAACCTAAAATAACAGTAACATATAGTAAAAGCAGGAACGATATGATAAATACACAGCCTATATAAAGTAGAAATACTTTTCTACAATCATTGCCGCACTGTTCTCCATAGCGAAAATCTCACGCTAGTGCTCTCGGCAGAAACACTCTCTCCAGTAACCTTTAAGCTATGAAGCTGCCAAATCATACTAAATAACACATAAAAGTACATAGCCTATATAAAGTAGAAATAATGTATGTACAGTGTAGCATCACTTACCGGAATTGGGAAGACAGTGCCGAACACACTAATGATGGTGTGTTAGGCTGAGTCATCTGAGGTTGGGGTGGTGCAGTGGTCCCCAACCTCCAGGTCGCTGACTGATACCGAACTGCGAAGCACTCAGCGGTACAGTGGTGGCCGGGGCGCACCCAATGCATCTTTAAGAAAAAAGCCGTAATAAACAAGCTAATTAATTAGGTGCCACCCAGCACGTAAATGTCGGCCCAGATCAGAGGCGATTGCCAATTGCGTCGCCTCTGATCTGGGCCGACATTTACATGCCAGGCAGCATCTAATTAATTAGCTCGTTTATTTGGGCTTTTTTCTTCAAGATGTGCTGGGTGCGTCCCGGCTACCGCTGTATTCTCCGCAGATCAGTATCGGTCCGCGGCCCGGGGATTAGGGTGGTTGGACACTGGAGTGTCATCTCATCGTCGTCTGTTTCCATCAGGGCAACCAGGTCATCTTCTTCTATGCCTGCCTGCCTCGATGTCGAAGGTCGAGGTTCGTCGTCTGCTGAGGCTGATGTGGAAGGCTTGAAAAACAACAGTATGCTTGACTGCTTAGCCTAGCGCATTTTTCTACCATACAGTTCTTTGTAAGCACTCAAACCATCTTGCAAATATGCCTAAAACCTACGTACCCTTTCAAAATTAAAAACGTACTTTTCTGCAATCATTGCAGCGAAAATCTCATGCAGCTGCTTCACATTCAGTTCCTGGACGACTTCACTTTCAGTCCGTTCACTACTGCATTCGGTTTCGATTGTTATCCTTTCCTCTTCCAATTGCATCAGCTCTTCATCTATCAGTTCTTGGTCATGGGATACCAAAACCTCTTCAACATCATCTTCGTCAACTTCCACAAGCCAAACTCACTTTGTCCTTACTTCGTTCACCACGATCAAAATGCTTAATTATGTGTAGTTTTATGCTAAGTGTAACACCCTTACGAGCTCTTTTAGTCTTTTCCAATACCTTAGAACTCATCTTGCTAACGGCTGCTCACGGGCACGTGTTTAAGCAATGCCAGCTAGAACGCAGTTCCGGGGGAGGAGCTTGGCTGCTCGGGGCGCGCACTGCTTTTTTTTGTGCGCTGCCTTTTCTCGTAACAGTAAAAACACCTTCTGTTAGCGAAAACAGGTACTAATGTAGGTCTTTCGTAACAGCGAGGTTTCATAAAGAGAACATTCGAAAAGCGGGGGACACCTGTACCTGTTATTATCTATACCGAGACCCAAGCGCTTTTCACTCTCTTAGACCATAAGACCTGAAGACATAGGGGCAGAATTAGGCCATTCAGCCCACCAAGTCTGCTCCACCATTCCATCATGGCTGATCCCAGATCCGACTCAACCCCATATACCTGCCTTCTCTTTTGATACCCCGACTGATCAGGAAATGATTAACTTCGTCCTTAATTATACACATGGACTTGGCCTCCACTGCAGTCTGTGGCAGAGCATCTGTCATGGTCCGGATCGGGGTCCCTTTAAATTTACCTTGTTTATGTTACAATCTGGACTGTTGATTCCCTGTTTTCCCGTGTCCCTCGACTTTGGTGATTAAAGGTAATTAACGCTTGGCTGAACCGGTAGTTTATAGTCTCCGGCTTTCAGCTGTTCGGCGCGGGAGCATCTGCAAAATCATCCAAGGTACGGTATGCCGATGTCATCTGGCCGGAGCAAACCTAGTCTCTGCCAAAGCGAGTGCCGGTAATTCGCTTCTCCTCACCAGAGCAACCCTGTCCAGTTACCTTGCCAAAGTGAGCCTGCAAAGTTTCCTCACCAAGGTGGGTCTGTCAGTTAACCCGCTGGAGGGAATCAAGAACCGCTGTCTACTGTTCCCGGGCCAAGTCGAGAGCTCACCACTACCCAGAGGCTCTAAGTCAAGTCCTGGCTCTGGCGGCATTCTTGCACCAAGTCAAGTCCTGACCCTGGCGGCATTCTAGCACCAATTCAAGTCCTGGCCCTGGCGGCATTCAAGCACTAAGTCAAGTCCAGGCCCTGGTCTGAATCCCTTCCCTGCCCCTCTCGCCTCTAGCCCTTGTCTGCAGCCCCTGCCTGCAGTTCGGTCTAGTTCCATCACCGGAGCTAGATAGGTACTGTCTGGTGTTCATTCATGTTGGTCTTGTCTTGTCTGGTCCTCGCCTCCGTGGGGGTAAGTCTGGCCATCTTGCCGTTGCCCCGCGGGGCGTCATGTCTTGTCGTGTCTTGTCCTCGCCTCCGTGGGGTGGGTCAGGCCGTCTTGCCGTTGCCCCGCGGGGGGGTCATGTTCTGTCTTGTCCTCGCCTCCGTGGGGTAAGTCAGGCCGTCTTGCCGTTGCCCCGCGGAGGGTCATGAGTCCTGGCCCTATGTCCTGTTCCCAAGGAGGGGTCCCGGCCCTATGTCCTGTACCCAAGGAGGGGTGCCGGCTGTCTGTTCTGTGTGTGAGTCCCGGCCCTATGTCCTGTACCCAAGGAGGGGTCCCGACTCTGTGTTCTGTGTATGTGTCCATGGTTCCATGTACCTGCTCTCCCGAGACCGAGGCTCTGTTTTCCATGTTCCTCCTCTCCCTAGCCCATGTCATGTCCTTGCCTGGTTCTGGGGTCCGAGCCCGAGGCAAGACCCAGGTACTGGGTCCTTGCCCAGTCTCTGGCTCGGAGTCCATACCCTAGCCTCTTCATGTCTCCTCTAGTTCTGGGAGCCGATTCCGAGTCCAAGCCCAGACCCTTGGTCCCAGCCTAGTTGTAGTCCTGAGTCCTTGTCCAGTTTGCTATTCCTGCTCCTGCCTTGCTCTCCTGAATCAAACAATAAACTAAATCTAAGTAACCTCACAAGATGTGTCTTGCATTTGGGTCCACCCTTGCTCCCAATGCCCCGCCACTGTGACAGCATCCGACAGATTCACTACTCTCTGGCTAAAAACATTCCTTCTTACCTCTGTTCTATTGGGTCACCCCTCAATTTTCAGGCTGTGCCCATTAGTTTTGGACACCCACACCATAGGAAACATTCTCTCCACATCCACTCTTTCAACCTTCATTAGGTTTCAATGAGATCCCCATGAATTCTTCTAAATTCCAGTGGGTAGAGGCCTAAAGATGCCAAATGCTCCTCTTATGTTAACCCCTTCATTCTCAGAATCATCCTCGTGAACCTCCTTTGGACTCTCTCCAATGACAACACACCCTTTCTGTGATATGGGCCCAAAACTGTTGATAATACTCTAAATGCGGCCTGACTCGTGTCTTATAAAGGCTCAGCATTTTATATTCTATTCCCCTTGAAATAAATGCCAACATTCCGTTTGTCTTCTTTACCACAGACTCGACCTGTAAATTAACCTCTGGGATCCTTGCACGAGGACTCCTAAGTCCCTCTGCACCTCTGATATTTGAATCTTCTCCATAGATAATAGTCTGCACTCTTGTTCCTTTTACCAAAATACATTATTATATGTTTCCCAACACTGTATTTCATCTGCCACTTTTTTGCCCATTCTTCCAATTTGTATAAGTCCTCAGTACTGCTTACGCCTCCACTTATCCTTGTAGCATCTGCAAACTTTGCCATAAAGACATCAATTCCGTTATCTAAATCATTGACAAACAATGTGAAAAGTAGTGGTTCCAATACTGACTCCTGAGGAACACCATTAGTCACCATCAGGCAACCAGAAATGGCCCCTTTTATTTCCACTCACTGCCTCGTGCCAGTCTGTCATTCCGCTATCCATGCCAGTATCTTTCCTGTAGCACCACAGGATTTTATCTTGTTAAGCAGCCTCTTGTGTGGCACCTTATCAAACACCACCTGAAAATTCAGGTAAGTGACATCCATTGCCTCTCCTTTGTCCACCCTGCTTGTTAGTTCCTTGAAGATTTGCCAGGCAAGATGTCCCTTTACAGAAACCACACTGACTTTGACTTATCTTATCATTAGTCTCCAAATACCTCGAAACCTTATCCTTATTAATAGACCCCAACACTTTCCCAACCACTGAGGTTAGGCTAACAGGCCTATAATTTCCTTCTTTTAGCCTTCCTTCCTTCAGCCTTCCTTCCTTGCTTCTTAAAGAATGGAGTGACATTTCAATACAAAGTATATCCTTTGATGTTAAGCTCCCAACTATGGCCTCCTTTCAGCCACAACTCAGTGATGCCTACAATGTCGTACTGACCAGTCTCTAATTGTGCCATCAGTTTGTCCACCTTATTCTCTTGCTCCAGATCGTAGGAACCACAGCTTTCACAGATATATGGGCTTCCTCAAGGTGTTGTCATGTACCGTACATGCATTTTACAGGCATCACATTGTCAAATCATCCATTATTGGATGACACTACCTCAGCTTTAAGCTGGCATGGGCAATGAATCATATAACTCAATAACTCCTGATGATGAAATGAAGTTTTCTGCAGAACTAAGTAGACTGGATGTAATGTAATCAATCATGAAAGGGAAATCTTTGCTGAAAGTCATTGAACTTTTTTGGGTACTACATCCAGGTCTAGATGATAATCTGTTCCCATCAATGACTGCCTATGTACCTGGAGGTCTTCCTGCTCCTTTGCATATACAATATAGGTTTTATTTTTTTCAACACTGGCAGACTTTGAATTTTGCAACCTGCTCTCTCCTTTGTTGCACTATTCTTCGTAGTATCCAATACTTTATTTACTCTTGGAAAGTCCAACAGCATCTGCTCTGATTATAATGTCAACCTCTCCAACTGTGTGAGAACTCAGCTTGTGGGCTTATTTCCTATTTGTGAACTGTTTGGGTTACAAACAGTGCACGTAAATGGAACTCTGTTGTAGTTTGGGAAAGACCTATATAATCTCTGGGTAGAACAGACCTAAATTTATATCTTTCACAACCTCTGAACATTGCAAAGTAGACATTGTGAAGCACTTCTGGCACGTTGTCATTTGACATTCATCTTAGAAAAATATTGAAAGTGATCTTTAAAAATCATTAACCAATGATTGTTAAATTGAAACATTAAATTCATAACTTTAGGAACATTTATGTAAATACTTAAAAGCCATTGGCTAGGCTGTAATTAAGGGTACTTTCTTTCCACGCATAACGTTAGCTATTGTGTATGTCCTTATGTTGGCAATGTCTAGAAGAAGAGAGAAATGGAAGATGAAGAGGAGAAAAAGAGGAAAGAGAGGGGGAGCAGAAGAGGGAAAAGGAGACAGCAAAATTGGGGAGCAGGAGGGAATTCTCAGCCTTTCCATTCTCTCCTTCTAACAAGCTCTCCAACTCTGTCAACATCCTTGTGATTTTATTCTGTAGCTTATCCAGCTTAATAACATCCTTCCTACTGCTAGGGACCACCATACTTCACGTTATCTTGCCAACATATTGTACAGTTTTAACAGAGGTCCCAACCCTTGTACGCCATGCTCTGACTAACAAAATCAAGGATGCTAGAAGCCTTCTTTACCATCTTGTCTACTTTCGTTGCCAATAGTGCTTGTACTCTTGGGTCTCTCTGTTCTACAACACTATACAGTGGCATGCAAAAGTTTGGGCACCCCAAGAGATTTCCAGTTTAGATTATGAGGACACTCAGTCCTCATTTATTGTCATTTAGAAATGCATGCATTAAAAATGATACAACGTTCCTCCAGAATGATATCACAAGAAAACACAGGACAAACCAAGACCAAAACTGACAAAACCACATAATTATAACATACAGTTACGACAGTGCAAAACAATGCCATAATTTGATAAAGAACAGACCATGGGCACAATAAAAAAAAGTCTCAAAGCCCCGATAGACTCATCATCTCACGCAGGCGGCAGAAGGGAGGAACTCTCCCTGCCATGAACCTCCAAGCGCCGCCAACTTGCCGATGCAGCAACATTGGAAGCACCCGACCACAGCAGACTCTGAGTCCGTCCGAAAACTTCGAGCCTCCGACTAGCCCCTCCGACACAGCCTCTCCGAGCACCATCCTCTGCCGAGCGCTTTAACCCCGGCACGGCCGTCGAGCAACAAGCAAAGCCGAGGACTCGGGGCCTTCTCCTCCGGAGATTCTGGACCACACAGTAGCAGCAGCAGCGAAGCAGGCATTTCAGAAGTTTCTCCAAATGTTCCTCCGTGCTCTCACGTCCGTCTCCATCAAATCAGGATTGTGCACGACACCCTACTTGACAAATAACAGACATCATCATCGGAGTGACAGCTGCGAGCTGCGTCAGGCCGCCATCTTCTCTTCCCGCTCTCAGCATTCAGATTTGAGCTCTCAGATAACTTTTACCAAGGTCTCAGACCTTAGTTAGCTTGTTAGGGCTATGGCTTGTTCACAGACGTCATCAGCAAAGGCCAAGTGATGCAAATTTCAATGCTTTATAAATACCCTGACTCCTCAAACCTTGTCCCAACAATCAGCAGCCATGGGCTCCTCTAAGCAGCTGCCTAGCACTCTGAAAATTAAAATAAATGATGCTCACAAAGCAGGAGAAGGCAATAAGAAGATAGCAAAGTGTTTTCAGGTAGCCATTTCCTCAGTTCGTAATGTAATTAAGAAATGGCAGTTAACAGGAACAGTGGAGGCCAAGTTAAGGTCTGGAAGACTAAGAAAACCTTCCAAGAGAACTGCTGGTAAGATTGCTAGAAAGGCAAATCAAAACCCCCGTTTGACTGCAAAAGACCTTCAGGAAGATTTAGCAGACTCTGGAGTGGTGGTGCACTGTTCTACTGTGCAGCGACACCTGCACAAATATGACCTTCATGGAAGAGTCATCAGAAGAAAACAGTTCCTGCGTCCTCACCACAAAAGTCAGCATCAGAAGTTTGCAAAGGAACATCTAAATAAGCCTGATGCATTTTGGAAAGAAGTCCTGTGGACTGATGAAGTTAAAATAGAACTTTTTGGCGGCAATGAGCAAAGGCATGTTTGGAGAAAAAAGGGTGAGGAATTTCATGAAAAGAACACCTCTCCAACTGTTAAACACGGGGTGGATCGATCATGCTTTGGGCTTGTATTGCAGCCAGTGGCACGGAGAACATTTCAGTAGTAGAGGGAAGAGTGAATTCAATTAAATACCAGCAAATTCTGAAAGCAAATATCACACCGTCAGTAAAAAAGCTGAATATGAAAAGAGGATGGCTTCTACAACAGGATAATGATTCTAAACACACCTCAAAATCCACAATGGACTACCTCAAGAGGCACAAGCTGAAGATTTTGCCATGGCCTTCACAGTCCCCTGACCTAGACATCATCGAAAATCTATGGATAGACCTCAAAAGAGCAGTGCATGCAAGAGGGCCCAAGAATCTCACAGAACTAGAAGCCTTTTGCAAGGAAGAATGGGCGAAAATTCCCCAAACAAGAATTGAAAGACTCTCAGCTGGCTACAGAAAGCGTTTACAAGCTGTGATACTTGCCAAAGGGGCTATTACTAAGTATTGACCATGCAGGGTGCCCAAACTTTTGCTTCGGGCCCTTTTCCTTTTTTGTTATTTTGAAACTGTAAAAGATGGAAATAAAAAAGTAACCTTGCTTAAAATATTAAAGAAATGTGTCATCTTTAACTTTAACACGAGGAAATCTGCAGATGCTGGAATTTCAAGCAACACACATAAAAGTTGCTGGTGAATGCAGCAGGCCAGGCAACATCTCTAGGAAGAGGTACAGTCAACGTTTCGAGCCGAGACCCTTCGTCAGGACTAACTGAAAGAAGAGCTGGTAAGAGATTTGAAAGTGGGAGGGGGAGGGGAGATCTGAAATGATAGGAGAAGACAGGAGGGGGAGGGATGGAGCCAAGAGCTGGACAGTTGATTGGCAAAAGAGATATGAAGAGGATCATGGGACAGGAGGCCCAAGGAGAAAGAAAAGGGGGAGGGGGGAAAACCCAAAGGATGGGCAAGGGGTATAGTGAGAGGGACGGAGGGAGAAAAAGGAGAGAGAGAGAGAAAGAATGTGTGTATATAAATAAATAACGGATGGGGTACAAGGGGGAGGTGGGGCATTAGCGGAAGTTTGAGAAGTCAATGTTCATGCCATTGACTTCTCAAACTTCCGCTAATGGCATGAACTCGACTTCTCAAACTTCCGCTAATACCCCACCTCCCCCCGTACCCCATCCATTTTCTCCCTCTGTCCCTCTCACTATACCACTTGCCCATCCTCTGGGTTCCCCCCACTTTTCTTTCTCCCTTGGCCTCCTGTCCCATGATCCTCTCATATCCCTTTTGCCAATCAACTGTCCAGCTCTTGGCTCCATCCCTCCCCCTCCTGTCTTCTCCTATCATTTTGGATCTCCCCCTCCCCCTCCCCCTCCCACTTTCAAATCTCCTACTAGCTCTTCTTTCAGTTAGTCCTGATGAAGAGTCTCTGCCCGAAAGGTCGACTGTACCTCTTCCTAGAGATGCTGCCTGGCCTGCTGCGTTTACTAGCAACTTTTATGTGTGTTGCCATCTTTAACTTTATGCCTTTTGGAAATCAGGTCATCTTTTTCTCACTTAGCTATTCACAGTAACAGAAATTTTGACCAGGTGTGCCCAGACTTTTGCATGCCTCTGTACTGTATAGCCACAACCATTTACTGCTTAAGTCCTGCCCTGGGTTTAACTTCCCAAAAAACAATACTTCATTCTTTTCCTCACCTACTAACCAAGCCAGCTACATTCTCATCCAAAATGCTAATATAGATAACAAACAGCAGTGGATTTAGAACCAATCCCTGTGGCACACTGCTGGTCACAGGCCTCCAATCTTAAAAGCAATTCTCCACCCTTTGATCTTGTGACTCCTACTATTAAGCTAATTTTGCATCCATTTGGCTTACTCACCTTGGATCCCATGTTATCTAACCTTCTGGTTCAGTCTACCATGTGGGAGTTTGTCCAAGGCCTTGCTGAAGGCCATGTAGACAATGTCTCCTGCCCTGCCCTCGTCAATCCTCTTGTTCACCTCTTCCAAACACTGCCAAAGTTATGAGACATGATTTCCCACACAGAATGCCATGCCAACTGTCCCTATTAGTCCTTGCCTTTATATGCCTATAGATCCTGTGTCTGAAATCCCCTGCTGTAACTTTCCCAACATTGATCTTAGGCTCATTGTCCTGTAGTTTCCCAGATCCCCCTTCCAGTCACCATCCAGTCTTCCAACACATTGGATTCCAATAGTTAACAATGATACAAATATCTCCAACAGAGCCCCGCAGTTTTTACATATGTTTCCACAATGCCCTAGATTGTATTCTCTATGTACAAACCGCATTTCCAGAAAAGTTGGGATATTTTCCAAAATGCAATAAAAACAAAAATTTGTGATATGTTAATTCACGTGAACCTTTATTTAACTGACAAAAGTACAAAGAAAAGATTTTCAATAGTTTTACTGACCAACTTAATTGTATTTTGTAAACATACACAAAATTAGAATTTGATGGCTGCAACACACTCAACAAAAGTTGGGACAGAGGCATGTTTACCATTGTGTTACATCAACTTTCCTTTTAATAACACTTTTTAATCGTTTTGGAACTGAGAATACTAATTGTAGTAGATTTGCAATAGGAAATTTTGTCCATTCTTGCTTGATATAAAACTTCAGCTGCTCAACAGTCCGTGGTCTCCATTGTCTGATTCTCCTCTTCATGATGCGCCATAAGTTTTCAATAGGAGATAGATCTGGACTGGCAGCAGGCCAGTCAAGCGCACGCACTCTGTGTCTATAAACCCACGCTGTTGTAGCCTGTGCAGAATGTGGTCTGGCATTATCCTGCTGAAATAAGCATGGACGTCCCGGGAAGAGACGTCGCCTTGAGGGCAACATATGTCTCTCTAAAATCCTAATATATGCCTCAGAGTCAATGGTACCTTCACATACATGCAACTCACCCATGCCGTGGGCACTGATGCACCCCCATACCATCACAGATGCTGGCTTTTGCGCCTTTCGCTGATAACAGTCTGGATGGTCATTTTCATCTTTGGCACAGAGAACTCGACGCCCATTTTTTCTGAAAACTAGCTGAAAAGTGGACTCATCTGACCACAGCACATGGTTCCACAGTCTTTCGGTCCATCTGAGATGAGCTCTGGCCCAGAGAACTCGCTGGCGTTTCTGCATAGAGTTGATGTATGGCTTCCTCCTTGCGTAATACAGTTTCAAATTGCATTTCTGGATGCAGCGACGGACTGTGTTGAGTGACACTGGTTTTCCAAAGTACTCCCCAGCCCAGGTGGCTATAATTGTCAGAGTAGCATGATGGTTTCTTAGGCAGTGCCGCCTGTGGGCTCGAAGATCACGCACATTCAACAATGGTTTCCGACCTTGCCCTTTACGCACTGAGATGTCTCTGAATTCTCTGAATCTTTTCACAATATTATGTACTGCAGATGTTGAAAGACCTAAATTCTCTGCAATCTTGCGTTGAGAAATGTTCCTTTTGAACTGACTAACAATTCTGTCACGAATTTTGGCACAAAGGGGTGAGCCACGACCCATCCTTGCTTGCAAAGACTGAGCCTTTGATGGACGCTACTTTTATACCCAGTCATGATATCTCACCTGCTACCAATTAGCTTGCTTAATGTGGAGTCTTCCAGACTGGTGTTACTTGAATATTCTGTGCACTTTTCAATCTTATTTTAACTCTGTCCCAACTTTTGCTGAGTGTGTTGCAGCCATCAAATTCTAAATTTGTGTATGTTTACAAAGTACAATTAAGTTGGTCAGTAAAACTATTGAAAATCTTTTCTTTATACTTTTGTCAGTTAAATAAAGGTTCACGTGAATTAACATATCACAGATTTTTGTTTTTATTGCATTTTGGAAAATATCCCAACTTTTCTGGAAATAAGGTTTGTATAATTACAATGGTAAAAAATCAGAATGTCTCAGATTTATTGCCTAATTTCCATATTTTAGAGTATCAGAGAATTTTACATTTTTGATAAGCCACACATTTTAATTCCACATCCCATTCCCATTCTGACATGTCTATCCACGGCCTCCTCTACTGTAAAGATGAAGCCACACTCAGGTTGGAGGAACAACACCTTATATTCCGTCTGGGTAGCCTCCAACCTGATGGCATGAACATTGACTTCTCTAACTTCCGCTAGGCCCCACCTCCCCCTTGTACCCCATCTGTTACTCATTTTTATGCACACATTCTTTCTCTCACTCTCCTTTTTCTCCCTCTGTCCCTCTGAATATACCTCTTGCCCATCCTCTGGGTCACCCCGCCCCTCGTCTTTCTTCCCGGACCTCCTGTCCCATGATCCTCTCGTATCCCCTTTTGCCTATCACCTGTCCAGCTCTCAGCTCTATCCCTCCCCCTCCTGTCTTCTCCTATCATTTTGCATCTCCCCCTCCCCCTCCAGCTTTCAAATCCCTTACTCACTCTTCCTTCAGTTAGTCCTGACGAAGGGTCTCGGCCTGAAACGTCGACTGCGCCTCTTCCTATAGATGCTGCTTGGCCTGCTGCGTTCACCAGCAACTTTGATGTGTGTTGTCAGTAGAAGAGATTGCTTTGTTTCCAAAGCTGATCTCTTAAATGGCCTCCTGATGTAACACTGGCACTTTATGTTCTTAACAGACAATAGACCGTGATTACTGGGGTTCATTGTTAACAGTTTTTTCAAAGGTTAACTGCCTTTTGAATTAACCAGTTTCTACCCCTATTCCATTAACTCCTGAAGATGCTTGCATTCTTGTAACTGACATTCCTATCATTAAAAAAAATTAAAATTCCTCGTAGAATTTGCATAAATTCTTATTTCCATTAGTGAGGGTTCTGTAATCCTGAGAGGTACCGTACATGATTGGTTCTGAAGAATTTTGATGCAGAATTATTAATAGTTTATAAACTCCATTTAATACATTGCTCCGCCAAACAAAATTCCTCTTTACTATAACCTAGTGCATGGTATGTTTGCTGTTTTGAAGCTTTACTTTTGTATGGGAAATGTTGCTAATTAATTGTAAATTTAATGGCCTTAATTTTGAATTATTCAGTTCAATTTTATTATTTTAATTAATAATGAGGTATAATTTGCATGTCACATATGACACATGTTTGTAGAACTTTGTCATGATAAATAATAATGCAATTAGGAAAGCTTATTTCCCATTGATGTCAATTAACATCAAGTGTAAACTTTTCTTTAATAGATAGAATTCAGCATTAAGGGTAATTTTCTGGATTTCTTTCAATACTCTTGAGCTTTGCAGCACCATTGTTTCTGTCTTTTCTTATTCACTCTGTTTTAGTGGCAATTCTGTTTTGTGAGACTGAAGGCCAGGAATGCTTTTATCTATTGTCATTATTTCAAATCAGCAGTTTCAGTTCACATTCTAAAAAGGAGATGTAGCTCACTTAAAGTCTGAAAGAGTAACATCATTTAACCCTGTAATTTCAGAACCATTTCTGCATCTACAAAGAAAACCTTTGGTTAATTGGTTTGTGCAGAAGCTTGTGAACTAATGGATTGTCTTTTATTGAACTTTAACAAATGTCCTTTAGATTGCTTACATTTTTCAATTTTATACCTAAATCTTTGGCCGTCATCAAGCAATACTTCCTGACATTGAATACTTTAATCAGTTTGACAGCAAGTTAACAATCCCTGAATGAATGTCAATTTAGCGAATCAAGTAAACAAATCAAAACAGGAGATAACGATGAGCAGAGGTCTCACTTGGAAATAGTCACTTCCAGAAGCAGTCATACCATGGTGACACGGTAGAGTAGTGGTTAGCACAATTCTTTACAGTACTACCAACCTGGGTTCAATTCCTGCTGTTATCCATAAAGAGTCTGTATGTTCTCCCCATGACTCCATGGGTTTCCTCTGGGTGCTTCGGTTTCTTCCCACAGCTCAAAGACACACCGGTTGGTAGATTAATGGGTCATTATAAATTGTGCTGTGATTAGGCAAGGGTTAAATCGAGGGTTACAGGGCAGCACGGCTCGAAGGGCTGGAAGGGCCTGTTCCGTGCTGTATCTCAAAAAATAAACAAATAAATAGCACGTGAGAAGGTCGTTGGGTTCATGAGATCCATATTACAAGTTTTAGTTCAATTCACTTTTCCCATAGCCCAGAAGGTCACAGGATGATCTAGTGATGATTCAGGTAGCCAAATAATCTATTCATTAGTAATCGGGTATATACTATGTGTTATGACTTGTTGTATAACAACATTTTCAGTTAACAGCTGGCTTTGTAGGCAGACAATAATCTGAATAGAATGTGAAAGAATTGAGATGATTCAGGTGATTTGACCTGTTGAGCTAGTATCTTTTACCGCCATCCTACGTTTATTTAATTTTTTTTAGTTTAGAGGTTTGAATCTTTTTGGTCTGTATCCTCATCCTACTGTAAAATAGAATAATCCATGATAGCGCAAACACGAGGAAATCTCCCAGCCTGCATCGGGTCTCGCCAATATATAGAAGGCCACATCAGGAGCACTGGGCACAGTATATCACCCCAGCCGACTCACAGGCGAAGTGTCGCCTCACCTGGAAGGACTGTCTGGGGCCCTGAATGGTGGTGAGGGAGGAAGTGATAGTCTTTGTTCAATGACAAAGTGGAAAACATTCATAATCCTGACATGGTATTTTTATGTATTATTAAATCTCAGACATTTGTGTAACCAGTATAAACTATTTTTAATATTTCCAAGTTTCATTTGAAAAATATGACGGTGTGGGAATTTCTTTGAAGTGTTGGTACTATTAAAAGTTGTAATGTATTATTTGTTCACAAAATGTGAAAAAACAAGATTATATGTAAATATAAACTGAGAGTCTTTAAAGAATTATTACATTAGTACTAACATCCTTTTCCCATGACTCTAAAGAGCTTGGAAATGCGAATGTTTATTTTATCGTTTTACAGTAGTTGAGAAAGTATTAGAAAGCCTTTTGGGTTAAATCATGTTGCACTTTAAAGAATGTGTATCAGGTCTTTACAGTGTACTAAAAGTCTGGTAAGGTTAAGCCCTAGGGATTACTGTGAATATTTCACACACGAAGAAAACCAGTCAGTTTATCTATGACTGAATGCAGAACTTTATGTGTGTGTGTGTGTGTGTGTGTGTTTGAACACAGTTTAAATGTAGACTAATGCATCTTGGGGAGTGAGTTAGAAGATTGTAATTCAATCAAGGGGTATAGACCATAAGAGCAAAATACAGGGCAAAATTGGGTGGTAGTGGGAAAAAATTGCATGAGGACACCTGTGTCAGTTGTATCAGTACACATTGCATCTAAAGTTTGTGCTCCAACTCGTTATTATAGTCTTCATACACAATAATAGGTAATATCAAATAATATCAAGTTTGCTGTTAAGTACATTGCACATTACAATAAGAGTTAATTTGAGAAGTTTGTTACACAGCTGAGTTAGTACTGATTAAAACAATCTCTGCAATTCTAAAGGGGAGCTCCTCTCGTCTGGAACTGTTACAAGAGGTCATAAGGAAGGTTTTGAAGTTACTGGAAACTTTTTCAGAGCATAAAGAAAGATTTCCTGACACAATTTTGGACACATCAGTCAACAACTAGAAGAGTAGTCTACCATGCCCATCGGCAGTCCATGAATGTCCTTGGCAAGAAGTACCTAGCAAGAAGTGAACAGAACCTAAATGTGTTGCTGGGAAAAGTTTCATATCCTGAAATTTCAAGTTTCAATATCTGCACCACTAGACTCAGTGCTCTGCCCTATGTACCCCAGCATTCACAATATACATTGTTTCTAACTTCTAACATTCCTTTGTATTGCTCTAAGACAGAACTAAGAGCTCATATATACTTCCAACTATTAAATCACAGAAGACATTTGACAAGGCAGGTTGAAGTTCACTTATTAACACACTCCCCGCTCACTTACAGAACAAGGTGTCACGTACTTTCCATGAATAGCAAGAGATTGATGGCAAAAAATACTTAATCCTTTTCCCAGCACGCTAACAGAGAAATATTGATCATCATGGGAGTGGCCTTCACAGAGTCCATGGACTGCAATATTCAGGGATCATTATTTATGTTAATATTTACAATTAATAAGATCATTGTTTATATTTATTTATTGAGACACAACAGGGAATAGGCCTTTCTAGCCCTTCTATCCATGCCACCCTGCAATCCCCCAATTTAATCCTAGCCTAATCGCCAGACAATTTACAGTGACCAATCAACCTACTGTCTGGTACATCTTTGGACTGTGGGAGGAAACCAGAGCAACCGGAGGAAATCCATGTGGTCAGAAGGAAACATAGAAACTCCTTACAGGTAGCGGCAGGAATTGAATCCAGGCTGTTTGTGTTGTAAAGCATTGTGCTAACTACTATGCTACTGTGCCTTCCATGTTAATATTTACCATCCACTTCTTCCACATCTCACAATTTCTTCTGAATTTTTTCTTCAGCTGAAATGGGTTATTAATATGTCACTTTTACTCCTCCTCCTTCTCCCACCCCTGACTTACCACCAAATTGCCCTTTCATTCTTACAGAGGGCCAATAACTTCCACATGGCCAGACCCTAGTTGTAAGAGAGTAAAGGAAGTGACACATTGGCATTCCTGCACAGATTATAGAACTCTGCGTACTTGCCGATGGGAATTGGAAAAGGAATCTATATTTGGCCATTGTTGGGAATGAGAGACTGGAGTTAAGGATAACACAGGTGCCACCTCAACAAAGGGTCATCTCACACAAGCTCTGCACCATCTGAGGAGTTTGAAGAGGCAGATAAAGACCACAAGATGCTTGGGCCATTTGTAGCATCACAAGAAAGCTTTCATGAATTGTTAATAATTCTGGGGAATGCAACTGGTACCTTGCATAAGAATGCATACAGATCTTGGCCTTATTCTTCCTAGCATAGCAGGGATACTGAATCCTTGTCAACACTTACTTCTATGTGATAGGGGTTATACACTTGCTACAAATCTATTCCATTCCCAGCAAACATGCAAAGGATTCCTTTGAATAACACAGGTGGTGGTGAGATCCGTATGGGAAAAGGGTTCCAGTTTTCCTGGTGTAAAGAGTATGATTCACACCGTGGATTAACTTGCTTAGTACCTGGCTATTTCAATGTGCTGCCACCAAATCAGCACTGTGCAATGTATTACTTCTTCGAGTGAACACATGCAGTGCACAGAGGACTACACAATTTCATTGGGTAAATCACACAAGCCTCACCAAATACTGTATGTGTGCTTGTGCTGAAAATTCTGCACTAAACATCAACTGTATTACCAAACAAAGATGCTCTGTCATCAAACTGTTTCTGAATGTTGTTTAACTCTTCAAGCTTTTATCAATTTAATGCTGCCTTTTAAAGCAACATGTGGTGATCTAAATAGTATTATTAACCCAGTTCGAGGTTGCTTGCTAATTGTATACATTAAGTGGTTTTAATTTGATGTACAATTGTAGTCTTATGTTTTAGGCCCTACTCTATATAGTCTGCAAAATTGAAGCTGTGTAACACAGAAACATGGGAAGTAGCAGTTCTGTGCTATTTGACTTTCATGTAGATAATTTAATAACATTTGATCCCACAGTAATAGAAAACTTTATCAGATGTTTTGTCTATTTCTGCATGTTTTAAACATTGTGATTTAAAGAACAATTTGCCCAGCTGCTTTCAAGGCAGAGTAATTAAGCAAAGTGAATTTCAAACAACCATTAGCTTTCCACATTTGCAAAGGAACCTTGTGATTCTTTTTCTGGCTCTACTGGTACAGCAGATAGTGCTTTTCTGGTGCAAAAGGAGTGCATACCTGTTCAGCATCTTCACATGTTTTGAAACTGAAAATGATTACCATCCATGATATTTGGGCCATAGAAATCTTTTGGTGATATCATTAGGCTCCTCCAAAGTCCATGTTTTAAGTTAATGTAAAAGTAATTCAGACAGCATACAGTTTGATGTTCTTTCTCTCTAAAACATGCTTCTCTCTCTCCCTCAGTTCAGTATAAATTAGCACATTTTTCAACCAATTTCCCCCGGGATCAATAAAGTATGACTATGACTAATCAAAAACAACTATGTAATAATTTTGTTTCCTATATGAGGAACTGGAAGATAAATTTTACTTAATTTTCACACATATTAGAAACCTGAAGTTGCAAAGTCATATAGTTTTAGCAAGCCTGAATACAGTTCTTTGGGTAGTTTCCATGTTAATTAGGCTTGACATGGAACCCACATTGCAAGTCATTGACAACAGGAATTCTGCAGATGCTGGAAATTCAAGCAACACATATCAAAGTTGCTGGTGAATGCAGCAGGCCAGGCAGCATCTCTAGGAAGAGGTACAGTTGACGTTTCAGGCCGAGACCCTTTGTCAGGACTTCCTAGAGATGCTGCCTGGCCTGCTGCGTTCACCAGCAACTTTGATGTGTGTTGCTTGCAAGTCATTGAGATTAATTTAATATACATGTATAATTTTATGTCACTGTCTTTCATTCAAATTATTATTCTGAAATGTTTACCTTGCTTATACTGGGAAAAGACGGTTGCTTTGGTTTCATCTACTCCTTATATAGGAAAGAGTCTCAGAAGTTCCCTCACACATCTCTGGAGAGACAAAAAATAATATTCTGCATTTGAAAATAGAGAGTTGAGCAATATTGCACCCATTTCCTGGCATCAGCATAAAACCATCACAATCGACATCAATAGTATGGCACACCTAACATTCAGTGATCTCATCCCATAAGTCTGGAAACTGGTATTTGTACTTATTCACAGAATAATAACTATATCCCTTTTTTATGGGTGCTGGGTGTAAGGCACTCCTTCCCTCTGCTAGCCTGCAAGTCACCCTTGGGCAAGGTGTAGCACCTTGTTAGCTCCCCCCACCCACCCACCTCAATCAGGGTCACATCAAGCCACAGGATCAGGCTGTGGATGGTCGTATAAACAGCTGGTGCATTGCCTAAGTCCTGGATATGCAACCACTGACACAAGGCCAACAATCTCTGAAGAGTCCAGTCGTAAACAAGAGAAAGGTTTGGGCACGAAACATCGACAGTACTTTTTTTCCATAGATGCTGCTTGGCCTGCTGAATTCCTCCAGCATTTTGTGTGTGAAGAGTATTGACAATGGTTAGGGTCATCCATCTTCTAAAGACACTGCCCAGAAGAAGACATTGGCAAACCACTTCTGCAGAATTTGCCAATAAAAAATATGACATTGCACATGATGATGATCCCTTTTTTAACAGCCTGGCGCTCAGAACAACACATAAAAAATGCTGGAGGGCCTCAACAGATCAGGCAACATCTATGGAAATGAATAAACAATCGACGTTTTGGGTCAAGGCCCTTCTTCAGGACTGGAAAGGGATGAGGAAGATGCCAGAATAAAAAGTTGGTGGGAGGGGAAGGAGGACAAGGTGATAGGTGAAGCCAGGTGGGTAGAAAAGGTAAAGGGCTAGAGAAGAAGGAATCTGATATGAGATGGGACTATGGGAGAAAGGGAAGAAGGAGTGGCACCAGAGAGAGGTGATAGGCAGGTGAGGAGAAGAAGTAAGAGGCCAGGGTGGAGAATAGAAGGAGGGAAGGGGGAGGGTAAAAGAAGAAGGAAGATAAGAATTTGCCTGAAGGGGAAATCAATGTTCATGCTATCAATTTGGAGGCTACCTAGATGGAATATGAGGTATTGCTCCTCCACCCTGTGAGTGGCCTCATTGTATTAGAAGAGGAGGCCAGGGACCGCACGTCAGAAGGGGAACTGGGATAGGAATTAAAATGGTTGGCCACCAGGACATTCCACTTTTGGCAGATGGAAAAGAGGTGCTCGACAAAGCAGTCCCCCAATTTACGTCAAGTTTCACTAGTATAGAAGAGGCTGCATCAGGAGCACCAGATACAATAGACGACCCCAACAGATTCGCAGGTGAAGTGTTGCCACACCTGGGAGAACTGTTTGAGGCCCTGAGTGGAGGTGAGGGAGGAGGTGAATGCATAGTTGCAGCATTTCTGTCACTGCAGGGATATGTGCCAGTAGGGAGATTAGTAAGGAGGGATGAATAGACAAGGGAATCATAGAGGAAGCGTTGCTTGTGGAAAGTGGAGAGTTTGGGGGAGATTAAGATGGGTTTGGTGTTAGGTTCCTGATGAAGATGGCAGAAGGCACAGAGTATGATGTATTGGATGCTCATGGGGTGGTAGGTGAGGACAAGAAGACCTTTACCTCTGTTAATGCGGTGGGAAGATGGGGTAAGCACAGATGCAGGGGAAATGGAGGAAATTGGGATGAGGGCAGCATCAATGCTGGAGAAAGGAAAACCCTGTTCTTTGAAGAAGGAGGACATGTCCTGGAAAGAAAAGCCTCATCCTAGGAATGGATCCAGCGGAGATGAAGGAGCTGAGAAAAGGGAATAGCATTATTACAGCTGACAGGGTGGGAAAAAGTATAGTCAAGATAGCTGTGGGAATCAGTAAGTTTATAAAAGATGTTGGTGGATAGTTTTTCTCCAGAGATGGAGACAGAAAGGTCAAGAAAGGGGTTAGAAATGGGCCAAGTGAATTTAAGGGCAAGGTGGAAGTTGGAGGCAAAGTTGATGAAATTGACGAGCTTAGTATGGGTTCATGAAACAGCACCCATGCAGTCGTCAGTATAGCACAGAAAGATTTGGGGAGCATGAACTGTTCCACATAGACAATGAAAAGCAGGCATAGCTGGGCCCTGTGCTGTTACCTATGGCTACCCTTGAGTTTGGAGAAAGCAGATGGAGCCAAAGAAAACATCGCTGAGGGTGATGACCAGTTCTGCTAGAAGGAGTGTGATGGTGGAGGAAATTGGTTGGGTCTTTTGTCGAGAATGAAGCAGAGAGCTCTAAAGCCTTCTTGATGGGGACTGAACATCTGTAGTGAAAATGCAGTGGTCAGGGCCAGGGAATTGAAATCGTTGAGGAGATCGAGAGCATGAGAAGTGTCGTGGGTATAGGCAGGAAGGGACTGAACCAAGAGAGATAGAATAGAGTCGAGTTATGCGGACTTGAGTTCAGTAAGGCAGGAGCAGGCAGAGCCAATGGGCCTATCCAGACAGTCAGTTTTGTGGATCTTGGGTAGGGGATAGAAATGACAGTGCGGGCTAAGCAAATCATGAGTTTGGTGGCAGTGGATGGGAGATCTCCAGAGTTGATGAGATTAGTGATGATGTGGGAGACAATATCCTGATGGTCTGGAGTGGGGTTCTTTTCAAAGGGTAAGTATGAGGAGGTGTCTGCAAGCTGACACCTGGTCTCAGCAAGGTAGAGGTCAGTTCGCTACACTACAACTGCACCTCCTCTGTCTTCAGACTTAATGATAAGGTTGGGATTGGTGCAAAGAGAGTGGAGGACAGTGTGTACAGAGGAGATAAGGTTCAAGGAGGAGAGAGGATTGCTGAAGTCAAGCCATTTGATGTCTCGCTGACAATTAGAGATGAGAAGACACAGAGCAGCCAGAAAACCAGAGCAGAGAGTCCAAGAAGAACTGGAGGGTTGGAGGTAGGAAAAGGAGTTACCAGTGCAGGGTGATAAATTCTTGCCAAAGAAGTAGGCTGAGAAACAAAGACAACAGAAGAAGAGCTTGGCATTATGCTGGATCCGTATCTCACTGAGGTCAGCAAAAGAGAACAATGAAAATGCCCTTGCTCAGGACAGACCACTCTGTCTCAGAGAGGGGAATGTTAGAGGGAATGGCAAGGACATGGCAGTGATTAGAGCTGGGATGAGAGGGAGTAAGAGAGTTGGTGGTGTCAGAGGAGTGGAAGGATTGGAGTGTCTAGGGAAGGCAGGATGGGAGGAAGATGGAGTCTCAGGGACTGAGGACTCAGAAGTTATCTGCCTAGGTCACATCTACAAGGCTGAGCACCAGCAGCTGCAAGATCTTGTTTTTGAGATCATTCGAATACTGCATGTTTAAACTAATAAAATGTAGCATTGCAGAGGGCAATCTTAACAGTTCTGTTCTGGAAACGTCATAACTGAAGTATACAATGTTTATGGAACCTTTACAAACATCACAAAGGTAACAAACAACAGTCTAACACCATTAAGCTATAGTTTTGCAGTGATCACAATGTTTTCTGAGTAAAAACAATTTTGCTGGATGTCATGCACTGTCCCCTACCTCCAAGTCTATGTCCAGTCAAATGTTGACTTCAAATATGCTAAAAGTCACGTTGGTCATTAGGGTCCCAAGTAGCAAGTAAACATGCTAATGCAACATTTCAAAATGTTTCTGGCTCAGACAATGAGCCAGCAAATCAGAAGATAAACTCTGAAGAAGAAGATAAATGTCTGTTGGAGAAGCAAGGCAAGAAATGGTTGATGTGCTGAGAGTGGATTTAATATTCAGCATATAATGCAGCTGCTTGTGCTGTTATCATGTATTGTCATTCATTCTGGCTCCTTGTTTAGGGAAGACAAATTTGAAAAATGTATATCTCTTCTATTTAGATATTTTCATGGCTTCCCTGATCACTACCATTAAAAGTTCCCTCTCCTACCAAACAGTCCTCCAGTAGGCCCTGGCCTCTTTCTCAACCACAATTGCCTCACCATTGCCAACCATTTCTTTCGCCAGGGCTAAAATTACCATCATAAATGTTTTAAGTTCCAACAACTTATTTGCCCCATCTAGCTTTTCATTAGCTATCAAATTTTTACCTGCAATATAAATAATATAAAGCAAGTTTTGTTTAGCCTTTGTCTATTGCTGCCTTTTATATTTTGGTTGCCATGAATGTTCCTAGAGGAAATGCCTGCACTGTAGCACTTCACAGGACAATTTGCACAATGTCTTCAATCAACCATGACCTGATTTTTTAAAAAAAGTCAAGAAAGAAAAGTCAACCAAAACCCTCAGGATGAATATTCTCCTGGCAGAATGTCACTAAACCCAGATGCTAGCGTAATCATTCACCTATAAATTAACCCACAGTCATTTGCTGACTCAAACATGTAATTTCAAATCATCTTTAGTTACAAAGAGCACAAGGACATATTACATAACTGACAAATTAGAGCCAGTTAGGCTCCTTGAAGAAAAAATTCTTTCACAAAGTTCCAAGAAATTAAATCTGTTCTATATTTAGGACAAGCTCTCAGCAGATAGTCACTGCACGTTATTTAATTTAAATTATAAGGACTGCCTTTTTTTTAATCACAGGGACTGCACTGCATGCAAAAGGTCTCTGTGGTAAAGACTAATAAATCAAAAAATGATAGCAAAGACAAAGCTAATTACTGTCTTAAAAGTGCTAACTCTGGCAATTTTGTACACCTGTGTTAAATCATTTAACCCTTATGACTGGACTTCCTTATAGCTTTGAAAATATATTTTATTACTGGTTTTCAAATTTTATCAAAAGCAGTAGTTACCTCCATTTCTGTTTCTTAGGAAGGTTTTTGATAAAATCTTAGCTTGAAATCTACAGACTGAGCAGGGATGTAAAATCCCAAGAGATCCAGGGTAAAATGACAAGTTGAATTTACATTGGCTCAGTAGGTGAAAATGGATAGAAATTTTAGTGACTGATGGCTGAATATCTTGGTCTTCCATGATGTTCAGTATCACACTTTTTTTCCTGGTTTTTATCTGTGGTTTGGGAAAAATATAGGGGATGTGGTATGGAATTTGTTAGATGATACCAAATTTCGCAATGTACTTCATAGCGAGGGAGGAAGTTGTCAATTGCAGAAAGACGTTGATGGACTAATTTGGTGGCAAATGGAATTCAGTTTATAGAAAGGTCAGACATTGTGTTTGGGGAGGGAGTACCCATTAAATGATAAATAGTAAAAAGTGCAGAAGAACAAAGGAAATCTGGGAGTCTACTGAATGCTGCAGGACAGGAAGGTATGATGCTTGAGAAGAGGTATAGGATATTTACTTTGACTGCCAAGTGGACAATGTCATGCTTGAACTGTTCAAGAAACTAGTCATTTCTCAGCTGAAATAATATGTTCAGTTCTAATTACCAAAACTCAAAAAAATGATATTATTGCTCAGGAAAGGATGCCTGCGAGATTCACAAAATTCTAGGGAATTTTAGTTATAAGGAAAGACTGGCTAGGCTTAGTATGTTGTTACAAGAGGAAAGGTAATTTAACTGATGTATATGTATCTCGAGCAGGGCTTGGCAGGGTGAACAGAAGAGACCTATTTCCTTTAGCAGAGAAATCATCAACTGATGCAAGATGTTGGTTCGTTGATGGAAATATCAAAGAAGAGTTGATGAGTTACTGGAACTCACTACATTTACATTTAAAGGATTTTTTATTGAGGACTTGAGCTATTGTTATTACTTGTAAATCTGAAGAACTGGAAAGCAATATTAGCCTAAGTAGCTCTTTTTTTGTCTGGTATGGAAGTAAGGAGCTGAGAAGCTTCCTTTCTATATAATATTTCTATAGTTCTATAATTTTATCTTTTTATTTATAATTTTCTGTCATTGTAAATTACCTGTTTTGGGTTATTTTCATGGTTAATGTTAAGACCATTTCTCATATCAGTGACCGATTTGCATATTTGCTTATTGTGATATTTCTAGGCAACTTGAACTGGTGTATTTTTGAAATTCTTGGTCATTCAATATTAGAAATTTGCTGTTGACATATATGGAAATTGTAGAGTTGATATTCATTTCCGCTATAATTACCACTGAAGCACTCAAAGGATTAATGGCATAATTAACTTCTTGGTCTGACCATATACATACCAGGAAACACTATAATCTTAGATCAAACATTTACAAGAGTTTTTTTCAGTGTAACAGCATTTATCGTCATAAAATATTATTTGTATTTTATGGATCTAGGAATTAGATAGGAAATATGAACTAATAATCTACAGAATCTCAGTTTGAGGATTTCTAGAACAGTATGGGCCCTTCAACTCATGATGTTGTGCCAACTCCATATAACCCCCTCCATGATCAGTCTATAACTCTCCATTTTTCCTGTCCATGTGTCTATCTAAAAGAATCTTAAATATCCTTGTTGTATCAGCTCCACCATCACCCCTGCCCATGCATTCCAAGCACCTACCAATCCTTATGTAAAAAGAACTGCCTCTGACATCGCCCCTAAACTCTCCATCTCCACTCACTCTAAATGGTTATCCATTGCTGCCCTGGGATAGGGTGCTGCTGTTCATGCTATCAATGCCTCTTATAATCTTATGCAGTTCTGTCAAATATCCAGTCAACCTTCTTTGCTCCAATGAGAAAAGTCCTAGCTCACTCAACCTATCCTCCTAAGACTTGTTCTCTAATCCAGGCAGCATCCTGGTAAATCTCCTTTGCACTGTCTATAAAGGGTTTACATCCTTCCTTTCAGTTATTAACTATCAATAAAGAAAATTATTAATCTTGAAGATATTCTGTCTTTTTTGGGATAGCTCAACCAGTTCTATAGGATAGGCAATCAGTTGTCCTCACTAGGTTTGTTGTATATGTGACTTGAATGCCATGTCAAAGTCGTAGGCTTAACTGTACAAGAGACTAGGATACAGGAACTAAGAGTGGAAATGTGACTGAAAGGATTGCTCTGCTGGGAGCCAAAAGATTCAGTTAGTCTAGTGGACTAGTCCATTGTTATTCTACTTAATGCTTAAATTGGCTATTAAGATGAACATGAGAAACAGGAATGAGATTTAACCACAAGACCTCTCTCATTGACAATGTTGAACTATCTCAACTCCACTTCTCTGTTTAATTCACATACCGCATCTCTTGATTCTCACAAATTCCAAAGTCTGTCAGTTTGAATATGCCAATGTTGGAGCATTTTGGGGTAAAGATTTCCATAGATTTGCAGCCCAGTAAGTGAAGATACAGCTTAGAGACACTTAAATATCAGAACCCTTATCCTGTAAGGATATTCCCTAACTGTAGGCTCTCCAGCCAAGGGAACAACCTTTCAGCATGTACCCTAACAAGCTCTTTCACAACCTGTATGTCAATGAGATCACCTTTCATTCTACACTTACATCTTAATCATTAATGTCCAATTACCACAGTTCCACATTTAGCTGAATAAAATGCAGTTTCAAAAACCACAGCATCATCTTTTACAGAAACTAGCAATCAATATTAAATGCTAATATTGTCAATGGAACCACATTCCAAGACAGAATAAAATCGAATTCCTTTGAGTTATTTTCAAATTGAATAGTATTTAGGGAAATGTATCAAACCCCAGTGTGCTGGGAAGATTGTTGATAAAAGATCCATTTCTCGTTTTCTTTTAAATCTACATATCCTCAATATGTAAATATACTTATTTAGTTTGTGGTTGAAAGTATAACTAAAGGTAGCTTGTTTACTTAATGGACTTTGCATTTGTATTATTTAAATATAATACTAGGTCCTACAAAAATCAATTCAGCAAAAATGAAAAACATTAAACAGGATGAAATGTCATTGAAAATAATGTATTGTTGCATCAAATAAAGAAGTAGATTTAAGTGCATTTTAGAAGAGCATGCTACAGAAATCTTACATTTATCAAATAATTTGTGGAAGGATAAAGCATTTTAATTTTATTTAGTGATTCATTACATTGGAGTTCTTAAATATATTTAAGATATAATTTGAACGAAACCATTCAACACTGCTGTATGTCATGTAGCACCTTATATTTCTTTCTTTAGGATATTTTTATCTTAAAATCCACGGTATTTGATGGGTTGTTTCTCATTCGTGAGACATCACTGAAAAACACAGACATGTTTAACAATTCTACATTGCAGGATTTAGTTGTCAAGCACTGGATATAACCCAGGCCATATAGATAAAGCGGCATGCTGAATATGTCAAATACGAATTGTTGAGGCAAAATTTCAATTTTATTTGTTTTAAAAAAGTATGGAAAGCTGAATTTTTCAGGGCTGTGTCTTGCAGAAAGCTATTATTGTTTAATTATTAATCTATCTATTTCTATATATTTGAACACAGTTTTCTCTACAAGCTTTGTGGTTAAAATAAACTTTTATGGATTACTACTCTATGATGTAGTGGGCGAAATAGTATATGCTATACAACATTCTGGAACTTTTGTGGCTTTCGAGAAAATGCAATGAATAGTATATATATACCATGAAACAATTGATGTTGAATCAAATTTGATAACTTGCATTCCAGCTCATTCAAAGAAGATGTTAGTTTGTTCTCAATGCCTTTGTCGGTACTGAGCCCCATCACAGAAAAAACATTTCACAATGTAGATGCTGCCATTATTTATCTCTTCAATTAAGAAACAGTAACCTTGCAAAACTATGCTTGAAGTTTGGCTAAAATGAATCCTTAATGGATTTGCAGTAATAAAGATGATCAGAATCAGATTTAATATCACTGGTATATGTCATGAAATTTGTTAACTTTACGGCAGCAGCACAATGAAATGCATGATAAATATAGAAAAAAGGTTACATTAAGTATATATATATGTCTATTAAGTTAAAATAAGTAGTACAACAAAGCATAACAAAAAAGTAGTGAGATAGAAATTGGTTGGCAGAGGGGGAAAAAGCTGTTTCTAAATCGCTGCATGTGTGCCTTCAGGCTTCTGTATCTCCTTCCCAACGGCAACAGTACAAAGAGGGCATGTCCTGGGTAGTGGGGATCCTTAGTGAAGGACACCACCTCCCTAAGTCACCGCTCACTGAAGATGTCTTGGATATTATGGAGAGCAGTACCTATGAAGGAACTGACTAATTTTACAGGTTTCTGTAACTTATTTTGATTTTCTGCAGTAGCCACCCCTCCCCCCCACCAATTCCAGACGGTGATGCAGCCAGTCAGAGTGATCTCTGCGGTATATCTGCAGAAGTTTTCCAGTGTTTTAGTTGACAAACCAAATCTCCTCCTACTCCGATTGAAATACAGCCTCTGTCCTTCCTTCTTTGTAGGTGCAGCAATATGTTGTGTCCAGGTTAGGTCCTCAGAGATATTGATGCCTGGGAACTCTCTGCACTTCTGATCCCTCTGTGAGGATTGGTTTGTGTTCCCTCATCTCACGCTTCCTAAGGTCCATAATCAGCTCTTTGGTCCTTATGATGTTGAGTGGAAGGTTGTTGCGGCGACACCACTCAGGTAACTCTGTACACCCTTTCATCACCAGCTGAAATTCTGCCACCAATGGTTGTATCATCAGCAAATTTATAGATGGCATTTGAGCAATGCCTAGCCACACAGTCATGGGTGTAGAGAGAGTAGAGCAGTGGGCTAAGCACACACCCCTGTAGAGTTCCATTGTTAAAGTCCAGTGAGGTGGAGATGTTATTTCCAATTGCACAGACTGTAGTCTTCCAGTTAGGAAGTCAAGGATCCAGTTGCACAGGGAGGTATAGAGCCCTAGGTTCTGTAGCTTTTTAATCAAGACTGTAGAAATTATAGTATTCCATGCTTTAAATATATGAAGATCTTAAAAATGAGCTTTTTTGTCACATATGCATCAAACATACAGTGAAATGCATCATTTGCATCAATGGCCAGCATGGTCCAAGGATGTTCAGGGGAGAAGCCCACAAGTTTCTAGTCTTCAAACCTCTGGACTGTGGGAGGAAAGTAGAGCACTGCAGGTAACCCATGCACTCACAAGGGTAATGTACAAACTCCTTTCAGACAATGGTGGAATTGAACCCAGATCACTAAAGCTGTAAAGCATTATGCTAACTGCTACACTACCAATCTGCTGCAGTGATTTGAAAAAAAATACTGTTGGCATCTATTTCTATAATTGAAGAATAGACAATTTAAGAGAATCTGCATATTATTTTTCCAGATAATATTTAAAGCTAACATTATCTATTTCTTGTCTGTATTTTTTCCTTTGACAGCCTATTGGATCTTTGAACCCAAAGCGTGCTGTCTTCTATGCTGAACGCTATGAGACATGGGAGGATGATCAAGTTCCACCATATCATTACAATACCCATTATTCCACAGCTACTTCCACATTAGCTTGGCTTGTCAGAATTGTAAGTATCTTCTTTTGCATATTTTATTTTATTTTAAATTATCTGAATCAGTAAAGGAAGCAGACCATTCAGTCCAACTTCTCTAACTCAATGCACTCAGCTAATTTCTTCTGGAACTCGATGTGTATTTGGAAATGTCTTATTCAGATATGCTGAATAATCCATAAAAGTCTCTAAATCATAATTTGTTTTGTTAGTCCTACCAATTTAACCTCTTAACTTGTTACTAGTTTGTTATTAATTTTACCACTTGTTTTAATCATATATCAATGACCTTTTGATTATTTGGAATGGACAATTTGAATATTCTGTGCAGATGTACTAATTAGACAAAAATAACAAATATCACATTTTATTGTTAAATCTAAGAATTAATGTATGACCAAATATTATTACTACTATAGAAACAATTTATTGTGTTGCAGATTATAAATATTTTCAAAGTACAGTATATAAAATGTATGAAACTGCTCGTAATTTTGTTACAAATATTTAATCTATAACATTGTTCTTTTGAGTGGTTATTACAAAAGTTGTTCTTTCCTTTTTTGATTTTAATTGTTTTGCAATGGCATCATACAGGATCAAACAATTGAAGTAATCCATTATAAATTAAGTTCAATAACATGACATTTATATTAATTATTTTCATCTTCATGGAGAAGAAATTCATTTTTCAATAATTTGACATTCACAGTAACTTGTCACTCAATCCTTTTTGTAACTATTTCGGTGTTTAGTATTTACGGACATGCCTGCTTGGTACGTGAAATCCTTAGAGCTTACATTGAACTTTAAGGGAAATACGAGCTAGTGGTTTAGCAGTATTCTCAACATCCACAATATCAATTTTAAGCCTTTGATTTTTTTTAAACATTGTTAAAGTAGTCCTAAATTTCAATACGTAGAAGCATTACAAAAACTCTTTTGTGATAAAATTATGAAAGTTTATTTTTAAACAGATATTTGTAGTTAATACCATTAAGATAGAAATGAGATTGATACACTGAGTGTAACTGTATTAGAGGTCTGGACAGGCAGTCAGCCATATCTAATAAAACTGATTAGGTTGCACAGTTTGACATGAAATTACAAAATCAGATTAGACAACGACATAACCTTCAGGTTGCACCGCTACACAGATATTTTATGTTTTTTACAGAACATTCTTGGATTATTCTGCAATTTCTCATTAATTCTTCCCTTTAGTGAAAAACTGAAACTTGTAAATAAAGAGTAATACCTGATTAACATAAAAATAAAACCTACTTTCAATCCATATTTATCTTTCTCAAATATTAGTTTTATATGACTAAATGCAGATTGGTAAGAGTCAAAAGTAAAGTAAACTTCGAAGCCTTACCTACATTGACATTTCTAAAATATGTATAATACACCCAATTGATTGGAGGATTTATTTATTTTTGAATTCTCATTAGATTGTCTCACTGAAGTATTTTAATTAAGTGGTTTGAAGTTCATGAATCATACATATTTTTAAAAACTTAAAAAAAATTTAAACTGTTTGTAAGACCTTGATGTTGTTTTGTCCCAAGCTGGTTGGAAAAAAGATCCAACACTAATGTTATTAGCTTTTTCATTGAATTACTCACAATGTATTGGTGGTTTTATAAGATCAAGACTTATGAACATTAGGATGCCACTGTTGCATCAGTGAGGAGTATAAACTCTGCAACCAGCAGTCTTTTGGTGTGAGTTCTTAAGAATCTCGGTACATAATGAGTTTCAAAAATCTGTTACCTATCTTCTTTATGATCTTCAATCATAAAATATTTAAGCAAAATTGATCTTCAAATTAATGGTTGGAAAATATTAAGCTATGAGTGTGCAATTTCCAATATGAAGTAAAACACAGAAGCAGAACATTTATGTTTCTCTTGATAAAATTGTTAACTTTAATGAACATAACTTCTACTAAAATAACTAATTTTTATAGAATAGACGGGGGGATCAGTGGATGGTGATGTACTTGAATCTGTGGAAGGATTTTGTTAAGGCTTTTTGCATGATTTCAATGACTATCAGGGGACATGAACTTGGATGTAATACGCTAGTAGATTAGAAGTTGTTTAGTAAATAAAATGCAAAGAATAAAAATAAATATGTTCTTCTCAGGTTGGCAGGCTGTGCTTTATTGATCTGTACGTGGGCTCCAAATATGCCCAATCAATATCAATGACTTGGCGGAGGGAATCAAATGTAACATTTCTTAGTTTATTGCTGAGAATGAGAATGCAAAAGCTTCAGTGAATATATACAACATAAGTGTGGGCAAAAATATGGGAGAGGAAGTAAAGTGTGGAAAATATGAGATTATCCACTTTTGTAGAAACAGAAATGCTGAGTATTTTTAAACCATGAGAGATATAAAAGTTTAAAGAGACATTAGTGTCCTGAGAATTAACCCACTGATGCAGCAGGAATTTGAAAGGCAAATTGTAGTTTCGACTTTATTATGAGAGGATTTAAGTACAACAGTAAAGTTGTATTTCTGCAATAACGTGGGATTTGGTGAAACCACATCATTAGTGTGACATACCATTTTGATATTCTTTCATAAAAAAACTGATGTATCCAGCCTTAGGGGGATTGAAGCAGAGGTTCATCAGACTGGTACCTGGAATCATAGGTTTGCCATATCAGAAGTAATTGCATAGGCTAGGCCTCAAGTTTAGAAGAATGAAATATGACCTCATTAAGACATAACAATGCTAAGAGGACTTGACAGAATGAATTGAGGAAAGTTCTTGCCCTGGATAAGGAATCTAGAACAAAGGACTACAGTCTCAAAATTAGAGATTGACCATTTAGGATGACAAATAACTTCAGCTGCAAGATGCTGTATTAAAAATAGAAATCAATCAACTTTGGGGATACAGGGATAGGAAGGAAAATTGGATTTGAAGTTAGTCATGATCTTGTTGAATGGTGGAGCAGGCTCAAGGGACCAAATGTCTTACTTCAGCTCTAATTTCTTACATCATTATTTTCTAAGACAAATAAATCATCTTTTCCTCTTCATGAAGACACTTCCCCCCTCCAATTCCTTCTCCTGATAGTTTACAAGACAGTTTAAGTTCAAGTTTATTGTCATTCAACCATATACGTGTATACTTCCAAACAAAACAACATTCCTCTGGACCAACGTACACAAAACAGTACATATAACTCATATGCAAAACATATAGTAATATTACCACAAATAAATTAACAAATAATAAGGTGCATTTACAACACAAGTTAAAAAGTAAACAGTATAAAGCGACTGGCACTTCATACGTGATGAGACTTGGCTGGTGGCAGGGAATTCTCATGGCCTGATGGAAGAAGCTGTTTCTCATCCTAACAGTTCTTATGAACTCTAATATCTATTGTATCTTCTGCCTGATGGTAGGGGGTCAAAGAGATTGTTAGACGGATGGGCGGAATCATTGACAATGCTAAAGACACTGCTTTATGCAGCATTTTTGATAAGTATGTTGGATGGGTCCAACTCTCTTGTGACACTCACCCACAAGCTCACCCACAAGTTCACCGAAGCTCATTCTTAGGTCTACAGCAAATTGTGTTATTTTATTTTATTATTGGTTTCTTCCATTGGAATTCACTCCATTGACTTCACTGAAAAATACAAAAGATGATATTAGTGTATTTAGTGTTTCCTGCCTGGTTTGAACTTACAAACATAAGAAGTACAACAGGAGTAGACTATTCAGCTTTTCATGCATGTGCTAACATTCAGCATGATCTTGGGCATTCTTTTATCTCAGCGCTCTTTTCTTTTACTAATTCTATTTTCCTTGATTTCCTTAATTTACAAAAATCTGTTCCTAATATTTCTTGCCTTTCCTTTTCTTGCCACAGGAGTCCTTGTGCACTCTAATATCTGCTGAACTCCATTCTCCTCTCTTCCAACCTCTAATGTTTTGTTTTTATTCCACTAAACCTGGCCTTGATATTCTTACTTCCTCTTTGCACAACACTAAGTCATTCTATCTCACCTGAATTTTCCTTGCCATTACAAATGGTCTTTTTCTTTCTGATGCTTTGGCATGTTTTATCATTGTGTTATGGATTTAATTTTGTTCTGGGTATCTTCATTTACAGAGTGCCTGCAGCAGTTTGCAACGATAGTTAAAAACTGATGCAACTGCAAAAGGTAAAATGTAGACCAGGGGAGTTTGTAATTTGTTTTAATTGGTATGTCCATTAGATATATATATCTTCCTTACCTCCTAAGTTGTAAATTGTTGTTGAATTATAACCATGAAATCAGAGTCATTATCTGCAAAATCATCCACATAGGAGGTTATTGTAAGAAAAAATAATCTGACTGACAAAGCCTGTCCTAAAACATCCTTATTTGGAATGGTAATATTATTTTTGCAGAAGGATTTTACAGATCATTATCATTACTTTATGTTTAAATCATAAAAATTCAGCAACATCCAGGTCAAGGTGTCAAAATAGAGAAATATAATTGTGAGTTTGCCATTGATGTGGTAAAAGTTAGACTGACTTCTTTTCACTTATCCAAGAAGTGAAACCCCGTATTTAATCACTGCCATAGATCACTTGATAATCAGATATTTGATCAATGATATTGTTCAGTTAGTAAGAAGTGCAGGATACACTTTGGAAGGACTAATTTAAGATACTTGCCTTCTTGGATCAGGATATCTGGACACAGAGTACAAGAGCAGGGAAGCTAAAGTACAACTTCATAAAGCAGTGGTTAAGCTTTTTCATCACACTGGGACAGTGCAAAGGGCTTTGTCCACGGTGTTTTCTGGGATGGAATGTTTCAGTTATGAGGAGAAGCTGGATAGGCCCAATTTGATTTACATGAAGCACAGAAGTGTTGTAGGTGGGAGGGGGTGATGGGAATCTGATAGGGGTATACAAAACTGAGGGGCATAGATAGGGTACATTGTATGAAACATTTCCATTTAGAAGGACTATCTAAAATGGCAGGCATTAGTTTAGGTAAGGGTTTTGAAGAATAACCTTTTCACTCAGCCAATTTTTGGAATTTAGAATACACTGCCTAAAAAAGGAGGGAGAGAGAAACCGGGGAATTATAGACCGGTTAGCCTAACGTCGGTGGTGGGGAAACTGCTGGAGTCAGTTATCAAGGATGTGATAACAGCACATTTGGAAAGCGGTGAAATGATCGGACAAAGTCAGCATGGATTTGTGAAAGGAAAATCATGTCTGACAAATCTCATAGCATTTTTTGAGGATGTAACTAGTAGAGTGGATAGGGGAGAACCAGTGGATGTGGTATATTTGGATTTTCAAAAGGCTTTTGACAAGGTCCCACACAGGAGATTAGTGTGCAAACTTAAAGCACATGGTATTGGGGGTAAGGTATTGGTGTGGGTGGAGAATTGGTTAGCAGACAGGAAGCAAAGAGTGGGAATAAACGGGACCTTTTCAGAATGGCAGGCGGTGATTAGTGGGGTACCGCAAGGCTCAGTGCTGGGACCCCAGTTGTTTACAATATATATTAATGACTTGGATGAGGGAATTAAATGCAGCATCTCCAAGTTTGCGGATGACACGAAGTTGGGTGGCAGTGTTAGCAGTGAGGAGGATGCTAAGAGGATGCAGGGTGACTTGGATAGGTTGGGTGAGTGGGCAAACTCATGGTAGATGCAATTTAATGTGGATAAATGTGAAGTTATCCACTTTGGTGGCAAAAATAGGAAAACAGATTATTATCTGAATGGTGGCCGATTAGGAAAAGGGGAGGTGCAACGAGACCTGGGTGTCATTATACACCAGTCATTGAAAGTGGGCATGCAGGTACAGCAGGCAGTGAAAAAGGCGAATGGTATGCTGGCATTTATAGCGAGAGGATTCGAGTACAGGAGCAGGGAGGTACTACTGCAGTTGTACAAGGCCTTGGTGAGACCACACCTGGAGTATTGTGTGCAGTTTTGGTCCCCTAATCTGAGGAAAGACATCTTTGCCATAGAGGGAGTACAAAGAAGGTTCACCAGATTGATTCCTGGGATGGCAGGACTTTCATATGAAGAAAGACTGGATGAACTGGGCTTGTACTCGTTGGAATTTAGAAGATTGAGGGGGGATCTGATTGAAACGTATAAGATCCTAAAGGGATTGGACAGGCTAGATGCAGGAAGGTTGTTCCCGATGTTGGGGAAGTCCAGAACGAGGGGTCACAGTCTGAGGATAGAGGGGAAGCCTTTTAGGACCGAGATGAGGAAAAACTTCTTCACACAGAGAGTGGTGAATCTGTGGAATTCTCTGCCTCAGGAAACTGTTGAGGCCAGTTCATTGGCTATGTTTAAGAGGGAGTTAGATATGGCCCTTGTGGTTACAGGGGTCAGGGGGTATGGAGGGAAGGCTGGGGCGGGGTTCTGAGTTGGATGATCAGCCATGATCATAATAAATGGCGGTGCAGGCTCGAAGGGCCGAATGGCCTACTCCTGCACCTATTTTCTATGTTTCTATGAATGGGTGATGGAGGCAGATATTCTCACAATATTTAAGAATGATCGAGTCAAGCACTTGAACACCAACACATTGAAGGCTTCGGTAACAAACAATGTCCTGGAGGAACTTAGTGAGCCAAGCAGCATCTCTGTGAGGAAAAGAGTTGTTGACATTTCGGGTCAAAACACTGTACAAGGACAATTCCTTTCCTTCCATAGATAATGTTTTGACCTGCAGAGTTCCTTGACCCATATTGTTGCTCCAGATTTCAGCATCTACAGTCTCTTGTGTCTTCAGAAATCTGTGTTTTCTGGTTTTAAATCTGTTATTTTTCTACTGTTATTTAATTTATAACAGCCTATTTCTGGATGACAGCAACATTCAGAAGTATTAAAACGTTTTGACAGCTTTAAGAGGGGCAAAAACTGTCACTCTGAGTTTTTAAGAGTTTTATGGGTGAAGCTTGTTCTAACCTTCTTTCCTATCTAAATTAATGTCACAGGAGGTCCTGGTGTCATCCAAAGCCTTGCTACCATTTAGGACAATCTTTACCAATATAACCAAATTTCCAGCAGTGGTCTAAATAATTACATAGTATCAAAATACTTAAGCAGCATGCAGTAGTAAGCCCCACTTAACAAAATCAAGGCCAAACTACAGCTGTTGCTAATTGCAGGTTCTCTTAATCATAGTCAGTAATGAAGCGAAATGTTCATGCTGTAAATGGAATAGTATGTCATAAAATTCATTTAAATATGAAATTTGCCCCAAATGAAATTTTGACAACGAAATCACCTTTTGGTTCTTTAGGAAAATGTGATGTCGCACGCGCAAACACACACACACACACACACACACACCCACCCCTCAATGGGACAAAGTAATAGACTTTTCTCTTGCAACAAAATATAATCTACTGATGCATTCTGGGAATAACCATATATCAGACTTATTTAGGATACATAGATATATTAAAAAGTATCCTTACCTGTCCAAAAAGTGAAAACCATTTTCACTTAGTTTACCCTCCCATTTGATTTATTGTAAGTCCTCATGTATTTGTGTGGTTGTTTCGAAGACGAATTCCTTAGCTTTCATTTGTGCATTTTCTTCCTCTTTTATTTCTACTTATTGTTGTTTTATATTGGATGAATTATTGAAAATGCAATAGTAATAGCCTGGAGGATTAGTTATATCAATTGTAACTTTCACCAAGAAAATATACTGCAGATCTTTTAATATGTTACAAGTAAACTTCCTTCATCTTGGCTGATGATGAGTTGGAGACTGCTTCGTGTAAAATTTTATTTTAATTGCCTGATAATTGCCAGATATATGTCTCCAGATGGTACATTGATAAACTTTAGGCCTAATTAAGCAGCTGGGCTAACATAAATTTTGTAGTAGACAAATCTAAGATCATTCATAGTAGCATAAAATTTATGGTGTAGTAATAAGTTAATCTCTGTTCACTGTGGAAATCCCAGTACTCTATAATTTTGAGCCTCCTGTGCTCCTTTAAGAACAAGAAATAACAAAAGTATGCAAAGAGTATCCACTATTAAAATATGGAGAAGAAAATTGCCTGAATCTGCTTTAAATAATTCACTGAAAATTTTGTGTCAATGTGAAATGGCTATCAACAAGAGTAATTAACTACGAGGTTTCTCTTCTTGGATAAGTGAAAAGAAGTTAGTCTAACCTTTACCATATCGATGGTAAACTCACAATTATAATTCTATATGCAGTTTTAACATCTTGACCTAGATTTTGCTGGATTTTTACCAACATTTCTCAATATGAGTGCCAGCAAATTTCTGGATGTGCTTGAATATGGAAGTCCAGAAGTTAATGACTGAATTCTACTAGTGATTTTTCAGCTCTTCTCTGCGGTGTACTTCCCATAAAAAATCATTGGCAGAACTGAAGCTTGGTGAGGTTCCTCAATATTGAAAGCGCAGTACATCAGGATGCATCAAGACCAGACTTTTAATTTGTTGTTTTAAAGTAGTGGTTCCTAAATATTTTCAAGTTACTGCCCCTTTGGCTCCCGGACCACATCCCCAGCACGCCCTCTCCTTTTTTAGACATTACATGAAAACTATAAAACAGTTTTGAGTTACAATGCACTGTTAAAGAAAATAGGGACAGCAAGTACAAGGCAGTGACAAATAATTGTAAAAATTCAAATCTATTTAAGCCCCAAATAAAATAATTTATTTAATTACAGTAAAAACAATTTTAACAACAATTTTAGAGCATAAATTACTCGTCCAACTATTCACTCCTTCACCTTTTTCACCTTTCAATGAGATGGACAGATTTGGTGCAGTGATATCAGCTTCTCAACATCAGGCTGTCACTCAGAAGGAGTCACAGATCCCCATGTTCAGTAATTTGAAGCCTGAAAGTTTTGCTTTGAAAGAAGTTGGCCAACTGCACTTAAACTGCACTCCACGAAATATGCTGTTGGAAAGGCAAAAAGTAACATTTTGACCTTTTTCAACAGTGGAGGATAGTGTTCAGAGATTTCTTTCTCAAACCAAAAGTTGAGATAAATTTTGAATCTTGGCTTCAGCTCAAAAATCATTTTATAGCAATATCAGTTCTTCTTCCATCCTTCCTGTTAATTCCTCATTACAAATGCATGAATGGATATAATACACAATCTGGAATTTGGATCAAGAGAAGATCCTGAAATCTCTCAGTCATGTCTTTATGCAGCTCACTCAGGTAGGCACAGTATACTTGAAGATCATCATCTGGTATTCCTTCTTTTTCTTCCAACTCAGAGAGGCTCGGAAATTGGAAGAAGTTGCTGTGTCCAATGTTGCACGTAAATAGAATTAACTTGGACAGAAATGTGGAGATGACTTGATTTGACTGACAGATTCACATCATTTCCTTACAATTGAAGATTTATTTCATTAAACTTTGGAATAATTCTGAGAAATAAGTAATGTTATGCCTAATATTCTTGAGTTGATTGCAGAATGAAGCATTTGAGTCTTCAAACAACTTTATCATGATTTCAAAAAGTGCATAAAAGCATCTCAGGCAGTTTCCTTTTGAGAGTCATCTGACTTCCATGTGCAACGGCACGTGTTCAGATTGTTCATCATTCTCAATACAAAGCTCTCGAAATAGTCAAGAATTGAGAGCATAAGACCTGATTTTGTTTACCTCTGTGATAATAGCATTTAATGATTTGTGCAGCCGATCACTTAGGTTTTTTGCGACAAGATGTTGTCTTTGAGTTTTACAGTGAATGATAAATATGTTGGTTTCAGCTTTTCTCAAGAAGGTAATAACCCCACAATGGCATTCTGTCATTGATGGTGCCTCACCTGTTGCACAACAAGAACATTGAGTGGAATCTTCTTCTTTTTGAAAAATTGCTCAACAACCCAAAATTTTGAGTCCCATTCATATCTGTTTCTACAAACGATAGTTCCCTTGAACTAGAACAGTAAGGGAGGTTCTGAGTATGGTTTTGCAAAAGTCACCAGCCCAAATAATTAAAGGTGCAGTTCTTCTCCAATGATGGAGCTTTCCAGATTTAGCAATGAGCAATGATATGTTGTATGAAGCATATAACCCATCACTGTTTTGCTGTGAAATGCTGACAAACATGTTTTGAAGTGTTTTCCATTTTTGAAAGTTTTCATGAAATAACTGAAAATATGTCAAGTTCTTGTTTACTTTATCAGAGTGTATTCTCTTCAATTGTCCAAGGAGCCTGGATAGTTTCATTGCCTCATTTGAACAAAACTATTTCACATAACAGGCACATTAGCAGCCGTTGGTTGTTTGGTGCTGTTATATAACTATATTTCAGATACCTCACACTATGCTGTCTATACTCTTTTCTCATTTGGTCTGATTCTGCCATTTTTGTCATGGATTAATGACCACGGTCAATCACCTATTGTTTTAAATCCAACCGCAAGTGCTGCTATCAAAGGGCGAGTTATGTCATCATCATAGCTCAGGCAAAACCTGACTCTCTGCCTAAAGGAACATAAAGTGGGGCAGCAATATCTCATTTGGGTTATGGACCGGAAAATTGTGGTCAAGACCATTCGAAGGACAGATTCTGAACTTTACCCCATTGAACACCATACCTTAATTCACAGGAATCACGTCATTGCACAATTAGAGTATAGGATCGTACTAACTAACGCTGTGCTACAGGAGTGAACGGCAATAATGCGTGGGCTGGATCTGGAAATAACAGAACCTCTTCAGTCCAGATTTCTCATGATATTGCAAGTACAGAAGTGTCACATTGCTTTTCAACAAATATAGCACACCTCAATCAAAATCTAAGAGGATGGTGGGTTAGCAAGAGACAAGGAGATTACATGATGATGGTAATCAGGGAACTTTGGATCAAATTAATTTTTTAAATTAAGCCTGTAATCCCTCAGCTACTCCTTTTGCTACTGAGTCCCCTCACCTCTACCTTTATCTTTACTTTTATCACCCCCTTAGAAACTCCCACCACTCCTAAGGAGATGATATTGCCCACTTTGAGAGCCACTGCTTTAAAGGAACCTTGCCGAAAAAGGTATTATGGATTCTTGGTAACATATGTATCCTATAGATCTGGAAATCCAATTTGCCACAAATGGGATTGCAGAAATAAAAATAAATAGCAAAAATTATCTGTTATTTAAAAAATTATTTTAAATTATTTATATGTTTTAAGTGCTTCATTTGACGATCTTTATTTCAACACTCTTAAAATGTTAACACTTAATTGTGTTTATTAAATCTTTGTAAATGTTTCTGAATGTCATAAGAATGCAAGTAGTTGAAGCAGAAGTAGACACTTTGGGCTGCCTCTGCCACTATAAAGGATCATGGCTGGTTTGATGCTGACAACATTTTACTGACTGTTTCCCAAAATCCTTGTTCACCATCCCTACCCCCACCCCCCACAATAGTTCACATATCTACCTATCTCAGCCTTGAATATATTCAGTGACACACAGGCAGAGGTTTGCCAAAATTGACTACCCTCCAAGACCTTCCTCCTATTCTCCATATTACATAGGTAATTTCACTCCACATCCCCACCCACCAGAACCAACACTGTCACCGCAGTAATGTAGCAGTTAGAGCAACGCTATTACAGCTCAAGGCATCAGAGTTTGGAGTTCAATTCTGATCAAACTTTTGTATGGTGCTCCTTTCCTTTTTTCCACTCTAAAATTGTACAAAAAAAATAATACACAAATCTTGCTTAAAATGTTGAAAAAAAGTTTCATCTTTAACTTTATGAATTTTGGAGATCAGTTCATCTTCTACTCACTTAACTATCCACAGTAACAAAAATTTTGACTAGGGGTGCCCAAACTTTTGCATACCACTGTATCTTAAACCTATATCCTCTTGTTCAAGCATCAATCCCTTGTGAAAAAAAGTCTACGTGCACTCTGTCCTTTGTGATCTTGTGTACTTCACCATCATGTCACTCTTTAAACTCCTATATTCCAGGGAATAAAATCCTGGCCTATGCAATCCCTCCTTGTAACTCAGGCCCCCAAGTCCAGCCTACGTCCTAGGTTAGATTAGATTATGAGGACACGCAGTCCTCTTTTGTTGTCATTTAGTAATGCATGCATTAAGAATTTTTATGCACTCTTTCTCATTTAATTACATCTTTCCTGTAACAGGGTGATCAGAACTGTACACAATATTCCCAAATGCAACTTCACTAATGTCTTATATAATTGCAACGTAGCTTCCCAATTCTTATACACAGTTCCCTGACTAATAACACCAGCGTACCGAATATCTTTGTCACTACCCTATACTTGTGATGGTATTTTCAATGGAACAATGCACTTGCACTCCTGGGTCTCTCTGTTCCTACCATTTACTGTATAAGTCCTACCCTGGTATGATCTACCAAAGTAAAATACCTCACGATTATCTGGATTGAAAGCTAGTTACCAATTCTCAGTTGACATACCTAGTTGATCAAGATCCCCCAGTAATTTTTAATAATCATTTACACTCTCTATAACACTGCTTGTTTTAGTGTCATCTACGAACTTACTAATCATGCCTTGCACACTTCACATCTAAACCATTTAAATAAATTACAAACCGCAAAGGTCCCAGCACCAAACCCTGTGGCACACCACTAGACACAGCCCTCCAGTTTTAGAGATAACTTTTGACCATCATCCTCTGCTTCCTACCACTGAGCCAATTATGAATCCAATCTGCTATCTTTCCTTGGATCCTATGCTAGCTAACCTCCCAGGATAGCCTATCATAATGGACCTTATCATATAGACAACATCCACTGCCCTGCCCTCATCCATCCTCTTGGTTATCTCCTCAAAGAACTCCAAGAGATTTGTCAGACATGACTTCTATGCACAAAGCTGTGTTGATTGTTCCAATTCATGCACTATCTCTTCAAAGTTTGTAGACCTTATACCTCATCTTCTAGAGCCACCTTCTTGAACTACTGCAGTTCTTGATGTCTAGGTATACCACAATACTGTTAGGAAGTGAGTTCAAGGATTTTGACCAGCAACAATGACGAAAAACAGTGGATTCTGGTTCATTGGGACCAGTACATTTTAGCCTTTTTAAGCAACTGCCCCAATTAGCCGAAATTTCGTGGAAATAGTTTTAAAAAAGTATAAAAAGAGACAAATTACCATTTCACTGAATAACAATTCATGCATTTAAAATGAAATACGGAACAGATTAGAGCACTACTAATAGCTCTACAGTACTATAAAACTGTGTTAGTTCTTAATAGTTATCAACAGAAGAATTCATCCCAAGTACACCGCTGTGTTCTTTTGATTGACTGTAAATGAACAAAATCAGCGGAGACATCTAGCGGAGGCACAATGCTTTTGATGATTGCATCCACCAAATCTTCATTTTCATTGTAACATTCAAGATGATTGTTGATACCTTCAAGTTCTTCATAGGTCCTAACTTGTTGAAGTACTGAAATCATTGAATTTTTACTCCTGGTTGTTTCTGGTATCGCCAAACCTGAATTCTTGAAACCTTGGTGAACAAAACGGTTACGAATTGTCTTACTGAATTGCCCTTCTCTTGTAGCCATGTTGTGTGTATGGTTAGTCCAATTCAGTTGCCGGTCAATGGTTGGTGATAGTGGGAGATTTGGTGATATGCTGTCATTGGATGTTAGGGGGTGATACCTATATTTTCTTTTGTTGGAGATCATCATTGCCTAGCAGTTATGTGGTGCAAATGTAACATGCCACCTATTAGTCTGGACCTGGATATTATCCAGGTCTTACTGCATTTGGATGTGAATTAAGGTATAGTTTGGATGTAGTTAGTTAATCCATGTTTGAATATGCTGCTGCCAACTCTTACCTTATGTGGTAATCACGTATGTGGTTCTCATAGAATGCTTTTAGGAAATCCAAATATGCTCCTACCCAAAAACTTGAACAAGACAGTCAAATATTATGTTATTTTCATAAAACCTACCTAATTGCATTGTGATTTGCTAAATGACTTGCTACTTCTTTCCCAGCAATGGTTTCTACACTAACTCACCGGTAAGGTTCCTGTTTCTTTTAGAAAAAAGTGATATGTATGTGATTTTCCATTCTGCCAGGTCCATTCTAGAACCAGGAGAACTTTGAAAGATCACAGTCATGGTATCAACTCTCCTGCAATCATTTTTTTTTAAAAGATCTCAGGATCTTAAAAACTGTGGGACTTGTGAGCTTTAGTCCATTAATTTGTCCAGTATTTTTTTTCAAAATGATAACAATTTCCCTCACATCCTTTGTTTCTGAAGTTTTTACTGTTTTTGGGATGCAAACAGTAAATTGAACATGAACAGATATAATATATTTATTCAAGTGTATTGTCAATTCTTTTTGTCCTTATTTTCCATTATTACTTTCTTATTCTCATCCTCAAGACAAATGCTTATCACAGCTACTGGCTTCCATTTCATTTGCTTGTATTCATACTTCTTGCTTTTTACTCTCACAATGAGCATTTCTTCCTCTTTACTCCCTTCCCTATCATTCTTGTCAGATTATAAAATTTTGCCATTCTTCTGGTTAACCACTCATCTTTTTATTTATTTATTTAGAGATACATTATATAACAATTTAATGTTAAATTTAACTTCCTTAATTAATTGTTCTTCTTGTGGACACAAGAGGTTCTGCAAATTCTGGAAATCTTGAGCAATACACGCATAATGCTGGAGGAACTCAACAGGTCAAGCACCATCTGTGAAGGGAAATAAGCAGTCAAAGTTTTGAGTGAGACCCTTATGAGTCTTAATGAAGTGTCTCGGCCTGAAATGTCAATTTTATATCCTTATTGCGAAGTTTCTATTTGTCATTGGAATACATCTTTGTAGAAATCTATGAAAATTTTCCTTAAATGTGTCTAATTTCTTATCCAACTTTACATTATCTACAAATCTAGTTTAAAAAATTTTCATGGCTCTGATGCTAACCCAATTCATGAAGCTATCCCAGCAGATCACTTCCAGAATAAATGCCAATGTCTCATGATTTGAAACCTATTTTCTTACAGCAAACTTAAAAGCACACATGTAAACTTCTGATTTTATTAAGTTTGTAAAAATGTTCATATCCAGTGATTATCAAATTTGCAATTTTGCCCCTGCCTAGGTCTTTGGGTACCAAATAGGCTATGGCAACTCTCTTCCTCTCTGTTCCCCTGCAGACACCAAGAAATTTTAAGAAATACTGAAGAACTGACTGCTTTGATAAATGGCACAGCTGAGGGCAGGATTATATTGAGAAATGGCTCAGCTGAGAAGTTTCCAGACTTTGTAGACAATGATTGTAGTAGTCCACCTCTTGTGCTGCCATTTACCTTTGGCTCTGGATTCTCTGGGCCAACAAAATTAGTCTTCTGGTTACAGAAAGGATAAATTTGTGAAAAATGTGAACATTTAGAGCAGGGTTTACTCAGGAATGCAGAGGCTGTTACCTTCTGCTGTATTATTTGTTTGCATGTCTGGATGAGAGGTCTTTTATGCAGAATTCTTCTTTCTGTCTATTTGAGCCATGAACTACATGTCTTTTGTTGTTACATGCTGATATTAGTATGCGCCATGTCATCATTAAAGTTGTTTGATATTGCATATAAATAAGGTAATGAGGCAAATAGAATATCCAGTATATTTGAAAATGATTAAAGATGATAATGGTCATTCTGTAATGTATGTTTACTTCTATGTCAATGCCTTCTTTCCAGCCTCAGAAGTAATATTTTATTGATCAGAATTTATATTGCAGTTCTGTACCAGTTAAATTCACACAAATATAACTTTTTTTAGGAGCCATTTACCACATTTTTCCTTAATGCAAATGAAGGAAAATTTGATTATCCAGAGCGAACATTTTCTTCTGTCGCAAAATCATGGAGGAATTGTCAAAGAGACACTTCAGATGTGAAGGTATGTAAAATGCTGAATGTTTTAAGTATTTTAAGGCTATTATGTTACATGTTCTTGTTCATTTGTATAGATTGATGCAAACACAACAAGTGGATTATTCTTTTCATCACATTCTGCCTAATGACACTTGAACATACATTAATGCCTATTGATTTTAATATTTGTTGGGAGTGAGAATATTAATACCGTTTTCCCCTAATATTGGAAATAGTGTGTAAGAGTGGACTGCCAGAACACATTTGAAATTTGGCTTTGTGTTACTTGGTAATGTGCAACATTGAATAAAAATAATACTCCATGTACAACCACTAACTCCAGGAAGTTTCGTGACTTCCTTCGAAAATAATATCTTTCTGCAAAGTTCCAATGGATTTATGGAAATCGTGCTTGACTGGTCTATCGGAGATTTTTGAGGTTGCATCTTGTAGAGCAGGTGAGGGATGTGCTGTATTAGAATTTTTAGAAGAATCAAGATAATGTCCCACAGGAGGCTTGTGAATTGGTTAGGATACATGAGGCTAGTGAATTAGGTTAGGATACATGAGACTAGAGTAATTTATCAACATAGAATGGAAGCAGAGAATAAAAAGATTTTTAAAGAGAAGATTAAGTTTGTGATCAATGGAGAGCTGCAGGAATCATTGTTTGAGCCCATACCGTACACAATACATATCAATGATTTGTTTAGCAAACCAAATATAGTATTTCTAATTTTGCTGCTGACACAAAGCTAAGTGGGAAAGTTAGTTTTTATGACGATGCAACGAGGCTGCAGGGGATATGCACAAGCTAATTAAGTAGGCAATAGCAACTCTAATTATCAGAGTGTGGAAAGATGATAAGTAAATAGAATTGCTGAGTATCTGTTAAGTAGTGAGATATTCTGAAACATTGATGCTCAAAAAGCTGAGGAGTTAAGAGACCTTTCTTACTGGTGGATATGAGTACAAGTGTAAAAAACTCAGTGCAATTATGTGGGGCCAAGATGAAGCAATATTTAGATTGTTATGTACTGTTTTGATCTCCGTACCTAAAAAATCAATGACCTAGCTAAAGAGGGAATATTGTGAAGATTTGATTTATCACAGTAGTTCTTGGGACAGTGAGAAGGTAAACTTGAAAGTTTGACAGAATGAGAGATGATCTTGATGGAACCAGCAGAATTCGTAGTGATCTGAAAAGGTAGGTAAGAGGTGAATGTTTCTCTTGAGTGATTTCTAAACTAAGGAGTCAAAGTAGTAAAATAACCCATCTGGAAATGAAATGACAAACAATTCTCTCAAAGTGGTGTGTCTATGGCACTCTGGAGGGTTATGATGGTTCACTCATTGATGTTTTCTTGGAAATTATAGCAACTAAGGTATATGAGGAGACCACAGGAAAATAGTATGAGGTAAAAGATTAACCAGGGTCTTAGGAAATGGTGGAATAGGTTTAGTGGTCTGAATATGTTCTTCTACTGCTATTTCTTATGAGGTTATGGCTCCTTATTTTAGATTGTAGAATTATACAGCAAATGATCAGGCTGTATGGCCAGCTGTGCTGACCATTATGCCAAGTTAAACGGCACATCTGCTTGCATGCAGTGTATATTCTTCGATTCAAATTGCAAAGTAAATTTATTACCAAAGTACAAATATGTCACCATATACAATCCTAAAATTCATTTACTGCGTGAAGTTCACCGATAGGGCGAGTGAAGATATCCCCACTGGTTCAAGAGTTTGATGGTTGAGGCTATCATGATAACTGATAACAGATAACTGTTCCTAAACCTGGTGCTGTGGGTCTTGAGGCTAATGTGCCCTCATCCTGATGGCAGCAGTGAGAAGAGAGCATGGTCTAGATGGGGGGGGGGGGGGCGTGCGGTCCTTGTTGATGGAGACTGCTTTCCTGCAACATAACTCCCTGTAGATGTGCCCAGTCATGGGGAGGGCTTTACCTGTGATGGACTGGGCATATCTACTATTTTTTCCAGGATTTTCTGTTCATGGGCATTGGTGTTTCCAAACCAGGCTGTGATGCAACGAGTCAATATACTCTCCATTATACATCTATAGAAGCTTGTCAAAGTTTTAGATGTCATGCCAAATCTTTGCAAACTTCTAAGGGAGTAGAGGTGCAGCCATGCTTTCTGCATAATTATACTTACGTGCTAGGCCCAGGACGGATCCTCTGAAATTATAACACTGAGGAATTTAAAGTTGATGACCTTCTCCGCCCCTAATCCCCCAATGAGAACTGGCTCATGAACCTCTGGTTTTTCCCTCCTGAAGTCAATAATCAGTTCCTTGGTCTTGTTGACATTGAATGAGAGGTTCTTGTAGCATCACTGAGTTGGATTTTCGATCTCCCTCGTATATGCTGATTCATCACCTCCTTTGATCCAGCCTGCGACAGTGGTGTTGTCAGCAAACTTAAAAATGGCATTGGAGCTGTGCTTAGCCTCACAGTTATAAGTATCAGACAAGTAGAGCAGGGGGCTAAGCATAAAGCCTTGTGAATCCCCTATTCTGATGGAGATTGTGGAGTACATGTTGTTGCCATTCTGATCTGACTGGGGTTGGAGACTGAGAAATTGAGGATCCAATTGCAAAATGAGGTATTGAGGCCTAGGTCTTGAAGCTTACTGATTAGTTTTGAGGGGATGATAGTATTGAATACCAAGCTGTGATCGATAACGAACATTCTGACGTATGCGTCTTTGCTGTCCAGATGTTCCAGGGTTGAGTAAAGAGTCAGTGAAATGGCATCTGTTACAGGCCTGTAGTGCCAGTAGGCAAATTGGAGCAGATCAAACACAAAATAATCTGCAGATGCTGGGGTCAAAGCAACACTCACAACACGCTGGAGGAACTCAGCAGGTCGGGCAGCATCTGTGGAAAAGATCGGTCGACGTTTCGGGCCAGAACCCTGCATCAGGACTGAAGAGGGGAGGGGCAGAGGCCCTATACAGAAGGTGGGGGGAGGGTGGGAATGAGAAGGCTGGTAGGTTCCAGGTGAAAAACCAGAAAGGGGAAAGATGAAGGGGTGGGGGAGGACAAGCCGGGAGGTGATAGGCAGGAAAGGTGAAGAAGGAATAGGGGAAAACACAATGGGAAGCAGAAGGATGTGGAACCATGAGGGAGATGATAGGCAGCTGGGGGAGAGGGCAGATCAAAGTTGTTTCTCAGGTAGGATTTGATGTGTTTCATCAATAACCAGTAAGGCACTTCATCATATTTGATGTAAGTGCTACTGGATAATGGTCATTGAGGCAGAATACCAAATTCTTCTTGGGCACCAGTATAATTAAAGGCTGCTTGAAGCAGATGGGTACCCCAGACTGCTGAAGCAAGAGGTTAAAGATATCGGTGAACACTCCATCCAGTTGATCAGCACATGTCCTTAGTACTTAGCCAGGTACCCCACCTGGGCCGGATGCTTTTTGTGATTAAACCCTTCTGAAGGATGCTGTCATATCGGCCTCTAAACTGAAATCACAGGGTCATTGAAGGCTGTGGGAGCTTGTGAAGGTTCCTCCGTGTTTTGATGGTCAAAGCGAGTGTAGAAGGCATTGAGCTCATCGGAAAATAAAGCCTTGTTGTCACCTACTTTGCATGGTTTCACTTTGTAAGAGACAATAGCATTCAAGCCCTGCCATACTTGTTGAGCATCCTTCAGTGATTCAAGTTTATTCAAGAATTGCCACTTTGCCCATGAGATGGTTTTCAGGAGATCGTACCTGGAATTGGATACTTTGCCTGGTCACATGCTTGTCTAAATGCCTCTTAAAATGCCTTTTACATTCTGTATGTTCTAAGAAAATGCAATCTGCCAATATCCTTTAGTGTGTTATTGTTTCCTTTATACTGTAACTTACAGTATATACAGTGGTCATAGACTTAAACAGACTGATTTGCTGCTAAAACAGGAAAGTAGAATTTGAAGTCCAGAGACATTGTCTTTACTGATTCTATTTAAATACAAAGGCAGTGTAGATTAGCTTCACTTCTTCAGTAGGCTTTGATATCTCACCTTGGAAATATCATCCGCTGGGGAGCTTAGTTGGACCCAACGTAATTTGGCCTCTCATTGGCACAAGGAGCAACAATATATTTTCAGTTTAAGGTGATGTGTGCCTTGAAGGACAACATGTGGGTGGTAGTATTCCCATGCTGAAACTTGTTTCTTTTGAATAGAGTTACTTAGCTATGGATACCACAGTTTTAGTATAGCCTGACTAAAAGCAAAGGTAAAAACAAAGTCACCACAAATGAATCTGATCTTCTACTGACTGGTGTGCTACCAGTCAGCTACGCTTGAATCATGCTACTTATTTCAGAGAGCTCCATCGCACAGGCTTGCATGGGGAGGCTAAGGTCCAACATTGCACCGGGCTTTGATGGTTGGTGACGATTATCCCAAGTTCAGTAATTGTGAGAACTGGCATTGAATATTAGTGACTGTCTTTGAGATTGACAAACATTCAATAATTAGTTTAAGCTGTAAGTAATGGAAGTACTGAACATCATTCCATTTGCTTGAAAGCAATTAAATGCATTTAACTGCAAATTATCTGAACCTAATCAAACATTTTACTTGCCATTTCATAATTGCTGCAAATGCAGTTTAAGTAATACAGTTTTAGCAGGCAAACTTCCCAGTCTGTATGTTGGGAACCAAAGAACTCTGTACACCCCAATGGACTCAATGAGAAGCCCACCCATGTAGCAGAGGGGCTGCCACTTAGCTGAAGCAGAAGACTCCATTTAAGTCTGTGTTTTGGAGTGCCAGGCTTCCACAGTTGAGTACTTTAAAGCCAGAGCAGATTTGACAGCTTTTAAGTGGAAAATCTGCCACCATATAAATGTCATTAAAATATGAACTACATACAAGAAAGGTATAAAATTATTATGGTCCTGCTGGTGTTGATTTAATATTTTTTCCCATTGCAACAAAACACAGCTGGAATGGCATTTGTCCTCAATGTGTCATATTGTTGTAGTTCAGTCCAATGGTAACTTGCCTCAGGCAGTTAATTAACCATTTATGACAAGTTTATTTTAAATGCAGCTTGTTCCTTAAGCCTTTTTCTTGTCATTTGCTGCCTGTGTCCAGTGATGTTGTAAATCACTGCATCCATCTTAAGTATGTTTCTTTATGTGTTTGTCCTGTTTGTGCATTTCAGATGGATTGTGAAAATAACAATTGTGCATAAATATTTTAGTGTACATATGTGTACATGTTTTTATGATTATATTGATTGAAATTACAGGTAATTCTGGAATCTGATCAAAAGAATTATTTGAAATTCGATCTTCCAGATCCCAAAATTGGGCAAGAGTCTATGTTTTACAGTCTTTCTTTATTAATCCTGGTCTCCTTCTGTGGTAATGAGTGCAAGCTGGGAAAAGAGTGGCTGTTAGTAAGATGACCTTTCAGGAAACAATTCACCCAGAAAAGACCTTAGCTGGACCAGTTGGCTTCATACTGATTTTTTTTAAATGTAATAACTAGCAAGGGAACACAATGCAGGCATCATTTCTTTTATAGTTTAAAAAAAGCTTTTCAAGGTAATTGCTATGTTGTCAAAGCCTCTGTTGGCTTCGCCAGTTTCACAAAATGCCATTAAATCTGTGGAATTAACACAGTTGATGGAGAGGGTTTCTGAATGATTTGCCAGTCCATAATGGTATTTTCCAGAGTTAATGGGTTGCAAGGGAAGAGAAGCTAGAAAAATATGGCATTTTTAAAAGTTTGCAGTAAATTAGAGAAGTGGAAACATATGTTTAGGATTTTGTTTCATTGTACAGCCATAATAACAATGTGTTATGGTAATAGTAGAATGTAATATTAAATATTAGTTAAAGTCACTTGTGTAGCTAAATATTCTTTGTTGACACTTCTCATAAATTTAATTTGTTTAATTTAGTTATATGTCCTTTTTCTTTCCCTGACCATCCCTGTTCTTAAACCGAGTTTGACAAAATCTTATGTTAGTAGAATATTCATAATGTATACCTGACCTGGAGCTTTGACTTATTTCACATGTTATTGAATATCACCTAATGTTATATGAAGGAAAAATGTGCATTAAATGGTAATAAAGAGAGTTTATGTGATTAATTTAAACTAACTATATTTTCATTGTGATAAATAGATCCTTTGTAGGAAAGCTGGAGGAAGCTATTTTGTTTCTAATAATTAAGAAAGCCTTTCTTACATCATATTCCTGGCACATTAGAGGACTGAAGTATCAAATTTAATTGGTTACTTTAGTGACTGTAGTGATTTTTTTTTACATTTTTCTACCCCCGTGCCCTGAGAAAAGCCGACTTAGAATCAGATTTCAAGAAGAGTGTCATCCATTTTGATCATGTTACACATTTCGGTGCCTTAATGCTTGTAACGATGTAATCTGGTGAATTTAATCTGTTGCTAGGATTTGTGAAATTGGAGGCTTCAGGCTGTATTTTTTTAAAGCTGGATCTTGTTAGCATATTAGTAAAGGAAAACTGCAGTATGTTTATATTTCAGATGTGTTTAATTGAAATCAGGATGATCATTTTAGTGGTGATTACTGCACTTTTCTGAAGATGGTAAAAAGTGAAGCAAATTAAATTATGACAAATAAGAGAGCATAAACAAAATGGTTTATTAATGGATTATGATGTGATTTGTTAAAAAGCATATTACTGTTGTAAGTTTTAGTTCTCTATGTTGCTGCAGTTAATAAGTAAACTCTAATTTCTAGTTTTACAACTTTTCTATGTGCATCAAAGTGGCTTTTAGCACCCTGAAGCTATCAGCTATGCTCCAGTTACATGCACCCTTGCTGTAGAGTTCTGAGACTTGAAGATGAAATCTGTTCAAGATGGTGCAGATATGTGACCTCTGTTGAGGTCATGGCTCAGCTTTAGTGTTTTTTTCAGTATATTTTGGGTTTATGGGGATAGTTTAGGGGACAGAGAGGGGTGTTACAGGTCACATTAGAGTTGAGGGACAGGGGAAATGTGAAAATAGAGGACAGGCTGGAGTCTTAAACCTCTGCACCCTGTTTGAAGACCTAGAACATTGACATTGGACATCGGTGGGCCAGGCCAGAATGTCCAGTCAGATATTGGACCAGCAGACCAGCGTGGATGAATGCTGGTGTCCCCCCGGCACCCCCCACCTGGGGTCAGTAAGTTGTCATGGGTTCCGGAGTCCGAGTTCTATGTAGGCAGGAAGAACTCCTGGGTTCACAAAAAATTGAGATCAGAGTTCGAGGCCAAGTGTTTAGGGTTCTTCATTGGCAGGTTCGTAGTTTAGGACCTGGTGTTTAGTGGTCGGTGGATACTTGGGTCAATGCTAAAGATCAAAGCCCAGGGGTTGAATCAGAAATCTGAAATTTGAGACCTTTTGGCCAGAATCCTGGGTCTGCGAACCTCTGCAATGTCTTAGTGTCTGAGTCCAAATCCAAGTACGAATCTGAACCACAGAACACCAAAGAAGACGGCCTCTTTTGGGGCTAGAGGTGTGTACAGTAAATGTGCATGGGTGAGAGAGAGGAGTGGGGCTTGTTTTATTGTTGTTGTTTTGTTGTGTTCCATGTCATTCTACCAAGCATTGTGCGGCTACCTCCAGCAGATACTTGAGAACTATGGTTGTTAACACAAATGATGCATTTCACTGTATGTTTCAATATACACTTAATAAATAAACTTGAATCTTGAAAATCTTGCTGGCAATCCATTGCATTGCTGAAGTAGTGCTGTGCTATCAAAGGTTCCACCTTTCAGAAGAAACACTAAACCCAGAATTCTTCTGCTGTAAGATAAATTAAATGTTTCCATTTCATGGTGCCAAAGAAGAGAATGTGAGTTATCTCCAGTGCACTGGTTGCTTCACTCAGCATTATGGAAAAAGTGGAAAAGATCAGTCGACGTTTCGGGCCGGAACCCTTCGTCAGGACCGGCCCGAAACGTCGCCTGATCTTTTCCACGGATGCTGCCCGACCTGCTGAGTTCCTCCAGCGTGTTGTGAGTGTTGCTTTGACCCCAGCATCTGCAGATTATCTTGTGTTGGCATGTATGATGATGTGAGCATCACCGAATTGTTGCTGAAAGAAGATTGTGGCTGGAAGCTTAATGCATTGTATCGAAAGGACAGACAGGTAGGCAGTGGCGATGGTGTGGCTCTGTTGGTTAAAAATTAAATCAAATCCTTAGAAAGAGGTTACATTAGATTGGAAAGTGCAGAATCATTGTGCGTAGAGATAAGAAACCACAAGGATAAAAAGACCCTGATGGGAGTTATATACAAACCTCTGAACAGTGGCAAAGATCTGGCCTACAAATTACAACAGGAGATAGATAATGCACGTGAAAAGGGCAATGTTACGATAGTCACGGGAGGTTTCAATATGCAAGTAGATTGGGAAAATCAGGTTGGTGTTGGATCCCAAGAGGTGTGATTTGTGGCATTGGATCCCAAGAGAGGAAATTTGTAGAATGCCTACAAGATGGCTTTTTAGAGCAGTTTGTGGTTGAGCCCACTAGGGGATCAGCTATTCTGGGTTGGGTGTTGTACAATGAACTGGAATTGATTAGAGAGCTTAGGGTAAAGGAAGTCTTAGGTGCCAGTGATCATAATATGATAGAATTCATCCTGCAATTTGAGAAAGAGAAACTGAAGTCAGATGTATCAATATTACAGTGGAGGAAAGGGAATTACAGAGGCATCAGAAAAAAGCTGGCCAAAATTGATTGGAAGGGGACACCAGCAGGGATGACATCAGAGCAGCAATGGCTGGAGTTTCTGGAAGCAATTCAGAAGGCACAGGATAGATACATCCCAAAGAAGATCACTTTTTTAACCACTCACGTAATTTAGCAATTCATTTAGATATATTTAGCTGCTGCTCACATCAAGATAATGCAGACTGAAGCCAGCATATTATGGCGCTTTTCTGCAGCTCACAGATAGATGAGATTATGAACATCATCTTCACAGGGCCAACCCATGGATGAAGTCTGACAGCCATGCACACTGGAGAATGGCAGGCTTGATTGAAGGTCTGTGTGAAATGTCAAAGGGCATAGACCGGTCCAGCCTCTGTGTTGTACAAGTCTTTGCAGTGAGCCAAGTACTTATCCTTTCCTTGATAATAAAGGCAGCTGGCTTTGTTTTAGGATATGCAGGCTTAGTCCACCAGTGTCTGATGGTTGAGATATCAGATACCACCATAACACAGGCAGAAGGTACCCAACATATGGTTGTTATGTGGAAGCTCAAACTTGCAAGTTCAGACTGTAGTCCTGGAAACCAAAATAACTTTAAGAGTACAATGTCATTTAATTGATCTGTTTTCAGAGAAGTTAAACATAGAAACATAGAGATCTACAACACCTTACAGGCCCATCGGCCCACAATGTTGTGCCGACCATGTAACCTACTCTAGAAACAGCCTAGAATTTCCCTGCCACATAGCCCTCTAGTTAGTAGGATTGTGAAGTATAACCCTCATGAACAGGAAAAATTATTTGCTACTGTTCTCTTTCCAAATATTAGCATTCTCAACCTCATCAGTCCACTGTGTGCCTTCTGATGCCTCTCAGCCAGTTAGCCTAGATGGCTGGGGCTCATATTAAGAACAGTCCAGCTGAAGTCAGTGTATTATTGGTTTCATCTTTAAGTCCACTTCCACTTGTCATGAGTAGTGCCAGATTTAAAAGGCAAGCGGGATCTGTCCAGACTTTCTGCTGAGTTTGCGTTTGATTGGGTTATTGCTTATCAAGGGCCAATAAAAAGAAGTTAGGTTAAGCAGAGTGGCCTTTGTTGGAGTGGATTGTGATAGAATAGGGAATTGTGGCTTTTACTCAAGAGGCTTCAGCAAGAAGAAGCAGAAGCCAAGTTCAGGAGGCCATTTTAGGTTGGCCATTCTGTGAGTGGGCCAGTATAAGAGTCTGTGGTCGGAGGCTTTGGCCTGAGAGGTTTTGGCAAGGAAGTGCAGGTTAGTTAACTAAAAAAATGCCAAATTGCAACAAATTAAATAAAATAGGGATGCAGGATCAGTTGACGAGTTTCATCTGCATGATGTGAAAGCTGGTGGACCCCACGGTGGTTCCCGATGACCACATCTGCAAAAGTGTTGTTTGCTCAAGGAAATCAGTTTCAAAGTTGATGGCCTAGAATCTAAGCTCTGATACTTCAGGGAGGGTAAGAATTACTTAGATGTTGTGTCCCATTAAATTAATTATTTCAAATTCAGTTTGTGGCCAGGGATAGGAGGGTGTGATTGCGAGTGAGACATGTTTGGAGATCCAAAAGTTAGTGCTGGAAGAGCCTCAGCCCTTGAGCTTGCCCAACAAGTCTGAGATTGATGCTCCTTGTGAGGATGAGAGTTGAGGCTGTAGAAAGAATGAGCAATCTAACCGTAGCACCATGGTTCATGGAGCCATTTAAGGGGTGGGGGGGGCGTGGAAGAAGAAAAATGCAGTTACTTTGGGGATCAGAGGAATAATCATAATCAGAGGAATAGACATAATAGTCTGTCACCAGGATCAAGAGTCCCAGAGGCTGTGTTGCCTGCCTGGTACCCAGGTTTAGGACGCCTCGCCTGACCTGCGGAGCAATTTGGAGTGGGAAGGGAAAGATCCAGTTGCTCTGGTCCATATGATACCAACAACATAGGAAGAACAAGGAAAGACGTTCTGTTGAGGGAATTTGAGAAGCTAGGAACTAAGTTAAAATGCGGAACAAAAAAGATCAGGGAAATGTGTGGCTTAAAGATTGATGTGGGAGAAATGGGTTTGAATTTTATTTATTTATTTAGAGGTACAGAGTGGAATAGGCCCTTCTGGCCCTTTGAACTATACCACCCAGCAATCACTGATAATCCCAACGTAACCCTAACCTCATCGTGGGACAATTTATAATGACCAGTTAACTGGTACGTCTTTGGATTTGTGGGCATTGGGACTAGTATTGGAGAAGGAGGGAGCTGTTCTGATATGACAGACTCCATTTGAACCATGCTGGCAAATCGCATAACTGAGGCTGTTGTTAGGACTTTAACTAAATAGCATGGGTGGGTTCAACAGCTTTGAAAACTACGGATAAAGTAAAAACTGAAGGAGAGTGCAGGAGAGGTTACTGAAGTCTCCAGAATAAACAATAAGACAAATACTTTAGAAAGTGATAAAACTTAAATTTCATGCAACATGGAGATAAAATTGAGAAGAAGGGTGGTGAATCCAGGACTGAAGCTGTTGTATCAGAATGCACACAATAAGATAGATGATTCTGTAGCACAGTAAGAAATTGGAAGATAAAATGTGGTCATCACAGGTTTGTGGTTGGAAGATCACATCTGGGCGCTGTGAACGAGCTAAAAGAGGGGGCATAGAATATAGCAAAAATTAGTGAGAAGCTAGAGGATTGGGAAGCCTTTAAAAACCAACAGAATCTGACTAAAAATGGGTGATAAGGAGAGAAAAGATGAAATATGAAGTCAAGCTAGCCAATAACATAAAAGAGGATAACAAAAGTTACTTTTCAGATATGTAAATAGTAAAAGAGAAGTAAGAGTAAGCATCGGACCACTGGAGAAGTAATAATGAGAGACAAAGAAATGGCAGTTCAACTGAAAGAGTATTTTGTGTCAGGATTCATGGTGGAATGCACCAGCAACATACCAGAAATTCAAAAGTGTCAGGAGGCAGAAGTGACTGTAGTCACTACCACTGAGGAGAAAATGCTTTGGAAGCTGAATGGACTGAAGGTAGATCATAACCTGGACTAGATGGACTACACACAGGGTTCTGAAAGAGACCACATTTGAAGTATTGAGAGATGTTTTGGGCCCCATATCTAAAAAAGCATTTGCTGGCATTGGAGAGGGTCCAAAAAGAGGTTTACAAGAATGATCCTAGGAATGATGGGGTTAATGTATGATGAGCATTTCATGGCTCTGCCTATACTCACAGGAGTTTGGAAGAATGAGGGGGAGGGTAGAATCTCATTGAAACCTACCATATATTGAAAGGCCTACCAAGAGTGGATTTGGAGAGGATGTTACCAATAATAGCAGAGTCTAGGACCAGAGGGCATAGCATCGGAATAGGACATTCTTTAGAACAGAGATGAGAAGAAATTTCTTTAGCCAGAAATTAGTGAATCTCATTGTCACAGACAGCTGAGGAGGCCGAGTCACTGGATATGTTTAAAGCAGTAATTGATCTGTTCTTTATTAGCAAGGGTGCCAAAGATTATGGGGAAAAGGAAAGAGAATGGGCTCAAGAGGGAAGATAAATCAGCGAAGATTGAATGGCAGATTAAGCCTGCAGTTTTTTCTGCATCTTGTAAATCATAGAAAAATATTAGGAGTTTGAAGAGTTGAGAGACACATTTCAGTTAAATTTCTGGTTAATAGTTATGCATCCACACCCACCCACCACACATCGTTCTCTCCCCCTCACGATGTTGATGCTCGTGTGATGGCTATTGCCTATCAAGAGAAACTGATTTGATAATAACTCTTAAGAATTGTTCATTCTTAGAACTTGTGTAATATGATTCATATTTTAACAGGCCCATGGGAGGATATTTCCCATGTCTAAAGAATCTAGAACTAAGTGTTGCGGCTCAAAATAAGGATGGACCATTTGGAATTGAGATGAAGAAACATTTCTTCACCCAAAGCGTGGTATATCTTTGGATTTGTCTCCCCTGCAGAGCTGTGAAAACAGATGAATAGTTTGCTTGAGGGTTAGGAAAATAGGATGGCAAATGGTGTTGAGGTGAAAGTTCAGGCATAATCTTGTTGAGTGGAAGAATGGGCCTGTGGACTCAGATGACCTGTTCCTGCTCCTATTTCTTATGTTCTTATGTGAATGTTGGTTGTTATTTATTAGTTTATAGCTTCCCTTATATTCAGTGCATTTAGTAATTTCTTGATATATGAAGTGAATCATAATGGCTGTCACCTGTGATAGCGGGATCAAAAGGAATTATCTGTTCAACACATCAGCATAAAGATAATTACGGATTATTTTGCACTCATGGTCTGGATTCTGTCATCAATGAGGTTGTTGGCTTATGCATCTACATGGGGCCTTTCTCTAATTCTCTTCTTTGTTTTATCTTCCTGTTATATCTTGTTATCTTCATTTCATGATCTGCACAATGTGGTACACATTATTGTCTGTAAAGTGATATACCTCAACATTACAACAATTATTATATACTCTACCAATGATACTGGTAATGTTAACTTTACATTTGATGGGCAAAAGTCAATGCTAACTCATTTACTTTGAAGTAATTTTGCCAGAAAATTTGATATCAATTGTCTTGTAGATTATGAACAGTGAATGTTTTATTTTAAATTCATGGTATTTTGAATGCTCATAAGTTCAAGAATTGCATTGTGTGTTTTCTGTGCTGCTAGAAGTAGAAATTTAAATTATGAAATAGCTTTGTGGTGAATATTTCTTTGGTAATTATATGGAAGCTTTTACAACAACTTCTGATTCATAAAACTTGTATTGCAAAATGCTAATTTCAAGTTTCCTTTTAACATTTTAATGTAAAAATATATTGCTAATTAGCAATTAAATTTAATCTCCTTTTAGATTTTGAGAATATATGTCTGATGGCATGTGATGAGTTTTCTGCACAGAGAGGATATCCATAATAAGAGGTTCACTTTAGAACAGGAGGCCTGCTTACATGTCAAATGTTGGTATTTTTAATTTATTTATTTGGAAACACAGTGCAGGTCAGGCCCTTCCAGCCCAACGAGTTACGCCGTCCGGCAACCCACCTATTTAATCCTGGCCTAATCACAGGACAATTTACAGTGAACAATTAACCTACTAGGTGGGAGGAAACTACCCAGGGGAAACCCATGTGCACACAGGAAGAAGGTACAGACTTTCTAACAGAGGATGCCAAAATCGAACTCTTAAGAACTCCGATGCCCTGTGTTTCCACCAGTGTGCTGAAATTATACCCAGATTTAATTATCATTACTGTGAATAGCACAGTATATTAATCAATTTCTCATGGCATTACTATTGAAGGAGTCAACACAAGCTGCAGTATTCAAGGAGGGTAATATTAGAGGAGAAGTGAGAAAAAGATGCTAAGAATGATTGAGTAGATATTGTCAAAAAAGTGTACCAGTCTATAAGAGACTAGTCTATATATATATAGAATCAACTGATAGAACATCTCTTAATTAGACACTTGTAATACATTTTATTGCACAAATCAGTTCATCAGATTGGGCAATTTCTTTTGGTCTGTATATTTGTTAACATATTATTCAATATGGTCTGGTTTTCCTAATGATCTGATCAGTTGTATCTAAACATAATTGTGATAATTGAAATGGTTTATGCTCATAAAGAAATTGTGAAATCTGTTATTCAACTATTTCTCTTTTGTCTCTTTCTTAACCAGGAACTAATTCCAGAATTCTACTATTTACCTGAAATGTTTGTGAACAGTAATAATTACAATCTTGGCATCCGAGAGGATGGAGCAGTTGTTTCTGATGTTGAGCTTCCACTATGGGCAAAGAAGCCAGAGGATTTTGTTCGTATTAACAGAATGGTAAGAGAGAAATCTGCCTGCACTGGGCTGTAGACATTTCCCAGAGCTTTATTCATGTAACCTTATTAGAACTAAGTGTTCAATGCTAACATAATTTTTGTCTGACCCCGATGATGTCACCAAAGGACTGAAGCAGCGAGTATCCCTGATAATGTTACTTGATTGTTGGGCTCATCAATCATAATTTACCACTTTTAAAAAGCCTTGCACAGATGTGCATCTGCTGTACTACTCAGCCATTTAGTCCTAGCAGGCTCAATAGTACAAATTCAACCTGTGCATTGTAGGTTGGCTACAGAAAACGAAATCTGAGATTTCTGAGTTTATTCTTCAAGTCACATTCATTCTAACTTATCATTAAAAATAATAACTTTGCGATACAGTATTTAACTATTTATTTAATATACTGATTGTATTTTTGAACAACATGCTGTTTCTTTTGATTTTGATCAAAGAGTTCTAGTCACACACCAAATTCCTATCTGAATTACATCAGTGCCTATCGCAAAATAATAAACCTCTTTGCATGATTTGATGCTAGGTCAGCTGCATCCAATGTGAGGTCAAAGTACATTTGACCTGTGCTTCGAACTGTCAAACTAGATGAAGTAGTTATTAAGCAGTTAAAAATATTTTTCTGTTATTTATTACAATACAGCAGTCTCCACTAAAGACTTCCAATTAAGAAGTATATAGTGCCCAGGTTTGGTGTCTTCACTGTTACCAAGGCGAGGGAGATGCATGTTCCAACCCTTTGAAAATGTTGGTTATTAGAAGATGAGTGATTGTAGTCTATTATGTTTCAGCTGTCACTCTCCATAAATTTTTCCTGTAGGGTAGCTCTTGTGTTTGTTCACTGTCTACCCTTGGCTTACAGATCAAATTACTATCCCTCCATCATAGAACAAGTTTTATTCTAAAATTCTAATGCGTAAGTGCCAAGGTTCCAACAATAACACCCTGCATTCTGAGTAAATTGCATAATTAATGATATACTAATATGCTTGTATTTTACTGAAGTACCAAGATTAGGATAATTTTATTACACAGCAAACAGAACATAATTTATTGCAAAAATAGCATTAATATGGCATATATCATCTTACCCATATTCCAAAACCCCTCACACACATTGAGAAACTTCAAAAGTGTAAAAGCTAATGCAATGTAGAAAATGCACAACTAATATCATTAAAGAAAATTGGTATAATACCCTTCTTAGCCAGTTATTAGGGTTGAGGCTACCTTGGTACCACTATGGGTTCTGAAGTGCTGTGGTATTCTAGCCTCTCTCTGATGTGAAACAAGTGGTACTTTATGAGGCAGATTGATTGGTAGTTTGGGAGGAGGTGCCCACTTTCTGCCTTTTACGCTATGCTTCTTTGTGCTCCTGACAAATGCATTCAGGAATCTCAATGCTATCTCACAAAGTTTTTCTTTTCCATTTGAATGGTCATGGACCAATGATTCCCAGGAGCCCATGTTTTACAAGGAGCCTTTGAGGACATTATTTTTTTTTCGCTATTCAACTGGTAATCTCTTTCTGTATCAAAATAGAGTAAAGGAGTCAGCTGTGATGCAAAACAATGACAATCCCAGCCCATCAGAGTAACTAGGTTATTAATGTAGGGGATTTTGGCCTGGAAGAAGATGCTGATGTTTCTTTTTATCCTACCAGTGGATATGATTGACTTTGTGAAGACAACATCGGTATTAGATTACTCTGTTTTCAAGTGTCTACTGTGAACAGTTGAGATCATAAACTGTAGAGAAAGGCATGGGTCTCTGATGATCGCTAGGCTATCAGCTTGTAAACAGTTGGAGGTGTTGATCTTTATGCACTATTTTCCTTAGGCAGTCAAAGGCTGTGGTGATGGATTGAAGGTGATGGTGAATTTCATATTTAATGTCTGCTTTGGTGCAGAGGTGACTCCTAAGAAATAGTGGAAGAGTTTCTAGGGTCTATTTATGAACCTTTATTGTCAGAGTAGTATACCAGAGGCAAGTTCATAGAGGGAATTTTATATTGCAAGCGTTTAGTGTATGGCCCCTTCTATCATACAGTGCATGAATTGACCATGATGGGGACTTCAGTCGTTGAATATATACACTTGCAAATGTTGATTGAATACCACTGTTCAATGACGGAAATTGGGTTTGCCTTGGTTTTGGAATGAAAACATAGTAGTTTGAATGGTTTGTCTTTTGTCCTGTGACCTTGACCTCCAATGCAGTGGGAAACTTGCTGGAGGTAAGTTCATAAGAAAATGAGAAATAGAGCAGAATGAGGAGAAATTAAACAGCGTGAGCCTAGACTCTCTTGAGAAATGAGAATGATCTCATTGAACCAGACAGAATGCTTGAGGGTCTTGAAAAGGCAGATGTAGTTCTGATGTTTCCCCTGGCTAGGAAATTAAAATCAGGGATCAAGGTTTCAAAATAAGAGGTCAGCCATTCAGGAGTTAGATGAGAAGACACTTCTTCACAGGAGTTAGATGAGAAGACATTTCTTCACCTGTATGGTGTGAATGTGTGGAATTCTGTATGCACAAGGACTGTGGAAGCTCAATTACTGGCCATGTTCAAGCAAGAGATCATTGGAACCTTTTTGATATTAAGGGAATTGTGGGATATAGGATTAGGACAGAAATCTGGTGATAGGATAAGGGATCAGCCTTAACCTCCTAACTCAACAGCAAAAGTGCTGTCAACTGAACTTTTAAGGCAAGGTTACCTTCTGGAGAGGCTGACTATCAGAGGAGATGTTAATCTGATATTCAGATTGCTGTTGAAGCAGTTGTAAGAGATATTAGAGCACAAGGGTGTTATGGCTGGTGTCCAGGTTGAGACTTATACTTCAATTTACATTATTTATTTTTAAAAATCCCATCCATATCAAATTGAAGCATCCTGATACAAATAATTGCCACCTTTTATGCATTCCAAAATAAATGTAAACTGTTTTAGAAGTTATAGATAATTGTGAAATCATTGATATGAGGATTTTTTCCTCTATCCATAAGTCCATAAGACATAGAAGCAGAATTAGGCCATTTGGCCCATCAGGTCTGCTCCACCATTCAATCATGGCTGATCCTTTTCTCCCCTTCCTCAGCCCCAACACTCCAGCCTTCTCCCCATAACCTTTGATGCCATGTTCAATCAAGAGTCTATCAAGCTCTGCCTTAAATACACCCAATGATTGTGGTAACAAATTCTATAAATTCACCACACTCTGGCTGAAGAAATTTCTTCATATCTCTGTTTTTAAATGGACGCCCATCTATCCTGACGCTGTGCCCTCTTGTCCTAGACTCCCCCGCCATGGAAAACATCCTTTCCACATCTACTCTGAGATGGATTCTTAGAGCAGCTTGTACTGGAGCCTACCAGGGAGAAGGCAATTCTGGATTTAGTGTTGTGTAATGAACCGGATTTGATAAGGGAACTCAAGGTAAAGGAGCCATTAGGAGATAGTGACCATAATATGATAAGTTTTAATCTACAATCTGAGAGGGAGAAGGGAAAATCAGAAGTGTCAGTATTACAGTTGAACAAAAGGGACTATGGAGCAATGAGGGAGGAGCTGGCCAGAGTTGACTGGAAAGATACCCTAGCAGGGATGACAGTGGAACAACAATGGCAGGTATTTCTGGGAATAATGCAGAAGGTGCAGGATCAGTTCATTCCAAAGAGGAAGAAAGATTCTAAGGGGAGTAAGGGGTGACCGTGGCTGACAAGGGAAGTCAAGGACGGTATAAAAATGAAAGAGAAAAAGTATCACAGAGCAAAGATGAGCAGGAAGCCAGAGGATTGGGAAACTTTTAAAGAGCAACAGAGGATAACTAAAAAGGCAATACGGAGAGAAAAGATGAGATACGAAGGTAATCTAGCCAAGAATATAAAGGAGGATAGTAAAAGCTTCTTTAGGTATGTGAAGAGGAAAAAATTAGTTAAGACCAAAGTTGGGCCCTTGAAGACAGAAACAGGTGTATTTATTATGGGGAACAAGGAAATGGCAGAGGAGTTGAACAGGTACTTTGGATCTGTCTTTACTACAGAAGACACAAACAACCTCCAGATGTAATACTGGCCAGAGGACCTAGGGTAACGGAGGAACTGAAGGAAATTCACATTAGGCAGAAAATGGTGTTGGATAGACTGATGGACTAAAGGCTGATAAATCCCCAGGGCCTGATGGTCTGCACCCCAGGGTACTCAAGAAGGTGGCTCTAGAAATCGTAGATGCATTGGTAATCATTTCCCAATGTTCTATAGATTCAGGATCAGTTCCTGAGGACTGGAGGGTAGCTAATGTTATCCCACGGTTTAAGAAAGGAGGGAGAGAGAAAACAGGGAATTATAGACCAGTTAGCCTGACATCAGTGGTGGGGAAGATGCTGGAGTCAATTATAAAAAACGAAATAGCGGCACATTTGGATAGCAGTAACAGAATTGGTCCGAGTCAGCATGGATTTACGAAGCGGAAATCATGCTTGACTAATCTTCTGGAATTTTTTGAGGATGTAACTATAAAAATGGACAAGGGAAAGCCAGTGAATGTAGTGTACCTGGACTTCCAGAAAGCCTTTGATAAGATCTCACATAGGAGATTAGTGGGCAAAATTAGAGCACATGGTATTGGGGGTAGGGTACTAACATGGATAGAAAATTGGTTGGCAGACAGGAAACAAAGAGTAGGGATTAATGGGTCCCTTTCAGAATGGCAGACAGTGATTAGTGGGGTACCGCAAGGCTCGGTGCTGGGACCGCAGCTATTTACAATATACATTAATGATTTAGATGAGGGAATTAAAAGTAACATTAGCAAATTTGCGGATGTCACAAAGCTGGGTGGCAGTGTGAAATGTGCGGAGGATGTTATGAGAATGCAGGGTGACTTGGACAGGTTGGGTGAGTGGGCAGATGCATGGCAGATGTAGTTTAACGTGGATAAGTGTGAGGTTATCCACTTTGGTGGCAAAAACAGGAAGGCTGATTACTATCTGAATGGTGTCAAGTTAGGAAAAGGGGAAGTGCAATGAGATCTAGGTGTCCTTGTTCATCAGTCACTGAAAGTAAGCATGCAGGTACAGCAGGCGGTGAAGAAAGCTAATGGCATGTTGGCCTTCATAACAAAGGGAGTTGTGTATAGGAGCAAAGAGGTCCTTCTGCAGTTGTACAGTGCCCTGGTGAGACTACACCTGGAGTATTGTGTATAGTTTTGGTCTCCAAGTTTGAGGAAGGACATTCTTGCTATTGAGGGAGTGCAGCGTAGGTTCACGAGGTTAATTCCCGGGATGGCGGGACTGCCATATGTTGAAAGATTGGAGCGACTGGGCTTGTATACACTGGAATTTAGAAGGATGAGAGGGGATCTGATTGAAACATATAAGATTATTAAGGGATTGGACACACTAGAGGCAGGAAACATGTTCCCGATGTTGGGGGAGTCCAGAACTAGAGGCCACAGTTTGAGAGTAAGGGGTAGGCCATTTAGTATGGAGTGGAGGAAAAATTTTTTCACCCAGAGAGATGTGGATCTGTGGAATGCTCTACCTCAGAAGTCAGTGGAGGCCAATTCTCTGGATGCTTTCAAGAAAGAGTTAGATAGAGCTCTTAATGATAGCGGAGTCAAGGGATATGGGGAGAAGGCAGGAACGGGATACTGATTGTGGATGATCAGCCATGATCACAGTGAATGGCGGTGCTGGCTCAAAGGGCCAAATGGCCTAGTCCTGCACCTATTGTCTATTGTCTGTCTAGGCCTTTCAACATTTGAAAGCCCTCATCGTACTAAATTCCAGTGAGTACGACCCAGAGCCATCATTTCTTTCTTATATGATAACCCTTTCATTCCCAGAATCATCCTTGTGAACCTCCTCTGAACCCCCTCCAATGTGAGCACATCTTTTCTCAGATGAGGAGCCCAAAAGTGTTCACAATACTCTAGGTGAGGCCTCACCAGTGCCTTATAAAGCCTCAGCATCACACCTCTGCTCTTGTATTCTAGACTTCTTCAAATGAATGCTAACATAGCATTTGCCTTCATCACCACCAACTCTACCTGCAAGTTAACCTTTAGGGTGTTCTGCATAAGGGCTCCCAAGTTCCTTTGCATCTCAGATTTTTGATTTTCTCCCCATTTAAAAAATAGTCTGCACATTTGTTTCTACCACCAAAGTGCATGACCAACATTGTATTTCATTTGCCACTTTCTTGCCCATTCTCCTAATCTGTCTAAGTCCTTCTGCAGCCTACCTGTTTCCTCAACACTACCTGCCCCTCAACCAATCTTCATATCATCTGCAAACCTGGTAACAAAGCATCTATTTCATCATTTAAATCATTGATATACAGCATAAAAAGAAGCGGTCCCAATTCCGACCCCTGTGGACCACCACTAGTCACTGGCAGCCAACCAAAAAAGGATCTTTTTAATTCCACTCACTGCCTCCTACCAATCAGCTAGTGCTCTTACCATGCCAGCAACTTTACTGTAATACCATGGGTTCTTAACTTGGTAAGCAGCCTCATGTGTGGCACCTTGTCAAAGGTCTTCTGAAAGTCCAAATGTACAACATCCACTGCATCCCTTTTATCTATCCTACTTGTAACCTCCTCAAAGAATTCCAACAGGATCACCAAGCAAGATTTTCCCTTAATAAACCATGCTGACTTTGTCCTATCTTGTCCTGTGTCACCAAGTACTCCGTAACCTAATCTTTAACAATTGACTCCAGCATCTTCCCAACCACTGAGATCAGGCTAGCTGATCTATAATTTCCTTTCGACTGTCTTCCTCCTTTTTAAAAGAGTGGAGTAAAATTTGCAATTTTCCTGTTCTCTGCCACCATGCCTGCGTCCAATGATTTTTGAAAGATCATTATTAATGCCTCCACAATTTCTACTGCTACCTTCCTCAGAACCCTAGCGTGCAGTTCATCTGGTTCTGGATGACATATGTACCCTTAGGTCTTTCAGCTGTTTGAGCACCTTCTACCTTGTAATAGTAACTGCACTCACTTCTCTTCCCTCACAGCCTTCAACATCTGGCACACTGCTAGTGTCTTCTACAGGGAAGACTGATACAAAATACTCTTTTTTTCATCTGCCATCTCCTTGTCCCCCAGTATTATGTCTCTGGCGTCATTTTCTAACTGTGTCTCTCATCTCTGTTTTATTTTTTACATACTTGAAAAAGCTTTTATTATCCACTTTGATATTTTTTGCTAGCTTGCTTTCATATTTTATCTTTTCCCTCTTAATGATTCTTTCAGTTGCTAGTTGCTCTCTGTAGGTTTTTGGCCAACATTCTTTTTCGACTGAAATATGACAACAGGAAAAAAATCTGATGGCATAAATATCGATTTCTTGAACTTCTGGTAATTGCCCCCCCCCTTCACCAATCCCATTTCCCTGTCTCTCATCTTGTCTCCATACCCGCACATCATATCCACCTGCTGCTTTTTCCCCATCCCTTTATCCCATGGTCTTCTACTCTCTCCTATCAGATTTTCCCTTCACAAACCGTTTATCTCTTTCACCTATCAGTTTCCCAGCTCTTTACTTTACCCCCCTCCTAGTTTCACTTATAACCTCCACTTTGCGCTTCTTCCACTCCCACCACTTCCTCGTTCTAACTTCTCATCTTTTTTCCAGTCCTGATGAAGGATCTCGGCCCGAAACATCAGCTGTTTACTCTTTCCCATAGATGCTACCTGATCTGCTGAGTTCCTCTAGCATTTTGTGTGTGTTGGTTGAAATCTCACTGTTCTTTGCAGTATGCAAATATAGTTGTACTATTTGCCTACCATAACACATAAGTGATCTCAAAAGTAATTGCACTCTGTGTTACACTGAGCTTGTGAAAGGCAATATATAAAAACATTTTTTTTCATTCCTATTTCTCTTTTCCTCTTGTTCAGGTAATCCAAATGGAGATCTGTCTCTACCTATACCATGCAAATAGGCCACTTCAACCTTTGTTCCTTTGTAATTTGTAATAGTGATTACTGCATAGTTTGTAAGCTGCCAAATTATGTAGTTTGTCCTTAAACTATGCTATCTGTACACTATTTTTAAAACAATTGAAAATGTTATTGATTTTTTAAATTTGCCATTTGAAATACCCTATCTATTTTCCATTAAAACAAACACTTGAATTGTTATTTGACTAGTATTTTAATGATGATATTATATCTCAAGCCTTATTTACATTTTGCAAAAAATACTTAGACTTGTGTTTAGGAATGTGGCTGTATTATTAAAACATTACCTTTTACTGATCCACTGAATTCAACACAGCATTGATTTGGGTTGGGATACCTAAATCTGATTTAAAACAATGACCAGACAGCTAGCTGTCTTTGTTTAATAATTTTCATCCTGTGCATCTCCGTGTATTGTTGTAAGTTTGAGAGAGCCGCTTAAATATGATGATGGCAGCTAAAAATGTCAGCATAATTCAGTGAACTATGCTGACTTGACCTTGAGGATGAGTGCATTATGATGATTTGTATTTTCTAATTCTTAAATTATTTGGTGGGTAGAGAAAATGAAAATGTATGAGGTCAGACTGCTCAGACACATCTATCATTCATTTTCTGAAAGAAATAATATTCCCTTATTGTCCATGTATATTGAAAAATTGCTCAAATAGCTGTACAAATTTTTAACATAATTTAAATATGGTTAATATATCATTTTTAGAAATACAAAATATTGCTTACAATAATATTTAACATTTACATGAGCTTGGATATCTTAGAAAAAAATGCCATGATGTGCTTTTATTTTTTACTTGAAAACCATTACCATTCATTTTCTATTAAATATGCATTTTTTTTGGTTTCATAAACCAAATTTATCAATAATTACACAGTGCTTTGTGAATTTCAGTATAAAATTTCTGAATCTACATTAAATACCTCTTTTAGTGTGATGAGAAAAAGGAAGAAGCAAAAGAAACAGCAAACATTATAGAATGGAGAGTTAATATATATTTTACCATGTATGTGACTCTGTAGATTTATTATTTTCAAATGTTTTTGTGCAGGCCCTTGAAAGTGAATTTGTTTCTTGCCAACTGCATCAGTGGATTGACCTTATTTTTGGATACAAACAGCGAGGCCCAGAGGCAGTGCGTGCTCTCAATGTTTTCCACTACCTGACATATGAGGGGTCTGTCAATCTAGATAGTATCACAGATTCAAGTCTCAGAGAGGTAAGAACTAACAACCACAACAGATCCAAATATCAGTCTTGAAATCTTTATAGAAATGCTTCCATTAATACTAGGCTACAGAGCTCTGTTAATATGTACAGTATGTTCAAAAGAAATTCTTAGAATTGAATACAGAAGGGTATATATTTAACCATCTGAGATGAAATCCCAGTTATGAGGTGTAAGTTGTATTGATTATATTTGTGATACTATATTTTTTTATCTTTTACTAATATCATAAAATATAGCAGCACATAATTCAATCATATGTAAAAGCCTGAACCAACTCTCAGAAAGGATTCTGTGCTAGACCTAGCTTATTTGCTTTCCTTATAGAAATCAAGAAAATGTTTTTCAATTATATATTCAATTCAACACAATTTCTCATGGAATATTCAAAGTGCTTCTGATCATTGAAGTAATTTTCAACCTGTAATACACATTGTTCTTTTTGGACAGGGATATGTATTAGAACCTCAGTAAATTTATCAGAAATCGAAGGGTGATTGATTGCATGATTCTTTAAATATATATGTAAGTAATGTGTTGAAAAAAAACTCATCAATCTATTGAACTTTCAACTGTATGCCAATTAAATTCTTGCTTTTGTTTTGACAACTAGGAACAAGTTACTAAACACTATGAATGAATGTGGAGTATTTATTATATTTAACATATAAAATTAAATAAAGTTTGAAGAATTTGTCTTGGCATAACTAGTTGCTATAAAAGAGCAATTCTATTAAATTGTTTTAAGAGAATTTCTCTCCAAACTTCTTTTCCCTTGAAGCCAAAGTACATAAATCTTTTCTTGTCCTTAAGTGGTTGAAAATGGGCAAGATGAAAAAAAATAGCTACAAAAGCAATTGCAAATAATTTTACAATCATAAGCATGTCCATGTAAAACAAGAGCAGCCTCAAATGGCAGTCCCCTATTTTCTTATTTTATTTCCTTTTTGGAAAACTATTTGAAGGTCAAAACAACATGATTTTAATGGGCCCAGTGAAATCCTTTACTGGTAATTTTGCACCATTTCAAGCTATGTACATATGCAACAAATCTATCTTTGAAGGACAAAACTCATCATTTGCACTAATGTCATGGTATAATATTTCACTACATCAAACTCTGTAATATGAGACCAGAAAAACCCTTTCAAACACTTGGGCTGTTGAGTAAACTTGTACTGAGTGATATCACGTGCAAGATGTCCGCAGATAAATATATCCAATTGACAGGTCAATTAACGGGGCTAATAAATTATGCCTGGAGTTTCTTTAAATCAATGCACATTGTTTCCATAATTTTTTGATATGCCTTCAAAATAGTTTTGTCAATTTACTTGTGCCAGTTTTTTTTCCCCATGAACAAAAGAACCTCTAAGGGGTTTTTAACACTTATTCAGAACATTATGAATATGCGCCAGCTGGTATGCAAAGCTTAAGAGAAATATGCTTTGAAACTACAGTGCACCAGTAGAGCTGTGGTACTGTGCTAGAGACATCCCTAGATATTTACCATCTGTTACAAAATAACTAAAAATACAATGCAATACAATGGAGAATTATTAATAAAAACGACTCAGAGGTCAAGTCGAAAGTCTGCAAAGAAGAATAAATTACATTATCTAACTAATTTCTTTTGGTCTTCATTTTGTATGCAATATGAGCATTAATAACTTTTGTTTAAGCATTCCCATAACAAACATAATTTCAATATTTAGTCAGAACATAGTTTGTTGAAAATTAAGTTTTTATTACTGCAGTTAACTGAAGAGTCCTAATTACACACCCCAGACTGGTTACTATTCAAATCTGCTTATTGTAGTTAGGATAATTTTTGATTGTTCTTTGTTAGGAAGTTAATGGAACCACCCTTTGAAGCAAAACGTTGTTGAAACCATTATGTTATGTCTTTTATTGACAGGTTAAAGCGACATAGGAACATAGCAAAGGTTAAGGAGAAGTATAAAACCTGGACTGAACCACCTTAGCAGGTTTTAGAAATATCAGAAACTGAAATTTAAAATTTATGTCCTATAAGTGCTATTTTCTTTTGCACATGTAATGTAGTTTTTTCTTAATTTGTAAAGATTTTTTTTTCTAATGTCTACAAAATAAAGTCTTGAGCTGCCCCTATTATTTTTGTTGGATGGGAGGGTAGGGCAATGAAATCTCTGGAGAGCTGCATAGACAGTGAATATTAATCCTTGGTTGTCCAGCTTCTTTTATTTGATCTCATGCTATTAACTTTCTTATACTTAATTTCCTTCTCCTGAAGAAATAGATGTTTGAACTACTACCATGAATCCCATGATTAAGAGTTATAGGTCTTGATCTGCCAGTGTTCCGTAGCGTGAGTATGTTATAAGGAGAATGGGATTTTCATTATAATTTTTATAAGTGAAAACAAAACTGAGACTATTTTGTTTTGGTTTGGGTTTATAATTTTCCTAAAAATGGAAATGAAAAATAAGCTAAGGATCTCAAGTGAGACAGTATCCTGGAAAATTCTGATCTAATTGCATGGTTCCTTCTTACTGGGTTCTGATCCAATTCTCTATTGTACTTCTTGAGAAGTGTTACACAATTGGAAGTGCCACTATTTGGTTGAGGCACAAAACCAAGAATGTAGCAGTTTCTTCGATGAAAGTAAAATGGATGAATTTATAGTAGAGCAGTGAAACTATGCCCAGTGTTCTGACAAACTTATCCCATGATCAGCTTTTTCAAAATATCATTTATTTGATCATCATTGCAGGTGCCTACTATGCTCAAAATGGCTGCTGTATTTCATTGTTTGTGAAGTATTTTAGAACATTAAAACCATACGTAAGGTACTTGAAACCTTTCTTTATGCATAAAAATGCTTCAACACGTGTAAGTACATGTATGTAATGTATGCTTTGTATAATTGAAATAGTAGGAAAGATATTGCCAGAAATATATTCCCAAGACAAGTGTTTGAACAACAAAATAACTGCAATCTCTCCCTGTGCTGTCACATGGCAGTAAGGGAACATTAGATAGTATACGTGAGTTTATTAGTTCTTCATAAATGAAAATATAGGAGGAGTTCTACTTTCATGTTGTCAACTCTTTTAATGTTTATCACTCTCCCTCTTGCCATCTGTAAATGTGCGGGACTAGATGAGAGCTAGGCTTCATGCAAAATTTCTTCTTTACTACTATTTCCTGGGGCTGCTCAAAGGTTTAAATGTTCATTTTATTGTAAGCATGCATGTACAGTACTACTCAGTCTTTTCCAGATAGCCATGAAAAACCATAGTAGTTGTTGAAAAAAAAAGCCACCACTCCCCACCCTGCCGACATGAAAAAGAAAAAGAAACATAAACTCACAAACCCCCAACCGCCTTGCACAAAAAAACTCACTCTCCCAAAAACCCCAAACCCCCAAACAACCCTTTGCAAAAAAAAAGAGACTATTAACATCAAATCCCCAGTCACCTCCCTCGCAGAAAAAATAGCAACAATAGTATCAAAATCCCCAACCCCTCTCTCACACACAAAACCTAACAGATTTGCCCACATAGAAAACCATCAACAAACACTAACATCAGACCCCAAATTCCCACTTCTCGCTCACATAAGAAGTAACATATCGCCCACCACCAAGAAAGAAAACACCGAAAACCGAAGGAGACCATTAGAAGCTGCAGTCCAATAAACACATAAATCTTGGTATATCGAAAACATCCTTCTATCTGCCTTTGAGAAGAGCTGCTGCACAAACTCCATCCTTTCGTGAAGAGCATCCACCATGCTGGGTCTGAACACAAGTGCCAACAACATGACTGCTGACCCCCCCGGCCTCTGTTGAGAGCGATATCTGACCTCCTCCATATTCACCTCGATGCTTCAATCTTCCTTTCTACTTCGACATGGAGTCGTTCGTGACCCCAACAAGGCAGCTTATGTTCTCAGTCCTCTTTGGGACCCCATCTCTGATCTTCTCCATGAGGCAGCTCTCTAGACACTAGTTCATTCAATCAAGTTCCAAACTGCACATCACAAGCTCCAACAGTTTCCGTAACACAATCAAGACAGAATGAACAAGCAGAAGATGTAGAGAAAGTGAAGTAATTGAAGAGATTGGCTGTCTGAAAGCTGTTGCCTGATGAATCGTTGTTCGCTGGCGCCATCTTAACCGGTAGTCCTCTATGTAGGCAGTAAATTTTTTTCCCATACAAAAGGATCACAGCCACTTTCTAGCTTTGCTCTCATCTTCAAGAAGCTATCAATCATCTGCTTATCTTCTAATGAACTTAGAGTCAGAATTGTACAGCACAAAATGTTTCCTTTAGCCCACTGTGACCATGCCTACCTTTTTCTCATTTGCGTGCATTTACCTCTGGTGATGGTATTGGGTTCCCTGTCCGCAATGTCCTAAACTCAAAAGGAGATTTTAAGCCCTATCCGATATGGATATCTCTGGGTAGCCTCACTATAGGGAAGTTATATATACCGTATCCACCTATTCGTCAAAGACTAGTATACCATGAAAGTTGTTGTTTTGCAGCAGTAATACAGTGCAATACATAATAAACAAAATTATAAATTACAAAGAGAAATAATAATGAATCCAATATCAATATAAGTTATAGACAAATGAATTATCTAGTGCAGAAACTAAAGGCTAAGGATTGAATTCTAATTCTTTCTGTCACCCTGTCATTCTGTTATTCTCCTTGTCATCCTTAACAATTACCAATGCTTCCCAATACTTACGCTGTTTTCTACCAAATAACATCATCTTCATGTGATGTTTTCCTGATACCTTTGCTGGTACAAAGTAATTTACAAAGATGGTCTAAAGGATTCTGAGAAAATAGTGCATATAATTTAGCTGTATTAGCCTTGTTTAATGTAGGCCAATTAACATAGTCCCATTGTCTTCTGTTTGGCTAATGCAGAGAAGAAGACTCATGGAAACTTCACTTTGCAAACACATCTCTTAGTAGCCAGTCTAGGTGTCCTTTTAACTTCAAACCGACTACTGCTTGCAATGTACATTAAGAACTGAAGACTGGTTCTTGTTTCCAACAAGAAGTTGAGCAAGGGACATTTGTTACACATTTGACTTTGGCACAAGCAACTCTGATCCTTTGGAAAGGTCATGCTGCTGTTGTAGAAAGGCTAGGTTAGTTATAAGCTTCTTGGACACCAGAAAGTGAATATTCATCACAACCTAAGATCTTGAAGCAGCACTGTAGGAGGTTCCTTGCTGATGAACATAGGCTTCATGGGCATTCTTCTAGGAATTTGCAATACATCTTTCTACAGTTATCTAGCCAGACAAATGGGTGGAGACTATACCTAACAGGGAAAAAGTAACTGAGACTCCATCGAAGTTCCACTTTGAAGCATAAAATTTTGACCAAAATGTCTGTTTTGACTTCAATTTTGTAATATTGTTGCCATTTTCCTATCACAGTTTATTTTTATACTTAAAAGAAAATACAGAGGTTGCTCATTGGTGATGCAGCACAAGGTTTGAAAAGAGCTCTGGTGCTATCAGCTCTTTTCAGCAGGCTACAATCAGCACCAGCGGTCGCTCTTTGGTGACAGAGGTTGAATTTAAAAAGAATTCCAGTGTTCTCAGTTTCTTGTGGTGGGGAGCACCACAAGTGCCATTGTTGGAGAGGGACATTTTAAAGTGGTCTGGCTTAGACAAGAACAAGCAGAGGTTCTGAGTAATTAAGTTTCATGTAATTTTTTTTCTGTTAGCACATAGCTAGTACACTGAGAGCGGGTTCGGAGGTAGTGGTATGTTCTTTGTGTGAGATGTAGGAACCCCCGGAGACCTCCAGTCTCTCTGATAACTACATATGCAAGAAATACACCGAACTGCAGCTCTTTAGAGACCACGTTAAGGAACTAGCATTGCAGCTGGATGATCTTTGGCTCCTACAGAAAAATGAGGAGGTGATAGATCAGAGCTGCGGGGAGGTAGTAGCACCTAAGTTGTGGGAAGCAGGTAGCTGGGTGACTGTCAGGAGAGAGAGAGAGAATTAGCAGCCAGTGCAGAGTACCCCTGTGGCTATTCCCCTCACTATTAAGTATACCACTTTCCAGTACTGTTGGGGGATGACTGACAGGGGGAGCCGCAGCGACCACATCTCTGTCACTGAGTCTGACTCTGTAGCTTAGAAGGGAAAGAGAGTGAAGAGGAGTGCAGTAGAAATAAGGGATTCCCTTGTGAGAGGAGCAGAAAGAAGATTCTGTGGACATGAAACAGACACTTGAAAGGAAGTGTGTTCCTTCCCAGCTGCCGAGGTCAGGATGTCTCGGATCAGATCCGTGGCATTCTAATGAGAGAGGAAGAACAGCCAGAAGTTGTGTTACGTGTTGGTACCAACAACATAAGTAGGAAAAGGGAGAAAATAAGGAGTTAGGCAGAAAGCTAAAAAGCAGGACCTCCAGGGTTGCTGCCTGAGCCATGTGCCAGTGAGGGTAAAAGGATGATTTGGCAAATGAAATACTGGCTGAAGAATTGCTGCAGAGGGCAGGGTTTCAGATTTCTGGATCATTGGGATCTCTTCTGAGGAAAGTATGTACAAAAAGGAGGAGTACACTTTAACCAAAGGTTAAGGTGTATCCTTGCGGGCAGGTTTGCTAGAGCTGTGGGCGAGGATTTAGACGAATCTGGCAGGAGGATGGGAACCAGAGTGTTGGGGCTGAGGTTGGGGCAATTGATATATGACAAAGTGTAGTGTGTGGTGAGACTGTGAGAAAAGACAGGCAGATGATCTGGCAAAATTGCAGTCAATGAGAAGTGTTAACGTGTAACAGGGAGCCTAACTCAAAGAGAGTGATGAATACAGAATTGAAGGTGTTATATTTGAATGCATGCAGTATATGGAATAAGGCAGGTTATCCTCCAGTGCAGTTAGAGATTCTCAGATATGATGTGGGCATCTCTGAGTCATGGCCGGAAAAAATCACAGTTGGGGATAACATCCAAGGATACACATTGTTTTGAAAGGACAGGCAGGTAGGCGGGGGGGGGGGGTGAGGTGGCTGTGTGGGTAAAAAATAAAATCTAATCCTTAGAAAGAGGTGACTTAGGATCAGAAGCTGCAGAATCTTGGGGGTAGAGTTAAGAAACTGCAAAAGTAAAAAGACCCTGATGGGAATTATATATAGGCCTCCAAACATTAGCTAGGATGTGGGATACAAATTACAAAGAGAGATAGAAAAGGAATGTAAAAAGGGCAACGTTGTGATATGATAATCACAGAGGATTTCAATATGAAGATAAATTGGGACCTAAGAGAGGGAATTTGTAGAATGTCTATGAGATGGCGTTCTAGATCAGCTTGTGGTTGAATCTATGAGGGGAATGGCAATTCTGTATTGGGTGCTATGTAAAGACCCGGATTTGATTATGGGACTTAAGGTAAAGGAACCCTTAGGAGTCAGTGATCATAATTTGATAGAATTCACTCTGCTGTTTGAGAAGGAGAAGGTAAAATTTGATGTGTCAGTATTACACTGGAGTAAAGGGAAGGTGAGAGAGAAGGGTGGCCAAAGTTGATTGGACGGGGACAGTAGCAGTGATGACGGCAGAACAGTAATGGCTGGTGTTTCTGGAGGAAATTCAGGAATGATACTATACGTCCCAAAGAAAGCAAATGTCACTGACAACAGAAGTCAAAGACAGAAAAGCAAAAGAGAGGGCATATAATATTACAAAAATTAGTGGGAGGGTAGAAGATTGGGAAGCTTTTAAAAATCAACAGATGGCAATTAAAAAAGCCATGAAGAGAGAAAAGATTAAATAGGGAGGTAAGCTAGCCAATAATAAAAAATAGGATACAAAAGTTTTTTTCAGATATACTTACAAACAGTAAAAGAGAAATGAGATTGAATATTGGACCACTGGAAAATGACACTGATAGGTAGTAATGGAGGATAAAGAAATGGTGGACAAACTTCGTAAGTACGTTGTGTCAGTCTTCGCTGTGGAAGACGCTTACAGAATGTCAGAAATGCGCAAGTGTCAGGGCAGGAGTGTTGTTACTATTATCAAAGAGAGGGTGCTTGTGAACTGAAAAGTCTGAAGATAGATAAGTCACCTGGACCTGATGGACTATGCACCACGTTGCTGAATGAGATAGCTGGAAAGATTGTAAAGGCATTAGTAATGAGCTTTCAAGAATCATTAGATTCTGGCAGGTACCGTAGGACTGGAAACTTACAAATGTCACTCCACCCTTTAAGAAGGGAGGGAGGCAGAAGAAAGGAGCTTATAGGCCTATTAGCCTGACTTCAGTGGTTGGAAAGATGATGGAGTCTATTATTAAGAATGAGGTTTTGGGTACTTGGAGGCACATGATAACATAGGCCAAAGTCAGCATGGTTTCATTAAGGGGAAATCTTGCCTGACAAATCTGTTGGAATTCTTTAAGGAAATACAAAGGAGAGTCAATAGTTGTCCCTCTGTCCCCTCACTATACCCCTTGTCCATCCTTTGGGTTCCCCCCCTCCCCTTTTCTTTCTCCCTAGGCCTCCTGTTCCATGATCCTCTCATATCCCTTTTGCCAATCAACTGTCCAGCTCTTGGCTCCATCCCTCCCCTTCCTGTCTTCTCCTATCATTTTGGATCTCCCCCTCCCCCTCCCACTTTCAAATCTCTTACTAGCTCTTCTTTCAGTTAGTCCTGACGGAGGGTCTCGGCCCAAAACATCGACTATACCTCTTCCTAGAGATGCTGCCTGGCCTGCTACGTTCACCAGCAACATGAGGCTACTTAACAAGATAAGAGCCTATGGCATTACAGGAAAGATATTAGCATTGGATTGAAACAAAACAAAATCTACGGATGCTGAAAATCCAAGCAATACGCACAAAATGTTGGAGGAACTCAGCAGGCCAGGCAGCATCTATGGAAAAGAATACAGTTGATGTTCTTCAGGGCAGTGTGCTAGGCCCAATCATTTGTTGGTTTATTAGTGACTTTCCTTTCATCCTAAAGTCAGAAGTGAAGATGTTTGTACCATGTTTATATTGCATTCACAGCTCCTTAGATAAGCAACAGCCCATGCTTGCCTGTTAGTCCTTACCTACACATTGTCTGGTACAAAGCATAGAGTAAAAATGACAGTTTCACCACATGGTCTTGACTTTTATTGACAATGCCAGTGTTTTGCCACCCATTAAGATTTGCATCTTCAGCAATTTAATTTGTTGGACACCATCCCTTCATCAAAATTATTAATGAGGATTAGATTTAGTTGAGGACCTAGCAATGATTCTCGTATCACCACACTAGTAACAACCCATCCTGCTGAAAATGCTCCATATATTCCTATTCTCTTTCCCGTCCATTAACTAGTTCTTTATGCAGCAAAGTTCCTAATTCCATAAGTAGTTATTTTATGAAGCGACTTTGGGTGAACTTGGTGGCTGGAAGAGGGCATTTGTTCTTCCAAATAAGAAGCATTATGCAGAGGCAACATCTGTGACATTTTCCCAGTACTTTGAGGTGCTTGCAGTAGTAATCCTGGTCCCAGAAACATATAGAGGATATCCAATATACAAGATACACTCAGCTGGCTACATTGGGCAGGCTAGATAGCTCTCAAAATTGTTCACATAAGAAAGGCTCCTGATATGGACAATCTTGCATCCTGTCTCATAGAGTTTACCAGGTAGACAGTTTTGTGCTATGTCTGAGATCTTAAACCTCAAATATCCTTTTCTCAATCTATCAAAAGGCAACATTAAATGCATTGAAACATAGAAACATAGAAAATCTACAGCACAGTACAGGCCCTTCTGCCCACAAAGCTGTGCCGAACATATGCTTACCTTAGAAATTACCTAGGGTTACCCATAGGCCTCTATTTTTCTGAGCACCATGTACCTGTCTAGGAGTCTCTTAAAAGACCCTATCATATCCACCTCCACCACCGTCGCTGGCAGCCCATTCCACGCACTCACCACTCTCTGCGTAAAAAGAAGTACCCCTGACGTCTCCTCTGTACCTACTTCCAAGCACGTTAAAACTGTTCCCTCTCATGCTAGCCATTCCAGCCCCGGGAAAAAGCCTCTGACTATCCACACAATCAATGCCTGTCATCATCTTATACACCTCTATCAGGTCACCTCTCATCCTCCATCGCTCCAAGGAGAAAAGGCTGAGTTCACTCAACCTATTCTCATAAAGTATGCTCCTCAATCCAGGCAACATCCTTGTAAGTCTCCTCTGCACCCTTTCTATGGTTTCCACATCCTCCCTGTAGTGAGGCGACCAGAACTGAGCACAGTACTCCAAGTGAGGTCTGACCAGGGTCCTATATAGCTGCAACATTACCTCTCGGCTCCTAAACTCAATCCCATGATTGATGGAAGCCAAGGCATCTTATGCCTTCTTAACCACAGAGTCAACAACGCAGCAGCTTTGAGTGTCCTATGGACTCGGTTCCCAAGATCCCTCTGATCCTCCGCACTGCCAAGAGTCTTACCGTTAATACTATATTCTGCCATCATATTTGATCTACCAGAATGAACCACCTCACACTTATCTGGGTTGAACTCCATCTGCCGCTTCTTAGCCCAGTTTGGCATCCTATCAATGTCCCGCTGCAACCTCTGACAGCCCTCCACACTATCCACAACACCCCCAACCTTTGTGTCATCAGCAAATTTACGAACCCATCCCTCCACTTCCTCATCAAGGTCATTTATAAAAATCATGAAGAACAGAGGTCCCAGAACAGATCCCTGAGGCACACCACTGGAGACTGACCTCCATGCAGAATGTGACCCGTCTACAACCACTCTTTGCCTTCTGTGGGCAAGCCAGTTCTGGATCCACAAAGCAATGTCCCCTTGGATCCCATTCCTCCTTACTTTCTCAATAAGCCTTGCATGGGGTACCTTGTCAAATGCCTTGCTGAAATCCATATACACTACATCTACTGCTCTTCCTTCATCAACGTGTTTAGTCACATCCTCAAAAAATTCAGTCAGGCTCGTAAGACATGACCTGCCTTTCACAGAGCCATGCTGACTATTCCTTATCATATTATGCCTCTCCAAATGTTCATAAATCCTGCCTGTCAGGATCTTCTCCATCAACTTACCAACCACTGAAGTAAGTCTCACTGGTCTATAATTTCCTGGGCTATCTCTACTCCCTTTCTTAAATAATGGATCAACATCCGCAACCCTCCAATCCTCCGGAACCTCTCCCGTCCTCATTGATGATGCAAAGATCATTGCCAGAGGCTCAGCAATCTCCTCCTCGCCTCCCACAGTAGCCTGTGGTACATCTCGTCTGGTCCCGGAGACTTATCCAACTTAATGCTTTCCAAAAGCTCCTGCACATCCTCTTTCTTAATATCTACATATTCAAGCTTTTCAGTCCACTGTAAGTCATCCCTACAATCGCCAAGATCCTTTTCCGTAGTGAATACTGAAGCATAGTACTCATTAAGTTCCTCTGCTATCTCCTCCAGTTCCATCTATCGGTATGGAGATGAAGTTCTATGGGCAGGCAAATTGGAGGAGAGCGCTACACAGTTCCTCCCACTTGCTGGGATCACAAGGCACACGTGAGAGTAAAACAACTAATATCATCAAGGACCACTCCCACCCCAGTCTTCTGTCCTCTGCACTCTCCCATTGGGCAGAAGATACAAAAATTTGAGAGCATGAACCATCGAACTCAAAGACAGCTTCAATCCCACTGTTATCAGGCGTTTGTTTGGACCTTTCATACAATAAAAGGTGAACTCTTGATCTCCCAATCCATCTTGTTGTTTTCCTTCCATTTTATTTGACTACTTGCCCTACACTTTATCGTTCACTGCAACAATGCATTCTGCATTGTGTTTTCTTTTTGCTACCTCAATATAATTACATTATGTATGGCATGATCAAGCTGGATGACATTTTATCTTATTTAGTGATGCAATGCAGAGTACATCCTTCTGGCCCTTTGAGCCACGCCACCTCAGCAACCCCACAACACCAATTAGCCCCAGCCTAATCACAGGACAATTTACAATGATCAGTTAACCTACCTGGCACACCTTTGGATTGTGGGAAGAAAGTGGAACACCCAGGGAAAACCCCACATTCCATGGGGAGGACAGAAGAAGGCATGAGATTGGGTCTGAGAGGAAACTTGGATTAGCCTTAATGAAATGGCAGAGCAGGTTGATGGGCCAAATGGCCTAATTCTGCTCCTATATTTTATGGTCTTGTGGACACACAGAGACTCCTCACAGAACAGCGCCAGAATTAAACTCAAACTTTGGAACACTCCAAGCTGTAATAGCGTCATGCTAACCATGATGTGTAAAAAAACCTTTTCACCGTATCACAGTCCACGTGACAATAACAAACCAATAAACCCAGTAAACTGAAAAACATGTATAGTGATTAAATATGTTTGCTGATGATACAAAGCTGGATGGCAGTGTGAGTTGTAAGGGGAATACAGAGAGGCTTCCAAGGAAGAAAGGCAGGTTAAGTGATTGTACGAATATATAGAGAATGGAATATAATTCAGTTAAAATAGTAATGAAACTGTATAACCTAAAGAATGAACAAAAAATTATTCAGATGGCTTCACACTTGTATTCTAATCCTGAAATACATGCCAATATATTATTTTGTGCCAAAGAGTACTCAGATCCAAGATGCTGCTTGACCTGTTGTGTGTTCCTAACATTTTAAAATTTTATTTTAAATAAGGAATGGTTATGTTAATGAACTGAGATGCATATTCACCTTGAGACCTATTCAATTTATGCTTAGTTATTCAGTTATTGTTATATACAGTGAAAATACGATTTTACTTCATGGGAACAAAGTGTAAAACGTGTGTAGTCAATTTACCACAGTGGTGCATTATCGACACTTAGAAGACAATGCTAAACTTCCAGTCTCTCTCAACCTTACTTTTAGAATCATGTATAAGGTTTTTAAGGAAATTACTCTCTTCATTCCCTAATTACTTAAAATTTGCTTTACATGCAGATTGCACTGATATAATCAACAAAATTATTGAAATAGAAATTTCATATAACAATCTAAATTACTATTTTCTAATCTGTTTTTCAATTGTCAGACAATTTCAAGCATGGATTTCAAAGGACTTTGTATTATTATGAGATTTCACCTACTTCATCAGAATCTTTGTCTTTATTTTTATTTTTGGCTCTTTATCATTATTGGTGTTGCTTTATGTAAATAAACATTGTTTCCTGGCACTTTACAGCATAGGTGGCTGATGCAGCACCTATACCAATACTTACAAAAGATCACCAGGAAATCGTTGTGTTTCAGAATTCCTATTAGAAACACTGCTGAATTTTGGCATAAACTATTTTAAAGGGGCTGTTTTGCCGTAAGTTTTAAACTTTGCTAAAGTGATGCTATGAAAAATTGTGATACTACAGTTTGATCAATTATCCATTATTTCGTATTTTCCATTTTCCTTCATTTATATTGTCTGACATTCAGAAAACAATAAAATTATGAACCTGGTGTCAGAATAGTCCACTCGATTTCGTGAGCTTTATCTACCAATTAATAAGATCGTGGCTGATTTATCTCTGCATTGATAACCTTTCAAATCTCTTGCTGGTACAGGAGGGAGGGCTTTGTGTAAGTGGATCTTTTCAAGGGCATGTGGGACCTATGCAAGGAGTATGGATTGAACCTATTCTAGGTGGGCATCAATATACTCTCAGGCAGGTTTCCTAGTGCTGTTCTGGAGTGCTTAAACTAATGTGGTAGGAGGAGCAGAAACAGAGTGGTGGGTCAGCAATTGGACAGGTTGTAGGGATGGTAAATGTTACGTTATGTAAGGCTGGAAGGAAGTTCAGGCAACCCAAGTTAATGAACATGTTGGAGCAACAGGATGAAATGTATTAATCTCAAAGCAAGGGGAGAAGGCCAAGACTGACAGCCTAATATTTCAGGGTTCAGATGCTTCAGATGAGATGGAGAGGAATGTAAAATAATAATACTAAATACTTAATTGATCTCAAGTAGGAAATTCTTTTGTTACAGCAGCAATATTTGACTTAACTAATAATAAAGTGCAGAATGATAATATACGCAATAATAATTTACCAATGTGCAATATAATAAAACAGACTATTGTACTATGATATGTTCTCTTGTCACACAGAGATGAACTGTTGTATATGCTTTTGCATTTGGTAGGAATGATTATCTGTAGCAATCCTTGTGACAGTCTGAAAGACTTTTTACTCTTTGAAAGAATGATTTTCACCTAATTTCTGCCATAAATAGGTGATCCCTTATCCTTAAACTGTGACTCCTTGTTCTAGATTCTTCCCCAAGAAGAAACATCCAACCTGTCAGAACCCCTCATGATCTTACCTACTTTTGGGGTGCCATGGTAGCTTAGTGGTTAGCACGATGCTATTACAGCTTGGGTGTTGGAGTTCGGAATTCAATTCCAGTGTCATTGGTAAGGAGTCTGTACGCCCTCCCCGTGGAATGCGTGGGTTTTTCCCAGGTGCTTCAGTTTCCTCCCACACTCCAAAGATATAATAGATAGGTTAATTGGTCATTGTAAATTGTCCCATGATTAGGTTAGGATTAAATCAAGGTTGATGGTGGTTGCTGAGGCGACACGAATAGAAGGGCTTGCTCCTCCTTGAATCACTAAATAAATTAAATAAAATACTGCAATGAAGTTATCTCTCAGCCTTCCAAAATACAGTGGATACAAGCCTAACTTGTCCAACCTCTCCTCTTAATACAACTCAAAACAATCCAGATATCAGTCTCGTAAACCTTCTCTGAGCTGCTTTTCATAAATAAGGAAACCAATACTATAACAGTACTCAAAAATGGTTTCACCAAACCCTATATAATTGAAGCAGAATTTTCCACTTTCTTATCTTATTCCCTTTGCTATCCATGATAACGTTCTGTTAGCATTGATATTTACTTGCAGCACCTACATACTAGTTTTGATGACTATTGCACAAGAGAGTCAGTTTCTTTTGAATCTCTTAAGTCCTGAATTCTCTCTCATTCAGATAGGATAATTTTATTTATTTTTTCTGCTAAAGGAATCAGTTTTATAAATTCCAACATTATACTTACTTGCCAAATTTTGACCCACTTACTCTTTGTAGCCTCCTTATCTCCCTCCTTGAACTTGCTGCCCTTCCTATTTTGCAACGTTAGCCAATTTAGCAACTGTACCTTGGATGCATTCATACAAGTCATTGATGTAAATTATAAAAAGTTGAGATCTTAGAACTGATCCCTGTGGCAAACCAGTTGTTACATCTAGCTCATCATATTTTGCCTTTTTCCAATTTTCTTTAGCCAGCCAAGATTTCAATGCTAGTAGGTACCTCCTTCATTGTGACTTATTTTCTATAATATCCATTGTATCGTATTTTGAGGGTAGGGGCATTACACTGGCATTATTGTGAAATCAAGGGAATCAGGATGGTGGTAGTGAGGAATTACACTAGCGTTGTTGTGGAGAATTGGGATAAGAGATTACACCAGGCATTTCTTGTTTGAGCTGGAATTGATATTGTCTGGGCTGGAGACGAGGGAAGAAGTTGAGGGGCATTGTTTTGAGGATTGAGTGTGATGGTTCTCACACTAAATTGGGAATCTGGAGTCATGTTTATAAAGTGGGTGTGGGGAGCAGAGTTGCACTACTAATGATGTGGGGAGATGGATCACACTGATAGTATTATGGGGAGTGCAAGGAAGAGTTCACAGTGGGATAGCTGTAGGGAGAGAGCACGGAGGTACCTCTGGTGATCTGGGATTTGGAGTCCCTCTGAATATTAGGGTGTTAGGGAGATGAATTAATGCAGAGATTGGTCAAGGATTTAGGTTTTTAATTTACCTATCATGTTTGCTAGGGTGGTCCTATGGGTATAAGATCACATTTTTCCAGGACAGTCCTACAGAACACTGTTCTGAAAAGCAGCAGGAGGAATAATATTCTCTTCCTGATGCAGTCGAGTGACAGACACAACAGGGATTTTCCAGCAGAAATTTCCAACTGATGTCAAACTCAGAAAAAGGTTGTTTATTGTACTTTGTTCATGTTGCTCTTGCTTAATGCTAAAAAATACAGCCATATATAATCGAATTTCTTGTTAAAATTATATATCAATTGATAATGCAGGATTTCACCCACTGAAACAAGTACCATATAAAAATATACTAATATAGATGTATATGCACAAATAACATTCTCATTCTGCTTGCCCAGAAATATTATCAGTAGTCCTCCATCTCTGAAAATATTTGGCCTGAAGCATCTCAATATCCAGCAACCTAACAACTATGAGGAACTTTAATAGTTTAAATATTTCTGAAATGTACTGTGAAGTTTCTCAAAACAATTGAATTTGAATCAAATAATTATAAAGAACTTTTCTGAAACTTTTACAAAAAATAATTAGTTGAAAACTATATTAAAAACAATAAATTAATGTGAAGTTCTGCAATCCCTCTTGAATAATGGAGAGTAAACTAGCACTGGATCGAAAAAGTGATTTCCCCAAACTATTGGTGGGAAACATTAGCAAGACTGGGCTCTGTCACTTGATCCCATATAGAATCCAGTGCTGAAGCACACTGACAGATTTGGTCCTATAAACTATTTTCGTGTTTGACAGCACATGTGTATAAGTCCAGAATATACTGCTATTTAACAGCTAAACACAGCAGTTCCATTTGGAAACAATAGCATTAGCCAGCAAGATGTAGCCCCTTTGCTTTTCCAGCATTCATGTGATGTATGTATGCATCAAAATTACTATAATACATTCTCAGTAATGTTATCCCACAAGAATTTGATTTGGCCAAACATACTGGTTAGCAAATGCTTACATGAAATAAATCAAAAATATTGCATAACAAATACTAGTCTGGGTGCAATTGAAGACCGTAGGTCTGTCTGGTGGTTCGGATTAGTATCTGCAAATGATACTCAGATTTTTCTGTAGCACCTTGATTGACCTGCGCGGCTTGATTTTGCTCCTGGCTTCTAGCCATCTACCATCTTTTATTCAGTATGTGTAAGTGGAAGGGCTGGGATGATTGTTATTTTTCTCTATCAACATGTATCTGCTCATTGTCTAAGCCAGGCTTGCCACAGGCTGAGGCAAGTCGAAAGAACAATATTTCATTTTCCAGACTGTGAATCATTATGTTTGGATATAAAAGAAGAAACAAAAACATATTTCCCACAGAGTATATTCACCATATGGTGCACGTAGTATTTATTTTTCACTCCTCAGTAAGTATTAAAATGCTGGACACCAGGTTCTGCCAGCAGGCTAAATGATTGATATTATCTCAATGGCTGAATGTAAACTAGACTTCTGCAGTTTACAGATTTGCTTTGAGGATTCTCAAGTGATACAATATTCAAAGTATTTAGTATAGGAATACTGTGTTGTATATACTAACTCATGGCAATACATAGAATCTTTTGTTCTCAAGAGAATCAAGTAATTCCTGCAGTAATGGGATCTATCTTGAATCCATGTCTAGTTCTTTGTTATTACAATTTATATTTCTTCTTCCCCATTGACCCAGCACTCTCAGCTCTTTGATGGACTAATTACAGCCTCAACAATTTGAGAGGAATAATTGATGTGATGAAATTACAGTTTCCTTTTTAATACTTAACTTTATTTAAAATTGAACTGTGCTGTTGGTATTAGTTGTGCCATTTTGTCAAAGCCTGCAGAGTTTCTATGGCTATAATGCTTTTTAATCCCATTTGCTCTGATCAGACTTTGCATTCAAAATGAACAAATTACTGACTACCTCTCCTCTTGGTAATAAAAATAGCTGGAAGGAATTTTCTTCTTACTTGACAGTCCATGGCATTTCATCCGTGCTCTGCTGACTGACTTGTCTCCACTGTGAAACCAGCTATTTCTCAATTTTCCACAGTAGGGGATAATTGGTAGTTTATGTAATAATTAATTACACAAGATTCTTTTCTTTTTTATCACCAGTTTATTTCATGTGAGAATTAGAGTGCTACATCTATTTAAATAAGGTGTTAATGTAGAATGTGACATGAGCAACTTTGCCATTTTGGTTATCAAAAATAAATGAATGTATATTTTTCTCTATAGAGGTGTTAGCTACTTTGTTTTGGATGTCAGAATTATTTTTAATGAGGATTTAAATGATTTCTTAACCATGAATTGCATTTTTGCAAGAAGATTATTGCTCTTGGCTTGTGACTATTTTGTCTTTTTTTTTAAGATCTCTGAATCTTATTTCATTAAAGATCCTTATACCTTTCTCCTTACATCAGAATTTGTAAAGGTATTTTGGTCGAAAGCATTACTATTTAAATAATTTGAAATTTTACTGCATGTCATCACCATTTAACATTTTTAACTATTAATCCTAATGCGAATGTAAAGAAAGAATTAATCTCAGCATGTTGCAGGAAAAATGTATTGACCACAACTAACAAGTAGCATAATTTTACAGATTGCAAAAGGAGCACATTTGTATGAACTTCCAGAAATCGTAGCCAATCTAGTATGTGCTTGCATTGTCAAAAGAGCATTGACCCATCTCTTTGATGCATATTGATCATGACAGTCATTCTATTTTCCCTCAGGCCATGGAGGTACACATACAGAACCTTGGACAAATGCCATCTCAGTTGCTTATTGAGCCACATCCACCCCGAAGCTCTGCCATGCACTTGGTGAGAAACTATGCGTTTTGAATCTACCTACCTTGATGTAAAAATAAAATGCTGGGTTACAGTAGATGAGAATGGCACACTTGCACAAAATGAAAAAAGTCACTTGAAAATCATATCCGGTTGTCATAAATTCATTCATTAAGCGAACAATAAGTTTAGTTATCCCTTCACCAATTGATAAAAGCAGACTATTGATTTGAATTTTTCATAAGATACAAGGACAGATAAGTTTGTATGTAGTGTCAAAGCTTTACTTAATATGATTTCCTTTCCATTCATTTCAACTAGATATTCTCAGACCTATGCTTCTCTTACTAAGTATATACTGTCATTTTCTTGCCCCTTTGAAGCTTCCTCATACACTTCCCTCCATCTCTCCCCTGCAATATTCAATGAAGGTTACTACATAAGCCTGGTTCAGAACAGTGCCGGATTGCGTAAGACTGAAACTGGTGACTGGGAAATGGAGGTGGCAAATACATTTTATAAGGGAACTAATAACCGGTAGATGGAAGCAGCTTCTGATCACAGGCATGAGAGACAATGAGAAGCAGTGGAAAGGAGAATTACTGGAGATGGACTATGTACAAAAGGATGAAAAATATACAGTTTCTATGTCTGCTGAACAGTCACTGACAGCCTGAAGTAACAGAAATAAATATCCATACATTAAGACTCACAACAATAGAGGTGTTAGTAAAAAGAATAAATAGACAGAAGTGAAAGCATAGGCAAATGCACAGTAACTAAAATAGGGATTATCGGTATTTATAAAAATTCAGAGATCTGAAAAAACAGATTATGCATAGGCATAATAAATTTTAAAAGCAATTTTAAAACTAAATAAGGTCTCCTAACTGCTGTAATGCAAGCAGTTCAATCAAATTATGGCACAAAATATGAAGATAATAATAAAAGTAAAATAAACTAAAGACGATACTGAAAGAATTCAGAAAATGGCATTCATTTCAAGTGACAGTGCTAATGTCTGTTTCTCAGATTTGTTTTTAGAATCTATAGATAGAAATGAAATAATTAGAAAGTGACATAGGATTGGAAGGTGAAGAATCATAATGGGTAGAGCTAAGAAAATGCAAGGGTAAAAAGCCCTTGATGGAAGTTATATACAGACCTCTGTACAGCAGTAAAGATGTGGTGTGCAAATTACAATAGGAGATAGATAATCCATGTCAAAAAGTCAATGTTACAATAGTCATGGGGGATTTCAATATGCAGAGAGATTGGAAAAATTAGGTTGCTGCTGGATCTCAAGAGGGAACCTTTGTAGAATACCTATGAGATGGCTTTTCTGAGCAGCTCATGGTTGAGCCCTTAGAGGATCAGCTATTCTGGATTTGGTTGTAGTGCAATGAACCAGAATTTATAAGAAAGAGTTAAAATAAAGGAACCCTCAGAGGACAGTGAGCGTAATAGAGTCAAAGATACATAGAAAAACACTGCACAGAAACAAGTCCTTCGGCCCATCTAGTCTGTACCAAACAGTTGAAACTGCCTACTCACATCAACCTGCACCCAGACCATAGCCCTCCATATACCCACCATCTGTGTACCTATCCAAACATTGAAACCAAGCTTGCATGCACCACATGCACTGGCAGCTTGTTCCACACACTCATGACCTTCCGAGTGAAGAAGTTTCCCCTCTTGTTCCCCTTAAACCTTTCACCTTTCACCCATCTTAACCCATGACCTCTGGTTATAGTCCCATCCAGCCTCAGTGGAAAAAGCCTGCTTGCATTTACCCTATCTGTGTGTGTGTGGCTTCCTTCGGTCGTGGTCAACCATGGGTACTGCGCCCCTGGTAGTCACTGGGGAATGGCCCTTCCAGGGCACAAGCCAGGGCAGAGTTGATATGGAGATCTGTCTGTTGCCCATGCAGTGGGACCCCACTATCCATGCTGATGACAGGTCCAAAGGAACAACAAAAGTCAATACAGTTTGGTTCCAGCAGCATCACAGGAGTTGCCGTGCCAGTGTTGGCTACAGCAGTCAGCTGCCTTCGGGACTCCAACTCCGGATTTTTCCTCAGGGTTTACTCCCAAAGCCTTTCTCATGAGTGGGTATAGCCGCAAGGCAGCGGAGGTTTGAAATCGGAGTTTTCTCTCTCCTAGGTGAGCTACCATCCATGGTTAACGAGCCCCATCTGCCTGGAGCAACTGGTTTTAAGGCGCCAGTGGCCCGCCTTTGCCCCTTCTCCTGTCGGTGAAAACAGCTCCACCGGGCATAAGAACTATGCCACACGTAAAGGCCAGGAGTTGGACTTGGTATCCCTCATAATTTTGTATACCTCTATTAAATCTCCTCTCAGTCACCTACGTTCTAAGGAATACAGTCCTAACCTCTTCAATCTTTCCTTGTAACTCAGGTTCTCCAGTCCTGGAAACATCCTTGTAAATTTTCTCTGTGCTCCTTTAATCTTATTTACATCTTTCCTATAGGTAGGTGAATAAAACCGCTCACAATACTCCAAAATAGGCCTCAGCAACATCTTATACAGCTTCAACATAACATTCTATCTCCTGTACTCAGTACTTTGATTTATGAAGGCCAATATACCAAAAGCTTTCTTTACAACCCTACATACCTGTGCCGACAGTTTCAATGAATTATGGACCTATATTTCCAGATCCCTTTGTTTTTCTGCACTCTTCAGTGCCCTACCATTCACTGTGTACCTACCCTGAATGATCATACTGAAGTGCAACACTTCCCACTCTCTGCATTAAATTCTTCTGCCATTTTCAGCTCATTTTTCCAACTGATCCAGATTCCGCTTCAAGCTCTGATAGTCTTCCTCACAATCCACTACACCTCCAATCATGATGTCATCCGCAAATTGGCTGATCCAATTAACCACTATCATCCAGATCATTCATATATTTGACAAACAACAAAGGACCCAGCAGTAATTCCTATGGCACTCTACTAGTCTCCAGTCAGAGGCAACCATCTACTACCACTCTCTGTCTTCTCTCACAAAGCCAATCTCTAATCCAATGTACCACTTCTTCTTGAATGCCAAGTGACTGAATTTTCTTGGCCAACCTCCCATGTGGTACTTTGTCAAATGCGTGATAAACTCCATAAAGACAACATTCGCTGCCTTGCCTTCATCCACTTTCCTGGTAACTTCCTCGAAAAACTCTGTAAGATTGGTTAGGCATGACCTACCACACATAAAGCCATCCCTAATTAGTCCATGTCTATCCAAATACTCATGTATCTGGTCCCTGAGAATCCCTTCCAATAACTTTCCCACTACTGATGTCAGGCTCACCAACCTATAATTTCTTGATAGAATTCACCCAGAAATTCGAGAACTTTTTAGATGTGACAGAGCAGGAGGGGATAAAGGGGTAGGGATTGTATTACTAAACAGGGAAAATGTCACGACAGTGCTTCGTCAGGGCAGACTGGAGATTCAATGAGTGAGGCATTATGGGTGGAACTGAGAAATAAGAAAGGTATGACCACATTAATGGGGCTATATTACTGACCACCCAACAGTCTATTTGGAGGAACAAATTTGTAAAGAGATTGCAGACTGTTGCAAAAAACATAAGGTTGTTATAGTAGGTGCTTTTAGCTTTCCACATATTGACTGGGAATCCTATACTGTAAAGGGACTAGATGGGACAGTTTGTCACATGTGTTCAGGAAGGTTTCCTTCATCAGTACATAGAAGTCCCAATGAGAGAGCATATGGTACTGGATCTGCTGTTAGGAAAGATGTGACAGAAGTTTGTGTAGGGGAACACTTTGCATCCAGTGGCATTAGTTTCAAAGTAAATATGCAAAAAGATAGGTCTGGGCCACAGGTTGAGATTCTAACTTGGAGAAATTTTGATGGTATCAGAAATGATCTGGCAAGTGTGGATTAGTTCAAAGCTGTACGTAGTAAGTGGGAGGCCTTCAGAAGCAAAACTTCAAGAGTGCAAACCTTGTATGTGCCTATCAGAATAAAAGGTAAAGATAACAAGAATGGGGAACCTTGGTTTTCAAGAAATATTGAGCCCCTAGTTAAGAGAAAAAAAGGAGGTGCATAGCATATTTTCAGGTGTGAAGGCAAAACAGATGAGGGAGACCTTAAATTTTTTTTTGCATTTGTATTTACACAGAGTCTATAGAAATGACACAAAGCAGCATCAACTTCATGGATCCTGTACAGATTACAGAGGAGGAGGTGTTTGCTATTCTGGGGCAAATCAGGGCAGGATAAATACCCAGAGCCTGACAAGGTGTTCCCTCGGATCCTACGGGAGACTAGTATAGAAATTGCCGATATTTAAATCATCCTTAGTGACAGGAGAGGTACCAGAGGATTGGAGGATAGCCAATGTTGTTCTGCTGTTTTAAAAAGGGTCCAAGAACAAACCAGGAAATTATAGGCCAGTGAGTTGACATCAGTTGTGGGAAAGTCATTGGAAGGTATTCTAAGGGGACGGGTATATAAGTATTTGGATAGACATGGATTGATTAAGGATAGTCTGCATGGCTTCCTGCCAGGTCATGCCTAACCAATCTTATAGGATTTTTCAAGGAAGTTACCAGGAAAGTAAATGAAGGCAATATAGTTGTCTACATTGACTTTACCTAGGCATTTGACAAGGTCCCACGTGGAAAGTTTATCAGTCATTCGGCATTCAAGATAAGGTAGTAAACTGGATTAGACATTGTCTTTGTGGGAGAAGCCAGAGAGTGGTAGTAGATGGTTGCCTCTCTGATTGGGGACCTGTGACTAGTGGTGTGCTGCAGAGATCAGTGCTGGGTCCTCTGTTGTTTGTCATTTATATCGATGATCTGGATGATAATGTGATTAACTGTATCAGCAGATTAGCAGATTTGCAGATGACACTAAGCTTGGGAGTGTAGTGGACAGAAGGGAAGACTATCATGGCTTGCAGAGGGATCTGCATTAGCTGGAGAAATGGACTGAAAAATGGCAGATGGAATATAATGCAGACAGGTGCGAAATTTTGCACTTCGGTAGGACCAATCAGGGTAGGTCTTAAACAGTAAACGCTAGGGCATTGAGGAGTGCAGAAGAACAAAGGGATCTAGGATACAGGTCCATAATTCATTGAAAGTGGCAGCACAGGTAGATAGGTTCATAAAAAAAGCTTTTGGTACATTGGCTTTCATAAATCAATGTACTGAGTACAGGAGATGGGATATTATATTGAAAGTGTATAAGATGTTGATGAGGTCTAGTTTGGAGTATTGTGTGCAGTTTTGGTCACCTACCTACAGGAAAGATGTAAATAAGATTAAAAGAGTACAGAGAAAATTTACAAGGATCTTTCCAGGACTGGAGGACCTGCGTTATAAGAAAAGTTTGAATAGATTAGGATTGTATTCCTCAGGATGTAGAAGACTGAGAGGAGATCTGATAGAGGTATACAAAATTACAAGGGGTATAGAAAGGTTAAATGCAAGCAGGCTTTTTCCACTGAGGTTTGATGGGACTATAACCAGAGGTCATGGGTTAAGGGTGAAAGGTGAAAAGTCTAAGGGGAACAAAAGAGGAATCTTCTTCACTCAGAGGGTCGTGATAAAGTGTAATGAGCCAGCATACAGCATCTGTCTTCATTATGGAAGACACTAGCTGTATGCTGGAAGTTCAAACGTATCAGGGAGCAGAAGTGAGTGAACTTGCCATTACTAGGGAAAAGGTGCTTGGAAAAAAGGGTCTAAAGGAAGACAAGTCACCCGGATCAGATGAAAGAGGTGGCTAAAGAGATTGTGGAGGCATTAGTAATGATCTTTTAAGAATCAATAGGTCCTGGAAGGATAGAAAGTTCCAAATGACTCTCCAGTCTTCAAGAAGGAAGAGAGGCAGAAGAAAGGAAACTATAGTCCAGTTAGTTTGACCTCAGTGGTTGGGAAAATATTAGAGACAATTGTTAAGAATGTAATTTCGGGGTTCCTTGAGGCACATGATAAAACAGGCTGATAAAACTGACTGTAGTCAGCATGGTTTCCTCAAGGGAAGATCTTGTCTGACAAATTTGTTGGAATTCTTTGAAGAAATAACAGGCAGGATAGACAAAGGAAAATTGGTGAATGTTGTGTACTTGGATTTTCAGAAGGCTTTTGTCAAGGTACCATTCATGAGGATGCTTAACAAATTAAGAACTCATGGTATTTAAGGAAAGATACTAGCATGGATAAAGCGTTGGCCAATTGTCAGGAGGCAAAGAGTGAGAATAAAGGGAGTCTTTTCTGGTTGGCTGCTGGTGACTAGTGGTGTTCCACGGGGTTCTGTGTTGGGACTGCTTTTTATGTTATATATCAACGATTTGGATGATGGAATTGATGGTTTCGCGGCCAGGTTTGTGGACAATATGAAGATAGGTGGAGGGGCAGGTGGGGTTCAGGAAGCACAGAGGCTACAGAAGGACATAGACAGATTAACAGAATGGGTAAAGAAGTGGCTGATGGAATACAGTATTGGGAAGTGTAAGGTCATGCACTTTGGCAGAAGAAATTGAAAGGTAGACTAAATGGAGAGAAAATACAAAAATCTGAGGTTCAAAGGGACTTGGGAGTCCTCATGTTCCCTAAAGCAGAGATTCCCAACCATTTTTAATGCCACGGACCCCTACAATTAACCAAAGGGGACACGTACCCCAGGTTGAGCACCCCTGCCCTGAGGGTTAATTTACAGGTTATGTCAGTGGTAAGGTTGGCAAATGTAATGTTAGGATTCATTTTGAAAGGACTGGAACAAAAAAGCAAAGATGTAATGTTGATGTTTTATAAGGCACTGGTGAAGCCTCACTTGGAGTATTGTGAGCAGTTTTGGCCCCTTATCTAGGAAAGGATGTGTTGACATTGGAGAGGGGTCAAGGAGGTTCACAAAAATGATTCTGGGATTGAAAGACTTATCATATGAGGAGCATTTGATGACCCTGGGTCTGTACTTACTAGAATTCAGAAGAATGAGGGGGGATCACATTGTAACCTATCAAATGTTGAAAGGCCTGAATAAAGTGAATGTGGAGAGGATGTTTCTTATGGTGGGGTGTCTAAGACCAGAGGACACAGCTTCAGAATAGAACAACGTCTATTTAGAATGGAGATGAGGAGGAATTTCTTTCGCCAGAGAGTGGTGAACCTGTGCAATTCATTACCTCAATCAGCTGTGGAGGCAAGTCATTGAGTATATTTAAGATAGAGGTTGATAGATTCGTGATTCGTCAGGGTATGAAGGGATACAGGGAGAAGGAAGGAGATTGGGACTGAGAGGGAAATGGATCAGCCATGGTGAAATGGCAGAGCAGACTCAATGGGCCAAATGGCCTGATTCTGCTCCTGTATCTTATAGTCTTATGGTCTAAATATCCATTGAGCATATTCAGTCACACACAATTATGATTATCTTCACTAGCACACAAACTAGAATAGGAACTTTTAACTTTTTGCATGTAAAATAGAGATGGGTCCCAATAGTTTATGATCCAAATCTGACCAACTAAAATATAAAATCATATCTCAAATATATGGAGCCAGAATCTCATTCTTTAATGAGAGATCAAACCACAGCTAAAAATAAAAGAAGATCTTTGCTGGGCAACTTTAGTCGTTTTTTGCTTGTTTTAAATAGATTGGAGGATTCAAAGAGAAGAGGTAATGTTTTTTTAATTCTTTTGGACAGGGAAGAGCAGGACTCTTTCTGTGCCTAAAGGGAACATTGAGCTTACACTTACCAGGTGTGTCTGTTACTTTGTGGCCATAAGTGTCAACTGATACCTTTTGAGGATATATTTATACAGATAAACATTTGTCCTTGCTGGTCATCTGATTTAAATAACCAGCAACTGACTCCAACCCAGTTTTTGCAAATGAAACAGTGGTGTGCTAATGGCATGTGGTCATTCTAAAACTACAGAACTTGATCAGTCATTTACTATGGGCATTTTTCTGCTTGGCATATAAAATTAGTCCAGCATAGTTAATGATGACCTGAGTTTTTCAGTCATGTTTATAGAAAGAAAATCATGGGTGTGGCCTCTAATATAAAAACAGAATTAAACTCTGACCATAGAACCATAGAAACTACAGCACAGAAACAGGCCTTTTGGCCCTTCTTGGCTGTGCCAAACCATTTTCTGCCTAGTCCCACTGACCTGCACACGGACCATATCCCTCCATACACCTCCCATCCATGTATCTGTCCAATTTATTCTTAAATGTTAAAAAAGAACCCGCATTTACCACCTCGTCTGGCAGCTCATTCCATACTCCCACCACTCTCTGTGTGAAGAAGCCCCCCCCAATGTTCCCTTTAAACTTTTCCCCCCTCACCCTTAACCCATGTCCTCTGGTTTTTTTCTGGTTTTATATACCTCTATCAAATCTCCCCTCATTCTTCTACGCTCCAGGGAATAAAGTCCTAACCTATTCAACCTTCCTCTGTAACTGAGTTTCTCAAGTCCCGGCAACAACCTTGTAAACCTTCTCTGCACTCTTTCAACCTTATTTATATCCTTCCTGGAATTTGGTGACCAAAACTGAACACGATACTCCAGATTCGGCCTCACCAATGCCTTATACAACCTCATCATAACATTCCAATCTGATCCCATCTGATCTCATCCAGTATTTTTTAAATAAAATTTAGATACAATAGAATCAAATGATAACAGTTTTATTTTATATGATAGCCCCCTACTCTACTCCATATATACTCATGACTGCATGGCCAGATTCTGCTCTCAATCTATCTACAAGTCTGTAAATGATGCTACCATCGTGGGCTATATCTTAAATAATGATGAGTTGGTGTATAGGAAGGTGACAGCCAAGTGACTAGTGTCATTGACTGTCAGCATTCTCCCAGTGTCAGCAAAACAGAAGGTCTGGTGATCGATTGCAGGAAGTTAGGGGTAGCAGTGCACATGCTCCTATTTGCTGAGGCTGAGAGAGTTGAGAGCTAAATGTTCCTACAGAGTGAACATCACCAATATGCTGTCTTGGTCCAATCACTTTGACACTGAGGACAAGAAAACTCACTAATGTCTCTACTGTTTCAGGAAGCTAAAGAAATTTGACGTGTCCATTTTAACCCTCATCAATTTTTATCAATGCACATAGAAGGCTAATCCTATCTGGTTCCTCACTGTTTGGTATGACAACTGCTCAGCTTGTGACATCAAGAAACTGAAGAGAATTGTGGAAACAGCGCAGCACATCAGAGAAATCAGCCTCCTCTCTGTAGACTCTGTCTATACTCACTGCCTTAGTAGAACAGCCAGCATAATCAAAGACCCAGACCACCCCAGGCATTATCTCTTCTCCCCTCCCCCTTTCATTGGGCCCATGAGGAAAAACCTGGAAGTATGTACCACTTTCTTTCCCATTGTTATAAGACTTTTGAACAGTCCCATTGTACAATAGGATGGACACCTGACATCACAATTTATCTGGTTATGACCTTGTCTATATGTTACACTGCATTTTCTCTGCAACCGAAACATTTCACTCTGACACTTTTTTTATTGTTTTCCCTTGTACTACCTCAATGAACTGTTGCAATTGAATTGATCATGTGAACATATGGAAGGCAAGGTTTTCACTTTGACAAGAATAAATTGATTTACCAATTTATTAAATGAATAATTAACATATAATACTTCCTCTCTCCCTAAAGGACTGGGCACAGAAACATAGAAAATAAGATAGGAGTAGGTCATTTTGCTCTGCATATGTTCCACCATCAGAATCGGCTTTATTATTTCTAACATATGTCATGAAGTTTGTTGTCCTGTGTCAGCAGTGCAGTACAATACATAACATATATTGAAAGTTACAATAAGAAATATAAAAATATAAATAAGTAGTGCAAAATGACAGCAAAATAGACAGATGGTGTTCATGGATTCTTAGACCATTCAGAAGTCTGATGGCAGAAGGGAAAAAGCCGTTCTAACACATTGAGTGAGTATCTTCAGGTGCTTGTACTTCCTTTCTGATAATAGTAATGAGAAGAGAGCATGTCCTGGTTGGTGAGAAATCCTTAATAATGGATGCTGACTTTCTCAGGCATCACCTTTTGAAAATGCTTTGACAGAGGAGAAGCCAGTGCCCATGATAAAGCTGGCTGAGCTTACAACCCTCTACAGCTTTTCTTGATTCTGTACTTTGGCTCCTCCATACCTGACCGTGATGCAGCCAGTTAGAATGCTCTCCACAGTACATCTGCATTGCTAGAGTCTTTGGTGAATACCAGATCTTCTCTAATTCTTAATGAAATATAGCCACTGACGATACTTCTTCATAATTATAAGGTCTTTATTCTTTGGAGCGTAGAAGGTTGAGAGGGGATTTGATAGAGGTGTTTAAAATTATGAGGGGGATTGATAGAGTTGACGTGGATAGGCTTTTTCCATTGAGAGTGGGGGAGATTCAAACAAGAGGACATGAGTTGAGAGTTAAAGGGCAAAAGTTTAGGGGTAACATGAGGGGGAACTTCTTTACTCAGAGAGTGGTGACTGTGTGGAACAAGCAGGTTCGATGCTGTCATTTAAAGTTAAATTGGGTAGATATATGAACAGGAAAGGAATGGAGGGTTATGGACCGAGTGCAGGTCGGTGGGACTAGGTGAGAGTAGGAGTTCGGCACGGACTAGAAGGGCCAAGATGGCCTGTTTCCGTGCTGTAATTGTTAGATGGTTATATGGTTAATTGCATCAATATGTTGGGTAGACTTTCAGAGATGTTGACACCCAGGAACTTAAAACTGTGCAATCATACTGATAAACCAACTTCAGCACCTGTTCCTGCATTCTACCCATATAGTTAGTCTCTTAAGCACTAAGAACAACATATAACACCTTTTATGAATATATAATTTCTATTCAGCTGCTTTCTGTGTAAAGGAATTTCTGAGGTATACCACTCTCTGGGCAAAAGAAGTTTCTTCTACTCTCTTTGTAGCTTTCCCATTATCTGTAGACCTAGTGAACTCCCTACCATCCAGAACATTCCTCCTGCATCTACTTTGTACAGTCCTATTAGAACTTCATTTGTTTCTATGAGATCCTCTCTAATTCTTCTAAACTCTTTTGAATATAAGCTTAATTGACCCAATCTTTCTTTATATATCAATTTAGCAATTCCATGAATCTGTAGTGAACCTTTGCTGGACTCTTAGGCTAACAGTACATCCTCCTTAAGCTAGCAAGACCAACACTGCACACAATACCGCAGGTATCATGGCTTATATTCATAGCAACACAGCCCTGCTCCTTCAGGTCCTGAACTTTGCTATAGAGGCAAGCATAGTATTTGTGTTTTAGTCGTCTTGCTGATCCACATACTCCTTTTCAGCAAATGATAAACAAAGATTCTCATATCTAATTCCACCTTCATCTTTTCTCATCTGCTGTTGCAAATCTGCATTTCTGTTAACGCCATCAAAGTGGCTATCTCATTTTTATCTACTTTCTACTGTATCTGACTTGTATTTACCCACTCTCTGAACCTGACAAATTCACACTAGAACTTTCTTCTTATAGTTCACATTCTCACCTAGTTTGACATTGGAGAACCGGAGAAATTGCTTTTAATTCTATTGTTTAAGCCATTCAAATATTCAGTAAATAGCTGAAGTCCCAGCACTAATCCCTATGGCACCCCACTAGTCTCTACCTGCCAATCAGATAAAAGACCCAGTCATTCATGATTATAGTTCTACTGAAACTAAAGTACCTTTATCACACTGACTTTGTTTTTCTCCTTACTAGATATTGAGCACCTGTGGATTTTATTTACTATTCCTAGGCATTCTGCAGCCACATTTCCGTAATTTCCACTATCTCATTTCATTTCCACAGCTAATTCAAAACTTCACTGTGAGCACTCCGCCCACTGAAATACAATGAGTTCAGTCTTCTGATTTAACATTCTTGGTATCTTAGCATTATTTTGCTCTATGACTCCATTTATTTCCTCCTCTGGTTTTCTTTGCTCTCCACTTTTGATATTGTTTCCTGATTTTCGATTCTGTCTTTATTCCTCCACAGTCTTCCTGCTGTGTTTCCAAAAGCTGCCAATCTAGTGTAAATTCTCCCAACAACAGCCCCACAAGGACATTAATTGTGGTCTTGCTCAGGTATAATCCATTCCATTTGTACATGCACTTCCTTCCCCAGAACCAGTCCTGGTCTATTCTACCCATGTTATTGCTATCAGCATGTCCCATGATCTCCATCTAGTAATTCTGCCTCTCCCGAATGCCTTACAGCAGCTCTAAAGTGTTCTTGGCCCCAGCAAAATACAATTTATAAACCTGGAATCCTGTTTGCAGCTGCAGAAATACATGTTGATTCCCTTCACTGTAACTCACCCAGTCTTTTCCTCTCAGTATTTCCCTTGAGAATTTTGATCTTAAATGTTTCTAAGAAACCACAGTTACATGGTTTAGTTATTTCAAATGGTAAGCTATTAATTTGAATTATGATGATGATTATCCACAAAGACAAGAGCAATGTCATAAAAATTATTCAAATAAATAACTTATAAAATTAAATGCAGTAAAACTCTGGTTTCTGCTATCCAGTTATTTGAAATCCTGATGATTCAGCATCTGGCACACCAGGCCTGATTCCTGTGCCCTCTTCTACATACCATAATCCTCCCTCTAAATTTACCAGGTTTATTGGGGTATGTATTATTGCACTAACATCTTAATAATAAGGCAAATTGTAATTGTGTACAGTATTAATTAAAATAACATTCAATAGCCTGGAAAATCTGTGAGTCCAGCAACAAAGTCCTGAGCATGTTAGACTAATAGAGTTTTACTGCATATTAAATGAGTAAATTCCTATAGAGGAGAATTGCCTTTGAAATCATTCTGGGCCTTACTCCATACTCATGATGATATTATGTTACATTTTTCAATCTTTGTAATGAAAGTATTATTTCAAATAACTAAACCAACTCAAAGTGAAACTGCTATTTTTCTGCAATAATTTCAACAAGATCTAAATTGTCTTGCCAAAATTGAAAGAGAGAGAGAGGCAATGGCATGGCTGATGTATATCTGGAAAAAGGCATTAGTTTCTGGTGAGCCTTTAATTTTATATTATGTGCTTTGAAGAGTTAGCATTATAAGCCCATAAAATTTGATGGCATATCCTGATTGAGCAATCATATGTGAATTTTGCCATTGACCTTGCTGAAATTGAAGGGAAGCACAAGCTCCAAGGCCTCTCACTTGCCTTTTACCTTCAGTGGAACCTTCACCCATTCGAACAGGGAATTCCACAATCTCCGGCTTCCGGGACCAGACATACAAAGTTCACTGCTTGATTTGGAGCTCCTCCAGCATCCTTAGAGTAGAATTGTGCTGACAGTGCTCTAGGAAGGCAGTAGATACTTCGCTGCATCATGTTTCACAATAATTGGCAGTACATGTCTATTTGCAGGCTTTGTATGGGTGATACCAACTTCACTATCATGAAAACAGTTATATTGCATTATATATTTTAATACTGTTATATATCAAATAATTATGATCTTCATAGCTGGTTTACTGAAACAATATTCATTTAACTCTAAATTGAATAGAAAGTGATAAAAACACTCAGCAGATATAGCAGCATCTATGAAAAGAGAAATAGAGTTAAACAGAGTTTCCGATTGAAGACCCTACATCTTTACGGGGCCTGTTCTGACAGAGCCTCTTCTATCTAAAATATTAACTCTATTTCATTTTATATTGAGATTCCCTGACCTGCTGATTGTTTCTAACATTTTCTTTTGTTTTCTATTTCAAGTTTACAGCAAGTTTCCATTTTTTGATGTTTAACTGTGTTGGTCAAATGCAAAATCTTATTTTAAATTTATTTTTTGTTTTATTATTCGTTGATAGAATTAACTTAAAAGGTTGTATTGAATGTTTCTTTTACCTAAAACTCCTTCTGCACCACCTCATAAAACCATTCCCAACATGGACCCTTAATACCTATCCTATTGTTCTAAACCACTTAGATCTAGGTGATATTTGTTTTACCAAAAATGCAGTACGTTATCCTGATGCATGTAAATACTTTACCTACTGTTTTTTCCCTGTTTTACCAGACCTTCACATTAATTGTGTTTCCCTTTTGCCTCTTCTGTTTTCTCCTCTTTGTTTCTATTCAACAGTGTTTCCTTCCACAGAGCCCACTCATGTTTAAGGATCAGATGCAGCAAGATGTTATAATGGTGCTAAAATTTCCATCCAACTCCCCTGTTACCCATGTGGCAGCCAACACGCTGCCTCACCTAAGCACGCCTGCTGTGGTCACTGTGACCTGTAGCAGGCTGTTTGCAGTGAATAGGTGGCATAACACAGTAGGTAAGTGAAAACACTATCTTTGAATATTTTTAATATTCATGGTGTGAAATTTTGTTTTTGTCACTGCTATTTTCAGTATTCCTGACATTCAGTGCAAAGGATAACAAAAAAATGACAGTGATTTTATGGTTGTGCAGTGATTGAGTGTGTCTACATCTTGTTCCCCAGACTAGTATGATACAAATTTCTGATCAGCACTGAATTCAGATATTTCCAACTTATCATTTTATTAAAATTTGACATATGAAATAACTTTATTTTGTAAGTGTATATGTGATAAATATATTTTTCATGTTTTTCTTAAATAGCAGTAAGTATAGCTTCCTCAATTACTTCCAGATTATTTTCTGTTTTTGCAGGGTGGAATTAAGTATTAAATGGGTAGTAAAATAGATACATGATGAGATAGGAGATTATTACTGTCTTCCACCATTTGTATGGGTTGATATGAACTGCAAGCCATTGTTCCAGTGTTGTTGATTTATACTTCTGGATTGACAATTACAAAATACGTATTCTATTCTGTGCTGTTTTTGTATAATTTTACAGTAGGCTTGGTTTTATTTTTATAAAATGTTACTAATATATTTGATAATCTGTGATACATCCTCTTTAATATTCAAGCTATCATTAAAACAGCATTAAAAGTAGCAATACTGTCCTGCCCAGGCTTCACACAAATATCTCTGAAGGCTATAATTGCTATTAGTAGTTCCTGCAAATAGTAATTCATGTCTTTTACCCTTCAAAGTTAGAAGTTGACTTGATTAGGTAGCAGTAAATTCAATGAATTATTTCAATAGTTTAAGAAAAATGTACCGTTCCTTTTTGCCACCATACATTCCAGAACCTAGTTTTCATCATAAGTAGATATTGATCATTTTAGTCTACTCAAGTAGCAACATGTAGAGCATGTAAACTTATAAAGTACATATAGTTTCTAAGTGACAGCTGGTATGCAATTTCATTAATGTTAAACTTTTTATCCTATTTGTGAAATTTGCCTGTGGGGTGCTGCAGCATTTTTTAAGCATTTAACAGTTTTAAGGCTAATTTTCAAAGCCATTTGCTAAATAGAAATATTTAATAAGAAATCTAATAATAATAATACTACAAGCAAAACTTACATATATCAAAGATCCAGATAATGTCAAATTCATAAAATACTACATTAAGTTGAAAGTCTGAATAGTTGATAAACAGTGAATTATTAATTACATGTGTCTGAAACCTGTTGGTATTTCAGAAGTACTATTAGTAATATATCAGTTTTAAATATAAAGTTGTAACTAGTTATGCATGGTTTTTCTTATCAGCCAGATCCTTTGCTATTTTTATTATTAGTGAATAGAAAAGTAGAGTATATGTAATGGTAAGTGAATTATATTATTTGAGGCTAAAAAATTTTTAAAGTTACAAAAAAGAGAGTGGTTTCTCTGCCATTGTTTTTCTAATTCCCATTTAGGCTCTCATCCTAGGGGATCTGGAGATACTTTTTAGCTCAATATTCTGTTTACTGACCCGAGAAAAGTGAAACTAATCTCGATGCCACAATTATTCTAGTGGCCAAGTTCTGTAAATAAGGGTAAAGGACTATGAGATAAATTTGATCTTTATTGCCTGGCAGGCATCCTGAGAGTCAGATTGTAATTCTATCGATTCTAGTGAATGGAAAGCAGACAAGTTTAATAAAGAACGTTCCATATGATTGTCAGATTACCAACAGGTGATGAAGATAACCGTCTACTCCTTGTTCTGAGAAATTCCCAATTAGTGCTTTGATGTATTTTAAAAAATTGTTTTGTCTGCATGTGAAATAGTTTCCATATTTATGGGCTCTGTGAGGTCCTTTTCACCAAAATGTGCTGACAGTCAACGAAACAAATGAATGTCATCATATTCACAGTTACAAACAAGTTATATTAGAGAGTGCTTCAGCCCACTGAAATACAATTTGCATTGGTCAGTTAAATAAACCCTTAAATACAATGAGCACTTATATAGTAATGTAGAAAAAAAATCTAAATTGCTTGATGCTGTTTAAAAGAAAACAAATGTAGGTAGCCAAAGAACTAGATATTAATTAGGTGATATGACTGAGAGCTTGGCCAAAGAAGTGCTTTAAGAATGCTCTTGGAAGTAGAAGGTGAAATACTTGAGAACATGAGTTCTAAAATCTGCATCCAGATGCAATTCTTGGCGTTAATTACTTTTAATAATATTACTAATGCAACGGCAACTGTTGTATTTTAGAACTTAATAAAATCAGTTCAGTCATTGTAAGACACTTGTTATTATTTCTCTACAGGTCTTAGGGGAGCTCCAGGATACTCTCTAGAACAGGCCCATCATTTGCCAATTGAAATGGATCCGTTGATTGGTAAATCCATTGTAGCTAATTATGGTGTTTCAATTTAAGATTAGATCTTTATGATTGTTCTCTTAATTTTTGCTTCTTTATGTCAAGGGCAGTAAATTAAAGACATAACAGCAAAACTTAATAATTAACTAGAAAATAAAAAGAGCTTTGTCAATATTTTTGATAAGCTTAGCATAAGTATTTAGGCATACAATTTTAATTCAGAGTTTTAACAATAAAATTACTCATCTTACCATTCCTTATATTTGTAGTTTAATTACAGATATTAAATTATGCTCTTTGTGACCAGTGGTTCTTTAAAGGACTGCCATTTTTCAGCAATTCAAACAAATCTATGCTCTCGAATTGCACATGAATCTCTGTGCCAAAAGCTTCTAGTCACTGAAACAACCCAGTACTATCTCATCTTCAGCTTATCTTGCTAACTTTGACAACTCCTACCTTTCCAAGTGTTGATTAATCATACCCCATCAGAATCTTTTTCAATAATTTCTGTACCACTAACCTTAAGACTCACAGGCCTGTAATTATCTGTGTATCCTTCTTGAATAAAGGTACAGTTCAGTCTCATCTACTTCAATAAAATTTGCAAACTGATTAGGGAGGGTTCCAAAAATGTGTTACTGTATGCTACAGAGGTCTTTGGTAATCAGAGATAGTCATCAAGGCTTTGCTGGTAAGCGATTTAATCTGATCAATTATAATTTTTTGATGAGGGCAGTCTAGTTAATCATAAACACAAGAGATAATGTAGTTGATGTCATTTACATAGGCTTCAGTAAGAACTTTGACAAGGTCCCATAAGTGAAACTGGTCCAAATGGTTAGTGTTAATGGGATGCAAGACAAATTGGCAAATTATATCGAAAACTGGCTTGATAACAGGAGGCAAGGGATGATGGTGCTGGGTTGTTCTGATGACCTGAAGCCCATGAGAAGTTGGTCCTAGAACCCTTATTGTTTGTTACCTGCATTAACAATTTGCAAATAATTTGGAGGTGTGAATTGTTCCCAGGAGACACAAAATTGATGGGGTTACTGCAATTGAGAAGAATGGTTTTAGGCTATAGGATGATATCAAACAGTTGACAAAGATGGACAGAGCAATGGCAGATAGAAGTAAATACAAATGATGCATTTCACTGCAACAGATACAAAATGCCGGAGGAACTCAGCAGGCCAGGCAGCATTTAGGAAAAAAAGTACAGTCGACATTTTGGGTTGAAACTCTTTGGCAGGACTGGAGAAAAAATGCTAAGGAGTAGATTTAAAAGATGGGGGAAGGGGAGAGAGAAACACAAGGTGATAGGTGAAACCTGAAGTGGAAGGTGATGAAGTGAAGAGCTGGGAAGTAAATTGGTAAAAGAGACAAAAGGCCATGGAAGAAAGAAAAGGCGGGAGGAGCATCAGAGGGAGGCAATGGGTGGGCAAGGAGATAAAGAGAGAGAGGGAAAAGAGGATGGGAAATGATGGAGAAGGGGATGGGGGGCATTACTGGAAGTTCGAGAAATCGATGTTCGTACCATCAGGTTGGAGGCTACCCAAACGGAATATAAGGTGTTGTTCCTCCAACCTAAGTGTGGTCTCATCACAACAGTGGTGGAAGCCATGGATAGACATATCGGAATGGGAATTTCTCGTTGCCACATAACAGGGAAAGATATGATTGCATTGAAGGGGGTGCAGAGGAGATACTCTGGATGTTGCCAAGGGTGAAGTGTTTCAATTATAAGAAGAGACCAGATAAGCATTTGGAATAAGGAGGTTGGTCAGGGGCGGGGGGGGGGGAGGGGGATGTACCTGATCAAGGAGCACAAAATTATTTAGGGTATAGTTAGAAAAGATAGTAAGGAATTTTCTCCAAAGCAGTGGCATGTGAAACTACGTAGATTTAGGATAAGAGGTGAGAATTCTGGAGAATGATCTGAGAAAGAATTTTTGTACCTATTGTGGAAGTACACCATGTTGTCCTTTATGACTAAGTATTGCACCCTTGCAAGATGTGTCTGGATGAGAATTCCTCCTCCACATCCAATGACACTTTGAGATATGGATTGGCAATAGAGTGCACAACACACTAATATCTCACATATACTCAAGAAGCATTCCCAGGAATGAAAGAGCTAATGGAATTCATGCTAATAGCAATCATTATTGTGTTTGTAGCATAGTGCTGCTGTGCTAGAAATCTGGTACAAATCCCTGCCATCCCTTAGTATTCTTGTAAGAATGACACAGTGTGGAGGAACTATCTGTGAAGACTGCTATCTTCACAGGCAGAGCCTTCCATCTCTCCCTCCCTTTATAAGCCTGCATACTCTTTTCTCCCCAGTGATATTTCTATGGAAACAAACAGATAAAGAAAGAGATGAACATCTTATATCACCACCAACATTGAATCATAGATTTGTACAGCACAGAAACAGGCCTTTTGGTCTATCACATCCATGCCAACCTTTTTGCCCATTTACACTAATCCTGTTTGCTGTATAGGGTCTGTATTATTCTGTGCCATGTTTACTTAAGTGCCTGTCTAAATGTCTTTTAAAGTTGGTGATTTTATCTGACTCTGGCAGCAAGTTCTAGATATCAACCACTCTCTGTTAAAAAATTGTCTTAAATCTCCTTTAAAACTCCTTCCTCTCACCTAAAACCTGTGGCTTCTTGTTTTTGATACCCTTACCATGATTATATACTTCTGACCATCTACCTGATATTTGCCTGTTCTAATTTTATATACATCTATCGGGTCCCAGCGTCAATCCCTGTCCAACTTTACTGGTCACAGACTTTTGATCGAAGAAAATGTCCTTTCACCATTGCATTCTGCCTCTTGTCACCAAGGCAATTATGGATCCAAGTAGTCAGGTGGACTTGGATCCTTTGTGATTCAGCCTTCTGGACTAGCCTATCATGAGGGAAAATGTCTACTGCCTTGCCTTCATCAGTCTTCTTAGTTACCATCTCAAAAACTTAAATTAGAGAAGCAGGATTTCTCTCACAAAAAGCCATGCTGAAGCTTCTGATTAGCCCCTGCTAAATGACCCTAAATTATATCCCTTAGGACTTTCTCTAATAATTTCCCCACCAGCAATATAAGACCTGTAACATCTGTAACCTGGCTTATTCTTGCTGCCCTGCTTAAATAAAGGAAAAAACTATGACTTTCTTGCAGTCTTCTGGCTCATGAAGATGCAAAATTCTCCGTAATGATCCCAGCTATCTTCTCCCTTCGTTCCCATGGCAATGTGGGATAGATCTCATCTAATCATAAGGATTTATCAATCCTTATGTGTCCCATGACACCTAACACCACCCACTCCTTAATACTGATCCACGCCACTAGATTATCCATATACCCCTCCCTGAATTCTTATCAACCGAATAAAAATAAGGAGTATTCATTTAATACCTCACCCCAAAATGCCTGGCTCAAGATTGACGTAAGACCATAGGATCCTACAGTCTATCAAAATATGGAAAAATGCTGCCAGTTCCCAGCAATCATCTGTATTCATTGCATTGGCCAGGTTACAGTCTTGAACCTCACATCTTGATACTGAGAGGTTTCATGCCCCACTCCTCACAGGCAGTATGCTCAGCAGGCAGAATTGTGCCTGCTGAGCATACTGCCTGTGAGGAGTGGGGCATGAAACCTCTCAGTATCAAGATGTGAGGTTTCTTTTCTGTGAGGTTCACTTTTCTGTGCTTTCTTAATAACTGTTGATATTAATGTGCTTCCCTTCTGATGATTAACCCAATTCACAGTGTTTGAAGGCCAGTCCTATAATATAATCCTACTACAGTGGAGCGCCACAGTAGCATAGCAGTTAGTACAATGCTATTACAGCTTGGGGCATCGGAATACAGAGTTCAATTCTAGCGTCCTCTGTAAAAAGTTCATGCCCTTCCTGCGACCTCCAGGTGCTCCAGTTTTCTCGCACAGTCTGAAGTCCTACCAGTCAGCAGGTTAATTGGTCATTGCAAATTGTCCTCTGATTACGCCAGGGTTAAATAGGTGGGTTGCTGGGTGGTGCGGCTCTTTGGACCAGAAGGACCTGTTCTGCACTGTAGCTCTAAATATAATCATTGTGTTCAGTTCTGGTTGCCTCGTCATAGGAAGAATGTGTGTGATGTAAAGGTATTGCATAGGCTCTACGTCTCTTGTAAAAAAAAACTTGATCCGCCATAGAAGTAGGCATTTTATTAAGTGCTCCCAATTTTCCACACAAAGACCTAAAGTATAAAAATATACTGTATGTACAGGAAGGAACAATATAATATAAACCTACACAGATATACAAGATAAATACAAGGGGTGATTGATAAGTTTGTGGCCTAAGCTAGAAGGAGTCAATTTTAGAACACCTAGCACATTTATTTATCAGCATAGTCCCCTCCTACATGTACACACTTAGTCCAGCGGTCGTGGAGCATACGGATCCCTTCTTTGTAGAAGTGGTCCACAGCAGAGGTGATTGATATGTTCGTGGCCTAAGATAGAAGGATAATAGACAATAGGTGCAGGAGTAGGCCATTCGGCCCTTCGAGCCAGCACCGCCATTCACTGAGATCTTAGCTGATCATCCACAATCAGTACCCTGTTCCTGCCTTCTCCCCATATCCCTTGACTCCGCTATCTTTAAGAGCTCTATCTATCTCTTTCTTGAAAGAATCCAGAGAATTAGCCTCCACTGCCTTCTGAGGCAGAGCATTCCACAGATCCACAACCCTCTGTGTGAAAAAGTTTTTCCTCAACGTTCTAAATGGTCTACCCCTTATTCTTAAACTGTGGCCTCTGATTCTGGACTCACCCAACATCGGGAACATGTTTCCTGCCTCTAGCGTGTCCAATCCCTTAATAATCTTATATGTTTCAATCAGATCCCCTCTCATCCTTCTAAATTCCAGTGTATACAAGCCCAGTCGCTCCAATCTTTCAACATATGACATTCCCGCCATCCCTGGAATTAACCCAGTGAACCTACACTGCACTCCTTCCATAGCAAGAATGTTCTTCCTCAAATTTGGAGACCAAAACTGTACACAATACTCCAGGTGGGGTCTCACCAGGGTCTTGTACAACTGCAGAAGGACCTCTGCTCCTATACACAACACCCTTTGTTATGAAGACCAACATGCCATTAGCTTTCTTCACTGCCTGCTGTACCTGTATGCTTTCAATGACTGATGAACAAGGACACCTGGATCTCGTTGTGCTTCCCCTTTTCCTAACTTGACACCTTTCAGATAGTAATCTGCCTTCCTGTTCTTGCCACCAAAGTGGATAACCTCACATTTATCCACATTAAACTGCATCTGCCCACTCACCCAACCTGTCCAAGTCACCCTGCATTCTCATAACATCCGCCTCACATTTCACACTGTCACCCAGCTTTGTGTCATCTGCAAATTTGTTAATGTTACTTTTAATCCCTTCATCTAAATCATTAATATATATTGTAAATAGCTGCGGTCCCAGCACTGAGCCTTGCAGTACCCCACTAGTCACTGCCTGCCACTCTGAAAAGGACCCGTTAATCCCTACCCTTTGTTTCCTGTCTGCCAGCCACTTTTCTATCCGTGTCAGTACCCTACCCCTAATACCATGTGCTCTAATTTTGCCCACTAACCTCCTATGTGGGCCCTTATCAAAGGCTTTCTGAAAGTCCAGGTACACTACAACCACTGGCTCTCCCTTGTCCATTTTCATAGTTACAGCCTCAAAAAATTCCAGGAGATTAATCAAGCATGATTTCTGCTTCGTAAATCCATGCTGACTCAGACCTATCCTGCTACTGCTATCCAAATATGCCACTATTTCATCTTTTATAATTGACTCCAGCATCTTCCCCACCACTGATGTCAGACTAACTAGTCTATAATTGCCTGTTTACTCTCTCTCTCCTCTCTTAAAAAGTGGGATGACATTAGCTACCCTCCAATCTGCAGGAACTGATCCTGAATCTATAGAACATTGGAAAATGATTACCAATGCGTCCACGATTTCTAGATCCACCGCTTTAAGTACCCTGGGACGCAGACCATCAGGCCCTGGGGATTTATCAGCCTTCAGTCCAACACCATTTTCTGCCTAATGTGAATTTCCTTCAGTTCCTCCATTACCCTACGTCCTCTGGCCACTATTACATCTGGGAGATTGTTTGTGTCTTCCCTAGTGAAGACAGATCCAAAGTACCTGTTCAACTCGTCTGCCATTTCCTCGTTCCCCCCCCCCCATAATAATTTCACCTGTTTCTGTCTTCCAGGGCCCAACTTTGTTCTCAACTAATTTTTTCCTCTTCACATACCTAAAGAAGCTTTTACTATCCTTCTTTACATTCTTGGCTAGCTTACCTTCGTACCTCATCTTTTCCCCCTGTATTGCCTTTTTAGTTATTTTCTGTTGCTCCTTAAAAGTCTCCCAATCCTCCGGCTTCCCGCTCATCCTTGCTATTTTATAGTTCCTCTCTTTTATTCTTATACTGTCCTTGACTTCCCTTGTCATCCACGGTCACGCCTTACTCCCCTTAGAATCTTTGGAATGAACTGATCCTGCACCTTCTGTATTATTCCCAGAAATACCTGCCATTGTTGTTCCACTGTCATCCCTGGTAGGGTATTGTTCCATTGAACTTTGTCCAGCTCCTCCCTCATAGCACCATAGTTCCCTTTGTTCAACTGTAATACTGACACTTCCGAGTTTCCCTTCTTCCTCTCAAATTGTAGATTAAAACTTATCATATTATGGTCACTATCTCCTAATGGCTCCTTTACCTCGAGTTCCCTTATCAAATCTGGCTCACTACATAACGCTGAATCCAGAATTGCCTTCTCCCTGGTAGGCTCTAATACAAGCTGCTCTAAGAATCCATCTCTGAGGCACTCCACAAACTCCCTTTCTTGGGGTCCAGTACCAACCTGATTTTCCCAGTCTACCTGCATGTTGAAATCCCCCATAACAACTGTAGTATTACCTTTGCGACATGCCAATTTTAACTCTGGATTTAACTTCCACTCTATATCCAGGCTACTTTTTGGGGGCCTGTAGATAACTCCCATTAGGGTCTTTTTGCCCTTACAGTTTCTCAGTTCTATCCATACTGACTCTACATCTCCTGATTCTATGTCCCCTCTCGCAAGTGACTGAATTTCATTCCTCACCAACAGAGCCACCCCACCCCTCTGGCCACCTGTCTGTCCTTTCGATAGGATGTATATCCCTGAATATTCTTTTTCCAGCCCTGGTCCTCTTGCAGCCATGTCTCTGTTATTCCCACAACATCATACTTGCCAATTTCCAACTGAGCCTCAAGCTCATCCACTTTATTTCTTATACTCCGTGCATTCATATATAATACTTATAATCCATTACTTCCCTCACCTTTCACATCAATTCCTATTGCACTTGGCCATACTCTCCGATCCCTTCCTATTAATTCTGTTGTCTTTCTTAACTTTTCTTATTCTCTCTTTCCCTTTAACTCCATCCTTATATTTCCAGTTTGTCCCCTCCCCCCCACTACTTAGTTTAAACACACCCGTGTAGCAGTGGCAAATCTGCCTGCCAAAATGCTGGTCCCCCGTCTGTTAAGGTGCAACCCATCCCTTTTGTACAATTCATCCTTGCCCCAAAACAGATCCCAGTGGTCCAAGAATCTAAATCCTCGACTCCCACACCAGCTCCTCAGCCACACATTCAGATCTCCTATCTCCCTGTTCCTGTCCTCACCAGCACAAGGAACTGGAAGCAAACCGGAGATAACCACCCTGGAGGTCCTGCTTTTCAGCCTTCTTCTGAGTTCTCTGAAGTCACGCAGCAGAATTTCTTTCCTCATCCTCCCGACGTCATTTGTGCCAACATGCACCACCACTTCTGGCTGTTCACCTTCACCCTTGAGGATGCCCTGCAATCGGTCTGTGACGCCCTGGATCCTGGCACCAGGGAGGCAACACACCATCCTTAAATCCTGCCTGTTGCCGCAGAAACCCCTTTCTGTACCTCTCACTATGGAGTCCCCTACTACCACGGCTCTGCCTGACTTCTGTCTCCTCGGCTTTGTTTCAGCGCCAATTTTTGACTTGCAGACCTGTCCGCCTCTCAGACTGGCAATGTCTTCTGTCCCGACAGCTTCTAAGAGGGTGAACCTGTTTTCAAGAGGTACATCCCCCGGGGTCCCCTGTACTCAAAGCATCCATCTCTTCCTCATCGTCGCCCCCTTCTCTCTTCCGGTATCTTCGGTGTAATGATCTCGCTGTTGGTCCTGTCCAGAAAACTCTCAGTTTCCCGGATGAACCTGAGGTCATCCAGTTGCTTCTCCAGTGCCTCAACACGGTCCTTCAGGAGCTGAACCTGGACACACTTCCCACATTTGTAGCAGCCAGAGGCACCATCAACGTCCCTGACCTCCCACATGCAAGCAGCACACTGAATCAGTTGATCTGTCATTTCTTCACCACTTCTCACCCTCTCCAACTGTGGCGTAGTCTGCTCCCTCAGCCTCCTCGCCAAAGACTCGCACTTTTCTCACAAGGCACTTCCCTCAACAAGGCCACTCCCCAAGAGGCCGCTCCCCTAGAGCAAACCTTGATTATGTTAGATGATATTTTGACTAATTCGTTTCACTTGTCGCACCTCGTCCAACCTCGAACGTTTGTCTTGCAGGCTGGTCCCAACCGGTTTTTAAATCAACCGCTCCTTCTCAGCCAATCCCCTCACTCAAAGAGTTGAACTGCACGTGCATGTAATGAGAGCGTCTTGGACCTCCAGGTGGTCCATAGCAGGGCGATTGATTGTGGTCTAAGGTAGAAGGAGATGAGGGCTCGCGTTGCATGCACGTGCAGTTCAAGTGAAAATGCAGAAAGTTTGAAGTTAATAACTCATCTCCTTCTACCTTAGACCACGAGCTTATCAATCACCCCTGCTGTGGACCACTTTCTGGAGGTCCAAGACGCCAACTTCTACGAAGAAGGGATCCGTAGGCTCCACAACCACTGGACTAAGTGTGTAAATGTAGGAAAAATAAATGTGCTAGGATTTCTAAAATTGACTCTTTCTACCTTGGGCCATGAACCAATTGCCCCCCATATTTACACAGATCAATTGATATTCAAATCCTTCCTCAACTTAGTTCACAAGCACCTACCACAATTTATGGTCTATCTCCAGTCACACTGGAGAGTACACCGAGGCCCATTTTGTACCTTTAGCCCTCACCCCAGTAGCCCATGGAATGTCCCTGCTGCAAACTCAGGAATAATACCTGCCCTAAAGCAGCGCCTCGGTTTTGCTGAGACGTACCCAGAACTGCCAAACCGCAAACAAATGAACAGACAGGCAGACCAATGGAGCACTTAACAAACAGCAAACATAAAACAAATAAACATTTATGTTTTAATAAACATAACTGTTATTCCCTGTATGTTTTTGTGTGTGTTGCTTCAAGGGTGTAAAATTCTTGCAGTGCTGCTCAAGGGCAGTGACAAAGCCCTCTGTCACAATGTAAAAGTTTTAGAGAGAGTTCAGAGATTTACCAGGATGTTGTCTGGATTAGAGAAGATGTCTTATGAGAAAAGTTTGAGTGAGCTAGTTCATTTCTCTTTGGAGCAAAGGAGAAAGAGAGGAGACTTAATGGAGTTGTATAAGATAAGCTGCATAGATAGACTGGACAGCCAGCGCCTTTTTCCCAAGTCTGAAATGGATAATGGCTACTATGAGAGGCGTAATTTGAAATGATTAGAGGAAAGTCTAGGGGAAATATTAGAGTTAGGTTTTTTTACGCAGGAAATGGTAAGTGCATTGAATGCACTGCCAGGAGTGGTGATAGAGGCAGATACATTAGGGCCTTTTAAGAGCCTCTTACATAGGCTCATGGATGAAAGAAACATGGAGGGCTATGCGGGAGTGAAAGGTCAGATTGATCTTGGAGTAGTTTAAGAGGTTGGCAAAACACCGTGGGCTGTAGGGCCTGTACTGTTCTGTGTTCTATAATAAATTCCGTGTTTACCCTTTATATAAAAACGTTCAACTGGAGTTTGCTCATCTGAATACCTCTCTGCAGTGTGCAATTGTAGCTGCAGCCAGGCTTGTGAAAGGTTCCTCTCTTCTATTTGGGTTCTCTGCAGTTGGCTGTGATGGATGTTTATAAATAGCTCAGGACCATGAATGGTCGACTAGTGACTGCAGTCTCTCAGTACGAGGGACTGTAGACTGAAGCAGATAGATATGGGGACCATGTGAGTGGATTACATGAGAACTAGTGGTGGGAAGAGAGATGCTGAAATACTGAGAGAGGACAGGACCTTCAAACTCCATAATACCAGTGGCACTCACCCATTTCTGACATAGAACAATCTGCGTATCTAGATCATGTGGCTGTCATCAAAGTCTCCATAGCTGCACCAATCCAGATTATCATGACAGCTGTCTGCTCCCTGAAGGCGGCTCTGAGCTCCTAGTTGTCAGCTCTCTGTTGTTCCAGCACGTACATCTGCTACTGGATGGCAGCAGTCTGTTCCCCAGTGGCACCTCGCTGCTCTTGCAAAACACAAGTCTGTACCCTGGATGACAGCAGTAGAGTTATGATTGGTGCTTCCTGAGTTGACATTAAAGCACAAAGATTTTGGATGACCGTTGTCTCTTCCAAAATCGATGCAAAAAAAATACTTCTTTCAAGTGCTATGTTGAATGACAGTCAATGCCACTTGGCACTGCAGTTCACACCGTTGCCATACTGGCTTCCTGTCAGGAGCTGGGCATGGACTCTCCCATATTTCTTGGCATTTCTTACACTTTGACAGGTAGGCTAGATAATACAACAAATATTTCCATATACATTTGCACCAGCTTCCCATATATGTACTAAAATTACAATCTTCATTCTAGTTCTCCAGATTGCACCTTTTTAGCTAATCTAAGCACTTCAGATTAACTGCAACCTGTTAATGTTAAGTAATCTAGACATGCATACATGCTTCATGTGCATGTATGTATAGTGTTTATAAATTAAACATGAAGCACATTGAACATGTTTGTCCAATGTTGACTTTCAATTTTTACAATGCCAGCATCTGAACTGATGCCTGGTGGTGTCACTGCAGGAAATGATCTCTGCAGCTGTTTCCAACTGTTATTTCCTGTCGGCTCTGGCATTCTGATCCCCAACAAAGTACAACTGAAGAAAAGTTTGCTCTACTGCAGAGTGTCTATTGGATCTATTTCCACATAGAGATACTTGTCAAATGGTTCTCTTATCCTGATGTCAATTAATTCATGAATTAGATAGCAGGAGCTCCATTCTGAGCCACTAACTAATCATGACCATGTATGAACAAAAAGGGGCTGTAACACTTGCTCAAAATGTGCTCTGATATTGTTCCAATAATTATGATCTAGCATAATGAACTTAAGTATGATGTAATAGCTTTGATTATCCTCAGTAGGGTTCCTAATGTTACCCATTATTCAGTCATGACATACTGTGACTGGGTTTTAACTTCGTATTTGTCTCTCTCAAGGCTCTTCATCGGAGAAGACATGTTTACATTAGATCTCAAAGCGATTGCTCTGCTGAGAGGTTACTAAATCAAATTGCCTTATAGATGTGGGATATGACTCTATTTTTCATTAGAGAAGCTGAGTAGTTTGGCCTTGTATGTCAAATTGTTTTGTTCTTCTATCACGAGTGTCTGATTTTGTTGATTATAAAATCTCTTTGAGGAACATAAGAGAAACCTCAGTAGGATACAAGTGCAAAACAGAAGGCAGCTGAACTTCATTTACTGAGCAGTGCATCTGTTTGTGAATATAGATAAAATGCCATTCTTAACCTTTTTAGTTCATAGTTAGAGCTCCATTGTCCAGGTTAAGTAGATAGCAAGAGGTGAAAATGTTTGTTTGACCAGCAAATAAATCATGGTAGCATAGCAGTTAGCACGACGTTATTACAGATCGGTGCATTTGAGTTCAGGGTTAAATACCAGTATCCTCTGTACGGAGTTTCTACATCCTCCCAGTGGAATGCATGAGTTTCTTCCCACAATCCAAAAAAAGTACCAGTTAGTAGGTCAATTGATCATTGTAAATTGTCATGTGACCAAAATGGGGTTGTCGATTGGTTGTTCAGTGGGCCAAAAGGGCCTATTCCGTGCTTTATCTCTAAATAAATAAATAAAGCTTTGTTTCTTTCACAAACATTTTTTTCTCTTTGTCTCCCTGCAGCCAATAATGCTGGTGTGAACAAAAGGCAGATCACAGACCTTGTAGATCAGAGCATTCAGATTAATGCCCACTGCTTTGTTGTGACAGCAGATAATCGTTACATACTTGTTTGTGGATTCTGGGACAAAAGTTTTCGAGTATACTCAACAGAAACAGGTACATGCTACGTAGGCTCAGAAAACTATTACTAAAGTTAAGGATGATAGTTTGAATTCAGAGCAACTAGTAATATTAAATATATATAAATAACAAAGAAGTTGTGCTTAAAGTGCAGGATTTGAATATTGAGTCTTTGAATCTTTACATTGTACTGTGTATTCTTTCTCTTTTCAGTTATGTCTCTTTAAGTTATGGGAATTCACTCAGGAGACATCTCTGGTTATTATTTTAGACTATTACCTGAATAAAAATTGCTCAATTGATAGTTCATTGATAAAATAGCAGCAGATTTTTTTTGCAGAATGGAGACTCCAGACCAAGCTGACATGTGGTTGGTTTTAAATGCATCAAAGACCACTACAAAATTACTGCAGCACATGTAGGAGGCAGCTTGCCTGAACATTTTCAGGAATTATTATGGACAGATAATAAATAGGGGCTTACAGTGATGTGCTCAGTTGGAAAGAATATAAAATATGCCTAACCATTATGCTCTGCAGTAGGCATGTTACTCAAATCTATTTAGATATTGATACCAGCATTGATGGTATCCTCAAAGTCAAAATCTGTCCCGAGCCCTGTGGTCCATCGGTGCTCAAGCCGGTTTCTGTGGCGTGAAGCAACTGAGAGTACGAGACTCCACTCCACCCCCCGGATAATTTAATTAATTTAAGGCATCCGTTAGTCTTGCGAGACCATGGATCTGTGCCTGGGCAAGGTTGTATGGAAGACCAGCAGTTGCCCATGCTGCAAGCATCCCCTCTCCACGACACCAATGTTGTCCAAGGGAAGGGCATTAGGACCCATGCAGCTTGGCACCAGTGTTGTCGCAGAGCAATGGGTGATTAAGTGCCTTGCTCAAGGACACAACGCGTTCCCTCGGCTGGGGCTCGAACTCACGACCTTCAGGTAGCTAGTCCAATGCCTTAACCACTTGGCCACGTGCTCACACTCCCCAGATAGGACACCAGTCTATCACGTATCCTCAAAGTAATTTCTTTTAAATTAAGCTTTACTGAGTTATTTATCAGTTAATATATTTTTAAAACACCATAAAAGGAGGTGTGAATGATCTTGCACCATATGTAGAAAATAACTTAAAAGATTAACACCTAAAAGGAAAGCTATTTAATTATATGTATGAAGAGACCCAACAGAAAAGTTGATGATCCTCATGGTTGGAATATGATCAATAACCAGATCCTTTTTAATGCTATATTTAATTTTCCTCTCTCATCTGCATTTGATGCCTCCCCACAGCCTTGCAACTAAAATCAAAACATTCAATGGAATATAAAATTATTGCTGCACCTCTCATCACAAGGATGCTACTTGTTGGTGCATAGGTGACTAGTCTCACTGAGATTGCGTGTTTATATACAATCCATGGATAACAAAGAAAACATCCCTCATTGTTCTTTTTATATATTTATTGCACTGTATCAACTAGTTGTACTTCTTTCAAGGTTTTACTGAACAACTCCTATTGGAAGCTATTTATTTTATAATTAGAAAACTTAAAATGTAACATTAAGACAGAAGAATCGTCAATTTGTGTGTGTGTATATATATATGGGTTTCATCACCTAGGTTACAGAGAAAGGTTGAACAAGTTGGGTCTTTATTTTTTGGAGTGTAGGAGGTTGAGGGGGGACTTGGTAGAGGTATTTAAAATTATGAGGGGGATAGATAGAGATGACGTGGATAGGCTTTTTCCATTGAGAATGGGGGAGATTCAAACAAGAGGACACAAGTAGAGAGTTAAAGGGCGAAAGTTTAGGGGTAACATGAGGGGGATGCATTAGTGATAATTTTTCAAAACTCGTTAGATTCTGGACTAGTTCCTGAGGATTGGAGGGTGGCTAATGTAACCCCACTTTTTAAAAGAGGAGGGAGAGAGAAACCGGGGAATTATAGACCGGTTAGCCTAACGTCGGTGGTGGGGAAACTGCTGGAGTCAGTTATCAAGGATGTGATAACAGCACATTTGGAAAGCGGTGAAATGATCGGACAAAGTCAGCATGGATTTGTGAAAGGAAAATAGTGTCTGACGAATCTCATAGAATTTTTTGAGGATGTAACTAGTAGAGTGGATAGGGGAGAACCAGTGGATGTGGTATATTTGGATTTTCAAAAGGCTTTTGACAAGGTCCCACACAGGAGATTAGTGTGCAAACTTAAAGCACACGGTATTGGGGGTAAGGTATTGGTGTGGGTGGAGAATTGGTTAGCAGACAGGAAGCAAAGAGTGGGAATAAACGGGACCTTTTCAGAATGGCAGGCGGTGACTAGTGGGGTACCACAAAGCTCAGTGCTGGGACCCCAGTTGTTTACAATATATATTAATGACTTGAATGAGGGAATTAAATGCAGCATCTCCAAGTTTGCGGATGACACGAAGCTGGGTGGCAGTGTTAGCAGTGAGGAGGATGCTAAGAGGATGCAGGGTGACTTGGATAGGTTGGGTGAGTGGGCAAATTCATGGCAGATGCAATTTAATGTGGATAAGTGTGAAGTTATCCACTTTGGTGGCAAAAATAGGAAAACAGATTATTATCTGAATGGTGGCCAATTAGGAAAAGGGGAGGTGCAACGAGACCTGGGTGTTATTATACACCAATCATTGAAAGTGGGCATGCAGGTACAGCAGGCGGTGAAAAAGGCGAATGGTATGCTGGCATTTATAGCGAGAGGATTCGAGTACAGGAGCAGGGAGGTACTACTGCAGTTGTACAAGGCCTTGGTGAGACCACACCTGGAGTATTGTGTGCAGTTTTGGTCCCCTAATCTGAGGAAAGACATCTTTGCCATAGAGGGAGTACAAAGAAGGTTCACCAGATTGATTCCTGGGATGGCAGGACTTTCATATGAAGAAAGACTGGATGAACTGGGCTTGTACTCGTTGGAATTTAGAAGATTGAGGGGGGATCTGATTGAAACGTATAAGATCCTAAAGGGATTGGACAGGCTAGATGCAGGAAGATTATTCCCAATGTTGGGGAAGTCCAGAACGAGGGGCCACAGTTTGAGGATAGAGGGGAAGCCTTTTAGGACCGAGATTAGGAAAAACTTCTTCACACAGAGAGTGGTGAATCTGTGGAATTCTCTGCCACAGGAAACTGTTGAGGCCAGTTCATTGGCTATATTTAAGAGGGAGTTAGATATGGCCCTTGTGGCTACGGGGGTCAGGGGGTATGGAGGGAAGGCTGGGGCAGGGTTCTGAGTTGGATGATCAGCCATGATCATAATAAATGGTGGTGCAGGCTCGAAGGGCTGAATGGCCTACTCCTGCACCTATTTTCTATGTTTCTATGTTCTATGTTTCTTTACTCAGAGAGTGGTAGCTGTGTGGAACGAGCTTCCAGCAGAAGTGGTTGAGGCAGGTTCGATGTTGTCACTTAAAGTTAAATTGGATAGCTATATGGACAGGAAAGGAATGGAGGGTTATGGGCTGAGTGCAGGTCGGTGGGACTAGGTGAGAATAAGAGTTCGGCATGGACTAGGAGGGCTGAGATAGCCTGTTTCTGTGTTTCTGTGCTGTAATTGTTATATGGTTATATATAAAATATTCTTTCACAACTCTTTCATTAAAACAATGTAATTATTTTTAGGAAAATTAACACAAATCGTGTTTGGACACTGGGATGTGGTTACATGCTTGGCCAGATCTGAATCATATATTGGTGGTGATTGTTACATTGTATCAGGTTCTCGTGATGCCACACTTCTGCTATGGTACTGGAGTGGCCGACATCACATCATTGGAGACAACCCTAACAATAGTAAGTAGCCTGTGGAAGGTATCACCTGATACCTTGATGTGTAAGAAGTTGACTGCAGCAGATATCCAGTGCTTATTTGTCAAGCCTTCTAGATCCAAAATAATAACTACATGGTTTAGGAATTAAAAATGTCAAAACCAATGATTAGCTGTTTCAGTCATTAGAACTGAAGTAACGTATTTTCAGTTGTGTTGGAGCATTAATTAAGATTTGCAGTTTTACTGAGTCCTCCAATCTGTGAAACGAGATTTTTTGAAGATTGTAATTGGGATAATGGGAATAATGCATCTTATTTAATGCAACGCCTGTCTATAAAGGCAAACTAAAATCAAAGGGAAAGATTTGTTTTATTTTTTAAACTGATTTAGTTCATTAACAGTTTATAGCTTAACTACATTGCCTAACATCTTGTAAAATTTCAGTGATTTATTAGAGATCTTTAATTATAATAATTTGCTTTTCTTTATAGTACTATAATATTTAGGAATAAAAAGAACTGCTGTCTATGATACTTTAATTTTTCTGAAATTTATCTATATTTTAGTTAGCTGAAATAATACCTTAATGTGTATAAAAGAGAAGGCAATCCTCTCAGCAATTGAAGAAGTAATAGCATGCTACAACATAGACGTCTGTGCAGAATGAACAAGTAGTTCACAATGATCTAAAAGGTTTTTTCAGAGCATAACTACGTTTGTAGATAACAGGCTCTTTTTTTCCCAAACAAAGGTGTAAGTATACTCTTTAAGTTTTAAACAATCAGATAAGCTCGTTTACTAATATGATTTCCAACAGTTTTGAGATCAGCAAGCAAAATGTCAGAAAGTTGATAGCAAACACATTGTCATCACAAGTACATGTTAACGTTTGCAAGCAGATGAAGAAGGTTGATAGCTTTCATTTCTGTTATAAAACTAATAATATATCTAGAGCTACTTTGAAACTGAGCATTCCTACGGAGTTATCACACAAGCTGATGTGTCTTGGCAGAATTGAATATAGTAATTCAATTCTGTAAAGCCTAACCTTATTTATTTAGTACCTATATATTTATTCAGCAGTGTGACATTCAGTTTAATAACCTCACTTTTAAATAAAACCAATTTCCCCGTGAAAATGAATGCAGATCTCATGACAGTAACTGAGCCAGTAAATCTTTCTGGTTTACTCAAAGGGATGTGTATTGACTTCCCAACCTGGTAGGTAACCAAAGGAGGCTGTTACTATGTAAAGAGGGTCTTCTTCACATTTTACCTCCCTAGCTTGATTGACTACAATATATGACAAAAGGAGATGAAGCTTCATTTTGAATATACAGTATATTTACACATCAAGCTTCAATTATGTAACTGAGACAAAATCTACCCATTTTATGTAACAAGAACGAAGATTTTTTTTACTCCTTGGTCAAAGCTGTTAGGAAGAAGAGGCCTAGCAAGGACATTCGTTATCTGGAGTTAAAATGTAATCTGGTTGCAAATGCAGATATTGCTTTCCACTGGTTATTATAAAGTATTTTACATGCTTGTTACTGAACTCGTCTCAAAACAAACATTGGTACAAATTGAATAATTTAAAATAAAATGCTGAAATAATATTTTATATACACACACACACACATATATATATACATATTGATGTCTGTGCACTATGAGCAAGTAGTTCACAATTCAGCTAAAACTTGTATTATTTTCATAGCTTGACAAATTTAATATTAAAATTCTGCAGGATATAGCAATGAGTGTAACATCTATAAATGTTCAAGGTGAAACTGTGATAGATCTGTGGAAGATAGAAGACAGATGCATTAATCTGATGCAGAATAATTCACAACAAAAAAAACTAATTTAAAAGTGATAAATATTAATTTACACTCTCTAATTGAAGCTGTTGGCTGCTACTGAAGAGCTGCAAGACTCCGACATGTTATGTTAGAAAAGGAGCTGATTGAATCTTTTATTGTCAGGCAGGTGTGTTGCACTTGGCCAAGAATCCTCCAGAGCATTTCTTTGCAATATATTACATTCAGCCTTTGACTGCTGTTCTCTTGAAGGGATCAATTCAATTCACACTTTGTCCCAAGAGCCTGAAGATCCATTGATTAGAGAGATTTCATCTGACGTTTCTCATTAGACACCTCCAAAGAGCATGCATTCGTGCATTTTTGTTTTCATTGCAGGGTAGGACAGTAGGGGAGGTGGGAGTGGACGGGAAGGTCGTGATCCGGAATAAAGTTGTATACTCCATTGTGCAGCTAGTGATAAATATAGTTCATATAGTATTTATTAGCTCATTTTCAGCATTCTTTTTTTAAAAGTCTGTTGTTTTGTTTCCTTTTTATCCCACTTTCAGTTTCTAGTTCCTACCCTTTCATTGAATAGGGTACAGTAGTATTATAGTGAAGAAGTTACCAGACTACAACCCAGAGACCTGGACTGATTATTCAGATATGTGAGTTCACAGCTCAGCACTAGATTTAAATTTAACTATTAAACAGCAGTACAAGAAGAAAGAATAGTCATTAATCACAATATTCATGTTAATTCTGTTGTCTCTTAAAATGTGAGAACATAAAACAGCAGAGGAGTTAGCCATGCTGTTCCACCATTCAAAAGATCAGGACAATGACACTGAGGTAACCCGTGATTTTATTGAATGGCAGAGCAGCAGAAGTTCCAGCTCCTGACCTCTTCATGCTTATATTCAGGGAAAACACAAGCAAACAAACTTGCTTCTGAGGATTTTAAACGCAAACAACAGGAATTCTGCAGATGCTGGAAATTCAAGCAACATACATCAAAGTTGCTGGTGAACGCAGCAGGCCAAGCAGCATCTATAGGAAGAGGCGCAGTCGACGTTTCAGGCCGAGACCCTTCGTCAGGACGAAGGGTCTCGGCCTGAAACGTCGACTGCACCTCTTCCTATAGATGCTGCTTGGCCTGCTGCGTTCACCAGCAACTTTGATGTATGTTGCTTCTGAGGATCTGTTTGACATTCCTCAGCTGTTGAAGCAATGCTTCTCCTAGCTCTACTTGGAATGAAATGGAAGCAGAGGCATTACTTCTCTAGGGCTACAACATCATTGGGTATACAACAGTGGAAGGCTAGTAGGACTGCCTCCTCTTCCATGCTGGAAATAAAATGCAGCAATTACTTCACAAAGCTGTGTGCAATCAGTGCTGCTTTCCCTTGGTATGGCACAAGTTTTTTTTAACAGGTTTACAAGTGCATCAAACAAAACTATGGATTCACTCTACTTGATGGTGTCTGGAAGAGACAATGAGACATAGTCACTTCTCATTGAATAGAGAACATCAGAAAGTAACTACTTGTATTATTAGATGAGCTGCTACTGCAAGATGTTGCAAATGCAGTGCCTATAAAAAGTATTCATGCACCCCCCCCCCGAAAATTTTCATGTTTTATTGTATTACGACATTGAATCACAGTGGATTTAATTTGATTTTTTTGACACTGGTCAACAGAAAAATACTCTCGTGTCAAAGTGAAAACAGATCTCTACAAAGTGATCTAAATTAATTACTGATATAAAATAAAATACTTGATTGCTCAAGTATTCATCTCCCTTTAGTATGGCACACTAAATCTGATGCAGCCAGTTGGTTTTAGAATTCACAGAATTAGTTAAATGGTGATCTGTTTTTGGAGACCTGTGTAAAGTCAAGGTGTTTCAATTGATTGTAATAAAAATACACCTCTATCTGGAAGGTCCAGCTGCTGGTGAGACAGTATCCTGGCAAAAACTACACCATAAAGACAAAAGAACACTCCAAGCAACTCCATGAAAAGGTTATTGAACAGCATAAGTCAGGAGATTTCCAAGTCATTGATTATCCCTTAGAGTACAGTTTAGTCCATCATAAAGAATTGGAAAGAAATGGCACAGCTGTATATCTACTTAGAGCAAGCCATCCTCAAAAATTGAGTGACTGTGCAAGAAGGAAATTAGTGAGGGAGGCCATGAAGAGACCTAAGACAACTCTGAGGGAGTTACAAGCTTTAGTGGCTAAGATGGCAGAGACTAGGTATCCAACAACTATTGCCTGGATGCTTCACCAGTTGCAGCTTTATGGGAAAGTGGCAAAGAGAAAAGCCACTGTTGAAAAACTCACATGAAATCTCGGCTAGCGTTTGCCAGAAGGCATGTGGGAGACTCTAAAGACAACTAGAAGAATGTTCTATGGTCTGATGAAACCAAAATTGAGCTTTATGGCCATCAGACCCAAACACTATGCTTGACATAAGCCAAACACCGCACATCATCAAAAACACACCATCCTTACTGTGAAGAACGGTGGTAGCTGCATCATGCTGTGAGGATGCTTCGCTGCAACAGGCCCTAACAGGTTTGTGAAGGTAGAGGGTAAATGAATGCAGCAAAATACAGGGAAATCCTGGAGGAAAACCTGATGCAGTCTGCAGGAAAACTGCAACTTGGGAGAAGATTTGTTTTCCAGCAAGACAATGATTCCAAGCATAGAGCCAAAGTTACACAGGAATAGCTTAAAAACAACAAAGTTAATGTCCTGGAGTGGCCAAGTCAGAGACCAGACCTCAATCCAATTGAGAATTTGTGGCTTGACTTGAAAAGGGCTGTTTACTCATGATCCCCATGCAATCTGACAGAGCTTGAGCAGTTTTGTAAACAAGAATGGGGAAAACTTGCAGTTTCCAGATGTGCAAAGCTGATAGAGACCTATTCACACAGATTCAAGGCTATATTTGTTGCCAAAGGTGCATCTAGTAAATATCGATTTGAAGGGGCTGAATACATGCAATCAATTATTTTGTGTTTTATATTTGCAAGTAATTAAGATTACTTTGTAGAGCTCTGTTTTCATTTTGACACAAAAGAGTCTTTTTCTGTTGATCAGTGTCAAAAAAGCCAAACTAAATCCACCATGATTCAATGTTGTATAACAATAAAACATGAAAACTTCCAAGGGCAATGAATACTTTTTATAGGCACTGTATTTCCTGCTTCAACTTGCACACTTATTAATTGAAATTAATTCATTTCTTGGCTGATGTTCTATGTAGTTTCCTTATGTTTTCTCATATTGTTTTAAGATCACAAGAGAATCAGTTGTTTCTCATCTCTGTTTACTGTTATTTATTGATTTCTGTTGAAGTTAATATTTCAACGCACATTATTAATTTAGCTCTGCCTCAAATTTGTCTTGATTTTCATGATTCCAGTTTTCCCAATGATTTAAAAACCTGTAAATATTTATGAAAAAACACACCAGAGAAGGCTTTTTAATATCAAAGATGGAAATATGATCATAAGTCTGCATCACTTGTGACAATTTTAAAGGGTCACTACTAACTGTGAAATGTCAGTAGTTTGTTGCTGAAATGCTGCTATTTACATAACAACCTCCCTTTTAAATGTCAGATGTTGTAGTTTGGGACCCTGATGTGAGTGAGGAACCACCAAATTTATTGGCTGACCTTAGCTGATATCTTCCTGGCTGTACTCCCAATCCTGAGAGACTGCGAACTTCCTCCAGTCCTGAGTAGTTGCAGTGAGGAAATCCCTGATGAGCCTGCATCAGGGTAAACCAGCTGCAGGAATAATAAGCTTATTCATTTGATTGGAGGGAATGGCTACAAGGAACAAGTGTATATAGGTAGACAATTTGCAGCTTTAGATGAATTAAATCTGCCTTAGTATTTTTCATTGTTAAAAGCGTTAAATTTATTCTTTCAATACTTTCAATATTTAAACATTTCAAGTTGCTTATGAACATAGCCAAAGGTTAAAGACATAGAGAAGCATTTAGTTCCTTTGATTGCTGACAAAGCTTGAGGTTGGTTTATCTATGCTGACTGCCTGTCTTTTTTCAATTTTTTCACTGCATCATGGAACCAAGTACAGGCTGAATAGCAAAAATAACACAGTTGTCGTCTGATCTGCAGAGAATTTTTCTGTTTTACTTTCTCTTTCTGGGGAGTTGTGAACAGAACTGAACTTTGTGAAATAATCAGTGGACATCCTTACTTCTGACCAAATGGTGGAAGGAAGTTCATTGATGAAGAAGCTGAAGGTGGCTGAATATAGGACACTGCTTTTAACTCTTGCACTGATGTTCAATGTGGAATCATTAACCTCCATCAACCACAGCCCTTGCATATAAATAACTCCAAACACTGAACTAATTTCCCTTTGATGCCTATTGACTTTAATTTTAACTGGGCTCCTTGATATCAAACTCTGCCACATGCTGCCTTGATATTAGAGGCTGTAATTCTCATCTCATCACTAGTACTTTGTTTGTTCTATATTTGAATCAAAATTGTGATTTGGCCTGGAGCCCAAATTGGGCATCTGTGTGGCTCTCTGATGATTGAGGCTGACCATGGATGTTTTTCCCTAGCTGTCTATATGATATGCAAGCTGGGGCGGTGGAGAGCAAGTTGTTGCACGTGCAACAGGCTCCCTATCTCCACGCAGCTAATGAATCCAAAGGTGCAGCAGAGACTGACACAGTTTGGCAGCAGCAGTGTTACAGGAGTTGCCAGTCAGTGTTGAACTCAACGTAGGTCTGCTGTAGGACTCCAGCTCCAGTTTTCCCCTCAGCGTTTACTCCCAAAGCCTTCCCTATGAGTGGTATAGATGCAACACAGCAGAAGTTTGAGATCTGAGTTCTTTCTCTTAGATGAGCTGCCAATCACAGCTGACTAGTGACTAGTTTTAAGGCATCAGTAACCTGCCTTTGTCCCTTCTCCTGTCAGAAGAAATGGTTCTGGCTGGGCATAATAGCCAAGCCACACGTGAACGTCATAAGCTGGTCTTTGTCGTCAGAGGCTATTTGAGACGCATGCCATTGGGAGCATTTAGTAGGTAGTGGGAGCTTATCCCCACTAGCCCTCCCCTGCCCCCAGGTATGAGCACCAGTGGGCCCATTACTGATGAGGAATTGTTATTTGTCAGCAAAGTCAGTGAATGATATCTTCCAACACTTCGTTGATGCCAAAGAGACGCGTGATTAGATTGTAATTAGCCACATTTTATTTGTCCTGCTTTTAGTGGACAGGATATACTGGGCAATTTTCCATTTTGTAGAATGGATTCTAGTGTTGTAACTATACTGTAATAGAGTTGGCTTGAAATGCTGCTGGTTCGGAGGCACAATTATTCAGTTGGCATGATGGCTTTTTCCATTTCCTTTGCTGTAGCCACTGCTCCAAGCCCTTTCTTGATTACACATGCAGTGAATCAAATTGACTTTCAACTGACTTCCATGATGACGGCAATCTTGTGAAGAAACAATTTTGGATCATCCATATAGTACTTCCAGGCGACTTGTTGGCCCCATTATGGATGTGAATGTCCTTTGAGGCTTTTGTTGTTATTAGCTGTTCATAACTACATCTGGAAGAACTGAAGCCCCATGATCTGATTTGCTGGTTGTGGAATTGTAATAGCTCTTTTCCTTGTATACTATATTTGTTGTTCATTTGTTACAGAATTTAACCCTTTAAGTGGTGTATTACCTCAATGTTTTGATCAGTGGAATAGAAAATTAATTCATATTCCTTTTAAAACCAGTTTGTTCTGTACCTAAGAGATGGAATTTCGTTCTTGGTCACTTGAGCTAAAGGTGCCCCATAGCTGCAGTTGTACTCTGTTTATGTAAATTGATTGTATTTACAATTAAAATTAGATCTGAACACTTTTAATACAGTTATTTAAAATCAAAATCTGAAATATATATAGTGCAGTATATTCTTGTTGTACGTTATATTTAACTTTTACTTTCAGGTGATTACCCTGCTCCCAGAGCTGTACTGACTGGTCATGACCATGAAGTAGTTTCTGTATCTGTGTGTGCTGAACTGGGACTTGTCATCAGTGGAGCCAAAGGTAAGCAGGCATGCCACTACAAAAATACTACTACTTTTTGTTATTTTTGTGAGTCTCTATTTTCCTTTGAGCACAGTTGAATTATAAGGTGCCACTCACCTGTAGAAATGACTATCCAGCCCTATCCAGCAGGTGTTAGAGGTTTTTCTGAATTTTTCCATGCTCTTTTCCAGAAGGCCCATGCCTGGTGCATACAATTACAGGAGATCTCCTTAGGGCTTTGGAGGGCCCAGAAAACTGTGTCTACCCACGACTTATTTCTGTATCCAGTGAAGGTCACTGCATCATCTACTATGAAAGAGGAAGGTTCTGTAATTTTAGCATCAATGGCAAACTGTTAGGGCAGATGGAGACCAATGACTCAACAAGAGTAAGTGGCATTGAAAGCAGCAAAATATTGCATTTCTATCTTTTTTCAGATTACTTCTCTGTAGATGCTTTCCTGCATCCCATTGTTTTTATTTTAAAAGACATTTCTTGTAAAAGTGTTTATTAACACGATCAAGTTTCCTCTTCAATTGTGAATCTGGGAATTTTGGGGGTGCTAATTATTACCAGTGTATACTGTGTGGTACTGGAGCTTGGTATGAGTTTGAATTTTTGGCAATACTGCTTTTATTGTTAACACACCCACATGGAGTACAGATCTTCCCGTCACCTCAGATTATTTTTCTAGTTTTGTACATACAAGAAAATTAATCACATACTGAGTAAATAAGCAATTTAGAATCACCAAGAAACTACTAATGGCTAAATTTTACCCAAATAAGTCTTGAGTGAATTCAGGGGTCCTTATTTTGCTTGCTGAGCTCTTCCATTCTCTACTTTACAATGCATGGAGTACAACTATGGAAAAGGAGCTTGTTAGAATTCCCCAGCATTTTACATTGGGCATTCCGGTTTCTGGTCCTGGGCCCTTCCCAGTGTGGGATTGGTGAGCCATGTCATTTGATTGGCAACGTAGAAATGGAAAGAAGGAAAGTAAATTACATTTGTTATCATTATAATATGCTTGCTTTAATGACAAACAAAACTATTTTCAAGCATGTTTATAGACTTGTTCAGAAACATTTTAGTAATTTTTAATTATTTTACTTTTATATTATATTGTTTAAAGTCAGAAACAACCAAAATCATTAGACACATGGATAGTAATCAGAGGTAATGAATCCGTGGATGGATTTCCCATCTGTTAAGGATTTCCAGAGGAGTATTGTGGACAAGGCTTCTGGCCTGGTTAAAAGTCCCAATTGCACCATTTGTGACAAATGCCTCAGACAGTTCTTTTACTGCTTGGCTCCAGGGTGATCTTGGCCACACGGATCTGGAGCTTGAGCATTCAGGACAGGCAGCAAAATGCAGGATATTGGGGATAAAGTGTTCAGTTTGTAGAATAAAATAAACTAAATGTCTGTGAATCTACTGTAATTTTTTTTCAGTCATTTAGCAGTGAACTTGAGGAATTCTGGTCAGGACATTTAGTGATCTTATACTGTCTTAATATATTTCCTCAAAGCTTGCTTTCTTTTCTATAGGCCTTACTTCTCAGCAGTGATGGACAGAACCTGGTAACAGGCGGTGATAATGGTGTTGTAGAAGTGTGGCAAGCCTGTGACTTCAAACAATTATATATTTACCCAGGTTGCGATGCTGGCATTAGGGCTATGGACCTCTCTCATGATCAAAGGTAATGGAAGCCATGAAATAAGAATGCAGGATAATATTTCTAACATTTTTGATTCATATCTCATAATTCTTAAATAAAAACATCTCCAAAAGCTGTTGAAAGTACTGTGGACAGTTTCAGGTATGCCATAAGAGGCAAGATATGACAGCAATGAATAACATGCTGCATTGATTCAGTGGTATCTTACCAATATTTCAAGGAATTAGGCTAATAGAACAAGAGAGAACACATTACAATACAACCTTGATATAAGACACTTTGTTATGCCACAGTTTTAGATATACCAAGGATGTTTTCATGCCCCAAGGCAAAATTTAGGTAATTATTAACTTACAAAGTGATGATCTTCCAAAGCAGGCAGTAAAGTTGTCATTTATTATGTATAGTCTACTCTATATTTACAAAAAAAATCGCAGGTTACCCAGTAGGGCAAGGAATAGAGTAATTTTATTGGTTCATTAAGAAATGAGAAGTAACTGTAATAACCACAAAATAATAAAAGCAGACATATAATCATTACAGATTTCCTCACAATGCACTGGAAGATATTAACATAAGCCATGAATGGGAGCTGCCTTTTTTCACAGTTGTTGAACTTTCTTAAGCATATCAGGGAGCTAAGCCAAGACTCGCACAGTCTACCTTAAACAGCTTGCAGACATTGCTTGCCTGGCTTAAATACCATCTTCAAGAAGTTGGCAAATGCACCCTGCCCACCATTATCTCAATTAACTCAGGTTATTAATGAACTGAGAACAAATGAATAAGTGTCCCAATCATTGATTAACCAATTTAGTTGTGAATATTATTCATCCCCATGAAATTTATGTTAACTTGATTGTCTTACCTATCTGCGGGTAATTGAACAGTCTTTATATGCTTCCTAATCTGCATAGTCTCCCCAGGAAAATGTACTTTGAACACAAATTCTTGCTTTTGGTCTGCAGAAAAGAAATCATTGAAGCTTCCGAGTTACAGTGCCTATAAAAAGTATTCCCCCCCTCTTGGAAATGTTTATGTTTTATTGTTTTACAACATTGAATCACACTGGGTTTAATTTGGCTTTTTCGATTCTGATCAACAGAGAAGACTTTTGTGTGAAAGTGAAAACAGATTTCTACAAGTTGGTCTAAATTCATTGCAGTAATTCAACAAAATAATAATGAATTGCATAAATATTCACCCCTTTAAGTCAGCATTTAGTAGCTGCACCTTTGGCAACAATTACAGCCTTGGGTCTGTGGATAGGTCTTTATCAGCTTTGCACATCTTGACACTACAATTTTCCCCATGCTTCTCTAAAAAACTGTTCAGGCTGTCAGATTGCGTGGAGATCGTGATTGAACAACCCTTCCCCAGCCACAAATTCTTATTTGGTTTGAGGTCTGGACTCTTCTTCCAAGTCCTCTTGCAGACTGCATCAGGTTTTCCTCCAGAGTTTCCCTGAATTTTGCTGCATTCATTTACCCTCTACCTCCACAAGTCTTCCAGGGCCTGCTGCAGTGAAGCATCCCCACAACATGATGCAGCCACCACTATGCTTCACTGTAGCGATGTTGTGTTTTTGATGATGTGCAGTGTTTGGCTTATGCCAAACATAGCGTTCAGTCTGATGGCCAAAAACCTCAATTTTGGTTTCATCAGACCTAGAATCTTCTTCCACCTGACTTCAAAGTCTCCCACATGCCTTCTGGCAAACTCTAGCCTAGATTTTTGAGTTGATTTCAACAGTGGCTTTCTCTTTGCCACTCTCCCATAAAGCTGCAACTGGTGAAGCATCTGGGCAACTGTTGTATGCACAGTCTCTCCCGTCTCAGCCACTGAAGCTTCTAACTCCTCCAGAGTTGTTATAGGTCTCTTGGTGGCCTCCCTCTTTAGTTCCCTTCTTGCATGATCACTCAGTTTTTGAGGATGACCTGCTCTAGGCAGAATTACAGCTGTGCTGTATTCTTACCATTTCTTGATGATTGACTTAACTGTACTCCAAGGGATATTCAGTGACTTGGAAATTTTCTTGTATCCATCTCCTGACTTATGCTTTTCAATAACCTTTCCACGGAGTTTCCTGGAATGTTCTTTTGGCTTCATGGTGTAGTTTTTGCCACGATACTGACTAACCAGCAGTTGGACCTTCCAGATACCTGTGTATTTTTATCACAATCAGTCGAAGCTCCTTGACTGCACACAGGTATCCAAAAACAGATCTCCATTTAACTAATTATGTTACCTCTAAATCCAATTGGTTGCACCAATAATATTTTAGTGTGTCATATTAAAGGGGGTGAATACTTCTACAGTCAATTATTTTGTGTTTTATGTTTGTAATTAATTTAGATCACTTTGTAGAGTTCTGTTTTCATTTTGACATGAAGGAATCTTTTTCTGTTGATCAGAAAACAAATTAAATCCACAGTTGTAAAATAATAAAGCATGTGACAACTTTCAAGGGGGTGAATACTTCTTATAGGCAGTGTAAAAATAGATTTTCTCAGCAACCTTTCCATATGTGATTTTCATCCTGATCACAAATCTTGACTGATGTTATTACATTATGTAATGAATAGTAGCCGTTACCTTTTTCAACTAAATGTTGATTCATGTCAGTTATGTATACTTAATAATCTTACGGACAAGTTTGTTTAAACAAGCATCAGGACTTCTCAATGATGGCATTAGGGCTAGAGATCTCCACAAAAATTGGATATCTGTAATAGAATGGGGACTAAGGAGAATTAAGTAACAGAAAAGGCATTGGTTCTATCAGAGAGTGGGAGGTGAAAGCTTGTTCGTTGAAATAGACTATTCAACCAGCATTTTCTATTTTATTTTTAGCTACATTGGATCCCCCATCCATTGTGGAGAGACACCTGTGAGGGACAAAGATAACTTGTGATTAATTCACAGTTTGAATTAGTTTAGTTTATTTAAGTATTATAATTGTTTTTAAGGGTGTTTTTGTAAATTGAATTGCATTGCTTATTTTTCAGATTTTGATTTTATGGTTTTAATGGTTTGAATATGTTTAAATACATTTGGAATACTGTTGAATGTTTGAGTAGTTCAGAAACATTGAGGGGAAACATTCTCACTGCTAGACAATAATCTATGGAAAAGGGCACAGGATTCTCGGGACTATATCCTTCTTATCTGTAGTGCATGTGGCAACTTCCACACCTGCAAGTTGTACTTCCATCTGACCTCTGGACACCTCAGTGAACAGCTGAGCTGAGGTCCTAGCTATGCCTGTCTATTTGATGGCTACGTGGGACAGTACATGTTCCAAGCCTATACTGGTGACCATCCCACACTTTTCCTACACTACATCAACAACTGCATTGGTGCTGCTTCCTGCACCAATACAGAATTCTTTGACTTCATCTACTTTGCCTCCAACTTCCACCCTGTCCTCAAACTTACCTGGCCTATTTCCGACACCTCCCTCCCCTTCCTTGATCTCTCTGTCCCTATCTCTGGAGACAGCTTATCTACTGATGTCTGTTACAAACCCACAATCTCTCACAGCTACCTGGACTATACCTGCTCCCATTCTATTACTTGTAAAAACACCTTTCTCTCAATTCCTCGGTCTCAGCCAGATCTGCTCTCTGGATGAGGCTTTTCATTCCAGAACGAAGAAGATGTCCTCCTTCAAAGAAAGGGGCTTCCCTTCCTCTACCATCAATGCTGCCCTCAACCACACCTCCATTTCACGTACGTCTGCTCTCACCCCATCCTCCTGCCACCCTACCAAGTTCCTCTTGTGTTCACCTACCACCCCCCCCCCCAGCTTCCGCATCCAGCACGTAATTCTTTGCATCTTCTGCCAATGGGATCCCACCACCAAGCACATCTTTCCATCCCCCCCAATTTCTGCTTACTGCAGGGATCGCTCCCCACACGACACCTTTGTCCATTCGTCACTCTCCTCTGATCTCCTTCCTGGCACATATCCTTGCAAGCAGAACAATTGCTGCACCTGCTCCTACACCTCCTCCCTCACCATCATTCAAGGCCCCAAACAATCCTTCCGGGTGAGGCACCACTTCACTTGAGAGTCTGTACGGGTCATATACTGTGTCCAGAGCTCCCGGTGTAGCTCCTGTATACCGGTGAGACCCGATGTAGATTGGGAAACCACTTCACCGAGCACTTAAGAAAAAGCAGGATTTCCCAGTGGCTACCTATGTTAATTCCACTTTCCATTCCCATTCTGACATGTCTATCCGTGACCTCCTCCACTGTTGTGATGAGGCCACACTTTGGTTGGAGGAACAACACCTTCTATTCCATCTGGGTCGCCTCCAACCTGATGTCATGAACGTCGATTTCCCAAACTTCCGGTAATGCCCCCACCATTCCCCATCCCCTTTTCCCTCATTTACCTTATCTCCTTGCCTGCCCATCGCCTCCCTCTGGTGCTTCTCCCCCCCTTCCCCCCCCTTTACTTTCTCCCATGGCCTTCTGTCTTCTTCTATCAGACTCCCCCTTCTCCAGCCTTGTATCTCTTTCATCAGTCAACTTCCCAGCTCTTTACTTCATCCCTCCACCTTCTGGTTTCACCTATCACCTTGTGTTTCTGTCTCCCCATCCCACCTTTTAAATCTACTCGTCAGCTTTTTTTCTCCAGACCTGCCGAAGGATCTCAGCCCGAAATGCCGACTGTGCTCTTTTCCACAAATGCTGCCAGGCCTGCTAAGTTCCTCGAGCATTTTGTGTGTGTTGCTTGGATCTCCAGTATCTGCAGACTCTCTCTTGTTTGTGAGCTGAGTTGAGGTGCTGAATACATCGTATCGACACCTTCAGCTCTATCGCTGAAAATTGCTGCAGTATGCAGTGTGCCCTCATTCATTTGAATGGGTTCATCAACCTTCATTTACAAGTTGTTTTGCATTCATTCTTCTTTGTGTCACAAACCATTTTTAATGAATAGTATTAAATAAATATATTACTTTTTTGCTAGGCTTTTGTTTTTCTTTAATGGAATTATATATCACTGGGAAGCTGGCATTTATTTTCTGTTGCTAATTATTCCTGAACTGAGGAGGCAGTTAAGAGTCAGCCACATTGAATGGGTCTAGACTCACTTCTGGGCTAGGCTGACAGATTTTCTTTCCAAAATTGTTGTTGGATCTTTCCAAAAGTCTGGTAGTTTATCAACTCTGTTCAAGTGCTCTGTATCTTTATTGGACATAAAAAATAAATGAGCAACACCTACGACACAAATAGAACATGCTGAAAGCAGGCATCAAGTTAAGTAATCTCCCATGAAAGAAAAAGTGACAATGTTTTAGATGAAGGGCCCTCAATCAGAATTGGAAAAGGAAAAAGACAATCATGTTTCAATTTGCTGAGAGGAGTATGGAAGAAATAGAAGGAATGGCTGTGATAGGATGCAGACCAAATTTGTCAAGGTAGCATTGCTTTAAAAATCAGCATTTTGTTACAGGGGGAAAAAATAAACAAATTGAAACAACAATGTACAACCCCGTCAGTGGCTGAGAGAAAGAGCAAGGGGATGACCTGAAATTAATTCTTAAGTCCTGATGGTTCAATATATATACAAACGTTTGTAGATAAAAGATGATCTGCTGTTTTTCAAATTAACATTTGTTCTAGTTGGTGTGAAGTATGGTGTCAATGAACTCAGAATGGGAGTGGGATGGAGAATTAGTGTGACAAGAAATTGGAAGCTCAGAGATGGTCTTGCAAATAGAATAGAAATTACCTCCAAAGCAATCACGGCATTTGGTTTCTCAAATATATAAAAAAAATCACATTATGAAAAACAACTATAATACATTAAACTGAGCAAAGTGCAAATGAATTGTCACATTACCACGAAGGAATAGTTTGGTTCCTGGATGACGGGCAGGAAACAGATAAAAAGGCAGGTGTTACATCTCCTACTGTGGCCTGAATGGCAGCACTTACTGGAGTTAGAAGACCAGATAGTCACAAAGGAAATACAATTCTGAAAAAAAGAGGGGAGGAAAAAAGTTCTAAAACACATAATCTAATTTGCACTACTCCCCATTTAAAATATTTAAATAGCTTAAGTTATTAAAAAGCTCTCTTAAAGCTTGGTTCCTCACTTGAACACTAGATTAAGACAGAATTTTTCAGTTCTTGAATTAAGTAACCAAGGTCATATATGAACAGAGCTGTTTTTAACCTTTTGCTAAAATTGTAATAGTTACCAATGTTACATTATAAAGTAAAATAGTACCAAATACTTCAAACCCCTTGCCAGATGTGATCTAAGATCAAAATTATTCCAAGCATGAGAGAAAATCCAAATGTCAGTTCAGACTTGAATGTGCGTTTTGCCTTTTAATTCTGTCGATAAAGCCAGTATTATTTCTATAATTTATACAATTGAACTGGACAATGAGGAGGTATCTCAATATTATCTCCTTGATTACTTTATCTAACTAATAGAGACTAGATTAGAAATTATGGTAAAGCTCTGATAATCCAGCGCATTTAGGATTTAGTGATGTCAGATTTGCATATTTATGACCATAAAACCATAAGATATAGGCCGCTCGGCCATCGAGTTTGCTCCGCCATTCAATCATGGGCTGATCCAATTCTTCCAGTCATCCCCACTCCCCTGCCTTCTCCCCATACTCTTTGATGCCCTGGCTGATCAAGAACCTATCTATCTCTGCCTTAAATGCACCCAATGACTTTGACCTCCACAGCCGCTCGTGGCAACAACTTCAACAGATTTACCATTCTCTGACTAAAGTAATTTCTCCGTATCTCTGTTCTAAGTGGATGTCCTTCAATCTTGAAGTCATGCCCTCTTGTCCTAGGTTCACCTACCATGGAAAATAGCTTTGCCATATCTAATCTGTTCAGGCCTTTTAACATTCGGAATGTTTAGAAACCATAGAAACCACAGAAACTACAGCACAGAAACAGGCCTTTTGGCCCTTCTTAGCTGTGCCGAACCATTTTCTGCCTAGTCCCACTGACCTGCACACGGACCATATCCCTCCATACACCTCCCATCCATGTATCTGTCCAATTTATTCTTAAATGTTAAAAAAGAACCCGCATTTACCACCTCGTCTGGCAGCTCATTCCACATTCCCACCACTCTCTGTGTGAAGAAGCCCCCGCTAATGTTCCCTTTAAACTTTTCCCCCCTCACCCTTAACCCATGCCCTCTGGTTTTTTTCTCCCATTGCCTCAGTGGAAAAAGCCTGCTTGCATTCACTCTATCCATACCCATCATAGTTTTATATACCTCAATCAAATCTCCCCTCATTCTTCTACGCTCCAGGGAATAAAGTCCTAACCTATTCAACCTTTCTCTGTAACTGAGTTTCTCAAGTCCCGGCAACACTCTTTCAACCTTATTAATATCCTTCCTGTAATTTGGTGACCAAAATTGAACACAATACTCCAGATTTGGACTCACCAATGCCTTATACAACCTCATCATAACATTCCAGCTCTTATACTCAATACTTCAATTAATAAAGGCCAATGTATCAAAAGCTCTCTTTACGGCCCTATCTACCTGTGACGCCACTTTTAGGGAATTTTGTATCTGTATTCCCAGATCCCTCTGTTCTACTGCACTCCTCAGTGCCTTACCATTTACCCTGTATGTTCTACCTTGGTTTGTCCTTCCAAAGTGCAATACCTCACACTTGTCTGTATTAAACTCCATCTGCCATTTTTCAGCCCATTTTTCCAGCTGGTCCAAGTCCCTCTGCAGGCTCTGAAAACCTTCCTCACTGTCCACTACACCTCCTATCTTTGTATCATCAGCAAATTTGCTGATCCAATTTACCACATTATCATCCAGATCATTGATATAGATGACAAATAACAATGGACCCAGCACTGATCCCTGTGGCATACCACTAGTCACAGGCCTCCACTCTGAGAAGCAATTCTCTACCACCACTCTCTGGCTTCTTCCATCGAGCCAATGTCTAATCCAATTTACCACCTCTCCATGTATACCTAGGGACTGAGTTTTCCTAACTAACCTCCCATGCGGGACCTTGTCAAAGACCTTACTGAAGTCCATGTAGACAACATCCACTGCCTTCCCTTCATCCACTTTCCCGGTAACCTCCTCTAAAAACTCCAATAGATTGGTCAAACATGACCTACCACGCACAAAGCCATGTTGACTCTCCCTAATAAGTCCCTGTCTATCCAAATGCTTGTAGGTTCTGTATCTTAGTACTCCCTCCAATAACTTACCCACTACCGACGTCAAACTTACCGGCCTGTTATTTCCCAGATTACTTTTCAATCCTTTTTTAAACAACAGAACAACATGAGCCACTCTCCAATCCTCCGGCACCTCACCCGTAGACACCGAGATTTTAAATATATCTGCCAAGTCCGCTGCAATTTCAACACTAGTCTCCTTCAAGGTCCAAGGGAATACCCCGTCAGGTTCTGGGGATTTATCCACTTTAATTTGCCTCAAGATAGCAAGCACTTCCTCCTTTTCAATCCGTACTGTTTCCATGATCTCACTACTTGTTTCCCTTAATTCCATAGACTTCATGCCAGTTTCCTTAGTAAATACAGATGCAAAAAACCCATTTAAGAACTCGCCCATTTCTTTTGGTTCCGCACATAGCTGACCACTCTGATCTTCAAGAGGACCAATTTTATCCCTTACAATCCTTTCACTCTTAATATACCTGTAAAAGCTCTTTGGATTATTCTTCACTTTGACTGCCAAGGCAACCTCATGTCTTCTTTTAGCCCTCCTGATTTCTTTCTTAAGTATTTTCTTGCACTTTTTATACTCCTCAAGCACCTTATTTACTCCCTGTTTCCTATACATGTCATATAACTCTCTCTTCTTCTTTATCAGAGTTGCAATATCCCTTGAGAACCAAAGTTCCTTATTCCTATTCACTTTCCTTTAATCCTGACAGGAACATACAAGCTCTGCACTCTCAAAATTTCTCCTTTGAAGGCTTCCCACTTACCGATCACATCCTTGCCAGAGAACAACCTGTCCCAATCCACGTTTTTTAGATCCTTTCTCATTTCTTCAAATTTGGCCTTCTTCCAGTTCAGAACCTCAACCCTAGGACCAGATCTATCCTTGTCCATGATCAAGTTGAAACTAATGGTGTTATGATCACTGGAACCAAAGTGCTCCCCTACACAGACTTCCGTCACTTGTCCTAACTCGTTTCCTAATAGGAGATCCAATATTGCATCCCCTCTAGTTGGTACCTCTATATATTGATTTAGAAAACTTTCCTGAACACATTTTACAAACGCTAAACCATCTAGACCCCTAACAGTATGGGAGTCCCAATCAATATATGGAAAATTTTAATCCCCTACCACCACAACTTTATGTTTCCTGCAGTTGCCTGCTATCTCTCTGCAGATTTGCTCCTCCAATTCTCGCTGACTATTGGGTGGTCTATAATACAACCCCACTAATGTGGCCATACCTTTCCTGTTTCTCAGCTCCACGCATAAGGACTCAGTAGACAAGCCCTCTAATCTGTCCTGCCTGAGCACTGCTGTAACATTTTCCCTGACAAGCAATGCTACTCCCCCACCTTTCATTCCTCTGCCTCGATCACATCTGAAACATCGGAACCCTGGAATATTAAGCTGCCAGTCCTGCCCCTCCTGAAACCAAGTTTCACTAATTGCTATAACGTCATAATTCCACGTGTCAATCCACGCCCTCAACTCATCCGCCTTCCCCACAATACTCCTAGCATTGAAATATATACACCTCAGAAGATTTTTACCACCACTCACAACCTTCCTATTTGCAGCTTTGCTTGAACTTTTAACATCATTTATTTTCACCCCAGCCACAGTGTAAGCTCTGGCACTCTGGTTCCAATCCCCCTGCAAATCTAGTTTAAAGCCTCCCTAATAGCACTAACAAACTTCCCTGAAAGGATATTGGTCCCCTTGTAGTTCAAGTGTAACCCGTCTCTCTTGTACAGGTCCCACCTGCCCCAGAAGAGGTCCCAATGAACCTGAAATCTGAAACCCTGCCCCCTACACCAGTTCCTCAGCCAATTGTTCATCCTCCAGAGCATCCTATTCCTACCCTCACTGGCATGTAGCACAGGTAGCAATCCTGAGATTTCCACCCTCGAGGTCCTGCTTTTCAACTTCCTACCAAGCTCTCTATACTCACTCTCCAGGACCTCCTCACTCTTCCTTGCTATGTCATTGGTACCGATGTGCACCATGATATGAGATCCCCCCCTCATTCTCCTGAACTCCAAGGAATACAGCCCAAGAGCTGCCAGATGTTCCTCATACGGTAACCCTTCCATTCCTGGAATCATTCTCATGTATCTTCTCTGAACCCTCTCCAATGTCAGTATATCCTTTCTAAAATAAGGAGCCCAAAACTGCACACAATACTCCAAGTGTGGTCTCACGAGTGCCTTATAGAGCCTCAACATCACATCCCTGCTCTTATATTCTATATCTCTAGAAATGAAAGTCAACATTACATTCACCTTCTTTACCACTGACTAAACGTGGAGGTTAACCTTTAGGATATCCTGCACAAGGACTCCTAAGTCCCTTTGTGTCTCTGCATTTTCAATTCCCTCTCCATCTAAATAATAGTCTTCCCATTTATTTCTTCCACCAAAGTACATGACCATACACTTTCCAACATTGTATTTTATTTGCCACTTCTTTGCCCATTCCTCTAAACTATCTAAGTCTCTCTGTTTCCTCAACACTATCCACTCCTTCACCTACCTTTGCATCATTGGCAAATTTAGCCACAAATCCATTAATCCCATAGTCCAAATCATTAACATATATCGTAAAAAGCAGCGGTCCCAAAACCAACCCCTGTGGAACTTCACTGGTAACCAGCAGCCAGCCGGAATAAGATCCCTTTATTCCCACTCTCTGTTTTCTGCTGATCAACCAATGCCCCACCCATACTAGTAACTTTCCTGTAATTCTATGGGATCTTATCTTGCTAAGTAGCCTCATGTGCAGCACCTTGTCAAAGGCCTTCTGAAAATCCTAGTACATCACATCTACGCATCTCCTTTGTCTATCCTGCTTGTAAATTCCTTAAAAAATTGCAGTAGGTTAGTTAGGCAGGATTTTCCTTTCAGGAAACCATGTTGGCTTTGGCCTATCTTGTCTTGTGCCTCTAGGTACTCAGTAATCTTATCCTTAACAATCAATTCCAACAACTTCCCAACCACTGATGCAGGCTAACAGGTCTATAGTTTCCTTTCTGCTGCCTCCCACCCTTCTTAAGTAGCAGAGTAACATTTGCAATTTTCCAGTCATCTAGTACAATGCCAGAATCTGTCGATTCTTGAAAGATCATGGTTAATGCCTCCACAATCTCTCCAGCTACTTCCTTCAGAATCCAAGGTTGCATTCCATCAGGTCCAGGAGATTTATCCGCCCTCAGACCATTAAGCTTCCTGAGCACCTTCTCAGTCATAATTTTCACTGCACATACTTCACTTCCCTGACACTCTTGAATGTCCAGTGTACTGCAGATGTCTTCCACTGTGCAGACTGATGCAAAATACGCATTCAGTTCCTCTGCCACGTCTACATCTCTCATTACAATATCTCCAGCATCATTTTCTATTGGTCCTATATCTACCCTCAACTCTCTTTACTCTTTATATACTTAAAAAAGCTTTTAGTATCTTCCAGACCTATTAGGTGTGATAAATTTTCCAGTGAACTGGGTAGGTTTAAATGGAGTGCAAAAACTGGGCCTTGTTGAATTTAAAGGGAGACTGGAAACAAGGACTGCAGCAAATATCGCTTGGTGAGCCAGATGCTGAACCATCAAGAGCTCTGTAGAGGCGTATAGTAGATAATCATTGTTGTATTGTGGTATGTGCAACACCAAAAGAAAGCTTTGTGTGGTTCAAATTTGCAATAATGTCAAATGATGTACTGTTTGTACCTATGCCATTGCATTAATTGCTAACATTGGCTGCTCATATTTGGGCAAGATTCATGTTTGTTGCTTGGCTAAATATCAATACTAGTGCAGGCCCAAAATTTGTCACCTATCTTTTTTCAACTACATTTGTTTGAAAAATTATTGTTACTATTATCTCACAGAAGAACCATCTTTACTAATGCTGAGTGCTTAGAAACTTTGAGTTTAAAGAGCTAAATTAATACTGACACCACCCATGAGCCTTGCAAAAATTGTTGTTCTTTAATGTACAGACACTGCACTTTTAGGCATAACATTTACTGAATCTTGAATTAATCTTGAGGCTGAATACCTTCACATTTATAAGTCTTACAAGTGTTTATCAAACAACCCATTGGAGGAAATTGATAGTTTTAGACTGGAATAATACAAGCCTTAAAACATTTTGCAGAAAGCTGCTGTTATTGCTAATATTATCTTATTTTGTTAGAGGCAGTGTTGATCTTTAAATTATTAGTAACTGGGTTAAGAGTCTTGCATCTCTCTGATACAAGACCTTTAACCCAGTTATCTCCACGAGGCCTTGTGACATTGCTGTTCTCTTAGTGGTCACTGATTGTTATACAAGGAGTCAATTAATTCACTAATATTGGCATTCATCTTATGCATTGAAATGATAGCTACGCATGTTTGATATATTCAGCTGATCTAGGTTGGATTCACGTATACAGCTTATGTTGAGTGATACAATATAATTTGACAGCAGATGCTATTCAGGTTTTTTCTCATAGATTTATGCAGTATGTAAATGGGCCTTTTGGCCCAACTCGTCCATGGTGACTAAGTTATCTACTTGAGCTAGTCCTATTTGCCTGCATTTGGTGCATTTTCCTCTGAGGGTTTGTAAGCATTGTCTTGTGCCTGCTGTTGTAATGTGATTAAAGTCACTGAAGAAACATGGAATCTAATGAATCTAATGAATCTAATGTTCAGGGATATTCAGTATTCAGGAGGGATAGACGTGAAGGAAGGGGAGGTGGGGTGGCGTTGCTGGTTAAAGAAGAGATTAACGCAATAGAAAGGAAGGACATAAGCCGGGAAGATGTGGAATCTATATGGGTAGAGCTGCGTAACATTAAGGGGCAGAAGACGCTGGTGGGAGTTGTGTACAGGCCACCTAACAGTAGTAGTGAGGTCGGAGATGGTATTAAACAGGAAATTAGAAATGTGTGCAATAAAGGAACAGCAGTTATAATGGGTGACTTCAATCTACATGTAGACTGGGTGAACCAAATTGGTAAAGGTGCTGAGGAAGAGGATTTCTTGGAATGTATGCGGGATGGTTTTTTGAATCAACATGTCGAGGAACCAACTAAAGAGCAGGCTATTCTGGACTGGGTTTTGAGCAATGAGGAAGGGTTAATTAGCGATCTTGTCGTGAGAGGCCCCTTGGGTAAGAGTGACCATAATATGGTGGAATTCTTCATTAAGATGGAGAGTGAGATAGTTAATTCAGAAACAAAGGTTCTGAACTTAAAGAGGGGTAACTTTGAAGGTATGAGACGTGAATTAGCTAAGATAGACTGGCAAATGACACTTAAAGGATTGACGGTGGATATGCAATGGCAAGCATTTAAAGGTTGCATGAACAACAATTGTTCATCCCAGTTTGGCAAAAGAATAAATCAAGGAAGGTAGTGCACCCGTGGCTGACAAGAGAAATTAGGGATGGTATCAATTCCAAAGAAGTAGCATACAAATTAGCCAGAGAAAGTGGCTCACCTGAGGACTGGGAGAAATTCAGAGTTCAGCAGAGGAGGACAAAGGGCTTAATTAGGAAGGGGAAAAAAGGTTATGAGAGAAACCTGGCGGGGAACATAAAAACGGACTGTAAAAGCTTTTATAGATATGTAAAAAGGAAAAGACTGGTAAAGACAAATGTAGGTCCCCTGCAGACAGAAACAGGTGAATTGATTATGGGGAGCAAGGACATGGCAGACCAATTGAATAATTACTTTGGTTCTGTCTTCACTAAGGAGGACATAAATAATCTTCCAGAAATAGTAAGGGACAGAGGGTCCAGTGAGATGGAGGAACTGAGTGAAATACATGTTAGTAGGGAAGTGGTGTTAGGTAAATTGAAGGGATTGAAGGCAGATAAACCCCCAGGGCCAGATGGTCTGCATCCTAGAGTGCTTAAGGAAGTAGCCCAAGAAATAGTGGATGCATTAGTGATAATTTTTCAAAACTCATTAGATTCTGGACTAGTTCCTGAGGATTGGAGGGTGGCTAATGTAACCCCACTTTTTAAAAAAGGAGGGAGAGAGAAACCAGGGAATTATAGACCGGTTAGCCTAACGTCGGTGGTGGGGAAACTGCTGGAGTCAGTTATCAAGGATGTGATAACAGCACATTTGGAAAGCGGTGAAATGATCGGACAAAGTCAGCATGGATTTGTGAAAGGAAAATCATGTCTGACGAATCTCATAGAATTTTTTGAGGATGTAACTAGTAGAGTGGATAGGGGAGAACCAGTGGATGTGGTATATTTGGATTTTCAAAAGGCTTTTGACAAGGTCCCACACAGGAGATTAGTGTGCAAACTTAAAGCACATGGTATTGGGGGTAAGGTATTGGTGTGGGTGGAGAATTGGTTAGCAGACAGGAAGCAAAGAGTGGGAATAAACGGGACCTTTTCAGAATGGCAGGCGGTGACTAGTGGGGTACCGCAAGGCTCAGTGCTGGGACCCTAGTTGTTTACAATATATATTAATGACTTGAATGAGGGAATTAAATGCAGCATCTCCAAGTTTGCGGATGACACGAAGCTGGGTGGCAGTGTTAGCAGTGAGGAGGATGCTAAGAGGATGCAGGGTGACTTGGATAGGTTGGGTGAGTGGGCAAACTCATGGCAGATGCAATTTAATGTGGATAAATGTGAAGTTATCCACTTTGGTGGCAAAAATAGGAAAACAGATTATTAGCTGAATGGTGGCCGATTAGGAAAAGGGGAGGTGCAACGAGACCTGGGTGTCATTATACACCAGTCATTGAAAGTGGGCATGCAGGTACAGCAGGCGGTGAAAAAGGCAAATGGTATGCTGGCATTTATAGCGAGAGGATTCGAGTTCAGGAGCAGGGAGGTACTACTGCAGTTGTACAAGGCCTTGGTGAGACCACACCTGGAGTATTGTGTGCAGTTTTGGTCCCCTAATCTGAGGAAAGACATCTTTGCCATAGAGGGAGTACAAAGAAGGTTCACCAGATTGATTCCTGGAATGGCAGGACTTTCATATGAAGAAAGACTGGATGAACTGGGCTTGTACTCGTTGGAATTTAGAAGATTGAGGGGGGATCTGATTGAAATGTATAAGATCCTAAAGGGATTGGACAGGCTGGATGCAGGAAGATTGTTTCCGATGTTGTGGAAGTCCAGAACGAGGGGCCACAGTTTGAGGATAGAGGGGAAGCCTTTTAGGACCGAGATTAGGAAAAATTTCTTCACACAGAGAGTGGTGAATCTGTGGAATTCTCTGCCACAGGAAACTGTTGAGGCCAGTTCATTGGCTATGTTTAAGAGGGAGTTAGATATGGCCCTTGTGGCTACGGGGGTCAGGGGGTATGGAGGGAAGGCTGGGGCGGGGTTCTGAGTTGGATGATCAGCCATGATCATAATAAATGGCGGTGCAGGCTCGAAGGGCCGAATGGCCTACTCCACCTATTTTCTATGTTTCTATGTTTCTATGATACAGAAGTGTTTTATTCAACACAATGAGACACTCTTGGAGGAGGAGGCCTATTTTACACAATATTACATGACATTTTATATGCTAAAGATCAAAGGACAATTCTATAGTTACATTGAATCTACAGTGCTTCCTTTGAGTTACATATACTTTTCACACCTCATTCTTCGCATCTATACTCCAGACACCCACAATGAATGTTAATCAGCATTGTCTGGTTTTCAATTAACCGGTGTCCACAGCTTCAGGAAACTATTGTCTGGTGCTACCTTTTAAATTTAATCTACAATCCACATTTAGGTCTAAAGAATGGTTGCTGAAGTTATTATTTACTATATACCCAACTCCAGAATATCCCATAACACCAACCGCTGCAGTTTTTCTTACAGCTTGTTCCACATGCCTGCTATCCACTGTGTGAAAGAATTGCCCCCTCGCGTCCTTTCTAAATCTTTCCCCTCTCACTTTGAACCCATGCCCTGTAGTATTGTACTTCCCTGCCCTTGACATTGTACGACATCCTGGTACGAGAGGGAAAGCAACCGGAAGTCGTGATTCATGTTGGGACCAACGACATAGGCAGGAAGAGGGATGAGGTCCTGAAGTGTGAGTTTTGGGAACTAGGCAGAAGGCTGAAGAACAGGACCTCAAGGGTGGCGTTCTCAGGATTGCTGCCAGTGCTATGTGACAGTGATGGTAAGATTGGAGGAGCTGGCAGTTGAATGCGTGGCTGAGGAGTTGGTGCAGGGAGCAGGGTTTTAGATTTTTAGATCTTTGGGATCTCTTCTGGGGAAGGTGGGACCTGTACAGATTGGATGGGTTGCACTTGAACTCGAGGGGGAGCAATATCCTTGCAGGTAGGTTTGCTAGCATGGTTCAGGAGGGTTTAAACTAATTTCCGAGGGGGATGGGACCCAGAGCGATAGAGCAGTGAAAGAAGTGCATGGAAGTAAAGCCAGATCTAACATACAGAGAGGCTTTGAGGAAAGAGAAGCAGAATAAATGGTGTAAAGACAGTAAGGTACTTTAATGGCGAAAAGATGTATCTTACAACACTGGAAAGAGCTTAATGCTCCAACTACCTTTTTTTGGTTTTCTCAGACGATATTATGCTTGAATTTGGAGAAAATTAGAAGCAATCTTTATGACTCCTCATTTAAATTTGAACAGACTTGGAGATCTTTCATTCAATATTTTCATTTAATGTAATATATACCCTTCTTGTTTTTTTTTTACTGTTTTTAATGGAGGTCGGGATTGAGGACGTGATTTTAAGTTTAACTCTGTTTGGTTTCAAGTTAGCCCATTGCTTTGCTTTTAGTTAGTTGCACGGTGGGTTTTTTTTGGGGGGTTTTTTTTCCTTTTCTCTATTGATATATATATAAAAAGTATACTATTATGTTACCTTGGTATGTTATGTTTAAATTACATTGTTTGTAATTTTTTTTTGTATTAATATCTTCTGTAATTTTATTATATTCTAACAGTGTATTAGTGTCTATATGGCTTACCTTTTTGTATACTTATTCAATAAAAAGACTTAAAGAAAGACAGTAAGGTAGAAGGGCTGAAATGTGTGTACCTCATTGCAAGAAGCATCAGGAACAAAGGTGATGAACTGAGAGCTTGGATACATACATGGAATTATGATGTAGTGGCCATTACAGAGACTTGGCTGGCACCAGGGCGGAATGGATTCTCAATATTCCTGGATTTCAGTGTTTTGAAAGGGATAGAGAGGGGGGAAAAGGGGAGGAGGGGTGGCATTACTGGTCAGGGATACTATTTACAGCTACAGAAAGGGTGGGTAATGGAGCAGGATCCTCTTTTGAGTCAATATGGGTGGAAGTCAGGAACAGGAAGGGAGCAGTTACTATATTGGGGGTATTCTATAGGCCCCCTGGTAGCAGCAGAGATACAGAGGAGCAGATTGGGAGACAGATTTTGGAAAGGTGCAAAAATAACAGTTGTTATCATGGGTGACTTTAACTTCCCTAATATTGATTGGCACCGGATTAGTTCCAAGGGTTTAGATGGGGCAGAGTTTGTTGAGTGTGTCCAGGACAGATTCCTGTCACAGTATGTGGACAGGCCGACCAGGGGGAATGCCATACTAGATCTAGTACTAGGTAATGAACCGGGTCAGGTCACAGATCTCTCAGTGGGTGAGCATCTGGGGGACAGTGACCACCGCTCCCTGGCCTTTAGCATTATCATGGAAAAGGACAGAATCAGAGAGGACAGGAAAATTTTTAATTGGGGAAAGGCAAATTATGAGGCTATAAGGCTAGAACTTGCGGGTGTGAATTGGGATGATGTTTTTGCAGGGAAATGTACTATGGACATGTGGTCGATGTTTAGAGATCTCTTGCGGGATGTTAGGGATAAATTTGTCCGGGTGAGGAAGATAAAGAATGGTAGGGTGAAGGAACCATGGGTGACAAGTGAGGTGGAAAATCTAGACAGGTGGAAGAAGGCAGCATACATGAGGTTTAGGAAGCAAGGATCAGATGGGTCTATTGAGGAATATAGGGAAGCAAGAAAGGAGCTTAAGAAGGGGCTGAGAAGAGCAAGAAGGGGACATGAGAAGGCCTTGGTGAGTAGGGTAAAGGGAAACCCCAAGGCATTCTTCAATTATGTGAAGAAAAAAAGGATGACAGGAGTGAAGGTAGGACCGATTAGAGATAAAGGTGGGAAGATGTGCCTGGAGGCTGTGGAAGTGAGCGAGGTCCTCAATGAATACTTCTCTTCGGTATTCACCAATGAGAGGGAACTTGATGATGGTGAGGACAATATGAGTGAGGTTGATGTTCTGGAGCATGTTGATATTAAGGGAGAGGAGGTGTTGGAGTTGTTAAAATACATTAGGACAGATAAGTCCCCGGGGCCTGACGGAATATTCCCCAGGCTGCTCCACGAGGCGAGAGAAGAGATTGCTGAGCCTCTGGCTAGGATCTTTATGTCCTCGTTGTCCACAGGAATGGTACCGGAGGATTGGAGGGAGGCGAATGTTGTCCCCTTGTTCAAAAAAGGTAGTAGGGATAGTCCGGGTAATTATAGACCAGTGAGCCTTACGTCTGTGGTGAGAAAGCTGTTGGAAAAGATTCTTAGAGATAGGATCTATAGGCATTTAGAGAATCATGGTCTGATCAGGGACGGTCAGCATGACTTTGTGAAGGGCAGATCATGTCTAACAAGCCTGATAGAGTTCTTTGAGGAGGTGACCAGGCATATAGATGAGGGTAGTGCAGTGGATGTGATCTATATGAATTTTAGTAAGGCATTCGACGAGGTTCCACACGGTAGGCTTATTCAGAAAGTTAGAAGGCATGGGATCCAGGGAAGTTTGGCCAGATGGATTCAGAATTGGCTTGCCTGCAGAAGGCAGAGGGTGGTGGTGGAGGGAGTACATTCAGATTGGAGGATTGTGACTAGTGGTGTCCCACAAGGATCTGTTCTGGGACCTCTACTTTTCATGATTTTTATTAATGACCTGGATGTGGGGGTAGATGGGTGGGTTGGCAAGTTTGCAGACAACACAAAGGTTGGTGCTGTTGTAGATAGTGTAGAGGATTGTCAAAGATTGCAGAGAGACAGTGATAGGATGCAGAAGTGGGCTGAGAAGTGGCAGATGCAGTTCACTCCAAGGCAGAGTACAAAGTAAATGGCAGGATACTTGGTATGTGGAGGAGCAGAGGGATCTCGGGGTACATGTCCACAGATCCCTGAAAGTTGCCTCACAGGTGGATAGGGTAGTTAAGAAAGCTTATGAGGTGTTAGCTTTCATAAGTTGAGGGATAGAGTTTAAGAGTCGCGATGTAATGATGCAGCTCTATAAAACTCTGGTTAGGCCACACTTGGAGTACTGTGTCCAGTTCTGGTCACCTCACTAAAGGAAGGATGTGGAAGCATTGGAAAGGGTACAGAGGAGATTTACCAGGATGCTGCCTGTTTTAGAAAGTATGCATTATGATCAGAGATTAAGGGAGCTAGTGCTTTACTCTTTGCAGAGAAGGAGGATGAGAGGAGACATGATAGAGGTGTACAAGATAATAAGAGGAATAGATAGAGTGGGTAGCCAGCACCTCTTCCCCAGGGCACCACTGCTCAATACAAGAGGACATGGCTTTGAGGTAAGGGGTGGTTAGTTCAAGGGGGATATTAGAGGAAGATTTTTTACTCAGAGAGTGGTTGGTGCGTGGAATGCACTGCCTGAGTCAGTGGTGGAGGCAGATACACTAGTGAAGTTTAAGAGACTACTGGACAGGTATATGGAGGAATTTAAGGTGGGGGCTTATATGGGAGGCAGGGTTTGAGGGTCAGCACAACATTGTGGGCTGAAGGGTCTGTACTGTGCTGTACTATTCTATGTTCTATGTTCTATAAGCTGGTTTCATAACTGCAAGGTACTAACTCGTGTGCTTGCAGTCTGGATATACAGGATTAGTTATGCTGGTGAGAGCAGTACTTGAGAGTATGTGCTACATGAGGGAGGAAAGGGTCTCAGCTCTTATACATAGGACTCTTATGCATACATGGACAAGTGTTATCCAGAGTACACAACCAATAACATAGTCTCATGAATCCTGCCAAAGTCGGCAACTGGTCCTTAGAGGAAAGTTGTCTGGTAACTGATAGAAGCATCAATCTCTTTCAGAACAGTTTGCTGCTGTACCTGGGAGTCTGCCTGCTTATAGCTCAGGGTTCAGAGTGTCCAGAAGACTGATTGAAGATTTGTCTTAATTGAGGCAGAAACCTGCTCCTCCTGTTTCCATGTTTCTTCTGCATTGTCACTACCTGGAAGGCATGAGCAAACTATTTCCAAGCTAGAAATGTTCTAGTTTTGCACTGGCTCCATGGTTTATAGCTCTAGATAAATCCTGAGAAGTATACATATGGTTGTGCATGAATGTTGTCCTGAAAATATTATAGATTTTATCAAGCATTACCCAGCATGCTTCAGCTGCAGTGCGCCTGCTCTCACTGTACTGTACTTCATCTCTGTTACAAATATTAATTTCTGAATTTCTGAATACTGAAAGCTGCAGATGAAGGAACCTGAAATAAAACAAATGTTTGCCAGATGTACTCAACAAGCAAGGCAGAGAGAAGCAGAATTAATGTTTCACATTGATGGTCTTTTATCTGAACAGTGATGTGAGAGTTCTGATAGATCATCAACCTGACAGATTGACTCTCTTTTTCCACAAATAGTGACTGAACTGCTAGGTATTTCCTGCATTATGTTTTATTTTTGATGTCTGGATATATTTGGAAGTCCCATTTGTACTGTATCAGAGAGATGATTTCATGCTGAAGCCAGTGAGTTGGGATTGGCTGACAAGATTAAACATGTTTACAAAACCCAAGTATTTTCAGGATCGGCTGGAATTAGCTGAGGATATCAAACATTTTGAGTATGTGCAAGATTTCAATCTGTGGCCATATATCTATGGTGCAGTCATTGTAAGAGTGAACAAAATAAAGGAGTCTTTCTCTCAGTGAGTCCTTAGTTATTAACATGCAAAGATTGTGAATGTAAATTAAAAAGAAATTAAGCTCCATGGACTCAACTTAAGGCGCTTAGTTTTTATGACAGTGGTTGTCAATGCCTGCAAACTTGCTTCTTATAATGGTATCCTAACTATCCCCTATCCGTGTCACTGCAGGTAATTCTTTATTAGAGGATATACCTCCCAGGGGTGATGTGTTCCACACACCATGAGCAGTTGCTTCACAACATCTGTGAGCTTGCTTTGTGCTCCCAGGAATTAGTGGTGCAAGTTGACAGCACTCTCCAGCAGCTGAGAGTTGTTGGTGTTACATGCCTATGTCTTTAACAGCCAGCTCATTTGGAATCAGCTGTGTGGCTAAATACTGTCAGCTGAGAAATTCAAACCACAGTTTATCTGTAATGATTGCAGTTTCCAAAATAGAAGGTATTTTGCAAAGAAGCCCAACAACTAGTAAAGAATAATAGGATTGAAGTTATAAAAGCGAAATCATGTTTGACTAACCCACTTGAATTTGCTGAAAATGTGACTGGCAGAAAAGATGTGAGAGAACCACAAGAAGGAGTCTGAGAGTCTGAGTGGGAGTGCCGAGAAAGACATTTTTGAAATTTTCGTTATTTTTTTTCTCCAACGGCGTTCTGAGAGGCGGGACTGTGCAGGCGTGTGACGTCGGACAGTGCAGCATGGCAGATTTAAAAGGGCAGACATCTTGCTTCGGGTTTGATTCGAAGAAGGAGTCTGAGAGTCTGAGTGGGAGTGCCGAGAAAGATATTTTTGAAATTTTCGTTATTTTTTTTTCTCCAACGGCGTTCTGAGAGGCGGGACTGCGCAGGCGTGTGACGTCGGGCAGTGCAGCGCGGCAGATTTAAAAGGGCAGACATCCTGCTTCGGGTTTGATTCGAAGAAGGAGTCTGAGAGTCTGAGTGAGAGTGCCGAGAAAGACATTTTTGAAATTTTCGTTACTTTTTTTTTTCTCCAACGGCTTTCTGAGAGGCGGGACTGCGCAGGCGTGTGACGTCGGGCTGTGCAGCGCGGCAGATTTAAAAGGAACAAAGCCTCATAGAGCGGGCAGCGTAGTTTGCGGGCGGCGGAGTGAGCTGGGAGCAGAGTGAAGACCTAAGGGCTTTGGCTCAACGGGCTTAGGCGGAAACGGGCGAGGCGAGGAAGGTTTGGCATTCATTTTCTGTTGTTATTTGAGGAGAGGGGCAGTATGAGTGTGAGGGCAGTTTGCTGTTCTCGGTGTCGGATGTGGGAGGCCCTGGAGTCTCCAAGCCTCCCGGACCTCTACATCTGCGCCAAGTGCATCAAGATGCAGCTCCTAAGGGACCGCGTTACAGAACTGGAGCTGCAGCTCGATGACCTTCGTCTGGTCAGGGAGAGTGAGGAGGTGATAGAGAGGAGTTGCAGACAGGTGGTCACGCCGGGGCCACGGGAGGCAGACAAGTGGGTCACGGTTAGGAGGGGGAAGGGGAAAAGTCAGGTAATAGGGAGTACCCCGGTGGCTGTGCCCCTTAACAACTGGTACTCCTGTTTGAGTACTGTTGGGGGGGGCAGCTTACCCGGGGGAAGCGACAGTGGCCGTGCCTCCGGCACAGAGTCTGGCCCTGTAGCTCAGAAGGGTAGGGCAAGGAAGAGGAGGGCAGTTGTGATAGGGGACTCGATAGTAAGGGGGTCAGATAGGCGATTCTGTGGACGCAGTCCAGAGACCCGGATGGTAGTTTGCCTCCTGGTGCCAGGGTCCGGGATATTTCTGATCGTGTCCAAGATATCCTGAAGTGGGAGGGTGAGGAGCCAGAGGTCGTGGTACATATCAGTACCAATGACATAGGTAGGAAAAGGAATGAGGTCCTGAAAGGAGAATATAGGGAGCTAGGAAGGGAGTTGAGAAAAAGGACCGCAAAGGTAGTAATCTCGGGATTACTGCCTGTGCCACGCGACAGTGAGAGTAGGAATGCGATGAGGTGGAGGATAAATGCGTGGCTGAGGGATTGGAGCAGGGGGCAGGGATTCAAGTTTTTGGATCATTGGGACCTCTTTTGGCGCAGGCGTGACCTGTACAAAAAGGACGGGTTACACTTGAATCCTAGGGGGACCAATATCCTGGCAGGGAGATTAGCGGGGGCTACTGAGGTGACTTTAAACTAGAATGGTTGGGGGGTCGGAATCAAATTAAAGAGGCTAGGCGTGAGGAGGTTAGTTCACAACAGAGGGATGGGAACCAGTGCAGAGAGACAGAGGGGTGTAAAGTGAGGGTAGAAGCAAAAAGTACTAAGGAGAAAAGTAAAAGTGGCAGGCCGACAAATCCAGGGCAAGCATTAAAAAGGGCCACTTTTCAACATAATTGTATAAGGGCTAAGAGAGTTGTAAAAGAGTGCCTGAAGGCTTTATGTGTCAATGCAAGGAGCATTCATAATAAGGTGGATGAATTGAAAGTGCAGATTGTTATTAATGATTATGATATAGTTGGGATCACAGAGTCATGGCTCCAGGGTGACCAGGGATGGGAGCTCAACGTTCAGGGATATTCAATATTCATGAGAGATAGACATGAAGGAAGGGGAGGTGGGATGGCGTTGCTGGTTAAAGAAGAGATTAACGCAATAGAAAGGAAGGACATAAGCCGGGAAGATGTGGAATCGATATGGGTAGAGCTGCGTAACACTAAGGGGCAGAAGACGCTGGTGGGAGTTGTGTACAGGCCACCTAACAGTAGTAGTGAGGTCGGAGATGGTATTAAACAGGAAATTAGAAATGTGTGCAATAAAGGAACAGCAGTTATAATGGGTGACTTCAATCTACATGTAGACTGGGTGAACCAAATTGGTAAAGGTGCTGAGGAAGAGGATTTCTTGGAATGTATGCGGGATGGTTTTTTGAACCAACATGTCGAGGAACCAACTAGAGAGCAGGCTATTCTGGACTGGGTTTTGAGCAATGAGGAAGGGTTAATTAGCGATCTTGTCGTGAGAGGCCCCTTGGGTAAGAGTGACCATAATATGGTGGAATTCTTCATTAAGATGGAGAGTGAGATAGTTAATTCAGAAACAAAGGTTCTGAACTTAAAGAGGGGTAACTTTGAAGGTATGAGACGTGAATTAGCTAAGATAGACTGGCAAATGACACTTAAAGGATTGACGGTGGATATGCAATGGCAAGCATTTAAAGGTTGCATGGATGAACTACAACAATTGTTCATCCCAGTTTGGCAAAAGAATAAATCAAGGAAGGTAGTGCACCCGTGGCTGACAAGAGAAATTAGGGATAGTATCAATTCCAAAGAAGAAGCATACAAATTAGCCAGAGAAAGTGGCTCACCTGAGGACTGGGAGAAATTCAGAGTTCAGCAGAGGAGGACAAAGGACTTAATTAGGAAGGGGAAAAAAGATTATGAGAGAAAACTGGCAGAGAACATAAAAATGGACTGTAAAAGCTTTTATAGATATGTAAAAAGGAAAAGACTGGTAAAGACAAATGTAGGTCCCCTGCAGACAGAAACAGGTGAATTGATTATGGGGAGCAAGGACATGGCAGACCAATTGAATAATTACTTTGGTTCTGTCTTCACTAAGGAGGACATAAATAATCTTCCAGAAATAGTAAGGGACAGAGGGTCCAGTGAGATGGAGGAACTGAGCGAAATACATGTTAGTAGGGAAGTGGTGTTAGGTAAATTGAAGGGATTGAAGGCAGATAAATCCCCAGGGCCAGATGGTCTGCATCCTAGAGTGCTTAAGGAAGTAGCCCAAGAAATAGTGGATGCATTAGTGATAATTTTTCAAAACTCATTAGATTCTGGACTAGTTCCTGAGGATTAGAGGGTGGCTAATGTAACTCCACTTCTTAAAAAAGGAGGGAGAGAGAAACCGGGGAATTATAGACCGGTTAGCCTAACGTCGGTGGTGGGGAAACTGCTGGAGTCAGTTATCAAGTATGTGATAACAGCACATTTGGAAAGCGGTGAAATCATCGGACAAAGTCAGCATGGATTTGTGAAAGGAAAATCATGTCTGACGAATCTCATAGAATTTTTTGAGGATGTAACTAGTAGAGTGGATAGGGGAGAACCAGTGGATGTGGTATATTTGGATTTTCAAAAGGCTTTTGACAAGGTCCCACACAGGAGATTAGTGTGCAAACTTAAAGCACACGGTATTGGGGGTAAGGTATTGGTGTGGGTGGAGAATTGGTTAGCAGACAGGAAGCAAAGAATGGGAATAAACGGGACCTTTTCAGAATGGCAGGCAGTGACTAGTGGGGTACCGCAAGGCTCAGTGCTGGGACCCCAGTTGTTTACAATATATATTAATGACTTGGATGAGGGAATTAAATGCAGCATCTCCAAGTTTGCGGATGACACGAAGCTGGGCGGCAGTGTTAGCTGTGAGGAGGATGCTAAGAGGATGCAGGGTGACTTGGATAGGTTGGGTGAGTGGGCAAATTCATGGCAGATGCAATTTAATGTGGATAAATGTGAAGTTATTCACTTTGGTGGCAAAAATAGGAAAACAGATTATTATCTGAATGGTGGCCGATTAGGTAAAGGGGAGGTGCAATGAGACCTGGGTGTCATTATACACCAGTCATTGAAAATGGGCATGCAGGTACAGTAGGCGGTGAAAAAGACGGATGGTATGCTGGCATTTATAGCAAGAGGATTCGAGTACAGGACAGGGAGGTACTACTGCAGTTGTACAAGGCCTTGGTGAGACCACACCTGGAGTATTGTGTGCAGTTTTGGTCCCCTAATCTGAGGAAAGACATCCTTGCTATAGAGGGAGTACAGAGAAGGTTCACCAGATTGATTCCTGGGATGGCAGGACTTTCATATGAAGAAAGACTGGATGAACTAGGCTTGTACTCGTTGGAATTTAGAAGATTGAGGGGGGATCTGATTGAAACGTATAAATGGACAGGCTAGATGCAGGAAGATTGTTCCCGATGTTGGGGAAGTCCAAAACGAGGGGTCACGATTTGAGGATAAAGGCGAAGCCTTTTAGGACTGAGATTAGGAAAAACTTCTTCACACAGAGAGTGGTGAATCTGTGGAATTCTCTGCCACAGGAAACAGTTGAGGCCAGTTCATTGGCTATATTTAAGAGGGAGTTAGATATGGCCCTTGTGGCTAGGGGGATCAGAGGGTATGGAGGGAAGGCTGGTGCAGGGTTCTGAGTTGGATGATCAGCCATGATCATAATAAATGGCGGTGCAGGCTCGAAGGGCCGAATGGCCTACTCCTGCACCTATTTTCTATGTTTTCTATGTTTATGTAAAATGTAACAAAATAGGACACATACAAAGAGCATGTTGGGCGGACAAAAATAAATAGACTGTACGGGGAAGAGAAAAAGATAGTAAAATCAAGTTGTAGTTCCAAAGAAAGCATTGATCTGTATGATGTTTATGAAAAATATGATAATGATGAGAGTGACATAGGACTGAATAGCAGTGAGATTTATAATGTGAAAATTAAGATAAGCAATATGGCTTACACCAGAAGTGACTAGCAAATTAATTAAAATGGAATTGGCCACTGACTCGGCTGTTTCAGTCATTCCACAAAATGAGTTTGAATGGCATTTCAAAGATACTGAACTGAAGCCTGCAGATATCCAACTAACAACTTACACAGGAGAAAGATAACTCCTGTAAGATTGGCATTTATAACAGTGAAACAGAACAGACAACAAGCCACATTGAGCTTGTACGTGGTAAAAACAGAAGGGCCAGAATTGTGGGGGCATGAGTGGCTGAGACAACTACAACTTTATTGGAGATCTATCCACCATTTTCATACCACATCCCCTGCACTAGAGTCAACTGAAAGTGAATTAAGCAAGGCGAATGGTATGCTGGCACTTATAGTGAGAGGATTTGAGTACAGGAGTAGGGAGGTACTACTGCAATTGTACAAGGCCTTGGTGAGACCACACCTGGAGGATTGTGTGCAGTTTTGGTCCCCTAATCTGAGGAAAGACATCCTTGCCATAGAGGGAGTACAAAGAAGGTTCACCAGATTGATTCGTGGGATGGCAGGACTTTCATATGAAGAAAGACTGGATGAACTGGGCTTGTACTCGTTGGAATTTAGAAGATTGAGGGGGGATCTGATTGAAACGTATAAGATCCTAAAGGGATTGGACAGGCTAGATGCAGGAAGATTGTTCCTGATGTTGGGGAAGTCCAGAACGAGGGGCCACAGTTTGAGGATAGAGGGGAAGCCTTTTAGGACCGAGATTAGGAAAAACTTCTTCACACAGAGAGTGGTGAATCTGTGGAATTCTCTGCCACAGGAAACAGTTGAGGCCAGTTCATTGGCTGTATTTAAGAGGGAGTTAGATATGGCCCTTGTGGCTACGGGGGTCAGGAGGTATGGAGGGAAGGCTGGGGCAGGGTTCTGAGTTGGAGGATCAGCCATGATCATAATAAATGGCGGTGCAGACTCGAAGGGCCGAATGGCCTACTCCTGCACCTATTTTCTATGTTTCTATATCATACATTTAGATTTTCAGGAGTCATTGAGTTATACAGGATGGAAACAGGGCTTTGGCCCTACTAGTCCATGCTGAACAAGTTGCTTATCTCAGCTCGTTCCATTTGCTTATGTTTTGCCCCATATAAACCTTGCTAAGAGTAGAATCAGATGGCTAACTCCTGGCTACATATTATGATTGGATCCATTCCGAATCGAAAGACAACTGTCTTTATACTGTATACAAAATAACCCGGGCACATGACACACTCAATGATATATCTGAATAAGCAAAATTGTTTTCCTGAGTACTTAAAAAATACAGCAAAACATTTTCATAAGTCTAAAAATATTGCAGGTTTATTAATTTATAGAAACCTTTTGCAATCATCATTATCCTGAAGCTATGTATGTTTATATTCTTCTTTATCAATAGACAGTTTTTAACTTTTAAATGTTTGGCACCTTGTTCAGCTCCAAAGTTGTATGTAAGTATGTCCTTTTTGTGCATATGTATAGCAAGGATGGGGTATGAAGAGGTTTAGTGGTGTCTCGTACTAAACATTCACTGAGTTATCAGACGAACTTGTGTCATACAATAAAAATATTACACTTATAGATAACTTACTGAAATAAAACAAATGAATTTTGAAATTTGATTTAAAGTATTTCAATTTCACATTGTAAATACCATGTTCTATTTGAAAGAATTTGAGCAGGTTTGTATATATTGAACAAAGTGGTACACAAATATCTAATTCTGATTTTGACATTTTTGTATTTCTGTTTCAGGACACTGATAACAGGCATGGCTTCAGGCAGTATCGTAGCTTTTAACATAGATTTCAACCGGTGGCACTATGAACATCAGAACAGATACTAATCACATGCTGAGGGAGGGTGAAGAGTGATTGGCAGTTCCAGCTGAGAGCACAAGTGCTACAGTCAACAGCCCAGGTATAGGTGTTGGAATGTAATACCCTCTGTTTGCCCTCCATTATACATTGCATTACATCCAGCAATAGTTGTGCATTTTGTATTATTTTCATGTGAAAGCAATCACAGTAATTTTTTTTTCTTTCTTCACTGATCACCAGCTTTATCAAAGAACTACCACATTAATTTACAAATCATTGATGAAAGACAGATGATTAACAGTATGTTGAATACTTAATGTTACTATCTAATTTTATTTACAAAAATGTGTCGAGGACAAGTTACAGAACATGTGCAGTTGTTCAAACAATTCATGCTAAGAGAAGGCCATTTAAAAAGAAAAACTACATTTGTCTTTTCAGTTTGTATCCAGCTATGAAAGAATACTTTTAATAAGTATTACTTTAATATCTTTGATGGAAATAAAATACCCAAGGCATATGTTTCTCAGCCATTGCACTCAATCTGTTGATCCATCATTTTAGACATAAGGTAAAACTAATCATGATAGAAAGTACTGGATATTTATTAGCACCATGAACAAAATTAACGGCTAATAATTTTACAGTGTGGCAATGAGATCCACATTCTGTACTATGCTGACAATTCACACAGTTTCATTTCTGTACCCTGTTAACATTTATTTCATGAGGTAAATATTGTGAGATCTTGGCTCTCTTGCTTAAAATTACATTTCCAGCTTTCCTAGTAAGCACGAGAATAAATGTACCATGCATTTGTTTCCAGAGCAAAAATTTTACTGTAGTAAAGATATTTCTGGCATATAATTCTAACTAAATACATACACACGGGGATTAAAAATCACCTCATCTTTTCTTTTCTTTTGTATAATTGGTGACTGTTTTGTCAGAAGTCATAGATGTACATACTATGTTGGTAGGGCTAAGAGGCATGTAACAGGAATGTAGTTTTCTTGGAAATTGCAGTCATGCAGTTTATTTAAGAAAGAAATTGGATTCTTTGTATTAGCACTTTGCACCAGAAACATCATTATTTATTGCTGTGATTATTGATTTATCATCCACACTGTAATAGTAAATTTTAGCACTGAACTCTTTACTTGCTGTTTGTATTTAAACAATTAAAACTATGGAAAAAGTCTGACTGCGTAACTATTAAGTTGTACATCTCGTGTGAGCAATATTATGAGTTTTTAGTCTAGAATTGGGGGAGGGAAGCAAGCATCTGGAAACCAATTTCATTTCATCTGGAAATCACAGTGAAATATTTTGGATATAAGAAATCCTTGAGCTATTGTAACGCTGTTTTATGGCAAAGATGTAAGATATGCCAGATGTGTGTCAATTGGAAACTAAAATTGAAGAAAATAAAATATGCAAAGCCCTAATTTATTTTGTTCATTCTTTCTCAGTATAGTATCCAGTGGAGCATCTGTGAATATTGTCAAATGTAACAAAATGAAAATATGCTTTTATTTAATTGAAAATATTTCTCTAATTAATGAAGTTACTTGTTCACTTTTTCAAATTGAAAAATTCCTAATTCAAATAGAATCTTGCTACTTACTTTCTTTTTTTTAAATTGTAACAACCTACTAAAATCGGTATTAGTTTCACTGGTAAACAGAGCATTTGAATCTATATAAAACTATCATATTTCTTGAAATCTGTACACAGTTTTCTTGTGACCTAAAAACAGAGTGTTTCATTATGCATATGCCACAAGGTGCTGGAGAAAAGTAAGAAACATGGTCCTTTTAAAGTCGTTACTTGATATAAACACAGAGTTATTTACTCTTGTTCCAAGAATAATTGCTTCATTCTTCTTTATTGGATCTATTTTATTTGCAATCAGTTTCAATCCACAATTCTTAGATTTTCAACTTGAAATAAATATTTTCCCAGTTGGCAGTTCTGTAAATAATGTTACAGCATCCAACAGAAATGCAACAATAATGACTCCAAGAAGATCCAGATTATGGATGTTGCCAAGATGCAGAACAATCACATTGCAGATTTATGAGTAGCTCAGAGATAATCTTGAGGTAAATTACCAAGAACTCATAGAAGGTGGCAAGCCATATTTTGTTGAAAGAAAGAACAACTGCTAAGACAAGAAAGTTTAATACTGTTCCAAGTTCAAAATAAATTTATTAAAGTACATACATATACGCCACCTTTTCCCACCCTGAGATTCATTTTCTTGTGAGCAATCACAGTAAATAGAAGAAACACAATAGAGCAGATAAACAACCAATGTGCAAAAGACAGCAAACTGTGCAAATACAAAAGAAAAAAAGAAGTAATTATAAAAATAAAAAATAAATAAACCAACAAACAATACATATCAAGATCATGACATGAAGAGTCCATGAAGGTAAGTTCATAGCTTGTGGGAACAGTAGAGTGATGGGGCAAGTGAAGTTATCCTCACTGGTTCAAGAACCTGATGGTTGAGGGATAATAACTGTTCCTGAACCTGATGGTGTGAGTCCTGAGGCTCCTGCACCTTCTTTCTGATGACACCAGTGAGAAGACAGCACACCTGGGTGGTGGGGGACCCTGATGATGGATGCTGCTTTTCTGCGACAATGCTCTGTATAGATGTGCTCAATGGTGAGGAGGACTTTTCCCCTGATGGACTGGACCATATTCACTACCTTTTTGTAGCATTTTCTATTCAAATGCATTGGTATTTCCATACTAAGCTGTGAAGTAACCAGTCAATATATTCTCCACCATAGAGATTTGCTGAAGTTTTAGATATCATGCCAAATTTTTGCCAACTTCTAAGGAATTTGAGGCATGCCATGCTTTCTTCATAGTTACACTTACTTGTTGGGTCTAGGACAAGTCCTCTGAAATGATAACACTGAGGAATTTAAAGATGCTGACCCTCTCCACCTCTAATCCCCTGATGAGGACTGGCTCATGCTCCTCTGGTTCCCTCTTCATGAAGTCAATAATCAGCTCTTTACAGTGTCAAAAAGCTAAAAACAAAATGTTATATCAACTTTAAATGTGGCTTAACAGGTTCAGATTTTAAATTCAATTGTTTGAACAATGTGCTAATGTTCACGTGATCAGGTACCTGACAGCCTTTGGCAAAGTTACCACAAGTGCCAGACTTTGTACAATATTGACCTTCGCAGTGGAGGATCGCTGGGCAGCTTGCCAAATATGTGGAAGCATCAGAAAGAGGAATTTTCACTCTCCAGTCTGTTATCAATAATAAATAAAAAGGAAAAAAATTTAGAAGTCTCGTATCTTGTTGAACTGTACTAAACAATCAAGTCAACCAAAGAGATATTGGAGAATTTCTCCATGTACAGAAAACAGCAGTAGTTTTCAATAAGGCAATAGATTTGGGGTTTGAGAGAGCTGTTAGTTAAATGAGGAGTAGTTAAATATATGCTTGACTGAAGTGAAATTGCAGACTATATATGGTAACATCGCAAACCTGTGTAACTCATTGATCTACAATGAGATAATATGTGGGGTAGGAAGTGCAGGATTGTTGCAAAAAACATGCCTGGCAAACAGAGTCATAGAGTTGTACAACACAGAATCAAGACCTACAACCTACCACTGTCCAGCTGCATTAATCCCATTTGTTTGCATTAGTTCTGTCTCCTTGCATGCTTTGTACATTTAAGAACATATCTAAATGCCTCTTAAATATGAACACAGAACAGTACTTCACAATTCGGTCCATATTGTCTGTACCAAGCATGATGCCAATCAAATAAAACCCTGTTGCGTGCAAATGATCCATATTCCCCCATTCCTGGCATATTCTTATGCATATCTAAAAACATCTTGAATACCATTATATCATAACTGCTTCCACTACCCAGCCTCGTGATGAATTTCAAGCGTCTACCACTCTATGTATAAAAAACATACTTTCATTTCCTCTTTAAGTTCCACCCCACCATGCACTCCACTCAGCCTCTTCCAGTCCAGAGAAAACAATCCAAGTTTGTCCATCGTCTTCTTATAGCTAATATCCTCTAATCCAGATGAAACTCATCTGAACCCTCTCCAAAGCCTCCACATCCTTCCTGTAATGGGGTGGCCAGAACTAGCAGCAATACTCCAAGTGCAGCTTTAACCAAAACTTTATACAACCGCAACATGACTTCTTGATTCTTATACTCCATTTCCCTAGAGATTAAGACTTTCTTTACCACTCTATCTACTTGTGTTGCCACTTTTAGGAAGATGTGGACCTGTACCACAAAATCCTTATGTATTTCAAGGGTCCTGCCATTAACTAAATACTTTCCCCTTACATTTGACCTTCTAAGGTGCCAATGGTTCACCGGCTGAAGTATCTTGCAGACATTGGATTAGACATGTGCTGAAATTTTATACTGATCACACAATATTTTATGTTAAAGCAGTTTCAATTTGGCACTTGTATTTATGGGAATTTTCTGTATTCAGTCTCCTAATCAACAACACTTAACACTCTTTATTTAATATACTAATATATATTATTACTACCATGTAATAGCTATATAAAATTGCGGTATGAGGCTTTTTTAAAAATCAGACATGGTTCCAAGATGAAGCAGGGCTCCTTTGAAGTCTGATGAGAATTGCAAATATAATTTTATACTGATCTCACTAAGAATTTGTTGAATATGGCATCGAGTATATTATACAAAATGCTGAAGGAACTCAGTAGGTCTGGCAGCATCTATGGAAATGAATAAAGAGTCAACATTTGGGGCTAAGACGCTTCAGAAAGGTCTTCCTGTATAAGCCATTGGTGAAGACTTGGAGTACGGTGTACTGTTTTGGTCACCCTCTTATAGAAAAGGCATGGTTAAACTAGAAAGAGTGCAGAGAAGATATAGGAGAATGCTGTCAGGATTAGGGAGCCAGGCTAGATATACCTTGTAACATATGAGAATGAGAAGCATAGAACATAGGAGAGTACAGCACAGGAACAGGCTATTCAGCCCATAATGTTGTGCCGAACCAGCTAAAAAACAAATCAAAAGCACCCAAGCATTAATCCCTCCTACTTACACCATGTCCATATCCCTCTATCTTCCTTATATCCATGTGCCTATCCAAATTTCTCGTAAAAGCCTCTAATGTATTTGTGCATTAGCAAATGTGATGTTAGCATTCATTTCAAGAGGAGTAGAATATAAAAGCAAGGATGTAATGTTGAGACTTTATAAAGCACTGGTTGAGCCCTCACTTGGAGTATTGTGAGCAGTTTTGGACCCCTCATCTTGGAAAGGGTGTGCTGAAACTGAAGAGTGTTCAAAAGAAGCTCACGAAAATGATTCCAGGATTAAATGAAGACCGTTTGATGGCTCTGGGCCTGTATTTACTGGAATTCACAAGAATGAGAGGTGACCCTTATTGAAACCTATTGAATGGTGAATGGCCTTGATAGAGTGGATGTGGAGATGATGTTTCCTATGTGGAAGAATCTAAGACCAGAGGACACAGTCTTAGAATAGATGTGTGTCCTTTTAGAACAGAGATGAGAAGGAACTTCTTTAGCCAGAGAATAATGAATCTGTGGAATTCTTTGCCTCAGGCAGCTGTATAGACCAAGTCTTTATACAGGCAGAGGTCGATAGATTCTTGATTGGTCAGAGCATGAAGGGATACTGGGGAAGGCAGTAGATCAGGGCTGAAAAAAAAATCAGATTATCCATGATGAAATGGCAGAGCAGACACAATGGGCCAAATGGCCTAATTCTACTCCCATACCTTATGGTCTTATGGTCTTATCACACCACCATGTAATTTGCGGACCTCACTAAAAGTAAAATTGTAATGTACACACTTTCCATGGCTCCTGTCATTTTCTTCCGATTAGTTTTATGTTCTGGAGTTACAAAATATGACAGTAGTGATGATGATGACTACCTAACTTAAGACGTTCGCTTTTTTTAAAAAAAATGCAGCAAGACTTCCAATTTCAAAAAAGGCAGAAAATGGACAAATTCATGAGTTCATAAACAGTGAGTACTGGGTGATAATAATCATAAATAAAAAAAGAGAAGAAATGTTTGGCTACATCAGAAAGATTGACATGTTTGCACATCGATTGAATATGTATAGTGAGCAAATTGAGCAGGATTTTGAAGCAAATTAAATAACTAATGAGAAACAAGTGCCAGTTTTGCTGAGCGCTATTGGTGGAAGAGCATGTGGTTTCCTTTGAAGTTTCAGAGCTCCAACCAAACCAGCCAAAAGGAGTTTTTCTGATATTGTGAAAGTAATGTAGGAACACTTAGAACCGAAACCATTGTTGTTTGCAGAGTGCTTAAGGTTTCATAAGTGGAATCAAGAGGAAAGGGAGTCCATTTCAGCTTACGTGAATTGCAGAGATTGCCTGAGCATTGTTACTTCAGTGATGGGCTTAATAATGCACTGGGGGTCGTTTAGTTTGTGGAATCTTACAAGAAAGCATTCAAAAATGGTACCTTACTGAAGCACAACTCATATTTAAAAAAACAATTGAAATCACTGAATCAACGGAAACAGCAGACAGAGGTGCAATTGAGTTGCAGTCATGAATGAAAATGAACGTGAACAAAATCGCAATGTCGGAACAGAAACCAGCCTGGCCGAACAAATTATGTTACCATCATAGCAGGGGCTCACATACACCAGATGAATGCAAGTTTAAAAGTGAACCGCAAGTCTCAGTGCTGGGACCCCAGTTGTTTACAATATATATTAATGACTTGGATGAGGGAATTAAATGCAGCATCTCCAAGTTTGCGGATGACACGAAGCTGGGCGGCAGTGTTAGCTGTGAGGAGGATGCTAAGAGGATGCAGGGTGACTTGGATAGGTTGGGTGAGTGGGCAAATTCATGGCAGATGCAATTTAATGTGGATAAATGTGAAGTTATTCACTTTGGTGGCAAAAATAGGAAAACAGATTATTATCTGAATGGTGGCCGATTAGGTAAAGGGGAGGTGCAATGAGACCTGGGTGTCATTATACACCAGTCATTGAAAATGGGCATGCAGGTACAGTAGGCGGTGAAAAAGACGGATGGTATGCTGGCATTTATAGCAAGAGGATTCGAGTACAGGACAGGGAGGTACTACTGCAGTTGTACAAGGCCTTGGTGAGACCACACCTGGAGTATTGTGTGCAGTTTTGGTCCCCTAATCTGAGGAAAGACATCCTTGCTATAGAGGGAGTACAGAGAAGGTTCACCAGATTGATTCCTGGGATGGCAGGACTTTCATATGAAGAAAGACTGGATGAACTAGGCTTGTACTCGTTGGAATTTAGAAGATTGAGGGGGGATCTGATTGAAACGTATAAATGGACAGGCTAGATGCAGGAAGATTGTTCCCGATGTTGGGGAAGTCCAAAACGAGGGGTCACGATTTGAGGATAAAGGCGAAGCCTTTTAGGACTGAGATTAGGAAAAACTTCTTCACACAGAGAGTGGTGAATCTGTGGAATTCTCTGCCACAGGAAACAGTTGAGGCCAGTTCATTGGCTATATTTAAGAGGGAGTTAGATATGGCCCTTGTGGCTAGGGGGATCAGAGGGTATGGAGGGAAGGCTGGTGCAGGGTTCTGAGTTGGATGATCAGCCATGATCATAATAAATGGCGGTGCAGGCTCGAAGGGCCGAATGGCCTACTCCTGCACCTATTTTCTATGTTTTCTATGTTTATGTAAAATGTAACAAAATAGGACACATACAAAGAGCATGTTGGGCGGACAAAAATAAATAGACTGTACGGGGAAGAGAAAAAGATAGTAAAATCAAGTTGTAGTTCCAAAGAAAGCATTGATCTGTATGATGTTTATGAAAAATATGATAATGATGAGAGTGACATAGGACTGAATAGCAGTGAGATTTATAATGTGAAAATTAAGATAAGCAATATGGCTTACACCAGAAGTGACTAGCAAATTAATTAAAATGGAATTGGCCACTGACTCGGCTGTTTCAGTCATTCCACAAAATGAGTTTGAATGGCATTTCAAAGATACTGAACTGAAGCCTGCAGATATCCAACTAACAACTTACACAGGAGAAAGATAACTCCTGTAAGATTGGCATTTATAACAGTGAAACAGAACAGACAACAAGCCACATTGAGCTTGTACGTGGTAAAAACAGAAGGGCCAGAATTGTGGGGGCATGAGTGGCTGAGACAACTACAACTTTATTGGAGATCTATCCACCATTTTCATACCACATCCCCTGCACTAGAGTCAACTGAAAGTGAATTAAGCAAGGTTTTGGATGATGCCACAGCAGTACTTAAGGATGGCATTGGAAAACTCAAACATATCAAGGGTAAAAAAGTGTTAAATAAAATGCCGCACCCAAGTTTTACAAAGCCTGTCCAGTTCCTTCTACCATCCATGATAAAGTAGCCAGTGAGCTGGGTTGCATTAAAGCAGAAGGAATTCTTTCCAAGGTTGAGTGGAGCCCATGAGCAATGCTGGTGGTCCCAGTAGTGAAGAAGAGTGGGTCTGACAGGATCTGTGCTGATTTTAAGGTCCCCACCAGCCCAGGAGTGAAAGTAGATCAATACCCTCTGCCCAGGATAAAAGATATCTTTGCAAGTCTTTCTGGAGAAAAAGTGGACTTGGCTAAGGCATACCTACAGATGGAGATGGAAGAAGAGTCCAAAGTGTTTCTCACCACAAATACTCACAAATTTATGTATTAGGCTTATTTTTGGAGCAGCCTCTGCACCTGCACTCTGCCAGAAAGCCATGGGCTAGCTGCTGTAAGGCTACACAGGCACGCAGTGTTACCTGGATGACATCATTTTACTGGTAAGGATAACAAGGAGCATCTCCAAAATCTCAAGAGATGTTAAAAGGATTAGAAGATTTTGTGCTCAGAGCATGATGAAACATGTATGAATTCTTTAAACCAAGCATCAATTAAGTGTGCAAAGAAAATTCAAGCAGTGGTGGGTGCCCCAAGGCCAAAGGGCATGTCACAATTGTGATCCTTTTCATCTGGTATAACAGGTTCCTGCCAAACCAGGCTACTGTGCTCCTCCCCTTGAACTCATTGCTACAGATCGAGAAGAAATGGCAATGGTAAAGAAGTGTGAGGTGACTTTCCAAAATAGAATGGAAATGGTGACATTAGACACTGTACTCACACATGATGATTCACATCATCGAGTGAAGTTTGCCTCACCTTATGGTATAGGTAGAGTCATGTCACAAGTTATGGGTAATGGAAGTAAACACTCCATTGCCTTTGTATCACTGCTGCAGACAAATATTACACACAGATTGACAGAGAGGCCTTGAGTCAGATTTGGGGTGTAAAGTATTTCAACAGGTACTTGCATTGGAAAGGGTTTACCCTGATTTCTGATCGCCAACCACTAGTATCAATTTCCAATCATGGAAGGGTGTTCCACTAACAGCAGCAGAACAACTACAGAGACGGGCTCTGTTTCCTGTAGGACACAATTAGAAGATCAAATTCAGGAGAACAACTAGGATTTTCCCCTTTACCCTTGATAAAGGAAGTACCTGAAACAAAAGAGGACTCTTCTCTTGACGTATTCTCCCTAACACAAATCAAACGTCTCCTTTTACAGCAGAGATTATCTAAAGGGAAACCAGAAAAGACCCCATGGTGCCTCAGGTCTACATGGCCACTCAAGATGGCTGGACTGTGCAGCAGAAATTCCAGTTACCCCATTTTTACAAGCACTGGGATGAACTTGCCCTTGATTGAGAGCCACAGAAAGCTAAAGTGTTGGAAGATCTACATGCCAATCATCTGGCCACGATCAAAATGAAAATGTTGCTTGAAGCTTTGTTTGGTGGCCTGGGATAGATCAGCAGATCAAGCAGTTTGCCATGCACTGTTTGGGATGTCAACACATCCAGAAGATGCCAAGAGCAGAGCCTCTCTGTTCCTAGGAATGGTCTGCATTGCCCTGGCAGAGGAATCATGTGGATTTTGATGGACCATTCATGGGCACAAATTTCTTGGGAATAGTGGAAACAGTTACAAAGTGGCCAGAAGTGTTCCCAATAGCCTCCACTACAGCCTCACACACTGCTGGATGTGTTGAGAAGCCTCTTCTCAAGGACTGGTGTTCCAGAACATTTAGTAAGCGACAATGGACCACAGTTTGTTGTGGAATGGTTTCAGTCATTACTGAAAATGAATGGAGTAAGACATATTACATTTGCATCATACTACATACCTACAAATGACTTGGCAGAAAGGTTTTTCCAGAGTCTAAAGAACAGACTGTGAACAATGTCTGCAGAATACAGGACACCGACAATGAATCAGAAGCTTGCGAATTTACTTCTTGCATATCACAATGCAGCACACTCCACAACAACTCACCAGCTACGCTGTTCCTGGATTGTCCTTTGCATTCACACTTGGATCGTCTCAAACCAAATCTCAGGAGTTTGCAGGACAAACAGCTGGGACAAGTTGAGGTCTCCTCAAACAAGGAGGTTCAATGTTTCACTCCTGTACAAGCAGTCCTGGCGAGGGATTACAGAGGTGATCAAAAGTGGGTACTGGGAAAGATTAAGGAAAGAACTGGACCACTCTCCTACACAGTGGAGATTGCATCTGATATCACCTGGAGGCAACACGTCAATAAATTGCGGGGAGCAGAGACAAATGTTAGAAAAGAAAGGTGTCCAGGACTGTCAGAACTACTTCCTGCAGTCCCAGAGTCATCTCCGACAAGCACCGCGGAGGAGGACCCAGAACCTGAGATTGTTCCACAGCAACAAGTCTCACCTGCCAAGCAGATTGACCCACCCCAGCCCTTCCCATTGGGTCAGGAAAGACATTATCTTATGAAACTAAGAAACCTTCCACAGCGATCAAATCTTTAGGCCTTAATGGGACAATTTAAAATTTACTATGCTGTGGATATCCATATGGTTGGTTGGTTGGTTGGCATCCGTCTGTCTTGAAGGGCAATGGGTGATGATGATCATCATCACAAGCCTGGGCGGAAGGTATGGAGATCCTGAGATGCCCAGCTGTCAAGATCCCCCTCTCGGCCTCACCAGTGTAGTCCAAAGGAAAGCTTATGAAGCAATACGTTTGGCACCAGCTTGGGTACAGGAGCTGCCAGAAGGATGTTCAAAGATGTCCAGCCGCCTTAGGGATTCCACACTGGATTTGCTATCAGGGTTTACTCCTGGAGCCTTTGTCACTCTCAAGGCTTCCCACAATGCAGTGGGGCTATTTACCCATATAATAATATATAGTGATTGTATTACTCAGTGTAGTATCTGAGTAATATTGTAAGTATATTATTTGATCAAGCATTCTTTGTTTATATAATTGAGCATAGGTTTTATGTAAAAGTAAGTGAATGGCATACATCATCACTCCACCATGTCGTGTGTGTGTGTGTGTGTGTGTGTGTGTGCCTCACTAAAAGTAAAAATGAAACATACAGATTCAATTAGTTTCATGTTTTGTATTTATAAAACATAACAGTAGGTATATTTTTGTTTTTTTTTCTCACGGTAACACGTCGAAGCTGCACCCTCTCTAACATGCTGGTAGAGAGAGTTTCATTTGGGTTTTCTTTAGCGCTGGAAATGGTTACATCCCGACACGCGGGACAGAAGCAAGGTCGCATTGTGTATCCCACGGACCAACAAATCCCGGCCGGCTTAGCTAACAGAGCAGCGGACAGCCCTGCTGAAATCCAGAGGAAAACACACAGAGGATGCAGAGGGGGAATCACAAAGCCGAGGAAAGAGGACCGGGTCGAGACAACAGAGACTTCTGGAGAAGAGGAGTTCGGTGGGTAATACTGTTCCGGCTGACAGGAAGGGCACCGAGAGCGTTAAGCGTAAAGGAGTTTCGTGCTTACTGATCTGGTTAACAACGGATGGTGCAATCCGAGGTATATTACGATCGAGGAACGTGTTTGCAGACTGGATATTGAACTTTTTACTGTTGGGCTTCGGCCACATTCCACTGTGATACAACACTTGGCGGCACGGGAGGTCGTTCCTGCCTGTGGCCAACGAACGTGCAGCTCCTCCCGTGGAGGGTCAGACACCCTGAGCCAATAGACTGGTCCTGGACTTATTTTCCATCTGGCATAGTTTGCATTTTGTTGTTTGATTGTTGGGGTTTTTTGTATTGCTATATTTACGCTCTATTCTTGGTTGGTGTGGCTGTAACAAAACCAAATTTCCCTCGCGATTAATAAAGTATATCTATCTATCTATCTATATGGAATGAGCTGTCAGAGGAAGTGATTGAGGTAGGTACAATATTATCATTTAAGAAGCACTTGGATAGGAGGGGTGGGACTTAGAGGGAGATGGGCGAAATGCAGGAAATTGGGACTAGTTGGGTGGGCACCGTGGTCAGCCTCTGACTCATTGGGCCAAAGAGCCTGTATCAGTGTTGTATTGCTCTATGACTCCATGTGTGACAGACTGTATAACACTTACTTAATTTACATGTGTTATCTGTGTTATGGCATCTTACCTTTAAGATCTAACCCAACCATCAGAAAAATTAAGTTAAACAACTGCTGGAAATAGAATTTTCTTCTTGGCTTTTCTTTAATATCCAGAAATGGGTAATTTTCCTCAACATTTTGAATGATATATAGAATGGAATATTTTCTTCATTAATGCATAAATATGTATGAGCATCTGGCAGCTGTAGTGCACCTGCCTGATCTTCCCTTCCACCAGATACTGTACAGCAATCCTGGCACATCCCGTCCTGCGTTTTGCCATTACTGCACTTCATAGTTATGACTGTTTCTGGTCGTTAGCATTAAGATGAAGTGGCTTGTATAAATTATTAGATCAAAGAACATTCATCACAGGTGGAAAAAAGAGAAAACAAGTTAAAGTTGAAGACTTAAACAAGCCTTTTTTACCAATTCTCTTTCCTAGTCTCTGCAATTTAAAACTAATTTGATTCCCTTTCCTACTTCTGGTAAAAGAGCTTTGACCTATAGTGTTCACTCAGTCTTGTTTCCAGGCACTGCGTGACCTACTGCGTGTTTCTGGCACTTTGCATTTTAATTTCATACGGCACACAACAGAGACTCCATTTGTTTGAATGGGGATTTTCTGCCTGCAGAGCGTGCTGCTGTGGGAATGACTGAACTCTAGTGGCTCCTTTAGGAACTGCAGCCACACCCAACAAGATTCAACTCATTGTTTTAAACTAACTTTCGTGTTGTACTTTATTGACAGAATGAGAATAGCAAATTTATTAACCAATTTAGAATCTTATTACTGCAATAGTGTGTGTTACTTATAAAGAAAGACCCCTAATCAGCTCAAAAACTGGTGTCATTTAGTCATATCGTTCTTTTTACATTAAATACAATGGATAATTGTGTTCAATTTTTATGTTTGTAAGTACTCACATTTTGCTCTTTCTTTCTCTCTCTTGTAATTTACACTTATGTTTCTCTGTAATAAATCAAGCCTTCAGATTTGATGTAAGCAAGTCCGATAGTATCTACTCTGATCTGCTTTCCATTTTTTCTTGGAAATCCTTCTGCTACGCGTCTGATGAACTTTACCACTTGCCTTGATCCATTCTTCATCCACTCTTTCCTCTGTTCTGAAGATGAAGATGTTGCTTCTGAAAAACAGAAATAAGCATACAATATGCAGTAGATCTGGCCCATGGCATTCAACGAGACAGCACAAGAGAGAAAACAAGCTTGTGTGAGGTTACGGAGCAGGGGAGAACAAAACAAAATCCTGCAATGGGGTGAAGATCGGGGTTGTCCATCTGATATAATTGCTTCATACTATCTAGTTATTCATTATTGATCTGTCTAGAGGGGAATAAGTAAAGGAAGATGAATGAAGATGGAACAAAAATATCTTTATATCTAATATATTTAATACCTAATAAAACAAGTTGTAGCATATGTATTCAGCACAGTAACGTCCCTGCAGGCTGCAATGATATCTGCTTGGGATTCTGCCCTAACTGATATTCTAATTCCCCATTTCTCAGACACCTGGAACTTCTCTTCCTGCCGTATTCCCTGATACTTATCCAGCTTGTACAAATCTCTTCCTACTCCCCCACCTCCTCACTACCATTCCCTAGCCACTGATACACAGAAAACTCCATTGAACCTCTACTTTCAACCTCATTCATTTTCCTCCAGGTTCATGGCTTAAGGTACAAGACAAAAAATAGATAGGTAAAGTAACATATAATAAGACAGACCACTGCATCACTACTTTCTTAAAATCTTCAACAGGTTATGATTCTCAAAACTACGCAAAGCAGGTCTGAACTGTACATTCTCTAGCTTATAGTAGAAATCTAATCTTAGATCCAGTTATATTTCATAACACCATAAGACATAGGAGCAGGATTAGGCCATTTGGCCCATCGAGTCTGCTCTGCCATTCAATCCTGGCTGATCCTTTTCTCCCCCTCCTCAGCCCCACTCCCCGGCCTTCTCCCCATAACCTTTGATGCAGTGGCCAATCAAGAACCCATCAATCTCCACCTTAAATACACCCGCAACCTGGCCTCCACAGCTGTCTCTGGTAACAAATTCCACAAATAAACCATCTTCTGGCTAAAAAAATTTCTCCACATCTGTTTTAAATGGGCACCCCTCTATCCTGAGACTGTGCCCTCTTGTCATAGACTCTCCCACCATGGGAAACATCCTTTCCACATCTACTCTGTCTGGGCCTTTCAACATTTGAAAGGTTTCAATGAGATTCCACCCTCCCCCCCCCCCATCCTTCTGAATTCCAGCGAGTACAGACCCAGAGCCATCAAACATCCCTCATATGATAACTTTTGTTCCCAGAATCATCCTTGTGAACCTCCTCTGAACACTCTCCAACTGCAGCACATCTTTTCTTAGATAAGGAGCCCAAATCTGTTCACAATACTCAAGGTGAGACCTCCCCCAGTGCTTTATAAAGCCTGCTCTTATATGTTAGAACTCTTGAAATTAATACTAACATTGTGTAATGCCCTGGGAAAGGTTTTTCTGTAGAAGCACTGCTAATGTAATGGGTTTTCTGTAGCCGCAGTGTTTGGGTTATGACTAGAGATAACGGGGGCTTTGGATTGTGAGCCGTCCAATGATAGGAGTGTTTTTCTTGTTGTGTGCCTGAGAATGAAGTGATCTGGGTCTTTTGTTCTGCAGAAGATGAAGAGAGAATATCCCTGAAAGGAGTGGACTTGGAGTGGGGCTGGGAGTTGACGAAGCCCGGGGGGGGGGGGGGCGGGGAGGGAATCGATGGGGGACCACCGGAAGGGAAACCATGAGCTCCAACATGTACATTAGACTGTTTCATTAAAATGGGCCCTTTTCTTTTTGTTTTCCTTTACTAACCCTCTAGTCAAATTAAGAATTATAAAGGTAATCCTTTAATTGCATATGGTGTACTTTCTGTTATTTCATGGTACTGATTTGTAACATAGGAACAGATCATACAGCATCCACACAAACAAGATGCTTTCACCTCAGATTTCACACATTTGGTGGGGTCAGAGACTGTTTTCCCTAGACTAATATCGCCAGCCGAACCTGTTACACTTGCATTTGCCTTCCTCGCCACTGACTCAGCCTCCAAGTTCACCTTTAGGCTGTTCTGCACAAGGATTCCCAACTCCCTTTATATCTCAGATATTTGGATTTCCTCCCTATTTAGTAGTAGAGCTAGTAGGACTTGATGTTTCAATCTCTATGATAAGTCGGCACTCTCGATGTTGGCAGTGGGCTTGGAGTGGTGACAAGGAGGGAGGGTAGGTACATCATCGGGGTCATCAGGTGGGCACCCTCCTTCTTTGACATTTCGCTGATAAGCCCATGACGTCTCCAGAGGGCTCAACGGTGCTACCTGGCGTCCCAGATACACCCCCCTCAGTTCCCTACCCTCCTGTCTTCATCTTGCAGCCCAGTTGTTGTCTTTCCTTTTAATCCAAATCCAATAGCTGCTTTCTTCTGCTGCATTTGACAAGGACTTGATTGCTTGTTGGAGGGAGTGACCCCTCACCTGAAAAAAAAAGTCCTTCGTTTTGCACCTTGTAAGGCATTATGATGACAGACAACCCAACAAGCCCTATACTTCCAGAGCCGGGAGTGCTCAGGAACTCTGTGGAATGTCCAGACCCTGGCCGAGACAGGCAGTATGAAGATGCAACCTCAAACCCCACGGGGAGGGTTGAGTCTGACAGGTGTGCCGAATGAACTGCACCTCTTTTGCGTTGTAAGGTAAAAACGATCATCTCAACCTTCAACACAAACACCATCTGCCTCTTGCCTCGATGCACAGAGTTGGCATTACAGGCAAGCAGCAACGAGATCTCCATCCTGGGGATCCAAGAACACCGTCATATACACCCTGACGAAGAGATAAGGTTCACAGAGGCAGAGGGGATGCACCTCATCACCTCGTCCGCATGGAGAGAGCTGACGACGATGTCAGCACAAGGTGAAGTAGGGCTGATGTTGAACAGCAAGGCGAAGAAAGCATTGAGGGGCATAGTCTCAGTCAGGGACAGAACCCTTACTGCGGAATTCGATGGAAACCTGGACGACCTCTGTCATCATCTGTTACTCCCCGCACAACTGCAGCGAGGAGAAGGAGGTGGAGGCCTTCTACAGTAAACTTCACAAAGCTGTCACTTCAATACCGGCACATAACTTCCTGGCTCTGCTCGGCAATTTTAATGCCCAGGTCGGACTGGAAGATGTTCCATACTCATACCAAGACTTTGCCAACAGAAATAGACAATATCTAGTTGATTTCATCCAGGAACACAGTCTCATTTCCGCCAACGCATAAGAAGCGAGCTGGTAAACTGTGCACATACGTAAACAGAGCCTCCATCTACAGGAAACAGCTCGATTACATCCTCGTAAAAACAAAATGGTGTAATTGTATGGTCAACACAGAAGCCTACAACATCTTCAACTCAGTCAGTTCTGATCATAGAGTATTGTCAATACAAGTGAGACTGAGCCTGCGGCAACCCAAAGCCACAGGTCCCAAGGAGAAGGTAGACTGGAAAGCATTCTTATCACAACCTATTCTTCAAGCCCAGTACACAGTGGAGGTGAGAAATCGCTTCGGCCCACTGGAAAGGGAGGAGGAAGATACTGCCACCGACAGCTATCAACGGCTCATAGGCGCACACACAGATGCAACAAAGAGCTTGCCTACTGTGAAGCAAATCACGAAGAGCCGGATCTCGAAACATCCTGATGTCGTCTCAGCAAGAAGTGTGGTCAATGCTTGTCATGCCGAACTTAGAAGGAGCGAAACAGAAGAGCTGAGAGACAAGTTCAAGACAGCAATGAAGAATCTCTTTGCCACCTACGACCGACTGAAGGAAGAGGAACTAGCTGAGAGGATTAGAGAGGCAGAGGCTGCTAATGAAGACATGCAGCATGGAGAAGCATGGCGCCTGGACAAAGAGATCAGCAGACAGAAGAAGTCACCATCAGGTCAAATAAGTGGTAAAACAGTAGAGGACCGTGTCCAGACATGGTTTACCCACTTTAAGAACCAACTGGGAAGCCCTCCAACGATTAAGAAAGAAGAAGAGGACATACCCACGATACTAACGCAAGTCGACATCGATGAAGGCTCATTCACCACTGAGGAACTGAAGAAGGCCAAATATGCATTCAAACAGGGCAGGAGCGCTGGACCAGATGGGATACCACCAGATGTCCTGAAGAACTGAGACCTGGATGACATCTTGCCGGACATATGTAATACTGCACTGATGAAAGGCGACAAACCAGAACAGTGGTCACTCTCAAACATTATTCCAGTCTCCAAGCCTGGATCCCTCACAAAGGACAGATAACTACCGCGGTATCAGCTTGACCTGCATCTTAGCAAAGCTATACAATTGGATGATCTTGAACAGGATTCGCGCCGCCATTGACCCTAAGCTAAGATTCAATCAGAATGGTTTTCAGCAGAAGCGCACAACAGTAATGCAAATACTTACTCTCCGTAGGATCATCGAGGAAGTCAAGAAGAACAACCTACCAGCCATGCTTACTTTCATCGATTTTCACAAAGCTTTTGACTCCATTCACTGAGGTAAAATGCTGAAAACCCTGAAAGCTTACGGAGTGCCAGACCGTCTATGTCAGCGGTCCCCAACCACCGGGCCGCAAAGCATGTGCTACCGGGCCACGAGGAAACAATATGATTTGGCGATATGAGTCAGCTGCACCTTTCCTCATTCCCTGTCACGCACTGTTGAAGTTGAACGCACGCATCATCCGTGTCAGCGCGGGAAGAAGATCAAGTCCTCAAGCTTGCAACTGACGGCAGGCTGAAAAGTATGTTTGACATAACATCTCTGCCGGCATTCCGGATCAAACTCAAGGGTAAATATCCTGAGATAGCCACGAAAGCACTGAAAACATTACTGCCATTTCCAACATATCTGCGAAGCGGTGTTTTCTGCAATGAAAGCAACGGAAACTAAATTGCGGAATAGACTGGACATAAGGAACCCCCTTCGAGTATCACTGTCTCCCATCACCCCTCGATAGGACTGTGTTGTTGCAGGAAAACAAGCCCAGGGCTCCCACTGATTCAGTGATATTGGTGTATTGCAGTGATTTTATATGTTCATACGAGGAAAATATGTGCTGTGTGTTTAATATCCAAATGTTACTTAAAATGTTATGATGCTATTGATCTATAAGTGACTTATAATTGAAAGTGCAGATTGTTATTAATGATTATGATATAGTTGGGATCACAGAGACATGGCTCCAGGGTGACCAGGGATGGGAGCTCAACGTTCAGGGATATTCAATATTCAGGAGGGATAGACACGAAGGAAGGGGAGGTGGGGTGGCGTTGCTGGTTAAAAAAGAGATTAACGCAATAGAAAGGAAGGACATAAGCCGGGAAGATGTGGAATCGATATGGGTAGAGCTGCGTAACACTAAGGGGCAGAAGACGCTGGTGGGAGTTGTGTACAGGCCACCTAACAGTCGTAGTGAGGTCGGAGATGGTATTAAACAGGACCTGAGGACTGGGAGAAATTCAGAGTTCAGCAGAGGAGGACAAAGGGCTTAATTAGGAAGGGGAAAAAAGATTATGAGAGAAAACTGGCAGAGAACATAAAAACGGACTGTAAAAGCTTTTATAGATATGTAAAAAGGAAAAGACTGATAAAGACAAATGTAGGTCCCCTGCAAACAGAAACAGGTGAATTGATTATGGGGATCAAGGACATGGCAGACCAATTGAATAATTACTTTGGTTCTGTCTTCACTAAGGAGGACATAAATAATCTTCCAGAAATAGTAAGGGACAGAGGGTCCAGTGAGATGGAGGAACTGAGCGAAATACATGTTAGTAGGGAAGTGGTGTTAGGTAAATTGAAGGGATTGAAGGCAGATAAATCCCCAGGGCCAGATGGTCTGCATCCCAGAGTGCTTAAGGAAGTGGCCCAAGAAATAGTGGATGCATTAGTGATAATTTTTCAAAACTCGTTAGATTCTGGACTAGTTCCTGAGGATTGGAGGGTGGCTAATGTAACCCCACTTTTTAAAAAAGGAGGGAGAGAGAAACCGGGGAATTATAGGCCGGTTAGCCTAACGTCGGTGGTGGGGAAACTGCTGGAGTCAGTTATCAAGGATGTGATAACAGCACATTTGGAAAGCGGTGAAATGATCGGACAAAGTCAGCATGGATTTGTGAAAGGAAAATCATGTCTGACGAATCTCATAGAATTTTTTGAGGATGTAACTAGTAGAGTGGATAGGGGAGAACCAGTGGATGTGGTATATTTGGATTTTCAAAAGGCTTTTGACAAGGTCCCACATAGGAGATTAGTGTGCAAACTTAAAGCACACGGTATTGGGGGTAAGGTATTGGTGTGGGTGGAGAATTGGTTAGCAGACAGGAAGCAAAGAGTGGGAATAAACGGGACCTTTTCAGAATGGCAGGCGGTGACTAGTGGGGTACCGCAAGGCTCAGTGCTGGGACCCCAGTTGTTTACAATATATATTAATGACTTGGATGAGGGAATTAAATGCAGCATCTCCAAGTTTGCGGATGACACGAAGCTGGGTGGCAGTGTTAGCAGTGAGGAGGATGCTAAGAGGATGCAGGGTGACTTGGATAGGTTGGGTGAGTGGGCAAACTCATGGCAGATGCAATTTAATGTGGATAAATGTGAAGTTATCCACTTTGGTGGCAAAAATAGGAAAACAGATTATTATCTGAATGGTGGCCGATTAGGAAAAGGGGAGGTGCAACGAGACCTGGGTGTCATTATACACCAGTCATTGAAAGTGGGCATGCAGGTACAGCAGGCGGTGAAAAAGGCGAACGGTATGCTGGCATTTATAGCGAGAGGATTCGAGTACAGGAGCAGGGAGGTACTACTGCAGTTGTACAAGGCCTTGGTGAGACCACACCTGGAGTATTGTGTGCAGTTTTGGTCCCCTAATCTGAGGAAAGACATCTTTGCCATAGAGGGAGTACAAAGAAGGTTCACCAGATTGATTCCTGGGATGGCAGGTCTTGCATATGAAGAAAGACTGGATGAACTGGGCTTGTACTCGTTGGAATTTAGAAGATTGAGGGGGGATCTGATTGAAACGTATAAGATCCTAAAGGGATTGGACAGGCTAGATGCAGGAAGATTGTTCCCGATGTTGGGGAGGTCTAGAACGAGGGGTCACAGTTTGAGGATAGAGGGGAAGCCTTTTAGGACCGAGGTTAGGAAAAACTTCTTCACACAGAGAGTGGTGAATCTGTGGAATTCTCTGCCACAGCAAACTGTTGAGGCCAGTTCATTAGCTATGTTTAAAAGGAAGTTAGATATGGCCCTTGTGGCTACAGGGGTCAGGGGGTATGGAGGGAAGGCTGGGTTCTGAGTTGGATGATCAGCCATGATCATAATAAATGGCGGTGCAGGCTCGAAGGGCCGAATGGCCTACTCCTGCACCTATTTTCTATGTTTCTATGTTTCTATAATTGACTTATCACTATATTCATGCGCTGTGTTACATAAAACCTAAAATAACACTAACATATAGTAAAAGCAGGAATGATATGATAAATACACAGCCTATATAAAGTAGAAATTATGTATGTACAGTGTAGTTTCACTGAACAGAATCGCCAAAAATGATTTGTAGAAAAAAATCGGCATGTGCACGCATGCGCACATAGGTCCCCATGCAAGGCTTCATGGTCATGGTGGTCTTTCTCGGGGTAAACACAACGTATTTGACTGCTACTCTTCTCCATTGGCAACCCTACCCTGCCCCTTCCCCCCCCCCCCGCCCCCAGTCGGCTGGTCGGCAAGAATATTGTCAATATTAAACCGGTCCACGGTGCAAAAAAGCTTAGGGACCCCTGGTCTACTGAGAGCAATAGAGTCCAGCTATACCAAAACCATGGCGAGAGTTGTATCACCAGACGGAGAAACAGCAGTGTTCGAGCTTCTAGCTGGTGTGCTGCAAGGAGACACTCTGGCACCCTACATCTTTATAATCGTCCTTGATTATACTCTGCATCAAGCTATCAAAGATCATGACAAGCTTGGCTTTACCATAAAACCAGGATGAACCAGTTACGCTCACAGATCTCGATTTTGCAGATGACATAGTCCTGCTCTCTGACCAGATGGAGGAAGCACAGCAGCTACTGACAAAAGTGGAAATTGAGTGCAATAAAGTTGGACTTCACCTAAATGATAAAAAGACAGAGTACATGGCATTTAACTATGGCGAAGGTACGCTCAAGACCATAAAGAACAATACCTTTAAGAAAGTCTTTGACTTCAAGTACCTCGGGTCAAGAATGATGAGTTCAGAGAAGGACATAAAGATACGGAAGGCGCTGGCGTGGAGGGTTATGAATGACATGAAGGAAATCTGGAAGTCGAACTTGACCAGAGGGCTTAAAAAGAGGATCTTCATAGCAGTCATAGAGTCCATTCTCACTTACGGATGTGAGACGTGGACACTCACCAAGACTATGCGAAAGTCTGTAGATGGTTGCTACACACGAATGCTCTGGATGGCTCTTGACATGAGTTGGCAACAGCACATGACGAACGTTGAGCTCTGTGGTGACCTACTGATGCTCACCACTAAAATCGAGGCGAGAAGACTGCAACTAGCGGGACACTGTTTACGCCATCCCAAGCTACCTGCCAGCCTAGTCATCATATGGGAGCCCAAGCACGGGAGGATGAACCCTGGGCACCCTCCCATGACTATGGTCAACATGCTCCTAGAAGACAGCAGCACGCTAATGTAGATGAACTGAGGGAGGGGGAGAAGTGGAGACTCCGTCATTGTGCCCAACGCCGGCCCCCTAGGCCTGAGTCGATGTAGTAGTAGTAGTACCCTTCACCCCCATCTTCTTCAATAGACTGGTCATAGATGTAGCCGCAATCCCCTGCATCCCACTTCTACAAGGAAAATCTTGATCTTCCAGCCATTCTGGGCAGCTTCAGTTGCCAGTTCAGAGTACTTGGTCTTTTTCCTCTCATAAGCTTCTTCAACACCATCTTCCCATGGTACTGTCAATTCCACAACATATGCCAGCTTGGCTGTTGTGGACCACAGGACCGTGTCTGGCCAGAGTGTTGTAGCCGTAATGTCTAGGGGAAACACAAGCTTTTTTTCCAAGTCCATGTCCATTTTCCAATCCTGAGCAATCTGCTTATCTCTCTTGATGTTATATGGTGCTCTGGAGGTTGTCCTGCTGGTACAAAACGTGTGATATGAACATTTCTTGCCGAGGTTTGTGGGAGAGCATTTGTGGTGATTCGCTTCTGTTCCAAGATTGATTCCAGCTGTCTGAGAACTTGGTTATGCCGCCAAGTATACCGCCCCTGGCTGAGGCTCATGGTGCATCCTGATAAAATGTGCCCTAGTGATCCAGGTGCTTGACAAAGAGAGCAAGCGGGGTCTTATCCCCACCATTGCACATAGTCTGTGCATTTATTTCTCCCACCAAAGTGCATGACCATGCATTTTCCAACATTGTATTTCATTTGCTACTTTCTTGCCCATTCTCCTGATCTGTCCAAGTCTTTCTTCAGCCTTCTTGTTTCCTCAACACAACCTGCCCCTCCACCTAACTTCATATCATCTGCAAACTTGGCAACAAAGCCATCTATTCCATCATCTAAATCATTGATATACAGCATAAAAAGAAGCAGTCCCAACACCGACCCCTGTGGAACACTGTTAGTCACTGGCAGCCAACCAGAAAAGGACCCTTTTATTCCCACTCGCTGCCTTCTACCAATCAGCCAATGCCCTGGCCATGCCAGTAACTTTCCATGGTATCTTAATTTGGTAAGTATCCTCATGTGTGGCACCTTGTAAAAGGCCTTCTGAAAATCCAAATATACAAAATACACTGCATCCTCTTTATCCTACTTGTAATCTCCTCAAAGAATTCCAACAGGATTGTCAGGCAAGATTTTCCCCTAAGGAAACAACGCAGACTTTGTCCTGTCTTATTCTGTGTCACCAAGTACTCCATAACCTCATTCTTAATTGCCTCTACCATCTTCCCAATCACTGAGGTCAGGCTACATGGTCTATAATTTCCATTCTGCTGCCTCCCTCCTTTCTAAAAGATTGGAATGACATCTGCAATTTTCCAATCCTCCAGAGCCATGCCAGAGTCCAATGATTCTTGAAAGATCATTATTAATGCCTGCACAACCTCCACCGATATCTCTTTCAGAATCCTGGAGTGCAGTTCATCTGGTCCAGGTGACATATGTACCTTTAGGTGTTTCAGCTGTTTGAGCATCTTCTCCCTTGTAATATTAATTGCACTAACTTCAACATCTGGCACTCTGCTAGTGTCTTCCACAATGAAGACTGATGCAAAATACTCACTTGTTTCATCTGTCATCTCCTTGCCCTCGTTATTATTTCTCCAGCCCTATTTTTCGGTCCTATATCCACTCTCATCTCTCTCCTATTTTTTACATACTTGTAAAAGCCTTTCATTTCCACCTTGATACTTTTTGGTAGCTTGCTTTCATACCTCATTTTTTCCCCTCTTAATGATTCCTTTAGTTGCTCTCTGTAGGTTTTTAAAAGCTTCCCAATCCTCTATCTTCTCACTAATTTTTGCTTTGTAGTATACCCTCTCTTTTGCTTTTACGTTAGCTTTGTCTTCCCTTATCAACCACGGTTGAACTATTTTGCCATTTGAGTATTTCTTTGCTTTGGAATCTATCCATCTTGCACCTTTTAAAAGTTCTAAAGTATATTTCTTTAAGAAATTCTACTAACAACAAAGTTCATACATGTTTGAGCTGATCATGATAACAAATGGTCAGAAGCTCTAAAGTAGCTTCATAGACCAACCATAGAGAAATGGATATATCATTTTCACCAACAGCATTGCCTATAGTTGACAAATGTTGGGTTTTCACTGAAAGCTCACAATGTAACTGATAGAAGAATTTTGAGCAGTTTTTGAGGTAAGTCAGTTAGAAGCCTTCATAACTCATCCCCCTGAAAAGCAATTTTATGAATTCCTGTGATCAATCTACCATTAATATTTAACTAAAACTTGTCCAAAAGTTACCCGATATTGGCATGACTACACATTCATGCTGGTTTTCCTCCTGATTTAAAAAAAAATTATGAAGACTGAACAAATCAAAACCAAAACATCTTGAGAACAAATGTACCTGAAATATTTTTAAATCCATGTTCTCCACCAACTTAACCAGCCCCTTCGCCCAATGCCACCATCTCTGTGAAGAGAAGGACTATGTCCTGTAGCTGGAATGACCTTCCAAAGGGCAGGGAACCATCTTACAAAGCCATGCAGTGAATCAGAGGCTCACAATGACCAACTATTTGATAAGAATACAGTGCAATCAATTTCTCTGTTGGAAGCTGTGATACTCCAAACTTTAATTTGGTATTTATATTCCAGCAGAAAAAAATTAAGCTTTGCAGGAAATTTGGTCATTGGATGATGTTGTCATCTTAGACATCAGTGAAAATCTTGTTAAAAAGTTGCAATCCAGGAAAACTCTGCTTTTAAAGGATTAATTAATTCGGTTTATATTGAATCAAAAAAGGCATTTTCTTTGTGAAATCATTGGAATGAGTTTTATGAATTTTAAAGAAGGAGGTTCTCTTTGCATATTGGTGGGTTAATTAGTCAATACCATACAAAGATTAAATTTCTTTTTTAAAACGAGGTTAGAGCTGTCTCAATGATTTATAGGTAATTGTTCTGATTAAAGGAGCAACATAAATGAGAATAGATCAGATTAATGGCAACTATTTTAAGAGGTGTATGTTGATTAGATTGTTGATTGCCTAAAGCGTATCACAGTTGGATGTCACTGTTATTTTTACACTTTTGGAAAATCTTAATTAGGCTCTCATTATTTTTGAAGTTTTCTCTCAATTAGACATATATGTTTTGTATATTTTCATTAACGTACAATTGGGGAAAAGAATAGAAGAAAGTGCAATTTTAAATATGGTCTTTTTTTTTCCTTAAAGTGAATTTGGCACATCTTATTACATTAAAGTTGAAATACTGTTCTGAATATTTTCAATTAATTTGAGTAATATATTTTATTTCAGAATTTGTATAATTTTGAATTGTATGCTTCAAAACTTTCCAAGAAGACAGCAGCAATAGAAATATTGACCACACTTCTGGTCCTCCTCTACAAAAATAGAAGTTTTCTATTCAGCTCTATCAGCCTGTTCTGCATTGAATTCAGTCGATTCCTTTAGCCTGCCTTTGATCTATATCTTTGGACACTCTCATCAAATCTTGCATTTTTGAACAAAAACAGTAACATAACTTAAGAACATATGGGAGGAGTGTGTGAATATGTAAAGGAGATTTAATAAGGTAGGTTATGGAGCCTTCTGTGCTGTGAAACACTTTTGAGTCTGCATTCTCCATTCAGATTGATCAACCCATGGAGAAAAGAAGAATCTAAAAATGCATTACACACTGAGAAAGGACATTCCTCCTCATAACTGTCCAATGATTAGAGTATGCCCTATTTCAAAATTCTCCTGTGGGTGTAAAAATATCTTGTTAGCATTTATTCCTCAACCCTCTTGGAATCTTTTATGTCTCAATGAGATTACCTCTCTTTCTTCTGATTTCTATGAGTCAACCTTACTGTCTCACTGCACGAGCCAATCCCTCATCTATAAATCACTCTAGTGAAACTACTCTGTACTGCCTCTAAGACAAATACACCTTTCCTTAACTGCTGAAACCAAATATGTACACCATAGTCCAAATGTTGTCTCACCAGAGTTTTGTTTATTTGCAAAAGACCTCCTTATTTTCAAGTTCAAGTTCAGATTACTGTATTGTCATTCAACTGCACACAAATATACAGCCAGACGAAACAATATTCTTCCACAGCAAGGTGACAACACAGTACATACGACTTACGCACATAACACATAAAGTGATAGAAACATAGAAACATAGAAACATAGAAAATAGGTGCAGGAGTAGGCCATTCGGCCCTTCGAGCCTGCACCGCCATTTATTATGATCATGGCTGATCATCCAACTCAGAACCCAGCCTTCCCTCCATACCCCCTGACCCCTGTAGCCACAAGGGCCATATCTAACTTCCTTTTAAACATAGCTAATGAACTGGCCTCAACAGTTTGCTGTGGCAGAGAATTCCACAGATTCACCACTCTCTGTGTGAAGAAGTTTTTCCTAACCTCGGTCCTAAAAGGCTTCCCCTCTATCCTCAAACTGTGACCCCTCGTTCTAGACCTCCCCAACATCGGGAACAATCTTCCTGCATCTAGCCTGTCCAATCCCTTTAGGATCTTATACGTTTCAATCAGATCCCCCCTCAATCTTCTAAATTCCAACGAGTACAAGCCCAGTTCATCCAGTCTTTCTTCATATGAAAGACCTGCCATCCCAGGAATCAATCTGGTGAACCTTCTTTGTACTCCCTCTATGGCAAAGATGTCTTTCCTCAGATTAGGGGACCAAAACTGCACACAATACTCCAGGTGTGGTCTCACCAAGGCCTTGTACAACTGCAGTAGTACCTCCCTGCTCCTGTACTCGAATCCTCTCGCTATAAATGCCAGCATACCGTTCGCCTTTTTCACCGCCTGCTGTACCTGCATGCCCACTTTCAATGACTGGTGTATAATGACACCCAGGTCTCGTTGCACCTCCCCTTTTCCTAATCGGCCACCATTCAGATAATAATCTGTTTTCCTATTTTTGCCACCAAAGTGGATAACTTCACATTTATCCACATTAAATTGCATCTGCCATGAGTTTGCCCACTCACCCAACCTATCCAAGTCACCCTGCATCCTCTTAGCATCCTCCTCACTGCTAACACTGCCACCCAGCTTCGTGTCATCCGCAAACTTGGAGATGCTGCATTTAATTCCCTCATCCAAGTCATTAATATATATTGTAAACAACTGGGGTCCCAGCACTGAGCCTTGCGGTACCCCACTAGTCACCGCCTGCCATTCTGAAAAGGTCCCGTTTATTCCCACTCTTTGCTTCCTGTCTGCTAACCAATTCTCCACCCACACCAATACCTTACCCCCAATACCGTGTGCTTTAAGTTTGCACACTAATCTCCTATGTGGGACCTTGTCAAAAGCCTTTTGAAAATCCAAATATACCACATCCACTGGTTCTCCCCTATCCACTCTACTAGTTACATCCTCAAAAAATTCTATGAGATTCGTCAGACATGATTTTCCTTTCACAAATCCATGCTGACTTTGTCCGATCATTTCACCGCTTTCCAAATGTGCTGTTATCACATCCTTGATAACTGACTCCAGCAGTTTCCCCACCACCGACGTTAGGCTAACCGGCCTATAATTCCCCGGTTTCTCTCTCCCTCCTTTTTTAAAAAGTGGGGTTACATTAGCCACCCTCCAATCCTCAGGAACTAGTCCAGAATCTAACGAGTTTTGAAAAATTATCACTAATGCATCCACTATTTCTTGGGCCACTTCCTTAAGCACTCTGGGATGCAGACCATCTGGCCCTGGGGATTTATCTGCCTTCAATCCCTTCAATTTACCTAACACCACTTCCCTACTAACATGTATTTCGCTCAGTTCCTCCATCTCACTGGACCCTCTGTCCCTTACTATTTCTGGAAGATTATTTATGTCCTCCTTAGTGAAGACAGAACCAAAGTAATTATTCAATTGGTCTGCCATGTCCTTGCTCCCCATAATCAATTCACCTGTTTCTGTTTGCAGGGGACCTACATTTGTCTTTATCAGTCTTTTCCTTTTTACATATCTATAAAAGCTTTTACAGTCCGTTTTTATGTTCTCTGCCAGTTTTCTCTCATAATCTTTTTTCCCCTTCCTAATTAAGCCCTTTGTCCTCCTCTGCTGAACTCTGAATTTCTCCCAGTCCTCAGGTGAGCCACTTTCTCTGGCTAATTTGTATGCTACTTCTTTGGAATTGATACTATCCCTAATTTCTCTTGTCAGCCACGGGTGCACTACCTTCCTTGATTTATTCTTTTGCCAAACTGGGATGAACAATTTTTGTAGTTCATCCATGCAACCTTTAAATGCTTGCCATTGCATATCCATCGTCAATCCTTTAAGTGTCATTTGCCAGTCTATCTTAGCTAATTCATGTCTCATACCTTCAAAGTTACCCCTCTTTAAGTTCAGAACCTTTGTTTCTGAATTAACTACGTCACTCTCCATGTTAATGAAGAATTCCACCATATTATGGTCACTCTTACCCAAGGGGCCTCTCACGACAAGATCGCTAATTAACCCTTCCTCATTGCTCAAAACCCAGTCCAGAATAGCCTGCTCTCTAGTCGGTTCCTCGACATGTTGGTTCAAAAAACCATCCCGCATACATTCCAAGAAATCCTCTTCCTCAGCACCTTTACCAATTTGGTTCACCCAGTCTACATGTAGATTGAAGTCACCCATTATAACTGCTGTTCCTTTATTGCACACATTTCTAATTTCCTGTTTAATACCATCTCCGACCTCACTACTACTGTTAGGTGGCCTGTACACAACTCCCACCAGCGTCTTCTGCCCCTTAGTGTTACGCAGCTCTACCCATATCGATTCCACATCTTCCCGGCTTATGTCCTTCCTTTCTATTGCGTTAATCTCTTTTTTAACCAGCAACGCCACCCCACCTCCCCTTCCTTCGTGTCTATCCCTCCTGAATATTGAATATCCCTGAACGTTGAGCTCCCATCCCTGGTCACCCTGGAGCCATGTCTCTGTGATCCCAACTATATCATAATCATTAATAACAATCTGCACTTTCAATTCATCCACCTTATTACGAATGCTCCTTGCATTGACACATAAAGCCTTCAGGCACTCTTTTACAACTCTCTTAGCCCTTTTTAATGCTTGCCCTGGATTTGTCGGCCTGCCACTTTTACTTTTCCCCTTTGTACTTTTTGCTTCTACGCTCACTTTACACCCCTCTGTCTCTCTGCACTGGTTCCCATCCCTCTGTTGTGAACTAACCTCCTCACACCTAGCCGCTTTAATTTGATTCCCACCCCCCAACCATTCTAGTTTAAAGTCACCTCAGTAGCCCTCGCTAATCTCCCTGCCAGGATATTGGTCCCCCGAGGATTTAAGTGTAACCCGTCCTTTTTGTACAGGTCACACCTGCGCCAAAAGAGGTCCCAATGATCCAAAAACTTGAATCCCTGCCCCCTGCTCCAATCCCTCAGCCACGCATTTATCCTCCACCTCATCGCATTCCTACTCTCACTGTCGCGTGGCACAGGCAGTAATCCCGAGATTACTACCTTTGCGGTCCTTTTTCTCAACTCCCTTCCTAGCTCCCTATATTCTTCTTTCAGGACCTCATCCCTTTTCCTACCTATGTCATTGGTACCTATATGTACCAGGACCTCTGGCTCTTCACCCTCCCACTTCAGGATATCTTGGACACGATCAGAAATATCCCGGACCCTGGCACCAGGGAGGCAAACTACCATCCGAGTCTCTGGACTGCGTCCACAGAATCGCCTATCTGACCCCCTTACTATCGAGTCCCCTATCACAACTGCCCTCCTCTTCCTTGCCCTACCCTTCTGAGCTACAGGGCCAGACTCTGTGCCGGAGGCAGGGCCACTGTCGCTTCCCCCGGGTAAGCTGTCCCCCCCAACAGTACTCAAACAGGAGTACCTGTTGTTAAGGGGCACAGCCGCCGGGGTACTCCCCATCACCTTCCTTTTCCCCTTCCCCCTCCTAACCGTGACCCACTTGTCTGCCTCCCGTGGCCCCGGCGTGACCACCTGCCTTCCACTCCTCTCTATCACCTCCTCACTCTCCCTGACCAGACGAAGGTCATCGAGCTGCAGCTCCAGTTCCGTAACGCGGTCCCTTACCACATTTACCACAAATAAATATTACCACAAATAAATTGTGATATTACCACAAATAAATTAATAAATAATAAGGTGCATAAACAATAAAATAAAGTACATAAAAATAAACAGTATATTGTTACTGGTGCTTCTACATGATTTAACCTGGGTGGTGGTAGGGAGTATTCATATACTTCAAGTATTTTTCAGTGAAGTACTGTTTACTTCAATCTCATTATAATGATGGCCACCAATCATTCACCTTCTAATTTCTTCCTGTACTTGCATATTTGTTTTGTGCATTTCATGAAACAGAACATTGAATCCCAGTCCCCATATTCCAGTTTGTCATTGTTCAATGAATATTCTGTCTTCTATTTTCCTTACTAAAGTGATTTTCCACATCATCCTCCCTCTGCCATCTTGTCCCCTGCACAACCTATCTATATTCCTTACAAGACTCTTTGTTCTCCTCACAAGGCCTCATTTGCATCTGTCATTAGATTATATGCAGACTTGAATATATGTTTTCATCTAAATTATGAATATAAGCTATAAATATCTGAGGCCTAATACTGATCCCTTTGGCATCGTATTCGTAACTGCCCTTTAGTTAGGTCAAGTCATCCCATGGCACTGGACAGACACTTTGGACTCTTCTCCATTTCATGATCTGGTCTAGCAATGTGCACTGTATCAGTTCCAACACTCTCCAGCCCTTCATTCTCTTAGGTCCAACTCTTCTTATCTTTTTCTCAACAGAATTGTGATATTGAGAAGGATGAAAACTTTTTAAAATATTGCCATCCAGTTGCAGTTTCTTCACTCACTATTAACAATGTAAAGTAAAACAGAGTGAACGTTTCAGGTCAAAAACTCCTCATTAAAAACAAGAAAGGGAGAATTTGTTAAACTGCAAAGAGAATGGGAGAGCGAGATGAATAGGATAAATGGATATCTCTGATGGGTGTGGCCAGGATTCCCCTGGTGATAAGCTATCTGAAGTCGTTTATGAGGGCATTTAGAGAGTGCAAGAGAGGAAATTTAAAAAATGACATGTACACTTAGAACATAGAACATAGAATAGTACAGCACAGTACAAGCCCTTTGGCCCACAATGTTGTGCTAAACCTTAAACCCTGCCTCCCATATAACTCTCCACCTTAAATTCCTCCATATACCTGTCTAATAGTCTCTTAAATTTCACTAGTGTGTCTGCCTCCACCACTGACTCAGGCAGTGCATTCCACGCACCAACCACTCTCTGAGTAAAAAACCTTCCTCTAATATCCCCCTTGAACTTCACACCCCTTACCCTAAAGCCATGTCCTCTTGTATTGAGCAGTGGTGCCCTGGGGAAGAGGCGCTGGCTATCCACTCTGTCTACACCTCTATCATGTCTCCTCTCATCCTCCTTCTCTCCAAAGAGTAAAGCCCTAGCTCCCTTAATCTCCTATCATAATCCATACTCTCTAAACCAGGCAGCATCCTGGTAAATCTCCTCTGTACCCTTTCCAATGCTTCCACATCCTTCCTATAGTGAGGTGACCAGAACTGGACACAGTACTCCAAGTGTGGCCTAACCAGAGTTTTATAGAGCTGCATCATTACATCACAGCACTTAAACTCTATCCCTTGACTTATGAATGCTAACACCCCATAAGCTTTCTTAACTACCCTATCCACCTGTGAGGCAACTTTCAGGGATCTGTGGACATGTACCCCCAGATCTCTCTGCTCCTCCACACTACCAAGTATCCTGCCAATTACTTTGTACTCTGCCTTGGAGTTTGTCCTACCAAAGTGTACCACCTCACACTTCTCTGGGTTGAACTCCATCTGCCACTTCTCAGCCCACTTCTGCATCCTATCAATGTCTCTCTGCAATCTTTGACAATCCTCTACACTATCTACAACACCACCAACCTTTGTGTTGTCTGCAAACTTGCCAACCCACCCTTCTACCCCCACATCCAGGTCGTTAATAAAAATCACAAAAAGTAGAGGTCCCAGAACAGATCCTTGTGGGACACCACTAGTCACCGTAAAATAGAAAAATGCAAAGAAATTCCCAGCAGATCTGGCAAATTCAAAGGCAAGAATAAAACTGAGATAGAATTATAATGATAAACATGAGAAATCTGCTGAAGCTGGAAATCCAAAGCAACAAGATGCTGGAGGAACTTGGCAGATCTGGTAGCATCTAAGGAAATGAATAAACCATCAATGTTTTGGGCCAAGACCCTTTCCAGGACTGGAAAGGAAAGGGGAAGACACCAGAATAAAAAGATGGGGGGAGGAGGGGAAAGAGAATAGCTAGAAGATGATAGGTAAAGCTGGGTGGGTCGGAAAGGTAAAGGGCTAGAGAGGAAGGAATCTGACAGGAAAGGACAGTATAGGTAGGTGAGAGGAGGTAAGGGGCCAAATTGGGGAAAAGAACAAGAGGGATTTTTTTTTACTGGAAGGAGACATTGATATTCATGCCACGCGGTTGGAGGCTACCCAGGTGTTCCTCCTCCTCCTCCCTGAGGGTGGCCTCATCTTGGCACAGGAGGACTCCATGGACCAACATGTCAGAACAGGAATGGGAATTGGAATCAAGATGTTTGGCCACCAGGAAGTTTTGCTTTTGGTGAATGGAGCAGAAGTGCTCGATGAAGTGGTCCCCCAGTTTACAACGAGTGTCACCAATGTGGAGGAGGCCACACTGGGAGCACTGGACATAATAGACAACCCCAGAAAATTCACAAGAAGGACTGTTTGGGGCCCTGAATGGAGATGAAGGAAGAGGTGAATGGGCAGCTGTAGCATTTTGGCCACTTGCAAAGATAAGTGACTGGAGGGAGATTAGTAGGGAGGGATGAATGGACAAGGGAGTCACAAAGGGAGTAATCCCTACAGAAAGTGGAGTTGGGGGGGAGGTAAAGATATGTAAAGTATAATAAAAATTATAAATGACAAAAAGAAATAAATACAACAAATTAAGTTAAGTAGTAGTGCAAAAAAAGAGCAAAACAAAAGAAACAAGTGCTGAGATAGAGTCCATGGATTTATTGTTCATTCAAAAATCTGATGGTGGCAGAGAAGAAGCTGTAACTAAAACACTGAGTGTGTGTCTTCAGGTTCCTATACCTCCTTCTTGACGGTAGCAATAAGTAGAGGGCACGTCCTTGGTGATGAGGGTCTTTAATGACGGAAGCCGTCTTTTTGGTGCATTCCCTTTTGAAGATGCTATCGATGATGGGAAGCTAGTACCCATAATGGAGCTGGCTATGTTTGCAATTTTATGCAGCTTTTTATGATCCTGTGTAGTGGTCCCTCCATACTAGGTGATGATGCAACTAATTAGAATGCTCTCCATGGTACATCTGTAGAAATTTGTGAGACTCTTTGGTCACATACCAAGTATCCTCAAATTCCCAATGTAATATAGCCACATTGTAATTGCATTGGGTCCACTGTACTGCAGATCTTCAGAGATGTCGACAGCCAGGAACTTGAAACTGCTCGTCCTTTCCACTGCTGATCCCTCGATTAGGACTGGTGGGTGTATTAGGGCATATTCCAGAGTTAGGGTATATCACAAATATTAAGTTCAACAGCAGCCATTTTTCAGATTTGAATGTGGATTGCAGATTCAATTTAAAGTAAAGCCCTGGACAATAGTTTTCTGGGAGCTGTGGAATAGAGTTGATATCATACCAGACAATGTTGATTTACATTCATTTTGAGTGTCTGGAGTGTGGGTGTGAAATGTGTGCAAAAGTGTCTCATTTTGTGGAATAAAACACTTCTGTATCCACTATCTTCAGTTTTTCTCTAGTGACTTTGTTCACGTTACAAAATTTGGAGGCTCGTCTGGGATACCTTTGTGACCCATCATGTGGCCAGTGATCTCAGCAGTCTAAGTGTGTATTTTTAAAATTAGCACTCACACTTGGACCTGATTGGGTCAGTGACTACAGGATCATTAGGTATCACAAACTTGCCTGAAAGCTTTATAAAAGTAGATATAAAGGAAGTGTGGTGTGTGTGTGGGCATGCGTGCATGTGTATTTATGTAAGAGACTAAACATTTGTGTGCTAGTTTGGTGAGACAGGACCACCAGTTGCAAAGGGTGGTTACTGACCATTTGGAATACCAGGGAAGTGCATGTATACTCGTTCAGGGAACTGTATAGTGGCAGACGCACTTCCAAGTGTGCTTGTGTGTTTCAGCAGTAAGTCTGTAATCTTGGTGTAACAGTGTTAAATGCAAAGAGATACAACAGGCATTATGAGTTCAGTTGTACATAGTGGTAGATTGCAGAGTACGTACCCTGTTGTTTTAAGTGTATACTCTTTAATTTTTATTCTTCATTTATATTTTGCATAATGTAGGAATTAGTGTGGAGATATTTGAGGGGGAGGTTATCCCCAAATATATCCGTGAGGATGGCACCAATTGAGGTTAAGCAACATCAGGTCAAGAATCCTGCTGACCTGAGCCAGCCCCTGCCTTTGATTACAACCAAACATAAATCCTTCACCCTCGAGGAAAAGCAGAACATTTTGACAGAGTCGCCCTCACTTAAGGTCACCTGTGGGAATGCAGAATTCTGTCACTTCTCAAAGTGGTTGAAATTCACCATATGCACATTAAAAGTATACATATGTTGGTAAAAGCGAAGTGCCCAAGGAGTAGGTGGGACAGAATGGCCCAGAGGGTGCAGGATTGTACAACCACCTGGAATACCAGCAATGAAGAGAGATATCTTCACTTCTTTAAGGGGGAAGTGAGGCAGCAACTAGGAGGAAGTGACAGTAACTGGAGAACAATAATGTCAGTAATTCAGAGAGTGGAAGAGCCTGCCATGGATTATGCAGAATGTAAATATCGAGCGTATGAGGAGTTCTCAAGTTTGGACAATCTAGAGAGGGATAATCCAGTCTTCCTGAAAATGCTGAAGGAAGGCCTGAGCTCTGCCCACCAGGAAGTTTTAGATTTGGGGATAGCGGTGGGATTGGCCTACCTCATTATAGCATCATGGCCTGGTGAGGTAGACCAGAGAGAGGAAAGAGAAGCCATAAAGTAGCTGTAGTGAACGTAGCCGCTGTGACGTCACAGAGAACTTGCTTTGCGTGCCAGCAGCTGGGGCACGTAGCAAGGAAATGCTGGAATAGACATGGGAGGGTAAAGGAGATGGTTTGTTACACTTGTGGCTTCTCGAGCCATGGTGTCCTGAAGAGAGAGCAAAGTGTGAGAATCACTCACCAAAGCAGGCAGAATCCACAGCAGCACCCTTTCTTTCCAACTTGGCTGCTGATCAGATTATACAGCTGGTGAAGTCAGACAAACAACTGACAGCAGCCTATTGCCAGCAGAGGTCATTTACAGATGTACACAAGAGGTTCATTTGCAAGCCAACAATGTGAAATGTTAGTGGCCACAGGAATGGTTGTCAGTATTGATAACCAATCTATCCTTGCACACGAATGGAGATAATATTACCAGTGCAGGAGATGAAACAATGAGGGCAGAGAGAAGTCATTGAGATTGAGGGAGTGCAGCTTCCTGTAGATTTTTGGGTGTTCCCAAACAATGAAGGTAATATCCTGGGGATAAACATAAGGCAGGTGTGATCATGGACTAAGGAAAGGAGAAATAACGTGGACCAGACCAGGACAGTGAACAGGTGTGGTCCAGAAAGAAGCTAACATAGTCCACAGACAGACAGCAGCGCCGAGCAGGGGTATACATTGATTCAGCTCATTCTGCTCTTTTTGGGCACTGGTATGATAATCGCCTTATTGAAATAGGTGGAAACCTCCAACTGCTGGAGTGAGAGACTCCTATAGTTCATTGATACAGGTTTTCAATGCCCTACCAGGTACATCATCAGGGCCTGAGGCCTTGCGAGTCAGAGATTACAGGGCTACCAGATGCTGCAGGGATTTGTTTGGGTTAGTTTTATTCTCCCTTTCAAATTGTGCATAAATCATGCATTTAGCTCATCTGGGAGTGAAGCATCGCAGCCATTCATGATGTTAGATTTTGCCTTGTAAGAAGTAATGGCGTGCAAACTCTGCCAGAGATGATGTGCATCTGATTCCATCTCCAACTACAATCAGAATTATTTTTTTGCTCTTAAAATATCCTTCCGTAGATTGCACATAGACCTCTTGTATAATTCTAGATCACCAGTCTTGAATGCAACCGATCTAGCCCTGAGCAGACCATGAATTTCCTGGCTCATCCATGGCTTTTGGTTTTGGTATGTCCAATATGTTCTTGAAGGTACACATTCATCCACAGATCTTGATGAAGTTGATGACAATTGTTGTGTAATCATTCAGAACTGAAGATGAACTCCTGAAGCCCTTCCTGTCCACCAACTCAGAGCCGTCCTGTAAGGACTCCTCTACCTCCCTTGACCATTCCTTCTTGGTCCCCACCACTGGTGCTGCAGTGTTTAGTCTCAGTCTATGTGCTGAGAGTCTAGGTGATCAGACTTTCCAAAGTGCAGACGTGGGTTAGCATGGTAACCACTCTTTACAGTGTTATACAGTGGTCAAATGTGTTGACTCCTCTGGATCCACAGCTGATATGCTGGTGGTAGTTGTTCAGAGACTTCTGCAAGCTGGCCTGGTTGAAATCCCCTGCAATAACAGGGAAGACATCAAGGTGCTCTCTTTCATGATTGCTGATCACAATGCTGAGCTCCTCCAGTGCCTGCTTGTGTTACAGTATGGCGTTTGGGGAGCGGACCCAAGAGCTGGACACAGACACGTAAGTAGCATTAACAGAAGTGTGTTTATTAATAGTTGCCAGGGAAACTGGAGGGCGAGGATAGAATGCTTACGTGGATGAGGATGCGGGACAACAAATAGGAGGAGCTCGGACACGGAGCCTGGACATGGACTTGGATTTGGAGCCGGAGCCTGGACTTGGAGCCAGAGCCTGGACTTGGACATGGACCTGGACCCAGAGCCTTGATTTGGACACAGAGCCTGGACTTGGACTTGGACTTGGATTTGAGCCTGGACATGGACAATGACTTAGACCTGGAGCCTGGACTTGGATTCGGACTTGGACTCGGAGCATGGACTTGGACTTCACTTTGACCCGAAGCCTGGACTTGGACTTGGACTCGAGCCTGGACTTGAACTTAGACTCGGACACGGAGACAGAGAATACTCAACTCGGAGTAGCGGCAAATGGCCAGACCTACTCAGCTGGAAATGAGGCAACCAAACCAAACAACAACAGACAAACCATATATTGACACAGAGTAGCTCATGAAGCAGCAAATAGCCGGCAATCCCTTAGCTGGACACGAAGAGACAGAATTCCCAACTTGGAGTAGCGGCAAATGGCCAAACCTACTCAACTGGAAATGAGACGACGAAAACAAAACAATGACAGTCCATTTGTATCTTGGCTTGGAGTGGCAGCAATTGGCCAGCAAATCACAGCCGGACATGAAAATGACAAAATTCGCATCTTGACTCAGAGTAGCAGCAAAATGGCTGGCAACTCAGATGGACACAAAAATGACTGAATTCACTAAGCAGCCACAGGCACCGAAGCAACTTAGAGTCCACAATTCTCGGCAGCTCCGGGACGAGCAAAGCTGCACTGGCTACGGTGATGAACCAGCAGCGAGTAGATGTAAGCCAGAATTTTTATGCTGCTGGTTCGAATGAGGTTCAGGTTCCCTAATCAAGGAGCCCCGAAGAACACGGGGAAAATGAAATTAACTGAAATAAGGAGTCAGCAGACCGGACCATGACAGCTTGACGTTGACTAGGGTGGAACGTGCTGCTGTGGCCTCCGTCGGTCAGAGTTGACCATCGGTATTGTGCCCCAGCTGTCTAGATTTGTAAACCTGGGCAGTACAATATGGAGAACAAGCTGTTGCCCATGTAACAAGCTCCCCGACTTCACACGTCTGATAAGCCCAAAGGAACAGCGGAAACTGATACAGTTTGGCACCAGCAGTGTCACAGGAGTTGCCAATCACCATTGAATTCAATGTCGGACTGCCTTAGGGACTCCACCTCTTGATTTTTTCATATGGGTTTACTCCTGAAGCCTTCCAATGAGTGGGGATAGTCACAAGGCAGCAGAGGTTTGAAATCAGAATTTTCCTTCTCCTAGATGAGCTGCCAACCACGGTTAACAAGCCCTGTCTGCCCGAAACAACTGGTTTTAAGGCACCAGTCACCTGCCTTTGCCCCTTCTCCTGTCAATAGAAATGGTTCCACCAGGTTTAGTCACCAAGCCATACGTGAAGGCTAGTAGATGGACTTGGTTGTCAGAGGCTACTGGAGGTGCACGTCATTGGGAGCATTTAATAAATAGTGGGAGCTTATCCCCATTACCATCCCCAACTATAAAAGCATTAAGGGGTGTAATGTCCACTACTCCCAAGAAGATGGTGGAAAACTTACTTGGCAGATAAAATGGATGACAATTGACTGCTAGATGAGGAGGACTGAAACATAATTATCACACCTGTGCACCACCATCCAGGTACTTATCCAAACTTCTCTTAAATGTGGCAATTAAAACTTGATCCTCCATTCTACTGGCAGCTTGTTCCAGACTCACTGCACCCTCTGAGTGAAGCTCTCTTTTCAACCCTATCTACCTGTAACACTACTTTCAAGGAGTTATGGATCTGTATTCTTAGATCCCTCTGATCTACTGCAATCCTTAGTGCCTTAACGTTCACTGAACATGTCTTATCCTTGTCCTCACAGAGTGCAACACATCACTGTTGTCTCCATTAAATTCGATTTACTATTTTTCAGCCCATTTTTCAGCTGGTCCAGATCTTGCTGCAAGCTTTGATTGAGACATAGAAACATAAAAAACCTACAGCACAATGCAGGCCCTTCAGCCCATAGAGCTGTGCCAAACATGTCTTTACCTTAGAAATTACCTAGGGTTACCCATAGCCCTCTATTTTTCTGAGCTCCATGTACCTGTCCAGGAGTCTCTTAAAAGACCCAATTGTATCTGCCTCCACCACCGTTGCCAGCAGCCCATTTCACACACTCACCACTCTCCACGTAAAAAACTTGCCCCTGATATCTCCTCTGTACCTACTTCCAAGCACCTTAAAACTGTGCCCTCTCGTGCTAGCCATTCCAGCCCTGGGATAAAGCCTCTGACTATCCACACGATCAATGCCTCTCATCATCTTACACACCTCTCTCAGGTCACCTCTCATCCTCCATCACTCCAAGGAGAAAAGGCCAAGTTCACTCAACCTATTCTCATAAGGCATGCTTCCCAATCCAGGCAACATCCTTGTAAATCTCCTCTGCACCCTTTCTATGGTTTCCACATCCTTCCTGTAGTGAGGTGACTAGAACTGAGCACAGTACTCCAAGTGGGGTCTGACCAGGGTCCTATATAGCTGCAATATTACCTCTTGGCTCCTAAACTCAATCTCACGATTGATGAAGGCCAATGCACCATATGCTTTCTTAACCACAGAGTCAACCTGCAGAGCTTTGCTCGCTGGTCGCCACACCCCCAATCTCAATGTCATCCAAAAGTTTTTTGATCCAGTTTACCTCATTATCATCCAAATTATTAAAATAGATGAAAAATAACAACAGACCCAGCACTAACCTCTGCGACACTCCACTAGTCACAAGCCTCCAGTCAGAGAGGCATCCATCTACTACCACTCTCTGGCCTATCCCACTTAAGGGGATGTTGAAACCAATTTACTACCTTATCCTGAATGCAAAGTGACTGAACCTTCTTTTGAAAAACAGAAGTCCTTGGATCCAGATGGAACATACCCCAGATTACTGTGGAAAGCAAAGTAAGAGATGATTTTTTTGCCCTCTCTGGCCATAGGAATAATACCAGAAGATTGGAAGATGGCAAATGTTGTTCCATAGTTCAGGAAAGGTGATTGGGATATTGTGGGAATTATAGACCAATGTTTGGTGGGGAAACTAGTGGACAGGATTCTTAGGGACAGAATTTATGAGTGTTTGAAGAAGCATAGTTTTATTATGGCTTTGTGCCTCATGACCCTGATTAAGTTTTTCGAGGAGGTGATGAAACAAACTAATGAAGATAAAGCAGTGGATGTGGTGTATATGGATTTTACTCAGGTGTATGACAAGATTCTCCATGGTAGACTCATCCAGAAAGTCATGAAGCATGGGAATCCATGGAAATCTGGCTGCGTGGATTCAGAACTGGCTTGCCCACAGCAGGCAGAGGGAGATGGCAGGTAGAGTGTGTTCTGTTTGGAAGTTGGTGACTAGTGGTGTTCCGCAAGAATCTGTTCTGGGACTCCTGTTCTTTCTGATTTTTATGTGACATCGATGAGGAAGTGGAGGGGTGAGTCGGTAGGTTTGCAGATGACACAAAAATTGGTGGTGTTTTCAATATTGTGGAAGGTTTCATAGGTTACATTAGAATCTACAACAACCTTCAGGATGCAGAGCTGGGCAGAGATGTGTCAGATGGTGTTCATTCAGGAAAATTATGAAGTGATCACTCTGTAAAATTGAACTTGAAGGCAGAGTACAAGGTCAATGGCAGGATTCTTAGCAGTGTGGAGCAACAGAGGGATCTTGGAGTCCAAGTCCAAAGATCCATCAAAGTTGCTACACAAATTGATGGAAGATGTGTAGTGTGTTGATCTTCATTAGTCAGGGGATTGAGTTCATGAGCTGCGACATAATGTTGGAGTTCTATAAATTTAAAGTTCAAAGTAAGTTTATTATCAAAGCACTGCACATATATGTCACCGTACACTACTGTGAGATTCATTTTCTCGCATTCACAGTAGAACAACTAAATACAATAGATCTAAATCAATGAAAAAATACACACAAACAATGACTGACAAACATTCAATGTGCAAAAGAAGACAATCTGAGCAAAACAGCAGAGAGAGAGACAGATAGATAACATTTTTTAAAAAAATTGAGAACGTGAGTTGTAGAGTCATTGAAAGTGAATCCATAGGTTGTGGAACAAGTTCAGATTTGAGGTGAGTAAAGTAATCCACGCTGTTAAGGAGCCTGATCATTGGAGGGTAATAACTGGTCCTGAACCTGGTGATGTGGGACCCAAGGTAGTACCGGATGTATCCTTCCTGGTGGTAGCAGTGAGAAGAAGGGATGGCCTGGATAGTGAGGACCCTTGATGACGAATAGTGCTTTCTTGTGGCAGTGCTTCTTGCAGATGTGCTCAGTCATGGGGAGAGCCTTTGCCTGCGATGGAATGCACAATAGCCAGGCCTTGTCATGCCTTCTTTGTAAAGGCACTTACATTCAGGTCCCAGGACAGATGCTCTGGCATGATAACACCAAGGAATTTTAAGTCTCCACCTCCAACCCCCTGAAAAGGACTGGCTCATGATCTCCCGTTTCTTTCTCCAGTGTCTGATAAATCAGCTCTAAGTCTTTCATTAGAGCACACTGGAATATTGTGTTCAGTTCTGCTTACCTCGCTGCAGGAAGAAAATAGAAGCTTTAGAGAGGGCGCAGAGAGATTTACCAGGATGCTGCCGGGATGAGAGAGCGTGTCTTATGAGGAAAGGTCTTATGAAGCAAGCTAGAGGTTTTCTCTTTGAAGCAAGTGAGGATGAGAGGCTACTTGATAGAAGTGAGAGCTACAGGATAAATTATGTGGGGCATAGACAGAGTGGACAGCCCAGGGTAGCAATGTTCGATACCAGAAGACATCCATTTAAAGTGAGTGGAGGAAAGTTGAAGGGAGATGTCAGAGGGAGATTTCTTCTGCAGAAAGTGGTGGGTTCCTGGAAGACACTACAGGGAGTGATGGAAGAGGCTGATACAATAGGGACATTGAAGAGACTCTTAAGCAGAGCCATGAATGTAAGAAAAATGAACCCGAAAAGGACCAATATCCTTACGGCAGGTTTGCTCGAACTGTTGGTAGGAAGAAAGGATTAGATTGATCCTGAAGTTGGTTTATATACTGTCAGTCAGCACTATGTTGTGTGTTAAAGGGCACCTACTGTGCTGTACTGTTCTATGTTCTAAGTTCTCTTTGCCACATCTTCATTTTCAGACTGAGTGACTGAAAGAAATACAATTTTGTCCAGTCAAACAGTGCAAAACCTCAGACCTTTGTCTTTGTCCCCAATACTTACTCTGAGCCCTGATCACCAGTTCCATCCATCTCCTCAGCAACTGCCTTAGCTGAACCAAACAGCTTGCAATCTCAAAACATTTAGATCAGAATTGGCTATCGAATAACACTGCCTTTTCCATGCACCAATGAGGGTAAGAATAGGATGATTTGGCAGATGAATGCGTGGCTGAGGGAATGGTGCAGGGTGCAGGATTTCAGATTGCTCTATCACTGCAATCTCCTCTGGGGAAGGGATGACTGTGCAAAAGGATGGGTTACACCTGAACCCGAGGATGACCAATATCCTTACGGCAGGTTTGCTTGAACTGTTAGCGAGGGTTTAAACTAATTTGGCAAGGGGATGGGAGCCGGATTATAGGGCTGAGGTTGGGCAAATTGGTCTACAAATAGATGCAGTGTGCAGTGAGGCTGCGAGCAAGGAGAGGCAGATGATAGGGCAAAATTGCAGTCAGTGGGATGAGTTGAAGTGTAACACAGGGTCAAAATTGAAAAGAGTGATGAATATAGGACTGAAGGTGTTATATTTATATACATGCAGTATATGAATTAAGGTAGATGACCTTGTACGTAGCATAGTTTGATATTGGCAGGTGTGATGTTGTGGGCATCACTGAGTCATGGCTGAAAGAAGATCATAGTTGGGAGCTTAACATCCAAGATACATATTGTATCCAAATGACAGGCAAGTAGGCAGATGGAGAGGGATGGCTCTGTTGGTAAAAAGTGAAACTAAATCAATAGAAAGGGGTAACATAAGATTCAAAGATGTAGAAATCTAGTGGGTAGTGTTAAGAAACTGCAAGGGTAAGAAGACCCTGATTGGAGTTATATACAGGCTGCCAAATGGTAGCCACGATGAGAGATACAAGTTACGATTTGGAAAAAGCATATGAAAAAGGCAATGTTATGGGGTATTTCAATATGTAGGTAGTTTGGGAAAATGAGGTTGGTGCTAGATCCCTAGAGTGCATATTTTTAGAATGCCTATGAGATGTCTTTTTAGAGCAGCTTTTGGTTGAGCCCACTAGGGGAAAGGTAATTCTAGATTGGGTGTTGTATAATGAATGAATATCTAATGAGGATGTCATGAACAGAGCAAGCACAAAAAGAGAAATAATGTATGAGAACATGAAAAGGTAATGTGACTTCATTGGACATGTGATTAGCAAAGAGGAATTAGAATGCACGGTAATTAGGGGAAAGATTGAAGGGAAGAAAGCAAGAGGAAGGCAAAGACAAATGATGGTGGAGACAGCAGCCAGAGAACTGGAAATGAATACCAATGAATTGATCCACTTGACCCGAAACAGGAGTGTGTGGGCTATGGCAGTCAAAGCTCAAACTGGGCACAGCACCTGATGATGATGATGATGATGAACCAGGTTTGATTAGGGAGCTTAAAGTAAAGGAAGGCAGTGTACTCGCTAGATTTTATAAGAATGAGGTGGGGGGGGCACGGAATCTCATGGAAACCTATTGAATATTGGAAGGCCTAGATAAATTAGATGTGGAGAGGATGTTTCCTATAGTGGGAGAGTCTAGGACCAGAGGGCACAGCCTCAGCAAATAGGAACATCCCTTTAAAATTGTCATAAGGAGGTGGCTGGGAACAGACCCAAGTGCAAGACACAGACACTGAAGGACTAGGGACAGGACTAGGATATAGGGTGAGGGCAAGGACATGGACACGAAAACCAGGAACCCAGAACAGGACTGGATAAGAGAGCTAGGAGCCCGGGCTTGGACTCCGAGCCAGAGACTGAACAAGTACCCAGTGCCTGGGTTTTGCCTCTGGCTCGGACCCCAGAACTAGGCAAGGCCAAGGCTTGGCAGGCAGGCAGGATGAGGCTGGAGTCTTCAGGCTTGAGGCTTGAGACTAGAGGCTTGAGGCGAGGCTTGGCAGGAGGCTAGAGGCAGGAGACGAGGTGAGGCTTGGCAGGAGGCAGGAGACTTGAGGTGAGGCTTGGCAGGAGGCAGCAGGCTGGAGTCTTCAGGCTTGAGGCTAGGCAGGAGGCTGGAGACTTCAGGCTTGGGGCTGGAGGCTGGAGGCTCCTCCTGGGCAAGGCGCGGTACTCCACCCGATGGAGGCAAGGGACAGGAAGGGACAGAACCAACTGCAGGTAACGGCAAGACGGCCTGGCTTACCCAACGGAGGCAAGGGACAGGAAGGGACAGAACCAACCGTAGGTAATGGCAATATGGTCTGGCTTACCCAATGAAGGCAAAGGACAGGAAGGGACAGAACCAACTGCAGGTAACGGCAAGACAGCCTGGCTTACCTGGGCGGGCGGAGGCAAGGGACAGGAAGGGAGCTAGGTACAGGGTGGCTCCAGGACAAGACTGTAGGTGAGACGAGGTGAGAGTTACCAGCAAGACAAGGCAAGGCTTCAGGCAATGCAAGGCGAGACGAGAACTTCAGGTGAGGCGAGAGTTACTGGCAAGACAAGGCAAGGCTTCTGGCAAAGCAAGGTGAGATGAGAACTTCAGGCGAGGCGAGAGTTACCAGCAAGACAAGGCAGGGCTTCAGGTAAGGAAACAGAAAGCAGAGGAAGGGATACAAGGAGTAAGAACAAGAACAATCCAGCAACCACGCCCTGGTCTCTGAAGGTATTTATGCAGCCAGCCCCAACGAGCATCAGCTGCCTCAATTAGAGCTCAACAAGAACAGAAACAAGGTAGACAGGAAAACCTGGAGCAAGGGTCGATGGACCGGACCATGAACCAGAATACAGACTTTACGGACCAGACCATGACAAAAATAGAGATGAGGCTGAATTTCTTTGGCCAGAGGTTGTTGAATCTGTAGAATTTAATGCCACAGGTGGCTGTGGAGTCAAGTTATTAGGTATATTTAAGGTGGAGATTGATAGGTTCTTGATTGGTAAGTGTGTCAAAGGTTATGGGGAGAAGGCAGCAGTATGGGGTTGAGAAGGACAATAAATCAGTCCTGATGAAATGGCAGAGCAGACTCAATAGGTAAATGGCCTGATGGGTTCCCATGTCTTCTGGTCTTATGGTCCATATCCATTCCATTTCAACTGCTGCCCACTTCAAGTTCATATGTTCATTCAACTCTGCCTGAATCCAGATCATCTTTTGTTGTACACTTTAATCATATCACTTCAGTCTCAGTTTTTCCAGTGCTCTTCTCACCTGTCCCAAATCCATCATCTTCTGCAAAGTTAAACTCTTCAAAAGCATCTACTGGCATATATAATCAATGGCCATTTTATTAGGTATACCTGCTCATTAATGCAAATACCTAATCATCCAATCAGGTAAGGCATTAAAGCATGCAGACATGGTTAAGAGATTCAGTTGTTGTTTAGTCAAACATCAGAATGGGGGAAGAAATATCATCCAAATTGGAATGATTGTTGGTGCCAGATGGGGTGGTTTGAGTAACACAGAAAGTGCAGATTTCTATGAGCAGCAGTCTCTAAAGTTTACAGTGAATGGTGTGAAGAACAAAGAACATCCATCAAGAACTCCTTGGTAATGAGAGAGGTCAGAGGAGAATAGCCAGACTGCTTCAAGCTGACAGGAAGGGGGAAGTAAATCAAATAACCACACATTACAACAGTGGTGTGCGAAAAAGCATCACTGAGCCACGTGACATGTCAAACCTTGAAGTGGATGGGCTGCAGCAGCAGAAGACCACCAACATAAACTCAGGGGCCACTTTATTAGGGGCAGCAGGTACCTAACAAAGTGGCACTGAGTCTAATCCTTTATCTGTTCCCCTGTTCGTTATGACTTACATTTACTCCTAATTTAATTTAGCTTTATACCGACCAGAATACATCAAGTTCTACAAAGCATAACATCTGATGGAACTTACATACTGACAAGTACTGCTAAGATGATGAGAAATGTATAAACGCCTTGAGAAGAAGATACTCTTCAAGCATGGGAATATGCCCCCACGTTAGAATCCAATCTGCTGATATTTGATCCTTGAGTATAACTGTTTGCCTTATTTCCAACATGGGTTTTGCTGGTGCAGGCTGTTTCTTAAATGAGCCAAGGTTGAAATAAGTTTAATACCCGAGGACCTATCAGCTGACCCAATCTTTGTAAGCAGTTTTCTGCATTTACCAGCTGTTTTAGCTGATCAGCCAAAAGATAAACTTTCTTCCCTTCATGCTTGAAGCATTTGCTTTTGCTACTCTTGAAAAGTGTATCATCTTGCTTGAGATCATATTTAACATCATCTGAAAGGACATTAATGTATATTGTTATCCAAATCCTTTGGGAGGATTTTAATTACTTTTGGTTCAGATAGTTTCCCGTTCAGCTGTAATTTTAATGGAATGGATGGTAAGCAACTGACAACCTCTTGATAATTGTCATGTTCAACTTCATGTGCAAGGCATTCTGGGATGGTTAGTGAATAGGAATTCTGGGATAGGAGAAACTTGAGTTTTGTTGTCAAGGAACGACAATCCTTTTCTTGAGTTCATTGAAGAAAGTGAAACAAAGCCTACTTCAGAGACATATTCAGCTTCCTAATACTTTTCACCTGGGCTGAAAACCACAATGATTTCTCTTTTCTAGTTGAAGTTGTAATTGCACGCAAGATGTATGTGGATCTGATTAGCATTTTCAATTAGAGTCAGCATGTGGCCTTTGAGAAGAACTTAATCAGTTGTTTAGGAACCTCAAAAAAATTGAACACAACAGGATTTAGATTGCTTTCTACAAGCTATATAAGCTGTCTTTTCAGTCTATTTCTATCACAGATAGAAGGAGATTATTTTGATATATATGGTCTATACCAACTCATGAAGCAATCACATTCTCTATCAACCTTCCTTGTAACCCATTCTACCCACATTCCCTTCAAGCCCCCTAAATTCTAGTGCCCACCTATAACAGGGGAAATATACAGCAGCTAACATCTGACAACCCAAACATATTTGGGAAATGAGAGGAAAGTAGATAATCTGAGGGAACCCAGACAATCCTGGGAAGAATGTACCAACTCTACACAGACAGCTATCAAGGTCAAACCCAGGTCGCTGGAGCTCTGAGGAAGCAGAACTAGAGGCATCACTTCGCCACCATGTACTTAGGATTAAGATCTCTCCTATTTCTTGCCTCTATAAAATGACAATAACACTGGCTTCTAATGTTAGTGTCATGGAGTGGTAGAATTTATACATCATGGAAACAGCCTCTTTGGCTCAATTTGAAAGTGCTGACTAAGCGACCTCCCCGGGCTGGTATCATTTGCCTGCACATATCATCCTACCACATCCCTCTAAACTTCCCTAATCATGTACTTGTCTAAATGTCCTTTAAATATTATGATTGTACACACCTCTACCATTTTTTCAGCCAGCAGATTCCATATGCCTACCAACCTCTAACCTTCAACTTAAGCTATTAATTTTTAGATCCTTTAGCTTCGGAACAAAAACCATGTTCATCCTCCTTAACAATGTCTCTCATGATTTTATAAGTCTCCACTCAGCCTGTAGGGAAGAGGACCCTGTCTGGCTATAGCTCTTTGTTTATAGGGATGGAAATACTGCCATACTAATCAACCTTGTCAATCTTGTCTAGATATGACACAAACAGCTGGGGGATGTTCATAGCATGGGTAGTTCAGGAATTCAAAGCTTCAAAGTATGTGAGCAAAGTGGTTAAAGAAGATTGTCCAATTTCTATCAGATCTAGGCATCTTCAAGTTTTTGATTTGCTTATGATATTTATCCTCATGTTGATGTGTTTCAGAATGCTTTGATTTAATAAGAAGAGAAAATTCAGAAGCTTAGTCAGCATCAGTGGAAATACTTCAACTTGAAATATTAACTCTGCTTTTCTTTCCAAAAATATCTTCTGACCCGCTGAGTATTTTCAGAAATTTCAGCTTTTACTTCAGATTTTCGGCATCTGCAGTTTTGTTTTTGTTGTGGTGGTTTGATAAATAACTTGATCTCATTCAGGATGGTTTGGATGAATTATTTTATTGGGAAACCTCTATACTTTTAAACCATATCATATTTGTTCCATACTTGTAAACTTTATCCGTCCAGTCAGAGACCTGTAATGACACCATTATTCTGCATTTTCCATATTCTGCATGCAACTGTAATACATTTATTGAAATCAGGCCATAGTTGAGGGTCATTTCAAAGTAAATGTCAGCATTTAGCTGTAAAATAGTTCTTGCCAATGTTCAAACTGTAAGTATTTCTATAGAGTATCTGTATTCATTTTCTAGAGATTACTTGTATGACAGGTGGTTAAAAGAACTGTGACTTACTTTTTAGTAGTTATGTTATTTAGTACAAAATGTAACAGTAATATTGAACTATTCTTCCTAGCTGTATTTCCCAAGCCAACAGTGTACAATTGTTTGCATAGAGCGGAAACGATGGCTTTCAGCATTCAACGTTTGCAGTAAGAGTCTTAAACTACATGATCTATGTGTATAACAACAGGAATTCTGCAGATGCTGGAAATTCAAGCAACACACATCAAAGTTGCTGGTGAACGCAGCAGGCCAGGCAGCATCTGTAGGAAGAGGTGCAGTCGACGTTTCAAGCCGAGACCCTTCGTCAGGACTAACTGAAGGAAGAGTGAGTAAGGGATTTGAAAGTTGGAGGGGGAGGGGTAAATCCAAAATGATAGGAGAAGACAGGAGGGGGAGGGATAGAGCCAAGAGCTGGACAGGTGATAGGCAAAAGGGGATACGAGAGGATCATGGGACAGGAGGTCCGGGAAGAAAGACAAGTGGGGGGGACCCAGAGGATGGGCAAGAGGTATATTCAGAGGGACAGAGGGAGAAAAAGGAGAGTGAGAGAAAGAATGTGTGCATAAAAATAAGTAACAGATGGGGTACGAGGGGGAGGTGGGGCCTTAGCGCATAAAAATAAGTAACAGATTCAGGGCCCCAAACAATCCTTCCAGGTGAGGCAACACTTCACCTGTGGGTCGACTGGGGTGATATACTGCATCCGGTGCTCCCGATGTGGCCTTTTATATATTGGCGAGACCCGACGCAGACTGAGAGTCCGCTTCGCTGAACATCTACACTCTGTCCGCCAGAGAAAGTAGGATCTCCCAGTGGCCACACATTTTAATTCCACATCCCATTCCCATTCTGACATGTCTATCCACGGCCTCCTCTACTGTAAAGATGAAGCCACACTCAGGTTGGAGGAACAACACCTTATATTCCGTCTGGGTAGCCTCCAACCTGATGGCATGAACATCGGCTTCTCTAACTTCCGCTAAGGCCCCACCTCCCCCTCGTACCCCATCTGTTACTTATTTTTATACACATTCTTTCTCTCACTCTGCTTTTTCTCCCTCTGTCCCTCTGAATATACTCCTTGCCCATCCTCTGGGTCCCCCACCCTGTCTTTCTTCCCGGACCTCCTGTCCCATGATCCTCTCGTATCCCCTTTTGCCTATCACCTGTCCAGCTCTTGGCTCTATCCCTCCCCCTCCTGTCTTCTCCTATCATTTTGGATCTCCCCCTCCCCCTCCAACTTTCAAATCCCTTACTCATTCTTCTTTCAGTTAGTCCTGACGAAGGGTCTCGGCCTAAAACGTCGACTGCACCTCTTCCTAGAGATGCTGCCTGGCCTGCTGCGTTCACCAGCAACTTTGATGTGTGTTGATATATGTGTATGATCGTTTAAAAGTGACCATTGAAGTACCTTGTTAAAAAAGCAGAGAATTCTGGAAATGTTCAGCAGGTCAAGCAACGCATGTGGTAAGAGAAACAAATTTACAATATTTCAGATTGAAGACCTTTCTGCTTTTAGCACCTGCTGGTTTTTGATTTTGAATTACCTTGCAACAAGTCCTTTCTCATAACCTTTACATGGTATTTTTCATGATGTTTTACATGCTTTAATGTTTCATGGCGTTTATTCTTTGGTTATATAGAGGAAATAAAAATGTGTTCCAGTACTCTCCGAGAACTTAAAGTTAACTTCATCTTTACCATCAAATGACCTTATGGCCAATCAATTATTGCAACAAACAGTATCTTGTCATTGGTCATTTAATAAGTTCTAGTTCCTCCTAGAGCTGCTAGGTTGGATTCCTCAGTTTGTAAAGTTCTAATGCGTTGCAATCAGATTTTGCTGTGGAATGCCAGATGGTAAGCTCCCAAAGTAGACAGACATGAACCATCATTCTCATTTTTCAGATCAATCGGCCCTCTGTTGAGTAATTTCCTCTCCCTCTGAAATCTGTTAACATTCATATCAGTGGAAACAATGCTTCTTTTGCTATTAGGAAATTCCTTCTCTGCCATAATTGAGGCAAAATCAACATCTTGACACAGTGAACTCTGCATCAGAAGAATAACAGTAGTGTTTCATCTCTTCAGATCCATTTTAAATATTTTATAATTGTCTCTAAGTCATATTTCTTCTTTTCATTTGCCCAGGGAATACCCTGCCCTGAATGTTCACTGCAGCCTATGACATGATTGCAGGTTTGTTCAGATAATTTAGAACTCAAAAATAAAGGAAAGTGATGCTATTAAACTCAGAACCATGGTTGGCTTGATCGGTAGTTCATTGACAAGATGTTCTCTGCATTAAGTTTAATCCATTATTCTTCATTGGATTTACAGGAGTGCTTTAGACAGCCAGCCTGAGTTAGAGATTAAAATATTTATTAGGTCTTCTAAAACATCACTCCCTGTCAAAGGATAAAAGATCCTTTAGTTAAGAGCATTTTATTAATATACTGTATGGGACCTTGAAGAGTAGCTAGAAATTGGTTGACTGTAAGGTATATATACTCATTGAATTTTCAACCTTCAGGATGTCCATGACAGAAAGTACAACTTAATGTACTTGAAACACAAGAAATTAAAAAAAAAGGTAGTCTGGCTTATACAAGTTATCTTCGCAGATTGGCTCTGGAACATTCAATATACATCACTGCAGCTCAGCGACTGTAATACTCTGCATAAATGGTTGATGCCTATCAATCAACAATTATTGCTCACAACCATTATGACATATACTACATATATATTGCCACATATTTTCTATATTCTTTAAAGTAGGAACAAGTTTAATATTTTATAAGTAAAATAGCTTGCGCCCAGTAGGCCAGAAGTATGACCCCCCCACCAATGCTTTGGCATCCAAAACAAAAGGTACACCAAGCATTTTGCTGGAGGAACTCTGTAGTTCAAACTGCATTTGAAAGGGGAAAGAAACTGTTGACATTTGGAGACCGCAAATGCTGGAATCTGGAGCAAAAAACACCTCATAGGTCATTAGATATTAAAAACATTTCAATCTTGACTCACTTTAGAAACTGGTGGCACCAGCAAAACTCATATTAAAATAAGCCAAACAGTTAATAATTTAGGATGAAAAGTTTTAAAAAAATTGGACTCCAATATGGGGGCGTACTCCCATGCTCGAGGAGAATCCATTTAGAAGTTACTGATACAGTTTTCATCATTCTAGATGTACTTGCCATTAAGAAGTGCTCTAAGACATTATGCCTCGTAGAAATTAGTGTGTTTTGCTTGGAATGAAGCAAAAGTAAAATTAGAATTGAAGTAAAATTTTAATGAAGTAAAATTAGAATTGAATGTGAGTCATGATGAACAAAGGTAACAGATGCAAAATTAGATGCAGACATCCGGTTTTGAAGAACTTAACTTTGCTGAAGATGAAGGATTGGGGACAGTTGAGAAGAGCACTGAAAAAATTGAGGCTCATGATGTATGGCTCTATAAAACAAATTGTAAGCTCCTTCAGTGGACTGGTATCATTTTCTAGAATTAGTTACCTCTGAGCTTGATGGATTTCATGTTTGCCTGCTGAAGATTCTTCAGTAGCCTTTAGACATCAGCAAAGGTTAAAGATAAATATCTCCATTGAATAATAATTTATATCTGGAGTGGTAAGAATCTGCAAACTCCTCCCAACTCCAAAGCCTCAGTAATTACTTTTCTCCACAACAATGTAGAAACCTCATTGTTTGCTTTCTTGTGCAATGTGTAAGTGAGACACAGGAACTATCTTTAATTGTGTAGAGCATATAACGCAATTTCCATAAAATTATATTCAGCCAAGCAATCCATGTTTTGGTTAAAGAATATTCAATAGCTCTGCACTCCTCTATTGGTCAGGATTGTGAAGGATGTTTGCTTTTTTTCAGCAAAGTGAGAAGATAATATACCTCGTTAGGAGGGTCACCGGGATCTGACCACATGGAGACAAGGATAGGAGTTTAATGTCAGCTGTCAGGTGGGTGGAACTGGAGAGGAATGCGTATGGGAGAAAAGAGTGGGGAGATGGAAGCTGATAGTTAGGGGATGTGTAGAAAGCTTGAAAGACTGGAGCATTCTTAGGAGATGTTGGCTGAGCGTGGACAGAAATCTGAAAAAATAAATTACGTTTGTAGTTTACTGATGTTTTTGGTACAGAATTTTTGTAATATTCTTTTAAAATTGCCAAACAATAGCGTCAATTTTAACAAATCTCACTTACGACTTACATTAGATATTTTCAGGTTGAGTGAACTTAGCCCAGATATGGTATAGTGATTAAAGAAATTATCAATCAGAAATATTTTGGATTAAAATCATGTTGCACATGAAGAGAATTATCCTTGTTTTATGCTCTGAAAATTCTGCCACTTTAATGTAAATATTTGAAACAAAGTATGTAAAATTATTACTTCTTATTAATTTTCTGAATTTGCTTCTACCTGCCACCATTCTATGATCTGCCTGACTATATCTAGCCTCATATCTATCCTCTTCTGGTCTCTACCATTCCTGCTGCATTCAAAGGTCATTGAGGGCACCTTGTTTAAAATGATTTCTGTTGCTGCTACAGTCATAAATATAGATCTAAACTGCTGAGTACTCTGTATGGTTTCATTAAAAATAGGGTCTATATCATTTCCATTGCTCGGTGCTCTATTTCAAATTTATTGATTTGGAGGAGGAAAAGAAAGCTCAAGTAATGTCTTTGTTCTGCCACTGAACAAAACCTGAAAGTTCTTTTTCACAGAATAATGACAGTTAACAACAGAATAGGGGCTTCAAACATTCAGCATCGGACACAGAAAAGCATTAATCAATAGAGACGTAAAATGAATTAAAGGCTTCAGAGACAAAACCTCAGTGAGCACATTTCATGAGCAAAGATAATAGGACGCATGTGCAAGTAATGATGATGAATGGAGATTGGAATTAAAGACGGAAGAATACGGGAAGCTAGCCATGCTAAGATATGCCTCTATTTTGTTGTTGATTTCACAACTTTGAGTGTAGAAGAAGTAAAGAGGAAAACAATAATATGTAAGCAATGCAATGCAGTGACCTGAGCGATCCCATATTAGACATGATTCCCCTTCCTAAAGTCAAGTATTTAATCACTACACTGTTAATTTCATGTATAAGTGACATCCTCAAAGAAAATATCATGTGAAATTACATGTAGGATTTAGCCATCTAAAAAGGAGGGAATTTTAAATCCGTTTTATCTTTGAATCCAAGGCAAGGAGAAGAGCTTTGTATTTTCAGTTTGGAATGGATTACGACTCCATTTCCAGAGATGGACAGACAGTGTGCTGATATATTGTGACGTTCAGATCATCATAACTGAAAACATATTTTTAATTATTTCAGAAACATGATTTCAACATGTATTGAAAAAAAATCCATCTTTGTTCGCATTAATATGTAATTATGGGATTGCATTAATGATTGTATAAACAAAATATACCATGCTCCATTTGAAATTTTAAATTAAGGTTATAAATTTCACTTTGAGTAAAATCCAGGCACCATCGTTTTTTGCTGATCATAAGTTGTATACTGAACCATTGCATCATATGGGATCAAAACCAGAAGTGGTATCACTACCTTCAAAAACTGTAATCACTTTTAACGAGATCAATTACCTTTTGGGAGAGAATTCACTTTGTGGAATCTTTCAATTTAGTTTTGATCTGTCTTTTTTATTAGCTATCTGCGGTTGCAGGTGATCTAAAAAATTGTGGTTTCTACCACAGTTTAGTTGAATTATTTTAACTTCACTGCCCTTTTCAAGCCTTTATGTATCATTTTTTGCATGATTTCCCTTTAACATCTACCATTGTCCTTTCCAGCACACAGCACTTTTGTATTAAATGTATTACACACTCTAGTAATCATACAGCTACATTTGTATTCCATTGGTTCTCTCAATTGAAATTTAATAATCCTCTTTTCTGAGTTTCAGATTTTGCAGGTAATTTAGGATGGATGGATTGATGAATGGCGAGATGACAAACTGCTCTAAAACTGAAAAATAAATTAAAAGTTATAACTGACTAGTTATCCTAGCAGAGATCTCTCTTTCAGTTTGGATAAATTGACCTGCAAGTAAGATTAGGGTGTTGAATACAAATGTTAAAGATAATTTCAAGGTCAAACAAAGATATATTTTAAAACAGAAGACAATGAAAAATATAAGGTCTGAGTATATGTTCAAAGTGATAGAACTATTATAGAGGATCATGAACTGGTTGTGTGTGTTTTCTGCATCCATTCATTTTGGCTCAATGATGATTGTAGGACTCAGTCAGCTGTGTTATTTGAAGATAACGCAGACGATAGTTGATAAATACCTGTGTTGAAAGTGGCAAGGCCTTGATATATTCAGAATTTTTATCATTAACTTTCATCAGCTAGGTGTCTAGGAAATGGAAGGTAAATGTTCAAGAAAGTATCACTGGAAATTATGGACCAGTTAAGCAAACACTGGTGAGGAGTGAGGAATGTATCTAAATGCTTGAAAGCTTTTCAGAACAGCCATTATAGATTTAGAAAAAAAAAACAGTTAATGACTATCCATTTTGTAAAATTTGCTTAAAATAGTTGTGTTTGAGGAAAATTAAAGTCTTAAAGTCAAAGGTAAATTTAATTGACTGGATTATAGATTCAACCGACAAGAGTGAGCGGGAAATAAGGTTCTGATGTTATTGTAGCTGTTTTTTTTGCGTGGGAGGGGGCTGGGGGGGTTTAACATTCTAGCTGCTGTTTTCCAGGTGGGTAATCTGATATTTTTTGTGCAAGGGAGGGGTTGGGGGTGTGGTTTGGGGTTTACAACATTGTTTTTTTTCTTTGTCGTGTGGAGGGGGAGGGTTGATGTCTTTTTTTTCAATGACTTCCATGGTTTTTCTGTATTTCCTGGTGATCCGGAGAAGAATCTCAGAGTTGTATTCTGTGTACATACTTTGATAATAAGATGAACCTTTGAACCTTTGCAATCGAAGGTTGTGGCTGGTGGAGATTTACAGACTTATATTTACAACTCCCATCTCTAAGGAAAGTATAGCTTGTAATACAGTGACACAACATCACTCGATGGACTAGGTACCACTTGATGGGCATAAGTAACATGCAGAGAATATTGAACAAATTAAATAGATTGATTTAGAAATGATAGGAGTGATTACCTACAACATAGTAGATTGTACATGAATGCAAGGAAATAGAAAATGGAACTGATTAATGACTAGTTGCTTTGCCAAAGATATAAGAGAAGAAGGATCTCAAGTGATTGTTAACCATTTACTCAAGATATCCCATCACTATTAATAACTCAACTAATCATAGACAATAAATATCTAGTAACCCGGGATGCTTGGGACTGTGGTGGTGCTGCTCTGGAATGTTTTCCATCAGAGACCTCATCTCTCTGGAGATCCCCCTCCATCCTTACTGTTTCCCAAACCTACACTGTCAATTTCCAATATCTACCAAATATTCAGAAACCAAACAACCCTGGTGGTCCATTGTTTCTGCCTGGTCCTGCCCTGCCAAACTCCTCTCTTCATTTCTTGGATCTATCTTGACCCATGGTCCAATCCCTTCCAGTTACATCTGTTACATCCACATGCTCTCCTCCATTTCAACAACTATCATCTCCCTGGCAGAGAACACATTATTTTCTCCATGGATGTCCGGTCCCTGTACGCTTCTATCCCCCATCAGGAAAGCATCAAGGCTCTGCATTTCTCTCTAGAAAAGGAAGTAAACTGGTTTCTGCACCACCACCCCCCCTTGCCCTCCTCCATTTGGCAAAACTTGTGCTTACCCTCCAGAGTGCAAAGTCCAGATGGAACACTGACTGTTGATTTCCCTCCATAGGTGCTGACTGACACACAGAGTTCCTCCAGGGCTTTATGTGTTGTGACAGACTTTCCAGACTGCAGTATATTATTCCTATTTATCCCCCAAAACACTTTTAGTTCCATGTTTTATGTACTGCACAGTAACGTAAAAAAGATTCCAGTGACCCTGGTAAGATTAAAGTGAGCGAAGGAATTAGGGTAAAGATTAATGGGTGCATGGGAACCCAGTGAGTTGAAAGAGAGCAATCATCACTTAGTCAGCCACACACCAAACCATTGGGACTTCCAAATAATCAGATAGCAGACATATGAGTTTAACTATTTTGGGGTGCATCTCAAGTCACTTGATTGCAAGTTAAAGCAAATTATTCTGACCTTTTTATTTTTGCTACAAATAGAATATTACATATCATTTTGACCTTCTGAAATGAGGAGCGAAGGCAGTCTGAAACTGTGTGGGAATTAAAAGTCATGAAAAAAGTAGGGTACACCCTGGCCCAAGAAAGAGGACTCTGGTGAGCTTCCAATGGTGGCCTATGCGCTAGGAGGGCCGATCGGCTGAAGAAGACGTGTTCAGTTTTTGTCACCAGCCTACAGGAAAGATATAAATAAGACTGAAAGAGTACAGAGAAAATTTACAAGGATGTTGCCAAGGCTGGAGGACCTATGTTATAAGGAAAGATTGAATACGTTAGAGCTTTATTCCCTAGAATGTAGAAGATTAAGGGGAGATCTGATTTAGGTATATAAAATTATGAGGGGTATAGAAAGGGCAAATGCAAGCCCTTCCATTGAGGTTGGGCAAGACTACAACTAGAGGTCATGCGTTAAGGGTGAAAGGTGAAATGCTTAAGGGTAACATGAGAGGAAACTTCTTCATTCAGAAGGTGGTGAGAGTTGGGATAAGCTGCCAGTGCAAGTAGTGGCTGCGATTTTGATTTCAGCATTTAAGAGAAATTTGCTAGTACATGGATGGGAGGGGCATGAAGGGTTATGGTTCAGGTCAGGTCAATAAGACGGGGCAGTTGAAATAGTTTGGCATGGACTAGATCAGCCGAAGGGCCTGTCTCTGTGTTGTATTTCTCTATGACACTATTACTCTTTATAATTAATAATTAGAAGTATTCAGTTTGTGCACCAAAGCATTTATGAAAGATACTTTCAATGTTCTCCTAATTAAGTTATTTTTAAAGGTCCAATCTTTCAGTCTTACAACATTTATCATTGTATATTGCTATTCTGCTTATATTTTATAATTAGAATGTTTGTGATGGGTCCCATGGTTAAAAATAATAATTTTCTTACTGTAATACGAATACAAAAGAATTCATGATTTTTCAGACCTTTACGTTTTTCTTCCTAATGCGTAAGAAAAAAGTGCTTGTAAAGATCATATATGAATAATATGTTTTTGCGTTTAAAATTTAAGTACTCAGTTATAATACAACTACTGCTTCATTTAGACAAACAGTCCAAGCCATAGCTACGGATGGCAGAGGGAATGGGAGAAACAGCAAGTAAAAACTGAAAATTTTAAATATACTTTTATTTTTGTTGAAAGCTTAATGTTACCAGAGGATTTGAGTTCTGTTTAGCCAAGCTTTGCTTCCTTGGTACAAAGATGTGTAAATATCTTCATTCATGGAATAAAGATTGGAAATAATTCAGATGGAATTTATCACTACAACTACCAGAAAAAGACGAGTGAAATGCGTCATAAACATCTGACTAATTTTCCAGACGGTTTTCGGGAGCAAATTCATAGTAATTGGTTTTGTAATCGTCCAGTCACAAGATTTTTTATGGAGTAAAATAGGAACATAAAATTTAAAGGCTATGTGATAATGAAGTGTTAAGGGGTCAAATGTGTTGCTACTTCTCATCCTTGTTATCTTAAAGATACTGTAACTGAAGAAAAAGCAGTACTTTGGATTAGGCAACCTTGTGTTATAGTGGCCAATATTAAACAATATGATTCTCTTCCTTTTAAATATTCTCTTATTCCCTATCTTCTTTTATTCTTACATGCCAGAAGAGTGAAAGATCACAGATGCCATATGATTCCTGACTTCATTGCTAGTTTCTAAATGATTTATTGGGCTGCTTGATCTACAGACAGAACTCAGCACAGCTCAGAAGTTGCTTCACTTATCATCCGGACTAAGCTGATAAAAGCTCATCATACATGTGGTTACGGGCAGGAAAAGATTCTACCCTTCCTACCTCTTATAAAGGAATTCGCTTGAGGGAGGATAAAGCTGATTTTCTCAGAACAAATGAACTTACACAATTTTATTTTCAATAGAACAAGAAAAGGAGAATTTTAATATACAGCCAAGGTTAACAAGATTGTAAATGTAATCATCCAGTCAAAACAATGGTATTGGAGAATTTTAATTGAAGAGAAGCAACCAAGATTTTCTAATAACTTTTAAACCAACAAAATAACTTCTAAGGTCTTTCGTAGGAGCCCCAGGGTGAAATTTGGCATTGAGGCACAGGAAAAACATTAGGGCAGATAACTGATCAGTGGGTTAAGTATCTGAAAACAGGAGAAGCGATAAACTGTAGAAAAATGCCCAAAATTGGGAGAGATTAGAGAGTTGGCAATAGATTTAAGTCTGGATTATGGGAAGGGAAGGCTGTAAAGGGATTTTGTGAGCTGATGGTCATTCTCTGTAGTTATCATAAATGGTTCACAGGGACATGGTTAGCATGACACTGTTGCAGCTTGGGTCATCAGAGTTCATTTCTGACACTGTCTGTAAGGAGTTTATACGTTCCTCCCCTTGAATGTGTGAGTTTCCTCCAGTTTCCTCCCATATTCCAAAGACATGTCAATTAGTAGTTTAATTAGTCATTGTAAATTGTCCTGTTATTAAGCTAAGGTTAAATATTTGGGGTTCTGGGCGGTGTGGCTTTTTGAGCCTGTTTCATGCTGTATCTCTAAATTAAATTTTAAAAATCCGTAAAATAGAATGCAAACCAATCAGAAAAGAATTAAAGTCTGCACAGTGCTCATAGTAACATAAGAGAACTGGATGCAGTTTTGTAATACCAGAAACCAGACATAGGGATTACTGAATGACGACTACAGTGAAACCAGGAATTATCCTTTGATACAAGAGATTCTGCAGATGTTGAATATTTTGAGTATCACACACAAAATGCGGGCAGAACTCAGCTAGTCAGGCAGCATCTATGAGAGTGATCCATTGCAGGATATAACATGTTTAGAATAGAAGGAGACAGGGAAAGATGTGGAAAGTGGGGTTTGAGGGGGTGGAGATGGGAAGGGAGAGTGTTGATGGATGATACATATTAGAGATAAGAAGAAAAAGAAATACACCTATAATAACAACAAAATTGGAATCCATTTGAAAGGAGATAAAAAAATCATTTACATAGTGTGTACAGTACCTAGTTAGTACACAGAAGAAGAGGAGGGAAAATGGGGCCAAATTAGTGAAATAAATATAAAACATAGATTAGTAATAATGGAGATTTCAGCTACTTATTCTAATTTGACACAATAAATACGGGAAATACGGGAATGCATTTCCTGTATTGCAACAGTACTCATTTCAATCCGAATCTGAAAAATGCTGAGGCAGGATTTGCTACTGGATCTTGAAACAGGGAGTGAACTAGAGCAGATGATAAAAGTTAAAATAGGAGAACATTGGGGCCGTAATTACGATAATGTAATATGCTTTAAGTTGATAATAGAAGACATATGTATGACAACAGCAAGACTAATTGAATCGGGAAAAGCTGATTATTGAGAATCTGAGAATAGAATTTCAGAAGATAAAATGAACAATAAAAATATAGGCAAATCCCTGTATATAAAACAAAGGGAAACGTGTCTATCGATATGTAGCAATGCAGGAAAAATATATTCTGTTAAAGAAAAAGAACTCATGGAACTCCATGGATAAATGAAGACATAATGGCACGAGTGACAGTAAGGAAAGGGGAATTTAATATGCAAATTGAAGAAAAGATCATAACAAGAGGGAGTGCAAAGGGATTAGCAAAATAATGTCAAAATTAGGAAAGCAAACAAGGAGCAAATTATATGGTAAAATATGCTATAGAGACACAGCAATCAGTAAAAATGAGGATGGGGTCTGAGCCATTAAGGGGTAGGTGTGAAGGCACAGATGAACATAATACAGACAAGAATAGGGAGAAAGCAGCAATGTTATTATGCCTCTGTGCTTGCAAGGAGAGAGAACAGGTGGACCTGACATTATAGGTCCAGATAGTAATAAAAAGAAGAATGGATATATAAACTAATTTAATGAAGCTCAGAGGATAAAACACCATCCCAAGGGATTCTATCCATCCATTTGAAATAATCTAAAGAAGAGAAAGCAAAAGCATTATTGCACATTGTAATTTATTAAGAAAAGGTTAGGTGCCCGAGGACTGACAGTTAGCTAACATAATCTATATTTAACAAAGGGAATAGAATACATTAGTTTAGCTCTGGTGGTAGGAAAGTTAATGGAACCCCTGCCAACCAAGATAATGGAATATCCAGAATAGGGAAGTATAAAAGTGATTCAGCGTGGTTTTTAAAGGGGAAGCCCTGCTTGACTAAATTTAATCAGTATTTCTGGAGGAGGTAAGAGAGGAAGTAATCAACGATAGGGAGATGGTAAAAATACGACTTTGTTTCGGCAGATGTAATGTATCTAAAGGCATTCGCTAATGTGCCCAATGGTAGACGAATGAGAAAGGTCAGTGAATGCCGAGTCAAGGGAAAAGTAGCAGGAGAGATTGCTGGTTGGCCTCAGGACAAAGCACAGCAAAGAGAAGCTATTAGCTAGGACCACTGCTGTTAACAAATTAAGTCTTCGGAATCTAAAATCAAAAACACACTTTCTAAATTTGTAGAAGGCACCAAATTGGGAAACTGGTTAATACTGAGGAGGAATAAACAAATTACTGGACATTTATTAAACTTGCAGAATGAGGAAATAATTGGCAAAAGAAGTTAAACATGGATAACTGCAAGGCAATCAGTTTAGAGGTTACATCTTCTCTGGAAGATGCAAATTTTGATGGGGGAGAGGAACAAAGGGATTTTTGATTACAAATATACATTGGTAGTGGTGTCACCCACTGCTACAGGGAACCTGGTTTGTTCCAGAGTTCAGATGATATCTGTCTGGAATTCCCCTGTGACCACATGGGTTTCTGCTAGATTTTCTGGTTTCCTCTCACATTCCAAAGGAAGATTAACCAACTAATGTAAATAATCCCTGAATGTGGGTATGTGAGTTACAGGGGAATAGGGAAGTATAGAGAGAGGGGAAGGGATTGAAGGGATTGCCCTGTTGGGGCTGGTGTGGACCTGATGGACCAAAACCTTTCCTTTTGTGGAAAGAGAAACAGTTAATGCTTCAAGTCTAGGACCACTCATCACAACAGCTGAAAGGCATCACAAGTAGCCTGCTTAGGAGCACATAGAAACATAGAAACATAGAAAATAGGTGCAGGACTAGGCCATTCGGCCCTTTGAGCCTGTACCGCCATATATTATGATCATGGCTGATCATCCAACTCAGAACCCTGCAACAGCCTTCCCTCCATACCCCCTGACCCCCGTAGCCACAAGGGCCATCGCAAGCTAATGTACACTGTGAAGCCAGGTGACAGACAAGCTTGGATGGCAACAAACAAACTGCTGGAACTCAGTGGGTGGAACAGCATCTTTGGTGGGGGCGAGCAGGAAATTATCAAGTTTTTGCGTCAAAACCCTGAAACCATGCATCAAATTTGGTTCACTGATTTGCATAAGATTCTCCACCTTCTATGTCAAATAATTTATCACTGAGTTGCTGACCTCTTGCTCTTCTGGCAAGGAGGATGAGAAACATGCCTACCATTATCTTCCAACACTTCCTCCTTGCTACTGACTTCTGCCTGAGTAATAGCATTCCAGAGGTGGTCAGTATAATCTCCTTCATGTGAATAACCTGCTTCAGAGTTTTACGGGAGAACTGCTGCCACCTCTTCTTAGATGCCACCTTGTTCAACAAAAGTCGGGGGGGGGGGAACAATTAGTGATGAGTAGCCTACAATGTGCACATTGTAGGTTATAACGTGCATTGGGCAAGTGGCAGAGCTGAGTACGTGACCCTGTGACTTTATCGTAGGAGTTTTGATGAACAGAAAGCATTGGAAGGTGAATGAAATTAGTCTAGTCCATAGAGCAGTATGAGCCCGCTGGTATAGCAGGTGATATTTGAGTTTTGAACATCACTGTTCACTGACCTTGACCAATCAGGTGAGGTCATGGAATCTTTTGTGGAACTAGTTCTTTTTTCCTTTTTCAATGTTTTTATTATTAATTTCTACATAAAGAATACAGAGTACAAGAAGTATATATTATTTCAATAAAAGATAAAATAATACCAATACATGTTTGAATCACACTTGCAATCTCATTATTCTATATTCATGTAAATTAAATTAAATCATAATATTGAAATATGATAATTTTATTATTATACAGAAAAAAACTCTAAACCCACTACCAAGATTGAAGCTGCTTGGTAAAGAAAGAAAGAAGGAAGATAAATCCTTATTATATAGTGAAATATGTTATTAGCCAACATCTGTACTTTAACAACAAATCACAGATTTTGAAAATATTCACAATGTGTGAAAGTCTTGGCTAGATTCAGAAATTGAGCAATGGATCTTTTCTAAAGTTAAACATGACATAACATCATGTAACTATTTAGCGTGAGTAGGCGGAATGACATCCTTCCATTTAAGCAAAGCATCATCCTAGCTATAAGAGAAATAAAAGCCAAAATGTGCATATCAGATGTCAAAAACTAATTCAAGTTCAAGTTTATTTATGTCATTTAAATGCCATGAAAATTTTGTAGCAGCAACACAGCAAATTATAAGAAGATCCAAATATTTATCATAAATGAACATAAATAAGACCATGAAATATAGGAGCAGAATTAGGCCATTTGGCCCGTCAAGTCTGCTCCATTATTTCATCACGGCTGATCCATTTTTCCTCTCAGCCCCAGTCTCCTGCCTTCCCCTGCCCGTCCCATATCCCTTCATGCCCTGACCAATCAAGAATCTATCAACATCTGCCTTAAGCTATTGCCTGTGGCAGTGAATTCTACAGATTCACCACTCTCTGGCTAAAGAAATTCCTCCTCATCTCTGTTCTTAAAGGACGCTCCTCTATTCTGAGGCTGTGTCCTCTGGTCTTAGACTCTCCCATCATATGAAACATCCTCTCCACAACCACTCTATCAAGGCCTTTCACCATTCGATAGTATTGAATGAGGTCACCCTTCATTCTTCTAAATTCCGGTGAATACAGCCCAGAGCCCACTAAACGTTCTTCATATGACAAGCCATTCAATTCTGGAATAATTTTCGTGAACCTTCTTTGAACCCTCTCCAGTTTCAGCATATCCTTTCAGAGATATGGGGTCCAAAACTGCTCACAATACTTCATGTGAGGCCTCACCATGCTTTATAAAACATCAACATTATATCCTTGCTTTTATATTCTTGAAATGAAATGCTAATATTACATTTGCCTTCCTCACCACAGACTCAAGCTGCAAATTAACCCTTAGGAAATCCAGCATAAGACCTCCCAAGTTCTTTTGCATTTCAGATTTTTGTATAGTCAACTCTTTCATTTCTTCTACCAAAGTGCATGACCATACATTTTCTGACACCGTATTCCATCTGCTGTTTCTTTGTCCATTCTCCTAATCTATCTAAGACCTCCTGTAGCCTCTCTATTTCCTCAAAACTACCTGCCCCTCCACTTATCTTTGTATCATCTACAACTTTGCAACAAACCCATCAATTCCATCATCCAAATCATTGACATATAACGTAAAAGGAATTGGACTGAACATAGACCCCTAGTCACCAGCAGCCAACCAGAAAAGGCTCCCTTCATTCCCACTCTGTGCATCTTGCCAATCAGCCACCGCTTCATCCGTGCTAGGACCTTTCCTGTAATATCATGGGGTTGTAGCTTGTTCATCAGCCTCATGTGTGGCACCTTGTCAAAGGCCTTCTGAAAATCCAAGTACACAACATCAACCGATTGCCCTTTGTCTATCCTACTTGCTATTTCTTCAGGAATTCCAACAGATTTGTCAGACAAGATTTTCCCTTGAGGAAACCATGCTAACTATGACCTATTTTATCATGTGCCCCCAAGTACCCCAAAACCACATCCTTAACAATTGAATCCAACCACTGAAGTCAGACCAACTGGCCTATAATTTCCTTTCTACTGCCTCTCTCCCTTCTTGAAGAGTAGAGTGGCAATTTTCCAGTCTTCCTGAACCATTCCAGAATCTAGTGATTCTTGCAAGACCATTACTAATGCCTTCACAATCTCTTCAGCCACTTCGTTCAGAAACCTGGGTGTACACCATCTGGTCCAGGTGATTTACCTACCTTCAGACATTTCAATTTCCTAAGAACCTTCTCCCTAGTTATGGTAACTTCATGGCCGGTGACACCTGGTAGCACCATACTGCTAGTGTCTTCCACCCTGGAGACTGATGCAAAATACTCATTCAGTTCATCTACCATTTCCTTGTCCCCCATTACTACCTCTCCAGCATCGTTTTCCAGCAGTCCTTTATCCACTCTTGTCTCTCTTTTATACTTTACGTATCTGAAAAAACTCTTTTTATCCTCTTTAATATTAGTGGCTAGCTTACTTTCATATTCCATCTTTACTTTCGTAATGACTTTTAAAATTTGCCTTCTTTTGGTATTTGAAAGCTTCACAATCCTCTAACTTCCCTCTAATATTTGCTCTATTATATGCCCTCTCTTTGTCCTTTATGTTGGCTTTTTCGAGCCATGGTTCTGTCATCTTTCCTTCAGAATACTTCTTCCTCTTTGGGATGTATATATCCTGCGCCTTCTGAATTGCTTTCAGAAATTCCAGCCATTGCTACCCTGCCGTCATCTTTGCCAGTGTTTTTTTTCCATGGCTAATTTACATAATTTGAAAGATTCGGAGAAAGAAAAAAAAATACAATATAATCCAAGCTCATTTTATGATTTTTCAGGTTGGTTGAAGAACCTGATTGCAGCTATTGTTGAGCATTGCGTTGTGTGTCTTCAGGCTCCTCTACCTCCCGCCTGATGGCAGTATAAAAGAGGGTAAGGCCTAAATTGTGCAAACTACATGGTTCCCACCTTCCTGAGATGGTGGCAGGGCTACACCCATGATAGAGCTGACTGAGTCAACCCCCCCCCCCCCGTGGCCTCCTGCATACTAGGTCATGATAGAGCCTGGCAGAAAGCTCTACAATGTATATCTGTAGAAGGTTGTCAAAGTGTTTGATGCCATGCCATATCAACTTAAATTTTTTAAGAAACTAAGGACATTGGCTTGCCTTCTTCATGGACGCATCTATGTTCTGGGCCAAAGACAGTTCTTCCAAGATGCTGACATACAGAAACTTCGACCTGCTCACCTGTCCGAGGCAGATTCTTGAATGAAGACTGGTGCATTGTTTGTCTGACTTCCCCTTCCTCAAATCCACAGTCAGTTCCTTGGTCCCGCTGATATTGAGAACAAAGTTGTTTTTAGACCGCCTTGTCAACATACATAATTCAACCAACAATTACACCAATATGTTCTTGGTTCTTGCATTAATTGCCCTGATCATCTGCACCCATTGCCCAAGAAGAGCTTAGTGGGTTGCCTCCTGGGGGTCTATGTCAAAAACAATGGATGAAGGTTAATCAAACAAGGTAACCTCTGTGTCCACTTTCAGGGGCTCTCCAATTTATTGCTTGTCTGCTCTGTTTGCAAAGCCCTTCACAAAGACTATATAACAGTGGGACATCTCAACCAGCTCTGCTGCTGAGAAAAATATGTAGGAGCTGGCCAATTATTCTAAATAGGGTATACAACTCGTATCATAAGTGAAGCAGTTGGGCATATTACCTCAACATAAGAAGCTTTCAAACTGAAATCACTGAATGCTTCCTTGTATTTCCAAAATATTTTGGCAATGGACCATGTGTCCATTCAGAAATGCATACTATCAGATGCATTTTATATTCTGTCTGCTTTATATTGTAATATAATATACTAAATTCCAGTCTTCTTCAGCATTTGCAAAGAATTCGTTTGAAACCTTGACTGTGAAGAATTAGACAGATTTTGCAGTCTAAATTAAGGGAAACTGGGGAAGTTTTTTTTTCAAGAAAGTGCTCATTGGTTAAAAAAAATGTGTCTGTGATTGTAAATCCTTAAGTCATGAGACATACAGTAGTCATAGCATTACTTTCTAAACACAATTAAACCCACTATGCCTGCTCAATGTGAGTAGTGTGTACTTCACCACTTGTGACTAAAATAAACTTGAAAAGTAATGGGGCTATGGTGTGATTTACTGCATCTCTGTCATTTTTGTTATTCTAACTACTCCTATGCAAGAACTTGGAGTTTGATCAAAAGTTCTGCAAATAAGAATACTTGGTGGATTTTGAAATTAATACTTAAACAAGAATCTGATTTTTACATTTAGCTATTTTCGTCTCATTTCTTTTTGCCTTGATCATATAATATATTTTTTAAATAATTCTTTTTAGCATGCACCTTGAATTTTCCAATTCCTGATAAAAATAATTGTATTTATGATTATGCAAGTAAAACCAGCATGAGCAAAGCCCATTGAACTCTATCCTTCTGTGCAGTGATGCATAAGGCTAGTTCAATGCACAATTTAGTTACCCTTGAGAAGGTCACCCATCTGCTTGAATTGCTGTAGTTGCTGTGATGTCAGTGCTCTCACTGTGCCTCTAGGCAAGGACTACTGGGATTTTAATTCGGGAACAACGAAGGAAGGCAACCTAATTGCTACACAGTATTCAATGATGTTTGGAGGTGGAGATTCCAGGTGCCTCATGTTTGGCAATGTTGCTGCAATCTCTTCTACATAAGTGTCAGGCTTCTGGAGCTGCATTTATTCGGTCCAATTGGTTCTGTCACATTCCTGACATGCCTTGTAGCTGTTCAAAATACTTTGGGGGATCAGGAAGTGAGTCATTCTCCATGGGAAACCCAATCTCTCAGAAGATTTTGTCTAGCCACAGTATTTAAGTGGCTAACCTATTTAAGTTTCTCATTTATAGAGCGCCGATGGAATGCTGCCACAGGAAAGCAGCATCCATTATTAGAGCCCCCACCATTCAGGCTTTCGTCTTGCTGCTGCCTTCAGGAAGGAGATACAGAAGCCTTAGGCCCCACACCACCAAGTTCAGGATGGCCATTAAGCTCTTGAACCAGTGTGGGTAACTTCATTCACCTCAACACTGAACTGATTCCACAAACCATGGACTCACTTTTAAGGACTTAGCCACTCATGTTCTCAGTATTATTTACTTCCTAATCATTATTATTATTATTAGGTTTTTTTGTATTTGCAGAGTTTGTTTTCCTTTGCACGTTGGTTGTTTGTCCGTCTTTGTGTGTAGATTTTCAATGATTCTATAGTGTTTCTTTGTTCTACTGTGAATGTCCACAAGAAAATGAATCTTAGCGTAGTATATGATAACACATACATACTTACATAATAAGTTTACTTTGAACTTTGAACCATGTAAAATAACTCATCTAAAAATTATATCTGTATTCCATTGTTTGTGGGAGACTTCAATTTTCTAACCGAGAACACATTCCATCTTTGATACTTCCTCTTTCATTCATCTGGCTATCTATCAATGTTTACCATGTGTATCTTTGTTAGAGATCATTTAAAATGTAGTTCATAAACAGCTAATAACATGATTTCAGTGGAGAAGATGTTGTCATTCATGCAAAGTAAAATACAATAAAATAATTATTTTTTTCTTGATAGTAAAATGGGAGCTTACAATGGAGAAGTAGATTATACTGTATATGGTAAATACTGTATATGTATGTGTCCATTTTTAAATGATTTGCTACATAGCCAAGTGAGAGAATTCTATCCATTAAACGGGCAAGATTGTTTTTGTAAAATTTGTTAGCAATCTCAAAAAGTTATTTGGAATTAAGGTCAAATGCAGAAGTCAGTGAAGTGGTAGATCAAAAGCACAATCTTTGGAGATATAAAAATGTCTTTATGGGTGAGCTGTAGAGAAGTATGGGCACTGGCACTCCTAATTTCTAATTAGCTTGAGGGCATTATTGTTACAGATTTAAAGCTCTGCAGTTTCACTGAAGAGAGAGCAGAGAAGATTCACCAGAATGTTGCCCAAGATGGAGTATTTCAGTTATGAGGAAATATTAGATAGACTGGGTTTACCTCCCTTGCTGAAGAGCTGAAAGAAGTGTACAATATTATAAAAATCATAGAGGATATAAGGGAAAAAAACACCGAGAGTTGTTGAAATTTGGAATGCTATCTGAGAAGTTGATCGAGGTACGTATTCTCATTACATTTAAGAAGTATTTGGATGAGTATTTGAATCACCAAGGCATAGAAGACTATGGACCAATCGTTGGCAAATAGCATAGATAAGTGCTTTGTGCTTGCATAGATACGATGGGCTGAAGGGCCTGTTTCTGATCTGTATGACTCTATGATCTTAACTGGACATCACAAAACCAAAGATCAGGGGCAAGCTGGTGCACCAATGTTCAAATTCAAGTTAAAGTTTAATTGTCATTCAACAATACATGAATACCCACGAATGCAGCCAAATGAAACAGCGTTCCTCCATGGCCAGGGTGCAAAACACAGCACCAACATTCACATAAAGCACATATACCACATATAAAATAGCAGTTAAACACACTGTCACACAAGAAAAATATAATACAGCCCATCTCTCAGAGTCCATGGATGATATCGACAAAAGCAAGCCTGCAGCAGTCTGTAGGCAAATGCAATCTAGCTTTTCTCCCACTGAGTGAAAACTGGAGTGCAGCACTGATACCAGCATGGATGCTGCACACCAGCGCCTTTGACATCACTCTCTTGGGCAGCAGCAACAGGCGACACTGCGGCATAAGACCTAATCGAGGTCATGCAGCATCCCCGCCACTACCAATAAACTAGCGAATTGGACTTGCAGCATTCCATATTGCCAATGTTCAACAGGGTCTTGTGATCCCAAGAAAAATGGCACAGACAGTCACTCGCTGTTAAAACTGAACACCGCTCACACATCAACTCCGATGTCTCTCTGTAGTACGCAGCAACACGGTCCACACCAAATCCAGCTCCTCTACCAACGAGCATCTCCCTGATGGGGTACACCTGCAGAACTTGAAGTTCTTAATGTTCAGCAGTGTCTTGCAATCATAAAAAAGATGTTTTAAAAAGACAGCAACACCTTTGATTGCCCCCATAGAGGCTGCCATCTTACCAGATTTTTAATTTTTAAAAGTTAGAGGTAAAAGCACAAGCCTCATATTCCAAATGTTTTGAAGACATCAAGTTGATGGATGCTGGTAATTGATACTCCTGACACTGACATTCAGAATTCTCAGATGACTTTCAGCATCATTTGCTGATTTATCACTTGCCCAACTCTAAACTATGATTCAGCACTTGTTACTTTCTCTAGCTTGCGCACTTTACATTCCATTTCAGTTAAAAATGCTATATATTTTTAAATGTACTTAAAAACAATTTCCTAAATTTTTCAAGTATTAGAAATTAATTTTCATACGGATGGAGAAAATGACAGATCACGCTAAAAATATAGACAGAAGTTCAATGGATAAATTGCTACTGAGCTGTTTAGTTTCTACCAATATATTTGGGATTTAAGGAAACACTGAAGTTTCTGCAGGAGTTATGATAGGAACAAGAACAGTCCTGCTTTGCTTTTGCTGTTTCAAGAACTCCTGGTCCTGGACTGATTCCCTGATTCCCATTGTAAATTATGCCAAGAGGAATAAAGTGTATGTCAACTATTCATAGTGTATTATGTGTGTGTGTGTGTGTGTGTGTGTGTGTGTGTGTGTGTGTGTGTGTTGGTTCTCAATATAATCTACGATTTTGCAACTCGCCCAGAAACTGTGCTGATAGCCTTCTCTGATATCATTGTGTCTGCACCAAACCATGAAAATAAGACCATAAGATATAGGAGCAGAAGTAGGCCATTCAGCCCATCGAGTCTGCTCCCCCATTCAATCATGGGCTGATCCAATTCTTCCAGTCATTCCCATTCCCCTGCCTTCTCCCCATTTTTTTTGATGCCCTGGCTAATCAAGAACCTATCTATCTCTGCCTTAAATACACCCAATGACTTGGCCTCCACAGCCACTTATGGCAACAAATTCCACAGATTTACCACCCTCTGACTAAAGTAATTTCTCCGCATCTCTGTTCTAAATGGACGTCCTTCAATCCTAACACCATGCCCTCTTTTCCTAGGCTCCTCTACCAAGGAAAATAACATAGTCATAGTCATAGTCATAGTCATACTTCATTGATCCCGGGGGAAATTGGATTTTCGTTACAGTTGCTCCATAAATAATAAATAGTAATAAAACCATAAATAGTTAAATAGTAATATGTGAATTATGCCAGGAAATAAGTCCAGGACCAGCCTATTGGCTCAGTGTGTCTGATCCTCCAAGGGAGGAGTTGTAAAGTTTGACGGCCACAGGCAGGAATGACTTCCTATGACACTCTGTGTTGCATCTCGGTGGAATGAGTCTCTGACTGAATGTACTCCTTTGCCATATCTAATTTGTTCAGGCCTTTTAACATTTGGAATGTTTCTATGAGATCACCCCTCATCCTCCTGCACTCCAGGGAATATAGCCCAAGAGCTGCCAGACATCCCTCATACGGTAACCCTTTCAAAAGCCTTTCCAATGTTAGTATATCCTTACTAAATTAAGGAGCCCAAAACTGCACACAATACTCCAGGTCTGGTCTCACGAGTGCCTTATAGAGCCTCAACATCACATCCTTGCTCTTATTTTCTATACTTCTAGAATGAATGCCAACATTGCATCCTGGCTATATAAAGTGGAAACTACAACTACTTTGGGTGTGCTAATTGGATCACCGGAGTGAATTCAGAATCAGAATCAGGTTTAATATCACCAGTATATGTCGTGAAATTTGTTGTTATATGGCAGCAGTACAATACAATACACAACAATAAAAACTGTGAATTACAGTAAGTAAACTTACAGTGCCTATAAAAAGTATTCACTGCCCTTGGAGTTTTCATATTTGATTGTTTTACACCATTGAATCACAGTAGATTTAATTTGGCTTTTTTGACACTGATCAACAGAAAAAGACTCTTTAGTGTCAAAGTCTTTTTTTGTTGATCATATTTAGTAGGTAAATTAAGTAAGTAGTGCAAAAAAAGTAGTGAGGTAGTGTTCATGGGTTCAACGTCCATTCAGAGATCTGATGACAGAGGGGAAGAGGCTGTGTCTGAATCATTGAGCATATGCCTTCTGGCTTCTCTACCTCCATCCTAGTGGAGGAACATTCCACAGGACTGAACTTAACTTCAGAATTTCATATATATATATATATATATATATATATATATATATATATATATGTTTGTACAAACGTATGTGAAACTTGCATGTGTGAGTTAAGAATACTACTCATGGGTACTCAAAGCAGAACTATTCATGCTTTCTTATTGTGGGAGATAGAAATCTCACCACCACTGATGTAATTAATAGACAGTGCTTCTTACCTCTTGAGGGAGATGCACTCAGATAACTTACTATTAAAATTGAGCACCAACATGGATGGCAAAAGTGGTGGAGAAAGCTCCTAGCTGACATTTAGAGCTCTGCTGAAGATCATGAAGGAGACTGTGGGCAAGTGGAAAGAGCTGCTTTTTGCAGAATTTCAAGGGAAGTTATTGGTTTCCAGTGTGTACGGAGAAATGAGGAGCACAGCAGTTAAAATACTGAAATACTTGGGTTAGCAGAGATGTAGTAACTGACCAAAAGTATGATCCCAAATGAGCAAATCTCAACTTTTCTGCTTAGCTCTGATCTCTGTCCGGCTTCAGAATTCTCAAATCTTCTGCCTGCTGCAACTTCAAATTATATCATCACGCTTTGCTGCCATGTTTTCCTCTGCTACTTGCAGGCTCATCTCAATGACTTCCCTCTGCTGTTTAAAAGTTATGCCCTTCTTCAAGCAGAGCTGCTCAGTCCGAAGAGGCATTTCTTCACATCTTGTCATTTGGCTGCTCGGCACTGGTCATGTGTTTCTTTAGGAATTCCATTGATGACTGCTTGGGAATTCAATAGCAGAAGATTCCTTTTCCACATGTTGAATTGAAAATTGTTTTTGTTTCTCTCAAAAATTAAATATCTTTTTGACCATTTCTAGGCCACACTAGAGATTTGACCAGGTACATCCTTGCAACTCCAGTGAGATTTTCTCCTTCTGAGGTGCAGGGGATGATGCCATTCACCTTCCAGCAGTCCATCCTTAAGCACGCCCCCCCCCCCAGCTTTTTCCACCCGACACCCAGATGAGTTGAGGAAGTCCTCCTGGTCTTCATGAATCATTATAGGACTTGCCTGGTTGTTTGTTGTACATGCATATTCTTCCACTGCCATCCTCTCCACACAGACCATAGCCTCTGGTGCCCACTGTTCCCACAGATCTTCCTGACCTCTGCCTTCCTCACACCTGACCCCACCTAAGGTTCTCATATGCATTTGAGCATGCCTTGGTAATACAGTACTGGGTGCTCTGGGTTCGATCACACACTTGTATAACAGGTAGTGGGCCTAATTCAAGTGGATCAACCACTAGTACCTTTGCTGGCCCACAGCTTCTGCATCATCCTGGCTCGTCCTAATTGGTGCTTGACAATTTTGATATTAATGTGCTAAAATTATGGTGACAATTTGAATGAAATTAGAAATTATTGGTGAAGGGTTCTTTATACAAAAATGAACTTAGATTAACATAATCTAAAAACTAATTGAGCCACTGCAGAGTTAATTATATTTGCATTTTGACTCCTCTGTTTCTATATTTTTAACCTGGAGCCATGAATTACACTGATCTGTGAGAGGCCATGAGATATAGTCTTAGGCTATGATCAGACACTTTGCAATTTGCTGTTGCTGATGCTTAATCTCTTGGTATTTCCATATTTTGCTGCTGCGGTTATTGATCTCATTAGCACAGTATTTCTGTTAATGACTGATTCGAAAAAAATAATTGCAGTGAATTCCTAACATTGTTTCAGAAAGTGGAAGATGCTAGACAGTTGACATTTGGAGGGGCTTGGCCATTGTAAAACGAAGCTCCATGGTTATTAAGCCAAATCCCTCTCTTTTAACTCGGCAGTTCCTCCAATTATTTTTGTCAAGCTGTGTCATCAAGATTTTTCCCTTCAACATTAAAAAAAAGTGTGCAGTTAAAAGGATATGGAATGTATTCCAATTAAAAAAAGGTTAATTCCATTTTAAGCTCGCTCAGTATTTAGTTAAACTAAAGAATTTAGTAAGGGTGCTGGGCAGAGATTGTCAAATGCTCCCATGACACTATAAAAATGACAACTGTGGAAAGCAAATGATCATATTTGAATGATCTAAAACAAATCTAATATCCAAATGTTACTTTCTTTTTGCTGGATAGCTGGAGAGAAATTTAAGAGGTACATACTTTAATGTTTTATCAATGCTTACTTCCTTGGGATATTCCTTTCAAAACTGGAGAAATATTTATTGTGCAGCTGAACTCCATTTTTGTGACTGAGTGCAAGTTGAAAGTATATCTCGGTGAGGCTTATTTCTTGATCAGTATTCAAGTAGTATGAGCTTCTAAACAATTCTTGTTGGCCTTGGCATAGGGCATTTGTAACTGATGTTACAGATATCAAAAAAAAATGTCAGGAGAATTTGAGTTTTGCTAAGTTAAAATAAGAATTCAATGAATATTTTAGCATTATTTCTTTCCTCTTGTTTCTTTTGCAGTACTATTTGTAACTTGACTTGTATGTACCCAGGGGCTGTTCTTTGATCTGGGTTGCTGGCAACTCACCATGTTCTCACTTTAACACAGGCTCCTAATTTATATCCTGTTTATCATCAAATCTGCTTCCTTCTATTGCCCCAACATCACCTGCCTCAGTCTTGTTGCAGGGTGCACCATATTCTGCATCTTTGCCCCCTCCATTCAAAACTACTCCACTGCAGACCTGATTCTTCACTCTCAACACTACCCACACATTACATAGCACCTAACTGTGCTTACATGTCATAGATTCATACATCACAACAGCACAGCAAGAGGCCCTTTGTCCCATCTAGTCTGTGCTGAACTATTATTCTTCCTAGTCCCATCCACCTCCATCCCCTCCCATCCATGTACCTATCCAAATCTCTCTTAACTGTTGAAATTGAACCCGCATCCACCACTTCCACTGCCAGCTTGTTTCACTCTCACCATTCTATGTGGATGAATTTGCCCTTAAGTTTCCCTTGAATATTTCATCTTTCACCCTTAACCTAATTGGGTTCTGGTCTCACCCAACCTCAGTGAAAAAAGTCTGCTTGCATTTACCCTATTTATACCCTCATAATTTTGTATAGCTCCAACAACTTTTCCTTATTATTCATGATCTCAAATCCTGGCAGCATCCTTCTAAATGCTCTCTGTGCTCTTTCAATCTTATTGACATCTTTCCTGTATTCGCTCCAGTTTTTGTTGAACCACAAAGTGCACTTCATTTAGAAATTTGCCTTGTATTTAAGTACTATCCTATAGTATTCTTTTCCTAACTTGGTAACATCTTTAAATCCTCCAGCTTTTTTGAAGGATTTCACCTACCACAAGCAGTGGTGTGTTGAACTACAAAGGTCTTATCAACTAACTTTCTCCCCAAAACTCTCCTATCCAATTGATCTAGTTTTTAACACCCCAATTTCAGCCATGATGGAGTGGTGGAGAAGACTCGATGGGCTGAATGGCCTAATTCTGCTTCTATGGCTTATGGTTTAATAGACTTCTTGTCTTTGGTGTTTGAAATTTGGCTCTAAAGTCACTTTCCTCACTGGTTTTGCTGGGATCTAACTGCCAGGAAAACTCTAGGTCAGCCTTTTTCATCTATTTCTCAGTAAAACATTCAACCTCTTAATGGAACATTCCCTCTCTCTTTGCTCAAGCTACTGAAACTATTGATCAAAGCAGATTTTAAAAAAACACCATTCTAGTGAAAAAAGACAGCAGCAGCAGCAAAATTGCATGATAAACTGACTCAGACTCACTGGATTTTGAAGCTAAGTTATAACAGAAGTAGCTGTGTCATCGAGAAGATGGAAACTTTAATTTGCCTACTCAGTAACAAGTGTGCATTATAGTAACTGTCTTATTTATGTAAATTGTAAAAATGTAAAATGTAAAAGTAATGCAAAACTGAATTAAATACCATAGCTGACTGATTATGACCTCTTTGTTCAAGTGAGTTTTATAACACCTGAACTAATATTATGTAAATTGGTATCTCTCTCCTGAAAATTAACCTTGTACTTTGAAAATATTTATTGGTGTTGGTCCTAAATTGTTGCACCAGGATTTGTGTAAGAGTGTGCGTGCATGCCTGCATGTGCGTGTGTGTATGTGTGTGTGCGCATGAGAGATCAATGGCTTCAATCTTCTGATCATGTGATCCGATGGAAGTTCATGACTACCATGTGAAGGTAGAAATAACTGGTGAACCTGGTCAAGTGAGGTGAGCCAATTCATTTCTGCATGGAAAAGAGCTAATATAGAATAATTTCCTTCACTTAATTGTGAAGGTTAGATATGAAGGATCACAGGCAGAAAAATGTTGACTGTTTCCTTTTCCTTAAGCACTGCTTGCTCTGCTGATATTTTTTTTCCAGCATTTTTTTGTTTCTGTTTCAAATTTTGTGCCAGTGACCTGTGTTCATTTCCCGCCACTGTGTTTAAGGGACTCTGTGGATATTCTCTAGGTGCTCTGGTCTCCTCGCTCTTTCCAAAGACATACCAGGTTAGTAGGTTAATTGGTCACTTGCGTGCATTTGGGCAGCATGGGCTTGTTAGACCTGTTTCTGCATGGAATCTCTAAAAAAAATAAAATTTCCAGGATTGGCAAGAATTTGTTTTAAATTCCTGATTCAAACGATCATTGGTACAGCTAATGTGCCTAGATGCAGAGTTTAACCAGCACTCAAAGCAACTGATGGCAGGGCTTGTCACCTTTCTTTAGTTCAGGGGTTCCCCACCTTTTTAATGCCACGCACCCTCACCATTAACCGAGGAGTCCGTGAACCCCAGGTTGGCAATCCCTGCTTTAGTGATTGTCTTTAGTGACTTTAGTGATTCTCCTTTAGAACTGGTGCAGTGGGATGAAATGAATACCATGTGAAAGTGTCTAATTAAACAATGATGTTTAAACGACATTTGCAGAAGTACATGGATAGGAAAAGTTTATAAAGATATGACACAAATGCAGGCTACCTTACATAGGCAACTTCTCAGCTGGATCAGTTAGGCCATATTACTCTTGGACTCTAGTCAGAAGTCATTCAGTTCATTGGGATTGCTTTGTGAGATGACAAAAGCCAATTCTCTCACTAATTTTCTCTGTGACCCACCTGCACTGGGGGCAACTTACCGGGCCAACGCGAGGAGACTGGAGCACATAGAAAAAAAATCCACACACTCTCAAGAGCAACAAGCAGACTGTATGCAGACAATATCGAAGTCAGAATTGAACCCAGGTCGCTGCAACTGTGAGGTACCAGCTCCAGTACCTCTGCCAATGGTTTTGATAATCCCGTGACAGCTGGATCCCAGTTACAGGCAGCTGGGTCCAGAGACTTACTTTGGTCAAGATCTGGCTTCAAAATCAAGCGCTGAGCTGAGGAAGCTCTGCACCAACAGCTCAGAAACATGGGTATCAGAAGCAATTTAGTTTAAGGTTTCTTGATCTGACATTCTCTGACACTTGCTTAAGTGTTCAAATAAATAAATTTGTGCAGAATATTTAATAACCAGACAAAGCCACAAAAAATTCTGGAGTGTCCACTTTCAGAATGATAAGAAACAACTCAACTTCCATTATGTATTCTTCTGGTTTTCAATAAATCATTTATTCACAGATTTGGCTTGTTTATTTATTGTAGTATTTATGCACCACACATAGTCAGATGATGACTACTGTAAAGCAATGACATTTCACAGGAGTTAACTTTTACAATGTTCTACAAAATAGTCTGTGGGGAAGATTTTGGCCTTGGATGTTTCTTGCCTGATGTCTCAGAGGTTTTACAATTGTAAAAGTTTATCCATGTGAAAGTTTTTCACTTTTAGGAATGTTTTACACAGTTGATACAAGTATTCTAACATAAATTTCATTACTTTCCTAAGAACTAGATATCAAACTGTGGAGCTTTACTTTAGTTTGTCATATCGTACAATACTGCTGTTCAGTGATACAATCCTAGTCACCTATCTCACCATTCTATGCTCTGTAAAGTACTGTCCAATCAAGTTTTATCGTACTACATTTTAGAGTAATCAGGTTACTTACCATGGATGTTACAATTATTTTAACTGTTGCAACTTATTCTGGAAACCTAGATAAAAGTTGCTTTAGAAAATGCATTGGATGCTGATTATATTGAAGAATTCAGGATTCGTATACTGAGAAGTACTTCTCTTTCACAGAGATTCAGAATCCTTTGAACGACAGTATAATTTTTGCACCATAACTTGTTTCTTTTCAAAAAAAAAGTTCAGAAACTGAAAATGTCAATGTTTTTCATGGTGCGAGGGAAATACAGCACCTAAATAGTTAAGAATACAGACAATGGCTGAATTGCAAAGCAGCTGGACTCACCTACACCTTCACATGCCTTGTGCTTTTCCATTAAACCATGCTAGAATCAATACTGTTCATATATCAGTGCAACATCGTCCTAGCTAATTAACTAAACATTCATTATTTCTTCAGAAATGATTTATAAAATTGCACTAAGCAATTAGAGCTTGGTAATGGGAACAGGGTTTATTAAAAGGGAGAATTTGGTGAACGAACAGTCTCGGACGAGCTTGGTGAGTAATCTTCAGATTCAGAGTTGTGTTCTGGTGCATTAGTTTGTACCACATAGCTTCTCCTCACATCCTGGTTGCATCTTCTTCGGAAAACCTGCCTCTCCTTATCAAGAGCGGTGGTCTGTCAGGGTCATAAAATAGTAAATGAGAAAAAAAAATCAGGTTTGAGACACATGTAGGAACATTACCTAAATTGTAATCATGATCAAAGGGAATAAGACTTTATATATATTATACATTTTACAAGTGGATATCTTGGAATAGATAATTGCATTTCAAACGGTGTCTTTGAAGCATTCTAGCACTGGCAATTGTCACGTTTCATAAAATATTATTTTCTGTAAGTTGATGCTTGTAAATGAAATCTTTGATGTTAATTTTCCAATATGCAAAAACCTATTCTATTCTGAATTGTGCAAATAAATTTAGTCCAACCTCATTAATGTTGTTATTTACAGGAATTGAAAATAATGTGAAGTCTTAGTTAATGCATTCACTGTGGATGTACAGTATGCCTAAAATGCAGGAATACTAGGGCCTCTGTTAGAGTGAGGTCAGAGCTGCTGTAAAACTGTTAATAGGTCCCCTTTGAAGAAAGGGATTAACACTCTCATTACCTTCTGGCTGCCCAGGACACTCCTGCCCCACGTATATATACACACACACACACACACACACACAAACTTCAACAAGCAGTGAATTATTTCTAAGGTTGGAGTGTACATTTCAGTCCAAAATCAATTTGGATTGGTTATTATTTGTTTTTAAAGTTCAACATAATTCTAGCTTTTTTGTAAAATTGTAATCGTGCCTATTGGCTTGCAGATGTTGCATACCATACTGTGATTCTAAAAGCTGTGAAATCCATCCAGTAAAAGTTTAATTTAATGTATTTAATCACCATAAACCAATTACTTTGACTATATAAAATAGTAGATCCTTTGTGTAATGTAGGCAAGCCCACTGATTTTACCTTACCACAGGAAAGATAGATAGAGTAATGGAATACCATTCTAAAACAATAGTAAGTTTACTCTTCTCCCATCTAATATAAATAGAACCCTGTAAAATTGTTTATCAAAAATTTGTGGCACTGTTACTGAATATTATGTATTCACATTAAACAGAAATCCAAGGATGAACACTAGAAATTTATACATTAAAGTAAGCAGCATCTTTGACTACTAAAACTATATCCATTTTCCCATTATTGATACATTTATTCATTTGGGGTCAGCCAACTGTTTTGATTTCATCCGATTTCACTAACAAGAATTTGGAAAAAGAATAAGAAAATCTTTCCAATAGGCAAAAGAGCAATAGAACCATAGAACGGCCCTTCTAGTCTGTGCTGAAACATTATTTCACTAGTCCCATTGACCTGCAGCCAGTCCATAACCCTCCAGACCTCTCCCATCCATGTACCTACCTAATTTATTCTTAAAACTTAAGAGCCTGCATTTACCACGTCAGATGGCAGCTCGTTCCGCACTCCCACCACTCTCTGAGTGAAGAAGTTCCCCCTAATGTTCCCCTTAAACCTTTCCCCTTTCACCCTAAAGCAATGTTTATCTCTCCTAATCTAAGTGGAAAGAGTCTATTCACATTTACTCTGTCTATACCCTCATAATTTTGTAAACCTCTATCAAATCTCCCCTTATTATTCTATGCTCCAAGGAATAAAGTCCTAACCTGTTCACTCTTTCCCTGTAACTCAACTCCTGAAGACCCGGCAACATCCTAGTAAATCTTCTCTGCACTCTTTCAATCTTACTGATATCCTTCCCATAGTTAGGTGACCAGAACTGTACACAATAATCTAAATTTGGCCTCACCAATGTCTTATACAACCTCCCCATAACATCCCAATATATAAAATTATTTTAGAATGTATTTTTGATTATCTGGCAGCAATTATCTTGAGAGGGAGGTGAGCCAATGAATTATTAAAAGTACAAAAACATTATCAGGAACTTTAAAAAAATCAAAGTAACAATTATTTCTTATACTTTTCCCTGAATGCAAGTCAGTGACACTTAGAACTTATACTGCAGCCTGACTGGTTCAGCTGTCCTTTTATAATAAAGGAATAATGCTTTAAATTCTTTTCCTACATTTTGGTTTTTAAAGTTCAACATAATTCTAGCTTTCTTTGTAAAACTAATCGTGCCTATTGGCTTGCAGATGTTGCATACTATAATGTTGTTGGATTGCAGTTTGTGTTTAAAGTTTTGAAAATGAAAACAAAAAAATAAAAATTTAAAAATGTAACCAGTTCTATTAACAATGCACATTCACTTCATTGCTTGATGGGAATAATTTAAGGTATTTTTGCATTCGGAATATTGCTGTAAATCACGATACACTGAGGTACTTTATTCTGTTCATATGAGCACTTTAGTTAATATTGCATCACATTATGATGTAACATTAATGATTACAACTTAAAATATAATTCGATATCTTGTTGAAAATAAGTGTGACATTTAAACAATCCTGAGACAAACAGAGGAAGATTTGCTGAAAATTATGCTGACATCTGCCTTATTTACCATTGTACAAAGTTCAGAATGAAACTAACAAAAGAAAACTGGGGAGTTTCTTGCTTTTACGGTAGTTAGGTTGCTGTTATACCACATCTACCTGACTGACTGACACATGTATAGATTTTGCAATTTTCTTGCCAGCAGACTGGTTATATTGTAAACCACACTGAACTAAGAGATGAAGAGACTGCACATACCCTAAGTGTAGGAATTACTTAATTCAAAGTTACATGAGAAAGATTTTTACAATAATGGAACAATTATCTTTTTCTGAAAAATATCAGCAGTTCTGACAACTTTCTTCCAAGACTGTCAGGAAGCTTTGAATACTTGTGCAAGGCCGGAGTTCAAATCTTTCCGACAGTTGTTTACTGGGATTTCTAGACTGGGCTTTGCTGTTAGACACTTTGTGAAGTCATGTGCTGGAGCAACAACCCAGCAAATCCCCAGCAGCTATGCTGATTAATCTGTCCAGCTAACCTATACCAAGCTGGTTTATCACTTTTTAAAGGAGCTCTAAAAATATGTACAAGTAACAGAAATAATGAAGTCTGAAAAGTCGGAAGACTTTGCAAAGACTAACATTTTAAAATATAATCCTTTTAATGCGACTTGCTTACACTATTGTTAATAACAGACTGACATCTAGAAAAGTAACATCCAGGAAAGACATCACCATCTGGGACATCTCTTCTTCTCATTACTATCACCAGGGATGAAATACAGAAGACCCACACACAACATTTTAGGAACAGCTTCTTCCCCTCCGCCATCAGATTTCTGAATGGTCCACGGACATTATTTCACTATTCCTCCTGTGCACTATTATTATATATTTATTGTAAATTACTGTCACTTTTATGTCTTGCTCTGTACTGCTGCCACAAAACAACAAACTTCACAAAATATACCAGTGATAATAAACCTGATTCTGGTTCTATTTCTAATTGATTGTAAATAAAATCCAAAGTTTCAGAATCTACTACCCAGAGTTCTAAACAACTTGCTATTTATGGAAAAAGAGACATCTCATGAGCACAACATAAGCGAAAAAAAGGATAAGTAGAAGGTAGTTGCCTTTTAGCCTGTATCCAGAATGAACAAGATTAGTGAACAAGATTAGTAACCTGGAAATCAATTTAAAATTTTGAATTGGTATTCAAACTTTCCCAAACACCATACAAGCAGATGTCACAATACCTCCATTTTCATACGTTTCTTGGTGACATGCATATTTTACTTTTAATTGATTAGAAATACTAACACTTAGAACTTTTAAAACAATGTAAATAACAGAGTTGAATGTTACGATGTGTCTCGCCTGAGAAAAGCTTTCTGTTTAGCAGCTTAGTACATTCAAAGAGCGAGTTCAGTAACTGAGATCATTAATTATGTTATTGCTGATCCGCTAATGCTTCTGAATGATTCCCGCTGGGACCGGTACTTTTAAATTGTTCAACACTCTCTCTTTGGCTTTTTTTAAAAAGGCAAGCTCTTTACACTTACAGTATTCCAAAATACTAGCAAAGTCACTGCAACCAAATGTCTTAGTAACAGCAAATTGTGTAGTCTCTCTATTCTGCTTTTGAAAACAGGTTAGTGAATAGCATATGAATTTTGGGAAAATTTCTTGTTCAGATAACGAATAACTGGAGGTATGTAAGAATTTTACAATGCAAAGTAGAAATTCCATCTGTAACATCCTTTTTCAATCATAGCTCAAGCTTATATAGCCACAGAGTATTGGTTTTCATGTTAATATACCATTCTAACAGCAACAAAGAAATGCACTGGACATGCACAGTGTAAAAGGTAAATGGTTATGGCATTTCCCATCATTCTCAACTCTTGTACTCAGGGTTGTTATCTTTTTAAAAATCCCTTTGAAGTTTTTCTGGAGTTGAGTTTTGGGAAATGGAATACTTTCTCTTCTGGGGAACCAGTACCATTGTTGAATATTATCTGTTTCACTTCACTCTGAGAAAATGGTAAACACAACTTGAGAATACTCAACAATGACAATGGTTGCCAAAGCGAGAGTGATTTTCAGACTCTGCAAATTGCTTCTTACTCTATTAGTGACATTCTTCCTTTCCCATTCCAGCTATCACATGATATCTCTAAGTAAGATTGCCAATTTAGTCCTAAACTGAGGGCAATTAAGACCTGCACGAACTGGAAATTGGGATGCAATAGTTGGTACTCATTTCATGTGAATCTTTCATCTAAGTGAGATAAGAGACTCGTATTCCATCAGAATGGGCTGCAATCGCATCCAGGATAAATTGTCTGCTCTTATTCCCTCAATCTCAATACTGTAACCTTATAGTGACCATGGGGAATTGACTGATATTCTTTATTTTTGAAATTTAACAGAGAAGTATGTAAAAAGTTCTGGTACTTCTGAAGTGAATTATCGACATCTGTAACTTTATATCCATCCTGGGGGCGAAACGAACTCAAAGCTTTGTTGTTACATAATCTTCATAAAATAATCTGACTGAGGGGCTGCCTCCTCCAACCATGTCTCTGATATATTTCCATTTAAATCATTGATTTTGTCAATGCATATGTTGTAATTCAGCCTTAATATGTGGAAGGAACCAACAAAAAAATGTAAGAGAGAAAAATGGGGAAATATGATGAGGGACGAACTATAGACTGAGCTGGAGACATACAAAAGCAATTGTTTCTTAATGGAATGTATTTCTGCGACTCTAGGATTACCTTTTCCTTTTATCTTGAATAATGTTAGGAAGACTCCGGGGACTCTTGTCTATTTTCTCAATGAACTCATACATTCAATCAACTAAACCATTGCTTTCTGTGTGAACTACAGCAGTGATTCTTGCACGAAGAATAGGCATGTTTTTCTGAACTACTGCTCTGCATGTATTTTTATACTTTGAAATTAATAATATGGAGACTGAATACAGTTACGTTCATGTTCTTGTTTGGATATGGACAATTGAATAAAACACAGATAAACATTAGAACTGTTGTGATAATCACCCACTAGTTTTTCATATAAACAGTGGGTTCCAAAATTTGCACTATTGAAGATAGCAGTTTGAAAATGTTCCAGAATTTGCTGAAAGCTATTGGTAGGGCAACTTTTTATTAGGTGATCAAACCTTATGAAAAGTCATTGACACAATAGTTTTTAGGTAGCTATATGAAACCAATTAGCACCAAATATGAGTCCAGCTCAGTCTACAAATAAAATGCTAAGCAGAGGCAGAACATGGGGCTCTATGACTTTGTAACTATGATTCTAATTATTAAAGGACAGTCTTTAGTCAATGTATTTGGCTTAAACAGTGAGTACTATTATGAAGAAATGTTCTGGAGCAGGTACCAAACTTGATGTGCAAGAAAAATCAATCTTTCTAGAACATAAATGTAGCATTGAGAACTGTGCCAAAAATCATTTCTGTGTATGCTGCCCGAGGTACTGCACCGGAAATGGTAACTGTAAATAACTCTCCACCAGAGGAGCAAAGCACCACATGCTGCAATGTATTCTGGGTAGGGTGAGGGTCTGCTGAGCCCACACCTCAAGGCCAATAATATGATGGAGCTCTAGTACAGTTGTTATTTGTTACTTCAGAGCCCTAGAATGTTTGCCAAATTTTTAAAAAGAGTTGACAAAATCAATGTTTAAGCTATTGAAGCAACCTATAATTAGTGAAATTTCATTTTTAATGTTGTTTGCTGCTCTCATCTGCCTTTTATACTACACCGGTGTCCAAGTAGACGATAACATAGTACTATAAAAAATGTATGAGTCCTCTTTGGGTAAATCTTTCTATGAGATTAGGACTGACCAGCCTGAATAGTAAATCTCAAGCACTTTCAAGTGGAAAATGGTTCAGATGATCATGTGAGTAGCCTGCATGTGCACTGAATAACCCAATTGGAGCCAGTTAGTATTAAGTTAATGACAGACACGGGACATGCCAGTATGGAACAATTCCTCTTCTGACAGACAGTATGGCAGAGTTTACACCACACCGTCGCCTATATCTGCACTCAAGAAGAGACTGAAAAATGTGAAGGGTGGGGAGGAGGGTGGTGATTGTGAGAGTGTGATCAATAGGAAATGATGGGCCACTCTTCAATGTGTAATTTCCTCCTACGAGCCTATTTGCATGACCTAGTCACGACCAGGAGTGTGCCTGTACAGACGATATTTCTTTTCCTGGAAATAATTAGATTGGCAACATTGAAGATAATTTAATTTTAGAAGGGCTCTTCTAGCATAACATGTGGCTTATTTTCAAATGCAATGGACAACTGCATTAGCCTGGAACTTCAAAGCAACTTTTGTCCACATGTGGGATCCCAAAGACTTGCTAGTTGATAGGTTAATTGGCCTCAGTGCAGATGAATGGAAAGAAAAGCAGGAGTTGGATTGGGGAGCTGATGGACATATGAAAGAGACTACAGGGAATAAATTGGGGGAATGGGATGGTGGGAATGGGATGGTAGGAATTGCTGACCTGACCACAATGGGCCACATTAACCTCCTCTTATACAGAAATAAAATATGTGAAATAACTCTTCAATGGCTGGAGTCACGTCGTGCACAAAGGAAAATATTTGTAGTTGACGAAGGTCAATTATCCCAATCTCACTACATTACTGTAGAGTTCCTCAAGGTCGTGTTTTAACCTCAGCTACCTTAGTCAATGATTGTACAATGTTCAACTGCATTTGCAACTTCTCAGAAAGTGGAGTTCAAACCTTCATCTAGGATTTAGGGATAGGCTATTAAGTAGGAAAAAAAGTGTCAGAATTAATAGACAAAAGCCTTCTCCATCAATGGAGCATTAAACTATCTTGATATTCAAAATACATGGCCAAGTCCCTCTCTGTTGACTTTTTGAGGGTCACCATTGAGCAGAAACTCAACCGGACCAACAATGTGAATACAAGAGCAGGTCAGAGAAGAGTATACTGTAGCAAGCTGCTAACATTCCAAAGACCATCCACTAACTGAAAAGTTCAAATCAGAAGTGTGATTGAACACTCTCCGCCTACTTGATTAGGTGAAGCTTCCAACAACGTCAGATCAGTTCCATCCAGGACAAAAATAGGCCTCTGCACACTGTGACCACAGTCCCTTCTATCTTAAAAAAGCCCTGCAATGATTTATCTGCCTATTCCAACAGCACTCTCGAAGTCACAACTTCTGCTGTCCAGAAAGATAAATGCAAAATGTATATGGGAACAACACAACCTGAATGTTCCCCTCTAAATCACATACCATTCTGCCTTGTGCTTGGCCTAGACCCCAGAACTCCTTACCCAACAGCATTATGGGAGACAGAGTCACCAGACAGAGTCTAGTGGTTCCAAGTAGTCACAACAGTTATTGTCATTTTTCAACAAAATGGCTGACCCATTATGCTGTGTAATTATTAATTCTAAATTCTCCAACCAGGAAACTATTGATCATCTTTCCTGTCAAGTTTAATAAACTTGTTTCAATATGTCCCAATCTTCTAAACTCCTTAACAAAAGCATAGAAAGCTAGGATACAAAAAAAAGGATCTATTCTGTTACACAAGACAAAAAGAATTTAGGTTAATCTCACTTTCCAGCTGTTACTTGATCATCTTGTACGTTATACCCCTCAGGTAGCTCTTGGAAACCTAAATATCCATTATTGGTTCCTGCTCATCTACTCTGATACAGTCATTTAAAATTCAAACAGATTCCAAGATTTGTGCAAACTCTAAAAATATCTTGTTGTTCTACTCTTCCCATGAATGTGAACAACCAATCTTTTCACTACATCGTATTTTTGTTCATTGCCTATATTTCTCTGAACTCTCATTGTGATATAACCTGAACTGTCACTCCACTGGAGAGAAGCATATGACTATCTCAGTAATCTGTGCATCCTCCCTCATTGGTCAGACCTACCATGATGCACGAATATTATATTTAAACAAGCCATTGGGGAAACTGATGCTTAATATTCAAGGAGTGATGCTTCTGCATTGCACTTCTGGCTTTCAAGAAGACCATAAGACATAGGAGCAGAATTAGGCCATCTGGCCCATCCAGTCTGCTCCGCCATTCAATCATGGCTGATCCTTTTTTTAAAATCTCCTCCTCAACCCCAGTTCCCGGCCTTCTCCCCGTAACCTTTGATGCCATGTCCAGTCAAGAACCTATCAATCTCTACCTTAAATACACCCAACGATCTGACCTCCACAGCTGCATGTGGCAACAAATTCTACAAATTCACCACCCTTTGGCTAAAGAAATTTCTCTGCATCTCTGTTTTGAAAGGGCGCCCCTCTATCCTGAGGCTGTGCCCTCTTGTCCTAGACTCTCCCATCATGGGAAACATCCTGCCGACATCTACTCTGTCTAGGCCTTTCGACATTTGAAAGGTTTCAATGAGATCCCGCTTCATCCTTCTGAATTCCAGCGAGTACAGACCCAGAGCCATCAAACGTTCCTCGTATGATAACCCTTTCACATAAGAACTGCTGCTTGGTAATAGTTTTCAAAGTAACTGCATTATTTTGGTTTAATTTCCTGTCTTGAAATGATAAATCTGTCATTTGCCTCAATTAAGTTATATTTCAAACATTACAAACTGATCACTTTTATTCATCCCTTTTGTTTATGGGGTTTAGATTGATGGGCAGTGCTTTAGTTGTATCTTAAAAACAAAACAGCAGAAACACGAGGAAAAAATGAACAAACAGACATGAGATTAATACTTGCTCCTTGTTCCCAGCGCAGCGATGTTGATGAACAATTGTGGTATCAAAATTTCATTTTCAAGCCAAAATGAAATGGCTACCAAAGCAAATATATGATGCAAGGAATTTGTGAAAGCGACACAGAATGCTGAAAGAAAACTGAAAAGAAATTTGTCGCAGAACAGTGAATTGTGAAAGGAGATTGAAAGATTCCCTCTTGGTTAAAGTAAAAGCTTCATTTGTTACTAACACTGTTTAAAAGTGAAGAATTGAAGCATTTTAGTCTGCAAAACTCAAAGGCAGTTATTGATATTAGCTGTTGATGTTAAGGTTAAAAAATTGTAAAATATGTTTTATTTGAACAGTTGTTAACAAGCCCGCACAGCCAGAAGCTGAGCCATTTACCAAAGAAGAGCAAATAAATGAACTTTAGATGTAAAATGACATAATAATCATTTACATTCACAAAGCCAGCTCACTGGGGTTCATTCACAAAGAGTCAACACTATGCCAGTCAAAGATCTGAAATGGGACAGTAACCTGTCACCTAATTAATTGGTAAGGAAATTAATCAACCATTTACACTTGTATTGGCTTTGCTATTTTCACTCTGTACCCTTAAAACAAATGCATATACAAAAACACAAGGAAATTAGGGCAAGACAGGATGACTCAGCACCTCAAATCTGTTCCATCATTCAACACTGATCAACACTGGCCTAAATTTGTCATTTATACTAGTTCCCCTATACTCTCATTACCCTGATTTTTCAAAACATATCCTCCTTCACCTTAAATACTTTTAATGATCTAATCTGCACACCCTCAGGGTACAGAATTCCAGAGCTTCACCATTGTCTACAAAAAGAAATTTCTACACATCTTTTTGAATTACCAACTCCTTATCTTGTAGCAATGCTCCTTGTTTTTTTAGTGAGAACATCTGAACATTTATCTTGTCAGGCACCCTCAGGATCTTTTATGTCTCCATAAAATCACAGCTCATTCTTCTGAACTGCAAAGCAGGCCCCAACTGTCTAGCCCCTTGATAGGACAGCACCTTGATTATTTGGATGAATAAATATTATTCAATCTTTTTTCCTGTTACATCACTCAGAAGCCCACTGAAATATAACCATATAACAATTACAGCACGGAAACAGGCCATCTCGGCCCTTATAGTCCGTGCCGAACTCTTACTCTCACCTAGTCCCACTGACCTGCACCCAGCCCATAACCCTCCATTCCTTTTCTGTCCATATAGCTGTCCAATTTCACTTTAAATGACAACATCGAACCTGCCTCAACCACTTCTGCTGGAAGCTCGTTCCACACAGCTACCACTCTCTGAGTAAAGAAGTTCCCCCTCATGTTACCCCTAAACTTTTGCCCCTTAACTCTCAACTCATGTCCTCTTGTTTGAATCTCCCCCACTCTCAACGGAAAAAGCCTATCCACGTCAACTCTATCTATCCCCCTCATAATTTTAAATACCTCTATCAAGTCCCCCCTCAGCCTTCCACGTTCCAAAGAATAAAGACACAACTTGTTCAACCTTTCTCTGTAGCTTAGGTGATGAAACCCAGGTAACATTCTAGTAAATCTTCTCTGTACTCTCTCTATTTTGTTGACATCATTCCTACAATTCGGTGACCAAAACTGTACACAATACTCCAAATTTGGCCTCACCAATGCCTTGTACAATTTCAACATTACATCCCAACTCCTATACTCAATGCTCTGATTTATAAAGGCCAGCATATCAAAAGCTTTCTTCACCACCCTATCCACATGAGATTCCACCTAGAGGTGTACATTGCACCACTAAATTCCACCAAGTAGTGAGTGGTGTATGTGGTATTATGCTACAAGAACAAAACCTCTCCAAATTAATTTTCCAAGACAAATCATCTTTACCTTGGAAAGTGATGGCTTTTGGACAGCAGGAAATAGAACCTGAATATGAGTGATTCTTCACATCTTTCAGAGTGTAATGGAAGTTATATACTGGTGTATTGTGAGGAACTTCACTACAAAATGAGAACTGAAGTTGTAGGACTGGCCACAACCAGCAATACTCCAAGCATTCATCTGTGTTTGGGCATTCAAACTAAATTAAGTCTGGACTTACATGCACATGCTTCGAGTCTGGGGTTTACTGAAATATTGGGATGCAGGACCTGTTACCCAGCTCTTCAGCTGCATTCCCCATAGATTCCAGTGGCAGACCATGATTATTCTAGGAAAACGCCAGCTGGATCCTCTGTCACTCAACCTTAGTCAGCTTAATTGTTTGTATTAGTGAACCAGATTTAAGAGGCGTTCAGCCAGACACATGAACAGCAGGGTACGGAGGCATATGGGCCTCACAATGACCAGACATCATAGGCTGAAGGGCCCATGGCTGTGCAGTAATGTTCTATGTAGGTCTGCATGTTGGTAGGTGTGGATGGAGGTAATTGAAAATGTATAAAAAAACAGATATTGAAAAGCTGAAATTAAAATCAAAAACGCTGGAAACACTCAGCAGGTCAGCCAGCATCTTTGGAATGAAAAACAATACCAGGTTCTCAGGCCAAAGATCCTACGTCAGAACTACGGGAGAAAACAGGCTGGTTTTAAGTTGCAGACAGGGTAGGAGGAGCAACAGAGTCATAGAACACCACAGCACTGTAAGAGACCCTCAGCTCGTCTAGTCCATGCTGATCTACTAACCAGCCTAGTCTCATCAACCTGCACCCGACTGTAGCCTCCATACCCATCCCATCCATGTACCTATACAAATTTCTCGTGTTGAAATTGAACCTGCGTCCACCACTTCCACAGGCAGCTCGTTCCACTCTCTTACCACCCTCTGAGTGAAGAAGTTCCCCCTCACATTCTCTTTAAATATTCACCTTTCACCCTTAACCCACGACCTGTAGTTCTAGTCTCACTCAACCTCAGTGGAAAAAGACTACTTGCATTTACCCTACCTACACCATCCATAATTTTGTATTGTTTTTCCTTTTCATGCCTTGTGGCATATTGGGTGACATTTTTGCTGTTTCCATAGCATTTGACTGTTTTTACAAGGTCGAGTTGCTAGCTCAACACTTAACCCAGCATAGGTGGAAAGTGTGCAAGGTGCTGACTGGATTCGAATTCAGGATCAGTCACCTCGAAATCCGGTGCTGATGCCACACCACCGGCCGGCAATAATTCTGTATACCTCTATCAATTCTCCTACGTTCTAGAGAATATATTAAAGCCCTAACCTATTCCACCTTTCCTTATAATTCAATTCCTGGCAACATCCTTGTAAATTGTCTCTGCACTCTTTCAATTCTACAGCTTTCCTGTAGGTAGGTGACCAGAACTGCACACAAGTAAATGAACTACCTCTGGTAGCTTGAGGTCAAGGTGACCGAGGAGATGCTAACTGGGTTAAGACCTTACCACTGGGCCTGGAGGGGTGATACTGAGCTCCCAGCTACATGCTGCTTTAAGTTTCCAGCTCATTCTATGTTTCTACTTCTTGTTTCCTGTACAAAGTCCAACATGAAAAACAGCACTTCAACTTCTGTTTGGACATGTTGCAGCCTTTAGCACTGAATTCAACTATTTCAAATAACTCAATTCTTTTCTGTGTATATCAGAAATGTCCAGTTCTACTGTAAGGTTATCCATCTGGAACATAATTAATTCAATGTTTGCCTCTACACAAACAGTCCAATCTGTTGGGGATTTCCACTTTCCCCTTTTGGTTTATCCTTTTAATAATATGTATGGCTTGGATTTTGCGGCTTTCTCTCCCTCTCATTACCCTCATTCAACCATTGGCCAGACCACTCCAAAAACATCGGGATCAGTCGAGCCAGCCCTGCCTCATCCTATCTGTTTTGAAGGAGGATCAACAGCCTGAAATGCAAACTCTTTCTTATTCTGCAGTGCTGTCTGAACATACTGTTTATTTCCAGCATTTTATTTCACATCTTATTAAAGGGGAGAGCGTTAGGGTTTTTTAAAAAAAAACCTTTAGTTTAATTTGTTAATTATTTAAGTACTTTTGTATGTTATTAATAAATATTATTAATCCCAAATTTTTCTTACTCAGTTTTAAAATGCCTCTGAAATATACACGTTAAAAAGACTTGACAGAAAACTATCTCATCATAACTAACTATGTTTCATCATGTTTTTGAGATTTATTGCATTGACCTACAACCTCAGGGTATCTGTAGATCGTACTGTAAAAGAATGCACCTGTAATTATTGTGGTGCCGCCTATAGTTGTCTCATTAAGATGACAGCATTACAAAGTTGTTCTGATCCATATTGCTTGTTTTCTTCTCTCTCTTGCATCCTTTGTGAGTGTACTACTCTATAAACAATATCTGAGGGGAGGGAGGGAACGTCAACTCAGACCATGAGAGGTCTGTGTCAGGCATTTTCATGCCTTACAAGGCGCAGATTGAATTTTCTTAGATTGTTGTGATTGAAGATGACTGTGACTTCTTTGAGATGAGTACATGCGCCAAGATCTATCTTTCCAGATGAATTTAAAGTTTTGCACAGAACTCCTTGAACAGCAGGGTTGACCCCTGGATCAATTTCCATTTCATCGGCTAATACTGCTTAAAAATATCTTCAGCTGTGTCATTCAGTGCTATTTCTGGAACTTTACTGTGTGTAAATCAGCTGCTGCAACTTTGATAACTGCACTTCAAAAAGTTCTTAAATCAGTGTAACAATCTTTGGGATATCTTGAGGTCACAAAGACTGCCTTTAAATATTTTGTCCTTATGTAAGCTCTTTCATTGTGGTGATTTTTAAATCAACAAAAAATTGAGTATGTTTAATTTATCCTATGCAGAATATTTAACAGCACACATGAAATGCCGGCAGAACTCAGTGGAGGTTGTCCAGTTTAACTTTCTGGTGAAGGGTGACCCCAGGGGTGTTGATGGTGGGGACACTTGGTGATGGTAATGCTACTGAATTTCAGGATTGGTTCATCTGTCTCTTGTTGGAAATAACCATTGCCTGGCACTATATATGGCCTGGTTGCTACTTACCAGCTCACATTTGATTGGTTGTCTGGGTTTTGGTGAATGCGGATATGGACTGCTCATTTGAACTGGTAATCATCAATGAATGTCCTCATTTCTCAGAGACACAAGAGAGGTTATTGATGAAGCAGCTGAAATTTGTTGAACCTTAGGATGCTGTCCTGAAGAATTCCTGAAATGATGCCTCCAACAATCACGAACATCTTTCTTGGTGCAAGGTTTGAGTTGAGGATGTTTCTTTTTCTTTCCCCTTGGCACTCAAAATCACTTCACCAGAACCTTTTGTTGCCAGACTTTATTAAATACAGCTTTAATTCAGGAACTGAGCTCTTGGGTCCATGTTTATACCAAGGCTTCATAGACTTGTGGAGCTCAGGGTTCTGGTAATACCCGAACTGACCATCAGTGAATACATTATAGGTGGAAAATTGGCATCAGCATTGCTTCTGTATCATCTTCCATCACTTTACTGTTGACCAAGCAGTGGATTTTTGATTCTTTTTGTGAACAGACTATTTCTTACACTGTTAGTTGATATTAGTGTTGCAACTGCACGAGAACGCCAAGGTCAGAGGACTAGAAAAATAAAAAAATTACAGCTACTAAAGTAGTACTAATGAAGTGACTGAAGTGATTTTTTTTTTCTGCTTTCCTCTCACTAGATGCTGCCTGATCGGCTGTGTATTTCCAGAAATTTCTATTTTTAGAGCTACAGGAGTGGCTAGTTTCAGGCTGAAGTCTTCAGTATTACAGCTGGGAGATTGTCTCATCTGATAGCTTTTTTTAAAAACACCCAATACTAATCGGTGTTTCTTAGTAATACAGAGTGAACTGAATTGACTAAATGTTGGATTCTGTGATGTCCAAGATCTCTGGGGAAAAAATTTGAGATAGATTATCTATTTCACACTTTTGGCTGAACATGGTGGTAGTGTGCAAGGTGGTTGCTGTGAGTTCTGTAGAATTAGTAAAAATTAGAACTTAATGATGTGGCACAATTTTTAACTATTTTTAAATCATAAAGCACTTTACAAATAAATCCACAAAGAGAAGAACTAGTTAAAAGTAAACTAACTAGAGGAATGAAATTTCTGCAAAATAATTTTCAATGGAATTAAACCCAAAGAAAGTCAGAATTTACAATGAGTTAGAAAATCATTGCTAGTAGGAAGGAAATTTTAGCTGAGAACATTCTTTTTTTTCTGAAGAAGAGATAAAATTAATTGATGCTTATCTGCTATGAATGTGGCAACCCGTAAAGGAAATGCTTTCAGTTCAAACATGAACTACTGAGATAATGCAATAGGACAAACTGATTTTTAAAGGTGTTTAGATTGATGGTGAAAAGTTATTCCAATAAAGTGCCAGTATGATAGTGTTAAATGGACACTAGTGATAAAACTGTTTCATGTTGATCCTTGTATTTCATCAGACCAAAAATAATTTATTCTGAGCTCCTCCAGCATTTTGTGTGTGTTTATTGCTTTGAATGTTCCCTTTATTAGTGACAGTTATCCTAATGGCAGTAAGTATGATATGTTGACTAACAATGGCTTTCGCAATGAGTGGGAGAACTTGCAGAGACAATGTTTTTTTAAAAGTGAACTGTCCAAAACAGTTAACTAGAGTAAAGAGTATTAACTAAATTGTTCAAACTAAGTGACTGTATTTCAAAGGATTTTGGGACATCCTAGGGATGCAAATAGCCACTAGCTAAATGCAAATTAATTCTTCCTTTTAGTTCTGATCTGTATTGTCAAGGACTCAGACCGTATTCATTTGTGCCTTTGAAAGAAGAGTTAAAATTGATTCCTCTTTGGTACATGCCAAAATGAAATGCAAGTTTGTAAGACAAAATGGTGTTAGCCTAGAAGTGGGAATGTTTTGAAGAAGTGATAAGGAGTACAAGTCTACAGCCCTAACAGTAGATAATGATGAATACGTTTTTATCTGGGGAAGGTGAGATCATCTGCAAGTGCAAGTACCAAGAGGTCAAGACTGCAGCAGCTACTTAAGACATGAGTAGGCCAAGCTTCCTTCCTTCTGCAGACTACTGTCACATACCTGAAGACTGAAGTATGTGTCAAGTCCAAAAGAAAGTTTTGAGAGCTGTGAAATTTAATTCTGTGGAATAAAGGTGAACTTTGCTCTTGGAAGAACAAGCAAAAAGCAACTTGTTCACTGTAATGAATGTGGAAATAAAATACAATATCCTTCTGTGAATATGACCACTGGCATGCTGAGTTTTGTTGATGTTATGCAGCTTGCCCCTTTCCTTAATTGATTTTCTTTATTTCTTTAGGATCCCAGTAGTTATAGCTGGGTGTAATCTGTGTTTGCTTCAGTATTATTACTTTAATTTTTATTATTTATATGTTGTACTACAAGTTGGGAATAAAAATTCTGACATTCTATATTGTCACGGACCAGTGGTTTAGTTTGGCTGATACCTGAGAGTACCAGAATCTCATTCATCAAATGTCCATTCAAGAACAATAATCTGGTTACATTAAAAAAGAAAAATGCTGCTTTTACAGAAATAGGACTATATTCAATATTACTTCAGTCTTCAAAATGGGCAGCTCTCTGGTTAACCTCTGGATTTTTTTTTTGGTGTTTTACTTCTAATTAGGTATTTCAATCTGTTTTCCTCAGTTGTATCAATGCTGAACTGAACAAGTGAAGTCTCACATGAAACAAATCAAAGGAAGGGGGAAGAAAAATTAAAATAAAAAATCTGCAGGCTATTGTACAAATGTTTCTTGCCCATTTACAAGTAATCATGAAACAAATTTTGGAAAAGTTGTGGCTTACATCATTTCTCTTTCCCATGTGACTAAAACTAATCATAACAAATATGATACTTAACTGGAAGGAATGTATTTGGACAATGGAAAGAAATAGTTTCCAAGAGAGACCAAGAAAAAAAGTAAAAGTTTGGGGGTGAGCCAATTTTCAGATGGGCTGTTCTACAGCTGGATAACTGTCAGTCATGATTGCCAATTAAAATAAGAGTTGTAGGCTGCGGCCGTGTTGATCATTCTACAGCCCAAATGTAGGAAAACAACAACTTGAAACCATATAGTGCTTTTAATGTTGTGAAGCACCACAAAGGGCTTGTTTTAGAGGAAGCTTTTAAAAGGGCTCTTAAAGGAGGCCTCTAAGAGGAGCACAACCTTATGGTTTGGAGGCCTGTGTGCCTCAAAGACCTGGAGAGCTATGTTGGCTGCAGTCAAGGCCTTACGCTTTGGCTCTTGGAAGGGTTGTGAAGCCCCTTGTGATGCTTCACTACATTAAAAGCACACAATAATTTCAAGGTGTTGTTTGCCCTTGCCAAACAAGTCAAAGGGTTGAGACCAGACTAAGAGTGGTCCAGTAGTCCTCCAGGTTCAGGGGTTCAGCTTAGGGCTAACCACCCTGACCGGTAAAACAAAGTTGTTAAGGAAACAGCAATGAACAATCCTTCCACATCTAAGTGTGACAGTATTTGTGAGGCTCCACCCAGGACTTGCATGACTGACAGTAGTGAAAACCGAGAGGAAATTACTGACATGATGGAGGACGGCCTGAGCACCACCAGAGATGGAGGACCTTCACTGCTGCCCACTAGCAGCATAAGGAGGAATGAGTTGATTGGCAGTGAGGCTTAAGGGGAGAGATGTAGAGCTACGAGCTTTTCCAGTTTAAAACAAGCTTGCCAATGGTGCAGTGAATAAACTCGATGATCACCCAGGCAGAATTTGGCTATTCTATGGCTGGAAGTTGCATTGACTGGGAGTGATGTGAACACAAAAATGAGAACATTAAAATCAACGCATGATCTAACCAGGAGCCATTGTGGTTTAACATGGTGGGTGGATGGGATATGTTGTGAGTTTGGACAGTTTTTATGAATTCAAGTTTGCAGGGTACAAAACAGGGGAGGCCAGCCACTAACATAATTGAAATATAGGGTCAGGGGTTGAAGAAAGGAACAGATGAGAGTTTCACCTGCTGAAGCAAAGTTACAAAGGATAGTGTTAGTTGTGGTGCAAAGATGTAGCTCAACTCTCATCTCAGGATCAAATAAAGCTTTCAGAAAATTTCCAATGAGAGGGATGGAGCTAGTGGCTGAGATCCAGAGTCTGTGACAGCGACTAAAGGCAAGGGCTCCAACCTTATCAACATTCAGCAGGTGGAATTTTTTGCTCATTCCATACTAGATGCCATTCAAGCTATCTAATAATTTAGAGATTGGACAACTGAGGAATAGCTGGATGCTGTCAGGATACCTCTGGAAATTGTAGATCATCAAGCACAGGGTTGAGGGTGATTGTCATGGTACATTGAGGAGCAGGGGAATCAGAATGTTGTATGATTTCAGCAATATGTAGATGACAAATAAGAGGAAATTAAGTCATGCCACTTAGCCAGCAATGGAGGTGTGGGATGGGTACTTATGGAAGGCCATTCCCTGGCTATGAGAGCATCAGGAAGAACAGCATTAGCCAAGTACATTCCCACTCACCCAGATGACAGTGGAGAGTGATTGGAAGATGAGGAGGGGGAAGATTAGGTTAACTTTGAAGACTGTGAGAAATCAAGAAAAGTAAGGGGAGAGGTTATTATTGTTGTAAGTTTAGAATAGTTAAAGGTATGGGTGAACTAACATGAACACTGATTTTTCTCCCCTCAAAGGGAATGTGTGATACTGATAAAGGTTTAAAAACAGAAGACATTACTTTAGTGCGTGACTCAATCAGATCATGCTTGATCTATTTAAATAGATTTTATACATACCTCCAGCACATATGCAAACAGTGCAATACAAATATGATGTATTTTTTAAACCTGTCTGTATTACTTTGCAAGATTAAATGTGAAACAATGAAAATTTAAGCTAAACTGATATACAATGAATGGGTAAAAGCTTACAATGACGGCATGATGCACGAGTGGAGGATGAAGATGAGTGATTTGTTGTTTGTCTGTTACGATGAACTGATAAAGCAGCATATGGATAAATCAAAGGCACAGCTTTAGTTGCATAACTGACAGCTGAAGTAAGGTTAATGGAGACTGCCAGCACGTTGTCATGGAAACACTGACTTTTGGCACTGCACCATTTCATACCTTATCCAATACATTCCTGGTTGCTGGTAGTAGTCCAATGACTCTGATCGGTTGATGGTAAACCCCTGGTCCAGCTGAGCAGAGAGAAATCGGCAACTCAGTCCATTGCCATTGCGATCCCATACCCAACAGACCCATGTTGAGACTAGCCAGCTACTAATTCATATAAAGCTACAGACTATAGCCTGGTAACATTTTACCATAAAACTTAAAAATTAGGCCATATTGCAGGTTCGGGAACGTCTCAATGTTGCAACAGACATGAAAAATAACATGCAAGCTTCATGTAAAATGCAGTATTCATAGTAATGTAATAAGTTGCAGTATTAAAACCAGTTAAAGGCTATCATCCATAGAGTCAATCACAAGCACTAGATTGATTTAGCATACTGCATACCATTTTACCCAGTTCCAAGTAAGACAAAATCTATGAATTTTGTTTATTTTAATGTAGATTAACCTATTTATCTTTGGTACTCATGAATGCTTTGTTTAAAGCTTTCACATATTTAAAATGATAAAAAATTAATTGATCAAAATATCATTCCTTTTTATATAATAAAATTTTTTGACTATAGTTCCATGTATGGTTACTTAATTTTTTGACTTCATCTATTCACAGCATATTGTTCATTATAAAATCTTCTATAATATCCCTAGTGTTATGCTCAAAAATCATTCTGCATTGGACTCTTGGAGTAAAGAGAATTAGTGCTTGGCAAGCTTATGTTCGTCTACCAAATACAAAACTCCTATTGTTAGTACAACAGTAGCTCTCTTACTTCTAACGTTCTGGCCATGACTTTGAGGTTCCACAGCTATTTGTTACTCCAATCTACTTGCTGCACTTGTGGTTTGTTATGCTGGTTCAGATCTGAACAGTTGGGCAAAGAGCAGTGCTGTTGCTAAATGCCATACTCTTTGAGATGACTGGACATGGTTTCCTCGTCTCACTATAACATCTCCTTTAGTGACTAAATTTCTACAAAACCCACCTTACCGAGCTTAAACACATCTAACTATGCGACCCACCCATCCAAACTTGATTTCTTCAGTACTTGTTTCAACTTTTAAAAGATTGCACATGGTATGGTAATAATTAGATAGTGATTTGAAAGTATTCATTAAAATCACTTCCAATCTATATTAATAGTTGGCTTCTTCTCTTTCTGGATGTTCTTCAATATAAATCAGCAGAGAAAATACATGATATATTTTGGAAAAAAGCATATTAAATACAAATATTTGATTCAATACAGTACTAGAATTCAAAAAGAAATCTGTCATACACAACTCATCTTTTTTTAAACTACACACACAAACCATTCCTTTCGCAAAATACTATTTTGTCTCTTGAAAGCCTAAGATATAAAATTATATCTCAGCAGCCCTGAACAAATGAAGGCTTGTCTCATATCATTGGTGACATCATTAAAATGGCTGTTGCTGGTTCATGCATTAAATGCATTATTTATTTTAATAAATGCAGCACTTCCTGAAAATGGCTACCGTGATAAGCATGGTCCACTTTGACTGAAAACATGTTTTTTTCTTGGCTCTCTATTTAAATTGGACTCAAAATACAAGGCTTATTTGAATTTTTTTGAAGAATGCTGTTACAGACTTATTTAAAAGGCTATTTCTGGACCATTGGTAAAGATTCTCTCTAGGAACTGTTATGTAACACTTCCTTTTGTAAATGGTATACTTACACGTTACCTAAACAATCATGTTTTATTAAAGGCAACAGCCATTAAGATAAAAACCAATGTTTTCCATTTGATCATATCCATTTCCTTCCTCTAAAGCTGAAAGCCTTTTCTCCTGTCAACCGCTGCCATCTGGTGGCCATTTAGTTTGTGCTAAGTGTTTTAAAATCCCTCCAATGGCTATTTAGGATATTATCGCTACATCTTCTACGATTAGCTTAAGTTTAAAGTACTCTTCTTTATGTTATTTATAAATACCCATTACTTACAATCAACTTTACTGAATTTTATGAAAAGCACAAAAATGGTCTTTAAAGGAACAACTGCACAAATATAATGAGGTGAGCTGATTTTTATGAACATGCTTCCTCACTAATACTACTCCTGTATAGACTTTTTATGCATGTCTACTTTTTTTTTATAAATCCACTATAAAAGAATACTAATTGTTATTTACTATAGGATTTAATACAAACCTTGGCATTTCTTAGAAAGTCTGAAGACTATATGTACAACAGAAATTTCAGAATTTACAAAATACAAACTTTATTTTTGGAACGCCACATTCCTGCAGTTAGTTGATGACATCAGATATGCAATAATATTTTCCACAGTGAAAAATCACCGAGACTGGAAACAGATAAACAATTGCCAATGTCTTTGTTCCAATAACTATTATTATACTCACTTAAATTCCTGGACTTCTCCTTAAAAAGATGATGCTCACATTATTACATTTAGGTGGTCATTATATATTTTAGAAAACTTAATTTAGGCTTAAGAGATCCAGAAAGCAAAAATATTCTAAGATTGCACAATGAGAAAATAGCTCCACATGACCAAGCATATCCTGTTAGAAACCTTAGCCATTGAGTGCTTGACCCCAAATGAAATGACTGACCTCACAGGATATGTTAGAGGTTAAAGGTTATTCTCAACTCATAGAACATGTCAAAGGCAACATATCTGATTGAAGTCCTATGCTCACCCCGAGGTCAAACCATTGCATAATGGTATCTGGTAATATACGGATTGTTTCAAATTCAAAACTGTTAAACTTCAATAACATACAGCCAGATAAAAAGTTCCGGGAAATAATCTAAATGGTTCAGCATCCATTACCTTCATTACATTTGGAATTTTTAAAATAAGTTCTACGGCATTAAATTGAATGCCTAAGGGTCCTTTAATAATAATATTTTATTATTAAGTCTGTTATTATGCAAAATGCACAGTGAAGTTAAATAAGTGGGGTTTAAGACATGTTGGTAAAGTAACTGATAAAATAATGCACAGGGTAAGAACAATATTTCACATGTATTTACCTACTAAACTGCGAACCCACACTAAACACTATTTAACACTAAATAGAAAACTGTTGACAAAATGGGTATTAATTAATATCTGGGTTAAAACTCATTCCTTTTTGCTTCAACTCCATACTTCAATAACTGATTTTTGACTTATCAGGTTAACATGCAGTTTTACATACAGTTTATAATATTCTTTTTATTTTCCTCCTCCACTCCTTGCTACAATATTTATGCTGGGGTATAGTGCACAGATGGCCAATACCTTCCAATACTAATTCAAAATTCTAATTTTCATCTTGCTTCTCAAAAATATCATCACATGATCATCACAGCAAAGCTCTGCTTTGTCCTCTTTTGACATCAACACAGAGCCATTTTCAATTTGAATTACTAAGTAGCAATGACAAGGAGGAATCCAGTTTGTTCCATATCCTAGGTCAAGGACACCGGTCCCTGCTGTTTTCCTGGCCAAGGTAATTAAATTAAGCAAAAACTAAACAGCAAATGTAATCATACAACAGGGTGTATTCACCTATTCAGTCATAAGATGATTCAATGCACTATATGCATCTGCAGTAAAATTCACTTAGGGCGCAAGGTAATTGCAAGTTGTGTACATTTATAAACTTATAACTCAAGATGTTTAAAATCATAAAAAATGTTCACATTATTATTAAGGGCGTATTTAAAATTAGTGACTCTATTTTTGTAATATCAAGAATACTTCAGTGGGATAGCAGGAAATACATTTTAAACAGTTTTTCTCTTTGAAATTGCTTCTTTCTCTTTTAATTTGCTTCACTCATATCAGACATCATTATCTTAGCTGCTAGGCAAATGTGTCTTGTTTCTAATCCTCTGGGGGATAAAATGGTGCACGTTTTGGGTTGGCTCATCAGAGGATTTTTCTCCCCACCATGGGATTCTTTAAGTGTATCCTATGCTTTATTATGTTAGAAGATTATTGTGGACCATATACCTTGTGCTATTTGCTACCAGTAAATTACTGCCTTTCACCTTTTGCCACATATTTGAAAATAGGTTACTCTTTTTAACCAGGTACACAAAAGCAAACTACTGTGATCATTAGAAACCTGAAACAAAATAAAAAGTGCTAGAATACTTAGCATTTTCTGTTCTTATACAAATTTCTAAACAGTTGCTTTTTTAGGTGCCTATCAGCTATCATGATGTACAAACAACATCCTAACTGATTTGCTAACATTCATTAGGAATGTAGCATTATCTCATACATTTATATTCTGGATAGAAAATGGAGAATACAAATGATCAGAGTAAAATAATAAGCAATTCAAATGGGAAAATTACTATCTTCAGCATAATGAGATTAAAGCAAAAAAATCAATTACCATATGATTTTTGTGATATTTGAGATTAATAATTCAAATAATAATTCTGATAGTCTATAGTAAATGAATAAGACAATTACTCTCCCAAATAAAATTACAGTACTTTGTAAATTCCTAACTGTTTTGTGACTGTATCCTGATATTTTGCCATGGAGATTTTTGACTTTGTTGAAAATCAAATTGTAACAATGATGCTGATTTGAATTTCCAAACTAGTCTAACTTTAATAATTTCCAAATGTGGTCATATTAACCATTTAGTAAAATAAATTTACTGTAATGTCAGACATAAACAGTGCTACCAAAGGACAATGAAACTGATATAAAGGCTTGTAATTACACAGGAATTTAGATTACATGGATACAAGTTAAACAGACTATTTGTGGTATGTGTTAAAATTTTTAATGTTATGAATGGCCTTTCTCAAATTCTTCAACACATGAATTAGAAAATAGAATTCTCCCCATGAAATACCTTTTTTCCTCTTTGAATTAATGCTTCATTTCTTTCTTTGCTTCCCCTGAAAAACTTTATATTCATTGCAAATATCTCTCAATGAAAAAAATGACTGAATAAATAGCACAACAAACTTTTGACATGGCTTTGAGTCCATAAAAAGCATATCATTGAAACTAAGATTTAAGTAGAAATCAAAACATGGTTTTGGAAACTCCAATTGGAAGTAAAACATGTATTTATGGTCATGGTCCAACCTTCCAATCAACACTACAAAATTCCACTCAATTAATTAAGGCACTTTTAAAGAGAAAGAACGTATGCAGTAACATCTATCATATTAGTTACTCCATGAGAGGAGGCTATTTAGCTCAGCGAGTTTATACCAGTTCTCCAATCAATCCCATTCTTCCACTTTATTCACTAAAACATGTTCACCCTTTCACTGCAACCCCTCAAATCTCTCACCAGTCATCTACGGATAAGTTACAGGAGCCAATTGGTTAAGGTGAAAGAGATATAGGAGGAAACCTACATGGTCACAGTGAGAATATTCAGACTTCATACAGGTTGTTTCAATGCTTGTCACAGCAGACACATTACCTGTAGTGCCATGGTGCTATCTCTTATCACCTTTCATTGACTCAAAGCATCCCAAAACACGTTACAGTCAACAGAATGAAATGTAGTTCCTATTGAAATCCAACAGCAAATTTCTTCATTTCAAATTAAAGCCATGCAATGTGATTCATCCCCTTGGGATCCTACTGTATGTGTGGAGTTCAGGTTGTAATGGTTTTGAGAAAAGTCAGCCCTTGGCCTTGAGTCAAATTGGACGAGGTCAGCTCTGTATAAATAAATGAAGTAATCGTCCCCAGTTGAGTTCCTGATTAAATGCAGACCACTTCTTAAAAAATAAATCCCAAACTGAATCAGCATCACTATTGACTGCCTGCCTGTATGTACTCTATCATTAGATTGAAATGATTCCATACAACACAAATTAGCATGGGCATTGAAATGCCCTGCCATTCTCCAGCCTTTTAGTCTGATGGGTCAAGGGGCAGTGGCAAATGATCATGTTTGGCTTTGCTGAATTATGGAGAAGATAGGATGAGTGTAACTGGACTGGAACTGATTAAGTGTTGGAGTTTCTGAGTGATAAGTGAGCTGCAGGAACCTCTGACACTAGCCAGGATGAGGAATAATGTTCCTGAGTTCTAGCAGAGGTTTTACACAATGGACATCCTGGAATATGAATGTGAAATATTGGTGCATTCCGATGGCTGTGTGGTGGTGCATATCCTGAATCTATGGTAGAGGGCTCAATGATTTGGGGAGATGGGAGACAGCTTGACTCAGGCAATGTGGCAAATGGAACAGCCTGAAGGTGGGGCTCCACCAAGGGACAATGCCTGCATTTAAGGCCACAGACCACTACAGAACTGGTAAACTCCAGATTTGAACCTATAGGCTTTCTTAACTCAAGTAGATTTGTCACCTGCTACAAAAGAAAAGAGATGATCATGTTGACCAGACTTTAAACATGCTCTCAATGAATGGAGTCTACCTGAACTCAGCTTGACACAAATTTACATTCATTGTATTGAGACAAGAGCAGAATTAGAGATGATAAAGACTTTTGTTGTTATGATTCAAAGACAAGTTGCCCCCACAGGATTGTGGGCAACTATTAATTTCCAGTAGATCTTGGTCACTTGACCCAAGACTGCTTGGGCCCAATTATAGTCAGTGGGTTTGGAGAAACGTGCAAAAGTTTTGTACAATCAATTAACTACTTGGAAAAACTCTAAAACCTACCCCTGACCAAAGCAAACTGTGAAAGAGGCCAATGATTTTCCACAAGTAGGGATGGAAAATCTAAAGAAATTAGCTTGCCTTTTTAAGTAGTTACACAGAAAGAAAAATAGTGAAAATAAAAGTCTTAAAGTAGAAAATAACGGAAATGCATTGTAATCCTATTGATTGTAATGCATCTTGACAAAAGGTTACTATCCAAAACATTAAAATATTTTCTTCTCAGATACAACACACCTGCAGTGTTTACTGCATTTGTTTCAGTGCCACTCATAGTAAGTGGCGACATCAAGAACAAATCTCAGGCTCAGGCTGTGAACAAAATGAACACCGGAAAGACATTCAAAGTTTACATATCCCTCACTCTGTCACACTTCCTGAATTTGTGAATAAAACAAAATAATTACAAGGAAAATTTGATATTTCACCTAGCTGGCACTCATGTATATTTGTGGAGTGTAATGTATCACTAATATATTGAAGTACAACATGACAGCTCACTGGTACTATAGATGAGTCTTTATGCATGGTGTCAGTCATTGTACCTACACTTATAGGTAAACTGTACATCTGCTGAACCACAACAAATAAGATGTATCATTTTCTAATGTTATCACACTGCCTCATATATATATATATATATATATATATATATATATATATATATATATATATACACACACACATACACACACAGTTTAGAAAGCTTCCCATAATCTACATTATGTAAATCCTGAAACATGTTCACAATGTAACCAAAACCAAAAATCATGAATTTAGCTTCAATGAGTTGAATTATCATTGGAGCTTCCTGTATTTTATACACTAAAAGATAAACATCTTGCAGCATTCAATAAAATAGCAGTTTTACCACTTTTCCATCCTTTTTTGCACACTGATTGTCTGTCCTGTTGGTGCGGCCTTTCATTGATTCTATTATGATCATTGGACTTACTGAGTATGCCTGCAAGAAAATGCATCTCAAGATTGTATATGGTGACGTATAGGTACTTCGATAATGAATGCACCTTGAACTTCAAGCTTTGTATTTAGAAATCTAAATAATATAAGATTTGTAGAAGATGAATATATGAATATGATTTAGGTAACATATTTGCTGGTATTATTTTAAGCTCTTGTTTTGTGTGTCTATCTACTGGTGTTACTTTTGCTTTTAAACCATCTGCTGTATTTCCTACTAATTAATCCGAACTGAAGCAATATCTGTGGTGTTCCAAGATGAATTTCTGGAGAAATCCAAGTTCAGCGCACTTCATATTTTTATGGTGCCCAGATGATGTTATCACGTGGTTGACACAAATTTGCATAACACAGGAAGAACTTGGAATGGCTGAATATATTCTTTGTAGGTTCACACAGTGCAAATGACATCACCCACAAATGCATTCATGGGCTATCTCCACTCTCTTTCAGATAGATTGGTAAAAGGACAAAGAGAGCAAATGACTGTGCAATCTAATGGCAATTGTGAGCAGTTTTGGGCACCTTATCTAAGAAAAGCTGTGCAGGCATTGGAGGGAGTCCAGGGGAGGTTCACGAGAATGATCCTGGGAATTAAAGTGTTCAAAGGTTCATTTAATATCCGAGTATGTATACAATACATGTATTAGGGATAATGTAAGTATATATACATACAGTATATGTATTAGGGATAATACAAGAGGAGCATTTGACAGCTCTGGCCTGTACTCACTGGAGTTAAGAATAACGAGGAGGAATCCCATTGAAACCTATTGAATATTGAAAAACCTAGACTGAGTGGATGTGGAGAGGATGTTTCCTATATTGGGTGAGTCTACAGATGAAGGAATACAGCATCAAAGTAGAGGGATGTCGATTTAGAACAAAGATTAGAAGGAATTTCTTTAGCCAGAGGATGCTGTATCTGTGGAATTCATTGCCAAGAACAGCTGTGGAGGCCAAGTTATTGAGTGTATTTAAAGTGCAGGTTGATAGGTTCTTGGATAGTCAGGGTATCAAAAGTTACAGGGAGAAGGCAGGAACAAAGTGTTGAGAGGGATCATAAATCAGCCATGATGGAATGGTGGAGCAGACTAGATGGGCTGAGTCGTCTACTTCTGCTTCTATGTCTTATGGTCTAAATGATGTGGCACGATAAAATATAATTAGTGGAAATTATAAAACACTTCTATATTTATATAAAATGGTCAAAGTTTTCTTTTAAATGTTCAGTAATTCCCATTTTCCAACTCCTAGGGTTATTCCAGCAATTGCTTTGTTGAGTGGAGAGTAAGAGGGGAGGACAGAGAATGTGGATACGAGATCAGGACACTCTGAAGTAATACAATACCTTGTAAAAGTATTCACCCCCAACCCTTTGTTCACATAAATGGGTATTACAACCAAGGATTTTGATCAACTTAAATGAGAATGTTAACACAGGGAAAATTGTAAAGCATGAAAAACTAAAAATTCAATGACTACAATGTCCGCAGTTCAGAAGTTTTCATTCCCTTTCCTTGGTATTTATTTGAACACCTCTCACAGTTAGTACAGCCAGTAGTCTTTTTGGATAAATCTCTATTAGCTTTGCACAGTGTGATGGAGCAAGATTTGCCCATTCCTCTTTGTCAAATCGCTCAAGCTGTGCCAAATTAGTTGTAGTGTGGTGGTGGAGAGTAATCCAGAGGTCTTGCCAGAGATGTTTGATTGGGCTAAGGTTAGGATACTAACTGGGCCACTCAAGGACATCAATTTTCTTCATTTGAAGCCACTCTGCGGTTGCTCTGGCAGTGTGCTTTGGGTTGTTGTCCTGATGAAAGATGAACTTTCTCACCAGTTTAAGCTTTTTGGCAGAGACTAGCAGGTTTTATCCAGGACCTCCCTGTGTTTAGCAGCATTCACATCAATTCTGACCAGATTTCCAGCCCCTGCTGCTGAACTCCCTGTAGAATGAAGCAACCTCCGCCATACTTTACAGTAGGGATGGTGCTACCTGGCTGACGTGCAGTATCAGATTTACATCACACGTACCGCTTCATGTTGAGGCCAAAAGTTTCCACTTTAGTTTCATCTGATCACAAGATCTCCCTTCCACATCCTTACAGTATATTGTAAGTGACACTTTGCAAACTCTTTATGGGCAAGGATATGTTTTTTTTTAAGTCAGAGCTTCTTCCCTGCCACTCTTTCATAAATACCCTTTTTGCGTAAAGCCTTAGAAATGGTGGAGCTATGAACTTCATCTCTAGTCGCAACCACTGATTTCTGCAGCCCACTCAGAGCGACTGTAGGCATCACAGTAGTCCGTCTAACAAGTGCCATTTTTCTCTGGTGACTCAGTTTAGAGGAGCAGTCTAAGCTAGGCAGTGAGACTGTGATTTCATATTTTTTCCACTTTCTCACAATGGACTGCACTGAGCTCCAAGGCATGTTCAGTGCTTTTGAGATGGTATTGCACCCTTCCCCAGATTTGTGCTTCACTATTATTATTTCCCCGACTTGTCTAGAATGCTCTTTTGTCTTCATTTTGGTTTGGTCTGCTGAAAATCGACCATACGGTTGGACCTTACAGAGAGCGGGAGTGTTTATTCCTATGAATTCATTGAAACAGGCGATCCTCCAATTTTCTACATTGACAAATTGGGTGAGTTGATAAGGTAATATATAGTATTGCACCTGAGGAAAGTTAATGTAGTAAACAAAGGAGATAAATACTTCATCAGCCCCACGATATTGGTTTTTAATTTTCAGTAAATTGTGGACAGGTTTTGTAATTTTTCTTTTGATTTCACATAACGTTTTGTAGATTTGCTCAAAAAATTCCTACTTCAGTATATTTAAATTTAGAAAACTAGACAGCAAAATGTGAAAAGAGTTGTGGAGGCTGAGTGCTTTTTCCAAGGCACTGTAAGTTCAGTGTAGCTTTCAGCTGGGCTATTCACATTTTGTGTGGGGTCTAATTTTGTTCATTTTGTCAGTGGCTGTGGGATAAGATGCAGGTCAGGGAGTAAAGGTCCTCCTCTCAGCCCAAACCAATTGTTGCTCTCTGAAGATCTGATGATGCTGTGCATGAGGAGAGGTAATTGGATTAATGGAGAGGCGCAGAAGGCCAGTCCTTTTGTGTTTGGGGGAGGGTGTGCGGGATCTACCAGGCAACCCTGTTTTTTTTTGGACATGGAGCAAAATTCCTTTTACCACTTGTGCATAAATAGTCCATAAATTCATCCAATTCTCTTAAAATTCAGTTCTTCCTCACTTTCAGTGGCTGGAAACCCAGCAGTCTGTACATATAAATGGATTAAATGCTAAAATTAAGACATGTGGCCTCATGACAAAATCTTTCACACAAGCAAGAAACATCTTTCACACAAGAAAGTAGATTCAGTTCCTGATGCAGCCTTTTCCAGTTGAGCCTCTGTCACAACTCCACATGCCAACATATGTTAAGATCAGCCACTGTCTGCCTCTCTGAGTAAATTATACAACAGAACATGATGACAGAAAATTACAACAATCTTTCAAGTCTGGTTCTTTACTCCGCCCTCCATGCAATTCCTACTGGACCAGTCATGGAGGGCTTTTTCATTCATTCAGCATCCTATAGAAATAGTAAAATGGTAAATGCATGAAAGGTATCGAGCATCCATTTAGCTGGCCTACAGAAACTGTATGAAGCTATGTGAGTCAGGGTGGGGGAGTGTCCTGTTTATATCTCTGTGTAGAAAGCAACCTTTCTTTTAAGAGGTGTGTGTTATGGTTTCCTTGAATTTCACTCTGTGTTTTCTCTCTCTGTGGCTGGGGCATGAATGATAGAGAAAAGTAGGCACTCGGTGCATTGCATACAGAAGGGAAACTTCGGGTGTCTTTGGATTTTGATCAAGATCGCTATAAAATTGGATTTGGTGTTTTCATTGAAAGAGCTTAAATGATTAATAATTATTGATGCTTACTGCTATCACAGACACTCCAGCCGTGGTGTTGTTAGGTTTGGGGCCTGTATTGAAGTGCTTCTGTAACTTTCCTGCCACTGAGAGCTGATACTCATTTTCTGGTAATCCATCATCCTAAACGAAGAGAAGAAAAACAAACATAAAATAAGCCATTAAGTATAAAATATCTGTTTGAACATTTATTGAGACTTTCTAAGTATCTTAATCTAATATCATATAGACCCGAGTAGCAAGTTCTTTTTAAATATTTTGCATCAGGTAAAGAATATAAGTTTAGGAACTTAGTAACCATTGCCATCAGCAAGTCTGGTAATGAACAGTTAGCTTATGATTAAAGTATCCTATTATACTGTCCAACAACAGGCCAAAAATTGAACATTGATGCCTTACATCACCTTATACCCAATTAGTACAAAAAAGGGCATTTTTATTCTGATAATATAGATTTCATTTCATTTTTCAACTTTGCTTAGCTGAGATCAGACTTCCTAATCAATGTTATGAATTATCCTTAAAGCTGGTAAGAGCCCACTTTGATTTTATCCATTTGAGATAGACTCAAAGACATTTTCCTGAATGACAAGAAATTTAGATACTTCCCATTCGTTCCAAGATAATTATTTTTAAGTTTACGCTATATTATGCTATTTACTGCAAAATAATTGAAATCAAGAACTTATCATTCCCGCAATACATAAAATTAATTTCAAGCATGATAGAACACTTTACCAGCATATCTTTTTCACTATGGATATTCTGATAAAACTGCAATTACATGTTTCTGTACAACAGAATTACATGATTTATCTGAATCGTATTTCTAATAATATACTTCTAATTAAAATATTTTGACTAATATTGGCACTTGTACACCAGCTGTGCACTAAGCCAAAGATATGAAACTATGCAGTATTGTGTAACTCAAATTGTGACATATTCTTGTGTTTTATTGCCTTTTCACTGTTTATAGAGATACATTCCCAAACTACTTCTGCAATATTTCATAGGAGAATTATTACCACAATTATCTACCCGTCATATCCATCTATCCCTCCAGCTGTGGAAATATGAAACTGAAATATTCTGCTCGAGCACATGATGAAAGCATCAGTAAACAAGACTTACATTCACCCAGGGGTGGTCCAGTAGCTGCTGTGCAGAATATCGTTGTTCTATATCAACCTGAAGCATCATGGTGATAAGCTCCTAAAAATAAATGCCCAGATGGGTATAATGAAATATCACACAAAGATTCCAGATGACTATTTACCTGGATCAGCAAGGAAAACATTAGGAAGCAATAATTCATTAGTCCAACAAAGCAAATCTTCTGTATTTCATGATAATTGCCAAGTATTCCTAACCTAAGTCAGAGGTACTTCATATCAGGAAAGAGATAACAAAACAGATATATGAAGGGTGTGCACAGGAATTTTAATTTGACCAGTTTTGGAGGTATACCTTAAATAAAAGCACGTTATACAAATATACCTACATGCTAAATGAATATTAAGAATGCCATTGCCTCTGCTACTCTGTTCATCTCTCTCATGTCACCTTTCAGCACCACCAACCCCAAATCATACACTAATTCTTGGGTACACCCCTGCAGAGAGGACAATATACTGTCACATCTTCATATATGTTCAGATTAAGTTTAAATACATGCCAAACTATATGGTACTCTTCAATAATAGGAAACACAGCTCTCACTTCCCTCATTTCCTTCAATTAATCTACATCTGAGTTACATATTGATTTTTTTTAGTGTTTTTGATCCTCCCAATCAACATCAGTGAAATGTTTAAGAACTTACTCCAGAGATATTGTTCTTACAAATTTTTAATCCGAGCACTCTGGAAGATATATGCCAGATGAATGAAATTATTCTCCTGATGATTACAGAATATGCCTTAAAGTTGAGTTGTTGGATTGCCAAGTTTTGAATTATGTTGAACTTTTGATCTAAACTGCTATAATCTAAGTTGTTTAAAGCAGTAAAAAAAAACTCAACTATTTTTCCTATTGGTAACTGAAAATTGGAAATGCCCTAAATAATAGAACTTTGTAAATACTGTCATGTTTAGATTCCAAATTTTGGACCTATTAATCAATGAAACTCAAGGAAGTGGAAACATACCACTGTGTTCATTGAATTCGGCAACCCATAGGGCCAGTTTATGCCCTTATGCATTTCCAGCATCAGGTAAAATCCTTAAACCATCACAGCTCCAATTTCATTTTAAAGTAACAATGTTTATAATCAATCCTTTTTTTTTACTTCTATGCTGGTTTATATATGTCTGGTTTTCCTAACTACAGTATGTTTTGCTTTATCAATTAAAAATCAATTGTTCTGTTTACTGATATTTGAAATACTATCCAAAATGCATTCATCTTAGCCAGTTAGATTTGATATAATTACCAATGGCAATATATTACATTTATTAAACCCAGTGCCATTCTGGTGCAGTACATTCCATCCTTTATTATATATAAACATTTCAGAAATCAATATTAAATTGAGTCAGGCCAAAGGGAAGTCTAGCTTTTGTATCCAGGTAAATGAGCTCAATTAAATTAATTATTGATTTATGATCCTATCAGTGTCATTCTTGCCATGGGATCAGTAATCATTCTTGAAAATATGGAAACAACCACGTTATCTCACATGCTTTTCTAACTCCCCGCATTCACTTCAGTCAGTGATGTTTATATTAAACTCTTCATCAATTATTAAACAACGTAATGCCTTTTAGTATATTGTAGTGCTGTGAAGTATTAAAATACAATAATAATAGCTTTTAAAGTGCAGTGAATGGATGAGAAACATTTCTGCAGATTTTTGTAATTTTTGAATTAAATCACAGTAAATCCAAGGCCACAACATGACCTCAGCTTTCCCGACACAAACTGAAGCCACAATAACATATTATCGTGAGGCTGAGGGATCAGAGCACCATGAAAATGAACTGAAGTGTTTCCTGAATGTCAATGACACAACTACATGGTGAAGACTCCCCATCTGATTGTTACTTCCCCAACCACCCTGAGACATCCAAATTTTGCTTGTTACTACTGCAGAAGATGGTTGACACTGAGAGCAGGGAATCTGAACGGTAACCAGGACTCACACCCACCTGTCGAATTCTCTGGCACTGTACAACTGCAGTCTTATGTACTGCCTAACTGTATCCCAGTGTTAGGATGACAGACTAATGTCCACCAGTATAGAAACACAGGAACTGCACTGGTCAGTACTTGACACAAGAAAACCTGTACATGCTGGAAATCTAAGCAGCACACAAAATGCTGGAGGAACTCAGCATTTTGTGTGTGTATTTAGTCAGTACTTGACCCCATTTTGTAATCCAAACACTAACCTGCACTTACTGATACAATACTTTATACTTTACAATACACCTGCATAGAGCTCTGGCAAGGGGTTTGGACCAACCTAGAAGAAAAGGGCACTTCTCACATTCAGCTAATCCCTCCCCCTTCCCCCTTTCAAGGGTGGGAATCCCAGTTTCAACTATCCTTTCTGTGAGGCATTTTGCACAGGACCTTGTACAGAGTTTGGAAGTTATACTTTCCAGGTAGGAAGCACTAATTTGAAAATCTGTGGATCTAATCACAATGAGGCATCAGACGGTCCAAAACTATCTAATGTCTCAGCACCGTATGAAGAGCGTTTGATGGCTCTGGGCCTGTACTCACTGGAGTTTAGAAGAATGAGGAGGTATCTCATTGAAACCTATCGAATATTGAAAGGCCTAGATACAGTGGACGTGGAGAGAATGTTTCTTATAGTGGGGGAGTCTAGGACCAGAGGGAACAGCCCCAGTATAGCAGGACATCCCTTTAGAACAGAGATAAGGAGTGATTTCTTTAGCCAGAGTGTGGTGAATCTGTGGAATTCATTGCCACAGACAGTCGTGAAGGCCAACACTCACAATGCGCTGGAGGAACTCAGCAGTTCGGGCAGCATCCGTGGAAAAGATTGGTCGACGTTTTGGGCCGGAACCTTTCGTCTTTTCCACGGATGCTGCCCGACCTGCTGAGTTCCTCCAGCGTGTTGTGAGTGTTGCTTTGACCCCAGCATCGGCAGATTATTTTGTGTTTACGTGAAGGCCAAGTCATTTGGTATATTTAAAACTGAGGTTGATGAGTGGACCACAATTTTGGTGTGGTTTGGAGGTTTGCGTGCCTCAATGACTTGGACAGCCATACTGGCTGGAGTCAGGGCTTTATGCTTTGGCTCTTGGTAGGGCCCCCCATGCCAAGAAGTTCAAAGGGTAAAGGCCGATTAAGAGTGGTCCACTGGTCCTCCAGGTTCAGGGGTTCAGCTCAGGGCTAACAACTCTGACTGGTAAAACAAAATTTTTACGGAAACAACAATGAAGAATCCTTCCACATCTGAGTGCAACAGGACTTGTACGACTGACAGTAGAGAAAATTGAGAGGAAGCTACTGACATGATGAAGGAAGCCCTGAACACGGCCAAAGATGGAGGACCTTCATTGCTGCCTTGAGTGCCAGCAGCATAAGTTGATTAGTTCTTGATCGGTAAGGGTGTTGAAGGTTATGGTGCGAAGTCAGGAGAATGGGGTTGAGAGGGATAATAAATCAGACATGATGGAATAGCGGAGCAGAGTCAATGGGCCAAATGGCCTAATTCTGCTCCTATGTCTTATGGTCTAAATGCAAAGGAAGCTCAGCCTGTATTATCTAAGGTCAGGTGACTGACATTGGGATGCAGATTAGAGTTTGTAAAAGGATTTGCAGACATCACTGCAATCCGGCAATCTATCAACTAACCAGATATATGAGACACAAACACAGTGAAAAGTCATTGGCTCCATAAACCACAAGCCAGATGTATTGTACTCCCAACTCTGGTGTGGCTCTGACAATTGCCTATCAACCAGCTAGGCAGCATTCAAGCCAGGACTCCTAAAGCTGCTGAAATTTGCTCTCTAGTACCATCTGCAGTTCAGCAGCCACCTGTCAGCCATGATGCAGGTGGTGGAGTGGTACATATATAAACACGAGAAAGTCTGCAGATACTAGAAATCCAAAGCAACACACATAAAGCGCTGGAGGAACTCAGCAGGCCAGACAGCATCTATGGAAATGAATAAACAGTCAACATTTCAGCTGAGGCCCTTCTTCAGGACTTGAAGAAGAGTCTTGGCCCGAGACATCGACTGTCTATTCATTTCCACAGATGCTGCCTGACATGCTGACTTCCTCCAGCATTTTGTGTGTGTTGCTTTGGTATGTATATACACAGTCGGCCAGACACTAAAGAAACGCGCAGGGGTGAATAATTACATTTGAATAAAAATGGCATGTTTTCATTCATGAATTTGGTTTCACACTTTTTGTGTTGACTTTAAATTTTTGCATCGAAGAAAGGGACACTTCGTAATTTTACCTTCAGCTCCTCAGCAAGTTGCCTTGCAGTTGGTACAAAGGCTGAGCCCTCATGATGTTAAGGCCCTTCAGCAAACAGCAGATCACAGCACCTGCCAGCCACTCTCTTGAAAAATGCAAAGTTCCTCCAGAGCAGTGCAGGAGGTAGGTACAGCATACCAACTGCCTACCCTAGCACATTTTCAGAGGCAGGAAGGCTTTCATTCTGCACATCCTGCAATGTGGTGCATTAAATAATCAGACACAAATTATAGCACATTGTCTTTATCACTAGTAACCAGGGTCTGCTTCCCCACAGCTGACTCAGCTAACTTTAGCAGAATGGAGGTTATTGGACTGTTGTCAGGACCTGATCATCAGGATTGACTGGCTATTATCTTAGACCAGCTATACGTTAAGGGCTGACAGAATCCCTTTCAGATTTGGCACAGGGCAGGATTGAAATGTGGAGCATGCTACACACATCACTGGAATTCCACATTCTCCAAATGTTCTATGGAAAGAGCAAATAGGGAATGAATCCTTCTACTCAACACTGATTGTCAAATTACAACATTTTACAAATTCCTCCAACTCCAGCATGAAAGGAGCTAAACTCATGAAAAATCTTAACTACAATCATTCTGACAGACAGATGAGCGCTTCTTTTGCTTTGTGGTTATGCTTGTAGCTACAGGTGGTAGTAAAGATACACGCTGTACACGTGCAACTAATTCGTGCAGAAGCCTTCAAGGTAACACAAAGTCCTTCAACACCTGCCAGATCACTCTGTCAACTCAGGCAATGTGATAAATATAGAAACCACTGAACACCTAGAGGATCACATCAAAGGTCAAAGAAATCAATTAGTGTCTGAATTTTCAGCATCTACTCCTTGCAAATAGCTTACCAAGCGAGGGCAGTAATAACTTTCTGATATTAAAAGGCCATGCTGGCATTTGATCAGAGCATGAACTGTCTGGTCTACATACTTCCTTCAGATGTTCATTATGACCTTGACAATATCCTCACAAATGGCATTCTGCACGTATGTACAGTGGCTCAAAGATAGTAAACACCCAAAAACAAAAGACTGACTGCGCCCATTTTTGTGTAACACAATCTCTCTATACTGTCTTCAAACATGTATGATCAGTTTTAGATCCTCGGTTAGAATACCCCATGATCTTGAAACCTCATACTCCCAAGCAGAAGCATTTAATGCCTCCTGAAGTAGTTCTAGATAAGTTCATGAATTTTTCAAAAGGTCAGTTTAAAATATAGCTCCACGCTGGAATGAAAGCATACTGCATCTATTATATGACTTAAATATTTTATCATATTGATATGATCCTATGTATTTTGACTTTAATATGTTTAGTAGTCAGGTTCTAATCTAATATCTACAAAATCTCCCTCCCATACATACATGTCTGTAACCGCAAAAGTACCTTTACAACTGCACAGCAATGAAGAGTATATGTTTAGCTTTCAAGCAAATCATTACATTGGCATGGTTTCTTGCTAATTAGCAGATACTCACTTTTGCAGAGTCTGAAATATTGTCCCAGTATGGTGATGGAAATTCCTGGTGTCCCATCAGTATCTGATCAAATAGGACATCCTGATCATTGCTATGCCTGTAAATAACATCATCTTTAGTTTATTACTTTTCTTTAAAGATGTTCAGGAAAATATAACATTTGTGGAAAAGGAAGCTGAAGATATAAAATTGCTTAATGTAATGCTTTTAATAAATCTCCAGACATGAGATTTTAAAATACTGAGAATATGGGTAGAGAGTGCCAATGATGGGACCTTCTGAGTTGGTTTTTAATAACAATACCTACAATATACAAATCATCTAGAAGAAACATAGTGAATCTATAGTTTTTGGGAACTTTCACATCCTAATGTTAAAGATAGTTAGCATAAAGTTGTTTTTCCCAAGATAATAGAAATAGAAATGTAGATAGATGAAATAAAATTTAAGTATTATTTGTTCAAATATTTAAATCCAAATGTTGCTGTTACTGTAATACACTAAAACTTCACTAATCCAGCAAACTGAGGACTTCAGTGATGGTAGACTGGCAGATTTTTGGATGTATTCAAATTAATATTCCAACACATTTAAATTCAATTACTTTAGTTATTACACAATATACAGTATATTATAATAATTTTGCCAGCAAACCTTCTAAGTTTAAAATGAGTGCAGAAACTGGGGCTCGATTGTGTGTAATGGGAGCAAGGCGTGAAACTGCACTGTGTGAACCAAATGCTGAACCATCAGGATTTTCAACATTGAAACAGCAGACCATTGATATTTTACCATAGTGGCATTTCTGAAGCATGATTAATAAAAACTCCAACATTATTACGATGCACCACTAAGATTTATCAAAGTACTTGCTAAAGGAAAACTAAATACTTTACAATAGAGTGGAGGAAATAAAGAGGCTCTGGAGGGATAAAGGTAAGCTGTGACAGAAGTGCTAAAAGAAGGCTTTTGGAACAGGAAGGTGTTGGGGAATGCTTACAGTAAAACTTTTTCAAAGGACAGCAGCTTGGGTTATGAATGACCTGAGTAACAAAAATCCAATTATGGAAATGTTCTCTTTGTTTTTAAAGCATTTTTCAATCTAGTATTAATAAAAGAATGTTTCGTGAAATTCATTATTGACTGGATACGTTCCATTATCTTAAATATGGGTAGTGGTATGGTGATTATTCAATGAAATTAAAGAATTAAAGCAAGTGTACGTGGAGCAATTTTATATGGAAAACCAATGATTCTGACTTAAGAAGAAATCAGTTTACAGACAGTTCTCAGGGACAGAACCCTCACACATCTCATAGTTTGTGGGCACTTACAATAATAGCTAATGATAGCGACCTAAAGTGAACAGGAGGATTATGTCTCAACAGCAGAGATCGGTTAAGAGTACAGATATGATTAGTGGCGATGTCTAGAAAGGGAAGGCAATATTGAAGTTGAGGACAACGATCTTGGGATCCATGCACTAAGTCCAAATGATTCTGTCAAAAATAGTGGTAGGAGGGGGAGGATTAAAAGTTGAAGTTTCGCTCAGTATAGGGGAGTCTAAAACTTTCTTTGGTTTATTTATAAAGGAAACCTATTGAATATTGAAAGGCTAAGTAGAGTGGATGTGGAGAGGATGTTTCCCATAGTGTGGGAGTCTAGGACCAGAGGGCATAGCCTCAGAATAGATTAGAGGGATGTCTATTTAGAACAGAGATTAGAAGGAATTTCTTTAGCCAGAGGGTGTATATTTAAAGTGGAGATTGATAGGTTCTTGGTTAGTCAGGGCATCAAAGGCTGTGGGGAGCAGGCGGGAGAATAGAGTTGAAAGGAATAATAAATCAGCCATGAAGGCATGGCAGACAACTCAACGGGTCTTATGTCCTTATGGAAACTGTTGATAAAGTTGCAAGGAGAAGCATGTTGCAAGGTGATTTTGACAGGAATGGGGAGAAGGCTATGGTTGTGGCGTTATCATGGACATTACCCTGTATTCAGCGGAGTCCACAAGAAATGATATAAATTAATATTCAATTTTAAATGAAAATTTACATTGCTTTGGAATCACAGCAGGGAGTGTTCAGTGAATTTATTCAAACGATTTAGTGAACTTATCCCATTATTTTAGCTCATTAAAGTGTCATACTGAAAGTTATTTAGAATTTTTATTGAAATACTGACAATTCTATTTCGAATGAACTCTGAAGCAAATGAACTTTACTTATTACCCCCCAAAAATTATCTCCATATCTTAGGTGAAGGAATCCAATTTGTACTTTAACATTTAGCTCTGAAACTGACCGTTTTTACCTCTGTGCACAACTTATGGCCCCTTGCTGCACTCATAAAATAGGGTATGATGCTATTGAGCAGTTACATCTTTGAATGGCATACCTAATTCATGAAATATTCTACTATCATAATAGCTAAGTGGTTCCTTAAGGTTGTCATAGCCAAAGGAGGTAGTGGGGATAAGTTCCCACTACCTATTAAGTGCTCCCAATGGTATGTAGCTCAAATAGCCGTTGGCAACCAAGTCTAGCTCACGTGTGGCTTAGCTACTAAACCTAACAGATCTGTTTCTACTGACAGGAAAAGGGGCAAAGGAGGGTTGCTGGTGCCTTAAAACCAGTTCTTTGGGCCAACGGGGCTCGTCAGCCATGGTTAGCAGCTCATGTAAGAGAAGTAAAACTCTGACCTCAAACCGCCACTGCCATGCGGCTAAACATACTCATGGGAAAGACTTCAGGAGTAAACCTTGAGGGAAACATCTGGAGCTGGAGTCCCTAAGGCAGTGCTACATTGAATTCAAGTTGACTGGCAACTCCTGTGATGGCGCCGGTGCCAAACTGCATTGGTCTCTGCTGTTTCTTTGGATTCACCAGCTGCACGGAGAGAGGGAGCCTGCTGCATTGGAACAGCTTGCTCTCCATATCGTACTGCACTGGCCTGCATATAACGTAGACAGCCAGGACACAGCATCGTCAAATTACTAACTTTATCAAAGCACAATGCAGTTTTCAAGAACTTCTTAGAGCCTCTTTCCCAAAATAGGCAAGGGGTTGATGTCTAAAAATTGATAAATATTAAATCTAAAAAATTACCCAGAACCATTTATTCTGAGGGAATAGGATGCACAAATTAACACCCTGAGCATTAATGTACCTGATAAAATACATTATCTCAGAAATCTCATGGATTATATCATTGATTAGTGGTCACACAACTTGATTTTAGTAGGGTTTCTGTTGGATTCCACAAATTAACTCATCTACATCATCTTGTATTGCATTGTACTGCTGCCGCAAAGTTAACAAATTTCACGACATATGCTGGTGATATTAAACCTGATTCTGATTCTGATCTGTTGTTTAAACTAAGTTACTGAGTTATTTTCACCAAGGTTGTTAGTTGGTATCCTTATTAAATTCACACCTATCGGAATTTGGTGGCAGATTGTGGCTGATGTTGATGGAACTGTCCAACAGCAGTTTGTACCTTTAAAAAAATGAAGCGAAGCAATTTTGCTGTATAACTGATTGTCAAAATAATAGACTTAATCTATGACAACAGTTTGCAATGGCTGCAAACACTGAAAATAAATATCAATTTATACAGTGCATGTGGTCAATGAATTACATCTGTATGATTTCCATACTGAAAAGTCTTAAACAGTAAGCTGAAGGACTAGTTTATCTTTCTCTGTTGGTTAACGTGACAGTTTATTGTGATGAAGGCTTCTGGCACTCAGTTTAACATCTCTACTAAAAATAGCATGTTTGAAAATCTTTGTACTCTGCTGTAGTAATTTTCTTTATTATGTGCTTAAGTAGCTGGAAATGGGCTTAACTACATAGGATTTAACTAATCCAACAGCAAGGTTACTGTAGCCAGTATCTGTTCAGTATAATATATCGTCATTTCATAACTTGTCAGAGCTTTGCAAAAATAACAGATCAAATGCTATATTAAAACAAATCTCAATTTCTTTACTATCAAAATTGTAACAGTTATTTAGTGTTCTTAATGCTTATCCATTCAGTATGCTTCCAGGATTAGTAACTAGTGTCACAAAAGTGCTCTAGAATAAAATCTTACCGTAGAATAAAATAGCATATCATTATAACATATTGTACTACATTTAAACAAAACTATATGTAAGCAAGCTGCAGTTTTCGATTCTGATATTAATGGAACAGAGTAGGAATAAATGATGAAACACTGTGTCATTGCAAGAGGCCATTCAGACCATTAATTCTATGACAGCAAATGTATTACCTCACTGAAGTGATTTACCCAAAGTACTTAAACAACTTGAAGTGTTACAAGGTAGAAAGTCATACCAAGACTGAAATGAAAACTGCCATTAAATACATCAAATACAATTCTGAAGGTAAAGATCAGCTTCAAGACAGTTTTCTGGCATTTTGTTTTAACAATGCTCTGCTGATTGCCATCTATTATCATCAGAGCTTGAGATGGAAGATAAAGATAAGTTCACAGATCTCCACTTCACATTGGAAAAAATTTGCTGAAATGTTCCTGTGCATTTGCCAAGGTATCCACTTGCAGATTACTCATTCTTTCCTGGAAGCCTGATTTCTATATTGTCTACAGACACTGAGATTCTGTTCAGCTTTTTGTTCAGTAAAAAGTATCCTCAATTAAAATCTACTACAGCATCACATATCAATAAAATGAACTAAATAGCTTGAGAGCAGTTTGAAGTACCCATGCACATAAACTAGTTTTTCAGGACATAGCAGAAGGTCATATTTTTAAGTTCTATGTGTCCGTCACAATTTTACATCAGCAAAATAGTCTACTTGATCTAAATTATAGAAATAAAATACTGAATAATTCAGGTAATTCATTGATTTATGATCTTGAGATAAGAAGACTGTAGCAGTCACATGACTGAAGTTGTTATACATTCTTGATGGTTATATATCATTTCTCTTAACTCATCAATTATAACACAATGTAGCTCATCAGCAGCCAATTGCAGCTGTCTTTTACTATTATGAACTTCAGCTGAACCTGTGAATAATTATAAGATGATGATGAATTATCAACTCTGCATTAAGTGAGTGATTATTCATAGCTGTTCTATAAGGAATTTGGGGAGCAATCTGACCAAATGATAGAGATAAATTCATACTTGATTGAGATAATAAGACAATGATTGCAGGTCCACAGATGCCTATCAACTTGATATGCCCTCAGTCATTCCAGAATTATACTAGTATATGTCAATTTTGAAAGAGATTTTAAATTAATTTAATATAAAATATGAGCATGTACACAATGAAAGCAATTACAAACTACAGCCAAATAATAATTTAAAACAAAGCTAAAAAATGATATTTTTCCATTTCCAGTTTTAATGCCCTAGGCCTGACTTACATCTATAATTACACTATTACGCCCTCATTCTCTATTGCACTCTCATACATTATTAGTCATCTTATCATTAAGATCAGTTTTGATTTTTTTTTCCCAAAAATGTGTTGATCACCCCGTTTCTCTTTCTGGTTCAGCTGGCACTGTTATATTTTTAGATCTCTCACTACAATCCTATTATTAAACAAAAGGTTTGATTTTGTCCTTTTCATTCTAACCTCAGCAATTCTCTGAGATGTCTGCAGTGCACCAAACGCAGACTCTTGACTTTCCATTACGCTCCTCCCAATGTTGTGTCCACAGTGTTATACACATAGAAACCTAAAATAACCTTACTAGATTGCCCTACATCTCTCTTCTATAAGCTTCTCCTTCAAAACCGAACTGTTTGAGCAAGCGATCAATTATCTATCATAATACATCCTTAACCAGCTCAGTGTTAGTTCGTGTCCAACTCAGCCTCAATGTTAAAGCTGCTATATAATGTCTTCCTGTGCTTTCCAGGAAATGTTGATATTTGCTGTTACTCCATTTAAATAAAGAAAAAAAAAGCAAGGTCCATGTTCAGCATTGTCCACCAATATCCACTAAAATGAACTGAAAAGCTAAAAGAAGATCATCTGCATAGTACATACCCACGAAACGGAGGGAAACCACAGAGCAGAATGTAAGTGATCACGCCAGCAGCCCAGATATCCACCTTCAGTCCATATCTATGAAGATAAAAACTCATTTAGGTATGTATAGATATAAACAACAATCTTCAAAACTCATATGTGCAATATGGATCACTAACAAGGCTCATGCAATGTCCTTCACATAGACTATGTTGAGAATATTAATTCGTGCTGCAATGTGTTCAAACGCATTTTTATCCTTTCTCTCTCAGACAGAGTTCTTCATTTAAGTTCTGTGCTGTGGCTGTTGCTGGCCCATTTGTTGTTTATTAGGTGAGTAAATCAGGTTCTGAATGTAAGTACTGATCCACCTCTTCAAAGGCGATACACTGACAGTAAAACAACGAGAGGAGAGATGTATTTCCTTTCATTTACACCACCTAGCTTTAAATTAATAAGCTTCTTCTCTCCTAGAAAATAAATCAGCTGTCTTAATGCAAAATTTAAATGATCTCTTAAATTTGGATTAAAGTTGCCATGAGATTGTTTGTATGCATAATGAAAAATGTCCCACTGATGTAGGAACATTGCTTTTCAAACATGATCAGGACTGAGTAGAGACTTATTTTACACGGATAAATTCTCTGCAGAGTTTACATAAACCTAAGAAAAAATATTCTATTTTAGTTTTTGTTTAGTCATGCAATAAACTCATTTCACTTAGCATGTGAAAGTTAAAAATATTCACAAATTTAAAACAGAAGGTCAGGAACAGCTGCTGAGTACATGAGATATAAATTCAATAGAGATGATGACCATCGAGTATCACAAACGCACAAAATCCTTTCTCTCATTATATTTATGCCAACTATGATGCCAAATTAAACTCAGCTCATCCAAGATTAGAGTGAAATGAACCATGCCTGCACATGGTCCATTTCACTCTTTTCCCTGCTTGTTCATGCCTCATCAATGTTGCTGTTCTAAAGGATTTTTTATACCTTCCTAACTGCAGCTTCTCTTGGCAAAATGCTCTCAGTACTTATCACTCTCTGAGTTGAACTTGCCTCATAGTCTTTGTTTAAATTGTCCTCCTTTGGCCTTAAATTTATGCACTCTTGTATGTGATATCTCTACTCAAGAAAACGACTCTACCTACCTTATCTGGGCCTTTCATAATCTTGTATACAGCTATCATGTTGTTCCTCAGCTTTCGATGTTCAATAGAAAACAGTCCAAATTTACAGTCACAGAGAACTACAGCAGTGAAATAGGCCCTTTTGCCCATCTAGCCCATTCCTAACTGCCTAGTCCCATCCACCCTCACCTGGACCATAACCCTCCATACTCTTCCCATCCACGTACTTAACCAGACTTCTCTGAACCCCCCTCCACCACTTCCACTGGCAGCTCACTCTACACTTGAATCAGCTTCTGAGAGAAGAAGTTCCCTTTAAATATTTCACACTTTATCCTTACGTATGATCTCCAGTTCTAGTTTCACCCAATCCCAGTGGAAAAAGCCTGCTTGCATTTACCCCATCTATACCCCACATAATTTTGTATAGCTCTATTAAATCTTCCCCCATTCTCCTATGCTCCAGGGAGTAGTCATAACCTATTCAACCTTTCCCTATAACTCAGATACTCAAGTCCTCACACCATCCTTGTAAATTTACTCTACACTCTTTCGATCTTATTGATATCTCTCCTGTAGGTAGGTGACCAAAACTGCACACAATATTCTAAGTTTGTCCTCACCAACGCTTTATACAACTTCAACATAACATCCCAACTCCTGTACAGAATGCCCTGATTTATGGAGGCCAATGTACCAAAAGCTCTCTTTACACCCGTCTGTCTATGACACCACTTTCAAGAAATATGGATCTGAAATCCCTTTGTTATATGCTGACTTTCCCTAATGAGTCCATGATTTTCCAAATGCAAGTACACCCTGACCCTTAGAATCTTCTCCAATATTTCCCTATCACTGATGTAAGGCTTGTCCATTTACGGTTTCCAGGTTTGACTGTTTCCCTTCTTAATCAAGGGAACAGCAGTGGCTAATGACTATTCTCCATTCTTCTGGACCCTCACCTGAGGCTAATGAGGAATCAATGATCTCTGCAGATCTCGCAGCTATTTCCTCACTTGCTTACCTCAAAGTATTTTAGGATCGATCCTATTGTTGGGACCTCCGTAATAATTTTCAAGACAGATGTCACCTCCTCCTTCCTGATATCCTCTCCCTAATTTCTAGAGATGTACCATGAAGAGCATTCTGGCTGGCTGCATCAGAGTCTGATATGGGGGGGTGGCGGCTACGTCGAGGAGCAGTGCCCAGAAAGGCGGGATCCATCATTAAGGACATCAGCCAGGACATTCCCTCTTCTCATTGCTACCATCAGGAAGTAGGTACGGAAGCCTGAAGGCACACACTCCCTGATTCAGGAACATCTTCTTCCCCTCCGTCATCCGATTTCTGAATGGACATTGAACCCATGAACACCATCTCATTACTTCTTTTATTTCTATTTTTTTGATCTTCTTATTTGATTTAACTATTTTATTTCTCTATTATTATGTACTGCATGGTACTGCTACTGCAAAGTTAACAAATTTCACGACATACGCCGGTGATATTAAACCTGATTCTGATATCATCTTTTTTCCATACCCTTCTTAGTCTTATATGTGCTACTACAACTGCCTTACATCCTTGGGTTAGAGAAGGGAAGAAAATTGCTCAGAATTCCTGAATTCTATTTATTGAACCTTGACAGAAAGTTCAAGTTTGTCCATGACGTCATTCACAATTAAATAGCATTGTTATTTCAGCTCTATAAAAGAAATCTAGCCTCTTGTTTGATGTGGTAATAGGACAGCTGATATCAAAGGAAACATACACAAGTATTTCTATTCTGGAGAAAAATGGAAAAAAAACGAATGGAAGTCATAATAGAACATGCAATAATACTTAAATGTATTGCTTAGAGGAGGATATCTGTACATGGCAAGCATATTCATATGGTACAATACCCCGTCTCTGCAATTATTTCTGGAGCCACATATGTAGGTGTTCCACAGACAGTGTACAAAGGCCCATCTACTACCGTGGCAAGGCCAAAGTCCCCTAGCTTCAGAGATTTGCTTCCATCTTGATGCTCATATACCTATGCAATAAAATACAAACAACAGGTGTTTGGGTACATGCCAGCTATGCATTTGTTTTTCTATAGCAATACACTGAAATCGTGACCCTTCCGTGAGAGCAGTTTTATAATCATAGTACCAGTGGGGACAGCCATTCATAATGTCATATTTAACTGATGCAGATTCAAAATTGCAGTCACCAGTTAAAGAAAACATAAGGATGCAGCCAAAACACTTTGATTCAAAGACCAATGCAATAAGACATGCATGTCGTTAAGAATTTCTGTCCTGTCTGTGGCTGTGCCTCTCATCCCACTTTGGCCTCAGTAGTCAACTCAGAATCCACAAAATTGGAGTAGAAGCAAATCATATTCAATCCTAAGGGATGGCTTAAGAAGAAGAGTTAAATGTTTCATATTTTTTCTTAATTATCAAATGTTTCACATAGTTGCTTTGTGAGTTATTTTATTCCCCTTTATTGCTGCTATTATTCCCTACATGTTATTAAGAGAGAGGCAGTGCTCTGTTCTTTGCCTTAATATAACAAACTATTAATAAAACAGAAGTCTACTTGCTAATCAAAAATATCTATTTAAAAAACGGGCCATCTAGGGAACAGAAGAGCCGTTCCGGGTGTTATTTAATCACACTCATTACCTCAGTGATCGTGTGGCTTAATTGTTCTCCAGCATTAAGAAAAATAATAAACATTTGTTATTATAACTACTAATTTGAGACTTAAGTGCTCCATAATTCATTACTGTTCAAATCACTGTCTTATTTCCTTTGTGCTTAAAGAAATTAATTCCATAGCGAGTCAATGATCAAGCCAAGATTATGGAAACAATAGCACTTGCAAAAAATGACCAGCTAAATTACAACTAAGGACAAGGTAATGTTGGGTTTATTTTGTATTATGTGAATTACATTTGCTCCACTTTGAAATGCAAGTCTCTCATGTATCTATTATCCCTTTATATAGGTATGCAAAAGAATTGAGGAACAGTAGCTAACCAGAATCCAGTGTAACGATATTTTAGATTGTTTTTATAGTCTTACTTATGCAGTAAAATGTGTTAAGGAGCTGTTCAAAACAGAAATTGTGCAAAAGTGGGGGAAAAATAGATAACTAAAGGCACGTTTGAGAGATAATTTTTGTAAGTGGTTAAAATCCCACATTAAAAACAGTTGTAAGAACTAAATTATATTAAATAGAAATCTAATAAAATTTAAAGTCAATTAAATTGCAGATGCTAGAGATCTGAAACAAAAGTAGAAAATGCAAGAAACAAACATAAGGTCAAGCAGTTTCTGTGGGCATTGTGATTTTGGCCATTTTGATTTATAAAATAATGGTCAACATCATGCATGCATCAACCTACGTATTCCCTGAGAGAACAGCTGAGTACTTAAGCATTTCATATTTTCAATTTATGACGATCAACAATGGGCAGACAAAAAGGTACAGAATAGTTGAGTAAGCAACGCAACATGGGTTAGATAAAGACAGCTACGCAAAAATCGATAAGGGTTTGAAGCTCTAAAGTTATGAAGTATTTCTGGTGTTGAAGTCAATACTGGAGGATTTCTGGGGCTTCAGGTCCCAGTGTGAATGGCTAACCCTGTTAATGCCCTCAATAAAGCCAAATTTCATAGTGTTTGCTATATGCTCAGTACACTAGCAGCAGTTCTAAAGACAAATTATAAAATATTGCAGTGAATTGTGCAGTTTTGAGTTAGCTTTTAGTGTTTATTTTTAGACTAGTTTCTCTCAAGAGGGTTATGTGAATTTTTAAAAAGATTGTTGGCTCCATTTTTTTCTCCTTGCTCTTTGGTTATATTCTATCCCAACTCATTTTTGAGATTAGTGGAGAGAGGAGCATAGTGGAGAATATCCTGATTGGCTGCATCACAGTCTAGTTTAGAAACATCAATGCCCAAGAATAGAAAAACCCACAAAAAGTAGTGGATACAGCCCAGTCCACCATTGATTGCATCTACAAGGACTGTTGCCACAAGAAAGCGGAATCCATCATTAAGGACCCCCGCCATCTAAGCAATAACTTCTTCTCACTGCTGCTATCAGAAGGAAGTACAGGAGCCTTTGGTCCCACACCATCCGGCTCAGGAACAATTATTACTCTTCAACCATCAAGCTCCTCAATCAGCATGGATAACTTCACCCGACACTCAAAATGATTCTGAGTTCAGTTTTAAAACAAAACAGGTGTTGTATGCTGACCAGGTAATTTATTTAAGATACGTGTTGGCCCTGATGCTGGAAGGACTCCCTATTGTTCTTGAACAGAGTTTTGGATTGTTTTACAAGTTTGTGATGGGACAGACATGGTCTCACTTCTAAGTACTCAATAACTCATGTTCTCAGTATGATTTATTTACTTAATTATTATTAATTTTATTTGTTTTTTGATATGCACAGTTTGTCTTCTTTTGCACATTGATTGTCAGTCTTTGTTTCTGTGTAGTTTTTCATTAATTCTGTTGTATTTCTTTGTTCTACTATGAATGTATGCAAGAAAATGAATCTCAAAGTAGAGTACGGTGACAAACACATAATTTGATAATAAATTTACTTTGTCTTTGATTTATGAGTGCAGAAGTCTTGTTGTTATTCTTAATTTCAAAGACTTCATCAGAAAACGTGGGGTGATATATCATTGCAGCAGAGAAGACGTGCTCCACTATTAGAATGTTTGTCCCATTACAAATATGCAAAACAATCCAAAACTCTGTTCATGGACAAGAGGGAATCCTCCCAGCATCAAAGCCAACCTATATCTCAAATCAATTACTTGGTTACATCCAAAAACAATTTTATGTTGAAACCATATTTCCCTCAATGACTGCATTTCAAACATTTTGGAATGCCTAGAGAAGGTGAAACATGCTCTATCTTCTATCTTCTTTTCCTAGACACATTTTTTATGAACACAGTTGAGATTGGCTGCTCAAACTATTTAAGCAAGCCAGTTGGACATATACAGTATATCAAATTGTAATACTCTTCAACTGTTAGTGTTTTAGAAGTGTCCAGCCTCAACAACCACAATTCTACAAAGACTTAAGCTTGTAAATTCAACATATTTTTATGTAAAGCTGCAATGAGAATAATTAATAAACAAGTCACAATTGAATAGTATAACTGATAAATATATCATGTAAATGACCTCAGAACCTTGCCCCAGCTTTACTATTTTAGATTAAATTGATATTAATTTGTAAACATGTATTTCTAACCCACATATGATTTGCATTGCATAGATCCAGATTTATAGAAGTAATAAACATATCATTGAAAAACTTTTCCCCAGTTCTTTGAGCTGTTAGATAATCGTAATACAATTTTGTTTAAATGGTAATGAGTGGAATAGCAGATACTTCTGGCACAGAAGGTTACCATTTGGCCCACAGTATGAATATCAACTCGAAAAGCACTGCCCAGCCTAATTCCAACTGTTAGTTCCGGTTTCCGAGTCTTGTAGGTTAAAGACACATCCAAGTACTTTGTAAATTCCACAAGAGTTTCTGCCTTTATCACCCTTACAGGCCACCCATCTTTTAGGTGGGGATAATTTCCTCAGGTCACTTGACTAATTTCACTATTCATCTTAACTCAAGTTTTTACCCAACTAATGCTCATTCCAGCTCCAACTAAAACAAACAGATCTCATTTTTGTTTTACTGTCTACCTCTCTTAGTTGCCTTTGTTCCACTTGATGATCTTTACCTGAAGCCAAAACTCTCCAGTCCTGGCAAAATCAACTTATCTTTACTGATATAGGAATCATTGAAACAACAAGACATTTGTGATTTCTATGATACCTACATCAGAAAAAGTAACGTCTGGAGTCTTCTCTTTGAATCAGAAGCAAATATGATGATGTGGCATTATTCCCTTTGCAACCAGATCCTTGGCTTCTTGACCAACAGACATCAATCAGCTAGGATAGGCAGCAACACCTCCTCAACACTTGTGCTCCACAAGGCTGTGACCTCCGCACTCCCCTTTATTTCTTATACACATGGTCCGACTCTGCTCCGACTTCATCGATGAGTTTGCAGATGACACCACTATGGTAGGCCGAATCTCAATTAATAATTAGTTGGAGCACAGAAAGGACACTCTAATGGCATGATGTCATGACAATCACTTTTCCTACAGTGTCAGGCAAACATAAGAGATGGTTGTGACCTCAGGATGGGGTGAGGTGGGGGGGAGGTAATGTACATGCTCCTTTTTGCATGTCATGCATCGATGCTGCTCTGGTCCAGAGGGTTGACAGCGTCAAGCTCCTAGCAGTGAACATCACCAATATCGATGTGGTCCAACCTCATAGACACCACAGTCAATGAATACACACCAGTGCCTCTACTTCCTCGAGAGACTGGAGAGTTCCACTTCATCCTCACCAATTTTTACCAATGCATCACAGGAAGCACCCTACGTGGTGCATCATGGCTTTGCACATCAGCTGCTCTGCCCAAAACTGCAAGAAGCTGAAGAGATGTGGACACAGCTCTGCACTTCACAGAAACTGATCTCCGCCCCATTCAGTCTGCCTACACTTCTTGCTGCCTATATAATCAAAGACACCCGGACACTCTTTCTTCTCTCCTCTTGCATCATGCACAGAGTACAATTGCTTGAACGCACACACCACCTGGCTCAAGAATCGCTTCTTTCCAGCTGTCTTAGGACTCTTGAATAGTACCCTAATATGGTAAGATGGACTCTATCTTACAATCTACCTTGTTATGGCCTTGCACCTTATTTTTTCCCTTCACCGCACTCCCTCAGTAATTGTAACACTTTATTCTGCATTGTTATTGTTTATCTTTGTACTACTCAATGATTGTAAGAATGGAATGATCTACATGAATGCCATATCCTTGGTACATATGACAATTAAAAAAAACAATTCACCGATTGGGGCTACACTCAAAGCAGACTAGGGAAGGATAAATCTCATAAAGATCTTTTTGATTTTTATCACTATTTTGAAAATTAATCATTACTAATCATTTTTGTAGTTAGTATTTAAAATATGTGATTTAAAAGTTAGAGGGAATCTTCTATGAGTATGGACTATTGTTACATTGTTCCATTAGTATGCTCGCATATTGCCGTGTTATCATATATGTTAGTATTTTTCAAGGATATTTATTTCACAACTTACCAATAGATTTTCTGGTTTGATATCCCTATGCACGATGTTAAGGCTATGCAGGTATTTGATAGCGCTAGCCAGATTGTAAAGCATTCCACTGGCATCACGTTCTGTGTATTTGTTGGTAGAGGTAATTGCATCAAAAAGATCTCCACCCTAAAGAAATTATATCACTGTATGGTTACCCTTTCAGAAATATATTCCATCAAATATTCTAATAGATTCCAATTATGTAGATAGATAGATGTAAATATTTCAACAATTTTACTGTTATCAAGTTATTAAAACTTGATTTGATTATATATTTGAGAAGCATTATAAATACATTTTATTAAGTTATTTAATTTTTCATTACTCATTCATCAGTAAAATAGTCTTACCTTGACCAGCTCCATGACAAGATAGAGCTCATTTGGTGTATCCATCTCTTCAATTAAAAGAACAATGTTTGGATGTTTAACTCTTCTTAAAATGGACACCTCATTTTGAATCATATGTTCCTGCAAGAGGTACAAGGAGCATTATTTTTGTAATATGACATCATATAACTTTTCTGCCTACCTTTGTCAATGCAACCACGAAGATAGTTAATCAGCCGGGATTTTTGTTTTAAACTGTTCCATTATTCTATATGATAACAGATGATCCTCTACCTCAGTGACATATTCCCACTCTCTGCACATACCCCTTTAGGGATTTTCTATCTAAAAACATGTTGATTTCTTTCTTAATAGGTTTTGCCAGAAATTCTACTGTACATGGAACCACAGCTCCCTTCAGCACAAGTCCCAATATGTTTTAGCCCCACAGACATATTCACAAATCCTAAACATATGAGCCAAGCTCTACTAGTAATTTGCCCACAGTGCTCTGTGGTTGCACTTCCCACCAAGTTTAATGGTCAAGCACAAGTTCTGCCAGAATTCTTCAGCATGTATGCACCTGCCCTCAGAATTTGAGTCAGACACAAATCCATTCATTTGACACAAGCGATTCTGCAGATGCTAGAAATCATGAGTAACACACGCTAAAAGTGTGAGAAACGCAGGAAGTCAGGCTGCACCTATGGAGGGGAATAAACAGTTGATGTTTCAGGCTGAGCCTTTTCATCAAGACTTCATCAGGATCAGGATGGAAGGTCTTGACTTGAAACATTGACTGTTTATTCCCCTCCACAGAATCTGTCTGACTGGTGCTGTATCCAATTAGCCAGCTCCCTGGGATCCCACACCATCTAACCTTCCACAGCAGCCTTGCAGAACCAGCATTTTGTATGTGCTATTCCATTCATTTGAATGTGGATTGTTAGTTCTGTGAGGATCAGTCAGAATGTAAGTTATCTTTCTAAAATTTGTTTCCTTTTAATATTACAGGTGTCCCCCGCTTTTCGAACGTTCGCTTTACGAAACCTCACTGTTACAAAAGACCTACATTAGTACCCTGTTTTCACTTTCAGAAGGTGTTTTCACTGTTACGAAAAAAAATCAGCGGCGATAAAAAATTTCAGCACGCGATAAAAGGCAGCGCGCACTCCAAGCAGCCGCTCTCCCCCGGATTCGGAATGGCATTGCTTTTACACGTGCCTGTGAGCAGCCGTTTGCAAGATGAAGTTCTAAGGTGTCGGAAAAGCATATAAGAGCTTGTAAGGGTGTTACATTTAGCGTAAAACTAGGCATAATTAAGCGTTTTGATCGTGGTGAACGAAGTAAGGACTAAATGAGTTTGGCTTGAGGAAGCTGACGAAGATGATGTTGAAGAGGTTTTGGCATCCCATGACCAGAAACTGATAGATGCAATTGGAAGAGAAAAGGATAACAATCCAAACCAAATGCAGTAGCGAAAGTGAAGCCACTACGTGAGATTTTCGCTGCAATGATAAAGTACGACTTTAATTTTGAAAGGGTACGTAGGTTTAGGGGATATTTTCAGGATGGTTTGAGTCCTTACAAAGAACTGTATGATAGAAAAATGTGCGAGGTTCAGCAGTCAAGCAAGCCTTCCACATCAGCCACAGCAGACGACGAACCTCGACCTTCGACATCGAGGCGGGCAGTCATAGGAGAAGGTGAGCTGCCTGCCCTAATGGAAACAGACGATGAGATGACACCCCAGTGTCCCATCACCCCAACACCCAGGCCACGGACAGATACTGTACCGATTCGCGGAGAATGTAGCAGTAGCCGGGAGGCACACAGCACATCTTTAAGAAAAAAGCCGAAATAAACATGCTAATTAATTAGGTGCTGCCCAACACATAATTGTCGGCCCAGATCAGAGGCGATGCAATCGGCAATCAGCACTGATCTGGGCCGACATGCAATTGGAAGAGGAAGTGGGCTTGTTTATTTCAGCTTTTTTCTTAAAGATGTGCTGTGTGCCTCCCGGCTACCGCGGGACCCCTGCATGCTTCGCGGATTGGTATCGGTTGGCGGCCCGGAGGGTGGGGGCCACTGCACCAGCCAACCTGCGATGACTCAGTCTAACACACCATCATCAGTGTGCTCTGCGCTGTCTTCCCAATTCCAGTAAGTGATACTACACTGTACATACATTATTTCTACTTTATATAGGCTGCGTATTTTTACGTGTTATTTGGTATGATTTGGCAGCTTCATAGTTTAAAGGTTACTGGAGAGCACTTGCACCGTGTTATTGCCAACAGCGCTTGCGTGAGATTTTCTGCCAATGGCGCTTGCGTGAGATTTTTGCTACGGAGAACAGTGCAGTAATGATTGTGGAAAAGTATTTCTACTTTATATAAGCTGTGTATTTATCATATCATTCCTGCTTTTACTATATGTTACTGTTATTTTAGGTTTTATGTGTTATTTGGCATAATTTGGTAGGTTATTTTTGGGTCTGCGAACACTCACAAAATTTTCCCATATAAATAAATGGTAATTGCTTCTTCGCTTTACGATATTTTGGCTTATGAATCGTTTCATAGGAACGCTCTACCTTCGGATGGCAGGGGAATAGTGTACTTAAAATTTGATTTGGTTGTAATTTTGAAAAATAAAAATTACATTTTAAAATAATTTTCTTAGATTTTAACCTTTATTTAGATGCTTTAGAAATTCAGAAATTGTGGCTCAGAATTCGCTTGTGCAGGCTCCTCTGGATGCAGAGAAGCTATTTTGCAGAATCCTGCATTATGTCCCTTAAAAAGACCTTAAAAATATAATGGAATGATCCTGAAACTATTTTAGAAACCTTTGACAGACAGCAGCTTTGTAGAAATATATACATTTTTAATGTCTTATATCTAAAAATAAATTCACTATTTTTAAACCAACAAAAATTAAAAGTAATAAACACAAATATGTTAAAATAAAAGCAATATACAAAGGAAAAAAATCCAGATAATCTCTGCCTACACAAAATTCTGTAAGTGTGAAATAAAAGCAGAAAATGCTGGAAATGCTCAGGAGGTCTGGAATCGTTGGTGGAAGAAGAAACAGAGTTAACATTGCAATTCCATAACCCGTATAACTTGCAGGGTATTTCCATTTCTTTCTATTTTATACCCCCCTCTTTACCACTTTTGCAGGTCTACAATCCTTAGTGAAACCAGTAAGCGATAACTAGCATAACACAGGATTCCTAAACCAAAATGCTAGACAATACCAGCAAAGTCCAACTCCACTCATTTCAGTGGCCCAGCAAAGCTGGGAAAGGAAATTAGACCTCAAGACAGTAAGTTCAGGATTTCAATGTTTGCACTTCCCATCAGAACTTATCTACTGAAGAATCTTACTGATATCTTAGACAGATGGCACTGCTAAGGGAGGAGAATTTTTTATATGTTGAAGCTTTTCTGTATGAGTTCTCGGGCAGGGTTTCTTCTAAACTATCCATATCACCCTGTCACATTACTCATGGCCCTAACATCAGTCAGGATATTGTGGTTCATCTTCAGGATCATCTACCTTTAAGTGAATGAGGAACATTGGTGACAAGATCCATTAAGGAAAATCCAGTACATTATTTCCAAGCAGTAGTAGTTTAAGAGAAAAAATAATTATTTCTGTACTCACTTTTCCTCTACACTTGCTTTTATTAATAATTTTCAAAGCATATTCTCTGCTGGTTGATCTAATGGAAAAAGCAAAAAAAAATTAAAATGCTTGCTCAGAACAAGTACAACTTAAAACAAACAGTTGCAAGTGCAATCAGACTAAAATTAATAAAAATTATGATCTGGAGACCATGAAAATACTCAATAAACACTTTTTAACCGCAATGTACTTAACAACGGTGTAAAAAAACTGATAACATTTTCTTCAATGGGTACACCATCAAGGAGGAGCTCCTCTGGTCTGTGGCCTCAAATCTGATCGACACCCTGGTCACAAGTTCACAGTAAAGACCCCTGCATTAGTTATTTTCAGGAGCTCCTAAACTGGACACTTGCTGATTATGAATCAGGAATTGATACAAAGTGCAAGGAATTTACAAACTCATTAAATAGTATATCTGAACAGTACCAAGGAAAGGAGGTGTGTAGCCACTTTAGTCAATTAATTGTGCTTATTAATCAATAGTTCCTCAAACATACCTTTAAGGAAAATACAACCAGATATACAATAGACTTAATACTGCATATGAAGATGTCCATTTCAACAGACAAACCTTTCTATGCATTCTTTCACAATTGCAAAATTTCCATCCCCTATTGTTCTGCCAACTTTGTAACGTTCAGCTATAGATGCTGGCACCTGGAACTCTTCCTCCACAACTTCTGCAACAGAAAGGTACTAGTTAAACACTTTGTCAAGAAAATAAGACCTTTGAGTCAAAGTATAGGCTTGAAATTACTGTCTTTCATAAAAGTGAAAAATGTTTAATACTCCCTTTCAACGCAAGTGCTAACCCGATGAATAGGTTTACGCCTTTAATGTAATAATGTCAGGGAAAGACATATAATGCATGGGTATAGTCCTACTGTTATTGTCAACAGTGATTTCTAACCTAAAATGTTTTAACATTTAAAATATGTCATTTTAATGATATTTTTGGTAAAGTAAATGGTTATTGGTCAAAAATTACATTATTGTGTTTGTACAATAGATTACATTAAAATCTAATTACATTAATTAATTGTATTTCTACTTACGTGTAAGTTATTCTTCTCAAAAACAATCCTACCATTGTAACATAGTGTTATTACATTATCAAGGATGGAAAATTCCTGAGGCAAATTTAAAAACTGAGGAAATTTATAAATCAATACATTAAACTACAAGGTATAAATGGAAAATGCCATGAATGAATAGAACTGCATAATGGAATAATCACAAATAAGACAACTAAAAATTCTAAAGTTAGAGTGATAATGACACCCAAAGTGGGAGACCCTGAAATCCCAAAAGATCATTATGAGATATCAGAAGTTAGCAGTGTAAGGTAAATGCCTAACAAATTCTCCATAAATGATCTAATTTTAATCTGCAAGATGTATCAAAGACAATAACTTTGATAATTAAAATGCACATAATTTAATACTTGAAAACTTCACAACTTGCAAGATTTTGTAAAGAGTGGCAAGGAGGTATATTGTACATAGAACAAAAAGAGGAAATGTTAGAAATGCTTTAACAGGTGAGGCCTCGTCTGTGGAAAGAGAAACAAAGTTAACATCTGAAGTTGATAACCATTTGTGAGAACTGAGAAATATTAAGAGATAAACAAGAGCTTTAACTTGCAGAGAAAATGAGGAGGGTTTATTCTAGACCTTCCCCATTGTTCTCTCTAACCCCTACCCTTTTCTCTGTAATGTAAATCTTTTTGTTAAATATAACTTTTTTTCCCAGTTCTGATTGAAGTTTTCAGTCTGAAACATTAATTATCTTTATCTCTCCACAGACGTTGCCTCACCTGGTAAAATTACCAGCATTTTCAGTTTTAAATTTAGATTTCCAGCATTTGAGATATTTACTTTTGAAGCATTTATAAAAAGCTAAAAAAAACTTCCCCTACTATTAACTGGTACATTCACACATAACAAAAACAAACATAAACTATAAAAGAGAAAAAAACAATACACTGTAATAGACCAATGTAACAAAAATACTACATGCTAAATGAATTCATACCTTCGCAACCTGGCCCCTCATTGTCATCTATGGAACTACAAACTTTGGTTGATGCCAGAGATGTTGAGGATCCACTGTGTTGAGAGCTCTAGCAGCAAAGAGAAATGTCATTGCAGTAAGTGAATAAATTACATTCTTCATAAACCTCATATGTCATTTTCTGCTGAAGTGCATTACCATGCAATGGCTCATTTTATTTCAGTCCTAAAGAAAAGGTCAGCTGCAGTAATGTTGAATAGTGCACGTATAACTTGCTGAAATTAGTTATGGGAAAGCATTAAACTTTGCTTTCACAGGAAAATATACTTCATTTCATGCAAACATTTGTAAATATTCATGCAAGAGTCTAATAATTTGAATTACGATTTAACATTGATCTCTTCTATTTAATATTGTACACAGAAAGTCAAAACAAAAAAAAATTCCAATACGACTGGAGATCTGTAATTTTTATCGGCTCAAGGTGCCCAGTCGCAATCAAACCTTAAAATTTTGGTGAAGCTCACCAGATCAAGAAGAATACCTCTTCCCATACCTGCTCACATTTTGTAACAGAAGCCTTTATATACCATGGGAATTTGTTGTTAAAAAAAGGACTACTTTAAATATCCAGACAATAAAAACAAAAAACTAACTAATGTAACTTCAAGATCTGTGACCACAACCACAACTGTGACCATAAGAGTATCAGGCACAAGCAACATTAGCACCTTCACTTTCAATGGGGTACATGTATTTCCTACGAGCTCCCTGTTTAAAATTGTGTCCTGTAGCTTATACAGATCCTCCTTATCACATCGTAACTATTCACATTTTTTCAACATTAAATATCTTCTGCTATGTATTTGCCTATTCCCACAGCCTATCAATACTTTTTATGAAATCCATTAATAGCTACTTCAAAAATCCTCTTTGCCTCCAGCTTTTGCATCATCTACAAATTTGGAATTGTGATTTATACATCCAAATCTAAATCATGAATACATAACTAATGTAAAGCAATGGTCACAATTGCGAGCCAGAGAATTCCACTGTGCACTAACCACCCCCAATCAACCCTTAGAGGGATCTTCCTTACTTTCAACTACGTGCTGGCTTTTCCTACTCAATTAACCACTCATTTTCTGTCCCTGATTATCATTTCTGTAATATTCCCCACCATTATCACCATTCATTGTTTTACTAAATGTTTTCCCAGAGATAATGTGTAATTCTATAATGTGTTTACAATAGACCCCCCCACAAAGAAGGTTCTGTACTGGAATATAGAACTGTTCAAATTCAATATTTTAATTAAATTGTCCTGTTTTTTTCCAAACTGGACTAAAACAGACTTCACCAAACAGTACTGATTTCAAATCAAGTTTGCTTATAAGTTGAAAAAAAAACAGCATTCTGTTTACAGACTTTATAAACCTATTTTAAATTTGAATGGGCAATTTGACAATATGCCTAATTCCTCTCACCATCTCAAAAAAGGGAAAATAAAGTAAAACCACTGAAAACTTCAAGTGCAGTAAAAATTTAAATTCCATTTAACTTTGCAAGCTTATCATTTTGAAGTTAATAATGCTGTAATTATATGTGCACGAATCCCACAGCAATATTAAGTGGCGAGCAGCTGTGCATTTATTTGCCAATATTCAAAGATTCCTCTTCAAATTATGAAGTTCTTTAGTTGTATAATGAAAGTAATACTTCAGTCTGCCTCAGTAGCGAAGGAGGAGTCGTTTGAACCGTCTGATGTTGTGAGACTTACATAGTAGTTAATATCTCTTTTGAAGTCAAGTTTTAGATCATATCATTTCAAGTACAACAATCTTTTAGCAAAGTGATACACATTAATTATTGCTAATCAACCCCTTTACACTAAAAATTAGCTATCAAAACCACAGTTACATTCCTTAAGGTATTAAATGTTATTGGTGTTGTTAAAAGAATTCAACAATTTTTGATAGTCATAGATGCTACAGCACCAAGCCAGGCCAATCGGCCCATCTTTCATGCCAAAATCTTTAATCTGCCTAGTCCCATCAACCTGCACCTCGACCATCGTCCTCCATACCGCTCCCATCCAAATTTCTCTTAAATGTTGAAATCACACCTGCATCCACTACTCGAGTTGGCACCTTGTTTCACACTCTCACCACCCTCAGAGTAAGGAGGGTCCATCTCATGTTTCTCTTAAACATTCCAACTTTCACCCTTAACCCATTCCCTCTGGTTGTAGTCTCACCGAAATTCAGTGGAAAAAGTCTGCTTTCATTTACCCTATCTATACCATGATCAAATCTCCCCTACACTCTAGGGAAAAAAATCCTAACCTATTCAACCTTTCCCCATAACTCAGGTCCTCAAGCCCTGGAAATATTCTTGTAAATTGTTTCTGTATTTTTTTCAATCTTATTTACATCTTTCCTATAGGTACAGTAGGTGACCAAACTGCACACAAAACTCTAAGTTAGGCCTCATCAACATCTTATGCAATTTCAAGATAACATCGGGAGGAGGAGAAGATGGTGGCGTGATGCAGCGCGCACGGCCTCTCTAGTGATGAATATCTGTAATCTGTCAAGTAGGAGGGCATACACAATTCTGATTTGATGGAGGCAGACGTGAGAACACAGAGGAACATCTGGTGAAACTTCTGAAATGCCCGCTTCGCTGCCGTTGCTACTGTGTGATCCGAAATCTCTGGAGGGGAAGGCCCCGAATCCTCGGCTTTGCCTGTTGCTTGGCGGCCGGGGTCGAAGTGCTCGGCAGAGATGGTGCTCGGTGCTGGAGGCTCGAAGTTTTCAGATGGACTCAGAGTCGGACTGTGGTCAGGTGCTTCCAGGATGCTGCATTGGCAAGTTTACAGTGCTGGAAGAGTTTCTTCCTTCTACCGTCTGCGTGAGATGTTGGGGCTATCGGGATCTTGAGACTTCTTTTTTACCGTGCTCATGGTCTGCTGTCATCAAATTACGGTATTGCTTTGCACTGTTGTAACTATATGTTATAATTATGTGGTTTTGTCAGTTTTAGTCTTGGTCTGTCTTGTGTTTTTGTGATATCATATTGGAGGAACATTGTATTATTTTAATGCATGCATTTCTAAATGACAATAAACGAGGACTGAGTGTCCTCATAATCTAATCTAATCCCAACTCCTGTACTCAGTACATTGATTTATGAAGGCCAATGTGCCAGAAGCTTTCTTTATGATCCTATCTACCGTTGACACCACTTAAAAGGAATTATTCCCAGATCCCTCTGTTCTACCACACTCCTTGGTGTCCTGCTTCTCACTGTGTAAGATCTATCCTGGTTGGTCCTCCCTAAGTGCATCTCCTTACACTTGTCTGCATTAAGTTCTATTTGCCTTTTTCAGCCGTTTTCCAGTTGGTCCAGATCCCACTGCAAACTTTGATAGTCTTCCTCGTCGTCCACTATACTCCCAATCTTGGTGGCATCTGCAAACCTACTGATCCAGTTTACCACATTGTCACCCAGATTGTTGATATAGATGACAAACAACGATGGACGCTGCACCGATCCCTGCAGCACACTGCTAGTCACAGACTTTCAGTCAAAGTTGCAACCATCTACTACCACTCTCTGGGTTCTCCCACAAAGCCAATACCTAATCCAATTTACTACCTCATCTTGAATGCCAAGTGACTGAACCTACCTGACCATCCTCCCAAGCAGGGCCTTGTCAAGGGCATTACTAAAGTCCATGTAGACAACATCTACTGCCTTGCCTTCATCAAATTTTCTGGCAACTTCCTCGAAAAACTATAAATTTGGTTAGGCATGACCTATCATGCATGAAACCATGTCGACTGTCCCTAATCAGTTCCTGTCTATCCAAACACTTATACTAATATATACATTCCAATAACTTTCACGCTGCTGCAGTCAGGCTCACCGGCCTATAGTTTCTTGGCTTATTCTTAGACCCATTCTTAAACATTTGAATAACATTAGCTATCCTCCAATCCTATGGCACCTCATCCGTTCCTAAGAGTGTTTTAAATATCTCTACTAGGGCCACTTCATTTTCTGCAATAGCATCCCACAGGGTCCAAGAGAACATTTTATCAGGCCCTGGGAATTTATCCACCCTAATTTGCCTCAAGGCAGCAAACACCTTCTCCTCTGTGAACTGTATAGGGTCCATCAGTTTGCTGCTGCTTTGCTTCACATCTATAGACCGTATGTCCATCTCCCGAGTAAATACAAATGCAAAAAATCCATTTAAGATCTCCCCCACCTCTTCTGGCCCTCTATGCATAGATTACCACTCTGATCTTCCAGAGAATCAATTTTGTCCCTTGCTATCTTTTTGCTCTCAATATTTCTGTCGAATCCCTTAGGATTCTCCTTCACCTTGTCTGCTAGGGTAACTTCATGCACTCTTTTATCCCTCTTGATTTCTTTCTTTAGTGTTCTCTTGCATTTCTTATACTCCTTGATAACTTCATTTGTTCTTGCCTGCCTATACCTGCTATGCACCTCCTTCTTTTTTCTTCACCAGGGCTTCAATATGTCTTGAAAACCAAAGTTCCTTAAACCTGTTTCATTGCGTTTTATTCTGACAGGGACATACAGGTACAAACTCTGTACTCTCAAAATTTCTATTTTGAAGGCCTCCCACTTACAAAGTTCACCTTTGTCAGTAAACAACCTGTCCAGTCCACACTTGCCAGGTCCTTTCTGCTACCACAAAATTGGCCTTTCTCCAGTTTAGAATCTCATCCCAAGGACCAGACCTATCTTTTTCCATAATTATCTTGAAACTAATGGCATTATGATCAATAGATGCAAAGTGTTCCTTTTTCTTTTTTTTATGTAAGAGCAGAATTAGGCCATTCAGCCCATTGAGCCTGCTCCACCATTTCATCATGGCTGATCCCGGCTCCCACTCAACCCCATACACCTGCCCTCTCACCATATCCCTTGATGCCCTGACCAATCAGAAATCTATCAGCTTCCGCTTTGAATATACCATTGGACTTGGCCTCCACCGCAGTCTGTGGCAGAGCATTCCACAGATTCACCACTCCTTGGCTAAAAAAAAATTCCTCCTTACTGCTGTTCGCTCCTCAGTTCTGAGGCTTTGACCTCTAGTCGTGGGTGCTCCCACCAGAGGAAACATCCTCTCCACATCCACCTTATCCAGTCCTTTTAATATTTGATAGGTTTTAGTGAGATTCCCCCGGCATTCTTCTAAACTCCAGTGAGTTCAGATCGAAAGCTGCCAAATGCTCCTCTTATCTTAAAGCTTTTATTCCTGGAATCATCCTCGTGAACCTCCTCTGGACTCTCTCCAATGACAATACATCCTTTCTGAGATAAGGGGTCCAAAATTGTTGGCAATTCTCTAAATACGGACTGACTAGTATCTTATAAAGCTCCAGCATTATCTCTTTGTTTTTATATTCTATTCCCCTTGAAATAAATGCCAACATTGCATTTTCCTTCTTTACCACAGACTCAACCTGTAAATTAACCTTCTGGGAGTCTTGCACAAGGACTTCTAAGTCCCTCTGCAGCTCTGATATTTGTATTTTCTCCCCATTTAGATAATAGTCTGCACTATTGTTCCTTTTATCAAAATGCTTTATCATACATTTCCCAACACTGTATTCCATCTTCCACTTTTTTGCCCTTTCTTCCAATTTGTCCAAGTCCTGCTGCAATTGCATTGCTTTCTCAGTGCTACCTACTCCTCCACCTATCTTTGTGTCATCTGCAAAATTTGCCACAAAACCATCAATTCCACTATCTAAATCTTCTTCTCCCCCTTCCTTTTGAGCCATAGAGCCAGGCTCAGTGCCAGCGACCTGACTGCTGTGGCTTTCTTCTGCCATTTCGCACTCTCCTCCCTCACCCAGTTACCAGCATCCTGCATCTTGGGTGTAACTATATGCTTCCCCGTATGTCCTGTCTAACAACCACTCGGCCTCCCAAATGTTCTGAAGTTCATCCAGTTCCAGATCCATCTCCTTTACACAGTCTGTTAGAAGCAGCAGCTAGACACACTTCTTGCAGGTGTAGGGCTGTAGTCATCAGGGATACTGGAGGTCTCCCTGCCTTTCTACAGCCCACAGGAGGAGCATTCCACTATCTTCCTCCCTGGCATCCCCACCGCTCTAAATATGAAATAAGAAAGAAAGAATAAGTAACAAAAAAAATCTACCTACAGTCTAAGCCTCTTCTCACTGAAGCCTCGATAAGCTGAAGTCTCAACTCCTCACTCTAACAATGGCCCACTTACACAGCAACCACTCTCCTTAACCTTACTTCTTTTTACTGGATCTTGCCAAATGCCTACTTTTGTACAATCCAATGTCTCCTTGGGAACAGTGGCGCACAAATTATGCTGATTGCCCCCACTCGCTTCTTTTAACTCTCCCTCCCTCTATGCAATCCAATATCCTATTGCAAACTGTGGCATGCAAAGTATTTTAAAACATTTCCTGTTTTATTTTTAATCTCCAAATGCATCCTTACTTTTTTCCCCCAATGCCTAAAAATTGGATCAACTTGCACACCTTGCACTATTTCCCTTAAGTCTCAGCTGTTAAAGTGACTACTCCAATCATGTTCACAGTAACAGATGGCATTTCCCTATTGTCATTACACACATAATGACATCATCATTGTGCATGGCACTCAATACTGCCTTTTCACAAGAAACTGATTCAAAAGGTCAGTGCCTAGAACCGTTATTTTTCACCTACTGTCAAACTGGGAATGACATTTTATGAGCATCAGCTCCCTACATTCATATTCATGTACTGATCTTTAGTCAGAGATAAGAAAATCACTAAGACACTCCAGCAGAAGCAGGTCTGCCTTACCAATCAGTAAGAGCATTGCTGATCCAAGTTTGGCTTCAACACCACTTTGCCTCTCTCTCCATATCCTCTTCACAGTTCTTGCAGCTCAAATATCTGTCAATCTTCACCTTGCATATGTTCAATTAAACTGTACCCACAATTCTCAGAGGTTGCATATTCCACAGAGTCACAAGCTCCTCATCTCTGTTTTGTATCAGCAATCCTTTGTCCCACTAGGGGACACATCGTCCCAGCATCCAATCTGTTAACTTCCCCCAGAATCTTAAGTGCAAGATAAAGATCATCTCTCACTCTTCCAAATTTCATTGAGTAAAGGTCCAGCTAACTCAGTCTTTCCTAATCCATCAACTTCTTTATCCTGCAGGCAACAATGGCAAATCTGCACCAGATTACCAATGCTGCTGCTTGAGGCCCTAAAAATCTAAATGTTTGCCTTGGATTGGGGTCCATCTGTGGTACAGTGCATGTGCATGCTGCTGCTTCTAAGGTAGGTGGGGTTGAGAGATGGTCTCAGTGAGCAGTTAGAGAGTTGATTTCCCTTCCTCTTACTAATTTTAATCATCCCCCGCCCCATTCTGTTCTCCTTCATCCCTTGGCAACCTGTTCCAACAGCATGGCTACTAAGCTGTCAGATTTTTTTAAGTTTAAAAAAAAGCTCCATCTTGTCAACATGAGGGTCAAGTATTAATGTTTCAAAATGGTACAAAATTAGAATAACAACTTCTTAAAACAATGATGTCCTAACTTCACGATCTCTTTTAGTGATTCCCTATTTGTGTAATACTCTTTGACCAACTTAATTTCGCTCTTCATAAATGCTACTAAACCTGCTGGGTTAGTCCAAAAAGTTCTGTCTGTATTTCAGATCTCCAACATTCACTGTATCTGCATTTTTAAGAAAATACACAATGTCCTCTTGACCTCTTTAGGGCACAAGCAGCAGCACATGAGGAAACCGATCTTAACATCTGTGTAATACTAAGTGAACTTATTCAAATTAAGGTTAGAAAGCTTACTTTTATCTTTGTAGGTAGAGTCTGATTTTAGATCACCAACCACTTATAGAACATGCCTGATCATTGTTCCACTGAAACCGTTGCTGTAGAGCTAAATGAAGCAGCTGTAAGCCACAGGGAATGGGAATGGTACTATGGTGATTGCCTTGGTTAGAACTTAAAGAGTTGTGTTCAATGTTGGTATTTAAGTTACTGCCAGAAACAGTGGGGAAGAGAATCATTTCAATAAAGCTAAGAGAACAAATTTCCTTCAGATTTTGGTTTGGTAAATTAATATTCATAGCATGGTTTCATCTGCACTGATATTGGTTGAACGAGAGCATGAGCTAATCTTCATCGTGTTCATCAAAATGATGCCAGACAGTCTTCTTGGAGATGAATGCTAAGTACAGCATTAAACAAGAGTCACATTGGAGAATTTGGAGAAGTTCTTCAGTGCCTCTCCACCATTGGACATTGCAGAGGTCAGATTAGAAAAAGCATTGAACTGAGGAGGCTTAGAAATGACTCTACTCACTGCATTGAAATTGAGTGTGATAGTAAAGCTGAAACCAAAAAAAAAGTCCACCTTCATATGGTTCTGTATCCTTTGCTGGAAGAAACTGTCCATGAAATTTAAGAATCAGGGATTGATTAATGTTGGTTTGTTTTTAGGATGTTCTTAATTTGTTAAAAGGGAAATAAACTGAGATCAATGCGATTGAGAAACAGCATGGACACGATGAACCAAATGGCTTCATTCTACATCATAAAGACAAAAGAAATGAAAAGAGAAATAACTACTATGTTCAGGTTTCAGCCAACAACGTCAGTTACAATATTCTTCAGTTTGATGATTCTTCAAAAAAATAGTGGGTGATAATTGGACTAACAGGCACTGAAGAAATACAGGTCTGATAAATTCAGATACAACTTTAGTGGATGTGGATTTTAGAAAGGTAGTATGCCATCTACAATATTAGAACAATATACGTGTAAAGGACAGGAATGAATGGCATATAAAATGTGAAAAAATATGAATTATGTTAAATAACCATTTTTGCTTTTTGTTCATATTTGATATAGTATTTGTAATAATGTCAATAAGTCTTGTTAATGAATACAAGTAGTGATCTTATAATTAAGCAAAGAATAATGAAAGCTATTATTATAGGTTTTCATCCTTGGAGCCTGACTCACTTGATGCCCTTCACTATTTGCCCAGAGAGAATGGCGGTGGACCTTGTTGACCAATCCACTGAGCAATTTCACACCACTGTACATATTACTGAGACTGCACACAGGCTATTTAATAGTAAGGTGAAGCCTTCTACAACCATTCAGCAGCTTCACAGTCACTTATTATTCCTTATTGTTCCACTAATATTTAGTTTTTACTTTGTGATTATTTGACCATCACCTAACTTTAAAAAGTTATGCATAGATGACTGAACTTTAGATGCAATTCTTTCCTCTGGTTTCAGCAAGAAATTAAAGATAAATAATTAAAAATGTAAAATCATAAAGGTAGTTAAATGTGATACTATTACGTAACAACCTCTGACATTTAGCTCTATTGTCTCTCTACATTTGAGTCTCCCACAGAACATGAATCATTGATAGAGAGGGGGAGGTACAGTCCCCATGAGATGAATTGAAGTGCAGTATTGCACGCAGTCCTTTGAATTATATTTCCAGATGTATTGTCTGGTTTGAAAATTTACATTCCATTAACCCTTACTTCACTGGAAACTCAGGATTATTCAGGTTAGTTGTAGCTGTTTACTGAAGTGGAATTAATCACTGAATAAAACCTAACAGACTCTGTGATGCTGGACAGTTGGATATCACCAGTTTAGCCCTGTGTGATCCTGGATGAAGTTATAAGTGCATCTTTAAGTATATAACATTCTGAATCTAAATAGTATTTATGGTATGCTCTTTATACACACACTTTTTTGCTGAAATTCGCAAAGAGAGTCATTTTGAATCAAATGACTGCACTGTCAACAGTTCTGCCCTATCATAAATAAACTACTAGTTGACCATCCAGTTGCTTCCACGGATGTTGCTTGTCCAGCAGTTTAATTTTTGCCCCAGATTCTTGCATCTGCAATCTCTTGTGTCTCCAAACCATTAATTAGAACGTGCTTAAGTTTGAATAAATGACAGTCTATGCCTTAGTAGCATCAGAACTTCAAAATTATTGCAAATGGAGTGCATTTGTAAAATGAGAACACTATAATCAGTTCCATGCCAAACATTTAAAGAAAATCAGAGTCAGATGTATAGTTTTAAAATTGTTGTATATCAAAATTACAATGATGTCTCAGTATATCTGCAAAAAAAATGTTTATCTGCATTCAAGCATTTTTTTTAACTGTAAAGGGGAAAATAGAAGGAATGCTAATGATGGAGCTGACCTTGCAAATATTTGCATTTCTTTGATTCTCCTCATTGCAGATTTAGTTGCTTTAGGCATCGTAATGATCAGAAAGAATAATAATTAAAACCAGTACACAATGCAACAGCTATCTGAGGAATACTATGCCTTTCATTTTAGCACAAACAATTTGTACTCACATCGTCATACTTACAGCTGAGGGACATGCACGTGAAAAACTATAGCTCTCCCCAACAAAAAGTTCCCTTGCAGTTAATGAACCCCTTTGAAATATCTGTCAGATTTATTTAGTATTGCTGCCTATATAATGATTAATCACTTTGACCAATGAAATCACTATATACTTAACTATAATATGTCACTATAAATGTAACTACAATGTGTCACTATAATATATATCATTATATATTTATATATAATGCGTGCGACTTCGCCGGTGAAATGATATCGTATTTGTTCAATAGGGGGCCGTACACAATCCTGATTTGATGGAGATGGACGTGAGAAGCACGGAGGAACATCTGGAGAAAACTTCTGAAATGTCCGGTTCGCTGCCGCTGCTACTGTGCAATCGAGAATCTCCGGAGGGAAGGCCCCAAATCCTTGACTTTGCCTGTTGCTGGCGGCCGGGGTTGGGGTCGAAGCGCTCGGCAGAGAAGGTGCTCAGTGCTCGGTGTCGGAGGGCTGGTCAGAGGCTCGAAGTTTTCGGACGGACTGAGAGTCAGACTGTGTTCGGGTGCTTCCAGGATGCCGCATCGGCAAGTTTGCGGCACTGGACGCTCATGGCAGTGTGACAAGAATACACATAGATAAGATGTTAGCTGTCCTGTGTGATCAGCAGTTGGTCTGCCACCTGTCTTCAAGAGAGAGATAAGGAAAACAATGGAGCAGCATTTGGAGATGTGTAATGAAGGGACAGGAGAGAGAGCTGTCAAGAGCGGCTCCTCCTTTGAACCCTGAACTGTTTGAAGTGATGGACAGGCGATACCCCAGCAGGGGGATAAAAAGGGACAGGTTTGCTAAGGCAGGACACACACGACACCACAAGGTAACGAGACCCTGGAAGCGGTGCCCCCCCGCAAGTCGGCGGGAGTCGTTTGGAAGGCTGGTTGCGGAACCAAGCCATAGACGCACAGGGTGGAAAGGTATGATCAGCGGGAACCTGCTGTGTGTCTACCCTTGCTTGGGTGCCAGGTTCACTGCAGAGGATCAACCGCATCTGGAGGAGGGGTCACAGTCAGTGACCCCAGGTGACATCACAAAGCACTCGCCCGAAAGCTGCTTGTGAGCAATATCGCAGGCCTGTGTGTGGAAGCCATTTTGAATGATCATTCGTTCTTGTTCTCTCTCTCCTTCCCCCCACATTGTCCATTGCCACGGCAACGATTACTGCGAACTGAACTAAATTGGACTGAACTTTGCGTCACTTTGAAATTGGTCATTTACCCCTAGACAACGATAGAGCTTGATTGATCCTAGTATCTTAATTCTGTGCACATGTGTGTTTATCATTGCTGAACTGTTGCATTTATTATCCTTTCGATTACTGTGTTGCTTGTTTCTTTAATAAAACTTTCTTAGTTCTAGTAATCCAGACTCCAACTGAGTGATCCATTTCTGCTGGTTTGATAACCCAGTTACGGGGTACATAACAGCAGGAAGAGAGTTTTCTTCCTTCTACCATCTGCGTGAGATGTTGGGACTTTCAAGAGACTTTGAGACTATTTTTTTTACTGTGCCCATGGTCTGTTCTTCTATCAAATTACGGTATTGCTTGCACTATTATAACTATATGTTATAATTATGTGGTTTTTGTCAGTTTTTCAGTCTTGGTCTGTCTTGTGTTTCTGTGATATCACACCGGAGGAACACTGTATCATTTCTTAATGCATGCATTACTAAATGACAATAAAAGAGGACTGTGTGTCCTCATAATCTAATCTAATCTTACCTTCTGCTTGCGTAGGCTGCCTGGGCTGGTTGGTGATGGGCTTGGTGTTTTGGTGGAACGTGGAGTAGAAAGCTGGCTGCCAGGGGCTCCATTCACTAGAAGAAGAAGCAAATATGATCTAATTATTTCATAACACGTACTGGGCAACCTGGGTAACATGGCTGTCAGTACAAAGAGAAAAAACTCTCTGAAGCAGAAGCATCTATGTAAATAATGAATTTTCTAGGAAATCTATGGTATTCTGAAAAGATTTACAAATAATTGAGTTTCTTACTTAATAAAGAATTCATGGGTTTTTGTGCTTTTAGTATCACTATCTTTTTCTCTCGCCGTTCTATTTCAGAGATTACTTGTCATAAGTTCATTATATCATAGTTTACTGGGTTGACAGTTGAGAGTCTTGCTTCCAACTTTTTATTCAGTGTCTGTATTTGAGACTCCACAAGGAGATGTAAGGAAAAATCTATTGGATGCAATCTTTTTCTGGAATACTATCATCCAATTCATTGTAGAAGCTCAATCATGTAGCTGGTTTCCAAAGAACTCAATGGCAAGCAAAAGTATTTCTTACAAATATTTGGCATGGAGTTTACGGAGCTTTTTTTGCCCAACATCACATAATCTATGCTTAATATGCTGCACCGATCCCAAGGCAGTTTACTGCATTATATAACTTGCGATATGTTGCAAATGGATATGTGAAAATTAATTGCAAGCCAAAAAAAGTGATTGTGATTAGTGGTTGAAGGTTAGTTTGGGGAGATAAGTTCTTAAGTTCTTTATAAAAATGATTGGAGAGGCATTAAATTGGACAGATCTATAGAGAAGATCGCAATAAGAATAGCTGAGATGTTTGATAGTTTAGCTGCACATGGACACGTGCTGGTTTACAACTGTGCACAAGTAAACTTGAGAATTCCACACTGAGACACTGAAACACAGAAGTCAGGAATGAATTGGTGATCAGATGCCAGCGCTTGAGATCTCCTACTCAATTCGAAGGAAGGGTCTTCAACCTAGTTCTCTTTCTCTCCCATTGATATTGCTTGACCTGTTAAGTGTTTCCTCTATTTTCTGATTTTATTTCTGACCTCTCACTTCACTGCTTGACTATGGCAATGACAATGAACTCCAATTGGAAAATTTTGGAGACATGGATCAAAATCAAAGGATCATGATTGACACAAGGACAAGCTAATCCAAACACAATAATTGGAACAAAATTAAAACATACTTGAGATTAAGAAAAAAATTTGTTTTGGGGTGCAAGTTTTGCAATTTAGATGACGCAAAGAATGTGCAGTTTTAGTTTTAAAATAATACATAACATTAAAATTGTAATTTATTAAAACTGGCTCAAAGCACAAGACTGGGTTGTGTTAACAGCAAGGCAGTGGAGTTTCTGACAATGCAAGTGGCTTCATTCTTCTCAGAACTGAGCTTGCTGTTCTCTAGGATCTGATGCTGAACAAATAGCATCATCAATGTGACTAAGTGACTTCAGTGTTAAAATAAAAGATATCTCCATCCAGCTGAAGTTGCTGAAGAGTAATGCGCAGATAAAGAGGAAAAGACTGGTCTCAACCACCTTGGTGTTGAAAGATTGCTTATTTATCCATTATGAAATAGGGGGCCACATTTAACCCAATGCATCCATGCAGGCTCCCAGCAGAGCAATTCCATTCCCCTCACCTTATTATCCTTCATGTGCTCATCTGCACTTTTATTCTTCTGCAAATTACCTATATCCAATTAACCCACCGATACATCTTTGAAATGCGGGAAGAAAGCAGAGCCACTGGAGCCCTGTCCATGGCATCACTGGGAGAATGCAAACTCAAGATCAAGAAGAAACCTGGATGCCTGGAGCAATGAGTAATAGCACTAACCATGAACAATAACAGTGTTATTGTCAGGTGAAACAATGAACAATGCCACATCCATGTGTGTTTTACCTAATATTTAAACATATCAACAGAGTGCCCTTCCTAACAGTCATCTATTTTTGATATTTCAAAAAAATTAACTAATTATTTATTTTTGTCCATCTCTGACAATAACTTCTGTATTCTTGCTAACACAACAGAATCATACCACTTGAAATAGACAGATTTCAGATTCAAACTGTGCAAAACATTTTCAAACATCAAACGCTCTATAAGCTGTCAGCATGTTTCATTTATTAGAGTCATAAATCAAAATGCTTAATCTCAGTCAAAACAAACTAGAATGCACAGATAGATCAACTGGCAATTAATGGCAGATGTAATTGATATCATTCATAACAAAATTTAAAATAAGGTTACAATAAAATAGCACTTTGTAAACAGTGATATATCTGTGCATGTACCTGGTAATTTTTTTAAATTTAATAAACTCAGTTATGTAATTCTTCTTTAGGTTTTCTTTCTTTAATCCTTTTGCAACCTAAAGATAAGTCATGCTACCAAATAACAGTTTCTGTCAGCAGATCTTATCCTTCCAACCACTTCAAATCTCAGCTTCAAGACTAATTGCGACTCTTGTAGAGGGAAATCATTACAGTTAAAGTTACTCTTTTCTCTGTCTAGCAACAAGTACAAGGACTACACCAGGACTTACTCAGCAATATTTAACAGCAGGAGCCCAATGGAAGCTTCGCCCTCACTGAATACCAAGCGTGACATTCTCATTATTGCTTTGGCTCAAATTATATAATCTAGTATAAATCAAAATTGAATCTAGAATTTTCCGTGCTTCATCTAGTATATTTAGCGACTAAATAAATATTGTCCTTATTATTTTTATTTCAGAATGTAAAATAAAGATTAATCTCATAGTTGTGAAACACAAACTTGTTTCTTTCTAGTAGGTAATATTAAAGGAGTGCTCCCAGTCCAGGACCAATAAACAGTTGCTGTGCAGAGATTAGGCATTTATGATTTTAAAAAGTAGCATTTTATTATTCCATTTATAATAAAATTGCAAATTTAATGAGAAATACTTTCACTTTGTATGGTATACAGTGAAAATCTTCCTATTAGATGTGAATTATAATCTTCTCATCGCACGTTTTTTATTGGTTTCCTTTCAGATATTTTAATATATATCTAGTTAAATTAAGCATGAAACTGATGCTAGATGAGAATACTAATGAGGCAACTGACTCCCCCTCAACTTCCTCTATCAACAATACACAAGGGTCATGACTTAGAAAAAAATATATACACACACATTTTATATATATATATATATATATATATATAGAGAGAGAGAGAGAGAGAGAGAGAGAGAGAGAGAGAGAGAGAGAGAGAGAGAGAGAGAGAGAGAGAGAGAGAGACAGAGAGAGAGAGAGAGAGAGAGAGAGACAGACAGAGAGGAGAGAGACAGACACAAAGACTTTTGCACAGTACTGTATTTGTCAATGGGGGCGGGGTGGAGAGTGATTTTTTAAAAATCTGGCGGGCAAAAGGATGTTTGGAATGGTGAGGGTGGAGCCCCCAGGAGGGGTGTGAGATAGGTGGCAGAAAAGGAGGAGGAGGGGTTGGGTTGGTGCAATGCGGGTGCAGACACACCCAGTCCTGAGACACCAGGCAAGGTGTAGACACCTGTAGCCAAGTTTCCATCCAACTCAATATTACAAGTTTGCTGATGACACAACAATTGTAGGCCGTATCTCGGGTAATGATGAGTTTGAGTACAGAGAGGAAATTAAGAACCTGGTGGCATGGTGCGAAGACAATAACCTATTCCACAACATCAGCAAGATGAAGGAATTGGTTGTTGACTTCAGAAGGAGTAGTGGACTGCATGACCCAATTTACATCGGTGCTGTGCAAGTGGAACAGGTCAAAAGCTTTCAGTTCCTCGGGGTCAATATCACAAATGACCTGACTTGGTCCAATCAAGCAGAGTCCACTGCCAAGAAGGCCCACCAGCACCTTTACTTCCTGAGAAAACTAAAGAAATTTCGCCTGTCCCCTAAAACCCTCACTAATTTTTATAGATGCACCGTAGAAAGCATTCTTCTAGGGTGCATCACAACCTGGTATGGAAGTTGTCCTGTCCAAGACAGGAAGAAGTTGCAGAAGATCGTGAACACGGCGCAGCACATCACACAAACCAATCTTCTGTCCTTAGACTCACTTATTACACCGCACGCTGTCGGAGCAGTGCTGCCAGGATAATCAAGGAGACAACCCACCCAGCCAACACACTTTTCATCCCTCTTCCCTCCGGGAGAAGGCTCAGGAGCTTGAAGACTCGTGCGGCCAGATTTGGGACCAGCTTCTTTCCAACTGTGATAAGACTGCTGAACGGATCCTGACCCAGATCTGGGCCGTACCCTCCAAATATCCGGACCTGCCTCTTGGTTTTTTTTGCACGACCTTACATCCCAGTTTTCTATTTTCTATTTATGATTTATAATTTAAAATTTTAATATTTACTAATTTTTACTATTTTTAATATTTAATATTTGTAATCCAGGGAGCGGTAAGCACAGAATCAAATATCGCTGTGATGATTGTACATTCTAGTATCAATTGTTTGGCGACAATAGAGTATAAAGTGTAAAGGTCAGTTTATTCCAAACGATTAGCTTATTAAACATTACAGAATGTCTCCCTGGTTCTTCCTGCTCAGCCTCCATCTCTTTTTCCCAACCATGATTCCCTTCTCCCTGTCCCCTTTCCACTCTCAGTCCACAATAGAGACCCATATCAGAATCTGGTTCATCATCCCTCATATATGTCATGAAATTTGTTTTTTCTTGTGGCAGCAGTACAGAGTAATACACAAAATTACTATAGTACTGTGCAAAAGTCTTAGGCACCCCAGCTATATATATGTGCCTAAGACTTTCGTACAGGACTGTACATGACACATTGCAGTTACTGTCAGTGATAATAAACCTGATTTTGATTTTTCAAATTAGCAATCTCCAAGAAGATTAATGGCAGTGGATGCATGGTAAACTACTAAATGCAGTCACCCTTTCAAGCCCCACTCCATCCTAATAGGAATTTATTGCCTTTCCCTCTGCAGTGGTGGGAATAAATACTCGCTCTCCTATCCAATAGCATTGAGACCTGCTTTCACCAAGAAGACTGCTGCTGTTCAAAGCAACAACTCAGTACTACTTTCTCAAAGGCAATTAATATCACCCGCATTCTGAGAAATGAGAAAGTGATGCAAGCTCATTCCAAACAGCAGTTTTGTTTTACTTGTGCATCTTAACAACTGCACTGCACATAAAATCAGACAACCCTTAATTTACGTAGCTGCTTCAACTTCCAACTGTATACTTGGCTTCAACTTATCATAATGCTTTTCCAGCTGTAAATTTGTCCCTCACTTCATGCTATTGCACCTTAGTCCATTATGAAAATTACGTTATGTTTGATGGAACTTACAAGGGGGACAAGAAGCGTCCAGGAGTTAAAACTTTTTTTAAAAAATAGATAACCAAAGAAATAATAGAAAATGTTGGAAAAATCACCAAATCAGTCAGCACTGTGGAAAGAGAAAGAGAGATCGTACTTTAGGTTCTGAAGGGAAGTCTTCAGCCTGGAAATATTAACTCTGTTTCTCTTTCCAGACACTGCCTGATCTACTGAGTGCTTTCACCATTTTCTGTTTTTGTTCTTTTAATTGAAACAGTATCTTAAGCCCTATTTAATGTGATAGTAGTAGTAAAGCAGTGTACCAACTAAGTAAAGGAGCTGATATTTACAAGCTGGTTGAGTATTTCTACGGTTGACTATACATTGAGAGATTAATTGTGATTTAATTTGTGCACTGATACTCGTTAACAAGGTTTTGCAGGACTACGGTGAATTAAAAATTCATAGTAAATTTAATATCAAAGTACATATACTTATGTTACCATATACTACTTTGAGATATATTTTCTTGCAAGATTTGCAGGAAAAAGAAATACAATAAAATGTTATGAAATACTAAATGTAAACAAAAGACAGACAAACAACCAATGTGCAAAAGAAGACAAACTGGGCAAATAAAAATAATACTGAGAACGGGATTTGTAAAAAGTCCTTGAAAGTGAGCCTGTAGGTCAATTCAAAGTAGTAGTGAATGAATTTATCTACATTGGTTTAGAAGCCTGATGGTTGTAGGGCAATAACTGTTCCTAACAACGGTGAGGGACTTAAAGCTTCTAGACCTCCTGCTCCATGGCAGTAACAAGAAGAGGATGTGGCCTGGATGGCAGAGGTCTTTGACGATGGATGCTACTTCCTTGTGGCAACACTTTGTATGAATCTACTCAATGCTGGGGAGGGCTTTACCTTTGAGTTCTGTGATAGCGTTCAACCTTGCATCCCTTCCTCATAGTGACCAGTTGGCTGGGAGCAAACAATCATTGCAGAGGATTTTCAGTGTTCCATCTCCTTTACCTGCTCATGTGTTGCTAGGGACTTGAAGAGAGCCTTTGAAACAAATTTGAAGAGTTCTGGAAAACTTTGTCAAGGCTTCAACATTTACAGAAAAGAATTTGCTAATAGATGGCAAGCAACATTTATGCTCATTTTTTAAAAGGTGATAGGATTCTTGTTGAAATTCTTATCTAAAAAGTGTTGTTGACCGTGTAACACCCACAGTACTGCAAAGGACTGTGCTCAAACAGAACTTGAACTCATGACCTTGTGAATCAGAGCCAATAATGGAATAGTCAGTGGATTACAGTGAGTAAATGGGTTTCCAGGCCTCTCAGAGCTACAGCAGTCTCTCCTTGGATAGACTACTAGGGTTGCTCAGCTGTTGGCACATCAGAATGGCCGTTGTTCTTACAGCAACAACATGATGCCTTCACTCTGGAAGATGGCATTCTTCCTTCCAAATCTGCCAGCCTACCGAGTGCCTCTGTTGCGCTCCTCAGCTATGGACTGGAGCTGCTGATGACGAGATGGGGGAAGCCTGCAGTATTCTTTTTCTAGACACAGACCTGGTCAAAAGAATCAGCTATCTCCTTCATTAAAGATCAGCAATCTTACACAACTGGGCTGGTGCAGACAGCAAAAGCACTAGGACAGGCAAATTTACAGTGACACACACAAAATGCTGGAGGAAGTCAGCGGGTCTATGGAGAGGAATAAAGAGCTGACTCTTTGGGTCGAGACCATTTAGGGAGGATAGGCAATAAGGGAATGTTTCAGAGTGGTTACTCAGCTTTAGTGGGTAAATAGCATAAGTATTTATATACAGATATGGTTTGGACTGTTTATTATGATTGTTTTCACTTCTGGATTATGGTAAACAAGTGTGATAATCAGTGAGGAGGGAAAGATGAAACTACTGATGAAAGGGGAATTGGATAAAAGCATAGGGAATAGGAATCCCACATGGATGTGTACTTCACAGATAAATCAGTATAATGCCTGTCAATGTTATTTTATTTATTCTCTTTCTCCAGTTCTCCTTGTCCTTTCTTCCTACTGTTCGGCTGCCAACCTTACAACAGCTGGCAAGGGCGGTACCATCATAATAGTATGGTATTGCTGTATACAGAAGGCCATCCTAAGGTCTGACACTCCTGCCAAAAATTGCAGGGCCCTTCCAAGGCAATCCAGATGGTGGAAGAATTTCCCCTACATATCAATGGCAGGTCCCCACAAACTTCATGTATGCATGCTGCCCTGAACACAAGGGGCACAGACTCTGTATCAGTCTCTGCTGGTAAGCAGCCATCTTTCAGTTTTCAAATGCAGTTTGGAGCTGAGAAATACTGCAGAATGAAAGCACGTGTAGGACCACTGGCAGTGGACCACACAGCTGATAGCCAGCATTGTTATGCAGGAACCAGCTGCACCTTGAAGGAATGGTTTCTCTTTTGGTTTTAATATGGCAAATTGAAAGCAAATATTGTAATGGCTTCTTGTACAAAAAGGAAGTCTGTATTTTTCTCAAACTGCATGTCTTTTCTACACTCTCTCTCTGGCAAGAATTTAAAGGCCTCACTGAGCAGGGAAAAAGATCCACAATGTCTCTGAATCAACATATAAAACTAAAAGATGTTGCAAAATACCACAAGCACAAGATTTGTTATGTGATCTTTGCTTTGTTCTCAGGTGCCAATATTTCAACATGGGCACAGTTAATGAAGAACAAATGCTTCACACATTGCTCCCCTCTTAGGTTCAGGTGGGAAATTTGCTCCCTAAACACCCCGGGCAAACATGGCATTCTGCTGAAAATCTTTTTTTTGTTGCCCTGTAGCTTGTCCTGTTGTGTGCTTCTTCAGCTTACTTTGCTGGATATGCAGTATAAGGGAAATGCTTACTAATATTGGAAGCTTAGGAGCAGCTGTTTTGTGCAGAAGCCTGAGGTTAGCCAAAGTCCATCAGCTTTTGACACACTTGAAAGCACCAAATACTTCTATAACTGTGTTAAGTGCCAGATAAAGAACAATCAGCAACTGACCAGTAAAGTGATGATAATCCCTGTTAATATTGAAACTGGGGATCCTTCCTGCATAACCTTGCCATGGTTAATAGAATGTGTTAGGGCTAGTAATTAGCTCTGAACTGTCATGGGAATCAAGTGTTGCATACTGGTATCTGGTGAGATTCACTCAAATGTGCCCTGCACACTGCAGACAGCTTTTGGCCTTTAAAGGATTCATGTAGGAAATAAAAACAGGCACTCCCAAGTCCAGTTCATCCACACATTTCACCTCTGTAGATACATAACAATGAATCCTAAGGCTTTATTATTATCTGACCTTCCAAAAGGTTACAAGTGGTCACAGTCAGTATAAATACTAAATCAGGAATGGTTTTTTTCACAATTTTAAATATAAATTTATACTTTATAGAAGGACCTAGTAACTAAGGAAACAGCATTCAGAGAAGTAAAGTCTTTAGAATTAATGTGATTTGGTTTACTTTATCTATATTGAGGTACAGGAATATCCTAGTACTATAGTATAAAATATAACATTTACATAGATCAATAGCTTATTACCCAAGCTGAAATAAAATTTAGATGATAATGTTCCAATGTCCATACTTACCTTCTATGTACTTCATTACGACAGCAAATTTTCAACACACAAAACACCTTCCCATGTAATTCTCAGACACTGAGTGCTGACTGTATAAAGCTTCAAGTAGAGGAAATAATGGAATGAAGCAAAAAGGCTGAGGTGCAGACTCACAGCTAAAACCACTGCTTGTGAAGATAGCCAAGTAAGAAACGGCTATCATAAGCAAATGCTTTTTCTGCGTAAGACTGACGTCTGTGATTTGGGAGTGGGTGGTTCAGGTGGCTCCTTAAGGCTGCATCATAGGTGTCAATTAAACCAATTGCAAGCACCATGAGATTAAGCTGCTCTTCCCCCTTTGATAATACAAATGAAAAAAAATGAATAATTTAGAATGCGAATGCATGATTCATCTGACATGAACCCAATAGCAAATGACTCATCCAGAATTCTACTTAACATTACTTGTCAAAGGCTTTCAAGTAATGTAGATAGTAACATATAACCACGTCACTTGAACCACTAGATTTCAAGTTATTTAGGTTATGGTTCATTCACAAACAAATGAAAGACAATACAGTATTTAATCTACATTTACAAAGAAATGCCTAGACCTATTGCTTAGTAAAGAGTAATCAAAACAAGCTAAACCAAGCACAAAAAAACAATGAAAACCAATTAGTTTAACTTACATTTCACCTTGGAATTTGTCATTTGTTAATGATGATGAATTCATTGTGCTGGAACAGTTACACATTGTACTGGTTCCAAAATTCAGTTCTGCTGAAGTCAAAGAAACGGACTTTCTGAAGGAGAGCATTGCATGCAGCATATACTTTGTATGTTGTCCATCAACTCAGAATCTGGATCAGGTTTAATATCACCAGAAATGTCGTGAAATACCGTAGGTTAACTTTGCTGCAGCCAGCGGTTCAATGCAATACATGATAATATTAAAAAAAACTGTGAATGACAGTAAATATATATATTCACTGTAATTGACAGTTTTTCTATACTATCATGTATAAAATAGATAAATAAGTAGTGCAAAAACAGAAATAGAAAAGTAGTGAGGTGGTGTTCATGGGTACAATGTCCAGTCAGAAATCAGATGGCAAAGGAAGAAGTTGTTCCTGAGTCATTGAATATGCACCTTCAGGCTTTTGTACCTCCTTCCTGATGGTAACAGTGAGAAGAGCAAATTTCTAGCCATTTATTTCTCACCAAGTTGTTCACTTCAATATTGAGTGAAGAATTATTGTGTGAAGAGAAACTCATTTATATATGCAAACACGAGGAAATCTGCAGATGCTGGAATTTCAAGCAACACACATAAAAGTTGCTGGTGAACGCAGCAGGTCAGGCAGCATCTCTAGGAAGAGGTATAGTCAACGTTTCCGGCCCAGACCCTTTGTCAGGACTCGGCCCGAAACGTCGACTGTACCTCTTCCTAGAGATACTTCCTGGCTTGCTGCGTTCAACAGCAACTTTTATGTGTGTTACTCATCTATATATTACCCTTTTCCCTTATTTTGCTCTCTTTTTGCACTAATTTAATTTAATTTTCTTATATTTGTTCTTAGTGTAATTCACAGTTTCTCTTTTATTCTGTATTGCAATGTTCTGCTGCAGGAAAACAACAACTTTCATGACATATACCAATGATATTAAAGCCGATTCTGATGTTAGTCAATATTTCAAAGCTTGAAGGAGAAACAGTGATTTAAGTGTATGGAAATTTAATCTTACAAAGTTCCATTTGGTCTCAAATTCATTTTCCTTCTTGTATTTTATGATCAATGCTATATTATGAGCAATGTCATTTTCTTTCATCTTTGTGAATACGTATATGACCTAGTGTATGATTTTTCAACAGCCCTACAGATAAAATGTGCTTGCTGCTGGCACTGGGAACCTTGGAAGTTTTCATTGCAATTATCATCAATACAATATTGAGAATATACTTTTCTGTAGCTAAGGCAAGATTATTGCTTTCCATTTAATGACATTCAAGAGTATCAACATCTGAATATCTTTTCTTTTTCAAAAAAATTATGTTAAAAGTCATTATGTCAATAAAAGTAATATTATGTCTTGGAAATATAAATAATGCAACTGTCAGTCAGACCCACAATTCCCTTATAAAAATAATATATTTTTATTTTGAACTCAAACTGAAATTGTGGCTCTATATGATGTCCTGCAGAATTTTTATTTTGCATTCCAATCTCAATAATGGTAAAGAAAAAAAGGGAATAAATTTATTTTATTATTTTCAAAACTATTTGAAAATATTCAGACTATGTACAAATATTTGAAAAATATTTATTTGACGTATAATATTAGCAAAGCATAGTAAAACAGCACAAACATATTCAGTTAGTCACATATAGGATCGACTCATGAAGTAGAAGAAGGAACCAGAAGGAAATTTCTCAAGAGCAGGAAGAACTTCAGTTTCAGGCAAGATCATCACTGTAGTCCATCTGCTTCAGAAACTTCCATCCGCCTCAGGATTATTTTCCCCAAAGTAACCAGGATGCCAGATGCATCAGTAGACAGAGACACAGATTTATCAGTGTAATTAATTTTCATCATTATTCAAATATTAATTCAGTTTCTTTCCACACATGCTGCCTGAGCTACTGAATAATTCTAGTACTTTCTCTCAATTCATATTGCCAGCATGGACATGCTTTGCTTGTAGATTTTCCAAGCTTTCCATTTTGTCACTGACCAAAACAAAACACTTCTAAGACCTTATTCACTGTGCTTATCATCTTAACTAAGTCTCTCAACTCTGTTTAAATCCCTTCTTAGCCTTGCCAAACTTTATCTCTTCACTACATCTAAATATTATAATCAAATCCCATCACTGAACTCCAAATTCTTCGTATCTGCTTTTCTGGTTTATAATAATGTCCCTACCTTTTAATTCACCATTTTAATCTGTCTAGACTCACTCACACCGGAGCTCCCTCACTAATGTGCAATGCTTCCTTCACCCTTCGAGGCTTGCTTTGAGCAAAACCTCCCACTCATAACTTTGCCTCCATCCATTTGACATGAATATGCTGTCTGTGAGGCATTTTGCATAAATGGAAAATATTGTTAATGGACTGGTATACTGAGTAATGGACTATTGTAGGGTGTAGTTTATATTTATATTTGATAATTGATTGAATTTAATGGAAGATTTAACTGAGGCACACACATTTATGAATGACACGGATAGGGGAATAGATAGAAAAATAACCTTTACATTTTTAAGTCTTTGTGACCGTGATTCAAATGTATTTATTTATAAAGGATTGAAATTGTTCCAACCGGTCACTAGCTCCTGAGGAGGAGGATCAATGCCCAGAAATATTGACTGATTTCTCTTTTCATGATACTACTTGATCAGATGAGTTTGTCCAACATTTCTGTTTTTGGTTCATTACTCCTTAACTAGTTGTGAGTATAAATGTTGTGTCCATATGATTCAGCATAAGATTTGTTATAATCTTTTTTTCTTTTAAAATTACGTATTAAAAGAGTTTAGTGATTATTTCTGTTTTGACAATTTGCCTTGAAATTACCAATTCCAAAGTGAACATTTCAAGTCAGCAGACACAAAGATAGAAAAACCGAACATAGGAAAGTACACCTCAAGGACAGACCCCTCGGCCCTCAATGCTGTGCTGTACTAATTATGTTAATGGCACCTAATTAAACTCACAGCACGCTGGAGGAACTCAGCAGGTCGGGCAGCATCCGTGGAAAAGATCGGTCAACGTTTCGGGCTGGAACCCTTCGTCAGGACTGTAGAGGGAGGGGGCAGAGGCCCTATAAAGAAGGTGGGGGGAGGGTGGGAAGGAGAAGGCTGGTAGGTCTAGTTGAAAATCCAGTAATTTGAAAGACAAAGGGGTGGGGGAGGGGAAGCAGGGAGGTGATAGGCAGGAAAGGTGATGAAGGAATGGGGAAAGCACAATGAGTAGTAGAAGGAGGCGGAACCATGAGGGAGGTGATAGGCAGCTGGGGGAGGGGGCAGAGCGAAATAGGGATAGAGGAAGGGAGAGGGAGGGAATTACCAGAAGTTGGAGAATTCTATGTTCATACCAAGGGGCTGGAGACTACCCAGACGGTATATGAGGTGTTGCTCCTCCAACCTGAGTTTAGCCTCATCATGGCAGTAGAGGAGGCCATGTATGGACATATCTGAATTGGAATGGGAAGCAGAGTTGAAGTGAGTGGCAACCGGGAGATCCTGTCTGTTGTGGCGGACAGAGCGGAGGTGCTCGACGAAGCGGTCCCCCAATCTGCGTTGGGTTTCACCAATGTAGATGAGGCTGCACTGGGAGCACCAGGAGTGTTGTTTTGACCCCAGCATCCGCAGATTATTTTGTGTTTACCTAATTAAACTAATCCCACACGATCTAAATAGCTCCATTCTATGTGAATTCACATGCCTATCTAAGAGCCTCTTAAACACCTCTATTGTACCTGCCTCCATCTCTACCCCAGCAGCATAGTCCAGGCATCCATCACCCTGCGTAAAATAAAAACTTGCCACACATCTCCTTTGAAATTCACTACCCCTACCCCACACGTATCTTAAATGCATGCCCTCTAGCATCAGACATTTCCAACCCTGCACGAAAGATAATAACTGTCTGCACGATCTATGCTCTTCATAATTCTATAAGACTCCCCTCAGCCTCCACCATTCAAATCAACCCTACATTCATTGATCTTGTAAAATCAAAGGATTACAAGCAATTGTTTAAATCAGTAAATAACAAAACAACAGTCAGGTGTACTGATAGTTGCATGGTAATAGGCAAAAATCAAGCGGAAAGGCCTTAAAAGGCAGACTAATTCAAAATCACTTGCTGATGTGTTATTATTATTACATAAAAGTCTTGTCTTCCCTGTTATAGGCTACTCTGTTAGTTTCTATAGCAACCCTGACGTACATAACTCTGTACAAACTCCTACTCTTCTCTGCTACACAATTATACTAGTTTAAAGTATACTGCGTCAGACTGTTTCACTGCATTTATATTTTAAGTGAGGTGCCAACCTGCAACATGTGACATGAGAAATTATGTATATTGAGTGTTTAACACCATTTTTTGTAGGTTTGGGAATTGGTTTTAACACATGACATTAAATGTAAGTTGCTAAAATATCCCAAATACATGAAGTTAACTTTAAACAACTGGTTGGCCACAACTGTATATTGAGTATTTTACTAAGTTCTCAATGTAAGCATATCATAAGAGACTGGAGTTATCACCTATAATTTACTGTCTCTTCCTTATTTTCTAAGGTGCTGCTCAACATTTGGCTTTCTGAGCAACCAGGGATAAAAGTACGAATATCTAATTTTTGATGCAAAAAAAAGGCCTAATGCACCATGCCGAAAAATATAGATGGGATTATATTTTTGTACAGGACACATATAGTAAATACGATTGGAAGATCTAGATTATGATACTAAACTTCTTAATGTTTGCAGACCACAGTAAAGGTGCAGCAAATTAAACATGGTCAAAAATTAAGTCATTAAATCTATTCATTAAAGCCCACAGGCAGAGTAATTTCAATTTTGATTCATGGCAGCCTACTCCTGCAGAATTACAACATGGACTCTTGCCCCGTGATAGTGGCAAAAATCGGACAGGATTTCTGGCTTTCTTGGAACACATACTCTCGAAAACTTCAGAAGGTCAAGTGCACACTTATATACATTACGTTAACAGTAATATTGGAACAAATTATCCATATTAAATTGTGTCTGTCCCAAAGATCTCAATTTAGCAAATAGAAGTTTCCTTTCTACCTCATAGGATCTGTATTCAAACAATATATGCTGCACTGTTTTTGACAAGTGCACTCCTTACAAATGTCTGTGTCATACATATTAATTTTGAGCAAGGAATTATTCAACTTAGCATGTCCAATATGTAAACATCCAAGTATAACTTGTTCCCTCCTGTTCACCCATCTCCCAACCGAGTTCCCACCATCCTCTGAATTTTATAAAAATACTGTGCTTTCTTTTCTTTATCCCAATTTTGTTGCCACAGTGACCGAATAGACTTTGTAATTATTACTTTCACTCCCCCTGCCATTATGCAAAGACACCACTTTATTTACATCCTTAATTTTAAGTGATTGCTTGGTTAGAATGTCTGCCATCTCATTTCCTTCAACCCCAACATGGACAGGGAGCCATAAGAAATGGATATATAGCAGCCTCGACAGATGTTGTTCAATCTCTAGAAGAATCAAGTTTAAGCAATAACCCTTGCTACCACTGACTCTTTACTAACTTGGGCCTTACAAATATCAGATTCCAAACTTAATACCAAGTCCATGGTCATTCTCTCTTTTTGAAATCCAGATTGGTATAGAGTACAGCTAATTTTCCATGACTCTCCACAAAATAAGAAAGCCTTGCTATAACCATTCATTCCACTATCTTACATAAATGTGAAGTTAGTGAAATAGGTTTATAACTAGAAGGATCTGATTGATCCGTACCAGGTTTCAATAACCTTCACTAATTTCCAGGAAAAAGGAAGTTGACCTTCAATCCATATTGTATTGAAGAAATTCCAAAACTAACATAAGTTTTGAATCCAATAAGCACGTAAACATACTATAACAAATATCATCCTTCCCAGGTGATGTCTGACCAGCAATATTAACAGGCCTTTTAAGTTTATATAATGTGAAGTCAACATCCAAGTAGGAACTGGAACATTGTTTTTCTCAACAATCTGAGGATTGCTTGCCAAAACTGTTCATCTATAACATCGCTCTTCTTCACTTAAATTGGACGAACTAAGTACACAGGCATATGCTTTTTGCAAATAATTCTGTCTTTGCAGAGCCAGCAACTGCTACCTTCTCTCCACCATACAAAACCAGCAATGCATCATGTTTTCTAACTCCCCTGTTTTCTGTATCATATTCCAAACTTCCCCTAGCTGGATCTCTTTCCTAATACTATCATAAACTGTATATTCTCCAATACATTTTCTTTGCCCTTCTCGTTACCTTTCTTACTATGGTTTGAGCTCATTTAAATTGTATGAAAGACAAATAGGAGTAACACTGCCCAACTTTCCTAAAGCTTTATTCCGCACCTTCATAGTTGTTTTACATTCATCCATCGACCAGGGAACAGCTTTCCTTTTATTATCTCCCAACGATCTGGGACTTACTTCAGTTCAGTACAGAGTACTCAGCTCAACAACCTCCAAAACCAAATGATCAGGAAATCTACTTTCACATAAACCATCAAGTATATCCCAATTTCTTGTTTTAAAATTCCATCTGGAGAAATGAGAAACTTTCCTCTGACACACATCTATTTCCATTGTACAGATAATGGGGAAATGATCACTCCCCACTGTTGTATCATTATACACTTCCCTGATACACACACTTGCTGTATCCTCAGATACCAGCGTAAGGTCTATAGTGAAACAGTATTATTAGATTTATCCTTGTACTACTACCATCATTCAAGCACACCAAACACTTTTCTTCCACCACCATCCCATTCACATTTGTGTCACTGCAACCCCATAAAGTACTATGAGCATTAAAATCCCCACACATATAACCTTACTTCTCCCATTTCCACCCACACTTCCCAATATATCGTGTTAACCTTTCACAAGGGCAATAAACACCTAATATCTGTAATTTACTATTTTTGCCTCAAATTCCAAGCACAGTTGACTCATAAACGGCTCCAATTTCCAAATCTGTATGTGCTACCCTATTTTTAACAAAGGTATCCACTCCTCCATTACTCATTTTCTGATCGCATCTTATATCAACATAACCTTGTATCTTAAAACTGAGACAAGATTTCAACCAGGTTTCCTGTACAAATATAACACCAGATTTATTTGGTGAATCTTCAAGAACTTCTAGCCTTCGATTGTAAGATTAGGTAAACCACGAACAACCCTCCTTTGAAGTCTGACTATTATTTACTTTTTCTTGTAATGCATCGTTAATAACTTCTAAAGTTGTCTTTTATCCCTAGAAGTTTTTCTGCAGCTTTCAGTATAATTTTATTTTTTTATATCAACAATCAATGAAACCTTTCTTAAAAGATCATGCCTCGCCTGAGCCAAGGTGAGGCATAGTTGAGGCAGAACCCGGGGTGGAGAGCAAGGAAAGAACTGAGGTTTGACTGACTTAAGTGCTGGGCTGAAATGGAAAAGTTGGGTACGGACTGAATCGAGGTGGTAGGGCCCAGCCCAAGAGCATATCGAAGTGACAGGCCCCAAGTCTGTGAGCAAGGAACGACCTGAGGTTTGAACGATTTCAGTGGTGGGCCAGATTGAAAAGATCAGAGTCCCAGGACAAGGGATGGGCCAGTTCATCTCTATGCTCCACAAAGTTTACTTGTCTCTGTGCTGAACTTTCGTGAACTTCAGTTCTGAATGTTTACTTCGCATGATTTGTTTGTTTCCCTTCCTGAACATTTGGTGTTTGATAATTGCTACATTTTAGCCCTGGTGCCCGTCTTCCTACCCTTTCTCCTATGGCCCAACATCCTCTCCTAACAGATTCCTTTTTCTTTGGCCTTTACCTTTTCCACCTATCACCTCCTAGCTTCTCACTTCACCAGCCCCCTCCTCCACCCACCAGGCTTCACCTACCACTTTCTAGCTTGTTCTCCTTCCCCTCCTCTAACCATGTTCTGCCTTCTGTCCCTTTCCTTTCCAGTCCTGATGAAAAGTCTTGGCCTGAAATATAGACTGTTTATTCCTTTCCATAGATGCTGCCTGACCTCCTGAGCTCCTCCAGTATTTTGTGCATGTTGCTTGTGAAAAATAGATTTGTTTGAAGTGATTTGGGTGGCCTTCAGTTACATCAAGAAATTAGAGCAGGGATAATTCTTCTTGGAGAATGTATTAGAAGGATTATAGAAGGTAGTAATGAAACTATTAAATAGCAGAAGGATTTGGGAACCCCATGAACCACATAGGATACAGGAGGGAATTAGGGGACATTACTGCACAATAAAATGTTTTGATCTGGATGGTAGAGCTTGAAAAAGGTAATAAAAACAGTATCTTTCAAAATGGAATTGGATAAGTGTTTTGAAAGGCAGAGTTACAGGGAAAGATCAGAATAGAAGAACAGGATAGATAACCCTTTGAAAAAGGACAGCTTAGGTAAAAGAAACCAAATAGCACTGTACGTGCTACGTGACTCTCTGCTGAACATTTGTGGATTCCAGCCAAACATCTGTTGATATTCAGGACTTCAGTATTTACCAAGTTTACGGTTTCTATCAATTGTAGTTGAAGTGCAGATCAATGAATGCATTGCACCTATGATGGGTGCAGGCATTTATCATATCTCGAATAAAAAATTTTAAAAATACAGATAGCATGAGAGATATCAGTTTGTATTTGACATTGCACCCTATTAGTGTGGCCAGATCTATCTTGGGCATTGTTTATGAGGAGATTAAAGGTGATTATGCAGGTGATCAGCAACTAGAATGGCAAGAGAAGAGGGTGCAATCAGATCAGGAGATACCTGTGATCAAGAATTTTGGGTGTAGATATGCTGAATGCCAGAACCCTTTGCCTGGCTCCTTATCAAAATGTTTAATATGTTAAATAAAAAACAGAAGGTTGGAACACTTAGGAGGTCAAGAAGAGAATGTTAGAATTTTAGATCAAAGAACCTTAATCTGAACAGGGAAAGAGATAAGATGAATTGGACAGATTTAAACTAAAGCATATTAAACTGACCTGTTTTCTCGTTTACCCAGTTCCGATGAACGGTCTTTGATTTGAAACATTAACTGTTTTCCCTTCTACAGATACTGCCTGCCCTGCGGAGTGCTCTCAGTTCTTTATGTATGTTTATTTCAGCTAAAGTTTTTAGATTTTCAAATGTCGTCTTTCTGCACTCTTCATCCTTCTGGGTGGTAGAGCTCATGCTAGTGCAGCCTATTTGGAAACCCTTTCAATGTAACAACTCCTTTCTACACACTTGATTGAAGGTTTGGTGGGCTGTCTAACTTTTAAGAGAAGGTGCCTGAGCATTTTAATTTCTAAGCTTCATGACATCACTTAGAGTGATGCAATTTAAAAATTGGCTTCAGACAGTTACATTTCTGGAAGTATTATTTTTGGCTAAACACTCATATTTTTATAATACTATTGAATATATGCTTGCCTACTAGAAATTAAACCATAGGTAATTATGTAAAACATGCTGGTGACTTTCAGAATATATCATAAAAGGGGGAAGATGAGGTTCAGTAAGCTAGGATTTTCCCATGCACACTGCTGACAGCAAAGCTTCCCTGCTGGGTACAAATACTCAAAAGTTATATCATATGAGATAAGGTAACGTGGGCTTTTAAATGAAAAGGCAATGTTACACAATAAAAGGTCAAATCCATAGCTACTTACTATAGACAAGTAAGGAAATCAAGATCAATATCAGATTGACAATCTTCACCTTAAATACTAGCAAATCAATAAAATAATTATTATTCTTCATCTAGTTCTGAAAAATAAACCAATTCCTGTCATTACACTATAACTACTTTGCTAGCACATTTAAGATTGACTGGCTCAGTTGATCATTGGTTCATTATTAGAGCCCAGATTAAGTAACAAGCAATGACTTGAATGTGATTGCTCTACTATGTGTGAGTTTCAGGAACTGATTTTACTAATGTAGAAACTGAAGCACCTTCAATTACTCCAAAAGACTGAGCTTTGGTAAAAGACTGAAAGGCTTTTATTCGCTGTACAATACGACCTCCACAGTGAGTGTCTGCCCCCGGACTGAGGGGGAGCGGCAAGGCGAACACATTTATACAGGACTCTGTGGAAGGAGCCACAGGGGCAGTCAGCAGAGGGGTGTGTCCAGACAGGTAACCGAGTTACAACATATATACATGGTTTACCACAGAAACCATCAGTGTACATTAGTGTTTGTTGAAGTTTACTACAGAAGGTAACTAACAAGAACATTTAATCCGATATTTACCTTGGCATGACTGAAAGACCCTAGATTACACTGCAAGGACCCACAGAGCTGAATTTAGCTGACTGCTTAACGGAGTTGGGCTTTCATAAAGGCTTGCAATTATAATAGGTAGCGCATCTTATTGCTAGTATTATATACCAATTATCATTTTCAATAATCATTTTTAAAAAGCCATTTGAAACCCAAAGATTGCAAAACATGAGAACAGATTACATTCTGTATGGTAATAACCATAATGTTGTGAATCAATTTGAAAATAATTACTATAAAATGAAATGTGGATGAATTTATTAAGCAGCACAGAACAAAATATAGCAGATTTGAAATATATTAGTACAACTCATCTAAAAGGAGTTTTGAAATGAGAAGAATTCCCTTTCTAATGGTGCAAATAAATAAGTTAACACAATCTTATAATGTACTTCAGCAGCTTTATGCATTGGTTTAAATTGCAGCTCAGTGATGAACTGTCTGTTCCAGAAAGGTGGATAGGGCCAGTTTATTTTCAATCTGTTATTGTGTGATATTTTCCTTGTAACTTCTCACACATTTTTATTTATGTGTCCTTACATTTTCAGTAGTGCTTGCAGTTAGATCACTTATTTTAACTTTTAAATTAACTTTGCCTGAGGCCCCACTTCAATGCTGGTGTCATTCAATAAACTAGAGTGGGGGTTCTGAATAGATGCAGTGAAGTTCTCAATCAACAAGGTAACGTTCAGTAGAAATCAGAATCTGAATCGGAATCAAAACAAATGACAAAATGATGAATCTGATATTGAATAAAATGCACAGACATATCCACCGGCTTTTAATATTGCCAATGTCTGGTACTGCTATATACTGCCAAACCATTAAGTCTTCCCATGAATTTTCATTATTTTCATCAGTGTCTAAATATAAATTCTGTTACTTAAATAATGTGCCTAAATTATATATGCCAATTTCAACTTATTATATTCCAAATTATACGTTCAACACTATCAAAAAACTTCCGTTGTAGGACTGCCACTACAAATACACTGAAAAATAATGTAATTGTGTGCAGGTTCACAAACAAACAACTCTCACAGGAGTTGACTGTGGATCCAGCAACCCTACCTCTTGTGATGGATATTCACTTTTCAGGGCTGGGAAGGCTTATTGCTCTCTTCAGCTTTCTAACACAGCAGCATGACCTTTCCAATGGGTCAGAGTTGTTGGTGACAAATGTAATGCACTGTTTCTATTACCATGCTGTAGATATTTCATTTTAGCAGTTTCTGCAAAAGCAGTGTGTCCTGCTTGTAGATGTTTTGGCTTCAGCTAGAAATTGGAAGTCCTGCTGTTCAATTTAGGAATATTGTGTCGGCCAATCAGGAGAAAGTTCTAGAGAGTAGGGCAGAGAGAGATTTTTGATGGACAGTCGTCTGTTTTGGGTTTTTTTTGGGGGGGGGGACTGCAGAGAGTACCGTGGGAAGGAGCAGCCCCATTGCATGGTGCTTTGTGCAGATGAATGGCTCCAGGGAAGAAGGGCCAATACTCTCGAGAGCACCCGTTTGTTCGAGATGGATTTTGAGTGAAGTTCAGAACGTGGTGTGTGTTTTCATGCAGACTGTGGGTCCAGCACGTGAGTTAAAGACTCCAGTATGAGCTCCAACTTTATGTGCACATTTGCACTAGTTTAACTGTAATGAGCCCTTTTATTTTTTTACTTTTCTCTTTCCTACTAACTGTTCGATAAAGCTGAAATTTGTAAATATACTTTCTTTATAATTTTATACAGTGTACGATCTGTTATTTCTTGCTGGCCGACAATTGTGTATGGGCAGTATTTACATAGCATTCGCTCAAATTGTGGTTTCTTTAATCAGAACATCATGACATTTCTATTTGGTTGAACCTCAAATCATACTGACCCTAGACGCCTATGGTTAATGAAAAGTGGCCTTCTCACTGCTGAGTCCCGTGGCTGTTAGCAGAGCGGGTTAATGAGCCAAGGTTGCATACCAGCCCAGTGAGGGGGGGCTACACAAAGTTAAACTTCTAACTGATATTCCTCGCTTTACTTAAACATGTAAACAATGAGGACTTGTGGGCCCATGTTTAATCAACACAACAATGGGGTTATGTTAATTGGCCTGAATCAAACCAGACAACATTGACTAAATTATTTGCACCACTGTGACTGAATTCAAGGAAATTGGCAGACCAGACTGATGAAACATGGTCCCAGGTATAGTTGATCAATCAATAGTTGGGATATTTGTGTACTCAGCCAGTCACCCTTATCACAGCATCAAGTTTGTGCTTCTGGAATCTCCATCCCCAGAAACATTTGGGCCATCTGTATGAAATACCTTGTCCAGCAAAGGTTTCTGATGAACATCACATGAAGGTAATGTCAACTAGTAGCAAAACAGTATAAATGTTAGGAAGTATTGGGAATTGTTAGGAATGACAAGGAAAGTGACAGAAAGACAGGGTGACAGAAAGAATTAGAATTCATTCCTCAACCTTCAGTTTCTGCGATGGATGACTCACTCATCTGCAACTCGTTGGTATGTTATTTTAGTTCTTAAGAATTGTACCTGTGTTTGGAAATCTTCAGTAATTTATAAATCTTCTGCAATTTGGAAATCTTTTATAAATTGGAAATCCTCCAAGTTTTAAGTAAGTGTTAAGAACTATTTGTCTAAAATTAAACATGTATCATTAAAAATAAAATGGGTTTCATTTAAGCTATTTCATTAGCTGGAAGCATCTCTTCCTTGGTAGAGTGGAGGAAACCGTCACTCAAATAGTGATTATTGGCAGATAGAACTCACTGGAGAGACTAGACAGGGAAGCAAGCTAGTCCTTGAAGAGTAGGTTGACACAGTATAACCTCACTATAGTGAGGGTATCAGTACAGCTCTATATTGGATAGGGCTTAAAATCTTCTTCTGAGTTTAGGGCTTTGTGCACAATGAACCTAATACCATCACACTCTCACCTTATTAGTTTCTGGAGATACTAAACCTTCTTCACTTAGACAACAAAATTTTAACAGCCAAGTCCAAAGTAGTCAGTTTAAAAAAATCAAAAAGAGAAAACAAATGGGGCCTAAAACATGAAAGGAGAATAAAAATGGATTTAAGTGCAAAGAATAGGAAAAGGAAATGAAAGAGGAAGCTAAGTAAGAACCTTCTACAACAAATGAACTTCAAAAGCATAATTTTAGTTGGGAATGGGTCTTGATAACAACTGTTATAGTCCTGACTCTAGAAAATATTTAGGGAAATACAGCTAACCAGAAGGTGGGAGTAAAGCTAGGTGCACCATCAAGTTCAACTTGAAACATAACTCTGTTTCTCTGTACGCAAATTGTCAGTACCTCCAGTTGAACTCCCTGAGTTTTTGTGTGTATCCCCCTAGCCGTCAGTCTGTGGTTCTGCATTGCCATGTGCCCTTGTTTGTTTTCATCCCCCATGTGCTCCTGTCCCCGCTCCTGCTCTACTCCACCTCCCATCTGTTTCTCATTATCAATTGTTTTGCAGCCACTTCTGTCTCATTGTGCTCCGCCTATCATCTGCCTCTCTGTTTATTGCTCAGTGTATTTTAGTCCTGTGTGTTCACTTGTTTGTTGCCAGATTTTGCCAGTGAGTTTTCCTGAGCCTTTCCAGCATTTGTAACTGAACTCTGTCTGTCTGAATATGATTCTGGTTTTTGGATTTCTCTGGAACTTTTGATCTCCACCGGAACTTTGATGCTGACTTAGTTGCTGCTCTGGATTTGCTACTCAAGAAATATCACAGTGCGCACAGTATTTGGTCTGCGATTGGGTCCCTGCTTCAGCGTTCTGACACAAATGTCGTCTGACCTGCTAAGTGTTTCCAGTATTTTCTGTTTTTATTCTTGTGCCAGTAAGAAAACAAGTTAAAGAAATGTATTTTTTTCCTGAAAGAAAGAAGGAGGTATAAATGCTTGAAGGCAAACACTCAGCGATTTCAGGGACAGCTTCTTCTCCTCTGCCATCCAATTTCTGAATGGAACCCATGAACACTACCTCACTTATTTAACATATTATTTCTGTTTTGGCACTATTTTTAATCTAGCTGTTTAATATACATATATATACTTAACTGAAATTGATTTATTTTTTCCATATTATCATGTATGGCATTGTACTGCTGCCGCTAAGCTAACAAATTTCATGACATATGCCATGGATATTAAACCTGATTCTGATAGAAGGATGTGAAAAGAATTACATCAACACATTTTGTTTTCACTTCTCTGAACTTCTCCCACAACCCAATACTTCCCCTTGCAAAGCAATGTGATAACACACAGCTAAATGCCCTGTTCCTGATGTCAGTGACAGTGGTGAGGCTGCATTACATGCCCATTTATTTGAGAAATAGGTTCACTCAGACCTGAAACTACTTGAGCTTGCGGTAATGACATGGATAGGTGACTCAGTAATAATAAAAGAAATCCAAGCTTGGGGGTATATTTTGATCAGGAAGGATAGCATAATTGTTAGCCTTGTTGCCTTACTACCCTGTTCAGTTGTCACCTTGAGTGAGGTGTCTACAGTGTGCATACCTCCCTTTGGTCATGTGGGTTTTCACTCATTTTTTTAGTGTTTTCCCCATTTTCCAAAGACATGCTGGTATGGTTATCACAAATTACCACTTAGTGTAACCAAATAGAATCAAAAGGGGAGTTGATGTTCATGAAAGGGAGAAAATGGAAAAGAGTGGGAGTGATGGAATTCTACTGTGGCCTCGTTATGAACCCAATGGCCTAAACAGCCTTCCTGTGTTGAAAGAGTTAAGTGGAGGATGCAGGAGGTGGTTCAAATAAAAACAGAAAATGCCAAAGCACTTGTAAATGTTCGCAGGTAAAACCATGTGAGGCATTTTATGTTTAAGTAAAAACCATAGCCCTGCTCATTTATTGAACTCCAAACAACTGAACACAAAGCAAGGTAAAAGTCCGTTATGTAATTATGCCACCACGTCAGACCAGCCTCAAAGTGAAACCCTATCTCAATGTCAGTTACATTGCCCTACACAGCCCTCTCCCCCAGGCTGAGACATTGCACAGGAAAGAAACCTCAGCTTCTCCAAACGTAAATTCAGCCAACTGCAGGCTCGTGACTGCTGTTCGGTAAGCCTGGATCTCCGGGTCGGTAAGTTGGTTAGCTGGCATAGTCAGTCCCTATGTCTATGGCCTCAATGGCTGGCCGTGAGAGGCAATCAGCCACGGCCGAGAGAAAATCTGCAGATTCTGGAAATCCAAGCAACACACACAAAATGCCAGAGGAACTCAGCAGACAAGGCTGCATCAGCTATGGCATTATTTTTCCCTTGATACGTTGTATATCGGTTGTGAACTCTGTTATGCAGGGTGGTTGGTGTGCTACAATGCAGGCCAAGGGTCTGATATTTTGGCCATCATGTGCACGAGCAGTTTGTGCTCAATGAACACTGTGAAATGGCGACCCACTAGAAGAAAATTAAAATGGTTGACAGCCAGATAGAGACCAAGAAACTCACAGTCAAATGTGCTGTATTTCCTTTCAGGGGGAACAGAGCTGTCGATGCACGCACAGTGTAGTCCAAAGTGTCAGTAGTAATGGCTATGAGTGCTTTGGGCAGCGAGTGTGCCAGAAGCATTGCGTTGGAAAGAGCTCGCTCGGTATCATCAAAGACCCTGGTCATGTCTGCTGACCAGTCAAGCACTTCATTAGGGCACACTATTCAGGGGAGTATAAGTTCATATGCGGAGATGAGATACATGCTCAGATTTGAATGCACCAGCAACAAGTGTGTCATCCAAGTAAACTAAAAGAAAATCTAAGTCGTTCAATACAGAGTCCATCAGCTATTGGAAAGTCTGTGCTGCATTTTTCAGTGCAAACGGCATGCGCAGAAGTTCAAAGAGGCCACATGGGATTATCACAGCTGTTTTGGGAATGTCCTCTGAGCATTCAGGCACCTGATAGTAGCCCCTAACTAAACTGACTTCGGAAAAAAATTAGCTTTCTTGCTAAATGTGCTGAAAAGTCAAGGATTTGTGGGACTGGGTAACGACCGGGGGTGGTGGCCTTGATATGGTGTTGGTAATCACCACATGAGCGGCAACCACCATTGAACTTAGGGACAATATGGAGGAGTGAAGCCCAGGGCCGGGTCTTCACGCCCTGTGTGACAGGGTCCTGAATTACCCCTATGAACTGTGCTCGATTACCCCTATGAACTGTGCTTTTGAAAAGAAAGAGAGAGAGTTATTGAACACCGACATGTTGTTTTGAAAGAGAGAGAGAGACAGAGACAAAGACTAACTGTTGGACTGTCACTTTAAGGCATGGGAAAGAACTGGCTAACTTTTGGATTTCTGCTGAGTTGTAGACAACACCGAGCAGCTCGTAAGTTGCTATGGTGACTGAGGGCGTTATCTGATGGACAATCAATGTTATGATTTTTCGGCAGCGTGTTGATACTTCTCAAGAACATTTGCCTGCTCGCATTACTTACACAGAGAGAGGAAGGAGGAGTTATTTGAATGACAGCTGGTATCCAGTACGGTGAGATAAATAGGAGGTCAGTTGATATAGACCTCAGACACTTGTTTTGGACACTGAATGAGCTTTGTTGTGCCTGCAGAAAACTGGGTTTTTGGAGGATCGGTCAGGCAGATCGATCAGTGGCTCTTGCAGTGAAAAGAAAAGGCAGTGACCAGTGGGGAGTTGTCCATGTGTCCACCCTTGCCTGGGTCATAGCTCCACCACAGAAAAACGGTCCCCTTTGTTGGTGACTTTTAAAGGATTTCGATGGACAACGAGAAGATCGATGGCGTCAGCTCACCTGAAGACTCAAATCTCTCCTTCTCTCTCTCTCCATCACTACTCAACTCAATACCACGAACTGAACTGAACTTTACTCATCATCATAAGACTGTATCTTTTTACCCCTAGACTTGAAGAAGCTTAGTTTATTTCACATATATTTCCACACTTACTGATTTACTTACTTATATACATATAATCACTGCTAACCTGTTTGATTTATCTACATTTATATTACTGTATTGTGTAGTTACTAATAAATATTATTAGTTAATAGCAATACTGGACTCCAAAGTGTTTTCTATTTCTGCTGGTTCTTTATTCCCGTCATGGGGTACGTGACACCTGCTACTGAAACGCCCGTCTCTCCTTCCCCCACCACAATTCTGCAATCCTGTCTCTTTCAGGTCCCACCACCAGCTCTTGGGTCCTCTAAGACTCCATCCTCCTCTCATTTCACCTTCCCTGAACACCCCAACCCTCCCCTCTCCTTTGACATTTCCCCCCTTCGTTCCCAGTTCTCATCCATGCCAGGTCTTCACCATTCCCTCCGACCTTCCCCTCTCTGTGACAGAGCATTCTGCCCTCAGTAAGGGCAGTCACCATTGTCCCCCTGTGCTCACACCGCAGAGAGTTCCACACCCGCCATGACACTGAGCTTTTCTTCCACTGCCCCCATCTCAGAGCCTACTTCTTTGGCAAGAACTCTCCACCCCGCACCATTGACCCCTTCTTGTGTCTTCAACCCTCCTTCTCTTCCTGGACACCCCACTCGGGACTTCTGCTTGCTCTGGACCTTTTTATTGCCAACGGCTGACAGGACAACAGCTGCCTCGACTTCAACACTCCTCTCTCCAACTCCAACTTCACTCCTTCCGAACGCTCTGCTCTCCACTCCACTAACCCTAAACTCCCGATCAAACCCGCAGATAAAGGGAGTGCTGTAGTAGTCTGGTGAACTGACCTGTACCCTGCTGAGGTCCACCCACAATTCTCAGACACCTCTTCTTACTTACCCCTCAAACAGGACCCCACTAAGGAGCACCAAGCTGTTGTCTCCCGCACTACCACTGACCTTATTAGCTCTGGAGATCACCTATCCACTGCCACCAACATTATAGCTTCCTCACCCTGCACTTCCTGATTCTACCTCCTACCCAAGATCCACAAACCTGCTTGTCCAGGTAGACCCATTGTTTCAACTTGTTCCTGCCCCACTGAACTCATATCTGCATACCTCGAATCTGTTTTATCCCTCCTAGTTCAGTCCCTTCCTACCTACATCCATGACATTTCACACACCCTGGATCTTTTCAATGATTTCAAGATCCTGGCCCCATCATTTTATTTTTACGATACACCTCCATCCCCCACCAGGACAGCCTCAAAGCTCTTCATTTCTTTCTGGACACCAGACCCAACCAATTCCGCTCCACCACCACTCTTCTCCGTCTAACAGAACTTGTCCTCCCTCTTAATAAATTCTCCTTTGACTCCCCCCACTTCCTTCAAACAAAAGGTGTAGCCATGGGCACTCTCATGGGTCTCAGCTATGCCTGCCTTTTTGTCAGCTACATGAAACAGTCTTTGTTCCAAGCCTACACTGGTGTCCGCTCCCCAATTTTCCTATGCTACATCGACAACTGCATTGGTACTGCTTCCTGCACCCGCGCAGAGCTCATCGGCTTCATCAATTTTGACCCCAACTTCCACCCTGCCCTCAAATTTACCTGGTCCATTTCTGACACCTCCCTCCCCTTTCTTGATCTCTCTGTCTCTGGAGACAGCTTATCTACTGATGTCTACTATGAACCCATGGACTCACAGTTACCAGGACTATACCTCTTCCCCACCTGGTACTTGTATAAACACCATCCCCTTCTCTCAATTCCTCCGTCTCCACCACATCTGCTCTCAGGATGAGGCTTTTCATTCTAGAACAAAGGGGATGTCCTCCTTCTTCAAGAAAGGGGCTTCCCTTCCTCCATCATCAACACTGCCCTCAACCATATCTCTTCTATTTCACGCACGTCTACTCTCACACCATCCTCTCCCCGCCCTACCACGGATAGAGTTCCTCTTGTCCTCACCTACCACCCCACCAGCCTCCGCGTCCAGCACATAATTCTCCATAACTTGCACCATCTCCAGTGGGATACTACCTTTAAGCACATCTTTCCATCCCCCTACTTTCTGCTTTCTGCAGGGATCGCTCCCTACGCGACTCCCTTGTCCATTCATCCCTCCCCTCTGATCTCCCTTGCAAGCCCAACAAGTTTAATACCTGCTCCTACACCTCCTCCCTCACTACCGTTCAGGGCGCCAAACAGTCCTTTCAGGTGAGGCAACACTTCCCCTGTGAGTTGTGTTGAGGTTATGTACTGTGTCCAGTGCTCCCAGTGTGGATCCTGTATATTGGTGAGACCCAACATAGATTGGGAGACCGCTTCGCCAAGTACCTGCACTCTGTCCAGCAGAAGAAGTGGGTGGCCACCCATTTTAATTCCACTTCCCATTCCCATTCCGACATGTCAATCCATGGCCTCCTCTACAGTTGCGATGAGGCCACCACTCATGTTGGAGGAATAAACCTTATATTCTGTCTGGGTAGCCTCCAACCTGATGGTATGAACATCAATTTCTCGAACTTCCAGTAATGGCGCCCTCTCTCCTCCACTATTCCCCATCCCCTTTTCTCTCTGTCACTTCCTCTCCTTGCCTATCCATCACTTCCTTCTGGTGCTCCTCCCCCTTTTTCTTTCTTCCATAGCCTTCTGTCCTCTCCTAGTAGATTTCCCTTTCTCCAGCTTTGTATCTCTTTCACCTACTAACTTCCCAGCTCTTTACTTCACCCCTCCCGGTTTCACCTATCACCTTGTGTTTCTCCCTCCCCTCCTCCCACCTTTTAACTCCGACTCCTCATCTTTTTTTCTCCACTCCTGCTGAAGGGTCTCAGCCCAAAACGTCAACCCTACTCTTTTCCATAGATGCTGCCTGGCCTGCTGAGTCCCTGCAGCATTTTGGCTTCTGTGTTGCTTGGATTTCCAGCATCTCCAGATCTTCTCTTGTTTGCCCAGGGGCTATTCAACCAGCGTACATGCCAAGTCTTTCCACGTTGGATAGCTCAGCCTTCATGGCTACCAGCTTTTCTGGGTCCAGTCTACACACATAGGCATGGACTGGCGGGCCAATTGACTAATATCCTTGGGCACCGAGCAGAGGTCTAGCCACTTTAGCTAGGACAAAGTCCCATATGCAACGTTGCCCACTCAAGCAGAATGTCACCCATTATATCCCATAAGTCTGAATCTTGCTGCTGCTGGTGACCTCCAGCGAGGTTTCATCGCTCCTTGCCTTCTCATCTATAGGCGGTGCTGAGCACCTGTGTCACACAGGGAGCGTCACGTTGAAAAGTGGAACCCACGGTGTTCACAGATCTCTGGTGCCCTGATGCTCTGCCACCATCGAAGCTGCAAGGTGGTCGGCACTTCTTAGCATTCGTACCAAAGCGAGCGTGGTAAAAACACAGACCCAGCATAGTTTGTTTTGCCCTTGCTGACTGGGCTTACTGAGGCACGGAAAAGAGGTGGAATTATACAGCACCGCCTGGCTGAGCGTGGATTATCATCCATTTTAGCAAGCTCCCTATAGCCATTCACGGGTGCATTAGCAGAGGCTATGCAAACTTGATCGGGCATTTGCAGCATGAAGAGTTCTTTAAAAATAAAACAGGGGAGGTGGTTTTCCAGTAGAGGCAGTATGTGGTCCATTAGCTCCGATGGCTTAGCATCGGAGCAACTATTTGGCGTGCTCAGACTCCGATAATTCAAAAGTCTGGGAAGGGTGAGTTTCAGCGATCGGTATTTATCATATCCAGCTGAGTGTTCTAGTAGACTCACCACTCTCACAGTTATGGAGCTTCTAAGCGACGTTACTACATAGTAGAATTTGGTGCTGTCAGCGGTGATTTCTCACAGCGCGAGTTGGGCCCCAGCCTGTACAAACCAAGCAATGGCATTTTGTTCCCAAATCGCTAACAATTTCAAAGCGAATGTGTTGGCTGACGTGTTCAATAACTCTGGAATCATCCTGGAGCATCAGGGTCACCAATGTAGGTTTTCACAAATAAAACAACATGAGATGTTTAATATTTTAGAAGAAAACATAAGAACTCATTTATTGAACTCCAAAAAAACTGAACACAAAGTGCGGTAGAAGTCCTTTATGTAATCACGTCAGACCAGCCTCTTAAAGTGAACCCCAGCTCAATGTTGGTGGTCGTGAATTCTGTACATTTCCACCAATTACATTACCCTTCACACTCAGAAGGTGTGGCAAGAGATTCCAAGTTAACAATCAAAGACTTTTTGTCAGAACTGGAGAAGAGAGAAAACAAGTTAAATTATTCTCCTTTTCTCAGTCCCCTTTAAATTCCTGATAAATAATTAAAGATACTTGTGGCAGCTTGATTTTGCAGAATCTTTCAGGCTTTCATCTTCTACATGTTCCACAGGTCATGAGACACATCTTGCAGTCTATTGTGGATGCAAGTACTGGCATCCAGCCAAATGAGCACTACCACTTTCTTGAAAATCTCTTATTCATGGCCACTTACAAACCTTCTGAAGTGTCTCCTTGGATGATGATTATTCCGCCATCTTTCATGGAAGAAGGTGATTTTTCCTGTCAAAGGGGTTGGCCGAGATGTCGAAGGAGCCTGTCAGGATATTGGAGGAGCCTGTCAGGATATCAGAGGAGCTGGTCCGGATATCAGAGGAGCTGGTCCCGATATCAGAGGAGCTGGTCCGGATATCGAGGAGCTGGTCCAAATATCGAGGAGCTGGTCCAGATATCGAAGGAGCTGGTCCGGATATCGAAGGAGCTGGACAGGATATCGAAGGAACCTGTCAGGATATCGAAGGAGCCTGTCAGGATATTGGAGGAGCCCGCCGATGTGACAGAGGAGCCGGTTTGGGTTCAGAGGAGCTGACCTGGCTGCAGACTGTGTTGCAGACCGAGTATAACCGTGGGAGATTGTCTCTGACACTTCACTTGCAATTGCAAGACTCTATTGGACAGTGATAATGTAGGTTGCTGCAGTCCTGTTACCCTTGTCTAGTGGAGGACAGTCAACATGGGAGCTGTGTACCCTCAGTTGTAGCGAGAACTAGGCCTCACGCCTCGAGCTTGCCTGCTGCCACAGACCAGGTGAAAGTGCTACAATGTGGTTGAGCTTGGCTGGGACCAGGCCTTGCCCATCAGTGCTGCCCCCCGTGTTCAAGTGACAGAACGACAGGCTGGACTGCATGTGTCTGTACACTGCCAGGAGACTATATCATCGATTGCTGGACATTGTTGCTCAGGGTTTTGGACTACTTTTTTTGAGCAAATATGCTTCTTTGCTCGATATTTTTGAATTATATTACTCACTATTTTTGAATGTTTGGTTCCTATTTTTAATGTTTTGCACCTTAGCCCCAGAGGAATACTGTCTCGCTCAGCTGTATCTATGTATGGTTTGAATGATAATTAAACTTGATTTTTTTTGCTGCCCCATATGTGCTCTATCTGAATCCAGTGACATTTCTTCTAATTCGTCTCTCATGTTGTGGTAGAATGAAAAAGAATTAGTGATTTCCTTGTTGCATCAGCTATAACATGGCTGAATATTTTGCAAGATGGCTGACTCAAGCTTCATTTTAGGCTCTAGTTACATAGATAGGCCTGTCTGTAACAATTTAGTGGAAATCATGAGGCAGTTTCCAGTAAGTTGCGTATAAGGGGTCTTGCCATATATGAGGCTGTTATTCACTTGGAGATTCTGAACGGTTTAATAGTAAGGATGTTTCAAAAGATCCTTGGAGCATCCTATGGCCTGAATCGTGACCACTGCCTACTACTCATTCATGTCTCACCGAAGTGCTAGAGCTCTCTGGAGAGACTAAAGACTGAGTGGTTAAAAATATACAAGCAGGACTGCTAATTGTTGATTGTTGATAAGTATTACTATGAATTGCATGCAATCTTGAATCTCCTTTCCCAATATGTACCATTTCCATAGAAGAAAACCTCTTCCAACTCTGTCAATGTAGCCTAAACCAACACCTTCAGAGACTTTACCCCCTTTGACTGAAACTTCAGCCAAGAGGACCACAAAGAGTCTGTGTGCTCTCGACATGCTAACACTTCAAAGCTAACTGCACTTTAAGATATTCTGGTCACTGGTGCATGTTGCTCCCAAGTTGACCATTGTATATCAGAATTCCAAGTCTTTTAAGTTTGCTGGACCCTAACTGAAAACTCCTGCAATTGAACTATTTGCTATTGTGCATATCCTTTCCTTGCATTTCTCTTGAAGCTGGTTTTCTTTCCTGTCTGCATGATGGTACATAGTAGAATAAAATTCTTTAGATCATAAAAGCTTTCAATAAACTTTCTCAAATTTTGCCTACATCATTTCTGTTCACTCCATCATTTACAGAGGCATATTATTCAACTTTTGTTCAGATCCCATTAGTTAACCACAAAGTCACATTTCCAGCTATAGCCCCAGCATTATTCTTGCAGACCTCTGGCCCTTAATACAATGCTTGCACCTAGAAGATTTTTTAAAAATACTTAATGAGTTGTGCATATCACTGGCACCTGCTGTCCATCCCTAATTGCTTCTGAATTGACTGAGGTCATTTCAGAGGTCAAGTAAAAGTCAGCCACATTGCTGTTCAGAAGGCAGGAGTATAAGTTATCTTCTGAGAATATTAGGAATGAGCCAGCTATGTAAAATTTCAAGGCTATGGTCTCTTTTGCAGATATTACTTCTTGTCATTGGTTGCAGGTTTATCCATGGAACAGCTACTCAATAACCTTGGGAGAATGAGGTGGTGATAGACAGGAGCTACAGGGAGGTTGCAGAAGCCAGATAACTGGGTGACTGTCAGGACAAGGAGGGGAAATTCACAACCAGTACAGAGTACACCTGTGGCAATTTCCCTCAATAATAATGACCAACAGCTCTCTATTCCCAGTGTTGTAATTCATTTCTGCTGGGGATAGTCACCTGGAAAAGAATGCACACAGGTGTCGTTTATTGCCTGAAGATGTTAAAACAACGCTACACCCACTCTGATATCTGAGGTGTCCACTTCCATGATGAAGGGAAGGTCTGGGTTGGGTGTAACCAAAATGGGAGCTGTCATGAACCGCTGTTTGAGTTCTGCGAAAGCAGCCTTCGCCTCGGTAGTCTGAACAAAAGGGCCCATGGATCTCTCGGTTAATGCCTCAGCAGAGCCACCACTGAGCTGAAATTTCAGATAAACTTTTAATAAAAGTTGGCAAATCCCAGGAATCATTGGACCTGCTTCATACTGGATGGTTGTTACCAATCTCCATCTTACTAGGGTCCATCTTGAGATTGCCATTAGAGATGATAAAGCCCAAAACAGAAAAAGTGGTTATGTGAAGTTCAGACTTCTCCAGCTTGACGTAAAGTCCATGATCAAGAAGCCTCAGTAGGGTATCTCTGACATAAGCAACGTGCTCCTCCATGGACTTCGAGAAAATTAGGATGTCATCCAAGTAGCTGAAGATGTACTTATGGAGAGCATCCCAGAGCACATTGTTTATAAAGGTCTGGAAAATTGCTGGCACATTCACAAAGCTGAAGGGCTTTACCAAATACTCATAGTGTCCTGTCAGTGTGTTGAATGCAGTCTTCTACTAGTCACTCTCCTTTATGCGAACCAGGTTGTATGCACTCCACAAGTCTAGCTTCGAGAATACTCTTGCCTCTTGGAGAATCTCGAAAGCAGTGTTCATGAGTGGAAGAGGGTAATGATTCTTAAGCATTATGCGATTCAGCCCTTTGTAATCCTGCGAAGAAGAAGCCAGCGCCGGCTGGAGAGGTGGAGGGCTGAATGAATCCCAAGGCAAAAGCCTCCTTAATATACTCCTCCATAGCGCTTCTCTCTGGGCCTGAGAGCACTTATAATTGACCTCGGGAAGGACACGTGCCTGGCTGTAGATCTATTTCACAGTCATAAGGTCAGTGCGGTGGAAGGATCAAGGCCTTTCCCTTCTGAAGACCTCTTCCAAATCCTTGTAGAGGGAAAGGATTTCTACCGGCTTGGATGCTGCAATTACCCCCCAAACTTTCCTCCGAGGATGACCTGAGACTCCGTCGGTAGTGGGGATGCTTCAGCAGATCCCAAAGTCTGTCCATAGGTCCATAAAAGTCTTTAGTGAAAACAGAAGCTACATCACAGTCCAAATCCTAATCTATCTCCTCAGACATTGGCAGCAAGGTGCGACACATGGTCCTTGTGCTCCTGGGACTAGGTTCCAAGGATCTCCATCTTGGAGCCTTCCCCTTAGACAGGACCTGGCAACTGGAGCCCATGGGCTTAGCTGCAAGAGTTCCATACTGCTCGGGCACCTCCTTGGTTTGCTCCTGAACTAGAGATTTTGTTCCCGCGCACCCCTGACCGGACTGGGTTGGAACTTGCACAGCCTATTGGCTGGAGCCAGCTTGTGTTCCTGACTGGGTCTCCTGAAGGCTTCAGGTTATCCTGAGCAGAAGTCTGTCCCTTCGTTAGCTGCTGGTCTCGGGTCAGAACACCAAGCCGAAAACAAACAAACTTACAATAGCTGGGCAAGCAGTGATTCTCCCCTCCCTCCAGTCCATGGATGAGTTATACTGAGACAGCCAAAGGCACCCGAGGATCAGGGGCACGAATGGAGAGTCAGTAATATAGAAACTCATGTCTTCCACATGATCCCCTATTCTCATCTGCAACACGACAGTCTATTGCTGGATCTACCTGGAACCTAGTAGGTGGGCATCCAAGACAATTGCGGGCAAGGACTGACTCAACTCTCACAGCGGTATGTTGAACCAACAGGTGGTTCCTCTATCCAGAAAATTACCCACTGCCCCAGAGTCCATGAAAGCCTTTAGCTGCCTCAGGTTCTTACCCCAGGTAAACTCTGCCTTCAGCACAAAACCAGAATCCGTGGGGGTGGGCATAGTGGCTGTTACCGTCACAGTCCTCTGGACGTCGACAGTGTTAGCAGTTCCCCAGGTGCCTAAAACGTTGGGCATTCAGCCTGTAGACGACCTGCTTTCCCCCAGTAAAAGCAGCAACCTTGACTCCGGCACCGGGACCTCAGGAAAAATCTGGTTGTTGCTGGATTCCAAGAGGGGTAATTTCTAGAACATCTACAAGATGGCTTTTTAGAGCAGCTAGTGGGTGAGCCCACAAGAGGATCAGCTATTCTGGACTGGGTGTTGTGCAATGTACGAGGATTGATTAGAGAGCTTAAGATAAAAGAACACTTTGGGGCATATGATCATAATATGATTGAATTCACCCTGAAATTTGAGAAGAAGCTAAAGCCAGAAGTATCAGTATTACAGTGGAGTAAAGGGGATTACAGAGGCATGAGAGAGGAGTTGGCTAGAATTGATTGGAAAAGAACACTGGCAGGGATGGTGGCAGAGCAGCAATGGCTGGAATTTCTGAAAGCAATTTGGAAGGCACATGACATATACATCACAAAGAGGAAGAGGTATTCTAAAGGCAAGATGACACAACCATGGCTACAAGAGTAGTCAAAGCCAACATAAAAGCTAAAGAGAGGGCATATAAGAGAGCAAAAATTAGTGGAAGTTAGAGGATTGGGAATACCAACAGAAGGTACCTAAAATGTCATTAAGAAGGTAAAGATGGAATATGAAAGGAAGCTAGCCAATATTATTAAAGAGGATACCAAAAGTTTCTTCAGAAATATAAAGTGTAAAAGAGAGGTGAGAGTGAATATTGGACCACAGGAAAATGATGCTGGAGAGGTAGTAATGGGGAACAAGGAAATGGTGGACGAATTGATTAATTATTTTGCATCAGTCTTCACTGTGGAAGACACTAGCAGTATGGTGGAAGTGCCAGGTGTCATGAAGTGTGTGAAGTTATCACTACTAGGGAGAAGGCTCTTCGAAAACTAAAAGCACTGAAGGTAGATAAGTCACCTGGATCAGATGGTGTATACCCCAGGGTTCTGAAGGCATTAGTAATGATCACTAGTTTCTGGAATGGTTACGGATGACTGGAAAATTGCAAATGTCACTCCACTCTTCAAGAAGGGACAGATGCAGAAGGAAATTATAGGCCAGTTAGTCTGACCTCAATGGTTGGGAAGATGTTGGAGTCAATTATTAAGGATGTGGTTTCAGGGTACTTGGAGGCATGTGATAAAATAGTCTGTAGTCAGCATGGTTTCCTCAAGGGAAAATCTTACCTGACAAACTGGTTGGAAATCTTTGAAGAAATAACAAGCTGAATAGACAAAGGAAAATCTGTTGATGTTGTGTACTTGGATTTTCAGAAGGCCTTTGACAAGGTGACACACATGAGGCTGCTACAAGCCCGTGGTATTACAGGAAAGATTCTAGCATGGATAAAGCAGTGGCTAACTGGCAGGAGACAAAGAGGAGGAACGAAGGGAGCCTTTTCTTGGTTGGCTGCCGGTGACTAGTGGTCTTCCACAGGCGTCAGTGTTGGGACCGATTCCTTTTACGTTATATGTCAATGATTTGAATGATGGAATTGATGGCTTTGTTGGAAAGCTTACAAACAATATAAAAATAGGTGGAGTGGCAGGTAGTTTTGATGAAGTGGAGAAGCTACAGAAGGACCTAGACCGATTAGGTGACTGGGCAAAGAAGTGATAGATGGAATACAATGTCAGGAAGTTTACGGTCATGCACTTTGGTAGAACGAACGTAGAGGATTGACTATTTTCTAAGTGGAGAGAAAATACAAAAATCGGAAGCGCAACGGGATTTAGGAGTCCCTGTGCAGGATTTCCTCAATGTTAATTTGCAAGTTGAGTCTGTGATAAGGAAGGCAAATGCGATGTTAGCATTCACTTCAAGAGGACTAGAATATAAAAGCAAGGATGTAATGTTGAGACTTTATAAAGCACTGGTGAGGCCTCACTTGGAGTACTGTAAGCAGGTTGGGCCCTTTATCTTAGAAAGGATTTGCTGGGGACTTCCGGGTCATCAAGGGAATGGCGGCGTAAGGAAAAGGTCTCTCGACAAAAAAGAAGGTAAACTGCCCCAAAATCGAATTTAGACAAATACTTAATATTGCATAACTATATTAATAAAAGGGGCAAGGATGATGTCTAAGAACAAGAATAAAAAGTCCGCTTCGAAGGCTGATAAACATAAAGAGATGCAGCAAGGCGACGGACCTAGCTCCCCCACGGCAAGCCAGGACGGAGATAATGAGGGGGAATCGGTGACTCTGTCTTTGATTCTCGGAGAGATTCGCGAGTTCCGACAAGATAACAGCAAACAGCTGGAAGATATTAAAGGAGAAATAGTAAAAACTAACTCGCGGATAGATGAAGCCGAAGCGAGGATTGTTGGAATTGAAGAGAAGCTACAAAACGCCGAGGAAGTGATAGCAGAAATGCTGAAGCTACAAGACCAGCTCCAGTGGAAACTAATAGATCAAGAAGGCCGCTCGAGAAGGGAAAATGTGAGGATCTACGGAGTTCCCGAAGGAACCGAAGGTAAACCCGGATTGATGATTCCCTTCGTGGAGAAGCTGCTTAGAGAGAACCTTGATATAGCGGCCGCAAAAGACCTACAGATAGAAAGGGCTCACCGCACGTTGGCACCACAGCCTCCGGCAGGCGCCCAGCCCAGATCGATTCTGATCAGATTTCTCAGTTACAGAACGAAGGAAGAGGTGCTTAAAAGAGCATGGCAAAAGAAAGGTTTCATGTGGAACAACTGCAAAATTAGTTTAGACCACGACTACGCACCGGGGATTCTTGCCAGACGGAAGGAATATACGGAAACACGGAGAGTCCTGAAGGAAAACAACATCAGATTCCAGACCCTGTATCCAGCTCGGCTGAGAGTCTTTTACAACGAAGGGACAAAAACTTACACTACGGTGGAGGAGGCAACGTTGGACCTGGCGGACCGGGGACTACCTATTAAAGTTATCACCCAACCGGAGTCGCTACTGGAGAGGATTCGGCAGAAGTCGTGGCAGTTAGTGGGGCGAGGACGCTCCACTCGAACCAGAGTGTCAAACTACAAGGAAAAGCTGCAAATATTCAGACGCGAATGTACAGAGAATACAGATTAATTAAGAGAAATGACTGAAAAGAGTAAATCGGACTTAAAAGTAAAATGAAAACTGGTAACTGAAAATAAACTAGGCGGAGTAACTTGAATGATAGCAATATGGTCGAGACATAAATAGGAGAAAATTCTCTATGATTATTCAAACTGCTGAGGGCCCTCTAACACAGGGTGAAGATAGAGGTTATCCCTCTGAACTGAGGCGGGTCGGTGCTCAGGCCTCACTGTGGGAAGTCGGGAAAAATTTTCAAATGTTATACGTTCAGAAATGTCTAGGGTGTGGTTATATGTCTTGGTTTACTGTTGAGAAGGGATTGCTTACTGTTTGGTTAGAAAAGGAGAGTGCTTTTTTTCTACTAGAGAAAAATGCAAACTGAATTGGTAAAAATAATTTCCTATAATGTTAATGGGGTTTTGTATCCAATTAAAAGAAATAAGATTATGTCTAAATTGAAAAAAGAGAGGGCACAAATAGCTTTCCTCCAGGAAACACATATGAGCCAATCTGAACATGGAAAATTAAAAAGAATGGGCTTTAAGCATGTATTTTATTCATCATATAAATTGAGTCACAAAAGAGGGGTAGCTACTTTAATATCAAGTACTCTTAATTATGAACATATTTCAGAGACTAGAGACAAAGAAGGACGGTTTGTAAAAATCACAGGAAGAATAGAAGGTACAGAAATAACATTGCTGAATGTTTATGCTCCTCCAGGTAGTGAATGGTCATTTTATAGACACATTTTTGACCTAATGGTCAGTTCTCGAGGGGTAGTAATTTGTGGAGGGGATTTTAATATTAGATTAAATCCTATATTAGATTCTTCAAGAATAGTTACTCAGAATAAACCTCTGACTCGGAAAATGAATTCATTGATGGAGGAGTTGGGAATTATAGATGTCTGGAGGGAATTACACCCTACTAGTAAAGATTATACATATTACTCTTTCCCTCATTCAGCCTATTCAAGGATAGACTATTTCTTTATCTTTAATACAGATAGACTCAGGATAAAAAACTGTAATATTGCAACAATTGATCTGTCGGATCATAGCCCAGTCTCTATGTCTCTAATCCTGGAAAGGAAAATGAGGAAAACACTATGGAGGCTAAACTCACATATACTCAATAACCCGAAAGTAATGGAGAGATTAAGGGGAGAAATCAAAGAATATCTAGACCTTAATGACACGGGAGAAACATCACCAGTGATTTTTATGGGATACATTGAAAGCTGTACTGAGAGGGAAAATTATTTCCATTACTACTCACATGAAAAAAATCAATGCACAAAAATTAGCAGACCTTCAAGGAAAATTAAAACAACTTCAAGTTGTAGATAGCAACAAAAGTAATTCAAATCGAAAACAGGAAATTAGGAAATTGCAAAGTGAAATTGATGATATTTATACGTTGGAAACTCAAAGAAATTTTCTTTACCTGAGACAAAAGAATTATGAAGTAGGAGGTAAATCAGCTAGATTATTAGCATATAAATTACGAAAACAACAAGCAGACAATACAATTCATAAAATAAAGAATCCAAAGACAAAGCTTGTGGAGAGTACAATAGGGAAAATTCAAGAGAGTTTTGAAACATATTATCGAGAGCTGTACTCCCAACCCCGGGCCCCCAATGAGCCCTATATAGACAGTGTATTGAATTTTTTAGATCTACCTAAACTTACAGATTTACAAAATGAAAGTTTATTAGAACCAGTAACTGTCAAAGAACTGAACGTGGCCATCTCTAGGTTAAAGGCTGGAAAGTCCCCGGGTTCTGATGGGTTTACCTCAGAGTGGTACAAGTCCCTGAAGACACAGTTAGCCCCATTACTACTTAACACCTTTAATTGGATCTTGCAGAGAGGAGAAACTCCACCTTCCTGGAGAGAAGCGATTATTTCAGTTATTCCTAAAGAGGGTAAAGATAAACTAGAATGTGGCAATTATCGGCCAATTAGTGTTCTTAATTTAGATTACAAACTATTTACATCTATATTAGCGCGCAGATTGGAAAAGCTTTTACCTGGCCTAATCCATTTAGACCAGACTGGATTTATTCAACAAAGACAAACACAGGACAACATAAGGAGAACTCTGCACATATTAGAACAGGTTAATAAGAACGAGACAGAGACAATGGTAGTAGGATTGGACGCTGAGAAAGCTTTTGATTCGGTTAGTTGGGCATTCCTATACAGAGTGTTAGGAAGATTCGGCTTTCAAGAAAGGTTTATTAAAGTAATTCAGACTCTATATGACAGCCCTACAGCCCGAATTAAGATAAATGGGGACCTCTCTGACTCCTTCATTTTAGAGAGAGGCACTAGACAGGGATGCCCAATTTCTCCTCTCCTTTTTGCGCTATATATTGAACCACTTGCCCAACTAATAAGACAGAGCAAAATCGTAAAAGGTATCAAGGTGGCAGGGATTGAACAGAAAGTGGCGTTATTCGCAGATGATGTTTTGGTCTATCTGAGTGAACCAGAAAAATCATTTATAGGATTGTTTACACTGTTGGATGACTTTGGGAAAATATCAGGTTATAAAATAAATGTAAAGAAAACGCAGGTTATGTCCCTAAATTATACACCATCCAAAAAATTGCAGGATACATACGATCTTAAGTGGGAAGCTAAATCATTAAAATATTTAGGAATAACCCTGCCGAAGGATCTTTCAACACTGTCACAGGTAAATTATGGGCCATTAATCTCAGAGATAAAAGCAGATATGCATAGATGGAATCTTATCCCCTTTTTAAGTTTAAATTCAAGGATAAATACTATAAAAATGAATATTCTTCCTCGGTTATTATATCTTTTCCGTACTTTACCAGTGGAGGTGGATGATAATCAATTCAGGGAATGGGACAAATGGATTTCCCGCTTCATTTGGCAAGGAAGGAAACCTAGAATTCGATATAACACCTTACAGTTAGGGAAGGAAGGAGGAGGTATGGTTCTTCCTTGCCTGAGAAATTATTTTTATGCCTCACAGATAACCCCTCTGTTATATTGGTGTAATAGGGAATATAAGGCTAGATGGAAGGAAATAGAATTTGGATTAGTTGACAGTTTTCCTCTTCAGGCCTCAATAGCTGACAAAGGATTGATGGCCCAGTTGGAAAAATTTAATAATGCTTGGATAAATCTTACATTAAAAGTATGGCAGAAGGTGGTTAATTCATGTGGAATTAATAACATGTTAAAACTCTTTAGGTGGTGTGCGTATGATACCGAATTCCTTCCCAACAGAGGAGATAAAAGATTTGAGCTATGGATAAAGAAAGGTCTTACAACCTACCTCGCATTTATAGATAAAAGAGTATTACAAAGTTTCCAAATCCTGCAGGACAAACATGGCCTAGAACATAATGACTTTTTTAGGTACCTTCAAATACGAAACTATGTTAACCAGAGTTGTAGATATACAGACCTATCAACAGTAGAATTAGAATTTTTCAAGATTCTGAATTTGGCTTGCAGTTCAATACCTAGTAAATCAGTTTCTCGCCTATATAATGCACTCTCCCATGCTAAAAATGTAAATACACTGTATATTAAAGAGAAGTGGGAGAAAGAAGCGGGGTTGGTACTTTCAGAGGAGGCTTGGGGGAAAATCTGCAGCTTTCAATGGTCCTCGACTAATTCTTTGACTTGGAGAGAACATTGTTGGAAAAACATTATAAGATACTTCAAGACCCCATATCAGGAAAAATATAAAGATACAAATATGATGTGTTGGAGAAGGTGCGGCTCCAAGGAGGCAAATCATTTTCATATTTTCTGGGATTGCCCTAAATTAAGTCTATTTTGGGAAGGTATTCATAGAACATTAGTTAAGGTACTTAGGTCCTAGATACCTCTGAACTTTGAGACGCTCTATTTGGGGCATGTATTGTTCCTTGAACAGAAGGAAGATATAAAGTTGCTGCAGGCCCTCTTAGCAGCAAGTAAGAAATCAATCACTAGAAAATGGCTAAATCCAATACCACCTACATTAGCAGATTGGTACAAAATTATCTTGGAAATATTTAAAATGGAAAAGTTGACTTACTCCCTGAGAACTCAAAAAGAAACATTTTATCAAATCTGGAATAAATGGATTGAATATATAACCCCAATGCGAGCAGATTTTAGATGACTCTCCTAATGATTTATATTGCTCTTCTCATCAACACAGTAATATTGCTAACGTAAGTACTCCTAGTCTAAATGTTTGTTTTTTTTTGGAAAATAGAGAATTAACACAAGTAAAGGGAAAGATTTGGGAAAGGGATAAAAAAAATGAAAAAATTAAGTAAGTACATAGGGATTGGATAATTATGTCTGCGGGCAGGAACAAGCACGAACAAATTGGGATATAAACACCTACAATGGTTGGTATGTAGGCTTGTATGCAACATTTTGGACCAGTGGAAATAGTCCAGAAGGGTTGTATGGAAACTATTATTACTATTTTTCTTAACAACTAATTTCATTACTTAGCCTAATAGGTTAGATTTACCACAGTACATAATTATCTATTTAAATGTTTATTTTCCTTTTATATCATCTCAATGTGTACTTAAGAATGTATAAATAATTGTAGTTTTATACATATAAAAAAATGGAAAAGGTTATATGTGTGAAAAAAGTACATGATAATTGTGAATTCCTTACCCAAATAAAAATAAAATTAAAAAAAAGAAAGGATTTGCTGAAACAGGAGAGCGTTCAAAGGAGGTTCACAAAATGATTCCACAGTTGAATGGTTTGTCATATGAAGAGCCTCAGAGTAGAGGAGCATCCTTTTAGAATGGACATGAGGAGGAATTTCTTTAGCCACAGAGTGGTGCCTGTGGAATTCTTTGCCACAGGCAGCTGTTGATGCCAAGTTTTCATGTATATTATTTGAAGCACCGGTTGATAGATTCTTGACTGGTGAGGGTATGAAGAGATATGGGGTGGGGGGAGGGGCAGGAGAGTGAGGCTGAGAGGGAAAGCGGAGCAGCTATGATGAAATGCGGAGCAGACTCGTTAGACCGAATGGCCCAGTTCTGCTCCTGTATCTTACGGGCTTATGATATGCTGAGTTTCTCATATGGGTTGCTTCAGAAATCTTCTATTTTTGAATTGAAATCTTAAAGTCAGAATTTCATGACTTTACAAAAGGCAGCAACAGAAATCCATTAGGGGTATGTCTTAAACCCAATCATCCTTGGCAGCCTTTGCTCCATCATGAAGAGACCATCTAGCCAGTATTTGCACGAAAGTCAGATTCATTCATAAACCCTCAGAAAATGAACCAACCAAAAACCACATGCAACATGATCTGGATGAGTGGCAAACTAAAATTGTGATACACTTAAGGGCAATTAACAATAAACAGTAAAGGGCCACAAACCACAAAAGAATTTTAAAATGATTTTTAAGAGGATAAGCCTCTTTCCAAAAAAAGCAGAATGTAAGAGTTACCCACAGCAGCCTTACAAACCAGCACTTTGATGCTATTTGCTGTGGAATGAGTAGAATAGCTTTATGAAGCCATAAGGAAAGAGTCAAGGAATTTCACTATCTTCCTTCTCCAAAGGCGGCAGTATACCAGCGATCACTGCTCCTGGATATCTGAAACCTAAATGCTCCAATATGCAAAACACCAGCATTTATTGTGCATATGGAATAGATGCCAAAGTTTGCATTGATGCAATTATACAAAAAAAAATGACAGAACTGTGTCAGGGATTCATGGAAGACAGACAGGAGAGAGAGGTTTATGTAATGGGAAAAAAATAACTTGCTGAGTCAGGGATGGCATAAATAAATGTTTTTACCTAGGTAACAGCATGGAAGGTAAATATAAATATATTTTTGATGAATAGAGGGACTTCGGATTTCAAGACCATAATCATGCCATTCTACAGATGGACAGTGGAGAGCATCACTGTATGGTTTAGAAACTGCACTGTATTGAACTGCAATGGATAGTTAAAACTGTCCAGGGCATCACCAGTTCCAGCCTACCTACCATCAAGGATATATATATATATATATATATATATATATATATATACATAGAAAGGTACTGGGAAAGGCCAGCACTATTGTAAAGGATTCCACCCACCCTACTTATGGACTGCTTGTCTCACTCTCATCAGGGAACAGGCTACACAGCTTCCATGCCAGGACCATTAGACTCAAAAACACCTCGGGCTAATCAACATCTTCCACCCATTTACTGATCCACCACCACTATGTACACATCACCTAGCATCACTTCATACACATACAGTCGGTCTATGTATATAACAGTACATTGTGTTTTACAGGATTGCTTTTATATTTATATTTATCGTGTTCTTTATGCTTATTGTGTTTTTTCTGCTACATTGGCTCCTGAGTTAACACATTTTGTTCTCCTTTGGACTCCTGTACTGAAAAATGACAGTACACAATCGTGAACCTCGTATCTTGTAAATTGTCACAACAGATACATGGTGAATAAGGCTTTTGGCTTGCTTGGCTTTATAGCTTGGGGCACAGAGCATAATAGGTGGAGATAATATATTACAACTTTACAAAGCAGTGGTTAGACCACTCTTGAAGTACTGTGTGCAATACTAACAGGAAAGACATGGTTGTCTTGAGACACTGCAGAGGAGATTCACCAGAATGTTATCTGTTTTGGAGGGGTGTCTATAGCTAATAGACTGGACTTGTTTTTTCCTGCAAAAACAAAGGCTGAAGGGTGACTTGATAGAGAAACAGTATATAGGAGATATAGGGAGGATAGACAGAATCTTTTGCCACCCTTCTTAAGGATATCAAAAACATGGGGGAAAAGATTTATGGTGACAGGCAGTAACTTTAAAGGGACTGCAGGGAAATTATACTTTCTTAACATAGGGAGTGGTTAATGTCTTGAATGAGCTCTCAGGAAAAGAGGTAGAATCAGATACAATTGTGCATTTAACAGACATTTTGATAGACACTTGAATGGATAAGGTATGGAAGGATGTGGATCAAATATAGTCAAGTGGGATTAGTGTAGATAGGAAAAATAGTAAATCAGCAGAGATGTGGTGAACCAAATGTCTGTTTCTGTGGTACAACTCTAATAGCAAGAAAACAATTTAACTCCCAAGATCTTTTTGTAACATTAACTTAACAAATATGCAGATGAATTCAGCTGTCACAATTTATCTTCAATGAAATAACATGAGAATGCAGGAAAGAAAATAAAAATATAAGTCAGCTCAATAGACAAGTAGTTTTCATGTTCCTGCTGTTTCACAATCGCTAAGAATTGCATTGTAGTAATGGTTAGTTCTATTTTTTAAAAGTGTTGATTTTATTACAGGATGTACTAACTTTTCACGCATCAGTACAGAATGTTTCTTGATTACCTGAGCCAGTAGAAGCTGGAGACTTGCTACGCCGTGAGGGCCCAGGGCTCTTTGTAGTGGTGTTTCGGCCAGTGGCACCAGGGACTTTAGTGTATGATGTAGATTTAACAACTCTACATTCTGTGGATGCAGAAGAAAGGAAAATTATATTTTTTTAAAAGAACAATTCAAGTTTCAAAATGTTTTATCTCTGGAATGTAGAAAGTTTGTTAACAACGTGTGCACAATGGCCCAACTAATCTAGCTACTGCTTCACAGCTCTGAAAACATGACCTCGATCCTGACCTCCAGTGCTATCAGTGTGGGATTTGCATCCTCTCACTCTGTTGCATGGGTTTCCTCTGTCTGCTCCTGTTTCATCCCAAAGACGTGCAGATTGGTAGGTCAATCGGCCCAGTGTGTCGATGAGTGGTCCAGTCTGGGGTTAGTTGATGGAAATATGGGGAAAGTGAAATGAGATTACTGAAAATGGATAGTAAGGCTCAGCACGGAGTAAGTGGACCAGTGGAACAACACACACACATTTTTTGTGTGTTGCTCAGATTTCCAGCATCTGTAGATTTTCTCTTCTTTGTAAGTGGACCAGTGGACCAGTTTCCTTGCTGTTTGATTCTATCTTACGTACCCTTTAGAAGAAAAATATACTGTGGGTGATTGATTGCTTGAGCAGAAGAATGGACAATTTTTGAGGAGTTAATGATATGAGCATTGACATGTTCCAATGCTAATCCAGGGAAAGGAATTAAGTATGTGGGGGAAGGGCTACTAGAGACATCTCAGAATCCGGTTCAATCCATAAAGAAGTATGCTATAAGACTGAGAGGATATTTTCACCTCCCCACATAGGTCTCAACACTACTCTCAACTTATCCCCCCTACCATTCCTAGTAATGCTTCACTTCCATCACATCCTTCACCATTCAACTCCATTGTACATGAAACTCATACTTTTTTATTTCAATTCCAAACCCAGTGATCTCTTCTTTTCTACTCTTTACAATTTTTCTAAGTTCTTATGTAACTACTACTTACAGACCACTCTTTCCTCGCCTAACTTTATGAATACTTCCCTTTACATTCCTCAGCTGACTTTCCATTTCCCATTTTATCTCTTTATGGTCTTGCCACACAAGCACTGGAAATTTCAACCAATCACAAACTCCCACACCTTTTCAGTAAAAGACAGCTTAATTCCAGTGCTCAGAGGCATTAATTGCTATATCTTGGCAGAGAGACCTCGAAGAGTCTACATTGATTAAATAAAATATTAAAACAGGCTGGTAACGCTTAGCAAATTGAGCAGCATCCATGAAAAGTTTAATTGAGTTAATATTTAAGGTCAAAGACACTTGGTTTTGATGAAAGGTCTTTGATTTGAACCGTTAGTGCTGCCTCCTTTTCCACAGATTCTACCATAGATATACTGGCATAGTTCTAAAGGGTGTAAAGAAAGAGAGGGACAGTGGGATCTGTTGCATTGCTACATCTGTCTTTGAAAACTATGAGATACGTTGAAACTGTGGTTCGCTAAATTCATGAACACAAGAGATTCTGCAGATGCTGGCAATCCAGAGCAGTACACTCAAAATACTGGAGAGATGCAGCAAGCCAGGCAGTATCTATGGAGGGGAATAAACAGCCGACATTTCGGGCCAAGACCCTTCATCAGGACTGGAAATGAAGCTCAAATAAGAAGGTGGATTTAAAGTTTTAAGCAAAACATACACAGTAGATGGAAAGGAAGCTTTTATTTTAAATGTAAAACATAATTATGACCTCTAACTGAGGCAGTGGGGCCCAAGCCTGAGAGTGGGAAGTGAGCCAATGTTTGGCAACTGGTGGAGCAGCCTTGGAGTAAAAAAGCGCAGATCCAAGGTGAGTCAGAGTCGAGGCAGCAGGGCCCGAGTCAGAGAGCAAGAAAACAACCCGAGCTTTGGCCAATTTAAGTGCCAGGCCAGAATGAAAAGGTCAGGATTTCGGAGCCGGGGGTGAGGGAGGGGATGGTGTGTTCAGCTTGCTGCTCCGTAAGGTTTACTCATCTCTGTGCTGAACTGAGGCTGTGGCCTGCAACTGAATCGGCTACAGTGATGGCTGGTTTCGTGGCTGTGGACTCACTTCCATGAACTTCAGTCCTGAATGTTATTTGCTTACTTTTATTGTTTGAACAATTTTTCCTCCTGCACTTTGGGTGTTTGATGGTCTTTTTTAATGGGTTCTATTGGGTTACTTTGTTTTGTGGCTGCCTACAAGGAGTCGAATCTCAAGGATGTATATAGTATATATACTTTGATAATATATGTACTAATAACTCTAATTTGAACTTTGAGATCAACACCAGTAACAATAAAGTATCTGATAAATCATTCAAATCCATCAAAGCTGATCATATACATCTAATTATTAAAAAAAAGCTGCAGTGATGGTGGATTCACCAGAAAATCCTAGATACTCGAATTTTACTCTGATATTTCAAAACAAGTGGGAGGAAGAAAACAGAGCATGAAAGGCACAGACTATCATTAGTAATATGGAAAAGGCTAGAATTCATTGCTAAGCATTCAGGACAGGGGAAAAAAAGTATGATTTTACAGAGTCAATATGGTTTTATTAAATGGAAATTGAGCTTGTAAAATAAATTATGACAAGTAACTAGCAGATTCGATAAAGAACAATTCAACAGAAGTTTATTTTCTTCTCAGATTATATAATGCCAGATCTCCATAAAAGTCAAGGTAGACAGAGAACATGAAAAAAAGATGCTTGCGTTCCACAAGGATCACAATGTTTGTCAGATGATTCTACAAGAAAGAACGAGGTTATGTATTATAAATTGAGAAGGAACATAAGAAAATGATTTTAGAATACTAGTTAACATAAAATGACCCAAAAATAACTTACCAGCAAGAAGAAAGAAGTGTGTTGACACTCATGATAATTAAGGAATCACGCTCACAAGGCATAGGGTAGGCTGGGATGTTTAATGAGTACTTTTGTCAGTGTTTGCTGAGCTAATAGATCTTAACCATATACTAATAAAAGCAGAATAGAAGAGGTAACAGAAGGCTGAAAATAGGCAGGATGCATGAGAAAGGATGGCTATACCTAGAATGGATGTCACCTAGTCTAAAGGTTTTCAAGATTTTGACAGGTTCAGATAAGGTAACAAAGAAAAGCTGTTCTTTGGAGTTGTTAGCACAAGGATTAGGAGATATAGATTTAAAGGATTAGGTAACTAGTGATAATGACCTGAAGCTCTCTGCCAAGAGTACAGGAAAAGCAAATACATCGATGATTTCAAAAGGAAATTAGAAATAAATTTACAGGGCTATAGGAATAAAGTAGGAGGAATCAAGAGATTTATTTGCTCTATACACAGCTGGCGTGGACTCAGCAAGTCACAGGGGCACATCCTTTGCCGTCATGACTATGTGACTACCAACTATGCAATGCCTACCTGTCACCACGGCGCTTCTGCATCCATCAATTTCCTCAACTACTGTCACCTGTCAAAATCATCCATGGAGAATTCAATGTCAATTGTCTACACAACAATATTACATCTGGTGGTAGCTAACTTCAGTTTTAATAGGATTTTCCCATTAACGTGACAGCCCTTGACAACAGAATCACTATAATTGCATAAACTAGATTCTGAATGTCTCTGTGAACCACTTCTGAAATTTCTCATTTTCTAGGTTCTATACCAGTTCACTTTTTAAGATGAATTTTGTCAGTGTACGTTTTTACATGATACTGCACATAGCTCCTGTTCGCCTTGCATAATTACTAAGCTGTCTTCTGTCTCCATCATCTCTAGTGTAATAAAAAATGAGTTTAACTTCCACTTCAATCCTACAAATGTAATAAAATGATTTTTATAGCACTCATATCTTGCTTTCTTCTAAAAACAAATCAGAAAGCAATTAAACTCAAAAAGCCAATGCTTGTGACTATTGGGTACCAATCTGGTGGAAAGGTTCCCTGACTTCGAAAGAACTTAAGCAAATTTTTCTCCCTATGGCTTTAATGTAGTGATAGTTATAGGGAGATATTCAAAGTGTGAAATTTTGACTGCTTCACTACAACAGATGCAACAAAGACAGATTTATTCCCTGACATTATTTATATTTTTATTTTTATTTAGAGATACAGAGCGGATTGGCCGTTCTAACCCAACGAGCCGCACCACTCAGCAATCCGTCTATTTATCCCTCGCCTAATCACAGAACAATTTACAATGACTAATTAACCTATTAACCAGCACGTTTTTGGACTGTGGGAGGAAACCAGAGCGCCTGAAGGAAATCCACGGGGTTCATGGGGAGAACGTCCAAACTCCTTACAGATGGCACTGGAATTGAACTCCAAACTCTGGAACAGCGTCGTGCTAGGCTGCTGATTTATTAAAGTGTTAAGCTATAAAGAATAACCTTTATGTCAGTTTAAACTGAATTGATTTTTAAAAAAAGATAACGTGGGTTTGAATCAGCTAAGCAAATTTCAGGGCTTTTTCTAGGAAACTTGTTTTGTTACAAAACTGATCTAAGTGTAGCACAGCTCACTGATGTGAGTAGTAAAAGCAATAGCCCTAGATTCATTTAAGTAATACTGCAATTGAATATATATTAAGATCTCTCAGCTTAAAATGCATTTTTCAAGAATAACCTGATCGTCACCATTGACCTTGTGAATCAGGACTTGAAATTTGCTATAACCATATAACAGCTACAGCACGGAAACAGACCATCTTGGCCCTTCTAGTCCATGCCGAATGCTTACTCTCACCTAGTCCCACCGACCTGCACTCAGCCCATAACCCTCCATTCCTTTCCTGTCCATATAGCTATCCAATTTTACTTTAAATGACAATATCAAGCCTGCCTCTACCACTTCTACTGTTAGCTCATTCCACACAGCTACCACTCTCTGAGTAAAGATGTTCCCCCTCATGTTACCCCTAAACTTTTGCCCTTTAACTCTCAACTCATGTCCTCTTATTTGAATCTCCCCTACTCTCAATGGAAAAAGCCTATCCACATCAACTCTATCTATCCCCCTCATAATTTTAAATACCTCTATCAAGTCCCCCCTCAACCTTTTAAGCTCCAAAGAATAAAGACCCAACTTGTTCAACCTTTCTCTGTAAATTAGGTGCTGAAACCCAGGTAACATTTTAGTAAATCTTCTCTGTACTCTCTCTATTCTCTCTATTTTGTTGACATCTTTCCTATAACTCGGTGACCAGAACTGTACACAATACTCCAAATTTGGCCTTACCAATGCCTTGTACAATTTTAACATTACATCCCAACTCCTATACTCAATGCTCTGATTTATAAAGGCCAGGATACCAAAAGCCTTCTTCACCACCCTATCCACATGAGATTCCACCTTCAGGGAACTATGCACCATTATTCCTAGATCCCTCTGTTCTACTGCATTCTTCAATGCTCTATCATTTTCCATGTATGTCCTATTTTGATTAGTCCTACCAAAATATAGCACATCACATTTATCAGCATTAAACTCCATCTGCCATCTTTCAGCCCACTCTTCTAACTGGCCTAAATCTCTCTGCAAGCTTTGAAAACCTACTTCATTATCCACAACTCCACCTATCTTAGTATCATCTGCATACTTACTAATGCAATTTACCACCCCATTGTCCAGATCATTAATATATATGACAAACAACACTGGACCCAGTACAGATCCCTGAGGCACACTGCTAGACACCCTCCTCCAATCTGACACACAGTTATCCACCACTACTCTCTGGCGTCTCCCATCCAGCCACTGCTGAATCCATTTTACTACTTCAATATTAATACCTAACGATTGAACCTTCCTAACTAACCTTCCATGTGGAACCTTGTCAAAGGCCTTACTGAATTCCATATAGACAACATCCACCGCTTCACCCTTGTCAACTTTCCTAGTAACCCCTTCAAAAAATTCGATGATTTGTCAAACATGACCTTCCACAGACAAATCAGACCCTGTCTATCCAGATAATTATATATACCATCTCTAAGAATACGTTCCATTAATTTACCCACCACTGACGTCAAACTTACAGGCCGATAATTGCTAGGTTTACTCTTAGAACCCTTTTAAACAATGAAACAACATGAGCAATACACCAATCCTCTGGCACCATCCCCGTTTCTAATGACATTTGAAATATTTCTGTCAGAGCCCCTGCTATTTCTACACTAACTTCCCTCAAGGTCCTAGGGAATATCTTGTCAGGACCCAGAGACTTATCCACTTTTATATTCCTTAAAAGTGCCAACACTTCCTCTTCTTTAATCGTCACAGTTTCCATAACTTCCCTACCTGTTTCCCTTACTTTACACAATTCAATCTCCTTCTCTTTAGTGAATACCGAAGAAAAGAAATAATTCAAAATCTCCCCCATCTCTTTTGGGACCAATTTTATCCCTCACTATCCTTTTGCTATTAATACAACTGTAGAAACGCTTGGGATTTATTTTCACCTTACTTGCCAAAGCAACCTTGTATCTTCTTTTAGCTTTTCTAATTTCTTTCTTAAGATTTTTTTTACATTCTTTATATACCTAGATATCTCTCTTTTTCCGAACCGTTTCCAATATCCCTTGAAAATCATGGCTCTCTCAAACTTTTAACCTTTCCTTTCAACCTAACACGAACATAAAGATTCTGTACCCTCAAAATTTCACCTTTAAATGACCTCCACTTCTCTATTACATCCTTCCCATAAAACAATCTGTCCCAATCCACTCCTTCTAAATCCTTTTGCACCTCCTTAAAGTTAGCCTTTCTCCAATCAAAAATCTCAACCCTGGGTCCAGACCTATCCTTCTCCATAATTATATTGAAACTAATGGCATTGTGTTCACTGGACCCAAAGTGCTCCCCAGCACATACCTCCGTCACCTGTCCTATCTCATTCCCTAACAGGTGATCCAACACTGCCCCTTCTCTAGTTGGTACCTCTATGTATTGCTGCAAAAAACTATCCTGAACACATTTTACAAACTCCAAACCATCCAGCCCTTTTACAGTATGGGCTTCCCAGTCTATGTGTGGAAAATTAAAATCTCCCACAATCACAACCTTGTGCTTACTACAAATATCTGCTATTTCCTTACAAATTTGCTCCTCCAATTCTCGCTCCCCATTAGGTGGTCTATAATACACCTTATAAGTGTTACTACACCTTTCCCATTCCTCAATTCCACCCAAATGGCCTCCCTAGATGAGCCCTCTGATCTATCCTGCCAGAGCACCGCTGTAATATTTTCTCTGACAAGCGATACTTGAATATAATACAGAACAACCACAAAATAATGGCTTAAAAGCAAGACGTTCTGTGTCTTGAAGGTAATCCTATGTTTGTGGTTGACATTACGCAGCCATACGCGTTCTAACTGGAAACAAATATTGTGTTTGCTGTGTAGGAGCAGGACTATTCCACACAGAAAATTGTGTGTTTATGAAGAACTGATGACCCAGTTCTGAAATCCTATTGGGATCCATGCATTCTCTGCAAAGACTGATAGGCACTACAAATTTTGCTTCTACAAGGAAACTGTGCTCTACAATTAAACAGTCCGGGGTTACAGCTCAGCTTGCTTAAAGTTCTTTGTTTCAAAGTTGTTATCATGCTGCTTGAGATCTAAATCAGTTTTTCATAACTCTAACTTATATTTGAGAAAAAGAAGAATCAAGCCAACCTCGATTTATGGATTTAACAAACTGACCCTTGCATCACAATCAAATGTGTAAAAAGCTTTTGCATCCATAGGTTTGAAAAATACTAACATATTCCGGAGGTCAACCACTGACGATTACTTTTTGCACATCTACGAAACTTAACTTTCTTTATCCTGACATCAAGAACATTTAAGCTCACTGAGACATTTATATACTTGTGACATTGGGGCCTAATAATTACTTTCCTTCAGAATAGAGACCACAGTATTACTATGTACGTTATAAATGTTATTGGAAATATTCAAGAATATCACACTCAATTTATTCTACAGTTAAATGGTTTACAGGCAGGTATTGCATATGATGCTGTTTCTTAATAAAAGTGAAGCCATGTTCATCTTTTATTTAGTTAGCTGCTTGGAAAAGACTGAACAGAAATTATTCATCATGCGTAGGTAAGGCAATTCCTGGTGAAAGTTCTCGGCCCGAAACATCGACTGTTTACTTTTTTTCCATAGATGCTGCCTGGCCTGCTGAGTTCCTCCAGCATTTTGTGTGTGTTGCTTGGATTTCCAGTATCTGCAGATTTTCTCTTGTTTGTAAAGCAATTCCTATTGTTTTAACCATCAATAGTTAATGGGTAAAATTTTGGTCAGTTACTTGGTTAGTGTTATTAATGTTTGAATTAACGACAGATCTAAAACATCACAGCAAAAAAGTTACTTAAAGTAGAAAAGTATTCTGATCCTTCATAGTAAATCAGACAAGTAAATGCCAAGCCAAGGAGACACAAGAGACTGCAGTCTGAAAAAATCACTAAACAATTACCATCAACATATCCCTTGTAATACCAGAGGGAACAACACACTGAGCCATTGTTACACCACCAAGAATGCCTAACGTGCTATTCCACGCCCTCACTTCGGGAAGTCTGATCACCTGGCTGTACTTCTGCTCCCTGAGAACAGGCAGAGGCTGAAGACTGCAGCACCAGTAGTGAGGACCAAGAAGGTTTGGACAAGGGAAGCACAGGAGCCCCTACCGGACTGCTTTGAAACAGTGGTCTGGACAGTATTCAGGGATTCATCTTCGACTCTGGATGAGTAGGCTGCAGTTGTGACCGACTGCATTAAAACCTGTGCGAATGAGTATGTGCCTACAAAGACTTGCTGTACATTCCCAAGCCAAAAGCCGTGGATGAATCAGAAGGTACGTCGTCTGCTGAAGGCTAGATCTGTGGCATTCCTGTCTGGCAACCCAGGTCTGTACCAGAAAACTAGGTATGATTTGTGGAGGGCTATGTCAAGGGTGAAGAGACAAGTTCGAACGAGGTTGGAGGTGACATCGGATGTACGACAACTCTTGCAGGGTTTGCAAATCATTACTTCCTACAAAGCAAAACCCAAGAGCATGAATGGCAGCGATGCTTCACTACCAGATGATCAATGACTTTAAAGCTATCTTTGAAAGGGAGAATACAACTACAGCTGTGAAGATCCCTGCTGCACCCGGTGACCCTGTGATCTCTGTCTCAGAGGCCGATGTTAGGTTGTCTTTAAAGAGAGTGAACCCTCGCAAGGCGGCAAGCCCCGACAGAGAACCTGGTAAGGCTCTGAAAGTTTGTGCCAACCAATTGACGGGTGTATTCAAGGCTCATTGTTACGGGCAGAAGTTCCCACTGCAATTATAGTGAGAGCTGCCTAAATGACGATCGCCCATTAGCACTCATATCTACAGTGATGAAATGCTTTGAGAGGTTGGTTATGACTAGACTGAACTCCTGCTTCAGCAAGGACCTGGACCCATTGCAATTTGCCTATTGCCACAATAGGTCAACGGCAGATGCAATGTCAATAGCTCTTCACATGGCCTTAGATCACCTGGACAATACAAACACCTATGTCAGGATGCTGTTCATCAGCTATAGCTCATTTAACACCATCATTCCCTCAATCCTGATTGAGAAGTTACAGAACCTGGGCCTCTCTACCTCCCTCTGCAATTGGATCCTCAACGTCCTAACTGGAAGGCCACAATCTGTGCGGATTGGTGATAATATCTCCTCCTCGCTAATGATCAATACTGGTGCACCTCAGGGGTGTGTGCTTAGCCCACTGCTTTACTCTCTCCATACCCTTGACCGTGTGGGCAGGCACAGTTCAAATACCATCTATAAATTTGCTGACAATACAGCCATTGTTGGTAGAATCTCAGGTAGTGACGAGAGGGCGTACAGGAGCAAGATACACCAACTAGTGGAGTGGTGTCGCAGCACCAGCCTTGCACTCAACATCAGTAAGACAAAAGAGCTGATTGTGGACTTCAGGAAGGGTAAGATGAAGGAAAACATACCAATCCTCATAGAGGGATCAGAAGTGGAGAGAGTGAGCAGTTTCAAGCTCCTGGGTATCAAAATCCCTGAGGATCTAACCTGGTTCCAACATATCGATGCAGTTATAAAGAAGGCAAGACAGCAACTATACTTCATTTGGAGTTTGAAGAGATTCGGTATGTCAACAAACACACTCAAAAACTTCACTCTCTAGCTGTCCGGTATGGGGTGGGGGCTGCTACTGCACAGGACCAAAAGAAGCTGCAGCAGGTCATAAATTTAGTCGGCTCCATCTTGGGTACTAGCCTATAAAGTACGCAGGACATCCTCAGGGAGTGGTGTCTCAGAAAGGCAGTGTACCATGTAGCCTACTGTATAATCTGGGACTATTTTATGTCGTAGTAACACGTTATTGAGCATGTGCTATTAGGCGTGTATTGATCTGTATGTATATGTTCAGTTCAGGTTCCGTAAGTAAAAGCCCCTGTTAACTTAGCTCCAGTCTCTAGCTTTTTTTATTAATGATATTGTTGTGTAAACGGCCACATACACAACAACACACATCAAAGTTGCTGGTGAACGCAGCAGGCCAGGCAGCATCTATAGGAAGAGGCGCAGTCGACGTTTCAGGCCGAGACCCTTCGTCAGGACTATGGAGACCTGACGAAGGGTCTCGGCCTGAAACGTCGACTGTGCCTCTTCCTATAGATGCTGCCTGGCCTGCTGCGTTCACCAGCAACTTTGATGTGTGTTGCTTGAATTTCCAGCATCTGCAGAATTCCTGTTGTTTACATACACAACAAATTGGCGACGAGGTTAATGAACCTGCATCGTATCGGAACGCAGTGTTTTAATTGATAACGGTACTCAGAAGAGGCGAGTCTGAAAAGAAGCGGGAGTTCATTCGGAGTCGGGAACGTCGGGTGACCAAAAGACACAGTCGGAGCCATGGTGCGTCCAGGCGAGACCACAGCCGGTGCTGAACCCCAGGGCTGAGGGTCTGCCTGCCTCAGAAGGGAGATTAAAAAAAAAGGAGTGACACATGCATCTAGCTAGAGTAAGCTCGCGACGCTAGCAAAAAAAAAGTCACGTGAGTCAAAAAGAAAACAAGGGACCTTGGTTAAATTAACAAGGCCGGGGCTAAATTAATATAACAAGGATAAATTAACACAACAAGGATGGCGTTAATTGGAACCATTACAGCATTTGATAGTGGTATTGAAGACTGGGCAATTTATATTGAAAGAATAGAGTTATATTGTGATGCTAACGATGTTAATGCAGAAAAGAAAGCCAGCGTCTTACTTAGTGCAATGGGCGCAAAAACATACGGCCTACTACAGAGCTTGTTAAACCCTGTAAAGCCAGCTGACAAAACTTTCAAGCAAATAGTAGACACTCTCCAACAGCATTTAAACCCCAATCCGGAGATCATTGCTGAAAGATTTAAATTCCATAAACGGAATCAGAGCAAAAATGAAAGCATTTCTGAATATTGTGCTGAATTGCGCAAATTATCAGAAAATTGTCAATTTGGAGCTGGTCTATCGGATGCATTGAGGGACAGGTTAGTGTGTGGTATGCACTGTGAAACCACACAGAAGAAGCACCTGTGTGAAAAAGACTTTACATTTGAGAAAGCACTAAACATCTCAATATCATTAGAAACAGCCGCATGAGGTGCTTCAGTGATACAACAAAAATCTCTAAAATATACTACGAATAAAATGTCACTGTGCTGAAATGAAGGAAAGAAATGTTACCATTGTGGGAACAGGTCACATGACCCTGATGATTGTTGATTTAAAGATAAAGAATGCCAAAACTGTGGCAAACAGGGCCACACTGGCAGAGTATACAAAGCCAGTAAACAGCAGTAAAAGGGCAAAATACAGAGAAACAAGATACCCCATAAAGGAAAATACAACAATGTGCACAAGATGAAAGAAAGCAGTTCTGATGAAAATGGCTCAGATAAAAGTGAATTGTCTTGTCTGCCACTTCACAGCGTGGAAGAGACAGATGATCGAAGAGTAATATGGATCACTCCATAAGTGGCAGGCGTGAGACTGAAAATGGAGTTAGACACAGGCTCAGCCTTAACAGTGATCTCTGTACACGACTACAAACAACTGTTTTCTCACATACCTCTGAAACGAACTAAATACTGCTAAAGACTTACACAGGACAGAAAGTGCGTCCCAAAGGCAAAATTAAAGTGACAGTGACCTACGGAGACAAAACACAGCAAATGAACCTCTATGTACTGAAAAATGGAGGTCCAACATTGCTGGAACGTGACTGGCTCAGAAAAATTCAGTTGGATTGGCACACCATCAAGGCGCTAAACGTGTCAGCAAAGGCTACGTCTAAGAGACTGTCGCAAATACTTGCTGACTGTGAGGAAGTGTTCATGAAAGGAATAGGAACACTTCGGGGTATGAAAGCAAAGATTGAGATTGAGGAAAGTGCATGTCCAAAATTTCACAAAGCCAGGCCAATGCCATATGCAATCCGTCCTACAGTAGAGGCAGGGCTGAAAAATCTGGAGCAGACTGGGGTCCTGTCAAAGGTGGATTGGAGTGAACGGGCCACGCCTATTGTTCCAGTGATGAAGAAAACCTCCAGCACAAAACCAGGAAAACCAAGCAAGGTACGCATATGTGGTGACTTTAAAGTGACTGTTAACCCAGTTCACCGCACAGTACAGTACAGGTTTCCCCTGCCATCCGAAGGTACAGCGTTGCTATGAAACGGTTCGTAAGCTGAAATGTCATAAAGTGAAGAAGCAATTACCATTTATTTATATGGGAAAATTTTGTGAGCATTCGCAGACCCAAAAATAACCTACTAAATCATGCCAAGTAACACATAAAACCTAAAATAACAGTAACATATAGTAAAAGCAGGAATCACATGATAAATACACAGCCTACATAAAGTAGAAATACTTTTCCACAACCATTACTGAACTGTTCTCTGCAGGGAAAATCTCATGCAAGCGCTGTTGGTAAAAACACTGCGCAAGCGCTGTTGGTAAAAACACGGCGCAAGCGCTCTCCAGTAACCTTTAAACTATGAAGCTGCCAAATCATACCAAATAACACGTAAAAATACACAGCCTATATAAAGTAAAAATAATGTATGTACAGTGTAGTATCACTTACCGGAATCGGGAAGACAGCTTGCCGAGCACATTGATGATGGTGTGTTAGACTGAGTCGTCGCAGGTTGGGTGGTGCAGTGGCCCCCACCTTCCAGGCCGCCGAGCGATACATTGCTGCGAAGCATGCAGGAATGCAGCAGTAGCCGGGAGGTACACAGCACATCTTTAAGAAAAAAGCCGAAATAAACAAGCTAATTAGGTGCCGCTCGACACGTAATTGTCGGCCCAGATCAGTGCCGATTTCGGATTGCATCGTCTCTGATCTGGGCCGACAACTACGTGTCAGCGGCATCTAATTAATTAGCATGTTTATTTCAGCTTTTTTCTTAAAGATGGGCTGTGTGCCTCCCGGCTACTGCTGCATTCTCCGCGAATCGGTATCTGTCCGTGGCCTGGGGGTTGGGGTGGTGGGACACTGGGGTGTCATCTCGTCCTCTGTTTCCATTAGAGCAGGCAGCTCATCTTCTTCTATCTCTGCCCGCCTTGATGTCGAAGGTCGAGGTTCGTCGTCTGATGTGGCTGATGTGGAAGGCTTGCTTGACTGCTGAGCCTTGCTCATTTTTCTATCACACAGTTCTTTAATAAGGACTCAAACCATCCTGCAAATATCCCCTAAACCGACGTACCCTTTCAAAATTAAAGTCGTACTTTATCATTACTCATTCGGTTTCGATTGTTATCCTTTTTTCTTCCAATTGCATCAGCTCTTCAACTGTCAGTTCTTGGTGATGGGATGCCAAAACCTCTTCAACATCATGTTCGTCAGCTTCCACAAGCCAAACTCACGTTGTCTTAATTCGTTCACCACAATCAAAATGCTTAATTATGTCTAGTTTTACGCTAAGTGTAACACCCTTACGAGCTCTTTCAGGCTTTTCCGATACCATAGAACTCATCTTGCAAACGGCTGCTCACAGGCACGTGTTAAAGCAAAGCAATTCCGAATCCGGGGGAGAGTGGCTGCTCGGAGTGCGCGCTGCTTTTTATCGTGTGCTGAATTTTTTTTCGTAACAGTGAAAACACCTTCTGAAAGCGAAAATGATACTAATGTAGGTCTTTCGTAGCAGTGAGGTTTCGTAAAGCAAACGTTTGAAAAGCGGGGGACACCTGTATCCTCTACCTCGTAATGAGGACTTTTTGCTTCCCTGTCAGGAAGGGAACATTTCACAAAAATTGATTTGACCCAGGCTTACCTTCAAATGGAAATTGAGGAAGCATCCAAGAAATACCTAACAATAAATGCACACTAAGGACTTTATCAGTACAACAGGTTGGTGTTTGGGATAGCATCAGCTCCTGCAATCTGGCAAAGGGCAATGGACCAGGTTCTGCAGGGAATTCCAGGGACTCAGTGTTACCTGGATCACATCATTGTCACCGGCAAGGATGACGACAAACATCTTTCTAACCTAAAACAAGTGCTCACCAGGTTATGAGAACATGGGCTCAGAGCTAATTGACAGAAATGTGAGTTTTCCAAAAAGGAAATTTCATACTGTGGGCATGTGATCAACAAGGATAGCTCCCACATGTCTCTAGAAGCGGTGCTTAAGGCACCACCACCTGAAAATGTGCCTCAGCTGAGAGCATATCTTGGTCTAGTGAACTACTACCACAAGTTCTTGCCTAACCTATCCACAGTCCTACACCCACTAAATGCACTATTACAGACAGGGACACAATGGAAGTGGACTGACAGCTGTGAGAAAGCGTTTCAAGAAACTAAAAGACTCATAACTTCAGACGGGGTGCTTGCGCACTTCGACCCCTCCTTACCTATCCGACTAGCTTGTCATGCCTTGCCCCATGGGATAGGAGCTGTGTTATCACACAAGTTTCCTGACGGCTCCGAAAGACCAATAGCCTTTGCCTCAAGAATGCTAACTTCAGCTGAACACAACTATGCACAGATTGACAGAGAGGCCCTAAGCCTCGTGTGGGGAGTCAAGAAATTCAGTCACTACCTGTATGGCCAAAAGTTTACTCTGTTGACTGACCATCAGCTGCTCATGTCGATCTTCAATCCAAGAAAAGTCGTTCCAGTGATGACAGCACAAAGGCTACAGCGATATCCCTTTTCTTAGGAGGTCACAGGTATGACATTGAACACAAGGGGACCAAGCAACACGGCAAAGCACATGGTTTGTCACATTTACCACTGCCCACTTGAGAGGTAACTACACAAATGGATTCAGCAGAGATCTTTCATACAACAATAGTTGAACAATTACCAGTAACAAACAGCCTCATTGAAAGGGAAACACGCAATGACCCTATGTTGTCAAAAGTGTATGACATCACGGTAAAGGGATGGCCAGTGCGTGGTAACACACTGTTTCCAGCCTTCTCAGTGAGGGAGAGCAGTTATCGGTGTGTCGGGGAACTCTAATGTGTGGCTCACGAGTTGTGATTCCTTCCAAGCTACACACCAGAGTGCTGGAGGAACTGCATGAGGGGCATCTGGGTACCGTGAAGATGAAAAGTCTTGCCTGTGCCTATGTGTGGTGGTCAGGAATCAATAAACAAATTGAGGACATGACCAAGAACTACTCTGGATGTCAAAAGATCCAGAACACACCACCACAAGCCCTTTTCCATCTGTGGGAGTGGCCCTCATCCCCATGGCAGCGAGTGCACATCGACTTTGCTGGACCATTCCTGGACTCTATCTTTTCAATTGCCATTGATGCACATTCCAAATGGCCAGAGGCCATCAAAATGAAGACAACCACACCGGAAAAGACCATTACAGTGCTGAGAACCATGTTCGCCAGGAATGGCATACCACAGCAAATCTGCACAAACAATGGATAACAATTTGTCTCTGAAGAACTCCAAAGTTTTGTGAAGAACAATGGAATCAAGCACTTTACATCGGCTCCTTCCCATCCATCCACAAATGGCTTGGCAGAAAGATTTGTACAGACATTCAAGAAAGCCCTTAAGGCAAGGGACAGCGAAAATCGACCACTACAACACAAGATAGACAGCTTCCTCCTTGCCTATCGTAATGCAGTACATGCAACCACTAATCAGACCCCAGCGATGATGTCTCCGAACAGGAACCTGAGGTCCCGCATGGATCTTCTCAAACCAAATGTTCAGTGTGATGTAGAGAACAGACGGTTCAAACACTTGAATGTTAAGTCAACACAGAGCTTCAATGTGGGACAGTCAGTTCTTGCACGGGATTACCGTACTGAAAAGTGGCAGCTGGATATAACTTCCGCCATAGGCGAGCCAGTGATGTATAGAGTACAGGTGGGAGAGAACGTATGGAGACGTCATGTGGATCAAATCCTGGATGCTCAGGTGGAAAACACAACAATACCTTGCCCGGACTCCTATGACATAGAAGCACATCATGTGGATCAAATCCTGAATGCTCAGGTGGAAAACACAACAACATCTTGCCCTGAATTCCCCAGACATAGAAGCAAACACTCCTGAAGTGACCACATCAGCCTCATCCACAGATAAGCCTGTCATCAGTGCTGAGGACCCACCTGATGTACCTGTGGAGACTAATTCCCCAAATCAAACGTTGCAGGGCAGATGTTACCCGGAGAGGCAAAGGAGGATCCCCACCAGAGACTTGTTATAATTATTATAATAATTATTAATATTACATTACTTTGTTATAATTTTATATTATTAAGTTACTAATTAAACAGTGAGCGTTTGTATATTAAGGGTACACATACAGTATTTATTTAGCATAGTTCCCCTAAAACAAAAACAGTTGATACACCTTTAAAATAAAAGGGGAGGAGTGTACCATATAGACTACTGTATAATATGGGACTATTTTATGTCGTAGTAACACGTTATTGAGCATGCACTATTAGGCGCGTATTGATCTGTATATATGTGTTTAGTTCGGGTTCTGTAGGTAAAAGCCCCTGTTAACTTAGCTCCAGTCTCTAGCGTTTTTATTAATGATATTGTTGTGTAAACAGCCACATACACAACAGGCGGTATCCATTATTAAGGACCTCCAGCACCCAGGGCATGCCCTTTTCTCACTGTTACCATCAGGTAGGAGGTACAGAAGCCTGAAGGCACACACTCAGCGATTCAGGAACAGCTTCTTCCCCTCTGCCATCTGATTCCTAAATGAACATTGAACCCGTGAACACTGCTTCACTTTTTCAATGTATATTATTTCTGTTTTTGCATGATTTTTAATCTCCAATATACATAATTTATTTACTTATTTATTTGTTTGTTTATCCTTCTAGATTATGTATTGTACTGAACTGCTGCTGCTGCTAAGTTAACAAATTTCATAACACATGCCGGTGAAAATAAACCTGATTCTGATGTTGAAACCTAAAGCAAGAAGCAATCGGCTGGAGAAACTCTTTGTATTAATTAGTATTTTGAGGGGTGTAGGGGGAGAAGGAATTGTCGACATTTTGGTCAAACCCCAGCATCACACCAGGAACGCAGATTGTTTGTTATCAAGACAAGAAAGCAGATACTGGGAATGATGAAAAAGGGTATTACGAAAGACGAGGAAGGTAACTTAACAAAGTAGTTTAAGTGGAAATTCCAGAACTTGGTGGATGTGCAACAAAACACAAGAATTTGATGACCTCAGCTGTAAGCCTGCAGGAAACCAAAGAGATAGGGAGTGAGAAGGTCACCACAGAACTTACATGTGAAGATCATAATTGTGGACTTTTGGGATTCGGGATCAGAAACCAAAGTAATTCTACACAATAGTGGTGATGGACAAGGAGGAGTTGGTGCGATATAGAGCTTGCAGTTCAATAGGCTGATGGTTGCAAATAACTGAAAATGCATAACCAACAGGAAGGCATCAAATGGGGTCTTTCCCAACAGGATGGGTGAGGTAACAATAATGACAGGCAAAGAACGTGAAAATATCTTTGATGAAGCTAATAGCTCTGAACAAAATTGTGAACAGTCTGATATAATCTGAGACAATGTTGGTGTCCATAAAATGTAAGGTACAGTTTACCACAAAAGGAAATGTTACCCCAAAGACAATTCAGTTCTCCCAGTGTGTCATAACAATAAAAACACCAAAGAAACTAGGAACAAGAGTAGACCATCGGATCCCTCACATCTGCTCCACCTTTCAATATGGTGATGGCTGATCTATGCTGCCTTACATCAGTGATTTGATTTGAGCAGTCTTTAAGATAAAATGCTTTGTGGAATATAAGCAAATTTTGAACAATATTTCCCAGACAAACAATGGTGACTTTAATTTATACAGCATCTTTAACATAAAAAGTGTTGTTAGTGCTTAATAGAAGCATACTCAGACAAAACGAAGGAAGTCAAAATTTTAAACTTTTAATCATTTTTAAAAATGGAAGACATTGTTCTGTGGTCTATAAAATTACTTTGGCACTTTACAGAATAGGCAGAAAAACTCTGCATGAATATCTCTGAACTTTAACACTGATGTTGAAAAACTGCTTTGCATTACATTTGCAAGAGGAAACTTAACTTATCTACCTAAACCAGAAACAGGAGCATCTACATGATAAATTGTCCACTCTAGTATAGTGTTAGCATCTCAGTGGTTACGGTGCCTTGTCAGTGGGATCAACACCAAGCTCCTATCCCAAGGAGGAGCCATGGCCATAAAGAAAAGCCGAAACACTTTTACCGTGCCAAAGAAAATAACTTAAAAGAATAAATTACTCGTTCAAGTAAGTACTTCCACACATACAATTATTATAGAATGGGAAATTTTGCTGAGTGGGGAATACTGTGGATTTTGTAAGTTTAAATCCTATTAAGATTTAGTTATATTTCAAATTTCGTATTTAACTTAAAGTTAATCTATAGCTCTTTCGGTGTTAGTGAATGGTAAACAAACTGCATTTTGGTGTCAATTACACAGTTAATTAAGTAGCTTGGCAGAATTGGCTATCTGATTATTGCTGGCAGCAGGAACTAAATCAGGTCTTTGGAATTTTTGCTGGGTATAAATATAGGAAGCTTATGCTAATACCAGGAATACAAATCCACAGATGATTGCTTTTACAGATTACAAAATTTGGGATTTTTGTGATGATGAAAAAAGAGGTGCTGCATTTTCATTTTAATTTAAAAGCAGAGTTGAATTAATAAAAACTACCAACAGCAGCAACCTAAATTCAGACTGTTTTTAAAAAATAGGGGGAGAAAGAAAAATCCATGTGGTATCACAGAAAGCCTGGTAGCAATTGACTGCAGCTTTTATTTCTCTCTCTCACAAAAGCATTTGCTCTAAATTATATTCCCATGAAACAGTGTAACAGAAATTGGCAACTAGTAATGAGATTAGTAACTAAACTGTATTATTAAAAGTTGTAAAAAGACCAGTGGAAAATGTAATTATTGGAAGAAATAGGACATAGAACAGTACAACACAGGGACTGGTCCTTCAGCTCTTGATATTGTGCCGAATTAATTCAATTACTTATCAAATGTCCAACTAAACTAATCCTTTCTGCCTCTAAAATGTCCATATTTTCCTCTTTCTGTGCCTGTGCCTGTCCATGAACCTCATGCATGCCTTTATCAAATTTGTCTCCATCAACACTCCAGTCAGCACATTCCAGGGACCAGCCATTCTCTTTGTAAAAAAAAAACTTGCTTCACACAATTTCAATTTAAATGTATACCTTCTGGTATTGGACATTTCAACCCTGGGGATAAAGATAGTAACAGCCTATCTATCTGTGCCTCTCATAAACTTATAAGCCTCTATCTGATCTATCCTCAGCCTCTTTCACTCCAAAGAAAACAACCCAAATTTGTTTAACCTCTCCTTACAGTACACATTCTCTGATCTTGGTAGTATCCTGGTAAACCTCCCCTGCACCCTGTCCAAAGTCCCAACATCCTACTTATAATGGGGCAACCAGAATTGAATGCAGTTCTCCACACACAGTCCAAGTAAGAGTTTCATAAAGCTGTAATGTAACTTCCTAACTCTTCAACTCAATTGCTTGGGTAATAACAACAAGCATGTTTACCACCCTATCACCATGTGATGCCACTTTCAGGGAGCTATAGATGGACCCTAAGATCCATCTGCATATCCAGACTGTTAAGGAACTTGCTATTAACAATGTACTGACTCCATATTTGATCTTGCTAAGTTCAACACCTCACATTTGGCAAGGTTAAACTCCATCTGCCACTTCTCCACCCATATCTTTTACTAGACTATATCCTGTTGTCTCCCTTGGCAGCCTTCTACACTACCCTCAACACCAGGAATCTTCATCTCAAAGGCAAACTTACTAACCATAAGACTATAAGATATAGGAGCAGAATTAGGTCCTTTGGCCCATCGAGTCTGCTCTACCATTTCATCATCCCTGATCCAATATTCCTCTTAGCCCCAATCTCTTGCCTTCTCCCCATATCCCTTCATGCCCTGACCAATCAAGAATCTACTGATCTCTGCCTTAAATATACATAAAGACTTGGTCTCCACAGCTGCCTGTGGGAAAGAATTCCAGAGATTCACCACTCTCTGGCTAAAGAAACTCCTCCTCATCTTGTTCTAAAGGGATGCCCTTCTATGCCGAGGCTGTGTCCTCTGGTTGTAGACACTCCCACCATAGGAAGCATCCTCTCCACATCCACTCTATCAAGGCCTTTCACCATTCAATAGGTTTCAATGGGGTCACTCCTCATTCGCCTGAATTCCAGTGAATACAGGCCCAGAGTCATCAGACGCTCTTCATATGACAAACTATTCACTGCTGGAATCATTTTTGTGAACATCCTTTGAAGCCTCTCCAGTTTTGGCACATCCTTTCTAAGATAGGGGCCTGTAATGTGCTGTACTATTCTATGTTCTATGTTCTAAAACTGCTCACAATACTCCAAGTGAAGCCTCATCATTGCTTTATAAAGTTTCAACATTATATCCTTGCTTTTATATTTCAGTCCTCTTAAGATGAATACTAATATCGCATTTGCCTTCCTAACCACAGACCGCACCTGCAAATTAACATTTAGGGAATCCTCATCAAGGACTCCTAAGTCCCTTTGCATCACAGTTTTTTTTATTTCCTCTCTATTTAGAAAATACTCAACCCTTTCATTCCTTCTACCAAAGTCTATGACCATACACTTCCTACTGTATTCCATCTGCCATTTCTTTGGCCATTCTCCTAATCTGTCTAAGTTCCTCTGTAGCCTCTCGACTTCCTCAAAACTACCTAACCCTCCACCTATCTCCACATCATCTTCAAACTTTGCAACAAAGCTATCAATTCCATCATCATGACATGTAACATAAAATGAATCGGTCACAACACAGACCCCTGTGGAACACCAGTTGTCACCGTCAGCCTGCCTTCTGCCAATAAGCCACTGCTTTAAACATGTTAGAATCTTTCCTGTAATACCACTGGCTCACAGCTTGTTAAGCAGCATGTGTGGCACCTTGTCAAATGCCTTCTGAAAACCAAGTTTACAACATCTAACCTCCCATCTATGTTTTCATCCAGGTCACAAATAGAAGAACTCCCAGTATGGATCTCAGAGGAACAACACACAAGTCACAGACCTGCAGCCAGAATAAGTCCCAATGACCACTACCCTCTGACCTCTATGGGTAAGCCTTCTATGGACAGGACAATTCATCTTGGATCTTACGTATCTTGAATTTCTGGATGAGCTTCCCATGAGGGACCATGTGAAATGTTTTACCAACATCCACAGCTCTACTTTTATCAATCACCTTCATCATCTCCTTGGGAAACTCAATTAAGTTAGTAAGATGCAACTTGTCCCGTACAAAGCTATGCTGACTTCCCTAATTAGGCCATAGTTTTCCAAACGCTCATAAACTGCATTTCTAAGAATCCTCATCAGTTACTTCCCTACCACTGATGTAAGACTCACTGGTCTATATTTTCCAGAATTATCCCTATTTCCTTTCTTGAATACTGGAAGGACATTAGCTACTCACCAGTCCTCCAGGACCTTGTCTGTGGCTACAGAGGACATGAAGACATTGGTCAATGGCCTAACAACCTCACCTCTTGCCTCTCTTCATAATCTAGAGTACATCCCTTCAAGCCCTGGAGATCTATCCACTTTACTGTTTTTAAGAGACCCCACTCTACCTCTCCTTAATCTTAAAATGCCCTTAGCCTATTAGCACACTCTACTCTCATCTCCCTGTACTCCACACCCTTCTCTTTGGTAAATACCAATGCAAAATACTTACTTGGGACCTTCTCCACAACTTTTGCCTTCAAGCACATGTTACCTCCTTTATCCTTGAGTGCTCCCTAGTTATCCTCTTGTTCTTTTTGTATAGAATACCTTGAGATTCTCTTTAATCCTACTTGCCAGAGACGTTTCATGGGCCTTGTTGGCTTTCCTAATTCCCACCTTCAGTTCTTTTCTGGCTTCTTTGTAATTCTCAAGGGCTCTGTTTGAATTTAGCTTCCTAAACCTTACATACACTTCTGTTTTCTTCTTTACTAAATTCCCCACATCCCTTGATATCTAAGGTTCCCTTACATTGCCATCTTCATCCATCCTTCTTACTGGAACATATTTGCTCTGTAATCTGTGCAGTTGCCCTTTTAAACACCTCCATTTATCGGATGCCTAAAAACAGCTGTTCACAATTAATTCTCCCGTAATTTGCCCTGCTCTAATTTAATATTCTCTGTTAAAGTCCATACCTATCCTTATCTACAGCCATCTTAAAACTCAAAGAGTTGTGGTCACACTTTCCTAACTGTGGGGTCTCAATACTCCCTTGCGCAATTGGATCCTGGATTCCTTCACTTGTAGAGCTCAGTTAGTCTGGATTGGTAAAAACGTCTCCTCCATAATTTCCATCAGCATAGGTGCACCACAGGGCCCCCTGCTCTACGTGCTTTACACCTATGACTAAGTACAGCTCCAACACCGTATACACGTTGCTGATGACACCACTGTGTGGGCTGTATCAAAGGGGGTGATGAATCAGCGTACAGGAGGGAGATTGAATACTTAGCTAAGTGGCATAAAAACAACAACCTCTCATTCAATGTCAATAAGACCAAGGAACGACTGTAGAGGGAAACCAGAAGTCCATTAACCAGTACTCACAGGATCAGAGGTGGAGAGGGTCAGTAACTTCAAGTTCTTGAGTGTCACCACCTCAGAGGACTTGTCTTGGACCCATCATACAAATATTATTGTGAAGAAAGACACAACAGTGTCTCGAATTCCTTAGGAGTCCGCAGAGATTCACCATGCCATCAAAAACTATGGCAAACGTCTCTAGATTTGCGATGGAAAGTGTGCTGACCGGCTGCATTACAGCCCAGTATGGAAACACTAATACCTTTGAGCAGAAAATCCTACAAAAGTAGTGGATTTGGCACAGTGCATCATGGGTAAAGCCCTCCCAACCATTCAGCACATCTATATGAAATGCTATCATACTAAAGCAGCATCCATCATCAAAGGTCCTGACCACCCAGGCCATGCTCTCTTCTCACTGCTGCCCTCAAGTAGAATGTACAGGTGCCTCAGGACTCACACCACCAGGTTCGAGAACAGTTACTACCCCTCAACCATCAGGGTCTTGAACAAAAGAGATTGCTACACTCATTTAAGGGCTCTGTTATATTGTTTATTCATGCTTGTTATTTATTGCTATTTATTTATATCTGCATTTGCACAGTTTGTTTACAGTTTACTGTTCCTGATATTGACAGTTTACAGTTACTGTTCTGTAGATTTGTTAAGTATGCTCACAGAAAAAGAATCTCACAGTTGTATGTGGTGACATGTATGTACTCTGATAATAAATTTTACTTTGACTTTGTTCTTGCACCAGGCTTATTATCAAGTACCAGGTCCAGTATGGCGCTGCCTATTGTTGGACTATCAACATATTTATTTAAGAAACCATCCTGCCTACACCTAACAAATTCTGCTGATAATTTATGTAAATAATAGGGATAAATAATGATAGATAAGGCACTTCAGGTGATGTAGATTGGTTTTGGCCTTGAAAGACTATTGTAACACAATAGTCACATTTGCAATGGAGATAAGGTGATATGGAGTTTGTGGAACAGCAGCTCAGAATTGATTAGCTGCAACCTTATATTTTGACATTAACAGAGGAAGGAGAGATTTACCTGGAAGCTTTGCTTCAGCTTGAATTCTCATTGAAATTTAAATGGGTGAATTTGACAAGATGGTTATTGAGAGGAATTGTGACCTAGGTAGTGTTTCGGAGTAAGATGCTACTCATTTAAGATAGAATGAGCACGTATATTTTCTCTGATGGTCAATAGTTCTTGGAATCCTCTACTTATCGTGAAGACAAGTGGAGCTGAGTCTAGGATCAGATCAGGCATGATCTTATTCAATGGTGGAGCAAACCCATGTGTTCATACAGAATATCACCACACCCACTACAGCAGGCACCCCAAAGCAGTGGAAAATACTATCAAGTAGTATTGACAGTACTTAATTCTATCTGCCACACACTCCAAATAAACCAAAAAACAGATCAACCAGTGTCATTATCTTCTCCCAGGCGCACATTCCTGCAGTGAGGCCTGGAACACACACTTTAATCTGAGCTCCACACACAAAATGCTGGAGGAACTCAGCAGGTCAGAGAGCATATATTGAGGGGAATAAGTAGTCAACATTTCGTGCTGACAGCCTTCAAGATGGGAAAGGAAGGGGGAAGAAGCCTTCATAAATCTGAGCTGTCATGGGAGCAAATTACCAAGCAGGCACAAAACAAAAATTCAAGGATGTAGTCACAACTTCCTTTTAAGAAGTGAAAATTTCCCTCTGACTCATGAGAACCTAAAGCTATCACCTCTCAGAATGGAGGAGGAGCATAAAGCATTGTATGCAGAACCTCAAAGCCATGAATCAAGACAGCATGTGCAAGTGGCAGAAGGTTTGTACCAGCTCCCAAGCCAGCCAGCCACCCATCACCTATCCCATCTGTGACAGAATCTTGACACAACAACCTCATTAGTGATTGGAGAACTCTCAGAATTACAGTAGAAGCATATATTCATCAATGCCTTTAGTGACCATTTGGATATAATCATATCGCCCTCGTGACTGCCAGACCATATCCCGAGCACCCCTCTTTCCCTTTCCAGCCATTACATAAAAACTTTGATTTACAATGCACAATGAAAGAAAACAGGAATTGCAAATTCAAAGCAGTGACAAATAGTTGCAGAAATTATTCAATCTATTTAAAGCTACAAATAAAATTATTTAATTACAGAAAAAATAATTTTAGAACGTACATTAGTTGTCCAACTATACACTACTTCATTGCCTTTTCAATTTTCAATGAGATGGATGGGCTTGGTGCAGTGATATCAGCTTCTCAACATCAGGCTGAATGTCGTTCAGAAGGAGTCTCAGAAATAATGATGTTGGAAAGGCAATAAAGAACATTTTGACATCTTTCCACAGTGCAAGATAGTGTACAAAGATTTCTTTCTGCAACCAAAAGACTTAATATAATTTTTTGAACCTCAGGTTCTGCTCAAAGTCATTTTATAGCAAGATAAGTTCTTCCTCTACCCTTCCTATTAACTCTTCATTATAAGTGTTCAGAAATGGATTTACTGCCTATCTGGAATTTGGATCAAGAGAAGATCTTGAAATCTCTCGGACATATCTTTATGCAGCTCACCTAGGCAGGCACAGCATACTTGAAGATCATCATGTGATATTCTTCCTTTCTCTTCAGTCAGAGAGGCATGGAAATTGGAAATGTTACAACGGCCAATTTGCACTTAAATAGGATTAATGGAGAGAAATGTGAAGACAACTGATTTTGAGTTTGATAAGATTCACATCATTTCCTTGCAATTGAAGACTGATGTAATTAAACTTTGCAAAAAATTCTGACAAATAAGCAATGTCATATCTTGTAGCGATGTGCTACACACAGCGCTAGAATAACCACACGGAGTCGGTGAGTTAGAGTTGTGATAAAAGAGATTTATTCAAACTTCGCGGCCCGCTTTAAAGCCTTCCCGTTCCCGCCCTCCCTGGGCGGGACTACTGTGGGGAATGTATATTCCCAGACCCTTTCCGCACGTGGGATTTTCCCCTTGCTGGTGAAGATGGCCTGGCGCCCTTTTTGCTGCCGGCCCTCTGCCTGCGCGCGCTGTTGTGAGCCGGTTCGCGTGTGCCAGAAAGTGGGTCGCCACATAACCCCCCCCCCCCAGAACCGGCGATACCTCCCCCAATGTCCACAGTCTGGATCGGCCTCTGTTTGGGAGGTCTGCCCCAGCGCCGCGGTGCCTGAGCCTGGACCGGTTGCGCCAAGTCCACATGGGCCGGTTTGAGTCGGTCCACCGTGAATACCTCCTCTTTCCCCCCAATGTCCAGCACGAACGTGGACCCGTTGTTCCTGATCACCTTAAACGGTCCCTCATAGGGCCGCTGTAGCGGTGCCCGGAGTCCGCCCCGTCGTACAAAAAGAAACTTACAGTTCTGCAGGTCTTTGGGTACGCAGGTCGGGCTCTGTCCGTGCTGTGAAGTGGGTATGGGGGCCAGGTTACCGAGCCTCTCTCGTAGTCTGTCCAGGACTGCTGTGGGTTCTTCCTCTTGCCCCCTTGGGGCTGATATGAACTCTCCTGGGACGACCAGGGGCACGCCGTACACCAACTCGGCCGACGAGGTGTGTAGATCCTCCTTGAGTGCCATGCGGATTCCGAGCAGGACCCAGGGAAGTTCGTCCACCCAGTTAGGCCCCTCCAGGCGGGCCATGGGAGCCGATTTCAGGTGACGGTGGAAGCGCTCCACTAGTCCGTTCGACTGTGGGTGGTAGGCAGTTGTGTGGTGTAGCTGTGTTCCTAAAAGGCTGGCCATAGCCGACCACAGGCTGGAGGTGAACTGGGCGCCCCTGTCGGAGGTAATGTGGGCCGGTACCCCAAAGCGTGCTACCCAGGTTGCTATCAGTGCTCGGGCACAGGATTCGGAGGTGGTGTCGGTGAGCGGGACTGCCTCTGGCCATCTGGTGAACCGGTCTATCATAGTTAGGAGGTACCGCGCTCCTCGCAACACTGGCAGGGGTCCCACGATATCCACATGAATGTGGTCGAACCTCCGGCGGGTGGGTTCGAACCGCTGCGGCGGAGCCTTGGTGTGCCGCTGCACCTTGGCCGTTTGGCACTGCATGCACGTTTTGGCCCATTCACTGACCTGCTTACGAAGTCCATGCCATACGAACCTGTTGGAGACCAGCCGGACGGTTGTCCTGATGGAGGGGTGCACTAAGTTGTGAATGGACTCGAAAACCCACTGGCGCCAGGCTGCTGGGACGACGGGGCGGGGTTGGCCGGTAGCTACGTCACATAGTAGGGCCCTCTCACCTGGGCCTACGGGGAGGTCTTGGAGCTGTAAACCGGAGACTGCAGTCTTGTAACTGGGGATCTCAGTGTCTGCCTGCTGTGCCTCTGCCAGCGCTGCATAGTCCACTCCCTGGGACAGGGCCTGTATGGTAGGTCTGGAAAGTGCGTCCGCCATGACATTGTTCTTTCCAGAGACATGCCGGATGTCCGTCGTGTACTCGGAGATGTAGGACAGATGTCGCTGCTGGCAGGACGACCAGGGGTCGGACACCTTAATGAACGCAAAGGTAAGCGGTTTGTGGTCCGTGAACGCGGTGAAGGGCCTACCTTCTAAAAAGTACCTGAAATGCCGGATTGCCAGGTATAGTGCCAATAGCTCCCGGTCGAAAGCACTGTATTTGAGTTCGGTTAGTCGTAGGTGTTTGCTGAAGAACGCCAGGGGTTGCCAGCGACCCTCGATGAGTTGTTCCAGCACTCCACCGACTGCTGTGTTGGATGCGTCCACCGTGAGGGCAGTAGGAACGTCCGTTCTGGGGTGCACTAGCATCACGGCGTTTGCCAAAGCTTCTTTGGTTTTAACGAAAGCAGTTGCGGCCTCTTCGTCCCAGGTAATGTCCTTGCCCTTACCCGACATCAGGGTGAACAGGGGGCGCATGGTTCGGGCTGCTGAGGGGAGGAAACGGTGGTAAAAATTCACCATACCCACGAATTCCTGCAAGCCTTTGATTGTGTCGGGTTGGAGGAAGTGGCGGACCACGTCTACCTTGGCGGGCAGCGGGGTTGCCCCGTCTTTAGTAATCCTGTGGCCCAGGAAGTCGATGGTGTGGAGTCCGAACTGGCATTTGGCTGGATTGATTGTAAGGCCGAATTCACTTAGGCGGGAGTAGAGCTGGCAGAGGTGGGACAGATGCTCCTGCCGACTACTGCTGGCTATGAGGATGTCGTCCAAATAGATGAATGCAAAGTCCAGGTCGCGTCCATTAGCTGCTGGAAAGTCTGTGCGGCATTCTTTAGACCAAACGGCATTCGGAGGAATTCAAAAAGTCCGAACGGGGTGATAAGTGCAGTTTTGGGGATGTCGTCCGGATGTACAGGGATTTGATGGTATCCCCGGACGAGGTCTACCTTGGAAAAGATCCTTGCGCCGTGTCGGTTTGCTGCGAAGTCTTGAATGTGCGGCACAGGGTAGCGGTCTGGCGTTGTAGCCTCGTTCAGTCTGCGGTAGTCACCGCATGGTCTCCAGCCTCCCGTTGCCTTGGGCACCATGTGAAGGGGGGAGGCCCATGGGCTGTCGGACCGTCGTATGATCCCTAATTCCTCCATCTTCTTGAACTCCTCCTTCGCCAGTCGGAGCTTGTCCGGGGAAAGCCTTTGAGCACGGGCGTGGAGGGGTGGCCCCTGGGTCGGGATATGGTGCTGTACTCCGTGTCTGGGCATGGCTGCCGTGAACTGCGGCGTCAGTACTGATGGGAAATCCGCCAGGACCCTGGTGAATTCATCGTCGGACAGCGTGATGGAGTCCAGGTGTGGGGCTGGCAACTGTGCTTCACCCAGGGAGAACGTTTGAAAAGTCTTGGCGTGGACTAATCGCTTCCCTTGCAAGTCGACCAGCAGGCTGTGGGCTCGTAGAAAATCTGCCCCCAGCAGTGGTTGGGCCACGGCGGCCAGTGTGAAGTCCCACGTGAACCGGCTGGAGCTGAACTGTAGCCGCACCGTGCGGGTGCCGTAGGTTCGTATTGTGCTGCCATTAGCAGCCCTCAGGGTGGGTCCCGGTTCTCTGTTGCGGGTGTCGTAACTCGTTGGAGGTAAGACGCTGATCTCCGCTCCGGTGTCGACCAAAAAGCGGCGTCCCAACTGCTTGTCCCAGACGTACAGGAGGCTGTCCTGATGGCCAGCCGCCGTAGCCATCAGCGGCGGCTGGCCCTGGCGTTTCCCGGGAATTTGCAGGGCGGTCTGCAGCGGCGGGCCTCTATGCCCCACCGCTGGTGGTAGAAACACCATTGTTCGTTGGGCTCCTCACTCCCGTCGCCGGGTTTTGTAGGCTGTGCTGCCGGGCCTGGTCTGGTCTGTCGTTGGGCACGCGGCTTGGTGATCTGTGCGACGGATACCCCTCTCTCTTTCCTGGCATTCCACAGCATATCTGCTCAGGCCGCCACCTCCCGGGGGTTGCTGAAATCTGCGTCGGACAGCAGCAGGCATATGTCCTCGGGCAGTTGCTCTAGGAACGCCTGCTCAAACATGAGGCAGGATTTGTGCCCTTCAGCCAGGGCCAGCATCTCGTTCATTAATGCTGACGGCGGCCTGACTCCCAAACCATCCAGGTGCATTAAGCGGCGTGCTCGTTCGCGCCGTGAGAGTCCGAAAGTCCTTATGAGCAGGGCTTTGAATGCTGTGTATTTGCCGTCCTCCGGGGGCGACTGTATAAACTCCTCAACTTGTGCAGCAGTCTCCTGGTCGAGTGAGCTCAGCACGTAGTAGTAGCGAGTGGACTCCGAGGTTATCTGCCGAATGTGGAATTGTGCTTCTGCTTGTTCGAACCATAATTGGGGTCGCAGCGTCCAGAAGCTTGGCAGTTTTAACGAAACTGCGTGAACAGATGCAGCGTCGGTCATCTCTGGTCCAAATATCGTTTGGGCCGTCGGGGTCACCAATTGTAGCGATGTGCTACACACAGCGCTAGAATAACCACACGGAGTCGGTGAGTTAGAGTTGCGATGAAAGAGATTTATTCAAACTTCGCGGCCCGCTTCAAAGCCTTCCCGTTCCCGCCCTCCCTGGGCGGGACTACTGTGGGGAATGTATATTCCCAGACCCTTTCTGCACGCGGGATTTTCCCCCTGCTGGTGAAGATGGCCTGGCGCCCTTTTTGCTGCCGGCCCTCTGCCTGCGCGCGCTGTTGTGAGCCGGTTCGTGTGTGCCAGAAAGTGGGTCGCCACAATCTAATATTATTGAGTAGATTACGGAATAGTATTCAAGCCATCAAAGAATTACATCAGTTTCAAAAATTGCATAAAAGCATCTCAGGCAATTTCAAAGTTCAAAGTTAAATATATTATCAGAGTACATAATGTACACGTCACCACATAAAACCCTAAGATTCTTTTTCTGCGGGCATACTTAGCAAATCTATAGAACTGGAACTGTAAACAGGATCAATGGACAACAAACTGCAAATATAAATATAAATAAATAGCAACAAATATCAAGCAGAAACAACAAGACAAAGAGTCCTTAAAGTGAGACCGTCCGTTGTAGGAACACCAGTTATCCGCTTTTGTTTAAGAGCCTGATGGTTGAGGGGTAGTAACTGTTCTTGAACCTGGTGTTGCAAGTCCTGAGGCTCTTATACCTTCTACCTGATGGCAGCAGTGAGAAAAGAGCATGGCTTGGAGGTGAGGATCTTTGATGACAGATGCTGCTTTTCTACAGCGACGTTTCATGTAGATGTGCTGAATGGTTGGGAGGGCTTTACCTGTGATGTACTGGGTCAAATCCAATGCCTTTTGTAGGATTTCTGCTCAAAGGCATTGGTGTTCCCATACCAGGCTGCAATACAGCCAGTCAGCACACATCTATAGAAGTTTGCCAAAGTTTTCCATAACATGTTGAATCTTCACAGACTCCTGCAGAAGTAGAGGTGCTGTTGTGCTTTCTTTGCAATAATATTTATATGATGGCTCTAGGTCAGATCCTCTGAGATAGTGATACCCAGGAATTCAAAGTTACTGATCCTCTCCACCTCTGATGACTACTGGCTCATGGACCGCTGGCTTCCATCTCCTGAAGATTACTGTTCCTTGGTTTTACTGGCATTGAGTGAGAGGTTGTTGTTATTACACCACTCATCAAAATTTTCAATGTCCCTCCTGTATACTGATTCATCACCCCCTTTGATACAGCCCACAACAGTGATGTCATTAGGAAACTTGTATATGGTGTTGGAGCTGTACTTAGCCACACAGTCATAGGTGCAAAGCGAGTAGATCAGGGGTCTAAACACACATTCCTGTGGTGCACCTGTGCTGATGGAGATTGTGGAGGAGATGTTTTTGCCAATCTGAACTGACTGGGGTTTACAAATGAAGAAATCCAGGATCAGTTGCACAAAGAGGTAATTGAGGCCCGGAAGTTGGGGTTTACTGATTAGTTTTGAGAGGATGATGGTATTGAATGCTGAGCTCTAATCGATAAAGAGCATCCTGATGATGTATCTTTGTTGTCCAGATGTTGTGTGAAGAGCCAATGAGATGGTATCTGCTACAGACCTGTTGCTTCAGTAGGCAAATTGGAGCAGATCCAAATTGCTACTCAGACAGAAGCTGATATGCTTCAACACCAGCCTCGCAAAACTCTTCATCACTGTGGATGTAAGTGCCACTGGGCGATAGTCAGTGAGGTATGTTATCATGCTCTTCTTGGGCACCGCTATGATTGAAGCTTACTTGACGCCTCCTTTTGAGAGCCATTTGACTTCTATGTGCAACAGCAAGCAGTCAAACGTTCATTATTCTCAACAGAAAGCTTTTGAAATAGTCAAGAATTGACAGCATGGGGATTGATTTTACTTACCATTCTGATAACAGTATTTAACGATTTGTGCAGCCAATCAATCAAGTATTTTGCAAAAGGTATTGTCTGTGAATTATACAGTGAATGGTAAATATGTTAGGTACATCTTTTTTCAAGAAAGTAATGACCCCATGGTGGTGTCCTGTCATAGATGGTGCCCCATCTGTTGCAAAAGCAAGAATGTTGGTGACTGTAATGTCCTTCTCTTTGAACAATTGCTTAAAACCCTGAAGTATAGTCTCCTCCGTCACATCTGTTTCTGAGTCCCCTTGCAAATAACAACTCATGAATGATGCTTTCATCTTTTATGTAGTGAGCATTACCAAGAAGGAAAATTTCACTGCCTGGCAAAGTTGACACACCCAGCTGCACAGCAAATTCTGTAAGTATGTTGCACAACGTGTCTCCCACATTCTCAGTCATTTCATCTATCCTTCTTTCAACAGGGATGTCACTGAGCGGAATCACTTTAAACACTTGGTCTGGTGACTTGTGCAAAACTGAACTCAGAATCTCCCTTACTGCTGGCAGAATCAGTTTTTCTCCATTTGTACGCGTCTTTCCAAATTTAGCAATGAACACTGAAATATTGTACGGACCACACAGACCAACACTGTTTTGTTGTGAAGTGCTGGCAAAAACGTTCTGAAGCGTTTTCTATTACTGAAAGTCTTCATGAAGTGACTGAAAATAAGTCAAGTTCTTGTTTGGTTTATCGGAGTGTATTCTCTTCAAATATTCAGGGAGTTTTAAAATGTATTATCATTGGGCTGTGGGCACGAGAAATGTAGTCAAGAAAGGGCAGATTCTGAGCTTTACCCCATTTGATACCATACCCTAATTAACAGAATTGCGTCACTCTGTGATTACAGTATGGGAATCGTCCTAGCTACCACAATACAGTGGTGAACAGCAGTAATGCACAGGTTGGGCCTGGAAAAACACAATTTCTTCAGTTTAGATTTCACATATGTCAATTATAGATGTGTCACATTGCTTTATAACACACTTTGAGCAAAGTCTAAGAGAATGGTGGGTTAGTAAGACATAAGGTGATTATGTGATAATTGTAATGTGTTAAGATGTTTATCAGTAATTCATTTTTAATTAGGCCTGTAATCCCTCAGCTACTTCGCTTGTTACCAAGCACCCCCACCCCACCGTCCACTTTATCTTTTTCATCCCTTAGAATGATCAAGTGAAGACTGACATTGTTGATATTCAAAACCATCAAACACCATCTACAGGCTTGAGCTGGTATTGTAGATAGAATGAATTTATTCCTCTCCAGCAGCAAAGTTTCTTTGAATGTTTCACAAATGATATCCTTTAACTACTAAATTTAATATTTTAATATTCAAGGCCATTGTGCAGCTGCTAAGAACTTGGGTCAGTTCAGGTTTGTTTTGCAATGTTATGTATTTCAAAGATCAATTTTACCCACAGCAAGTCATGTTAGTGAAGATTTCCAGGTGAAAATGCACCAGATACAAAATTTGACCAAGCACTTACAACCATAGTTCATATCGGTATGTCTGACATTTTCTTGACATCAAATATATACTGAATGACATCAATTATCATGATAACATGCAAAGTACAAAGAAATGGCCGATGAACTCTAAGTATTTTGTGTCCGTCTTCACTGTGAAAGACAGTAGCAGAATGCCAGAGGGCAGAAGTGAGTATAGTTGCTATTACTAAAGAGAAGAGATTGTGGAGGCATTGGTAGTGATCTTTCAAGAATCACTAGAATCTAGGATGGTCCCAGAGTACTGGAAAATTGCAAATGTCACTCCACACTTTAACAAGGGAGGGAGGTAAAAGATAGAAAAGTAGAGGACAGTTAGCCTGACTTCAGTGGTTGGGAAGCTGTTGAAGTCTGTTACTAAGGATGAGGTTTCGGGGTACTTGGAGGCACGTGATGAAATAGGCCAAAGTCAGCATAGTTACCTTGAGGGGAAATCTTGTTTGACATATCTATTGGAATTCTTTGAGGAAGTAACAAATAGGATAGACAAAAGAGAGTCAATAGATGCATTCATTTGGATTTTCAGAAGGCTTTTGACAATGATGTCACATGTGAGATTGCTAAGCAAGATAAGAACACACAGTATTACATGAAAGATACTAGCATGGATCGAAGATTGACTGACTGGCAGGAAGCAAAGATTGTGAATTAAGGAGGCCTTTTCTAGTTGACTGCTAATGGCTAGCGGTGTTCCACAGGTGTCAGTGGGGACCACTTCTTTTAACATTATATGTCAATGATTTGGATGACAGAATTGATGGCTTTGTGGCCAAGTTTGCAGATGATGCAAAGATAGTTGAAAGAGCAGTTAGTGTTGAGGAAGCAGTTACTCTGCTGAAGAACTTAGATAAATTAGGAAAATGGGAAAAGACGTGGCAGATGGAATACAATGTAGGGAAGTGTACGGTCATACATTTCAGAAGAAAAATAAAGGTGTAGACTATTCTCTATACAGGGAGCAAATTCGGAAATCAGAGTTGCAAAGCAACTTGGGAGTTCTCGTGCTGGCTTTTCTAAAGGTTAACTTGTACATTGAGTCAGTGGTAAGGAAGGCAAATGCAATGTTAGCATTTATTTTGAGGATTAGAATATAAAAGTAAGGATGTAATGCTGAGGATTGAAAAGGCATTGGTCAGACTGTCCTCGGAGTATTGTGAGCAGTTTTGGGCCCCTTATCTGAAAAAAGGTGTGCTGACATTAGAGGTTCATAAGAACGATCTTGGGAAAGGACGAGTTAATGTATGAGGAGAGTTTGATGGCTTAAGAAGAATGAGGGGTGAATCTCACTGAAATCCATCAAATTTTGAAAGGCTTATATAGAGTGGACATGAAGAGAATTTTTCCTGTAGTGGAGAAGTCTAAGACCAGGAGGCACAGCTTCAGAATACATAGAACAGAGAATCAGAGGAATTTCTTTAGCTGGCGGGTTGTTAATGTTAATTCATTGGCACAGACAGCTGTGGAGGTCAAGTGATTGGGTATACTTATAGCAGAGGTTGATAAGTTCTTGATTAGTAAGGGCATCAAAGGTTAGAGGGAGAAGGCAGGAGAATGGAGTTGAGAGGGACAATAGATCGGCCATGATGGAATGGTAGAGCAGAGCCAATGTACCAAATGGCCTAATTTGGTTCCTAAGAATATGGTGACATTGCAGATAGTACTGATATAAATTAGAACTCCCAGCTCCATACTAATGGGTTAGAAGCAAGATACCTATCAATGTAAGGTAGTTAGCAACATCTATACCATGATTATCCTCAACACAGCTCCCCCACCAGGCTGCATCCTCACCCCTCCACTTTACTTGCGATAGGAGCATAGTGTGGCATGACAACACCATATCCTTCAATGACAGCTTAACGAAAGAGCTGCTCACTGACATTAAGAAGCCGAACATTGCTGCTGTTTGCATCACTGGTGCTGAGGCTAGGATGGTTGAGAGCTTCAAGTTCTTAGGAATAAACATCACCAATAGCTGGTCTTGGTCAAACCACATAGACACCTTAGTAAAGATCTTAGTCCCCTATTGACTACCATCAATTTTTATAGATGCACCACAGAAAGCATCTTACCTTAATGCATAACGGCTTAGTTTTTTCAACTACCCTGACAAACAATACAATAAACTGCAGAAAGTTGTGAACACAGCTCAGCACATTACAGAATTGTGTTTCTTTTATTATTATTATTAGAATTGTGTTTCTTTTATTACTATTATGTTCCTTATCTTATTGAGTTTTTTAAATGCTGTATCAAACTTAAACTTGGGCTACTGGAAATGACATTAAATAATCTTGAATCCTCGAACATACACAAAATGCTGGAGGAACTCAGCAGGCCAGGCAGCATCTATGGAAAAGAGTACAGTTGACATTTCAGGCCGAGACCCTTCAGCAGGACCGGAGAGAAAAAGATGAACAGTCGGAGTTAAAAGATGGTGGTGGGAGTGGGAGAAACACGGGGTGATAAGTGAAACCGGGAGGGGGTGGGGGAGGTAAAGAGCTGGGAAGTTGATAGGTGAAAGAGGTACAGGGCTGGAGAACAGGTATCTAATAGAAGAGGACAGAAGACCATAGAAGAAAGAAAAGGGGGGAGGAGCACCAGAGGGATGGGAAAATGGTGGAGAAGGGGCAGGGCCATTACCGGAAGTTTGAGAAATCGATGTTCATGTCATCACAGACATCCCACCTCTCCCGGAAGTTCCGGGAATCTCCTGCATATTGAAAGTGGCTCCCTGATGCCTGCAAATTATACACAATATCCCGGAAGTCAATTTTTTTGAGAGCAAGAGAGCGCGAGAGCAAGAGAAAGAGCGTGCCATGGCAGAGTGTTCCAAAAAAAAAGAAAATATAAAACGTACGTCACCCCAGACTACACTAAAATGTACCCCTGCCTAACAGGGGTCAAAAATAATGACAGTGTTGCTCGCTGTGCTGTTTGCAACAGTGACTTTTCTATTGCCCATGGTGGGTTAAGACTGTACAAGACATGTTGAGGTGAGTTTAACAGGTGTCATTCATTCATTAGCGTAGCTAACGTTATTTAAACTAGCTGGCTAGCTGCTAAGGAGCTACTCTATTGCAGACATCCCACCTCTCCTGGAAGTTCCACGAGTCTCCCGTAAATTGATGGTGCTACCTCCCCAAAATGAGTTTTTGCAGGGTGGGATGTCTGCCATCAGATGGAGGCTACCCAGACGGAATATAAAGTGCTGTTGCTCCAACCTGAGTGTTGCCTCATCGCAACAGGTGGCCATGGATTGACATGTCGGAATGGGAATGGGAAGTGAATTAAAATGGTGGCTGCTGGGAGATCCTGATTCTTCCGCCAGACGGAATATAGGTGCTCGGCAAAGCAATCACCCAATCTACGTCGGGTCTCACCAATATATAGGAGGCCACAGTGGGAGCACTGGACACAGTATATGACCCCAAAAGACTCACAGGTGAAGTGTCGCCTCACCTGGAAGGATTGTTTCATGCCCTGAATGGTAGTGAGGGAGGAGGTGTAGGGGTGTAGCACTTGTTCTGCTTGCAAGGATAAGTGCCAGGAGGGAGATCAGTGGGGAGAAATGAGTGGTTCAGGGAGTAACGTAGGGAGCAATCCCTGCAGAAAGCAGAAAGTACAGGGGTGGAAAGATGTGTTTAGAGGTAGTATCCCGTTGGAGATAGAGCAAGTTATGGAGAATTATGTGCTGGACGCAGAGGCTGGTGGGGTGGTAGGTGAGGACAAGAGGAACCCTATCCCTGATAGGGTGGCAGGAGGATGGGATGACAGCAGATGTGCGCGAAATAGAAGAGATGTGGTTGGGCGCAGTGTTGATGGTGGAGGAAGGGAAGCCCCTTTCTTTGAGGGAGGAGGACATCTCCTTTGTTCCGGAATGAAAAGCCTCATCCTGAGAGCAGATGCAGTGGAGACGGGGGGTATTGAGAGAAAGGGATGGCGTTTTTACAAGTATCAGGGTGGCAAGGGGTCTAGTCCAGGTAGCTGTGAGCGTCTGTGGGTGTTTAGTCTTGCGAGACCATGGATCTGTGCCTGGAAAGTCTTCACTCTCCAGGGCGCAGGCCTGGGCCAGGTTGTATAGAAGACCAGCAGTTGCCCATGCTACAAGTCTCCCCTCTCCACGACACCAATGTTGTCGAAGGGAAGGGCATTAGGACCCATACAGCTTGGCACCAGTGTCGTCGCAGAGCAATGTGTGATTAAGTGCCTTGCTCAAGGACACAACACGTTGCCTCATCGCTAGTCCAATGCCTTAACCACTTGGCCACGTGCCCACATACAATGTTTAGTAGATGACAGTAAATAAGCTGCTTCCAGATATAGAGACAGTGAGATCGAGAAAGGGGAGGGAGGTATCAGAAATGGACCAGGTAAATTTGAGGGCAGGGTGGAAGTTGGAGGCATTGTAGATGCTTGCCTCTCTGATTGGAGGCCTGTGACTAGTGGAGTGCCACATTGTTGTTTGTCATCTATATCAAAGGTCTGTATGATAATATGGTTAACACATTCAGCAAATTTGCGGCCATCACCAACATTTGGGGTGTAGTGGACAGCACAGAAGACTATCAAAGCTTACAGTGGGATCTGGTCCACCTAGAAAAATGACAAATGGAATTTAATGTAGACAAGTGTGAGGTGATGCACTTGAGGATGACCAACCAGTGTATGTCTTACACAGTGAATGGTAAGGCACTAAGGCGTGCGGTAGAACAAAGGGACCTGGGCATACAAGTCCATAATTCATTGAAAGTGGCATGACGGGTAGATAGAGCTTTTGGCACATTTGCCTTCATCGATCAAAGTATTGAATACAGGAGTTGGGATGTTACGTTGAAGTTGTATAAGATGTTCGTGAGGTATAATTTGGAGCATCGTGTGGAATTTTGGACACCTACCTACAGGAAAGATGTAAATAAGATTGAAAGAGTACAGAGAAAATTTGCCGGGATGTTGCTGGAACTGGAAGGCCTGAGTTATAAGAAAAGGTTGAATAGGTTAGAATGTTATTCCCTAGAACAAAGAAAATTGAGGGGAGATTCGACAGAAATATACGAAATATGAGGGGTATAGATAGGGTAATTGCAAGCAGGCTTTTTCCATTAAAGTGGGTGAGACTATAACTAAAGGTCTTGGGTTAAGGGTGAAAGGTGAAATGTTTAAGGGGAACATGAGGGGAAACTTCTTCACTCAGAGGAAGATGAGAGTGTGGAATGAGCTGCTAATGCAAGTGGTGGATGCAATTTCAATTTCAACGTTTGAGAGATGTTTGGATAGCTACATGGATGGGAGGGATATGCAAGGCTATGGTCTGGGGGCAGGTCGATGAGACTAGGCAGTTTAAATGATTCAGCATGGATCAGATGTGTGAAGGGCCTATTTCTGTGTTGTAGTTTTCTATGACTCTATGAATCTATAATACAATAATAATAAAAGCACAATAAATATACTTAAATACATAAGATGCCTTTTCTACATAGATTGATTGCATGTCCGTAAAGTGATGGTAGGCTGTAAGTAAGGTGACTGACAGGAATTAACAAAGTAATGGTGGAGTTAGTGGGTGGAGATGTTGATCAGCCTTACTGCTTGGGGAAAGAAACTGTTTTTGAGTCTGGTGGTCCTGGTGCACCTGCTACACAGCCTCCTCCCTGATGGGAGTGGGACAAACAGTCCATGAGCAGAATGGATGGGATCCTTCATATGATATTACTGGCCCTTTTCTGTACATATGTCCTTGATGGCAGGTAGACTGGTGCCAATGACGCGTTGGGCAGTTTTGACAATAAGTTGTAGAGTCTTCCTGTCCGGCACAGTGCAGTTCTTGTACCAAGCAGTGATGCATCTTGTTAGGATGCTCTCTAGTGTGCATCTGTAAAATGACGTGAGCAGAATGTGCAAAGTACAGCTCTCTTCAGAAAGCACAGGTCACTGATGAGCTTTCTTAACTGTGTAGGATATGTTCTGGGACCATGAGAGATCGTGTGTGATGTGCATTCCCAGAAGTTAGAAACTGCTTGCAGTTTCCACTGCTGTGCTGCCAGCGTAAAGGGGATGTGAATAGTGTGAGTTCTCCTGAAGTCAATTACCATCTCCTTTGTCTTGTTGACATTAAGGAAGAGATTATTTGTCTGGCACCAGGCCTCAACTACTTCCACCTCCATTCTGTAAGCTGTCTCATTGTTGTTGGTGAAGGATCCCACCACTGTCATGCCATCAGCAAACTTGCTGATGTGATTGCTGAGGTCTTTGGCCGTACGGTCATGAGTGAGCAGAGTGTACAGCAATACACAGCCCTGAGGGGCACCTGGAGAATGCATTCTGCTATTGCTTTCCAGTGAATGAATTTGTGTTGTATATAATTTGAAGTAGTTATTATTTAAATTACTATTTTTCAAATCACAACTCCACCCCGTAAATGTGAAGTACATTTTTACCTTTGTTCACATTAGAAATTAGCTGAATTTGTAAAGGAAAAATTGGACTGACTGGGTTGTGTGAACTAAGTGAGAGCTTTATAATTCTTTCAGAACCAGATCAAGCAATTTATTATACCATTCCTAAGTTAAAGTAGTAATACACTAACCCAGTGGTCCCCATCCACCGAGCCGCGGACCGGTACCGGGCCGCAGAGCATGTGCTACCGGGCCGTGAGGAAACGATATGAGTCAGCTGCACCTTTCCTCATTCCCTGTCACGCACTGTTGAACTTCAACATAGGGTTGCCAACTGTCCCGTATTTGCCAGGACATCCCGTATATTGGGCTAAATTGGTTTGTCCCATACGGGACTGCCCTTGTCCCGTATTTCCCCCGCTCAGGTAGAGCGTTCCTATGAAACCTTTCATGCCGAAATGGCGTGAAGCAAAGAAGCAATTACCATTAATTTATATGGGAAAATTTTTTGAGCGTTCCCAGACCCAAAAAATAACCTAACAAATCATACCAAATAACACATAAAACCGGAAATAAATAACACTAACATATAGTAAAAGCAGGAATGATATGATAAGTACACAGCCTATACAAAGTAGAAGTATTGTATGTACAGTATAGTCGGGAAGATGAAGGCGAAACCGATTTGTGGGGGAAAAAAATTGGTACGTACACCCATGCGCACGTCACGCATATGCACACAGGTGCCCGCGCAAGGCTTCATGGTCATGGTAGTCTTACCTGGGGTAAAGTGCCCCGAGATTTGACTGCTACTTTTGTCCCTTATTTGGGAGTGAGAAAGTTGGCAACCCTAACTGTAAAAGACATGTTGCGGTGAGATTAACCCAACTTGAACACCTCCCCCACCTCGCCCTCCACCCAGTCGGCTGGTCCACAAGAATATTGTCAATATTAAACCAGTCCGTGGTGCAAAAAAGGTTGGGGACCCCTGCACTAAACAACTTTGCTTTCTAAAATTAAGAAGCATAGCGAAATTAAAGTTTAATTTTCAAGCAATATTTGAAGAACTCAGGAGTTCTGGAGGAACTGGAGGATTTATGAACAATATCAAGTGGTTATGCTTCCAAAGTCAGAGATTTGCCATCTCAGATATGAAGTGCAAGTTAACACGTGCACTTGCTCTGTCGATGATACTCTGCTCTTTCATGTGAGAAAACTGAAATTCTTTGAGGAACAAAGAAATGGGGAAAAAACATAGGCATGAATAAGAAATTATTAAAGTCCCTCCTAAATCTGTAATTGGATCCACCTGGTGTGCTGTTATATTGAAAATGGTACAATACCTCTGTTAAGGCCGGCATACATAACTACCAATCAATATATTGTGACGATTTGAAATCTGAAACTTAATGATGATGAAGATCTGAAATAAAAACAGAACATGGCACCTAGTTGTTGCATATTTCCAACATCTGAGGAATGAGCAACAGAAATAATATTTTTAATCATCAGCTTTCATCAGAAATGATGAAATGTCAACTTGGTTCTCTACCTACAGATACTGCCTGGTACTACCGGTCCCTCTCCTAAGTGATGTAAATTCATCATCTTTGTTCCAAATCTTATGTCAACTATTTTTAACAATCTTGTAACTTATGAAATCAAGACCAGATGTGGCCACTCAAAATGAGGCAGTGGGAATGGCAAGTACGTCTCCGTAAATTAAAAGTAGATTGAAGTATGGCCAGCACAATGAAGCGATGGAGAAGGAGGCACACTGCCATCTCACGCAGACAAATTCACAACAAGTAACTAATGTTTACAAGATTCCAGGAGGAAATAACATATCAGCTTCTCCTTTATCACTATTTGCCCTACACTGATTAGATCCAACAAAAATTCATCTTCACTGTTTTTGTAATGGCTTCTTCCAGTCTTCTAGTAAAGCTACTTTAGGCTGGTCAACAGAATTCTTGTGGAATTTCAGCAGTAGAAACATAAGACTTGTGGCTCAAGATAAAAAAGAATACAGTCAAGCCCTTGGTTTATCCACTTACTGCTTGGTAAGACACCTGAACATAACAGCCCTTCTGGGTTCTCAAGTTAAACACAAAAACAGTAAGATTTTCCTGCTTCTGTTTTTATCCATTAACCACTGATGATAAATGCGCATCTCGTGAGCTCAGGGTATCAGGGTATCTTTGACTGGAAAAAGTCATTATCAACACTTGGTAAAGTTATTTTGTTAAAGGACTTTGAAATCCTGTTACAATGTGTCACAATGTCATTGAGAGAAAGGGAAACTGTGATAAATAAATCAGCATAGTTTTTTGTATAAAAGCAAACTAATATTAAGACGTTACACATAATTAACCACTGGTTCTGGTTATTTAAAACCTGAAGGGCTTCATGAACAACTTAATAACAAGTACCTGACAATTCAATTGGTCATTTCAGAATCTTATCTGCAGCGATGATAATGCATTAGGCTCTATGTGCCATTAGAAAAATATCTTGCAAAAAAAACCAAGGATAATGATAACTTGATCAAATTATGCAATTTTTGACGGTATTGGAATATTTAAAACATATATACAAATATATTCTTAACATAATGGAAGTTATACATGCCCACAGCTTTCTTGTCTCGACCTGTGCTTGTTTGTATAAGCACCAGGAGTTGTAGAGTGGCCTTCAAAAATTGTCTGCCTGCTCTAGTCAAAACTGAAAGGAACACAAAAAACTGATCTGATGTTCAGTATTCAAAACAAGGTCAGCTTTATGGGAATGTAAGAGGGAGAGGTGATACCTTTACAAAATAAGGCCATCTTGTACAAATCAGTAATTGCCAAAGATAAGATGCCTAGAACAGCAAAGAATCTGCTGGAAGAACTCAGCGGGCCAAGCAGCTTCTCTGGAAGGGAAGGATTTCTTTCCTCCCACAGATGCTGCATTACCTTTTGAGTTCTTCCAGAGGATTGTTTGTTGCTCCAGATTCCTAAGTCTGCATTCTCTTTTGTCTCCTTAACATGCCTAGAAACAGTTTGTCATGTGATTACAGCTACATCCAATATAGTTTGGTAAAGGGACTGAGAAAGTTGTCTAGCAAACTAGAAGAATGCACATGCCAGAGTTAAGAAAAGGAGTAAGTTCCCTGTACTGGAGATTGACCTGGAAGTAGTAAGGATTCTGTATATGTTGTACCTCTCTCCATCTACCCCTATCTGCTGTAATTGGATAATTGAGATGGTAAATGTAAATAACTTAATGATCTACATTAGAGTTCTATGGCTCCTAAAATAACATGAACAAAAGTGTTTTAGAAAATAGACTCAAAGAGAGGTGATAGAGAGAGGGAGGAAGAAGAATAAATGGTGGTAGCAAATTGAACTATCTTTGAAATATAATTATTGAAGTACTGCTGAGTCTTCTGCCATACGAGGATATTAATATGTATGCAACATGATGTAATAACCCATGTTCCAAAATGATTGCTTAATTTTCTTTCTCTATTAGATTGTTGACATACCCAGCATTGTTAATCAGAATAATTTTGTCAATCAAATCATGAATTAAGAATTTTGGCACTCACACATTAAATAAATAAATCTGATTCTTTCAATCTAGCTGTAGGGGGAATAATGTAGAAGTACTGTCAAAATCTTACACTTGTGCTCTGATTATCTGACAAATTATTCTAACATTTTGATTATTTTGTAAAGCTTCAGTGTGTACGCCAAGAGAAACTTACCATTTTCATCCAATGAGAAGTCATCCTGTGCATAACGAAACTTCTCAGGACCACAGGCAATAAAAATGTCATCATCACCAAAAAAATCCTGAAGGCACATCACCTGTAGAGTGAAAAATAAGCAAGTGAGAGAAATTCCATTACAGTCTGTGACAGGCATGCATACAGAAACCTGCTGACTTCCCTGCCCTGAAATCAGTATTAACACAAACCAAGATGTAAGTGAATATTCCCACTCAGAGCTCTTTTTTTGCTTGAGAGACTCCTTCAAAATCTGCTGAATTGCATTTTGTGAATGTTACTTTATTTTATGATTATTTAAATCATTCTGTTGCTAATGCTGCTGTTCACCTTTGTTGCTACAATCTTTATATAAAACAATTTTAGGTTTTTTTTTCTATAACACCAAACAGTATAAATCTTAGAACACTGAGAGACACAAGAATGTGGGTAGTCAGAGACCCCAGTATCAGTTCTAATTGTTTTAATCCCTTCTTGCAAAGTATTATGTATAATATTTTTTTCTGATATGCTTAATATTCCACGCATTAGCAGAGAAAACCTGTGATTGCTATGCTAAATACAACAAATTCTACTCGTAGAGGTTAATTCCAGCTCTGTTCAAGTCAGACCCAGTCATTCCACAGCAGAACAGGTTTTAGGTATTTACCTTATTCGAAATTCCTGGGATCCCTTGTCTAGGTATGAATAGTTGGGTCTCTCTCTGTCTTAGAATTCCTGCTTAGAACAGATAGTTTTCCCAGTAATCTCAAGGTACTAGACTTGAAATCCTGTACCTTAAACTGGCTTTGCAGGACTCCGGTGAACAGGTGTTTAGCAAATTATAGATGCATTCTTCAATAAAGAAAGCAATTCTATTTTCTTCATCATCAATGACAGGGAGAAGCAGAACAGGACTTAGCAGTGGAGAATGGAGGATCCAATATAGAGGATCACAGGAGGCTGCAAAGAGCTGTAGACCCAGCCAATCCCACCATGATCACAACACTCCCAAACATTCAGGACATCTTCAAGAGCTGGTGCCTCAAGGCAGTAGCATTCATCACTAAGGTCCCTCACAATCTAAGACATCATCGGGGAAGAAGTACAGGAGCCTGACTCACACTGAACAATTCACAAACAGCTTCTTCCCCTATGCCATCAGGCTTCTAAATAGTTCATGAACCCATAAAAACTACCATGTTATTCCCTTTTATTGCAATATTAATTTATTTTTGTATTCTATGTAATTTTATATCTTTTCACTGCACTACTGGCATAAAAAAACGATTTCATGCTATAAAAGTCAGTGATTATAAATCTGACACTGATAGCAAAGCGGTATTTTACTGGACCAATTTCAACTACCTTAGGCTACTGATTCAGATCACAGTCGATTCTCTCTAAATCACTTGGGAAGTTTAAATTCTATTTTTAAATAAAGACCTATAGCAGTTTAGTTAACCCTGAATCTCCCTCAGAGGTGGCCCAGCTAGATTCTGGATTCAGGGTAAATTGGGACAAGGAGTGATTTCCAGTCTAGTCAGCAATGGCTATGTTTATGACTGAACACAGCAAAATAGCAGAGAACCAGTCTAACAAACCAGAGACACATGAGGCAGCAAAAGTGCTTGTGGTAAGTTGGAGCTTAGCATTATTCAAAAGCTTATTGAAACAGATGTTATGTTTTAAGACAACATCACTGAGAAGAATTAGAGGAGAAATATAGATAGAGTGGTACTGTGCCACAACTAGCTGTCTCACAGATCCAGTGACCTGCATCCAATCCAGTGCTGTTTATGTGGATTTTCTCCAAGTGTTCCAGCTTCCTCATCTATCAAAAACACAGGCAAGTCAATCGGTTAATTGGCACTGCAAATTGCCTTTAAGTGTGTAGGTGAGTAATAGAATCTGATTGATAGGACTGTGCAAAGAATGGGTTCACGGAAAAAGTAGCCGGGGAGAGGACTGGTCTGGAAGACAGCAAAGACTCATTGGGCCAAAGAGGACCCTTTTAAGTCATATGGAAGTATGGAATGAGCCAGGTGAGGGAAAATCCATGGAAAGTGCCTTCAAATGAACTTGAAATGGACAAATGGCTCTCCTCTGGGAAGGTGGGCCCAAGATGATATCCCTTATAGTAAGCACTATTCTCTTTTAGGTATGTACCCATTCAGATCAAAATCCTGGATAGATTTAAATATAAGACAACCATCGGGCACCAGTGGGATGCTATTACAGCCTGGGACATTGGAGTTTGTACGTCCTCCCCAAGGAATGCCTGGGTTTCTTCCGGATGATCCAGCTTCATCCCACAGTTCAAAGACACACTGATTATTAGGTCAATTGGTCATTGTAAATTGTCCCATGATTAGGCTAGGGTTAAATTGGTGGGTTGCTGTCAGTGTGGCTCGAAGGGCCAGGGGACCTTTTCTGCACTGTATCTCTAAATAAATAAAAAGTATTCCATGACATAAAATATATGACCTGTTATACCATTGTGCCTGCTTGCATAACAGAGACTTAATTTGCTTATTACTTCCCATGGAGAAGAGTCTTCTAATGCATCCTGGAATATTAGTCAGATTCATATATTTTCTCATTACATATTCACATTGAATATTACAGTACATTACAGGCCATTCAGCCCAAAACATTGTGCCAACCTTTTAGCTACTGTAAAATCCATCTAACCCTTCCCTCTTTCATAGCCCTCATCTTTCTGTTATCCACATGCCCAGCTAAGAATTTCTTAAATGCCCTTAATCTGTCTGCCTCTACCACCATCCCTGACAGGGCACACCACATACCCACCACTCTCTGTGTAAAGAACTTAGCTCTGACATCCCTCTCTATACTTTCCTCCAATCACCTTTAAATTATGCCCACTCATATTAGCCATTTCCATCCTCTAAAATCAATCCAACTCTTCCTTCCTACCTAGCCCTCATTAATGTGCTATCTAAGAGTTTCTTAAATGTCCCTAATGTATCCCCATTTACCATCACCCCTAATGTATCCCCCTTTACCATACCCGGTAGTATATTCCACACACCCACTTTCTGTGTAAAAAAATTACCTCTGAAACCCCCCCCCATTCTGTCCTCCAATCATCTTAAAATTATATTCCCTCACATTAGCCATTTCTGCCCAAGGAAAAAGTTTCTGACTATCCATTCTGTCTATACCTCTTACCATCCTGTACACCTCCGTCAAGTCACCTCTCATCCTGCTTCACTCCAAAGAGAAAAACCCTACCTTGCTCAAACTATCTTCATAATACCTGCCCCCTAATGTAGGCAGCATCCTGGTAAATGTCCTCTGCACCCTCCAGAGCTTCCACATCCTTCCCATAATGAGGTGACCAGAAACTGAATACAATATTCCAAGTGTGATCTAACCAGGGATTTATAGAGCTGCTCTTGAACTTACTCCCCAGCCTAATGAATGTGAACATACCAATCAGTAACTATCTTAACAACCCTATCAACCTGTGCGCCAACCATGGACATGGACCCCAAGATCATTCTGCTCCTCCACACAGTCAATAATCATGCCATTAACCTCGTATTTTGCCTTCCAATTCGTTCTTCCAAAATTAATCACGTCACACTTTTCCAGGTTGAACTCCATCTGCCACTTCTCAGCCCAGCTCTGCAACTGGCAATATCCCTACAACAACCTTCCACACGATCCACAACTCCACCAACCTTTGCGTCGTCTGCAGAGTTACTAACCAACCGGCAATGTCCCTACAACAACCTTCCACACTATTCACAACTCCGCCAACCTTTGTGTTGTCTGCAGTTACTAACCAACCTTTCCACTTCCTCATCGAAGTCATTTATAAAAATCACAAATAGCAAGAGTCCCAGAACAGATACCTGAGGAACACCACTGGTCACCGATCTTCAGGCAGAAAATGTTCCATCTGCAACCATCTTCTATCTTCTATGGGCAAGCCAATTTTGAGTCCTCACAGCCATGTTTCTCTGGATCCTATGCCTCCTGACTTTCTGAATGAGCCTACCCTGGGGATCCTTATGAAACACCATACTAAAAATCAATATAAACCACATCCTCTGCTCTACCTTCATTACTATGCCTGGTCACATCCTCAACGAATTCAATCAGGCTTATGAGGTATGACTTGCCCCTCCAAAGCCATGCTGACTACCCCTAATTAGTCTATGCCATTTCAAATACCCATAAATTCTGTCTCAAAGAATTCTCTCCAACAATTTGCCTACCACTAAATTAAGATTCACTGGTATATAATTTTGAGGATTTTCCCTACTCCCTTTCTTGAACAAAGGACTAATATTTGCCACCCTCCAGTCATCTGGTACTACGCCTGTGGCCAGTGAGGATGGCAAGATCATTGGCAAGGGTGCAGCAATCTCTTCCTTTGAATCCTGTAGTAACCTGGGGTATATCCTGCCCGGCCTCAGGAACTTATCTATCCTAAATCCACATCTCTTGCATGAATGAAATAAAACAGGTAGTATTCATAAGTGCCTAGAATACTACATGTTTTTAATAAGTATGATAGATAAGTCTGAATTAATTTAACTTGAAACAGTGTTCTAATTTAATGTTGATAGATTCCTCTGCTGTACAATTTCACTTCAGTACTTCATTGCAAACACAGTTTCAAGAAAAATAATCATGTTGATCTTTTCAAGATCTGTCTCAATTTTAAAATATCATCTGAATGAAAAGTAGTAAATTATAGATTTACAAAATCTAAAAATATGGCAAATAAACCTGATGATGCTAAATTGGTACCGTATGATGCAATTTACTTCAATTTACATTTTCTTTCATTCTAACATTTTGGTTTACCTCCTCCTATTACATTGTGTGGCATTTTAAATTACAATTCCACTCTGACAGCTTAGAGATAATTACATGCCATAGAACACACACTCAAGTTCATCCATGAAAGCATCATTTTGTTCAGTAGAGTAGATAAAGCTATTAACTTTGTGAATTTGCAGAATTAGGTTATCTACTTGGAAGAGCTCATCCTAAAGTATTTTATTTAACACATTTTAACTCTTTGAGTACAGCAATAGTATTGTTATAAATTTGGCAATCTTCTTAGTCTTCTTTGCTCAGTTGCTCAGGATTAAGAACGACTTAAGAATTAACTATATATGGAATTAACTATAGATTGGGATCCATGTATTTTAAGTACAGTATATATTATAAATAAATATGTAAAAAGAGACAAACAAAATGAATGTTGAAAGATTAGTTATTGGTTTTTAGTATTCATAATTAAAAGGGTTAGATTTGAATAGCTTGCATCTGTTCAAGTGTCAATAGCAGGCTCAGTCATGTACCATATTATTGCAAAGAGATACTTAATTTAGTGAAGCACACACTTAGTAATTGTTAATCATCACAATTTAATGGCTCTAGATAATTCCATTTCTTTTTTCTATTGCTGCAAAATAGAGATGATTTTACATCAGTAAACCCTTGGTATTGTGAACATCTGATCAGGGGAAGTAATTTGCAGGATCAACATGAACAACTAATTCTATTGCCATGTCATAATCGTGGAAGTAGTTGGCAAAATTACCTTATTTTTCTGTACTTTTAAAGTTACCTAATTTTGACAGACTATATTAGGTCTGCTGAGTGTATATTGTAAACTTAATAAGCAAGATTACTGAAAACAAGATACATGAAAAAATGCACATCAGCCTTTTTATTTTTAGAAGACTGGAATTTCCAGCTGGCATTAACTGAACACTAACTGCAACCCATTTGATTTCGCAACAACTACAAAACCCAGGCCACGAGTTCTGTTGTGAATAAAGTACGTTTACACCCACATCCACTGCTCTACCTTCTGCTATCTGTTTAGTCACTTCCTTGAAAAAGTCAGATCAGGCTTGTGAGGAATGACCTGCCCCTCAAAATCTACGTTGACTATCTTTAACAAGACTGCACTTCTGCAAATGCTCATAATTCCTATCGCTAACAATCCTCTCCATTAATTTGCCCACCATTGACGCAAGAGTCACTGGTCTATAATACCCAAGGTTATCCTGATTACCTTTTGCCTCTGAAGATCAGATTAATCACAAGGAAATATGCGCTGAGAACTTCTCATGCTCTGATTTATTCCATCCTGTCTGAATCACTGGCATCAAGCGTTGCACCTTATCATCCTGTCTAGCTCCTTTTCAAGCTGCTGTTTCAAAAGCTGGGCATCTGAAATACTTGTTTCACCATACTTATGATCTCAAGGTCAGTATCTTGGCCATCTCTCAGGTTCTTAAGAAAGACATGGGTTAGCGTGTGAACTATATGCCTGAAAGCACCAAAACTTAATCATTAATGCCCGTGGCTTCATAAATTCTCTGCACCCTCTTTAATAGCCTATGGAAGATCTTTCCAGCAATTAGCTCAAATGGTTTGTGATTGCTTGAGAACACAGAATAGGTCCTTCAGCCCACATGGTTTTGCCAAACTTTTAACCTATTCATACATCATTCTAACCTTTCCCTCCTACATACCCTCCATTTTTCTATCATATCGAAGAATTTCTTGAATAAGACCTTAAGATATAAGAGCAGAATTAGGCCATTTGGCCCATCAAGTCTGTTCTACGATTTCATCATGGCTGATCCAATTTACCTCTCAGCCCTAACGTCCTGCCTTCTCCCCATATCCCTTCATGCTCTGGCCAACCCCTGCCTTAAACGTATAAAGATTTGGCCTCCATAGCTGCCTGTGGCAAAGAATTCCACAGATTCACCACTCGCTGGCTAAAGAAATTCCTCCTCATCTCCGTTCTAAAAGGACACCCCTCTATTCTGTCCCTAATGTATCTGCCTCTACCACCATCATTGGCAGCGCATTCCATGCACCTGCTACTCTGTGTAACGAAACTTACTTCTGACATCCCCTTTATATTTTCCTCCAATTACCTTAAAATTATGCCCCTTGTAGAGCCATTTCCACCCTGTGAAATAGTCTCTGGATATCCATTCAACCTACGCCTCGTCATCTTGTACACATCTATCAAGTCGCCTCTCTTCCTCCTTCACTCCAAAAGAAAAGCAGCAAGACATGTTCTCTGATCCAGGCAGCATCCTGGTAAATCCCCTTTGCATCCTCTCTAAAGCTTCCACATCCTTTCTATAATGAAGCAACAAGAACTGAACATAACATTCCAAGTGTGGTTTAACCAAGGTTTTATAGAGCTGCAACATTACCTTTCGACTCCTATGCCTGTTGGTTTTATTATAAATGGTGGAAGCATGTTTCCTCATGAAGTTCTAGATGCCAGAACCTTCTTTCATCCACCACCAAAAACATCTATGGCAATAGTTTCCAATCATCTTTATGGGAGAGGTACTCCACTTCAAAACTTCATTAACTTCTCTAAGTGCTTTTGCAATCATATCTAGCTCATCCATTTGAGCTTTTGATCAGATGTGACCTTCCCTATGCTGTTATGGGAATATCATTGAACTTTCAGGGAGAGTGGCTGGACTCTTTGCTGGAGTTGGTCATGGTCTGACATCCTTGTGGCGCAAATCTTACCCGTTATTTAGCATTTCAAGCCTAAATATTGTCTAGTCTTCATGTGTGCAGCCATAGGTTACCATATTGGCTGAGCATTTGCAGATAGAATTAGAGATTATGCAGTCATCAATGAACATGTCTACTTCTGATTTTATGATGGAAAGGAGGAAACTGAGGAAAGAGTAGAAGCTGGTTGGGCCTAAGACAACACCCTGGGAAGCCCCTGTAGCAGCATTTGGGGGATGACATGATTAATCTTCAGCATTTGTCACCATAGCATCTTGCATTGTGTAAGCATACCTTCAAACCAGCTCTTCCAGCCTACTATTCCAACTAGTAAGTTTGCAGCTGATCTGACTGTGACTCCAGCTCCACATTCATGTCAATCCACAGTAATCTTCTGGACTCCGTCTGTAGGAGCCATGCATCCGTTCTCTCTCTCTGCATTGTATTCTGTGTTGTGCATTTATTATGGCAACTAGTCATGTGGGTGGGGCGCGGCAAAAAGCTAAGAGTTTAGTTTAGTGTTCATACTTTCTTCTGGAGTTGGAAACCGTCGGGTATAATATCTTTTGTTGATTGCTTAAATTTGCTTAATTACATTTAATTACATTTGAAATCGCTTAATTCTACTTTAACTTGGCTTATGTCCGCTTAAGTATGTTTAATATCGCTTGTTTTAGTTTCATCACTTCAAGATTGCATATTTTGCTCATTGCTAATAACGAATCGAGTACATTTCTCTGACTTCTGGAACATTATTGTTGGATTGATCAGAAGCAACTTCACACAAGATAACTCCCCGTGCAAGGTCTCTCGCAGCGGCGTTGTTTGTTTGAGTAGCTGCTCCATCCGCTATCAATAACCTCTCTACCCCTGGTCTAAAAATATACAAAGACTCTCCTTCCAGTGTCTGTGAGGAAAAGATATTCATCCATCAAACTGTTTTTCCCTAATGTTCTCTGACTTTAATTTTACAGGAGCTAAAAGAAGCCGCTAATTTGATTTAATCATTGCTGAAATGAGTGTGAGGTACTGCAAACAGTTATATATTTTAAAATTATAAACCAAACTTTAGAGGGAAGAAAAGGCTACGTGCAAGATAGAATAACACAGATCATCTTAATCAATGAAAGGAAGAATTCTGAATAGATAAAACTTGGCAAGACTACAATCCAGTCATTAAACAATGAGATGATAAGTAGTTTGGAGAATGAAACACAATATTACTGGAAGCTGAAAGAAAATAGACAGTAACAATTGAAGATTATATCTGTCCATGAAAGTATAAATGTTTCTATTATTCAGTTGATTTTGACTTACTGCCAAGAGAAGCAGGTTGTGAAGCTGCTGGCTTAAGAGATGTGCTGCATTTTTAATGTTTTTAAGAATACATATGCTTAGGTCTTACGAATAATTATAATTCTATTCAAATACAATATGAATAGGGGCATTTCACATATCCTTATTCTGTGAATACTTTTTACATGACTCATATGTACACTTTTATACAAGAGATAAAATTATGTTTTTGGAGTGATAGACAATAACTCCATGTATATTTGGTGCATTGACTAAATCTACATATAAGCTTGCTACGTGCAAGACTAGTGGTGATATAGCCAGAAATGCGCAAAATGAGGGGCAATCTGAGGATAGGCCTCGGCTCACGTTCAGGGGTGCCATTACAGGGACAGTAAGGGTAAACATTGCATTGTAGTCACTCTTAGGGAGTTGACGTGGTTAGAAAAGTCAAATTTAGAAACAAGTAAAATGGGTGGGTAAGTAGTCCATTTGGCCCTTTAAGTTTAGTGTTTCATTTAACAGGATCATGGCGGATCATTATTCAATATTACATTCCCACTCCCTTCCCTTATGCCTTGATGCTTCTTGGTCCAGAAGTGCATCTTATTTCCTCAAGTATATCAGTGACCTGGCATCCACAGCCTTCTGTGGCAGAGGATTTCATGCGACCACCATTGTCTGAAGCTTCTCAACATTTCAGCCCTCGGTGTCTTGCTGCATAACCGGAGACAATGGCCCCTCATTCTAGAACTTCCATTTTGAGGAAGCATCCTCCCTACATCCAGCCTGTCAATCCAAGTCAGAATATTATCTGTTTCATTGAGATCTCCTCTCATTCTTCAAACTTCAGTAAATATAGCAAGTTGATCCAGTCGCCCTCAAAGGACAGTCTCCCCGTACGAAGAATCATTGTGGTAACACTTTGCTGAAGCAATTATTTTAATGCTCTGCAGACGTTTATCACAGAATAGAAGCTAGAATACAAATACCATCTAGTCCTAGTTAAGAGAAAGCAACAAGGATACACTACACACTACTCCTATCAAGGAAAAAATTAAAAATGAGTTGAGGAATCAACTAAGGCTTAGCTAGTAGCCCCATTAGCATAACTATTTGGAGGAATCTGGCTGTTATATGTTAAGAAGTAAAACTGAATGCTAAAGACCTGCTTGAATAAAACTAAAGATTAGTAGGTTAATTTGTCATTGTAAATTGTCCCATGATTAGGGTAGGGTTAAATTGGGGGTTGCTGAGTGGTGCATTTCTTGCACTGTATGTATCTATGTATGTAAGTCAGTCAGTAAGGAAGTAACCAATTCTATCCCCTTATCCTTTGTAATTTGCTTCTTTTAGATTTATGATGTCGGTTCATATTGAACTAAATAACTTCCAACCTTCAGAACATATTATGATCACAATTCCCTCAAGACCCTTAGCCTAAATTTTTAATCAATATTTTCTAATTGGACAAAACCAAATATGAGATAGTCTGTTCCCTCATTGTTTCTCAACGTGTTGATCTTGCAAACCACCTTCTATATACTGTGGCTCATGAACTTGCACTTTTGCACTATTACTACTAATTTAGCCTGCATAATCTTTATGTTGATTAGAGTCTAGCATGATTATTTTATTTCTCTTGTTACACTAGCCTATAATCCCCTTCTTTATAATCTAAATTAACCTTAATATTTGGTGGCCCACAAACAACTTCCAGTTTGTTTTTTGTTCATTGCTGATCCCTGGCTTCACCCAAATCTATTCTGCTTCTAGAATTTGCAGGCTATTTCCATCCACCACCATTATCCAATTCTTATCGGAGCTGCTTCTCCATCATTTCCACTTCACTCGTCTCTTCTAACAGCTAAGTATCTGAAAGTATTTAATTCCCCACCTGGGTCACTTTGCAGCCATGTCACTGCAAAATCTACTTGATTAGTGCCAATTATTTTTATTTATGTCTTTAACTTATTGACTCCTACATACATTCAAATAAAGCAACCAATTTCATTTTCATGCCATTTTTTCTGTTTTGACTCTAATTAGAGCTCAGCTCTTTTATCTGTGTACTCTGTCCTTTCCTGCCACACTCCAAATGTCTTTCCCTGGCAGAGTAGTGAAATATCACTTTGTTTTTCCCCTTTAATGTCCTATATTTCCCCTCTTCTCTCTTTAACTTAAAGCTTTACTCTCAGCCTTAGCTATTCGATTTATCAGGTCTCCGGCCCCAGCCCAAGTTACATGAAGCCTACCCCACAGAACAGCTCTCTCAGTCCCCAATATTGGCATCAGTGCCCCACTGACTGAAATACATGTCTGCCACACCAGTCTTTGAGCCATGCTTTCAAATCATTCATTTTATTTACCCTATGCTTATCTGCACATTGTTCAGGTCCTGTTCTATATTATTACTTTCGTGGTTGTTCCTTTTAATCTGAACTGCTCGTATTATCTTGGATCCATGTCCTTTCTCTGCATCGTTACCCTCCATATCGATGAGTCAACAGTCTTTCTCTTTCTACTCAATGCTCCTCTCTAGTATCTTTAATCCTGACTGGCAGAAAATACATCAGCTATGATTTTTCACTGGCAGTTACAGAGGAAGGTATCTATTTGAACTAATTATACTATTCCCCATCATTGCTGCAGTCTACCTCCATCTCCTCTGGAATAGCCCCAGCACCACCATGCCTTTTCCAGTTTATCCATCTCTGCTGCTATCTGCATCAGCTATGACAATTACATATCTGTTAGACATGCTAGGACTGAGGATTGTCCACTACTCCTTTCTGGATCCCCATTCCTACTTTACTCACAGTCTCACTCTCCTATCTCCCTTACATAGCCTACTTTATTTTAACACTTTTAACTAGTGACCGAGTCTCCGGCACTGAGACTGCTGCCATGGCTCAGAAGAGCAGACAGGAGAAGAGGACTGCAGTGTTGATAGGAGATTCCTTAGTCAGAGGAACAGGGACGAGTTTCCATGGGCATGAGAGAGACACCCAGATGGTATGTGGCCTCCCTGGTGCCAGGGTCAGGGATGAACCAGATCGGATCTATGGCATTCACAAGGGCAAGGGTGAGCAGCCAGAAATCTTGGTGCAGATTGGCACCGATGACATAAGTAGACAAGTGAGGAGGTACTCAAGGGAAATTTTAGGGAGCTAGGTACAAAGCTGAGAAACAGAACCTCCAGTAATCTCTGGATTGCTGCCTGTGCCACGTGACATTGAAGGTAAGAATAGAATGATTTGGCAGGTGAACGTACAGCTGAGGAACTGGTGCAGTGGGGCAGGGGTTCAGATTTATAGATCATTGGGATCTCTTCTGGGGATGGCATGACCTGTACAAAAGAGATAGGTTACACCTGAACCAGAAGGGGTCCAATATCCTTGTGGCAGGTTGGGTAGAGTTGTTCAGGTGAGCTCAAGCTCATTTTTCTGGGGGATGAGAAACGGAATCATAGTGCTGAAGATGAGTTAGTTGGTTTACAAATAGAGGCAATGTGTATTGAGGCTCCTAGCATGGAGAGGCTGCTGATAGGGCAGAATTGCAGTCAACAGGATAAGTTGCAACATAAAAGGTGGACAACATTGAAAAAGGTGAATACAGGACTGAAGGTGTTATATTTGAATGTGCACTGTAAACAAAATAAGGTAGATGAACTTGTAACACAGTCGCAGATCGACATGTATGATGTTGTAGGCATCATTGAATCATGGCTGAAAGAAGGTTCTAGCTGGGAGCTTAATGTCCAAGGATACACATGGTATCAAAAAAATAGGCAAAAAGGCAGAGGGGGTGGCATTGCTCTGTTGGTAAAAAAGTGAAATCAATCATTAGAAAGAGGTAACATATGGTCGGAAAATTTGAATCATTGTGGATAGAGCAAAGGAACTGCAAGGGTAAAAAGACCCTGATAAGAGTTATATACAGACCCCCACACAGTAGTAAGGATGTGGTCTACAAATTACAATGGGAGATAGAAAATGCATGCCAAAAGGGTAATGCTTCAATAATCATGGGGTATTCAATATGCAGGTAGATTGGGAAAATCAAGTTGGTGCTGGATTCCAAGGGGGGAGTTTGTCGAATGCCTCTGATATAGTATTTTAGAGCAGCTCGTAGTTGAGCCCACCCGGGAATTAGCTATTCTGGATTGGGTGTTGTGCAATGATCCAGAATTGATTATGGTAAAAGAACCTTAGGGGCAAGTGATCATAATATGATCAAATTCACCCTGAATTTTGAGAAGGAAAAGATAAAGACAGAAGTATCAGTATTGCAGTGAAGAAAAGGAAATTACGGAGGCATGAGAGAGGATTTGGCCAGAACTGATTGGAAAAGAACACTGGCAGGGATGACGGCAAAGCAGCTATGGCTGGAATTTCTGGAAACAGTTTGGAATGCACAGGATATATACATCCCAAAGAGGAAGAAGTATTTTAAAGGCAAGATGACTTAACTGTAGCTAACAAGAGTAGTCAAAGCCAATATAAAAGCCAAACAGAAGGCATATAATAGAGCAAAAATTAGTGGGAAGTTGGAGAATTTGGAAGCTTTCAAATACCAACAGAAGGCAACTAAAAAAGATAATAAGGTGGTAAAAAGGAGTATGAAAGGAAGCTAGCCAGTAGTATTAAAGAGGATACCAAAAGTTTCTTCAGATACATAAAGCGTAAAAGAGAGGGGAAAGTGGATATCAGACCCCTGGAAAACAATGCTGGGGAACAAGTAAATGGTGGATGAACTGAATAAGTATTTTGCATTAGTCTTCATCGTGGAAGACACTAGCAATATGGTGGAAGTTCCAGCTATCAGGGGTCATGAAGTGTGTGAAGCTACCTTTACGAGGGAGAAGGTCCTTGGGAAACTGAAAGGACAGAAGGTAGATAAATCAACTGGATGAGATAGTGTACTCCCCAGAGTTCTTAAGAGTTGGGTAAAGAGATTGAGGAAGTATTAGTAATGATCTTTCAAGAATCAATAGATTCTGGAATGGTTCCAGAAGATTGGAAAATTGCAAACATCACTCCACTCTTCTAGAGAGGAGAGAGGCAGAAGAAACGAAATTATAGGTCAGTTAGTCTGACCTCAGTGGTTGGGAAGATGTTGGAGTTGATTGTTAAAGATGTGGTTTTAAGGTACTTGGAGGCATGTGATAAAATAGGCCATAGTCAGCATGGTTTCCTCAAGGGAAAATCATGCCCGACAAATCTGTTGGGATTCTTTGAAGAAATAACAAGCAGGACAGACAAAGGAGAATCGGTTGATATTGTGTTTTTGGATTTTCAGAAGGCCTTTGACAAGGTGCCACACATGAGGCTGCTTAACAAGCTACAAGCCCATGGTATTACAGGAAAGATTCTAGCATGGATAAAATTATGGCTCACTGGCAGGAGGCAAAGAGTGGAAATAAAGGGAGCCTCTTCTGGTTGGCTACCAGTGACTAGTGGTGTTCCACAGTGGTCTGTGTTGGGACCAATTATTTTTATGTTATATGTTAACGATTTGGATGCTGGAATTGATGGCTCTGTTGCAAAGTATGCAGATAATACTGAGATAGGTGGAGGGGCAGGTAGATTTGAGGAAATAGAGAGGCTACAGAAGGACCTAACAGATTGGGAGAATGGGTAAAGAAGTGGCAGATGGAATACAGTGTCAGGAAGTAAATGGTCATACACTTTGGTAGAAGAAATGAAAGGGTTAATTATTTTCTAAGTGGAGGGAAAATACAAAATATGTTGCACTAAGGGACTTGGGAGTCCTTGTGCAGGATTCCCTAAAGGTTAGTTTGCAGGTTGAGTTGGTGATGAGGAAGGCAAATGCAATGTTATCATTCATTTCAAGATGACTATAATATGAAAATAAGGATGTAAAATTGAGAATTTATAAAACACTGGTGAGCACTCAATTGAATTACTGTGAGCAGTTTTGGGCTCTTAATCTTAGACAGGATGTACTGAAACTGGACAGGGTTCAAAGGAGGTTCACAAAAATGATTCCAAGTTTGAACAGCTTGTCATTTGAAGAGCGTTTGATGGTTCTGAGCCTGTATCCACTGTAATTCAGAAGAATGAGGGGCAACCTCATTGAAACATCAAATGATGAAAGGCCTTGATAGAGTGGCTGTGGAGAGGATGTTTCCTATGCTGAGAGTCTAATACTACAGGGCACAGCCTCAGAATAGAAGGGCGTCCTTTTAAAATGGAGATGCGGAGGAATTTCTTTAGCCAGAGAGTGGTGAATCTGTGGAATTCATTGCCACAGGCAGCTGTGGAGGCCTAGTCTGTATGTATAGCTAAGGCAGAGGTTGATAGATTCTTGATTGGCCAGGGCATGGAGGGATATAGGAAGAAGGCAAGAGATTGGGGCTGAGAGGAAAAACAGATCAGCTATGATGAAATGGCAGAGCAGACCCAATGGGCCAAATGGCCTAATTTTGCTCCTATGTCTTATGGTCTTCGTTCTTTACACATAAGGCTACACAGTTGCCTTATCTCATTACATTTTCTCAAGCTGCGTTCCTGGGTATCACAAGCTCTGAGTCAGCTGACTTTAGTTAACTTATTCCAAGTGGTTACCTAATTACCTTGGTAACTGGCAGGATATTATTTACAACATTATTCTACTTGCATATTTAACTTGTGATAAAATTTTAACAATAAAACTAAAGAAATAGATAAATAAAATGAATAAATTCCCAATACACCAAAATCCACATTCCAAGTCCCTTCATTCAATAGCTGCAGTAGCTATGCCTTAGCAGAACCCACAACCTTGTATTCCAGGCACCAAGTGTTCTCAGCCAGCTAACATCCTGCACAAGGTATGAGTCGCATGATGGACTATCCTCCACTTCATCTGCATGGTTCTGGATGGAAGGATGAAGAGTCTAGCTCCCACAACTCTATAACCAATCAAACAGATTGACCCTATTCAGGATGAACCAACCCAATTCACTGTCTAAACATATATTCCCTCCACTACCAGCATACGGTGACTACAAAATGCACGACAATGCTACCTCAGAGTATCTCTGAACTCTATGATATTTACTGTTAAAATGTACCAAGGCAGTTTTTCAAAAGAACAACACACTTATAAGTCCCCTCAAAATTAATCATGCCAATTGTAAATATAACACCAGCTCTTCATCATTGCTGGATTTAAATACTGGAAATCCTAAACCAACAAGGTTGGGAAAATTCCTTCACCAGAACTGCAGAGGCTCAAGGAGAACATCCTTGAGGAAAAATAACAATGTTCAGAACTGAAAATTTCTATGTTGGCAAACCATATTCTAAAAGTAATACAGTGCCAATTCTACTCTCTGACTCACACTGCACAAAGAGCATCAGTATTTGATTACCTCTTAAAAATACTCTGCACTTTTCCCTTTCTTTCAATTTGTATTCAATGCTAAATATTAGCTGTGACATTCCAGAAAAACTAAGTTGCTCTGTTCAGCCAACTTTCTAACACTAATACTGAGTTAATTCCAGTCTCTAAGTGTCAAAATAAAGTTACATCACCGACCTTCTGCTTTTACCATGTCTGCCCTGTTCTCTTATCTTTAGTTTTGAGATGGTGTCATTAGATCAGTTGATTAGCCTTCTTAATTTCACATATTATTTGTTCAATGTGGTTGACAGTTAATAATCTGTTTTTTTTGCTGACTTCCTTTACATGGATTATACTCAGACTACTGTTAGAATTTTTGCTTTTAATATTAAATCTATTTCTGCGATGAAATTCTATTCCCAATAATATAACCTTATGTTCCCAATAAAAAGTCAACCTTAATAAAATGTCTCCCTAATCCTTCAGTTCTTCCTTGTCTAACATGGAGCTGTTCCAATAATTACAGCACTTTACCTAAATTACATGCAGAGGTAGGATCTGGTGCCTGGAAATCCCTTCATACTAAAAATTGATCACTCAAGTTCCTCTTCTTGATTCAAACATACAGTAGAAACAGAGGAACAGCAATTGGCTGCATAGCTCCACTGCACATTCAATGAAATTATTCCTCACCTGCTATCTAACTCCACATACTTGCTATTCCTCCTGAATCTCATATACTGTATCTACAGTTTAAAGTTAACAACTGACCAGATATCTATGTGGTAAATTATGTAAATTAATAATGAAGCATAGTTATTACCCCTCAACTATCAGGCTCCTGAACCAGAGTGGATAACTTCACTCACTCCAACATTGAACTGACTCCACAATCTATGGACTCACTCTACAATACATGTTCTCAATATTATTTATATCTTTTCTTTTTTTTTGTAATTGCACAACTTGTTGGCTTTTGCACGTCGGTTGTTTGCCTTCGTTGTGTGCAGTTTTTCATTGATTCTATTGTGTTTCTTTGTATTAACTGTGAATGCCTGCAAGAAAATGAATGTCAGGGATATATATGGTGACATATACAGTATGTACTTTGATAATAAATTTACTTTGAATATATAAACTTATTTTGAATAATGGTAAAACTAATTGCAAGACAAGTACAAATGAAATGCCTTCCAAAACCTTTACACATCATTTGATGGTCATTTTTGATGAGGTAAAAGCAATGGCAATATTAAATATAGGTAGCAATGTGGCATGATGTATCTAGATACTAACTCTGTATCTCTTTGAAAGCGTATTCTGAAAATATCCTCACCAGAGACATCAAACCTTCCAGTAGTTACTTAGTTTGTGCATAAATCCTTTTAAGATGGCAAGATTAAATGACAGAATATACCGTACAAGCATCAAATTAATGTAATCAATGCATCCCAGCTTCATCACTTATTTCTTTCAGTACCATAAACTTAAAATCATATGGAAATGGTAAACATGTACCAGAGATACTAAACACACACGATATAGGTAGTGGGGGTGAGAATGTTTTCACATTAAGAAATAGGATAATAGAACCAGGGGCTATTATTAGATCAAGAGCTAAAATACAGAACAATTATAATCTCACACAGTATAATTTCAGGTGGCATTAGGGTTAGGGTTCATGGCATTAGGGTATCATGGCAGCCAGTGTAATACTATCACAGAGTCAGCAACCTGGCTACAATTCCCACCACTGTCTGTAAGGAGTTTGCACATTCTCCCACGACTGTTTAAGTTTCTTCCGGATGCTCCAGTTTCCTCCCACATTCCAAAGACATACAGGTTAGTAGGTTAGTTGGTCACATAGGTGTAATTGGGTGAGAGGGTCCTGTTACTGAGCTGTATCTCTCCAAATAATAAATTTGAAAAACTGAATGTCAGAAGAGATTTGATGGCATTTGTTACTGTATTCATTTTTCTGGGTATCACAATTAATGCCAGCATTTATTTACAACCCTTGTCACAAGTACTGAGATATAGTGTAAAGCTTTTGTTTGCCGTGCCATCCGGACAGGTTAACCCATACATCAAGGTAGCACATGGAAAACAGAATGCAGAATATGCTGCTAACGTCACTGAGAAAATGCAGAAAGTACAGAAACTGCAATGAGTGCCCTCTACAAAAGGCATAAAAAGTTGCACGAAAAGTTGGGAGTCCAAAGCAATTAGTGGTGTTTTATTCTGGATAAGTCCACAATTCCTCATGAGATTGAGGAAAGCAAAGGCCCCCCACCCCAAATCTTAACCACATTTTCTAAGAGCACTATTGAGAAAATCCTGACAAGCTACATTTCCATCTGGTATGGGAGCAGCCGAGTATCGGACCAGAAGTCCCTACAAGGACTGTGTGAATGGCTGAGAGGATCATAGGTGTCTCCCTACCATCCAGCAGGGTCGCTTATCAGGAGTGCAGCATATGCAGGACCCTTAGTATTACAAAGGACCCATCCACCCATCCAGCATCCTCTTTGACTTTCTACCATTAGGCAGGAGATTAGACAAGAGTGGTCAGGATGGAAACAGTTTCTTCCATCAGGCCATTAGGCTTCTGAACTCCCTGCTGCATTGCACTCAAAGTGTCACTGGTTAATCTGCTCTATACCCTACAATATTTAACTTATGCACTTTAGTTTGTTTATTTATGTGTAATCCACCTGTGGATTTCATCCTTACTTTCATAAGTTATTGTGTGTTTTGTTTACTACAGTGCTTTATATCCTGGTTCAGGGAAACATTGTCTCATTTGACGGTATACATGTATATAATTAAATGACAATAAACTTGACTTGACTTAAGAGCTACTGGCAACGCATTCATCGAAGCAAGTAGAGAGCATTCCATCACATTCCTCACTGCTGTCATGAAGATGATGGAAAGGATTAGATATGAACAAACTCAATTCTGATACCCTGATAGAAAGAAGGTCATTGATGAAGCAGCTGGAAATGGATAGGCTTAGGACACTTCCCTGAGGAAATCCATGTCAGGGGGGAATTGATTTCCAGCAAACAAGCTATCATTCTTTGTTTGATCTCATCCCATCCATCAATCAATGGGTTTTCCCCTTACCCACTAATTGCTTGTGATCAGTGCTCCTCAATACCACACTTAGTCAATCGAGTCAATACTTGCGATTGGGTCTAGAACTTAAATCAAAAATGGTTTAAGCAAGCGGCTTCTGGTGTGTCAGCACTGCTCAATAGCTCTGTCAATGTTGAAGGAGGACAGCAGACAGATTGGCCCATAATTAGACAAAATCACCTCATTGTGCTTTTTGTGGACATGACATACATGGGTAATTTCCACATTACTGAGTAGTTTCCAGTGTTATAACTGTTCTGGATCAGCTTGGCCAGAGATGGAGCACATTCAGGATCAGGTCTTTAGCTGGGATACTCTCTGGTCTCATCACATTTCCTGTTGTCAGTACTCTTCTAAATGCAGATTATGTAAATTACCTAATTAATCAATTTGTTAAAATCAGAAACGCACTTTGTGAAAGGAAGCCTGAACATTAATGAAACTTTAAGTCATGTCCTATTACATTGATTATTGCATTATTAATGAAAAAAATGTAGTGTGTTGTTCATTGGGTGGTAACTGGAAAAATACATTAACATTCAACTGATAAATTAAGGTAATTTACTTAAATCTATTGCAAAATCACTACTGCAGACAAGAGAATCCCAAAACAAACATTTACCTCTGTTAGGATAGCTCCATCATGCTGTGAAATAACGTAACTTCCACAAAAAGATTGCTAAAAATATTTATCATCATACAGAGGACAACAACGTTCAAAGTAGAATCAGCAAAAGAAGCCTTCTCTAGCTATCTCTTTTCTTGCCCTGATTAATTGGTTAATGTGATTGAGATATTTCTTTTAAGGAACTGAATCTTGTAACCTTAATGAATCCAAGCCCAAATATTATATATTTTGAAATTCAACTTAAAAACAAAGTATTATTTCAAAAGATTAACAATCAACCAAAGGATCATTTTTCTCAGAACCAAACATGGCGGCACACAGATTCATGTCCAGTAGTCCCCCTCATGGGTATGCTCACTTAACGAAAGCAGGCTGTTCAGCAAGAATGGAAGATTACAATCTGGATTTACTGTATGTTCACTCAACATGCTGGATAATGGCCAGGATGCTACTGCATTCTTCACTCCCCACTGATGCTGCCTCACTGGCTGAGGACTTCCAGTATTCTCATCTATTTCAGATTTTCAACGACAGCAGCTTTTTATATTCCCTTCCCTCCTCTTCCTCATTCATCCCCTTCTACTTAAAAAAAGGATCCACAGCTTCTCTGGACAGATCAGCTACAATTAACAAGACATCCCCAACCTCACCATCTCTATGTGCGCTATCCATCGAATATAGAACATGGAACAGGCCTTTCGGCTCACAATGTTGTGCCGAACCAGTAAAAATAGTAATCGAGCGGTTAACTAAACTAATCTCTTCTGCCTACACAATGTCCAGATCCTTCATTTTCCTCACATTCATGTGCCTATCTAAATGTCTCTTAAAAGCCTCTATTGTTTCTGCCTCTACCACCACACTAGGCAGCACATTCCAGGCGTCAATCACTCTCTGGGCAAAAAACTTGCCCCTCACATCTCCTTTGAAATTATCCCCTCTCACCATAAATGAGTGTCTTCTACCCCTGGAAAAAAGATATTGTCTGTTTACTCTATCTATGCCTCTCATAATCTTATAAACGTCTATCAGATATTCTCTCAGCCTCCACTCCTCCAGAAAAAGCAGTCCAAGTTTGGCGCCAATGTCTCATTGTAGCACATGTTCTCTGATCCAGGTAGCATCCCGGTAAACACTTCTCCACCCTCTCCAAAGCCTCAACATCCTTCCCATAATGGGGTGACCAGAACTTTATGCAATACTGCAGATGCAGCCTAACTGGAGTTTTACAAAGCTGCAATATAACTTCCTGACTTTTGAACTCAATGCCTCAATTAATAAAGGCAAGCATGACATATACAACAGGAATTCTGCAGATGCTGGAAATTCAAGCAACACACATCAAAGTTGCTGGTGAACGCAGCAGGTCAGGCAGCATCATCAGGACTCGAGTCCTGACGAAGGGTCTCGGCCTGAAACGTCGACTGTACCTCTTCCTAGAAATGCTGCCTGACCTGCTGCGTTCACCAGCAACTTTGATGTGTGAAGCATGACATATACTTTTTTAACCACCCTATCAACCTGGGCAGCCACTTTCAGGGAGCTGTGAACTTGCACTCCAAGATGTCTCTGCTCCTCAACACTGTTTAGGATTTTGCTCTTAATACTGTAGTGTCCCTTAGTATTTGACTTACCAAAGTGCAACACTTCACATTTGGCCAGGTTAAACTCCATCAGCTATTTCTCTGCCTATATCTGCAACTGATCTATATCCTGTTGCCAGTCATTTACGCTACCCACAACAACACCATAGATATCAGAAGTCCCAGTACAGATCCCTGTAGAAACCCACTAATCGCAGACATCCAGCTGGAATAAGTCCCTTCAACACTACTCTTTGTCTTCTATGGGTAAGCCAGTTCTGAATCCAAACAGCCATCATCCCTGATGAAGATGATGGAGTTTCTCATCGAAATACCAGTTAAAATCGACATCTGTACCCGTCTGGACCCCCGAGGAGTCTTTATGCACCAAACAGCTGACTCACCATGGATCCCATGCATCTTAATCTTCTGGAACCATAAGGGCCCTTGTCAAATGCCTTACTATAATTCATGTAGACAGCATCAACAGCTCTACCTTCATCAATCACCCTCATCACCTTGCCAAAAATCTCGATCAAGTTGATAAGACAACACTTGTCCTGCATAAAGCTTAATTGTTGGCTCTCTCTAATTAAACCTTGGTTTTCCAAATGCTCATAAAATCTATCCCTAAGAATTTTCTTCAGTAACTTCCCTACCACTGAAGCGAGACTCACCGGTCTGTAGTTTCCAGGATTATCCCTGGCTCCCTTCTTGAAAAATGGAACAACATTAGCTACTCGCCTGTTTTCCAGCATCTTGCCTGTGGCTACAGAGGAAGTGAAGATATTTGTAACACCCATGTAGCACCAGTCCCATCGTGTGTGACAAATTTGGATTCTTTAAATGAAAATAAACTTATACATCCAACCGTATTAAATCATCTGCGTCATTACACATTTCGTCCCCGCACTGGTTCTTCATCTGGGTGGCTCGTCTGAATAGTTCATCATTCAGAGAAAGTCAGTTCAAAAACTTGTACAGAATTTGACCAAATGCCTTGGTATGATTTTGTAGAACGAGTTCCCAACTACATGGTAGGGATTTTGGACACTGGTCTCTGCCGATATTGTCTCGTTATAGCTGTAGCTTAAATAAATCTTTTATCGCTATTGTCTCTCCTCCAGGGGTTTCACGTTTCTCTCCTTGTCTAGCCCGCCCCTCCCTCACAAAGGGTTTTCTTCAAATAATTTTTTTTTAAAAATCGGTAAACCTTGTTTTCATCCATCTGCAGGTAATCATTCTAACATTACAATTTTGGGTTTAATTAACCTGGGTTACATATTGGTCAAGGCCCCAGCAATCTCTTCTCTTGCCTGTCTCAATAGCCCATTAGGCCTGGGGACTGTCCCACCTAGTTTCCCTTGAGCCACACAGTCACAGGAAGGTAAGCTAACCAATAATATAAAAGAGAATACAAAAATATTTTATCAGATAAAGTGATAAGTACAGAAAAGTACTTCAGGTATTCATTCTCTGCTGAGAGTGGATATTGGACCACTGGAAAATGATGTTGGAGAGGTAGTAATGGGGGACAAAGAAACAACGGACGAAATTAATTCGTATTTTCTACCAGTGTTCACTGTGGAAGACACTAGCAGAATGCCAGAAATGCGAGAGTGTCAGGGGGCAGAAGTGAGTGTTGTTGCTATTACTAAGGAAAAGGTGCTTGAAAATTTTGAAGGAAGATAAGTCATCTGGACCAGATGGATAAACACCAGGGTTCTGAAAGAGGTAGCTCAAGGCATTAGCAATGATCTTTCAAGAATCACTAGACCCTGAGGACTGAGGACTGGAAAATTACAAATGTCACTCCACTCTTAAGAAGGGAGTGAGACAAAAGAAAAGAAATTATGGCTAGTTAGCCTAACTTCAGTGATTGGAAAGATGTTGGAGCCTATTACTAAGGATGAGGTTTCACAGCACTTGGAAGCACATGATAAACTAGGTCAAAGTCTGCATGGTTTTCTCAAGTAGAAATTGTGCCTGTCAAATCTGTTGGAATTCTTTGAGGAAATAAGAGACATGATAGACAAAGGAAAGTCAGTGAATGTTGTTTATTTGGATTCTCAGAAGGCCTTTGACAAGATGCTGCTTAACAAGATAAGAACCATGGTATTTCAGGAGAGATAGTAGCATGGTTAGAAGATTGGCTGACAGGCTGAAGGCAAAGAGGGGAAATAAAGGGGGCCTTTTCTGGTTGGCTGCCGGTGACTAGTGGTGTTCCGCAGGGGTCTGTGTTGGTGCCCCTTATTTTCATGTTATATGTCAGTAATTTGGATGAAGGAATTGATGGCTTTGATACCAAGTTTTCTAACGTTACAGAGATAGATGGAGGGCCAGGTAGATGAGGAAGCAGGATGTCTGAAGAAGATCTTAGATAGATTGGGAGAATAGGCAAACAAGTGGCAGATGGAATATAATGTAGAGAAGTGCATGGTTTTTGATAGAAGGAATAAAGTCATGAAATATTTTCTAAATGGGGAGAAATCTTTTTTTTTAATATCAGAGCTGCAAAGGATCTTGGGAATTTTTGAGTAAGATTGCTGGTTGACTTGGTGGCAATGTTAGCATTCATCTTGACTAGAATATCAAAGCAAGGATGTAATGCTGAGGTCTTATAAGGCATTGTGGCCAATTTTGGTCCCATTATCAAAGAAAAGGTTAAATTAGATTAGATTAGATTAGATTAGATTATGAGGACACACAGTCCTCTTTTATTGTCATTTAGTAATGCATGCATTAAGAAATGATACAATGTTTTTCCAGAATGACATCATGAAAACACATGACAAACCGACTTTAAAACTAACAAAAACCACATAATTATAACATATAGTTACAACAGTGCAAAGCAATACCGTAATTTGATAAGAACAGACCAAGGCACGATAAAGTCTCAAAGTCTCTCAAAAGTCCCATCATCTCACGCAGACAGTAAACCTCCAGCGCCGCCAACTTGCCGATACAGCATCCTGGAAGCATCCGACCACAGTCCGGCTCCGAGCCTCCGACCAGCTCTCCGACACAGAGCACCATCTCTGCCGAGCGCTTCGACCCCAGCCCTGGCAACAGGCAATAGGCAAAGCCGAGGATTTGGGGCCTTTGTCTCCGGAGATTCTCGATTGCACAGTAGCAGCGGCAGCGAAGCAGGCATTTCAGAAGTTACTCCAGGTGTTCCTCCACGCTTCTCACAGTTGTCTCCATCAAATCCGGATTGTGCATGGCCCCCTAGTTATACATAAGATATTCATTCAGAACGGCTGCGTGCGTTGCATCGCGCCACCATCTTCTCCTCCCTCCTCCACGAGGGCAAACTTCAGGAGGGTGTTCACGAGGGTGTGATGGCATTGGAGAAGGTCTAGAGGAGGTTCATCAGAATGATTCCAGGAATGAAAGGGTTAATATATGAGGAGCATTTGATGGCTCTGGGCCTATACTCACTGGAGTTTAGAAGAATGAGGGGAGGAACTCATTGAAACCTATTGAATATTGAAAGGCCAAGAGAGAGTGGATGTAGGGAGAATGTTTCCTAAAGTGTGTGGGGGGGGGGGGTCTAGGACCAGAGGGTACAGCCTCAGAATATAGGGACATCCATTTTAGAATGAGAATTAGAATCAGGTTTAATATCACCGGCATATGTCGTGAAATGTGTTAACTTTATGGCAGCAGTACAATGAAATACATTATAAATAAATATAGAGAGAAAAAAAACAGAGATACATTAAGTTGACAGACCAAATCTCATCAAACTCCTAACGGAATAAAGCCGCTGTCTTGCCTTCTTTATAGCTGCATCAAAATGTTGCATCTAGGTTAGGTCCTCAGAGATACTGACACTCAGGAACTTGTAACTGCTCACTCTCTCCACTTCTGAACCCTCTATGTGGATTGGTTTGTGTTCCCTCATCTTACCCTTCTGAAGTCTACAATCAGGAAGGTGGCACAGGAGCCTGAAGACACACTCCACCGTCTTAGGAACGGGTTATTCCCATGCACTATCTGATTTCTAAATGGACAATGAACCCATGAACACTGCCTCACTATTTCATGCTCTCTTTTTGTAGTACTTGTTTAAGTTTTATGTATTTATTATAATTTATAACAAATTTCATGACATGCGTCAGTAATAATAAATCTAATTATGATTCCAATTCTACAATACAACCCAACCCAACACCTCTATCTCTGGCTGCAGAAACAAGTGATCTTATTATTTCCCTCATCTTCCCCTACAATTTAAAAGTCATGGTGAAGAAATATATCTTTTAAAAACAGTGTTTCATAATTTCAGTTTTGATGTCAGCCATCACTCAAAGAGCCAAAAATATCTGCGGAGTGGTAAACCATCTAATATTTTCTACATCCTTGTGGATCCTATGGTTATTATCCTGCTGCTTTACTCTTTGCACACAAGGTGGTGCTGTTAACATTCGGTAGAGAGCGTGTTCCTCATTATAATTTCATACACACGTTTTCTGTTGAAAAGTAAGTTCTAACCTTAGCAATATTACTTTACATTCATGATATGTTTTTCACTAAAGATTGTGATGAGGGAAAATAGACCTGCACTATATGCTAATAAATCTGAATAGGCATTCAGCTCCCTGGATCCGCTCTGTAACAATGTAATGAAGTACGTTTGGGATAAATTATTCATTTCAACCATAAGCATTAACATCAGCAAGCAATTATAGAAAGATAACAATACAGTACGGTGGGAGTGTTATTACCAAAATCCAAAATGTATTTATAATGTCAGCAACCAGAGTAGTTGATCCATTAATACAATTTTATGTTCTCCTTTACTGTGGAAATCTAAACAGCAACAAACTAGGGCAAATTCTCTTTGCCCTGAAAAGTCTGTGCTTTAGTACAAGGTTACGCTGGAGAGAACAACACAGCTTTACACTGAGTTACACACTACTGGGAATTTTCAAAGCAATTTATCTTGCTTTCATTAAAACATACAAGGTTTGCATATGAAAGATGTTAATAAAAATAAAACGGATTAGATTTTCTTAGAGCTATAATTATAACAATTGTTAAAAATTGTTTCCCTTTATTTCTATAAACAAAGACCTAGCACAAAACTCTGCTTCAAATATGTCAAACCTATTCAGAGACTATAGACTGTAAATGCTAGAATCTGGAGTGAGAGAAGAACTGCTGGGTGAACTCGGTGGGTCAAACAAAGAAATAGTGAACATTTTGGAACAAGACTGTGCATCAGGACTGAAACTGCAGAGGGGAGAAAGCCTTTTAAGTTATTACTTCACTAAATGCAATTCATCATGACAAAAGGCAGAAAAGAAGTGGGAAATGCACTCATTTTTAAACAGAAGTTCATCAAATCACATATTGACAGACTACGAAACATTTGAGGAGAGCCGAGATTTGGTAGCACAAAAGAGATGGAATCCAAGAGGGAATGGCACAGTAACAGCAATGAATTTGTTGAAAGTTAAATTTAGGAATTTGCTTAAAATGAATTATTGCTTTGGTATATCAGTGATAGCCTTGAAGTATCCATTTTGTCAATCAATTTTGAAATGCCTAACATTAGCAGGAGTAAGGTCAGCCTGCATCAATTCTCAACTTACTTTTTAGTTAAACATTCAAAGATAGTTTTTTTTTAAAACTAGCTACTAAAATGATCTCCCATTCAACAACAAATAGAATAAATCCTACAATGTTCTCCAGTCCAGATGTGTTTCTGGAAATAGGGTGGGGTTCAAATTAACTAGATAAGGGGCCAGATATAAATCTGGTCTCACAGTAAACAAAGCTTACATCAAAGGCTTTGTACAACCTACAAACAAAATGACAGAAAGTTCTGCAAATGAACAATAAATTTATGACTGGAAAATATCAAAATTTACAAGCAGAGCTACTGTAGAGCAAGATAAATTGCAACTTCAAACCATATTTTCAACACAGGAAACCTCAGCTCTAAAATTGGAGCAGAACTCATTCTCTTTACATTATCACTCTATAAAAAAAACCACTTCTTTTAATGCATTAATTACCTATGGGGATATAAAGCAAGATGGATATGATTACTGCCCTCTTTGCAAAAACAGAGTTCGTCCACGAGGGAGTAAATTGGAATTACAAGCTAAATTATGCATCCTGTGTTTCATTGTTCAACTCAAGTTCACCTCAGTGCTTTCAATTTTGCAAAAAAAAATAGACAAATAGAATCAAGTTCTAATAGGAAGCAAGTTGAAAGGAAGTGTATTCACGATAATTATGGAAGTCTTTCAGATTGTAACTAATACAGGTCAAAGTCAAAATCAAAGTCAAGTTTATTTTCATATACACAAGTACTATACATCCACTCACAGGCACAAAGTGAAGCTTATTTACAATAGCATCACTGGCACGTAACATCAAATAAGCAGCAATCACAAAGAAACATAAATTATACATAAGTTTTACAATAAAAATCAATTAGAACAAAAAAGTTAATTTTAGTGCAAAGTATTCAAAGTGTTGCTGAACTGTAGTGACTAGAGTTTTGCTTGTTGATGCAAGAAAAGAAGGATTGAAGTGAAGTAGCTGTTATTGAATGTGGTGCTGTGGAACCTTAAGCTCCAGTACCCCCTGTCCCTTGGTAGCTGAAAACAGATGGTGTGGCTCGGGTGGTGGGGATCTTTGATTATAGACGTTACCTTCTTGAGGCAGTGTAGATACTATCAATGATGGGATGGGATGGGATGTGATGTGATCACAAAGTATTGTGCAGGGTGCACTGTTCTCAGCAGCCTCTTACATTCCTATGCATTTGAATTGCTGTGCTAGACCATGACGCAACCTGTCAGGATATTTTCAGCAGTAATATCTGGAAAAGTTTGTCTGAGTGTTCTATGAGATTACAAAGCCCCTTAATCTCTGAAGAAAATAAAGATGCCAGCATGTTTTCCTTATAGTTACATCTAGTTCTGGGCCCAGGAAGTTACTTTAACGCCCAAGAAGTGAAAGCTGCTGACTCTTTCCACTGCTGACCTCCCAATGTAGAAGCGCATGTTTGACCACCTTTCCCTTCAGCTCTTTAGCTTTACTGACTCTAAAGGCTGATTTATACTTCTGCGTAGTAGCCTACGCAAGTGGCCTACGCCGTTGTGAGCATTTATACTTGTGCGTCGCTCTGCAAATCACCGGAAAACGCTAGATGGCAGTGGGGTTTCTATGCCACTGTGTTGAGTTTCTTTGTGTTGAAACTCAACACAAAGAAACTCAAACTTCAAACAATGGCGACTGAAGTTGAAGGAAGGTGAATTTTCTGTGCTCGTCCGGCCACTGAGAGACATGGACGAGGAAGTGCATTTCAAATATTTTCGGATGTTGGCAGGTAGATTTGACGATTCGGTTCATTGTCTCCAACCATTTATTTCGCATCAGTGTACGCACAGTATACTCAGAGACTGACAATCACCATCCGAGATTTAGCTTCAGGTGGAAGCCAACAGGCTGTAGCAGCTAGCTACAAACTGGCGTCAAGCACAGGGTCATCCATAATTTTGGAGGTCTGTAAAGCTTTATGGAAAGTATTGCAGCCAGAGTTCTTTCCCTACCGTTCAGTCACCCAATGGGAAGCTATTGCAGCGTAAGAGGAGATGTCATGCTACCAAGCGGACCAATCACAGTTATTGCGGTCTGTGTCGCGCGACACGTAGTTACACTTTTGGGGAGGTGTGCGTCAGGCTACGGCGTAGGGTACGGTGTAAGGTACACGGCTACGCCGTACCTACAGTGTTGATTTGACACACAAGTATAAATTGGCCTTAAGAGTGAGGCTGTTTTTGCAGCACCACTCAATCAGATGATCTACTTTGCTCCGTAATTTGACTGCTGTTTGAAATGGAAATTTTTAAAACGCAGAAAAAGGGAAGAACCATCTAAGAGTGAGAACAGGACAGAAACTCCAACAAAAGTTATAAAAATTACATGTGCAGGAAGCAGTATCAATACAGTTGTCAAGTTACTGGATAAAGAATTTGGGGAAGGGTTTGTAGCAGGACAGAAACAAGGGAGGGCTGTCACACTTCTCCCATAAAAGACAGGTGTAACTTGAAATCATGCAGGCTCCCAAATTTGCAACTTAGACTGAAGGAAAGGAATAGAATTGATTGTCTGGAATTCAATAGTAATTCATGGTCCAAGGGGAAATAAACCAGGGTGGCAATCTCTGGATTGCTGCCTGTGCCACACGCAGTGAGGGCAAGGATAGGATGATTTGGAAGACGAATGCGTGGCTGAGGAACTAGCTCAGGGAGCAGGGGTTCAGATTTCTGGATCATTGGGATCTCTTCTGGGGAAGTTATAACCTGTACAAAGGGGATGGGCTACATTAAAAACCCAAGGAGGACTAATATTCTTGCAAGTATGTTTGCTAAAACTTTAGGGGAGGGTTTAAATTATTTTGCTCTAGGTATGGGATACTGAGTGATAAAACTGAGGATGGGCTAGTTGGTATACAAACAGAGGGAGTTTGTAATGAGACTGTCAGGAAGGACAGGCAGATGATTGGGCAAAATTGCAGTCAGTGGGATGAGCTGCACTGTAACGAGAGGACAAAATTGAAAAGGGTGACGCATACATGACTTAAGGTGTTATATTTGAATGCATGCAGTGTACAGGATAAGGTAGATGATCTTGTAGCGCAGTTAGAGATTGGCAGATATGGCATTGTGGGTTAAAAGAGTACAGTTAGGAGCTTAACATCCAAGGATACACATTGTATTGAAAGGACAAGCAGGGTGGCATGGTTATGTTGGTAAAAAAGTGAAATCAAATCCTTAGAAAGAAGTGACATAGGATCAGAAGATGTAGAATCCTTGTGGGTAGAGTTAAGGAACTGCAAGGGTAAGAAGATCCAGATGGGAGTTGTACACAGGCCTCCAAACAGTACCCAGGATGTGGACTAGAACTACAATGGGAGATAGAAAATACATATGAAAAGGGCAATGTTACAATAGTTGTGGGAGATTTCAATCAGCAGGTAGATTGGGAAAATCAGGTTAGTACTGATTTTGCATCCCAAGAGAGAATTTGCAGAATTCCTACGAGATGACTTTTTAGAGCAGCTTGTAGTTGAGCCCATTAGGGGAAAGGCAATCCTGGATTGGCTGATGGGTAATGAACCAGATTTGATTCGGGAACTTAAGGTAAAAGAACCCTTAAGAGACAGTGGTCACAATATGCTAGAATTCACTCTGCAGTTTGAGAGGGACAGGCTAAAGTCAAATCTATCAGGATTACAGAGGAGTAAAGAGAATTACAGAGGCACGAGAGAGGAGCTGGCCTAAGTTGATTGGAAGGGGTGCTTACAGGGACGACAGCAAAACAGGAATAGCTGGAGTTTCAGGGAGCAAATTGTAAGGTAGATGATAGATTTATCCCAAAGAGGAACAAGTATTTTAAAGGCAGGTTGACACAACTGTAACAGACAAGGGAAGTCAAAGCCAACATAAAAGCAAAAGAGAGGGTATATAGTAGAGCAAAATGTAGTGAGAAGGTAGAGGATTGGGAAGCTTTTAAAAACTAACAGAGGCAAATGAAAAAAGCCATAAGGAGGGAGAAGATGAAATATGGCGGTAAGCTAGCCAATAATTTCAAAGAGGATACCAAAAGTTTTTTCAGACATATAAGCAGTAAAAGAGACACAAGAATAGATATTGAACCACTGAAAAATGATGTTGGAGAGGTTAAAAGGGGGGGGGCACAAGGAAATGGCAGATGAACTGATTAAGTATTTTGCTTCAGCTTTCACTGTGGATGACACTAGCAGTATGCTGGACACTTCAGAGTGTTGGGGGAAGAAATAAGTGCAGTTGCTATCACTAGGGAGAAGATGCTTGGGAATGTGAGAGGTCTGAAGGTACACAAGTCACTTGGACCAGATGGACTACACCCCAGGGTTCTGAATGAGGTAGCTGAAGAGATTATAGAGGCATTAGTAATGATCTTTCAAGATCACTAGATTCTGTCATGTTTCTAGAGAACTGTTAAATTGCAAATGTCTCTCTGCTCTTCAAGAAGGGTGGGAGGTAGAAGAAAGGAAATTATAGGGCAGTTAGCCTGACTTCAGAGGTTGGGAAGATGGTCATTCTCCATACTCTGGTTTGAATGTTGAGGTTCAGGTGATCTTGGTTCTGGAGTGTACATGCCATAGGTTGATTCTAATTTCACATTAATTCTGAAGATCAGGTCTTCTCCCACATGGTTGTATCTGTAGTTATAGTAAAAGACATGTCATTCTGCACTACGAGTGACTCCCCATCTCTACCAAGCACTACTGGAACTATTGGCACCAACATAGTCTGTCAAAATTTTGAATTACTATCCGATACCACATGATCTACACATATCATAGCATCAGATACATTTCAATCAGTGGCTTGAATGGAAAAATATGTTTATTTGTGTGCTTTAGCATTGAACTAATATTGGGTTAGGGTATTATCAGAATATAAGAAAAATACTTCACCAGTCCTTTAAACAATTCTTTTCATAGATTCAAAGAATTAGTTCAAATCAAAATGAATCTTACCTATACTACGGCTTAATTTTTTTTAAAGCAAAACAAGAATTGCAACTCAATAGTCAGCACCAAGCACCATGCCTCCCAAACCTCACATCCATTCCCCAGTAAAGCAAATCTGTAAAATGCAATATTTAAATTTAGAAATGCAAGGCTCTGCCACATAATGCAACACTGCAAGGCAGCAATCACTGGTACCTTATCAAGGGCAATTAAAATTAAACTGTAGTGGCCTTGGCATTTACACCCAGATCCTTTGAATGACTAAAATGAAAGATTCTTCAGATACATACTAGTTAATAATTGTCATTCTGATGTCTGATCAGTAAGGTGTTAATAAAATGCAACTATTCCTCTCGAAGTAACTGGATGGTGCATACTGTGTGCATTATCACTTTCCATTGCAATGCTGGGAATTAAAGAATCCATGCATAAAATTTCATCAACTCTTTTGTCCTCAACTCAATTTTCAACATGAAAAATAACTCTAAGTTGAAATATGATACTTTCTGTCACTCACTTTCAGGCTAGAATAGATAGCGGAATTAAAATCTAAAATTACTAGCTGTGCTGTTAAAAATAATTAAAATATTGTCAACCCTAAATAGGAAATGGGTTATGGATTTATCAGCATCTGGTGGAAGAAAAGACAACTATCCATTTGGCTGTAAAGTTTTACCCGGTAGAACTTTTCACTTTGTAGGTGGCCATGGGCCTCCAGCACATTGCCAGCATGTTTTTGTTTTGGGTAACATGCGCAAGTTCTATGCCACACTTTGACTTTGTTCTCATCTCTTGTGATCTTTATTCTCTTCAGCTTGATACAAAATGTGTAAACATACTGAAATTTATTGATTGTAGGACATCACAGAATTCTAATTGACATAATCAATTTCTTTGAATTTAAGCTCATTACAAATGCAATTCAATACTGTTATGTACCCTTAGGGGTCATATTTTTTATGGACTACATCTTTAAAAAGAGAGAGAGAGGCGTCCAACACAGACACCTTGTTATTAAGAGAGAGAGAGAGGCAAAGACTGCTTGGAGATGGTGTTATGGTTTCTCTGCAGCATCTTCTGCAAGGACACTGGCAGCTTCGAAGTTCTTACAGAGAGAGAAGGAAGGAGCTACTTGATGGACAGCTGGTGCTCAGCATGGTGAGATAAATAGAAGGTCAGATGATAGACTCACAGACACATGGTTTTGGACACTGAATGAGCTTTGTTGTGCCCACAGAAAAGGTGGGTTTTGGAGGATGGATCAGGCAGATTGATCAGTGGCTCTCACAGTGTGAAAAGGGTGTGACTGGTGGGAAGTTATTCGTGTGTCCAACCCTCGCCTGGGTTGATAATTCCACCACAGAAGAACGGTTCCCTTTGTTGTGGTCACAGTCGATGACTTCTAAAGGAATTCGGAGGACAACAGGAAGATCGACCGCATCAGTTCACCTGAAGAACTAAACACCTCTCTCTCTCTCTCTCCATCACTACTCAACTCAATACCACGAACTGAACTGAACTGAACTTTACTCATCACCATAAGACTGTATCCATTTACCCCCAGGCTTGAAGAAGCTTGGTTTCTGTATTTCCACATACACACACACACATATATATATTACTGTATTGCATAGTTACTAATAGAAACATAGAAAATAGGTGCAGGTGTAGGCCATTTGGCCCTTCAAGCCTGCACCGCCATTCAGTATGATCATTGCTGATCATCCAACTCAGAACCCTGTACCTGCCTTCTCTCCATACCCCCTGATCCCTTTAGCCACAAGGGCCATATCTAACTCCTCTTAAATATAGCCAATGAACTGACCTCAACTGTTTCCTGTGGCAGAGAATTCCACAGATTCACCACGCTCTGTGTGAAGAAGTTTTTCCTGATCTCGGTCCTAAAAGGCTTCCCCTTTATCCTTAAACTGTGACCCCTCATTCTGGACTTCCCCAACATCGGGAACAATCTTCCTGCATCTAGCCTGTCCAATCCCTTTAGAATTTTATGTTTAAATAAGATCCCCCCTCAATCTTCTAAATTCCAGCATGTACAAGCCTAGTTCATCCAGGCTTTCATCATATGAAAGTTCTGCCATCCCAGGAATCAATCTGGTGAACCTTCTTTGTACTCCCTCTATGGCAAGAATGTCTTTCCTCAGATTACGGGACCAAAACTGCACACAATACTCCAGGTGTGGTCTCACCAAGGCCTTGTACAACTGCAGTAGTACCTCCCTGCTCCTGTACTCAAATCCTCTCGCTATGAATGCCAGCATACCATTCGCCTTTTTCGCTGCCTACTGTACCTGCATGCCCACTTTCAATGACTGGTGTACAATGACACCCAGGTCTCATTGCACCTCCCCTTTTCCTAATCGTCCACCATTCAGATAATAATCTGCTTTCCTGTTTTTGCCACCAAAGTGGATAACCTCACATTTATCCTCATTAAATTGCATCTGCCATGAATTTGCCCACTCACCTAACCTATCCAAGTCACCCTGCATCCTCTTAGCATCCTCCTCACAGCTAACACTGCCGCCCAGCTTCGTGTCATCCGCAAACTTGGAGATGCTGCATTTAATTTGCTCGTCTAAGTCATTAATATATATTGTAAACAACTGGGGTCCCAGCACTGAACCTTGTGGTACTCCACTAGTCACTGCCTGCCATTCTGAAAAGGTCCCGTTTATTCCCACTCTTTGCTTCCCGTCTGCCAACCAATCCTCTATCCACATCAATATCGTAACCCCAATACTGTGTGCTTTAAGTTTGCACACTAATCTCCTGTGTGGGACCTTGTCAAATGCCTTTTGAAAATCCAAATATACCACATCTACTGGTTCTCCCCTGTCCACTTTACTAGTTACATCCTCAAAAAATTCTATGAGATTTGTCAGACATGATTTTCCTTTCACAAATCCATGCTGACTTTGTCTGATGATTTCACCACTTTCCAAATGTGCTGTTATCACATCTTTGATAACTGACTCTAGCATTTTCACCAGCACCGATGTCAGGCTAACCAGTCTATAATTCCCCGGTTTCTCTCTCCCTCCTTTTTTAAAAAGCAGGGTTACATTAGCCACCCTCCAATCCTCAGGAACTAATGCAGAATCTAAAGAGTTTTGAAAAATTATCACTAATGCAACCACTATTTCTTGGGCTACTTCCTTAAGCACTCTGGGATGCAGACCATCTGGCCCTGGGGATTTATCTACCTTTAATCCCTTCAATTTACCTAACAGCACTTCCCTACTAACATGTATTTCCCTCAGTTACTCCATTTCACTAGACCCTTGGTCCCCCACTATTTCCGGAAGATTATTTATGTCCTCCTTAGTGAAGACAGAACCAAAGTAGTTATTCAATTGGTCTACCATGTCCTTGTTCCCCATGATCAATTCACCTGTTTCTGACTGTAAGGGACCTACATTTGTCTTAACCAATCTTTTTCTTTTCACATATCTATAAAAGCTTTTACAGTATTAATATTAATAAGTAATATTACTGAATAGCAATACCAGACTCCAAAGTGTTTTCCATTTCTGCTGGTTCTTTAACCCGTCACGGAGTACATGACAATACACAGGAACCTAAGAAGCTACAGAGAGTAGTGGGCTCAGCCTAATACATTGCAGGCACATCCCCCTCCACCATCCAGAGCAATTATAGCAGGTACTGCCTCAAGAAGGCTACACCTATCATCGAAGATCCCTTCCATCAAGGCCATGCATCAGCTTCGAGAACAGTAACTTCCCTTCAAACATTTGTTTCCAGCACAACCCAGGTCACTACAAGTTTAGCAACACTCTAATCATTTTGCACCAAAATGGAATTCGCTGTTTTTTTTTTAAATTTAATTGTATTCTTTCTGGTAAAACTTGTGTACAACTTAATTTAATTTGTTTTATTCTTCTGAATGCTCTTATAAGGTGCAATGTGCCTGAGACAATGTACCATAAAAAACATCCTGCTGGGACCCCAGTTGTTTACAATATATATTAATGACTTGGATGAGGGAATTAAATGCAGCATCTCCAAGTTTGCGGATGACACGAAGTTGGGTGGCAGTGTTAGCTGTGAGGAGGATGCTAAGAGGATGCAGGGTGACTTGGATAGGTTGGGTGAGTGGGCAAACTCATGGCAGATGCAATTTAATGTTGATAAATGTGAAGTTATCCACTTTGGTGGCAAAAATAGGAAAACAGATTATTATCTGAATGGTGGCCGATTAGGAAAAGGGGAGGTGCAATGAGACCTGGGTATCATTATACACCAGTCATTGAAAGTGGGCATGCAGGTACAGCAGGCGGTGAAAAAGGCGAATGGTATGTTGGCATTTATAGCAAGAGGATTCGAGTACAGGAGCAGGGAGGTACTACTGCAGTCGTACAAGGCCTTGGTGAGACCACACCTGGAGTATTGTGTGCAGTTTTGGTCCCCTAATCTGAGGAAAGACATCCTTGCCATAGAGGGAGTACAGAGAAGGTTCACCAGATTGATTCCTGGGATGGCAGGACTTTCATATGAAGAAAGACTGGATGAACTAGGCTTGTACTCGTTGGAATTTAGAAGATTGAGGGGGAATCTGATTGAAACGTATAAATGGACAAGCTAGATGCAGGAAGATTGTTCCCGATGTTGGGGAAGTCCAGAACGAGGGGTCACGATTTGAGGATAAAGGCGAAGCCTTTTAGGACTGAGATTAGGAAAAACTTCTTCACACAGAGAGTGGTGAATCTGTGGAATTCTCTGCCACAGAAAACAGTTGAGGCCAGTTCATTGGCTATATTTAAGAGGGAGTTAGATATGGCCCTTGTGGCTAGGGGGAATCAGAGGGTATGGAGGGAAGGCTGGTGCAGGGTTCTGAGTTGGATGATCAGCCATGATCATAATAAATGGCGGTGCAGGCTCGAAGGGCCGAATGGCCTACTCTTGCAGCTATTTTCTATGTTTCTATGATGTTTGATATGGCAACTGTGACCAAAGGGAACTACAGAGAGTTGTGGACGGTGCTCAGCACATCACAGAAACCAGCCTCCCTCTAGGATCTCTGTCTATACTTGTTGCTGCCTCAGTAAAGAGGCCAGCATAATCCAAGACCCCGTCCACCTGGATATTCTTTCGAGTCATAGAGCACTTCAGCAAAGAAACAGGCTCTTCAGCCCATCTAGTCGATACCAATCTATTATTCTGCCAAGTCCCATTGACTTGCACCTGGACCATAGACTTCTCCTCTCTCCTTCTCTCTTCTCCTATTGGTCAGATGGTACAAAGGCTCAAGGACAGCTTCTTTCCTGCTGTTATAAACTACTAAATGGTTCCCTAGTAGAATAAGATGAACTCTTCACTTCACAATCTACATCATTATAATCTTGCACCTTATCATCTGTCTGCACTGCATTTTCTCTGTAACTATTATTCTGTTACTGCCTTGCCTTGTACTAACTCTACAAATTGATCTGTATGAGCAGCATGCAAGACAAACTTTTCACTGTGCCTCACTAGATGTGCCAATAATAATAAGCCTATTCCAATTCAGTGCTGCTGCAAGTAAGTTTTACACTGCACCTGTGCACTCACCTACTTGTGTATATGACAATAAACTTCACCGTGACTTTGACCTGTTAATGAAATAGAACATTTCCATTCAGCAGACAATTATCCATTAGCATGATAAAGATCATACAGATTAAAAAGCTATTTTTACAATATTGCAGATTAATGTTACCCAAATGCTGCAGATATGAACTTCCTTGTCTTTAATATCCCTCATGTTTTCACATCCTGTGAAAATGGATGAGGCTACATGTTCAGCTACCCTGCTCAAAAAGGGCCATATTTAAATAAAGTGATGTCACTGCACAGATTGCAGGTCCTGGCATTTGCCCAGCTTTCAGTGATTCAGTTACTTCTCAAATCTATTAGCCTTCCAAGTAGGTTGATGAATTATGTATTGATCGTGAGGAAACAGCCAGGACTTTGAAATATTAACACAATCTAAAAAATGTATGTCCCAGCCAGAGAGAGGCTGGCAAGGGAATCAGGAAATGAGATTAATTAAGACTAACTATTTGTCACAATGTTTAATTTTTAAAATATTATAACTTCAAAACGTAATTCAATAAAAAACTTATAATATGTCTATAATTTATTTATTGAATTAATTTGTTGTATAAATGCATGTTATTGGTAACATCCAAGAACAAAAAGTAGAAATGCATATTATTAAGACAAAATCATAGGTACGTAATATTCTGCCACAAACTTCAGATCTATCACTCATAACTTTTTCAAAAAAAGATGTTTTGTTAAAAATTAAGTATCATTTAAGTCAAAAAGTATATATTAAAGCAAATGAGAACATACCTAAAATGTCTACAATCACTTACTCGCTGTGTCTGTACACCAGGGAAAACACTTAATTTTAGGAGCTGAAAGTCTCCAAGTTCATTTAGTTCTTACATTAACAAGCAACAATACCCCATTCTTTGATATGAAATCACACATTATGGAACAGAATCTGGAACAGATGCAAAGCAAAGTAGTATCACTTAGCACAAACGGGATGCCGAAGGATCTCCACAGGACCATAAGACAAAGGAACAGAATTAGACTATTCGGCCCATTGAGTTCTCTCTACTTTTTATGTCTGATTTATCATCTCTGTCAACCCCATTCTCCTACCTTCCCTCCGTAACCTTTGATGCCCTTACTAATCAAGAACCTAACAACATTTGCTTTAAATATACCCAATGTCTTGGCCTCCGCAGCCATTTTATGGTATTAAATTCCACATACAGTGGCATGCAAAAGTTTGGACATCCCTGGTCAAAATTTCTGTTACTGCGAATAGCTAAGCGAGTAGAAGATGAACTGACTTCTATAAGGCATAAAGTCAAAGATGACACATTTCTTTAATATTTTAAGCAGGAAAACTTTTTTATTTCTATCTTTCACAGTTTCAGAATAACAAAAAAGGAAAAGGGCCCGAAGCAAAAGTTTGGGCACCCTGCATGGCAGTACTTGGTAACACCCCCTTTAGCAAGTGTCACAGCTTGTAAACTTTTTTTGTAGCCAGCTAAGAGTCTTTCAATTCTTGTTTGGGGGATTTTCACCTATTCTTCCTTGCAAAAGGCTTCTAGTTCTGTGAGATTCTTGGGCCGTCTTGCATGCACTGCTCTTTTGAGGTCTATCCACAGATTCTTGATGATGTTTAGGTCAGGGGACTGTGAGGGCCATGGCAAAAACTTCCGCTTGCGCCTCTTGAGGTAGTCCATTGTGGATTTTGAGGTGTGTTTAGGTTCATTATAACCTAAACACACCTCTTTACTAGGTGTTGTAGAAGCCATCCTCTTTTCACCTTCGGCTTTTTTACAGACAGTGTGATGTTTGCTTCCAGAATTTGCTGGTATTTAATTGAATTCATTCTTCCCTCTACCAGTAAATGTTCCCCATGCCACCAGCTGCAACACAAGCCCAAACATGATCGATCCACCCCCGTGCTTAACAGTTGGAGAGGGGCTCTTTTCATGAAATTCTGCACCCTTTTTTCTCCAAACATACCTTTGCTCATTGCGGCCAAAAGGTTCTATACAAAAGGTTCAAAGGAACATCTAAACAAGCGTGATGCGTTTTGGAAACAAGTCCTGTGGACTGATGAAGTCAAAATAGAACTTTTGTTTGTTTATTTCGGCCTTCTTCTTAAAGATGTGCTGGGTGCATCCCAGCTACCACTGCACCCCTGCATGCTTTGCGGCAACGTATCGGTCCGCGGCTCAGAGGTTGGAGACCACTGGTTTAGGAGATTAACACTTGGATGAATAGTCACCAACTTCCCAATTGCCTTCCCCTTACTCCAAGTTTGTGATTTAACAAGCTGGCATGCAATATTTTCAGGATGAAGGGATAAGGGGGGGGGGGGAACGCAGCAAAAGCTGCAATTGGCACACCAAACTCCAGCCCAATATTGTGAACTTTTTGTAAGTAATTCAAACTGAATTATTAAACCTACTACCCACCAGAAATGGGCAAGTTAGAAACTTAAGTATCTGTGAGAAATACTTTCCACAGTCCCAGCTTCTTCTCACTGGTTCCTATTTTAACATGTCCATCTAACCAGGTTAGAGGGACGCTGCAGTGTTTTTTCTTTTTTTTTGACTATGCAGGACAAATACTAATTAGATGCAAAGGGGCCACTAGGATTTTAAGCAAAAGTTTGTGAAGGAAACTTCACCGGCCTTTTCAGCAGCTGAGGAGCTAGGGAACTGTTCCATAAAGAAAAGAGAGCTTTTTTTTACATTGTACCTCTTCAGCACTCAAGAGAAAGAACCAGCAGACTCCACTCAGCAATTTGCTACTATCCATTTGCCTGATCCCATTAGTAAAGATTTTCATTGCTCTGGTGTTTGTTCTGCAATGGTCAGATCAGTCAAATCAAAGTAGATGTTTCTCATAGACCACACAGGTGCAGGCAGAACATTCTGAAGGATCTAATCTTACTTCAATTGTTATAGTAAATTTACAACAATGATCATTTTGCCTTGCATATGTTATATGGCAGTAATTTAGTGGTATGGCTACTTCGTGCATTGTTTATAATCTTGGGTTGTGAATTACACTTGTTAAGATATTCTAAAAGAACAATGTATAACTGATGGGAGTCTGCTGACAGATTCAGAGACACAGCAGTCATGGTTACATTATGCTTTTGATAAGTTTAATTCACTTTCATTACCAACTCAATGAATTCTGTAGCCATTGATGTCCAGTTGTGTCATATATTGCCTTCATTCTTATAGACAACTGCAGAATGTTCATACTGTAAGAAACCATCACCACTGGGAACAAAGCAACATATCTGAGAAAGCTTCTGATATGTTAATCAGCCAATTACTTACAAATTGTGGTTTGGTTTTAAACTGGAAGAGAGCTCAAGGAGTTTCCAGAAAGTTGCAAGCATTCGGCTTTCATAAGTACTGTATGTAGAACCAGAATCTACTCTGTGCCTATGAAGGCTCAAGTAGGAGACAAAAAGCTGCTTATAAAAGTAGATGCAAAGACCAAAGTACAGCTGGATGAAAAGAAGGCCTAAAAGAAAGGAGTCAATTAAGATATGAAAACAGAGGATTCACCAAATGGTGTTGTGGATGAGGAATCCAAGAGGAGAGATCAGATTGTAAAAGGAGCGATAGATGGTTTAATAAGAGAATACTCCAGTGAACTAAATGCACTTTTCCAAGATCAAGATGCACATCCTAGAAAGAAAAAAAAAGGAAAAGAAAGAGGAGGACGACCTAAGTTCTAAGGAAATGGAGAGGATAAATGAGATCCAATTTTTCAAGAAATTAGCAAATTTGGAGATACTCACAAGAAACTAGAAGATAAAGGGAGGGAAGAAAAAGAAAGACAAGAAATTGAAAAGGAAGGAAGAGATAGAGAGAAAGAATGAGTGAGGAAAAGAAAGCCATGAAAGAGAGAAGGAACATGAAAGAACAAACAAAAAGGAGCGTGACCTAGAAAGGATCGAGAATGGGAAAAGCCACGACTGAGAGAGAATCAAGGATCAAAGGAGATCCAGAGAAAAAGACTGAGAAAGGGAGAAGGAAGGTGTCCACAGCTGTCAGAACAACTTCCTACAACCTCGAAGTCAAGTCCCACAACCACCATGGAGGAAGCCCCAGAACCCAAGATTGTTTCACAGTCATAAATCTCACCTGCCAAGCAGAGTGACCTCCCTTGTCAGGAAAGACATTATCCCACAAGAGTAAGAAATCCTCCACAGTGATTAAGTCTTTAGGCCTGAATGGGACAATTTGAAATTTGCTATGCTGTGGATGTCTATATAGTAGTTGTAATATATGGTATACTGTGTATATAGTATATGCATATAGGTTGAGATGCATTCTCTATTGAGTTGAAGTTATAGCTAAGCAGGGAGGAGTGTTGTATATTCAATATGTCAGTAATATTTTAGTAATATGGTAAATACACTGTTTGATTAAGCATTCTTGGTTGTATAAATAATTCATTATGGTTATATGTCTCTCTCTTCGGTTGTCCATTGAAACCCGATGACGACGTCCACTCCTTCAACGGTGAGATCTTTGATGACTATACAGTCCTATCCTGGACCCACAAGCTCTATTGCAGGTGGGACATGTATATGTAGTAGTGGTGGTAACCATGGCTGCATTTCTCCTGGCTCTCTTCTGCTGTCTTCTGGTTGTTCTTTCCATCTCCAGAATACGAACCCCGTCCCTAAACAGCTGTCGCCAAGTAGTATGGTCAGCAGCAACCTCCTCCAGGTCCTCGAGTCTGATCTTGCACTTCCTTAAAGCATTCTGCATCTGATCTTTATAGCGCTTCTTCGGCCCTCCAGCTGAGCGTTGACCATGATGTAGCTGGCCGTATAACACTCTGCAGAGTATCCTGACGCTGAGTGATCATGGCCTCAATACTTCTGCAGTTGGTCTTTACAAGCATTTCAGTGTGAGGCACTCAATCACGCCAGATAATTCCCAGGATGCGCTGGAGGCAGCTTATGTGGAAGCGCTCCAAGGACTCGATGTGACAGCTGTAGGTTACCCAAGCTTCACAGCTATAAAGGAGAGTGGTGACACAGACCACTTGGTATACGGCGGCCTTTGTGGAGGGACAAAGGCTCCTGTTCTGAAAGGCTCAACGCCGAAATCTCCCAAAGGCAGCTGATGCCTGTTTAACACGGCTCTGGATGTCGTTGTCAATGCCGCTATCCTCAGAGAGCATGCTCCCCAGATATTTGTACAAAGTACAAAAATGGCATACGTTATCACACCACCACATCATTTAGCAGTTACGTGACATAACAATAAGAACAGATGTAGATAATGAGAACTTGAACTAATCTTCTGATCTACTGTGTGCAGCTGAAACAATAGTGTTATAAACTCATGGTGAAAGGAAAAGGTGCTTAGATGGTTTTCAATCACAATTGTAAATCACATTTCCAAATTTGTAAGAAGCAATTCAATGACAGTTAGTAAAACTACTGAAAGAATTAAACTAATTCCCCATTTTTGCTACAACTATTAAAACTTGCACTTTATGAAGTAAAAACAAAATTCTCAAGAGAATTAATTCTGCACTCTCTATATCATTTTGTACATACTCTGCTTATTTTTTGCCATGTTCCTGCTCCCCATTGTGCATTTTGTTTGAAGTAGCAAGTGCGAAAGCGACATTTGAAAACTGCAAGACTTGTCAGGAGTGAGTCATTGTTTGAAGCAGTGAGTGAGAGAGTGACATCTTGCTGAGCTGGAGACACTTGAAAACTGCAAGACTTATCTGGAATGAATCATTGCTTTAATTAGCAAGTGACAGAACAACATCTTGCAGGGTGGGAGCTGTTTGAAAACTTCATGTCTCATTGGGAATGAGTTTTATTTGACCCAATCAAAAGAAGCGAAGCGCAGGCAGAGCAGCCATTGTGGGAACGGCCACTGTTGGAGTGAGCTAGTGTTAGAATGGTCTGGCTTTGGCTCAACAGGCAGAGGTTCTAAATAAGTTTCTAGTAAGTTATTTTTCTCTTTCTTCGTCTATAAGAACATAAACAGTGCATTGTGAATGGGTCCAGAGTTAGTAGCATGCTCTTTGTGTGAAATGTGGGAACTGTGGGAGGTCTCAAATCTCCCTGATAACTACATCTGCACAAAATGCATTGAGCTGCAACTCCTTAGAAACCGCATTAAGGAACTGGAGCTGCAGCGCACTAACCTTCTGCTCATACGGGAGACTGAGGAGATGATAGATAGGAGCTACAGGGAGGTAGCCATCCCTAAGTTGCAGGAGTCAGGTACCTAGGTGACTGTACCTGAGGAGAAGGGAAAAGGCAGCCAGTGCAAATGCCCCTGTGGCTGTTCCCCCCAATACTAAGTATACAACTATCAGGGAGAAGCCACAGCCAGCAGGCCTCTGGCACTTGAGTCTGGCTCTGTGACTCGGGGAGAAGAGGAGTGCAGTAGTGATGGGGGAATTCCAACATTAGAGAAGCAGACAGGAGATTCTGTAGACGTGAGAAAGAAACCTGGATGGTATTTTGCCTCCCAGGTGCCAGGGTCAAGGATGTCTTAGATCAGGTCCACAACATTATAAGTGGGGAGGGTAAGCCATAAGAAATCATGATACTTATAGGTACCAATGACATGGATAGGAAAAGGAAGAAGGCCCCTGAAGAGAGAATCTAGGGAGTTAGGTAGGAAGCTGAAATGCAGTACTTGCAGGGTAGTAATTTCTGGATTGCTGCCTGTGCCATACACCAGTGAGGGTAAGAATAGGACGATTTGGCAGATGAATGCATGGCTGAGCAATTGGTGCAGAGGGCAGAAGGCAGATTTCTGGATCACTGGGATCACTTTTGGGAAAGGTATGACCTGTACAAAAAGGATGGGTTATACCTGAGTCAGAGAACCAATGTCCTTCTGGGCAGGTTTGCTAGAGTTACGTGACGGGGGATAGGAAACGGAATGATAGGGCTGAGGATGGAGCAATTGGTGCACAAGTAGGTGCAGCGTGTTGTGAGACTGTGAGGCAGGACAGGCAGATTACAGGGCAAAGTTGCAGTCAGTGGGATGAGTTGAAGTGCAACATGGGGGAAAATCAAAAAGGGTCATGAGTACAGAACTGGAGATTTTATATATGAATGAACATGGCATACAAAATATGGCAGATGATCTTGTAGCGCAATTAGAGACTGGCAGGTATGACGTTGTGGGCATCACTGAAACTTGGTTGAAAGAAGTTAAGTTAAGAACTTAACATTAAACGATACACACTGTATCGAAAAGACAGGCAGGCCCGTTGGGGAGAGGGAGAGGGGGAGGGGGAGGGGAGGGGTGGTTCCATTGAATGAAATGAAATCAAATCCACAGAAAAATGTGAGGTAGCTCAAAGTACAAAGTAAATATATTATCAAAGTACATATAGGTCACCATGTACAACCTGAGACTTGTTATCTTGCAAGTATACTCAGTAAATCCAAGAACTTTAATAGAAACAATGAAAGACGCCATCCAACAGAATGGACAAACAATGTGCAAAAGATAACAAACTATGCAAATTCAAAAGAAATAAAAGAAATAATAAGTAAGCAATAAATATCGAGAACATGAGATGAAGAGTCCTTGAAAGTGAGTCCACAGGTTGTAGGAATATTTCAGTGATGGATTGAGTGAAGTTATCCCCACTGGTTCAAGAGCCTGATGGTTGAGGAGTGATAACTATTCCTGAACCTGATGCTCCTGTACCTTCGTCCTGATGACACCAGCGAGAAGACCATAAGACATAGGAGCAGAATTAGGCCATTCAGCCCATTAAGTCCACTCTGCCATTTCATCATGGCCAATCCTGGATCCCACTCAACCCCACACACCAACCCTTGTACCATATCCCTTGATGCCCCGACCAATCAGGAATCTATCAACTTCCACTTTAAATATACCCATGGATTTGGACTCCACCATTGTCTGTGGCAGAGCATTCCACAGATTCATAACTCTGGCTAAAAAAAAAAATTCCTCCTTACTTTTGTTCTAAAATGTCACCCCTCAATTTTGAGGTTGTGCCTTCTAGTTCTGGATACCCCCACCATAGGAAACTTCCTCTCCATGGACACTATATCTAGTCCTTTCAACATTCGGTAGGTTTCAATGAGATCCCCACGCATTCTTCTAAATTCTATTGAGTACAGGCCCAAAGCTGCCAAATGCTCCTTATATGTTCATTCCTGGAATCATCCTCATGAACCTCCTCTGGACTCTCTCCAATGACAATACATCATCCTTTCTGAGATAACAGGTCCAAAACTGTTGACGATAGTATTGACTAATGACTTATAAAGCTCCAACATTATCTTCTTGCTTTTACATTCTATTCCCTTGAAATAAATGTCAACATTTTACCACAGACTCAACCTGTAAATTAACCTTCTGGGAGTCTTGCATAAGGACTCCTAAGTATTCCATCTGCCACTTTTTTGCCTATTCTTCCAGTTTGTATAAGTCCTGCCGCAATAGCAATGCTTCCTCAGCACTACATACCCCTCCACCTATCTTCGTATCATCCGCAAACTTTGCCACAAAGCCATCAATTCCTCTATCTAAATCATTGACAAAGAATGTGAAAAGTAGCAGTCCCAATATTGTCCCTTGAGGAACACCACTAGTCACTGGCAGCAAACCAGAAATGGACCCCTTTATTCCCACTCACTGCCTCTTGGCTGTCAGCCATTCCTCTATCAACGCCAGTATCTTTCCTGTACCATCATAGGATTTTATCTTGTTAAGCAGCCTCATGTGTGGCACCTTATCAAATGCCTTCTGAAAATCCAAGTAAATGACATCCACCGTCTCTCATTTGTCCACTCTGCTTGTTACTTCCTTGAAGAACCCTAACACATTTGTCAGGCAAGATTTCCCTTTACAAAAACCATGCTGACTTTGACTTCTTTTTATCATTAGTCTCAAAGTACCCCAAAACCTTATCCTTAATAATGGACTCCAACACTTTCCTAACCACTAAGGTTAGTCTAACTGGCCTTTAGTTTCCTCTTTTTTGTCTTCCTCCATTCTTAAAGAGTGGAGTGACATTTGAGAGGATGACCTGGGTAATGATAGATGCTGCTTTCCTGTGACAGCACTCCATGTAGATGTGCTCAATGGTGGAGAGGAGTTTACCAACTGATGGACTGGGCTGTCTCCACTACTTTTTGTAGGATTTTCCATTCAAGGGCATTGGTGTTTCCACACCAGGCTGTGATGCAACCAGTCAATATACTTTGCACCACACATGCATGGAAGTTTGCCAAAGTTTTAGATGTCATGCCGAATTTTCACCAACTTCTAAGGAAATAGAGGTGCTACCATGCTTTTTTTGTGGGGCCAGGACAGGTCCTCTAAAATGATAACACTAAGGAATTTAAACTTGCTGACCCTCTCCGCCTCTGATCTTCCAATGATGACTGGCTCATGGACCTCTGGTTTCCTCCACCCGAAGTCAATAATCAACTGCTTAGTGTTGCACACACAAAACAATGGAGGAGCTCAACAGACCAGACAGCATCTATGGAAAAGAGTAAACAGTCAATGTTTCAGGTCGAAATCCTTCACCAGTCCTGTAAAGGGAACTACAGAGGCATGAGAGAGGTGCTGTGCAAAATTGATTGGAAAATACATCCACAGGGATGACAGCAGAACAACAATGGCTGGAGTCTCTGGGGGCAATTTGGAAGGGGCAGGATAGATACATCCCCAAGATGAAGCAGCATTCTAAAGGGAGGATGAGGCAACCATGGCTGACAAGGGAAGTCGAAGACAGCATAAGAAGAACAATGAGAGCATATAATAGAGCAAAAATTAGTAGGAAGTTAGAGGATTGGGAAACTTTTAAAATCCAACAGAAAGCAACTAAAAAAACATAAGGAGAGAAGAGATGAAATATGAAGGTAAGCAAGCCAATAATAAAAAAAGAGGATACCAACAGTTTTTTCAAATATGTTAAGAGTAAAAGAGAGGTAAGAGTAGTCATCGGACTGCTGTAAAATGATGCTGGAGAGGTAGTAAGGGAGACAAAGAAATGGTGGATGAACTTATTAAGTATTTTGCAATAATCTTCATTGTTGAAGACATTAACAGAATGCCAGAAATTTGAGAGGGGGAAAAAGTGAGTGTAGTTGCTATTACTAAGAGAAGGTGCTTGGGAAGCTGACAGGTCTGAAAGTATTCAAGTCACTTGGACCAAATAGATTTCATCCTTCTGAAAGAGGCAGCTGAAAAGATTATGGAGGCATTAGCAATGTTCTTTCAAGAATCACAGAATTCTAGAGGACTGGAAAATTGCAAATGCTGTCACTCCACTCTTCAAGAAGGAAGGGAGGCAGAAGAAAGGAAATTAAAGGCCAGTTGCCTGACTTCAGTTCATGGGGAGATGTTGCAGTCCATTAATAAGGATGAGTTTGAGGTATTTGGAGGCACGTGATAAAATAAGCAGAAGTCAGCATGGTATCTTTAAGGGAAAATCTTGGCTGACAAATCTGTTGAAGTTTTCAGCCAAGATAGGCAAAGGAGAGTCAGTGGATGTTGTTTACTTGGATTTTCTGAAGGCCCTTGACAAGGTGCTGCACATGAGGCTGCTTAATAAGGTAACAGCCCATGGTATTACAGGAAAGATACTAGCACGGATAGAATATTGGCTGTCTGGAAGGAGGCAAAGAGTGGGAATAAGGCCTTTTCTAGTTGGCTTCCAGTGACTAGTGATGTTGAAACTATTTTGTTCATGTTATATGACAATAATTTGGATAACAGCGTTGATGGCTCTGTGACCAAGTTTGCAGATGATGCAAAGGAGAGGCAGATAGTATTGAGGAAGTAGGGAGTCTGCAGAAGGATTTTGACAAATTGGGAGAATGGGCAAAGAAGTGGCAGGTGAAATATAGTGTAGGGAAGCATAGGCCATTCACTTTGGTAGAAGGAATAAAGGTATAGACTATTTTCTAAATGGGGAGAAAATTCAAACACCAGATGTGCTAAAGGACTTGGGAGTCCTTGTGCAGGACCCCCTAAAGGTTAACTTGCAGGTTGAATTGGTTGTAAGGAAGGCAAATGCAATGTGAGCACTCATTTTGAGAGGACTAGATTATAAGAGCAATGATGTGATGCTGAGGCTTTATAAGGCATTGATCAGACCGCACTTGAAGCATTGTGAGCAGTTTTGGACCCCTTATCTAAGAAAAAATATGCTGCCATTGGAGAGGATCCAGAAGAGGTTCACGAGAATGATTCAGAGAATGAAAGGGTTAACATATTTGGAGTATGTGATGGCTGTGGGCCTGTATTCACTGGATGTTAGAAGAGTGAGTGGGGATCTCATTGAAACCTATCAAATGTTGAAATGTCTGGACCAGAGAGTGACACCTCAGAATAGAGAGATGTCCATTTTGAACTGAGATGAGGAGGTATTTCTTTAGCCAGGGAGTAGTGAATCTGTGTGGGCACGTGGCCAAGTGGTTAAGGCATTGGACTAGCTACCTGAAGGTCGTGAGTTCGAGCCCCAGCCGACGGAACGTGTTGTGTCCTTGAGCAAGGCACTTAATCACACATTGCTCTGCAACGACACTGGTGGTATGGGTCCTAATGCCCTTCCCTTGGACAACATTGGTGTCGTGGAGAGGGGAGACTTGCAGCATGGGCAACTGCTGGTATTCCATACAACCTTGCCCAGGCCTGCACCCTGGACAGTGAAGACTTTCCAGGCACAGATCCATGGTCTCGCAAGACTAACAAATGTCTTTATTTATTTAGTGAATCTGTGGAATTCACTGCCACAGATGGCTAAGGAGGCCAAGTCATTGAGTTATTTAAAATGGAGTTTGATAGGTTCTTGATTAGTCAATGTGTCAAAGATTAAGGGGAGAAGGCAGAAGGATAAGATTGAGAAGGATAATAAAATCAGCCGTGATGGAATGGCAGATCAGACTCGACGGGCTGAATGCCATAATTCTGCTGCTACGTCCTGTGGTCTTCATTCATACAACAAATACAAATAAGATCCTGTTTAAATTATAAAATAAATAATAAATATCAATTATGGAACTGAAGTCCATCTTTGCCAAAAACATCAAAGGATGGTAACAGATTGAAAAGATAATTAGCATTTTGTGAAGCGGGATGCCAATGTACTAACTCTTGTTGTACATTTTCACCAAAGTTCTTGACCTAGACATCCTTAAGAATATAAGAAATAAAAAGGAAGAGTAAACCACATGGCCCATTGAGGCTGCTTCACCATTCAATAAAATGGTTCAAATTCCCTTTGCTGCCTGATCTTCATATCATTTGTCTCTTACTCTAAAAGTCTATCTACATTCCAATAATGTGAGCATACACCATCTGGAGTAGCACATTTGAAAGACTGCTATCCCTTTATGTGAAAAAAGTCTCATTTTAGTCCTACAGTCAATCCCTTATACTAAGACTATGTCTCCAGCTCTAGCATTACCATCTACAGGAAACTAGCTTCTCAGTATCTGCTGTCAATTCCTCACAGTGTCTGTAGAAAAAGACATTTCATGTCTGGGATCCTGCAACAAAACTGCTCTGATAAAGGGTCCTAGAACTGCAATGTTTGTCCATTTCACTTTCTCCAGTTGCTACCTAATCTACTGATTATTCCCAGCTATTCCTATTCTTATTTTAGATTTCCAGCATCTGCAGTTTAGTTGATTTTTTTCAATCCTTCTCAGAATCCAATCTGCCAAATGAGATCACATCTCACTCATCTAATCTCCATTGGGTGTATGTCCTCTGCATCTCCATTTGTTCCAGGGAAAAGTAGTTTGAATCTATGTTTCAAAATACTCACATACCCAATGGGTGGCGGGGTGGAGATACGTCCCTACCAAAGGAGGTGTAAGGCGCTCCTTCCCTCTGCTAGCCTGCAGATCACCTTTGGGTGAGATGTAGCAGCTGCTTAGACCCCCCCCACTCCAAATCAGGGTCACATGAAGCCATGGGAACAGGTGGTGGATGGTTGTATGAGCAGCTGGCACATGTCACAAGTCCTGGTTATGCGACCACTGATGCCAGGCAATCTCTGAAGAGTATTGATAATGGCTGGAGTCACCCGTCTTGTGAAGCCACTACCCAGAAGGCAGCAATGGCAAACCACTTCTGTAGAAAATTTGCCAAAAACAATCATGGTCATGGAAAGACCCTAATCGTCACAGCATATAACACAGTACATAGAGATGATGATGAGCCAATTGTGTACAGCAAATCTTTACCAGTGATGAATCAGATCCTCTGAAGAAATCTACGATTGCACTTAAAGCCCAAAGGCAAATGTGCTCCTTAGCCTTTCCTCTACTGACTCTGCCTTTACAGAAGCTGCAAAAGAAATCTGGTAAACTACAAGGCTGGAGCCTGGATCATCAGCCTCATGTTGTATATTGTGCAAATACAATAGCATTCCACTTGTCAAAAGTTAAAAGTTCAATGAATGCTTTTACAAATCTACCGTCATGACTTTCAACCCCAGACTCAATTTCCCAAGATCACTAAAAGATAATAAGCAGGCAGTTTTCTTGCCATTTAAAACTGAATGAAGCCAGCTTCCTTCCGATATTTTACAGTAATTACTAAAATATTCAACAGCACTTTAGCTATCATTTTAAATCCCTCGTGTGGATAACAGCGCCATTGGAATGAAAACTAAAATCAATAATTTACTCCAGTGAGCCATCAGTGAACTGATCCAATAAACAAAGCACAAACAAAAATATCAAGTATGGATTGTGAAATATAAGAACAAACAAGCTATGGTGCCAATGTTGCTGTCTTTTCTCAATTAATAGATAGTCAGGGCTAGTTGAGTCGTCTAGTCAATATGTCTTTCACACTACTGAAAGACTATCAGAAAAGTTCTATTACTGGAGCAACTTTGGTGCATGCAATTCATACAGGATAAATTCTTCCTGATTTAATGGAACTTGTATTGCAAATATGGAGCATCAACAAGACTATAATTACTGTAATATTCAGTCATACATTTCAAAACAGAAGTCACCAAGAATTCTGCTGCTCATCCCCTAACTCACACCAAACCCCATTAACTCATTACCTCATTTCTTCTGGTAAGATGGTCGCACACTCATATGCAGCGGCCACACTGGATCCACTTCTTTGCGTCTTTTTTTTTTACGATCACACGACACTGCTAGATTCTAAGGACTTCATGTAATTCAATCCCATCAGCGAGTTGCTCGATAGCGATGGAGTTGGACTTATTGCATACTGCTGTTGCGTTGTCGCCTGGCTTTGTTACATACTATTGTTGTGCCGAGGCGGTGTGTGGTGCAACTGATTGTCTTGGATGTTTTTATTGTGATGGCAGGACCCTGTTGGATATTGATAATGTAGTATACTGCAAGTCCAGTTCAGCGGTTCATTGGAGAGACCTACGACAGAGGAGCTTGGTTGTGGCGAAAACTAGGCCCTCGTGCCATGAGATGGGTGGTTGCTCAGTGCTGCCCTCCAGTGTTTGCCCAGTGGAAGAACAAGCTTACCAACTTACCATCAATCTACACACCATGCCACTCAGGGATTTGGGCTATATTATTTTTTTTCCTTTGTGACTACATATTTTTCTGCTATCATAACCACACATGCTAATTGTGCTATGTACTATGTGCAATGTAATGTGTGCTGTTGGTAATATGTTTTTCACCTTGGCCCCAGAGAAATGCTGTTTTGTTTGGCTATATTCATATATGGTTGGATGATAACTAAACTTAAAGTTGAACTTGCATGCCTACACTGGCTCCTGATTAAGGAATGCCTCAACAAAAACTGTCAACTTCTTTTCTAACCTATTCAAGCCCCCCCTCCCACACACACTATGTCCCCATAATACCTCTCCTATCATTTCGGGTCTCTCCCTCCCCCTCCCACTTTCAAATCTCTTACTATCTCTTTTTTCTGTTAGTCCTGACAAAGGGTCTCGGCCCGAAACGTTGACTGTACTTCTTCCTATAGATGCTGCCTGGCCTGCTGCGTTCCACCAGCATTTTGTGTGTGTTGCTTGTCCCCATAATACTGTTCATCCTCCAGTCTTCAGGGTTCTACACATCTACGAGGCATTTCCAATTTTGATCACTCAACCTAAGGCAGGAAAGCCTAAAACTGGTAAGGCCCAATGCCACAAGTCTGTCCATCTCGTGTATCTTACAAGAATTCTCAGACAGTCTTTAAAAGGTACTTGTTTGGATTCTGTTATAATTGCAATCACTCTGGTTTGAAGTTTGCTTATTGTAACAGCAGTTACTTTAAATTCACACAATTTCAAATGTTACATTGGTCACCATAGATCAGCATAGCTGCAGAAATCAAAGTAGTTCCAGCTCTCTTTTCACCATCATATTGATTTCAGTTGTGGATGTGCTGGTTACTTTGTACATGGTCATAATCATCTTTTAGCAATTTATTTATCATCTACAATAAACAAGATTGACAACTTGGAGTGGTTAGAGCATGAGGTAGGCTGGAGATCCTGGTACAAATCCAAATGCCATTAGGTGCTGATGATAAAAAGAATTGTACAGAAAACAGCACAGGGGCATAGCTGGTAAAGCTGCTGCCTCAGCGCCTCAGAGACGCAGGTTCAGTTCTGATTCTCCCTACAACTGCATGGGTTTCGTCCAAGGGCTCCAACTTCTACCAACATCCTAAAGATGTGGAATGATGTAGGGTCACGGGCACAACCATCCCCCACCATCGAGGACATCTTCAAGAGGCAGTGCCTCAAGAAGGTGCCAAACATTACTAAGGACTCTCACCATCTGGGACATGCCCTCTTCTCATTACTACCATCAAGGATGAGGGACGGGAGCCTGAAGACGCACATACATCACATACAAAGTAGCTTTACAGGTTTTAAGTGATGTCTTTGATGAACTGTCTGCACTGTGCAAGATTCTGCAAAAGAGTGGCCTGACACCGATTGATTCACTTCATTTTGCGCGAGGCAAAATTAACAGGATAAGAAAGCAGTATCTGGGAGACAGTGTTTCGTGGAGTGACAAAGTTAAAGTTTTGCTAAGCCAACAACGTGAAGAAAACATCACAGTAGATACAAGTTCACTGTTGACTTTTATAAATAGTCCTTGTGTTCATTTAGAAGAAAGGTTTCCTGAAGATCAGGTACAAGAATGGTCGGCTTTTGATTTCTCCGCAATTGCAGATTGTGACTTCACATTTGGCGGTGAACAAGTTAATGCCTTATGTCTAAAATATCATGATTTTCTAGCTGAAAATACCGTAATAGTCAGAAAGTTTAATGACTTCAAATTTTCCGTGCAAGAAAAATTAAATCCAAACTGATTTCAAACTTTGCTCAAATGGTGGCATTTGTACTTCAAAATGAACAGTTTTGTGATCTTGCACAGTTGATGGACATTGGGGGAACCTTTCTTGCATCTAGTGCAGACTGTGAGCGAGGTTTTAGGCTAATGAATCAACTCAAAAACAAGCTGAGAAACCGTTTAAGTGAATGTCATTTGGATATGTGAATGAGAATCAAAAGCTATCAATTAGATGGAAGTTCTATTAGTCTAGATAGGGTTACAGTACAAAGAATGGGTAAATGCCAAAGACAGAAGAGAGAAAAAAATAACTGAGTCACTTGTTACAAACACCTGTCAGGGTGCATTCTCCAGTTACCTCATAAGGAATGTTATTATACGTATGTAAATACTTAGGTTATTTTGTTGTTATTCTGTGCAGTTTTATATCAAATATTTTGTAAACCTACATAAACTGTGCCATGTGTGCATTCAGTGCACACATACTTTTGTCACAGGAAAAAAATTTGCACAACATAAGATTTTTGCGCATACTGACTACTAAAAATTAGAGGGAACATTGAAAGCAAGGCCTGATAAAAATTGAGGGAGAGAAGGAAAGATAAACATCAAAGATTGTCAGCACTGTTCCTGCTTAGCCATTGCTACTCACATCGAACAGGGATTCAGAACTTCAACTGATCTTTTGGAGGTGAGACAGCAGGACGTGAGTAAATACTACTAATTTGTTATGTTCTTCCCAATGCAAATGTGTTACAGTTATGGTAGGAGATAATAATCTAACCTGTGTGAACGTGATATCAACTTCTAACAAAGCTGGAAAGGCTTCGAATGCCATTTTGAAAGTCTAAATGCTTTGTCCATGGAGCTGGTCATCATATTCAATCAAGATACAGATCCTGAAGCATAATATTATACAGACCTAAAATAGATCACTACAGTTTGTTAGCTCAAATTCTCCTGACAGATCTTTCAACCTCCAACTGCTGTGAGTACAAAGCTTCATTTTTAGAACCCCCTGAATCCACATCCCTTCCCTTGACTGCAGTACTGGGAGAGTATCCTGGATTAGTTCTACCATCAGTACCTGATACTACACTTTGATGCAGAGATTTGGATCAAGACCACCACTCTAGCTCATGCAATAAACAAGTCAAGTTGTTAATCTCTGAGCAGATACCTGAAAACAATGACTGTTTTGACCATTTTGTCAGAAGGATTTCCCTTTCAGGCCGCTCTGAAGGACCTGGAGGAAGAAGAAAATGATAAACAGTTGCAATGCCATCAAGGACTGGAGCACAGGTTGTGTGCTTGTAAATTTCAAAGGAGAGAAATAATAAAGAGGTCTTATTGACAAGAATCATCATTCCCAAGATGTTCTACTCTTTCAAGAATACCAATGATTTCAAATAAATTGCTCTGCAGGTTGCAAAGCCCACCATGAGGATACCAGGTCTTTCATGGATGCTATTCTACTCTTCATTGTCCTACACCCATTGGGAGTCCTCGTACAGGATTCCCTTAAAGTTAACCTCCAGGTTGAGTCAGTAGTGAAGAAGGCGAATGCAATGTTGGCATTCATTTCTAGAGGAATAGAGTATAGGAGCAGGGATGTGATGTTGAGGGTATATAAGGCGCTGGTGAGACCTCATTTGGAGTACTGTGGGCAGTTTTGGTCTCCTTATTTAAGAAAGGATGTGCTGACGTTGGAGAGGGTACAGAGAAGATTCACGAGAATGATTCCGGGAATGAGAGGGTTAACATATGAGGAACGTTTGTCCGCTCTTGGACTGTATTCCTTGGAGTTTAGAAGAATGAGGGGAGACCTCATAGAAACATTTCGAATGTTAAAAGGCATGGACAGAGTGGATGTGGCAAAGTTGTTTCCCATGATGGGGGAGTTTAGTACGAGAGGGCATGACTTCAGGATTGAAGGGCGCCCTTTCAGAATGGAAATGCGAAGAAATTTTTTTAGTCAGAGGGTGGTGAATCTATGGAATTTGTTGCCACGGGCAGCAGTGGAGGCCAAGTCATTGGGTGTCTTTAAGGCAGAGATTGATAGGTATCTGAGTAGCCAGGGCATCAAAGGTTATGGTGAGAAGGCGGGGCAGTGGGACTAAATAGGATAAAATGGATCAGCTCATGATAAAATGGCGGAGCAGACTCAATGGGCCGAATGGCCTACTTCTGCTCCTTTGTCTTATGGTCTTATGGATGAATGAAACAAGAGCTGGTGGCCTCACACAAAAGGTGCGTGCACTTGTGTTTATTATACAGGTAATGAAAGAACAGACAGAAAATGATGCAGCAGTGCTGACATGGAGGAGATAAATCCCAAATCTGTGATAGAATAAAACCTGTGAGAAAGATCCCAAATCTGTGATAGAATAAAAGCTGTGAGAAAGATCACAAATCTGTGATAGGATAAAAGCTATCAGATGAAAAGAGATAGCTAGGATGAATGCTAAACAAAGAACAAGGTAAAGAACATGATTAAAAATGATGTATTATACAAGAGGTAAATATTGAAAGTGGTAGGGGAACTAAGAAAGGCTATTCGCCCTAAGTTACTGGGCATGAAGCTGAGCTCTCTATTGCCATTGCTAATATTACAATGTAATTGAAATATATCTTGTATTGGTTGCATGCTGTAAGGCAGAAAAACTACATTTGGTCCTGCCAAAGGGTTTCAGCCCGAAAAGCCAGCTGTACATTTTTTCCCTATAGATGTTGCCCGGCCTGCTGAGTTCCTCCAGCATTCTGTGTGTGTTGCTCGGATTTCCAGCACCTTCAAATTTTCTTGTGTTTGTGAGGCAGAAAATCTGTTGTTTCTATAAACCTTGTTGACTTCCTGTAAGCCTTATCTCACTAGGTGGAAAGCGGGTACACTCTCCTCAATTTGACTTGTTCCAGCAAAAAGTCCAGGTGCTAGAAGTTTGGGCTTCATCGTCTTTCTGAATCCAGCCTCCATTGAAGAGCACAACTCACTCATTGGCCATGTCAAAACCCCAAGCCATGCATGGTTTGTGTTTGAGAAATGGCAGACCATTTAATTGCCTGCCTCTTACTGGATTATCAAGTCTCTGACATCGGAACATAACCCCATTCCACCACTATCAGCTCTCGACTCGTTGACTTAGGTACAAAAGGTAGCCTTAAAGGTGGTCCATTTCTCCTCTGAATCTCACTGCCCATCATAGTGGCAGTGCCGGCTAATTTGTCATGATGAGAAAGCTCCTGAGACAGCAGGCATTTCTCTGTCAGTGTGATGATGCGGAGATATCTGGTGTCCTTTGTTTACTGTTTTTTCCCCTTACTCCTTGAATTGCCACAGATTTCCTGATGTAGGGAGATGCCTTTCCAATAATGATGCACAAGTTTCCAAGGAGAATGTACTTCACTGGCCTGAGGCATCCAATCAGAATTCTACAGTATTCATTTAGCACTGTGTCATTTAATTTCTCTGCATGGGAAACACAACATAAATGAAGTTCTAATTGTAGATGAATATGGTTGCACACCAACTACACCCCTCCCCCAACAGCTACCTTGAACGGACACACTTCTGCTAAGCTGCAAGTGGGTTGTTGCCACTTCAGTTGATGTTTAGATTTTTATTTGCATCACAACTGCTTGGGTGGAAAAGATAGTCGTGTAATTTATTTAGACTTGGTTTAAGTGGATTAGCTGCACAAAACCTGGTTAATCAAGTCCAGATACAAGAGATTACAAATCTGCCAAAGGAACTCAACAGGCTGAGCATTGGGGTAAATGCCAAGAGAAGTGCTGTCAAACAGCTCCTTGGGTAGGCCACCACTTTACAACTTCCAGTGCTTGCATTTTCCTTGACATATGTGATTCTGAACAACATGGACCAGCTGGCATCTCCTTATCACTTTTTTGATCTTCCAAGGTGTCTTTAGATAACTGATTGTGCTGTGTGCCATTGAGGCATCAATAAAAGGAAGACAAGTGTTATAACTTCTCTTCAAAATTATTTGGTAAGATTCAGGATGATGCACCAGGCTGATGTTAGAAGTAAAAATAGATTTATGTGAAATGTATTGACTAAACATCAAACACTAGCGATTCAAACACAAAAATAAAACTAATAAACTATTTCATGATAGGTCTTATCTTAAATTATTGAAGTTATGCTCAGGTATCATAGAAACAGCACAGAAGAGGCACATATTAGCCATTGAGCTTATGTAGATGCTATGAAGTAACAGTCTTGCTTGGCTGCACACCACTATTTGTTGGCTTCTCAGTCTCACCCATTGAACTTTGTTAAAATTACTTCTGGAATCAGGCACCCTTGTACAAAAATGAAAGACCCACCACTTTGGGGTCCTCACCAATAATCTCAAACGCACCAACACTGAAATACCTTTGGGCAGGTAGACAAATAAGATTTTATCCAATCTACTATGTTAGATTTGAGAACTGAGTAATGAGTTCAGAGCTCTCATGATGTCAGTTCTCAACTTCCTCCGTTCTAAGTATATTCCGTATGTTTTCAACCTCTATTCAAAATTAAAATCCTAATACTTTGCAAATCACCTGAAATCTTATATGTTTCCAAGATGCTGAGGCCAGAATTGTCCAATGTTTTGCTGAATCCTACCTAATGTTGTTTGATTTCTGTCTCAGGATGAGGCTTTCCTTTCCCGGATGCCAGATCACATTTCTTCAAAGAACGGGGTTTCCCTTCCTCCACAATTAACTCTGCCCTCATCTACATCTCCTGCGTTTCCCGGACATATATCCTCACCCCATCTTCCCATTGCCTTAACAGGGATAGAGATACTCTTGTCTTTACCTACCACCAAATCATCCTCCGCGCCATCTGCCATCTTCATCAGGATCCTACCACCAACCACATCTTTATCTTCCCCTCCCCCACACTCTACTTTCCACAGGGCTTGCTCCCTCCATGATTCTCTTGTCCATTCATCACTAATCTCCCTCCAGACATATACCTCCGCAAGTGACGAAAATGCTTCACCTGCTCATTTACCTCTTTCCTTACCTCCAGTCAGAGCCCCAGACAGCCCTTCCAGGTGAGAAAATACTTCACCTGCAAATCTGCTGGTGTCATCTATTGTATCCTTTGCTGTCAATGTAGCCTCCTCTACACTGATGGAACCCAACATAAATTGAAGGACCGGTTTGTCAAGCACCGCCATTCCATCCACAAAAAGCAGAATTTCCCATTTTAATTCCTATCTCCATTCCAATTCCAACATGTTGGTCCATGGCCTCCTCTTTTGCCACAATGAGGTCACTCTCAGGGTAGAGGAACAACACCTCGTATTCCGTCTGGGTAGCATCCAACCTGACAGCATGAACATCAATTACTCCTTTTGGTAAAAAAAAACTTCCCTCCCCTTCCCTCTTCTTCCATTCCCCACACTGTCCTCTTACCTCTTCTCCACACCTGCCTAATACCTCCTCCTGATGCCCCTCCTTCCCTTTCTCCCATTGTCTTCTCTCTTTTCCTGATTCCTTCTTCTCCAGCCCTTTACTTTTCCCACCCACCTGGCTACACATATCATCTTCTAGCTAGTCTTCCTTTACCTCTTCCACCTTTTTTTTCTGACATCTTCCTCCTTCCATTCCAGTCCTGAAGAGAAGTCTTTGCCCAAAACATCAACAGTTAATTCATTTCCATAGATGCTGCCTGACTTGCTGAGTTCCTCCAGTGTATTTTGTGTGTTGCTCTGGATTTCCAGAATCTGCAGAATCTCTTACCTTAATGACTTGTGAAGCTGTAGCATGTTCCTTTTGCTTTTATTCATTCTAAGAAACCATTTAACAAACCCATCTTGTGGAGCAACAAAGTTAGTGAAGTTGGTCAAGGGGCAAACCGAACATTATTTGTGTCTTCCTCTTCTTAAGCAACCCCACAAGACTGAGGATGATATGCTTCCACTCCAATTCTGCCAATTCTGAAATAGCTGATGGGTACTAAGCAATAACTCGAGATTCTGTCACAGTTGGATAGATGGTGGTTAATCGAAGTGGGTTATTTGAGAATTATGTTCTCCTTCCAGCTTGCATTTGAGACTTTGTGAAAATCCTTGAGGATTTTTCTCTGTCCTCCTCCATAGTATTCCTCCAGGGGTTACAGAAAACAACATGTACAAGCAAAGTTCAAAATTTAAAGTAAATTTATTATCAAAGTATATATATGTCTCCACATACAACTCTTAAGATTCCTTTTCTTGCGAGCAATCACAGTAAGTACAAGAAACAGTGAAAGACCACACCTAACAGGGAGGATAATAACCAATGTGCAAAAAATAAACAACAAATTGTACAAATAAGAAAAGAGAGAAAAAGAAATCATAATAAATTAATATGGAATAAATAAATATCGAGAACATGAGATGAAGTGTCTTGAAAGAGCATTTAGTTCAGCTGGAACGGTTCATGATGGGGCATGTGAAGTTAAGTGAAGTTATCCCCATTTCAAGATCCTGATGGTTGAGGGGTTATAATTGTTCCTGAACCTGGTGGTACAGGTCCTGAGGCTCCTGTACCTTCTTCCTGATGGCAGCAGTGAGAAGAGAGTATGGCCTAGATGGTGGGGATCCTTAATGATGGATTCTGCTTTCCTGCAATAACGCTCCGTGTAGATGTGCTCAATGGTGGGGAGGGTTTTTCCCCCGATGGACTGGGCCGTATCCACTACTTTTTGTAAGATTTTCCATTCAAGGGCATTGATGTTTCCGTAACAGGCTGTGATGCAGCCAGTCAATTTCCCTCCTATATGCTGATTCATCACTACCTTTCATTCAGCCTATGACAGTGGTATCATCGGCAAACTTGAATATGGCATTGGAGCTGTGCTTAGCCACACAGTCATAAGTGTGAAGTCAGTAGAGCAGGGGGCTAAGCACACAGCCTTGTGGTGCACCAGTGCTGACGGAGATTGTGGAGGAGATATTGTTGCCAATCTAAACTAACTGGGGTCTGCAAGTGAGGAAATCGAGTATCCAGTTGCAAAAGGAGGTATTTAGACCAAGGTATTGAAGCTTATTGATTAGTTCTGAGGGTTGATGGTATTGAATGTCAAGCTTTAGTCAATAAAATACATTCTGATGCATGCACCTTTGCTGTCCCGATGTTCCAGGGTTGAGTGAAGAGCTAATGAGATGGCAGTCTGCAGAAGTGAGAGGTTAAAGGTCTCAGTGAACACAACACTCCAGTCAGTTGATCAGCGCAGGTCTTTAGTTATTGGCCAGGTAGCCCGTCTGGGCTAGATGCTTTTTGTCGATTCACCCTCCTGAAGGCCGCTCATGCATCCACCTCAGAGACAGAAATCAGGGGATCACCAGGGGCTGGGGGAGTTAGTGATGGTTCCTCCATGTCTTGATGGTCAAAGACATTGAGCTCATTCGCGCGGAGAGTTTAAAAAGGAAGGTTGCTACCAACGACTGTCTTTTGGATCGGGACTACAGAGCGTCGTGGGAGCTGAATTCTGAACAGCATGGAGAGTTTAAAAAGGAGACCACCCTATACAGCAGGCAGCTGTCGGAGTGGTCAGCAGAGTGAGTGGGAGCAGAGTGTAGGGCTTTGGCTTCAACGGCCTTCAGCGGTAAACGGGAAGAGGCGAGAGCGAAGCACCAACTCGTGTTTTCTCCCCCGCCCATCGGCCCGGACAGACAGGAACAGCAGGGCTCTCACAGCTAACGGTTTAAAAAGTTCATCTGTTTGGCGAGTTAAGTGGGTGAGTAGACTTATTTTTCCTGTTTCATTCCTGTAGAATTAGATAGCATGCCTGCAGGGTTAGTGCTTTGTACAAGGTGTCAGATGTGGGAATCCTGGGAGACCTCCAGCTTCCCTGATGGCCACATCTGTGCCAAGTGCACTGAGATGCAGCTCCTCAGAGACCGTGTTAGGGATCTGGAGCTGCAGCTTAAGGACCTACTGCGTATTAGGGAAAGTGAAGAGGTGATAGACAGAAGCTACAGGGAGGTAGTCATCCCTAGGCTACAGGAGTCAGTAGTCATCCCTAGGCTACAGGAGTCAGAAAACTGGGTCACTGTCAAGAGAGGGAAGGAAAATGCCTGGATAGTGGAGAGCACCCCTGTGGCTGTCCCCCTCAGCAACAAGTAACTTGTTCTGGATGCTGTTGAGGGGGATGACCTGACAGGGGATGCCCACGGTGACCGGGTCTCTGGCACTGAGCCTGGCGCTGTTGTGCAGGAGAGAAGGAGGGAGAAGAGGAATGCGGTAGTCATAGGGGATTCCATAGTCAGGAGAACGGACAGGAGATTCTGTGAGCCTGATAGAGATACCCACGTGGTGTGCTGCCTCCCAGGTGCCAGGGTATGGGATGTCTCGGATCGGGTCCTGAATATTCTGAAGGAGAAGGGTGAGCAGCCAGTTGTCTTGGTACATGTTGGTACCAATGACATAGATAGGACAAAGGAGAAGGTCCTGAAGAGAGATTTCCAGGAGTTAGGAAGGAAGCTGAGAAGCAGGACCTCCAGGGTAGTAATCTCGGGATTGCTACCTGTGCCACGTGCTAGCGAGGGCAAGAATAGTAGGATCAGGCAGATGAATGCGTGGCTGAGAGACTGGTGCAGGGGGCAGGGCTTCAGATACTTGGATCATTGGGATCTCTTCTCGGGGAAGTATGACCTGTTCAAAAGGGACGGGTTACACCTGAACCCAAAGGGGACCAATATCCTGGCAGGAAAGTTTAATAGAGCTGTTAGAGAGAGTTTAAACTAATTTGGCAGGGGGATGGGAACCGGAATGACAGAGCGGAGGAAGGAGAAAACAGAAATAAATCTAAGATAGTGAGCAGTAAAGATGTCAGGAAAGACAGGCAGGTGATGGGGCAAATTTGTAGCCATTGAGATGAGTTGCAGTGAAATCAAAGCAAAAAGTACCAAATACTGGTCGTAAGGTGTTATACTTAAATGCACGCAGCATAAGGAATAAGGTGGATGATCTTGTCGTACAGCTACAGATTGGCAGGTATGATATTGTGGCCATCACTGAGACATGGCTGAAGGATGCATGTCTCTGGGAGCTGAATGTCCAAGGATACACAGTGTATCGGAAGGATAGGAAGGTAGGCAGAGGGGGAGACGTGGCTTTATTGGTAAGAACTGATATTAAATCATTAGAAAGATGTGATATAGGATCGGAAGGTACAGAATCTTTATGGGTTGAGCTAAGAAATTGCAAGGGTAAAAGGACCCTGATGGCAGTTACTTATAGGCCTCCAAACAGCTGCAGGGATGTGGACTACAAATTACAACAGGAAATAGAAAAGGCTTGTCAGAAGGGCAGTGTTATGATAATTATGGGGGATTTTAACATGCGAGTGGATTAGGAAAATCAGGTCGGCACTGGATCTCAAGAGAGAGAATTTGTAGAATGTCTGCGAGATGGCTTTTTAGAACAGCTTGTTGATGAGCCCACTAGGGGATCGGCTGTACTGGATTGGGTATTGTGTGATGAACCGGAGGTGATTAGAGAGATTGAGGTGAAGGAACCCTTAGGAGGCAGTCATCATAACATGATTGAGTTCACTGTGACATTTGAAAAAGAGAAGCCGAAATCTGATGTGTTGGTATTACAGTGGAGTAAAGGAAATTACAGTGGCATGAGAGAAGAACTGGCCAAAGTTGACTGGAAAGGGACACTGGCAGGAAAGACGGCAGAGCAGCAGTGGCTGGAGTTTATGCGAGAAGTGTAGAAGGTGCAAGACAGGTATATTCCAGAAAAGAAGAAAAAGGATGCAACCATGGTTGACAAGAGAAGTCAAAGCCAAAGTTAAAGCAAAGGAGAGGGCATACAAGGAAGCAAAAATTAGTGGGAAGATAGAGGATTGGGAAGTTTTTAAAACCTTACAAAAGGAAACCAAGAGGTCATTAAGAGGGAAAAGTTTAACTATGAAAGGAAGCTAGCAAATAATATCAAAGAGGATACTAAAAGCTTTTTCAAGTATATAAAGAGTAAAAGACAGGTGAGAGTAGATATAGGACCGATAGAAAATGACGCTGGAGAAATTGTAATGGGAGATAAGGAGATGGCAAAGGAACTGAACGAGTATTTTGCATCAGTCTTCACTGAGGAAGACATCAGCAGTATACCGGACACTCAAGGGTGGCAGGGAAGAGAAGTGTGCACAGTCACAATTACGACAGAGAAAGTACTCAGGAAGCTGAATAGTCTAAAGGTAGATGAATCACCCGGACCAGATGGAATGCACCCTCGTGTTCTGAAGGAAGTAGCTGTGGAGATTGCGGAGGCATTAGCGATGATCTTTCAAAAGTCGATAGATTCTGGCATGGCTCCGGAGGACTGGAAGATTGCAAATGTCACTCCGCTATTTAAGAAGGGGGCAAGGAAGCAAAAAGGAAATTATAGACCTGTTAGCTTGACATCGGTGGTTGGGAAGTTATTGGAGTCAATTGTCAAGGATGAGGTTACAGAGTACCTGGAAGCATATGACAAGATAGGCAGAACTCAGCATGGATTCCTTAAAGGAAAATCCTGCCTGACAAACCTATTACAATTTTTTGAGGAAATTACCAGTAAGCTAGACAAGGGAGATGCAGTGGATGTTGTATATTTGGATTTTCAGAAGGCATTTGACAAGGTGCCACACATGACGCTACTTGACAAGATAAGAGTGCATGGAATTACAGGAAAGTTACATACGTGGATAGAGCGTTGGCTGATTGGCAGGAAACAGAGAGTGTGAATAAAGGGATCCTATTCTGGTTGGCTGCTGGTTACCAGTGGTGTTCCACAGGGGTCCGTGTTGGGGCTGCTTCTTTTTACATTGTACATCAACGATTTGGATTATGGAACAGATGGCTTTGTGGCTAAGTTTGCTGACGATACAAAGATTGGTGGAGGGGCCGGTAGTGCTGAGGAAACGGAGAGTCTGCAGAGAGACTTGGACAGATTGGAAGAATGGGCAAAGAAGTGGCAAATGAAGTACAATGTTGGAAAGTGTATGGTTATGCACTTTGGCAGAAGTAATAAATGGGCAGACTATTATTTAAATGGGGAAAGAATTCAAAGTTCTGAGATGCAACAGGTCTTGGGAGTCCTTGTACAGGATACCCTTAAGGTTAACCTCCAGGTTGAGTCGGTAGTGAAGAAGGCGAATGCAATGTTGGCATTCATTTCTAGAGGAATAGAGTATAGGAGCAGGGATGTGATGCTGAGGCTCTATAAGGCGCTGGTGAGACCTCACTTGGAGTACTATGGGCAGTTTTGGTCTCCTTATTTAAGAAAGGATGCGCTGACGTTGGAGAGGGTACAGAGAAGATTCACTAGAATGATTCCGGGAATGAGAGGGTTAACATATGAGGAACGTTTGTCCGCTCTTGGACCGTATTCCTTGGAGTTTAGAAGAATGAGGGGAGACCTCATAGAAACATTTCAAATGTTAAAAGGCATGGACAGAGTGGATGTGGCAAAGTTGTTTCCCATGTTGGGGGAGTCTAGTACGAGAGGGCATGACTTAAGGATTGAAGGGTGCCCATTCCGAACGGAAATGCAAAGAAATTTTTTTAGCCAAAGGGTGGTGAGTCAATGGAATTTGTTGCCACGGGCAGCAGTGGAGGCCAAGTCATTGGGTGTATTTAAGGCAGAGATTGATAGGTATCTGAGTAGCCAGGGCATCAAAGGTTATGGTGAGAAGGCGGGGCAGTGGGACTAAATGGGAGAATGGATCAGCTCATGATAAAATGGCAGAGCAGACTCGATGGGCCGAATGGCCGGCTTCTGCTCCTTTGTCTTATGGTCTTATGGAAGTGAAGCTCTGTTGTCACCTAAGTCATTTTATTTCACTTTATAAGAGGTGACAGCATTCAAGCCCTGCCACAACTGTCAAGCATCCTTCATTGACTCAAGTTTAGTGCGGGACTGCCACTTTGTTCATGAGAAGGCTTTCTGGAGATCGTATCTAGACATCTTGTAATATTTTTGGTCACCAGACTTAAGTATTTCTGATCTGGCCCTTGGCACATTGCAGATCAGATGGTTCATCCAAGGCTTCTAGTGGGGAAGACTGAATGACCCACTCATCCATAGCTGTTTTTATGAAGTCTGTGATAACCATGGTGTATTCATTCAGATCGGCAGATGTGCCCTTGCACATGGCCCAGTCCACCAACTCAAAGCAATCCCATATCCTCTCCTCTGCCTTCCAAGAATTTATGTTCTTCTTGTGAATGCTTGTTATATGATGCTACAGTATGTCCCTGAAATGCTATCGTAAGTTTAACATTGCACCTGTGCATACATGTACCTATGGATATGACAATAAACTCAACTTCAACTTCCAGGAAATTTTTTTTAAAAAGAGTAAAAAGGAAACAGTTATAAAACTTCTGCCCTTCATATTAATTACAACCAAAATTAGAATGAACTCTCCACACACGAACTTAACCAGCTCAACATGTGTCTCTTTTATGAAACATCAGTATATCCATTAGATATAATTCTAAACTACCTTTTACTGCACTAATACATACAAAAGAATACAATGGTGTGATATTATGTTTAAAAATAGAAGCATCTAGCATCCATGTGGGAACAGTTGTGCCATGAAGTGGCAGTCTGACAATAATACAATAGAATACTTCTTAAACACAAGAGATTTGGTTGATGCTGGAATCCAGAGCAACACACACAAAATACTGGAGGAACCGAACAGCTCAGGCAGCATCTATAGAAATGAGTTAGCAGTCGACTTCTCAGGGCGAGACCCTTAATTATGACTGGAAAGGAAGGGGGAAGATGGAAGAATAAGAAAGTGGCGGGAGGGGAAGGACGACAAGCTTGAAAGTGATAGGTGAAACCAGATGGGTGGGGACAGGTGGGGGGAGAATGAGGTAAAAAAGCTGGGAATTGATAGGTGGAAAAGGCAAAGTGCTAGAAAAGAAGGAATCTGATAGAAGAGGAGAGTGGACCATGAGAGAAAGGGAAGGAGAGAAAAACAGGGTGAAGTGATAGCCAGGTGAGAAGAGGAGGAATTGAAGCAGATGAAAGAGGGAGGGGAAAAATTACCAGACATTGCAGAAATTGATGTTCATACCAGCAGGTTGAAGGTTACCTTGTCATCTTTGCCCGCATTCTGCCCTTGGTCACGTGATAGAGAAATTGCAAGACTGCAACCTTTGCACAGAAAGTTAAAAACAGAAGGCAGTGAGCTTGTGGCATTTTGTCAAAACTCCCAGGAGCCAGGAGTATGTGGCTTTGGTTGCTCTACTTTCATCAGCTGGAAACCAGTACAAGGAGAAACTGGAGATAAGTCAAAATGAGACAGAATTAAAAGACTGAAGAAGGCTCTGTAGAGAAGGCAAAGAAAACCTTGATGCTGAACAATTTGTTAAAAATTCAGCAAGTTCTCATGCATACTTAAGGATATTAATTCCTTTCCCAATTTTCTTTCCTTAAATATCTTTTAAAAATCTTCTCTTAGGAAAGCCACAGCTTATTAATTAGCTTTCTCCCCCTTTCTTTGTTTTTCTCTGGGATTGTTGGACATGTCCAGGTGAACTTGCTAGAGTTGTCTTACTGCTCTGCACGACACAACTCCCACTTGCCTTTGTCTATGTTCCCCTGCTCCTTTTCACTAATTAGCCACATAATCATGTGAACTGACCATCCCCATGGTCACCGTGGTCTAACCCCATCGCAGTCCCCTCTCACCCTCACCACAGCTTAGCAAGCTTTTCTTTCAGTTCTGATGACAATTCTCTGACCTGAAGCATTGATTCTGCCTCTCTTCCCTCAAATGTAGGTCTGACCATGAGTCGGGCTGACTGTAGCAATGAGAAACACTTGGAAGGTTTTCAAGTAGCCTTTACTTTGTTTGTTGGGGCCGGTGGGAGGAAGCACAGCTGGCAGTGCGGACAGCAGTCAACCTAGAATTATAGCAGCTTCAGGTGAGTTCCCGAAGGCTGCTAAAACATCGTTGGAGCGAAGGAGCCTGAGAGGCGACTTGAATGAGGTGAACTAGATTTGAAAAGTCATAGATAGATTGGATAGCCAGAGGGTTTCCCCCACCCATGATGGAGAGGGCTAAATTGAGGGAGCATAATTTTAAGGTGACTGGAGGACAATATAGAGGGGATGTCAAAGAAAGTATTTTTCACACTGTGTAGGTGCAGAGAATGCACTACCAGTGTGGTGGTGGTAGAGTCAAAGTCAAAGTAAAAGTAAATTTATTATCAATGTATATACGTATCACCACATACAACACTGAGATTCATTTTCTCGCAGGCATACTCAATAAACCCATAATTAACCATAAACAGAATCAATGAAAGACCACATCAACTTGCATGTTCTATCATGGTGCAAAAGATACAAGCTGTGCAAATGCAAAAGAAATAAATAATAATAATAAATAAATAAGCAATCAATATTGAGAACATGGATGAGAAGTCCTTGAAGGCAAGTCCATATGTTGTGAGCGTATTTCAATGATGGGCAAATGAAGTTGAGTGATGTATTCCCCTTTGGTTCAAGAGCCTGCTGGTTGAGGGGTAATAACTGCTCCTGAGCCTAGTGGTGCAGGTCAGAGGCTCCTGACCTTCTTCCTGATGGCAGCATGTCCAGGGTGATGGGGGTTCTTGATGATGGATGCTGCTTTCCTGCAACAGCGCTCCATGTAGATGTGCTCAATGGTGGGGAGGACTTTACCTATGATGAACTGGGTCATAGTCACTATTTTTTTTTGAGGATTTTCTGTTCAAGGGCATTGGTGTTTCTAGATCAGGTTGTGATGCAACCAGTCAATATACTCTCCACTGCACATCTAAAGAAATCTGTCAAAATTTTAGATATCATGCCAAACTTTCGCAAACCCCTGAGGGAGTGGAGGTGCTGCCGTGCTTTCTTCATAATTGCACTTATGTGCTGGGCCCGGGACAGGTCCTCTGAAATAATAACACTGAGGCAGATACATGACAGACACTTAAGATACTCTTAGACAGATGAAAGAAAAATGGAGATCTCAGTGGGCAGGAAGGGTTGGATTGATCCTGGAGGAGGATAAAGTGGTGGCATGTCACCATGAGCTGAAGAGCCTCTACTGCGTTCGATGTTGGACGCCTCTGCACAGAAATGCCTCGGTATACCACAAAAGGGCAGGTGAGATCTTTTATTGGCTCCTGCACTTGCCTCAGTGCCAGCAGCAGCTGCTAAGCTTCTAGAGTTAGGTCCCAGTCTCGAGGGAGAGCTGGCAGATGTTCTCCTGTGTGGAAAGGTGCATGACGTTCAGATGGACCTGTAACTTAGTGCAGTGGCTGGTGCTGGACTCTTAAGTGTAGGTGCACATGTGGCGTTTGGCACTGAAAGGTAGCCACGCTGATTATAAACAGATTGTTGCTGAGGTTACTGGGCTCCTTTGCATTACCTGTGCTTTTGTATTATCAGCGGGTGCACTCCGCTTCATTACCCAAGTTAATTGAAAGTCAACCATGTGCTAAAATTAACAGCTGCAGAAAAGGAGGATTATTGCAAAGCAACAAAACATAATTAATATTAAATAATAACATGAGTGGTAGGGCCAGGACTGATAGCAACAATAGGACTAGAGCTCGGATGATTGATATAGGTTCAGTCAGGGGTGGGTGCAGAAATTTAAACAAGTGCATTTTGAGGGCATTGAACCAATGTTTTAATACATAACATTTACATATAATGTATACTGTTTATATACAAATTTGCAAATGATACCAAGATTGGTAGAGGGGCAGATAGTGTTGAGGAAACAGGCAGGCTGCAGAAGGATTTAGTTTAGGAGGATGGGCAAGAAAGTGGCAAATGAAATACAAAGTCAGAAAATGCATGGTCATGCACTTTGGTAGTAGAAATAAATGTGCAGACTATTTTCTGAACAGGAAGAAAATCCAAAAACCTGAGATGCAAAGAGACTTGGAAGTCCTTGTGCAGAACACCCTAAAGGTTAATTTGCAGGTAGAGTTGGTGAGGAAGGCAAATGCAATGTTAGCATTCATGTCAAGAGGTCTAGAATAAAAGAGCAGGGATATGATGCTGAGGCTTTAAAAGGTACTGGAGAGGCCTCACCTTGAGTATTGTGAACAGTTTTGGGCTCATCCAAGAAAAGATGTGCTGTCATGGAGAGAGTTCAGAGGAGGTTCACAAGGATGATTCCAGGAATGAAAGGGTTATCATACGAGGAATGTTTGATGGCTCTGGGCCTGTACTCGCTGGAATTTAGAATGATGATGGGGGGATTTCATTGAAACCTTTCGAATGTTGAAAAGCCCAGACAGAGCAGATGTGGAAAGGATGTTTCCCATGGTGGGGGAATCTAGGACATGGGCACAGCCTCAGGGTAGAGGGGCGTCCATTTAAAACAGAGATGCAGGGAAATTTCTTGGTGGTGAATTTGCAGAAGTTGTTACCACAGGCAGCTGTGAAGCCCAGGTTGTTGGGTGTATTTAAGGCAGAGATTGATAGGTTCTTGATTGGACATGGCATCAAAGGTTACAGGGAGAAGGCTGGGGAGTAGGGTTGAGGAGGGGAAAAAAGATCAGCCATGATTGAGTGGTGGAGCAGACTCGATGGGCTGAATGGCCTAATTCTCCCATGTCTTATACACACACCCTTAAAGTAAATCATATTGGATAGAGGAAAAAAAAGTGCCCTTCAAATCTCTCCTCTTGCATTACCTAGGTTTCAACCAAACTATAAGTGACATCAGTGCATGATCCTGGGGAAACATCTGATGCTGTACAAACAATTCAATCTTCACAGCTGGTTGTGCATCAGATTTTTGCTGCAGGGGACTACATTATTTTTCTCTGGAAAACAGCCTGTCCAAGAGCTTTACAAATTTAGCTGAAAAACATGGTTAGTTATTGTTAATGGTTGCTTTGTCCTGCAATTCAGGAATACCAGTGGAGGATATGATTTAAATCAACTACTGTCCATGCTAGACGAGATGCAGGTTGTTAAAAGAGATCAAGGAAGGGCGATACAAAGCTATATCAAGCAATGCATTGTTGATGTTAGTTTTTGGTCCTATTGGTGCCAACTTTAACTAAAGGAGAGTGTCTGCCAGTTGAGAGATGGTGATAACTTTGGAGCAAAACAAGGTAGTCATTTCTCAAGCTGCAAATCTATTCTTACCCTGAAAAATGATTTAAATTCCAGGGCATATTTTGTCATCTTGTTCTCCTATCCTCTATTCCATTATAAAACTGTCCACTATAAAATTGTTTGAAACTGCAACTGTCTGATTTTTCTGTTCAAGCATCACATGACTGTAGAAGGAATAAAGGTCCCAGCCAGAGAGGTATGATCTTGGAATGACTTACAATGGCTATCTTAGGGAAGGACGAAAAAGTGTGTCAGACCTTCCTAATTGCAATAGGGACAGCAGTCCCGCTGACCCCAATTTTTCCTTGTTTATTCATAATGTGCCATGTCAATTTTTCCTCACTAGTTTCACTTGTTGGGAAAGCCATCTTCAATGGCATTACCTAAAATAGATGTTGGGTTCCAATGACGCAAAAAAAATCTTCATGCCAGTTGTCCTTGTAGTCTTCTCAAGCGCAGACCGAAACAGAATACTGGAAGAAGAGTGGGCATCAGCAGAATAATTTTAAAAAAGCAGGCTAACCAAGGTCAATAGAACTAAAATAGACTCTTATTATTTCACAGTTTTTCAATAAAAGCTGTAGTACTTCCAACTCCAGATAAGATTCTCATTATTCTTCCATTTAGAAAAAAACAAAGACTAGATTTAATGGAACACTTTACATTGTTATAAGACAAGTCAAAAGGTAAACTGAACTTAAAAAACCACTCAAAGTTTAAGCAGGAAATTAGAGAGCTGAGGACAACCAATTTGGTCATTGAATCAGAGTTATGGAGTAATGGAGCACGGAAACAGGCCTTTTGGACCAACTCATTCATGCCAATCTAGGTCCCCCCTAAGCTGCAATGTGGCTTGCATTCCTCTAAACTTTTCCTATCCAAAGGTCTTTTAAACGTCATCATTGTGACTGAACCCTGACAAGGATGGTCCCAAGCCTGGATGCGAGAGGAGGAGGAAGGTTGGGCGTGGGGCTAGCAACCCGATCCTGTAAAAGCCCAGTGCTACAAAAATGTTCCAAAGACCTCATTCCTGGGAGAGGAAGGATCTTCGAAGATGGGCTACATCTGAGAATAATTTGAAAGACTGCCCCAAGATAAAGGTCTTGGTCAAGCTGCTGTCAACGGCCTGTGCCCCAGTAGTGGCGATGGGCTAAGATGAAGAAGAACTGGATCTGCCTCAATTACGTGCCTTGTTCATATGTTCACCTCTAGTGGGGGAGCATGTCACGTCCTTTTCAGGGCGGTTAGTCCACCTTTGGTCCCCACCTGCCACTCAGCTCTCACCTGTGGCTCCCCGTAGCTGTTTGCATGCGACAGCGGCCACACCCCGGGTAACGGCTTCGACAAGCCGGCTAAACCAGGTGAGGGTAGCCGACGGGTCTCAAACCCTCGGTGTGATAGGGAATTGTCTATCCCAGCACGTGAAGACAGACTCCGGCGGATGGAGCGGACAAGACCTATGGAAGGTCCAACGGTCAAGAAGGCAGTCTCTGCAAGCGTCTTGGAACGTGTAGAGCAGGACAAGGCACAGAAGACGTCCTGGTCATCCATTGCACCTAGTCCCATCTCCAGCCGTCTAGACTCTGTCTTACCCCTGGATCCAGATGGGAATTGGGAAGAGAGAGTGAGGCTGACGCTGCGCAACTCTCCCTCACTTAAATCCAAATCACGCGCTAGTCTCGACACCATCATAATGGTGTCGAGGTCCTCATCGACTTCAACTTCATATGTTCACCAGACTTAAGTCCCTTTAAAATGTATATCTAAGTTCTGTTTTTACTATGATACTGAGTCCTCTAGTTCCCTTTACCTGGGAAAAAAAGACTCTGTGCATCCACCCTCTATATGACCCTCATGATTTTATACACCTCTATAAGCTCAACTCTTCCATTTCCTTCATTCCAAGGAATAAAGTCCTAGCCTGTCCAACCTCTTCCTTCAATTCAAGCTCTCGAGTCCTGGCAACTTTCTCTTCATCTTCATTGCACTCTTTCCAGCTTAGTGACATCTTTCCCATAATAGGGTGAGCAAAACTGTACACAATGCTCCAAGTGTGGCCTCACCAGCATCTTGTACCAATGCAACATTCCAACTTTTATACTCAATTCAAGATTTAAAGCATATTTATTATCAAATGTATAAATTCTACACCTTGAAATTTGTCTGCTTACAGGCAGCCACAAAGCAAGAAACCCAAAATAACCCAATTTTTTAAAAAGACCAAAAACCACTGCGCAGAGAAAGAGAGAGGAAAAAAAACACACACACATCATGCAAACAACAGAAGCAAGCCAACAGCATCCCAAAGCAGACTGATGGCCAGATCTGCTCCCAGAGCAGCTGGAGAAGGCCCAAGCCTCAGTACTCAGTACATCATGCCAGCAGGGCAAAAACGCACAGCAGTCAATCAGTTCACAGCCTTGGCTGTACAGAGAAAGGAATAAGCATTCATGGGAGAGAGTGGAATCAGCCCGACCCTCACCTCCGTACCCGAGATTCAGGCTTCTAATCTATGTGAGTCGACACTTAAATTGTCCAAACACCATGTAGTGCTATGTTCCAACACCCTAAATCAGGCATGGCGACACACCTGGACTGCCCAGACCGAAGCAGTTCCCGATCTCACCAAATCAACTCAGCGTTTGAAGCAATCCAATCTCGCAACTGAAATTGGTGGATGGTCATCGAAACTCTTCCACATCGATCTCTCTCCAAATCACTCACTCCATCTCTGGGTAGCAATACGAACTCCATCTGCTTCCCCTGGCACTAACATATTGCGCCTCCAATGTCCCAGCACGGCTCATCGCCCGAACCAGCATCGCCTCCGCCTGCCTCCTTACTGTCTGTGGCGGTAGCTCAGTACAATTTGCTTCAGAAAAGATGATTTAAGTAATGTTTTTTAGTCAAATCTCTTGCCTTATGATTTACCAATAAGCTGTCACTCATCTTCAGCAGCGCCATCTTAAACCGGAAATTAACTCAATGCCATGACTGCTGACGGGCACCATACCAAACACTTTCTTCCTTGTCTGCCTAAGATGCAAATTTTAGCAAACTATACATCTGCACTCCTGGGTCCCACTTCCACACTCCTCAGGGTGCTATCATTCACTGCTCAAGACCAAAACTGGTTGGACTTCCCAAAATGCAACTTTATCTGGACTGAGAACCATTTGCAAATCCTTACCCACTTAACGAGCACCAGCACCAACCCACCAGTCACAGGACCCCAGCCCAAGAAACAACCTTCCACCATCACTCTCTGCTTTCTTCCATCTAGCCAATTATGAATTGATTTAGCTGACTCTCCCTGCATCACTTGCAATCTAACCTTTTAGACTAGCCTCCCATGTGGGAACTTGTCAAAGGCCATTGTCGGAGTAATTAACTTTGGAGGTGATCATGTGGCTTAGATGCACTATGAATTAGTCTTGGTGCAACTTAGAACGTGGGCAGTATAACTTGGATGACTTTGAAGTTTATCAAGTACAGCCAACCAGTAGCATCGGTAAATGTTCTAGTAGCAGACAAGCTAACCAGTGCAGTGTCTGGCCAGGTTATGAAGCTGTATACATATAGCCTTAGAAAAGGCAAAGGTACATAAATCGAAGTTCATAATAGCAGCAAGCTGACAAACATTTTGTTTCAGTTTCAGATTATTGCTTGGGAGAGGGGTGGTGCTTCCACAAACAATAGAAAATCTGCAGATGCTGGAAATCTGAGCAACACACACAAAATGCTGGAGGAACTCAGCAGGTCAGGCAGCATCTATGGAAAAAAATTACAGTCGACGTTTTGGGCCGAAACCCTTCGGCAGGGGTGGCGTTTGTTTTATTCTTGCCGGGAAACAGAGGTTATTACGACTTCAATCTCCCTAAAGTTCTGTGCAAGAAATTTTTTGCCCATTGGATCTCAGATAAGCTGCCTGACAATTTTCAGAAAGTGTTGGGCTCAAACACTGCTGGCAAGAAGCCTGGGCGTTATACATCTTGGATGATGCTCCTAAACTCTGATTGCTTCCACTGGCTCATCTCTCTCTTCATTCACAACAAGGAGGAAAACCTCTTGCCAAGTGAGGCGAATCTAAAACCTTCCAAACCAGTGTATGAATGTACTGAATACTATGATGAGCTAACACATTCTTACAACCTGTCTTAAGAGAAAAGCAACTGTATTTGCCTTTCCTTCAAGATGCTAAACATCAAAGTCTCTTAAAATATTTCCATTATTCTACCCAAATATATTTCACTTAAAAATTCAAATACACGACGTTAAAAATAGTTCAACAAATCCAGAAATGCAACATAGTTTTTGCAGTTTTGAGTCCATGAAAATTGTGAAGTTAACCAACATGGCAACATTCAGATAGAAATGTGTGGATGTCCATGGTTCGCAACACATCATCGTAGTTTTTTCAAATATTTCTAAATGAATATTTGATTTTTGGATCTACTGACATACAGTTGACAGTATTTTCACTGTACCCAGGGCTCAATGGAGTATTAATTTCATGCACAGAAAGGGCAGCATGGATGGACTAAAAATGCTAACCTTGCCAATAATGTCCACATTCCATAAACTGTTAAAGAAAAAGCTGTTTAGTTTGTAAAAAAAAAGCGCAAAGCTCATCCAAATCATACAGAAGATATCTTTCGATTTTACCAAAGAGGCTGGGGATTACGTAACCAAAACACTTTTAAGATTTGAGCCAACAGATAGGTTACTAATATTACGCTTCAGATTTTGGCAGACATATCTACAGGGATATGTTTTGCAAAGCTCAAGGAAGAGAAGGCAAGAGAGAAATGTTAATTCAATGCAGACTTCAGACCAGGGCAGGACCATGATCCACCTACCCTCTCAACTAAGATTTCTGTGATCTGCTTGCTCTCACCCAAATATCCAATCCCATCCCCAATCACAGTTTCAAGCTAAATGCTTTTCCCTTCTATTTTGCTCTATAATAATGATTTTATATTAAATTTCTCTATGTTCCTTGTTCAGATTCTGTCTCTCTCAATAATGATTCTTCAATCTAGTACTCTAAATAGGCAAACTCTCTTTGCTCTGTTCACAGTGGCAGCGAACTAAAATTGTTTTCCAATAAATGCAAGCTATCACACTGGAGGCCACTAAAAATTAGTTGGCAGCTATAAATGGGATGTTTTTCAAGTACAGTTTATTTGCCATTGCCAGCAATCCCCCAACCATTCCTTCACTCAAAAAGCAAGACCCATTTTTAGAGCCGTACAATGCCTGCTTAGTGGTGTTATCACCAAAACCGAGCACCATTAACATAATGTCATACTGAATACTCTGCAGCAAAATTCCTTTGGAGAGAAGTGGCCCAGATACTGATACTCTGAAAGTTAAACTATGAAAGACTATACAGTCAAATTGAGTCCACTAGAGAACTCTGATCAATGAAAGATAATGGATTTTCTAGTTCTCCTTCTCCTCCCATATGCTCAACAATCATCACAAGTCAAAACAAGTGGATTTGTATAGGCAAAATAGACTGCAATGAAAATTATTGACCATCTTAATCAAACCATTACAGAAATGTACAGAAACAGAGTTCTATGGTCGGGTAGATAGAGAAATTGGCCCACACCAAAGCAGCATTGATGTACAGAGGAGCTTTGGAGTACAATTCTATAGCTCATTGAAGTGGGAACACAAGTGGATAGGGTAGTGAAGAAGGCATTTGGTAGATTGGCATGAAGGATTGCCTTCACTGGCCAAGGTATGGAATATAAGAGTTGGGACATCATGTTGCAGGAATACAAGATATTGGTTCAACCACGTTTGGTATACCTGTGTATAGTTCTGGTCACCATACTACAGGAAGAATTTGGTAGCAATAGTAAAAATTCAGAAGAGATTCACCTGGATGTTCCCTGAAGTACAGAGCTGGTGTTACAAGGAGAGATTAAACAGAGTAGGTTTACTCTCGATAGAGCTAGGAGGCTGAGAAGTTACACTATAAAGACATAAAATAATGAGGGATATAGATATGATAGATAGAGTCTTTTGCCCCCATAGCAGAAGAGACTAGAACAAGATGGCACAGTTTTAAGTTAAGGGGGAAGAAACTTAAAGAAGATCTTAAAGGTAAACTTTTCACATGGAAGATGGTCATCATCTGGAGCAAGCTGCCTTAGAAGCTGGTAGAGATAGATATAATTACAATGTTTAAAAAGCATTTGGCCAGATCCTTAGAGGGAAAAGGCATACAGTGATCCAGGAATTATCAAGGCAAATGGGATGAACAAAGATAGGCCTCAGAGTCAGCATGAACAAGGTGGTCAAATTGGCCATTTCTGTGCCGTATGATTCTACGCTATGTTTATAAGATCATACAGTACACAAAGTAGAGAATCCCACATTGGTGTTCCAGCGTGTTAACATTTTTCTGGATATCCATTATTTTATACGAACAAGCAGTTTTGATCTATTGTAAAACATTTTAAAAATACAGTGTTTCTATCTTGCTGGAAATTTAAGCAAGGAATATTTTTCTTGATTAGGAACATTCTGTTATCTTGAAAGTCATGGATTCAGAACAAGCCACACTGGTATTCTGAGCTTAACAAAAATATAGCAGACAATATTCTCAGGACACAGGCTCATGAGATGAATGCAAAACAAAAAGAAGCCTACTATCTATCTAAGATTTCAAATAATTCCTGTGAAAGTACATTTGTATTTTTCTTCTATGTTTAACATATTATGGCAAATTGTATCCCAAGTATGAGAAATACTGCGGTAAAAAACATCACATGAGAGTCTTTAGGGACAACTATAAATTTTTTACTCATCCTCAGGATGAGGTTTAATATTTACTGCCCAATCAAAATGTTATGACGCAAGTACAACTATTCACAGCAAATTTATAGTAAATTTTTAATTGAGTATAACTATTTGGAAAAAATATTGCCAGCTTCTCCATATCCAATATTTTTGTTTAAAATCAGATCACTGGTTTTTACTAGAATATAATATTTCTGATGCATACAGTAATAAGCTTTATATATGGAAGTGGTTTTTCAAAATATCTTTATGTGTGGATTAATCAAGATAAATGCTTAAGAGGACAATTTTCACTTCAAAAAATGTTATTGGCTGCAAGTTGATTTCATTTATTGCTTATTCTATATTCTGCCTTTGCAAATACAGATGCAATTTTATCCATCTCAAAGAATATGGTTTTATTACAAAGCTGTGAAGATATTGATAGCCTCCCAGGACTCCCATGTCCTAAATTCTGAAAGGAAATTAGGTCAAAATTTTGCAAACATTCAATCAGTTTATTACAATAACTGAGAAGATAGCAGTAAGCACCAGAAAAAAATAGCATTTATAGATCTATTAAACCAAGCAGAGTATAACTTATTTATGAATGGTCATTTACCTTGCATAATGAGTGAGACAAATGGGTCGTAACACTAATACCATGAAAGCAGATTAAAAATTTACTGGACTGATTAAAAAACAATAAAAGTTCAGATGCTGAAATCTGAAACAAAAACAAAAATACTATAATAACTCAGCCTCCAGGCAGCTCTTGTGGAAAAGAGAACCAGTCAGTGTTTTGGGTCAGTGAACACCAGAGGGCAATATATAGTCAAACTATCTGGCTCACAACTAGAGTAACATTCTGTTCAATCTTGAAAATAAAGCCAACATTTTTCTCATGATTATTTGTCATGACATTATTATTCTGAACAAAAGCTGAAAATGCTTGTAAATACTATATTCTTCACCATAAATACTTGTAAGCAGGAAGGCAACTGATGAAACTTCTTTTTTTGTAATGTTGGTGGTAACCTAATAGCTATTTTATGATTGATTATAGAGAAAACCCGATATTAAACACAAAGGCACATCTAAAGCATGACAACCGTAGACTGAATAGAAATTTCTGGACAATATCAAAGGAGAATATCTGTATACTATCTTCCATAATTACAGTGCCAAAGCTAAAGACATCCATTTCATCAGAATAAATGTAGGCTTTCTAAATTAATATCGTTTCAGAAAAAAATTCCCAAATTAACGATCACCAGAAGCTTTTGAAAGCAGAGTATACTTATCAAATCACTACTTTAGATGTGCATGTGAAACAAGCACTGCAGATTTGTCTTGATTTCATTAGTATTTACAACAAAGATTGAAAGCATATTAAAATGCAGGTGATAAATAAAGAGGAATTCATATCAGAATCAGGTCTAATATCACTGGCATATGTCATGAAATTAGTTGTTTTGCAGCAGCACTACTGTGCACCTCATAATGAAAAATTATAAACTATAAATTACAGTAATAAATATTTTAATTAAATTAAGTAAGTAGTGCGAAAAGAGAGGAGAAAAGAATTGTGAGGTGGTGTTCATGGATTCACTGTCCATTCAGGTATCTGATGGCGGAGGTGAAAAAGCTGTTCCTGAAACACTGAGTGTGTGTCTCCGGGCTCCTGTACCTCCTCCTCCATGATAGCAATGAGAAGCGGGCATGTTCTGGGTGATGGAGGTCCTTAATGTCCTAGAATGTGGATACCACCTTTTTGAGGCATAATCTTTTGAAGGTGTCCTCAATGCTGGGGAGGCTAACGCCCATGATTCAGCTGGTTGAGTTTACAACTTCCTGCAGCTTTTTCAGATCCTGTGCAGTGGCCCCTCCATACATACAGTGATGCAACCAGGTAGAATGCTCTCCATGGTGGACCTGTAGAAATTTGCACGAGTCTTTGGTGGCATGCCAAGCCTCCTCAAATTCCTAATATATAGCCACTGTTGTGCTTTTGTTGCAATTGTCTCAAAATGTTGGGCCCAGGATAGATCCTCAGAGATGTTGACGGCCAGGAACTTGAAACTGCTCACTCTTTCCACTTCTGATCCCTCGATGAGGACTGATGTGTGTTACCTCCCCTTCCTGAAGTACACAATCAATTCCTAATCTTTTTGATGTTGAGTACAAGGTTGTTATTGCGACAACTCTCAACCAGCTGATCCTGTATACCTCCCTGTTAACATTTGAAATTCTGCCAATAATAGTTGTGTCATTGGCAAATTGACAGATGCTGTTTGAGCTGTGCCTAGCCACGCAGTTATTGGTATTGAGAAAGTAGGACAGTGAGCTGAGCACACATCCTTGAGGTGCCGCAGTGTTGATTATCAGCAAGGAGGAGTTGTTAATTCTGATCCGCACAAACTGTGGTCTCCCAGTGAGGAAATCAAGAATCCAGTTGCAGAGTAGGGTACAGAGGCTCATGTTTTAAGCTTGTTAATTAGAACTGAGGGTATAATTGTGAAGAACACTAAGCTGTAATCAATAAACAGTAGCCTGATGTAGGCCTTACCATTGTCCAGGTGATCAAAGGCTAAGTGGAGAGCCAGTGAGATTGCATCCACTGTAGACCTGTGATAGGGAGGGTATCAGGGTGCACTGCTTGTGCTTGCTGATTATGGTGCTCAGCTCCTCCAGTGCCTACCTGATGTTGGCCTGAGCTGGAATGTAGACTGCTACCAAGTGATGGTGGAAAACTCCCTTGGCAGATAAAATGGACAACATTTGACAACTAGACACTCCAGGTCAGGTGAGCAGGACTGAGGCAGAACCACCACACCTGTCCATCACGATGAGTTAATCATAAAGCATACTCCACTTCCTCTACCTTTAGAAGACTGAGCTGTCCTGTCCTTGCAGAAAAAGATGAACCCATTGAGCTGCAGCGCTGTATCCAAAGTGGCAGGGAATAGCCATGTTTCGGTAAAGTAAACTACACAGCAGTCCCTGGTGTCCCTCTGGTACAGCAATCTTGTTCTGAGGTCTTCAATATTATTTCCCGATACCGTACATTCACCAGCAGGATAGTCAGGAGTGGTGATCCATGGTCTCGGTGTTTATACCATGCCTGTAAACCGGTTCAGTTTCCGCGATTACATTTTCTTCATGCGAACTGCACTCACACCCAGAGTCTGCGGTCCGGGATCCATCGATTTTGAGAATGACATCGATTTTTGAAATGACTTAAAACAATGTTGCTTACTGAAGTGGTTGTGACTGTGTAGTAGACCTAAACGGGGATATTTGATGTCTATGCTGAAAAAGATTTCATCTTTATTAGTATCGGGTTTGAAAATTGTTTATCACCAACAATGGAGCTTCAAAGCATTCATTAAAATAAGTTGAAGGTTAGGTTATGGCAAAATGATTATGTGAGAATGATCAAGGGATGGAAGGATTGGTAATAAATTTGGAAGTCATCTACTCGAGAAAGTGCAGTAACTTTTTATATTCTGTACACAAATTAAAAGCTCTCACCCTAGTTTATATAAACGCATAAAAATATTTAAAACAAAATAGGAAACTGATTATAACAGTGTAGTTACAAAGTTACAAAGATTGGGAACAAATATATTATTCCAGAAATGTAGGCTTAGTGGAAAGTGTATGGTGTAGGCCTGATAATAAATCTTAGATCACAAATGGTATATAGGAAAATCTTGACTCACAAGAATGAGTTTGGAGAAAAGAAAAAGGTAACAAGGCACAGAAACACAGTAGGGGCAGCTTACAAGCTCCCTAATGGTAAATTATGGGTTTAGCAGCCATAGGTAATCTAACCCTTCCATCTTGCTGTATTAAGATCACCTTTGATCTTGCACAAAATGCTGTTTTCCAGCTCTCATAACCCCTAATTTCCTTAAAGCCTAGGAACCCATCAATCTTCATTTTGACTAAAGTCAATGATAGTACCTTCACAGCCCATCAGGGTAAAATACTCCAAAGTTTCGCCACCCTCTAAGCAGGAATAAAAACCTTTCATCTCAACCCTAAACAAATTTATTCTGAAACTTCGCAACATGGTATCCAATTCCTCAGAAAGGGAGAGTATGTTCCCTGATTCAAGCATGTCTGATCTTTAAGAAAATTATATGTTTCAATTGTATGTTTAGAAGAATGAGAGTAAATCTTTAACTAAGCTCGCCGATTTATTATCGAGGTACGTATGTATACTGTGGTTCCTAAGGTTGTCATAGCCAGGGGTGGTGGTGGGATAAGCTCCCACTATCTATTAAAGGGCAAAGGCAGACCACTGGCACCTCAAAACCAGTTACTTCGGGCAGATGGGGCTTGTCAGCCTTGGATGGCAGCCCGCCTAGGAGAGGGAAAACTCTGATTTTAAACCTCTGCCAGCTTGCGGCCACAGCCACCCATGGGAAAGACTTCGGGAGTAAATCCAGAGCCAGGGTCCCTAAGGCAGACATTTCCAAAAACAAACATCAGTCTTCCAGATGCTGAAACAAAGGAATAAATAGTAAATATGGAAATAGCAGTCAATATTTTAAGCATTACTTGAAGACAAAGTTAAAGGTAAGGGTACCAGGTGGCATTCAAAAAGACACATAAAACACTGGAGGAACTTGGCAGGTCAGGCAGCATCAACGGCCAGCTGATATTTAGGATCAAGACTCTTCACCTGGACTTTATTAGTCTCACTGAAAGGTCTGACCTAAACATTGACTGCCCATTTCCTTCCCTTGATGCTGCCTATTCTGTTGAGCTCCTCCAGCACTTTACGTGTTGTACCAGATTCCAGCATCTGCTGTCTTTTGTGTCACCATTCAATGAGCAAAAAATGGTTTGGCTCAAGCATGTATCCAGTGAAAGCAGGGGTTTCCAACCTTTTTTTTTATTGCCATGGACCCCTACCAGTAGCCAAGGAGTTCATGGACCCCTGTAGGGAACCCCTGAGAGAAAAGAATTCACGTTTGGGTGAATACAACTGGGTGAACAAAAAATAGGCAAATTTATTATTGTCATACGTAAAAAGCTTTTGTTTTTCATGCCATCCAGGCAGATAATGCCACACATAATTATGTTGAGGTAGTAAAGAGAAACCAAATGCAAAATATAGTGTTACAGTTATAGAGAAAATGCAGTGCAAATACACAAATAATGTGCAGGGCACGATGAGAGAGATTGGTAGATCAAAAGTTCATCTTTTAGTGTAGGAGAAATCTGTTCAAAAGTCAAGATATATAGAGGTACAGGGATGAAATGATAAAGGAAATCAGGAAGGGTAAGGTGGTGCAAGGTATAATTTGAAGAAAACCTGATTTTATATATCCCTTTGTACATATACAGTATGTTCTAAATGTTTAAAGACCATAATGGTAACCTGTATGCAGAGGTTGAAGACGTGCAATTCTAAATAATTTGCATCCATCTCCTCAGTCAATGGCACTAAAGAGGCAAGGGTAGAATATTAAAAATTATAAACAGAGGAAGAGCCAGTATATTTTAGAATAAATAAATAGTCCTGCTCAAAAACTATATCAAATGCTCTCAAAAGACTACAGGCTCAACTGCTATTGTACAAAGCTCTGGGGGTATAGGCCTAGTGGCAGAAGAATGCAGGCTACCTATATAGTCTCCATTTTAAACTGGAGAAGGAATGGGCCAAGTAGCTACAGGGAGTCAGGTGGGAAGACCATTGGCAAGATCTCTGAGGAACTGATTAATCAAAACCACTTGTCATGGATTTGTTAAGGGAAGGTTCAATCTGCCTAAACTTTTTGAGAAGGAAACAAACAGGATTGTTGACAGTAGCCATATGACGTTGGCCACCAACTCGCTAAAAATCTATGTGGGCTAAGTGCTATATTGATCAGGAAAATAAATGCCTTGGGATCTAAGGGAAAGTGGAAAGTTAAGTTAAAATTGTCTCAGTGGGAAAAAGCAAAGGTAATGGTCAATTGTCATTCTAATGTCTCATTCACTGCATGCATTGGGATTCCACAGGGCTAAATACTAGGCCCTTCGCTTTTCACAGTACGTTAATGACTTGGGCATACCCAGGGGCCACGTCAATTGCTTATGCATTCTTTTTCCACAATCAGAGTACTTCTACTTATTTATTCTAACTGTTTTGGAAGCTATAGTGATATGATGGTAACTCCGAAGTTAATGCTGAAGAAAATCCTCACTTTAATGGTGTGAATAATTGAGGCATGCAAATATAGTGTGGCAATAACATAGTATGTAATCCAGATGAGCAAATATTTGCAGTCGCAAATGCATGCCAAATTTGAGACTGACGACATTTTAAGGGCAGTAGGAATGGACAATAAACGCTAGTGACACCAGACATGCCAACACCAAAAAGGAATTTCATGTACTCAAATGAAATTTTAAGAAAATATTCTATCAATAGGAATGAATCCAAGTTAGCCCAAGTGTGAAATACATGCATATTACTTACAATGTGACAATTTTGAATAGGTTTAATTCAGTGAAACAATAACCAGAAAACTCATGTGCCCACATTGATGCAAAAGGGGAATCTGGAAGGCATTTTTTGAGTAATACAACTTCTAAAGAAAAACATAATTTATTTTCTATAAAAATAAGCAAAAGGTTGGCACCTGAGAATACCTGCACCAAAAGCAGTATTCAATGCAGGTTAAGCTAATATTATCGAGCTAGTGTGCTGAAAGGAATGATTGTAAGCTTGGACATTGTTTCATATTTCAGCCAGTACAACATATTTTGGTGCTTTATGCATACCAAGTAGCAAATTACTTGTATTGTCCTGTTGAGTTTCTGATCAGTAGTGAAACTCAGAGAGCAAGGAAGGGAGATCAATATATTGTCACTGAATGTCAAGATGTAATGATGGTTAGTTCATTCTGCTGGAGGAAGTTATTGTCTGGCACTTATGTGGTATGAATGCAATAACATTTATTGCAATTACAGTACAAGGTCAAGTCCAGATGTCCTACTGCATGCAGACGTTTACTGCTTCCTTGTTAGAGAAATTATAAATTTGGGTGAACTGGTATAATCACTGAACAACTTCGACTTTGACAAGGTGGGAATGAAATCAGGGAATTGATTGAAGATAACTTTTGCCAAGAATACTATTTCCTGTAAACAACAGGAATTCTGCAGATGCTGGAAATTCAAGCAACACACATCAAAGTTGCTGGTGAACGCAGCAGGCCAAGCAGCATCTGTAGGAAGAGGTGCAGTCGACGTTTCAGGCCCAGACCCTTCGTCAGGACTAACTGAAGGAAGAGTGAGTAGGGGATTTGAAAGTTGGAGGGGGAGGGGGAGATCCAAAATGATAGGAGAAGACAGGAGGAGGAGGGATAGAGCCAAGAGCTGGACAGGTGATAGGTAAAAGGGGATACGAGAGGATCATGGGACAGGAGGTCCAGGAAGAAAGACAAGGAGTGGGGGGGGGACCCAGAGGATGGGCAAGAGGTACATTCAGAGGGACAGAGGGAGAAAAAGGAGAGTGAGAGAAAGAATGTGTGCATAAAAATAAGTAACAGATGGGGTACGAGGGGGAGGGGGGGCCTTAGCAGAAGTTAGAGAAGTCGATGTTCATGCCATCAGGTTGGAGGCTACCCAGACGGAATATAAGGTGTTGTTCCTCCAACCTGAGTGTGGCTTCATCTTTACAGTAGAGGAGGCCGTGGATAGACATGTCAGAATGGGAATGGGATGTGGAATTAAAATGTGTGGCCACTGGGAGATCCTGCTTTCTCTGCCGGACAGAGCGTAGGTGTTCAGCAAAGCGGTCTCCCAGTCTGCGTCGGGTCTCGCCAATATATAAAAGGCCACATCGGGAGCACCAGACGCAGTATATCACCCCAGTCGACTCACAGGTGAAGTGTTCCTCACCTGGAAGGACTGTTTGGGGCCCTGAATGGTGGTAAGGGAGGAAGTGTAAGGGCATGTGTAGCACGTGTTCCGCTTACACAGATAAGTGCCAGGAGGGAGATCAGTGGGGAGGGATGGGGGGGACAAATGGACAAGGGAGTTGTGTAGGGAGCGATCCCTGCGGAATGCAGAGAAGGGGGGAGGGAAAGATGTGCTTAGTGGTGGGATCCCGTTGGAGGTGGCGGAAGTTACGGAGAATAATATGTTGGACCCGGAGGCTGGTGGGGTGGTAGGTGAGGACCAGGGGAACCCTATTCCTAGTGGGGTGGCGGGAAGATGGAGTGAGAGCAGATGTACGTGAAATGGGGGAGATGCGTTTAAGAGCAGAGTTGATAGTGGAGGAAGGGAAGCCCCTTTCTTTAAAAAAGGAAGACATCTCCCGCGTCCTAGAATGAAAAGCCTCATCCTGAGAGCAGATGTGGCAGAGACGGAGGAATTGCAAGAAGGGGATGGCGTTTTTGCAAGAGACAGGGTGAGAAGAGGAATAGTCCAGATAGCTGTGAGAGTCAGTAGGCTTATAGTACTTCAGAATGCTCTGCTCTCCACTCCCTCCGCACTAATCCTAACCTTATTATTAAACCCGCCGATAAGGGGGGTGCTGTTGTAGTCTGGCGTACTGACCTCTACCTTGCCGAGGCACAGCGACAACTCACGGATACCTCCTCATATTTACCCCTCGATCGTGACCCCACTAAGGAGCACCAGGCCATTGTCTCCCACACCATCACCGACTTTATCCGCTCAGGGGATCTCCCATCCACTGCTACCAACCTTATAGTTCCCACACCCCGCACTTCCCGTTTCTACCTCCTACCCAAGATCCACAAACCTGCCTGTCCAGGTAGACCCATTGTTTCAGCTTGCTCCTGCCCCACCGAACTCGTTTCTGCATACCTCGACACTGTTTTATCACCCCTTGTTCAATCCCTTCCGACCTACGTTCGTGACACTTCTCACGCTCTTAAACTTTTCGATGACTTTAAGTTCCCTGGCCCCCACCGCTTTATTTGCACCATGGATGTCCAGTCCTTATATACTTCCATCCCCCATCAGGAAGGTCTCAAAGTTCTACGCTTCTTTTTGGATTCCAGACCTAATCAGTTCCCCTCTACCACCACCCTGCTCTGTCTCGCGGAATTAGTCCCCACTCTTAATAATTTCTCTTTTGGCTCCTCCCACTTCCTCCAAACTAAAGGTGTAGCTATGGGCACCCGTATGGGTCCTAGCTATGCCTGCCTTTTTGTTGGGTTTGTGGAACAATCTATGTTCCATGCCTATTCTGGTATCTGTCCCCCACTTTTCCTTCGCTACATCGACGACTGCATTGGCGCTGCTTCCTGCATGCATGCAGAACTCGTTGACTTTATTAACTTTGCCTCCAACTTTCACCCTGCCCTCAAGTTTACCTGGTCCATTTCCGACACCTCCCTCCCCTTTCTAGATCTTTCTGTCTCTGTCTCTGGAGACGGCTTATCCACTGATGTCTACTATAAGCCTACTGACTCTCACAGCTATCTGGACTATTCCTCTTCTCACCCTGTCTCTTGCAAAAACGCCATCCCCTTCTCGCAATTCCTCCGTCTCCGCCACATCTGCTCTCAGGATGAGGCTTTTCATTCTAGGACGAGGGAGATGTCTTCCTTTTTTAAAGAAAGGGGCTTCCCTTCCTCCACTATCAATTCTGCTCTTAAACGCATCTCCCCCATTTCACGTACATCTGCTCTCACTCCATCTTCCCGCCACCCCACTAGGAATAGGGTTCCCCTGGTCCTCACCTACCACTCCACCAGCCTCCGGGTCCAACATATTATTCTCCGTAACTTCCACCACCTCCAACGGGATCCCACCACTAAGCACATCTTTCCCTCCCCCCTTCTCTCTGCATTCCGCAGGGATCGCTCCCTACACAACTCCCTTGTCCATTCGTCCCCCCCATCCCTCCCCACTGATCTCCCTCCTGGCACTTACCCGTGTAAGCGGAACAAGTGCTACACATGCCCTTACACCTCCTCCCTTACCACCATTCAGGGCCCCAAACAGTCCTTCCAGGTGAGGCAACACTTCACCTGCGAGTCGACTGGGGTGATATACTGCGTCTGGTGCTCCCGATGTGGCCTTTTATATATTGGCGAGACCCGACGCAGACTGGAAGACCGCTTTGCTGAACATCTACGCTCTGTCCGGCAGAGAAAGCAGGATCTCCCAGTGGCCACACATTTTAATTCCACATCCCATTCCCATTCTGACATGTCTATCCACGGCCTCCTCTACTGTAAAGATGAAGCCACACTCAGGTTGGAGGAACAACACCTTATATTCCGTCTGGGTAGCCTCCAACCTGATGGCATGAACATCGACTTCTCTAACTTCCGCTAAGGCCCCACCTCCCCCTCGTACCCCATCTGTTACTTATTTTTATGCACACATTCTTTCTCTCACTCTCCTTTTTCTCCCTCTGTCCCTCTGAATATACCTCTTGCCCATCCTCTGGGTCCCCCCCCCCCAACTTGTCTTTCTTCCCGGACCTCCTGTTCCATGATTCTCTCATATCCCTTTTGCCAATCACCTGTCCAGCTCTTGGCTCCATCCCTCCCACTCCTGTCTTCTCCTATCATTTTGGATCTCCCCCTCCCCCTCCAACTTTCAAATCCCTTACTCACTCTTCCTTCAGTTAGTCCTGACGAAGGGTCTCGGCCTGAAACGTCGACTGTACCTCTTCCTACAGATGCTGCCTGGCCTGCTGCGTTCACCAGCAACTTTGATGTGTGATACTATTTCCTGTAATGACATTTTGGGACTGAAAATAAATTGGCCACCAACAACTTCTCTCTTGAGTTTTAAATTACTTTTTACACTGTTTCATTCTTTTACTTTCTCAATCTGACAAATGCCTTCATTTACAAAAGCATCTTGAGGCAAGATGCAATTATCGATCGGAAAATAAAAACATTATGTGGAAAAAAACACAACTGCTGATTTAAGCCCAGGTAGCGAACCAATAGCATTACATATTCTTGCCAGAAACCAGGGCTACAGTAAGCAACACTTCTCGGAGTATGGCATTAGGAAAATTGATGTAGGAAAAAAATCTTGCACTTGCTGGAGACCTAATGAGAGATCATTTTGGCTTATTGAGACTAAATCTTTCTCAGTCCCAAGATACCAACACCAGAATTCCTCCAGTTTGGGACTGGACCAAATCACCTTCTGCCTCTTTATCAATCAGTAGTCTCAATCGGCATGGATAATGATTGAGTATTATATAATGTTCAGCTCCATTCACGATGCCTTAGAAGATGAATGCACACCTGCAGGTAACAAGGCCAACCTTCAGACACTTGTCTGTCTCAGTAACATCTCTACCATTCAAATACCAGGTGAGGACCATCTCCAACAAGAGAGAATTCAAACTACATATCTATAGTGCCTTGTAAAAGTATTCAGTCCCCTATACTTTGTTCACATAAATGAGTATCACAACCAGGGATTTTGATCAGTTTAACTGAGGATTTTTATTTGTGAATCACATGCTCTTTTTATAAAAACACAGTTGAGTCCAAAAAACAGAGAAGATTGTAACACTAAAAATTTTAAAAACTGAAGTGTGATCTGTTCAAAAATATTCATCCCACCTTGCTCAGTACTTAGTTGAACCCCATCTCACAGCTAGTACAGCAGGTAATCTTTTTAGATAAGTCTCTATTAGCTTTGCAACAATGTGATGAAGATTTGCCCATTCCACCTTGCAAAGTTGCTCAAACTGCGCCAGGTTAGTTGGGGATCAATGGTGGACAGCAATCTTGAGGTCTTGCCAGACATGTTCAATCGGGTCAAGGTCAGGATTCTGACAGGGCAACTCAAGGACATCAATTTTCTTCATTCGAAGCCACTCCATGGTTGCTCTGGCAGTGTGCTTTGAGTCATTGTCCTGCTGAAAGATGAACTTCCTCCCCAGTTTAAGCTTTCTAGGAAATGCTAGCAGGTTTTTATTCAGAATCTCTCTGTATTTTGTATCTTTCATCTTCTCATCATTCCTGACCAGATTTCCAGTCCCTGCTGCTGAAAAGCATCCCCATAGCATGATGCTACCTCCAGCATACTTTATAGTAGGGATGCCGTTACCTGGCTGATGTGATTAGATTTACACCACACGTACCACTTAGTGTTGAGGAAAAAAATTCCACTTTAGTCAAATCCAACCACAAGACCTTCTTCCACATCTTTACAGTATTGTCTAAGTGATGCTTTGCAAAGTCCTTATGGCAAGAACAGAATATGTTTTTTTTTTCCAGCTAGGACTTCTTCCTTGCCACTATTTCATAAGTACCCTTTCTGTGCAAGACCTTGGAGACTGTGGAGCAATGAATGTCATCTCCAAATGAAGCCACTGACTTCTGCAGCTCACTCAGAGTGACTGTTGGTGTCACAGTAGTCTCTCTTATAAATGCCTTTCTTCCCTGGCGTCTAAATTTAGAGCGACAGCCTGACCTAGGCAATGTGGCTGTGGTTTCAAATTTTTTCCATTTTCTCATGATAGACTGCACTGAGCTCCAAGGCACGTTCAGTACCTTTGAGACTGTCTTGAACCCTTCCCCAGATTTGTGCTTCTCTATTATCATTTCCCTGACTTGCTTTGAATGCTGTTTTGTCTTTGTTTTAATTTGGTCAGTTGAAAATCTTCCAAATTTTTGGACCTTACAGAGAGAGGTATGTGTGTTTATTCAGGAGATGCTCCAATTTTAAACATCAACAAACTGGGTGAGTTGGCAAGCTAATATACTGTATTGATTTTGGACAGTACCTGCCAAAAGGGTACTGTCTATGAAGGATTGTGCAGCTTGAAGAATACCTCCACCGTGCCATGAGACGAACCAGAAGAACCATCCTTGACTATGACTGATCTCTGATGATGACGATGATGATACGATATCGCACCTGAGGAAAGTTAGTGCAACATTTACAAAGGAGATGAATAGATTTTTAGCCTCACAATTTGGGTTTTAAATTTTAGTAAATTGGTGACAGGTTGTGGAATGCTTCTTTTGATATGATATGATGGACAATGTTTTGTAGGTTAGCCCAGAAAATCCTACAGTATTTCAATACATTTTAAATTTAGAAACTGAGTCAGTAAAATGTGAGTATAGTTGTGTGGGCTGAATACTTTTCCAGGGCTCTGTAGATAACACTGTGGATTTTAGAGCAGGTTAGAAGCACCTTATCCAACAGTAAGTTGCTCAAATCCTAATACCCTCAAGCCTTTCCAGCATCTACAAGATGCAAGTCAGGAGGATGGCAAAGTACACTGCATTGGGCTGTATTTCCTCCAGCAGATGTGAGGAAGCAGACAAAGGACTGGTTAACTGGCATACTGTCCAGCACCTGCAACATATGTCCAGTTTTCATTATGATTACTTTCACTATATCAATCCTTTTTAAAATTTAGAATGGGGGTACAAGGTTTTTCAATGTTTCTGAGCAAAAACACAAATTTTTTGAGCCATGGCCATTTTGCTTTCTTTCATGCCATTCATACAAGAAATCATCATTTGTGCCATTTTTTGCTTCTGATATGCTTCCTTTTCTCAGATGCAAAAGTTCATTTGTGATCGTAATGCCTACACATGATTCAAATTCAATAATCTTCTTATCATTGCCCACAGTATGAGCCTATTCATAACAAAGGAATCCAGTTCTATTTTTAAATGACTGCTTTTACTTGCACTCACGTGCTTAAAAATATATGAATTTCTTCACTCTGACCTCCAAGCACATAACCATTTAGAGCACATCTCCATACAGTTCACCATGCTTGTGCTCTGGGAACATTAAACTAAATAAACCAGTCTGAGGACTTACTATTTGATCCGTTTTTATTTTTGGTCTTCTAGATGTTATGTTATTCATTCTAATTTATTTCCTTTGATATCTAATGCTTTCTGAAATTCTATTGCATTATCTATTGCAAACTCTATTGCATATGTTGTGATTTGATAAAATGTCAATTGTCAGTCTAGCACCATAATGAAGCCAACAGTGACTGCACCTTCCCCTTCCCCATCACTGAAAAATCCGTGTACTTCCTGTCATTCACTAAATTAAACTCATAATATACAGTACATTCACTACATAAATAGCACAAGTTATCTATTCATGACATAATTGCAAAGATTATAATTTATGTTAATCCGTAGCATTTTTGTTATACTTCTTGATCTACAGATGACAGGTCTTTCATTGCCAAGAATTACATCACTGAGTTATAGAGCCCTGCAGCTCCATACTGCACATCCTGTTGCTAAGCAACTAAGCTTTGCCAATTATTTTACCATGGAGACAGAAATCAGACTAATTTGTAATCTGAGAAAATGCTGCAACTATAAAGACAATGTGGAAGAAAGGAGGTAATTATCCAAATAGCACATACTATTTTTTAAAAATATGTATTTTTTTGATTTGCAGATTATAGCCAGAAAAAAACTGATTATTTTAATGATTACAAGTGAAGAATTTTATCCTATTTCCAATTAATGTCGTTTCAGGCTGTTCAGGATAATCAAGAAAAATGAATAAATAATTTAAACATATTTACTGCAACACCTATTCAGAAAGTGGCTATTACACATTGCCTTGTGAAGTGTGAAGAAAGTAGCTCACATCAACCATATGTTATGAAGCAAGCACCCCAAATGACACCATAGAAGAAATGTGAGTAGATGTAGGTCACTCAGGCATTTGAGTCTACTCAACCAGTCAATAAGATCATGGTTGATTTTTCATCTTGATGACACTTTCCTGCATAAACTATGTGCCCCAGATTCCTGTTAATCTATTTACCTCTATCTTGAAAATTCTCAGCAACTGATCCTCCATCGCCCTTTTGAGTAGAAAATTCCAAAGGATCTCTGCAATCGGTGTGAAGAAATTCCATCTCTCAAAGGCTGGCCTCTCAGTTAAGGTATGTGTGAAGCCCAGGTTCCAGGGGAAACATTGATCTATCTTTTCAAGCCCCATCAGAATTTTGCCTGTCAATGATATCAACATTCATTCTTCTAAATTCAGCCTATGGATAAAGCCTATCTATCCTCTTATATGATAAGCCAGCCATCTCAGGAATCAATCTGGAGTTCCTTTGTGTTACAGGTATATCCTTCCTTTGGTTGAGAGAAAGAGTCTGTACATAATATGCCACACATAGTTTCACCGGAGTCCTAAATAAATGGGGCACATTGTCCCTACATACAGTTTTTGCCTTTCTGCTTGCTTACTTTACCTACTGATTAATTTTCAGTCATTTACAGTGTATAGAAGATCACCCTGAAAACCAAAACCATTCAATTTCTCACCATTTAAAAACAATACTCCACCTTTTTCTTTTCATCCTACTAGATTGCACAACATCAAATTTTAAGAGCTGACTTCGAGTTTAGTGGCATATGCACAAATAAAATTTTGTGCAATTAAAAACTCACTCACAGCAGCATCATAGACACATATCATCATCAGCAGCATTCTAAAGAGAAACAAAATATATACAATTTTTACAAAAATAATGCAATTAGAACAGGAAAAAACTTCTCCACATTAGTACAAAGTAATCAGTGGTCATAGTGCCGCTAAACTGTAGTGATGATGAGAGTTTTGCTGCCTGGTTTAAGAAGCCAATGGTTGAAGATTAATAACTACTCTTGATCCTGGTGGTGTGGGATGGCAGGCTTCTATACTTCCTGCCGAATAGTAGCTGTGAGAAGATGGCATTCTAGATGTTGATGATCTTGGATGATGAAGGTTGTGTTCCAAGAAATACTGTCAATAGTGGAGAGGGCTGTAACTGTAATATACTAGGCATAGTCCACTACCATCTGGAGCTCCTTTTGCTCCTGCGTATCTGAATTGTCATGCCAGACCATGATGCAACTAGTCAGGATACTTTCAAGATTACATCTGTAGAAGTTTGGAAGAGTATTCAGTGCTCTTCCTAAGAAAGTAAAGATGCTTTCCTTACAATGGCATCTATGTGCTGGGTGCAGGACAGGCCATCCTGGTCTGCCCCAAGAACTTAAAGCTGCTGACTCTCTCCCCGTCATCGATTCCCCAACTTACACTGGGGCATGTTCGCATTCCTCGTTTTTTCTGATGTGAGCAATCAGCTGCTTAGTTTTGCTGACAAGGAGCAAGAAAACGTTGCTTTAGTATCACCAAGCCAGGTAGAGTGGCGGGTACAGATACGTCTCTACCAAAGGAGGTGTAAGGAACTCCTTCCCTCCTATAGCCTGCTGGTCACCCTTGTACAAGGTGTAGCCCCCACATCTTCTTTGTTGTGTTCTGTGCTGTTTTGCGGAGCATTGTGGGCATGCTGTGTTAACCCTCACCCTCACAAAATGTGGCGACACTGGCAGGCTGTCTCCAGCACATCCCTAAGAATTGTTGGTCGCTAATGTAAACCATGCACTGCTTTTCACTGTATGTATCAGTGTACATGTGGTAAATAATTCTAAATCTGACTGTGAAATATTTAGCACCTAATTACAGAAATGGGTGACAGGATGGAGATACGTCTCTACCAAAGGAAGTGTAGGGTGCTCCTTCCCTCCGCTAGCCTGCAGCTCACCCTTGGGCAAGGTATAGCATCTACTTAGCCCCCCGATCAAGTTCATGTGAAACTATGGGAGCAGATGGTGGATGGTCGTATGAGCAGCTGGTGCACATCACATGTCCTGGTTATGCGACCACTGACGCCAGGCAGAAAATCTCTTAAGATAATAGCTGGTGCCACCCATCTTGCAATGCCGAACCCCTACTGTAGAAAAATTTGCCAAGAACAATCACGGTCATAGAAAGACCATGATCGTCTACGTCATATGACATGGCACCTAACAAATGAATGAAACCAAGTATTCTACCTCACTCCAGTGAGCTAACTTATCACCACCTGTGATTCATCCAACGACAGTAGTGTCACTCGGCAAATTTGTAGATGGCATTGGAGCCATGCTTAGCCACACTGTATGTATAGAGAGGAGAGCAGGGTCCCAGGCTTTGAAGTGTATCTGTGTTGATGATCATTGAGAAGGGGATGTTGTTACCAAACCTCACTGGTGATTTACTGATAAGGTTGAGTATCCTGTTGCAGAGGGAGATACAGAGGCCCTGGTCCTGAAGCTTGATAATGAATTTAGATAAGATGATATATTGGTAAGTGGATTTTTTTTTATATTTACTAAGGTACAGCAAAAAAATTTGCCTTCATACTGTCCATACAGATAAATTCATCACAAGAGTGTATTGAGGTAAAACAAGAACAGGGTGCAGACTAAAGTACAGAGACAGTGAAGTGCAAGGTCATAAGGAAGTACACTGTGTGGTCACAGCCCAGTTTTATTGTACAAGGCGAACATTCAATCACCTTATATCAATGGAATAGAACCTGTCCTTGAGCCTGGTGGCACATGTTGTGAGACTTTCGTATCTTCTGCCGAATGGGAGCAGGGAGCAAAGAGATGATCATACTGAACACTGTGTAGTCACTAAATAGCAGCCTGGCATATGAATTCCTGTTGTCCAGATGGTCTAGGGCAGAGTGAAGAGCTAAAGAAATTACATCTGCTTGTTGACCTTTTGAGACGGTAGACAAATTGGCGCGGATCCATGTCAACTGAGACAAGAGCTGATTCACACCATAACCAACCTCTCAAAGCACTTGATTACATTCAGTCAGCCACTTTCTTGGCCAGTCATTTATCTACCTCATTTCCCTCTGAAGCCTCCCTGCCTTTCCTCACAGCTGACATTACCATTTAGAGTTGTATCAACAGCAAATATCTTTCTCAATCAGCATCTCTTGTTTAATTACAGATTAGTTAAAAGTGTAGTCAGGTTTATTACTTGAAAGTGGATTTAAATAAAAGAGGGTGGGGGGGGGGGTTTGAAACAGGATGAAATACCATAAGGAAGAAACATTGCATACAGGGGATAGAGAGAAAAGAGTGGCATAGTACCTTGGAAAGAGAAATCTTATATGAGAATAAAGCAAAGTAGAATTAGCAAGTTGGAAGTGTATGTGACAAATAAGATGAACACTGAATGAAACAGAAGATAAAAGGACAGATGGAGACCTAGTTTAAATACAGACAGGAATAGGGAAATAACATTTCTGATGAGAATGGATTCAGTGGAGATAGTTAAGAGAAGAATATACACTGATAACAAGGATACAGCTACAAAGCAAGAAAGGGGGTGATATTAGTGGTCAAAGGCAGAACCTTAATGGTTATAATTAAGGAACAGAAGAGGGGTTGTTACATTGCTGGGTTTAGACCACCAATCACCCAAACAAAGGGAGGAGAAAACATGCAAGCAAATTTGAAAAAAATAAAATTAAAAATAAAACTAATTTGTTTATGGCTGAACAGGTAAGGAGGATAAGCTGGCTGCTGGTGTCGTGGCATCCGCACTGGACTTTGAGGCGAATGGTCCTGGGTTCGAATCCGACCGGCTCCTTGCATCTGTGCTGGGTTGAGCACTGAGCTAGCAACGTGGCCTTGTAAAAAAACAGACTCTTAAAGAAGTGGCGAGGTTGATGTCCAATGTGCCACAAGACATGGAAAGGAATAACAACCAGGATAAGGATGGGAAGAATCCTTGAGAAATGTACTTTGAATGGTTCTTATCACAATTATCCCAGATGCGGTTCTGGGATGTCAAATGGATTTCAGTGCTAAAGTCTCAGGAAAATTGTGATCGTAATATCATGAGACTGAGACCAATTATGGAAAGATACAGTCAACAGTGAAAACACTCAAATGAACAAAAAGTAATGTTAGAAAAGTAAGAGACAACCTGCATAATATATATCCATCAATTTTCACAATTCACGTTTCTAATCATTAAAGGGAAACTGGACATCAATGCAAAACTTTTTCAGATATCCTGAAGTTGAAGATAAATGCAAGATTTTCTTATTACAATCAGGATGGATCAGGTTTATCAGTATTCATGAATATCACAGCTGTTCTCATTAAATATCCTAATGTGGAGAATTGTTACAATAGAATGCCCATCACATTGGACAATTTACAGGTTCTTATACCATTTACTTGAGGGAAAAAAAGAGTGCAACATTACCAAAAACTAAATAGATTTTTTCTTTAATATTTACTTATTCTCTGCATAGATACATTGATAACTAGTGGTGTCAAAATCCAGCTACTAGCAAACTAACTGTTCAAACAAGTACAGTATTCATATAACGGTAGTATCTCACATTAAGTATCTAAATATACCATTAATAAAGGTTACCTCAACTACATTAAACAAAATTGTTTTCCTAACCAGAAAGACCATAACTTTAGACTGTTCTCTAAATGGTATTATTTAAATATGTTTAACTTCAGAATTTTAATAGGCTTTCAATGTGAAATTTACATTATTACTGCTAACATATTGTTTTACAATGTTTCCATGCTTAACATCTATGTATTATGCATCAGCCATGTTCTCTTTTTTAATAGCTCTACACTCATTTTATTCATAACTGTGGATGTTAAGCTTACACTGGCAATGATAACTTCAATTTAAAAACATATATTTTGTAGAGAGCAAATGGAAAACTTGGAGACATTACTTTTTAATTTGGTACACATTTGAAATTATCCCACACAACACAAAGAATTCTTAGCTAAAATATTGAAAAATTAACTTATTACAGGCCACAGCAGCACAAAACTGTTCATCATTCAAGTCAAATGTATAAACTGCAGTGAAATTCATCATCACTTAATTCTGCTCACCAGACCTGGAATATCCCACAATTAAGTGCCAGCCATTTTACCTGCCGTGGGAGATTTCTGTGATTATTTTGGCAGCGGTGTACATTCCATTTCAGGCCAGCGTCAAACAATCTCTAGATGATCTGAGCAATGGAATCAACATGCACAAAACAGCAAAACCTGACACCCTTACCATCATTTTGGGGGACTTTAACCAGGCCTGCCTGAAAAAAATCACTAAATAAATATCATCAAAAAATCACTTGCAATACAACACACTGGACCACTGTTACACTACTATTAAGAATGCCTATCGTGCTAGCCTTCACTTTGGAAAGTCTGATAACCTGGCTGTGTTTCTACTCCCTGAGTATAGGCAGAGACTGAAGACTGCAGCATCAGCAGTGAGGACCAAGAAGGTATGGACCAGGGAAGCACAGGAATGCTTTGAATCAGTGGACTAGATTGTATTCAGGGATTCATCTTCAAATCTGGACAAGTATGCTGCAGATGTTACTGACTTCATTAAAAACTGTGTGGTTGAGTGTGTGCCTATGAAAACTTGCTGTACCTCCCCAAATCAAAAGACATGGATGAACCAGGAGGTACGTCATCTGCTGAGGACCAGATCTGTGGCATTCAAGTCTGGTGACCTAGTTCAGTACAAGAAAACCAGGTATAACTTGCAGATGTTTATTTCAAGAGTGAAGAGACAACTCTGCCAGGCTTTTCAGGACATTTCTTCCTCCAAAGCAAACCCCAATAGCATGAATGGCAGTGATGCTTCGCTACCAGATGAGCTCAATGCCTTCAATGCCAGCTTTGAAAGGGAGAATATAACTATAGCTGTGAAAATCCCTGCAGCACCCAGTGACCCTATGATCTCTGTCTCAGAGGCTGATGTTAGGCCGTGTTTAAAGAGAGTGAACCCTCACAAGGCAACAGACCCTGATAGAGTATCTGATAAGGCTCTGAAAACTTGTGCCAACCAACTGACGGGAGTATTCAAGGACATTCTCCATCTCTCACTTTTACAATTGGAAGTTCCCACCTGCTTCAAAAAGGCAACAATTACACCAGTGTTCAAGAAGAGTAGTGTGAGATGTCTTGTGACTATTACTCAGTAGCACTCACATCTACAGTGATGAAATGCTTTGAGAGGTTGGTCATCACTAGAATGAACTCCTGCCTCAGCAAGGACCTGGACCCAATGTAATTTGCCTGTCGCCACAATAGGTCTATGGTGGATGCAATCTCAATGGCTCTTCTCACAGCCTTAGATCACCTGGCCAAAACGAACACCTATGTCAGGATGCTGTTCATTGACTATAGCTCTGAATTGAACACCATCATTCCCTCTGTACCTTCCTCTGCAATTGGATCCTCGACTTCCTAACTGGAAGACCACAATTTGTGGGGATTGGTGATAATATCTCCTCCTCACTGACGATCAACACGGGCGCACTTCAGGGGTGTGTGCTTAGACCACTGCTTTACTCCTTCTACACACAGTATGTGTGGCTGGTAATAGCACAAACACCATCTATAAATTTGCTGATGATATAACCGTTGTTGGTAGAATCTCAGATGGAGATGAGAGGACGTACAGGAGTGAGATACACCAGCTAGTTGAGTGGTGTCACAACAACAACCTTGCACTCAATGTCAGTAAGACAAAAAGAGCTAATTGTGGACTTCAGGAAGGGCAAGACGAGGGAACACAAATCATTCTCATTGAGGGATCAGAATTAGAGAGAATGCGCAATTTCAAGTTCCTAGGTATCAATATCTCTGAGGATTTAACCTGGTCCCAACATATCGATGCAACTATAAAGAAGGCAAGGCAGCAACTAAAATTCATTAGGAGTTTGAAGAAATTTGGTTCATCAACTAAAACACTCGAAAACTTCTATAGATGTACTATGGAGAGTATTCTAACAGACTGAATCACTGTCCGGTATGGGGGGTTGGTGCTACTGCACAGGACTGAGAGAAACTACAGAAAGTTGTAAAATTAGTCAGCCCCATCTTGGGTATTAGCCTCTGTCGTGCCTAAGACATCTTCAAGGAGCAGTGCCTCAGAAAGGCAACATCCATTATTAAAGAGCCCATCACCTAGGACATGCCCCCTTCTCACTGTTGTCATCAGGAGGGAGGTACAGAAGCCTAAAGGCACACACTCAGCAATTCAGGAACAGCTTTGTCCCCTCTGCCATCCGATTTCTAAATGGATATTGAACTCATGACACAGCCTCACTTTTTAAATGTGTATTATTTCTGTTTTTGTGCTATTTTTAATCTATTCAATATACATTTATATACTTACTGTAATTTATGTATTTATATATTATCACGTATTGCATTGTATTGCTGCTGCTAATTTAACAAATTTCGAACATCTGCCGGTGATAATTAACCTGATTCTGATTCAGACAGTTGCTTTTATTTTTCTTTGGTGTTTTCAGCTTATATTGCTACGAGCAAGCCTGTGGGCAGGCAAAAACTTTCAGAATGTAAAGCTGTTTCAATTTTGGAATTCTACATATGAATAATATGATCAATGTCGTGGTCAATGTATCATGCTTACAAGGAGAAAGCTGACCTTGAAGGTGAGATTCTCAAAACTCAGCAACATGGTTTACCTCAAGTCATGTCTAGTTTTGATGCCATTAGTAATGGTAATTGTATACTTCACTTCATCGAGAAGGCTTTGAGAACATTCTTCAATTGCTTTCACCTTTTCATATGTCAAGCTCGTTACGAGAGGACAAATGGGAAACTGTTTAGCCTACGCTGTTTCCATTCCAGAGCCAAGGCCATTGAAACCACAGTTGCCAAGCTGCAGTATACAGATTACCTTTGCCAATGACCAGTGCTGATTGTGGACTACAGAAGGAATGGAGCTAGGCTAACCCCTATTGACATCAATGGATCAGGGTTTCAGAGGGTGAACAGCTTTAAGTTCCTTGGCATAAACATCACCAAGGATCTCACGTGGTCTGTACATAACAGCTGTGTGGTGAAAAAGGCACAACAGCACCTCTTTCACCTCAGGTGGTTGAAGAAGTTTGGTATGGGCCCCAAATCCTAAGAACTTTCTACAGGGGCACAATTGAGAGCATCCTGATTGACTACCTGGTACGGGAACAGTACTTCCCTCAATTGCAGGACCTTCCAGAGAATGATGTGGACAGCCCAATGCATCTCATAGTCATATAGTCATAATCATACTTTATTGATCCCGAGGGAAATTGGGTTTTCGTTACAGTCACACCATAAATAATTAAATAGTAATAAAACCATAAATAATTAAATAGTAATATGTAAATTATGCCAGTAAATAACTCCAGGACCAGCCTATTGGCTCAGGGTGTCTGACCCTCCAAGGGAGGAGTTGTAAAGTTTGATGGCCACAGGCAGGAATAACTTCCTATGACACTCAGTGTTGCATCTCAGTGGAATGAGTCTCTGGCTGAATGTACTCCTGTGCCCAACCAGTCCATTATGTAGTGGATGGGAGACATTGTCCAAGATGGCATGCAACTTGGACAGCATCCTCTTTTCAGACACCACCGTCAGAGAGTCCAGTTCCATCCCCACAACATCACTGGCCTTACGAATGAGTTTGTTGATTCCGTTGGTGTCTGCTACCCTCAGCCTGCTGCCCCAGCACACAACAGCAAACATGATAGCACTGGCCACCACAGACTCGTAGAACATCCTCAGCATCGTCCAACAGATGTTAAAGGACCTCAGTCTCCTCAAGAAATAGAGACGGCTCTGACCCTTCTTGTAGACAGCCTCAGTGTTCTTAGACCAGTCCAGTTTATTGTCAATTCGTATCCCCGGGTATTTGTAGTCCTCCACCGTGTCCACACTGACCCCTGGATGGAAACAGGGGTCACCGGTGCCTTAGCCCTCCTCAGATCTACCACCAGCTCTTTAGTCTTTTTCACATTAAGCTGCAGATAATTCTGCTCACACCATGTGACAAAGTTTCCTACCGTAGCCCTGTATTCAGCCTCATCTCCCTTGCTGATGCATCCAACTATGGCAGAGTCATCAGAAAACTTCCCACTATTCAGGACATTTATAAAGACAGGTGTGTATAAAAGGGCCCAAAGGATCATTGGGGACCTGAGTCACCCCAACCACAAACTGTTCCAGCTGCTACCATCCAGGAAACAGTACCGCAACATAGTCACCAGGATCAACAGGCTCCGGGACAGCTTCTTCCACCAAGCCATGAAACTGATTAATTCATGCTGACACAGCTGTATTTCTATGTTATACAGTTGTATATTTGTTTATAAATTACTATAAATTGCACATTGCACATTTAGATAGAGACATAACGTAAAGATTTTTACTCCTCATGTACATGAAGGATGCAAGTAATAAGCGGTTGAGGAGAAGTAGCTATCCCTAAACTTGGTGGTGTGTAACTTGCAGCTTCTGTACCTGCCCAACGGCAAGTGTGAGAAGATGCCATGGCCCAGACTGTGGGGATCTCTGATATAGATATCGTCTTCCTGAGACAGTGCCTTATGCAGATACTTCTAACAACAGGGAAAGATGCGTTGAGCTGAGTCCACTACTGGGGTTCTCACATCCCTGCACATTTGAATTGTCGTACCAGACTACGATGCAACCAGTCAGGATAATTTCAACAGTACATCTGTAGTGGTTTCTTAGCATTTTCTCTGATATTCTACACCTACTTCTCCTTCTGGGAAAGTAAAGACACTGGAAAGTCTTCCTTGTGATTGTATCTATGTGCTGGGCCCAGGACAAGTTTATCTAATATGTTAGCACCCAGGAAATTAAAGCTGCTGACTGGCTCCACCACCAATCTCCCAGTGAAAGGAGTGTGAACGTGTAGGCATATGCTTATGCTCCTTTCCCTTCCTGAAGTCAACAACCAGTTCATTAGTTTTAATGATGCTCAGAGAGAGGTGGTTGCTGCAACACCACTTGACCAGTGTCCTATTTCACTCCTGTACGTTATACCTGTGATTGTCCAATGTTACTGGTGTCATTAGCAAATTTGAAGATGGCAATGGAACCGTACTTAGCCACACAATCATGTGAGCATGCAGCCTTGAGGTGATGTGTGCTGATGGTCAATGAAGAGGACATGCTGTAACTGATCCTAACTAACTGAAGCATATGATGAGGAAGTTGAGTTGCAGAGAGGGCTACAGAGGCCCAGGTCTTGAAGCTTGATCTACTGCACAGCTGTGATCCCTGTCCTCAAATCATCTTCTGAGTCCTGAACAACTACAGCAAGAATAGGGTTAGGGTTAGGGTTAGGGTTAGGGTTAGGGTTAGGGTTAGCTGGAGAGAAACCACCAATGCTGTCTCATTTAAATCCACTGGCAGGCACAGTAAACCAACATCGTAATGCCTCATAGGCTAACATCCCCAACTACAGCCGTAAATAAATTCAGTGAGTTCTACTTGGTGGGCCACATTATTTGCACATCTAGGAAATTCTTAAACAGACACATTATTATGAACGCCTTTACAGCAAATGGTTACAAACTGGATATAAGAAATGATTCACAGATGTTCTCAAATCTGAAAATATGTAACATCCCCACTGAAATGGGAATCCTGATCTATGATCACTAAACTTGGAAGACCAGAAAGGGGTCTATGAGGCTAAGAGAGGGACAGAGACAATATTTGAAAATTCTGCACATCTAAACCTATGTTGATATGTTAACACAACACTTATAACCAATTGTGTGGGACTGTCTTTACACGCTTATGAAAATCTGAATTTTCCCTAATCTACCTGATAAAGTACACCCACACATGCCTTCACACTTATCAAACACAATTTCCCTTCCATTAAACTATTGTCCTGCTTCATCAACTATCCACTTCAAGATACAAGATGGTTTAATGTTATTTCCAGTACACAAGTGTATAGGAGAAGAAAATTATTGTTACTCCGAATCCGACACAGCACAAAAAAAATACAGTAAGATAAAGAGCATGATAATTTAAGAAAACAATAAATATAAATACACAAGATTATATATAGAAAGGAAAAGTACGTCGCATCCAGAGTTTCTCCGGTTAGCAATTTCCCTCCACACCTGACGTAGTGGGGAACTGCGTACAAGGCAAGTTACAGCAGTGGTTTGCCATTGCCTTCTGCCGGGTGAGCTTCCAAAGAGATCACCAGCTCGTAACCCAGCACAGATGGAAAGCGTGCAGGGGAGCCAGCTGGATTCAAACTCAAGACATTTCGTCCCAAAGTCCGATGCTGATGCCATTACACCACAGTGCCTATAAAACATATTCACTCCCTTTGGAAATTTTCATGCTTTATTGTTTTACAACATTGAATCACAGTTGATTTAATTTGGGTTTTTGACACTGATCAACAGAAAAAGATTCTTTCATGCCAAAGTGAAAACAGATCTCTACAAACTGATTACAAATTAAAAAAAACACAAAATAATTGACTGCCTAAGTATTCACCCCTTTCACGTCAGTATTTAGCAGGTGAACCTTTGGCAGAAATTACAGCTGTATGTCTATCCACGGCCTCCTCTACTGTAAAGATGAAGCCACACTCTGGTTGGAGGAACAACACCTTATATTCCGTCTGGGTAGCCTCCAACCTGATGGCATGAACATTAACTTCTCAAACTTATGCTAATGCCCCTTCTCCCCCTCATAACCCACCCGTTATTTATTTATATACACACATTCTTTCTCTCTCTCTCCTTTTTCTCCCTCTGTCCCTCTGACTATACCCCTTGCCCATCCTCTGAGCTTTTTCCTCCCTCTCCCTTTTCTTTCTCCCTAGGCCTCCTGTCCCATGATCCTCTCATATCCCTTTTGCCAATCAACTGTCCAGCTCTTGGCTCCATCCCTCCCCCTCCTGTCTTCTCCTATCATTTCGGATCTCCCCCTCCCCCTCCCACTTTCAAATCTCCTACTAGCTCTTCTTTCAGTTAGTCCTGACGAAGGGTCTTGGCCCGAAAAGTCAACTGTACCTCTTTCTAGAGATGCTGCCTGGCCTGCTGCATTCACCAACAACATTTATGTGTGCAGCTGAAAATTTGTGTGGATAGGTCTCTAACAGCTTTGCACCATCTGCCATTTCTGTGCTCACCCTTTATATTATGGTTGCAATTTTCCCTCAGTTTTTAGACCCAATTATTTCCCAACTCTCATCAGACATCTGTTTTCCAAAATGTCTGTAGCATGTCCTACTGGAAAGGTGAACATAAAGAGTCATATGTTTACAAGGTTGGTTATATTGAGGTGGGGGATGATGGGGGGGGCGGTGAGGTCAGGCAATATAAATGAGGGAAGAACTTAAGATACAAAACAAAAAAAATGACAGATCATCTTCCCCATGTGCTGTAGAGTTTTAACACTTGTTGTTTTCCTCTTTAGGCCTTGATCAATGTTGATTCTACATTTTGTTTCTTTGAGCCAAGCCAAGATTCCTTCTCTTAAGTAGCTTCATTCTTTTTGTGAGAGTTCCTCGACTTCTTTCCTATTTTGCATCTCTTCTCTAAAGCCAAGATCAATTTAGAATCCAGTTTTAATCTCCAAAAAGCTACTACTCAACAATGGTTGCTCAATCAAAGTTGTTTCTCCCTCTTTCTGCCATTAACTCATCTTCCTTATTACATGAATTCATATACGTCACCACTAAATTCAGTTATTTACTGTTTTCCCTGATGTGCTTTAGTCACTGATATACTGCCCTTTCTCGGGATTCGCTCAATTTGATCCAAGTTGCTACTCTGGATTTAAGACCTCGCATAGATTTACCTTTAAACACTAAACTCCTGCCTTTCTTGGACTAAATGAAATCTTTTTACACATTATCTCCAGTAGAAAACACGTTTGTAGTATGTTCTTTGGACCAGTTAGGAAACGCATTCTCAGGCCCTTCTACCGGTCCAATTAAGTCCCCTTACCAGCAAAGCATGCAGTAATACTCTCTGTCCATTGGCAAAATCTAAACCTCTGTCTAACATAACATATTTCAAGACAAAGCAAACCACTTGTTTGATATTCCATTCACTATACCAAACATTCATTCCCTCCTCCACCACTGGCCACAGTCCCCATCATCTACAAATGCTCTTCAGTTACTCACACAGGCTCTTCTCACTACACCCCTCAAATTGATGTGGACTGTGGACTAAGTACTTCCCTAGAAAGACTTCAAAGGTTCAAGGCAGCAGGTCACAATCATCCTCCCAAGGGCATGTAGGGATGATCAATAAATTCTGTGCCCAGATCACAAAAGATAAATGAATAAAAATCCAGCTGCCTCCTTGCATGAGTACTCCTCACATCAATGAAGCACAGTGCCTGTCCTTTGAACTCCAATTCAACCACTTTGAATGAAAACTCTTGCAGATAGTTACAATGTAGGCGTGTTCGTTGGGATTATCCTACACAAAGTGTCATATGCTACCAGCAAGGAACAAGTTCTGCTCTAATAGCTTGGTCTGACCTTACTCTGGGTTTTACAATATCTACAGTTTTATGTAAATACTTCTCAATTGTTAAGTTTAATATGAAACTAATTGATTAAAGATATTTAGTTTTTTTTATTTGCAAATGGAATGTTATAGATTCAGGGTTTACACCACTGCTATCAAGTTATCACTTTTGATTGAATACAAGGCAATATAATAATTTGAACCAAACACTAAAAGACTATCATAACTTTAAATATTGCCCAATTTATGAAAAAGAATACAAGTGATAGAGTTTAAAAGAATCACCTTCCGTTTCCTCACCATATTCTCAACTGCCCACTTCACTAATAAATCACTCCGCTAATGCCACGATCAGCGATAGAAGGACAAATGCTGTTCAGGGCATCAAGAAATGAGCTCTTTCCTTTTTAAAATAGTTTCTTAACTTATTTTATACACAAGAGGAGATCTGGCCTCATTAGTTTCATCTGACAGGCAGATCCTCTGACAGTGCAGCACTCTTTTAGATAAGTGTTGAATCATTAGCCTAAATCTTGTACTGACTAAGAGGAGTCAGAAATTAACCTATAATTTTTGGGCACAAAAATACAAGTGACTGCTGAAAGACAAAAGGGGTAGTGATCTTCTACATAGACGATGAGCTAAAATGTGAGTGCACCATTGCGCAGCTCATAGAACTACTGCCTGACAACTCCAGCAGTGCAGCTTCAATGCCGGCTCCTGGAGTAGTCTGAATGCGAAGTGCGAACGTTCTTCATTGGAAAGTGTAGTTTTCCTCCACGTGCTCCAATTTCATCCTACATCCCAAAGCAGAAATTGGCTGCTGTAAATTGCATCTGGTATATAGGGTGTTTGGTAGAATCTGGGGCAAGCCAATGGTGAAGAGGGGAGAGTAAAAAAGAGGAGGAACTGGTGTAAATGGTGGTCAGCATGGACTCTGTGGACTGTGCTGTATCACTCAATGTACACATAAATGGACACAAATGATGTCTGAGTTACAAAAACATCATGATTTAAATAGTCCTGAAAATAAAGAGCAGGGCCAATTGATAACCGTGAAGCGTGCTAGTGCTACATGCTGTGAGAAGTAATTTACTGAGGTAATCTGCTGCACAAGACTGATTCAGAGATGCAGTGAGAGGTTGAGCCTTCAGAGATACCAGCTGAACAACTGCAGGGCAGCAATCAACTTATGACTTAATTCACAGAAAAAAAAGCTTCTCTGTAAATTTCTGGTGATTTGCGCACTAATTGTTGCAGGCATTGCTCAGATGCTGTCGTTTACTTTAGGACATAGAATAGTACAGCACAGTACAGGCCCTTCGGCCCACAATGTTGTGCCGACCCTCAAACCCTGCCTCCCATATAAGCCCCCACCTTAGATTCCTCCATATACTTGTCTAGTAGTCTCTCAAACTTCACTAGTGTATCTGCCTCCACCACTGACTCAGGCAGTGCATTCCACGCACCAACCACTCTCTGAGTAAAAAACCTTCCTCTAATATCCCCCTTGAACTTCCCAGCCCTTAACTTAAAGCCATGTCCTCTTGTATTGAGCAGTGGTGCCCTGGGGAAGAGGCACTGGCTATCCACTCTATCTATTCCTTTTATTATCTTGTACACCTCTATCATGTCTCCTCTCATCCTCCTTCTCTCCAAAGAGTAAAGCCCTAGCTCCCTTAATCTCTGATCATAATGCATACTTTCTAAACCAGGCAGCATCCTGGTAAATCTCCTCTGTACCCTTTCCAAACCTTCCACATCCTTCCTATAGTGAGGTGACCAGAACTGGACACAATACTCCAAGTGTGGCCTAATCAGAGTTTTATAGAGCTGCATCATTACATCGCGACTCTTAAACTCTATCCCTCGACTTATGAAAGCTAACACCCCATAAGCTTTCTTAACTACCCTATCCACCTGTGAGGCAACTTTCAGGGATCTGTGGACACGTACCCCGAGATCCCTCTGCTCCTCCACACTACCATGTATCCTGCCATTTACTTTGTACTCTGCCTTGGAGTTTGTCCTTCCAAAGTGTACCACCTCACACTTCTCCGGGTTGAACTCCATCTGCCACTTCTCAGCCCACTTCTGCATCCTATCAATGTCTCTCTGCAATCTTTGACAATCCTCTACACTATCCACAATACCACCAACCTTTGTGTCGTCTGCAAACTTGCCAACCCACCCTTCTACCCCAACATCCAGGTCGTTAATAAAAATCACGAAAAGTAGAGGACCCACTTGTGGGACACCACTAGTCACAATCCTCCAATCTGAATGTACTCCCTCCACCATCACCCTCTGCCTTCTGCAGGCAAGCCAATTCTGAATCCACCTGGCCAAACTTCCCTGGATCCCATGCCTTCTAACTTTCTGAATAAGCCTACTGTGTGGAACCTTGTCAAATGCCTTACTAAAATCCATATAGATCACATCCACTGTACTACCCTCATCTATATGCCTGGTCACCTCCTCAAAGAACTCTATCAGGCTTGTTAGACACGATCTGCCCTTCACAAAGCCATGCTGACTGTCCCTGATCAGACCATGATTCTCTAAATGCCTATAGATACTATCTCTAAGAATCTTTTCCAACAGCTTTCCCACCACAGACGTAAGGCTCACTGGTCTATAATTATCCGGACTAACCCTACTACCTTTTTTGAACAAGGGAACAACATTCGCCTCCCTCCAATCCTCCGGTACCATTCCCATGGACAACGAGGACATAAAGATCCTAGCCAGAGGCTCAGCAATCTTTTCTCTCGCCTCCTGGAGCAGCCGGGGGAATATTCCGCCAGGCCCCGGGGACTTATCTGTCCTAATGTATTTTAACAACTCCAACACCTCCTCTCCCTTAATATCAGCATGCTACAGAACATCAACCTCACTCACATTGTCCTCACCATCATCAAGTTCCTTCTCATTGGTGAATATCATTGAGGACCTCGCGCACTTCCACAGCCTCCAGACACATCTTCCCACCTTTATCTCTAATCGGTCCTACCTTCACTCCTGTCATCCTTTTTTTCTTCACATAATTGAAGAATGCCTTGGGGTTTTCCTTTACCCTACTCGCCAAGGCCTTCTCATGCCCCCTTCTTGCTCTTCTCAGCCCCTTCTTCAGCTCCTTTCTTGCTTCCCTATATTCCTCAATAGACCCATCTGATCCTTGCTTCCTAAACCTCATGTATGCTGCCTTCTTCCTCCTGACTAGATTTTCCACCTCACTTGTCACCCATGGTTCCTTCACCCTACCATTCTTTATCTTCCTCACCGGGACAAATTTATCCCTTACATCCCGCAAGAGATCTCTAAACATCGACCACATGTCCATAGTACATTTCCCTGCAAAAACATCATCCCAATTCACACCCGCAAGTTCTAGCCTTATAGCCTCATAATTTGCCTTTCCCCAATTAAAAATTTTCCTGTCCTCTTTGATTCTATCCTTTTCCATGATAATTATAAAGGCCAGGGAGCGGTGGTCACTGTCCCCCAGATGCTCACCCACTGAGAGATCTGTGACCTGACCTGGTTCATTACCTAGTACTAGATCTAGTATGGCATTCCCCCTGGTCGGCCTGTCCATATACTGTGACAGGAATCCATCCTGGACACACTTAACAAATTCTGCCCCATCTAAACCCTTGAAACTAATCAGGTGCCAATCAATATTAGGGAAGTTAAAGTCACCCATGATAACAACCCTGTTATTTTTGCACCTTTCCAAAATCTGCCTCCCAATCTGCTCCTCTGTATCTCTGCTGCTACCAGGGGGCCTATAGAATACCCCCAGTAGAGTAACTGCTCCCTTCCTGTTCCTGACTTCCACCCATATTGACTCAAAAGAGGATCCTGCTACATTACCCACCCTTTCTGTAGCTGTAATAGTATCCCTGACCAGTAATGCCACCCCTCCTCCCCTTTTTCCTCCCTCTCTATCCCTTTTAAAGCACTGAAATCCAGGAATATTGAGAATCCATTCCTGCCCTGGTGCCAGCCAAGTCTCTGTAATGGCCACTACATCATAATTCCATGTATGTATCCAAGCTCTCAGTTCATCACCTTTGTTCCTGATGCTTCTTGCATTGAGGTACACACATTTCAGCCCTTCTACCTTACTGTCTTTACACTGTTTATTCTGCTTCTCTTTCCTCAAAGCCTTTCTGTATGTTAGATCTGGCTTTACTCCATGCACTTCTTTCAATGCTCTATCGCTCTGAGTCCCATCCCCCTCGCAAATTAGTTTAAACCCTCCCGAACCATGCTAGCAAACCTACCTGCAAGGATATTGCTCCCCCTCGAGTTCAGGTGCAACCCATCCAATCTGTACAGGTCCCACCTTCCCCAGAAGAGATCCCAATGATCTAAAAATCTAAAACCCTGCTCCCTGCACTAACTCCTCAGCCACGCATTCAACTGCCATCTCCTAAAATTCTTACCATCTCTGTCACGTAGCACTGGCAGCAATCCTGAGAACGTCACCCTTGAGGTCCTGTTCTTCAGCCTTCTGCCTAATTCCCGAAACTCACACTTCACGACCTCATCCTTCTTCCTGCCTATGTCGTTGGTCCCAACATGTATCACGACTTCTGGTTGCTTTCCCTCTCGTACCAGGATGTCGTGCACCCAGTCAGAGACATCCCGGACCCTGGCACCCGGGAGGCAACAAACTATGCGGGTGTCCTTCTCACGTCCACAAAATCTCCTGTCTGCTCCCCTGACTATAGAGTCTCCAGTGACGACAGCTCTCCTCTTCTCCGTCCCACCCTTCTGCACCACAGGGTCAGACTCAGTGCCGGAGGCCCTGCCACCGTGGCTCACACCTGGTCGGTCGTCCCCGCCAACAGTATCCAGGATGGTAAACTTATTATTCAGGGGAATGGCGATAGGGGTGCTCTGCACTACCTGTCTGCTCACCTTCGCTTTCCCCCCTCTGACTGTCACCCAACGACCTGCTTCTGACAGCCTAGGTGTAACTACCTCCCTGTAGCTCTCATCTATGACTGCCTCATTCTCCCTTATGAGTCGAAGGTCATCCAGCTGCTGCTCCAGATTCCTTACACGGTCTTCCAGATCGCCCAACCGTATGCACTTCTGACAGATGTGACTCTGCTGGAGAGGGGAGTTCCCCCAAGACTGCCACATCTCACATGAGAGGCACATCACCATCTCAGGAGACATTGTAAAAACTAACTGCGAGCTAGCTTGTCCTCCGCCTCTTGAGTCAAAGCCTCAAAGCTCCACTCCTTCACTGGCCCACTCACACTCTGGCCGCTTTACCAAAATCTGCTCTGGAATTTGAACACTTCTGTTGAAAATGTCAAAACTTACTGCATATGATGGATTAAAATATTTCAAGATCTTGGTGCAAACCAAATATCACCTGCTTCTTTTAAAACTTGAAGTGTTGTACTATTTCCAACTGAGAGGTGTCAGCACAGATGCAACACTTACGTCTCTGAGTCAAGCTTTGTACCAGAAACTTGAATACCATTGCTAAGATTCTGTTCCTGTGAAGTTCTGAGGAAATTATCTACAGCAAAAAGTGTTATCTCTTTGATGAAGCATTAAACTAAAACTTCAAATGACCCTCTAAGAATGGTTTGATGGTTTAACTGTCCATCTGGTGTGCCATTTTGAAAGGGGGGAATAAAGAGCTAAGTTCTTCTATGTAACATGGCCAATACCTCAACCAGCACATTGAACTAATCGGAACAGTACGATTTACTACTTCCCCTAGTACATTAATTGGCCATCATTTTTCCTACAGCACAACAATGAGGATGCTTCAAAGATCTTTCAGAAGTCATGAAGGGCACTGCATCATTTCAATGAAGTATTTCTTATTCAAATGTATGAGATAAAAATTCAACCAAATATTTCAATCAGGACATATTACAAAGAATAAAATATTATGGAACGCTTCCAACATTGATCAGCACCCATCCTGTGATCAAACGATTTCTTTAAAAAATTGAAAAATATCTATTAGCATTCAAGAACACAGAAAAAATAGCAGCCTATTTATCCCTCGTGTCCATTCCTCCCTTCAAATGTAAATAGGTTAGTGATTGCTACAAAGACATCATGACTACTGACTATTGATTGTAAGCTGAGCATTTGTTTCTCTATCACAGAACAGCTGAGTGTTGAACATTACAGTGTGGAAATTGCTTCAATTGTACTTTTCAGTGGAATTAGAACACAATGTGCCTGCAGCAAATGGCTCCTGTGGACTGAGGAAGCCTACAATCTTCAAAGTCTTGCACTTTCTCCACCTGCTGGAGAAACGTTTTAAATTTTTTTGTACAGAAGCCATCTCCATACTTAGCCTAGAAAGAATACAAATGTAAATTTTAAATTAGAAGTCTCAATCTTAAAGCCAAGTTCCAATTGTTCTTGTCCCTTATTGAGACCACATTTGTGGTTTCAGGTTTTAATGACAGCATCTTATTGAATTGCAGAAGTTAAAATCATTGATCCTTGCTCCAGTACAAGTGGAAGAACTGCTCCCTGAACTTGCCATTTTTGGAACTCCAAGTCACCAATAGTCCCCAAAAGGTATCGGGCCCAATTTCTTTACAAACGTCTGCGTTATATGCATTCATCGAATTGTTGCAAGATAACAAGGTTGACATTATCATTTACAATCATGGGTGAATACTCACTTAGGCAAATTCATACTGAATGGGTTACATGACCAAACTCATTTAAATTATGCTTATACACTGAAAAGAATTGAAAATGCAGCTTTCATTATTATTTAATCTCTCATTATTTCAAATATATGAGTATACATTTATTGCTTTACCAAAAAAAACAATATATCCTTGTAAACTGAAATTCCAATTAAGCTGTGCCCATGAAACAATAAATGCTGGGCTAGAGGACTCGTTTCCATGCTGAAAAGTGATGTCAGTGAATATTACCATTCTCTAATACTGTGTGTTCATTAAAAACACAACATGTTTCACTTTCTATTCCCTTCAAGGAGGTCCACAATAAAATCTAATAACATCTACAGTCATATTTGTGAAGCTAGCTAAAAATTATTTCTTGCTTTAACAAAAAAGTCAAATTTTGTTTCTCCATTTCTTGAGTCTCACATTTTTAATTCTAATGATGGTTTTTTTTGTGAAATTAGCTGAAGGCCTACCTCAGACAATACAGTGGCAATCTATCTTAACTCAATTGGTTTTACTGTTTTATAATTACATTGTTTTCTATTGCAAGGCAAGTTAAAATCATGAATCAATTCCCTTCAAAAAGAAAACTTGTAATATTAAGTTTATTCTCTATTATAGTGGTTAATTTAAGGTGGATTCATGCTCATGCATGATTTTGTTTAGAACTAAGAATAGAGAGATCAACCTGAATAACCATACAACTACATAATCCACAATGATGTTGCCAAGATTAGTTCCTTTGAAGAAGATAATTAATGGTCCAGAATTACTTCTCAGCCATTCACCAAAATACTTGGACTGTTACTTTGTTTCCTGATTTTAATAGATTACTGAACTTATTAACATGTTCAAACAGAAGTGACTTATCGCTCTGCTGCATCGTGGAGTGAGGCACCATTACTGATGACAATAGTTCAAATAGATATCCTGGAGCAGATATCACCCAAGCTGATCAGAAATTATTTAAAACAAAGTGTCTGGAAAACAGCTGAGAGGGCTTAAATGTCTCTTTTCCCATTGATTTCTCAAAGTGCAATATTTCAATTAATTATTGCTTCCAGGACTTATTTTTACTAACAGCAATTCACAGGAAGCCTCTTGATCTATATCTGATAAAAGTGTTATATTTCCTGTAATATTTATATCAAGTGTACATCAAAATAATTGTGTGCAATTTTACCAGCGAATTAATCCATCAAGTGGTGAAACTAGGTGCTAGGTATTGCATCATTTTTACCGGAATGGAATAAGAAAACAATGATATAATTTGACCAAGACCAGTGGATGAATCAAAAACACCATCTTGCTTCAAATTATAATTATATGGTACCTGATATAGTTGCAGCTTGGTTCCCTTTTGAAGTACATTTAACAAATAGTTAAGACCGAAGATGTAATCTCCTACCAGTTGAGGGACTCCCCAAGGGAAATCATACAGCTCCTGCAGACGTAGCCACAATTTTTACACTTGAAATATTGATGCTGGTCTACAGGTTAAAATTTCCTGATTTTTCAAGCTTGTTGCAATCAGGTATAGCACTGGAAATGCACAATTCAAGTAACACCAGTGCTGGGGTTGTTGAAAGTAGCTTATTTTTTTAAAATATTGTTGCTGGGCAATGAGGTCTAGTGATAGTGCAGTTTGCCTATCATTGGTGAATTATACACTCTTGTAAGGATTATCCATAGTAGCAAGATCAGAGATAAGGTACCAGACAAAGAATAGACAAACACAACAACAGCAGTCCAAGTGAATGTACTGTAGATGCCATGTTACAAAGTGCTGCAGAGACAAATGAAGGCTGCAACAGGAGGAGAAATACTAGATGACTTGGACCTGCTTGTCTTTGGACATGTGCCTCTCTTCCAAGATTCACAGAGTTACAGCTCTGCCACAGCCTTTTTACATTAAACAATATTCCAAATGCTTTCATCAGTGGAGGCAAATATTCAAATTCACTTACCAAACCCTATGGCAACGGACAAATGGAACTGGGGCAAATGAAGAGTGATCTCCTATTCACAAACACATTTGTAGGTAATGGTATTATGAGATTGGGTGGCGGGCTGGAGATACTGTATGTCTCTACCAAAGGAGGTGTTAGGTGCACCTTCCCTCCATTAGCCTGCAGGTCACCCTTGGGCACCCGTTTCGCCCCCTGATCAAGGCCACATGAAGCCATGGGAGCAGGTGGCGGATGGTCATTTGAGCAACTGGTGAATATCACAAGTCCTGGTTATGCAACCATTGATGCCAGGCAGACAATCTCTGAAGAGTACTGATAATGGCCGGGGTCATCCATCTTGTAAAGATACTATTTAGAAGAAGGCAATGGCAAACAACTCCTGTAGAACTCACCTAGAAAAATCCATGATCACCCATGTCATATGACACAGCACATGATGAAAATAATGATGATGACAATGATGACTACAATGATGAACATATTGTCCATGAAATGATGAAATAAACATAGCAGGTAAGAAGGGAAACTTGGTTAGTGACTCTTAAAGAACCCTTATGCCCAATCCACTCGCTGAGAAACCTGGAAAAGGTGCCTCCAACAAAGATTATAACCTAGTCTGTACTTAACTCAAGAAATCATGTTTTCTTAATTCAGATCCACCTTAGATTTGAAGTTGGAAGAATAATACTCAAAAATATCAAGGGAGGCTGAGAAGAAAGCTTATCTAAAGCTCACAGAGAAAGAATCAATGGTGATAATGGCAGAACATCCCGTTAAGGAAGCACTTAACAGTCTTCAGATCTAGGAAGTGGTTTGTCAGACAACAAAATAGATGAAAGAACAAAGCTCCAGATGGCACACTTGCTGAGGTCTTCAAAAATCAGTAAAGCAATCAGTAAATCAGTACGTAAAGAGACAGTTTACAAGGATGTTGCCGGGTCTTGAGAAACTTAGTTACAGAGAAAGGTTGAATAGGTTAGGACTTTATTCCCTGGAGCGTAGAAGAATAAGAGGTGGATAAAATTATGATGGGTATAGATAAAATGAATGCAAGCAGGCTTTTTCCACTGAGGCAAGGGGAGAAAAAAAACCAGAGGACATGGGTTAAGGGTGAGGGGGGAAAAGTTTAAAGGGAACATTGGGGGGGCTTCTTCACACAGAGAGTGGTGGGAGTATGGAATGAGCTGCCAGACGAGGTGGTAAATGCGGGTTCTTTTTTAACATTTAAGAATAAATTGGACAGATACATGGATGGGAAGTGTATGGAGGGATATGGTCTGTGTGCAGGTCAGTGGGACTAGGCAGAAAATGGTTCAGCACAGCCAAGAAGGGCCAAAAGGTGTTTCTGTGCTGTAGTTTTTCTATGGTTTCTATGGTTTTAATGGCCAATGAATTCCATTCACTGTATCTCAAAATCTGGAAATTTCTGCTCAGCTAAGGAAATTCCTTTTTTAAAAGAATAGGCATTGTGATACCACCCTCTTCTGTAGCACAGGAAGATCCTTGTGCTATTACAGCCTGTTCACTCTTCAGACCACCCAGAGGAACGGTAACTGATAACATAGACTTTTATGGACTAAAGGATCCATCACAATGTCTGAGTATGGCTTTTATTAGTTAAATCAAAGCCTTTGGCTGTCAGCTGCAGAGTCTTATAAAATCTTTTTTTGAAAATCAACTGCTCAGAAAAAATACCTCAATCTTAAAACTTCTTCATGAGTAGATGAGTATATCCATCACATGAAATGGCCCTGCCTCAGAGTACTTTACCATACAAACTGGAGTCAACTGGAATGCGTAAGCACATCAAATCTTCTCCTCCCACCTCCCCCGACCCAATCTTACTCTCCATCAAAATGACATCTGCTAAATGGGAGCAGCACCAAATGAACAGAATCCTCAAGTTCTCCCAAACTTGAACCAACGCCTAAAGTTACATTTCTTGAACTTCACTATACCAACAACTGTATTCCTGTTTCACATACTGACAAAGCCCTGTAAGACACCACAAAATTACTTTCGGCAAAGATACCGGATAAGGATTTTTTGTTTCTCAGGATTGGAAAATGGATGTGGACTTGGAAAAAAAGCTTGAGTTTCCCCCAGACATTGCGGCTACAACACTCCGGTCAGACATGGTCCTGTGGTCCACAACAGCCAAGCTGGCATATGTTGTGGAATTAACAGTACCGTGGGAAGATGGTGTTGAAGAAGCTTATGACAGGAAAAAGACCAAGTACTCTGAACTGGCAACTGAAGCTGCCCAGAATGGCTGTAAGACCAAGATTTTCCCTGTAGAAGTGGGATGCAGGGGATTCGTTGCTACATCTACAACCAGTCTATTGAAGAATATGGGGGTGAGGAATCACTCCCTCCAACAAGCAATCAAGTCCTTGTCAAATGCAGCAGAAGAAAGCAGCAATTGGATTTGGATTAAAAGGAAACACAACAACTGGGCTGCAAGATGAAGACAGGAGGGTATGGAACTGAGGGGGGTGTATCTGGGATGCCAGGTAGCACCGTTGAGCCCTCTGGAGACGTCGTGGGCTTATCAACGAAACGTCAAAGGAGGGTGCCCATCTGATGACCCCGATGACATACCTACCTTCCTTGTCACCACTCCAAGCCCACTGCCAACACTGAGTGCTGACTTACCGTAGAGATTGAAACATCAAGTCCTAGTAGCTCTACTGGCTGGCTAAACTAAAAACTAAATATGCTTGACCAGCCTGCTCCAGAATGATCAGCTCAGCTGGGAAAGACCACCACTGATAAAAAGTCATGAATATTGCACACTTTTTATATGTTGGCAGTCATTCCTCACAGAAAGCTAAGAGTAGATCCAGCGTAGAATCTGATGATAGCTTTACATTTGGTAGGCTAAATCACTGAGTATTAAATATCCATATCATCAGAATGCAAGAAAAGCTCCTGGTGTCCAAGGCTATGCAAATCTTCTCACTGTCAGTGAAACTTGAACAACCTGCTGAGCAGAAATTCCTACTCATATAGGATTTTTGATTTTAAAAAAAGCACCATTGCAATGGTACCAAAGTAAGACATTAAGGAGGCAGAGGAAATTGTTTAAAGACTCCCTCAAGCATTTAGCAATAGAATATAAAGACCAGAAAATATGAAGTTCTCACCCATGACATGCTACAAACCATCAATTAATAAGGTCATATCATAATGACAGAGATCTCACACTTGAGTAGAGAAAACAACAGAAAAAATGGAAAGTTCAATATTTCTGCAGCATGACCCTTTTATCAATTACTGTCTGTAGTGTTTGCCAGTAAGAATATGGCACAAGAATCAAACTTTCTGACCATCTACAACTTTTATCTCATCCATGGAGGAGACAGTCCTTGATCCTGAGGGATCACCATTTCTCAAAGGTAATTTGTCTTCTGAAAGTTTTGATTTTAATGAGATAGACAAACCGCTGCCACTGCAGATCAACAGCAGTAAGCTTATTCAATATTTCTATTTTTCAATAAAATAAATAATGTTCATGAAAAATTCCCATTATAACTATTCTAGTTTGCCGAATTGTCCAAACATAGATTAAACAAATCTTTACCACAGATATCAGAGCACACACAATCTAATTCCTGTGTACTTTGTGGGCTGATGTTACTTTTCTATGACTTCCTACTGCAACTTACAAATGAAACACATTAAGTGTACCTACAAAAACATTAAAGCAACCTCTTTTACAGAATATTTTCATTTTATTGATGAATTAGCCTTGCTTCATGTAACACTGCATATCTATTGGAATATAATAATGTACACCCATTTTGCAGTGGAAATGACAAGTTTGAAACAATTCTACTGATGTTTTTGCAAAATAATTTTCAAATATGCCTTAAAATTGCCTGAATAAATAACAATGAATATCCAAACTAATAGCCCATACAGCAAGTTTCTATAACCATACATGTTTGGATTCACCGTGGTAAACTGTTAGCCAACTGTTCAAGATGTTTGAACATTTTACAGTATAGCATTCATGTTTAACAACTAGTTTTGCTTGTTTCCTACATGCACCTGGTTTTAACAAATTAGATCTTCTGATTTTTTTAAGCATTCTTAGTAGCATATAGAAAACAAAGATTGTTGCATTTCATTTTACTTCTTCTCAAGCCTCTTCATTTCATCAATTACCTGAGTAATAATTAATAATATAACTTTTTTTCTCTACTGTAATTATTGGTACAATTTTAAGAAAGGCACTCTACCTGTTTCCCATCTAAGGTGTACAAACGTTTAACTGCTCCAGAATCCAACTTGATGGCATCAGTGATATCTGTGAGAACCTGGTCAAACGAATGTGCAGTCTTCTTATTCAGCAGAATTCTTACAGCTTTCCGTGGCTTCACACCACTCCTGATAATGGTCACCAGCTTGGGGCGGATGAAGTCTTTGTTCTCTTTCGCCTCAGCAGCACTTGCTTTGCTACTACTGATAGATGTTGGTGTGCGTCCAGCTCCGGTTGCTTTGACGTTCACTGACCAGTTAGGATTTACATTCTTTGTGTAGTCCATCTTCCGAAATGGTTCAATAGATGCACACACATAACTTTCTCCTAAGAAATGACAATGATTCTATTCAACAGATGCACAGATAATGTTTGCTGTAATTAGATACAATTTTATTGTGGCAATTTATTCAGATTAAAAGAATAATAAGCACCTATAAAGTAAAAAGAGTACATCTAGTAATATTAACCAGTCCTTATTTCTTCCTCTCTTTCTCAGAACTGGCACACAAGAGTTTACACCTAGTAAATATTATAAGGTAAATTCTATGTATAATAAAGGCCCATCAAAGCTCACTTAATGATGGCCTTCATATATGATTCAAGTCTATCAGGGACATCTAGATATGCCCTTAAGCTAAAACCAAGAGTAATATATTAGTGAAGTTCATTGTGCTGAAAGCTCCCAAAGTTGTTCAGTTCCAACCCCACCTTGACAATTTACAAAACTACATTCAACAAATTTGTCTACTTTTAGCTAGGAAAACGAAGCAGATTTTCCAGAATGACAAAAGAATCTAACCAATTCACTATTTTATCCCCATTTTGGAGAGACTATAAATACCCAATCTTGCAAAATATCCCTCACTGACATATGCTTGTTAGAGGAGCCAGCACACGGGATCAGCCCACCGATCAGTCGATCCACAGTACAGCACTGTCAAAGCATCACCATAGCTGTCTTTTATAAGACACCGTTGCTGCTTCTCACTATATTCGGCAGAGTATTTCAAATCCTAGCAATCATTTCCACAAAAAAAAACGTACGCTATGCACCTACTTCTATTTATCGACTGACAATCCCAAAATTTATAGGCCTTAATATTAGTATCCTTCCTCCTACCACAACAGACAGGACAGGATTAACTCAAATTGTATCCACAATGTACCATTATATATAGTTGTAATTATCACGATGGAAATTTTTTCCACTAACATATAACTGAGCCCATTGTAGGCTCTTTCAGAAAGTCAGGAGGCATGGCTTCTAGGGAAGCTTGACTGTATGGATTCAGAATTGGCTTCCCCACAGAAGGCAGGGGACAATTATAGATGGAGTGTAGTCTGTCTGGAGCTTGGTAACCAGTGTATTCCAATGGGGATATGTGCTGGGACCCCTGTTCTTTGTGAGTTTTGCAAATTACTTGAATGAAGAAGTGGAAGTGATGCACACAAAATGCTGGAGGAGCCCAGCAGGCCAGGCAGTATCTATAGAAAAAAGTACAGTTGATGTTTTGGGCCAAGACCCTTCAGGAGTCCTGCTGAAGGGTCTCAGCCCAAAACATCGACCGTACTTTTTTCCATAGATGCTGCCTGGCCTGCTAAGATCCTTCAGCATTTTGTGCGTGTTGCTTGGATTGCCAGTGTCTGCAGATTTTCTCTTGTTTGTGAGGAAGGGAAGAGTGGATTAGTAAGCTTGCAGATGACATGAAGGGTGGTGGAGCTACAGATAGTGTAGATGTTTGCTATTGGTTACAATGGTACATTAACACCATGCAGAGCTGGGCTGAAACATGGCAGATGGAATTCAACCCAGAAAAATATGAAGTGATTCACTTTGGAAGGTTGAATTTGAAAGCAGAATAACTTGGCAGCAGGGTTAATGGCAAGATTCAGAACAGTGTGGAGCAGTCGAGGGATCTTGAGGTCTACGTCCTTCGATCCCTCAAAGTTGCCACGCAAGTTGATAGGGTTGTTAAGGTGGTGTATCGTGCACTGGCCTTCATTAGTTGAGGGACTGAGTTCAAGAACTGCGAGAAAATGTTGCAGCTCTATAAAACCCTGGTTAGACCACACTTGGAATATTGTGTTCATTTCCAGTCACTTCATTAAAGGAAGGATGTGGAAGCTTTAGAGAGGGTGCAGAGGAGATTTACCAGGAAACTACCTGGATTAGAGAGCATGTCTCATGAGAACAGACTGAGCAAGCTGGACTTTTTGGAGCAAAGGAGGAGGAGAGGTGACTTGATACAGATATAGAAAATGATAAGAGACACAGATCAAGTGGATAGGCACAGGCATTTCCCAGGATAGAAAGGGATTATACTAGGGACAATAACTTTAAGGTGATTGGAGGCAAGTATACAGGGGATGACAGAGGAAAGTATTTTTTGCATAGAGTGATGGGTGCATGGAATGCTCTGCCAAGGGTGGTGGTAGGGGCAGATACAATTGGGACATTTAATAAACCCTTAGACAGGATGATAGAAAAACAGGGGGCTATGTATGAGGGATTGATCTTAGAGTAGGTTAAAAATTTGACAACAAAGAGCCTTTACTGCGCTGTAATCTCAGTGTTCTATGTTCAATAATCAAGGTCATTTAAATTGGGGAAAAAATAAACTAGCTGATACTGGACATGTTTGGCAGGGGTTGGAAAAATCAGCCTCCCTTTTCTCCATTCTACCACTGTCATCATGTCCACTTTCTCTTCCATCCCATACTTATTTGACAACACTACAGATAAGAGCAAGACGAAAACAAGTTTCCATTTAGAGTTGGAGAACATAGAAAAGTACAGCACAGAAACAGACCCTCCAGCCCATCTAGATCATGCCAAACCATTTAAACTGCCAACTTCCATCAACCTACACTAGTACCATAACCCTCCGTATCGCTAACATCTATGTACCTATCCAAACTTCCCTTAAATGTTGAAATCAAGCTTGCATGTACCACTTGAGCAGACAGCTCATTTCATACCTTCACGGCCTTCTGAATGAAGAAGTTTCCTCTTATGTTCCCCTTAAACTTTTCAACTTTCACCTTTAACCCATCACCTCTGGTTGAGGTCCCACCCAACCTCAGTGGGAAAAGCCTGCTTGCATTTACCCTATCCATACCCTTCATAATTTTGCATAACTCTATAAAATCTCCTCTCAATCTTCTACATTCCAAGGAATATAGTAATACCTAATTCAAACTTTCCATGTCCTCCAGACACAGCAACATCCTTGCAGTTTTTCCTTGATACTTTTTCCAACCTTATTTCCATCTTTCCTGTAGATACGTGACCAAAACTGCACACAATACTCCAAATTAGGCCTCACCAGTGTCTTATACAACTTCTACACAACATCTCATCTTCTGTACTCAATACTTTGATTTATGAAGTCCAATGTGCCAAAAACAACCCTATCTACTGTGACACTACTTTCAATGAATTATGGACCTATATTCCCAGGTCCCTTTGTTCTACCGCACTCCTCAATGTGTAAGACCTACCCTGGTTTTAACAGCTCACACCTGCCTTCAATATATTCCATCTGCCAGTTTTCAGCCCATTTTTCCAGCTGGTCAAGATCCTGCTGCAAGCCATGATAGCTATGATGCACTACCGCTCCACAGCTTCTCCCACAAAGCCAATGTCTAATCCAATTTACTACCTCAACTTGAAGCAACTGAACCTTCTTGAACAATCTCCCATGCAGGACCCTGTCAAAATGCCTTGCTACAGTTCATGTAGCTAATATTCACTGCCTTGCCTTCATCCACTTTCCTGGTAACTTCCTCGAAGATCGGTTTGACATGACCCATTATCCTTAATAAGTCCGTGTCTATCCAAATGCTTATATATCAGGTCCCTTAGTACATTTTCATGGAACATTTATACCCATATTGAAACAGGGAGCTTGCTAAAATCATAGACCCCATTAAAAGAATGATAGGAAGTAGGGTTTTTTTTAAAATGCTGAGAATTGATAGTCTAAGACAGACAGAATGTTCAAAAAGAAAATCCAGCTTCAGCTGGGAGAATAAATGACAGCTCTAATGAGCATGCAGGAACAAAAGGGCATAGGGATACATGTACATTAATCCTGAATTGTTGCAGCTAGATAGGTAGGAAAGCACTAAAGGTCTGATTTATAAATAGTGGCAAAGAACACAAAAATCAGGAAAAGCCCGTAGTATTACAGGAAAGATGCTAGCATGGATAGAAGATGGCTGATTGGCAGGAGGAAAAGAATCAGAATAAAGGGGTCCTATTCCAGTTGGCTGCCGGTGACAAGTGATGTTCCGCAGGGGCCAGTGTCGGGACCACTTCTTTTCATATTAATGTCAACAATTTGGATGACTGAATTGATGGTTTTGTGGCCAAGATTGCAGATGATACAAAAATAAGTGAATGGGTTGGTTGTGTTGAGGAAGCAGAGACTCTGCAGAAGGACTTGGACAGATAGGGAGAATGGGCAAATAAGTGGCAGATGGAATATAGTGTAGGGAAGTGTATGGTCGGATACTTTGGTAGAAGGAATAAAAGCGAAGACTTTTCTGAACAGGGAGAAAATTCAAAAATCAGAAATGCAAAAGGGCTCAGGAGTCCTTGTGCAGGATTCCCTAATGGTTAACTTGCAGGCTGAGTCAGTGGTAAGGAAGGCAAATGCAATGTTAGCATTCATTTTCAGTGGACTAGAAAATAAGAACAAGGATGTGATGCTGAGGCTTTATAAGGCCTTGGTGAGACTGCACTTGGAGTATTGTGAGCAGATTTGGGCCACTGATCTAAAAAAAGATGTGCTGGCATTGGAGAGGATCCAGAGGAGGTTCACATGAGTGATTCTGGGAATTAAAGGTTTATCTCATGAGGAGTGTTTAATAGCTCTGGGCCTATACTCGCTGGAGTTTAGAAGAATGATGGACGAGAGACCTGGGCAAGGATGGTCAAGACCCAAGTATTAGACTATTTAAGACTAGAATCGAGACATGATTCAAGACTGAAATGAGAACAGGGCACTAAACTAGATGTTAGACAATTATCCAAGTAGAGCTGACGATTAAGCACTGAACCTCAGTTCAGGTGCTCTTTAAATATGAATTTCCTGGCACCAAAACATGGCTGCCAATAACAGGGCGGGCCTGAACTTTTAAAGGGGCTACACCAGAGGCTGACGTGGTCAGATGCAAATGAGCGGGTGTTGGGGGGGGGGGGTTTCTATATAAAACCTATTGAATATTGAAAGACCTAGACAGAGTGGATGTGGAGATGATGCTTCCTACAGTGGGTGAATCTAGGACCAGAGATTACAGCCTCAGAGTAAAGGGATATTCATTTAGAACAGAGATGAGAAGGAATTTCTTTAGCTAGACGTGAATCCGTGGAATTCCTTGCCAAGGATGGCTATGGAGGCCAAGTCATTGAGTATATTTAAGTCAGGTTGATAGGTTCTCGTTGAGTCAGGGCATCAAAGTTTATGGGGAGAAAGCAGGAGAATAGGGGTTGATAATAAATCAGTCACGATGGAATGGCAGAGCAGATTTGGTGGGCTGAGAGGCCTAATTCTACTCCGATGGTCTTATTCATCTTTTCCCTCACCTCCCTTCATGGCCCCAAACTGTCCTTCCAGGTGAGGCAATAGTTCACCTCTGAATCTGTTGGGCACTATATCCGGAGCTCCCGATGTAGCCTCCTCTACATTGATGAAACCCAATGTAAATTGGGGGAAAATCGCTTTGCTGAGCACCTTCGCTCCATCAGCAAAAAGCAGTATTTCCCAGTGGCCAACCATTTTAATTCCCATCCCCATTCTGACAGGAAGTTTTATTTAACCTGTCCAAAACATTGTGAAGACTGCAAGTGGAATATTGCTTCAAATTCTCATTACCACATTTTAAGAAAAGTGTGGAAGTTCCAGAGAGAGTGCAGAAACGATTTACTTCTAGAGTTGAGTGATTTCATCGCTAAGTTTAGACTGGAATCCAGGACTGTTCTTCTTGCAAAGAAGGTCAAGATTGGATAGAAATGTACCTGATCGTAGTGAATTTAGAAAGAGAAGACAGAGAGAAGATGCCCCAATTAGCAGATGATTTCTGGACAAAGCAAAGATTTAGAATTTTGGATGAAAGACTCAAGATGGATATAATGAAAAACTGTTTTAAAACTTAAACTACAAACTGGCATTTATCTACAAACTAGAATACATCACCTTGTATTGATAGCAGAAACAGAATCAATGGCTTCAAAGGATAACTGGATAGACATATGACAGACAATCATGTGCAGAGCCAAATGTTCAGGGGAGTTACTGGATTGCTCTATAAGGAGCCAGGATAACCTCAATGGGATAAATGCCAGAGCAATACTATGATTAAAAATTATTAATGTCAATGTTGTTAAAGAGACTATAAATACTTATTTACAAATTATTAAAAAACACAAATGTCAAATATGTTGTTAGTAACTATCTTTTGTTTGGAAGATTAAAGGTTCTACAGTGTAATACAGTCAACTCCGAATGCCCAACACTCTGACCTGGACATGACTGGGAGCATGTGTATGAAGGTAATGATGAGATCAAAGATGTCATTAAAATCAGTAAAGATGGGCAGTGAATAGAAATTCTCTGGGAAGAATTAAATAGGGAGCATGCAAGGCTCATGGGAATTACTCAGAGATCTTACATTACCTATGATGGAAATTTTTAATATTCACATAGAGTTAGAAGCAGAAACAGATCAAGATCTAAAGGCAATGAATGAAGTATATTCAGGACAGTTTTCTGACATTGAGTAGTAATAAGCCTGAATCAGTCAATAATCTAACTAAAAATATTACCAAGGGGAGGAACTAACCGGATTCAATATATTAAAATGGGACAATGGAGAAACTAATGAGATTATCGTCAGGTCAAAACCCATTAGTTCCCACTTCAGGGTTTTAAAAGACATAGCTGAGCACATATTTAATTAAGTTGCTCAGAATATTCCAAAGCACTTAAATCAAGAACTGTTGCTTTACATGGAAAATTACTGGTGTTGTACATTATTTAATAAGAATGGGACAAATAATCAAAGAAGATTATAGATCTGTAAATCATAGGTAATTTGGGGTTGAGTAACTGATCAGAGGGATAAGTTGGTATCCTATCATATCTAATAAATTTTTGAACTTCTTTGTGGGTAACAACAGATGAGCACAGATTGCATTTTATTTATATGGACATCCAGAAACATTCATTAAGGTTTCACATAAATGCTGCCTGACCTGCTGAGTTCTTCCAGCATTTTGTGTGTTATATCATTTAATATGATCAAATGTCCAAACGCAGACTACTAAAAATTATCCATTTAACACCACTTGGTGTCCTGAGCTTTAAGTAATTTCCTAAGTCCATTTGATTGGACTCTATTTTAATTTCACCCTTTTTAACTTGGACATTATTCATTATTATGCACAGTCCTGCCCTTATTCTTTCCTGTTGATACAAGAGACTACAGATGCTGGAACCTGGAGCAAAAAAAAACTGCTGGAGGAACTCAGTGTGTTGAGCAGCATATATGGGGGCAATGGTAATCCACATTTTGGGTTGAGCTTCTGCATCTGGATGGAGAATGTAAATAAAACATAGCCAATATGAAGAGGCAAGGAGGAGGGTTAAGGCAGATGCTGGCAGACAATAGGTGGAACCAGATGAGGTGGTAAATAATGGGTAGAAAGCGCCACCTTGGAGTAAGAATGGGAAATAGTGGCTAGTGGGCGATAGGTTGAGATGAAAATGGGATAGATGCAACCAGGAAAGAGGAGGGTAGAAGTCAAGGTGAGGGCTTGTAGATGATAAATGGGAAAACAAGAGGCTGGAATATGATAATTAAGGAAGGGAAGGTGGACCCAGATAAAGGAGGGATGAACAACAGGTAGGGGAGGACATAAGAGAGACATAAGAGAAACATAAGGTGTAATGTGTGGGCAGTAGGCAGATGGAACAAGGTGGAGGAAGGCAATGTAACTGAGTGATCAGGGAAGACGGGTGGTTGACTAGAATGAGAAAGAAATGAGCAGGTGGAGTGTGGCTTACCGGAAATTAGAAAATACATAGTTCATACCCTTGGGTTATAGAATACAGCAAATATGAGATGATATTCTTGTGGTTTGACTTTGGCAGTATAGAAGGCTGAGAAATGACAGGTTGGTATGTGGGTGGGAAGGGGAGTTAAAATTACATGCAATCGGGAGATCAGGGAAGAGGACACAGTACAGATGCTCCACAAAATGACCACCTCGTCTATGCTTAGTCTCACCAATGCAGAGGCCACATTAGGAGCACTAGATACAGTAATCGAAGATGGAGAAGCTAAGTGAATTTTTGTCTAAGCTGAAAGGATTGTTTGGATTCCTGAATTCGTCCCTTTCTAACATGTCGTAGTTTCTGAGCTGCTGCCTTCAGTTAGCTCAGTACAATAAATTGTTAATGAAATCACAAAGAATATTAATTCCTTTCTTCAAACTAATTCTGGCATAAATTATTTACCTCAAGCTATAAAAAGTTCATATTTAATATGGAATGTTCAGATAATCTGCCAATGTCCTATGTAAATAGCCACAACAGCTAAGGATTTTTTGCGAATAGTACTAACACTAGAAAATGCGTATTTAATTTTTCAATTTTCCTATGAGAACTAAAATGTCTTTGATGAAGGGATATTGAAATATTTTTCTATCAAATGTTGCTTCTCTCCTGGGAATAACTGATTACAAATTGAGAAGAAATGACTGACAATCTTCCATACAGAAGACTGTTAATGAAGCTCAAAAGTTTTCACAGCTAAGAATAAAGGTTAAGAATGGTAGAGAAATTTGCTGATGAGTTGGAAGTGCAATTTTTGGTTAATGGAGAGATAGATCTAAAAGTGAGGGCTTGTCATAATTAGTCCCTATCAATAATGTAAAATCAACTAACTATGCAAGTAACTCAGACAGCTCCATCACTGGCAGAACCCTCCCCACCAGAGAGGGCATCAAAAGGTGGAGCCTCATCCATCACTATCCAGGACAAGCCCTCTTCTTACTACAATTCAGGAAAAGTACAGGAGCCTGCAGTCACACCCACACACAATGATTCAGAAACACGGCTTCTTCCATTCTGCCATCAGATTTCTGAATGGCCCATTAACACCAACTCGTTTAATTTATTTATTCTGTAATTTATAGTAATCTGATATCTTTGCACTGCTGCCGCAAAACAACACATTTCACTTCATCTAACTCGATGATAATAAATCTGTCTGAAATCTATAGTAAGAACAACAAATAAATAAAATGGAAAGATGTATTCAAACAGCATTTTATAATAATCAACGTTCAAACTAGCACTGAATTAATTTAATTGCTTGGAATAAATGGCTTCCTCATTCATATTTATTTGCTCACGGCGAAGATTCTATTAAAACCACAACCCGGTATATATTTTTAACTGACCAGTTTCTACTCAGCTGCATTCTGGTTGTTGAATATTATTTGCAAAGTAATATCTGAACAGAATGCCTCGCCTCGTGTTTTCCCCAGGGGAAACCAGCGGCCTTAAATCAAAAATGGCGCAACTTCCTCAGCTACAAGTTGGTCGGGAATTACTTAGCTGGTTAAACTCTGCAGCCTGGAGGAATAAAATGAAGGTCGCTTTTTGTTTACTATCAGTTATTTCCCCATCGATATGTTTTTGTTACTACATTTACCGCAACCTAATTCCGAGAGTCGCCATTGGTAACCATATCCCCAAACGCCAGGAGTTCGGCGAGTGACGCTCACCTTCAGTGGGTATTGGCATTTAGGTTTGATCAGTCGGTCTCCGTGGCAAGTTTACACATCTTCATAAAAGGAATAGTTGGTATATTTAACACATTTAAAATAACTTAATAATAGGAAAAGCTTTGAAAACTACCATCTTAGATTACCCATCACAGCCCTTACGATTCTATCTGTTCAAGTGCATCCACTTTCAATAGGAGTTGAAGTTAAATTATTCAAAATGGCGAAATTCCATGAGTAAAATATATATTAGGGGATGATTTGTGTAAAATTATTTCATCGATAGACGAACCTTTAATAATGCTATCCGGAGACATCGCCTACAGATGTTTCCCACGTTGTATATCAATACGTTACTTTCTCTCAATATATACCAGTAATTACAGGTGATTCACATTTGACCAATGCAAATGCATTTTCAATTCGGTGAACTTAGTTCATCACAACAACAAAGGAAAATTATGGGCAGAATCATCTTTCAAAAGAATCAAAGGAAGCATTCTGACTCCACCCAGATATGCTCTTTGTGTGTGGCATTGCAGATACTCTGTACACCCTGGTTCTCCTATATAGTCTTATTCACCTTTATAAAACAACCGTTCTATTTTTAATTTATATTTTTGAATATCGTTGAAACTACGCCGTTGGCAAATCACATAAATTTTGATTTAGTTATGAACGCAGTTTAAAAAGGTGTTGAGCTGACATGGTCTTTGTGCTATTTTCTGGTCTGTTGCATGTCCTTTAAGTGGTCGATTAAAATGGTTAAGTTGGTTCTTATTGCCATCATAATGCGAGATAACTTGGGGTTTAATAGTCTTCACGGGTATATTTTCAGCCAACCAATGCACGCCCCAATTTCCCCATTTATTGCAGTGAATTAGAAATAACAAAAAAAGATGGTCGGAAGATTTAGAAATAAAAAAAATAATACGTTCTAATGTATGGGAGTTTATTTGCCTCTCCTCCTACACCTGTGGTCTAGTTTATTAATGAAAGAATTGATGTTTTTGGATGCAAGTCCCCGTTCTGAGAAAAAATGTGAGAACTTAAACTGCAAACTATTCCATGATTTTACCTAAAATCTGGGGTTGTCGCACTCCTAAGAAAAAAACTATTAAAATTTATACACTTCAAAGCTGGAATTAGTCTTATTTATTTGGCTTTTATTTTCACGACATACTACGTAAATTCATTTGTAAGAATTCACTCGGAGCGATTAAAGAATGGAGTTTTGTTTTGACTGAGCTTGCGAGAGAGTTTAATCTCTATTTGTTTCATATGTTAAACTGAGGAAGATGCTGAAGTGTCCACCCGCTCGCATCAGGTGCTTACAGGCTCCTCTCTGCGACCCAGTGCAACTACTAAAGGTCCACGTTTTCGTGGTTTGGTTTCAATACACACCTGCCACCAACTCTTCGAGACTGCTAATTTTCTTCTGGCCATCAATGCTGTAGATGACCCTGACCCCCTGGGGTAGGTTGACGTTATCCGAGAGAGTCCGGGTCAGGTCGGCTAGAAGGGCCTCGAAGGTGCGGAAACGGTCCTGGGATACTGCATACACGATGCCTTTAAAATAACGGTCCCCATTGCGGTAAAAGCGCACTTTCTTGGCTTTTTTCTCGGAGCTGAGAGTCTGCAGGGTGCGGGTCCGATAGAAGCTGCAGTGGGCGCTGTGTGTGGGGCTGGGTAAACCGTTCAGCCGGGACGCTCTGCCGTATCTCATTCCCTTGTCTCGTTCATCAAAATGTTCGAACTCTAAATCTCGATCCATGTTCAGTTAATCTGGAATTATTTTAAAAAAGCAAATAAATTTCGCTTAGAACTCGCCTCTAGTCCACGAAACACGAGATTGTTTTTTAACAAAGGGAAATCACTGTTAAAAGCACAGACACACAGCTCACAGAGGATCTGTCAGCATCAAATATGAAAAAAAAACGAATCGAAATCATCAATTAAAATATTTATTGAGCAGTTCGCTTTTGACAGTATCATCTGGTCCGGTTTAAAGCCGCTGTTCTAACTGGATTAGACTGGAGGAAACGTAATAATATACATACCAATATCTGGAGATGTAGGTGGGTCTCGAGACGCTTTTATTTCAGGAAAATTTCTTCTTAATATTTTTATTAGGTGTAGATGAAAGTGGTGACAGAAGAGATGCTGATTGCCTTTGTTGTGTCTCCGGGCCTCTCTCAGTGTCAATTCTATGTGTTAGTGTGTGAGAGAGAAGAGACGGGGCTGGGGCTGGGGCTGCAGCTGCCGGTTTCTGCTGTTAACTGTGATTTGCATTGGCCCGTCCCTCATTTAAATTCATGTTTCGCACCAGTCACACATGCGTTTAATACTCCCGAGAGAAAGTGTTAACGGATTTCAAATACGCGCATCTTAGCTAGTGCATCACTGCAACGTCCGGTTTGTGGACAGACCAATTAATCCAAGTTGTTTAATTTGAATAAAAATAAAGATTCTGACCAGCGTCGGTACTGTTTTTTCTGCTATGATAGAAAATACACGAGTACAAAGAATAGTGAATTGCAGTGTTTTAGTGATGTTACAGAAATTGAATCAATCCATATTCCTCATGTGTTGATCCCTTCGCCGCTTTGTGATCCACACAACCCAAAGGGCCATCATATGATCAAAAGAGTACGAGGCCGGTGGGGTTTGCATCTTGGGGTGCAGATCTGAAGAAAGCAAACGCAAAGAGAAATAATCTGTGCATTCTAAAACATTCTAATTGTATGAGCCATTAAAATCCTCGTGGTTTAAAACAATAGAATGGAATATTTCTTACATAAAATTAACTGAAAATCGTAAATAATCAATTTGGTTTTACCTGAAAATTTTGCACTACTTAATTTTTTTTATAAAATGTTTCATATACATACACATATCTTATTGTAATTTATAGTATTTTTGTATTGCTTTGTAATGCTGCTGCAAACCAACACATTTCATGACACATATCATTGATATTAAACCTGATTCTGATCAGTTTTTGTTAGAAAAAAATACTGTTTTAAATTAATGATTTAATGATCATGTGAGTAAATTTATTTCCGTTTTCAATTTTCCACAGGCCATGCTTTATCTGCATAATTTAGAGCATTATTTCAGCACACTATTTGGGAGAGTTATGTTTAACTGCCTCCTGGGATAAGGCCAGATGAGGTGTGTGATGACTTATTCGTTCAGTGTTTGGCAATAGGAAAATGCAATAACAATTAGAACACTAAATAATTAGGTCATGTTTATGATAATCAGCAATTTATTTGGGCCTAATGGCATTTTCTGAAACTAATCAAATGTTTTTTTTTCCCATTGACAAATTTAAGTAAAGGACAAGGGCCACAGTGAAAGACATCAGCAAAGCTGAAAAAAATGAAAGAGAAATAAAGTAGGACAAATATAAAAATAGTAATTAAGTGATACCAAATATGGGATTTCAAAGTCTGAAGTGTGTGGAAGGACAGAAAGACTGTCACATGTGGCATATCACATTCTAAATCTTGTTTAGAATTCAACTGGAGCCATAGCAATAATGAAAATAATACATATAGAAAGATGCTTTGCCTTTGGGAGATATACACTCCGTGGCCACTATATTAGGTACGGGGTGGAACCCTATTAATGCAATTAAAAAAAAATCTAATCAATCATATGGTAGCAACTCAATGCAAAAAAGCATGCAGACGTGGTCAAGAGATTCAGTTGTTGTTCAGACCAAACATCACAACGGGAGAAAAAAACAGATCTAAGTGACTTTGGCTGTGGAATGATTGTTGGTGTCAGATGGGGTTCTTTGAGTATTGCAGAAACCACTGATTTCCTGGGATTTTCACGCACAACAGTCTCTAGAGATCACAGAGAATGGTGTGAAAAAACAAACAAAACTTCCTGTGAACTGCAGTTCTGTGGGCGAAAATACTTGTTATTAAGAGGTCTGAGGAGATGGTCAGACTGGTTCAAGCTGACAGGAAGGAAAAGGTAACTCAAATAACCATGCGTTACAACAGTGGTGTGCAGAAGAACATTCCTGAATGCAGAACATGTTGAACCTTGAAGTGGATGGGCTACGGCAGCTGAAGACCACTTGGGGGTTCCACTCCCGTACCTCATAAAGTGGCTCCTGTGCGCAGATGATTTTGATATAAAATACTGACCCAAAATTTGTTAACGACATAGAGAAGGAATAAAAATGGTTGCGATAGACTTGTTTAAGCTAACATGAAACATCAAGTTTGAAAATAAACTCATTTGTACCAGTCTTTTTTGACACTACAGAAGCCATTGGTTTAAACAGAACAGTTGTGACATGTGTCCGCAGGATTCCATTTTGGGGAAGGAATTAGTGCAGAAATTCTGAATGCCTGCTGGAGGAATGGAGAAAAGGTAGATCATGCCATCAGTCTGCATATAATGGTAGCTTGACACCTGTATTACCATTTAGTAAGCTCTATGCTCTAATCAGTTGGTTGATTGGCATCCATCTGTCTCAATGGGTGATCATTGTCACAAGCCTGGGCAGAAGCTATGGCGATCCTGAGATACCTAGTCATCAAGATCCCCCTCTCGGCCTCACCAGTGTAGTCCAGAGGAAAGCTTATGAAGCAACACGCTTAGCACCAGCTTGGCTGCAGGAGCTGCCGGAAAGATGTTCAATGACGTCCAGCCACTTTAGGTGCTCTAATTACACCTTTTTAAACATGCATAACTAAGCACATGCTGAATACAATGCCATTATTTATAAATTTGTTGCTGGTTGTTTTTAAATTCAATCATTGCCTCTACTTTGTTGGTGTTGGATGCTTACTAGCGTTGGTTCCAATTGCAGAAGTCTCCAAAAGGTGGAGTATTAGGTACAAAAAAATTCAGTAGTACCCAGACAAGAGTTCAGTCATTGGTATTTCCCTAGTAACAACATGCTGGGGAGAATGAGCACAGGTTATACAAACTAGGACAAATGGGTAGGGGTTTGAGGTGGGAAAGAGAGGGGAAGAACTCCTAGTAAAAGTCTATACCTCCCCAGACTATACAGGGAGCATTTTTAAAGCTAGATATCAGAAAAGAACAGTGTCTGGAATGTGTTATAATTAATATTGGTTTGATGCAGATTCAGCAGCATGATGCATATTCTGCGACACTAGCTAAATAGTAAGCAGAAACAGGACAAGAAAGGAAAAGTCTTTTTCTGCCCATGATATTCATTAAGAGTTCACTCATGTACCACCTTAACAGCCAAAACCCTATTTTGTTAGCAGTCCCCTGACTTAACTTTCCACTCTTACTAGCTATTAGGAGTATAAAATCCATAACAAAATAAATATTCTAAAACAAATTAATAAATTAAATGATGCTGTATTAAGTTCTGGTCAATTTTGAACCTTTGTATATGTCTTCAGTGGCCATCTTCCATGTGCCTTTACCTGTTCTATTGTTCTTTCATGTTGCTGCCTCAGGGGCAATGATTGTTTGAAGGCTACTGACTTTCAGTGGAAGGGATTGCAAAGAAATTATGGGGACAGTCTTGAGCAGTTTAGGGAATGTGCAGGTTTGGAAGGAATACTGCTGTTTTGCCTTGTCACATTGGTGTTGGATAACTCCTTACTCCCTGACTTACTAAACAAAAGCTTTCCAGTGGGCTTCTCTATGCACCAATCATTTCATTGCATGCAGTGAAGTTTTCATCAGCATTCTCTACTGTAGAACTAATGAGAGAACTTCTTTTCCATTGAGCCTGCATCGGGGAGCAAGCGAAAACTGCATTCTCACACCCCTGCAGCTTATAATCTTTAAGACAGTGTGACTAGTCATTAAAGTATGACATGAGAAGGAGGATTATGGAAGAAGATCTTAGTCTTCAGTAGTTTGAGCCCCAATACTGGCCATGGAATGGGTATTCCAGCAATGGTCAACATTGTTGGGATAAGACTTTGCATCTAACCCTCAAGTTTACTGTTGCTACTGCTGTATCCAGCGGTGTAGTACATTTTCATGCTAGGGAAGGGGAAGGATGTAAATGAATGTGTTCGGTAATGTTAAACACAAGAAAGTCTGCCGATGCTGGAAATCCAAACAAAATGATGGAGGAACTCTGCAGGCCTGGCAGCACCTATGGAAATTGACAAACAGTCAGTGTTTCAGCATGAGACCCTGCTTCAGTTTAGTAATGTGTTTGCACTAGTTGAATAGCCTGCAGTGACTGCAGGCTGTGTGACATGGCTGTGCGGCTTGCAGTAATGTTGTGTATGTGAACGTTTGCCAGAGCAAGTGAGTATACGATTTGGGTCCTGATTGATGACAATTGTTGGTAAGTGAGGGAATGGGTTTCAGTTGATCTACATTATCTGAGGCCGGTAGTGCAGATAGATTGGATTAAAGCTGTATTTGGTGATATTTTTTGACCAATCGTACGAGATCATTCATCTCATATGATGCTATGTTCAGTTCTTTGTCGATTGGTTACCACCATTACTGTCATCTACACCTCCTCCACCAAGGTTTTCAATATGATATCTAAAAACCCTAACGTTATACACACACACACGCGCGCGCACACACACACACACACACACACACACACACACACACACACACACACACACAACCACTCTTCTCAGTTTTCCAGATGAGGCTCACATGACTATTGCCTGTGGCATTTACAGATTTAAATTTACAGATTTAGAGGCTTGCTTTAAGCAATGCTGGCTAGTTTTAACTGATATAAGGTGCTCACCATGTGTCCTATTGGTGAAGCATCCTGTCAATGAGTAGCACAATATTCCTGGATAGACTTCAGGCTCACGGAAATAAGCAAATAGCACAAAGTGGTGTGTTGCAGACATTCCTCTGATTGGATTTGGATTAAGCATACATTGTGAATTCTATGCACATTTTTAGAAACCTTTCAGTTTTTTTTTCCCGCAGACTCTTTGCAAACTGAAGTGCGTCAAAGCATTTTGTTAAATCTGTCCTGAGGACACCATTTTAATTTTAGTAACAGTTGAGCATTCATGAATAAAACAGGGAATGTACATTCATGCAGTATATTCAGTCTATCAATGACAAACTCATTTGTGAGGGCATTTAATTAGGAGAATGTAGATAGCAGTATACAATTAACAAATAATGAGCAATACTCAAAGTATCGGTTTGTAACTAATGTGCAGGAAGGTGAGAAGAATCTCTAAACAGAGCTGGGCCTTGGAATGATTTTCAGGATGAATTTAGATTATGATTCATAAGAAAACTTCATTGTGAAGATACAAGTTTTTCAAGTAGCACATACAAAATGCTGGAGGAACTCTGCAGGTGAAGCAGCATTGAGGGAAATTGAACAGACTGAGACCCTTCTTCAAAACTGGAAAGGAAGGGGGAAAGGTGGGGGCGCAGATTTCAAGTACACTATTTTATTATGGCATCATAATGAATCTTATGACAAAGTGTAGATATGGCAGTATTTCAATCCCACATGTTTGTGTGAGAATCTATTTTATAAAATGGAGTAACCTGGGGTAGATCATTTCTATGTGACAGCTTTGTCTTTTGTCACCTCTTAAGTGACATGGTTTTGGGTTCAAGATCCATGTCAGTGTTATTGAGCATGACATTTCACATCTTTCTTGTTTCCTTGTGCCATGAAATGGTTTTCATCCCACTGAGTCTTTGCTGGTGTTCAAGACAACCCCAACAATGCCATTCCGACTCCTTTTTGCCATATGAGCTACCTTTCTCAGAAGTCCATATTAATCAGTAGTAAACCCACTGATTTTCCAACTAGCCACCTACACAAAGAGTAATTTAACCTATTAACCAAGAGCCAATTAGCCCACCAACCAACACATCTTTGGGGCATGGAACGTAGAACAGATTAGCACAAGAATAAGTCATTTGGCCCACAATGTGTGTGCATAACATAATGGCAATTTAAACTAATCTCTTCTGCCTGCACATTGTCTATATTCCCCTATCCTCTGCCTATTCATTGCCCATATAGGTGCCTCTTAAATGTTGTGATCATACCTACTTCTACCACCACCTCTGCATCAGATTCCAGGCACATACTGTGTAATTTAAAAAATTACCATGCCAAATCTCCTTCAAACTTACTCCCTCATCTGAAATCTATGCTCCCTAGTATTCTACATTTCCACACTGGGAAAAAGATGTTGACTGTCTATCCTACAAAAACTAGTGGAGACAGCCCAATCCATTGCAGGTAAAGCCCATCCCACACTGAGTACATCTACACAGAGCTCTGCCGCAGGAAAGAAGCATCCCTCATCAGGGGCTCCCTCCACCTGGGCCATGCCTTCTTCTCACTGTTGCCATCAGGAAGTGGTACAGGAACCTCAGGACCACACCACCAAGATGAGGAACAATTATTACCTCTTAACCTAGTGGAGATAACTTCACTTGCTTCATCACTGAAATAGTCCCACAACCCATTGTCTCACTTTCAAGGACCTTTCATCTCCTGTTCTTGATATTTATTGCTTATTTATTATTATTGTTGAATTTGCACAGTTTATTGTCTTTTGCACATTGGCTATTTGCCTGTACGGTAGGGTGCAGTCTGTCATTGATTCCATTGTGTTTCTTGGATTTACTGTGTATGCCCGCAAGAAAACAAATCTCAGGATTGTATATGCTGTCATATGTACTTTGATAATAAATTTGCTTTGAAATATCTTTGCCCATCATAATTTTATATACTTCTTGTAGGTTGCCCCTCACTCTCCAATGCTCTAGAGAAAATAATTCAAGTTTGTCCAACCTTACATCTAACGTACTCTAACCTAGGCAATATCCTGGTCCATCTTCGGCACTCTCTCTAAAGCCTCCACATCCTACAAGTACTTCTCATTTCTTATAGAGACTTATGAGAAAAATACTTTAGGAAACAGCTAGTGTTAAAGGTTTTGAAATATGAAAGTGCATAGAAGTTGCAATATTGAAATAAGTCATCCAGCCAGTTAGAGTAAACAATTTTTTAATAAATATGTTTTTGTAAATTGATATAAAATTGCTCAGGAACATCAGAAAGACTTCCAACAGCCCAGTCAGTGGCAGGAACAGGCCACAGCGACAAGGTTTCTTGCAGGTCAGTGATACTTATTTAAAAGTACAGAAAGGACAAGCAGGGCAGCTATTGTTTGGAGTAGGCCAGTGGTGAGAGTAGAGTGTCAGGCTTTGGCTCAAAGGAGGCTTCAGCTCAAAAGAGGTGTTGGCTCTAGGCAAGTTTCTGTTAAGGTTCCTTTATTTTTCCTCTTACTCTACCTAAGGTTCGTCCATCGTCTTCGATGAAGACCTTGACACCATTAGTACTTTTTACGAGGTCGAGTTGCTAGCTCAACGCTCAACCCAGCACAGATGGAAAGCGTACCCGGGAGCGGCCCGACTGAATTCGAACTCGGGAACCTTTGCTCCGGAGTCCAGCGTTGATATCACTGCACCACCAGCCGGCACTTATGATGATGTGCTTGATTTGGATTTAAGTGAGGGAGCGCCAGCCTCAATCTCTCTTCCCAATTCTCATCTGGATCCAGTGGCAAGACAAGAGTCGAGATGGCTGGAGATGGGACTAGGCGCTGTGGATGACCAGGACATCTTCTGTGTCTTGTCCTGCTCTACACGTTCCATGACACTTGCAGAGACCACCTTCTTGACCGTTGGACCTTCCATTGGTTTCATCTGCTCAATCCGCTAGAGTCTGTCTTCACATGCTGGGATAGACAAATACTGGGATACTGTACCAAGTGTAGTAAAAGGCTGTTGTGTCTTCATGCCAGACTCCAAATCTGAATGAAGTGCATCTGGATGCAGCTCCTTGAATACCTTGTTAAGGATCTGGAGAAGCAGCTGGATGACCTTCAGCTTATATGGGAGAGTGAGGAGATTATCGATCAGAGTTGCAGGGGAGTAGTCACCCCAAAGTTGCAGGAGGCAAATAGCTGCGTGACTGTCAGGAGAAATGAAAATGTCAATAGGCAGTTAGTGCAGAGCACCCCTGTGGACATTCCTTTCAATAATAAATATACCATTTTGTGTACTGTTGTGGGGGATGATCTCCCAGGGGAATGCCATGGAGACCGGGTTACTGGCACTGAGCATGGAGCCCTGGTGCAGAAGGGAAAGAGGGAAAAGTGGGGAGCGGTAGTGATAGGGGACTCAATATTCAGGGGAACGGACAAGAGATTCTGTTGATGTGACCGGGACACCTGAACGGTATGTTGCCTCCGTGGTGCCAAGGTCAGGGATGTCTTGGATCACATTCACAACATTTTGGAGAGGAAGAGAGAGCAATCAGATGTCTTGGTACCAATGGTACATATTGGTACCAATGACATAGAAAGGAAAAGCAAACAGGTCCAGAGAAGAAAATTTAACGAGCTAGATAGAAAGTCAAGAAGGAGGACTTCCCGGGTAGTAATTTTTGGATTGCTGCCCGTGCTACATGCCAGTGAGGGTAGAAATAGGATGATTTGGCAAATTAATGCATGGCTGAGAAGCTGGTGCAGGGGCAGGGCTTCAGGTTCTTGGATCATTGGGATTCCTCCTGTGGGAGGTATGACCTGTTCAAAAGGAGAACTAATATTCTCATGAGCTCTACTGTTAGAGCTGTTGGGGAGGGTTTAAACTAAATTGGCAGGGGTTGGGAACCAGAGTGAAGAGACTCAGGATAGGACTGATGGTAAAAAAGCCAAGATAGTGTGCATTCAGACTGTCAGGTAGGGTAGGCAGATGATAAGACATAATTGCAGCCAACAGGGTGAACATTAGTGCATTGGGGGTGCAGAATCAAAAAGGGTAGCAAATATAGCACTCAAAGTGTTATATCTCAATGCACAGAGTATAAGAAATAAGGTGGATGATCTTGTTGCACTATTACAGACTGTCTGGTATGATATTGTGGCCATCACTGAGTGATGGCTGAAGGTTCTAGTTGGGAGCTGAATGTCCAAGGTTGCACATTGTATCAGAGGGATAGGAAGACAGACAGAGGGGGTGGTGTGGCTCTGCTGGTAAAAAAAATGGCATCAAATCTATAGGAAGATATGACATAGGATCAGAAGATGTTAAATCCTTGTGGGTTGAGTTTAGAAACCGCCAAGGTAAAAGGACCCTGATGGCAGCTATATACAGGCCTCCAAATAGTAGTTGGGATGTGGACCACAAATTACAAAAGGAAATAGAAAAGGCACGCCAAAAGGGCAATGTTATGATAGTCATGGGAGATTTCAACATGTGGGTCAATTAGGAAAATCAGGTTGGAACTGAATCTCAAGAGAGTGAGTTTGTTGAATTCCTAGGAGATGGTTTTTTCAGAGCAGTTTGTCATTGAGCTCACTAGAGGATCAGCTACACTGGATTGGATGTTATATGGTGAACCAGAGGAGATTAGTGAGCTTAAGGTAAAGGAACACTTAGAAGGCAATGATCACAATATGATTGAGTTCAGCTTGGAATTTAATAGGAAGAAAGTAAAGAAAGTAAAGTTTGATGGAGCAGTATTTCAGTGGAGTAAAGGAAATTATGGTCGTATGAGAGAGGAGTCGGCCAAAGTAAATTGGAAGGAGACGCTAGCAGGGATGACAGCAGAGCAGTAATGGCGTGGGTTTCTGTGAAAAATGAGGAAGATGCAGGATGATGTATTCCAAAAATGAAGAAATATTCAAATGACGAAGTAGTACAACTGTGGGCAACAAGAGAAGTCAAAGCTAACGTAAAAGCAAAAGAGGGCATACAACAAAGCAAAAATCTGGGAGGGGAGCCCAGAGGAAGATGGAGAGCAAGCAAGGAATGATTGTGAGAGGGACAGAAGGAGAAGAAAAAAAAGGGGGAATAAAAATAAATAAGGGATGGGGTAAGAAGGGGAGGAGGGGCATTAATGGAAGTTAGAGAAATCGATGCTTCTCTAACTCTAATTCTGCTCTCCATCTTCCTCTGGGCTCCCCTCCCCCTTTCTTTCTCCCTAGGCCTCCTGTCCCATGATTCTCCCCCTTCTCCAAATCTGTATCACTTTTGTCAATCAACGTTCCAGCTGTTAGCTTCTTCCCTCCCCCTCCTGTCGTCTCATATTATTTCGGATCTCCCCCTCCCCCTTTCAAATCTCTTACTATCTCTTCTTTCAGTTAGTCCTGACAAAGGGTCTCGGCCTGAAACTTCGACTGTACCTCTTCCTAGAGATGCTGCCTGGCCTGCTGCATTCCACCAGCATTTTGTGTATGTTGCTTAAATTTCCAGCATCTGCAGATTTCCTCGTGTTTGGGCTATAGTAACCCTAGGTAATTTCTAAGCTAAGGACATGTTCGGCAGAGCTTTGTGGGCCGAAAGGCCTTTATTATGCTGTAGGTTTTCTATGTTTCTATGAGAGAACCTGGCGAAGTTGTCATATCAAAAAAAAGAGAAGGGGTAGAGTTAATTAAAAAGGAAAATAATTGTGCAGCAGATAAAAAGACTGAAACAGTGAAATTGAAAAAGAGAAGAACTGAAGAAAATGAAGGGGAAAAGTGTGTAGATGTTGAAAGAAATGCAAAATCTGTAATATGAATAGAAACACAGCAGAAACTGGATACGAAGTGTTTCAGAGCCCATTGGATAATACATGGATGTACCTTTACACTAAACTAATTCTATACCAAGTGAGTAGGCAATGTGGAAAACTGCAGTACATGTTCCATGTTTAGTTTTGACTGCTACCCGTCCAGACTCTTTCTACCTGGAATATAGCACAGAAATAGCCCTTTAGACCCACAATGTTGTGCCAAACCAAATAAATTAGTAATCAAATTGCCAACTAAACAAAAACCTCATGCTACACAATGTCCACATCCCTCCATTTTCTTTATATTCATATGCCTATCTGTCTCTAAAAAGACCCTAATACAGCTGTCTCTACCACTACCCCAGACAGCTCATTCTAGGCACCCACTACTCGCTGTAAAAAAAAACTTGCCTCTCACACTTCCTTTGAAATTACCCCCTCTCACCTTAAATGTATACCCGCTGGTATTAGAAGTATCCACCCAGGATGAAATAAAGATACTGTCTTTCTACTCTATCTATGCCCCTTGGGGTATATGGGGTGTCAGGGAGGGGTAGCACCTCTGGTGGGGGAACATGTTGCGTCCTTTTCAGGGCGGTTAGTCCACCTTTGGTCCCCACCTGGTGCTCAGCTTTCACCTGTGGCTCCCCGTAGCTGTTTGCGTGCGACAGCAGCCACACTCCAGGCAACGGCTTCGACAAGCCGGCTAAACCAGGTGAGGGTAGCTGACGGGTCTCAAACCCTCGGTGAGATAGGGAGTTGTCTATCCCAGCATGTGAAGACAGACTCTGGCGGATTGAGCGGACGAGACCAGCGGAAGGTCCAACGGTCAAGAAGGCGGTCTCTGCAAGCGTCGTGGAACGTGTAGAGCAGGACAAGACACAGAAGACGTCCTGGTCATCCACTGCGCCTAGTCCCATCTCCAGCCGTCTAGACTCTGCCTTGCCACTGGATCCAGATGGGAATTGGGAAGAGAGAGTGAGGCTGACGCTGCGCAACTCTCCCTCACTTAAATCCAAATCACGCGCTAGTCTCGACACCATCATTATGGTGTCGAGGTCCTCTTCGACGTCAACGATGGACGAACAACAATGCCTCTTGTAATCTTATAAACCTTTATCAGATCCCCTCTCAGCTTCTGCCGCTCTAGAGAAAACATCCCAAGTTGTCCAACCTCTCATGACAGCACATGCCCTCTAATCCAGGCAGCATCCTGGGAAACCTCTTCGGCACCCTCTCCAAAGCCTTGACAACTTTCCTGTAATGGAGTGACTGGAACTGTACGTAGTATTCCAGATGTGGCAGAATTAGAGCTATATGAAGCTGCAACTTAGCTTCTTGACTTTCAACCTCAATGCCTCAACTAATAAAGGCGAGTATGCCTTATCCCTTCTTCACCACTGTGTGGCCACTTTCAAGGAGCTCTGAACTTGGACACAAAGATTCCTCTGCTCATCAACACTGATGAGGGTCTTGCCCTTAGCATTGTACTGTCCCTTTACATTTGACCTACCAAGGTACAACACCTCACACTTAGCTGACATTTCTCCACCTATACCTGCAACTGGTCTATGTCCTGCTGCATTCTTTGCCAGTCATTTACGCTAACCACAACACCACCAATCTTCATATCATATGCAAACTTACTAACACACCCTTCCAGATAATTTACAATGCCTATAAAAATTATTCACCCAACCCACCCCTCCAGGGAGTTTTCATGTTTTATTGTTTTACAACATTGAATCAAAATGGGTCAATTTTGTTTTTTGGCACTGATCAACAGAAAAAACTGTCAAAAGAAAAAACAGATTTCTACAAATTGGTCCAAATTTATTACAATTATTAAACACAAAATAACTAAATGCATAACTACTTAACCTCCTACATGTCAGTATTTAGTAGATGCATCTTTGGCAGCAATTACAGCCTTAAGTCTGTGTAGATAGGTCTCTATCAGCTTTGCACATCTGGACACTGCAATTTTCCCCCATTCTTCTTTACAAAACTGCTCAACCTCTGTCAGATTGCATGGGGACCATGAGTGAACAGCCCTTTTAATATCCAGCCACAAATTCTCAATCGAATTGAGGTCTGGACTCTGACTTGGCCACTCTGGGACATTAACTTTGCTGTTTTTAAGCCATTCCTGTGCAGCTTTGACTTTATGCTTGGGATCAATGTCTTACTGGAAAAGAAATCTCCCCAAGTCACAGATCTCTTGCTGACTGTATCAAATTTTCCTCCAGGATTTCCCTGCATTTTGCTGCATTCATTTTACCCTCTACCTTCACAAGCCTGCTAGGGCCTGCCACAGTGAAGCATCCCCACAGCGTGATGCAGCTACCGCCATTCTTCACAGTAGGGATAGCGTGTTTTTGATGATGTGCAGTGTTTGGGTCTGATGTCCAGAAAGCTCAATTTTAGTTTCATCAGACCATAGAACCTTCTTCCAGCTGACTTCAGAGTCTCTTACTTGCCCCCTGGCAAATTCCAGCTGAGATTTCATGTGAATTCCCCCCGCTCCCCCCCCCCCCCACAACAGTGGCTTTCTCTTTGCCACTCTCCCATAAAGCTGTGACTGGTGAAGCACCCAGGCAACAATCTCTCCCATCTAAGCCACTGAAGCTTGTAACTTCCAGAGTTGTCATAGGTCTCTTGATGGCCTCCCTCATTAGTCCCCTTCTTGCACAGTCTCTCAGTTTTTGAGGAAGGCCTGCTCTAGGTAGATTTACAGCTGTGCCATATTCTTTCCATTTCTTAATGATTTACTTAACTGCACTCCAAGAGATATTCACTGACTTGGAAATTTTCTTGTATCCATCTCCTGATTTGTGCTTTTCAATAACCTTTTTACAGAGCTGTTTGGAGCATTCTTTTGTCTTCATGGTGTAGTTTTTGCTAGGATACTGACTCACCACCCGTTGGATGTTCCAGCTACAGGTGTATTTTTACTACAATCAATTGAAATGCATCGTCTGTACACAGGTGATCTCCATTTAACTAATTATGTGACTTCTAAAATCAGTTGGTTGCACCATTGATGATTTTGTGTGTCATATTAAGGGGGGTATGGTGAATATTTACAATCAATTATTTTGTATTTTATATTTGTAATTAATATAGATCACTTTGTAGGGAGCTGTTTTCACTTTCACACAAAAGAGTCTTTATTCTGTTGATCAGTGTCAGAAAAAGCCAAATTAAATCCATTGTGATTCAATGTTGTAAAACAATAAAACATGAAAACTTCTAAGGGGGGGATGAATACTTTTTATAGGCACTGTATATATATCACACACAACAGATGTCCCAGTACAGATCCCTGCAGAACACCACTAATCGCTCCAGCTAGAATAAGTTCTTTCAACCACCATCCTCTGTCTTCTAAGGGCAAGCCAGTTCTGAATCTAAATGGCCAATTCACCACTGATCCCATGCACCTTCTGGATGAGCCTCCCATGAAGGACCTTGTCAAATTGCTTTACTAACATCCGTGTAGACAATATCCACAGTTCTACCTTCAACAATCACCCTCATCACCTTGTCAAAAAGCTCAGTCAAGATAGCAAGACATAACTTGCCTCGCACAACGCCATCCTGGCTCACTGTAATTAGATCATGGTTTTCTAAATACTCCTTCAATCCCTTCAAATTCTACTCTGTCCTAAATTTCTATGGCTCTTGAGTTGAAAACAGTTTCCCTCTCTGTCCTTTTTGGGGAACCTCTCACGAACCCATCTCTCCCTCATCATCCCTCTCTCCATCTCAGGAGCAACCACCAGAGTTGGTCAGCATTCTTCAGCTTGACCACTTCAAGTTTCATTGATGAATATTTTACTGTGAATTGTCCCCTTAGGGTCCAAGGTCTTGGGCACAAGGTGGCCTCAATCATTGCTCTCATCCATTGAGAATTTCATCCGTTTCCATTAGATTGTCAACAACTGTTCACTTTTCTATTGAAATCACATTCCTACTCAAATTGAGATGGTTAGTATTTCTAGTTGTCATTTGAGTTCTTGCAATATTCACCTCATTTAGATCTCACTTTCTTCTTCAAATTTCAATAGTTAACCCACATTTCAAGTTCGTTGGCTCTATGACTCTAAGAGGAAATGAAAAAAATATAATATGTGTATTGGGACCTGTAGATAAACCAATTTAATATAATTCCTGATGAATCTATTGGCAAATGGGCAATTGGGAAACCGTATATGGCAACAAGGTAAAGGAGACGACTGAGCATGTACATAAACTACTTTGTGGATTGTTGAAGCTGAGGAAAAACATAGAGAAAAGCTGAAGATGAGCTCAGGTACTAATCAAAGCCAAAGACATATCATGTACACATTAATTAGAAGAAAAAGTAATTTGTTAGTATGTTGAGCCAATGTAGTCATAGGAAACTACAGCACAGAAACAGCTGATCTAGTCCATGCCAAACCATATAAACTGGCCTGCACCTGAACTGTAGCCCTCCAAGCCCCTCCCAACAAAATACCTCTCCAAACTTCTCTTAAACGTTGGAATCAAAATCGCATCCACCACTTACACTGGCAGCTTGTTCAACATTCCCCCCATCCTCTTAGTGATGACGTTTTCCCCCATATTCCCCTTAAATATTTCACCTTTCACCCTTAACCTATGACCTCTAGTTGTAGTCTCACTGAACCTCAGTGGAAAAAGCCTGCTTGCATTTACCAATCTATATCCCTCATAATCTTGTATACCCCTATCAAATCTCCCCTCAATCTTCTATGTTCCAGGGAATAAAGTTCTAATCCATTCAATCGTACTTTATAACTCAGCTCCTCCAGTCCCAGCAACATCCTTGTAAATTTTCTCTGTACTCTTTCAATCTTATTTACATTTTTCCAATCTTATTTACAATACTCCAAATTAGATTTCACTAACATCTTATATGTTCAATATAACATCCCAACTCCTCTTCTATTTCACACACGCCTCCCCTCACTCCATCCTCCTGCCACCCCAACAAGGATAGGGTTCCTCTTGCCCTCACCTACCTCCCCACCAGCCTCCACATCCAGCACGTAATTCTCCATAACTTCCACCATCTTGAACTGGATCCCACCAGCAAGCACATCTTTCCTTCTGCACCCGCCCCCCCACTTACTCTCTGCTTCCTGCAGGGATTGCTCCCTGCACAACTCCCTTGTCCATTCATCCCTCCCCAATGATCTCCCTCCTGTCACTTATCCTTGCAAGCGGAACAAGTGCCACACCTGCTCCTACACCTCCTCCCTCACTACCCTTCAGGGCCATAAACAGTCCTTCCAGGTGAGGCAACACTTCCACCAGAAAAAGCAAGATCTCCCAGTGGCCACCCATTTTAATTCCACTTCCCATTCTGACATGTCCATCCATGGCCTCCTCTACTGTTGCGATGAGGCCACACTCAGTTTGGAGCAGCAGCACCTTATATTCCATCTGGGTAGCTTCCAACCTGATGGCATGTATATTGATTTCTCGAACTTCCAGTAATGTCCCCCCTTCTCAATTCCCCATCATCTTTTCCCTCTCTCGCCTTATCCCCTGGCCTTCCCTTTGCCTCCTTGTGGTGCTCCTCCCCCTTTTTCACTTTCTACCATGGCCTCCTATCCTCTCCTATTAGATTCCCCCTTTTCTAGCCCTGTATCTCTTTCACCAATCAACTTTCCGACTCTTTACTTCACCCCTCCCCCTCCCTTCAGTTTCACTTATCACCTTGTGTTTCCATCAAAATTAGCCCTTCTCCAACTCATAAACTAGAAATGGACCAACACATCGGAAGGGGAATGGGAAATAGAATTAAAAGGTTTGGCCACTGTAGCGGAATGTGCAGAGGTGCTTGACAAAGCAGTCTCCCAATTTACGTTGAGTCTCACCAATATAGGGGAGACCACATTGGGAGCACCAGATGCAATAGACAACCTCAGCAGATACGCAGGTGAATTGTTACCTCACCAGGAAGACTGGGGCTGTGAATGTAGGTGAGGGAGGAGGTGAATAGAAGTTAGGGAGGAGGTGTACGGGCAAGTGTAGCACTTGGGCTGCTTGCAGGGATAAGGGCCGGGAGGGAGATTTGAGAAGAGGAATGAATGGACAAGGAAATTGCAGAGGGAGAGGTACGTTTAGTGATAGGATCCCTTTGGACCATTTTAACCAATTTCCCCCGGGATCAATAAAGTATGACTATGGCTATGACTATGGAGAGGGTAGAACAGTTTCTTTAAGATTATGGATTTAACACTATCCTTCCATCAGAACCTTTAATTCATTTATAATGAAACCTTCACAGATGCCAAGAAATAAGTTTTATCCTGCCAAGACATAACATCCTTTTCAAGGAAAATACTATGAGGTGCATTCCACAAAGCTGCAAATGCAACTGTCCCTTGTGGCTTTGATTTTGTGCAAATTGTACCCAAAAAATTGCTCTGGCTTAATGAAAACAGGTGATGAATCCTGGAACCTAGTCTTTGCAGACAATCTGATGCTGCTTGGTGTGCCCAGTGGGATGAGTCAACTTCACAGATGGATTTCCTGTTTATTAACAATCTTCATTGCTTTTTCTATTCTGCTTTAATTCAAAATATCTCCCTGTAACAGTATTTTCGAATGAATCTATTTTTACCAGGAAACAGATCATATGCATTTACATTTTTTCTTTATTTGACTTAATTTGGATTAATTTATATCGACTTTGTTAGATTTAAATAGGGTTAATTGATACAGACTGCACACTGCAGTTCCTGACGAGACGGTGAGTTGCATAGTGGGAGAGGGAGTTTTAAATAGTGATATTTCAGTAATATTATAAATGTGTTGTTAATTAAGCATACTTTCTTTGTTTAAGTAACTCAATACAAGTCTCATGTAGAAGTATATAAATTACATATGTCATCATGCCACTGTGTCATATGTACACAACTCAATTAAAACTGAAAGTGAAACTAGATACATTATTCCTGGCTCTGTGTTTTTGCTTTTAATTAGTATTATATTTTGGAGTTACAAAGTATAACAGTGGTGACAAGGAAGTTTTAAACAAACCCGAGATGACTACCTGTCTGTTGAAGCACAGTGGGATATTAGAGTTTAAATTAAGAAAAGGTCAGCAAGACATTAGAGTTTAAAAAAAAATTAGTGTGATATTCTAGTTTAAAAAAGGCAGAAAATGGAAGAATTAATGAGTTCAGAAACAGTGAGTGCCGAATGTTAATGATCACAAATTTGAAAAAAAGAGCAGAAATGACTGGTTACATCAGAAAGAGAGATGCTTAATTGCACAATAGATAAATAGCTGCTGTATATGGGATGAATTGAACAGTATTTTGAAGTAAATGAAATAGCTAATGAGAAACGAGTGCCAGTTTTGCTGAGTGCATTGGGTGTAAAGGCATACAGACTGCTTGGAATTTTGGCTGCTCCGATCTAACCAGCTAAAATGAGCTTTACTGATATCATGAAATTAATACAAGGACATTTAGAACTTCAGGTATTATTGATTGCAGAATGTTTTAGGTTTCATAAGGGGAATCAATTTCAGTGTACATGGCTGAATTGAAGAGATTGCCTGAACATTGTCAGTTCAGTAATAAGCTTAATGATGCACTGAGAGATCATTTAGTTTATGGAACCTTACAAGAAAACATTCAAAAATGGCTCCTAACTGAAGCTCAAATTACATTTAAAAGAGCAGTTGAAATAGCTGTATTAATGGAAACAGCAGACAGAGACACAATTGAATTACAGTCAGGAATGAAAGTGAGCGTGAACAAAATTGTAACATCTAAACAGAAACTTAGATGGCTGAACAAATTGTTTTACTGTTGTAGCAGGGGCTCATATACACCAGAACAATATAGATTTAAGGGTGAAACTTGCAGAAAATGCAACAAAATAGGACACATACAAACTGCAAGTCAGGCAGACAAAAATCAATGGACTGCACAGGGAAGAGAAAAATATAAAAAGTTTCATTTTCAAGAAGAGCAGTAATCTGTATGCTGCTGATGCAAAATCTAATTATTTGATAGACATAGGAGTAGGTAGCCTGAAGATTTACAATGTGTAAACTAACAATGGGCAAGCAAGCTGGTTTACACCAGAAGTGAAGGGCAAATTATTTAAAATGGAATTGGACACTGGTTCAGCTGTTTCAGTCGTTTCTCAATGGCATTTTAAAGATACTGAAATGAAGTCTACAGGCATTTAATGAAGAACTTATACCGGAGAAAAGGCAACTTGTGTAGGAATGACATTCATAACAGTGAGATACAACGAACAAGTCATATTGGGCTTGTACATAGTAAAAACAGAAGAACCTGCATTGTGGGGTTGTGAGTGCCTGGAACAACTACAACTTGATTGGAGATCCACCCACCATGTACATGCCACATCCCCTAAAATCGAAAGTGAATTAGGTACTGAATGATGCACAACATGTTCAAGGATGGTATTGGAAATTCAAATATATCAAGGGTAAAATAGTTTTAAATGAAAAAGCCACACCCAGGTTTTGCAAAGCCCATCTGGTTCCTTATACCATCCATGATAAAGTAGCCGGTGAGCTAGATCGCACAGAGACTGAAGGAGTTCTTTCCAAGGCTGAGTGGAGCCTTGGCAAAGCTTAGAAGAATGGGCCTGCCAGGATCTTTGATGATTTTAAGGTCACCATTAATCAGGTACTAAAAGTAGATCAATACCCTCTGCCCAGGATAGGGTATATCTTTGCAAACCTTTCTGGTTAGCTGAGGCCTGCCTACAGACGGAAATAGAAGAGTAGTCTAAAATGTTCCTTACCATGAACACTCAAAGGGCTTTATTGCTATGATAGGCTGATTTTTGGAGTAGCACCTGCACCTGCATTCTGGCAGAAAACCATGGACCAGGTCTACAAGGCTGTCCAGGCACTCAATGCTGCCTGGATAACATCATTGTTACCAGTAAGGATGACGAGGAACATACCGAAAATCTCAAGACCGTGTTAAAAAATAAGATTATGGACTCAGAGCATGACACAACAAGTGTCAATTCTTTAAACAAGCATTACTTACTGTGGTCTCACAATTTCGACGCACAAGGATTACACAAGTGCGCAGAGAAAATTCAAGCAGCGGTGGATGCCCAGGGCTGCAACATATGTCACAATTGTGGTCCTCTTTAGGATTTGTCAATTACTATAACAGATTCCTGCCAGTCTACTGTGATCCAGCCCTTGAACTCATTACTACTGATCAGGGAGAAATGGCAATGGACAAGGCAGTGTGAGTTGGCTTTCCGTATGGAAAAGGAAATGATGGTGTCAGATACCGTACTCACACATTATGATCCATGTCATCCAGTGAAACTTGTTCTGTTCAAGATGTGAACACTTCCAGAAGAAATATCCATAGCTGTCAGAACCACTTCCTGCAGTCCCAGAGTCAACTTCTACAACCACCACAGAAGAGGCCCCAGAATGAGATTGTTTCTCTTGCTAATCAGAGTGACCACCCCCACCAAGAATGATGTTATGCCACAAGAGTAAGAAATCCTCCACAGCGATGAAATATTTAGGCTTCAATGCAACAATTTAAAATTTACAATGCTGTGGATATGTATATAATAGTTGAGATGGAGTTTATAGCTAAGCAGGGAGGACTGATGTGTATTTAATATTTCAGTAATATTGTAAGTATATTGGTTGAGCATTCTTTCTTTGTTTAAATAATTCATTATGGGTTATATGTAAAAGTACGTAAATGGCAAATGTCATCACGCCACCACGTCATGTGTGCATGCCTCACTTAAAGTAAAAATGAAACTAGATACTTTATTCCTGGCTCTGTGCTTTTAATTAGTTTTAGGTTTTGGAGTTACAAAACATAACAGAGGACAGTTGAGACATTCTGCGTGACACAGTTTCCGAAATGAGTTGAATTGCATAACAGCTGGGAGTGTAAAAGAAGTGAATTAGGGGCAGTCAGAACGTTCTGCATACAACAGTTCCCGAGGTGACATTGGATTGTGCATAATTAAGCACCTGGGAAGGTTCAATAAAAGAAGTTAAATTTAAGCAGAGCGGCCATTGTGTGAGTGAGCATGTATTAGAGTGGGGTGTTTAGGCTTTGGCTCAAAGAGGATTTGGCAAGAAAGAGATGATACATAATTTTTATTTATTTATTTTTGTTATTGCACATTAAGAGCAGTGGGAATGCCAGGGCTGTAGGAAAGCAGGGAGATCCCTAGTGTCCCTAACAGAAGTGCATTCAACTGTAACTTCTTTCAGGCCACGTTAAGGAGTTGGAGCTGGAACTGGATGAACTCCAGGTCATTTGGGAGTCTGAGAGGTTGATCAATAGGACATACAGGGAGGTAGTTACACCCAAGGTGCAGGACACAGGTAATTGGGTGACTGACATTAGGGGAAAGGCTATAGGGAGCCAATGGTAGAAAAGGAGTCGAGGTCCTACAAAGTGAGTTCAGGGAGTTAGGTGTGAAGTTAAAGGACAGGACATCCAGGGCTGTAATTCAATATTGCTATCCATGCCACCTGCTAGTAAATAGGATGATCATACGGGTTGACATGCAGCTAAGGAGATAGCACAGGAGGGAGGACTTCAGATTTTTAGATCATTTGTCTCTCTTCCAGGGATGGTGTGATCTGTATAAAAGGTCAGCTTTCACCATAATTTGAGGGGGACAAACAGCCTTGTGGGAAGGTTTGCTGGAGCTGCACAGAGGGGTGGTTAAACTAGAGTTACAGGGGGATGGGAACCTCTAGTGGAGTGGTTGTGGAGAACAATGTTGTTAAGCCTACACATGAAGTCGGGAATTGAAAAGTTGAGCATAGTGGGACTAATGTTTTGAGTTGTGTCAGTGCAAGGAGTAAACTCTGAAAGGAAGATGAACATAAGGTATGGATCAGCATGTGAAATGATGACGTTGTAACCGCTAGAGAGACTTAGTTGCGGGGGGACAGGACTGGCAGCTCATTGTTCCAGGGTTCCATTGCTTTAGACAGGATAGAGCGAGAGGGATTAAAGGAGGAGGTGTGGCATTACTGGTCAGGGAAAATGACACAGCAGTGCTCAGACAGGACAGACTAGAGAGCTCATCTATTGAGGCTATATAGATAGAATTGAGGAATAAGAAAGAAAATTTTAGTGGGATTATATTATTGACCACCAAATAGTCCATGGGATTTAGAGGAGCAAATTTGTAGAGAGAATTCAGACTGGTGCAAGAAATGTAAGGTTGTGATTATAGGTGATTTTAACTTTCCGCATATTGACTGGAACTCCCAGACTGTAAAAGGGCTGGATTGGATAGCGTTTGTCAAATATATTCAGGAAAACTTCCTTAATCAGTACTTAGAAATCCCAGCAAGAGAGCGTGCAATACTATATCTCCTATTAGGGAATGAGACAAGGCAGGTGGCAGAGGTTTGTGTAGGAGTACAGAGTTTGTATGTTTGAATAAAAGGCAAAGGTAACAGGCTTAGGGAACTTTGGTTTTCGAAAGATATTGAGGCCTTGCTTAAGAAAATGACGGAGGTGCGTAGCAGGGATAGGCAGGTAAGAGCAAATGAGGTGCTTAAGGAGTAGAAGAGATATACAGTATTAAGTGCAAAGTGATTGCAAGGGACAAAATTGGTCCTCCAGTAGATCAGAGTGGCCATCTATGCATGGAGCTGAGAGAGATGGGGGAGATCTTAAATGGATTTTTTGCACCTGTATTTACTTAGGAGATGGACACAGATTCTATAGAAATGGGGCAAACCAGCAGTGAAGTCATGGACAATTATTACAGAGATAATTGTAGATTACAGAGGAAGGAGTGCTTGCTGCCTTGAGGCAATTTAGGGTGGATAAATCCCTAGGTCCTGACAAGGTGTTCCATTGGACCCTGTGGGGGGCTAGTGCAGAAATTGCAGAGGCCATAGCAGAGATATTTAAAACGCTCTTACCCACAGGTGAGTTGCCAATGAAAAAATGTTGTTCCATTGTTTAAAACAGACTCTCAGAATAAGCCAGGAAATTATAGGCTGGTGAGCCTAACATTAATAGTGGGTACGTTAGTGGGAAGTTAGTTATTCTAAGGGACCGGAAGATGCTATTGCTTGGCATCCAAGATGAAGTAGTAAATTGGATTAGACATTAGCTTTGCAGGAGATACCAGAGAGTGGCAGTAGATGGTTCCCTCTCTGACTAGTGGTGTGCTGCAGGGATCAGTGCTGGTTGTTATTTGTCATTTATATCAATGATCTGGATGATAATGTGGTAAACTGGATCAGCAAATTTGTGGATTTGTGGGCATAGTGGACAGTGAGAAAGTCTATCAAAGCTTACATCTGGATCTGGACCAGCTGGAAAAATGGGCTGGAAAATGGCAGGTGGAATTTAGTGCAGACTAGCATGAGGTGTTGAACCTTGGGAGGACAGATCAGGGTAGGTCTTACACAGTGAGCGGCAGGACACTGAGGAGTGCAGAGGAACAAAGGGATCTGGAAATACAGATTCATAAGTCCTTGAAAGTGACATCACAGATAGATAGAGTCACAAAGTAAGTTTTTGGCACATTGGCCTTCATAAATCAAAGTATTACATACAGGACTGTGATTATATTGAAGTTGTGTAAGATATTAGTGAGGCCGAATTTGGAGTATTGTGTGCAGATTTGGTTTCCAAAATACAGGAAAGAGGTCAATAACATTGAAACAGTGCAGAATCACTGGTGTACAGCAGGGTTATGTGCTTAGCCCACTGCTCTAACCCATGACTATATGGCTAGGCATAGCTCAAAATTTGATGATGATATTGTCAGCAGAATCTCAGCTGGTGATGAGAGGGCGTGCAGGAGCGAGATATACCAGCTAGTTGAGTGGTGTCGCAACGACAGTCTTGGACTCAATGTCAGTAAGACAAAAGAGTCGATTGTGGACTTCAGAAAGGGTAGACGAGGGAACATAAACTAATTCTCTCAGAGGGATCAGAAGTGGAGAAAGTGAGCAATTTTAAAACTTCTATAGATGTACGGTGGACAGCATTCTGACTGACTGCATCACTGTCTGGTATGGTGGGGGGGGGGGTTGTTGGAAGGCTCTGCAATTGGATCCTTGACTTCCTAACCGGAAGACCACAGTCTGTGCAGATTGGTGATAACATATCCTCCTCGCTGATGATCAACACTGGCGCATCTCAGGGGTGTGTGCTTAGCCCACAGCTCTACTCTCTCTATACCCATGACTGTGTGGCTATGCATAGCTCAAATGCCATCTATAAATTTGCTGATCATACAACCACTGTTGGTAGAGTGAGACATGCCAAGTAGTGGAATGGTGCTGCAGCAACAACCTGGCACTCAACGTCAGTAAGACGAAAGAGCTGATTGTGGACTTCAGGAAGGGTAAGACGGAGGAGCACATACCAATCCTCATAGAGGGATCAGAAGTGGAGAGAGTGAGCAGCTTCAAGTTCCTGGGTGTCAAGATCTCTGAGGATCTAACCTGGTCCCAACATATCGATGTAGTTATAAAGAAGGCAAGACAGCGGCTATACTTTATTAGGAGTTTGAAGAGATTTGGCATGTCAACAAATACACTCTAAAATTTCTATAGTTGTACCGTGGAGAGCATTCTGACAGGCTACGTCACTGTCTGGTATGGCGGGCTACTGCACAGGACCAAAAGAAGCTGCAGAAAGTTGTAAATCTAGTCAGCTCCATCTTGGGTACTAGCCTACAAAGTACCCAGGACATCTTTAGGGAGCGGTGTCTCAGAAAAGCAGGATCCATTATTAGGGACGTCCAGCACCCAGGGCATGCCCTTTTCTCACTGTTACCATCAGGTAGGAGATACAGAAGCCTGAAGGCACACAATCAGCAATTCAGGAACAGCTTCTTCCCCTCTGCCATCCAATTCCTAAATGGACATTGAGGCTTTGGACACTACCTCACTTTTCTTTTATATACAGTAGTTCTGTTTATGCACATTTTAAAAAATCTATTCAATACACGTAATTGATTTACTTGTTTATTTATTATTATGTTTTATTTTATTTTTTATTATTATTTTTTTCTCTCTCTGCTAGATTATGTATTGCATTGAACTGCTGCTGATAAGTTAACAAACTTCATGTCACGTGCCGGTGATAATAAACCTAATTTTGATTTTGATTCTGAACATTAACTTACTACTCTTTTTAAGTTACTGTTTTTGCGCTACTTATTTTTTATTTAACTATTTAATATACATATATACTTAGTGTCATTCAATTTTTTTTCTATATTTATTGTGTATTGCACCGTACTGCTGCTGCAAAGCTAACAAATTTCACGACGTATGCCAGTGATATTAAACCTGATTCTGATTCTGATAAGTTACAAGGATGTTGCCATAAGTTGAGGACCTGAGTTAGAGGGAAGGTTGAACAGGTTAGGGAGAGCATAGGAGAATGAGGGGAGATTTAATAGAGGTAAATTTGATAAATTATGAGGGATTAGAGAATGGGTGAGTGTAAAACTAGAGGTCATGGGTTAAGGATGAAAGGTGAAAATGTTTAAGCACAATATGAGGGGGAAATTTCTTCACTCGGAGGGTGGTGAAAGTGTGTAATGAGCTGCCAGCACAAGTGGTGGATCTGGGCTTGATTTCAATGTTTAAGAGAAATACGACAGGTACAGATGGGGGGCGTTGGGAGAGCTATGGTCTGGGTGCAGGTCGATGGGATGAGGCAGAATGGTAGTTTGGCACAAACTAGATGGCCAAAGGGCCTGTTTCTGTGCTGTAGTGTTTTATGACTCTAAGCTAGGCATTGGTGACACATGGGGAATACAACTCCTCACTGCATGTTTTACTGAAGACTAAGGAGCTTAACAGTGGGGGTGGGAAGGGTAAATGTTTGGGAGCAAGGGGTGGTAATGTTGCCCAGAGGATAACAGCAGCAGGGAGGAAGGTTTATTTTAGTATTTACTGGGAGTATCAAACAAATCATGCAACAAAAAAAAGCATATAAAATAAATCGCACATCAAACTCTCAAGTAACGTGTCTACTAATCAGTAGTTCAACAGCCATCTGTAGAGTATAGGTGTTATCTAATCACTAGTCCTCATTAATTCAATTCAAGCACTTTTAAGCTTAAGTGCAGGAGATTTAAACCTTCAAAGGCAGTAGTAACCTGTCATAGGGGCCAGAAGAGCAAAGCTCCACTAAATCTGATTTGTATTCATAACTAGCAAACAACTGCTCTAACAATTATGATTAATTGCCTAGATAGGGGTTTATTACTCAATTTTCTCCATTGCTACAAAACCTCAAGGTCAGGAGTTCCAGTTCAAGTCAGGGTTGATGGTTAAAAATTGTTAGAATTGCTCTGGTGCAGAAAGACAATTTGGCTCATCATGTTTGTGCTGGCTTCAAGTACAGACATCCTATCTGTCTCAATCATTCACTGTTTTCCCATAGTCTTGCCAATGATTCCCTCTCGAGTTCCTATCCAATTCCATCTTGGAAGCACGAATTGTGTCAGCTTTTACAAGGGACACAGGATATCTCTGTATTCTGCCACATTCATTTTACCTTCTACCTTTACAAGCCTTCCAGGGCCTGCTGCAGTGAAGCATCCCCACAGAATGATGCAGCCACCACCATGCTTCATGGTAGAGATGGTGTGTTTTTGATGATGTGAGGTGTTTGGCTTATGCCAAATGTAGTGTTTAGTGTGATGGCCAAAAGGCTCAAATTCGGATTCATCGGACCATAGAACCTTCTTCCAGCTGACTTCAGAATCTCCCACATGCCTTCTGGCAAACTATAGCTGAGATTTCAGGTGAGTTTTTTTCGATAGCGGCTTTCTCTTTGCCACTTTCCCATAAAGCTGCAACTGGTGAAGCCTCCGGGCAACAGTTGTTGTATGTGCAGTCTCTCCCATCTCAGCCACTGAAGCTTGTCACTCCTCCAGAGCTGTCACAGGTCTTCAGGTGTCCTCGCTCACCAGTCCCCTTCTTGCACGGTCACTCAGTTTTTGAGGACGGCTGCTCTAGGCAGATTTACAGCTGTGTCATATTTTTCCATTTCTTAATGATTGACTTAACTGTATTCCAAGGGATATTCAGTGACTTGGAAAATTTTTTGTATCCATTCCCTGACCTGTGCTTTTCAATAACCTTTTCATGGAGTTACTTGGAATGTTCTTTTGTCTTCGTGGTGTAGTTTTTACCAGGATATTGACTCGCCAGCAGTTGGATCTTCCAGATACAGGTTTTATTTTACTACAGTCAATTGAAACACCTTGACTGCACACAGGTCTCTAAAAACAGATCTCTATTTAACTAATTATGTGACTTCTAAAACCAACTGGCTGCACCAGTGATGATTTGGTGTGTCATATTAAGGGGGGCGGGGTGAATACTTATGCAATCAATTATTTTGTGTTTTATATTAGTAGTTAATATAGATCACTTTGTAGAGATCTGTTTTCATTTTGACACAAAAGTGTCTTTTTCTCCTGCTCAGTGTCAAATAAAGCCAAATTAAATCCACTGTGATTCAATGTTGTAAAACAATCTGTCTGTCTGTCTAGGTACCATATCCGATGTGGACTTTGGTGACAATGGTTTTCCATATAGATCTATCCCTTGTTCTTTGGATGACTTCCCTTTCCTCAATGTGTAGCCACCTGGCTATGCTTTTGATGTACATAAGCCGAGGTCTTCCTCTAGGTTTGCTCCCCTCAATCTTTCCAGAGAGCATGAGTTTTTCTAGTTCATCTTTCCGCATGATGTGTCCTAGGAATCTGAGTTGTCTTTCTCTTATTGTTGGTATGATTGATCGACGTGCTTGGGCTCTTTTGAGAACTTCTTGATTTGATGTGTATGTGGTCCATGATATTTTTATCATTCTCCTGTAGAACCATAATTCAGCTGCTTCTAGTCTCTTATCCATTGCTGGGGAAATGGTCCAGCATTCACTTCCATGAGTCAGGATAGAACAGATGTAGCACTGCAGTATTCTGTTTTTAGTGTACGTGCTCATCCTTAAGTCTGTTAATATGGTCTTCATTTTTTGGAAAGCTTCTTTCGCCATCGCTATTCTGTATTTGATGCCTGTGTCGCTCCTGCCATCACTTGTTATTAGGCTGCCAAGATATCTGAATTTGTTGACTTGTTTGATGTTTGTATTTCCAATCTTAATCACACATTGTGGGATGTTTGTCTTTCTGGAGATGACCATGCTTTCTGTCTTCTTGGTGTTGATTGAGAGGCCTCTGCAATTACTTTCTGCTGCCACTATAGTGAGTAGTTCTTGAAGTTTTGTTTCTGAGTCAGCTATTAGTACGATGTCATCAGCATATCTGACGTTATTTATATTATATCCTCCAATTGTGAATCCTTTGATGTCTTTGATACTTCTCAAGATATTTTCACTATACAGGTTGAATAAGTCTGGCGAAAAGACACGACCTTGCCTGACTCCTCTCATGATATTCACATACTCACTCACTTCTCCTTCTATTCTGATGGATGCTGTCTGGTCCCAATATAAGTTTCATAAGAAACATTTATCTTTCCCATCTATGTCAAGATCTTGAAGCGTTTCCAGAAGATCTTGGTGTTTGACAGTGTCAAAAGCTTTTGTATAGTCAATGAAGTATAGGTAGATGTCTTTTTGTACCTGGATGGCTCATTCAGAGATCATCCGTAGCATGAAAGTTGCATTTCTGGTTCCAGTGTTTTCCACAAAGCCGCATTGTTCTTTACTGATTTCTGGTTTTATACAGCGTCTTGTTCTCATCAGAATTACTCTGAGAATAATTTTTGCCACACGGCTCATCAGGCTTATTGTACGATGTAACACACATTCTGTTGCTCCCTCTTTCTTTGGAAGTGTGATGAACACTGATTTACTTAAATCATCAGGTATCCCCCCATGATCATAGATTTCATTTGCTATTTCTGTTATTTTCTCTATTCCAAAATCTTCTAAGGCCAGTATCATTTCAACAGCGACATTGTCTGGACCAATTGCTCTGTTATGTTTTGTCTTATTTATGGCTGCTTAAATTTCTGATTTTAGAATGCTAGGTCCTTCAAGATTCTACTTTATGTTCAGTTTTTATCCTCTTTGGTCTTCAAAAAGTTCTTTTATATATTCTGTCCATCTGTTTAGGATTTTCTCTTTGTTCATAATTAAGTTGCCATCTTTTGCCTTGATGCATCCACTTGCTGAGCAAGGTAATTTCCCCAAATGCAAGGAAATCTGCAGATGCTGGAAATTCAAGCAACAGACACAAAATGCTGGTGGAACTCAACAGTCCAGGCAGCACCTATAGGAAGAGGTACAGTCGACGTTTTGGGCCGAGACCCTTCGTCAGGACTAACTGAAAGAAGAGATAGTAAGAGATTTGAAAGTGGGAAGGGGAGGAGGAGGGGGAATCCAAAATGATAGGAGAAGACAGGAGGGGGAGGGATGGAGCTAAGAGCTGGAAAGTTAATTGGCAAAACAGGTACAAGGCTGGAGAAGGGAGAGGGTCATGGGACGGGAGGCCTAGGGGGAAAGAAAGGGGGAGGGGAGTGCCAGAGGAAGATGGAGAGCAGGCAAGGAGTTATTGTGAGAGGGATAGAGAGAGAAAGAAAGGGAAAATAAATAAATAAATAAGGGATGGGGTAAGAAGGGGAGGAGGGGCATTAACGGAAGTTAGAGAAATCAATGTTCATGCCATCAGGTTGGAGGCTACCCGGATGGAATATAAGGTATTGTTCCTCCAACCTGAGTGAGGCTTCATCTTGACAGTAGAGGAGGCCATGGATAGACATATCAGAATGGGAATGGGACATCGAATTAAAATGTGTGGCCACCGGGAGATCCTGCTTTCTCTGGCGGATAGAGCATGGGTGTTCAGCGAAACGGTCTCCCAGTCTGCGTCAGGTCTCAACAATATATAGAAGGCCGCACCAGACACAGTATATCACACCAGCCGACTCACAGGTGAAGTGTTGCCTCACCTGGAAGGACTGTATGGGGCCCTGAATGGTGGTGAGGGAGGAAGTGTAAGGGCATGTGTAGCACTTGTTCCACTTACAAGGATAAGTGCCGGGAGGGAGATTGTTGGGAAGGGGTGGGGAGGACGAATGGACAGGGGAGTTGCATAGGGACTGAGGCGGGGAAGAAAGTAGAAAGAGGGGGGGAGGGAAAGATGTGCTTGGTGGTGGGATCCCATTGGAGGTTGTGGAAATTACGGGGAATTATATGATGGACCCGGAGGCTGGTGGGGTGGTAGGTGAGGACAAGCGGTACACTATCCCTAGTCGGGTGGCAGGAGGATGGGGTCAGATTAGATGTGCGTGAAATGGGAGGGAGGCGTTTGAGAGTAGAGTTGATGGTGGAGGAAGGGAAGCCCCTTTCTTTGAAAAAGGAAGACATCTCCTTCATCCTGGAATGAAAGGCCTCATCCTGAGAGCAGATGCGGCAGAGACGGATGAATTGCGAGAAGGGGATGGCATTTTTGTAAGAGATAGGATGGGAAGAGGAATCGTCCAGGTAGCTGTGAGAGTCCATAGGCTTATAGTACACATCAGTAGATAAGCTGTCTTCAGAGATAGAGACAGAAAGATCAAGAAAGGGGAGAGAGGTGTCAGAAATAGACCAGGTAAACTTGAGGGCAGGGTGAAAGTTGGAGGCAAAGTTCATGAAGTCAACAAGCTCAGCGTGCGTGCAGGAAGCAGTGCCAATGCAGTCGTCGATGTAGCGAAGGAAGAGTGGAGAACGGATACCAGTACAGGTGTCCCCCGCTTTTCGAACGTTCGCTTTACGAAACCTCACTGTTATGAAAGACCTACATTAGTACCCTGTTTTCGCTTTCAGAAGGTGTTTTCACTGTTACAAAAAGAAAGCAGCACGCGATAAAAAAAATCAGCGCGCGATAAAAGGCAGTGCACACCCCGAGCAGCCGCTCTCCCCCGGTTTCGGAACTGCATTCTCGCCGGCATTGCTTAAACACGTGCCTGTGAGCAGCCGTTTGCAAGATGAGTTCTATGGTATCGGAAAAGCCTAAAAGAGCTCGTAAGGGTGTTACACTTAGCGTAAAACTAGACACAATTAAGCGTTTTGATCGTGGTGAGTGAAGCAAGGACAAAGTGAGTTTGGCTTGTGGAAGTTGACGAAGATGATGTCGAAGAGGTTTTCGCATCCCATGACCAAGATCTGATAGACGAAGAGCTGATGCAATTGGAAGAGGAAAGGAGAACAATCGAAACCAAATGCAGTAGCGAACTGAACGTGAAGCAACTGCGTGAGATTTTCACTGCAATGATAAAGTACGACTTTAATTTTGAAAGGGTATGTACGTTTAGGGGATATTTGCATGATGGTTTGAGTCCTTACAAAGAACTGTGTGATAGAAAAATGCCTGAGGCTCAGCAGTCAAGCAAGCCTTCCACATCATCCACAGCAGACGACGAACCTCGACCTTTGACATCGAGGCGGGCAGAGATAGAAGATGACCTGCCTGCCCTAATGGAAACAGACGATGACGAGGTGACACCCCAGTGTCCCACTACCCCAACCCCCAGGCCACGAACAGATACCAATTCGCAGAGAATGCAGCAGTAGCCGGGAGGCACACAGCACATCTTTAAGGAAAAAGCCGAAATAAACATGCTAATTAATTAGGTGCTGCCTGACATGTAATTGTCGGCCCAGATCAGAGATGACGCAATCGGAAATCGGCACTGATCTGGGCTGACAACTACGTGCCGGGCAGCATCTAATTAATTAGCATGTTTGTTTCAGTTTTTTTCTTAAAGATATGCTGTGTGCCTCCCGGCTACCGCGGGACCCCTGCATGCTTCGCGGCAATGTATCGCTCGGTGGCCTGGAGGGTGGGGGCCACTGCACCACCACAGCCTGCGACGACTCAGTCTAACGCACCATCACCAGTGTGCTCTGTGCTGTCCCGATTCCGGTAAGTGATACTACACTGTACATACATTATTTCTACTTTATATAGGCTGTGTATTTTTACGTGTTATTTGGTATGATTCGGCAGCTTCATAGTTTAAAGGTTACTGGAGAGCGCTTGCGCCGTGTTTTTGCCAACAGCACTTGCGGAGATTTTCTGCCAACGGCGCTTGCATGAGATTTTTGGTACGGAGAACAGTGCAGTAATGATTGTGGAAAAGTATTTCTACTTTATAGGCTGTGTATTTATCATATCATTCCTGTTTTTACTATATGTTGCTGTTTTAGGTTTTATGTGTTATTTGGCATGATTTGGTAGGTTATTTTTGGGTCTGCAAACACTCACAAAATTTTCCCATATAAATAAATGGTAATTCCTTCTTCGCTTTATAACATTTCGGCTTACGAACAGTTTCATGGGAACGCTCTACCTTCAGATGGCGGGGGAAACCTGTATAGGTTTGGAACATGGACTGTTCCACCAAGCCAATAAAAAGGCAGGCATAGCTAGGACCCATACGGGTGCCCGTGGCTACACCTTTAGTTTGGAGGAAGTGGGAGGAGACAAAGGAGAAATTATTAAGTGTAAGGACTAATTCCACCAAACGGAGGAGAGTGGTGGTAGAGGGGAACTGGTTAGGTCTGAAATCCAAAAAGAAGCGGAGAGCTTTGAGACCTTCCTGTTGGGGGATAGGGACTGGACATCCATGGTGAAAATAAAGGGGCTGGGACCAGGGAACTTAAAATCATTGAAAAAATTCAGAGCATGAGAAGTGTCACGAACATAGGTAGGAAGGGATTGAACAAGGGGGGATAAAACCGTGTCGAGGTATACAGAAATGAGTTTGGTGGGGCAGGAGCAAGCTGAGACAATGGGTCTACCTGGACAGACAGGTGTGTAGATCTTCGATAGGAGATAGAAATGGGAAGTGCGGGGTGTGGGAACTATAAGGTTGGTAGCAGTGGATGGGAGATCCCCTGAGCAGATAGTCGGTGATGGTGTGGGAGACAATGGCCTGGTGCTCCTTAGTGGGGTCACGATCGAGGGGTAAATAAGAGGAGATATCCGCGAGTTGTCGCTGTGCCTCGGCAAGGTAGAGGTCAGTCCCGCCAGACTACAACAGTAACCCCCCCCCCCTTATTGACGGGTTTTATAGTAAGGTTACGATTAGTGCAGAGGGAATGGAGAGCAGAGCGTTCGGAAGGAGTGAGGTTGGAATGGGAACAAGGTGCGGTGAAGACGAGACGGTTGATGTCCCATCAGCAGTTAGCAATAAAGAGATCCAGAGCAGACAGAAGACCAGAGCTGGGTGTCCATGAAGAGGAGGAGGGTTGAAGACGGGAGAAGGGATCATCGGTGGGGGTGGGAGAGTACTTGCCAAAGAAGTAGGCTCGGAGACGGAGACGGCGGAAGAAGAGTTCAGCGTCATGGCGCATGCAGGGCTCGCTGAGGTGTGGGTGAAGGGGGGCAAAGGTGAGGCCCTTACTGTCTGCATTCTGCCTCAGATAGTTGAAGGCCGGAGGGGATGGTAAAGACCCGGCACGGATGAAAAGTGGGATCAGAGGGGGGAGGGGGGAGGGAGGCTGGTGGTATCAGTGGAGAGGGGAGGGTTCGGGTGAGAGGAAGATGGAGCCTCTGAGGGCCCAGGAGCTGACGGTGGGATTGAAGGGAGACGGGGTTGCAGAGTGGTGGTGGGGGAAGGGGAGACGGGAGTCACAATAGCAGCATGTGAAGACCTGGCCTGGAGTTCAAGGCTTGAGTCACAGCTGGAGGTTGTGCAATCGCTTTGAAGGTGTCCATGGTCGTTGGAACCCGCATTGATGATGCTGGAGTCTGGGTTTTGAATATGCCCTGGGTTGGTAGAGCCGCCAAGATCAACGGCGGGGGCCGCAATCTGAAGTTCACGCCTGCTAGGCTCTGGGGTCTGCAGATGGAAGATCTTGCGATCCTTGCCTAACATGATAAAGTCAAAGAAACGGCGATTGCATGCATGGATCTGATGGAGAATGAAATAACGGACAGGTCCATTACAGATGGCGAAGAAAGTGTCCCAGAGGTGTGGAAGGGACTGGATAGGGACGCCAGGTACCTCCTCATAGCAGAGGGTGTTGCTCTCAGAGCTCAACGGGAGAAACAACGGGAGGCAGAGACAATAAAATGTGAGTACCTGGGATCCTCAGAAGGTCCAAATTGAGAGGCTCGAAAACGAATGCTGAAGCAACTGGAGTAAGTTGGCAGCAGAGACACAATCTAAGGAAGGATATATAGCTGTAGTAGCTGGTCTGGGTCAAAATGTTGTCGAAAAGTTGAAAGGCTGAAGAAATTATAGATGGGGAGCAGTGAGAGAGGGTTTCACTAAACTCCTGTCAAAGAGAAGATTAAAACTTCTTCAGTGTAGGCATCACTGGAAGAGGCTTCGCAGTAGTGAATTTAAAAAAGCAAACACAAGGAAACTGGGAGACTGGCAAACTGGATGCAGACTGGAAGACCATTTTGCTGAACACCTACGATCTGTCCACCAGAGAAAGCAGGATCTCCCAGTGGCCACACATTTTAATTCCACGTCCCGTTCCCATTCTGATATGTCTATCCATGCCTCCTCTACTGTCAAGATGAAGCCACACTCAGGTTGGAGGAACAACTCCTTATATTCCGTCTGGGTAGCCTCCAACCTGATGGCATGAACATTGACTTCTCTAACTTCCGTTAATGCCCCTCCTCCCCTTCTTTCCCCATCCCTTATTTATTTATTTCTCTTTTTTCTCTCTCTCTGTCCCTCTCACAATAACTCCTTGCCTGCTCTCCATCTTCGTCTGGTGCTCCCCTCCCCTTTTCTTTCTCCCTAGGCCTCCCATCCCATGATCCTCTCCCTTCTCCAGCCTTGTAACCGTTTTGCCAATCAACTTTCCAGCTCTTAGCTCCATCCCTCCCCCTCCTGTCTTCTCCTATCATTTCGGTTCTCCCCGTCCCCCTCCCACTTTCAAATCTCTTACTATCTCTTCTTTCAGTTAGTCCTGACGAAGGGTCTTGGCCCGAAACGTTGACTGTACATCTTCCTATAGATGCTGCCTGGCTTGCTGCATTCCACCAGCATTTTGTGAAGGTAATTTCACTGTTAGTTCTTTAACCATACTGTGCATCAACTTTGTTCCAGGGTTATGGGTTTGTAGCATTTCTATCCCTGAGCATTTCTCATTTAGCCATCTATCTTTAGCTTCTCTGCATTTTATTTCTATTGCCTTATCAAGTTGTTTGTATTCTTCGATGCAAAAGTTGGTGAGGGAAGAGAAGACCATATTGTTGGAGACCAGGGATTGGGAGAAAGAAATGAAAGAGGAGAAAATCTTATATCATGGTGTAAAACAAACAATCAGATAATCACCAACACTTGGTTTAAACAACACCCAAGAAGGAAATGGAAATGGAGAAGCCCAGATGGGAACAACAAAAATCAAACTGACTACATAACAATCAATAACAGATTCAAAAACTCGATAACTCAATCTAAAAGCTACCCTGGAACAGACTGTGGAAGCGACCACATACCAGTCATTTGCAAAATGAAAATAAAGATGAGAAATCAGAACCATTGGATTATCAACAACTACAAAACAACCGTCAAATGACATATGAGGAACATGATTAACATATGAGGAACGTTTGTCCGCTCTTGGACTGTATTCCTTGGAGTTTAGAAGAATGAGGGGAGACCTCATAGAAACATTTCGAATGTTGAAAGGCATGGACAGAGTGGATGTGGCAAAGTTGTTTCCCATGATGGGGGAGTCTAGTACGAGAGGGCATGACCTAAGGATTGAAGGGCGCCCATTCAGAACAGAAATACGAAGAAATTTTTTAGTCAGAGGGTGGTGAATCTATGGAATTTGTTGCCACGGGCAGCAGTGGAGGCCAAGTCATTGGGTGTATTTAAGGCAGAAATTGATAGGTATCTGAGTAGCCAGGGCATCAAAGGTTATGGTGAGAAGGCAGGGGAGTGGGACTAAATGGGAGAATGGATCAGCTCATGATAAAATGGCGGAGCAGACTCGATGGGCTGAATGGCCTACTTCTACTCCTTTGTCTTATGGTCTCATCTGAAAGCAGAATACACAATCAAGGTGAAAAACCGTTTTCAATTGCCGCAGGATGAAGGAGGCAAATCTTCCTGGGGCATTCTGAAGGAATCCATGGTGGAAGCTGCAAAAGAAATGTAAAACAATGAAACATGAAAACTTCCAGTGGGGGGCGGGGGTGAATACCTTTCATAGGCAGTGTAATCACTGCCATTTCACACAATATCTGGTGAATCTCTTCTGTACTCCATTGCCGCCACATCTTGCCAAATATGACCAGAACTGTACAGATTACTCAGTCATAAAAAGTGTGGTCAAAGAGTTTTGTGTAAACGCAGCATGATGTCTCAAATCTTATACTCAAGCCAATGTTCTCTGTTCAGAATAACCTTGCCTCTTCATACAAAGATACAACTTTCCATAGCCACTTGCATCCACTAATGCACACCAAGTAGTCCCTACTATTTCAACACACATTCATTTCAGTTGATACCTTGATCGTTCATTCATCAGTTCATCAAAGGACAGACCCTGAGGTAATCACATGCTTTGAAGTGGAAAACTATGTCACAACCACTGACTCTGCAGTGAACTCTGGGCCCTCGCCGCTGGAAAGCTGAATGGGGTTGGCAATCACGCTTGTGACTATACACCCAGTTAGTGTTTCATTGTGGTTGTATTTTACTACTTTCCTTTCATTTCAGTCTTGTTGTCTTGACCAAAGCACAGCGAAGACTACGTTCCCTGCTTACCTTAGTTTTCATTCCAGGAAAGTAAACTACGGCTTAGATTAAAGATTTAGAGAGCAGAATTAATTTAGAAACAACACAAAATCTGCAGTTGCTGGAAATCTGAGCAACACACACAAAATGCTGGAGGAACTCAGCAGGAGGAACTAGAATTAATTTAGTATTAAGTTATTAATTCTGAGTCACAGTGTCAGAGTTAGATTTAGTTTGAGAGTTTTAGTTAATCACTCTGTTCGTACAGCATTTATAAGTTTTCCTTTTGTTCCGCAAAGTTCTTGTTAAAATTCAGTGAACTCTTCAGTTTACTTCAGTGTCTCTCCCTCTGTCAGCAAGACGCGACCACCAAAATGGACTCAGCGGAAAGAGAACAGCTGACCATGGCCCTGACATTCATTGGTCCGGTAGGAGAGAAGTTAACGTCAGTGGAGGTTGCATTGGCAGAGGTGGCTCATGCGGTGCGACAGCTACTCACAGAATGACAAGCTCAAGCCAAACTGAATTTCGTGGAGGAGAAGTACAGAGTCAGGAGACTGCCAACCAACTCATGGACGTACAGCATGGGAAAGGGCCAGTGAGGGACTACGCAATAAAGTTCCACATGCCTGCAGTTGAGTTGGGTTAGAATGAGAGGACCCTCATCACTGCTTTCCAGCTTGGGCTGAATGCAAGGGTCTGGCATGAGATCGCAGCGCACGATGAGTAGGAAAGCCTGGATGCCCTGATGAATCTGGCCACTTCACTTGGTAACTGGGCAACTGAATGGTGCAGAGAAAGAATGCCCTGAGCTTCCTACTTTTTATATCACCATCTGTCTCCACCATCTCCCTCATCACCCAGTGCACAGTCAATGGAGGAGCCTATGCAAGTGGGATGCATGCATCTATCTCGGGTGGATAGATTACTGCTTCTACTGCAGTGCTCCAAGACACTTCTGGGCATCAGGTATAAAGTAAATGAGTATACCCGTCAGCAGGAAGGGTAATTCTGATGGGTCAATTTCCCTGTAAGTATCTTCCACTAATTATGTATGCTCCCAGCTTCCTTATCGTGGATTAGCGGCCGTCTACATCCCAAGGTATCCACAACTTCATCCCGGCTTGTCCCACATGCCCAGGACAAGACGTCATGTCAGCACCCTGCTGGTCTGCTCTGCCTGTCCATCACAGCCCATGGTCTCACCTCTCGGGGGATTTCATCACTGGCCTGCCTCCGTCAAATGAGCACTACCAACACTGCCATTCTGGTGGCTGTGGACTGGTTCTCCAAAGCTGCCCACTTCATTGCTCTTCCCAAGCTCCTGCTAGCTCATGAAGCTGCCAGCTTCATGTTCAGTCCATGTTCAGACTGCACGGCTTCCCTCATGACATAGTGTCTGATCGAGGACCGTGGCTCATGTTTCATTTTTGGAAGTCTTTCTGTTCTCCTTTGAGAGCCACAGTCAGCTTTTCATCAGGTTTTCATCTCCAATTTAATGGCCAGACTGAGAGAGTGAATCCAGAGCTGGAGACAACCCTGTGCTGCCTTGACTCTTCCAACCCAACGACCTGGAGCTCCCAACTGGCTTGGGCAGAGGTTGCTCACAATAACCTCCAGTCGTCCTCCACTGACATGTTCTCCTTTGAATGCCAAAGGGAATTCCAAGCACCACTCTTCCCTGCCCAAGAGATTGACGTTGCAGTTCCATCGTCAATTGAAATGGACGTGGAAACCATAGAAAGGATGCGGAGGAGATTTACAAGGATGTTGCCTGGATTGGGGAGCATGCCTTATGAGAATAGGTTGAGTGAACTCGGCCTTTCCTCCTTGGAGCGACGGAGAATGAGAGGTGACTTGATTGAGGTGTACAAGACATTGATCGTGTGGATAGTCAGAGGCTTTTCCCCGGGGCTGAATTGGCTAGCACGAGAGGGCATAGTTTTAAGGTGCTTGCAGGTTGGTACAGAGGAGATATCAGGAGTAAGTTTTTTACGCAGAGAGTGGTGAGTGCGTGGAATGGGTTGTCGGCAGCGGCGGAGGCGGAAACGATAGGGTCTTTTAAAAGACTCTTGGATGGCTACATGTAGCTTCGAAAAATAGAGGGCTATGGGTAAAGCCTAGGTAGTTCTGAGGTAGGGACATGTTCGGCACAGCTTTGTGGGCCGAAGGGCCTGTATTGTGCTATATGTTTTCCTGCTGCTGAACAGTTGGTCCAACGCTACAAGCGCGCTGGACACCGGACAGGGCCTCTCTGCTGCGCACTCAGAAACAATATACCGACAGGTGGAGCCTCTCAAGCCAGGGGAGAAAGTCTGGCTGACCTCTAAAGATATGCATTTGAAAGCTGCGAGCCGCAAGCCGGCCCTTTGCCACCAGAGACCATTCGCAGTGGAGGAGACTATCAACCGAGCCTCCTATAGACTGCACCGGCTATCATCATTGAAGATTCACCCAGTGTTCCATGTTTCCCAGCTCAAACCGGTCACTTCCCTCCCCCCACCCCCCAATGCCCTAGTCGTTCCCCCTTCTCCCTCCTCATGCTTGGTGGACTGGTCCCTGGTCTAATCTGAGACCTCCTGACGCCTCGCCGGGTTTGAGGCAGGACCCAGTATCTCGTGGTTTGGGAGGTGTACGGCACTGAAGAAAGTTCTTCGGTTCCGGCTCATGACGTCCTGGACAATTCTCTCATCTGGGACTTCCAGCGGCAAAGATCTCTGGTATCCCAGGAGCTGCGCCTGGGAGGGGAGGGGGACCCGTCGCAACCACAGCCCCTGTCGCGGAGCCTGGCCGTCCTGGCAGGCGAGCAGCTGAACAAGATCGGCAATCTGTGCCCATTCCCGCCAATTACTGTTCATTGCGGTTGTATTTAACTACCTTTCCTTTCCGTCTTGACCAAAGCACGGCGATGGCTACGCTCCCTGCTTACCTTAGTCTTCGTTCTGGGACGACGACAGTTTAGATGGCCGTTGTAAAGGAGCGGGATTAACTTAGTATGAAGTTGCTGCTTCCGAGCCGCAGTGCCGGCATTAGCTTTAGTTTGAGATTTCTAGTTAGCGGCCCTGTTGACTTAGCGTTTATTAATTTTTTTCTTTTTATTCTGCACAGCTCGTATTAAACGTAAACTGTTCCATCCGCTTCTCCGTCTAGGCCATGGCCGCACATCCCGGTCACAAGTCCGGGTATCGAGCAGAGCAGCGTGGGAGTCATTAGCCAAAGGAGAATAATGGATCGGTGGTTAGAAAGGTGAGGAAAGGGCTGTATTAGTGACTGTGTGATACCGATACAGCAGAAGTTTTAATTAGTGGTTGCCACTACGATTCCATTAAATACATTTCAAAATTATATTGTTGTGCTTCTATTCCAAAACCAGAACAATGGGAAAGAAACACAAATATCATGAGGTAGGAATTTGTTCCCAGTTGCATCTTTGAGTGTCTTTTATGGTGACGTAATTGCAAATGGAACTAATTGTGTGGAGTCAGAGTAGAATGTTTACGCACAACCATAGCATCTGGGACGAAAGAAGACTTTTTCCTTCATTAAGTTGTATCAACAATGGCAATACATTCATGATCTATAGAGGGCAATTCATTGGTATTCACGTGTCACGGTAGCGTAGCAGTTAGTCCGACACCATCACAGATTGCGGCGCCGGGATTCAATACTGACTCCTCCGAGAAGAGTCTGTATATTCTCTCCGGTTTCGAGCTTCAGTATAGTTCGTTTTTATTTTACTTAGAATAATAACCAAAGCAGTAAAGAATTACGACTATCACCTGCATAAACATTTGTAATGATTCTATTTCCAGGTTAGATTAAAAGCTGCACAACAGATTCATTTGTGACCAAGTTTCCTGTGGGAGTAGTTTCTGAAGTATAACAAGAACTTTTATTTATATATGCATTATTTCTCAGCCTTGGTTAGTCATAAAGAGCTTATCTCTTTAATACCTAGGTGTTATATCTATGCATAAAATTTCCGTGAAATAGACCTCAGAGTTCTCAGCATTTTGTTCTTGGAATGGGTGTGTGTTGCAGTGGTAGATGACCACAGAGTCTCTTTCAGTAGGAGGGAGAAAAGACCAGGAGAACTCATAAAAAAACAATTACATTGAGACAATTAATAATTAATTGGTGTATTATTGCCCCATATACTGGAATAAAGTGAAAAGTTGTTTTTCATAACATCCATGCAGTAATTTAATCACATCAGGACATCAAGGAAAAATAACGGGATGCATAATATAGTGTTGCAGAGAAGGTGCAGTGCAATAACACAGTAGAGGTGGGATCTCATTTTAACATCTTATCCGTATGTGGGACCTGCAGCAATACAAATTCCCTCAATACTGCTCTGAAGTGTTAACCAAGGTTATTTATTCAAAGCCTAAAGATTCTGATTCCAGTGCGCCCGTCTTACAGGAATAAAACAGGATTCTGAGCGCTCGATTTGCACATACTGGGGACGTGCACGTATGCTCTCTTTTCTGCAACATACGATGTAAATGCTGAAATAAAGAGGAGACTGTAGACGGTGGAAATCTGGATCAACGCACACGCCGCCAGAGGAACTCAGTAGGTCACGCAGCATCTATGGAGGACAATCAAGTTGAGACCCTTCATCAGGACTGGAAAGGAAGTGGACAGAAGCCTGAATAAAAGAGCGTGGGAGGGGCAGGAGCAGAAGCTGCAAAGTGATAGATGAGAGGGGAGAGGGGAGAGGGGGAAGGCATTAAACAGAGGAGGCGACGGACAGCATGGGAATACAAAGTGGAATTAAAATGGTTGGCCACCAGGAGATCCTGGCTGTTGAGGCCAATGGAGTGAAGATGCTCCCCTACTGCTATACACAGATCAGAGCAGCAACAGCTCCTATTCCAATTTGGTAATCTCCAACCCCATGGCATGAACACCAATTTCTCTAATTCCCACTAACTGCTCCCGTTTTACCTATTACAACTCAATGCATATAAGCGTGCAGACGTCAAGAGGCTCATTTTCCGCCTGTATTCATCTAAATTGATTCATATTTCCTCTTTCTGTAAAGAATTGAAATTACTAAACGGGAGATTCAAAATGCATAATATAAACTGCAAATGATTCAAAGATCATTGATAATCTTAAGCAGTCCCTTGTGGTCAAGATTACATTCTTCCACTTCTGGGGTCTGAGGAGGCTGATGAATCCATCGACTGCCACAGGCGAGGCTCTTGCTCCCAGACAGACATTAAGATGCTAGGTTGTCCTTCAGAAATTTGTACTTGACTTTAATGAGCTGTTCACATAGAGACAGGAAGTGATCAATGTCTTTCCTGGTGCTCCCTCGCCATCCTTGACAATCTTACTAGAGAGACAAAAAGAGAGATCAGCCGTCATGAGGAGAGTCAGAAACAAAACTGGAGTATTCGCAATCACAATGATATGACAAGCAAATTCATCAGTGGGAACAGCGGAAGGGCCATCAACACCTGGGGTTTCCTCCGGCACTGTGCAGTAGTTTCCATATCTTAATTAAGCCTTTTAAAACCTTTAACCTGTGTACAGTGTCTCCCTGGTTTGTGAATAGCTCTTGCAAATTAGGAAAGAACATTTTCATTATGGATAGAATCTTGTTTTCTAGGGGAAGGGAATCTAAAACTAAAGGGCACCGGTTTAATGTGAGAGAGGAGAAATTTAAAGGCGGTCTGAAGAGGTATTTGAGGAAATAATTTTTTGAAAGATCAGAGGTTGAGGGCTACGTGAAACTGACATAAGAATTGAAGTCTTGGGCAGAACAGCAATTATCATATTGATTGTTGGGAATTACCTAAAGAGCTAAGAAGTGCCTCTTGTACCTATTTTCTTGTGCATATCATATGTAATGCTATTGTGAAGTTCCCGCTTGCTTCAAAGGGGCAGCAATCATACTGGTACCCAAGAAAAGCAGGGTGAGCTGCCTCAATGAGTACCTTCTAGTTGCACCCACGTCTCCTGTAATGAGGAGCTTCAAGAGTTTGGTGTTTGGATAGAATTAACTCCTGCCTGAACAAGAATCTGGATCCACTGTAATTTGACTACCACCACAAGAGGTCCATAGTAGATGTAATTTCAATGTCTCTCCACTGTGGGCTGGAGCACCTAGACAACCACTGAACAACATTCTGACATTAGAAGTTAGATGAGAGTAAAACTTTTCCTGAGAGCACAGAATGAAGTAACTTAATCATGCATTTCCATTTCAGCAAATAAGCCTCCAACTGTAGATAAAGAGCATCTAATGACCTTTCAAGATCTGAATATATGGAGTTCCCTAAACTAATGATGTCTTTTGGGAGATAATAATTTTCACAGTAGCGAGAAGGTAGCCAGGGAAAGAATCGGTCCCACTTCGACCCAAAGGGTATCTATGTGTGGAGTCAGGCAATGTGGTGACAGCCAAAAAGAATACTTCTCATCCATATTCACCAAAGAGATAGGACATAAAAGATAGTGGTTTTGGGGAATATACATTCAGTTACAACTGTTTGGTAATACAAATACCTAATCAGCCAATCACATAGCAGCAATTCAAAGCAGGCACGGTTAACATAGAAACATAGAAAATAGGTGCAGGAGTAGGCCATTTGGCCCTTTGAGCCTGCACCGCCATTCAGTATGATCATGGCTGATCATCCAACTCAGAATCCTGTACCAGCCTTCCCTCCATACCCCCGATCCCTTTAGCCACAAGGGTCATATCTAACTCCCTCATAGGTCCAGTTCTTCTTCAGACCAAATATAGGAATGGGGACAGTGGTTTGATTATCAGAATTAGGTTTATTATCACCAAAATGTGTCACAAAATTTGTTAACTTAGCAGCAGCAGTTCAATAAAATACACAATGTAGAGGAAGAAGAAAAAATAATAAATAAATTACAGTATACATATAATGAATAGATTAAAAATCATGCAAAAACAGAAATAATATATATTTTAAAAATGAGGTAGTGTTCACAGGATCAATGTCCATTTTGGAATTGGATGGCAGAGGGAAAGAAGCTGTTCCTGAATCGCTGAGTATTTGCCATTAGGTTTCTTTACCTCTTTCCTGATGGTAATAGTGAGAAAAGGGCATGCCCTGGGTGCTGGTGGTCTTTAATAATTGACACTGCCTTTCTGAGACACTGCTCCTTGAAAATGTCCTGGGTACTTTGTAGGCTAGTACCCAAGATGGAGCCGACTAAATTTACGACCCTCTGCAGCCTCTTTCGGCCCTGTGCAGTAGCCCACCACACCCCGTCCCCACACCAGATAGTGATGCAGCCTGTCAGAATGCACTCCACTGTACATTATAGAAGTTTCTGAGTGTTTTTGTTGACATACCAAATCTCTTCAAACTCTTAATGAAGCATAGACGCTGTATTGCCTTCTTTGTAGCTACATCGATATGTTGGGACCAGGTTAGATCCTCATAGAGACCTTGACACCCAAGAACTTGAAGCTGCTCACTATCTCCACTTCTGATCCCTCTATGAGGATTGGTATGTGTTCCTTTGTCTTACCCTTGATGAAGTCCACAATCAGCTCTTTCATCTTACCAGAAACTGCTGATCTCCTGGTATTTTCATGCACAACGGTCTCTAGAGTTTACAGGGAATGGTGCGAGAAACAAAAACATCCAGTGAGTGGCAGTTTCGTAGGCAAAAATGCTTGTTAATAAGAGAAGTCAGAGGAAAATGGTTAGTGTGGTTCAAACTGACAGGATGGCGGCAGTAACTCAAGTAACCATGTGTTATAAAAGTGGTGTGCAGAAGACCATCTCTGAATGCACATGCTGAAGCTTTAAGTGGATGGGCTACATTAGCAGAAGATCACAAACAAACACCCAGTAGTCACCTTATTAGCTGCAGGAGGTGCCTAATAAAGTGGCCAGAGTGTATGTTTTTGATTACAGATCAGCATTCAACATCTTCATTCCCTCCATACTAATCAGCAAGCTCCAAAACCCAGGCCTCTGAACCTCATTCGGCAACTGGATCCATCACTCCCTTGTTGGGAGTCTACAGTCAATGTGGATAGATAGTAACAGTTCATCCTCATTAAAAAATTATTAATATAGGTGCACCTCAAAGATGTATCCTCAACGCCATCTATAAATTCACCCAATGACACTACTGGTGTTGGTAGAACTTCAAATGGCAACGAGAAAGATTCCAGTGGTGAGGTAGACCAGCTGGTTGAAGGAAGTCACAACAGGAAGCTGGCATAAGGCCTCCTTAAGGGATCAGCAGTGGAAAGAGTGAACAGCTTCAAGTTCCTTGGTGTCAGGAACCTGGTTCAACTGTTGTTGCAGTCACAAAGGCAGTATACCAACGGCTCTACTTCATCGGGAGTTTGAGATTTGGTATGTCACCATAGTCTCTTGCAACTTCTACAGGTGTATGGTGGTGAGCTTTCTGCCTAATTACATCACAACCTGGTATGGAGGTTCAGTATTCAAAAGATTGCAGGTGATTCTAGACTTAGCCAGCTTAATCACAGACACAATCCTCACCACCATCAAGACATCTTCAAGAGGCAGAATCCATCATTATGGATCTTCACCATCTGGGACATGCTCTCTTCTTCTCATTGGAGAGGACGTGCAGCAGCCTGAAAACTCTCTTCAGCCATCAGATTTCTGGATGGTCCAGGAACTCATGAAGAACATCTCATTTTCCTTTTTTTCTTGCAATATTTATTTATGATTGTAATTTATAGCAAAGTTTTGTAATGACACTGTCATGTTGCTGTAAAACAATAAATTTCTTATTACCTGAGTCAGGGTTAAGCTATTTGATTTTGATTCCCCAAATCTAAGATGTCTAGCAGCAAGAACAAAGATAGCAGCACGTACATAGAAACACCAGCACCTGCAAGTTAAGCACCCTTTACTGTTGCTGGATTTAAATCCATTGCACAAGTACTTTCACCATTTAAAGGGGGAAGCTCACCATCTCATTCTGAAAGATATTCAGAAAATGGGCAAAAACCAGTTGGCTTTGCAGCAATAGTCACATCATGAAAAGTGAAAGTAAATGTAAAACTATGCATATTAATCCCAAACAAAAGGCCCCTTACTGCTTTTGATTCATGTTGCTGCTGAACCAGGAAGTGTTGATTTTGACACCAGGTGCTCAAGCATGTTAATGGACATAAAATTAGGAAACTCTATGGGAATATTGGAAATATGCAAGCAACTAAACATGAGAATTATTTTCTGGATGAATAGTGTTCCTTAAGCCATGACACACTATTATGTATGAACTCGTCTGAATTTCCGACTGCAACATTGATGAGGACTAAGCGTGAGCAGTCACAGCTAATAATATTATTAATAGCTAATAATATTATTGAAAATCAAATACTGTAACTGCCGTGGATGCTGGAAACCTGGAAGAAAACTGGAAATTGCTGAAAAGCATCTGGGAGATTAAACAGCATCTCTGTGGAAAGAAAATTAGTTAACATCTTAAGTCAAAGATACTTACCAGAACTGGAAAAGAGAGAGAAAACAACTTCCAAAAGAGAGTGGGGAAGTGACGGATAGGATAAAGGTAACATTTCAGATTGCCAGATTGAAATGCTGCTGATGAAGCCAATGGGTTGAAGAAGGTTGATAGGATATTGAGACAAGAGAGAAAAGACAGCAATATCTAAAAGTTGTAAAATGCAGATCAAGACTAAAGGAAATGCCTCATAGAACAGCTAGTGTTAGTAAAGAGAGAAGAGCTGCTCTAATATTAATGACTTGCGTAGAAGTGGGCAGTTCTGATACAGAAAAATGATTCTTGTTAGCATAGTGCAAGAAGCCATTGATATATCTTAGTGGGAATGAATTGAAGAAAATGAAATGGTGCTCATGGTAACTTACCAATTAACTTTAAGAAACAAACATGTGCTTGCCATCATGTAATAAACATATTATTCTAATTTTTCCTAGTCCTGATGAATTATTGTTTTTTTACAAATGCTGCCATAATAAAACATGTTTCTCTCTCCCCCACCAACATATAAATTTAAAATAAATGACACACAAGTTGTCCAGCAAAAACCACTCTGTTTCATGTGTGCACCAGACATAACGGAAAAGTGAAAAATGGTAGATGCAATCCTGGTCCAATTGCTTAGTAGGTTTATTTTGTTGAGAACTCAAATAGAAAGAATGAGTGATGGTGCTATGTAAATTGTTTCTGCTACTAAAATGATATTTCAGTAAACCTGTAAATACTGCCACCAGTTTGTTAATCAAGATAAAGGGATAATTTTGATAAATTGAGGCCAGGATTTCCAAGGTGATCTGCTCTTTATGAAGCTGAAAGACAAAATAGGAAAGAGGGACACAACAAAGCAATGAAATTCACCCTTCTCCGCTCAGCTGGAGAAAGGATTGATTTTGTTTCTTTATCACTTTCTGCCCTCCAAGCCTCTTGATTCACAAGACATCCTGCCCAATTTCCATCTCCAAGTGCATCTTTCTGTCCCCTCCTTTTCTAGCATTCGAAATAGGTATTTCCCTTTGCAACACCCAGGTCCACCCTTTTTCCTCCATCAACTACTCCACTGCATGTGGCTCTTTTAATTCATCTTTTCTGATTTTCAGGAACCCAAAAAGACCTTTCAGATGAAGCAGTAATTTACTTGTATTTCTTCAGATCCTGTGTTTTGCATTTGTTGTTCCTCCCCTGGGAGAAAGAACCGAATTTAGAGTTGATAAAGCACTATTATCCGCTTGCTGCATAAAATATTTGTGATTTCTTCTTCCTCCTCCCACTTCTTATATTTTGTTTCCCATCACCAATTTTACATTGTGGGGAATCATTCTAAACTTGTGTGGAAAAAATATTCCTTTTACCTTTTAGATATCTACAATTTATCTTTAATTTCTAGCCAGTTTTTGGATTACTTATTTTGACAGATAGTTTGATCTACAGGTTTCTTTTTTTTAAACTTTGAGCACCTGTCAAGTATACTTAGCTTTCATCTTCACAGTGATTCTGGGCTTTAATCCATGACTTGACAACCAATACTTGGCAAATGTTTTTTTTTAAGCTGTGTATTTATGTATTGAGGAACGCAAACCAGGTTTAGCCTAACCCTTATATTAATTCCCTCCCTTTCTTACTCCCAAAATCCCACATTAATTTAATGACACAATACTCAGCTTGGCAGCAGTATTCATCTATTGAATCAGAATTCATGCTTTCCAGTATATAATCTTGACTGTTACTCAACTGCAGCATAGAATCAATTCTGCTTTGCCTTTAGAAAAGATATTAAACAGAGATCCTAACAGGTGGATGATAAAAGAAATCTACCAGACTTACATTTATCCCTCAATCAACATAATCACATCTGTTTAATTTGCTATGAATCTTATTAATGAATGTGGCTCTCTTCCCATTTCCCTGAGTTGCAACAGCGACTTCACTTCATATACAGTATACTGGCTTTGAAGTACTTAGGGACATAAATTTATGAAAGATGCTCTAAAAATGTAATTCATATTCTCTTCACTGTTAATAATTTATATATTGAATTGGGAATTATCATTTCAGCAGCATTATTTGTTCTTTATCACTGTTCCAAAATGTATTTTTTCTGTAGTGATTTTTTACCTATTATCTGTTTTTGCCTGGTGAATGTGTATATACTTAAAATGAATCATCTGATCAATTCCCATCTGCAGGGTACTGACAATTACTTCATGAAACTCTTGAGTGCCTTATTAATTTCCAGGTTTGAATTAACAGAAAGAATCCTTGGTCACTGAATAATCCATTGCTATTTTTTTCTAATCTTATCTTTTATCAGGCAGAGGAAGATTATAATGTTATAATTATGTAGTCTTGTCAGTGTTAAGTCTTTGTCCTTTTTTTGTGATATCATTCTGGAAGAACATTATATCATTTCTTAATGCATGCATTTCTAAATGACAATAAACAAGGACTGAGTGTCCTCATAATCTAATTACTAATATCCACTGACCTGGCAAAAATCCAAAACTTTGAGAACACGGGGAGAAAATGAGGGAAAATAATACCTTAAACAATACAAAGCTATTAGTTTGCTTTTCAACTTCACACAGCTCTTCTTGACATATCAGCTTTGAAATACGGTGTGAATAACCTTGAGAAACTTTTGAAAATCCTGTTCTTTTTATGTAGTTCAGTCGAAGGAACGAAGCCCAAGGAAACATTTTCCAATTAAAAGGTTTACTTGTTCTTGGGATACATAACCCTAGCCTAATCACAGGACTATTTACAAAGACGAACAAACCTACTAGCTGGTACATCTCTGGACTGTGGGAGGAAACAGCAGCCAGAGGCAATCCATGCGGTTTACGGGGAGAACATACAAACTTCTCACAGACAGTGCTGGAACTGAATAACAAACTCAGCAATGCCCCAAACGGTAATAGTATTGTGCTAACCGCAATGCTACTGTGGCGTTAAGGCTAACTATATACTGTATATTTGAATTGATAAAAAAAATCAGGGTTAGAATTACACTTTTTAAATTGCTAGCGCATTACACCATGGTAAAATGTTAATTGTTTCAGCATAAAGACATAAGTGTTGCAAGTTCATTACAGTGCTGGTTAGGCCATCTTTATCATTGTATTTGCCATGCAATTTTATAATACTTTATTGAACAGCAGTTCAGGAAGACATGCTGATAACATAGGTGATGACAATCTCAATACTAGACAGTATTGTTTGTTAGTACAATTGGAAGAAATTAACTTAGCAAAGCTGAACCCAGTGTTTTAGAAATATCACAATCTCAAATCAAACTTAAAAAATCCTTTGTAGTAATATTCATTTACAATTCTGACATTTTTCCAAAAATCACAATTTTTTAAACTTAGTTTTGACAGTTATTTTGACAGAGTATTTTTATGCTAATTTAATACTTTCAAAGGACCAGTTATTTTAACTCATCCAGCAGAAACAAAGCTGTTTCAAATTGTTGCCTGATTATTATGTGAATTCAATATAGTACAAAATAAGACATGCACAATGGGCTTACCTGAAACTGGCATATTCTTGTTAGGTGGGGTTAGATAAAATTACTTTCATGGACTCAAGACCACATTCAGTACTTGAGAAGTTACTCGTTTACCCTTCACTAGTACATATTAATATAATTTCACCAGATGCATTTAATAATGGTTTTAATTTCAATCCATCACAAAATTCAATACAAAGTTTTTTTGTCAGCAAATTAATGTGCCTCTCTGTGGTGGAAATTCCAGTTTAAGAATCTGAAAGAGAAGTATGCATTTTAAATGACGAATCTCAGCATTAGCTACGGCTAGAATTAATCAGTTTCCAGAATAAATGGCCATTGACTAAAAGTGACCAATAAGTAGAACTCCATGCAGCTTTCCCATTCACTTAGAATCAACATTGTCTTGTTGAAAGTTTCTTTCTCCATCAAAAAGGTTTTGATCTTCCTCCAATCTTCCAGTTCCCTCTACTTTGGTACATCTTAAGCTAGCACTTAAACTCTATTTCAGAAAGATACACACAAGTAAAGATCAGCAGTCCACACTCTTCTAAAGCATCATGTAAACCTGTTTAATATTTACTCTAAAAAACTAGGATTGCAGAAAGTTACATGTTCTATTAAAAAAAATTTAGTCAATGATAATATCACCTCATCTATCTAACGCCATGCCTCAAGAGGAAGAGATTGTATCACCAAGCCATTACTAGTATCACACTGCTAGTGGACCACCAATAAGTTATCAGGAAACTTTCCACTACATATCTTCTTAAAGTAAAACCAAATGTGTTTACATAATACAAGGCAATAAATTAAAGACCATGGACTCAGGTACAGGCTGGCAAGTTATCGAGCGCTGGCAGCATGCTCCACCAGCTATCCATCAGTTTATCACCGAGCCCAGCACATTCCATCAGTTACTGGGCACTTTTTATTTGGTCCTCTGATTTGCACCAATTATGTTGACACACCTAATATAGTTACATTCATTTCAATGGGATTTTTAATTATATTTCAAGGTATTTTTACATCATTAATTAACAGCTTTCAAGAAATATAATTTTCTAATTTTTAAAAAAAATGTCAACTGATTTCAACTGCTTCTGATCATCAGAGATACTGGGAAATATTTAAAAAGCTTTGTGAAACCACACAAGTGTAGCTACCCCAGCCAGCACAGTGGACAGCCAGAGACAGATCAGAACGATCTTTCCATGGGTGCTTCCTGACCAGTTGAACATATCCAGCATTTTAAGTTTTTTTATTTCAAATTTCTGGTATCTACAGGATTATGAAGTTACAGTGCCCTGAAAAACATGCAGCAAATGCCACCCTGCACAGAGTTAGTGGCAGTTTTGCTTACTGGCCTGTCATTGTAAATTTCAGATGTGGCCATATTTACCAGGCACACATTACACTTTTCTTCACACTCTACAATCTTTACAATGAAAAGTGTCTGTGTCTGGGACAGGGGCAAGGTCAGGAAGAGCGCTGCACTGGAGGCCTGATTGAGGTATGTGTGGGGATGTGGCCAAAAGACACCTTGAGGAGTGTTTGAGTGAAGGTTGGGGTTCTGCTTGTGCAGCTCAGTCCGGTATCTTATTTTAATCAATTTTACATTTAATTTCTGGAAAATAATCATATTGGCATTGATAAATATTGTGAAAAATTACCTTGCAGAGCTGATCTAATCAATGATGTTGCGAACATTTTCTCTTCCTTCTGTTCCGGGTTCTTTCCCATTGGTTGTGCACGCAGTTGTGGGTGGCTTTGCTGGGTAATTCATTGGTACATAACCTATGCTACTGAATGTCATTGCTGGGGAAGAAGATGTGTTCACAGTTTGTGTAACAGAAGTAGAAATTACAGAGCAAGGGTTGACAGAATATCCTGGATGAAATGACGGAAGAGAACTCAGATAGTCACTGGAAAATGGTGGAGGTGAAGGTGCAATGGCAGGGCTAGGTACATCAGAGGCCCAAGGTGTAAACATTAGAACGGAACCATTAGTGCTATCAGTTGAAAGGAAAATTGAGTTATTCGCCAGGTTAGTGATGCAAATATTTTGATCATATGGAATAGAAATGACTGAGGAAGGAGGAATATTTGGAGGCAAACTTGTTTGAGGTTGTGGAACTAACTGTTTGGTGGCAGGAGCGTAATACTGATTGGACTCTAAAGCAGCCCTTGGATATACAGAAGTGCCATTCATGATGCTTGCAGCTGGGGGAAAAAAAAGTCAAACTTTCACTTAACAGAGTCAACTGCAGACCACTTAACATTCAAATAATGATTCACTTTTGAAGTAACAATAATCAAAATGCTCACAGCATCTTCCAAAACACCAGATGATAGGAAAAAGGAGAAATATGAAACCTATGCAGCATTGATTTAGACAATTGTATCAGAGTATTCTTACACAAATTAGATTAATTTACAGATCTCTGATTTGAATTATAATTATAGAATTTAATTTGAAGATGAATCAATATAACTTCTGGTGTTTCCAGAATCCTACATTCATAGACGTCTAATCTTTTTTAAAATTCTGTCATAGGCCAGCACTTACTGCCTTTGACTGTTACTTATTGGCCTATTCAAAGGTTGCTAGGAGTCAGTCACGTTCTTCAGAATCAGATTTAATATCACTGGCACATCATGAAATTTGGTATTATAGAGTTATACTGCCTGGGAACAGGCCATTCAGCCTATCTTGTATACGCTGGCCACATTGACTAGCTGAGCAAATCTTATTTGCTTGCTTTTGTCCCATATCCCTCTCAAATCTTCCCTGTTTCTCGGACTGGATGCACTAACCAGTGGTGTGCCACAGGTGTCAATGCTGAGATCTAATTTTGATTTTGATGTACATACATAAAGGCATGGTAAGTATGCAGATGTGACTAGTATCCTCAAAAATTACAAAGCAATGTTGATCAGCTAGGTCAGTGGGCTGAGGACTGGCAAATGCACACTTGCTCTGACCAATGCCCCTTCTTCCTAGACAGAACAGCAATAAAGCTACCTTGGTCCTCATCCTTCCATTTCCACCAGCTACATCACACGCACTACTAGTCATATTTTCTGGCTCTCCCCACTGCTATCTGCAATGACCACTCCCCTCAGGACTCCATGATTCACTCTTCCCTCCCCACCCCCTGGCCTTTGCCACTGTAACTAAAGGAGGTATAAAAACTGTCCATTTAGTTCCTCGCTCACCACCATTCGGGGACCTAAAATGCCCTTCCAGGTGAGGCAAAGGTTCTTCAAACTTCTGAAGAACTTTTGAAGGTTCTTCAAACCTGGTTTTCCCCATTTAGTTTTTGCAGTGTGGTCTCCTATACATTGGTTTCGTGGATCACCCATGTTTGGTCCCCATTCTTTGCTTTTAATGTCATTTGAAATCTATTTCCCACTCCCACTCCAGCCATCTGTCCTTGGTCTTCTCCATCACTTAGAAGAGCCAAACGCAGACTGGAAGAACGATGACTCTGATTTCATTTGGGAATATATTCAAAGGCATGAATACTGAATTTTTCAACTTCAGATAAGCCACACCTCTGGAGTTTTCCCATACATGGTCTCTGGACAGCCTAATTTTCCTGTCCCTGTCAGCACACATCAAAGTTGCTGGTGAACGCAGCAGACCAGGCAGCATCTCTAGGAAGAGGTACAGTCGATGTTTCAGGCCCAGACCCTTCGTCAGGACTAACTGTACCTCTTCCTAGAGATGCTGCCTGGCCTGCTGCGTTCACCAGCAACTTTGATGTGTGTTGTTTGAATTTCCAGCATCTGCAGAATTCCTGTTGTTTCCTGTCCCTGTGATCATACTCCTCTTTCCTTCAGGAGCATCCATCTGCCCAATAACCCCTCCCCTTCTGGCTCTACATACTACTTGCCAGATCGGAGGTTGGAGAGCTTGGTTTGTTTACTCTAGAGTGCCAGAGGCTGAGGGGAGACGTGAAACAAGCTTGTAAAATTATTAGAGGCCTAATAATTAAAGGCCTAATAATAAACGATTAAACAATCTTGACTAGATTGGTTCAATTGTCAGATTCTGTTTCCCACAATAGAAATACCAGAAACTAGAGGTCGTGGCTTTCAGGTGAGATTAAGCTTTAAAGGCAATTTTAAAAAACACAGGGAGCGGTAGGTGCCTTAAACATGCTGCCAGTGGTGCCGGTGGAAGCAGACATGATAGTGGTATCTAAGAGACATTTAGACAGATACATGAGCATGAAAGGCATGCAGGGATCTAGATAACATGCATGTAGATAGGATTAGTTTAAATATGGTCCATACTGTCACTGAAAGCTAATGGGCCTGTTCCTGTCTAGGTTCTATGTTTCATCCAACTCTCTCATACAGTGTTCAATCTACCCACTATCCCTCCCTATCTGGTTCCACCTACCTTGCATCCCACTCTCCTATGTATTGCAATATACCGACAATGTTTACTGTTCGTTCCTTCTCCCTACGAATGCAGGTCTCAACCAGAAGCACTGACTTGCACCACTTGCCTCCACAGATGCTGCTTGGCTTGCTGAGTTCTTCCAGTGTTTTACGTTAGTTCTAGATTTAATTAATCACTGCTGCGGACAGATTTGAACTCAACACCCTGGATCATGAATCTAGGCCTCTAGATAGACCTGTGATACACAGCCTCAGAATAGAAGGACATCTCTTTAGAACAGAGATGAGGAGGAATTTCTTTAGCCAGAGGATGGTGAATCTGTAGACTTCACTGCCACAGATGACTGTAGAGGCCAAGTCATTGGGTATATTTAAAGCTGGTGTTGATATATTCTTCAAAGATTACAGGGAGATGGCAGGAGAAAGGGGACGAGAGCCATGATGGAATAGTGGTGCAGACTCGATAGGCTGAATAGCCTAATTCTGCTCCTATGTCTTATGGTCTTATAACAGCCCAGTAATTTAACTATTATGTCACTAAACCTAATTATTGCTTATCGCACTTGAATATTAATGATTCCCTAGGAGGCTGACATTAACTTATTACAACTTCTTTACAGAATTGAAACCAGTCTGAGCTTTCCAGCTCTTCAATGAGACTGATGGTCCATAAAAATCTCTTCTATCCCCCTTTATTTAAATCTATCATAGCATACACAGTATTTCTACTCCTTCTCTCTCTCATTTTTATCAATCATACCTTAAAGCACCATTTTCCTTAACCACTCCTTTTAGAGGTACGTTCAACTTTCTTACCAACCTTGGAGCAAGGAAGATCCTTCTCAGTTCCCTATTATAAGCTCTTTAAGACCTTAAGTTTTGTGGTTCTCTTACAACATTATTTTTCATATTTGTCTATTATAAATTCATTATCATTATTAACCTTTTTAGGAGTTATTGGAGTTTCTCTGATAAATATATAGCCTTGGTTCCAATATCATCTTTGTGAAAAGACGTTGCACTTTTTACAATTATGCTATATCTCTGCAAAATTCTCACAAATACAGCCAAGATAATTCACAGCTTTTCAGTTACAGATCCTTGTGAATGGTTTGAAGTTCATGCCTTCATTTCTGCCGCATTGCTACTTACACTGAGTTACGAATCTTTACTCTAAGATTCTTTTGCTCTTCCATTCATTTAATAATTATCAATCAAGTATGGATTCTCCTCATTTATTGCACAATAGTGCACATAACTCTCTGGAATACCATTTACACACTATTCTCCATTCTGTAGCTAATTTGCACTTCTGTATTTCACTGAAGTGTGCAACTAAGCCCTCAAATTTGTCGGTGTTTACAAAGTTTTAAATTGTGCTTCCATTCCCCCAAAATATTAAGATCAACACCCCTGATCTTTTTGACAGTGTAAGTAATTCTCTTTAACTTCACCTCCCAGATTCCTGTCTTGGTGCTTGCTGGAATCTATACTTAAACTATATGAAATAGGAACAGAATTAGGCCATTCGACCCATCGAGTCCTCTCTGCCATTCCATCATGGCTGATTTATTATCACTCTCAACCCCATTCTCCTGCCCTCTCTCCATAACCTTTAAGGCCCTTACTAATCGAGAACCTATCAACCTCCACCTTAAATATACCCATTGTCTGTGGCAATAAATTTCACAGATTCACCATCTTCTGGCTAAAGTAGTTCCTCAAAAATCTTTCCAAAGAGACATTCTTCTATTCCAGGTCATCTAGTGCTAGACTCTCCCATTATTGGAAACATCTTCTGCACATCCACTCTATCTAGGTATTTCAAGGATTGCTTTTCTGTCAGTTCCTTTTTTACCAATCCCCCAATTCTACATGCAATACCTCAATCACAGGTCTACTCTGCTGTGAAATATGACAGACCTTTAAAATCCAACTATATTAAATCTACTGCATTACCTTTCTCTATTCCTTGCTTTGTTTTTTCTTAAAACTTAACATAGTAGTTCAAGCACAATCTTCCTTTTGAAATCTGTGTTGACTATTCAGGAATATGTTCTAGGCTTCTGGGTATTTTTCCATTACATTTCTTGCCACTAATTTTAAGATAAATGTTCCACATTTGCTCTCCAGGGGAATTAGGATTATTATTAGCTGCTTACGCATCACACTTAGTCTCTGAATCCTAACCCCCTTTGCAATAAATGATTCAATTTATTCATACCATCTGTTTTATGATTGTTGAAATATTCATTTCCTGTGAATCGGTGTGCAGTATACTGAATTTTTGGTTTTATTTTTTCTGAAGGTGAATTACTGGTAAAAACATTCCTCCTGTAATGAAAAACCAGATCAGTTTAATTCTTTTCATCCTGTACTTCAAAATAAAATAGCACAATCTGTTCTGAAATCAATTAGTAAGAACTAAAAATAGCACAAACTAGGATGGCTTCCTAAAGCTGCTCTTCATAATCATCATGACCTCAATTTTGTACTGAAATATAACGGATTCCAGTTAATTGGGACACATCGGGATCAATACATTTTGGCCCAACTAAGTGGCTGTCCCAATTAGCCGAAGTTCCATGGTAATAGGTAAAACAGTATAAAAAAGGCAAACTAATATTTAACTGAGTAGCAATTTATGGATTTAAATGAAACACAGAACAAATTAGAGCACTACCAACATATCTGCAGTACTATAAAACTGTGTATTAGTTCCTAATAGTTATCGACAAAGAAATTCAATGTAAACTGCCATGTTCGTTTGATTTGACTGTAAACGAACAGCACTCACCTGTGGTTCCAAGTAACTACCTGCATGCCACAGCGGCCACACCCTGGTACACGGCTTTGACAGGCAGGCTAAACCAGGTGAGAGTAGCTCTCGGGCATCAGACCCCCGAGAGATCGGGACATGCCTGTGCTAGCACGCAAAGTCAGCAGCGGTACTGAGCGGATGCGATGAAACGGCCAGAAAGGCTGCTCTGTGAAGCTCCGTGGACAGCGAAGGGCATGATGATGCACGGGAGCAGTCAGTCATCAACTGCAACCAAGAGCAAGACACACAAGATTCTGCAAGAACTCAGCAGGTCAGGCGACTTCTGTAGAAACGAAGAGATAGTCAGCACTTCAGGCCAGGACTTTTCTTCAGAACTGGAAAGAAAATTTCCAGGTGGCCAACCATTTTAAGTCCTAACTCCATTCATGTTCCAACATGCCGGTCCATAGCCTCCTCTTTTGCCACAATGAGGCCACTCTCAGGGTGGAGGACCAACACCTCATATTCCACCTAGGTCAGCCGTCCCCAACCACCGGGCCGCAAAGCACGTGCTACCGGGCCGCGAGGAAACGATACGATTTGGCGATATGAGTCAGCTGCACCTTTCCTCATTCCCTGTCATGCCCACTGTTGAGCTTGAACGCACACGAGGTCATTACGCATGCCTCATCCATGTCAGCGCGGGAAAGAGATCAACTCCTCGAGCTTGCAATGATGGCAGGCTGAAAAGTATGTTTGACATAACATCTCTGCCGGCATTATGGATCAAAGTCAAGACTAAGTATCCTGAGATAGCCACGAAAGCACTGAAAACATTGCTTCCATTTCCAACATATCTCTGCATTGAATGCAACGAAAACTAAGTTGCGAAATAGACTGGACATAAGGAACCCCCTTCGAGTATCGCTGTCTCCCATCACCCCTCGATAGAACCGTCTTGTTGCAGGGAAACAAGCCCAGGGCTCCCACTGAATCAGCGATATTGGTGTGTTGCACTGATTTTATATGTTCATACGAGGAAAATATGCCCTGTGTTTAATATGCAAATATTACTTAAAATGTTATGATGTTATTGACTTACAAGTGACTTATAATTGACTTATCACTATATTCATGTGAGGAAAATATGAGCTGTGTGTTTAATATCAACTTCGTTAGATAAACTCTTCTATAAACGAAATTGAATGTATTAGCCACTTATACGTGACACAGTTGACTTATCACCAATATTCCAGTCGTGATTAACACCCCACCGAACAGAATCGCCAAAACATGATTTGTAGAAAAAAAATCGGCACGTACACGCATGTGCAAGTCACACATGTGCACTGGTGCCCGCGCAAGGCTTTATGGTCATGGTAGTCTTTCTCGGGGTAAGCGCAACGTATTTGACTACTACTCTTGTCCATTGGCAACCCTACCGCCCCCCCGGGTCAGCCGGTCCGCAAAAAATATTGTCAATATTAAACCGGTCCGCAGTGCAAAAATGGTTGGGGACCCCTGATCTAGGTAACCTCCAACCTGATGGCATGAACATTGATTTCTCCTTCCAGTAATTTTTTCCCTAGCCCTGCCGTCTTATTCTATTCCCCACACTGGCCTCTTACCTCTTCTCCTCATCTGCCTATCACCTCCCCCTTGTGCCCCTCCTGCTTTCCTTTCTCCCACGTCCACTCTCCTCTCATATCAGATTCTATGTTCTCCAGCCCTTTTCCTTTCCCACCCACCTGGCTTCACCTATCACCTTCCCTCTCACCTCCCCTGCCTTTTTTCATTCAGGCATCTCCCCCTCTTCCTTTCCAGTCCTGAAGAAGGGTCTCAGCCTGAAACGTCAACTGTTCATTCATCTTCACAGATGTTGCCTGACCTGCAGAGTTCCTCCGGCACTTTGTGTGTGTTGCTCTGGATCTCCAAAATCTGCAGAACGTCTTGTGTTTATGAACTACAAACAAGGAAGATGATAGTTGTGATGACTGCTTGTACCACTGGATCCATAATTCCAAGGTCAAGAGAGTGTAACTGCCCAAGTGAAAAGGCTTTTCCACTTTAAAAAACTCTTGCACAGGTCTCCTGTCATCGTTGGATGTGACAGACAACCACCATATGAAGAAAATCTGTGCAGACACCTACTGCAAATAATGAACTTCCTTCAGACAATGCTTTTGAAGACTGCATCCTCCAAATCTTTATTTTCATTGTAACATTCAAGATGATTGTTGATACTGTTAAAGTCATTGTAGTTCTTATCTTGTTAAAGTCATGCAATTGTTTACTTTTCACTCCCAGCTGTTTCTGGCATCTCCACACCTGAATGCTTGAAATCACGGTGAGCAAAACAACCCTAAGTTGTCTTAATGCTTATTTCTCCCCCAAATATCAGTGACAGAAATCACTGCATTTCAAAAACAAACACACACAACTGATGCTATTTTAAAACAGTTTGCTTCAAGTATGGTGTAGTGCACAAGACTGACACTCGTTAGAAACTATTCATCAACAGTCTCCTGTCCTAATTAAGTGGTACAATGTCACAAATAAACAAAGAGAACCACAGCTATTTTTTTTCGATTAGTTTTGCTTTTTTTTAAAAACAAAGAGTTGTCCCAAATAAGCAAACATGAGGAAATCTGCAGATGCTGGAAATTCAAGCAACACACACAAAAAATGCAGTCGTCGATGTAGCGAAGGAAAAGTGGGGGACAGATCACCAACTTTATCAGCTCAGGGGATCTCCCACCCACTGCTACCAACCTTATAGTTCTCACACCTCGCACTTCCCGTTTCTACCTCGTACCCAAGATCCACAAACCTGCCTGTCCAGGTAGACCCATTGTCTCAGCTTGCTCCTGCCCCACCAAACTCATTTATGCATACCTCAACACTGTTTTATCCCCCCTTGTTCAATCCCTTCCTACCTATGTTCGTGACACTTCTCACACTCTGAATTTTTTCAATGATTTTAAGTTCCCTAGCTGCTACCGCTTTATTTTCACCATGGATGTCCAGTCCCCATATACTTCCATCCCGCACCAGGAAGGTCTCAAAGCTCTCCGCTTCTTTTTGGATTCCAGACCTAACCAGTTTCCCTCTACCATCACTCTCCTCCGTCTAGCGGAAATAGTCTTTACTCTTAATAATTTCTCCTTTGGCTCCTCCCACTTCCTCCAAACTAAACGTGTAGCCATGGGCACCCGCACGGGTCCCAGCTATGCCTGCCTTTTTGTTGGCTTTGTGGAACAATCTATGTTCCAAGCCTATTCTGGTATCTGTTCCCCTCTTTTCCTTCGCTACATCGACGACTGCATTGGCACTGCTTCCTGCACGCATGCTGAGCTCGTTGACTTCATTAACTTCACCTCTAACTTTCACCCTGCCCTCAAGTTTACCTGGTCCATTTCCAACACCTCCCTCCCCTTTCTAGATCTTTCTGTCTCTATCTCTGGAGACAGCTTATCTACTGATGTCTACTATAAGCCGACAGACTCTCACAGCTACCTGGACTATTCCTTTTCCCACCCTGCCTCTTGCAAAAATGCCATCCCCTTCTCGCAATTCCTCTGTCTCCGCCGCATCTGCTCTCAGGATGAGGCTTTTCATTCCGGGACGAAGGAGATGTCCTCCTTTTTTTTAAAGAAAGGGGCTTCCCTTCCTCCACCATCAACTCTGCTCTCAAACGCATCTCTCCCATTTCACGCACATCTGCTCTCACCCCATCCTCCCACACCCCACTAGGAATAGGGTTCCCCTTGTCCTCACCGACCACCTCACCAGCCTCCGGGTCCAACACATAATCCTCCGTAACTTCCGCCACCTCCAACGGGATCCCACCACTAAACACATCTTTCCCTCTCCCCCCCTTCTGTTTTCCGCAGGGATTGCTCCCTACGCTACTCCCTTGTCTATTCGTCCCCCGCATCCCTTCCCACCGATATCCCTCCCGGCACATATCCTTTATGCGGAATAAATGCTACACATGCCCTTACACTTCCTCCCTCACCACCCTTCAGGGCCCCAGACAGTCCTTCCAGGTGAGGTGACACTTCACCTGTGAGTCGGCTGGTGTGATATAATGTGTCCAGTGCTCCCGGTGTGGCCTTCTATATATTGGTGAGACACGATGCAGACTGATTTATCTATCTATCTATCTATCTATTTATTTATTTATTTATTTATTTTCTCTCTCTCTCTCTCTCTCTTTTTTTCTCCCTCCGACCCTCCCACTATAACTCTTTGCCTATCCTCTGGGCTCCCCTCCCCGTTTCTTTCTCCCTAGGCCTCCCGTCCCATGATCCTCTCCTTTCTCCAGCCTTGTATCCCTTTTGCCCATCAACTTTTCCACTCTTAGCTCCATCCCTCCCCCTCCTATCTTCTATCATTTCGGATCTCCCCCCCCCACTTTCAAATCTCTTACTACCTCTTCTTTCAGTTAGTCCTGACACTCCTCCGTGGATTGTCACTTTGTCATGGTGGAGAGGCTTGTGTGGTCCTGTGATCCCGAGAGCAATGCCGTCTGGAGCTCTGCTCCTGGTAGGGTCACCCATGGCGGTAAGGTCGAGGATGAGGTCCCTGACAAAGAACAATCCAACCAAGACCTCAATGGTGGAATAGGTGGACAAAGTTACTTCAAACTCAACGGCTGTGAAGGCGGATGAAGGCTGCAACAAATCCATCAGCTCCAATCATTGTGGTTTCCATGCCATTGGAATCGGTGAGTTGTTTTGTGAAGTATCGTGTGCTTCTTGGAGTGCAACATCAAGTACACGTTAAACAAATACAGGCTTCACTCTGTGGGCCACTCCTTGAGAACGAAGACTATCATCCTTGACCTCGAGGGATAGCCACGACCAACGAGTCCTGACGAAGAGTCTTGGCCTGAAACGTCAACTGTACCTCTTCCTATAGATGCTGCCGGCCTGCTGCAATCACCAGCATTTTTTGTGTGTGTATTGTCCCAAATAAGCAGTTGCCCTGTTTAACTGGTGGCCCACAACCAGAATCCACCATTTTACGAAATCTGCCTACATCCAATTCATTTTAATCTTCTATAACAAATCACAGAAGCTTCAGCCAATTTTACATTAACTGCTATCTTTGAACAAAAAGAAAGACAATAAGAACATTTTCCAGGTGCTACTGAAATTATTTCTATTATCCTGTAAAGTGAAGTCAGTTTGAACTTCACCAAAAGTATGTCTGTACTTGTAGTTATGTAAAAAATATTGTGAATTATACTAATTATTTCAACCATTTCCATTGATATCAACATGAATAAACAGTAATTAATATTAATCAAATGACTCAATTTTACTTACCTCTGTGTTAACTGGTTTTGGTGATACTTGTGATTATCTGCCTTCCATGCATATTTACAATATCTTGAATTTGTCTGAAAGACTTCAACAATCTGAAATAATAAGACATTTCAACACCTTAACTTTCCATTTTGATCATTGATTTATACATAATTATCAAGTTACCAAGTTGTTAAAAAAAAATAAATGGCACTCTAGGTAAAATAAAACTACAACAGGAAGTCTGTAATGTAGAAGTTTTCCGATGTTCCCTCATAAGTACTTAAACCATCTGCAGGAATCTACTTTCTACAGCATTTAACTGGAGAAAGAAACCATTAGAATCATTTATTAAAGTCCCCTTTTCCATTATTTTGTGTAATGAAAACTTGTTAAAAAGGTTACCAAAGTAGTTTAAAGGTTTATGCTTCTTTTTAATACTATTACATCCTTGACAAATCAACTTACCCATGAGAGATTGGATACAAATCCAACATGACATAAGGAAATACAAAAATCTTCATGCCAAATTGCTTTGGTAAGCTACTGTATAAAGTCTGTCAATAATGTTTAGTATCTCTCAATATGCAATTGCACTATGGGGGGAGGGGGAAGGAAGATGTTTGTTTTCCTTAGAGGATGCAACAATTGATCAAAGATTTGTGGATGCACCCATGGATTTTATTAACATAAAGGTGGTTTTATTAACATAAAGGTAGAAAGTTAAAGGATTTCAGTATGATAATGCATTTTCAGTCAAGAGGAGTAGTTACCAATAAACTAATCAAGTAAAAAGAGAAAGCTTAACGTCAATTAGGACTGGTCTTTTTGAAACTGATATTCTAATTCTACTGGATTATACATTTAAACATTTTAATGCAAATGCTCTTTTTGATTACACAGTGCATTCAGGATGTAACGTTAGATTAAGGTAACTTGGTGTGCCATATGAATGGTGCAGAGAAAGACAACCTACCGAGCTGTGCACATGAATAGATTACTAGCAAAGCTGCTGATGCCCTTTTGATTAATACCTTGAGAAATGACTTTGATTAGCATCTGTTGAGAATATGATTAAAAAGATTATAAGTATAGCTATGTATTGAGAAGATCAAATCTCCACAGGGTCCATTGCCTTTCTGAGTTATTGATGGAAAAAAATGTCTGCAGCCTAGGCATCTTTTGTTGATAGAAGCAATTATACGAACTTCTGAGGTTTTGATTGATTACATTTGACATTAGTTTGTCTAATCATGTAGAATATCTCCACAGGAAATTACTAAATGGGCTCAAGTTCATAATGGGAGTAAAGAGAATAGGATCTATGACAGTATCAAGGTTGATAAACTCCATCTTTGAAGGCTTTTTAAACCAAGAATGTTACAAGAGGTCCAGGTACAAGCTCCGGAAAGCCATCTCACGGGCAAAGTGGCAATTCCAGACTAAACTTGAATTAAACGAGTTGTGACAGGGCACCTCTTATAAAGTTAAAGCAAGTGACAGAGACAACAACAGGGTTTTGCTTCCAGATGTGCTCATTGCCTTCTATGCTCACTTTGACCATCAAAAGATGGAGGGACCATCACAAACTCCCACAGCCGCCCGATAATCCTGTGCTTACAGTCTCTGAGGCTGACGTGCGAGCAGCCTTCAGGAGGATGAAGCCATGAAAAGCATCCGGCCCAGATGGGGTACCTAGTCAAGTATTAAGGACCTGTGCTGATCGACTGGTTGGAATATTCACTGAGATCTTTAAACTCTCACTTCAGCAGACTGAGATACCCACCTGTTTCCAGCAGGCTTTAAATATACTGGTGCCTAAGAAGAACGCGTAACCTCCCTCAATGACTGTCATCCACAGTGATGAAGTGCCTTGAGAGGTTGGTGATGAAACATATCAGATCCCGCCTGAGAAGTGACTCCAATTTGCCTACTGGAGCAACAGGTTCACAGCAGATGCCATCTCAGTGGCTCTTCACTCAACCCTGAACATCAGGACAGCAAAGGTGCTGACATCAGGAAGCTCTTTATCAACTACACTCAGCATGCAATACCATCATCCCCTCAAAACTAATGAGTAAGCTTCAATACCTTGGCCTCAATACCTCCTCGTGCAATTGGATCCTCGATTTCCTCACTTGCAGACCCCAGTCAGTTCAGATTGGCAACAACATCTCCTCCACTGTCTCTATCAGCACAGGTGCACCACAAAGCTGTGTGTTTAGCCCCCTGCTCTATTTACATTACATTTATGACCACGTAGCTAAGCACTGGTCCAATACTGTATTCAAGTTTGCTAATGACACCACCGTCATGGGCCGAATCAAAAGTGGTGATGAATCAGCATACAGGAGGGAGACTGAAAATCTGGCTGAGTGTTGCCACAACAACAACCTCTCACTCAATGTCAGCAAGACCAAGCAGATGATTATTGACTTCAGGAGGAGGAGAAAATCAGAGATCCATAAGCCAATACTCACTGGGGGGTCAGAGATGGAAAGGGTCAGCAACTTTAAATTCCTCGGTGTAATCATTTCAGAGAACCTGTCCTGGGCCAGCATGCAAATACAGTTATGAAGAATACATGGCAATGTCTCTATTTCCTCAGGAGTTTGTGAATATTTGGCATGACATCTAAAACTTTGACAAACTTCTATGGATGTGTGGTGGAGAGTATGTTGACTGGCTGCATCACAATCTGGTATGGAAACACCAATGTCCTTGGTATTATGGAAAATCCAACAAAAAGTAGTGGATATGGCCCAGTCCATCATGGGTAAAGCCCCATTCACCATTGCGCACATCTACACGAAACATTATCGCAGGAAAGCAGCATCCATCATCTGGGATCCTCAACACCCAGGACATGGTTTCTTCTCGCTACTGCCATCAGGAGGGTGGTACAGGAGCCTCAGCACACACACCAATTGGTTCAGGAATAGTTATTACCCCTCAGCCACGAGGATCTTGAACCAATGGGGATAACTTCACTTGCCCCATCATTGAAATGTTCCCACAACCTTTGGAGTCACTTTCATGGACTCTTCTTCTCATGTTCTCAATATTTATTGCTCACTCATTTATTGTTATTATTTCTTTATTTTTGTATTATAGATTTATTGAGTATGCCCACAAGAAAATGAATCTCAGTATATGGTGACATACATGTACTTTGTTAATAAACTTATTTTGAACTTTTTACAATTTAAAATGCAATTTTTATCAAGTTTGAAGGATGTGATTTTTTTCTCTAGAGAAAAGAATCACTATTGAGTACTAGATCAACAAATCAATGTAACCTTTTCAAATGTCTGATACTGTATTAATTTTTTACTTTACCTGATGGTCACCTAAAGTTATAATTACAAATGACAAGAGTTTAATTTAATATCTGGAAAGGCATTTTTGTATAATCCAATAACTATTTAAGTACCAAAGATTATTAAGAACTATATTTTAAGGATCATTTAGAGTCTTGTCCATCTAGAACAAGGACTACTTGTTTTGAAGTAGATGTAGTCTATATTGACCAGCACAGCCTTTAAGTTTCTGTATAGTAGGCTGCTTTGGAAAATTAGATTGCATGGGATCCAAGGGGGACTAGCTAGTTAGATGCACAATTGACAAGGTCATAGGAAGCAGAAGGTGATGGTGGAATGTTGTTTTTCAGACTGGAGGCCCATTACCCCCATGTTCCCCAGGTGTCAGTGCTATTTGCCATCTATGGTATGTCAATGATGTGGATGAGAATGTAAAAGACAGAGTACTAACTTTGCAGATCACACTAAAATAGTGGGTATCAATAAGGGTAATGACTGTCTTCAGCATTTACAGACCGATCTTGATCAGCTGGCTAAATAGGCCAAGAAAAGGCAAATGGTATTTAATTCAGTTCAGTGTGCCGTGTTACATTTTGGGAGAACAAACAAAAGTAGGGCTTTGTAGAACAGAGGAACCCAGAAGTACAAGTATGCAGTTCCCAGAAAGTGGTGTCATGAGTAGATGGGATGGTAAACTGAGCTTTTACCACCCTTCATTCATCTGAGTATTGAGTGAAAAAGTTCCGGTGTTATGTTGTAGTTGTACAAGATGAAGGTGAGGCTACATTTGCAATATTGTGTTCAGGTTTAGTCACTCTGCTATAGGAAAGATGTCATTAAGCTTGAAAGAGTGCAGAGGAAAAGAGAGAGATGGGCCAAATGCACGCAAATGTGATTCTCTTGGATAGGAATCTTGCTGGCATGAACCAGTTGGGGTGAAGGATCTGTTTCCATGGTGTATGACCCTAAGAATAAAACAGAAATTCTTGCAATCCCATTCTACAAATAAGAGCTCATAGATTAAAATTTTTATAGTCAAACCTAGCTACAACGATTAAAACAAGCAGTTTATTAGTTTTATGCAGCACTTTGTACATGACCAAACTGATTTTAAAGTTGGATCATAAGCTCCCTCCTATATTCAGTGCCCTGACTAATGAAGGACACTATCCTATAGATCTTCTTGGCCACATTATTTACCTATGTTGCCACCTTCAAAGGTCTATGAGATGTACTCAAGATCCTACTGTTCCTCAAATCTCTCTAAAATCACTCATATGGAAACCACATCTTCTTAAATCAGGTGACCATAACCTGCAGAATGACCTATACTGGCATATAGGTAGGTTAGAAAAATGTTGAATGTGCTCAATGGTGGGGAGTAATGAAGTAATAAAATACGTTGTGTGATTGTCTACTCTGGTGGCAAGACAATTTTGAAGACTCGTGGTCAGTCATAGTTAAACGTGCAGACTTGAAGTGACATGACTCGACTTCAAACTGATAACAGCCACAAACAAAAAAAGGTAATTCTTGCTGAGTACAAACCTTGCTATTGTTAGTGGGTGAGGCGCAAGATGGTAGCTCAACCCCAAATGGATTTATTAATGTTTCCTATGGTGAAGGTATCCAGAACTACAGGGCACAGCCGTAAAATTGAGGGGAGACCCTTTAGAACAGAGATAAGGAGGAATTATTTTTAGCCAGAGGGTAGTAAATTTATGAACTGCTCTACCAGAGACTCTAATGGAGGCCAAGTCTGTGGTTATATTTAAGGGGGAAGTTGATCGTTTCCTGATCGGTCAGGGCATCAAAGGATATGGCGAGAAGGCAGGTGTATGGAGTTGAGTGGGATCTGGGATCAGCCATGATGGAATGGTGGAGCAGACCTGATGGGCTGAATGGCCTCATTCTGCTTCAAGGTCTTATGGCCTTGTACTTAAACCCTCTTGAAATGAATGCTAACATCACACTTGCCTTCCTTACCACCAGCTCAACCTGCAAGTTAACCTTTAGGGAATCCTGCACATGGGCTCCCCAAGACTCTTTGCTCCTCCGATTTCCGAATTTTCTCCCCGTTTAGGAAACAGTCCATACTTCTATTCCTTTTTCCAAAGTGCATGACCATACACTTCCCTCACTGTACTTCATCTGTCACTTCTTTACCCATTCTTCTAACCTGCCCAAGTCCTTCTGGAGACTCCCTGCTGCCTCAACAACATCTGCCCCTCCACCTAACCTTATATCATTTGCAAACTTGGCTACAAAGCCATCAATTGTGTCATCCAAGTCATTAACATATAATGTGAAATGCAGTGGATCCAACACTGACCCCTGTGGATCACCACTAGTCACTGGCAGCCAACCAGAAAAGGACATAAAGGCACGTTCATTTGACTATTATTTATTGACTACAGCTACACTTTCAATACTGTAATTCCAAGCACACTCACCTCTGAACTCTAGAGTCCTGGGAGTCAACTCCTCCATCTGCACCTGGATTCTTGACTTCCTGACCAACAGACTGCAATCAGCAAAGATAGCTAATAACAACTCTTTACAATACAATTATTGTAAACACTAGTGTTCCACAAGGTTGAGTCCTCAACTCCCTACTCTTCTTACTGGAAACTCATTTCTGCATGGTCATATTCTCCTCTAAGCTCACCTAAAAGTTTGCAGGTGATATCTCAGATAATGATGAGTCAGAGTACAGGAAAGAGACAATACTTTGTAACGTGGTGCCACGACAACAACCTTTTCCTCAATGTCAGCAAAAGAAAAGAGCTGGTCAGTGACCATGGTGTACATGCTTCTGTTCACATCAGTGCTGAGGTTGAGAACTTCAAATTCCCAGGAATGACCATCATCAACAGCCTTCCCAGGTCTAATTACATTGATGTCATGGTCAAGAAAGCAACACCGCTACTTCAAGAAGCTGAAGAAATTTAACATGACTCGTTAATACTTACCAGTTTTTATCAATGCACAATGGAAAGCATCCTATCCGAATGCACAACAGACTGGAATGGCAACTGCACTGCATGCAACCACAAAAAAACTGCAAAGTTTTGGACACAGCTCAGTACATCATGAAAACAATGGACTGTCTCTAATTCTCACGGCCACAGTAAAGCAGTTAGCATAATCAAAGACTCCACCTACTCCAGACATTCTCTCTTCTCCCTCTTCCACTGGTCAGAAGATACTAAATCCTGAAAGCACAGGCTCAAGGACAGCTTCGACTCCACCATTGTAAGATAAATTGGACATGGCCTCATAATCTACTTCGTAATGATCTTACACCTTATTGTTTACTTGCATTGCACTTTCTCTGTAGCCATTAGACTTTATTCTGCATTGTTATCGTCTTGTTCCACTACAATGCTCTACTTAATTATCTTATCTGTATGAACAGTATGCAAGACAAGCTTCGCATGATAGTAATAAACCAATTTCAATTCCACATTCAGGTGAGAGCATTAGTGAAACCATTGTAGTACTGAAAAATTTGGCTTGATTATATAGTTTTAGTGTCTTCCTAAATTGAACACAGAGTGTAAGCTTTATGAACAGATGAGCAGATTGAATCTAACTTATTACTTAAACAAGATTTAATGGTGAGCATGCCTTCCATAAATGATAAAGAATTTACTCAGAATTTTGGATTAGGATCCAGATTGTTGTTTTTATTGTGCTTCTCCTTTAATTTTTAGCTTTCTTCAATCACCTGTTATGTTTGTACTTTACTAACTTGTAGTATATTTGGTTTTAGTTCCTTTGTTTGCAAAGTGGAGTGTAAATCAGTCACTGCTCATGATTTTTTTTAAAATCTGGGACCAGCCTGACTGTTTTCAAAGTTCAAAGTAAATTATCAAAGTACATACTGTACATCACCTTACAACCCTGAGATTCATTTTCTTGCGGGCATTCACAGTAAACACAAAGAAGCACCATAGAGTCAATGAAAAAATGCAAACAACCAATGTGCAAAACACAAACCATGCAAGTACAACAAGAAATAAATAAATTAATAACAAATAAATAAGACAATAATTATTGAAAACCTGAGATGAAGAGTCCATAGGTTGCGGAAACATTTTAGTGATGGGGTGAATGAAGTTATCCCCTCTGGCTCAAGAGCCTGATGGTTGAGGGATAAGAAGTGTTCTTGAACCTACTGGTGTGGGTCACAGGGCTGCTTATACCTTCAAGAAGAGAGTATGGGCTGCATGGCGGGTTTCCTTGATGATGAATTGTGTTTTCCAGTGACACCACTCCTTATAGATGTGCTCAATGCTGGGGAGGGCTTTACCTGCGATGGACTGGGTTGTGCCCACTTTTTTTTAAACATGCTTTTCCATTCAAGGGCCTTAGTGTTTACATGCCAAGCAGGGATGCAACCAGTCAGCTTGCTCTCTACCACACATCTATAGATGTTTGTTTAAGTTTTAGATGTCATGCCAAATCTTCACAAAATTCTAAGGAAACAAGGGTGCTGCTGTACTTTCTTCACAATGGCACCGACGTGCTGGACACAGGAGAGATCTTCTGAAATGATAATGCCGAGGAATTTAAAGTTGCTGACCCTCTGACTCCCCGATGAGGACCGCTTCATGGACTTCCAATTTCCTCCTCCTGTATTCAATAGTTAACTGCTTGGTCTTGCTGACAGTGGGTGAGAGGTTGCCGTTGTGGCACCACTCTGCCAGATTTTCAGTCCCCTTCCTATACACTTTAACATCTCCATTTTTGATTCGGCTAGCGACAGTAGTGTCACAGCATTGGTGCTGTGCTTAGCCTCACAGTTGTAAGTACAAAGCAGTTTTGCAGTTTAAAGGGACACACGTGCTCATGTTCCTTTAACACATACAAAGATAACATTGCGGGCCCTTCTGATAAAGTGCCTCAGCCTGAACCATTGACTATTCATTCCTCACCTGACCTGCCGTGGTCCCGCGGCATTTTGTGTGCAGTTACTCTGGATTTCCAGCGTCTGCAGAATCTCTAGTGTTGATGTTCCTTTTGTTACAGTGACAGTTACTGTCCCTCTTTTGCTTCTCTACTTTGCTTGCTGGTGCAAGCTAACACTGCTGAACCTGCACTACGGTGAACATGTAATAAAATGGCTGTAACCATACGATTTACATTTCATTTATAACTTACAAAAGATCTTCAGGGCAACATCATCTCCAGGTCGAACAGCATACAGTGTGAGTATTGATGCTGATATACAGTACAGGCTAGCAGCATTAGCAAATGGGAGTTCCAATACCATACCCAAGTCACTTCAGTACAAACAATGATAACAAAAAATAAGCCAGCTCAAGCATTCTATTCTACAGCAGTGAAATGCTTTGACTGCAAGAAGAAAATCATTTGGCCTTGGCATTCAAGGCTACTGAGGATTACAAGCCATAAAAAAAAAATTACCCAAGTAAATTCCCCATGTAAGGTCAACACTTGTACAGAATGCCACAAAAGGAGAAAATGCGTGCAGGCAGTATCTATGAACAGACACCAGTCTGACTTACTGAGTACTTCCAGCAAACTCTGCCTTTATTTCAACTTGCAGCATCTAGTGATTTTCAAACACAGAGGCTTGTACAACTTTGAAGCTGATGAGCAGCAGGAAGCTTCAAAAAGCTTTAAAAATGTTCTGCAACAGCAGCAATCCTGTAAAGTGCAGCAATTTTAAAATTGAAGCGAAGGTTAGTAATTAGTACATCAATTTTAACATTAGTCCTGCTGACTGCTCAGCTGTGTGGACATAACTGAGAAGAAATATGTTCAAGTAGTTCAAAGTGCAGTTAGCGAGCTGATTCCGGAGACATATTCTGATGAAACATTGGAAACCCAATGGCTGTTGCAATGGTCAAGCAAAACTATTAATCATAGTGGTTGTCAACACATACAGACCAACTCTATTCTTGCGATAATTTTCTGGCGCTCTTTAATTTCTCCCCTGAGCTGCGAAGGTTTCCCGCAGGTGCTCCCGTTCCCTCCCGCGTTCCAAAGGCTAACATAACTAAGCTGAGGACGGACGTGCTACGCTGGCTCTGTGAGCACGGCGACACTTGCAGGCCTCCCCTGCACATCCTGAGTGTGTTGGTTGTTGACGCAAGCCGTGCATTTCACTGTATGTTTCAATGTACATGTGATAAGTTAATATTTATCTTTAACCATATCAAAAAATTAAGCAATGTACTGAAAGAATTTATTTTGTGTGATATGTCAGAATCACATCTAGTTAAGTTCCTAGAGCAATATGCATATATATGCAGACCAGTTAAGAAATCATTAGAAAGACTGGTCCCGACACACCTCCGGGCCATTGCAAGTCCATCACGGGACCCCCTGCAGTTGGCTTACCAACCACATTTGGAGTCAAGGACGCTGTTATCTTCCTGCTTCAGTGGGCTTACACTCATCTGGATAAGCCAGGCAGCAATGTGAGAATTATGCTCTTTGATTTCTCCAGTGCTTTTAGCACCATACGACCCATTTTACTGGGGAATAAGCTCATGGAGATGCAGGTTGATGCTCCATTAGTGTCCCGGAACACAGACTACCTGCCCAGAGACCTGCCCAGAGAGCCACAGTATGTGAGATTGTAGAGCTGTGTATCAGATACTGTGGTCAGCAGCACAGGGGCACCTTGGGACCATTCTTTCCCCTTCCTGTTCACTGTCTATACCTCTGATTTCAGATACAACTCAGATTCTTGCCACCTGCAGAAGTTTTCGGATGATTTGGCAGCTGTAGGCTGTATCAGCTGGGTTCAGGAGGCTGAGTACAGAAGAGTGGTGGACAACTTTGTTGAGTGGCGTGGGCTGAATCATCTGCAGCTCAACGTCACTAAGACAAAGGAGTTGGTGGTGGACTTCAGCAAGGTGCTTTCCCATCTCCATTAGGAGAATGAACGTGGAAGTCATTCAGGACTACAAATACTGGAGAACTCACCTGGATAATAAACTAGACTGGACTAAAAATACAGGGGCTCTGTACAAGGGACCAGAGCTGACTGTACTTCCTGAGGAGGCTTGGGGTCATTCAACGTCTGCAGTACTAAGTTACAGATATTCAATGACTCAGTGGTGGCCAGCTTTCCATTTTACCCTGCAGTCTGCTGAGGCAGCAGGGTGAGAGCAGCTGACACCAAGGAGATCAATAAGCTCATCAGGAAGGCTGATTCTGTTCTGGGGTGGAACTGGATTACCTGCTGGTTGTGTCTGAGAGGAGGATGCTGCAGGAGCTGTGGAGCATTATGGACAATCCCTCTCACCCCCTCCATACATATTGGACAAAGGAGCATCTTTAGTAACAGACTAATTCCACCGAAGTGCGTCACTGAACCCCACAGGAGATCCTCACTCCCTGTGGCTATAAGACTCCATAACTCCTCTTCCTTAAGTATATAAGTATATGGTTTCATTACACATCTGTATTTTGTACTATTACCTTCTAATGCTCATTTTGTATTCTTTTTCGTTCCTCAATGCTTACACTTTGTATTTTAAAGTATATATTTCTGACTGAAGAAACTTGTAACAATAATTTCCTTCAGGATAAATAGAGTTTTATCTCATCTTATCTTACATATATTCAAAGATATGCATACAAACGAGTACAACGTCCCTCAAACACCAGGCCATCTTACTGCAAGCCTGAACTAGTACTATATGCATTACTGATTTAACTAGTATTACTAGTATTACATACAAGAAAAGGAGCTCAAACATCACAATGTGTTGGCCAAAGCCACAGAGTGTGATTGAGTGATACCTATTATTATGCTGTCCAGAGCAAATAAGACATCTAGTTTTGCAGAGACTCTAAGGTAACCATCAGCTGAAATATGGATAATGAACGTACAATATCCATTGTACCAGCTGAACGTTGAATTCACAAAGGCCACATAGGACCCATCACATGCATATGCATAACTAAACATAGATAAAGAAAGCCAAGACTAACAAGTAACGACTGCGCTACACTTTACTCATATACCAAACTGAGGATGACGATGCATTCAGATGCAGTGACCTCTTGGGGGCCAACCAAAGGTGCTTTTTTCTTTGTTAAATGTCCTTTTTACAATCAAAGGACAATGCTGGACTCCAAGAACTTTGAGTACTGCAAATCTACCCCATCAGTGAGCTGCTCTTTGATCAGAGGAGCTGGACTGGGTGCAGACCATGTTGCGGCCTGCTATAGGAAAGCATCGGAGGCATCGGAGTTGTTGTGCGAAGGCAGCGAACACTGTGACCATGGGTGATTGTCTTGGATGTTTCTCTTGCAATCGCAAGACCTTGTTGGACATTGATAACTGTAGATACTGCAGGCCAGTTTCCCTTGTTGGCTGGTGTGACAGACGGCAGGGTAACTGTGTAACCTTGGTTGTAGCAAGGACTAGGCCTCAAGCCGCGGGCTTGCCTGCTACTGCAGTCCAGGGGAGGAGACACCGGAGGTGGTGTAACATGGTGTTTGTGCTCTGTTGGGAGCTGGCCTCTGGTTTTTGTTTTTTTTTGCTCACTATTTTAAATGAGCTGTGCATGTCTTGCACCTTGGCTCCAGAGGAATGTAGTTTCACTTAGCAACATTCATGTATGCATGAATGATAACTAAACTCGAATTTGATTTGATTTGCTGCATTATCCAAAATATTTCAGGCTGCTGTGGATAACATGTTAGATGGAATTCATAATCGTCAATACAAACAAGATCACATTTAGATCACAACTTCCCAGTGCATGAAAATCTCCAAACATTGAATAGTTGGGTAACTCCTTGAACATAATGTTAAGTTGAAGACAGTAAGCACTACTTTGTACACAAACAAGTGGTGGCACATACACAAAAAAAAGAGGCCATTGTCATGGGAAGAAAATCTAAGAACATTACGATGTCGATCTGTCTGAGCAGCAATCCAAAATTATGCAAGTTTACTATTACCTTAGTGGTGGTAAAGGAACACAGAGGGTGTATTACAATATCATCTGAATACTGAAGCTGCTATACAATGTCTCCAATATGTAGTAAAAAACAATTCACTGTCTCATTATGAACAATGACCAGGAAAAGCACAATGCCTTTGTATTACGTGCACTAACCAAACAGCAAGAGAAACCACGAAATACCCAGGAAGAAGCAGCAGCAATGGAAATCATACTTAGGATTAAAAAGTCCCACTCATTCTTATTAGAAAGACCATTCATTTTGGAGACAGACCTCAAATTCACAGTGGCTATTCTTGGACACAAGTCTGCAATTCTCATATTGGTGGTCTCAAGATGGAAAATTGGGTCTATCTGTTGTCCTAATGTGATTATCATGTTATATATCAAGCATCGCGTAGTTGATGCATTATCAAGATGGCCTCATGAAGCAGGGAAGTCAGATTGAATGTTTATAAAACACTGGTCCAGCTCAGTTAATGTACTGGGTTCAATTCTGGTCGCCTCATTTTAGGGAGGATGCAAAGGCAACAACCTGAATTCAGAAAAGGTTTAAGGGAATGCTTCCTGGGATGAGGAACTGCATTTACAAGCAACAAACAATTGGATGCAAGATGTTGCCTGGAATGGAGGGCAGTATGGAATGGGAGAGATTGGATAGGTTGGATTTATTCTTACTGGAATACAGAAGGCTAAGGGGTAACCTTATTGAGGTTTATAAATTATGAGGAATATAGATAGTAAGAGTCTTTTTTCCAGACTACAAGAGTCAAAAACTAGAGGGCATATGCTTAAGGTGAGAGAGGAATGATTTGAAAGAGATCAGAGTACATTTTTACCCACATAGAGTGGGGCATTATATAAAATCAGCTGCTGAGGAAGTACTAGAGCCATTTATAATTATAGTATTTAAAAGACATTTGGACCATACTTGGATAGGAAAGGAGTAGAGGGATCCCTGTCTAATGTGTGATTATGGAATTAGCTACAATAGGCGTTATGTTTGGCATGGTCAAGTTGCACTGAAGGGCACAATTCTATGCTGTACAATAATGACAATAATGCAACTTAAAGGAATTTGTAGGCTGCTGTTTCTTCAGGTGTGCTGATTCATCAGAACAAATATTGGCTTACGACAATGCAGACACAAAATTCCCAATCCTTAGATTCTCCAGGAAGTTAAATTACTGATAACCCAGTGAATATGTGCAGGTGCTGTAATTGTCCAGTGAAACGTTATTACAATTGCAGAGCCTTGCCTCAAGAATAGGGATGACAATATAACATTGCAAGTCTCATAACAAAAGCATGTTCCACTATTTCAATTTTCATTTCTTCACTTTTACTGTTTGTTCAAAAACATATGCACTAATAATATAGAATGTTATAATATTATCATTTTACCTACACAAATCATTTGAAGCAATTTGGAAATTTAATTCTCTAATTAATGAAGGAATTTATAGTTTAAAAAATATCTCAAATTCCATATTTATTAATTTGCAGCATTAAAACTTTTCTACCTGTGACATAACGTTGTTCGGTATTTTACCATAAATGTATCTCATATATTCCACGGTCATCTCCAGTACAGAGGCCACATCAGTTCTTCTTCCTTTCACATATGGCAAAAGCACTCGTAACTGGTCACAACAATCCTTAATGCGCTCCCTAATTGTAAATTATTTTAAAAAATCATTAATTACTCTTCAGTTCTAATTATAAAAAATAAAAATGATGAATATTTGTTATTTATTATGACCTTCTGATTAAGACTGGTGTGCAAAATGCATTGAAAGTTTCCTTATGTTTAATTTTATGCCCTCAACAACTAAGTTATTGCACTGAATAAATAAACTAGGTCATTCTAAATGTCTATATCTGGGTCACATTATGATCTATTTTATTTTCAATGCATTCATGAAATAAACATAGCTTTTATAGATCCAAGCTACTGGTAATCCAGAAAGTGCACTACCTTAGATTATATTGTGATCATATTAAAGGGAATGAATACCAGATGAGGCACCCTCCTCCACACAGCATGATTCTCTGCATTTCTCTGTATGATATTTATTCATTTCCAAACAAGGTCCTTTCTTTTGCCACCCATAATCTTATTGTCAATGATTACATTGTCATCTTACGTTAGACTAAATTGTAGTTCACATATGATAGCATCTTTCTCCTTAGCAACCAGTACGACTAAATATTCTATGATCTACTCTACTGCATCACTGAGTGGGTAACACTTATTGGTAACTCACAGCTTGGTTTCCATCTACTCTTCCTCAAAACACTTCAGCCACTTTCTATTCTCTTCACTTCTCCTTTAAAAGTTAATCATTGACCATCCTCCCACAATTTCTCCCAGTATCCTCTTGTACATTTACTCCAACAGTACTTACCAGGATGATGCCTGGACTAAAGGGCGTGTCTTATGTCGAGAGGTTGAGCGAGCTGGGGCTTTTCTCATTGCAGAGGAGCAGGATGAGAGGTGACTTGATAGAGGTGTCCAAGATGTTAAAAGCCATAGGCAGAGTGGACAGCCAGAGACTTTTTCTTCAGGAATGGCTATTACAAGGGGGCATATTTAAGGTGATTGGAGGAAAGTTCTTTACACAGATAGTGGTGGCAAATACACTAGGGGCATTTAAGAAACTTTTATACAGGCACACAAATAATAGAAAAATGGAGGGTAATATAGGAGGGAAGTATTAGATGGATTAAGGAGGTTGAAATGTTGGTGCAACATCGTGGGTCAATGGGCCTACACTGTGCTGTAGAATTCTATGTTCTTTATGAATAGCACTCACAGCTCCACTGTAAATGTAACTACCCCAAGAAAATATTTGCTCTCCAGATTAAGGGCCAGTGACTTCACAATTACTGGTGTAAAGACAATTTACGATCCATCATCACTGGATTTCATCTAGCTAGACTAAACAGCACTGTGGGCTGACTCCTCCTTGCACATACACTTAAGATTCACACTGGATTAGCTTTACACTCTACCAAGTTTCTCTAACTTGGTCCCAGCAAGTTCCTGAGCTTACTTATAACTACAAACAAGACTGCTGAGTTTCCTCTGTTACTCTGACCTTGTTCCTCTTGCCCAAACTAGAATTCACTACAGATCTCTCTAACCTTAACCCTAAACTCCCTTTCCTAGTCTCTTGGCCTAGTCCCATTAATTTACTCATCACTCAACCATTCCTAGCATCATTGCTCATGCTCACTACCAGGTTGCCTCATTTTCTTTCATTGTTACAATCCCGTGATATCCTTTTAGTGCTTGTGCTGCATACAAAGATATTTAGAGGAGGCTAATTGCACATTCTCCTAGAACATCCCTGTAGGTCTCATTTTCACACCTATTTGTCATAATGTATTCACCCTCACACACCCCACAGTTCTCCCTATTGCCCTACTTGTACTTCTCTATGATGGGGAAGAAAGCTGAGCACCTGGACACAACCTACACCCTCACAGGCAGAATGCTCCACACACAGAGCACAAACTCAGAAATGAACCAGGGTCACTGGTGCTGGCAGCAGCAACACTTAATGTTAGACCACCCGGCCACTCACTTATAAGTAGACATTAAACAGATATCAAAATAAAAAGGATCAGAGATCATTTTGAAAGAGCATCTACAAAGAGGAATGTGATGTGGAGAGATTGAAGGAGAGGAACATAGAGGGTAGAACTTCAGTATTTTAAAGCACAGGAGTTATTACATTGGTATAGCCAAGGCATCAAAACAGAAGGGTGCATTTATCTTGGAGAGTTGCATGGCCAATGGAGATTACAGAGTGAGTGAGGAGCAGGACAATGGAGCAATTTGAAAGCAATTTGAAAATCAAGGCTTTTTTTTAAATCTGGAGGCAATGTGGTAAGAGAACAGACAGCAAGTGGAGGATGAAGAAAGTAGAGCTGTAGATATTTTTAGATTTATAGATAGTGAAAAAGGAATCAGCAGTGGTTTGGAATGATCATGGCTAAAACAACAAAAAATTGGTTTCACGCACAAAATACTGGAGGAACTCAGCTGGTCAGGCAGAATCTATGGAGAGGACTAAACAGTCAAAATTTCAGGTGGAGAACCCTTATCAGGACTTGACCTTCACCAGTCCTGATGACAGGTCTCGGCTTAAAACGTTGACTGCTTCTTCCTTTCCATAAATGCTGCCTGAGTTGCTGAGTTTTTTCGGCATCTTTTGTTCATTGCTCAAGATTTCCAGCACCTGCAGAATCTCTTGTATTTAAAATTAAGGTTTCAATTGAAAATGTACTAAGAAAGTTGTAGTTAGGTAATGTTACCAATACAATGCTCTTCCATTTTGTCCATTGCTTTTTAGATTATGTTAGTAACATTCGTGTCCTAAATATTATAGGATTTTCTCAATCCTCTCTTAGTTTTTTCTTCATTCAAAATATCAAACATTTCTGTTTCAGTGCTTATAATATTATTTTTTTTACCAAGTCCACCATTTATTTATTTATTACAGATAACTTCCTAATTGTATGAAAGAATAAAACCTGGCTACAGTTTCTCCTGGTCATATCCACAGTATTTTACTTTTCATATTACCATTTCTAAAGAATTGTATTGGCTAAAGTAATCAGTCACAGCACTGTTTCATATAAGGGCCGTAACCTTTTCATCCTTTCGACCACAGTGAACCCTGATTGTTAATCCTCAGTCTGATATATTGGTTTCCCAAGGCACCATTTCAACATTCTGACTACCCTTAATTTATCCAGTACAGACTTGATTGACCAGACTGTCTCCTTTTGCTGTAACCATTCTATGATGTGCCTATCCTGTTGTCAACCTCTTTGAGATAAGTTGAATGAATTACACCAACAGCAAGCCATAATGCCAACGTACTTAATTTCTTTTGAATACCTAGTTCATTGTTAATTAGTTTTCTGCTCATTACCTTCTCATTCGTTCCAAGCTGCTGTGAAGCAAAGCATCTGTGCAGCGTTTCTTGCAGCTTGATTCAGAGGTTGGGGATTCTGGCAATTCCAGTTCACATGATACACTATTTTCTTCAGGTTTTGAGCTGAGTAAATGAGCCATTGAGTCATGTTACAATCAGCTTTGTAAATATCAGGCACCATTTTTATTGCTCTAATGATATGCAAATGATTTTAATTAAATGCACCCTCTCAGATGCTATAAATAAGACATAGATTTTTCTGATATTCTCTGAAGAAAAATGGTGCAGTTTGGCAGGAGCATAAAGGAAATTCTATTGCCTTGATTAACTTGACCCATTCATGGACTGCAACATTTTTCAAAAGAAAATCACAATCTTCCATGAAAATTAGAAGGATAACCAGCAGCTTTTAGTTACAGGTACCATGGCACACAAGGAGCGCATGTGGTGTTGTCAAATTCAATTTCACCTCAAACTTCCATCCTGCCCTCAGATTTACCTGATCCATCTCTGACACCTCTCTCGCCTTTCTTGATTTCTTGGTCTCCATCTCCAAAAGATTCTGTACATCTTTTACAAATCCACCGACTCCCACAGTAACCTTGGCTATACCCCGTCCCACCCGGTCACTTGCAAGGATGCTATTCCCTTCACTCAGTGCCTCTGTTTCCACTGCAGCTGTTCTCACGGTGAGTTTTTCCATTCCATAACTTCAGGTATGTCCTTATACTTTTCAAAAAAATGGGGTTTCCCCTCCACTGCTATCAATACAGCCCTCAATAGTGTCTCCTCCTTTTCCCACATATCTGCCCTCATTCCATCCCTACCCGACACAACAGGGACAGGGTTTCCCTTCTCTTCACCTACCAACCTACTAGCCTCTGTATCCAACTACCAGCCATCTCCAACAGGATCCCACCACCGGGCACACCTTGCGCCCCACACCCCCGCCCCACCTCTCTCCACAGGGATCCCTCATTCAGCGACTCCATTGCCTGCTTGCTCAAGACCCTCCAGGCACTTACCTCTGCAACTAAGCTAAGTGTTATACCTGCCCCTACACCTCTTCCCTAGACAGTCCTTCCTAATGAGGTAGTGCTTCACATGTAAATCCATTAATGTCATCTATTGCAACAAAAAGAATATCCAAAAAGAAGGAGAATCCTATCTGCAGGCTGAGAATAAACGGGGAAGACATAAAACAAGTACAGAACTTTTGCTACTTAGGAAGCTGGGTGACATCAGATGGCAGGTATGACATGGACATCAAAAGAAGAATAGGGATGGCAAAAGACACCTTCACAAGAATGAAGAGTATACTGACCAATACTAAACTAGGCATGACAACCCGCCTCAGATAAACGTTACGATTATCTAGTTATGTCATATGGCTCAGAATATTGGACAATATCTAGTAACATGAGGAAACGAATTGTAGCAGCAGAGATGTGGTTTTTGAGAAGAATGCAAAGAATATCATAGACGAAACGAATAGCTAACAAGGATGTCATGAACAGAGCAAACACAAAAAGAGAAATAATGTATGAGATCATGAGAAGGCAACGTAACTTCATTGGACATGTGATTAGGAAAGAGGAATTAGAATGCACAGTAACTATGGGGAAGATTGAAGGGAAGAAAGCAAGAGGAAGGCAAAGACAAATGATGATGGAGACAGTAGCCAGAGAACTGGAAATGAATACCAATGAATTGATCCACTTGACCTGAAACAGGAGTGTGTGGGCCATGGCAGTCAAAGCTCAAACTCGGCATGGCATCTGATGATGATTGCATCAGTTGCTTCTGGCACACCCTGCTCTACATCCGAGAGACCCAGTACCAACCCCTTTGCTCTGCCCACCACAACAGGCAGAATTTCCCAGTGGCCAACCATTTTAATTCCACTTCCCATTCCCACATCATGCCTGTCCAATGCTTCCCCACTTCTATGCAGAAGCCAAACACAAATTAGAGGAGCAACACCTCATAATCTGACTTGGTGGATGGATTGAATATCGATTTCTCTAACTTCTGGAAACCACTCCCCTCTATTCCCCCTGCCCTGTTTCCTGTTATCGCTGTGATCCCATTATCCAATCTCTTTCCCCTCCATCCACCACCATCACAATCTGTTCATCAGCTTCACCTCCATCCCTTTATTCCATAGTCTACTGTCCTCTCCTAACAGATTCTTTCTCCTTCAACTCTTTGCCTTCCCCAACCATCACCTTCCAACTTCTTCTATTATTCACTTTAAACCCCACCCTCCTGCCTTCACCCCTCACCAAGATTCGCCTATCACTTGCCAGCTCCTGCTAAACCCCATTTCTACTCTTTCATTCTGGCCTCTGTCCCCTTCCTTTGCAGTCCCGATGGAGGGTCTCGGCCTGAAATGTTGACTGTTCAGTTTCCTCTGCAGATGCTGTCTGACCTGCTGAGTTCCTTCAGGAACAAGGAACTTCATAATTTTAAGTATTCAAAGTCATTCCATATAGACTTATATCCAAGGTGTTAGAAGCTGACTCATTTTTATGCAGTTGCTCTACAAAATAAGTTATCGTTTGGAGTTTGATTAAGAAGATCTTGTCAAAATTCAACTAGAAGTTATAAAATGTAGTTGTTGGCCAAATCCAAAGAAATTCTAAATACTTGTGGCTTTTCAAATATTCAAATTATTGCAGCCATTCATTTTTCTGATTTTCCTTCATCTCTGATTATCTTGCAACTAAATCAAAGCTTCTGACTCAATTATCAATACATAAAAAACGCACCTTCCAGCAGGAGTTAAATTATGACCTTTCAGCACAGACTCGTTCCATGAATCCAAATTCTGCTGTAAAATAAAGAAAATATTTCCATATGGTATCACAGAGCACTATGGAAACATTCAATGATGTCTTAAGATAAATAATTTTACTTCAAATATAATTTTCTAGATTGTCTTACTATCACCAATTTTATATGACACTTGATTGCTTTTTTTATTCAATGGCTGAGCACAATTTGGTACTTCATGCACTAGCGCCTTACTTAAAGATTTTTGATCCTCCAGGTTCTCGTCATTCTCACCCTCCAATTTCCCAATTTGCAGCAAAAGAATAACTAACTTATATAGCACCTTCATAAACTTTATAGACTAACATGATCGAAGACACCAAGGTAGAAAAATAAAGGTTAAAGTGGGCTGTGCAGCACAAATATGAAATACTCAAATGCCAACCCAGCAGTGACCAGTGACAAAGGTGTGATTACAACATGAAAAGCCCACAGACGGAATGAAGGGACAGGACTACATTGCCAGATTTTGTCGTGAAGGGAAAAGTGGTAGTGACCCTGAAGAAGGCTGCTGTCATAGATCTAGAAATCTAACCTGCGGATTTCCTATCCCAGCAGAGTTTCTTTCTGGTGCCAGTTTTAGGAACAGGTATTTAATAGGCAATGCATAGATGACACAGCCCTAATGTGAGCAAATGCAATTAGTGTAGATGACAAAAAGGCTGTCATGGTTTGATAGGCCACAGAGCTTGTTTCTATGGTACATGACTCTATGGCATCCCTGGCAACAAGCAACACTGATGTCATCAAGCATCAAGTGGCCCAGAACAAGGTCTTAAATTAATAATCACCTGTTTTTACAGTGGAGAAGGTCACAGGTGTTAGGGAATTCAGGAATATAATGTCCTGAAACATACTGATGTTTTGAAAGAAGTGTTGGTAGTCTTTAGGCACATAAAGATAGATACATTTCTCAGGAGTGAAAAAAAAGATTTTAGCCCAGGTGGGGTAACAGACAACTGGAGGGTTGCTAATCTTGTGGCTTTATTTAAGATGGGCTGCAAAGACACGCCAGAGAGCTACGGACTAGTGAGCTTAGCATTAGTGATGGGAAAGTTACTGGAAGGAATTTTGAGAGACGGGCTCTGTCTGCATTTGGAAAGGCAAGGACTGATTCGAAATAGTCAACAATGGCTTTATGCATGGGAAATAATGTCTCTGAAAGTTAATTGGTTATTTCTGAAGAGGTGACCAAGAGGTTTGATGAAGGCAGGGTAGTAGACTTCCCATGGGATTGTAGAATGGCCAGGGAGGTGATATTACAAATGATCCAAGATGATTTAGCCAAATGAATATAACACAAAATGGAGGAAGTCAAGGAATAGTAATAGAGGGTTATTGTGCTGCTGGGCCTCCTGTTGTTTGCCATGTATTAATGATTTGGATCCGTGCTGGGTATGGGGCTGGCCCCTCCCATCTTTCTGCTCTCCGGTGTTAGCTCCCTGAAAGACAAGCTGGGTTGCCTGCAGCAGACCCAGCGAAAGACAGGCTGACTTGCCTTCGTCTGCTGAACCCGCGCGAGATGAGGGACTGCTGTGTACTTGTTCTTGCAGGAGATGAAAAGTTTGCCTCTTTGGCTGGGGCATCAAGCACAAGAGTCATATTACAGCTTTATCAGTGAGCGCACAGCTGGAATTATGGAAATACTACAAGCAATTCTGGTTACAATACTATAGGCAGGATATGGTTAATCTAGAGAGGGTGTAGAAAAGATTCACAAGAATGTTGCCGGGAATGGATGACTTGAGTTATAGAATGGATAGGTTGGGACTGTTTATTCTGGAGTGAAGGAGGCTGATATCGTTCGTCTGTTATGTGCTGCAACATATGACGTAGGCGATCATAATTTTTCTGTGACTGTGATTGTTCTTAGCAAAATCTTCTACAAAAGCGGCTTGCCATTGCTTTCTTCTGGGCAGTGTCTTTACAAGATGGGTGACCCCAGCCATTATCAATACTCTTCAAAGATTGCCTGCCTGGTGTCAGTGGTTGCATTAACCAGGACTTGTAATATTCACCAGCTGCTCATATGACCATCCACCACCTGATCCCATGGCTCAACATGACCTTGATCAGCGGACTAAGCAGGTGCTACACCTTGCCCAAGGGTGACCTGCAGGCTAGTGAAGGAAATAAGCACTTACACCTCCTTTGGTAGGGGTGTGTCTCCAACCCACCACCCAGGCCTTATATAGCTTTGTAGAACTATAAGGGTAGAATGGATGACCACAGTCTGCAGACCCGAGGGGCAGGTCACTGTCATGGGTGTATAAGTGGCAGAAGAGGTACCGCTATATTGTTTAAAAGACATTTGAACAGGTTCACAGAATAAAAAATGGACAGAGGGAAATGGGCCAAATCAGACAAATGGGATTAACTCCAGAAGGCACATTGGCCAGCTTGGTCAAGTTTGTGCTGTATAACCAAATTGCTGCAGGTACGACATTACAAACTTTCTTCTTCTTAGACAGTCCTTTGAGATTTAAGATGATTTGGTCTCCCTCCAGATCTGTGGGTTCAGAGAAGCTAACAGCATTAATCAACAATCACAGGCTCTCATGCCAATGAAATAGTTCAGTATGTAATTTGTGAGGTGGTGAACTCCTGCCACTTGCACTCTATTTTCCTCTGCTTCTAAAGCATGAATGAGGTTCTTAATCCATCCTGAATGCAGCACCTTGCGTGGCCATGGAGCATGGATATCCAAGAATAAATATGCCGGGATCTCACTGACCCCCCCCACTCAGCCTTGCACCACCCGTACACAACAGTGTCTACATCAGGCTGCTGTTTATTAATGACAACTCAGCATTCAACCCCATGGTAATCAACAACCTTCAAAACCCGGGCCTCTGTACCTCCCTCTGCAACAGAATCCCTGATTTCCTCATTGGGAGACCACAATCCGTGCCAATTATAAATAATAACTTCTTCTCACTGACAATCAATACTGGCGCACCTCAAGGACGCGTGCCTAGCCCACTACTCTACTTTTTCTACACACATCACTGTATGGCTTGGCACAACTCAAACACATTCTATAAATTTGCCAGTGACAACTGTTGTTGGCAGAATCTCCAATGGTGACAAAGAGGTGTACAGGAGTGAGAGAGATCAGCTGGTTGAGTGGTGTCACAACAATCTTGCAGTCAGTGTCAGAAAGACCAAGGAACTGATTGTAGACTTCAAGAAGGGAAAGCCAAGGGAACACACATCAGTCCTCAGAGGGACAGCAGTGCAAAGGGTGGACAGTTTCAAGTTCTTGGGTGTCAACATTTCTGAAGATCTATCCTGGGCCCAACATATTGATCCAATTACAAAGCAGGCATGTCAGCAGCTATATCTTATTAGAAGTTTGAGGAGATTTGGTATGGTCACCAAAGCCTAACAAATTTCTCGTGTTTATTGATAGTTATCTTTCTAGGGTCTTGAGGTACTGGCTGTAGGTAGTCTAGGTCTCAGAAGCAAACAGGAGGGTAGGGATCACTGCTGCCAGATTTGTGGTCTTGATCTTTAAACCTCCTTCAACTAATCAAGGGCAGTGCTGTTACATTGAAGACAAGTGAGATAGATCAGCTGGTTGAGTGCTGTCCCAATAAAAATCTTGCATCAATGTCAGTAAGACCAAGGAACTGAGTGTGGACTTCAGGGAGAACAAATCAGGAGAACACATAGCAGTATTCAACTAGGGGGAAGCAATGGAAAGGGTGAGCGGCTTCAAATTCCAGGGCATCAATATCTGGGGCCAACATACTGATGCAATCATAAAGGCAGCACACCAGCTTCGTTATGTCACCAAAGAGTCTAGCAAATTTCTACAGATCTACTGTGTAGGGTATTCTGACCAGCTGCAATGCCTGGTGAGAAAGCCCCAATGCACAGGCTCGAAAAAAAAGAGGGTTGTAGACACATTAAGTTCCATCATGGACACTAGCTTTCCCACCATTGAGAAGATCTTCAAAAGGTGGTATCCATCATTATGGACCTTCGGCATCCAAGGCATGCTGTCTTCTCATTAATACCATAGATGAGGTGGTACAAGAGCCTGAAGATGCATAATCATCATTTTAGTTTCTGCCCTTCCACCATCAGGTTTCTGAACAATCCATGAACACTACCTCGCTACTGTGCTCTCTTTGCACTATTTTTAAAAAATATTATAACTGATAGACTTGTTTAATGTATTGCATTGTATTCCTGCTGCAAAACATCAAATTTCACGACATATGTGAGTGATAATAAACCCGATTCTGAATGGCAAATTTCATCATCAACGTCTGCTACTGCTCAGAGCTGGTCCATTTCCCCCAAAGGTATCACTGTGAACTGTTGTTGACAGAAGGCAGTGTTGTACAATGGAGGCAAGATGGTGAAGGACATTTGTCTGGACATGTCGAGTACAAGGTCTCATTAGTTTCAGTAAACACTTCAACAATGGTTTGGAGATCTTTCCTCTGTGTGCACAAATGCAAGTGCCAGGCTACATACAGCATTTGACTGCCAATAATGGCGTGCTCTTGCATCTGACGTGTAACTAACTGCATTATAACAACCCATGTTACAATTCTTTCAGATGGATTTACCAATGAATAAAATAGTCAAAACATACCTTACTCTTTTCAACAGAAAATATTTTCAGACAGCAGCTTTAAAAGTTAAAAGCATAATCCATTAGAATTAAAGTACTGACCAAGCATCTGAAGATAACCAGAGTGTAGTGAAGAAAATATGTTGCCCTCCCCCCACACTAGTCAACTCTTTTGAGCACAAATTAGCAGAATGAGCACAGCTTCTTTTTGCAATTTGAAAACCAAAAGCAACAGAGTTCTTCTGATAAACACGAGAAAACCTGCAGATGCTGGAAATCCAAAGCAACAACAAAAAATACTGGAGGAAATCAGCAGGTCAGGCAGCATCTATTGAAATGAACAAACGGTTGACATTTCATAGAAACACAGAAAACCTACAGCACAATACAGGCCCTTCGGCCCACAAAGCTGTGCCAAACATGTCCTTACCTTAGAACTACCTAGGCTTACCCATAGCCCTCTATTTTTCTAAGCTCCATGTATCCATCCAGGAGTTTCTTAAAAGACCCTCTCGTTTCCGCCTCCACCACTGCCGCCAGCAGCCCATTCCACACACTCACCACTCTCTGCGTAAAAAACTTATCCCTGACATCTCCTCTGTACCTACTTCCAAGCACCTTAAAACTATGCCCTCTTTTCAGCCATTTCAGCCCTGGGAAAAAAACCGCTGACTATCCACACAATCAATGCCTCTCATTATCTTGTACACCTCTATCAGGTCAACTCTCATCCTCCGTCGCTCCCAAGGAGAAAAGGCAGAGTTCACTCAACCTTTTCTCAGAAGGATTGCTCCCCAATCCAGGCAACATCCTTGTTAATCTCAGCTGCACCCTTTTATGGTTTCCACGTCCTTCCTGTAGTGAGGCGACCAGAACTGAGCACAGTACTCCAAATAGGGTCTGACCAGAGTCCTATATAGCTGCAACATTACCTCTTGGCTCCTAAACTCAATCCCATGGTTGATGAAGGCCAATACACTGTACGCCTTCTTAACCACAGAGTCAACCTGCGCAGCAGCTTTGAGTGTCTTATGGACTCAGACCCCAAGATCCCTCTGATCCTCCACACTGCCAAGAGTCTTGCCATTAATGCTATATTCTGCCGTCATATTTGACCTACTAAAATGAACCACCTCACACTTATCTGGGTTGAACTCCATCTACCAGTTCTCAGCCCAGTTTTGCATCCTATCAATGTCCCGCTGTAACCTCTGACAGCCCTCCACACTATCTACAACACCCCCAACCTTTGAGTGATCAGCAAATTTACTAACCCATCCCTCCTCGTCCTCATCCAGGTCATTTATATAAAAAAAAATCACAAAGAGTAGGGGGTCCCAGAACAGATCCCTGAGGCACACCACTGGTCACCATGCAGAATATGACCTGTCTAAAAACACACAAAGCAATGTCCCCTTGAATCCCATGCCTCCTTACTTTCTGAATAAGCCTTGCATGGGGTGCCTTACCAAATGCCTTGCTAAAATCCATATACACTACATCGATGGCTCTACCTTCATCAATGTGTTTAGTCACATCCTCAAAAAATTCAGTCAGGCTCAATAGCCACGCTGACTATTTCTAATCATATTATGCCTCTCCAAATGTTCGTAAATCCTGCCTCCCCAGATCTTCTTCATTAACTTACCAACCACTGAAGTAAGACTCACTGGTCTATAATTTCCAGGGCTATCCCTACTCCCTTTCTTGAATAAGGGGTGAGACCCTTCCTCATCAGTGGAAAGGAAGGAGGAAAACACCAAAATAAATAGATGAGGGGAGGGGAAGGATGATAGCTAGAAGGTAACAGGTGAAGCCATGATAAAGTTTAAGGGAATGGATGGGGGGTTCTCAGATCCCTGTAAACGATGAATTAAGTACTGACTATGTCTGTGACTGCACCGTGTTTGAATAATGTCTCACAGCTGCCTTCTTCGGAGCAAGATGATTAAAGTTCGCCCAGATCTACATAGATGTCTCTGGGCTTTTCACACCTTTTGATTTTGACAAAAAGCAGTACCTGATGGAAATTAGACAGGACATTAATTAAAGCACAAATTTGACAGATGTTCTTATCTCTGTCATTAACTTGTGGCTCCAGCAAACCAGGTAGGACATTCTTTTCTTTAATTAAGATGGCTGGAGTGTCTAACAACTTGATTGTACTTTTGTATCAATAGTCCATTGACTTGACCAGAATAGTTATCAAACTGATTGTTCTCTGTATCAATAGTCCATTGACTTGACTGGAATGGTTAACAAACTGATTGTTCTTTTGTATCGGTGGCCTTATAACTTCTGGCAATCCTGACATTGGGCAGTGAACTTGTAGAACCGCCGGAGAGATGAGAAAGGGTCTGCCCCTGATGTCCGGTCCGAGTTCACTCGCCGGCTGAGCTCGAAGAAATAAACGGGTGAAAAGATAAGTAACGATCTTTTTGTGCTGTCATTATTTAATCCAGCAAAGTTACGTTTACACCAGGTGGGTAGGAAAGTTAAAGGGCAGGAGAGGAAGGAATCTGATAGGAGAGAAAAGTGGACCATGGGAGAAAGGGAAGGAAGAGAGACCCCATGGGGAAGTCGTAGGCAAGTGAGAAGAGTCAAGAGGCCAGAGTAGGGAATAGATGAAGAGGGGAGGGGGAAGGAGAAATCGATATTCTTGCCATCAGGTTGGAGGCTACCCAGATGGAGTACAAGGCGTTTCTCCTCCGCCATGAGGATGGTCTCATCGTGGCTCTAGATGAAGCCATGGACTGAAATGTCACAACGGGAATTGGCCACCAGGAAGGGAGCTGAATGCAGAGCAAAGCCCAACCCCTCAACTTCAGAACAATGAGGGGTCAACTGCAGTTGGAGATCACATTTTGCTTTTGATCTCAGAGGAAAAGAAATGAGTGCAGGCTATTATCAGGTAAAATACATTCCTGGGCAGGATGTTGATAAAACACGCAGCCAACCACGGGTTTACCTATGATGGGAAATTGCTTGCTACACTAAAATAGTTCTTGTGACTTATTATTATAATGCAAGGTTGCATTCATATATTACACAAAACAATCTTAACCAAACAGGTGAAATTTTAGACCACCAACCCCACTGTCACAAACTCGCATCTTACACAAACACCAACCACTGATCATCTGTAATAAGAAAGTTGAAACACCCATCAGAGTGGAAATCCCCCACTACCAACAGTTCTGAATTTTGGGCTGAAGCTGGGCCAATATTGGCCATAGGACTAACTGCACCAGCCCTACACACACTTTGGTAACAAAACAGGAACAGATACAGTACCTAAAAAACCTCTGGTGAGAATCTTATATTTTAACACCACAAAACCTTTCCAACATTCTCTGGGTACCAATTTGAATCATCCCTCCATCTTCTCACTATGTTTCATTCTGTACAATTCACAAAAGATACTGGAGTATTTGCAGATTTGGGAGGTTATTATCTATAATTGCTATCCGAGTGTCAGGGTGCAGGTATTACGGAATACCTTTCTATTCCGCACTCTTGCATGTTAGAGCAATCCATCTGCTTTCAGTAATTATAAACGATGCTTTAGAGTGGAAATAATTTATGAACAAGAACACTGAACATTACAACATAGTACAGGCCCAAAGGCCCACAATGTTCTGCTGACCTTTTAACCTACTCTAAAATCAATCTGGGCCTTCCCACCTACATAGCCCTCCATTTTTCTATCATTTATCTGCCTAGGGTCACTCAAATGTCCCTAATATATCTGCCTCTACCAGCATCCCGGTAACACGTTCCACACACCCACCATTTTCTGTATTTTTAAAAAATGCCTCTTCCAGACACCCACCATTCTGTGTAAAACATTTACTTCTGACATCCCTGCTATTATTTTCTCCAATCACCTTAAAATTATGCTTCCTTGTATCAGCCACTTTCACCCTGGGAAAAAACTCTAGCTGTCCAATCAATCAATGCCTCTTATCATCTTGTACACCTCTAATTCTCCATTACCACAAACAGAGAAGCCCTAATCCACTCAATTTAAGAGATGTTCTCCAATCCAGGCAGCATCCTGGTATATCCCCTTTGTACCTCTCTAAAGCTTTCACATCCTTCCAATAATGAGATGACCAGACCTGAGCAGAATATTTCAAGTGTGGTCTATACAGGGGTTTACAGAGCTACAGTGTTACCGTGCAGCTCTAGAAAACAATCCCTCAACACACCATACGCACTCTTAACAACCCTATCAACCTGTGCAGCAAACTCAAAGGTCGATGGAGATCGACTCCCAAGCTCCCACTATTCCTCCACGTTGCTAAGAATCCTGCCATTAACCCAGTATTCTGCCTTCAAATGCGAACTTCCAAACTGAATCACTGCACAATTTTCAGGACTAAACTTCATCTACATCTTCTCTCCCCAGCTCTGCATCCTATCAAAGCTCCCTTGTAACCCTCAATAACCTTCTACACTATCCACAACACTTGTTGATTGTCTGCTGGCCTTTTGCTATCGCTCCAAGGTTAACCTTTCAGGACACAGAGGATAAATATGTTTATTATACACACACTCTAGAATATTCTACATTTCTGCAATACCTACTTCTGTTACATGCCTGCCCAGGATACTCATTTTTACTCATGACTAGATTTAATGTATATTTACAACCATATAGTTCTAATAAAAGAAAGAACATTATAGGCCACGGACATAGGATTTTATAATATTCCACTGAAGCAAATGCAATGGCAATAATAATCTTAAGCACAACACTATGAAACTCAACCATATTCACTTCATTATCACTCAACTTTATTTTGGAGCTACTTAGCCACCACCTTCCGTTACTATAAGTTAGCTTATTTGTCGAGTAACTAGTATTTCCTTTTGGTGACATTGACAGCTATTAAAGAAGAGTCAACACATCTCCCAAACACAAAAGAACATTTGAAACTTAATATTTAAACATTATTTAGATACAGGGTGCATCGTGGTAGACACAACCTTACAGCAAGGAAAAACGCCACAATTTGATTAACTTAAACTTGTAATATTGAACAAACGCGATACAGCTATTTAAATTCTTTTTTTCTTTCTTACTCCAAAATTTAACCACACACGGCTTACAAAAATGCGCGCAATTTTTAAAAACCCTTATCAAATCGGCCGTACTAATTTCACGTGGAAAACAAACTTATTTCTGCTTTTACGTGGCTTCTCGCAGCAACACGGAATTCTGCTGGGGTTGAAATGATTTCATTCGGTTACCACTGGGAAAAAAAACCCGAGATAATAAAACAAGGGGCGTTTAGCAAAGATGCTCAAAAGTAATTCGAATTTAGAGCAGAATGTTAGAAGAAAGGAATATACCGTAAAAACTCCATCCATTTCGACCGCGCACCCACCCACGCCGCCGCCTTCGGTTAATTCTGATTGGACCGCGGCGTCAATGAGAAGATCTTAGGACATTAAGTAGACTTGGTATGGAGTCCGTTTAACAACACAATTCAATGCAACGCAAAGTAAATGATGTTTAATGTTGCAGTGCTGGTGGGTTGATTGGGAGTAAAATGTTAACAACTTAAGGATTTTTTAAAAAAAAATTACCTTCCTATTTTTGCCATTGTCCATCGAGCCTTCCACTAAGGCTCCGAAAGAAAGTGGGAGTTGTTACTATAAAATATACAAAGATAACTTAAATATTGGATTCTACAATTTTTTTTAGCTTTATGGGGATTGAATTTAATCCTATCTTGCTGTACTTTGACACTGATACCATTTGCAAGAATAGTTTATGCAATGTCTTTTTTTTAAAAGACGTGATTTTAGAAGATGTAAAATGGGTGTCAATAGAGTTGAACTCTACCAAGGATCTTTCAATTTCTGCACTTCTCCGTTCCGCACTTGTTATTTGCCTGGACATATTGTTAATCCTCTTATCAGACGTACTTTAAGATATGGGCTCAGTTCAGAAAAGTTAATGGTCTTCATGGTTTTTCTCTCTCTAGCCCTGTTTTACACAATCATCTTTTCCTACTTTCTATGCGGGATTCAACATTTTACGATTGGCATAGAAAAGGTATTAGGCGCTTTGAAGATCTTTTCATAGATAACCGTTTTGCAACTTTTCAACAATTGTCTGTAAAGTTTAATCTACCTAATACTCATTTCTTTGGTTATCTTCAAATTAGACATTTCATTAACCCTTTGATATCCAACTTTCCTGAGATGCCTGAGAAAAACATTCTGGAGTTGTTTCTTTGTATCAATCCATTGGGTAAACGTTTAATTTCTGTTATTCAGGATAAATTAGTGATTTTGAGGTGTACCCCTTTCAGTAAAATTAGAACTGCCTGGGAACAAGATCTAAATATCTTCTTATCTGATGCAGTTTGGGATTCAATTCTGAAGTCAGTTAACTCAACCGCTCTATGTGCTCACCACTGCATTTTGCAGTTTAAGGTTGTACACAGGGTTCATAATGTCTAAAATGAAATTATTGCGGTTTTATCCTGACATTAGTCCTGTCTGTGATAAATGTAAAGGGGCTGTGGCTTCCCTTATTCATATGTATTGGACCTGTCCTAATCTAGAGAAATTCTGGAGAGAAGTTTTTTCAACCTTATCTCATATTCTTAATTGCCATTTAGAACCTAACCCTCTGGTTGCTCTTTTTGACACCTTGGGTGATGTAAATTTGCACTTGAGTCCAACTAAATGCTGAACGTTATCTTTTGCTTCTCTTGGCTGGACAGTTGGTTCTCCTTGGGTGGAAAGATACTGCCCCACCCACTCACGCTCAATGGCTTAGTGATATTATGGCCTGTTTAGACCTCAAAAAGATTAATTATTGACTTCTCAATTTGGACATAAAGTTTCATAAGGTGTGGGGACCTTTTCTTGAATATTTTCACAATTCTTCTTTAGGGTAAGTTTATCCTTTTTGTATGCTACAATCCATTACTTTCAGCTTTTTTTGTAAGTTATACGGTGTTTTGATGTGAATTACATTACACTTTTGGTAGTCGGCATTATACTTTTTTTCCTACATATATTTACAGTTCTCTGGGGTTGAATGCTCAATTGATTTTTTTTCTTTTGTATGCAAAATGGTTGGCCTGGGTTTTTTTTAGTGGGAGGTTGGGGTGGATACTAATTTTACATAATTCTCTTTTGGGTGCTTTTTTTTCTTATTGTTATGAATTATATATTGGATTTGTTTGTTTCACACTGTATAAATCTCCATTTTGTTGGGTTCTCTTTCTGTAGTTTCTTGTAGAAATGCATAAACAAATTAATTTAAAAAATCTAAGACTGATTTAATCTGGTAAAGTGTTTCGGCCCGAAACGATTGTTTATTCGTCTTCATTGATGCTACCTGACCTGCTGTGTTCCTCCAGAACTTTGTGTGTTTCTCAAGATTCCCAGCATTAGCAGAATCTTGTGTGATTATGAGTAATTTATGACGTGTTCGAATAAAAAAATGTTGCGAAAATGAATTTGCTCTGATTGCTCATTTCTTTTGTCTTAATGGAAACTAAATTATGATTTTCCAGTACTTAACTGGGCTATAATATGTACCTCTATCATTTATCCACAAACAAATTGGCCTAAAGGATATCAAATTATCTCCAATGATCCTGCTTTATGAATGAAATATGTGTTGAGCCATTGAACCATAATTCAAGTACATTAGAATCAATATGAATGTGCTGTTCACTTTTCTCTCAAAGAAAAGTCTTTAATATAATATTGATGGCATTAAACTTCATGCAGAACAAGGAAATGTTGAATAGCTCTTGAGAATAAATCTAATTTTTTTTTTACATTGCTATAAAATACCAAGGGCAAGACAATGGACATTTAGGGTGATTGGTTTGTTGTGTTTCTTTGACACGTGCGTGGTTTAAATGTGGTATATCTTAATGCTGTTTATGTTTTGTGAATGCCATTGTTGAGATGATCAATATATGTAAACAATAGTGGGGGGAAGTGAGCAATTGGGGAATTAAGATATTGTTTTTTAATTTTACAATCTTGACAGATGTTTCTTAACTAAGCCAGAAAGAGCTCCTGTCATTGGCTCCTTTCCATGCCACACAACTTCCAAGCCCACATAATTGACAGGCTCTGTAGCAATGTCAGAAAATAATGAATTCTGAGATTTCTGGAGTATATACCAAGGTGACTCTGGGCAAGGAAGGCATTGTCTAAGGGTATTGATGGTTTGCTTGATTTTGTAGTTGGTAACATTAGCATTCTCTTGTGCCACACTCTACTGGAATCTGATATGAATTGTCTTCTCCGAAGTAGCAATCAGCTGATCTGGTGCGGAAACAAAGCCAGTGGATATGACTGACTGCTAGAAGTAGAACCTTGCGTTCTCTATTTCTCTTCATTTGCATCAAGGGGAAAATACTGCGGTCTGCCATTTGTGCTACTGATTAGTCAGAGAACTGTAGAATTGTTTTATTGTGTGTCATTTAAAAGGAGACCTCACCCATATTTATGTTGGTAACTCTGTATCTACCAATTGAAGTACAACTAGTACAGAAAGATTTTATCTCTTTATGGAGATGCAAGCAGTTGTAAATGCATTGATAGAAGGAAATGGACAGTCAACATTTCAGGTTGAGATCCTTCATTTTGACCAAAAATGTCAACTGTCCATTTCCCTTTACAGATGCTGCCTAACCTGCTAAGATCCTCCAGCAACCCATCTTTTGCTTTGTTCCCTTATGCCTTTCAAAGTAACTGTAGTCTTGTATATGCCCAGGAGTCTTTGAGAAATGGAACTTTTCCTAGCAAAAAGCAGCATGGAAAGTTCACCACTCTTAACTCTTCTAAATAAGAAGATTGATGCATGGTTTGTGAAAGACTGGAATTTTTTTTCACCCACACTCCTCAGCTTCTTCCCCAATAAAATACCCTAGTCCAAAGTAGTGTAGAGTGATCAGAGTTGGAGGTGTACTGGGAGGATGTGGTGAAGAGACACCTAAGGAAATAATGGAATGGAGGCTATGGGGTTGGATAATTGACAATTTATGTAGTTTTAACTCGAAATATGATGGCAAAATAGACATTTGCCTTAAGGAAGATAGTACATCCTTAAACTTATTATTCATTATCCACCAATGGTCCAGGTAAGGATGGGTTCTATAATTCTACAATTGCTTTGGAGTTAATAATTTCAATAATATCGAGTATATTTAGTTTCTCAAAAACAAAAGCATGACATCAAATCTACTTGTTACATTTGCAGAGCAGCCTCCATCCATGTGAACAGTAATCATACCCTGGAACCTTCTAAAACCCAGAGTACTGTGGAGACACGAGACTGCTGATGATAGAATTTGGAGCAGCACAGAATGTTGGAAGGATTCCAGTTGATCAGGCAGCATCTGAGGAAGGAAATGAACAGCTGTCCTTTCAGGTCAAGGTTCATGATCAGAACATTCTGTAGAGTGTCTCTAAGTGCTAAGGTCATTGAATAAAATTTGACAATGGGCTTAAAAAAAAAAAGGCAAAATTTCCAAAGTTTAGTCGGAGGACATTAAGACCACTAAAGATATGGACAAATATTTTATTTTTAAGGAGCATCATAAAAGAGAAGAGAGTTAGGGAAATTTGGAGAAGGAACATTGCCAAACATTGGCAGCTGAAGATGCAGTGATTGAAAGTTGGGTATATTGTATTAGTGGAGATGTAAACATCATGAAAGATGGAGGAAATGTAGTGATTGAGGTTCGTAGGGTATTATTTCCATAGGATTTTTTTGAGAATGCATGTTTAAAATTTGAATTGGTGCACAACTTGGAATTGGTGTGGTTCAGAAAGCACAGAAGTGACGTGTGAGTGGGACTTAACTGAATTTAAATATATAGAAGGTAGAGTTAGGAAGGTTGACGAGGAATGCATTAAGCAAGTCTGGAGAGAACAGGCATGGCCCAGGATTTCAGTAGTAGCTAAGCTGAGGTACAGTTGGGGTTGCAATTAGAAGCGGAAATGGTCCAAAATTCATTTTGAAGTGTAAACGTCCTAGCTCGATCTGCTAAGGAGTTGGGTGAGAGCTGTAGGAACTGATAATTGCTGGTCTTTCCAATATTTATATGGAGGAAATCTTAATTATTCCTTTACTCGATACCAGATGAGAGTCTGCTAATTTAGTGTCAGGAGGGACAGTAGGCTGGTAGCACTGAGTGCTGTTAGCTCTCTAATGGAGGCTAATGCATTTTACAGATGATATGCTGAATGGACATAATGTAGATCACAAATCTAAAAAGATCACCTGAGCTAAAATGCAGAAATGTGAAGTGAAGCTATCATGGATGAATGGCTATTACTGTTTATGGAATTAGAACCAAACCAATTTGAATCTAGTCAGCTCTATGATGCTGGAAAGGAGTTGGAAAATGGTATGGTCCATCATGCTGAAGGCCACATACCAAGTGTGGAGAGTTAACTTCAGTCCAATAGAATATAATTTTTGATTTTGTTCAGAAATCTTCCTGAGTGTAGAAATCTAAATTGTAACTTCTGGGAAGGTTGGGTGTGGATTTTAAAATCAAATTCTTGTTCAGACTTATGGGAGAAGGGGTGAAGATGGAGAGTTGAGGGTTGTGTTTTGAAGTGTGATCTGATGGTAAATCATACGTTGGTAAATAATGTTACCAGAGATACAGAGGTATTAGCAATGACAATACCATGAGAACCAGAGAAGGTAATTTTTGATGAGTATGGAGTTCAAGGAGCAGGAGATGATTTGTGTAGGTGAGATGAGCCAAATGGAGATGATTGGCATTGTAGGATTGGAGGTAGAACTAGAGCTGAAGGTAATTTGAGAGCTGCTTTTGACCAGTGAGCTAGGGAAAGAAAATAAGACAGAGGTAGTAGATTGGCTGCAGTGGCAAACTACAAAGTGGTATTTTGAAAGTGAACTGGGAGAATTTTTCTCTCACACTGACTGAGCTGTTGCCCAGTTCTGAGAGCAAAGAAGAAAGCAATAAAAGTATCCAGAGGACATTGAAAAATTGGTGCTTAAATAAAGAATGAAACATTCTTTGAATGAAACCTTTCAAAGGTTATGGGTGCTGCTCAAACAAGCTGCTAAAATGCAGACATGATATTTAGCCACATGACTTTTTGAAACATCTGAGTATTAAGAGAGCTTACATTATTAAATTGATTTCCATGTTCATATGGTACCAAATGAATGCAGAAAATCAATTTGTTTTGTGCAGTATTCTTCATAAACTTCTACCGATATCTGCAATGAATTTGAGATCCTGTTGGATGTTTCTTCATGAAAGGATGTCATGCATCCAGATGGCAAGTGATTAGGGAAATGTGGAAACTTCTATGTGCTCTTGATCTATTGCCTTGAGGTTCTCTATACCATCCCAAATGTAACTTCTTTGCTTCTGAGCAGTTATGTGCCAAGAAATTACAAGAATCAGTGGGGATGGTATTCATTCCCCAGCCCCCACCCCAACAAAGTATTTGCATACTTGAATCTTTTCCTGTGACAGAATTCTGAACTGTGTCTGCTTTGAGAGTCTGATATCAGGTATGAAAACAATTTGGACTGTCCAACAAAACAGATTGAGTATAATTGGGGCCACACAGCTGGGAATGTTGTTTATAACTTGGTTTATTGGTAAATGATATGGGCAGTTAATCAGATTACAAAGTCTGACATGCCAAAATAATTTGAAAGTTATTCATCAAGTCTTCCTCTGACTATTACATGTATATTGATAAAGTTCATTTTATGAAATTTCCTCAAGCTTGACACCTAAATCAAAGCTGGTTTTATCAATTCCTTTATGCTTAATACATCACAACCAAAAAAAGGCTCTTGTTGCAAGATTAACAAAGCAGCAAGACTGGATCTGAAAGATAAAAATTTCTTATGTCTATTTTATACAATCTAAATGAAAAGCCAAGTGTATAATTCAGATTTAAGTTTATTTGAATTTGGTTGTAAAGTCATAGAATAATACAATATAGACCTTTACAATAGTTAGTGTTTTAAAATCTGAGCTGCAAACTGATTATAAAATAATCTGGAGAACCTAGGGTAACTACAGATTATAAGACATCTTGTGAAGTCTACAGAGTCTTTTCTCCAGCAGTGAATACAATAGGCTTCAGTGGTGAGAGAGCTGGTGAGTATTTTGTAGTTTACATGTGTACTAGACATTACTGAGTTCAGTTTAACTAGTTTCATTCAAAGCAAACATCAAAGTTCTTGTGATCATGCTCAATATTTAGTCATTTGTCCTTGGTCATAGTCTATAGCACAGAAACAGGCCCTTTGGCTTATCTAGTCTGTACTAAACTATTAATCTGCCTAGTTTCATTGATTTGTACCCAGATCATGGCCCTCCATACTCCTTAGATCCATGTTCGTACATTTGTATGTGCCATGTCGTATAATGTGGGTGATCGTGGTCTTTCCATCACCATGATTGTTCTTGGAAAATTTGTTCTACACAAGAGGTTTGCCACTGCTGTCTTCTGGGCAGTGTCTTTACAAGATGGGTGATCCCAGCCACTATCAATACTCTGCAGAAATTATTTGCTTGGTGTCAGTGATTGCATAACCAGTACTTATGATATTCACAAGTTGCTCATACGACCATCCACCACCTGCTCCCATAGCTTCCCTTAAACATTGAAAGTGAACCTGAATTAATCTAATCTAATCTAATCCACCACTTCCGCTGGCAGCTCATTCCACACTCACCACCCTCTGAGTGAAGAAGTAACCCCTCATGTTCCCCTTAAACAGTTCACCTTTCACCCTTAAGCCATGATCTCAAGTTCTACTCTCACCCAACCTCAATGGAAAAAGCCTGCTTGCATTTACCCTATCTGTATCGTTCATAATTTTGTACACCTCCATCAAATCTACCCTCGTCCTCCTATGCTCTAGGGAATAAAGTCCGAGCCTTACTCAACCTTTCACTATAGTTCAGGTCCTCAAGTTCTGACAACATCCTTGTAAATTTTCTTTGCACTCATTCAATCCTATTGACATCTTTAGGTAGGTGACCAGAACCCCACACAATACTCCAAATTAGGTCTCACTAGTGTCTTGTACACTTCAACAGAACACTCCATCTCCTCTACTCAATACTTTAGAGGTCAATGGAAACGAAACTCCTTGCTGTGGGAGTAGAATACTATAAATTGGCACGTGTTCCCCTCCACTCCAAGCTCAGCACAGCAGATTTTCCATCAATCTTCAAAGCAAGCTAATACACAAGTAATACACATGGAGACTTGATCATTAAAATTTAATTTGGAATAAAGTGGATTCCAGTTAATTGGGACAGCCACTTATTTGGGACAACTCTTAAAGAACAAAGACTAATCGAGAAAATTGCCAGGCAGAACTCCCTCCATTTAAATGGGGCCAGGAAACTGTTTTCCAAACAGGTTCTAACTAGCGTCAGTCATGTGCACTTGTGTGTCTGTTAGACACCACACTGTGTTTAAGAGTGATCAGTTTTCAAATGGCATTTGTTTTGTGTGTTTGTATTCAAAAACCAGAGAATTTTGTCACTGGTGAGGAATGAGCCGTAAGATAAGTCAGAACTGTTTTGTTTCTAACCTCAGCTGCTATTGAAGACCACTACTTCACTGTGCTCAGGATACATTCCCAAGGACAAGAGCGCAAATAGAATGTTTGTGCAATGGCTCAGTGCATCGTTACTTAAATAATATGGGGAAGAGTGAGAGTTTATATTGCTTCTGTGCTGGGAATATGGCAGCCTATGGGACAATGCAAAGCATGTTATCCTGTGTGCTTTTATGCTGCTAAAGGGAGGCCTTACCGACCATGAGCCGAATATTTCAAGGACAGTATTTGTCTCAGATCTACCTAACAGACAATGACTGGGATCCTGTGATCAACACTCTGACCATTGATCTAACCAAAAGCAATTGAATCTTGCCTTGGCACAATCATTACAGTGGAAACACTCTGCTTGTCAATGGCTTGACATTCTACTTATGGATGGTCTCCGAAATTGATAAAGACTATCCATAAGTAGAATGTTCTTCCAATTCCCCCAGTTTCCTGCAATAGTCTCACACCATCCAGTTTAGCAGGAACCAAAAAATAGTGACGTGCCCTGCCCTCAGTTTTGCAAATCTAGCGACTGTTTAATTAAATTGTTCATAAAACAGTTTCTAACATCATGATCCATTTTCTCCAGCTCTGCAGTGTAAGGCAACCATATCGGCCACCTTGCATTTAAACGAGCTCAATATTGCATGCAATTTATGCTCCGGAATATCTTGCTAAACAAGCTTAAATGTGTCAAATAGATGTAATAAGTGCCCAGTTCTATCCTGCATAAATGCTGTGACTGCCTGTAAATAACATTCTCATCATGCATGTAATTTGATTTAAACTCCTGAGAATAAAATATAATAATATCTTTATATTACTTAAAATTCCCAACCCCAATATGACCCTGCTGCCCAAAGTTGATACTGGAGATATGGTTTCATAACTAAAGATGATTAACAATCTGTTGCTTCCTATTCAAGAGATCAATAAACTGAAAATGATATCAAATAATATTGAGGTCTAGTATCTGGCTAGCTTCCAAATCCTTACTGTATAAGGATCCTAGACAATTACGTCCTTGGATGCCAAAATCCCTACAGAACTTGCATATTGAAATCTCTTTTGATGTTAAATCCATCAACCTGAAATGCTTTTTCTCTCACCACAGAAACTGCCTGATAGAACAACATAGCACAGCACAGAAACTGGCTCTTTGGCCCACAATATTGTGCTGAACTAATTAAGTTAGTAATCAAAATTAGCCAAACTGAACTACTCCCTCTGCCTACCAAATGATCATATCCATCCATTTTCTGCACACTAATGTGTTTATCTAGAAACCTCTTGAATGCCCCTATTTTGTTTGCCTCTACCATCATCCCAGGCAGCATAGTCCAAGCACTGACCAATCTTGTCCTGTACTTCTCTTTTGAATTTACCCCCTCTCGTCTGAAATGGATGACTTCTGCTATTAGATATTTCAGCTCTGGGAGGTGGGGGCAGGGGAGATGCTTGCTGTCTGCACTAGCTATGCTTCTTGTAATCTTAGAAAGCTCTGTCGGATCTGCTCTTAGCCCCTGGTTCTCCAGAAAAACAACTCAAGTTTGTCCATCTTCTCCTCATATACCTTCTCATCCAGACAGCATCCTGGTAAAACTCGTCTGCACCTTCTCCAAAGCCACAACATCCTTCCTTTAACGGGGCAACTAGAGTTATATGCAATACTCCAGATGTGACCTAATCAAAGTTTTACGAAGCTCTAACATAACTTTCCAATTATTGAACAAAATTCCTTGAATAATAAAAGCAAGCATGCCATGTGCCTTCTTTAGAACCCTATCATCCTGTGAAGCTACTTACAGGGAGCTAGGGATTTAGACCCCAAGATCCCTCTGTACGTTAGCAGTGTTAAGGATCTTGTCATTAACAGCGTACTGTCTCTTTACACTTGAACTCCCAAACTGCAACTCTTCATATTGACTGGGTTAAATTCCATGTGCTGTTTCTTTGCCCATACTTACAAGTGATCTATAACTCACTGCATCCTTTAGCAGTCCTCTACATTATCCAGTCTTTGTATTATCTGCAATCTTACTAACAAACCCATCTCCATTTTTCATTAAGTTCGCTTACATATATTAAAACAGCAGAGGTCCTAGTATGGATCCCCGTGGAATTTCACCAGTCATAGATCTCCATCTTGATATGTTCGAGTATTTCCTATATTTTCTGTTAATTATCTCCAAATTTTGATTTCTTATTATTTATTGCATTTCACAAGTTCTTCTTTCTTTTATTGAAACTCTAATTGGCTACACATTTTCCTTTATCTCTTTTTGCTTTATGGTGCATGGCAGAATATTCACACATTGAAACATTGTCTTTAAAGCAACTTATTATTCATGAATTCCCATCTTTTAAAAACCTTCTGAAAACAATGCTCCTTAATTTTATTCAATCTTCTGGAATGGTAGTCTGTCGTGGATCTCTTTTCAATTGTGAGGTGTTTTGAGATATTTTGCTATGTTCACATAGTGTAAATACAGTATGTCAAATACATAATTCAAACATGTATTGATTACTTAAGCAAGAATACTAAATAATTTTAACACTAAGGTACTGGGAAGGAACAGTAACAGTACTAAATATGAAGACAAGAGAAGGTCAAACTAAATACAATGGATGAAAGGAATTAGTAGGAAGAGTAATGTAGATATTTATTGTCTAGAATCTTAAAACATTGGAAATTATTTATATTGTAAATCTTGTTCGCACACAGATATGATGGAATATATATATATATATATATAGAGTAATATTAAGGACGTTGTGGTACAACTACATAAAACGTAAGTTAGGCCTCAGCTAGAATATTTTGGTATTTGTTTTCTTATTTCCACAACCATCATTTATACATTGGGCCTTTGGTTAAATAGTCACCACTTTTAGTTCTAGGGTAGTGTAGGGGAGCAGAGATCGACATCTTGGAGAATCTCTGTGAAGCGAGAGTCAACAATGGGGTATACACTTCTTGGCATGTCTCTCAACTGAATTTTGTCACTAAATACCTGTTTGCATAAAATTTATTATAAGATTCATTCATTTCTCTCTATAGTAATCCAGACCATTTTAGGAAATACCACACTGAATAATGTTGCACATTCCACACAATCTCTTCCAAGAGCTTGAGAAGCAGCTAAAGCATTTATTACTTTGTGCATCCTGAATAATCACACAAGTGCATGATAAAAACCAATGGTGAGGTGAATGTAAATGAACTTCACAGAACACCTCCCCAACTCAATCACCTTCCTCACCTGCAATGTCTACCATATAGGTGAACAGACGTGCATGGGAACACTAGCACCTACCAGTTCCTCTCCAAGTTGCACATCACATTGACATCGAATGCATTACTGTAACATTGTTGCTGATATTAAAACAAGCATGATGCAATCATTATATTCAGGTCTATGCAATTTCCATTCAGAATGGAGCCAGATATGTTCAGCATAAACTGAAGTCTGAATCATTGCTTAACAATTACCAACTGAAAGCATCTTAAGTGCAGGACACTACTGCAATAAAGATTACTTAAGTGCATTATTATCTGTACAAAGTCTATTACATGGCACCCAACAGCAACTCCTTTGCTTGCATCTTTGAAAACAGTCCTAATTCAATCTTTAATATCTCTATTTTTCCCTTTCAGGATTCTTTTGAAAACCCTAACCTGGAGTTGCACGTTGACTACAATTCTTTGCGGGAATGGGACCCGCTCTCGAGATTCCACAATCAGCTGCTATTCAGCATGCTAAAGACTTGGTCTAAGATTTCGGCGTGGAGTCATCTGCTGTGTGCCTGGGGACCCAGGATCTTTGCGACCTTCAGGCACAGAGCTCGAAAAAAGTGATGTAATGGACTTTTAGCATTATAAACCAGCGAGTTATTTGTTATGTCTCCCCGTTTGTTGGAAAATGGAGTCACCTCTTTCTCCCTTATTAGGAGAGAGAGAGAGCCTGCAGCATGTTGAATTATCGGGTGAACAATAAAGTCTTTGAAGTAACTGCAAGTCTGTGTCTTTGCTATTGCTTTGCTCATGCTTGAGTGCTGGTAGCAGGTGTGCTTTATTTTTGCTGGTGGGGGGGATTGTTGCTCGCTACTATTTGTGTGCGATAGGGAGGGGAGCTGGGGGTACTTTGGGGTTCTAACATTTAACATCATTCATTCTTGGGGCACTCTGTTTTCGTGGATGGTTGCGAAGAAAAAGCATTTTAGGATGTATATTGTATACATTTCTCTGACATTAAATTGTATCTTTGAACATCCCTGCAAAGCTAGAAATGGCTTATCAACTGAATGGTTGTTCCATATTGTGAAACCAGTAACTTTAAAAGGAAAGAAAGGATGGTAAAAATGCTTCACACAGAAAGAGCATACTTTAATGCAAAATATCATCATGAGTTTCTGCAGATGATGTGGATCCAGAGTTTCCCACACAAAATATTGAAGGAACTTAGTAAGTCAGGCCTTGTCAGTCCATGGCCTCCTCTTCTACCATGAGGAGGCCACTCTCATGTTGGAGGAGCGACACCTCATATTCCATCTGGGGAACCTCCAACCTGGTAGCATGAACATCAATGTCTCCAACGCCCAGTATTTTCCTCCTTCCTTTCCCTACTCTGGCTCCCCTTTACCTGTTCTCTCCTCACCTGCCTATCACTTCCCCCAGTACCTCTCCTCCTCCTTTCTCACATGGTCCACTCTCCTCTCCTATCAGATTCCTTCTTTTCCAAGTTACCACCTTCACCACCTATCACCTCCCTGCTTCTTACTTCGTTCCCTTCCCCCACCTTCCTGGCTTCACCTATCACCTTTGAGCTTGTACCTCTTCCCCTCCCCCAACTTCTTATTCTGGCTTCTTTCCCCTTTCCAGTCCTCATGAGGGGTCCCAGCTCGAAATATCGACTGCTTATTCCTTTCCATAGATGCTGCCTCACCTGCTGCGTTCCTCCAGTATTTTCTATGTGTTTCTTTAATGCACAGCTTTTCGCTGAATATACAAAACATTATTTTGAGGTGGAGCCTCTAAAATTGTGTGTGTGTGTGTGTGTGTGGTGGGGAGGGAGCTTCAACCAATTTGCACACAGCGAATTTCACAAATAACAGAAACAACTGTGTTATAAAATTAGGTCACTTTGAAGCCAGAGTGAAAAAGACTGATAACTCTTTAGAATAGTCCAATCATCCCCAGGAGTGAAGGTAAGATCTGAAATGAAGGATACCAAGTCTAGAAAAGAATAAAAACTAAAGTGTGCTAATCTCTGAAGTGCAAAGAGGTAGAAGCCATGATTATCACACTGAGAAGTGAAGTACCACCAGCTCTGTTATTCATCTAAAATTCTATCAGGCATCCAAAGAAATAATTGAAAGCAGAAATTTTACCAGCAATTAAACAAAACTCAAGTGGGAACAATTGTTATAAAAATACATTGCCTATTTCTCATCTACAAATAATTACCACCAGGGTAACAAAATCTAAATATAACTTATCTAGGCCCAGCAACAATTAAACAACTGCTCTAAATGAGCTGCAAGTACTGTAAATACAGCTTTCTCTGACACACAAAACACCATGTCTGTTCCATAACAGTATTCTAGCGTCAATGTTTTAATTTTGGAAGCTGCTTCATTGCTGCAGTCTTTTTAATTGGTCCTTTCTTGAGATCTAAAATCCTTTTTGTAGTTGGTACATTGCACTTTCCTCTGAAATAAACAATTATTATTCAATTATAATATTTAATTCCATTCAAGTGTTGCAACAGTCTGTAATGGCTACATTCTGTAAAATATCAATATTATTTTCACATTTTAATAAGTACAATGATTAAGATCTATTTTATGCAGTTCCATATTTGCATCATATGTTTCATTCAGTGGAGGAGGGGTGGGGAACGCAGGGAGAAAGGAAAGAAGCATTTATCAATGAGTTTACTGGTATTCATTGGAGCTTCATATTTGTTCTCTGCCATAACTTCAAAGAAAAGTAATTACTGAAGAAAAACAAAATCTAGAGCTTGCATTCAAACCAAATCTAGTCACAGAAGGCTAGACACTGCAGCATACATCATTAGATTTGAGGAAGTAAAGATGGCAGCTGAATTGAGAACGATACGCACAGAAATCAGTTTTAAAAAATCTGCTATGGCCAAGGCTATCAAAATTAGAAGTAATGGAATAGCTGAGAAAAGACTGCTGTAAATGTACCATCGGAAATAAATAGCTAAAGGGAAGGCAGTGAGACTTTGAAGCTATGGATGTACGCTTTTAACACAGCCAGCTGAAAGAAGGAGCATGAGAGAATGGGGAATAAGTGATATGACGGATGTGGCAAGAGCTGCAGACCTTTAGAGAGAGTTGGAGGGGCAAAGCCTGGAGGTCTGAACAACTGAAAGGAGGAAGACAGTCACATAGCACAACCTTGTTCCAGGTCGTCTGAGTCTGACTGAAATGCAATTTTGATACATCCCTCAAATAGTCCCCATTTAGCAATCCTGGAAATGTTGCAAAACCCAAGTGCAGATTGGGTGACCGCTTTGCAGAAGACCTGTGTTCAGTCATCAGGTAATTCTGAGGTTCCTGTGGCCTGCCACCTTATTTCCTCCAGCCAGTCTTAACTAGAGATTGTGGCTCCTGTACTATCACAGTGGCACCCAATGCAAGCTTGGGCACGTTGAGACTTCACGACTCAGTGTCAAATTCTATAGCTTCAGGTAGCTTGTTTGTATCAGTCATCCATCTGTCATATTGGCTTAGCCAGCTATATATATGCATACTCTTTTCCCTCTGTGAGTGGAGGACATGCCCAACCCAACTAGTGGACACAACTTCCTGCTCTGTACTTCACAACTCTACTCCATTTCATTTCTTGACTATGTTCTCACTCTCCACTTTCTCCCATTCGCCAGAACCAGACAATCTTGTTGACAATCTCTCCCACAGTCACCTGGGCCTTATCCTATCAGAGGCATTCCCCTCCTTGCAATTTATTTTTTTATTCTTTCTTACTTCTCTTCTAGTATCTGTATATCTGTGCACATGTAATGCTACTGTGACATTGTAATTTCCTTTGGGATCAAATAAGTATTTATCTATCTATCTTAACAAACTTATTTAGTCTCCAGCATCAGCAGTGTTTGGATTTTCATTTGTAAATGGATTACCATATATGGCCAAGTTTTTGGAAGAGGGCTCTCGAGTTACCACTGAACCTGATTCTGCATCATAAATTGTTGGGGAGGCCCATGCCCTTGATCTATATTATTATCTAAATTTAGTGACACCCTGCACCAATGTATTCTTCAAATATGTAAATGAATCCTTGTTTTCATAACTAGATGGCCACATTACTGGCTTGCCCCTTTCCAAAGGTGGGTATTTGGAAAATTTTGCTTTCAGTTATCTTTTAACATCAGCTACTCTACGTCGCCATTGCTTTCAGTATACACTGGCGGCAACAGGTGGCGCCATCTGCTTGAGTTGGTTCAGCCCATACACTTGATCTGCTGCTTTTTAATGACAACCTATAGGTACTCATTACAATTTCTGGAGTCCTTTCCAAAATTTAGGGCACTCATTACCCTACCTTGTTACCTAGAACCAGATTTAAAACAAAACTGTACTCTCCCCAGCCATCACTTCTAACTCTAATAAATAGTGGTTAGCTAGCGAGCCAGGTTCAGTTCCTGCCGTTGTCTGTAAGGAGTTTGTATGTCCTCCCCATGACTGTTTATGTTTCCTCCAAGTGTTCAGGTTTCCTCCCAAAAACTAAAACTGTACGAGTTAATTGGTCATTGTAAATTGTCCTGTGATTGGACTGGGGCTGAATAGGTGGGTTGCTGGGCCAGAAAGGCCTGTTCTGCACTGTATTGCTAAAAAATAAATGAGGACGTCTCAGCATTGGTTTTCTAGTGGTATGAAATGTACCATTAAGTTCCCAAGCAAGTTTACTGTTACGTAAAAATAATTGGCAAAATTGATAAAATACTTACGTCAAAACCTTCGTTTCCCTTGACCCCATTGCCTTCTGTTTCTTTGCTGCTGCAATTGATAAGGATGTCTATAGGAAAGTTAATTAGAAAAATAACTTCAAAAATTCACAGTTTATTGTTATAATTATCTTTTTTTAAGTTACTCTTTTACTCCTATAAAAAAGCTCTATATTTTAACCAGAAATAAAACACAGAAGATGCTAGCAATCTGAAATAGAGGCTAAAAACTCAAATGGCATCTGTGGAGAGGGAAATAGATAACAACAACAGACATCCCACCCTGCAAAAACGCATTTCAGGGAGGTAGCACCATCAATTTGCGGGAGATTCCCGGAACTTCGGGGAGAGGTGGGATGTCTGCAATAGAGTAGCTCCTTAGCAGCTAGCCAGCTAGTTTAAATAACGTTAGCTATGCTAATGAACGAATGACACATGTTAAACTCACCTGAACATGTCTTGTACAGTCTTAACCCATCATGGGCAATAGAAAAGTCACTGTTGCAAACAGTGCAGAGAGCAACACTGTCATTATTTTGACCCCTATTAGGCAGGGGTACACTTTAGTGTAGTCTGGGGTGACGTACGTTTTATATTTTCTTTTTTTGGAACACTCTGCCATGGCGCTCACTCTCTCTTGGTCACGCTCTCTCACTCTCTCTCTCGCTCTCATGCTCTCTCTTGCTCACTCTCAAAAAAAATTGATTTCCGGGATATTGTATATAATTTGCGGGCATCAGGGAGCCGCTATCGATATGCGGGAGACTCCCGGAACTTCTGGGAGAGCTGGGATGTCTGCAACAAGTTTAAAAAAAAATGTTCAAGATCAACATTTGGTGCTAACAATTGGAAAAATGCACTTAGCATTGAGTAAATGGATCCATTTTCAAACCTCTCTACAAGTATAAGATTTTACTCTTTATATTCATTATTTCTAGAACTCTACATAGTCCAAACTCTCATTTCAGCAAAGATTCCGCCTTTCCTAATTGCTGAAATCCTCTTCGGAAATATCCTCTGGGTTTTGGAAACTCCTGAAGGTTGTTTCACACATACTCCATTCAGTGGCAAATTCAACTGTGATTGAAATGGTGTTGCAGAAGGGAGGACAAGAAGTCGCCTTATCAAAGCCTGTGTTTCTATGTTCTGTCTCACTGGACTCCTGCAATATCCTGCTAGAAGTAAGCAACTAAGCACTTTACTGCTATTCAGTGGGGAATAGAATCCCAATATGGAGTATAATATACAGTGTCTTACTCTAAATACCGAACATGTTTGTACGCCTAGATTTTCTACGGATAGGCTTTGTTGCAAAAATTTACACCATTGGTTTAGTCATGCTGAAAATGGACTTGGCCATTCCTTCAGTAAACGCATATTGTCCAGCTGAGATGCTATTTAGAATTAGAATTAGAATTGTCTTTATTTCTTACATCTTTCACATACATGAAGAGTAAAAATCTTTATGTTACGTCTCCGTCCAAATGTGCAATTTATAGCAATTTGTAATAAATAGTATGTACAACAGGACAGTCAATATAGCATAGAAATACAACTGTATCAGTGTGAGTTAATCAGTCTGATGGCCTGGTGGAAGAACCTGTCGCAGAGCTTGTTGATCCTGGCTTTTATGCTGCGGTACTCTTTCCCGAATGGTAGCAGTTTGTAGTTTGGGTGACTCGGGTCCCCAATGATCCTTTGGGCCCTTTTTACGCACTTGTTTCTGTAAGTATCTTGAATAGTGGGAAGTTCACGTCTACAGATGCGCTGGGCTTTCTGCACCACTCTCTGCAGAGTCCTGTGATTGAGGGAAGTACAGTTCCCATATCAGGCAGTGATACAGCCAGTCAGGATGCTCTCAATTGTGCCCCTGTAGGAAGTTCTTAGGATTTGGGGACCCATACCAAACTTCTTAAATCGTCTGAGGTGAAAATTATCTCTGTTGTGCTTTTTTTTTTACCACACAGCCGGTTATGTACAGACCACGTGAGATCCCTGCTTATGTGCATGCTGAGGAACTTAAAGCTGTTCACCCTCTCAACCCCAGATCCATTTATGTCAATAGGGGTTAGCCTGTCCACAATCAGCTCCTTTGTTTTTGCGACATTGAGGGAGAGGTTGTTTTCTTGACACCACTGAGTCAGGGTAATGACTTTTTCTCTGTAGACTGCCTCATTATTATTTGAGATAAGGCCAATCAATATAGTGTACTACTATTACTATTTCTACTACTTTTGCTCCAGGAGTATCCTGTTTCTCAACAGCCCCTGAGGTGCAGCATCAGTGATCACTTCAGTAAACGTACCCAGTTTATCCTATGTTATCCTCTGACATTGCCCCACCGCCCATTCCGTTGCTTTGGAATGCAACACAGTAGAGTAGCCCATTGTTTCTTTCCTCTCTGAATATGCTGAGAAGATAGTCTCTTCTGGAGAGAGTTCTTCTCAACTTTTTCCATAAGCTTATCACACTCTGCATGTCTACAAGGGAGATGCCCACATTTTGCTATTCCAGCAAAGGATGCATCATTTTTACTTTAAACTGGAAAATACTCTGGTAGAATAATGAGTGGAATTTCAAAGAGAAACTGAGTGTACATGCTTAAATCCAGATATTAAACCTATTCCAGGCAGAGACTCCGATTGCAAAGTTCTACATTGCTATGTAGAGATCTCTTTATATTTCAGAAATCTTGTTATAATTTGCTACCAAAATCCAACTGCAGTTCTTTGAGTAGTAATACCAAAAACATAAGGAATTGAGACCCTGTGCAGGTGTTTTCCTGATATAAATATGATAGTGCCAGTTTTTGTGTAAATTCGTAGCTTGAGTTAGTTATTGTCATTGTTGATTAAGACAATATATTATGTGACTTAGTTGTTTTCTAGGCCCATAGGGACAGTTTTGGGGATAGAGTGGGGAATTAGGAGTGGGGTTAGGGTTTAGGGACTGGGACATGGAGAGGTTAGATGTCTGGCTGGAGTCTAGGCCTCTGTTCTGCGCTCTGTGTTTAAAAGCCAGTGACATGGACGTGTGACCAAGGACATTCATGGTCAGATGTTGGACTGGCAGATCAGTGAAGATCAGGGCTGGTGCTGCCCCACCCACCATGGTCAATAAGCCATTGGCAGATTCCCTGATTGGAAATCCTTGCAGGCAGGAGGCATTAGGGCCGGTCAATCCCCGAGGTATGTAATTGGTGAGACCAATGTTTGGGGCCACGTGTTCAGTGTTCTGATCATCAGAGAGTCTGGCATTGAGGCCCGGAGATTTGGGTCCTCCTTTGTTGTAATCAGTGAGTCATGGGTTGATACTGAAGATCGAAGCCCAAAGCTCAATTGGAAGTCTGGAATATGAAGCCCAGTGGCTGCAGTCCTGAATCTACAAGTCTACTGGGGAAGTCAAGGCCCCAGTGAATGCAATCCGCAAGTCTGTAGCAGGCTGGAGACAGTCTGTCTTGGAGTAAGAGGACCGTAGTGCACGTGGGGGGGGGGGGGGAGAGGGTGAATGAGGAAAGGGGCTCTTGGCTTCTTTTGCTGTGGTTGTTTTGTTGTTTGCTATGCTGTGATTTGTTATGTTCTGTATTGTTCTGCTGAGCATTGTGGACATGTTATATTGGCGCCAGAATGAGGGCTGCCCTCAGCACAACCTTTGATTGTGTTGGTTGTTGACGTCAAACAACACTTTTCACTGCAGATTCAGTGTATATGTATATGAATCTGAATCTGAGTGCTAGAATTGAATTATTTTCTATTTTGATGTGATGAATTCAGTTGATAAAGAAGTTGTTGTAATAAATAATTTGATTATTTCAGTCCTGCAGAAAGAATCTTCACAGTTAATACATTTTTGAATTTCAATTTGTAAAATAAAGACCTTTTCATAAAACAATAATGGTATCAAGTAATGTTTAGTTTGTTTCTAAAATCAAATTGTTTTCAACAAAATCCGCCTCTGTGGAATGAACATAACCAGTGGGCAAAACACAGGTTTAATGAAGGATTTTTTTTTTATCTCTGATCAATTAATAGCAAAAAAGAATGGTAGAGTTTTATCTACAATGAAAACAAAAACATTGGAAACACTCAGTATATGGGAAGCATAGATGTAGAAACCAATAGTTAAATTTGAATCAAAGTCTCTTCTCAAACAAGAGAAAATCTGCAGATGCTTAAAATTCAAGCAACATACATAAAATGCTGGAAGAATTCAACAGGCCAGGTGGTATCAACAGAAAAGAGTAAACAGTCGACGTTTCGGGCCAAGACCCTACATCAGGACTGGAAAAAAAAAGATGAGAAGTCACAGTAAGAAGGTGGGGGGAGAGGAGGAAGAAATACAAGGCGGTAGGTGATAGGTAAAACTGGGGGGGTGAAGTAAAGAGCTGCAAAGTCGATTCATGAAAAAAATAAAGGGCTGGAGAAGGAGGAATTGATTTTCATGCCATCAAGTTGCCATACATTCCTTGTATGTGGAATACAAGGTGTTGCTCTCCCTACCTGAGTTTGGCTTCATTGCATCAGTAGAGGAGGCCATTGTCCGACATGTCGGAGTGGGAATGAGAAGAAGAATTAAAATGGGTGCCCCAAACAGTCATTCCAGTTAAGGCAACACTTTATCTGCGAGTCTGTTGGGGTCATCTACTGTATCTGGTGCTCCCGGTGTGGCCTCTTGTATATCGGTGAGACCTGACGAAGATTGGGTAGGAACACCTCCGCCAGACAAGGAGAGATCTCCTGGTGGCTAGCCATTCCAATTCTATTTCCCATTCCCATTCTAACATGCCAGTCCATGGCCTCCTCTACTGCTGCAATGAGGCCACCTCAGGTTGGAGGAGAAACATCTTATATTCCATATGGGTAGTTTCCAACCTGAGGGCATGAACTACGATTTCTCAAACCACCAGTAATTAACCCTATCTTCCTCCTTCATTGTTCCTCATTCCCATTTCCCTCTCTCACTTTATCCCCTTACCTGACCATTACATCCCTCTGGTGCTCCTCCCATCCCTTCATCTCTTATCAGATTCCCCCTTCTCCAGCCCTTTATCATTTTCACAAATCGACTTCCCAGCTCTTTACTTCACCCATCCCTCCTCCCGGTTTCTCCTATCACCTACCACCTTGAATTTCTTCCTCCCCACCCCCCCCCCACCTTCTTACTGGGATTTCTCATCTTTTTTTCTCCAGTTCTGATTTAGGGTCTCGGCCTGAAACGTCAACTGTTTATTCCTTTCCATAAATGCTGCCTGGCCTGCTGAGTTCCTCCAGCATTTTGTGAATGTCTTTTCTCATTTTTCAGCATTTGTTTGGTTCTTCAAATTTCTGGTATCATTGATATTTTGCATAACTGGGTAAAATTATATGCTTGATTCTGTGATGCTAAAAATGACAACTTTATGTGAGTAATCTCATAATGAATCCTCTTGAACACGAACAAGATAAGGAGATTGCCTTTGGTAATCCTTAGGTTCATTTGTATTATATTCCACCCACCTCCCCGTTCCCATCCTCAAATACAGCAAATTAGAAGCTGTAGTCAACCCTTACATATAAAGCATTTGCACAAAGATTATAAGATTTCTCTTTATTTTCGAAATACAACTTATTGCTTTGATTGTTCCCACAAATAGGAAAGAGTTAAAAGGAAGATAATCTTCTAACTTCTCCAAATAGCAATGGGACTGAACATAATTAGTGCCTTTCATATGAATCAGCATAATAATTAAGGCAACAAGCTGCACATTTCTTTGACATCACATCTTCCTGTTTTAAAAATAATTAATACCTCAGACAGAACCAGGATAATGTTTTAAACGTTTCCTGCATTTACAAAGTTTAAATAGTGAAGTATTTGACAATAACTTTTGAGTATTGTGACCACCGCTTCAGATTAATAATATTCATTTACTTACAATTCTGTTTTCCTCTACTTTTAACTATTGTTATCTATATTATTAAATTTTATTTGCCAAGAACACATTTCAATTATTACTTTGTGTTTATATGCAGTAAATATGGAATTGGTTAAAATGACTACTTGTGGATAAAACAGAAAATGTTCTTCAGTGCCTTTATCCATGATGCCACTTGTCCTTTACTTACCCTCAACAATAACAATCCTTTTGAATTATGTGAACTAACACATTCAAAGGACTGATATGCTTGTATATTTCACTACATCCTTGGTGAAATATATGGGCACATGAGATTCAGAGAACACAGAACACAGAACACAGAACAGTACAGCACATGAACAAGCCTATTGTCCCATGATGTTGTGTTGATCCAATAGGTTAGTAACCAAATAGGCAACCTAGCTAATACCTTACGTGTACACAATGTCTACATATCAATATTTTCCTCAAATTCATGTGCCTATCTAAACTTCTCTTAAAAGTCCCCAATGTTTCTGCCTTTACCACCACCCCAGGCAGCACATTCTGGGCACCACCACTCGCCGTGTAAAAAAATTTGCCTCTCTCATCTCCTTTAAAATTACCCCTCTCACCTTAAATACATGCCCTCTGGTATTAAACATTTCAACCCGGGGAAAAAGATAAACACAAGAGATTCTGCAGATGCCGGCAATCCAGAGCAACACTCACAAAAAGCTAGAGGAACTTAGCAGGTCAGGCATCTATGGAAAACAGTCAACATTTCAGGCTGAGATCCTTTATTTGGACTGGAAAGGAAGGGAGGGGAATAAAAAGATGGCAGGGAAGGGAAAGAGGACAAATTAGAAGGTGATAGCTGAAACCAGGTCGGTGGGAAAGATAAAGGGCTGGAGATGATGGAATCTGACGAGAGAGGAGAGTGGACCATGGGAGAAAGGGAAGAAGGATGGGCACCAGAGGGAAATGATAGGCAGCTGAGGAGAAGAGGTAAGAGGCAAGAGTGGGGAATAGAAGAAGGGGGCAGAGGGACGGGAAAAAAAGAACAATCAAAAAATTACTGGAAGGAGAAATCGATGTTCATTGCATCAGGGTGGAGGCCACCTAGATGGAATATGAAGTGTTCCCCTCTCTGAGGCATAACTTTCTGTCCTCAGCAAGGGCCTTGCTTTTGTCTTCCTTCGCTCAGACCTCAGTGAGTTCTGTGCCTGCCATGATTCTGAACTCTTCTTCCATCGCCTCTGTCTCTGAGCCCACTTCTTTGGCAAGAATTCTCCACCCTATACTAATGACCCCTTCTTCCGTCTCCAACCCACCTCCTCTTCCAGGACAACCTGCTCTGGTTTTCTGCCTGCTTTGGAGCTTTTCATCTTGAATTGCCAACGAGACATCAACCAGCTTGACTTCAGCACTCCTCTCCACAACAATCCTAATCTTACCATCAAACCTGCAGATAAAAGAGGTGGTGTTCTAGTGTGGCAGACTGACCTCTACCCTGCTCAGACCAGGCAGCAACTCTCAAAAACTTCCTCTTACTTACCACTTGAAAAGGACCCCTCTCCAGACCATCACGCCACTCTCTCCTGCACCATTACTAACCTCGTCAGATCTGGAGAACCCTCAACCACTGCCACCAAACTCATAGTTCTCTTAGGCCACATGGTTCTTTTCTACCTCCTATTAGCAGTGAGGTAGGCCCACTGTCTCTTCCTGTTCCTGCCCCACTGAACTCAAGTCCACATACCTCAACTCCATTCTATCCAGCCTGGTTCAGTCCCTTCCAAGATACATCTGTGACACTTCACATGCTCTTAATCTCCCCAACAACTTTCAGTTCCCTGGCCCTGACCACCTCATTTTTACCATGGATGTCCAGTACCTATACGCTTCTATCCCCCATCAAGAAGGTGTAAAACTCTTGGCTTCTTTCTCAACAAAAGACCTAACTAGCTCCCCTCCACCACCACCCTCCTCCATATGACAAAACTAGTCTTCACCCTCAACAATTTCTCCTTCAGCTCCTCCCACTTTCTCCAACCTCACCTGCATGAGCCCTAGCAATGCCTGCCTTTTCAATGGCTATGCAGAACAGTCCACGTTCCAAGCTCCCCAACTCTTTCTGCACCACACTGACAATTGCATTGGTGCTGTTTCATGCACCCATACTGAGCTCGTCAATATCATCAACTTTAACTCCAACCTCCACGCTGCCCTTAAATTCACTTGCTCCACTTCTGATACTCCATCTCTGGAGACAAACTGTCTAACAACATCTTTTATAAACCTACCGATTCCCATGGCTATCTTGACTATACCTCTTCCCATCCTCTCTCTGTCTTCAAAGAACAGTGTTTCCCTTCCTCCACCATTGATGCTGTGCTCACTCTGCATCTCGGGCGTTTACAGCGCATCCGCGCGCTCACACCTTCTTCTCACAGGATTAACAGAGATAGAGTTCCTCTTGCCTCCTACCACCTCATGACCCTCTACATCCAACACATCATTTTCCACAACTTCCACCATCTTCAATGGAATCCTACCACCAAACACATTTTTACTCTCCACTCTCTCCCCCACTCCACTCTCCACTTTCTGCAGAGATCACTCCCTCCATGATTCTCTTGTCCATTCATTCCTCTCCACTAAACTCCCTCCTGGCAAATATCCCTGTAAGTGAGAGAAATGCTAAACCTGCCCATTCACCTCCTCCCTCTTCTCCATTCAGGGCACCAAACAGCCCTTCCAGGTGAGCCAACACCTCACCTGTGAATCTGTTGGCGCCGTCAATTGTAGACAATGCTCCCAATGCAGCCACCTCTACATTGGAGAGATCCGATGTAAAATGGGGGGGGCCACTTTGTTAAGCAACTCAGCTTCATCCACCGAAAGCAGAATATCCCGGTGGCCAACCATTTTAAATCCTATCCCCATTCCCATTCTGACATGTCAATCCACGGCCTCACCTCCATTCAGGGCCATGATCTTCTGCCAAGATGAAGCCACTGTCAGGGTGGAGGACCTACACCTCATATTCCATCTAGGTAGCCTCCAACCTGATGGCATGAATATCGATTTCTCCTTTCAATAACTTTTTAATTTTTCTCTTTTCCCCCCTTCCCTTTCCCTCTTCTTCTTTTGCCCACTCTACCTCTTCTCCAGCATTTTGTGTGTGTTGCTCTGGGGAAAAGATACTGTCTGTCTACTCTATCTATGTCTCCCACAATCTTAAAAACCTCTGTAAGAATCCCCTTCAGCCTCTGCCGCTGTAGAGAAAACAACTCAAGCTTATCCAACCTCACGTTATAGCACATGTCTTCTGATCCAGGCTGCATTTTGGTAAATCTCTTCTGTACTCTCTCCAAAGCCTCTACATCCTTCCTATAAATGGGTGACCAGAACTGCATGCAATACTCCAGAAGCAGCCTAACTAGAGTTTTATACAGCTGCAACATATCTTCTTGACAATTGAACTCAATGCCTTAACTAATTAGTCCCTTTGACCACTACCTTCGGTCTTCCATGGGCAAGCCAGTTCTGAATCCAAATAGCTAATTCACCATTGATCCCATGCATCCTATGAGCCTTCCATGATTGACCTTGTCAAACACCTTACTAAAATCCACGTATAAGATCCACAGTTCTATCTTAATCACCTCATCAATTAACTCAATCAAGTTAGTAAGACCTGACTTGCCCCACACAAAACCATGCTGGCTCTCCCTAACTAGGCTATGGTTTTCCAGATGCTTATAAGTCCTATCCTTAAGAATTTGGTCCAATAAGGCACTGATCTATAGCTTCCAGGATTATCCCTGGTTCCCTTCTTGAAGAAGGTGGCAAAGAAATCAAAGTATAATTTTGTTTCCTCTTATAAGATGATTATATCAAGCTGTAAACTATAGCTACGAGAGCAAGTTAATGCCTTCAAAACATCTGAAAGGGTAAAAACACAAACCTTATATTTTCTATGACAGTTCTGTTTACATAATAACGTTACAGTTTGGATTATGTTGCTATGTATAAATATTCAGATAAAGAATTCAAGGGATAGAATAAATTAAGTTAATTGTGCCATGTGTCAACTGTGGTTCAGTTCTTTTCTTAATTGCATTCATAAGTCATTCTGGAGGTTTGAACAGTACCAAATGAGTACTGAATATTTTTTCCACAAACAAGAGAAAATCTGCAGATGCTGGGAATCCAAGCAACACACACAAGATACTGAAGGAACTCAGCAGGCCAGGCAACATCTAAGGAAAAGAGTATAGTTGATGTTTCAGGCCTAGATTCTTCATCAGGGCTAGAGAAAAACAGATCAGGTCAGAATTAGAAGGTGGGGGAAGGGAGGAAGAAACACAAGGTGAAAGGTGAAACTGGGAGGGGGAGAGGTGAAATAAAGAGCTAGAAGTTGATTAGTGAAAGAGATACAGGGCTGGAGAAGGGGGAGTCTGACAGGAGAGGTTTCACCTATTGCCTTGTGTTTCTTCCTCCCCTCCCCCTCAACTTCAAATTCTGACTCCTCATCTTTTTTTTCAGTCCCGATGAAGGATCTCAGCATGAAATGTCGACTGTACTCTTTTCCATAGATGCTGCCTGGCCTGCTGAATTCCTCCAGCATTTTGTGTGTATTGACTGAATATTTTTTGAGATGATCGATGAATTGAGTTTGGGGAAACAGATCACATGTCACACTTTTAAGAATTTTTTTCCCTGTATTCTGCCCAAGAATTATTCCTCATTCGATGACACGAGAAACAGATTGTTGTTTATAATGTTGTTGTTTATGATATCCTGATGCGCCACGGATCCTGCAATGCAAGTCCAAAATTCTTCACTGACTGCAAAGCACTTTGGGATATTTCATAAGTTATAACTGAACCCTAGAGTTCATAGAAGGTTCTACATAAAGTGAAACCAAAAGAGTCATGAACAAGAGCAGGAATAATATGATAAAAATATGGTCTTTAACCAGTGTTACATCTTGCTTTACTAATGATAAGGAAATTTTATTATTAAATTGATCCATTTTGATTTACAACTTCCACAATCTGAACCATTGGTCTAGAAAGGAAGTTCTGGAGTATGAGGTAAAACTGTAAGTGGTAATTCATAAGATTGGATAGTACAGATGATGAATTATCCATCCTGTGCTCCAGTGCTAAAAGTGAGAATAAATGAAGATTTTTAAAATGTGAAGATTGTACCTTTGAATAGTTTTGGGAAGGTGCACCTCTTGCCTGTTAACAATTATTTGCCTGGAAATTCGAGCTGTCTGCTCCCATTTCTATGAGTGAAATGCACATGGAACTACTTTGGCATGTTTTGAAATGTTTACATCCATTTCCTGCTGAAATACTGTCCATAGGGAAATTGACCTGCACACCTGAAGAGTGGGAGACAACTTTCTTCTGCAAAACATACTCATGGCAAGAACAGAAAAGAAAATTCTGGAAATACTTCTGCAGCAGGTCAGGCATAGTTTATTTGTATACTTTTAAAGCAAAAGTGGTTAGATACTTGATAAGCAAGCAATGAGGGTTAAGGAAACAATCAGAGTAGCATGTTTGAAAAGCAAGTGGCCTCATACAGGTTCTAATTCATCTGCTCATGAATAGATATTACTTGAAATTTAAGAGATCACTAATGGAAATTACCTAAATACATTTAGAAATTGACAGCAACAGGTCTGTATGTTTAGTTCTGATAAAGATTGCTGACCTGAAACATTAACTCAGTTTCTGTTCAATTTCTGCTTGACCAGCTGAGAAGCATCTTGTTTCTAGTTGCATGTACGTTGTACCTGGTGCAAGTATAAAGCCATTAAGACCATAATCAAAGAACTGGTTCTTTAATTTATTTGTTCATGGGATATCAGTGGCAGCGCCAGCAATTGTTATCCATTCCTAATTACTGTTGAACTGATTACCCTGGATGTTAAAAGTCAACTACATTGGTAGATCTACAGTCATGTGGGGCCACACTGGTTAAAGACGGCTGATTTACTCCCCTATGGACATTAATGAACCAGATGGATTGTTACATCAATCCAGCAGTGTCATGGTACTGTTACTAAGAGCAGATATTTTAAACAACTGGAACTTAAATTCCCGAGCTCTCGTGGTGGGATTTTGACTTGTGTTTCTAGAATGAGTCGAGAATTCTGACTGCTGGTCCAGTAACTTAACCACTATACCACCATGGTGCATGACCTATCTGTGTTTATCGTCAGTCTGAATGTCATAAAACACATTCTTAACTTTCAGACTTTTACATTGCATAGTATTTTTCAACTTGCTTTTTATGATGCTAATTATAAATTAAGAAATAAAAGGCCCAAGGTTCACACATTATTTTAAAAAATATAGTTGCTGAAATTAATAATAAAGGCATCCGATAGTCTTGCTGACCATGGATCTGCGCCTGGAAAGTCTTCACTCTCCAGGTCGCAGGCCTGGGCAAGGTTGTATGGAAGACCAACAGTTGCCCATGCTGCAAGTCTCCCCTCTCCATGCCACCGATGTTGTCCAAGGGAAGGGCAAGGGTCAATACAGCTTGGCACCAGTGTAGTCGCAGAGCAATGAGTGGTTAAGTGCCTTGTTCAAGGACACAACACACTGCCTCGGCTGGGGCTCAAACTCACAACCTTCAGGTCACTAGCTGAATGCCTTAACCACTTGGCCCACGTGCTGAAATTAATATATTGCACTATTTAGTCAATTTTTGTTTATGTCTGCTAAAACATGTAGACCTAAATGAATTATTAAGCAGTCAATTTTCCATTAGTAGGGAAAGTTATAAATCCAAGAAGGTTTTTGTTTTAAAAATCAATTGTATATCCTCATTCACTTCCAACATACTATGGAGTTCTTAAATCATTCCAGGAAGTACTGCAATGGTTTCTTCATCAATTGATAATTGCGAAACAATCAATGCAACAACTGGAGAAAGAATTATTTGCAAAATATTTAGGTTCCTGCGTTGGTTTCAACTTGTAAATTAGTTTACAAAATCATTCAAAATAATGCTAAGGAATATATTGGAATGTCTCATCAATTACCCCACCAAGGTAATGAACTTACATGTGCAATTTCTGTCAGATAAGTGCGACGATCATCATTGACTTTATGGTAAGCCTGAAGGAAAAACAAAGCAATTGAACAAAGTTTGGTTAGCTGACTGATCATATGTGGAGAAATAATGAATCTTAGCTTAGTACTGTCCAAGAGAATTTGATGACTGGCTACGGAATCTGACTCCACTGCTTTTGTCAAATGCAGAGACTTTAGCAGCATCTTCTTATATACATGTAATTATGCTTCTTGTGTACTAATGAAAACAAACAAAATTCCCTAATAGGTCAAAAATGCTTGCATTTTTACCTAACTTATAGAAACTCAAAAGAAAAAAATAATAAATATTGTTACTATAAACACGAGTAAGTCTGCAGATGCTAGAAATCCAAAGAAACGCACACAAAATGCTGGAGGAACTCAGCAGGCCAGGCAGAATCTATGGAAATGAACAGATTGTCAATGAGCCCCTTCTTCAGGATAATATAGTATACTGTTTTTCAAACTGGAAGTAATAAAGTCCAGAAAAAATGTATATATATAATGTTTGCAAGATTCCATTTTAAATAAGTACTCGCAGAATACTTTAAATAAGTATTCACAGAATCCTCTGGATAATCTTCTGGCGCTTAAATTGGCACTGGAATTGTTGGGAATAATTCACCGCATACTTCCAACTGAGAGTCATATTTAAAAGGAATGTATGTTGGAAAGCAAACTGCAGAACTAGAGCATTCAGAATTGTGGATGCAGAGTTGGTGAATTTGTCCAGGCATTTTTAATACACAATAAGTAGATACACTTATAACTACCAGGTTTTAAAGCTGCTCAAAATAATAACTCTAAAACAAACCTTTGCTTCTTGTTCTATTCTCCACTCATAATTTTTAAGCTGGTTTAGAAGACTTTTCTTTTCTTTGTCCATTTGCTTTATCATTTGTTGAAGTGCACCCTGCAAAAACATAATTTTGGAGATTCAATGATCTGCTGACTCTTAATCCAAAGAAAACACATGAATATTTTCCAGTTTTAGGATGAAATTCAATGATTAATATTCTACTTTGTTATTGTATTTTGAAAGTTTATAAACTTTCAAGACAATACATCAGAACATGCAGTTGAAAGGAATTGAGTGAATAGTCAGGCATTAAAAGACAAGAGGACCTTTACCATTTTTGATGTCAAAATGGTTGTTGTGATGTGTCTAGTATGGTAGCATAGTGGGTAATACTTGTCACTCTCACTTTGAGCTTCCACCACTGGCTAGCAGTCTTGCGAAAAGGCTCATTTGTCACACACAGAAACTGAACTCCTTTTCGACTCAGGCTGAACTACAGAGGAAAGGGAGGAGGTCTAGCTGCTGCAAACAGCACACAGGCCCACCAGTATGTGGACCCAGCTACGGATAAACAGCCCCACTACTTTGTTGGCAGCCTCAAGAGAGATAAAGGCTACAGGAATAAACCCAGACAGCAAATCCGGAGTTGAACCCCTAAGGCCGCTGGACGTCATTGAACATCCTTCCGGCAGCTCCTGCAGCCAAGCTGGTGCCAAATGTATTGTTTCATAAGCTTTCCTTTGGACCAGGCTGGTGAGGCCGAGAGGGGGATCTTGACAACTGGGCATCTCAGGATCTCCGTACCTTCTGCCCAGGCTTGCGATGATAATCATCATCACCCACTTTCCTTTGAGACAGACAGATACCAACCTCCAAAGGACAAGAGGACAAGTAAGGAAGGGAAATATTTCACTGCAAAGCTTGATAAATTGGAATCTATATTCGAATAATCTTGAAACAACATTGCTGGAGTTATCAACTATCTGCTGAGCTGATGAAATTACAATAAAAATACAGGTGCTGGAGATATTAACCATTTCTCTTCATACAAAACTGTTAGATACTTTCATTCAAATTTAGAATTTTACACAATATTTTCCTTTATAAACATATTCATTTGAATATAATTTGCATATTTTCTCAATTGCTTTGCTTTATAACAGAGTGACAGAATGAACAGCTGTTTCAGGAGATACCGCATTGTGATTCCAAAGCACCTGACATCTATCTGTCTCATTACAATAATCAAACATCTACAGGACAATTCTCAAATGTGTGGATTTGGTTGAAATGCATTTTCAATCCTGACCTATTGCATGACTGTCAATGTAATCTAGACAAGTAAATCAGCAGTAGATGAAAGGAATGAATACCCAGCCAATGATGAGCAACACATTTATCTGACAGAAATTTTCCCATGCTTGTTTGAAATTTCAGGGTAATTTGTACTCTTCATCTGTGGTTCATCAGTTCCTTGCTTGAATGATTGATGGAAAATTGCCATTTTACTCAAGCAAGTCTCCATAGTGGGGTGATTATTTCAAGCTAAATTTTCAAACCTAATTTTTCTAATTATGTGCATGAAACTTGTTAATTACATTTTGGGGATATCCTAATGAAGCTTTAAGATTTTTGATTGGAATGATGCTTTGGTAACTGGTTGGCTGTAATCAGCCAATTTTAAGCATGCAATGTGATTTCTTTATAACATGTAATATTCTGAGTTTATTGATAGAATTAATACAGAGAGGCTGCTTACTCTGTTCAGAAAATCTAGAACTAGAGAACATTATCTCGAGATAAAGACAGAGATGAGGAGAAATAGTTTTGGAATTCTCAACCCAGCAGATAGTGGATGTTTAGTCAATGTGCATGCTTATTTAAATGGAGACCGCCCGATTTCTAGGTGTAAGGGAATCAAGGAACATGGGGATTGGGCCTAACACTGAGTGGCACTTGCATTTCCTCCGAACTACCATTTATTCCCTAATTCACTTTCCAGTCAACCTCTTTTTTGTTATTTTATCTCATAGTACATAGAATAGTACAGCACAGTACAGGCACCTTCAGCCCACAATGTTGTGCCGACCCTCAAACCCTGCCTCCCATATAACCCCCCACCTTAAATTCCTCCATATACCTGTCCAGTAGTCTCTTAAATTTCACTAGTGTATCTGCCTCCACCACAGACTCAGGCAGTGCATTCCATGCACCAACCACTGTCTGAGTAAAAACTTTCCTCTAATATCCCCCTTGAACTTCCCATCCCTTACCTTAAAGCCATGTCCTCTTCTATTGAGGAGTGGTGCCCTGGGGAAGAAGCGCTGGCTATCCATTCATCTATTCCTCTATCTCTTCTTCCCTTCTATCCATCACAAACTTTCCCATTTCAAAAAATAATTCATCCTCCCTTCATTTATCTGTAATGATTCCCAGTTCCAGTAAACAATTGTTAATTGCTTCTTTCTCCACAGATGCTACAAGACAAACTAATCATTTTCACAGATTAGCTACATACCTTTCAAATGGCTGAGAGTATTCTATAAATGGAACACTGATCATCAAATGTTTGCTATATTTGAATTTCAATTTGTTATCTAATTGTCGGCATTATTTAAAACAAGGATAAAATAGAAACTGGGAGTAATAAAAATAGATATCAATTTAATCCTTTACAAATCTTGCTACAGTCTTGTAAGGAACTATGCACAATGTATCTATTCAAATGTCTTTTTAAATGTTGTTATTGTACCTACCTTAGTCACTTTTCCTGGCAGCTTGTTCCATATACATACTGCTCTCTGTGTGAAGAAGTTGACCCTCAGGTCCCTTCTAAATCTTTCCCTTCTCACTTTAAACCTCTTGTGCCCTCTAGTTTTTGTTTTTCTACCCTGGTAAATGCATCCATGATTTTATACATCTCTATGAGGTCATCCCTGAGTCCCTATTTAAACAAGTTTTTCAGTTTTCAGAGTATGCTTATCGAAAAAAAAATGCAAATCCCAACAGAAAAATAAGAATGCAACATGGCTTAATTTATCAGTGTAATTTAGTGGCCCAATTCAATGTAATTAATGTGGTAGAAGTGACAGGGTTTCCAAAGCAACAAGAATATTAACAGGGCTGTTGCTCCAGGCTTATCATGGTCTCTCTCAAGAAATTAAAATCATTGATGCAGATTTCTTTAAAATTTGTCCATGTCTTCAGAGAGTGCTGTCAGGTGCTAACAGGTTTTCAGTTCTGACGAAGGCTTGTAGACTGAAATGCTGACCATTTCTCTTTCCACAGATGTTGCTGAGATTTTCCAGCTTTTTGTTTTTGTTTGAGAACTCCTGTATCTGTAGTTTTTTTTAAATTTTATTTTTACTAATAGATTCTGTGTTGACGAAGGCTTATATATAAACCACATTTAATATTGCACTTATTGATGGTGATGTGATTATTGGTTGCTTGTATTTTCTTGAATATACGATGCATGCAGCACCTTAGAATGACCAGCTGACAATTTCAGTGATCCTGCATTTATTCATTATTATAATTTCTCCATCAACTTTGACCACATAAGTGCCAATGCATTTACCCTTTCAATGACAGGGTCTAACCATCTATCCTAGATGTTCAATAGTATCAAATCATTGAATTTCACTACCATCAAAATCTGAGGAGTCTCCACTGATCAGAAACTAACAGGATCAGGCATATAAAAGCAGTCGCTTCACCATTCAGTATCTGTTTATCCTACAGCAAGGGATTTGCCTACCAATTTTCCCCAAAGATATCGACAAGGCAGAAACAGTTCTGATGAAAATGCCTTCCTCTTGCCCAAATGAGTGCTATGCCAACAACATATAAGGAGCCTGACAAAGCAACCATTTTCACAAGCTAAATATTCATTCCTTCTATCTACAAAATGTACTGCTTACTGACTTGTTTAAGTTATGTTGACAATGCTGCTCAAATTTGCAACTTCTCCCCAAATGAACAAGGGTAGTACAGCGCATCCTCCTCTTCTGTCATATTGGCACCAATATCAGGTTAGAGGAACAACACCTCATATTCTGTCCAGGTAGCCTCCAAACTGGTGGCATGAACTTTGGTTTCTCCAACTTCCCGGTAACTTTCCCCTCTTCTTCAGTTCCCCATTCTGGTTTCTTACCTCTTCTCCTCACCTGCCTATTACTTCTCTCTGGTGCCCCTCCTCCTTCCCATTTTCCCATGGTCCATTCATCTCTCTTATCAGATTCCTTCTTCTCCAGCCTTTTGTATTTTCCACGTGTCACCTCACAGTTTCTTACTTTATCCCTCCTCCCTCATCTGCTTGGCTTCATCTATCACCTTCGAGCTTGTCCTCCCTCCCCCACCACCCACCTTCTTATTCTGTCATTTTCCCCTTTCATTTCCAGTCTCGATGAGGGTCTCAGCCTGAAACATTGACTGTTTATTTATTTCCATAGATGCTGCCTGGCCTGCTGAGTTCATCCAGCATCTTGCGTAGGAAGACCACCAGTCCTTATTGCAAGAGGATCTGAATATAAGAATGAAGACAAGAGTAACTATCCTATGGAGCCATGATGAGATTGTAAAGGGATACTGTACAAAGATTCTTTTTCTTCCTATTGTTAAGAAAGATATCGTTCTGATAGAAGTCCACAATGATTCAACAGATCAATGTCTGGGATGGAGGTTTATTGCATGAGGAGAACATGAACAGACTGCGCCTATTTTCTTAGAAGAATGAGAGGTAATTCATTAAAGTATACAAACTCTTTATAGAATAGTTGCAGGGTTTGATGTTTCCCCTGAATGGGGTGTCCAAAAATGAAGACAATTGCATAGTAAGACATTAGACAATTAGGAAAAAGAAAAAAAATGTCACCTTAAAGATAGTGACCATCAAGAATTCTCTACTCTAGAGGGCTGTCTCACCAGGAAAATAGAACTGAGGATGAAGAAAGAAATAGCCCCAACTTTGTTAAGTCTGACAAAAAAGAGCCAAGTGGTCTATTTCTACTTTTGATTATTCATGGCTCTAATTTGAGATGGCCATAAAGTTTTAGTTTTGTCAGCAACAACTTTTCTAAATGATTTTTTAAAAATTGGATAATGTTCCATGTTGCTTTCTTTCGTCTTGAAGTATAAGTCATTACTATTGGTTTTTCTGTGCTCTGATATCATATACTTATGTTCCAGTTTGAACAAGGTGTGTATGAAATCTACGTATCATGAATTTGAACAATGTGCATCTCATCGAGAACAAAAAGTAAACACTGTTCTTATCAGTATCAAACCCCACCAAACCAATATCGCTGCTGAAAGAAAATGAAAAACCTGAAGATTGTAGAAATCTGGAGTTCTGATGAAGGGTGTTCAACCTGTAACATCAGTTTTGTTTCTCCTTCCCCAAAAGCTGTCTGACCTGCTGAGAGTTTCCAGTATTTTCTGGTTTTTATTTTAAATCCACACTACAAGTTTCCACTGTGAGTCCATATTTTATATACACACACACACACACACACACACACACACACGGGGTGATTGATAAGTTCGTGGCCTAGGGTAGACAGAGTCGATTTTAGAAAACCTAGCACATTTATTTTTCAACATAGTCCTCCCCTACATGTACACATTTAGTCCAGCTGTCGTGGAGCCTACGGATCCCTTCTTTGTAGAAGTCGGTGTCTTGGACCTCCAGAAAGTGGTCCACAGCAGGGGTAATTGATATGTTCGTGGCCTAATGTAGAAGGAGATGGGTTATTAACTTCAAACTTTCTGCATAATCACTCAAAGAGTTGAACTGCACGTTCATGTAACGAGAGCTGTATAACTCATCTCCTTCTACCTTAGGCCAAGAACTTATCAATCACCCCGGCTGTGGACCACTTTCTGGAGGTTCAAGACGCTGACTTTTACAAAGAAGGGATCCGTATGCTCCACAACCGCTGGACTAAGTGCATAAATGTAGGAGGGAACAATGTTGAAAAATAATTGTGCTAGGTTTTCTAAAATTGACTCCTTCTACCTTATGCCATGAACATCAATTACCCCTCGTTCATAGTCATCGATGCATTCATAAAGGAGTGGATGGGGATTACAATCCAAAAACAAGTGACTATCCACATGAGGATGGTTACTAGTGAAGTAGGGACTTTAGATGCAAAGCTGTAAGTGCCCTGTCATCCCCCTCCAGACATATTTTCTCTTCATTTCACCAATTCCATCTCATTCTCCTGCGACACTGATTATATTTGTCAGATTACGTAATGTACAGCAGACAGTGACTATTCACAATAATTAAGCGAGCAGAAACTCATTCTGAGTGCTCTGGTCCTGTTCCCGCACAGAGGAGCTGAATAGTCTATTTAATGCATACACAGTACAGTGTGTAGGACCTGCCAGTAAAATGTTGAACATGCCTGGATGATGACCATCTTGAAGCTCCAGATCTGTTTGGTGATGACAGTAGGAGGCTGATGTTTGCACGCTGATGGTGAAAATGGGACTATATCCTCACATATGTATTCTGTTCTTCGCTTGTTACTGAGGCTAAGTAGAGCTACTTGAAGAGTGAGAATCCTTTGCAAGGTGCAACACAAGTGGGCTTGCAGTTCACTCCTTTTGCTTTCCGTATTGGTTGATATTAAGAAGTGACAAGCTAAAAATTATAAGCAACACACATCAAAGTTGCTGGTGAACGCAGCAGGCCAGGCAGCATCTCTAGGAAGAGGTACAGTTGACGTTTCGGGCCGAGACCCTTCGTCAGGACTAACTGAAAGAAGAGCTAGTAAGAGATTTGCAACTGGCACCTGTCATAATCCAGTCAGCAGGAGGTTGAAAATAACAGTAGCATTCGTTCATGGCTGAAACTTTCCCTAAAGGTGCCCTAGAAAATCATAGTCTCTAAGTACAGAGCTCCTCTAATACATTTCCCCTAACAAGGGGAGTGTTACAGGAAATATAAGCCATCGGGGGACAGTAAGTAGGACCCTAACGTGAGGGACAAGACCTGACTGACTGTTAGTAGAGCAGGCACTTCCAAAAAAAAGATGAGGCACTGGAACATAAGAAGAACCATAGTTCTGCAGGAGGTGAGAACTCTTTGTCACAACATCTCTGAAACTCGGCAATCTCATCTGACCTTACCAACCAAACAGATGCATAAATTAGCAACCAAGGTCCCCAACAATTCCCCTTGACTCTGGGCACAGAACAAGTTTATGCAATTTAACAGTTGGTAAGTCAAGTACACCCTCTCAACTTTCTCTACAGATCTATGGAAAACAGGTCATGCAACAATACAGTGCTGGCTGGAACCGAACGCTGAAGTAGAACTAATCAGACAACCTGCCAACCCCGAAGATTACTCTTGAGGTGTTCAAAACAACCTCAGCTTCATACATGCAGCCAAGAACCACCTTTGTGGATTATGAGACCTTAAGTGATCGGTCAATCATGCTAACTGGAATAGTATAAAGGTAGCCTGCTGGACACCAGCTCTATTCCCGAATAACATTCAGATTTCAATCTGAGTCCTTGCTAACGTAATTTTTGCTGCTGTGATCGTCTTCATCTTCAGCTCGCCATTTGTTTGTGTGCTGCTACCATCATTCCATTCATTCCAACTCGCTGCCATTGTCAACATCCGATAGGCATTGCCAGTTTGTGTTAATTTCTTATTTTAACTTAGCCCTGCTAATGATCGATAAATACATACGGTAAGATCTCTGTGAGTCTGAAGGCGGTGAAGCCTTGAATTCTATCCTGCTAAGAAACAGAAACTACAGAAAGTGCATCAATACAATGTTACGTACCTGGAGTATGGTTTTATTCCGTTTCTGTCAGATCAGCAATGGCCCATGTGTCTTATTTGTAGTACTGTACTATCTAATGAAACCATGAAACCATCAGGATTTCAGGGACACTTCCGTAAAAGACACCCTGAAAAAGCTACTTATGATATTACTCAGTTCCACAAGATGAAAGAAGCATTTGAAAAGCATTGCACACTTGAGTCATTTACCAAGAAGACTAAAAATGACCTTGATAGTGGTCTCATTGCTTCTTATAACATTTCCAAAATGATAGCAAAGTGAGGAAAATCTCATACAATTGGTGAAAGATTAATAATGCTTGCTGTATCAGAAGTGCTCACCACTGTTCTCAAAATGGATACCACTATCTTTTCAAGCATGTCTCTTGTTATATCTGTTATCAAAAAAATTAAACCTCAACCACTAAATAGCAAAATATTTCACCAGTCATGCCATAATAATGATGAAGAGTTTGAATGCTTGCTTCGTCTCATAGAAATGTCAAAAGGCTGCTGCTTAAAATGTTACTTGGATCTTTTTGACACTGTGGTTGAATTTTTGCTCAAAGTTGACAAGAGCTTGGGAAACAAGATTGAGCTTCTACGTGAAGATGTGGTACACCTTGCCAATCTTTATGACAAAATAAACATTCTAAATATGAAACTACAGGGTGCGAATTTCAATTAAATCCAGGAAAAAAGTGCAGTGTTCACTTTTATCAGGAACTTGGAAATATGTAAGCAAAACAATGGGAAAAGAATGTTCTCACAGTTTCCCTGCATAGAAAGTATAGCACTTCCTTTCACAGACTGTGATTTGCAAGAATATTGCTTATATTTGCAGTCACTGAAGAAGGAATTTCAGAATCAATTCAGGATTTGAATGATGTGGAAATTCTGGACTGGGTCATTAACACATTTCTTTGGAAGGTGGAAGAACAGGAAGAGAACTTGCAAGAAGAAATTATTGAAATTCAGAATGAAGAAGAAGCAAAAATGCTTTCAAAAATGTCGGCTTTTGTGGTATGTGGCTACACTGTCATACAAAGTTTGCTGGTCTTTGGAGAAGATCGAAACTGCTCTTCATTGTATTTCCATACTCCTACCTTGTTGAAAGAGGCTTCAGTAGAGTGAATCACATACTCACAAAAAACAGAAACCGCTTGGACATTGCTACTGTATGTGTGGGGACTTAAGGCTTTTGCTGTCAGAACTTGAACCAGATATTTCAACTCTTGCTAAAACCATCAAGCTCAAGGATCACATTGATGATATCAAAGCTGCTGTACAGCGCACAGGTACTATGTAAGCTAGGTTTAAAGACATATAAAAATTTAAAGCAGAATAATTTTTCTCATGTTAGCATATGGTAGACAAGTTTGTACACTATGAGGGAGCTGGAAAGTATATTGTGCCTAAGAGGGGCACTGGCAAACGTGAAGGTGCTTTGGGGAGTGCTGGGCTAAAAAAGCTTGAGGCTGCACAACAATGTAACCTTCCCTACCAATGATAAAAGGTAACTGAGCTCAGCACTCCAATCTTTGTAATATATGCAATTCCAGTCCTGTGCCCATGGAATCATGTGAACACAACTCAAATCAATCTGTTAATAAATCTGGTAATGGGGTGGCACAGTAGCAGAGAAGCTAATGTAACAGTTTGCAGCACTAGCAACAGGGTTCAATTCCTGCCAACTCTGTAAAGAGTTTGTACATTCTCCTGTGACACGTGGGTTTACTCTGGGTGTTCTGGTTTCCTTCCACATGCCAAAGACACAAGGATTAGTAAATTGTGGGCATGTTATGTTGGACCCAGAAGCATGGCAGCACTTACGGACTGCCCCCAGCACATACTGGACTGTGCTGTTTGTTGATTTGAGGCAAACGGCACATTTCATCATATGGTTTGATGTTTCAATGTACATGGGACAAATAAAGCTAGTCGTTTAAACATTAATTCCCTGCCATTAGCACAGACACGGGGCACGTCCTTCCTGTTGATTTGCTTTCTTGTCTAGTCTGTATAGGGTGTTAATTATATTTATGGGATTGAGCTGGACGTTACATCATCTATGTTTGTGGGTGTGTTAACATAAACAGATGTGACCAGTTGAAGACTGTATTATTCACAATGCTTGCGATAAGGTCACAAATTTATGCTGTGATCGATTGAGCGTAAAATTAATCATAAAACGCTTAACAAACATATGCTGTGAGACAACTTCTAATATCTACAAAAAGATGAGTGAAGTAAGGGAATGGGATCCCAAGGGAAGAAAATTGGAAATGAGCACTTGAGGTCATTGCTGTAATTAGAACTTCTATTACACTGTCAGATCAAATGCACGACTGGCTGCTGCAGAGTCTTCAGTACCAGCCACTCGAAACGAGGCAAGGAAGGAGAACTTCCAGGCGGGCAGAGACCAAGACATCATGGTGTGAACAACAATAAAAAAAAAATTATGGAAAGCAGTACAGCAATATTTAATGTACCTGTCACATACTAAAATCAAAGGTCCAGATCACTGGCCTTACTGAAAACTGTATTTTGAAAATTATGCAAATGACATTTATGATTGATGAATGTGAGTTCAAGGAAGCAATTATAACTGTTGCCAGGCTACAAAATGCCCTTCAAAGAGGCATACTATAAATTTTCAAGTGATTTGTCAATATAAAAGAGCAACAAAAGAATAGTATTTCTATAAAGGTTAAAGCATTATGTTTTAATCACTGATATATTGGCTTCTGTTCCAGAGATCCCTCTGCAGTGTTCTAATTTATTTCAGATACCACAGATGAATTTTGACAATAAGACAGAGAAACATTATTACATTCATTAAACAACGAGGTGCTTAAAGAAGAAAGGTCATCTCCCATGCTTGACAAAACAATTGATAGAAATCCTGTTTACTTCACAATCTTTCCAATCTACCAACAAAATTGCAATAACATAAAGGGCAGCAGAAACCGCTGAGGAAGGGAGGAGACATTCTAAATGCAGCTCCTAGCTGCAATGAAACAGCGAATAAAAATCTATACTGCATTTTGATTAAGGGTGTTAAATCATATGAAACAGTAACAAAGAGCATGATAAATAGATCCTGAAGCAACCTTGCCTTTTTAACTCCACTGAGCAAAATGCTGCAATGTGGAAACATCTTTATTCCAGATTTAAAAACTGAACATTAAACACCTGTAAGACGTTGCTATAGCCTTAGGTTGGCAATATGGTCTTTGAAATTTCTTTAACCATGCTGATACCAAAATGAGATATCAGCTAAACTTCCAGTAGGAGCTGGTTCATGGTGATTTTGCGAAAGGGGAATTAATTTAAAATTTAAGCAGAGAAGATTTACTGGTCATTCAATCTAGTCTTCGGAGAAAATGCAACTTTTTTGGAATAGCAGGTTTGGATAGGTAAGTGACTTAAAAACAAGAATTATTCTGTCTGTAGTAATGTTTCTGCTTGATTAGTTTATGGACATATTTTTCCCTCCAGTAATCCTGCTTTTAGTGTGATCACCACAGCTTACACTGAATTAAATGACCATAAACAAAATAGTTTACAATGGTACTCCAATTATTAGAAAGTTGAAATGACCAACAGAAGGTAATTTTGCATTATATGCCCTTTTAATCTCCATGCATCGCCAATCATTATTTAACTTTAAATGCTAATGGTGGGCACAATTCTTTTTGTTTCCTTACTGAACTCAAAGTATTAATTCATAATGTTTTTCTGAGAAAGAAGAAACATGCCCAGTTATATTCCCCAAATTTATCAATCAAAATGCGCTTACAGCCTCTGGGCCTCTGATTACCATCTGGAAATATTTAAACACTCTCTGTAGCTGTTCAGGAAGCAACTGCATGAGCTTCTATATTCTACAGTACATTCATTACACATACACACAGCCAGATCAACATATATCCAGGAATCTGAAAAGCACTGCATTACAGAAACTGAATGTTGATATACAGTATATTTATAGGATTATTACAAATTCAGAGTATTATGAAATCATACATTGTACTGTATCAGGAAACAGTTGCATATTTTATGTTTTCAAAGTTCAAAGTAAATTTATTATCAAATTATATATATGTTTCCATAGACAACTCAGATTTATTTTCTTGTGGGCATACTTAATAAATCCATAACAGAATAATAACCATAATAGAATCAATGAAAGACCACACCAAATGGGCATCCAACCAGTGTACAAGAGACAACAAAATGTACAAATATAAAAAAAAAATTTTAAATGAGCAATAAATCTCAATAATATGAGATAAAGAGTCCCTGAAAGTGAGTCAATATGTGTGGGAACGTCTCAATGATGGAGCAAGTGAAGTTGATGGATATTATCCCTTTTGGTGCAAGAGCCTGATGGCTGAGGGGTAATAACTGTTCCTGAACCTGGTGGTGGTGTGAGTCCTGAGGCTCTTGTACCTTCTTCCTGGTGGCAGCAGTGCGAGAGGAGCATTCCTGGGTGGTGGGAGTCCCTGATGATGGGCGCTGCTTTCCTGTAACAACACTTCATGTAGATGTGTTCAATGGTGGGGAGGGCTTTACCCATGACGGACTCGGCCATATTCACTATCTTTTGTAGGATTTTCCAATCAAGGGCATTTGTGTTTCCATAACAGGCTGTGATGCAACTAGTCAATATACTCTCCACAAACATCTATAGAAGTTTGTCAAAGTTTTGGATGTCATGCTGAATCTACACAAACTCCTAAGGAAACAGAGGTGCTGCTGCGCTCTCTTCATAATTACACTTACCTGCCAGGCTCAGAACACGTCCTCTGAAATAATAACACCAAGGAATTTAAAGTTGCTGACCCTCTCCACCTCTGATCCCCCAATGAGGAGGGACCCAAGGACCTCTGGTTTCCTCTTCAGCTCCTTGGTCTTGCTGACATTGAGTAAGAGGTTGTTGTTATGGCAGCGCTCAGTCAGATTTTCAGTTTCCCTCCTTTGACTTGGCTACGATAGTGATGTTGTCGGCATTAAAGTCACACAGTCATAAGTGTAAAGTGAGTAGAGCAGGGGGCGAAGCACACAGCCTTGTGGTGCATCTGTGCTGATGGAGATCATGGAAGAGGTGTTGCTGTCAATCAAAACTGACCGGGGCCTGCAAATGAGGAAATCAAGGATTCAATTGCACAAGGAGGTATTGAGGCCAAGGCCTTGAAGCTTATTGATTAGTCTTGAGGGGATAATGGTATTGAATGCCAATTTGTAGTTGATAAAGAGCATCCTGATGTAAGCACCAGATCTGATTTAATTTGCCTGATATAGGCAAAGTGGACCATAACCAAGTTGCTTCTCAGATGGGAGTTGATATGTTTCATCACCAGCCTCTCAAAACACTTCATTACTGTGGATGTAAGTGCCACTGAACAATGGTCATTGGGGCAGGTTATCACGTTCTTCTTGGGCATTTAATTGAATATGCAATTTCAGAAACATTTTGCCTACTTAGTCTCATGACACTAACTTTGAGGCTATGTTTTTCCATCAGAAAAGGTAAAACAGAAAATGCGGGAGATAGTCAGCAAGTCAAACAGGAAAGAGAAACATAGTTACTGCTTCAGATTAGTGACTTCTGATGTGAGGTCATTTGAGCTGAAACATTAACTGTTTATTTCTTCACAGATGCTGCCCAATCTGCAAAATATCTCCATTTTCTATCTTTAATCTCTTTCCAGTTTCTCATTATTTTTGCCCAGTCTGCTGACTTCCCCAATTTTGCAGCTTTGTTATATCAGACTCACTACCCTATGACTGGACAATCATGACTATCTTAAATATTTATTCTGCATACTAATCTATAATCTCCAGGACTCTGGATTTTTTTCATAACAAATATCCCATATCAAAAAAGTACGTGAAAGATACTGCTGAGACTCATATTTATTTGCTTTGTTTACGTACTACCCTGAAACAAAAACTTCATAAATATATGCAATGCTTGAGAAACATCATGTCGTAGACAACTAAATAATGCAGAAGCATATAAACTATATATTCACCCTGTCCAGAGTTGACAAAAGTATATATGGTGCTCCCACCTCCCTGCGACGCACACAGTATATTGCTCTTAAGTAAACTATTACAGTGTCTTAATCCTATCCAAATATTTGAAGTAAGGAATCAATATTGTAGCATGCACTTGAACTCCATCCACCCGACACCACCCCCCACCAAGTCACCACCACAACAGGAAATAAATTAGACACAATACACTAAAAAGGAATAGACTAAATAGCCTAAATAAACATTCTGATATTCATATACGGGAAGTGGATAATGCTGGCTGATGGTTAACAAACTTTTATTGCTCATTCCAAATTATACTTGAACCCAGTGCCCACTACACCATTTTAAGTAGTGGTCAATTATGTTGTTATGGGTCTAAGGTAACATACTTGCCAGACCAAGTCATCAAATTTTCTTCTTTGTAGAACTTTAATGAATCAGACAGACAGCCAAATATGATGAGCCTGAAAATCTTTGGCAATGGTGCTTGGGACTCTTCACATTCAGCTCTGGGACATTTAAGGTTTCCTGTATTCATCTGATCAGAATAATGTTACTCCAAAACAAAATTAATGCAATCATTATGCCTTTGGAAAGTAAAGCTTTCAACTCATGATGTTGAGATGCACCAGTTGCTTTTGTAGTTTAAATGTTGTAACACATCTTATGTCTGGTTAAATGTCACTTGTAAAGTGGTGCATCTTCTGCCTCATAAGACCATAAGAGATAGGAGCAGAATTAGGTCATTCAGCCCATTGAGTCTGCTCCGCCATTCTACCATGGTTGATTTATTGTCCCTCTCAACCCCATTCTCCAGCCTTCTCCCTGTAACTTTTGACTGCTTTACTAATCAAGAGCCTATCAACCTCCGCTATAAATATACTCAATGACTTGGCCTCCACACCTTTCTGTGGACAATGAACTTTGTAGATTCACCACCTATTGGTTAAAGAAATTCCTTCTTATCTCTGTTATAAAGTCTTTCTATTTTGAGGCTGTGCCCTCTGGTTCTGGACCCTCTATAGGTTTCAAAGACATCCCCCTCATTTTTCAAAACTCCAGCAAGTACAGGCCCAGAGCCATCAAATGCTCCTCATATGTTAACCCTTTCATTCCTGGGATCATTCTTATAAACCTCCTTGGACCCACTCCAATGCCAGCACATCCTTTCTAGGATAAGGGGCCCAAAACTGCTCACAATACTCTGTGTGGTTGATTAATGCCTTGTAAAATCTCAACATTACATCCTTGCATTTATATTCTAGCCCTCTCAAAATGGATGCTAACATTGCATTTGTCTTCCTTACCACTGACTCAACCTGCAAGTTAACCTTTAGGGAATCTTACACAAGGACTCCCAAGTTCCTTTGCAGCTCTGGTTTCTGAATTGCTCCCCATTTAGAAAACAGTCTACGGCTTTATTCCTTCTACTAAAGTGCATGACTATAAACTTCTCTACACTATATTCCATCTGCCACTTCTTTGCCAATTCTCCCTATCTGTTTAAGTCCTTCTGCAAACCCCCTGCTCCCCCACCTATCTTTGTATCATCCGCAAAGCCATCATCCAAATCATTGACATATAATGTGAAAAGAAATGATTCCACCACCGACCCATATGGAGCACCACTAGTCACTGGCAGCCAACCAGAAAAAGTCCCTTTATTCCCACTCTTTGCCTCCTGCCAGTCAGCCAATCTTCTCGCCATGCTAATATCTTTCCTGTAATACCATGAACTCTTACCTTGTTTAACAGCCTCATGTGCAGCACCTTGTCAAAAGCCTTCTGAAAATCCAAGTAAACAATATCCATCGACTCTCCTTTGTCTATCCTGCCTGTTATTTCCTCAAGAAATTCCAACGGATCAGATAAGCAAAATTTACTGTTAAGGAAACCATGTGGACTTTGCCCTATTTTATATGTGATGCCAAGTACTCCAAAACCTCATCCTTAATAGTACACTCTAACATATTACCAGCCACTGGAGTCAAGCTAAATGGACTATAATTACCTGCTTTTTCCAGGATTGCCTTTTCCCTGGTGAACTCAACCTCAAGCTGCTCTAAAAAGTTATCTTGCAGCTATTGTACAAATACTTTCGCTTGTGATTTAGCACCAACCTGATTTTTGTAATCTACCTGCATATTGAAATCCCCCATGACTATTGTTGCATTGCCCTTATTACATGCCCTTTCTATCGCCCGTTGCAATTTGTACATATCCTGGCTACTGTTCGGAGGCATGTATATAACTCTCATTAGTGTCTTTTTACCCTTGCAGTTCGTTAATTCTACCCACAAGGATTCTAAATCTCGTGTCCTCAAATTCTTATTTAGGACTCCTTCCACAGACATATTCAAATGCACTTGCAGAGGTATTTAACTGATCATATGAATTTGCGCAATGCCTTTTGACTGATGCCTGTATAACAGTGGGTTCAGATGTTTGATAGAAAGGCATATTTATTACTTACCTTGTTTTATGGCCAAGACCACCACACCCACAGGGGTACAGACACAATAGCTACTGAATCTAGAATGATCTAAGTTCTGCTATAATTTGGTTGCCCTACAACTGACCAAAGCATTTTTAGATAACAATCTATAAATATGATACTGTGATGGCTCAGCCACACGGCAAGCGAACCAGCTCCAGCAGTCGCCGGCGAGTCCGCAGCCAGCGGCAACCGAGAGGACGCTGAGTGCAGGACAGACCTCGGCCCGGAAGCCGACGTCACTTCCGCCCCGCAAAGAGCGGGGGATGCTGGTAGCAGGCACTTAAGCGTGTGCGGATTTAAACAGTAAACGGTTCAACCAGACCCTGCTCGACTCAGTGTGTAGCTTTCACTCATTGCATATCAGCGCGACTACAATACTCCAATAACTAGCACAGGGTGGTCTTTGACTAATATCAGCTAAATGACTGTGCCGGAGCAGACAAGAATACTCATTTGTCATTGTAGCCCATATATGAGCTGCAGTGTTTCAAAGGTGAAATCCATTATATTGTTAAAGCACTTGTTACATTGCTAATTCATCAAAAGAACCTTAAAAATCTTGTATTATTCATTTTAGACCAGAGGTTCCCAACCTTTATACCATGGACCATTAACCAAGGGATCCATGGACCCTAGGTTGGGGACCCCGATTTAGACTGAGTTTTCTACACGGTAAGGTATAAACCTATTGGGTCCTGTTTCCATTGCACAGTATTTTCAAACTATGGATGTGTGAATATCATTTGAAACCCTCTTACGATAAATTTGTATGATTTCCACTAGTTCATTCCAGGCCTGTACGATGCCCACATTCACAGAGATTACTAGATGTGCATACACTATAACATCTTTATTTTGTTTTATTTAGAGATACAGTACAACAAGGCAGTGCCACACAATTGCATCCATGTGACCAATCAGCCTACTCACTCATAAGTCTTTGGAAGGTGGGAGGAAACCATTACACCCAAAGGAAACCCATGCAGTCACCTTACAGGCTGTGTTGGAACTGAACCCAGGTTACTGGCGCTGAAATAGCATTACTCTAACCACTATACAATCACGCTGTCCACATTATACCATGCATAATTGTACTGTGCATACAAGGTACCTGCCTATACTTCTGCCCCAAACGTAAAAGCAGAGACTACTGATCGCAACACGGGTGGTGAGGAACAAGAAGGTATAGTCAAGGGAGGTGGAGGAGCACTTACAGAACTGCTTTGAGTCAGTGGACTGGACAATGTTCAGGGATTCATCTTTGAATTTGAATGAATACACCAGAGTTGTCACGGACTCCGTAAAGATCTGTGTGGATGAGTGTGTATCTTCAAGAACATACCGGACATACCCAAACCAAAAGCCATGGACGAACCAGGAAATTTGTAGTCTGCTGAGGACTAGATCCAGAGCTATAGAAGAAATCCAAGTACGACCTACAGAAGGCCACTTTAAGAGTGAAAAAGCAATTCCGATTAATGTTAGAGGTGGAATTGGATGCACTTCAGTTCTGGTAAGTTGTGTAGGTCTTTCTACAAGGCTAGACTCAACATCATGAATGGCTGTAATGCTTTACTCCAAGATGAGCTCAATACCTTTTAAGTACATTTCTAAAGGGAAAATGTAATGTATGTATCTATTTCTTTTAGAGCAATGACTCCCTTTAGTACTATATATTGATCTGTTGCCTTTGCATGTGCATTGTTCTCTCTCTCTCTCACTGCAATGTGAATACACCAGTTAAAGCCATCACCCATGTGCTCACTTTTATTTAATCGATATGTAATTGTGCACAGACACAACAACTTGGCAACAAATACAAACCTGAATGTCAGAAAATATCACAAACTTCACCAACAGTTACGTGACAAACAGCGAGAGTTGAACAGCTCAAGAAGGCCGTCACAGATGCTAACAAATACGTGAGTACAGTGCATTGTAACAGTGAAAGACACGCTGAACTTCAAGTAGAAATAGCATAAAAATAAAATAGCTTCAGTCAGAAAAGTTTACGAATTTGATAGCGCTAATGAGGACTGGGAGTCGTGGTGTACAGTCTCTTACACAACCTATTAACCCCTGAAAAGCCAGCAAGCAAGACTTTCGACAAAATTGTTACAATTTTACAAAATCACATGAGCCCTAAACTGCTGGCAATAGCTGAGAGATTTAGATTTTACAAGAGGAACCAGTCAAAAGATGAAAGCATTTCTGAATACAGTGCAGAACTGTGCAAACTTTCCCAGTACTGTGACTTTAGAGATGGACTTTCTGATGCATTAAGGGACAAGCTTGTAAGTGGCATGCATAGTCAAAGCACTCAAAAGAGACTACTGTCTGAAAGAGACCTAACCTTAGGACAGGCATTGATCATTGCAATATAGGATTCAACAAAGGATACAGCAGAACTATAGAAAAGGTGGTTAGAATGTGAAATGCACAAAATGTCCCTGAATAATGCAAAATGCCAAAGATGTTATCAATGTGGCAAATCCTCCCGTGATGCAAATGACTGTTGGTTCAAAGAAAAGTCAGCAGAAAGTATCACAGACAAAGTCACATAGAGAGAATGTGCAGGACAGACAAAAAGCACAACCGAGTGAAAAGTCTTACACACAAAACTAAGCGAATGCATAAAGTTACCAAATGTAAAACAGAATTAGAAAACACAGAGTTTTCAAAGGTGAACTGACATACCTCTAACTGCATAGTATAACTGAAGCAGATCACAAACTCATCTGGATGTGTCTGGTGTAAAACTGAAAATGGAGCTGGATACAGGGTCAGCTTTGTCCATAATTCCAGAGGCTGACTACAACAGACTGTTTTCTAAGATACCATTATAGAAGACCTCAGCAATGCTAAAGACTTATACATGCAAAGAAGTGTCTCCCAAAGGCAAACTGAAAATAAATGTGACATATGGAGGCCAAACACAACAGTTAGAGCTTTATATATTGAAAAGTGGTGAGCCAGCACCTTTTGGACGTGAATGATGGAGAAAAATCCAACTAGACTGGCTGTCAATCGAAGCTCTCTGTGTGACATCAACAGGCAATGGCAGCCCAAATGGTAGCACTAACCAGAGACTGGCACCGCTGCTTAATGCTAATCAGAAGGTGTTTGAAGGCAATAGATAAACAGATTGAAGACCTGGCCAAAAGCTGTTCAGGATGCCAAACAGTTCAAAATGCATCCCCATAGGCAGCATTACACCCATGGGAGCGGCCATCTTAGAACATAGAAATCTACAGCACATTACAGGCCCTTCGGCCTACAAGGTCGTGCCAAACATGTAATCTACTCTAGAAATTGCCTAGAATTTCCCTAGTGCATAGCCCTCTATTTTTCTAAGCCATGGTCTTCACCATGGCAAAGAGTACATATTGACTTTGCAGGGCCATTCATGGACTCCATATTCCTGATTGTTGTGGATGCTCATTCGAAGTGGCCAGAGATTATACCAATAAAGTCAACCACCTCAGCAAAGACTGTCTCTGCCTTGAGGACTATCTTCACCAGAAACAGCTTATCAGAACAAATTGTGAGTGATAACAGACCACAATACACATCAGAAGAATTCCAACTGTTCATTAAGAAAAATGGCATCAGACATTTCAAGTCAGGTTCTCACCACCCAGCAATGAATGGGTTAGCTGAAAAGTTTATTCAAACATTCAAGAAGTCCATTAAAGCGATGGGCAAGGAGGACATTTCTCTACAGCACAAGATGGACAACTTCCTTTTGGTATATCGGAACTCTGATCAGGCGATGACAAATCACACACCTGCCATGTTGTTCATGAACAGGGATCTGAGATCTCGCATAGACCTCCTGAAACCAGATCTACAGAGGGAAGTACAGAATAAACAGTTCAGCCAGTTGCCAAGTAAAGCAGCAAGGTAGGAGCTACAAAAACAGGACCACTGATACACACAGTGGATGTTGGAGATCAGACATAGAGAAATCACATGGATCAGAGAGTGGATGTTCAACCGAAGAACACACCTGAGTCAACTGCATCCAACAAGATGGACACATTACAGTCACCAGATGTCACTGACCGGAAATTGAGAACGTTGTCTTTGACAAGACACCTACCAAATCTGATGCTGCTCCACAGTTCCAGCGGCGCTATTTTGAAAGAAAAAGAGTGCCACCCAAAAGACTGAACCTTTAGAACTGTGAAGTTAGTTATGGACTGTTATTGTGAAAGCATGTTTATTTGGAATATGGGTTTCTAAAAGGGAAATTGAATGTTTTGTACAAATACAGTTTTATGTTGCATTAATATAAAGGGGGAGGAAGTGTAATCTATGGATCTATTTCTTTTAGGGCAATGACCCACCACTGCCCCCTTAGCACTCGTTGTCGTCGTCATGGCTGTCCCTCGAGATCAAGGATGATGGTCTTTGTTCTGTTGATCTACTTATGGGCTCTCAAGTGGCTTATGAGTCCAATCTTGGCTTTGAAAGTTCTTCCACATTCAGGACAGGTAGTTCCAGATGGCAGATCGGGCTTTGGTTGTTGCTGCTTCTCTTTCCATTTTCTTCTCTTTTCTTCTAATTCTGCACATCTGTTGGCTTCGAAAGTTGCTGTTCCTTCTCGGATGATGGCTTGCCAGAGTTTCCTGTCCTTGGCATTGGTTTCCCAATTGTTGATGTCGATGTTACATTTCTTCATGTTGGCTTTTAAGATGTCTTTGAATCTATTCTGAGGTCCGCCTCTTTTACGTTTTCCTTCTTTAAGCTGGCAGTAGAAGATTTGTTTCAGCAGACGGTCGTCTTTCATCTGAACAACATGACCACTCCATCTTAGTTGGTTCTTGATGACGTAGGCTTCGATGCTTGTTGTTTTTGCTTCATTTGGCATGCTGACGTTGGTTCTTCTATCTTCCCAGCTGATATTTAAGATGTTTCGAAGACAGCATTGATGGAACTTTTCAAGTGCCTTCAGATGTCATCGGTATGTTGTCCAGGTTTCTGATGCATACAGGAGCATTGGGATTACCACTGCTTTGTACACTAACATTTTGGTGTCTGTTTGGATGTCATGATCATGAAAGACTCTTGTTTGGAGACGTCCAAAAGCTGTTCCAGAGTATTTAAGACGATGTTGAATCTCGTCATTAAGGTCGACATTGGAGGAGAGGTGACTTCCAAGATATGGAAAGTGGTCCACGTTTTCCAGGGTTGTTTCGCCAAGTTGAATTGATGGTTCTATCCGATTTGTCTCAATTGGTGACGGTTGATAGATGATCCAAGTCTTCTTGAAATTGATGGTAAGTCCAAGTTTCGCGTATGCACGGTTGAAGGCAGTCAGAATCTGTTGTAGGTGGTTTTCTGAAAGAGCTGCAACACTGTTGTCATCTGCGTATTGGGACTCAATGAGAGAACTCGTGAATATCTTCGTTTTGGTCTTGAGACGGGCAAGATTGAAAAGTCTGCCATCTGTTCTGTAGACAATTTTGATTCCTGGGGGTAGGTCATCCTTGATAATGTAAATGATTGTCGTAATGAAGATGGTGAACAAAGCTGGGGCAATCACACATCCCTGTTTTACTCCTGATCTAACTTGAAAAGGCTCACAGTTAATGTTGCTGACCATGGCTGTGGCAAGCATGCCATCGTGGAGGAGTCTCAGGATTCAAATGTACTTTTCAGGGCATCCATAGGGGGATAGGACATCCCACAGGAGTTCCTTTGATACCGAGTCAAAGGCTTTGGTGAGGTCGATGAATGCCATGTACAAAGGTTGAAGTTGTTCGCGACGTTTTTCTTGTAGTTGTCGCATTGTGAAGATCATGTCGATTGCTCCATGTGATGGTCTAAAACCGGCTTGTGTTTCCGGAAGGATCTTCTCAGCTAAAGGCTTGAGTCGAGTGTTCCTGATGCGGGTGAGGATCTTTCCTGCCGTTGCTAACAGGGAAATTCCACGATAGTTTCCGCATTCGGATCGATCACCTTTCCTTTTGTAGGTGGTAACGATTGCTGAGTCTCTAAAGTCTGCTGGTACATCTTCATTTATCCAGATCTTGATGAGAAGTTGATGCAGTTGATGATGGAGTGGGTTACCTCCAATTTTGTAGACCTCGGCTGGTATTCCATCAAGTCCAGCGGCCTTGTTGTTTTTCAACGTTTTGACGGCTTCCTTGACTTCTTCAAGTGTTGGTATTTTGCTTAGGGAGTCGTCAACGGGCTGTTTTGGAATGTTGTTAATCACATTCCTGTCAAATGAGACGGTTTGATTTAGAAGATCTTCAAAGTGCTCCCTCCATCTAGAATTGATGTCAGCATTGGTCTTCAGGATGGTTGAACCATCTTTGCTTTTGAGTGGGGCTTGATCGTGAGTGGATGGGCCAAAAATAGCTTTAGTTGTGTTGAAAAACCCTCAAGTGTCATTGGTGTCTGCTCGTTGTTGGATTTGCTGAGCTTTCTTCCTCCACCATTGGTTTTTCAGGTTTCTGGGTGCTCTTCTAGACTGCAGCTTTGCATTCCTGATAGCATTTCCTTTTGGTAGCCGATTGTTGGTCATTTTGTAATGTAATGAAAGCTTTTCTCTTTTCGTCGATGAGCTGTTGGAGTAGCTTGTCGTTATCATCGAACCAATCCTGATGTTTTTTTTCTCTTGAACCCAATTGTTTCTTTGTAGGAGGTGATGATAGCATTCTTCAATTGATTCCAGTGTTCTTCTACAGATGGTGGGATTTGTTGAGGCAGTTGTTCTTGAAGTTTTTGGTGGAACTTCCATACATGGCTGATGTCTTGAAGGATGTCAATATTAAATTTCTTAATAGTGTTCTGATTTCGGTGTTTACTTTTGGGCCGCATCTTCATTCTCATGGTGGACGAGATGAGTTGATGGTCTGTCCAGCACTCGTCAGCACCAGTAACAGCTCTTGTTATCAGTACATCTTGTTGGTCCTGAGATCGTACAATGATGTAGTCGATGAGGTGCCAGTGTTTGGAGCGTGAATGCTACAAGGAGACTTTGTGCCTGTTTTTCTGGTGAAATAGGGTGTTTGTAATCACCATGTTGTGTTCAGCACATTTGGTGAGGAGGAGTGTTCCATTGGCATTGGCCTTGCCAACTCCTTCCTTGCTTATTATTCCAGTCCAGAGCCCATGATCTTTCCTGACTCTGGCATTGAAGTCTTCCAAGAGAATTATCTTGTCGTTGTTGGGAACAGAGGAAAGGACATGGTCAAGTTGGGCGTAGAAGTTCATCTTCACTTCATCTTCAGCGTCCAGAGTTGTAGCATAGGCGTTGATGATGGTCACGTGTTGGTTCTTGACAAGCTGGATTCGTAGAGTCATGAGACGTTTGTTGATTCCCAGTGGTTGCTCTGTCAGCTTCTGAAGTAGGCTATTTCGGATGGCAAAACCCACTCCATGGATCCTCGGTTGTTCAGGATCAAGTCCTTTCCAGAAAAAGGTGTATTGACCTAGCTCTTCCTTTAATTGCCCTTCTCCAGCTCTGCAGGTCTCACTCAGAGCAACAATGTCAAAGTTGAATTTTTGGAGTTCCCGGGCAACAAAGGCTGTTCTCCTCTCTGATCAGTCTGAGTTTGGGTTATCCATCAGAGTTCATATATTCCAGGTTCCAAATTTCATTGTTTCACTTCTCGATGTTTTTCGACTGCATGATGGTGATCCCTCTGGACGCAGCTTTCCAGACAGGATGGGGTGAAGCAGACTATTTTTAGAGCACCTTTTCTAGCCCCTTCCCAGTTCAGGGGGAGCAGAGTGGATCGTAAAAAGGGCTGCTCAGATGTGAATACTGCTGCCGAACAACCTTCCTGCTTCTGTCCAAAAGTTGAGCGACTAAATCAAGTATTCACTGCTTTCGTGCCGGTTCTTGACTAGGAGCTTCCAGCCATCACATTGCCTGCTCCCGTCGCCCTCCCCGATCGCTGAAAGACTTGAGGAAGCGGTCCACAGAGTGAAGACGCCTGTTTGTGTATTTGTTTAATGTGTACTTGATGTTGCACTCCAAGAAGCACACGATACTTCACAAATCAACCAACTGATTCCAATGGCATGGAAACGACGACAATTGGAGCTGATGGATTTGTTGCAGCCTTCATCCGCCTTCATATCCGTTGAGTTCAAAGTAACTTCGTCTGCCTGTTCCACCGTTAAGGTCTTGGTTGGATTGTTCTTTGTCAGGGACCTCACCCTCGACCTTACCGCCATGGGTGACCCTACCAGGAGCATAGCTGCAGACGACATTGTTCTCGGGATCACAGGACCACACAAGCCTCTCCACCACGACAAGGTGACAATCCATGGAGAAGCCCTCAGCACTACATATTGATCTGTTGTCTGCACATGTGCATTGTTCGTTCTCTCTCTCTCTCTCTCTCTCGCTACAACATGAATACATCAGTTAAAGCCATTTCCCATGCGTGCTTTTATTTAATTGATATGTAGTTGTGCACAGACACAACAGAAAATAAACCAACACCTGTACAAATCCCTTCAGTATCTGGGGTCTATGTGATCTCTGTCTCTTTGGCTGATGTCAGAACACCTTTCCAAAGGGTAAACCCTCAGAAGGCATCAGGCCCTGATGATGTACTTGTAGGGCACTCAAAATCTGTGCCAACCAACTAGCAGGAGTGTTCAAAGATATCTTCAATCTCTCATTTCTGCAGTCGGAGGTCCATACCAGCTTTAAAAGGGCGACAATCACAACAGTATCCAAGAAGAGTGGAGACAGCTGACCCCCGTAGCCATTCCCCTGAATAATAAGTTTACCGTCCTGGATACTGTTGGCAGGGACGACCGACCAGGTGTGAGCCATGGTGGCAGGGCCTCTGGCACTGAGTCTGACCCTGTGGTGAAGAAGGGTGGGACAGAGAAGAGGAGAGGAGAGCTGTCGTCATTGGAGACTCTATAGTCAGGGGAGCACACAGGAAATTTTGTGGACGTGGGAAAGACACCCACATGGTTTGCTGCCTCCTGGGTGCCAGAGTCCGGGATGTCTCTGACTGGGCACACGACATCCTGGTACGAGAGGGAAAGCAACCAGAAGTCGTGATACATGTTGGCACCAACGACGTAGGCAGGAAGAGGGATGAGGTCCTGAAGTGTGAGTTTCGGGAACTAGGCAGAAGGCTGAAGAACAGGACCTCAAGGGTGGCGTTCTCAGGATTGCTGCCAGTGCTACGTGATAGTGATGGTAAGAATTGGAGGAGATGGCAGTTGAATGCATGGCTGAGGAGTTGGTGCAGGGAGCAGGGTTTTAGATTTTTGGATCATTGGGATCTCTTCTGGGGAAGGTAGGACCTGTACAGATTGGATGGGTTGCACCTGAACTCGAGGGGAAGCAATATCCTTGCAGGTAGGTTTGCTAGCATGGTTCGGGAGGGTTTAAACTAATTTGCAAGGGGGATGGGATCCGGAGCGATAGAGCAGTGAAAGAAGTGCATGGAGTAAAGCCAGATCTAACATATAGTGAGGCTTTGAGGAAAGAGAAGCAGAATAAAGGGTGTAAAGGTAGGAAGGTAGAAGGGCTAAAGTATGTGTACTTCAATGCAAGAAGCATCAGGAACAAAGGTGATGAACTGAGAGCTTGGATACATACGTGGAATTACGATGTCGTGGCCATTACAGAGACCTGGCTGGCACCAGGGCAGGAATGGATTCTCAATATTCCTGGATATCAGTGCTTTAAAAGGGATAGAGAGGGGGGAAAAGGGGAGGAGGGGTGGCATTACTGGTCAGGGATACTATTACAGCTACAGAAAGGGTGGGTAATGTAGCAGGATCCTCTTTTGAATCAGTATGGGTGGAAGTCAGGATCAGGAAGGGAGCAGTTACTCTTTTGGGAGTATTCTATAGGCCCCCTGGTAGCAGCAGAGATATCAAGGAGCAGATTGGGAGGCAGATTTTGGAAAGGTGCAAAAATAACAGGGTTGTTATCATGGGTGACTTTAACTTCCCTAATATTGATCGGTACCTGATTAGTTCCAAGGGTTTAGACGGGGCAGAGTTTGTTAGGTGTGTCCAGGACGGATTCCTGTCACAGTATGTTGACAGGCCGACTAGGGGGAATGCCATACTAGATCTAGTATTAGGTAACAAACTGAGACAGATCACAGATCTCTCAGTGGGTGAGCATCTGAAGGACAGTGACCACCACTCCCTGGCATTCAACGTTATCATGGAAAAGGATAGAATCAGAGAGGACAGGAAAATTTTTAATTGGGGAAGGGCAAATTATGAGGCTATAAGGCTAGAAATTGCGGGTGTGAATTGGGATGATGTTTTTGCAGGGAAATGTACTATGGACATGTGGTCGATGTTTAGAGATCTCTCGCAGGATGTTAGGGATAAATTTGTCCCAGTGAGGAAGATAAAGAATGGTAGGGTGAAGGAACCATGGGTGACGTGAGGTGGAAAATCTAGTCAGGTGGAAGAAGGCAGCATACATGAGATTTAGGAAGCAAGGATCAGATGGGTCTATTGAGGAATATAGGGTAGCAAGAAAGGAGTTTAAGAAGGGGCTGAGAAGAGCAAGAAGGGGGCATGAGAAGGCCTTGGTGAGTAGGGTAAAGGAAAACCCCAAGGCATTCTTCAATTATGTGAAGAACAAAAGGATGGCAGGAGTGAAGGTAGAACTGATTAGAGATAAAGGTGGGAAGATCTTCCTGGAGGCTGTGAAAGTGAGCGAGGTCCTCAATGAATACTTCTCTTCGGTATTCACCAGTGAGAGGGAACTTGATGACGGTAAGGACAATATGAGTGAGGTTGATGTTCTGGACCATGTTGATATTAAGGCAGAGGAGGTGTTGTAGTTATTAAAATACATTAGGACGGTTAAGTCCCTGGGGCCTTACGAAATATTCCCCAGGCTGCACCACGAGGCGAGGGAAGAGATTGCTGAGCCTTTGGCTAGGATCTTTATGTCCTTGTTGTCTACGGGAATGGTACCAGAGGACTGGAGGGAGGCGAATGTTGTCCCCTTGTTCAAAACAGTTAGTAGGGATAGTCCGGGTGATTATAGACCAGTGAGCCTTACGTCTGTGGTGGGAAAGCTGTTGGAAAAGATTCTTAGAGATAGGATCACTGGGCATTTAGAAAATCATGGTCTGATCAGGGACAGTCAGCATGGCTTTGTGAAGGGCAGATCGTGTCTAACAAGCCTGACAGAGTTCTTTGAGGAGGTGATCAGGCTTATAGATGAGGGTAGTGCAGTGGATGTGATCTATATGGATTTTAGTAAGGCATTTGACAGGGTTCCACACGGCAGGCTTATTCAGAAATTCAGAAAGCATGTGATCCAGGGAAGTTTGGCCAGGTGGATTCAGAATTGGCTTGCCTGCAGAAGGCAGAGGGTCGTGGTGGACAGAGTACATTCAGATTAGAGGGTTGTGACTAGTGGTGTCCCGCAAGGATCGGTTCTGGGACCTCTACTTTTCGTGATGTTTATTAACGACCTGGATGTTGGGGTAGAAGGGTGGGTTGGCAAGTTTGCAGATGACACAAAGGTTGGTGGTGTTGTAGATAGTGTAGAGGATTGTCAAAGATTGCAGAGAGACATTGATAGGTTGCAGAGGGCTGAGAAGTGGCAGATGGAGTTCAACCCGGAGAAGTGTGAGGTGGTACACTTTGGAAGGACAAACTCCAAGGCAGAGTACAAAGTAAATGACAGGATACTTGGTAGTGTGGAGGTGCAGAGGGATCTGGGGGTACATGTCCACAGATCCCTTAAAGTTGCCTCACAGGTGGATAGGGTAGTTAAGAAAGCTTATGGGGTGTTAGCTTTCATAAGTCAAGAGATAGAGTTTAAGAGTCGCGAGGTAATGATGCAGCTCTGTAAAACTCTGGTTAGGCCACACTTGGTGTACTGTGTCCACTTCTGGTCACCTCACTATAGGATGGATGCGGAAGCATTGGAAAGGGTACAGAGGAGATTTACCAGGATGCTGCCGGGTTTAGAGAGTATGCATTATGATCAGAGATTAAGGGATTACTCTTTGGAGAGAAGGTGGATGAGAGGAGACATGATAGAGGTATACAAGATATTAAGAGGAATAGATAGAGTGGATAGTCGGTGCCTCTTCCCCAGGGCACCACTGCTCAGTACAAGGGGACATGGCTTTAAGATAAGGGGTGGGAAGTTCAAGGGGGATATTAGAGGAAGGTATTTTACTCAGAGGGTGGTTGGTGCATGGGATACACTGCCTGAGTCAGTGGTGGAGGCAGATACACTAGTGAAATTTAAGAGACTACTAGACAGGTATATGGAGGAATTTAAGGTGAGGGGTTATATGGGAGGCAGGGTTTGAGGGTCAGCACAACAATGTGGGCTGAAGGGCCTGTACTGTGCTGTACTATTCTATGTTCTATGTTCAATGCCTATCGCTGAGTTGCACTGATGTCTACTGTGATGAAGTGCTTTCAGAAGCTGTTCATGGCCAGAATCTCCTCCTGCCTAAACAAGTATCTGGACCCTCTGCAATTTGCCTATTGCCACAATTGGTCTACACAGGATGCAATCTCACTGGCTGTTCTCTCATCCTTGGATCACCTGGACAATAGTAATATCCATGTCAGGCTGCTGTATGCTGATTACAGCTCAGTGTTCAACACCATCATACCCTCAGTACTAATCAACAAGCTCCAAAACTTGGGCCTCTGTACCTCCCTCTGCAACTAGATCCTTGACTTCCTCATCAGATCACAGTCAGTGCAGATCAGAAATAACATCACTTCCTCACTGACAACCAACACTGGCGCACCTCAATTATGCGTGCTTAGCCCACCGCTCTACTCTCTCTATACCCACTCAAATTCCATCTATAAATTTGCAGATGACATAATTGTTGTCGACAGAATTTCAGGTGGTGGCGAGGAGGCATACAGGACCGAGATAGATCACCTGTTTGAGTTGTGCAATAACAATAACCTTGCACTCAGTGTCAGTAAGACCAAGGAATTGATTGTGGACTTCAGGAAGAAGAGGTGGAGGGAACACACACCAGTCCTCTTTGAGGGATCTGCAGTGGAAAAGGCGAGCAGTTTCAAATTCCTGGCTGTCAATATCTCTGAAGATCTATTCAGGGACAACATATTGATGCAATTACAAAGAAGGCAAGACAGCAACTATATTTCATTAGGAGTTTGATTAGGAATCACCAAAGGCGCTCAGAAATTTCTGCAGATGTACTGCAGAGAGCATTCTAACTAGTCAGCCAGCTTCATAATAGCCAATAGCTTCTCCGACATTGAGAATATCTTCAAGAGACAATGCCTCAAAAAGGCGGCATCCATCATTAAGGTTCTGCCCTCTTTTCATTGCGACCATCAAGAAGGAGGTACATGAGCCTGAAGACACAAAGTCAACGCTTTAAGAGCAGCTTCTTCCCCTTTGCCGTCAGATTTCTGAATGGACTATGGACCCATGTATGCCACCTCACTATTTTCCCCATCTTTTTGCACTACTTACTTAATTTTTAAAAATACTTCTTATTGTAATTTATAGCCTGGGTGTATCAGCATGGCATTCTTCCCAGAATCCTGTGGCCCCTCCTCGTCTATGCAGTTCCGATCTCGACAGTCGGAACCTTAGAGAGGAGGGTTAGCAACCACCTCAGGAGATGGCTGGGGCTGCCAAAGAGCCTGAGCAGCATCGCACTCTATGGACACCACAACAAACTGCGACTGCCCTTCAAATCCTTGGAGGAAGAATTCAAGGTAACAAAAGCCAGGGAAGTGCTACAGTATAGGGATTCAAGTGACCCAAAGGTGACTAGAGCAGGAATCCGCGTGAGGACTGGCAGGAAGTGGAGGGCAGAGGAAGCTGTTCAGGAAGCAGAGGCAAGGCTGCATCACAGGAGGCTGGTGGGAGTGGTCACACGAGGCCAAGCTGGGCTAGGATCCTTTCCAGCTCCCCAAATGGACACCAGAGGGAAGGAAAGGCGTTGTCTAGTTCAGGAAGAGGTGAGAGCAATAGTGGAGGAGATGAGAGCCTGCAAGGCAGTGGGAATGAAGCAACAGGGAGCTTGGACAAGATGGGAGAATGCAGTTGAGAGGAAAGTGACCTGGGCTGATCTTTGGAAAGCTGAACCACACCGCATCCAATTTCTCATCCAGGCAGTGTACGATGTGCTTCCAAGCCCATCAAACCTGCACACATGGGGCAAGGCAGAGTCATCTGCGTGCCCACTGTGCTCCAAGCGAGGAACCCTGGAGCACATCCTCAGCGGCTGCACAAGGGCACTTGGTGAGGGCCGGTACAGGTGGAGGCATGATCAGGTCCTGAAGACCATCGCTGAAGCCGTCAGCGCAGGAGTTGAGTGGGCGAAGCGGTCCCCACCCTCCAAGCAGACCATTGCCTTTGTCAGAACTGGGGAGCAGCCAATACCCGCCAAAAGAACATCTGCAGGCATTCTGACCTCTGCAAGGGACTGGCAGCTGTTAGTGGACCTCGAAGGATAGCTGAAGTTCCCCAACTATATTGCAGCCACCACCCTGAGACCAGACATTCTCCTAATGTCTGAGTCTACTAAGCAAGTGGTGCTGCTAGAGCTGACAGTCCCATGGGAAGATAGCTTGGAAGAGGCCTTTGAAAGGAAGCTCTCCAAGTACGCAAGACTGGTCAGCAACTGTCAGCAGGCTGGGTGGAGAGCGAGGTGTCTCCCAGTGGAGGTTGGTTGTAGGGGATTCGTAGCCCATTCTTTAGTTAGATCCTTCAGCATTTTGGGCATCGAGGGAGAGAGGAAGTGGAGAGCCATCCGCAGTACCACCGATGCGGCAGAGAGGGCCTCAAGATGGCTGTGGCTCAAAAGAGGGGAGCCATGGAGTCATAAGTAGCTAGCCATCTGGACACAAGCTGGGGTCTGATCAGCCCCGGCTGGGTCACCTGGAGGAGGTTGTATGATGTTGAAAGACCCGAAACACCTGATGATTCCAGGAACATCACTGAAGATGTGTCCAGAAGCATCAATAGATGTATGTACACAGCATAGGATTTTTAATTATTATGTATTTCAATGTACTTCTGCCGCAAAACAACAAATTTCACAACATAGACTAGTGATGTTACACCTGATTCTGATTCTGAGTGGTATGGGCTTGAACATTTGACTGAGTCTGAATGAAAATGAGAAGCTCTTCTCCAACATTAGTCGCTAGGGATTTCAAGACATCAGTCTTTTTTTGAGACTGATTCCTTCTTTCTCGTTTTACCCATAATGTCCCTCCCACCTCTCCTCCATATCCTTGTGAAAAATTTCCATTTTTTACTAATTAGAACTGTTCGTGCCACCCAATTAACCTTTTCCCCATGTTCTCCAATATCCTACTTGACACCTCTCCAAATCTGTTAGCTCTCCCTTTTGCCCCAGTAGCAATCTCATCTTGGGCTCTCTAATCAACTCCTCACTAGTCACAATCCCCTCACTTTTTAATCATCATTATGCCAGCAGTCTCTTCTTCTACAGTATCCATCTAGATTCTCACTGGCCCTTTGACATACCCATCCGTCTCCAATTTTCTCCTTGCTTACAATCACCGTAGCAGTTACTTCCTTCTCTATGCTAACTGATCAATTAGTAACATTCATTCTCACCTTGCCCTTGATCATCTCCTCAGCACTAAATTTCTTTCCCAGCACCCAGCTCTGATCTAGAGGGGAAGAGAGGAAGAAGCCGTTCCTAAAACATTCTAAAATGTTGAGTGTGTGTCTTCAAGTTCCTGTACCTCCTCCTTGACAGTAGCAATGAGAAGAGGGGATGTCCTTGGTGATGGGGGTCATTAATGATGGATGCCACCTTTTTGAGGCATCACCTTTTAAAGATGTCCTCGACGCTGGGTGAACTTGTGCTCATGATGGAGCTGGCCGAGTTTGCAACCTTCAGCGGCTTTTTTTCCAATCCTGTGTAGAGGCCCCTCCATACCAGACAGTGATGTAACTAGTTAGAATGCTCTCGATGGTGCATCTGTAGAGATTTTCTAGTCTTTGATAACATCCCAAATCTCCTCAAGCTCCCAAAGAAATATAGTTACTGTCATGCCTTCCTTGTAATTGTATCAATCTCTTCCAATGCAGCATCCTCTCCTGTCTTCATTCCCCACCTTTGATTGTTTCCCCAGCTCCCTTTGATTCATAACTTCTTCCTAGTCCTTAATAATGTCCCGCTGCCATTATCTTCTGGGCAACACTACCACCCCATGCTCCCAAACATTTACAGTACCCTACCCACCCCTGTTATTAAGTTCCCTTCTCTTCACACAGATCATGACTGACCACTCCAGCACAAACCTCCAATATGCTGTCTAATGGGATCTATAATCTCCACTAACTGATAAAGTGTGAGTTCATGGAGAATTATCTTTGAACTTGAACGGCCTGCAGGTTTGTCTATTCCTGACACATTGGGAATACAGGAGCCTCCAAGATTTATGATGAAACATTGTAGAAAACTGCAGCAGCTCTTCATAAAGTGATATTAAAACATGCAGCGAGGAATTATATTCTCTTTGTGTCACCAATGCCTAGCTTAGAGTCATTGAATACTACAGCACAGAAAAAGGCCCTTTGGCCCATCTAGTCTTTGCCAAATTATTATTCTGCTGTCTCATCGACCTGCACCCAGACCATAGCTCTCCACACCCCTCCCATCTATGTATTTATCCAAATTTCGGTTAAATGTTGAAATTAAACCTGCATCCATCACTGATAGCTCGTTCCACACGCTCACCACCACACTCAGAGTGAAGAAGTTCCCCCACATATATCCCTTCTAATGTAATGTAAATAAATGTTTCCTTAAAGATAAGAATTAAAAACTTCTAGTACACTGATTTCACCATTAGCCATATCAAATCATTAAGGACATGATTATAAAGGCCATGCCATCACTTTTCACAGCTACTATCAGGCAGGAGTTACAGAAGCCTTAAGTCTCACACAACCAGATCCAAAAACTTCCCTTCAATTATTTGGTTCTTGAACCAATCAGCAAAATCCTATTTACTATAGTTTTAACAAACTATGATCACTTGTACTAAAATGGTTTTTGTTTTATTTTTGCTGTAATTGTGTTGTCTTGTAAAGATTGTGTATAATTTATATTTAATTTCTATTTTTCTTCTGGATGTCGTGGTACGTGCCTGTGATGCTGTTGCGAGAAAGATTTCCATTGCTGTGCATTCCTGTACTTGTGCATCTGACAATAAACCCAACATTGAATAAAGGAGTAGGCTATCTGGAGCTTTGAGCTTGCTGTGCTATTCATGGCTGATGTAATTGTTCAGTACCATTTTCTAATACTAATTCCATTTCCCTTTATTTATAGCATCTTGGAATTATACAGCACAGAAATAGGCACTTCAGCCCATCATCCATGCTGACTAAGTTACCGACCCAAGTATCCTATCCCACAAGTTCAAAAAAATTTAATTACCTTAATGTCCAGAAATCTGTCAATCTTTATTTTGAATGAACCTGTCAAACCTCTGGTTTTACATGGTACTTGCACTAGTTAAGGCTTATTGAACAGAAAGAATAAACTTCAGATGCTGTTTAAACAGCATAGAATGCTGTAAGTGCTTAGCAGGATCCATGGAACAAAAAAATGTTAACATTTCAGTTTGATGGCTTTTCATTAGAAAATTTCTCCAAAGGCGCTGCCTGACCTTTTGCGTATTCATCTTGACTACATTTCAAGAAATCTGATCATCAGGCTGGCTCCTCCTACCTGCATATATGTAGACACTAAACAGCAAAACAGCAGAGGTAAGGACAACAAAGAGGTGGTCATGGGAGGCACAGGAGCACTATGAGTTACTTCAAGTCTGTGGAATGGGTCATGTTCAAGGTCTCAGAGGACCTGAATGAATATGCCATAGTTGTCACAGACTTTATAAAGACAATATCAAGGATTAGTGTATCCCCACAAAATAATTCAGGAATCTTCCACGACCAGAAGCCCTGGATGAACCATGAGATTCACAATCTGCTGAGGGCTAGACAGGTAACATGGAGGACTGGTGATCCAGGTAATTACAAGATGTCCAGGTAAGACCTCCAGAAAGCCATCTCACATGCAAAATGACTAAAGATAAATCAGAGAAGGATGCTCAGCAGCTGTGGGAGGGCTTGAATGCCAACACCTCCTACAAAGCAAAACCAATCAACATAAATTACAACAAGGCTTTCCTGCCAGATGATCTCAATGCCTTCTATGCTTGCTTTGACTGACAGAGCATGACGGCATCTTCACAAATCCCCACGTCCTTGAAATGTGATTTCTTTCTCTGAGACCAATGTGAACGTATTTTTCGGGAGGGTGAATCCAGAGAAAGCATCTGGCTCAGACAGGATAACTGGGTGAGTACTAAAGACCTGTGCTAAACAAATGTCTGGAATGTTTACAGATGTCTACAACCTCTTGCTTCAGATATCTGAGGTACCCACTTGCTTCAAGCAGGTTTCAATCATACCAGTGCCCAAGAATAACATGGTGACCTGCCTCAATAACTATTGCCCAGTAGCATTTATATCCAATAAGATGAAGTGCTTTAAGAGGTTGGCCATGAAACATATCAACTCTTGCCTGAGAAGTGACCTGGATCTGCTACTGTCATAACAGGTTTACAGCAGATGCCATTTTATTGGCTGCTCAGTCAGCTTTGGAACATCTGGACAATGAAGACGCATACATCACTATCATCTCTTCAGAATTAATTACTAAGGACATAGGACTTGATACCTACTTGTGCAACTTGCAATTTCCTCACTTGCAGATCCCAGCCACTATAGATTGGCAATAACACTTCCTCCTCAGTCACCATCAGTATAGGTGTACCACAAGTCTGTGTGCTTAGCCCCTGCTCTACTCACTTTATATTTATGACTGTGAGGCTAAGTACAGCCCCAATGCCATATTTAAGTATGCTAAACAGCTTTTTGACACCACTATTGTTGGCCAAATCAAAGGTGGTGACCAATCGGCATACAGGAGGGAGATTGAAAATTTGGTTGATTTTCTCACTCAACATCAGCAAAACCAAAGACTTGATTATTGACTAAAGGAGGAAGAAGCCAGAAGGTAAATGAGTCAGTCCTCATTAGGGGATCAGAATGGAGAAGTTCCGTAACTTCAAATGCCTTGGCGTTATCATATCAGAGCATCTGGCCTGGAGCTAGCACGCAATTGCCATCACTAAGAAGCCACGGCACCAGCTCCACTTTCTTAAAAGTTTGCGTAGGTTCAGCATGTCATCTAAAACTTTGACAAACTTCTACAGATGCACAGTGGAGGGTATCTTGTTCGGTTGCATCATCAACACCAATGCCTAGAATTTAAAAGTCTATACAAAGTGGTGAATACAGCCCAGTTCATCACGGGCAAAGCCCTCCCCACCATTGAGTAAATGTTACAATTTTACAAGGAGTGCTGTCACAGGAAAGCAGCCTCCTTGTGACTTCCCTCATCTAAATCTCCCTCATATATTTGGCCAGCCTCTCCTTAAGTTTGTATATCACCAAGAATTTCCTCTTGGATTTCTTGGTGATTATCTCAATATTGATAACCCCTAATTATGTTTTTACCAAAGATGGAATCATTGTTTTTCTATCCACTCTATCAAAACCTTTCATAATTGTAAAGATCTTAATTAACATGTTCATCTTTTCCCATGTATAATCTCACTCCGGGGAGAAGGAAAAGAAAATCAGAGAAGAAGAGTTGTGCACTGCGCTACCAAACAACATAAGCTAGGAAAATTCTATCCACTCTGTCCTTAGGGAAAGACTACAAACTGGAACAAAGGATCAAGATAGTTGGCCAAAGGATCTGATTTTAGCTGGGCATTTTGATTAGAAGGTCATTAAGGGTATCAGTCACAGTGTATTTCAAAGGAGAGTGATGAAAATTCACCAGATTGAAGCTGGATGAAGGGAAAATCACAATTGAAATGCTTCATTTTTATACATTCTCAGTCAGCTTGTCAGAGAAAGTAGAGGAGACTTGACCCAAACACAGGACAGTGGAGACAATTTAGTGATGAGTGATAACTTTAACAATAAACTGCAAAATAACAACCACAAGGGGCCGCAAAAACAAGAGAGGACAGATATTTAACACAACAATACAACAAGGTAACTGAAGACTAGGAGCAACTCGAGGCGGGCCAAAGTCAGGATGGCGCTAAACGGCCACTCCTTTGCTTGCATCTTTGGCAACAGCTCTATTTCTTATCTTTGATATCTCTTTTTTTCATTTGCAGGGTGGGGGGGAGTTCTTTTGAAGACCTTGACCTGGAGTTACACTCTGACTTTGGTTCTTTACAGGAACGGGACCTGTTCTCAGGGCCCCACAACCAGCCACTTTTTGATATCCCACGTACGCGAGCTGGAAGACAAATGCACGTTCAGGGTTCCGGGATTTTGTGGCTCTGAGGACATGCTGATTCCAGGCCGGTGCCCCTGACTGAAGTGTCGTGGGAGAACACGGAATGTTGGGAGCAACGGGTTAGCTGCCGGGGGTTGTGTATCCAGAGACCCGAGCCCTGGTGCTGACTGCCTGGTCGCAGAGCTCGGAAAAAGCAATGCAACAGACTTTTAACATCATAAATCAGTGTTATGTCTCCTCTCTCACTGTGAAACAGGGCCACCTCTTTTTCGCTTTTTCGGGAGAGAGAGAGAGAGAGAGAGAGCCTGTGGTATGTTGAATTACTGGGTGAATGAGTGGTTTTTGGGATGATGCAAGTCTGTGTCTTTATTGATGCTTTGCTGCACGCTTGAGTGCTCGGTGGAGGGTGCAGATGCTTTTTTGCTGGTGGAGGTTGGTGGGGGTCGTTGCCTTGTGCGTGGGAAGGGAAATTAGGGGGACAGGCTTTGGGTTTCAAACATTTTAACTGTCATTCATTCTTTGGGGCACTCCTCTGTTTTCATGGATGTCTGTGAAGAAAAGAATTTCAGGATGTATATTTTGTATACATTTCTCTAACATTAAATGTACCTATTGAAACCTTTGAGGCTGGTTGGTTTGTATGTGTGAACGAGGATTGTGGATGAGGTTGGGTTTAAATAGGCTGCAGGTAATGAATTGAAAATAAATAGCAGGTGATTCCTGTTAACTGGGTGGAGCCTTAATATGTAGCCCTGACAGGAAGCTCCCCACAGGCCAGCCCCCGATGGCACGGGTGATCTGGATGAATCCAGTGGAACTTTTCATGAGCGATGGATCTAAGATGTAACTGGACGGCACCCAAGATCTATCCTCCAGGCCGTACCCTTCCCAGTCAACCAGGTACTGCACATCCCATCCACAACGACATAAATTCATCAATCGCTGAACTATGTATACTGGATAACCCTCCACCACCCTTGGCTCCGAAGATGAAGGCTCAGGTGTGTTGAGCGGTGCATGGACAACGGGCTTGAGGCAGAACACATGGAAGGTAAGTGTAATCCTGAGGGACAGTGGCAGCCGAAGACAGTATATGATTGGATTGATGCAATGGGTAATCTTATAGGGGCCAATGAACTGAGAGGAGAGCTTGCAGGGGTTGGTGTGCAGGGGCAGATCTCGGATGGACAGCAGACACTGTCCCCAGGCCAGAGTAGCTTGGCTGGGCACTGACAAGTAAGCGCAGTTGGCATCAAGGATGGCCCTCTTTTCACAATGCAGCAGCACTGAATCAGGGCCCTGGCAGACGGGACCTCCACCATTGGCTCTTCTGCAGAGAACAACAGGAGGCAGAAGAGGTATGTAGATTGTGAGACAACTCGGGCCAGGGCAGATACTCCTTCCATAAGTAAGGATTAGGGGCAGTGAAGCATCGCAGAAACTTTTCCACTTGCTGGTCTACTCTTTCTGACTGTCCTCTGGTCTCCAGATGAAGCCAGAGGAGGAAGCAGAAGGCTTCCCAGAAGCGGGAGACAAATTGTGGGCCCTGGTCCAACACAAAGTCCTCGAGAATCAAGTCTGCTGTCTCAGTGGCTGATGGAAGATTGGGGAGGGCAATGAAGTGGGCTGCCTTGGAGAACCAGTCCACCTCTGTCATGATCACCATGGCCTCATCAGAAGGTAGCAAACCCCTGATAAAATTCATGGTGATACACAACCATGAGTGTTGAGGGACCAGATAGGGTCACAGGTGCCCGGAGGACTGATGGTTGGAGGAGTTGGACCAGTAACATTATGGGCAGCCAACGACAAACTGATGTACATCTGCGCTTCAGGTGGGCCACCAGAACTGGCAATGCAAAAATTCCAGAGTCTATTTTGTGCCTGGATTGCTGGAAAGGGGTGAGGAGAGGGCCCACTGGAGTGCCCCAGAGCGTACAGCCACTGGCATATACATGAGGTTGTCAGGTGTGTCAGTTGGAGCAGGCTTGAGCTGTAGGGCCTGGCAGATCGGGTTCTCAAGGTTCCAGATAATCAGGTTGAGGATCTGGGAGGATGGAATGATGGACTGAGGGTCAATCTCACTGGGTTGAGCTGTGACTGGGCATCTGCCTTAGTGTTCTTGGAGCCAGGTCAGTAGGAGATGGTGAAGTTGAATTGCTCGAAAAAGACCGCGCAGTGAACCTGACCTGGGTTGAGTTGGCAAGACTGTTGAATGAATATGAGGTTCAGATGGTCAGTCCAGATCAGGAAGGACTTGGTGTTTCCCATTAGCCAATGTCTCCATTCCTCCAAGGCCCATTTGATAGACAGTAGCTCCCTGTCTCCTACCTATAACAGCACTGTGTAGAGCAGAAATTGTGTGAGGAAAAAGGCACAAGGGTGTGTCTTCCCATCTGGTCCCCACAGGGAGAAGATGGCCCTGGCGATCATGTCCAATGCATCCATCTCTATCACAAAAGGTCCAAAGGGTTTCAGATGGCAGAGAATGGAAGCAGTAGTGAAGTGTCTCTTGAGCTCCTCGAAAGTGTGGCCCGCAGCTGCAGACCAGGTTATCAATGAGGTAAGTGACTTGGTGAGGGAAGTGAGAGAAGCAGCGATTTGGCTGTAGTTTATAATGAGCTCATGATAGAAGTTGGAGAAGCCCAAGAAGCATTGTAGCTGTTATAGAGAGCATAGTCGGGGCCGTTCAACAATGGTGCGCACTTTCTCTGGGTCCATGGTTATACCTTGACATGAAAAAACGTAACCAAGGAAGGAAAGGAAGAGGTGTGGAACTGGCACTTTTCTTACTTGCAGTACAGTTGGTTTTTGAGGAGATGCTTAAGGAATGATCAGACATGACAGACATAGTCTTGGGAGTCATTGGAGAAGATGAGGATGTTGTCAAGGTAGATGAACATGTACTCGTGTAGCACGTCTCAGAGGATCTCATTGATGAAGGTTTATAAAATGGTTGGACTGTTAGAAGCTCTGAATGACATCACCAGGTATTCGTCATGGCCAATAGATGTTATGAATGCTGGTGAGAATCAGGTTGTGTGCACTCCATATATCTCAGTTTGGTGAAGATCTGGGTCCAGCAGAGTGTTTTGAATGTGCCATCGATCAATGGAAGAGGATAGCAGTTCTTAATGGTGATATTGTTGAGTCCATGGTTGTCAATGTAGGCATTAAGACCCCATCGGGCTGGGGATCCTCTGAAGTTCGGACACCAGAAATCCACCTCTTCCGAAGGAGGAGGTTGATTGGTTCAGGATTGCTGTTTCGAGGCGGAGAGCTGGTTGAGGACGGTGAGCACCTGGGCAATGGTTTCCTGCTGCAGCTGGATCATGTGCTCATGTCGACAGACGACTTCCTTTTGGCTAACAAGCTCTGCTCAGTCAATCACTGGTTCGCTCATTCTGTCAGGAAATGTAGAGGAGGCTTGACTCAAATGCAGAGCAATGGAGATAACTTAGCGGTGAGCAACGAGTTTAATAAGAAACTACAAAACAACAAGCCACGAGGGGGGGTCACAAAACAAGAGAGAAAAGAGCAGGTGTGATCTCTGGAAAGTCATCTCACAGGCGAAGTGGAGATTCCGGACTAGACTGGAATCAACGAGGGATGTTCGACAGCTGTGACAGGGTTTGAATGCCATATCCTCCTAAAAAGTTAAATCTTGCAGCACAGGGCTTCACTTCCATATGAACTCAATGCTCTCTAAGCTCACTTTGACCACCAGAACAGGGAGGAACCATCGCACACCTCCATATCTCCTGATGATCCTTTGGTCTCAGTATCTGAAGATGACATGTGGGCTGCTTTCGAAAGAGTGAGTGCAAGGAAAGCATCCGGTCCAGATGGAGTACTGGCTGAGTACTGAAGACACGTGCTGACCAACTGGCTGGTGTGTTCATGGATATCTTCAACTTCTCACTCCAGCAACGTGTGGTACCTACCTGCTTCAAGCAGGTTCAATCATAACAGTGCCCAAGAAGAGCACGGTAACCTGTCTAAATGACTATTACCCATTGGCACTTATATCCTTCAATGATGAAGTGTTTTGAGAGGCTGGTGTCGAAGTATATCAGCTCCTGTCTGACTGATAACTTGGATCTGCTCCAACTCGCCTACCGAAGCAACAGGTCCACAGCAGATGTCATCTCATTGGCTCTTCACACAATTCTGGAACATGTGGTCAGCAAAGATGCATACATCAGGGTGCCCTTTATCTGTTAGAGCTCAACATTTCACACCCATCATCCCCTCAAATTAATCAGTAAGCTCAAAGACCTGGCCCTCAATATACCCTCTTGTGCAATTGGATCATGGATTTCCTCCCTTGCAGACCCCAGTCAGATTGGATTGGCAAAAACATCTCCTCTACAATCTCCATCAGCACAGGTGCACCACAGGGATGTGTGCTTAGCCCCCTGATCTACTCGCTTTACACCTATGACTGTGTGGCTAAGTACAGCTCCAACACCGTATACAAGTTTGCTAGTGACTCCACTGTTGTGGCCATACAGGACGAAGAAAGCCCTTAACTCCAAGTTAACTGATGGTGTTTTTTTTTTTAGCAGGCTTTCTTATTTTTACGAGGCCGAGTTGTTAACTGAATGCTCAACCCAGCACGGATGGAAAGCATGCAAGGGAGCCGGCTGGATTTGAACTCGGGAGCCTTCGCTCCGAAGTCCAGTGCTGATGCCACTACGCCACCAGCTGCCCAGCCATACAGGATGGAGACTGAAAGTTTGGCTGAGTGGTGTAATAACCACAACCTCTCACTCAATGTCAACAAAACAGAGAAACTGGTTGTAGACTTCGGGAGAGGGAAACCAGAGGTTCATAAGCCAGTAATCATCAGAGGATCAGAGGTGAAGAGGGTCAGCAACTTTAAATTCCTGGATGTCACTATCTCAGAGGACCTGTCTTGAACACATCATACAAGTTTAATTGCAAAGAAAGTGTGACAGCACCTCTACTCCCTCAGGAGTCTGCAGAGATTCAGCATGTCATCAAACACCTTGGCAAACTTCTATAGATGTGTGGTGGAAAGTGTGCTGACAGGCTGCATTAAGCCTGGTTAGGGAACACCAATACCTTAGAGTGGAAAATCCTACAAAAGGTAGTAGATTCAACCCAGTACGTCACCATAAAGTCCTCACAACCACTGAGCACCTCTACATGAAATGCTGTCATGGGAAAGCAGATCCATCATCAGAGATCCTCACACCCAGACCATGCACTCTTCTCACTGCTACCATCAGGTAGAAGGTAGAAGTGCTTCCGGACTCGCACTACCAGGTCAATAACAGTTACCACATCTCAACAATCAGGCTCTTGAACAAAAAGGGATAACTACACTCACTCTACTTCTGATGTTCCCTCAACCAATGGTCTCACTTTAAGAACTCTATCTTGTTATCTATTTATATTTGCATTTGGACAGTTTGCTCTTCATTGATCCTGTTTACAGTTCTATTTCTATAGATTGCCCAAAAGAAAAAGAATATCAGGGCTGTATGTGGTGATACGTATGTACTCCAAAAATAAATTTAACTTTGAACTTAACTCAGCAAGGTAACTGAGGGCTAGGAGCAACTGGTTGAGGCTGCAGGTTTGCATGCGTGTACAAGGACAGCGGATAAGGGCTGGGTTTGAATAGGTTGCAGATGAGGAGCTGGAAACGAGTGGCAGGCGACTCCTGTTAACTGGGTGGAGACTTGGAGGAGCCTGCATGTGCACACCTGACATAGCTTTGTTCACCAATATTTAGTGAAGGTGTATTTGAATGATGCATCCTGAGGCAAAGTGCCACATCTGTGGGATGGTTACTACAGCATGGTGGTACTTTTTTTTCAGCACGCAGGGAAATGAAGGAAAAAAGTAAGCATTTTGTTTTGCAGTACATCTTCCTGTTGGCAGAATCTGCTAACACCATATCCTGCCTCGCTGGAGTTAATAACAACTACACTTTTTTAGCACTCTTACTGCCAGAGGATGCTTTTACTCCCACGCACAAGCCTGTAGGAAAGATTGGTATGGAAATTGTGTCTAATTACTTTCTCATGAAATTGTAATTCTGGATCTCCAGCTGTCCTGACATAAAAATGACTCAAATACACAAAAAGATCGCACCCTGTAGATTCTAAAATAACGCTTTGGTAATGATTTTTTTAAAACACATTAACCCTTACCCACTGCAGGAGATTCAGTGGCAGAGTTTAACCCACCAATGATTTATTTAACACTTGAGTGTTACAATTACCAGGGGAGACTTAAGCAGTTATCAAAAAATATCAGGACTCTGTTTTCTTTCATTCCTCACACAATACCCACTCCTCATTTTCTTGAAAGCAGTCTTCATTATTGAAGCAGTTTTTAATGAGCACAAGATGCAGATGCAAGCCAGTCTTTTGAATGCTGGATTATGATAATTAAAGTGTGTTTTTTTTAAGTTGTTCATTCAGGAGATGTGGATGTCATTGATTAGATCAATATTTATTGCAATTCCCTTGAGCAGAGAACAATCAAGAATCAACTATGCTAATGCATCATTAGTCATACCAGGATGGCGGGCTCCTCACCTGAAGGACATTTGGGAATCAGCAAATAGTTTTATGGTTACAATAAATTAATGCTGCTTCTTATTTCATGTATTGGAGTAACCTGGAATTTGAACTGAAGTCAGTATTCCAGGTATCAGTATTCCAGGTCTCTGAATATCTGTCCAGTAACAACCACCATGCTGCTGTACCAGGTTCTCAGCCTCATTAAAGTTTGGTGAGTGTATGAAACTTAGACAAATAACACAACCAATTGAAGGAGAAGCAGCAGAAGTATGAGTGGGATATAAAGAAATAAATGGGATGAAAAAGTGTCAGAAGGGAGAATTCTTGTTGGAGGTTGAATACTACCACTGAAGAGAAACTGTTCTTCAGGTTCCAAGAGCTGTCATAACCTTGTAATTTTGTTGATGAAAATGAAGCCTTCTCAGGCACTGCCAGTAAGAAAAATTCTCTGCCTGTGCACCCTGAGCTGGAACACTTGAAGGTTCAATGTTGCCAGTGAACATGATTCAATTTGTTGATGGATGCACTCTCCTGGCTTCCATCCATGTACTTAATGGCTCCTTGAAGCACCAGTTACAATGGAATCTCTAGATTTCACTATACAGGAGTACCTCGAGTTGTCACTCTGTTCACTGTGATATTTGAGAACTAAGTGACTTCTCCAGTAGCTGAATAGTGCTTATGTGACCTCTCACTTTACTATTATGTTTTTGCCTGAGGACCACTGGACATGTTCTGCACTGCCAATTGCGGTGTTGAGTAAGCAGATAATATATAGAAATCTTGGGAGTCCAGTAAAGCTCCATTAATCCTGAGATTTGGTAATATGGTGGTGCTAGACTGGCAGATTTTCCAGATTATTCTATATTACCCTCCCTTATTAAATCAACACACTTTTTACTTTCTTTTTGAAAAGTTACACAGTAACATGATAAACATTTCTGTACTGAACACAGTACACCTTCTGAATTTAAAGGGCAGTGCGTTTAAAGGGACTGTGGGAATCAGGGCCCCAGAGTGAGTTTGAGGAGGGTACAGGAACCAGGCCCCTGATGAGTGTGTATTGGGCACAAGTACCAGGGCCCCAGTAAGCAGTACCTGGTGAGCTGGATGGAGAACACTGAGACAGCAGATTTTCAGAGTAAAATTTCACACCCTGCTCTTCACAGTTAAGATCTTTACATTTATTTAGCAGCACCCACTGAGAAAGCACAAAATTTTGAATAATTTATTTGCCATGAAGAAGGGTTGTATAAATTTCTTATTCAATATCTTGATTCATAACAATTTGATTCATTGTCAAAAATAGCATTGTTCATAAATTATTTAAAGCTATATCTCTACACAATCATGACAAAATGTTAATTTGTATGGCTACAATAAATTTCAACTTATACTTACCTCTGACATCTCTTCAAATGAACGGACAGAAGACAATCTGTCTGAAACAACAAGATAATTTAATTCAAAATAAATTCAAGATAAACTGTTAGTCATTCAGTATCTGTAAAACAATATACTCTGTGCATTTATCACCTTATAAAATATTTTATTCAATGGAAACTGTTGACCTATCGATGGCCTATGGAGAAACTAAATTAGCCTGAGGCTTTGATGTAAACTGCACGAAATAAACTGAAAATTGCAAAAAGAAATATTTTTTTTTAAATGCGTCTGTACTTACTTGCAGGATTACCACGAGTAAACTCCACTTTCTGTTCTAAAGTTCTGATTTGCCTCTCTAGTTGTAGATTAAGCTCCTGTTGGGTTTCATACCTGGTTTTCCATTCATTTCCTAAGGATGAATGAAAATACAAAAAAAAAACTGAATGAGTGTGTTTGGAGTGAGAATTGAAGTCATGCTTGGAGAGCTTTGCAGGTACGCCTACTACAAATGATTACATCCTTTCTTAAAGGAAGAGAAATGGACAATAAATGCTCTGCTTGGTAATAACACCCACATCTCTTAAATGAAAGAAAATGGAATTACTGTGAATTCCAATTAATTGGGACACCAGTTAATCAGGGCAGCTGCTTATTTGAGACAGCTCTTCAGGAACAAAAACTGATCAAGAAAACAGTCAAGATTCCCTTTGTTTATTTGGGACTCTATGCCACTTAATTGGGGCAGGAGACTGTTGCCGAACAGTTTCTAACCAACGTCAGTCGCATGCACTTGCCTGGCTGTTAGACACTGCACCATGCTGAGAGCAAACAGTTTTTAAATAGTGTCAGTTGTGTGTGCTTGTTTCAAGAAGCAGTGATTTTTGTCACTGATAGTTGGTGAGACATAAGCAGTAAGGCAATACAGAACTGCTTTGCTCACTGAAGTTTCAAGCATTTGGGCTTGGAGATGCCAAAAAATGGACAGGAGTGAAAATGAAACGACTTCACTACTTCAACAAGTTAGGAACTACTGTACAATGAATTTGAAGGTCTCAACAATCATTTTGAATGTTACAGTGAAAATGAAGATTTGAAAGACGTAGTCGTCGAAAGCATTGTACGAAGCTAATCCATTATCTGCACTAGGTGCCTGCACTGATTTTGTTCATTTACAATTAAAAGAACATGGCAAAGTACATTGGATGAATTCCTCTGACAATAACTATTAGGAACCAACACACAGCTTTATAGTACTGGATGGAGCACAGTATTGGGATCCATTTCTTAAAGTCCATCAGCAATTAAGAGAACCTATAAAGTTTTACCCAAGATTTCATTCATCTGATCCCATTAGCGGTAGTGAATTCCATAAGGACCAGGGTCATGCTGGCCGTGTGGATTAGCTTATGGAGCGCAAAACATAGGATTTAATTCCAAATGTACACAAGGAAAACCAACCCCATCACTCTTATCATGTCCCTAGACTAACACCACACCCAAATAAATGTACATTTACTTATCTGTGGGATGTAGACATCACTACCAAGGCTAGCATTTATTGCCCACCCATAAATGCCCTCAAGAAGGTGGTGGTAAACACCCTTTTTGTACCATTACAGCCCTTCTAGTGAAGATACTCTCACAATGTCAGGATTTAGATCCAGCAACAAGAAGAAACAGTAATACTGTACTAGGCACATATATAGCTAGGGTGGCTAAGACTTTTGCACAGTACTGTATGTGTCAGTATGAAGTGGAGACTGAGTTTGTAGGTCTGGCAGGAGCGAAGAACGTTGGGAATGGCTGGTGAGAGCGCTGTGGGAGGAGTGTGGGACAGTTGGCAGAAGTGGAATGCCAGTGGCGGCGTTGGGGCGGGGGGGGGCACAGTTGCAGACGCACCCAGGCAAGGCGATTTGATTCCCAACAATTGGTTTATCGATCATTACAGGATGTCCCTCTGGTGCTTCCTGCTCCCTCTCCTTTCCCTTCCTCTTTTCTCAACCATGATTCCCCTCTTCCTGCCCCCTTCCATAATAGAGTCCACAACAGAAACACATGTTCAGAATCAGGTTTATCATCACTCACATACATCATGATTTTTTTAATGCGGTAGTACAATGCAATACATAAAATTACTACGGTATAGTGCAAAAGTTTTAGGCACCCTAGATATATAATTCCATATCAGAATACTGTGCAACTTGGGGATGTTGGGGTCGTGCTGTGCTGATCTAAATTTCTCAGCGCTCATTTATAAACTTCCCCTTCTCTATTACATTTGCACACCAGCTCCTCTGATGGTGATTCCAATCAAAGGTTTCCGATTAGATTGTAAATACTGATTTAAAATCCAAGAATGGAACACTATAGTAATTACAATTTTCGTTTACCTTCATCTTCAATGTTGTCTACTCGCTTTTCCAGTTGAGATACTATGTTTCGTAGCTCAGAAGCAGATTGATCAAGCATATCTCTGTATTACAAACAAAGGATAATGCACTGAAACAATTAGCTACTACAACAAATATTGTACATATGAGTCCTGAAAGAAGAGTCTCGGCCTGAAACGTTGACTGTTTACTCTTTTCCATAGGTGCTGCCTGACCTGCTGAGTTCCTCCAGCATTTTGTGTGTACTGCATTGTACATAGTGTTTCTAATATAGGACCTGAAGAGAGCTGGACTGTGCACATCTATACTCACATCATTCTACAGATGCAAAGAAGAGAGCATCCTATCAAGCTGCATCACTGCATGATATGGGAACTGCACTGTGGTGGACAGGAAGATTCTACAATGGCTAGTCAAAACTGCCCAACATATCACTGGCACCAGCCTACCTGCCATCAGGACATACTCTATATACAGAAATGCCAGAAAGGGCCAGTAACATCATGAAGAATCCTAGATCATTGACTGTCCCATTCCCATCAAGGAGGAGGCTACGTAGCATCCATGACAGGACCACTAGACACAAAAACAGGTATTTTCCCCAAGCCATAAGGCTGATGAACCCCTCCACACTTCCAGCCACTGCTACTTTATCATTTCCTGTCAGTCGCCTTATGTACAGACACTCTTGCGCCTCCTGTTACTTTATGGACATACAATCAATCTATAAGCTACCTATGTATTTATATTGTTTTTTTTACTGTTGTTACTATAGTGTTCTTCATCTTATTGTAATGTTTTTGTGCTACATTGGATTGGAGAAACAATTATTTCATTCTCCTTTACACTTGTGTACTGCAAATGACATTATACAAGCTTGAATCTTAATGAAAATGATATCATGGAAGTTGATATTACACACACAAAATGTTGGAGGAACTCAGCAGATCAAGCAGAATCTATGGAAATATATAGATGCTGCCTGACCTGCTGAGTTGCACCAGCATTTTGTTTGTGTTGTTCTGGATTTCCAGCATCTGCAGAATCTCTTCTGTTTGGCATTTCACAATTTATCATTTGAGTTGAATTGAACTGACTTTATTTCTTACATCCTTCACATACATGTGGAATAAAAATCTTTATGTCATGTCTCCATCTAAATGTGCAATCATAGTAATTTATAATTTATAACAAATAGAACAGTCAATGTAATATAGAGTACACTCAAATTAGCATGAGTTCATCACTCTGATGGCCTGGTGGAAGAAGCTGTCACGGAGACTGTTGGTCCTGGTTTTTATGCTGCGGTACCGCTTCCCGGACGGTAGCAGCTGGAATAGATTGTGGTAGGGTGACTTGGGTCCCCAATGATCCTACGGGCCCCTTTTATACACCTGTCCTTGTAAATGCCCTGAATCATGGGAAGTTCACAACTACAGATGTGCTGGGCTGTCCACACCACTCTCTACAGGGTCCTGCGATTTCCCACTCTATACAGTACTGAACCAATTTACAGTGCCTGTTGATTGTATGCATCTGCAATGGATCAAATATTTATATTAAATAAGGCTTACAAAAACAGTGTGGTCACTATGGCTCTCATAAATATACTCAGGATTACCACCGACATAAATTAATGAAAAGATTTGTAAACACACTTATAATGCCATTAAGCATTTTGCAGAATTTATTGAAATCATTTTACATCTGTTTATTAAAAATTGAAGGTGGTAGATAGGATTCTTCAACCTTGGTAACTGATATTGAATTAGATGAGGATAAAGTTCTCCATTTGGAATAAACTGAGGTGCCCAGTCTAATTCCCATTAAATGAGCAGCAACAAACAACAGAACTATGACAGTGAAATGCCACCAAGATGGAGGGATTGGGAAAGTAAATGCTAGAGGAGATGGACTTTGATTCTTTACTCACCATCCAACCCCATATCATCCCCATGTCACGTTTGTAATTCCATGTTTTTTGACTGTGATCTTTGCGTTGTGCAGCAAGATTTTCATATCCTCAAAAATGTTTTGATGACAACAGAAGCAATAATATAATTGAACTCTTGCAATAAAGTAGTTTTATATTTTTTTAAATATTATTTATTCATAATTTCACAGGGTCGGTCTAAAGGAACAATTTCAACTTGAAAACTTTAACTTCACCTCATACCTGTGATTCCCTTGCAAACCCATAATTTTAAGCATTTTACTGCTTGACGCCATTAAGTGTTACAAATATAACATCCTCATCATTCACAGTTGTTCAAAACAGAATGAAAATTTTGTTGGAAGCAATTTTTAATTGATTACATTTCTACCATGCATTATGCATCAAATATTTCATTTAATAGTCAGCTGCAAAATTATAAATATTTTAATGGAACACACATAAAAGTTGCTGGTGAACGCAGCAGGCCAGGCAGCATCTCAAGGAAGAGGTGCAGTCGATGTTTCAGGACGATTAATGGCACTCTTTTGACTCACCAGAAACAAAAGGAGCATAGCGCTCTACAATGCTACATTATATCCACACTAAGTTTAGCTCTAGGGAAATCTACTTCATCCAGACCCATACGTTGATACCCCAATGATGCATTTAAACCACAATAGAATTGCTGTGAACCTATTTTTGTTTTGCTTGAAAATTAAAGTCCTATAATTCAGGAGTAACTTGATTCTGCCTGTAAATTTCGTTTTGATTGTCAACATTCTTCAAATAACAAACAAACAAAAACTTTCACTGCTCTCAAAGCCAAAGGCAGGATTTTCTCTTATCAGAAATCCTACTTCGTGATCATTTGCTGTGATACGTCGTTTACAACACCTTGCAACTCACCATTGCATTTCAGAAGATATGGAAAGCTTCACAGGCAAAGTGGGCAACATCCCATTCTTGATCCATGCGAATCAGGTTCACACATGGAAGGGACACTTGGCAAATCACTAATGGATTCATTTTTCTCACAACGCTGAATGAATTGTATAGATTCTTCATTTTTTGTTTTTAATTTGATGTTGGTTCACTTTTTATTATCAAACTCATAAAATTCTGACCTGCTGGGCAGCTTCCACCACCCTATCATTAGCAATACATTACAAAGACTAAGCTTAATGTGCTGGTAAAAGCTGCCGATACTCTATTTCAAAACACTCTTTGTTCTACACAACTCTTCTCCACCTCTTTCCAAATGAAAATTAACATGTTTCCTTCCCCCTTCTCAGTTCTGTTGCAGTGTGAAACATAAATTGCTTTTCTTTCCACAGATACTGCCTGACCTGCTAAGTTTTTACAGCATTTTCTTTTTTTATTTCAAGTTTCTTTATTGATTCTTTTCCCCCATTCTGCAAAACTTCCATTTCATTTGCCAAAAAAAAATTTCCCTTCATAAAAACTGTGCTAACACTGTTGTAATTTTCTGTGTCCTGTTACCACATCTTTAATAACACGCTTTAGAATTCAAATGTTGTTGTTGTTGTTCGTCCTTCGTAGTCGAAGATGACCATGGCTTCAAAGTCAAATGGGAGATTGGTGGCTGTGGGTCCGGAGGTGACTGATGAGGCCAATCCGGGCCCTGAAGGCTCGCCCACACGTGGGACACAAGTGGGTGGGTGCTGTCGTGGCAGTGGACGCTGCTCGGGCCTTGCGCACAGCACGCTTTCGTTGTGCCTCGATGATGCGCCTGACTTCAGCTGCACGGGCTCCTGTGGTGATCTTGCTGCGTCAAGCTGGACGGTCGAGGGCAAGCGTCTCCCATGTGTTTCCCCCATTCTGCAAAACTTCCATTTCATTTGCCAAAAAAAGATTTCCCTTCATAAAAACTGTGCTAACACTGTTGTAATTTTCTATGTGTCCTGTTACCACATCTTTAATAACACGCTTTAGAATTCAAATAATGTTAGGTTAACATAAACTCCACAATTTTCCTACTCAACCTTACTTAAATCGCAATATCGTCTTCCTGGGATTCACCATAGGGAATCTTTCCAGAATCTAGGGGATTTTGACAGATCAGACTATCGAATATTTCAGTTAAAACCATAAAATGTGCACCATTACATGTAATGGACCTGTGGTTACTAGGCTCATTAAACTCATCACAGCAGCATACTATTTGGGCTGCTTGATCATTATTTCTAAAAAAAAGGCTTTCTACACTCCAGACAAAGGCCACTAACAAAAAATAGATAGATACTTTATTGATCCCAAAGAAAATCACAGTGTCACAGATATACAAATATTAGAAGAGAAGTAAGAAAGAATAAAAAAAAAGTTACCTCGAACAGTCTAACAAGAGGGGGTCATCACTTCCCCAGCTATAGGTTGACTCATTCTAGAGCTCAGTGACCGAGGGTAAGAATGACCTCAAATAATGCTCTGGAGCAGCGCAGTTGTCTAAAGTCAACTGCATTATAGAAACCCCGCAAATATTCAGCAGGAACTTGAGGAGCAGGTGTGTAGAGAAATTGTTCAGAATTGTAGGAACAGTAGGTTTGTATTCGTGGGAGGTTTTAATTTCCCTGGTATTGATGGTATAATCAGAATGTTGAGGGCCTGGATGGGGTGAAATTTTGGAATGTGTCCATGAATGTTTTCAGAGTCAATATACAGAGGGTTCTGCTCAGGAAGGTGCAATACTGGACCTCTTCTTAGGGAACTAGACAGGGCAGATAACTGATGAAGCATTCAAGGAGCACTTTGGCTCTAATGTCCACAAATCTATTAAGGTTTAAGATAGTAATAGAAAAGGATGCAATAGGTGCACAGGTTAAAGTTCAAAGGTTCAAAGTAAATTTACTATCAAAATACATATACAGCACTGTGCAAAAGTTTTAGCCACAAATATATAGCTAGAGTGCCTAAAACATCTGCATAGTACTTTATTAATTTTATGTATTGCACTGTACTGATGCTACAAAAAAAAACCAAATCCCATGAGAACAACAGGAATTCTGCAGATGCTGGAAATTCAAGCAACACACATAAAAGTTGCTGGTGAACGCAGCAGGCCAGGCAGCATCTCTAGGAAGAGGTACAGTCGACGTTTCAGGCCGAGACCCTTCGTCAGGATTCAATGAGATTCCATGAGATGTGTGAGTGATTCTGATACGAGTCTCTTTTGTGGACTATGAGGGGGAAGGGATAGGGAGAAAGGAATCATGGTTTAGAAAAGGGGAAGAGAGAGGGGAGGAAGCAGGAAGCACCAGAGGACATTCTGTAATGAACAATAAACCAATTGATTGGAATCAAATGACCTTGCCTGGTGTCTCAGGGCTGGGTGTGTCCACAACACACCCCCCCCTGCCCCAGCACTCCTCCTCTGCGACCTCCCCTACACCCTTCCCGCGGCACTCCACCCTCGCCATTCCCGCCAGATTTACAAACTCGCTCTCTGCTCCACGTGGACAAGCATGGTACTGTGCAAATGCCTTAAGCACCCAAGCTATATATTACTTTTCCACAGTACTGCATGTCACCATATACTACCATGAGGTTCATTTTCTTGCAGGCAATCACAATAAATAGAAAGAAACACAATAGAATTAATGAAACACTACAAAGACAGAAAAACAACCAATATACAAAATACAGCAAATTATTCAAATACAAAAAGAAAAACAAAACTATAATGATAGATAAATAAGTCATGAATAATATTGAGCACGGGAATTGTAGAAACCTTTGGATGTGGGATCAGTTCAGTGTTGGGCTGAGTGAAGTTATCCACTCCAGTTCAGGAGCCAGATGGGTGAGGGACAAGAACTGTTCTGAAACTGGAGGTGTGGTACTTAAGGCTCTTGTGCCTCCTTCCTGAAGGCCACAGCGAGGTACATGAGCTGGATGGTGGAGGCCCTTGATGATGCTGCTTTCCTGCCACAGCGCTCCTTGTAGTGTGTTCAATGGCGGTGGGGAGGGTGGCTTTACCCATGATGGGCCGGGTTGTGTCCACCACCATTTCTGTAGGCTTTTTTTTCTATTCAAGGGTATTTCGATAATAGTCTGTGATGCAAACAGAATACCACACTGCAGCAGGGTTAATTTTGGGCAGACCAGAGTTTAGTTAGGAGAACCGTTTTGAAGGGGAAAGAATGAATAGCAAGGTTAGAATTTGCAAACACGAGGAAATGTGATGCTGGAATTCCAAAGCAACATACACAAAATGGCGAAGGAACTCAGCAGGTCAGCCAGCATCTGTGGAAAAGAGTAAGTAGTCGAAGTTTCGGGGCCAAGACCCTTCTTCAGGGCTGAAGAGGTTAGAGTTCCCCTGTTTTAACTTTCCATCTCAACAGCCTCACTTTTCAATGGACCATCCTTTATAATCTTTTAACACTAACAGACACGTCTTCCCCATTAATCCACTTTCCGGGACTCCCTGACGTGCTGCCCAGTAACCACTCTCCCCTGTCCCCTTGCAATGCCGAGAGCTGTAACCAGCTTCCCTTTCCAGCATCCAGGGGCGCAAAGCGTGTGGTGTGGTGATTTCACTGCCGCTAGATAGCGCTCTCATTCTATCACACCGACCCCGAACCAGATCAACACAGACACGAGGAAATCTGCAGACGCTGGAAATTCAAGCAACACACACAAAATGCTGGTGGAACGCAGCAGGCCAGGCAGCATCTATAGGAAGAGGCATAGTGGACGTTTCGGGCCGAGACCCTTCCTTAGGATTGACACAGATCTGCTTCGCCCGATATACCCCAAGAAGTGGCCGGTTCACGGGGATACAGACTGAACTTGCGGAAGGAAGCAGAGCAGCCAGGTCTTCAACAGGCTGCCCTCTCCCACCACCCCTTTTACCTCATCTCCTTCTCCTGCTCCAATTCACTACTCAACCACTCCAGGTCGCCCTCACTGTAACCAGCGCGCACCTCCTCCATGCTGTTGCATTCGTCTCCTTGGCAACGCGCGGTCATGTGATCCAAGCCGGAAGTCTGCGTGGCGGCGAGCGTAGACTTCCCCGCGCGATTTCAGGCAATCAACCGGCTTGTTTCTCTAAAGCTGAAAATTATGGATAGATTGACGGAGTCTTCGAAAGAGTACCAGAGGATGATAACAAATATCGGTAGTAATATGTATTTGAAATGGTTGATTTAATGATGCTGAAAGTAGATTAATGTGGGATTAAGTTTGAGTCAACAATTTCAGTCAAAAAGTGTTGATAGGGCAGTGGAATTATTTTACCGCCTTGTATGGTACCTTGCGATTAAAATTTGTTTCTGTATTAATAATCAGCTCTTTATTCAGGGGGCAAAAATTGCATTTGTCAAACCCTTTTCTAGATTTTAAAAGGTTAATATTAGCTAAATTTATCTCAAGTCACAGTGATGTTGCAAATCATACGTGTATCAAATATTTTGATTCTAGATAATCCTTGAAAATTTGTTATTAAATGACAGATAGCGAATGTTACAAGAGACGCTTGGAAAGTAGATTCTTTTCATCCCGTTTATTAGTAGGGTTCACTCGTTAACCACACATTAAGAGAAATGGAGACAATGTTTTAAATTCCACATAAGTGTGTTCAGATTTATAATAGAGAAATTGGAAATTTGTATTTCTATAATGAAGATGCTCTTACGTCAATCTCCCTTGAACTTTACTCTCCCTGGGCAATGGGTAAGCTAATATTAAAACAGTATTTTAAGTAAACATAATAGACAATTTCACATGGTATGATTATTTGTATTGCAGAGAAACTTACAGAAGAATCTTTACAGTTGGCTTCACACCAGAAAAAAATGGTGGAACACAAAGTTGTGCTTACAAAGCTTTGCAATAATTTCGATGAGGTAATTTGAAGCTGCTTGCAGAGTAGTGTCTGAATCTTAGACTTAAGTGATTTTGGTTAGTTGCAGAATGGATCACTCTTTATCTCAATAATATTATTTACCTGACTCAAGCAAAAGATGCCAATGTATGAGTTTTGTAGTCATAGAAGTCATAGAACACTACAGCACAGAAACAGGGCCTTCATTCATCTAATCCAAGCCAAACTATTAAACCACGTGTTTTATTGAAATCATATATTAATCCATGTTTTATACTTTCATAGCATTTAGGTGCCTATTTTAAACTATTACCAGCCAGGCAACTGTTATAAAATACAAAAAAAAAGTACTTAAGCTGATAAAATTGGAAGTCAATGATTTATACCCCAGAGTTTTGAAAGATATGACTATTGCAATAGTGGCTGCCTTGCTTTCTGTCTTTGAAAACTGTATGGAATCTGGTATTGTTCCTGCAGGCTGGAAAGTAATAAATGCAAATCAATCATTTACAAAATTATGCTGTTTCAATGGTAGTGAAAATGCTGGAAACCGTAAAGGATTATATAACAGAACACATACGTGGCGTAGTGGCATCAATGCCGGACTTCAGAGCGAAGGTTACAAAGTTCGAATCCAGCTGGCTCCCTTGCACGCTTTCCATCCGTGCTGGGTTGAACGTCGAGCTAGCAACGCTAGCCTCGTAAAAATAAGAAAGCCTGCTTAAAAAAAAAGCCGTCATGATGGCGTCCCGATGACTCCACTCAGAGTTAAGGACTTTCCTCTTCACACACAGAAATAGTAGAATTGAGTAGAGTCAATATTAATTTAAAAGGAAATCATATTTGACTAAACTGTTGGATTAGATGTACGAGTAAAATTGATAAGGAAGAACTAGCATGTCTGGTGTACTTAGATTTTCATTAAGATCCTACAAAGAAGGTTGGTCAATAAGTTTAGCACACAGAATTGTGCGTAATGTACTGGCAAGGATTGAAAATTGGTAGATGAACGAAAGACAAACAGTTGGAGTAATTGGGCTTTTCTCAGAGTAGTTATAGGCTACTTCAAGATTTGTGCATGGCTGAGGAGACCAAAGATCCTATTTCCAGGTTTGCTGATGATTTTAAAAAAAACTAAATAGGAATGTGGATGTAGTTGGGAGAATATAAAATTGCTTCAAGGGGACCTAAAACAGATTGAGATAGATAATAATCTGGAAAAGTTTAAGATCATCCAGTCCTGATGAATGGTCTTGGCCCAAAATGTCAAAATGTCGACTGTTTATTCCCATCCATAGGTGCTGCCTGACCTGCTGAGCTCCTCCAGCACATTATGGGTACTGCTCTATATGTCCAGCATCTGCCACACCTCTTGTGTCTAAGGTCATCCACTAAGTGCACAAAACATTAAAGCATTTTTAATGGTGATAAATTTTGTTATAGAAATATTCATGAGGACCTAATTATCCTTGTACATGTCTCAGAAAGCTAACCTGCAGGTGCAGCAAGTTGTTGGGAAGCAAATGACACAGTGGTGTTTGGTAAAGGAGCGTTTGTATATATGAGTACAAATGTCTTACAGCAATTCTATAGAGCCTTGCTGATGCCATATCTGGAATATTCTATACATCATGGAAACAGGCCCTTCAGCCACTGGGTTGGCATTGATCATCAAGCACCCATTTATGTCTATCCTATTGTGTGTAGTTTTGGTCTCCTTACGTAAGAAATACTTGTCAAAGCAAGGGTATGAAAGAGACTTTCCAGGGAATAGTGTTTGCTGAGAGAGTAAACTAGGCCTGTAATCTCTGGAAATAAAAAAAAATGCGGATGTTGGACATATGAAATAAGATCGCTTTTCATTCGTATAAGCTCCAGAAAATACAGAAATAAAACCAAAAAAAAATTGGAAATACTCAGCAGGTCAAGCAGCGATTGTGGAATGAAAATCTGCTAATGTTTTTGGTTGAAGACCTAGGGCTTATCCTAAAGCAGACTGCACAACATACCCTCAGTTCACATCTTGAAAACACTTTACACAAAGAGACTTAACTGTCCAATTAATGGCTTTGTTATGTCATCCCATTACACACATTCCCTTTCCAGCCTTCCCTGCACATTCTGTTTCACTTACTGCTGCCTCAGAAAAACAAGCAATATAATCAATGACCACCCCCACTCCCAGAAGATACACAAGCATGGGAACACAAACCACCAAATTCAAGGACAGCTTTTATCCCACTGTTATCAGTTCTTAAACAGACCTTTTCTACACTAAAGATGAACTCTTGATCTCCCAGTCTACTTCGCCATAGCCCTTGCATTTTATTTGTCTACTTGCATTGCACTTTGTAGCTGTAAACATGAGAAAATCTGCACATCATGGAAATCCAAGCAACACATACAAAATGCTGGAGGAAGTCAGCAAACCAGACAGCACCTCTGGAAAAGAGTAAACAGTCGATGTTTCGGGCTGAGACCCAACAGGACGCTTCATCCTGAAACTTCGACTGTTTACTCTTTTCCATAGATGCTGCCTGGCCTGCTGAGTTCCTCCAGCATTTTGTGTGTGTGTCTCACTATATTATATATTATTTTATCTTTTGTACCACCTGAAACATTAACTACTTCTCTTTTCATTGATTCTGTTTAACCTGTGTTTTCCAGAGTTTATAATTAGAAGTAATCTCACTTAAATGACAAAATTCTGACACATTCCATGGGGAGGTTTTCCTTTGGCTAATCCTAGAACTAGGGCTGGCCACATAGGACTGAAATGTGGAAGTATTCATCCACCAATGAAATTCTCTACTTTCGAAGCTCTACTGCTGTGCAGCTCATTCAGATCATACTGATTGAATTCTGGATTCTAAAAGGAATTGAGGGAAAAGGGGAATGCAAGAAAATGAAGCCAAGGTTGAAGGTCCAGATCACCACCACCACCACCTAATTTTATATCTGATTCACTATTGCATAAACTTCATAAAGTATAACAAGATTTTTTCTCTATTTGTAGGTTCAGTCAAGACTGGAACGAATAGCAGCAGTGAAACCTGGTTGCACATTACTAAAGTATTGACATTTTTGACAACATCAAGTTACAAAAGCTAAGACCGTAGTATTAAGCTGATTTATCTGGAATAGTTCACTTTTGATACAAGTGAATTTTCAAAGCCATTTTTTACATTTAATTGTTCACATGAAATGTTACTAAATTTTGAATCTGTGTTGCAATTTAAATGGTGCAATAAAGTTTATTCAAGTTTAAAAACTACTGAAGGGAACTTAAACTGATTTCGTAGATACTCATTTGATAATGCAAGTTGAAGTCTAAGTCAACACCTTGCCAGCTTTAAGCAAGCACACTTAAAATATTAATAAATGGGATTATTCAGATTATTAGTTAAATCTTTAAAACTGAAGATTCCAAATTCAAGCTTCAAGTCCCATTGGTCTGGGCAGAAAGCAGATGGCTGAACCAGATGCTGTTACTTCCCACACATGAGACACAGTGGTACAGAATGTTCCTGAGATTTGCTGTGATGCCTTGTTTGATATCAGCTGCACAAAATTCTGAAGCAGCTCCAGTCTCCAGGGGTGCAGTGAGCTTTGGTGTTCTGGAACATCATTCTACTCAGTAGGCAGAGAGGTCCATCATTTTCTAGATTGAAGTTTAATTGTTAACAGTCAACCCCTGCTCTCAGATTTCAACTCCTGCCCATGTTATTCTTCTGTTTTATAACTCCGAATCATAAAACTAATTGAAAGAAAAAGACAGGAGCCCGTGTCTTAGTTTTGTTTTTACTTTAAATGAGGCATATGTAAATAACGTGATGACGTGAACCATTCGCATATAACCAATGCAAACAAGAGTACGCAATCGAACAATATATCTACAATATTATTCAAATTATTACCAAAATATTAAAAACACACTATTCCCTGCTTAGCTATAAACTTTAATTCAATATACATCTCAACTAGAAACATATACTGTATAACATATTATATACAACAACTACTATATTGACATCCTGGTTGGCGGGTTAGAGATGTGTATCTACTGAAGGAGGTGTAAGGTGCTTCTTCCCTCTGCTGGCCTGCAGATCACCCTTGGGCAAAGTGTAGCATCTGCTTAGCCTTCCTGATCAGGGTCATGTGAAGCCATGGGAGCAGGTGGTGGATATCACAAATCTGCAATCAGTAACAGTTTCAGTTCTAAATGTTCCTGCATTACTTTCACGCTATCAGCAAAGCTCATTTCTGCTGATTTGGTTGGAGCAGTCAAACTTCTAAGCAAACTATATGCCTTTAAACCCAATGCACTCAGCAAAACTGGTTCTTGTTTCTCATTTGCTATATAATTTGCTTCAAAATACAGCTCATTTACTCCGTATGCAAAATCCAGTTATCTCTTGTGCAATCGTACCCGTCGATCTTTCCAATGTACCCAGCCATTTCTGCTGTTTTAAAAATTTGATCAATATCACCCAGTACTCACTGCTTATGAACCTGTGAATTGGTGTTTTCTGCCTTTTTTAAACTCTACCATGTCTGTTCCTTCCAAAGAACACATGCTGCACTGTTATTTTTTCACTTAACCATTTCTCACAGCACTTTTTTTAAAACTCTTAACATCTTGCTGGACTTCAACAGGTACATAGTAATCTCTGGTTCGTTTAAAACTTCCTCATCACCACGTAAAACTAACTGCAAGGAAAAGACAGGAACCCAGGGGGTCTTAGTTTCATTTTTTACTTTAGACGGTGTATGCATGATGATGTATGCTAATCACGTACTTTCACATATTACCCATAATAAACTATGCAAACAACAAAGTATATGCTCGAACAATATATCTACAATATCACAGAAATGTTATATACACAACATGCACCTTCCATTGTGTATTTTAAATCTGGAGCCTCTTCAAACATAAATGCAGTGTTCTGCAACATCAGATTGCTGAAGCTGTATTCATTTGAAAAGAAGGTACTGGAGGACTGTGGAATTCAATGTTGTTATGAAGGTTTGTACGGCTGTGGGAGACTTGGTTTCAGAGAGCCCATTATTTGTTGCCATTAGTGGGTTAGTCAGAGACAAATATTCATTATGCTTTAAGTATTTAACTAAAGAAATTTGGCCTGTCCCCTAAAACACTCACTAATTTTTATAGATGCACCGTAGAAAGTATTCTTCTAGGGTGCATCACAACCTGGTATGGAAGTTGTCCTGTCCAACACTGGAAGAAGCTGCAGAAGATCGTGAACACGGCGCAGCACATCACACAAACCAATCTTCTGTCCTTGGACTCACTTTACACCGCACGCTGTCGGAGCAGTGCTGCCAGGATAATCAAGGACACGACCCACCCAGCCAACATACTTTTTGTCCCTCTTCCCTCCGGGAGAAGGCTCAGGAGCCTGAAGATACGTACGGCCAGATTTGGGAACAGCTTCTTTCCAACTGTGATAAGACTGCTTAACGGATCCCAACCCGGTTCTGAGCCGTACCCTCCAAATATCCGGACCTGCATCTCAGTTTTTTTTGCACTACCTTACTTTCCATTTTTATATTTTCTATTAATGATTTATAATTTAAATTTTTAATATTTACCATTGTTTTGTAATGCAGGGAGCGGGAAGAGCAGAATCAAATATCACTATGATGATTGTACTTTCTAGTATCAATTGTTTGGTGACAATAAAGTATAAAGTATTTAAGAACTTGCATGTTACTAAAGACTCTCACAAAATTTTTACATATGTACCATGAACAGCATTCGAACTGGTTGCATCACTGTCTACTATGGAGGGGCTACTGCACAGGGTCAGAAAAAGCTGAAGGAAGTTGCAAACTCTTGCCAGCTTCATCATTGGCACTAGCCTTCCCAGCATCCCCAGGTGACATCCGTCATTAAGGTCTCCCATCACCTAGGACAAACCCTCTTCTCATTGCTATCATAAAGCTGGTACAGGAGCTAGAGAACACACAATGTCTTAGGAACAGCTTCTTCCTCACCACCACCAATGAAGCTACGTACATGACCTCACTTTTTTTTTCTTTTTTTGGCTGTCTTTCTGCACTACATGTTGAATTTAGATTATATTTCTTATTGTAATTTATAGTTATTTATTATGTATTGCATTGTACTGCTGCCACAAAACAAGTTTTATGACGTATGCCAGTGATATTAAACCAGATTCTGATTCTATAATTGGATGAGAAACTATAAAAATGGAGTAACTGACTGAACAGGTTGGCAAAGATCAAGACTGATGTTACCAAAACTTGTTACTCATAGTAGTCTGACAGAAGACCCAAAAAAAAGTATTTCGGAGTCTGTAGATGCTAGTTTTCTTTGAGGACCCTTAGTGATAAAGTCAGGGATGGGCGGAAATGAGCCAAATTATATACTCCTAATGTTTTGACGAGAAAAAATTGCAGGAAGAAAGGGAAAGGATAGTCAATGGGTAGCCAGCTGAGAAATTATTAAACATTGAATGGCCATTCTTTTTGGTTGGTTAGTTAGTTATTGACAGAAAGGAGAATATTAAGTAGTTTTCATGAAACCTTTGGCAGTACATCTCAGATTTATTGTACACCATACTAGTTGTTCAACATTAGTAAAACTAGCTAAAGATTTTGGTCATGTTTTCTGCGTTTTACGAGAAGAGCACCAAAAGTAAGCAGATTTGGGGATCATATGTTATGTGAATAGAATAACTTTATTCAAATCTATTAGTACCATTTAATTAAACATTCATACAAGTACATCTACATGGTGTCGGATGGTTCAAGCAAAGGCACTTTGTGAATAAGGTTGTTGAGAGTTTAAAGCACAAGATACAGGTGAAATGTTATTCTACAGAAGCAGTTATTTAATCAGCATCCTTAAGATGGAAGCAGCGATGCCCGTCCAATTTTCACCATTCTATGTTAACGTTCTCACAAATTTACATATCATTTTACAGATTACAAATTATATAATATTCTCTTGCATTTTTAAGGAAATAATTTCAAATAAAACCAATCAACTTCTTCCATTAAAGAGTAGTATTTGAAGCCACTCTACTAGACTAACTTGAAAAGAGAATCCTCCTTTTTCCTCAGTGCTGGTAATGTTTTGGTCACTCATATGACTGGACAAAATTAATGTCGCTAACAGTGCAAATTTTTTTTTCCTACAATTATTTGCTTTATCACAACTGAGTTGAGCTTTGAACATACTCAGACAATATCAAAATACCAATGCTGTTAATTGGTTTATTCTCACTCTTAAATATTCTTCTACACAAAATGCACATCAATTATCTCCTTCATTCAATCACAGTCATTTTGCACACAAAAGCCTAAATCAATGTAGCAGCATGGATGCATACATTTTAGGTGCAAATGCAAGAAAAAGACTTTAAATAATCACTTTTGTGTTCTATTTTCCCAAATTCCCCACACCATATCAAAAAAAAATCACATCCAATGAACAAATCCAAACTTCTATATGCATTATAACATGTTTGATTCACATCCACTTCAGTGCAAGATAGATGAGAAATCTGAAAGAGATTCTTCATAAGGCTAGGTTGTTTCTTATATAATTGAGGGGAAAAAAGCCATACAGTTTTCATACTTTATAAACATATCATAAAGCCAACGTGACAATCAAAAGATAATTACTCAGTGCCATTGTTTCAAAGTGCCTTAGGATCTTCAGCTTTCAAGATCAACCTACATGTTAGTTGAAAATATAATTCCGCAAAACAGTACTGTTCATTAGCACTGGTTAAATTGCATGTTAAAATTTAATTTTATCAGCTAAATTCAAATTATTCAAAGGTGAAATCAATCTTTTTTTACTGGTTTTTCTTGTTTCTCTTGCAATTTGTAGTCTTCGAGCATAGCATGTCCAGTTTCCTTGGCAGTGCGTCGTGCTATCGCCTTGATGCCCAGATGATCAATATTAAAAGCTGTCACACCAACATTGATGGCAGAGTTAACAGCGTTGTCTGTAACGTTCCCAGCAGCAGCACCGTACCTTTATTAGAATGGATCATCGATAATCATTTAAAGCAGAAGACCCAGAAAAAGCAGACAGCTGCAAATATGAACACGTCTACTTGCATTTTCAGCAGTATTATTCCCAAACCTCTACTTTTGCTTCCATTACCAAAGATTGATTTTTTTTTCTGCTTTAGTCCTTTCTTTTCTCATCTAAATACTTAATGGATCACTAACAGACCACTTGCTACAAGACAATAGCTACTTTAAATGTGCCAAAGTACACACAAGACCAATTTTTTCCCCATTTTTCAGGAAACCCACAACCTACAATATAATCCAGAAATCTACACAAGTTCATAAAGGTGGATGGTACATAGTGACTTCAAATCTAGAAATTTATCTTCCTTTTAACAATCAGTGAAAAGTGAGCAAAAAGTTAAGTTTTCTTTGTGATATTATAGCCCCAGATGATAAAGGGTAACACTCTGTAAAGTCGTACTAATCACCAGAGTTTGGCTTAACTATCTCAAATATGCATGGGTAAAATTTGTGGGTGGGTTGGGGGCAAGGGAGGCAGTTTTATCTACCCATGCTAACAAATATTTTTTAATGGTGAAAGATTATGGTTTCACTATAGAAAGATCATCGATAAAAATGAGGCAAACAACACAGAGCACAGCAGGCTTGAACAGCAGTGCTAAATTATTACAGAAATTGCTAACTGTGAGCAGGGTTCAAGGCAATGCTTTTTTGAACTGTGAACTTGTTGGGCTTTGTGGAAAGCAGAAGCATGTCAAATTTTGCAAATTAAAAGGAAGTAACAGTTCCAGGGATTTAACTGCCCTGGTGCAGCTGGAAAACCAAGTTGTTAACATGGGAATGGAACCATGGGTAATTTTAAGGAGCGAGACCAATGACTCTTTTTTTAAAATTTAAAAACTCCATTCACTTTCAGTCATTTGAAAAGAAACATGATATCCATGGAGATGAATAAAGAATGTTTTGGGCTGAGACCCTTCATCTGGACAAGGTCTGAAAAAGGGCCTCAGCCCGAAACATCAACTGTTTATTCCTCTGCATAGATGTAGCCTGACCTACAGAGTTCCTCCAGCATTTTGTGTATATTTCTCTGGATCTCCAGCATCTACAGAATCTCTTATGTTAAGGAAAATAGTACCCCTGATCTACACAGATTAAGATTAGTTAACTCAGCACAGGGTTCAAAATTGGAGCACCTCTATCTTTGAGCAGTGTACAAGTTAGGGTAAGCCATTTGAGGAAACATCTGTACACCTATTTCCATATGTGAAGTTAGTTAGTAATAACTAAATCTAAAATGTAAACATTTCATAGACAGAACTTTACAATAGTTAAGATTCATATGCCACAAAAAAAAGCCACTTGACCCAACTGAAGTATGCCAACTAACATCTAAGCTGATCTTATTTACCCATATTTGGCTTATACATCTCTAAACCATTCTAATTCCCCCTCACCTTAAACCTGTACCCTCTGGTCATATATACATCAACCCTGGGTAAAAAAAAGCGCATTTAAAACTAAAAGGCATTTTATTAACCTTCTCCATATTTTTGGGAATAGGACCACAGAGCGAAAGCTGGCAACTGAAGTTAGGAAAATTTAAAAATGGGAATTCACTTAATGAGTTAGTCAAAATAACTAGCTCACTCAGTATGCAAGGATTGAATTTCCACAATTTGCAGGAACAGCAGAAAGCAAGTTACTGATAATCAATAGGATTCTGTAGAAAACATAGTCAGCAATATTTCTACATCCATTTTGTAAAAAATTATTCTACAGCAGCAAGAAATATTATAAAGACCAAAATGATTTATAATGATCACGATATCATGTCCAAAAGCTAATTTAATCAATAAAATTTAAGCTGTTTCAAATGAGCTTAGTTCAGTTTTGAAATACACATCTTCCCATTTCTGTCTCTGAAAGCATAGAATATCAGATAACAAAATACAAACAACTTGCAAAAAACTGAATTTGTATTGAATTCCACTCCACACCACCACCACAAATAATAAAAGAAACTTACTTGTGTTTCACTGTGTGAACAGTTTCTGATGCAACACTTTTGGCTATGCATTTTGCTGCACATTCTAAACCATTCCAGACAGTTGCAAATCCTGTGTAAGAAAGTAAGGACAGAATTCAGAGCAGCTGTTGGTTATTTATTAATTGGATTGAGATAGAGTGCGGCATAGGCCTTTGAGCCACACAGCCCAGCAATCTCCAGGTTTACTCAGAGCTGAATCACAGGACAATTTACCATGACCAAGTAACCAACCAACCTGTACACGTTTGGACTGTGGGAGGAAACCCACGCGGTCACAGGGAGACCGTACAAACTCCTTACAGGCAGCAGCTGGAATTGAATCTGGGTCACCTGCACTGTAAACCGTTGTGCTAACCATTACATTACCGTGTCACCCTACATTAGTCTTTTATCCCAACATCTTGTTTCTCAGTTTTCTTTATGGTGTACCCTTTATTCTGAAATCACAAGTTCTAGTTCTAGATCTAGACTCCTTAGCAGTTACCCTGTCAAGCCCTGTAAAAATGTTGTAAGTTTCAATGAGATCACCTCTCATCCTTTCAAACAGCATAGAATACAACCCATTCTTGTCCTGTATCAAACCTGCTATCCATGGAACCAGATAATGAATCTCCATACTACTTTCCCCAATGACAAATATTTCCTTTTTAGCTAAAAGCAAAAGCTTAGAAAATTACAATATATTTGTTCACACCTTGCTCTTGTACTCATATCCTCAAAGGCCAATGTGCTTTCCTAACTGCTTGCAACACCATTGAGCACAGCTGCAGCACGGAGTGTTGTCACAGGAAAGCAACTTCCAGCATCAGGGGTCCCCACCCCACAGGTCTTGCCCTCTTCTCACTGCTGCCATCAGGAAGAAGATACAGGAGCCTCGGGTCCCACACCACCAGATTCAGGAACTGTTATTACCCTTCAACCATCAGGCTCCCGAACTAGAGGAGGTAACTTCACTTGCCACATCACTGAACTGTTCCCACAACCTCTGGACTCACCCTCCAAGGACTCTTCATCTCTTTGTACTTGCACAGTTTGTAGTCTTTTGCACATTGGTTGTTTGCCCTGTTGGTGCAGTCTTCCACTGATTCTATTATGGTTGTTAGATTTATTGAATATGGCCACAAGAAAATGAATCTCAGGATTGTATATGGTGACATGCATGTACTTTGATTAAATTCACCTCGAACTTTGATGGTCACTTCCAGTCCCTTTGAACATTAACAGTTCCGAATTTGTCACCATTTAAAAGTTTACTTTTGTTTGGTGTACTGCAAAGAATGACCATACGTTGCATTTCTCCAATGACATTCCACTTCATTTTGTATCAGTAAACCTCTGCCAAATCATTAATATATGTCATGAAGAGCATGGGGACCAGCACCAATAACTGCTATATCCCACTGATCACAACATGAAAAAGACTAATCATTCCAATCTGATTGCTGTTTACTAATTTTTATATCTATGCTGATACAAAATTTCAACTATGTGCAATAACATTGATGACCAATCTTCTATGTGGAAACCTATCTAAAGGTTTCTGAAAATCTAAATATACTTTTCCTTTTATTCGTTGCATTAGCTATGTCCTTAAGGTACTCATTATCAACACACATGTCAAACAGAGTGGATTCCAGTTAACTGGGCCAACAGTTTATTTGGAACAACTCTGAACAAACACCAACTCCAGAAAATAGTCATGATTCCCTTCATTTATTTTGGGCACCATGCTGCTTAATTAGAGCAGGAGACTGCTGCAGAACAGTTTCCAACTGGCGTCAACCACGTGCACTTGCATGGCCTTTTGACATTACATCATGCTTAGAGTAATCAGTTTTTAAATAGCATCAGTTGCAGGTGCTTGTATTAAAAAAAGTGATTTTTGTCATCAATAGCTTACAAGAAATAAGCAATAAGACAATTTGGAGCTGCTTTGCTCACTGCAGTTTCAAGCATCCATGCTTGGAGATGCCAGCAATGCCTGGGAGTGAAAATGAAATGATTTCACTACTTCAACAAGTTAAGAATTATGAAGGTACTAGACAACGGGGTGACCCGTTGGGGCACCCTTTGAGAGAAGGATAGTGCAGAATGAACATTAAATTTTCCTGAATGCTATTGGTATCGCTTTGCTTTGGAAACTGAAGTAGAAAACCTCAGTTTATTAAAGAAGAACGACGCATAGCAAAGCAAATATAGCTCCTCCTCGTTTAACAAAGGACACTTTTGATGGCATCATTTCTGGTTTATCTGCCACCCTTGTGCCTCTCATTGTCATTCTGGAGACGTGCAGCCCTTTCATCCCCCGTCTCTTCATCTCTTCTGCTGTTTGTTGTTTGTCTCTGATCCTGAAGATGTGCATGCCTCTCCTCCTCTGTCTCTTCTCTCATTTTTTTTTGTCCTGACTCTTTGATCCTGGAGTCGTGCGGCCCTGGCCTCATCCAATTCTTGTTCTCTCCCTCTTCTTGCTGCTTCCCGACGACGTTTGGCGTCATCTCTTGACCATAGTGTCCCCATTCCCTTCCCACGCGGCATAATTAGGCTGACAATTTTGTTTTACCCCAATGCTGGATAGAAGATACGAAGCAGTAACACCAAAGGATGCTGATTATTCTTGATGATGTTGTTGACGCTCTCCTAAATGGACGTGATATAGTCATCGCTGTCCTTTGACTGCAGCAAAGGGTTTTTATGGGTGTCTCAAAGTACGTCATTACAATAAGATTTAATTATCTCTTATTGATGGGTGGCAGTTAGATCTGTCCAAATTCTGCATATGCTGATGGTGATCAGCAGAATGTGACCCTTCCAAATAGAGCTGCCCTGCCCTTTCGCTCCGGTAGATGTCGCTGCTGAGGCTGGCCGCACACATGCGTCGGTCTGTCACGTCCCGATTTCCATGATGGCAGATCGGCTCTCGGGTGAAAGCAAGCCTGTTGATTATGGCGAATGAGCAATTTTATACGAATATGTAACCCTGAACTTTGCCTGCATTCCGTAAGTTAGCGCATTTTAACTCAATTTAGCCAAAAAAAGTGCCACTGTAATGCACCGTTTGCGCTAATTGGAGGTCACAAACAGACAGACAGAGCATGAGAGTTTTAGTAGTATATAGATTGACAGTCATCTTGAATGTTACAATGAAAATGAAGATTAGGAGGATTCAATTGTTGTAAGCTATTATTTACACTCGGTGCCTGCACTTTTTATTTACAGTCATAAAGAACACAGCACCGTACACGACTGGATGAACTTTCCGATCAATATTAGGAATTTTATAGTACTGTACAAGCATTCATACTGTTCAAATTTGTTCTGTATTTCATTTAAATACATAAATTGTTACTCATTTAAACCATAACTTGTCACTTTTATATCTTTCAACCTTTTTCGTGAAACCGGCTAATTAGGGCAGCTGCTTACTTGAGCCAAAATGTACTGGTCCCGATGTGTCCCAATTAACCAGAAACCAATGTACTTAAGTCAGCGTTGCCTTTCTCGCTTGTATTCTTCTTTTCTAAATGTTCCTTAATAACACAATTATTATAGCTTCAACACAGTTTCCCTACTACCAATGTTCGGCCAGAATTCCCCATTTTCTCACTACCTCCTTTCTTGCATTGTATGGATATACATGTTATCGTCCAATCAATACTCCAGAATGTACAGGCTTTGAGAAGCTGGTAATGCAAGCCTCCACTATCGCTTTTAAAACTGTGGGATATAGTCATTGGATCCTTGTGATTTATCAGCTTTTGGTCCCATCGATGTTTTTTTTAAAAAATTATTCTCTTATTGTTGCAACTCTTAGCTCTCTAATACTTCGTTTTTTGTAAAGCTTTTTTTGTGAAGCCAAAATGTATTTATCTGCCATTTCCTTATGCCCTAGTAGAAGTTCCCCTGTTTGCTTGCAAGAAGCCAATACTTATCCTCACTGGTCTTTTCCTTTTTACCTGCCTACAAAAAAACCGTCTGTCCATTTTACTCACAAATTTACTTTCTTCATCAATTCCTTGATTTTTCTAGGCCCAGTTTCAAAATACTGCTGAACCTGTTACTATTTCTGGCAACTTTATAAGCCTCTTCTTTTGATAGCAAATTCTTCCTAATCTCTATTAGCCATGGACAGACCACTTTTTCTCTATTGCTTTTCAAGTCTTAAAAATAGAAATACATACATTTACATATTATTGTTTTATTTATTAGCCATTGTGGCTGTTAATGTTGCTTCCCCATTAACTATTACCAACTTTGATAGCTTACACCTTGCATAGATTCTTTGCTCAGGTATAGGACTGCAGTTTCAAATCAAAAGGCATTACTTTCAAGCTGAATAAAGTTCTATAAAATTCACTCTTTTCTAAAAGACCTTTTAGAACCTTTAAACCTTTTCTCACTACAAAATACAAGTAAATTAGCCTTTTCTATAGCTGGTTCCCAATATATTGCTCTAAGACATCTCATGAATTCCATAAATTTACCCTCCACCTTATTTATCGCTAACTTGTCTTGGCCAGTCAAAGTAAATTAAAGTACTAATGATTCCTGTATTTCACCATTATATGCATCATTTTTAATTCTTCTTTATGATCTAATAAGCCATAATCTTTTCTCACTACTGTACTGACACCACCAGCCATTGTTGATGTAACACCCATTCAATAAATTGAATTTTATTGTCACAGTTGATGCATGGTGTAACTGAGATTTTACACTGGCGCATGTTAAATTCTAAGTATGTGAATAAAAACTATGTGAACCATTTGTGAACTGAAAGAAGAAAAACATCGTATTTTGGCACAGTACTTAGATGTAGAAATAAAAATTACAAAGTTAGACTTTGATAACAAAGGAACAGAGGAGAAAACCAACATCACTTATAATTTTAAATATTTAGATGAAAAGCACATGACACTAAAAACCAGGGTTCAGTCATTTGGGAGTTATTATTCATACAAACTCAGTTTGCATTTACTGCAGACTGTAAGACCACAAGATACAGAAGCAGAAGTAGGCCATTCGGCCCATCAAGTCTGCTCCACCTTTCAATTATGGGCTGATCCAATTCTTCCAGTCATCCCCACTCTCCTGCTTTCACCCCATACCCTTTGATGCTCTGGATAATCAAAAACCTATCTATCTCTGCCTTCAATACACTCAATGACTTGGCCTCCACAAATTCCACAAATTTACCACCCTATGACTAAAGTAATTTTTCCATATCTCAGTTCTAAAAGGACGTCATTCAATCCTGAAGTCATGCCCCCTTGTCCTAGAATCTCCTACCATGGAAAATAACTTTGCCATATCTAATCTGTTCAGGCCTTTTAACATTCGGAGTGTTTCTATGAGATCCCCCCTCATTCTCCGGATTTCCAGGGAATACAACCCAAGAGCTGCCAGACGTTCCTCATATGGTAACCCTCTCATTCCTGGAATCATTCTTGTGACTCTTCTCTGAACCCTCTCCAATGTCAGTATATCCTTTCTAAAATAAGGATCCCAAAACTCGTTCCAAAAAAGGATTCGAAGTGTGGTCTCACGAATGCCTTATAGAGTCTCAACATCACATCCCTGCTCTTATATTCTATACCTCCAGAAGTGAATGCCAACATTGCATTCGCCTTCTTCACCACCGACTCAATCTGGAGGTTAACCTTAAGGGTATCCTGCACGAGGACTCCCAAGTCCCGTTGCATCTCAGAACTTTGAATTCTCTCCCCATTTAAATAATAGTCTGCCCATTTATTTCTCCTGCCAAAGTGCATAACCATACACTTTCCAACATTGTATTTCATTTGCCACTTCTTTGCCCATTCTCCCAATCTATCCAAGTCTCTCTGCAGACTCTCTGTTTCCTCAGCACTACCGGCCCCTCCACCAATCTTTGTATCATCAGCAAACTTAGCCACAAAGCCATCTATTCCATAATCCAAATCGTTGATGTACAATGTAAAAAAGCAGCAGCCCCAACATGGACCCCTGTGGAACACCACTGGTAACCGGCAGCCAACCAGAATAGGATCCCTTTATTCCCACCCTCTGTTTTCTGTCAACCAGCCAATGCTCCACCCACGCTAGTAACTACCCTGTAATTCCATGGGCTCTTATCTTGCTAAGCAGCCTCATGTGCGTCACCTTGTCAAAGGGCTTCTGAAAATCCAAATACACCACATCTGCATCTCCTTTGTCTACCCTGCTTGTAATTTCCTCAAAGAATTGCAGTAGGTTTGTCAGGCAGGATTTTCCTTTCAGGAAACCATGATGGTTTGGCCTATCTTGTCACGTGCCTCCAAGTAATCCATAATCTCATCACTAACAATCAATTCCAACAACTGATGTCAGGCTAACAAGTCTATAGTTTTCTTTCTGCTGCCTCCCACCCTTCTTAAATAGCACACTAACATTTGCAATTTTCCAGTCATCCGGTACAATGCCAGAACCTATTGATTCTAGAAAGATCATTGTTAATGCCTCCGCAATCTCTCCAGCTACTTCCTTCAGAACCCAAGGGTGCATTCCATCAGGTCCAGGAGAATTATCCAACCTTAGACCATTAAGCTTCCTGAGCACCTTCTCAATCGTAATTTTCACTGCACAAAGTTCACTTCCCTGACACTCTTCAAGGTCCAGTATACTGCAGATGTCTTCCACTGTGAAGACAGATGCAAAATACGCATTCAGTTCCTCTGCCATCTCTGCACCTCTTGTTACAATATCTCCAGCGTCATTTTGTATTGGTCCTATGTCTACCCTCTACTCTCTTTTACCCTTTATATACTTTAAAAAATACTTTTAGTATCTTCTTTGATATTAGTCACCAGCTTCCTCTCATAATTCATCCCAAATGACCTTCTTAGTTTCCTTCTGCAAGTTTTTAAAATCTCCCCAATCCTCTATCTTCCCTCTAGCTCTGGCTTCCTTGTATGCCCTCTCTTTTGCTTTTACTTTGGCTCTGACTTCACGTGTCGGCCACGGTAGTGTCCGTCTTCCCTTTGAAAATTTCTTCTTATTTAGAACATATCTGTCTTGTACTTCACACATTTTTCGCAGAAACTCCAGCCATTGCTGCTCTGCCGTCTTTCCTGCAAATGGCTCTTTCCAGTCAACTTCGGCCAGTTCCCCTCTCATGCCATTGTTATTTTCACTGTAATACCGACACACTGGATTTGATTTTTTTCCCTCTCAAATTTCAATGTGAACTCGATCATATTGTGATCACTGTTCCTAAGGGTTCCTTAACCTTAAGCTCTCATATCACCTCCGGATCATTGCACAACACCTAATCCAGCACAGCCGATCCCCTAGTGGGCTCAACAACAAGTTGTTCTAAAAAGCCATCCCTTAGACATTCTACAAATTCTCTCTCGAGGTCCAGTACTGACCTAGTTTTCCCAATCCACTTTCATGTTAAAATCCCCAACGATTACCATGACATTGCCTTTCTGACACACCTTTTCTATCTCCTGCTGTAATTTGTAATCCACGTCCTGGCTGCTGTTTGAAGGCCTGTATACAACTGCCATTAGGGTCCTTCTACCCTTGCCATTTCTTAACTCAACCCATAGAGACTCTGCACCTTCCAATCCTATGTCATCTCTTTCTAATGATTTAATATTATTTCTTCTACACAGAGCCACACCACCCCCTCTGCCTACTGACCTATCTTTCCGATAAACCGTACATCCTTGGACGTTCAGCTCCCAATGGCAGCCATCCTTTAGCCAAGTTTCAGAGATGGCTACGACATCATATTTGCCAATCTGTAGCTGAATTTCAAGATCGTCCATTTTATTCCTAATTCAAATACAAGTCAAGCCAAGTCGTTTTTATTATCATTTCAACCATAACTGCTGGTACAGTACACAGTAAAAACGAAACAACATTCCTTCAGGTGCTGGAGGAACGTTGTTTCGTTTTTACTGTGTACTGTACCAGCAGTTATGGTTGAAATGACAATAAAAGCGACTTGGCTTGAAATACAACACTCTCAGTCCAGTATCTGTTGCTTTCTGTTTTAACTACACCACACCTCTATTGCCCTGTAACTCATGCCACTGGCTTTGATTAAGCCTCATCTCCTGCCTGTTCTTTCTATAATCTCTGTTGCACGCTATTTATTTATTTGATTTATTGATTTATTTCTGTTTTCCCCTTCCTCAGCCCTATCGCCCCAAATCCCACCCCCCTGCCAAATTAGTTTAAACCCTCCCTAACAGCTCTATTAAATGTGCCTGCCAGGATATTGGACCCCTTTGGGTTCAGGTGTAACTCATCCATTTTGTACAGGTCATACCTCCCCAGAAGAGGCCCCAATGATCCAGGAATCTGAAGCCCTGCCCCCTGCACCAGTCTCTCAGCCACACATTAATACGCCTGATCATACTATTCTTGCACTCACTAGCACATGGCACAGGCAGCAATCCTGAGCTTACTACCCTAGAGACTGAAAAGATTTTAAATGTATTACAAGTGTATTGTGATATTAACTGCAGTAGCGTCTGATAATCTGCTAGTTCAGCTCTACCAAAATCCCAAGAGTGTGACCTACTGGAGTTTTATTGTAGACCGTAACACCACAAGACAAAAGAGCAGAAGTCGGCCATTTGACCCATCGAGTCTGCTCCGCCATTTTATCATGAGCTGATCCATTCTCCCGTTTAATCCCACTTCAGTGCCTTCTCACCATAACCTTTGATGCCCTGGCTACTCAGATACCTATCAATCTCTGCCTTAAATACACCCAATGACTTGGCCTCCACTGCCGCCCGTGGCAACAAATTCCATAGATTCATCACCCTCTGGCTAAAAAAATTTCTTCGCATCTCTGTTCTGAATGGGCGCCCTTCAATCCTTAAGTCATGCCCTCTCATACTAGACTCCCCCACCATGGGAAACAATTTTGCCACATCCACTTCTTGCCTTTCAACATTCGAAATGTTTCTATGAGGTCCCCCCTCATTCTTCTAAACTCCAAGGAATACAGTCCAAGACTGGACAAACGTTCCTCATATGTTAACCCTCTCATTCCCGGAATCATTCTAGTGAATCTTCTCTGAACCCTCTCCAACATCAGCACATCCTTTCTTAAATAAGGAGTCCAAAACTGCCCACAGTACTCCAAGTGAGGTCTTACCAGTGCCTTACAGAGCCTCAACATCACATCCCTGCTCCTATACTCTATTCCTCTAGAAGTGAATGCCAACATTGCATTCGCCTTCTTCACCACCGACTCAGCCTGGAGGTTAATCTTAAGGGTATCCTGCACGAGGACTCCCAAGTCCCGTTGCATCTCAGAACTTTGAATTCTCTCCCCATTTAAATAATAGTCTGCCCATTTATTTCTTCTGCCAAAGTGCATAACCATACACTTTCCAACTTTGTCGGTGAAAAAGGCGAATGGTATGCTGGCATTTATAGCAAGAGGATTCGAGTACAGGAGCAGGGAGGTACTACTGCAGTTGTACAAGGCCTTGGTGAGACCGCACCTGGAGTATTGTGTGCAGTTTTGGTCCCCTAATCTGAGGAAAGATATCCTTGCCATAGAGGGAGTACAAAGAAGGTTCACCAGATTGATTCCTGGGATGGCAGGACTTTCATATGAAGAAAGACTGGATGAACTGGGCTTGTACTCGTTGGAATTTAGAAGATTGAGGGGGGATCTGATTGAAACGTATAAGATCCTAAAGGGATTGGACAGGCTAGATGCAGGAAGATTGTTCCCGATGTTGGGGAAGTCCAAAACGAGGGGCCACAGTTTGAGGATAGAGGGGAAGCCTTTTAGGACCGAGATTAGGAAAAACTTCTTCACACAGAGAGTGGTGAATCTGTGGAATTCTCTGCCACAGGAAACAGTTGAGGCTAGTTCATTGGCTATATTTAAGAGGGAGTTAGATATGGCCCTTGTGGCTACGGGGGTCAGGGGGTATGGAGGGAAGGCTGGGGCGGGGTTCTGAGTTGGATGATCAGCCATGATCATAATAAATGGCGGTGCAGGCTCGAAGGGCCGAATGGCCTACTCCTGCACCTATTTTCTATGTTTCTATGTTTCTATTGTATTTCATTTGCCACTTCTTTGCCCATTCTTCCAATCTATCCAAGTCTCTCTGCAGACTCTCTGTTTCCTCAGCACTACCGGCCCCTCCACCAATCTTTGTATCATCAGCAAACTTAGCCACAAAGCCATCTATTCCATAATCCAAATCGTTGATGTACAATGCAAAAAGAAGCGGTCCCCAACACGGACCCTTGTGGAACACCACTGGTAACCGGCAGCCAACCAGAATAGGATCCCTTTATTCCCACTCTCTGCTTCCTGCCAATCAGCCAACACTCTATCCAGGTATGTAACTTTCCCGTAATTCCATGGGCTCTTATCTTGTTAAGCAGTATTGTGAACTATGGGCTTGTATGTACACCCAAAAAGGATATGAGCAAATAACTTACATTAATCATTTGGAAGAGTTGGCAGTAGAGGACCCTTCGTAGATCCAATATTTTGCCTTTTTTAAAAAAAAAGTTATTTACTCTTCTAAATAATGCTCTTCCTGCACCCAGTTTATTGAACATGAATTGTTTTAATGACAGAAAACAAGGAAAACAACAAGGCTATCAAATAAACTAATAAAAAAGCAAAATATGAACCGTACCTTGAACTCCACTTGCTGCCACCATAAGGGCTCCATCTAGTTTGGCTTTTGAATCATTATCTTTTTTAATAGATTCTGGAATAAGTTTACTTCCATGCTTCCTTACATGTGGAGCAAGCTCTTTTCCAACAGTACTAGCAACAGTACAAAGTCCATCAACTGTGAATTAATGAAAGAGGACATGTAAAACTACCTTTAAGGTTCAGGCATATACAACTACTTAGTTTAAGGGCCGTCACTATGGACTGTATAAAGTATAAACCAAAGATACAAAAAAAAGTGTATGTACAATCTTCCACAATCAAAGATAAAGGACAAAACTCAAGCACAAGCTATGATCTCCTCTATTTTGTTAATGCTACAGCATGATTAGTTCATTAAATTCTCAAGAAAATTCTTTTTTTTTTTGCATTGACTACCAAGACCCTGCTAATATATCAATAAGTGTGAATGTAAAGACACACAGGAAGCTTTCTTTTATTGGCCAAAGCATAGAATGCACAAGCAGGGAAATTATGTTAACCCTTTATATAACATGTTGGAAGGACAAACCAAGGTAAAACATACAGGGTTAATGGTAGGGCACTGAGGAGTGCAGTGGAACAGAGGGATCTGGGAATACAGATACAAAATTCCCTAAAAGTGGCGTCACAGGTAGATAGGGTTGTAAAGAGAGCTTTTGGTACATTGGCCTTTATTAATCAAAGTATTGAGTATAAGAGCTGGAATGTTATGATGAGGTTGTATAAGGCATTGGTGAGGCCAAATCTGGAGTTGTGTTCAGTTTGGTCACCAAATTACAGGAAGGATATAAATAAGGTTGAAAGAGTGCAGAGAAGGTTTACAAGGATGTTGCCGGGACTTGACAAACTCAGTTACAGAGAAAGGTTGAATAGGTTAGGACTTTATTCCCTGGAGTGTAGAAGAATGAGGGGAGATTTGATAGAGGTATATAAAATTATGATGGGTATAGACAGAGTGAACACAAGCAGGCTTTTTCCACTGAGGCAAGGGGAGAAAAAAACCAGAGGACATGGGTTAAGGGTGAGGGGGGAAAAGTTTAAAGGGAACATTAGGGGGGGGCTTCTTCACACAGAGAGTGGTGGGAGTATGGAATGAGCTGCCAGGTGAGGTGGTAAATGTGGGTTCTTTTTTAACATTTAAGAATAAATTGGACAGATACATGGATGGGAGGTGTATGGAGGGATATGGTCCGTGTGCAGGTCAGTGGGACTAGGCAGAAAATGGTTCGGCACAGCCAAGAAGGGCCAAAAGGCCTGTTTCTGTGCTGTAGTTTTTCTATGGTCTCTATGGTTTCTAACACTAGTTAGATCAAAGGTTGAATACTACCTTTTCATTCTGATAAAATGATTATCAGAAAAATAAAGATTTAACTACACTGAACAACATGAAAAGGAATTTACAAGAAGGTTGCTTACTATAAAATTGTAGCTATGATGAAATATTCGATAAGCCAAGGACACACAAGAGATTACAGCTGGAATCTGGAGCAATAATCAATCCACTGGAGGGACTCAGCAGCATCTGTGGAGATAAAAGCTGCTCAACTTGCTGAGTTCCTTCAGCAGATTTTTACATTGGATACGTGAAAGCTGCTGTCTTTGGAAAATAGGAGTATAAAGTTTAAGGGGCTTGGATACAGTAACCAGAAAATGACCTTAGCCAAGAACTCAGGGAATAGATTAAATGGATGAAGGATTGGTAGGCAAATGAGGATTCCTCCCCTCCTCCAGCCTGGCAACCTGTGGTAGGGGTCTATAATGTGCTGCCTAAGAGGGTGGTGGAGGGAAAAACCCTTAGTACATTTAAAAAATACTCCGAGCTATTACCTGAAAGGCCACAGACCTAATCCTAGATGATGCGATTAGGTTAGATAGTTCTTTTCAGAATATCAAAAATATCACAGCACAGTATAGGCCCTTTGGCAGCCTACACTAAGATCAATCTAACCCTTCCATCCTACATAGCCCTCCATTTTTCTATCATCCATGTGCCCAAGAGTTTCTTAAATGCTCCTGATATAACCAGCACATCCATAAAATGCTGGATTCCGTTATGGCTACAATTTTTCATTGACCCCATAACTTGTATTCAATAAATCATTACCCAGCAATCTCAATTCCATAACATCACTATTAAATTCTCACCTTGCTTATCCGTCATTCAGGACTGGACCAGGAAAAATTTCTAACCATCAAATATTTAGAACAGTGAAGCCACAGTATTCTTTGCTTGCCAAAGGCCACTGCCTAGTCACCAACTCCATATTTCTTCTTGGTAATGGGGGCTGATGTTAAACAAACATCCAACCATGTACACTCAGTAGCCACTTTACTAGGTACCTTTGATGCCTAATAAAGTGGACACTGAGTATGTTTGTGGTTTTCTACTCCCGTAGCCCATCCACTTCAAGGCCCAATATGTTGTGTGTTCAGAGGTGCTGTTATGTACACCACTGTTACAACACATGGTTATTTGAGTTACTGTTGCCTGTCAGCTTGAACCAATCTGGCCATTCCCCTCTGACCTCTTTCATTAACAAGGCATTTTTGCCCATAGAACTGCCGCTCACTGGATTTTTTTTTTTTGTTTTGTTCCCTATTAACTCTGGACTGTTGTGCATGAAAATCCCAAGAAATCAGCAGTTTGAGATACTCAAACCACCCCCTCTGGCACCAACAATCATTCCACAGTCAAAGTCACGTGGATCATATTAATTCCCAATTCTGATGTTTGGGCTGAACAATGACTAAACCCCTTGATCACATCTACATGTTTTTATTCATTGAATTGCTGCCACACGATTGGCTGATTAGATAGCTACATTAACAAGCAGTTGTACGAGTGTACCGAATAAAGTGGCCACTGAGTGTACACCTGTGTAACTATTGAGAGTGTTAAAATTGTCTGACTGCCCTGTCTCAGATATCCTTAGCTTGAACCTTCATCCATGCCTTTTGGTCACTGGTCTTAACTATTCCAGCATGCTCCTGGCCCGCCCACCATTTTCTGTTTTTAGGCTTAAATTTATTCAAAATTCAGCTACTTAAGCCACATTCACTTTCATTCTTGCCTTTGATGGCCTAGCCTCCCTGTTGTGCCATGTCTTCATTTTAAGATACATATACTTGTTAAATTCCTTCATAGCTTCATCCCAGACACAAACAGTATTCTCTTGCCCCAGTACCCTATTAAAAGTCTGCAAATTTTGAATATTCCAGATTTTTAATATACTCTATGTTCATTCCTGTGCCTTCCGCAATGCAAGAGCCCAAACTCAAAGATCCACCCTATTTACCAAACCTCTCCACTTCTTTTGAAGTATGCTCCTTAAAACCCATTTAATGTATAGACCAGATATTAAAGGAATAAAGAGCCAACATTTCAGGCCAGTTCTGATGAAGGGTTTCGACCTGACATGTTGACTCTGTATTCCATAGATGCTGCCTAACCTCCAGAATGTGTGTTACTCTGGATTTCCAGCATCTGGAGAATCTCTTATGTTTATGACCAGATATTAAATTTTGCTTGAAAACACTCCCAGGTCAGTGATATGAATGATACACATTGTTTACTTACCCAAAAATTGGCTGACTTTTACAGCCCCTCCTGTTGCTTGTCGTGCAACGCTTAGTCCTTTTTGCACAGTGGGACTGACTGTCGCAGGTTTATCTTCAGGCTGAATATGCTCTCTCAGTTTAGTGGCTCCTTTCTGGATTGCTTTACCAGTGAATTCAGCACCTTTAACTAAACCCCAGCTCAACCAAGACGCACCTGAAAAATTAAATAATGGGATTTCAATTTTCAAAGATGAAAGGAATTATGTTGACAGGAATTGAGTTGCACATTCCTTTTTCATCTAAGAATTTCCTACACACAAAAGGCATTCCATCAATGTTTTCAGACTGATTCTCAAGATTTAACTAGTCCAATTTTAATGGAGTGCTGAAATAAAAGCAGAAAAGTCAGAAGATGAGGCAGCATCTATGGCAAGGATTGGACAACTCAATGGGTTAGGCTCCTAAACTGGATCAGGGCTAATTTTAGAGGAACTAGACATAATCTAGCAGAGGTTGATTGGTGAACCTGCTTGAAGGAAAAGGAATGGGAGGTGAGAGACTATTAAGAGCTTGATAGCAAGTGTCCAGCAACAGCATGGTGCTGTTAGGCTGAAAGGTAAACTTGGCAAGTCCAGGGAACCTTGGCAGACAAGTGCTACTGAGAATGGTCAAGAAAAAGAAATCATACATTGGGTCTAGGAAGACAAGATAAAAAAAAATCCCTTAGTGGCTATAAAATGATTAAGAATACACCCGATTGAAACCAGCAGGGTATAGAGATGGCATGTAACATTAAGAAAAATCCCAAGAGGCTCTATAGTTATATAAAAGTAAAAGGTTAGCTAGGTGAACAGTAGGCCACCTTAGAGAGCAACAAGGCTATCTACGTCTTAAGCCGCAGGAGATGGTTGGGATTTTTAAACAAATATTTTCCCTCTGTGTTTACTGAGGAGAAAATCATACTCAAGAGATTAGAGAAGCAAGTGGAGATATTTGAGGATATTCATATTACCAGAGAGGAGATATTTGCAACCATACTGTATATTAATGTGGATAAGTCACCAGGGCCTGACCAAGTACATTCACAGATTGCATGGGAGCCTGGAGAGGAAATTTCAGAGGCCCTTGCAGAGATAATCATTAGCCACTGGCAAAGTTCCCAAAGGCTGGAAAGTAGCTTAAGTTTTCAATAGGTACTTTTAATGACAGAGAATTGTATACAAATTCTTTTCCATCACAAGCATCAACGAAAACAAAGGAGTGCCCCAAAGAATGAATGACAGTTAAATGTTAGAATCCCAAAGCCCCCTCCCACGCATAAGCAGCAGCAAAGCAACGACCCCCTACTCCTCCACCAGCAAAAAACATCAGCACCCTCCACTGAGCACTCAAGCGTGCAGCAAAGCATCAATAAAGACAAAGACTTGCAGTACCCCAAAGACTACTCGTTCACCCAGTAATTCGACATATCACAGGCTCTCTCTCTCTCTCCCCCTCCCCCAAATGAGGGAAAGAGAGAAAATCCCCTTTTCACAGTGAGAGGGGAGACATAACAGAACAACTTGAGTAATAACAGTAGCAAGGACAAGCCAGGGAACTACAGGCCTGTCAACCCGATATCAGTAGTGGGGAAGTAACTGGAGGAAATTCGGAGGGACAGAATCCACCAATATTTGGACAGACAGAGTTTGATAAGGAGGAATCAGCATGCTTTGTGCATAGGAAGTCGTGTTTGACAAACCTTGGAGAGTTTTACGAAGAGGTAACCAAAGAGGTACATGATGGTGGGGCTGCAGAGGTTGTCCTTTTGGATTTTAGCAAGGCCTTTGACAAGATCCAACATGGTAAGCTGGTCTGGAAGGTTCAGTCCCATGGAATCCAGAAACAGCTAGTTAGGCAGATTGAAAATTGGCTCCAAGATAAGAAACAAAGGATGGTGGTTGAAGATTGTTTATTGGAATGGAGGTTGGTGTTGGGACATTGTTATTCTTTATTTATGTAAATGATTGGGATGCAAAGGCATAAGGCTTGATCAGTAAATTTGCAGATAGCAAAAAATTAGGAGGTGCTGTTGATAGTGAAGAAGGTTATCATAGACTACAAGCTAGTGAACCAAGGGGTGGCAAATGGATTTCAATACAGCTAAGTATGAGGTGATGGTTTTGGTAAGACAAGCCAGAGTGGGGCTTATACTAAGAATGGTATGGGACTAAGGAATGTAACGGTACAGAGGGACCTGGAAGTACTATTGCACAGATTGTTACAAGCAGCGTCACAGACAGAGAGGATAGTGAAAAGGCATTTACGCACACTGTCCTTCGGAGCACTGACGACAGGAGTTTTATTGTTGTACATGTCACTGATGAGGCTACACTTAGTACTGTGCCAAGTTTTGGTCAACCTACTATCAGAAAGATGCAATTCAACTGAAAAGAGTGCAAAAGAGACTTGAGAATGTTGCCAGGACTAGAGGCCTGAGTTATAGGGAGAAGTTGGCCAAGCCAGGTCTTTATTTCTTAGAACATAGGAGAATGGGGAGTGACCTTATAGAATTTTTTAAAATTATGAAACACGTAAATAAGGTGGTTGATAACAGAATTTTTCCTATGGTGAAGTCCAAACCAACAAGCACATTTTCAGGGTGAGTGGGAAAAGATCTGAAAAGGGCCCAAGGAACAATTTCTTCATGAAGATGATGGTGAGTATATGAAACAAGCTGCCAGAGGTGATGATTGAGGCAAGTACAATATTTAAAAACAATATTCAAGAAGCTTTTGGATAGGTACATGGAGTGGTGGGGCTTAGAGGGATACGAGCCAAACATAAAAAATTAGGACTAGCTAGGTGGGCAACATGGTCAGCACATACTCATTGGGCCGAGGGTCTGTATCCACAGTATATTGCTCACTGATTATGACTGTAAAGGAGTTAACTTCTCATGTTTGTTTCCATATTATTTCACATTGCTACCATCTGCAACTCAGCAGGTTTGGCAACATGTATGGAAGTGAATACACAGTCAATGTTTCAGGCTGAGACCGACTCCCGAAGGCAGTTTCTGAAACAGTCAAACACCCTGTCTGCCATCAACAATCATTCCACGGTCAAAGTCACTAAGAACACATTTCTTCCCCATTCTGATTTTTGGTCTGAACTACAAGTGAACCTTTCGACCGTGTCTGCATTCTTTTATACATTGAGTTACTACCATACAATTGGCCGAATAGATATTTGCAGTAATGAGTAGGTGTACCTACTAAAGTGGTCACTGAGTGCACACTTCTCTAAGATGGAAAAATAATCTTTCATCACACGATTGACAAATACTGCTACTCCATATAAAACTGTGGACAAAAATTGTGCTTTTAGAATGTATATGGTTTGGGACATCGAAGAAAAGCAGTCGTCATAAACTTTTAATTGAGATAGGTAAATAGCATTACAACTTTTAAACAAGACTGAAAAATAAAATCAAAAAACTACCTATGCTGGAAATATGAGCAAATTTGTTTTTTTCTCCCACATAGGGTCTTCAAAGTAAAATGTCAACTTATTCTCAATACAGATGCTGCTTGATTACTAAGCTTCTGTTTCTATTCAAACCTAAAAAGTGAACCACTACTTAATCAAGTACTTGACTTGCATACATGCTTATAAAAGCTAACATAGTTCTGTTTCTTGTGCACATGAACTGCTTACCCGTTAAAATTCCACGTGCTACTTTTTCACTCCACTCTGGCAGAACATGCTCCTGGTTACTTGATTGTATTTCATGATTCATCAGCACAGTTTCACTCAAATTAATGTCATTAGCTGAAGCTTCAGGATCCTAAACAGACATAATCTAGTAAAATACAAGTTATTTCATGCTACAAAACAAGATAAAAAGCTCGGTAATCATCTCTTTTCCAAAAAAAAAGTGTTACTCTACCTCTACACAAAAGCTCAATTAACTAAAAGTTCTATTTTAACCAAAAAGTTCTATTTTAACTTGATCAATCCACAGGACTTGTTTCCAAAATGCATCAGGCTTGTTTAGACGTTCCTTTGAACCTTTTGAATAGAACTTTTTGGCTGCAATGAGCAAAGGTATGTTTGGAGCAAAAAGGGTGCAGAATTCATGAAAAGAACACCTCTCCAACTGTTAAGCACGGGGGTGGATCAATCATGCTTTGGGCTTGCGTTGCAGCCAGTGGCACGGGGAACATTTAGTGGTAGAGGGAAGAATGAATTCAATTAAATATCAACAAATTCTGGAAGCAAACATCACACCGTCTGTAAAAAAAACTGAAGATCAAAAGAGGATAGCTTCTACAACAGGAAAATGATCCTAAACACACCTCAAAATCCACAATGGACTACCTCAAGAGGCGCAAGCTGAAGGTTTTGCCATGGCGCTCACAGTCCTCTGACCTAAAGATCATCAAAGATCTGTGGATAGACCTCAAAAAGCATGCAAGATGGTCTAAAAATCTCACAGAACTAGAAGCCCTTTGCAAGGTAGAATGGGCAAAAATCCCCCAAACAAGAATTGAAATACTCTTAGCTGGCTACCAAAAGCGTTTACAAGCTATGATACTTCCAAAGGGGATGTTACTAAGTACTGACCATGCAGGGTGCCCAAACTTTCGCTTCGGGCCCTTTTCCTTTTTTGTTATTTTGAAACTGTAAAAGATGGAAATAAAAAAGTTTTCTTGCTTAAAATATTAAAGAAATGTGTCATCTTTAACTTTACGCCTTTTGGAAATCAGTTCATCTTTTACTCGCTTAGCCATTCACAGTAACAGAAATTTTGACCAGGGGTGCCCAAACTTTTGCATACCACTGTATATGGTTATTTGGAGGAAGAGGTTCAAGATCATCCCCATTCTTCATGGCAGATCTCCGCACAGGAACGCTAAAGACAGCCCACCTGGCCATGCAGCAGATAATATTCAGACATTGTTTGGGAAATGGCAATTAACATTTGTGCCACTAAAGTGTCAAGCAATAACTGCTGCCAACAGAAGAGTTTAGCCACCTACCCTTGAGATTCAAAGGCATTACCACTGTGAAGATCACATTGGAAAGATCAGGAACTCAACTGGGCCAGCCACATAAACACTGTGCCAACGAGTGCAGGTCAACTCCACCATGGACAGTCCTGAGCCCAAATGCAAAAAGAGCGGGGCTGGGCATGGGGGCTAGCAAACCCATCCTGTAAGAACCTATCCTGCAGAAATGCCAAAAGAAGCTCCACAAAGCCTCTTCTGGGAGAGGAAGGATCTTCAACGATTGACTACACCTGGGGACAACTTGAAAGACTCTAGCAAGCTGCAGTCAGTGGCCTATGCCACAAAGGAGGTAATGGGCTTAAGTAGTAGTAGTACAGGTCAAAAGCCAATGGGTGTGCATCAAGAGATTAGCCTCATGATAAGCCAAAGCTGCATCCACTAACCAAAGGAGTCAAGCAAGGAATGTGACAGAATACTCTCAAGAAGCTCGTCTCCACCTGGTACACGGCAGCCTGCTTGAAGCAACCAATTCATCATCCTAAACATTTATTCCCTCTACCACCAGTGCTCAGTAACTGCACTGTACATTATCTATAGCCCTCACTCGGGCTAGTCTGATATCATCTCCCAAACTCCTGAGGACTACCACCTCGAAGGATGAAGCCTTTAGGGAATACTGTTATCTGCAAGTTCCTCCCATGTGGAAGTATAGCAACACTGTTTTAACACTGGGTCAAAACCTGGAACTCCCTTTACAATAGTCCTATTGGAGTACCCTCGACATAAGCAAAATGCAGCAGTTCAAGGCAGCCACTAGGCAAAGGCAATAAATACTGATCTTAGCATCAAACCGAAACAGTAAATACATGCTTAAAAACAATTGGATATTTTAAAAGGCTTGCACATTTTAAAATGAACTAAAGTTATACTAGTAGTAGATTTATATAATGTCCTCATGAAGGATCTCAGCCCAAAACGTCAAACAGGGACATCAGAGCTCCCCTCCATAGATGCTGCCTGACTTGCTGAGTTCCTCCAGCATTTTGTCCACATAGATTTATATAGGTCGTACAATTTGTCTGAGTCCTTGAAACTTACCTGAACTTTCAAGCAAGTCATTTGTTTCAACAAGTCTTCAAAGAGTTTGCGGTCTGAAGATGGCAGCTCTGAGGATAACACTACTCCAACAAAGACGTCAGGATTTTGTGACATTATGTCTGGAAACATGTAAACTCCATTGTTACACTGCAGCACAGGAGACTGATTGGGTATCAGTGGATATACCCAATCACAAACCTAGACAATAAAATCCAGACAAGGAAACAGAAAGAATTGTGCTGCTAAGAACATAGATTTTCTGCAGTATTGATAACACAATACACAATATTCTAATATTTTTACTGGTACCAATATTACATTTCAAAAATGAAACACAATTACATCTGATTAATTAAATCAACTATTTAAAAATCTAATATAACTCTTCAATTCAAAAAGGTATGCATTACATATATCAAAATGATATAGAGCATTAACTTCCTTTTCACAACTGCTTGATTTGCTTAATCCAGTACATCTTGGTTTTACTCCAAGTAAGATTTATTATTTTTCCTTGTAACACCAAGTTTAAACCAGCAGTCAGATCTATTTGACACCTAGGTCAGCAATTGTCACCAATACAAGAAATATTAGGAATAGGGTAGTTAACTATGCACATGGTTCAGTACATGGAATTACAATGCTGCGGCCATTACAGAGATTTGGTTGTCACAACAGCAGGATTGGCTGCTGATGTTCTGGGGCTTAGTGATTAGATGGGGGGAGTAGGGAATGGCATTACTAATCAGGGACATCACATGTGCAGAAAGCAGGGAATGTTGTTCAGGAATCATATACTGAATCACTGTGTGTAGAAGTCAGAAACAGGAAAGGGGCAATCCACTCTACTGGGAGTATTCTATGGGCTCCCCAAAGCAGCTGTGTCACTCAGGACCAAATATGTAGGCTTTTGGAAGGATGCAAAATTAACAGGATTGCAGTCATGGGTAGCCTCAACATCCCTAATATTGATTGGCAGTTCCTTAGTGCAAAAGATTCCAGGACATCTCAGAGCGCCTGTCCTGGACCCATCATATAAATATTATTGCGAAGAAAGCACGCTAGCTCCTCTACTTCTTCAAGAGTCTGCAGAGGTTCGGCATGTCACTGAAAACTTCAGCAAATTTCTACAGATGTGTGGTGGAAAGTGTGCTGACTAGCTGCATTACAGCCTGGTTTGGAAACACTGATGCCTTCTGAGCAGAAAATCCTACAAAAGGTAGTGAAATAGGTCCAGTACATCATGGGTAAAACCCTCCTGAACACTGAGCACATCTACATGAAACATTGCCACAGAAAAGCAGCATCCATCATCAAAGATCCTCACCACCCAGGCCATACACTTCTCACTGCTGCCCTCAGATAGAATGTACAGGTGCCTCAGGACTCGCGTGACCAGGTTCACGATCAGTTACTACCCCTCAACCATCAGGCTCTTGAACAAAAGGTGATAACTACACTCACTTAAGGACTCTGTTACATTATTTCATGCTTATTATTAATTGTTATTTATTTATATCTGCATTTGCACAGTCTGTTTACAGTTAACAGTTCCCAACGTTTACAGTTTACAATTACTATTCCATAGATTTGCTAAGTATTCCCACAGAAAAAGAATCTCAGGGTTGTATGTGGTGACATGTATGTACTCCGATAATAAATTTTACTTTGAACTTTGAAGATTCCCTGGGCAGAGAAATGGCAAATGGAGGTCAATCCAGAAAAGAGTGAAGAGATTTGCATTGGAAGATTAAACTTGAAGGCAAGGTATAAGGTTAATAGCAGGATTCTTAACGTAGAGAAATAGAGGATTCTTGGGATCCAAGTCCATAGGTCCCTCGAGTTGATGAGGTAGATAAGAAGGCATATAGTGTTGGTCTTGATTGGTTGTTGGATTGAGTTCAAGAGCCACAAGGTAATGTTGCAGCTCTATAAAACTCTGGTTAGACCACATTTGGAGTATTGTCTTCAGTTCTGGTCACCTCATGACAGGAAGGATGTGAAAGTTTTAGAAAACGTGCAAAGGAAATTTACCAAGATGCTGCCTGGAATAGAGAAAATGTCTTATGAGGAAAGATTGAGTAAGAGAGGGCTTCTCTCTTTCGGGTGAAGGAAGATGCGAGGCAACTTTGATAGAAATGTATAGGATTATGACAGAGTGGGCAGCCAGCACCTCTTTCCCAGGCGTCAGCAATGACCAATACCAGAGGACATCCATTTAAGGTAAATGGAAGAAAAGTTTAAGGGAGATGCCAGAGGTAGGTTTTGTTTTTAATATATGTGACAAGTGGCAGGTGCCTGGAACACACTGCTAGGGGTTGTCGTAGAGGCTGATACAACAGGGACATTTAAGAGACTCTAAGAAAGGCACGTGAAGTTAAGAAAAAAGGAAGGTATGGGCTGTTTAGGTGGGAAGAGTCAGATTGGTCATAGAGTAGGTTTATATTAATCCACAGAATGTAGTGGGCTAAAGGCCCCATAATGTGCTGTACAGTTCTATGTTCCAACCCTCAAAAGGTAACTGGCAAATCAGCTTTTTTGAACTATGCTCCTAAACTGTGGAACTCAATCCCTAAAACTATAAAGAATGCAGACTCAGTTGACACTTTTAAACGCCAGCTCAAAACCCATTTATTTAACCTTGTTTTTAACTAACATCTTTTTGTCTTTTACTTTCAGGTTTGCGTTTTATCCCATCGTAAAGCACTTAGAACCACATTGTTTGTATGAAAGGTACTCTATAAATAAGTTACTATTAACCTATTTCTCTCAAGCTATTACCAAATCGTTATTTAATTATAAGTTTACTTAAACCAAATTCCTAGTAGCTGGTTTGGTAGATGATTAAAAAAAAATCCAAAAATTATAGGCTGTACTCTAAACATACAGTATATAAAAATACTTTTAAAAACTGAGCTATTTGTACATCTCCTATTATTTCCAATTTCTTTTCATAATTATCAAGAAACTGGACTCAAGTACAATAAAATCAATAAACTTTATGCATTCTGACGACAGAGTTAACAAACAATATCTTCTCAATTATCTGAAGACTTCTTACCTGCAGAAAAGGTGGCGGTCTGCCCGGTGCTGCACCAGTACCGTTCTCGGAAAATGTCACAATGCGAAGAAATCCAGGATAAGAGGGTGCACTCACTTGTCCATCAGGTGTTACATAGAAAATTTGTACGCCTTGTTCAATTAAAATAAGTTCACTTGCATCCATACTGAGTGGTTCCAAAGAATGGGGCTGTGTACTTTGTCCAAAGACACCATCACCTACGACGGCCACCTCACCAGATTCGGTGCCATAGGAAAGTGTCATATGCCCGCCTACAGCCTCAGGTGTGTATACAGGAGGCAGCTCATTGGATCCAGGTACAGTATCTGGTGATGAAAGAATAGGGGCTGTACAGGATGAGCTTCCATTTGCAGTTCTGTTCATCTCCATGGCAGAAGACTGACAGAAGACAGGTGGTGGATTTGAAGATTTCTCTTCGCAAGGCGTTGGTACAACTGGATATAGTCTTGACTCTGCTTTTGGATAGTTTGACCCTGAAGTTCCAGGTGCCTGGTTTAACTGATTAGATGCTGCTGGATTTTCATCAAGCTCCAAAATAGTCAGTCTTGTACATATGTTATTTAGTGCTGCATTCATTTTATCTTGCATTTGACGAGCCACGTCCCACTCAGCACCTATGCATTCAGGATTATTTGCTGGAATATGCAACCCATTATGTAAATGCCCTTTTCCTTGTCTGTAATACTGCTTTGCGGCTTCTTTTTGACCCGATTCATCTGCAGCAAGACCTTTATTTATTAATTTAAATGCCTGTTTATATTCTTCTTTGATACGATTAAGACTCTCAGGTGTGTTTTTGGTGGGAAGTTTGCAACTTTCCATACCTAATAAAATTAAAATATGATAAATTTAATTAAACGGAAGAAAAACTGAAATTGATTCAAAACACTCATGACTGCATCTCAGCTCTTTCATTCACCATGGTTGTTCTTGAAATTTGCTCCTAAAAACCTGGAAAATTATCCACTCCCCCCACCAACATTGGTTCCTCAACACTTCAGGAACAGCTTCTCCCCCTCCGCTATCAGATTTCTGAATGGACAATGAACCCACCTATACCACCTCTATTTTTTTGCTCTGTTTTGCACTACTTAATTTAATTCTGTGTGTGTGTGTGTATGTGTATATATATATGTGTGTGTGTGTGTGTGTGTGTGTGTGTGTGTATATATATATATATATATATATATATATATACACACACACACACACATACACGTCTTCCTGTGATTTGTATTTTTTATTAAGTATTGCAATGTACTGCTGCCACAAAATAACAAATTTCATGACATGCGCCATTGATAGTAAGCCTGGTTTGGATTCGGACAAGATTTTTCTAACATGAAAACAACTGATGAGAGATCCAGCAGCTAATTAAGTCACCAAAAGTTGTTTTTGACCTCCTTAGGCTCCTGTTTTCTATATCTGGTGTCCAGATCAAAATCTTTTAATAAACTGATTCTGCTGCACAACACAAACCTTGGCAATGAAAATCCATAGAGCATAAGATATAGGAGCAGAATTAGGCCATTTGACCCATCGAGTCTGCTCAGCCATTTCATCACAGCTGATCCCATTTCCCCCTCAGCCCAATCTCCTCCCTTCATGCCCTGGCCAATCAAGAATCTAATAACCTCTGCCTTAAATGTACATAAAGACTTGGCCTCCACAGCCGCCTGTGGCAAAGAATTCCACAGATTCACCACTTTCTGGCTAAAGAAATTCCTCGAACAGCCCTCTATTCTGAGACTGTGTCCTCTACTATTAGACTCCCCCACCATAGGAAACATCCTCTCCACATCTACACTATCAGGACTCTCACCATTCAGTAAGTTTCAATGAGGTCACCCCTCATTGTTCTGAATTCTAGTGAACACTGGCCCAGAGCCATCAGACACTCTTCATATGACAAGAGCTGTTTAATCCCGGAATCAGTTTTGTCAGCCTCCTTTGAACCCTTTCCAGTTTCAGCAAACCCTTCTAAGATAAAGAAACCAAACCTGTTCACAGTAAACAACAGGAATTCTGCAGATGCTGGAAATTCAAGCAACACACATCAAAGTTGCTGGTGAACGCAGCAGGCCAGGCAGCATCTATAGGAAGAGGCGCAGTCGACGTTTCAGGCCAAGACCCTTCGTCAGGACTAACTGAAGGAAGAGTGAGTAAGGGATTTGAAAGCTGGAGGGGGAGGGGGAGATCCAAAATGATAGGAGAAGACAGGAGGGGGAGGGATGGAGCCGAGAGCTGGACAGGTGATAGGCAGAAGGGGATACGAGAGGATCATGGGACAGGAGGTCCGGGAAGAAAGACGGGGGGGGGGGGTGAGAAAGCAGGATCTCCCAGTGGCCACACATTTTAATTCCACATCCCATTCCCATTCTGACATGTCTATCCACGGCCTCCTCTACTGTAAAGATGAAGCCACACTCAGGTTGGAGGAACAACACCTTATATTCCGTATGGGTAGCCTCCAACCTGATGGCATGAATATTGACTTCTCTAACTTCCGCTAGGCCCCACCTCCCCCTCGTACCCCATCTGTTACTCTTTTTTATGCACACATTCTTTCTCTCACTCTCCTTTTTCTCCCTCTATCCCTCTGAATATACCTCTTGCCGATCCTCTGGGTCACCCCCCCCCCCGTCTTTCTTCCCGGACCTCCTGTCCCATGATCCTCTCGTATCCCCTTCTGCCTATCACCTGTCCAGCTCTCGGCTCCATCCCTCCCCCTCCTGTCTTCTCCTATCATTTTGCATCTCCCCCTCCCCCTCCAGCTTTCAAATCCCTTACTCACTCTTCCTTCAGTTAGTCCTGACGAAGGGTCTCGGCCTGAAACGTCGACTGCGCCTCTTCCTATAGATGCTGCCTGGCCTGCTGCGTTCACCAGCAACTTTGATGTGTGTTGCCTGTTCACAGTACTCAAGTAAGGCCTCACCAGTGCTTTATAAAGTCCCTCACATTATATCCTCGTTCTAGTCCTCTTGAAATGACTGTCAACATTGCCCTGTCAGTCTTCACTCAAGAACACATTCAAGTTTTGTTTAGATGTGATGAGAGTTTCTGTCTCTATCACCTGCGCTCTAACTACTCTCAAACTCAGTTCCAACATAGTGCACCTGATCTTATATTGGACGTCTCAGGAAATGAATAAAAACATCTCACATCTTAAAACCACCTTACTGACTTATCCTTCCATTTCTAAAATCTCTGGATGCGTACTCCCAAATTCCTTGACACACTCGATATGCTGATAGTTACTGTATATTCCTTCCCCTCACACTTCCCTGGCCTGGATTTTATTGATATCTCATCATACTGTATGCACTGAGATATAAACAGAACATTACAACATAGCATTACAGCAACAGAGAAGCAACCAAAAGGCAATGCAGAAAGACAAAAAGTACAAGGGCCATAATTAAGTAGATTGGGTATCTCAAGAGTTCAACCTTTAGCAGATAAGAGGTCCATTCAAAAGACTGCTAACAGTGGGATAGAAGCTTGTCTGGTGGTTCATGTTGTCAGGTTTTTAAAAAAATCTTCAACAGGAGGGGGAAGAGAGTGACTGACATGAGGAGTCCTTGACTATGTTAGCTGCTTTCTCGAGGCAGCAGGACATGTAGATGGAATTAATAGAGATTTTCATGATGTACCAGGTTGTATTGACATCTATCTACAATTTCTGGTGATCTTGGGCAGTGATGTTGCCACACCAAACTGTGATTCATCCAGATAGGATGCTCTCTGTGGTGCATCTATAAGAGTCACCACCAACATGCTGAATTTTGTTAGCCTTTTGGGAAGATGAGGAAATAGGACAGGAAGTTGGCACTTTTCTGACCAAACACTAATCCATTGTTGTTCTCCTGTTCACTGAAACTTACTTTCTGTTAACTAACTGAATGAGTTTAATTATCTGCCAACTTCTTCATCGTGCCTAAAACAAGAGAATATCTGCAAATGCTGGAAATCCGAGCAATACACATAAAATGATGGAGGGACTCAACAAGCCAGGCAGCATCTATGGAAAAATGTACAGTCGACGTTTCGAGCCAAAATGTCCATAGATGCTGCCTGGTCCAATGAGTTCTTGGTTCTTGATCCTCCAAAATATTCCACATGGGATTTAAACTGGAGGTGGCGGAGGGTGAGCTTAAGGAGGAGATTTTTGAAGAACAAAAGCTGCCTTAAATTTAATTGGGTTTGGTTGTGTGACTGTGTTACGAGTAAGATTATTCCATGCTTTAACTGCGGGCGGGGGGAGAATGAATTGCTGTACGCATCTGACTGGATGTTCCTTCAACATTTTGCGTGTGTTGCTTCTTCAACAAGCCTTACTACACTATTGTGGCTGGAATTTACAGACATTTCAACAGGCTCTATGCAAATCTTTTCCTATGATGAAAGGAAAGCGAGAACCCGGGATAAAACTGAAAAACATTAAAACCAAGCCCTTCGCGAGTGAAGGCCTTAAGCTTTACCATTTTGAAAAGAGGGCCGAGAAAGTTGGAATTTCTTTTACCGAGAGCAAAAGGTAAATATATAATGATCAAAAGTCGTGGAATTAAAGTCAGCCTGTGGATTTGACTTAAAGATCTGCCACAAACTGACAGGCAGTATAGCCACTCGTCGCATTAAGCCAGGACATGTTCGAGAACAAGTCCCACAGCACTTTACAGTAACAATCGAAACCAAGCTTACTTACTGGACTTTTGGAATTTCTCCCTACCCCGTGAACCGGGTTCAATTAGGTCGGGAACTGAAACACGCGGATATTTTCCGTCGGGGCCCCGACACCGTGTTTATTTACATGCAGCGCAGTGATTCCGCTTAGTCAGGGCCAAACCTCCTGGATTTCAGTTGCCACTCAAAATGATTGGGTTCAGTGTCGTAGGCGGAGCGGGCCGGTCACATCCGGACCTCACCACCGGGCCGCCCCCGTAAACCTCACCGCGGGAGGGGAGCGGAGTGGAGCCGGCGCCTTGCTGGGTCGCTTCATGACGCCGGTGCATGGTCTTGCAATATGATGACTGCTCTGTATTTAATATTTAAGTAGTATTGTAAATATACCGTTTGATTAAGTATTCTTGTTCGTTTAAGTAATTCATTTAATCACGCCACACGTCATACGTGCGCGCCTCGCTTATAAACGAAACAACACATTATCTCCGCGCTCCCATCTTTTGCTTTCACTTAGCTTCACGTTTTAGAGATACAAAACATAACAATGGCATCAATCAAGCAGAGTGTGGTTACAGTGGGACCTGGAAGAACTGCCATGTCTGTGGGTGATAATGACATAAGCAATAGGCATGTAAGAATATAAGCAATATGCATTGTGCCTTCCAGTCCACGGTCCAGTCAGCTGCTCAGACAACGTGTCAGGGAAGTCGAAGGATGGTTTGGAGTGGGCAAGAGAAGTTTGCAACTCGGGTGAGAACTATGCCAGGGGAAAGAAAGGAGAGAATGGAATCTATCTGTGGGAGCAAGTGAGTAGGTGCAGGAAGCAGCAGAATGTAAAAAGAAGGAAGATGTCCAAGGGAGTATGGGAGGGATACAGAGGACACTGGAAAAAGACTCAAGGTTGCAGAGTACTGGGGGTCAAAAGGAGGAAGAGTGGATGGGGGTGCATTTGATGTGGAAAGCAATAGCACCTGTGACTGAACTGACATATGAGTTGATACCAGTTGACAGGCATCTTACACAATAATGTCTATGCAGCAGAGCCTCGTCTATAATGCCTGGCCCCCATTGCTCAAGTCCTCGTGGAGGCTGATGTGCAGCCAGTACTCACGTTGATTTAAAAAAAAAATAACATGACGTTTGGGACATGGAATGCCTGGACCCACAAGGATAGTCCCTTCGCAACACACCTGAACAATGTTCTGTTTACAAATCCTTGAAAATTGGAGGTTTTCCTATAAAAGGGGTATCAAAAGCATGAGAACATAGCTTTAAGTAAATGAGTTAGAGGTTTTAAGGTGATCCTGGTGGAACTTGATACAATTATTACATTTAAGAGGCATTTAGACAGGCATTTAAATACGCAAGTTATAGGAGGATGAGGTCCTAATTCAGGCACATGGGATTACTGCAGATGGGCAAAATGGTTATCATTGATGTGCTAACCAAAGGGCCTGGGTCTGTTCTGTACAACTCTATGACAGTGTCATCACTGTCCAGGTGAGATAAAATGGGTGAGATAGCCCATTTGACAGGCAATGCATACACCTTCCTCTGGAAGGGCAAACAAGAAGAGGAATCTTCATGAGATGAGCACTATTCCTAAGAGAGTGCTTGTCTGAAGTTTCAGCAGCTCACCGCATGGAATACTTGAATATCCCATGACTATTTGGTTCACTCTTGCAGTGAAACATCATGTGATGGTCATTATTGCATACGCTCCAATCTTGAAAGCTGTGGATGCAGCCAAGGAGTTGTAACCCAATACTGAAAAAACCCTGGTGTGCAACAAATGATGATGGGCTGATCTTTCTGGATGCTATAAATGCCGGGATTGAAAGATGCAATCCTCCAGCAAGATATGAATGGTGTGGGGGATATGAATAGAATCCTAAGAAAATGTTGAGCATAATATTTTCATAACCTATTATGTATCACCAAAGAGCCAAACAAGACAATAACCCCAATTCAGACACTGGCATCTACTAAATTAAATCACTAGTCAAGAAATAGACGACAGGTGACAGCATTGGCACCGTCCTTGGTACCAATGACTATGGACCAATCTCTTGCGGGTGCGTTCAAAGACATCTTGTCTCTCACTGCTGCAATCAGAAATTCTCACCTGCTTCAAAAGGGCTACAATCATACAAGTGCTCAAGAAGAACAAGGTGAGCTTCCACAACAACTACCACACAGTGGTACTTACATCTACTGTGATTAAGTGCTTTGAGAGGGTGGCCATGGCTGGAATCAATTCCTGCTTGAGAAAGAACCTGGACCCGCTGCAATTTGCCTATTACCACAATGGGTCTACAGCGGATGCAATCTCACTGGCTCTTCACTCGGCCTTGGGTCACCAGGACAATTGTAATACCTATGTTAGGCTGCTGTTTATTGACTACAACTTAGCATTTAACATCATCATACTCTCAGTTCCAATCAAGAAGCTCCAAAACCTGGGCCTTTATACCTCCCTCTGCAACTGATTTCCTCACCAGGAGACCACTGCCAGTGCAGATCAGAAATAACGTCTGCTCCTCACTGACATTCAACACTGGTGCAACTCAAAGATGCTTGCTTAGCCCACTGCTCTACCCTCTCTCTCCACACCCAGAACTGTGAGGCCAGGCACAGCTCAAATGCTATCTACGTATAAATTTGCCGACAGCACAACTATTGTTGGCAGGATTTCAGATGGTGATGAGGAGGCGCACAGCAGCAAGATGGATCAGCTGGTTGAGTGGTGCCACAGCAACAACCTTGCACTCAATGTCAGTAAGCCAAAGAATTGATTGTGGACTTCAGGAAGGGGAAGTTGAGGGAACACATACCAATCCTCATCAAGGGATCAGAGGTGGAAAGGGTAAGCAGTTTCTAGTACCTGTGTGTCAACATCTCTGAGGGTCTATCCTGGGCCCAGCATATTAATACAATTACAATGAAGGCACAGCAGCAGCTATATTTCATTAGGAGTTTGAGGTGCACATTGGTATGTCACCAAAGAGATTCACAAATTTCTACAGATGTACCATGAGAGCATCCTAACTGTTTGCATCACTGTTTGGTACGGAGGGGCCACCACACAGGATCGGAAATATACAGCTGCAGAAAGTTGTAAACTCATACAGCTTCATCATGGGTCCTAGCACCACCACCCCCCGAGCATTGAGGACACCTTCAAAAGGTGGGCATCCATCATAAAGGACCTCCATCACCCAAGACATGCCTTCTTCTCATTGTTACCATCACGGGGGAGATACAGGAGCCTGAAGATACACAGTCAATGCTTCAGGAACAGCTTCTTCCCGATGCCATCAGATTTCTGAATAGACAATGAACACAGGAACACTACTTCCCTATTTTTCCTCTCTTTTTGCACTACTTATTTATTTATATATACTTTTGGTAATTTATAGTTTTTATTATTATGTATTGCCATATGCTGCTGCCACAGAATAACAAATTTCATGACATATGCCAGTGATAGCAAACCTAATCTTGATTCTGCTTCTGTTGAATTTGTTCAGTTATCACCTTCGGTTGGCCCCATGTGATATGAACCTGGGAGAGGGCAACCTCGCTGCAACCCAGAAATGAGTGCACAGATAGTACAACAATCTTGTTGTCAAATAGACTCCGTCTGCCTCACCTGACTGAGGTGATGTGCAAGAGAAAACTAAGGAGGCAGAGCGAAGTCAAGATGGTGCTAAATGGCGACTCCTTTGCTTGCAAGAGCCGAGAGGTAATGTTGCAGCTATATAGGACCCTGGTCAGGCCCCACTTGGAGTACTGAGCTCAGTTCTGGTCAGCTCACTACAGGAAGGATGTGGAAACTATAGAAAGGGTGCAGAGGAGATTTACAAGGATGTTGCCTGGATTGGGGAGCATGCCTTATGAGAATAGGTCGAGTGAACTCGGCCTTTTCTCCTTGGAGCGACAGAGGATGAGAGGTGACCTGACAGAGGTGTATAAGATGATGAGAGCCATTGATCATGTGGATAGTCAGAGCTTTTTTCCCAGGGTTGAAATGGCTAACACGAGAGGGCACAGTTTTAAGGTGCTTGGAACAGAGGAGATGTCAGGGGTGAGTGCGTAGACTGGGCTGCCGGCAATGGTAGTGGAGGCAGATACGATTATGTCTTTTAAGAGACTCCTGGATAGGTACGTGGAGCTTAGAAAGATAGAGGGCTATGGGTAACCCTAGGTAATTTCTAAAGTAAGTACATGTTCAGCACAGCATGGTGGGCCAAAGGGCCTGTATTGTGCTGTAGGTTTTCTATGTTTCTGTCTTCAGAAACAGCTCTATTTCTATCCTTGATATTTATTTTTCACCTTTTCAAGGTTCTTTTGCAGACCCTGAACTGGAGTTACACTCTGACATTGGTTCTTTGTGGGAATGGGACCTGCTCTCAGGGCCTCACGACCGGCCACTTTTTGATATCCCAAGCATGCAGCCTGGAAGGTAAGCACGCCTTCAGGGTTACGGATTTTCGTGGCTCTGGAGACATGCTGAATTCAGGCAGGTGCTCCTGACTGAAACATCGCAGATGAATACAGACCATCGTGAGCAGCAGGCTAGCTGCCAGGGGTTGTGTGTCTGGAGAGCTCTCTGGGCGCAGAGCTCAGAAAAAGCAAAGCAACAGACTTTTATTATTGTAATTCAGTGAGTTGTTTGTTATCTCGCGCTGTGAAACGGGGACACCTCTTTTTCTTTTGTTAGGGAGAGGCAGAGCTTGTGGTGTGTCGAATTACCGGATGAACGAGTAGTTTTTGGAGTACTGCAAGTCTGTGTCTTTATTGATACTTGCTGCACGCTTGAGTGCTCGGTGAAGGGTGCTGATGCTTTTTGCTGGTGAGCGGTGGGGAGGGGGGGTGGCCGTTGCCTTGCTGCTGCTTGTGCAGGGGAGAGGGAAGCTGGGGGTTCCAATGTTTTAACTGTCATTCATTCCTTGGGGCACTTCTCTGTTTCTGTGGATGTTTGTGAAGAAAAAGAATTTCAGAATGCATATTGTATACATTTCTCAGACATTAAATGCACTTTTGGAAACCTATTGAATAAGTACACTTTAAAAGTTTGCAGAATTTCACCTTAAACTCAACTACAGTTTTGCTGTGTTCCTTGATAATGATATGTACATTTTTGATTATATTGTGCTTTAGATTTCTTTTTATTCTTCATCTCACAATTTTGTATCTCTGTTATGATTTTCAGAGAAAATGGTACTTATGGGGCTTTAGAGACAAATTCAAGCAAAATCAATCCCTGTTGTAACATTGCAATATAATAATTTCCCACTAATGGAGAAATGACCAAGTTATCAGATTTAATAATGTTGGATATATGATAAATATCCTCCTCTTCATATAGTGCTCTGGATCTTTTATGTTTGCCAGATGAACAAGAAGAAAACATTTCTGTGTAGTAGGTGTCACTGTAGCCTCCGACAGTCTGATTGAGTTATCTATAGTAAATCATTCAGTACATAAACAAACATATCCTCAGCACCATAAGTGTGCATGTATTATGTTGTCAAAGCTCTTCAGTTGTTCCCAGTCATCCAGTCAGTAAATTCATTAAAGAAATGGTAGTATTATTGGAAGGCAGTTAATGTATTAAAGATAGGAAAATGTGCAATTACTGGTTTTAGTTAAAGTAACCCCTTTCTGACTTTGATCAGGTATTTTCCCAAATTGTGTGGGATGATGAATTTTCTTCAGGGGTTAAACGCTTTGGATTGGATTTAAAGAGTAGTGGTTCAGGAATTACCGGTCATACACCGGTCATCTGTCAGACAAGGGATTGTCTTTAACTGTGCCTGATGCACTGATGCACTGTTCACCAGTCAGACAAAGGATTGTTGAACAGCAGGGGAATACATGGGAAACTGCTTTTCATGGAGATATCATTTTTGGTTCTAAGTAGTATACTTAGCCACCCAACCTGAGACCAATAGTGTCTCACTTTGTGGATCAACTTCAGAGAGAGTATCAAATCTTTGAGCTTGCGTCACATGTTCTGATTGGGCTTAGGTTATGTTTTGATTTTATGCCCATTGGGACCTCTGCCAGGAAGTAAGTTGCCAACACTGCTTCTTTTTCAAAATTATTTGGTAACTGCATAAGGAGGAACAAAATCACTTCCTGCGAGTAATACTATAGCTAGCTTAGAACTGCTTTTCTGAGCCAGAAATTAAAATTCTACATGCAAAATCTCACACTTGAAAAGTTATATTATTAAAATTAGGTTCGATGTTGTCGTTTAAAGTTAAATTGGACAGCTATATGGACAGGAAAAGAATGGAGGGTTATGGGCTGAGTGCAGGTCGGTGGGACTAGGTGAGAGTAAGAGCTCGGCATGGACTAGAAGGGCCGAGATGGCCTGTTTCTGTGCTGTAATTGTTATATGGTTATATATGAGGAAATGATATTTAGCGTTTAACTAATGTAGAGTCCAGAACCCATAGCTGAATATCAAAATGTTTAGTCCTGGTTTTGGTAATATCATGTCAAACTATTTAGCTTTTATCTTCTATGTACATATAACATTAATATTATTGTGATCTTTGCCTAGTTTATATACCACTGCATCATCTCAGTATTCCATACATTTCCTTTGATGGTGTTAGTGAATTTAAGATTCATGGTTTTATACATTGGGACAAGACACATTTATATGGATATTGAAAGTACAGAAAGGAACAAACTTTATGATTCTAATTGTTCTTGCCGCATAAGGTACTTCCCTAACGTATTTTGGGTATTTTCCAAAATGCTGTAGCTTTATTGAAATAGCTTCTTTCACACATTTCCTGCTCTTGTGCTTATGATCAATGTTAAGAATAACAAAATAGTAACAACAACCATCAAATGTATTACTTCCATCTGAGAGGAATGTAACACTAGACTAAATTCTAAAAAATCCCAAAGATCAGTCTGTGCCCTGGTTTGGCAACAGGTTAATCTTAAAATGTGTGTCATCAGTTTCAAGTTCATCCATGGGCTCAGCTTTCCCCGGCTCTGTAATCTCTCCTCCCCTACATCTCTCTCTCTCCATCTTTCTCTCTGGCCTTTATAGCATCATAATTATTAGGATTAATGCTATGTTCACCTGGCTCTGGAATATCATTCCTAACTTTTCCATCTCTCTTTTCCTTTAATGCCTACAACTTGGACAAGCATTTGGTCATCTGCCTTATGCAGTTCGATCATTTGTATTAATATCTCCTTGTGTGGTTCAGTGTCAAATGTTGTTTGACAACATTTCTGTGTAAATCTATGGAACATTTTAGTATATTAGCAACATTTTTAAAATGTCATTAGTAGTAAATTTGATTATTAGTACCAACCATTGCTTTTAACCAACAGCCATCTGGGCCCTAACACTAACTGCTATGTGACTATATATGCTATCCAGTTGCACTCATCCCCATCATTGCAAAGTGCTTTGAGACACTGGTTCTATCACATCTGAAATACTGTCTGCCCACAACCCTGGACCCCCATCAATTTGCCTATCGCACCAACAGGTCAACAGAAGACGCCATCTCCACGGCACTTCACTTGCCCTGACCCACCTGGACAGCCCCAACTCTTACGTCAGAATGCTGTTCATTTACTTTAGTTCGGCATTCAATACTGTGATCCCCTCCAAACTGATCGCCAAACTTCGCCAGCTTGGTATCAGCTCATCCCTCTGCAATTAGACCTTGGACTTTCTGACTAACAGACCCCAATCAGTTAAGTTAGACAACCTCTCCTCCTCCACTCTCACCCTGAACACCGGCGTGCCTCAAGGCTGTGTGCTGAGCCCTCTTCTGTACTCCCTTTTCACCTATGACTGTCTTCCTGTACAAGATTCTAACTCCATAATCAAGTTTGCAGACGACACCACGGTGGTTGGCCTGATCAGAGGGGATGATGAGACGGCCTACAGGGACGAGGTCCAGCACCTGGCCACGTGGTGTGCCGACAACAACCTGGCCCTTAACACCCAGAAGACCAAGGAGATCATTGTGGACTTCAGGCATGCTAGGAGCCACACTCACGTCCCCATTTACATTAATAGAGCTTTAGTGGAGCATGTATCAAGCCTCAAATTCCTTGGAGTCCACATTTCCGAGGATCTCACCTGGTCCCTGAACTCCTCCATCCTAATCAAAAAGGCGCAATAGCGCCCTTATTTCCTGCTGAGCATCAAGAAAGCTCATCTCTGTCCCAGGATACTGACGGACTTTTACCGCTGTACTATTGAGAGCATACTCACCAACAGCATCTCAGTGTGGTCTGGCAATTGTCCCGTATTGGACCGCAAAGCACTCCAGCGTGTGGTGAAAACTGCCCAGCGGATTATCGGCACCCAATTGCCCACCATTGAGAACATCTACCATAAACACTGCCTGGGCAGGATGAAAAGCATTATCAAGGATGATCTCACTCTAACCATGGACTTTTCACTCTCCTCCCATCCAGTAGGCGATACAGGAGCCTCCACTCCCACATCAACAGGCACAGGAAGAGCTTCTTCCCTGAGGCTGTGACCCTGCTGAACCTCACATCACAGCACTAAGCAGTATTGCATCTGCATTGTACTGTCTCAGTACTTTTATATTTCTGTGCTGTCGCACTTACTTTTTATTTGCAGTTATTTTGTAAATAACACTATTCTTTACATTTCTGGTCAGATGCTAACTGTATTTCATTGGCTTTGTATCTGTACTCGGCACAATGACAATAAAGTTGAACCTAATCTAATCCTCAGTAATACTCTGCACTTTGGGAAATTCTGTAAAAGCAGGAAGTGTAATAGGGAAAGCATTGGAAAAAGGGAGGAAGTAGCCATATAAAAATATTCAATTCTAATAATAGAAAGATAGCATTTAATAAAGAAAATCTGATAGTGGAAAAATTACTAATTTCAAAAAAGAACACCACAGCAAGCAAGACTGGGTATTATTATTGTATATCCTCTGATCTCTGATGCAGTTGGTAGCAGAGAGGTCAGAAAGATATCCAAAGAAGTACAACAGTGTATGTTGCAAATGCAGCAAATTTCTAAATGTATTCAGGAAAAATTTATGCAGGTTGTACTGTACTAGATCTGGAGTTGTGAGATACGGTTTTCAATTTATATGCAACTTTGAAAACCAAAAATAAGTCCACAATAAATTTAGTGATTTTCCTATCTGATTTCCATTACAACTGTAATTTGGTCTTTTATCAATGGAGCTAAACTAAAGGGCCAAAAATACTGCATCTGTTCCAGAAATTTCTATGTGAACTAAGTGGAAAGTATTCAAAGAAGTGTTCAGAATAATGCTGAATCAGTACAGAACACCAAAAGGGAACAATTCCATTAGCACAGTTCAGCAACAATATAACTGTGAACAATTATATCTTGCTTAGTCCTCAAAATGTATTCCCAGGATGGAATCAGTGATAGCATATGTAGATAGAGGTGTGCTACTGAATGCACTGCTGTGCTGGGTACCTGGAGTGAATCCCTACCCTCCACTCCCTATCTCACCGCGTGCTGGGGGCCTAGTGAGAATCTAGCAATTAATAATCCCTGGCTCAGTGTGAAAATATTGCCAATGAGGGCTCATATTGGGCAGAATGGGGTGCCCATTGCAGTCACTCAGTACTTGAAGTGTGGGTCCCAAGATATTCTGGCTAGCATTGACAGTACCATCCCCATGGCTTGACAGACTGGTTAGATCCTGTGTTTTTTCTCATTACCACCTGTAAAGTGTGATTATGAAAGCAGCTATCTCCCTCTCTCCTTGTTTGGATACGCAAGCTCAAAGGCCACTACCCACCATTAAGCTTGTCATCACAGAGAAAGCCATGGACTGGGGATAGCTGTGCAGCCAAACACCAAGTGTGGACAACTAAGATGAAGTGAAATGGACAAGGTGGTTTCACTTCCAGGTGAGCTCAATGCCTTTTATGCTCACTTTAGAACATAGACATAGAAACATAGAAATCTACACAATACAGGCCATTTGGCCCACAATATTGTGACAACCATGTAACCCACTCTAGAAACTACCTAGAATTACCCTCCCACAAAGCTCTTTATTTTTCTAAGTTCCATGCACCTATCTAAGAGTATCTTTAAAAACCCTATTGTATCCACCTCCACCACCGTCGCCAACAATGCATTCCATGCACCCACCACTCTCTGTGTGAAAAACTTACACCTGACATCCCTTCTGTACCTACTTTCAAGCACTTTAAAACTATACCCCCTCGTGTTAGCCATTTCAGCCCTGAGAAAAAGCCTCTGGCTATCCACACGATCAATGCCTCTTATACACCTCTATCAGGTCACCTCTCATCCTCTGTCGCTCCAAGGAGAAAATGCCAAGTTCACTCAACCTATTCTCATAAGACATGCTCTCCAATCCAGGTAAACATCCTTGTAAATCTCCTCTGCACTCTTTCTATAGTATCCACATCCTTCCTGTAGTGAGGTGACCAGAGCTGAACACAGTACTCCAAGTGGGGTCTGACCTAGGTCTTACATAGCTGTAACATTACCTCACAGTTCTTGAACTCAATCCCACAGTTGATGAATGCCAACACACCATACATCTTCTTAACAACACTGTCAACCTGCGCAACAGCTTTGAGTGTCTTATGGACACAGACTCCAAGATCTCTCTGTTCCTCCACACTGCCAAGAGTCTTACCATTTATACTATATTCTGTTTTCAAGTTTGACCTACCAAAATGAACCACTTCACACTTATCAGGGTTGAACTCTGTCTGCCACTTCTCAGCCCAGTTCTGCATCCTACTGATGTCCCGCTGTAACCTCTGATAGCCCTCCAGACTATCCACAACACCCCCAATCTTTGTGTCATCAGCAAACTTACTAACCCATCCCTCCACCTCCTCATCAGATCATTTATAAAAATCACGAAGAGTAGGGGTCCCAGAACAGACCCCTGAGGTACACCACTGGTCATCAACCTCCATGCCGAATATAAACCATCTACAACCACCCTTTGCTTTCTGTGGGCAAACCAATTCTGGATCCAGGAAGCAAGGTCTCCTTGGATACAACCTCTTAACTTTCTGAATGAGCCTTGCATGGGGAACTTTATTAAATACCTCACTGAAATCTATATGTACTACATCAACTGCTGTACCTTCATCAATGTATTTTGTTACATCCCCAAAGAATTTAATCAGGCTTGTAAGGCCCTTGACAAAACCGTGCTGACTATCCCTAATCAGATTTGATCACCAAAACATGGAGGAACCATCATGAACTCCCCCAACTCCCGATGAGCCTGTGATTTTCAGTCTCTGGCCAATGAGCAAGCAGCCTTCATGAGGGTGAACCCTCAGAAAGTATTTGGCCCGGGTGGGGTACCTGGCCAAGTACTAAAGAGCCATGCTGATCAACTGGCTGGAGTGTTCGCTGAGATCTTTAATCTCTCTCTTTGGCATTCTGAGATACCATCCCGCTTCAAGCGGACTTCACTTGTATCGGTGCCCAAGAAGAATGTGTAACCTGCCTCAGAGATTATTATCCAGTAGCACTAACATCCACTGTGATGAAGGGTTTTGAGAGGTTGGTGATGAAACATATCAGCTCCTGCCTGAGAAGTGACTTGGCCCCACTGCAATATCCCTACTGGAGCAACAGGTTCCCAGCAGATGCCAGCTCATTGGCTCTTCACTCAATCCTGGAGCACCTAGTCAACAAAGGTGCATACATCAGGATGCTCATTATCAACTACTGCTCAGCATTCAATACCATCATCCCCTGATAATTAATCAATAAGTTTCAAGACCTTGGCCTCAATATCTCCTTGAGCAATTGGATCCTCAATTTCCTCACTTGCAGACCCGTCTGTTCAGATTGGGAAAAACTTCTCTTTCACAATCTCCATCAGCGCAGGTGCACATACAAGTCAAATTCAAGTTTGCTGACGACACCACTGTTGTAGGCTGCATCAAAAGTGGTGACAAATCAGCGTATAGGAGGGAGATTGAAAATCTGGCTGAATGGTGCCACAATGACAATCTCTTACTCAATGTCAGCAAGACCAAGAAGCTGATTATTTGCTTCAGGAGGAGGAACCAGAGATCCATCATCCAGTCCTCATCAGAGGATCAGAGGTGGAGAGGGTCAGCAACTTTAAATTCCTCAGTGGACTAGGCTTGGGCTCAGCATGTGAATGTTATTACAAAGAAAGCATGGCAGTGCCTCTGTTTCCTGAGGAGTTTGCGAAGATACGGCATGACATCTAAAACGTTAACAAACGCCTATAGAGGTCTGTATGTGTGATTTGTATTTGCAGAGTTTGTTATCTTTCATACACTGGTTGAACACCAATGTTGGTGCAGCCTTTCATTAAATGTATTATGGTTATTATTCTTTTATTGGTTAATTAAGCATGCCTGCAGAAAATGAATCTCAGGGGTGTATATGGTGATGTTTATGTACTTTGATAATAAACTTACTTTGAACTTTGAACTTACTTATGAGCACCAGTGGTGGGCATTGACCCTTTGATCAAATGGTGTCAGAAAAAATAAAGTTTGCTTCTTTGAGGCTACTAGCAAGCACTGTTGCTTCACTGCTAACAAAACTCCAGGGCAATGTTTTGCTATGAAATATTGCAGAAACAGTTTAAGGTCAATTTCATTGCCACAGGTGTGGAGTCAAAAAGCCAACCTGACAAAAGCCTTCCTTCACTAAAGAACACTAATGAAAATGGTTGGGGAAGAAGGAATCTGATATGATAGGAGAGTGGACCTTAGGAGAAATGGAAGGAGGAGGGGACACAGGGTGAAGTGATAGGCAGGTCGGAAGAGGTAAAGTCAGAGTGGGCAATAGTAGAAGAGGGGAAGGGGAAGTTGATATTCATGTCATCAGCTGGGAGATTACCCAGACAGAATATAAGGTGTTGCCCCTCCACAAGAGGAGGCCATGGACTGACATGTTGGAATGGGACTGGGAATCAGAATTAAAATGTTTGGCTCCAGTAAGTTCTGCTTTTGGCGGATGGAGTTGAGGTGCTCGACGAAGCAGTCTTCCAATTTACAATGGGTCTCACCAATGAAGAGGAGGCCGCATTGGGAGCACTGGACACAATAGACAACCTCAGCTGATTCACAGGTAAAGAGTTGCCTCCCTGGAAGGACTGTTTTTGGCCCTGAATAGAGGTGAGGGATGAGGTGTATAGACAGGTGTTGCACTTTGGCCGCTTGCAGGAAGAAGTGCGGGGAGGGAGATTAGTGGGGAGGGACGAATGGACAAAGGAATCATGGAGGGAACAATCCCTGTCAAAAGCGGTGGGGGGAGGTAAAGGTGTGTTTAGTGGTAGGATCTGTTTGGAGATGGTGGAAGTTGTGGTGCATAAGATGTTGGATGTGGAAGCTCATGGGGTGTTAGGTAAGGACAAGAGGAACTATCACCATTAAGGTGAAGAGAAGATGGAGTGACGTTTGGGAATTAGAGGAGATATAGGTGAGGGCAGCATCAATGTTGGAGGAAGGGAAACCCTGTTTGTTGAAGGAGGAGGACATCTCTGATGTCCTGGAACAGAAAGCTGTGTCCTGGGAACTTATGCAGTGGCGGCAAAGGAACTGAGAAAAGGGAACAGCATTTTTACAGGCGATAAGGTGGAAAGAGGTTTGGTCAAAATAACTGTGGATCTCGGTAAGTTTATAAAAGTGTAGCAGATGATGTGTTGGATGCAGAGGCTGATAGATTGGTTTATTTTGTCACATGTACCGAGGTACAATGAAAAACTAGTCGTGCATATTGTTCACAACCAATTCATTGTAACATTGCATTGGGTAGTACACTAACAGAATGCAGATTTAAATGGTACAGTTGCTGAGAAGACAATGAAGTGCAAGATCATAACAAGGTAGTTTGTGAAGTCAAGAGTGTGAAAACAAGGCAGAAGCTGTCCTTGAGCCCGATGATACTTGCTTTCAGGAAATAGTTTAAAAAGAGAAAGTACTGGTCAACTGACCAACAAATTATGTACTTAAATGAAATACAGAACAAATTAGTACTATAAAAGTGTATTAGCTCCTAATAGTTATTGACAGAGGAATTCATACAGTGTATGCTGCCGAGTACTTTTTCCATGGCCAGATCAGCCATGATCTTATTGAATGACGGAGCAGGCTCAACGGGTCAGTTAGCCTAATCCTGCTCCTGTTTCTTGTGTTCTTATGCTCTGTTTATTGAATGTAAATGAACAAAATCAGGGCAGACATGTCGTGAAGGTAATGGACTGCATTGCCTTCTTGCATGAAGCAGTGTCAGCATTGGTTGGCTCAAATTAATTACATAATACAAGCATACATAACTGATGTTATTTAAAAGCAATTTGTTCTAAGTGTCTAACAGCCACAGAAGTGTATGTGACTGATGCTATTGAGAAACTGCTGCATCCTCCAAATCTTAGCTTTCATTGTAACATTCAATATGATTGAGTGTTCCTTCAAATTCTTTGTAGTTCCTAATTTACTGAAGACGTGAAATCATTTAACTTTCATTCCTGGATGTTTCTCGCCTGAATGCTTGCATATGCAATAAGCAAAACAGTTCAGAATTGTCTTATTGCTTATTTCTCGCTATCAGAGGCAAAAAACACTGCTTTTTATACGCCATCACTCACAAGTGATGCTATTTAAAAACTGTTTGCTCTAAATAGTGTGTAACATCCACACAAGTGCACGAGATGGATGCTAATTCAAAACTGTTCAGCAACAATTTCCTAATCCAATTAAACAGCATGGTGTGTCTCAAATAAACAAAGGAAATCTCGGCTATTTTCTCGATTAGTTTTCATTCTTTAAAAGTTGTCCCAAATAAGCAGCTGCCCCAATTAACTGATGGCCCAATTAACCAGAATCCATTGCAATTAAATTTAGATGTTCCAGCTGCCATTTTGAAATTTGAATTTAGGCCTCTGATTCATTTGCCTTGGCTCCTGGATTATTTCACTGTTGGGATTAGACAATAGACAATAGGTGCAGAAGTAGACCATTCGGCCCTTTGAGCCTGCACCGCCAGTCTGAGATCATGGCTGATCATCCACCATCAATACCTGGTTCCTGCCTTGTCCCCATAACCCTTGGTTCCCCTATCCTTAAGATACCTATCTAGCTCCTTCTTGAAAGCATCCAGAGAATTGGCCTCCACTGCCTTCTGAGGCAGTGTGTTCCACACCTCCACAACTCTCTGGGAGAAGAAGTTCCTCCTCAACTCTGTCCTAAATGACCTACCCCTTATTCTTAAACCATGCCCTCTGGTACTGGACTCTCCCAGCATCTGGAACATTTTTCCTGCCTCTATCTTGTCCAATCCCTTAATAATCTTATTTGTCTCAATCAGATCCCCCCTCAATCTCCTTAATTCCAGCGTGTACAAGCCCAGTCTCTCTAACCTCTCTGCGTAAGACAGTCCGGACATCCCAGGAATTAACCTAGTGAACCTATGCTGCACCTCCTCCACAGCCAGGATGTCCTTCCTTAACCCTGGAGACCAAAACTGCACACAATACTCCAGGTGTGGTCTCACCAGGGCCCTGTACAAATGCAAAAGGATTTCCTTGCTCTTGTACTCAATTCCCTCTGTAATAAAGGCCAACATTCCATTAGCCTTCTTCACTGCCTGCTGCACTTGCTCATTCACCTTCAGAGACTGATGAACAAGTACTCCTAGATCTCTTTGTATTTCTCCCTTACCTAACTCCACACCATTCAGATAATAATCTGCCTTCCAGTTCTTGCTCCCAAAGTGAATAACCTCACACTTATTCACATTAAATGCCATCTGCCAAGTTTCTGCCCTCTCACCCAGCCTTTCCAAGTCACCTTGAATTCTCCTAACATCCTCATCACATGTCACACTGCCACCCAGCTTAGTATCATCAGCAAACTTGCTGATGTTATTCACAATGCCTTCCTCTAAATCATTGACGTAAATCGTAAACAGCTGTGGTCCCAATACCGAGCCCTGTGGCACCCCACTAGTCACCACCTGCCATTCCGAGAAACACCCATTCACTGCTACCCTTTGCTTTCTATCTGCCAACCAGTTTTCTATCCATGTCAATATCCTCCCCCCAATGCCATGAGCTCTGATTTTATCCACCAATCTCCTATGTGGTACCTTATCAAATGCCTTCTGAAAGTCAAGGTACACCACATCCACTGGATCTCCCACGTCTATCTTCCTGGTTACATCCTCGAAAAACTCCAATAGATTAGTCAAGCATGATTTGCCCTTGGTAAATCCATGCTGGCTCGGCCCAATCCTATCACTGCTATCAAGATATGCCGCTATTTCATCTTTAATAATGGACTCTAGCATCTTCCCCACTACTGATGTTAGACTAACAGGGCGATAGTTCTCTGTTTTCTCCCTCCCTCCTTTCTTAAAAAGTGGGATAACATTAGCCATTCGCCAATCCTCAGGAACTGATCCTGAATCTAAGGAACATTGGAAAATGATCACCAATGCATCCGCAATTTCCAGAGCCACCTCCTTTAGTACCCTAGGATGCAGACCATCTGGACCTGGGGATTTGTTAGCCTTCAGTCCCATCAGTCTACTCATCACCGTTTCCTTCCTAATGTCAATCTGTTTCAGTTCCTCTGTTACCCTATGTCCTTGGCCCATCCATACATCTGGGAGATTGCTTGTGTCTTCCCTAGTGAAGACAGATCCAAAGTACTTATTAAATTCGTCTGCCATTTCTCTGTTTCCCATAACAATTTCTCCCAATTCATTCTTCAAGGGCCCAACATTGTTCTTAACTATCTTCCTTCTCTTCACATACCTAAAAAAACTTTTGCTATCCTCCTTTATATTTCTAGCTAGCTTGCGTTCATACCTCATTTTTTCTCCCCGTATTGCCTTTTTAGTTAAGTTCTATTGCTCCTTAAAAATTTCCCAATCATCCATCTTCCCACTCACTTTAGCTCTGTTATACTTCTTTTTTAATGCTATGCTATCTCTGACTTCCTTTGTCAACCACTGTGGCCACTTGCCCCCCTTTGAATCCTTCCTTCTCCGGGGGATGAACTGATTTTGCACCTTGTGCATTATTCCCAAGAATACCTGCCATTGCTGTTCTACTGTCTTTTCTGCTGGGATATCCGACCAGTCAACTTTGGCCAGCTCCTCCCTCATGGCTCCATAGTCTCCTTTGTTCAACTGCAATACTGACACTTCTGATCTGCCCTTATCCCTCTCAACTTGCAGATAAAAACTTACCATATTATGGTCACCACCTCCTAATGGCTCCTTTACTTCAAGATCACTTATCAAATCCTGTTCATTGCACAACACTAAATCCAGAATAGCCTTATCCCTGGTCGGCTCTCGTACAAGCTGCTCCAAAAATGCATCCCGAAGGCACTCTACCAACTCCCTATCCTGGGGTCCAGTACCAACCTGATTTTCCCAGTTCACCTGCATGTTGAAATCCCCCATAACTACTGCAACATTTCCTTTGCCACCTGCCATTGTTAACTCCCTATTCAACTTGCACCCAATATCCATGCTACTGTTTGGGGGCCTGTAGATAACACCTATTAGGGTCTTTTTGCCCTTACTGTTCCTTAGTTCTATCCACACTGACTCTACTTCTCCTGATTCTATGTCCCCCCCTTGCAAGGGACTGAATCTCATTCCTCACCAACAGGGCCACCCCACCCCCTCTGCCCACCTTTCTGTCCCTTCGATAGCACGTATACCCTTGTACATTCAATTCCCAGGTCGGATCCCCCTGCAGCCATGTCTCCGTTATCCCAACAACATCATAGTTACCCATTCGCACCTGAGCTTCAAGCTCATCCACCTTATTTCTGACACTTCGTGCGTTCAGGTATAGAATTTTTAACCCATTTCTCCTCTCTCTGTTTAAATCGCTGCCTATTGCGCATAACCCAGCTCCCCGAACTCTCACCGGGCTATACGCCCCTTGAATTTTGTTGTCCTTCTTAAATTTACTTACTCTTTCTGCACATTTAACTTGATATTCCGTCAGACCATCCTTCTGCACATGTATCCTCCTTATCACTCGTTCTGCCTCACCTTTCTCTACTTCACACTTAATATTCCGGAACCCTGTAGTCCCCACCTGTCCTTTATACTTCATCTCGCTATCCTCTCTCACATTCTGGATCCCTGCCCCCTGCAAATTTAGTTTAAACCCCCCCAAGCAGCACTCTTCCTGTTAATAGAATGTTCTTCAGAATCAATGGGGAAACTATATAACTATATAAGAATTTAATCTATCACCAATAACAACATAACTTTCTCTCAGGATCCTGTTTTAGTAAACATACAAATTTAAAAATTTGTTAAAGAATATATTTCAAATCTTTCTTTGAAGCTAGTTGAAATAAATACTGAAGTATGCCAAGATTATTGTTGTAAACTTCATTATAGCAGGAAGTAAGCACGTTTGTAAAACTGGTTTCTTATTGCCATGTGTAACAAGCCCTCGGTAGCTTATGACTATGTTGAATAATGCATTGAAGACTGCCTCTAACTTTAAATGAGGCATTGTTGTGATATGCAGTAATTTTAAACAAACATGCACCAGCATAGTCCAGCTTTGTGCAAAGAGCAGCTGACAACTAACCCAAAATAAATACACAATTGTTTGTTTACTGATCATTTTGTTAAAAGGATGTATAGCTCAAAAAACAATTTTAATCACCTTGGTATATTTAAATGTGTCAAAGGCAATTTCAAGACATGCATTAAACGTTTGCCTTGCTCACTTTCCAGACTGAGGTTCAAGATTTAAGATTGTTCATTGTCATTCTTCAGGACATGAGTGCAAAGGAGAATGAAATGATTGTTAACATGAGGAAATCTGCAGATGCTGCAATTTCAAGCAACACGAACACAAAAAATGCTGGTGAACGCAGCAGGCCAGGCAGCATCTATAGGAAGAGGTACAGCCGACGCTTCAGTCCTGACAAAGGGTCTCGGCCCAAAACTTTGACTGTACCTCTTCCTATAGATGCTGCCTGGCCTGCTGCGTTCACCAGCATTTTTTGTGTGAAACGATTGTTACTCTGGTTCAGATGCAACTTTAAAAAAAATCACAATAAGTACCTCCTGTACCTAATAAATTGATCACTGAATGTATGTTTGTGATCTTCTGCTGCTGTGGCCCATTCACTTCTAAGTTTGAAGTGTTGTGCTTTCAAATATGCTCTTCTACATATCACTGTTGTAGCACATGGTTATTTGAGTTACTGTAATTTTCCTGTCAGCTTGAATCAGTCTGGCCATCCTCCTCTGACCTCTCTCATTAACAAGGCACTTATGCCCACAGAACTGCCACTCACTGGACTTTTTTTTGATTTTCACACTATTCTCTGTAAACTCTAGAAACTGTTGTGTGTGAAAATAACAGGAGATCAACAGTTTCTGAGATACCCAAACCACCCCATATGAGACCCACAATCATTCCATTAGATCATATTTCTTCCCCGGTTCGATGTTTGGTCTGAACTACAGCTGAACTTCTTGACCATGTCTGTATGCTTTTATGCGTTAATTTGCTGCTACATGATTGGCTGTTTGCATTAATGAGCAGGTGTACAGATATATATAATGAACTGGCCAGTGAGTGTGTAAGTATAAAAGCAATCTTATAAAATGCAATGTACAAGTAACTGTAAAGTGGTAGTCAGTGGGGGGGGGGGGGGGAGGGCAGTGGTGATGAAGGGTCCCGAGGGTCTCTGGAGAGGAGTAGTTGATGTGGATGTTGTGTTGGTGGGGGGGTGGGGGGTGAATTAAAAGGTGGAGTTATTGATCAGCCTCACACATGGGGAAGTAGCTGTTTTTCAGTCTTTTGGTCCTGATGTGGATGCCATGTCACCTCTTCCCTGATAGGAGTGGGACAAATAATCAATAAGCAGGGTGGGAGGATACCTTCATGATATTGCTGGGCTTTTTCTCACTTTTCTAATTTACAGTACGTGTCCTTGATGGTGGGTAGGCTGGTGCCGGTAATGCTTTGGGCAGTTTTAACTAGGTGTTGTAGAGCCCTCCTGTCCATCACAGTGCAGTTTCCAAACCACACAATGATCTAGCAATTTAGGATGCTGTAAATTGCACATCTGTAAAAGGTCGTGAGTATAGATGTACATAGTCCAGCTCCCTTCAGCCTCATCAGAATGTAGAGGCATTGATGAGCTTTCATGACTGTGGAGGATGTGTTTTGGGATCATGTGTGTGATGTGCACTCCCAGGAGTTTGAAACTGTTCATAGTTTCCACTTCTGTGCTACTGATGTAAAGAGGGGTGTGAACAGTGTGGGTATCCTGAAGTCAAAATCTATCTCCTTCACCTTGTTGACACTGAGGAAGAGATTATTTTCCTGGCACATCTAGTGAAGGGAATAAAAATGGCAAGTTATGGCAACCATGATGCACGAGCATTATTTACAGTATAAATGATTTACAAAAAAAAATCACACGCAAAACTACTGGATAGAGAAGAGTACTGAGCGTCTAGCAAGAACGAGCAACGAAAGGAACTAAGCATAATTCAAAAATAGTGCTGGAGAAATTGGTGACTGCAAAAGCTAAAAATTTCCAGGGACCCAATGATTTGCCTTACTGAGTTTTCGGGGATGGTGGATGTTCAAGTTAACATCTTTCAAAGTTCTATAGCTTTTGGAATTGATCCTGTTGATTGGAAGGTGACAAATATGATCCCACTATTTATGAAAAAAGATGGGAGGAAACAAAGAACTACCAAGCTGTTAAATGCAACAGCAGTGGCGTGGAAAGTACTTCAATCCATAATGTAACACTGAATAATAAGAAAAATGTCCATGTGCATTTATAATGAGAAACCTGTGATCTATTAATCTGCTGAAGTTCTTTAGGAAGTGTAAGTAGAATAGATCTGGTTGAATCAGTGGAGTGCTACATTTGGATTTTCCAAAAGCAGTCCATAAAGTCCCACACAGGTTATGATAAACAAGGTAAAAGCACATGGAACCGGGGTAATATATCTTTATCGATTGAGAATTAGTTATCAGATAGAAAGAAAATTGTGGGAATCACTCCCCAGTTACGCTGTGATCAGTGCTTGGACTCCTGGCTTTTCACAAAATAAACAATGACTTGCTCTATTTCAAAGTCAAATTTAATATCCTCTGCACAAGTACATGTACACACAGGTATAATTAAAAACTGACTTGCAGCAAATTCACAGGCACAGCATCATAGAAGCAGCATTCACACGAAAAACTGAAAACAAACATAAATTACACATAAGTTTTACAAGAAGCAAACAATTAAAATAAAAAAATCAATTTTAGTGTAAAATAAACAGTACCGTTGCTAAAGTGTTCCAAGTTTTCCGATGATACTGAACCAGGTGGGATTGTGAGTTCGGAGGAGGATGTAAGGAAGCTTAAGGAGGACATGGACAAGCTGAACAAACAGGTGAGGATAAATGTGGCACATGAAAATGAATATAGAAAAATGGGAGTTTATCCTCTTCCATTTATGGGTCTATAACAGAAAAGTAGAATATTTCTAAAACTATGTGAGAGCACAGACAATATTGATATGCTTGCTCAGAAGTCACTGGTAATAAAGAAATTTTATTGTAATATTGCGTTGGTAAGAATGCACCAGGGAAGGGGGTTTACTGTAAGATGAGTGATAATCCAGATACAAACTGTATTCTTTGAAGTATGGAAGAGAGGATGTCACGATGAAACATACAAAATTCTAAAAGGGCTTGACAGGCTCGATACAGGAAGGGTCTTGTACCTGAGTTGAATGTCTAAAGGCATTTTTGGTTTTGCAGGCTAATTACTGGACTGGAGTGCACCAGAGACCAGTGCTGGTACGTCAGATATTCACAATGTGTCCATGCTTTGGTTGAGGGGATTAAAGTATACTGGAATTTGCTGATGATGTAAAGATAGTTGGTAATGAGCTAATGAGGATGAAGGCAGACTTCCAGTAATTTTTTGAAAAATGTTAGATTATCCACTTTATCAAAAAAAAAAGAAAGCTTAAATATTGTGTTAACTACTGAGAGATTGAACGATATTTACCTCCTTACATCCACGGCACAGCAGCTGAACCTACAAGCAGTTTCAAAGTACCGGGAGTGCACATCTCTCATACCCCTCATTGTCCCACAACACATTCTGCATAATCAACACTTCCATTTTCTGAAGAGGCTGAAGAGAGCTGGGATCTCAACATCTATACTTATGTCATTCTACAGATATGGATTGTATGGAAAACTGTATTACAGCAGGCAGAAAGGCTCTACAAGCAGGTAGTCAAAACTGCCCAACACATTGCCAGCACCACCCTACCCACCAGCAAGGACATATATACAGAAAGGTGCCAGAAAAGGGCCAGTAATATCATGAAAGATCTCATTCACCCTGCTCATGGACTGTTTGTTCCACTCCCATCAGGGAGGAGGCTACGTAGCATCCACTCCAGGACCACCAGACTCAAAAACTGTTACTTTCCCCAAGCAGTAAAGCTGATCAACACCTCCATCCACTAACCCACCCCACTACACCCCACCCCCTACCATCACTACTTTATTATTTCCTGTCAGAGTCACCCTATTTACAAATCCTCTTGGAATAACTGGAAGATGTAATCAGTTAGAATGTTACAGTAAATGAAAGTTTAAAAAAAAACAACTGCAGATACTGGAAACAAAATAAATAAAGTTCCTAGTGACACTTTATGGACATAAAATCATATAATATATAAATGCATATATTTTATGTATTTATATTTATTGTGTTTTTTATTACTGTGTTCTTTATTTTATTGTTTTTTCTATGAGCTGCATCAGATCTGAAGAAACAACTATTATGTTCCCCTTTACACTTGCGTACTGGAAATAACATTAAACTATCTTGACTGATTGATCTTGATTACTTGACTATTAGTGTTCATGGGGATCTGGGTGTCCCTGTGCACAAATTACTTAAAGTTAACGAGCAAGATCAGCAAGCATTAGGCAGACAAATGATCACAGTTACACGCGTGGGTAATATAAAAGGAAAAAAATCGAATGTAGGATAGGAACACAGGAGATTCTGCAGATGCTGTAAATCCAGAGTAACACATACAAAATGCTGGAGGAACTCAGCGGGTCAGACAGTGTCTATTTAAAGGAATAAACAGCCGACATTTCAGGCCAAGACTCCTCATCTGGAATGCAGGATACAGCGCTATAGTTACTGACAAAGAGCAGTGTAGGTAGACAAATGAAGTACAATAAATGAAGTCTGAGGTACATTGAGAGATCAAAAGCTCATCTTTATCATTGCAGAGATCCGTTCAAGAGTTGTGTAATAGCAAGATAGAAGCTGCCCTTGGGCCTTGTGGTATGTGCTCTCAAGCTTTTGTTCTGATGGGAGGGGAGAGAAATGTCAATCATTTATAAAGTTACTCCATATCGTTGGGGCTAGCCATCCACATTCACAGATCTAAGAAGCTCATTAAAATTTCAATAGAAGCTCTGGTCTATACTTGCCCAGATGATCTGAAATTGGATGAAAACACAGGAATGCTATCAATAAACCAAATGTTTATTTGTTGGACAAACAGAAGGATTTAGGTGTCGCAAATAGCTGTGGTAGTTAGTGACTAGCTAAGAACAAACATATTCATTATAGAAATTGTGCTGTATGGTAACTCACTTACCGATACTTAAAAATAGATCAAGAAGCACAACTGGTGTACTGTAGGATCACCCAGTAACATTACCAATGTGGGAGGATAATGCTTGAATTAATTTTAAATAATAGTAAGGATCCTAATAAAATACTTGCAAGCAATTGAAGCTAAGCTTTAGAAAATTAGCAAGCTATAATTATTGTTGTTATGTTCACATCTATCAGTCTAAATGAAAATGGGCAAGCCAAATGCCCTCGGGTCAAACTCATGTTCCCCACTGAGCTTCTTAAGCTGAACAGAACTTTTCTTCACTGCCGACATAGAAAAGAAAGGCCATGCAAATAACTGGCAGGTGAGAAACAGATGTTGTTTTACTTAAACCAACATTGGTCAAATAACCAAACTTTTTAGGCAAAAATACTAACTGACATATATTTGTACAACACAAATAGCGTCTAGACTAATAGTTTATGCTTCGTGCAAGATCTGACCAAACACTTTTTCTCTGTGTCACACAATGAAGTACAAGGCAGTCACAAACATCAATGTATTGCAAATGTCATAATGAAAAATCTGCTTTAACATAACCACGCAGAACATTGAGTCATAGAGTACGACAGCACAGACACAGTTTATCCAGTCCAATTTATTCAGTCCATGTTGACCTGATCTTCTGCCTAGTCCCATCTACCTGCACCCAGATCAAATCCCTCCAACCCACTCTCATTCATGCATCTATCCAAACGTCTCCTCAATGTTACAATTGAATCTACGTCTACCACTTCCACTGGCAGCTTGTTTCACATTTACACCATCCTCTGACTGAAGGTTTCCCCTCAGATTCCCCTTAAATACTTCACCTTTCATCCTAAACCAATTACCTCTAGTTCTAATCTCACCCAATTTGATGTGAAACCCCTTAGCCAATTAAATCCCCAAATGAACTGCAACATCAAATTTGTGTGGATAGATTTTGAAGGATTACAATAGTAATCTGAAATACTTACCTTAAAACAGCATTCTCTATAAGCTTACTAGGAAATCATTCCATGAATCATCTTATGGCTTGCACATGTTAGGTCCAGTCATTTATGCAAAATTATCTGCTGCATGACATCTGTACTGTCCTGAATGATTCCATGGGCAACGTTTTCCAGATAGCAAATTTTGCCAATTATTACACTTTCTCTATGCCTTCTGCTTGTTCTTTTTGTCTTGTTTGTGTTACTGAAACTGTTGGAGCCTGTGATGTGCAGTTTGGAACTTGATTGCAGGATCTAGCACTATGCTATGTACGGAGAGCTGCCTCATAGGGATCAGAGATGGGGGGGGGTGGGCATGCAAAAAGAATCAAGAACACAAGCTGACTCATGGAAAAGACCAGAGATAAGGCGTGGAGACATGAATGACTCTATCTCAAAGTGGCGAGGAAGGTTGAGCGATGGCTCACAACAGGGGCAGTCAGCAGCCAGATCGGCTGCGTTCAGACCCAAGTCAGCGGTCACTCTTTATGGAAGGACTAAGTTTGTGTGGCTGCTCTCTTTGTATGCAGACGAAAATACATTTCCTATATTCTGATATTTATGTGATTATTGGATTGTACTTTATATTGGTTTCCTTCAGTTTTTTTGGTGTGACCTTTCTTGTGGACAATTGGTGGGTGGGTGGGTGATCTGTTAACTTTTGTGTGTAAGAAGGGGGTGTTGGGGGATTGGGATACTGACGCTGTTCTTTTCTGTGAATGAAGGGGTCGGTGATTGTTATTGTGGCTGTTTTTTTGCTGCAGGGGAGGGGGTATTTTTGGGCATCTGCGAATTTTGTTTCTTTTTATCTTCATGCTGGGGCTGGAAGTTGGTGTCTTTTCTTTTTTCAATACCCATGGTCTTTCTGTATTTAGTGGCTACCTGGAGAAGAGAAATATCAGAGTTGTATTGTACATGCATACTTTGACAATAAAATGAACCTTTGAAACTTTGATGAATGGTCCCAGCCTGAAATTTCGACTACTAATTCACTTCCATAGATGCTGCCTGACCTGATGAGTTCTTCCAGCATTTTGTGTGTGTTACTGTTGACATAATCATTGAAGTACTTAGGAACTCTGCACTAATAGCACTAAAATAATTTTCTGCTAACTGCCTGCTTGATGTATATTCAAGTTAAAGTTTATCAGCCTTAGAATAGGATCACCTCATACCATAAAAATAAGCACTACTGGGTCCAGTGGGTCTGGTCTGATTCATAGGTATGGTTCATTTAAGTTGCTACATTTAAGTTGTTTCTTGGTTGTGAATGCCTTTACTTTTATTTATTTTTGCTGCTTCTTAATTATTAAAATTCTAAATTATTTATGAGAATAGGTTGAGTGAACTTGGCCTTTTCTCCTTGGAGCCACGGAGGATGAGAGGTGACCTGATAGAGGTGTATAAGATGATGAGAGGCATTGATCGTGTGGATAGTCAGAGGCTGAAATGGTTGCCACAAGAGGACACAAGTTTAAGGTGCTGGGGAGTAGGTACAGAAGAGATGTCAGGGGTAATTTTTTTTACTCAGAGAGTGGTGAGCGTGTGGAATGGGCTGCTGGTGACGGTGGTGGAGGCGGATACGATAGGGTCTCTTAAGAGACTTTTATATAGGTACATGGAGCTTAGTAAAATAGAGGGCTATAGGTAAGCCTAGTAATTTCTAAGGTAGGGACATGTTTGGAACAACTCTGTTGGGCTGAAGGGCCTGTATTGTGCTGTAGGTTTTCTATGTTTCTATGTAAAACCATCTATTGTCTTCCAAATTCCTGCTGTGGTGCCACATCAGATGATGGGATATTCTTTAGAAAGCCCAACAGCCTTGAATAACTTGCAGGTACAGACTGAACTCCTGAAGGCCAACTCAATCCAATAATAAAGGATTCTAAATGTGATTCAACAATGCAGCAACGGTAAGTGCAAAGCATGGATGTGCAATCAGAAGGACTGAGATAGAATATTTTAGCTACTTTTGACCCTTGTGTCTTAGTAACAATTCTATCAACTCAGGCTTATCAATTTCTGTCTCGGTTTCCTATGTCCTTTATTTTTAAGATGACTAACTTTTGTTCCTGAGACTTGTCATTAACAATTTCCTATGGCAGCAGTTTTCACCCTGCGCTATGGGCTCTGTCTAAGGGGGTTGGGACACCTGACTAGGTGATTATGAGACCTGTGGATTAAGGTAAAAGACAGAAGTAAAACTGAAAACAAATGTCTTGAATTCTGAAAAGAGTTCAATTAATTATTTGGCTTGGAGCCATCTCAATGTCATCTTCAAGCACATAACCGAATCTAAATTTGGCACTTCTGTAGTAGCGTCTGTGTGAATAGTGAAGCTTGGCTCTCCCATTTAGTAGAACAATGACTGGGGTTAAGAAATGTTCCGTTCTATTATAACCATTGTTTCTGTGGTGGATCACTTTTCCTTGAGTGCCAGCAATAACTATCATTTAGCCAGGGTGGGGATAAGGAAATAAATTCTTGGCTAAAGGCCTTAATAAATATTTGAAGTCCTGGAACTCGAGAACTCATGGTGAGTGGAAAGGAATAAATTTAGGTAGCATGAGGCCACATCTTCTTTCATAACATGTAGATATTGCCACTACTCCCACAATCTCGATTAAAGAGCACTGGAACAGTAGTATTTGAAAGCCTCTGAAGTGGTACAAACATCTCTCCCCCCCCCCACAACTTTCACTGCATTACAATGGCTACTGAAGGAATAGTTCCAATTGGAATGAATACTTTCCAGTCTGCTTGATGTAAGGGATACAGAGACACGGTCTGCAGATGCTGGAATCTGGATCAAAATTGAAACTGCTGTAGGAAGTCAGTGGGTTAGGCAGCATCTATAGAAGGAAATGGACCATGATGCACCTTCCACTGAAATTAAAGAGTTAAGAGGGAAAAGCTGGTATAGAGTGGTGAAGGCTGCAAATGCTGGCAAGCAATAGGTGGATCCAGATGAGGAGGGATGTTTGGCAGATGAAGCCAGGTACAGGAGGAAGGAAATCGTAATAGAGACTAAGAGATGATAAATGGTGGCAACAAAGGGGTGTGCATGATGGAAACTGATTAGAAAGGAAGGTGGAGCATGGAACCAGATGTGGGCATGGGGAGTGCAGATGGGAACAACTGGGGGGAGAGGGGACTCAGTGGGAGGAGTGTGTGGGTGATTGGCAGATGGAGTAGGTGGAGAATGTAAATGAATTTGGGTGATAGGCCACTGAGAGTGGTGTGGGAGGGGTGTTGTGTGGGGAGTTGTGTGTATACAGGAGGACCATCAGAATTCGATGTTCATGCCATTGGAATCCAGATGAACAGCATCTCGTATTTTGCTTTATTACAACCTGATGGCATGAACATTGAATTCTCCAATGTCATTTAAACTGCTGCCCTCCTATCCCTTTCCCTCATTTCTGATCTACCCAGGTTCTCTTACAGCGATACAGAATGAATGGTATACACTACTTGCTCTTCATGGTCTATGGTTTAAGTTGTCATATACAATTGTTAAAATATCCTCTTAAATAATCAGATTCACAAATGGATAGAAAAATGTTCTTCAACAACAGTATAATGACTGATGGATTATAGATTTCTGAAGAAACCACTATAAAGATTTGTATGGATTCATGAAAGGTTGAAGAGCACTGTATCTATAATAGGTACTGGTACTATACAATGAGTACTGACAGCTGACAGCAAGATATTTTTGCAACGTTAATGACAGTACAGCTCAACTTAGCCAGAAACTTTTGGATATTTAAGTTGAATTGCCAGAACTTGCTACATCACCCAATCACAATTGTGCAGGAAACCCCACCATTATGCTGACTAGAAAGTCTATGCCAGTAGGAAACAGGAGTCACTAATGGATATGTTGTAATAGGTTTCATAATAATCTTTTTTTCCCTGATGCAATGGAATACTTTAAAATTGGTTTGTTATTTGACTTTTTTTTTAATCTGGCAAGAAAGTACTATCCACCTGAGAGAACCAATGGTACTTTGGTTTAATATCTTAACCATTATAGAGGGTTGTTGAAGGATCCTGATGAATGGTCTTTACCCAACAATGCCAACTGTTCATTTCCCTCCGTAGGTGCTGCCTGACCCATTGAGTTCCTCCAGCTCCGGGCTGCATGGCAGTGTAGCAGTTAGTGCAATAATTTACAGCTCCAGCAATCTGGGTTCAATTCCCACCACTGTCGGTGAGTTTTTACCTGTGACTGTGTGGGCTTCCTCAAGTGCTCTGCTTCCCTCCCACGTTCCAAACACATACAGGTTAGGGTTCGTACGTTGTGGCATGCTACGTTGGTGCCAGAAATGGATACACTGAAATATTCACTGGTGGTTCATGACATAGAACACAATTTTTAAAGTTTATTCCTAAGGTAATTAAGTGATCTCAGCCAGTGTGGTTGCTGAGGTATTACTGTTGTCTCCACAATCGTTGAACTCATGAGCAAGATCAGCAGGCAATGCTATTCAATCTTATCAAACAACAAATGATGAATAATGTGTTATACATATTTTGTGGAATAAAGGAAACAGACAAAAACACTGTAAACATATAAAATAGATTTACAATGTTGCTACTCCTAATACATTACAAATAAGTTATCCTTTTATGTTCTAATAGTTGAATAATAAAATACCCTGCAAGCATTTACTATCTAGGCTGGTGAGCAGTTAGTCATTATTCCAGAAGAGAGTGATGTACATTTTTGACAAGGCTCCAGATGTAAATCTGATGCTGTCAACTGGTCACTTCATGTAGAAAGAGTGCTCTTTTCATTTCAGTTCATAGAAATGCTTATAAAATAGGTTTATAAAATGCAAACCTATCCAGTGATTCTTTTACACCCTTGGGTGCAATAGGAATTGTGTAATTACACAGGAACCTGAATCAGTCCAGATGCCTGAATGCATAGTGGAAAGTCACTGTATATATTGGTATTTATCTATCTATCTATCCATACAGTGTGAAGTAGACCCTTCTGGCCCTTTGAGCCATGTGGCCCAGCAACCACTGATTTAACCCTAAAGTTATGGGACAATTTACAACGGCCAATCAAACTAGCAACCAGTATGTCGTTGGACTGCAGGAGGAAACTGTTCCACCTGGAGGAAACCCATGTGTTTATGGGAGGAAACAAACAAACTCCTTACAGACAGCGACGGGAATGGCAGATGCTCGACTATTTTGTTAACTTTTTGTATTACTTATTTCAAAATCCATTTTCACAACAGTATGTGCATTGGTTTGGCTCCAGAAAAGATTGGAAATATTTACTATTATCCAGTGAAGTGCAGGACTTCCAAATTAAAATTTGGCAGAGAATTGCTTAAATCTAAATGTTGCTTCTGTCTGAAGTAGAATGGCATTTAGAACAATCTTAATATGGATAATGGTAAAATGCAAAATGATGGTGAGGAGAATGAAAGCAAAATCACAGAACAGAATTATTGCATTTAATCATTGTAGAAACATGTTGCTTAGTGTTTAGATTTTCAGATTGTATGGATGATTTTAGCAGAGCAATAGTGAGGACATTACAACTGACCTAGAAGATGAGAAGATCGACCGAGGTTTCAGGCTAATTGATCGATATTTGTATAACACAAAGAGGTTCCAGACTAATGTTTTATGGTTCATACAAGATCTGATCAAACACTTTTTCTTTGAGCCACACAAGGACGTACAAGGCAGTACATTAGGAGTAATGTTACAAACATCAAATGCATTGCAAATGTCACAATCAAAAATCTGCTTTAACATAACCATGCAGCACATTAAGTCACAGAGTATGACAGCACAGACACAGTTTATCCAGTTCAATTTATTCTGTCCATGTTGACCTGATCTTCTGCTTAGTCCCATCTACCTGCACCCAGATCAAATCCCTCCAACCCACTCTCATTCATGCATCTATCCAAACGTCTCCTCAATATTACAATTGAATCTACGTCTACCACTTCCACTGGCAGCTTGTTTCACATTCACACCATCCTCTGACTGAAGGTTTCCCCTCAGATTCCCCTTAAATACTTCACCTTTCATCCTAAACCAATTACCTCTAGTTCTAATCTCACCCAACCCCTTAGCCAATTAAATCCCCAAATGAACTGCAACATCAAATTCGTGTGGATAGATTTTGGAGGATTACAATCGTAATCTGAAATATTTACCTTAAAACAGCATTCTCTATAAGCCTACTAGGAAATTATTCTTTAAATTACGCGAAACACCTTATGGCTTGCTCGTATTAGGTCCAGTCACTTATGCAAAATTATCTGCTACCTGACATCACTACTGTCCTGAATGATTCCTTGGGCGACATCTTCCAGATAGCAAATTTCTCCAATTATTACACTTTCTCTATGCTTTTTGGTTATTCTTTTTGTCTTGTTTGTGTTACTGAAACTGTTGGAGCCTGTGATGTACAGTTTGGAACTTGACTGCAGGATCTAGCACTATGCTGTGTCTGGAGAGCTGCCTCATGGGGATCAGAGACGGGGTGGGGGAGCACACAAAAAGAACCAAGAACATAAGCTGACTCATGGAAAAGACCAGAGACGTGGCATGGGGTCATGAATAACTCTATTTCAAAGTGGTGTGGAAGATTGAATCATCGAGGTGAAGGCAGAGAGAGTCAGCGTTGGCTCCCAACAGAGGTGGGCAGCAACTGGATTGGTGCGTTCAGCCCCAGATTGGCAGCATTCGGACCTGGGCCAGTGGTCACTCCGTATGAAAGGACTGACTTCGTACGACTGCTCCCCTCTTATGCAGACGAAAAGAGATTTCCCATATTCTGAGATTTACGTGATTATTGGACGGTCTTTTATTTTGGTTTCCTTCAGTTTTCTGGTGTTTTCTTTCTTGTGGAGATTGACGGGTGGGTGATCTGTTAACTTTTTTTGTATGGGGGCGCTGGGGGTTTGGTGCAACTGTCACTGTTCTTTTCCATGAGTGGGGAGGGGGGTCGGCGATTGTTATTGTCTCAGTTCTTTTCTCCGAGTGAGGGGGTCAGGGATTGTTATTGTTGCTGTTCTTTTCTGCAAATTGGGGGCTAAGGGATTGCTATTGTCATTCCAGTTTTTTGTGTGGGGGTCGGTGATTGTTATTGTGGCTGTTTTGCTGCAGGGGTGGGGGTGGTTTGGGGAGTCTGAAAATTTTATTTCTTTTCTTTTTCATGCTGGGGGGAAGTTGATGTCTTTTCTTTTATCAATACCGATCGTCTTTCTGTATTTAATGGCTGTTTGGAGTAGACAAACATCAGAGTTGTATGGTACATGCATACTTTGACAATAATTTGAACCTTTGATGAATGGTCCCAGCCTGAAATTTTGACTGCTAATTCATTTCCATAGATGCTACCTGACCTGCTGAGTTCCTCCAGCATTTTGTGTGTGTTACTGTTGACATAATCACTGAAGTACTTTAGAACTGTGCACTAATGGCACTGAAATAATTTTCTGCAAACTGCCAGTCTTCATGCATATCCTCTAAATGGATTATAATCATAACTTCTTTAGCTTTCTCTTCATTATGTACCATTCACAGATTGAGTAAGCCACTGATCTCAAAAGTAACACTATGCCTGAAATTCCTTTCGGCTTTTTATTGCAAAAATCTGATTTAACCCAGAGAATGTACTCAAGTTAAATTTCATCGGCCTTAGAATAGGATCCACTCACATCATCAGACCAGACACACTTTTGGGAGAGGTGGGTCTCATCTGATTCTCAGAGATGGTTCATTTAAGTTGCTAGATTTAAGCTGTTTCTTGATTGTGAAAGCCTCTATTTTTATTTATTTTTGCTTATTCTTAATTATTAAAACCATCTATTGTCTTCCAAATTCCTGCTGTTGTGCCACATCAGATGATGGGATATTCTTTAGAAAGCCCAACAGCCTTGCATAACTTGCAGGTACAGATTGAATTCATGGAGACCAACTCAATCCGATAATAAAGGATTCTAAATGTGATTCAACAATGCAGCAAGGGGTAAGTGCAAAGCATGGATGTGCAATCAGAAGGGCTAAGATAGAATATTTTAGCTACTTTTGACCCTTGTGTCTAAGTTACGATTCTATCAACTCAGGCTTATCAATTTCTGTCTCGGTTTCCTATGTCCTTTACTTTTAAAATGACTACCTTTTGTTCCTGAGACTTGTCATTAACAATTTCCTATAGCAGCAGTTTTCACCCTGCGTTATGGGCTCTGTCTAAGGGGGTTGGGACACCTGACTGGGTGATTATGAGACCTGTGGATCAAGGTAAAAGACAGAAATAAAACTGAAAACAAATGTCTTGAATTCTGAAAAGAGTTCAATTAATTATTTAGCTTGGAGCCATCCCAAAGTCATTTTCAAGCACATAGCTGAATCTAAATTTGGCACTTCTGTAGTAGCGTCTGTGTGAATAGTGAAGCTTGGCTCTCCCATTTAGTAGAACAATGACTGGGATTAAAAAATGTTCCGTTCTATTATAACCATTGTTTCTGTACCGGATCACTTTTCTCTGAGTGCCTTAATAAATATTTGAAGTCCTGGAACATCCAGAACTCATAGTGATGGAAAGTAATAATTCCAGGTAGCATGAGGCCACATCTTCTTTCATAACATGTAGATATTGCCACTATTCCCACAATCTCAATTAAAGAGCACTGGAACAGTAGTATTTGAAAGCCTCTGAAGTGGTACAAACATCTCCCCCCCCCCCACAACTTTCACTGCATTACAATTGCTACTGAAGGAATAGTTCCAATTGGGATGAATACTTTCCAGTTTGTTTGATGTAAGGGATACAGAGACACAGACTGAAGATGCTGGAATCTGGAATCAAAATTGAAACTGCTGTAGGAAGTCAGTGGGTTAGGCAGCATCTGTAGAAGGAAATGGACCATAACACACCTTCCACTGAAATGAAAGAGTTAAGAGGGAAAAGCTGGTATAGAGTGGTGAAGGCTGCAAATGCTGGCAAGCAATAGGTGGATCCAGATGAGGAGGGATGTTTGGCAGATGAAGTCAGGTACAGAAGGAAGGAAATAGTGAGAGACTAAGAGATGATAAATAGTGGGAACAAAGGGGTGTGCATGATGGAAACTGATTAGAAAGGGAGGTAGAGCATGGAACCAGACGTGGGCATGAGGAGTGCAGATGGGAACAATTGGGGGCAGAGGGAAACTCAGTGGGAGGAGTGTGTGAGTGATAGGCAGATGGAGGTGGAGAAAGGGAATGAATTTGGGTGATAAGAGGCTGAGAGTGGTAGCAGGAGTGGTGGTGTGCAGGGAGTTGTGTGTATACAGGAGGACCATCAGAATTCGATGTTCATGCCATTGGAAACCAGATGAATAGCGCCTCATATTTTGCCTCATTACAACCTGGTGGCATGAACATTGAATTCTCCAATGTCATGTAAACTGCTGCCCTTCTATCTCTTTCTCTCTTTTCTGATCTACCCAGATTCTCTTACAGCGATACAGAAATGAATGCCATACTCTACCTCTTCTTCATGGTCTATGGTACAAGTTGTCACATACAATTGTTAAAAGATCCTCTTAAATAATCGGATTGAAAAATGAATAGAAAAATGTTGTTTACTTCAACAACAGTGTAATGAATCAGGGATTATAGATTTCTGAAGGAACCACTCTCTATTAAAGATATTTTAGGGATTCCTGAAAGGTTGGAAAGCACTGTACTATATAATAGGTACTGATAATATATAATGAGTACTGACAGCTGACAGCAAGATATTTTCGCAACGTTAATGACAGTGCAGCTCAACTTAGCCAGCAACTTTTGGATACTTAAGTTGAATTGCCAGAACTTGCTATTCTATCCAATCACAATTGTGCAGGAAACCCCACCATTGTGCTGACTAGAAAGTCTATGCCAATAGGAAACAGGAGTCACTAATGGATATGTTGTAATAGATTTCATAATAATCTTTTTTCCCTGATGCAATGGAATACTTTAAAATTGGTTTGTTATTTGACTTTTTTTTAATCTGGCAAGAAGGTATTATCCACCTGAGAGAACCAATGGTACTTTGGTTTAACATCTTAACCATTATAGAGGGTTGTTGAAGGATCCTGATGAATGGTCTCTACCCAACAATGTTAACGGTTCATTTCCCTCCGTAGGTGCTGCCTGACCCATTGAGTTCTTCCAGCTCCGGGCTGCATGGCAGTGTAGCAGTTAGCGCAATAATTTACAGCTCCAGCAATCTGGGTTCAATTCCCACCACTGTCGGTGAGTTTTTACCTGTGACTGTGTGGGCTTCCTCAAGTGCTCTGCTTCCCTCCCACGTTCCAAACACATACAGGTTAGGGTTCATAAGTTGTGGCATGCTACGTTGGTGCCAGAAATGGATACACTGAAATATTCACTGGTGGTTTGTGACGTAGAACATAATTTTTAAGGTTTATTCCTAAGATAAGTAGGTGATCTCAGCCAGCATAGTTGCTGAGGTATTACTGTTGTCTCCACAATCCTTGAAGTCATGAGCAAGATCAGCAGGCAATGCTGTTCAATCTTATCAAACGACAGCTGCTGAAAAATGTGTTGTACATATCGTGTGGAATAAGGGAAACAGACAAAAACACTGCAAGCATATAAAATAGATTTACAATGTTGCTACTCCTAATACATTATGAATAAGTTATTCTTTTAAGTTCTAATAGTTGAATAATAAGATATCCTGCAAGCATTTACTATCTAGGCTGGTGAGCAGTTAGTCATTATTCCAGAAGAGAGTTTTGTAGATTTTTGACAAGGCTCCAGATGTAAATCTGAGAGCTTGGATACATAAATGGAATTATGATATAAGCAACAGGAATTCTGCAGACGCTGGAAATTCAAGCAACACACATCAAAGTTGCTGGTGCACACATCAAAGTTGCTGGTGAACGCAGCAAGCCAGGCAGCATCTGTAGGAAGAGGCGCAGTCGACGTTTCAGGCCGAGACCCTTCGTCAGGACTAACTAAAGGAAGAGTGAGTAAGGGATTTGAAAGTTGGAGGGGGAGGGGGAGATCCAAAATGATAGGAGAAGACAGGAGGGGGAGGGATAGAGCCAAGAGCTGGACAGGTGATAGGCAAAAGGGGATACGAGAGGATCATGGGACAGGAGGTCTGGGAAGAAAGACAAGGGGGGGGGACCCAGAGGATGGGCAAGAGGTATATTCAGAGGGACAGAGGGAGAAAAAGGAGAGTGAGAGAAAGAATGTGTGCATAAAAATAAGTAACAGATGGGGTACGAGGGGGAGGTGGGGCCTTAGCGGAAGTTAGAGAAGTCGATGTTCATGCCATCAGGTTGGAGGCTACCCAGACGAAATATAAGGTGTTGTTCCTCCAACCTGAGTGTATTATGATGTAGTGGTCATTACAGAGACTAGGCTGGCACCAGGGCAGGAATGGATTCTCAATATTCCTGGATTTCAGTGCTCTAAAAGGGATAGGCAAGAGGGGTAAAGGGGGAGGCATTATTGGTCAGGGATACTATTACAGTCACAGAAAGCGTGGGTAATGTAGCAGGATCCTCTTTTGAGTCAGTATGGGTAGAAGTCAGGAACAGGAAGGGAGCAGTTACTCTATTGAGAGTATTCTATAGGCCCCCTGGTAGCAGCAGAGATACCGAGGAGCAGATTGGAAGGCAGATTTTGGAAAGGTGCAAAAATAACAGGGTTGTTATCATGGATGACTTTAACTTCCCTAATATTGATTGGCACCTTATTACTTCCAATGGTTTAGATGGGCAGAGTTTGTTAAGTGTGTCCAGGATGGATTCCTGTCACAGTATGTTGACAGGCCGATTAGGGGAATGCCATACTAGATCTAGTAGTAGGTAACGAACCGGGTCAGGTCACAGATCTCTCAGCGGGTGAGCATCTGGGGGACAGTGACCATCACTCCCTGGCCTTTACCATTATCATGGAAAAGGATAGAATCAGAGAGGACAGGAAAATTTTTAATTGGGGAAGGGCAAATTGTGAGGCTATAAGGCTAGAACTTGAGGGTGTGAATTGGGATGATGCTTTTTGCAGGGAAATGTACTATGGACATGTGGTCGATGTTTAGAGATCTCTTGCAGGATGTTAGGGATAAATTTGTCCCGGCAAGAAAGATAAAGAATGGAAGGGTGAAGGAACCATGGGTGACAAATGAGGTGGAAAATCTAGTCAGGAGGAAGAAGGCAGCATACATGAGGTTTAGGAAGCAAGGATCAGATGGGTCTATTGAGGAATATAGGGTAGGAAGAAAGGAGCTTAAGAAGGGGCTGAGGAGAGCAAGAAGGGGGCATGAGAAGGCCTTGGCAAGTAGGGTAAAGGAAAACCCCAAGGCATTCTTCAATTATGTGAAGAACAAAAGGATGACAGGAGTGAAGATAGGACTGATTAGAGATGAAGGTGGGAAGATGTGCCTGGAGGCTGTGGAAGTGAGCGAGGTCCTCAATGAATACTTCTCTTCAGTATTCACCAATGAGAGGGAACTTGATGACTGTGAGGACAAGATGAGGTTGATGTTCTGGAGCATATTGGTATTAAGGGAGAGGAGGTGCTGGAGTTGTTAAAATACATTGGGATGGATACGTCCCCAGGGTCTGATGGAATATTCCCCAGGCTGCTCCACTAGGCAAGGGAAGAGATTGCTGAGGCTCTGGCTAGGATCTTTATGTCCTCGTTATCCGCGGGAATGGTACCGGAGGATTGGAGGGAGGCGAGTGTTGTCCCGTTGTTCAAAAAAGGTAGTAGGGTTAGTCCGGGTAATTATAGACCAGTGAGCCTTATGTCTGTGGTGGGAAAGCTGTTGGAAAAGATTCTTAGAGATAGGATCTATGGGCTTTTAGAGAATCATGGTCTGATCAGGAACAGTCAGCGTGGCTTTGCGAAGGGCAGATCGTGTCTAACAAGCCTGATAGAGTTCTTTGAGGAGGTGACCAGGCATATAGATGAAGGTAGTGCAGTGGATGTGATCTACATGGATTTTAGTAAGGTATTTGACAAGGTTCCACATGGTAGGCTTATTCAGAAAGTCAGAAGGCATGGGATCCAGGGAAGTTTGGCCAGGTGGATTCAGAATTGGCTTGCCTGCAGAAAGCAGAGGGTCATGGTGGCGGGAGTACGTTGAGATTGGAGGATTGTGACTAGTGGTGTCCCACAAGTGGGACCTCTACTTCTCGTGATTTTTATTAACGACCTGGATGTGGGGGTAGAAAGGTGGGTTGGCAAGTTTGCAGACGACACAAAGGTTGGTGGTGTTGTGGATAGGGTAGAGGATTGTTAAAGATTGCAGAGAGACATCGATAGGATGCAGAAGTGGGCTGAGAAGTGGCAGATGGAGTTCAACCGAGAGAAGTGTGAGGTGGTACACTTTGGAAGGACAAACTCCAAGGCAGAGTACAAAGTAAATGGCAAGATACTTGGTAGTGTGAAGGAGCAGAGGGATCTGGGGGTACATGTCCACAGATCCCTGAAAGTTGTCTCACAGGTAGATAGGGTAGTTGAGAAAGCTTATGGAGCGTTAGCTTTCATAAGATGAGGGATAGAGTTTAAGAGTCACAGGGTAATGATGCAGCTCTATAAAACTCTGGTTAGGCCACACTTGGAGTACTGTGTCTAGTTCTGATCACCTCACTAAAGGAAGGATGTGGAAGCATTGGAAAGGGTACAGAGGAGATTTATCAGGATGCTTCCTGGTTTAGAGAGTATGCATTATGATCAGAGATTAAGGGAGCTAGGGCTTTACTCTCTGGAGAGAAGGAGGATGAGAGGAGACATGATAGAGGTATACAAGGTATTAAGAGGAATAGATAGAGTGGATAGCCAGCGCCTCTTCCCCAGGGCACCACTGCTCAATACAAGAGGACATGGCTTTAAGGGAAGGGGTGGGAAGTTCAAAGGGGATATTAGAGGAAGGTTTTTTTTACTCAGAGAGTGGTTGGTGCGTGGAATGCACTGCCTGAGTCAGTGGTGGAGGCAGATACACTCGTAAAATTTAAGAGACTACTAGACAGGTATATGGAGGAATTTAAGGTAGGGGTTATATGGTAGGCAGGATTTAAGGGTTGGCACAACATTGTGGGCTGAAGGGCCTGTACTGTGCTGTACTACTCTATGTTCTATGTTCAACTGGTTACTTCATGTAGAAAGAGTGCTCTTTTCATTTCAGTTCATAGAAATGCTTATAAAATAGGTTTATAAAATGCAAACCTACCCAGTGATTCTTTTACTCACTTGGGAGCAATAGGACTTGTGTAATTACACAGGAACCTGAATCAGTCCAGATGCCTGAATGCATAGTGGAAAGTCACTGTATATATTGGTATTTATCTATCTATCTATCCATACAGTGTGAAGTAGACCCTTCTGGCCCTTTGAGCCATGTGGCCCAGCAACCACTGATTTAACCTTAAAGTTATGGGACAATTTACAATGGCCAATTAAACTAGCAATTCACCTTCGTTGGACTGCAGGAGGAAACTGTTACACCCGGAGGAAACCCATGCGGTTATGGGGAGAATAAACAAACTTCTCACAGACCGCGACGGGAATGGCAGATGCTTGACTGTTTCGTTAACTGTTTTTGTATTACTTATTTCAAAATCCATTTTCACATCAGTATGTGCATGGGTTTGGCTCCAAAAAAGATTGAAAATACTTACTTCTATCCAGTGAAGTACAGGATTTCCAAATTAAGATTTGGCAGAAAATTGCATAAATGTGAATGTTGCTTCTGTCTGAAGTAGAATGGCATTGAGAACAATCTTAATGAGGACAATGGTAAAATGCAAAACCATGGTCAGGACGGGCAGGAGAATGAAAATAAAACTCACAGACCTGATTTATTGCATTTAACCATTGTATAAACATGTTCCTTCGTATTTTTAGTTTTTTGGATTGTATGCATGCTCCTAGTGGAGCAGCAGTGGGGACATTACGATAGACTTAGAATATGAGAAGTCGACAGAGGTTTCATTTGTAATGTAAATTATATCAAAAGGTAGTTTATATTGTTTTATTAGCACTTTAGAAGGCAACGCTTCAGTTAATTAAAATTCTCAAATGCCTCGGAGGTTAGGAATAGAAATAATGATATCGTGTTTTTGCAGGTGATTACTGAGGTCGTTACGTTTTCGATGTTGAAGTAGAAAACCGCTGCGGCTCGATTTGCGGCAATGCTACAGGGACTGGGGAAAATGCAGTCCGACTCCATAGTAACTGCACCACGCTGAGCCGAAAAGCTTGAGGTACTCGGCGTCCTTGGAAATAGAACGCAATCAGTTGGTGACTAATTATAGAGCTCGGGTCTGAGTGTAAAACTGACCATCAACCCGATAAAGTAACACGCGATTATACGTAGTTCTAAAATACCTTGTATATTAATATATCTGGAGTAGATTCCATATTTTTATTTGTGTGCAAATTAAAAAGAGAAATTATGAGCGATTATTGCAGGTGCAACTCTGTAAAATTTAGCATATGCAAGCTTTCTGGGAAAAATGATAAATATTAGAATAACTAATTCGGAATATGCAAAACAATCCTTGTGATTATTGTCGAATCCAATATCGGCAATCGCATTACTTCATTGTTACTGCCCGTCGCACAAGAAACAACAGAACGAAATATTAATTAGCTGCAAATGGTAACAGACGGTCAAATTGAAACTCTCGTTTCTTTGAAAATAAGTACAATGTTTTGATGCCGACTATACGGGGAAAAACTCTGTTACTGCATCAAAAGAACACTGTGGAATGTTTACAGCTATAATGGTTAAGTAATTACGACGTTTTCTCACTAATTAGGTATTTACATATGGGATCTTTGGCCAGAATGATTCAGCTACAAATCGATAGTTAGATAAATACATCATCCTTTTACACTCATTTAAGTAAACCAACATACAGTCTTTATCCAATATTTATTTTTGAAATGGAATTCCCATTTGATGCATTCTAGCTGTTTTTGGAGGTTAATAAGCTGTACTCACTAAAAGTATTGGAGCTCCCTTCATAATGAAAGCAAAAGGCATTTCAAAGTACATTTATAAAGCAACTTTACAATGTTGGGGTGTGCAGACAATTCAGTATTTTGGAGGATATGCAGTTGCAGGAAATAAAAACTCAAACAGCAGTGGGTTAAATTTATTGATGATTCAGGGTTAAGTATTTGCCAGCATAATCTTTGAAGCTTTTCTTTCTATAGTGCCTTAAGATCTTTTATATCCATCTGGGGAGACAGATGGCATCTTAGTTCTAATCCTGGGGAAGGCCAACTCTCCTCTGGTGCATCTGTTCCTCAGTACTGTAATGAAATATTAGTCTAAAAATGTGCTCATCTAGGTAATGTGGAGGCAAAACTGCGAAGAGTGATACTTTATTCCAGAACATTTAAATGATGATTTGTATTGTTCTTTGCCTTTCAATAGTCAGAATATCTATAACAGAGGTATAAGTTTAAGGTGAGGAGTGAGAGAGTTATAAGAGATGAAAGGGTGAATGCACTGTCTGAGAAGGTAAGTACTCGAAAAACATTTAAAAAAGGATCACAGGGAGATGGGGTGGAGTAAAAAACATATTAAGTCAGGGCATTGAGTGTAGGAGTTGGGACATTATGTTGCTGTTGTATAAGTTGTGGGTGAGGTCATGCTTTAAGTATTGTGTACTGTTTTAGGGAAGACGTGGAAAAACTGGAAAGAGTGCAGGTAAGATTTCTGAGGATGTTGCCAGGACTAGAGGGCCTGAGTTATAGGGCGAGGTTTGCCAGGCCAGGTCTTCATTCCTTGGAGGGTAGGAGAATGGGCCTTACAGAGGTTTATAAAATCGTGGGGGACGTAGAAAAGCTGATAGTATCAGTCTTTTTCCTAGAGTAGGGGAATAGGGAAGAGAAGCATGAAAGGAGAAAAATTTAAAAGAGACTTAAGTATACTTACAATAGTATAATTTAAGAAGCACTTGGATACACACGTATATGCAAGGGTGAGAAACAGGCAAATCTGAGCCCAATCCAGAAAATTGGGATGAGATGGGTGGGCACCATGGTCAATGTTGACTCAATGGGGCGAAGAGCCTGTATCTGTACTGTGTTGCTCTATGATTCCATCACTCTGAGTATCTGGGCAAGAACTTAAATTGCCAAGGCATAAAAGCCTATGCACCTAGTGTTGGTAAATGGGATCAGTATAGATGGATACTTAGTCAGCATAGACATAATGGCCTGAATAGCCTGTCTCTCTACTGTATGACTTGACCAATGTAAATGAAATGTAAATACGTCTAAGGTGTAACATCATAACTCATTGATTAATATTAATCCCAAATTGCATGTAACTTTGTTTTAAACTATCCCTATGTTTTAAATGTATAGTAATATCCAAAGGTCTGATTTCTACACAATTTATTTGTCTATTGTAGGCAAAATATTTCACTCCCTTCAATTTGAAGAAGTGTTTCATTTAACATTAGAGTATTTACAATCTTTCATTTTTAGCCAAAAGCCCTGCTGACATGATTGGAAGCACTGTAAATATAAATATCTAGGTCTGAATAAAGTTTAGCCCTTTTACAAATAACTACAATAATAATTACATTTTAGATCAGAAAGAATGGTTTCACATTATACAGCAAGAAAACAAAAAAGCAATAAATATATGAAATAAGATCAAGAGTAGGCCATATAGTCCCTTGAGTCTGGACCACCATTCAATGAGATCATGGCTGATCCAATTTTTGGCAGACATCTCTGATATCCTGCAATCAACTTATCAATGAATCTTTTTAAAACTGCCTTCAATGCAAATATATCTTTCCTTCAATATACAACTCAGAATACACAGTTCTGGTGGACACAAGAGATTTTGCAGCTGCTGGAAATCCAGATCAACACAAAATTCACACATAATTCTGAGCAATCCTGGAGGAACTCAGCACATCAGGCAGAATCTATGGAGAGGAATAAACAGTCGACATTTTGGGCCAAGACCCCTCATCAGGATTGGAAAGGGAGGGGGAAGAAGCCGGGAATAAGACGGTGGGAAGAGGAGAAGGAGTAAAAGCTGGTAGGTGATAGGTGAAATCAGGTGTTTTTTTCGTCAACCAGACGTCTTTGCATAGTAATACATTACCCTCGAATGCCCTAAGCTCTTAACTTTCGTTTTTTCAAATAACAATCTAACACAACATATCTGCAAGTTCCCCTTCAACCATCTCATTTACTACAAAATTTCCACAAAAAAAAACAGAATACAACATTAGTTCTGATTTTTCTTAATGCCCTACTATTGACAATCATTGCTATCTGATGGTGCATCTGTTTCTCAATACTGCACTGAGGCATCATGAACAAACTTGGACATCTGTTTTATTAAGCCATTATCCACACATCTTATGAAAACTGTGATTTCTTGCAGCCCCAGCACACAGTTCCTTTCCTCCCAACCTGAGTACAGTACTTGCCCATTATCTCTTTTAATCGCCTCGTATTAGTTAACCGATATGCTTATTTGGCCTTACTTCCTTATCTGTCTTTTTTTTGTATATCAGAACTAAAATGAGAACTCTATAACATTCCTCTTTCACCCTCGCCATTTTTTATAGATGTACCGGAGAAAGCATCCTATCCTATGAGTTCCTCCAGCGTGTTGTGAGTGAAGCATCCTATCCTGATGCATCACAGATTGGTATTGCAACCACTCTGCTTTGCTTAGGACAACAAGAAACTGCACAGAGTTGTGGACACGGCTCAGCACATCACAGAAACCAGCCTCCTCTCCACGGATTGTCTGCACTTCTCGGTGCCTCAATAAAATAGCCAATATTATCACAGACCCTATTCACTCCGACTATTCTATCTAACCCCCCCCCCACCCCACCCCACCCCACCCCACCCCACCCCACCCCATCAGACAAAAGATACAAAAGCCTGTAAGCATGTACCATCAGGTTCAAGGGCAGCGTCTATTCTCACGTTATAAGACTTTTGAACAGTCGGTCCACTCGTACGATGAAACAGACTCTTGACCTTGCTATGACTTTGCACCTTATCGTTTGTCTGCACCGCACTTCCTCTGTAACTGTAAAACTTAATTCTACATTCCGGTATTCTTTTCTCTTGTACTTCCCCAATACACTAATGTGCTGAAATGATCTGTATGGATGGCATGCAAAACAAAGTACGGGTATTTTCACTGGACCTCTATACATGTGACAATAACAAACCAACCCTTGATCAGGGAGTTATTTCAAATGACACGTATTCTGTTTTAAACACTAACAAAAAATAAATTCCCAGGGATGCTGCCATCACCTAGGTAACACGCAGCCGCAGAGACGATACGGAAATCACGTGAAACCGATAGTTTACTGCGTTACCATGGAGTTGTTAACTTAATGCACATGTGCATAAATAACGGAAGCTGATTGGTGGGGTTTAATAGACGCGGGCTGATTGAAAGTAATTTGTTACATAAAATGGAACCAGAACGAGTTATTCTCTGCTTAGAGGCCAATTAAAATTGGTTTCATTTATGTAGTGTGGTTTGTGCTCAGTCGTAGAAATCCGAAATTGTTTTGAGTAGTTCAGGAGCCAAAGAAAAACTATTCTCAGTCATGTATAGGAACAATGTTGCTGGGACTGTAAGGAACAACGCTAATCAAGAGAACATTTATTCTGTCCCACAAAATTGTTCTGTTCTTCAAAAACAACGAACGGCTTTGGGAGTGTTAAATGAAAACGATCAACAGATACGTTCACTTTATCAGGTAATAAGTACTTGGTTACAAAAACTGTTATTTATCTGCACAACCTATAAAGTTATTTAAACATTCTCTTTTGTATTCCGATTCGTCCATCCGCTTCTATCCAACTTGCTACATCAGGTTCCTCCTAAACCCAATGGTATCGTTGCACTGGACACACATGGCTTCACTACTACTAAAAGCAGCACCGTTTTTGGGGTGCGCTCGGTTACTTTTGTACCTCACCCAAACTTCAATATTTACATGGAGGATGAAATCCAAGATGAGGTTGAAGTATCAAAACATAATCTGACGTCCAGTTTGGAAACCAGATTGGGGGAAACTGGTCATATTTCCAAACCAGCAAGCGACGATATATTCTTGGATCTTAGTGAAGGTAATAACACGATCTGAACTAAAGCTATTAGCCTACTTGTCATTTGCTAACTAGTTTAATGCCTTGCCACTTTTCTGTTGTTACTACAGTATTACGTTTCGGCTTCTAAAACGTATCACTTTATCCTTTTATCGCTCGTTTCAAATACCTGCTTCCTCTGTAGCTTCGCCAATGGTAGTAGATACATCAGTTCGACGTTTCAATTGTGAACATGTAGATTTTCTTTCTGTGGAAGAATATGCGGAAGACATTCATCAATACCTTCGAGAAGCCGAAGTAAGTTCTGCGTACTGGTTTTGCTGTAGTCTCCGACTGTTAAAGTTGTCTCTTATCAAAAGCCACATGTAAACACGATTTTAGTAACTTACAACATTACAAAAGTTAACGCTTTTGAGTATCGTGGGTTAACACAAACACGTCGATAAATCTTTATTCTGAACCACTAGAGACATCACTTCGATGGCATGGTCCACCCGAATCCAACAACGATTCACTTTCACCGTGTCAGGTACGGCAAGGAACAATTAATTTCGATATGGAGGCCAAATTCAAGTTTATTATCATGGACATGTATAGCGGAGGGTTTCCAATGAAAAACAGCTTTTTGCAGAAGCAAATATCTTAATTTATTATACATCGGGTATAACTTGGCTAACAAAATAAATCTGAACTTTCTAGGTGAGGAGTAGGCCAAAAATTGATTACATGAGGAAGCAACCAGATATAACAACTAGTATGCGCTGCATCCTTGTGGATTGGCTGGTGGAAGTCAGCGAGGAGTACGATTTGCAAACGGAAACTTTGTACTTGGCAATAAACTACTTAGACAGATTCCTGTCATGCATGTCGGTACTACGAGGAAAGTTACAACTTGTGGGGACAGCAGCCATGCTGGTGGCATCGTAAGTTTTATTTTTTTTATATAAATTAGAGATACAGTGCGGAATAGGACCTTCTGACCCTCCGAGAGGCGTCGCCCATAACTCTAGTTCCATAACTACGGAACAATTGGCAATGACCAATTAACAACTAATTGGTACGTCTTTAGACCGTGGGAGGAAACCGGAGCACCCGGCGGAACCCGCCTATTCCAAGGGAAGGACGTACAAATTCTTTATGGAATTGAGCTCCGTCGCGCCGAGTTGTAACAGCACCGAGCTAACACCTGCGCTTTAATTGCGAACTAACGAAAAAAAATGGCTGTATAGAGTTTTAAATTTCTCTACTTATTTCGCCCTTAGCAAATATGAAGAAATATATCCCCCAGAAATTGATGAATTTGTCTACATAACGGACGACACATACACAAGGAAGCAACTCTTGCGCATGGAGCATCTCCTCCTCAAGGTTTTGAGCTTTGATATGATGGTACCGACAGTCAACCAATTCCTAACACAATTTTTAAAGGAAGAGGGAATTGGAGGACAAATGGGAAACCTGGCCATGGTACATACTATTGGTTTGTGAAATTGGCCCTAATAACTGGGCTAGTTAAGTTTCTTTCAACTGAAAATCTATTTTTCTAATAATAAAATAGGTAACGATTAATTTTAGTTCCCAAGGTCTAACAGTCGTTCCCTCAAGGGAGAAATGAATCTGCTGAATGGCGTGGAATAACATGAGTTTCGGGGTATTGTATGAATCGAGAAATTGACAAAAATCGTAATCCGTGTAATAACTTGATAATTTGAAGTTGTGAATACGTTTTACTAGTTCCGTTTTGGAATTAATATTTATTTAAATGCCAAGAAATAATTTAATTGGCTTGGGGGTACTGGTTACAAACATGTTGGGTCTTGCCAACAAAACAACTAAAACAACCAGTTCTAATTTAAGAATATAATACAAGTGTTGATTTCCCTTAATTTTTAAATTATCTCTAAAATAGGACCAATGAATTTGAAGAGCTAGTTGAAATGGTTAAGGCATTCGACTAGCAATCTTAAGGTCCTAAGTTCGAGCCCCAGCCGAGGCAGCATGTTGTGTCCTTGAGCAAGGCACTTAACCACACATTGCTCTGTGACTACACTGGTGCCAAGCTGTATCGGCCCTTGCCCTTCCCTTGGACAACATCAGTGTCGTGGAGAGGGGAGACTTGCAGCATAGGCAACTGCCGGTCTTCCATACAACCTTGCCCAGGCCTGTGCCCTGGAGAGTGAAGACTTTCCAGGTGCAGATCCATGGTCTCACAAGGCTAACAGATGCCTAAAAAGTTGAAATGGTATCCCCTGTTTTTTTAAATCAGCAGAGATGCTGAATAACTTGTACCATAGTTGGGATGTTCACAGGATTTAATCAGAAAGGTGGTGGATAACACTCTCATTGGAGAACACATGGTTTTCAAACCTCAGAGGTCTACCCTTCAATTCCATCCAAAGTGCAAGTTTAGAGGTGTTAAAATATAAACTAGAAGGAATTTGGCTGGTTAAATCAGTCTTGGATTCAAAAATCTAATATCTAGAGCAAAATTGGAAAATCTAGAATTAAAAGTTAAAGCCAGTTGAGGATTGAATCTTGTGACTGGAAGGATTGTGTGAGTTTTTATGGCAGTGTTTTATATTACAGCAAGGATAAATTGAGGAAGACAAATGTGAATCAGTTAATTAGCCTGCTGTGGTTCTCAGTACACATATCCCAAGAGGATGGGACTAGGAAATAAGAAATTGTTAGTTTTTGTAGAAAATGCTGAACATCTGATGTGGGGGGGGGAGGGGAGAAGTAAATATAGGACTTGGTAATTATGGTTAAAGCTCCACTGCAAACAAATCTGAGTTCCTTTGGACTTGAATCTCCATTCTAGACTGAAAATGGTCGAAGATCACAACCTGTTCATGAAGATTCACTAGAATCTTAGTCTTTGTGGATTGGGAAAACAAGAATTGTAACACCCTTATTTAGAAACGTAGGCCAATTGCCTTATTTTCATCTGGGGGGGGGATGCTGATACTTCTGCAACTGAGCAGAATCTCATAATCCTTGTTTTTTGGGGGTGGGGGAAGAATCGACTGGACCACTTTAGAAGTTAGTACTTCAAAGTGCTTAAGGATCTCAATTGTTGCACAGATGACAACTTGTAGTTTTTTTTTCTTGATGGCATGCTGCAAGAAGTGTGATAAAAGCACTTGATGTTTTGACAAATTTGACTATACAGAGCAGGTAGGAAAGCAAATTTGGGATGCTGCAAGTATTTTAACTAGGTGAAGTTTTGGCAAGTAGACTGACTCTGGGAAATGATAGAAACATTGTTTAAAGAGACTAAATGTTGCTACACAATATCTAGGTCCTTTCCTGTAAAGCTTGAGGGTTTAGGGAATGGGATGGCAAATTGAATGTTTTCCCTGATGGTGTGAAAATTTGAAGTCATTGTTGTATATAAGGTACTGACACAGTGGAATGTCATTAGAATGTACTTGAGGAATGGTCACTAGCTGACAAGAGGAATCGTGCTTTGATCTGGAAATTGTAATGAGGGGACTTCAAAGAAGGAATGAATATAGAGAAAGACTTGTTTATTTTCTGCAAAGGCCAGAGTTTAGGTAGAAAAGTGGGCAATGAGGCCAGATTGAATCTAACTGCATGTGACAAATGTTGCTGATCCTATGACATTCTGTTGATCTAAGATGTCAAACTGCAATGTGGCCCACTTATTTAATTGATGGTGCACTTGATTGTACAGGAAAACTCAACTTCTGGACATCTAGGAACTGCCAGGGCAATAACTTGAACATGCCAGTTCATTAGACAAATGTGTTTCTTTAAGCATGTCAAGTACTAATAATTAAAGGCCTGACTGATGTGATTTTGGGATAGATCAGTCCATGTTCAAACAGCCAGAAGCAGATTTTGAGATTGAAGAGTTTAAAGATAATTGACTTGTCAAACTGTATTTTTTTATTGAAATGGAGTCTTGAGTATTTGTGGTGAATTTGTAACTTTGTCAATAGATATTTTCCAGATTTGGTAGAGATGCAAGAGACAAGATGTTGGCATCTGAACCCCAAAATGTCAACTATCTCTGCCTCAATAGATGTTGCTCAAATTGAGTTCCTCCAGGTTTTGGTACTGGAATTAGTCAAAGTTTGGAATAAATTTGTCTTGAGCAACCTCTAAAATGGAGTTTATCACTAATGATCTAATGTGAAGTTAATTAAATAGCTAACAATATTTCTTCTATCTACAGTATATAGCTGAACTAAGTTTACTAGAAACTGATGTATGTCTCAAGTACATTCCTTCCCTGACGGCAGCAGCTGCATATTGCTTGGCAAACTACGCAATCAATAAAGCTTTTTGGGCAAGTATCTTTTGTACTAATGACAGGTACTATAGAATTAATGAGAAGACAGCACTTCATACTGGCCTTTTCATGTCAAACTGATAATCACATAGAACTGTTAGCCAGTAGATAAAATAATTTGGTAAAGGCATGATCCTAATTAAAGTACAATAAAACTAATATTTTGGTTTGGATCACAGTTCAGAGGATTGACTCTTGAAAAGCCAACCTATCCTATAAAATTCAATTTGAACACTGACACTTCTATTTTTTTATTTATATATAATAAAAATTGATTCTAGCTCTGATTTTTGGGGCAAATCTTCATCTAGTTTGAGCTGAGTTTCTAGTACTAATGATTTGTATTTTGCATAATAGTTAAAGTTCACAAGCAATTCTAGATTACTGACAATGAAAACTAATGAAATTGTAATTTTTACTTGATAGCCAGAATCTCTTGCTGCATTCACTGGTTATTCACTGTCTGATATTGTACCTTGTCTGAATGACTTGCATAAGACATTTCTTCAGGCAAAATTTCAGCCACAACAAGCAATTAAAGAAAAGTACAAGAGCTCAAAGTAAGTTTTTTTTTTGTTTGTTTTTAATTCAATATAATCTGTAAATATTTTTCACATAAATGTAATGCTTCTCTCCAGGTACTTGGGAATTTCTCTCATTGAACCCCCAGCAACTTTGCCTCTGGAACTGAAGTGCAATTGAAGAATGAAAATGGAGTGTTGATACCAAAATAGACTAAACTGGGCATGGCAACATTATCATTTGTGGAATGCTGCTGGGCATCTCCATATGGCTGTAGGCCATGACTGGGATGTCTTTTAGAATATTAAGGTGCAATTTTTGTCTACAGCAGGGGTTCCCAATCTTTTAACGTCATGGACCTCTACCATAAACAGAAGAGTTAGAGGACCCAGGTTGGGAACCCCCAGTCTACAGTATTTTAAACAATCCACAAAATTCATTTAGTTATAAATATTGAGTAACATGTATTTTAATGTAAATCATCTCTCATTTTTAGCTAAAGTTACTTGGATGAGAAACAAATATATATTGTACTCTGCAGCAGGGCAGCCAATAAAGCACATTTTTTTAAAAAAAACTTGCAGTTTGTGATCTTGGTCATTTTGGTGAAGATGTTTCAAAACAATCTAAATGATTTAGAAGTAAACTTTGCAATGATATTCCAAATATGGAGGGGTTTTAGCAGCACCAGGTTCCTGTCAAATCTGTACATTGTTACACTTTTGCTTTTATTGATATTGTAGTAATAAGAAACACCTGCTTAACTAACCTGTATTTGAAGAAAGTAACTGCTTCAGTTGTATAGCCCTGGGGGGGGGGGGGGGGGGGAAGTAAGGATGGATATTATGAACTGCCATTTTGCAGCTGTCCTCCAAAAAATGATTTCTGTTTAATCAGCATACTGAAATAATTGACTTCATGTAACCTGAAAAGTTTCATGGGCATGCCAGGTAGCATCTATGGAAAAGTGCAAGCAGATGATGTTTCAAGCAGAGACTCTGTATCAGGACAGGACTGTGTATATGCATATTACTTTGATTTCCAGCATCTGCAGACATTCTCCTGTTTGAATTTCACAAGGCAAGTTTATTTCCATGCTATCAAGTTTGAAATTGCATGCAACACCAGACAAATCAAAGGTGCCAGTCGCGCAGCAACACAGAAGGACTTGAGCAACAATTCCAAAATAAATCTAAATCCTATGATGGAGTTAGGCAATCTAAATTCAAATACATAATCTGAATTTAGTTTTTAAAATAAAAAGCCCATTCTAATGAGACAATATGGCCTATGTTGTGCTGAGACAATATTGAATTCATAATTAAGACCTCTCTGATGGCCAAACAAAGGATTTGATCCTTCCTATTTCATTGTAGCCTTTGAATTTAACTATAGATGAGTACTCAGTCATCACCAATAGTAGAGATTGTTTCTTTAAATTAGCACCACTTGTTATAGATTCATTATCCTATCAGACAACCCACTACTTTTGGGTGCAAGGATCTGGCAGTAAAATGTCTTTAGCAAGACTGATTCCACATGCCCACGTGGATACAGTGGGCTTGAAGGGGCTAAATTGTGCTAACATGTATTTACATTCTGCATTTGCTCAGTTTACCTTTTGTAGAGTTGACTAGGCAGGTGGAGATTCATCTCTGCACAGATAAACCTGTTGAATAGCCACTCAATGGAGCTTGGAAAATGGGTGGACTTATGACTCCTGTCTCCTTAGTGATGATCAGTGTGAATAATTAGAGAATGTCTCCCCAAGTAAATTTATCTAGCTCCAAGGGGCATAGTTTCAGAATAAGGGGTAGCTTATTTAAGACCAATGAAAAGGAATGTATTTTCTGTGAGGGCTGATTCTTCTACTTGAGCAATGAAGAATCAGATTTATTGTCCTTGTGGTATGAAATATTTTGGAAGCAGTAGAGAGCAGAGAAATCTAGTTAAAATATGCTGCAAAAGAAAAGGAGAGGGTGGTGTTCATGGCTTCAGGGTACGATTTGGAGATGGAGCCAAAGTGTATGTGAAGAGAGCAGGTAATTGGTATTGAGGCCAAAATTGGATAGTCTGTCTATGATCTTATTGAATTGCACAGCAGGGTTGGGGGGCCAATTGTTTCAATGCTGCTTGTTTCTCGTTATGGGTGTTGTAATTGATCTTAAATTTTATGCACACCTTATGCATGCATTGAAAGGGAGACTAAAACTAAACCTGTGTGAATCCCTACAGCATCTGTTGATCCCATAATTGTCTTGGTGGCTGATGTCAGAACATCTTTAATGAGGGTAAGTCTGATAGTGTATATGGTAGGTCACTGGAAACCTATGCCAATCAACAGGTGAGTGTTCAAGGACATCTTCAATCTCTCTCTGCTGTAGTCAGAGGTTCCTACCAGCTTCAAAAGGGGGACAATCATACCAGTGCCCAAGAGCTGGGTGAGTGACTATTGCCTAGTTACACTCCCATCTACTGAAAAGAGCTTTGTAAGGTTGGTTATAGCCAGAATCGCCTCCTGTCCAAGCAAGGCCCTGGACCTGCTGCAATTGCCTATTGCCACAATAGGTCTACAGAAGATGCAATCTCACTGGCTCTCCACTTGGCCTTACAACACCTGGACAATAGCAGTACCTACAGTTGAGCAATCAAAACAATGATACTTAGTACTATCAACAAGCTCCTAATCCTGGGAAGCTGTACCTCCCTCTGCAATTAGGTCCTTCACTTCATCAGAAGACCACAGTCAGAGTGAGCAGGAATAACATCTCCTCACTGACAATCAACAATGGTGCACTTCAAGGATGCATGCTTAGCCCACTGCTCTACTTTTTCTACAGCCATGACCTTGGCTAGGCACAATTCAAATACCATCTATAAATTTGCCAATGACAGAACTATTGGCAGAATTTTGCATTCTAGGAGGCATATAGTTGTGAGATAGATCAGCTGGTTGAATGGTGTTGTAACAACAACCTTGCACTCAACATCAGTAAGACCAAAGAATTGATTGTGGATTTCAGGAAGGGGAAATCGAGGGAACATACAACGGTCCTCATCGAGAGATCAGCAGTAGAAAGGGTGAGCAGCTTCAAGTTCCTGGGTGTCAATATCCCTGAAGATCTATCCTGTGCCCAACATATTGATGCAATTTTGAAGGCAAAAGTGCAGATTTCATTAGCAGTATTTCACCAAAGACTTCCAGATTTCTACAGATATACCATGGAGAGCACCTAAAATGGTTGTAACACCATCAGTTATGGAGGGGCCACTGCTGATGGTCGGCCAGCTCCATCATGGGTACTAGCCTCACCAGCATTGACGGTATCCTCCAAAGGGTGACATCCATTATTAAAGATCTGTATCATCTGATTTTTATATACATATATATAAAATCTTATTGTAATTAATAGTTTATTATGTATTGCAACATACTGCTATTGTAAAACAACTTGTTTCACGGTATATACCAGTGGTATTAAATCGGAATACCACTGGTATATACCGTGAAACAAGTTGCTTTATGACAAAGGACTGGATGCGGATTTTGAAGTTGGTTAACTCTTCTTCTTGTGCTAGCCATTCATTGATTCAATTTAAAATTGTACATCGTTATCATTTGACAAAGGAGAGACTTTCTAAAATCTTTTCTAATGTTGATAGTGTAGCCCCCCTGGCCACCCTCAGGGTCGCTTGGCTCGCTGTTGTCTAGGGAAACAACCTTCGGCCCCGCCAAACTGGGTAATTAGTTTGTATGGATGCTGTGTGATGTACCCCACCCTCGCCCAAATAACAGACAATACACCAGATACGATTAAATGATTTACAGTTTATAGATATTACTGGAACTATATAATTAATAGAGAATAAAATATAAAAGGAAAATAAAAGGCGCCACAGTTATCAAAGTTCAATCTCCTCGTGCACAGAACAGTTGGAGCTCAAGAACCTCCTTCTTCACCCTGCGACCCCTCGGACCACCTCGACCGGCTGCCTGGGACCAATAACGGTGGTTGACCAGACGCTCCACACGAGTCCGTCTCCGTCTCCTTGCCAAATGCCCTCCTCGGGGTCCGACCCCGTTAGCGGACATTACAGCATCTGGTCCATCCTCTGCCTCGCTCTCCCGCCTTCTGCCCCAAAACCCCGCGCATACAAATCTCCCAGATACACCAAAGTCATAACAACCATCCCAATTGGTTTGTAACATCCTTTTATCACCCCTTAACCCACAAGCTGCTAGCGCAAAGCTTTCTCAGCGTTTAACACAACAAAGAAGCATTCCCGATTATAACATAACAAAGAAGCCATTTTAAATTTAACATACCAAAAAAAGACCCTGTACACTCTCCCCCCACCAAATAAAAGTCATGCCCTCATGACTTCTAAATAACTCGCCAACCAGTCCTGCAGACGCACAACACACACATACACCGGTACACACAGTGACAGTGCTCCCCAAACAGTGGACCCTACGCTCGTCCCATGGGCACTACATAGGCCAACCTTCCGAGACCTCCATACCCCCTCACCTAAACCCAAAAGGCTCAGACACTACTAGGGATACCTTGGGCCTGCTTGCCAACTCCTCTCTCACTCAGGCGACCATTACAGCTCGGAGCCCCCTGTCCCGTGTCCGGGGTCCCGCTTCTTTTCCTTCCTGATCCTTCCGTAACCCAGACTGCCCACAGCTAGCCCTCCCCACTACACCTGACTCAGTGGGAGAAGGGCCAAAGGTCTCTTCCTCAATCACGGGGAAGTTAGTGAAAGGCAGCATGTACCACATGTGCAGCACACCATCCTTCGAATCCGTATTCTTCCTCATTCCCTCGATCGGTAGCTGCTGTTTGAGTTTCTCCAAACTGAAACATTTCGCCGGGGTTACCCCTTCAGCCTCCTGCAGTTGAGACGTCAGCTTCTTCAGGGACTCCTTCAACTCTCGCCACAGCCTCCGCAGCTCTGACTCAGGGTTCTTGGCCATCTCAATCTGGGACGCAGTTATCCCACCCTGACCTGAAAAGCAGCAGTTAAAGAATGTTCAGCCTCCAGTTTCTTCTTCCTGATGACGTCTTCCAGGTCAACTTTCAGTTTTTCCATTTCATTTGAACTGTCAATAGTCATCTTCAGGTTCCTTTCAAGCGTCCGCCTCCCTTTTCCGAGATCTGTCCTCCATTTCTTCACCTCCTCGGGAGTGTAGTCAAACTCCCCTCCCTGGGCTCTCGGTTTTCTTTTGGCTTTAGTCAGAACAATTCCTTAATCTTCCCCAATTTGTAAGTCGTCCAATCTTTTCTGAATCGACGTCTTGCGTTTCTGCTGATCCTTTCAGAGGTGGGTCATTGTTTCTTCTTGCTGGATTAATTCATCAGTACATGACCACAGTGTCGGCTCGGAATTCCGTTGCTCCTTCTCCACGTTGAGGAGCGTGAATTCCAAGTCTGCAATGGTCGTCCCACAAGTGCGGCACTCAGTCTCCGGCCGGCATTTCTGAGCACTCAGTTCAGCGATGCAAATCCCCTCTCTCCCCTGTGTCTCATTCAGATTGACGACCTGGGTTTTCATCCCCAGGTCCACCACCGTCTGTTCCAACACCAGGAATCAACTGGTATGTCGGGTCAATTTTCTCACATTGCACCAAACTCCTCCGGCTAAAAACTCCTCCACATTTGACACTTCGCTTCTGTCGCCTGGGCTCAGCCACTCGCCTCGCCTCAAAGTCCCCCCAGGCGAATCCAAGCTCTAGGCGGTCATCCACATACGCCAAAACTCCACACACCTTCACTTCCCCCATGGTCTTCCTCATGCCCTGCGGGAAGGATGCAGGGGCTCCGGATATGCCCTTGGGCATCTTTTCGGATCGGAAGGATCCGAGGGAATAATGGCTGTCTTCGGCTCGACAGCCGCACTCCTCGGGATCTGGCAACATCCACTCCTCAGATCCAGCACATTAAACCACGTCGCATAATCCACACACACGCTGCCTCCATCTTCCACTGCGCCAGGGTCCAGTTGCCGCGACCTCTCTCTCACTGAGGTGTCTTCAGCGGTCAACTCCCCTCCCTCGTGGTAGTTCGGAGCATCTACTAAGAGGGTCTCACCCTCAGCTACTTTCCCCAGGCCGTACCACCGCTGGGTTTCACTTAAATTCGGTACCGGCTCAAGGCTGTTACACACGTCCCCAGAAGCAACTCGACACACTGGGTGCCCAGGCAATGCCCCCATGAACTCCAGGGTCATTAACCAATCATCGTCTTCTAGATAACTACTGTCACTAGTACCCAAAATCTCCGGTGCCCTTGCGGTTGTCAAGGGTAAATGCTTCAGACACCGGTTGTAAAACGAACTGTACAACAACTTGACCGGCGCCCCGGGGTCGAGGATGGCTTTAGCATTGCTTCTCTCTATCCATAACGACACCCTGGGGCGTGGTCCCTCTAAGCCTTCAGGAATAGGGTCTTTTCCTTGCGGAAGTTCATTGTTACATTGCTGGGAACGTGCTTCCCCAGAGACCCCAAGCCGTTCCCCCACTGGGCCTCCACTAAGTTTCCCGACACCTCTCTGATCAGCTGAACAACTGAAGGAGGGGCATGATCCCCTGAAATGATCCCCCTGGCACTGCAAGCAATTTAGCTGCCCTCCCAGCCAGAGAAGGCACACTGAAAACTTCCCCACCTCTTTTAAATAACTGACAGCTGTCACTACGGTGTAATTGAACCTGACAGCTCTAACACCATCACCAGGCGGCCTACTTAAACTTTCAACCAATCCCTGTCGCTCTCCCTCAACCGAGCACTGCCACTCATCTAACAACTGCGAGATCCGCTCCGCCCACGTCTCGCATGCCTCCGCCCTTCTTGGGGTGGACACTATCCCAAGTGCCAGGCGGAGCCTGCCAGAGCTAGAACATTTATTCACAGACCCTACCTCCAAATCAGACCACCCTTTCCTCTCTCTCCCCCAACCGCATGGACAGCCCCGAGTGCCACCTCCAACTCGTCAATGTCAGCCTGAACTCGAACAAAGACCGCACCCACAACGCATACAGCAATTACCAGCAAATAACCCACAGAGACACACATTACAGATTTAAACGGGGCACCCACACAGCATACCAGTAGACCCAATCCCAGACAAAGCCCACACAATGTAGCCCCCCCGGCCACCCTCAGGGTCGCTCGGCTCGCTGTCATCTAGGGAAACTACCCTTGGCCCCGGCAAACTGGGTAATTAGTTTGTGTGGATGCTGTGTGATGTACCCCACCCAGCCCAAATAACAGACAATACACCAGATACGATTAAATGATTTACAGTTTATAGATATTACTGGAACTATAATTAATAGAGAATAAAATATAAAAGGAAAACAAAAGGCGCCACAGTTATCAAAGTTCAATCTCCTCGTGCACATAACAGTTGGAGCTCAAGAATCTTCTTCTTCACCCTGCGACCCCTCGGACCACCTCGACCGGCTGCCTGGGACCAATAACGGTGGTCGACCAGACGCTCCACACGAGTCCGTCTCCATCTCCTTGCCAAATGCCCTCCTTGGGGTCCGACCCCGTTAGCGGACATCACAGCACCTGGTCCATCCTCTGCCTCGCTCTCCCACCTTCTGCCCCAAAACCCCGCGCACACAAATCTCCCAGATACACCAAAGTCATAACAACCATTCCAATTGGTTTGTAACATCCTCTTATCACCCCTTAACCCACAAGCTGCTAGCGCAAAGCTTTCTCAGCGTTTAACACAACAAAGAAGCATTCCCGATTATAACATAACAAGGAAGCCATTTTAAATTTAACATACAAAAAAAAAGAAAGACCCCGTACAATAGTCATTGTGATAGATGTGAAACTGAGATAGCTACACTGACACATATGTTTTGGTCTTGTTCTATATTGGAACAGTTCTGGAAGTCGGTTTTTTCAACAATTTCTAAAGCACTTAAAATTAATTTACAACCTGATAAATTAACTATGCTTTTTGGAATAATTCCTCAAAATATTCATGGTATTTCTGTGTCTGACCAACATGTTATTGCATTTGTTACATTGATAGCTAGGAGGGCCATTTTGTTGAAGTGGAAGGATACATCAGCTCCCACTTTGTCACAATGATTCTCTCAAGTGATGCTATGTCTTAGTTTGGAGAAAATTAGAAGTCGAACTTTTGAACCTTTATTTGATTTTGAGAAAAGATGGGGCTCATTTGCTCGTTATTATCATTTGAGTTAATTGATATAATTTTTCCACGATCTAATGTAAATTTTTCAGTTTATTTTCTTTTCTTGCTGGCGGTTTGATGTTTACTTTTAGAAGCTTTTTGTATGACGCATGGCTCCGGGGCTGTACACCTAATGGGTTCTTTTTTTCCTCACTTTTCTGCTTAGTAGGTTTTTTTGTTATCACAATCTTTTTTTCCAATCTTTAAGATAATATCTTTCTTGAGACATTGTAAGTGTTGTTACTTCAATGTACTCATGTTATTTTTCCTGTATAATATAACAGTAAAAAGATGTGAAAAGAAAAAGAAATCGGATTCTAATTTGGGGTGAAGACACTGTTCCTACTATAGTATCATCATATTCCACTTGTCTGAGGTTGTCTGCTGCTAAAACCTCCTCTGTGCTGCTTACCTCAAGATGTGATGATTGCAAATACATTCCTGTTTGGTCTTCCTTCGACTCTCTAAACTGCAGGTTATTCATTGCTATGCTCCAATTTCATAATTTATAAAGCTTTAGAAGATATCAACTATAGCATTCACTCTCTCCAAACCACCTTTAATAAAAACTCGAAAACTGATTTCAAGAAATCACCTTCTATAAACATTTGACTATCATAAGAAATAATGGTGTCATTTAAAAGTTAGTCCGATTTTCCTGCCCTTTGTAGGACTATAATTTTGAACATGGAAGAGACCAGCACGTGAAAATGGTCTTACCTATGCAGCTTGACATACTGAGTGTTCAGTCAGACTGACTTCACAACATGCTCACTATCCCAGTGTACATCCATATCAACCTTGTCCTGAAACAGGGGTTCCCAACCCCTTGCTGAGTGGTATTGGTGAATGGCATAAGAAAGGTTAGGAACCCCTGTCCTGAAAGAAGACCAATTGTGGCCTTTATCTAAATGAGGGCAGTAAGGTCTATGAAGTTCGTCCAGCAAATTGCTTATGCCTGATATCAAACAATTACCCATCATTGGCATGTGAACTTGCCTGTTAACTGCATCCCGCTAACCTAATCTGCATGTCCATCTTCAATGGGATCCTACCACCAAACACACCTTTACCTCCTCCCCCACTCTAGGTAAATATAGGGATTATAGGTAAATTTCAACAATCAAAATACTTTGTCTGCCAAGGAACATGGGCATCATTCTCTGTGATTCCCTTGTCTATTCATCCCTCCCTATTAATTTTCTTTCAGGCACTTATCCCTGCAAGTGGAAGAAGTGCTACACCTGCCCATTCACCTGCTCCCTCACCTCCATTCAGGACTCCAGTCATTCCAGGTGAAGCAACACCTCTGTTCTGTTTGTAGGGGTGGCCAAACTTTTACATTCCATGCATCAATTTTTTCACTCACGAGTTCAGATGCGCCATACAACCATTGTATGCCCATTCAATTCTTGTAAAAATGTTAATATAGAACTCATGCGTGAAAAAAATCACATCTGAACTCGTGCGTGAAAAAATTGACGCATGGAATGTAAAAGGTTGACCACCGCTGAATCCAGTGCTCCCGATGTAGCCTCATCTACATTGGTGAGAACTGTCATATATTGGGGGGCCACTCAGTCGAGCATCTTTGCTCCATCTGCAACAAGCAGGATTTCTTGGTGGCCAACCATTTTAATTCCAATCCCGCTCCCCTTCTTGCATGCCAGTTCATGGCCTCCTCTACTGTCATGATGAGCCCACTCTCAGAGGAGCAACATCTCATATTCCGTATGGCTAGCCTACAACCTGTTGGCATGAACATTGATTACTCCAACTTCCAGTAATTTTCACCCCTCCCCCTTCCCTCTTCTTCCATTCCCCACTCTGGCTCCCCTTAGCTTAGCCCACTGTTCTGGCCTACTCTACACCCACGACTGCGTGGTTAGGTACAGCTCAAATGATACCCACAGATTTGCTGATGATACAGCCATCATTGCAAAATCTCAGATGGAGATGGGAGAGCATAAAGGAGCGAAATATACCAACCAGTTAAGTGGTGTCACAGCAACAACCTTGTCAGTAAAACCAAAGAGCTGATTGTGGACTTCAGAAAGGGTAGGACGAGGGAATGTAAACCAATCCTCATAGAGGGATCAGGAGTGGAGAGAGTGAGCAATTTCAAGTTCCAGGATGTCAAGATCTCTGAGCATCTGACTTGGTCCCAACCTATCGATGTGGCTATAAAGAAGGCAAAACAGTGGCTATATTTCATAGGAGTTTGAGGAGATTTGGTTTGTTACCTAAAACTTGCACAGATGTAGCTTGGAGAGCATTTTGACAGGCTGCATCACTGTGTGGTATGGGGGGGGGTGGAGGGGGAGGCTACAGTACAGGATCGAAAGAAGCTACAAAAAGTTGTAAAATTAGTCAGCTCCATCTGGGTACTAGCCTCTGTAGTATCCAATACATTTTCAAGGAGCGATGCCTCAGAGAGGCAGTGTCCATTATAAAGGACCCCCATCACCCAGGACGTGCCCTCTTCTAATTGTTACCATCAGGAAGGAGATACAGAAGCCTGAAGGCTCACACTCAGTGATTCAGGAACAGCTTTTTCCCCTCTGCTACCTGATTTCTAACTGTACATTGAACCCATGAACAGTACCTCAGTTTTTAAAAATTATTTCTGTTTTTGCACTAATTGTAATTGATTTACTTATTTTTTCTATATTATCATGTATTGCATTGTACTGCTGCCACTAAGTTAACAAACTTTATGACATACGGTGCTGATACTAAAGCTGATGATGATTCTCTTCGCTCTTCTTTCCTCATCTGCCTATCACCTCCCCTTTCTTCCACAGTCCACTCTCCTCTCTTATTAGATTCCTCCTCTTTCAGACCTTTACCTTTTCCACCTATCAACTCTCACTTCATTCCCACTCCCCCACCTACCTGGCTTCACCTTCTAGCTTGAACTCATTCCCTTCCCTCCACCTCCCTATTCTGGCTTCTTTCCCTCTTTCTTTCCAGCGCTGATGAAGGATCTTAGTCCAAAACATCAACTTTTTATTCCTTTCCATAGGTACTGCCTCACTAATGGTGTGGGAGTCAAGAAATAATGATGATGTGTACTCGTAACCATGATGATCATCCCTTTTGTCTTCTTCCCTCCCCTAGCCCCTTCAGCTTGAGAGAAAGAAAAAAAAGACGTTCTGAGAAAATTGTAGCTAGTCGTCTTTGTAAACTGTGGTGAAGAGACATGAACAAGCATAAATTATAATAAGAGTTTCTGCTGTTGATCAAATCAAAGAGCAGGTAGCAAGAATGATTAGTCAGGAATAGTTCTGGAGGAATGGAAAATTGCAAATTTCATTCTTCACTTTAAGAAGAGTGGGAAGGAAAGGACAGGAAATTATAGACTAGTTAGCCCGATTTCGATAGCTGACAATATTTTAGAGTCCATTATTGAGGTTTTGGGGTACTTGGAATCACATACAATCGTCTGATTTTAGCATGGTTTCCTTGAGCGGCTACTCTGCCTGACAAATCTGCTGGAATTCTTTAAAAAAGTAACAAAGGAGAGTCAGTGGATGTCGTTTACTTGGATTTTCAAAAGGCCTTAACAAGGTGTCATACATGAGTTTGGTAAACAATACATGAGCCCATGTTATTACTTTAAAGATACTAACATGAATAGAAGATTGGCAGACAGGCATAAGGCAAAGAGTAGGAGTAAAGAGGGTCCTTTCTGGCTGGTTGCCAGTGACCAGTGGTGTTCCTTTAAATGTTAATGACCTGGATGATGGACTCTATGGCTTTGTAGCCAAGTGTGTGGATGATGCAAACATAGGGGGAGAACGAGCAAGGTGCCTACTGAAGGATCTGGACAGATTGTGAGAATGGGCAAGGAAGTGGCAGGTGAAATACAATGTAGGGAAATGTATGGTCATGCACTTTGATAGAAGAATAAATCCATGGGTTATTTTTTTTAAATGGGGAGACAATTCTGAAATCAGCAGTGTAAAGGGACTTGCAAGTCCTTGTGCAGGATTCCCTAAAGATTAACTTGCAGTTTGAGTTAGTAGAAAGGAAGGCAAATGCAAAGTCAGCCTTCACTTTGAGAGGTCTAGAATATGTCCTCTCAAAATAGAGGGCGTAATGCTGGGGCTTTATAAGGGCATTGATAGGAATGCATTTGGAGTTTTGGTCCCCATATCTAGGGAAGGTGTTCCGGTTTTGGAGAGGGTCTTGAGGTGATTTATGAGAATCATCCTGGGGATAAAAGGGTTAACATATGAGAAGTCTTTGATGGCTCTGGGCCTGAACTCGCAAGAGTTTAGAATGGTGACAGAGTATCTCAGTAATTCGCACCTAAAACTGAAGTGCCTAAATAGAGTAGGCATAGAGAGGATGTTTTCGGTGCTGGGAGATTCTGGGACCAGAGGGCACAGACTCAGAATAAAAGAATCCCCTTTGGAATAGATGTGAGGAAGAATGGCTTAAGCCAGAGAAGGGCGAATCTGTGGAATTCATTGCTGTGGGAGCCAAGTCATTTGGTATATTTAAAGTGGAGGTTGATGGGTTCTTTTGATTAGGAAGGACGTCAAAAGGAATGGGAGGAGGCAGAGGATTAATACATCAACCATGATTGAATGGCATAGTAGACCTTGACAGACTGAATGGCCTAAATCACATCTTACGCTCCGCTAACCTCTTTCAGCGTTTTGAGTTTTCCTTTAGATTCCCACAGCTGCAGTCTCTTATGTCTTCGTGAAGATAAATCCTATGATTTGTAACCTAAATCTTCGCTAACAGTTTGCCGAAGAGCAGCTTCGGCGTTAGGAAAAGAATGACACGGCCGTCTCGGGCCGCAGAGGTGCGCATGCGCAGGGGGGGGAGCGAAGCAGCGGATTGGTGCAGATGATGGGGGGCGGGGGGAAAGCGTCGCTGACTGCGGAAATAGGAGGCGGGTGTTTCAAATCGCGCGAGATTTACAGAGTTCCCGAATGGGGGGGTCAGGGCTCGGGGCTTCGGAATGAGTGCGGGAGGTAATGACAGCGGGCGGGCAGCTGGGGAGTCCACCCCTCCCTCATGTAACGTCAGCTACCATGAATTGACCACGGTGAACATGGACGAGGCTGGTAATGAAATTAATGCCGATCCTGACGGGGGGCGGGGAGCACAAGAGCCTTCGGAGAACAGAGACAGCCCCGGGGAAGAGGAGGAGGACGATGAGGAGGAAGACGAGGAGGATGAAGAAGAGGAGGAGGAGGAGGAGGAGGACGAAGATGAAAGCGGCGACAGCGAGAGGGTGACTAGAAAGTGTGTGTATGAGGGATGTACCGAGACCACTACCCAAGTGGCTAAACCGAGGAAGCCCTGGATGTGCAAGAAACACCGCAACAAAACTTATAAAGACAAGTACAAGAAGAGGAAGAGTGTCCAGGCCTTGGCCAGCACAAACAAGAGTGATGTGAGGAAATTTGCTGTTACTGGATTCATCAGAATTGGTTCACTGATGTATTTGTTTTACCTTTTCGTGCTATTTGAGCCCTCCCTTGTACTTTTGAGATATTTATTATGTGCTATTTATTTGCTGGAGAAGACATAACTCAGTTCCACAGAAACTTAAGTTATAACATGGAAGGAGGCTATTTGGACTAAATCTGTATTGGTAGTTAGCTCAACGACTCTGACCCCTGTATTTTTCCTTCTTTCCGCTACTTACACAATTGTGAGTACTGTGAGTGAAATACCCATCCATTACTATTTTAGGTCCTGGCCTTTGTGCTAAACAGAAGTCCCTCATCAGAAATGAAAATTATTTCTTTCTAATAGGTATCGTGAGTTTCTGGTTGTGTGCCATTTAACCTTCTCTCTCCCGTTCCAACACTGACTTGTTTGCCTTCTTAAATGTCAATGTATGGCCAAACGTGAACAAGATGAAGAGCACTTCAATCTACTTGAATAGCCTACAATCCAATGGCATGAACATTGAAGTTTCCACCTTTAGGTAGCTCAGACCTCTGGTGTTCCTTTTCCATTCCTGGTCTACCTGGACCCATTCTTCCTCGTGTCAGCATTCCTAGTTCCTCGGTTTATTACTCTTCCCCCCGCTCGCCATGCACTTGGGATACTTCACCCTCGATCTACTATTTTAATTGCCTCACCATGTGGTTAAATCTGCTTTTCATCCCTCCTTTATCTCGTCATACTTTTCATCTTCGGACCTCAATCTCTGTCTTCCTCCTTCTCCCCATCTGCCCATTATCGCTCCCTCATCTTGGCTCATTTAATACCTCTGAGCCTCCCCCACCGTTCCATCTGCTCATCAGCCCCCATTGTACCACCAGCCCATAGTCACATCCCTCTTTATACTGTCTACCTTCCCACCATACTGTCAATACTATTACAGGGGCTTGACCCAAGTCACAATTATTTCTTTGCCTCTACAGTTGCTGCTTAACTTGCTGAGTTCCACCAGCTGTTTTCCATTTTCTAATTATATTAGTTCTGTTTTCTTGTGCTATTTGTATAAGTCTAGCCTGCTGGTCAGCTTTCACTATTTTTGAGGCTAACACATAATGCAGACCAAGAAGCTCAATTTGCTGATAGCTTCAGATAATTAAGCCATCTTTATTTGCCCTATCACAGACATTTCTTCAGTCTTGTGCATTCATCCTCCACCTTCTCTCTATTGAAAACTAACCTGTATCTTTTCCCACTTTGTTATTGTTTCTCTTTCTTCAGCTGCTTTGCTGGCCGTTCTTTCCCCCCAGCATTTTCTGTAACTTACTGACCTAAAGTGTTTTTGCGTAGCTTGGAAAAGGCACATTATTTCTTTCACTTACTAATCTTAAGATTATTGGAGATGATCTATATGACCAATATCATACCTCTATCATTGATTAAAATGTCCTCTTTGCACAAGACCTTCTGGACATAGGTCTTGTGCAGTCTGCCTGTTGCCAATGCCACATTACAAAAGTATTTAATGGTGAAGCTATTTTGGACATTCTAAAGCTGTGAAAGGAAATGAGATAGAACAACAGTGGATTCTGGTTAATCGGGACAGCGTCTTTTTTGGGACAATTCTAAAGAACAAAAACTCATTGAGAAAATAGCCAGGATTCCCTTCTTTTTTAGGGACACCATGCTGCTGAACAGTTTCTCCCTAGTAACTGTAGCGTGTAGTGGTGTGACCATCAGATATTAAACTGTGCTTTGAGCAAAGATTTTAAATGGTGTCAGCTGTGTGTACTTGTGTTATGTTAGTTTTGGGCTGAAGGACGCCGACTCCAAAAGCAGTGATTTTTAATAATGTTTATATTTTGACTTAAAAAATTCAGGCCCTTGCCAAGATGCCACAAAAAGATTTGACACTAGCCAAAAAAATCCTGCTGGAGCAAATTAAAAACCATCCACCTAACACCATGCATCTTCAGCTGGCAGAGATAACTGGAGTTCTAAAATCTACAATTACACGCTTGACACATCTGCAAGATGAACTGTGAGAAGAATGGGCATTATGAGAGGAACAACAGGGAACATCCCAAAAACGAAAGCGTGGAGGTAAGGATCCCGATGTTGAAGAGAACCTCATTCAATGTGTTCCCGTTATAACTGAACATGAGTGTCAGTGGACCAATGTTTGTAAAAAAAAAACAAGTCGGAGGTGCTAGCTAAGAAGCTCGAATGAAGATTTTAAAGCAGCAGATGATTGGTTATCTCTGGAAATGTTGGCACCACATTAAATTCAAGAAAGCACACGTTGAGAAGACAGTGCTGATGCTGTTAAGTGGAGAAACATGGAAATCTAGAAAACTTATTGACTTGCTTCATAAATTTTGTGTAGATGATGTCTACGATGCCTATGAAAAAGGCTTTTTTTTAAAAGTGCCATGCTGAACAGTTCCCTTGGCTACAAATATACAGTACAACAGTTGTCAGGTTCAAAGAAAGCAAATGGATTGCATAATGGTTTGATTATCTGCAGTAGGTGTCTGTGTTGATTTTGTGCATTTGTAGTAAATCGAAAGAAAGTGTCAGTGTACACTGAATTCCTCTGGTACATTTTAGAAACTAATACAGTTTTATACTACTGCAGTAGTATTGCTAATGTTCTAATTTTTTTCTGCATTTCATTTACATCCATTTTGTAACTCAGTTAAACAGTAGTTTGTATATTTTAATATCATTTTAACTGTTTCCATAAAATTTTGGCTCATTAGGGGAGCCGTATAATTAGGCCAAAACATTCCTGTCCTGATGTGTTCCAATTAATCAGAATCCACTGTAAATATTTGAGCCAGAAATGTTATCCAACTGTTTTGTACTGTCACAGCGTGTTCTATGCCACTGTTTGAGTCAAATTGCTTTTATAACATGTAATTCTAGAGCATCATTTGTAAATCAATATTTTGTTTATGCAACAAACAGAACTTAAATGCAAACAACAGGAATTCTGCAGATGCTGGAAATTCAAGCAACACACATAAAAGTTGCTGGTGAACGCAGCAGGCCAGGCAGCATCTCTAGGAAGAGGTGCAGTCGACGTTTCAGGCCGAGACCCTTCGTCAGGACAGAACCTCTTCCTAGAGATGCTGCCTGGCCTGCTGCGTTCACCAGCAACTTTTATGTGTGTTACTTAAATGCAAATTTGTGTTTCAGTTGAATTACATCATGACCAAACATTACTGCAAAAATAACACAATGCTCTTGACGTACAGAAGGATCTTTGTGTGTCCTCTATGGCAACGAATAATTAGATTAATAAAGATGGCATACTTAGCCTCATTGAGTATAACAGTTAGTAAGTTGTGCTGCAGCTCCATAAAAAATTTGGTTAGGGCACATTTGGAGTTCTGGTCATAGCATCACAGGAAGGTTTGAGAGGTTGCAGAAGAGGTTCGGCTGGATTAGGGTGTTTTGCTTTAAGTTGAGTTTAGACAAATGTGTAATTTTGTACTCTGGAGCATCAGAAGCTGTGTAGTAATTCGAGAGAAGTATATAAAATCATAAGGGGCACAGATAGAGTAGATGGGTGTTTTTTTTTTCCCAGGATGGAAATGCTTAATTCAAGAGGGCATAGGTTTAAGGTGGGAACAGGGAATGTCTAAAAGAGATCTGTAAGGCAGTTGCTTCACACAGTGGAAAGCGCCTGCAACGTGTTATTGGGTGGTGGTGGAAGCAGATGTGATAACAACACTAATGAGATGTTTAGGCAGGCACTTGAGCAGGAAGGGGATGGAAAGATGTGGATCACGTGTAGGCAGATGGTAATACATTAATTTGGCATCAGGTTTGGTACAAACTTGTTGATTGGGGTGAAGGCCCTGTGCTGTTCTGTTCTGTGTTTTTTTTCGGGGTATGGTTTTATTTGCTTCTCTTTGTTTCACAGGATGACACAGATGAAAGACCTGCTTCTGTTGCCAAACAGCGTCTAAGCTGTATGATTGTGCATCAAGCAAGTCGTAAAGCAAGTCTTCTTGAGCAGGTTTTAAATCAAAAGAGATTGGTGAGTCTTCCAGTAACTGACTGAATTTCACTCGTGCATGTATGCACTTGCAACTAATGTCTGAACTGTCACTACGTCTCAATTTTAAGTTACAATATTGCTTCCTGCATGCCTGTGTTTGCCGGGGGTGCATAGAATGTAAATGTGGAACAAATTCTATTATGACTTTTTAGTGGAAGTCTTTAATACTATTAATTTTAATTTTAGTCATTATTGAGAAGTCCAGAAGTTATCCAGTTTCTACAAGAACAGCAACGATTACTGAGTAACCAAGCCCTTGCCCAAAGGCAGCAGTTTCAAGACCAACCAATGTGATGGTTACTTTACAAAACAAATCAAGTGATAAAAGTTTAAATAATGGAAGGTAGGAATGGAGCATGTTTGGCATTTTTTTGCAGAGCTTCTGCATTTCCAGTGTTTTACCTCAACTGTATAAACAATCTCATGCACTTTTTAAAAAAAAATGACAAGGGAATTAGCTGCTACACCATAATGTTTAGCTTAAAGCACTATATCCAATTCAAAATTTGGTTAATTTGCGTTTTCACCAATACCCCTTTCCTAGTGAACGCTGTGGTCTTGTCAGCAGGAATGGTAATAGGAAAATGGAATAATTCTCTGTGGCAGGACCCTGCGTCAATGGTGAGCATTTCTAGGTTAGATTCAGATTCACTGCAGTTAAAAAGAAAGTTCCCTTAACCTTGCACTGATATCATGTTTTATTCTAAATATTAATTGTTGTGCTGAAAGATCTCTCAAGATCAACTGATAAAGGGGGACCTTTTTTTAAAAAAAATACATTATCTTAAATTGAAGAGACTAAGATTGTTTTCATGCAATAAAGGATCCCCTTTTCTAAAAGCACAAGAGATTTTGCAGATGCTGGAAATGCAGAGTAACACTTACAAAATGCTGTTGGAACTCTGCAGCTCAGGCAGCATCTATGGAAAGGAATAAACAGTGACATTTTGGGCCAAGACCTTTCATTAGGACTATCATGGACCCTGTTTTTAAAATAGTTATGAAACTTGGCTTAGTTTAGGTTTGACATCTTTGGAAAATTTAGTTTCTGCTTTCATGCAACAGCCTTTTAACATGGTAAGCAAGAAATCAATATAGATCACACAGTTGTAGAGATATGATCATGTTTTTCCCATACTTCAAGCATGGCATTAAATGTGAAATTAGATGTGATTTTAAAAAAAGTTGAATTTGTAGCTATGTATATTACTGTTTTAAATTGTAAAACTTCAATGCTATATGCTGTTGAGTAAAATTGAAATTTATTTGTAGATGTGTTAAATCTTTTTTTAACCATATTGTAAAATACTGCCTTTAAATAAATCATGACTTTGTAATCTTTTCTGGTGCTTGTCCCTTTTGAAGAAATAAACTTAGTTTTCCATTATGATTATAAACAATAGTTGATCTATCTACAGCATATAAATTTGCAGAAATATCATTGATTCTCTGAGTGTTTAGTTTGGGCATATTAGGTCTCTGATTCATTAAAGTAAATATGACAAGTTTTTCTGGATGATACTATCTTCTCTTTTGTAATTCTGCATATCACTCATCTCAATCTCACAGATAAGAGAAACCATGATTTTCATCAGTAAACCCAAACATGAGATGACCACTTTTTATGTGTAGGATTAAACTGGTCCCTGGATAGAATTCGAGGTGGAAAACGATCTCAGTTTACATAATGCAACTCTACCCAGTACAAGGATACTAACTGCAGCTGCACTTTCACCCCTTTGCTTCATCTGGTATACTTGTTCTCTGGTTCATTTATGGGAGCTTCAACTCTCTCAAGTCAAGCCTGCATCTTCCATTTCAAGTAACTGCCAAAGTAATATGTAAATACTGAATCACAATGAAAATATTTCAATTTTTCAAAAGTTCATTTGGAATTTGAAATACTTCAGTATTCCAATGAATATTGGATTAGCATTGATCTTATAATAGAACAAAAAAATCAAATGCAGGTGATGCCATTTGCACTGTTTCCATGAAATTTAAGACAATTTTAATTCTGATAACTACTAAACTGCATTTTGTATTGGTGTTCAATTTTATATTTGTAGGGGATTGGAATACCATATGTTAACCAGTGTTTAGAATAATCTTATCTGTGATGGGGGTGTTGTGGCAGGGAAGAAAGTGAAGTTAACATGTTGTGTGGTTTGTAGTTTAGATGCAATCATCCCTTTCACATACCAAGTGCTTCACTGCATTTGAGGCATAGAAAGGATTGCAGTGTGAAAGAGCCATGATTGACAAGAGCTGGAAAACTGAAGAATAGGTAGGATAGGTTATTAAAGATAGTTCCATGATCATTTATGCCTTCCTGAGAGATTGATTGAGTGGCAGGGGGCTTATTTTGCTTCTGATTTGAAAGGTGGAATTTATGACAATTCAACACCTTTTTTTGGAATGTCATTCCTGAGTCTTACGGTTGGTTCTCCAGAGTGAAATTTGGATCTATGCTCTCTGACTTGGAAACGCGTGTTATCAGCTGAGGTGTACCTGAGATTTCATTGCAGCAAAAGGCACAGCTGAGGGGAAAAAGAAACATTTCTTTTAAATAGATCCTAATTTCCATTTTAAATCAGAGATAGGTGGAGATAGGTTTTGAATAATGGTAAATATTGTAATGAAATTGGAGGATTTAGACTCTGCAAGTGATATGACTAAAAATGAAATTATGGTCTATTATTCATGAATTTGTGAACTGATAATCATATTTGAAGAGATAATAGAACTACTGTGACATATTTTCATGCTAATCTACAATTCTGTACACTTAAATGTTTAATATTAACATCTGGCTCCACATCATTCTTGAGAAACTTATAATGAACTATAAAGAAACTTGAGTGTAGCAAAAGTTCAAAGTATACAGGTACTGTATCTTGATTAACATTCTCAAATCAGGACTCTGCCCTTCAGATTTCAGTGTTAATAGTATCTATAACTCTGGATATGTCATCCAGTTACATGGATATTTAAATTCAAGAAATCAAATAAATCCTACAATAAAATTATTATTAATAATTTTTTTTAAAATGGGCTCATACACTTTAAGTTTAAAATTCCAGTGTGAGGTGTTACGAGAATACACATAAAATTAAGATGTTTGCTGGCCTGGGCTAGCATCAGTGGCATCAGCAGTTGGTCTGCCACCTGCCCTCAGGGGAAGGAGAGATAAGGAACAATGGAGCAGCGTCTGGAGATGTGTAATGAAGGGATGTGGGAGAGAAAGCTGTCTGGAGCGGCTCCCCCCTTTGAACCCTGAACTGTTTGAAGTGATGGACAGGCGATACCCCAGCAGGAGGATAAAAAGGGACAGGTTCGCTAAGACAGACACACACGCCACCCGAGGTAACGAGACCCTGGAAGCGGTGCGCCTCTCACGAGTGGTGAGAAGTACCGGACAACGCACAGGGTGGAAAGGTACGATCAGCGGGAACCCGGTGTGTGTCCGCCCTTGCCTGGGTGCCGGGTTCACTGCAGAGGATCGACCGCATCTGGAGGAGGGGTCACAGTCGGTGACCTCAGGTGATATCACCAAGGACCCGCCCAAAAGCTGTTTGTGAGCCATCTCGCTGGTCTGTGAGCCATCTTGCTGGTCTGTGAGTGAAGCCGTTCTGAATGATGAGTTGTTCCTATTCTATCTCTCTCTTCCCCCACGTTGTCCACCGCCATGGCAACGATTACTGCGAACTGAACTCCTGAGTTCTTTCTTAAGTATTTTCTTGCACTTCTTATACTCCTCAAGTACCTTATTTACTCCCTGTTTCCTATACATGTCATACAACTCCCTCTTCTTCTCTATCAGAGTTGCAATATCCCTTGAGAACCAAGGTTCCTTATTCCTATTCACTTTGTCAGTTCAGACTCGACACCATCGACTTCCTGGGCCACAGGATTACCAAAGACAGGGCAACAGCTCTGCCCGCCAAGGTAGATGCGATCTACCACTTCGCCTGACCCAACACAGTGCGTTGGTATGGTGAACTTCTACCACCACTTCCCCTCCTCAGCAGCCCGTATCATGCACCCTTTGTTCCCCTGATGTCGGGTAAAGGCAAGGACATTACTTGGGACGAAGAGGCCGTGGCTGCTTTCGTTAAAGCCAAGGAAGCCTTGGCAGACGCCAGGAGGCTGGTGCACCCCAGAACGGACGTTCCAACCGCCCTCACAGTGGATGCATCCAACACAGCAGTCGGTGGGGTGCTGGCAACCCCTGGCATTCTTCAGCAGGTACCTATGACCACCCGAACTCAAGTACAGTGCCTTCGACCGGGAGCTGTTGGCACTATATCTGGCAATCCAGCATTTCAGGTACTTCTGAGAAGGCAGGCCGTTCACCGTGTTCATGGACCACAAACCGTTGACCTTCGCATTCACGAAGGTGTCCGATCCCTGGTTGACCTGCCAGCAGCGACATCTGTCCTACATCTCCCGAGAACATGACGGACATCCAGCATGTCTCGGGAAAGGACAACGTCATGGCGGACGCACTCTCCAGACCAGCTATCCAGGCGCTGTCCCAGGGGTGGACTATGTAGCACTGGCGGAGGCGCAGCAGGCAGACGACGAGATGCCCAGCTACAGGACTACAGTCTTGGGTTTGCAGCTGCAAGACTTCCTCATAGGCCCAGGTGAGGGGACCCTCCTGTGTGACGTGGCTACCGGCCAACCTCGCCCCACCGTCCCGGCAGCAGCGAGTTTTCAACTCCATATACGGCTTGGTGCACCCATCAGGACAACCGTCCAGATGGTCTCCAGCAAGTTTATGTGGCACAGACTTCGCAAACAGGTCAGCGAATGGGCCAAAACATGCACGCAGTGCCAAACAGCCAAGGTGCAGCGGCACACCAAAGCCCCACTGCAGCAGTTCGAACCCACCCGCCGGAGGTTTGACCACGTTCATGTGGATATCGTGGGGCCCCTGCTGGTGTCATGAGGAGCACGGTACCTCCAAACTGTGATAGACCGGTTCACGAGATGGCCAGAGGCGGTCCCGCTCAACGACACCACCACCGATTCCTGCGCCCAAGCGCTGATTGCAACCTGGGTAGCACGCTTCGGGATACCCGCCCACATTACCTCCGACAGAGGCGTCTAGTTCACCTCCAGCCTGTGGTCGGCTGTGGCCAGCCTGTTGGGAACACAATTACACCACACAACTGCCTACCACCTATAGTCGAACGGACTCGTGGAACGCTTCCACTGTCACTTAAAGTTGGCTCTCGTGGCCCGCCTGAAAGGGCCTAACTGGGTGGACGAGCTTCCCTGGGTCCTGCTTGGAATCCGCACAGCACCCAAAGAGGATCTGCACACCTCGTCGGGCGAGCTGGTGTACGGCACACCCCTGGTCGTCCCAGGAGAGTTCATAGCAGCCTCAAGGGGGCAAGAGGAAGAACCCGCAGCAGTCCTGGACAGACTACGTGAGAGGCTCGGTAACCTGGCCCCCGTACCCACTTCACAGCACGGACAGATCCCGACCTGCGTACCCAAAGCCCTGCAGAACTGTAAGTTTGTATTTGTATGAAGGGGTGCACGCCGGACACCACTACAGCGGCCGTACAAGGGGCTGTTCAAGGTGATCAGTAACAATGGGTCCACGTACGTTCTGGACATTGGGGGGAAAGAGGAGGTTTTCACGGTGGTCCGACTCAAACCGGCCCATGTGGACTTGGCGCAGCCGGTCGAGGTTCAGGCACCGCGGTGCAGAGGCAGACTGCCCAAACAGAGACTGCTCCAGACTGTGGACATTGGGGGTGTATCACCGGTTCTTGGGCGGGGGGGAATTATGTGGCGACCCACTTTCTACACAAGTGAACCGGCTCACAAAATAGCCCACATGGGGAGAGACTTCTGTAATGCAACTCTGACATCATTTCCGCCCGGGGAGGGCTGGAAGGGAACCGCTTAAAAGCCAGTGCCGCAAAGTTTGAATAAACGAGTCTCGAGTACAACTTACAGACTGCGTGTCGTTATTTCTAGCTCTGTGTGTAGCACATCACTACACTACCTCATTTTCACAATTTAAAGTGTGTTGGAAGATGGGGTTGCTAGATTTTCTGCAAACACAAAGGTAGACAATTATGAAGAGTACATAGGTTTCAAAGGTATAACAGTTTGTGGCAAAGAGCTAAAATAGAGCATGTGAGATAATGTTTATTTGTAGAGATGTGAACAAAATGGGGTATGCTTCAGGGATACGAGGCAATGTATCATGTGCTGTTTACATTATTGATCTCATTCAAGGATGATTGTATTAGAAACAATTCAGAGCTTTGGTAGAGACTGATACTGGAATGGGCAAGTCATCTTATGAGCAGGATTGGACAGGCTAGGCTTCTATCTTCTGGAATTTAGAAGAGTGAGGGGGGATGATTGAACAGTTCAAAATCACAAGGGTTCCAGACTTGGTGGATGTGGAGAGAATGTTTCCTCATGTGTATGAAAAACTCTAACTCTGCTTCAATAAAGGATTGTCCATTAGAGACAAATGAGGCTGAAATACAACCAAATCTTTAGAACTCTTTTTCAAATGGTGGTGACAGCAGAGTCTTTGAATATCTTTAAAGTAGAGGTAGATTGCTATTTGATTACCAAGAGAGGAATGGTTGCTGTGACTGGAAGGAAATGCAAAAATACAGTCAGGTCAGCAATGATCTTGTTTAATAGTGGAGTAGGTTAGAGGGGTTAAGTCATTGCCTACTCCTAATATTGTACAGGTATCAAAGAATTACAACACTGCAGTGTCCTATTATATTTAGTTTTATCACTGATAATACAGCAAGTTTGGCAATTTGGTGGTGCTGGATTATCAGATATTCCAATCAATTGTTATATAATTAATATACCATCATTTTTTGTTACTTTTTTCAACATATAGACCAAATTGATCCAATCTCTCCTTGTGATAGTGCCATCATCTTAGAAATCTTGCTAGTATTTTATAAAGCTTTTCCATTGTTGTACAAATAGAGTATGAATAAAATACAACCATGCAGTGGAACACATGTCCCTTCTAGCCTGCTCTGCCATTAAATAAGATAGTGGCTGATCTGACTGTAACTACATTCCTATCTTTCATTTACTTGTGTTAAAATTTCACCACCCTTTGAGAAAAATGATCAAAGACTTAGAATCATCAGAGAGAAAAAAATTGCTTCATCTTGGTCTCATATGAGTAACTTAATGTTCAAACAGAAGCTTTAGTTCAAGATTCTCCCACATTCATCATGATCTTATCTGTTCCAATCACTTCTCTCCCTCAAACTCCAGTAGATACAAACCTAGCCTGTCCAAACTTTACTCCTAAGAGAAAAATCCCCTTCATTATAATTCAGGAAACCATGTAATAATGTCCTTCCTTCAATAAACATAACCAATACTACATCCAAGATTCCAGATATGGACTTACCAATGCCCAATGACTAAAGACTAATCTCCCCACTTTTAAATTCAGTTTCTTAGCAGTGAACAATATTGTCAATTTTCCTAATTACTTGTACATTAGCTTTTTCAAAATCATGGTTAAGGATACCTAGATTGTTCTGCAACTCAGAACTCTACAATCTTTCTATTATCTAATCTTTCTTTGCTATATTTTATGCTATCAATTAAATCCAAAGTGGTACTTGAGACCATCAGCATGTACAATGAAAATGCAATGTTAATTTTGGAACTCAAACTCTTGATGTGCATTCACTTTTCTTGTTATACAACAGGGTAACAGGTCCTTTTGGCATAGTGAGCCCACCACCTGATTACACAAGTGACCAATTAACATACTAACCAGTACTTTTTTGGAATGTGAGAAGAAACCAGAGCACGCAGAGAAAACCCATGTATCATAGGATGAAGGTAGAAACTCCTTACAGCCAGAGGAATTGAATCCAGGTCGCCAGCTTGTAACACACAAACTGCTAGGCTACCATGTTGCTCCAGAACATAGAAACTCCTTAGGGGCAGCAGTGGAAATGAACTGGCACTGTAATAGCATAATGCTAACTGCAACACTGTTATACTTAAACACCTTACAATATTTTGCTATACAAATGGTGCTAAATAAATACAAATTGATCACATTTGGGTCCAGGTAGCATTGCTGGGGGAAAGAGTAGAATCTGCAGTTCCAATAATCATCTTTTCATCCTACTTAGATGAGGTGATTCAAAAGAAATGGGGGCTTTGAAGCATCGTACTACCTTATTCTAAAAACGGGATAAATTTGGCAATTATAAGCCAAAAAGGATCTAGTGCCAATTTAACATTGGGCTCCAGGAAAGGCTTTACAAACTAATCCAGGAGAAAATGTACAGCCACTTGAATAATACAGTAACATACTTAGCTTGGATTTATCAAATAAAGTGGATGAGGGTGATGCTATATATGGAACCCAATAAATATCTATGAAGTAGGTAGGACATGTTAGCAAAACTGAAGTCTAAAATGTGAAATGTTCACGATTAGCATGGTTACAAATTTGACTAAGGGTTAGAAAACAAATGGTGGTTAAAAGATGTTTTGACAGGTATGAGGTGTATAGATTGGTGTTCCAGGGTACGGGACCAACACTTACATTTGAATATGTAGACATAATTTAAAAATATTAAACAAGAGGAAAATACTGGACTTCACAATGATATTCAAAATGAAAGCAGTTGGAAGTATAAATTACAGAACTGTTACACCATAGAATGGAACTATTCAAGGGCACGGAGACAGCGCTTAATTGGTAAATCAAAACAGGTGGATTTCCTTGTTTTTTTCCGCTATTTTCTCTGTGTGTAACCAATTCCCTCTTTAAAAACATCACTTCTACAAACAACATCTTGTTTATGATGTTAGACATTTATCAAATTAGTTATGATCTCTATCATATCTCCTCTTGATTTTTATTCCAAGGACAACAACCAGAGCTGCTCCAGTCGAACAATGTATCTGAGATCAGTTGCCTCTCATTATCTACTACAAATATATTCTCCTGGGTTAGGTTACATGCATCCTAGACAATCCATTCTATAACTTGGCAACTTTTAAATTAACTGATTCTTAAGAGATCGTGATGCTATTTTGGTTCTAAATTTGAATCTGACATCTGTTCACATTTTGCTGTAATCTTTCATAAAATTTTACTCATGGCTTTATTATTTGGACAAGGTTGATGAAATCTGTGGCTGCACAAACAATGACAAAGAAACTCCTTGTACTTCTTCACAGCAACATAAGAAAACTGCATATCATTCTGCAACAATTGGTCTGTGTTCAAGATGAACAGATCTAATGCATGTGATCATTTAAGTACAGGGAATGAGGGACATCAGAATAGATCTTTAAGCCAAACAATCCAGTTTGCATCTTCTACTAATTCTGCTTTAAATATTTTTTGATTATTCACTATTGGAAATACTCTAATTACAAACAAGCAGACCCAATTTAATCTGTGTTTGTTTATAAATTTATTCAATATCCTGTGCTCATGACATTGAATACCCATCTTGTTTTGACTGACACTTTAGATATCTGTATAATCTCTCCAATATTAAATAATACAAGTGCTTAGAAAGAATATTCAGTAAACCATCACATTTTGAAAATAGAAAAGACAGCTTTACATTTATATAGCACCTTTGACACTCAGAACATCCCAAAAATCTTTTCAGCAATGAAGTGAATTGTAGACATTATTAAAATTTTCTCGTAACGTTGTGGTTTAGGGATCTAGAGTCCCAAGGGTAGGATTTTTCTAAATCTGTGTGTTATTATCTAGGAATACAAAAGATATTCCAAAGTTAGCCTTTATAATTTTTAATTAAAATATTGTGAACAGAAAAAAATTGAGTTTCAAGTTACAGTGATTCAAATGAAGTCCTTAAAATTTAGGTTAATTAACCAAAATCAACCACAAGTTTAATGTTGAAACTTCCCTAACATAAATCCCACTTTAAAAGTTTAAACCAACTGTAGATGCTGGAAATCCAAAATAAAAAGAATAAATGCTGGCCAGGCAGTTTCTGTGAAAAGAGAACAGAGACCTTTTATCAACCAACTTACATCTAATGTGCTTTCTCTCATTTCCCAATTCTGATGAAAAAAAGTTCTGATGGGTGAGTTATAATCCCACCCAACCTCAGTGGAAAAAACCTGATTAACTTTTTGTCCTTTTTTGCTACAAATGATGCTGGAGTGCTTTTTTGTTTTTAAGACCAGCTCTATTCGATTTTATCTCAGCTAATGAAATCTGTACTTAGGAATCTGAAACTGCTTAATAATTAATAATGAAATCAAATAATCCGTATACAGAATAAAGGATTACAAATAAGAAACACAAGTACAACTTCATCATTTACTCATGCTTCACCCATAACGAGGCATGGCAGTTCTTTTGAATTTGGCAACCAAATTATACAAGACTGTTTTAAGACAGTGCTGTCAATTATACAGCACAAAATATACATTGTCTGAATTTACAGAAAAAGGAACTACAACATGTTATTACAATGACAAGAGGGCGATAAACCATTAAACATAACCCCTGTGGTGTATCTTTTTGGTTGAGTCTTTTTAACTTTAGAGTTAACCAATAATTCAACCTGTATATTCCACTTTATTCACCGGCATGCAATTTACAAAATGAAAGCAAAATAAACTTTGCTGCCATCTACAGCAAGTTTCTTGTCTCATCATATCCCCTGATTATATTTGTGTTGACGATTCCTTTCACCTTAGTTACAGTGCAATAACTTAATTAACTTTTTTGGGTATTTCTAGATTCCAGGCACCGGTAAGGTAACGTAATCGAATGAAGAGGAGATCTTTACCCATCTGTAGCCAACTCCAGAAGGGAATGAGCTTGGATCCTAAAACACAAGATAAATAACAATAAAATTTAAGGAAACCAGAGATGCATTTAGTTTCAGAACAGGAAACATTCAGCAGGTTCAGTGGCATTCATGGATACAGAAAGTTAATGGGTCTGGTTAAAACGTTTCCTTGAGTGTTCTGACAAGAAGGCTTAAAGCTGAAATATTAACTCTATATCTACAGATGCTGCTTAACTTGCTGAATGCTTTGAGCATGTGTTTTTAGTTCAGGTTTGAATCATCTCGTCTTAAGTATTAGAATCATAAAAATGTACAGCATAGAAATAGACCATTCGGCCCACCTATTCTGTGCCAAACCATTTAAACTGCCTATTCCCATCAACCTGCACAGTGACCATACCCCAACCATCTATGTTCCTATCCAAACTTCACCTAAACATTGAAATCAAGCTCGTATGCATCACTTGTGCTGGCAGCTCATTCCACACTCTTCACAACCCTCTGAGTGAAGAAGTTTCCCCTCATGTTCCTCTTAAACTTTCTACCTTTCACCCTTAACCCATGACCTAACATTTACCATATCCATACCAGTCATAATTTTACATACCTCTATCAAACCTCCCCTTAATCTTCTACGTCCAAATGAATAAAGTTCTAACATATTTAATCCTTCCTTATAGCTCAGGTCTTCCAGACCTGGCAACATCCTTGTAAATTTTTTTCTGTACTCTTTCAACCTTACTTACATCTTTCCTATATGCAGGAGACCAAAACTGCACACAATACTCCAAATTAGGCCTCAACACTCCCTTATACAACTTCAACATAAGATCCCATCTCCTCTACTCAATACATTGATTTATGAAGCCCAATGTGCCAAAAGCTTTCTTTACATCTGTATCTAGCTGTGTTGCTACTTTCAACGAATTATGGATCTGTGTTCCCAGATCCCTTAGCTCTGCTGTACTCCTTACTTGCCTACCGCTCATTGTGTAAGGTCTATCCTGGTTGGTCCTACTGAAGTGCAACATGTCACACTTATTTGCATTAAATGCTATCTGCCATTTTTCAGACATTTTTCTAGCTGGTCCAAATGCTGCTGCAAGCCTTGATAGCCTTCCTCGCTGTCTACTACATCCTCAAATTTGGTGTCATCTGCAAATTTGCTGATTCAGTTTACTACATTATCATCCAGATCATTGAGACAGATGACAAACAACACCTGACCCTGCACCCATCCCTGCAACACTCCACTAGTCAATGGTCTTCAGTCAGAGAGGCAACCATCTACTACCACTCTGTGGCCTCTCCCACAAAGCCAATGTTTAATCCAATTTACTACCTCATCTTGAATACTGAGTGACTAGATCTTCTTGATTAATCTCCCAAACGGACCTTGCCAAATGCCTTACTAAAGCCCATGGAGACACCATACACTGCCTTGCCTTCGTCAACTTTTCTGCTAACAACTTTTAAAAACTCTGTAAGATTGGTTAGATAAGACCTACCACGCACAAAGCCATGCTGACTATCCTTATTCAGTCCACGTCTATCCAAATACTTTTATATATATCTGGTGCCTCAGAATTCCTTCCAATAACTTCCCCATGACTGAAGTAAGGCTCACCTGCCTAAAATTTCCTGGTTTATTTTTGGAGCTTTTCTTGAATAGCGGAACAACATTGGCTATCCACCAATCCTGTCGCCAAGGATGATTTAAATAACTCTGCTAGGGCCCTGGCAATTTCTGCACTTGCCAACCGCAGGGTCCGAGGGAACATCTCGTTAGGCCCTGGGGATTTATCCACCCTAATTTGCCTCAGGACAGCAAACTCTTACTCCTCTGTAATCTTTTTTCAGTTCTGAAATGGATAGAACTTTGTGTTGATAAAAGTGGCACAAAAACAAATATCCAATCTGATGCAAGATTTCCCTAGTGATATAAAAAGCTATAATTGAACGAAGTGGATCTCGCAGTATCTATGGATCTACATACTCACAGCTCAAGTTTACCTGTCTGTGTAGACCAGTCAATAGTGCTTCCTTGTTATTTATGTGCTTCCAATAAATCTACAGCAACTACAAAACTGTGTGCCATTGTGTTCTTATATTATCCATTTACTTTTTTTTAATGTATTCGCCTACTAGGACATGGCCCCTAGCCATAGCTTATTAATGGATTCATTCTGTTGACAGGTGTATTTAGAACTTCATTTTTTAAACTTTTTAGAAAATCTAAAACATTATGGGAATTCAATTATTTCCAGGCACCTTTCCAATTTTCTCAAAATGACTTGTACATATACCAGCATCACTTAATAACATGTTGGACAACTAACGGACATTGACTTCAGTGAGTGAAGAGGTTTAGATGTTTTCAAAAGGGACAGGGAGGGAGGTAGAACAGATGGGAGAGTGGCATCATTAATCAGGGATAGTATCACAGCTGCAAGAAGGGAGGATGCCATGAGGGTGGAAGTCAGAAATAGGAAGAGAGCAATCATTCTATTGGGATTTCTCTGTAGCCTTCACCCCACAACCACTCCCCCTTCCCCACCAGGAGCAACAGAGACACTGAGGAGCAGATCAGGAAGCAGATTTGGAAAGGTACAAAAATAACCGGGCTGTTGTCATGAGTGTTTTCAACTTCCCTAATATTGATAAACACCTCTTCAATTCAAAAGGTTTAGATGGGCCAGATTTTGTTAGGCGTGTCCAGGAAGGATTCCTGATAGAATATGTACACAGGCCGACTAGAGGAGAGGCCATACTAGATGTGGTACTAGGCGATGAACCTGGTCAGGAGACACATCTCTTGGTGGGTGAGCATTTCGGAGACTGACCCACTACCCCGAGACTTTTAGAATTGTCTTGGACAGGAACAGGAGTAGACTGTACAGGAAAGTATTTAATTAGGGATGCTGAATAATGATGTTATTAGGCAGGAACTTTTGATAGTAAATTAGGAACAGATGTATGGGAGGCATGGGATCTAAGGAGACCTTGCTTTGTGGATCCAGAATTAGCTTGCCCACAGAAGGCAAAGGGTGGTTGTAGATGGTTCATATTCTGCATGGAGGTCAGTGACCAGTGGTGTTCCGCAGGGATCTGTTCTGGGACCCCTCCTCTGGGTTTGATTTTTATAAATGATATGGATGAAGAAGTAGAACGGTGGGTTAGTAAGTTGGCTGATGACACAAAGGTTGGGGGTGTTGTGGATAGTCTGGAGGGTTGTCAGAGGTTACAGCGGGACATCAATAGGATGCAGAACTGGGCTGAGAAGTGGCAGATGGAGTTCAACCCAGATAAGTGTGAGGTGGTTCATTTTGGTAGGTCCAATTTGAAGACAGAATATAGTATTAATGGTAAGGCTCCTGGCAGTGTGGAGGATCAGAGAGATCTTGGGGTCTGTGTCCATAGGACACTTAAAGCTGCTGTGCAGGTTGACAGTGTTGTTAAGAATGTTGACATTCATCAACCGTGGGATTAAGTTCAAGAGCTGTGAGGTAATGTCACAGCTAAACAAGACATCACACATTGCTCTAGTCTGTGCGAGGAGTGGCGCCCCATACAGACTTCCAATCTGCGACTTGTAAGGCATGAAAATGCTCAACGCAGGCCTCTTATGGTCCAAGTCGACGTTCCCCCTATACAAGACATTGGTCAGACCCCACTTGGAGTACTGTGTTCAGTTCTGGTCACCTCACTACTGGATGTGGATACTATGAGAGAGAGTGCAGAGGAGATTTACAAGGATATTGCCTGGATTGGAGAGTGTGTCTTATGAGAATAGGTTGAGTGAACTTTGCCTTTTCTCCTTGGAGCAATGGAGGATAAGAGGTGACCTGATAGAGGTGTATAAGATGATGACAGGCATTGATCATTTGAGCAGCCAGAAGCTTTTTTCCAGGGCTCAAATGGCTAACATGAGGGTGCATAATTTTAAGGGGCTTAGAAGTAGGGGATGTCAGAGATAAGCTTTTCAGACAGAGAGTGGTGAGTGCGTGGAATGCACTGCCGGCGACAGTGGTAGAGGCGGGTACAATAGGGTATTTTAAGAGACTCTTAGACAGATACATGGAGCATAGAAAAATAGAGGGCTATGTGGTAGGGAAATTCTAGGCAGTTTCTATTGTAGATTACATGGTCAGCACAACATTGTGGGCTGAAGGGCATGTTATGTGCTGTATCTTTCTGTTCTATGTACTCAGGAAAATGTATAATGGAAAGGTGGAGGTTGCTTAGGGAGCACTTGTATGGGGTTCTGGAGAGGTTTGTGCCACTGAGGCAGGGAAAGGGTGGTAGAATGAAGAAATAATGGTTGACAAGAGAAGTGGATCATCTAGTCAAGAGCAAGGAGGAAGCATACTTGAGGTTTATGAAGCAAGGATCAGACAGGACTCTTAACAATTATAAGGTAGCCATGAAGGAACTTTAAGAAGCTTAGGATAGCTAAAAGGAGACATGAGAAGGCCTTGGTGAGTAGAATTAGGGAAAGCCCCACGGCATTCACATGTACAGTGCCTGTAAAAGTATTCAGCCCCTACTCTTTGTTCCAATGAGTACTACAACCAGGGATTTTGATCAGTTTAATTGAGAGTTTTCATTTGTGAATCACGTTTCTTTTTTCACAGCAGGCCCCTAAAAGGGAAAATTGTAAAGCATGAAACACTAAAAATTCAAAATCTGAGATGTCTGGAGTTCAAAAGTATTCGTCCCCTTTTGCTCAGTACTTGGTTGAACCACCTCTCACAGCTATTACAGCCAGTAGTCTTTCTGGATAAGTCTCTATTAGCTTTGTATAATGTGATGAAGCAAGATTTGCCCATTCTTCCTTGCAAAATTGCTCAAGCTGTACCAGGTTAGTTGGGGAGCGGCAGTAGACAGCAATCTTGCGGTCTTGCCAGAGATGTTTGATTGGGTTAAGGTCAGGATTCTGACCAGGCCACTCCAGGACATCAATTTTCTTCATTTGAAGCTACTCTGTGGTCACTCTGCCAGTGTGCTTTGGATCATTGTCCTCTTGAAAGATGAACCCCCTTCCCAGATTAAGCTTTCTGGCCGAGGCTTGTAGGTTTTTATCCAGGATCTCTCTGTATTTAGCAGCTTTCATCTTCCCATCAATCCTGACCAGATTTCCAGTCCCTGCTGCTGAAAAGCATGCCCATAGCATGATGCTACCTCTACCATACTGCAGACCTGGTTGATCTGCAGTATTAGATTAACACTATACATACAGCTTAGCGATGAGGCCAGAAAGTTCCATTTTAGTCTCATCCGACCACAAGACCTTCTTCCACATCTTTATCTTCTAAGTGAGTTTTGCAAAGTCTTTACAGGCAAGGATATGTTTTTTTTAAAAAAAAGTTTCTTCCTTGCCACTCTTTCATAAATACCCTTTTTGTGCAAGACCCTAGAGAATGTGGAGCCATGAACTTTGTCTCCAGTTGTAGCCATTGACTTCCGCAGCTCAGTCAGTGACCACTGGTGTTACAGTAGCTTCTTTTACAAGTGCCATTCTTCTCTGGTGACAAAGTTAAGAGGAGTATTCTGACCGAGGCAGCGTGACTGTGGTTTCATTTTTTTTCCACAATGGACTATACTGAGCTCCAAGGGATGTTCAATGTCGTTGAGGTGGTCTTGCACCCTTTCCCAGATTTGTGCTTCTCTATTATCATTTCCCTGACTTATCTAGAATGCTCTTTTGTCTTCATTTTGGTTTGGTCTGGTGAAAATATACCATACCGTTGGACCTTACAGAGAGAAAGGGTATTTATTATGAAATCATTGAAAACAGGTGATCCTCCAATTTTCTACATCAACAAATTGGGTGAGTTGGTAAGGTAATATATAGCATTGCACCTGTATAGTGTAGCATAGTCATTACAAAGGGGCTGAATACTTTTTCCACCCACAATATTTTGGTTTCTAATTCTTAGTAAACTGTTGATAGGTTTTGGAATTTTTCTTTTAATTTCAAATGACACACAATGTTTTGTACATTAGCTTAAAAATCGTACTTCAATATATTTTAAATATAGAAAATGAGACAATAAAATGTGAAAGTAGTTGTGAGGGGTAAATAATTTTTCAAGGCTCTGTACGTAAAGAATAAGGTGAGGACTACTTAAGGGTAAAGGGCAAAACATGCTGTGGCACGGGAGGTAGGACACATCCTTTATGAATAGTGCAGTGTTCACCAGGAAGAGGGACCTTTATGAATGTAAGATCAGTGTAGAACAGACTAATGTGCTACTGCTTGTTGAGGTTAAGGAAGAAGCAGTGTTGGAGCGGTGTAGTAACATTAAGATAGACAAGTCTGCGGGGATGTATGGGACATATCCCAGGTTACTATGGGAAGCGAGGGAAGAGATTGTTGTACCACTGGCAATGACCTTTGCATCCTCTCTAGCTACAGTAGTAGTACCAGAGAACTGGAGAATGGTAAACATCATTCCTTTGTTCAAAAAAAGGTGATAGCATTAATCCTATGAATTATAGACCAGTGAGGCTTACATCGATGGTGGACAAAATGTTGGGGAGGATTCTTAGGGACAGGGTTTATGAGCATTTGGAGAGGCATAGTCTGATTGGGGATAATCAAAATGGCTTTGTGAGGCATAGGTCAGCCTCATGAACCTGAAAGAATTCTTCGAGGAAGTGACAAATTGATGACGGTAGAGCTTTGGATGTGGTTATATGGATTTTAGAATGACGTTTGATATGACTCCCCATTGTAGGATCATTCAGAAAGTCAGGAAACATGGATCCATGGATGGATTCAGAATTGGCTTGCCTACAGAAGGTAGAAGGTGGTAGTAGTTGGAGCATATTCTACCAGGAAGTCGGTGACTAGTGATGTTCTGCAGGGATTTGTTCTGGAACCCTGCTCTGTGTGATTTTTTATAAATGATTTAGATGAGAAAGTAGAAGCATGGGTTAGCGATTTTGCAAATGACACAAAGATTTGTGGTATTCTGGATAGTATAGAAGGTTGTCGTAGATTACAATGGGACATCGATAGGATGCACAGCTGGGCAGAGAAGTAGCAGATGGAGTTCAATCCAGAAGAAAGTGATGTGATACATTTTAAATGATCAAACTTGAAAGCAGAATACAAGATCAATAGCAGGACTCTTAGCAGCATTGGAAAAAAGAGGGATCTTAGGGTCCACATCCATAGATCCCTCAAAGTTGTCACACAGGTTGATAGGATAGTTTAGAAAGTGTATGGAGTGTTAGCCTTCAATAGTTGGGGGATTGAGTTCAAGAGCTGTGAAGTAATATTGCAGCTCTATAAAACATTTTGGACCACATTTGGGAGTATCATATTCAGTTCTGGTTGCCGCAATATAGAAAGGATGTGGAAGCTTTAGAGAGGGTGCAGAGGAGATTTACCAGGATGCTGCCTGAATTAGAGAGTATGTCTTATGAGGAAAGGTTGAGCGTGATAGGACTTTTCATTTTGTAGGAAAGGAGAATGAGAGGTGTCTTGTCAGAGGTATATATGATAAAGTGGGTAGACAGCACCTTTTTCCTCAGAGTGGCAATGGCTAACATGAAAGTTGTTATTTCAATAGATTTGGAAGAGAGCATAGGGTGGTGTGCGGGGTAGTTTTTTTTATACACACAGTGAGTGGTAAGTGTATGGAATGCACTGCCAGGGGTGGTAATACATTAGGGATATTTAAGAGACTCTTAGATAGGCACACAGATGAAAGAAAAATGGAGAGGTTGTATAGGAGGGAAAGGTGAGATTGATCTTGGAGTACATTAAAAGATCTGTATGTCATTGTGGGCCAAAAGGCCTTAACTGTGCTGTGCTGTTTTATATTCTATGTGCTATGTAACCAGTTATTACTTTCATGGCCTCAGTCACAGACAGAAAAAAAAAGGAGAACTGTTAGTTGGAAGTCTGATAAAGAAGCTTTTGGTTATTGTTTGCACATTATTAACTTATATATTGAGCAGGCAAAGTAGACTTAGATTAAGGTTCAGCTAGAGGAATTATTTAAGGTGTTGAACCCTATGAAATGATTGAATGAATGCCCCTCAAAAATGAAACATGGTTACAACATGAAATCATTTCAAATACTTTCTAAAAGAAGAATTCTAATCCTCTACTTCCTTTCAGACACCAACTACAGCAAAATCTTTGATACTATATTTTTTCCGATGTAAGTTTTAAAGCTCACTCATTAGAAAACCTTACATTTTACTTTTACTTCAACAGCATTCTAGGAACAGTTTATAAAAGGAATATACCCATATAGGAAAACCAGTTAATTTCAGCCACGTATACTATTCTAACGTCAAAAGAATAAACGTTGCAAGGCAGCAACAACTGGGGAGAGAGCAAGAGAGATAAACAATCATCATTCCTTTAGTAGCTAACCCAACTTTGTACACAAGCTGAAAATTAAAAAAACAAAGACTATACATCTTAACGTAAAAGTGAAATGCTGGTAAACCCAGCGGGCCAGATTACCCAGACTTCACAAGATTAGCAACCATAGCATAAAGGAGCTCACCAACCCCATAACAACTACACAATTTCAGCCTTTCACAAAGATTCCCTCACCATCCTCCCCCACCTTCCCTAGTACCTACACTATTTTGCTTTCTCACTTGGTTCTAATGAAAAGACTTTGAATCCAAACGTGAACCTGATCTGCTGAGATTTTCCAGCATTTTCTGCATATCAGACTCGTAGCAGTATGATCACTCGAGTTGAATATGATGTTCTCCTAAGACAGGGGATCCCAACCTTTTTTTATGTTATGGACCAATACTATTAAGAAAGGGGTGTGTAGAGCTCAGGTTGGGAGCCTGTCCTAAAGACTTGTCTATTGGTGAGCCCTCAGGTGGCTGTAGAGGCTAATCCGCGATCCATACAGTCCGGTACAGCTTGGGCAAGAGTAAGTGGCGGCTGTGGTTTCATCAGCTTCTACAAAAGGTTCTTACCCTCTATCTCTGTCCACTGAACAGCAACTTCTGCAATTGGAATCTTTAAACATTGGGCTATATAGAGAAGCTCCACATCAAAAGCCCTAAAATGTAGTAGAAGAAAACATGATAAGATTATGGGAAGAAAAACAAGTAGTCTCACAGTGTATACAAAGGACAAAACACCTTAAAAACATGTTTCTCCATCTTTTCTCTTTCTGTCTCTCACAACCTTTCACAATGATATCTGGGCATTAGGTTATTAAGTCTGATCATACATTAGATAATCCCCTAGAGACAGACATTTGTAATTGGAATACAGAAGGTTAAGGGCTAATTTGATCAATGTTTTCAAGATAATAGATTAGTTCATGCTGGATCTGGGGCACCACTGCTATTCACCTTCCAGGGAACTCGTCCATCATATTCACCTGGTGTGCAGAGAAGATGGTTCTGTGAATAAATCCATTTTTTCTTATATAGTTCATTTATAAATTACTTCATGCAACAAAATGGAACAGTAGTGCAATCCTCTAACAAATACAAAATTGACTTATTTAAAGATTCAAATTAAGCGAATTCAGTAAGTCTGTACATCCAAAAAGCACCTTAAACTTTGTATCATGGTGTAATTCAAAAACATACCATCGATCTACATGCAAAGTTGAGAAGGTCCTTCGAGCTGCTTCTCTGGTTAAAAGCTTGAAGCCACATTGTGTATCCCTTACTCCTCTCACACACAGAAACCATACCAGAAAATGGAACCCATACATGAGTAACGTCCGAAAATAAGAACGCTGAAATGGAAGTTAAAACCTCATCAAAAGTTATTGACAACAAAATTGAAATAGTTCAGAAAATGACAGGGAAAATAGAATGAAGAATGCTTGTAAGAATCAAAAAAATGATATTTTAAGATATGAGAGTGCAAAAAGGAAAAGAGTAAGAAAAACAAAAGTAGGTCCCAATGAGTACAGGCATGGGAATTTCTTTAAAACAATCGCATGTACATGAAATAACTGTTTTGCAGACATTTTCAAATTAGAAATCATTATGTTTTAGAAACAATGAAGAGCTAAGGAATGACCTAAAAAGAAATTATTTCCTGCTTTTTATTACAACAAAGGAGGCCATTGGGTATGCTCTTGCCAGAGGAATCCCATCAATTCTATTACACTCTTATTTTTTTTTCTGTAGCAACTTATTCTCTCTCACTTACTGTATATACAAAACAGATTACTTACAGTAGTCAATTAACCTACTAGCACAAATTTAGGATGTAGTAGGAAACTGGAAGAAATTCTGCTATGGACAGTCTCAAGCCCGGCTGTGAAAGGAGGAGGGTTGGGCATATAGATACCAAGCCCATCTCATAAAAACACAGAGCTACAGAAATGCGAAAAGAAGCTCCAAAGATCTCATCTGTGGGAGACGAAGGATCTTCGAAGAGGGATACATTTGGGGACAACTTGAAAGACTGGCCCAGAAGAGATGACTCTGGCCAGCTGCTGTCAGTGGCCTATGCCCCAGTAGGGGTGATGGGCTTAAGAAGAAGATGATGCAATATCAACATACACAACACCAAGTCAGGAGTTAAGCATTAGGATTGCTGGGTTTGAAAGGCAGCAGTACTAACTGCTGTGTTATTGTTTTAAACTAATATTAATATAAGAGTGCTGGAGAATTAATTTGAGTAAAATCTCACATTTTCTTGACCTGAAACCACACTGGTGTTTTAAAAAAGGTAGGTACAGAGATAGTAGAATTTAACAAAGAAAACCAAGGCATTGATAAGAAAATGGAAAGCAGAATGTATGATAAACAAAGACTATGAGCTTCTATAGTTTGCTTTCATTTATTATATCCTTACGCTTTTTCAGAAATTATATTGAAATTTCCAGTAGATCACCTCATCAACTGAAGTGCAATCAGAATCAGACTTAATACCACTGGCATATGTCATGAAATTTGTTAACTTTATGGCAGCAGTACAATGATAAATATAGAGGAAAAAGTGGAATTACAGTAAGTATTTATACATCTCTTAAACAGTTAAGTTAAAATAAAGTAGTTAAAAAAACAGAAATAAAAGGTAGTGAGGTAGTGTTTATGGGTTCAATATCCATTTAGAAATCAGATGGCAGAGAGGACTACACTGTTCCTGAATCACTGAGTTTGTGCCTTCAAGCTTCTGTACCTCCTTCCTCACAGAAACAGTGTGAAGAGGGCATGTCCTGGGTGATGGGGATCCTTAATGATGGATGCCATCTTCCTCAGGCACCGCTCCTTGAAGATGCCTTGTATACTATGGAGGCTGGTACCCATGATAGAGCTGACTAATTTTACAAGTTTTTGCTACCTATTTCAATCTTGTGCAGAAGCCCCTCCATGCCAGACAGATATGTAGCCTGTCAGAATGCTCTCCCTGGTACATTTGTAGAAGTTTTTCAGTGTTTTAGTTGAAAAACCAAATCTCCTCAAACTTCTAATGAAATATAGCCGCTGTCTTGCCTTCTTTATAGCTGCATCAATATGTTGCATCCAGCTTAGGTCCTCAGAGATATTGACATCCCCGTGAAGCACCAGTGTTAATTGTCAGGGAGGTGGAGATGTTATTTCCAATCTGCAGAGATTGTGGTCTTCTGGTTAGGAAGTCAAGGAAAAAGTCGAGAATCGAGTTGCAGAGGGAGGTATAGAGGCCTAGGTTCTGTAGCTTTTCAATCAGGACTGTAGGAACGATGGTGTTGAATGTTGAGCTATAGTCAATCAACAGCATCCTGATACAGGTATTTGCATTGTCTAGGTGATCCAAGGCTGTGTGGAGAGCCATTGAGATCACGTCTACTCTAGACCTTTTGTGGCGATAGGCAAACTGCAGTGGGCCCGGGTCCCTCCGGAAACAGGTGTTGATTCTAGCCATAGCCAACCTCTCAAAGCACTTCATCACTGAATGCTGAAAGCAGAGGACGCAACCTAGCTCTGAGATCGTCAATTTTATTTACCAGAGACTGCATGTTTACTAGCTAGATAGTTAGTATTGGGAGTCAAAAACCTCGTTTTTTTTTTAAATGCACCATCAGATCAGCACTTCGACCCTTTTCACCAGCAGTTTCTTAAAGGGGCAGTACACCGGTCACAGACCAATCTATTTCCATTGATTTTAAGATGAATCGTTCAACTGCATTAGAACCTCGTCATTGACCGTACACATTAGATATGCAGCTGTGGTTTTCAGCGTAGCAGGCTAAAATGAGAATATTTGATGTTTTTCATCATTTTCAATGAGAGCTGCCATTAGGGTCGTCCGTGATGTTGGCTCCCCAGAAGTTTTAAAACAAAACAAACAAAACCTCAAACACTCAAGCCAATGTGATACTCATTTCAAATTTTGGGGTTAGCTGTCTGTCCTCTATGTGAAGAGATCTAGTCATTTACAGCACTCCCTGGCAACAAACAACATGATTTCAGAGGTATGCAAACTGAAAATTTAATCCTTAAAGGCTGGGATTGGAACTCACTTCTGAATCAATCTATAACCCAGCATTCGATGCTCATATTTATATTGGCACTGATGTGTTTGTGTTATGCTGATTTTTTTTTCTTTTCTTGGTCTTCAGACGAGCAGGAAGTTTATGAAATTTTGCTTAGGCTGCAGCTGGAGTACTATTTAGAGTTTTGTTTGTCACATTATAGGAAAGATGCAATTGCATCAAAGAAGGTACAAAGAAGGTTTTGCAAAATGTTGCCCTGGATGGAGCTTTTCAGTGACTAGGAAAGACTGGATAGGCTAGGTTTGTTTTCCTGACAGTGATGGAGGTTGAGAGTTGGAGAAAGGATCTGATAAGGGCATACTATAAAGGGTCATGGATAGAGTAGATAGAAAGAAACCATTCCCGAGAATAGGTGTCTAAAACCACAGAGAATAGGTTTGACTAAGGGGTAAGAGGTTTAAAGGGAATCTGAAGAAGAATGTTTTCATCCAGAGGGTGATTGGAATTTATAATGCACCACCTGAAGGGTGGTGAAGGCAAAAATTCTCACGTTTAATTAGTATCAGGACAAACACTTAAATCACTAAAACAGAAGACTCAAGGCCAGGTGTTGGGATTTGGAACCGATGGGTACTTGATTACTAGCTTAAATATGCTGGGCCAAAGAATCTGCTTCAGAGGTGAATTACTCTGTGAACGTCAGAAACATTGAAAGTTATCACCTTGGCAGAGTAACCTTTTGATGAAGTCAGGATTGAAGAGCTAATCTCAAGCCAACAGTTAGAACATCACAATATTTACCAATAGTTCAGCCATGAACTAATTAAGAAGTTTCCAATGTATTTTATAGTATTTCAATTTGAATCAACATAAAATTTAAACTAAACAATTTTAGATTAAAGGAAAATATGCAAATTATACTATTTTAACTGACATTGAAACTTTGTACCCTGTAGATTTAATCTGATTAAAACATTTCTTATTTAATTTTAGCAATACAATGGCTTCAAATTCACACAACAAATACGTCTATTTATTGCTCAACATTTGTCCTTACTTTGGCTACTGTTTCTTTCTCCAAATGAGCTCTAGATCCACATGAAATGGCCATGTTATCCTAGAAGAGAGAAAAAATTTAGTTAGCCAGCTTCCCAAAATTATGAAACTAATTGTGTGATGGCATTTTTCAAGCCATGCCAGTGTCAAATAGGTCACATTAGCACTTTAGATCTCTTAATAATATTTCGGCAGCTTATGCAATACAAATTATGGAATAGATTTCCCAATGAATCAATTATGGTCACACAATCCCAATAACTCATGGGCCCAAGCAATCCATTATGAATAATACACATAAGGATCTGTTCCCAGTATACAGCAAGTATTTTGCTCATTTTAGTTATATAGTACAACTTAATAAATTTTTTTCCCTTGCTCGCAGAATTCTAGAAATGGGGCTAGAAGGAAGAGATTAAGACAACGTGCCAGTATCCTTTGTAATTCAGGTGTCAAAGCAAACTTTTTATGCTTAATTCCATTCAAATTACTTTAAAAGAAAAACATAAACTATATAATTTTTCTGGAATTTTATATTTGATTTCATTTGCAGACAATTTTCTGCATTTTCCACAGATCAGAATAAATGCTGGGCATACTCACTGGACCTGGCTGGAGAGCTTTCAAGCCTGCTTCTACTTTCTCAATATCAGCAAATTTTGTAGCTCCATCAGCATCAGCCATCAGAATAAATCTTCCTCGAGAGCTCAGTACACCCTGACCAGAAATAATGTGCTTCAAGGTTAGTATTATAACGTGCATATATGCTAATGACACAGTTAAGCTTCAGTGCAGATAAGAATGAGACAGAACAGTTCAGATCTTTCTTAACCTTTACTTGTTTCACATTGATCTAACTGTAGCCAGGGAATTGCTTACAATGATTTACTTTCTTACTCTACCTATGCATCTTTCCTTTCCTCATCTACTTCCTCCCCATGATGACATCATTCAGATACACAAAAACGCTAGCAGCTTTCTGCATGTAAGTTGATAACACCTAGTCCTATCATTTTTAGCCTTTTGCTGGATTCCTCCAAATTGCTGGGTTTATATCCAAATACATGATGTGTAATAATTCTCAATACAGGAACCCTTCAAGGCTGTGTACTAAGACCCCTCCTTTACTCCCTGTATACCCATGACTGTGTCATCACCCAGAGCTCTAATCTAATTAAATTTGCTGACAACACTAGATTGATGGCTTTATCTCAAACAATAATGAGGTGGCCTACAGGGAAGAAGTCATCTCTCTGACACAGTGGTATCAAGAAAACTACCTCTCCCTCAATGTCAACAAAGGAGCTGGCTGTGGATTACAGGAGGAATGGAGACGGGCTAACCCCTATTGACATCAATGGATCTGGGGTTGAGAGGGTAAACAGCTTTAAGTTCCTCGGCATCCACATCACTGAGGACCTCACATGGTCTGTACACACCAGCTGTGTGATGAAAAAGGCACAACAACGCCCATTTCACCTTAGACAGTTGAGGAAGTTTGGTATGGACCCCCAAATCCTAAGAACTTTCTACAGGGTAACACACATAAAAGTTGCTGGTGAACGCAGCAGGCCAGGCAGCAACTCTAGGAAGAGGTACAGTCGACGTTTCGGGCCGAGACCCTTCGTCAGGACTAACTGAAAGAAGAGCTAGTAAGAGATTTGAAAGGGAGAGGGGGAGATCCAAAATGATAGGAGAAGACAGGAGGGGGAGGGATGGAGCCAAGAGCTGGACAGTTGATTGGCAAAAGGGATATGAGAGGGTCATGGGACAGGAGGCCCAGGGAGAAAGAAAAGGAGGAGGAGGGAAGCCCAGAGAATGGGCAAGGGGCATAGTGAGAGGGACAGAGGGAGAAAAAGAAAGTGTGTATATAAATAAATAAATAATGGATGCAGTACGGGGGGGGAGGTGGGGCATTAGCGGAAGTTTGAGAAGTCTACAGGGGCACAATTGAGAGCATCCTGACTGGCTGCATCACTGCCTGGTATAGGAACTGTATCTTCTTTAATCGCAGGACTCTGCAGAGCGGTGTGGACAGCCCAGCGCATCTGTAGTGTTAACTTACCATGATTCAGGACATTTACAAAGACAGGTGTGTAAAATGGGCCCGTAGGATCATTGGGGAGCCAAACCATCCCAACCACAATCTATTCCAGCTGCTACCATCCGGGAAACGGTACCGCAACATAAAAGCCAGGACCAAAAGGCTCTGGAACAGCTTCTTCCACCAGGCCATCAGTCTGATTAACTCACGCTGATTTGAGTGTATTCTATGTTACATTGACTGTTCTATTTATTATAAATTACTCTGCACATTGCACATTTAGATGGAAATGTAATGTAAAGATTTTTACTCAAGTATGTGAAGGACATAAGAAATAAAATGAACTCATTCATTCATTTCCTCCAAATAAATGGGAAGATGGAAATCATTTAGCCTCAGGTCTTCAGCCTCAGCCCTCACAATAAACTCAGTTTCAAAGATACTAGCTTCATCCGTCTCACTGGCAAATTTCTCAGGTTGAACTCGATTGTTCACAAACATAGAGTCAACTATGACTCTAAGCTGAGTTTTTATCCATGTCCACATTATCAGTAAGACTGTCTACATTCACATCGGTAATATGGACCATCTCCTAAGAAACAGGTTCATCCAGTTCTGGCCTCTAAACCATACCTGATTTTAATTGTTCTTCTATTGGTGGGCAATCCTTCAGATGACAAATTCCTATGATCTCAATTCCTCTCTGCCTCTTTTCCTTCCTTCAAGACATTAATGAAATCCCACCTCTTTGATCAAGCTTCTGATCAAATACCTTAAGTAGTACAGTGTTAAATCCTGTTTATTGTGCATCTTTAGCTTTTTTTAATATATAAAACTACATCAGATACACCATTATAATCCTACAAAAAAAAAGAAAATGCTTGAAAAACTCAGCAGGTCAGGTAGCATCAATGGTAAGCTAAACAGTTTTGTAAGCCTTTTGGATTTGTGACCCTTCTGATTTTCATTATACAGTGCTTTGAAAAAAAATGCTCCGCCCTCACAACTATTTTCACATTTTACTGTCTCGTTTTCTACATTTAAAATATATCAAAATAGGATTTTTGAGCTAATCTACAAAACATTGTGCATCATGTTAAGTTTAAAAAAATTCCAAAACCTATCAATAATTTATTTAAAATTAAAACAAATATGAAGTTGAAAAAGTATTCATCCCCTTTGTAATTTCTACACAAACTTTCCTAAGGTGCAATACTATATATTATCTTATCGTGTCTCCCAATTTGTTGATGTAGAAGATTGCAGGATCACCTGAATAAATAACCCCTCTCTCTACAAGGTCCAACAGTATGGCAGCTTTTCAACAGAGCAATCCAAAATTAAGACAAAAGAACATTCAAGACAAATCATGGAAATGATATTAAATAAGCACAAATCTGGGAAAGGTTACAAGACCATCTGAAAGGTACTGAACATACATCAGAGCTCAGTTCAGTCCATCATGAGAAAGTGGGAAAAATATGAAACCACAGCCACTGGGTCAGGCTGCCCCTCTAAACTTATTTACCGGAGAAGAATGGCACTTGTAAGAGAGGCAACTGTGACACCAACAGTCACTCTGAGTGAGGTGCAGAAACCAGTGGCTGCAATTGGAGATGAAATTCACTGCTCTAAGGCCTTGCACAACAAAGGGTATTTATGGACGAGTGGCAAGGACGAAGACCTGGCAAAATAAACATTAACTTGCCCATAGAGATTTGAAAAGTGTCACTTAGAAGATACTGTAAAGATGTAGAAAAAGGTCTTGTGGTTGGAACTTATTGGCCTTGACACTGAACTGTATGTATGGTGTAAATCTAATACTTCGCATCAGTCAGGTAACACCATCCCTACTGGAAAGTATGGTGGAGGTAGTACCATGCTATAGGAATGCTTTTCAGCATCAGGGACTGGAAATATGGTCAGGATTGATGGGAAGATGAATACTGCTAAATGCAGAAAGATCCTGGATAAAACCTGCTAGCCTCTGCCAGAAAGCTTAACCTGGGGAGAAAGTTTGTCTTTCATCAGGGCAACAATCTAAAGCACACTGCCAGAACCGCGGATTGGCTTCTAATGAAGAAAACTGATGTCCTTGAGATGCCCAGTCAGATTCCTGACCTTAACCGGATCAAACATTTCTGGCAAGACCTCAATATTGCTATCCACCACCGCTCCCCAACTAACCTGGTACAGTTTGAGCAATTTTGCAAGGAGGAATGGGCAAATCTTGCTCCATGACATTGTGCAAAGCTAAGAGACTTATCCAAAAAAGACTACTGGCTGTAATGGCTGCGAGAGGTGGTTCAACTAAAAGGGGGTGAATACTTTTGATCTGCTGGCATTTCAGCTTCTAAATTTTTAGTTTCCTATATTTTAAAACGACCCGGCTGGTGGTGCATAACATCAGGGCCGGACTCCAGAGTGAAGGTTCCCGAGTTCAAATCCAGTCGGGCCACTCCCGGGCACGCCTTCCATCTGTGCCGGGTTGAGTGTCGAGCTTGCAACTCGGCCTAGTAAAAAACAGACTGTGCTGTGAGAAGGACGTGACGGACCACTCACAGAATCTTTCCTCCAAGACAACCACTTGAAAAAGTGGTCGCCAAGGCTCTGGCAGAGTATGGCACAGAGAAAAAAAAACAACCTTAAAATTGTCCTTTTTTTGTCCTCTACTGTGAAAAAAGGAGCATGTCATCACAAGTAAAAATTCTTAGTTCAATTGACTAAAATCCCTGGTTATAATACTCAATTATGTGAAGAAAGGATTGGGGGCTGAATACTTTTACATGGCACTGTAATCTTTAACTTTGAAATGGGCATTAAATAAATAAGGATTTCTGTAAGACAAATACTCTGGCAAATGCAAAACTTCTACGGAGCACCAACAAAATTTACAGAAACAGTTTATTTTTTATGTTGCAATGAATTTCCATAGCTTATAAGAATATACTTGAATATTATATAAGCTGAATTGTGTTACAAGGCAGCTTTGAGAAGGAACGTGGGAATTGTATGTCAAGCATTATGTACCCTTCAGCCCTCAGAAAATTTTATATAGAGTGCTGGAATTCAAAAAGTGCTGCCACTGTGTGGGAAGCTGCAAGACTGTTGTGTAAATATTATAGTACCAGATGACTCAATATAGTTGAGTGATGAAAACGAAGGGGTGACCTTCCTAAGAGCTGATCACTAAGAAGTTGAATGCATAGACAGAGAGAAACCATTTTGATGGGCGAGTTGAAAACAAGGGAGGATAAGTTAATATACATGAATGAATTAATTAGCAAAATTAGGGAGAATTACTTGACAGAATGCAGTGGAAAACTTGAACTCTATTGTGTAAACATCTGTTTCTGCTTTGTGGGGATGAGAAGAGGCAAATGAAAATTCAAAACTGCGACTTATCATGGGAAATTATGAATGGAAATATATGAAGGGAAATGAAATCAACTTAGATAAATAGGGATGGGAACCTAACAAGCAGGGACAATGAATGGCTGTATTATCTCAATTGTGGAATCAAAACAATGGCACTGAAGATAATTCCATCAGCATTAGAAAATTCATCTTTAATTCCATGAGAGTTAGTTAGCTCCAACATCTCTGTACCATTCAGTACCATGAACCTTAAATTGTTATGCTGAATCAGAAATTTTACAGAAGCTTGCAGAAATTAAGAAATTAATTTCTATCCCTAAAGGATCTGGTGTAAAAAAATTGAACTCACCATTTTAATAGCTCCACCTTTCCCACGGTTTTTTGTTAATGTTAGTACACGTACCCGATCAGATCCGTACTTCTTAGAATACTTTAGACCGACCTACAACGGGTTTAATCAGAAGATGTCATAAGATAACCAATCTGGCAAAGTTCCAGACTTAATTTTAACAAGATTTCTCTGCAAGTTGTGGCACCAAGTTCAATGCCACTTTTATGTGCAATAAATTACACTGTATTTCTTCTTACAATAACCTTAATTTAATTGATGAGCATCCTAAAAGTGAAATACTAGTCATCGGTGCTGACTTTACAAAGGATCAATTACTGGTTTTTCTAATAATGGAAGAAGCTGCAGAACCATTATCAGAATTCCAGACTGTAATTATGATTTTGCTCTTTATCTTAGTTTCACACTCTGAAGTAGAAGACAGCATTATATATTGGCTCTATTAAAGACTGTTTTTAGCTCAATGGATAGTGCACATGAATAACTGTTGTACTCAGCAAACTTTTCAGAAGCATTAATCATGAACATCAGGCTCCTTCAAAAACAAATGGTTCCTTTAAAAACATGAACTGCATGAGTTTTTTTTTTAAACATTCTGCTTTTTATAGCTATCAAAAGGAGAGATATGTACATATGCCTTTTCATTCATTTTTTTTCAGATAGTGTGATTTTATGTTGCAAAACAAATAAAAATAGGAAATGCTATTGACACTCAGTGGATCAGTAGCACGTAGTGAGAAAAGTAGATGATACTTCAATGTGAGCCACTCTAAATCTCACCCCTTGACTGGAGCATATGCCCTTCAGTCTTATGCGTCTCCACAATGGCAAAAGAATCCTACTCTCTATGTCTCCAATAATTTTGTACACCTGTATAGGGTAACTCCTCAGCTCTTCTGCTCCAAGGAAAACAAACAACCAGACTATCCTATCTTTTCTAATAGCTGAAGCACTCCATCCCAAGCAATATCCTGATGCATTGCTACCAGTGCAAACATGACCGTCTTATGATGTGATGATCAGAATTACAAGCAAAGCTCCAGCTGACCCAATGTTTTATAAAGTTTTACCATAATCTCCATGCTGTTATATTCTAGAGTCAGAGAGACAGCAATGGAATCAGCCCTTTGGTCATTCACATCCACACTGACAATCAACCAAACTAATCTGATGTTAATCCCATTTTTTGTTGTTTTATTCTCTCCACATTCTCATCAGCTTCTCTCTACCAGATTCCACTGTTCACCTACAAACTAGGGGCAACTTACACAGGTCAATTAACCTACCAACCTCACATCAAGAGCACAGGAAGTAAACGGGGAGTCTAGTGCCATGACAACAACCTTTTCCTCAATGTCAGCAAAATTAAAGAGCTGGTCAGTGACTTTGGGAAGGTGGTGTGGTTTGAGGTGTACATGTTCCTCTTTAAAACAATGGTGCTGAAGTTGAGAGGGTTGAGGGCGTCAGATTCCTTGGGGTGAACATCATCGATATCCTGTACTGGTCTAACCACGTTGACACCATGGCCAAAACAGATCACCAGTTCCTATACTTTAATCAGGAGGCTAAAGAGATTCGGGATGTTCCCATTCAACCTAACCAATTTTAATTGATGCATCAGAGAAAACATCCTATCTGGATGCATTATAGGACTCGGCATGGCATGTGCTCTGCACTTAACTGCAAGAGACTGCACAGAATGGTGGCTACAGTTCAGTTCATCATAGAAACCAGCCTCTCCTCCAGACACTGTTCATACTTCTAGCTGCCTCAGTAAAGCAGACAGCACAATCAAAGACCCCACCAGCCATTCTTACTTCTCCCCACTCTCATTAGACAGAAGATACAAAAGCCTGAAAGCATGTATCACCAGCTCAAGGACAAGCTTCTAGCCTACTGTTATAAGACCACTGAACATTTCTTGTACAAAAAGGTGGACTGTTCACCTCACAATCTACAGTACCTTGTTAGGAATTTGGATCTCTCTAGAACATGCAGCAGAAGTGCTACACCTACTCATTCACCTCTATTCAGGACCCTCACCTTCCAGATGAGGCAACACTACACCTGCAAACCTGTTGGGGTTGTCTACTATACCTAATGATCCCAATGCGGCCCTTCTACATTGGTGAGACCCAACTAATAATGGGGGACTGCTCTGTTGAGCACCTCTGCTCCATCTGCAAAAAGTGGAATTTCCTGGCGGCCAACCAGTTTAATTCCTGTCCCCATTCCTGTGTCGGTCCACAGCCTCCTCTTCTGCCACGATGAGGTGACTCTTGGGTTGGAGGAGCAGTACCTCATATTCCGTCTAGGTAGCCCCCAACTTGATGGCGTGAACATTGATTTCTTACCCACCCCACTTTTCCCTCCTTCTTCTTCAATTCTCCACTCTGGCCTCTCACCTCTTCTCCTCACATGCCTATCACCTTCCCCGGTGCCTGTTTCTGCCCTTTCTCCTATGGTCCACTCTCTTCTCCTCCAGCCCTTTGCCTTTTCCACCTATAATCTCCCAGCTTCTTACTTCATTCCCCCTCCCCCACCCACCTGGCATCACCTATCATCTTCCAGTTTGTCCTCCTCCTCCTCCACCCATCTTCTTATTCTGACATCTTCCCCATTCCATTCCAGTCCTCATAAAGAATCAAGCCGGAAACATCAACTGTTTATTCATTTCCATAGATGCTGCCTGACTTGTTGAGTTCTCCAGCATTTTGTGTATTGCTCTGGATTCCCAAGATCTGCAGAATCTCTTTTCTTTATGATTTGCTGCTCCAAAGTGAAGTCTCTCAAGGAATGCCTACCCTGAAGAAGTTTAATTCTTCTCTTCGACGAGAGTCCAGTGATACCCTTTCTCACGGCTCCCCCTTTGTGATCCTTGCTACCCTTCCCATGTGCTCATCTAGTCTTGCTACCACAGCTCTCCATCACCAGCCATGGACCTCTCCAACATTTTACCCTATGCTGGATCTATACCTTCAGCCTCCAGTTCTTCTTCCTCACATCCAAGAAAGATCAGAAGATCACCCATCTCCAAACCGCAGCCCCTGCCATCTCCAACTTTGGTTTTGATGGATACAGTTGCCAATTCTGGCTTCAATGACTCTGGGTGGCCCCAGACCACAGATCACACCAACTTCAGTTCCAACAACCCTGGATGCCTTCACATCGAGAATTACGCAGCCTCCAGTTCCGATCTTAGCTGCTTCCACCTCCAGGCTGAGACCTTTCTTGCTGCCGCTGGGCCCCTGGGATCCTCTTCCACCACCAGTACTCTCAAACCAGGGTCTCCAAGGCTCCCCCATCATCTCGTGGGTCCTCAGAGCCTCCATTTTCCTAACATCCTACCTACCCTGAACTCCCAAATACTCCCCTCTCCTCTGACACTTCTCTGTACTCCATTAAGGGACTAAGTGTTTTTCCTTTGGTTATTTTTTTTACTGCAGTATTAAGTATTTTCTAATTGGTTGTCTCTTGTCTACATATTTGAATGGAATTTGGGTAAAAAAGTAGCTGTTTTATGCCAAGCACCATCTTTAGTTTCTTTCTTCTTTAGATAGTAGACTCCTGTCCATTTGTTTCAACTTCCCTTTGTTCTATCAACTATTAATAAAGCAATCGTGAAGCAACAAATCTCATGCCTTGTTCCTGACTTTTAAAAGAACCTTGGATTTAAACCCCTGATTCCAAAACTTTTCCTGTCATCTGCATACTTACCAATCATGTTTTTATATTCACAACCAAACTGTTAATGCATCTAACAAACACAAAGGGTCCCAGCACCAATTTATTCACCATTGATCACAATAACAATCCTCCACCATTGTAGGACCAGGATAACATTGCATCCATTTTACCAACTTCTCTTAGATTCCAAGGATCTAATCTTTTTGCCCAGTTTTCCATATGGGACCTTGTCAAAAATTATACTGTAATAACTACATCAATGATACTGCTCTCATGAATAGACTTTATTACCTCTTCAAAACAGTCAACGAAATTGCAGATAGGGTCTCCCCCTAACAAATTTAAGCTGCTTTTCCACATGTAGATTAATCCTGTCTCTCAGCACTTTCCCCCTTAATGTTTCCAAACACTGACATTAGACTCACAGATTTGTAATCATTGGCTAATTTTTGTTGCTTTTCTTCAAAAAGGTACCATATTTGCCCTCCTCTAGTCATCTGTCACCTCATCTGTGACCAGTGAAGATTTATAAATCTCTGTCAGGGCCCTAGCAATCTTCTCCCATAACAGCTATTTTATTGAACCAGAACACAAGAATTCTCATAGACTTGTTTTGGATCGTTCTTACCTCTGTTGTTTTGTCTTTGCTTCCATCATCTACCACAATCACCTCATAAGAAAATGAAGAGTCTTTCTTCTACAAGGAGAAAAACAAAATGTTAAAATGTAACTCTCTTTAGGTTTTATATCTGAAGGTGTAAATTGTTAGATAATATTTCATGTCACATATACATAAAATATAAAATATGAACTGAATATTTCTTAGAAAAGGAAATTTGTAAAGGTATACTTTAAAGGACACAAGAATGGGATGAGGTGCTGAAAGTTGAGGAGCTAACATTACAGTTATAGACACAGTAGCTTTCTTTGCTACAGTTCAATAACTACCCCAAAATAAAAATGAGAATGTATTAAAAAAAAGGTAAAAACCCAATTGAGCTCTTCACATTTTAAGGACACCCAAATAAATCCCAAAGTCATGAATGAAATCAATGAGCAATAATAAAGTAAACCTCAATACCAGTCTTTGTTCCAAATATTCTAGCGCCTCATCCATCATCAGAGGTACTGAAATTAAAGAAAAAGCACCAGTAGATGAGTATTTAGATTTAATTTAAATGTGTTATTTAACAAGATTTCTCTGCATTAAAATTTAGGGAGCACTACAATTCAACTCAGAATACACTGGTCATATTGCAAATAAAGAGTACCATCTTGCAGACTGCAAAATATAGAACACAAAGGTATTGTGGAAGCATTTAACAGTTAGAATGAACTATTTCGTGGAAAGTAAGACGAGGAATAAAAGTGGTAACAAAGGATGTCGGGAAAGGAAGTCAATGGCTGTAAACACAATGAAGAAATATTAATTACTGAGATGAATAAAAAGACTTGTAGCACAGTAAATCAAGATTATTGTTCTTTAATTTCTGTTGTCTATTCCAATCTTTCCATTTCAGTATTTGACAGGTGAAGCAAGGTGTAGAACAGAGGGGTCCACACTTTTCTGAGGGTTTGTAAAGTTTATTTCAATTACAACTTGAGTAAAGCTTGCTACATTAATCAACAATACCATTACAGAGCATCAAAATTATTGACACAACTGTTGCTGGCAGAATCTCAGATGGTGACAAAGAGGTACAGTATACAGGACTGAGGCAGATCAGCTAGTTGAGTGGTGTTGCACTCAACATCTGTAAGACCAAGGAATCTGTAACACACTTCAGGAAGGGGAATTTGGGAGAACATACACCAGTCCTCATCGAGGAGTCAGCAGTGGAAAGGATGAGCAGCTTCAAGTTCATAGGCATTAATATCTCTGAGGGTCTACCTTGGGCCTGAAATATTGAAGTGATCATGAAGAAGATATACCAGTGGAAGTTTGAGAAGGTCTGGTAGGTCACTAAGATCTCTAGCAAATTTCTACAAATGTACCGAGGAGAGAATTCTGAGTGGGTGCATCACCCGCTGGTATGGAGGTTTCAATGCTCAGGGTCCAAAACAGCTGCAGAGGGTTGTAAACACAGCCAGCTCCATCATGGGCATTTTCAAAAGGCGGTGCCTCAAGACAGCATACATCATTGGGGACCCTCACCACCTTCTCATTACTGCCATCAGGGATGAGATACAGGGGCCCGTAGAAACACTCAACATTTTAGGAACACCTTCATCCCTTTTGCCATCCGACTTCTGAACGGCCCATGAACGTGACCTCCCTACTTTGCTGTCTTTTTACAGTATTTATTACAGTAACTTTAGTACAGTGATTTTTGCATATTGCACTGAAACGCCGCAACACACAAATTTCTCAATGTATATCAGTGATAATAAACTTGATGCTGCTATGCAATTGATGCTTTTGATAAATGTAGAGCTTGCATTTCTGTACTCTCAGGAAGTCCTCCATCACTTTACAACCGAAGGTAATCGCTGTTGTAATAACGTAGGACATGTGGCACTCACAGCAATCTCCCACAAACATAAATATTGGCCAAGCAACCAGAACATCCCATTTTGTCCCCAGCAAAAATGGTACCAGAGAGGGATACAGCACAATACAGTTTATTTGGCTGTCCATGTTGGCTACATTTTTTTACACTAATCTTCCCTAACCAATTTTATTCTCTCTACATTCACGTTAATACCCCTCAGAATCTGTGACTCACAACTCATTAAGGGCAATTTACAGTGACCAATTAACTTACCATCTTACAGTCTATGGGAAGTGAGGAAAAAATCCACAGTACTTGGAGAAACCCACATGGTCACAAGGAGAACAGAGGTTCGGACTGAACCAAGATCACTGATGCTCTGAGGTAACAGTTCTACTATCTGCACCACTGTGCCTTTCCAATTGTGTCACAGAACCTCTATTTAACATATTTGCAGAACAGCACTTCCAACAGCACAGCATCCTCTGTTTAACAGTCGAGAGTCACCCTCGGTTGTGTGCTCAGTGTGAAGAAGACGCCAGTGAACCATTTCATTTTTATATATTCACATCATGGAACTCTAAAATATGAACAATTTATCTTCTTTTGAAAGCTGGACATGTATCAGAAACTATAGAAATATCTATTTACATTTTTCCCAAACTGTCTGAAGAATCACAGCATTCAAAGAGGAAAACTTACATCTTTGTTCTTCATTATAAGATGGGACAATAACAGACAGTTCCTTAGTGGAAGGATCATGGATACTGGGGAACAATTCCTTCCCAGCAGAATTTTGATTCAAGAAATATTTTTCTTTCTCTCCACGAGCAAGATTTGGCATTTTTATAGCTGTCACATGCACAATAAATACAAGCTGCAGGGGAAGAAAAAGACAAGAGAATATTAAGACTGCAAAACAGATCATGTAAAACATGAGGAAGGACCTTTGCTTTTACTTTACAAACCACATGATTCTCAAACAGTGAAATTCAGCATTTGGTGTACAATCAAGGAGCAATGACACGAGTCACATTAATTAATGATACAAACGGGAAGAGGTCAGTTAGCTTTCAAGGCTGTTCTTATGCTATCCATTTAACTGCATCATCTGCTCTGCCATCTGAGATTTCAACTTTTCTCTTCCAGTATTTATCCAATTTCCTTTTGAAACCTACTGAATCTGATTTCTCGGCCTTTCCAATTCATCATACTAATGAATAAATATCTCCTAGGATATTGCTAGTTACCTTAAAATTCTGTTTTCAGATTATAAATCTAAGTGGGCTCTTCTAATATACAGAATGCAGTTTCTGTCCAGTGAGTGTAAAGAAAGTTCAAAGTAAATATTATTATCAAAGTACATATATGTCACTATATACAACACTGAGATTTATCTCTTGGTAGTAAGTGTAACAGAATCAATGAAAGACCACCCAACTAGCGTGTTTAACCAGAGTGCATTATAAATGGCAGCGATGCTTCACTACCAATGCTTTCTATGCCCACTTTGAAAAGACAACACAGGTGTCGCCCGCTTTTCGAAACCTCGCTGTTACAAAAGACCTACATTAGTTACCTGTTTTCGCTAACAGAAGGTGTTTTCACTGTTACGAAAAAAGCAGCGCGCACCCCGAGCAGCCAAGTTCCTCCCCCGGAACTGCATTCTAGCCGGCATTGCTTAAACATGTGATTGTGAGCAGCCGTTAGCAAGTTGAGTTCTAAGGTATCAGAGAAGCCGAAAAGAGCTCGTAAGGGTGTTACACTTAGTATAAAACTAGACATAATTAAGTGTTTCAATCGTGGTGAACGAAGTAAGGACAAAGTGAGTTTGGCTTGTGGAAGTTGATGAAGATAATGTTGAAGAGGTTTTGGTATCCCATGACCAAGAACTGAGAGATGAAGAGCTGATGCAATTAGAAGAGGAAAGGATAACTATCAAAACCAAATGCAGTAGCGAATGGACCGAAAGTGAAGTCGTCCAGGAAATGAACGTGAAGCAATTGCATGAGATTCTCACTGCAATGATTGCAGAAAAGTACGACTTTAATTTTGAAAGGGTATGTAGGTTTAGGGCATATTTGCAAGATGGTTTGAGTGCTTACAAAGAACTGTATGATAGAAAAATGCGCGAGGCTAAGCAGTCAAGCATACTGCTGTTTCTCAAGCCTTCGACATCAGCCACAGCAGACGACGAACCTCGACCTTCAACATCGAGGCAGGCAGACATAGAAGAAGATGACCTGGCTGCCCTGATGGAAACAGACGACGATGAGATGACACCCCAGTGTCCCACCACCCCAACCCCCGGGCCGTGGACCGATACATTGCTGTGGAGAATGCAGCGGTAGCCAGGACGCACCCAACACATCTTTAAGAAAAAAGCCGAAATAAACAAGCTAATTAATTAGGTGTCGCCCGGCACATAAATGTCGGCCCAGATCAGAGGCGATTGCCAATTGCATCACCCTCTGATCTGGGTCGACATTTACGTGCCGGGTGGCACCTAATTAATTAGCTTGTTTATTTCGGCTTTTTTCTTAAAGATGTGCTGGGTGCATCCCGGCTACCATTGCACCTCTGCATTCTTTGCGGATCGGTATCGATCCGCAGCCTGGAGGTTGGGGACCACTGCACCACCCCAACCTCCGACGACTCAGCCTAACACACCATCATCAATGTGCTTGGCGCTGTCTTCCCGATTCCGGTAAGTGATACCACACTGTACATACATTATTTCTACTTTATATAGTCTGTGTATTTTTATGTGTTATTAGGTATGATTTGGCAGCTTCACAGCTTAAAGGTTACTGGAAAGAGTGTTTCTGCCGAGAACGCTTACGTGAGATTTTCACTACAGAGAACAGTGCGGCAATGATTGCAGAAAAGTATTTCTACTTTATATAGGCTGTGTATTTATTATATCGTTCCTGCTTTTACTATATGTTACTGTTATTTTAGGTTTTATGTGTTATTTGGCATGATTTGGTAGGTTATTTTTTGGGTCTGTGAATGCTCACAAATTTTCCCCATATAAATAAATGGTAATTCACTTTACGACATTCCGGCTGCTTACGAACCGTTTCATAGGAATGCACTACCGTCGGATGGCGGGGGAAACCTGTAGAACGACAGCTGTGAGGATTCCTGAGCACCCGGTGACCCTGTGAATTCTGTCTCAGAGGCTGATGTCAGGCCTTCTTTCAGGAGGGTGAACCTTCCCAAGGCAGCGGACCACGATGGAGCACCTGGTAAGGCTCTGAAAGCATGTGCCAACCAACTGGCAGGTGTCTTGAAAGATGTTTTCAATCTCTCACTGCTACGGTCAGAAGTTCCCACCTGCCTCAAAAGGGCAACAATTATACCAGTGCCCAAGAAGAGTAGTGTGATTGGCCTTAACAAATATCATCCAGTAGCACTCACATCTACAGCGATGAAATGCGTTGAGAGGTTGGTAATGGCTAGAATCAACTCCTGCCTCAGCAAGGACCTGGACCCATTGCAATATGCTAATCGCCACAACAGGTCTACGGCAAACGCAATCTCAGTGACTCTTCATGCGGCCTTAGATCACCTGTACAATAAAAACATCTATGTCAGGATGCTACTCATTGACTATAGCTCTGCATTTAACATCATTATTCCTACAGTCCTGATTGAAAAGCTACAAGACCTAGGCCTATGTACCTCGTTCTGCAATTAGCTCCTTGACTTCCTAACCAGAAGACCACAATCTATGCAGATTGGTAGTAACATCTCCTCCTCACTGACGATCAACACTGGCACACCTCAGGAATGTGCGCTTAGCCCACTGATCTACTCTCTCTATACCCATGACTGTGTGGCTAGGCATAGCTCAAATGCCATCTATAAATTTGCTGATGATACAACTATTGTTGGCAGAATCTCAAATGGAGACGAGAGGGTGTACAGGAGAGAGATATACCAGCTAGTTGAGTCGTGTCGCAACAACAAACTTGCACTCAATATCAGTAAGACCAGAGATGATTGTGGACTTCAGAAAGGGTAGGACAAGGGAACACAACTGAATCCTCAGCGGGATCAGAAGTGGAGAGAGTAAGAAACTTCAAGTTCCTGGGTGTCAATATCTCTGAGGATCTAACCTGGTCTCAACATATCAACGCAGCTATAAAGAAGGCAACACAGAGGGTATATTTCACTGGGAGTTTGAGGAGATTTGGTCTGCCACCTAAAACACTCAAAACCTTTTACAGATGTATCATGGAGAGCATTCTGACAAGTTGCATCACTGCCTGGTATGGGAGGGCGACTGCACAGGATCAAAAGAAGCTGCAGGAAGTTGCAAAATTTGTCAGCTCCATCATGGGTACTACCCTCCGTAGTACCCAAGACATGTTCGAGGAGCAGAGCCTCAGAAAGGCAGCACCCTTCATCAAGGATCCCCACCACCCAGGACATGCCCTCTTCTCATTGTTACCATCAGGTATGAGATACTGAAGCCTGAAGGCACACACTTTGTGATTCAGGAACAGCTTCTTCCTCTCTGCCTTCTGATTTCTAAATGGACATTGAATCCACGAACACTATTTCACTTATATTTTTAATACTATTTCTGTTTTTCCACTACCATTATTAATTATGTATATATATAAAACTGCAATCTATTTTATTTAATTTTCTTTTCTCTTTCTATATTTATCAGGAATTGCATTGTACCGCCACTGCGTTAACAAATTTCTCAACCTATGCTGGTGATATTAAACCTAATTGTGATTCTGAAGACAAATGGAGAAATACAAAAAGAAACAGTAATACAATAATATAAATAATTAAGCAATAAATGTCAATAGCATGAGATGAAAAGTCCTTGAAAGTGAGTCCATGGGTTCTGAAAACATTTCAATGATGGGACAAGTAAAATTATGTGAAGTTATCCAGTTTGTTCAAGAGCCTAATGGTTGAGGGGCAGTAACTGTTCCTAAAGCTACACTTGATCTTAGCCAAAAGGCCGAGAAGCGATGCTGGTGCTGCGAGTCAGAAGGCTCTTCTACCTTCGTCCTGATGGCAGCAGCCAGAAGAGAGCATGTGCGGGGTGGCAAAGGGTCCCTGACGATGGATGCTGCTTACAAGTGACAGCATTTCATGTAGATATGCTCAATGGTTGAACGGACTTTACTCGTAATGACTGGACCGTATTCACTACATAGTGTAGAATGGGAATATGATGAGCAGAGCAAGTCATAAGAGGCTCGTTTATTTTAGAGTTCAAGTCTTTGCTGTTTGAATTTCTTAACTTTTATTGTTTTACATTTGGAGTTTAGTTAGTGATAAATTATCTGTCATTAGGTCGTAAGCTGTAATTAGCCGTTGGCAATTTGAGATGTCCGATTTAAAACTTGGCACACCTAGTAATACCTCTGCGGATTTGGTTAATACATAGAGTGCAGCTTTCCACTGAATGTGAAAAGTTTGGTGAAGCCAAGGTAAGCGTGCTGCTTAGTATTCATTTTTAAATTTAGGGTCAGATTAATAAAATAATTACTTAATTGTGATTGAGTTATAGGTAAGATTAAATAAAGGGACTATAAAATCAGAATATTAAATAATTAACATATTTAACAAAGGAATTGGAAGGCACAGTAACATTTCTCACATGCTTGAATGGAGAGCTGACACCTTTTGCCTGTTATCCCTATGCTGTGTGGATGTCTCAAGTGACTGATGAGATGACGTGTGTAGGAAATACCTCAAATGACTAAGCTCAACATTAGGATTTTTGAAGTTGCAGTCACTATAGGGCACGGGGAGAATGAGTGTTTTATGGATTGTACGTTTCAAGAGATGGCTACAGAAGGGATAGCTACAAAAAAAGGGCAGAAAGAGCAGGAGTCTTTAATATGTGTGTAACTTTGGTCCTCAGCATTACAGACTGGTGGAAGTAACGCTACTTTGAAGGAATTAAGTCCAGGACTTGACACCAGGTATTAAAGGAATGGGGGTGCTGAGGGAGGTGAAATATATGTTATGGTCATAAAAGATTCCATATTAAGAGTGGCAGACAGATATATCATCAGCCATTAATATCAATTCCACATGATGTGCAACTTCCCTGATGATAGGGTAGAGGTTAACACATAGGGTGCTGCGTATTCTCCAAGTGTGGGGAAGGAGAGTGCAAGGGAGAAGTTAAAACTAAACTTTGGTATCAGTTATATAGAAAGAAACACAAGAGCTTAGAGAGCAGAACTTCTGCTCTTAGAGTTGGTCATCTCTGGATTATTCTCAACACTGCATGCTGGCAAATACAAAAACAAGACTGAGTGGATGAAGAGATGGTGCAGAAAGAAGGGTATCTGGGATTTTGTGACCTGTGTTCCCCTCAGGGTGATTCTCTAACACTATGTTGGGAGTGGGTCTAAACTATTTGTAGGGCAGAATCAGAATCAAGTTTAATATCACTGGCAAATGTCATGAATTTTATAGTTTTGTGGCAACAGTACATTGAAATAGATCATAAAAAAAACAAATTACGATAAGTACTTATAAAAAATTAAATTTGTGCAAAAAGAGAGGGGAGGAAACACAGGAAGTGTTCATGGGTTCATTGTCCAATCGGAAATCTGATGGCAAAGGGGAAGAAATGGCTCCTGAAACGTTAAGTGTCTATCTTGTGGCTCCTGTACCTCCTCCCTGATGGCAGCAATCAGAAGAGAGCATGTCCTGGGTGGTGAGGGTCCTTAATGATGGATGCCACCTTCTTGAGGTATCGCCTTTTGAAGGTGTCCTGGATGCTGGGGAGGCTCGTGCCCATGATGGAGCAGGCTGAGTTCACGACTTTCTGCTGCTTTTTCCGATCCTGTGCAGTGGCACCTCCGTACCAGACGTTGATCCAGCCAGTTAGAATGGTCTCCACAGTACACCTTAAATTTACGAGCGTCTTTGGCTACATGCCAATTCTCCTCAAAACTCTTAAGGAAACATAGCTGCTGCCATGCCTTCTTTATAATTGCATCAATATTTTGGGCTCAGGATAGATCCTCAGAGATGTTGACACCCAGGAACTTGAAACTGCTCACTCTTTCCGCTTCTGATCCCTTCAATGAGGATTGGTGTGCTTTCCTTTGCCTTGCTCTTCCCGAAGCCCACAATTGGTTCCTCGGTTTTACTGACATTTGGTGCAAGGTTGTTGCTGCGACACCATTCAACCAGCTGCTCTATCTTGCTTCTGTATGCCACCTCATCACCATCTGAAATTCTGCGAATAGTGGCATGGGTGGCAAATTTATAGAAAGCGTTTGAGCTGTGCCTAGACACACAGTCATGGGTGTAGAGAGGGTACAGCAGTGGGAGGGCATCCTTGAAGGGCACCAGTATTGATTGTCAGTGAGGAAATGTTATTTCCAATCTGTACAGACTGTGATCTCCTGTGAGGAAGTCAAGGATCCAGTTGCAGAGGGAGGTACAGAGGAACAGTGATCATCATATTATTGGTTTAGAATTGGTACAATGAAAGGATATTGGCTATCCTATGATAAAAAACAGTCAACTGGAAAAGGGGCACTTTCTATAGGATAAAAGGAGATCTGGCCTGGGTAAAATAATTCGGGTACAATCTATAAGGGACAGAAGTATGACAATTAAAGCCCCAGATCCTGGGATGATCAATGAGAAAAAGTAAAACAAAAGATGGACAACACAAACAAAAACCAGGCAAGCTATAAAGTTCAGAGGGGAAGTTTAAAAAAAAAACTGGAGAAAGTATAAAGAGAATACAAACACCTTCTATATACCTGAACACAGATTGAGTGGCAAGAGGTAGGGCCAATCAGGGATCAAGAGCAAGATCTACTCCTGGAGGTAGAGGGCTTGACCAAGGCGGCACTAAACGAATACTCTGTATCACCCTTTAAGGAAGATGATATCGGTGAAGTCATACAACAAAGGAGCACGTAGTTGAGAAACTGAATGGGCAGGAAACTGACAACCAGGAGGTGCTAGAAAGGCTAGCTGTATTAAATATGGATAATTGTCCAGTTTTAGATTACTAATGGAAATGAAGGTGAGAATTGTGGAGATATTGGTCAAAGTGGTATATCAGTCTGGAGGATGGCTTGCTTACACCCTGGTGTTGTGGGTTCTGAAGTGTTGATGAGGCCATTGTAGGAGCCACAGACCATTCCACAGATGGGGCAAGAGGAACTAGAGAGGGCATGCAGGAAGCTTGTGAACTGTTACCACTCTAGAGACATGACCTCCAGCTCTCAAATATTCTTTCTGCTCTTTGAGCAATTATGGATCACGATTTCTCTATAACATAGGATCCACACAGCCCATCAAATCTTTGCTAGTTCACTGAGCTATCCCGTTTCCTGATCTTGAATTTATGGAGTCTAGTAGCACAGTTCAGTTGAGGAATTATGGTCACTGAAGGCTACACTAAGGTGGGATAAGAGTTAGCAAGCCTAGTGAAGTTGGGACAAAAAAAATTAGCGGCTATATTGATGTAGTATGTGAGAACATACATAGCAGCTCAGCTAAGAGGTTGCCAACAATGGTTAAGCTGGATATAAAACTTCTAAATGGAACGTAATGGTTTCAAACTCAGTGCCTAATTTGTATGTATAGGATGGCAGAGGAGACGATGGCGTGTACAAAATCTATTAAATTGATGTGAAATCCAACATTTTTTTCTCAGCTTCCGTTCAGATTTAACCGTACCAGAGGAAAGCCATTATCTTAGCTCTTTCACTGTTTGAAACAAGTCACCGAGGAGTTTCAATCTGCTTTAAGCGGTGTACTTTCCATGCATTTTCCCAAGAGTTTTAACTGTAAAGACTAGAGCAATTATGCAGAAACACGACTCATGGAGTGGATGGACCAAGTGTCGGACAGATGATATATGGAAAGGCCTACTAAGCTTGACTGACGGAGCGATGCAAGGGAAGTGGTCATCCAGAACATGATGACTAATCTCACAGCAGAATAACTCGGTGGAAGAGAGTTTGCAAAAGTTGACTGGCCATCATTATGAACGGCCTGGACCAGACTCACCAGGGCCAGAGCTGTAAGAGCGAGAGCCAGTAGGATCTGCAGCACCTCGACCAGCTCCATGCTCCGTCGACCGGCTGCAGCCACCGGACCCGGGACGCCTCAGGTGTTCTCCGCCCCCGCGGAACATTCGACAGCAGCGTCGTGGCAACCGCGCCAGCCTATGAGAATGAAACAGCGAAGCGGAAAGGGTCCGGAGCCCGGAGCCAGGAGCTCCAGGTGACAGGAGAGGCCGGGCGGAGAGAGCCTTGGTGCACAGGGCTATCGCCCCCTGCTGCACGGGAGCTTGCGCCGTCCAATGCTCGCTATCTGTCACCGCAGCCATGGAAACCAGGTATCGACCAGTGCACCTGACACCTTCGTGCAGCAATGCTGCCCCAATGCACAAATACCCTCACTTGCAGCTCATACCTGTGCATTTAAATCCGCTCAGCACTTTGTTCTGAAATTTCCACCTCTTTCCCCAACCAGGCTCCACATTCGACAGGAACAAATCTCTGCATTCAGCCCGAAAAGCCCCTTAACGTGGTTGTAAATTTCGACAATACAGTATTTCTTTATTCTTTTAATTCCTGAGGTTACAGCACAAATTTGTTTCCATGTTGTAATTGTTACATGGTTATAAATTTGCTCAATCACTGCGCGTTCTACAAACCCTGCAGTCTGACTTTGCTGCACTCCCTCTGTAACAAGTACATCCTTTCTTACTTTAAAAATGTACACAGTGTCCACCGAGATCGGATACAATTGCAAAAAGGCTTCCTTCCTCCTGTATTCAATAGCGTAGCCAATTAGCAGTCGCATCCTATTTTTAAAAATATTTATCTACGGTATGTGGGTTTTGCGGGCTGAGCCAGGATTTACTTGCCCAACCCTGGCGACCCTTCCAAAGATTGCTGGTGAACTGACTTTTGCTGTAAACCTTCAGATGTGGCTGGCATGTGGCTTGGAGGGCAACTATTAGGCTGTAGTATTCCTGTGGTTAATGCCTTTTTTTCTCTAACTGGTAGAGGAAATGGGTTTATAAGGTGTTGTCTAAGGGGGATGCCATATTCCTGCAGTTTCCTAACTAAGACTCAGGTTGGACCCAGCTTAGCTTCAGACAGTTAACTCATTTCGAGGGAAAGCAATGATGCTAAGTCAAGTTTCATGTTAATTTTTTTTGAGTTAATCTTAATTGTAGTTAATTGTTTACTTAAATGTGATTAAACAATTTAAAGAGTTTTACATGTTTTAATTGTTTTACCAGCAAATCTGAGATAGTTTGAAACTCAAAACATTTAAGAGGCTGTGTAGTCAATAAAATTGTGATAATCAATTGTTAAACTATTTCTGGGGACAGGTGTTTCTACTTCTGGCAGGATGGGCCTGCACTGTGCAGGTAATTGTCGTTCAGAAGTGTGGCCCGCCAGAACCATTGCATAGACCAGATGTAAACTGTGGGTCATATGTTGCATATTGTGGGAAAGAGCTGATACTCGAAACACACAGCTGTGAGAGTGTTTTACTGTCAGTGTTACCTTGTGAAGGAAATGCTAAATTTAACTCCCTTTGGTCAAGGTACTAGGTTGAGGTGTGGGCCAAAGGCTTGTGCCTGGATGTCCATGTCCACATTGTCTGCTGCTACTCTGGAGCACCACTGCAAAAAAAAGTGAAGTTTTGATTTTAATGAAAATAAAACTGTCGTGCCAACTACCCAAACAGACAGACAAAATACAGGTTTAGGTACACCATAAAACTCCTCTACACTGTCAAATCAAACATTCCCAGGCCAAACACAGTGAGTTGATTCTAAAAGCTGTTACACCCACCTCTTGAGAAATGGAAATACATGATATACTGTGTTGCAAAGCCCAATCCATTATTTCATGGATGCCAGCTATCCTGACATCTGCAAAGTCCCCATTGCATTTGGCCAGTAGTGTTGAACTGTATTTTACCAGCCACCAGGGAAAAATTAAGGACAACAGAAATCTGCTCCTTTTGAAGAGAGCAGCATCAAAGTGAAGATTATCACTTAAAGTTGAATGGGACTAATCCACAGTTGCTGTTGGATTCTGAGGGATACCGATTTATTTTCTTGGAATTTTGAATAGCAGTGTGGGAGAATTTGGACTGGAGCAGTTGTAAGAGTGTCACTGTTCTGTCCTAATCATCAGATTTACAAACACTTTGGAGTTTAGAGACGTATTCATTTCTTTGTCGGAGATGCCAAATAAAACAATATGGAGTTTTTAAAACATTACAGAATACACAAAACCAGCTCCCTCTATCCTCAAAAGCTATGGAAGTGTATCAGAGGTGTTCCTTGGGTGCCCTGGTCAATATTTCTCTCTCAAATATCAAGGCAGAATTGTAATGATAATGTATGTTCACTTAAAAGTAGATGGAAAGAAGTTTACAAATGAAGTCGTTTTGCATATTTGTAATGTGGCAAAAGTAAAACGTTGATATGAAAGTACCAGTAAAAGTGAAGCTTAAACATATTGGCACACTTCTGACAGCTGTACACTTGTTCTGACAGGGGACATAATGTCTGTGCCAGCTCCCAGTCCAATTTCCCCTCTTTTCCCTGTAGCCCTGCATTTTATTCTTTCTCACATGGTCAATTCCCCTTTGATTTATTTAAAACCATTCACATCCATTACAGCGTTTTTGTGTTGTGGGATGAAACCAGAGCACCCAGGGAGATTCAGGAAGGACATGCAACTATACAAAGACCCGAATTAAGGTCAGCATTGATGGAGCTGGGGTGGGGGCATGAGTACTAACCACTGTACTACACACCACCTAGTTACAGTAGCCTAGGCGAAATTTCGCATCCTTGGACCTTAAGCATTATTTGCAATCATTAAATCATGACTCCCAAAAGGGGGCAATTAACATGAAACACTGACAATCAACACTGGCGCACCTCAGGGGTGTGCTTAGCCCACTGCTCTACTCTCTCTATACCCATGACTGTGTGGCTAGGCATAGCTCAAATACCATCTATAAATTTACTGATGATACAACCATTGTTGGTAGAATCTCAGGTGGTGACGAGAGGGTTACAGGAGTGAGATATGCCAACTAGTGGAATGGTGCTGCAGCAACAACCTGGCACTCAACGTCAGTAAAACGAAAGAGCTGATTGTGGACTTCAGGAAGGGTAAGACGGAGGAACACATACTAATCCTCATAGAGGGATCAGAAGTGGAGACAGTGAGTAGTTTCAAGTTCCTGGGTGTCAAGATCTCTGAGGATCTAACCTGGTCCCAACATATTGATGTAGTTATAAAGAAGGCAAGACAGCGACTATACTTTATTAGGAGTTTGAAGAGATTTGGTATGTCAACGAAAACACTCAAAAACTTGTATAGATGTAGCGTGGGGAGTATTCTGACAGGCTGCATCACTGTCTGGTATGGAGGGGCTACTGCACAGGACCGAAAGATGCTGCAAGAGGGTCGTACATTTAGTCGGCTCCATCTTGGGTACTAGCCTACAAAGTACCCAGGACATCCTCAGGGAACGGTGTCTCAGAAAGGCAGCTTCCATTATTAAGGACCTCCAGCACCCAGGGCATGCCCTTTTCTCACTGTTACCATCAGGGAGGAGGTACAGAAGCCTGAAGGCACACACTCAGTGATTCAGGAACAGCTTCTTCCCCTCTGCCATCTGATTCCTAAATGGACATTGAACCCGTGAACACTACCTCACTTTTTAAATATATTATTTTTTGTTTTGCACGATTTTTAACCTATTCAATAAACGTATACTGTAATTGATTTACTTATTTAATTATTATTATTTTCTTCTTCCTCTATTTTATGTATTGCTGCTGGGTTAACAAATTTCAGATCACACGCCGGTGATAGTAAACCTGATTCTGATCGGCACCGCTTTGTGGGCCGAAGCACCTGTACTGGGCTCCATGTTCGGACGACACGGAGCCATGGTCGATCCTCTTCCGCGGCCTCTGCACCCGGCTTTAGCTTGTGGTCGCTCCTCAGCACATTCAACAGAAAATAGATTAAAATATAAAGAACACCACTGCGGAGAGTTGAGCTTAATCGCGGGGTCTAATGTGGAATTATTCGAATTTAGTGAGTGTCGGCTGCGGGTATTCTGTTTTTCGGGATCGGTGACATGTCGAATATGCAGCGCGGGGTGGAGCGATGAGTTGGTCTCACGTGTGGTGAGCGCAAGATGGCGGCTGGATTCAAGTGGGTGCTTCGGTTGTTGTTGGGACGGGAGGGGGGTTTTGAAGGGATTTTGGTGGGGTGGTGTCCCGAATGGTACTGCGCGGGGAGTAGGGGGTGTTGTTCCGATGGTTTTGGCGGGGAGTGGGGATCTTGCGGGGATTAGGGGATTGTTTCCTGAGGGGTTTGTGCGGAGAGTGAGACGGGGGTCCCGAAGGGTCTGTGTGGGGTTCTAGGGGTCCTGGCTCGGTGTAACTAATGCCCCAAAGAGTACAGTTGCTGGGAATCTGGTTAGGGGCATCTGTGGAAAGGAGTAAATAAGTTAATAGTTCAGGTCAAGGACTCCATGTTCTCGATTTTTATTGCTTATTTATTACTATTTCCTTTTTTCCCTTTTGTATTTACAAGTTTGTTGTCTTTTGCACTTTGTTGTTTGTCCGCCCTTTTGGATGCGGTCTTTCATTGATTCTTTTTTGGTTCTTGGATTTACTGAGTATGCCCGCAAGAAAACGAATCTCAGGGTTGTATATGGTAACATATATGTACTTTGATAATTTTTTTTGACCGGAGAGATCATCAATTTGAAATGTTAACTCTTTCGGTCTGCATAGATGATGTCTGACCTCTTTGCTTTCATCAGTTTACACTTTCATTGCTAAACCTGGTTTGAGAGGGTGGTCTGTCACTGACCTTGTGCCTACCTTGATGGTTTAAAAGTAACTGGCAACCTGCTGGAGGGACTCTGGGAAGGAAGGGAATTATCAATGTCAAAATCCCGCATCCTCCTTCGTAGTTTAAGCAGGTTTGTGGTGATGTTCAATTTAGCAAACCACAGATGCAGGTCCTAACTTTCTCCACTATTGAAGAAATCCTGTTGTTTTAGTCTGGAACAAGAATGGCAGCTTTTCACATGGAGAATGAATGAAACTTTTGCCTTGGAAGTTTTTCCTTTTGTTAAACAAATGAAACTCACTGTTCTGATTAGATAACAGCGCTGCAGAGGGAAAATCTTTGTATTTATTTCAACATGTTCCATCCTTGTTGCTGAAGTTCTGTTGGTGAGAAGTATTGGAACAGTAGTGTAGCTTGGATGGCACAGTGGAACTGCTGTCCTGCAGGGTCCAGCAATACAAGCTCAGACTTTATCTCCTGTACTGTCTTGAGTTTGCACATTGTTCTTGTGACAACGTGTGTTTCCTCTGGTGCTGTAGTTTCTTTATGTATCCCAAAGATGTGTGGCTTGGTTGGTTAATTGGGCATTGAAAAATTACCCTAAGCTGAGGGTGAATGAAGGAATTTGAACAAGATGATGATAATGCAGGGAGAATAAAATGGAATTGGTTTAAATTTGTGCTCAATGGTTAACGTGTACTCAGTGGACTGAAGTGCCTATTTCCATAGCAGGAATTAATCAGAGATAGCATGAGAACACAAAGAGAATAAAGACTGAGTTTAGTGTAGGATTAGTATAAATGGATGGTTGCTGGTCAGTGCAGTAGTGAGCTGTAGATCCTGTTTCCCTGTTGGATGTCTCTATGGCTTTGTTCGGTAGTGAGCCTGCTTGACCAATTGTTTAGATCTTCCGACTGATGAAAGTATTCTGTAGTCTACCGTTTTTTGATATTAAATTTGCTAAGATCTTACACTAAAACTGGTACAAACATTAGAGTCCAATAGGATTCAGGCAGGTTGGCAAATTGGATTCAAAGCTGACTTGGTAATAGGATGCAGAGGGTGTAATTGGAAAGTTATGACCAATAGTATGCACTTATTGCAGTTTAGGTATGAATATTGGAGATTGATTAGTAAGTTTGCAAATGACTTGTGAAATTGTGTTGTTACTAAAGAGAAGGATCATCTTAGGCTCGACAATGATCAGCGGGGAAGGTAGGTAGACTATGGCAGATGTAATTTAATGCTGATAAATGTGAGCAGATACACTTTGGAAAGACTATGATGTATACAATGAATGATGGAGGGAGAGTTATTGTATTTGTTGTCCGGAAGATGGATGATTGAAAGCTTAAGCTCATACTGGGGGATTGAACTGAAAAGCAGACACCTGATCTGCAATACAAAAAGATTAGCTTTATTGAAGATTAGTTTTGTTTGTTGCATGTACATCGAAACATACAGTGATATGCATAGTTTGCGTCAATGACCAACAGTCTGAGAATGTGCTGGGGGCAGCCTGTTAGTGCTTGCTTTTGGCAGCAATGTAGCGTGCCCACAACTTACTAACCCTTGTGTCTGGAATATGGGAGGAAACTGGAGCACCTGCAGGAAACTAACACAGTGACGGGGAGAATGTACAAACTCCTAACAGACAGTCAGGAATTGAACCCCAGTCCGTGATCACTGGTGCTGTGCTAACTGCTATACTACAGTGCCACCCTGATTTGTAATGTTGTCTGATTGTTACTGGTACCATGATACAGATTGTGCATTAAATGAAATGGATGAATGTCTGTTTAGTACTTATTTGCCCACTAATGGAATGTTTAAACAGAATCTATATATATTAAAGCTATTTCATGACTTTTGGTTAGCAAATGAGTATTGTATAAGGATAAAAAATTGTTTATGTTAGGCTTTAAGAATTATGTGTACACACATACACCTAGTAAAGTTCTCAAGTAAGTTTAAAATGATGAATTAATAGTAAAAGATAATGAACAGACATGATAGACTGAATGACCAAATTCTGCTCCTTTTTCTTAAGGAAGCTGTGAATGTATAAAATGTTACTAATGAACATTGTTGTGTTGTAGAATGTAATTTAATACTTAGACACAACAAGTGGCCTACTTTTTTTTTATCCTTTGACTAGAACGGTAGAACCCTTGGAATACTACAGAAAATTCCTGGTAAGTTTCCCACCCCACTGTTTAATCTCTAGCAAGTAACTTGTGAAAATTTTATATCTTCTTTGATAGCTGCATGTACAATTCGTGATAAAATACATAAATATACCCTTAAGAACTGTGGATTAGTTCCACAAGGTTTCTAGATACTGCTTTTATACTATGAATTTTGATACAAAACAGACTTACTAAAAAAATTGCATGTTTGTTAGAAAGAAAATTGTCGACCTGATGGAAGGGAATTGGGTGAATTCAGAACAACAACGCTCAATATAGGTGAGAATTTTCACTTACTTGATTCATTTGCAAAATTTCACTGAAATAAAATTGTAAACTGGAGGAACTTTGTATATTCATTTCTTAAAGACAATTTTTTTGCAAAATGTTCTATGCTACAGCTTGGGGAAAATAATCCTGATAATTTCCGGATAATTAAATGAAATTGCTCCAAATTACTAGTGAAGTCATTAGGAGGAATCAAAAAACTCGTACTATTGAACCCATTAGACAGGTCTTCGAGACTTTTCGTAGAAACATGTCTAATTGTAGAGGCTAAGTCTCACATCACAAAATCCCATAAATTTCAAGTTCAGTGTATTCCACTGAGTGTATCTTCCACTGACCAGTGTGTAGCCCAGCCTCTCTACTCATCAGCTTCTTCCAGCATAGTAATTGTCAAGGTACAGTTTAGCACAGAGCTCCTGAGTGAAAAGGGTCGGCTGTACTCCTAGATTGGCTTTAGCAACAGCTGTGGCCCACCTGAAGCTCACTGCTGAAGAAGATAATACTGAAGTTGAATGTTGGTGGAAATTAGAATCAGGTTTATTATCACTGGCATGTGACGTGAAATTTGTTAACTTAGCAGCAGCAGCTCAATGCAATACATAATTTATCAGAGAGAGAATAATAAATAAAATAAAACATAAATAAACAAGTAAATCAATTATGTATATTGAATAGATTATTAAAAAAATGTGCAAAACTGTATATTAAAAAAGTGAGGTAGGGTCCAAAGCTTCAAAGTCCATTTAGGAATTGGATGGCAGAGGAGAAGAAGCTGTTTCTGAATCGCTGACTGTGTGCCTTCAGGTTTCTGTATCTCCTACCTGATGGTAACAGTGAGAAAAGTGCATGCCCTGGGTGCTGGAAGTCTTTAATAATGGATGCTGCCTTTCTGAGACACTGCTTCCTAAAGATGTCCTGGGTACTTTGTAAGCTAGTGCCCAAGATGGAGCTGACTAGATTTACGGCCTTCTGCAGTTTCTTTTGGTCCTGTGCAGTAGCCCCTCCATACCAGACAGTGATGCAGCCTGTCAGAATGCTCTGCACGGTACATCTATAGAAGTTTTTGAGTGTATTTGTTGACATGCTGAATCGCTTCAAACTCCTAATAAAGTATAGCCACTGTCTTGCCTTCTTTATGACTACATCAATATGTCTTTGACATATACAAATATTCAAGCTATTAACATGCACAGATTTAAATTAATTTGATCTAAGGAAATTAAAAATAGCTTTATTTACTTTAGCACGTGATTACTGTTTATTGAGCGTTTTTTTAAAATATATAACTCCCAAATATTGATTGGCACTCTCTTAATGCCAAAGGCTTAGATGGGGCAAAATGTGTTGAGTACATACATCCAGGAGGGTTTCTTGAAACAATGTGTCGATAGTCCAATTAAAAGTAGAACTATACTAGGTCTTATAATGGGGAATGAACCTAGCCAGTTTATTGATGTTTCAGTGAGAGCATTTTGAGAACAGCGTCCATAATTCCACCAGTCTTAAGATAGTTACAGAGAAGGATAAGGCTAAGCTTTGGGTGACAGTACTAAACTGGGGTACATACTAGGCAGGAATTGGAGAAAGTAGTGATAAAGAAAGGCAGCTGCTTGAGGATAAGTCCACTTCTGACATTTGGGAGCCTTTCAAAGGCCAGTTTATTAGGCCAGCATGTTCCTGTGAGGATGAAAGAGAGGGATGGCAATATTCAGGAGCCTTAGATAATGAGATTTTAGTCAAAAAGAAAAAGGAAACATATGGTAAGATTTAGAAAACTTTAATCAGACAAGGCCCTGGAGGAATATAATGGCATCAGGAAGTAATTGAACAAGACATTAGGAGGCCCATGAGTGGTCCTTTTTAGCCCAAAAAAAGGATCTAAAAAGAGAATCCCATGGCATTTTACATGTACGTTAGGAACAAGAGGGTAGTGAGGGAAATAGTAGATCTACTCATGGACAAAGCAGGAAATATGTATAAGTGTGCTGGGGAAGTGGGTGAGGTCCTAAATGAGTACCTTGCATGGGTATTCACCAAGGAGAAGGACATGGATGATTGTGAGATTAGAAAGGGATATGTTGAGGGCATGTACATACTTAGAAGGAGGTAGTGTTGGATGATTTGGACAGAAAGCAATAAGATTGTCCAGATCGCAGGGCCTGATGGGATCTATATCTCAAGATACTGAGGGAAACAAAGAAGACTTCTAGAGCCTTAACAGAGATTTTTGTATCCTCTTTAGCCATGGGCAACATATTAGGAGAATGGAGAATAGCTGTTGTTGTTCCTTTATGAAGCCTAATGGGGACCAACCAAGAAATTATAGGCCAAAATCCTTATGTCAGTGATAGGGAAATTATTGGAGAAGATTCTGAGGGACAAGATTTATTTGCATTTGGGAAAGCATGAAGTGTGTGTGGGAAGTCCTGCCTCACGAATTTGCGTTTTTTAAAGAAATGACAAAAAGGATGATGAGTGTAGAACAGTTGTCTATATGGACTTCAGTACCTTGAGGTTTCTCATGGTCGACTGGTCCAGTTAATTAAGCTAGATGCGATCCAAAATTATCTTGGTCACAGAAGACAGTTGATGTTTTTCTGATGAGGCCTGTGACCAATAGTGCTTGTAACATACACTCAATGGCCACTTTATTACAAACAGGAGTGGAACCCGTTGTGGTCTTCTGCCTCCGTTGCCCATCCACTTCAAGGTTCAAAGTACTGTGCATTCAGAGATGCTCTTCTGCACATCATTGTTGCAATGCATGGTTATTTAAGTTGCTGTCACCTTCCTGTCAGCTCGAACCAGTCTGGCTATTGTCCTCTGATCAGTCTTATTAATAAGGCTTTTGCATCCACAGATCACTGCTCACTAGATGCTTTTCACAACATTCTCTGTAAACTGTGGAGACTGTATGAAAATCTCAGCTGAGCAGTTTCTGAGATGCTCAAACCACCCAGCCTCATTCCACTGTCAAAGTCACTTAGATCACATTCCTTCTCCATGTCTGCATGCTTTTACGCATGGAGTTGCTGCCACATGATTGGCCGATTAGATATTTATTAACAAGTAAGTATACAGTTTAACTTCTGAAGTGGCTACTAAGGTATGTTTATTATTTGGATGAAAATGTAGGTAGTCTGATTAGATGTGAGACTGCTTAGCTGAGCATCTACGCTCCATCCGCCAGAAAATGTGGGATCTCCCAGCGGCCATCCACTGTCGTGATGAGGCCACACTCAGGTTGGAGGAACAATACCTTGTATTTCGTCTGGGTAGCCTCCAACCTGATGGCATGAACATCGATTTCTCGAACTTCTGGTAATGACTCCCCTCCCCGCCCCCCACTGCCTTTCCATCTCTCATTTTATGTCCTTGCCTGCCTGTTGCATCCCTCTGGTGCTCCTCCCCCCTTTCTTTCTTCCATGGCCTTCTGTCCTCTCCTGTCGGACTCCCCCTTCTCCAGCCCTGTATCCCTTTCACCAATCAACTTCCCAGCTCTTTACTTCACTTCTCCCTCTCCTGGTTTCACCTATCACCTTGTGTTTCTCCTTCCCCCTCCCTTTTCACTCTACTGCTCATCTTTTTTTCTCCAGTTCTGCTGAAGGGTCTTGGCTCGAAACATCGACTGTACTCTTTTCCATAGATGCTGCCTGGCCTGCTGAGTTCCTCCAGTATTTTGTGTGTGTTGCTTGGATTTCCGGCATCGACAGATTTTCTCTTGTTTGATAGTGATTGTGGTCTCCCAATTCAGTTGCAGAGGGAAGTACAGAGGACCAGGTTTTGTAGCTTGTTGATTAATACTAATTGATAAAACAGCAGCCTGACATGTGTTTTGCTGTCCTCCAGATAGAGAAGGAGACTATTCAATCTATTATCTCTGTGCAGGATGAAAAAGAACTACTTTACTTCATCTCAGCATCTGGCAATTAGGCCATAGTTCTTGAAGTATTTTTCCAGACACTCTTCAAATTTGAAGAGCATTACTGCCTCTACCACCCTTTCAGACACTCTACCACTTTGGGGGAGGGGTTTCCTCATCTAATTTCCTCTAATTTTTCTGCAGTTTCTTTAAATCTATGGCAGTTTTTTTCACCCCTGTTGAGGAAAATAGAATCTTGTTAGTTATTCTATTCAGGTTCTTCATTATGCACCTCAGTTAAGTCCCTATTCAGCGTCTTCTGTTCCATGGAAAGTAACCCCCATCATCCAATCTTTTCTCATGGTTATAGAATTTCCTCTGCTCTTTACATCTTTCTTGTACTGGTCAGAACTGTATATTAATTCAATCCTCTAACCATTGCTCTGCTCATTTAACTGTATATTATTCCCAAGCCAAATAATCCTTTATTCGTGCAATAACCTTTTGAGTAGGTATTTAAAAAAAAAAATGCCTTCAGATTATTTTATTGATTTCTCCATTATCTATGGTACAACAAGCCCTTCCCAAGAACGCCAGACTTGTGTATAGCTCATACATGCAAATGGGTATTTGGAAGTCTGTGGGGGTGGTGCATTTGCTTGCTACTTTTGGGTTGTTTTCATCTTCTGTTGTCTAAGAACTTGATTTGCAGCCACATTTCTAGCTTACAGACTGCCTGCATTACAATTCACAGGAACAGAACCCCTCTAGAACTTGGGGAAGATTTCCAGTTACACTCCAAAGAAAAAGTTATACTAAATTGTAAAGCATTCTTTCACTTGAATAAACCTTGTTAGTATGATTAATCATATTATGATCTACTAAGTGCTTTTACTACTATCATGGATTCCAGTATTTTCACAGAAATTGAGGTCAAGCTCACTCTTCAGTGGTTCCCTAGTTTCTCATTTTCTTTCATTTCTGAACAGTGATACCTTATTCACAATAGGGGCTATTCAAAAATTTGGAACTTTTGCAAGATTATCAATAATGCATTTGCTAAATAACTACTTTAAGAACATAAAATTGCAAGTATAATTGTTCCATATTTAAATTGCTCATCATAATAATTGAACACTAGTAGTCAAATAATATTAAGGGCTTTCAGAACCCTTCATAAAAACTACTCTTTTTTTCGAGGTTTTTAGAATCCCCCCCCCCAAAGGAATCTCTCTTTTGTTCATTGATGTAATGCCTGACTGTTCTCATTAGAATATTTTCTTAGAATGTAAAAGCTTAGAAAGACAGGTTGCAACGCATGCAGTGAAATGGGCAAATTTAAAGTTTAGTAAATATATTAATTAGCTTATTTACTATTGTGATTTTAACTTCTATTAAAACTTTGACAGACCCCAGTGTTTGAACATATAATAGTACAAAGTGTACAATTGTTATAATTAGATTTATATTACCATGATACACAAGACTATATTACCATGATTACATTATACTTGCATTACCTAAGACAAAGCTCCACTGACTGATTTATTTTTGACATAATAAATTTTGTAATGGACTTCCTTCAAGATGGCATTAAATTACATTAAATTAATATAGGGGTGTATTATAGACCACCTAATGGGGACTGAGAACCGGAGGAGCAAATTTGTAAGGAGATAGCAAATATTTGTAGTAAGCACAAGGTTGTGATTGTGGGAGATTTTAATTTTTCACACATAGACTAGGAAGCCCATTCTGTAAAAGGGCTGGTTGGTTTGGAGTTTGTCAAATGTGTGCAAGATAGTTTTTTGCAGCAATACATAGAGGTACCAACTAGAGAAGGGCCAGTGTTGGTTCTCCTGTTAGGGAATGAGATAGGGCAGGTGACGGAGATGTGTGTTGGGGAGCACTTCGGGTCCAGTGATCACAATACCATTAGTTTCAATATAACTATGGAGAAGGATAGGACTGGACCCAGGGTTAAGATTTTTGATTGGAGAAAGGCTAACTTTGAGGAGATGCGAGAGAATTTAGAAGGAGTAAATTGAGACAATTTGTTTTATGGGAAGGATGTAATAGAGAAATGGAGGTCATTTAAAGGCGAAATTTTGAGGGTACAGGATCTTTATGTTCTTGTTAGGTTGAAAGGAAAGGTTAAAAGTTTGAGAGAGCCATGGTATTCAAGGGATATAGGAAACTTGGTTCGGAAAAAGAGAGGGATTTACAATAGATATAGGCAGCTTGGAGTTAATGAGGTGCTTGAGGAATATAAAGAATGTAAAAAGAATCTTAAGAAAGAAATTAGAAAAGCTAAAAGAAGATACGAGGCAGCTTTAGCAAGTAAGGTGAAAATAAATCCCAAGAGTTTCTACAGTTATATAACTAGCAAAAGGATAGTGAGGGATAAAATTGGTCCCTTAGAGAATCAGAGTGGACGGCTATGTGCAGAGCCAAAAGAGATGGGGGAGATTTTGAACAATTTCTTCGGTATTCACTAAGGAGAAGGATATTGAATTGTGTAAGGTAAAGGAAACAAGAAGGGTAGTTATGGAAAGTATGACAGTTAAAGAAGAGGAAGTACTGGCCCTTTTAAGGAATATAAAAGTGGATAAGTCTCCGGGTCCGGACAAGATATTCCCTAGGACCTTGAGGGAAGTTAGTGTGGAAATAGCAGGGGCTCTGACAGAAATATTTCAAATGTCATTAGAAACGGGGATGGTGCCGGAGGATTGACGTATTGCTCATGTGGTTCCATTGTTTAAAAAGGGTTCTAAGAGTAAACCTGGCAATTATCGGCCTGTGAGTTTGACGTCAGTGGTGGGTAAATTGATGGAAAGTATTCTTAGAGATGGTATATATAATTATCTGGATAGACAGGGTCTGATTAGGAACAGTCAACATGGATTTGTGCGTGCAAGGTCATGTTTGGCAAATCTTATTGAATTTTTTGATGAGGTTACTAGGAAAGTTGAGGGTAAAGTGGTGGATGTTGTCTATATGGACTTCATTGAGGCCTTTGACCAGGTTCCACATGGAAGGTTAGTTAGGAAGGTTCAATCGTTAGGCATTAATATTGAAGTAGTAAAATGGATTCAGCAGTGGCTGGATGGGAGATGCCAGAGAGTACTGGTGGGTAACTGTGTGTCAGATTGGAGGAGGGTGTGTAGCAGTGTGCCTCAGGGATCTGTACTGGGTCCAATGTTGTTCGTCATATATATTAATGCTATGGATGATGGGGTGGTAAATTGGATTAGTAAGTATGCAGATGATACTAAGATAGGTGGAGTTGTGGATAATGAAGTAGGTTTTCAAAGCTTGCAGAGAGATTTAGACCAGTTAGAAAAGTGGGCTGAAAGATGGCAAATGGAGTTTAATGCTGAAAAATGTGAGGTGCTACATTTTGGTAGGACTAATCAAAATAGGACTTACATGGTAAATGGTAGGGCGTTGAAGAATGCTGTAGAAGAGAGGGATCTAGGAATAATGGTACATAGTTCCCTGAAGGTGGAATCTCATGTGGATAGGGTGGTGAAGAAAGCTTTTGGTATGCTGGCCTCTATTAATCAGAGCATTGAGTATAGGAGATGGGATGTAATGTTGAAATTGTATAAGGCATTGGTAAGACCAAATTTGGAGTACTGTGTACAGTTCTGGTCACTGAATTATAGGAAAGATGTCAATAAAATTGAGAAAGTACAGTGGAGGTTTACTAAAATGTTGCCTGGGTTTCATCTCCTAAGTTACAGAGAAAGGTTGAACAAGTTAGGTCTTTATTCTTTGGAGCGTAGAAGGTTGAGAGGGGACTTGATAGAGGTGTTTGAAATTATGAGGGGGATTGATAGAGTTGACGTGGATAGGCTTTTTCCATTGAGAGTGGGGGAGATTCAAACAAGAGGACATGAGTTGAGAGTTAAAGGGCAAAAGTTTAGGGGTAACATGAGGGGGAACTTCTTTACTCAGAGAGTGGTAGCTGTGTGGAACGAGCTTCCAGCAGAAGTGGTTGAGGCAAGTTTGGTGTTGTTGTTTAAAGTTAAATTGGATAGATATATGGACAGGAAGGGAATGGAGGGTTATGGACCGAGTGCAGGTCAGTGGAACTAGGTGAGAGTAAGAGTTCGGCATGGACTAGAAGGGCCGAGATGGCCTGTTTCCGTGCGGTAATTGTTAGATGGTTATCTGGTTATAGTACGTGGCAGTACATTTTTACTTATTTACTATTTTCTTAAATGGCAAAATCTTTTCCAAAATGTGTTTGAAAATGTTGGTTTTCTGACTTTATTTCAGGTTCAATTACAACTGCGGATGGATCTGCATTGGTGAAGTTGGGGAATACGACAGTAGTTTGTGGTATTAAAGTGGTGAGATTTCTGTATTTGGCTTTTCACTTATAACCCGTATGTTTTTGAGATTAACTTTGAGGGGTGAAGTGTCTGAGTGTTTGCCTAGTCACTGTTTGGTCTCCATTTGGCCAATAAATACAATTTGCTTCTTGGATTGGAGGAGATGATACATGTAATGGCTTACAGGTTATGTTTCTAAACAAAATACTGAAAAATCTGTTATCCCAACATAAAAAGGAAAGTGAAATGCAGAATGGAAGTTGAAAAGCAGGACCTCGAAGGTGGTAATCCAGGGATTGCTACCTGTGCTACGTGCCAGTGAGGGTAAGAATAGGATGCTCTGGAGGATGAACAAGTGGCTGAGGAACTGGTGTAGGGGGCAGGGTTTCAGATTTCAGGATCATTGGGACCTCTTCTGGGGCAGGTGGGACCTGTACAAGAGAGACGGGTTACACTTGAACTACAAGGGGACCAATATACTTTCAGGGAGGTTTGTTAGTGCTATTGGGGAGGCTTTAAACTAGATTTGCAGGGGGATGGGAACCAGAGTGCTAGAGCTGTCAGTGGGGCTGGGGTGAAAATAAATGATGTTAAAAGTTCAAGCAAAGCCGCATATAGAAAGGTTGTGAGTGGTGGTAAAAATCTTCTGAGGTGTATATATTTGGAATGCTAGGAGTATTGTGGGGAAGGCAGACGAGTTGAGGGTGTGGATTGACACGTAGAATTATGATGTTATAGCAATGAGTGAAACTTGGCTACAAGAGGGGCAGGACTGGCAGCTTAATATTCCAGGGTTCAGATGTTTCAGATGTGATAGAGGCAGAGGAATGAAAGGTGGGGGGTAGCATTGCTTGTCAGGGAAAATGTTACAGCAGTGCTCAGGCAGGACAGATTAGAGGGCTTGTCTACTGAGTCCTTATGGGTGGAGCTGAGAAACAGGAAAGGTATGGCCACATTCGTGGGGTTGTATTACAGACCACCCAATAGTCAGCGAGAATTGGAGGAGCAAATCTGCAGAGAGATAGCAGGCAACTGCAGGAAACATAAAGTTGTGGTGGTAGGGGATTTTAATTTTCCACATATTGATTGGGACTCCCATACTGTTAGGGGTCTAGATGGTTTAGAGTTTGTAAAATGTGTTCAGGAAAGTTTTCTAAATCAATATATAGAGGTACCAACTAGAGGGGATGCAATATTAGATCTCCTGTTAGGAAACGAGTTAGGACAAGTGATGGAAGTGTGTGTAGGGGAGCACTTTGGTTCCAGTGATCGTAACACCATTAGTTTCAACTTCATCATGGATAAAGATAGATCTGGTCCTTGGGTTGAGGTTCTAAACTGGAAGAAGGCCAAATTTGAAGAAATGAGAAAGGATCTAAAAAGCGTGGATTGGGACAGGTTTGTCTCTGGCAAGGATGTGATCGGTAAGTGGGAAGCCTTCAAAGGAGAAATTTTGAGAGTGCAGAGCTTGTATGTTCCTGTCAGGATTAAAGGCAAGGTGAATAGGAATAAAGAACCTTGGTTCTCAAGGGATATTGCAACTCTGATAAAGAAGAAGAGAGAGTTGTATGACATGTATAGCAAACAGGGAGTAAATAATGTGCTTGAGGAGTATAAAAAGTGCAAGAAAATACTTAAGGAAATCAGGAGGGCTAAAAGAAAACATGAGGTTGCCTTGGCAGTCAAAGTGAAGGATAATCCAAAGAGCTTTTACAGGAGTATTAAGAGTAAAAGGATTGTAAGGGATAAAATTGGTCCTCTTGAAGATCAGAGTGGTCGGCTATGTGCAGAACCAAAAGAAATGGGGGAGATCTTAAATGGGTTTTTTGCGTCTGTATGTACTAAGGAAACTGGCATGAAGTCTATGGAATTAAGGGAAACAAGGAGTGAGATCATGGAAACTGTACAGATTGAAAAGGAGGAGGTGCTTGCTATCTTGAGGCAAATTAAAGTGGATAAATCCCCAGGACCTAACAGGGTATTCCCTCAGACCTTGAAGGAGACTAATGTTGAAATTGCAGGGGCCCTGGCAGATATATTTAAAATGTCGATGTTTACGGGTGAAGTGCTGGAGGACTGGAGAATGGCTCATGGTGTTCCGTTGTTTAAAAAATGATGGAAAAGTAATCCGGGAAATTTTAGGCCGGTAAATTTGACGTCGGTAGTGGGTAAGTTATTGGAGGGAGTACTAAGAGACAGAATCTACAAGCATTTGGATAGACAGGGACTTATTAGGGAGAGTCAACATGGCTTTGTGCGTGGTAGGTCATGTTTGACCAATCTATTGGAGCTTTTTGAGGAGGTTACCAGGAAAGTGGATGAAGGGAAGGCAGTGGATGTTGTCTACATGGACTTCAGTAAGGCCTTTGACAAGGTCCCGCATGGGAGGTTAGTTAACGAAAATTCAGTCGCTAGGTATACATGGAGAGGTAGTAAATTGGGTTAGACATTGGCTCAATGGAAGAAGCCAAAGGGTGGTAGTAGAGGATTGCTTCTCAGAGTGGAGGCCTGTGACTAGTGGTGTGCCACAGGGATCAGTGCTGGGTCCATTGTTATTTGTCATCTATATCAATGATCTGGATGATAATGTGGTAAATTGGATCAGCAAATTTGCTGATGATACAAAGATTGGAGGTGTAGTGGACAAAAAGTAGGGATAGTCCAGGTAATTATAGACCAGTGAGCCTTACGTCTGTGGTGGGAAAGCTGTTGGAAAAGATTCTTAGAGATAGGAACTATAGGCATTTAGAGATCAGGGTCTGATCAGGGACAGTCAGCATGGCTTTGTGAAGGGCAGAGCGTGTCTAACAAGCCTGATAGAGTTCTTTGAGGAGGTGACCAGGCATATAGATGAGGGTACTGCAGTGCATGTGATCTATATGGATTTTACAAGGCACTTGACAAGGTTCCACACGGTAGGCTTATTCAGAAAGTTCGATGGCATGGCATCCAGGGAAGTTTGGCCAGGTGGATTCAGAATTGGCTTGCCTGCACAAGTCAGGGGTTCATGGTGGAGGGAGTACATTCGGATTGGAGGATTGTGACCAGTGGTGTCCCACAAGGATCTGTTCAGAGACCTCTACTTTTCGTGATTTTTATTAACGACCTAGATGTGGGGGTAGAGGGGTGGGTTGGCAAGTTTGCAGACGACACAAAGATTGGTGGTGTTGTAGATAGTGTAGAGGATTGTTGAAGATTGCAGAGAGACATTGATAGAATGCAGAAGTGGGCTGAGAAGTGGCAGATGGAGTTCAACCCAGAGAAGTGTGAGGTGGTACACTTTGGAAGGACAAACTCCAAGGCAGAGTACAAAGTAAATGGCAGGATACTTGGTAGTGTGGAGGAGCAGGGGGATCTGGGGGTACATGTCCACAGATCCCTGAAACTTACCTCATAGGTAGATAGGGTAGTTAAGAAATCTTATGGGGTGTTAGCTTTCATAAGTTGAGGGATAGAGTTTTAAGAGTCGCGATGTAATGATGCAGCCCTATAAAACTCTGGCTATGCCACAATTGGAGCACTGTGTCCAGTTCTGGTCGCCTCACTATAGGAGGGATGTGGAAGCATTGGAAAGGGTACAGAGGAGATTTACCAGGATGCTGCCTGGTTTAGAGAGTATGCATTATGATCAGAGATTAAGGGAGCTAGGGCTTTACTCTTTGGAAAGCAGGAGGATGAGAGGAGACATGATAGAGGTGTACAAGATAATAAGAGGAATAGATAGAGTGGATAGCCAGCGCCTCTTCCCCAGGGAACCACTGCTCAATACAAGAGGACATGGCTTTAAGGTAAGGGGTGGGAAGTTCAAGGGGGATATTAGAGGAAGGTTTTTTACTCAGAGAGTGGTTGGTGTGTGGAATGCACTGCCTGAGTCAGTGGTGGAGGCAGATGCACTCGTGAAGTTTAAGAGACTACTAGACAGGTATATGGAGGAATTTAAGGTGGGGGGTTATATGGGAGGCAGGATTTGAGAGTCAGCACAACATTGTGGGCTGAAGGGCCTGTAATGTGCTGTACTGTTCTATGTTCTGTGTAGTGGACAGTGAGGGGGGTTTTCAAAGCTTGCAGAGGGATTTGGACCAGCTGGAAAAATGGGCTGAAAAATGGCAGATGGAGTTTAATACAGACAAGTGTGAGGTATTGCACTTTGGAAGGACAAACCAAGGTAGAACATACAGGGTAAATGGTAAGGCACTGAGGAGTGCAGTGGAACAGAGGGATCTGGGAATACAGATACAAAATTCCCTAAAAGTGGCGTCACATGTAGATAGGGTCGTAAAGAGAGCTTTTGGTACATTGGCCTTTATTAATCAAAGTATTGAGTATAAGAGCTGGAATGTTATGATGAAGTTGTATAAGGCATTGGTGAGGCTGAATCTGGAGTATTGTGTTCAGTTTTGGTCACCAAATTACAGGAAGGATATTAATAAGGTTGAAAGAGTGCAGAGAAGGTTTACAAGGATGTTGCCGGGACTTGAGAAACTCAGTTACAGAGAAAGGTTGAATAGGTTAGGGCTTTATTCCCTGGAGTGTAGAAGAATGAGGGGAGATTTGATAGAGGTGTATAAAAGTATGATGGGTATAGATAGAGTGAATGCAAGCAGGCTTTTTCCGCTAGGCAAGGGGAGAGAAAAACCAGAGGACATGGGTTAAGGGTGAAGGGGGAAAGGTTTAAAGGGAACATGGGGGGGGGGCTTCTTCACACAGAGTGGTGGGAGTGTGGAATGAACTGCCAGATGAGGTGGTAAATGTGGGTTCTTTTTTAACATTTGAGAATAAATTGGATAGATACATGGATGGGAGGTGTATGGAGGGATATGATCCATGTGCAGGTCAGTGGGACTAGGCAGAAAATGGTTCGGCACAGCCAAGAAGGGCCAAAAGGCCTGTTTCTGTGCTGTAGTTTTTCTATGGTTTTTATAAGGTCTGAGAACTGAATGCTAAACACATTCTAATTGCATCAAATTGTAAATCTGTTTTGACCTCATCAATTTAGCCTAGGTTTTGCAGCAATATTGCACTATCTTAATCCACATAGAACAATACGTTGTATTAAATTAAAATTACTTTTATTTTACAGGAATTTGCAGCACCAACAGTGGATGCTCCAAATAAAGGGTATGTAGGTAAGTTAATGGTGTAAAAAATCAATTCGTAGTTCAGTCTGAAACATTGCAATGGTATATCAAAGCTTGGTACTTCATTCTTAGGCGGTATCTTATTCTTGCAAAATGATTAAGCCTGATGCTTTATTGTGACATTGATGGAGACAATGAATTGACGGTACATAGAATGGTTGGCAATGAATGATTAATTTTGCAGTACAGGTATAATTCTCAATATGAGTTAGCTGGTTAAAAATACTTTGCCTTTTGCACAGTTCTGTTTAGCTTAATTTGTTTTTTAATTGATAGCGGTGTCTACAAAATGACAACTGGAATTCTACATCTTTAACAAAACTGGAAATAAACTTTCAGAACGTAATTTGCACAATAAAAGGCCATCAACCTACTGAGTAAATGGCCAAAACAATGATAGAAAAGGTTTATTGTGGGGAACGTGTCAAATCATAAACCTCAGCCAGGAGACTAAGAGCTGTGGAGGGACAAAAGATTTATATGTTCAAATCTTTGAAGAATGGTACACTGATTGAAAGACTTGTTATGCTTAATTTTGGGCAAGGAAGGTCACGAAATGTATTAGGAAGCTAGGGATATGCACTGGGGTAGTTATAAAAACATTTGTCTAAACCTAGATAAATGTAATTATGATATTTCTAAAGGCAAAAGGGTTGGATAGGAGAGTTACTGAGACTTTACCTACTTTGGAGGAGTACAGAGTAAGGAGGTAAGATATTAAGGTTATAACTGTTAGATAGTAATAATCCATTACACAAAAAAACAGCAACAACCTGAAACAATTCCTGTCCATGAGGTTGTGAATTCTAGGTCCACTGAAATACTTAAAAATAGGTAGGATAGGTGTTTTAATGAAAATGTAGCCGTGGCAGCTCATTAGCTTTGGTTCTGATCCGCCATGATCTAATTTAATTTCAAATAAAAGTTTTGAGGTCCTGAATAGCCTTTAGTTTTTGTATTTCTACACGTGAACACTACCTCACTTTTTAAATATATTATTTCTGTTTTTTTGCATGATACTTTATCTTCAATGTATGTATACTCTAATTGATTTATTTATTATTATTTTCTTCTATATTATGTATTACATTGAACTGCTGCTGCTAAGTTAACAAATTTCACGACATGCCAGTGATAATAGACCTGATTCTGATTGTGAATTTAACAGATTGCATTATTTATATTTAACCATTAGTTATACAGGTGCATATTCCTTTATCCAAAATTCTGAAATCCAAAAAGCTCCAAAAGCTGAAGTTTTTTTCGCCAACAGCTGACGTCACTCAGGTGTGACGTGGCAGCACTAGCAGAGGCCGCCAGCCGTCATTTGTGGCTCAGCGCTCGTACTGGTTACACGTGCATTTGCTGTCCACTGATATTTTGTGTTCACTGTTGACTTTGTTTAATTTCACTGTGAAAATGTCAAAAGGAGCTGCAGATACCCCTATGGGTAACAATGAGGAAAAAGAGAAGGAAGCATCTATCATTATCAATAATGCAGAAAGTGGAGTTATTGCAGAAGCTTGATCGTGGTGTGTCTGTGTGGAGTCTTACTGAAGAAAATAGTGTTGGAACTACCACTGTATATGATTTAAATAAACAGAAAGACAAGTTACTTAAGTTTTATAGTGACGGTGACCTTCTACATTTATTCCAATAAGTCATTTACCATGTGTTTGATTCGATTTGTTTGAAGCTGTATATTTTTGTTTTATTGAATGTGTTTTTTGGAAATAAAATCTTTTTCTTGTCATTATTCCCTAAACAATACAGTATAACAACTATTTACATAGCATTTACATTGTATTAGGTATTACAAATAATCTAGAGATGATTTAAAGTATGCGGGAGGATGTGCGTAGGTTTGGTGCGCCACCAGGTCCTAAAGTCCACTGCACTGAGACAGGTTAAATAAGGGACTTGAGCATATGTGTTTTTTGGTATGGGGGGGGGGGGGGATCTGAAATCTGAAAGATTCTGAATTCCGAAATGCAACTGGCTCCAAGGATTTCGGATAAGGGATTGCGAACCTGTATTTCTGAGTTTGATTCAGATTCTGTGAGGATTTCTTTGGTATATTGGTTGGGCAACTGAAACATACAGATTTTAAAATAAAATCTGTATGAGCTTGATCCCTATGTGCCTATTTGGTAGGAAATTGTATTTTTTTGTATTAATTTCTTTCATATACAGAGTTACCAAGGCCAGTTCATGAAATCTTATTTTTGTTGTACTGAGACTGACAGTTGTGATTCTGGAGTTGAGCTTCTGGTTTAGGCTGAAGATTCAGTATAGTATTGAGGGAATCTTACAAACGTACATTGTCAGGCACTCCAACACTGAGATGAGATATTGAATGAATTTGATGTAACCCTATTAAGGAATGCATTATCTGAAGAGCAGGGAGTTCCTTTATTTTCCAGTATTCATTACTCGATCACTAGCACTATCAGTGGGTTTCTCCATTGAAGTTTTGACTGGATATGAATAGCGATGCACTTCAGAAATAATTTGTTGGCTGTGGATTTCTTTATGATGCCTTCAGCTAGTGATAAGAAGCTTCAAAAACAACAGAAGTTCATCTTTTATCTTAATTTTGACCTCTTTCCCCCCTCACTGCTTGTGACTTAATGAAATACTGCTATCCTTTTTTAATCAGAATAATTTTGTGTTCACTATGTTAGTGAACCTAAATAAAGAGCACTTCTGCTTTTCATTACAGTACCAAATGTGGATTTACCACCCTTATGTTCTTCAAGGTTTCGGCCAGGCCCTCCTGGGGAACAAGCACAAGCTGCAAGTCAGTTTATTTTTGATGTCATAGAAAAGTAAGTCTTCTAATTTTACCTGCTAATTTTTCAAATTAACTTTTCTATTGTGATTAACATCTGGTAAATGTATAGCATTATGGCAAACTAAAATTCATTGAAGCAATTCAATCATGCTTTTGCTTCTTTTAAATTTAGTTCTCAAATTATACAGAAGGAGGATCTCTGTATTGAGAAAGGAAAGGTAAGAAAAATTATTAGTATGTGTATTTCTGAAATAAAAATTTTCATAATTTCATTTAATTTGCTAGTGTTTGAAGTAAAATAGCCAACTATTTAAACTTAAATGTATGCTCTTATTCTGAATAACATGGAATAATATAAATATTTTTCAGAATAAGAATACTCTGATTGCCAGCTTTCAAATTTTTAAAAAAAGTCAGAAAAAGGAGCCGATTACGTTTTGCCAGATTTTTAAAATAAAAATTTATTTGACTGGAGTTGAGGTGAATTCGTGGTTGCTGTGTCTCATAATTATCCTCCCTAAAAATGCGTTAACCGAGAAATAGGCAACTTTTTGCCGTGCAGTGTTAATGCTAAACTTTGCATCAGGCATCCTGCATTTTCTCAGTTGGAGTGCCAATGCTGATTTTAGGATTCCAATTAAATTGATTAGAATTGGGTGGATTCTGTGCTCCACCCCATTGTTCAGGATTTTAAGCAACTGAACCTGAGGTAGCTCACTGGAGGTGAGGCACAGAATAAAGGAAAGCCTTCGATAGTTTAGAGTGCTCCACCTGTACAACTCTACATATTACTGCCAATAAATCTCAGCAACAAAGCTAATTCAAATGGATTGGTGTGGTGCAGTGATTGGCACCTGTTGCTCAGCCAATTTATGTAGATGAGCCCAAAGACCTAAAAGAACTAGGATTGTGTATCCTGCTTTTTATTAACAGAGACTAGCCCAATTGAATTTCAGCCCTAATTTGAGCCAGATAAAGTTTGAAAATATTGAAAGAGCATTATTTATATATATTTTTAGCAGCTATTCTGGAAGACATTCATTGGTTTCTTGTTGTAAGGATATCTCAAACCACTTTACAGTAATTGTTAAGTGTGGGATTAAGCATATATAGTTCTTCAGATTTAACAAAAATTTTGGTTACAGGATAGGTTAGGTCAGATGCTGTTCTGTTGCAATCATAAAACTCTTAGTGTACTGCTTTTCTTTTGGTTAATATGCTTTAATCTTTGTGTTGAATTTTGATGCTTCATTGGACTGAGGATGGATCTTGTGCTCAATAGGGGTGGCACGGTAGTGTAGCGATTAGTGTGATGCTGTTACAGGCAGAGGCGTCAGAGTTTGGAGTTCAATCCCAGGGTCCTGTTTAAGAAGTTTCTGTACGTCCTCCCTGTGGATGTGTGCTTTCTGCAGGTACTGTGGTTTTCTCCCACAGTCCGGACGTACTGGGCAGGTTAATTGGCCATTGTAAATTGTCCTGTGATTAGGTTAGTGGATTGTTGGTGGTTGCTGGGCAGTGTGGCCTAAAGGGCTGGTTATGCACTGTCTCTCTCAATAAATAAATAAGTTTCCATATCTTAAAGTGGTTGTTTGAGACTAAAATCTTCCTGAGATCTCTCAGCAATAGACAAACATTTATTTGGCTTAGGTGGTAATGTTGTAGATTAGAGGGGAATAATTTGGATAAAGAAGCTTTAGAAAGATGCAAATTTATTATAACAACTGTTTGTATTTACTTAGCGCGTACTGTTTTAATGCATCAAGTGTCCAATAATGTTCTATTGGAATGCTATCAAGAAGCTTTTAAATGGAAGATAGCAAAGCAGAGAGGGTTTGGGGAGAATATTTCTGAGTTTTGTGTCTCAATAGGCTTCCAATAGTGGAATGATTTTATTTGGGGATGTGCTGAAGTCCAGAATTTGAGGAGGTGAATTATTTGGATAAATTCTAATACTGGAAGAGATTTAGAGACCCAGTTAGAAAATGACAAGACCAGTGAGTGATCGGAAATAAAAACTGATGGCCTTTTCAGCTATTGCTTAACAAGATCCACTGTGGGTTAATGAACACATGTGAATAGTGAACTAGACATGGAGCAATTTAGGATGTATGTGGCTAGGATTTTATGTTTATGGAAAATATAACGAGTTAGGTAAGTGAAGAGGAATGCATTGAAATGGTCTCTGTGAAGGAAATACAAAAACATGTATGAGAGTTTCAGTGACAGGTGAGTTGATGCAAGGCGTGGAGGTATGAATTAGATTTGACAGGAGTCCTTGGTGCTTGTTAAACATGGCACAAAGGTTGGTTCAATTTCAAGATAGTTGCCAAGATTGTGTAGATAGGGAACTGTCATCTCCATTGTTTCACTCCTTGTAATAATTATCATACTTACATTGAGGGTCTATCATCCCTTGTTTGTATGAGGAAATTGAGTTTCTTTTTTAAATTAAGGCACAAGTTCCCAGAAACTAGTGTTTTTGTGCACACATTATTTGTGTGAGGTATTTCAAATGTCTTTTTGGAGATCCAATCATAAATACCTACAGATGCTGGAAATAGTAAAATCATATAGCATGTATGATAAAGAAGAGATGAGGTTTTAAGTCATTGACCTTTCTGAAGATAAAAGGTCATCAACCTGATAATGTTAACTATTTCTCAAATTAAAACAAAAATGTGGTAACACTCAACAGAACCAGCAGCATCTGTGGAAAGGGAAACAAGATTAATGTTTCAGGTCAAAGACTCTGTATAATTTTCTGCATATTGTTTTTTCTCAGCAAGATAATGTTTCTGTAGATTGTTGGTTGACATGCCAGTGGGGCAATAATACTATGGCATTTACCTTTAGAATATCTTACTCAAGCACTGATTATTTATGAAGGGTATTTAGTTGGAGTGGTATTATATCCAGGATTTGTTATTCACTAGGATTTACTAGATAGTAATCAGAAAAAAGAAACTCCGTATGCGATTTAATTAGACCACAGGTGATGTAAGGGGGCCTATAGAAAGCTTTGGAAAAAAAATAACCTGAGTTTTGATGTATTTATTTTGTTCTAGCTTGCATGGGTTTTATATTGCGACATGATGTGCTTAGATTATGATGGAAACTTGCTGGATACCTGTTTAACAGCACTGTTAGCAGCACTGAAAAATGGTGAGCATTCCTAATGACAAAATTTATAGACATACTTCATTTTCTTCTGCAATGTGCTGTGCAGTTTGGGAGTTCATTCAGATGTAGGACCTGATGTACTGAATATCCACACCCTGACTGTAACACCTGAATTTGCAACCCCCACCCCCTTTAGTACTATCTTGTGCAAGATTCTGTATAATACTGTTGTGTAATGTGCAGTATGTCAGTGTATGTAAAATGCAAATAGAAACATTCACTTTTATGTACTATAATTCAACTCAAAGCTGCAGCTGAGTATCTCTGCAAAATTATTTTGTTTTACAAAGCCACATTATGTTATGAAGCTGTTATGCTTGGTGTAGTTAGCCACTTATGACAATTGGGAAATGATTCCTTTCCCAGAGGATTGAAATTCTGCTTAAGTAGGGCTTATGAGTCGTGTATTGCTGTCGTGTTTTCTGTGCATGCTGTGTCTGCACTCCCATTCTGTGATTTTTTTTTCCCTTCTTTTATTAAAGATTTAAACTTCCCCAGCCCATTCATTAATTCTTGAGAGCAGCTGAATATTTACTTTTGCCTTTGTCGGTTTGGAGGTGGAATTCTCTGCTGCAAACTGTCAGTGGTTAACAAATTGGTCAGTTAGCAGAAGATTTATACTGTATTGTTGCTTTTAGAGAATAGCTTAGATCAATATGGCAATGTAGCAATGGGAATATTTCGTTGTAGACAGTTTACACTAACTGCCATGTAATTAAATAGGATGTTATTCACCATTAAATAATTCCTATTTTACATGATTGATTGTTAATCTTTCCCTCCACTCCCCCCACCCCAGTCCAGTTGCCTTCAGTGTCGATCAATGAAGAAACAGGTTTGGCAGAAGTTAACATGAACCAGAAAAATCAGCTGAACATCAGAAAGAACCCAGTTGCTACATCTTTTGCCATTTTTGATAAGTGAGTTTGGTTGTTAGAGTATTTTACACAAAGTTATGTATTCTCTTATGAGTAGTTGTAGCACTTTATTTCCTATTGAATAAATGGGCAGACTATTGCACTATCAACATAAATCACTGTACCTTTGGCCTTGTTGGTGGCTATGTTGAGCCTTACATCTGCAAGCACTTTGTGTTAGCTAATTACACTTTTTCTATCAAATTTGGTAATATTCATTTGGGTTTAAGTACTGACCATTTTTAGATATGCATGTGCAGTTTTTTTTATGCTGGTTCCTTTGACTTTAGCATTTTTTAATCTGCTGATCTCAGTTAATTTTATTAATTTACTCTGCATGATTTGCACAGAGTTTTTTCTTTTACTTTGAAATGCTTGAAATGGAAGGCAGGAGGAATAAGAGTTAGAAAATAGTGAAAATTACATTGTTTTAATTTTGGTAAGATTTTACTCTAATTTGGAGTTTAATATAGTAATATAATTCGATTGAGCAGATTAGTTATAAACATGCTACTGAATCAAAGTTGGGAGTTCAAACTACACTACAAGTGCAAAACTAGATCTATTGAAACTAGTGCAAAATTGTTTGCTAATGTATGCAGCTTAAACCAAAGCGACATCCATGTCAAGTAAATTTTAACATGGCACAAATTAGAGGAGCAGGGATTCTTCCACAATAATTGCTTTTGTGCCTCCCTCATCCGAGCCAGTTATCATATGGTACCATGTTGCATGCAAATCAATTGAATTTATTTTCTTGACAAGTAATGATTTCAAAAGTAATCTCTAAGGCTTTGGACTACCTGCTATATTTTCTTTCATAATTAATATACTATACATACCACCTACCCTATCCTTGTTATTTAACAGCATTGCTGAGTACTCCTCAAGAGTCTTCATTGGGCAGAAATTTAATTTTGCAAAACTGTAGGAAAGACGGTGGCTACAAATTGTTCTGAGACTGAGTATCCTGTAATAAATTACTCACTTGCAAACTCCCAAAAGTCTCTTCACTACGTAGAGGATATTAGTATGAAAGAATACGTTCCTGTTGCTTGGACATGTGGTGGTCCAACATAAGCTGTCCTGCACCAATCAGGCAAAACAATCTGTTTAATTGCCCTTCCATTCATAACCCTAAACATTATCTATTTGCCACTGATTTATTGGCTGCAGTATAACATGTATTGTGGTTACCTGGCAGAACTACTGCAACACCACCTCCCACATCCTAGCCTTTTACTACCAGAAAGGAAAAGGGCACCAGCCGCTTGGGAACACCGCCACTGGAACCTTTCCATCAACTCTTCTGCTGAGGAAATGCATCGTTGTTTCTTCATTGCTGCTAGATCTAAGTCTTGAAACAGCCCCATTCAACAAAAATGCGGGGGCACCTTCATCAAAAGTATTTTACTTATTCAAGAAGATGGCTTACCTCCACCTTATCATCAGGGACAATGAGGGCTGTGCAATAAATGCCCATTCAATAAATTGATTCAACAATACGAATACCAATAGAAAAATATGCTGGTTATGAAGGAAACTGTTGTATTGAAGGTTACCTTAGATAAGAATTATTGTGTTTGTGTGTAGCTATTTTTTTTTACACCCAGTGTAAACAGGCATTGCAATCCTTCATATTATCAGTTTATAACCTGTTAGGTTCTTCTAGTGGTGAGATTTAAAAATCGTATTTTGTTTTCATTATTTAAATCAGAAAATGGGTTGAGGTTTTATGGATAATAGTCTGAGTTCCCTTTATTTAAAAGAGTGATCTGGGTCCTAGAGATGAATGGTCAGTGTCCAACATAACATATAATCCTGTCTTCCATTACTATGGATTTTATTAAAAACAACTGCTGTATAAATGAAGGAAAAAGACTTCAGGATTTGCCACTTGAAAGAATGTTGAAAGATATTAATTTCTTTTAGTAATATTAGTAGAAAACAAACACAAAAGATCACAATATCTTGTGTTACTAAAGTAGTTGGTTCTCACCCATCACCCCCCAACCCCCTCCAAAAGTCCACACTTGTGCTTACTGGTATACTGATGTGTTGGATACACTCAGGATATGCTATTGTACTATAAGACAATTATGAGTGGTATTATAACATGTTATTTTACTGTTTGGTGAACACGTTTATAAGTATAACGAATATTTTAACATGCATATTACTTTCAAGGCACTGTTGTTTACATGATCCACAAAGGTATAAATTTGTAATATTACTGTATACTATCATTTATAACTTGATAGTATAGAAATGGCTCACTTGATTTGAACTGTCTTCTGAAAACTTTTTCTCTTTTTTTTCATTAAAGCACAATATTTATTGTAGATCCTACGGCTGAGGAGGAGGCCCTGTCATCGGGGATGGTTACAATAGTAATTGATGAAGAGGACAGACTTTGTGCTGTACATAAACCAGGTGTGTTTATACAAGTGTTAGTTTCAGTAAGTAGTCAATTTGGCAGAGACTTTTGTTGGATATTTTGATCTGGTCTCTTTACAGTTGATGAAAAATACTTTCACATGTCAATGGCTGTCTTGGTCCATTAATTGATCTTTACTGACGACGGAACCATTTATCGAAGAGCATGAAATTATAGCGTGGCATTAGGGAAAGGACATGATTCTGGTTAGAATCTTAAAATTAAGACTTATTATCACAAAATACAATTGAGATAGCAGCTAATGGAAGTATCAGCTGAACAATTAAAGAAGTGCTTTGTATCTGTTTTAAAATAAAAATTAATGAGCATTGACAAACATTGTTTTTCTTAAAGGAATAAAAGTGACAAAGGTAATTTTTCCATGACCTGAGCTATTTAAGTATCACATGCTCAGTTTGAAAGTAATGACTTCTGATTTCTGTATATCAGTTGATCCTTATTGGAACTCTTCTCATTTTCAATTACCAAAATCTATGTTCCACCTGTGATTAGCATCTCTCAGACATGATTTTGTATCCCATCTAACTCATGATGCTTTTAGACTTCATAAAATATTTCAACACTATCCTCCAGGAAACTGACATTAACAGCATTATTTTATACCGGAGAAATTTTCTCTAATTTCATAAAGCACAATCCAGGAGCTTACTTTTCCACGTTCCTTTATCAATTGATCCGGAGCAGAAATATCAGGATCATTCTCCCTACATCTATCTTCTTAATCCCATTTATCCACTTACCTGCTATCCCTAGTCACTGGTGGGCTCAAAGATTAATCTTCTTTCATTGTCTTTCTTGCTGTGTCCCCCTCATTCCCCAGTTCATTCTTGTACTTTTGAACTGTTTGAAAATTTCATACTGTTTAAAGTCCATTAAAACTAACAGACAGCAATGTTATTTGCAATAAGAAAACCTAGGCTTTGACTAATAGGACTATGTTTTTGAATCAAGGTTTTAGAATTTTTTTTATTCACTCAAGTGCAATTACTTTTAAGCATTGGAAATCTTGACTTGAAAATGTCTCAATAATAGTCCAGTTGTATTGCATAATTATTGATCATATTTAAATCTATACATGATCTTTTCAGATTTTCAGCATTGGTTAGGTCTCCAAACCACTTTTCAAATATTTGCAGTTAAAGTATCCAATTCCATTTCGTCATTAAATAAAATTGATTTTAAAATATCCAACAAATGTCATTCTTTGGATGTTTTCCACATCAAAAACATATGAACCTGACTTTGTTGCAAATTATCTTTTTCTTTTCCACATGGAGGAGGAAGTGTTCTCTCTAGTGAAAAACTTCAGGACTGCATTGTTCGTGCACAAACAAGACACAGAGAAGTTCATAAGCTGCTCACTGAAGTGATAAAGAGTGTAACACCCATTATAAATGCGAAAGAGAGAATAGTTAAACCTGCAAGTGAAAGTTTGACTGTACAATAAACCAAATTTTTTTCAAATCAATAAATATATACATGTTTTTAAACTCAAGTTCAGAAAATGATTCTTACTGGAACAAAAGATTATACTATATACACCATGGATGAGTTTCGTTTTAAAAATAATTAAAAAACATTCACCACCACAAAAGGTAAATTCCAGAAGCAGCATTAAAGGTAAAACCATGAAATGGTTCATGATTTTGGTGGAGTTGGAGTCCCTCTTTTCCTCTTATTTTTTGACTGGCTGCTTGAATACTGCTGACGCTGCTGCTGCTGTTGTTGTCGAATTTGAACTGCTATAGCCATTTGATGCTGCAAGTATCGCAACTGCTGTCAGGAAAGAAAGGGGAACAGATGACCATAATTATAAGACTTCAAGAAAAATCTTCAAATGAGTCAAACTGGAATCTCAACGTCAATAAAATGATTCAGTTTAAACAATTTTGGAAATGTTTAAGGATGGAAGCAGGAAAAGGAAATTAAACCCACAAACATAATGACTACAGTCAAGCAGCACCAGTGGCACAGAAGAGTTGAGACAATTTGACACACAAACACTTGTTCCAGCAGAGCTAACTGCATGCTTGTTAGTCAATGTCTGATCTAAGAGTGCTTTAGTATTTCCATTTGGAAGCAGATGTAGCCAGTAACAGAACTGCAGCAAGTCAGCAACTAGGAGGCACCTGTGCTAGGCTCAGTATTTTGTGTTGGACTGACATATCCCAAGTCAAACAATGGTACATCAATATATCCAGGACAAAGTGCAACGAAAACTGTGGGCACAGGGATCTTTTCTGGAAAGGTATTTTCTTAATTCATTTTGTATACAGATGTAAAAGGATCAACAAGTTGATTTTTAATATTACTCCAACTGCAGGCATACCAAAGCTTCACTGGTAAAGATATGGGAACATTGCCTGCAGTGGTTCTATCTGTCAACGTGCCACAAGCACTTCTTGAGCATAAATACAAGAGAAAGGTGGATGGCTAGGATGGCAATGTAAATTCAATGCTCCAAAGTGATTAGATAATTGTATCTCGATCATCCAATTTGTTTTCCAACTGCCAACCCTCTCAGATTCAAACAATATTTTTTTTCTTTTGGGCAGTATCTGACTTTTCTCCTTTCTTTATTTTGGAGCTGAGAATTTTAAAAACATATTTCATGTAACTGTAGCCAAGTTGCTGGATTACTTGTATTTGTTGCTGCTGCTGCAAGGCTTGTTGTTGCTGCTGTAAGGTAGATGTAAGCTGGAGTCTCTGCTGAGGAATGCTTTGCCCGGGTCTGTTCACAGCAGAGCCAAGCTGAGACAACACTACAGGGGAGAGAGATAGGGGAAAAGGGAGGGACAACAAGAGGATTAGATAAGGGAGAAAAATCAGGATAGGGAAAGATGGTAACAAAGGGGGAATCAGCAGAATTCAGCCTAACAGTCTGCATCAGAAACACAGCTAAATATTATGGAATAGTAAAAGATGATAAATCTACTGAATGTTTTTCATTTTCAGATTGTCTCAGTTGGAAGTATTCTAATGGATATTTGTGGAAGTTCAGTCCAAATTTTTGCAAATGTCTGTATTTGATTATGAAGCATTAGTTTCAATTTACAGGAGCCAGTTTTAGTTTTGGCAAATTTGTTTAATCATATTCAGCAAAATAATATACTCAATATTCAAGGTTAAATGATACAATTTTATGAAAATATGTACACTATTTGATAAGTCAGCCTAATGATTTAATTAGGAAATTTAAAAAGGTAAATTAATTGGTGCAGTCCCTAAAACTCAAAGGAATAATTGAACAAAGTAACAGACATATTTTGGGGGTGGTGCAAGGTGGGTAAGCTCACAGGGGTTGTAAGGTTAAATGCAACAAAATAAATACAAGCATTCAGATTTCTAAAGTGTTGGTGGTGACCCTTTACTACAGTGCACTTTGTATCACACTGGATGTGCCATAAGTCTACAAGGAAAAAGCATTTGTTAGCAGAAGTGCAAAGTACAAGGCAGCTAGACAGTAGGTTGTCAAAATGGAAGTGAAGCAGTAAGGAACAAGTCAGAAGATGAAAGTTTTATAGCATGTACCTGCAGCCTGTGGAGGCACAAAACCTGCTGCCAGGTTGATGACTGCAGTCTGCTGAGCTGTCAAAGCCTGTTCCTGGCTAGTTGGAGCCTGGTCAGAATTCTGCTGGACAGAACAGAGTTCCTATATCTGAGTTCTATGCATCTATGTGAAATACTGTGAATTTGATATTTCTACAACTTCTCGACTAAATTCAATCGCAGTAAACCAAACCAAAAAAAAATCATCATAAAAATAGGAAGATTTAATCAGCTGACAGGCAAGGTCCTAAAATTATTTTCCTGAAAGCTTTGCTATTTTGTTAAAGAACACTGTCAATTGTAAAAGTTCCTAGTTCCTGGATTTCAAACAATCTAACAGTCCCACCTTCTGTATGTCATTTCTTTTTCAATATTTTCCTAAACTATAAGAATCCAATCCTTATTTTGAATAAAGGAAAATCAAAACTAAACATAGCTAAATTCAGTTTTGGTTGATTAAGAATGAGTGTAAATTAAGGATAGCAAATTATTAAAGTTGTATGCACTGCAATGCATGTTTGCCTCAGCAAGCACAAAACTTTCTAGAAGTAGTACTTCAAAATAAACTAAGTTCTCAGTGTTTGATGAATATGTTGCTCAAACAGTTTTTAACATTTTCAGCTTGAAGTTAAAAGGGGGATTCTTAAAAATAAGCAATCTTATTGAAATGGTATTGTAAAACCCTGTACATCTCGTAATCGTTTACTTGAATGGCTTATGGAAATATCATCCAATGTTAAAATATGTAAAGAGAAGACCATTTGGCCCACTCAATATGATTCTTGTTCTCCACCTCAATTTTCCTCCACAATATTGACAATCCTTGATATTCTTAGTATTAAAAGATCTATCAATCTAATTAAATAAACTGAACAGCTGAGTATCCATAGCTCTCTAGGGTACAGAAATTTAGAAGGAAACATGAAAGACAATCCTTGATGCAACAAAGCTGCCAAAAAAGAAAGCATCATGCATTTTATGAAGCAATACCATAACCCATCTTAACCAAGCCAACACAAATAAAGCAGGTTCAACGATCTGCCTTGAAAGATTGCCATTGGTACTGCTGCATTTTTGTGGATTTAATAACATGCATGGTGGCGTAGCGGTTAGCATAACGCTACTACAGTGCCAGCAACCCAGGTTCAATTCCGCTGCCATCTGTTAAGGAACTTGTATGCTTTTCCTCCTGACCGCATGGGTTTCCTCCTGGTGTTCCAGTTTCCTCCCACATTCCAAAGATATATGGGTTAGCAGGTTAATTGGTCACGAGTATATTTGAGGCTGCACGGACTTGTTGGTCTAGAGAGGTCTGTTACTGTGCAGTATTTCTAAATAAATAAATAACATTCTGCTTGTAACTTGCAAAGAATACCCTATGTCAAATTAACCACCAAGCTAACTGAATTTAATTAAAACATTATTATTGACCAGAGCAGCTTACTTGAGCAAAACCTTACAAGTGTGTGGAAGGACAGAAATCAAAACTTGCCTGAAAATTTGCTTTGAAGCTAATATGTTATTAGGCAGAGAGCTGGTCCAATATAAAAGAGGCTTGTGACAGAGAAATAACTGTACAAGTTATAGTCATAAGGAATTTCAGTCTTTATGATCACATTCTATATTTGGTGCTCCAATAAATTTTACTTGCAATAGGATTTTTATCTCAGCAAAATTTGAACATTTTCATAAAAGCTCACAGATCTGAAATGATGAACTGTCAAATAATTAACATCTACACAAACAGTGTAACTCTCTGTATTAATAAGTACAACAAAATATTGACTGTCTCAATGGGTGTCACTATTATGTTTAGGAGTTTAATTTTTCAGTTTGATTCAGTTTTTGTACTTTTTTTTAAGAGTTTGGTAAAGCTGAGTGTTTTTGATTTTTGAAATAAATTGCAATGACATAACTAATAACATATTCCAAATCAACCATTGCAATTCATGAATGTACTCATCTGAATTTTTTGCTCTCAACCCAACCCAGTTCAGTTCGGTCATGACTAACATTCTTTACTCAACACAAATCTGATTCGTCAACAGCTTACGCATTTTAAAAATCATTCTAAAACCAAAATGCTTGAATGACAATATATTGCCATATCTTGTTAAGGTGTAAATAATTGCTATTTGGTCATCAAGAGTAAATGAAGAATGTCAGCTTTAATTATGTTGCATGATACTTTAAAACGGGTGGCCAGCCTTTTACATTCCATGCGTCAATTTTTTCACTCATGAGTTCAGATGTGGCATACAACTCTTGTAAAAATGTTAATATAGAACTTGTGCGTGAAAAAATTGATGCATGGAATGTAAAAGATTGGCCACCCCTGCAAAATATTTACAGTGATGGCATTAGAATTAAAAATGATTCTGTTATATTCTAAGCCACGTAAATGAATACATTGTTGTGATTTTAAACAGAAGCCAAAGGACTAAATCAAAGACTATATAATGTTCATATGTTCAGTACTTGCAGGCTAACTATCTCTGGATCACACCAAATCTAGAATGCTGGTTAATTCTAAACCAATAACATGACTTACTAGCTTCAAGAAAACATCCAAATATGTACTGAAAACATTAAAATATTTTGCAATCTAATCCTATTAAAGGCAAACACAACTTAAAAATTCATAGATTCTATCTATAAATGCTTGGATATTAGACGTGCAGGCTAATTAAGACACTTAATGATGTAATATTTAATATATAACAATGTTCTTTGAGTTTAGGATAAAGTTCCCATATCACATTTTTTCTATCAATATACATTCTATAAAATTGTGTCTAAATGGCAATAACAAAATGAAATTACCAAATGGCATTTTTTTTTTACTACCAATGCTACAAATGAACCTATAAGATACAGTACCTATAAAGTGTATTCATCCCCTTGGAGTTTTCATGTTTTATTGCTTTACAACATTGCATCAAAGTTGCTTTAATTTGGCTTTTTTGACACTGATCATCAGAAAAAGACTCTTGTGTCAAAGTGAAAATAGATCTCTACAAAGTGATCTAAATTAATTACCAATATAAAACACAAAATAATTGATTGCATATGCATTCACCCCCTTCCATATGACACACCAAATCATCACTGGTGCAGCCAATTGGTTTTAGAAGTCACATAATTAGTTAAAAGGAGATCACCTGTGTGTAATCAATGTGTTTCAACTGGTAGTAGTGAAAATACATCTGTATCTGGAAGGTGTAACTGCTGGTGAGCCAGTATCTTGGCAAAAACTACACCATGAAGACAAAAGAACACTCCAAGCAACTCCACAAAAAGGTTATTGAAAAGCACAAATCAGGAGATGGATACAAGAAAAATTCCAAGTCGCTGAATATTCCTTGGAGTACAGTTAAGTCAATCATCAAGAAATAGAAAGAATATGGCACAGCTGTAAATCTGCCTAGAGCAGGCCGTCTTTAGAAACTGAGTGACCATGCAAGAAGGGGTCTAGTGAGGGAGGCCGCCAAGAGACCTGACACCTCTGGAGGAGTTACAAGCTTCAGTGGCTGAGATGGGAGAGTGGCAAAGAGAAAGCCACGGTCGAAAAAAACTCTCATAAAATCTCATCTAGAGTTTGCCAGAAGGCATGTGGGAGACTGAAGTCAGCTGGAAGAAGGTTCTATGGTCTGATGAAACCAAATTTGAGTTTTTAGGCGCTATCAGACTAAATGCTAAATTTGGCGAAAGCCAAGCACCACACATCATCAGAAAAACACCATCCCTACTGTGAGGCACAGTGATGGCTGCAAAATGCTGTGGGGATGTTTCGCTGCAGCAGGACCTAGCAGGCTTGTGAAGGTAGAAGGTAAAATAAATGCAGCAAAATACAGGGAAATCCTGGAGGAAAGCCTAATGCAGTCTGCAAGAGAACTGCGACTTGGGAGAAGATTTATTTTACAGCAAGACAATGACCCCAAGCATAATGCCAAAGCTACATAAGAATAGCTTAAAAACAACAAAATTAATGTTCTGGAGTGGCCAAGCTAGAGTCTAGACCTCAATCCAATTGAGAATTTGTGGCTGGGCATGAAAAAGGTTGTTCAATCATGATCCCCATGCTATCTGACAGAGTCTGAGCAGTTCTGTAAAGAAGAATGGGGAAAAATTGCAGGGTCCAGATGTGCAAAGCTGACACAGACCTATCCACACAGACTCAAGGCTGTAATTGCTGTCAAAGGTCCACCTACTAAATACTGATTTGAAGATGGTGAATGTTTAAGCAATCAATTATTTTGTTCTATATTTGTAATTAATTTAGATCACTTTTGTAGAGATCTATTTTCGCTTTGACACAAAGGTCTTTTTCTGTCGATCTGTGTCAAAAAGCCAAATTAATTCCACTGCAATTCCATGTTATAAAACATGAAAACTTCCAAGGGGTGTGAATACTTTTTATAGACACTGTATGGTAGAAAATGCCCATAGATCAAACATTTCTGTTTGTAATTTTAAATTCTGGGCTGAAAATCCCAGGGACCAAATACCCTTGTTTGTAATTTTAAATTCTAGGCTGGCAGTGCTTCTATTTCACTGTCTGTTATACAAACTAGTTGGAAAATTATGCACTAGCAGCTCAACAATTTTAATAATCACCATTTCAACATCTAAAATCTTGGCATTTTAAAACGAATTCAACTGTATTTTTCAACTGTGTGCTGTGGTCTGTTCATTAATTATAAGTGACTTGAGTTACTAGTTTTGTAACAAAGAAAATGCACCTGTTCTCCCTGCTGTTGAGGGCTGGAGGTTGCAGACTGTTGGGATGATTGTAGTTGAGAAAACTGAGGGAGCTGTTGCTGTTGCAGTGGATTGTAGATCACTGGTGGACCACTTGACAGCTGAGATAGGATTAAAAATGTAAAATAAAGACAAACTACTATCTAAATTTGGATTATATGGTATTATCGACAGTATATTACTACAACCTCTTTTGTTATAGAAGTTCTTCATTAAGAACCCACTTATAAAACAAATTATTACCATTTATCAAAAGTTTTGTTTAGGATTTGTGAGAGCAACTTGGATAGATTTACTTCCCAACCCTACTTGCCTTAAACTGAATGGCTTGTGGACATTTCAGAAGGCACCAAAGAATGAAAGGAAGAGAATGGTCTTGCCTAGGTTAGATCAGCTGGAAGGATATAAGTGAATCTGATCTAATTTTGAGGAAGTGTTGCTGACCCGAATGTTAACTGGTTTCTCTTTCCACAGATGCTGTTTGCTTTGTTGTTCCAGCATTTCTGCTATATTGGTGAATTAGTTGTTTAATAACATATCTTGTAAAGGAAAGTTGATAATTTCAACTTCACTGCTATTCATGATGGGATACAAACATATGATCTCCAACTTGCGAGTCAACACCATACCCTTTACGAGGTGCTGTACCCCATGTGTGCATGCTTTGTATAAACATTTCACAGATGTTCACTTTTCAGAGGAGTTCTACCATAGGTTACCAAAGAGATAGTTAAAAGGAATGATGTTTTTTTTCTAGAGCAGACTCCTTTGATCTTTGGTTACAATCTGAAGTTTTGTCTACGAGCAATTATAATTGAGCCACTATTAGTCTTTCATATATGTAAATTTATTTAATCATATTTGAGCCACAGTAGTCTTGTTGAATGTGGAATGCCTTCAAGACACACCACTTAATAGGATTTTCAGTTTAGGCTTCTACTAATAAACCTTATAACATCTTTTGAACAAAGTCCTAGACCTCACTGCAGAGCACGCAGTACTTCAATTGCACGTGGAGTGTGTATATCAAATAACCTGGCATCAGATCCTGATCAACAATAATTAATTCTAATTCGGCTTTGCCACTATCCTCTCAGAAAAGCAGACTGTTGATAATGCTTTGCATAGTTGACCGGTTTTTGTTTGCTACATTTCAGTAAAATATTCTATTTTCACTGCAAAGCAACAGTATTAATATCATATTTTATTTACCAATCATGCAGTCTTATCAATATTCTGATTTGTCTGATGAGAAAAATGTTGATGAGGTAAATAATTAATTTATTAATGCATATATTGCTGATAACAAACAGTTTTGTATTAAATTAAGTTGTGAAACATTTGTAAACACCACTCTTCAGCACTGCGCCCATATCTAAGGAGAATTGAAAGATGGTTGCCAGAGCCTTGGTGACGGAGTCACCTGCTGAACAAAATGACTTTTCTATATTGAACACTGCATCTTGGCCTGAAACATGGACTGTTCATTCATTTCCATAGACACTGCCTGACCTGCTGAGTTCCTTTAGCATTTTGTGTGTACTGCCTTCTGTCATATTTTTTTCATTTCTCTTGTACTGTGTTACTATCTAACCTTTGTTCATTCACTTTGCTCATTTCCTTTTTCAATTCTCCTCTGTACTTTGCAGCTTGGTTCTGCATTATTATAAGTTCTATTTAAGTCCCTACATTTACCCAGAGTTACGGTAGCATAGCAATTAACATGACACTATTACAGCTTGAGGTGTCTCAGTTTGGAGTTCAATCGCAACATCCTCTGGAAGGAGTCTGCATGTCCTCCCCATGGAATTCATGGGCTTCCCTCGAGTGCTCTGGTTTCATCCCACATTCCAAAGATAGGACAATTTACAATGACCAGTTAACCTGTGATTGGGTTAGGGTTAAATCAGGGTTGTCGGAGATTGCTGGGGTGACCCTGCTCAAAGGGCCTACTGTTAAATAAATTTTTAATCAATAGAGAGGTCTAGCTTTGTATGTAGATCTTTTCTCACCTGTGCAAATGTGCCTGTGCCAATCTCCTATTAAAAATCTTCCATTTAATACTATTAGCATTCTCGTTAAATAATAGCCTCTAGTGGACATCTATCAGCCTGATATCCGTTCTAATGGATTTGGTATCCTCAACTACATCAGCTCTTTCCAGTACATTTTATCAATTCTATTACAATTTTTTATTTCTCCACTTTTCTCCTTCCTGGTATAATCAACATAAATTGAAAAAACAACTAGATTTTTGTTCATTCCTTAGTATTCATTTTGTTGCTCTTCCATTAGTTAATACAAATATGGTTAAATGGAGTTCAAGTTTTTTTAGGTGTATATAATTAGTGGAACAATACAAGTCCTTCCTTGAGTATTTCCAAGTGAACCACTAAAGGTAATGACATCATTATGCTCTCCACTCATGATCAAAAATAAATTGGGCAGTATCATGCGAGGAGTATGTGTGTGTGCGCACGCACTGCACTATTAGATACCAAGATAATGTGAAGTTTTCAGACAATCTGAAACACTTTTTTCCAAAGACATTCAATGTTTCGTAGCAAGTGTGTTGATTTGCAAATGACCATTTCTTCGGATACATAGTTTGTTGTGTCACAATGCATCCTAGTGACTGGTGACATGGATATTGAACGATTTGCTGAAAGTTATTGACGATTCTCATGTGGGAAGTTTTAGGTGTTTGTACACAGAACTGATTTTTCTTGTGGAATCTTTTGTTGGAGGCCTTAACCTATCACTGGACTATTCCATAAGCCAAATATGGAAATATTGCTAAATATGGGGACAATGTCACTGCCCTAACTTGTCATATCTAGGCATGCATAACGGAGCTGGGAACCATTCAATTTGTGGTCAGTGAGTGGTCAATTTCTTGAACATGAACAACATTCAAGATATCTTGTGAGTTCAAAATAATTCAGTATGCAAGCATAAAATATTAAAGCTAATGTTGGCAATTGAGCTGGAAGCAAATAGTATAGTGGCAAATCCTCTTGTACTGTGCAAGATGACACAAAAAATCTTGTTTAAAGATGTTATGCAGAAACTGACAGATTATTTTATCAAACTATTGGAATAAGCTGAAATCTGTAATTTTGGTACACGGAGTGAGAACTGGGGTGAGTATAGATTTAATTAAAAAGCTTATCCACGTACTGCAATTTCGTGCCTTTTTGAATCATGCCTCATACAATTGTTTTGCATAGGATCAACAACTGGTACAACTACCAATCATCATGCCAATTTTAATGAGGAAGGACTTGTTGAGACAACTTGTGGTAGATTGAAAGAATGTTTTCTCTGTCAATTCCTTGAAGTCATATCTTGTCACAGTATTGGAAAAGTATGACAATACCTTCAGAGTGAACTCCACTGACATGACAGGATACAATCTGAGCATCTGCAGCAAAATAGTTTTTTGTTGCTTTAGAGAGTCAAGTAAAGATAGCCCAGAACAAAATGGTATGTTTGTGAATACCAGCATAGGAATTATTAAGGATGGGGTTTCGGGGTTCTTGGAGACACATGATAGAACAGACCAAAGTCAGTATGGTTTCCTTAAGGAAAAATCTTGCCTGACAAATCTGTTGGAATTCTTTGGGGAAATTACAGGCAGAATAGACAAAGGAGAGTCAGTGGATGTTGTTTCCTTGGATTTTCAGAAGGCCTTTGACAAGATGCTGCTCTCGAGGCTACTTAATAAGATAAGAGCCCATAGTATTACATAAAAGATATTAGCATAGAGAGTGTGTAACATAGAGAGAGATTGGTTGACTGGCAGAAGGCAAAGAGTGGGCCTTTACTGGTCAGCTGCCTGTGACTATTAGTGTTCCACAGGGGTCGGTGTTGAGACAGCTTATTTTCATGTTATAGGTCAATGATTTGGATTGTTGGAATTGACAGCTTGGTTGCCAAGTTTGTGGACAATACAAAGGTAAGTGGAAGAGCAGGTAGTTAATGAGGAAGCAATGAGTCTGCAAAAAGACTGCAATTGGGGAGAATGGGCAAAGAAGAGGCATAGGCTATTTTCTAAATGGGGAGAAATTCAAATTCAGAGTTGCAAAGGGACTTGGGAGTCATCATGCAGGATTCCCGAAGGGTTAAATTGCAGGGCGAGTCAATGGTAAGGAAGGAATATGCAATGTTAGCATTTACTTTGTGAGGATTAGAATATAAGCTTTATAAGGCATTGGTCAGACTGCATGGAGTACGTGAGCAGTTTTGCACCCCTTATCCAAGAAAAGATGTGTTGGCATTGGAGAAGGTCCAGAGGAGGTTCACGAGAATTACTTGAGAATGAAATGGTTAACATGAGGGCCTGGGCCTGTAGTTGCTGGAGTTTAGAAGAATGAGTGGGGATCTCATTGAACCCTATAGAATACTGAAAGGCTTACGTAGAGTGGATGTGGAGAGCTTGTAACCTATAGTAGGGGAGTCTAGGACCAGAGAGCCTCAAAATAGAGGGACTTCCATTTAGAACAGAGACAAGGAGGAATTTCTTTAGCCAGAGGGTAGTAAACCTGTGGAATTCATTGCCAGACAGCTGTGGACATCAAGTAATCGGATATATTTAAAGCAGAGGTTGATAAGTTCTTGATTGGTAAAGGTGTCAAAGGTTATGTGGGGAAGGCAGAAGAATGGGGTTGACAGTAATAATAAATCAGCCATGATGGAATGCTGGAGAAGACTCAATGGGCCAAATGGCCTAATTCTGCTCTTTTGTCTTATGGTTCAAAACTGATGCAACCATTAGAAGTTTACCTAACCAGAACATAATACTTGCTGCATGGTGGATGGTGTTTTTGGAAGGAGTGTACACATTATATTAAAAAAAATAAATTTTGAAGTACACCTAGGCCTCATCCACTGATTGCTATCTGTAGACCCAGTACTTGTAAAGCTGACCCTGTGCCCTACTTTGACTTTTTTGTAATAGATATCGCTATATACGTGTACACGTTGAGGAATCAATCGCTGTCTGTGATCAGTTTCTACAACACTTGTGCCAGTGGCTCCTGGTTGTGCACAGTTCTAACAGAGCAACCTGTGTACAGAGCTGCACCTTCTAACTTCAAAAGTTTCATTGCTCATGAGTTTCAATGGAAGTAGTTTCTTAGTCAACATTATTTTGTAAAGTATTTAGACATTTTGATGTGCTTATTAATTCATGTTAATGCTTTTAGAATTCTATAGGCATATTAATATTTATTGGGTGTGTATAGGGTACAAAAGGGGGGTCAACTTTCTTATTTGGCCCTATCCCTTGCAAATAAAGAAGTGTTAATGTAAATTACAGCAATGTTACTTTTAGCTTTGCCAGTGATCCGTTCCACAGAAGAATATGAAAAACACCACTTCACTCTGTGCCAAGAATGGGAATATACACTAAAAAAAAAGGTTACTAAGTATACATTTTTTTTCAGGTTATGTACTGTACGTAATTGTGAAGAACAAGAAACTGGAATCTAATTAATAAAGAGTTCGAACATGACTAAAAGCAAAGCATATCAGTGCACCACTCTAAAAGGCAGAATTGGTGACGCAATCAATAAACTACTCATGACCATTATCTCTGAGAGGAAAGGCTACAGTTATTTTCTATTTTCGATCTGCTGGCTCATATTCAGCACTCTGATAATGGTATTCATGTGTACATGTACACAAGAGTGTCATCTTCTTGTTAGAGTAACAATGAAAATTCTGGAAAAGGTCCTGTGGTGGACTCATTTTCCTTGATAAGACTTTACAATGTTAGATTACGTGTTGTTGGGTTTGTTCTATAGTCATTTGTTCTAAAGTAACCTCATAAATGATATAATTAGACGGAAGGGCACTGGGACAATAGGTTAGGAAATTTTGTATGTTATTTTCTGCAGGTGATCATCTTCACATGTCCCAAATCAACTACACTCCTGTCTGATGTGACAGGGTGATCCAAGTAAGCAAGATGTGAAAAGCAGTTTATTTTTTTTTAAATCAGAGTAGTTCTCAGACAAGTGAATGTGAAGAATTTAATACCGTACTTGAGAATACATAAAAGTCACAACCAATATACTTCTTGAATGGAATATAGTAAAAAAAATGCTAAGAATGTATATGGGCCTCTGAATACCTAAACACAATATACTGTTATCAAATTTGCAAAGAACAAACTACAGGTTAATAGAAGTTTTACCCAATCAGTGATGTGTGTCACATTAAAAAAATGTTTTAAGTTAACTTAAAACATTTAAGTTGGGGAGGGGTGCATTTGAAGTTCAAGACTCATACTCATTTTGTTCTGGTAAAATTTTTAAATCAAGAGAAATGAAAGATTAACAAGAATGTGGTAGTAATATTAGGAATACTGAATTTCAAGTTAATTTTGGATCAGAACTGGTACTTTACCTTTCATTCTAAACATGCCATATTCTGCATTTCAAAAATACTAGCTAGAAACATGGTTGCCTCAGATAAGTTATGGCACAATAACCTGAATATGAAGGTGATGAATGAAAATAATGGATGACACTATAATAAAGGAACCCTACCTGAAGCAAATTCAGAGGTCTGAAACCAGGAGCATTTTTTAAACCAACAAATGAACCACCTGCAGAGAAAGCAGTGATATATTAGGTACTATGAATTAAGTTATTTGATTCAAAAGCAGTTAAGTTCAGGTGCAAGGCCTTCTTCAACATACGGTTACATGCATTATCCTCAACCTATTTAGTTTCTCATCATTCTAAGTAGTTTGAAAGGTCCTGATGCTGGTATATTTTTATGATTTAGAACATGGCTTTGAGAGAAATTCAAATGTTCATCTGGAGCCTAAAATCTACATGGAATTAGACATTCCATGTTAGATATCAAAGATTCCATGTTAGATATTAGATATCAAAGGTATTATCTCACCTTTGATAAATCCAAGTAATTTGATTTAGCAATGCCTCAGTCCATTTACATTCTGATGAATATCAGAAAAATACTGCTTCAAAAAACAAGCTTTGGCACTGGGAATAGTTGCCAAGGATGTATATAAATGTATAATTGAAGCCCAGTGGGTGTCAAAGCTACCATAACTGGATCTAGATCAACATGGAAAGTGGGCAAAGGAATGGCAGATGTTATTTAAAACATACATTCAAAGTGATGCATTTTGGGATATTAAACCAGGGCAGAATATACAGAAAGAATGGCCGGACCTAGAGAGTGTTGTAGATCAGAGAAACTTAAGTGCACATACACGTTTCCCTGAACATGGTGACACAGGTCGACAAAGGGTTGAAGAAGGCGTATAGCATGCTTGCCTTCATCTGTCAGGGCACTAAGTAGAAGAGTTAAGAAGTTACGCTACAGCGGTATAGATATTGGAAAGATAGTACCTGGAATTCTGTACGCAGTTCTAGTTGCCATACTATAGGAAGGATGCAATTAAACTAGAGGATGTAGAAAAAAATCCTAGGACTGGAGGGCTTCTGTTACAAGGAGAGACTGGATAAGCTGGGCTGTTTACTTCTGGAGTATAGGAGGCTGAGCGGTGATTTTATAGAGGTTTATAAGATCACGATGGGCATTGATAAAGTAGGTGGTCACAGTCTGCTTCCCAGGTGCAGTCCAATGTTAGAGGGCATAGATTTAAGGTGAATACGGAAAGGATTTAAAGTGGATTTGAGGGACTGATTTTCACAGAAGCTGGTGGATATACAGAAAAAGCTGCCAAAGGAAGTGTTAAGAGGCATACACAGTTACCATGTTTAAAAGATATTTGCACAGGTGCACGGATAGGAGTGTTTTTAGAGGACTATTGACTAAATGAATGCAAACAGGATTAGCTCAGGAAGGCACCTCAGTTGGCATGACAAGTTGAACAGTCCTTTTCTGTGCTATATAACACTGTGGCCGCTCTGCTGAGGCAGAAATTGTGTTTTTTTGTTTGAATTATATAGAAATTTAAGACAAGAGGCCATTTGGCCTATCATGCTGTCCTGGCACATCTCATTACCCTTCTGCTGAAAAGTTTTGAAGCATTGTATTTCACCAAAGTATAATGTGATTTTTGCTGCTTTGTAAAAGAAATACAATTGCATCCACATTGAATGTTTGATTCTTGCATCCAAATTTTACATAGTAAGATTGAACATTCTATTTCCAATCAATTTGGATTTCTAATCAAGACTTAAAATAGCTATTCAGAATTAATTTAAACTATTTATAAAGTATCAAGTTACTGTATTTTAAAAGATATCTGAAAATGTGTCACTCTAATTTGAATTTCAATTAAAATGACTGAAAACTGAACTTGTAAGTCTTGCATTAATAAGCTAAAACTTATTCTGTTTAGGCACTTTCTTTATATTTACAGTAAACAAAATACTGCAGTCAGTTATCCAGATATTCAGCTAACTTCACTGAGTAACTGTCATAGAAACAAATTCAAAGCTGTTATAAATTTCAACAGCTTTTAAGTTCTCTGCTACTGAGTCAGTTCCAGATTAACATTTTGAAACATCGTTCAATTCAGTTCAATTGAATGAGGTCACAGCTGATTCAAGACACAACTTCATTCGTCCACTTTTGTTCAATATCCCCCAATGCTCTTAGCTAACAAAAGTCTACCGATCCTGCTCAATTAAATTAAAATCTGCAGCCTTTTGAATGCCAGTCTTTCAGATTTTTACCATTCCAAGTTCAAAAGTGCATCCTAATTTCATGCCAAGTTTTGGAACACTGATTTCATTATTATGATTCCCTCAGAGGATGAAGCTTATCAATATCTACCCCATCAAGTTTCCTTATCATTATACACAATGAATTACTGTATATCACCTCCTAATCTTCATTATTTAATGGAATATAAACCTAGCCGATGAAATCTGTGCTCGTCTTTTAGTACTTCCAGTTTCAGATATCATTGTGTTTTGCTATCATAAACCACTTAATAATGTTCAACCAAGCAAGAAGAAATAATTTTATAGAACGCTGATTATCTAAGTCTTTAGAATAACTCCATTTGAAAAAATATATAGACATCATTATGACATAACAAATAGAAGAGAGAGCTTCTTTGATTCCACACCCCACTGAATAAAAACAAGAACATGTATGACCTGAAATCAGTTTTAAATGACTTCTCTCCCTACTATCCCATATAGTAATGACCAATATTCAGACTCTTCTTACCTGTAGTTATATTAACTTTGTTAAATCTAAACTGTAATCCACCACTAACATCAACTTAAAAACTAGGGAGGTGTTCTGAAAGCAGATATGGAAATGGTGCAAGTCTGTTTAACCTTTCAAAGGACTTCTTCCTTGTGGTGAGAGTAACAGAGAATATATCCATTCAGAACTGTCCATCAACTGCTATGTTGTCAGCTTGGCTTAAATGTTTGCAGCATAGGACACAAATTACTGTTGAGATTTTATAACAACACAGGCCTCAGAACATATATCTAATAAAAACATTGTAGCATGAAAAAAAGAGGATGCTGGAAATACTCAGAAGGTCTGGCAGCCTCCATAAGATACTGCCAAACCTGCATATTTTCAGCATTCTCTGCATTTATTATCAATTTCCAGCACCTGCAGTTCTTTTTTCATTACTCTTCAAGAACACTCTGTCCATATTATGTGGCAATAAGACAATACGAGACTGCCATTTAAAAAATTATAATTGAACAAATACTACTTTTTTATTGGTCTTCTTGCCATATTAACTATATATAGGTCTACTTCTGGAGCATTCTATTCTGGTCTATTCCTATCTTTGTAGTACTACTTTTTAAACAGCTTCCTACACAATGCCAAACGATGTTGATAAGTCTTTTTACTGACAAAGAAGTGCATAACCAGAGTTCGATGTTAATTGTTAAAAATACTTTATTAACAGTATAATTTATTTAGTACTGACCTGCTTGGGCTGCAGATTGCATAGCAGCTGGGAGAGAGCTTGGCACCAGTCCTGCTGGTGGTATAATGCTGCTTAGGTTTATACCAGTAGGGGTTATGGCACCAGAATTGCTCCCCAACATGGGGTTTGAACCACTCATTAATGACTGTGCTCCACTGGAAGGGAGAGAAAAAAACAAAAGCATTGTCCATATGTCTCTTATCTTTCAGCTACTTGACCATTTTTTCAGCATTAGTTTTGGATAAGCATGCTATATACTGTACAGTTGAAGAATTGGGAAAGTTAAAACCTAACAGGGTTATAGAAAATAAATCCCACCAGAAGTCCCGAGAAACATTAGTGAATACTGATCGGTAGCAGTGTTGTCATCATAATGCAGGGTGGTGGTAGTAGCAGTAATCAGAAAGGTGAATCAGAGAATGCCTTCCACAGGAAGAAAATCATTCAACAAAATATGACTAACACCATTCAAGGCAGTAAATGCAATCATCATACTTTAGAATAGAAACATTTCAGGGAAGATCAAAGATTAGGTAGGTCTGTGAAATCTGGATTTATTTTCTGTTTGACAACAACTCTCATCTCAGAAGTTGCTGAACAATTACCAAACTTCACCTGATAGTTATACATTTTAAAATGAAAATTTTAAATGTTCAAACGAGTAGTGACTGCATATGACATGTTACAAATCTTCACTCTTTTCAAACAATGAAATACTGATATGAATTAATCTTTGTATATGCCATTGTGAAAAATAGCCAAGACAATCTGAAGCATTACATTGTGCGGTACACAAAAGAGAACACACAAAGCTATCTAATGAAGTTGGGTGCAAATTTGCTTACTCTTTGGGACTGATTTTATGATTAGTGACAGAGAGGATCCCTTCATGCAACTGAACAATTAAACCTTTCACTACAACTTTGAAGTAACCAAAATAAGGTAAACCCAAGGAAAATTATTCCACTCATCATAGAAGATTAAATGTTACAAAGACAAGGTAAAGTGGCTTTGCACAATGTGGTATGAATGCTCTGTGTTATTAATGCAATAAAAGGAATCTATGAAGGCAAACACAAGAGATTCTGCAGATGCTGGAAATCCAGACCAACACACACAAAATGCCAGAGGAACACAGCATTTCGGGCAGCATCTATGGAGAAGAATAACAGTCAACATTTTGGGCTGAGACCCTTCATTAGGACCAATGCAGTAAAACAGAAACACAGTGTATTTATTTCTGGGTGTATTGTTGTGGTAAATGAATTTTAGTGTTTGGTAGTTAACCAGCATATTGTCCGAATGAGCCACAATAAAAGTCTAAATTATTGAATACAGATAAAATTTCACTTCAATATCATTAATTATATATCCAGTTAAATGTACAGGCAATGTTTAAAAGTTTCATAAATTTCCTTACCAAACAGACCCCACTACATTGATGAAGTTGAGACTTGCTGGATTTGTCATCACCTGGGTGGATGAACTCCCTGTAGTAATGGAATTTACCATGGTGGAAAGAGGAATGGTCATTACTGGCAGAGCTTGACTGAGAGCCAACTGCTGCTGGGCAAAAGGGGTTAAAAGGGTCTGCGGGTTGAGGCCTGATTCTTGTATAGAAGGGGTAGCTGTGGGAGTGGCTGTAGATACGGGGGTTTGAGCATCAGAAGGGTGTGGAGTTGATGAAGGGGTGTTGGTTGGTGTAGGGGTAGATGGCTTGGGTGTCCCAGATCCTGCTCATTAAGAAAAGAAAAAGTGCCAGGTTATTACTTTAAAACTGATGTAAAGATTTTATGCAAAACTGAGCAAAAAAAAAACATTTAATGTTAATGCTGAGGGAGGAAACGCGTTTCAAAAGAATAGACACAATGATCTGCAACTGCATGGCTGTCAAGCACATTTCAAGGCCATATGCAAACTTTAAATCAAATCATTTTCCATTTATTTTGAGTGATACAATCGTTTCACACATTGCAGCTGAAGTATACAACTTAGAAAGCTATACTTTGAAAAAAACCTGACACTGCTTCAGAAAAAATGCATAATCTAAATCAATTACTGCAACTTTTATGCTCTGCCTATGCACACTGAAATAATTAAATATTTAATAGAGAGCATACAGTATTGTATGATTTTTTAAAAATATTGTACTTGCCATACATTAAATAAACACTATTGGGTTAAATAGACTTACACATTCTCCCAAATGGTAATCTTGCAATACATATACCATTGTGGCCATACATGCAAAAGAAGCAAAATGACCTTATTGTGCACCACTAATATATTTTAGTGACTACAAAATTAATAATTTTACAGATTATTGACGAGAACAACTTGTACCATAGATAAGAATACATTTTAATAATGATTGCACATATCAAGCTTATTGAAGGTCTTCCAAATTTTACTTCTAAAATCCAAGGACCATATGTAATCTTTTTTTTAGGATCATAGTCTAACATGCAAAGTTTGCTTTTTTTTATAATATATTTTAACAACAGAAGAATTCATTAGTTTAGACTTAAAGTTTACAAATCAACTACTTTAAAGAGATCTGAACAAAAATTTATGTCATTTATAAACAGTGTCACCCCACTATTATCTAAAAGAGGATTGATGCCTTTTTTAATACCTTTCTACCAAGTAAGTGGCTCTACAGGTATTCTAAAGATATTCCTTTAATATAGTGGGCGAAATAAGGTTTGCTGATGCTTATGGCAAATTAACTCTACAAACCAAGATGTAATTTGTGATCTCTGTGACTATATGCTCAAAGACTCTAGGTAGAATAATGTATAGGGTATTGCCTTAGCTCCTTTCAGCACCTTAACAATTGTTCTGAAATATTAGAATCATTAATTTAATTTCAGGTGTTTTTAGTCAGTATAAATGCAAGCCTGATGTAATATACAGTCACCGTCAATTGTTGTGAGGCATAAGCTGTTGTATTCTAAACATCTCCACACTTCAGCTTTTTAAGGATGTATTAATATATTTACTTGCTTATACCCCAGTTCTGAAAAAGGATCGGTTCCAAAGAGATTAATTTGTATTCTCTCTACAGACGCTGATAGATTTGCTGCAGATTTTTAGTATCTTCTCATTTTGCTTCAGACTTTGTTTTTCTTAAAAAATACATGTAATTACGTTAGCAAGATCAATTCAAGAAAAATCAGCAAGTCAACTAAATATAATGAAAACAATGTATTCTTGTACACTGGACGAACATGAAGATTATTTTTCATGGTCTTTCTATCATCAGATGAAATTATTATTGCCTTTCCCACCTCTGTTTTTAGTGCCCATCGTAAGAAGTTTAGTTATACTTATTTACAAAAGCCATTTGAAGCTAATTTTCATAAAATATGAATTCCATTCACGAGACTAAATAGTGAAATACGGGCTCCAATAAGTACTATGAGATCCAAAATTCAAAAAAGCCATTGATCAGATGCTCTGCAAATCTCAGAATACTGTTTCTTCAGCTGTCAAAGCTAATCACTGACAGCCTGAAAATCCAAAGTGGAAAATAACAAGTTGTCCTTCTACAAACAGTAACAGTCCATTTAAATGGAATACAAAAGACACGGACAGGGATTGAAAGTAGTCAACAATCCCCTCAATATTCTTTCCATGGTTCATGAAGCAATATAAGGCTATTTAACCTACGTCACAGGAAGAATTTCAAGAGTATATATTGTTGACAGATGCAGATAAATTAAGTTGCAGAAAGTGAAAAAAGTGCCCCAAGGAATGTTAGGAGGATATCAAAAGAATTGACTCCCTGAGACTATTTTCATTTTAAAAAAATGATGGGATATTTCAAGTGGTAAATATATTCTCAATCATTTACTTTACACATGATGGCAAATTTTGAACAGCCTATCCTCCACAACTGAAGTCGTTATGCTTGGAGAGATTTACGGACTTTAAGTGTATACATGATTAGGTAGTATACTTAGTAAATCTTGAAAAGTGCCCAAATAGAGATAGGGAATTGATATTAGCCTCATAGCATGTACCAAATGAATACTAAAGAAATATTATGCACTCAATGTGCTCATTATACTTCCTTTCTGATACAAAGTCTAATTAATATCATTTGATACCAAATGTCCGGAGGAGCTACAACACAGAAACACCCACATTTTGAAGACAAAAAGTAAATTTCATTCTAAAAAACCATACTACCTCGTACTAAATCTAATGAGCACAGGAAACAATCTCAGTAATTTTGTCCATGTACAATGAAGATGCTGAATAATCATACAATAGTGTAGATGAGGAAATACCACTTGGAGGATTGAACCTAATTTGGTTCCACCATTGGAAATACACAACATGTTCACCAATGCATCTTGGTATCAGGAGAAAATTACTGGACTTTAAATTTAATCACCATTGCCTCTGTCACTTTAACAGACAAAATAATTTTATGAAACAATTTATTGAGACGACACATTCATTTTTGAAGGTATCTCCAATTTTCCAAGGCAATTTACCTCCATAGCAGAAGAAATGTTAGATCAAAGTTCTGGCTGAATAATCTGAAGTCAATTTGCTACAGAAGGTCACTGTTAAAACCCTGCTACATATTCACCTTGGAAGGTAGCTACTCCATTCAATGTAAATTGAGCTTAGCTAGAAAACTCAATAAAGGCAATAAACCCTAGTTCGTACCCCTTTAGCTATACAGAAACATGGAAGAGAAAATTAAGTAACAATTAAACTGCAGGGATGTAGATGTTACATCCAACAGTTCTTTTCTGTGTATCTCATATTTTATGTAAGTGAAAGTGCAAGCCAGACATAAATTATAAAAATTGTGGTAAAACAAGATAAATTATGATAATGGAAATATATTATCAACTATGGAAAATATTTATTGAAGGTGGCATTAACATGTATAACATGAATTATAAGAGCAAGAATTTTGTTTTATTTTTCAGTCTTGAAAGAAAATTTATGGAAAAAATGCAGATAGTTTAACATTTTATGTTAACTTTTTCATGATTTAGCTTCCTTTGGCATTTCAATGCACAGAAATTAGAGCATGGAAATTCTCAACACCCAGTTTTCAAAAACATTCATCCATGGTTTGGATAGGCCATTATGCTTTCAAGGAAGTTAATACTGTCTCAGCTGGATTCTTTAGAATAGGGAAATTCTATGAATACTTATGAAGATTGTGTCAATCTTGATTCCATTTGTAAATAGTGTTTAATTTTAAAATTTATACAATCCTGTAACATTCAAGAAAACTCTGACTCATGTTTACTACCTCTTGTTCTCAAATGGTTGAGTTTAGTATAAACTTACAGAAATGGTGATATGCAAGGCTTTCATAAATTTTGAATATAAAGTTATTTAAGGACTAATGCTGACTTATGCTCATGACCCTGGCAATACAAGGTTTCTTTTGTAGACTAATTACTGAGAAAATAATATTTTAAACACTTAGTTTAATAATGCTTAGCAGTATTTTAAAACAAATCAAACACTGGACACTTATGATAATGTTCCTTCCAATTTTAATATATGTAACTCCCTTCTCACTAATTCCACAAAGCACTTGTAATTGCATTTCTCTATAGAAAATATTTGAAAAGTCATTATGAAAGAGCATGACCCTAAACAGAATAAATTCAACTGGGGGAAAATTTTACTTGTTTTTCCACTCTGATGTAGAAACAAACTAAACATCTAAGGGCACGCACACATTGGATGTCACAAAATTAACATGCAATTACATCAATGCGTAAACGGCAGCCCTATAAAAAAAGATCATGACAATTCAATACCTTGCACTGTACTGCACTGAATTCTAAAAGTAAACTTCCCATAGGACAATTACTTTTAACAAGTGTCACGTGTATTTTCACAAAGATATTCTCAAGTATTAGACATTTCTGAGTTTTGAATAGGGCTGTCCAGCAACTGTGATTAATGACACTATTTAACAATGCATAATAATAGTAGTTTTGAGCACTTCATTTAAAGTATGATTGAATACAAGTAGTTTTGGAAGGTGCACTTAAAAACAGTGTATTATTGGAGGGAGGATGGAAAGGAGAGTGGGGGGTGGAGTCAAAGTCCAAGCAAATTATTATCAATTTAATGTCACAATATACTACCTACAGATTTCTTGTATAATCTACAGAGAGGGAGGGGCAGGGGTGCAAGGGAGAGCCATGAAGAAATCTAAGCTCTATGCTTCTCCTCTATACTATTTCCCCCTATCGCTATCCTTACCCGATTCTACCCTACCCCTTTTCTTCCACTCTTCTCCCTATACCCTCTTTTTTTCCTTTTTACAGGTGTTGCTGCTGCCTGGCAGTTCACATAGAAGCAGAAGTTAGAGCTGTGCCTGTAGTCAGCAGCTTTGGATGTTGGGAGTTCAGGGTCGGAGGGTTCTCCCTTCATCTTAATGCCCAAGATTAATGCAGGCTGTCAAGGCAATGGAAGTAGGAGGCGGACTGGACTGCTAATCAGGTCTAGAAGCAGCAGTGCTTGGGCACGGTCAGTCAGTAGAAGTCTGGAGTGGATTTAGCATGGAGGTGGGGGCTAGGAGACTTGATTGGGGTGGTTATAGATCCAATAGCCATGATGAAAATAAAGGGACATTTGAAGCAATGTGATGGTTCACTTAAAGACTTTGAAAGGTATTGTGGGAAATTATATATAAGGTATCATGGGAAATTACATATAGTTCTGAAAACTGCAGTGCAACCATTTTGCAAAAATGCACACGATTAACAGGTAAAAAAAAGTTACAATTTCAGATTACTTTATTTGCAGTGTTAATGCTAATTATTTGACAGCCCTAATTTTAATGTTTCTTTGTTAAATAATTGGTATATTATAGAGTTTGATGCAGTTATCTCCATTGTGTGAAAGTACAGTGACTTACAAGTTCATTAAAACAGAAGCATAATAAAGAATCATCTTAGCTACAAAATATTTACAATGAAATAAATCAGTGTATTTATATAGCACTATTCATGCCTAAACACTTCACTGTGAACTACCACAATATATAATGATAATTATGGCAGCCATTCTCTACAAACATTCTACAAACATCCAAAACAATTTTAGCTGGCAATGGATTAGGGAATAATTGTGACTCATTGTTAGTCAAGCAGTTCTGTCAACTCACTTGAACTATTGGAACTGATGAATAAAACATTCAAAAGTATCCCAAGCAATGCCTTGAACCCACTGAACTGCACCAGTTTCATCCTGTTGTGAACCACAAACAAAAATACTGCAACTGATTCAAGCTGCATCTTAATTTGCGCAAATTTCCAATAACTCAAATCCGCTGTGCTCGCTTATTTCAGTGACTCCTAGTCCAACAACATAGTTTAAAATACTCATTCACATTTTCAAGTCTCTTCAATTCTTTGACCCACCCTACCTCCGTGACCTCATCAAGTTTTATAATCCTGGGACAACTTGGCTGCTCTAATTCCAGCCCATTTGCTTTTGATTTTTATTACTCCAAGGTTTTGCACACAAGATAGTTTTCAAGTTCTTTAGTTTTCTTTCTTGAACCTTTCAATCTCCCCTGTCTTCGTTAATATTCTTCTCAAAAACATAAAGAGAGCTGCCAACACGTGGCCTGGAGTCAATACAACCTGATAAATGTCCTGTGATGTTTTACTATGATGGAGACACTAAATAAACATGTTGACATTTGTTCTGGGCAGATTAAGTAATTCTGATTCAGGTACAGTAATTAATACAATTGTTAATTCTGAGGATTAACTTATTTTCTGTAGTTGTAGTGATTTACTGAATTAATGCACTGACCCTGTTTTACTCTAAGAAATTTTAAGCACGCAAGTTCAAGTGATGTGATTCCTTGACTTTATCACAGTTTTTTTTAAACCATCAGTTATTTTACACACTCAACTATATCAATGTGTAAAAGCTTACTTTTTCATCTACAGCACTCATTTATTTTCACTTTAACTGTTCTGAGTACACAAACATTTAAAAGCTGTATTGTACAATTATATACATCAAAGTTAAGTAAATTATACACTTAAATCTGGCACACGTTCATCACAAAAGATTTCTTAAGGAAAATCAATTTAGCTTCTTGATGCCTATGCACATCATTAACAGTGAACTAGCCACATATATGTTGCTAGTTATTCCACTCACTTTGCGATGAGCCCACAGGAGACATGGCAGGTGGTGAGAGCATGTTGACTTGATCCACTGAATGCTTTCGAGACAGATTAGCACTTTTGGTAGTGGGAGGAGGGGGAGTTGTGGACTTCAGATGGCCACTTGGTTGCAATGCACCAAAGACATTTCCTAAAATAAAGAGCACAAATATATTTCAGTCCAACACAAAAAGGAACTCGCACTTAAATCTGAGCAAAATATTGCATCTAATTTTCCATTCCCCATTTTCACTTCTGGTCTTCTCTTGGGCTTCCTTTTTTTTTAAAAAAAGAACAACTAAAGCATTCTTTCCTCAATGAGAAAATAAAGCAGTTGGATCAATTTCCTGGCCTTTAATTCTCTGTTTAGATTTGTTAAAAGATGGGCACAAAGGAAATTTAATGAACGGAAATACGCTATTTGATCTAATAAATCTGTTTTATCTTTAACCTCCAATTTACTTTCACATTCTTGCTTACCGGGATGGCGGGACTCTCATAGGTTGAAAGATTGGAGTGACTGGGCTTGTATACTCTGGAATTTAGAAGGCTGAGTGGGGATCTTATTGAAACATATAAGATTATTAAGGGATTGGACATGCTGCAGGCAGGAAGCATGTTCCCGCTGATGGGTGAGTTCAGAACCAGAGGCCACAGTTTAAGAACTAGGGGTAGGCCATTTAGAATGGAGTTGAGGAAAAACTTTTTCACCCAGAGAGTGGTGGATATGTGGAATGCTCTGCCCCAGAAGGCTGTGGAGGCCAAGTCTCTGGATGCTTTCAAAAAAGAGATGGATAGAGCTCTTAAAGATAGCGGAATCAAAGGTTATGGGGATAAGGCAGGAACTGGATACTGATAGTGGATGATCAGCCATGATCACAGCGAGTGGCGGTGCTGGCTCGAAAGGCCGAATGGCCTACTGCTGCACCTATTGTCTATTGTCAAACTCTCTCTCCTTTGCCATAATACACATCTCAAAAACTTGTCAACCCAATACATTTGACAGCCAGACTACACAAACCATGTGATTAATTTTGAAGTCAGTCCTTTAGAGTTGGGGATATTTTGTTTAACTTTTATAACATGATTGAGTGACAGAGCAGACTCAATGGGCCACATGGCCCACTGATCCTTGGAGATGTACTGCTAATGCACTAGCCTGACAAGACATACTGTGCCTTGGAAAAGTATTCACTCCTTTGTTCACATAAATGAGTATTACAACCAGGGATTCTGATCAATTTAACTGAGAATTTTTATTTGTGAATCACATGGTCCTTTTTCCACAGTAAAGCCCAAAAAAACAGGGAAAATTATAAAACATAAGAAACTAAAAATTTAAAAACAGAAATGTTGGTTTAGAAATATTCATCCCACTTTGATCAGTACTTAGTTGAACCACCTCTCAACTATTACAGCCATTAGTCTTTTTGGATATGTCTCTATTAGCAAGATATGCCCCTTCCTCCTAGCAAAATTGCTCAAGCTGTGCCAAGTTAATTGGGGAGTGGCAGTGGACAGCGGTCTTGCCAGAGATGTTCGATTGGGTTAAGATCTGAACTCTGACTAGGCCACTCAAGAACATTAATTTTCTTCATCTGAAGCCATTCCATGGTTGCTCTGACAGTGTACTTTAGGTCATTGTCCTGCTAAAAGACGATCTTCCTCCCAGTTTAAGCTTTCTAGCAGAGGCTAGCAAGTTTTAACCAGGATATCTCTGTATTTAGCAGCATTCATCTTCTCAACAATCCTGACCAGATTTCTAGTCCCTGCTGCTGAAAAGCATCTCATAACATGAAGCTACCTCCCCCATGCTCAACAGTAAGGATGGTGTTACCTGGCTGATGTACAGTATTAGATTTATGCCATACATACCAGTTACAGTTGAGGCCAAAAAGTTCCACTTTAGACTCATCTGACCACAAGACCTTCTTCCACACCTTTACACTATCTTCTAAGTGATGCTTTGCAAAGTCTTTTTGGGCAAGGATATGCTTTTTTTGACACGTGTCACTGTCTCAAAACAATTTTTTCCAGATGCAATTGCTTCGTGTGGATACAGGTGCAATGAGAAAACATGAGTATGAAGTTGGTATTCAACTGAAGTATTTACCTGAAGAACCTGCACCGGAGCTACTAGGGAGTTTTATGGGTGGAGGTCTGTGCTTTACGCCCTTTCCCAGTATAGAAGACTGGACAGATCCAGAAATTTCTTCAGATTGCTACAAAACATAAAAGATATGGCTAATCAGAAAGTGTAATTGATATAGAATATATATAATCAAGATTTTTTTTAAATGGTAAATTTTTCCACAAAAAGAGTAGTTAGTATCTGGAACAAGCTGCTAGAGGAAGTGGTAGAGGCAGGAACAACAAAAACATTTAAGAGGTATTTAGACAGTCACTTGAACAAGGCATAAAAGGACACCAATTAATGCAGGCAAGTGCGATCAGTCTAGACACAGTGGCCAAAGAGCCTATTTTTATGCTGTACAAATCTATGACTATGAGAACTCGGAAAAAAATGTTAAAAAAAAAGAGAAACGGGGAAGGGCAGAGAGAACAAAAGGGAAAATGCATGATAGGGCAGACCAGAAAGACAAATGATGATGATATTAGACAAAACATGCTAATAAAAATATCTCCCATAGATCCAGAGGATTTGAGAAGTCTCAAACATCAGAAGAGAATATGAAAAAATTAGTGTGGGAAATGTGAATGCAGTATTGCTCACAAAGTTGAAACTTCTACACCAAACTTCAATTATATTTATTTTATGGAATATTTCCCTTCAGTCCACAAGGGTGCCCCTGCGTTTCCAGATGTTTGTCATTTTAATTCTGATCCTATTTCTGACATCTCTTTTCTTGGCCTCCTACAGCATTAAACTCAAGGACAGCACCTCTTCTAAACTGGCATATTACACTTTTAGTACTCAACACTTGAGCCTATTCAAAGGAAAGGTCATTGACCAAAAATATTAACTCTTTTTCTCTCACCACAGATTCTGCCTAACCTGCTGAGTATTTCTTGCATTTTTTGCTTTAATTATTGAAAAATGCAGCCTTATTGTACTATTAGTTTCTACCAACGTGTACATATTAACATGTGGAACAATATCAGACTTGTACATTGTTTGGGCTAAAAGAAATCTACTTCCTCTGATTATCAATTGTTTTGTTATTTTATTGATCAGATTATGATTTTAATACATTAAGTTATCAATTTACCCTTCAGATATGAAAATAGTGGTTTTTAAATTGGTAAAAGCATTTGTTATTGATTGCAATTACTTAGACCACCAGTGGTATTATATGGGAGACTGATACTCTTTGTTCAGCTTCTTTGCAATATAGATCCTGAGTGTACTAACGACCAGAGAGTGACCACTCTGAGATTCAGTCTGTCTGTCTAGTACCATATCCGATGCGGACTCTGGTGACCATGGTTTTCCATATAGATCTATCCCTTGTTTTTTTGGATGACTTCCAGTTCCTCGATGTGTAGCCACCAAGCTAGGCTTTTGATGTACATAAGCCGAGGTCTTCCTCTAGGTTTACTCCCCTCAATCTTTCCAGAGTATGAGTTTTTCTAGTTCATCTTTCCACATGATGTGTCCTAGGAGTCTGAGTTGTCTTGCTCTTATTGTTGGTTTAATGATTTAACTGCTTGGGCTCTTCTGAGAACTTCTTCATTTGATGTATGTGTGGTCCATGATATTTTTAACATTCTCCTGTAGAACCATAATTCAGCTGCTTCTAGTCTCTTTTCCATTGCTGGGGAAATGGTCCAGCATTCACTTCCATATGTCAGGATAGAATAAATGTAGCACTGCTGTATTCTGTTTTTAGTGTACATGCTCATCTTTCTGTCTGTTAATATGATCTTCATTTTTTGGAAAGCTTCTTTCGCCATCGCTATTCTGTATTTAATATCTGTGTCACACCTGCCATTACTTGTTATTAGGCTGCCAAGATATTTGAATTTGTTGACTTGTTTGATGTTTGTATTTCCGATCTTGATCACACATTGTGAGATTCAGTACTTAAAATAATAAATTACATTAATGAAATCATCTGAATTGTGATTTCTTCAACATCTTAAAGCAATACAATCCACCATCTGATACAGTGGGGACACATGTGCAATGGGTTATGAAAATGGAGAAATTTAACAAGTAATTCTGAATACCAATCTAATATTTAACAAGTAAAAAATACTACACCCACCTCAATTTCTTTCCCAGGAGACAAGTGACTCTGACTCACTGAGCCAGCTGAACTATGGGAAATCTTCACTGGACATTTGGTATCCTGCTGCAAAACCTCAAAATACTGCTTTACAAACCTGCAGTTCAACAAGATGCATTTTAAAACAGTAAATCCTTATGGAAAACAGTAAGTATAGAAAGTGGAGAAGAAAACCAAGGGCACTCACCTGTCAGCTTCTGCTCTTGTACCTATAGGGAACCTGGTGTACAAAACAACAATTTACAAGTGAAATTCAGGAGATCAGTAGAAGCTGCAGACCTAAATGATCTATATTTGAACATGTATGAGGTTCAATGTACACTTAAAATGCAGTGGATTAAAGCTTTGTTAAAACACTTATCCAAAGCCATATTCTAGTTTAGTGCTGTGATGTAGATGTTCAAATCCAATTATAAACTGATGGCCCATATGCCAGGTCATGTGAACTTAAAACCTATAGATCTTTGACAATGATTAAAGTTAGAACACTGGCAAACATTCTTTCCTCAACTAACAAGCAAAAAAAAACTAGACAGTCTTTCATAACTTAATACAAGTGAGGCAAATTACATTTCAGAAGTAAACCATTAACCACAAAATGTTTCGTTAAACAAATTGTTTTTCCCCTTTATTATATCAATTAAATTTGCAAATATCAAGTACTTAGGTGAAGTTTGTACCATCAGAATCAAATTTCATATCACTGGCATATGTGGTGACATTTTTTGTTTTGCAGCAATACAGTGCAATAGCTAAAAAACTAAAAATTACAATAAGAATATATTAATAAATTAAATAAGTAGAGCAAAGAGCACAAAAAAAGAGGAAAAATGCTGCTGGAAATTTATTGTGAATTCATGAGCTCTACCAAATTTCTGAACAAAATACTGCACTTCTCAACAGGAAAATTTAATAACGCAAACAGGAGGAAACCTGCAGATGCTGGAAATTCAAGCAACAAACATCAAAGTTGCTGGTGAACGCAGCACACCAGGCAGCATCTCTAGGAAGAAGTACAGCCGAGACTCTTCGTCAAGACTAACTGAAAGAAGAATAAGCATATCTTTCCCTCTCCCCCTCTCTCTGCTTTCCGCAGGGATCGCTCCCTACGCGACTCCCTTGTCCATTCGCCCACCCCGCCCCCATCCCTCCCCACTGATCTCCCTCCTGGCACTTATCCTTGCAAGCAGAACAAGTGCTACACATGCCCTTACACTTCCTCCCTTACCACCATTCAGGGCCCCAGACAGTCCTTCCAGGTGAGGCGACTTCACCTGTGAGTCGGCTGGGGTGATGTACTGTGTCCGGTGCTCCCGATGTGGCTTTCTACATATTGGCGAGACCCGACGCAGAGTGGGAGATCATCTCGCTGAACACCTACGATCTGTCCGCCAGAGAAAGCAGGATCTCCCAGTGGCCACACATTTTAATTCCACGTCCCATTCCCATTCTGATATGTCTATCCACGGCCTCCTCTACTGTAAAGATGAAGCCACACTCAGGTTGGAGGAATAACACCTTATTTTCCGTCTGGGTAGCCTCCAAACTGATGGCATGAACATTGACTTCTCAAACTTCCACTAATGCCCTACCTCTCCCTCGTACCCCATCCGTTATTTATTTATATACACACATTCTTTTTCTTTCGCTCTCTCCTTTTTCTCCCTCTGTCCCTCTCACTATATCCCTTGCCCATCCTCTGGGTACCCCCCCCCCACCTTTTCTTTCTCCCTAGGCCTCCTGTCCCATGATCCTCTCATATCCCTTTTGCCAATTAAATGTCCAGCTCTTGGCTCCATCCCTCCCCCTCCTGTCTTCCCCTATCATTTTGGATCTCCCCCTCCCCCTTTCAAATCTCTTACTAGCTCTTCTTTCAGTTAGTCCTGACGAAGGGTCTCGGCCCGAAACGTCGACTGTACCTCTTCCTAGAGATGCTGCCTGGCCTGCTGCATTCACCAGCAACTTTAATGTGTGTTGCAGGAAAATTTAATAACTATTTTGAACATTTTAAAAAAATTTATTATTCTGTACCTATAGCCTCCTTGCTTAAATTAAATTGTCATTTGAATGTAATACGGCAATATTCATTTATTTACAACTCTTTCTTGTAACATTATGTGGAATATTCTTTGGTCATGACTGAATTACACTTCCTAAAACCTAAACTACACTGCGAAGGCTGAAAGACCGATGTGGAAAAATGCTTCAAAAGCCCAAGGAATGGGAGTGTTTTAGAGTTCAGCAAAGGATCACTGTAACAATGATAAAGGAAAGGAAATCAGGATATGAGATGCATATTTTCAAATAAGGTGATAAATATCAAGAATGAAAATCTAGTTACAAGTCAGGATGGTGATGGAAGCAGTGTTAATATCACACTCTTGCTGCTCCTGTCTTTTCAGTGAGACTGCATTCTATTGGGCAGTGTTGGGGAAGCAGGAAAAGTAGGGAAGTAGGAAATATAAATATACTACAATAATTGACCAGTGGGTTTGCAAAGCGAACAGAGTGAGGCAGGAAAAAGGCTGCCGCACCAACATGGACAACGTACCCAAGGAGAAGACTATCATTCAGTCCCACTGTAACCAACACCATGCACTGCTAGTTCTGAAAGCAATTAACAACAATAGCAAGAGAGGCAAGGTAATTGAGTAGCTAACCATATTTGTGTGCACTTCTGAGCATTTTGCTGCATTCACTGTATTCCTTCCTGCATAGTATTTGCATTACTTAACCACAGACAGGAGATGTAAAGAGATAGCATCCCAACCTTATGTTACATTCTCATACACGTACACTGCACAAAACCTAAGAGCAAAGTAATTGCTTGACATGATCTTACTCATTACTGACATCAAGCTAATACTTGGTCTTTGCTATGGATAGTAGCAATCTAATGTATTTTTCTTTTAGCATTTTTACTAAATGACACGATAATCCATAACGTTTTATTTTGAGAATGGACTTAATCTCCTCCCAAATTGCTCCCTACCCCTCAATCGACAAAAATATGTATTTCAGATTTCTGGAGAGCATGTCCATCTAAAATAGCAGAAACGTAGACTTGTTAACTTCAGAATTAGCTCTATTTGTCATACCTCTCATACCCAATTAACTATAAATATGCCAGGTGATTAAACTTGCTTTTCTCTTTCCCTTGTGGATTATATTTAATTTTTATACTCAATAAGTGAATATAATCTCTTCCTAATTGTAGGATGCAGAACACTTGTTCCTACACATCCTCCTTCACCACAATCCAAGAATGTAAACAGCCCTTCCAGGTGAGGCAAAGATTCATCTGCACCTACTGCAAGCTCATCAACTGCATTCTGTACTCTCAATGTGGCCTCCTCTACATTAGCAAGACCAAGTGAAGACTAAGCATCTGGCTTGCAGAGCAGCTGTGCTCCACTCACAATGGCCACCCCGAACTCTGGTTGCATGCCATTTAAATGCTCCTTGCTATTGCCACACCAACCTGTACATCCCTGGTCTTCACCACTGCAAAGGTGAGGGTCAATGCAAAAACGATCGTCTAAGCCTTATAGTTTGCTCAGATAGTCTACTACTGAATGATATAAAAACTGCATTTCAGATAACCCTTACTGCTTTCTAATCCCCTCCTGCCCTCCTATTTTTGTTCCCTTTCCCATAATCCTCACACCTCTGTCTCATGACCTTTCACCAGTTTCATACCCTTGCCTTCCTGAATTCATCCACTTACTCTCTATGCACCACCCATCATATCCCCTGCCCCATCTTGTTCCATCAGTCCTTCATCCCTCCTCAATGGTCGCCTTCATCACTTTCCTTACTTATCAGATTCCAGCACTGGTAGCCTTTTTCCCCACTTATCACCTTGTCTCCACCCTTCACCCTTACATTCCCCACCCTCAGCTGGCTCCTTATATATCCTCTTCAGATCCTGCCCATCATTACCTCCTAATTTCACCCTTACTCCAACTGGTTCCTTCTATCCATCATTGTTCATCCCTCTTCACTCTATTACCTTCTGGCATCTGTCTGACCTCTTCCTGTCACACCGTTACATTCACCATGTTCTCGCTCCACTCTGTCTTGCTGCAGGGACTTAACACAAAACATCAACAATTCTTATTCTACTCCCCCCCCACCCCCCCCAACCAAACAGATGCTGCTCAACCCCCTGCATTCTCCAGCAGTTTTTTTGTTCCAGATTCCAGCATCTGCAGTGTTTTAAATCTCCCAGACCCAGCAGACCCAACATCACCAACTTTCCATTGTTTGCACGAGGAAAGAGCCTGTGGCAAATACAGTCAAAAACAGCAGAATGGATACAGGGAAGTGAAGGTGCAGCACAAGTTTACTGGATGTGGAATCCAGAGAAAGAAAGCTTAGCGATTCAAGAATAGGGAAAAGTGCAAGTTATAAGATGGAGGAGGTACAGAAGGCACGGTCAGGAGGAAAGGGGAAGGAATGCCAAGCATGCCTTGGATATCCATAACTAAGAAAGCTATTGTATGAAACAATGAGTAAATTTGTGAACACTTACAGGATAATTTTGGTCAGAGACATCTCTTTCTCAATCCTCAGATTTTTAAAACATTATATAGCATTTCCATTCCTTTTAGCTTGATTTTATTGAAACAGTAAATCAGTGTCATCCACAGCCAGTTTTTACACTGAACTTTGTTATTACTGTTGAATTTTGAAAAGCATTCAAAATGTCTGGGAGATGTACACCCAGTTTCCATGTCTAGTAAATCCAGCACCAACCTAGACTGTAAGGTAAAATGTCCCAGCCAAGCTCTGAGCAACGTTATCGCTGGGATACAGAAACTGACGAATGTTGTATTACTGTCTTGGAGGTGAGATAACTCAAAACACGAGGAGGAGAAATAACTCAAAACATGAATAAGAGGATATTAAATTTCAGCCCTTCTGTGTTCAACTTCTTACATCAAGTACCAATACACTTTAAGTAATTCTACAGAAGTTTATGTGATTTAATTTCATTGTTTGATTGATAAAAAAGTAAATTTGACCAAATGCTTTCCATATAATTATTCAGTCTTTAAACATTAATTTTGGGGTAACTGTTTTGAACATAGGGCAGGAAGTTTCATTTCAAAACATTTATCTTGCATTCACGCGACTTCCACTTTCAATCCTCTACCTATTCATTTCTACTTACGGGATGTGAGTAACCACATGTTTGTTCTCTTCCTCTGGTTTGGAGTCCTTCATCATTTGTATCTTACCATAAAATAGGGGGTCATCTGGTGATTGGTAAATTGTTAATTTGGATGCATGAGCTTGATCTGCCCCTTCCCATTCAAAAATGTACTCATCATTTGTTTCCTGAAAGAATTCAATAATTATACATAAATATCTTAATGACTTCATTAAATAGATTTTTAAAATCAGATACACATACAAATTTTACCTGTAAATCTCTTGCACTTCTACCAACATCTAAAACAGTAGAATGCCAGAGATTCAACATCCTTGGGTCTTTGGCGGAACCAGATTGGCAGTTTCTGGGCTATGGATTTTATTCCTATTAATACCCCCAATCAGCTCAACTTATTTTATTCTTAAATGTTACACAAAAGTATAACAAACTTTCTAGTTAACCTGATGAATGTGTAAAGAAAGTACAGTAAATAGGGAGTTGTTGAGGTTGAATAGGGAGTGTCAGAAATGGGACATGGCAAGTTTAAATCAGTGTGGGAAATAGAAACCCCGCGAGTTTAAAATGAGATATATTCTCTCTCCACTCTTGGTCCTGTTGCATAGTCTTGACCCAAAACACCAAACAATTCCTTTTCCTTTTTTCTCTCTCTCACAAACGCTGCTGGACCTGCTGAGTTCTTCTAGCAGTATGATTCTTGCTCCAGATTCCAGTATTCGCCACCTATTATGTCTCTATTTTACCAAATGTTTCCTTAATCTCATATTAGATGTCTATAATACTTCATTTTCAAGATTTTGATAAATATTTTTAATTTATTGGTTTACTGAAAAGAAACACATTTAGGGAGCAACTGGGATAAAATTTTCTTTCAAAGAAAAACATCATATTTTGATCATGATTCCAATGTGTCTTTAGAACAGTCACCCAATTAATCTACCATTACTCATGCAGATTTCTCCTGCTGTTGAGTCATTTGCTTTTATCTTAACTGTTATCTTGTTTAATCTCTCCACCTTCCACAACTCTACTCCACAGGAATGGCTATCCTTCCAAAAATGACACCTGACCCAACGCTGTACAAGCTTGAAGCCAGTCATACTGCACAGACTTTATAATTCAAAATAATTCCAGAATCCCAACAATTTAAGTATCCACAACAATACCATTTGTCCAGAGATGCACATAACCACGTTTATCATGCTATTCCTAAACTGGTTACAAGTTGTAATACAATGCTTACTATCCTTGAGAGCTATTTTTAAAAATATGCTTCATAATTTCTAAACCTCCTTTTGTGGTATCTTGATATTACTAAGCTGATTTAAAAGCAATTAAATCCATTTAATTTCTGTGTTACTTCAGTATTTCAACCTCCCATGTGAGAAGGGTCAGTGGAGTAAGTTTTGTTGCTGTTCTAAATTACCATCATTATAAGAACACACAAAACTGGTTTGCAAATTCTCCATTACTCCCTTAACAGTCACACACTTCCCTTCTTCACTAATTCTTTCGGCTTATAGTTGATTATTGCTGACACTCTTAAACATATGTTTGGGGGCACCAGAAACATTCAACATGAGTACAGTAACTAAAAGCACTCAAACATTTGGTTGGGATGTTCAAAGCATAAAGAGCTCATTAAATTGATGCACAGCAGCTCAGAGTTCTGAAAGCAAGACCTATCTACACTTCAAAATAAAATAGAATTCTTAATAATTTAACCCCTCAAATGTAACAAATACCTATTTTTTCATTTTTAAAAGATTTATCATACTATTTTAACTAGTACTTCAATAACTATGTGTGAGGGAAAAAAATCACATTTGAAGTCAGTCACTCAAGCTTTTTCTAGCTTGTTCAAACTTGTTCCCAGTTAATATGCCAGATAAACAAGTTTAAACACTACTAAACACATTGTACAATAACTTAGCAAATTAAAACCAAAGTAAACATTACAGTACATTTATCCCAGTATTAAGGCCAAATTCCAAATTCCTCTTGCTTAGCAAACTTAATTGTCTATTACACTCGGTGAGGACTTGCAGAAAAGTAATATCATAACCGATCAAAATATCTAGTCAGCACAGCATATCCTTCCAAATATGATAATGCTGTATAAGAAAAATCTGCAGTATTAATTTGATATAATTTTAGAAGTCTTTTCTTTAAGTCTCTGGGGAAAAAAAAAGACCCCTAACATAGCTTTCCAAATTATTTATTCCAAAAATTAAGAGAAAGATAATTCAGTGTGGGAAAAGGGCTATTGAGAGACAGAAAGGATATAAACCTTATCAGGAACAGAAAATTTTCTGAAATATTCATTTTATTCTATTTTATTTTATTACCAACAAGATTAATTAGAAAGCCAAGACAGTAGATGATCTTGAAATGATAAAACTATACTTGGAATGACATGGGGAGAAACAATTAATAAGCAAATCAATGTCAAAGCAGAGCTATGGATGGATGGATTGCTTGCTTACATTTTCCAAGAACTAATAGAGCTAAAAGACACCTCGTCGCATACATTTAGTACAACAGTGGTACAAATGTACAGCGTCAGAGGTTGGTACATATCTAATATATTTAAAAGAGGCAGTCAGCTAAGTATCAGTTATGAAAAAAATAATGGAAACCTACCAAAGATGAAAACGGAAGAAACATCTAGAATCCAAAAATATAATGAACAGTCAACACAGAATTCAAAAGGAGAGAAAAATTCACTTGCTTGACCAACCTCAGCAAACTCTTTGAAATCCTAACAGAAAGTGTAGACAAAGGTATTGCATCATAAGCAATGCTAGATTCCTGAAAGAACAATGATGAATCACTACTTTTTAAAGACCAATAGGGAGAAAAAAAAAATCACACGGAGCACAGTTCCAACAGCAGAATGAAGAGCTAGCTGGCCAGCACACAGAAAGCAAAACTGATTATATTAATCATTTATGTTTTGAAATGAAAAGTTCATTTCTTAATATAGACCACATGAAATTTGGAGGATTTATCATTGGTAAAGTGAAATACAGCAATTTGCAAGGCTTTAATTCGTAAAACAGGGGCATAATTGACAAATTAATTTAACTTTAATGAAAGGTAGAATGAATCAGGTCAAATGTTACTTGTAAAATAAAAATAAATGGAAAAGTAGGAGTCCTAATGCAACAAATACAACATTGCACCAAAGTCAGTGAGACTATAATAAAAAAAATCCAAGTAATTATGGTTTGTTTTTAGAACAAATTGAAAAAATGAAAAAAAGCTACATATACTCCTACTGAAACAACTTGAGAGAATTATGCACAAGACTAGTAATCTAGCGATAAGTTTTACTTTGAACTTTGATCATTATTTCAGATTAACATGATGACTGGTTTCTCTTTCCTCAGGTGCTGCTTGACTGGCTGAGCGCTTCCAGCATTTATGTTTTTGTTTCAGAATCTAGCAGTTTGAATTGTTTCCTCAATTAAATTACTTAAAAGGATATTGAACACTTGAAAAGAAGCTGCCAGCGATGGTGGTGGAGGCGGATACGATAGGGTCTTTTAAGAGACTCCTTGATAGGTACATGGAGCTTAGAAAAATAGAGGGCTCTGGATAACCCTAGGTAATTTCTAAGGTAAGGACATGTTCAGCACAGCTTTGTGGGCCGAAGGGCCTGTATTGTGCTGTAGGTTTTCCATGTTCTATGTTCTAAGCTGAAAAGATTTAAAAGCTTGATACCATAAATTGAAAGGTATCAATGATGGATGGAGTCACTTTTCTCCTGACCTGGCCAAGGTCTTTCATATTAACAGAGGATTTAGAACAGTACACAGTCGTGTAGACAGAGTAGGTATTATTTCTACATGTGGAAAGGAATAAAATTTGAAGCCATCTGTATCAGGTTATCACCAATAAATAGGTAATGTGGAAGAAACCCAGACTAGCAAGAAAGTGGAACCTGCCAGTTGTAACCAAGGTATTTAAGGGAAAGTCAGGAAAAGGGAGAAGGGATAGGATTACACTTCAAAGGACAAAAGGGAATGAATGATTAAATGCTGGCAAGGACTGGGTAGGCTGAATGGCCCATTTCTGTGGGGTATAGTTGAAAGAAAAAGTTTGTTAACTCTGCAATTACCTGGATTTCTGCATTAATTACTCATAAAATGTGGTCTGATCTTCATCTAAGTCACAATAAAAAGCCAACACAAACTGCCTAAACTAATAATACACAAACAATTGTAATTCTCATCACTACTGAGTACACCATTTAAGCAATCAGTCTACCTTCAAAAAAGTATGTGAACCTCTGGGGTAATGCCTTCTGCAAAAGCTATTTGGAGTCAGGTGTTTCAATCAATGAGATGAGATTGGAGGTGTTTGTTGTAGAGGTGCCTTGCCCTACACAAAGTCAGGTCACTGACAGAACCTGCTCTTCTCCAGAAAGATCTGCTTATGTGCACCATACTTTGATCAAAACAACTTTCAGAGGACCTTTGAAGAATTGTACAGATGCATGAGACTGGAAAAGGCTTTAAAAGCATCTTTAAAGAACTGAGTGTTCATCAGTCCACGGTAAGAGAAATTGTCTACAAATGGAGGAGACTCAGTACTGTTGCTACTCTCCCTAGGAGTGGGCATCTTGCAAAGATCACACCAACAGCATACGTGCAATGCTGAAGGAGGTGAAAAAGAACCCAAGGGTAACAGCAAAAGACCTGCAGAAACTTCTAAAACTTGCTAAAGTCTCTGTTCATGTGTTCGCTACAAGAAAAACACCGAACAAGAATGCTGTTAATGGAAGAACACCACTGTTCTCCAAAATATAAAAACATTTCTCACATCTCCAGTTTGCAAAAGACCACCTGGATGTGCCACAATACTTCTGGGACAATGTTCTGTGGACAGATGAGACAAAAGTTGAACTTTTGGCATAAATGCATACCACTGTTTGGAGGGAAAATGGCAATGTACACCAACACCACAACTTCATCCCAACTTATCATGGTAGAAGAAGCATCATGGCTTGGACCTACTTTGCTGCCTCAGGTTGCAATTGCTGAAGGAACAATGAATTCAAAATTGTATCAAGACATTTTACAGGAGAATGTCAAGGTAGCAGTCTGCCACCTGAAACTCAGTAGAAGTTGGATAATGCAACAAGACAATGATCCAAAACACAAGAGGAAATCAACAACAGAATGGTTTAAAAAGAAGAAAATTTGTGTTTTGGATGGCCAAGTCAGAGTTCAGACCTTAACCCAATTGAGATGCTGTGGCATGACCTGAAGAGGGCTGTTCATGCAAGGTATCCCAAAAATACTAATGATCTGAAACGATGGTCTAAAACTCCTCCTTGCCATTGTGCAAGTCTGATCAGCAGCTACAGGAAACATTTGGTGGAGGCTATTGCTACTAATGGAGGTTCAACCAGTTATTAAATACAAGGGTTCACATACTTCTTCCAGCCTTGACTGTGAATGATTAAATGATATGTTCAATAAAGATATGAAAAGTACAACTGTTTGTGTGTTATTAGTTTAGGCAAACTGTGTCTGTCTAATATTGTGACATAAATGAAGATCACATTTTATGAGTAATTAATGCTGAAAACTAGATAATTGCAAACAGTTCACAAACTTTTTCTTACAACTGTATATTCTATACAAATTTATGCCTGAAATTGCAGCTATTTCTGTTAGATGAACAAATGAAGCTTACAGATTAAATAAAATGTCAAAATTTAGAGTCTAGAGTCCCATTCAATTATTCAGACCGCTAATGTTGATCAAATATATCCTTCTGAAGAAATCACTTGCAAGACTGAACATTAGCAATCAACTAAATGGCAATCACATGTTTATAATTATTTGACATTTTTAATAACATTAATTGGCTACAAATTTGTAATTTGTTTTATTTCCATTAAATGGAATTAATATTTTTAAACTGATGATTTAAAATTATTTTGAAAATTTACTTAAAAAAACTAATATCTAAATTTGAAGCAAAACTTCAAGATGCTCTAGTTTTCCAATGAAGTAAATTGCTGTAGTTAGAAGTGTACTTGGGAAGATCTGGTGTTTGAAAAGGTCCCACAATACATTTGAATGAAATAGTCAAAGAACTGTAGTACTTACATGGGGTGGCCAGATTGCTGCTTGCAGGTCATCAGATCTGATCAATTTTTCCACTTTTACATACTTTTCCACCTAGACAAGTGCAAATTTGATACTAAAATTAACAAATATATAAGTTTTTCACACTACAGTCCATTAGGGCAGCCACTTATTTGGGACAATTCTTAAAGAACAAAAATCAAAAATTCCAAAATTCCCTTTGTTTATTTGGGACACTATATTGCTTAATTAGGACAGGAAACTGTTGCCGAACAGTTTTTAAATAGTGTTAATTGTATGTGCTTGTGTTCAGAAAGCAGTGATTTTTGTCACTGATAAGTTTGAGAGAAATAAGCAGTAAGACAATTCAGAACTGTTTTGCTCACTGCATTTTCACGCATTCAGGCTTGGAGATACAGAAACAGAGGGAAAAAAGTGTAAAAAAAGTACAAGAAACATGTATACAACCATAAACAAAGTAGCTCTCTACAGAATTGATTTTCCAGTGATGTGTTTCTATTATTGATTGACACCTCAGGATCAAATACCTTTGATTTTTGTTGTCTTATAACATGAATCACCAGCTCTAAAACAGCTTCAATGAGATAAACTCGTAACAATACAGATCTGCAATTTTCATAATATCTTTGGAAAGATGAAAGAAAAGTAGTAACTTGCTTTGATTTTACTGAAGCTAAAACAGTCCAATTATCTATAATGAACAAACTCATGAAATAGCTCTTCACTGCCTCAAATGGCTGCTGTTTATTAAAACATAATGATTAATGCTAAAAAAAGTTTCAATTATTTCTGAGAATTTTTGATAAAATATTACTGATATTCTATGAAGAGCCAAAGACTTACATCAACTTCAGATGGCACTGTGAGCTGGCAAGGACTCTGCTTCCACATGTCAACACACTGCCACAAGAAGAGAGGAAATTATGTTAAAACAATATGCTAGTTGAAAGCAATAGCTGACAAGGTTTATAGTTGGATAAGTGAAAAGAAACATACATTTCCAGCTCTTGAAATTTTAAGATCAACAGGTAACACTGGCTTTCTTTCTTTTCTCTTTTGTAAATAATCAAACAACTTAAGATGAGGTGATGATGTGCATTGGGTTATCTCCTGCTGTTTGTTCAATGCTGGTCGGGAATACCGCTTCATATTCCTGTTGAAAATAGGCAAAATAGACTTGTAATATGACAAAAAGTTAACAACCAGCAAACAGGTTTCAAAGCAGAAGATAAATATAAATTCACCTTTTTGCATAATTCTATTTGGTAAGGGAGGCCGAATTAAAGTAGGCCATGGGAAGTATTTTGTTCCTCCATTTTAAGTAACAGGACATTAAATAGTTCTGTTTAAGTAGTAGAAATTGATATTCTGCACCTGGTTTCATTTAAGTTATTTCCTTTTGGTGAAATGAGCCAGTCAAATCCAGGTTGCACTTTCACAGTGAATGGCAGGGCTCTGGGGAGTGTTGTGAACAGAGTACAAGTACATGGCTCACTGAAAGTAGTGTCATGGGTAGAAATGGTGCTGAAGGAGGCTTTTGGCACAGAGTCCTTCATCAGGGCATTGAGTATAAAAGTCGGGAGGTCACAGTATGGTTGTACAGGGCACTGGTGAGGCTTCATTTGGGAGTATTGTGTTCAGTTTTGGTTGCCCTGCTTTAGAAAATATGTTATTAAACTGGAAAGATTTACAAAGACTGAGTTATAGGGAGAAGCTTCACAGGCCAGGACTTTACTCCTTTAGAGTATAGGAGAGTGACAGGTTACCTTATAGAGGCGTATAAAATTATGAGGAGAATCGAGAGGCTGAATGCGCTCAGTCTTTCTGTTCCCCCCGCCCCCATCATGTTGGGGAGTCAAGAACAAGAAGGCATACATTTAAGGTAAGAGGGGAAAGATTGAAAGACTTAAGAGGAACTTCAGAGACACAACTTTTTTTTGTTACATGAAGGGTGTAACAAAAGGACAGTTGCACAGGTACATACACCGGAAAGGTTTAGAGGTTGTGGGTCAAACGTTTGGATAGGGCATCTTGGTCAGTAAGGGACAGTTGGGCAGAAGGGCCTGTTTCTATGATGTACTGTATAACTCTAAGTAATGCCTGGAGTTCATTCACCTTGCCTCTTTATTTTCCAGGTCGCAGGATAAAACTCAGTATAACACACATGGCTTGTTCAGAAACCAAAACCTTTAGAATATCAAGCTGTTTAGAAAGAATTTATACATTTTCCTCATGACTACACTGGTTTCCTCCCACATTCCAAAGATGTACAGTTAGCGTTATTAAGTTGTGGGAGTGTTATATTGCACCAGAAGCATGACGACACTTGCAGGTACCCCCAGCACAATCCTTGCTAATTTGATTTGACATCAAATGATGCATTTCACTGTATGTTTTGAAGTTTTAATGTACACTGTAAATAAAGCTAATATATCAACTTCGATCCCAGAATAATATCAGGTAATAATCTCAATCTCAAACATTGATTACTTCTGACAGGGTTCATTAGATTGGGTTCTTCCTTCCAAAGTTCAAATAATGGTATAACAAGGATGTCCTGAAATGTGCTGTAATAACTCCACAGCATTAATTAGCAGAAATAGAGGAGCAGTTTGGGAACCAGTCGGAATATCAATACAAAACTTTACTCATTATTTCTCCAACACCCACCTTTTCATCGGTCTAGTGTTCATCTTTTGTTTGTTATAAAGAAGTTTATTCGTTGTGCATGTTACAGTGAAGGAAGGGTCTAGACAAAGTGGCTCTGCTGTATGGAGTACCAATTGACTTTCAAGGACAAGCTTGTCATCCTGCATCACGAAAAAGATTGACTTTAAAAAGCAAAATTGTATTGTTTTAAACCAAATAAATAAGAGTAAACGTCATTTTTGGTAATCAAATGGTTGAACAGGCCACACACGGGCTTATAAGGTTCATGCTTTTTCTGTAGCTTTTTAAATACCAGAAAACGTTTGAAATTGTTCAGTAATTTCTCTTCCCATTACAATGACAATTTTTATTTATACAGCAATTCCAAAAGTAAAAATGACAAGATTGCCTACACACAAATTAGCTTTTAGAGAATCCCTTAAAACAGGAAGGAGCACAGAGCAAGATGTTTAGAGGTAGCACACTACATCTTGGAGGTAGCTGAAGGTGTCAATGTGAAGTAATCAAAATTGAATTGGAAGTTTGCAAACATATAAGGTATGTGGTTTGAAGCTGAATTCAGTTCAAATAATATATAGTTGCAAGAAAAAGTTTGTGAACCTTTTGCAATTACCTGGTTTGCTGCATTACTCATAATATGTGGTCTGTTCTTTATGGAATAATACTGTATCTTCCAATAATAGACAAACACAATCTCCCTAAACTAATAATACACAAACAACTGCACTTTTCATGCCTTTCAACACACTGATAATCATTCATAGCCCAGGCTGGAAAAAGTACATGAACCCTTCTATTTAATAACTGGTAGAATCTCCTTTAGCAGCAATAACCTCCACCAAACATTTCCTGCAGCTGCTGACTTGCAAAACGGCAAGGAGGAATTTTAGACCATTCCTCCAAACAAAATTGTTTCAGGTCATCAGTATTTCTGCGATATCTTGCATGAACAGCCCTCTTCAGGTCATGCCACAGCATCGCAATTGGGTTAAGGTCTGAGCTCTGACTTGGCCACTCCAAAATACAAAATTACTTCTTTTTTAAATCATTCTGTTATTGATTTACTCTCGTGTTTCAGATCATTGTCTTGTTGCATCATCCAACTTCTATTCAGCTTCACATGACGGACTGCTACCCTGACATTTTCCTGTCAACAGTCTTAATACAATCTTGAATTCACTGTTCCCTCAATGACTGTAGGCTGTCCAGGCCCTGAGACAGGACAGCAAAGCAGCCCCAAACCATGATGCTCCTTCCACTATGCTTCACAGTTGAGATGAGGTTCACATACTTTTTTAAACTTAGACTGTGATTGTTTAAACGGTGTACTCAGTATTGACGAGCAGTCCAATTGTTTGTGTGTTATCAGTTTAGGCAGATTATGTTTGCCTATTATTGTGACTTAGATGAAGATCAGACCACATTTTATGAGTAATTAATGCAGTAAACCATGTAATTGCAAAGGGTTCACAAATGTTTTCTTGCAAATGTACAATAGCACTGTAAGACACAAGAGTTGCCACAGTGGAGAAAGGAAGCAAAGCAAGTGTTTTTGGTGGAAACCCATGACAATGGTTTTGGTTTGCTTAATAATAAACTGGAAGAAACTTCTGCTTAACCAGTAGTGGATGTCAGCTTAGAGGTTTAGAGACAGTAAAATTCTTTGAAGTAGTGATGGTGTACATCATGAAGGTGATGGACTGTCTTTGAAGGATGTTGCTGAGAACATGATAGAGATGAGAAATATGAGGGGCCAAAGATGGTTCTGCATCATAAAGATAGTGCAGAAGGAGGAAAATAAGGCATCAAGGATGACTGTCTAAAACAACTGGATAGATCTGAAAGTAACCAGAAAAGTGCTGTATTGCCCAGCTGGATATGTTAGAGGAGAATGCAGTTAAAAACAACAAAGCTACAAACTGATAGACTAAAAAGAATGAAGGGGCTGGGGGAATAATTAACCTTCATTACTGTAACATATGACATCGTCTGTTTTGGTATTGAGTCAAAACTAAATCCAAACAATAGCTGTAGAAATGAAATATAGATCTTAGATTCACATAAAAAAATTTCCATTTATTAGATCTGCAATATTGCGCAATTTACCTGTGTCCATTTGTGGTTGTCACTCGTTATTGCATGAACATCACAAATTAAACTCTACAGAAAAATATAAAGTCATAACAATTAAAAGACAGGTTTCTATAACGGATGAACAAGGTAGGCTATTACATTCAGAAGCATATTCAAAGCTGTAAATTATTTTACAAATTTAGCTTTTTAAAAAGTATAATGTTCAAAACAATTAGACATCAGTACAGGAAATGTCACGATTTATCTTGCTAGGCTGAGGAGTTTCAGGACACAAAAACAAATTTAGTTACAGGTTTCCCCCGTTATCCGAAGGTAGAGCGTTCCTATGAAACGATTCGTAAGCCGGAATGTAGTAAAGTGAATAAGCAATTACCATTTATTAATATGGAAAAAATTTTTGAGCGTTCCCAGACCAGACCCAAAAAATAACCTACAAAATCATGCCAAATAACACATAAAACCTAAAACAGTAACATATAGTAAAAGCAGGAATGATATGATAAATACACAGCCTATATAAAGTAGAAATACCTTTCTGCACTGTCTAGCACAGCGAAAATCTCACAGCAGCTCTCTCAGCAGAAACACGGCGCAAGTGCTCTCAGCAGAAACACTCTCTCCAGTAACCTTTAAGCAATGAAGCTGCCAAACCATACCAAATAACCCATAAAAATACACAGCCTATATAAAGTAGAAATAATGTATGTACAGTAGCCAAACTCACTATTGCCATATTTATTGTTGATAGTTTGAAGCCTTTAAAATCGTTCACTGCTTCAGGACACAGTTTCCTCCAAACGCCACTTCTCATTGAGATTGTTAGCCTATCGACAGCATCTCCAATGTTGGCGATTGCCAATTTTATATTGTATTCTTTCCAGATCTCTCGCAAAGACGCTTCCGAGTTGCCCTCTCTGTCAATGGTACTTACAACAAAACGCATCACATTTTGCGTATAGTAAGGTTTAATTGTGGCTATTAGGCCTTGGTCGCACGGCTGCAGCAAAGATGTCGTATTCGGCGGTAAGAACGCAACATGAATGTTACCACCATACTCGGTAAAGCCAGGTGGATGAGCAGCACAATTACTGACAATCACAAGACACCTATTATCGAGGTTATTTTCTCTACAGTATTTTTCAACAAAAGGACTAACGTATCCACTCATGTACTCAGAAAAAAGCACTTGGGTATTCCAACCACTTGGATGTGAATGGTACACAATGGGAAGTGTTTTCTTATCAACGCCTTTAAGTGCCCTCGGATTTTCTGAATGGTACACTAGTAGAGGCTTAAGGACAGCATCACCAGTGGCGTTAATAATAGGCATTAGGGTAAATCTGTCCTTCGATGCCTTGTGTCCCTTAGCCTGCTTTTCTTCTATCAAAATAAATGACCTGCTCGGCAATTTTTTCCCATAAATTGCAGTTTCATCAGAGTTAAACAATTGCTTATACGAATAACCACCTTCTGTAATTATTTTCTTCAGTTCCGCTGGGAACTTTTCGGCAGCTTCAGTATCAGCCGAAGCACTCTCTCCAGTAAACGTTAAACTATGAAGCTGCCCTCGCCTCAGAAACTGGTCAACCCACCCATGACTACCTTTAAATTCCACTTTCGCAACACTTTCATCACCATCACCCAGTGCTTTCTGTTTCAGCTTATTAAAAAGACTGACTGATTTCCCCTTAAGTATAAGAAAACTTAACGGAACACCACGCTTTGTACACCCATCAATCCACTCAAGCAATAGACTTTCCATTTTATCCATTATTGGATGCCGACTAAGAGAGACCACTTTGCTACGAGCAGAATCAACAGTAACATCAGCAGCTTTCAAAATTCTTTCCCTCTGCATACAAATAGTGCGACTGGTGGACGCAGGCAAGTTCAACGCGTGGACAATGTCCTTACTTCGTTCACCATGATCAAAATGCTTAATTATGTCTAGTTTTACACTAAGTGTAACACCCTTACAAGCTCTTTTAGGCTTTTCGGATACCTTAGAACTCATCTTGCTAACGGATACACAAAATAAATTGAGATAAAGCACGTGTTTAAGCAATGATGGCTAGGATGCAGTTCCGGGGGAGGAGCTTGGCTGTTCAGGCGTGTGCTGCCTTTTTTTGTAACAGTGAAAACACCTCCTATTAGCGAAAACAGATAACTAATGTAGGTCTTTCGTGACAGCGCGGTGTCATAAAGTGAACGTTCGGAAAACGGGGACCACCTGTATCTGGAAAACAAAATAAAGAATGGTGGGTAAAGAAAGAGAGGGAAGCTAAAAAGGGCTTCAATCTCGATCATTCAATAGCCTTGACAGGAATGTCAATACATCATTTTTCTTGAGAATATGAGCCATCTAAGATGGGAGGGAGAAGGAGGAATGGTGAATATAAGGAAGGGAGAATGTAACTTCTAACAGCCACAATTTATTACCTGCATCGTGGGCCGAAGTAGAACATGCCTACTTTGGTATGTAAGTGCTTTCATATGACCAGATTGCCGATAATCTCGTACTTCAGCTATGACGCATCCACAGTGAAAAATATTCACCTAAAAGGGAAACAAAACCTTCATGAAAATTTTAAGTTTATTGAGTTCCTGAAGTAATGCTGAATAACATTGAAATGAGTTTGCTCAATTCACCATTTAAATTAGTGGTCCAGATCTCGTAAAAGTCGAAACCCCTTTACACTACTAACAGTGAGGAAACCATCTGTGCAGAAATCAAACACAAACTCTCAGTGCTAAACATATGCAGAAAAACAGGAAAATCAAGAAGTTGGTTTTCCACTTGCCATGCTTCTCCAAAACTTATCTACATCAGCATCTTGCTAAGAGTACAGATTTCAGGTTTGAGAAACAGCCATTAAATAGCCTAAAAATATTAAGATGACTGCTGTATGCAAGTTAAACAGATAGTTTTGCTCAATGACTTTGATCAAAGTTTCACTGTCCTTTTATCCACTGATCAGTGTACTTAGGTGATTGGCTGAGGATCCACACCAACATACTCAGTGGCTACTTTATTAGACACACTGGCTCGTTAATGCAAATATCCAAGCACCCAATCGTGTGACAGCAACTCAATGCATAACAGTATGGTCAAGAGACTCAGCTGTTATTCAGGCCAAACATCAGAATGGGTAAGAAATGTGATCCAAGTGATTTTGACCTTGGAATGATTGTTGGTGCCAGAAGGATGCTTTGAGTATCTCAGAAACTGCTGACCTCCTGGGATTTTCACACACATTCTCAAGAAGTTACAGAGAATGGTGTGAAAAATAAATTAAAAAATCCAATGAGTGGCATTTCTGAGTGAAAACACCTTGTTAATGAGAGGTCAGAGGATAATGGCCAGACTGGTTCAAGGTGACAGTAACTCAAATAACCAGGTGTTATAATAATGGTGTGCAGAAGAGCATCTCTGAAAGCACAACACATCAAATCTTGAACTGGCTGGGCTAAAGCAGCAGAAGACCACACCGGGTTCCACGCTCTACCTAATAAAGCAGCCACTGAGTGCAGATTCAAATTTTAAACTTTTCTTTTCAATATTTTTATTAATTTTCTACATAGGAGAATACAGAGTTCAAGAAAAAAATATATCAAGTACGTTATACTGAATCACACATACAAACTCCTTACTCTATATTCATACAAATTCATTAATTCATAATATTGAAATATAGTAAATTTATTATATGGAAAAAAATCTAACCCACTACCAAGACTGAAGCTGATTAGTAAAGAAGAAAAAAGAAAAACATATATATTATTAGCCACAAACAACAGGAATTCTGCAGATGCTGGAAATTCAAGCAACATACATCAAAGTTGCTGGTGAACGCAGCAGGCCAGGCAGCATCTATAGGAAGAAGCGCAGTCGACGTTTCAGGCCGAGACCCTTCGTCAGGACTAACTGAAGGAAGAGTGAGTAAGGGATCCTTACTCACTCTTCCTTCAGTTAGTCCTGACGAAGGGTCTCGGCCTGAAACGTCGACTGCGCTTCTTCCTATAGATGCTGCCTGGCCTGCTGCGTTCACCAGCAACTTTGATGTATGTTGCTTATATTATTAGCCATCATCTGTGCTTTAACGGCAAATCAAAGGTTTTGAAAATAGTTCAAAAAAGGTCCCCACAATGTTTGAAAGTCTTGATTAGCTTCAGAAATTGAACACCGAATCTTCTCTAAATTTAAACATGACATCACATCACGCAGCATTTGAACGTGAGTGGGCGGGACCACATCTTTCCATTTAAGCAAGAGCGCCCTCCTAGCCATAAGAGAAATAAAAGCCAAAATGTGCAAATCAGATTTCTCCAAAATAATATCCTTTCCTCCAACAATACTAAATAAAGCAGTCAAAGGATTAGGCTTAAAATTTACTTTAAAAAGTACTGAGAAGGTTTGAAATACTTCTTTCCAATATTTTTCAAGACTCGGGCATGTCCAAAACATATGAATGAGTGAAGCTTCTCCATTATTACATTTATCACAATAAGGAGATATATCCAAGTAAAAGCGAGACAACTTATCCTTGGTCATGTGGGCCCTATGGACCACTTTAAACTGTAGGAGAGAGTGATGAGCGCATAACGATGAAGTGTTAACCAATTAAAAAATTTCATTCCAAATTTCCTCAGAAATTGAAGTCTGTAAGTCTAGTTCCCAAAGATTTTTAATTTTATTTAAAGGAACACTTCTCATTCCCAGCAACGTATTATAAATATTAGATATAGATCCATTATAAAAAGGTTTCAAATTAAAAATTACATCTAGTAGATTCTTATCAGGACTTTTAGGAAATGTACATGTTTGAGACCGTAAGAAGTACCTTATTTGTAGGTATCGAAAACAGTGAGTTTTGGGTAAGCTATATTCGGCTGACGGTTGCTCAAACGAAAAGAGACTTCCCTCCAGAAACAAGTCCTGGAAGCATTTAATACCTAATCTATCCCATTCTTTAAAAGCCACATCTATCATAGAAGATTTTAAAAAATGGGATTTGAAAGAGAAAATCTCAACAAGTCGAAGTATTTTAGGAATTGTCCCCAAATTGTCATAGTATGTTTAACTACCAAATTGTCAGTTAACTTACTCAGGGATAAAGGAAGTGAGGATCCAAGAAGAGAAATAATAGAAAATTTATTAACAGAGTTAGCTTCTAAAGAAACCCACATCAGCCAATCGTCATGATTAATGTAACATAACCAAAAAGTAAGATTACGTATATTAACTGCCCAATAATAAAACCTAAAGTCTGGTAAAGCTAGCCCTCCATTCTTTTTAGCTTTCTGAAGATGAATTTTGTTTAGTCTAGAATGCTTATTTTTCCATATATAGGATGATATAATAGAATCAAGAGAATCAAAAAAAGATTTAGGGACAAAACAGGTAATGCCCGAAAAAGATATATAAATTTAGGTAAAATATTCATTTTAATAGAATTAATTCAACCAATCAATGATAGCGAAAGAGGCGACCAATTTGATAGTGTCCTTTTTACATAATTCAATAGGGTAAGAAAATTTTCTTTACATAAGCACTTATAATTTTTAGTAGTTGTTATACCTAAGTAAGTAAATTGGTTTCATACAATTTTAAGAGGAAGGTTAGAATGAGTTAATATCCAATTATTCAAAGGAAAAAGTTCACTCTTATGTAAATTCAGTTTATAACCTGAGAACTGGCTAAAACAGGAGAATAAAGAAAGCGCATGGGATAACAAAGTCTCAACATTAGAAATAAAGAGCAATAGATATCAGCATAAAGTGGAACTTTGTGGATAGTGGCTCTCCTTAAAATACCAGTGATAGCATTAGATTTTCAACAAATTTTAAACTTTTGATGCCCCTTACTCATCAGTTTTAGCGTCAATGGCAGATTGCTTAGAGGATTAAATTTGTAAGATAATGAATACTAGACATCCAAGCACACAAGTATCCAATGGAAATTCTTACAGTGGCCTGGCTCAGCCTCCCACAATTGCATAGAAAAACAGTTGATATTTACAAACTATTCTTGGTGCAAAATGATATACCCAAAAGTGTTACACTATTGAGTGATATCTAATTGAACTGAATGATATACTATGCCACAAATATTGATTCATAACCTTTCTACTGCTCTCTGCCAAAAATGTCAAATTTAATTAGTTTGGCACAACATTGTGGGCCAAAGGGCTCATTCCTGTGTTGTACTTCTCTATGCTCTAAATGTAATTCAAATTACAAAATAAAAATATTTGATTTTTAAACATGTATTTCATGTATTTTTTTTAACTCTTAGCTTCATGTATGATCCAATCTTTGTTACAATCAATCTTGGAAAAGCAAAAGTCTGTGCATAAAAGCATCTGTAGGAAGAGGTGCAGTCGACGTTTCAGGCCGAGACCCTTCGTCAGGTCCTGACGAAGGGTCTCGGCCTGAAACGTCGACTGCACCTCTTCCTACAGATGCTGCTTGGCCTGCTGCGTTCACCAGCAACTCTGATGTATGTTGCTTGAATTTCCAGCATCTGCAGAATTCCTGTTAGTCTGTGCATAAGCTCACCTTCTTCAATAAGCACTATGGCATTGCTGCTCTGTAAAATCTCGGTCAATTTTTGTGCAGTGATAAAGGGACAGCCTTGGAATACCTCTCCCATTTACAATTCTACTGGAATTACTTTGAATACGTAGTTCCTACTCTTATACAATTTATCTCACCTGAGATTTTTCCAAAAGATCTACAAGAATTGGTGGAAGCTCTTCTGCATCCAAGTATTCCAGCAGTTCTCCCTCTTCATAAGGCAAACGGATTGTTTCTGAATCTGAATTTTTTTTTACAAATACCAAATTAATAAGATATTAACACGCTAATCTTCAAAGTATATGCAGCTCACATTTTAGAAACCTGTGCAGTCAACGCTTTCATCTTTCATCAACCAAGTGCATGCTAATATTTTATCTATTCAGAAGAAACATAGTACTAACATTGCATGGATAATTTCTCTAGGGATAATTTATTCATCACATATAATTAACAACCAAAAATAGTTAATCAGTGGTACCTGAACCATTTTTCCCCCGAAGCATCAGTGAATAGCCTTCATTTCCTGGATATAAATTTACCACAAGACATGACACTCTTTCCTGCATTACAAGTTTTTCCAGCAGGTTGACATTTCGCCTTAATTTCTGAAAATTAATCAGAAATCCAGATCATAAACAAATATAAAATTCCATTTGAAGATTATAGTTGTATATTACTACTTACAGAACAACCACACAAAATGCTGGATAAACTCTTCAGACCAAAAGCATCTATAGAACAAAAGACACTCATCTGAAACCCTTCGGCAGGACTGGAGAAAAAAGCTGAGGAGTAGATTTGAAAGGTGTGAGGAGGGGAGAGAGAAACACCAGGCGATAGATGAAACTTGGAGGGGGAGGGATGAAGCAAAGAGCTAGGAAGTTGATTGGTGAAAGAGACAGAAGGCCATGGAAGAAAGAAAAAAGGGGGAGGGGAGGAACACCAGAGGGAGGCAATGGGCAGGCAAGGCGATAACATGAGAGAAGAACAAGGGTATGGGAAATGGTGAAGGGGAGGGATACATTACTGGAAGTTTGAGAAATCGATGTTCATGCCATCAGTTTGGAGGCTGCTCAAGCGAAATCCAAGGTGTTGTTCCTCCAATTTCCTAGCTCTTTGCTTCACTCCTCCACCTCCAAGTTTCACCTATTGCCTGGCATTTCTCTCTCCCCTCCCCCCCACCTTTCAAACCTACTCCTCAGCTTTTTTTCTCCAGTCCTGCCGAAGGGTTTCGGCCCAAAACATTGACTGTTCTTTTTCCATAGATGTTGCTTGGCCTGCTGAGTTCCTCCAGCATTTTGTATGTGTTGCCTGGATTTCCAGCATCTGCAGATTTTCCCTTATTTTATGATTATATTACTACTAACATCAGGTTAAATCAAGGACATTAAAATAACATGTAATAATGTTTAATTATCATATTACTTAAGTAATTCTGCTGCTTGTTCTTTTTTTTCCCCTCTGAATTTTCTCTCCCAATTCCCCTCTTAAACACCTTGCAAGGCATTTTTCTGTAAACAGTTGGCCAAATTAGCTTTTCATTTGTGAGCCTTGATACGGAACATGAATCAATCATTCAGAATCTCAACTCTGTTTCAGCATTCAACTACACCAAAGCTGATTTGCACCTGCCCATCTATCTCTACAATATTCTTCACCTTAATTCTATATTCAATATATCCTTGCCCGGTGAAAACCTGCAAGCCGCAGTTTTGAAATTTACAAGTTCAGTGGCTTTAACAGATTTTCACTGTTCTTTGTGTAAAATGCCGTGTCATTACCTCAGATAAATCAAACCTCATTTCTGTTTTGCCCCCAACTTGTACTCCACTGTCAGATAAAATAGGATATCTCTATTCAAACATCAAAAGCTTTAATCATCTTTTTAAAAAAATCCTACTAAATCAAACTTCAATCTTCCACTGTCAAGAAGGTCTACTCTATACAAACTCATTTTAGAATGTAAGCTCTTAATGAAAGCTATCATTATTTCAGAGTCCACAAATTCTTTGCATGGAAGATTTCAAATACTATCAGGGGCCCGAATTTTAGCACTGCTGTTGTAATGGTTTTATGGTCAATTAATAGGATCCAGCAGTTGACTTCAGCTAACTCAGGAATTCAGCTTGATCACAGCATATTCCAAGTTTATCTTATTCAACTTAGAAAGAAATGAATTTTCAAGATTTCTGATATTTTTAAAGATACAAGCATTTAATGATTTAATATTTTTCTCTTAATTTAGAGATGCAGTACATAATAGGCTTTTCCGGCCCCACAAGCCCTTGCCACCCAGTTACACTCATCAGACCAGTTAACCTACTAACCCATGTCTTTGGAATGTAGGAGGAAACTGGAGCACCCTGAAGAAACCCACGTGATCATGGGAAGAACGGGAACAGCGGGAATTGAACTTGGGTCATTAACATTATAAAGCATGCTGCCTCAATTCATTTATATTTACCATTTTGTACAGAAACAAATACTACAGAACTAAAACTTTCCTCTACCATTCAAGTATTTACAAAACTTTCATTCATGTCTGACAAAAATGCTAAATTAAAACATATTTTTGATGGTTCTATAATTTCTTTATGAAAAATTTGAAGCAAAACCATGATTGAGGAACCATAAATGGTGCATGTATTATGAATACCTTCAGCTCTGGCTCTTTTTCACATTCTTCCATGTACAAATCATATAGTTTCTGATGTACAGATTTCCTAAAGTAACACATTTTAAAAGTTCAGTTATTTCAATTTTGTAAGTCAAAAACATTTTTAAAATATTTTTATTATAAAATACTACCTTCCACTTGATGAATGCCTTCTTTTTGGAGGTCGCTGCCGGGCACATCCAATTATATACTAAAAAATTTTTAAAAAATCATGGTTTATAATCAATAACTGGATCAGGTTAAACAAAAGTATAATAATACACAGCAGAATAGTTGAGTTACTGTAAATAACTCACCTCTGCACGGTCCAATGCATATTCCAAAGCGTGATACTGCAAAAAAAGACATTTTTACTAAGAAATTCTAGAGAAGCAAGGCAACCTGAAATCCACTGTCATCAGTTCTGAAAATCCTTTCTTTCTCAAATTGTCTACTGTCTGATATAGGGTATGCCAAATTATTGTCTATCCAAATAACGGATACATTATCTTAAGGGAAAAAGAATTTGAAGAATTAAGTTCTCCAGAAATTCACAAGAATTTCTTGTGTATATTGTTTTCCTCCACAAGGATTCTTCTGAATATGAGCAGGCACAATTTTTCAAGTGATCCACTGCCTTCAGTAAAAAGAATTGTTTCTATTCCATTACCAAATTATATCTTGAAGCAAAATAAGTGTCATCATTTGAAACTAGATTATTCTTATTTTCATCAGCACCAAATTGGAATGTACAACTAAAAGCAAAAATCATAAACATTAGGATTATTATTTAACATTTTAATTACATTCCTTGCCTTCTGTAATTTAAGGCTAGTTTAAGAATTAAGAACCAAATTCACAGTATGAAACTACAAGGTTGCAACAAGTCCTTCAATGTGCTAACTTACGGCCTTGACCGAAAACAGATATTTTATCAACAAGTGCAAATATAACAAGGCCGAAACAGATGCACTCATAAATTTATCTAATCAAAGGGGACACAAACTGGATATTGTTTTGGATGATCAAAGGTTTGGTTAAAGACTTTTAAGTAAGGAAAATGCTGGACAAAATTGAAGAAAGTACAAAATAGGCAGCTGTTGCATCAGTGGAGCAATTTAGTGCAAAAGCAACACTGGTAGGGAAGATTAATGAGCTGACATGGTACAGGTAGAAAGTGTTATCGAACTGGAAGTAGGTGGAATTAAATGCAGCATCTCCAAGTTTGCGGATGACACGAAGCTAGGCGGCAGTGCTAGCTGTGAGGAGGATGCTAAGAGGATGCAGGGTGACTTGGATAGGTTAGGTGAGTGGGCAAATTCATGGCAGATGCAATTTAATGTGGATAAATGTGAGGTTATCCACTTTGGTGGCAAAAACAGGAAAACAGATTATTATTTGAGTGGTGGCTGATTAGGAAAAGGGGAGGTGCAACGAGACCTGGGTGTCATTATACACCAGTCATTGAAAGTGGGCATGCAGATACAGCAGGCGGTGAAAAAGGCGAATGGTATGCTGGCATTCATAGCAAGAGGATTCGAGTACAGGAGCAGGGAGGTACTACTACAGTTGTACAAGGCCTTGGTGAGACCACACCTGGAGTATTGTGTGCAGTTTTGGTCCCCTAATCTGAGGAAAGACATCCTTGCCATAGAGGGGGTACAAAGAAGGTTCACCAGATTGATTCCTGGGATGGCAGGACTTTCATATGATGAAAGACTGGATCGACTAGGATTATACTCGTTGGAATTTAGAAGATTGAGGGGGGATCTTATTGAAACGTATAAAATCCTAAAGGGATTGGACAGGCTAGATGCAGGAAGATTGTTCCCGATGTTGGGGAAGTCCAGAACAAGGGGTCACAGTTTGAGGATAAAGGGAAAGCCTTTTAGGACCGAGATCAGGAAAAACTCCTTCACACCGAGTGTGGTGAATCTGTGGAATTCTCTGCCACAGGAAACAGTTGAGGTCAGTTCATTGGCTATATTTAAGAGGGAGTTAGATATGGCCCTTGTGGCTAAAGGGATCAGGGGGTATGAAGGGAAGGCTGGTACAGGGTTCTGAGTTGGAAGATCAGCCATGATCATACTGAATGGCGGTACAGGCTCGAAGGGCCGAATGGCCTACTCCTGCACCTATTTTCTATGTTTCTATGTTTCTAATAGTTTCAGTATTGCTTCTGTTAAATAGGTTTCCAAGGTTCAGCCAGAGTAGCTGGAGGAGATAGAAGCTAAAGTGCAGAATTTGTAATGACATTAGTCTTAATATCTAATAAAGTTGCCATTTATCCAGCTTGAAGAAAAGACAACCTGTCTCAGAATACCGTGGGAGTGGATTGTTTGATACAGTTTATGGCAGTGGGTCCCAACCACCGGGCCGCAAAGCATGTGTCAGCTGCACCTTTCCTCATTCCCTGTCACGCACTGTTGAACTTGGACATAGGGTTGCCAACTGTCCTGTATTGCCGGGACATCCCGTATATTGGGCTAAATTGGTTTGTTCCATATGGGACCGCCCTTGTCCCGTATTTCCCCAGAAATGTAGAGCGTTCCTATGAAACCTTTCGTGCCGAAATGGATGAAGCACAGAAGCAACTACCATTAATTTACATGGGAAAAATTTTTGAGTGTTCCCAGACCCAAAAAATAACCTACCAAATCATTCCAAATACTGTAACACATAAAACCTAAAATAACTCCAACATATAATAAAAGCAGAAATAATGTATGCACAGTGTAGTCGGGAAGATCAAGTCACAACCGATTTGTGGAAAAAAATCGGCACGTACGTGCATGTGCATGTCACACATATGCAAGTCACGCATGCGCACATAGGTGCCCGCACAAGGCTTCATGGTCATGTAGTCTTTCTCGGGGTAAACACTGTCCCGTATTTGACTGCTACTTTTGTCCCTTATTTGTGAGTGAGGAAGTTGGCAACCCTAACTGTAAAAGACATGTTGAGGTGAGATTAACCCTACCTGAACACCCTCCCCCCCCCCACCGGTCGGCCGGTCCGCAAGAATATAGTCAATATTAAACCAGTCCGCGGTGCAAAAAAGGTTGGGGACCCCTGGTTTATGGAAAGGCAGAGGAGAGCACAGTCAGTAAATGTGCAAGCAGGCAGTTTGTGGATAGCGTTACTGTGGACAGTATTGGGAGGGAGAGCCCCAGCAGCAAACCGTTTGGGCAAAGGAGCTACTTCCAGGAATGATTTTGCTTAAAATGCATACCTTTACCTGAAATTGGTGTATAAAATCCTATATTCAAATCAGCAGATGAAAGAATATCAAAAACAAGTTTAACTTAGCAAACCAATGACTTCTCTGGTATTCATTGATCGAAACAGTATTTCTCAGATTTCAAACTTTTGTTACAAAGTTCCAGCATACACTACTTTTTTACTGCACGTACAGCTCATGTCAGTTCCCAGTTTAAGTAGCACTGCCCATGCAAAATAAACTAGTAGCTAAACGTTAAATTTTAAGATCAGATATTAATTCTGCTTTTAGTAGTATACTTTATTGACTATTCTAATTAAGGAATGACACTATTTCAAAATTAATTGATGAATTAAGTATAGTTCTTGAAATGTTTATATCAATATAATTCCTTACTAAAGTCAATTTACAGTATATGTAAGTTTTTTTTTGAAAGAGGAACTAATTAGCAGCTATTTCAATTCAGTGGTTAACAATAAAGTTTCTTTGCTGGAACAAAACTCACCATTGTGAAGGAAATTGGGCCTTGGGTATTAGGAGAGAAGTTGTGAATACAGACAGAAAATCATGTTTCTCCAAAGGATCTTGAATTCTGTTGAAAACAAACTTAATTTAGCAGCACGTTCACAAAGTATCAATAATTGACTCTATTTTTCCTCAAGATTTAATTCCAAACCCTTCCTGATGAGTGGGTGCAGCCACAAGGTAGTGGAGGTTTGAAATCAGAGTTTTCCTTCTCCTAGAAGCTGCCAACCATGGCCAATGAGCTCCATCTGCCTGATGTGACTGGTTTTAAGGTGCCGGTAACCCCCCTTTGCCCCTGCTGTCAGTAGAAACCGTTCCGCTGTGCTTAGCGGGTAAGCCACACGAAAGCCAGGAGCTGGACTTGGTAATCAGAGGCTACATGTCATTGGGAACATTTAATAGGTAGTGGGAGCCCAACCCTACTACTTGCCCGGCTATGACAAGCTTAAAGAACCTTGGAATTAAGCCACATTTTTCTGAGAGCCACAACAAAAAATTCTGGTAAAAGAAAATAAAGCTAATGGGGATTAGAGATGCTTCCAAAGGATGGATTTCTACTCAAATTCATCCACCTATAAAGATTTTGTATTATCATTCATGTTGTCATTTAACTGTCCTTGCCTTTTAACTGAACACTCAGTATCTGTATCACACTACTCTCACCAATATTCCTCCACTTCCTCCTTTTAAACCACTCAAGTATATCAGTACATACAGAATATTTTGTCATAGTAAACATGCTTTCTTAGATTTACGTTGAACTGAATTACGGTTCCTCAAGGTCAGATTTGGACACAAATGTAAAGCATATCAACACCCCCCCACCTCCTGCTTGTCAATACATTTATCAAATTTGAAAAGTGCAGGATTATCATTTCCTGAAAGCATGTATAGCTAATTGATAAGAAATTTAAAGTACTTGGTGTATAAAATTGGAATTTATGGAACACCAACTTAGCAACAGTCAGGATTGATTTCCAGTCGCTGTAACTGTGAGGTATCAGCTCTATTAACTGTGCCATCCTGCTAATTGAACGTGGCAGCAGGTGTGAGGGACCAAATGGTATACTCCTGCTTTCCACTTCTATTCCTCATAGTATCTTCCAAATTTCTCATCAATTTCACAGTAATGCAGTCTGTTTAGTGCAGTTTCCCCCCCTGCCATGACATGTACAACTTCCTGATTTCTAGTCTTTCTCTGAACACTTTATTCACCCAACATCAAGCATGTAAGAAGACAGCATTGAATCGAGCCTTTTGGACCAACTCATCCACGAAACCAAGGTGCCCATCTAAGTGAGTCCATTTTGCCCATATTTCACCTGCATCTGTCTAAATTTCTTTTAGATATTGTTATTATGCCTTCCTCTGCCATTTCCTCTCATAGACCAGGAGAGTGAAACCAGAGGTCCATGAGCCAGTAATCCCCAGAGGATCAGAGGTGGTGCGGGTCAGAAACTTTAAATTCCTGGGTGTCACTATCTCAGAGGACCTGCCCCAGACCCATCATCTAAATATAATTGCAAAGAAAGCACGATGGTTCTTCAATAGTCTGCAGAGATCCGGCATATCATCAAAAATCTTGACAAACTTTTTTAGATGTATTGGTGGAAAATGTGCGGACTGGCTGCATTACGGTCTGGTATGGGAACACCAATGTTTTTGAGCAGGAAATCCTACAAAAGGTAGTGGATTCGGCCTGGTACATTACGGGTAAAACCCTCCCAACCATTAAGCACATCCACTTGAAACATTGCTGTAGGAAAGCAACATCTATCATCAAAGATCTTCATCACCAAGGCCATGCTCTTTTCTAGGTATGGCTTTTCTAGCCATCAGGTAGAAGGTACAAGTGCCTCAGGACTCGCACCATCAGCTTCAAGATCAGTTACTACCCCTCAACCATCAGGCTCTTGAACAAAAGAGGATACCTACACTCATTCTATTTCTGGTGTTCCCACAACCGATGGTCTCACTTTAAGGACTCTCTACTTAGTTATTAAACTGATAAGAACAGATACTACACTTGATCTTAGCCAAAAGGCCGAGAAGCTTCTACTTTGTTATTTTATGCTCTTCCATTTCATGTTATTTCATACTCATTATTCATTGCTATTTATATTTGCATTTGCACAGTTTGTTGTTCATTGATCCTGTTTACAGTTACTGTTCTATAGATTTGCTAAGTATGCCTGCAGGAAAAAGAATCTCAGGGTTGTATGTGGTGACATGTGCGTACTCTGTCAACAAATTTTACTTTACTTTTCCATATACATAGTACCACTTGCATGAAGAAGTTGCCCCTCAAGTCCCCTTTAAATCTTTCCCCTTGTACTTAAGTTGGATGCAGAGGGCTGAACCTCCCCTCTGCATCCAACAGAATCAGTATCAGGCTTAATATCACCAGCATATGTCATGATTTGTGTTAACTTTGTGGCAACAGTACAACACAATACATAATAATAGTGAAAAAAACTGAATTACAGTAAAATATATATTAGTTAAATTAAATTAGTGCAAAAAATAGAAACAATAGTGAGGTACAGTTCATAGGTTCAATGTCCATTCAGAAATTGGATGGCAGAAGGGAAGAAGCTGTTCCTGGATAGCTGAGTGTGTGTCTTCAGGCTTTTGCACCTCCTTTTTGATGTTGGCAATGAGAAGAGTGCATGTCTTGGGTGAAGGAGGTCCTTAATGATGGATGCTGCCTTTTTGAGGCATCTCTCCTTGAAGATGTTCTGGACACTATAAAGGCTAGTGCTCATGATGGAGCTGACTAAATTTACAACTATCTGCAGCTTACTTCGATCTTGTGCAGCAGCACCTCCCCCCCCCCCCACCCCACTCCCTGCCATACCAGATATGGGTCCCAAGAAGTGAATAAAACTCAGCATAATACTCAGGCAATTTTACACTTTGGTGAGTTGTCAATAGCAGGAAGTATGGCAATGGAACTCTTCCTAAATGTCTTTGAAAGTAAAGATATTTTATTACTCATGTCTTTAAATTATTTAGATCTACTTGAAATTATTAAATAATTAATTTATTTGGAAACTCAAGAAATTTTAAAACAATAAAGCTGAAGTATAGCAACCCTGTGACTAGAACAAGTATATCAACAGAACAGTGGACTGATTCTTCAATCGGAAGGATTCTGGTACGAGAAGAAATTCAGCTCAGTGTGTCTATATTCTTAGTACACAAAAGGTGATCACACTGAAACATACAAAATTCTTACAGGGCTTGCTAGGATATTATGAAAGGATCTTTCCACTGAATAGTGAATTTACAACTAAGAGTGTCAGAGTCTCAAAAAATAGCAATTCAGGAAAGAGATTAAAAAGTTCTTCACACAACACACATCAAAGTTGCTGGTGAACGCAGCATGCCAGGCAGCATCTCTAGGAAGAGGTACAGTCGACGTTTCAGGCCGAGACCCTTTGCGTTCACCAGCAACTTTGATTTGTGTTGCTTGAACTTCCAGCATCTGCAGAATTCCTGTTGTTTGCGTTTTAAAAAGTTCTTCAGCCAGAAGGAAGTAATTTTTTTTTACAACTTATAACCCAAACGAATTACTTCTATTTTTATGAAATTAGTCTCTTTCACAGCAACTTGCTCAATAGCATTCTCAAACTCTTAGATACGATGCAACAACACGCGATCGCCAGATAATTTCAGAGCTCAGTTTGGTTGAGCTTGTGGTCAAGTCCCAGACTTTCTGAGGGGCAAAATACTTGGTAGTTCCTTTCCTGACTGGGCCCATTCTGTGACCACAACATTCCTGTCCACGAAGACACAAGAGATTGCACATGCTGGAATCTGGAGCAGACAAAAGGCATTGAGGAAACTCAGCGGGATAAACAGCATGTTGTTTTCCCTACCCCATCCCAAAAGTCTCAATTTCTCAAAAGGGTTGACTATTCAGGTGTAATGCGGAAACTATCGGTACATTAATTCAATAACAATCTTACAAGCAGAGGACGTTTCTGTAGTGTGGTGTGTGTACATGTACCCTCATGAGAACTGTCAGCAACTAGTTTATGTGCCCTCTGCACCAGCGGAGGCCGATAAGACCTGATGAAGCGTTTCCACCCACTTCGACCTGTAGAACCGGGTGGAGGATTCGGCCGCCTCTCCCAGACAGGTCAGATCACTCAGAATTATAACCTCGATCAGAGGCGCCCACAAGCCACCGCCCAGGATCCGGTGCAATGGTACTGAGGGGACAACCAACGCTAGTGCAACAGCGCCGGACCCCCGCGCCTCGGCCACCCACCCACCGTCCCAGCACACACACACACACCACAATAGCTGCAAAAAGCTGACTTGCCGGTTCCCGTGCCATCGCCGGCTATTTGCGGAGATTTGGAGCTCTTAGCTGCTCGCTCTTTCTTTGTTTGTAGTTTGCAAATATTTAAATCCGAAGCCGTTAGCCGGTTTAGTAGCCCGCCAGCCTCCGGGCGGCCATTTTCCGCCCGTGGGACCAAACTTCCGGTCTGGAGGCGGAGCCCGGGCGGGCGCAGGAAGCCGGGGCCGGGGCCGGGCAGACGGAGTACCTGTCCGGTACAGCACTGGGAGACGAAGCGCCAGACTGCCCCTGACAAAACTCGACCAGTCAACACGGTGCTTCTGAATACTAAAAGCAACGAAATAACATTGTAGAAAGTTTATGGAGCTATGATAGGTGGAGGATGGGGGGGGGGCGCTAATTAGCCATCATATGTTAGTTCAGTATATTGGTCACCCTGCTGTTAAGCAAGATGCCATTAAGGTGGAAGGAGTGCAGAGGAAATTTACGTTAATGTTACCGGGACTCGAGTGACTGAGTTATGGACAGAGGTTGTGCAGATTTTCATTTGGGGTATAGGGGAATGAGGGCTAATGAGAGCTGTATAGTATAATGAAGTGCCATCTTATAGATGCGTATATAATCTGAAGAGGCATAGATGGGGTGAGTGCTCGCAGTTTTTTTCCGGGTTAGGGAATCAAGAACTAGAGGTCTAGGTTTAAGGTGAGAGGAGAGAGGTTGGAACCTGAGTGTTGAATCTGAATAAAACTCGGGAGATCAACCTCCTATAGTTACAGCAGTTTATTGAGCACCCTCCTGCAGGGGTTTGAGACCCAGTTGTCAAAGGGAAGGCACGTTAAGTACTGCCACCATCTGACAACTGGGCCCGCTCCCTCAGGTTATTTATACATAGTAAGCTCCATACATTACTATTGCAAGATGTTATTTGAACTGGTACGCCCAAGTCTGTTGGTGGAAACTTAGTTACAGATAAGAGAGTCTGCTAAATCAAGGCTTAATTACAGATGGATGTGCTGTCCAGTCCTTATCAGTTATTCCCTTTGCTAGGGCCTGACTTAATTACAGATGGATGTTCCTTCCTGTCCTTATCGGTGAGTCCTCCTCCCCCTACTCAAACGAGGGTGCAATGTACAATGTTATCAAACTCTCAATGTCTCTCTGAAAGCCAGGGAGAACTGGTAATGAGCCTGTTTTAGCTGACTGCTGAAGACAGAGTTTACTTCAGTTCAAAAATTCCTATTCAGTCCCAATTATTCTTTTAGCCAGAGGTTACATAGGTTCAAAATGATTTTTTTAATATCCTCAATTCCTCATGAGGGACACACACAAAATGCTGGAGGAACTCAGCTGGCCAGGCGGCATCTATGGAAAAGGGTACAGTCGATGCTGGTTTTGACCTGAAACATCGACTGTACTCTTCCATAGATGCTGCCTGGCCTGCTGAGTTCCTCCAGCATCTTGTGTGTGTTGCTTGGATTGTTTGTGATTGGAGCCTGAGGGGCAACTTTCCACCTAGAGGGTGGTCAGTATATAGAATGTGCTCTAGAGGAAGTGCTTGAAACATCATCATTTAGTAGGTGCTTGGACAGGTACATGGATCAGAACGGTTTATTTAGAGGGACCTTCCGACCTATGTTCGTGGCACTTCTCACGCTCTTAAACTTTTCGATGATTTTAAGTTCCCTGGCCCCCACCGCTTTATTTTCACCATGGATGTCCAGTCCTTATATACTTCCATCCCCCATCAGGAAGGTCTCAAAGCTCTACGCTTCTCTTTGGATTCCAGACCTAATCAGTTCCCCTCTACCACCACTCTGCTCCGTCTAGCGGAATTAGTCCTTACTCTTAATAATTTCTCCTTTGGCTCCTCCCACTTCCTCCAAACTAAAGGTGTAGCTATGGGCACCCGTATGGGTCCTAGCTATGCCTGCCTTTTTGTTGGGTTTGTGGAACAATCTATGTTCCGTGCCTATTCTGGTATTTGTCCCCCACTTTTCCTTCGCTACATCGACGACTGCATTGGCGCTGCTTCCTGCACGCATGCAGAACTCGTTGACTTTATTAACTTTGCCTCCAACTTTCACCCTGCCCTCAAGTTTACCTGGTCCATTTCCGACACCTCCCTCCCCTTTCTAGATCTTTCTGTCTCTGTCTCTGGAGACAGCTTATCCACTGATGTCTACTATAAGCCTACTGACTCTCACGGCTATCTGGACTATTCCTCTTCTCACCCTGTCTCTTGCAAAAACGCCATCCCCTTCTGGCAATTCCTCCGTCTCCGCCGCATCTGCTCTCAGGATGAGGCTTTTCATTCTAGGACGAGGGAGATGTCTTCCTTTTTTAAAGAAAGGGGCTTCCCTTCCTCCACTATCAACTCTGCTCTTAAACGCATCTCCCCCATTTCACGTACATCTGCTCTCACTCCATCCTCCCACCACCCCACTAGGAATCGGGTTCCCCTGGTCCTCACCTACCACCCCACCAGCCTCCGGGTCCAACATATTACTCTCCGTAACTTCCGCCACCTCCAACGGGATCCCACCACTAAGCACATCTTTCCCTCCCCCCCCTCTGCATTCCGCAGGGATCGCTCCCTACACAACTCCCTTGTCCATTCGTCCCCCCCATCCCTCCCCACTGATCTCCCTCCTGGCACTTATCCGTGTAAGTGGAACAAGTGCTACACATGCCCTTACACTTCTTCCCTTACCACCATTCAGGGCCCCAGACAGTCCTTCCAGGTGAGGCATCACTTCACCTGTGAGTCGACTGGGGTGATATACTGCGTCCGGTGCTCCCGATGTGGCCTTTTATATATTGGCGAGACCCGACGCAGACTGGGAGACCGCTTTGCTGAACATCTACGCTCTGTCCGCCAGAGAAAGCAGGATCTCCCAGTGGCCACACATTTTAATTCCATATCCCATTCCCATTCTGACATGTCTATCCATGGCCTCCTCTACTGTAAAGATGAAGCCACACTCAGGTTGGAGGAACAACACCTTATATTCCGTCTGGGTAGCCTCCAACCTGATGGCATGAACATCGACTTCTCTAACTTCCGCTAAGGCCCCACCTCCCTCTCGTACCCCATCTGTTACTCATTTTTATGCACGCATTCTTTCTCTCACTCTCCTTTTTCTCCCTCTGTCCTTCTGAATATACCTCTTGCCCATCCTCTGGGTCACCCCCCCCTTGTCTTTCTTCCCGGACCTCCTGTCCCATGATCCTCTCGTATCCCCTTTTGCCTATCACCTGTCCAGCTCTCGGCTCTATCCCTCCCCCTCCTGTCTTCTCCTATCATTTTGGATCTCCCCCTCCCCCTCCAACTTTCAAATCCCTTACTCACTCTTCCTTCGGTTAGACCTGATGAAGGGTCTCGGCCTGAAACGTCGACTGCACCTCTTCCTACAGATGCTGCTTGGCCTGCTGCGTTCACCAGCAACTTTGATGTATGTTGCTTGAATTTCCAGCATCTGCAGAATTCCTGTTGTTTTTATTTAGAGGGATATGAGATTCCTTAAGGTTGTCATAGCTGGGGAAAGTAGTGGGGATAAACTCCCACTACCTATTAAATGCTCCCAATGGTATGTGTCCCACATAGCCTCTGACAACTAAGTCCATCTCCTGGCCTTCACATATGGCCTAGATATTAAATCTGATGGAACTGTTTCTGGGAAGGGGCAAAGGTGGGTTACTGGTATTTTAAAGCCGGTCACTTTGGGTGTGAGCCATGATTGATAGCTCCTCTAGGAGAAGGAAAACTCTGTTCTCAGACCACTGCTGCCTAGTGGCTATACCCACTCATGGGAAGGCTTTGGGAGTGCCCACCGAGGAAAAATTTTGAGCTTGAGTCCCTAAGGTAGTCTAACATTGAGTTCAACACTGATTGGCAACTCCTGCTGGTGCTAAATTGTATTGGTCTCTGCCGTTCCTTTAGATTCATTAGCTGCATGGAGAGGGAGGAACCTGCTGAAAGGGTAACAACTGCTCTCCATATCGTACTGTCTTGGCTTGCATATCACGTAGACAGCTAGGATGCACAATCAGTGGTTGACCCTGACCAACAGAGGGCCTTATGCTGGATAAGAACCAAACACTGGCAAATGGAACTAGCTTAGATGGGAATTTTGGTCAGCATAGACCAGATGGGCTGAAGGGCCAGCTTCTAAACTGTACAACTCTAAATCTGTGCCAGTCAAAAAAGATTTGCCCAATCTAATATCACTGTCAAGCACAATCTAATATCACTGGGCCATAGTCTTCAAATGCATATTCAAGTAAAAAGCAATTATTTTGATTAGTCTAATAATATAGGGATACTAAACTTGGGAACATATGTTCTTGGTGCATCCAGATGTTCAGGCCCCAGAATCAGCAGCAACACTCATTTTTAAAGTGGAGGCCACTCCAAACACAAAAAATAGTTTCTTATTGTCACATGTATCAAGGCATAGTGAAAGGCTTGTCTTGCATACTGTTCACCCACCAATTCATTACACAGTGAATTGAGATAACACAAAGTAAAGCAATAACAGAATGCAGACTAAAGTATAATAGCTACTGAGAAAGTGCAGGGCAGGTAGACAATAAGGTAAAATCATATTGGGGTAGATTGTAAGGACAAGAGTCCATTTATCAGTGGATTTAATTTGGCTTTTTTTTGACACATTAACAGAAAACCACTCATGTCAAAGAGAAAACAGATCTCTACAAAATGATCTAAATTAATTACAAATATAAAACACAAAATAATTGATTGCATTTGTATTCACACCCTTTAATATGATACAGCAAATCATCACTGGTGCAGTTAATTGACTTTAGAAGTCACATAATTAATTAAATGGAGATCTGCTTTTGGAGACCTATGTGCAGTCAAGGTGTTCAAATGATTGTAGTAAAATAACACAGGTATCTGGAAGGTCCAACTGCTGGTGAGTCAGTATCCTAGCAAAAACTACACCATGAAGACAAAAGAACACTCCAAGCAACTCCGTGAAAAGGTTATAGAAAAGCACAAGTCAGGAGATGGATACAAGAAAATTTCTAAGTCACTGAAAATCCCTTGAAGTACAGTTAAGTCAGTCATCAAGAAATGAAAAGAATATGGCATAGTTGTATATCTGCTGAGAGCAGGCTGTCCTCAAAACCAGAGTGACCATGCAATAATGGGACTAGTGAAGGGGGCCACCAAGTGACCTATGGCAACTCTGAAGGAGTTACAAGCTTCAGTGGCTGAGATGGGAGAGACTGCATATACAAGTTTTGTCCGGGTGCTTCACCAGTTGCAGCTTTAAGGGAGAGTGACAAAGAGAAAACCACTGTTTAAAAAAACTCACATGAAATCTCAGCTAGAGTTTGCCAGAAGGCATATGGGAGACTCTGAAGTCAGCTGGAAGAAGGTTCTATGGTCTGTTGGAACCAAAATTGAGCTGTTTGGCCATCAGACTGAATACTATGTTTGAAGCAAGCCAAACACTACACATCATCAAAAACACACCATACCTACCATGAAGCATGGCGGTGGCTGCATCATGCTATGGTGATGCTTCACTACAGCAGGCCCTGGAAGGCTTATGAAGTGAGAGGGTAAAATTGATGCAGCAAAATTCAGGAAAATCCTGGAGGAAAACCTGATGCAGTCTGCAAGAGAACTGCGACCTGGGAGTAGATATGTTTTCCAGCAAGACAGTGGCCCCAAGCATAAAACCAACAGTTCCCTTTGGAATTACCGGAATTAAAAAAAATAGCAGGCCATCATTTATTATTTTGTTCTCTCATTACTTTTAAGTACATTGTTCCAATTTAGTTTTATTAGTTTCTTTCTCTACTGCTTACATTCACATATTTTTTCATCAGTGTATAATATAGGTCTTTCTTTTACTCCTTTTTGCACTCGTGTATCTTTTGGACTGATTTATCTCTTTCTTCTGATGATTGCTGTTTACTGTTTTGTCAAATAAGTATATAATCTCAGTGTAAGGATGAACTTCTGAAAGGATTCTTAATTCATTCTCAACTGAACCAAGGTTAATTTAGAATTATTTAAGTAGTTCTGATATCAAATAAGTACAGAATATTTTGATGAGGTACTTCACATCTCTTCAAAGGCAGAATTGAAGATGACTTGCTTCCATCCCAGTTCTGAGATGGCGAATGACTCTTGGGCTCTTCCAATGACAGGGTAAGAGGAGGCTCGTAGACTGGGTGGATAGGTATTTTAGTGCATTCCTTTTGATGCTTATGAGGGTTTCTGCTGGTCAAGGCCTTAAGGTTCTCATAACCATCCTGAAAGTTCCTTCTTTGGTTGGGGCACGATGGACCAAATGTTTCCAGGTAGGTGTCAGTGGGGATTTTCCATTTCCGCAGAGAAATTCTGAGCATATCTTGAACATTTTTCTCAATCTCCTCCCATGAGAAAACTTCAAATAGAGCTTATTTTTTAGAAGATGGAAAATCTACAGCACATTACAGGTCCTTTGGCCCACAATGTTGTGCCAACCATGTAACCTACTCTAGGAGCTGCCTAGAATTTCCCTACCGCATAGCCCTCTACTTTTTCTAAGCTCCATGTACCTATCTAAGAGGTTCTTAAAGACCCTATTGTAACCGCCTCTACCACCTTCACTGGCAGCACATTCCACACACGCAGCACTCTCTGTGTGAAAAGCCTACCTCTGACATCCCCCTTGACATCTACTTCCAAACACCTTAAAGCTATGCCCCTCATGTTAGCCATTTTAGCCCTGGGAAAAAGCCTCTGATTATCCACACGATCAATGCCTCTCATCATCTTATACACTTCTATCAGGTCACTTCTCATCCTCCGTTGCTCTAAGGAGAAAAGGCCAAGTTCTCTCAACCTATTCTCATAAAGCAGGCTCTCCAATCCAGGCAACATCCTTGTAAATCTTCTCCCCACCCTCTCGCTATAGCATCCACAGCCTTCCTGTAATAAGACAACCAGAATTGAACACAGTACTCCAAGTAGGGTCTAACTAAGGTCTTATACAGCTGTAACATTACCTCATTGCTCTTGAACTCAATCTCACGGTTGATGAAGACCAACACACCATACACCTTCTTAACAACACTGTCAACCTGCGCAGCAGTTTTGAGTGATCTATGGACATGAACCCCAAGATCTTGCTGATCCTCCACTCTGCCAGGAGTCTTACCATTAATATTATATTCTGTCTTCAAATTTGACCTACTAAAATGAACCACTTCACTCTTAACCTGGGTTGGACTCCATCTGCCACTTCTCAGCCCAATTCTGCATCCTATCAATGTCCCTCTGTATCCTCTGATAACCCTCCAGACTATCCACAACACCCCCAACCTTTGTGACATCAGCAAACTTACTAACTTCTACTTCTTCATCGAGGCCATTTATAAAAATCACAAAGAGGAGGGGTCCCAGAACAGATTCCCATGGAACATTATGGTTACTGCCTTCCATGGAGAATATGAACCATCTACAACTAGCCTTTGCCTTCTGTGGGCAAGCCAATTCTTGATCCACTAAGCAATGTCTCCTTGGGTCCCATCCTTAATTACTTTCTGAATGTGCCTTGCATGGGGAACTTTATCAAATGCCTTATTGAAATCCATATACACTACATTCACTGCTCTACCTTCATTGATGTGTTTTGTTACATCCTCAAAGAATTAAATCAGGTTTCTTTTTGTTTCAGAAGTCTGGTATTAGGTAACACAAGTGATGTGACCAGCCAAGCTTTGTCAAAATGAATAACCAGGACTTCACTGCTGAGGATGTTTGTCTGCTAGAGGATGCTAACTTTTGTTTGCTTATCCTATCAATAAATTTGGAGGATTTTGTGGAGATGACATTGGTAGATTTTATCCAGAATCCTGAAGAACCATCCAAAGGTAGTCCAGGACTCAGAATCATATAAAAGACAGAAATCACCATTGCCTTGTAGACCATAGCCTTTGAAACAAATGTTCAAACATCTGTTGCCTCAAATGACCAAAGGCTCATCTGGCACATTGAAGGTCACGGCATCTGCCGTTGACTTATTGTGGGGATAGGCAAATTGCAATGGGTCCAGGTCCTTGCTGTGGCAGGAGATCGGTCTAGTCATGACCAACCTCACGAAGCATTTCATTACTGTAGACGTGAGTGCTACTGGATGATAGTCGTTAAGGCAGCTCACACTGTTCTCTTTGGCACTGGTATAGTTATTGCCTCTTTGAAGTAAGTGGGAACTTCTGCCTGTAGCAGTGAGATAAGGAAGGTAGTGCATATATTCCAGGATCTTGTCATGAACCTTATTTGTTGAAAAGCAGATTGGTAGTGGACATTGGTCTATTGGTGTTGAGAGTAAAACCTATCCTATAGTAATGGTAATGAACACATCAATGATGCCTTAGAGCTTGGCGTCCAGGCACGCAAAAACATGAACATCATTTGAATGCCGATGTTCTAGTGAACTTGATTCTGGAATGTAGCTGTCATAACTTTGACAATTTCCCATCAGTTCTGAAGATTAACTCTTCTCTTCCAAAATGTGAATATCGTTAATGAATTTGAGCTTAATATAAAGAATTAGAAAAATTATCTCCTCCATCAACAATGTTTGTGGTATACAATGATAGATTTACTCCTGAACATAATATTAGTCTGATACATAAAAATGGCAGAGAGCAAAATTGTGACTGATCCTTCAAGAATATCCCATAATATCAACAATATAAACCAGCTGTACAAAATGACAATAGACCTAGAACTAAGTGTACCCCTTCATAATAGACAAATAAAAAAATCATCCAACTTTCCCTCCTAAACTGAAAAAAGTTTCAGGAAATCATACTGACTGTCAGCAACAGGCAGAAAATCATGGGAACTTCTGAGTGAACAAATGAAGCAGTCCGATGAAGCTCTTCTTTGAATAGTTCTGTGGAATGTACAGTTCTACCTAAAGAACCAGTAAGTCTATTATTTAATGTTACGTACCCCGTAACTGGGTTGCCAAACCAGCAGTAATGGTCCACTCGTTGGAGTCTAGATTACTAGGAACTAATAAAGTTTTATTAAAGAAATAAGTAATACTGTACTCTATTCGTAAGGATATAAATGCAACAGGTTAGCGATGATAATACACACATGTACACAGATCTAGGGTAATAAGGATCAACCAACCTCTATTGCAGTCTAGGGGTAAAATGATCAGTCTTAAGTGACGCAGAGTTCAGTTCAGCTTAGTACAGTTCGCAGTAATCGCTGTTGTGCCATTGGAGAGAGAGAGGGAGAGGGAGAGAGAGGGAGGGGGATGCAATTTGATTCAGGCAGATCTTTGATGTCTTCACAGTTGGTTTCAGGCAGACCCTTTTATGTATTCTATCCCGCTGTGGTCACCGACTGTGACTCCTCCGTTCCAGATACGATCGTTCTTCCGTGGTGAACCTGGCACCCAGGCAAGGGCGGACACACACACCAGGTTCCCACCGATTGTACCCTTACACCCTGTGAGCCTATGGTCGGTTCCAGCGAACTGGACCTTCAAACTCCCCCAACTTGTGGGGGCACACCGCTCTTTCCAGGGTCTCGTTATCTCGTGATCTCGTGTGTTGCGTGCCTTAGCGAACCTGTTCTTTTTATCCCCCTGCTGGGGTATCGCCTGTCCATCAAACTTCAAACAGTTCACGTTCAAAGCAACCGGTCTGCCAATATTCTGAATTGTGTTTCTTTTCCGTTAATGCCTCTCTCCTCTCTTATTAGCATTTTGAATGTTTCTCCATTGACTCTCTTAACTCACCAATTAGCATCAATAGTCCAATAGCTTGGTTTGGCGTCACATTAACAATTCAGCTAAAGCAGTTCAAAAATACAGCACTTTCCATACTTGTACTGGACTGACACTTGGATTTAATTTGGCTTTTTTGACACTGATCAACAGAAAATACTCTTTCATGTCAACGTGAAAACAAATTTTGACAAATTGGTCTAAATTAATTATAAATATAAACACAAACTAATTGATTGTATAATTACTCACTTCCTTCAAGTCAGTATTTAGTGGATGCAACTTTGGCAGAAATTACAGCCTTGAGTCTGTGTGAATAGGTCTATATCAGCTTTGCATATCTGGTCACAACAATTTTCCCCCATTCTTCTTTACAAAACTGCTCAAGCTCTGTCAGATTGCAATGGGGATCGTGTTTGAACAGTCCTCTTCAAATCCAGCCACAAATTGAGGTCTGGAATCTGACTTGGACACTCCAGGACATTAAATTGATTGTTTTTAAGTAATTACTGTGTAGCTTTGGATTTATCCTTGGTGTCATTGTCTTGCTGGAAAACAAATCTTCTCCAAAGTTGCAGTTCTCTTGCAGACCGCATCAGGTTTTCCTCCAGGATTTCCCCATATTTTGCTGCATTCATTTTACCCTCAACCTTCACAAAATAATTGATTGTGTAAGTACTACTCCCTCCTTTAATATGACACACCAAATCATCAGTTGTGCAGCCAATTGGTTTTAGATGTCACATAATCAGTTAAATGGAGATCTATTTTTGGAGACCTGTGTGCAGTCGAGGTGTTTCAATTGACTGTAGTAAAAATACACCTTTATCTGGAAGGTCCAACTGCCAGTGAGTCAGTATTATGGCAAAAATTACACCATGAAGACAAAAGAACACCCCAGGCAACTCTGCAAAAAGGTTATTGAAAAGCACAAGTCAGGAGATGGATACAAGAAAATTTCTATAAGTCACCGAAAATCCCTTAGGGTACAGTTAATTCAACCATTGAGAAATGGAAAGAATATGGCACAGCCGTAAATCTGACTAAAGCAGGCCATCCTCAAAAACTGAGTGACCGTGCAAGAAGGGGACTGGTGAGGGAGGTCACCAAGAGGCACCAACAGCTCTGGAGGAGTCTTGTGATTTATATTTGTAATTAATTTAGATCTCTTTGTAGAGATTTGTTTTCACTTTGACACGAAAGAGTCTTTTTCTCTTGATCAACTCCACTGTGATACAAGGTTATAAACAATAAAACATGAAAACTTCTGGGGGGGCGGAGGTGAATACTTTTTATAGGCACTGTGTGTGTGTATATATACATACACACACACACACACACACACACACACACACACACACACACAGTGTGTATTATATATGTTGTTGTTCGTCCATCGTTGACATCGATGAAGACCTCGACACCATGATGATGATTTCGAGACTAGCGCATGATTTGGATTTAAGTGAGGGAGAGTTGCGCAGCGTCAGCCTCACTCTCTCTTCCCAACTCCCATCTGGGTCCAGTGGCAAGACAGAGTCTAGACGGCTGGAGATGGGACTAGGCGCAGTGGATGACCAGGACATCTTCTGTGTCTTGTCCTGCTCTACACGTTCCACGACGCTTGCAGAGACCGCCTTCTTGGCCGTTGGACCTTCCATTGGTCTCGTCCGCTAAATCCGCTGGAGTCTGTCTTCACTTGCTGGGATAGACAACTCCCTATCTCACCGAGGGTTTGAGACCCATCGGCTACCCTCACCTGGTTTATCCGGCTTGTCGAAGCTGTTGCCCGGGGTGTGGCTGCTGTTGCATGCAAACAGCTACGGGGAGCCACAGGTGAGAGCTGAGTGCCAGGTGGGGACCAAAGGTGGACTAACCGCCCTGAAAAGGACGCGACATGTTCCCCCACCAGAGGTGCTACCCCTCCCTGACACCCCATATATATATGTCTTATTTATATAAAACATGACACCCCATATATATGTTTTATATATATAAAACATGTAGTGCAAAAAGAGAGAAAAACATAGTGAGGTAGTGTACAGTACTTGGATTCATTGTCTGATTAGAAACCTGATGGCAGTGGGAAAGAAGCTGTTCTGGAGCATTGAGTGTGTGTCTTCGAACTCCTGTTACTTCTCCTTGATGGTAACTATGAGAAGAGAGCATGTCCTGAGTGATGGGGGATTCTTAACGATGGATGCCATTTTTCTGAAGCATCACCATTTGACAATGTCCCCAATGTTGAGAAGGTTTGTACCTGTGATGGAGCTGGCTGAGTTTGCAACTTTCTGTAGCTTTTTTAAAATCTTGTGCAGTGTTCCCTCCATACTAAATGATGATGCAACCAGTTTGAATGCTGTCCACATTCATATGTCGAAATTTGCCAGAATCTTTGGTGACATACCAAATCTCCTCACAATCCTAATGAAACATAGTCGCCGTTGTGCCTTGTTTGTAATTGCATAAATAAATTGGCCAGGGTTGATCTTCAGAGATGTTGACAGCCAAGAATTTGAAACTGCTCACCCTTTACACTGCTGATTCCTTGATGAGCACCGGTGTGAGTTCCCCCAACTTCCCCTTCCTGAAGTCCACTATCGATTCCTTGGTCTTACTGATGTTGAGTGCAAATTTATTGTTTTGACACCAGTCAATCACCTGATCTGTCACACTCCTGTACACATGCTTGAGGTGTGCTGGTGTTGACTGACAGTGAGGAGGAGATGCTATTTCCAATCTGCACTGACTGTGGTCTCATGATGAGGAAGTCAAGGATCCTGTTGCAGAGGGATGTACAGAGGCTCAGGTTTTGGAGCTTAATGAATAGTACTGAGGGTACGATGGTGTTGAACACTCAGCTAAAATCGATAAACAGCAGCCCGATGTAGATATTACTATTGTCCGGGTGATCCAAAGTCAAAGGAGGACCAATGAGATTGCATCAGCTGTAGACCTATTGCAGTGGTAGGGTAATTCCGGCAGGTCAAGGTCTTTGCTTAGGCAGGAGTTGAATCTGGCCAAGAACAACCTCTCAAAGCACTTCACAAAAGCCGTGAGTTGCAACTGAGTGATTGACTTAAGGCAGCCCACTCTACACTTCTTGTGCACTGGTACGAAGCCGGTGAGAACCACTGATGTCATAAGGGCATGGCTGGGGATGGACCCAAGTGCAAGACACAGACACTGAAGTACTAGGAACAGGACTAGGATACAGGCTGATGGCAAGGACATGGACACGAAAACCAGGAACCTGGAACAGGACTGGACAAGAGAGCTAGGAGCCCGGGCTTGGACTCCAAGCCAGAGACTGGACAAGGACCCAGTACCTGGGTCTTGCCTCTGGCTCGGACCCCAGAACCAGGCAAGGACGAGGCTTGGCAGGCAGGCAGGATGAGGCTGGAGTCTTCAGGCTTGAGGCGAGAGCGAGGCTTGGCAGGAGGCAGGAGTCTTCGGGCTTGAGATTTGAGGCTAGAGGCGAGGCTTGGCAGGAGGCAGGATGGACTCCGAACCAGAGACTGGACAAGGACCCAGTACCTGGGTCTTGCCTCTGGCTTGGACCCCAGAACTAGGCAAGGACAAGGCTTGGCAGGCAGGCAGGATGAGGCTGGAGTCTTAGAGACTTGAGGCGAGGCTTGGCAGGGGGCAGGAGACTTGAGGCGAGGCTTGGCAGGAGGCAGGAGACTTGAGGCAAGGCTTGGCAGGAGGCAGGAGACGAGGCGAGGCTTGGCAGGAGGCTAGAGACGAGGCGAGGCTTGGCAGGAGGCAGGAGGCTAGAGACTTGAGGCGAGGCTTGGCAGGAGGCAGGAGGTTAGAGACTTGAGGTGAGGCTTGGCAGGAGGCTAGAGACCAGGCGAGGCTTGGCAGGAGGCAGGAGGCTAGAGACTTGAGGCAAGGCTTGGCCGGAGGCAGGAGGCTGGAGTCTTCAGACTTGAGGCTAGAGGCTAGGCAGGAGGCTGGAGTCTTCAGGCTTGAGGCTAGAGGCTAGAGGCTAGGGAGGAGGTTGGAGTCTTCAGGCTTGAGGCTAGAGGCTAGGCAGGAGGCTGGAGTCTTCAAGCTTGAGGCTAGAGGCTAGGCAGGAGGCTGGAGTCTTCAGGCTAGAGGCTAAGCAGGCTTCTCCTGGGCAGGGCGCGGTACTCCTGGGCAGGGCGCAGCTCTCCTGGGCAGGGAGTGGCTCTCCTGGGCTGGGCGCAGATCACCACCCGACAGAGGCAAGGGACAGGAAGGGACAGAACCAACCGCAAGTAACGGCAAGATGGCCTGGCTTACCTGGGCGGAGGCAAAGGGCAGGAAGGGAGCTAGGTACTGGGTGGCTCCAGGACAAGACTGCAGGCGAGACGAGGCGAGAGTTACTGGCAAGACAAGGCAAGGTTTCTGGCAAAGCAAGGCGAGACGAGAACTTCAGGCGAGGTGAGAGTTACCGGCAAAACAAGGCAGGGCTTCAGGTGAGGAAACAGAAGGCAGAGCAAGGGATACAAGGAGTAAGGACAAGAACAATTCAGCAACCACGCCCTGGTCTCTGGAGATATTTATGCAGCCAGCCCCAATGAGCATCAGCTGCCTCAATTAGAGCTAAACAAGAACAGAAACAGGGTAAACAGGAAAACCTGGAGTAAGGGTCGATGGACCGGACCATGAACTGGAATACGGAATTCACGGACCGGACCATGACAACTGACTGCAGCAGTGAGATCGAAGATGTCCGTGGACACTGCAGCCACTTAATTAGCACAGGTTTTCAGTGCTGTTCCATGTACATCATTGGAGCCTGACACCTTGGACCCTCAGAAAGATCTTCTGACATCAGCCTCTGAGACAGAGATCACAGGGAACACATTAATAACAGCATATAAAATTCTCATAGAGACAGAAACAACAAAGTAACAAGCCCTTTGACCCTTTGGATCAGTTCTGATCATCAAGCACCCATTTTTACACAAATTGAATCCTAACTTATTTTCTTATGCACTCATTCCCATCAACTTCCCCCTAGATCAGGGGTTCCCAACCCGGGGTGCATGCAACCCTTGGTTAATGGTAAGGGTCCATGGCTGGGAACCCCTGCTTTAGATTCTAGTACTGACCCGCACACCAGAGGCAATTTACGGTAGTCAACTATCAACTTTGAAAGAAGTTTCATTCTGGCAACATTTTCAACATGCAATCCTGTAAAGGTTTATTCTGTAATACTTTTTCCTTGTCAGTGCAAAGTCTATTTCTGATGTTTGAAGGAAGAGTTCCTATCCACTTGTTACAGTACACATGGAATCAGATACAATATTAACTGAAGAGAGGTTTCCGCCTGAAATGTTGACTGTTTATTCTTTCCCATAGATGCCACCTGATCTGTTGAGGTCCTTCAGCATTTTGTGTGTGTTGCTTTGGATTTCCAGCATCTTCAGACTTCCTTTATGATTAACTTTCTTTCTTTCAGCCATTGTAGTTGTTGCACCCATCCTGTCTCTGTCTTGAAGTAATACAATAAGGGGAATAAGTAATGAGGAGAAAGCACATTTGTAATTCAGACTATAAATAGATAAATAAAGTTTACTGATTTCATGCAAGATTTGGAATTGGACCGGCTTTTCTTTTGTTAATATTTGGTTGATGGGCAATTCCTGGTATCTGTTGGAGTTTGGGAGGGGATTTTATTGAAACATCCCAAGGGCTCTTGACAGAGTGGATGTTTCTATGAAATTAAGATGAAATGGAGAAAAAGGAGTCACTGTCTAAAAACAAGGGAGGCAAACTCTTTTCATGAGTCTTTGGAACTCTTTTTCTGAAAGTTCAATAGGAGCAGATATTCAACTATTGTTAAAGCAGCAGTAGGCAGATTCTTGAAAAAAGTGGAAGAAGATAAGGTTAAAGGGGGTGCAATGGAATGATGGGGTAACAATCAGATCATCGATTGTTATATTAAGTGGTGGAATTGGCTGCGTTGGGTAAATAGGCGGAACTGGTCTACTTCTGGTCTTATTTCGTAGGTTTGTACATAAATAGACATCTGATTTAAGCCAGCTGAACTGGGAAACAGTTGAAGAAAGAATTGCCAGTAAAAATATGAGCCAAGTGACTGCATCTGCACATTCAACAGGGGGCACTTAGAAAAACATGTTCTAGCTTATGCTGTTCCAGGAACCGAATCACTGATTTATGTTTACTAAATATCTATTTATATAACCTGTTCCAGTTTGAGAATTACTTCTTGAAAATGATAATAAAGGTCTCTTTGTTTGCTTATGCATGATGCAGTAGTGCATACTAAAAATTATTTGTACAATTTAATCCTATTTCTTGTGACGTTAAGTGATTCTTCATTCCCAGGAACGTACAAGGCTTCTGAGTTGGAGCGAAGCCACATTGTTAGTGCTAAACAGAGTGAGTTTTACAGTGCCTTTGTGGATCATTTCTCACTCATGCAAGATGCGCAGAATGTCCAAGGTTACAAAAAGTACTTTGCCACTGTGGATATCCACTGAACCGTAGATTGCAGATTCCTAATACACAAAGCCACTGGCTTTGGCTCAGCCATTTGTCTGTCTGATGAGCGGCAGGCAGGGCTCCCATTTATAAGGGGCAGTGATGAAAGTTGCAGAGTCCGGTTTACTTGGAGATCCACATTGTTTCACATTGGTTTCTTGCCAGTTACAGTGAAGGACTGGCACAACCTCAGAAATTTTAAGGCTTATTTAATTTTTGTCCATTGCCATAAAGATTTGTGCCCTAAGCAGATGAACAAGATTGCATGTAAAGACTTATTTGTTCTGTTATTTGTTGAGAGTTGGCTAGCAAATACACTTTCGTGCATCATTTTATCCTTAACTGGTTATTCTTTCAGTAAGAACTGGAATTGCATTTTAATTTCAATATTGTCACCTGTGATATCACTTTGCATAATGAATGAGGGCTTTACAAAGTAACTTGTATTATTTCAAATTATGTCACCAGAATAGACCTATATATCTTCCTGTCCTGTGTCTGGTTGGTTCTTAAATGTTTCTTTGTGTTTTTTGTCTTTTTCACCCTGCTTGGCAATTAATTTCACATGTTAATAGCTCTCTATATAAAAGGCACAGTCTTAACACCACATTTTGCTATTTGAAACTTGTGATCCTTTGTCCAACTTGCATCATTTAATTTGGAGTAATATCCCTGATCTACTTTTCCATGGTGGTTATCATCTGACCTCCTTTGCAAGATAATGTCCAGTTCACTTTTTTTATGGCTGAAATAACTAACACTACAGATGTACTAGATCAGCCGTTCTCAACCTTTTTTCCCTGGAGGAACTCTTGAAATAATTTTCCAGTCTCAGGGAACCCCTGCGTAAAAATGATTATATCTACAGCTCATGGTACGTTAGCATGATCAATAAGTTGTAGATATAATAATCCAAAAATAATTGTCAATGCTCTTTTGAGTACAGAATGAATTTTTAGCGAACTATTCTTGAAAAAAAACAGGTAGCTTCCCTTTCTTGAAATTAATCTTTCTTTCCCTTACATAAATTTTAAAAACTCTTAAGGCAAACATAATAAATTTCTGCAACTTTTCTGCTTAGTAGGCTTTTTTTGTTATCACAAAATTTTTTTTCATTCTTTAAGATAATTTTTTTTGAGGCATTGTAAGTGTTATTACTTCAATGTACTCATGTTATTTTTCCTGTATAATATAACAATAAAAAGATTTGAAAATAAATTTCTATTAAATAAGTGGCTTAAGCCAAATGGGATTTAATTTTTCTAAAAGTAGGCTTGGTAGATTTAATTTAAATAAAGGTTGTAAATTGGTTTTAATTAATACTGTTTTCAACTTGAAAATTTATTGACAACGTTGAATAGTAAAGTTACTAAAAACCATGAGCCAAAGCAATATGAATAAAAATATAGCCTAAGACATAATTTTATGCAAGACTTTGAAAAAAAAACATTTTCTTACTAAGTGACATGATCAGGCTCAAATATAGGCCTAGCATGTAAAATGTGTGCTTGCTTTCTGCCGCACAAATTCTCATTTCTGGGTCAAACTTGAGATAGGCACACATGGATTTCACCTTCAACTGAAATGAGACAATTTCTATCTTTATTTTTGATGCTTGTTAAACAAGTGTGACAAGAATACACATAGATAAGATGTTAGCTGTCCTGTGTGATCAGCAGTTGGTCTGCCACCTGTCTTCAAGAGAGAGATAAGGAAATCAATGGAGCAGCATTTGGAGATGTGTAATGAAGGGACGGGAGAGAGAGCTGTCTAGAGCGGCTCCCCCCTTTGAACCCTGAACTGTTTTGAAGTGATGGACAGGCGATACCCCAGCAGGGGGATAAAAAAGGGACAGGTTCGCTAAGGCAGGACACACACGACACCCGAGGTAACGAGACCCTGGAAGCGGTGCGCCTCTCACCAGTCGGTGGGAAGCTTTTGGACGGCTGATCGCGGGATCAAGCCTTAGATGCTTAGGGTGGAAAGGCACGATCGGCGGGAACCTGGTGTGTGTCCACCCTTGCCTGGGTGCCAGGTTCACCGCAGGGAAACGATTTGTATCTGGAAACAGAGGGGTCACGGTCGGTGACCTCAGATGACATCACAAAGGGCTCGCACGAAAGCTGACTGCGAAGGTCTGTGTGTGGAAGCTGTTTTGAATATTCATTCGTTTTGCTCTCTCTCCTCCCCCCCCCCACTGTCCATCGCTATGGCAACGATTACTGCGAACTGAACTAAATTGAACTGGACTTTGTGTCACTTTGAAACTGGTCATTTACCCCTAGACAACGATAGAGCTTGATTGATCCTGTTATCTGAATTCTGTGTACATGTATGTTTATCATTGCTGAACTGTTGCATTCATTATCCTTTTGATTAGAGTACTGTGTTGCTTGTTTCTTTAATAAAACTTTCTTAGTTCTAGTAATCCAGACTCCAACTGAGTGATCCATTTCTGCTGGTTTGGCAACCCAGTTACGGGGTACGTAACACAAGAAAAACTTGTTCACAGATGTAAGAAGTTGAAAACTGCAGCAAAATGTTCATTGCTTTCCTGTGAATGGCAGGATACTCTTCTTTCGCAGAAATCCAGAACTTGTCCAGGAGCAGGTCAGTAAATCCCATCTTGAGTTCATGATCAGACTGCAGCTCACAAAGTTCTTCCTCTTCTCTCAAAGTCAATTTCTCAGGCTGAGCAGAAGATTCAGAGAAAGGGTCCCTCACCCAATCATACACTTGTGTTGAGAGGGAGGAAAAATATTGTTTAATTTTGTTCTGCAGTTCTTCACAAGATGCTGGAGGAACTCAACAGGCTTAGCAGCATATATAAAAAAGAGTATTGTTGATGTTTTAGGGTGAGATCCTTCATCAGGACTGGAGAAAAAAAGATGAGTCAGAGTTAAGGCTGATTTATACTTCTGTGTCAAATGGAGGCCGTAACCTACGCAAATGGCTTATGTGCGTTGTGAGCATTTATACTTGTGCATTGGTGTGTCTGCATCGCTCTGCAAGTTGGGCATGTCGCGCGTGTGCACACATCTGGCCGTGCCAGGCTTCATGGTCATGGTAGTCTTTCTTGGGGTAAACAGTTTAAAGCGAACGTCTTTTTTCGTAAAAGCGAAATGTGTCCTCCATAACTTTGGAGGTCTGTAAAGCTTTATGGAAAGCATTGCAGCCAGAGTTCCCTCCCTGCCCTTCAGTCGCCCAATGGGAAGCTATTGCAGCGTAGGAGGAAATGCGATGCTACCAAGCGGATCAATCACAGTGTTGCGGTTTGCGTTGCTACGACGCATAGTTACATTTTGGGAGAGGTGCGTATCAGGCTACGGCATAGGAATCTGCGTAGGCTCTGTGGCTACGCCATACCTATGGCATCGATTTGACGCAGAAGTATAAATCAGCCTTTAGGTGGGGGCAGGGGAGGAAGAAACACAAGGTGATATTTGAAACCTGGAGGAGGGAGGAGTGAAGTTAAGAGCTGGAAATTTGATTGGTGAAAGAGATACAGGGCTGGAAAAGGGGAATCTGATAGGAGAGGACAGAAGGCCATGAAAGAAAGAAAAGGGGGAAGAGCAGGTAATTGGCAGGTAAGGAGATGAGGTGAGAGAGGGAAATGGGAATGGGGAATGGTGAAGGGGAGGGGGACATTACCGTAAGTTCAAGAAGTCGATGGTCATGCCATCAGGTAGGAGGCTACCGCAACGGGATATAAGGTGTTGCTCCTCCAACCTTAGTGTGGCCTCATTGCAACAACAGAGGAGGCCATAGACTGACATGTCAGACATGACATGTTTAGGAACCTGAATGATAGTGAGGGAGGAGGTGTAGGGGTAGGTGTAGCACTTGTCCCACCACCCCACCAGGGAGAGGGTTCCTCTTGTGCTCAACTACCACCCCACCGGCCTCCATGTCCAGCACATAATTCTCCATAGCTTGCGCCATCTCCAACAGGATCCCACCACAAAGCACATCTTCCCTCCCAGCCAGCCTTCTGCTTTCCACAGGGATCGCTCCCTGTGCGACTCCCTTGTCCATTTGTCCCTCCCCACTGACTCCCTCCTGGTACTTACCCTTGCAAGTGGATGAAGTGCTACACCTGCACTCAAATAGCTGATATGCTTCCTTCTTGCACACCTTCTCATCATCATCTGAAATTCTGCCAGCAATAGCTGTGCCATCAGCGAACTTATAGTTGGCATTTGAGCTGTGTGTAGCCAGCATTTATGGGTACAGGGACAGTAGAGCAGTGGGCTAAGCACACATCCCTGAGGTGTGCCAGTGTTGACTGGCAGTGAGGTGAAGATGTTGTTTCAGTCTCTTCTTACTGAACGTTGTCAGGTCTTGGATTAACTTGGAGAGCGAGTGCTGAACTTTGTGCGTATTGTGTGGCAGTCTCTCTGAGTATTAAAGTTCACCATAAAAGAAGTGACTCTGGGCAAGCAGTACCTTTCCTTCTGTAGGAAGAACCTGGCATCTGGCAGATCACACGGCATGGTATGGGGGTGCAGCGGTTACTGACATTGCCTCTCTGTACCAGCTATCTAGGGCTTCTTCTTCTAGTTTGCCCTTCCAGAAGAAGCTTGGTAAAAATGCATAGTAATTGGTAATATCTAATCTCCTTATAAAATTGTCATTACATAAACTATAATAAAAATATTCATCCCATTCCCAAATAAACAGATGACAATGAAATAACTGTGTACATACATGTACTGATGCTTCTGGACACATCTTTAGTGATGTTCCTGGAATCATCGGGTGTTTCGGGTCTTTCAACATCATACACCCTCCTCCAGGTGACCCAGCCGGGGCTGATCAGACCCCAGCTTGTGTCCAGATGGCTAGCTACTTATGACTCCTCGGCTCCCCTCTTTTGAGCCACAGCCATCCTGAGGCCTTCTCTGCCGCATCGGTGGTACTGCGGATGGCTCTCCTCTTCCTCTCTCCCTCGATGCCCAAATTGCTGAAGGGCCTAACTAAGGAACGGGCTGCAAATCCCCTACAACCACAACCAACCTCCACTGGGAGACACCTTGCTCTCCATCCAGCCTGCTGACAGTTGCTGACCAGTCCTGCGTACTTGGAGAGCTTCCTTTCAAAGGCCTCTTCCAAGCGATCTTCCCATGGGACTGTCAGCTCCAGCAGCACCACTTGCTTTGTAGACTCAGACACTTTTTTTAAATTTCAAAATATACTTTATTCAAAAATAAATATATACAATAAACCATTCAATAACTTCCCATCCTTTACATACGTTTCCATTATAGTCAGTACATATCCATATTTATGGCCACCCACGTGGCACTCCAGTTGTTCACCTTACCACGTCATTGTTGAGATGTATACTCCCCGCCAGCCGACCCCTCCCACTCCCGCAGGTGGAGAAACCTAAACCGTGGTCCTTCCCCACCGGCCCTTGCGGTGGCTGCATCGAGTTTCAGTGCGTCCCTCAACATGTACTCCTGCAGCCGAGAATGTGCCAGTAGGCAGCATTTTCCCACGGACATCTCCATGTGCTGGTAGATCATCAAGTTTCGGGCCAACCAAAGAGCATCTTTCACCGAGTTGATGATCTGCCAGCAGCGCCGGATCTTGGTCTCCGTGTGCGTCCCCGGGAATAGCCCGTAGATCAGAGAGTCCCCTGTTACGCAGCTGCTGGGGATGAAACGTGATACTAGCCCGTCCATCCTCCTCCACACCCTCTTTGCGAACTGACAGTGTGCAAAGAGGTGGGTCACAGACTCCTCCTCACTGCAGTCCTCCCGTGGGCAGTGGGGTGTGGAGACGACGTTCCGGGCGTACAGGAGGGCTCTGACTGGGAGGGCCCCTCTCACTGCCAGCCAGGCGAGGTCTTGGTGCCTGTTGGTGAGATCTGGCGATGAGGCATTTTGCCAGATGAACTGGACGGTCTGCTCAGGGAACCACCCCACTGTGTCCATCACGTCCTTCTCCTGCAGTGCCTGCAGGACATTACGTGTCGACCACTGCCTGATGGCCCTGTGGTCAAAGGCGTTCTCCTGGGAAAAAACAACAGGAATTCTGCAGATGCTGGAAATTCAAGCAACACACATAAAAGTTGCTGGTGAACGCAGCAGGCCTCCTGGAAGAACTTTGCTACATAGGACAGGTATGCCGGCAACGACCAGCTGACTGGGGCGAGACTCAGACACTAGGACAATGTCTGGTCGCAAGGTGGTGGCTGCCATATGGTTGGGGAACTTCAGCTGCCGTTCTAAAAGTAGTGGTTAGCACAACACTTTACGGTACCAGCAACCCGGGTTTCTGTCAGGAGCTTGTACGTTATCACCATGAACTGTATGGGTTTCCTCCTGGTGCTGCAGTTTCCTCCCACAGTCCAAAGATGTACCAGCTGGTAGGTTAATTGGTCATTGTAAGTTGACCCGTGATTAGTTGAGAGTTGCTGGGCAGCATGGCTTGAAAGGCTGGTAGGGTCTCTTCCACACTGTACCTCAATATTAAGTAAAAAGAAAGAGCCTAGCGATCAATATGCATCTTCAGTTTAACCTTTTTTGTTTGGTTAGTATTTAATATCGTTAAAATGTTTTTAATCCTATGCTACATATTCCACCACTTGAATCTTACAGTGCCCTTCACGTTTGCCATAATTATAACCAATCATTGAATGTGAACCCCTCTTGGCTTTTCATTGCCATGTAAATGAACTCCTGTAGTGCTCTACCCTTCAAGTATCTTTCAATTTTTCCCACTCCACAGCTCTCTGCAAAATTGATGCTTATACAAATGGAAGTGGGTGCTGCAAGCTGATTCCACAACACTTCCCTTACATTTCTTAACATGTCATATGTACAACAGGAAAGAAGGAAGACATTCACCTATTCGATGTATGCTGCAGAGCAAATTCCATTCACCCTCTCATTTACCTGTAGCCCTTCAACATATTCTTCCGCTGCCTCTCCCCCCTCCCCTTCATTTTGGCCTAATTCTGCTCTTATATCTTACAGTTTTATAACTTTTAGAGACTATCTATGTAAGTATTAAAGATTAAAGGTTTCAATTTATACTTTTTCCTTAAACAGGATATAGTTTCCAGCTAGACGAACAAAATAAACCAAACCAATTTTGGCTTTAAGTTAAATTGTTATTGGCTGAGTTTTCCACTGAATTAATTTGTCTTGTAGGATATAATGCATGTGAGAAGCCAAGCTCCAGGACCCACTGCTAAAGCCAATCACAACAATCTACCGAGCACTTTTCCTTTGCTCTCAATGAACAGTAAAACAATAATGTTTGTCTTGTTTATTTTTACTATGTTAGATTTACAAGTAGTTTGCCAAGAAATATTCTCCTTGGCAAGAATTCCAACACATTCTGCTGATTTATAAAAAAAAAGTCCCATTTAGAACATAGAACATAGAACAATACAGCACAGTACAGGCCCTTCGGCCCACAATGTTGTGCCGACCCTTAAACCCTGCCTCCCATATAACCCCCCACCTTAAATTCCTCCATATACCTGTCTAGTAGTCTCTTAAATTTCACTAGTGTATCTGCCTCCACCACTGACTCAGGCAGTGCATTCCACGCACCAACCACTCTCTGAGTAAAAAACCTTCCTCTAATATCCCCCTTGAACTTTCCACCCCTTACCCTAAAGCCACGTCCTCTTGTATTGAGCAGTGGTGCCCTGGGGAAGAGGCGCTGGCTGTCCACTCAACCAATTCCTCTTAATATCTTGTATACCTCTATCATGTCTCCTCTCATCCTCCCTCTCTCCAGAGAGTAAAGCCCTTGCTCCCTTAATCTCTGATCATAATGCATACTCTCTAAACCAGGCAGCATCCTACTAAATCTGCTCTGTACACTTTCCAATGCTTCCACATCCTTCCTTTAGTGAGGCAACCAGAACTGGACACAGTACTCCAAGTGTGGCCTAACCAGTGTTTCATAGAGCTGCATCATTACCCCGTGACTCTTAAACTCTATCCCTCAACGTATGAAAGCTAACACCCCATAAGCTTTCTTAACTACCCTATCCACCTGTGAGGCAACTTTCAGGGATCTGTGGACATGTACCCCGAGATCCCTCTGCTCCTCCACACTTCCAAGTATCCTGCCATTTACTTTGTACTCTGTCTTGGCGTTTGTCCTTCCAAAGTGTACCACCTCACACTTTTCTGGGTTGAACTTCATCTGCCACTTCTCAGCCCACTTCTGTATCCCATCAATGTCTCTCTGCAATCTTTGACAATCCTCGACACTATCCACAACACCACCAACCTTTGTGTCATCTGCAAACTTGCCAACCCACCCTTCAACCCCGACTTCCAGGTCATTAATAAAAATCACGAAAAGTAGAGGTCCCAGAACCGATCCTTGTGGGACACCACTAGTCACAACCCTCCAATCTGAATGTACTCCCTCTACCACGACCCTCTGCTTTCTGCAGGCAAGCCAATTCTGAATCCACCTGGCCAAACTTCCCTGGATCCCATGCCTTCTGACTTTCTGAATAAGCCTACTGTGTGGAACCTTGTCAAATGCCTCACTAAAATCCATATAGATCACATCCACTGCACTACCCTCATCTATATGCCTGGCCACCCCCTCAAAGAACTCTAGCAGGCTTGTTAGACATGATCTGCCCTTCACAAAGCCATGCTGACTGTCCCTGATCAGACCATGATTCTCTAAATGCCCATAGACCCCATCTCTAAGAATCTTTTCCAGCAGCTTTCCCACCACAGACGTAAGGCTCACTGGTCTATAATTACCCGGACTATCCCTACTACTTTTTTTGAACAAGGGGACAACATTCGCCTCCCTCCAATCCTCCGGTACCATTACCGCGGACAACAAGGACAGAAAGATCCCAGCCAGAGGCTCAGCAATCTCTTCCTCGCTTCATGGAGCAGCCGGGGGAATATTCCATCAGGCCCCGGGGACTTATCCGTCCTAATGTATCTAACAACTCCAACACCTCCTCTCCCTTAATATCAACATGCTCCAGAACATCAATCGCACTCATATTGTCCTCACCATCATCAAGTTCCCTCTCATTGGTGAATACCGAAGAGAAGTATCCATTGAGGACCTCGCTCACTCCCACAGCCTTCAGGCACATCTTCCCACCTTTATCTCTAATCGGTCCTACCTTCACTCCAGTCAACCTTTTGTTCTTCACATAATTGAAGAATGCCTTGGGGTTTTCCTTTACCTTACTCACCAAGGCCTTCTCATGCCCCCTTCTTGCTCTCCTCATCCCCTTCTTAAGCTCCTTTCTTGCTACCCTATATTCCTCAATAAACTCATCTGATCCTTGCTTCCTAAACCTCATGTATGCTGCCTTCTTTCATCTGACTAGATTCTCCACCTCACTTGTCACCAATGGTTCCTTCACCCTACCATTCTTTATCTTCATCACCGGGACAAATTTATCCCTAACATTCTAGAAGAGATCCCTAAACATCGCCCACATGTCCATAGTGCATTTCCCTGCAAGAACATCACCCCAATTCACACCCGCAAGTTCTAGCCTTATAGTTTCATAATTTGCCCTTCCCCAATTAAAAATTTTCCTGTCCTCTCTGATCCTATCCTTTTCCATGATAATGTTAAAGGCCAGGGAGCAGTGGTCACTGTCCCCCAGATGCTCACCCACTGAGAGATCCGTGACCTGACCCGGTTCGTTACCTAATACTAGATCTAGTATGGCATTCTCCCTAGTCGGCCTGTCCACATACTGTGACAGGAATCCATCCTGGACACACTTAACAAACTCTGCCCCGTCTAAACCATTGGAACTAATCAGGTGCCAATCAATATGAGATAGATAGATAGATAGACATACTTTATTGATCCCGAGGGAAATTAGGTAAGTTAAAGTCACCCATGATAACAACCCTGTTATTTTTGCACCTTTCCAAAATCTGCCTCCCAATCTGTTCCTCGGTATCTCTGCTGCTACCAGGGGGCCTATAGAATGCTCCCAATAGAATGCTCCCAATAGAGTAACTGCTCCTTTCCTGTTCCTGACTTCTACCCATACTAACTCAAAAGAGGATTCTGCTACGTTACCCACCCTTTCTGTAGCTGTAATGGTATCCCTTACCAGTAATGCCACCCCTCCTCTCCTTCCCCCCCCATCCCTTTTAAAACACTGAAATCTAGGAATATTGAGAATCCATTCCTGCCCTGGTGCTAGCCAAGTCTCTGTAATGGCCACTACATCATAATTCCATGTATGTATCCAAGCTCTCAGTTCATCACCTTTGTTCCTGATGTTTCTTGCATTGAAGTAAATGCACTTTAGCCCTTCTACCTTACTACCTTTACACCCTTTATTCTGTTTCTCTTTCCTCAAAGCCTCTTTATATGTTAGATCTGGCTTTACTCCATGCACTATACTTGCAGTTCTTGCATGACTTTTGTCCTCTCCACCTCACTATCTGCTCTAACACTCTGGTTCCCCTCCTCCTGCAATCGAGTTTAAACGCCCCCAGAGTCAGCACAAGCAAACCTTCCTGCAAGGATGTTAGTCACCCTCCAGTTCAGGTGCAACCCGTCCCGTCGGAACAGGTCCCGCCTTCCTTGGAACAAAGTCCAATTGTCCAGAAACATGAAACCCTCCCTCCTGCACCAACTCCTTAGCCACGTATTCAGCTGCATTATCTTCCTATTTCTAGCCTCACTAGCACATTGAGATTGCAGCCCTGGAGGTCCTGTCCTTCAACTTTGCACCTAACTCCTTAAATTCTCTTTGCAGGACCTCCTCCTTCTTGCTATCCACGTCATTGGTCCTTACATGGACCACGACATCTGGCTGCTCACCCTCCCCTTGAGAATACTGAGAACTCGATCTGAGATATCGCGGGCCCTGGCACCAGGGAGGCAACAGGCAATCCGGGATTCTCTCTCTCTTCCACAGAACCTCTTATCTGTCCCTTAACTATCGAATCCTCTATCACTACTGCTCTCCTCTTTTCCCTCCTTCCCTTCTGAGCTGAGGGTCCAGTCTCGGTGCCAGAGAAACAACCACTGCAACTTGTCCCTGGTAGGTCGTCCCCACCAACAGTATCCAAAACAGTATACTTATTATTGATGGGAACGGCCACAGGGGTGCTCTGCTCATTCTGTCTATTCCCCTTCCCTCTTCTGACAGTCACCCAGCTACCTGCCTCCTGACTTTTAGGGGTGAATATCTCCCTGTAACACCTGTTTATTTCTGCCTCTGCCTCACAAACGATTCGAAGTTTATTCAGCTCCAGCTCCAGTTCCCTAACTCGGTTTGTCAGGAGCGACAGCTGGGTGCACCTTTTACAGGTGTAGTCATCAGGGACAATTTAAAATTTACTCTTCTGGGATCCAGGATAAGCTAGCCAACTGGATACAAAATTGGCTTAATAGTTGAGGCAGAAAGATGTATATCTCAGGTGGTTGATGGTTGGATTGAGTTGTTCTCCGATCTTAACATTGATTGTGTGTCATCAACACACTGACGATGTCTCCTTGCAGGGCAACAAAAGGTTCGCAAGTAAATTCGTTAAGATCGGGCAACAACTTAACCCACCAATCAACAAAAGAGCCTGACGGTACTCATCCATAGTTCCAAGAAAGCGGCAACATAGGCAGACTAGGTGGGGAAGTAGGTTTATGGCATGCTTGGCTTTATTGGCTCAGCCATTGAATACTAGAGTTGCGACATTATGTTAAAGCTGTACGATTTTGCAGACACAGTATTGGCTGTATTGTGTGCAGTTGCAGCATGTTCACCATACCATGGGAAGAATGTGATTCAGCTGGAGAAGGTGCAGAAAGGACTCACAAAGATTTTGCCTGGACTGAAGGGCTTGAGTTAGGAGGAGAGACTGGAGAGGCTGGGATTCTCTTCTCTGGAACGAAGGAGCTGAAGGGAGGCCTTGCAGAGGTTCAGAACATCTCGGTGGGCAAAGCTATACAGGATAAGCGAGTCAAAAACTAGAGAGCCTGGGTTTAGTGTGAGATGAAAAAAGTTTAAAAGGGATCTGAGGGACAAGATTTTCGCACAAGGCATGGTGTGTATGTGGAAGTGGTAGGGACAGGTATAACTGCAGCACTTAAAAGATATTTGGACAGGTACATGGATTAGGGAAGGTTTAGAGGGATAGGGGCTAAATGCAGATTAATTACAATGTTTAAAAGATATTGGACAGATACATAGAAGGGAAAAGCTTACAGGGATATGGACCAAATGCAGGGTCATTGAACTAGTCTAGTGAGGCATCTTGGTTGGTATGGATGAGGTGTACTGAAGGGCCTGTTTCCATGCTATACAACTCTATGGCTCTGACTCTTAGCTGAAAGTTAAATTCCTTTTAACGACCCATTTTATGTTTTACATAAATGTCAATTGTGATTTACAGTAGATAGGGACTAAGAATATTCAACACAGTAAACCAAAAAAAAGTATAATTTGGGCAAACTATCCTTATTTCAAGTTCAAGTTTAAGTTTAATTGTCATTCAGCCATGCATGAATATCCATGAATACAGTCAAATGAAACAGCTTTACTCTGGGGCTGAGGTGCAAAACACAACACCAACAGTCATACAAAACACAAGTTACATTTAGCACAGCACATCCAAGATAGTAAATATAAAATGGCAAGTGCATATCACGCGAAAAATGTACTGTCGCCCAAGTCCTTGAGTCCACAAATGTTGCAGCAGTCTGCAGTCTGCAGTCAAGCACAATACGGATTGTCTTCTGCCGAGCGAACACTGGGGGCAGCTCCGATTCCAGCTTGGATGCTGTGCCACACCATCTCTGGTGGAATGCACCAACTCTGATGCCTCTCTGCTGGGCGGCTGTAAGCAGGCGACACTGCGGCTTGAGACCAAGTCCTCGCTATGAGTGACCCACACTGCCCTCCACCATCTGCCAATAAACCAGTGAACCGGACTTGCAGCGTTCCACATTAACAATCTCCAACAGGGTCTTGCAGTCACAAGAAAAGTGACTAAGACGATCACTCACTGTTACACTGCACGCCTCCTTCGCGTACTGATTCCTCCAATGCCTCTCTGACAAAGACGGCAGCATGATCCACACCAAGTCCAGCTCCTTTAGTTTCTCCACCAATGAGGGGCAGACCTACAATACGTTAAGATCTTATTATCCAGCAAGGTCTTGCGATCATAAAAAATATTTTTTAAAAAGTGAGTAACACTGGCCCTGTAGAAGTCTGAGCACACTGGCATCTTACCAGAAGTTGCCCTTCACTCTCCACAAAGTGTTGCAGAAGCACCCTCTTGTCCATTAGATCTCACTGTTGATCTCATCTGCCCAGTCCTCCGTAGCTGACTTCACATGCCTAGGCAGGCATGTCCCTTTCTCACTGGAGCATGAGGCCCTCTGGCTACCCTCACCTAGTTCAGCCTGTCTGTTGAAGTGATGTACCGGGCTGTGGCTGCTGGAGACCCAGGTGAGACCCAGGTGGTCGCCTATGTGCGGAACCAAAGGAAATGGGGGAGATCTTAAATAGGTTTTTTGCGTCTGTATTTACTAAGGAAACTGGCATGAAGTCTATGGAATTAGGGGAAACAAGTAGTGAGATCAGGGAAACTGTACAAATCGAAAAGGAGGAGGTCCTTGCTGTCTTGAGGAAAATTAAAGTGGATAAATCCCCGGGACCTGACAGGGTGTTCCCTTGGACCTTGAAGGAGACTGGTGTTGAAATTGCAGGGTCCCTGGCAGAAATATTTAAAATGTCGCTGTCTACAGGTGAGGTGCCGGAGGATTGGAGAGTGGCTCATGTTGTTCCGTTGTTTTAAAAAGGATCAAAAAGTAATCTGGGAAATTATAGGCCGGTAAGTTTAACGTCGGTAGTAGGTAAGTTATTGGAGGGAGTACTAAAAGACAGAATCTACAAGCATTTGGATAGACAGGGACTTATTAGGGAGAGTCAACATGGCTTTGTACGTGGCAGGTCATGTTTGACCAATCTATTGGAGTTTTTCGAGGAGGTTACCAGGAAAGTGGATGAAGGGAAGGCAGTGGATATTGTCTACATGGACTTCAGTAAGGCCTTTGACAAGGTCCTGCATGGGAGGTTAGTTAGGAAAATTCAGTCGCTAGGTATACATGGAGAGGTGGTAAATTGGATCAGACATTGGCTCAATGGAAGAAGCCAAAGAGTGGTGGTAGAGAATTGCTTCTCCGAGTGGAGGCCTGTGACTAGTGGTGTGCCACAGGGATCAGTGCTGGGTCCATTGTTATTTGTCATCTATATCAATGATCTGGATGATAATGTGGTAAATTGGATCAGCAAATTTGCTGATGATACAAAGATTGGAGGTGTAGTAGACAACGAGGAAGGTTTTCAGAGCCTGCAGAGGGACTTGGACCAGCTGGAAAAATGGGCTGAAAAATGGCAGATGGAGTTTAATACTGACAAGTGTGAGGTATTGCACGTTGGAAGGACAACCCAAGGTAGAACATACAGGGTTAATAGTAAGGCACTGAGGAGTGCAGCGGAACAGAGGGATCTGGGAACACAGATACAAAATTCCCTAAAAGTGGCGTCACAGGTAGATAGGGTCGTAAAGAGAGCTTTTGGTACATTGGCCTTTATTAATCGAAGTATTGAGTATAAGAGCTAGAATGCTATGATGAGGTTGTATAAGGCATTGGTGAGGCCGAATCTGGAGTATTGTGTTCAGTTTTGGTCACCAAATTACAGGAAGGATATAAATAAGGTTGAAAGAGTGCAGAGAAGGTTTACAAGGATGTTGCCAGGACTTGAGAAACTCAGTTACAGAGAAAGGTTGAATAGGTTAGGACTTTATTCCCTGGAGCGTAGAAGAATGAGGGGAGATTTGATAGAGGTATATAAAATTATGATGGGTATAGATAGAGTGAATGCAAGCAGGCTTTTTCCACTGAGGCAAGGGGAGAAAAAAACCAGAGGACATGGGTTAAGGGTGAGGGGGGAAAAGTTTAAAGGGAACATTGGGGGAGGCTTCTTCACACAGAGAGTGGTGGGAGTATGGAATGAGCTGCCAGACGAGGTGGTAAATGAGGGTTCTTTCTTAACATTTAAGAATAAATTGGACAGATACATGGATGGGGGGTGTATGGAGGGATATGGTCCGTGTGCAGGTCAGTGGGACTAGGCAGAAAATGGTTCGGCACAGCCAAGAAGGGCCAAAAGGCCTGTTTCTGTGCTGTAGTTTTTATGGTTCTATGGTTCTATGGTGAGGCTGAGTGTCCAGTGGGGCCTAAGGAAGAGTGAGCTGTCCCAGAATGAACCCCTTCAGCAGATGTGCTGCCCCTCCCTGGACACCCCATGCACCCCAGGTTCTTAGGTACTGAAGAGCCAATTATCCCAGTGATAGTGAAATGTTTATGTTACTAGATGTGTAGATTAAAATGAGCTCTAATTCAGCGTGAAATGAAAGGAATGTATCAGTATTATTAACTGTTGAACAATTACAATAAAATCCCTTTTGTTCTATGGAAATATTAAAAAAATCTGATGTCCTTGCCTGTTTTGACCAATCAATAACCCCCGAGACATATTATTAAGACTGACTACTAATTTCCATTTGAAATGACCTGCAATTTAGAATGGGTAATAATTGCTGGCTCTTTTAGTGACGCCCACATAAGAGGAAAACAACATGGGATGCTGTCAATTCTGTTTTCATAACAGAATCAACTTCTTGGCAATGTAGAACAATAGGGGCTTAAAATCAGAGACTGAGAGAATTCACAACTAAACTTCTGAGAAGTATTGCGGAGTTGTATTAATCCTGAAATCTAGTCCTTCATTTTGATCCAGCCATTTTTCCATAGAAAATCTTGGATATATGCCTGCCTATGCCACAGGGCTGTGTTTCTGGCCCACAGCAGGAATTTTATCCTCCACTTTAGAGTTTTCACAGGCTTTAGTGAAAGTAAATGTAATCAAAATCCTGTTATAAACACCAGAGAAAGAGAGAGAGAGAGAGAGAACACTTCCTCAGTAAGATCCTGTTTAGGTGAAGGCTGGAAATTCTTTGAATTCTTTAAAGAATAGCGGGAAGTTTAACCTTAATTAGCATTGAGAAAGATTAGTGATTATTATAGAGATGTCTTAAAGAAACGGTAAGACATTATGCAAATGAAGGTCTTTTTTCCATGGTTTCAGCCCACATATAATCAGCAGAGGATTTGAACTAGGATTTAGGAGGATAAAAGTCATCATGATGTCTGGGCATCCTGTAAGTATGGGTGGTATAACTGTCCATATTTGCACTTATTTTCTAACAGAAGGAGACTGTTTGTCCATAAAATCTATATAATGAGTCTCGGAATACGGTAATCCCTTCAATCTTCAACACCCTTGTATCTTCCCGGAATTTAGTCTCTGTCACAGGTCCATTAACAACCCTTGATTCACTCACCACATGCTTGCAGTAGGAGGAATTTGAAGTTATGAATTAACCTAACAATTAGTTCACCATTAGGAATGAGGGAGAAACCAGTGTGGTAACTGGGAAAGTGTGCAAAGTCAATCATCACAGGTCAGGTTGGGACCGGAGTTGAATTGAATTGAATTGACTTTATTACTTATATCCTTCATATACATGAGGAGTAAAAATCTTTACGTTACGTATCCATCTAAATGTGCAATGTGTAATTTATAGTAATTTATAATAAATAGTGTGTGCAACAGGACAGTCAATATAACATAGAAATGCAGTTGTGTCAGCATGAGTTAAGCAATCGATGGCCTGGTGGAAGAAGCTGTCCTGGAGCCTGTTGGTCTTGGCCTTTATACTGTGGTACCATTTCCCAGACGGTAGCAGCTGGAACAGTTTGTGGTTGGAATTACTCGGGTCCCCAATGATCCTTCGGGCCCTTTTTGCATACCTGTCTTTGTAAATATCCTGAATACTGGGATGTTCACATCTACAGATGCGCTGGGCTGTCCGCACCACTCTCTGCAGAGTCCTGCAATTGAGGGATGTACAGTTCTCATACCAGGCAGTGATGCAGCCAGTCAGGAAGCTCTCAACTGTGCCCCTGTAGAAAGTTCTTAGGATTTGAGGGCCCACATCAAACTTCTTCAACCGTCTGAGGTGGAAGAGGTGCTGTTTTGCCTTTTTCAGTTGCTGGGGCTATGAGACTGCTGCACTATCTCTGAAGCCATTGTGCCTTTAAAATGGAAATTGATGAATTTAAAGACCCCTCAATTACTCTGATTTCCAGGTTGTTGTGCATTGTTGTTTGCTCTGGAAAAATGCAGAATGGGAATGGAGAGTAGGGTGGGAATAATCAGAGGAGATGGATATTCAAAAGTTTGCAGGTGAGACATCACATTGGGTTGTGTCAGTGTATCAGAGAGAAATAAACAGGCTTGCTTCATGAGCAGGTAGAGGAGAACACTTGTTCCTTCTGGCCTGGAAGCAATGCTGAAAAGTTCTGTCCACTAGATCCAGTCCTTTTTGCTACCTTTTAGATTCCCTGCACCTTTGGGAACTTATGTTGGTGTTATATAATTGCTAATTAATGAGAATTCTGATTGTAATGGACAACCCTGGTGGTGGTTGGGGAGCATAGTGGACACCTTGCTGGGGTGGACAGATCATGGCTGTTAGCCGACAGTGAGCTGGAAGACATCCACAGATCCATGTGTGACTTGTCTTTCCTAAATTTGCAGGTTTACTTGTTAATTAATAAGCCTACAAACAAAGATGCCTGCTAAATCTGAAGGAAACACAATTTCAGATGCAAATGCAGCCCAAGTCATACTTTTGAATGTGACTCTAAAAGTAAATAATAATTCAGAGGCAGCAGAGAGAGGGAGAGATTCTATTGAACAAATGAGTTCACTGGTATACACAAACAACAGGAATTCTGCAGATGCTGGAAATTCAAGCAACACACATCAAAGTTGCTGGTGAACGCAGCAGGCCAAGCAGCATCTATAGGAAGAGGCGCAGTCGACGTTTCAGGCCGAGACCCTTCGTCTGACGAAGGGTCTCGGCCTGAAACGTCGACTGCGCCTCTTCCTATAGATGCTGCTTGGCCTGCTGCGTTCACCAGCAACTTTGATGTGTGTCACTGGTATACACTTCCTTAGTGATAGATGGAATAGAAATTAAATGTATTGGCAGAGGTCCAGAGTCAAATGAGCCACTCGTTTGTATGCTGTTGAACTTTTTGAGCTATATGTACATAAGAGTGGTGAAAGCTGTACAAACTTACAAATTTATTGTGTGCAGTTTTGGGCTCCTTATTTTATAAAGGATATACTGACATTGGAGAGGGTTCAGAGAAGATTCACAAGTATTATTCCAGGAATGAAAGGGTTACCATGTGAGGAACGTCTGGCAGCTCTTGGGCTGTATTCCCTGGAGTTCAGGACAATGAGGGGCGATCTCACAGAAACATTCCGAATGTTAAAAAGCCTGAACAGATTAGATATGGCCAAGTTATTTCCCATAGCAGGGGATGTGGAAAAATGACTTTAGTCAGAGGGTGGTAAACCTGTGGAATTTGTTGCCACGAGCAGCTGTGGAGGTCAAGTCATTGGGTGCATTTAAGGCAGAGGTAGATAGGTTCTTGTTAGCCAGCTCATCAAAGGGTATGGGGTGAAGGCAGGGGATTGGGGCTGACTGGAAGAATTGGATCAGCCCATGATTGAATGGTGGAGCAGACTCGATGGGCTGAATGGCCTACTTCTGCTTCTATATCTTATGGTCTAAACTTCTGGTTTGAATTGTATGAACTGTGGTGAGACTCTAAAGGATGTGGACTAGACTTGCATGCCTTAGTGTACCTAACCTCTCTCCAATTCTTGTTGTTACAAGGTTTGTTTCTAATTGGTGCTGACTGGCTCAGAGACCCGCTGCCAAAGATTGACACTGTGCTAAACTGAAATAAACTGAGTATTTCTACACCATTTCAATGAGTCTGTGCTTTGATGTTTTATATTCTGTATTTTCCATTCATTTTATTGCCTTTTGTGCAATTTGTTCATTTTTTGTGCATTATGTGTTTTATGTTTCCTTTGAATGGTTTCCATGCTTTTCTTTGTTTCATGGCTCCCTGCAGGAAGACTAACTTCTGGGTTGTATACTGCATAATAAATTTACTTTGAATCTTTGAGTCATGAATATCAATGTCTATCCTGTGGAACTCCTGCAGTTATTTTCAGAATCAGAATCAGGTTTATTATCACCGGCATGTGTTGTGAAATTTGTTAACATCAGCAGCAGTTCAATGCAGTACATAATCTAGAGATAAAAATTATAATAAATAAATAAGTAAATCAATTACAAGTATACATCTATTGAATAGATTAAAAATCATGTAAAAAAGCAGAAATAATGTATATTAAAAAAGTGAGGTAGTGTTCAAGGGTTCAATGTCCATTTAGGAATCGGATGGCAGAGGGGAAGAAGCTGTTCCTGAATCGCTGAGTGTGTGCCTTCAGGCTTCTGTACCTCCTGCCTGATGGTAACAGTGAGAAAAGGGCATGCCCTGGATGCTGGAGGTCTTTAATAATGGATGCTGCCTTTCTGAGACACCGCTCCCTGAAGATGTCCTGGGTACTTTGTAGGCTAGTACCCAAGATGGAGCTGACTAGATTTACAACCTTCTGCAGCTTCTTTCAGTCCTGTGCAGTAGCCCCTCCATACCAGACAGTGATGCAGCCTGTCAGAATGCTCTGCATGGTACATCTATAGAAGTTTTTGAGTGTATTTGTTGACATGCTGAATCGCTTCAAACTCCTAAAGAAGTATAGTCACTGTCTTGCCTTCCTTATAACTGCATGGATAAGTTGGGACCAGGTTAGATCCTCAGAGATCTTGATATCCAGGAACTTGAAACTGCTCACTCTCTCCACTTCTGATCCCTCTATGAGGACTGACTATGAGGATTCTGATAATTAACTTGTTAGTCATAAATACTTCCGTGTCTGTCAACTGTGACTGCAGCTGTTGGAAGTTTTTCCAAGTTGACATTAAGTGGTCTCAATTTTCCTTAGCCATTTTATGTCCCTTAGTATGAAGGGGAGCGCTCTGATCATTTTCTACACACTTAGCACTTGCACATATGGCTCTGAGAACCAAAACTGAATGTTAGAGAGCAAGTAATTGGTGTCATTTGTTAGACCACTGGTGATTCCATGAATTCCTGCTGAAAAGTAGTATGTTGGACCAATGTTCCCTGGTTGGGTTAGAATTGTCATCAGTATTGTGACTGCGTAAATTTTCATAGATGTTCGCTGATAATATAGTAATACTTGCTCTGCTTGGCAAGGAGTGTGGCTCAACTTAAAGCACTACAACCTTTGCCATCATCAAAAGCTTTTGCTGCTGAATATTTCACGGAGTGAAGTAAATTTTCTTAAACTTCCTATGAGTATAGAATTCAGAAGATGATCGTTTGCAATAATCATCCATTTTTAAATTCAAATCCAATTAAAATAGCTTTGTCTCTTGCACTTATTTGCTGGGCTTCATTATGCTGACAAGTTGTTTTGGGACTATTTCTATTGGGTTCTGGTTCTTCGCCCTTTTTGTTTGCTCAGATTTCCTCAGATCTATCTGTTATTTTAACACTAAGTTACAAAGAACATTGTAAAGGTCCTTCTCAGGTAACAGCAGAGTTCAATTCTGTTCAGAACTGAATTCCCACATTGCAGAAGATTCATGCAGTCCCCGTAGCAGTAGTGGTAGTGTGATCACTCCAGTCGAGTATGTTGTTCTCCAAAGGATTATTCCCTTAATGGAGAATGGCTGTGCATGACTTTGTTAACATGGACGGCTCCACATTGTCCTTTGCAGATCAGGGTCAGGGTGTAGTGGCATGGCATCCAAGATGACTGGGGACCTTTCACTGCTGCAGCCTTTCTCTGCCTTCACTGTCGTTGTGATGTGTCATCACCTTCCGCCCCTTGACCTTACCACCATAGGTGCCCCTTCACCTTACTACCATGGATGGCCCTACGAGGAGCTATGCTCACAGGACCTCAGGAACTCACGATCCTCTCCGTCACGACAAGGTGATGATCCTCGGAAAAGCCCTTTAGCAACTGGCAAATTCATCCCGCTGGTCTCCTAAATGCTTGTTCATATGTACAGACTACCTAGGATGGGTGTTTGTACGGCGAGGAGGCTCTGTACTTCGATCTCAGTGACACTGTCACCATGTTAGAATGTGCCGAGAAGCTAGGCAAGACAATAAAGAAGCAACCATGCTGCTCATGCTATGTAACAAAATACATGTTTAGTCACCATTACAGGGGCTAAGTAATTGGTGGTTACAAAGTGTAACCTCATAATATGCAAGGCTACAGTGAAACATCCCCAGTCATCTTGGATAGCATGCAACTAGACCCTGACCCAGATCTGTCAAGGACAAATGACATATTAGCCTGTCCAGGTTAATACGCCTAGAATATGCTACTTTGCAGCAGGTTAATCTATATTGTACAATGACAAGCATTGAATCTAACATGCCAGGATCAGGGTGTTGTTATTTTGTTGGTGATGCTATTGAAACCAAATATTGCAAGAGTGCTGATTATATAGGCAGTGAATCTCAGCTATAGGATATAAAATAATGCCACTGAGCATGTTTGCGCACATGAAATGAGGGTCAGCAAATTGATTTCATATATGAACTTACAAAGTAGTTTTGAAATTGCTTAGTTTAGTTATCAATTAGTGCATTGATCTGAATTAATGTGCAATTGTACTCTATATCTATCTGTCTGTCTGTCTCTCTCTCTCTCTCTCACACACACACACACACACACACACGTAAATACACATATGAAAGCTCAAACATACACATCTGTAGTGCAGATTTCTGCTTTATGTGTGCGGCTTCCTTTATAGGAAAACATTTTCGTCTAGCCACTGCTTACCTCATCGTAGACAGCCGTATGAAAACATTTTGGCTTTGTTTGATTTATCAATTCAATGTCACTTGCAACATTTTCATCTATTCAAAGCCAAAGCCAAATAAATGATGTAACCCTACAAAGGTTAATTTTGTTCGGGCTAATGGGCATTGAGTTCAAACTTATGGCATGTGATTTTTTTATATATTAGTGGAGCTATGCTTGAAGTGTAAAGAATGAATGTTTTTTCATACAAAGAGGTTATATTAACACAAATTATCATTGAAGTTGTCACAGTCATGGCATTTAAGATTTAAAGAAATACGCTATTTTGGACAGAGAATTGAGATGATATACAGTATATGGGTCACATGGAGAAGTTAGAACCAGAGGAGACATGAGGAGTCAAAGGAGTCAAGCAAACTTTTCCTATGCTAACACTTTTGATTCCAGGATTGTGTTAGCGTTTCAGCTAGTGAATTTCAGCATTATGTTATCCCTGATGTGATTTAGTGCGTGACGTTTTAGTTGAGTTAAAATCAATCTACTCAAGAATGCCTAATGACAACGAAGTGTCTAGCAAATTACATTTAGGAGTCATTCATATTTTTGAAAATGATGCATTTTTCTACCAGATCATGAAATAGTTGGTAGGATGGACAGATCAATGGTAATTTAATCCTGTTAAGTGCAAGGTGCTCATCTTCAGAGGATAACTAAGGTTGAAATGTAAACAATGAACAGTAGAGGTGTATTGAGGATTCAAGGAAGCTTGATGTTCCTGTCCAAGTATCCCTGAAGGTGCTGGTGCGGATTGGTAAGGTGGTGAAGATGGTAGATGGGCTATTTGCCTTCATTAGTACAGGAAGGTTATTGTACTATTTTATAAAACAATGGTTGGACCACAGCTGGAGTGTTTAAATTGCACACTGTAAGACGAATGTGATTTTACAGGACTGGGAGCAGAGCAAATTCACCTAAGTATTTTCTGGGATGGAACATTTCATCTGTGAAGAGAGATGAGATAGGTATGATTTATTTTTCTTTGGGCAGAGAAGCCTGAGGAAGGACTTGATAGAGGTGTACAAAATTATGTGGGCTTTGGGTGGGTAAATTGTAGGAATCATTTGTCCATAGTAAATGCACCTAAAACTAAAATCTAGAGCAGATAGATTTAGAAGGGATTTGAAGAATTTGTTTTTCACCCAGAGCATAGAATGAACTGCTTAAGGAGGTGGTGGAGGCAACTAATTCAGCAGCGTTTAAGAAGTATCCAGAACAATCCCTGAGCTGCCAAAGCATGGAGGGTTAGAGACAGTGCTGATGCATGGGGTCACTTGACAGTCAGCACAGGCAGAATGGATCAATGGTCCTGTTTCTGCACGGCAGGACCCTGTGAACTACAGAAGAAGTCAGCTTGCTTATTTAACAAAACAAGTTTTATCTCACATGCTAGGAAACCCTCACATTCACAGATCAAGGGCTTAATTATAACCAGGAACTACATATTCTGGTGTTGAAGGTTAACCAGGAAAGAATTTTACTTGTAAGTGTCTCAAGATATTCCAAAGTGTTCCTCATGTCTAACGAGATGCTCTTTATAAATAATCATTATTAAAAACCAGAACATTTTAGAAGCCGATCAGATACAGCAAGATCCTTTGAACAGCAATGCAACAGATAACCAGCTAATCTTTTTTGTTGGTTGACCTTTACACTCCATTTAACACTGGGAGATCTCCATGCTTTTGACTGAGTTGAGCCAAGGGATTTTGATACTAACCTATAAAAATAAATGGGGCATTTGTTTAATATTACATCTGAAAGACATCCTCTGTAATTTGAACAGAGGGTTAAGCAGAAAGACATTATCATTGGAGGACACAGTCTGATGTTGCAGTTCAGTGAAATTAGGGCCTGTGAGAAATGAAGGTGAAGAATTAACCCATTTAGTGTGCAAGCAGTAAGTCATTGAGATTGTTGTGATTTGCAGGAAGTTCCATTTTCAATTACTTGTGAAGCACCATAAAAACTAAACAAATGAGCTGGTAGGTCAGAGGAAGAAAACCACAGTCTTCATTTCCTGTACTGCTACTGCTGTGTGTGTTATTATTTTTCTACTTACTCTGTCTTCTAAGGTCTTAGTGCTTATCACAGTGCCTAACCATTTTAAATTGTACATAAACTCTTTAACTGGACCTTTCCTCACACCTATCCATCAACGAAAGGTACATTTGTGGTTTCTTACTTTGAAATCACTATCCAGTAACACCTTAAGAGGCTTTCCATAATGATCCCTGAATTTCACTATATATCTTGTCAAAATGATTCATTATATAGCTTCAGAGATATTCACATATTGCATAAGGGAAGAAAAACCTCACAAGGTGAACAACTTGACATTACGAACAAACTTCCAGTAAGCACTCCTATTTTGGAGGATGCATACAAAGGAGTGACTTAAGGGAGAGTTTACATGAAAACAAATGACATCTTTAAGTTTGTATTAACAGCTTACTGCACTCACAAACTTTTTCTGAAATATTCTACAAAATTCACTGAAAGTTATTCGAGAACTTGATTCTTCTTGTAAATGACATCATCTACTTCCTGTTTTCTTTTTGAGGTGAAAAATGATGAACTATTTTAATTCATTATTGTAATTATCTTCCTTGGAGGGCTGTTGATATTCATTCATTCTATATAAAGTGGATTCTGGTTCATTGGACAGCCATTTATTTGGGACAACTCTTAAAGAACAAAAACTAATCAATAACATTGCCAGGAATCCCTTTGTTTATTTGGGATACTGTCCTGCTTAATTCAGCATGGGACTGTTGCCAAACAGTTTCTAACTAGTATTAGTTGCATACACTTGTGTGGCCGTTAGACACTACACCGTGTTTAGAGCAAACAGTTTTAAAATAATGTCAGTTGCATGTGTTTGTATTAAAAAAAATGTGATTTTTGTCACTGATAGTTGGCAAGAAATAAGCAGTAAGGCAATCCAGAACTGCTTTGCTCACTGTGGTTTTAAGCATTCAGACTTGGAGATGTCAGAAGTGGCCAGGAGTGAAAATGAAATGATTTCACTACTTCAACAAGTTAGGAACTATAAAGCATTTGAAGTATCAACAATCATCTCGAATGTTACAATGAAAATGAAGATTCGGTGGATGCAATTGTTGAGAGCATGGCACTAAAGCAGTCCATTATCTCCACTAGGTGCCTGCGCTGATTTTGTTGAAAAGAACATGGCAGCATACACGGGATGAATTCCTCCATTGATAACTATCAGGAAATAATGCACAGTTTTATAGTACTGTAGTACTATTGGACGTGTTCTGTATTTCAGTAAATTTCAATACATAATTTATTACTCAGGTTGTCTTTTTTATACCCTTTTGACTATTTCCATGAAATTTTGGCTAATTGGGGCAGCTGCTTAATTAGGCCAAAATATACTGTTTCTGATGTGTCCCAATTAACTGGAATCTACTGCACTAGGTACTGAGGTTGATAGATTTTTGGACAGTAGAAAATTAGTAGACTAGTGGACTGAATGGGAAATGGCAGATCATGCTTAGCATGCAGTATGGACTACTCCTGCTCCAATTTTATTTGTTTTAATGGAGACAATCTAACAGTAGCAAGCAATGTTAGATGTGGAAGCCAATAACACTGCCAGAGTTGTTCAACATCTCCACAAGATGAAGTGTTGCATTTATATCAGGTAAACATGCCATTAAATAGATGTAGCTGTGTGAACTCTCCACATTGGCCATTAATTTCATACTAACTAGATCTGGAAAAATTTCCTATCTTTGTTATACTGAATGTTTGATTGAACTGAAAATTATATTTTCTCTTCCCATTTGAAATTGAATAGTAACACTTGTTTTCCTTGTGTGGAAACATCACAGCACATTGTACATATGCACGTGTGTGAAGTAAATCATAGCGTTGTACAGCGTAGAAATAGGGCCATACACACAATATGCTGGAGGAGCTCAGCAGATCAGGCAGCATCTGTGGCCGACACCCTTCAACAGGATTGGAAAGGAAGGGGAGGTCAGAGTAAGAGTTGGGGGGCGTGGCAGGTAATAGGTGAAACTGGGAGAGGGGAGTGAGTGAAGTAAAGAGCTGGGAAGTTGACTTGTGGAAGATGTGAAGGCCTAGAGAAGAGGGAATCTGATAAGAGAGGACATAAGACCAGGGAAGAAAGAGAAGGGGGAGGAGCATCAGAGGGAGGTGAAGGGCAGGAACGGAGAAGGTGTGAGAGGGAAGCAAGAAGAGTCTCAGGCTGAAACGTCGACTGTTTATTCCTGTCTATAGATGCTGCCTGATCTACTGAGCTACTCCAACACGTAGTGTGCATTGCTCTAGATTTCCAGCATCTGCAGTACCTTGTGTCATAGAAATAGGGCCTTTGGTTCACTATATCTATGCTGAGCATTATGCCTATCTACACTATCCCCACTTGCCTGCACTAATTCCATATACCTTACTCATTCAAATACCTGCCCAGATGCTTTGTAAATATGATTACTGTAGCTGCCTCTACCACGCACCCCAGTAATATATTCCACTTAACAAATATGCTTTATGTGAAAAAGCTACCCCTCAGAACCCCTTTAATCTTCTTCCTTCTCACCAAAACAAATTTCCTCTGGCTTTAGACACTACTACTATGGAAACTAGACTCTGGCCATCTACCCTATCGAAGCCTCTCATAACTTTACATACCTGATCATGGCACCTCTCAGATTCCTTCTCTTCAAGACAAACAGACCAAGTCTATCCAATCTCTCCTCAGGACTCAAGTCCTCCAAACCAAGGAACGTCCTTGTGAATCTTTTCTGAAACCTACCTAGCTTAATCACATCCTTCTATAGCGTGGTGACCAGAACTGCACTCAGTACTCCAAGTATGGCCTAGCCAACATCTTGTACAGCAGTAACATGCTACTCAATACCTCTGCCAATGAAGGCGAGTCTGTGATATGCTTTCCTCATCAATTTTTCTCTCTGGTAGAACAAATTAGTACAGTAGAATCAATGGAATACAACACACAAAAATAACCAATGGGAAAAAGATGACAAACTGTGCAAATAAAAAAATATTAATAATAATAATGAAATAAATAGTAAATAATACTGAGAATACGAGATGTAGAGATCTTCAAGTGACTCCATAGGTTGTGGAATTAGTTCAGTGTTGAGGTGAGTGAACAAAGATGAGGATGAATTTCTTTAGCCAGAGAGTAGTGAATCTGTGGAATTTGTTGCCACAGGCAGCTGTGGAGGCCAAGTTTTTATGTATATTTAAGGCAGAGGTTGATAGATTCTTGATTGGTCAGGGCATGAAGGGATACATGGAGAAAGCAGGAGACTGGGGCTGAGAGGAAAAATGGCGTTTCCATACCAGGCTCTGATGCGAAGAGACAGTTCTGTCCGTTCAACAACACTCTCCAGGGCTCTGTGATTCACTGTGTATGTCTGCCCAGGTTTCACTTCACACAATGCATCTCTTTGCACTTGTATGCCAAAATCCATCTGTCATTCCCTTGCCCAGTTTCCTGGTTGATGATCTTGTCACCTTAAATAACCCTCACTGTCCACTGTACCACCTACATTCTCATCCAAATCATTGGTATGCCTTTTATGATAAACAACTTAGGATTCAGCACAGTTCACTGCAGCTCACCAGAGATTAATTTAAAACAAGTCTCCACCACCACCTTCAAGCTCCTACTACCAGCATTATAAAGGAAGTTGTCAGGGAAAATTTTCTGCTTCCAAGGTCCCAGCAATGCCTTTCCTTGCCTCCAGTAACAATACGATACACCTGCTCAAGTCCTATAAATTTATCTACTTTTATGATTTCAAATGTTACCAAGATCTCCTATTTCATAATGTTGATATATATGCACCAGGATAGCACTGTTCGCTTTCCTAAGTTCACGAGCTTTTACTGCCATGTCCTCTTCCATAGTAAATGTAGATGAGACATGTTCTTTGTTAAATCTCACCTATTTCCCATAGGTATCACACTGATCTTTAACAAGATGTACTCTCTCTCTAGTTGCCCTTTGCTCTTAATACAGTTGTAGACTCTTTTAGGGATCTTCTTTATTTTATCAGCCAGAGATATCTCAGCGTCCTTTTCTGCCCTCTTAATTTGGTTGCTAAATGTATTTCTCAAACAACTCACTCAATCTCAGCTGCCAATAAATGACATATGCTTCCTTTTTCATGAGGAACCTTCTAAGTACCTGTCAAACAAGGTTCCCTGATCTTTGTCAATGCCACCTTTCGGCTGACAAGAACATGCCGGTCCTGAACTGTTCCCATCTCAGTTTTAAAAGCCCCTCATTTACCAAATGGACTCTCTCATCAGCTTTAGCGAATTCGTATCTGATACCATTGAAATTAGTTGTCCCCCTGTTTAGGACTTTAACCGGAGGACAAGTCCAATCTTTTCCCACAGTTCTCCCTGATCAATAGTGTGATTCCCTGTCCTTTCCTAACTCCATCTCTGTCATATCAGAAGAATCTTTATCTTTGGACATAGAGCTGTCAGTCCTGCCCATCCCTCAAACTTTTATCCATAACAGCTATAATATTCCAACCCCACTTGCTAATCTGTGCTCTGCATTCACTTGATTTGCTTGTGAAGCTTTTGCATTAAACTAAATGCTGTTTAGTCAATCAGACCTTCCATGCTAACAACAGGAATTCTGCAGATGCTGGAAATTCAAGCAACACACATCAAAGTTGCTGGTGAACGCAGCAGGCCAGGCAGCATCTCTAGGAAGAGGTACAGTCAACGTTTCAGGCCGAGGCCCTTCGCCAGGACTAACTGAAGGAAGAGTTAGTAAGAGAACTGAAAGTGGGAGGGGGAGATCCCACTAAGGAGCACCAGGCCATTGTCTCCCACACCATCACTGACTTTATCCGCTCAGGGGATCTCCCATCCACTGCTACCAACCTTATAGTTCCCACACCCTGCACTTCCCGTTTCTACCTCCTACCCAAGATCCACAAACCTGCCTGTCCTGGCCGACCTATTGTCTCAGCTTGCTCCTGCCCCACCGAACTCATTTCTGCACACCTCGACACTGTTTTATCACCCCTTGTTCAATCCCTTCCGACCTATGTTCGTGACACTTCTCACGCTCTTAAACTTTTCGATTATTTTAAGTTCCCTGGCCCCCACCGCTTTATTTTCACCATGGATGTCCAGTCCTTATATACTTCCATCCCCCATCAGGAAGGTCTCAAAGCTGTACGCTTCTTTTTGGATTCCAGATCTAATCAGTTCCCCTCTACCACCACTCTGCTCCGTCTAGCGGAATTAGTCCTCACTCTTAATAGTTTCTCCTTTGGCTCCTCCCACTTCCTCCAAACTAAAGGTGTATCTATGGGCACCTGTATGGGTCCTAGCTATGCCTGCCTTTTTGTTGGGTTTGTGGAACAATCTATGTTCCGTGCCTATCCTGGTATCTGTCCCCCACTTTTCCTTCGCTACATCAACGACTGCATTGGCGCTGCTTCCTGCACGCATGCAGAACTCGTTGACTTTATTAACTTTGCCTCCAACTTTCACCCTGCCCTCAAGTTTACCTGGTCCATTTCTGACACCTCCCTCCCCTTTCTAGATCTTTCTGTCTCTATCTCTGGAGACAGCTTATCCACTGATGTCTACTATAAGCCTACTGACTCTCACAGCTATCTGGACTATTCCTCTTCTCACCCTGTCTCTTGAAAAAATGCTATCCCCTTCTCGCAATTCCTCCGTCTCTGCCGCATCTGCTCTCAGGATGAAGCTTTTCATTCCAGGACAAGGGAGATGTCCTCCTTTTTTAAAGAAAGGGGCTTCCCTTCCTCCACTATCAACTCTGCTCTCAAATGCATCTCCCCCATTTCACGCACATCCGCTCTCACTCCATCCTCCCGCCACCCCACTAGGAATAGGGTTCCCCTGGTTCTCACCTACCACCCCACCAGCCTCCGGGTCCAACATATTATTCTCCGTAACTTCCGCCACCTCCAACGGGATGCAATCACTGAGCACATCTTTCCCTCACCCCTCTCTCTGCTTTCCGCAGGGATCGCTCCTTACACGACTCCCTTGTCCATTCATCCCCCCCATCCCTCCCCACTGATCTCCCTCCTGGCACTTATCCTTGTAAGCGGAACAAGTGCTACACATGCCCTTATATTTCCTCCCTTACCACCATTCAGGGCCCCAGACAGTCCTTCCAGGTGAGGCGACACTTCACCTGTGAGTCGGCTGGGGTGATATACTGCGTCCGGTGCTCCCGATGTGGCCTTCTATATATTGGCGAGACCCGACGCAGACTGGGAGACCGCTTTGCTGAACACCTACGCTCTGTCCGCCAGAGAAAGCAGGATCTCCCAGTGGCCACACATTTTAATTCCACATCCCATTTCCATTCTGACATGTCTGTCCACGGCCTCCTCTACTGTAAAGACGAAGCCACACTCAGGTTGGAGGAACAAAACCTTATATTCTGTCTGGGTAGCCTCCAACCTGATGGCATGAACATTGACTTCTCTAACTTCCGCTACTGCCCCACCTCCCCCTCGTACCCCATCTGTTACTTATTTTTATACACACATTCTTTCTCTCACTCTCCTTTTTCTCCCCCTGTCCCTCTCACTATACCCCTTGCCCATCCTCTGGGTTCCCCCCACCTTGTCTTTCTCCCTGGACCTCCTGTCCCATGATCCTCTCATATCCCCTTTGCCAATAACCTGTCCACCTGTCCAGCTCTTGGCTTCATCCCTCCCCCTCCTGTCTTCTCCTATCATTTTGGATCTCCCCCTCCCCCTCCAACTTTCAAATCTCTTACTCACTCTTCCTTCAGTTAGTCCTGACGAAGGGTCTCGGCCCGAAACGTCGACTGTACCTCTTCCTAAAGATGCTGCTTGGCCTGCTGCGTTCACCAGCAACTTTGATGTGTGTTGCTAGACCTTCCATGCTCTTTCTTCTTTCTTCCTTTAACATCTACATTTGCTTTAACCTTTCCATCTGTTACACTGGTACTTTAGGTCCTACTACCCCTAACCCCCCCCCAGCCCCCCCCAGTCTAGCTTAAACCCACCATGTAGCACTAGCAAACCTCTCCACAAGGAACCAGTTTATATGCAACCATTCCCCTGTGTATAGGTGAGCTGTGCCCTGGTAGTGATCCCAATGGTCCAAGTAGCTGAAGCCCTCCCACCTGTACCAGCTCTTGAATCAAGCATTGCTTTGCCTCATCCTTGCATTCTTACCCTTGCTAGCATCTGGTACAGGGAGCAATCCTGAGATTATACCCCTTCTTTACCTTCACCACTTTTCTTCCTTATTAGGGACACCTTTGTTTTCACTCATTAGGGAGAGAGAGAGAGAGTGCCTGTGGGCTGTCGAATTACCAGATGAACGAGTAGTCTTTGGGGTACTGCAAGTCTGGGTCTTATTGACACTTTGCTGCACACTTGAGTGCTTGGTGGGGGGGTGCCGTTGCTTTTTTGCTGGTAGGGTGGGGGGTTGTTGCTTTGCTGCTGTGGGGGTGGGGGGGTCTTTGGGGTTCTAACATTTAACTGTCATTCATTCTGGTTTTGTGGATGCTTAGAAAGAAAAAAAAAATCAGAATGTATATTGCATACATTAAATGTACCTATTAACCCATTCTTCTCTCTTCCTGCCTAAGTCATTGGTTGCTTTACCCTCCGTTTTCGGTATGTTCTGTGCCCACTCAGAGACATCCTGGCACAGGGAGGCAACACATGTTCCTGGAGTCTTGCTTGCAGATTTTCTGTGCCCCTGCCAATTGAGTTCCCTTGTCTCACTACCGTTAGCCAATGCTACACACGGAGCCAGTTATGCGCTAGTGATCCACCAGCTGCGGTTGCTTTCCCCTCAATGGGACAGTATTTTACAAGCAAATATGACCTACAATCACAACTATGTCATGTGTTTTACCACCAGTGTATCCTTGGTGGTGATCTTTCAAATTTTTCAAATTCCTTCCCCAGACATAAACTGATGTGGATCAGTAACCTGATATAGCATCTGCCAGGTTTTACTTCTGATGATAGTATTGGAAATGGACGACTTGTCTGCAAAACGTGTTTTTGTACTCAGCCAGAATATTGAGAAATTTGTTCCCAGAATTGGAAAGCTCGGTAGCTGAATTTGGGTCACTCGCTGGCGTCGAGTAGTACCAGATGATACTGCTGCTGCCGTACAGCTCCCATGACCCAAATTCAGTCTGACCTGATCAAATGATGAATGAGCACCATCAGAGTTTTGAAATACTTCCTGTTGCAGGTCATGAGTTTACATGTTCCTCCTGCTACGGCACTGAATAGATGAAAATGCACAACGATTGTGAGAAGTTAATAGGCAAGGAAAACTGGAAAAATGGGAAAAAATGAAGTTCTGATCATTTGAAATTGTGAGCATGCATAGTCAGAAGGTAAGGCTTTGTCCCTTGAGCTCAGTGAGACCAGAGAGGTCACAATAGGGGTGAGAGGGAAAGTAAAGGTGCAATAGTTTGAACTACAGATTGAAAATGCAAAGGCCTGAAACAACAATCCAAAGATTTTAGTTCAAATCCTACCAAGGTAGCCAGGGAATTTAAAACAACCCATACAAAGTGTAGGAGGAACTCAGCAGATCAGGCAGTTTCCATGGAAATGAATATGCAGTCGACATTTCGGGCTGAGATCCTTCAGGATTGGAATGGAAGGGGAAGAGGCCAGAATAAAAAGGTCTTGGCAGGGGAAGGAAGATAGCTAGAAGATGATATGTTAAGCCAGGTGGGTGGGAAAGGCAAAGGGTTGGAGAGGAAGGAATCTGATAGGAGAGGAGAGTGGGCGATAGGAGAAAGGGAAGGAAGAGGGGCACCGTGGTGATAGGCAGGTGAGGAGAAGAGGTAAGTGGCCAGAGTGGGGAAATGAAGAAGAGAAAAAAATTACTGGAAGGAGAAATCTATGTTCATGCCATCTGGTTGGAGGCTGCCTAGATGGAATATGAGGTGTTGCTACTCTACCCTGAGTGTGGACTTATCATGGCAAGAGAGGAGGCCATGGACTGACATGGTGGAATGTGAATGGAGATAGGAATTAAAATGGTTGGCCGCAGTGAAATTCTGCTTTTGGCTAATGGAGCAGAGATGCTTGCCAAAGCGGTCCTTCAATTTGTGTCGAGTTTTACCAATGCAGAGGCGGCTGCATTGGGAGCACTGGATATAGCAGAGTGTCCTAACAGATCTGCAGGTGGGGTGTTGCCTCATTTGGAAGGACAGTTTGGGGCCCTGAATGAAGGTAAGGGAGGAGGGGAATGGGCAGGTGTAGCATTTCTGTTGTTTTCAGGGATATGTGCCATGAGGGAGATTAGTGGGAAGGGGTGAATAGATAAGGGAATCATGGAGGAAGGGATCATTGTAAGGTGGGGGGGGTGGGGAAGTAAAGTTTTGTTTGGTGGTAGGATCCCATTGAAGATGATGGATGTTAGGGAGAATTAAGAGTTAGATACAGAGGCACATGGGGTGCTGAGTGAGGACAAGAGAAGCTCTATCCCTGTTAAGACAGAAGGAAGACAAGGTGAGAACAGTTATCTGGGAAATGGAAGAGATGCAGATGAGGGGAGAGTCAATGGTGGAGGAAGGGAAACCCCATTCTTTGAAGAACGAGGACATCTCTGATGTCCTGGAAAGGAAGGCCTCATCCTGGGATCAGATGCGGCAGAGACGAAGGGACTGAGAAAAGGGAATTGCATTTTATGGGAGACAGTGTGGGAAGAGGTATAGTCAAGATAGCTGTGGGTGATGATAGATTTATAAAAGATGTCAGTAGACAGTTGACTCCAGAGATGGAGAAAGAGAGATTGAGAGGGGGGAAAGAGGTGAAAGGACCAAGTGAATTTAAGGGTTGGGTGAAAGTTGGAGGTAAATTTGATGAAACCAAGGAGATCCGCATGTGTGCATGAAGCAGCACCAATGCAGTAGTCAATGTAGTGCAGGAGGAGTTGGGGAGTAATACCAGAGAAGGATTGGAACATGGACTGTTCTATACAGCCAATGAAATGACAGGCATAGTTGGGATCCATACGGGTAACCATGGCTACTCTTCGAGTTTGGAGAAAGTGGGAGGAACCGAAAAATAAATTATTGAGAGTGAGGACAAAATCTCCAAGACAGAGGAGGGTGGTGGTGGAGGGGAACTGGTTTGATCTTTTCTTGAGAAGGAAGCAGAGAGCTTTAATGCCTTTATGATGGGAGATAAAAGTGTATAGGGACTGGATATCTATGGTGAAAATGGAGTGGTCAGGGCTAGGTAATTGAAAATTATTGAGGAGATTGAGAGCACGAAGAGTGTCGCAGGTATAGTTTGGAAGGGACTGAACCAACGGGGATTGAAAAGTATTGAGGTATGCGGACGAGTATTCTGTCGGGCAGGAGTAGGCTGACACAATATGCCTACCTGGACAGTCAGGTCTGTGGACCTTGGGTAAGAGGTAGAAGTGAATTTAAATTCTATTAGTATTTTGGAATTTTATAAAAAGCTGTTGGTAATAATCACCACAAATATTATAAAATTCCATTTGTTCACTAATACCATGCAGAGGAGGAAATCTGACATCCTTACATGCTTTGGCCTATACGGGCTTCCATATTCTCTCATGCAGTACGTGCTGAAATGGGATAGGAAGCTATTTCAAGTTTAACAGGAATACAAATGAAAGTTCATGGTCCAAAACATGGACTGCTTATTCTTCTTCACCTATCTGTGAGTTCCTCCAGCATTTTGTATGTGTTGCTCAAGTTCTGTAGAGATGGACAATGTATAGTGGTCTCACCTGTTTTATCCATATGGTGCAGAATTGATAAATATAAAAATATTTACAGTTGAAATCTCTGTTATTTAAACCACAGTGCAAATTGAGATGTTTTGTAAAGTAATTACCTCATCTTTGGTTTCCACAGTATGGTGAATACCATATTATGAGCATTGGGTGATGTGGTGCCACATTTTGTAATGTTTCTTCATAGCTTCATTGACTCAATTGAATCTATACCTTGGGTGTAGTCAGTGTGGCATTTGCACTTTCTCCCTGTGACTGTATGGTTCTTGCTAGGTGCTCTAGTTTCTAATTATTAGTTAATTAATCGACAATTATAATTCTAGGGGGTGGTGGGAAATTCAGGTGGAGTTGAAGGATATGAGAGATTACAGAGAAATGTGGGGCAATGGAATAGATGGGAAGGCTTAAGACAGACAGAAGGACCTCATTCTGAGTGTTAGAAAAATATAAAATATGAGAAATGCAATCTTACAGAAACAGATATAGAGACAAATAAAATGGTAGCTGTTAGCTAATGAAGAAGATCTAAGTGTATTATTTTTCCTAAAAACTAGTTCAAAAATATTAATTGGAATTACTATTGATAGACCGAGGACAGAAAACAACAAAGAATCATTAAATAATACGTTCAATTTAAGGATTACTTGGAACTTTGAACAATTGTTCTTGGAATAGAGTGCCACCTAGTGCATTTATGTAAAACATTCAAAATCAAACATTTTAGATCAGGGGTTCCCAACCTGGGTTTGTTTAATGGTAGGGGTCTATAGCATAAATAGGTTGGGAACTCCTGTTTTAGATGCAAAAATTGATTTAGGAAGAAGTGAGGAGTTACTGACTTGGAGTGAGGGGAATAAGAAGTTCTTAAATTTTAATCCTGAAACACAACTGACCGCTAGACAAGCTGAAATAATGTGACTTTAAGAAGATAAATAGGAACAGGAATAATTCCTCAAGCTCCTGGAATTTGTTTCATCATTCTTTGCTGTTCCATGGAAACTTTGACAACAGTATATTTCAAAAATCCATTACAGCCTTCTTGAATATATTCAATGACTGAGCCTCCATAGATCTCTCCATGAACAATTCATGCCTAAGAGAGAAGAAGTTTTTTTCTTTTAACCAATTCTGACTCTTATTTGGATTTTTAGGTGTTTTTCATTGTCTGAGAACATGCCTATGAGAGTGAATACCCTTGAAGTTTAGACACCAATATAAGCTTGAAAATATGGAAGGCAGTATGTGAAAAGTGAGATCCAACAAACTTGATCAGTAGAGAACTGCTTTTTTTGTGATCTTGATAGAGGAACAAATATTGCAAGAGGATCAGCAGTAGTTAAGAGCTGGAAATACTCAACAGATTAGACAAATGCTTTTGCCTGCTGACCTTTCAATAAAACTTCTAAACAAAGTGGCACAAGAGAGGAATTGGACAGAAGCAAAAGTGGCATCACTTTTTAAGATACTGGGTGACAGTCAGTAAGTTAGGAAGTGTTTTAATAAACAGAAGACCTTGGAGGAAGATATAATTTCTTTTCTGCATGTTTATTGCAGAGACAAGGATAAGGGCGCAGCCTTTATATGGAAAGAACCTTTCTGGAAACTTCTCCCTAATCATTGTCGCAATACAGAAAGGGAGCTGTGGATCGCATACTAGTACTAATGATGGAACTGAGTGGAATTGAGTGTGTTGCTATTTGTTTGGTATTTCCAGCATGAGATTATCTACTCCAGGAGCACGACCTGCTGAGAACTTCTCTCCTTTGGACACGGGGCCTCAGGATCTTCGAAGAGCTATTGCAACCTTATGTTACTCAGGAGTTCAGAATATTAGTTAGTGCAAAATTTAAATCTCATATTAGTAAGTGGTTAGTCATTTTCTAACAACTTTTGTGCTTGTGTGGTCCAAAATCAATGCATATTGCAATGGAAATGAAAATAAAAGTAAAATTGGAGCAGTAACAGCCTTTCATATTTACATATGCCTCTTCAACAGCAGGCATCACCGATCCATACATTCCTGATGTGTTAACACCGTAGAATAATTTTTGGGGCTTATGTTGTTTAAAGTAAGCAATAGCTTATGCGCAATCAAGTCCGATTTTTTCTCTGCATATTTCCATTTATTCTTACTTAGTTGAACATCTTAATAGGGCTCGTTGGATAGCAGTCAAGTGCAAGTGTTCTATTTTTCCCTCTCTGGAAAAATACTGAGGCTAATTGTAACAACTTACCCCTGTGGGGTCAAGACTGGTTAATTTGCAGAACAAGAGTCTTTGTCTTGTCCAAAATCAATGAACATTACAATTGAAATGAAAGTAAAATTGAAACAGTTCCAGCTTTTCCAATTTGCAGATGCCTCTCCAAGGTCAGGCATCCCCTACCCTGACTGTATTTTTTAAAAGAATAACCATTCTTGTTTATATTTAGATATTAAGCTAAAACTGTTTTTCATTAGCTATCAGTACAGGCCACGTACACAGCACTATTTATTTCATGTTGAAATATGTAATGAGTTACAGCTTGAGATCAAAAGAACAAAAGAATGGCAAGTTGTGTTGCATCAAGATCTGTAACTGCTGCTCGAACATGTTGAAATTGAGCCTTGACTTAACAATTCATCCAAAACACCAACCCCCTTTGAAAGTATAACATGCCTCCTAAATTATGCTGATAAGAGGGTTAAATTTGCAATCAGTCTCAGCAGAAAAAAATTGTAAAGCAATTTTTGCTCCCATTATAAAACTTAAAGCCAAATATCAAGCTCAAATTTATTGTCATTCAACCGTACTCATGTATAAAGCTAAACAAAGCAACATTCCTCTGAGAACAAGGCGCAAAACACAGTACATATATCACATAGATCAAATAGGAACTTACAATCTGGAGCAAAACTATTTGTAAAAATAAGTTTCCAGAATCAATGAAAATGTAAGCTACTTTTTATTACATGATATTATGATCTTTGTCATATGTATTTTGGATTCCACATTAATATCTTGTATCCGGATAGCTAGGAAGAAATGTATTGTCTGTCTTAGTTTAAAATAGGTTACATTTTCCATAGGAAATGAAGCTGGGATAAGGTATCAGTTGCCAGACTCCGTATAAAGTAAAATCTGAAATAGTGTGCATTAAAACATTACCTCCATCAAGAGATTTCAGATTTAGCTTTAACTATTCTACAAAGTTTACTTTATGTAAAGTTGATGAATTAAGAGCTTCATATAGATGTCAAAATTTCAAGCAGCGTTTCTTGGGGCTGATTTGATTTGATGCGGTAACTGGGTTGGGTGAGTCTAGAACTGGAGGTCACGTGTTAAGTGTCATTGATGAAATGCTTAAAGGAAACATGAGGGAGAACTTCTTTACTCAGAGGGTGGTGAGAGTGTGGAGCAAGCTTCCAATGAAAGTAGTGGATGTAGGTTCGATTTCAACATTTAAGAGAAATTTGGATAGGTACATGGATGGGAGCAGTATGGATGGCTATGATCTGGGTGCAGGACAATGGGACTAGGCAGATTAAAGGTTCTACATGGATTAGATAGGTAAACGGCCTGTTTCTATGCTATAATGTTCTATGACCCTCCCTCTCCAACTGGGGTATTGGTATCTGTTTGGATTCTGTCACTTGCCCATTCACAACAGACAGAGGCTTAGACTAGCTTGGTAGCCAGGCCTCATTAGTTCAGGTAAGTGGTGAGCACTAAGTAGGTGTCCTATGTTAATTTGCCAAATATGTGACGAGCTTGAACTGTTGTAATATTGAGGATGGATGGTAAACGGGGTGTACTGCTGGATCTGACAGCAGACATTTTCATGGCCCCTCAGACTGAAAACAAAGTGGAGGCCTGTTGGTATGACATTATGATGCAGGGAAAAATAATCACCTCCAAGTCCTACAACAGACACCGTGGTCTAATTTAAGTATTTGAGATTAGCTACTTATTTGAAACTTATTTCCAAAAAAAAGATGTCTCTGGTAGATGTAATGGTATGCAGTGATATAATACATTGATGGACTTATTGTATTTTGGGAACTTTGTAAAGAAGAATGCAGAATCAAATGGAAGAAAAGTAAGCAAATGTGAAATTGGAAACCTTACAGTGCATTGAATATACAATCCCACAGTAGATTACTTGTTCTACTTCTAACCTAGCCTAATACAGCTACATCTGCAAACACTCAGACATAAATATTTAATACACTGCTTGCGATGCTGCATGAGCCATAAACCTTACGGAAAATTTACTTTACTGTTCCGAATGGCCCATGGGTGCATTATAAATACACAGTGCATTATCCTAGTTGCTTAAAATAGTTGGTTTCCTTCAGAAATGCTTTGTCATTTTAAAAATTAGTGGCTGGATTATCCATGTTTTAGAAAGTGAATATTTTGACATCTTCTAGAAAATAATTGAATTACCATCAACCATAGCAGGAAAATGTTCTGGCTGCTCTTTCTGCTTGTATATTATAGAAAGATGCAATTTAATCCTATCTTTGAATTCAATAAGTGGAGAGTTATATGGGTGTAAAGTTGAAACGTCTTGAATTTTACAAGAAGGCCTGAATGTTGAGATCCTGTTGAACCTAGCCGCAGGACCTCTATAGCATAGTGTATGCTTTAGCTAATAACGGTCCAAAGAGAAGTCAGTAGCAAGGAAGATTTAAACTTTCTTTACACCATAAAAACAGTTAATATTTATCCTTGTAAATAGAACAAGTGCTACACAGGCCCTTACACTTCCTCCCTTTGTCTGGGGCTCTGAATGGTAGTAAGGTGAGGTGACACTTCACCTGTGTGTCGGCTGGGGTGACATACTATGTCCCATGCTCCCGATGTGGCCTTCTATATATTGGCGAGACCCGACGCAGACTGGGAGATCGTTTTGCTGAACACCTACGCTCTGTCCGCCAGAGAAAGCAGGATCTCCCAGAGGCCACACATTTTAATTCCACGTCCCATTCCCATTCTGATATGTCTATCCACGGCCTCCTCTACTGTAAAGATGAAGCCACGCTCAGGTTGGAGGAACAACACCTTATATTCCATCTGGGTAGCCTCCAACCTGATGGCATGAACATTGATTTCTCTAAGTTCCGCTAATGCCCCACCTCCCCCTTGTACCCCATCTGTTATTTATTTATATACACACATTCTCTCTCTCTCTCTCTCCTTTTTCTCCCTCTGACCCTCTGACTATACCCCTTGCCCATCCTCTGGGTTTTTTCCCCCCCTCCCCCTTTTCCTTCTTCCTGGGCCTCCTGTCCCATGATTCTCTCATATCCCTTTTGCCAATCACCTGTCCAGCTCTTGGCTCCATCCCTCCCCCTCCTGTCTTCTCCGATCATTTTGGATCTCCCCCTCCCCCTCCCACTTTCAAATCTCTTACTAGCTCTTCCTTCAGTTAGTCCTGACGAAGGGTCTTGGCCCAAAACATCGACTGGACCTCTTCCTAGAGATTCTGTCTGGCCTGCTGCGTTCACCAGCAACTTTGATGTGTGTTGCTTGAATTTCCAGCATTTGCAGAATCCTCATGTTTGCATAATATTTATCTTTTCTGAACTCTTTTAACATTGATTCTTCTTCTTCCCACATGGTTGAAAACCACAACCCTTCCACATGCAGGCCTTTCTTAAGATTGCAGTCAAAGACCAAATAAGTTGTTAGAAGGACATTTTTTGGGAAGAAATAATAAGTGCTGTGGATCAAGGAGACTCCAAACTCCAGAACAAATATGATAAGGAGAGACATCAAGGTTTATTACGGAAAGCTCATGGTGTAGAGGGTAAACATATTGGCTGAGGCAAAGAATTGATTGGTGAACAGGAGACAAGTCGATAATTTTATTGGTTAGTCAGAGCAGTGTGCCAGTGGGATCAGTTCAGGGCTCAGCTTTTTACAATTTACACTATATAAATGCCTTAGATGAAGCAGCAAACGACACTGTTGATAAATTTGCTGTTGACATAAAAATTGGGTAGGGAAATAAGCTATGATGATGGCAAAAGAAGCCTGCAGAGAGGTGAAAATTAGTTAAGTATGTGGTTAGGGGTGTGGATCGTGGAAAGTGGTATGAGAACTAGAAATATTCCATATTGGCAGAAACAAAAGATTTGCATTATCTGAGCAGTGAAAGATTGCAGAGCTTTAAGATGCAGATGGATTTGGAATTCCTTTTGCATGATTTGCAAAAATGCTATAAGTTCAATACGTAACTAGGAAAGCTAACAGAATGTAATAATTTCTTGGTGGATTTTTCTGATTTAAGGAAGGTTGTAAATTTATTGGGAACATTCCAGAGAAGATTGGCTTTGGGGCCAAGAATCTCTATCAGTGATTTGGCTGAGGAGAATGAATGTTGTATTTCTAAGTTTGTTGATGATGGAGGAACATGTTAAAAAAATATAGACAACCTGAGAGAGTGAATGGTAATGTGGCAGATGAAATAAAATATGGAAAAAATATAAGGTTCTCCTCTGTGGTGCACACATTACAGAAAAATACAGTGGTGGTTAAATGATGATGTGTTCAAATGGATATGTGTTCTTGTGCAGCAGGCAGTTAAGAAGCCAAAAGGTGTGTTAGCCTTGATTATGATTTAATACAGGAGAATGGAAGTATTATTGTATTAACATAGGGCACTAGTAATGCTGGTGTATTCTTAAGTGGGAGTGTGTTCAGCCTGAAGTTATAGTCCATGTAGGTACCAATGACATGGGAAGGACGAGTGATAAGGCGGATAATAGTGCTGAAGGTGAGGTAGCCAGTTTACAAACAGAATCAATGTGTACTGGGGAGAGGCTATTGATAGGGCAAAATTGCCGTCAACATGATGAATTGCAGCATAAAAGGCAGACAAAATCAAAAAGGGTGAAAGCAGGATTGAAGGTGTTATATTTGAATACATATAATATACGGAATAAGGCAGATGAACTTGTAACATAGTCGCAGATTGGCATGTATAATGGGTGTAGCCATTGCTGAGTCATGGTTGAAAGAAGATTATAGCTGGGAGCTTCATGCCCAAGGATACGCGTTGTATATAAAGGACAGACAGGAAGGCAGAGCAGTTGATGTTGCTCTGCTGATACCAAAAGTTTCTTCAGATATATAAAGTGTAAAAGAGAGGTGAGAGTGGAAGTTGGACCACTGAAAAATGATGCTGGAGAGGTAATCATGGGGGACAAGAAAATGGCGGAAGAACTGAATAAGTATTTTGCATCAGTCTTCACTGTGGAAGACACTAGCAATATGGTAGAAGTTCCAGGCGTCAGGGTTCATGAAGAGTGTGAAGCTTCCATTACTAGGGAGAAGATTCTTGGGATACTGAAAGGTCTGAGATCACCTGAATGGCGTACACTCCAGGATCCTGAAAGAGGTAGCTGAAGAGATTATGGAGGCATTAGTACTGATCTTTGAAGAATCGCTAGATTCTGGAAGACTGGAAAATTGCAAATGTCACTCCACTCTTCAAGAAGAGAGAGAGGTAGAAGAAAGGAAACTATAGACTAGTTAGTCTATCCTCAGTGGTTGGGAAGATGTTGGAGTCAATTATTAAGGATGAGTTCTCATGGCACTTGGAGGCACAGGATAAAATAGGCCATACTCAGCATGGTTTCCTCAAGAGAAAATCTTGCCTGACAAATCTGTTGGAATTCTTTGAAGAAATAACAAGCAGTATAGACAAAGGAGAATCAGTTGATGCTGTGCACTTGGTTTTTCAGAAGGCCTTTGACAAGGTGCCACACATGAGGCTGCTTAACAAGCTGAGAGCCCATGTTGTTACAGGAAAGATTCCAGAATGGATAAAGCAGTGTCTGATTGGCAGGAGGCAAAGAGTGCGGATAAAGGGAGCCTTTTCTGGCTGGCTCCGATGACTAGTGGTGTTCCACAGGGGTCTGTGTTGGGACTGATTCTTTTTGCGTTATTTGTCAATGATTTGTTGCAAAATTTGCAGGCGGTATGATGAGTGGCAGGGGCAGGTCATTCTGATGAAGTAGAGAGGCAACAGAAGGACTTAGACAGATTAGGAGAACGGTCAAAGAAGTGATGGATGGAATATTGTGGTGGGAAGTGTAAGGTCATGTACTTTGGTAGAAGAATTAAAAGGGTTCACTATTTTCTAAGTGGAGAGAAAATATAAAAAACTGAAGCACAAAGGGACTTGCGAGCCCTTGTGGAGGATTCCCTAAAGGTTAATTTGCAGGTGTAGTCTGTGGTGAGGAAGGCAAATGCAATGTTAGCATTCATTTCAAGAGGACTAGAATATAAAAGCAAGGATGTAAAGTTGAGATTTTATAAAGCACTGGTGAGCTTCACTTGGAGTATTGGCCTCTTACCTTAGAAAGGATGTGCTGAACCTGAAAAGGAGGTCCACAAAAATGATTCTAGGATTGGATGGCTTGTCATATGAAGACTGTTTGATGGCTCTAGGCTTGTAAACACCAGAATTCAGAAGATTGAGTGGTGACCTAATTGAAACCTATTGAATAGTGAAAGGCCTTGATAGAGTGGATGTGGAGAGGATGTTTCCTATGGTGGGAGAGTCTAAGACAAGAAAGCACAGCCTCAGAATAGAGTGGTGCTCTTTTAGAACAGAGACAAAGAGGAATATCTTTAGCCAGAGAGTGGTGAATCTGTGGAATTCTTTAAGGCAGAGGTTGATAGATTTTTGATTGGTTGGGGCATAAAGGGATATGGAGAGCACAATGAGAATCACAGTTGAATCAGCCATGATAAAATGGCACAGATGAAGGGCTTAATGGTGTAATTCTACTCCAATAACTTATGTAACTTATGATCTTATAGTATTGTATGAAGGCCTGGTCTCTTTCCATAAGTATCAATGTACTTGTCATCGAAGAAGTGCAGTTAAGATTCATTAGACTGATTCCAGAGATATCAGGGGATATTGAGTAGACTACAATTATATTGTAGAGTCTAGTAGAATGAGAGGAGAGATATAAGGCAAAGTTTTCCTTGGTTGGAACAGTTCAGTACTGGGCGACACTGTTGCAAAATAAGAATAGACTGCTTCAGGCTGAGGTAAAGAAATTTTTCTTCATTTGGATGGTGATAAATCTTTGGATCCTCTATTTTGGAAGGCTGCAGAGACTCAGCTGTTGTGTTCATTACAGATTGATGGATTTCTGTATTAAAGGAGTCTAGAGCTTTGGTGTTGTTGCTGGAAAATGGTGCTGAAATAGAAGATCAGTTAGAGTCACAATGAATGGTATTATACCTTCTTCAAAGAATGGTGGAAGCAGCGTCTTTGAATATTTTAAGGAACATTTAGAGATTCTTGATAAACAAAGGATTGAAAGATTACTGGGGGGGAGGGATTAGGAAAGTGGAATTGTTGTTATAATCAGATCAACCATGAGTTGTTGATTGGCAGAGCAGGATCAGGCACTGGGTGGCCTACTGCTGTTCCTAATTTGTAATTTAAAGCTGGACATACAGTAAGTTACTTGTTGGTGGGTTTTCTTCCTACCTTCCCAACAAATGCAAAGTTAAAGCTTTTTTCCATTTGATACCTGCTATGTTTTCCAGTTTTGGAGCTTCTAATGAGCACATAAAGGGTGTTTTGCCAATTTCTCACAAATGGAGCTTGAGCCTTTTGTTTTTAAGATGTTTCTCCCAGACATTTTTTTTATTCAACTGTCTAACTTGCATTCCCATGCAGTGCCCACAGAGGCTGCTCCTTAACTCACCAGATTGCCATTTAATCTGTTTATGCTATTATCTATAAGATGTGCACTCTCCATTCGGACTTAGTTTGGTTTATAATTTAACAAGGGGCAGATTTTATTCTCACCAGTGAATGGATGGCACCAGTCTTTCATTACATTTCAATTTTCCTGCAGACTTTCTGCTGGGTTTGGCACTGGATCTTGCTATGACAAGGGAGAGATGTTGGCATCTTGATCTTTACAGAAGACACGAGTCCTATTAAGCAATTAACTTCCTGGATGGTTGATGAAATGCTTTTACTGGCCTCACAAAATATAAACAGGAATTATTCTGAAGAAAGTCTGCAACATTTCCATTGCTGAACCTAACCCTGTCTCTGCGTTTTGCCTGTAATTCTCTGAAGTTGGTACCAGGCTCCTGATAATTTTCTTAAATCACAATGAGTTCCTAGATATGGTTGTTTGGGCTGTCTATATTAACTAACTAATGACCTTGTGGGGAATTTATGGACAGTGGAGGTAGGAGAGTACATGGGATAAAACAGATTTTTACATTGAAGCAAAGTCAGATGCCACGCTGGCCAAATCACAAAATAACCACCAGGTGGAGCAGATGTGCTAAATATTTTACAGCAACTGTAATGAATGAAAAGGAAGGAAAGATTTTTGACCATAAACCGCCTTTCTCAGGAAAGCTGAAAGTGCTTTACAGCCAGTGAAATACTTCTGAAGTCTAGTCACTGTTGTAATGGGGAAATGTAGCAAGCAGTTCATGCACAACTAAATTCCACGAACAGCAATGAGTAATGGCTAGACTTTGCACTTTTTCTCCCACCTACTTTTTACTAAATCTCTTGCCTCTCAGAAACTCTCAAATAGGCATCAGACTTCCATGCATTCTTACTTGCCTACGCTTTGTGCTATTCATCTCAATGAAGGCACTGGTGACAGTTTTCAGAGAAATTGCAGTGCCAGAACCCTTAAGAACAGAGAGTGATACAATCTGATCTCAGTGTTATAGGACAAGGAGGTGCAACTAGCAGATGACACTTATGCCAATAGGTTGGCAATTGTTATGATTTCCAAAACCTTAGAATGGCCAATTACCTTACAACTCACGGTATACTTTTGACATAATGTAGGAAAGAGGCAGTCAAGTTGCAAACAGCAAGGTTCCGAAAATATCAATGTGATAATGATAAAATTCTGGGGATATTGATTGAAAAAAATTGCTGCCAGTAGAAGTGGTGGATGCGGGTTCAATTATAACATTTAAATGGAGTTTGGAAAGGTTTAGATGAGATGGGTGTGGAGGGCAATGGTCTGTGTTTGGGAGATGAAACTAGGCAGGAAGTCAAGAGGATAACCACTTGCCTCATCACTGAAATACTCCCACAACTTTCAAGGACTCTTCATCTCATTTTCTTGATATTTATTGCATATTTATTTATTTATGATTATTCTTTCTTTCTTTTTCTATTTTTACAGTTTGTTGGTTTTACACACTGGTTGAACGCCGAGCTGGTGCAGTCTTTCATTGATTTCTTTATGGTTATTATTCTATTATGGATTTATTGAGTATGCCTGCAAGAAAATGAATCTCAGGGTTGTATGTGCACTTTGAGAATAAATTTACTTTGAACTTTGAAAACAAGATGACATAGACTCAACGGGCTGGAGAACCCATTTCAGTGCTGTAGGCTCTGTGTCTCAATGAAATATTTTGGTGAAGAACATTTTTGGCTTGTGACGCATTACACCAATTCACACTCACCTTTCCCTGCTCCCACAGGCATATGAGCACAGGAAAAGCAACTCTTGTTCCTTTACTTCTTTCCCTTCCTTGATAGCACTGATTTAACCTACAGTATATTTATTACAACTTAGTATACTGTTTTTAGACACTTACAATGACTAAGAGAAAGTCATTCAACTATGAAGCCCATGGTAGCTTAAAATAAGGGCATAGTGGTAATCAAACAATTCAGAGAAAAGAGTTCAAATACTGGCTACTATAGTATCTAAATTCAGCTAATAATTTGAAATTTGAAAAAAGAGATGATCATAAGCCTGGTAAAAACCCATCTGGTTCACCATTGCCAAGAGAGAAGGAAATCTATCATTTAGCCTACAAATATAATTGATTCTAGCAAGGTATTCTAAGCAAGGACATTTACTACTATGGCAAAAACGTTGTAAATTCAAGCTACTAAGATATGTAAAGCCTGCTAGTAAGCTTTACCAGTAGCTTTACATCAATTCACCATATTGATGAATACTGTATGGTGATGATTGAAATGGATTGTAAAGAGAGTTTATGTTGTCAGAGCTCTGCTGAACCTTTCCATATGTTAAAATACCTTGACGAAAAGACTAATCTTGATGTGAAACTGGACGTTGTCCAGATGTTGCAATGATCTCAAAGAACCATACACTTGGGGAAAGAATCTCACTGATGTTTGAAGTGGAAGGTGGGAAAATGGAAACAAAATTCTAATTTCTCAACCTCCTCTGTTTATTCCAGGCCAAGGGCCAAATTTGATAGGTGAAAACTGGCTGGGAAATGGTCTCGGCCTGAAATATTAACTTTTTACTCCTCTCCATGGACGCTGCCTGACTTGTTTAGTATCTCTGGGATTTTGTGTACGTGGCAAAGAAAAACATAGATTGGCAGAGATCAAGAACATGAAAACACTCTCTGCTCCAGAGGTGTTTCCACATATGAGAGCCAAGAATCACCATAAGGAGAATGCCACACATCGGTTTTTCAAATCCCAGCCTGTACCTCATCTTTTGAAGGAAAAGGTTAGAGAGAAGTTGAAGTGATCAGAGGAGGCATGCTGAATTTTCTTATTCAGTCATTCCCATGGAGAAATACAAATTACTAGTTTGCTCAGTCAAGAGGAGAACAGAACTTTTGATATATCATATCACAGCAGATTAGAAGAATGTTCAATTATTAATATTCAAATTGGACCATTCCAATGTAATAGATTTCCATTAGGGGAAGCATTAGCTTTGGCATTTTCATGAGGAAAATCGATGTGTTGTTCCAAGTTTGCCATGCTGTATGTCACAGGTTTCCTATACTTGTGTCTGAAATTAAAGGGTAGTAAGATAAATGTTAAAAGACTACAGCCATTTGCAGTCTAGCAATACTGGATAGACCTCATGAAAAGAATTTGATGGCATTTAAGGCCTTCTTCAGATTTATGAACTATCATGGACATTTCCTCCTGTTGACAAGCTGAGGTTGGACTCTACACAAGTTGCTGAACTACAAGGGAATGTAGAAGTTGGCAAGGAAACCAGAACTAGAAAATGATAGCCAAACCAGTTCGCAAGTTCTTGATAATTTTGATGCAACAGAGATGTTTCTGATGTCCTCTGGTGCATTGACTTTTATGAGGGGTGATTGATAAGTTCGTGGCCTAAGGTAGAAGGAGTCAATTTTAGAAAACCTAGCACAGTTATTTTTCCTACATTTACACACTTAGTCCAGCGGTTGTGGAGCATAGGGATCCCTTCTTTGTGGAAGTCAGCGTCTTGGACCTCCAGAAAGTGGTCCTTAGCAAGGGTGATTGATAAGTTTGTGGCCTAGGATAGAGGGAGATGAGTTATTAACTTCAAGCTTTCTGCGTAATCACTCAAAGAGTTGAACTGCATGTGCATGTAATGAGAGCTGTATAACTCATCTCCTTCTACCTTAGGCCACAAACTTATCAATCACCCCTGCTGTGGACCACCTGGAGGTCCAAGACGCTCTCGTTACATGCACGTGCAGTTCAACTCTGAGTGATAATGCAGAAAATTTGAAGTTAATAACTCATCTCCTTCTACCTTAGGCCACGAACATATCAATCACCCCTGCTGTGGACCACTTCAACAAAGAAGGGATCCGTATGCTCCATGACCGCTGGACTAAGAGTGTACAGGTAGGAGGGTCTATGTTGAAAAATAAATGTGCTAGGTTTTCTAAAATTGACTCCTTCTACCTTAGGCCACGAACTTATCAATCACCCCTCGTCGTGCTGGTGTGGTTTTATCACACTGGATGTCATGGCCAATAGAGATCTGCTGCTGTCGGATTCCTGCATGAGAGTCTCTTTCTGAAATGGACTAATAATACATATGACTAGGCAAAATAGTATTTGGTGGTCATTTATGGAGTGGTAAGTCCCACAACTACCTGTGTGGTGAAACTTAGTAATTCTCATAGATTGCCCACCCCTGCAGAATATGTTTGTTCAGCAAAAAGAACACTTAAAATGCCTTGGCTAGAGTGTTAACACTGAATGCATATAGCTGCATTCTGGAGTATAAGAATAGATCAGGATGTTTCCGGATGAAGATAGCACTGGTGAACAATGTGATTGAGGGCAACATCCTTCCGATGGTTCAAGAAACTACTTCTTTCATTTCTTTTACATCTTCATTTTCTTTCACATGTGGTTCTGCTACTGTTGGAGCTTATGATCTGCATTTTGGTGGTGTGTTTTCGGGTCGATTGAGCGATCTGGCACTTTGCTGTCTCCGAGAGGTTTCTGTGAGATTTCTAGCGAAGCGTGCAGTCTCGAGGTCTAGAAACCTGGAGGTGGGACATGGGCCCATGATTGACTCCATGTTTTGCTGATTTCTCCAATTAACGTATCGAGGAATATTGAAATCATCGAGGAGAATGTGGATGACAAGTGGGTGTTTACCAGCCTCTTGCTCGCTGCTGCCAGAGGAAGGTGTCTGCATTCACTTGCCTTTGATTCTGTCAGTGGATGGTGCCCGAGTCCTGGGTCTTGGGTTAGGTTTAATCGCTACGGCTTGTGGATTGAAATCTGGTGTCTCCTCCATTACGTCCTGTTTAAGTTTAGAGAAAATAAAAAGTCGGACATTTGATACATCCTTTAAATTTGAGCAAATATGGCGACCTTTTATCCAATATTTTCATTTTATTTGATTTATTACGCTTTCAATCTTTTTTTTTCAAAGTCTTAGACTTGATCAGAAAGTATTTCTTTCTTTTTCTTGTCATATCCTCAAAATGGACTGCCCAGTCCCTTTTTTTTGTCTTATTATAGCGTAGTGGCTTTTTTTCCCTTTTCATTTAAAATCCAATGTTTTTCCTCTCTTTTCATAAACTGGTAAGAGGAGAATTGTTATTTTCTTTTTTATTATTATTATATGTTTTACACTAGTTTAACATTATCTATGATTTTGACTATGTTTATCTTAAACTTGGTTTATAATGTAACTGATATATGTATTTGAACTAATTCACCTCCTGACTATATCTTTGCCTTTTAAAAAAATCAATAAAAAGATTAATAAAGAAAGAAAGAAATCTGGTGTTCACATTATGCTGTGTTTCTGGTCTCCGGCCAGTCTTTTTTTTTGTTGCTGTTTTGTTGCCTCTTCACCCTGCTCCAACAATGCCGTCTCCGCTGGCTGGGCCACGTACACCTCATGTCAGACGGGAGGATCCCGAAAGACCTGCTGTACGGGGAACTGGCCTCCGGCTATAGAGCGCAAGGGCAGTCCCATCTTCGTTTCAAAGAAGTTTGCAAGAGAGACATGAAGTCACTGAAAATGAACATCGAGAGGTGGGAAGACTCGCAAGCGATCACTCTCACTGGAGGCTGGAACTACGCAGAGGTCTAAAAAGAGGAGAAGAGAAGCTGAGGCTTGCTGCTGAAGAAAAGCACACTCCTCGGAAAAACAGCACCAAGATAACAATGGAGGACAGTGCCTTCAAGTGCAGTCGATACAGCCGAGACTGTCACTCCTGTGTGGGCCTCTACAGCCACAACAGACACTGCTCTAACACAGACTGAAGCTAGACCTTCCAGGCGCAGATCCATGGTCTCGCGAGACTAACGGATGCCACCAAGAAGGCAGATTTACAATGTAGGTATGTTGAAACACGACAATCATTCAAAATATCTTTAAATCTAAGGCCATGCGCATGGTTCTGGCCTTCCTGAAACTTAATTATCTAGCCTTTGTTTTCATGATCAGACAATTCCCAGGGTTCATTAAAAGTCAGACAAATAGAGTAATAAATACTTTGTGTTTACAGCTGCTTTCTTGCATACCACTGGGAAGGTATTGTTTAAAGTAGGTGTGATGAGATACCAAATAGAACATAAGCCCCCGTTCCAGCTTTACCTTTTATTTAGATCATGGCTGCTCTATTGCTTCAGTACCAGTTTCCTGCTTTAAGCTTATTTCCACAATTCCTAGAAATAATCTCTGTTTTGAATACCTCATTACTGAGTAGAGAATTCCAAAGATTCGGAAGATACTTCTTCTTATCTCTGTCCTGAATAATCACTCTTCTGATTCAAGGCAGTGATCACGAGTTAGCCAGGGAAATCTTCAATTCTGTTTAAGCCCTGCCAAACCCATTAAGAGTTTTGCACTTTTCAAAATCTTGGCGGTGTGGATTTTGGATCAGAAAGGCTGTATTGGATGAGACTTTGTATCAGAAACAAGAAGTTCACTGCAGGGAACTGGAGCAGAGAAGCAAGAATTAGAAGTGTCAAGCTCCCGAACGACACCATCAGTATGATCACTATTTGTTTATTTGTTGAGATACAGCACATATCAGGCCCTTCCAGCACTTCAAACCACTACCCAGCAATCCCCCGATTTAATCATGGGACAATTTACAATGACCAATTAACTTACTAACCGGTACGTCGTTCGGCTGGGGGAAGAAACAGGATCACCCAGAGGAAACCCACGTGGTCGGGGGGGAACGTACAAACTCCTTACAGGCAGTGGCGAGAATGTTATAAAGGGGAAGGCTCAGCTTTCATGATGACTTCCATGATGAGGGTACTAGTGTGGGGCAGCACAACAGTACAGCTAGTGGAGCTGCTGCATCATAGCACCAAAGACATGCTTCAATCCTGACTTTAGGTACCTCCTGTGCGAAGTTTACACATTCTCCCTGTGACTGCATTGGATGTCTCCAGGTGCTGTGGCTTCCTTCCACATCCCAAAGATATGTGGGCGGGCAGTTTATTAGCTGCTATAAATTGGACCCTATAGCGTAGTAGTAACATTAAGGGCAATTGATGAGAATATGGGAGGTTATTAATGAGACAATAGGGAGAATAAAATGTAGGTTTGGTATGAGTGGTTGATGGTTGGTGTAGACTCAATAGGCTAAAGGGCCTGTTTCTCTGCTGAATATCTTTGTGGCTCTACCTCTGTAAGCTCAGGTTGCCACACCTGATAAGCCTTCTTACTTACTGGGAGTCATTTTTAGAAGCCTTGAGTTCTGCTGATTGCATTTAGCAGACTGACTAAGCCTGTTACATGAAAATTGAGGTGTAACTCTTTTACTTGCCAAGGGCTGGAAGTGGAACCTCCAAGTTTAACATTGGAGTTGCTTACTTTCAGGGAAGTTGGAATTGCTCACAGGAAGGGTTACATGTGCCAAGTTATTTACATTTGTTTTATTTTACAAGACCAATACCTGTAAAAAATATCATTTTGTTTCCTTTCTGGACTTGAAAATAATGCAGCATCTACTGATCTTTTTTGTTCAGTTTTAGTAGGCTATAGATATTACTAGTATGAGAGATTCTGCAGATGCTGGAAATTCAGAGGGATACATATTACTGATATATTTTGTGAAGTAGCAGGATATTAACATCTGTTAAAAAGATAATCTGGAATAGAAATATTGGACACTGTGGTTAATTACATTAAGTGACTAAAGGGTCCACTGAATTTCATTACTTCTTGAAAAACAGTACTCAAGTTTAGCAAGATCAGACTATTTCAGACTCTTCCTCATAGGATCATAAGGGATTTGACAAAGGCTTGTCCCCCAGGCTGATGGTTGATTTAAATGCAAATTATGCTAATTGAACCTGATTGTTCAACAAAGTTCACAGTCACGTGTATTACTCCAAATCTTGTATTACCTCTTATTTAATAGATAACTATAGAGATTTGCCAGGCTTGTAAAATTAACTACATTTTAAGGCAGAAACAAACCTTTTTATGGTCTATCATTTTACTGAAAGTTATGGAACAGTTCCAATAACAGCCCTGATAAAATGCTGGAGGAACTCAGCAGACCAGGCAGCATTTATGGAAAAGAGTATACAGTTGACATTTCAGGCCGAGACCCTTCATCAGGACTGAAAAAAATAATGAGGTCAGAGTAAGAAGGTGGGGGGGAGGGGAGGAAGAAGTACAAGATGGTAGGAGATAGGTAAAACAGGGAGGGGGGGAAGGGTGAAGTAAAGAGCTGACTGGTGAAAGAAATAAAGGGCTGGAGAAGGGGGAATCCGATAGGAGAGGGTAGAAGAGCATGGAAGAAAGAAAAGGGGGAGGAGCACCAGAGGGAGGTGATGGGCAGGAAAGGAGATAAGGTGAGGGAGGGAAATTGGACTGAGAAATGGTGAAGGGGGGCCATTACCAGAAATCTGAGAAATCGATGTTCACACTATCAGGTTGGAGGCTATCCAGGCGGAATATAAAATGTTGCTCCTCCAACCGGAGTATGGCCTCATCGTGGCAGTAGAGGAGGCCTTGGATTGACATGTTGGAATGGGAATGGGAAGTAGAATTGAAATGGGTGGCCAACTGAAACAGGAAATTCTGCTTTTTTCTGGCATATGGAGCGTGGGTTCTTGGTGAAATGGTCTCCCAATCTATGTTGGGTCTCACTGATACATGGGAGACCACACCAGGAGCATGGGATAAAGTAGATGACCCCAACAGACTCACAGGTAAAGTGTTGCCTCACCTAAAAGGAATCTTTGATTCCCTGAATGGTAGTGAGGGATGAGGTGTGGGGGCAGGTGTGACACTTGTTCCACTTGTAACCACTCCTTGGCCTCCCCTACAGTTGCGATGAGGCCATAATCAGGTAGGAGGAGCATCACCTTGTATTCCATCTGGGTAGTGCCTAACCTGATGGCATGAACATCGATTTTTCGAACTTCTGGTAATAGCCCCCCTCTCACTTCACCACCCCCATTCCCGTCTCCCTCTCTCACCTCATCTTCATACCTGCCCATCACCTCCCTCTGGTGCACCTCTCCCTTTTCTTCTTTCCATGCTCTTTTATCCTCTCCTATCAGATTCCCCCTTCTCTGCTCCTGTATTTCTTTCATCAATCAACTTCCCAGCTCTTTACTTCATCCCTCCCTCCCTCTCGCCCGGCTTCACCTATCACCTACCACCTTGTACTTCTTTGATTGTACTCTTTTCCAGAGATGCTGCCTGGCCTACTGAGATCCTCCAGCATTTCATGTGTGTTGCTTGGATTTCCAGCCTGTGCAGATTTTCGCGTATTTGTGATAACATCCCTGACTAAAAATTCGTGTAGCTCTTACAGAAAATTTATGTTTGAACTTTTCACTTTTGCGCAAAGTGCTGTGCCCTCTGCATCTCAGGGTAATAAACAACATTAGAAATGTCTTTACATTTGACTGTGGCTGGAAAACTTCAAATGTACGTGTTATTCACATTGCAGAAGTGGTATTAGTATGGTAATTTTACTCTTGTTCATGCAAGTTTGAACCTGTTTCTGTTGGGTTAAACCTCTGGCACTGTGTGCTTCTGAAAATGATCAGTTTAAGGGCAGTTTAAACTTCTGGCAGAGGCCCCCTGGTTGGTTACCTAGTAATTTTACCTTATGCATATTGTCAGCATGAGTTGCATCTGTTGGAAGAGCTTTAACTGAATTTCTCCAGAATAGCGAAGCAATGGAGTATTAATTTTGAAAAGAAAATCCACAAGTTTTGCAGCAGCTTTTAATATTTAAATATAATTGTGGATTTGCCTCGGACACCCTGAAATCTTGCAAGATCACCAGAATCCCCCTTTTCCCTGCAGCCATTATTCTGCATTAAAGATATTGGATTCTGAATAGGAAAGTCATTGTTCTCTGGTTTTGGGTGTTGAGGAGCAAGGGCAGTGCAGGACGGTCAGAGCAAAATTCCAAAGAGGCCATACACAAGCTGTTTGCCGTTTTTAGCATGCAACTCCACAGCTAAATTCGTTGGTGTTTTGGCATTTCACTGTGCTGCTATAAAATTTAGGAACAGTTGACAGTATGCCTCTGACTCAGTTCAGACGTTTGGGGAATCTGCGTAATGTTACCAGGATGCTGCCTTGACACATACTTGAATGCGACAAATATTTCAAAAGAAGAATTCATCCAGCTTGACATGACATCAAAATCTAATACAGCCGCATTACTGAGTTCCCCAAAAATTTGGAGTTCAGATAATAACCTACATATATCATTGCAAACTCTAAAAATTCCTGCGAAGAGGAGCTACTCTCACGGACTAACAATATGCATGTTATTTGGCTAAGAGAATCTACTTGGAAATGGCCATTAAGCCTTCCTTAGTCCTTAGTCCTTCCAGAGACTGTATCGTTTTGCAGTGAGGTAACGTTCTCCCTTCTACTAAGGACAATGTCATCTCTGGGGTGACAAGAACATCAGCTGAGGAGAATTATGAAGTTTCTATAAAAGAAAAGAAATTAGGCAGGAAATTATAAAATAAAAGGTTAGTTAGGAGAGGTTGTTTGCAGGTGAGAGGATGCCTAACTAGTGGAAGACTTTTACATAGAAGCATAGAAATCTACAGCACATTACAGGCCCTTTGGCCCACAATATTGTGCCGACCATGTAACCTACTCTAGAAGCTGCCTAGAATTTCCCTGCCACATAGCCCTCTATTTTTCTATGCTCCATTAACCTATCTAAGAGTCTCTTAAAAGACTCTATTGTATCTGCCTCCACCACCATCACCAGCAGTACATTCCACGCACCCACCACTCTGTGTGAAAACCTTACCTCTGACATCACCTCTGTAACTACTTCCAAGCAACCTAAAAACTATGCCCCCTTGTGTTAGCCATTTCAGCCCTGGGAAAAAACCTCTGGCTTTCCACACGATTAATGCCTCTCGTCATTTTATACACCCCTATCAGGTCACCTTTCAATTTCCATCATTCAAAGGAGAAAAGGCCAGAAGGGGAACCTTATCAAATGCCTTGCTGAAATCCATATACGCTACATCCACTGCTCTACCTTCATCAATATGTTTGTTACATCCTCAAAGAATTCAATCAGGCTCCTAAGGCACGACCTGCCCTTGACAAAGCCATGCTGACTATCCCTAATCAGGTTATGTCTCCCCAAATGCTCATAAATCCTGCCTTCCAGGATCTTTGACAACTTGCCCAAAGTCAGACTCACTGGCCTATAATTTCCCGGGTTATTGCTACTTCCTTTCTTGAACAAAGGAACAATGTTTGCAGCAGCTTTTAATATTTAAATATAATTGTGAATTTGCCTCGGATGCCCTGAAATCTTGCAAGATCACCAGAATCCCCCTTCTGGTACTTCTCCCATCCCTTTTGATGATGTAAAGATCATCACCAGAGGCTCAGCAATCTCCCCCCTCTCCTCCCATAGTAGCCTAGGATATATCTTGTCCAGTCCCAGCAGCTTATCTAACTTAATACCTTTCAAAATCTCCAGCACATCCTCTTTTTTAAAGTGTATACACTCAAGTGTTTCAGTCCACTGTAAGTCATTCCCACAATTGCCAAGGTCGTTTTCACTGGTGAATACTGAAGCAAAGTATTCATTAAGTACCTTTGCTACCTCCTCTGACTCAGCACACGTTTCCACTATCGCTCCTGACAAATCTGTCGGAATTCTTTGAGGAAGTAACAAGCAGGGTGGTCAAAGGAGAGGCAGTGGCTGTTATTTACTCGGAATTTCCAAAGGCATTTGATAAGGTGCCACACATGAGGGTGCTTATCAAGATAAAATCCTATGGCTTTACAGGAAAGATACTGGCATGGATAGTGGAATGGCTGACAGGCAGGAAAGAGCAAGTGGGAATAAAAGGGCCCTCCTCTGGTTGGCTGTCAGTGACTAGTGGTGATCCTCAGGGGTCAGTATTGGGACTGCTGCTTTTCACATAGTTTGTCAATGATTTAGATAATGGAATTGATGGCTTTCTGACAAAGTTTGCAGATTATACAAAGATAAGTGGAGGGGTAGGTAGTGCTGAGGAAGCATTGTGATTGCAGTACGACTTAGACAAATTGGAAGAATGGGCAAACAAAGTGGCAGGAATACAGTGTTGGAAAATGTATGATAATGCATTTTGGTAGAAGGAACAATAGTGCAGACTATTATCTAAATGGGGAGAAGGTTTGAACATCAGAGGTGCAGAGGGACTTAGGAGTCCTCGTGCAAGACTCCCAGAAAGTTAATTTACAAGTCGAGTCTGTGGTAAAGAGGGCAAATGCAATGTTGGCATTTACTTCAAGGGGATTAGAATATAAAAGCAAGGAGATAATGTTGAACCTTTATAAAACACTAGTCAGGCTGCACTTGGAGTATTGTCAACAGTATTGGGTCCCGTATCTCAGAAATGATGTGTTATCATTGGAGAGAGTCCAGAGAAGGTGCATGAGGATGATTCTGGGCATGAAAGGGTTAACATATGAGGAGCATTTGACAGTTTTGGGCCTGTACTCGCTGGAATCTAGAAGAATGCGTGGGGATCTTATTGAAAGCTACTGAATGTTGAAAGGACTATATAGGGTGGATAGTGGAGAGGATGTTTCTTGTGGTGGGAGTATCCAGAATTAGAAGGCACGGCTTCGAAATTGAGGGATGACCCTTTAGAACAGAAGTAAGAAGGATTTTTTTTTTTAGCCAGAGAGTAGCAAATCTGTGCAATGCTCTACCACTGACTGGGGTGAAGTCCAAGTCCATGTGTATATTTAAGGTGGAAGTTGATCATTTCCTGATTGGTCAGGGCATCAAAGGATATGGCGAGAAGGCAGGTGTGTGGTGTTGAATGGGATCCGGGATCAGACATGTATCATGGCAGAGCAGACTCGATGGGCTGAATGGCCTAATTCTGCACTTATGTCTTAAGGTCTTATGACTTTGGAGTTCGAACTTCAAATCCGTGGGTGTCTGTAAGGACTTTGTATGTTCCTTCTTATAAATGCGTGGGTTTCCTCTGGGTGATCCAGTATCCTCCCACGTTCCAAAGACGTAGGTTAATTGGTCATTGTAATTTGTCCTGTGATCAGGCTAGGGTTAAGTGGGTGTGTTGCTGGGTGGTGTAGCTCACTGGGCTGGAAGGCCCTGCTCCATGTTGTATCTCAAAAATAAAATAAATACCAACAGTCAGAAGTGATTCCATAATGATTCCATGTAAACTGGTCATATGGACAAACAGGTAAAACAGTGGTGCTTACCAGTACCGAGTAACAATTGTCTAGAAAACAGACCACAATTTTCTAGGAGATTATTTCAAAGCCTGCTCTTCACAAGCAGCGGTTAAGCTAAAATTTTGTTAGCTTTATACAGTAATGCAATAATCTCAATTCACCTATCAACATTATGTTCATTTAGTTGCACTGACGCCCTATTTTCTCGGGCATTGATTTAAGAACTCTTTCCCTCAGCTTGCAATCTTTCTAAAGTACTCATATTTCTGTATTTCTGCAATTTCATTCAACAATAATGTTACTGTCTTCACCCTCTGCAATTCCTGGTCTCTTTGCATTACTCCATCTCAGTGTCTTCCCCATCAACCAGCGAGCTTTTAGGCATTCAGTACCAGACTTCAGATCCATTCATAGGAAAGAGAAAAAAATACAGGTGCTGAAAATTCAAACTAAATATAGAAAGTACTAGAAATACTCAGCAGGTCAGGCAGCATGAGAGAGAAGCCAGAGTTAACACTTGAGATTAAGGACACCTACTTGCAACACTTATTTCACTTATTTATGTTCCTCAGTGAGCCAGGGGTTCGGGTCTGCTAGCTGTTATTAGCTAATCTCGCAGATGTTTTCTTTTGTTAGCTTCAACCATATGATCATGATTTTTATCTTATTTTAAAGCTGTAGCTAAGGAAGCCAAATGGAACAAATATGTTGCAACTTGTGTACACTCATTCTACAGATGGACCACAGCTCCTCGGAGACCATACCTTGTACAAATTCTTCCTAAGACAAAGGCACAGAGGCTGAATATAAAAGGATACTGCCTGACATGCTGCATTTTCTGATTTTATTTTAGATCGTCATCATTTTTTGATGTTCATTAGTTGTAAAATGGCTGTGTAGAGATGACATGACTGTTGCTAGGCCATAAACCATTTGCAAAGTATGATTACTTGAGTAATTTCAATTGGAGGAACAATAGTGGGGTAACGAAAGGGATTTTGACCTCTCCCTAGCTGATCTCTCTAACAGTTAATTGGATCCATCTGTGGTGCATGTTATTACACTGATCATCTGCTATTCTTTTGGGGATAATGTGCTATTTTCCCTTGTTTAGCCACAAACCTCGACAGCTTTGCTATAAGTTTCCCCTCACGAGCCACTGCCTCTGGGTTGCGCACAGCTACTTGAAAACCCAGTCTTTTGTTTGATCAAAAGCTAAATATTTAACTTCATGCTCTTTCCAACCTAAAAAAGCAATATTCTGCATTTGTATTCATTCAGCTGTAGCCTCTTCTCTGCTGCATGTCACTCATCCATCACACATCACTTTGAGACATGTTTGCCTTCCTGTCTGCCCTCTCATTTAAACCCTTCACAAACCAGCTCATCTGAGGTATATATCTTATTGTGCCCAGATCCAGCTTGTTGACCACTCCAATGCTACATGAGTTTCAGCCTCCAAAACTGCACATTTAAAATTTTTGTCCTTATGTTTAAATCCTGTCATGGCCTTTCACCCCCTTATCTGTAATCTCAAAAATGCTTTGATCATCTCTTCTTTCCTCTGAGTTTGCATCTGTTCCTCTCTTTTTGCAATCATTGGCAGCTGTGCTTTGAACAGCAAAATCAAATCTATTTTCTGTTTCGTTGAAGTTTCCAGAGATTTGCTCATTGTTGTGTTAGTGTGAATAGTGTTACAGAGTTTTCCACAGCACAGAGCCTTACATCTCAGCACTTTGAAGCCAAACTTAACAGAGATGCAATTTGTCCAATCCCCTAAAGAGGGCTGAATTTACCTAGGGAAGGAATTATCCACTATTAAAACTTTGCCTCTTGCGCCCTTGTCACAGCCCAGGAGGGACTATCTTGTTTAACCTCTGGTGGCTATTACGTGCAAACTGAATTGAAATATTTTGTGGGCAGACCACAGAGTTTTCTGCAGAAAGCCATATAAAATAAACAGCTTCTCCAAGTATTAAATATGGATGATATTGGACAATTGTTCTGGGATTACTAGAAGAAAATTCTCTGAAATTTGTTCCAACATGTAATGTGGTTCTGAATTGTGAACATGCTGATGATTGCTTATTAGAGCAGATTTAAAGAACTTTTGCAATGCATGTGTGATGCACCTGGACAATAGTTTGTATCCAGAATTGTTTTCACTCACAATCTTTGCACATTTGTTATCCATTATTGTGTAAGCAAGCATACTCTGTGAATGAAGTCTAGCTTAGATAACATGCAGTTAGTCAAGAATAAAGCTGTTGTACAATCAGCTTATGAAAGGAGATGGCATATGAGTAGTTCTTCATCTCATTCATGAGCTAAAGCTGAATTACATGATTAAAAATCTAAAGATTTCTTGTTATATATTTATTTTAATACTTTAACCATTGTTTTTAGTTGTAGAATGAGTTTTCAACAATTTGGTAGCCTTAAAATGCAACATTGGCTGTCAAACACTCGCAAAAGGCATTGGCTAACTAATCATCAATTTAATAGTATTCTAGTTGAAGTAAACTGTAAAGTTTGTTTAATCTTCTAGAAGTTATTCATCACAAGTTTCTTGAATAACATGACCCCAGAAAACACACAAGGACAAGGAGGTGTTCAGTGAGGCAGTGTGTATGAACCATGTTTGAATGTTGTTAATGTATACTTGAGTTAACAGGAATTCTCTGGTATGCACTTTCTCTGGCTTTGCTCAGGATGGACATTTGATGTTTTGGGGCTTGAAATGCATTTTTTAATGCCAGTTACACCTATGCAAACAATAATATAAATCCTGCCATGTGCAAACCCCTGTGTACTGTCTCCCAAGCAACAAAAGTTTATAAATAGGGTTAGGAGGTCAGAAACATTGATTCTACAGCCATATCCTTGTACACAGTCAATGACTTTATTTGTTGACCTTCCTGAAAGGCATGCTTCCTCAACTTGTGATCAAACATCCCCCACAGCACTGTCTTTCATTCTCATCTCTATAGAACAAATGAGATAGCTTTACACTTTCATTTCCTAGGATTAACACTCTCTCTGAGTTTAAATGTTCCTAGAACAGTGCTATGGCATGCTGGATGGATTTCCAGGAAATCTTAATTACTCTGGCAAGCATATCCCATTAATGACAGAAGCAGCCAAGGAATTTGACTAAGCCTCCAATGTTGGAATGACCTTTAAGGAGACGAATGAAGAAGAATCCCAATGGATGAAGTTCTGCTACATGTTTTAGTATGGCAAGAAGTTCAAAATGCACCCCCCAGGCACTGGTGGGAGTGGTCATCATCACCATGGTAAAGAGTACCTATTGTCTTTGTTGGGCCATTCGTGGACTCCTTTTCAGATTGCTCATTCAAAATACCTGAGTTATACCAATGAAGTCAACCACCTCAGAAAAGACTGTCTCTGCCCTGAGGACTATCTTCACCAGAAATGGCTTACCGGAACAAATTATGATTGACAACGGATCACAATACATGTCAGAAGAATTCAGACTCTTCATGAAGAAAAATGGCATCAGGCATTTCAAGTCAGCTCCTCACTACTCAGCAATGAATGGGTTAACTGAACGTCTATCCAACTGTTCAAGAAGTCCATTAAAGCGATGGGCAAGGAGGACATTTCTCTACAGCACAGGGTGAACAATTTCCTTTTTGGGTATTGGAAATCTGTTCATGCGATGACAAATCAAACACCTGCAATGCTGTTCATGAACAGGAATCTGAGATCTCCCATAGACATCCTGAAACCAGATCTACAGAGGGAAGTGCAGAATAAACAGTTCAGCCAGTTGCCAAGTAAAGCAGCAAGGAGCTTTGAGAATGGACAGAAAGTCCTAGCACGTGATTACCAAGAAGACAAGTGGACACCCTGTAGGATAGCCACAAGAACTGGATCACTGATATACACAGTATATGTTGGAGATCAGATATGGAGATATCATGTGGACCAGATACTGGATGCTCTACCAAAGAACACAGCTGAGTCGACGGCATTCAACAAGCCAGACAAATCAGAGTCACCAGGCTTACCTCTCAGTGATGATGTCACTGACAGAAACGTGGCACCGGAAACCGAGAACGTTGTCTTAGACAAGACACCTGCGAAACCTGATGCCATTCCTCAGGTCCAGAGGCTCTATCCTGAAAGAAACAGACTGCCACCCAAAAGACTGAACCTTTAGAAATGTGAAGTTAGTTATGGACTGTTATTGTGAAAGCATGTTTTTTGGGAATATGGTTTATGAAAAGGAAATTGAATGTTTTGCACATGTACAATTTTACATTACATTAATGTAAAGGGGGAGGAAGTGTAATGTGTGGATCTATTTCTTGTTGAGCAATGACTCCCCTTAGTCCTACATATTGATCTGTTGTCTACACCTGGGCATTGCCTCTCTCTCTCTTGCTACAATGTGAATACACCAGTTAAAGCCATCTCCTGCGTGTGTGCTTTTATTTTAATTGATATGTAGTTGCACAGACACAAGTCCTTTGATCAATGTATGCTTTCATATCAATTGTGTCAAAAGCTTGCATAATCTATCAGAAAAAAGTGATATAACGGACTTTTAACATCGTAAACCAGTGAGTTGTTTGTTATGCTTCCCCACTTGCTGGGAAAATGGAGACACCTCTTTCTCCCTTATTAGGGAGAGAGAGAGTACCTGTGGTATGTCGAATAACGGGTGAACTGTGAGATCTTTGGGGTAAGTGCATGTCTGTGTCTTTGCTATCGTTTCGCTCATACTTGAGTGCTTGGTGGCAGTGCTGATGCTTTTTTTTACCACTGGGGGAGGGGGGATTGTTGCTTGCTGCCAATTACACGCGGGAGGGGAGAGGTATACCCATGGGGCAGTCAAATTTCTGACGCTTCTCTCCCCTTTTATGGATCTGTCTGTCTCCATCTTGTTAGACAAACTTTCATTCATTATTAAAACACCGACTCCTACAGCTATGTTGACTACATCTCCTCCCGCCCAGTTTCTTGTAAGGATGCCATCCTTCTTTCGCAGTTTCTCCACCTCCGTGGCAGCTGTTCTAAAAGTACGGCCTTCTGTTCCTGGACATCTGAAATGTGCTCCTTTTTCAAAAAACATGGCTCCACCTCTGCTGTGGTTGATTGTGCCTTCACTTGTATTTCCTCCATTTCCTGTATTCCTGCTCTTGCCTTTCACTCCACCTTCCTCCACAGCCAGCACATCATACTTTGTCATTTTACATCGGCTGCAACTTGATCCCATCTTCCCCTCCCCACCCTTTCTGCAGGGACCACTCTCTCTGATTCGCTATCCCTGGCCCAGCCATCCTTCCCCATCTCCTGGCATTTTCCCTTGCAACTGTAGGACATTCAACACCTCTCAGTGTACACTCTTCCCTCACCAACGTCCGGGAGTTTAAGCAACCCCTCCAGGTCAGACAAAGATGTACAAGCATCCCTCTATCCTTGTCCTCTACATTTGATGCTTTCAGTGCAGCCTCCCCCACATCGCTGAGACAAAGCACACGCTGGGTGACCATATTGCTGAAAACTTGCATGCTGTCCATGGCGTGCATGCTAAGCTCCCGGTTGTATACCACTTCAGTTCTCCTCCTGTTCCTATACTAGCGTGTCTGTCTTTAGCATTCTCCACTGCAAAGGTGAGCCCAAACACAGACTAAGGGAATAGCACTTAATATTCTCTCATTGTAGTTTATGGTATGAACACTGAACTCTCCAATTTCAGGAAACCCATGCTCCATATGCCTCTTACTGATCTATCCACATCTTCTCTTCTCCCATCTAGTTCCATCTGTCTAACACCCTTACACTGGCTATACCTACTGGGTTTCCTATCCATCACCACCTTATCTGATTCCACTTATAACTTTGTTATTTATCAGATTCTGGCATATGCAGCCTTTCGTGCCTCCACTTCTATCTTCTAGCCTCTGTCTCTGCCTCCACCTTCTCCTTCTTCCTCCTGACTCCATCTGCCCATCATTGCCCTCCTCATCTGGTTCCTCCTACTGTCTGCCAACCTCTGCTCACTGGCCTTTCTCCCCTCTTTATAAGGGTTATCTTCTCTCAAAGCCTCAGCCCTGAGGCACGGCCTCACCACAAACTATTCTTTTATCTCCACAGATGCATAACCAGTGCTTTCCTTCAGAAGTTTGTTTTTCTGCTCCAAAATGCAGCCTCTGTAATTTCTTTGTCTCTGCATTTGTTACTATAGTTGGATTTGAATTAATATTCTAAAATCTATTTCTAACACTTATGCAGCACATCTGAAAGCCAGTGTCTTTTTATTGTTAGTTGTGTGTTTTCTTATTCCAAGCATCAGTAACAGTTTGACTTTATTATTATTTTTATTGCTGATTTTAAACTGAATGGCATTTGTAACCTGCATCTATGTACATAAGGGATCATTCCCAGAAACAGCATTTAGGATGTAAAAGTAAATTGACTACTTTTTAATGGAGAAAGGCCACTTTCTTCCCCTCAAAATAGACCTGAAGTGATATTATACAAATGTACTAATTTATACTTTAACTTCATGGGAAATTACGTTTTGAATAATACAGTCACCACCACACACACACTGTTGAATGAAAGTAATCTCCATAGAATTGGCAATTACTGTTTATAGCCTTTGCGATCTTGCCAAAAATCAAGTCAATTCAAGTTTATTGTAACATGCACAGGTAAGGTGAGGTACCATGCAAATGAAAAACTTGCTTGCAGTAGCATCTCGGGCATATACTGAGCACGTATTCATCCCATTTTATTCTCCCCACATCCCCTCAACTCCCTCCAGATTCTACCAATCATCCGCACACTGGAGGCACTTTATCCAGCCTATATGCTTTTGGGATGGGGCGGGGGAAACAGAACACCCGTGGGAAGATTATACAGGCTCCATACTAACAGTACTTGAGGTCAGGACTGAACCGGAGTCATTGGAGCAGGAAGCAGGGTGATATAATGGTGCTCTACTTTCTGCACCATTTTGCCAAGCTGGACTTGCTGTAGTTGCTCAGAATGCGTATACAACTATAATTCAACTACATTTATGTTTTTTGCGCCCCATCACCATGTGTTTACCTTCACAGTTACACAGGCGATAAACACGTGTTCCTGTGGGCCACACTATAGTGTGGTGCTTTGCACAACGCTATTTCAGCTCAGGGCGTTCCGGAGTTTGTAGTTCAATTCTGGCGCCGTTCTGAAAGGAGTCTCTGTGCAATGTGTGAGTTTTCACCAGGTGCTCTGGTTTCCTGCCATGGTCCAAAAACCTACCAGGTAGGTTAATTGGTCATTGTAAATTGTCCCCTGATTAGGTTAGGGTTAATCAGGTTTGTTGGGGGTTGCTCGAAGGGCTGCATTTCCAAATAAATAAATAAATATTTTCTTATTTGTTATTTTATCTAGTGTGACACTCACATACCTATTATTGGCTAGGTAAAAATAATAAAAGGTCACTTGCAATTGCAAGAAAACAATTTTCATTTATATTTACTTATTACCACATAGGAGTCCATTTGACCCATTATATCCATGCTGACTCCCAGAAGAGCAATACCATCCGTGTCAACTCATCACCTCCTTGTACCGTACAATTTATCACCCCTCATCTTTGCCCTTTCTACAAGGATTTGTTTGTTACTTACCAACACATAGGAGTATCTTTTTGCTGCCAATTAATCTACCAGAACCACTTTGAAGTATGGCATGAAAAAAGATGAACCCCAGGTGGATATGGTGAGAACGTGCAAACTCCATACAATAGCAGCTGAGGTCAGGATCAGATGAATCCCTGGAGCCCCTAGGCTGCAGCACTAACCCTGTGTCACAGTCTCACCCTTATGGATACTGTTCCAGTATATCAAAATATCATATAACCATATAACCATATAACAATTACAGAACAGAAACAGGCCATCTCGGCCCTTCTAGTCCGTACTGAACTCTTACTCTCACCTAGTCCCACCGACCTGCACTCAGCCCATAATCCTCCATTCCTTTCCTGTCCATATAGCTATCCAATTTAAATGACAACATTGAACCTGCCTCAACCACTTCTGCTGGAAGCTCATTCCACACAGCTACCACTCTGAGTAAAGAAGTTCCCCCTCATGTTACCCCTAAACTTTTGCCCTTTAACTCTCAACTCATGTCCTCTTGTTTGAACCTCCCCTACTCTCAATGGAAAAAGCCTATCAACGTCAACTCTATCTATCCCCCTCATAATTTTAAATACCTCTATCAAGTCGCCCCTCAACCTTCTACGCTCCAAACAATAAAGACCCAACTTGTTCAATCTTTCTCTGTAACTTAGGAGATGAAACCCAGGTAACATTCTAGTAAATAGAACATGGTGTCCCAAAGCACCATGGGAGCTTTATCATGTAAAATTTGATGGTGAATTATGATGGTGAATGTAGTATGGCCTAAGAGCATCTTATCGCAGAAAGGGGAAAATGGAGTAATTTTACGGTAGAATTCTGGCACTGGGAGCTCAGCTGCAGGGACATGCAGATTGGATTTCCTGAATAGTGCAGAAAGTAATTTGTTGGAGGGCAGATTGCTGAAGTTCTGTGATATCCCCAAAGTTTCTTCTACTGGTGGAATGCGGCCTCACTGTTTTACTTTCTTTTTGCTCTATCTATCTATCTATCTATCTATTCATCCATCCATGATTTATTTTTACATATTTCTGACTGTAACTTGATGTGTACTTCTCTATTCCAGAGCTCCCCAAGCCAGCCGGCCTTCTTCTACCTCCAAATTCCTACTTTGCATACGTTAATTTGCTAAGAGTCCTGTTCACACATTCCTTTTGCCCATTTAACTTTGTCACCCAAAACACCAACCCCTCTAAAAGTGTAATCTTTGCTTTCAGATCATACTCCGCACTGTTCCTGTTATCACCTCCAGTCCTACAACCATCTGAGGTATCTGCACTACTCAGTTCTGATAACTTGTACAGTCCTAATTTTAGTTGTAGTTTTACCCATATAGATTCAGCGGGTGAGCCCTTTTTTATGCAGCTGTGATATTGTCCCAGATTAGTAATACAACTCCACCCCATAGCCTCTTTCTCTATCTTTTTTAAAGCATTCAAAACCATGGAACATTAAACATTTGTTCCTCTCCCTCTCTCAACCAAGTCTCTGTTATTGCCACAAGTGCCATGTGCTGATTCATGCTCTAAATTCATTGCCCTTACCCTTCTTCCCGGCCTGGGACTCTGGTTCCTCTCTCCCTGCTAAACTAGTTTAAACCCCCCAGCGTATCACTAGCCAACCTCCCAGCCACGATATCGGTTCTCCTCTAGTTAAGCTGCAATCCATCCTTCTTGTACAGAAGAGGTTCCAGTGATCAAAGAGCCCAAAACCCTGCCCCCTGCACCGATTGTTCAGCCCTCATTAGTAATCTCTAATGTGGGTTTACAGCAAAGACCACTTAAATTCCAAGTAATCATAGTAAATTGCACTAATAACTTAAGATATTATCTACAATCGTGTTAATTTCTACAAAGCACATGAAATGCCAAATAAACTCACAGTAAAAGTAAATAGTTTGATGAAAATCATGTTTTTAAATTTATTTTTATTGAGCAATACAGCGTGGAGTAGGTCTTTTGGGCCTGTTGAGCCTTGCTGCCCAAGCAACTCCCGACAAACTTGTCAAGGGAAAAATTACAATGACCAATTAGTCTATCCAGTACGTCTTTGGACTGTGGGAGGAAACCCGAGCACCTGGAGAAAACCAGTGCGTTCAATGAGGAGGACATACAGAGACTCCTTACAGAATGGCACTGTAATTGAACTCCAAACTCCGGACAGCTCTGGGCTGTAGTACATTGCACTAGCCACCACTCTACCGTGGTGCCCGTGAATGGTAGCATTAGGATTGTTGTGATTCTCTGATATGCATGGTATTCATTAATTATTTGACCAGCTGGAATTTAATATCCAGCTGTGAACATCAGGTCCAAACAGGTTTAAACATCAGTTGCACGACCTGACAGGTTTTTTGAAGTTTGCTTGGGTAAGGTAGGAAGAAATTACCCAGAAATGTTGCTGCAGGGATTGCAAGCGGATGAGGTGGATTAATTGCCTCACAAGTTGGACAGCCCTTTCTCTTTCGGTGATTTGCGTGTAAGTGTGGCGTTTAAGTGAAATGGTAGCCACTTGGTGAAGGACAATGATGTAAACTAACAAAGAGGTTAACAAACAACACTGGATTCAGAAATCTGATCAAGGCTCTGATTTCTGTTATAGGGATTTTTTTTTCAGAGATGGGCAGCAAACAACTATAAAGATCAGTTGAAATTCTATAAAAATACAAAGATGCTCCATAAACAGCAGCTTGACTATAAAATGTGGCCTGGCTGACACCATTAGTCATGACCGTGTAAGGGAATGATTATTTTTGTGTGAAGACCTTCCTCACCTGACTTCCTTTGGTTTTGTAATATTCCTGTGAAAATTATAATTATGTTTTAATTAATGCTCTAGCTGTGTAGTTCATTGTTCTTTTGAGGATCAATACCAATGGTGGTCTTTTCTCCAGAAATCAGTGGTGCTTTTATAGAACCATAGAGTGATTACAATATGAGGCCGTGCCACCTATCATATCCATGTGAGCTATTGAACAGAGCAATTCACTCATTTCAACCTTACAGTGGCCTTGTAATTTTTCATTGCAGTAGATTCATCTGCCTAGTCCACCAACCAATTGGTACCCCACTGAAATTTATCAGTACTCACTTTGTGGTTCACAATACTGCCAGGTTTTGCATTGTTCTTAAGTTTAGGAAATGTGGCTCATACCAAGTCTATATTAACATAAATTTACAAAAGCAATGGCTGATTCCTGCTGTGATTTTTTACCTTATTCTAGCGTGTCAAACAATTGTTCATCGTGATTGAAATGTTGACTTTATTAATTATTCTATCCATTGCATCATAAAAACTTCTATGAAATTGGTTAACATGATTAAAGTAATATTATATTTGAATTGGAAGCATTATCAAATAGCAGACAACATTCACAGATATTACAATAGATGAAGTCCTGACTAACCTTGATAGAGTCAGTCAACATTTTGGGCCAAAAACCTTCGTCAGGACACTAAGACACCAAACTTTGTCAATTCTCCCCATAATCTTCAATTGCAAGTTGTTAAAATATTTCTCCCTATGTCCTGAGGAAGGGTCGCGGCTTGAAATGTCAACTGTTTATTCTTCAACATAGTTACTGCCTGACCTGCTGAGTTCCTCCACAGCTTTGTGCATGTTACAACAGGGGAGATGGGTCATAAGTGCCACCTAAATGGCAGGGTGAGACACAAAGAGGTGGAAGGGTAAGGGAATGAATTCATAAAACCCAGGACCCAGGGACTTGAAGCTAGGACTGACACCATTGGTACGATTAAAATTAGGGCTGTAGGAATGGTCTAAGTTGATGTTGTGCAGATACTGTACCTTAGATGGCTGTGGGACTGGAGGTGATAACAGAAACAGAGAAGACTAAGTTTTGACAAAAGTTACACTTTTAAAATTGAGGTGTTGCTGTTTTGGGTGTCAAGCTAAGTCAGCATGGTAATGTGTGAATGGGACTTCTAGCAAGTTAACTTAAGCAAAGTAGAAATTTGGAGGGTGGAAGAAATCCTGCTGGCTTGAAGAGCTCTGGAAAAGAGAAACACAGAGGTAATGGGTAAGCAGTTAGGTGGAAGTACTCTTAGGCCATGTTCGTTTCTCACTGTTGCCATTGGGAAGCAGGTATAGGAGCCTCAGGTCTCACACTGCTAGGCTTTGGAACAGTTATTACCCTTCAACCATCAGGCCCCTGAACCAGCGTGGATAACTTTATTAACCTCAACACTGAAATGATCACTGAAAGCAACCTATAGACTCACTTTCATGGACTCTACAACTCATGTTCTCAGTATTATTTATTAATCATTTTTTGCATATGCACAGTTTGTATTTTTTTGCATATTGGTTGCTTGTCAGTCTGTCATAGGGAGGTGGCTGGGAATGGACCCAAGTGCAAGACACAGACACTGAAGGACTAGGGACAGGACTAGGATACAGGGTGAGAGCAAGGACATGGACACGAAAACCGGGAACCCGGAACAGGACTGGACAAGAGAGCTAGGAGCCCGGGCTTGGACTCCGAGCCAGAGACTGGACAAGGACCCAGTACCTGGGTCTTGCCTCTGGCTCGGACCCCAGAACTAGGCAAGGACGAGATTTGGCTGGCAGGCAGGACGAGGCTGGAGTCTTAAGGCTTGAGGCTAGAGGCTAGAGACTCAAGGCGAGGCTTGGCAGGAGGCAGGAGACTTCAGGCTTGACGCTAAAGGCTAGAGACTGGAGGTGAGGCTTGGCAGGAGGCAGGAGGCTGGAGTCTTCAGGCTTGAGGCTAGAGACTTGAGGCGAGGCTTGGTAGGAGGCAGGAGGCTGGAAACTTGAGGCTTGAGGCTAGAGACTTGAGGCGAGGCTTGGTAGGAGGCAGGAGACTGGAGTCTTCAGGCTTGAGGCTAGAGACTTGAGGCGAGGCTTGGTAGGAGGCAGGAGACTGGAGTCTTCAGGCTTGAGGCTAGAGGCCAGAGACCTGAGGTGAGGCTTGGCAGGAGGCAGGAGGCTAGAGACTTGAGGAGAGGCTTGGCCGGAGGCAGGAGGCTAGAGACGAGGCGAGGCTTGGCAGGAGGCGGGAGGCTGGAGTCTTCAGGCTTGAGGCTAGGCAGGAGGCTGGAGTCTACAGGCTTGAGGCTAGGCAGGAGGCTGGAGTCTTCAGGCTTGAGGCTAGGCAGGAGGCTGGAGTCTTCAGGCTTGAGGCTAGGCAGGAGGCTGGAGTCTTCAGGCTTGAGTCTAGGCAGGAGGCTGGAGTCTTCAGGCTTGAGTCTAGGCAGGCTCATCCTGGGCAGGGTGCGGTACTCCTGGGCAGGGCGCGGATCACCACCTGACGGAGGCATGGGACAGGAGGGGACAGAACCAACCGCAGGTAACGGCAAGATGGCCTGGCTTACCCGATGGAGGTAAGGGACAGGAAGGGACAGAACCAACCGCAGTTAACGAGAAGATGGCCTGGCTTACCCGATGGAAGCAAGGGACAGGAAGGGACAGAACCAACCATGGGTAACAGCAAGATGGCCTGGCTTACCCGACGGAGGCAAGGGACAGGAAGGGAGGTAGGTACAGGATGGCTCCAGGACAAGACTGCAGGTGAGATGAGGCAAGAGTTACCAGCGAGACAAGGCAAGGCTTCAGGCAATGCAAGGCGAGATGAGAACTTCAGGTGAGGCGAGAGTTGCCAGCAAGACAAGGCAGGGCTTCTGGCAAAGCAAGGCAAGACGAGAACTTCAGGCGAGGCAAGAGTTACCGGCAAGACAAGGCAGGGCTTCAGGCAAGGAAACAGAAGGCAGAGGAAGGGATACAAGGAGTAAGGACAAGAACAATCCAGCAGCCACACCCTGGTCTCTGAAGGCATTTATGCAGCCAGCCCCAACGAGCATCAGCTGCCTCAATTAGAGCTCAACAAGTACAGAAACAGGGTAAACAGGAAAACCTGGAGCAAGAGTCGATGGACTGGACCATGAACCGGAATACGGACTGCATGGACCGGACCATGACACAGTCTTTCTGTGTAGTTTTGAACTAGGAAAAGGAACTAAGGAAAAGAATCTTAGGGTAGTATATGGTGCCATATAGTACTGTATATGTATTGTACTTTGATAGTAAATTTATATTGAGCTTTGAAAAGACAAGCAAAAGCACAGACTGGTGCTGTGGTGTACAAATGAGCAGTTTTGGTGAAGGAGCAGATACTGTATATGGTTTGAGGGTTATTTTGTCATCAAATACAGTAGAGATAATATGAATGAATTGATTCAACCTCAGATGCCAGAGATGGCATTGTTCCTTCGGGACAGAATATAGGGAGAAGAGTGAAGGTTTGCTCTTCCCAATATATAACTGGAGAAATTTCTCACCTGTGCTCTTCATTATTTTTTCCATCTTTCATTGAAGGACAAAAGGGTAATTTGCTTTTTTATGAGCAGTACTTCTTATCATGTAGTTCAGATCTCAAATACATAATTTGACCACAGTATCTAGTATGTTCCAGATGCCATGATCAACTGCTCTTCTCAGGTCAATGGTTTAAAACTCCATCAGTCTGCATAAGTTGCATAGTTACTGGAAATATTTATCTAAGTGGAGGTCAAGCTCTCGAAATTTTCTTTCCCTAAGGATATCAAAGTATATCATTGTCTACTTTTCACCTAATTGCTTACCCAATTCTAAAATTTACTTTGAGTTAAACTGAGACACTTTTGTGCGTAGTTTAGTAAAGTATTTTTGGAAGGGGAGATTGCTACTTATTTGACTTTTGGAGAGATTGAACACACAGTTTCTCTAGAAGCAGGGCTGTGGTTATTCGGAACAAGATGCATTGAATAACGACGACGGATAACTTGGCAGCTTTTTGCTATTAAATCATTCCAAAACCTCCCAGCTGTATTTACAAAGGTCATGATTTTATGGTTTGCTTCTGATTTTTTTTATTCTTTTGTACTTTTGTTTCTAAATCCATTATTAGAAACAAGGCATCAACATAAAAATCATATTAAAAATGTAACTTTCATGTGTAAATGTTGAATGGCAAGTGAAGTACTTTTGAAATGTAGTTGTGGTAATGTAGGAAACAGCAAAAAATTAATGCTGAATGACAGTGAATTACTGGGAAACTGGAGATGTCTGATGTTTTGCCTTTATTCAAGCAAGTCCGTAATAAACTAATTTATTGCCATTTGAGGTGTACAAGGGATAGACACGTTAGGCCTGATAGGCAGGAACCTCCCAGTCTCTATCCAGCCAATGGGAGCCGTCTGCCACTTGTTTCCAACTCCTCACCTGCAGCCCATTTAAACCCAAGCTCTCATTCTTTTTATTTTCACCCATCAAACCAGCCAGCCTCAACCAGTTGCTCCCAGCCTTCAGCTACCTATGTTAAGTATCTGTTTTCTCTTGTTTTCTGGCCTGTTATGTTGCAGTCTTTTAGTAAATTATTGTTTATTGCTAAATTATCTCTATTGCCCTGCTTTTGGGTCAAGCCTCCTCTATGTTTCCTGACATGATGGGATCTTAAATGAAGATTTCCCATCTGTATTTCCATGAACAAGGTCATATACTCATTGAGCAACATAGCATGGAAACAGGCCATTTGGCTGCAATGGGTTCCCACCAAACTTATCCCATTTGCTCATGTTTGACTCTAATCCCCTTGAATCCTGTGCAAGCTGAGGAATTAAGGAATTATAAATAGTGATGTCAGTAAACATATCCACAGTACCAAAGAGGAAATACTGATGGTCTTCTTAAGGTAGACAAGTCCCATAGGCCTGACCAAGTGTATCTTACGATATTGTAGTAAATTAGGGGAGAAATTTGAGGAGCTCTGGCAGAGATATTTGTATCTTCCTTAGCCACAGGTGAATTACTGGAAAACTGGAGGGTGTCTAATATTCTGCCTTTATTCAAGGAAGGCTGCAAGGACAAGCCAGAGAACTATAGGCCAGTGAGCCCATCATCAGGGGTGGGAGTGCTATTAGAGGGGATATTAATATTTAAAGACTGTCCCAGAATTTCCTTAAAATGGTGGCATGGTGTGGCAGTTAGCACAGCTTCCTCACAGATCCAGGAACTGAGCTGATCCTGAGCTTGGTTGCTGCCTGTGTGAAGGTTCCAAGACCCTGTAAGTTTCCTCCTGCACCTGAAGAAGTGCTGATGGGTTACTTTGGCGGATTTATTTTACACAATACGTTACCCCTTACTGTAGATCAGGACTCGCACCACCAGGTTCAAGAACAGTTACTACCCCTCGACCATCAGGCTCTTGAACAAAAGGGGATAACTACACTCATTTAAGGACTCTATTATATTGTTATTTCATGCTCATTACTTATTGCAATTATTTATATCTGCATTTGCACAGTTTATTTACTGTTTACAGTTCCTGATGTTTACAGCTTACAGTTACTGTTCTATATGGTAAGTTACTGTTCTATACTGTTCTATGGTAAGAATCTTGGCAGTGTGGAGGATCAGAGGGATCTTGGGGTCCGAGTCTATAGGACACTCAAAGCAGCTGCGCAAATTGACTCTGTGGTTAAGAAAGCATACGGTGCATTGGCCTTCATCAATCATGGGATTGAGTTTAGGAGCTGAGAGGTAATATTGCAGCTATATAGGACCCTGGTCAGACCCCACTTGGAGTACCGTGCTCATTTCTGGTCGCCTCACCATAGGAAGAATGTGGAAACCATAGAAAGGGTGCAGAGGAGATTTACAAGGACGTTGCCTGGATTGGGGAGCATGCCTTATGAGAATAGGTTGAGTGAACTCGGCCTTTTCTCCTTGGAGTGATGGAGGATGAGAGGTGATCTGATAGAGGTGTATAAGATGATGAGAGGCATTGATCATGTAGATAGTCAGAGGCTTTTTCCCAGGGTTGAAATGGCTGCCACAAGAGGACACAGGTTTAAGGTGCTGGGGAGTAGATATAGAGAAGTCAGGGGTAAGTTTTTTACACAGAGAGTGGTCAGTGCGTGGAATGGGCTGCCGGTGATTGTGGTGGAGGCAGATATGATAAGGTCTTTTAAGCAACTTTTGGACAGGTACATGAAGCTTAGAAAAATAGAGGGCTATGGGTAACCCTAGTAATTTCTAAGGTAGGCACATGTTCGGCACAACTTTGTGGGCCGAAGGGCCTGTATTGGGCTGTAGGTTTTCTATATTTTCTATGTTAAGTATACCCGCAGAAAAAGAATCTCACAGATGTATGTGGTGACATGTATGTACTCTGATAATAAATTTTACTTTGAACTTTGAAGTTAGCATCAAAATGAGTCAAAGGGGAATTGGCATGAGACAGAATAGCTTGCAAGACCACAGATATAACAGGAGAGGGCAAATTGTACAAATGAAATTACTCATTTGGGAGCTAGTGTGGAGTCAATGGGCTGAGCAGCCTCCTCTTGCTTGTTTTTTAAACTAAGGTAAGATAAGATACAAAGTGTGTTAAATTCTTATTGACCCATTGGAACCTGTAGTCTATAATCATTTAAAGTGAAGGAGGAGCACCTCAGAAAATGCCATTTCTTGAGTTGCTATGCCAGGTGCACACAGAGAGCATGCCACCTCTCCTATTAGACACCATCTGCCCATCTGGGGCAGAATCTTGAGTCCTATGATGGTTTCCTCATTTCAGCCATCTCAGAACCATGGCAGATCTCACTTTATGCTGATCACAGCTGAAATGAACACTGCGCTCCTGGATTATGCTGGGATAATGAGAGGTGCGATTGACTGTATTGTGCCCAGTTCAATTCCCTGCCAGGCAGCATTTTACCTCGAAATATGTGCAAATTGCACAAATGGCCTAAATATGTCTCATTGAACATGGTTTGCATATAAAATACGAGCATAGATAGATGACAATAAACACGAGAAAGTCTGCAGGTGCTGGAAAGCATCTTCCAAAGCAGCACACAGAAAATGCTGGAGGAACTCAGCAGGTCAGGTAGCATCTCTGGAGAAGAATAAACAGTCGATATTTTGGGCTGAGGCCATTCCTTGGGACTAAAGGCAAATTGAGCAAATGATATTACTCCTTTGGGAGCTAGTGTGGATCTAGTGGGCTGAGTGACTGACAGAATGTTGTTATCCCAGTTAAAATCAGAATCAGATTTATTTTCGCTGATGTATGTTGTGAAATTTGTGGTTTTGCGACAGCAGTACAGTGCAAGACATTAAAAAAACCTGTATGATGCAAAAATTAAATCAACAGTATGAAAGAGAAATAATAAGGTAGAGTCCAAGGGTTACTTGTGGTGGTGGAACTGGCAGAGTGTATAACTCTGCAGCCTTTCGATTCTGCACATTAGAGCCCCCAATCCAGGCTGTGATGCAACCAGTCGGGATGCTCTATCTGTAACTGTAGAAATTTGCAAGATTCTTTGGTGATACTTCTAATCACCTCAAACTGCTAATGACATAGAGCCACAGGCATGCCTTCTTTATGACAGCGTCTATGTGTTGGGCTCTGAGATTTTGATGTCCAAAAACTTAAAGCGCCTCACCTTTTCCACCACCGACCACTCAGTGCTGACTGGTGTGAGTTCTCCTGATTTTCCTTTCCTGTAGTCTGTGATAAGTTCCTTAGTCTGCTGATTAGTGCAGGCTTGTTGTTGTGACAGCACTTAATTAGGTGACCTACCTCACTCCTTTCTGCCCTCTGAGATTTTGCCAACAACAGTGGTGTCATCAGCGAATTTATAGATGATGTTTGAGCTGTGGCTAGCTGCATAGTCATGAGGGAAGAGCAGTGGGCTCAGTAGTAAGAAAGGCAAATTCATTGTTAGCTTTCATTTTGAGAGGACTGGAGTATGTAAGCAAGGATGTGATGCCAAGGATTTATAAGGCATTGTTCAGCCTACACTTGGAGTATAATAAGCAGTTTTGGGCCAACTTATCTAAGGAAGGATATGGTGACGTTGGAGACAGTCTGGAGGAGTTTCATGCAAATGATCCTATGAATGAAAGGGTCAATGTATGAAGACCGTTTGTTGGCTATGGGCCTGTACTCAGTGGAGTTTAGAAGAAAGGGGACGGATTTCATTCGAAAAAATATTTGTAAGAAGGTTAAGTGATTTCGTAACAAAACATACTCTGTGAACAGCAATATGGTTTCAGAAAAAAACAGAACCACTACAATAGCATTAATAGATTTTGTAGAAGTAATATCAAACGCTATAGAAAGAAATGAATACACAGTGGGAATATTCCTTGATCTAAAAAAAGCACTTGACACTATTGACCATAAATTATTATGAACAAAATTATAAAGATATGGTATTAGAGGGGCGGCACATGACTGGTTAAGTAGTTATTTGGAAGACAGGTATCAGTCTGTATGTATAAACAACTCAAATTCAAAGCTTTTGAGGGTAACTTGCGGGGTTCCACAAGGTTCAGTGCTTGGTCCATTGCTGTTCATTTTGTATATAAACGATATATGTATGGTCTCTCAGACATTGAAATGTATATTTTTGCTGATGATACAACTATATTTTGTAGTGGGGAACATCTGAAACAATTTTTGGATATAGTGGAGAAAGAACTAAAACTTATAAAGAAATGATTTAATACTAACAAATTATCACAGAATCTAAGTAAAACTAAATTCATAATATTTGGAAACTGTGTACCAAACTCATATAGTGAACTTAGAATAAATTATGTTGAAGTTGATAAGGTACCTGAATCAAAATTTTTAGGAGTGGTTATAAATAATAAATTAAGCTGGAATCCACATATAAATTATGTCAAAGCAAAAATGTCAAAATCTATTGCAAAACTGTACAAAGTGCAAGATTTCTTAAATCAGGAATCTTTGTACACATTATACTGTTCACTTATAGTCCCATATATGACTTACTGTGTAGAGGTATGGGGAAATACAAACAAAACAAATACAAAATTAAGTTTTCTACTCCAAAAGAAAGTCATACCAATTGTAAACAAGACAAGTCATTATGAGCCAACCAATCCACTATTTATTTATCTAAGCACTTTAAAATTCAGAGATTTCATAGATTTTAAAATAATACGAATTATGTATAAAATAAAAAATGGACAGCTGCCACAAAGAATCCAAAGGTTGTTTCAAATGAGAAAAAGTCAAGATGATTTGAGAGGAACATGTATATTTCAAAAACAAAGGATAAGAACAAAGGTAAAAAATCATTGTATTTCAGTCAGAGGGGTGAATCTATGGAACAGTTGTAGTGAGAATTTAAAAACATGCACCACACCTAACAAGTTTAAAAAATTATTTAAAAATAATTTAATGAACAAATATAAAATACATGATTTAAAATGAATGGGAGTAATGTAAATAAATGATACTTGGAATTGGATTTTAGATTATGACATTTTTTGTTTTGATGTGATGATTGATGCCAAATATGTTGTTGTATAAGTAAGAGGAGTAGGTGTAATAAGCTGTAGCTTCGGCCTACACCCTTTCGGTCTGTTTTAAAGAATACCTATGTTTTTTTGTTGTAATTTTGTCCCATGAAATCATGAGAATTGCCAGTACGTTGCCTGGAATGGAGAGATTTAATTATGAGGAGAGATTGGATAGGCTGAGTTTATTTTCACTAGAACATGAGATCTGATTTTACAGAGGTTGTTAAAATTATGAGGGGTATAGATGGGGCAGATGGTCCTCTCCCTATTCTGGCCTTTTACCTCTTCTTACCTGCCTCATACTTCCCTGGGTCCCCTCGTCATTCCCTTTCTCCCACGGTCCACTCTCCTCTCCTACCGGATTCCTTCTTCTCCAGCTCTTTACTTTTCCCACCCTTTTGGCTTCATCTATCACATTCTAGCTAGCCTCCTTCTCCCTCTCCCATAGTTTTATTCTGGCAGCTTCCCCTTTCCTTTCCAGTCCTGAAGAAGTGTCTCGGCCCGAAATGTCGACTGTTCATTTATTTTCATGGATGCTGCCTGACCTACTGCGTTCCTCCAACATTTTGTGTGTGTTGCTGTTGACAGTCAGAGTCATTTTCCTCTCAAGTGGGAGTTTAAAGCTAGAGAGCACCGGTTTAAGATGAGAGGAGAGGAATTTGAAAGAGGTATAAGGGAAAAGTTCTAAGAGTTTCAAGATCTAGGAGTCATCATCTAGATTCAAGATGAAGGGGCAGTGTTGAGGAACTCTCTTTGAAGTCTCTTTAGATCTTGTAATATTTTTCAGTGTTGCTTCATTGTTTGTGGATTCTCACTAAAAAGGATAACTGCTCTGACCACCTCTTCTCAGGCTTCGTATAGAGAGTAATTCTTGTGAGCGTTCTGTCCTTCCTGCCCCTCCAACCCATACCCCATGCAGAGAATGTCTCTCCTGGCCTCTACTACTCACTAGTGCCTCAAAGATCCTTTGTGAGAACCTGGGAGTTTAATCCTTCCCCACAAAAACGATGTTGTCCTCACTCTCAGCCATATTGTTTACTGCTGCTATCTATAATGGGGGAGAGGGTCTTTAAAAACTGTGGCCTCTGTCGGATGATAGCATAGGGAGGTATCTTACAGGGCTCTGAAATGGGTGAGGTTCCTGGATAAAATGTTTAGGCCCTTTTTCAACACATGAATACATGTACAACTCTTGCCTATATTTTACTTGTGGAAAATTCATCACTTTTTGGGATATTTTGCATGTTTCATCATTTGGCATTAAGGTACTAAAATTGGGAACAGCTGAATTCTTTGGGCATATACACAAACAGAGGCCATTTATTTGACTGATTGCCTGCTAGAGACATTAGTGTCCTGCAGAGGAATGGAATCCCATACTTACAAGAAGCCAGACCACACTGATATAGGAGTAAGATTGGAGTTTCTGGCGGTGACAGAAGTTTAGAGGCTTTTCGATCAAATGAGGTGAAGATCAGAAGTAGGTCACACAATTGGCTGCAAAATCTAGCCACAAAAATAATAGCAAGGAAAAAAGTTTATAAGGAAGTCTCTTGGCATATGGTTTGTTGGGAAGAACCCCAATGATTTGTGAAGATTTGAAGTTTGGAAGAGGAGTCTTCAGCTTTCTGAGGCAAACAGGCTTTGGTCATACACTTTCATTGGCACAAGGAGTCATCAGTCCCCTGCAAGTAAGTTAAGACGTGATGTACTAATAATTCTGACTGACTGCTAAATAGCTGCTCTACCTGACTCTGTTTTGGACACTTTTAACTTGCACTGGACACTTATAACTTGATTTTAACTGACATGTGGCTGTTATGTTTTACCATTTATTGTTATGTTTATTACTTAGTGTTGCGTTTGTTATGTTATGATTGCACTGCCTCTGAGGAACGCTGTCTCATTCTGCCCTGCAGAGCTGATGTATGGTTAGAATGACAATAAAGTTTTTTGAATCTTTTTGAATCTTTTGAATCTTTTTGAATTTATCAGTCTAGAATTAGTGACAATAAACAAAATTCGAAGTTAATGTATTATTGAATCATGCATATGTTACCACATTGAGATTCATATTCTTGCAGCAAGTTACAGGAGAAAAAGAAATACAATGGAATTTTACAAAAAAACTACACATGAACAGACAAAGATTGACAAACGACCCAAGTGTGCAAGGAGACAAACTGTGAAAATGAGAAAAAAACAATACCGAGAACATAAGTTGTAAAGAGTCCTTGAAAATGAGTCTGTAGGTTGTAGAATCTGTTTCGAGTGTGGTAAAAGAAGTTATCCATACCATTTCAGGACCAGATGGTTGTACGGTAACAAGAATTCCTGAACCTGAGGGTGTGAAACTTCAGTACCTCCTGCTCGATGGTAGTAGTGAGAAGAGTGTTTGACCTGGATGGTGGGGGTTCTTGATGATGGATGCTGCTTTCTTGTGGCAGTGCTCCATGTAAATGTAATCAGTAGACTGGGCTTTATCCACCAGTTTCTGTAGCATTTTCAGTTCCTGGGTATTGGTGTTTGCTAGCAGTTAAACCCATCCCTTCCCAAATAGTTTTCCCTCTTGCTTTAAATTTGTGTGAAATTGGTAACCTTACTTCAGTTTCTGTTTTACTTCAGCAAGTGAGCTCTCATAGACAACATTCAAAATGATAGTGCTTGTGCCAAACTCATCAGCTACAATTCAATTTGTAAACTTTGCACCTTCAGCAAATGATATTTTAGTGGCATGCCTCATAGGCCACTTGTTCAAAATTATGTAGCTAAAATCATCTTTGGAAAAGAATGGTTTATGTATTGAGCGTTGATACATTCCTGGCTCATTGTAGGAGACGATGAAGGTCAGTAGCAGTTCGAGTAAGTAAATTTCTATGAAATCTGTTTAATTCATAGAAATTCCAAACAATCTCTGAGTAGGTTGCAAATGATAAATTTTGATGTAACAATAGGAACATATGAACTTAAGGAAGAAGAGTACATTTGGCTCTTTGAGTCTGAAACAGCAAAAATTAATATCTTCTATCTTAGCAAAATAGAAGGTAGACCAGTACATCACAGGAAAAGGCCATTCGGCCCCCAGTGGAGCAGGAAGAAACAATGGCTCTACCTGAACAGTCAGGTTTGTTGGTCTTAGGTAGTGGATGGAAATGAGTAGTGCAAGGTAAGGTTGGTGGCAGTGGATGGGAGATCTCCAGAGCTAAGGAGGTTGGTGATGGTGCGAGAGATCATGGCCTGATGGTCCGGAGTGGGGACCTTCTCAAAGGGTAAGTAAGAAGAGGTGTTTGAGAGTTGCCGCCTGTCCACAACAAGTTAGACAGAAGAGATTCTGCAGATGTTGGATATCCAGAGCAACACACACAAAATGCTGGAGGAACACAGCAGGTCAGGCAGCATTTATGGAAAAGATTAAGTAGTTGATATTTCAGGTCGAGACCCTTCTTCAGTCCCGAAGAAGGGTCTTGGCCAAAAATATGAGCGAGGTAGAGGCCAATCTGTTACACTGGCGATTGTAGGGAGGACTTGCAGTGGACTGAAAAGCTTGAGCATGCAGATATTAAGGAAGAGGATGTGCTGGACCTTTTGGAAAGCATCAAGTTGGATAAGTCACCGGGACTGGATGGGATGTATCCCAGAATTGGGTTCATCTATCGTCGACGTCGATGAAGACCTTGGCACAATTAGTCGTTTTGAGACTGGATGTGGTGTGTCCAAAGATGACTAGTCAGGCCAATTTGGGCACGGAATGTTCTGGCACATGTTGGGCAGACACGTGTAGGCTCTGCAGTTGTTGCGCTGGTGCCTCTGGACTTGCGCAGCTCGCGCTTATGTTGTGCTTCAGAAATGCGCCTTGCTTCGTAAGCTTGACAGCCCTTGTGGATGAGGCCGCGCCAGGTAGGGCAGTTTTGTGCCAGCGTTTTCCAGGTGGTTGTGTCTGTGTCAAGCGACTTCAGGGAGGCCTTTAGTGCATCTTTGTAATGTGTCTTCTGCCCTCCATGCGAGCGTCTTCCAGCAGAGAGTTCCCCAAAAAGGAGGTGCTTGGGTATGCGCTTATCCGGCATGCGAATGACATGACCTGCCCACTGGGTCTGTGCTCTCATCAGCAGTGTGTGGACTGTTGGTAGACTTGCTCCAGAGAGAACTTCAGTGTCTGGTACTTTGTCTTGCCATCTGATGCCTAATATTCTGATATATATATATCATATATCTGATACCTAATATTTAGACATGTGGGAGGCGAAGGAGGAGACTACTGAGCCTCTGGTGATGACCTTTGCATCATCAATGAGGACAGAAGAGGTTCTGGAGGATTGGAGGGCTGCGGATGTTGTACCCTTATTCAAGAAAGGGAGTAGAGATAGCACAGGAAATTATAGACCAGTGAGTCTTACTTCAGTGGTTGGTAAGTTGAGAAGATCCTGAGAGGCAGGATTTATGAACCTTTGGAGAGGCATAATATGATTAGGAATAGTCAGCATGGCTTTGTCAAAGGCAGGTCATGCCTTATGAGCCTGATTGAATTTTTTGAGGATATGACTAAACACGTTGATGAGGGTAGAGCCATAGATGTAGTGTATAAGGATTTTAGCAAGGCATTTGATAAGGTACTCCATGCAAGGTTTATTGAGAAAGTAAGGAGGCATGGGATCCAAGGGACATTGCTTTGTGGATCCAGAACTGGCTTGCCCACAGAAGGCAAAGAGTAGTTGTAGATGGATCACATTTTGCATGGAGGCCGGTCACCAGTGGTGTGCCTCAGGGATCTGTTCTGGGACCTCGACTCTTTGTGATTTTTATAAATGTCCTGGATGAGGAAGTGAAGGGATGGGTTAGTAAATTTGCTGATGACACAAAGGTTGGGGGTGTTGTGGATAGTGTGGAGGGCTGTCAGAGGTTACAGCAGGGCATTGATAGGATGCAAAACTGGGCTGAGAAGTGGCAGCTGGAGTTCAATCCAGATAAATGTGAGGTGGTTCATTTTTGGTAGGTCAAATATGATGGCAGAGTATAGCATTAATGGCAAGACTCTTGGCAGTGTGGAAGATCAGAGGGACCTGGGGTCCGAGTCAATAGAACACTCAAACCTGCTATGCAGGTTGACTCTGTGTTTAAGAAGGCATACGGTGCATTGGCCTTCATCAATCATGGGATTGAGTTTAAGAGCTGAAAGGTAATGTTGCAGCTATATAGGACCCTGGTCACTTGGAGTACTGTGCTCAGTTCTGGTCGCCTCACTAGTGGAAGGATGTGGAAGCCATAGAAGAGGTGTAGAAGAGATTTACAAGGATGTTACCTGGATTGGGGAGCATGCCTTATGAGAACAGGTTGAGTGAACTCGGCCTTTTCTCCTTGGAGCGACGGAGGATGAGATGTGACCTGATAGAGGTGTACAAGATAATGAGAGGCATTGATTGTGTGGATAGTCAGAGGGTTTTGCCCAGGGCTGAAATGGCTAGCATGAGAGGGCACAGTTTTAAGGTGCTTGGAAGTAGGTACAGAGGAAATGTCAGGGGTAGGTATTTTACACAGAGGATGGTGAGTGCGTGGAATGGGCTGCCAGCAGTGGTGGTGGAGGCGGAAGTGAAAGGGTCTTTTAAGAGTCTCCTGGATGGGTACATGGAGCTTAGGAAAATGGGTAAGCCTAGGTAGTTCTAAGGTAAAGACATGTTCGGCAAAGCTTTGTGGGCCGAAGGGCCTGTATTGTGCTATAAGTTTTCTGTGTTTCTACTGCAAAAACATCCCTTTTGTCTGCAGATTTGATGGCGAGGTTGGGATTGGTGTGGAGAGAGTGGAGGATCGATTGTTCAGGGAGGCTAAGGTTTGAAGTTTGAGGGGAGCTGAAGCAGAGCCAGTCGATGTCTCATTAGCAATTAGAGATGAAAAGATCTAGAGCAGCCTGAGAACCAGAGCAGATTGTACAAGAAGAAGAGGGTAGGAGATGGGAGAAGGGGTGATCAGTGCGGGGTAGGGAATCCTTGCCAAAAAGTGGGTTCAGAGCTGATGGAGGAAGAGCTCAGCATTGTGGCAGCACAGAACTCACTGAGGGGCGGGCGAAGGGTGACAAAGATAAGGCCCTTGCTGAGGATAGAATGCTGTGCCTCAGAGAGGGGAAGGTCGGAGGCAATAGTGAAGAACATGGCAATGATTAGAGCTGGGATCAGAGGGGAGAAAATTGTTGGAGGCATCAGAAGAATGGTTGGGACGTTCAAGAAGGGTGGGAAGAAGATGGAGGCTCCGAGGACACAAGAGCTAATGAGTGAGCCTGAGAGACTTGGGTTTGGGAAGTAGTGGTAGATGGAGGGGAGCCCAGGGGCCCAGTGGCAGTGAGACAGGTTTCAGCCTGGAGGAGGAGGTAGCTGAAGTTGGGCTGGAGCTGAAATGGAGGCCAGGTAATTTGCAGTCTGAAGGCATATCGGATCAATGGAATTTGAGTCAGTGATGGTAGGGTCTGTGGTCTGGAGCCGCCCTGGGGTCTTTGGATCCAGAATTAGTGACAGTAGCATCCACATTCTGGAGGTGTCCAGGGCCATCAGAGCTGGAGCTGGAGATGGGAGGAATCCATGGTGTGGAGACATCCAATCAAGTTGATGTCTGAGAAGGAGGCCGCAGGGTCATTGGTCTGGAGATAGGCAATCTTCCGATCCTTCCTGGACGTGAAAAAGCAGAAGAACTGGCGATTAAAGGCGTGGAGTTCCTCGTCCTCACTTACCATCCCATGAGACTCTGCATCCAACATATCTTTCTCTGCAACTTATGCTAGTTCACCTGGATCCTTTCACTAAACACATCTTTACTATCCCATTCCCCACCCCCCTGCCCCCCACGAATACACTTTCTGCAGGGATCGCTCCCTTTGTGATTCCCCTGTCCATTCATCCTGGTCCAATAATCTTCCTCCTGTGACTTGTCCCTGCAAGCAGAAGAAGGTCTACACCTGCTCATTCACCTTCACTCAGGGCCCCAAACAATCCTTTGGGGGAAGCAACACTTCACATGCGAACCTGTTGGGGTCGTCTACAGTATCCAGTGCTCCTGATGTGGCTTCCTCTACATTGGTGAGACCTGACGTAGATTGAGGGATTGCTTTGTGGAGTACCTTCACTCCATCCGCAAAATCAGGATTTCCTTGTGGCCAACCATTTTAATTCTAATCTCCATTCCCATTCTGACATGTCAGTTTTTTATAGCCTCCTCTTTTATCATGATGAGGTCACTCTCAGGTTGGAAGGCACGAACATCGATTTCTCCAACTTCTGGCAATTTTTCCCCTTTCCCTTTCCTCTTCTTATATTCCCCACTCTGGCCTCTTACCTCTTCTCCTCACCTGCCTATCACCTCTCCCTGGTGCCCTTCCTCCTTCCCTTTCTCCCATGGTCCGCTCTCCTCTTCTATTAGATTGCTTCTTTTCCAGCCCTTTACCTTTGACACTTGTCACCTCTCAGCTTCTCACTTCACACCCCCTTCCCCCGCCCACTTGGCTTCACCTAACACCTTCTAGTTTGTACTCCATCTTGTCTCCCCACCTTCTTATTCTTGCATCTCCCCTCTTCTTCCTGAAGGAGGGCCTTGGTTGAGACGTCGGCCGTTTATTTATTTCCGTGGACACTGCCCGATCTGCTGAGCTCCTCCAGCATTTTGTGCATGTTGCGCAGAACAGAAGTGGAAGTCAGCATAGGTCAGCCATGATAAATATTGAACGGGGAGTTGACTTGAGAGGCTTTGTGGCCTGCTCCCACTCCTATTGTCTCGTGTTGTTATGTGTTTTTAACTGGTTTTATGTCATGGACAGTTTCTCCTTACAAAGACAGTGAGCATTTGTTTGTAACCTAAGAAGCCTTTGTGCTCCTTTGCACAAAGAGCATTCTAATGCTTATCTTCCATCCCCTCAGCCTTTGTATTCAGGGTATTACCTTTCCCAATTTATCAGCTCCAGTATGTTCCCAACACCAGTCACATCTACCTCTTTCCTCCTCTGTATGCACTTCATAGGAAATGCTCACTTTGTGACAATCTGATCCACTCTCCTGTCCCCTTCTGACATTACGACATAAGAATCAGAGTCAGATTCAGAATTATTTCCACTGACATATGTCAAGAAATTTGTTGTTATGAGACAGCAGTATACTGCAAGACGTAAACATTGCCAGTGGTTACCATAAATGAATTAATAGTGCACCAGAGAAATTGTGAGATAATGTTCGTGGACATCCGATGACAGAAGGGAAGAGGCTGTTCCTGAAACATTGAGGTCCTTACTGATGGGTGCCAATTTCCTGTGGCACTAGCATTTGAGGATGTCCTCAATGGTGGAAAGCTGTTGCTGTGATGGAGCTGGCTGAATCGACAGTGCTTTGCATCCTCTTTCAATCCTGCGCATTGGAGCCTCGTAGCAGGCGGCGAAGCAAACTATTGGAATGCTAGAGTCTTCGGTAACATACCAAACCTCCGCAAACTCAAACATCTGACAATTGACCTTCTTCTAGGAACTTGAATTCAGGATTTACCATGTGGTCTCCTCTTCACTGGAAAAGCAAATGCAGAATGAGCAATTGCATTGCGGAGCATCTGCACTCAATCAGCTGAACAGAGTCTGAACTGGTTCCCCGCCATTTTGATTTACTATTTCACTCCCACTGTTCCCTCTCTGTCGGTGGGCTCCTGCTCTGCTAAATGAGGCCTTATAAAAGCTCAGACAACAGCACTTATTTTTCGACTGGGCACATTGCAGCTGGCTGGATTCAATACTAAATTCTTCGACTTTAGATAACTTGCTTTTTCTTTCTGTTTTATCATGATAGATCTTTTGCGCTTGCATTTCATCTTCCCTTTTCTTTCTTTTCCTGTCATTTATTTATGTCCCAGTAATCCCAGCTATAAATATTGTCCTCACTTCACATTAGATTAGATTAGATTAGATTCAACTTTATTGTCATTGTACCAAGTACAGATACAAAGCCAATGAAATACAGTTAGCATCTAACAAGGAATGCAAAGAATAGTGTTATTTACAAAATAACTGAAAATAAAAAGTAAGTGCTACAGCACACAAATATAAAAGTACTGAGACAGTACAATATGGGTGCAATACTGCTTAGCGCTGTGATGTGAGGTTCGACAGGGTCACAGCCTCAGGGAAGAAGCTCTTCCTATGTCTGCTGGTGCAGGAGCGGAGGCTCCTGTAGCGCCTAGCGGATGGGAGGAGAGTAAAAAGTCCATGGTTAGGGTGAGATGCATCCGTGATAATGCTTTTCGCCCTGCCCAGGCAACGTTTATGGTAGATGTTCTCAATGGTGGGCAACACATCACACAAAGGGGCTTTATCGTTTTAACCCTATTACATACATTCCCTTTGTTCCTCCAACCACCCTCTCCCACCTTCTCTGTCACATAGACCAAATAACTTTCTCTATTTTGAAATTCTGACGAAGGGGCTTTGACCTAAAATATTAACTAGTTTATTTTCCAATGGGTGTTACTTGACTGGCTGGTTACTTCCAATATTTCTGTGTTTTTTTTGTTTCTCCAGTGATTACTGTTCTTCAACCGCCAATTCAGGTTTCTCAGGGAGAATGCCAAACTCTACAGTCTCCACACTATCCACTCTTTATTCAGCAATACTCTAGTTGCTGACAGAGTGCTGCTGGTAGGGAGTGGTATATCCTTTTACTGGCTGACTTTCACGCATGCATCAGCTAAGTTACAAACTAGCAGCTATAAGGACTTGAAATAACAGTGCAGAAACCGATAGAGCACAATTTATTCAGGGAAACTCAAAATGCTATTTTTTGAACATTGTAATAGCAGATTTATGTTGTTTATGGAACTTTCAAGCAGAGCACTAAGCTAGCCCACAGCACGATTTTCATTCAGTAAGCAATTGCTTAAACTAAAGTAAATTAAGTTTAATCTGCTCAGTGAAAATATGTGGCAGGTCATTTAATTCAAGTATGTATTGGGATTTGCAATAAATCCACCAGTAGTCCTGTAAAGTTAGATAACTTCCCTATCTTATTGTCCATACCCCTTGCAGTAAAGTCAACTTTCCATTGAACTTCTTGATTATTTGCTATACCTGCATGCTGACTTTCCATGTGTCACATACGAGGAACTCCCACATTCCTTTATACCACAGAAGAGTGCAGTCTTAAACTCAGCACAATAGCTGCCATCCGATTCCCAAGTGGACATTGAACCCATAAGCACTACCCCCATTTAAAAAAGAATATTATTTCTGTTTTTGTACTATTTTTAATTTAACCATTTAGTGTACACGTTTGTACATATATATACTTACTGTAATTAGCTTACTTATTTTTTGTTCTATATTTACCATGTATTCTATTGTGCTGCTGCTGTTAGCAAATTTCAAGACATTTGCCAGTGATATTAATCCTGATTCTGATTCCATTTAAATGATGATTTGCTTTTCTTTCCATCTTCCAAAGCAGATAACCTGATATTTCACCACATTATACTCCATCTACCTACTTGATTCCAACTTACTCTCAGTTGTCACTTTATTAGGTACCTCCTATACTTATTAATGAGGCCACTGAGTATATGCTTGTGATCTTCTGCTGCTGTAGCCCACCTACTGCAAGGTTCAAGGTGTTGTGCATTCAGAGATGCTCTTCTACACACCACTGTGGTAACATGTCGTTATTTGAGTTACTGTCGCCTTCCTGTCAGTTTGAACTAGTCTGGCCATTCTCCTCTGTCCCCTCTCGTTAACAAGGTATTTTCACCCACCGATCTGCCACTAACTAGATTTTTTTTTGTTTCTTGCATCATCCTCTGTAAAATCTAGAGACCGTTGCATTTGAAAATCCCAGGAGATCAGCAGTTTCTGAGATACTCAAACTACCCTGTCTGGCACCAACAATCATTCCACAGTCCAAGTCACTCAGATCACATTTGTTCTCCATTCTGATGCTTGGTCTGAACAACAACTGAACCTCTTGACCATGTCTGCATGCTTTTATATATTGAGTTGGTGTCACATGATCGAATGATTAGCTATTTGTATTAATGAGCAGGCGTACGGATGGACATAATAAAGTGGCCACTGAGTGTATTTCTATCCCTTTTCAGGCATTTTGTGTCCTCCTTGAAATTTGCTAACCCTCCTATCTTGGTATTAGCAACTATTTTGATTATATTTAGTAAGCAATTTTCATTGGACCTGGATGTTGAAACTTCCTTGTGTAAAACTTCAAGACTTAGGCTTTGATACCTCCTTGTGCAATTAGATCCTCGATGAAGACTCCAAACAGTGCGGATTGGCAACACCGTCTCCTCCACAATCATCATCAGCGCAAGTGTACCACAAGGCACTGTGCTCAGTCTCCTCTCCTATTCAGTTTACACTTATGACTGTGTGGCTAAGCACAGCTCCAGTGCTATATCTAAGTTTGCAGATGACATCACTGTCGTAGGCTGAATCAAAGGTGGCAATGAATGGGCGTATAGGAGGGAGATTGAAAAGCTGGCGGAGTACTACCGTAACAACAACTTCTCATTCATTGTCAGCAAAACCAAGGAGCTAATTATTGACTACAGGGAGAAGGAACTCAAGGGCAATGAACCATTTCTCATGAGAGGATCAGTGGAGCAGAGGGTCAGTAACTTTAAATTCTTTGACGTTATCATATTAGAGAATTCGTCCTCGTACCAGCATGTATGTGCCATCCGAAAGAAGGCATGACAGCATCTCGGCTGTCTTAGAAGTTTGTGCAGATTTGGCATGTTATTTAAAACCATGGCAAACTTCTATAAATGTGCAGTGACTGGTTGCATCATGACCTGGTATAGAAACATTATTACCCATGAATGGAAAAGCCTTCAGAATGTGGTGGACACAGCGTAGCCCATCACAGGCAAAGCCCTTGCCACCAGTGAACACATCTGTAAAGAGCATTGTCACAAGAAAGCAGCAACCATCTTAGGCCATGCTCTCTTCTCGCTGCTGCCATTGGGAAGGGGGGAAAAGGAACCTTACGTCCCTTACCATCAATTTCTGGAACAGTTACAGTATTAGTCTTCAACCAGCAGGCTCCTGAACCAGCGTGGATAACTTCACTCACACCAACCCCGAACCGATTCCACAACCTATGGATTCACTTTCAAAGACTCTTTAACTCATGTTGTCAGCACTGTTTGTTTATCTGTCTATTTGCCTATCTACACCGTTTATCTTGTTTTTAGACATTGGGTATATTTTGTGTGTATTTTTTTCATTGATTCTATTGTATATCTCTGTTCTACTATGAATTTCTGTAAGAAAATTAATCTTAAAATTGAGTGACGTTGACATATAGTATACGTACTTTGATACTAAATTTACTTTGAACTACAGTGCATTTAGTTCCTTCATCCAAGCCAATATTACAAATGTAATCAGTTGAGCACTGATCCCAAGAGCACTGAATACCAGCTTATAAAATACATATTTTTTCCAACTTACTCTTTTCTGTATGCATACAGCATTACACTGAAACCTGGGTGCCATAATCTTGTGCACGGAACTTTAGTGTGACACGCTACCATACACCTTCTAAATATCTAAGTACCCTGCATAGACCAGTTTCCTTTTCTCCATCCTGGCTGTTACATTGTCAAATTTCGATAACAAACGTGTCAAACATGTTTTCCTGAAACACCATGTTGGCACTGCCTGTTTTCTAAATGTGTGGCAGTACTTCCCTTATAATTTATTCCAGTATTTCCTCACTGACAGATGTAATGTTGTCTGGTCTTTTTGTCTCCCCTCCTTGAATATTTTTCAAACCTCTTAAACCACTCCAAATTCAAGGAATGGAAATCCTGTTAAAAAAATAGAATGGGAAATATTGATTTTTTTTCCAACTCTTAAAATAACTTTATTAGACTTGTTAGTTTCCATATGGAATGCATTTCAAATATTAACAACCATTCATTCCTTTTCCCCATGTGGTTTATGATATCACCTTACCCACAAAGGCTTTAATAGAGTTAATTGGTAAATTCCTTATTTGTATTTTTGCCCCCAGTTGATATGATTATAGCATCCACTTTTTCCTCCTTGTTACTTCCTGTTGTACTCCAGTAACTTCTGATCCTAAGAAATGTGGCCACAAACAGAATTAGGCCATTTGGCCCATCTAGTCTGCTTTGCCATTCCATCATGGGCTGATTTATTAGCCCTCTCAACCCCATTCTCCTGCCTTCTCCCCATAACGATTGACACCTTAACTAATCAAAAACCTATCAACGTCTTCTTTATATACACCCAAATGGCTTGTGTTTGAAGTGGGTCTGAAGGCATGCTGTGCCCCATTACCAGTCCAAAGGAGAAGTCCAGCTCAAGGTATTCTAATCTGGAGCAGTTGCGTCTATTTCTAAGTTTAAAAAGATGATAACTGCTTTTGTCTGTAGCTTAACTGCACAAAAGAGTTTGTTATATGACAACATTTGTGAAAGTAATCAGTATTTAATCTTATTGTCATATAATTTGCCAAAGATAAATGTGTTAAGTTTAACCCAAGCTATTGTAAAGTGAAATATAAATCATTATTTTCAGAAAATAATAGTTATGATTTAAACACATAGCAATTCTTATCCTTCCTTGGGCCATGCTGGCATTTCCCTGGGATGTCTGGGAAATGAGAGCACGAAAATCTCGCAAATCAGAAGCCCAATCCAAATTGATTCTACAAGAGGGAATGAATGGCTAATTCATCCAGATGAGTCTGGAAGGATAGCTAAGGAAAATCATCAGAAGAGTTTTCATGTGTTACACAAGTGGGAACTACCATTTCGCATTTCAGATCTTGCAAATGCATCGATCATTTGTGCTTTCTTATGTTAATGGTCTGTCTTCCCAGTTTTCATAAGCCTTTGGTATCCGAACACAGCTACCAGAAATCTAGCGAGAAGTGGAGGGAGGAGCTGCGGCAAGGGGACTTATCTTAAATGGTTAAAAAGGTTGAGGCATTCTGTATGCAAGGATTCTTAAAGCTATTAAGTCTATAGTAAAAAGTATCAGCCATTCATCAATGAATAGCAGCAAATTTTGTGGTAACGATCTACTGATTATTAGTACATTTCTCTCGTGGTTGTAGATTTTGAAATCTAACTGGAATCCTGCCCCAACAATTACAGGTACATGTAACATTAAAACACATGCCACGTCCTGGCCGGCTGTTTTCTTTCGTAATAATTCATTTATAATTTGACAATTATTTTCTTTACGTTATCAAAGCCTACCTGTGATTTGGATTATTCAAAAGCATTCCGGCCACATTTTCACTTGAGTTTGAAATACAAGTTTAAGTGACCTGTTCCACTCCACTCAGACGTAGTATCACAGAATGCACCCACCTTCCACCTGCAGAGGAGTCCAGGCCAGTTTTAGACCATAAGATCATAAGATATAGGAGCAGAATTAGGCCATTTTGCCTATTGAGTCTGCTCTGCTATTTCATCAAGGTCAATCCAATTTCCCGCTCAGCTCCAATCTCCCCATTCTCTTCATACCCTGACCAATGAGGAATCTGACAACCTCTACCTTAAGTATACATAAAGACTTGACCTCCACTGATACTTGTGGCAAACAATTCCACAGATTCACCACTGTCTGGCAAAAAAAATCCTCGTCATCTCCTTTCTAAAAGGATAGCCCTCTATTCTGAGGCTGTGTCCTCTAGTCTTACACTCTCCCACCAGAGGAAACATCCCCTCCACATCTACTCTATCAAGGTGTTTCGCCATTCAGTAGGATTCAATGAGGTCACCCCTCATTCTTCTGAATTCCAATGAATACAGGCTTAGAACCGTCAAACACACTTCCTATGGCAAACCTCCTTTGAATCCGCTCCAGCTTCAACACATCCTTTCAGAGACAAGCGGTCTAAAGCTGCTCACAATACTCCAAATGAGGCCTCTCCAGTGCTTTATAAAGTCTCAACATTACATCCTTGCTTTTATATTCTAATCCTCTTGAGATGGATGATAACATCACATTTACCTTCCTCACCACAGACTCAAACTGTAAATTAACCTTTAGGGCATCCTGCACAAGTACTCCCAAGTCCCTTTGCACCTCAGTTTTTTGTATCTCCTCTCCATTTAGAAAATAGTCAATTCTTTCAATTCTTCTACCAAAGTACATGATCATACACTTCCTGACACGTATTCTGTTTGCCATTTCTTTGCCCATTCTCCTAATCTGTCTAAGTCCTTCTGTAGTCTCCCTACTTTCTCAAAACTACCTGTCCCTCCACCTATCTTCATATTGTCTGCAAACTTTGCAACCGAACCACCAATTCCATCATCCAAATCACTGACATATAACTTAAAAAGAATCGGTCCCAACACAAGCTCCTGTGGAACACCGCTAGTCACTGGCAGTCAGAATATGCTCCCTTTATTCCCAGTCTTTTCCTCCCGCCAATCAGCCACTGCTTTATCCATGCTAGAATTGTTCCTGTAATACCATGGGCTCATAGCTTGTTAAGCAGCCTCATGTGTGGCACCTTGTCAAAATCTTCTGAAAATCCAAGTACAGTACACAATATCAACCAATTCTCCTTTGTCTATCCTGCTGGTTATCTCTTCAAAGAATTCCAACAGATTTGTCAAACAAGATTTCCCTTGAGCTAACCATGCTGATTATGGCTTATTTTATCCTGTACTTCCAAGTACTTGAGAGCTCATCCTTAATAGTCAACTTCAACATCTTCCCAACCACTGAGGATAGACTAACTGGCCTGTAGTTTCCTTTCTTCTGCCTCCCTCCCTTCTTGTACAGTGGAGTGACATTTGCAATTTTCCAGTCTTCCAGAACCATTTCAGAATCTAGAGATTCTTGGAAGATCATTACTAATGCATCCACAATTCTTCAGCCATGTATTTCAGAGCACTGGAGTGTACACCATACGGTCCAGGTGATTTAACTACCTTCAGACCTTCAGTTTCCCAAGAACCTTCTCTCTAGTTATGGTAACTTCACACACTTCATGACCCCTGGCACCTGGAACTTCTACCATACTGCTAGTGTCTTTCACAGTGAAGACTGATAAGACCATAAGACATGGGAGTAGAATTAGGCCATTCAGCCCATCGAACCCACTCCGGCATTCCATCATGGCTAATCCGGGATCCCACTCAATCCAATACACCTGGTTTCTCACCACATCCTTTGACGCTCTGACCGATCAGGAAACTATCAACTTCCGCCTTAAATATACCCAAGGATTTCGCCTCCACTGCAGTCTGTGACAGAGAATTCCACAGATTTGCTACTCTCTGGCTAAAAAAATTCCTCCTTAGCTCTGTTCTAAAGAGTCACCCTCAATTTTGAGACTGTATCCTCTAGTTCTGGATAAACCCACCATAGGAAACATCCTCTCCACATTCACCCTATCTAGTCCTTTCACCATTCGGTGCATTCTTCTAAATTCCAGTGAGCACAGGCTCAAAGTTGCCAAACGCTCCTCATATGTTAACCCCTTCATTCCTGGAAACATCCTCATGAGCCTCCTCTTGACTCTTTCCAATGACAACACATCCATTTTGAGATATGGGCCCAAAACTGTTGACAATACTCCAACTGCAGCCTGACTTGTGTCTGAAAAAAGCTCAGCATTATCTCCTTGCTGTTATATTCTATTCCCCTTGAAATAAATGCCAACATTGCATTTACCTTCTTTAGCGCAGACTCAACCTGTAAATTAACCTTCTGGGAGTCTTGCGTGAGGACTCCTAAGTCCCTCTGCATCTCTGATGTCTGAATTTTCTCCTCATTTAGATAATAGTCTGCATTATTGTTCCTTTTTCCAAAATGCATTATCATACATTTCCCAACACTGTATTTCATCTGCCACTTTGTTGCCCATTCTTCCGATTTGTATAAGTCTTGCTGTAATCACATTGCTTCCTCAGCACTACCTACTCCTCCACCTATCTTCGTATCATCCACAAACTGCCACAAAGCATCAAGTCCATTATCCAAATCATTGACAAACAATGTGAAAAGTAGCAGTCCCAATATTGACCCCAAGGAACACCACTAGTCACCAGCATCCAAACAGCAAAGGCCCCTTTTATTCCTATTTTCTGCCTCCAGTCCCATCAGCCATTCTACTTTCCAAGCCAGTATCTTTCTTATAACGCCATAGGATTTTAACTTGTTAAGCAGCCTCATGTGTGGCACTTTATCAAATGCCTTCTGAAAATCCAAGTAAATGTCATCCACTGTCTCTTCTTTGTCCACCCTGCTTGTTGCTTCTTGCAAAATATTTATTAAGTTCATCCACTATTTCATTATCCCCCATTTCTACCTCTCCAGCGTTGTCTTCTAGCATCCGATATCCACTCTCGTTTCACTTATATATTTTACGTATCTGATGAAACTTTTGGTATCCTCTTTAATATTATTGACTAGCTTACTTTTGGATTCCATCTTTACCTTCTTAATTACTTTTTTAGTTGCCTTCTGTTGGTTTTTAAAAGCTTCCCAATCCTCTAACTTCCCACTAATTTTTGTTCAATTATATGCTCTTTCTTCGGCTTTTATGTTGGCTTTGACTTCTATTGTTAGCCACTCTAGTTTAAATCCCACTGTGTAGCATTAACAAACCTTCCTGCTAGGATATTAGTCCCACTCCAGTTCAGATGCAAACCATCCCTTCTGTACAGGTCCCACCTTCCCCGGAAGAGAGCCCAATGATCCAAAAATCTTATGCCTTCCCTCCTATACCAACTCCTTTGTCACGTATTAAACTGCATAATCTTCTGAGTTCTAGCCTCACTAGCACATGGCACGGGTAACAATCCAAAGATCGCAACCCCAGAAGTCCTGCCCTAACTTAGCACCTAACTCCCTGAACTCCCTGTGCAGAAGCTTGTCACTTCTCCTACCCATGTCATTGGTATCTACAAGGACCACGATTTCAGGCTGTTCACCCTCCCATTTAAGAGTGCTGAGGACTCAATCTGAAATATCCTGGACCCTGGCATCCGGGAGGCAACTCGGTCGTTTGTCAGGATTGACCGAGCGGCAAATTGATAATTCATAGATTTAAGGTGAGTGGAGAGAGATATAAGAAAGATCTGAGAGGGAGGCAACGTCTAAGTATATAAAACAAGCTGCCAGTGGAGGCAGGGACATCATTATCATTTAAGAAGCACCTAGATAGGTACGTGGAAGGATAGAGCTTAGCAGGATATGGAGCTCTCAAAGGAAATTGGGACTAGCTAGGAGGACACCAAGACTGGCATGGACTTGTTGGGCTGAATGGCCTCTACCTGTGCTGTATTGCTCTATGACTAACTGCAGCTGGTGGACGGAGATTTAGTGATTCATAATTCAATGAACGTGTGAAGGACAGTGCTTGGTAAATTCACTCCTTACACATGTGCATTTACACACACAAACATTACCCTATCATTCTGCTGAGTGTGCGCACTTCAATGTCTTCCCCAGTATATTCCAAAAAAGGGTTGGCTGTCTGGTGCCTTTCCTGCCCTACTTGGCAGAATATTCCATTTCTATAGTAATGGGGCTGTGTAAATCTGTTGTTTGTATACTGTAGTTAAGGTAGACACTATTGTTTATTTTGAAATATGATTGTAACTACATTGCGGGGTGCATCATATTCAGATTCATGTGCAGTTTTAAGTTAACTTTGTGGACAATTAAAAATCATATGTCCTGGTGCTTAAAAAGGTGGGTTGGGTCGCTCTCAGTAGGGGAGAGAGAGAGCGAGCTGCCAGGAGTTCTCACCGGACATAGTATGCAGATATAATTGTGTTTTCTGGTAGATATCTTTTTATAAATATTGGCAGTTTTCTTTTCACTATTTTCGCTAATTTTTTGTTAAGTTTGAATTTTGACGAACTTAATAAACACCCGTGCATGGAAGTACTAAGCGACTCCAGTCATCAGTTTTCTCAGTCCTAGCACATGTATCGTAATGCATGGTGGCAGTGGTGGGATGGCCCGTCGCAAAAGGGTGAGTTCACCTCGGAGAAGAGTGAGATTGTGGTCCCACAGCAAGAAACTTGAGGAGAGAGGGAGGAGGTCTGCCAGGGGTTCACACTGGACTAAAACATTATGGAATTATTATTATGTTTTTATGGTAAATATCTTTTTGTAAATATTGGCAGTTTTCTTTTCACTATTTTTTGCTAATTTTTGTGAGTTTGATTTTTGATGCACTTCATAAAAACCCTTGCACTATAGTGCTAAGTGATATTTTTTCTTCATTCATAACTCACACATCTAACAGGATGTTTAAGGAAAATTAAGTTAGTAAAATTCAAATACAAATAAGTAATGAAAAAAAGTAATGAAAAATAATGACATCATGCAAAACATTGTATGGCCCACTTTATGGAGTATTACCACAACTGTGTGAATGCTGTCATAGGATGGAAATGTTAGTATGTGGAAAATTGATAAAAATGAATGCCAATTGCAGACAAATCAGAATTTTAAATTTTTTTTGTTTCAACAAACCAATATTTATGTTTTTCCCCCCACTTTAATCATAAGGTCATAAGACACGAGCAGACTTAGACTATTTGGCAAGTCAAATTAGTGAAATTGTTTATAGGTAAAAATATTCACAACTTCATAAGATCATAAAATACAGTACAGGAGCTGAATTAGGTCATTCAGTCCATTGAGTCTGCTCTGATATTCCAATATGGCTAATTTATTATCTCAGTCATCCCCACTTTCCTGCCTTCTCCCCAAAACCTTTGACGTCCTGATTAATCAAGAAACTTTCAACCTCTGCTTAAATATACACAATGATTTGGCCTCTACAGCTGCCTACTGGTATGACTGCCACAGTTTCACTACTCCCTCTGGCTAAAGAAATTCCTCCTCATCTCTGTCTAAATGGATATCCCTCCCTTCTGAGGCTGTGCCCTCTGGTCCTAGACTACCCCAGGAAACATCCTCTCTGCATTCACTCTGTGTAGGTCTTTCAATATTCGATAGGTTTTAATGAGATCCCCACTTATTTTTCTAAACTCCAGCAAGTACAGGTTCAGAGCCTCTACTTGCTTCTCTTATGTTAACCCTTTCATTCTCGGAATAATTCTTGTGAACCTCCTCTAGACTCTCTCCCAATATTTGCACATTTTTTCTTAGATAAGAGCATAAAAACTACTCACAGTACTCAATGCTGTCTGACCAATGCCTTATAAAACCTCACCATTACATCCTTTCTTTTATATTCTAATCTTCTTGAAACAAATGCTAACTTTGTATTTGCCTTCCTTGCCACTGGCTCAAGTTGCAAGTTAACCTTTAGGAAATTCCTACACAAGGGCTTCCAAGTCCCTTTGCATATCCGATTTCTGAAATTTCTCCATTTAGGAAATAGTCGATGCCTTTATTCATGCTTCCAAAGTACATGACCATACACTTCCCTACACTATATACCATCTTCCACATCATTGCCTATTCTCCTAATCTGTATAATTCCCTTTTTCCTCAATAGTACCGGACTCTCCGACTATTTTTGTATCATATGCAACCATGGCCACAATGCCATCAATTCTGTCATCCAAATCCTTGACATATAATGTGAAAAGAAGCGGTCCCAACACTGACCCCTGGAGAATACCACTACTCACTGGCGGCAAACCAGAAAAGGCTCCCTTTCTTCCCACTTTTTGCTCCGGTCAGTGAGCCAGTCTTCTATCCATGATAGCATCTTTCCTGTAATACCATGGGCTAGTTTGTTAAGCAGCCTCATGTGTGGCATCTTATCAAAGCCTTTTGAGAATCCAAGTAAACAATATCCACTGACTCTCCTTTGTCTAACCTGCCTGGTTTTTTCCTCAAAGAATTCGAAAAGGGTTGTCAAGCAAGATTTCCCCTAAAGGAAGCTATGCTGACTTTAGCCTCTTTTATCATCTGCCTCCAAGTACTCTGAAACCTCATAATGGATTTCAACATCTTCCCAACCACTGAGGCCAGACTAACTGGCCTATAATTTCCTTTCTTCTGCGTCCCTCCCTTCTTAAAAAGTGGAGTGACATTTGCAATTTTCCAGTCCTCCAGAACCATTCCAGAATCTGGTGATTTTTGAAAAATCATTACCAATACCTGCGCAATCTCTTCAGCCACCTCTTTCAAAACCCTGGGGTGTTGTCCATCTGATCCAGGTGACTTATCTATCTTCAAGCTCTTCAGCTTCCCAAGCACCTTCTCCCTGGTTATAGCAACTGCACTCACTTCTGCCCCCTGACACTCTCGAATTTCTGGCATATTGCTCATGTGTTCTGCAGTGAATACTGATACAAAATAGTTATTAAGTTCATCCACCATTTCTTTGTCCCCCATTGCTAGCTCCACAGTGTCACACGCAAAATGCTGGAGGAACTCAGCAGGCCAGGCAGCATCTAGGACAAAAGTAAACAGCGGCCATTTCAGGTCGAGAGTCTTCATTAAGTACTGCTTGGCATGTTGAATTCATCCAGTATTTTGCTTGTGTTGCGTTCCACACATTGAATTGCTTTGTCTCAGACTCCGACTTCTCCTTCTCCTGGACCATGCTCTTCTCATTGAAACTTAAACTATTTTCTTCTAGATAGTCATGGATCTCATTTCATGGGCAGATTTCCCTCCATACCCTCCAGCCTTATAACCATATAACCATATAACAATTACAGCATGGAAACAGGCAATCTCGGCTCTTCTAGTCCGTGCCGAACTCTTACTCTCATTTATAGTCTCTCAAAACTGCACACTCCATTTCTACCCACTGCACAAGATCCACAAGCAAGACAATCCATGTTTTAGCCTCCCCTGAAACTATTTCTTCTTAGCTTGACCCCGCCCTTTTTCTCCTAATCTAGTTACTTCCCATTGACATCACTAATGTCTCAATGTACTTTGCCACTTTGACATTGTCCAGTCTCCTGGTTCCACCCATCTGATCTTTGCCACGGGCATAAAATACCTCAACAGGGTGGTCTGATAGCCCACCGCTTCTTTGATAAACAGAGACCCAACTATTTCCTTTTCACCAATGCACACATTAACTTGGTTGCATTCACTCCCACATTTAACTTAACATTCTTTCTTCTGATCATCTTTTTGGTTACGGGAACATGGATGGGCAATCCTGTGCCTCTCCTTCATTAGTTGTTATTGCAGTCCGATGCAGAACCCCTCCCTTAACTCTTCTCATGGTACATTAACAAGTTTATGGTGCTTTGGAATTGGAAAACGTCAGTATTTTTTCTGACAATTTCTGCTGTGCTCTCAGTTTCAAATGACCTCTCTCTGATTCTTCCCTTCTTTTCTGGCTGTAGTTGTTTCTCTCAGGGGTGGGCCACAGCAAGACCACAAACTCCCACATCGTTTTAACTCCTGGAGCATGAACTCCAATCTTTTCTTCAATTCTACTGTTTTTGTTGTATACGCACTGAGAATGATTAATTGCATAGTGGGATATCTCAGATATTAACTGGCGCTACCCTATACCACAGTTGACAGTGCTTGAACAGCATCTCATTTCCTGCAACCCTACTCTCCTCTCTTCTTCTGGATAGAGCAATGACTGATTCTCACTGGTCCTCACCATCCAACCCACAAGCCTCCACATTCAACAAATTAACCTTTGCAGTAACCTCCATCTCCAAGGAAATTCTTATGCCTCTTTCTGCTGCATTCACTGGAGATGCAAAAACTGCTGTCCAGGAAGTCAGATTGACCTTCCAGATAAAGCAATAATTCCTTGGCTCATTTCCCAATCTTGTGGGACTGATTTCAGTGCTTATGATACAGTCTCCTCTGCACTCGAGAAACCAAACAGATTGGGTGACTGCACTGCGGAGCATCTTGTTAAAAACGTGTGTTATGACCAAAAAAAAATGGCTGGGGTTGCTTAGCGCTTTAGTGCAAGGGTGTTTACTTGGTGTGTCAAAAAACAAACTCACAAAAATCTGTGAAAATTAGTGAAAAGAATTAAAAGAAATTTGCCAATATTTACTAAATGATATCTACAAGAAAACGCAATAATATCTTGGTACCTATTCTTGTCCAGTGTGAACTCCTGGCAGCCACTATCTCTCTCTCATATTGAGGGCGATGACCTCCTTTAATTAGACACCAGGACAGATCATCTTTAGTTACCAACAAAGTTAATTTAAGAGTACACATGCATCTCATAATGTAGTTACAATCATCTTACAATATAAACAGAATTATCTACCTTAAATACAGTATACCAACAATGTATACACATTTACACATCTCCATTACCAAAGAAATGGAATATTCCACCATGAAGCGACAGGAAGCGACAGAGTTGAACAGCAGAACGCTCAACACAATCGCACACTTACAGTACAAATAAAGAATGAAATTAAACTGGACTTTGGTGTCTGACACTGAACGTATGTAGAATGCAGAGGGAAAACTGTGGACTAATTATGAGAATATAATGGGGAAGACGTTGAACTCCGTATTCTCACTGCAACAACAGCTGAATGATAAGGCAATGTTGGTTTGTTAGGCAACATTGTTAGGCCATGTTATCTAAAAGTTCGATGAACTTCTTTAGATGTACGATGGAGATTTTATTGACTTGTTGCATAACAGCCTGGTATGGAAACATAAGACCATAAGGCATGGGAGCAGAATTAGGTGATTCAGCCCATCAAGTCCGCTTTGCAATTTGACCATGGCTGACTCATTTCCCTCTCAACCTCATTCTTCAGCCGTTTCCCCATAACCTTTAACGCAGTGACTTATCAAGAATCCATCACCATCCGCCTTAAATACACACACAAATATCATTGTCCTTGAATGGACAAGAAATAGTGAATATGGTCCAGTCCATCACAGATAAAGCTCTCCCCAACATTGAGCATATGTACCTGGAGTCCTGTTACAGGACCTCTATCACCCAGGCTGTGCTCTCTTCTTGCGGCTGGCATCAAGGTAGGCACAGGAGCCTGCGGGCCCACAAACCAGGTTCAGAATCAGTTATTACCACCCAATAGGGTTGCCAACTTTCTCACTCCCAAATAAGGGACAAAAATAGCAGTCAAATATGGGACACTTGTGTTTACCCCGAGAAAGACTACCATTACCATGAAACCTTGCGTGGGCACCTGGGTGCGCATGCGTGTATGTACTGATTTTTTTTCTACAAATTGGTTTTGGCTTAATCTTCCCAACTACACTGTACATACATTATTTCTACTTTATATAGGCTGTGTATTTATCATATAATTCCTGCTTTTACTAAGTTATTTTAGATTTTATGTGTTATTTGGTATGATTTGGTAGGTTATTTTTTGGGTCTGGGAACACTCAAAAAATTTTCCCATATAAATTAATGGTAATTGCTTCTTCGCTTTACACCATTTCGGCACAAAAGGTTTCATAGGAACGCTCTACCTTGGTGGGGGAAATGCAGGACAAGGGCGATCCCGTATGGGACAAACTAATTTAACCCAATATACAGGATGTCCCGGCTAATACGGGACAGTTGGCAACCTTACCTCTCAACCAACAGGCTCTTGTACCAGAGGTGATAATTTCATTCACTTTCACTTGTCCCATCATTGAACTGTTCCCACAACTCATTTTCAAGGAGTTTTCATGTTCTCAATATTTATAGCTTATTTATTTATTCACTATTACTCTTTTCTCTCTTTGTGCAGTTTGTTGTCCTTTGCACATTGGTTGTTTGTCCGTCCTGTTGGGTGCCGTCTTTCATTGATTCAATTTTTTCTTGGATTTACTGGGTATGCCTGCGAGGAAACAAATTTCAGGGTTGTACATAGTGACATACATGCACTTTGATAGTAAATTTGTTTTGAACTTTGAACTTTTGAACTCTGACTGATCTGTTTATCACTTCTTGTACTGTTGCACTGAGGACTAATGTAATTTTGAAAACCAGCTTCTCTTCCATCTGTGCATCTTGCATCTTTCATGACTCAAGCTGAATTCTACAATTCTGGATAATTTGCTCCTCCTTTTATATCAGACCTGGTTAGTTATAATGTAGGCTATCCAGATGTTTATTCCTCCCTCAGTTTTCTCTCTCTCCATTGATACTGCTCAGTCTGCTGGCACATGCATGCCCAGCTGTTTTCTCTCTCTGGCCTCATTAATCAATCAATTAAATGACTTAAATAGCTTGTCACCACAGCAGAACAGCATTCAACATGTTGGAGATGTCTCATTTGATTTGTCCATTGCTCCTCCACCTTCTCTGCAAATTAAAACTCACTTTTTTCCCTTACCCAGTTCTGATGAAAGGTCCTCTGACCCGAATTTTGTTTCTCTGTCCATAGATTGTGTATGATTGAAGTTTTGGGTGTTTCCAGCATTTTCAGTTTTTATTTCAAATTTCCTTTTTTTCATTTTTAGATTCCTTGCCTGCTGACAATTGGCTAACCAGTTAATCTGGCGGATATTAAAGTTCTACAGACCTCAATGTTAAGGAATTCGGTCACCTTGGATCCTTTCCTGTCTCTTCACAAAATGTTAGTGCATTAATTGGGTAATATTGTTCTTGGAAATTAAGAGAGGAAGAAATCAAAATAGGTGCAATTTGATTTCTGACCAGTTGGCTCCAGAATACCATCATAATACAATTATTCTTGGCATCCTGTGCCACTGTTGGCTATATTGCGATCTAATCCATCTATTAATAAGAATAGTATTTGCTCATTGCTTTATCTGATTTAAACAAAAAGTGATATTCACAAAATTGCTGACAAGATATAAAATTACTTTGTTTAACAGCTTGGCTGAGAACTTGCATGAACTTGAACTTACATGTATAATCTCAACTGCTTTACAGCTTTTCTATAATTTAAAGTGCACGTCTCAGGAATTTGTCCAGCTTCCAAATCTTACGCATGTCTGTGCAACGTTTACAGGAAATTAATAACCATATGCCAAGATAAATACTACTTAGCATGTAGCTTATTCAATTCTCCTATTTGGATCTACCATTGAATCACAATCCTTTCACAAATCTCCCTTGTACCACTTCAGTCACTGAGACATGTTGTATGAAAACAGGCCTTTGGGATCATTAAATCCCAGCTGAGGATCAATAGCTCACCTACACTAATCCTACATTAGTGACTTGCTTTCACCCACATTCTAACAACTTTTGACCAATCCTGCCGCTCACTTATACACTAGGTCTATTAATCCATCATCCAGATCATCTGTGGGATGTAGTAAGCAATTAGAGCACCTGGAGTAAGTGCAGAGAGAATAAGACAATAAGGTATAGATTAGATTAGATTATGAGGACGCGCAGTCCTCTTTTATTGTCATTTAGTAATGCATGCATTAAGAAACGATACAATGTTTTTTCAGAATATCACGAAAACACATGACAAACCCACTTAAAACTAACAAAAACCACATAATTATAACACGTAGTTACAACAGGGCAAAGCAATACCGTAATTTGATAAGAACAGACCATGGCATGGTAAAAATCTCAAAGTCTCTCGGAAGTCCCATCATCTCATGCAGACGGTGAACCTCTAGCGCCGCCAACTTGCCGATGCAGCATACAGGAAGCATCCGACCACAGTCCGACTCCGGGTCCGTCCGAAAACTCCAAGCCTCTGACCAGCTCTCCAACAGCGAGCACCAAGCACCATCTCTGCCTAGCGCTTCGACCGTGGCCCTGGTAACAGGCAGTAGGCAAAGCTGAGGATTTGGGGCCTTTGTCTCCGGAGATTCTCGATCGCAAGTAGCAGCAGCGGCAAAGCAGACATTTCAGAATTTACTCCAGGTGTTCCTCCGTGCTTCTCACAGCTGTCTCCATCAAATCCGGATTGTGCACGCCCCCCTAGTTACACATATGATATTCATTCGGAACGGCCACGCGCGCTGCGTCGCGTCGCCATCTTCTCCTCCCTCCTGGAGGAGCAAAATTGGCCTATTTGGCCCTTCAAATTTGCTTCGCCATTCCATGATGGCTGATTCATCATCCCTCTCGAACATGTTCTCTTGCCTTCTATCCCATAACTTTTGACATCCTTACGAATCAAGTTTATGAACAACTTTATTGCCATTCAACCAAACACTTGTACACAGCTAAATGGAACATCGTTCCTCTGAGGTCAAAACTCAGTACACATGGTTATGATACAGCACATAGTAAGCAGCCGTTGATCCCTGGGGGTCATGGATTTGTGCCTCTGGTGGACTGTGCCCTCTCCAGGATGCAACCCTGGGCAGGAAGATTTGAAGAACCGGCTATTGCCCATGCAGTGGGTTCCCCCTCTTTCACGTCACTGTTGTAGTCCAAGGGAAGGGCAAGTGCTGATACAGCTTGGCACCAGTGTCATTGCAGAGGTTGCTAGAGTGAAGTTGTTAACAACATCAAACTGCCTTAGGGACCCTGGCTCCGGAGTTACTTCCGAAGCCTTTCTCATGGGTGGGTATGGCCGCAAGGCAGCAGAGGTTTAAAATGAGTTTTCCCTCTTCTAGGTGGGCTGCTGTCTAAGGGCTTGGTACAGCACATAGAGTCACAAAATAATAGTGGTATGGCTTGAAGATTGATGGTGCATGGGATGTTGTCCCAGAGCCATGTTTCTGGAAGAATGAACATGCAGTAGTTCCTCATCTTGTGCTGGGTCAGTTGCAGACAAAGGTAATTCAGATGGTCAGGAACCTATCAACCTCTGCTTTAAATATACCCACTTTGCAAATTCCACTCAGCCAGGACCTGAAGTCAGGGATGAACCTGGCTTTTTGGCACCATAAAGAATACAGAAATGCTTTCACCAACACCACCCCCCCCGATCCCCAACACACACACACACACACACACACCCACCCACCCACCCATAAAGTACAGGACATTTCTCCTTTATCCATGAGTTCAGTTAAGCGCTTCCATATGACACGTGTAAATGTTGGTTTCTACTCTCTCTTATAGTCAGTTATTGTAGATTGCCACACAACTCACTACTGAACTCCAGCAGCCATCTCCATTGTGGGTGTGCAGGCATCTGTGCCCAATGGCTTTGGAGCATCAAGTGATAAATTATAGTACTATGCAAAAGTCTTTGGCGCATATATATATGGGTTCCTATTGTGGGCTTGAGAGTGGGAAGTGGGCAGGGAGAGGGAAATTATGGTTGGGAAAAGGGGAAGGAAGACAGAGGGAGCAGGAAGCACCCAAGAGACATTTTGTGATGATCAATAAACCAATTCTTGTTTGGAATCAAATGAGCTTGCTTGGTGTCTCAGGGCTGGGTGTGTCTGCACCCACACCAGCCCCTGCCTCTGGCACTGCTTCTTTGCCACCTGTCCCACACCCCTCGCATGGTGCTCCACCCTCACCATCCCCAACATCCTTTGCTCCCACCAGATTTACAAACATGTACTCCACTCCACATTGACAAATGCAGTACTGTGCAAAAGTCTTCGGCATTCATTCTCTCTCTCTCTCTCTCCCTCTCTCTCTCTCTCTCGCTTTCTCTCTCTCTGTCTCTGTCTCTGTCTCCTGGTCTCTGTCTGTGTGTGTCTGTCTCCGTTCCTCTCTTTGTCTCTCTCTCTCTGTCTCTGTGTCTGTCTCCGTTCCCCTCTCTGTCTCTGTCTCTCTTTCTCTACTTGGTTCTCTGGTGCTGTGAGGCAGTGACTCTACTGGCTGTACCACATACTCACCTAAAATACCTATCATCAATACACACTTGGGCCACTAGAAGTCAGGGAAGTTTGGAGGAACAGAGGAACTTTAGATATGTGATTAGGATCCTTAAAGCTAACTGACAGGATAATAATGTGGTTAAAAAGGGAAATAGATTGATTTCCTTATTTACCAAAGCACAGAATGTAAGTGTTGTGGGGTTATGCTGCAATTGTATGCGATGATAGTTAGGACACAGTTTACGTACTGTTCACTACATTACAGGAAATACGTGGTCATGCAAGAGAGAATGCGAGGGAGATTTACAAGGATTTTGCCAGGCCCACCCTGTGCAGCGCGTACCTCTGAGAATAGAGATGTACAACGAGACACTGGAAAACTCATTCCATTTCTTGTGAGTCATATTTCAAAAAAGAAAACATTAACGATAACAATTTTTTTTTGTGCACCAGCACAGACTTTGGCCTCCTGAGATTTGTTTGGAAATTGAGAACTCAAATTCAGCAGAAAGCTTATTTCTGCACTCCTTCATGCTCCATGAACTTGGGCTATCTACTGCAAAAAATCTCAAAGCCATGTCTGCAAATCCTTAACCCTTGTCAAGCTTCTCCTGTGGCAGAGTCTGCAAATCTTCACTGGTCTCAAAACTCACCTGAGAGACCACAGAACTAGAGTGAAGGAAGGTTACCCTTGGCCCCAAGGAACTGCCTAACTAGAAGAATTTACTGTGGCTGCTGGGAATACAAATTCAAGTAATAAAATCTGGAAACAGTAAAGGTTAATATTATTGGATTATTATAAAAAATAGCCATCTGTCTCACTGATGTGTATGGAACCTAGTCTATTATCTTACCTGTTCTCAAGCCACACCAACATAATTGACTCTTAACTGTCCTCTGAAATGGTCTTACAGGTCATTTAGTTCATGGGAATCTGGGGACAAACAACCACTGCTGGGGTTTCCTGTGCTGTCCATATTCACAAATGAATGAATAACAAGAGAATACTTGTGTGCTTTCCTACAATCATATCATTTAGAATTTCCTGAGTGGTCTGACAAAGTGTTTAAAAAGTATGCTCCATCTTTGCTAAGTAAGACAGTAAAAGTGAGAGTTGGTTAGGTTATGGTAGTTACAAAGAAAAACCTTACAAATGCAGAAGACTGTATAAATCTTGTAACACTTAAAAACAAAGTCCAAAACAAACAAATTGTACAGTTTTCTAAGTGAGAACTGAACTCTATTATTTCTTAGCCAGTTACGCATACTTGTGGAAAAATAAGCATCCTTTATTTTCAGTATTAATGTAAGAAAGGTGACAGTTGTTACTCATTACAACGTGTGGACATTTGACTAATGTTAGGAAGTGTAAGTAGTTTTTACGAGTTTTTATTTGATGTCATTCTATACCATGAAAACATTTTGAACAGTGGGGATTAACTAGTCTTTAACTGATAGCCTTGCCTGTGTACTGGACCAAACAATCATGATTCAGTTGTGACAAACTACACTTCAAAACATCATTTCTTTGCTTACCATATAGTCTGTCTTGGCCTTCACTCTTCCACAGATATTGTCCTTGTTCTCTTCACTTCTCCAAAACTAAAAAATATGTATGATTTCTAACTTTTCCTAGTGATCAGGAAAGGACATTGAGCTGAAACTATAATTACTGTAAATGACATGCTATCATTTGTGACCATTGCTACTTTTGATAAGGCTAGGTAACCAGGTAACCATTATCAATCCTCTTCAGAGGTGCCAAACACTTTCATCCTAGAATGTACGATGGACCAAAATGGCTGCTCTATTTGTGCCTAGTCTGCTTCTTGTCAATGAGTGTTCTTATCTACCATACATACAGATGAGAACCGTCCAGATTTTCATATTGTATTTTATCACTTGTTCTCCTCTAGCCTGATCGCATGACTTGGTGTTTTGATTGGCTTATCAAATTATGCATTGGATTTCAATTAATATGGTCCTTTGTCTTACCTGCTTAATTTACTCTATTATGTTCTCTGCATAATCATTAGTGCTTCATCTTGTGTCACAGTTGCTATAGAATATACAACAATTTATAGTAAATATAGTACTGTGAAGAAGTCTCAGGCACAGGTATATGTATATGCAGAGTACTGTATATTGGTTAGAATAGAAAAGGTGGTTGGGAAACAGAAATAAGAGTACTTAGCTTTGTATTAGCTCAGTAATATTAAGTGTTATTTGATAACTGGAAAGACATAATATACAGTAATGTGCAAAAGTCTTAGGTAGGCTAGTTGTATATGTGGCCTTAGACTTTTGCACTGTACTGTATAAATGTGTTAACATAGACCGGGAACATGCCCCCAGCCCAGAACGTTGTTCCAAACTGAGTAAATTGGTAATAAAATTCCCAGCTAATCACTGCTGCCTACACAATGTCTATAGCAATCCATTTTCTGCATGTTCCTCTGCCCATGTAAGATAATCTGAATCCCTCTATCGTACTTCCCTCCACTACCACCCTGATGGGGTGAATGCTTTAGGGCATTCCAGGCATATGTACTGCACCGCCCTCTGTTTAAAAAACTATGCCCTACACACCTCTTTTGATCTTAAACCTTCTCACCTTGAACACATGCCCTCTGATATCAGACATTTCAGCCCTGGATAAAGGATCTTGGCTGCTTACTCTATGCCTTTCATAATCTCATAAACCTCTATCAGATTTCCCCAAAGCTGCTGTTGCTCCCGAGAAAACAAACAAAGTTTGCCGAACCATTCCTTATTGCACATAACCCTCTAATTCAGGCAGCGTCCTGGTAAACCTTTTCTGCATTCTTTCTAAAGCCTCCACACCCTTCCTATAATGGGATGACTGGAACTGAGTGAAATACCTCAGGAGAGACCTAACCAGAGTTTTATAAGTCTGTGGTATGACTTCCTGATGCTTGAACTCAATTCCTCGACTAATATATGCTGGCATGTCATATGCCTTCTTTACCACCCTGTCATACTGTTTAGCCACTTTCAGGAAGCTGTGGATTTAGACCACAAGGTCCACCATGGCGCATGTCTCAGACGTTACTGCAAAATTCTGACTTTGTCATTCTTATTGAAAATCAGATAAAAGAATTTTTTCTTTTTAATGATATAGGGGTACGTCTAAATTAATTATATGGGATACATTTAAAGCATTTTTACCTGGTCAGATCATTTCTTATTCAGCTAAGCTTAAAAAACAGACTAAGATAGAATTAGATAAAATTTGAAATCAAATTAAAGACTTAGATAATATTTATGCAGTTTCCCCTAATATAGATTTATTCAAACAAAGGGTGGAACTTCAATCACAATATAACCTATTATTAACTCATCCTATTGAAGGCTATTTGCTTAAGTTAAAAAGTCAATTTTATATGTTTGGAGATAAAAATAATAAACTGCTTGCATCTCAATTAAAAACAGCTAGAGTCAAAAGGCAAATATTGAAAATTCATAGGAAAGATGGTACTTTGGCTTGGGAATATGAAGAAATTAATAGGATTTTTCAAGACTTTTATACTGAACTTTATAAATCTCAATGTCCAGTAGATTCTTCTAAAATTGATGCTTTCTTACGGAAGATTGCTTTTCCCAAAATCTCTGTTGACGGTCAAAAAACTCTTGATGCCCAAATTACAGAAGCCGAAATTCATAAAGCTATTTTTTCGATGCAATCTGGTAAAGCCCCTGGACTTGATGGTTATCTTGTAGAATTTTATAAAAAATTTGGAAAATTGCTTTCTCCATATATGTTGGAAATGTTTAAGGACTCTTTTGTGAAAGGTGATTGACCTTCTACTTTTTATGAGGCTTCTATCTCTTTAATTCTTAAAAAGGATAAAGATCCTACTGATCGTGCCTCATAGAGACCTATTTCACTATTGAACGTTGATGCTAAGATTCTGTCAAAGATAATGGCCAATCGGTTGGAGAATATTTTGGGAAAAATTATTTTTAAGATCAGACAGGTTTCATAAAGGGTCGTTATTCTTTTTCAAATGTTCGGAGACTATTTAACATTATACGTTCGTCCTCTTTTAAAACTCCACAATGCATCATCTCTTTGGATGCTGAAAAAGCGTTCGATCGAGTCGAATGGAAATATCTATTTAATATTTTAGAGAAATTTGGCTTTGGTGTTAATTTTAATAATTGGATTAGAATGATATATAAAGCTCCGATTGCTACTGTTATTACTAATAACTGTAGTTCACCTTTTCCCTTAGCTTTCACGGGGGACAAGACAAGGCTGTCCATTAAGTCCTTTGTTATTTAATTTAATATTAGAACCCCTTGCTATTGCTCTCCGTGAAGCTACAAATATTTATGGAATTTCTGTGAATGAGACCATTCATAAAATGTCTCTTTATGCAGATGATTTATTGGTTTATATATCAAATCCTGAGGAATCTAGTCCTGCCTTGTTAACATTATTTAATGAATTTGGAGAGTTTTCAGGACATAAAATAAATTTTAGTAAAAGTGATTTGTTTCCTATAAATGAATCCATTTCTGTGTATGACAATACTCCTTTCAAAGTCACAGATCCTTTTAGTTATTTAGATGTCACAATCACTAAAAAGTATAAGGATCTTTATAAAGCCAATTTTGTTCTGTTGTTAGACTCTATGAAATATTTATTTAGTAGATGGAGTCCACTTATATTTTCACTTGTTGGTCGCATCCATATAGTCAAAAGGATGAATCTACCAAAATTTTTATATCTATTTCAGAATATCCCTGTTTTTTTGACTAAGAAGTTTTTTGACCAGATTGATTCTATTATTTTATCTTTTATCTGGAATAATAAAAGACCAAGAATTAGTAAATGTCATTTACAAAAGTTGAAAAAGGATGGAGGTCTTGCTTTGCCTAATTTAAGAATGTATTACTGGTCTGTCACATGTCCTTTTGGTTATATTCCGTTGATAAGAAGGATCGGCCTATCTGGGTAGATTTGGAATTGAAAGCTGTAAAACAGTTTTATTTAACTTCATTATTGGGAGCTGCTTTGCCTATACAATTAGTTAAAGTTGCTAATTTAAACTTATACCCTGTGATTAAGCATTCTTTACAAACTTGGCTTCAGTTCCGCAATTTTTTTAATCTTAAAAAATTTAAGCTTTGTAAGTTTAATTTATCGAAACTACTTTTTTAAGCCTTCTTTGAGTGATCCAATTTTTTTACTTTGGTAAAATAAAGGTATTAATTCTTTTTTGGATTTATTTAAAGAAGGTAGACTGATGTCCTTTGATCAATTAGTTGATAAATATTCTCTTTCATACTCACACCTTTTACAATATCTCCATCTTAGGCATTTCTTACAAAAATATTTAAGTAATTTTCCTTACATATTGGATGCTGACCTGTTAGATACTATTATGAGAATGAACCCTTCGAAGAAAGGTTCCATTGGAAGAATTTATAATTTACTATTACAATAGGATAAGCATCCTTTATTTAAGATTAAACAAGATTGGGAAAAAAGAACTCAATTTGACTTTTACGGCAGAAGATTGCTCGCGAATTCTGAAGTTGGTTAACTCTTCTTCGATCTGTACTAGTCATTCACTGATGCAATTTAAAATTGTACATCGTTATCATTTGACGAGGGAGAGATTGTCTCAAATATTCCCTAATGTGATTGATACTATCACAGTTATTGTGATAGATGTAAAACTGAGATAGCTACACTGATACGTATGTTTTGGTCTTGCTCTGTACTGGAACAGTTCTGGAAGTCAGTTTTTTTGACAATTTCTAAAGCACTTAAAATTAATTTACAACCTAACAAATTAACTGTGATTTTTGGAATAATTCCTCTAAATATCCATGGTATCTCTGTGTCTGACCAGCATTTTATTGCATTTGTTACACTGATAGCTAGGAGGGTCATTTTGTTGAAGTGGAAGGATACAACGGCTCCGACTTCGTCACAATGATTCTCTCAAGTGATGCTATGACTTAGTTTGGAGAAAATTAGAAGTCGAACCTTTGAACCTATGTTTGATTTTGAGAAAAGGTGGGGTTTATTTGCTCGTTATTATCATTTGAGTTAGTTGATGGACTCTCCACGATCTAATTGTAAATTTTTTTTGTACTTTCTTTTTTGCTGGTGGTTTGATGTTTATCTTTAGAAGCTTTATGTGTGACGCATGGCTCCGGGGTTGAATACCTAATGGGATTTTGCTTTTTTCCCATTTATCTTGCTTAGTAGAGTTTTTTTTCCATCACAAAATTATTTTAATCTTTATATAATGTTCTTTTTTCTCGAGACATTGTAAGTGTTGTTTATTTTGGAAAAAAATAATAAAAAGGTTTGAAAAACAAAAACAAAACACAAGATCCCTCTGCATATCAACAGTGTTAAAGATCTTGCCATTAAGTGCCCCATCTTTGTATACTTGATCTCCTAAAGTGTGACTCTTCACATTTGGCCACAGTCAATTTGAGAAACCATTCTTATTCTGGATTAAAATGGTATTTTGCAGGACCACCTATTCAGCATTTTGATAATACTTTGAACTTAAAGAAAATGCAATTTGTTCTTCTTCTAGTCCTTTCATTAACATCTCCCTCTAAAACTAAGAGTCTCCTGAAACCTGCACAAAGTTGAAACAATAATGTCAATCTGAGGGGGTGGCTAGATTTGAGGAAATTATTTAATCTTGATTAAGTAAATCTAAGAGAGTCGATGTATAACTAGGTTATGTTAAGATCTTTTATGCTGATTCTGTTGATTGCAGTGGAATCTTGGTGCTAATCTAAAGGATAGAATTGGAAATCCTCCCCTATGGTATTATTGTGTACAATAAAGGCAGCTACAGTAAATTGTGCACTTCTGTTCCTAATTTTTATCTGCAGTACAAGAACTTAAGTTCCAAATGAATTGCATCTTAAATTTCAAATGAATCATAGTTAGAATATAGATCTTAACACTTTACCCTAGAAAATTGCCAAAGTTCCTTATGACGCCCTCACACTCAAGGGAGGATGATGGCTTTTCCTATTTCAACTCAGTTTTATCATTTCCTACATAGGCCACTCTGAAACCTTTCTGAATATATTTACTATTTCATTCATGCCAAATTCAGGGTGTTTTTTTTTTGTGTAGTAGCATTTGAAGGATTTGCTTGAAATGACTTCACATTCTTTTCTTTGAACTTTGTCGAATTAATTTGGCCCATTGATTTTCATTAGAGGCAAAGGTAATGAGATCATTCGAAAACATTCCGATGCTATGGCAACGGAAATTTGCAAGATTTGGGTGCTTTTGGGCTGACATGGCTGTTCTTAAGCACACAGAGCCAAAGGTTTGAACATTCTACTCATCTCAGCCCAACCAGTAGGTTTGACTTCTGGAATAACAGAAGCAAGAAAGAAACGCTAATAAAATCACATAACCTGGCATTTACCATCTCTAATGAAAAGATGTATGTGGCCAATATTTACTTAAGAAAACATCAATGCAATATGGAGCAAAAAACAGCAACCGGGGGAACTCAGCAGGTCAAGCAACATCTGTGGAGGCTAAAGGATGTTCAACACCAAAACTAGTCTTAGCATCCGGAAATGCTCATGTATATTTCTTGCATTTTCAGATTTTTATGGAAGCCATCAGTAGAAAGTAGGCAAAACTTTATACAAAGAAATACAGTTTCTTCTGAGTTTCTGACTTGTGGAATGTGGAAAGGCTCCTCAAATTGTTTTAGTTCAGGAGGAAGATGTTTCCTCGGTTAATTTGTATTCTTTACTTTCCTCGTTCCCTGTTTCTCATTAACTCAAAACTTGCGTTATTTTTATTGTATGATTTGCTTTTTCCATCTGATTAATTTCTTTGAACTATTTTCTGATCTGTTTTTATGCTAAAACATTCTAAGTGCAAAGTGTGATGCTGAATGTTAATTTAAGAACTATTACAATCTGAATAAAAACTTGCAGGTCATGCGAGTCTGTTTTCTTCCTTATGGACATGATCTGAATTTGGAACCAATTAATTGTGTTTATTTCACTCTCAGAATTAAAAGCAGTTTAATATATGGTGTATGTGTGAAGGTTATTTAAATCTGGTTTGAGTTTAATTCAATTGGTAATTTTCTTGTCAAGGAGCCACTGCACATCTTGTGCTGAAGCATGAAGTCTTTGAGAATCTTGGAGTAGGTAGCCATTCAGCTTATTACATACAATATGCCCACTATTCTTCAGCTGATCTTTTTGAGATGAATATTATAAATTTATGGTTCCATGTCCTGATCAGTAATGAGCTAAAGAAAGATGGAACATGAAGCAATAAGTAAGAAACTCCAAATAGTCTTCATGGCTTTCTGATAAGATGGCAGTGTGTGTAGATGCAGCAGCCTCTCGGAGGCCCACCAAAGGTGCTTTATTCTTTGTTACATTCGTTTTTTTTTAATTGTAAGACCATACTGGACTCCAGTAACTATGAGTGCAGCAGGTTTACCGCAGCAGTGGACTGTTATTGTTTGGACTAGCCGGTCAGGGTGTCATAGGAGCTGGCTGGCGGTTCAGAGAGGGGGGAGGCTGGCTGTTGGTTCATTATGGGAGAGTAGAACCGCTGAGCCGTGTTGGGAGAGTTGGACCACTGGGTTACGGGGGCAGATTTGGGTCGTCATGTTATGGGAGGAGCTGGATTGGGTTCAGAGGAGCTGACCTGGGCTGCTGCCTGCTACTCGAAGGCACTGGAATTGATGTGCGGAGGCAGTGTGCAGAGGAACCGTGAGGGACTGCCTTGGACATTTCTGTTGTGATCGCAAGACCCTGTTGGACATTGATTACTGCGGGCCCCTTTCCCTTGTTTGGTGGGGAGACAGGAGGCGAGGCTGCAACGTCACCTCTGTTGTAGCGAGGGCTAGGCCACAAACTGTGGACTTGTCTGCTGCTGCAGTCCAGGTGAGAAGGGAGGCAGTATAGCATGGTGTCCTTGCTCAGCTGGGTGGTGGTGGGGTGGGGCGGGGGGGGTGGTGGTGCCTCTCCCATCAGTGCTGCCCTCTGGTGTTGGATCAGTGGAATTAAAGGCTCAACTGTCAGGAACCAACAATTTGGGGAACTTGGCGCTCAGAACTTGTACTAAAATTGTATTCTTTTGCATGACTATGTTTTTTCTTCTCTCTCATTATTTTTAATATGTGTGTATGTTTTGTGCCGTATATGGTTTGAATGATAATTAAACTTGATTTGATTTAATTTGTTGAAGATAAAAGCTGATGGGACTGTAATTACATAAATAAGTCACCATTGACAGGGAAAGGCACCTAGCATTCAAGACTCAAGCTTATTTATCACATGGTTATTGAAACAAATAGTGAAATGTATCATTTGTTTTAACAACTAACACACCTGTCGGTGTGCTGGGGCTGCTTGTACGTGTTACCACACATTCAGCACCAACTTAGCATGCTCACAATGCTTGGCAAAACAATAACAGCAAAACATGCCCCATCCCTCCCTGCAGTCCATGAACGTACATAGTCCTTTAACCCCAGGACAGCCCTCCATTCTCCTGCCTCCAGAGGACATTGACTCAGGCCTGCAAACATTGGCCTTTGACTGCCCCAGCGGACTTGCAGAGATTTGCAGACTTGGCTCCAGCCAATGGGCATCAACTTCTGGACTTCCAATTCAACCTTCAGCCTCAAACTGAAGTTTCTTCTGATATATGAAGTGGAAAAGAAAGGTGAGGGTGGATATGAGACCACTGGAAAATGATGCTGGAGAGGTAGTAATGAGGGTCAACAAAATGTTGGATGAACTGAATAAGTATTTTGCATCACTCTTCATGGTGGAAGACACTAGCAGTATGATGGAAGTTCCAGGTGTCAGGGGTCATGAAGTGTGTGAAATTGCCATAATTAGAGAGAAGGTTCTTGGGAATCTGAAAGGTCTGAATGTAGATAAGTCACCTGGACCAGATTGTGTATACCCCAGAGGTCTGGAAGAGGTGGCAGAAGAGATTGTGGAGACTTTAGTGATGATCTTTCAAGAATCATTAGATTCTGGAATGGTTCCAGAAGACTGGAAAATTGCAAATGTCACTCCACTCTTTAGGAAGGGAGAGAGACAGAAGAAAGGAAACTATAGGCCGATTAGTCTGACCTCAGTGGTTGGGAAGATGTTGGAGTCAATTAATAAGGATGAGATCTCAAGGTACTTGGAGTCACATAATAAAGTAGGCCATAGTCAGCATGGTTTCCTCGAGGGAAAATCTTGTTTGACAAATTTGTTGGAATTCTTTGAAGAGATAACAAGCAGGATAGACAAAGGAGAATCGGCTGATGTTGTGTATTTGGATTTTCAGAAGGCCTTTGACAAGATGCCACACATGAGGCTGCTTAGCAAGCTGTGAGCCCATGGTATTACATCTTCGTGCAGGATTCCCTAAAGGTTAATTAGCAGGTTGAGTCTGTGGCGAGGAAGGCAAATGTGATGTTAGCATTCATTTCAAGAGGACTAGAATATAAAAGTAAGAATGTAATGTTGAGACTTCTTAAAGGACTGGTGAGGACTCACATAGAGTACTGTGAGCAGTTTTGGGCCCCTTATCTTGGAAAGGATATGCTGAAACCAAGGAGTGTTCAAAGGAGGTTCTGGAAAATGATTCCAGGATTTAATAGCTTGTTATATGAAGAGTGCTTGATAGCTCAGGCCTGCATTCATTGGAATTCAGAAGAATGAGGGGGTGACCTAATTGAAACCTATTGAATGGTGAAAGGTCTTGATAGAATGGAAATGAAGAGGATGTTTCCTATGGTGGGAGAGTCTAAGACAAGAGGACACAGTCTCAGAATAGGCAGTCTTCCTTTTAGAACAGAGATAAGGAGGAATTTCTTTTGCTAGGGAGTGGTGAATCTGTGGAATTTATTGCAACAGGCAGCTGTGGAGGTCAAGTTTTCTGCCCCCATATATTATGGTCTTACAGTCTAGTAACTAAATCTGAGCTGTAACTCACAGAGGTCGCTGTTCGGCACCATCTCGTTATCATTTTGCAGTTCAGCATTTGCAAAGCTTGCTTGAGTAGACAAATATTGCAGCAGTATGAAAACTGTAAAAGGAAGACAAGTCACTGAGGGAAATTATAGACACAAGAGGTACTGCAGATGTTGGAGCTCTAGAGCAATATACACAATGTGGTGGAGAGGCTCAGCATGTCAGACAACATGTATGGATGGAAATAAACAGTCAACGTTTCAGGTCAATATCCTTCATCAGGACTGGAAAGGAAGAGGGGAAGAATAGACAATAGGTGCAGGAGTAGGCCATTCGGCCCTTCGAGCCAGCACCGCCATTCACTGTGATCATGGCTGATCATCCACTATCAGTATCCAGTTTCTGCCTTATCCCCATAACCTTTGATTCCACTATCTTTAGGAGCTCTATCCATCTCTTTTTTGAAAGCATCCAGAGACTTGGCCTCCACGGCCTTCTGGGGCAGAGCATTCCATATATCCACCACTCTCTGGGTGAAAAAGTTTTTCCTCAACTCCGTTCTAAATGGCCTACCCCTAATTCTTAAACTGTGGCCTCTGGTTCTGGACTCACCCATCAGCGGGAACATGCTTCCTGCCTGCAGCGTGTCCATTCCCTTAATAATCTTATATGTTTCAATAAGATCCTCTCTCAGCCTTCTAAATTCCAGAGTATACAAGCCCAGCCGCTCCAATCTTTCGACATATGACAGTCCCGCCATCGCGGGAATTAACCTTGTGAACCTACGCTGCACTCCCTCAATAGCAAGAATATCCTTCCTCAAATTTGGAGACCAAAACTGCACACAATACTCCAGGTGTGGTCTCACCAAGGCCCTGAACAGCTGCAGAAGGACCTCTTTGCTCTTATACTCAATTCCCCTTGTTAGGAAACCAGCATGCCATTAGCTTTCTTCACTGCCTGCAGTACTTGCATGCTTGCTTTCAGTGACTGATGTACAAGAACACCTAGAAGTCAGTTTAAGAAGTGTGGTGGGGCGGGGAGGGGTGGAAGAAGTACAAGGTGAAACTGGGAGAGGGGGAGGGGTGAAGTATGGAATTGGGAAGTTGATTGATGGAAGAGATAAAGGGCTGGAGAAGGGGAAATCTGATAGGAGAGGACAGAAGACCATGGAAGAAAGGGAACAGGGAGGAGCATCAGAGGGAGGTGATGGACAGGTAAGAAGAGAAGCTGTGAGAGGGAAACAAGAATAGAAAATGGTGAAGGAGACCGGGGGTGGGGGGGGGGGGGAGTTAATTACCAGAAGTTCAGAAAATCAATGTTCATGCCATCGGGTTGGAGGCTATCCAGAGTATAAGGTGTTGCTCCTCCAACCTGAGTGTAGACTTATCATGGCAGTAGAGGAGGCCATGGACTGACATGTCAGAATGGGAAAGGAAAGTAGAATTGAAATGGTTGACCACCAGAAATCCTGCTTTTTGTGGCGGATGGGGCCAAGGTGCTTGATGAAGTGGTCTCCCAATCTACGTTGGGTCTCATTGATATACCAGAGGCCACATCAGGAGCACCTGACTCAGTAAATGAGCCCAGTAGACTCACAGGTGAAGTGTCACCTCACTTGGAAGGACTGTTTGGGGCCCTGAACGGTAGTGAGGGAGGAGGTGTTGGGGCAGATGCAGCACTTATTCTGCTTGCAAGGATAAGTGCCAGGAGGGAGATCAGTGGGGCGGAACAAGTGGACAACGGAGTTGAGTCAGGAGTGATTCCTGCAGAAAGTGGGGGGTGGGGGGAAAGATGTACTTGGTGCTGGGATCCCCTTGGATATGAAATTACCAAGGGGATTCCAGCACCAAGAAATTAAAGAGAATTATGTAGTGGCTTGTGGGGTGGTAGGTGAGAACAAGAGGAATCTTGTCCATGTTGTGGTGGCAGGAAGATGGGGTGAGGGCAGATGTGTGCAATATGGAAGAGATGTGGGTGAGGGCAGTGTTGATGTTGGAGGAAAGGAAGCCCCTTTCGTTGACGAAGGAAGACATCTCAGTTGTTCTAGTATGAAAAGCCTCATTCTGAGACAAGTGACAGGGTGGGAAGAGGTATAGTCAAGATATCTGTTAGAGTTAGTGGGTCTCACTGGGTTCTGATGACCCCCTGGGTTCGTGAATTGACAAGACTGAAATTTGAGACCTAATGTTTGAGGTCCCATCATTGGCAAGTATGGAGTTTGAAAGCTCGTGTTCTGTGTTTTAGCATGTTCTGGGGTCGATGCTGAGGGCTGAGGCTGAAGGTCGAGTTGGAAGTTGAGGCTCGTTGGCAGGAGCCAAGTCTACGAATCTTCACGAGTCTGCTGGGGAGGTTGAAGTCCAATGTCTGCAGGCCATAGTCAATGTCCACTGGAGGCTGGAGACATTGTGTGTATCACTAAGAACATAACAAATAGGAGCAGGAGTAGGCCATTCAGCCCGTTGAGCCTGCCCCGCTATTTAATAAGATCATGGCTGATCTGTCCATAACTCAGCTCCATCTACCTGCCTTTTCCCCATAACCCTTAATTCCCTTACTATGTAAAAATCTATCTAACTGTATCTTAAATATATTTAGTGAGGAAACCTCAACTGCTTCCCTGGGCAGAGAATTCCACAGATTCACCACTCTCTGGAACAAACAGTCTCTCCTCATCTCCGTCCTAAATTTTCTCCCCTGAATCTTGAGGCAATGTCCCCTAGTTCTAGTCTCACCTACCAATGGAAACAACTTTCCTACTTCTATCTTATCTATCCCTTTCAAAATTTTGTATGTTTCTATAAGATCCCCTCTCATTCTTCTGAATTGCAGAGAGTATAGTCCCAGGCAAGTCAATCTCCCCTCATAATCTAACCCCTTCATCTCTGGAATCAACCTGGTGAACCTCCTCTGCACTGCCTCCAAAGCCAGTATATCCTTCCTCAAGTATGGAGACTAGAACTGCACACAGTACCCGAGGTGTGGCCTCACCAGTACCCTGTACAGTTGCAGCATGACCTCCCTGTTCTTGAATTCAATCCCTCTAGCAATGAAGGCCAACATTCCGTTTGCCTTCTTAATAACCTGTTGCACCTGCAAGTTAACTTTTTTGCGATTCATGCACAAGTACTCCCAAGTCCCTCTGCACAACAGCATGCTGCAATCTTCCACCATTTAAATAATAATAATCTGCTCTTCTATTATTCCTTCCAAAGTGGATGATCTCCCTCAACAAAAGAATATTCCAGTCAAAAGTAAGGACAGTAAGTGTGGGGAGAGCCAGCCTTGGATAACTAAGGAAATAAAAGATACTGTAGTATCAAATTAAAAGCTCATGTGTACAAAGTCTCAAAGAGTAGTGGGAAACTGGAGGATTGGAAAACTAAACAAGAAATAAGGAAAGGGAAGATAGAGTATGAAAGTAAATTAGCACAAAACATAAAAACATAGCAAAAGTTTTTATAAATATATAAAGCAGAAGGGGGTGGCTAAAGTCAACATAGGCCCCTTGGAAGATGAAAAGGGGAAATTGATATTGGGTGATAAGGAAATGGCTGAGGCATTGAGCGACTATTTTGTGATGGTCTTCACGGTGGAGGACACGTCTAATATGCCAAAGAATGATGTTATGGATGAAATGGGAGGTGAGGATCTTGATTAAAAAATCACTGTCACTAAAGAGATAGCAAATTAGAGAGCCTGAAGGTAGATATTCCCCTGGTCCTGATGGGATGCATCCCAGGATGCTGAGGGAATCAGTGGAGGTTATAGTAGACGTGTTGGTAATCATTTATCAAAATTCTCCAGACTCTGGGCAGGTCTGGGCGGATTGGAAGACAGCAAATGTCACGCCACTTTTTAAAAAAGGATGTAGACAAAAGATGGGCAACTATAGGCCAGTTAGCTTAACATCTGTAGTAGGGAAAATGGTTGAAGCTGTCATTAAGGAAGAAATAATGAAACATTTATAAAAGAGTGGTTCCATTAGACAGACGCAGCATGGATTCAGAAAGGACAGGTCCTGTTTGACAAACTAAGGGATATGATGATGGAAAATTAATACAATAAATTAATGGAATTAAAATAAACGCTGTAAGTCTTAGTGATGATGACCATCGGATTGTTGTAAGAACTGAGCTTGAGTAATAGAGAGATATGGCATGGAAGCAGAGCCTTCAATTCATCGAAGTCTGCAATGACTATCAACCATTTGAACACTAATTTTACGTTAGTTCCATTTTTTAATGTCTCCCCACATTCTCTTCAACCCCCCTAGATCACTTAAACACTAGGGGCAAAGTTAAACTTATTGTCAAAGTATATATATGTCATCATAAACAACCCTGAGAATTATCCAATAACCATAATAGAACCAATGAGAGGCCACTCCAATTGGGTGGACAACCAATGTGCAAAAGACAATAAACTGTCCAAATACAAAAAGAAAGAAGAAATAACACTAGTAATATAAATTTTTTAGCAATAAATATTGAGAACGTGAGTTGAAGAGTCCTTGAAAGTGAGTCCATAGGTCATGGGGACATTTCAGGGATGGGGCAAGTGAAATTGAGTGAAGCTATACCCTTTGGTTCAGGAGTCTACTGGCTGAGGGGTAGTTACTGTTTCTAAACCTGGTGGTGTGAGTCTGGCAGCTCCTGTACCTTCTTCCTGATGACAGATGCAAGAAGAGGACATGTCCCAGGTGCTGTGGGTCCCTGATGATGGATGCTGCTTTCCTGTGACAGCGTTTTATTTAGATGTGCTCAATGGAGGGGAGGGGAGGGGTTTGCCAGTGATGGACTGGGCTGTATCCACTAGGCTTTTCCCTTCAAGGGCATTGGTGTTTCCATACCAGGTTGTGATGCAGCCAGTCGATATACTCTCCACCACACATCAATAGAAGTTTATCAAAGTTTTAGCAAGCTCCTAAGGAAGTGGTGGTGCTGACATGCTTTCTTCATAATTACACTTACGTGCCGGGCCCAGGACAGGTCCTCTGAATAATAACACTGAGGCATTTTAAGTTGCTGACCCTCTCCACCTCTGATCCCCCGATGAGAATGGCTCATGGACCTCTGGTTTCCCTCTCCTGAAGTCAATAATGAGCTTCTTAGTCTTGCTAACACTGAGTAAGAGGTTGTTGTTGTGGCACCACTCAGTCAGATTTTCAACCTCTCTCCCCTATTCTGATTCATCACTGCCTTTGATTCAAAGAACGGCTGTTGTGTTGTCAACAAACTTGAATATAGAATTGGAGTTCTGCTTAGTCACACAGTCAGCAGTTGAAAGCAAGTAGAGCAGGGGGCTAAACATATAACCTTGTGGTTCACCTCTACTCATGGAAATTGTGGAGGAGATGTTGTCAATCTGAACTGACTGGGGTCTGTAGATGAGGAAACCAGGGATCCAATTGCACAGTTCATTGGCGGCTATATTTAAGAGGGAGTTAAATATGGTCCTTGTGGCTAAAGGGATCGGGAGGTATGGAGAGAAGGCAGGTACAGGGTTCAGAGTTGGATGATCAGCCATGATCATACTGAATGGCGGTGCAGGCTCGAAGGGCTGAATGGCCTACTCCTGCACCTATTTTCTATGTTTCTAAGGAGATCCTGAGGCCAAGGCCTTGAAGCTGACTGATTAGTTTTGAGGGGATGATGGTACTGAATGCTGTGCTGTAGGCAATAAAGAACATCTTGATGCATGCATCTTTGCTGTCCCGATGTTTCAGGGTTGAGAAAAGAGCCAATGTGATGGCATCTGCTGTGGACCTGTTGTGCCAGTAGGAAAATTGGAGTGGATCCAAATTGCTTCTCAGGCAGGAGTTGATATGTTTCACCACCACCCTCTCAATACACTTCACCACTGTGGATGTACAGTAGGTCTTTAGGACATCGAAGGAGACCCACCTGATCATAGGGAAAATGTGCAAACTCCACGCAGGCAGCACTGAAGGTCAGGGTCAAACCCAGATGTCAGGCGCTGTGAGACAGCGGTTCTACTACCAATCTCCTTTAGGGGGAGGACATCTGCCATTCTGACGTCTTTTGGCCTATCTTTGTTTTCAGCAACATGGTTGACAAGAAAAGCCGTTTGAAGCAATAAAACAAACTACTGTAATCAAAGGAAATGAAGGATCAAGGCTGGCCTTATCAAGAATGCCGTCATCGTGGCCAGTAGAGAATCTAAAAAGAAACCTCAAGCCCTATTGATTATTCCCCAAATCAAAATGGTATTTCACAAGGTGAATGGTAGCGGGAGACTGTGCCTTTCCCACATGCTGAAGACCAGTTTGCAGCATACCTTGAGGTTGCTGAGGCATGAAGTGTTCAGTTGTTATTACCGATGCAACATCTTGCTCAGTTTTATTGCTGTGCTGAGCAGACACAATTGGAACTCTTCTCACAAGCTGAGTAGATGATTTATTAGCTGTCACTGTGAAGAGAAAAAGGATGACTGTAGACTAGCTCTATAGGGATTTTGGAATGGTATCTAATGTCTACAGTGCACTCCACACTGGAACTATAGGCACGGAAACGAGCCCTCTCTACTTACACTCCAACCAACATTCATGATGTGGTGGAGGCATATGATGATGATAATCAGTTCAGGGAAATTCCAAGCCCTGGATATTTAGACCAAAGCTTTTATTAACATTCACTTCATAAAATTATGTCCATTTATCTTCTGCCTTTTATTATAACTCTCTGCAGAAAGGGGTAAAAGGGCACATTGCCAGAGGAGCAGCATGTGGAGACTTGAAGGAGTCATTAAAAGAACATTGAATGCTTCTAAAGCAGTCTGGACAACAGCCATATATGTATGTAATAAAGAAAATGAATATAGATGCTAGAGGGATCTTAAGTAGCATATTTAAAAGCTTTTCTGATTCAGCAAAAAACACTCTGGATTGGAAAATATTTATTAAAAGAGCAGTTCAGTCAAAACTGAAGAGTTTAGGAAGCCCATTGTAGCACTGAGGGGGAAAAGTACTCCTTGAAACTCTGTTTTATTTGAGATCTGTAGTTTGGCCCTGAGATCTCTGTCTTACGTCAGAACATCTTTCAAGAGGTTGAATCGTTGCAAGGCATCAGGCCCTGATGGTGTACCGGGTGGGGCACTGAAAACCTGTGCCAACCAACTGGCTGGAATGTTCAGAGACATCTTCAATCTCTCACAACTGCAGTCGGAGGTTCCCACCTGCTTCATAAGGGTGACAATCATGCCAGTCCCCAACTGCACTCAACTCTACTGCGGTGAAGTGCTTGAGAGGTTGGTCATGGCTAGAACCAACTCCTGCCCAAGCAGGGACCTGGATCTACTGCAATTTATCTATCACCACAATAGGACTACAGTGGATGCAATCTTCTTGACTCTCCACATGGCCTGTACGATAGCAATATCTATGTCAGGCTGCTGTATGCTGTTTACAGCTCAGTGTTCAACACCATCATACCCCTCAGTACAAATCAACAAGCTCCAAAACCTGGGCCTCTGTACCTCCCTCTGCAACTGGATCCTTGACTTCCTCATTGAGAGACTACAGTCAGTGTGGATTGGGAATAATATCTGATAATCAACACTGACGCACCTCAGGGATGTGTGCTTAGCCCATTTGTCTACTTTCCCTGTACCCATGACCATGTGGCTAGGCACAGCCCAAATGCCATCTAGAAATTTGCTGATGACACAAACTATTGTTGACAGAATTTCAGATGGTGACGAGGAGGTGTACAGGATAGATCAACTGAGTGAGTGGTGTGGCAATTAAAGAAATACCCCTTCCTGAGGGACTTTAGGAAGGAGAAGTGGAGGGAACACAGACCGGTCCTCGTTGAGGAATCAGCAGTGGAAAGGGTCACCAGCTCCAAGCTCCTGGGTGTCAACATCTCTGAAGATCTATTCAGGGACAACATATTGATGTAATTACAAAGAAGGCACAACGACAGCTATATTTCATTCGGAGTTTGAGAATTGTTATGTCACTCAAGACTTTGGCAAATTTCTGCAGATGTACTGTGGAGAGCATTCTAACTAGTTGCATCACTGACTGTATGGAGGGACCACTGCACAGGATCAGAAAAAGCTGCAGAAACATGCAAACTCAGCCAACTCCATCAGAGTCAGTAGCCTCCCCAGCACTGAGGATATATTCAAGAGGCAATGCCTCAAAAAGGCATCCATCATTAAGGTCCCTCATTACTCAAGACATGCCTTCTTCTCACTGCTAACATCAAGAGGTAGGTATATGAGCCTCAATATTTCAGGTTTTTCCTCACTGCTTTCAGATTTCTGAATGGACAATGAATCCATGTACACTACCGCTCTAGTTTTTTTTCTTTTCTTTCTTTCTCTCTTTTTTTGCACTACTTACTTAATTTTATATATTTCCAGTTCAAGATGGTGCTGGTGAACCTCAGCGACTTCCAACTGGTGGCTAATGAAACATGCAAAACAACTAAATATTTCGTTAATCACACTTTTTCTGGCAAGTGATCGCCTCAAGTAATAGTCTGTAACTTCCCTTTAGAGTTGAAGGCAATTCGATGTGGCAGAACCGAGGCAAGGTGAGGCGGTGGGCCAGTCACCAGGAATGAGGAAGACATGAGGTTCGATCATTTTAAACATCCTGCCAAAGGCCAAATCGAAGCGCCGCGGTCCAGCACCAGAGCGTACCGAATCGGCCGAACTCGATGTTTGGATGGAGACTTAAGCGCAGGCCAAGTCGGAACGGTTGGTTACAGGTCGAATCGAGGTGGCGAGAAACAGGCACCAGAGCAGATCGGGGTGACTGAGCTCGATGTTTTGACGTAAATTTAGGTGCGAGGCCAGATTGAAAGGTTCAGAATGTTGGGGCCTGAGGTGAGGGACAGGCCCATTCAGATCGCTGCTCCATGACTTGGCTCTGTGCTGATCCACGCTGACCCATGGGACTCTCTTTGCGGACTTCATTTCAGAATGCTATATGCTTGCTGTTACAGTTTACATGATATGTTTTTTCTCTCTGCACATTGGGTATTCGACAGTCTTTTTTTATGTGTTCTTTTGGGTCCTTTGTTTCATGGCTGTATGATGGGAAATGAAATTCAAGGTTGAAGCATGTATACATACCTTGATAATAAATGTATTTTGAACTTTGAACTCATTCTTTTACTATAAAAGATCATTTTTATTATTATGTATTGTACTGTTGCAAATTTCACGATATATGCAAGTGATATTAAACCTGATTCTGTGTCTGATGGAGAATATTTATAAATGATACAAGGTGATGAAATAGCAGAATTCTATTGAAGAAGCAAACAATCTGTCGAAGATTTATGGTGGATATAGACAGAGTAAATGCAAGTGGGCTTTTTCCACTGAGGTTGTGTGAGACTAGAACTAGAGGTCGTGTGTTGAGGGTGAAAGGTGGAATATTTAAGAGGAACATGAGGGGGAACTTCTTCACTCAGAGGATGGTGTGAGTGTGGAAGCAGCTGCCAGCAGAAGCTGTGGATGCAGGTTTCATTAGAACATTTAAGAGAAGTTTGTGGATGGGAGTGGTATGGAAGGCTACCATCCAAATGTGGGCCAGTGAGACTGGGCGGTAACAAAGTTTGCCGCTGTCTAGATGAGGGAGAGAGCCTGTATCTGTGCTGTACTGCTCTACGTCTCTAAGGAACTTTTAGTGGGTCAAGATGCAGGATTTTGGTCAGGAACGTTTACAATTCTTTTTATCCCATATATGCTGCTCAGCCCACTGAGTTCCTCCAGCAGATTATCAAAATTAGACTCAGGTTTAATATCACCGGCATATTTATGAAATTCGCAGCAGTGCAATGTAATACATGATAAATATAGAAAAATAAGTAAATGAATTACAGTAAGTAGATATATGTATATTACATAGTTAAATTAAGAATAGTGCAAAATCACAAATTATGAAAAAATGAGGTAGTGTTCATGGGTTCAATGTCCATTTAGGAATCGGATGGCAGAAGGGAAGAAGGTGTTGCTGAATCGCTGAGTGTGTGCCTTTAGGCTTCTGTATCTCCTCCCTCCCAGTAACAACGAGAAGAGGGAATGCCCTGGATGATGGGAGTCCTTAGTAATGGACACCGCCTTTGTGATGCACTACTCTTTGAAGATGTCATGGGTACTATGGAAGCTAGTACCCATGATGGGGCTGACTAATTTTACAGCTTTCTGTAGCTTTTCCCGATCCTGTGAAGTAGTCCCCCCACCCCATACCAGACGGCGATGTAGCCTGTCAGAATGATCTCCATAGAACATTTGTAGAAGTTTTTGAATGTTTTAGGTGACAAACTAAATCTCCTCAAACTCCTGATAAAATATAACTGCTGACTTGCCTTCTTTATAGCTGCATCACTATGTTGGGCCCAGGTTAGATCCTCAGAGATATTGACACCCTGGAACTTGAAATTGCTCACTCAGATCTCTCGAACAGGATTGGTTCATGTTCCTTCACCTCACTCTTTCTGAGGGTGACAATCAGCTCTTCGGTCTTGTTGATGTTGAGTGTAAGGTTGTTGCTGTGACACCACTCAAGCAGCTGGTATATCTCGTTCCTGTATGCCCTCTCATCTCCATCTGAGTTTCTGTCAACAGATTCCTCCATCTACATTCTCGTGTGTCTTCTTCTGAAGAACCTTTGCAGTTTTAATGATGTTCAGCAACCAAACTGAGCAGCCATGTATTCCCTCCTAGGTAATTGTTCAGAAAGTGTTCATTACCATGCCCCGATCTATCCTCATTCTTTACTTACGCTAACATTGAGCCTCATGAGGTAATTTTTAATGATTTATTATAATTTCCAACTGCTATCTTTGCTGCTTGATATTTATAGCTTGCATTACCATTTTGTGCATTCCTTAAAATTACTGAGAAGTTGAAAGCAAAACAGAATCCAATGCCTGGAAACTGAATGATATGTTAATTGTCTGTGTGCACCAGGTCAATGAAGATTTGGTGTGAGGGCCCATCAATGGAATATTTAGAGGTGTACAAAGGCTAAAACTTTTTATGCAGTTAAATAGTAAAAGGAGTTAACCTTTACGCACTTTTTAGCATAGCTAAGTGAATGAAGTAAAATTTGATACGTCTACATGAAACAGAAGGGTTGTATGGGGTTGGAGAAGTGAGGCCCAGAGAAGTTGTGACATGGGATCAGAGGATCAGATAGAAATCAGCAAGGGGTTGTTGGGCTAAAAGTGGAAGCGTGCTTGTGCCAGGGGATTGTTAGAGGATCTTGGGTGAGGGTTAACTGCTGCCGAAGATCAGAGGTTACTTGGTTGTTGGGGGAACAGTTCAGGGAACATTGGTGTTTGGGTTGGCATTTCAGGAGTCGGGAGTACTTGCATGTTTTCATTTGGGCAGTGGGAATGGTGAGGCTTAGTACAGGAAGGTCAGAGGTAAGTTTCTTTTTTACACAGAGAATGGTGGGTGGATGGAGCACACTGCCAGGGGTGGTGGTAGAGGAAGATACATTAAAGACATCTAACAGACACTTAGATAGGCACACTTATCACGGTAGAATTGAAGGTTATGAGGAAGGGAAGGGTTCGATTGATCTTAGAGTAGGTCAAGCGGTTTGCACAACATTGTGGGCCGAAGGGCCTGTTCTGTGCGTTCTGCACTGTTCTATGTTCTGCTGGTGGGGAGGAGGCAATTAGAGTTGTCCTAGTCATAGTCATAGTTCTGTGAGCCAGCTTGTCTTAAAAGGGCTTTACTTTAGGTGGGTTCTGAGTGTCAGATTTTCCAGGCTTGGACCTGCTCAGTGGTGTTTCCTTTAAGTAATGTTTAAAGCACCTGCAGGTGTGCTGATGAGGTTTGTGTCTGTGAGGGCTGCTTGCATCAGCTGTGGGTTGCACATGTTTAGGTGAATATCAGAAGGTTGTGACTGGGTGTGTGTTGTACATGAATGGAAGAGTGAAGGTCTGCACTCCTCTGTGCCAGCCATCAGTACTTCATTATTCATTAAGAGTGAATAAGTGAATTCAACCTAAATAAGGCACCGTGTGACCCCATTTAAGGCCAAACTTCCATAGGTCTAGCAACGAGGGGCACATCTCTGTCATGTTTCAGCCATTAAAAATTCAGTCTCTTTGGTGAAAATCACATAATTGGACATATTGGAGAATGTTATCCATTGTTCATGAGTTGTAAGATCCAATTTTATTCAAGAAACCAATTGCTATATGCGGCTAAGGATCTTGTGTGCACAAATTTCTTTAGGCCATAAGACCCATATGGCCCATCAAGTCTGTTCTGCCATTTCATCATGGCTGATCCGTTTTTCCTCTCGGGCCCGATCTCCTGCCTTCTCTGCGTACTCTTCATGCCCTGACCAATCAATAATCTATCAACCTCTGCCTTAAATATACATAAAGATCTGGCTTCCACAGATTCACCATTCTCTGGCTAAGGAAATTCCTCCTCATCTCTGTTCTAAAAGGACGCCACTCTATTCTGAGGCTGTATCCTCTGGTCTTAGACTCTCCCACCATAGAAAACATCCTCTCCACATCTACTCTATCAAGGTCTTTCACCATTAGATAGATTTCAATGAGGTCACCCCTCACTCTTCTGAATACCAGTCAATACAGGCCCAGAGCCATCAAACGCTCTTCATATGACAAGCCATTCAATCCTGGAATTATTTTCGTCAACCTCCTTTGTACCCTCTCCAATTTCAGCACATCCTTTCTAATACTCTGTGAGGCCTCACCAGTGCTTTATAAAGTCTCAATGTTTCTTCCTTGCTTTTATATTCCAGTACTCATGAACGGAATTTCCCTTGCATTCCTCAACCTCACCATCTCCTCAACCTTCACGTTAACCTTTAGGGAATCCTGCACAAGAACTCCCAAGTCCCTTTACACCTCAGATTTTTGTATTTTCTCTTCATTTAGAACATAATCAACCCTTTCATTTCTTCTACCAAGGTGCATGATCATACACTAACTGACACTGTATTCCATCTGCTATTTCTTTACTCATTTCCCTCATATGTCTAAGTCCTTTTGTAGTCTCTCTACTTCCTCAAAACTACCTGCCCTCCCCACCTATCTTCATATCACCTGCAAAATTTGCAACAAAGCCATCAATTCTGACATATAACACAAAAAGAATCAGTCACAACACAGACCGCTGCGGAACACCATTAGTCACTGGCAGCCAACCAGAAAAAGCTCCCTTTATTCCCACTCTTTGCCTCCTGTCAATCAGCTACAGCTTTATCCATGCTAGAATCTCTCCTGTAATACCATGGACTCGTAACATGTTAAGCAGCCTCATTTGTGGCATCTTGTCAAAAGCCGTCTGAAAATCCAAGTATACAAAAGCAACCGTTTCTCCTTTGTCTATCCTGTTTGTTATTTCTTCAAAGAATTTTAACAGATTAGTCAAGCAAGATTTTCCCTTGGGGAAACCATGCTGACTACGGCCTATTTTCTCATGTGCCTCCAAGTATCTATATCTGTGCACTTGTAACGCTACTGTGACACTGTAATTTCCTTTGGGATCAATAAAGTATCTATCTATCTATTTACCTTCCTGCCTGTCCTTTCGATACAATGTGTATCCTTGGACCTTAAGCTTCTGGCTATAATTTTCTTTCAGCCACTATTCAGTGATGCCTACAACATTATACCTGCCAATCTGTAACTGTGCTACAAGTTCATCAACGCACATTGAAATATAGCACCTTCAGTCCTGTATTCACCCTTTTGGATTTTGTCCACCTTTTAACTCATCCTGTTGACTGCAATTTTATCCTATCATTGCCCTCCCCTTGCTAGGGGTCTCGTTACAAATTGCCTCTGTTTGTAAACCAACTACCCCATCCTCAGCACCCTAGTTTCCGGTTCCCACCCTCCTGTCAAATTAGATTAAACCCTGCCGAACAACTCCAGCCCACCTGCCCGCAGGGTTTAGACTCTGCGTATATGGCCAGTACACTCACAGTGGTTGCCAGGCATGTATAGTGATTTCATTTGGTGTGGAATGCACAATTGATGTCATTTGATTTTCTACCTTCAATGTACAGCTTGGAAAGTGCTGAGGCTTTGACAGTAGCAGGACCAGCTGGAGGGTTCAGGCTTGCTTCTCAATTATCAAGAGGGCTTGAGTCAACCTGCACTGTTGTCAGGGTGTCCAGAAAATAATGATTCACACAGGATTGATTGTTGTTCCTTTCAGAAAGCATTAAAATCCTTGATCAAATGATGGCTCTAACTTGAAATATTAACTGATTTCTCTTTCCTCAGCTGCATCCAGCATTTCTGTTCTTATTATGTAAAACTTCTTTTATTTTTTTTCTAAATGGTTTGCAAAACATATAATGAAACTTGTTGAATGTAGAACTGTTCTTAACTCACTTCTTTTTAACTTGCTTTCTGTGTGGAACAAAGGCAAAATCCAAGCTAATGACTGGGAACATATTGCTCACATTTATCCCTTACATAAATGCGTGTGCTAAAATGCAGCTTGATTTCCATTTAAATAAGTATTTAGCTGTGCATATGCCTGAATAGGAAAAGTATGGCATAGCATCAAGTCTGAGACAAACAGTTCAATCACATTTATAGCTCCGAGACTATGAGAATGATTTACAACATGCATGTATTAAACTAAAAGGAAAATTAGCTCTGTTCTTTATAATATAATTATTTCCATTAAATTTACTGAGGAGTAAATAGTTTAATACTGATAAATGGATATTAGGAACTTAATTACTAATTATTTTACATTTTTTGCTGTTAAGGTCTGGGTGTGATGTGCTCAAGTTAATCAGTCATTTCTCTTGCAGGCAAGGTTGGCACACGACTACGAGCAACAGCAGAAGGCTGGCAGCAACAAGACTGGGAGGACAGATGTGAAGCTTATCGTGTCAGTGGTGCAGAGATCGTATACTGTATGGTACTTTCTGTCAACATTAGTGTTTCTCTGAGATCCTGCCTCCTCCCTATCCTTCAAATTCCCTTTGGATGGAATTAATTAGGCAAGCATGACTTACCCGATCTTCCCTTTGCTACAACCGTTTCCTATACTTTCAGATATCCAGGATTTTCCAGCTGACTAGGGCTAGTTGCTGAGGAGAGAAATGGAAGAAATTGATACCCTGTCATATAATCTGAAATCCACTACTTCAGGCACACTGTGGATGGAGGAGAGCAGTTTACAGGCCAGATCCAGAGGATGATTCAGTGGAAGATAATGGCATGCATCCATCACGATCTGTCTGCAAGATGCTTACATTTTCCGGTGTATCTGAAAACCTGCATGAATTGTGAAGAAGCATGAGGAAGTTCAGCTCCAACTTCTCACATTGCTTTGCACAAGGTGTGGTGTCCATCCTCTCTGCAGAGAATGATACTGTAACCCGTTCCAATGGATCCATGCCATGATCCAACCGACGGCCAAGGTCTCTGCAGCTAATAAAGTGCAGTCACCCAAGAATGAGAGCTGAAATAACTTCGACATTATTTCACATTTGAAAGTCTGAAAGGACTCATTGACTAGAAGCCTTTTCGCTATGGTCTCCTCTTGTAGGAAGATCTTAACCTTGAGCTTTGTCCTCTGAGGTCTGCTGGATGCCAATGGTCACTACATTTTGGAATAAAAGTTAACCTTCACCTCAGATTACAATGCAAATCCAGACAATGCTTGCAGCTTTTCAGTCAAGTAAATCGATATTTCCCAATGGATTCTCAGCAAACCTACAAATAATTAAAAATTTAATAAATAAAAGCAGTCCATTGGTACCTCATGTGTGTTCTGCCATTCAAAGTAGTTGTAGCTCTCTCCTTGGATACTATTAAATAGTGAAGCTGGGAATATCTCCTCTTGATAGCTGGTCTGTGTTTTTCTGCGCAGTTTCATTTGGTGTACGTACTCTATGTGACCATGTCACTAGAGCAAGTATTGAGATAGTATTCCTTGAAGGGCAATGTCACCAACGACCTTCAGCGTCTGTGGAACTTGGATTTAAAAATAAACTTCTGGTAGTACTGTGCAGGTCGAGAAGCATCTGTGGTGGCAAAGAGATGGTCAGATTTCAGTTTAGAGTATGCATCATGGCTGAGTTTGTGGATCAAAGATGGAGTGCAGAGGTAGGGGAGGGGAGATAGTTTTAGGAAATTAACTTGCAACTCAATCTGATTGAAAAGGTAAAGTATAGGAGAGAGATCCTGGACAGACTAGTAGGTTAACTGAATGGATTATAAGAACGATGGATTTAATTTGATAAGCAGCTTGTAGGTATGTATTGTAGAGTAATAGATACAAAATGATGGAGGAACTCAGCAGGTCAGGTGGCATCTATGGAGTGGAATAAACAGTCAACATTTCAGGCTAAGAACCTTCATCAGGACGGCTCAGCACTCATCAAGACACCCAAATTTGTCCATTCTCCTCAATGTCTTCAAATCAAATGAAATGAAATAATTTAATTATCATACAAACCATACGCAGAATCAGCTGAACAAGACAGTTTTCCTCTGGGGCTAAGGTGCAAAACGTTCAAAGTAGCAAGCAAACATACAAAAATAGCGAGTAACATAATTCAAAACTTACAGTATCATTCTCCAACAGTATCTTGCGATTGCAAGTGAATTGTCTGACACAATCTCCCACGGTTATGCTGTTCCAACTTTGACGCTTCCGAGCAGCGGGCAGCAACACGGCCTGCAGCCAGGTCAGCTTCTCCGACACATCAGTGGGCTCCTTCAATATCCCGACAGGCTCCTCCGATATCCCAAACGACTCCGCAGCCAACACCAGTCCAGCTACTTCGATCAATGAGCAGCTCACTGATGGAGTAGCCCTGTAGTACTTGATGTTCTTGGAGTAGAATTGTCTTTGGATTGTAAAAAAAACCTAATTTTACTATGAAAAAAAGCACCTTTGGTTGGCCCCCGAGAGGCCTCAGCATTCTCAAGTGCCGCCATCTTACCAGACGTTCAAGCCCAAGTTGGCAACCTATGTCTCTTTATGACCTGATGAAGGCCAAATTGAGGATCTAACTTGGGAGAAGGTTTATTTCAATATCATAAAACAGGACCAAAACAAAGGTATATAGGGACAGCTATCTACAGGGAAGTCTGCACCAGACAAGTGAGACTAATTTAAAGGTGAGATAGTATTCAGGGCCAATGTGTTTTTGTAAGCGTGGAGTCTATGAAACTCTGGAGCTCAATAGACATTGATAATTGAACAAAGAACAAATAGAAGCATAAGACTGGAAGCAGGGTTGAAAACGTGGGAGGCCCTTTAGGACCAAAGAATGCACAGGGGTCTACTTAAAAAAGGAATGGGGGCACAAAATATCACTGGTAGACAAGACTAAGGAAAATCCCATGGCATTTTATATGAATATTAGAAGCAAGAATGTAACTAAGGAAAGAGTGGTGTCTAGGCATCAAAGGAGCCGATCTATACATGGAGCCAGAAGATGAAGTTTTAAGTGAATATTTCTTGCCAGTATACACTACTGGTGAAATTCCAGAGAGTGCATAGCCGAAAATGGGGATGTATTAGATGTCTCAGCAGTCGATAAATTACCAGCGACTGATGAGATGTATCATCAGCTGCAATGGAAGGCAAGGGAGGAGGTTGTTAGGGTCCTGACAGAGATTTTTAATATTTTTCTGGCCAGAGGTGAGGTACCAGATAACTAGAAAACAGCAGTTGTGATACTTCTCATCAAGAAGGGCAGCAGAAGTAAGCCAGGTGATTGATTCCAGGACAACACGTCTAATATCGGTGGTAAAAAAGCTATTGGAAAGAAAATCTGAGGGACAGGATTAATTTACAACTGGAAAGACAGAATAGCATAGATTTATTGTAGGGAAATACTAACACACCAATTTGACTGAATATTCTAAGGTGAATCAGAATTTGAAACAGAATCAGGTTTATTATCACTGACAAATATTGCGAAATGTATTGTTTTGCACAGTGGTACAGGGCAACATATAAAATATACTATAACTTATGATAATAAATAAACAAATAAACAAACAAATAAATAAATAAAATAGTTCATAAATAAAGAGTGAGAAAATAATGAGGTAGTGTTAATGGATTCATTGTCTGTTCAGAAATCTGATGACAGAGGGGAAGAAGCTGTTCCTAAGATGTTGAGTGTGTCTTCAGGCTCCTGTACCTCTCCTTTGATGGTAATAACAGGAAGAGGGTATGTCCTGGGTGATGGGGTCCTTAATGATGGATGCCATCTTTCCGAGGTATAGCCTTTCGAAGATGTCCTCGATGGTGGCGAGGCAAGTGCCCATAATGGGCATTCCTCTTGTCCTCGCCTACCACCCCACCAGCCTGCGCGTCCAGCACATAATTCTCTGAAATTTTTGCCACCTCCAACTGGATCCCACCACCAAACACATCTCGCCCCCCCCCACCCACTTTCTGCTTTCCGCAGGAATTGCTCCCATCATGACTCCCTTGTCCATTTGTCCCTCCCCACTGATCTCCCTCCTGGCACTTATCCTTGCAAGCGGAACAAGTGCTTCATCTGCCCCTACATCTCCTCCCTCATTACCACTCAGGGCTGTAAACAGTCCTTCCAAGTGAGGCGACACATCACCTGTGAGTCTGTTGGGGTCATCTACTGTGTTCGGTGCTCTCAATGTGGCCTCTTGTATATTGGTGAGACCCAGCGTATTTTGGGAGACTGTTTCGCCGAGCATCTACGCGGGATCTCCAGTGGCCACCAATTTTAATTCCACTTCCCATTCCCATTCTGATATGTCCACCCATGGTCTCCTCCACCCTCGGGATAAGGCCACACTTAGGCTGGAGGAGCAACACCTTGTATTCTGTTTGGGTAGCCTCCAACCTGATGGTATGAACATTGATCTCTCAAACTTCCAGTAATGCCTCCATTCCCCCCCCCTTAACTATTTCCCATCCCCTTTCCCTCACTCATGTTATCTCTTTGCCCATCCATCACCTCCCTCCAGTGCTCCTCCCCCCTCCCTGGTTCTTCTTTCTTCCATGGCCGTCTGTGTCTTTCACTAATCAACTTCCTAGTTCTTTGCTTCATCCCTCCCCCTCCGTTTCACCTATTGCCTGGTGTTTCTCTATCACCTCCCCCCACCTTTCAAATCTGCTCCTCACCCCTTTTTTCTTCATACTCCTTAGCTTATACTCCTATTTCCTCTTATACTCCTTAGCTGTGGCCTAGAACATGGTACACCATTACAAAGCATTGGTTAGGCAACATTGTAGGAAGGTTATGGTTGTATTGGAGAGTGCTCAGAGGGGAGAGGAGAAAAATTTAAAAGGCACCTGAAGGGCAACATTTTTCACAGAGAGGGTGGTGAGTTGCCAGAGAAAACTGAGGCAATGGGTACAATTACAATTACAATTACATTTGGGCAGGCACATGGATAGAAAAGGTTTAGAAGGATAAGGACCAAATGCATTCAGGTTGAACTAGCTTGGATACACACCTTGGTCAGCACAGATGTGTTGGGGTGAAAGGTTTGTTTCTATGCTGTATAATTCTATGACCAGGTTGTAGCTGAAGACAGAATGTTTCATTTATGAGGAGAGATTGGACGTGATGAGTTTGTTTTCTGTGGAGTGCAGGAATATGAGAGAGGCAATGCAAAATAATGAATAGGGTAGATGGTAGGATTTTTTCCCCATGTCAGGAAAGCTGTTCTTAAAACTGGAGGGCTTTGGTTCAGGGGAAAGGGCAGGGGAAAGAATTGTTTTACAGCTGGAGGCTGGTTAGAATATGAAAGCAGGTACTCTCACACCTTTAAGGAATATCAGAACAAACACTAAATTGCCAAGTCCAAAAATGTCAGTGGGGCAAGTACCAGCAGATGGGATTAGAAGAGGTGGAATCACAATGGTCAGAATAGATGTTCTGGGCTGAAGGGCCTACAATATGCTGTATGATTCCAGAGTTTCCTAACACTTTAGGACAATCTGGAAAGTAAACTGGCGCTGTGTAACCTGAATATCTAATACTTTCTTTCCATCTGTTAAGTTTATAGACATTTCGACAGATTCATGCCAGAGTTCCAAAGGTTTTTACTTTGACCTGACCATTGGCTGCTCTGTTGCTTTATTTGTTGCTGTGTAAAAGTACTTTCCAGATAACCAAGACCTCAAGTGCCACAAGAGTCCAATATATATCTTTCATGCCAATATTTCATTTGCAGTGCATTCCAGCCCATGACATAATGAAGCTTCTGAGAAAATTGGAATGCATATTCAAAACCAGATGAATGGTGAATCATAGCAATTCGTGGTAGTGTTCAGCAGAATCTATTCAATTGGTTCTGACCTGTAAATATCAGTGCGGAATATCTCCTTTGTATGACATTTGTAGATTTGCCATAACTACTAGAATACTTGCTGAGCTTACAAATTCTCTGCAGATTGTAGACATGCTAGTTCATGAAAGACTGAATCAGAATCAAAATATCAGAATAAGGTTTAATATCACCGGCATATGTTGTGAAATTTGCTGTTTTGCTGCAGCAGTACATTACAATAATAAAAAATTTACAATAAGATATAAATTAAATTAAATAGTGAAAAAAGAGCAAATATAGTGAGGTAGTTTTTTTTAAAAACGCAAACACGAGGAATTCTGCAGATGGTGGAAATTCAAGCAACACACATCAAAGTTGCTGGTGAACGCAGCAGGCCAGGCAGCATCTCTAGGAGGAGGTACAGTCGACATTTCAGGCCGAGACCCTTCGTCAGGACTAACTGAAGGAAGAGCTAGTAAGAGATTTGAAAGTGGAAAGTTGACTTCATTAATCCTTTCTTCAGTTAGTCCTGACGAAGGGTCTCGGCCTGAAACGTCGACTGTACCTCTTCCTAGAGATGCTGCCTGGCCTGCTATGTTCACCAGCAACTTTGATAAGTGAGGTAGTGTTCATCAGTAAAATTGTAAAGGACCTTACCAATGTCTAATGTAAATTAATTTCTATGCACCACATTTAATATATACTTCATCCTACTTTCTAATTAAAAGATAAAGCAAACTATCCCTGTTTATATTGATCATATTACCTTCATTATTGATATAATTGAACATAATATTCAGTGACCTCGGTGGGTTTGTGACATACTAGTCTAATCGTCACTAAAAAAAGTGGTTGGTTTTAAGGAAAATGTAAACAAACTCCTTGATTTCTAGAATCACTTCCAGATGAATAGTTTTGGAAAGAATGGTGCAATGTATAGTTATGTTGGACTTTAGACAAAGAATGGAATTGATATGCGGCAATTAAGTATTGAGACAGGAGTCCAGATGTGAATTGGCTCTGGAGTGTGTGAGGTCACATGAGACTGGGAGTCGGTCTATAAACTCAAACATTATATTGGAATGGAATCATACACAGTCCCATTTTTAACTAGTTAAGTCTATAATCCCTGAGCGATCTAATTAATATGTTCAAGACTCTGAGCTAGATTGACAGAACGGTATAAAGAGGCAATTTTTCCTGGCTGGATAACTTAGAACCAGAGGTACATTCTTGATACAATTTGCTGGGATTTAGAACAGAGGTGAACAGAAATTTCTCTTTGCAAAGGACTGTAACTCTGGAATTCTTAGCTTCAGAACCCAGTGGTGTATCAATGAATATATGTAAAGTGACACCCCTGTTTCCTCTCATATCCTAAAAAAGTGTGGGTTGGTAGTTTAATCAGTTATTATATAGTTGATTACAGGATTGGTGGATCATGTGATAGAGCATAGGATAGTGGGAAATGGGATTAATAGAGTTCCCCTGAGATACCACCATGGACTCGATGGGCTGAATAACATCATTCTACATATTAAGAGGCAACCAAGCATTTCATATTGATGTTCTTGTGTAATCTGATGGATAGAGTGGTTTAAGAAATTCGATAAACACAGACAATCTAGAACAAAAAGTTCATTTTAAAACAATTCATGAAATCATTGCAACACTCAGTACTGGAGGAAGCTAATTGTTCCATTGTGCCAATAGTTCTAGATCTGCTTACGGTTGACATAAAAAAGCAATTAAACTGTCAGGCAAAAATTGCATTTTCAGAAAAATTCAACGGAATTTCTGCAATTTTGAAGTTTTGTGAAATATACATTTTTAATAAGACCAATATGTTAATGTCAACCTAATCTTTTCATTCAGTCACAGGAAGGATTAGAGTAATGGAATGTCATTTCATTTTTCGCTGTACTAATATACAGCTCTTATTTACAGACTTTGCTCTCAAATGCATAAAAATTTATGTTACTTTAATGCTATTAATAATGATAAGAAGACACTGGGAGTTTTACCCATTAAATTGTCATTCTGCAACTCCTAGAAAAGAGCAATATATTTAGCTATGTGGGGTCTCTATTTTTTTGATGGAAGTTCATGTGGAGGACTGGTGAAAATGCTGAAGTTTTTCAGTTTCTATTTTTTGATGATCTGAAACTCATTTTTTCTTACTTAAAGAATGAGTGTCGTTTTTTAGAATTCTTCAGATAAGTTGATTTAAATCCATCCTAATATTCTGGATGGGGTGCATGGGAGGGGTAGCACCTCTAGATGGGGGGGGCTTGTCGCACTCCTTGGAGTGGCTCTTCATCTATTGGTCCCCACCAACGCCCAGCTCTCACCTGTGGCTCCTCGTAGCTGTTTGCATGTGACAGCGGCCACACCCCGGGCAACAGCTTCGACAAGCCAGCTAAACCAGGTAAGGGTAGCCAACGGGTCTAAAACCCTTGGTGAGATAGGAATTTGCTCATCCCAGCACACGAAGACTGCTTCGGTGGATCAGGCGGAGGAAACCCCGGGGGTTCAATGGCTGAGAAGGCGTTGCAGCAGCGCACGGTGGAGAGCGCAGGCGCGGCAGAGCACTTAAGAAGATGCGGCCATCCAATGCAGCCAAGGAAGTTGCCAGACATAACGATTCTTCGTGCCACTGGATCCTGACTTCTGAGACCGAGAGAGAGGGATCGCCTCTGTGCAAGGCTTTTCCACTTTAATATCTTTCACGCACTGGTTACATTGTGCAACAAGATCGGCTGGTGGTGCAGTGAGATCAGCGCCGGGCTCGAGAATAGACAATAGACAATAGGTGCAGGAGTAGGCCATTTGGCCCTTTGAGCCAGCATCACCATTCAGTGATCATGGCTGATCATCCACAATCAGTACCCTGTTCCTGCCTTCTCCCCATATCCTTTGACTCTGCTATCTTTAAGAGCTCTATCTAACTCTTTCTTGAAAGAATCCAGAGAATTGGCCTCCACTGCCTTCTTAGGCAGAGCATTCCACAGATCCACAACCCTCTGTATGAAAAAGTTTTTCCTCAACTCCGTTCTAAATGGTCTACCCCTTATTCTTAAACTGTGGCCTCTGGTTCTGGACTCACCCAACATCGGAAACATGTTTCCTGCCTCTAGCGTGTCCAATCCCTTAATAATCTTATATGTTTCAATCAGATCCCCTCTCATTCTTCTAAATTCCAGTGTATACAAGCCCAGTTGCTCCAATCTTTCAACATATGACATTCCTGCCATCCCTGGAATTAACCCAGTGAACCTACGCTGCCCTCCCTGCACAGCAAGAATGTCCTTCCTCAAATTTGGAGACCAAAACTGCACACAATACTCCAGGTGGGGTCTCACCAGGGCCTTGTACAATTGCAGAAGGACCTCTTTGCTTCTATACTCAACTCCCCTTGTTATGAAGGTCAACATGCCATTAGCTTTCTTCACTGCCTGCTGTACCTGTATGCTTACTTTCAGTGACTGATGAACAGGGACACCCAGATCTCGTTGTACTTCCCCTTTTCCTAACTTGACACCATTCAGATAGTAATCTGCCTTCCTGTTCTTGCCACCAAAGTGGATAACCTCACATTTATCCACATTAAACTGCATCTGACATGGATCTGCCCACTCACCCAACCTGTCCAAGTCACCCTGCATTCTCATAACATCCTCCTCACATTTCACACTGTCACCCAGCTTTGTGTCATCTGCAAATTTGCTAATGTTACTTTTAATCCCTTCATCTAAATCATTAATGTATATTGTAAATAGCTGCGGTCCCAGCACCGAGCCTTGCGGTACCCCACTAGTCACTGCCTGCCGTTCTGAAAAGGACCCGTTAATCCCTATTCTTTGTTTCCTTGTCTGCCAACCACTTTTCTATCCGTGTCAGTACCCTACCCCCAATACCATGAATGGAGGTTCCCGAGTTTGATCCAGTGACAGGCTGCCCCCGAACATGCTCTCCATCTGTGCCGGGTTGATGTTGAGCTCGCAACTCGGCCTCGTAAAAAACACATTGCCACCTTGCACAATGTAGTCTTCCTCGGATCACGAGAGACAACCACACAATATTCTGGATACACAAAGAACGACATCCAGCTGAACAGAACATTCATGTAATAGTTAAAATGGACAAAATGGCATTGTTTTTACTCTTCTTTCAGTTATTCCTCTGACAGGTGAGAAAAAGAATCAAAAGGGAAAGAAAGAAAAACATATGAGGTAATGGAGGTTAAGGATGAGGTGATGGAGAACTTGGTGACATGGGGCAAGATAGTACAAGGTCAGCAGAGTTTGCTTCAGGGAAAATCCTGCCTGACAAACCTGTTGGAATTCTTTGAGGAGATTACAAGTAGGATAGATAAGGGGGATGCAGTGGGTGTTGTATATTTGGACTTACAGAAGGCCTTTGACAAGGTGCCACACATGAATATGCTTACCAAGTTAAGAGCTCATGGTATTACAGGAAAGTTACTGACATGGTTAGAGCATTGGCTGATTGGTAGGAGGCAGTGAGTGGGAATAAAAGGATCCTTTTCTGGTTGACTGCCAGTGACGAGTGGTGTTCTGCGGGTGTTGGTGTTGGGACCACTTCTTTTTATGCTGTATATAAATGATTTAGATAATGTAATAGATGGCTCTGTTGCCAAGTTTGCAGATGATATGAAGATTACTGGAGGGGCAGGTAGTGTTGAGGAGACAGGTAGGATGCAGAAGGACTTAGACAGATTAGGAGAATGGGCAAGAAAGTGGCAAATGAAATACAATGTTGGAAAATGCATGGTCATTCACTTTGGTAGTAGAAATAAACATGTGGACTATTTTATAAACAGGGAGAAAATCCAGGAATCTGAGATGCAGAGGGACTTGGGAGTCCTTGTGCAGAACACCCTAAAGATTAACTTGCAGGTTGAGTCAGTGTTGAGGAAGGCAAATGCTATGTTAGCATTCATTTCAAGAGATCTAGAATACAAGAGCAGGGATGTGATGCTGAGACTTTATAAGGCACTGGTGAGTCCTCACCTTGAGTATTGTGAACAATTTTGGGCCCATCATCTTAGAAAAGATGTGCTGGCATTGGAGAGGGTCCAGAGGAGGTTCACAAGGATGATTCCAGGAATGAAAGAGTTTTCATCTGAGTAACGTTTGATGGCTCTGGGTCTGTACTCGCTGGAATTCAGAAGGATGAGGATGGGGGGGGGGGTCTCATTGAAATCTTTCGAAAGGCCTAGACAGAGTAGATGTGGTAAGGATGTTTCCCATAGTGGGAGAGTCAAGGACAAGAGAGCACAGCCTCAGGATAGAGGGGCGCCCTTTCAAAACAGAGATGCGGAGAAATTTCTTCAGCCAAATAGTGGTGAATTTGTTGCCACAGGCAGCTGTGGAGGCCAGGTCATTTAAGGCAGAGATTGATAGGTTCTTAATTGGACATGGGGAGAAGGCCAGGAAATGGGGTCGAGGGGGAGATTAAAAAAAAGGAGCAGGCATGATTGAATGGCGGAGCAGACTTAATGGGCCAGATGGCCTAATTCTGCTCTTTGTCTTATGGTCTTATATGTGAAATACATGCACTCCGGGTGCCCTGCCTATTGCCTCACACAAACAGACAGTAGTGTCAACGCCCACCGGGACTTTTGGACTTTTGGGGTTGCCAGGGATGGCTGATCCCTTGGGTGGGGGCAATGTGACGCTCTGGGTAGGGGCATGGCCAACAGCCTGCCCCTGCATTTCTAATGACCAGTACTGTTTATTGTTCTTGTGTTAAAATGCTTTTGTAGGATGATGGTGGGAAGTTTCAGTTCATTTATTGTTACATTTTAACTTGGGCTATACAGTTATTTGCTTGTGTATTTGCGGGTCACCCTAACTGTAACTGGGGTGTGTGATGGTCACCTCCCCTGTCGGTGTGAGACCGATTAGGTTCAGTCTCTGAGTCATAGTGCCCGGTCTGTTTTGTGTTTATCACAATAAAACAGTTGTTGAATTAACAAGCTTCCTCATCCGTAATTATGGACCAAATGCTCGCCGCATTGGTGTGAGGAGTGGGATGCAAGATTGACGACGAGACTGAAGAGCTAAGACATCGGATAGAGTTCCTTAGCACTCAGGGGATAAGACAAGGAACTGAGCAGTACGCCTCCCCTACACCCATGGGCAGGGCTCGTGAAGATGAGACCCAGAGGGAGGACTTGGGAACCAAGCATTGTACCCTGACGGAGCAAGCGTACCCAGGCTCCCCAACCCGGGGGAAAGAGCAGAGCGCATCACTCACCTCGGTAGCGACCTGCACTAGAGAACCCAAGACGGCGTAGCCATGGAAGGACGGGCACCCTGGCAGACACCGCCGGAGCAACAGCAAGATCGAAGGGCCTCAATGATTTGCACCTCAAGGGTCACACTGAAGCTCCCCAGATACGACGGTACCAGCCTTACCTGGCGCGAGTCAAACTTGCTGCATGGCACAACGGGTGGAGTCCCATCGAGACGGCGGTACACCTTGCCCTGTCACTGGAGGGAGATGCCTTGCGGGCATTCCTCGACTTAGTGCCGGTGGAGCAGCGCGACTACAGGACGTTCGTAGTGGCGTTGGAGTGGCGTGTCGAGCAGAGGCCGTGGGCAGAAACAATGAGGGAAGAACTGGGCAGCAGACGGCGTCAAATGGGAGGAAACCTGGGGGCGCTTGCAGCAGATCTCCGCCACTGTGCCCGTGGTCCCGGAAGAGCTTGCCCTCCACGCCTTTGTAAAGGCGCTGATGCCGGGGCGCCTTCGGCAGCATGTTCGCCTAACGTCGCCACCATCGCTAGACGAGGCACTGGCCAAGGCGGAGAGGGCAGAAGCGATTTTAGCCTCCCAAGGGTGTTCTAGCATTGTGCCGCACGCAGCGAGCCCGGGCTTGTGTCACCGATGTGGAGGAGGAAACTGACGAGGAAAAGCCCGTGAGGCAGGTCAAACCAGCGCCACGCCAACCTCGCTGTGGGCCACGAAACGATCTCTGCTGCTGGTGCAGTGAGGCAGGTCATTTGGCCCGGGACTGCCCTGCACCGGCACCACGCCACAGCTCAGAACAGCCATCGGGAAAGGCAGTGCCACCCGAGTCCTCCAGAAGACCCCTCCGTGTGGGCCGTTTGGGTGAAGAGCAAAGCTTCCACGAGGACTGGGTGGTGGAGGGCGTCAGATGCCGTACGTTGGTGGATACGGGGTGAACCATCACCATCATCTGTCCTGGTGTTCTCCCCAACACGGACCAGCCATCCCTGCCTGGGCGGACAACGATTGCGGTCCAACTGGCTACGGTCACCGGTGACTGTGCGGCGATGCGAGGGAAGAGGAGGCGGCGCACCGCAATGGGGAGAGACACAGTGGAGCACGAGGTGTGGGTCGCCGACATCCGAGAGTCCTGCATCATTGGCCTGGACCTCCTGTCCCGCTGGGCGGCCCGTGTGGATGTGTCGGGGGCAACACTCTAACTCGGTGCCGAAGCCGTGGCTCTCCAGCGGGGCAGCTCCAGGAAGCAGTCCCAGCGGGAGGAGCAGCAACCACCCCGGCTTTCACAGCGGCCCACGGCAGTGCAGCGACCCAACGCAACAGGGCTGAACCAGGAGCAAGCGATGGTGACGGCGTCTGAGGTGACAGCCAGTGACGACCTCCCCACCATGGACCAGCAGCTATGCAGCGAACAGGTGAGCGATTCTGTGCTGGGCCGGGTGAGGGGATGGCTGAGTGTGCGTTGACGGCCGGAGTGGGCAGAGGTCTCCACCCTGGAGTTGTCTGATGGTGACAGACATCTCTTGTAGCTGGTGCCCCCCCCCCGGGGCTCCGCGCCTCCGTGCTACGGTCTGTGTACGGGTTGCTGGGGGCTGGCCATTTCGGAGTTGCAAAGATGTTGCGTGAACACTTCTACTGGCCTGGGTACAGGCAGGACATGGAGCTGTTCGTGCACTGCCGCGACGCTGCATGTCCCAGAAAGGGCAAGGCCGCTAGTCTGGGGTGCCAATGCAGCAGTACATGGCGGGGCGCCCAGTATGGGCCTACTGGCCCTCCCCGAAGCTGGGAAGCCACTGGAAGGGGCCGGGAGAGGTGCTCAACCGCATCCTCGATGTGGTATATCAGGTGCGGCTGCCTGAGTGGCGGAAGGCAGTCATGCTGCACCGGGACGGGCTGGCACCGTGTCAGGCCTTGGCCACCACTAACCCAGCGAGGCTGAAGGAAGGAAGTGACACTGGGTGCCCGGCCTCTTGCCTCACACAGTAGGCAGTGTCAACGCCCACCGGGTCTTTTGGACGTTGTTATGGCCTCTAGGGTTGCCGGAGTTTACTGTTTATTGTTCTTGTGTTAAAATACTTTTGTGGGATGATGGTGCGAAGTTCCAGTTCATTTATTGTTACAGTTTAGCTTGGGCTAAACAGTTATTTGCTTGTGTATTTCTGGGTCACCCTAACTGTAACTGGGGTGTGTGATGGTCACCTCCCCTGTTGGTGTGAAACCAGTTGGGTTCAGTCTCCGGGTCATGATGCCCGGTCTGTTTTGTGTTTATCACAATAAAAAAATGATTGTCAACCGCACGAAGAGCGAAGCGATGCTCTTCGGCAACTGGCCCGACCGATCCAGTGTCCCCCTTCACCATCAGGTCTGATCATGTTAAGGTGTTGGGGATCTGGTTCGGAGGAGCCGAGGCATGCAACAAGAACTGGCAGGAGCGGACTGCCAAGGTGAAACAGAAACTGGGACTGTGGGGAGGGTGCCCCCTATCGATAACGGGCAAGAACCTGGTCATCAGGTGTGAGGCACCTCTGCCAGCCCAGAAAGCCCGTAGCCTTTGTCAAAGCTGGAGGCCAGCCTCAGCCCAGACCACCAGTAGGCTTGCTCGCCACAGTGTCTGACTGGCATCTAAAAGTTAACCTTAGTGAGCAAGTAAAGTTCCCTGACTTCTTCACCTCATCATCCCTGAGGCCAGACATGGCTATTCTGTCAGAAACCTCAAAGCAGGTGGTCATGGTAGAACTGAAAGTGCCTTGGGAAGGCCAGATTAAAAGCCAAATACCAGGAACTGGTAGAGCCAGTGACAGAGGTGGAAGGCATGATACGGGCTGATGGAGGTGTGTAGTGGTTCTGCTGGCTGCTCGCTGTGCAGAACCTGCTCTCACCTTGGCATTATGGGTACTACAAAGAGAAGAACCATCAGGACTGTCACAGAAGCTGCTGAGCGAGCCTCCAGGTGGCTATGGATCAAGAGGTGTGACCCGTGGACCAGTGCTGCTGGGACACAAGCCAGGACCTGATCAACCCTGGCTGGGTCACCTGGTGTGAGAGTGTTTGATATGGAAAGACCTGAAACACCCCATGACCCCAGGTTACATTGCTGATGCTGTGTCCCAACGCATCCTCAGATGTTTCTAGCATCATAAGCCCTGGCTCAGCCAGTGACGCACAGGAATAGTATGGGTGACAAACAAAGGATAGATTGGCGACTTCTGGAGAGATAGTTGGTAGCTCGGAAAGACACAACCAGGGCAGGAAGGGCTAGCAAGTCAACCTGCATCTTCTGAGGGGAAGATACTCTACAAGTTATGGACATATGTAAAGAGACACACTCTCCAGGGAGCCAGAGAATGTTAGGAGGATGAGCACCTAATCAGAACGGGCCTAAGAATATCAATCTTTGCAAACAGATCATTGACTACAAGAGAAAGGTGTAGTAGCAGGAAGATCTGCAAGAATGCGCGTGGCCTAAAAATATACTGGGCCAAGATGAAATGCCTGGAGCAGGAGAGAGCGACTCAGTGTACAGGATTTACTCCTGGGGAGATGCAGGAGGAGACCAGCCTGGAGTCACCCACAATGCCCAGAACCTTCTAGAGCCATATTACCAATGGGTTAAGTGGCCTCCACAAATCATTTGAGGGAGTGGCTGCAGTTTGAGGAGGATGTAGTCCGTATCACTGAGGCAGTGGCCAAGGGAGATTTTGGTAGATGACCCCAGACCATGTCAACTATCGTTGTCAGCTTTGCTATCGAGAGATTCAGCCGAGCAGAGAAGAAAGTCAGCAAAGCCCCGAACACGATGAACTGTAGGGTAGCCAAAGTACACCCTCTGCATCAGTCCGATGCCTGACTATACAGTATGGGGGGGGGGTAGTGGGATTCCCAGGGTGCCTGGAACATACAGGTGATCAGGAAAGTGCGAGAAGGAAAAGGAGACCCAGTCGTACTATGGCTAGATCTTGACAACGCGTGTGGTTCAGTACCACATAAACTAGTGGAGATTGCACTGAATCGAACATCATGTTCCGAGGAAGATAAAGGACCTCATCCTGGATTACTCCTCCAAGAGGACCACAACCTTGTTGTTGGGTTTGGAGGTTTGCGTGCCTCAATGACCCAGAGAGCTATGTTGACTGGAGTCAGGGCTTTGTGCTTTGGCTCTTGGTAGGGTCCCCCATGCCAAACATGTCTAAGGGTAGAGGCCAGACTAAGAGTGGTCCACCGGTCCTCCAGGTTCTAGGATTCAGCTCAAGGCTAACAAACCTGACTGGTTAAAACAAAATTGTTCTGGAAAAAGCAATGAAGAATTTTTCTACATCTGAGTGCAATGGTATTCCTGAGTCTCCGCCTGGGACTTGTGTGACTGACAGTAGTGAAAATTGAGAGGGATCTACTGAGGTGATGAAGGAAGCCCTGAACACCGCAAGAGCTGGAGGACCTTCAATGCTGCCCTAAATGCCAGTGGTGTAACAGGCAGTAAGTAAGTATCCTGGACTACTACTGAACTTCAGATTAACTGTCTCCTCAGGAATGACCACAGTAGGCTGGCTCCAACTTGAGCAGGGTATTATAACTGAATGCACAATCTCAGTAATCCTCTTCTTCCTAACCATGAATGTGCTGGTTAAGGCAGCTGAAGTAGAGTGTACCCCAGCACATCAAGTTCATGATTCAGGCTGTACGTGATGTCCTGCCTAATCTGTGCTTGGGACAAAGATGAAGCACGATCATGTCCTCTCTGCCCTGGCAGAGAGACCCTGGAACACATCCTCAGACTCAGCAGCTGCCCAAAAGCCCTGGGGGAAGGCTGCTACTGCTGGTGCCTTGACCAATTGCTGAAGGCTGAGGCAAAAAGTATCTCCTCAGCCATTAACAACAGCAAGCATCTCCACCAACCCAGAAAGCCCATAGCCTTTGTCAAAGCTGGAGACTAGCCACAACTCCAGCCCAGATCGGCAGCAGGCTTGCTCACCACTGCGTCTGACTGACAACTAAAACTCAAAATTGCATCATCATTCCCGAGGCCTGACATGGTCATTCTGTCAGAAACCTCAAAGCAGGTGGTCATGACAGAACCGACAGTTCCTTGGGAAGACTGGATTGAAAGCCAAATACCAACAGCTGGTAGACCAGTGCCAGAGACAGGGGTGGAGGGCATGACGTGAGCCTACAGAGGTGGGGTGTAGAGGTTCTGCTGGCTGCTCGCTGTGCACAACCTACTCTCTCCTTGATTACATGCCTCTGCATTGAAGAAAAGCCGGGTGATGGTGCTGGTCAGCATAACTCAGTTTTATTTGGTCTTTATTCGGATCAATATTTGTGAGGGTTTGCCGTAAACAACAAGGCTATCATGTTTCTTACGCTAGGGCAATATCCACTGTTCTAAAAGTATCTTCTTGGCAGTAGAGTCACTAAAGATTGTGAAAGTTTGTCTTTTCACCAGCTTTGAGCCAATTTGTACTGAATGTATGAAGACCCATGCAATGTTACTGAAGTACCTGGCTCATTTGTAATAGAACTTAGCCATGATTGTTGGGTTTGCAGTTCATGCTGAATTCAGGACCTGCAACGGCGGAGCTGAATGAGACCAATGAAACTTAATTGAAACAAGATTGTACTGCTGTCAGAAAGACGGTTTTAATTACTCCCATATAGGATACATCTGGATACTAAAGGTGAAAGGTCAGATGGTTTTTGCCCAGACAGTGCAATGTTCTTGGTGCATCAGCAGCAAATTCTCAGTAGCTGTGGAAAGTTTAGCAAATGATAAGGAAGTGATTTTCTGTAGGGTCAATTGGTAATGAAAGAAGGCCTTTTCTATAATGGATTTCATTGTTGGGGTTTACTTTTAGAGATTATAACACGTGTTATAATGGGCACATGGCCAAGTGGTTAAGGCATTGGACTAGCGACCTGAAGGTCGTGAGTTCGAGCCCCAGCCGAGGGAACGCATTGTGTCCTTGAGCAAGGCACTTAATCACACATTGCTCTGCAACGACACTGGTGCCAAGCTGTATGGGTCCTAATGCCCTTCCCTTCGACAACACTGGTGTCGTGGAGAGGGGAGACTTGCAGCATGGGCAACTGCTAGTCTTCCATACAACTTTGCCCAGGCCTGCACCCTGGAGAGTGAAGACTTTCCAGGTGCAGATCCATGGTCTCGCAAGACTAACAGATGCTTTTAAACACGCGTTCTAAGTTCAGACACAATTCTGAAGTTAGGTAGCATTTGTTCTGTAGACTCACACTTTGTGCACCCCGAGACTGATGTTTCTGGTCAATTGTGCGGCATTCATCTAACTGAGTAAATCAAATGATATTTTGCAAATTATGAATAGAAGCAGAACATGCTGAAAATAGGCAGCAGCTCATCTGAGGTAAGAGAAACAGTTAATGTAATAGAGAAATATTATTGAAGATGAAAGAGGTTACAGATGATGGAATCTGGAGTGAAAAATAACAGCAAATTGCTAGAACAGTGCATCAAACAGCATCAGTGGAGTCAAAAGGCCTATGTCGAGGATTGAGAGAGAGGGTGAGGGATGCGAATTGGAGGATGAAGGGTAGATAGAAACAGATGAGGTAGCGAAGGGTAAACACTTTGTGGAGAAACCAGAACAGCCATCCTGAGCTTCCAGTTACAAGTTACTTTAACTCTTCTTCCCATTCCCACAAGACACGGAAAAAGTCATGGTCATCCACTGAAACCGAGGAAGACCCCAGTTTGTGATCAACACACACAAAATGCTGGCCAGGCAGGATCTATGGAAAAAAGTAGGACTCCATTTCGCAGCGAATGGAGTGAGACACGTTTTCACCGCGGCTCTACTTTTTATATCTTACATTCCACTGATAGATCCTTCTTAAGTTTGAAGATTCAATATTTTTGTTGAAGGATTTATGATGTAACTATGATAGCAGGAAGTCGATCCGGTATTGAATTGAGAGGCGACAAGACCCTTCCCGAAACAGAACAAACGGAACAAGCAAAGAAATCGGAGGAACTTTCTACTTTAGAAAGAATACTCTCTTCAATACAAGATATGAAACTTGAATTTGGTTCACTTAACACTAAGGTTGATAAACTGACGGATGCTAACGGAAAGCTTGAAAAATCCATCCCTACTGTTCAAGAGTCTTTGAAGAATTTGGATTTTCAATTTCAGACGCTCAGACTACTGATCGAATTGAGAGGGAACAGGAGTTATTCAGGCAAACTATTAACGAGCAAGAATTGAAGACGTCATTTATGGAAAAGAAGATTAATGATGTTACTTTGGAATTATCAAGAACGAAGAAAAAAAAAGATTGATTTAGATAGCAGAATGTGCGGAAGGGATTTATGTATACTGGGCTTGCCTGAAAATACTGAAACCAGTGATCTGTTGAAGTTCTTTTCAGATATGCTATATTCACTTTTTAGCGAGATTCTTGAAGCGAACTCTGTACTCGATACAACTCATCGAATCCCACGTTCTAAGTCCTCACCTGAATTACGTCCATGACCACTGATACTATGCTTGCACATTTTACAACCAAAGAAGCTATACTCCGAGAGGCAAGAAAAAGGGGTGAGCTAATCTACAATGCAACAGAAATTCGTACAGTGGAGGACTTTGCTCCGGAGATTTTTGCTGAAAGAAGGAAATACCAGGAACTGATGGTTGAATTATATAAAATAAAATGTCGCCCGTTGCTCCGTTATGCGGCACGTTTTGATAATTTTTCCACCTGAATCTCAGCCACAAAAAATTAACTCTCTAGATGAAGGTTGGGACTTTATTAAGGGGTTTAAATCTATGTTGCATGCAACTTGAATAGGCAATCCCGAGCTGGGAGATGTTTATAGATGCCTTGAGGAAAGTCTGTTCTATGTTTTATGGATGTCCATACAGGACTTGGCTGATTTAATTTTTTTTTAATCTGTTAATAGTTAGTATATATCTGTAGTTGCTTTGAAGAACATTTTATGGATGTCCGCGCAGGACCTGGTTGATTTAATTTTTTTTTCTTCTTTTCCTTAATATTGATAAAGCTCTGGGTTTGATATATATATTTATGTTTTTATGATTTGTAAGTGTTTTTAAAATGTCAGTTGTAATATGTTATTTTCCTGGATTTATCCTTTTCTGAATACATGATTAATATACTTTAGATGAATTTAAGATGGCCGTCGCCAACTACGTTTTAACTATTGTTAGACATAACATTACAATATTTGAAATTTGTTCATCTTTTTTATTATGTCTACAATTGGTGGTGTAAACATATAACTTTGTTAATATAGCTGCAAAATGGAGATTGGGGTTAGGGTCATAGGTTAGCATGCTATCCTTATATTGGATGGCTTTTCGGTCTTTGGGGGAGAGGGATGGACTATTAGAGTAGTTTTTTTTTCCTCAACTGGGCAGTTCTGAGAGGTTATACCTTGTATCAATCATGTCGTCCCTTCTGGTCAAGTCAGTGCTGTTTTTTCCTTTTGATCTAGTTTGCGCTTGTGCAGTAGTTTTCTTTATAAAATTTAAAATTAAATCTTAAACATGAATGCTAATAAAATTAATATAATTTCTTGGAATTTGAACGGCATGAATCATCCTATTAAGCGTAAAAAGATTTTTAAGAAATTAAAAACACTTGATGCGGATATTATTTTCGTGCAAGAAACTCATGTACGGAGACAGAATGAAAATCGCTTTTTTAAATTCTGGAAGGGACCTTTACATCATTCTTTATCAATAGATAAAATTAGAGGGGTATCTATTTTTGTTAACTCTAAAATCCCTTTTGTACGTTTTAATACTGATACTGATTTGATTGTAAGATATTTAATTGTCACTGGTTTGCTATGTTGTCAAAAGTTAGCTTTGGTGTGTGTTTATGCACCTAACTTAGACAGTCCTGAATTTTTTAAGAAGCTATTTTCCACGCTCCCAAATCTAAATGAATATTAATTGATTATGGGCGGTGACTTTAACTGCTGTCTTAACCCGTCAACTGACAGGTCATCAACCAATCCGTTGCTTCCTAATAAAGCAGCGACTTGTATTAATTCTTTTCTATTAGAATATAGTTTGGTTGATATTCGGAGATATAAGCACCCTAATGATAAAGGTTTTTCTTTTTTTTCACATGTACATCATAAATATTCAAGAATTGATTGGTTTTTTTCTCAATACACGATTATTGTATTCCGTTGCCGATTGTGCGTACGACGTCATTGCATTGTCGGATCACGCACCTATGAAATTAACTTTGAGGCTTTCTGATAATATTTTGAAAATTTCACAGCGGAGACTGAATCCCATATTGTTACAAGATCCAACTTTTGTTAGTTTTATCAAGGAGCAAATTTCTTTATTTTTTGAACTTAATACAACTGAAGGTATATCAAATTTGGTTATTTGGGATACGATGAAATCCTTTCTTAGGGGACAGATAATTTCATATTCAGCAGGTTTAAGAAGGAAAATCGAAGTGGAACTTTTAGTGATTACTAATAAAATTAAAGAGATAGATAAAGTGTATTCAGTAAGACCTAGTGAAGATCTATATAAGGAGAGGGTTGAACTCTAAACACAGCATGATCTGCTTTTGACCTTCCCCATTGAGCAGCAACTTTTTAAATCCAGAAGTCAATTTTATTTTATATACTTTGTGATAAATCAGGTAAATTGCTGGCTGGTCAGTTGAAGGCAAATATGGTCAGAAGACAGATTTTGAAAATACGTAGACCAGATAGAACTGAAACATTAGATTCTCATGAAATTAATAAGATATTTATGGATTTCTAGTCTAATCTTTATAAATCTGAATTCTCTGATAATACTATCTTTATGAATAGATGTTTGCAAAAATTAAATATGCCTAAAATTTCTATTCAAGATATTAACACAGTAGATGCGCCTATTAAACAAGAGGAAATAGCTCGGGCTATATCCTCTATGCAACTAGGGAAAGCTCCGGGACCAGATGGATATACAGTGGAATTTTATGAGACTTTTACTGAAATGCTTACATCACATCTATGTCAAACTTTCACTGATTCTATATCCTCTGGGAATCTCCTGAAAGCATTTTATGAGGCATCAATCTCATTGATTCCTAAAAAAAGAAAAGATCTACCTGAATGTGCCTCCTATAGACCAATTTCCTTAATGAATGTTGACTTTAAAATTCTCTGTAAGATTCTGGCTAATAGGCTTGAGAATATTTTGCCTACTGTTATTTCAAATGATCAAACTGGATTTATTAAAAATAGGTATTCACATTTTAATATTCGAAGATTGTTAGATATTATTTATTCTCCTTCAGTTAAAGAATCTGAATGTATTGTCTCTCGATGCAGAGAAAGCCTTTGATAGGGTGGAATGGCCTTATTTATTTCAGGTTTTGGAGAGATTTAATTTTGGTCCGGGATTTATTTCCTGGATCAAACTGATCTATCAAGCCCCGATGGCTGCGGTTATAACTAACAATCAAAAATCTCCTTATTTTAGGCTATATAGAGGAACCCGTCAGGGTTGTCCTCTTAGTCCTTTATTATTTAATTTGGCTTTAGAACCACTTGCTATCACTCTTAGGGATTCCAACTCTGTTCAGGGTATTAAGAGAGGGGATAAAGTACATAAGGTTTCCTTGTATGCAGATGATTTAGTTTACATTTCAGACCCTAGGAAATCTATTCCTTCTATGTTATCCATATTTACAGAATTTAGTACTTTCTCTGGATACAAATTAAAGTGACATAAAAGTGAATTATTTCCTATTAATAATTATTCAGATCAATATGATCAAATACCTTTTAATATTGCTAAAAATTATTTTACCTATCTTGGTATTAAAATTACTAAAAATTTTAAAGATTTATATAAATATAATTTTTTTCCTTTAATTGAATATATACAACAAACGCTTTCCAAATGGTTGCCTATGACGATGTCGTTAATTGATCGAATAAATGCTATAAAAATGACAATTTTACCGAAACTTTTATACATGTTTCAAGCTGTTCCATCCTTTGTCTCGAAAATGTTTTTTGATAGAATAGATTCTATGATCTTGTTATATATCTGGAATAATAAAAGCTCTAGGGCGAATAAACCTTTACTGCAAAAATTAAAAAAAGATGGTGGCTTGGCTTTACCAAACGTTAGATTCTATTACTGGGCAATTAATATTCGTTATATTACTTTTTAGATTCACTGTATAGATATGCAGGACTGTCCTTCATGGTTGGACTTGGAGGAGAACTCGGTAAAGGGGTTCTCTTTGGCTTCCTTACTGGGAGCTCCTCTTCCCTTTCTGTTTTCTAAGATTGGTAGACAAGATCTTAGTCCCATTGTTAAACATACATTAAAAAATTGGTTTCAGTTTCGTAGGTCTTTTGACTTAAATAACTTTGTTCTTTCTAGTAATATCCATTTTAACTTTTTTTAAACCAATTTTAGATAAGGCCTTTTTGACATGGAAAACTAACGGAATAAAAACTTTTCTAGATTTGTTTTTAGAGGATTGTTTAATGTCTTTTTCACAGCTAGTGGATAAATATGCTTTATCTAATGCACAATTTTTTAGATATTTACAAGTTAGAAATTTTTTGCATGATTTGTTACCGAATTACCCATTTGCTCATTTACCAATTATGATAGATATTATCTTTCAGCTTAAACCATTCCAAAAAGGATTGACAGCCATCATATATAAACCAATATTGAATTTACGAATGATGTCTAATGATAAGGTTAAACGTGCTTGGGAATTGGAACTTCAAGTGTCACTTTCAGATAATCAATGGAATAAAATTTGTCATTTAGTTAATAATTCATCTATCTGTGCCCGTCACTCCTTGATTCAGTTCAAGGTAGTGCACAGGGCGCATATGTCAAAAGATAAACTGGCGCATATTTTTTCTAATATAAATCCTACCTGTGATAAATGCAACACTGAGCTGGCCACCTTAACTCATATGTTTTGGTCCTGCATAAAGTTAAATAATTTTTGGAGAGATGTCTTTGGAACGTTATCAAAAGTCATAGGTCTGGACCTGCAACTTAATTCATTTACGGCAATCTTTGGGATTATTCCAACAGAAGCAGGAAACGTTCCTGCTTCCGCTCAACGCATGATAGCTTTTGCAACTTTATTGGCTAGGAGAGCTATTCTATTGTACTGGAAGGATCCCCATCCACCTACTGTTTTTTTTGGCTCTCCTCCATTATGTCTTGTTTAAGGTTGGAGAAAATAAGGAGTCAGATGTTTGATACATCTTTTAAATTTGAGCAAATTTGGCAACCTTTTATTCAATATTTTCATATGACTTAACTCTTTTTGCTTTTCCAGTTAATTTTTGTACTTCTCTGTGAAGTATTAGATTTGACCAAAAGGATTTTTCCTTTTTTTAACTGTATCCCCCAAATGGACTGCCCGGTCCCCTTTTTTTTGTTTTAGGTTAGTTTAGTGGTTTTTTTTCAGTAACAGAAATCTTGAGCCTTTTTTTTCTATGAACAGTTAAGAGGAGAAGTGGTTCTTTTCTCTCTTTATATTAACTGAAAACTATATATGATTTTGACAGTGTATATTCCTTTCTTTGTTTGTGCTATTATTGTAATAAGTAGTTGAGATAACCTGTCCTCTGGTTTGTATTTATCCTTATTCCTTTAAATCAATAAAAAGGATTGAAAGAGAAAAAAAAGAGGAAAAAAGTACAGTCAACGTTTCTGTTTGTGATGCTTGTTCAAACCACTGGACCCTGACTTCTGAGGTTGAGAGAGTGGAACTGCCCCATTGCAATGGCTTTTCCACTTTAAAAACCCCCCTGCACAGGTTTCCTGTCATCATCAGACATAATGAACAACCACCACCACTCATTCTTTCACATCTTGGCCATCCTCAACCTTCCTTATTACCATGGAAAGGCCAGATGCAAATTGGAAGAGCACCATTTCATATTTTTCTTGGGTAGCTAATAGCCAGTGGCATGACCATTTTTAGTTTCAGATAATTCACCCCTTCTTCCTTTCGTCATCATTCCTAACCTCTCCCTTCCTTGTCCCACTACTTTGTTACATCTGTCCACCATTCTCTTTCTACATACTCTTTTTGCATTTAATGATGCTTCTTGACATGCTGAGTTCTTCCACCATTCTGTCATTCTGTTAGAGAAAAATCCTCTCTATTTCACTTCCACAAATGAGGCCTAACTAACTGAGTACCGACAGCATTTTCTGTTATTATTTCAGTGTAACCCTCTTACCGTGGTTTGTAATAAACCAGGCTCTGTAGCTAACTCTGGCTGACAGCCTCATGACTCAGCATCGTGCGGGTGATGGTGAGGCCACCTTCAATAGGCAACACACATCTAGGGTCAGTCTGTTTCGACTTCAACCAAACAGGAAAGCTGGAAAGTTCCGATGAGGGAACGGAAATTGGGGTGAAGGCTGTGCAAATACTGCCCATTGCAAAGTTATCATTCACCAGGAAATAACTGACCTTACGCTGGCATGAAATTAAAGTGGAACTATGTTTACAGATATTTCAACTTTAACAAACAGATAACAGAAAAAAAGAAAAAAGTGCCCAGTATAGTTAAACCAGTCTAAATGTGCATATAACCATTGGAGCTCATACTAGAGTACGCGGGATGCTTCATGTTAATTACTCACATGCTGAATCCACGTTCTGTGTGAAAGAAAACAGTCACAGTTTGAACTTCCCTGGAAGACCATTTCAAATGAACAAGCTAACTCAGGAGTATTGACATTTTCTCCTTGGAACCATTCGACTGCATAAAGCCCTTCTTACAATGGGATCTCTCCTTAAAGCAGGGTTCTGCAAGCATTTTCCCATGTGCTCTTCTCCGTACCTCCTGCCAACAATAACCAAAACCACTCCACGGTCTGTCAGAAATTCGATCCCGCCACCTCTTTCTTGAATGTTCCATGCAATCCCACTGGACAGGATGTTACAGAACCCGATAGGCTGACACATATTTCGAAGCTGAGCAAATGGTTCCTTATCTTAGCAGAAGTCAATGAAGCTAACAGAACACACTGTGCTTTGCAGAAAAGCTGCAAAAAATAAAATACCTCACAGCATAGCAGCAGGAATACAATAAAACATGTTCCTCACCAAGGCACTACCTTAGATTGTCAGAATCAGTTTAATTATCACTGGCATATGTTGTGAAGTTTATTGATTTTGCAGCAGCAGTAAAATGCAATACATACTAAAACAGAAAAAAAACTGAACTACCGTAAGTGTATATAGTATATTTTATATGGTTAAATTAAATAAGTGCAAAAATAGAAATGCAGATGTAGTGAGGTAGTGTTCATGTGTTCAATGTCCATTCAGAAATCTGATGGCAGAGGGGAAGATGCTCTTCCTGAATTGCCGAGTGTGTGCTTTCATACTCTGCCCCTCCTTCCTGATGCTAGCAATGAGAACAAGGCATGACCTGGATGATGTGGGTCCTTGATGAGGCATCACTCGTTGAACATGTCCTGGATACTACGGAGGCTAATGTTCGTGATGGAGCCGACTAAGTTTACAACTCTTCACAGCTTACTTCGATCCTGTGCAGTAGACCCCAATACTAGCCAGTAATGCAGCCAGTTAGAATGCTCTCCATGATATACCTGTAGAAATTTGTGAGAGTTTTTGGTGACATAGCAAATCTTCTCAAACTCTAAATGAAATTTAGCCGCTGTCATGCCTTCTTTGTAGCTGCATCGATATGCTGAATCTAGATTCGATCCTCAGAGATATTGACGCCCAGGAATTTGAAATTGCTCACTCTTTCCACTTCTGATCCCCCTATGAGGACTGGTGTGTGTTCCCTTATCTTACTCTTTCTGATGTCCACAATCAGCTCTTTGGTCTTACTGACATTGTGCACGAGGTTGTTGCTGCCGTACCGCTCTGGTATACCTCACTCCTGTACGCCCTCTCGACACCACCTGAAATTCTGCTGACAATGGTTGTATCATCAGCAAGTGTACAGATGACATTTGATCTGTGTCTAGCCACACAGTCATGGGTGTAGAGAGAGTAGAGCAGTGGGTTAAGCGCACATCCCTGAGGTGCGCCAGTATTGATTTTTAGCAAGGTGGAGATGTTGTTTCTGATCTGTGCTGATTGTGGTCTTCTGATAAGGAAGTTGAGGATCCAGTTGCAGAGGCAGGTACAGAGGCCCATTGTTCTGGAGCTCTTCAATCAGAACTGTCTGAATGATTGTGTTAAAAGCTGAGCTGTAGTCAATAAACAGCATCCTGACATAGGTATTTTTACTGTCCAGGTAATCCAAGGCCTTGTGATCACGTCTGCTGTAGACCTATCGTGGCAATAGGCAAACTGTACGGCACTCGTCGGTGAGTGCTAGTGGTACCATGTAACCCAGTACTACCTGTCGCATGGTCAGGTAGTCGGCGACTAAACCGGCTCCCCCCACCAGGCTTGCCTGGCGAGGAGGGTGGCTAGACACCCTGCAGGACGAAAAACAAGACCCGTCAAAGGGTGGATGAACCCTCTCGTAAGGTCAACGGCCATCTAACAAACACGTGACGTGAAGCGTGGAAAGGGCATCCCTTGCATCGAAGCTCGGTCTGGCCATTCACTGCAACAGAACTTCCCCAGCTGTCTTGGACATCACCATGCCGCTGGATCCGGGAGGGGATGTCGAGAGGGTGGGTCTGGACCTGTGCAACCTCCTACTCACCTAAAACCCACTCACGCACACGCTGTTCCTTTCTGAGGAGTGGGGTAAACCCCACTAACTGACTGAAAGGAACCATTATCATCCTATGGGATGGATAGAGAGAGAGAGAGAGAGAAAGAAAACTGTAGTGGGTCCAGGTCCTTGTTGAGACAGGAGTTAATTCTAGCCATTACCGACCTCCCAAAGTACTTCATCACTCTAGATGTGAGTGCTACTGGACCATGGTCATTAAGTAGTTCACACCGCCCTTCTTGGGTACTGGTATAATTGTAGTCCTTTTGAAACTGGTAGGAACTTCTGACTGTAGCAGTGAGAGATTGAGAATGTCTTTGAACGCCCCCACCAGTTGGTTAGCACAGGTTTTCAGAGCCCTACCAGGTACTCCACTGGGGCCTGTTGCCTTGTGAGGGTTCAGCCTGACGTTGGCCTCTGGGACAGAAATCACAGGGTCACCAGGTGCTGCAGGGATTAGCAGTTTGATTCTCCCTTTCAAAGTGAGCATAAAAGGCATTGAGCCTGTCTGGGAGTGAAACATCACAGCCATTCATGATGTTATTTTTCACTTTGTAGGAAGTAATGGCCTACAAACTCTGCCAGAGTTGATGTGCATGCAACTGCGCCTCTAACCTCGTTCGTAGTTGTTCCTTAGCTCTTGAAGTAGCCCTCCACAAGTTGTACCTGGTTTTCTTGCACAGACTTGGGTCGCCAGAATTTAATGCCATAGATCTAACCCTCAGCAGACTATAAACTTCCTGGTCCATCCATGGCTTTTGATTTGGGTATGTACAGTCAGTTTACATAAGTACACACTCATCCACACAGGTTTTAATGAAGTCAGTGACAGCTGTGGTGTACTCATTTACACTCCAAGATGAATCCCTGAATACTGTCCAGTCCAGTGATTCAAAGTAGTCTTGTAAGTGTTCCTGCTCCTCCCTTGTCCCTACCTTCTTGGTCCTCACTACTGGTGCTGCAGTCTTCATGTCTGTCTATACATGGAGTAGAAGTACAGCCAGGTGACCAGACTTTCTGAAGTGTGGGCGTGGGATAGCACCGTAAGTGCTCTTGATGGTGGTGTAGCAGTTGTCCAGTGTGTTGTTTCCTGTGGTACTACAAATGATTTGTTGGTAATAATTATATAGCGATTTCTAACACCTGTAGTTTTTTTCAAAAAAATATTTTTTGTGCATCTTGACCCTTTAAAAGAAATAAAAACATTTAAAAGAAGCTTTGCCATTCTGATATTTTCATAAAGACAAGACAACAGAACTCCAGGAAATTGTCAAAAAATCTGAGCATCATTTAAGCAATTCGAGTATAGATTGCTAGAATTGTTTTTTTCTTCTTAAACAGTTTCACAAATAAAGCTTGTGGGTCTGTAGAGAAGGCAATCCCTTACTGGGCCCCTGTGTGGGAGTTTGGGTGTATGTATGATATTTTTCTGGAGTTCAGCCAGGGATTCTACCAACTTCTGATCTCAGATCACTTCCAGAAACAAAGCAAATTTTAGTATTTTGTGGCAACTTCAGTTTGCTCCAGGGAAATTTTGTTTAAATTTTTCCTCCTCAAGTGCCGTTCTCTTATATTGTTCCAGCTTCAGTTGTCTACTGACGATGTTGGTGTCAAGTGCAATTTCATCATGGCTAGCATTAAAAAAAACATTGGTTAATGTTCTCACCCATGACACATCTCCCTCAAGAGCATTTCCCTGCACAGGATGTTTGGATAAATTAGTCTGGAAATCTCAGCCTGAGTTATTGGCAATTCCCTTTTTGAAATAAATTAACAAATCTTGCTTCATTCTAACCTAGATCATTAAATGTCTACATACAGGAACTAAGGCACAGCTTCTGCATCCAAATAGCATGTGGTTTATTTGGAAGGCAGAACGCAGGGACTGTTGCTGCAAGTTGTCTGTGACTTTACTCTGAAGCTTGGAGATGACACTAAAATAGGTGGTTTTGTAGACAGTGAAGAAGGTTATCAAAAATTACAGGAGGATCTTGATTAGCTAGGTCAGTGGGCTGAGGAAAGGAAAATGGCAGTTAATCCACTTAAGTGAGGGGTGTAGCATTTTGGGAAGTCAAGCCAGCATACGACTATTACTGTAAGTCGTAGGGCCCCGAGAAGTGTTGCAGAACAGACGGACCTACATGTACAAGTACCTAGTTGCTTGAAAGTGATGTCGCAGATAGACAGAGAAGTGAAGAGAATGTCTGCCATGCTGGCCTTCGTCAGTCAGGGCATTATGTAAAGGAGGTGAGACATTATGTTGTACTTGACGAGGCTGCACCTGGAGTATTGTGTACAGTTTTGGTTAACCTGTCTTACGCAAGACATCATTAAGCTGGAAAGAGTGCAAAGAAGGTTTACTCGAATGTTGTCAGGACTCAAGGGCCTGAGTTATAGGGAGATGTTGGGCAGGCTAGGACTTTATCCCATGGGGCAGAAGAGATTGCACGTAATTTAACAGAGAGATGTAAACCCATGAGGGGCATAGATAGGCTGAATGTACATAGTCTATTTCAAAGGAAAAAAGAATCAAAAATTAAAGGGAATGGGTTCAAGGTTGAGGTGGGAAAGGTTTAAAATGGACCAGAGGGGCAACTTCACATAGAAGGTAATGAGTGCGTGTATGGAAAGGGCTGCCAGAGAAAGAGGCTGGGGCAGGTACAATTACAATATTTGAAATGCCTTTGGACAGGTACATGGATAGGAAAGGTTTAGAGCAGTATGAGGCAAAACGTGTGCAAATGTGACTAAAAGTGGCGTCTTTGTCAGCATTGATTTCTGGGTTGGAAGTTCTCTTTGGCCATCTGAAAGGCCACAGCCATGATTGCAAAGGAATGTTTGTGACTTATTCCTACAATTTTACAAAGTATTCCATTTGCTTAAACATGACTTGCAGTTACTTTCCAAACAGGTAAGTAAACAAAACGTTTTCTAAATGCTTTCTAAATGTCTATTCATATGCTTTCAGAATGAACTCTTGGAAAAATGCTATACTTTTTAAAGTTCAAATGAATCCCCTTGAAGTATCCCTCGATCCACTGTAGAAAAAGCTTAGTTCTTCATCTAAACTGCCAAATTCTGTTTATCCTTTCGATATCTATCTGTAGACCATTAACACAAAGGGTACTTTTGTGTCCTGTCTGTGATTTTCTATGCAGTTACTGGAAGGACCTCATCAATTGGTTTTAACATATAGATTCCATTTTCACTTTCCAAATTAGAACTTTTATGTGACAGTCACAATAGAACATCCACTGTGCTGGATACTCATGTACCTGGTGTGTAACTGTATTGAAGTAGGGGATTTGATCTCTTTGGAGCTACAGTAGGCATCACTGGTTTGGGATGTATTATCACCAGTAGTGATTTATGCTTTGTTGCTAGCATAACAAGATGATCTTTTTTGGTTCAAAATACTGAAAAGTTGTTTCCTTTTTAATTTATGCATGAATGCACCTGCTCCTTGTAAGAATGCAAGAAGCAAAAAAATGGATTTCTCTTATCTACTATCACTTGTTTTTTCGGTCCCCTACCCCTTAGTTTGATATATCGCTTGGTATTCTAGAGATAGGACAAGTTCAAAGTAAATTCATTAACAAGGTACACACGTATATGTCAGCATATACAATCCTGAGATTCATTTTCTTGTGTGTGAACATGGTAAATATAAGAAACGCAATTGGATCAATGAAAGACCATACCCAACAGGACGACAGCAGCATGAAATCTACACAGCTATACCAAACTAAGAATATTTTTTCTTTTGCAGTATTCATGGAAATCAACAAATTACTTTGCTTACACAAGCAATTCCTGGCAAGAGTTTCTGCACTGTAGCCTGGAAGATCTCCAATGAAAACTTCATGCTATTCATTAGATTTATGTATGTGTAAAGGCTTTTTTATTTGTTGCTGGTCAGGTATCATTGACTACCTTCATTGATAGAGGTGTATTTGTTCGAGAGGGGCTTCAATTCTGCGAATATCTTTGATTGTTTAACTTTGAATATGTCTTGAAAAGTGGAAAGCAGATATTGTTCATCTTATACAACTTGATTTATTGTGACTGATAGTTTTTAGTCAGCCATACTGTTGCCTCTGCTGCAGATACAACCACCATTAACCCACTCACTCTTGCCAATTTTCACTATCACACCATTTTGGTTGAACCCACTCTGCTCCTTCTTAACCCAAATTTTTACAGCATATTTTACTGGCCTGGGCTTGCAGTAGATCAGATTTACATCTAGTTTGATGCAAAAGTGTATGTTGTACCTTGTTATTTCTGAACATATCTTCATATCATGTCAAAGCACGACTCTGAGGCAACAATGCAGAAAATGTCTTTCCAATATAGATGAACTTAATTCAGACAGCTCTATCCTTCAAAAATTGTCTGTTTTCAATCTAGCTGCTGTCTATGTGTTGCATGTCATTTCCATTAAGGCTTGTAACTCTTCACCAAAATAGGTTTTCAGTTTGATTTTCTTTCTATCAATGTGTTTTGATGAACATGCTAGATAGAATAAAATTTGATTCGTTATTAAATGGTTTGTGACTGTAACAATTTATATGTTAATGCCTTTACTCCAAAGGGTGTCTGCTTGGTGTCATTACTGTTTGTAGCATGAAGTCTAAATCTACTTCTAAATTGTAATATCTTCCATTAAGTTGTTTTATTTTTCAAATAGCCACTGAAATTGCTTTATTATTGCCTTAGACTTGGATCTGTAGACTGTCAGAATGTGATCTTCATTTAGCCAACTGGAAAATTTGGTTGTTCTGAACTGATAAGACTGTGGTGAGTGAGGGCTATTACACTGATAACAGCTGACGGAACTTGTCTCGTGTGTAAGCTTCATATATATTTTGGTAGCCTTAGATTTTGCTTAGTGTCTCTGGATATTGATTGTATTTTGTGGTAGATGAAAATTTCTACCATTCTACAATTTCATTTACTATGACATTGCAATTTGAGATTCATGTTCAAACATCAGGTTTTGCATAGTTAACAACAGAGACTGAATTCATTCATCCGATAATTTACACTCAAACCTCTTGTAAAGCCTGGTCCAAAAAAAGCCATCAAAATAGCAATGCAAGCTTAAATTCTTTAACTGTCTCCACTTCTGGCTCCTTGTTATAAACTTAAAGATTTCGGTTATTTCTTTTGGCTTTAACTTAAAATAACCTTCAAGTTTCCACCCAGTATCCTTAAACAAAACAAATGTGCGATAAGGTCTGTCAGTGTGCTATATATTTCTAGCTAACTTCCTGCAGAGCCATTACATTTTCACACCCACAGACGGCGTTATTTTAGGTTCTTATGGTTTTGCAATTTTCAATGTTTTGGATGTTGCTTGTTTAAAAGAATTTGTCCATTTATTCACTGAAGGAGTTGAATAGTTGAATCAACCGTCCTGATGAAGGGTCTCGGCCCGAAACGTCAACTGTACCTCTTCCTAGAGATGCTGCCCGGCCTGCTGCGTTCACCAGCAACTTTGATGTGTGTGGCTTGAATTTCCAGCATCTGCAGAATTCCTCATGTTTACGAGTTGAATGGTTCTCTAGCTTAGTCATTAATACCTGCCAGGGCTCTCAATGAAGTGAATCAAATATCTATACGGTTCTATAGTGATGAGGCTAAATAGTAGTGCAATCACTCCAATCAAGTATGATGTTTTGCTAAGGGATTGGCAGTGGACTCCCTTAATGGAGAATGCCTGTGCACAACTTTGTTTAATGTGGGGAGGCTGATGCCTGGACACCTACCACATGGACATTGACAGATCGGGTTGATGGATCCAATTTAATAGAATGCAAGATAACTGGACACCTTTCACTGCTGCAGCCTTCCTCTGCCTTCACTGCCATTGTGACGTGTCATCATCTTCTACCATCTCCACTGTTTATTGAGTCACTGTTTGTCTGGAATCATCCCCTTGACCTTACTGCCATGGGTGACTCTACCAGGAGCAGAGCGCTAGGTGGCTAAACTCCAGACAGTGTTACTCCCTCAGGAACTCAAAAGCTTCTCTGCCACAACAAAGTGATGATTTTCAAATGAGATTGAGGCTAAATATGATGTATCCAACAAACAGGTGTCAATACTGTCCATCACCTTCTGGCTTGACATACTGCGAAGAAATCTAATGCATCATTCTAAATTGATAAATTGATTTATTATTATCACATGCACGAAGGTACAATGAAATAGATGACTGGTATAACATTAGTGCAAACTTATTCATTGCAACAGTACATTGAAGTACAAGGCAAACAATAATAGAGTGCAAAATAAAAGTGCAATGCAGTCAGACGATAAGGTCATAATGAGGTAGATTGTGAGGCCAAGAGCCTATCTTTTCATGTAAGAGAACTGTTCAATAGTCTTGTAACAGCGGGATAGAACTGTCATTGAGACATCCTTGTCCCTATTGGGATGAGCTTTCATGCTTTTGTATCTTCTGTCCAGTGGGAGGGGGGAGAAAAGAGACTGTCCAGGATGGGTGGGTTCTGCTTTACCAAGGCATTGGGCAGTGAAGGACGATTCCATAGAGATGAGGCCGTTTTCTGTGATGTGCTGTGCTACGTTCACAACTCCCGACAATTCCTTGCAGTCACAGGCAGAAAAGTTGTCACATCAAGCTGTGATGCATTAGGACTGTACATTGGTGTATTGATAAAAATTGATAGGGCTTGATGAGGACATGCTAAATTTCTGTAGTTTCCTGAAGAAGTTGAGGCACTGTGTGCTTTCTTGGCAGTAGCATCAGTGTGATTGGACCAGGACAGGACAGTTCATTCCTAGGAACCTAAATCTCTCAACCCTCTCAACCTCAGCACTCTTGACATAAACAGGAGCATGTGCACTGCTCCTTCTTGGTGAAGTTTAGTAAATAGCAAACTGTTTTGTCTTGCTAACATCGAGAGAATGGTTGATGTCATGACACCATATTATTATGCTCTCTATCTCCTTCCTGTGCTCTGATTCGTCATTATTTGAGATACTCCACACAATGGTGGAAGCATTTGTAAACTTGTAGGTGGAGGTAGAGCAGAACGTGGCCACATGGTTGTGAGTGTACAGGGAGCAGAGTAGGGGGATGGAGGACATCTCGTGGGATACCAGTGCTGAGCTGTTGCTGCCTAACCTTACTGATTGTCGTCTGTTGGTCAAGAAGGCAAGGATCCAATTGCAAAGGGAGGTAGTGAGTCCCAGGACTGGAAGTTTGGAGATTAGTTTTCTTGGAATTATAGTATTGAAGGCAGAGCTTAACATTGTCCAGATGCTCCAGAAATGAATGTAGGGCCAGGGAGATGGTGTTCGCTGTAGACTGGTTTCAGTGATAGGTGAGTTGCAGTAGACCGAGTAGACTGCATCTGAAGCTGGTGTCTGTACATTCTTTTGTGGTCTTAAGTGCATGAATTATTTTCAGACAGATAGGTTTAGTTTAATTTAGCACATTAATCTGCAGTGTGGTCCCAAAGGCCTGTTCTTACATTGTACTGTTCTCTGTTCGATGTTCTGAGTTTAGTTCATTACTTGCTGATAGGAGGAGATGTATTTACAGTCCTGAAGTCCTGCAGAAGGGTCTCGGCCTGAAATGTTGACGGTTTATTAATTTCCATAGATGCATCCTGACCTGATGAGTTTTTCCAGCATTTTGTGTGTGTTGCTTTGTATTTACAAATGTCAGTATAGAAGTGAGGCCTCTACATATGTAAGGTAATGCCAAGGAAAGTGACATAATTAAGTGTTGGCTCAGGCATTGCATCCTTTGGGAGAAAATGTTAAGGCTGCCAGTGAGTAATTGTGAAGCAGCTTGTCCAAAATAATACAAAGCCAGACACAAAACCCTGAAGTTTGCTAATCAGATTTTTCTCCTATATTCCAAAGAACAGTAACAGCATACTTGTTCATTTCAACTAGTTGCAACAATGCACAAAGCTCTTCCCTTTGTCAAATACTATCACAAAACCCTAAATTCAGACTTGTGAAACTCATTGAATTTTAAGAGAAAATAGGTCGAGGACTAACCGCTAACATCTTACCTCTGTGTGTGCCCTTATTTTGAAGGTGCAGTGATCAACTGGATCGTGATGACAGGTCTTAGGCAACAGGTAATATATCAACATCCTTTTTAAAAAGATGAGTTAGCAATTTGTCAGGGGCACATCCAATCCCTCTAATCCCTTTTTGAGCAATTTGTTCTTAAATTTAGGAGCATTCCCTTAGAAAAATATAATGCAAGTGGCCACTCTGTAATTCTTGGCTTATAACCCTCCACAAAAATTTCCAAAATTTATCAGGTTAGCTAATGTTTGAGTGGATGGTGTTACCAAGAATGTGTTTCTTACCAGCAGTTAAATTTTGTACCTGTTGTGTTTTCCTTAGAATATTTGAAGTCCAGCAGCTTGTTGGATATTTACCTCACAGAATAAATGAACCTGAGGAATCTGCTTGTTTCACTTTGCACAGACTGGTAATTGTGAAGAATCAGCCCTTATGATTAACTTCAAAGTTCAAAATACATTCATTATTCAAGTATGTATGTGTTACCATATGCTATCTTGGGATTCGTTTTCTTGAGGGAATTTATAGGAAAAAGACAGAACTACGATAGAATTTACATTAAAAAACTATACATGGACAGACAAAGACTGATGAACAACCATTGTGAAAATAAGACAAATTGTACAAATAATGAAAGAATAATACTGAAAAAAAGAGTTGTAGAGAGTCCTTGAAAGTAAGTCCGTGGGTTGTCAGCAGAAAGAGGAAAAGGTGAAACATAATGAGGTGGCAAAGTGCCAAAGAGATTTGATGGTCTTATAGTTTCAATGAGGAAAATCCAGGGATGATTTGCTACTTCCCATGTATCAAAACATCCTGTGTTGCATGCAGATTAAGGACTTTTATGCTTGGTTCAAGGTGGTAACTAGCATTTGCAGCACTAATTGAAGAGTCTAGCCACCATCCCGTGGTACTTAATGGCATTATCATCAATGAATTTCCCCACCAACAATTAGAGTTACTACTCTCCGGAATTTTTACTAAAGCAGACAAGTAACTGCTGTAACCATTGGAGTACTTTAGAAGCAGGCTATACTGCAATGAAAGATTCTTTTTGTGTCTTCTCAAATCCTTCCTGCCGTCTAGAAGGCACAAGTCTTGTGCTTGGTTGAATACTTCCTCCACTTGCCTGGATGGGAGCTATTCTAGTAATGCTCAAGAAGCTGTTTTCATCATTCATTGCAACCAGTTTGATGGCACCCTATCACTCGGTTCACTCCCTATGCCCATCACTAAATGCAGGTTGCCCATGCCCTCGACAAAATGCATAGCTGCAACATCCCTAAACTTGTTTTTCTAGGAAGCCAATGGTATTGTTGTTGGGAAATGGGACTTGATGTCTTGATCGTGTTTTAGAACATCAAAGTTTTAGAAATGTCATGCTGTTTCTTTAAGTTTTGCTTCTGGTATTCACTTCAAGTGGGCCTTCCTATAATCGTCATTTGCCTTTGGAGCTGAGAGCTTGTTGGATTTCTATGGGTAGAGACATCCTTACTTTACTCCATTTACTCCCTATCTGACAATCAAGATACTTGCTCTTACCCATGACTTTCAAAGGCATCCACAATACATCCAAAATTCTATAGAAAGAATTCCATTAGGGATTGCAGGCAGCATGAAACTCTGCGTTAACAAGTGTTGACTGGTTTCACTTACTTCATCAAAATAAGTCAGTCATAAAATTAGCAATAAAAATGTGATTTGTACTGGTTGTATGCTAAATTTATACACTCAATGGCCACTTTATTAAGTACACAAGTACAACAGCTCTTTAATGCAAATATCTAATCAGCAAAATTTGTGGCAGCAACTTAATGTATAAAAGAATGTCAACAATTGTCAAGAGGTTCGATTGTTGTTTAGACCAAACATCAGAATGGGGGAGAATTGTGATTTAAGTGACTTGGACTGTGGAATGACTGTTGGCGCCAGACAGGGTGGTTTGAGTATTTCAGAAACTGCTGATCTCCAGGGATTTTCACGTATCAGAGTCTACAGAGTTTACAGAGAATGGTGCAGAAACAAACAAACATCCAGTGAGTGGCAGTTCTGTGAGTGAAAACACCTTTTTAATAAGAGAGGGCGGAGGAGAAAGACCAGACTGAGTCAAGCTGTGACAAAAGATCTAGGTGTGGATGGTTAGGATCAAAGTGCTGGAGTGTCTGAGACTAGAATCGAGACACGATATGAGACTGAAATGATAATAGAGTTCTAAACTAGACGCTAGACGAGAATCCAAAATTGAGCTGCCGATTGAGCACCGAGCCTCGGTTCAGGTGCTCTGTAAATATTAAAACCCTGGTCCCAAAACTTGGCCGCCAATTAGCGAAGCGGACCTGAATCTTTAAAGGAGCTGTGCCAGCTATCCATATTTTGGAGAGTTAGAGCATCTAAACACCGGAGGCTGGCGTGGTCGGGTGCAGGTCATAACACAAGCTGACAGGAAGGTGATATCTTTATATGTCAAAACAAAATTCACTTGGCAGATTATATCAGGAACTCTATCTTCCATTTCAGCCACTACCTACTGACATCACCTGGTTTAGAATAACAGCCATGTATTCAATATTGTTTGGAAAACAAAAAATGCTTTGGTAACTGGAGAACGTATGTCCACTGGTAGTAAAGGATATATATCTACAAAGCATTCCATTTATAAAATGTTAAGTAGGCAGTAGAGACTTACTTGTGCGATGGTGAGAAAGGTCATCAGAAGACATAAAAAGAATGCTAGATGAAGTGACAAGGAAAGTGGATTACTCGTAGTTAAGGATGATAATACGAGGAAGATGGTCTTAATGTTTATTCCATTAGACACAGAAAGTCAGTGATTCTCAGCAATGTCCCACAGAAACACTGGTAAAAAACCCAATGCTAGTTTATTTGGTGACTCTGTAGTTGGTACATAGGTTCGTCATAGAAAAGGTAAGATCAGGATCTTTTAGGATTATAAAAGATCTTTCAGGATCCCAGTGGCCTTGGAAAACATAAACATATGAGAATAACATTCCATATATTTTTGAAAACAGTCCAGTACCCATATGTGGTTTCTCACTCCCCCTGAAGGAGATAACACCTCCTTTAAGAAGGAAATGTGTAATCATGAACCTGGTCTGGAGTATATATGATTCCCACTGCTCTCTGTCATTGCTCAGGTGCAAATTAGAGATGGAGAATAAATGTTGGATTTCCCAGTGATGCCCAGTTTGCATAAACAGATAGTTTAATGGCAGGTACGGAACTAGTCACCCCATACTATGAAATACTTACTGTCTCTATTGCAATATGTAAGAAGGGCATTCAGTACATCAGGCCAGTGATGGCTTCCAGCAGAGCAATCCCAATCCGATTCCTCCTTTCCCTTGTTGAAGTTTTGGAAATCAACATAACAGTCAGATCATTAGGTTATCATGCTCAGAAACAGTTTTCTTAATCTAATTAACATTCAGTCCTGCCGAAAGGTCTCAGCCTGAAATGATGACAGTACTTTTTTTCAGAGATGCTGCTTGGCTTGCTGAGTTCCTCCAGTATTTTCTGTGTGCTGCTTGGATCTCCAGAATCTACAGATTTTCTCTTATTTGTTATTTTCTTAATCCACCAGTTGACTGACTAGTACAGCTTATGCCAACTGAACTGAAATATGGCCAACTAGCACACTTGAAAACATAGTTAAAGTAATTCCAGATGATAACTATTCAACAATTAAGTGGCTGAAATCTTAAAAATGTTTGATAGCTTTTAACAATCTTTGCATTCAGACTGCTTTAATAAGGATCATTGTCTTCTCGTTCTTATTAATTGACTTTTATTTCTTGGTGGCCTCGAGCCACCCACCCAGCAATCCACAGATTTAACCCTAGCCGAATCATGGGACAATTTACAATGACCAATTAACCTACAAACCAGTGCTACAATTTGATCAATTGGTTTGCATTTGAGAAAGAAAAAATGTATTGATAAGAACACAGTGCTCTTAATTTAATTATTTTAAAATGCTTGGATTCATGCCAGTGCTTTGGAGAGAGTTATGCAATCATGATAGAGTCATGAATCATTAATCCATCTTTTGACAGATGAAAAGTAAGAAAGACTGAATTGACTCCCGGCAATATTATGTTGCAAACCCTGTCAAAACCAGTTTGTAATTAGCATGTGAAGCTGTCCACTGAATAACATTGACAGCACTGCAGTGATTTGAGAACATGCACAAGCCTGCCTTGCCCTTGAACATGACTGATCCAAACCAAGCCTCAACTTCTATCCACTTCCAGGTGGCCTTTGGTACCCAATCTTTCAAAAAGCTACCAGCCTCCACTTTAAATGCTTTCATGGGTAGTAGAGGCTAGAACCTCTACTCTACAGATGGAACCTTCTCACTGCTATGGGTGGAAGTTCCCACTTGCTTCAAAAAGGCAACAGTTATACCAGTGCCTAAGAAGAATAATGTGAGCTGCCCTAATGACTATTGCCCCGTAGCACTCACATCTGCAGTGATGAAATGCTTTGAGAGGTTGGTTATGACTAGACTGAACTCCTGCCTCAGCAAGGACCTGGACCCATTGCAATTTGCCTATCTCCACAATAGATCAACAGCAGACACAATCTCAATGGCTCTTCACACGGCCTTAGACCACCTGGACAATATAAACACATGTGTCAAGATGCTGTTCATTGACTATAGCTCAGCATTTAACACCATCATTCCCACAATCCTGATTGATAAGTTACAGAACCTGGGCCTCTGTACCTCGCTGTGCCATTGGATCCTCGACTTCCTAACCGGAAGACCACAACCTGTGTGGATTGGTGATGATACCTCCTCTTTGCTGACGATCAACACTGGCACATCTCAGGGGTGTGTGCTTAGCCCACTGCTCTATTCTCTTTATACCCATGACTGTGTGGCTAGGCATAGCTCAAATATCATCTATAAATTTGCTGATGATGCAACCATTGTTGGTAGAATCTCAGATGGAGACGAGAGGGCGTACAGGAGAGAGATATACCAACTAGTGGAATGGTGTCCAGCAACAACCTGGCACTCAGCGTCAGTAAGATGAAAGAGCTGATTGTGGACTTCAGTAAGGGTAAGATGAAGGAGCACATACCAATCCTCTTAGAGGGATCAGAAGTGGAGAGAGTGAGCAGTTTCAAGTTTCTGGGTGTCAAGATCTCTGAGGATCTAACCTGGTCCCAACATATCGATGCAGCTATAAAGAAGGCAAGACAGCAACTATACTTCATTAGGAGTTTGAAGAGACGTGGTATGTTAACAAAAACACTCAAAAACTTATCTAGATATACCGTGGAGAGCATTGTGACAGGCTGCATCACTGTCTGGTATGGGGGGGGGGCGCATGGGGGAAGGGGAAGCTACCGCACAGGACCGAAAGAAGATGCGGACGGTTTAGTTGGCTTCATCTTGGGTACAAGCCTACAAAGTACCCAGGAGCAGTGTCTCAGAAAGGCAGCGTCCATTATTGGGGACCCCAGCACCCAGGGCATGTCCTTTACTCATTGTTACCATAAGGTAGGAGGTATAGAAGCCTGAAGGCACTCACTCAGTGATTCAGGAACAGCTTCTTCCCCTCTGCCATCTGATTCCTAAATGGACATTGAACCCTTGAACACTACTTCACTTTTTAAAAATATATTATTTCTGTTTTTGTATGATCTTTAATCTATTCAATATACCTATACTGTAATTAATTTATTGATTTATTATTTTTTTCTTCTATCTTAAATATTGCGTTGAACTGCTGCTGCTAAGTTAGCAAATTTCACGACACATGCTGGTGATAATAAACCTAATTCTGAATTCTGAACAATGGAAATACTTACAAAAATTTCTATACAACTCAGTTTTAAATGACCATAAACAACAGGAATTCTGCAGATGCTGGAAATTCAAGCAACACACATCAAAGTTGCTGGTGAACACAGCAGGCCAGGCAGCATCTATAGGAAGAGGCGCAGTCGACGTTTCAGGCCGAGACCCTTCAGTCGACTGCGCCTCTTCCTATAGATGCTGCCTGGCCTGCTGTGTTCACCAGCAACTTTGATGTGTGTTGTTTAAATGACCATCCCTTTATCTTGCAAAATATGACTCCCCTCTTTGAGGATTCACCAACTAGTGGATACATCTCAACAATACCCTGTAATACCCCCCTAAAATCTTATTTAGTTCAATAAGACCTCTTATATTTTTCTAGACCCCACAGAACACAGGTTTAACCTCTTTAGACATTTGTGTTAGGACAGCCTTTTCATCTCTAGTGAACTTCCAGACAGCTTCCAGAGCAAATATATCTTTACTTGTGCAAGGTGACTAAAGCTGGCATGATTCTCCAACTGTGGCCTTGAAAGGTCCATAAGGAAGAATATTTTATCTGTCTCGGGAATAATGAGGTTAAAAGTAGGACCTGTTCTGGACCCATCATATAAATATAGTTCAAAGTTGAAAGTAAAATTTCTTATTGGAGTACATGCATGTCACCACATACGACCCTGAGATTAAATTCTGAAATTGTGAGGAAAACACGACAGCACCTCTGCTTCCTCAGGATTCTGCGAGATTTGGCAGGCCATCAAAAACCTTGGCAAACTTCTGGAGATGCGAGGTGAGAAGTGTGCTGACTGGCTGCATTACGGCTTTGAATGGGAACACCAATGCCTTTGAGTGGAAAATCCTACAAAAATTAACGGATTTGGCCCAGTACATCACAGGTAAACCCTCCCAACCATTGAGCACATCTACATGTAAAGTTGCCGTAGAAAAGCAGCATCCATGATCAAAGATAATCTCCATCCAGGCCATGCTCTTCCCTCACTGTTGCCATCAGGTAGAAGGCATAGTGCCTCAGAACTCGCACCATCAGGTTCAAGAACAGTTACTACCACTCAACCATTACGCTCTTGAACAAAAGGGGATAACTACACACTCATTTAAGGACTCTTTCATCTTGTTATTTCATGCCCATTATTTACTGCTATTTATTTATTATCTGCATTTACACAGTCTGTTTAGAGTTTAAAGTTTACAGATCCTATTTACAGTTACTGTTCTATTGATTTGCTAAGTATGCCCGCAGATGAAGAATCTCAGGGTCGTATGTGGTGACATGTATGTACTCTGATTTCTAAATTTAAACGAATATTTAAAATAAAACTTGGCATGGATGTACAGTATAATTTGGCTGCTGTAAACTTCCGATTTAAGTAAGCTATAAATAAAACAGGCTCAGTAACTCCTATAGAAGCCGGAACAATGCTTCAAAGTAGGAGCAGCTGAAGATGTAGATTGGTTTGAGCATGGTTATTCCATACTTACTAAGATGGCGGCCTCATTTCATTTGAAAAGTAGGAGGAAAGGGATTATCCAGTTATGCTTTCAAAGCTCCTTTCACTGGAAAGCTATATAGGATTTATTTTAAAGTTTTTGTTGTTGAACATGTTTTCAATGATATTTTAGGCCTTTTTTCTTGAAGCAACAAAATTGAATGACTTTAACTTTTAACCAAATTAGGAAAGAGCAAAATCAGTGTGGAGAAAACACTACAGTATGATATTGCATCCCAGGAGATGCCACTGGCTGAACGCTAGTTAAATCTTCCATGTTATGTGATACGTAAATGAACAACATTCTTCCAACTATTTATGGACATTGACTTTAATGAAAAGAAACCAATTGTGCAGGGGGTTCAGAGTAATCAATTCTTCACTTCGATCTCACTTTTCAATAGTTAAAAGATTAGCTTCGTTTGTAACATGTACGTTTTAACATACAGTGAAATGTGTTGTTCTGTGTCAAGTGAAATCAATGAAGGTTGTGCTAGGCCAACGCAGCATGCATACGTCTCATTAACTCTAAGCCGTACATCTTCGGAACATGAGAGGAAAGCAGTGCACCTGGTCACAGGGAGAACGTACAAACTCTTTACAGACAGCTGTAGGAATTGAACCCCAATCTTACCGGCTGCTGGAAAAGTGTCGTGCTAACCACTGTGCGACCGTGCTGGCCCATAAATTCCATCTTCTTAATTTTGTACTACAGTGCATTGTCTTCCTAATTGAACTTATAACTTTCACATAACTACTAATGACATAAACTTGTAAATATAACATTGAATCACATTTTATTTTCTCTTGCAGTTACAGTTAGCACTTGCCTTTTAGCATAAATAATATGTACAGTGTAATTTTCTTCCTTTGTACACACATATCCCTGGCAATATAACATGAACATATAGCTGAAGTCAGAAGTTTACATACACCTTAGCCAAATATATTTAAACTCAATTTTTCACAATTCCTGACATTTAATCCTAGAAAATATTCCCTGTCTTAGGTCAGTTAGGATCACTACTTTATTTTAAGAATGTGAAACATGATGCTGCCACCCCCATGCTTCACGGTTGGGATGGTGTTCTTCGGTTTGCAAGCCTCACCCTTTTTCCTCCAAACATAACAATGGTCATTATGGCTAAACAATTTAATTTTTGTTTCATCAGATCAGAGGACATTTCTCCAAAAAGTAAGATCTTTGTCCCCATGTGCACTTGCAAACTGTAGTCTGGCTTTTTTATGGCGGTTTTGGAGCAGTGGCTTCTTCCTTGTTGAGCAGCCGTTCAGGTTATAAGACCATAAGACAAAGGAGCAGAAGTTGACCATTCGGCCCATTGAGTCTGCTCTGCCATTTTATCATGAGCTGATCCATTCTCCCATTTAGTCCCACTCCCCTGCCTTCTCACCATAACCTTTGATGCCCTGGCTACTCAGATAACTATCAATCTCTGCCTTAAATACACCCAATGACTTGGCCTCCACTGCTGCCCGTGGCAACAAATTCCATAGATTCACCACCCTCTGGCTAAAAAAATGTCTTCACATCTCTGTTCTGAATGGGCACCCTTCAATCCTTAAGTCATGGTGTCTCGTACTAGACTCCCCCATCATGGGAAACAACTTTGCCACATCCACTCTGTCCATGCCTTTCAACATTCGAAATGTTTCTATGAGGTCCCCCCTCATTCTTCTAAACTCCAAGGAATACAGTCCAAGAGCGGACAAATATTCCTCATATGTTAACCCTCTGATTCCCGAAATCATTCTAGTGAATCTTCTCTGTACCCTCTCCAATGTCAGCACATCCTTTCTTAAACAAGGAGCCCAGAACTGCCCACAGTACTCCAAGTGAGGTCTCACCAGCGCCTTATAGAGCCTCAACATCACATCCCTGCTCCTATACTCTATTCCTCTAGAAATGAATGCCAACATTGCATTTGCCTTCTTCACTACCGACTCAACCTGGAGGTTAACCTTAAGGGTATCCTGCTTGAGGACTCCCAAGTTCCGTTGCATCTCAGAACTTTGAATTCTCTCCCCATTTAAATAATAGTCTGCCCATTTATTTCTCCTGCCAAAGTGCATAACCATACACTTTCCAACATTGTATTTCATTTGCCACTTCTCTGCCCATTCTTCCAATCTATCCAAGTCTCGCTGCAGACTCTCTGTTTCCTCAGCACTACCGGCCCCTCCACCAATCTTTGTATCATCAGCAAACTTAGCCACAAAGCCATCTATTCCATAATCCAAATTATTGATGTACTATGTAATAAGAAGCGGCCCCAGCATGGACCCCTGTGGAACACCACTGGTAACCTGCAGCCAACCAGAATAGGATCCCTTTATTCCCACTCTCTGTTTCCTGCCAATCAGCCAACGCTCTATCCACGTATGTAACTTTCCTGTAATTCCATGGCCTCTTATCTTGTTACGCAGCCTCATGTATGGCACCTTGTCAAAGGCCTTCTGAAAATCCAAATATACAACATCTACTGCATCTCCCTTGTCTAGCCTACTTGTAATTTCCTCAAAAAATTGTAATAGGTTTGTCAGGCAGGATTTTCCTTTAAGGAATCCATGCTGAGTTCGGCCTATCTTGTCATATGCCTCCAGGTACTCTGTAACCTCATCCTTGACAATCGACTCCAACAACTACCCTACCACCGATGTCAAGCTAACAGGTCTATAATTTCCTTTTTGCTTCCTTGTCCCCTTCTTAAATATCAGAGTGACACTTGCAATCTTCCAGTCCTCTGGAACCATGCCAGAATCTATCGACTTTTGAAAGATCATTGCTAATGCCTCCACAGTCTCCACAGCTACTTCCTTCTGAACACGAGGGTCCATACCATCTGGTCCGGGAGATTTATCTACCCTTAGACTATTCAGCTTCCTGAGTACTTTCTCTGTCATAATTGTGACTGCGCACACTTCTCTTCCCTGCCACCCTTGAGTGTCCGGTATACTACTGATTTCTTCCGTAGTGAAGACTGATGCAAAATACTTGTTCAGTTCCTCCGCCATCCCCTTTTCTCCCGTTACAATTTCTCCAGCATCATTTTCTATCGGTCCTATATCTACTCTCACCTGTCTTTTACTCTTTATATACTTGAAAAAGCTTTTAGTATCCTCTTTGATATTATTTGCTAGCTTCCTTTCATAGTTCATCTTTTACCTCTTAATGACCTTCTTAGTTTCCTTTTGTAGGCTTTTAAAAACTTCCCAATCCTCTGTCTTCCCACTAATTTTTGCTTCCTTCTATGCCCTCTCCTTTGCTTTAACTTTTTCTTTGACTTCTCTTGTCAGCCATGGTTGCATCCTTTTTCCATTCGAAAATTTCTTCTTTTTTGGAATATATCTGTCTTGCACCTTCCTCACTTCTTGCATAAACTCCAGCCACTCCTGCTCTGCCGTCCTTCCTGCTAGTGTCCCTTTCCAGTCAAGTTTGGCCAGTTCCTCTCTCATGCCACTGTAATTTCCTTTACTCCACTGAAATACCGACACATCGGATTTCAGCTTCTCTTTTTCAAATTTCGCAGTGAACTCAGTCATGTTATGATCACTGTCTCCTAAGGGTTCCTTCACCTCAATCTCTCTAATCACCTCCGGTTCATTACACAATACCCAATCCACTACAGCCGATCCCCTAGTGGGCTCAACAACAAGTTGTTCTAAAAAGCCATCTCGCAGACATTCTACAAATTCTCTCTCTTGAGATCCAGTGCCGACCTGATTTTCCTAATCCACTCGCATGTTAAAATCCCCCACAATTATCATAACACTGCCCTTCTGACAAGCCTTTTCTATTTCCAGTTGTAATTTGTAGTCCACATCACTGCAGCTGTTTGGAGGCCTGTATATAACTGCCATCAGGGTCCTTTTACCCCTGCGCTTTCTGAGCTCAACCCATAAAGATTCTGCACCTTCCGATCCTATATCCCCTCTTTCTAATGACTTAATATCATTTCTTACCAAAAAAGCCACGTCTCCCCCTCTGCCTACCTGCCTATCCTTCCGATACACTGTGCATCCTTGGATGTTCAGCTCCCAGAGACATGCATCCTTCAGCCACGTCTCAGTGATGGCCACAATATCATACCTGCCAATCTGTAGCTGTACGACAAGATCATCCACCTTATTCCTTATGCTGCGTGCATTTAAGTACAACACCTTAAGACCGGTATTTGGTACTTTTTGCTTTGATTGCACTGCAACTTTATTGCACTGCAACTCATCCCAATGGCTGCAAATTTGCCCCATTACTTGCCTGTCTTTCCTGACATCTTTACTGCTCACTATCTTAGATTTGTTTCTGTTTTCCCCTTCCTCCACTCTATCATTCCAGTTCCCATCCCCCTGCCAAATTAGTTTAAGTCCATTTTGAACAGGTCATACTTCCCCCAGAAGAGATCCCAATGATCCAAGAATCTGAATCCCTGCCCCCCTGCACCAGTCTCTCAGCCACGCATTCATCTGCCTGATCCTACTATTCTTGCCCTCGCTAGCACGTGGCACAGGTAGCAATCCCAAGATTACTACCCTGGAGGTCCTGCTTCTCAGCTTCCTTCCTAACTCCCGGAAATCTCTCTTCAGGACCTCCTCCCTTCTCTTATCTATGTCATTGGTACCAACATGTACCAAGACAACTGGCTCTCGCCCTCTCCCTTCAGAATATTCTGGACCCGAACCGAGAAATCCTGTACCCTGGCACCTGGGAGGCAACACACCATGCAGGTATCTCTGTCAGGCTCACAGAATCTCCTGTCTGTTCCTCTGACTATGGAGTCCCCTATGACTACCGCATTCCTCTTCTCCCTCCTTCCCTCCTGCACAACAGTGCCAGGCTCAGTGCCAGAGACCCGGTCACCGTGGGTGTCCCCTGTCAGGCCATCCCCCTCAACAGCATCCAGAACAAGATATTTGTTGCTGAGGGGAACAGCCACAGGGGTGCTCTCCACTATCTGGGCATTTTCCTTCCCTCTGCTGACAGTCACCCAGTTTTCTGACCCCTGTACCCTAGGGATGACTACCTCCCTGTCTATCACCTCTTCTCTTTCCCTAATACCCAGTAGGTCCTCAAGCTGCAGCTCCAGATCCCTAACACGGTCTCTGAGGAGCTGCATCTCGGTGCACCTGGCGCAGATGTGGCCATCAGGGAGGCTGGAGGTCTCCCAAGATTCTTAGATCTGACACCCTGAACAAAGCACTAACCCTGCAGGCATGCTATCCAATTCTACAGGAATGAAACAGGAAAAATAAGTCTACTCATCCACTTACCTCGCCAAACAGACAAACTTTTTAAACTGTTAGCTTGTACCGTTAGCTGTGTGAGCCCTGCTATTCCTCTGTCTGTCCGGGCCGATTCGCCAAGGGGAGAAAAAGACTTGGTGCTTTGCTCTCACCTCTTCCCATTACCACCGAAGCCTGTTGAAGCCAAAGCCCTACACTCTGCTACCACTCACTCCACTGCCCGCTCCGACTGCTGCCTGCTGTATAGGGTGGTCTCCTTTTTAAGCTCTCCATGCTGTCGTGTCTATGTCATGTGCCTGCGCAGTCTCGTCCTTCTTGCACTCGAAGAAGTTTTAAAAAAAAACTGCCTTCTTTCAGAATTTAGCTCCATATTTATGTCGATATAGGACTCATTTTACTGTGGATATAGATACTTGTCTACCTGTTTCTTCCAGCATCTTCACAAGGTCCTTTGCTATTGTTCTGGGATTGATTTGCACTTTTCGCGTCAAAGTACGTTCATCTCTAGGAGACAGAATGCGTCTCCTTCCCGAGCGGTATGACGGCTGCGTGGTCCCATGGTGTTTATACTTGCGTACTATTGTTTGTACAGATGAACGTGGTACCTTCAGGCATTTGGAAATTGCTCCCAAGGATGAACCAGACTTGATGTCATTTTCTGACTTCAATCCGATAGAAAATTAGTGGGCAGAACTGAAAAAGCGTGTGCGAGCAAGGAGGCCTACAAATCTGACTCAGTTTCACCAGTTCTGTCTGGAGGAACGGAACAAAATTCCAGCAACTTATTGTGAGAAGCTTTTGGAAGGCTACCCAAAAAGTTTGACCCAAGTTAAACAATCCAAAGGCAATGCTACCAAGTACTAACTAAGTGTATGTAAACTTCTGACCCACTGGGAAAGTGATGAAAGAAATAAAAGCTGAAATAAATTATTCTCTCTACTATTATTCTGATATTTCACATTCTTAAAATAAAGTAGTGAACCTAACTGACCTAAAACAGATTAGATTTTTTTTTAGATTAGACTATGAGGACACTCAGTCCTTGTTTATTGTCATTTAGAAATGCATGCATTAAAAAATGATACAATGTTCTTCCAGAATGATATCACAAAAAAAGGACAAACCAAGACTAAAACTGACAAAACCACATAATTATAACATATAGTTACAACAATGCAAAGCAATATCATAATTTGATAAAGAGCAGACCATGGGCACGGTAAAAAAAAGTCTCAAAGTCCCGATTGACTCATCATTTAATGCAGGTGGCAGAAGGGAGAAACTCTCCCTGCCATGAACCTCCAAGCGCCGACAACTTGCTGATACATTGGAAGCACCCGACTGCAGCCGACTCTGAGTCCATCCGAAAACTTGGAGCCTCTGACCAGCCCCTGTGATACAGCCTCTCTGAGCATCATCCTCTGCTGAGCGCTTCGACCCCGCCCTGACCGCCGAGCAACAAGCAAAGCTGAGACTCAGGGCCTTCTTCTCCAGAGATTCTTGACCACACAGTAGCAGCAGCAGCGAAGCAGGCATTTCAGAAGTTTCTCCAGATGTTCCTCCGTGCTCTCACGCCCGTCTCCATCAAATCAGGATTGTGCATGGCACCCTACTTGACAAATGACACTCATCACAACTGGAGTGGCTGCTGCGAGCTGCGTCACGCCACCACCTCCTTGTTAGGGAATGTTTTCTAGGATTAAATGTCAGGAATTGTGAAAAACTGAGTTTAAATGTATTTGGCTAAGGTGTACGTAAACTTCTGACTTCAACTATACAAAAACAGGCAAAAATGGACTAGTCCAGGATCTGAATACTTTGCCTCAGTGGTATTGAAGTCCTTTATGTTCTTTGAACTGCACTCATCCATGAACGAGGATAGCATTCCATCACATTCCTTGCAGATAGTTGAAGATTTTTTGGCATGTCAGGTGTAGTCACTCTCTGCAGGAAACCCAGCGTTGAAATAGTTCTCCTAGCTACAGTATTTATGCGACTGCTCCGTCTGACTTTCTGATGAATGGTAACCCTAGGGTGTTGAAACTGGGGGATGCAGTGGTGTTATTCAATAGTTCAATGTCGTTCAATAGTTCCATTTAGTATCCGAGAATGTATACAATATGCAACCTGAAATTCTTGCTCTTTGAAGATATCCACGAAAACAGAAGAGTACCCCAAAAAATGAATGACAGTAAAAACATTAGAACCCCAAAGCCCATTTTCCACCCTCTTATGCACAAGCATCAGAAAAGTATCAACTCTCCCCCACTTACTTCAGCATTATTATTGCCATTGAATGTGAATATAGTTGAATAAACTCTGTCATTGATAATGATTGTTGGTCTGATCGTAATCATGTAAGGTCAGGATATACGAGGGTTGATTGATAAGTTCATGGCCTAATGTAGAAGGAGTCAATTTTAGAAAACCTAGCACATTTATTTTTCAACATAGTCCCCTCCTATATTTACACACTTAGTCCAGCGGTCGTGGAGCATACGGATCTTGAACTGCCAGAAAGTGCCCACAGCGGGGGTGATTGATAAGTTTGTGGCCTAAGGTAGAAGGAGATGAGTTATACAGCTCTCTTTACATGCACATGCAGTTCAACTCTTTGCGTGATTACGCAGAAAGCTTGAAGTTAATAACTCATCAGGGGTGATTGATATGTTTGTGGCCTAAAGTAGAAGGAGATGAGTTATTAACTTCAAACTTTCTGGAAAATCATTCAAAGAGTTGAACTGCATGTGCATGTAACGAGAGCTGTATAACTCATCTCCTTCTACCTTAGGCCTCGAACTTATCAATCACCCATCTGTGGACACTTTCTGGAGGTCCAAGATCCATATGCTCCATGACTGCTGGATGAAGTGTGTAAGTAGGAGGGGACTATGTTGAAAAACAAATGTGCTAGGTTTTCTAAAATTGACTCCTCCTACCTTAGGCCACGAACATATCAATCACCCCTCGTATTGTATATGTCTTGCTTCATGCAGTTTAATTTGCTTAGGAGTTATCAATAGAAGTACATTGTGTGCAACCATTAGCAAACATCCTTACTTATGGTGGAAGGGAAGTCAGTGAAGATGTTTGGACCTGAGATGCTACCCTGAAGAGCCCCTGCTGCAAGGATGGTTAACCAGCAATGACAGCCGTCACCTTTTGTGTAAGGTATTACTCCAACTGTCGGAGTGCCTCATTCCTCAGAGGAGAATAAGGAAATGCTTAAATTATGAAAAGCATAGATAAGGTGTATGGTAACAATCTTTCCCTCAGAGTAAAGGCGTCCAATACATGAGGACTTAGTTTTAGCGTGGGAGGGGTAAGATTTAAAAGTAACCTGTTTTGAAGAGGATGGTGAAAATGTATATGGAGTTGCCTCAGGAAATAGTTGAAGCAAGTACAGTGGTTTCATTTCAGGAGCACTTGGATAGGTACACTGAGGGCAGGGCTGGAGGGATATAGGCTGGGAACAGGGAACTGGAACTAGCCAGGTAGTCACTGTTGTCATGGACGTGTTTGGCTGAAGAGCTTGTATCTGTGTTACATCACTCTATGACTCGAGCTGTCTTGTTTTTCCTTTTAGCTGTCATACTAAAAAGTTGTGCGCTGATGTACAAGTCACCATATTAGCTACATATACTATAATACCAAAAGAATCTCTAATTTTATTAACAGAATAATGAATGGACATGTTTTTAACTGCATTTTCATTTGTCTGTTTTTTTTAAAGTTTTCAAACTTAAACTTGTTTTTTTCTGATCGGTGACTCTGTATTTTTAAGTATCAGGTTGTCCTTCAGGCTAACCAGTGTTGCACTGAGTTCCACCTTTTTGAACTCCAATTAAATCAAATACTTGAAATTTAAATATTTCGAATACAGAAATTCCAGGGAGCTGTTGGAATTGGAATGGGGGGCCAAGTGTGATTTCGGCCCATCATTAAGCAATATTGCTGACCCCACTTTCACTGCAGGATCAGCCCATTTACAATTGAGAGAGTTGTAGTGGCTGTGTAAGCACAGCACATGATGCCTTTGACGCGTGGAGAAGAGATAAGAAATAGCATTTGATACACATGCATTGACTGTAAGTTATCATGTCAGGCGGAGCTGTTCAAAAGAAAAATATAAAATGACTCCTGTGGAACCAATGATAGTATTCAACTCAGCTTTCAGTTCTAATTGATCCAATCATATTTGTTCTCCCAGTGATCTTGGAGTGCATGATGCAGGACCATTTCCTCTGGGCCTTTCACTATGTTGAACAACAACCTCACCCAATCGTTCTCAGTTTTCTTTAATATTCTAGGGGATAGCTGGCAAAGTTACCTTTAAGATAATCAGATATTGCTAACAATCCATAGGAAGTAATATAACTTGGAAATTTGGTAATATTTTAGCCACGAAGGAGCCTGCATTGCCTCAGTGAGAACATTATACTGTGGTTTCCTCCCACAAACACCTAATGCTACATGCCCATCCCGAATACCATAAGAGCATAAGGCTATATGATAAAGGAGCAGAATTAGGCCACTTGGCCCATCGAGTCTACTCTGCCATTTCATCATGGCTGATCCAATTTTCCTTTCAGCACCAATCTTCTGCCTTCTCCCTGTATCCCTTCATGACCTGACCAATCAAGAATCTATCAGCCTCTGCCTTAAATATACATAAAGACTTGGCCTCCATAGCTGCCTGTGGCAAGGAATTTCACAGATTCACCACTCTCCAGTAAAGAAATTCCTCTTGTTGTCCCTTCTGAAAGGATGCCCTTCTATTCTGAGGCCATGTCCTCTGGTCGTAGACTCTCTCACCATAGAAGCATCCTCTCCACACCCACCCTATCAAGGCCTTTCACCGTTCAGTTGGTTTCAATGAAGTCACCCCTCATTCTTCTGAATTCTAGTGAATACAGGCCCAGAGCTGTTAAACGCTGTTCATGTACCAAACCATTCAATCCTGGAATCATTTTCGTGAACGGCTCAGCAAATATGGCTCACTGCAAAAGGATCATTTATTTTATAAATGTTACCTTTCAAGAAAGCATGAAGTCCTGCAGAAGTTTTCCAATTTGTTTTTTTTCTGTGTAAATTTCCCCTTGTTTGCTTCAATAATTATTGTTTATTTTTACCACCAAAAGCCAATACAAATCTCCAGAAACAAGAAGTGTGAAGGATGGCCAGTGCAGACACTGCTACCTTGAAATTTGTTTGAAATGTACCACAAATCAGTGGCAATCTCTCCTTTCATTCTATAAACTTCTTGTTGTGCACAGACATGACTGTCTTATCACATTTCTGTGCCGCTGAACTGGAACATCAGGCAGTGAAGTGCCAACTGTTCTACCTTCCAAGGGAGTTATCTGCATTATTCTGACCACAGTCAATCTCAGTTTTAGCGGCTGTCAAGCTAGCACTTGAGGAGCTAAATGCTGTAATCCACAAGAATGCAGCCACATACCCTGACAACAGAGTGGCAGGAGACTTTAATCAGACTGTGCCGAACTACTATCAACACATCACCTGCAACACAGGAAGATCCAACACACTTGTCCATCTTGACTGCTTTGCACCACAATGGACTTCTTTTTCATTCTAATTGAGTTCCTTCTTGTATAATTTTGAATAATTTTATGGTTCATTTGTGAATGTTGTGTCTCCGATGCTATATGCCTGTGATGCTGTTGCTAGTAAGTTTTGCGTTGCAGCTGTGGGACAAGTGCATATGACACTAAACTCAACTTGATTTGACCCTTGGGCTTAGCACGAAGTCTTGGGACACCCTATCTTGCTGAATTAACAAGACAGATTTACTTCCTATCAATCCACTCAGGTTTGCCTACTTCAATGAGATAAGATTGTTTTTGTTGTTTTTACATCATTTTAATTAATTTTAATATTATATTTAATTTGTCTTAGTAATACGTGACTGAGACAAATTTTTAAATGAGAAATTTAAGTATTTTTATTGTTCATTTATTTTCAACTTTAAGTATCTTTGATCACCAGAAACCTCTGAAAACAATGTAAAGCCCAATCAGAAGGTCATCAAGGGTGCTCCATGGACACTCCAGGACTGGCTTAATTTCTCTTGCTTGCAGTCTAGTCATTGCTTCTGACCCATTCTACAATGCAGCTGTAGCACTGATAGCCATAACTAAGGCAACGGTCCCAGCTATGCCTGCCTTTTTGTCGGCTACGTGGAACAGTCCAAGCCTACACTGTTGTCTATCCCCCTCTTTTCCTATGCTACATCAACGACTGCATTGGTGCTGTTCATCGACTTCACCCCAACTTTGCCTCCAACTTCCACCCTGCCCTCAAATTTACCTAGTCATTTTTGACACCTCCCTCCCCTTTCTCAATCTCACTGTCTCTGTCTCTGGAGACAGTTTATCTACTGATGTCTATTATAAACCACGGACTCTCACAGCTACCTGTACTGTACCTCATCCCACCCTGCTACTTGTAAAAATGCATTCCCTTCTCTCAATTCCTCCGTCTCCACTACATCTGTGCTCAGGATGAGGCTTTTCATTGTAGAACAAAGGAGACGTCCTCCTTCTTCAAAGAGAGGGGCTTCTCTTCCTCCACCATCAACGCTGCCCTCAACCGCATTGTTTCCATTTCACGCACATCTGCTCTTACTCAATCCTTCTGCCACCCTATCAGGGATAGGGTTCCTCTTGTCCTCACCTACCACCCCACCAGCCTCTGCATCCAGCGCATAATTCTCTGGAACTTCCGCCATTTCCAAGCACATCCTTGCCTCCCCACCATTTTCTGCTTTCCAGAGGGATCACTCCCTACATGACTTCCGTGTCCATTCATCCCTCGCCTCTGATCTCCCTCCTGGCACTTATCCTTGCAAGCAGAGCAGGTGCTACGCCTGCCCCTACACCTCCTCCTTCATTACCATTCAGGGCCCAAAACAGTCCTTTCAGGTGAGGCGACACTTCACCTGTGAGTCTGTTGGAGTCATATACTGTGTCTGGTGCTCCTGGTGTGGCTTCGCGTGAGACCCAACGTAGATTTGGAGACTGTTTCGCTGAGCACCTGCTGTATGTCCCATCTGCCAGCAGAAGGGGGATCTCCCAGCGGCCACACATTTTAATTCCACTTCCCGTTCCCAATCTGATATGTCAATCCATGGTCTCTTGTACTGTTACGATGAGGCCACACTCAGGTTGGAGGAAAAACACCTTATATTCCATCTGGGTAACCTCCAACCTGTTGACATGAACATCGATTTCTTGAACTTCTGGTAATGGCTTCCCCCCCTTTACCATTCCCCATCCCCTTTTCCCTCTCTTACCTTATCTCATCAGCTCCCTCTGGTGCTCCTTCCATGACCTTCTGTTCTTTCCGATCAGACCTCCCCTTCTCCAGCCCTGTATCTCTCTCACCAATCTACTTCCCATCTCTTTACTTAATCCTCCCCCCTCCCAGTTTCACCCATTAACTTGTGTTTCTCTCTCCTCCCCACCTTTTAAATCAACCCCTCAACTTTTTTTCTACAGTCCTGCTGAAGGGTCTCGACCAGAAACATCAACTGTACTCTTTTCCGTAGTTGTTGTCTGGCTTGCTGAGTTCCTCCAGTATTTTGTGTATGTTGCTTGGATTTCCAGCATCTGCAGATTTTCTCCTGTTTGTGACTAAGGCACAGGTGATTGGTGTGAAAGAGCCAAGGTAACCTTAAAGTGTAGGACAGATACAACGAGATTCAGCATATTAGTAACCTGAAATAATGCCATAATGACATATTCAATTTTTTCCTCATCATTGACGCGTTGTTGATAATTTATTTATAACAACCACCAACTTATAGAAATTTGTAATTTCAGCATTAATTTAGTCAATTATTTTGTTAAAGCCTGTCATTTTGATAAATCAATGTCTGGGATGAAATCAAGTTTAAAGGACAATCAAAAAAGATAATACAGTAAGTTTTGTATTTCTTCCTCAAAGAATGGGGTTTCCATACCTACATTATGCTGCTCTCACCTACATCTCCTCCATTTCCTGAACACCCACATTCACCCCATCTTTCTGCTGCCTTAACAGTAAAAGTTCCGTTTGTCCTTATCTACCAACCCATAAGCCTCTGCTTCCAACGCTTCACCCTCCGCAACTTCTGCCATCTCCAAAGGGATCCTACCACTTTATGTCCACCCCCCTCCACTTTCCCCAGGGATCAATCTCGCCACGATACCTTTGACGATTTATCCCTCCCCACATTTATCTCTGCAAAGTGCTACACCTGCCCAATCATCTCCCCCCTCACCTCCATTCAGGGCCTAAACAGTCCTTCTAGGTGAGGCAACACTTCATCTGAGAATCTGCTAGGATCATCTATTGTGTTCCATGCTCCCAATGAGGCCTCCTCTAAGGAGACTATCATAAATTGGGGAACTGCTTCACCATAAACTGAACTTCCCAGTGACCAAACATTTTAATTCCAATTCCCATTCTCACTTCAACGTGGACTCCTTACAAGATATACAAGATATTAAGAGGAATAGATAGAGTGGATAGCCCACACCTCTTCCCCAGGGCACCACTGCACAATACAAGAGGACATGGCTTTAAGGTAAAGGGTGGGAAGTTCAAGGGGGATATTAGAGGAAGGTTTTTCACTCAGAGAGTGGTTGGTGCGTGGAATGCACTGCCTGAGTCAGTGGTGGAGGCAGATACACTAGTGAAGTTTAGGAGACTACTAGACAAGTATATGGAGGAATTTAAGGTGGGGGGTTATATGGGAGGCAGGGTTTGAGGGTCAGCACAGCGTTGTGGGCTGAAGGGCCTGTACTGTGCTGTATTGTTCTATGTTCCTTCTTACCTGTCTATCACTCCCCCCTGGGTCCCCTCCTCCTTCCCTTTCTCCTACGGTCCACTCTCCTCTCTTATCAAATTCCTTCTTCTCCAGCCCTTGAACCTTCCCACCCACCTGGCTTCACCTATCACATTCCAGCTATCCTCCCTCCCCTCCTCCCACCTTTTTATTCTGGCATCTTCCCCTTTCTTTTTCAGTCCTGAAGAAGGGCCTTGGCCCAAAACATCAACTTATTATTCACTTCTATAGACATTGCCTGGTCTGCTGAGTTCCTCCAGCATTTTGTGTGTGTTGCTTTGGATCTCCAGCATCTGCAGACCTTCTCATGTTTATGATTACTGTAAACATAATGTGTTGTGATCTGATAGATGTGAAGAACTTAAACTATTTTCTGCACACCAGGTATCATCTTTAAAATAACCTCAATCATAACTGAAAGCTATGCTAAAATAAAATGCTATAACACAAAATACCAGATACTTCTATGATTTACAATAAAGGCTATTAGGCTGAAGAGGCATTGTGTTTCACAATGGATGACTGCAGTTGCTGCTGGTTTTCGCTGCTCTGATTGAGACCTCAAACAGTTTTGGCAAACTAATAACTTTAGATATACACCATCTTGTTTTCGCACAAATTGTTCGGTTTTAACAAGAAAGCATTTGATGCGGTACATGATTATCCTGTTTAAAAACTATTTTAGCTCTGAAAAGTATTGTGAACTTAAACCAAGGCTGTCTGAAATACTAATGCATCTGTACTAGATACTACCATGTTCAGGAGCAATTGACTGAACTCCAGAGAATCAAAGCATTTGAGATATTACCTCAAACAAAACAGAGTGAACATCTGTTTCCCATTTTCTTGTGGTGGAGATAAAAACTGAAGATGTGTTTCACTGACAATTTACAGGGGAACATCTTTACTGATTCTGAAACTTGGATAATTGCCATGTTCTAATCACTGGAGAGCCTGCAGTGTTCATGCTAGGTAAGTTACCGGGAAATCAAAGTTCAAAGTAAATTTATTATCAAAGTACATATATGTCACCAGTACAACCCTGAGATTCATTTTCTTTTAAATAAATCCAATAACCATAATAGAATCAAAGAAAGACTGCATCGAACAGGGCAGACACGCAGTGTGAAAAAGGGAACAAACAAATCAAATACAAACAAAAAAATTATAATAATAAGCAATAAATATTGAGAACATAACATAAGAGTCCTTGAAAGTGAGTCTATAGGTTGTAGGAAAATTTCAGTGATAGGGCAAGTTGAGTGATGTTATCCTCTCTGGTTCAAGACCCTGATAGTTAAGGAGTAAAAAGTGTTCCTGAAGCTGGTGGTTTGAGTCCTGATGCTCCTAAACCTTCTTCCTGATGGCAGTTGTGAGAAGAGAGCATGATCTGGGTGGTGGGGGTCCTTGATAATGGATGCTGCTTTCCAGCAACAATGCTCTTTGTGAATGTGCTCAGTAGTGAGGAGGGCTTTACAGTGATGGACCGGGCTGTATCCAAGTCTTTTTGTAGGATTTTCCATTCAAGGGCATTTGTGTTTCCATACCAGGCTGTGATCCAGCCAGTCAGTATTCTCTCCAAATCACATCTATAGAAGTTTGTCAAAATTTTAAATGTCATGCTGAATTTTCACAAACTTACAAGGAATTTCACTGAGGCGCTGGGTCCAGGACAGGTCCACTGAAATGATAACACAGAGGAATTTGAAGTTGCTGACCATCTCCACTTCTGATTCTCTGATGAGGACTGGCTCATGGACCTCTGGTTTCTTCCTCCTGAACTCAATAATCATCTCCTTGGTCTTGCTGACATTGAGTGAGAGGTTGTTGTTGTGGCAACACTCAGCCAGATTTTCAATCTCCCTTTTATATGCTGATTTGGCACCACCTTTGATTCGGCCAATGACAGTGGTGTTTTCAGCAAACCTAAGTATGGCATTGGAGCTATGCTTAGCTACACAGCCATAATTGTATACATACTTCTGTCAGTCTTCAGCGAACCGAAACCCACTAAGCAAACATACTGAAATTGATGTGAAACTCTAGAACCTTGCGTTTATTAAGCCACTCCATTATCTCAAAGTTCATGCCGTTAAAATTGAAGATGTAGCTTGAATAGGGAAACATATATTGAAACCAGCAGATCTGTATTTTTAAACGCACCATGGACACCTAAATGCTAGTACAATTGAATTGTTTTATAAACTTCAATAATTAATGCCATGCTTTTGTGTAATCTAGTATAGAGGAGTTGGGGGAGGGGGGAACAGGCAATAGTAGAAAATGAGCTGGGAGATTTGTCAGAAAGCACAAGAGAAGTTTGGGAACATATGCAGTGTTGAAAGGGATGTCAAGGTTGTTTAGGAAAAATTTCTGTAGTAATGTAGTGGCTGCAGACTTCATTAGGAGCAATTGTTTATCGGCCAGAATCATATACCTATTGGATAAAGAATTAAAGAGACAGTACTGTGTATGTGCATGGGTGAGAGGGAGAAATGGGGCTTGTCTGTCGTTGTTGTTTTGTTCCTTGTTGTTTCTGTTTTATTGTGTCCTGTGTTGCTCTGCCAACCATTATGGGTGTGCTTCGTTGGTGTGTGTTAGTTGGTTGGTAACACAAATTGTGTATTTCACTATGTTTCAATGTACATGGGATAAATAAACATGATCTTGTGAATCTTACCCAAAGAAGCAACTAAAGCTAAATCAAGAATTTCGAAGCTGATGCCTTGACAGAAAAAGCATCAATGAAACTCCACAAAGATAGAGATAGTTACTATGTACGTAGGGAGTCTTGGAACGAGACTAGATGTGAAATTTGGAGCTCTGTCCAGACAAGATTAAGATTGTGCACTTGAGTTCAGCTTAACATAATGAACATAGAACTCTACAGCACATTACAGACCCTTCGGCCTACATTGTTGTGGCAATCATGTAACCTACTCTAGAAACTGCCTCGAATTTCCCCACTGCATATCCCTCTATTTTTCTAAGCTCCATGTACCTATCTAAGAGTCTCTTAAAAGACCCTATTGTATCCACCTCTACTACTGTTGCTGACATGCATTCACCACTCTCTGTGTGAAAAACTTACCTCTGACATCCCCCTTGTACCTACTGTACTTCCAAGCACCTTAAAACTATGCCCCATCATGTTGGCCATTTCAGCCCTGGGAAAAAGCCTCTGGCTATCCACACGATCAGTGCCTCTCATCATCTTATGCACCAGATGCATCAGATGTTTTTTATGGTGGATCTATAAAAATTGGCGAGGGAGAATGGGGCATGGCAAATTTCCTTAGCCTTCTGAGAAAGTAGAGACTACAGTGAGTTTTCTTGACCCTATTGCCTGTGTGGTTTGTCCAAGGAAGCAAATGGTGATACCTACACCTAGGAACTTGACATTGTTAACCACCTCCACTTCATCACCGCTGACGCATGCAGTGGTACGTGCTCTGCCCTTCTTCCTGAAGAAAATTACTGGAGTTTTTTTGTCTTGCTGACACTGAAGGAAAGGTTATTGTCTTGACACTGTGCGACTATCTCCTTTCTGTATTTTGTCTCACTGTTGCTTAGGATCTGGCCCACTATAGTGGTGTCATCTGTAAATGTATAGGTGAAGTTGGAGCAGAATATGGTCACGCTGTCATGATTGTTTAGGGAGCAAAATAAAGGGCTATTTGATCGCATTGGGCTGACAGGTGATGGTTGAGAAAAGATCGAGTTCAATTCAAACCCTGGAGAAAGGTGAGAAGATGACTGATCTTGAGAAAGCTGCTCACAGGACTCACATATGATCTGGATCACTGTTATCTAGCATATGTCAAGGAACCTCAAGACATTGCCTTGTAATATTTCCATCATTTTGCATTGAATCATTAAATTTTGATTGAAATGTTTGTTCTCTCTGTGGCAAAAGAATATACAGAAAGAAACAATATGCTAAATGATTAGCATGTGTTGCTGGATTGCAAAGTATTGCTGCATAATATTTGTTTATTTTGGAAATGTCTGTACAGTAAGCAGCTTCCAAAATCTTACTTCCAATCTTTTTCTGCACATATTTTTAGCATTAACCTTTTCTAATTTTGATTAATGCTGCACTTTCTGTGCTTATTTATTGTCTAAAACCATGTGAGAAAATAAACGTAAAGAGACCACACACTGTAAGAGAAATCATCATGCAATTAATATCGAGAATGCGAAGGTGGATGGAAAACTCCCTCCATTATCCGTGCTAAAAATGGAAAATTAAGATTATTTAATCTACTGTAAGGATTAGAATTTGTGTGGAAGTGAGCTAATTAAATCTGAGTGAGATCTCAGCTGTTATGTAGATTTACTCTTCTTGCAGGAAGTATATTGGATAATTAGGGCTAAATGTATCAACAGAGTAAGGAGGAGAGAAGCAAGGAGATATCCGAGTTAAAGAAAAATATCAATACCCTAGATTTGGTGTGGAAATATTAGTAGATCTCTTTCTGTCTGCCAAGGTTTCCTCATAATTATTATCAACTTGACAATAAACGTTGTGGGCAATTGCTTGAGGTAGTTCTTCCATTTTCACTTCTGTTTTATGCACGTGTGAAGTTGCTGCAATTTCCACCCCCATTCCCTGCTTAAAAAGGGGCATCAGCTTGAACAACTTGGACAAGTTTTCATTTGGCATAACAATAGTGCTTCCATTTATTTTAATGGATCTAACTGCCAAGGGGGACTAAGGTAAGTCATCCAGTTTAATAACTACTGACTTGGAGGTTTACATTCAATTTCAATAACACCACTTGCAGCATAGGGCTGTTTGAAGGTAATTTTGTAAGTTTGAATTCTTATCCAAATAGATAAGGTCAGATGATTTTATAGATTGGTCTTTGTGAGATTACTACCTTACCTATTGTACATTGTTTGATGATTGTTTCTATTTTGTTTCTTCTATTCAGCTCTATTGTGCTATTTCTTTCCCTTCTTTAGCTTTGAGATGGCATTACTACCTCTGGGTCAAAAAGCACAGAATCCCGATGTGGAAATTTCTGTTATCCAAGATTAATAACCTTATTGGCAGGCATAGAAGAATATGGAAGCAATCATGAATATATAATTCTTGCAATGGATTGTCAAGTTGTTAATCAGTCTGTTAACTCTTCTACTAATTTTAATTGTTCTGGAAGAGAAACCCACAAGTACTGCTCTTCCTTGTGTATTTACATGCAGCATTTCCAGCATCTGTGATTAAAGGAAAAAAAAAGTATTAGTTCCAATTAAATGGCTGTTGTCATTTGCAATTGACATACCAATCTAAACTAAGTGTTTCATAAACACATTAAAATGGCTGCCTGTTTTAATTCTACTTCCCATTTTCATTCCAACATGTCAGTCCGTGGTCTCCTCTACTGCCACAAAGAGGCCAGTCTCAGGTTGGAGGAGCAATACCTCATATTTCATCTGAAAAGCCTCCAACCTGTCAGTATGAACATTGATTTCTCTTACGGCAATTTCTACCCATTTCCCCTTCTCTCTTTTACTAGTCCCCATTCTGTCTCCCCTCTTATCCCTTCTGTTCTCCTCAACTGCCCATCATGTCTTTCTGGTGCCCTTTGTCCTGTCTTTTCTCCCATTGTGCACTCCCACCTCCTTCCACCTATCACCTCCCAGCTTCTTACTTCATCTCCCCTCCGCAATCCACCCACCTTGCCCCTTACCTGTGTTACGAGAATACACATAAAATTAAGATGTTTGCTGGCCTGGGCTAGCATCAGTGGCATCAGCAGTTGGTCTGCCACCTGCCCTCAGGGGAAGGAGAGATAAGGAACAATGGAGCAGCGTCTGGAGATGTGTAATGAAGGGATGTGGGAGGAAGAGCTGTCTGGAGCGGCTCCCCCCTTTGAGCCCTGAACTGTTTGAAGTGATGGACAGGCGATACCCCAGCAGGGGGATAAAAAGGGACAGGTTCGCTAAGACAGACACACACGCCACCCGAGGTAACGAGACCCTGGAAGCGGTGCGCTTCTCACGAGTGGGTGAGAAGTCCCAGACAACGACAAGGGTGGAAAGGTACGATCAGCGGGAACCCGGTGTGTGTCCGCCCTTGCCTGGGTGCCGGGTTCACTGCAGAGGATCGACCGCATCTGGAGGAGGGGTCACAGTCGGTGACCTCAGGTGACATCACCAAGGACCTGCCCAAAAGCTGTTTGTGAGCCATCTCGCTGGTCTGTGAGCCATCTTGCTGGTCTGTGAGTGAAGCCGTTCTGAATGATGAGTTGTTCCTATTCTATCTCTCTCTTCCCCCACGTTGTCCACCGCCATGGCAACGATTACTGCGAACTGAACTACTAAACTGGACTGAACTTTGAGTCATTTTGAAATTGGTCATTTACCCCTAGACAACGATAGAGCTTGATTGATGCTGTTATCTTAATTCTGTGCACATGTGTGTTTATCATCACTGAACTGTTGCATTTATTATCCTTTCGATTACTGTGTTGCTTGTTTCTTTAATAAAACTTTCTTAGTTCTAGTACTCCAGACTCCAACTGAGTGATCCATTTCTGCTGGTTTGGCAACCCAGTTACGGGGTACGTAACATAAGTGGGGTTCTCGTCCGGGATTTTGAACGCTAAATTTGGGACGGAGTAAATTGATTGGGTTAAAATTCCCGAAAGAAAGAAAAGACAAACAGCAGAAATGGAGGTTGAGGAATTTATAAAGGCGCCGACCTTGGAGGCATTAGAGGATGCCAGGAAATCGGAATTGATAGCTGTGGCCAAACGGGTGAATCTTGCTAAGGTGAAGTCGACAATGAGGAGAGAGGAGATACACAGAGCTATTGTAGAGCACTATGTATCTAAAGGTGTGTTTCCCCAAGGTGAGCTGGGGGAGGTGTCTATTGAAAAACCTGCTGGAGACGCGGTACAGGTACAGCTTGAAAAACTGAGACTCGAGCACGAGTTCCGGGTACGGCAGTTAGAAAGGCAGGAGAAAGAGAGAGAGTTAGAAAGGCAGGAGAAAGAGAGAGAGAGGGACAGACAGTTGGAGAGAGAAGAGAGAGAGAGGGACAGACAGTTGGAGAGAGAGGAGAAACAGAGGGAAAGGAAATTTGAGCTGGAGAAGTTAAAGATAAGGGCCGAGCAGGGGCTCGTGCCGAACCAAGGTGGAGGGTTCCGGGCGACCCAGGAGGTTAGGCTGGTTCCCCCATTTGACGATACCGATGTGGATCGGTACTTTCTCCACTTCGAAAAAGTAGCTATAAGTCAGGACTGGCCGAGGGATAAGTGGGTTGTTTTACTTCAGAGTGTACTGAAAGGGAAAGCCCAACAAGCTTACTCCGCTTTATCCCCGGAAGATGCCCAGAAGTATGAGGTGGTGAAGGAGGCCATCCTCAGGACTTATGAGTTGGTCCCGGAGGCATACCGGCAGAGGTTTCGGAATGCGAGGAAGCGGTGGGACCGCACGTATTTGGAGTTTGCTCGCGAGATGCAAACATATTGTGAGCGTTGGTGCGCCTCGAAAGGGGTAGAGGGGGATTATGACAGACTGCTGCAACTGGTTCTGATTGAGCAGTTTAAAGGTTGTGTCCCTGAGGGTATGAGACCCTACCTCGATGAGAAAGAGGCAGCCACGTTAGCCGCAACTGCTAAGTTAGCGGATGAGTATGCGTTGACGCATAAAATGAAGGTTGCCCCGAGTAAAGGCTACCAGAAGGGTAGTCAGGACGGCGGGGAGAGTCCACCGGAAAAGTCAGAAAGTAAGCCGGGGACTAGTGAAAAGGATAAGGTAGACCGGGAGCAGTCTGGTAGGAAGTCTCCTGGAGTCGTCTGTTATAATTGTGGGAAAGTCGGACACTTTGCGTCCAGGTGCTTTGCCCCAAGGAAGGAGACGGGGAAAGGAAAAGCGGAAATTTTGAATGGCTGTATTGAGCTGTTAAGCGAACCGCTAGGGAAGGACAGGTCTGAAAAAGTCCAGGAAGGGCGCGAGAGGTTTATCTCGGCCGGACTGGTGTCAGTGAAAAAGAGGTTAAAACCAGTTCCAGTGCGGATCTGGAGAGACACGGGAGCGTGTCAGTCACTAATACTGAAGAGTGTATTAGAGTTTAGCTCAGAGACCCAGACTGGGGAGGTAGAGGTCAAAGGTGTTGGGGAAGGGACAGAGTCAGTCCCTTTGCACCAGATACATTTACAGAGCAACCTGGTCTCTGGACTAGTCACGATCGGGGTGAGGTCCGAATTACCGATGAAAGACGTGGAAGTCTTGCTCGGTAATGACATCGCCGGAGGAATCGTGTTCCCAGTCGTGAGATTGACGGGTCAGCCTGCCAGCATGGAGGCCCCGCCCGCGATGGTGAATTTGGCTGAAACATTTCTGCCAACCTTGTATGAGACAGGGTGTAGTGAGATAAGAGGTAGTGAGGGAGCTGGGACGGACGTAGCAGTAGCCAGGAAAGAATTTGTGCAGACGCAGGAGCGAGACGAGGGGCTGATGGTTTTGGCCGAGACAGCTCTCTCTGACACAGCCTTGACAAGGGAACTAGTAGGCTATTGTGCGGATGAGGAAGTGCTAAGGAAGAAAGGGAAATCAAGTACAGCATCCGCAGATGAGGAGTGGGGGGTGGTGCAAAAGAGTTATGGGGATGAGGTTTTTAACATGGCCCACGAGGTACCCCCCGGTGGACATTTTGCGGTGCTGGAGGAAACAGTTGGTGGAATCATGAAAGAGAGTTACCGGCTGCCCAGGGGGAAAAATGTTATTGATCATGACCGACGCGAACTGAGACGGTCACCGGCTTTTGATATGCTAACAAACCTAGTCGGTGTTAGCGTGGAAATCAATGAAGCTAGGGGCCCCTTGATAAGAGGAAAAAACCATTTTGAAAAGATTAGGATGGGATCGGTCAGATGGGAGAAGGCTATTGTTTTGGCCAGGTCTACTGATAAGGTCTCTCCCTTAATCCCCGAAGGAGTAATTAAAACGACTCGCACCCATGTGTTTGATTGTCCCGAGGAAATGCAAAGAACTGGGACGTTGGGTTATGTCGGTTACAATAGGGCGGCCAAGTAAACAACACCCATATTTTTTGAGTAATTCAGTGACTAAAGGGCTGATGAACACAGAGGTGTGTATTGGCAATTTAACACGGCTGTCTGAAGCCAGCTTGATAGTGAACCTTGGAAAAAATGAATTCGGCCACGCGAATGTCACTTACCTGGGAATTGTGGTGACACAGGGGCAGCTGGCAGTGATGCAAGCTACAGTGCAGGCTATCGCTGACCTCCCAACCCCGACAGACAAGAGGGCCCTCAGAAGGCTTTTGGAGATGGTGGGGTACTGCAGGAAGTTTTGCAATAACTCTGCGGTCAATACCCGTCCCCCTCCTACTAAGCCCTTGCGAGGGAAAATTGAGTCGGAATGGGACGACCCTTGTTGTTGTGGTCCGGGACAAAACCAAATGAGAGGTTACATTGGTCGCAATTCATCAGTGTTTTTGGCCACTATGAAGTTTGCTGAGTTGGAGCCTGGACTAAGGGATTATTAATAACACGTGTAAAAGGAACAGAAAATGTGATGACTGTCTGTCAAGGTGTTGACAGCTTCAAATTCTCTGTATTAGCTAAATAACTGTTAAAGATGTATATTGTGTATGTATCAGATAATGTAGTAATGTTTGTAATTTTTACCTCCCGGTAAAAATCCTTAAAGGGGGGAAGTGTTACGAGAATACACATAAAATTAAGATGTTTGCTGGCCTGGGCTAGCATCAGTGGCATCAGCAGTTGGTCTGCCACCTGCCCTCAGGGGAAGGAGAGATAAGGAACAATGGAGCAGCGTCTGGAGATGTGTAATGAAGGGATGTGGGAGGAAGAGCTGTCTGGAGCGGCTCCCCCCTTTGAGCCCTGAACTGTTTGAAGTGATGGACAGGCGATACCCCAGCAGGGGGATAAAAAGGGACAGGTTCGCTAAGACAGACACACACGCCACCCGAGGTAACGAGACCCTGGAAGCGGTGCGCTTCTCACGAGTGGGTGAGAAGTCCCAGACAACGACAAGGGTGGAAAGGTACGATCAGCGGGAACCCGGTGTGTGTCCGCCCTTGCCTGGGTGCCGGGTTCACTGCAGAGGATCGACCGCATCTGGAGGAGGGGTCACAGTCGGTGACCTCAGGTGACATCACCAAGGACCTGCCCAAAAGCTGTTTGTGAGCCATCTCGCTGGTCTGTGAGCCATCTTGCTGGTCTGTGAGTGAAGCCGTTCTGAATGATGAGTTGTTCCTATTCTATCTCTCTCTTCCCCCACGTTGTCCACCGCCATGGCAACGATTACTGCGAACTGAACTACTAAACTGGACTGAACTTTGAGTCATTTTGAAATTGGTCATTTACCCCTAGACAACGATAGAGCTTGATTGATGCTGTTATCTTAATTCTGTGCACATGTGTGTTTATCATCACTGAACTGTTGCATTTATTATCCTTTCGATTACTGTGTTGCTTGTTTCTTTAATAAAACTTTCTTAGTTCTAGTACTCCAGACTCCAACTGAGTGATCCATTTCTGCTGGTTTGGCAACCCAGTTACGGGGTACGTAACACCTGTTTCACTTATCCCCTGCCAGCTGGTAGACCTTACCCTCCCCCCACCTTTCTGGTTTCCGCCCCCTTCCTTTCCAGTTTTGATGAAGGGTCTCTGCCTGAAACATCAACAGTTTATTCCTCCTCATGGATGCCTGACCTGCTGAGTTTCTCCAACATTTTGAGTGTTTTGCTTAAGTTTTTCATTAAACCTACAAAACAGGTTAGGCCAGAAATCCCAACCATACTTAGCAGTGATCTTTTTTCCTGGATTGTTTACTGAGCAAATCAAACCAATGGTGAAAATTTAATGATGTAGACTGGAATTGATTTTGGTCAGAGGTTTGTGCCTTGGGATGGTCCCACAGCAGGAGATGACCAAAGAAGAGATCACTAAAGAACAGAGTCTGAGACACAGAATCCCAGAGAGGACCTGGGAATAATGAGCATCCTGAACATGGGAGTTGTGGAAAGTTCCAAACACACTGGAAATGTTGGGAATTAGAAAACCTGTGGTATATTTAAACCTGTTATTTATGTATTCTCATATGTAAACATATTTGCATATTGTACAGTGAGTTTGCTTTCTTTAAAGCAATTCTGTATATAAATAATACCTAAACATAATATTCAACTGAAGTAACATAATATGTGCCATGCTTCAATCAGTTGGCAGCTATAATGAAAAACATATTTCTTTGAAATTTCTCAATTAATTGAATTCTAATTGCTCCACAGTATGCAACAATGACGTTAAAGTCACATATTTTGGCAAAAGATATTGTTAAATCTTTTGGTTTTATTGAGAAAGATAAACATAGCTGTTGGCAAGGAAGTATCAAACTTCAGAACATTATAAATTAATCTAAATGTAATCAACTCTGACTAAAAAAAAACATCCCTTACTGGAAAACATACATAACTATCAGCTAGTATTAAGTACCTTTTCAGATCTAAAGTTGCAACTTGAAAATTTATTTTATTTACTTTTCAGATTTTAATCAACCCTTTCAGAAATTTACCACAATCTACTTTAAGGTAGGAAAGAGCTTAAGAGCCAATTTATTGTATCAATGTTGTACTTAGACTAAACACATTTCGAGGATATGTAAGATTCAAAATTGTTTAATGTCATTTCCAGTACACAAGTGCAAAGGAGAACAAAATAATTGTTATTCCGGAACTGATGCAGCACATGAAACACACAAGATAAATAACACCATAATAATAAAAACACTATCAATATAAATATATAAGATAGCTTATGTACATAGATTAATTGTATGTCGATAAAGTGATGCCAGGCACAGGGGAGTCTGCACATAAGGTGAATGTCAGGAAATGATAAAGTGGCAGTGGTTGGGGGTATGGAGGAGTGGGTTAATGGTTGGAGGTGTTGATCAATCTTACTGCATGTGGAATGTAACAGTTTTTAAGTCTGGTGGCTCTGATGTGGATGCTATGTAGCCTCCTCCATGAGGAGAGAGGGACAAACACGAGCAGTATGGGTGGGATCCTTCACTTTGCTACTGGCCCTTTTCTGGCACCTTTCTGCACATATGTCCTTGATGGAAGGTAGGCTGATGCTGGAGATGTGTAGGGCAGTTTTGACTGCCTGTTGTAGAGCTTTCCTATCCACCACAGTACAGCTTCCGTACCAAGCAGCTTGTTGGGATGCTCTCTACTGCATAGGGATAGAATACCATGAGTGTAGATGTGCAAAGTTCAGCCTCCCCAAATCAGAAGTGTAGTTGAGTTTTCCTGATGGTGTAGAATATGTACTTGAGAGATTGGGAGATTCGGCAGCTCTCAGGGAAGCAAGAACTGTGCTTTGCTGCTCCATCAGGAAGGCGAAATGGGAGCATTCTCACAGAATTTACAGCCACCTGCGATGCCGGAGACATGAGGTGCATGCGGCAGGGAACCCAGAGGATTATAGGCTGCAAGTCTACCCTGTGCATCAGTGACCAGGACGTTTCACTCTCTGAGAGGCTGGATGTTTTCTATGCCTGGTTTGATGTGTAGAACAAAGTGCTGATGAGGAAGGCACCCCTCCCTCCAGGAGAGCAGACACTCTGGCTGGCTGAAGCTGAGGTGAGGAAGACACTGGCCAGTGTTAACCCACACAAACTGCTGGCCTGATAATACACCAGGTTGGGCTCTGGAAGACTGCGCAGCCCAGCAGATGGAAGTGCTGATAGATATATTCAACATCTCTCTGGAACAATATATTATTCCCTCAGTTTTCAAGGTGGCAATCATCATTCCAGTGCTAAAGAAGGTGCCAGTAACCTATCTAAATGACTATCATCCGGTAGCATTAATATCAACCATTATGAAATGCTTTGAGCGGCTGGTCATGGAGCACATTAAAGCCTTTCTCCTGGCTACATTGGACCCTTTCTAGTTCACTTATCACTCAAATTGATCCACTGACAATGCAATACACTTTGCCCTCCTCTCTGTCCTGTCTCACCTGGAAAATGGGGTCTCCTGTGCCAGGCTGCTGTTTATAGACTTCAGTTCGGCGTTCAACACCATCATACCCCAGAATCTGGTATGGAAACTGTCCTCGCTAGGTCTCAACACCTCCCTCTGCAATTGGACACTGGACTTCTTAACAGTAAGGCAACAGTCAGTCTATCGTCTTAAATACACCCAACGACTTGCCCTCCACAGCTGCCTATGGTAACAATTTCCACAAATTCTCCACCCTATGGCTAAAGAAATTTTTCCGCATCTCTGTTTTAAATGGATGCCTCTCTATCCTGAGGCTGTGCCCTCTTGTCCTAGACTCCTCCACTGTGGGAAACATCCTTTCCACATCTACTCTGTCTAGGCCTTTCAACATTCGAAAGGTTTCAATGAGATTCCCCCCCCCCCCCATCCTTCTAAATTCCAGTGAGTACAGACCTGGAGCCAGCAAACGGTCCTCATATGATAACCCTTTTATTCCTGGAATCATTCCTGTGAGCCTCCTCTGAACCCTCTCCAATGCCAGCACATTGTCTCTTAGATAAGAAGGACTAAACTGTTCACAGTACTCAAAGTGAGGCCTCTCCAGTGCCTTATAAAGCCTCAGCATCACATCCTTGCTCTTACATTCTAGACCTCTTGAAATGAATGCTAACATTACATTTGCCTCTTCTCCACTGACTCAACCTACAAATTAATCTTTAGGGTGTTCTGTACAAGGACTCTGAGGACATGCATTTTTCCAATATTGTATTTCATTGGCCACTTTCTTGCCGATTCTCTTAATCTGTCTAAGTCCTTCTGCAGCCCTCCTGTTTCCTCAACACTAACCCCCCTCCACCAATTTTTGCAAACTTGGCAACAAAGCCATCTATTCCATCATCTAAATCATTGATATACAGCATAAAAAGAAGTGGTCCCACCACTGACCCTTGCGGAACACCACTGGTCACTGGCAGCCAACCAGAAAAGGATCCTTTTATTCCCACTCGCTGCCTCCTACCAATCAGCAAATGCTCTCACCATGCTAGTAATTTTCCTGTAATACTATGTGCTCCTAACTTGGTAAGCAGTCTCATGTGTGGCTACTGTCAAAGGCCTTCTGAAAGTCCAAATATACAACATCTACTGCATCCTCTTTATCTATCCTACTTGTAATCTCCTGAAAGAATTGCAACAAATTCATTAGGCAAGATTTTCCCTTAAGGAAATCATGCAGACTTTGTCCTATCTTGTCCTGTGTCACCAAGTACTCCACCACCTCATCTGTAACAATTGACTCCAACATTTTCCCAACCACTGAGGTCTGGCTAACTGGTCTATAATTTATATTCTGCTGCCTTCCTTCTTTCTTAAAGAGTGGAATAACATTCGCAATTTTTCAGTCCTCTGGCGCCATGTCCGAGTCGAATGATTTTTGAAAGATCATTACTAATGCCTCCACAATCTCTACTGCTACCTCTTTCAGAACCCTAGAGTGCAGTCATCTGGTCTGGGTGACTTATGCACATTTAGGTCTTTCAGCTTTTTGAGCACCTTCTGCCTTGTAATAGTAACTACACTCACTTATCTTCCTTTATACCCTTCAACACCTAGCACACTACCACAGCCTTCCACAAGATACTCATTTAGCTCATCTGCCATCTCCTTGTCCCTGTTATTACTCTTCGGCTTCATTTTCTAGCGGTCCTATATCCCCTCTTATATATCCACTCTATATCTCTCTTATTTTCCATACACTTGAAAAAACTTTTTCTATACACCTTGATATTGTTTGCAAGCTTGCTTTCATATTTAATCTTTTTCCACCTGATGATTCTTTTAGTTGCTTTCTGTAGGTTTTTAAATGCTTCCCAATCATCTATCTTCCTGCTAATTTTTGCTTTGTTGTATGCACCCCCTTTTGCTTTTACATTAGTGTTGACTTCCCTTATCACCCACAGTTGTACTATTTTGCCATTTGAGTATTTCTTAGTTTTTGGAATACATCTTTCCTGAACTTTCCTCATTTTTCCCAGAAACTCCAGCTATTGCTGCTCTGCTGTCATCCTTGCCTGCATCTCCTTCCAATTTACTTTGGCCAAAACCTCTCTCATACCACTGTAATTTCCTTTACTCAACTGAAGTACTGCTATGGCAGACTTTACTTTCTCCCTATCAAATTTCAATTTGAAAATCATGTTATGATCACTGCCTCATAAGGGTTCCTTTACTTTAAGCTCTCTAATTGCATTCAGTTCATTACATAACACCCAATTCAGTATAACCGATCTAGTAGGCACAATGACAAGTTGCTCTAAAAAACCATCTCATAGGCATTCAACAAATTTACTCTCTTGAGATCCATTATCAACCTGATTTTCCCAGTCGACCTGCATGTTGAAATCTCCCATAACTACCATAACATTGCCCTTTCGACACGCCTTTTCTATTTCCTGTTGTAATCTGTGCTCCACATCCCAACTACTGTTAGGAGACCTGTATATAACTGCCATCAGGGTCCTTTTACCCTTGTAGTTTCTTAACTCAACCCACAAGGATTCAAAAACTTCTGACCCTATGTCACATCTTTCTATTGATTTGATGCCATTCTTTACCAGCAGAGCCAAGCTACTCCTTTTGCCTACCTTCCTATCCTTCTGATACAATGTGTAATTTTGGACACTTCGCTCCCAACTACAACCATCCTTCAACTATGATTCAGTGAACATCATACTCGACAATCTATAAAAGTGCAACAAGATCATCCACCTTATTCCTAATACTCTGTGCATTGAGATATAACACTTTGAATACTGCATTTGCTACCTTTTTGATTCTACATCTGTAATACACTGACACTCACACTGTTGACTCACAGTTTTGTTCTATCATTTGCCTGCCCTTCCTAACAGTTTGACAGCACACTATCTTTGGTTTTTCACCATCTGTCCTGTCCTGAATCCCTTCATGCTGGCTTCCATCTCCCTGCCAAATTAGTTTAAACCCTCCCCAACAGCTCTAACAAACCTGCCTGCAAGAATATTGGTCCCCTTCAGGTTCGGTGCAAACCGTCCCTTTTGTACTAGTCAACATCCCCCAGATCAGATCCCAATGATACAAGAACTTGAAGCCCTGCCCCCTGCACCAGCTTCTCGGCCATGCATTTATCTACTAAATCATCCTGTTTCTACCCTCACTGGTGCGTGACACAGGTAGCAATCCGGAAATTACTACCCTGGAGGTCCTGCCTCTCAGCTTTCTAAATTCTCTCTTCAGGACCTCTTTGTTTTCCCTTCCTATGTCATTGATACCAATTCGTACCGAGACATCTGGCTGCTCCCCCTCCCTCTCCAAAATGCTGCAAATGTGATCTGAGATGTTCCTGACCCTGGCACCAAGGAGGCAGTATATCATCTGGGTGTCCTGTTTACATCCACAGAATCTCCTGCCTGTTCTTCTGACTGTTGAATCCCCTCTCACTACTACTCCCCTTTTCTCCCTCTTTCCCTTCTGCTCCAGTGACCCAGGCTCAGCAACAGTAATCTGATCTCTGTGACATTTCCCACAACAGTATCCAAAGCAATATATTTATTATTGAGCGGAATGGCTACAGGGGTGCACTGTGCTAACTGCCTATTCACCATCCCATTTCTTCTCCTGTCAGTCACCCAGCTACCTGCCTCCTGCAACTTTGGGGTGACTACTTCCTTGTAATTGTGATCAATGATCTCCTCAGTCTACTGTACAAGCCAAAGGTGATCCAGCTACAGCTCCAGATCCCCAACACGGAGCTGCAGCTAGATGCACTTCACGTAGATGTGGTTCCCTGGGGGACTCTGGGTCTCTCAGGACTCCAACATCCAACATGCAGAACACACAATGGCTATTTAAACTAAACCAAGTATCCCTGACACAGTAGGCAAAAAGGAAAACTTGGCAGAAACTTACCCAGGGCTTCTTCTGAGCCAAAACCTGACACTCCCCCTCAAATCCCTGCCCCATTCCCAACAATGGCCACTCTGCTTGTCCCTCCTGTACTTTTGTTTACTGCTCTCTGCGATTCTCCTGCTAGAGTGACACAAAACACCCATAAACCTCTGGTTCTAAATGAGCGCTGCTGACCTGCGAGAAACCGCCTCTGTGTGCTACCCCCGCCGCCGACTATGATGCCAGATTGACTGTATTTTGTTTGTATTTACTATGAAGGACATTGATGCCAGGAATTATTGAGGAGCCATGGAATTATGTGACTATAGCAAATATTAATTCAATGGGAACTAGTCCTCTTTATGTAAATTATAAGCAGTAATCAGTTAGAAGTTCAAAGAGCAGCTTTGCAAACAACCAGTGCTGTCTACAGAGCACAGGCCACTGTCCTAGAACAGGGGGCTAAATGCTAAGAGATATGGGTTGCAAAGATGTTCAGGTCTTGAGAAATCAGAACAATGAACTCCCGTTGTTTGCATGATTTCTATTTTTCTGCACAATTTTTTGCTTGACACTCTTTTTAAATTGGTTCTGTTGGGCTTCTTTGTTATGTGGCTGCCTGTAAAGAGATGAATCTCAAGGATCTATATAATATATACTTCGATAATAAATGTACTTCAACTTTGAGTTTGATATGCATCAGCCAAGCGTTAGACAATGGAGTTAGGTTAGTTGGCACGCATCAAACCAAGCAACTACAGCTTAAGTTAGTTATAACCAAGTTCAAGGAAGCCTGCAGATCAGACTGATGTTGTCACTTAGAATATCAAACATAGTCACAGGTAGAGCTGATCTATCAATAGTTGGGGCAGTTGTGTACTCAGAGAGTCATCCCTCATAATATTAATGTTGGGCATCTGGGATCTCCGTCCTCAGATTTTAGAATATCTGTGTGAATTAATTTGTCTCAGCAAAGGTGTTTGAACCTTAGAGGTGTCATTCTTCCGCTGTAAATGTGTATTTCAAAGGAACTATTCGTCAGATTCAAAAATCTTGAAATAAGTGATGCCATTGCAGCTTTTGAAATTGTACAATTTCTCCTAGTGTTACCATTATCCTCAAGAGTATAAAATCTTGATGTACTTTTTTGAGAGACTTTACCGTGAGGGTCTCCGAATATCAGGTTGTCTTGATGAATAAAGATTTCATGTCCAACGTCTCCAGTTACTTCAGTGACTTAGTGAAAGTCACAACAATGGATGTTAATGAATAGGGAACAATGATATTCAGGAGCATATCAATATTATGGAGGAGAAAATGTTGGAGATCTTAAAACGTATGAAGTTGAATAAATCCCTGGGGCCTGATCAGGTGTGTCTTAGGACATTATAGTGACCAAGGGCAAAGAATTCTGGGATTCTGTCAGAGGCATATTGCATCTTCATTAGCCACAGATGAGGAAGACTAAAGAAAGTCATGCCTTTATTTAAAAACAGGGATAAGCTAGTGAGCAGGCAGGGGAATTTTTCATCAGTGATGGAAAAGTTATTGCAAAAGATTTGGAGAGAGGGATTATTTACATTTGAAGGGGCAAGGACTGATTAGATCCGGCTGAAGAGCCCTGACCCAAAATGTTGACTGTTTATTTCAATCCATGGATGATGTCTGGCCTTCTGAATTCCTCCAGCTTTTTGTGCATCAATTGAAGAATATTAGTGTTTTGATGCCAAGATTTCTGAAACTGTAAAAAAAAAAGTGTTTCAATGAACATTGTTCAGCCGGCTCTACGAGGGTTCTTGGACGACATCACTATAATGACTCTGTAACATGTCCAAGCAAGTTGGGTATTGGAAACCCTGGACAATGTAGCCACTTGGGCGAGGATGTTCTTCAAGGCCAAGAAGTCCAGGTGCATGGTGATCAGAAAGGGCAAAGTTACGAGCAACTTTAGCCTCAAAGTTCAGGGTGAGGTCATCCCTTCCATCGAAGATAACCCGATAAAATGCTTGGGGAAGTGGTTTAGTGTGTCACTGACAGATGGGGCCAGTGTCATCAATACTGTGAATGGCTGAAGAAGATCGACAAATCCGGACTTCCTGGAAAATTCAAGACCCGCTGTACCAATACGGCCTTCTGCCCAGGCTGCTCTGGCTCTTCACACTTTATGAGTTTTCCATGACTGCCGTAGAGGGCATCGAGAGGAAAACCAACAAGCACCTGCGGAGATGGTTGGGAGTTACCCCAAGCTTCTCTTCAGTGGGCCTCTATATTTAATCTGGGCAACTGCAGCTTCCCCTGTCATCTGTTGTGGAGGAATTCAAGGTGGCAAAATGCAGAGCCTTATTAAGCTTGAGAGATTCCAATGATGTCTTGGTAAAGCAAGCAGGTCTGGGCGCAAGTGGGCAGCCAATGCAGCTGTGGAGCAGGCAGTGTGTTCTCTGAAGCTGCGAGATATCATTGGCAACCCCTGCGTCGGGTGGCAAGGCCTCGGCTCAGTTCAGTTTCAGCAGTGGGAAAATGCAAGCATGAGGGACAGGCGAGACATGGTACAGGCAGAAGTACGGATCTGTGAGGAAGAGAAGAGGTTGTCAAAGGCAGTTGAACAAGGGTCCCAGGGTGCCCGGACAAAATGGGAACTGCCTAAGCGCAAGATCTCATGGGCAGAGTTATGGAGACTGGAGCCCTTCTGTATTTCCTTCCTCGTGTGATCCGTGTATGACACCTTCCTTCACCATTACATCTGTACACATGGGGGATGAGAGAGGACCCGAACTGTAAGCTCTGTGGTCAAAAGGGGACACTGACTCATATACTGTCCGGGTGCAAAACAGCTCTAACTCAAGGACGGTATAGGTGGCACCATGATAAGGTGCTTCTGGCTCTTGCTGACACACGAAAGTGAGAGAGCTGCAAGAAGAGGACGGCTGGCACAGATTTGAGGAAGGCCATTACCTTCATCAAAGAGGGAGCCAGGCCTTTCATAACCAAACAACCAAAGCCCAATCTGCTGCTAACGGCCAGGTCCTGGGAGATGAGGGTCGATGTGGGAAGGAGGTTGCAATTCCCGCATATGGTGTACTCAACCTTATGCCCAGACATTGTATTGTGGTCAACCAAAGACAAGAAAATAATTCTGGTTGAGCTGACTGTGCCATGGGAGGAGGGATGGGAAGAGGCCCATGAGAGAAAGGCCTTGAAGTACTAGCCCTTAGTGCAGGAGTGTAAAGACAAGGGATGGCAGGCATGGTTGTTCCCTGTGGAGATCGGCTGCAGAGGTTTCCCAGCCAAATCAGCATGGTGGTTGTTGTCAGATCTGGGCCTGGACGAAAGGAGCAAAAAACAAGCAGCTTGTCGGATGGGGAAAGAGGCAGAACGAGCCCCTTGTTGGATTTGGAGTAGGCGAGAGGAGGGAAGCTGGAAGCCAGGAGCAGATGGGCAGTGATTTGGTCACCACTGCCGGCCCACCAACTGGAGAGTGTCGTGTTTAAGGGTCAAAACACTCTGTGAAGGTTGAGAACCACCTGATGACATCTGCTCCCGGCTGAAGGCTACGGTTACCTAAAAAGGTATCTGGAGCATACACCCTAACAGGTGTTATGTAACAAGTTAACAAGAGACTTATTGCATCTTCATTAGCCACAGCTGAGGAAGACTAAAGGAAGTTATGCCTTTATTTAAAAACAGAGATAAGCTAGTGAGCAGGCAGGGGAATGTTTCATCAGTGATGGAAAAGTTATTGCAATAGGTTTGGAGAGAGGGTTTATTTACATTTGAAAGGGCAAGGCTGATTGAAATAGCAAGCCTTGCATTGTGCTGGAGGAACTCCTGGATCAGGCAACAGCTATCAGTGGGGGTGGGATGTGATGTTGGGGAAGAGGTGTTGGTGACGTTTCAGTTTGAGACCCTGCATCAGAACTAAGAGTGTAGAGGGGAGAGTGAATGAAGGGGAGAGGGGGCGTGGTGAGATGGGAATCTGGGGGACCGAGAAGGAATGAGGGACAATGGGTAGAAGGAGCCAGGTGGGGGAGGGGGATGAGTGGATTTGACAGTCAGAAGCAGATGGGGATCAGAAGAAGCAAACAAGGCCAAAAAAGGCAGGTGGATCCAGGTGTGGGAAGGGGTTGGTGGGTGACACAATTCATTACCATCCTCTTTATAGTGACTATCTTCCCTCTCCACTCTGTCCTGATACAGGGTTTTGACACAGAATGCTGACGGTTCCCCAGCAAATGCTTCTTGACATTCTGAATTCCTCCTGAAGTTTGTGCTTTTGCAGCAAATTCGGGGATGTCTCTTATGAGGAAACACTATCTTATGTGCCTAGTCTGAAAGCCTGGTGTCTGGTGCCTTTTGTTGTCACAAAAGGATTACAAGTAGCCTCACAGGATAGGCTCTGAGTTACAAAGTAAATGTTGTTAATGTGCTTTCCTCTACCACTATTTCTGGCAGCTCATTCACAATAAGCACTTCCTTTTGCATGAAAAAAATGTCTTTCTTCAGTAAGGACCTGGCCTGTCACTTGATGATATAGACTGGTCCTCAATGTATGATACCTGAAAAACCATAATTTTTACACAGCATGTTGGAATTAACAATGATGGCACATTGGAATTTGCAAGACCTTGTAATTATAGGCCAAGAGGATCAAGGCTGTTGTCAAGAGAGCTTTGTGCTTGTCATGAAGCTGCAGTTGTGATCATATAAATACTTCTTGAAATTTCTTCACAATGATTTTTCTGAGTGCTTCTTTTCGAACTTGAGGATGTTTCCTTACTCATTGCCAGGGTTCTGGATACAAAAATGATTCTATGTTCTATCTCTGATTGTAAAAACTGTGAGATAACTGCACCTATTCCAGGAATACATTACAAACAGAGGCATATCTGAATATAAGCCCCTGTCGTGTCTATACTGCATTGTTGAAATGTCTCTTCACCCTTTGACCAACCCCATCTTGCCTCCATTTGTAACAGCTCATGACAAATGTTCCTTGGTCTGAAATCTTAACTGTGTTTTCTTAGCACTAATTCTGCCTGACTCGCTGTGTATTTCCAGCATTTTCTGTTGTTATTTCAGATTTCCAACATGTGCAGTTTTTCCAGTTGTAATGCACAAGGATTTGCATTTTCTGATCAGGTTAATCCTGCCAATCTTACCATTGTAATAACATTACTGCAGTAATACAGAGAGAACCTGATCTGTGTGCTGTGTTTATATGACGCCAGCCGTCTTAACTCCTTTTTCTTGCCCAGTCTGTCAGTTTCCTCTGCTGGCATATACTGGTAAGTCAGCAGTAAGGCAAGTCAAAAGCAGGCAAACACATCAGATGCACAAAGCAAAATACTTCATTTATATTGGAGCAACACACACAAAATGCTGGTGGAACGCAGCAGGCCAGGCAGCATCTCTAGGAAGAGGTACAGTCGACGATTTGGGCCGAGACCCTTCGTCAGGACCAACTGAAAGAAGAGACAGTAAGAGATTTGAAAGTGGGAGGGGAAAGGAGAGATCTGAAATGATAGGAGAAGACGGGGGGGAGGGATGAAGCCAAGAGCTGGAAAGTTGATTGGCAAAAGGGATGCATAGTCGGAGAAGATCATGGGTCGGGAGGCCTAGGGAGAAAGAAAGGGGGAGGGGCGCCCACAGGAAGATGGAGAGCAGGCAAGGAGTGATAGTGAAAGGGACAAAGAGAGAAAAACAGGGGGAAATAAAAACAAATAAGGGATAGGGTAAGAAGGGGAGGAGGGGCATTAGTGGAAGTTAGATAAATCGATTTTCACGCCATCAGGTTGGATGCTACCCAGACGGAATATAGGGTGTTGTTCCTCCAACCTGAGTGTGGCTTCATCTTGACAGTAGAGGAGGCCGTGGATAGACATGTCAGAATGGGAATGGGATGTGGATTAACATGTGTGGCCACTGGGAGATCCTGCTTTCTCTGGCGGACAGAGCGTAGGTGTTCAGCAAAGCGGTCTCCCAGTCTGCGTCGGGTCTCGCCAATATATAGAAGGCCACACTGGGAGCACAGGACGCAGTATATCACACCAGGTGACTCACAGGTGAAGTGTCGCCTCACCTGGAAGGACTGTCTGGGGCCCTGAATGGTGGTGAGGGAGGAAGTGTAAGGGCATGTGTAGCACTTGTTCCACTTACAAGAAGTGCCAGGAGGGAGATCAGTGGGAAGGGATGGGGGGGGTTCGAATGGACAAGGGAGTCGCGTAGGGAGTGATCCCTGTGGAAAGCAGAAAGAGTGGGGGGGGAGGGAAAGATGTGCTTGGTGGTGGGATCCCGTTGGAGGTGGCGGAAGTTACGGAGAATTATATGTTGGACCCGGAGGCTGGTGGGGTGGTAGGTGAGGACAGGGGGAACCCTATTCCTAGTGGGATGGTGGGAGGATGGGGTGAGAGTGGATGTGTGTGAAATGGGAGAGGTGCATTTGAGAGCAGAGTTGATGGTGGAGAAAGGGATGTCATTTAGATTCTATTACACAAGCAGAGCCTGGTTCATGCCTGATCTGCTATGTAACACGTCATGAAATTTGTTAGCACTGTTTTTGTTCAGCCCTTTGAAATACTTTGAAACTGCACTCATGGTTCTAAGTTAGATTTAGTGACCTGCAGCTCATGCCTCAGTATTCATGTTTAAAAGATGACTTGATGTCTCGAGTTCCTGATAGCTCAAATATTCCACCAACTTCCTCTTACTTCCGTCAGGAGATTGATAGAAAACTGCTGGAGGTCTGATTGTGATGGTGCTTGTAACTTATTGAGAGCACAGTGCATAGCACTGCATTTGTCTTCACTAGAATTTCCACCCCTTCCTCTCTCACATTAGTTAACAGCAGGCTTAAAATTCCATCATGTATCAGAATTCCTTCATTTCAACACCTTTCCTTACCTTAGGATTTCTTCCAGTCCAAAAATACAATTTGCCAATTTCTCAGTCCTTCTCTGACTAAACATTCATTTCCTTTGACACATTGCCATTGGAACTGTCCACATGCTCTTTGTAATTTTTGGGTCTCTAACAGTGTTTTGCGAAACATTTCAGACATAGAAATATAGAACATAGAAAACATACAGCACAATACAGGCCCTTCAGCCCACAAAGCTGTGCCGAACATGTCCTGACCTTAGAACTACCTAGGCTTTACCCATAACCCTCTATTTTCCTAAGCTCCATGTAGCCATCCAGGAGTCTTTTAAAAGATCCTATCATTTCCGACTCCGCCACTGCCACCGGCAGCCCATTCCACGCACTCACCACTCTGCGTAAAAAACTTACCCCTGACATCTCCTCTGTACCTACTTCCAAGCACCTTAAAACTATGCCCTCTCATGCTAGCCAATTCAGCCCTGGGGAAAAGCCTCTGACTATCCACACGATCAATGCCTCTCATTATCTTATACACCTCTATCAAGTCACCTCTCATCCTCCATCGCTCCAAGGAGTAAAGGCCGAGTTCACTCAACCAATTCTCATAAGGCATGCTCCCCAATCCAGGCAACATCCTTGTAAGTCTCCTCTGCACCCTTTCAATGGTTTCCATGTCCTTCCTATAGTGAGGCAACCAGAATTGAGCACAGTACTCCAAGTGGGGTCTGACCAGGGTACTATATAGCTGTAACATTACCTCTCGGCTCTTAAACTCAATCCCAGAATTGATGAAGGCAAATGAACCGTATGCCTTCTTAACCACAGATTCAACCTGCGTAGCAGCTTTGAATGTCCTATGGACTTGGACCCCAAGATCCCTCTGATCCTCCACACTGCCAAGAGTCTTACCATTAATTCTATATTCTGCCATGTCCTTATGTTTTACTGTTATATTTCTGCTTGTCTTTGACCGTTTGTGGAAAATATTGGAAGCAACAGGCTGTTAAATCATCCTTCTCCCTGACTCATGTTCCAAAGTTGTGTAAGAAATGACAATGTATAAATGGAAAATCTTTCCTGTTTCATCTTTAGGAAATCTAATTACTTAATACCAACAATGCAGTTGGCATGAATTTATGTGACACTTTTTTTGCAAATGATTCAATGTTCATTGAAACACTTTTTTTTTACAGTTTCTGAAATCTTGGCATCAAAACACTAATATTCTTCAGTCGATGCACAAAAAGCTGGTGGAATTCAGAAGGCCAGATATCATCCATGGATTGAAATAAACAGTCAACATTTCGGGTCAGGACTCTTCATTTAGCCTCAATGCTACCTGACTTGCTGAGTACCTCCAGTTGTTCCTTTGTGTGTTGCTTCAAATTTAAACACCTGCAGTATCTTTTATCACCTGCTATAATCTCGTTATAATCTGCTATACTTGCTTAGAGGCTGATGTTAGGCTGTCTTTAAAGAGAGTGAACCCTCACAAGGCAGAAGGTCCCGATGGAGCACCTGGTAAGGCTCTGAAAACCTGCGCCAACCAACTGGCAGGAGTATTCAAGGATATTTTCAACCTCTCACTGCTACGGGCAGAAGTTCCCACTTGCTTCAAAAAGGCAACAATTATACCAGTGCCTAAGAAGAATAATATGAGCTGTCTTAACGACTATTGCCTGGTAGCACTCACATCTACAGTGATGAAATGCTTTGAGAGGTTGGTCATGACTAGACTGAACTCCTGCCTCAGCAAGGACCTGGACCCATTGCAATTTGCCTATCGCCACACGAGGTCAAGGCAGATGCAATCTCCACGGCTCTTCACACGGCTTTAGACAACCTGGACGACACAATCACCTATGTCAGGATGCTGTTCATCGACTATAGCTCAGCATTTAATACCATCATTCCACAATCCTGACTGAGAGGTTACGGAACCTGGACTTCTGTACCTCCCTCTGCAATTGGATCCTCGACTTCCTAACTGAAAGACCACAATCTGTGCGGATTGGTGATAATATATCCTCCTCGCTGACGATAGACACTGGTGCACCTCAGGTGTGTGTGCTTAGCTGTCTCTATGCCCATGACTGTGTGACTAGGCATAGCTTAAATACCATCTATAAATTTACTGATTTTACAACCATTGTTGGTAGAATTTCAGATGGTGATGAGAGGGTGTACAGGAGTGAGATATGCCAACTAGTGGAGTTGTGTCGCAGTAACAACCTGGCACTCAATGTCAGTAAGACGAAAGAAGTGATTGTGGACTTACAAAAGGGTAAGATGAAGGAACACATACTAATCCTCATAGAGGGATCAGAAGTGGAGAGAGTGAGCAGTTTCAGGTTCCTGTGTTCAAGATGTCTGAGGACCTAACCTGGTCCTAACATATCGTTGCAGTTATAAAGAAGGCAAGACAGTGACTATACTTCATTAGGAATTTGAATAGATTTGTTATGCCAACAAAAGTACCCAAAAACTTCTACAGATGTATTGCAGAGAGCATTCTGACAGGCTGCATCACTGTCTGGTATGGAGGGGCTACTGCACAGGACCAAAAGAAGCTGCAGAGGGTCGTAAATTCAGTCAGCTCCATTTTGGGTACTAGCCTAGTCTACAAAGTACCCAGGACATCCTCAGGGAGCGGTGACTCAGAAAGGCAGTCTCCATTATTAAGGACCTCCAGCACCCAGGGCATGTCCTTTTCTCACTGTTACCATCAGGTAGGAGATACAGAAGCCTGAAGGCACACACTCAGCGATTCAGGAACAGCTTCTTCCCCTTTGGCATCTGATTCCTAAATGGACATTGAACCCTTGAACACTACCTTACTTTTTAAATATATATTACTTCTGTTTTTTGCACAATTTTTAATCTATTCAATATACATATACAGTTATTTATTTATTATTTTATTATTTTCTTCAAATTATGTATTGCATTGAATTGCTGCTGCTGAGTTAACAAATTTCACGACACATGTTGGTGATAATAAACCTGATTCTGATTCTGATCCTAGTCTTTCTCAGCTGGATGGACGTGAAAGATCCTCTTGTATAATTTCAAAATACAGCAAGAAAGCTCTTCCCAGTAACCTGTCCAATCAACCAAAATCACTTAAACTTTGATCTGGTTATTTATATAATTGCTGTCTGTAGGATCCTATTTTACAGCAACTGCTCATTGCATATCCATCATTACAGCAGTGATTGATTTGCAAAGGAATTGGGTGTGAAACACCTTTGGAATACATGAGGTCATGGAAATACTTATTGAATCTGGGTCTTCATTTTCCTTTCCTTCTCCTTCCAAAAAACGATATACATTCCCAACAGCCATCTGAGAACTGCTGATGAAGGAAATCACTCTCTTGGAAATTCTACACTCTCCTCCAGCTATGTGCCAAGTGAAGCATTTGTGTGTTTAAATCAGTCAACCTCATTATTGTCTTGAAGCAGTTAATTTTTTTTTGTGCATGGATTCTGCACCCTATTCATCTTGTACCAGTAAAAGCAATCCACGCTCTTGATATGCTGCCAGCATTCCTGATTGCTTTCTTTTGTGTTTAGCTTGTTGGGATTGCCATTCAGAGGAGCAAGGACATCTTACCTCAAGCATCCACTCTTGCCAGCAACAACACCACCATCTGAAACTCATGTAATGGAAAGAGTTCAGTTTCTTTCTCACACTCCTTAACAGAAAGGCAGGCACAAGTGACTGCAGATGTAGGAAAACAATACACTGACCAGATTTGGCAAGGTTTGTTGAGAAAGAGATAGAGTTAACTTCTCAGGTTAAAGACTCTTCATCAGGCCATTAACATTGGCACTACCTCTCAACATTATATTTGACCAATGGCTTCAGTACTTACATAATGAAAACATTCCTGTTTTGTGCCTACTTTAAATTAATAACAATTTTGCGGGAGAAAACCTGATGCATGTATGCCAGACTGGGTCTAGTGAGTAAATAACTGTACTGCATGATAAAGCAAAGATGATTTTCATTACTAAATAATAGTTAAAGAGGTTTGTGTAAAATGATCCTGTAGCGTCCTCTCATAGGTCAATGAAGAAATGGAATAAAAATTCAGCTCACATGGAGAAAGCATTGTACTGTGTAGCTGTGCAGAATAGCATCTTTTGCAATTATTTTTCATCCATAAAGTTTCAATTACAAGATACCCTGAACTCAACTTTACTGTTGTATGATGGAATTTGAGGGTGAGTTGGAAGTTGGGGACAGAGGTGAATGGGGTGAGGGGAGGTAGGGGAATAAGGAAGGAGGAGATGCAGGTGAGGGGGGAGGTGTCTGAGAATGGAAGGCTGCATTACTGAAAAAGAAAGATTTTGAAGCTAGAATATCAGATTGTTCAAAAGTACCCAAAAATATTATTTTCAAAGTACAAAACAATCTTAAAATTCAACTTGTGTGTCTGGCTTGTTAAAATAACAGTTATTGGATAGAGGAGAGGAAAGGAAGGAAAAGAGATGGGCAGGTGGAGTGAGTAACTGAGGGAAAGTGTGATAGAAGGGGAAAGAAGGAAGAGGACAGAAGGTGTGAGGGAAAGGAATGAAGAGGAAGAAAATAGGGTGAGAGAGAAAACTGGAGAAGAAGAAGTAAACTGGCACTGCCTGGAGAGGTAGTAAGGAGGAAGCAGAAGAAAGGGATGAAGATGGAGGAGAAGTAGAACAGAAGGAGAAAACAAAGGAAACAGGGAAATAAGAAGGAGATGGAGAAGAAAGGGGAGTTGAAGAGTCGTGTATGCATGAGAGGAGGTGGGGCAATGAGATGAAGAGAGGGAACAAACATGGGGCGTTTGAGAAATATAAAGAAAGCAGAACATACATTTTTTTAAAAAAGAGTAAAGATAGGACCACACAAAGGCAATGGAGCTAGAGGAAATGGGAGCGGTATTGATATACTTTGACCCAGCATTCAACAAAGAGAAAGACATGGAGGGTAGCAAGGTCAGCAAAGGGTTTGTTGATATTCTAGGGCATAATGATATCAGGAAGGAGTGGGTATAGGGACTCTTAGTGCCTTAAGGAGGATATGTCCTTAATGCCTGATGATATCTATCTCTGTATATTGAGAGAGGCAAGAGAGGAGATAACTGGGGCCATGATATCTCTGTATTCCCTTTAGTCCCAGGCAAAGTCACAGGGGACTGTAGAATAGCCAGTGTCATTGCTGTGTTTAAGAAGGGCAGCAGAGAGAAACCAGGAGAGGATTTTTAGAAATAGGATCTTATCATATCTGGAGAAACACAATTTTTTTAGGGATAGTCAAAGTTCGTGTGAGGGAGAGAGTTTGAGTTTTTCGAAGAAGAGATGGAGATGATTGAAGTGGAGTGGGCAGTGGATGTTGTATATAACGTCTTTAGTTTAAGTTTTCATAAGAATTCCTCATGGTAAACTGATCCAGAACATGAGGGCACATGGAATCCATAGAATTTTGTAAGGTGGCTACAAAATTACAATGGCCAGGGGTTAGTGGCCGAATTGTGAACAGTGAAGAAGGTTGTCAGATTATTCAAGAGGATATACTTCAACTGGAAATGAAGGAAAACACTTTGAAAAGTCATATTCTAGAGGGACATGTGACGTATTCATGTGGTGCATGGCCCAGTGGTTAAGGCGTCAGTCTAGTGATCTGAAGGTTGCCAGTTGGAGCCTCAGCTGAGGCAACGTGTTGTGTCCTTGAGCAAAGCACTTAACCACACATTGCTCTGTGACGACGTCGGTGCCAAGCTGTTTCGTCCCTAGTGCCTTTCCCTTGGACAACATCGGTGGCGTGGAGAGGAGAGACTTGCAGCATGGGTAGCTGCTGGTCTTCCATAAACCTGCGCCCTGGAAACCTTCCAACGCGCAAATTCATGGTCTCACGAGACTAACAGATGCTTATGATATGAGTAGGACATATCAAGAGACCGTGGAGTGCAAGTTCATAGGTCCATGGAAATGGAGATTTATGTGCACAGGGCAGTGAAGAAAGCATTTAGCATACTTGCCTTTATAGGATGAGTCACTGAGTTTAAGAGCTGGGCATCATGTTGCAGTTGTTCAGAACATCGGTTGGACTGCACTTGGAGTATTGTAATATAATTCTGGTCACAACATTACAGGAAAGATATAGTAGTAACAGAGACAGTGTAGAAGAGATTCACTGGCATTTTGCCTGTAATTAAGGTCTGAAGTTGTAAGAGGAGATTGCATAATCTAGCAACACACATAAAATGCTGATGGAACGCAGCAGGCCAGGCAGCATCTATAGGAAGAAGTACAGTTGACGAAATGCCGATTGTACTTCTTCCTATAGATGCTGCATGGCCTGCTGCGTTTCACCAGCATTTTGTGTGTGTTGCTTGAATTTCCAGCATGTGCAGATTTTCTTGTGTTTGGATAATCTAGGTTTATTCTCACTGAAACATAGGGGATGACCTTACAGTGGTTTATAAAATTATGAAGGACATAAATAGGAAGTATGGTAGGAGTTTTTGTTAAGTTAGCATACTATGGGAAAGATAATCAGAATGCTTATTTCTAACCTCCAAATCTCCACCCACTCCCAAAATGAAAATTATTCCGATTTGACATTTTGGACAAAACAAACCATTTCCATTGATTTACTAATGATCCACTATTGTATTTTATTCCTTACACATACCAAATAATATTATTCCTTTTTAAGCAATTTTATCTTTTTTTCATCCTTCTTTGGCACATCTAACCACTTGCTGTGTAAAGAAACACTTTCTACCTGCTCCTTTAAATATACCCAACATTATACTGTATGTGTCAGAAAGGATGAGTATAGCATCTGTGTTCCCACCACTAGTAAAGGGCTGAGTAAAGGGCTTTTTAACCACAAATAGATCAGATTAAGCCTGGAATTTTCCTGATTTCTGCATTCACTGAACAAGAATGTTGGATAGCCAACACAGGAGACACAAGAGACTGTGGGTGCTGGAATCAGGAGCAATAGACAATCTGCTGGAAGAACCCTGGGCCAAGCAGCATCTGTAGAAAGAAAGAAATTGCCCACGTTTGGTGAGGAGACTCCGAGATGATTGGTGAGGAGTGAGGGGTGCAAGTTAACAGGCAGGCAGGTAGGGGAGGGAGCAGGGTTGAAGTTGGGGAGACTATGACAGGTGAATGATAGGTGGTGGCAGTCGATGGAAGAGAAAACAAATGACAGATGCAGCAAGGTGTGGTGGGGGTGGGGGGAATGTGAAGGTTGCAGATGGCTGCTGGTGAGAGATAAGGAAGAACATAAAGGGCTAACAGTATGGGACTGTGATAAGGACAAGATAATGGGAAATATAATGGGAAAGGTGAATGGCAGACGGAACGAAAACCAGACAGAGGAGAAGGGGGTCAGTGGAGGGTGAGGAGTTTGTACTGGGGAGCCTGTGGGTGAACTGTGTGTTTAGTGAGCAACGGGACCAGGAGTGAGAAGAGGATGAAGATGAGTGGGTCTGAGGGGAAGAAGGAAAAAATGGTTGGACTGAAGAAGGATGGGAAATGGGGAAAGAGGAGAGGGTTAGCAAAAATTGGAAAATTTATTGTTTAAGCCATTGGATTGCAGACTTCCCAGGCACAATATGAGGTGGAGTTTTGCATTGGGTTCCACCATGGTAGTAGAGCAGGCCGAAGATGACAGGTCAGTGGGAATGGGAAAGGGAATTGACATGGCACGCAGCTGAAAGCGTTCAACGGCCATGGTGAACCACGCATAGCTGCTTTGCCTGGTGTATGAACGGTCTCACCAATGTAGAAGACACTTCATTGGAAGCACTAAATGCAGAATGGTAGAGTGAAGCCCAACAAAAACTACAGGCTATCCTGACTACAATTCCTCCCAACTTGCTTCCTATAAGGACTCCATTCTAATCCCTCACCTTCCCTGATTTTGTAACATCCATTCTGTTGTTGCACCTCTCCATATCAGTGGTTCCATGATTTCTTTGTTTTTCCTCTATTGTGACTTCTCTTCCACCAAAGCTGAATGTTTTTGATATGTAACCAAAGACTCTAGCAAATTTCTATAGATGTACTGTGGCGAGCATTTTGACTGGTTGCATCACCGTATGGAGGGGCCACTGCACAGGCTGAGGAAAAGCTGCAGAGGGTTGTAAACCCAGCCAGCTCCATCATGGACACTGGCCTTCCCACCTTTGAGTTCATCTTTAAAAGGCGATGCCTCAAAAAGGCAGCGTTCATCACTGAGGGTACTCACCACCCATGACATGCCCTCATCTCATTGTTCCCTTCAGAGAGGAAGTACTGGAGCCTGAAGGCACACATTTAACAATTTAGAAACAGCTTCTTTAGATTAGATAATGAGGACACGCAGTCCTCTTTTATTGTCATTTAGTGATGCATGCATTAAGAAATGATACAATATTCCTCCGGTGTGATATCACAGAAACACAGGACAGACCAAGACTGAAAAACTAACAAAAACCACATAATTATAACATATAGTTACAACAGTGCAACAATACCATAACAGACGGGAGAAGTAAGAAAACTCTCCCTGCTATGCCCGACCACAGTCCGACTCTGAGTCGTCCGAAATCTTGGAGCTCCGATCAGCCCTCTGAAACCGAGTACCGAGCACCATTTCTGCCGAACACTTCGACCCCAGCCTCGGTCGCCAGCAGCAGGCAAAGCCGGGGATTTTGGGGCCTACCCTCCGGAGATTCTTGATTGCACAGTAGCAGCGGCAGCGAACCGGGCATTTCAGAAATTTCTCCAGATGTTCCTCTGTGCTTCTCAAGTCTGTCTCCATCAGATCAGAATTGTGCACGGCATCCTACTTACAAATACGATATCTTCTTCCTGTCTGCCATCAGATTTCTGAATGGACGGTGAACATTACCTCACTATTTTTGCTCTCTTCTTGCACTAATTCTTTTGGTATTTTATAATATATTTTATGTATTTCATTGTACTGATGCCACAAAACAACAAACTTCATGACATATGTCAGTGATAATAAATGAGATTCTGATTCTGATTCACCTCCTGCACCTAATAAAGTGGTCACTGCGTGTATGTATGTGTCTTCTGCTGCTGTAGCCCACCCACTTCAAAATTCAACATGTGTATTCAGAGATGCTCTTCTGTTACTGTTGTAATGCATGGTTATTTGAGCTGCTGTCACCTTCCCGATAGCTTGAACCAGTCTGGCCATTCTCCTCTGATCTCTCTCATTAGCACTGGATTGTTTCTTTCTCGTACTATTCTCTGTGAACTCGAGATACTATTGTGCACGAAAAGCCCAGGAGACCAGCAGTTTCTGAGATACTCAAACTGCCCACATGGCAATAACAGTCATTCAACAGTGAAAAATATTTCGATCGCATTTCTTCCCCATTCTGATGTTTGGTTGGAACAACAACTGAACTTCTTGACCATTCCTGCATGCATTTATGCAATGAGTTGCTGCCACATGATTGGCTGATTAGATACTTGAATTAACGAGCAGGTGTACAGGTGTACCCACTAAAGTGGCCACTGAGTGTATGTCACTACGTTCAGTATTGAGAAGAAAAATCTTGTTAAATTTTATACCAAAAAGTGCAAATTTGAAGAAAACACAGCCAATTGTAGATGAATATTAATGGAGTGAAAGGAAAATTGTAAAGAGTCTTTTCCATGGCAACATGTGGAACCAATCTGAACTTTGTAGGACTGCGGCAGAGATTTAAAGACAAGTCAGATACTTTGAAGATTAAGTTGTGTAACTATCATAGAGTTGAAGAAATAGCAGATGCACTAAATCAATTTATCTATATTTGACATCATCACTAATGTTTCTGGTTAAATTCAAGATGCAATGATAATGGCCGAGGCATTCATCATGTTGATAGATGGAAGTGAACCATATGCTGTGGAAAATTGAAAAATCTTTACATGCCTTAACTGGAATGATCATACATAAGATTATCCGAGAAATTTCAGAGACTGAATGCTATTTGTAGAGGATGCTATAGATTGAATATCGGAGAGTTTGCCTGAAAAGTCCAGCTATCCAAGCACCCTGTTAGTTAACAAATGAAGAATTGATGGCCATATAAAAGGCCAAAGATGACTATTCAATGGAATGTAGTCCATGTTCAAGTCCCAATAAACAGGGATCAGTGCAAAACTTAGAAACCAAGAGCCTGATTGTGAGGATCGCTGGCAAACTCAGGTGCGGGAATCACAGAGACTTCAACAATTCAAACAAAAGTAATGATTTACTACAGAAATTAACCTGAAAAACTAACAAAAGCTCAGGGAAGCTGCACTGAATCTTGATGAACAAAAGATGACTGACAATGGTACAGAAGAACTTGGTCTGAGTTTCACCCGACAAGGAACCACAAAGACTCCACAGGGAGAGGTTGGCATGCCCCTCTGAAATACACCCTGGAGCACATAGGAATTCTGGACATTGACATTATACCGTGCTAATTAAATTATCCCAAATTGAATACAAGTGATAAAAACAAAGCATTTAACAATTCCTATAGTCTCTAATGAGACACCTACAAACATAGTTAAAAAACCAGAGCTAGCGCAAAGAAAAACAGTTAGACATCAAAGGTAAACAACCCAAGAACAATGCATTCCCATGAGAAGACAATGAGAAAATACAATCCATATACTAACTGGCAGAACAAAACTTTTTAAAAAAACTATCTCTGGTTGTGTCACTTATGAAGTTCTGAGCACCTCAAAGAATCTGTAGACAAGGCTGTTGTTATAGTAATGCAAGAATGAAAGGGAAAGAAAGAATATTATTGTAGGTGCACGATTTTTTTTTGTATTTGTACCACGTAGTGCCTTTCTTGGTAGTACGTTGCCTGTAGAGTGGAAATAAAACCACCAAAATTAACCACAGACGTTGATTTTCATATGTAAAGAAGAAACAGAGCTGTGGGAACAACAGTATTGCCCAATTGATGTACTTCGGTTTTCAGCAAATATTTGTCAAATTTCTACACTGGAGAAATTTAAAGTTAGATTAGATTTCAATTTCAGTAAGTAAAATGTTGGCTTGAAAATATGTAGGCGAATATAAAGCTAAATAGGCAATTCCTTGTTTTTTTTTGGAGGGGGATGTTTAGAAGAGTCTTGAAGGAGTCTCTTTAGCTTTCACATCTAGTTGCATGATTGGTATTCCAGTAATTTTACTAAATTTGTAGTGTCCATAAGCTCTTGTGTTGTAGCTTATTACGGCACATAGCAAGGATAGAGCCACCAACAAACCATCCTTTAAATTGGTAAATTGATTTATTATTTTCACAAACCGAGGTACAGTTAAAAAAAACTTTGGTTTTCATCCCATCCATACAGGTAATTTCCAGGTTCTTGTGTTTTCAGCCTGATGGGTGGGGGTGGGGGTTTGGGAGATAAGATACCCTGGGTCCAGGGTGGGTGGAGTCTGTGATTATGTTGGCTGTTTTACCTTATTTTGCTGACTTGAGGGAAAAGCACCATCTCACTGAGTCCTCGATCTCTTTCCTGTACTCTGACTCAATATTATTTCAGATTCAGTCCATCACAATGATGTCATTTACGAATTTGGAGATGGAGTTTGAGCAGAATCTGGCCATGCAGTCAGGAGTGTACAGGGAGCAGAATAGGGAGCTGTGGGGGGCAGCCTTGTGGGATACCAGTACTGAGGAAAATCGTGACGGATTATTCTTGCTGACGGAGGCCTGTTGGTCAAGAAGTAAAAGATCCAGTTGCAAAGAAAGTTGTCGAGTCCCTGTTTAGGAGGTTGGAGATCAGTTTATTGAAAGAAGTCAGAGAAATATCTGATCTATAAAAGGTTTTATACATGATACATATGCATCTGAACAGTACAAATTTATTTGTACCAGGTTGTTGCAAATGTCAAGGTGTATTTTCATGTCACCAGTAATGGAGAAATAGTGCCAGTTTTATAAGAAAAGAGTATGTCTAACAAGAAAATAAGTCCCAAATTATATTGACTCTATGGCAACTATTGTTCTTTGGCAGTTGCCTTTGTACTAGACATTGTGCCCACTTTCCAAGAACAAACAGTTCTCCGCGCATCAAGTGCAAATTGTAACCACTTTACTCAGAAATTTGCTGATCCAGAAAGCATAACAATGAAACTCAGAATCCTTGAGATAGGTGAAGAAAGTCATTAACGGTGGAATATCTCACAAATCTCTATGATATCCTTATACAATACCCTTGGAGTCAGAAGATTATTAGGTCGGATATAGCAATACTAACAATGATAAACCGAATCAGAATCAGCTCATTATCTCTGATAATAAAATGAAATTTGCTGCTTTGTGCCAGCAGTACATTGCAAAACTTAGAGATGACTGTAAGTCGCAGAAATAAATAAATAGTGCAAAAGATGAATAGGAGAGTAATATTCATGGGTTCATAGACTGTTCACAAACTGCCGAAGTTTAACCTTATTACTTAGAAAATTAACAGGAACCTGTTGGGCTGAGTCATGTACAGAAATTGGCTGGCGCAGATAGGAAAGGTATAACAAAAATTGTACAGTAGAAACAGTGTTGCTTCTCAATAATTGGCATGAACCTGATCATCAGGCGTGAGGCTCTTTCAGTACTGCTGTTCTTGGTACAGGTATGGCTCCTCTGCCTTAGAAATCACCTGGATGATTGCCTGGTTTATCCAAAATGGAAGAAGTCCAATGGGCCACCATGCACGTCCCAAGTCCCAAGAAAATAAGGGCAAAAGTATACTCCACATTACTTTCATCCTGATTGTCACCTTTATATGTGGCTGCATCAGGCTGTGCCTGGAACCAAAGTATGTGCTGAGGTTCTATCTGTTCCCAATGTTGAGAAGGATGGGTCTGATCCCAATGTCATGCAATGTCCCAGTAAACTGGACTACTAATCCTTTGTGGAAAAATTCTTCCACATCAACACCTTTGACAACAAGTCCACCAGGCTGTGATTGGCATGGAATGTCCTGCAGGTACTGTGGGGCAGTGATTAAGTATGATGTGGTTCCCTGAGCAGACATCATTGTGTATTGTATGAATGCGAATGAAGCTGCCTGAATATTTTTGAAGATTTATTTATTTTGATCTGGTTTCAAATGTAACTGACAATTCAGCATTCATTCTAAGCAGTCCACAACATAATCTATTGATATTAGTCATAGCTTATTTTTGCCACATATACCCAAGATGCATTGAAAAGCTCATCTTGCATGCTGTTAATACAGTTTAAGTCATTACACAGTGCATTGAGCTAGAATGAAGTAAAACAAGAACAATGCAGAGTAAAGTGCAGACGTTACTGATAAAGTGCAGTGCAGGTAGATGATAAAGTGCAAGATCTTAATGAGGTAGACTGTGAGGCCCAGAGTCCATCTCATTGTACAAGAGGACTATCCAAGAGTCCGATAACAGCAGATTAGAAGCTGTCTTGTGCCTGGTGATATTTGCTTTCAGCCTTATGTATCATATGTCTGATGGGAGAAAGGAGAAGAGAAAATACCCATGGTAGGTTGGATCTTTGGCTGCTTGACTGATGCAGTGAGGAGTATACACACAGTCCATGGAGGTGAGGTTGGTTCCTATGATGTACCATGTCCACAGGGAAACCTCATGTGTTGGTCCCACAGGGAAATAACTCTCACAAAACTTACTGAATTGGGCATTTACTACCGGGATTCAAAGTGGTAAAACTTGCGCAGATGGTGGCGCCTTATTTAATAACAACAACAATAATAATAATACCTGTAATGGCAATAATAATAACTTATTTATAGAGCACTTTCATAGAAACAATGGGGTAAAATGAAAACAGAAACAAAAGAAAAAATTATGTTCGTTAAGAGCAAGGTTACATAAATAGGTTTTGAGCTGGCATTTAAAAGTGTCTATAAGACCATAAGACATAGGAGCAGAATTAAGCCATTTGGTGCATCGCATCTGCTTCACCAATCAATCATGGCTGATTTATTATCTCTCTCAATCCCGTTCTCCTGCCTTCTCTCCGTAACCTTTGATGTCCTGACTACTCAAGGACCTATCAGCCTCTGCTTTAAATATAATCAATGACTCAGCCTCCACACCTGACAGTGGCAATGAAGTCCACAGATTCACTTCACCTTGATAAGGACATTTTTCCTCATCTCTGTTCTAAATAGACATCCCTCTATTCTGAGGCTCTGCCTTCTGGTCCTATACTCACCTATACTCACAGGTAACATCCTTTCCACATCTGCTGTATCCAGACCTTTCAATATTCAATAAGTTTCAATGAGATTCCCCCCTCATCTTCTGAACTCCAATGAGAGCAGGCCCAGAGCCATCAAACACTCCTTATAAGTTAAACTTTTCAATCTGGAACCATTCTCATGAACCTTATCTGGACCCTCTCCAATGCCAGATCATATTTTCTTAGATAAGAGTCCCAAAACTGTTTACAATACTCCAAATGTGGTCTGACTAATACTTTATAAAGCCTCAGCATTTCATCCTTCCAGTCCTTCTGAAATGAATTCTAACATTGTATTTGCCTTCCTTGCCACTGACTCAACTGCAAGTTAACCTTTTGGGAACCGTGCACAGGATTCACTTTGTATCTCTGATTTTTGAATTTTCTCCTCATTTAGAAAATAGTCTTCACCTTTATTCCTTCTACCAAAGTGCATGAGTGTACACATCCCTACACTACTGCCACTTCTTTGCCCATTCTCCAAATCTGTTTAAGTCCTTCTGCAGACTCTCGGCTTCCTCAGCATTACCTGCTCCTCCTCTTATCTTCACATCATCTGCAAACTTGGCTATAAAGCCATAAATTCTGTCATCCAAATCACTGACATATAACTTGAAAAGAAGTGGTCCCAATACCGATCACTGCGGAACACTAGTCACCGGTAGTCAACCAGAATAGGCCTCCTTTATTCATAATTTTTGCCTCCTGCCAGTCAGTCAACCTTCTAACCATTCAAGTATCTTTCCTGTAATTCCATGTGCTTTTATCTTGTTAACCAGCTTCATGTGTGGCAGCTTATCAAAGGCCTTCTGACAGTTTAAGTAAACAACATTCACTGACTCACCCTTGTCTATCCTGCCTGTTATTTCATCAAAGAGTTGTAATAGATTTGTCAGGCAAGATTTCCTCTTAAGGAAACCATGCTGACTTTGGCTTCCACTATCATGCACCTCCAAATACCTTGAAACCTCATCCTTAATAATGGACACCAGCATCTTCCCCACCACTGAAGTCAGGCTAACTGGCCTAAAATTTATTTTCTCCAGAAACGTTCTAGAATCTAGTCTTTCTTGAAAGATCATTACTATTGCCTCCACAATCTCTTCAGATACCACTTTCAAAAACCCGGAGTGTAGTCCATCTGGTCCAAGTGATTTACCTACCTTCAGACCCTTCAGTTTCCCAAGCTCCTTCTCCTTAGTAATAGCAATGACACTCACTTCTGCCCCCTTACACTCTAGAATTTCTGGCATACTGCTAGTGTCTTCCACAATGAAAACTGAAACAAAATACTTATTAAGTTCATCTGCCATTTCTTTGTCCCCCTTTGCTACCCCACCAGCATCATTTTCCAGCAGTCCAATATCCACTCTTGCCTCTCTTTTATTCTTTATATTTCTGAAAAAGCTTTTGGTATCTTCCTTGATATTTTGGCCAGCTTACCTTTATATTTCATCTTTTCTCTTTTGTTTCATTGCCTTCTGTTGGCTTTTAAAAGCTTCTCAATCCGCTAAATTCCCATTAACTTTTGCCATGTTATATGCCTTCCCTTTAGCTTTCATGCTGTCTTTCACTTCCCTTGTCACCCACGGATGTGTCATCCTTCCCTTAGACTGCTTTATCTTTGGGATGTATCTAACCTGCACTTTCCTACTTGCCCCCAGAAACTCCAGCCAACTGTTGTCATCCTTGTTAGAGTTCCCTTCTAGTCAACTTTGGTCAGCTCCTCTCTCGTGCCTCTGTCATTCCACTGTAATACTTTTATAATGGACTCCAACTTCACTTCTCCCTCTCAAACTGCATGGTGAATTTCATCATATTATGGCCATTGCCCCTTGAGAGTTTCTTTACCTTAAGCTCCCTAATCAAATTTGGTTCATTACATAACATCCAATCCAGGACTGCCTTTCCCCTAGTGGGCAGAATCACAAGCTGTTCTAAAAATCTATCTTCTAGGCATTCTACAAATTCCCTCTCTTGGGACTCAGCATCAACCTGACCTTCCTAATCTAACTGCACATTGAAATCCCCCACGTCCATTGTAACATTGCCCTTATTACATGCCTTTTCTATTTCCTGTTTACATTTATATCCCGCATCCCGGCTACCATTTGAGGTCTCCCCCACTATCTGCACCAGTGAACCGGACTTGCAGCATTCCATATTATCAATGCCTAACAGGGTCTTGCAAACGCAAGAAAACTGACTAAGACAATAGACAATAACTTGCTGTCTGACTGAACACTGCCTTCACACATTGACTTTGACGCCTCTCTGTAGCAGGCAGCATCATGGTTCATGCCACGTAGGAGTTCCTTCAGTTTCTCTTCCAATGAGAAACTCGCTGATGGGGTAGAACTGTAGTTCTTTAAGTTCTTATTGTCCTGCAAGGTCTTGTGATTGTAAAAATATACATTTAAAAAAAAATGACACCATTGTTTTGTCCCATAGAAACCACTGCATCTTACTAAAAATAATTTTAATGAGTTAGGAAATTGCATGGATATAGAAAAATATGCCATTCATGTACTGTTAAATGTAATCTACAATGCATTATGAAAACAACAAGGGATGTTTAATCAAGTGATATATTTACAAACAAGAGAAAATCTGCAGATGCTAGAAATCCAAGCAATACACACAAAATGCTGGAGGAACTCAAAAGGCCAGGCAGCATTTATGGAAAAAAGCACAATTGAAGTTTCGAGCTGAAACCCTTCAGCAGGACTGAAGACAAATATATTTACAATATTACTCAAATATTACTGAAATATTCAATACACTACACTCCTCCAAGCTTAGCTATAAACTCTGACTCAATATAGAATGTTTCTCAACTTTTATACATATATATAAAATATATATATAAATATATAATATATAAATTTTATGTTGTCCCATCCAGGCTTAAAGATTCAATCACTGTGGAGGATTTCTTACTCTTGTGAGATAATGTTTTTCTGGACAGGGGTTTGGTGGGTCACTCTGCTTGGCAGGTGAGACTTGTTGCTGTGAAACAATCTCAGGTTTTGAGTCCTCCTCTGTGGTGGTTGTAGGAGTTGAATCTGAGACAGCAGGAAGTAATTCTGACATCTCTGGACACCCTTCTTCTTGAAGAATTGACTCTGCTCTTCTCAACAGATCAATGTGTCATCTCCATATGACATCAGATGCAATCTCCACTGTGCAGGACAGTGATCTGATTTTGTCCTTAATCTTGCCAAGTACCCACTATTCATCATCTCTGTAGTCCCTCAACAGGACTGCTTGTCCAGGAGTGAAACATTGAACATCCTTTTTTGAGGAGCAACACACATAAAATGCTGAAGGAACTCAGCAGGCCAGGCGGCATGTATGGAAAAGAGTTTAGTCAACGTTTCAGGCCGAAACCCTTTGGCAGGACCCTTCGGCCTGAAGCGTTGACTGTACTCCTTTCCATAGATGCTACCAGGCCTGCTGAGTTCCTCCAGCATTTTGTGCGTGTTGCTTGGATTTCCAGCATCTGGAGATTTCCTCTTGTTTGTCTCAGCTGTTTGTCCTGCATATTCCTTCTCAGTTTGGGTTTGGGGTGATCCAAGAGTGGGCATGAGGGATGATCCAGGAACAGCATAACTGGTGAGTTGCTGGTTGTGGAGTGCGCTGCATTGTGATATGCAAGGTGGAAATTGGTGAACTTCTGAGTCAGTGTTAGTGTAGAGTGCTCTGCTGATGTTGCTCGCAGTGTATTCTTAGAATCTGAATAAGCTTTTCTGCCAAGCCATTTGTAGCCAGCTGGTACAGTGCAGATGTAATATGTCTTATTACATTCATTTTCAGGAATGACTGAAATCATTCCGCAACCAGCTGTGGTCTATTGTCACTGACTAAGTGTTCTGGAACACCAGTCCTTGAGAAGAGGCTTCTCAACACATCAGCAGTGTGTAAGACTGTAGTGGAGGCTGTTGGAGACACTTCTGGCCACTTTGTAGCTGCATCCACTATTACCAAGAAATTTATGTCTATGAATGGTCCTGCAAAATCTACATGAATCCTCTGCCAGGGCAACTCAGGGAAGGCATCCTCTGGATGTGTTGGGATCCCGAACAGTGCATGGCAAACTGCTCGATCTGCTGATGTACCCCTGGTCACCAGACAAAGCTTTGAACCAACACTTCCATTTTGACCAGGCCTTGATGGCTGGCATGTAGCTTCTCTAACATTTTATCTCTCAGCTTGGATGGTACAACAACTCTCTATCCCCACGTAAGGAAAACGCTGACAAGGACAAGTTCATCCCAGTGCTGGTAAAAATGGGAGAACTAGAGATTTTGCTGCACTTTCCAGCCATTTTGGGTGCCCACCTGAGTGGTCCTTTCTGCTTTCCCTTTGGATCATTTCTGCCATAATAGAGCAACTTTTGATTTGCGTAGGGAAAATCTGTTCTCTTTTGTAAATTTTCAGGTATTTCCTTTTCCAAGGGTAAACAGGACAATCCATCAGCACTTCCATGATTAGTCATCCTCTTGAATTCAATCTTGTAATTGTGTCCTCCAAGAAACAAAGTCCATCTCTGTATTTGTGTTGCTGCTGTTAGTGGAACACCCTTCTATGGATTGAAAATGGACACTGGTGGTGGATGATCAGTACTGAGGGTAAACTCTCTCCCATACAAGTACTGGTTGAAATGTTTTACACCACAAACCTGACTCAAGTCCTCTCTATCAATCTGTGCATAAGTCTTCTCTGCAGCAGTAAGGAAACATGATGGAAAAGCTACGGGGCATTTGCTTCTATCACTCATATAATGTAACTTGACTGCACCTATACCATAAGACTAGGCATCACAGCCAAACTTCACGGCATGGTGCGGATCATAATCTGTCACTTAAGTGCCTGATGTCACCCTTTCCTTTCTCTTTTGGAAAACTACCTCACACTGCTTTGTCCATTGTCATTTTTTCCCTATGTGTAGTAATGAGTTCACGGGATGGAGTACAGTAGCCAGGTTTGGCAGCAACCTGTTATAGTTGTTGACAGATCCTAAGTAGAGCCACAACTGTGACACCTCCTTTGGTCTTTGGGCATCCACCATTGCTTGAATTGTCTCAGTACATTTGTGTAATTCAGGATGAGGTAGGAGGAGGAGAAGATGGAGGTGCGACACAGCTTGCGTGGCCACTCCGGTGAATGATATCTGTTATCTGTCAAGTAGGGTGCCGTGCACAGTCCTGATTTGATGGAGACAGACGTGAGAGAATGGAGAAACATCTGGAGAAACTTCTGAAATGCCTTTTTCGCTGCTGCTGCTACTGTGTGATCCAGAATCTCCGGAGGGGAAGGCCCTGAGTCCTCGGCTTTGCTTGTTGCTCGGCAGCTGGGATGGTGTTGAAGCGCTCGGCAGAGATGGTGCTCGGTGCTCAGTGTCGGAGGGCTGGTCGGAGGCTCGAAGTTTTCGGACGGACTCAGAATCGGCTGTGGTCGGGTGCTTCCAATGCATTGGCAGTTGTCGGCGCTTGGAGTTTTATGGCAGGAAGAGTTTCTCCCTTTTGCCACCTGCTATCGGGGACTATCGAGAGTCGATCAGAACTTTGAGACTTTTTTTTAACCGTTCCCATGGTCTGCTCTTTATCAAATTATGGTATTGCTTTGCACTGCTGTAACTATATGTTATAATTATGTGGTCTTGTCAGTGTTAGTCTTTGGTTTGTCCTGTTTTTTTGTGATATCAATCTGGAGGAACATTGTATCATTTCTTAATGCATGCATTTCTAAATGAAAATACACAAGGACTGAGTGTCCTCATAATCTAATCTAATTCTTGTACATAGATGGTGTGACCGCAGTAAGTGATGCTTGGTTTAAAGAATTTACGCTTGTTGCATTGTGCTCTGAGCCCATAATCTTCTACTCTGTCTTGAGATTTTGGAGATGTTCCTTGTCATTCTTATTGGTAACAATGTCATGCAGGTAACATTACATGGCTGGAAAGCCTTGCAGCACTTGGTTTTCTGCAATAGTACAGGTGCAGATGCTACTTCAGAAATACGCCTATTACATTGATAAAACCCTTTGTGTGTGTTTACAGTGAGAAACACTTAGGACTCTTCTTCCATCTCCATCAGTAGGCAGGCCTCAGCTAAGTTCACTTTGCTGGTGTTTTCCTCCAGAAAGGTTTGCAGAGATATCCTCTATCTGAGCCTGTGTTCAATTCCATTTTAATTAATTTGCTGTTCACATCTGGTGTAAGCCATATTGCTTGTTTATTGTTAGTTTTCACTTAATACATTTCAAGGCTACCCAGTCCTGTATCACTGTCAACATTATCAGACTTTTCTGCATCAACATACAGAGATTAGTGCTCTTTTTGAAACTGCAACTTGACTTTTCATCTTTACCTCTTCCCTGTGCAATCCATTTATTTTTGTCTACTCAACATGCTCTTTGTATATGCCCTATTTTATTGCATTTTCTGCAAATTTCACCTTCAAACCTGTATTAGTCTGATGTACGTGTGTGACCCCCGCCACAACAATAAAAATATTTCTTTGCCAGGGCCAATTTCTGTTTAGACAAAACAGAGCATTTGTTCACGCTCACTTATTCCTTACTGCAACTCAATTGTGTCTCTGTTTCCATTGATGCAGAAATTTCAACTGCTCTTTTAAATGTGAGCTTTGCTTTAGTTTGGAGTCATTTTGAATGCTTCCTTGTAGGATTCCTCAAACTAAACAATCTCTCATTGTATTGTTAAGCCATCACTGAACTGACAATGCTCAATCTCTTCAATTCTGTCACATACTCTGAAATGGACTCTCCTTTCTTTTGATTCTGCTTATGAAACCTTAAGTATTCTGTAATCAACAAAGGTTTTGGTTCTAAATCTTCCTGCATTACTTTCACAATATTAGCAAAGTTCATTTCCGCTGGTTTGGTTGGAGCAGTCAAATTACTAAGGAAACTGTATGCTTCTCTGTCCAATGCACTCTGCAAAACAGGCACCTGATTGTCATCAGCTATTCCATTTGCTTTAATTTACTGCTCAATTCACTCAGTGTACAATATCCTGTTTACTCTTGTGCAGTTGAGCACATCTATCTTTCTGATGTAGCCAGCCATTACTGCTTCTTTTCAATTTAAGATTGTTGCCACCTGATACTCACTGTTTATGAAAGCATAAATTTGTCCTTTTTTAAAACTTGATGTCTTACTCTCCCTGGCAAAGAAAAAAAAAACATGGCTGTGAATGTCTTGCTGCGCTTCTACAGGTAGGTAGTCGCCTCATGATTGTTTAAAACTTCCTTGTCACCGTGGTTATGTTTTGTAATTCCAAAACATAAAACTAATTGAAAGGAAACACATAGCTGGGTGTTTGTGTCTAGTTTCAATGCATGATGTGGTGGCATGATAACGTATGCTGTTCACGTACTTTTACATATAACCCAAAATGTATTATGTAGACAACAAAGAATGCTTAATTAAGCAATATATTTACAATAGTACTGAAATATTGCTGAAATGTTAAATAGACAACAGTTGGGACTTGTACTATTCTTTTTGTTTAACTGTATTTTACAGCTATCTTGTATACGCTTATATATGCCTTGTGCTGTGTTTGACTGTTGGTCCATGTTTTGCACCTTGGTCCCGCAGTAATTCCCTTTCATTTGGCTCTATTCATGTGTATTCATGTATGATTAAATGACATTTAAACTTTAACTTAGACTTAACCCTACCCACAAGGATTCTACATTTCAGAATCAGAATCAGAATCAGGTTTATTATCACTGGTATGTGCTGTGAAATTTGTTAATTTGCTACCTCTTGCTACCTCTTTCTCTATGTTACCTCTTTCTAAGGATTTGATTTCATTCTTTACCAACAGAACCACCCCAACCCCTCTCCCTACTTGCCTGTCCTTTAGATACACTGTGCAACTGTACCGAAAAGCCAGTTTCCCTCGGGATCAATAAAGTATGACTATGAGTATATCCTTGGATGTTAAGCTCCCAGCTGTGATCTTCTTTCAGCCACGTCTCAGTGATGTCCAGTACATCATACCTGTAACTGCGCTACAAGATAAACTACCTTATTCCATATAGAGTGTGCATTCAAATAGTTGGCAGCGCATCTAGGAGAAGGAAAACTCTGATCTGAAATGTCTGCTGCCTTGCAGCTATATAAACTCATGGGGAACACTTTGGGAAGTAAACCCCGAGGGAAAAATCTGGAGCTGGAGTCCCTAAGGGAGTCCTACATTGAGTTCAATGCTGACTGGCAACTTCCTGAGATGCTGCTGGTCCCAAACTGTATCGGTCTCTGCCGTTCCTTTCGGTTCATTAGATGCATGGAGAGTGGGAACTTGCTACATGGGCAGCAGCTTGCTCTCCATATCATACTGTCCAGGTTTGTGTATCTAGACAACTAGGATGCACCATCCATGGTCGACCCTGACAGAGGCCTCACTCACTCACTCACTCATTCAAATACAACACCTTCAGTCCTGTATTCATCACCCTTTTTGATTTTGCCCCGATGCTACACTTCAGCTCATTCTACTGACTGTAATTTTGTCCTTTTATCTGCCTGTCTATCCTCATTGTCTCACTACACACCGCATCAACTTGTATAACAACTACCCCATCCTCAACCCTATCACTTTGGTTCTTTTCCTCCTGCCAACTTAACTTAAACCCTCCCCAATAGCTCTAGCATATCTGCCCGCAAGGATATTGCCCCCCTGGGGTTCAGGTGTAACCCATCCTTTTTGTACAGTTCATAACTTCACCAGAAGAGATCCCAATAATCCAGAAATCTGAAACCTTGCCACCTGCACCACTTCCTTCGCAATTCATTCATCTGTACCATCGTTCTATTCCTACCCTAACAAGCATGTGGCACTGGGAGTAATCTGGAGATTACTACCTTGGAAGTCCTGTACCTTGAAGTCCCGATAGGCCCCACTCGCTTTTAAGATTGGGATAAAATCCACATGGAACCGTCTCCAACTCAGTCCACAATCCCCTGCTCCGCAGACAAGTCAATTGAAAAAAAAATGTTAATTGACACTTTTATTAGTCCTTTTTACTTTTAAGTATTGTGGGCACATGGCCAAGTGGTTAAGGCATTGGACTAGCTAGTTCGAGCCCCAGCCGAGGTAACGTGTTGTGTCCTTGAGCAAGGCACTTAACCACACAGTGCTCTGCGACGATACTGGTACCAAGCTGTATTGGCCTTTGCCCTTCCCTTGAACAACATCGGTGTCGTGGAGAGGGGAGACTTGCAGCATGGGCAACTGCTGGTCTTCCATACAAGCAGGAAGGTGAAGACTTTCCAGGCGCAGATCCATGGTCTCGTAAGACTAACGGATGCCTTTAATTGAACTCCACAGTTTAGGAGTGTAGCCAAAAAAAGGCTGACATTCCAATTTTCTTTTTAGGAGATTGTTTATATTTAAGAGACTGGCAGAAGAAGACTTGAGAGCTTGAGCAGGTCTTAAACAAAGTGGTTCTGTGATGTGCTGCGGTTGCAGACTATTGAGAGCTTTAAAAACAAGTAAGTGAACTTTAAAATCAATTCTAAAAGATACAGGAAGCCAATGCAGAGTACTGAGGTCAGGAGTGATATGTTCCCTTACCCTGGTTTTAATTAAAAGTTGAGCAGCAGCATTCTGAATGAGTTGAAGTTCATCAATAGATTGCTTTGGAAGGCCAGTAAAAAGTGCTTTGCAGTGATCTAGTCTATTTGACATAAAGGCATGAATTCGTTTTTCGGCATCATTATGTGGCAGGAATGGATGTAGTTTTGCAATATTTCTTAAATGTAGAAATGCTGCTCTGTTCATTTTCTTTATGTGGGATTTAAAATTTATATCTGGTTCAAGGGTAACACCCTTTTTACTTCTGATTTGACATGAGCAGCCAAGTTTGTAAGTTTGGCTCACATTAACTCAAGCCAGTAGAATGTGCTCTGGAAGCACTCCCGCCCTTACAATGAAGCAAACTTGTTGTTTTAATCAGATTCCCAAAATGGTTATTGACTCACACTCTAGCTTCACAAAATGCATTCCTTCTCTACTGGGTAAGCTTCCTTACTTTAAAAACAATGAAATAATTTTGCAGGAATTGAGGTCATGATCCAGGAAAGTCCAGGCCTTCCTAACTTGCTGCTCTTTCAGCTATTAGTACTTATGCAAGTGAAATATATTCTGCAGTTGATGCAATGGAATTTTCATCTAGCTATTGCCCTGATAGCCTGTAGATAATTTTATACCAAAAATGGTACTATGTTGCCTGGATTGGAGAGCATTTCTTATGATGATAGGTTGAGTGAGTTAGGGCTTTTCTCTTTGGAGTGAAGGAGGATGAGAGTTGATTTAATAGAGGTGTATAAGATGGTAAGAAGTATTGATCGAGTAGACAGCCGGAGGTTTTTTCCCAGGGCGGAAATGGCTAATATGAGGGGATATAATTTTAAGGTGATCGGAGGAAAGTATAGGAAGGATGTCAGAAGTAAGTTTTTTACACAGAATGGTGGGCATATGGAACACCCTGCCAGTTGTGGTGGAAGCAGATATATTGTATTAAAGACATTTAAGAGACTTCTAGATAGGCATATGAATAATGGAAGGCTATGTGTGAGGGAGTGTGGCGCATGGCCAAGTGGTTAGGACATTGGGCTCACGATCTGAAGGTCGTGGGTTTGAGTCTCGGCCAAGGCATCGGTTGTGTCTTTGAGCGAGGCACTTAACCACACACTGCTCCAGTCCACCCAGCTGAAAATGGGTACTGGCAAAATGCTGGGGGTTAACCTCGCGATAGACTGGCGTCCTACCCGGGGTGGGGGGAGTCTCATACTCTCAGTTGCTTCACGCCACAGAAACCGGCCTGATGAGCCACAAGGCTTGGGACAGACTTTAAAACTTTATTGTGTGAGGGAAGGGTTCAATTTTTAAGATTATGAGAACACTCAGTCCTCTTTTATTGTCATTTAGGAATCATGCATTAAGAAATGATACAATGTTTCTCCGGAGTGATATCACAGAAAACAGGACTAACACTGACAGAACCACATAATTATAACATATAGTTACAGCAGCGCAAATCAATACCATAATTTGATAAAGAACAGACTATGGGCACGGTAAATAAAGTCTCAAAGTCCCGAGTCGATCGACTCCCGAGTCCCCGATAGCAGGCGGCAAAAGGGAGAAACTCCCTGCCGTAAACCTCCAGGCACTGTCAACTTGCCAATACCTTGGAAGCAGCTGACCCTGAGTCCATCCGTCCGAAAACTCCGAGCTTCCGACCAGCCTCTCTGATACAGCCTCCCGAGCGCCATCCTCTGCTGAGCGCCTTTGATCTCGCCCAGGCTGCTGAAACACGCAAAGCCGAGGATTTTGGGGCCTTCAGCTCCGGAGATTCTGGTTACCACACAGTAGCAGCGGCAGTGAAGCGGGCATTTCAGAAGTTTTCCAGATGTTCCCCTGTGCTCTCACGTCTGTCTCCATCAAATCAGAATTGTGCACGGTCCCCTACTTGACAGATAACAGACATCACCACCAAAGTGGCTGTGCGGGCTGCCGGCGCGCCACCATCTTCTCCCCCCTCCCGGGAGGAATTAATATTAGAGTAGGTGAAAAGGCCAGTGTGGGTACTTCGGCAGCATAGTGATTAGCATAATGCTATTACAGCTCGGGGCATTGCAGAGTTCGGAGTTCAGTTCTGGTGCTGTTCAGTAAAGAGTCTCTGTACTTCCTCTCTCTGGAAAGCCTGAGTTTTCCCTGGGTCCTCTGGTTTCCTCCCACAGTCCAAAGACATACCAGATAGGTTAACTGGTCATTGTAAATTGTCCCATGTTCAGGCTAAGGTTCATGGGATTTGTCAGGGATTTGCTGAGGCAGTGTGGCTCGAAGGACCAGAAAGGTCTACTCCCTGCTGTATCGCTGAATAAATAAACAAGGGCCTGTACCGTGCTGTAATGTTCTATGTTAAATTTGACTGTGCACTGCTCATGACTTTCCCTTCATTTCTTGCAGTGGTCTTTACCGTTCTCAACATCCTGCTGAATGTACGACTTACCTTTCATGAGAAATGAATCACAGAAGTACTCCTCTCAGCAACTGCCTGGTGAAATATTTTACCACTGTAGCTGTGTTACTTCAGAGGAAGGGGCTAATAAGTGGTTATAAGGTTGCATCATGGAATAAATGTTCATGACTTTCTTCCTACATGTGCTGGGACCTATTAATCAACTATCTCAAGTTATACACATCAAAGTTGCTGGTGAACGCAGCAGGCCAGGCAGCATCTCTAGGAAGAGGTACAGTGGATGTTTTGGGCCGAGACCCTTCATCAGGACTAACTGAAAGAAGAGCTAGTAAGAGATTTGAGAGGGGGAGGGGGAGATCCAAAATGATAGCAGAAGACAGGAGGGGGAGGGATGGAACCAAGAGCTGGACAGTTGATTGGCAAAAGGGATATGAGAGGATCATGGGACAGGAGGCCCAGCAAGAAAGAAAACGGGGAAGGGAGAAACCCAGAGGATGGGCAAGGGGTATAGTGAGAAGGACAGAGGGAGAAAAAGGAGAGAGAGAGAAAAAGAGTGTGTGTATATAAATAAATAACGGATGGGGTATGAGGGGGAGTTGGGGCATTAGCGGAAGTTTGAGTAGTCAATGTTCATGCCATCAGGTTGGAGGCTACCCCGACAGAATATAAGGTGTTGTGCCTCCAACCTGAGTGTGGCTTCATCTTTACAGTAGAGGAGGCCGTGGATAGACATATCAGAATGGGAATGGGACGTGGAATTAAAATGTGTGGGCACTGGGAGATCCTGCTTTCTCTGGCAGACAGAGAGTAGGTGTTCAGCGAAACGATCTCCCAGTCTACGTCGGGTCTCGCCAATATATAGAAGGCCACATTGGGAGCTCCGGACGCAGTATATCACCCCAGCCGACTCACAGGTGAAGTGTCACCTCAACTGGTAGGACTGTCCGGGGCCCTGAATAGTGGTAAGGGAGCATGTGTAAGGGCATGTGTAGCACTTGTTCCGCTTACAAGGATAAGTGCCAGGAGGGAGATCGGTGGGGAGGGATGGGGGGACGAATGGACAGGGGAGTGGCGTAGGGAGCGATCCCTGCGGAAAGCGGGGGGGCGGGAGGGAAAGATGTGCTTAGTGGTGGGATCCCGTTGGAGGTGGCGGAAGTTACGGAGAATAATATGTTGGACCCGGAGGCTGGTGGGGTAGTAGGTGTGGACCAGGGGAACCCTATTCCTAGTGGGGTGGCGGGAGGATGGGGTGAAAGCAGATGTGCATGAAATGGGGGAGATGTGTTTGAGAGCAGAGTTGATGGTGGAGGAAGGGAAGCCCCTTTCTTTAAAAAAGGAGGACATCTCCTTTGTCCTGGAATGAAAAGCCTCATCCTGAGAGCAGATGTGGCGGAGACGGAGGAACTGCGAGAAGGGAATGGCATTTTTGCAGGAGACAGGGTAGAAGAGGAATAGTCCAGATAGCTGTGAGAGTCAGTAGGCTTATAGTAGAGGTCGGTAGATAAGCTGTCTCCAGAGATAGAGACAGAAAGATCTAGAAAGGGGAGGGAGGTGTTGGAAATGGACCAGGTAAACTTGAGGGCAGGGTGAAAGTTGGAGCCAAAGTTAATGAAGTCAACGAGCTCAGCATGCGTGCAGGAAGCAGCGCCAATACAGTCGTCGATGTAGCGAAGGAAAAGTGGGGGATAGGCTTGGAACATAGATTGTTCCACAAAGCCAACAAAAAGGCAGGCATAGCTGGGACTCATAAGGGTGCCCATAGCTACACCTTTAGTTTGGAGGAAGTAGGAAGAGCCAAAGGAGAAATTATTAAGAGTAAGGGCTAATTCCACTAGATGGAGCAGAGTGGTGGTAGAGGGGAACAGGTTACTTGAATTTGCAGCATCTGCAGAATTCCTCGTGTTTGCGTGTATCTGAAGTTATTAAATGTTTTATATTTTGCACTTGAGTACAGACATTTATGATTTATGACTAAAGCTAGAGATGGTAAAATTGAACATGCATCAATATGTGTTTTTTGAGAGAAAAAAACTAACAATAAATCTATAGATAAAGCAGTTGTGCTTATTGTAAATACAATGTACTTCTTGCGCCTGTCTAGAAATTCACCCACTAACCATAACAAGCAATGCCCTATCTTGTTGCAACTTTTGAAGCTTAATACTTTGAGGATAAGCAATGAGTATATACTGAGTTACCAAATGGGGATTAATTTTTAGATACATAACATGATTAGAAATCAATATTAACCCATACAACTATATATTGCACCAGCAGTGGTAGTTTCCAGTTGTCCTGTAGGTGGTGGGTGGTAAGTTAATGTGCTTGTTTGTGCTGACGTTTTGGAACAGAATCATCAGTAGGGTGCTTCTCACTCATATTGTGGAGCACCTTGAGAAGGTGGCGGGCGATAAGCTCCTAACGGACCTACTCTGTCCTAACAAACAGGAACTCTTAATCCTCTCCACCCTTCCCTGCCATAGAGTCAATCTAGGGCCTCACACTGGCCTTTATTGGGAAGTATAAATTAAAATAATTCCTTGTAGGACCACTTATAGAGCATGAAACTATAGGAAGGAAACAAGTACAGAACTAGATAGAAGAAATAGATTAAAATGTAGGAAAATATATATTTAGTTGATTAAAATCTTCAACAATTAATACATTTTGAAAGACTGTTCATCCACACTATGTAGTAAAACTTATAAAACCAATAAAAATTCACTGAATGCTTTAATTTTTTGATTTTGAATGCTTTAATTTTAGATTTTTTGATATCTGCCCAACTGTTAGAAGTTGTTTGTTCATGATATTAACTATTATCAATGCTGATAAAGTTAGTTTTGTTTTTATTACAAACTGTAGGCTTTCTTTTCATATGAAATCAGAGGTCTTCTTCCAGAACCAGTGTTAGCGAATTCAGGTAACCAGTTTTAATTATGAGAACTCATCATCAAGAATGCTAACCATTCTGAAATTGTTTGTGTTTCCTGCCTTATTGCTTCTTATTTTATTCAATTAAGCCGCTCCAGCCATTGAATAGCATAGCAGAGCTGTGGTAAAAATTACCCCAAGGCTGGAAAATTTATTTGGACCCTCTGGCTACAAGGGAATTCAGGGAACATACAACACAAATAATTGGAGTCAATGCAAGGACCATAAATTAATATGTATAGCACGTCATTAGCCTTTTCTATTGAAGCATATCTCAGAGGTGAATAAGTTATGTCTCCTTTTATGTTTGAAGACAACATTGCTTTGAAAGTTATATATCCACCCTGGAAACTGAACAGGTTCCTTTCACAAGACTTGGAAGGAACCTGATAACACTTGCAAGACTGGCATGCAGCCATTATTAGGAGTGAATTTCTGGTTTGTCACTTAGAGCCACAGTTATAGAGTTGTACAGCATGGAAAAAGGCCCTTTGGGCCATATGTGTCCATGCTGGCCAACTTCTATATTCAATGCCTTGACTGATGAAGGTCAGCATGCCAGAAGCCTTCTTCAAAGCCCTGTTTACCTGTGACTCCACTTTAAGGGAATTATGCACCTGTATCCAGGGCCCCCTCTGTTCTGCAACAGTACCCGTGGCCCTTCCATTCAATTTCAAACCCCTGCCTTGATTTGTCCTTCCATAATATAACACTTCAGACTTATCTGAATTAAATTCCATTTGCCATACCCTAACCGGTCAAGGTCTCACTGCAATTCTCGATACTCCTTTTCCCTGTCTATGACACAAACTCTATTTTAGTGTCATCTGCAAACTTACTAACTTTTCGTATAGTTTCATCTGAATTGTTATTATAGATGATAGATGATAAATGACAGTGAACTCTGCACTGACTCCTGGGTAACACCACTAGTCGCAGATCTCCAATCTGAGAAACATCCTTCCAACATCGCCCTCTGTTTTAAACAGATTTGTATCTACTTAGCTAGATCTTTTCAGATGCCATGTGATCTAGCCTTCGGTAGCAACCTACTGTGCAATAACTTATCAAAAGCTGAAATCCATATGTACATCTACTACCTACGCTTTGTCAACCTTCCTTGTAACTTCTTTAAAAAAATAAACTCAATCAAATTCATTAGACAAGAAATCCCCTGCATGAAGTTGTGCTGGCTGCCCCTAATCAACCCCTGGCTTTCCAAATATAAGAGCTTCTTATCCCTCAGAATGATTTTCAATAACTTCAGTAACATGGATTTTAGGTTAGCAGGTGTATAATTAACAGATCCATCTTTATAGCCCTTCTTAAATGAAGGAACAATATTTGGCATTCTCCAGTATTCTGGACCCTTGCTAGGGAATAGCAATGTTGCAAATATCTCAGTGAGGGTGAGGGTGCTCCCACAATTTCTCCTCTATTTTCCCATAGTGCTTTTGGGTGTAAGAATTGGATATATTTAAAGCAGAGGTTGATATGATCTTGATTAATAAGGGCAGCAAAAATTACAGGGAGAGGGCAGGAGAATGGGGTACAGGTGGAAAGTAAATCAGCCAAGATGCAATAGGCTGAATGGCATAATTCTATTCTTAAGTTTTATGGTCTTATACCTCATCTAGACCTGCAGATTTTCTACTTTCATACATCTTAACACATGCCGCACCATTTGTGCTTTAGGGACTACTTGAAAAACATCCCTAACAAGAGAAAATCTGCAGATGCTGGAAGTCCAAGCAACACGCGCAAAATGCTGGAGGAACTCAGCAGGCCAGGCAGCACCTATGGAAAAGAGAAAACAGTTTCAGGCCGAGACCCTTCAGTAGGACATGCTGCCGAGCATGTTGAATTCCTCCAGCATTTTGTGTTTGTTGCTTGGATTTCCAGCATCTGCAGATTTTTCTTGTGTTGGTGATCCTTAATAATGTTGCCTCTAACTCCTGGTGTGATTTTCCCTTTAATGAAAAAAATAAACAACTCCATCTCCACACTTTCCTCCACCTCTATATCGCTCAAAGCACTGTATCCCAGAACATTAAGCTGTCACCCTTACCTTTCCTTTAACTATGTTTCTAGGATGGCTATAATATTCAACCCCATGCCCTAACTTTATTCTCCTTACCTGTCGACCTCTTGTATTGAAATAAATGCAGTACTATTGAGCTGCTTTCTAAGATATAAAAATGAAAGACATGAGCTTTGTTCCAATAAATTAACTCTTTTCCAATGAACCATAGACCATTATATGATCATTCTGGATATCCTGTCTGAAGCTATCACCTTGCTCTATTGCCTAGCATCATGTAGAGGTAACTTTCACTTTAAATGAGCATTATTTACCTCTTGTACAACTCCTTGAATTAAGTAAATCAGAAGAAGAATTCTGGTAGATGTATAATGAGGACTGAAGAAAGGATTATAAATATGGAGTTGATCACAATCACAGGAGAAGATCTGTGCTTTGGCAGGAGATTGAACAGGAACACACAATAAAAGATTGCAGGTGGGAGTTATTTACAACAGGAGGCTGAAGTACAGGGTGAATGAAAACACACGAAGGGAGTTAGAAAGTTGGAACAGCAAATGTGAAAGGTCAGGGACTGAGTTGATAAAGATTGGAATGACATGTTGGGAGAGTCGGGATAGGGGAGACCAGACAGAGGCTGCAGAGAGAAAGGAAAGGAAAAGAACTGAAGTGTTAATAGGGCTGGTTAGGATGGGAAGCCATGCAGGGAGTACAAGTATGTGAATGTGTTCCAAAAAATGGGATGGATGTTAGAGTGGTGGATTGCTAAGGTCAAAAAAGCCAGGTTGGCAGGATTTCAACAGTGAAGTGAACATGTGGATTGAGAATGGTTAACTCATGATGATAAATTGGGGAGTTTGGCAACATCAATTGCTGCTCTTGGCCCCAAACTAGTGCTGGGATATCTCCTGGTAGAACTAGCACTCCTAACATCCTCCATTGTTTGTTCAGGCATGAAGTTCCAGCCTCCCCACAAATTTTGTTTTGGTCTAACATACTAATTATTCATTGATAGACTAAAAATAAATTATTTACAATAAATAGTATTTGCATGGTCATAAGAAATACTTAATCATATGAACTTCCATTGCTAATTATCATTTCTCATGTTAGTGAGATATGAATAAAATTGTAAATTGTTTTATTATTGTCACATGTACCAGTGAAAAAAATTGTATTGCATTCCATCCCACTGCTGGCAGAATTTCAAAGGGTGATGAGAAGGCTTACAGGAGCGAGACAGAACTGTTGGTTGAGTTGTGTCGCAGCAACAATCTTGCACTCAATGTTAATAAGACCAAAGGATTGATTGTAAACCTTCGAAAGGGTAAGACAAGGGAACACATACCAGTCCTCATCGAGGCATCAGAAGTGGAGAGAGTGAGCAATTTCAAATTCCTGGGTGTCAACATCTCTGAGGATCTATCCTGGGCCCAACGTATTGATGCAGCTACAAAGGAGGCATGGCAGTGGCTAATCTTCATGAGGAGTTAGAGGAGATTTGGTATCCCACAAAAGACACTTGCTAATTTCTGCAGGTGTACCATGGAGAACTTTCTGATTGGCTGCATCACCATCTAGCACGATAGGGCAGGGGTGAGCACTGCACAGGATCGAAAATTGTAAACTCAGTCAGCCCCTTCATGGACACTAGCCCCCCCAGCATCCAGGACATCTTCAAGGAGCGATCCCTCAACAAATCTCCATCCATCATTAATCACCCCACCACCCAGGACACGCCCACCTCATTGCTACCATCAGGAAGGAGGTACAGGAGACTGAAGGCACACACTCAGCAATTCAGGAAGAGGTCCTTCCCCTCCGCCATCAGGTTTCTGAATGGACATTGAGCACATGAACACTACCACACTACTGACTTAATCTAACTTTTTAATATATAAATATATATACACACACACACTTTTTACTGTAATACACAATTTTTCTTATTATGTATTGCAATATACTGCTGCCACATAACAACAAACTTCACGACACATGCCAGTGATATTAAACCTGATTCTGACTCTGAACCTTGCAGATAATTTCATCACGTCAGCGCATTGAGGTAGTACGAGGAAAAACAATATCAGAGTGTAGAATGAAGTGTTATGGTTACTGAAAAAAGCACAGTGCAGGCATACAATAAGGTACATGATCATAATGAGGGAGATGGTGGGGCCAAGAGTCCTCTTTTATCATTGTAGGAGTACAATAGTCTCATAACAGTGGGATAGAATCTCTTCTTGATCTTGCTGTAGGTGCTTCAGGATTTAGTATCATATGCCCAATGTGAGGGGTGAGTGAAGTCTTTGATTATGCTGGCTGATTTACCTTGGCAGCAAGTGTCTTTGGAGGGGATGCAGGTGTCTGAGATGTGCTTAGCTGTGTCTGCAACTCCCTGCATTTTTTTTTGGTCTTTTCAGGCAGAACAGTTGCCATACCAAGCTAAAATGCATCTGGGTAGGAAGCTTTTTATAAATATTGGTGAGGGTCAAAGTGGAAATGCCAAATTTCTTTAGTCTCTTGAGGATATAGAGGTGTTGGCGTGTTTTTTATTTCCATGGTTTGAACTAGACAAACTATTGATGATGTTCACTCCTAGGAGGTTGAAGTGCTCAACACCAGTGATGTAAACAGGAGCGTGTGCAATGCCCCCTCCCTGAAATCAACCTTCAGCACTTTAATATCCAGTGTTGATTTCTAGCAATCCAATGCTTATGAATTGAAATCTCACCCCATAAAACTGTAAATTAGAAGTCAATAAATTGAAAAGTGATACATTGACAACTGAAAATAATACTGAGACGAGAGAGCAGTGAACAACACCCTTCCCTCAACTTCCTGGATATTTGACAAACCTGGAGACACCGTCACCAGCAACCACAGGCCCCAGTGACCCTCTGATTTCTGTCTTTGAGGCCGACATGAGAGCATCCTTCAGCATGGTGAGCCAGCGATAAGCAGCTGGCCCAGGTGGGATACCTGGCCATACTGAACTCTTGTGCCAATTAACTGGCTGGACTGTTCATTGATGTCTTTAACCTCTTGCTTTGGCATTCTGGAGTACTCACCTGCTTCAAGCAGGATTTGGAGCAAGAAGGCTGTGAGTGAATGGCTAGGGATTACTGGAGCGAAGGCATTTTACTACTCGGGGCAAAAGAGAGGAAAGACTGCGCAGGTGCGTGACGTCAGCCAGTAGGGTGGGAAAAGTTTAAAAAGACCACTATATCCAGCGGGCAGCGCAGTGAGAGGGAGCAGAGTGAGAGGGCTTTGGCTCAACCGGCTTAGGTGGTAACGGGACAAGGTGAGGTAGATTTACTTGTGTTAATTGCGGAAAGGAAGTATGTGTGTGAGGCCAGTTTTCTGTGCTCGGTGTCAGATCAGATTAAATTAGATTAGGTTATGAAGACAGTCAGTCCTCGCTTATTGTCATTTAGAAATGCATGCATTAAAAAAAGATACAATGTTCCTCCCGAATGATATCACAAGAAACACAAGACAAACCAAGACTAAAACTGACAAAACCACATAATTATAACATAATTTGATAAGCAATATCGTAATTTGATAAAGAGCAGACCATGGGCACGGTTTAAAAAAAAGTCTCAAAGTCTCGATAGCCCCATCATCTCATGCAGACAGTAGAAGGGAGAAACTCTCCCTGCCATGAACCCCCAAGCGCCGCAAACTTGCTGATGCAGCATCATTGGAAGCACCCAACCGCAGCGGAATCTGAGTCCTTCCAAAAACTTTGAGCCTCTGACTAGCTCTCTGACACTGAGCACCGAGCAGCATCCTCTGCTGAATGCTTCGACCCTGCCCCGGCTGCTGAGCGACAAGCAAAGCCGAGGACTCGGGGCCTTCCTTCTGGAGATTCTGGATCACACAGTAGCAGCAGCAGCGAAGCAGGCATTTCAGAAGTTTCACCAGATGTGAGAGGTCCTGGAGTCTCCCAGCCTCCTGGACGGCCATATCTGCACCTGGTGTGTCGAGCTGCAGCTCCTAAGGGACTGCGTTAGGGAACTGGAGATGCAGCTTGATGACCTTCGTCTGGTCAGGGAGAGCGAGGAGGTGATAGAAAGGAGTTATAGGCAGGTGGTCACACCAGGGCCATGGGAGACAGACAAGTGGGTCACAGTCAAGAAAGGGAAGGGGAAGAGTCAGGCACTAGAGAATACCCCTGTGGCTGACCCTTGAACAATAAGTACTCGTGTTTGAATACAGTTGAGGGGGGACAGCCTTCCTGCGGGAAGTAACAGTAACAGAGTCCAGCCCTGTGGCTCAGAAGGGTAGGGAAAGGAAGAGGATGGCAGTAGTGATAGGGGACTCTATAGTCAGGGGGTCAGACAGGCGATTCTGTGGACGCAGGAAAGGACCTCGGATGGTAGTTTGCCTCCCAGAGGCCAGGGTCCAGGATGTTTCAGATCGCGTCCAAGATATCCTGCAGTGGGAGGGAGAACAGCCAGAGTTATTCATGGTGCATCAGTATCAATGACATAGGTAGGAAAAGGGAAGAGGTCCTGAAAACAGACTTCTTGGGAGTTAGGAAGGAGGTTGAGAAGCAGGACCGGAAAGGTAGTAATCTCGGGATTACTGCCTGCGCCACGCGACAGTGGGCATAGGAATAGAATGAGGTGGAGGATAAATGTGTGGCTGAGGGATTGGAGCAGGGGGCAGGGATTCAGATTTCTGGATCATTGGGATCTCTTTGGGGCAGGTGTGATCTGAACAAAAAGGATGGGTTGCACTTGAATCCTAGGGGGACCAATATCCTGGTGGGGAGGTTTGCCAAGGCTACTGGGGAGGGTTTAAACTAGAATTGTTGGGACCTGAACTGAAGAGGCGGTTGGCTCACAAATAGAGAGAACTTGGAGACAGTGTGTGAGGGAGAGTAGGCAGGTGATAGAGAAGGGATGTGCTTAGACGGACGGTTTGAGATGTGTCTATTTTAACGCAAGGAGTATTGTGAACAAAGCGGATGAGTTTAGAGCATGGATCAGTACTTGGAGCTATGATGTTGTGGCCATTCCAGAGACTTGGATGGTTCAGGGACAGGAATGGTTACTTCATTGGTGGGTTTTAGATGTTTCAGAAAGGACAGAGAGGGAGGCAAAAGAGGTGGGGGCGTGGCACTGCTGATCAGAGATATTGTCACAGTTGCAGAAAAGGTGGACATCATGGAGGGATTGTCTACGGAGTCTCTGTGGGTGGAGGTTAGGAACAGGAAGGGATCACTAACTTTACTGGGTGTTTTTTAGAGGCCGCCCAATAGTAACAGGGATATTGAGGAGCAGATAGGGAAACAGATCCTGGAAAGGTGTAATAATAACAGAGTTGTCGTGATGGGAGATTTTAATTTCCCAAGTATTGATTGACATCTCCTTAGAGCAAGGTGTTTAGATGGGGTGGAGTTTGTTAGGTCTGTTCAGGAAGGTTTCTTGACATGATATGTAGATAAGCCTATAAGAGGAGAGACTGTGCTTGATTTGTTACTGGGAAATGAACCCGGTCAGGTGTCAAATCTCTCAGTGGGAGAGCATTTTGGAGATAGTGGTCATAATTCTATCTCCTTTACAACAGCATTGGAGAGAGATAGGAACAGACAAGTGAAAAGCGTTTAATTGGAGTAAGGAGAAATATGAAGCTATCAGGCAGGAAATTGGAAGCTTAAATTGGGAACAGATGTTCTCAGGGAAAAGTATGGAAGAAATGTGGCAAATGTTCAGGGGATATTTGTGTGGAGTTCTGCATAGGTACATTCCAATGAGACAGGGAAGTTATGGTAGGGTACAGGTACCGTGGTGTACAAAGGCTGTAATAAATCTAGTGAAGAAGAAAAGAAAAGCTTACAAAATGTTCAGAGAGCTAGGTAATGTTAGAGATCTATAAGATTATAAGGCTAATTAGGAAGGAGCTTAAAAAGGAAATTAGGAGAGCCAGAAGGGGCCATGAGAAGGCCTTGGTAGGCAGAATTAAGGAAAACCCCAAGGCATTCTACAAGTATGTGAAGAGCAAGAGGATAAGACATGAAAGAATACGACCTATCAAGTGTGACAGTGGGAAAGTGTGTATGGAACCGGAGGAAATAGCAGAGGTACTTAATGAATACTTTACTTCAGTATTCACTATGGAAAAGGATCTTGGCAATTGCAGTGATGACTTGCAGCAGACTGAAAAGCTTGAGTACATAGATATTAAGAAAGAGGATGTGCTGGAGCTTTTGGAAAGCATCAAGTTGGATAAGTCACCAGGACCAGATGAGGTGTACCCCAGGCTACTGTGGGAGGCAAAGGAGGAGATTGTTGAGCCTCTGGTGATGATCTTTGAATCATCAATGGGGACGGGAAAGTTTCCGGAGGATTGGAGGGTTGTGGATGTTGTTCCTTTATTCAAGAAAGGGAGTAGAGATAGCCAAGGAAATTATAGACCAGTGAGTCTTACTTCAGTGGTTGGTAAGTTGATGGAGAAGAATCTGAGGGGCAGGATTTATGAACATTTGGAGAGGAATAATATGATTAGGAATAGTTAGCATGGCTTTGCCAAGAGCAAGTCGTGCCTTACGAGACTGATTGAGTTTTTTGAGGATGTGACTGAACACATTGATGAAGGTAAAGCAGTAGATGTAGTGTATATGGATTTCAGCAAGGCATTTGATAAGGTACCCCATGCAAGGCTTATTGAGAAAGTAAGGAGGCACGGGATCCAAGGGGACATTGCTTTGTGGATCCAGAACTGGCTTGCCCACAGAAGGCAAGGAGTGGCTGTAAACGGGTCATATTCTGCATGGAGGTCGGTGACCAGCAGTGTGCCTCAGGGATCTGTTCTGGGATCCTTACTTTTCGTGATTTTTATAAATGACCTGGATGAGGAAGTGGAGGAATGGGTTAGTAAATTTGCTGACGACACAAAGGTTGGGGATGTTGTAGATAGTGTGGAGGGCTGTCAGGGGTTACAGCTGGATATTGATAGGATGCAAAACTGGGCTGAGAAGTGACAGATGGAGTTCAACCCAGATAAGTGTGAGGTGGTTCATTTTGGTAGGTCAAATATGATCGCAGAATATAGTATTAATGGTAAGACTCTTGGCAGTGTGGAGGATCAGAGGGATCTTGGGGTCCGAGTCCATAGGACGCTCAAAGCGGCTGCACAGGTTGACTCTGTGGTAAAGAAGGCATACGGTTTATTGGCCTTCATTAATCATGGAATTGAATTTAGGAGCCGAGAGGAAATGTTTCAGCTATGTAGGACCCTGGTCAGACCTCACTTGGAGTACTGTGCTCAGTTCTGGTCGCCTCACTACAAGAAGAATGTGGAAGCCATAGAAAGGGTGCAGAGGAGATTTACAAGGATGTTGCCTGGATTGGGGAACATGCCTTATGAAAACAGGTTGAGTGATCTTGGTCTTTTCTCCTTGGAGCAATGGAGGATGAGAGGTGACCTGACAGAGGTGTATAAGATGATGAGAGGCATTGATCGTGTGGATAGTCAGAGGCTTTTTCCCAGGGCTGGAATGATTGCCCCAAGAGGACACAGGTTTAAGGTGCTGGGGAGTAGGTACAGAGGAGATGTCAGGGGTAAGTTTTTTACGCAGAGAGTGGTGAGTGCGTGGAATGGGCTGCCAGCAACGGTGGTGGAGGCGGATATGATAGGGTCTTTTAAGAAACTTTTGGATAGGTACATGGAGCTTAGAAAAATAGAGGGCTATGGGTGAGCCTAGTAATTTCTAAGGTAGGGACATGTTCGTCACAACTTTGTGGGCCAAAGGTCCTGTATTGTGCTGTACATTTTCTATGTTTCTAATTATAATGGTGTTAAGAAGAATATTGATACCTGTCCAGGAGCACTTACATCCACAATGATGAAGTGCCTTGAGAGCCTGGTGATGAAAGATATTAACTCCTGCTTGAGGAGTGACTTGGATTCATTCCAATTCATTTTCTGTTACAACACGTCAACAGAAGATGCCATTTCATTGGCTCTTCACTCAATCCTGGAACTTATGGACAGTGAAGATGCATACATCAGGATGCACTTTATTGACTACAGATTAGCATCCAATACAAACTCCCCTCAAAACTAATCAATAAGGTCCAAGACCTCAATTCCTCCTTGTGTGTCTGGATCGTCAATTTTCTCACTTGCAGACCCCAGTCAGTTTCGACTGGCAACGATATCTCATGCTCAATGGTCATCGCAAGGCAATATGCTCAGCCTCCTTATCTACTCACTTTTTTACTTATGACTGTGAGGCAAAGCACAGCTCCAATGCCTAATTTAAGTTTGCTGCTGACACCACTGCCATTGGCTGAATCAAAGATGGTGATGAATCTGCATGCAGGGGGCGGATTGAAAATCTGGTTCAGTGGTGCCACAACAATGACCTCTCCCTCGATATCAGCAAGACCAAGGAACTGATTATTGACCACAGGAGGAGGAAAGCTGAGGTCCATGAGCCAGTCCTCATTAACTTTAAATTCTTCAGTGTTAGCATTTCAGAAGACCTATCATTGGCCCAGCACGCAAGCGTCATTGCAAAGAAAACACAGCAGCATCTCTACTTTTTAGAAGTTTGCAAGGATTTGGTATATCATCTAAAGATAGAAACAGAGAAACATAGAAAACCTACAGCACAATACAGGCCCTTCGGCCCACAAAGCTGTGCCGAACCTGTCCCTACCTTAGAACTACCTAGGCATTACCCATAACCCTCTATTTTTCTAAGCTCCATGTAGCCATCCAGGAATCTCTTAAAAGACCCTATTGTTTCTGCCTCCACCACCACTGCCGGCAGCCCATTCCACGCACTCACCACTCTCTGTGTAAAAAAATTTACCTCTAACATCTCCTCTGTACCTACTTCCAAGCACCTTAAAACTATGCCCTCTCATGCTAGCCATTTCAGCCCTGGAGAAAAGCCTCTGACTATCCACATGATCAATGCCTCTCATTATCTTGTACACCTCTATCAGGTCACCTCTCATCCTCCATCGCTCCAAGGAGAAAAGGCCGAGTTCACTCAACCTATTCTCATAAGGCATGCTCCCCAATCCAGGCAACATCCTTGTAAGTCTCCTCTACACCCTTTCTATAGTTTCCACATCCTTCCTGTAGTGAGCTGACCAGAACTGAGCACAATACTCCAAGTGGGGTCTGACCAGGGTCCTATATAGCTGTAACATTACCTCTCGGCTCTTAAACTCAATCCGACAATTGATGAAGGCCAGTGCACCGTATGCCTTCCTAACCACAAACAAATTTCTATAGATGTGCGCTGAAGAGCATACTGACGAGATGCATCATGGCCTGATATGGAAACATCAATGCTCTTGAACAGAAAAAATAACTACAAAATGTAGTGAATATAGCCTTGAACATCATCTGCAAGGCCCACCCACCAATTAACACATCTACAAAGAGCACTGTCATAGGAAAGCAACATCCATCATCAAGAAGCCCCACCATCCAGGTCATGCTCACTTTTCACTGCTCCCATCGTAAAGAAGGGAAAGGAGCCTCAGGACCCATACCATCAGGTTCAGGAACAATTATTAGTCCTCAACCATTAGGAACCAGAGGGAAAAACTTCACTCAACTTCACGCACCCCAACAGTGAACTGTTCCCATAATCTATGGACTCACTTTCAAGGACCCTTCATCTCATGTCGTTTGCCGTCTTTGTTCTGTGCAGTTTCTCATTTATTCTATTATGCTTCTTGTATTTACTGTGAATGCCTGCAAAAATATGAATCCCAGGGTTGGTTGCATATGGTGGCAAGTATGTACTTTGATAATAAATTTTGAACTTTGTACTTCCATAGGAAATTGGGTACCTACTGCAGAATATTTTATTTTCACACATTAGCAGGGCTACTATAGATTCGCTAGATTACTGCTAGGTTTTTGTAAGGAAAAAACAATAATGCTAATTATTGTTTCCAGGAAGTTCTTTGCAAAGGGGTGGTACATCAAATTTGTGGCACTTCTGTTTCTGCACCTATGTTCAAAGAAAAAGAAAAAAAATGTCAGATAACTTAGTCATACAGCGTGAGAACCAATTGATAACATAATAGCAGATAACATCAGTAAACACTTGGAAAGGTACAATGTAATAAATGAAAATATGAATTTGTAAGGGTCACCTTCTTATCTAAAGTATGGAATTTACAGAAGAATTCACTGAGAGAATAAACCAACAGACTAGTCAATGTGATACTTTTGGACCTTGAAAAATGTCCAATAACATCACTTTTAAATGACCCGTTAAATATCTATCCCCTAGCATTAAAGGTAATGATGCAGGATGGATGAAGGGGTTGAATATGCCCCAGTCTTTGGCGAAGAATACAATAGACTGGAATGTATTTGAGGCCCAGCTTGATCATGGAGAAAACTTGCCTGTTCCTAATCAAGTAGAGCTTTGTGATTATGAGGGAAGCTGGAGCCATTCTGCTGAGATCTGCTTTGAAGTGGCAATCTAAATGATGTGCTAAGCTCTCCAGGAGTAGCGCTTGAATTTGTGACCTTTGGACTCAGAATTGAGAGTTCTGCCAAGAATTAAGATATAAAGAAATACCACAGGTCTTACCATACCGCAGAAGTGATTACATTTACTATGAATGGTCTGAAACTTGCCAAAAACCAGAGTTTGAAAATTCAGTCCCACTAAGGAAAAAATGTTTCATTGGTAATAAGGCACAAATTGTCAATATCTTGGGGTATTTCAATATGCAGGTAGATTGGAAAAATCAAGTTGGTGCTGGATCCCAAGAGGGGAAATTTGTAGAATGTCTACGAGATGGCTTTTTAAATCAGCTCGTAGTTGAGCCCACTAGGGAATCAGCTTTTCTGGATTAGATGTTAAGCAATGAACCAGAATTAATTAGAGAGTAGTTGAAATTGCTGTTTCAATAGAAACCGTAGACAGAGACGCAATTGAGATGCAGTCAGGAATGAAAGTGAGCGTGAACAAAATTGCAGCATCTAAACAGAAACTGGCCTGGTTAAACAAATTATGTTACTGTTGTGGCAGGGGCTCTCATACACCAGAACAATGCAGGTTTAAGGGTGAAACTTGCAGAAAATACAACAAAGTAGGACACATACTGAGAGTATAGGACAGACAAAAACAAATGGACCGCTCAGGGGAGAAAAAAAACTTAAAAAGTCAAGTTGCAGTTTCCAAAAGAGCGATAATCTGCATGCTGTTGATGAAAAATCTATTGATGATGAGAGAGTATATAAGTTGAGATGTATTCTCTATTGAGTTGGAGTTTATAGCTAAGCAGGGAGGAGTGTTGTGTATTTAATATTTGAGTAGTCTTGTAAATATATTCAACCAACACACACAAAATGCAGGAGGAACCCAGCAGGCCACACAGCATCTGGGGAAAAGAGTAAACAGTCGATCTTTCGGGCTGAGACCCTTCATCAGGATGAGAAAAAGGGTGAGAAGTTAGAGCGAGAAGGTGTGGGGAGGGGAGGACGAGGTACAAGCTGGTAGGTGAAAGGTGAAACTGGGAGAGGCAGAGGGGTGAAATAAAGAGCTGGGAAGTTGATAGGGAAAGAGATAATGGGCTGGAGAAAGGGGAATCTGATAGGAGAGGGTAGAAGACCAGGGGAGAAAGGGAAGATGGAGGAGCACCAGAGGGAGGTGATGGGTAGGTAAGGAGATGAGGTGATAGAAGGAAACGAGAATGGAAATGGTGAAAGAGGGCAATTACTGGAAGGCTGAGAAATGGATGTTCATCCCATCAGGTTGGAGTGACAAGTGACAAGTGAGGTTTATTGTCATTTAACTACCTACTTGTACAGTATATAATGTACACTTTGTATATAATATATAGAAAAAAATGAGACAATGTTTCTTCAAACTAAGGTGTTAAACACAAAACACACAATAACTTATGAAGGTAAGGAAAACATCTACAGGTGAATGACACATAAATAACAAAGTAAAGTGCATTAACATTAAACATTATAAGGTATGGAACAGATTAACCAGTGACACTTCTAACACGATGCGCCGGGGAGTTCAGAAACCTGCTGGCCTGGGGGAAGAAACTGTTTCTCATCCTGACCGTTCTTGTTTTTATACATTGTAGTCTCCTGCCTGATGGTCGAAAGTCAAAGAGGATGCTGGATGGATGGGTGGGATCCTTAATAATACTAAGGGTCCTGCATGCGCAACGCTCCTGATAAATGTCCCCGGTGGATGGTAGGGAGACGCCTGTGATCCTCTCAGCTGTTCTCACAGTCTTTTGGAGGGACTTGTGGTCTGATGCTCGACTGCTCCCATAATGGATGGAGATGCAACTCATCAGGACGCTCTCAAGGGTGCTCCAGTAAAAGGTGGTGGGGGGAGCCTTGCTTGCCTTAATCTTCTGAGGAAGTGGAGCTTGCTATACCTTCTTGTTCAGGGAGGTGATATTAAGGGACCAGGTGAGGCAGTTAACTCGCTCTATGGCGGAGTCATATATTGCTAGAGGGGCATAGTTTGCCCCTTACCTTCCTAGAGTCCTTTGTTTTCTCCACGCTCAGGCTTAGGTTGTTCTTCTCATACCAATCCACCAGTCCTTCCAATTCCTCTCTATACTCCTGTCTCATCATTGTTCTTGATAAGGCTGATGCACCATCAGTAACTCCAAAAGACTGGAAGTAGAGTAAATACTGAAAGGCTTTTATTAACAGTAAAATGTGACCTCCAGCATGCTGAGTGTCTGCCCCTGGACTGAGAAGAGGAGCCATGGCCCAATCGCCTTTATTCATGGTCTGTGGGAGGAACCACAGGGGCAGTCAGCAGAGGGGCGTGTCCAGACAGGTAACCCAGTTACAACATATAAATATGGTTTACCACATTCACCCCTCCTTTTTTAAAAAAGAGTCCCGTGGGGTGAAGTGACTGACACAATATTTACAAGAAGTACATTTACAGGTCAGGTCTATCAGGCGGTCGAGTCCGTCGCTGTGATCTACGTAGCACCGGTGGTGATTGCACCGGCGATGGCGGTTGTGCTGGCTCCGGCCTGACTTCAGGTGTCAGCACGTTGGGCGTCAGTAATCTCTCATGTGTGTGCATCACGCCCGGTATGGGAGTGTTGTGTGGTGTCTGTATAGGGTTTGGGGTGCACGGTGTCTGGTGGGTACATACATGGGTGGGTACGGGGTCAATAGTCACCACGGAGTGTTCAGGGTAGGGGTCCGGAGCTCCTGCGGGTGCCAGGTCGCGGATGGAGACCGTGTCCTCCCGCCCATCAGGTAAAACCACATAGGCATACTGGGGGTTCGCATGAAGTAAGTGAACCCTGTCGACCATCGGGGAGTATTTATTGCTCCTCGCATGTTTCCGGAGCAGCACTGGCCCCGGGGACGTCAGCCAAGATGGTAGGGTGGTTCCAGTGGTCAATATTCTGGGAAAAGAAAAGAGCCGCTCATGAGGGGTGGCATTGGTGGACATGCAAAACAGGGAGCGGATGGAGTGGAGTGCCTCGGGAAGGACCTCCTGCCAGCGGGAGACCGGCAGTCCCTTTGACCTGAGGGCTAAGAGTGTGGCCTTCCACACCGTGGCATTCTCCTTCTCCACCTGTCCATTCCCCCGGGGATTATAGCTCGTGGTCCTACTAGTTGCAATTCCTCTAGCCAGCAGGTATTGGCGCAACTCGTCACTCATAAACGAGGACCCTCTGTCACTGTGGATATAGCATGGGTATCCGAACAGAGTGAAGAGCTTGCGCAGGGCTTTTATAACTGATGTGGTAGTGGTGTCAGCACAGAGGATGGTGAAGGGGAACCATAAGTACTTGTTGATAACGTTAAGAAAGTACACATTGCTGTCAGTGGAGGGAAGGGGGCCCTTAAAGTCAACACTCAGTCACTCAAAGGGGCGGGTGGCCTTGATTAGTTGTGCCTTTTCGGGTCGGTAGAATTGCGGTTTGCACTCTGCGCAGACTTGGCAGTCCCTGGTCATCGTCCTGATCTCCTCAAGGGAGTAAGGCAGGTTCCGGGCTTTCATGAAGTGGAAAAGCCAAGTGACCTCCAGGTGGCAAAGATCTACATGTAAGGCGTATAGCCGGTCGATCTGCGGGCTGGCGCACGTTCCCCGGGATAGGGCATCGGAGGGCTCGTTGAGCTTCCCAGCCCTGTACATGATGTCATAGTTGAAGGTGGGGAGTTCGATTCTCCACCTCAGAATTTTATCATTTTTGATTTTGCCCTGCTGTTAGTTACTAAACATGAATGCGACTGAGCGCTGGTCATTCAGCAGGGTGAACTTTTTGCCAGCGAGATAGTGCCTCCAGTGCCTTATAGCTTCCACTATGGCCTGGGCCTCTTTCTCCACTGCGGAGTGCCGAATTTCAGGGCCTTGAAGGGTACGGGAGAAGACCACCACCGGTCTTCCCGCCTGGTTGAGGGTAGCAGCCAGCGCGAAGTCGGAGGCGTCGCTCTCCACTTGGAAGGGAATGGCCTCATCCACCGCATGCATTGCTGCTTTGGCAATGTCCCCTTTTATGCGGCTGAAGGCCACGCGGGCCTCGGCTGAGAGGGGGAATGTGGTGGACTTGACCAGGGGTCGGGCCCTGTCTGCATAGTTAGAGACCCATTGGGCGTAATATGAAAAGAAGCCCAGGCACCTTTTGAGGGCTCTGAGGGTGTTGGGAAGAGGGAGTTCCAACAAGGGGCGCATACGGTCGGGATTAGGGCCAATGACTCCATTCTCCATGACACACCCAAGGATAGCAAGTCAGGTGGTCCCGAATACACACTTGTCCTTGTTATAGGTGAGATTGAAAGCTTTGGCCGCTTGGAGAAATTTTTGGAGGTTGTTGTCGTGATCCTGCCGGTCGTGACCGCAGACGGTGATGTTATCCAGATATGGGAACATAGCCTTCAGTTGGCACTGGTCCACCATCCGGTCCATTTGCCTCTGGAAGACAGATACACCATTCGTGACACCGAAGGGGACGCGCAGGAATTGATAAAGCCTGCCATCCACCTCAAAGGCAGTGTAAGGGCGGTCCTCCCGGTGGATGGGGAGCTGGGGGTAAGCGGATTTTAGGTCTATGGTCGAGTACACCTTGTACGGTGCTATCTGATTGACCATATCCGTGATGCGGGGTAGAGGGAACACGTTGAGCTGCGTGAACCTATTGATGGTCTGGCTATAGTCCACAACCATCCTATTTTTCTCCCCGTTCTGAACAACCACCACCTGCGCCCCCCAGGGACTTGTGCTTGCCTCAATGACCCCCTCCCTGAGCAGCCGCTGCACCTCCGACTTAATGAAAGCTCTGTCCCCCGTGCTGTACCTCCTGCTTTTAGTTGCCACAGGTTTACAGTCGGGGGTCAGGTTGGCGAACAGCGGTGGGGGAGGGATCCTGAGGGTGGAGAGGCCGCAAGTGGCGTCAGTAGTGTGGCAGTTGGCATGATGTTGGGTGGGATGTGCAGGTTGGTGTGTGTGTCTGTGGTCAGTAGCGGGGTATGTGACGTATTCCTACAAAACTGGGGATTTACGACAGTAATTGGTGGGAGGGGCCCATCATATTCCATTGTCACGCTTTTCAGGTGGCTCTGGAAGTCGAACCCCAATAGCACAGGGGCACACAGTTGAGGCATGACCAGTAACGTAAAGTCTCGATATTCTGTGCCCCGCACCACTAGTGTCGTGACACAATCCCCCCCGGATGTCTGTTGTATGCGACCCTCTGACTTACCGGCCGTATCGCGAGTCTGCAATCTGCACTGGGTCCGGGTGGCTAAAACTCTCCGTGCTGCCGGTGTCAAACAGGCAGCTTGTCCTGCGCCTCTCCACCAGGATGTCCATCATTGACCTTGCGAGCTGGTGGGGGGCACTTTCCTCGAGGGTCACGGAGGCCAGGGTTGAGTCGCTGTCTTAGTCCGGCGTGGAGGGGTGCCCCATGAGCACCCGTTGGTCGTAGGCGGTGGGAGGTGGCGCCGACCAAGATGGCCGTCCCCATGTCTCGCACGTGGTGGCGACGTGCAGGGAAGATGGTGGCAGGCAAGATGGCGACCTCCATGTCTCGCACGCGTCACTGCTCGATCCCGCTTGCGGTTAGGACTTACAGAGCTTGGCCAAGTGGCCCTTCTTTCTGCAGCTGGAGCAGGTAGCTTGTCGGGCCGGGCAGTGTTTCAGGGGGTGCTTCTCAAGTCCGCAGAAGTAGCACTTCGCGGACTCGCGACTGGCGGCAGCCGTGGTCGATTCGCCGACGGGTTGTGGGGTCTGCGGCACCCACGAGGCCATCAGGGGATTGCGTACTTGGAGAGCCTCAGAGTTGTGCAGAGCGGCCTCCAGCATGTCGGCCAGCTCAATCATCGAACGTAAGGTAAAATCAGCTTTTTCCAGCAGCCGCTGGTGCACATACACTGACCTGGTCCCCGTGACGAAGGCGTCTCTCACTAGGAGCTCCGCATGCTGTTCTGCTGTTCTTGGCAGTCGCAGGTCCGCACAAGTGTCTGTAGGGCCCGGACAAACTCAGCACTCGATTCCCTGGGCCGCTGTTGCCGTGTTGCTAAGCGATGCCGCCCGTAGATGGTGTTTACCGGCCTCAGGTATTGTCCTTTGAGGGCGCTCATCGCGTCGTCGTAGCTCGGCTGGTCTCTGATCATCGAGTAGACCCGTGGACTGACCCTGGAGAGGAGAACTCTGCGCTTCACTGTGGGCTCGGTCACTTCAATCTCCTCCAGGTATGATTCGAAGCAGGCCAGCCAGAGTTCGAACGCGTTTCCAGCTTCAGGTGTTTGCAGGTCGAGGTCTAACTTGTTGGGTCTCAGAACGTGTTCCATGCTTTAAAGTTACTGCTAATAAAATTGATGCACCATCAATAACTCCAGAAGACAGGAAATACTGAAAGGCTTTTATTAGTAGCAAAATGTGACCTCCAGCATGCTGAGTATCTGCCCCTGGACTGAGAGGGGGAGCCATGGTCCACTCGCCTTTATTCAGGGGTCTGTGGGAGGAGCCACAGGAGCCATCAGCAGAGGGGCGTGTCCAGACAGGTAACCCAGTTACAACATATAAATATGGTTTACCACAAAGGCCAACCACTGTTTTATCAATGCAAACTAGATGACATGGTTTGAGCTGGATCCTGTGACACAGTCATGCACCAGCAGCAGGCTGAGCACGCAGCCCAGGGGAGGGCCAGTGCTCAGAGTCCTGGGACAAAAGATGTTGCTGCCCACATGACCTGACTGTTAAGAAATCCAGAATCCATTTGCAGAGGGAGGCGTTGAGACCCAGTGAGGACAGTTTCCTCACCAATTTCTGGGGAATGATGGTGTTGAATGCTGAACTGGTCTTCTAACAGCAGCCTGGCGTATGAGACCCCATTTTCCAGGTGGGACAGGACAGAGTGGAGGGCGGAGTTTATTGCATCATCAGTGTGTTGATTTGTAAAGGCTCCAATGTAGCCAGGAGAAAGGCTTTGATGTGTTCCTTGACCAGCCGCTCAAAGCATTTCATAATGGTTGATTTTATGCCACTGGACGATAGCCACCTCCATCCTGAGTGTGACCTCATTGCAGCAGTAGAGGAGGCCATGAAATGACATGTTGGAATGGAAATGGGAAGTAGAATTGAAATGGATGGCCACCAGGAGATCCCACTGTTTCTAGTGGATGGACCATAGGTGCATGAAGAAATGGTCTCCTTATCTATTCTGGGTCTCACCAATATACAGAAGGCCATACCTGGAGCACCGGACGGAGTAGGTAACTCTAAGTGACTCACAGATGAAGTCCGGCCTCACCTCGAAATACTGTGTGGGGCTCTGTATGGTTGTTACTTCCATGGTCTTCCACTCTCTTCTATTAGATTTCTCCTTCTCCAGCCCTTTATCTCTTTCACCTGTCAACTTCCCAGCTCTTTTCTTCACCCCTCTGCCTCTCCCGGTTTCACCTATCACCTACCACCTTGTACTTCTTCCTCCCCTCAACTCACCTTCTTGCTCTAACTTCTCATTCTTTTCCCCAGTCCTAATGAAAGGTTTCGGCCGGAAACGTCAACTGTTTACTCTTTTCCACTGATGCTGCCTGGCCTCCTGAGTTCCTCTAGCATTTTGTGTGTATTGCCTGGATTTCCAGCATCTGCAGATTTTCTCATCTTTGTAAATATTCTTGCTGATTTAAAATAATTCATTGTAGGTTATATGCATAAATATGTGAATTGCATATGCCATCACTCTATCCTGTGATAAGTGCACACCCTGTTTAAAGTAAACACAAAGTTTGACCCGCATTTCGGCCTCCCATGTCTTCCTTTGAATTAGATTAATGTTTTGAAGTTACTAAACGTAATATTTCCTTCTCGAGGCACCTCCTTTTGAAGATGCCCTCAATGGTAGGGAGGCTGCTGCCCTTGATGGAGCTGGCTGCTGATTTTTCCAAACCTGTGCAGTGCCCTCTTTATACCATATGATGATACAACTAGTTAGAGGGAGAGCCAATTATTCCTTCAGCCAGAACTTATGTTTCATTATGCCATTAGCTAGGTCGTTGTGGAATTAAGTCATTTTGTGTTAGGCTGCCTTCAATAATTGCCTGCACTACACCCTTCCCATTTGTGTATGATCACATACCATTGCACTAATTATTCTAATGATCAGTTTGAGTTACGTTAAAAATGTCCACTTACTTCTGCAAAGCAAAAGACTACTCAGTTCAGTTGTTGAAATGATACATACTGTAATATAATCTAGCTTGTAAATGAGAACAATTGACCTTTGGATTTTCATTCTACTACATAAAAATTGTAGAAACATGGCATCAATTGATTTATAAAAATTGTTTGCAGAGCTGTATCTTGGGTTTATCACAATTTATTATTTATATTTCATCCATTTTGAAAATGTAACATTTAAGTTATGAGAATGTACAAATTGGAGATGTTCATTGAAGTTTAAGAAAATTTGCAGTATTTCAATAATGAAGTCTTTAATCACAATTCTTGACTCAGGAGTATGAAGTTTAAATTACAGAAAATACCCCTAATATCATAATTTTCTCCCACCCTTTGGTTGTTATAACTCATATAACTTACCATAAACAGTCCCTGTTATCTTATCAAGGTGATGGTTCTCACATTGCAAGTTCAATTTTTGTTGATATGACCAAAACAGCAGGGTGAAACATTCCACTTCAAACCACACCCATATCTTCAGTGGGTAGAGCTGGATGATAATTAGGTGAGGAATTTTTTTTTTACAGCTCTTTCCACCTCACTTTTGTTGAGCTAGTGGAAGATAAAGTGAAGCAGCAATAAAATGAAGAATCTCAATCTTACAGTAGTTACAGTTTCCATCTCCACCCATTCACTGGTGACGGCTCGAAACAAATCATATATCCCATGAACGAAAGATGTGCTTAACTACTATTAACTAACTTGAAATTACAGCAAACAACAGGAATTCTGCAGATGCTGGAAATTCAAGCAACACACATCAAAGTTGCTGGTGAACGCAGCAGGCCAGGCAGCATCTCTAGGAAGAGGTACAGTCGACGTTTCAGGCTGAGACCCTTCGTCAGGACTAACTGAAGGAAGAGTTAGTAAAAGATTTGAAAGTGGGGGGGGAGATACAAATGATAGGAGAAGACAGGAGGGGGAGGGATGGAGTCAAGAGCTGGACAGGTGATTGGCAAAGGGGATATGAGAGGATCATGGGACAGGAGGCCTAGGGAGAAAGAAAAGTGGGGGAGAAAAAGCCAGAGGATGGGCAAGGGATATAGTCAGAGGGACAGAGGGAGAAAAAGGAGAGTAAGAGAAAGAATGTGTGTATAAAAATAAGTAACGGATGGGGTATGAGGGGGAAGTGGGGCATTAATGAAGTTAGAGAAGTCAATATTCATGCCATCTGGTTGGAGGCTACCCAGACAGAATATAAGGTGCTGTTCCTCCAACCTGAGTATGGCTTCATCTACAGTAGAGGAGGCCATGGATAGACATGTCAGAATGGGAATGGGATGTGGAATTAAAATGTGTGGCCACTGGGAGATCCTGCTTTCTCTGGCGGACAGAGCGGTCTCCCAATCTGCGTCGGGTCTCGCCAATATATAGAAGGCCACATCGGGAGCACCGGACGCAGTATATCACCCCAGCCGACTCACAGGTGAAGTGTCACCTCACCTGGAAGGACTGTCTGGGGCCCTGAATGGTGGTAAGGGAGGAAGTGCAGGGCATGTGTAGCACTTGTTCCGCTTACTAGGATAAGTGCCAGGAGGGAGATCAGTGGGGAGGGATGGGGGGGACGAATGGACAAGGAAGTCGCGTAGGGAGCGATGCCTTCGGAAAGCAGAGGGGGGGAGGGAAAGATGTGCTTAGTGGTGGGATCCCGTTGGAGGTGGTGGAAGTTACGGAGAATAATATGTTGGACCCGGAGGCTGGTGGGGTGGTAGGTGAGGACCAGGGGAACCCTATTCCTAGTGGGGTGGCAGGAGGATGGAGTAAGAGCAGATGTGCGTGAAATGGGGGAGATGCGTTTGAGAGCAGAGTTGATGGTGGAGGAAGGGAAGCCCCTTTCTTTAAAAAAGGAGGACACCTCCCTCGTCCTGGAATGAAAAGTCTTATCTTGAGAGCAGATGAGGCAGAGTTGGAGGAATTGCGAGAAGGGGATGGCATTTTTGCAAGAGACAGGGTGAGAAGAGGAATTGTCCAGATAGATGTGAGAGTCAGTAGGCTTATAGTAGACATCAGTGGATAAGCTGTCTCCAGAGACAGAGACAGAAAGATCTAGAAAGGGGAGGGAGGTGTTGGAAATGGACCAGGTAAACTTGAGGGCAGGGTGAAAGTTGGAGGCAAAGTTAATGAAGTCAACGAGCTCAGCATGCGTGCAGGAAGCAGCGCCAATGCAGTCGTCGATGTAGCGAAGGAAAAGAGGGGGACAGATACCAGAATAGGTTTGGAACATAGGTTGTTCCACAAAGCCAACAAAAAGGCAGGCATAGCTGGGACCCATACGGGTGCCCATAGCTACACCTTTAGTGTGGAGGAAGTGGGAGGAGCCAAAGGGGAAATTATTAAGAGTAAGGACTAATTCCGCTTGACGGAGCAGAGTGGTGGTAGAGGAGAACTGATTAGTTCTGGAATCCAAAAAGAAGTGGAGAGCTTTGAGACCTTCCTGATGGGGGATGGAAGTATACAGGGACTGGACATCCATGGTGAAAATAAAGCGGTGGGGACCAGGGAACTTAAAATCATCGAAAAGTTTAAGAGAGTGAGATGTGTCATGAACATAGGTAGGAAGGGATTGAACAAGGGGGTTAAAACCGTGTCGAGGTATGCAGAAATGAGTTTGGTGGGGCAGGAGCAAGCTGAGACAATAGGTCTGCCAGGACAGGCAGGTTTGTGGATCTTGGGTAGGAGGTAGAAACGGGAAGTGCGAGGTGTGGGAACTATAAGGTTGGTAGCAGTGGATGGGAGATCCCCTGAGCGGATAAAGTCGGTGATGGTGTGGGAGACAATGGCCTGGTGCCCCTCAGTGGGGTCACGATCGAGGGGTAAATAAGAGGAGGTATCCGCGAGTTGTCGCTGTGCCTCGGCAAGATAGAGGTCAGTACGCCAGACTACAACAGCACCCCCCTTATTGGTGGGTTTAATAGTAAGGTTAGGATTAGTGTGGAGGGAGTGGAGAGCAGAGCATTCGGAAGGAGTGAGTTTGGAATGGGAAGCAGGATCTCCCAATGGCCACACATTTTAATTCCACATCCCATTCCCATTCTGACATGTCTATCCACAGCCTCCTCTACTGTAAAGATGAAGCCACACTCAGGTTGGAGGAACAATACCTTATATTCCATCTGGGTAGCCTCCAACCTGATGGCATGAACATTGACTTCCCTAACTTCTGCTAATGCCCCACCTCCCCCTCGTACCCCATCTGTTGTTTATTTTTGTACACACATTCTTTCTCTCACTCTCCTTTTTCTACCTCTGTCCGTCTGACTATACCCCTTGCCCATCCTCTGTGTCCCCCCCCCTTTTCTTTCTCCCTAGGCCTCTTGTCCCATGATCCTCTCATATTCCCTTTGCCAATCACCTGTCCAGCCCTTGGCTCTATCCCCCCCCCTCCTGTCTTCTCCTATCATTTTGGATCTCCCCCTCCCCCTTCCACATTGAAATTACAGCTCCTTCTTTGTATGTGGAATGATCATTAAACTAACATTAACTGCCTTTATCACTGAAATCTGTCAAAATCTGAAAATGTTGTCCTTTGTGTCAATAGTGAGATCATTTAAAACGTAAATATGAGAAAATGGTTATTATTGCCTCTTTCAGGGACAGGGAGGCCAACTTATTTAAATTCTTCTTTTAGACGGCCAACCATCTGCACTTCATTACATTTTCTTTTCCACATATTTGGAAGCAAGTCAATACTGATTCTCAGTTTCTATTCCCCATATTACTATTCCTGGGATTAGTATTATGAATTTCTGCAGGGCAAATCCCAGCCCTCACTTCTGGTTTCAGTGTGAGGGGAATTGGATTCTACAAAGCACATTGGCAAGGGTTTTAACAAAAACAAGTACTTGTGTGCAGGGCATGATGTTCAAACAATTTGTGTCAGTAACCCAGGATCTGTTTACAATTCTTAGGGAGAAAGGGTTCCGAGTTGTACTGAAAACTGGACTGGAATTGGGTGTGGAATTATCATGGGCAGTAATTGAAATAGAGAGTACCTATTGAAGCTTGTTATATTCCAGATTATCTCTGTGAAATTGCTGTTTAATTTGTTTATGATGACGTGATGGCCTGCGTAATCTGTTGTGATTCATAAAGGCTTTTATATTTCATCCACGATCACAAATCTACCATTTGCAGAGTGTAGCAGTGTTTAAAATGAATTTGCATCCACCTTTTAACTTTTAAGCTTTAAACTTTCTACGTCTTTCACTGTTGGTTAATGGCTATAACTTCAAAAATCACATTTGCTGGAAATATGTAATAAAAACAGAACATGCTGGAAATAGTCTACAGGTCAGACAGCACCTGTGGTGGGCAATTTAGTCAAGTAAACTGCAATTTCCTTTAGTCACCTGGTTGGCAAGGGTTAGGGCAAGCACAAAGATTTACAGCACTTACAGCACACATATATATAGCAAAGGTGCCTAAGATTTAAGCACAGTACTGTATTTGATAACGTGGAGCAGAGAACGAGTTTGTAAATCTGCCGGAACAAAGAATGTCGAGAATGGTGAAGGTGGAGCGTTGCTGGAGGGGTGTGGAACACGTGGCAGAGGTGTGACGGGGTGGGGGGAGGTGGTGTGGGTGCAGACACACCCGAACCTAAGACAAGAGACAAGGTCATTTGATTCCAAACAATTGATTTATTGATCATTACAGAATGTTCCTCTGGTGCTTCCTGCTCCCTCCCCTCTCCTTCCCCCTTTTTCCAGCCATGATTCCCCACTCCCTGCCCCTTCCTACTCTCAGTCCACAACAGAGAACCATATCAGTATCAGGTTTATCGTCACTCACATGCAGTATGTCATGAAATTAATATTTTTTTGTGGCAGCAGTGCAATGTAATTCATAAAATTACTTCAGTACTGTGCAAAAGTCTTAGCCAGCCTAGCTATATATGTATGCTTAAGACTTTTGCACTGAACGATAAGCCTTCCCTCTTACACAGTTGATGCATTAGGAACATTCTCTGGGTGCTGACTGACTGGACAGAGCTTCAGTTGGTAAGCCTGAAAATTGCCTTCTCAGTAAAGATGCTGGCAAAATTCATTGAAAGGTACTCCCAAGGAAAAGCGTCTGGATATCATTAAAATTTTATCACATTCTGGCAGTGTGATTTCAGGCCAATCGGGTGGCCTGGCACTTTGCTGTCGCCGAAATGATTAAACGGCCAAAGTGTGTGGCATGGAGGATAGGAAGCCAGGAGAGGTGACACGAGCCCATTCGCCTCGCTCGCGCTCTCTCTCTCTCTCTCCCTCTCTCCCCCCCTCTCTCTCTCACCCTCACACTCCCTCTATCTCTCTCTCTGTCTCTCACACACCTTCTCTCCCTCTCCCTCTCCCTCTCTCTCTCTCTCTCTCATCCTCACACTCTCTCTATCTCTCTCTCCCTTTCCCTCTCTCTCTCTCACCCTCACACTCTCTCCCTATCTCTCTCTCTCTCTCATCCTCACACTCTCTCTCTCTCTCTCTCATCCTCACACTCTCTCTATCTCTCTCTCTCTCACTCACCCTTTGCTCCCTAGGGAAGTTGCTCGCGTTTGTGTGATTTTTCTCTCTCTCCCTTGATGCTGTCAGTGGATGGTGCCAGAGCAAGGTTTAATCGGCGCCAAATATAGATTTGGATTTGATTCAGGTTTATGATCTGTTCCAGTTTCTAGTTCCAGTTCTGGTTGCTCTTTTCTCGTTACTACTTTTGGGCGACTTTTGAATCAGGGCAAGCCTGCGGATAATGAGCACTGAGCTGAGCTGCTCTGAAACATGCCTTTTGATTTTGTGTTCAGTATTCTGTATTTTCGCTCGCTTTTCTTTTTGCCATTTGCATGTTTTATTTTGTGCATGGGGGGAGGTGGGTTTGGTTTTTGATGTTTCTCTATGAACGGATCGGTTCCATGTTTCTTCTGTGCTTTGAGACTGTCTGCAGGGAAGACAAATGTCAGTGTTGTATACTGCATATGCGCTTTGATAATAAATGTACTTTTGAATCTTTGAAAATCTGAAATAAATGCTCTCAGCTTTTGCTTGGCAACTGGCAGTGCTGTGAACACTGTGGATCACTTCTGAGAAGATAAAAGGCCTCCTGATGTGGGAAAAAAGACATTTATGAAGCAAAGTTAAACGACAACAGAAGCAACAATTTGTATTTAACACTTGAAAACATCTCTAGGCTCTTCAGACAGCTATGCAATAAATGTGGCTGACAGAGTGAAAGGCTGCGCAGAATCTAATCAACTCTTTCTTTGCTAACCTATTATTTAGATCTAAAACTAACGATGTGCTTTTTGCTTCTCCTTTCACACCAGACAACACACAATGGACACATACAGCAGATCAGGTAGAGCCAGGTGAAACCGATCATGATTCAGGACCAGGATCCTTCAACAGAACGGAATGAGTCTGAGACGCTGGACAGCAGGAAGGGCAGTCACTTGCATGAGAAGGTGCCCTGAGAAGGGAAGTGATGGAAGAGTAAAGCAGGCCATTTCAGGAGGATTGATCCATTGAAAGAGGGAAGGGAAATAAAGATGTGTGTAATGATGCATTTTATGTTAGAGGTATCAGACATTATGTGTCCCACTCAATCTTCATGGGTAGAGACTAGGGAGAGTAGTTCATGCTGCTTTACTACCAGTTAATGTTTCTCCTGGTTTGATTGACATAGTACTTGCTGCATTAGTTTTTGTAGACCACTTCATCAGGTCTAATAGCTTGGTTCATTCTTTTGGTCTGCAGAGTATTCTCCTCAGCATTGCTGTTGGCTTGTGTGAGGCTGAAGTTCTACGTTCTTGGAGCAGATGGGTCGTCATTTCTGAGATATCTTGAATGTATGAAAGAACAACCTGTTTGGTCACTTCTTGGTTGGCGCATTGTCAACCTCGTGGGTACTTTTGGATGAAGTTCTGTGGGTATCCATTTTGTGCAAATACTTTAAAGAGCTGTTATTCATCTTTATCCTTTAGTTTCTTATAAACCAACAGCAAGTTGAGGAGAGTACTTTGCAGAACAAAGCTATTAGACAAGACCAATGTGGTCTACAAAATCCAATGTGGGGACTGCAGCAAATATTACATTGGCTGAACTAGGAGAAAACCATCCACAAGGATCTATGAACATTAACTAGCTGTAAAATAGCTTGACCAACTCTCCCTAGTCTCTACCCATCAAGATCAAGAAGGATACAAGTTCGACCGAGCATCAGTGAAAATCATTGATCCTATTTATAAAACATTGTGGGCAAAATTCCAGACCACAACGCACTAAGTTCGCCACGCTACCAACCAGTGATGAGATTTCTTCACCGCATTGCAACCGAGCTTCCAAAATGATGACTAATCAGCTGATTAAGAAGTACTTAAGGCCAAACATTCAGAGGACCCACACCACAACCAACGGCACACAGAAGATGTCTCCACGTATGGTGCTGAAACGTTTGCAAGTTAATTGCCAAGATTGGAGAACAACTCCATCCATTCAGTGATATTGGATTCAGGTGTTACATACTTCATGGATATCTTGTGACTGTCTTATGAGGATGATGTAATGCTCTTGCAGAGGTCACATGATGTAATTTTCCCGCCAGTGAAGTCACATGATGACCTGTTCTCAACAAGTATATAAAAGGATGACCCCGGTGACGCAGTTAGTTTTCAGTTTAGTTTTGTGTTAGGTACTCTGTTGTGCTGCGTATTCGGCTTATGACGCAGTTTTGTTTTAAAGTGGAGTTCTACTTTCTATTGTAAGTAATATTGGAGAGTGAAGACCTTATTAAAATACAGGAATTCGCCGAGTCGAGTAAAGCTGATATCATTTGGCGGTTTTGGAGAGGATCGACCTTTATTGGATCTTCGTTCAAGAAAAAGTGACCTGCAACTGAGATATCCCCTGCTAAAGTAAGGACAGTGCAGTGTCTATTCACCAGAGGAAAAGGTCAGTTCCTTTAAACCGTTTTTCTTCCGTCATCATGAATCCTGTGGACAAGACAGGTTCCAGCTGGTATCAGCAGTAATGACACGTCTTTGAGGAATTCTTTACTTCAGGAAAGTCTCTCCTAATTGACTGTATAAATCTCTTGAACTTTCGAATTTACCACTTTAAGAACTGTTTTCACATTTACCCTTTTAAGAACTATTCCAGAGTTACCGTATAGCAGTTAACTTCCGGTTAAGTTAGTCGTTTAAATACATTTTGCTATTTTTGAGTAAAGTTTAATAAATGCTTGTTTGTTTTTATAAAACCTGACTCAATCCTATATTCATTGTTGCTGGTCACGTGACATAGGAAGTTAAATAATCCCGGCTCCAGGGGCTTTGTCCCAAGCCAACCATTTTCAGTTATTTCATGACCTTCCTTCCACGATATGGTCAGAAGTGGGAGTGTGTTTATTGTTGATTGTACAGTTCCATTGACAATTCCTCAGTAAATGCAGAGATCTATGCCTGCGTGCTGTAAGATCTGAACACAATTCAAAAATATGTGGTGATAAGCAGCAAGTAGTAAGATGCCAAGCAATGATTGTCCCCAACAACAAAGAACTACCTATCTGCAATTTTCAATGTCATTTATATTAATAAGTTACCCGCAACATCATCATCCATTGACCAACAGCTTAACTGGATCAGTAATGTAAATACTACAATTAAAAAAAAACAAGTCATCGGCTCAATGCCTATGAAGACTGGGTCACCTCCTGACATCCAAAAACATCGTTACCCTTTTCAGGGTACAAATCAGGAAAACTACCACTTGGCAACGCCAACAAAACCTGAAAACCTCAAGACCATTTTGGGCAAAGTAGCCTGCATGATATCAACCACTGGACACCTTCATTCCAGACATCCCACCCTGAAAAACCTCATTTCAGGGAGGTAGCACCATCAAATTGCGGGAGACTCCCAGAACTTCTGGGTGAGGTGGGATGTCTGCAATAGAGTAGCTGCTTAGCAGCTAGTCAGCTAGTTTAAATAACGTTAGCTATGCTAATAAACGAATGACACCTGTTAATCTCACCTCAACATGTCTTTTACAGTCTTAGCCCACCATGGGCAATAGAAAAGTCACTGTTGCAAACAGTGCAGTGAGCAACACTCATTATTTTGACCCCTATTAGGCAGGGATACACTTTAGTGTAGTTTGGGGTGACGTACGTTTTATATTTTCTTTTTTTGGAACACTCTGCCATGGCACACCCTCGCTTTCTGTCTCACTCTCTTGCTCGCGCGCTCTCGCTTGCTTGCTCTCACTCGCTCGCTGTCTCAAAATAATTGATTTCTGTGAAATTGTATATAATTTGCGGGCATCAGGGAGCCGCTATTAATATGCGGGAGCCTCCCGGAACTTCCGGGAGAGGTGGGATGTCTGTCATACCCTTCACCATTGGCACACAATGACTGCAGTGTGTACTCTAAGACCATAAGACCATAAGGCATAGGAGACGAATTAGGCTATTCAGCTCATGGAGTCTGCTCCACCATTCAGTCGTCGCTGATTTAGTATCCCTCTCAACCCCATTCACTTGCCTTCTCCCCTAACCTTTGATGCCATTATTAATCAAGAGGGTACCTTAGCTCTCCTCAGGTCTACCACCAGCTCCTTAGTCTTTTCACATTAAGCTGCAGATAATTCTGCTCACACCATGTGACAAAGTTTCCTACTGTAGCCTGATATCGCCAGATGCTCCTATGGTCCTTTAATAACAATCTTGGAAAAGGAATAAACCCTGTGAATTTCTGATTGTCACTCCAACCGTTAGTTTAATGTTTAGTTATTAATGTCAAACACTGTGAAATCAGGCAACACCACGCTTCAATGTTTTTAAAAATTTTGATCATTAACGATTTCACTCGGAAGTTACCATGAATCACACTGTTCTCATTAATCTTTCATCAAACTCTTGTGGAAATATTTCCCTGGAGTATTGTAATAGTCTAACTTATTAACTTATTAGGGGTAGTGGAGGTATAATTTGTCCATCAGTGCTGATCACCCCATCCTTGACCAAGCTGTTCCACCGTGAACACGATCTGTTATGAGTCAACATGATGCTTTCAGATCAGGTCATGTGGAATGCTCAGATGTGTTTCTGGGGTACAGGGGCTAGCAACCCATGTGCCTGTTTTGTGTTCTATCGCTGAGCAGCTGTGAACCATCTGATTGGCCTATCAGAGTCCTCTTTGGGAACTGGTCGACTTGATCAGCATTTCTGATTTGGCTCTTGTTCATGATTGCACTTAATTAAAAAATTAATGGACAATTATTAACACTTATTAATTATTAGACAGTGTTTCTTTAGTCTGAAGATGCCAGAACACCAACATACTGAATTCATTCAGACCGAAAACTTCTAAATCATCATCATAAATTTACGCTTTTCCTATGATAATTAAAGAATAGGGGAGAGATTGAAAAATCTAGGCTGTGTGTGTGTTTTCCATGGTATTGAAAGGTTTGTCTGTAGCAGGCTATAAGAGTGGGTGTAAACATTTCTCCAGGCATTAGAGACTTGCAGCAACCCAGCTGAACAGAATCAAAGCTGTGTATATCAATAAAAAAAGTTCCTCTCTTTCACAACCTTCAGCGAAGCAAATACAAATGCATTTATCAGGCAAAGCTCTTCTCAAAGAAAGGAAGACATTACATAAATTGTTTGAGAGCACTCTTGGGTGAATTGTCAAACATTAGTTGTGTTAAGAGTAGCATTTTTCGAAATATTAACGGGTGACTCTGAGCTACAGCTTTCACCTGGAATCTTCGGCTAGCCTGAAGTTTTAGTTGACAAAGTTTAGCTTGACAGCTCATACATTTCCTGCATCTTCCAAGCTGTTTGCAATACTGTAATAGCAAAACCAATTCTGAAACAGGAGCCGGGGATGACAGCATTTGTGGTTTAACAGTTCAATAGAGGTGATTCTTATAACAGTTATCTATCATACTGGTGACTATAACAGCTGTTATAGTCAAAAGCTGCTCTTTCCAGGTTAAGATTAAGCTGGATAGTCTGTTTTTCTTCATTTCAGATTAAGCATTGGTTTTGTGCTTGCCAAATTTGAAACATGAAGATTTATTCCTATTGAATACTTTGGACACCATGGAAAGAAAGATTCCTTGTTTGCACTTTGTGCATGAAATCTTCAATCTTTACTTTAGAAACTTATGATTTTGTTACACACAGACTCTTTTCCTCATAAAACATCCATCTATATTTAATAAAATTGTTTGACAGCATCAGGCACATCTTTCCTTATCTCTCCCATTCAGAATTAGAATGAACAGGTTTGCATCCATGCGTTGCCTTTTATGTCCACAGATTACCTCGTGGAGTTTTACTGGTGATTATGACACATCGCAATTTTTTTATAAATGTCAAATGCAATAGCAGAGCAGTTAATCTGTTTGGTGGCATTGCAGAGGGTTACGTTTTGGCCATAAAGTCAGTTGAACTTTCCTGTCACGGGAGATATATACAGGTACTGAGCATAAATTTGTCTTATCTTTTTGTCCAGGCTGGAGGGGAAACCAGCATCTTTAACATCTCGACAGCCACACCATACTGTGGTTACTCATGTGATAACCCTTAACTTCTACTGGTGAACTAACCAAGGTCCAGGAAAGATGACCTCACTATAACATACTCGTGTGCATGAATGCTAACATATGGCAGGCAGCAAGATGCAATTGATATTGTCTTCTTGCAGAGTGGAGAAGGATGAAGGAGATGAATCCTTAAAAAGATGCTAGAACAGTGCTTAACAACACCAACATCCATCATTAAGGACCCCCACCGTCCAGGCCACACTCTCTTCTTGCTGCTCCCATCGGGAAGAAGATAAAGGATCCTGCGGTCCCACACCACCACGTTCAGGAAACATTATTACGCTTCAGCCATCAGGCTCCTCAACCAGCATGGACGACTTCACTCACTTCAACTCTGAACTGAATCCACAACCTATGGGATCATTTTTATGGACTCAATAACTCACGTTCACAGTATTATTCAGTTATTTATTTAATTTTTATTTGAACAATTTGTCTTCTTGGTTATTTGCTCTTGTGTGCAGTTATTCATTGATCCTATTTTATTTCTCTGTTCTACTGTGAATGCCCACAAGAAAATGAACCTCAGAGTAGCATAGGGTGACATATACATACTTCCATAATAAATTTACTTTGAACTTTGAATATTTCATAATTTCTATAAAACTAAATAAGCATCCTTAGGAAACTGTTGAAATTGTTCAGATTCAATTTCCCTTGAAGTCGGGAGACAGATTGAAAATGTGTTGGATATTTCCTAAGTTATGAGGGAAGGCAGTTTATAAATGTTCAAAGTGATTGAAATGTTCAGAGTTTTTGTTTTGTTATTTCTGTTGCAGTTTGCACGCCATAAGAACGTTAAGTGCTTATTATTTACCTATAATAGTAACTTACGTGGTGTTTATTCACCCTAGAAATTCAAATGTCATGCAAGCGGAGTGTTGGTTATTTTTTTTGACACTGAATCTCCGGCTAAGGCTGCACACAGGGGTTCACGAGACCCCTATATACTTTTCAGGGAAAGTGACAGGACTCCATCTTGGTAAAGAGGTATGTATGATGGATAGCAGACAGCCCAGGGAAAGTTATTCCAAAATGCAAATCTGAAACCACACTGCAACTTTGTCTGTGCTTTGGTTTAGTCTCAAGTGGAACTCAACAAGATACTCGATTGTGATCTGTAAGTGAGCTGCTCCTGATTGGCTACTGTATTGTTTCTTTTGGCAATGCATCTACTTGTTAATGCTTCTGAAGGCTTCTTTGACTTGAACAAAGCTTCAGTAAGCACTCTAAAGGGATTTGCCTGGCTGGATGTACAGTACTTTCAAGTCAAGTCGAGTCAAGTTTATTGTCATTTAACTACATACATGTATATAACATATATAATCATATAATGTACCATATATAGAAATGAGGCAACATTTCTTCAAACCAGGGTGCAAAGCACGGTATTACACATAACACACATAGCACATAATTACTTATGAAAGTAAGGATAAAATCAACAGATGAAACACACGTTAATAATGAACTATGCATAAATTAAATATTTTAAGGTACGGACAGATTAACATTTCCAATACAATGGGGCAGGGAGATTAGAAACCTAATGGCCTGAGGGAAGAGCAACACACATAAAAGTTGCTGGTGAACACAGCAGGCCAGGCAGCATCTCTAGGAAGAGGTACAGTCGACGTCTCGGGCCGAGACCCTTCGTCAGGACTAACTGAAAGAAGAGTAGTAAGAGCTTTGAAAGTGGGAGGGGGAGGAGGAGATCCGAAATGATAGGAGAAGACAGGAGGGGGAGGGATGGAAGAAACTGGTTTCCCATCCTGACCGTCCCTGATTTTATGCATCGTAGTCTCTTGCCTGATGGTAGAAAGTCAAAGAGGATTCTGGATGTATGAGTGGGATCCTTAATACTATAAACACAATCTCCTGATAAGTGTCCCCGATGGTTGATGGGGAGACCCCTATGATCGTCTCAGATGTTCTCACAGTCCTTTGTCGGGACTCCTGGCTTGATGATCGCTGCTCCCATACCAGATGGAGATGCAAGCTGTCAGTTCGCTCTCAATGGCGCTCCTGTAAAACATAGTTCAGATGTGGGGTGGGAGACTTGCTTGCCTCAATCTGCTTAGGAAGTGGAGGCGCTGCGGTACTGTCTCGATCGGGGAGGTGATATTATGGGACCTACTGTCCTGGTTATTATTTATTGTAGTGCTGCACTGTTTTGTGCACTTTATGCCGTCCTGGATAGGTCTGTAGTCTAGTGTGGTTTTTGTGTTTTTTTCTTACGTAGTTCAGTGTAGTTTTGTATTGTTTCACATAGCACCATGGTCCTGGAAAACGTTGTCTCATTTTTACTATGTTCTGTACCAGCAGTTATGGTTGAAATGACAATAAAAAGTGACTTGACTTGAGATGAGATCATCTGTGAAGTGAACTCCCAGGAACTTGGTGCACTCAATGGAGGAGGAATGCATTCGCAGAGGGGGATGGTTTGTCCGCACCTTCCTGAAGTCCACAATGACTTCCTTTGTCTTTTCCACGTTCAGACATGGATTCTTCTCACACCAGTCCACCAGCCACTCCACTTCCTCTCTGGACTCCATCTCGTTATCGTTGCTGATGAGGCCAATCACTGTAGAGTCATCTACAAACTTGATTTCACCGTTTGCGCTGAACCCTGCACCACAGCCGTCATTCAGCGTGATGGGACAAGAGACATACAAAATGCTGGAGGAACTCAGCAGGCCAGGCTGCATCTACGGAAAAGAGGACCACTGTCATTTCGGGCCTAGACCTTTCAGGGGGACTGGAGAAAAAAAGATGTGGAGTTGGAGTTAAAAGGTGGGGGAAGGGGAGGGAGAAACACAAGGTGATAGGTGAAACCAGGGGGTGGGGTGGGGTGAAGTAAAGAGCTGGGAAATTGATAAGTAAAAGAGATACAGGGCTGGAGAAGGAAGAGTCTAATAGGAGAGGACATAAGGCTGTGGAAGACAGAAAAGGGGGAGGAGCACCAGAGGGAGGTGATGGCCAGGTAAGCAGATAAGGTGAGAGAGGGAAAAGGGGATGGAGAATGGTGGAGGGGAGGGTGCCGTAACCGGAAGTTCAAGAAATTGAAGTTTATGTCACCAGATTGGAGGCTACCCAGAAAGAATAAAAGGTATTGCTCCTCCAACATGAGTGTGGCCTCATCACGACAGTAGAGGAGGCCATGGATTGACATGTCAGAATGAGAATGGGAACTCTGGCGGATAGAACACAGGTATTCAGCGAAATGGTCTCCCAGTATATAAGAGGCCACCCTGGCAGCACCGAACACTATATGACCCCAACAGACTCACAGCTGAAGTGCTGCCTCACCTGGAAGGACTGCTTGGGGCCCTGATTGGTAGTGAGGGAGGAGTTGTAGGGGCAAGTGTAAAACTTGTTCGGGTTGCAAGAATAAGTGCCAGGAGGGAGATCAGTTGGGAGGGATGAATGGACAAGGGAGTCGCTTCGGGACCAAACCCTGCAGAAAACAGAAAGTGGGGAGAGGGAGGAAAAGATGTGCTTTGAGGTGGGATGCTGTTGGAGATGGCGGAAGCTACAGAGAATTATATGCTGGATGTGGAGGCTGATAGGTGAGGACAAGAGGAACCTATCCCTGGTAGGGCGGTGGGAGGATGCGGTGAGAGCAGGTGTACACAAAATGGAAGAGATGTGGTTGAGAGCAGCATTGATGGTGGAGGAAGGATCGCCTCTTTGAAGAAAGAGGACATCTCCTTCGTTCTGGAATGAAAAGCCTCATCCTGAGAGCATATGAGGTGAAGATGGAGGAATTGAGAGAAGGGGATGGTGCTTTTACAAGTAGTAGGGTGGGACAAGGTATAGTCCAGGTAGCTGTGAGAGTCTGTTGGTTTATCATAGACATCGGTAGATAAGCTGTTTCCAGAGATAGAGACAGGGAGATTAAAAAAGGGGAGTGAGGTATCAGAACTGGACCAGGTAAATTTGAGGGCAGGGTCGAAGCTGGAGGCAAAGTTGATGAAGTCGACAAGCTCAGCATGGGTGCAGGAAGCAGCACCAATGCAGTCCGTTGATGTAACGTAGGAAAGTGGGGGGCGGGCACCAGTATAGACTTGGAACATAGACTGTTCCACATACCTGAGAAAAAAGGCAGGCATAGCTGGGACCCATGCGAATGTCCATGGCTACACGTTTTGTTTGAAGGAAGTGGGAGGAGCCAAAGGAGAAAGTTCTGCTAGATGGAGGAGAGTGGTGGTGGAGTGGAACTGGTTCAGTCTGGTGTCCAGAAAGAAATGGAGAGCTTTGAATGCTCCTCCTCCTTTATTTCTTCCATGGCTTTCTGTCCTCTCCTATCAGATTCACACTTCTCCAGCCCTATACCTCTTTCACCAATCAACTTCCCTGCTCTTTACTTTACCTCCTCCACTCCCAGTTTCACCTATCTCTTTGTGTTTCTCCCTCCTCTCCCCCACCTTTTAACTCCAACTCTTCATCTTTTTTTCTCCAGTCTTGCTGAAAGATCTCGTCCCGAAACGACGACTGTACTCTTTTCCATGGATGCTGCCTGGGCTGCTGAGTTCCTCCAACACCTTTTTTTGGGTTGCTTGGATTTGCAGCGTCTGCAGATTTTCCCTTGTTTGTGATGGGACTAGAGACATTGCTGCCCACATGGACTGGCTGTGGCTTTTCTGTTAAGAAGTCCAGCACTTAGTTGCAGAGGGAAGTGTTGATTCTGTCTATGTCATGCTGAAAACACTACTTCCAGAAATGAATGGCATGGTACAGCCTCAACAATTTAATATGTGCTGGGGGATAAGAAGAGGCACTTATCTCTTTATCTTGCAATAAAATTTCAGGCAGAGCAGATTTCAGTCACAATCTCTTTAATGTGCCAAGTGAAACTCATTCACTGGTCGTCAATAAAGTTCAGAATTATGCAAATGAAGGAGATCATCAATGAAGTTCAGATATTATGCAAATGAAGGAGATGCAGGTGAGGCTGGAACAATGGAAGGAGATGAGTTTTCAACTCGATGTCCCATCTGCAAAGGGCTTCAAGGCCAAATTTCTTGTACCTCAACATCAGTGGTGAGCAGTACTGGAGTCTCCTTTGGTACATTAAAGAGATTCTGACTGAAATCTGCTTTAGATGAAATTTTAAAGAAAAAGAAAGAGTGCAATCCTGTTGACTATGATTCTTATTTATTATTTTAATTTCTATGAGCCTGTTGTTGGAGAGATGAACAAAACCGTGCAATCTGCACACCACTGCAGAGTTAGGAACTGTCTGTACGGTGAATAAGCCCAGTCAGCATAATCCTCTTGCCAAGATAAGGCAGAATGAAAACACGGTTTGCAAAGATCACAATCTTTGCCATTATGTGGAGCGTCCTTGTTCATCAGCGAGTCCTGAGTAGACCTTATCTGAACAGAATTACAATCAGATAGCATGCATCCAATGTATGAGCACAGGCATGACGCGTTCAGACACTGCTCTTAGCCATGACCCTGGTTCTTTCGCTCTGTGGCATTGCATTTCTCGTTGGACCAGAAAGATAATTTGAAAGCTGGCAACACAGCTCTCTTCATTGCCACTCTCCACTCCCTCCTGTAGGTGCAAGCTCCAGATTTTGGCTGTCTCACATCAGAAAGAGATTCGAGGAAGGCATAAGCTGCATGAGGTCATACCAACTACAACGAGAGTAAAAAGAGAAAGGAGTGGGGAGAAATCAGAGAAGAGATGACGATGAATATATTCATTTGTGAATGTGGCTGTCATTGACAAGGACAACATTTACTGTCTATCCCTGAAGGCAATTGAATAGGGTGGCTTCAAGGCAAGCAAGTACTGTAAGCATATTGGAGGATGAGGGTTGACCTTATTTAGGTTTATAAGATCATGAGAGACATACTGTAGATAGGATAGATAGTCTTTTTCCCGGGGCAGAACAGATTAAAACTAATCAGTTTAAAGTGAGAGGCGAAAGCTTTGTAGGAAGTTTTGAGAGAGTATTTCTCACAGAAGGTGCTGAATGGAGATCAGCAAGGGAGATGAGGCTGAGTACAGGGCTACGGTAGGAAACTTTGTCATATGGTGTGAGCAGAATTATCTGCAGCTTAATGTGAAAAAGACTAAGGAGCTGGTGGTAGACCTGAGGAGAGCTAAGGTACTGGTGACCCCTGTTTCCATCCAGGGGGTCAGTGTGGACATGGTGGAGGATTACAAATACCTGGGGATACGAATTGACAATAAACTGGATTGGTCAAAGAACACTGAGGCTGTCTACAAGAAGGGTCAGAGCTGTCTCTATTTCCTGAGGATACTGAGGTCCTTTAACATCTGCTGGACAATGCTGAGATGTTCTACGAGTCTATGGTGGCCAGTGCTATGATGTTTGCTGTTGTGTGCTGGGGCAGCAGGCTGAGGGTAGCAGACACCAACAGAATCAACAAAGGCTGGTGATGTTGTGGGGATGGAACTGGACTCTCTCACGGTGGTGTCTGAAAAGAGGATGCTGTCTAAGTTGCATGCCATCTTGGTCAATGTCTCCCATCCACTACACAATGTACTGGGTGGGCACAGGGGTACATTCAGCCAGAGACTCATTCCACTGAGATGCAGCACAGAGTGTCACAGGAAGTCATTCCTGCCTGTGGCCATCAAACTTTACAACTCCTCCCTTGGAGGGTCAGACATCTGAGCCAATAGGCTGGCCCTGGACTTATTTCATAATTTACTGGCATAATTTACATATTACTATTTAACTATTTATGATTCTATTACTATTTATTATTTATGGAGCAACTGTAACAAAAACCAATTTCCCCTGGGATTAATAAAGTATGACTATGACTATGATGAATGGAATGAGCTGCCAGAGGAGGTGGAACAGGCTGGAAAAATTACAATATTTGAAAGATATTTGGACATATCCATAGATAGGAAAGAGATATGGGCCAAATGCAAGGAGATGGGTTAGTACAGATAGACACCTTGATTGGCATGGACAAGTTGGGCCATAGAGTCTGTTTCTGTACTGTATAACTCTATGAATCTCTAATTAAGAGTGTCAATGAAAGAAAGACATATATTCATATCAGAATCAGGTTTAATGACACTTACATATGTCATGAAATGTATTGTTTTGTGGCATCTGTACAGTGCAATACATAAAAATACAATAAGAAAAATATAATGAATTAAATTAAATGAGTAGTACAAAAAATGAACAAAAATAATGAGGTTGTGTTCATGCATTGATGCATCGTCCATTCAGAAATATGGTGACAGGAGCAAGAAGCTCTTTCTAAAATATTGAGTATGTCTACAAGCTCCTGTACCTCCTCTCTGATAGTAAAAATAAGAAGAGAGCACATCCTGCATGATGTGGGTCCTTAATGATGGATGCTACCTTTTTGATGTATTACCTTTGAAGATGTCCTCGATGCTGGAGAGGCTGTTGCCCATGTTGGAGATGGCTGAGTTTGCAACTTCCTGTGGATTTTTCCAATCCTGTGCAGAGAGTCCCCTACACCAGAAAATGACGCAACAATTGAAACGCTCTCCATGGTTACATCTGTGGAAATTTGCTGCAGTTTTTGGTGACATACAAAATCTCCTTAAACTCTTAATAAATATAGCTGCTGGCATGCCTCCTTCATAATTTCTTCAATGTGTTGGGTCTAGGATAGATCTTCAGAGATGTTGACACCCAGCAACTTGAAACTGCTCACCCTTTCCACTGCTGAGCCCTCGGTTAGGATCAGAGAGTGTTCCCTCAACTTCCACTTCCTGATGTACACAATAAATTCCTTGGTCTTACTGACGTTGAGTGCAAGCCTGTCGTTGCAACACCACACAACCAGCCAATCTGTCACTCCTGTACACCTCTTCATCACCATCTGAGATTCTGCCAACTGTAGTGTGTCATTGGCAAATTTATAGATCGTGGTGCCTAGCCATGCCCTCATGACTGTAGAGGGAGTAGGGTAGTGTGCTAAGCACAGATTCTTGAGATGCGCCAGTCTTGATCCTATAACTTATATTTAATTTGCTCCACAGTCAATAGAATTGTTTCTGCAGTGTACTTATAGAAGTGATTCAATATTTCAGACGTGATAGAGAAATTGTTTTCATCAAGGTTTAACAAATTCTGTAATATCATAACGATCTGTTTCAGAAATGCCAATATATTGACCAGCTGCTCTTCTTTAAGGTAATGCTCTGAGACCACTCGCATCGCAAGAGAGCAAACAGAGATGCCAGTTTAACATTTTATATTAAAGGCAACAACTTCATCAATGCAGCATTTCTCCTGCACTGATGAATCACCATTGGAATTTGTGCACTCTGTCTGGAGTGGGACTTGAGATTGGAATTGCCCTCTCTCAGAGGCTGAAGGACAGCCAGGGGAACTGCAGCTGACTGGTTGACCAAGATAGGCATATGATGTAGTGTCAGCTTATCACTGCTTCATGTTTGCCAGACAGTTTGTAGAGAGGTAGTAATGGGGGACGAGGAATTGGCAGATTGCATCAGTCTTCACTGTGAAAGACATTAACAGTGTAAGGGGTTTGTTCTTTTAGCGTAAGCTAATTGAAATGGCTTCTTTGTTATGTTAAATGCTGAGAAAGTTCACTCGCTAGCAGATTGTTTGGGTTATATTATTGATAAGAAAGCGAATGAACCAATGGTTGTCCATGTTATTCTTTCGTGTGTCTGAAAGCTATTGTGATGCACGGGTTTTTGGGAGAAGGCGTGATGGAGACAGAGAGAGCGGACAGGATGCTGTGAGCGGGCCGATGGGGTGGACCCGAGCCGGAGTCTGAGGTTCAGGGTCTTCGGCGAGGAGGGGAGACGAGGACAGACCCGTGTGGAGCGTCTGGTCGACCACCGTGGGTGGTCCCAGGCGGCAGGTTGAGGTGGTCAGAGGGGATCGAATGGTGAAGAGAGTATCGTTACTAGAGCTCTAACTGTTGTGCACGAAGAGATTGAACTTTGATAAATGTGGCGCCTTTTATTTTCCTTTTATATTTTATCTCTATTAATTATGTAGTTCCAGTACGATCTATAAAGTGTAATCATTTAATCGCATATGGTGTATTGTCTGTTATTTGGCGGGGTGGGGTACATCGCACAGCATCCACACAAACTTAATTACCCAGTTTGGCGGGGCCGAGGGCTGTTTCCCCTAGACAACAGCGAGTGGAGCGACCCTAAAGCTTACCATGGGGCTACAACAGTATGCAAGAAGTTCGAGCATGTCAGGGGCAGAAGTGAGTGAAGTTGCCATTACTAGGGAAAAGGTGCTTGGGAAGCTGAAAGGTCTGAAGGTAGATAAAACACCTGGACCAGATGATTTACACCCTAGGGTTCTGAAAGAGGTAAATGAAGAGATTGTGGAGGCATTAGTAATTGGTTTTCAAGAATCAATGGATTATGACATGGTTCCGGAGGACTGGAAAAATTGCAAATATCACTCCACTGTTCAAGAAGGGAGAAGGGCCAAAGAAAGGAAATTATGAGCCAGTTAGTCTGATCACAGTGGTTGGGAAGATGTTGGATTCGATTGTTAAGTGTGTGATTTTGGGGTACTTGGGGCACCTGATAAAATAGGCCAAAATCGGCATCGTTTCCATAAGGGAAAATCTTGTCTGTCAAAGCTGTTGGAATTCTTTGAAAAAATAACAAGCAGGATAGACAAAAGAGAATCAATGGATGATGTGTTCTTGGATTTTCAGAAGACCTTTGACAAGGTGCCACACATAAGGCTGCTTAACAAGTTAAGAACCCATGGTATGACAGGAAAGATACTAGTATGGATAGATCATTAGTTGATTGGCAGGAGGCAAAGAATGGGAATAAAGGGAGCTTTTTCTGGTTGGCTACCAATGACTGGTGGTGTTCCACAGGCATTTGTGTTGGAACCACTTCCTTTTACATTATATGTCAATGATTTGGATGATGGAATTGATGGCTTTGTGGTCATGTTTGCAGACAATACAAAGATAGGTGGAAGGGCAGGTAGTGTTTTGGAAGCAGAGAGGCTACAGAAGTACTTAGATAGATTAGGAAAATGGGCAAAGAAATGGCAGATAGAATACAGTATTAGGAGTTTTATGGTCTTGCATTTAGGTAAAAGAAATAAATATGTAGACTATTTTTTAAATAGAGAGAAAATTCAAAAACCTGAGGTGCAAAGAGACTTGGGATTTCTCATACAAGATTCCCTAAAGGTTAATTTGCAGATTGTGCCTGTGGTGAGGAAATCAAATGCAATGTTAGCATTCATTTCAAGAGGACTAGAATTTAAAAGCAAGGATGTAATGTTGAGGCTTTATAAAGCTCTGGTGAGGCCTCACTTGGAGTATTGTCAGCAATTTTGGGCCCCTTATCTCTGAATGGATGTGCTGACATTGGAGAGGGTTCAAAGGAGGGTCATTAAAATGATTCTAGGATTGAAAGACTTATCATACGGAGAGTGTGATGGCTCTGTGCTTGTATTCACTGGAATTCAGAAGAATGAAGGATGACCTAATTGAAACCTATTGAATGGTGAAAGGCCTTGATAGTGTGGATGTGGAGACGATATTTCCTATGGTGGTGGAGTCTAAGACCAGAAGACACAGCCTCAAAATAGTGGTATGTCCATTTACACCAGAGATGAGGAGAAATTTCTTTTACCAGAGAGCGGCGAATCTGTGGAATTAGTTGTCAGAGGCCGCTGTGGAGGTGAAGTCATTGGGTATATTTAAGGCAGAGGTTAATAAATTCTTGATTCGTTGCAGCATGAAGGTATACGGGAGATTGGAGAATCTCGAAGAAGCTTTCACGAGGTTTCAAACAAAGCATGTGGCCCCAAGGCCAAGAAGCCTGGAGACAGGCGCGAGCCCATGATCAGTTCCATTTCTCAGTGATGTCACCAATTCAAGCACTGAAGAAGATTGAAATCATTGAGGCGAGAATGGATGTTCAGCACTGTCGACCAGCCTCTTGCTCACTGCTGCCAGAGGAGGGTTTCTCCATGTGACAGTCTCTCTCACACACTGCTCTCAGAGCAAGGTCCTTGAGTCTGAATGGTCTCTCTTCCTTGATGCCCTCGGAGGATGGTGCCAGAGTCCTGGGTCTTGGGCAAGGTTTAATCGATGCGGTTTGCGGATTGGGCTGTGGTGTTCACATTAGGATCTGTTTCTGGTCACTCCTTTCTTTGTTGCTATTTTGGGCGATTGTGATCGGGGTGGTCTGCAGATGATGAATGACAGCACTAGACTGACCTGAACTGAGCTGAACTGAATTTGCCTGCACGCTTTCAATTTTGTCTTTTATAATCTGTGGTTTTTCGTTTGTTTTTTTTTGCTGTTTGTGCGATTGTTTTTGCACATGGGGGGGGTGGGGGTTGATGTTTTTCTTTGAACGGGTTCCATGGTTTTCTTTGTTTCGTAACTGTCTATGGGAAGACGAACCTCAGGGTTATATACTACATATACATACTTTGATAATAAATATACATTGAATCTTTGAATCATTGAATTTGATGGATGAGGCCTTTGGTTATGTTGGCATAATGAGGAATGAGACATTCTAACATTTCAATGACTCACTCTGGCAATTATTGAGGATATTATGAACTCCTTTGACTCACTCTAATGTTGAATTAACAGAATATGGTTATACTGTGGATATTCCGCAGATGGTGAAGTTTTGAAGGAGGCAACGAGGATTTCTATACTGAACTTGAAAAAATCTTGGTCTTTATTCCAGAGGGAGACAAACTGACTTTTTGCTTGACTTCAACACCAGAGTGGGCTTAGACGAAATGCTTGGCTAGGTATGAATGGCCAGAAAAGAACATGAAAGGCAACCTCCAGCTGGGATCCATCTCCTGTCAGGATAGTGAAGTGTGATCTCATTGTAAGCAACTCTCTGGCCAACAAGAAGTTAAAAAGGCCAAAAATTAACAAGGCTTTGGCAGTAGGCTAGAATCTCTACTGAAGTTCTAAAGCTCCGTGTGAAGAGCTTCAATCCCTTTGCTCAAGTCTGGGAAGAGGAGGAAATACCAAGGTCTCTGTGATGCCAACAATCATAACTACTTTGATGAAAAGAGACAACTGTGGTAACTACAGAGGGTCACTATGTTAGCCCCCATGGGCAAACTCATTGAAGAGGTGCTTCTGACTTACGGTATGCATTTAGTCCATCTCAGGGTTCAATAGGCATGATCCTCACTGTGCAACAACGCCAGTAAATACAAGGAGTGACTTTGATAACAAAGTTACTTCCAACTTTGAAGCAAATATTATAAATAGCATTTTCTAACCTCGTTAAAGCTTTAGATTCCATCAGGAGGTGTCATTGAGCTCTCTTCTCAAATTTGGCTTCTTAGAGAAATTTGCACTCACACTGATGTTTGTTTGATGCTGCCATGAAAACCATGATCCAGACTGACAGGTCCAAGACACAAATAATCTCATTGAAGATCGGTATCAAATAAGACTGCTGCCATTCAGATTCAGGCTTATTTTGTTTATCACATGTACATTGAAAAATACAGTGAAATATGTTGTTTGTGTTAACAACCAACACCTAACGATGTGCTGGGAGTAGGCCACAGTTGTTGCAACATTCAGGCACCAACATACTTTTCCCACAGTGCTTGGCAGAACAACATGAACACAACAGCAAAACAAGCCCCTTTCCTCCCTCCCTCCCACCCACACACGTGCACAGTCCCCTACCTCCAGACAGGCCTCTGAGCCTCCAGTCGTCAGCTTCGAGGCTTCATGTGCTACCTCAATTGAATATCAAGATCTCGGATCTGGCATGAACCTCATAGTCGACTGCTCAGTTGGCAAAGAACCATTTTGGTAGGTATGTGGAAGGGTGGGGCATGGAGGAATGGGTCAAATGCAGGAAATTGGAACTAGTTGGGTGGGCACAATGGTAGTCATGGGCTGGAGTCTAAGACCAGAGGACATGGCTCAGAATCGAGGGGTGTCCTTTTAGAATGAAGATGAGTAGCTGGAGGACTTGTTTCTGTACCTCAGGATGTAGGACAACTTGCTGCATTGCTGATTCTGTGATGGCTAATGAAGCTGATGTGGAAACCATAGACTCTTTCACCTATCTGCAAGTGGTGATCACTGAAGTATGTGTGTGTGTCGTCATCACAGATCCTGAGGAACTGCCTGAGTCAGTAGTGGTGATGGCAGAGGGGTAGGGGGGAGGGATTGGTACAGTACACTCCATTGTTTCCCCTTCACAATGTCCAATTACCTGTGCTGAAGGCGCAGGGATCCTCTGTAGGTCCAGCCCTTGCCCACTAAGGTTGCGAATTGCTGCTTCGAGGTGTTCTTTCATAGTGAAATTACACAGGTAGGTTAATGTGTCCACGTGATTCTTTGAATTCTGTGTAATTATTGTGGGGAATCATGTTGAAGAGTTATGTAATTTGTAGCATAGTTTGTTACATGCTATGAGTGTAAGAATATTGCTCCCCGTGGTTCCAAAAGGAACAAGACCCGATTCCGTGAATGTAGCAGTTTAGTTATGTTTCTCTGTCTGATAATTTTTCCACTTGACAATCTCTCTCCATTTCTCCACATAGAAGAGAGAGAGGGAGGGAGAGAGAGAGAGAGAGAGAGAGAGAGAGAGAGAGAGAGAGAGAGAGAGATATTGCCTTTAAACTCACGAGAGAGCATAGACCATCAACTTTTTGCTGTTGATGTTTGTGTAGCAGGCAATTTCTTTTTTACGAGGTCAAGTTGCTAGCTCGACGCTCAACCCAGCACGGATGGAAATCGTGTACGGGAGCCAGCTGGATTTGAACCTTCCACCCCAAAGTCCAGCGCTGATGCCACGACGCCAGCAGCCGGCTATTTCTCCACATATTGTATCTAAATGTCCATTCTGTTTTAGCAAACCTCGACAGACATTTTCTTGCAGAATAACCAAGCTGAAAAAGAATCTCCAAATTCGTTTCACATCCTGACACTTCTTCCGGTGTGCAGTAGTGTCTGCATGTACTCGATGCTGGAGAGTGACTAGAGTGGGTTAATCTCATAAAACAATACCATGATGATTTTTAAAAATGCAAACACGAGGAAATCTGCGGATGCTGGAATTTCAAGCAACACACATAAAAGTTGCTGGTGAATGCAGCAGGCCAGGCAGCATCACTAGGAAGAGGTACAGTCGACGTTTTGGGCCGAGACCCTTCATCAGGACTAACTGAAAGAAGAGATAGTAAGAGATTTGAAAGTGGGAGGGGGAGGGGGAGATCCAAAATGATAGGAGAAGACAGGAGGGGGAGGGATGGAACCAAGAGCTGGACAGTTGATTGGCAAAAGGGGATATGAGAGGATCATGGGACAGGAGGCCTAGGGAGAAAGAAATGGGGGAGGGGGGAAAAACCCAGAGGATGGGCAAGGGGCTACCCAGACGGAATATAAGGTGTTATTCCTCCAACCTGAGAGTGGCTTCATCTTTACAGTAGAGGAGGCCGTGGATAGACATGTCAGAATGGGAATGGGATGTGGAATTAAAATGTGTGGCCTCTGGGAGATCCTGCTTTCTCTGGTGGACAGAATGTAGGTGTTCAATGAAACGATCTCCCAGTCTGCGTCGGGTCTCGCCAATATGTGGAAGGCCACATCGGGAGCACCTGACGCAGTATATCACCCCAGCCGACTCACAGGTGAAGTGTCGCCTCACCTGGAAGGACTGTCTGGGACCCTGAATGGTGGTAAGGGAGGAAGTGTAAGGGCATGTGTAGCACTTGTTCCACTTACAAGGATAAGTGCCAGGAGGGAGATTGGTGGGGAGGGATGAGGGGGACGAATGGACAAGGGAGTTGCGTAGGTAGCGGTCCCTGTGGAAAGCAGAGAGGTGGGGAGGCAAAGATGTGCTTAGTGGTGGGATCCTGTTGGAGGTGGCGGAAGTTACGGAGAATTATATGTTGGACCCGGAGGCTAGTGGGGTGGTAGGTGAGGACCAGGGGAACCCTATTCCCAGTGGGATGGCGGGAGGATGGAGTGAGAGCAGGTGTACGTGAAATGGGGGAGAAGCGTTTGAGAGCAGAGTTGATGGTGGAGGAAGGGAAGCCCCTTTCTTTAAAAAAGGAGGACATCTCCCTCGTCCTGGAATGAAAAGCCTCATCCTGAGAGCAGATGCGGCAGAGACGGAGGAATTGCGAGAAGGGGATGGCATTTTTGCAAGAGACAGGGTGAGAAGAGGAATTGTCCAGATAGCTGTGAGAGTCAGCAGGCTTATAGCAGACATCAGTAGATAAGCTGTCTCCAGAGATAGAGGCAGAAAGATCTAGAAAGGGGAGGGTGGTGTCGGAAATGGACCAGGTAAACTTGAGGGCAAGGTGAAAGTTGGAGGCAAAGTTAATGAAGTCAACGAGCTTCGCATGCGTGCAGGAAGCAGAGCCAATGCAGTCGTCGATGTAGCGAAGGAAAAGTGGGGGACAGATACCAGAATAGGTTTGGAACATAGATTGTTCCACAAAGCCAACAAAAAGGCAGGCATAGCTGGGACCCATACGGGTGCCCATAGCTACACCTTTAGTGTGGAGGAAGTGGGAGGAGCCAAAGGAGAAATGATTAAGAGTAAGGACTAATTCCGCTAGACGGAGCAGAGTGGAGGTAGAGGGGAACTAGTTAGGTCTGGAATCCAAAAAGAAGCGGAGAGCTTTGAGACCTTTGTGATGGGGGATGGAAGTATATAGGGACTGGACATCCATGGTGAAAATAAAGCAGTCGGGGCCAGGGAACTTAAAATCATCAAAAAGTTTCAGAGCGTGAGAAGTGTCACGAACATAGGTAGGAAGGGATTGAACAAGGGGGGATAAAACCGTGTTGAGGTATGCAAAAATAAGTTCGGTGGGGCAGGAGCAAGCTGAGACAATGGGTCTACCTGGACAGGCAGGTTTGTGGATCTTGGGTAGGAGATAGAAACGGGAAGTGCGGGGTGTGGGAACTATAAGGTTGGTAGCAGTGGATGGGAGATCTCCTCAGCGGATAAAGTCGGTGATGGTGTGGGAGACAATGGCCTGGTGCTCTTTAGTAGGGTCACGATCGAGGGGTAAACAAGAGGAGGTATCCGCGAGTTGTCGCTGTGCCTCGGTAAGGTAGAGGTCAGTACGCCAGATTAAAACAGCATCCCCCATGATGATTTTTCCTGTCTTTGATTACAAATGAAAACATGTGTAGGCAATTACCCCTGTGGGGAAATTCAGATATATGGAGATAATGCAATGAATGTCAACATTAACTGTCTCTTAATTGCATTTGTCTCTTGAGCAATTGTACAAATGTTTCTGAATTTTTTCCACAGGTTCCAAGCATGGACTTTGATCCTTACATTTTCATCTTGAAGATTAGAAAAAGACCATATGACCACAAGATATAGGAGCAGAATTAGGCCATTTCATCATGGCTGATCCATTTTCCTTCTCAGCCCCGGACTCCCTTTTTTCCCCCGTTTCCTTTCATGCCCTGACTAATCATAAATCTATCAACCACTGCCCAATAATATACTCAATGACTTGGCCGTCACATGCGCCTGTGGCAACGAATTCCACAGATTCACCGCTCTCTAAAAGAAATTCCTCCTCACCTTCATTCTAAAAGGACACCCCTCGATTCTGAGCCATGTCTTCTGGTCTTAGACTCCACCACCATAGGAAACATCCTCTGCACATCCACTCTATCAAGGTATTTCAACATTTGACTGGTTTCAATGAGTTCACCTCTCATTCTTCTGAATTCCTGTGACTAGAGGCCCAGAGCCATCAAATGTTCCTCAGATGACAAGCCCAAGTATAATATATTATAGTACATGAAGTCTGTATAAGATCTGTTGTTTTGTGATCTCCTGTATTTAGCTCTTCAGGGTGGGCTACAAACCAAAATCTGTTTGGAATTTTGTCTAGCATAACATTCCCTAAATATTTACGGTGAGCAAAGATGAACAGTATCCAGGTAATTTGCGCAAATTACTCCACCTGCATCATGAACCAACAGGTCTGATCAAATTATATTGGCAGCATCTGACTTTGCAATGCCTGCTTCACTCAAATAAATGAAATGCCTTCAGTGCTACGTTCTAACTTCTGGGCTTAACCAAAATTTCATCTACACACAAGAAAACCATCAAGGTACATTCATCATCATCATTATGTGCTGTGTTGTATGACGTAGGTGATCATGGTCCCATGACCATGGTTGCTCTTGGCAATTTTTTCTAAAGAAGTGGTTTGCCATTGCTGCCTTCTCGGCAGTGACTTTACCAGATGGGTGACCCCATTCATTATCAATACTCTTCAGAGATCATCTGCTTGGTGTCAGTGGTCACATAACAGAGGAGCATCTGGTGAAACTTCTGAAATGCCTGTTTCGCTGCCGCTGCTACTGTGTGATCCTGAATCGTGGGAGGGGAAGGCCCCGAGTCCTTGGCTTTGCTTGTTGCTCGGCGACTGGGATGGGGTCGAAGCGCTCGGCAGAGATGGTGCTCGGTGTTGGAGGGCTGGTCGGAGGCTCGAAGCTTTTGGACGGACTCAGAGTCGGCTGTGGTCGGGTGCTTCCAGGGTGCTGCATCGGCAAGTTTGCGGCGCTGGAGGTTCATGGCAGGGAGAGTTTCTCCCTTCTATCGTCTGCATGAGGTGATGGGCTATCGGGACTTCGAGACTTGTTTTTACCGTGCCCATGGTCTGCTCTTTATCAAATTACGGTATAGCTTTGCACTGTTGTAACTATATGTTATAGTTATGTGTTTTATGTCAGTTTTAGTCTTGGGCTGTCATGTGTTTCTGTGATATCATACTGGAGGAACATTGTATCATTTCTTAATGCATGCATTTCTAAATGACAATAAACGAGGGCTGAGTGGCCTCATAATCTAAAACCAGGAGTTGTGATATGCACCAGCTGCTCACATGACCATCCACCACCTACTCCCCATGGCCTCACGTGACCATGATTGCGGGGTAGGGGGTGGGGGTTGTCTAAGCAGCTGCTACACCTTGCCCAAGAGTGACCTGAAGGCTAGCAGAGGGAAGGGACACCTCACACCTCCTTTGGTAGAGAAGTAGCTCCACCCCACTACCGGTAGTAAGTGGGTCCCTGCTTTTTCCTAACAATTATGTGAAGAGACAGAATACCATTAATGGTGAGACCTTTAACAGTGTTAAATGTACAGGGGGATCTTGGAGTCAAATCTATAGCTTCCTGAATGATTGATGGGGTGGTAAAGAAGGTGTACGGCATGCTTGCCTTTATTAGTAGAGGCATAGAGTTCTGAAGTTAGAAAGTTATGTTGCAGCTTTATAAAATTCTGGTTAGTCCTAAGGGATTGTATTTAATTCTGGTTGACATTGCAGCTTCAGAGAAGATGCAGAGGAGGTTTCCCACAATGTCATTGCCACTAGAAGGCATGTGATATAAGGAGAGGTTGCGCAAACTTGGTTTGCTTTTTCAAGAATGGTGGATGCTGAGGGGAGACCTGATAGAATTTATAAACTTATAGAACATAGAACATAGAATAGTACAGCACAGTACAGGCCCTTCGGTCCACAATGTTGTGCCGACCCTCAAATCCTGCCTCCCATATAACCCCCCACCTTAAATTCCTCCATATATCTGTCTAGTAGTCCCTTAAACTTCACTAGTGTATCTGCCTCCACCACTGACTCAGACAGTGCATTCCACGCACCAACCACTCTCTGAGTAAAAAACCTTCCTCTAATATCCCCCTTGAACTTCCCACCCCTTACCTTAAAGCCATGTGCTCTTGTATTGAGCAGTGGTGCCCTGGGGAAGAGGTGCTGGCTATCCACTCTATCTATTCCTCTTAATATCTCGTATACCTCTATCATGTCTCCTCTCATCCTCTTTCTCGCCAAAGAGTAAACCCCTAGCTCCCTTAACCTCTGATCATAATCTATACTCTCTAAGCCAGGCAGCATCTTGATAAATCTCCTCTGTACCCTTTCCAATGCTTCCACATCCTTCCCTTAGTGAGGCGATCAGGACTGGACACAGTACTCCAAGTGTGGCCTAACCAGAGTTTTATAGAGCTGCATCATTACGTCGCGACTCTTAAACTCTATCCCTCGACTTATGAAAGCTAACACACCATAAGCATTCTTAACTACCCTATCTACCTGTGAGGCAACTTTTAGGGATCTGTGGACATGTACCCCCAGATCCCTCTGCTCCTCCACACTACCAAGTATCCTGACATTTACTTTGTACTCTGCCTCGGAGTTTGTCCTTCCAAAGTGTACCACCTCACACTTCTCCGGGTTGAACTCCATCTGCCACTTCTCAGCCCACTTCTGCATTCTATCAATGTCTCTCTGCAATCTTCGACAATCCTCTACACTATCCACAACACCACCAACCTTTGTGTTGTCTGCAAACTTGCCAACCCACCCTCCTACCCCCACATCCAAGTCGTTAATAGAGGTCCCAGAACCGATCCTTGTGGGACACCACTAGTCACAGTCCTCCAACCCGAATGTACTCCCTCCACCACGACCCTCTGCTTTCTGCAGGCAAGCCAATTCTGAATCCACCTGGCCAAACTTCCCTGGATTCCATGCCTTCTGACTTTCTGAATAAGCCTACTGTGTGGAACCTTGTCAAATGCCTTACTAAAATCCATGTATATCAGATCCACTGCACTACTCTCATCTATATACCTGGTCACCTCCTCAAAGAACTCTATCAGGCTTGTTAGACATGATCTGCCCTTCTCAAAGCCATGCTGACTGTCCTTGATCAGACCATGATTCTCTAAATGCCCATAGATCCTATCTCTAAGAATCTTTTCCAACAGCTTTCTCACCACAGACGTAAGGCTCACTGGTCTATAATTACCCGGACTATCCCTACTACCTTTTTTGAACAAGGGGACAACATTCGCCTCCCTCCAATCCTCCAGTACCATTCCCGTAGACACACGAGGACATAAAGGTCCTAGCTGGAGGCTCAGCAATCTCTTCCCTTGCCTCGTGGAGCAGCCTGGGGAATATTCCATCAGGCCCTGGGGACTTATCCGTCCTAATGTATCTTAACAACTCCAACACCTCTTCTCCCTTAATATCAACATGCTCCAGAATATCAACCTTATTCATATTGTCTTCACTTTCATCAAGTTCCCTCTCACTGGTGAATACCGAAGAGAAATATTCATTGAGGACCTTGCTCACTTCCACAGCCTCCAGGCACATCTTCCCACCATTATCTCTAATCGGTCCTACCTTCAATCCTGTCATCCTTTTGTTCTTCACATAACTGAAGAATGCCTTGGCTTTTCCTTTACCCTACTCACCAAGACCTTCTCATGCCCCCTTCTTGCTCTCCTCAGCTCCCTGTTAAGATCCTTTCTTGCTACCCTATATTCCTCTGAACCTTGCTTCCTAAACCTCATTTATGCTGCCTCCTTCCACCTGACTAGATTTTCTACCTCACTTGTCACTCATGACCCTACCATTCTTTATCTTCCTCACCGGGACAAATTTATCCCTAACATCCTGCAAGAGATCCCTAAACATCGACCACAGTACATTTCCCTCCAAAAACATCATCCCAATTCACACCTGCAAGTTCTAGCCTTATAGACTCATAATTTGCCCTTCCCCAATTAAAAATGTTCCTGTCCTCTCTGATTCTATCCTTTTCCATGATAATGCTAAAGGCCAGGGAACGGTGGTCACTGTCCCCCAGATGCTCACCCACTGAGAGATCTGTGACCTGACCCGGTTCGTTACCTACTACTAGATCTAGTATGGCATTCCCCCTAGTCGGTCTGTCCACATACTGTGACAGGTATCCGTCCTGGACACACTTAACAAACTCTGCCCCGTCTAAACCCTTGGAACTAATCAGTTACCAATCAATATTAGGGAAGTTAAAGTCACCCATGTTAACAACCCTATTATTTTTGCACCTTTCCAAAATCTGCCTCCCAATCTGCTCCTTGGTATCTCTGCTGCTACCAGGGGGCCTATAGAATACTCCCAATAGAGTAACTGCTCCCTTCCTGTTTCTGACTTCCAACCATACTGACTCAAAGGAAGATCCTGCTACATTACCCACCCTTTCTGTAGCGGTAATAGTATCCCTGACCAGTAATGCCTCCCCTTTTACCCCTCTTGACTATCCCTTTTAAAGCACTGAAATACAGAAATATTGAGAATCCATTCCTGCCCTAAACTTGTGAGAGGCATAGATAAACTAGACAGCCAGTATCTTTGTCCCAGGGTTGAAGTGTAAAATACTGGAAGGTATGCATTTCTTGTGAGAGAGAGTAAGTTCAAAGAAGATGTGTGGGCAAGTGTTTTAAACCGAGAGTACGGAGTGACTGGGTGCATTGCCGGGGTTGGTAGAGAAGGCAAATATGATAGTGTTTAAGCTTACTGGAAAATGAAGTAAGTGCAGCCATGCCAAATAGATGTTTTTGGCTGTAGTTCTCCAGTTGCTTTTTTGAACTACACATTTATTGGATGTTTTTACAGGCATGATAGGGTAATGGATTAAGTGAGATTTATTTTTTTGGTTAAAATTATTTGCTGCTGTATTTTCATTTGTCCTGTGTCCAAAACTTTACAGGCTATGAATTATTTGTAGTAATCATTTCAGTCAGTGAATAGTTAAATGTGAGGAAATCAAAATGACTTATGTTTCGAAGTGGAATTTTAAATTTTGAAATTGTTCCATGTGGCAATGGCATTTTGCTTGATAACAGTCTTAACGTGGTATGAATTAAGATTCAGGTTCGTGTGCCTATGTTACAGAACGTATGAAGAGAATTAGCATTACATAAGCAATGGAAAACAGTTTTCAAAATGATCTGTTGTTTTTTCTTTCTTCCTTTGATATCCTGCAAAACAGTCTTGCTCTGATCAGTCAGTCAGTCAGTGGGTGCCGTCCTGAATCCGGGGTTGGTGGCTCTGCACCTCCATCTTCTTCGATCTTGCACTCCTTCTCTTTTCCTTTTTTCTCTGGATACCCAAACCTATTCCTTCTGACGCATGGTCTGATGGTTTTTCTTCATCTCATTCTGGTCAGCTTTTTGAATATTTTGATTTAGATCTGAATGAGGGCAATAATGGTAACATTGTGAAATATTAAACTCAAACAGAAGAGTGTCAGAGGGGAGAAGGATCAGATTGGGGTGAGTTATCTGAAAGGGATGCCACTATGGGTTGGTGTGAGAGGAGGGCATCTGGACGGATTCGGGGAGGTTGAAACAGGTTGCAAACTTGAGGTGTCCATGCTCATGGCTATCATTTGACATTGGAGGACGCCTGTGATCAATGCATTGGTGGATGGGGATGAAGACTGTTGCTGCAGATTTGTGGTCGATGGGCTTGTGTAGGTATCTGTAGAATAGCCTTGTAAATCAAAGAGATCTAATGGAATCTATTGCTTGCCTGAGATCTTTCAAGTTATCGTGTTCTGTCTGCTACATGGATAACTTGAACAAATATTATGGCATTGCAATCCACAAAATAAATCCCTGATTTTCAGGAACTGTTATTTATAGAAATTTGGCTACTCTAGTACATAAAAATATGGTTCTATGCAATTTAATTCCTAGGCACAAATGTTTTAATAACCCCTGTTTAATCACTTACACACATATGGATGTCAAAATACACAATATGTTCCAATACATTCTTGGTAATGTTATACTTGCACTAAGAAGGATTTTTGGATCTTCATAGCTTAGCTTGTGTCGTTGAATCTATTTCATTGACACTTTTTTGACTTTTTGTGTAAGCTGTGCATTCCAAAAGGTATTAAAATATTTGAACCTAGCAAGATTTTGTCACTGAAAAGTGCCTTGGATGGACTTCGTTTGTCTTGCAATAAATTGTATTTTATCCACAACTATATGAGCAGTTATTTGATGCTGTAAACTGCCAGTGCATGCAATCGGATGTGCAAAACACAAGCCTTCAAAAACTAATGATTGAAATATAGTAGATAAGAATAAACCATCTGGAATACTAAGTATATCCTAAAAGAAAATTATTACTGCATAAAGCAATTGTTTTACCATAAGTACATGTAATGTTTGCAATTTTTGGTAGTCACTAAATGACTTGTTTTTTTGGGGGGGGGTTTACTCCAGATATTTTTCTGAGATTTATGATGAGAGTCCTTGCCTCTGTCTTGGAGAAGGTCCAGACTGGCTCTCTGTTCAGCAGCTGGAGGTATTTGCTTATCCAAGAAACACATCTAATTAAGTTGAAGGAGTTTCAGGACACCGAAAGGTCTGGTGATTACTGCCCAGGCAGATATTATTACTGAAGAGCTAAGGATTTGTTGGAGCAAAAAATTTAGCGATCCATGTGGTAAAGATAGGTCGCCCTATAGCATGTCTGTATCTGCATGTAAAGACTAACTGTTATGTCATTCACATGTATAAATTACTTCCCATTTATTTATTCTTCTCTCCATCTGATAGCTCCAACAGACTAAGTAAAGCCAGGATACAAACACACTTTTTTTAAAAGTGACTGGAATAAATAAAATTTAAGCCTGTGCCAATAAACTCAAACACATTTGCTAATGATCAAACATGGATGCATGGTAGTGTGAATGGGTTGTGTTTCAAAGAGCCACCAGCAATGAAAGGTTTACAAAGAGAGTCCAAAAACTGGTTTCAAGAAGGGAAGTTCCACACCCAGTGTGTTCGGTGCCCAGTGAATGAATACTTATTTTTCCAGTGAAGAACCTTACATCGTTAGTGAAAAACCTTGTGGTTTGCCATTTTCTTATCTTATTTAAACTTACTGTGCTGACAGAATGACTTAGAGCTGTCAGGGACTGAATTCAGATCTATTGATTTACTTTCCTCAAAGGTGTGGCAGATCGGCATCAAAAAATTCCTGAACTTTCCATGTTCTCTCTCCATATTTTGATCATGCATGAGGAATAAAACAGTGAGAAAGTAGAAAAAACTGTGTTATGCTGCAGAGTACAGGAATGCAGGAAGGAGACGGAGAGCCGAGAGGTATGGTGTGAAGACAATGACCATTTGAAGCTTACCTCAGTAATGGAACACCACGGACCACCTCTTGCTTACCGTGGACTTGCTTCTGATTCTATCTTTATTTTGACTGGAGTCTTGTTTTTTCCTCTTTCTCATAAAAAGCTCATTTAATTCATTTATAATTTATACTCTGTGTGTTGTCTGTATTTACATGTCTGTGATGCTGCTGTAAACAAGGTTTTAACTGTGTCCGTACCTCACAACAATAAACTCTTCTTGCCAATGTCAACAGGACAGAAGAGTGTTGACTTCAGGAAAGTGACATGCATTAAACAGGCCTTTCTTTATTAATGATGCTGAGTTAAGAGATTGTCCTAAGAGGTTCAAGTTCCTAAGTATAAACCTTGCCACAATCTGTTTGGCGCTCCCAACTGAATGCTATAGTCAAGTGAAAGCACCAACACCTCTATTTCCTCAAAAGACCAAGGAAAGTCGAAGTGATTCAGACAGGCGGGAGCTACGTGGCTCACTCAATTTCTTCTAAAATGGCTCCAGTGGTCCTAACTTCAAACGGCTCAGCACCACCGCTCAAGGCCCATCAAGGATGCCAAAAGAGTAAATGTTTGATCTTAGTCTGTTGGTTTTGTGAGATACAGAAAGTAAACATGCAAGTGCAGCAAGCAATCGGGTAAACATCCTGTTCCTATTCACACACCAAACTGTCTGTTCTTGGCCTTCCCCACTGGCACGGTAAGGCCAAATGCAAACTAAGGGAGCAACACCCTGTTTTCCATCTATGAGGTCTACAACCCAATAGGATGAGCATTGAGCTCTCTAATTTCAAATAACCTGCTCCTCCTCTGTTCTCTTCTGACTGATCTGTCCAAGCTCTCTCACACATGCCTTTCTTTCTAACCTATCCTATTCCTCTATCACCCATTTCTACCACCTACTGCATTTGTCCAGTATGTACACACACATCCTACTGGGTTGCTCCCCACTGTTCCCAAGTGCCCAATATACCTCTCATTTAGTTCCTCTTCACCTTCCTTCCTGCAGCCCTTTGTTGCCCCCCCATTACCTTTTAGCCTTGTTATTAACTCCATCCTTCCCCCCTCCATCTGACAATCAATCTATCCGCAGATGCTTCTATCAGTTGCTTGCCAACTGATCCCGCACCCCACCCATTCACTTTTTGTTACTAGCTAACTCCCCCTCAGTCCAGGAGAAGGCTCCCATGTTTTGTTCCTGTCAATAGTGAAACTACTTGAGATCTGCCAAGTTGAGAGCAGCCTGCCTCTCTAACCCTATGGGAGGATACAACCCACGGGGCCAATGCTCATTCGTTTACTGGGTTAATTTGTGAGATGAGGGAATTGTCACACAGATATAGCTTAAGTAAGGCTGATGTATTCTCATGGGGCTCAGGAGAAAGATTGGTGACCTCAGTAAGACAAACAAGGCTTAGATATTGATTGGGCAGATGCTAACAGGCTGTGTTCTGTAGCTGGGGGAGACTAGAACTAGGGGTCTGTCAATTATTAATTCACTTATTGTAGGAGTTTGTAATTTTTAAAAAAGCCTTACATTAGCAAGATGTGGATGTTAATTTGTTAGATTTTTAAACAAGAAGGAAATCTGGATTTGGGAATCAGCTATGATTGTCCTGATTATCAGAGGCAAGCTTGAGGAGTGTAAACCTACTTCTGTTTTCAGTGATTTAAATTGGTTAACACCATCCTTTGCCTGCAGCACCTACATTCCCCGACTGAAGAAAACAGCAGCCCGCAGCAGAATTTCCTCTCTTTCCACTTACATATTTGTACAGGAGTATTCATGTTTACCCTTATCTTTCAATTACCAGTTACGCATTAGTTATAACTCATCGATTCTTTGGTATGGGTGCAAGCTGCTTCTCCAATGTAGCAGTGCAAAGCTGTAGATTCTCTGACTGTGTGTGGAAGTTAGAGTTCATTATGCGTTTTCAGAGCAGATAGATAGTCAGATAGATACTTTATTGATCCCAGAGGAAATTACAGTGTCACAATAGCATTACAAATGAACAGATATACAGATACTAGAAGAGAATTAAGAAAGAATTAAACAAATAAGTTACTTCAAACAGTCTTACAGGAGTTTCTTCATTGGTATATTAAGAAGCAACCACTGCACCTGGATTCACCTGGATTTTCAGGCTAGAAAAGGGCATTCCCTTCCCTAAAATATATTGATTGTTTTGTTTTTAATTACAATCTGATAGCTGTATGACCATTTTCAGATATTTTAAAATGTCTTCAAATTTGAAATTGCGTTGGTGAGATTTGAGTTCAGAATCGCATTGTTATTGATCTTGGCTTTGCAATACTAATGCACTAACACATACCCTTTAAGTTCCATCTAATGCTGAGGTGCAGAGAAATCATGAAGGTCATTCTTCCCACTTGAAGGGAGAGTCCTCAAACGTGTGTTGTTTCAGGAGGTATCTTTCCATATAATCACTTTCTATATGGGCCACAATTAACTTGGGCTATTTTGTAGAGAGGGCAGGGAAAGAGCAGCAAGTGAAAGCAAATGGCAAAATTGGGGTACAGGATCGAATACAGAATTGCTTAGTTGCTTCACCATTGATATCAGAACACAAACTACAGATAGAAGAGTGGAGAAGCATTTCTACAGTTGCAAACAAAATTCCTGGGCGGCATGTTTTCCTTGAATTCCAGACTCCAGGATATTATTCAGGCTTCCAAAACATATTGGTGAAGGAATGGTAGAGGAAGAGGAACCCAAAAGTAGTATAAGAAGCAAAAGCTTCCTATGTAAGATGTAAAGAAAAATTACCAGAAACAGTGATAAAGCAGTACATATGGAGTGAGACACTATGTCAACATTTCAGACTGACTATCTTCATATATCAATTGAAATATTTGGTTTTCTCCTGGTACCATGGAAAAGTAGAAGAACAGTACAGATGAATGCATGGATGGAAAGGAGAGGTGCTTGAAATTCTGGGGGAGTAGGAATGTTTAAATACTGGATTGGTTCCACCTTATAAATGATGCATCAGGAAGGAACGTCACATAAGGTTATGACAGAAACCGAAAGAAGCTACAGAACGTTGTAAAATTAGGCAGCTCCATCTTGAGTACCACACTTCGTAGTATCCAAGACATTTTCGAGGAGAAGTACTTCAGAAAGGTGACATCCATTAGTAAGGACCTCCATCACCCACCAGGAAGGAGGTACAGAAGCCGGAAGATACACACTCAATGATCCAGGAACAGCTTCTTCCCCTCTGCCATCCAGTTTCTAAATGGGCATTGAACCCATGAACAGTACCTCACTTTTTAAAATCATTTCTGTTTTTGCCCTATTTTTAATCTATTCAATACACGTATACTATAATTGATTTATTTGGTTATTTCTTTCTTTCTTTCTATATTATCATGTATCGCATTGTACTGGAGCTGCTAATTTCGCAGCACATGCCAGTGATAATAAACCTGATTCTGATTCTGAGAAATTGCTCTATGGACCTGAAACACTAACTTCTTTTTTTAAAATCTCATCAGAATAATATATGACCTACTGAGTATTTCTAGCACTTTTTGTTTATATTTCAATTTGTAGACACTGAGAATATTTTGCATTTGCAATAACTAAGGCTAGTTGAGTCAAATTAGAAGGTAAAAGTGAGACAATCAGAGTACTGGGAGTGTATTATACACATCTAGAGAAGTGACAGTTCATTGCAAAAAGAAATAGGTCAGTATTAGTGAAGCATTTAAATTACCCCAGTGTTATCCGGAATACTATCAGTGTAGAAGGTGTAGAAGCACAGACTTCCCAAAGTGCGTAGACAGTATATAGTAAGAATAGGGAACAGAGAGGGATAGAATAAGTGAAAAGGAATGCAATGAAATTAGCCAGTTGAAAGAGTAGTAGGAGAAATTGCAGAAGCTGCAAGGATAATTGTCAAATTCTCACAGGTGTTAATTCTGGAGATGATGTTGTCCAGAGGGTTCTTCAGAAGTCAAGAATGAGGCAAAAATCTTATGTTTACATCCATTTTATTAGATATTCGGCATAGTACAGGTCAGACAGGGTCAGCCTGTCCCAGTAAGCCAGCAAGGAACGAAGTAATGAAGGAACTTGAGTGCAAGCTTTATTTTCATACTGCAAACAATTCTGAATGAGTTTAAATGAGAAACATCTGCGGATACTGACTGTGGCACCCTTCAGCTTTGCAGACAAAGTATCTGCAAAAATCCAGAACCAAATATGCTACAAGTTACTGGAAGTTTACAAAAAAACAGATGATTATGTAAACATGTAAGCAAACCTAAAGAAAGTTAAAGCTTCAAGGAAAAAACATGATAAAAAACAGCAATCTGGACCCTAATCCAGTCCAGGCCACCAGAACGCGACATGACATTGGAGGATTGCTGAAGTTGTGCTAGCATTAAAAACTTAGGAAGAGATCAACTAATTAGAGTACTTGTTCATGTTATAGAGGGAATGAGTTTCTAGAAATCACAATTTTCTATAGTGTGCAATTACACAAAATTGACAAAATTTTTTGTTTCTTTCCTATTATTTGTTTATTTAGTTATTTTTTCCACATAAATTCTGTAAGAATGTTTTATTATTCTGTATCTCAAGATGTTTGGTAATAACTTATGAATTCCAGCATGCCAGATTTCCATTATTCAAAAAAGTGTCTGAGATCATCTGGCAGCTGTATCTACAGACATTTTTAACCTTTACCTTCTCTGGCTATGATTCCCTCCTGCTTTAAGAAGACCATTATCATCATGGTACCCAAGCAAAAGTAGATAATATGCCTTAAGGACTACCACCCAGTGGTTCTAACATCTACCATCATGAAGTGCTTTAAGAGGTTATTGATGGCACACTCACAAAAAGCTGGATGAACTCAGCAGGCCAGGCAGCATCTATGGAAAAGAGTACGGTTGACGTTTTGGGCCGAGACCCTTCAGCAGACCTGTAACGTTGACTGTACTCTTTTCCATAGATGCTGCCTGGCCTGCTGAGTTGCTCCAGCGTTTTGTGTGTGTTGCTTGGAGTTCCAGCATCTGCAGATTTTCTCTTGTTTGTTGATGGCATACTTTCAGCTTTCCAGCTCCAGACTTCAGCTGTCCAGGCAACCTCAACCCACTTCAATTTGCCTACTGCCCAAACAAGTCTATGGCAGACATAATCCCTCCGGCCCCTACACATATCTCTGGAGCTTATGGACAGGAAAGACTTCTGTGCCAGACCATTGAGCAGTACAGTAGCACAGCAGTTGGCGCAATGACTTTACAGCGGCAGCCATCATCGATCGTGGCTTGATTCCCATCACTGTCTGTAAAGAGTTCGTACACTCTCCTTGTAACCACATGTGTTTCCTCTGGGTGCTCTGGTTTCCTCCCACATTCCAAAGATACATGGGTTAGTGTTAGCGGATTGTGGGCATGCTACATTGGCACTGGAAGTAGTGTGGTGACACTTGCGGACTGCGCCCAGCACAATCCTCGCTGAGTGGATTTGATGCAAGTGATACCTTTCACTTTATGCTTGGGTGTACGAGGGGTGATTGATAAGTTCATGGCCTAAGGTCAATTTTAGAAAACCTAGCAAGTTTATTTTTCCTACATTTACACACTTAGTCCAGCAGTCATGGAGCATACAGATCCCTTCTTTGTAGAAGTTGGCGTCTTGGACCTCCAGACAGTGGTCCACAGCAGGGGTGGTTGATAAGTTTGTGGCCTAAGGTCGAAGGAGATGAGTTATTAACTTCAAACTTTCTGCATTTTCACTCAAAGAGTTGAACTGCATGTACTGTAATAAGAGCTGTATAACTCATCTCCTTCCACCTAAAGCCACAAACTTATCAATCACCCCTGCTGTGGACCACTTCTACAAAGAAGGGATCCGTATGCTCCACGACCGCTGGACTAAGTGTGTAAATGCAGGAAAAATAAATGTGCTAGGTTTTCTAAAATTAACTCTTTCTACCTTAGGCCATGAACTTATCAATCACCCCTTGTACATATGTCAAATAAAGTCAAACTTTATTTTACTTTTTATCTTGATTGTTTATTCCTACAGTTTTGCCTTCCTTACTATTACTTCAAGCAAACTCACCGCCAAACTCCAGACGCTGGGAGTCAAGGCCTCCCTCTGCAACTGAGTCGACAGACAGCAATCATTAAGGACAGGCAGCAACACCTCTGCTACTGTTATTCTGAACACTGGTGCTCCACAAGGTAGCATCCTCAGCATCTACTCTACTCCCTGCACACTCATCTCCTGGCCAGATTCTGGTCTAACTCCATCTACAAGTTTTCATATGATACCACTGTAGTGGGCCACAACTCAAGTAATGATGAATTGGAGTACAGTAAAAAGAAAGAGCTTAGGGACATGGTGTCATGGCAACAACTTTTCCCCTCAGTGTCAACAGAAAGCAAAAGACTTCAGGAAGGGGAGGCAGTGCACATGCTCCTGTCTACATTGATGACGTTGAGGCTGAGAAGGTTGACACCTTCAAGTTTTCGGGTGTACATCAACAATAGTTGGTCCAGGTCTAATCACATTAATGTCATGGGCAAGAAAGTTCACCTTCCTCGGGAGGCTAAAGGAACTTGACATAATCCCGTCAACTCTTACCAATTTTTATCAAAGGACCATCAAAAGCAATCTCTCTGGATGCATAACGGTTTGCAACTGCTCTGCATATGACAGTAAGAAACTGCAGAGAGTTGTAGACACAGTCCAACACATCACAAAAATTTGCTTTCCTTCCATGGACTCTGTCTATACTCCTCTCTGCCTCAGTAAAGCAGCCGGTTTAATCAAAGATTCCACCCAGCCTGGACATTCTCTCTTGTCCTCTCGCTCATGAGACAGAAGATGGAAAAGCCTGAAAGCATGTACCTGCAGTCTGAAGGGCAGTTCCTATCCCACCTTTATCAGACTCTTGAGCAGACCTCTGCTATGATGAGATGGACTCCTGGCCTCACAACTTAACGCATTATTATCTTGCACTTTATCTGCATTGCAATTGTTAGCTTTTTCACTTTGTTTTAGATTGTTATTGTTTTACCTTATTCTAGATCAATGCATTGTGTAATGATTTGATCTGTATAAACAGAATGCAAGACAAGCTTTTCACTGCATCTTGGTACCGAAAGTCCTACAAAAAGTTGTGGATACAGCCCAGTCCATTGCTGGTAAAGTCCTCCCCACCATTGAGCACATCTATGCGGAGTGCTGTCACAGGACTGCAGCACCCGTCGTCAGGGACCCCCACCACTCAAGTCATGCTCTTCTCTCTCTGCTGCCATCAGGAAGAAGGTACGGAAGTCTCAGGACTCACACCACCAGGTTCAGGAACAGTTATTACTCCCCAGCCATCAGGTTCTGGAACCAGTGGGTATAACTTCACTCAACTTCACTTGCTCCATCACTGAACTGTTCCTACAACCTGTGGACTTATTTTCAAGGACTCCTCATCTCATGTTCTCGATATTTATTGCTTGCTTGTCTGTCTGTCTATCTATCTATCTATCTATCTATTTATTTATTTTGCGTTTCAACAGTTTGTTGTCTTTTGAACATTGGTTGTCTGTCCTGTTAGGTGTGGTCTTTCATTGATTCAATAATGTGAATATAAGGTGATATATATGACTTTGATAACAAATTTAATTTGAACTTTAAACTTTTGAACATGTGATAATAATAATAATAAACCAAATCCGAACTGCTGTACATGGGGTGCACTGTAATTACAGATGAGTTAATTTTTGAGGTAATGTCAGGATCGGAAAATTGTAGCCATGAGGAACAATGCTTAAACTTGAGGTGCTTTTTATCAGAATAGGAGATGGGAAGAGATTTAATTAAGGTGTTTTAATTTTGGAGAGCCATTGAGATACAGTAATTTAAAACCGAGTTAGAAGGGAGATAAGGAAAGTTTCTTTTTCATCCAGAGGATAATAGGCATTTGGAACTCATGGCCAGAAAGAATGGTAGTGGCACAAACACTCATTTCAAAAGTGCTTGTCATTGTACTTGAAGAGCCATGACCTGTAAAACGATGAACCTAGGGCTGGAAAATAGATTAGGTTGGGCAACTTTTACATGACTGGCACTGACATAATGGGACAAATAGCCTCCTTCTGTTTCGTAATTCTCTTGGAATTAGAATCACAATTGTAGTGTTTGACTACTTGACCTGCCCTGACCTTTAGTCTCAGCACCATTTCTTGTTTTTCTTCATTAGGTAATTAGTCTATACTCTCATACCTTTCTGAAATAAGAATATTGCTACACGTTGACAATATCTTAGTTCACTGTCCTCAAAGAATACGGCATTGTATTTGTCCTTATGTTCTTATGGGTTGTACTTAGCTGGTAGTCACAGATTGCCAGCAATTAAATAAGAACAGATTTGAGAAACCAACAGATCAAATTAAATTATTTACGATCTGGATTGTCAAATGATGGATAATGTGTTACTTTATTCTTTGGCTGATACAATCAAGGGAAAAGGGATGATCAACTTTTAATTTTGGAATTCAAGCTCCAGTGAATTCTACATCCAAGTCCAGATCTTTTGTTCCATTATAGATTTCATCATTAGGATTATTCCAAGAAAGTTCGGGAGAACCGCCTTCAGTTCTATTTCAGATGGAGTTTCAATCCCACACATTTATTTTTCCAGACAATTCTTCTCCACGTGAGTTTACCACAATATTCATTTATCTTAAAGGATTAGTAAGGCAATTCACAACTATCTACTATAGGCTGCTGTAATTTTGAATGCAGTCCAACTGCTTGGAACAAAGTACTGCATGCAAAACTCTTCAGATGGAGTTTATGGTCCAGTTTCAAGTATTTAGTTACAAAATGCCTAATTTAACTGCAATTTGTTATAATAGTTAAAGATAGGGATAGTTAAAAAAAAAAGGAACTTCCCTTTTCCTAACTGAACAAAAAGGACAGCTACTGACTATTCTTTCTCCAAATTTTGGGTTCTGTGTGAAAAATTAATTAAAAAATAATTATGTGAATATATTCTTTGCAAATATTCTTTGTTAATATCTGAAACTGGTACACAGGACTGGAACTCAAATTGAGTAACAGAATCTTGAACTGAATAAAATGCAGTATAATACATACAAAGTGCTGGGGGAATGCAGCAGGTCAGCCAGTATCTATGGAGAGAAATAAACAGTCGACATTTCGGTCTGACACTCTTCATCAGGGCTGGAAAGGAAAGGCAGAAAAGCCAGAATAAGAAGGTGGGAGGAGGAGTAGGAGTACAAGGAAATTGCATGTAATGAACTACTGCATGTAAAGCTCTTCAGAGAGAATTTTTCATCCTGTTTGCTTGTAGTCGTTCGTTCCTCTGCAAAACCCAAAGAAATGCTGGAAGTACTCAGCAGGTCAAGCAGCATCTGTGGAAAGAGAAGGAGGGTTAATGTTTCAAGGTGAAGACAGTCACAATTCTGGAAAGATAATTGGTTCTCCTTTGACGGATGCTGTCAACACCGTAGGCACTGCCACAGTGTCCACACGCTCTGTTAGGTGGGCAGCTGAAGGAAGACGCATGTGAAGATGCACATATTCCACCCAATATCTTATCCTGTGGAGTTTTATATTCCACCCTTATACTCAGTCTGAGCAACCTCCAACCTGATTGCATGAATATCAATGTTTCCTTCTGGTAAACAAATCCCACTCCCCCACCTTTCCTTATTCCTCACTTTGACATTTTACTTCTTCTCACCTGCCTACTACTTCCCCCTGGGTTCCCTCTTCTCCTTCACTCTCCTCTCCTATCAGATTCCTTCTTCTCCAGCCCTTTACCTTTCCAAACCACCTGGCTTCACCTGTCACCTTACACCAAATCACCTGCCATCTTCCCCCTTCCTTCTCAGTCGTGAAAATGTGTCTTGACCCAAAACGTTGACTATCTGTTCATTTCCATTGACGTTGCACGGTCTACTGAGTTCCTCCAGCACTTTGCTCGTGTTGTTTTGGATTTCCAGCATCTGCAGGCTTTCTCGTGTTTATGTTCCATCCAATTATGGTTTCTTTGTAATTGTATTTAACTCTCTTCCCTTTCCTTCAGCCTTGTCAAGTCTTATCGAAGCACAGTGATGACAATGCTCCCTACAAACACACACAAAATACTGGAGGAACTCAGCAGGCCAGGCAGCATCTATGGAAAAAACTGAGTTCCTCCAGCATTTTGTGTGTGTTGCTCAGTTTTCCAGCATCTGCAGATTTTCTCTTGACAATGCTCCCTGCTTACTTTAATCCACATCCTGGGAAAGAAGATTGACACTGTTAAAGGAATGGTATTAATTTAGTTCTTGGTACTGCTTTTGAGCTGCAGTGACAGCGTTAGGTTTTAGTTAGTTTGACAGTTTTTAGTTAGAGGCCCTGATGGACTAGCATTAATTTTCCTTTGATCTGAACAATTCTTATTGAAACTCAGTGGACTGTTTATTCCATGTCTGACTTTCACCCTTTCTCTTGGGCCATCACTGATCTCTTGTCAGTAAGGCTTGACCATCAAAGTGGACCCAGCGGAGAGAGAACAGCTGACATCGGCCCCGAATCTCGTTGGTCAGGTGGGGGAGAAGTTAGTCGGCAGAGGGGAGGGTAGGTTGGCAGAAAGCCTCTCACAGTATGACGACTACTCTCAGAGCGGCAAGTCCAGTCCAAGCTGGAAGAACAGATGTTAGCAATTCAAACGATGGTTCAGCAGCTCACAACATGACAGCCAGGACCAGGTGGTAGCTATTATGGTTCTGACTGCCGCTACCCAGTTGCTCTCTGCCAGGACAGCCCCACTTCCCACATCAGCACCTTCCCCATCCTTGTCTATTACAGTCTCCTCAGCCTCAGCTACTAATGCCCTGATCCCCTTGGCTGCTTCCTTAACTAAGAATTCCTCCAACAGGCAACTACTCCGGTGAACTTAATGGCTGCTGAATCTTTATTACCCGGTGTGAGCTGACTTTCCAAGCCTATCCAGGTGGGTTCAGTGAGGAGTTGTGTAAACTGAATTGCATGGTAAATCTCGTAGACGGCCTCCCACTCAACCTGTTCAGAACCCGAGTTCTCCTGTAGTCCAATCTTTCCAGAAATCTGTAGTTGTGCTTAAGGGAGCATTTGACCTTCCAGTATGAGATCAGGAGGCTGCCCCGACTGCTGGACCTGTGCCAAGGGAGAAGGTCAGTGAGAGTCTTGCAGTCAAGATGGGGTGGAAAGAAAGATCTCTTATCACTGCTTTCCAGGGTGGGTTGAGCACAGTGAAATGGCAGTTCGTGATGAATAGGACAGCCTGGATGACCTGATAAGACTGGCCATGATCTTTGAATAGAAAACCGAGCGGCTGAGTGATGCAGAGAGAGAATGCCCTGAACCTTCTACTCATCAGGTCACTGTTTGTTTTCACCCTCTCTCTCATTACCCAGAGCACAGTCCATGGGTGAGTCCATGCAGGTGAGATGGGCCTGCACCTATCTCAGGGGGAACGAGACTGGCACAGAAAACATGTTTTTGCCTCTATTGTGGCTCTGCTGGACACTTCCAGGCATTATGCCCCAAGCGCCCAGGAGACCCGTCAGTAAGACAAGGAATTCTGACTGGTTGATTCTCCCTGCAAGCATCTTTGCCTAATTGAGTAATGCTCCCAGTTTCCTAGTTGGTAGGGGTGGTGGAGGTCCCAGACCCATGAGCTTCTGGCATTTATTGATGCCAGGGAAGCTGGGAACCTCATGGATATCGCTCAGGTTCAAAGATGGGGAATTCCCACTCAACAATTGAGAGAGAATACTGTCTAGGTGGTCTCCAGCCCCTTGGTATGAACGTAGAATTCTCCAACTTCCGGTAATTCCCTCCCCCTCCCTTCCTCTATCCCGATGTCACTCTGCCTCCTCCCCCAGCTGCCTATCACCTCCCTCATGGTTCTGCCTCCTTCTACTACCCATTGTGTTTTCCCCTATTCCTTCTTCACCTTTCCTGCCTATCACCTCCCTGCTTCCCTTCCCCCACCCATTTATCTTTCCCCTTACTGGTTTTTCACCTGGAACCTACCAGCCTTCTCCTTCCCACCATCCCCCCACCTTCTTTATAGGGCCTCTTCCCCTTCCCTCTACAGTCCTGACGAAGGGTTCCGGCCCAAAACGTTGCCTGATCATTTCCACGGATGCTGCCCGACCTGTTGAGTTCCTCCAGCGTGTTGTGAGTGTTGCTTTGACCCCAACATCTGCAGAGTATTTTGTGTTTGAGAGAGAATATTAATATCTAAGCTCTGGACAGCTGGTCTCTGGCCACCTTTCCACAGTGCCCCGGCAACTTGCGTTGGAAAGCAACCATAGGGAATAGTCCTCCTTCTATCTTGTTGATTCACCTGAACTGCTGCTGCTACTTGGCCTTCCCTGGCTCTCATGATACAGCTCATGGATTGATTGGTCCCTAAAGTGGGAGCCAGCATATGCATCTACCGGCCTTGGTTCTGCCCTCACCCCTGTCAGCGTATCTTCTCCTGAGCCAACTGCTAGTGAGGACCTGTCTGCTGCTCCAGCTGAATATGCTGACCTTTTCGAGGTCTTCAGTAAGAAGTAGTCCACCTCCCTGCCTACACACCAGTCACATGACTGCATCATAGACCTCCTACGGGGTATTAATCCTCACTGGGGCTGACTCTTTTCCTTTTCTCATCCTGAAATAGTGGCCATGGAAGAATATATCAAAGAGGCATTGGCCTCAGGATTAATCCATCCATCTACCTCACTAGCAGGGGTGGTTTCCTTTTTGTGAGCAAGAAAGATGGAAAACTCTGTCCCTGCATTGATTATCAGCCCTTCAACAACATCATGGTGAAGAACCGCTATCCTCTTCCCCTGGTTGCTTCTGCATTTGATTATCTCCAAGGAGCAACCATATTCTGTAAGATAGATCTACATAGCTCTTACAACCTGGTTCGCATCGAGAAGAGGACAAGTGGAAGACAGCATTCAACACTCCTACTGGCCACTATGTGTCATGGTCCTGTCCGTAAAGTCCGTGTTCCGGTTCACGGTCTGGTCCATGGACTACAGACTCCAGGTCTTCTGGTTGTCCCTTGTTTCAGTTGGGCTTAATCATAGGCACCTGATGCTCGTCTTGGGGCTGAGAATATAAGAGGCCCTGGGTTCGAGTATGGTTGCTGGTTTGTCTTGTCAGTATCCTGTCCTTGCTTTCATTGGGTAAGTCAGGCTGTCTTTGCTGTTACCTTGCAGTTGGATCTGTCCCTTCCCGGCCTTGCCTCTGTTGAGTAAGACAGGCTGTCTTTGCTGTTACCCTGAGGCTGGACTGTTCCCTCCCCTTCCCCTTCTGCCTGAAGCCTCGCCTGCTACCTTCGCCTGAAGCCTCGCCTGCTACCTTCGCCTGTGTCCTTGCCTGTTATGCAGTCAGGTTCAACTGCCAGGGCAAGATTGGGGCCTTGCTGTGTCTAGATAAGGAACTGTCTTTCGTTGTTTGAAACTGGCTCTCTGTGCCCATGCCTTCGCTAGGTAGGTTCGGCTGTTTGCTGCTACTTTGAGTGGAGATCTCAGTCTCAGTGTTCTGTGCATGAGTCCTGGCCCTATGTCTTGTTCCCAAGGAAGGGTCCTGGCTCTGTGTTCCATGTTCCTGTTCTCCCATGACCAAGGCTCTGTGTTCTGAGGTTCCTGTTGTCCCAAGTCCAAGGTTCTGAGGTTCCTGTTGTCCCAAGTCCAAGGCTCGGCTGTTCCTGAGTACCAAGTCAAGGCTTCGTGTTCTTGTCCTGTCCATGTGCTTCGTCCTGTACTGGAGTTCCCATGTTTTGCCCAGGAGTCCCTCGTTCCATCCTGTAGCCTCGTCTTGTCCTGACTCCCAAGACCACGTCATGTCCTCGTCTAGTTCTGGAGTCCGAGTCCGAGTCAAGACCCAGGTTCTGGGTCCTTGTCCAGTCTCTGACTCGGAGTCCAAGCCCAGACTCCTAGTTCCCAGTTCCTTGTCCTGGTCCCACTTGCCTAGCCAATGTCCTAGCCCAAGTCTGTGTTCTTGTCCCAGCTCTCTAGTCAAGTCCTGTTCCTAGTGCTTCAGTGTCTGTGTCTTGCATTTGGATCCGCTCCCAGCGCCCCCCTTTATGATACTGAGTACCTCGTGATGTCTGGCCTGGCCAACGCCCCTGCTGTTTTTCATGTCCTGGTCAACATGTTGAATCAGTTGGATGCATCCGTGTGCTTTTCTTTTCTGTTTCTTGACTCCTGCACTGTTGAGAACCAAGAACATCTAGCTGTCGAGGAGGCCCATGTTGACACTGACTGGTATGGACAGATCACAAAAACCTCTTGCATTTATGACGCAAAGAGACTCAACTCCCATCAAGCCGTTGGGCTTTCTTCTTCACCCAGTTTAATTTCACCTTTACCTACTGTCTCGGAATACCAAGGCCCATGCTTGCTCCTGTCTCTGAGGACAATGCCAATCCAGAGCCCCTCCTTTCCCGCACATGCATTGTTGCCCCAGTGATTTGGGGAATAGAAACAGAGGTGAAGACTGCACAACAGTCAGATTCAGGCCCAGGAGGGAGATCTCCCAACTGGCTGTTTGTCCCAACCACTGTGTGCCGCAGAGAGTTGGAGTGTGGTCACTCTTCTCATCTGGTTGGCCACACAGGGATTCAACGGACCCTGGAATTTATAAGTAGATGATTTTGGTGGCAGTCTATGTCTCAAGATGTCCATGGACTTCATGCCAAGAACAAGTTGTCACATTAGTGCTGATCTGCTGTGCCTCACTGCCCCAGGTCCTACCTCTTGGTGGATTTCAGTATCACAGAGTGGTACTCAGTGTCATAAAGTGGGGTGCTGGAAGCAGACCCAAATGCAAGACACAGACTCTGAAGTACTAGGGAAAGGACGTGACTAAGAGAGCTGGGACAGGAACACAGACTCGGTGTGCCTCAGTCAGATGGGAACACTACCATTCCGGTAGTGCTGTAAAGCGCCCCACTCCATTGCTTTCCCCATGCTCCTGTCTGCTCGTGAGATTGCTACTGTCATGATTCAGCATGAGATCAGGCTGCACGGCTTCCCTCAGGACATGGTGTCTGATCGAGGGCCACAGTTCAGGAACCATTTTTGGAAGGCTTTCTGTTCTCTTTGGAGAGCCACTTCCAATTTAATGACCGGACCGAGCGAGTGAATCAGGAGCTGGAGACAACCCTGTGCTGCCTTGTCTCATCCAACCCCAATGCTGGAACTCCCAACTGGTTTGGGCAGAGATTGCCCACAATAACCTTCTGTTGTCATCTGGCATGTTCCCATTTGAGGGGAGAAAGTCTGGCTGGCATGTAGAAATCTTCCATTGAGCTGCACTTACCATTAACCATGAAAATTCACCTAGTGTTCCATGTTTCCTGGCTCAAGATGGTGACTTCACCCTATCTTGCTCCATTCACCCCCCACCTCCTTCTCCCCATTTGGTGGATGGGTCCCTGGTCTATTCTGTGCGGCACATCCTGGCATCTCGTCGGGTGTGGGGAGGGGTATGGTCCAGAGGAAAGTTCTTGGGTTAAGGCTCGACACATCCTGGACAAACTTCTTATCCGGGACTTCCAGTGGGCACAGGCTTCTGGGAGCTGCAACTATGGTGGGGGTCCCTGTCACAACTGCAGACGCTGCTGCGGAATCTGGTCGCCCTTGCATGTGGGCAGCTGAGTGAAGATGGCACGTGAGAATGCAGGCTCTCCAGGAAATAAGGATTTCTTTGTAATTGTATTTAACTCTTTTCCTTTTGCTTCAGTCTAGTCAAGTCTTGATCAAAGCACGGCAATGACAGCACTCCGTGCTTACCTTAGTCCACGTTCCGGGCAGGAAAATTAGTGATTTAGGTAGACACTGTTAAAAGAGCAGTATTAATGTAGTATCACAAACATGAGAAAATCTGCAGATGCTGGAAACCCAATGCAGCACATACAAAATGCCGGAGGAACTCAGCAGGTCAGGCAGCATCTATGGGAGAGAGTAAACAGGCAACATTTTGGGCCAAGACCCTTCACTAGAGGCCACAGAGACTGTGTTAGTTTTTAGTTAGTTTGAGAGATTTTAGTTAGTGACCCTGTTGACCTAGTGTTTAATATTTTCCTTTATTCTGAACGGTTCTTATTCAAACTCAGTGAACTGTTCATTCTGTGCCAATGTCTCTCCCTCTGCACTTGGGCCATTACTAAACTCCTTTCAGATGATGTGTGTATCCATCATTTTCTGTTATCTACAATTTTTAAAAATTTCCTTCTTTCTCCTCTGAATCAATTGGTTGGTGGTTACTTCTCACTCCAGGAATGTAGCCCCCAGATTCTTGTGTAACGCAAGTTTTTGAACGAATAAATCTACGTTTGTAGATTCTCTGTTCTTTTCATGTCATAAGGCCAATGGCTAACGTGGATTATTCTTAATGTGACTGGCCAATATTTAGTCCTCAGTAAATACTTGCATTGGTTCTGTAGGAATAGGAAATCCATTTTATTCTGAATTGCATTTCACCAGGTTGTCAGAGTAAAACTGATGAGATTGGTTCCAGAACAGTGGAAGACACTTTGTAAAACACGGTAGGTGTTCCTGCACTGTTATACTCTTTCTACACAGCTCATAAATTGCTGCTGACCTTTGTGTGTATTTGTGTACAGGGAACTGTGCTGTGAAATGTTGACCGCACCAATAGTATTACTGTTAGTCACAGCAACCGCAGGAGACCCCATTAGGAAACATCTGCTGCTGTGGGTATAACCTATGGTTATTCATTCCTATTTCTTTGCTGTGGTGGCAAACTAATCAAGTATTTGTACACAACTGAGTATTCATCAGCAACTTACTTCGAGGTAAGAATCTCTATACCTTCCTGAATCAATGAACCCAGTTGCACAGGATATATAGTTACTTAATTATGGGTCATCCCATGTGGCAGGGTGTGCACTTTGGATAATATAAATGAAACGCAGAGACATAAGGGTTGATTTAGAAAAGCTGAACCAATATGAAAAACATTATTTTTGCATTCATTCGGCTGATATTATGACAAAGGATTTAATTCCAAACCAATTATTACTGAATAGTCCAATCACAAACATGAGGAAATTTTCTGTAAACCCAGGGCAATACACACAAAATGCTGAAGGGACTCAGCAGGCCAGGCAGCACCTATAGAATAGAGTAAACAGTCAACGTTTCAGGCTGAGACCCTTCATCAGGACTGGGGGAAAAAAGATGAGAAATCAGAGTAAGAAGTTTGGGGGAAGGGAGAAAGAAATGCAAGGTAGTAGATGATAGGCGAAACTGGGAGAGGGGGAGGGGTGAAGTAAAGAGCTGGGAAGTTGATTGGTGAAAGAGATAAAGGACTGAAGAAGAGGAAATCTGATTGGAGAGGACAGAAGGCCATGGAAGAAGGAACAAGGGGAGGAGACTGGCAGGTAAGAAGATAAGGCGAGAGAGGAGTTTGAGAATGGGGAATGGTGAAGCAGGGAGGGACCATTTCTGTAAGTTCATGAAATTGATGTTCATGCATCAGGTTGGAGGCTACACAGACGGCGTATAAGGTATTGCTCCTCCAACCTGAGTGGCCTCATCGTGGCAGTAGAGGAGGCCACGGACTGACATGTCAGAATAGGAATGGGAAGTAGAATTAAAATGCGTAGCCACTAGGAGATCTCCCTTTTCCTGGCAGATGGAGCATAGGTGCTTGACAAAGCTGTCTCCCAATTTACGTCGCGTCTCACCACTATAGAGAAGGCCACACTGGGAGCACCGGATACAGTAGATGACCCCAACAGACTCACAGGTGAAATGTCGCCTCACCTTGAAGGACTGTTTTGGGCCTTGAATGGTAGTGAGGGAGGTGGTGTAGCGGCAGGTGTAGCACTTGTTCTGCTTACAAGGATAAATACCTGGAGGGAGAGCAGTGGGGAGGGACGAATTGGCAAGGGAGTCACGTAGGGAGCAATCCCTGCGGAAAGTGGGGGGGATGGAAAGATGTGCTTGGTGGTGGAATCCTATTGGAGATGGCGGAAGTTATGGAGAATTATGAGCTGGACGTGGAGGCTGGTGGGGTGGTGGGTGACGACAAGAGGAACCCTACCCTGGTGGGGTGGTGAGAGGATGGGGTGAGGGCAGATGTGTGCGAAATGGAAGAGATGTGGGTGAGGGCAGCATTAATCGTGGAAGAAATGAAACCGGGGCCCCAAACAGTCTGTCCAGTTGAGGCAACACTTCACCTGTGAATCTGTTGGGGTCGTCTGCTGTATCTGGTGCTCTCATTGTGATCTCCTCTACTTTGGTGAGACTCGATGTAGACTGGGGGAACCACTTAGTTGAGAACTTTTGATCCATCTGCGAAAAGCAGGATTTCCTAGTGGCCAACCATTCCAGCATGATGGTACATCGCCTTCCCTGTTGCATGATGGGGCCGCACTCCGGATGGAAGAGCAACAGCTTGTATTCTGCCTTGGTAGCCTCCAACCTGGTGGCATGAACATCAATTTCTTGAACTTGCAGTAATGTCTTCCTACTTCTCCTTTCCTCTTCAATTTCCTACTCTGGCATTCCTCTTGCCTCTTCTCCTCCCCTGCCTATCACCTCCTCTGGTGTCACTCCTCCTTCCCTTTTCACATGGTCCACTCTCCTCTCCTATCAGATTCTTCCTTCTTCAACCCATTACCTTTTCCCTTGCATATTACCTCCCAGCTTCTTATTTCAACCCTCCTCCCCCACCCTCCTGAATTCACCTATCACTTCCTATCTAGTTCCGCTTTCCCCTTCCTCCACCTTCTTATTCTGACATCTTCCCCCTTCTCAGCCTGAAATGTTGACTGGTTATTCATTTCCATAGATGCTGCCTGACCTGCTGAGTGCCTCCAGCATTTAGTGTGTGTTGCAATATGATTTCTAGGCTTGCCTGATGGAGGATTTAACAAATATTGAATATTGATGGGGAATATCAACACAAAGATAACGTTAATTATCCAAGTGGGGATTTTTATTTTTAAGTTCTCTATTGCTTAGTAACCACACGTGATGCTGGTTTAAATCCGAAAGAAGCTGGATATGTAAAACTGCAATTTTTTGTGTTCCTTTAGATTATTAAAGTAAAATGTGTCTTATAATTCAGCTGGATGTTTAAATTTCTTCGAGTGCACCATTTCAATGAATTTTTTTGCTCAACATTCAATAGCTGCACCACCATTCATGTGAAAGACCATTCACAACACGCTGGAGGAACTCAGCAGGCCGGGCAGCATCCGTGGAAATGATTAGTCAACGTTTCGTCATGTTCTGGCCCGAAACGTTGTCTGATGGTTTCCACAGATGCTGCCCGGCCTGCAGAGTCCCTCCAGTGTGTTGAGTGTTGCTTTGACCCCAGCATCTGCAGACTATTTTGTGTATGTGGAAGATCAGTGAGTACATGGTATCCAAACTGACTAAAAATGTAAGTCTATCAATTGGGATAAAAACAGAATATATATATTTATATTTATTTATTTCTGGAGTTCTATGGTCATGTTTTTACAAGTCAAGCAAATCATGTATATGTCACCGTTTACATTCCTGATATAACACCCTGAGATTTTTTTCCAGAATTTTATTCCTGAATAAAATTTTCATTGAAAGATTCGATTAACTTTAGCAGGATCATAATGAATGACAGTAGATACCAAAAAAAACCAATCCTTCCACAATCATACAATCAGTAACCATTTTATTAGGTACCTCCTGCACATAAAAGTGGTCACTGAGCGTATGTTCATGGTCTTCTGCTGTTGTAGACCATCCACTTCAAGGGTCAAAGTGAGGTGCATTCAGAGATGCTCTTCTGCACACCACTGTTGTAACATGTGGTTATTTGAGTTAGCGTCACCTTCCTGTCAGCTTGAACCAGTCTGGCCGTTCTCCTCCGACCCCTCTCATTAACAAAACATTTTCACTTGCAGAACTGCTGCTCACTGGATGTTTCTTGTTTTCCACACTGTCTCATCAACTCTAGAGGCTGTTGTGTGTGAAAACCCCAGGAGATCAGCAGTTTTGAGTGAGTGTACAGAAAAAAAAATGTGATCCGATGTGTAATGACTTAGCATGCTCTGAGAAAACCAATGTTCAAAAATGTCCCGGCCATGAGGACAGATAAATGGCAAGGCAGGATGTTTTCATCTTTTATTCTTTGTCCGCCTGAGATTTTTGACTGTCTATTACATCATATTTTTCAATATTTTCATTACACAGGCTCCCAATATCTGGCCTCTATCTTCAGAAATGCTAAATGCACTTATAGATTTTCAGGTCAATTTGAAAAGAGACCGTATACTAGGAAGTTTGTAGCTATCACCCTAACTGTTTGCTAATACAAATGTCTAATTCGTTGACATTGTCTTTCAGTATGATACTTTACTGATGTGAAGTGTAACTCTTTGTAATTGTTGAACATCAGAAATGAAGTGATGGAGGGATTCAGCAAGTCAAGAAGCATCTGTGGAGGGAAATAAACTGATGACATTTTTGGCTGAGCCCTACATCAGGACTGGAAAGAATGGAGGCGGAAGCCAGAATATCCCCTCCATAGATGCTGCCTGACTTGTGAGTCCCTCCAACACTTTCCATGTGTTGCTCAAGATTTCCAGCATCTGCGTTGCTTGTGTTCATAACTGTTGGAATATTGTGTTTGACCACTTTGAATCTAACACAAATTATTCAAAGTTTCCAGGTACATTTATTATCAAAGTATGTATACAGATTACAACACTGAGCTTTGCCCCCCTGCAAGCAGCCACGCAACAAAGACATACCAAGAAAACTGGTCACGAGAGCATCAAACGCCCATCCCGCGAGAAAAGAACAGATTACGCAAATGGCAAAAAGCGAGCGAACGACACATAGAACTTCAAAGAGCAAACCAAGGGCCCAGTCGTCCAGCCCACTGCAGGCTGCAGAGATATTCGTCACTGAAGTGCCCCGTTTGCATCGATTGCCTCAACCAAACCACTCAAAAACAACAAAAAAAGGAGCAACCAGGATCCAGAAACACATTCAACATGAACTTCAAAGTCCATGGCCTCGCTGATCAATCCTTGCAATGTGGCTCTGACGGCAGCTTGTAAGAGGGAGAGGAAGACTGGTCAAACACAGACAGCCAGTGCTGAACTTCAATCTTGCTTGAAGAAAAGCGATAGTCGATCATGGGTTTACGCTCCATATCCAGGGTTCCAGGCCTCCAGGCTGCTCTCTCTGCTCCCAGCCTCACCGAACTCCCTCAGACAGCAAAGGCACCAGATTGCTCAATCGGCCCAAAAACACACCATCAAAATGTAAATCACAGGTTCTAATCACATGCAGCTCAGTAGCAGAACATTTGAAAGTTGAAGAAATAGCTTCATGAACTGTCTGCAGGACGTCAACTTTGCTCGCATTGCTTGCTGGTGCCATGTTGAAGATTTTATAACAAAGTAATTTATAGAAAGGTTAATACTAGATGAAATGGGGGAAGACAACTAAATGCAGATCAAGTTAGCTGGAGAAATTAAAACTGCACAGAGAAAGCTTCAATTAAGTTTGTTCGTAGGGGTGGCATTTAACCTTAATACCCTTGCAACAATCAAACGCACATAGCATAGAGGGCAAAAGAGAAAGGGGAAGGGCATCCAAGCTTTGAATATTACAGTAAGGCCAGTGCTGTTTCATCTCACAAGCAGGAAAACCTAAAATCCTCAGTCATAACGTCTGCTCAGATGTCACTAATCGGTTACCAGCCCACTATAGATATGTGTAGTTGGGGAAAAACACCATTACCACACCATACTATCTTGTAAAATTTATCAATGTTGCATTATCATTGAGTCTAAAATCCTGGACCTCCCAAACAACATCTGCATTCAAAACAAGGGCTGAAAATCACCCGACAAAGGGTGACTAAGGATAGTCTTGTGAGAATTTGCCCATGCCTCATAAATGTCTCTTAAGTAAGTAAAAAGTAGATTTTAGGTATACTACATATAATTGTGCTTTATAAAGTTAGAAAAAGAAGGAATATTATGTAAACTTCACATTTTCTTCGGCTTCTGGTTGTTTACATGATTCCTGCTTTTTTTTCCAGGTATGATTCACATTCCATCGTTTACCCTAAATTCTTAAGAAATATTTGTGTATGTTTCTGACATCAATGTGCTGGCGTAACTTGAGAGCTTTAGAATGCTGGATCTGTGTGACACAATTCAACATTTCTTCTTAGTTCAGTGGAATCTGAATTCATATTAGGTTTAGCCTAGAAAATAGAAAAAATATTGTCCATAATAATGCACAATTAACAGAAGTTGGATTTATAACCACAGATCATATCTAAACACATACTGACATAAAAGTATGGTATTAAAATGTGAAGAATAGACATTATGTTTGGAGTTCATACTTGGCTCATGGTCAACTGTGAACATTATTGTGTATGAAAGTGTGCTTCATTCAGTTTTCTTATATACAAACTTACTATTTTACCTCTTGTGCCTTTGTGCCCTGAGAGGAAATGCATCAGAAAACTATTCAGAGCACAAAGAGTTGTCTCTAAATCTCATCATTATAACCTGAAGTATACTTTAGAAATAACAGGCAATAACTATATTGAGTTAATATATCTGGATGTGAGTGGTGATGTTCCTTCAATGCAATGTAATGTAGAACATAAAACAGTTCAACGTAGTACAGGCCCTTTAGCTCGTGATGTTGCATAACCCTTTAACCTGCTCCAAGATCCATCTACCCCCTCCCTCCCACATAACCCTCCATTTTTTTTTCATCTAAGTGCCTACTTAAGAGTTTCTTCAGTGTCCCTAATGTATCTGCCTCTACCACTACCCTCAACCGTGCATTCCAAGCACTCTGTGTTTTTAAAGAAAAAAAATCTACCTCTGATATCCACCCTGTACTTCCCCAATCACCTTAAAAATGTGCCCTCTCGTATTACCCATTGGCACCCAGGGGGAAAAAAGGTGCCTCTATCAAGTCAATGCCACTCATCCTCCTTCACTCCAAGGAAAAAAGCCCTAGGTTGCTCAACCTTACCTCATAATCCAGGCAGCATCCAGGTAAGTACAGTATCCTCTGCACACTCCCTATAACTTCCATATTCTTCCAATAATGAAGTGACCAGAAATGAACATAATACTCCATGTATGGTCTAATCAGAGTTTTACAGAGCTGAAACGTTACCTCATGGCTTTTGGATTCAATTCCCTAACAAATGAAGGCTAACACACCATGTGCCTTCTTAACAATACTATCAACATGTGTGACAATTTTGGGGGATCTATGAATATAGACCCCAAAAAACTCTCTTTCCGCTACCATTCCTGCTATTAACCTTGTATTCAAATTCTATTTTCCAGAGTTTTTGCTCTGATGCCAAGGGTTATTCCTACACCTTTCCTTGAACAAGGAACAACATTTGTCACTCTCCAGTCTTCCTGTACTACTCCTGTGGCTAGTGAGGTTGCAAAGACCATTGCCAAAGGCACAGCACTTCCCTCAGTAACTTAGGATATATCCTGCCTGGCCCAGGGGACATCGATCCCAATGCTTTTCAAAAGTTCCAAGACATCCTCTTTCTTAACCTTGACAAGTTCCAACACATTAGCCTGTTCTACACTAACCTCATTTGTCAAAGATCCTGGAGGCAAAGATAACTACTGAGGTAGGATATTTTGCTTGACTAGCGAGACTTGCTGAGAATGTGGTCAAAGAGCCAGAGGGAAGTGGGAACTACAGAGGCAGAGACAGAGCCTCCCAGTACTCCTGTCAGCAAAGAGGCAAAAAAAACTTGTTAAAAAATTGGCGTATCTTGAAGAAACTTTAAAGTGGGCTAGTAATCTAGTGCAGGACTGAGACGGTGTGAAATGAGGATTTGTGTAATATGTTTTGTTGTGCTAAAATAGCTTTAGGGCTTTGAAAAGGCCATTTGCTGGCTGGATGAACAACTCTGTGGCAAGTTATACTGACTCTAATTTAGTGAGCATGTTCAAACACAAACAATGAATATTTGCCAGAAATATGTGAAACAGGGAAATCATGGCATGGATCAGTGGACTTTGTTGGCTTGACAGAAGTCTTCCATTTTGATGTGCGGTGATCTGGCTAATTCAGTCTCTTAAGGGCATGTGACTGAATATGTGTTTGCACCAGTGTTACTTAACGTAGTAAGATACAGGTAGATGTGGTTTCAATTGCAACATTTAAGAGAAGTTTGGATAAGTATGTGGATAGCAGGAGTATGAAGGACTATGGTCCATGTGCAGATTGAAGGGTCTAGACAGTAATAGATTAGATAGACTGAAAGTCCTGTTTCTGTGCTATAGTGTTCTGGACTATGACTCGATAATTATTCCCTATTTAGTGTTTAGTTCCTGGCTGATATCTTCTGATTGTTGCTGTTATTGGACAGTAGTTAAGTGTTTTTGTAAGCATTTAAATCTGCAAAAATCTGAAAGGGTTATATTTTCTGGAAGGCTATTTTTTAAACCAGAGTTTTTTACATCTCAGCTTGGCCATGCACGACAGTGAATGTTCCCATAGGAATGCAGTATGAATGGGAAAAAGAGGAAGAGGAACATAGAGCAGAAATTTCAAGCAAAGGAAGTTAAAGGGAAAAAATTTCCTTGAAATTTCAATCAGCATGTGCGTACTGGAACTGGCAATGTAATAGAACCCAACTGGAATGGTCTGGTGTGTGCTGGGGTGGAGGAGCAGGATAAGGACTGAACTGTGAATGGCTACCAGACTTTTATATACTCTGCTCGTTCCAGGCTGGAGATGGAGCTACTCTCTCCCTCTCCCTCTCCCTCTCCCTCTCCCTCTCCCTCTCCCTCTCCCTCTCCCTCTCCCTCTCCCTCTCCCTCTCCCTCTCCCTCTCCCTCTCCCTCTCCCTCTCTCTCTCTCCCTCTCTCTCTCTCCCTCTCCCTCTCCCTCTCCCTCTCTCTCTCTCCCTCTCCCTCTCTCTCTCTCTCTCTCTCTGCACCCATGACTGTGTGGCTAGGTATAGCTCAAATGCCATCTATATATTTGTTGATGATACAACCACTGTTGGCAGAATGTCAGATGTTGTCGAGAGGGTGTACAGAAGTGAGATATACAAGCTAGTCGAGTGGTGTCACAGCAACAATATTGTTCTCAGCATCAGTAAGACCGAAGAACTGATTGTGGACTTCAGAAGGGGATGACAAGGGAACACAAACCAATCCTCATGGAAGGATCAGAAGTGGAGAGGGTGAGCAATTTCAAGTTCCTGGGTGTCAATATCTCTGAGGATCTAACCTGGTCCCGACATATCAATGCAGCTATAAAGAAGGCAAGACAGTGGCTATATTTATCTTAAACAACAGGAATTCTGCAGATGCTGGAAATTCAAGCAACATACATCAAAGTTGCCAGTCCTGACGAAGGGTCTCAGCCTGAAACGTCGACTGTGCCTCTTCCTATAGATGCTGCTTGGCCTGCTGCGTTCACCAGCAACTTTGATGTATGTTGGCTATATTTATCTTGCTGTATTAGGAGTCTGAGGAGATTTAGGTTATCACCTAAAACACTAGAAAACTTCTATAGGTGTACCACGGAGAGCATTCTGACTGGCTCCATCACTGTCTAGAATGGGAGGTGGTGCTACTGCACTGGATCGAAGTCAACTGCAGAGAGTGGTAAAATTAGTCAGCTCTATCATAGGTACTAGCCTCTGTAGTACCCAAGACATCTTCAAGGAGTGGTGCCTCAGAAAGATGGCATCCATCATTAAGTTCCCCCACCACCCAGGACATTCCCTCCTCTCATTGTTACCATGAGGAAGTAGGTACAGAAGTCTGAAGGCTCACACTCAGCGATTCAGAAACAGCTTCTTCCCCTCTGCTGCCATCTGATTCCGAAATGGACATTGAACCCATGAGAAGTACCTCACTAATTTTATTTCCATTTTTTTGCACTACTTAGTTAATTTAACTATTATACTTCAATTATAGGTTAATATAATATATATATGTACACCCTTGCTGTAATTTAGCTTTTTTCTATATTTACAGTGTATTGCGTTGTACTGCTGTCACAAAGTCAATAAATTTCTCAGCATATTAAACCAGATTCAGATTCTGATATGTTGGCAACACCTGAAACTTTTGAACCAATAGGATCTCTCTTCAAAGTGAGCTAACAGCATTTCAGCTTCTTTTGTTGGGGAGCAATAAGCAGAAACGACACATGGTTTTTACAGGGTACAAGTTTCATCATGGCACAGGCATTACTGGCAGTGTGCCTATCAGCTTACATGCATGTCTGTCTGGCACTGTAATCTCATCGCCTGACATCTTCCTTATTCTACCATTATAGTCAATCCAGGAGTTTATCCCAGCTTCAAAGAAGTGTGCAGAAGGCCATACTAGAAGTAGCTCTTGATTTAGTTAAAGGTAGTGAAGCTATAGTACATGACTATAGACTCATCAGCAAAAACAGTATTCAATAGAGCAGCTAGGCTATCTCTCAACCAATGTATCCAAAGGCCTGCAGTCCCACCACATCTAGTCACAAAAGGTAGTGGACAATGAAGCAACCACCAGGAGGAGGACGCATCCTCATCGAGGCGGACTCAGCATGAGAGTGCTAAAGACAAGACTCATGTTCCCTGTGTTCATTCAGAAAAGGACATAGACTAGATCTTGGCTTGAGTACTCAACACTGGTTCTTCAGAACTAGTTAGTCTCCCACCCAGGCTGCTGCCATACTGTTTCAATATTGGCACAATCTGCAAAATTTCCTAACGTTACGTTCACAAAAATGCAGGGCAAGTCCAATCTGGTTCACTACTTACAGTCATCAGCAAAGTCATTGAAAATGCTACCTAGTGACAAGCCATAACCACCACTGGGCTCCTAACCTCATCACAGGCAAATCAAAACGTGGACCGTAGGGCTGCATTCCAGAGAATGATGGTCCTTGACATTAAGGAGCTAGCCATTTCGAATATTCATCTTCTGCTGATGAGGCTACCTACTGCAGTCAGTACTAGCTTGTTGCAATCATGCAAGGAGGAAGTACTTCAAAGTGTATGTTCGGCCTGCTTTTCAATCGATGCACAGGGATTTTCTTAAAGCTTTGCAAACTCAGTAACATATTTCAGTGAATGTTGAATATAGTCCCTGGGTGTCTTTCTTACTGATGGCACTTTCTTTTTCCCACAAGTGTTTCACTTGACCCATTTGGCGTTTCCTGAATTTTCTTTTACTTCTGATATCCAATATTGGAGGAATTTTGTTTTTTTTTTGATCACTCTGAAGGAAGACGTTACACAAGGCTCTCTCAGATGGATATAAATAACCCCATGACTCTATGTATAGAACAAAGGATTTTTCCCTGAGTCTTGGCCAATATTTATCTCTCTGTCAACGCAGTAAGATAAATCAGCTGCCCTTTTATCCTACTGTTGTAAATAGGCACTTTTTGATTACCACATTTTCTATGTTGCAGAAATGTATAGACTACAAAGATTATTCATTTGGTGGGAAAATAGTTATGACTGTTTTTATGTCATGAATCATTGAACCTTGCATTACACAAGGACCCAGGTAGTCCATCATGACTGGGGTGGCTCACCTGATCTGCTCTCTCATCCAATTTCTCCCCCTAATCCTCCAAATTAACCCTCTGCAGTTTTCTCACAGAGTTACCATTTAAGATGGAGAATTTCAATCATATCAGCCCTCTGCAAAAATACTTCCTCCTCATTTTCCCTCTTATTAATTTTTACATTTATATTAAATGTATGTGTTCAGTTTAAGGACTACCCTTGTTACACCTCCAACCCCAACTTGCCAGAGGAACCAATCTGTCTCTATGTACTCCTTCAAAGCTGGGGTAATTCTCCACACGAGTCTCCCCTTAAAATTCTCTTCTCTTAGAAACACTTTCCACAAATTTGCAGTCCTTCCTTAAGAGTGAAAATCCTTCATCTGAGACACTTTACTAATTTTCCCCTGTGTCATCTCTAAGGCTTAGATATCCTTCCTAAACCTGTGGTCCCAGAATTAGCTAACCTTTGGATTGTAAAGGTTTAGCAAGTCTTCTTCATTTTTACTATCCTTTGAATCTATTTACAAAGTCAAGAACACTATAAGTACTTTCTTATCTACCATACAGACTTGTTATCTTTGTGGATTGGTGGAAAATATGCCTCAAATTCTCTTTGCCCTTACCCCTCGAAATATCATTACCTACATTATTTTGCCTCAAATGCCAGGCCAAATCATTGCACACTTACCTATGTTTAAATGTGTTCTGTGTCTACTCAGTTTACTGATTTGTAATTGTCCCTCTGGAACAGCAGTTCCCAACCCAGGGTCCACAGGCCCCTTGCTTAATGGTATTGGTCCATGCCATAAAGAAGATTGGGAACCCCTTTCCTGGAGTATGTTACTACCTCTACTTACTGTTTAAGATACTGCCACATCCTGTGTCATCTTAGACTTCTATAAGACCATAAGACATATGTACAGAATTAGGCCACTCAGCCCATCAAGTCTGTTCTGCCATGATGGATTTATTATCTCTCTCGACCCCATTCTCTTGCCTTCTCCACACAGCATTGATGTTCTGATTAATCAACAACCTATCAACCTCCACCTTAAGTACATCCAATGACTGGCCAGCACAGCTATCTGAGGCAATGAATTCCACAGAATTACAATCCTCTGGCTAAACATATTTTTCCTAATCTCTGTTACAAAAGTACATCCCTCAATTCTGATGCTGTGCCCTCTGATCCTGGATGGCCCCACTACATGAAACGTCCTCTCCACATCCACTTTATCTTAGCCTTCAAATTTTTACTAGGTTTCAATGAGATCCCCACTCATTCTTCTAAACACAAATGAGAACAGACACAGAGCCAACAAACACTTTTCATATGTTAAGCCTTTCATTCCTGGGATCATTCTTGTGGGCCTCCTCTGGACCCTCTCCAATGCTGGCACATCTTTATTGGATAAGTGTCCCAAAACTGCTCCGTGTGGTCTGACTAATGCCTTACAGAGCTTCAGCAACACATCCTTGCTCTTATATTCTAGTTCCCTTGGAAGTAAACACTGGCCTTGCATTTGCCTTCCTTATCACTGACTCAACCTACAAGTTAACCTGCACTGGGTTAAGGAATCCTGCACTAGGACTCCCAAGTCCCGTTGTACCTCTGATTTTTGAATTTGCTTCCTGTTTAAAAAATAGTCTGTGCCTTTATTTCTTCTGCCAAAGTGCACGCTCATACACTTAACCTACACTTTAAACTCTCACTACTTTGCCCATTCTCCTAATCTGTCCATGTGTTTCTGCAGATTCCCTGCTTCCTCAATACTATCTGCCCCTCCACAGATCTTTGTATCATCTGCAAGCTTGTCCAGAAAGCCATCAATTCCTTCATCCAAGTCATTGACATATGACATGAAAAGTCCCAATACTGACCCCTGTGGCACACGGGCCACCAACCAGAAAAGGCTCCATTTATTCCCATTCGTTGGCACCTACCAGTCAGCTAATCTTCTATCCGTGCTAGTACTTTTTCTATAATATCATGGGCTCTTATCTTGTTAAGCAGACTCATGTGTGACACCTTCTCAAAGGCTTTCTGAAAGTCCAAATAAGTAACATCCACTGACTATTCTTTGTCTATCCAGCCTTTTATTTCCTCAAAGAATTTCAACAGATTTGTCAGACAATCTTACCCCTTGAGAAAACCCTGCCTATTTTATCATGTGCTTCCAAGTACCCCAAAACCTCATCTTTGATAATAGACTCCCAACATCTTTCCAACGACTAAAGTCAGGCTAACTGGTCTATAATTTCCTTTCTTCTGCCTTCCTCCCTTCTTAAAGAGTGGAGTTACATTTGCAATTTTCCAGTCCTCCAGAACCATTGCAGCATCTATTGATTCTTGAAAGATCATTACTAATCTCTCCAAAATTTCTTCAGCTGACTGTTTCAGAACCATTGGGTGTAGTCCTTCTGATCCAGGTGACTTATCTACCTTCAGACTTTTCAGCTTCCTAAGCACCCTTTCCTTAGTAATAGCAATGACACTCACTTCTGACCCCTGATATTTGCCTTTTTGGCATTCTCCTGGTGTCTTCCACCATGAAGAGTGATGCAAAATACTTAATAATTTTGTCCACCATTTCCTTGTGCCCCATTGCTACCTCTCCAATGTCATTTTCCAGCAGTTCGATATTCAGTCTTGTCTCTGTCTTACTCCTTATATATTTGAAAAACCCTTTACATCCTTTTTTATGTTACTGGCTAGCTTTCCTTCATATTTTATCTTTGTTCTCTTTATGGCTTTTTTGTTGCCTTCTGTTGGTTTTGAAAAGCTTCCCAATCCCCTACCTTATTAATTTTTGTCATATTATACGTCAATTCTTTTGCTTTTATGCTGTGTTTGACTTCCCTTGTTAACCATGGTTGCCTCGTCTTCCCTTTAGAATACTTGGGACGTATCTTTCTTGCATCTTCCAAAATTCTCCGAGAAACACCAGAAACACCAGTCATTGCTGTTCTACCATCATCACAGCTGGTGTCCCCTTCCAACCAACTTTGGCCAGCTCCTCTTTCATGCCTCTATAATTCCCTTTACTCTAATATGGATACATCCTATTTTAGCTTCTCCTTCTCAAACTGCAGGGTGAATTCTATCATATTATGGTCACTGTCTCTTAAGGGTTCCTTTACCTTAAGCTCCCTTATCAAATCTGAGTCATTACCTAAGTCCTAATGTAGAATTGCCATTCCCCTAGTAGGCTCACTGACAAGCTGCTCTAGAAAACCATCTTACAGGTATTCAACAAATTCTTTCTCTTGGGACTCAGCACCAACCTGATATTCCACATCTACCTGAATATTGAAATCTCCCATTATTTACATATCTTTTCTATCTCCCATTATAACTTATAGCCCACATCCAGGTTACTGTTCAGAGGTCTGTAGATAATTCCCATCAAGATTGTTTTACCCTTGCAGTTTCTTAACTCTATCCACAAGGATTCTACATCTTTCGCTCCTATGTCACCTCTTTCTAAAGATTTGATTGGATTTTTTTTTACTAACAGAGCCACCTCACCCCCTCTGCCTACCTGCCTGTCCTTTCAATATACAATGTGTATCCTTGGATGTTAAGCTCCCAACTATAACATTCTTTTAGCCACGAATCAGAGATGCCCACAGCATCATACCTGCCTATCTCTAACTGCGCTACAAGATCATCTACCTTATTCCATGTACTGTGTGTATTCAAATATAACACCTGTATTCATGGCCCTTTTTTATTTTAGCCCCCTGTAACACTTTAATTCATCCCATTGACTACAATTTTGGCCTATCACCTGCCTGTTCTTCCTCACAGTCTTACTGTGTCTAGCTGGGTACCAACTGTCCCCAGCTCTAGCAAATCTGCCCAGATGGATATTGGTCCACCTTGGGTTGAGGTGTAACCCATTCTTTTTGTGCAGATCATACCTTCCCCAGAAGAGATCCCAATGGATCCAGAAATGTGAAACCCTTCACACTGCACCAATTCTTCAGCCACATATTCATCTGACAAATCATCCTATTCTTAACCTGGCATGTGGAGGTCCTGGAGGTCCTGCTTCTCAGCTTTCTGCCTAAATCCCTCTGTTCACTCTTCAGGACCTCTTCCTTTTTGCTACCTATGTCATTGGTACCAATATGTACCGTGGATTCTGGCTGTTTGCCCTCCCCCTGTAGATTGCCAAGACATCCCTGACCCTGGCAGCTGGGAGACAACATACTATCCAGGTGCCTCTTTCACGTTCACAGAATCTCCCGTCTGCTCCCCTAACTATGGAATCTCCTATCACTACTGCGCTCCCTTTCTTCCCCCCTTTCCCTTCTGAACCATGGGGCCAGATTCAGTGCCAGAGACCTGGTTGCTGCCGCATCCCCTTGGTAGATTGTCCCCGCAACAGTTTCCAAAGTGGTATACTTATTTTTGAGGGTAATGGCTACAGGGGTACTCTGCATTGGCTGCCTATTCCCTTTCCCTCTCTGGCTCCTCCAAGTTAGGGGTGATTACCTCCCAATAGCTCTTATCCATCACCTCATCATTTTCCTGTCTGAGCCAACATGGTCTCTAAGGAGCTGCAGCTCAGTGCACTTCATACAGTTGTAGTTATCAGGGAGACTGGCAGTGTCTCAGAGTTCCCGTATCTCACTTCTAAACTGTATGCTGGGTAGTTATATCCAGGTCATTTAAATAACTGGAATCCAATATCATAAAATGTTCCCTTTAGTAATTCCTGAGCAGTTCTTTCCTATCAGTGAGAAAAGTTCAAAGTACATTTATTATCAAAGTGTGCATTATATGGGATTCGTCTCTTTACAGACAGCCACACAACAAAGAAACCCCATAGAAGCCATTAAAAAAGACAGTCAAACACCAAATGTGCAGAAAAAATCGTGCAAACAATAAAAGTGAGCAATTAACATTCAGAACTGAAGTTCACAAAAGTGACTCCACAGCCACAAAGCCAGTCACAGCTGATCCAGGAGGGTGTTCGTCGCAGGCCACAGCCACAGTTCAGCACAGAGATAGTAATCCTCATGAGCAGTGAGCTGAACACCTGCCTGGCCCTGACACCCTGACCTTTTCAGTCTGGGCTGGCCCTTCAGTCAGCCAAACAGTGGGTCATTCCTTACTCTCGGACCTGGACTGTACTGTTCCAATGTGCTCTTAGGCCCGGAACCCACCCCTCCCGCCTTAATACGGCCCATACCTGACCTTTCCAATCTGGCCTGGTGCTTAAACATTGGTCTGTTCCTCGCTCTCAGGCCCAGACCCGACTGCCTTGACTCTGCCTCGCCTCATCTCAGTTCTGCTGCTTCGAATTGCCTCCATGTCCACACCAACAAAGGCCATGCATTGGCTCATTTCACATGCTCAGGCCAGGCTCCGACCACTTCAATTTAACCACAGAAGAATCATGGCTGTATTTTGCCATACTCCATATCCACCTAGTCCTGTTCTTACCCCATGGTTCTTTGTCTTTTTCAGTCAGTTATTTCTCCAGTTGTAACTTTAAAAAAATATTATTGGTTTAGTTACCATCTTTCTGTCCCAATAAAGACTGGAATAAGGAAACTCTTAATTTCTCTCTGTCATAATTTGGTTTTGAGTTTGATTTGGTTATCACCATGTTCAGTAAAATATAAAAATTATTTCATTATAATTAAAGCCATTCATCCTGCCTACGATCTCTCTATCTTTTCCATGGAGATGGTGAATTTGGAACGGTGGCCACAAACTGAGAGAACAGAATAATTCCCTGGGTACAGAGCTACTCTTGCATGCAAACAATTAATTCCTTACAGACTAAGTGTTCTGAGAATTGAATCAGAATTGAATCATAAAGTGAGGTCACTTTACCAAAATAATTTTACTGTTAAGGGAATGTTACTTGCTCTGTGTTTTGATGACTAAGTTATGGAGGTTAAACAAATATTTACACGCTGAAAACTTGATCTACCCAGCATTATAACCCTGATTCAAACACTGATGTGGATGTTCACCATTTACACCTCGGACTCCAACTACTGCACAGAGTCTTGTCATCTTCAGAAGTTTTCTGATGACTCTGCCATAGTTGGATGCATCAGCAAGGGAGATGAGGCTGAGTACAGGGCTATGGTAGGAAATTTTGTCACGTGGTGTGAGCAGAATTATCTGCAGCTTAATGTGAAAAAAACTAAGGAGCTGGTGGTAGACTTGAGGAGAGCTAAGGTACTGGTGACCCCTGTTTCCATCCGGGGGGTCAGTGTGGACATGGTGGAGGATTACAAATACCTGGGGATACGAATTGACAATAAACTGGACTGGTCTAGGAACACTGAGACTGTCTACAAGAAGGGTCAGAGCTGTCTCTATTTCCTAAAGAGACTGAGGTCCTTTAACATCTGCCGCACGATGCTGAGGATGTTCTACGAGTCTGTGGTGGCCAATGCTATCATGTTTGCTGTTGTGTGCTGGGGCAGCAGGCTGAGGGTAGCAGACACCAACAGAATCAACAAACTCATTTGTAAGGCCAGTGATGTTGTGGGGATGGAACTGGACTCTCTGACGGTGGTGTCTGAAAAGAGGATGCTGTCCAAGTTGCATGCCATCTTGGACAATGTCTCCCATCCACTATATAATGTACTGATTGGGCACAGGAGTACATTCAGCCAGAAACTCATCCCACCGAGATGCAACACTGAGTGTCATAGGAAGTCATTCCTGCCTGTGGCCATCAAACTTTACAATTCCTCCCTTGGAGGGTCAGACACCCTGAGCCAATAGACTGGTCCTGGACTTATTTCCTGGCATAATTTACATATTACTATTTAACTATTTATGGTTTTATTACTATTTATTATTTATGGTACAACTGTAACAAAAACCAGTTTCCCCCGGGATCAATAAAGTATGACCACTATGTGAATAGGAATAAGAACAGCAGGGTCGCTCAGTTGACCAAAGTCTATCTATGATTATTAAAGGTAAATATTCATTTAAAATTATATGTAAAATAATCTGGTTTCTCTCTCTCTCTCTCACTCCTCTCTCTCTCTTCTCTCTCTCAAACACACACACACACACACACACACACACACGCACACATTCCCTTTGAATATATGACAGCTGAGAATAAGTAAGTTCAATTTTTGATGAATTATTTTCTGAATGAGGTTTTATTCTTTGATTGAATAAAACAGGGATGCTTGTTGAGTAAGGAATGTAGAAGATGTTTGGCTGCTTTGATTGTGCACAAAGATAATTAGATTAATCTTTGCTGTACTGACCTAAATAAAATTAGAAGATGACTATTTTGTGTCAGTTTTCATGGAGGAAGATGTATCAAACATGCCAAGGAGTGATGTTATGGATGCAATGGGAGGTGAGGACCTCGATATAGTAGATATCACTAAAGATATCACTGAGCAAACTTGTGGGCCTGAAGATAGACAAGTCCCCTGGTCCTGATGGAATGTATCCCAGGGTACTGAAAGAAATTGCAGAAGTTATAGTAGAGGCTTTGGTGATAACTTACCAAAATTCTCTGGACTCTGGGCAGGTCCTGGCAGATTGGAAGACGGCTAATGTCACATCACTGTTCAAAAAAGGATGTAGGCAAAAAGCAGGTAACTATATGCCAGTGAGTTTAACATCTGCAGTTGGGAAAATGCTTGAAGCTATCATTAAAGAAAAAATAACAAGGCATCTGGAAAGAAATGGACTTATCAGGCAGATGCAGCATGGATTCAGCAAAGGCAGGTCCTGTTTGACAAACTTACTGGAGCTCTTTGAGAATATAATAAGGGCAGTGGATAGGGGGAACAGATGGATGTTATTTACTTGGATTTTCAGAAAGCGTTCAATAAGGTGTCACATAAAAGACTTAACCGTAAGATAAGGATGCATAGAGTTGGGGTGATGTATTGAATTGAATTGACTTTATTACTTATATCCTTCATATACATGAGGAGTAAAAATCTTTATGTTATATCTCCATCTAAATGTGCAATGTGCAATTTATAATAAATAGTATGTACAACAGGACAGTCAGTATAACATAGAAATACAGTTATGTCAGCATGAATTAATCAGTCTGATGACCTGGTGGAAGAAGATGGTCCAGAGGTTGTTGGTCCTGGCTTTTATGCTGATGTACCATTTCCCGGATGGTAGCAGCTGGAACAGTTTGTGGTTGGGGTGATTCAGGTCCCCAATGATCCTTTAGGCCCTTTTTACACCTGTCTTTGTAAATGTCCTGAATAATGAGAATATCATATCTACAGATGTGCTAGGCTGTTCGCACCACTCTGCATAGACCTGCGATTGAGGGAAATACAGTTCCCATACCAGGCAGTGATGCAGCCAGTCAGGATGCCCTCAGTTGTGCCCCTGTAGAAAGTTCTTAGGATTTGGGGGCCCATACCATACTTCTTCAACTGTCTGAGATGAAAGAGGCGCTGTTGTGCCTTTCTCATCACACAGCCGGTATGTACAGACCATGTGAGATCCTCGGTGATGTTTATGCTAAGGAACTTACAGCTGTTCACCCTCTCAACCCCAGATCCATTGATGTCAATAGGGGTGAGCCTGTCTCCATTCCTCCGGTAGTCCACAATCAGCTCCTTTGTTTTTGCAACATTGAGGGAGAGGTTGTTTTCTTGACACCACTGTGTCAGGGTGATGACTTCTTCTCTGTAGGCTGCCTCATTAAGATTTGCGATTAGGCCAATTGGTGTGGTGTCTTTGGAAAATTTAATTAGCAGATTGGAGCTGTGGGTGGCGATGCAGTCATGGGTATACAGAGAGTAAAAGAGGGGGCTTAGGATACAGCCCTGAGGGGTCCAGAGGGGCAGGAGTGAGGGAGCCCAGTCTTACCACCTGCCGGCGATCTGACAGTAAGTCCAGGTTCCAGCTACACAAGGTAGGGTGAAGACCGAGGTCTCCGAGCTTCTTGTCGAGCCTGGAGGGAATTATGGTGTTGAATGCTGAACTGTAGTCCAAGAACAGCATTCCTTCTTCTTCAGATGTGTAAGGATGTTGTGTAGAGCTGTGGCTATCAGGTCATCTGTCGACAGGTTGTATCGGTAGGTGAATTGTAGGGGGTCCAGTGTGGGTGGCAGTATGCTGCAGATGTAGTCCTTGACCAGCATCTCAAAGCATTTGCTTATTATTGAGGTGAGTATGACAGGACGCCAGTCGTTCAGACATATTACCTTGGTCTCTTTAGGTACAAGAGCAATGGTGGATGTCAGTAGCTGGATCTCTGGCACTGAGTCTGGCTCTGCAGTGCAGAAGGGAGGGTGGAAAAAGAGGAGAGCGGTAGTGATAGGGGACTCGATAGTTAGAGGTACAGATAGGAGGTTCTGTGGTCGTGACAGAGAATCCAGGATGGTTTGTTGCCTCCCGGGTGCCAGGGTCAAGGATGTCTCTGATCGATTGCATGACATTCTGAAGTGGGAGGGTGATCAGCCAGATGTCGTGGTGCACATCGGTACCAATGACATAGCAAGGAAGAGTGAGGAGGTCCTGGAGAGTGAGTATAGGGAGCTTGGTAGGAAGTTGAAAAGCAGGACCTCGAGGGTGGTAATCTCAGGATTGCTACCTGTGATACATGCCAGTGAGGGTAGGAACAGGATGCTCTGGAGGATGAACAAGTGGCTGAGGAACTGGTGTAGGGGGCAGAGTTTCAGATTTCAGGATACTTGGGACCTCTTCTGGGGCAGGTGGGACCTGTACAAGAGAGAGGGGTTACACTTGAACTACAGGGGGACCAATATCCTTTCAGGGAGGTTTGTTAGTGCTGTTGGGGAGGCTTTAAACTAGATTTGCAGGGGGATGGGAACCAGAGTGCCAGAGCTGACAGTGTGGCTGGGGTGAAAATAAATGATGTTAAAAGTTCAAGCAAATCCGCTAATAGAAAGGTTGTGAGTGGTGGTAAAAATCTTCTGAGGTGTATATACTTCAATGCTAGGAGTATTGCGGGGAAGGCGGATGAGTTGAGGGCGTGGATTGACACGTGGAATTATGACGATATAGCAATTAGTGAAACTTGGCTACAGGAGGGGCAGGACTGGCAGCTTAATATTCCAGGGTTCCGATGTTTCATATATGATCGAGGCAGAGGAATGAAAGGTGGGGGAGTAGCATTGCTTGTTAGGGAAAATATTACAACAGTGCTCAGGCTGGACAGAGTAGAGGGCTTGTCTACTGAGTCCTTATGGGTGGAGCTGAGAAACAGGAAAGGTATGGCCACATTCGTGGGATTGTATTACAGACCACCCAATAGTCAATGAGAATTGGAAGAGCAAATCTGCAGAGAGATAGTAGGCAACTGCAGGAAACATAAAGTTGTGGTGGTAGGGGATTTTAATTTTCCATATATTGATTGGGACTCCCATACTGTTAGGGGTCTAACAGTTTAGAGTTTGTAAAATGTGTTCAGGAAAGTTTTCTAAATCAATATCTAGAGGGACCAACTAGAGGGGATGCAATATTGGATCTTCTGTTAGGAAACGAGTTTGGACAAGTGACGGAAGTCTGTGTAGGGGAGCACTTTGGTTCCAGTGATCATAACACCATTAGTTTCAATTTGATCATGGACAAGGATAGATCTGGTCCTAGGGTTGAGGTTCTTAACTGGAAGAAGGCCAAATTTGAAGAAATGAGAAAGGATCTAAAAAGCGTGGATTAGGACAGGTTGTTCTCTGGCAAGGATGTGATCGGTAGGTGGGAAGCCTTCAAAGGAGAAATTTTGAGAGTGCAGAATTTGTATGTTCCTGTCAGGATTAAAGGCAAGGTGCATAGTAATAAGGAACCTTGGTTCTCAAGGGGTATTGCAACTCTGATAAAGAAGAAGAGGGAGTTGTATAACATGTATAGGAAGCAGGGAGTAAAGAAAGTGCTTGAGGAGTATAGGAAGTGCAAGAAAATACTTAAGAAAGAAATCAGGAGGGCTAAAAGAGGACATGAGGTTGCCTTGGCAGTCAAAGTGAAGGATAATCTAAAGAGCTTTTACAGGTATATTAAGAGTAAAAGGATTGTAAGGGATAAGATTGGTCCTCTTGAAGATCAGAGTGGTTGGTTATGTGCGGAACCAAAGGAAATGGGGGAGATCTTAAATAGGTTTTTTGCGTCTGTATTTACTAAGGAAACTGGCATGAAGTCTATGGAATTAAGGGAAACAAGTAGTGAGATCATGGAAACTGTACAGATTGAAAAGGAGGAGGTCCTTGCTGTCTTGAGGAAAATTAAAGTGGATAAATCCCTGGGACCTGACAGGGTGTTCCCTCGGACCTTGAAGGAGACTAGTGTTGAAATTGCAGAGGCCCTGGCAGAAATATTTAAAATGTCGCTGTCTACAGGTGAGGTGCTGGAGGATTGGTGAGTGGCTCATGTTGTTCTGTTGTTTTAAAAAGGATCGAAAAGTAATCAGGGAAATTATAGGCCAGTAAATTTAACGTCGGTAGTAGGTAAGTTATTGGAGGGAGTACTAAGAGACAGAATCTACAAGCATTTGGATAGACAGGGACTTATTAGGGAGAGTCAACATGGCTTTGTGCGTGGTAGGTCATGTTTGACCAATGTATTGGAGTTTTTCAAGGAGGTTACCAGGAAAGTGGATGAAGGGAAGGCAGTGGATATTGTCTTCATGGACTTCAGTAAGGCCTTTGACAAGGTCCTGCATGGGAGGTTGGTTAGGAAAATTCAGTCGCTAGGTATACATGGAGAGGTGGTAAATTGGATTAGACATTGGCTCAGTGGAAGAAGCCAAAGAGTGGTAGTAGAGAATTGCTTCTCCGAGTGGAGGCCTGTGACTAGTGGTGTGCCACAGGGATCAGTGCTGGGTCCATTGTTATTTGTCATCTATATCAATGATCTGGATGATAATGTGGTAAATTGGATCAGCAAATTTGCTGATGATACGAAGATTGGAGGTGTAGTAGACAGTGAGGAAGGTTTTCAGAGCCTGCAGAGAGACTTGGACCAGCTGGAAAAATGGGCTGAAAAATGGCAGATGGAGTTTAATACAGACAAGTGTGAGGTATTGCACGTTGGAAGGACAAACCAAGGTAGAACGTACAGGGTTAATGGTAAGGCACTGAGGAGTGCAGTGGAATAGAGGGATCTGGGAATACAGATACAAAATTCCCTAAAAGTGGTGTCACAGGTAGATAGGGTTGTAAAGAGAGCTTTTGGTACATTGGCCTTTATTAATCAAAGTATTGAGTATAAGAGCTGGAATGTTATGATGAGGTTGTATAAGGCATTGGTGAGGCCGAATCTGGAGTATTGTGTTCAGTTTTGGTCACCAAATTACAGGAAGGATATAAATAAGGTTGAAAGAGTGCAGAGAAGGTTTACAAGGATGTTGCCGGGACTTGAGAAACTCAGTTACAGAGAAAGGTTGAATAGGTTAGGACTTTATTCCCTGGAGCGTAGAAGAATGAGGGGAGATTTGATAGAGGTATATAAAATTATGATGGGTATAGATAGAGTGAATGCAAGCAGGCTTTTTCCACTGAGGCAAGGGGAGAAAAAAACCAGAGGACATGGGTTAAGGGCGAGGGGGTAAAGTTTGAAGGGAACATTGGGTGGGCTTCTTCACACAGAGAGTGGTGGGAGTATGGAATGAGCTGCCAGACGAGGTGGTAAATGCGGGTTCCTTTTTAACATTTAAGAATAAATTGGACAGATACATGGATGGGAGGTGTATGGAGAGATATGGTCCGTATGCAGGTCAGTGGGACTACGCAGGAAATGGTTCGGCACAGCCAAGAAGGGCCAAAAGGCCTGTTTCTGTGCTGTAGTTTCTATGGTTTCTATGGTTTTGAAGCAGGAGGGCTCTCTACACTGGGAGAGGGAAAGGTTAAAAATGTCTGTAAACACACCTGCCAGTTGTACCACACACACTCAGAGTACCCACCCTGGAATGCAATCTGGTCCCACAGCCTTGCAACTGTCCACTCGTTGGAAACACCTGCGTACTCCGGCCTCAGAGATGACCAAGCTGCCGGTCACTTCGGTGGCTCTCCTCACGGGCTCAGTGTTGGCGACATCGAACTGAGAGTAAAAAAGATTTCGCTCATCTGGGAGAGAGGCAGCAATGTTGGAAACACCGCTGCGTTTAGCCTTGAAGTCTCCAATGGTGTGCAGACCTTGCCATAAGCTGCGTGTGTTGCTGGTGGAGAGTTGTGTCTGAATCTTGTCACTGTATTGTTGTTTCACTGCCTTGATGACTTTGCGCAGATCGTAGTTGCATTTCTTGAGTTCCTGTTGGTCACTGGCAACGTAAGCTCTGTGTTGCACGGTAAGTTCTGCTTGCATGGAACTGTTGATTCAGGGTTTTGATAGACCCTGTCCAATTTCTGGGGGACAACATCCTCGATGCACTTCCGGATGAAACTTGTGACCCCTTCCTTGAACTTGGAGGCATCCTCATCATGGAAGACATTCCAGTCGACGTAAAAGCTGTCCTGTAGCATGGAGGCCAATTGATCGGACCAACTGTGGACGGTTTTAACTCTGACCGCCTCCTTATTAGCACGGGTAGAAGACTGGTTAACTAATAGAAAGCAGGGAGTTGGGATACAGGGATGTTACTCTGGTTGGCATTCAGTGGTGAGTGGTGTGCCACAGGGGTCGGTGCTGGGCTTGCAACTGTTTACAATATACATTAACAATCTCAAAGAGGGGACCAAATGTAGTATATCTAAGTTTGCTGATGACACTAAGTTGAATGGAAAAGCAAATTGTGTAGAAGATACGGAGAGTCTGCAGAGAGATGTAGATAGGTTAAGTGAGTGGGCAAGTGTCTGGCAGATGGAGTATGATGTTGGTAAATGCGAGGTCATCCACTTTGGAAGGGAAAATGAAAGAGCAGATTATTATTTAAATAGTAAAAATTGCAGCATGCTGCTGTGCAGAGGGACTTGGGAGTGCTTGTGCATGAATCACAAAAGGTTAGTTTGTAGGTGCAGCAGGCTATCAAGAAGACAAATGGAGTGTTGGCCTTTGTTGCTAGAGGGATTGAATTTAAGAGCAGGGAGGTTATGCTGCAACTGTACAGGGTACTGGTGAGTCTGCACCTGGAGTACTGTGTGCAGTTCTGGTCTCCTTCCTTGAAGAAGGATGTACTGGCTTTGGAAGCAGTGCAGAGGAGGTTCACCAGGTTGATTCCAGAGATGAGGGAGTTAGACTATGAGGAGAGATTGAGTTGCCTGGGACTGTACTCAATGAAATTCAGAAGAATGAGAGGACATCTTATAGAAACATATAACATTATGCAAGAGATAGATAAGATAGAGGCTGGAAAGTTGTTTCCACTGGTAGGTGAGACTTGAACTAGGAGACATAGCCTCAAGATTTGAGGGAGTAGTTTTAGGACGGAGATGCGGAGGAACTACTTTTCCCAGAGGATGGTGAATCTGTGGAATTCTCTGCCCAATGAAGCAGTGGAGGCTTCCTCACTGAATATATTTAAGACAAGATTGGATAGATTTTTGCATAGTAGGGGAACTAAGGGTTATGGGGAAAAGGCAGGTAGGTGAAAATGAGTCCATGGCCAGATCAGCCATGACCTTATTGAATGGTGGAGCAGGCTCGATGGGCCAGATGGCCTACTCCTGCTTCTATTTCTTACGTTCTTATGGATATGAAGAACCCTTTGGCCAGTCTTAACTCATCCATCTAGAAATCCAAATGAACCCTCTTACAGAATATAACATATCTAAACACATCACAGTTGTTTTATTAACTTATCCTATCTTGAAATCACCTGCAGAGTCATTCATTCCACTGATCAAGAAAAAAGTTCTTGAAATTTGCCCCGTTTTAAATTGAAGCACAATGACAGTTTTACAGCTGTCTGTAGCTATTTTTGTACGCATTGTCCTTTCTTCAGCTCCAGTAAGGAGTTAATTTTCTGTGCGTTGAAGCACATGTATTTGGATGCATTAATGAGTGGGAGTTCAAAACTAAGGACATTTACGTTCACGCTAATCTGGCAATTTCCAGGTTTCCTTTATGAACATGTACAATTTTCCTGAGAGGGATGATTAACATTAGCAGCAATTCAGCCGGGTTAAAACATCAACTGTAAATCACACATCTTACTGAAGGACAAGGTATGGACTAGGAGATTACCTGTGATGAAAAATTAAAATTCTCTTCCAACAATGGAGAAAAGGAAGGGGCAATGGAGGAGGAGGTGGATGAAGTCTATATACCCAATTATTCACATTATTGCCTCAAAGGCTAGAAATGACCTTACTAATGCAAGGTCTCTTTCATTTCCGTCAGAGAAGCCACTGTTCCTGTACCTATCATTAAAATCACATCACAAACAATAAGCCTACCACTGCTCCATCCAATAAGCCTATCAAAGCTCCATCCTTTCTTTCATTCTCAAACAAACTAAAAGGTGACTTACTGCACGAGAAAGATAGGGAAGTTGCATACGAAAAAAAGCTCACTAAATAAACAACAGACACTTACTAAATCAGCCATCTGGGTCATAGTGGTGGACAGAGATGTGTGTGAATACAACAACAGACTAAATGGAGCAGTATGCCACTGCTGGGCAATGCTCCCTCTAAGGTGTGTGCGTGTGTGTGTGTGCGTGCACACATCTTTTGCTACTAGCGCACAAAGGAATTTAAACAGCTCATGAAAGGTTGTCACCCTCATTGGCTTGTTAAGTAAATTTCACAATCATACACAATCATATTTCCTTTTCTAGTTTCTGACATGGACGGTGTTGAGAATGTGGAGTTTGCGATGATTTGTCTGCAGATTTTAGAACTTGCTTATTTATACTGTTCTTAGTGAAGAAATTATTGATTCATTATGTTGCCTTCCAAAGAGGCAAAAGGCATAAAGTGCAAAAGAACTGCTGGTTCTTTTAAAGCGGAATGGCTTAATGAAATTGTATAAAAGCTCATGAGGTCAGGAATGTGCAACTATGAGAAATATTTATGGACAATACAGAAACTGGTGTTAACTGCATGTATCATCGTGATGCAAAAGTTGCTGGAGAATTTGCAAACTTGACTTTTTAAAGCATCATTTCGCAAGCAAATCACATATGGATGGTGTGCAAAAGCTCCAACGAGGAAATCCATTTTAACTTCCACCTAAAAATTCAGTGCCTACATGTTGATGTTACTGGACTAAAACCTGCACAGCAGAAGATTTTTGCACTCACTGGCCATTACAAACTAGAGGGAGCATTGCTGCTGGGGTTTGGGGGTGATAGTGAGTGACAGTGGGAGATACTTCTGAAATGAGGGACATGGGCATCTTTTCTCAGCTTTCTAGATCAGGTTAGGTCAGTGAACTGTCTTTTATGCACTACCACAAAGCATGATGCTGGAGACTGGTCCATTTCATTTAGAGGATTCTGGTCACAGAGTCATAGAACATAGCAGCACAGGATCAGCTCATTAGTCCATCAGGTCCATGCCAAATTATTAATCTGCCTAGTTCCACCACCCTGGATAACAAACAATGAACCCAGTACAGATCCCTGCAGCACTCCACTAGCCACAGACCTCCTGTCAGAATGGCAACCATCTACTACTACTCTCTAGCTTCTCCCATAAAGCCAAAGTCTAATCCGATTTACTACCTCATCTTGAATGCCAAGTGACTGAACCTTCTTGACCAACCTCCCATGAAGGACCTTGTCAAAAGCCTGGCTAAGGTCCAAGTGGACAACATCCACTGCCTTTCCTTCATGAACTTTTCTGATAACTTCCTCAAAAAACTCTATAAGATTGGTTGGACATAACCTATCACACACAAAGCCATGTTGATTATCCTTAAAGTGAATGAACGCTGTAGGTTTCAAGTCTGTGGAGTAAATTTGCAACAGGGACAGGGAGTTCAATGTTAATGGTAAATCACTGGTCTACATTAATATGTTGTGCCCTCCATTTCAACAAAAAGCCTAATTATAGATATTGTAAAATATTTCACCTCAAATCCTTATTCTTATCACTGCCAGTAAACGGCTGAGTTTCAATACTGTGGAATAAAAGTTTAATCAAGAACATTTGTAACTTACTCCCACCATTGTACAGGGACCCAAAAGCATTGTTGAATTAATGGCAAGAATTGATGACAATTTTGGCAAAGGAGCAGTCTAGACAGTGCCTTTTGGGTCAAGGGAAATAATGAATCTATAGTTGAGATTCTACAGATAATTAGTTCGTCAGAATGAATGGAATATGTGGTTATGAAATATACATTCTAAACTTGCCTTGTAGAGAATTGGCAAAAGCAGGAAATCTCCAGACATGGTTTTTGCTTAGTTACTTGATCTCAGTTGCACAGAAACAGTGCTCATTACTTCAGCTGGAGAACACCAGTGCTCATTACCTTAGTTGAGAAACTTGGGTCTAGAGAAGGAAGAATTTATCTGACTACTTACTGCTGACCTTTGTGCAGTTTCTCTTGCTGAGATGTATGCATTTTTTTTAACTAGCTGTATGCCTTGTATTAAATAGTCTGTTGATAGCCTTAGTCTGCACGAAATTTGTGGTGGAATTGAATCAGCATATCGGAGGGAGCTTGAAAATCTGACTGAGTGGTCCCCACAACAATAACATCTAACTCAATGCCAGCAAAACCAAAGAGATGATTATTGACTACAGGAGGAGAAAACTGGACATCCATGAGCTATTCCTTATCAGGGGATCAGAGGCAGAGAGGGTCAGCAACTTTAAATTCCTTGGCGAATTTGAAGGATCTATCTTGGGGCCAGCACACAAGTTCCATTACAATGAAGGCACAGCAGTGCCTCTACTTTCTTAGAAGTTTTTGAAAATTCAGCACGTCATCTAAAACTTTGACGAACTTCTATAGTGTGTGGTGGAGAATATATTGGTTGGTTGCGTCATGGCCTGGTATAGAAAAAACAATGCCATTGAAAGGTAAAGCCTACAAAAGTTAGCGTTCACAGCCCAATCATCACAGGTGAAGCCCTCCCCACCACTAATCATACCTCAAGGAGCATTGTCGCAGGAAAGCAGCATCCATCGTCAAGAACCTCGCTACCCGGGGCATGCTCTCTTCTCACTGTTACCATCAGGAAGGAGGTAAAGGAGCCTCAAGACCCACACCACCAGGTTCAGGAACAGTTATCACCCCTCAAACATCAGGCTCCTGAACCAGAGGGGATAACTTCACTCATCCTAAAACTGAAGTCCCAACTGATTCTATAACCTATGGACTCATTTCCAAGGACTCTACAACTTCTGTTCTCAATATTATTTATTACTTAGTTATCTATTATTATTATTATTTTGTATTTACACAATTTATTGTCTGTCCATCTTTGTTTGCTTGTAGTTTTTTTTCATTGATTTTACTGTATTTCTTTGTAGTTATTGTGAATGCCAACAAGAAAATGAATCTCAGGGTAGTATATGGTGACATAAATGTACATTGATAATAAGTTTACTTTGAACTTTAAACTTTGAAATTTATGAAGCAATTGGACCCCTAGCATCCAGTGAAACTGGGCAATGCAGGAGATTAAAATGTCAGCAGACTGCCACCAACTTTGCATACACTCCACTTTTACACTATTACAAGCTGAGCAGCTAGAAATCCTGAAATGATATTACTGACAACACTGTTGAGTTTTGAATGTGTGTTTGATTATTTGCTGCTCAATCCCTAGTGCTAATCCTGCCAGGGAAGAAGACTGACATTAAACAGAGATGAGGGATATGTTACTATAACTTTTAATGGATCAGATTTGTTTATGGTTAAGAAACAACATCGTCAGTCATGAGCTCTATTTGCATTTACTTAGCTTATTCTCATGAAATGTGTATTTCACAGTTGGAAACGTTTTGCCTGAGTTTCTGGAGGTGTATTTGTCCTGGGCCCTTAGGTTGAGTCAAGACCAAGAGTTGGGTTTGGACTTTGGTAAAGGGACCCTGGGTTTCAAATGACCTAAGCTTCATTTCAGTGGGCCAGAGTCAGTATATCACTAGTTACATCAGTTCATGTTGATACCTCATTCTGAGTTGAAACTGGGGCTATGAAAATTACCCAGAACCCATTCATCTGTATTCAGCTTGAGCTAACGTGCTTGGTGGCAGATACATTCAACTGAGAAGAACTTTAAAAATTAAATTGATAATTGATTGACCCAGAATATGATAATAGCAGTTTTCAAAATATGGCAGATTCCAACTAAAATAACAGCAGAGACAGATAAAATAATTCAGGGATTAGCCATCAGCTAGGCAGAGAGGAAGACAGATTAAAAGGCCTTCATTTTAATTGGTTTCCTTTATCCTTTGTCAGTCTATCTAAAGATTTTTCTTGTCTGTAATGTACTGTATGTTGAGAAAGCCATTCTAATCACCTATTTATGTGAATCTAGCATATCCAGTTCACTTGTCTCAGTCATATCACTGATTTTCCATACTTAGTGATAGTACTTCTAAGCAGGTAAATTAATCTTAGCTGTGTTCACACTTCCATAGAGTGCTATAAGAATTATTGCAACACTTCACAAAGCAATGTGGGACAAAACTACGATTTCAAATGTTGCATTTTGCTTGTATTAAGACCATAGGAGAGAGGAATAGAATTAGGCAATTTGACACATTGACTCTATTTCACCATTCATAATGGTTGGTTTATTTTCACTCTCAGCCCTATTCTCCTAGCTTCTCTCCATAATATTTGATGTCCTTACTAATCAAGGACCTATTAACCTCTGATTTCAATATACACCATGACTTAGCCTCCATAGCTGCATAACCATAAGCTTTCTTCCATGGTATTTCATCTGTCACTTTTTTGCACATTCTTTCATCCTGTCCAAGTCCAGTTGCAGTCTCTCTGCTTCTCCCACTCCTCCTCCTCCTCCTCCTACCTTTGGATCATTCACAAACTTGGCCATAAAGCCATCAATTCCATCATTTTGATCATAGCCTTCATTGTAAAGATGGACTTTTTTGTGTGACTGTTGTTACACAAGTGCAGTGAAAAGTCTCAGAAGATCGTAATTCTTCATCATTAACCTTATCAGAATTGTCTGTAGGCCTAGGATCCTCCTCTTCAAAAATTGCCGCACTGGACAGTCTTTAGAATGAAATCTTCCCTCCAATTTTCTACTACACTGGTAGAGTTTGTTTGCTCCCATAAGTCAGTAAGGGGAAGTTGGGGGAGGTTATTCGGGAGGGAGAGGCTGACGTCACAGCCAAAATTGAGCAAGTCCATTCAATGCTTCCTCATCAGCTTATCATCCAACCTTTCATGCAATACAGAGCGCTCTCCAATTACCAGCCTACCGTCCTCCCCTTTGTGCAATACAGTGCTCACCAAATATCAACGGCCTCCCCTATCTCATGTCAAAAACATAATAGACTCAACCAAATAAACACAGTCCCACTGTGCACTGCCACACTGGGCTGAGATTGCTAACGGGGCTGCTCGTCGCTGCCCACCATTGCCAAAACTAGAATCGCACATTGCAGGAAATCCAATAAATGATGTCTTGTTTTTAATCATGATCTCCCGTGGAACCCTAGATTTCCGCAGAGCCCCAGTTGAGAAACCCTGATCTAGGCTGTACTGATGCTAACATAACAAGATGAATTAATTAATTCTCGGTATTTCATTGGTGTATTAATTTACAGAAACCAACAGCCCATTTATTGCTCCTGGATTAACACCAATGCTAAAACAGCAGTCAGAGAAATTTAACAAGGTGATATTATGTGCTCATTCAGAAATATCACACTAAAACCTTTCCTTATCATTAAATATTTTTAGACTTTATATATCTCAGTTTCTTTCTTTCTCAAATTTGTTAACCATATTAACTATGTTTCTCCTAATTAATCCAAATGGATGCCCTAAAGAATAAAGCTGGGGACTTGCATGCCATAATGCCATCTCATGAAATTGTTGGTGAAGTAGAGAAAGCCTCACTCAGCAAGCAGCCCTCATCCCAGCGTAGTTAACTTCCAAAATTGTCAGTACCTTCCAAGTGCTGCTGAGATGAATGCTTATTACCCATAATTTACCTCGCACAGTGGTAGCTGTTCTTATCCATTCTAAAAACGTTGCTGTGCAACATGGAGAAATGAAGTAGGTCCATGCAGAACTCTTGGAATTTCACACCAAAATCCAGGTGAATAATTTTTTCCCTGTTTTTGCTGGCTTTAAGAAATCTTGGGTAATGAGACCCCATGAAAGGCCTAAGTAGAGTGGATGTGGTGACATCCTATAGTGACAGTGAGTATAGGAGTAGAGTGAGGTGGAGGATAAATGTGTGGCTGAGGGATTGGAGCAGGGGGCAGGGATTCAGATTTCTGGATCATTGGGACCTCTTTTGGGGCAGGAATGACCTGTATAAAAAGGATGAGTTGCACTTGAATCCAAGGGGAACCGGTATCCTAGCAAGGAGATTTGCTAAGGCTATTGGGAAGAGTTTAAACTAAGAATTGCTGGGGGGTGGGAACCGAACTGAAGAGACAGAGGAACAGGCAGTTGGTCACAAATCGAGAAATAGACAGTGTGAGAGGGAGGATAGGCAGGTAATACAGAAGGGATGCACTCAGACTGATGGTTTGAGATGTGTCTATTTTAATGCAAGAAGTATCATGAACAAAGCGGGTGAGCTTAGAGCATGAATCAGTACTTGGAGCTATGATGTTGTGGTCATTACAGAGACTTGGATGGTGCAGGGGCAGGAATGGTTACTTCAACTGCCAGGTATTAGATGTTTCAGAAAGGACAGGGAGGGAGGCAAAAGAGGTGGTGGTGTGGCACTGTTGATCAGAGATAGTGTCACGGTTGCAGAAAAGGAGGAAGTCATGGAGGGATTGTCCACGGAGTCTCTGTGGGTGGAAGTTAGAAACAGGTCAATAACTCTACTGCGGGGATCGGCAAACTTTTTGCCTCTGTGGGTCGGATCGCATATTAATGAGCAGACGGTGGGCCAAATAAATGCCATAAGAACTTGAAATACGGGAATTATCCATTTAAATACATCTAGTTATGTTTTGCCTCAAATTAGTGAATAACGCATGCTAGAAAATCATTTGTGCTTAACCAAGGATGCCAATTAGTAATCAAAGAACTCAGTTTAGTTGCAATTTATTTCAATCAAGGCATCTTTTGAATCTATTAAAAAGACACAAAGAATCTTTAAACATAAAACTTGTTGATGCCAAGAGCAAGACATTATCAAGTCAAGTCAAGTCACTTTTTATTGTCATTTGGACCATAACTGCTGGTACAGTACACAGTAAAAACGAGACAATGTTTTTCAGGACTATGGTGCTACATGAAACAATACAAAAACTACACTGATCTACGTAAAACAACACAAAAACTGCACTAGACTACAGACCTACCCAGGACTGCATAAAGTGCACAAGGCAGTGCAATAAATATTAAACAAGACAATAGGCACAGTAGAGGGCAGTAGGATGGTGTCAGCCCAGGCTCTGGGTATTGAGGAGTCTGATGGCTTGGGGGAAGAAACTGTTACACAGTCTGGTCGTGACAGCCCGAATGCTTCGGTGCCTTTGGCCAGATGGCAGGAGGGAGAAGAGTTTGTTTGAGGGGTGTGTGGGGTCCTTCACAATGCTGTTGGCTTTACGGATGCAGTGTGTGGTGTAAATGTCTGTAATGGCGGGAAGAGAGACCCCAATGATCTTCTCAGCTGACTTCCCTATCCGCTGCAGGGACTTGCAATCCGAGATGGTGCAATTTCTGAACCAGGCAGTGATGCAGCTGCTCAGGATGCTCTCAATACAACCTCTGTAGAACTTGGTGAGGATGGGGGGTGGGAGATGGACTTTTCTGAGCCTTCGCAGAAAGTAGAGACACTGCTGGCTTTCTTTGCTATGGAGCTGGTGTTGAGGGACCAGGTGAGATTCTCTGCCAGGTGAACACCAAGGAATTTGGTGCTCTTAATGATCTCTACAGAGGAGTCGTTGATGTTCAGCGGAGAGTGGTCGCTCCGTGTCCTCCTGAAGTCAACAACCATGTCTTTTGTTCACATTCAGAGACAGGTTGTTGGCTCTGCACCAGTCTGTTAGCCGCTGCACCTCCTCTCTGTATGCTGACTCATCATTCTTGCTGATGAGACCCACCACGGTCGTGTCATCGGTGAACTTGATGATGTGGTTTGAGCTGTGTGTTGCAGCACAGTCGTGGGTCAGCAGAGTGAACAGCAGTGGACTGAGCACACAGCCCTGGGGGGGCCCCCGTGCTCAGTGTGATGGTGTTGGAGATGCTGCTTCCAATCCGGACTGAGGTCTCCCAGTCAGGAAGTCTAGGATCCAGCTGCAGAGGGAGGTGTTCAGGCCCAGTAGGCTCAGCTTTCCAATCAGTTTCTGAGGAATGGTTGTGTTGAATGCTGAACTGAAGTCTATGAACAACATTCGAATGTACGTGTCTTTTTTGTCCAGGTGGGTTAGGGCCAGGTGGAGGGTGATGGCAATGGCGTCATCTGTTGAACAGTTGGGACGGTACGCGAACTGCAGGGGGCCCGGTGAGGGGGGAAGCAGGGTCTTGATGTGCCTCATGACGAACCTCTCGAAACACTTCACGAGGATGGATGTGAGTGCAACGTGATGGTAGTCGTTGAGGCAGGACACTGAAGACTTCTTCGGCACGGGGACGATGGTGGCGGCCTTGAAGCATGTAGGAACGACGGCATTGCTCAGGGCGATGTTGAAGATGTCAGTGAGAATCTCAGCTTGTTGGTCTGCCACGGTAAGACACAGCACCTGGTAGTTTGGAGGAGGGGTGGTCTTCCTCACCACCATGTCATTTTCTGCCTCAAAACGAGTGTAGAAGTTGTTCAACGCATCTTGGAGGGAGGCATCACCAGCACAGACAGGTGGTGTGGTCTTGTGGTTGGTGACGTCCTGAATGCCCTTCCACATGCGCCTCGTGTCGCCGCTGTCCTGGAAGTGGCCGTGGATTCGCTGGGCGTGTGCACGCTTTGCCTCTCTGATGGCCTGGGACAGTTTGGCCCTTGCTGTTGTTAGGGCTGCCTTGTCGCCTGCTCTGAAGGCGGAGTCACGGGTCCTTAGCAGCGCACGCACCTGCGCGGTCATTCGTGGCTTCTGGATGGCATGTGTAGTGATGGTCTTAGCCACAGTGACATCATCGATGCACTTGCTGATATAGCTAGTCACTGATGCCGTGTACTCCTCTAAGTTGGTAGAGTCGCCATCGGTTGCAGCCTCCCTGAACATGTGCCAGTCAGTGTGCTCATAGCAGTATTGAAGAGCAGAGATGGCTCCTGCTGGCATCATTATCCAGATGGGCATCAGTCAATCTTGTTCTCAAATGGTTCTTGGTGTGCTTCATTTTTGAAAATATTTGCTCACACAGATAAGCGCTGCCAAACAATGATGCCTTCTTTTTTGCATGGCCCACTAAGTTAGGATACTTCCCACTTGGATAAATATATTTTCTATAGAAGTCAAGCACTGACACATCTTCAGAATGAAATTTTGATCTGAATATGTCATCACACTGCATCTCAATCAATTCCATTTGAAAAATTTCTGATGCAGTGTCTACTTCCACATCAAATGGAGTGGCAAACAGCTTGAACTTATTTGCATGCAAGTGAAAATCAGCAAAACGAGATGAAAACTCTTTTCTCAATTCTTGGACCTTTGTCTCATTTTTTAGGCAAATGAGACAAACTGGTTTCCCAGCTTGCTCGATGAAGAAGTAATCTAGTGTCCAAGAGTCTTGGAAGTTTCAGCACTCAGTATCTACCTTCCTGCGTTTTGCATTCACTGCCATTGGAATTTTTTTCTTCGATTTTATTTCGAAACGCGAGTTATTCAATAAGTATCGTAGGACATGTAAATATCTGGATATTTAGCGTGGATTTTTTGTTAAAACACAGTGACGCTGTTTCTGTTTACAAACTTGAACGATCCCATCTGAAAACCTGCGCGTGCACAGTGAGTATCTAATACATATTAATAGGGTAGTCTGCCTTCCCGTCATTCGTATATACCAGTGTTTGGTTTGGAACAAAAGGGAACCTGGGGCCAGTGTAACAAGACGACATGCATGTCCATCAGTGTGGTCGCGTGAAACACTCAGAATAAGGAAAAACCACTCGCCGGCCGGATAAGCATATTATCCCAATATTTGCTCGCGGGCCACATCTGGCCCGTGGGCCGTAGGTTGCCTACACCTGCTCTACTGGGTGTTTTTCATAGACCACCCAATAGTAATAGGGACATTGGGGAGCTGATAGGGAGACAGATTCTGGAATGGTGCAATATAACAGAGTTGTCGTGATGGGAGATCTTAATTTCCTCAGTATTGATTGGCATCTCCCTAGAGCAAGGGGTTTAGATGGGGTGGAGTTTGTTAGGTGTGTTCAGGTTTCCTGACACAATATGTAGGTAAGCCTACAAGAGCAGAGGCTGTACTTGATCTGGTATTGGGAAATGAACCTGGTCAGGTGTCAGGCCTCTCTGTAGGAGAGCATTTTGGAGATAGTGATCACAATTCTATCTCTTTTACCATAGCATTGGAGAGGGATGGGAACAGACAAGTTAGGAAAGCATTTAATTGGAGTAAGGGGAAATATGAAGCTATCAAGCAGGAACTTGGAAGCATAATTTGGGAATAGATGTTCTCCAGGAAATGTACAGCAGAAATGCAGCAAATTTTCAGGGGATATTTGCGTGGTGTTCTTCACAGGTATGTTCCAATGAGACAGGGAAAGCATGGTAGGGTACAGGCACCATGGTGTACAAAGGCTGTTGAAAATCTAGTCAAGAAGAAAAGAAAAGCTTACGAAAGGTTCAAAAAACTAGGTAATGATAGAGATCTAGAAAATTATAAGGCTAGCAGGAAGGAGCTTAAGAATGAAATTAGGAGAGCAGGAAGAGGACATGAGAAGGCCTTGACGAGCAGGATTAAGGAAAACCCCAAGGCATTCTACAGGTATGTGAAGAGCATGAGGATAAGACATGAGAGAATAGGACCAATCAAGTGTGACAGTGGAAAAGTGTGTATGGAACCGGAGGAGATAGTGGAGGCACTTAATGAATACTTTGCTTCAGTATTCACTACAGAAAAGGACCTTGGAGATTGTAGGGATGACTTACAGTGGACTGAAAAGCTTGAGCATATAGACATTAAGAAACAGGATGTGCTGGAGCTTTTGGGAAGCATCAAGTTGGATAAGTCACCGGGACCAGATGAGATATACCCCAGGCTACTGTGGGAAGTGAGGGAGAAGATTGCTGAGCCTCTGGCAATTACCTTTGCATCATCAATGGGGACGGGAGAGGTTCTGGAGGATTGGAGGGTTGGAGGGTTGCAGATGTAGTTCCTTTATTCAAGAAAGGGAGTAGAGATAGCCCGGGAAATTATAGACCAGTGAGTCTTACTTCAGTGGTTGGTAAGTTGGTGGAGAAGATCCTGAGAGGCAGGATTTATGAACATTTGAAGAGGCATAATATGGTTAGGAATAGTCAGCATGGCTTTGTCAAAGTCGGGTCATGCCTTACGAGCCTGATTAAATTTTTTGAGGATGTGACTAAACACATTGATGAAGGTAGGCAGTAGATACAGTGTATATGGATTTTAGCAAGGCATTTGACAAGGTACCCCATGCAAGGCTTATTGAGAAAGTAAGGAGGCATGGGATCCAAGGAGACATTGCTTTGTGGTTCCAGAATTGGCTTGCCCGCAGAAAGCAAAGAGTAGTTGTAGACAGGTCACATTCCGCATGGAGGTTGGTGACCTGTGGTGTGCCTCAGGAATCTGTTCTGGGACCCCTTCTCTTCGAGATTTTTATAAATGACCTGGATGAGGAAGTGGAGGGATGAGTTAGTAAATTTGCCGATGACACAAAGTTTGGGGGTGTTGTGGATAGTACGGAAGGTTACAGCGGGATCTCAATAGGATGCAAAACTGTGCAGAGACGTGGTAGATGGAGTTCAACCCAGATAAGTGTGAGGTGGTTCATTTTGGTAAGTCAAATATAATGGCAGAATATAGTATTAATGGCAAGACTTTGGCAGTGTGGAAGATCAGAAGGATCTTGGGGTCCGGGTCCATAGGACTCTCAAAGCTGCTGTGCAGGTTGACTCTGTGGTTAAGAAGGCATACAGTGTATTGTCCTTCATCAATCGTGGAATTGAGTTTAGGAGCCGAGAGGTAATGTTGCAGCTATATAGGACCCTGGTCAGACCCCACCTGGAGTACAGTGCTCAGTTCTGGTCGCCTCACTACAAGAAGGATGTGAAAACCATGGGGAGGATGCAGAGGAGATTTACAAGGATGTTGCCTGGTTTGGGGAGCATGACTTATGAGAATAGATTGAATGAACTTGGCCTTTCCTCCTTGGAGCAATGGAGGATGAGAGGTGACCTGATAAAGGTGTATAAGATGATGAGAGGCATTGATCATGTGGATAGTCTGAGGCTTTTTCCCAGAGCTGAAATGGCTAACATGAGAGGGCACAGTTTTAAGGTGCTTGGAAGTAAGTACAGAGGAGATGTCAGGGCTAAGTTTTTTACGCAGAGTGTGCTGAGTGCGTGGAATGGGCTGCCGGCAACGGTGGTGAAGGCAGATACAATAGGGTCTTTTAAGAGACTATTGGATAGGTACATGGAGCTTAGAAAAATAGAGGGCTATGGGTAACCCTAGGTAATTTCTAAAGTAAAGTACAGATTTGGCACAGCACTGTGGGCCGAAGGGCCTGTATTGTGCTGTAGGTTTTCTATATTTCTATAGCGGGACAGCTGAACACCAGAGGGCTCAGCCTCAGAATACAAGGATGTCCCTTTAGAACAATCTATGGAATTCATTGCCACAGATAGCTGTGGAGGCCAATTCATTTAGTATATTTAAAATGGGGGTTGATATGTTCTTGATTAATCAGGATGTCAAAGGTTATAGGCAGAGGGCATGGGGTTGATGAGGATAATAAATCAGCCATGATGGAAGATGGGCCAAATATCCTAATCTGCTCCTATATCTTATGGTCTTATAGTCTGTGGGCAACGTCAGGTTCAAAGTCATATTGATATAGAAGAAGTAGATGCCTTCTACACTCACGTGAGCAGCTTTATTTGAGTTTGGCAGTGTTACTCCTTTTCTATAAACTGCAGACTCCTGCCCATGAGGTAGAAGCTCAGAATAATAATTTTGCTAAACTGACTTGCCCTTAAATTTGTTGGCACCGTAATAATACCCTATGTGATTTTTAATGTGCTAACTGCAAATCCTCCGAATCTTCAAAAGGATTAAACATTTAACAGCTAAGTCACACATCAGTTAGAAGAATTTATCCCACAGGCATGTTTATTGACGCAGAAGCTCCATAGACAGACAGACATGTCCTGTTTGCTAGCATTTCTGCGTGTAATTGCCTGCCTTCTGGTTAATACATATTTCATTTGCCTTTTGTGAATCCATGTATGGCCTTGCAGTCAGGAACATATTTAGTTTTGCTTTAGAAGTTTATAAGTTCCTCAGATTCCCTTCAGAATTTGTCCAGATAATCTCGATTTATCTCAAGCAGATAAACCCCATCCACACCCATTCCATCTCCCTGTTCCAAAGATCAATTTAGCATATAAAACCCAGATAAGTGGTGTCAGATATTAAACTGATAAGAACAGATACTACAATTGGTTTAGCCAAGTATTGTGGGGAAAACAATATTGATGGAAATATCAATGACTACCTTTAACTTCAGTGCTTAGATGGTAACCAAATGAGTGGACGTCACGACCATTACAAAACATACTCAATTCTACAGTAGATAGACAATCCTCAACTAGGTTATCATCCAGTTGTGAGATAAAAAAGAACCCCCAATGCATATTCAAAGAAATGATGAAATAGAGAATCTAAAGATGCATTTGCAAATTCCTGAGTAAATTTATAGAAACATAGAAACATAGAAAATAGGTGCAGGAGTAGGCCTGCACCGCCATTTATTATGATCATGGCTGATCATCCAACTCAGAACCCAGCCTTCCCTCCATACCCCCTGACCCCTGTAGCCACAAGGGCCATATCTAACTTCCTTTTAAACATAGCTAATGAACTGGCCTCAACAGTTTGCTGTGGCAGAGAATTCCACAGATTCACCACTCTCTGTGTGAAGAAGTTTTTCCTAATCTCGGTCCTAAAAGGCTTCCCCTCTATCCTCAAACTGTGACCTCTCGTTATGAAGAGCAATGGATTAGTTAAACTCTATTCATCTGTTTATGGAATCCTGATGTACACAATTCACTTCCAGCAAGTACATTTCACAGATAATTCACTGGACTTGAAATACATGGGCTTATCTTGATATTGAATTGTGTAAGGTAAAGGAAACAAGTAGGGTAGTTATGGAAAGTATGACAATTAAAGAAGAGGAAGTACTGGCACTTTTAAGGAAGATAGAAGTGGATAAGTCTCCGGGCCCAGACAATTTATTCCCTAGGACTTTGAGGGAAGTTAGTGTAGAAATAGCAGGGGCTCTGACAGAAATATTTCAAATATCATTAGAAACGGGAATGGTGCCGGAGATTGGCGTATTGCTCATGTGGTTCCATTGTTTAAAAAGGGTTCTAAGAGTAAACCTGGCAATTATCGGCCTGTGAGTTTGACGTCAGTGGTGGGTAAATTGATGGAAAGTATTCTTAGAGATGTTATATATAATTTTCTGGATAGACAGGGTCTGATTAGGAACAGTCAACATGGATTTGTGTGTGGAAGGTCATGTTTGACAAATCTTATTAAATTTTTTGATGAAGTTACTAAAAAAGTTGCCGAGGGTAAAACGGTGGATGTTGTCTATATGGACTTCGGTAAGGCCTTTGACAAGGTTCCACATGGAAGGTTAGTTAGGAAGATTCAATTGTTAGGCATTAATATGGAAGTAGTAAAATGGATTCAGCAGTGGCTAGATGGGAGACGCTAGAGAGTAGTGGTGGATAACTGTGTGTCAGATTGGAGGACGGTGTGTAGTGGTGTGCCTCAGGGATCTGTACTGGGTCCAATGTTGTTTGTAATATATATTAATGATCTGGATGATGGGGTGGTAAATTGGATTAGTAAATATGCAGATGATACTAAGATAGGTGGTGTTGTGGATGACGAGGTAGGTTTTCAAAACTTGCAGAGAGATTTAGGACAGTTAGAAGAGTGGGCTGAAAGATGGCAGATGGAGTTTAATGCTGAAAAATGTGAGATGCTACATTTTGGTAGAACTAATCAAAATAGGACATATATGGTAAATGGTAGGGCATTAAAGAATGCTTTAGAACAGAGGGATCTAGGAATAATGGTCCATAATTCCCTGAAGATGGAATCTCATGTGGATAAGGTGGTGAAGAAAGCTCTTGGTTTGCTGGCCTTTATTAATCAGAGCATTGAGTATAGGAGTTGGGATGTAATGTTGAATTTAATGTAATGAGAATTAGAGGACAAAAGTTTAGGGGTAACATGAGGGGGAACTTCTTTACTCAGAGAGTGGTAGCTGTGTGGAACGAGCTTCCAGCAGAAGTGGTTGAGGCAGGTTCTATGTTGTCGTTTAAAGTTAAATTGGATAGATATATGGACAGGAAAGGAATGGAGGGTTATGGGCTGAGTGCAGGTCGGTGGGACTAGGATAGGGTAAGAGTTCGGCATGGACTAGAAGGGCCGAGATGGCCTGTTTCCGTGCTGTAATTGTTATATGGTTATATGGTTATATCTTGAATAGAGTATGAAATATAATAAAAACAAATGCATTCTGTGTTCCATTGAGTAAATGTATTCTTTGCTACAAACTTGAAAAGAAGAGCAAATAGTGATTTAAAATATCCCTTTTCAATAAAATTTTTAAAATATTTTATTTTCAATTTCTCCAAAATCTCTCACCTTTTCCTCACTTAGGGGTCACAGTAAGCAGAAATAGGCCAAGAGACACAAAAGACTGCAGATGCTTGAATCTGTAGCCGCAACTCAATGGTCAGGCAGCACCTGCAGCTCCAGATTGGACCCATGCTAGGTTTTCGTTCCATAGGTACAAATAGGACATTTCCAGCCAGGAAGTCTGGGGTCAGTGAATCAACATCAGAATCGGAATCAGGATTAATATCACTGGAATACAGTATGTCGTGAAATTCTTCGTTTTGCATTAGCAGTACAGTGCAATATATTTAAAAACACCTGTAAACCACAGTAAGAAATACAAATAAATAAATTGAGTCAATAAGTAGTGCAAAAAGAGCCAAATTAGAGAGGCAGTGCTCATGTGTTGATTCGCTGTCCATTCAGAAATCTGATAGTGGAGGGGAAGAAGCTGTTCCAAAAACGTTGTGTGTGTGTCTTCAGGCTGCTGCACCTCCTCTTTAATGCTAGTAATAAGGAGAGAGCATGTCCTGGGCAATGCGGTCCTTAACGATGGACGCCAACATTTTATGGCATCACCTTTTAAAGATATCCTCAAGGCTGGGGAGGCTAGTGCCCATGACTGTGTTGGCTGACCCAATCAGAACCAGGTTTATTATCACTGGCATGTGACGTGAAATTTATTAACTTAGCAGCAGCAGTTTAGTGCAATACATAATCTAGCAGAGAGAGAGAAAAAAACATAATAATAAATAAACAAGTAAATCAATTACGTATATTGAATCGATTTTTAAAAATGTGCAAAAACAGAAATACTGTATATTAAAAAAAGTGAGGCAGTGTCCAAAGCTTCAATGTCCATTTAGGAATCGGAAGGTAGAGGGGAAGACGATGTTCCTGAATCATTGAGTGTGTGCCTTCAGGCTTCTGTACCCCCTACCTGATGGTAACAGTGAGAAAAGGGCATGCCCTGGGTGCTGGAGGTCCTTAATAATGGATGCTGCCTTTCTGAGACACCGCTCCCTAAAGATGTCCTGGGTACTTTGTAGGCTAATGTCCAAGGTGGAGCTGACTGGATTTACAACCTTCTGCAGCTTCTTTCGGTCCTGTGCAGTAGCCCCTCCATAACAGACAGTGATGCAGCCTGTCAGAATGCTCTCCATGGTACAGCTAGAGAAGTTTTTGAGTGTATTTGTTGACATGCCAAATCTTTTCAAACTCGTAATAAAGTATAGCCGCTGTCTTGCCTTCTTTATGACTACATCGATATGTTGGGACCAGGTTAGATCCTCAGAGATCTTGACACCAAGCAATGAAATACAATCAGGAATAAGTGATCGTTCCTAACTAAAGGGCAATCTGTTTCTTTGTTTTGTGTCCTCCTGCAAAAAGGTGACTCTGAAGGTTGTATATAGTATACACACTTTGAGCATGAATGTACTTTGAACTTTGTACAACATTGATGACAATAACAAGGTGCAAGATACAATCTGAAATGATCAAGTTTCACATTTCAACTTCTTCACTCATTTTCCTATCCAATTTCTCCTGTAGGTTCTATCTATAGTTGGCTAAGCAGTGGAATGAGGGTGGGTAAAAGAGAATAATCTGTTAGCTGCCAATATTTAACTCAATGTGTACAAAAATATTAAACATAAACAAGAGGAAATATTTGGGCATCACTATGCCAAAAGATTTGGCTAAATTATCAAAATGCAATTATCAGCCTATATATTTTTTAATACTTTATTTACAATTTTCAGTTTTACAAAGACAAAATATATTGAAGACGTACAAAACAATACAAATGAAATACAGCCTCGCGTGGAGCACAGACAAAACAAATCAAAAACAAAAACAAAAAGGCTGCCAGACAATTTACAAGATTACATAAATAAACTTCCAGAAAAAGAGTTGACACAATCGTGACAGCGCGGAAGCAATGTAAAGTAAAATAAATAAAGAAATCCGGTTAGGCACCACACCCGCTCATGAGACTAGACAGGTCAAGGTCACTATGTATGTCAGGTAATATGACACTGAGCCAATAAGGGTCCCCATATTCTCTCAAATGTATTCTGTGTATTGGGTTTGTGCAGACACAATCTTTCCATTTGTATAACAGACAACATCTCCTCGAGCCAGTGTGCGAAGGTGGGTGGAGTAGTAGACTTCCTGGTCAGAAGAATAAGTTTCTTAGCCACCACCATTCCTAGACGCAGAGCACTCTGCATGTGGTGCGGCAACTCAAGAGTCTCTGCAGAGCATCCAAAGATGGCGAGGTCGTGATTGGGCTGAATGTCTCTAGAATAGACTTTTGAGAGCCACTCAAAAATTGCAGTCCAAAAGTTGTACAATGTAGGGCAAAACCAGAAAAGATGTGCTAGTGAGCCCTCAGCAGAGTGGCACTTATTGCATTCAGGAGACACAGATGGGAAGATGCGATTCAGTTTTGTTTTTGAATCATGCAATCTATGCATCACCTTGTACTGGATTAACCTGTAACATGAATTATTAGAACAGTGAACCCGGGACATTGCCTCCTCCCAAAGTTCTGCTGATATCTCCGAGTTCAAGTCCCTGGCCCAGACTTCCCTAATAAAATCTGTAGAAACCAAAGGACTTAAGCAATTCACAAATTTTGATATTATCTGTTTGGAGTCTGGAGGGAGCAAGAGGTTTTCAAGAAAGAGATGGGTGGTGGAAGTAGGCTTGAAGTGTGGGCACTTTTCCTTAGCATAGTGTCTGACTTGGAGATAGCGAAAAAAATGTGAATTTGGAACTAGTGCTTAATTGTGTGAATGATGCAAATTGGCCGTTGATGTACAGATCTAAGAAAGTTTTGATACCCCTCTCTCTCCAGACTGCAAACACCCTGTCTAATTGTCCAGGCTTGAATGAGTGACTTTGACAAATGGGAGCGTGTATGGAAACACTGGGAGTTTGGTGAGTCACTTTTATCTGATTTAATATTCGTAAAGAATTCTTTAAGGTAGTACTTCCTTTGGGAGTATTTCTGGCTATACCATAAATTGGGGAAAGAGCGAATTCATGCCCTTAGTGGATCAATTTACTGAAGACTTCCTGAAAAAGTTGACTTTTAGAGTAGAGAAGGACTATTTCACCTACTTGGGGATTAAACTGACTAAGAACCCAAAGCATCTTTTCAAATTTAACTTTATAGAATCATTAGAAAAACTCAGAACAAATATTGAGTCCTGGAGGATACTGTCCTTTTCTATGATTGGACGGGTAAATGCGATTAAAATGGTGAGCCTACCCAGGTTTCCATATCTTTTTCAAAACCTGCCTATATACTTAAATGCATCCTTTTTTAAGAAACTTGTCTCTATCATATTGCCCTTTGTGTGGGGCTACAAATCACACAGGCTACCTAAGGCTTACCTGCACAAACCTCTTAAGAAGGGTGGTCTTGGTCTGCCAATTTTCAAACATTACTATTGGGCAGCTAACTCCAGGGCTCTTACATACTGGAAATGTGGAGGTGCTGAGACCCAAGAAAAACCTTCATGGCTACAGCTGGAAGCCTCTGTTATTAAATATTCTTCACCTCCTGCTCTTCTGCTTTCCACTTATGCCTCAACAGACAAACTATCAACCTATTTATAAGAAAATCAAGGAAGATGTAACAAGATGGAACCTAATTCCTTTTCTTGGTCTCAGTTCAAGGATTGAATCAATTAAAATGAATATACTGCTCAGACTACTATATCTTTTTCAGACCCTACCAACAGAGATTAACCAAAATCAATTTAATGAATGGAACAAGATGCTATCAAGATATATGTGGCAAGGGAAAAGGCCTAGGGTTCATCTCAAAACTTTGCAATTAGCCAAGGAAAAGGGGGAATGGGGCCTACCTTCTCTTAGAGATTATTATTTTGCAGCTCAGTTGAGAGTCATGATATGCTGGTGCAACCCATCATATGATGCTCAATGGAAAAACATTGAGGAGAGGATACTTTCCATCCCCATACAGGCAATTTTGGCTGATAACAACCTACAAAGTTACATAAATAATATTGACAACCCGTGAGTGAAATGGACTCTTAAAATATGGAAAACTATTATAAAAGAATATAAACTAGAGAGAGACATTGCAATTCTTAAATGGTGTGCATATGACTCAGGATTTTACGCCGAATAAACTGGATGCTAGATTTAAGGACTGGATGGCTAAAGGACTAACAGCTATTTACAATTTAATGAAAGAAGGAACACTGTTCAGTTTTGAAATGCTCAAAGAGAAACACTTATTAGAAAAGACAAGACTTTTACCGGTATTTACAGATGCAACAGTATGTTAATTAGACCATTAAAAATGTAACCAAGGCAAGTACATGTCTGATAGAGCTATTTAGAAAAGTATATAATTCAGACAACGGTGGTAGAATAATCTCAAGCATGTATAAGGGTTTGTTAAATCTTAAAACACATTTGACTTTATACATTAAAACAAAATGGGAGAAGGAATGAGGGATAATAATATCTGAGGAAGACTGGACAATAATATGGAGTTATCAATGGAAATGTACTAGTTCACAGAAATGGAGGGAGTTCGGGTGGAAAAACTTGATAAGATATTTTATTACACCCTCTCAGAAATCCCATTAAGATAGTAACCCCACTGTTTGCTGGAGAAATTGTGGAAATCAGAATGGAAACCATTATCATATTTTCTGGGAATGCCCCATTATCAAAGACTATTGGAGTGAGATACACAATGCCCTACAAGACATCTTTAAATGTGAAATACCCTGAGAGAGTAAGACCATATACTTTGGGTATATACCTCAAGAATGGTTGAAAAGAGATAAATATTTAATGAATGTAAATGTATTGCTGGTGGCTGGTAAAAAGACCCTTACCAGGAAATGGTTATCACAGGAGAGCCCAACTTTAAATGTATGGATGGAAATTACAATGGACATTTACAAAATGGAGAAGATATCAGCACCTGTTAATCATAAGTTAGAACAATTTTATTCATACCGGAAAAAATGGTTTAACTACATAACACCTCATAGACCTGATTTTATTCTCTCAAGTCAATGAATATGTTGAAAAAGAAAAGATCACTCCCTACTCTGTACATAGTTTTCTTCTTTCGATTGTTCTTTCTTTCCTCTCCTTTCTATAAGTGCATACCTCAGATAAATATTATGTGGAGATTTCTGACAAATATGATTATATGATATATATGTACAGTGTCTGAAATACATCTCATGGAAATGGTTGTTTGATGATGAAATTCAATAAAAAATAAATTACAAAAAACATAAACAAGAGGGTTAATGAATTTTTTTTAAGAAGGAACATATTAGAATGATGAATGATGAGCATTCTGGAAAAATCCATTCTAATAATTTACGTTTTGGTGTAAACATATTAATGCAAAAGATGCATATAGTTTTTAGCCATGTTATCTTATGTATAATACGAAAAATCTTCATGAATTTGGATGATAACCATTCCAGCATCTACTTGCTTTACAACAATCGAACTCAACACATTTGTTTTCTATTTTCTCTAATGAAAAGTGACTTTACATGATAGCCAATGAGAAAACAGAGACTTTACACTTATTTCATAACGTCTGCTCCAAAGACAAAATGAATGTTGAACTGTTTTCTCAAACATACCCTAACATTAAAAGAGTTTAAGTGACGTTCAAGATTTGCCTACATCTAGAACATACACTCTGTCGCCTCTTTATTAAGAATGCCTGTGCACCTGCTTATTTATGCAAATATCTAATCAGCCAATCATCTGGCAGGAACTCAATGCAGATGTGGTCAAGAGGTTTAATTTTTGTTCAGTACAAACATCAGAATGGGGAAGAAATAAGACCTAAGTGACTGTTGATACCACATGGGGTGGTTTGAGTATCTTAGAAACTGCTGATTTTTTGGGATTTTTATGCACAACAGTCTCTAGAGCTTACAGGGAACAGTGCAAAACCATGCAGCGAGCTGCAGCTCTGTGTGCGAAAACACCTTGTTAATGAGAGCTTCAGAGGAGGATGGCCAGAATGACACCAGCTGGTAAGAAGGCAACAATAACTTAAATAACCTTGCATTTCAACATTGTGCACAGGAGCACCTTTGAATGCGCAACACAAAGAATGTTGAAGTGCGTGGACTAAGCAACATAAGAGGATGAGTATACACTCAGTGGCCACTTTATTAGGTACAAGAGGTACTTAATAATGTAGCTACTGAGTGTAGAACATTACAGAACAGTGTTGTGCCGACCACCTCTCTAGAATCTTGTATCTCTAGCATCTTGTTTGAAATGGATACAGTGCCTTGGAAAAGTATTCAGTCCTCAAACTATTTTGACATTTAACTGTCACACTTTCTAATTTAAAAATATTCAGAAGTTGGATTTTTTGAGCTAATCTACAAAACGTCATGTCAAATCAAAAGAAAAATTCCAAAACCTGTCAACAATTTAGTAAAAATTAGAAATCAATCTTGTGAGGCTGAAAAAAAGTATCCTTCCCCTTTGTAATAACTTTCTTCAGGTGCAATAGACAGTATTACCTTATCAACTAATCAAGTTTGTTGATGCAGAATATTGGAGGATCACCTGTTTCAATGAATTCATAAGACTAAAAACCTTCTGTCTCTTTAAGGTCCAACAGTGTGGTAGATTTTCATCAGACCAAACCAAAATGAAGGCCAAAGAGCATTCAAGACAAGTCATGGAACTGATGATAGAGAAGCACAAACCATCTCAAAGGCACTGAACAGACCTCGGAGTTCAGTGCAATCCATCGTGAAAACGTGGAAAAACTATGAAACTACAGCCACACTGACTTGGTCAGGCTACCCCTCTAAACTTAGTCGTTGGAGAAGAAAGGCACTTCTAAAAGCAGCTGTTGTGACACCGACAGTCACTCTGAGTGAGCTCCAGAAGTCACTGACTGCAACTGGAGATGAAGTTTATGGTTCCACAATCTCTAAGGTCTTGATCAAAAGGGTATTTGTGGAAGAGTGGCAAAGAAGCAGCCCTGGCTAAAAAAAAGCATATCCTTGCCCATAAAGACTTTGCAAAGTGTCAATTAGAAGATACTGTGAAGATGTGGAAGAAGGTTTTGTGGTTGGATGAGACTAAATTGGATCTTTTTGGCCTCAACGCCAGGTGGCATGTGTGGTGTAAATCTAATACTGCGCATCAGCCAGGTTACACCATCCCTACAGTAAACTATGGTGGGGGTAGCATCAGGCTATGGGGATGGAAAGTAGCAGGGACTGGAAATCTGGTCAGGATTAACGAGAAAATGAATGCTGTTAAGTACAGAGAGATCCTGATTAAAAACCTGCTTACCTCTGCCAAAAAGCTTAAACTAGTGAGGAAGTCCATCTTTTCACAGGACAATGACTCAAAGCACACTGCCAGAGCAACCATGGAGTGACTTCAAATGAAGAAAATTGATGTTCCTGAGTGGCCCACTCAGAGTCCTTACCTTAACCCGATTAAACACCTCTGGCAAGCCCTCAATATTGCTGTCCACCGCCAGTGCTCAACCTAATCTGGCACAGCTTGAGCAAGGAGGAATGGGCCAATCTAAGACTAATGGCTGTAATAGCTGTGAGAGGTGGTTCAACTAAGTACCGAGTGAACGGGGACGAATGCTTTTGAACTGCTGACATTTCAGATTTTGAATTTTTAGTTTTTTATGTTTTACAATTTTCCCCGTTTTTAGGCTCCACTGTGAAAAAAAAGAATGTGTGATTCACAAATAAAAGTTCTCAGTTAACTTGATCAAAATCTGTTGTACTACTCATTTACGTAAAGAATGGGCTGGGGGCTGAATACTTTTACAAGGCTCTGTATTACTCAGCCTTCTTTTCTCTTTCCCAAACAAATTCCTTAGACTGGTTCCCGTTGTCTACTTAAATCTCGCCTGAACAACAAGTGGCGTTTTTGCCACTAAAATATGAAGAATCCAATCACCTCAGTCTTTATACCTTCCCTTAGGTCACTGTGGCCAACTTCCTTTAAGACCCTCATTGCTTTGCCTTGAAGCGTTGCACAGAACACCAAGAGACTTCCAAGCAGAGCAGAAAATGGAGGCATTGACTGCACAGGCAATAAGGAGCTCCTCAATAATCTTTTCAGAAGAAGCCTATTGAATTATAGTACACAGTGAAGACAAAAGTGAACCACTCCATAGTCATCCTTGACCTCAGAATAGTTCTCGAGTAATGAATGGAAAGAGCTGAGATGAAAGTAATCCATTGCACTCAGCTTAGTAGGATCTCCTTGCACTGATCATAATACATTAAAAAATGATCACTAATCTATTTACTGAAATGCTTTGTTACAATTGTTTTCTGAACACTCCTGTGCACGGATGCACAGATAAATAAAATTTATTTTTGCAGCTTTGGAGGTGACAATTGGAGCCACCTACAGGGATCAATTAAACATAGGCCTGTTGGGAACCCCAAAAAGACCTGTTTTCGAATCATACATATATGATGGGGTTATAGATTATTAAGTTATGTATTAGTGAAGGCAACCACGAGATTTATAAAATAATGATGTGACAGGAAAACATAAAAGAATTTCAGCATTAACAGTGCTAATATCCATCCCTATACAGTAAGTATAAAATTCATTCTTTTCCAAAGAAACCAAAAACCTTAATAAACACATTAACAAATTTATGTTTTACATGAGGCTACTTTGTCTCATGATACATGCTGTGATGTTAGCAATATAGACTGATTTTGCATTTTCACAATCTGGATAAGAAGTTGACAGACAATTTGCATGATTTCATGCTCATGAAGTTTCTTTGAAATTGAATCCAGGCAATCTGTTATCAATATCATGTGGACTGGTTTAATTAATATCAAATGTTCAAAATTCTACCCATTCTGACCTTTAAGCTTACAACGATCCAGGGATTTATTGTAATAAGTTTCCATCAGTTTATAGTTTGCATGCTAATACAACAATCTGGATAAATTATTGAGTCTTGATCAGAGATCAAGACAAATTATAAAGGATTTACAGGCTATTTGCTGGTGCCATGTGTCCCTGCCAGCATTTAATCTTCCCTTGGGCTTCCTTTTTCATCCAAACCCACCAACATATCCTTTGATTCTTTTCTCCCTTATCAGACTATAATATCAGAAGTCCACAAGATATAGGAGCAGAACTAGGCCATTCGACCCATTGAATTTCCTCCGCATTCAATCATGGGCTGATCCAATTTTTCCAGTCATCCCCACTCCCCTGCCTTCACCCCATACCCTTTGATGCCCTGGCTAATCAAGAATCTATCTATCTCTGCCTTAAATATACCCAGTGACTTGGTCTCCTCAGCCACTTGTGGCAACAAATTCTACAGATTTACCACCCTCTGATTAAAGCAATTTCTCTGCATCTCAATCCTAAAAGGATGTCCATCAATCCTGAAGTGGTAACCTCTTGTCCTAGAGCACCCTACCAAGGGAAATAACTTGGCCATATCTAATCTGTTCAGGCTTTTTAACATTTGGAATGTCTCTATGAGATCCTCCCCCCCCCCCGCCCCCATTCTCCTGAACTCCAGGGAATACAGCCCAAGAGCTGCCAGACAATCCTCATACAGTAACCCTTTCATTCCTGGAATCATTCTCGTGAATCTTCTCTGAACCCTCTCCAATGTCAGTATATCCTTTCTAAAATAAGGTGCCTAAAACTGCACACAATACTCCAAGTGTGGTCTCACGAGTGCCTTATAGAGCCTCAACATCACATCCCTGCTCTTATATTCTATACCTCTAGAAATTAATGCCAACATTGCATTCGCCTTCTTCACAACTGACTCAATTAGGAGGTTAACCTTTAGGGTATCTTGCACAAGGACTCCCAAGTCCCTTTGCATCTCTGCATTTTGAGTTCTGTCCCCAACTAAATAATAGTCTGTCCATTTATTTCTTCCACCAAAGTGCATGACTATACAATTTCCAACATTGTATTTCATTTGCCACTTCTTTGCCCATTCCCCTAAACTATCTAAGTCTCTCTGCAGGCTCTCTGTTTCCTCAACACTACCTGCTCCTCCACCTATCTTTGTATCATCGGCAAATTTAGCCACAAATTCATTAATACCATAGTCCAAATCATTGACATACATCGTAAAAAGCAGCAGCCCCAACACCGACCCCTGTGGAACTCCACTGGTAACCGGCAGCCAGCCAGAATAGGATCCCTTTATTTCCACTGTCTCTTTTCTGCCAACCAGCCAATGCTCCACCAAAGCTAGTAACTTCCCTGTAATTTCATGGGCTTTTATCTTGCTAAGTAGCCTCATGTGTGGCACCTTGTCAAAGGCCTTCTGAAAATCCAAGTACACCACGTCTACTGCATCTTCTTTGTCTACCCTGCTTGTAATTTCCTCAAAGAATTGCAGTAGTTTTGTCAGGCAGGATATTCTTTTCAGGAAACCCAGGCTGGCTTTGGCATATCTTGCCATGTGCCTCCATGTACACCGTAATCTCATCCTTAACAATTGATTTCAACAACTTCCCAACCACTGATGTCAGGCTAACAGGTGTATAGTTTCCTTACTGCTGCCTCCCACCCTTCTTAAATAGTGGAATAACATTTGCAATTTTCCAGTCATCCAGTGCAATGCCAGAATCTATCGATTCTTGAAAGGTCATTGTTAGTGCCTCTGCAGTCTCTCCAGCTACTTCCCTCAGAATCCAAGGGTGCATTCCATCAGGTCCAGGAGATTTATCCACCCTCAGACCATTAAGCTTCCTGAGCACCTTCTCTGTTGTAATTTTCACTGCACATACTTCACTTCCCTGACTCTCTGGAATGTCTGGTATACTGCAGATGTCTTCCACTGTGAAGACTGATGCAAAATATGCATTCAGTTCCTCTGCCATCCCTGCATCTCTCATTACAATATCATTTTGTATTGGTCCTATATCTACCCTCGATTCTCCTTTACCCTTTCTATACTTAAAAAAGCTTTTAGTATGTTCTTTGATATTAGTCACCAGCTTCCTCTCATAATTCATCCTTTCCTTCCTAATGAACTTTTTAGTTTCCTTCTGCAGGTTTTTAAAAGCTCCCCAGTCCTCTATCTTCCCTCTAGCTCTGGCATCCTTGAATGCCTTCTCTTTTGCTTTTACTTCGGCTCTGACTTCACGTGTCGGCCATGGTAGTGTCCATCTTCCCTTTGAAAATTTCTTCTTATTTGGAATATATCTGTCTTGCACTTCCCTCATTTTTCACAGAATCTCCAGCTATTGCTGCTCTGCTATCTTTCCTGCAAATGTCCCTTTCCAGTCAACTTCGGCCAGTTCCCCTGTCAAGCCATTGAGATACTGACACATTGGATTTTATTTTATTCCCTCTCAAATTTCAATGTGAACTCAATCATATTGTAATCACTGTTCCCTAAGGGTTCCTTAACCTTAAGCTCTCTTTTTACCTCCGGAACCTTGCACAACACCCAATCCAGCACAGCCGATCCCCTAGTGGGCTCAACAACAAGTTGTTCTAAAAAGCCATCCCTTAGACGTTCTACAAATTCTCTCTCTTGAGGTCCAGTACTGACCTGGTTTTCCCAATCCACTTTCATGTTAAAATCCCCTACGACTACCATGACATTGCCTTTCTGACACACCTTTTCCTACCTCCTACTGTAATTTGTAATCCACATCCCGGCTGCTGTTTGGTGGCCTGTATACAACTGTCCTTTTACCCTTGCTATTTCTTATTGGCTTAACTAACTGGTCCTTAAGTACATGTGTGTTAGGCTGTAGCTCTTTATAGTCTATTCCACATTCTAACGTCTCTACAGAGGTTTCTCTGGAAGTTGATCTTTAACATTAATAACATTATACTTATACCACAATTTTCTCCTAGATTACCAGAAAGCATTTGATGAAATGCCTTGTGAAAACGCATTGCAGAATATTAAAGGAGGTAAGATGTTGGCAAGAATAGAAGATGGGTTAACAAGAAGCAAAGGATAATTAAATGTGTTTTTTTTTTCTCATTGGCAAGATGTAATAAGTGAAATGCAACAGAGATTCTTACTTGCAGCTCAACTTTTTTTTACAATTTATATCAATGATTCATAGAAACATAGAAACATAGAAAATAGGTGCAGGAGTAGGCCATTCGGCCCTTCGAGCCTGCACCGCCATTTATTATGATCATGGCTGATCATCCAACTCAGAACCCAGCCTTCCCTCCATACCCCCTGACCCCTGTAGCCACAAGGGCCATATCTAACTTCCTTTTAAACATAGCTAATGAACTGGCCTCAACAGTTTGCTGTGGCAGAGAATTCCACAGATTCACCACTCTCTGTGTGAAGAAGTTTTTCCTAACCTCGGTCCTAAAAGGCTTCCCCTCTATCCTCAAACTGTGACCCCTCGTTCTAGACCTCCCCAACATCGGGAACAATCTTCCCGCATCTAGCCTGTCCAATCCCTTTAGGATCTTATACGTTTCAATCAGATCCCCCCTCAATCTTCTAAATTCCAACGAGTACAAGCCCAGTTCATCCAGTCTTTCTTCATATGAAAGACCTGCCATCCCAGGAATCAATCTGGTGAACCTTCTTTGTACTCCCTCTATGGCAAAGATGTCTTTCCTCAGATTAGGGGACCAAAACTGCACACAATACTCCAGGTGTGGTCTCACCAAGGCCTTGTACAACTGCAGTAGTACCTCCCTGCTCCTGTACTCGAATCCTCTCGCTATAAATGCCAGCATACCGTTCGCCTTTTTCACCGCCTGCTGTACCTGCATGCCCACTTTCAATGACTGGTGTATAATGACACCCAGGTCTCGTTGCACCTCCCCTTTTCCTAATCGGCCACCATTCAGATAATAATCTGTTTTCCTATTTTTGCCACCAAAGTGGATAACTTCACATTTATCCACATTAAATTGCATCTGCCATGAGTTTGCCCACTCACCCAACCTATCCAAGTCACCCTGCATCCTCTTAGCATCCTCCTCACTGCTAACACTGCCACCCAGCTTTGTGTCATCCGCAAACTTGGAGATGCTGCATTTAATTCCCTCATCCAAGTCATTAATATATATTGTAAACAACTGGAGTCCCAGCACTGAGCCTTGCGGTACCCCACTAGTCACCGCCTGCCATTCTGAAAAGGTCCCGTTTATTCCCACTCTTTGCTTTCTGTCTGCTAACCAATTCTCCACCCACACCAATACCTTACCCCCAATACCGTGTGCTTTAAGTTTGCACACTAATCTCCTATGTGGGACCTTGTCAAAAGCCTTTTGAAAATCCAAATATACCACATCCACTGGTTCTCCCCTATCCACTCTACTAGTTACATCCTCAAAAAATTCTATGAGATTCGTCAGACATGATTTTCCTTTCACAAATCCATGCTGACTTTGTCCGATCATTTCACCGCTTTCCAAATGTGCTGTTATCACATCCTTGATAACTGACTCCAGCAGTTTCCCCACCACCGACGTTAGGCTAACCGGCCTATAATTCCCCGGTTTCTCTCTCCCTCCTTTTTTAAAACACCCTCCAATCCTCAGGAACTAGTCCAGAATCTAACGAGTTTTGAAAAATTATCACTAATGCATCCACTATTTCTTGGGCCACTTCCTTAAGCACTCTGGGATGCAGACCATCTGGCCCTGGGGATTTATCTGCCTTCAATCCCTTCAATTTACCTAACACCACTTCCCTACTAACATGTATTTCGCTCAGTTCCTCCATCTCACTGGACCCTCTGTCCCTTACTATTTCTGGAAGATTATTTATGTCCTCCTTAGTGAAGACAGAACCAAAGTAATTATTCAATTGGTCTGCCATGTCCTTGCTCCCCATAATCAATTCACCTGTTTCTGTTTGCAGGGGACCTACATTTGTCTTTATCAGTCTTTTCCTTTTTACATATCTATAAAAGCTTTTACAGTCCGTTTTTATGTTCTCTGCCAGTTTTCTCTCATAATCTTTTTTCCCCTTCCTAATTAAGCCCTTTGTCCTCCTCTGCTGAACTCTGAATTTCTCCCAGTCCTCAGGTGAGCCACTTTCTCTGGCTAATTTGTATGCTACTTCTTTGGAATTGATACTATCCCTAATTTCTCTTGTCAGCCACGGGTGCACTACCTTCCTTGATTTATTCTTTTGCCAAACTGGGATGAACAATTGTTGTAGTTCATCCATGCAACCTTTAAATGCCTGCCATTGCATATCCACCGTCAATCCTTGAAGTGTCATTTGCCAGTCTATCTTAGCTAATTCATGTCTCATACCTTCAAAGTTACCCCTCTTTAAGTTCAGAACCTTTGTTTCTGAATTAACTACGTCACTCTCCATGTTAATGAAGAATTCCACCATATTATGGTCACTCTTACCCAAGGGGCCTCTCACGACAAGATCGCTAATTAACCCTTCCTCATTGCTCAAAACCCAGTCCAGAATAGCCTGCTCTCTAGTCGGTTCCTCGACATGTTGGTTCAAAAAACCATCCCGCATACATTCCAAGAAATCCTCTTCCTCAGCACCTTTACCAATTTGGTTCACCCAGTCTACATGTAGATTGAAGTCACCCATTATAACTGCTGTTCCTTTATTGCACACATTTCTAATTTCCTGTTTAATACCATCTCCGACCTCACTACTACTGTTAGGTGGCCTGTACACAACTCCCACCAGCGTCTTCTGCCCCTTAGTGTTACGCAGCTCTACCCATATCGATTCCACATCTTCCCGGCTTATGTCCTTCCTTTCTATTGCGTTAATCTCTTTTTTAACCAGCAACGCCACCCCACCTCCCCTTCCTTCGTGTCTATCCCTCCTGAATATTGAATATCCCTGAACGTTGAGCTCCCATCCCTGGTCACCCTGGAGCCATGTCTCTGTGATCCCAACTATATCATAATCATTAATAACAATCTGCACTTTCAATTCATCCACCTTATTACGAATGCTCCTTGCATTAGATGAAGATGAAGACTCTGTGTGATGATACAAAGATAGGTAAGAAAGTAAGTTGTGAAGATGTCATAATGAGGTTATAGTGGATAGATTCAGTGAATGGTTAAATATCTGGAAAATGTAGCATTGTATAGAAAAATGTGAAATTTTCCAGGGGAAAAAAAAGAAGCATACTGTTAAATCTCATACTGAGATAGCCATGTCATCTTAAAAAAGATTAGATGGAAGGGCTTATATTTCCTTGTGTTTAGAGGAGTGAAAGAGACAATTTAATGGAGAATCCAAGACTCTGAAGCATCTTGAAAAGTGGATATGGGACATTTTCTCTTACAGGGCAATGTAGACTTAGTTTAAAAATAAGAGGCCATCTATTTAAGATGGGAATGCTGCCAAATTTTTTCTCTAAGGTTGTGTCTTTGGAGCTCTCCTACACAAAGACGAGTGCAAGGAAAATTTGTGGATAATTTTAAGACAGGCCTGGTAGTCAAGGGGATGAAAGGTTACCCAAGAGTATGCAGGAAAGTGGAATTGAAGTTACAATCTGCTCCATCATGAGTTGATTGAATGAGGAAACTTCAGGAACCTGTGTCATTTACTCCTACTCTCAATTCATATTTAAGTATGGTGGGACATGATGGATTAACACTCACTTCAGACAAATTACAATCTTTTATCTGGTCTTGGAATATAAGGTTTACAATCAAAAGGTACCTTTATTTAATGGGAATAGATTGGGAATTTTGATTATATATTGGCTGAAATAACTGTATAGCATTTGAGATTTGGTCATGCAAGCTATAACAATACATACAAAAATTAAGATGCCATAGTAACTATAACTTTTGTGACAAGACTATGACAATGCAGAGAAAATAATATTCATAGCCTGTAAAAAGTTAAAGGGATACTTCAGTGTGAGTAGAATATAAAATATGAATAAAGCTGGAGATAATAATTTGTATCATTAAGTGAGTGATCAGCAAACTAGGCATAAAAACTGTGTAAATATCCAAATTGGATTTTATGCTGAATGTATAAGATAGACTGTTGACCTCACAAGCTACCTTGTTATGGCCTTGCACCTTATTGTCTGTCTCTGCATTGCATTTTCTCTGTAACTGTAACACTTCTGCATTCTGTCATTGTTTTCCCTTGTACTTCCTCAATGCACTGTTGTCATGAAATGCTCTGTATGGATGGCATGTTTTGCACTGTACATGTGACAATAATAAGCCAGTTTATGAATTTACCAAATAATTGCATAAAACAAAAGGAAGGAGATTTTCTAGCTAATCTGCTGATGCACTCCTGTTTCTGGCTGGCATTATGGGCTTATTACTATAATATTGAATGTGCTCTATCCTTGCATTCATTATCAGTTTATCCATCTATTAAAGAGGAGTTTTTCAGCTTCCAGCAGGTCCATAGAGAGCAATTATGATGTGATAAATCCCGTGATATTCTAGACATTCTTTCCATTTATTTATAGCCTGTCATAACAATTGGTTATCCTGGGTTGTATGTCATCTTGAACATAGGATTGGATTTATTAACCTATCATGGTAATGAAGTTTTGATCAATTAATCTGTTACAGATCCAGGTAATTCTCTGAAAGCTAAATAGGTCATTAAAAAATGGTAAGTAGGTTTTCATACCTCTTCTGTTTCATAGTCCTTGGACTAGACAAAACTGATTATCTTAACATAGAAAAGAATCATCCCTCATATTTGGAATCTAATAAAGAAAATATTATTAATCTTCCTCAGATTCATTTTTTTTTGGTTTTCAGAGCATATAGTAAGATCTATAAATAAATTTGGTTTTAATTGCTTCAAAGCCTGGAATCACGAGGCTCCAATGAACAGGATCGCGAGAGGCTGCAGAAGGTTATAGGCTCAGCCTGCTCCATCATAGGCACCACCCTCCCACCATCGAGAACAATTCCAGGAGGCAGGACTTCAAGGAGGAGGCATTTATCATTAAGGACCCTCACCATCTAGGATATGCCCTCTTCTCGTGACAACTGTCAGGGAAGAAGTACAAGAGCATTAAGTCCCACACTGGGAAAAGCTTCTTCCTCTCTGCCATCAGATTTCTGAATGGTCGATGAGTCCATGAACACTTCTTTATTTTTACACTATTTATTTTGTAATTTATAGTAATTTTATGTCTTTGCACTGTACTGCTAAAAGACACATTTTGCACTATCTTAATCTGTGATGATAAGCTTAATTCTGATTTTGAAGCATTGTTTTTATGATGATGATGGGACTTGGTCTTAACTCTAAAATCCCATCATCCATCACCTTCAAACAAGCATTCATTAAAGCTCAGTTTATAAAGATTCTGTGAACGTAAGATTACAGAGGAGGGACGCTAATGAACTGAAAACATTTCAATCTCAGAAGAATAACTGCTTTCATGCAAAACAAATTTTTCACTGAACGTCAATAATAATCCAAGTTATCAATTTACCATTAACAAGATAAAACATAGTGGCAGTGGTCATATGAGTGATGTGAATCTGAAATTGACTGGTAAAATCCAACATTGACTTGTGGTGATTACTTATATTGAGGATGTGAAAGATGGTTGCCATGACTACACAGTTTACACGATGAACTGGAGGCCAGTGACATTTTAGAAGTGTTTGGAAAAATTAAACTAAAATGTAGACTGCTACTTCATCATTATCTGAAGAGAGAGTCACCTGGTTTTGTTGATATGAAAGAAAGGTTTGGAACTTCTCAAAATGGGAGATCACTTAAATGGAGAACTGAAGTTCGAACAAGTGTTTCAAGTTAAAATTGAACCATTAAGCTCATAGGTGTGAGTTCTGAAGCCTAAGGTAGGAACAGGTAAACCTGCTGATGATTTCTTTACAAAGCTTAGACACACAGCCAATAAATGAAAATTCAAGGAAATGGATGAATGGTCAATTCACTGGGGGCTTGGTGATATTCAGAACACTTTGAATGGGAAGCAGAAGATCATTACAACATGGGTTATAATACAGCCAGGAGAAGGGTGGATTATAGAACACCTGAAATAGTCAAAATACTGAACAATCTTGGGAAAGGATGCAGAGTCGATGTAGTTAGGTAATGGAAACAAACAGAAGAAAACCAGACATAATGGAGTCTGCAGAGACATAAAAAACTGCAGATATTGGAATAGGGAGCAAAATATTACCTGAGGCCTGCTAGCTCCTGTCCACCCTCACTCTCTCCTCTTTGTACTGGTTGCTTTCTCTATCCATTCTCAATCCTGATTCAAAATGCTTCTCTAAACCCTCAATATCTACTGGGCTGCTCATCAACTACCTGGCAAGGGCTTTCCTAGTCTATTTATACAGTTCTTGAATCTTCATATCTTGTCTGGTCTGGAATTGAAGACCTATCTTTTATCTATTTTTACATTCAAGGTCGTATTAGAATATATCTCCTTGCTGGGTTTCACATGCCTCTCGACAAGAAAATCAATGATTTTATTCATTAAACTTATACATTTTCTTTCACTATATTCATCATCCTTCTCAGATAATGTACTAGCTTTGTTCAACACTGCTTTTAGCACAATGGTCTTCATAAACCAAGGCACTGAGTTGAATGTTATGTTGAAGTTGTACAAGATATTGGTGAGACTGAATTTAGAGTATTGTGCGCAGTTCTCATCACCTCCCAAAAGGAAAGATATCAATAAGCCTGAAAGAGTCCAGAGAAAATTTACAATGTAACGGCCTTTGCCCCAACTGTCTCCCATTGCCTAGGGTGAATAGCCGTCGACCCCGCCAAACAGTGCAAATGCTTTGGTGCAGATAAGGTGTGAGGCACCCAATGATCAGCCACGACACAAATATCAAACAATGTACCAAGTGTGAGTACAGAATTATACTTTATAGCAAGTTTTGGTGATGGGTTAGTAGCAACAACTAAAAGAAAAGTTGCCACATAAGTAACTTATCAGTCTTGTGCACATAATATTTTAATATGTTGGAGCTCATGCCTCCGATTCCGTTCACGACACCCTTCCGAGACTCCAGCCACCATCTGAACTCCCGAGGTCCTGTATCTACTGCCCTGGAACTGCTGTCTGTTCCCCGCACGTCCATCCTCGCTCCTCGCCTCCCGAAAAAGCCCGCACTCCTCAACTCAGCACACACATACAAGATAACATAACATGACGTCCATTGGCTAGCAAATGAATACAATTTCCATTATCACTAAGTATAACCCAAACATGCTGTTACAGAGAACCCCTGGCTCAGCAGCTAACGGTACGAGAAGCCATTTTGGTAATAAGCAATTAACAGTTAACAGTCCATCTAGTGTTACTGAGAACCCTACATTCTCCCCCATCGAAATAAGTCACGCCTTCATTACATTCAGATAATTCGTCATTCCTTCCTGCAGAACACACAGCCCAATCTATTTGCAGAAAGCAGTCATCTGACTCCCCAGAACAGTAGAGATCACACCTTGTTCCCCGGGTGCTACATAGGCCAACTTCTCTGGGGGATTCTGACTTCTCTGAGACCTACATACCCCCTCATCTAACTCTTCCGCTTCAGACGCTACAGGGGACCCTTTGAAACTATGAGGTGAACCCTCCCCTGAGTGGTCACCCAAGCCCCTCCGCACCTCGGAACCCTCTATCTCTGGTTCAGGCCCTACATCCTCTCCTTCAGCGCCCATCGGTACCATGGACTGCCCCTCACTAGCCCCTTCTAACCCAGTGGGGGAAAGGCCAGGAGTCTCTTCCTCCATCAGCGAACAGCAGAATGTACCAACTGTCCCATTCATCATCCTCCAAGTCAGTATCCCTCAGAGGGGCTGGGCTCGGGCCTGTCTCTCCCGGGGTAGGCACGTCCTCCACCCTGTGGGGACACAAATTCCTGGTATTGGGTGCAGCCACCTCGTCAGGCTCCCGCTCTACCTGTAAATCTTGCCCCAGGGCGATTCCAATGGAGAATCTTGACAGGCCCCTTTCCATCCTCAGGCTGTACCCGGAAAACTGGTAGGTTTGGCATCTGACTGTCCACCACATAGGGCGTGGCTGCCCAGCGATCAGCCATCTTGTGCTTTCCTGATAACCCCAGATTCCTGATGAGGACGGTCTCCCAGTAGAAGTTGAGAGAACTTTACTTTCTGGTCATACCTCCTCTTATTTCCCCGATTCTGCCGGGCGGCCGCCTCCCCGGCCAACTCGTAAGCTCTTTCCTCATATCAGACACATATTTCAGGTAAGGATTCAGCGATACCTCACCTGCATCAGTCCTGAAACAAAGGTCAATGGGCAACCTTGCCTCACGCTCAAACATAAGATAATAGGGCCAGTAACCAGTAGCTTCATTGCGTGTACAGTTGTAACAGCGAACCAGATGCCCAATATGTCGACTCCAACGATTCTTTCTGCTGATCTCCAGAGTCCCGAGCATGTCCAGCAGCGTCCGATTAAACCTTTCCGGCTGGGGGTCGCCCTGCGGGAGATAGGGCGTGGTCCTCGATTTCTCAACCCCCAGCATGCCCAATAACTCATAGATGAGCTTACTCTCAAAGTCTCGTCCCTGGTCACTATGGAACTGCCGAGGAAAGCCATAATGCACAAAATACTTCTCCCATAGCACTTTCGCAGTCGCCCTCTGATCCTTCATAGGAAAAGCTTGTGCATACCTGGTGTAGTGGTCCATGATGACCAGGACATTTGCCGTGTTGCTGGCATCGGGTTCTATGGACAGGAAATTCATACACACCAGGTCCAAAGGCCCTGCACTCTGCAAGTGGGACAAAGGGGCAGCCTGCCCAGGCAGCGTCTTCCGCCGTATGCAACGAATGCAGGACTTGCAGTACTCTTCAACCTCCGTCCTCATCCGGGGCCAGTAAAACTGATCCTTGAGCAATCCATAGGTCTTTTCCACCTCCAAATGTCCAGAGTCATCATGGAGGGACTTAACGCAACCTTCCGATACTTCTCCGGCAGGACCAGCTGCCAACACTGAGGTCGGTCCGGGGGTGACGTTACCCGGTATAATAACAGGAATTCTGCAGATGCTGGAAATTCAAGTAACACACATCAAAGTTGCTGGTGAACGCAGCAGGCCAAGCAGCATCCGTAGGAAGAGGTGCAGTCGACGTTTCAGGCCGAGACCCTTCGTCAGGACTAACTGAAGGAAGAGTGAGTAAGGGATTTGAAAGTTGGAGGGGGAGGGGGAGATCCAAAATGATAGGAGAAGACAGGAGGGGGAGGGATAGAGCCAAGAACTGGACAGGTGATAGGCAAAAGGGGATACGAGAAGATCATGGGACAGGATGTCCGGGAAGAAAGGCAAGGGGGGGGGGACCCAGAGGATGGGCAAGAGGTATATTCAGAGGGACACAGGGAGAAAAAGGAGAGTGAGAGAAAGAATGTGTGCATAAAAATGAGTAACAGATGGGGTACGAGGGGGAGGTGGGGCCTTAGCGGAAGTTAGAGAAGTCGATGTTCATGCCATCAGGTTGGAGGCTACCCAGCTGGAATACAAGGTGTTGTTCCTCCAACCTGAGTGTGGCTTCATCTTTACAGTAGAGGAGGCCGTGGATAGACATGTCAGAATGGGAATGGGATGTGGAATTAAAATGTGTGGCCACTGGAAGATCCTGCTTTCTCTGGCGGACAGAGCGTAGATGTTCAGCAAAGCGGTCTCCCAGTCTGCGTCGGGTCTCGCCAATATATAAAAGGCCACATCGGGAGCACCGGACGCAGTATATCCTCAGGACATCCTCAGGATGAGGCTTTTCATTCTAGGACGAAGGAGATGTCTTCCTTTTTTAAAGAAAGGGGCTTCCCTTCCTCCACTATCAACTCTGCTCTTAAACACATCTCCCCCATTTCACGTACATCTGCTCTCACTCCATCCTCCCGCCACCCCACTAGGAATAGGGTTCCCCTGGTCCTCACCTACCACCCCACCAGCCTCCGGGTTCAACATATTATTCTCCGTAACTTCCGCCACCTCCAACGGGATCCCACCACTAAGCACATCTTTCCCTCCCCGCCTCTCTCTGCATTCCGCAGGGATTGCTCCCTACACAACTCCCTTGTCCATTCGGCCCCCCCATCCCTCCCCACTGATCTCCCTCCTGGCACTTATCCGTGTAAGCGGAGCAAGTGCTACACATGCCCTTACACTTCCTCCCTTACCACCATTCAGGGCCCCAAACAGTCCTTCCAGGTGAGGTAACACTTCACCTGTGAGTCAACTGGGGTGATATACTGCGTCCGGTGCTCCCGATGTGGCCTTTTATATATTGGCGAGACCCGACACAGACTGGGAGACTGCTTTGCTGAACATCTATGCCATTCTCTCAGTAATAGAGACACTGAGCCGTGCTTAGCCTTCTCCGCCTGTGTCACATCCCCCTCTTCCACGGCATGCCAGACCGGGCCTGTGTCTGGGTCATCTCACTGAGCACTGGCCACTTCCCCAGGGCTTAACCCCGGTAACTGCGTGGTCTTCAGAGCAGTCATGTCACAGTACACTAGGGGCAGGGCATCATCGGACGCCCCCAATGAGTCTTCTGCTCGATTTGGCCTCTCCTTCTGCTCAGCCTGCATGGTGATAGCAAACTGGCACATGGCCTTCACCCTGGATGCAGGAACACTCTCCCACTTCTTGTCCTTCCCCGGTTCCTCATGTCCCCGTCAGGACAACGCATCCGCATCGACATTCCGACTCCCCGGCTGGTACTTCAGGCTGAAGTCATATGAAGACAAAGCTTCCAGCCACCGATGGCCTGTGGCATCCAGTTTCGCCGAGGTCAGTATGTAAGTGAGCGGGTTGTTGTCTGCCTGCACCTCAAACTTGGCCCCGTAGAGATTGTCACTCAGCTTATCCACCACCGCCCATTTCAACGCCAGGAACTCCAACTTGTGAGTGGGATAGTTTCTCTCCAAGGGTGACAAACGTCACAGGCCTCAGGCCAGCTCCCTGATCCTGGTATAAAACGGCCCCTAACCCCTCATGACTGGCGTCAGTGTGTAGTACGCAGGGCAACCGGGGGTCCGCAAAAGCCAGTACCAGCGCCTGAATCAGCATCACCTTCAGTGACTGGAAAGCCGCTTCACATTTGTCATCCCATCTCTGACTGAAGGGCTCTGACAGGTTCAAATATGCTCCAACCTCCCGTCCTTTCCTCCCTTTCCCCCTCTGTCCCAGGGGAGGGTAGCCACGCAGAAGCCGATTCAAGGGATGACTCACCTTGGCGTAGCCCTTCACGAACCTCCGATAGTGTCCATAGAACCCCAGGAACGAGCGCAGATCACTCACGGTCTGGGACCTCGGCCAGGTGGTCACTGCTTCGATCTTAGCTGGGTCTGTAGCTACTCTGAGCTGTGAGACAATGTGTCCAACATAGCCAACAGACGTTTGGCAGAACTGGCACTTGTCCAGGGAAAGTTTTAACCCTTCCTGCTTCAACCGGTTGAGCACCTTCATTAGTCTCGCTTCGTGTTCTTCCAAGGTGGATCCAAATACTATGAGGTCATCCAAATATACCAGCACTTCGAGCAGGTTCATATCCCACACTGCCTTCTCCATGACCCTCTGGAAAGTGGCAGGGGCCCCGATATGCCCTGGGGCATCCTTTTGAACTGGTAAAATCCCAAAGGGCATATGAAGGTTGTCTTCTCCTTATCGGCCTCACTCATCGGGATCTGGTAATACCCGCTCCTCAAATCCAACACGCTAAACCACTTCGCCCCACTCAGACAGGTCAGCACGTCTTCGACCCAGGTGACCATGTACTGATCTGGGACCGTGCGCCTGTTCAATGTTCTATAGTCCACACACATATGAACCTTCCCATTCTTCTTCCGGGCCACTACGATCGGAGAAGCATAAGGGCTTTGGGACTCCGTGATGATCCCAGCCTCCTTCAACTTATACAAACACTGTCGCACGTCTTCCACCTCTGTAGGGGCCAGGCACCGTGATCGTTCCCTAAATGGAGTATCCTCAGACACCCGTATGGTGTGGCGAGTGCTCCTGGAACAACCCACATCATATTCGTCAAGGGAAAAAACATCTGCCATCGTCAACATCTTCTCCACCAGCCCCCGCTTCCAGCCCTCCGGTACAGATGATGCTCCAAAGTTAAAAGCTTCAGCGGTCAACTGAGGCGTTTTTCCCGACAGCTCTCCCCCAAATGGCCTCACGGGGGCGCTATGCATCACCGTCACTGGGAACAAGTGCGCCAGAGGCATTCCTCGCTGGAAGGTGACCTCCCGTGCAGTCGTGTTCCTGACGATCACCACTAGCCTGCGCGTCTGTACCACCGAGGGCTTCTGCAACTCGGGTCGCACCAGCACCCCAGCAGGGAATCACAACTCCCCTTCGAGATCTCCGGGGTGTCCACTAAAAGGGCTTCACCCTCAGGCACCGCCGGGAATCTAGGGATCCCCATCACTCTCGCTACTTCACCCAGCCGGACCACCCTGGGCTTCGACTGGGCACACCACATAGTGCCTCGTTCACACACCACGTCCAGACCAGAGCGACCCCACACTTCCTCAAAAGCAGCTCGGAACACTGGGTGCACTGACAGGGTCTCCAAAAAGTCCTCACCCGCCTTCTCCTTACAGGCTCCCAGGAGTCCCCGCACAATGGGGGTGTTGGTCCCCACCACAATTGGCACACCCCCAGTCTCACCGGGGTCAGGGCACACCAGTACCAGGGCCTCATGAGCCTCAGACACCCCCACCTCAGCTTCCAGGAACTCCAGTTTCACAGACAAATAACCATCGTACGGATAATCACCATCACTGATGCCCCAAATCTCCAGTGCACTGAAAGGTGTCAGGGTAGATGCGCCAGATACTGATTGTAAAATGACCGGTACAGTAATGTGACCTGCAAACCTGTGTCGAGTATGGCTTTTGCATCTATCCCCTCGATCGTATCGACACGCTGGATCGGGGCCCCACCAATCCTTCGGGGATAGGGGCTTTATCTCTCAAGGGTCCCGCGGCTCATTGTTGAGAACGTATTTTCCCAGAGACTCCAGGCTGTTCCCTCACTGAGTCTCCTCCAAGTTTCCCGACCACCCCCCCCACTTCCTGCTGGGACACCCGGGGACTCTCCCTCCGAGGGGCTCCCTGCCGTTCACATTCCCGCCTGAAGTGCCCTCTTCCCCGTAATTACAGCACATGCCTCGCCTTGCGGGACCCCGCCCTCGACCTGGCCTCAGTGCTGTCCGTCCCTTCTGGGAGGGGCCTTCTCCACTAGTCCCCTCCTGTGGAGGGACCCCACCTGCCGCGATCCCCTTTTGTATTTCCCGTGTGGAGCTGGCCCTGGTCATTTCACCACAAGAGGCTACTACCGAGGTCTGCACCTTGTTACCAGAGCCTTCTTCCACTTCCAATTCGTCCTCCTCCTCCTCCCTTACATCTCTGAGCAACTGAACAAAAGACGGAGGGGGGGGGGGGACGTGCTTTACAAGACTGCCGGAGGCTCTTAGCGATCACATCATGTCTCTGCGTGCCCCTGACTACCTGGTTGATCCTTATCCGATCCACCTCATTCCCCGAAATGACCCCCCCCCCCCCGGCGCCTCAAGTAATTTAGCCTACGCTCTATTCAAAGAAGATACTCAGAAAGCTTTTCCCCTTTCTCCCGATGCAAATTCTGAATCCTCCCTAGAAGCTCCACCGTGCTTCCCGTCAGCCCAAACGCCTCCTCTAGGGCAGCTAGACACTCCTTCCAAAAAGCCAGGGGCTGGTTAACTCTCACTCCTTTTACCACCTCAGCTGCCGTCCCTCTCAAACTGTCCCCCAATCTTTGCCGCTTCTTCTCCTCAGATCACTGCCACTCACCTAGCAGCTGAGAGGTATGTTCTAACCAGGACTCATAATCCTCTTCCCCATCGGGGATGGGGGTCCTCCCTGAGAAAATTCTTAACTTCTGTCGCGGACCCACTGCCCTGTTCACCAAAGAGTTAATGGCTGAGGCCAACTCAGAGCCCTCCCCCTTCCATGGGGAATGAGAACTGATTACATTCTCCAAATCCGACCACTCCCTTCCTTCATCCTTCAAAAACGATTGGACCCGCTCTCCAAAACCTCTGCCCCTAGCTTCGGGCAACCCCTCTGGTGTCTCTTCAAATCCTTCCTCCGTGACAGTGTGCACGCCCCATGGCCCCGCCTCACCTACATCACCAATAGATGGGGGCAGTCCCAATTCCTTGCCATCAGCACCCGCCTGTACCAGCACTAAGGCTGAGTCCCCCGTTTTACCAATCTTTCTGCTTACAATCTCAACCTTACCGATAGCTCTGACCGTACTCAAACATCGAATTAACACATCGTCCGGGGTACGTATATGCACCCCACTTAATACGCAGGCATGATTAACCGGGACATCCTCGATCTCACACCAAAGTTCAATCTTATCCGTGTCCATCTCTTCTAATTTAACCTGGGCGACTTCCACCGTATCCGACAGAATTCAAATATCGGACGAGCCCCTACAATGTAACGGCCTTTGCCCCAACTGTCTCCCATTGCCTATGGTGAATAGCCGTCGACCCCGCCAAACAGTGCAAATGCTTTGGTGCAGATAAGGTGTGAGGCACCCAATGATCAGCCATGACACAAATATCAAACAAAATACCAAGTGCGAGTACAGAATTATACTTTATAGCAAGTTTTGGCGATGGATTAGTAGCAACAACTAAAAGAAAAGTTGCCACATAAGTAACTTATCAGTCTTGTGCACATAATATTTTAATAAAGCCAGATCTAACATACAGAGAGGCTTTGAGGAAAGAGAAGCAGAATAAACGAAGTAAAGACAGTAAGGTAGAAGGACTGAAATGTGTGTACCTCAATGCAAGAAGCATCAGGAACAAAGGTGATGAACTGAGAGCTCAGATACATACATGGAATTATGATGTAGTGGCCATTACAGAGACTTGGCTGGCACCAGGGCAGGAATGGATTCTCAATATTCCTGGATTTCAGCGCTTTAAAAGGGATAGAGAGGGTGGAAAAAGGGGAGGAGGGGTGGCATTACTGGTCAGGGATACTATTACAGCTATAGAAAGGGTGGGTAATGTAGCAGGATCCTCTTTTGAGTCAATATGGGTGGAAGTCAGGAACAGGAAGGGAGCAGTTACTCTACTGGGGGTATTCTATAGGCCCCCTGGTAGCAGCAGAGATACAGAGGAGCAGATTGGGAGGCAGATTTTGGAAAGGTGCAAAAATAACAGGGTTGTTATCATGGGTGACTTTAACTTCCCTAATATTGATTGGCACCTGATTAGTTACAAGGGTTTAGATGGGGCAGAGTTTGTTAAGTGTATCCAGGACGGATTCCTGTCACAGTATGTGGACAGGCCGACCAGGGGGAATGCCATACTAGATCTAGTACTAGGTAATGAACCGGGTCAGGTCACAGATCTCTCAGTGGGTGAGCATCTGGGGGACAGTGACCACCGCTCCCGGCCTTTATAATTATCATGGAAAAGGATAGAATCAAAGAGGACGGGAAAATTTTTAATTGCGGAAAGGCAAATTATGAGGCTATAAGGCTAGAACTTGCGGGTGTGAATTGGGATGATGTTTTTGCAGGGAAATGTACTATGGACATGTGGTCGATGTTTAGAGATCTCTTGCGGGATGTAAGGGATAAATTTGTCCCGGTGAGGAAGATAAAGAATGGTAGGGTGAAGGAACCATGGGTGACAAGTGAGGTGGAAAATCTAGTCAGGTGGAAGAAGGCAGCATACATGAGGTTTAGGAAGCAAGGATCAGATGGGTCTATTGAGGAATATAGGGAAGCAAGAAAGGAGCTTAAGAAGGGGCTGAGAAGAGCAAGAAGGGGGCATGAGAAGGTCTTGGCGAGTAGGGTAAAGGAAAACCCCAAGGCATTCTTCAATTATGTGAAGAAAAAAAGGATGACAGGAGTGAAGGTAGGACCGATTAGAGATAAAGGTGGGAAGATGTGCCTGGAGGCTGTGGAAGTGAGCGAGGTCCTCAATGAATACTTCTCTTCGGTATTCACCAATGAGAGGGAACTTGATGATGATGAGGACAATATGAGTGAGGTTGATGTTCTGGAGCATGTTGAAATTAAGGGAGAGGAGGTGTTGGAGTTGTTAAAATACATTAGGACAGATAAGTCCCCGGGGCCTGACGGAATATTCCCCAGGCTGCTCCATGAGGTGAGAGAAGAGATTGCTGAGCCTCTGGCTAGGATCTTTACGTCCTCGTTGTCCACGGGAATGGTACCGGAGGATTGGAGGGAGGCGAATGTTGTTCCCTTGTTCAAAAAAGGTAGTAGGGATAGTCCGGGTAATTATAGACCAGTGAGCCTTATGTCTGTGGTGGGAAAGCTGTTGGAAAAGATTCTTAGAGATAGGATCTATAGGCATTTAGAGAATCATGGTCTGATCAGGGACAGTCAGCATGGCTTTGTGAAGGGCAGATCGTGTCTAACAAGCCTGATAGAGTTCTTTGAGGAGGTGATCAGGCATATAGATGAGGGTAGTGCAGTGGATCTGATCTATATGGATTTTAGTAAGGCATTTGACAAGGTTCTACACGGTAGGCTTATTCAGAAAGTTAGAAGGCATGGGATCCAGGGAAGTTTGGCCAGGTGGATTCAGAATTGGCTTGCCTGCAGAAGGCAGGCGGTGGTGGTGGAGGGAGTACAGTCAGATTGGAGGATTGTGACTAGTGGTGTCCCACAAGGATCTGTTCTGGGACCTCTACTTTTTGTGATTTTTATTGACGACCTGGATGTTGGGGTAGAAGGGTGGGTTGGCAAGTTTGCAGGCGACACAAAGGTTGGTGGTGTTGTAGATAGCGTAGAGGATTGTCAAAGATTGCAGAGAGACATTGATAGGAAGCAGAAGTGGGCTGAGAAGTGGCAGATGGAGTTCAACCCGGAGAAGTGTGAGGTGGTACACTTTGGAAGGACAAACTCCAAGGCAGAGTACAAAGTAAATGGCAGGATACTTGGTAGTGTGGAGGAGCAGAGGGATCTTGGGGTACATGTCCACAGATCCCTGAAAGTTGCTTCACAGGTGGATAGGGTAGTTAAGAAAGCTTATGGGGTGTTAGCTTTCATAAGTCAAGGGATAGAGTTTAAGAATCGCGATGTAATGATGCAGCTCTATAAAACTCTGGTTAGGCCACACTTGGAGGACTGTGTCCAGTTCTGGTCACCTCACTATAGGAAGGATGTGGAAGCATTGGAAAGGGTACAGAGGAGATTTACCAGGATGCTGCCTGGTTTAGAAAGTATACATTATGATCAGAGATTAAGGGAGCTAGGGCTTTACTCTTTGGAGAGAAGAAGGATGAGAGGAGACATGATAGAGGTATACAAGATAATAAGAGGAATAGATAGAGTGGATAGCCAGCGCCCCTTCCCCAGGGCACCACTACTCAATACAAGAGGACATGGCTTTAAGGTAAGGGGTGGGAAGTTCAAGGGGGATATTAGCTGGAATGCACTGCCTGAGTCAGTGGTGGAGGCAGATACACTAGTGAAGTTTAAGAGACTACTAGACAGGTATATGGAGGAATCTAAGGTGGAGGCTTATATGGGAGGCAGGGTTTGAGGGTCGGCACAACATTGTGGGCCGAAGGGCCTGTACTGTGCTGTACTATTCTATGTTCTATGTTCTATGCTCTATACATTGGAGCTCACGCCTCCGATTCCATCCACAACGTCCTTCCGAGACTCCAGCCACGATCCGAACCCCCGAAGTCCAGTATCTGCCGCCCTGGAACCACTGTCCGTTCCCCGCACATCTGTCCTCTCTCCTCGCCTCCTGAAAAAGCCCGCACTCCTCAACTCAGCACACACATAGAAGATAACATAACATGACCTCCATTGGCTAGCAAATGAATACAATTTCCATTATCACTAAGTATAACCCAAACATGCCGTTACAGAGAACCCCTGGCTCAGCAGCTAACAGTATGAGAAGCCATTTTAGTATAACATTTCAGAGAAGCCATTTTGGTAATAAGCAATTAACAGTTAACAGTCCATCTAGTATTACTGAGAACCCTACACAAGGATTTTGCCATGATCTGTGGACCTGAGTTTTAGGGAAAAGTTGAATAGGTTAGGACTTTATTCCTTGGAGTACAGGAGAATGAGGGAAGATCTACTAGATGTCTACAAAATTACGTGGGGTATAGGTGGAATGCATACATGTTTGGAGGGATATGGAAGGATTGGTGCAGGTAGATGCAGTCAGATGATTGGGCTGCTATGAACTGGATGGGCCAAAGGGCCTATTTCTGTGCTGGAGCCCTTAATGACTCTAAAATAGCAAGCCAAGAACATTTGCATATAAGATACCTAGAGCAGTAGAAACTAGATATGCCAACATAGAAAGAAAACAGTTAACATTTGTTTATGCATAAAAAAATTACTTTGTTACCTATATCTGTAGAAGGATGTTTGCAGTAGAATGTGACTGTCAATCCCTTGAACAAATGGACAAGAATTACATACAGAAGTTTTACGAAAAGTGTGAAGTTTACTCTTAAGGATTCAGAGATATGATTTCACTTTGAAATACAAACCAGGAAGAAAATAGATGTAGTAAATATCATTCCTTTACATGGAGCAGTGAAGTGAGAAGCCTAGGTTTAAAGATACATCAACAAATTGACATGAAGAAAACTGAGTAAAATTGGAGAGATGGACACACAAACAGTTGCAGATTATTTTGTCCAAAAGGAGATTTTATACGGATAAGGAACTGTTGAAAGAAGCTTTTGTTTGATCGAGGAATGGACGTGCATTCCCAGTCTCCTCACCGCAGCTCCATGTGGTCCTGGAGGCTGCTGATGCTGTAACCATCCCCCACCATCACCCCAGCCACCTCACCTCCTTTGAGAGCACTGGGAGAGTATCCCGAGATTACTCGCTGCTCAACACAAGCTGAATGAAGATGTTTGGCAGGAACACACACACAGTTTATAGATTTATACCTAGTTTTGGGTAGTTTCAAAAATACCCCATTTTATTGTCTGGTTGAATTACATAAATGCAATGCAATTAATTGATTTATTCTGAGGTTCAAACACGGTTCCTTGGAAACTACCAATTATAGGTTTCAATTTGGTGCCTCATGGCTGTTTGCTGCTTGAATTCTGGCTGGCCCCTGCACAGAGGAGGTAATGAACTAGGGCCAACTGGGAGGATTGAAGCATCTGATCTGGTGATAGCGGACTATGGAACTAGGACTGGCAGAAATCTACAGGATCCCTGTTGAATAAGGAGGAGCACTTTCAATTTTGAGTTTCAGATCTGTCTGTGTTGGGAGTAGTGATTAGCCCCAACAGATTAAAAGCGAATGGAGTTATGGTCCCAGCTCAGGTTGTAATAAATAAGAGGTTATTAAAAATATACAACATTGGGACACACTTGGTGTGCAATCCAGCCAATTTACAATCCTCGATGCATACTTTGTATAGATTTACATCAAATGCTGTCTGGCTGCAATCCCAAACATAACCACTGCAAGATGTTAATCACTACATTGTCTTTTGTTAGACACATCATGCTTAAATTTTACGTTGTTTAGAAATAATTAACATAGCCATTGCTTTAATTGTTTCCTAATTTATTGCACAAATTTGCCGATCTTCGTTTAGAAAAATAATATCTTCACAAACTTATTTTTCACATTAAACCAATAATACCTAAACCAGCGCTGCTTTACCTTGCACATCTAAGGATTCGTACGTTGGATGGAGCCCTCCGTTTTTTTGAATCTCCATCGGATGCCCAGAGTTATCTGGATCAATTTTCACCTTCAACATCTTAATCGTAATTTTTAACTATCTCCGTTTGATCGGAGGTTGTGAATTTGTCAGTCTTAATTTTTTTTTGCCTTATATGGGCAGAAAAGTTTATTTTTGGATTAATTAATATGGTTGCTAGACTTTCTTTCTATCTGTGTCATTCCTTTCTTTTTCCCAGGGGATTCTAAGTGGTTATTCCCTCACCGTCATTCTACGTATTTCCTTTGAGGCCTTAAATTTTGTAGCTTTTAAATCTACTTCTTTTTGTAGGTTTTCATAACTAGGTTATGTTAATAATTTCATTTCTTTTTTTGTTTACTCATAGGGTCTGGGGTTTGTTGTGGTTTTTTTTATATTTTCTGGCTTTTTCTCTGTTATATTAAATGTTTGTTTTAATTGATTTACCTTTTTTATTCTTTTACTGTTTTATAACTAGCTGATCTTTTTTATATTTACACTTTTTTTAGGGAGCGTATACCGGAAGTCATGGGGGTAGTTTTAGTGCTTGCTTCTTTCTGGCTGGTCTGTGTTAGATTTAGCCTTGAGGTCATGGGGTGGGGGTGGTGGGAGGGGCTTCATGTTTTAGTTTCTTTCTTCTTGGGCTATGTACACTATTGGTTGCGTTCTCCTTGGTATCTCTTATTTGTTCTGTTCCCTTTCCGGGTTCATGGGTCGAGCCTATCGTCAATCCTCCTTGTTGCGGGTTGACTTTAGGGTTTATGGAGTCTATTATTAATTTTGTCTCCTGGAATACTAATGGTCTTAATCATCCTATTAAAAGGAAAAAAGTTTTTAAAGTGTTCCGGAGACTTAAAGCACAAATTTTATTTTTACAAGAGACCCGTGTGCGGAGGGGGGACAGACTACGTTTCTTTAAATTCTGAAAGGGACGACAGTTTCATTCGAACTCCAACACTAAGATTCGAGGCGTCTCTATTTTTACAGACTCCTCAGTTACTTTTGTACAACATGATATTATTTCTGATCTGAATGGTAGATTTCTACTGGTTAGTGGTCTACTATTTAATAAAAAGGTAGTTTTGGTTAATGTTTATGCTCCTAATATGGACTGTCTGGAATTTTATAAATCATTATTCAATCAGTTCCCGAATTTGAATGAGTTTTCATTGATCTGGGGCGGAGATCTTAATACCGGTTTATCTCCAGCTTTGGACCGTTCAGCTCCTCTACGGACCTTACCTAATAAATCTGCAACTTTGATTAATTCATTCCTCTCTGATTCTGGGTCGACGAACATTTGGCGTTTTTTGCATCCTCAGGAAAAAGATTTTTCTTTTTTTTCACATGTTCACCATTCCTATTCAAGAATTGATTATTTCTTTATTGACTCTCGTCCTATTTCTTCAGTGATTAAATGTGATTATGACTCTATAACCATTTCGGATCATGCTCCACTTAAGCTTTCTATTAAAATTCAGGCCCATACACAAAATAATAGACAATGGTGTTTTAATTCACTGTTGCTTCAGGACTTGGACTTTGTTAACTTTATGAATGAACAGATTGATCTTTTTTTTACAATCAACTATACAGAGGATATTTCTGTGAACATTCTTTGGGATACTTTTAAAGCTTATATTCGTGGTCAGATTATCTCATATTCTGCTGCTTTGAGGAAGAAGCTGAAGCAGGAGGAGTTGATAATTGTGGACAAGATTAAGGAAATTGATAAGAAATATGTTACAGCTCCCTCTGAGGAGTTATATAAACAAAGAACTGAACTTCAAATGGAACACAGTTTATTACTTTCGTCCTCGATTGTAAACCAATTAAAGAAAACAAGAAGTGAATTTTATGTACACAGTGACAAAATTGGCAAACTGCTGGCTAACCAATTGAAGTCTAATTATGCTAAATCTCAAATTAATCAGATTTATAATCAAAATGACCGACTGATACTTGATCATGCAGGGATTAATCAAACCTTCTGTGATTTTTATTCTTCCTTATATCAATCAGAGTCTCCTCGAGACTCTAAATATATGAATGATTTTTTAGATAACCTAGACTTCCCTGAGATTTCACAGGATATGTCTTCTATGTTAAATACTCCCATTACCACTGATGAGATTAAGAATGTTATTTCCTCTATGAATTTGGGGAAAGCTCCTGGCCCTGATGGGTTTACCGTAGAATTTTATAAATGTTTTGCACCTTCATTAATCCCTTGGTTCTCTAGGGTTTTCGAGGCTTCATTAAAACTTGGTAAACTTCCCGAATCTTTCAATACAGCATCAATCTCTCTAATATTAAAGAAAGATAAAGATCCTGCTCAATGTGCATCTTATAGACCAATATCTTTATTAAATGTTGATTCTAAAGTTTTTTCTAAATTATTAGCAAACAGATTAGAAAAAGTACTCCCTTTTATTATTTTGAAAGACCAAACGAGTTTTATTAAAGGTCGTTACTCTTTTTATAACATTTGCACACTGTTAAATATTGTTTATACCCCCTCAGAAAATGTTCCTGAGTGTGTTATCTCTTTAGATTCTGAGAAAGCTTTTGATAGAGTAGAATGGCCTTACTTATTTAAGGTGCTTGAAATGTTTAATTTTAGCTCGAAATTTATATCCTGGATCAAACTGTTATATCATTCTCCTGTGGCCTCGGTCCGTACTAACTCTCTAAGCTCACCGTTTTTCCCTCTTTTTCGAGGCACTCGACAAGGTTGTCCTCTTAGTCCTTTATTATTTGATATTGCATTAGAACCTCTTGCAATTGCCATTCGAGAATCTCCAAATATTACTGGGATAACTCAGGGCTTAAAGTCCCATAAAATATCACTCTATGCTGATGATTTACTTTTATATATTTCTAATCCTCAAAAATCCATCCCTGCTGTTTTAGAGTTATTAGCACAATTTAGTCTCTTTTCAGGTTATAAATTAAATCTTAGTAAGAGTGAACTTTTCCCGATTAATAAACAACTTCCCTTATATCATAACTTTCCATTTAAATTGATTAATAATTATTTTTCATATCTTGGGATTATGGTCAATTAAGGGTAAAAAGTTAATCTTAAATAAATCTTTGTATTTACAAGTAATTACTCAACTTTCATCTAAATGGTTTCCTTTATATTTAACTTTGATTGGTCGTATTAATGCAGTTAAGATGTTTTTTTTGCCAAAATTTCTTTATATATTTCAGGCATTACCAATCTTTGTTCCAAAATCTTTTTTTGATAAAGTTGACTCAAAAATTTCTTCATTTATTTGGCAAAATAAAAACCCGAGACTGGGTAAAATACATTTACAGAAAGCTAAGAGAAATGGAGGTTTAGCATTACCCAACTTTAGATTTTATTATTGGGCAATAAATATTCGACATATGAAATTTTGGTTACTTGACCAGGATATACTATCCATTCCTAAATGGGTAGCATTGGAATTACAATCTGTTCAGGGCTATACACTTGGCTCTATTTTAGGTTCCTCTCTTCCTTTTGATTTGAAACGCCTCAAACAGGTATCTAACCCGATAGTTAAATATACCTTACGTATTTGGTTTCAATTCAGAAAATTTTTTGATCTTAACCAATTTGGGCTAGCGATTCCTATTTTAGGTAACATATTTTTTCCTCCCTCTTTTACGGATCGTGCTTTTCAAATTTGGAAGATTAAGGGTATTTCACGGTTTTTGGATTTATTTTTAGATGGTTCCCTTATGTCTTTTGAACAATTATCTAATAAATGTAATTTATCAAGAATACATTTTTTTAGATATCTACAAGTTAGAAATTTCCTAAGTACTATACTTTCTTCTTTTCCAATGCTTCCTCCTACAGACATTTTAGATACTATAATTAACCTTAATCCATATCAGAAAGGTGCATCGGCTATGATTTATAATATTATTATGAAATTTAGGAAAGCTCCATTTGATAAGATTAGGGTAGATTGGGAACAGGAATTGGGGTCTATTATTTCCGTGGATGACTGGGGGCAGATTTTACAATTAGTCAATACTTCCTCTATCTGTGCTAAACATTCCCTAATTCAATTTAAAGTTGTTCATAGAGCACGTATGTCCAAAGATAAGTTAGCGCGCTTTTATTCTCATATTAATCCTTTTTGTGATAGATGTCCGGGGCAGATAGCCTCTTTAACTCATATGTTTTGGTCTTGTCCTACTTTGGAAACTTTTTGGAGAGACATTTTTAATATTATCTCCAAGGTATTGAATATAGATATCTCTCCTCACCCTATTACTGCTATCTTTGGACTACCTAAAATTTCCAGTAATCTTTCTCCTTCAGCCCGTAGAATGATTGCATTTCTTGCTTTAATGGCGAAAAGATGTATCTTACAACATTGGAAAGAGCTTAATGCTCCAACTACCTTTTTTTGGTTTTCTCAGACGATATTATGCTTGAATTTGGAGAAAATTAGAAGCAATCTTTATGATTCCTCATTTAAATTTGAACAGACCTGGAGATCTTTTATTCAATATTTTCATTTAATGTAATTTTTTTTTCTCCTCTTTTTTTGCTCCATATTTATATACCCTTCTTGTTTTTTTTTACTGTTTTTAATGGAGGTCGGGATTGAGGACGTGATTTTAAGTTTTTCAACTCGGCTTGGTTCCAAGTTAGCCCATCGCTTTGCTTTGCTTTTAGTTAGTTGCATGGTGGTTTTTTTGGGTTTTTTTTTTCCCTTTTCTCTATTGGTATATATATATATAAATTAGTATACTATTATGTTACCTTAGTATGTTATGTTTAAATTACATTGTTTGTATCATTTTTTTGTATTAATATCTCCTGTAATTTTATTATATTCTAACAGTGTATTAGTACCTTTATGGCTTACCTTTTTGTATACTTATTCAATAAAAAGATTTAAAAAGAAAGAAAGAAACCAATAATGCCTGGAATATATTTACATTCTATTGTGAATAAAATTTTGCTTCACTTTTATGATAGTTCCCTTTGTAAACTTGAAGGCTTCAGTAAAGCAATCTTGAAGCCTTCACAAACAAAAATCCAATTACTTATGCAGAGAAGATTTGCTTTGGATCAGCTTGACTCTCTGCCTTTCGGAGATATGATCTTCACTTTTAGATGAAGAGACATTGGTCGCTTGGATGAGGTCAGAAGAATGACTTAATCACTCATTTTTTTCCACAGAATCATGCAGCACAGGAGCAGAACCTTGGATCCACAAAGTCCACACCTCATTTATACTACTGCCCAAATCACATTTTATTCACATATATTTCTGTCAATGCCTGCAAGATTCAACCACTCATTCTATAAATCAGAGCAATCACGTCAATCCCCAAATCCCTCTTCCTGTACAAAAAAAAACCCACCTGGAGGAAATCCACGAGAATCATTGGCAGCACATCCAACCTCCTTACAGACATTTCCAGAACTGAATTGTCAACGCCAGAATGGCCCGAGCTGTAATACATTGCATTATAAACACAAAATACTCTGCAGATGCTGGGGTCAAAGCAACACGCACAACACGCTGGAGGAAATCAGCAGGTCGGGCAGCATCTGTGGAAACAGACAGTCAACGTTTCGGGCCGAGACCCTTCCTCAGGACTGAAGAGGGAGGGGGCAGGGGCCCTATAAAGAAGGGGGGGGGGGGGCGGGTTGGAAGGAGAAGGCTGGTAGTTCTTCAACTTCCAGTAATTCCCTCCGCCTCCCTTCCCCCATCCCAGTTTCTGTCTGCCCCCTCCTCCAGCTGCCTATCACCTCCCTCATGGTTCCGCCTCCTTCTACTACCCGTTGTGTTTTCCCCTATTCCTTCTTCACCTACCCTGCCTATCCCCTCCATGCTTCCCCTCCCCCACCCCTTTATCTTTCCCCTTACTGGTTTTTCACCTGGAATCTACCAGCCTTCTCCTTCCCACCCTCCCCCCACCTTCTTTATACGGCCCCTGCCCCCTCCCTCTTCAGTCCTGCCGAAGGGTCTTGGCCCGAAATGTTGACTGTTCGTTTCCACAGATGCTGTCCGACCGGCCGGATACACTGCATTAACTACTACACCACTGTGAGAATTAGAACTGTGAATAAGGACAGTAAATAATGATGAAAAAAAAATGAAAGTCTTTGACATGTGAGCAGTGGTTCAGATGGAACAGGTCCATTAGTTTATACTGAAGAAGGCTTCATCTCATGGTTTATGAGTTATTTTAGTATCTGAAGCCAATACATCTATGAAATTTGTGAATCTCAACTGATGCAAGAGATGACAGCTGTGTATTGTACACGAAGTAGTGCTGCCATGTGTGGCTACCAGCTGCATGTTATTCAGACAGGGACATAGACCGAGTGTCCGAAAATGTGCTCCATTCCATGACGTTGTACTAAAAATATTAGGTGCAACACAATATCTAGGCTCAATAAATTTACTGAGAACTTTAAAATTTTTACTCAAATTACTTAATATTAAATCAAATCATTCGACATCAGTCGCAGCCTTTCAGAATTTACTTCCATTTAACATCAGAAGCAAGAATAGAGCTACTTTTGCCCAAGTATCCATTGTAATGATTGGGAAAACTTGAATAATTAGAATGTGACGAACCATAAAGACAGGAAATTTGTACTTAAGAAGTTATGGATGTAATTGTAATTTACTCCTTAATGATATCTAGATCAGCCACTTTGACAAAGGTAAAAAAAAAAGTCTCGATTGAAATTGTGGAGACACAAGAGATCTTGCAGATGCTGCAAATGATTATCAAAGTAAGTTTGCAGAATACAACTCTGAGATATGTCTTCTCCAGATAGCCACAAAACACAGAAACCATGAAAGTGGTTGAAAGAAAGACAACAGTCATGACCCCCCCCGACATGAAAAGGAAAAGAAACAAAAACTCTCAAACTCCAAACACCCCCAACCTCACACTAGCACAAAAACTAACAGATCACCCACATGGAGAAGCGACAAGAACATCAAACCCCAAACTCCTAGCCCACCAGTTGGCAACAAGAAAGAATGGGCGAGAGCATGAAAAAAACATAGAACTGAAAGAGGCCAATATGAACTATAGTTAGTTTGAACTACAGTCCAATCCATAAATCTTAGAATTTTCATAACTGAGTGGAAAGCGGCCAGTGAGTGAGTGGGCCAGTGAAGGAGTGGAGCTTTGAGGCTTGACTCAAGAGATTCTGGCAGTTTTGGCAGTTGGACTGTGCAATCAAGTCAATCAAGATTTGAATAGCTCAGCAGAAAGCAGTTGATTAGACAATCAAGATTTGAATAGCTCAGACTCAGCAGAAAGCAGCTGATTGGGCAATCAAGGTCAGATGACCAAGCAGTTTGAAGAGCTCAAACAAATAAATAGAGGGGTAGCTCAAGTGGAGCGGCCAGTGAGTGAGTGGGCCAGTGAAGGAGTGGAGCTTTGAGGCTTTGACGAGGAGAGGCAGAGGATGAGCTTGCTCCCAGTTAGGCTTTACAATGCCTCCTGAGATGGTGATGTGCCTCTCATCTGAGATGTGGCAGTCTTGGGGGAGCTCCCCTCTCCCGCAGAGTCACATCTGCCAGAAGTGCATGTGGCTGGGTGATATGGAAGACTGTGTAAGGAATCTGGAGCAGCAGCTGGATGACCTTTGACTCATAAGGGAGAATGAAGCAGTTGTAGATGAGAGCTACAGGGAGGTATCACACCTAGGCTGCTGGAAACAGGTCATCGGGTGACAGTCAGAGGGGGGAAAGCGAAGGTGAGTAGACAGGTAATGCAGAGCACCCCTGTAGCCGTTCCCCTGAATAATAAGTTCACTGTCCTGGATACTGTTGGCGGGGATTGATTCTCCCATTCTATATGAATATAAAAGTACTATAATAGTACTGAGTGGCCTCCATAGACTGCAAAATACTAAGATTAGTGTAGCTAATTCAAAGAAGATGTCAAAAAAACTAATAATAATACCATTCATTACAGAGATTGCAAATACTAATAAAGACTGGACAGAAATTATAAGGGAGGACAAGGAGGATTATACACCAGAACTTCTTTTATCAGTTGAACGGAAAAGATTCTTAGGAATAGGATCTATGGGCATTTAGCGAATCATGGTCTGATCAGAGACAGTCAGCATGGCTTTGTGAAGGGCAGATTGTGTCTAACAAGCCTGATAGAGTTCTTTGAGGAGGTGACCAGGCATATAGATGAGGGTAGTGCAGTGGATGTAATCTACATGGATTTTAGTAAGGCATTTAACAAGGTTCCACATGGCAGGCTTATTCAGAAAGTCAGAAGGCATGGGATCCAGGGAAGTTTGGCCAGGTGGATTCAGAAATGGCTTGCCTGCAGAAAGCAGAGGGTCGTGCTGGAGGGAGTACATTCGGACTGGAAGGTTGTGACCAGTGGTGTCCCACAAGAATCGGTTCTGGGACCTCTACTTTTCGTGATTTTTATTAATGACCTGAATGTGGGGGTAGAAGGGTGAGTTGGCAAGTTTGCAGATGACAGAAAGGTTGGTGGTGTTGTGGATAGTGTAGAGGATTGTCGAAGATTGCAGAGAGACATTGATAGGATGCAGAAGTGGGCTGAGAAGTGGCAGATGGAGTTCAACCCGGAGAAGTGTGAGGTGGTACATTTTGGAAGGACAAACTCCAAGGCAGAGTACAAAGTAAATGGCAGGATACTTGGTAGTGTGGAGGAGCAGAGGGATCTCGGGGTACATGTCCACAGAGCCCTGAAAGTTGCCTTACAGGTAGATAGGGTAGTTAAGAAAGCTTATGGGGTGTTAGCTTTCATAAGTCGAGGGATAGAGTTTAAGAGTCACAATATAATGATGCAGCTCTATAAAACTCTGGTTAGGCCACACTTGGAGGACTGTGTCCAGTTCTGGTCGCCTCACTATAGGAAGGATGTGGAAGCATTGGAAAGGGTACAGAGGAGACTTACCAGGATGCTACCTGGTTTAGAGAGTTTGCATTATGATCAGAGATTAAGGGAGTTAGGGGTTTCCTCTTTGGAGAGAAGGAGGATGAGAGGAGACATGATAGAGGTATACAAGATATTAAGAGGAATGGATAGAGTGGACAGCCAGCACCTCTTCCCCAGGGCACCACTGCTCAATACAAGAGGACATGGCTTTAAGGCAAGGGGTGGGGAGTTCAAGGGGGATATTAGAGGAAGGTTTTTTACTCAGAGAGTGGTTGGTTCGTGGAATGCACTGCCTGAGTCAGTGGTGGAGGAAGATACACTAGTGAAATTTAAGGGACTACTAGACAGGTATATGGAGGAATTTAAGGTGGGGGTTATATGAGAGACAGGGTTTAAGGGTCAGCACAACATTGTGGGCCGAAGGGCCTGTACTGTGCTGTACTATTCTATGTTCTATGTTCTCTAAGAGCATCAACTTGAACCAAGGGAAGCGACTCAGACCAGCAACCCTTCTGAGAGCACCAACTCAAACCAGCGGCCCCTCCACGGGAAGTGACTCGAACTAACGGCCCTTCTGAGAACTGCTCGCTTTCTTCCACATTTGCCTTGATGTTTCAATCTTCCTCGATGCTTTAATCGGTGAGAAATGTAGTCAGTCACGGCCCCTCGTCTCCTCTCTGAGCTTCTTTTCATGGTAACTTGTGCTCGTATTTCTCTCTTGGAGTTTTCTCGGGGACAGCAAAGCACTAGTTCACTCGGTCAAACTACAGACTGCAAGTCACAGGCTCCAACAGTTTGAAAAACAAAATTAAGATAAAAAGAATAAGTGGAAAACATAGAAAAACTGAAATGATTGACTATCTTGAAGATATTGCACAAGGAATTATTGTTTGCTGGCACCATCTTGACCAGCAGTCCTGAATTCACATTTAGGCTCTGGGATCTTGAAGGGATCAGAGGGGTGCCTTTTTCACCAGGGAGTGGTGAGTATCTGGAAGAAGTGGTAGAAATGGAAAATGTTTCGAAATGCTTTGGTTAGCACTTCAATTGTCCAAGCATAGAAGGCTAAGGGCCAAGTGCTGGAAGATGGGATTCATGCTGACTAATACAACAGATGTCCACCAGTCAGCATAGACATGGTGGAGCAATTGGCCTGGTTCCATGTTGTATGAAGTTATAAACATAGGATTATAACTTTATTTTTTGATGCTAGTATATTTATAGTGACTCATTTAACAGTTGCTGCAAGATAGATTCTCAACAAAGCTCAATATACCAGATAAGATTTCCTTGCTTTTGTATTCAAACTTCCTTTCTTTAATACTAGCCATGAAAATTCCATCATCCTCTCTGATTAATTGCCCATTGTAAGTAGAAATTTAGCCTGCAAAATGAAATGCCACTTTTTCAAATGACACTTTCGAATGAAGCTTAGGCATTCCTGTAAAAATATTTATCAATCTTAAAAGACAAAAAACTGGATCATGGAGGGATCGTTTGTATTTTTGTCCCTGCATGTACCCTAAAGAAGAAGAGCTCCATCGCCAATGCTCATGTTCAAATATTGACAATCATACTTAAAATGGGTCTTATTTACTAGTTTGTGGCGTATTGCTCTGTAAGTAAAAGGCAAATTATTTGTTAGTGAACCCATACTATACATGCAAGATTACCTATTGCTGTTAATTTCAGGATTTTCAGATAAAATATGTCATATACATCTTTCGTGCTAAAGATTGAGGTTATGAGCAGTTCAGCGGGAAATCCTCCTGCAATAAAACACATTATGAGGTAAAAGTGACAGTCAGTGTGTGACAGATGTTGTTTACAGCTGGTAGCAATTTATAATGTTGTTGATTGTTCATGACTAACATCTTCCATAGGCTAATTGTTTTTTTTCTGCTTTTCAAGTTACCATTTTTCGGAAATGAAATAGTTGTTAAAACCTTTGCAGCCTATTTGTAGTAGAGCAGGACTTAATCTTAGATGCATTTGCTTCTCCACTCTATTTCGCCCCGTCTCAAACCTTGCTGTGTTTTTGCTAGTCCTTCTGACTTTGCCTAAAGTACGGACTAATCCATGGCTCAAACAAAGCCCAATTATAAATTTGAGTCAAGGCAGCCTCCTTTTGTTAAGCATTGTATAGCATTCCAAGGTCAAAGCTGAATTCAATAGCCTTTTATAATCATTACTTTAAACACTTCTGTTTCTAGCTTTCCCTCATAATAAACAGCCATCCATTCCTTTTCTTGTTCTATAATCCTCTTCTTTCATCAATCTTTGGATCTTTTTATCATACAGTGTCTCCTGCCTCCACTCCTAGTTGTCTTTCCCCCTTCTATCTCCTTGCCCTCATGCCTCCTTCTTAGTATATTAAAACTTGCTTTGCCTTTAATTCTTCGGAGTTCTGATGAAAAGTAATTTTAAATGTTAATTCTCCTCAGATACTGCCTGACCTGCAGAGCATTTTCTTGCTTGATAGGAATCTCAGCTGACAGATTGTTTCATGTGAAGCTAATTTTGTTAAGGGTTTTGTGTCGGTCATTTTGAAGTGCTTTGGTGTTCACTGATCTTCGTTGCAAAGCTCTGGGTGATTAGTTCATCCAAGATTTGCTTGCTTGCTCAACTTTGCGAGTGGAAATAAACAACTTTTATGAAAGATTACCAGTTTAGAAATAGGAAATAGCGGACTAAGTACAAATCTGCAGAACTAACCATAAGAGATTCCGCAGATGCTGGAAGTCCAGAGCAACACACAAAATGCTAGCGGAGCTCAGCGGGTCAGGCATCAACTGTGGAGGGGAATAAGCAATCTATCTTTCAGGCTGAGACCCTTCATCAGGACTAAATGTGAGGAAGTTAAATGTGTCTATTTAAAGCATGCTGAGAGGAATATTTGAGCAGTTACATTTTACTTTTAGGGAACTCATAAAGCTAGTTAACTACAGAGTAACACAAAATAATTTAGGAACTCAGCAAGTCAGCAGCATCTATGGAGGGGAATAAATGGTTAGCATTTCTGCCCGAAATATTGGCTATTTATTCCCCTCCATAGTTGCAGCCTTACATTTTGAGTTCCTCTGTTATTTTCTATGTGTTACACTGGATTTCCAGCAGTGGTAGAATCTCTTATGCTTATAGTCAAGTAGAAGGGACAAGTAGAACTTAAATGTATTAACTGGGTCCTGGTGAAGTGCCTCTGCCCGAGATGTCGACTGTTTATTCCTCTCCAGCGATGCTGCCTGACCTGCTGAGTTCCTCCAGAGCCAGTGTGTGTTACTCTGGAACTCCAGAATCTTCAGATTCTGTTGTGTTTATAATTTTATTTCCTAATGATTTTTAAATGTGTGTGCAAACCAGCTGCTCCTATGCATTCACGAGGGCTGTTATTAGCATGCTTGATTGAATTGCTATGGATTTCTAAGTATTCCCAAAACAGTAACTAGTTTGTACAGTACTCAGAAACAGTGGCTAAGGATGCAGTTTAGGCAGAGATAACACTTCAAAAGGTCAACATGGATGGCTATTAATAGATTATTCCAAGTTAACATTGTGCTTTGAGGACATGGGTTCAATTTTTGTAAGAGTAGAAATAAACAGGATGTTCATGACCGAGCGCTTTGTTTATCTTGAAGAGTGAGTTGTGCCATTTTTTAACTAGATTCATAAATTTTCCAATTTGTAACTAACCCTTTTGTCCTCTACTGAACATCCACATGTGTATAAAGGGCCAGATTGAGCAGGCTAGAACTAACATGAGGCATGGGACAGGCATTCTACCTGAAGACATTTGGGTTTTTTGGTTTAATACTTAACTGAGCACAAGTACAGGGCCTCTGAGAGTGCGCTGTTCAGAGTTTCAATCTAGTAAACTACGTCCTTGAGGTACCTGTGCTGCACTGATGTGTTTCTCAAGGAGTCAAGTAGACCTGTGCAAATCTTCCTCCGAATTCCCACTTCTCTGATCATGAAACCTGCCTGCTGAGCCTGCAACGATTTCGAACTTTGAGCCAATGAAATCACCGGGAAGAAATTACTACCAAGAGAACAGTGAGGACATAAGAACAAAAGAAGTAGGAGTGGGAGTGGGACGACTAGCCCTTTGAGCCTGCTCTGTTATTCAATAAAATCATGGCTGATCTTGCCATGGACTCAGCTCCACCTATCTGCTTCTTCCCCATACTCTTAATTCCCTGCTGTACAAAAATCTATCTGTGTATTAAATATACTTAATGACATAGTCTCTGCTGCTTCCCTGGACAGAGAACTTCACAGATTCACTACGCTCAAGTAAAAACACGTCATCGTCATTTCCATGTTAAAACCGTCCCCTGCATCTTGAGATTCATATGCAAGCATGCCCCAAGTCCCTCTGCATAACAGCATGCTGCAATCTTTCACCATTTAAATAATAATCTCATCTTCTGATTTTCCATTCAAAATCAAAACAAAAATTATTTATTTGTTTTCAACTATTTTAAGAATGAAATTTTAATTACGATTAAGTATAACTGATTTACAAAGAAGTTGTTGGCGTGCACAAATCTAGCGTGTGAAAGTATAGGAGAACTAGAGGAAATCAATGTAGTCAAGAATTCCCACAGCCTTTACTATTTGTTTGTTTGATTTATCGACGACACAGAAGCATTTGATAAAGTGAAGCACAATAAGTTATTTGAAATATTACAGGAAACTCTAGATCTAGATTTTAAAGACCTCCGCCTAATCAGAAATCTGTATGGGAACAAAATGCCGCTGTAACGATAGATGGAGAAGTGAGTCAGTTTATGAAAATCAAGAAAGGTGTTAGACAAGGATATGTTTTCTCCCCTGATTTATTTAATGTGTACAGTGAAACAATATTACAAAAAATAAGAGACATCTTGGGAATCAAAGTTGGTGGTGAAAACATCAATAATTTCAGATATGCGGATGACACTGTGTTAATTGCAAGTACGGAGGAAGAACTACAAAACTTAGTTGATATAGTTGTTGAAGAAAGTGCAAAAATGGGTCTATCTATCAATTGCAAAAAGACAGAATGTATGGTGATATCCAAAAAGGAGAATCCTATCTGCAGGCTGAGAATAAACGGGGAAGACATAAAACAATTACAGAACTTTTACTACTTAGGAAGCTGGGTGACATCAGATGGCAGGTGCGACATGGACATCAAAAGAAGAATAGGGATGGCAAAAGACACCTTTACGAGAATGAAGAGTATACTGACCAATACTAAACTAGGCATGACAACCCGCCTCAGAGTACTGAAATGTAACGTTTATCCAGTTATGTAATATGGCTCAGAATGCTGGACAATATCTCGTAACATGAGGAAACGAATTAGTCATAGTCATAGTCATACTTTATTGATCCCAGGGGAAATCGGTTTTCATTACCGTTGCACCATAAATAATTAAATAGTAATAAAACCATAAATAATTAAATAGTAATATGTAAATGATGCCAAGAAATAAGTCCAGGACCAGCCTATTGGCTCAGGGTGTCTGACCCTCCAAGGGAGGAGTTGTAAAGTTTGATGGCCACAGGCAGGAATGACTTCCTATGACGCTCTGTGTTGCATCTCGGTGGAATGAGTCTCTGGCTGAATGTACTCCTGTGCCCACCCAGTACATTATGTAGTGGATGGGAGACATTGTCCAAGATGGCTTGCAACTTGGACAGCATCCTCTTTTCAGACACCACCGTCAGAGAGAATTGAAGCAGCAGAGATGTGGTTTTTGAGGAGGATGCAAAGAATATCATGAACAAAATGAATATCTAACAAGGATGTCATGAACAGAGCAAACACAAAAAGAGAAGTAATGTATGAGATCATGAAAAGGCAACATAACTTCATTGGACATGTGATTAGGAAAGAGGAGCTAGAATACACTGTAATTACGGGAAAGATTGAAGGGAAGAAAGCAAGCGGAAGACAAAGACAAATGATGATGGAGACAGCAGCCAGAGAACTGGAAATGAATACCAATGAATTGATCCACTTGACCCGAAACAGGAGTGTGTGGGCCATGGCAGTCAAAGGTCAAACTGGGCATGGCACCTGATGATGATGATGATTTACTATTTGGCCAAGCAGTGAACCTACATGAAATACTCCGAATTTCAAAATGATTTATTACCATATGGAATTATGTGTGAGTTTACAATTCAAGCCAACGTTAATTGTTAATATGAAATAGGATAAGCATCATAGAATAATGCTAATAATAGGTTTGTGGTTCTTGGTAAAAGGATCTGTGTCATATGGAAAGCAAGATGGATCCTGTCATCTCAAAAGCAGCTCTGAATTCTCAAAAAGTAATGTAGAATCAAAAGGAAGGGTGAAATGATAAAATATCCATGATGTCAACAGATCCAAGGGTAGAAACTCCTTGGCATTTTTGTACTAAATAGGTGGGTCTCAGTGGCATGTGATACACCAACACTTTTAATTTGCCAACAGAGTGGTCCCAAGTTGTCAATTAATATTACAGTCACCTTTCTGCTGACACTTCAAGTAGGCAAGGAACATCTTCCTAGAGTTTGGGAATTCCTCATTCTTATCAGTAAAGTACTTTGCTATGAGCACCAAAATACCTGGGGAAACTTCTTTTAATGGGTGTAGAAAGGGTTTCCGCAAACATTACTGCTCAGCTCTCTGGTTTTGTTTGCACTTTTTTTAATGGTAAAGCCAACTGAAAAATATAATAAGCAAAGTCACTGTTATTAACCATTGCAACCAATTGATGAAGCCAAAAAACTAGCAATGATATACAATTTAAGTACTTCCTTTTAAAGCAAACAAATTGGAAAATAAAAATATGCCTTGTTTGCCCTCTGCCAACTTCTCTGTTAGCAAAACTAACTTGTTGTATATATGTCCTGACGAAGGGTCTCGGCCTGAAACGTCGACTGCGCCTCTTCCTATAGATGCTGCCTGGCCTGCTGCGTTCACCAGCAACTTTGATGTATGTTGTTGTATCTTTCCTAGTTCTGATGAAGTCCTTGAGCTTAAGTGTTGCTTCTCTTTACACAGTTCCTGAACTGCTGGGTCTTTCCAGCATCTTGTACTCATATTTTAAATAGAAACATACACTCAGCAGCCACTTCATTAGATACACTCTCACCTGCTGGTTAATGCAAATCATGTGGCAGCAATTCAATGCATAAAAGCATGAAGACACGTTCAAGAGGTTCAGTTGTTGCTCAGACCAAGCATCTGAATGGTGAAGAAATGTGATTGAAGTGACTCCGATGTTGGTGCCAGACAGGGCGGTTTGAATATCACAGAAGCTGATGATCTCCTGGGATTTTCACACGTGACAGTCTCTAGAGATTACAGAGAATGGTGCAAAAAACAAAACAAAACATCCAGAGAGTGGCAGTTCTTTGGTTGAAAACGCCTTGTTAATGAGAGAGTTCAGGGAGAATGACCAGACTGGTTCAAGCTGACAGGAAGGTGACAGTAACACAAATTACCATGCATTACAAGAGTGTTATGCAGGAAAGCGTCTCTGAATGTACATCACATTGAGCCTTGAAGTGGATGGGCTATAGCAGCAGAAGACTATACCGGGTTCTACTCTTCTACCTAATTCACTAATTACTCACTAATTTTTATAGATGCACCGTAGAAAGCATTCTCCTGGGGTGCATCACAACCTGGTATGGAAGTTGTCCTGTCCAAGGCCGGAAGAAGCTGCAGAAGATTGTGAACACGGCGCAGCACATCACACAAACTAATCTTCTGTCCTTGGACTCACTTTACACCGCACGCTGTCGGAGCAGTGCTGCCAGGATAATCAAGGACACGACCCACCCAGCCAACACACTTTTCGTCCCTCTTCCCTCGGGGAGAAGGCTCAGGAGCTTCTAGACTTGTATGGCCAGATTTGGGAACAGCTTCTTTCCAACTGTGATAAGACTGCTGAATGGATCCTGACCGGGATCTAGGCCATACCCTCCAAATATCCGGACCTGTCTCTCTGTTTTTTTGCACTACCTTACTTTCCCTTTTCTATTTTCTATTTATGATTTATAATTTAAATTTTTAATATTTACTATCAATTTGTACTCCAGTGAGCATAAAGAGCAGAATCAAATATCACTGTGATGGTTGTATGCTCTAGTATCAATTGTTTGGCGACAATTAAGTATAAAGTACCTAATAAAGTAGCTGCTGAGTGTAGACTTGTTTCTCATTTTGCAACATGAAACTATAGGTGCTGCATTTAAATTGTTCAATTAATTCTATATTAATGATCAATAATCTTAAACTGAAAAGTATAAATAAAACTTGTGGAGACATATTGGTGGCATCTGTTAGTCTCGCAAGACCATAGATCTGTGTCTGAAAAGTCTCTGTGCCATCACGGTGAGGTGATGCCGGAGTGTCCTCTCCAGGGCACAGGCCTGGGCAAGGTTGTATGGAAGACTGGCAGTTGCCCATGCAGCAAGCCTCCCCTCTCCACGACACCAATGTTGTCCAAGGGAAAGGCAAGAGCCGATACAGCTTGGCACCAGTGTCGTCACAGGAGCTGCCAGAATGAGGTTGAAGGCAACATCGGACTGCCTTAGGGACTGCAGCTCCAGATTTGTCCTCAGGGTTTACTCCTGAAGCCTTTCTCATGAGTGGGTATGGATGCAAGGCAGTGAAGGTTTGAAATCAGAGTTCATTGGAGACATATAGAACAGAATTTTTAGACAAGTTATTGTGGTGATATTGATCACTCATAACATTGTTATTCTTGTTACCTGGCCAAATTGTATTGCTAATTTTTTGTTTATTTCACACAGGTCCTGTAAAAAAAGAGCTTTCATACTAATTAGCATTTGGCCTATTTAGGAAAACACAAGAATGAGTCTTTTTTTGCCACACTTGTAACTTCATTCAATGACATTATTAGAATTCTCCTTAGGGTGTTGGATAAAAATCACCCAGCAGACTAAACAAGGCTGTTACCATAACATTCTAACTGGTCTTAAAACTTACATAGGATTGAAAAGCAGCTAACAATCCAAGAAAAGGAGAGAAAGATGAATAAGAAAGTTAGACTCTGAGACATAGAAGCAGAATTAACTCATTCAGCCCGTTGAGACTACACCACCATCATAGTTGATTTATTATCCCTCTCAACCCCATTTTCCTGCCTTCTCCATGTAACCATTGATTCTTGATGCCCTGACTAGTCAAGAATCTACAACATCCCCATTGAATATACTCAACAACTTGGCCTCCACGAGCATTTGTGGCAATGAATTACAAAGATTTACTACCCCTGGCTAAAGAACTTCCTCCTCATCTCTGTTCTAAATAGATCATAAGACCAGAAGGTACTGGAGCAGAATTAGGACATTTTGCCCATGGAGTCTGTTCTGCCATTTCATCATGGCTGATCTGATTTTCCTCTCAGCCCCAATCTCCTCCCTGTATCCCTTCATGCCCTGACAAATCAGGAATCTATCTACCTCTGCCTTAAATATACATTAAAACTTAGCCTCCACAGCTGCCTGTGGCAAAGAAATCCATAGATTTACCACTTGAGGGCTAAAGAAATTCCTCTTCATCTCCTTTCTGAAAGGACACCCCTGTATCTGAGGCTGTGTCCTCTGGTCTTAGACTCTCCCACCATAGGAAGCATCCTCTCCACATCTACTCTATCAAGGCCTTTCACCATTAAATAGGTTTCAGTGAGGTCACCACTCATTCCTTTGATTTCTAGTGAATACAGGCCCAGAGCCATCAAACGCTCTTCATATGAAAAACCATTCAAACCTGGAATCATTTTCGTGAACCTTCTCCAGCTTCAGAACATCCTTTCTAAGATAAGGGGTCCAAAACTGCTCACGATACTCCAAGTGAGGCCTCACCAGTGCTTTATGAAGTCTCAACATTACATTCTTGCTTTTATATTATAACCCTCTTGAAATGAATGCTAACATTGCATTTGTCTTCCTCTTAATGACTTTTTTTAGTTCCCTTCTGTTGGTTTTTAAAAGCTTCCCAATCCTCTAAATTCCCACTAATTTTTGCTCTATTATATGTACCCTATTTGGCTTTTATGTTGGCTTTGACTTCTCTGCTGACACTTTTGTGTCATCTTTCCTTTAGAATACTTCTTCCTCTTTGGGATGGATATATCCTGTGCCTTCCGAATTGCTTCCAGAAATGCCAGTCATTGCTGGTCTGCCGTCATCCCTGCCAGTATTCTTTTCCATTCAAGTCTGGCCAACTCTTCTCTCATGCTTTTGTAATTCTCTTTACTCCACTGCAAGACTGATACATCTGACTTTAGTTTCTCCTCAAATTTCAGGGTGATTTTGATCATATTATGTTCACTTTCCCCAAAGGGTTCTTTTACCTTAAATGCTCTAATCAATTCCAGTTCATTGCACAACACCCAATCCAGAATCCATTAGTGGGCTCAAACACAAGCTACTCTTAAAAGCCATCTTGTAGGCACTCTAGAAATTCTCCCTCCTGGAATCTAGCACCAACCTGATTTTCCCCATCTACCTGCATATTGAAATCCCCCATGACTATTGTAACATTGCCCTTTTGGCATACATTTATTATCTCCCATTATAGTTTGTAGATCACATCCTTACTACTGTTTGGGGGTCTGTCTACAACTACCATCAAGGTCTTTTTACCCTTGCAGTTCTTTAGCTCTATTCACAATGATTCAACACCTTCTGACCCTATGTCACCTCTTTCTAATGATTTGACTTCATTTTTTACCAACGGAGCAATGCCATCTCCTCTACAAACCTGCCGATCCTTTTGATGTGTATCCTTGGATATTAAATTCCCAGCTATAATCTTTATTCAGCCATGATTCAGTGATGCCTACAATATCATACTTGCCAACCTGCAACTGTACTACAAGTTCATCTACCTTATTCTGTATACTGTAAAGTAAAGACATCCGTTCGTCTTGCGAGACCATGGATCTGTGCCTGGAAAGTCTTCACTCTTCAGGGCGCAGGTTGTATGGAAGACCAGTAGTTGCCCATGCTGCAAGTCTCCCTTCTCCACAACGCCAATGTTATCCAAGGGAAGGACATTAGGACCCATACTACCAGTGTCGTTGCAGAGCAATGTGTGATTAATTGCCTTGCTCAAGGGCACAACATGTTCCCTCGGCTGGGGCTCGAACTCACGACCTTCAGGTCGCTAGTCCAATGCCTTAACCACTTGGCCACATTCCCACACGGTCTATATACTGTACGCATTCAAATATAACACTTTCAGTCCTGTATTCACCCTTTTCAATTTTTTTCCCCTTTTACATTGCATTTCATCCTGTTGACTGCAATTTTGTCCTATCAACAGCCTCTCCACACTCCACGCTGCTTCTGTTTGTAAATCAGCTACCTCACCTTCAGCACTATCATCCACCTGTCCTACAATATTTCTTGCACTGAAATATACACAGCTCAGGAAACTAGTCGCACTGTGCTCAACCTTTTGATTCCTAACTTTGCCAGAGGTCTTAGCACCATCTGCCTCTACAACCTCTCTGCTAACTATTCTGGCACTGTGGTTCCCGTCCCCCTGCAACTCTAGTTTAAACCCCATCACGCAGCATTAGCAAATCTTCTTGCTAAGATATTAGTTCCCCTCCATTTCAAAATGCAAACTGTCTCTTCTGTACAGATCCCACCTTCCCAGGAAGAGAGTCCAATGATCCAAAAATTTTATGCTTTCCCTCCTACACCAAACCCTCAGCCACGCATTAAACTGCATAATCTTCTTAGTTCTGGCCTCACTAGCACGTGGCATGGATAGCAATGAAATAGACTTCTCTCTATTCTGAAACGATGCCCACTAATTCCCTCACTATAGGAAACATTCTCTCCACATCTATTCTATCTAGGCCTTTCAACATTTGATAGGTTTCAATGAGATCTCCCTCATTCAGTAAGTACAGGCTCTATATTAACTCTCTCATTCCTGGAATCATTCTCATGAAATTATGAAAGAAAACCAGAAAATACCAGGAGTACACAGGATATCTGTTACCATCATGGAAAAATTAGAGATTTAACTGCAGAAGTACTGATCTGAGAAAGCAGTTTGGGTTATGATGATTAATGGCCATTGGCTGGTAGGGTCAAAGGGGAAGGTCTGTGATAGGAGAAGATTAATTATTTGTCAAAACGGATGAATGTGTTAGATAAAAACGGGATGTAATGGATTATAAGTAAACTACACATTGTTTAGAGTAAGTTTCAATGTTTGCAGCATTGAATTGTGATTATATACATTTTCATTTGCATGATGTGGACTGTAACAGTAGTAACATTCTTACTGGGCATGCTGAAAAGCATTGATCAGAAGATTACACCAACTTCTGCCTGGAATAAATAGGAGATTTTTCATTTGATCAAAAAAGAAGGGATATCAATGGCAGATAGTCTCATATCAACTGTTGGCAGTGTTGAAATTCCTTTGTGGTATGAATGATATAAATTGCCAATTACAGCATAGGACGTACAAGAATAATAATCAGGGTGACTTGCCATGAGATTCTGTTGTAAAGGTGCCCAGAAGAGCTCCATTCTGCTTCAGGGTCTATTTCCCTAAGCAAAGAAACACCCATCTCCCATATTGAAGTTAAAAACGCAAATCTCCTTTTCCTCCCTCTGTCCCTCTCACTATACCCCTTGCTCATCCTCTGGGTTTTTCCCCCCTCCCCCTTTTCTTTTTCTCTGGGCCTCCTGTCCCATGATCCTCTCATATCCCTTTTGCCAATCACCTGTCCAGCTCTTGGCTCCATCCCTCCCCCTCCTGTCTTCTCCTATCATTTTGGATCTCCCCCTCCCACTTTCAAATCTCTTACTAGCTCTTCTTTCAGTTAGTCCTGACGAAGGGTCTCGGCCCGAAACGTCGACTGTATCTCTTCCTAGAGATGCTGCCTGGCCTGCTGCATTCACCAGCAACTTTGATGTGTGTTGCCCATATTGAAGTTCTTATCTTTGCACTTCATGCACCCTTCCCCCCCCTCCCCAGTTTGTTTCCATAATTTGTAAATTAGCTCACTCTAAAGCACATGTCCAATTTCTTGTAATGTTAATGGGATCCGTTTATCATTATTGAAGTGAATGAACTTCTTAAATCTGGTTATCTGTGTTCCAGATGTGAGATCTCTGATTTTCTGAAAAAGATTACTCTTACACTAGTAGATACACTACATGATTGGGCTGGATACGTGATTGGTGATGAACAGAATTGAAGATTGTAAGCATATGATGACGTTCTCCATTGGAATGTGTAAGGATAGAAAAAGAATTTGAAACATTTAGCAAGAGAGGCAATGTGGTCAAGGATCCTTCATCAGAAATGGGAGAGAAAGCTAGCTGATGTGCAAAGAGAATGGGGAAGGGTTGGATAGAGCAGAAAGAACATCACTGATAGTGTGGGGCCAGGTTGCTATGAAGGTAAGCTATTTGCTGAAGTCATTTGGCTGATATATTAACAAGAGCAGACTTAAAGAGCATGAGCAAACAGAGAGATGTGTCAAAATTGTGAAATGCTACTGCAGTCAGAGTTGCAGGAAGTGCCTGGTAGATCATACAGTGAGCGGAGTGAGAACAACTCAATGGGAAATGCAAATGGATAGCCTATAGTAGAATTGCCACTTCTCATGCAAGAGAGAAATTGTTAAATTTGATTTTGATTCCCAAAGGCTTACAAGGAACTCAAACAAAAGATGGATTGTTTTCGCTCAAGCTTATGCTGCCATTTTGAAGGGTGCAGGAAGCCACAGACAGAGAGATCATGGCAGAAAAGGGATGGAGAACAATGGGGCCAGGCAGTTGTAATTATGAACAGCACACAAATGTACTTTGCAGTCTGCATCGAGATTCTACAAAGTAGAGGACAATAGATTGAGAGCACTGGTTGCAGTAAACTTGAATGCAACAAATACAAATGAATTTCTGCTTCACCTGAAAGTTCTATTTGGCTTCCTGGTTGATGTGAAGGTATAGGTGAAAGGGTAGGTGTTGACAATGGGGATGTTATATTAGAAAGTTCTACAAGAAGGAGAATGGTGGTTGTTAGAGATGGAAGAATGGACCGTGGATTTACCTTCAGAACGCCAAGAAAGGAGTAAAGATGTGTCTATGATGGAATCATGCTGAAGATGGTGGAAATTGTAAACGATGGTCCATTAAATGAAAGGGCTGGTGCAGATTAGTGGAAAGTGAGGCAAAATTTACTTGCACTTCATCTGATCCAGCGTACTGGAATTAATGTTCATGACGTGCTTTCCTTTATTTTGGAGAAGCCAAATGCAGACTGTGTGACCACTTTAAAGAATACCACTGTTCAGTCTGCAGGGCTGTCACTGAGCATCCAGCTTCCAGTCACTTTAACCCTTCATCCCATTCTGACTCTGACCTTTTTGTGACTTCCTTTAGTACTTTAGGGTGAGCAACAGCACCACCTTCTTTCTAGGCACGTTGTATTCTTCAGAAAGCAGCAGCAGTTCGACGATCTCAGATACTCCACACTCTTTTTGCATCAGAACTGACCATTTCTACTGTTAGTTTTGGGTTTGCAATGCTAACTTATTTTTTCTCTCTTCATTGACTGTCCCTGATTAGCAGGGCATTTCCTTCAGTTCTGACCTGCAGTCTACATTTTTCGTATATCCCCTCATTAATTTATCAATTGATGCAGCTATGAAGAAGGCAAGACAGTGGCTATATTTCATTAGGAGTTTAAAACACTCAAAAACTTCTGTAGATGTACCGTGGAGGGCATTCTGACAGGCTGCACCACTGTCTGCTATGGGTGGGGTGGGGGGGTGGGCTTCTGCACAGGACCACAAGAAGCTACAGAAAGTTGTAAAATTAGTCAGCTCCATCTTGGATACTAGCCTCCATAGTATCTAAGGCATCTTCAAGAAACGGTGTCTCAGAAAGGCAGCATCCATTATTAAGGACCCCATCACCAGGGCATGCCCTTTTCTCATTGTTACCATCAGGAAGGAGGGACAGAAGCCTGAAGGCACACAATCAGTGATTCAGGAAAAGCTTCCTCCTATCTGTCATCTGATTTCTAAACGGATATTGAACCCATGAGCAGTACCTCACTTTTTTAATATTGTAACTCTCAGATTCACCCAGCTCGTGTTCGTTTAGGGGAAAACAGCCCTTGGCCCCGCCAAACAGAGAAATCACATTTGTGTGGATGCTGTGTAATGTACCGCCCAGTTACAAACCCACAACACAAAATATCAGACAGTACACCATGTGCAATTAAATGATTGAACTTTATGAATCTTAATCTGAGTATAGGATTAGTAATGAAAATAAATAAAGGGCCCAATTCAAGGAAAACTCAGAAGTTCACATTGGAGCTCACTTAGTCGTCATTCTTCCACCATTGATCTCCTCTGAACGTTGCTGACCTTCAGACCCTCAGATCCCAGTCCACTCCGTCCGCTGGTCTACCAGCTCTCTCCACACGCATCTTCCCTCTTCATCTCTCCTTGACAAAGACCGCGAAAAAAATCTTCCAGATTCACAAAACAGAACAACAATCTCTGATTGGCTAACATGCATAACCATAGTCCTGTTATCTCCAGCCATAACCCAAACACTGCTGCTACAGAGAAACCATTATCTCAGCAGTGAACATTACAGAGAAACCATTACATTAGCAGTGAATCCTTACAGCATGTTACACTCTCCCCCCACCAAATTTATTCAAGTCCTCATGACGTTGAGATAATTTTCCAACCCTTCCTGCAAACCACAAAACCCAATCCAGGTGCAACAGGCAGTGACATAGCTCCCCAAAACAGTAGAGATCACACCCTGTTCCCCAGGTGCTACATAGGCCAACCTATCTGGTGGTCTTCTAATTCTCTGAGACCTCCATACCTCCTCACCTAACTCTTCAGGCTCAGACACTACTGGGGATACTTTGGGTCTACCTGGCGAATCCTCCCTCGATCTATCGTTCATGCCCCCCAGCAACTCAGAGCCCTCTGTCCTGTGTCCAGGCCCCGCTTCCTCTCCTTCAGGGTCCTGCTGTAACCGAGGCTGCCCACAAATAGCACCCCCACCATGTCACCCGACTCAGTGGGAGAAGGGCCAGGGGTCTCTTCCTCACTCAGTGGGGAGTTAGCGAAAGGCAGCATGTACCACACATCCAGATCATCATCCTCCGAATCAGTATCCCTCTCATGGGCGGGGCCCGGCCCAGCCTCTCCTGCTGTGGGCCCTGCAGTCGCCCCGCATTCTCGCAGAGTCCTCTTACTAAGTGTAGTCTCCAAGTTGGGCTCAGGGGCAACAGGTGGTTCTGATGGAGAATCTTGACAGGCCCATTCCCATCCTCTGGTTTCATCTGGAAAACTGGTAGGTTTGACATCTGACTCTCCACCACATAGGGTGTGGCCGCCCAGCAGTCAGCCAACTTATGTTTTCCAGGTAGCCCCAAATTCCTTATGAGGACTTGGTCTCCTGGCAGGAGTTGGGAGAACCTCATTTTTTGATCATACCTCCTCTTATTTCCTCGATTCTGCTTGGCGGCCAAGACCCCAGCCAATTCATAAGCCCTTTTCAGCTCTCTCCTCATACCAGACACATCCTTCAGATAAGTCTTCAGTGGTAAGTCACCCTCGTCAGTCCCAAAACAAAGGTCAATGGGCAACCTCGCCTCACACCCGAACATCAGATAATATGGCAAGTACCCAGTAGCTTCATTTTGTGTACAGTTGTAATAGTGAACCAGATGCCCAATATGTTGACTCCACCTGCTCTTCTTGCTGATCTCCAGGATCCTGAGCATGTCTAGCAAGGTTCGATTAAACCTCTCAGGTTGAGGATCGCCCTGCGGGTGATAAGGCGTGGTCCTCAACTTCTCAACTCCAAGCATGCCCAGTAACTCATAGATGAGTCTGCTCTCGAAGTCCCATCCCTGGTCACTATGTATCCACCTGGGAAGGCCATAATAAACAAAATACTTCTCTCATAACACGTTTGCCACCGTAGTCGCCCTCTGGTCCTTGGTAGGAAAAGCCTGAGCATATCTGGTGTCGTGGTCTGTGATGACTCAGGCATTTGGCGTGTTGCTGGCATCGGATTCTATGGACAGGAAATCCATACACACCAGGTGCATGGGCCCTGCACTCTGCAAGTGGGACAAAGGAGCTGCCCGCGTAGACAGCGTCTTCCACCATATGCAGCGAATGTACGACTTGCAGTATTCTTCGACCTCCAACTTCATTCAGGGCCAGTAAAACTGGTCTCTGAGCAATCCATAGGTCTTTTCCAACCCCAAATATCCAGAATCATCGTGTAGTGACTTCAACGCAATCTTCCAATACTTCTCGGGCAGAACCAGCTGGCAATGCTGAGGTCGGTCCAGGGGTGACGTGACCCGGTATAAGATCTGGTTCTTCATCTCCAAGGCCATTCTTTCAGTAATGGAGGCACCAAAGTGTGTTTTGTCTTCTCCGCCTGAGCCATGTCTCCCTTTTTGACTGCTGACCAAATAGTGTCAATACCCGGATCATCTCGCTGAGCAGCTGCCACTTCCCCAGAACTCAAGTCTGGCAGCTGCGTGATCTTCAGAGCAGTCAGGTTACAGGAAACTTGTGGTATGGCATCATCAGAAGCTCCCAATTGATCCACTGCTCGATCCTGCCTCTCCTTTTCCTCTGCTTTCACGGTGATGGCAAACTGACACATGGCCTTCACCCCAGGGGCAGGAACGCTCTCCCACTCCTCGTCCCTGTCCAGACCCTCATGCACCCCTCAGGACAAAGCATCCACATCAATGTTCCAGCTCCATTGCCGGTACTTCAGGCTGAAATCATAGGCAGACATCGCTGCCAGCCACCGATGGCCTGTGGCATCCATTTTCGCCAAGGTCAGGATATAAGTTAGAGGCTGTTGTCCATCCTCACCTTAAACCTCAAATTTGGCCCCATAGAGATAGTCATTCAGCTTATCCATCACCTCCTTTACCATTTCCCGGGTTGGGCTGGCCCCGATCACCTCACCACAAGGGGCTACTACCAAGGACTGTACCCTGCTGACAGAGTCCCCCCGTGCCTCCGATGCATTCTCCTCCTCTCGTACCTCTCTGATCAGCTGAACAAATGAGGGGAGGGGGCATGTTTTACGGGACTGTCGGAGACCTCAAGCAATCATGCCCTGGACTGAGCACCCTTGGCTATCTGGTCCATCGTTAACTTATCCACCTCAGCCGCCTGAATGACACCCCCCCCCCGCACCGCAAACAATTTAGCTGTCTCTCTAGCTGAGAAAGATATGTGGAAAGCTTCTCCTCCTTCTCCTGACACGTGTTTTGAAACCCGCCCCCCTATGAGTTGCAGTGTGCTCCCTGTCGTACCAAAAGTGCTCTTTAATGCATCTATATACTCAGCAAGGGTAGCAGAGGGTTGGTTAGCTTTCACGGCTCTCACTACATCAGCCGCTAACCCCTTCAAACTTTCAATCAATCTCTGTCGCTTTTCGTCATCAGAGCACTACCACTCATCTAACGACTGAGAGGTCTGCTCCACCCACATCTCATACTCCTCTTCCCCTTCGTGGGTGGGCGTTATTCTAGAGAAAATTCTTAGCTTCCGGCAGGGACCCTCTGCCTGTGCACTGGGCCACTTATTCGCCAGGGAGGTAAGGGCTGATGCCAACTCAGAACCCTCACACTTCACTGGGGAAGGGGACTAATTAAACTTTCCAAATCCGACCACTCTTTCCCCTCATTCCTTAGAAACGATAGAACTCTGTCTCTGAAATCTCCGCCCCCGACTGTGGACAACTCAGCTTGTGACCCAGCCTGCTGGGCTCCCTTCTCCTCCTCCCTGACAGTATGGACAGGCCAAGGCCCCGCCTCACCTGGGGCACTGATAGACGCTGGCAGTCCAACTGCCATTACGTCAGCGCAAGTCAGAACTGAAACAAGGTCTGATCCCACCATTTTATCAAACCTTCGCACTACAATTTCAACTTTGCCAACAGAATCAATCCCGGACAAGCCCCCACAATTGTAACCCTCAGGCTTGCCCAGCTCGCGTTCGTCTAGGGGAACGCAGTCTCTGGCCCCGCCAAACTGAGAAATCACATCTGTGTGGATGCTGTGTAATGTACTGCCCAGTTATAAACCCACAATGCAAAATATCAGACAGTACACCGTGTGCAATTAAATGATTGAACTTTATGAATTTTAATCTGAATATAGGGTTAGTAATGAAAATAAAAAAGGGCCCGATTCAAGGAAAAGTCAAAAATGCACGTTGGAGCTCATTTAATTGTCATTCTTCCACCATCGATCTCCGAGCGTCGCTGACCTTCAGACCCTCAGATCCCAGTCCACTCCATCGAGTGGTCTACCAGTTTTCTCCACATGCGTCTTCCCTCTTCATCTCTCCTCGACAAAGACCATGAAAAACATCCTTCCAGACTCACAAGACAGAGCAACAATCTCTGATTGGCAAACATGCATAACCACAGTCCTGTTATCTTCAACCATAACCCAAATATTGCTGCTACAGAGAAGCCGTTACCTCAGCAGTGAACATTACAGAGAAGCCATTACATTAGCCGTAGCAGTGAAACATCACAAATAAGTCATTATATTAGCAGTGAATCCTTACAGCGTGTTACAATATATATTATTTCTGTTTTGAACTATGCTTATTCTAACTATTTAATATACATATATCTTTACTGTAATTGATTTACTGTTTTTTCTTTCTATATTATCATGTATTACATTAAACTGCTGCTGCTAAGTTAACAAATTTTATGGCACAAGCCGATGATAATAAACCTGATTCTGATTCTGAAATGGCTTTCTCAACTAACTCTGTGCTGTAGTGATCTGTGACTGTATGAGACCTGACCACATCCCATCAGAGATATCCCATTATCCTGTACATCCCTTCCCTGTGCTATCTATTACTTAGTACTACCTTATTCTCCCCTTCTTCCCAGCTCTGATGAAAATTAATTCAGTTTCTCTTTACACAGATACTCGATGACTTGTAGATAGTGCTTAGCACTTATGCTTTCAATTTCAGATCTGCAGCATTTGCAGTCACTTTAGACCATAAGACATAGGAGCAGATTTAGGCCATTTGACCCACCAAATCTCCTCCGCCATTCAATCATGGCTGACCCTTTTCTCCCCTCCTCAGCCCCACTCCCCAGCCTTCTCCTCATACATAATCTTTAATGCCATGTTCAATCAAGAACATATCAAGCTCTGCCTTAATTACACCCAATGACCTGGCCTCCACAACTGCCTGTGGCAAGGAATCCCACAAATTCACCACGGTTTGGCTAAAGAAACTTCTCTGCATCTCTGTTTTAAAATGGATGCCCATCTATCTGGAGGCTGTGTCCTCTTGTCCCACCATGGGAAACATCCTTTCCACATCTACTCTGTCTAGGTATTTCAACATTCGAAAGGTTTCAATGAGATCCCCCCTCATTCTTCTAAATTTCAGTGAGTACAGAGCCAGAGCTATCAAATGTACCTCACATGATCACCCTTTCATTCCCAGAATATCCTTGTGAACCTCTTCTGGACCCTCTCCAATGCCAGCACATCTTTTCTTAGATGATGAACCCAAAACTGTTCACAATACTCAAGGTGAGGCCTCACCAGTGCCTTATAAAGCCTCTGCATCACATCCCTACTCATGTATTCTCGAATTCTTGAAATGAATGTAATGTTGCATTTGCCTTCCTCACCACCGACTCTACCTGCAAGTTAACCTTCCAGGTGTCCTGCACAAGAACTTCCAAGTCCCTTTGCACCTCAGAGTTTTTGATTTTCTTCCCATTTGGAAAATAGTCTGTAGATTTATTTTTACTACCAAAGTGCATGACCATACATTTTCCAACATTGTATTTCATTTGCCACTCTCTTGCCCATCCTCCTGATCTGACTAAGTCCTTCTGCATTCTGCCTGTTTCCTCAGCACTACCTGCCCCTCCACCAACATTTGTATCATCTGCAAACTTGGCATCAAAGCCATTTATTTCGTCATATATATCATTGATAAACAGCATAAAGAGAAGCAGTCCCAACACCATCCTCTGTGAAACACCGTTAGTCACTGGCAGGCAACCATAAAAGGATCCTTTTATTCACAATTTGCTGTCTCCTTCCAGTCAGCCATGCTCTAACCATGTCAATAACTTTCCCGGTATACCATGGGCTCTTAACTTGGTAAGCAGCCTTATCTGTCACCTTTTGAAAGTCCAAATACACAACACCCACTGCATCCCCTTTATCTATCCTATTTGTAAACTCCTCAAAGAATTCCAACAGGTTTGACAGGCAAGATTTTCCCTTAAGGAAACCATATTGTCTTTGTCCTATCTTGTCCTGTACTCGATAACCTCATCTTTAATAATTGACTCCAACATCTTCCCAACCACTCAGGTCAGGCTAACTGGTCTATAATTTCTATTCTGCTGCCTTCCTCCTTTCTAAAAGAATGGAGTGACATCTGCAATTTTGCAGTCCTCTGGCACCATGCCAAAGTCCAATAGTTTTTGAAAGTTCATTACTAGCGTCTCCACAATCCCTAACGCTACCTCTTTCAGACCCCTAGGGGGCAGTTCATTTGGTCTGGGTGACTTACGTGCCCTTAGGTCTTTCAGTTTTTTGAGCACTTTCTCCCCCGTAATAGAACTACACTCACTTCTCTTTCCTCGCACCCTTCAAAATCTGCCACACTGCTAGCGTCTTCCACAGTGAAGGCCGAAGGAACATACTCATTTAGTCCATCAGCCATCTCCTTGTCCCCCGTTATTATTTCTCCTGCCTCATTTTCTAGTGGTCCTATATCCACTCTCATTTCTCTTTTATTTTTAACATACTTGAAAAAACTTTTACTATCCACTTTGATATTGTTTGCTAGCTTGCTTTCATATTTCATCTTTTCCCTTCTAATGATTTTTTTAGTTGCTCTCTGTAGATATTTTAAAACTTCCCAATCCTCTGTCTTCCCACTAATGTTTGCTTTGTTGTATGCCCTCTCTCGTGCTTTTACATTTGCGCTGACTTCCGTTGTCAGCCACGGTTGTACTATTTTGCCTTTGGAGTATTTCTTTGTTTTTAGAATACATCTGTCCTGCACCTTCCTCATTTTTCCCAGAAATTCATGTCATTGCTGCTCTGCAGTTATCCCTCCCAGCATGTCCTTCCAAATTACTTTGGCCAACTCCTCCCTCATAACACTGAAATTTCCTTTACTCCACTCTACATCAGATTTTACTTTCCCTCTATCAAATTTCAAGTTATACTCAAGCATATTGTGATCACTGACTGCTAAGGGTTTTACCTTAAGCTTCCTAATCACCTCCGGTTCATTACATAACACCCAATCCAGAATCACTGATCCCGTAGTAGGCTCAATGACAAACTGCTCTAAAAAGCCATCTTGTAGGTATTCAACAAACGCACTCTCTTGAGATGTATTAACAACTTAACAACTTTGTTTTCCCAATCAACCTGCACGTTAAAATCTCCTATGACAATCATAACATTGCTCTCTTCCAATCCTATGTCACATCTTTCCGCTGATTTGATGCCATTCTTTACCAGCAGAGCCATGCCACCCCCTCTATCCCTCTGATACAAGGTGTAACCTTGGGCATTCAGCAACCAACTACAACCATCCTTCAGTCACGACATGGCCACAACATCCTGACAGTCGCCCAGCTATTTGACTCCTGCATCTTAGGGGTGACTACTTCCCTGTAGTTCAGATCAATTGTCTTCTCACTCTCCCATACAAGCTGAAGGTCATCCAGTTGCTGCTCCAGATCCCGAACACGGTCTTCAAGGAGCTGCAGCTGGATGCATCATGCATATGTAGTTCTCTGGGAGACTCTGGGTCTCCCAGGGCTCCAACATCTGGCGTGAAGAGCACACAATGGCCATTTACTACACTAGGTACAGTAAGAGAGAAAAAAGAGAACCATAACAGAAACTTACCCACAGCCAACGCCTCTTTCAGGCCTTTGAACAAAAGCCTGACCCTCCTACTCTCACCACTGGCCTACTCCCAACAATGGCCGCTCCGCTTGTACATTCTGTACTTTTAAGCAAGCTTTGCCAACCTGCGATGAACCTTGCTGTGCTCTGCTCAGGCTGCTGATTGGGCCATCGGAATGAGCTTGAACACCCGTGAAGCTCTCCCTTTGATCTTCGATTACTTTTCCACAGAGCAATGCCTATGCTTTGCTAGGTTTTGTTTATTTTAAATGTTTCTGAGCTCCAGATGGTGAATTAGTTAATTGTAACTCTGGCTGTTTAATATACATACAGAACACATACAGATCGATGATATCCTGGTAGTTTTCATAGTGCTCTAATTGGTGGATTGATAGCGGATAGCGATGAATGTGGAAGGGCATAGTCTAGGGATGGAATGGTGGTGGAAATGATGCAGCCACATATAGAAGCCTATGCTGATTTATGGTGCCTGGAGGACCATTCCTACTCTTCTGGACCCACTAGAAACATGTTTAAAAATAACAATTTTGGGCCATTTTCTAATAGAAAACATTGCCATTTGTCACAAAGTCTCCCTGAAATAAATTATAAGCAAATTCCAATAATACCATTGGAACTTGAGTTACATCCATAAAAAAGGACCCAGGGTTTCCCAAACTTTTTAATGCCATGGACCAATACCATTAAGCAAGGGGTCCGTGGGTCCAAGTATGGGAACCCCTGCCCAATCAATCTAATGATTAGGTTGGCTGGACCACTCTGTAGCTTACGCAGCTACAGTAAGAAAACAGTTAATTTTTGGAATCCTATTTCCAGGAAAGACTTACCTCTTTCCACAAACTCTGCCTAACTCATGGTAGTTTCTATGATTTTAAATTAACTTTATGCATTCAAGCCTCCAGCAGTGAAAAGTTATCAATAGCGTTATTGTTTCTGTCCATTTGTTCCCATAAGTATATATTTAATGCATAGTTCCTTCCAAAACACTAAGCTGATATTTATAAAAATGTACCACTGTCATATCTAAGACATATCCTGTTTACTGTTTACTGTGTTGAATTCCTATGTGTTAAAATGAGAATCGTTAAATTGTACATTCTCTGTTTTTAATTAAAAGAATATCAACTTTTCTCACACAACAGAAATAGAAAATAAATATGTTCATGTAACGAAATGCTAATATTTTCGTAATCATGTTTTCAATCATCTTGCATTGGATGTGAGCCTTGTTGCAGTTGTATACAATTTTGGTTAGGCTGCATTTGGAGCATTGTGGGCAGATCTGGTCACCATATTGTGGGAAGAAGGTGGAATCTTTGGAGGGAGTGCTGAGGAGATTTACTATGATGTTGGCTGCATTGAAGTGCATTGGCAGTGAGGAGAGGTTGGATGAAACAAAATTGTTTTTGCTGGAACGTAGGAGACTGAGAGAAGACCTTGTAGAAGTATATAAGTGAAACACCCTGGTTTCCCTGGCTACGTAAGTCTCGGGAAGACAACCTCTGGCCCCGCCAAACTTGTGAGATTGAGACGCTGTCCGACCCCAAACCCCGGTTTGTGTGGATGCTGTGTAACTTGCTACCCTGTTACAAATTAGTGCCAAGGAATAACACAGTACACTGCATACCATTAAAGGAATTATATTTATGAATCTTAACTAAAGGGTTAGTAAAGAATAACAAAAAGAAAAGAGCCCATTCTAATAAAACAGTCAAATGTGCACAAGTTAGCGCTCATCTTGAACTTTTCTGTCACTCACATGCTGGGCCCTCGGTCAATGTGAAAGCACACACCACCTTCCGAACGTCGCTCGCTTACTATTGATGAGCACAGGGTGGAAAACAAACTGCTAGTGTAACCCAACAAGTCAAACAGCACCTGTCCAGTCTGGATGCAGGATCTCAACCCAAAGCATCGCTTTGTCTCCACAGAATCTGTTTAATCCATGACCCATAGCGACTGTTTACTTCATATTCCAACATCTCCTGTCTCTTGGCCTTCAATATTGAAAGAGAGCTAATTAGGATGCTTTGGCCCTATAAAGTACATTATCACAATCAGTATAAGTATGGATTGTAAATTTGCAAAGCATGTACGTACTGGTCAATCTTTCTTGTATTCATACTCAAAATATTGCAGAATAGATTTACTTATATTATGGAAACAAGTGTAAAGAGCAAACAACAGGAATTCTGCAGATGCTGGAAATTCAAGCAACACACATCAAAGTTGCTGGTGAACGCAGCAGGCCAGGCAGCATCTCTAGGAAGAGGTACAGTAGACATTTCAGGCCGAGACCCTTCATCAGGACTATTTCAGGCCCAGTCCTGACGAAGGGTCTCGGCCTGAAACGTCGACTGTACCTCTTCCTAGAGATGCTGCCTGGCCTGCTGTGTTCACCAGCAACTTTTATGTGTGTTGCTTGTAAAGAGCAATTTTCTTTTCTATTTAAATCCTCTTTTAGTTTTATGACTCAATTTGTTATTTAACTTCTGTCTGCATTATATATCCAACAGAATTTAGGAGCAGCAGTAATTCCTAAACCAGATACTCAAGGAAAGATTGTTTATGTGTATAGCATTGTAATTTTCCTGTACTGATCTGATCAGATAGATGCTGGGCAAAGCAATGGTAGAAGGTCCAAATACTGATTGGTCTCTGTTTAAATGTGAAAGGCAAACTACCAGATTAAATCCTAATCATATTAAGGCAATGATTTGAAAATTCTTTAAATCTTTTATGCCTGTTACTTTTCTTCTCATCATCTTTCCTTTTCCACAGGAAATTGATAATTTTTCCAAAATGTTCACTAGCTGTAAGAATATCTTTCTGGATTTTTTTCTCCTTGACTTTGCAATTGGGTCACAGGTTGAATAAAGACCTTTCCTATACTCAGTATTGGGGAGTCTGCCTGACTCTGAAGGTGCAGTTACATTGGAAATTATCAGTTTATTGAAAGTTATCAACGTCATAGACATTGAAGTCATACTCAACGTTGGCAGTATTGAGACTGGAGATGCACAGCCTATTTTCTTCTCCCATGGACGTGCTCTCTTCACATTTCTACCACTGGGGAGGAATTTGAGTCTGAAATGGAACATTTTAGGAAGAGCTTCTTCCCCTCCATCATCAGGTTTCTAAATGGCCCATGAACCCATGAACACAAGCTTGAATTTCCAGCATCTGCAGATTTTCCCGTGTCTGCATTTTTAAACACAAGCTCATTGTTGGTCTTTTGCAGTATTTATTTTACAACAGAGTAATTTTTATTTATTGCAGTGTGCTGCTGCAGCAGAACATATTTCATGACGTACTGTAAGTCAGTAACAATAAAACTTGATTCTGATTCTGATATATTCATATTGCACTGCTTATCCATGCAATTATGTCCAAGCTCTTGTCCTCCTGCAACACACACAAAATGCTGGAGGAACTCAGAAGGTCAGGTATCATCAATGGAAATGATTAATCCGTCGACATTTCAGGTTGAGAACATTCTTCAGGACTGGAAAGGAAAAGGGAAGATGCCAGATAAGTAGGTGGGGGGGGGGGCGGGGAGGATGAAGTAAGACACTGGGAGGTGATAGGTGGAAAAGGTAAAGGATAGAAGAAGAAGGAATCAGACAGGACAGGAGAGTGGACCATGGGAGAAAGGGAATGAGGAGGGGCACCAGGAGGAGATGAGAGGCAGGTGAGGAGAAGAGGTAAGAGGGGGGCCAGGGTGGAGAAATGAAGAAGAGGGAAGGGGAAAGGGGAAGAATGCCAGATGTTGGAGAAGTTAATGTTCATGCCATCAGGTTAGAAGCTACCTAGACAGAATATGAGGTGTTGCTCCTTTAATTTGATCACGGCAGTCGAGAAGGACATGGCCGGCATGCCAGAGTGGGAAGGGGTAGTAGAATTAAAATGGCTGGTCACTAGGAAATACCCTTTTTTTGCAGATGGAGCAAGGGTGCTCGACAAAGTAGTCCCCCAATCTGCAACAGGTCTTACCAGTGTAGAGGTGGACCGGTTACAGGTAGATGACCCCAATAGTGTTGCAGATGAAGTATTGCCTCCTGAGGAAAGACTTTTTGGGGCCCTGAATAGAGGTGAGGGAGGAAGTGAGTAGGCAGTTGTAGCATATGTGTTCTGATTTCAGGGAGAAATACCAGGAGGGAGATTAGAGGGGAGGGAGAAATGGACAAGGTAATTATGAGGAAGCAGTCACTGTGGAAAGCATAGAGTAACTGGGACGAGGTAAAGATGTGTTTGGTGGTAGGGTCCTATTGAAGTTGTGGAATTTGTGAAAAATGATGAGCTGGATATGGAGGCTCAGTGGAATGGTAGATGGGGTCAAGAGGAACTCTATCCCTGTTAAGGCAGCAGGAAGTCAAGATGAGCGTGGATGTCCAGGAAATGAAGGAGATGCAAGCAGCATCAATGGTGGAGGAAAAGAAACCTCGTTTATTGATGAAGGAGGACATTTCTGATGTCCTGGAATGAAAAGCCTTATCCTGGGAACAAATGTGGTAACGATGAAGGAACTGAGAAAAGAGAATGCATTTTTAAACAACTTAGAGTGGGAAGAGGTATAGTCAAGATAGCCATGTGAATCAGTAAGCTTTTTAAAGAAATTGGTAGAAAATCTGTCTCCAGAAAGTGGAGACAGAGACATCAAGAAAGGGGAGAGAGGTGTCTGAAATGGACCAAGTGAATTCAAGGATAGGATGGAAGTTGGAGGCAAAGTTGGTAAAATTGTTGAGCTCAGCATGGGTGCGTGTAGCACCAGAGCAGTCGTCAACCTAATGCAGAAAGAGTTGGGAAGCACTACCAGGGAAGGCTTGCAGCGAGGTCTATTCCGTGAGCAGATATAGCTGGGGCCCATGCAGCTACACCTTGAGTCTGGTGGAAGTGGAAGGAGCCGAAAGAGAAACTGTTGAAGGTGATGACCAGTTCCACCAAATGGAGGACGGAAGTGGTGGAAGGAAGCCAGGGGAGTCTGTTCTCGAGAAAGAAGAAGAGAGCTTTCTTGTCCTATTGCTGTTTTTACTCCTGCAGTTACACAGATCAAGAGACAGGTAGGAGCTACCTTCCTAATGCTGCAGTGCCACTTGCTTATTATTATTGCTAAACGTTATCATAGAGGTTGTTTGTTTGGTCATACAGACAGCTTAACTCAGTGCAAATGCATATTGAAGTGAAAAGGATAGCGCAGGGAACATCTGCATTACAGTTCGGCCGAAACAGACAACTATAACAATTCTAAGGTCCCATAAATCATGGATCTCCCTCAGTTGGCTTGCCTCAGATCACTAAGAATGCTACTGCAGCCTCTTAACACATTGTTGGAGAGGAGTGTCTGCAAATGACACTATCTTTGTTCATGAAGGTTACAGAGAGCACCTAGGACCTCAATCCAATTCTCCTGTTAAAATGTAGCAGGAAGGTCTCCGGTAGGGAGTAGTGCACATGTGTGCAGTCCATTCACTTTGGGGAAGAGTGCACTGTAGATGAATCCCAGTGCCAACTTTGCTTCTCTTGTGGGCTGAAGGAAAATTAGACCTGTCTTCTATAGTTTGTTGACATCTATCAAGGAGCAGTGAGCAGAAAACCGACATGCAATGCTGAAGTGTCTCTGAACAATAGTCATGAGAAGGCTAACTTCAAATTGTAGCCTCCTGCCTTAAGTTGCACCAGTCTTATGCCTGACTCGAGAGTATAGATTGACAGGGGAATTGGCTTCCCACATCCAGGTCAAAATAACTGCAAGGACTACAAGTCTAAAGTGACCTAGCCTATAAATAATCACTGAAATGAGAATGCAATTGTTACCTTACCATCTTTAAAAATTGTAACATATGCTCTCCGGTGAAGTGATATCGTATCTGTTAAATAGGGGCCGTGGACAATTCTGATTTGATGGAGACAGACGTGAAAGCACAGAGGAACATCTGGAGAAATTTCTGAAATGCCCGGTTCGCTGCTGCTGCTACTGTGCGATCGAGAATCTCCGGAGGGAAGGCCCTAAAGTCCCCGGCTTTGCCTGCTGCTGGCGACTGAGGCTGAGGTCGAAGCGTTCGGATAGAGATGGTGCTCGGTACTCAGTGTCGGAGGGCTGATCAGAGCTCGAAGTTTTCGGACGACTCAGAGTTTGAATGTGGTCGGGCATGGCAGGGAGAGTTTTCTTCCTTCTCCCATCTGCGTGAGATGTGGAGCTTTCGAGAGACTTTGAATTTTTTTACCGTGCCATGGCCTGTTCTTCATCAAGTTATGTTGTAACTATATGTTATAATTATGTGGTTTTTGTTAGTTTTTCAGTCTTGGTCTGTCCTGTGTTTCTGTGATATCACACCAGAGGAATATTGTATCATTTCTTAATGCATGCATTACTAAATGACAATAAAAGAGGACTGCATGTCCTCATAATCTAATCTAATCTATATGCACTACAAAAGAAAACTGTGCAGCTTCATGTCAAAGAAATTTGATTGTGAATTGCTTCTTGAAGCCTGGTATTGCTGCCCAGTGAAAGAGCAGGTTCACGCCTCAAGAAAGAATATTGTTGAATTGCACCCATTGAACCTGTGTTTCTTCAAGACACTTGTGACAAGAATACACATAGATAAGATGTTAGCTGTCCTGTGTGATCAGCAGTTGGTCTGCCACCTGTCTTCAGGAGAGAGAGAGATAAGGAAAACAATGGAGCAGCATTTGGAGATGTGTAATGAAGGGACGGGAGAGAGAGCTGTCAAGAGCGGCACCCCCTTTGAACCCTGAACTGTTTGAAGTGATGGACAGGCGATACCCCCGCAGGGGGATAAAAAGGGACAGGTTCGCTAAGGCAGGACACACACGACACCCGAGGTAATGAGACCCTGGAAGCGGTGCGCCTCTCACAAGTCGGTGGGAAGTGCCGGGCCATAAACGCACAGGGTGGCAAGGCACGATCGGCGGGAACCTGGTGTGTGTCCACCCTTGCCTGGGTGCCAGGTTCAGCGCAGAGAAACGGTCGTCTCTGGAAACGGAGGGGTCACGGTCGGTGACCTCAGATGACATCACAAAGGACTCGCCCGAAAGCTGACTGCGAAGGTCTGTGTGGAAGCTGTGTTGAATATTCATTCGTTTTGCTCTCTCTCCTTCCCTCCCACTGTGCATCGCCACGGCAACGATTACTGCGAACTGAACTAAATTGAACTGAACTTTGTGTCACTTTGAAACTGGTCATTTGCCCCTAGACAACGATAGAGCTTGATTGATCCTGTTATCTTAATTCTGTGTACATGTGTGTTTATCATTGCTGAACTGTTGCATTTATTATCCTTTTGATTAGAGTATTGTGTTGCTTGTTTCTTTAATAAAACTTTCTTAGTTCTAGTAATCCAGACTCCAACTGAGTGATCCATTTCTGCTGGTTTGGCCACTCAGTTACGGGGTACGTAACACACTGATCAACGTATTCCTTGAGCATGTCTTCTTGCAGCATTTATATTACTGAAGACAGTATTAGTAATTGTTAAGCAGTGTGCAATTATCCTAACAGCACAATCGTTTCCACATTGCAAAGCATCATATATGGTAAGCTTTCCATTGCCAGTTAGGAGGTCCAGTTCTTCCAATGTATTTCAGAAAAAATATATATTTTGGAGTCTTTTCATGATATTAGGATTCTATAGTAGTGTTCTATACTTTTGTATTGGCTAATCTTTTCTCCTGACTGGAAAACGTTTATTTTACCCTTGCACAGTATGGTCCCCTCACTCTCTCAGTTCAGGTTGGTCCCTTACTCCATAACATATCCTCATAACCTCCCCCTTACCTCAGGATGGTTCCTTACTCTACAATGTTCACATCTGGATGATTCTTTATTCCTTTACCTTGATCAAAGCTAATAAGAATCACTGACTGGTAGCCAAATGTGAGGACTGGATTATCGGAAGGTATTTATCCCTAGACTTCACCAAACCTACCTAATGTACTTACATTCTTGATTACAATATCAAATAACTGGCTGGAAAATTAGGGTAATTTTTTTTCTTATGGATTGAGTTGCTATGACATGTAATCAGTTAGTGAAAGGGCGATGAAAACTGATTGCAGTCTTAGCTTTCACAAGCTAAGTGGATACGTTTATGAAAGGGAGTAAATTGTGAGTTTGTGGAAGAAAGACCCAGCACATGAGAGCAATTGGAAAACGCTTCGATGAACTAGCACAGGCATGGTTGGCCATCCTGACCTGATTCTGAATTGCATGATTGTGTAATTCTTAGATATGCCAATCTGTTGCTGAAGGCAATCCAGCCTATTACAGATTGCTTAAACAGTCATGAAGCTTTGTTTTCTGGTGTATGCAAGAAACCAAATGGATATGTTAAGTAGCCCCTTGGATCCCTGAACTTTATCCTGCCTCAAAATCATAAAAAATGTTCCTCAGGCATCTTTGAGCCACAGAAGTGTTAACTTAAATTTGATTGCTTTTGCAGATACAGGGATGCTAATTTTTCTGCTGTCTTTCAAAAAAAACTTGATTACAATATTATCATGTCCCTGAAAGAACAATCTAGTCTTTGGAAATTATTCCAAAGACTAACAAAAAACTCTTTCAAAACTTACCTTTTCCTTCAGAATATAGTATTACGGCTTCATTAATCATTTTCAGTTCATTTTTCTTTCTAAAATGATTATTTATAATTGTTAGCCAATTTGTTTATGCAATCATTTGTCCCATTTGCATCCTTTACACGCCCCATTTCCTGAATTATTTTTATCTTTCCATTTTTGGTAGTTTTGATGGAATCTATACAATGATCTCATTTAAAGGCTTTTCCATAAATACTTCATAGGTTGAGTACATAAGTTCTAGATACTTGTGGATTTTGATGACATCTTTATGGGGATGATGGACGTCGATGTACTTTAAAGGGTCTTTCAGCTTGTATTCCATTAATGTTTTAGAAAATGCCAAATAGCAGCACATCAATGTTCCAAAGTTTCAAAAACAATCCTAAGAAGGTCTCTGACCTGAAATGTTAATCGTTCCTCTTTTTGTGGATATTTCGTAACAGGATGAGTGTTTCCAGCATTTTCTTTTTGATTCAGATTTCCAGTTTCTGCCGTTTCATTAGATTTTCAAATACTGTTGGAAAGTTAGAAGTGGAATTGATTCAAAAGCTTCCTGCAGGAGAATATACTATCGTACCATAGCATCAACGATGTATGAGAATGTATTGAGTCTTTTGACTTTCCTTATGCAAGACTTGTTGGGGGTCAGTCAGCATAACATTGAGTGGTGTCGGTCATGTCTGGCAAACTGGATTCAGGTTTTATAAGGAGCAGATGAAGCTGCCTGATCCGGATAGGGAAGAATAGCTTTATTTGTCACATGCACGCTGAAACATACTGTGAAATGCACCCCTTTTGTGTCCAGAATGTGTTGATGACAGCCTGCAAGTATCACCATGACAATGTAGCATGCTCACAACTTACTCAACCTAACCTGTATGCCTTTAGAGTGCGGGGGAAACCCATATAGTCACTGGGGGATTGTATAAACTCCTTACAGATAGCAGTTAAAATAGAAACCGAATCGGTGATCGCTGGTGCTGTAAAGCAATTGCGCTAACTGCTGTGCTACCATGCCACACCTATAGAAAACGATATTGCATATATGGAGTACAATAATATATTCGATGGGTCCTTCACAGTAAGCTGATTCAGAAGATTAAGGTGCATGGGATCCATAGACACCACGATAGACTTGATTCAGAATTGCCTGGGTCATAGAAAACAGAAGGGTATTATTCTCACTGGAAGTGACCAGCAGTATTCTGCAAGGGTAAGTACTGGCACTTCTGTTTGTCTTATACATAAATAGTTTGGAGGAAAATGTAGATGAACTGATTTATAGGTTTGTAGAAAATACAAAAGGTGGCTGAGTTGTAGATAGTAAGGAAGGTTATCAAAGGATTCAGTAAAATATAGATGAATTAGAAATGTGGGCAAAGAAATAGCAGATGGAGATTAAAAGGGAGAAATGTGAGTGTTGCTGTTTTGGAAACCAAATGTAACAGGAACGTAAGCTGTAAATGCAACAGGTGGATAGGATGTTTGTCTTCGTTGATTGAGCAGACGAGCATAAAATTGGGAAATAACTTTACAGATATACTACATAAAATGTTGGCTAGGCCACACTTGGTGTATCGTGTGCATTTCTGGTTACCGAAGGGACATGAAGGTTTTGGACAGGCTGCGGAAAAGGTTTGCCTGGATATTACCTACAAGGAAGGGTTGGACTAACTTGGATAAATGTCTAGAGAGAGTTGGAGGCTAAGGGAGACCTGATAGAAGCAAGTAAAATTATAAGCGGGATAGATAAGAGAGGTGGTCCAAGCATTGCCAGGGGAAATGCCATGTAAAAAAAAATTGAGAAATATTGTCTCAAATGATTAAAGATCCCTTCCATTAAGACTTCTACTGGTGCATCCAATAATACCTGCATGCTCTCATGAGCTATCCTGGAACTTGTTGTTCAACATCTTCAGTGGAGCTGGGTTCATAGATTCCAGATGTACTGTTCCATGAAAATGGCCCTCAATCCACATTTAATTTTTAAGCTGTAAGAAGCTCTTTTAGCATCAGACATGCTCAAACTACATTAATAAGCAACTAGGATAGAGTGGAACATTAAAACAAGACTTTCAGACAATCTGCACTCAAACAAGGCCTATTTGGCAGTATTGTCAAGGGGCTTTTGTTCACCAATAACAGCCAACATCCAGTATGGGTTATACCAGGGCAATCTCTCTCCAGAGCCCCTCAAATCCATTGTCCAGATAGAACCCATGACATTGAACTCTAGCTGAGATGAGAAAGTCTGCCCTTGGTATCAAGACTGAGTGTGACATTAAGGAACCCTGGTCAAACTGAAGTTGATAGGTAGCAATGTGTCCTAGGCCTACCCACCCTTAGCTGCCTCATCAACAGTTTTCCTTGCATTGTAAGGTTAGAAGTGGGGAGGTTCACTGATTATTATAAAAGTTTAATTCTACCATCAATAATTACAGTCACTTCTCAGTTACAGGCCATTGCTAAATTGATCTAACTTGACTCTGTGCATTTCTGCTGAAGGATATGTCATCCAAAAGACTGCACTTTACAATTCATGCTCTCAGTATTATTTATTTACTGATTTATTATTTTAATCATTATTTTGTATTTGCACACCATCTTCTTTCACTCATTGGTTATTTATCAGTCTTTGAGTGTAGTTTTTAATCGATTCCATATTTTTTTTTGCTCTGCTGTGAATGTCTGCAAAAATAAAGAATCTCATGGTAGTATATGGTGACACATATGTGCTTTGATAATAATTTTATTTGAAATTTGATTCCATGTAGTCAATTTTCTTCCCCTAGGCATCCACAAGAATTGACAAATTGTAGTGTTAGATGTCCAAAGATCTTTGTGACAAATACACATGAAAAGAAAATTGAGCAAGAATCTTGGCACTGCTTTCTCTCCTATTATTTTTATACACTAAATGAGGGAGTCATAGCCTAAAGCAGGTGAAGATGAGATAGTGTTTACTTTGCTATTTCATGATGTTACTTAAACCACAATAATATCATACCTTCTAAGACACTGCTATACAGATGTATTCTCTTCTTAGTTTGAGTTTGTGAGCTTAAATAATTGCTTGAAGCGATATCAAAAAGTAGAATCAGAAAAAGCTGGAAACACTCAACAGGTCACATCATTCAAAGAATCTTTTGTCTGCAATGCGGACTCTTTCTTTGTTTCCACAGGTGCTGTGTGACCTGCTGGATGCACAGCAAACACTGTTTATTTCAGATTTCCATCGTTAACAGTTTTGTTTTAAGTTTCCAATTCCAATTCATAACACCATTAATCTTCTTTTGAACTCTTATCTCCTAGATGGTGTAAGTAACACTGAAATATTTTGAAGTACAGCTGTGTTATATTATCAAATAACTTTATCAGCTGTATAGCCCTTTGTATGCCCTGATGTGGCAGATTTAAGAGTTCTAGAAACCGTAGTGCAGCAGGGAGGCTGGCAGAATGAAATCTAGTCACTGAGGTGTCCAAAGGGAATGTGTGGTAGGCATTGGAGTGTAAATAGTGAAGGAATGAAAATGGGAGAACAGCTCTTGGGGTTTCCAATGGGAGAGAACAACAACTGGAGGAGTGAAACTGGTATGGTAGTTTATACCATGAATTGGATTGGAAGCGCATTGCTGGGGTGATAAGCTATATTCACAATTAGTTCTTTTTTCAGTGATGAGGTTGGAGCATATATCAGGTTGGGGAGAAGAAGACTGGTGACTAGAGCTGATGGGGGATGGGTTTTGTCCAGGTTCGAGTTTGGCAGGGGTAGAGGTGCAAGGAAAAGGCAAGTAATTTAGTTACACGGTGAGTACCTAGTCTAATACTGCATTGAGGTCCATTGTCACAGAAGTGCCTCACAATGAGTACCTGGGAAAGCATTCTAGACCATGCACTTCCTGCAACATCTTAGCTGCTGACTTTTGTGATGTGGGTTGGGTTAGGTGCCAAGGAAAACAGGGGCCTTGTGTATTTACAGAAGCATATTTGTTGATTATGCCCCATAGATCCTGATTTTACCAAAAAAAAATCAAGGAGATTCTCTTGAAAATCTAATATAACAATATGTGTGAGATATTGAAATACAAGGGACAGGTATCTGCAGTTCCTTGCCCTGATGGATATTTTTGCTGTCCGGTTTTCCAGGAAAGATTTCAGCTTCTGATTTATTGTTTGGTCTTACCAATGTCTGATAAATTTTCTACAAATATGGGTATCATTTTTGATACTTCCTTCTGGACGGGAGACCAGAGTTCTTTCTTAATCAAAATTCTCATTCTTTACCAGGATCATTACTTTCATCAGCACGAGATGCTTTCAGGCAGCCAACAGGAATATGCACAGCGTAACTCAAACTGTGGCCATCAGCTGCATTGAGCTGGTCTACACTCACTGATCACAAATACAGTACTTGCCCCATTGATCCCAGCAGTCAATCAGAGAGAGCTTGCATTTCACACTCCAGGCTGGACATCTTTGCAAGCACTCTATGCTCACAAAGATTTTATATACAGCAATAAATTGATTTCTAACCAATCTTGCAGATCTATGCAAGGTGGCCAAGAGGATAATTTAAGCCAAGACACTTTACCTTTCTCCTCATAGTGTGATCTGCTGTTAACATACTGTGCAGTGGGTAATAAGAGTATAGCACACTTGGACTACTGAAATATAACTATTTGTAGAGGAAACCAGGATCAGTTTGCTGCCACAGGATTTTTATTGTCTCAAACTGTCAAGTCATGTTTATTGTCAAATGCAGAATTATGGCGAGGGACAGGTACAATGAAATATTTGCTTGCAACAGTATCACAGCCATGTAGGTATAGACAACACACAGAGCATAAACTATACATAAATCATACAAGTCTGTGAAGAAAGAAGACAACATTAAAAAATACACAATCAAAACCAAGCCCATCGTACTGCTAGAGGTGGTCCATAAGTTTCCAGTGCGAGACCAAGTTAGGGTTGTGCAGATTGCTCGGAGAGCCAGGTGGCTGTCAGAAATGATCTGTTCTTGAATCTGGCGGTGTGGGACTTCAGGCTTCTGTGTGTCCTGGCTGATGGTAACGACAAGAAGAGGCCGCGACCCCAGTTGGTGGGGATCTTCGATGATAGATATCACCTTCTTGAAGCAGTGCCTGCTCTCGGCATTTTCAGTGATTTGGAGGGCTGTACCTGTGATGGACCAAACTGTGTCCACCACTGTCGGCAGCCTCTTGCATTCCTGTGCGTTGGAATTTGCATACCAGGCCATGACCCAATCAATCAGCGTACTTTCTATAATGAACCTGCAGAAGTATTTGGTCACATGCCGAATCTCCTTCTGCTTCTAAGAAAGTAGAAGTACCATCACAGCTTCTTTGAGGCCGCTAATTCTTTCCACCTCTGACCCACCCATGAAAACACTGATAAATAGCCAACATGAAAAACTTAAAAGACAAAGAAAAGTCACTAGAATTGACGTGGCCCTGAAAAACCATTGCCAATAGTCATTATTACCAGGGTGGAAAAGGCTAATACAAGAGGGTATTATTTTAAGGTGACTGGAGGAAAGTATAAGGGTTATGTCAGGGGGAATGTTCTACCAGGGATGCTGGTAGAGGCAGATAGATAAGGAACAGTTAAAAGACTCTTAGATAGGCACATGAATGAATAGAGGTCTAAGTAGGAGGGAAAGGGTAGATTGATTTTGGAGTAGGTTTAAAGGTTGTCACAATATCATGGGTCCAAGGGGGCTGTACTGTTCAATGTTCTATTCATCTGCTTGGCCTTGTGATGTCTGGGGCTTTGTTGCTTGCTTGTTAAAATGCTGATTGCCAGCAGGATTAGCACTGATAATCCAGATATTCCAGGCGAGTGTCACAGGAGCTAAACCAGGGTCCCGGGATCAGTGCTTGGATGTACACTCTGACTACTGTTCTTTCTGCACTGACTTAAATTAATTCCTTCCCTACGTCATAAAATGTTGTATGTTTGACCTTTCTGTGCGATTAATACCATGCTGGCCATTCTCATATCCAGATTTATTTAATACTGACCTCACAGTATATGAAATATTCAGGTAAACAAATTTAAAAGTGTATTTGAAGTCATGTTTCATACCATCATTCTAAACAGCTGAGCGCATATTCCCTGGACTTCAAAGCGCGGTGAGTTTAATAAAACTGTTGCAGGATTTGTCTTCTAACTCTTTCTGATTAGATATACAGTTTATTTTGTCAGCTTCAGCTTAATTGTCACATGTGCACGTGTATGTAGAAAGAGCAAATATTTATCGTCTTCAGTCGTTGGAAGCTGTTCAAGTCATTGGTTTTATCTATTAGTAAAGTTTTGTTTCACATCTGCTTCCTACGTCAAACATGGAAACACCACCAATGCATTTCTGAAGTTTTCTATCTCATGAGAACAATGAAGGACATAGCCTTTAATTTCTGCCTTCTCTGTTCTTCTGGGAATCTAATCATTCCCCGAACAGAAGGGAAGGAATTTTCTATCAGCTGTCAAAATATTTTGCATCATTTCACAAAAGGAATGGAGAACAATCAGACGTCTGAATGTTTCAGAATTTAGCCACATCTCAAGGATAACTAAATGAAAGACGGTCTGGAAATAAGGTGAAACAGGAGTGAGAATTGGGGTTGGCAATAAAGATGGTGGTTTCAGCTTGCCTTTCTGTGACGCCACCTAATTAGAGTGAAGATTCAACCAGTAAGATTCATTCTGGACCATTCAAAAAATGCAAATTCGATGTGTTTTCAAGAGGCAATCTAAGAATGGAGTTTTGAGGACTGGAACAGGAAAAATATTTCCAGAGCATTTGATTCATTTTCCTCGCAGCTGGAGCTCATCATGGGATCTTATCAGAGGCCCGACAACTCACTGTAGATTACTGAAACCTTCAGCAGCTCTGGAACACAACAACAAGATCTCAACCAGCAGTCCAAAATAATATATTGGCAATTAATTCTGCTCAAGTATGCAAAGTATCTCTGGCGGAGAGAGTTTGGGTGGAGAAAACAGTCTTTATACCATTTAATTGTATAGCCTGAAGGAAAAGGCCACTTGATTCACTGTTTAATTCCAAAATGGCAGCAAAATTCAAATCAGTGCCACTCAGTAACCCATGGCAAGAATTCCCTGTTCCAAATGAAATCAGTGATTTGGATGTAAACTGATATTAGCTCCTTCTGCAAGACAGTAAGCATCCTGAACACAAGTACTGTGGACACGTATCTCCGTCACCATTTTAGAACAGTAGGTGGCCTCCTCTGGGCCTGATTTAATCCCTGAGATTTTTATCACTGAATTTGTGAGTGAGTCAACCAAATAAAGGCCATGGGCTAATTTCCTGTTGAACAGTGAAGCTAAGCAAATATTTGCAAAGCATATGAAAGACTATTCATAAAAAGAAATGTTTGTTAACTCCCCTGCCTTTTGATATTTTTAGGTGGAAGAGATTGTATATCTTTAAGGACGAATACCATAAACTTCACTTAAGTTATTTGGTTCCAATATTCCAGGATTGTAGCTGTGTCTTCCATGCCTCAGCTGGTAATGCTCATCATCTCTGATAAAGCTACGGATTGAAGTAACACCTTAAGGACCTTATCACAGAAAGCTGGGGCTGAAGAGTTAATTCACGGAAGGTCTTCAGATCACGATATGTCTTTTTTGATTCCATCAATGATAAATGCAGTTGTTTGGATATTGTTGGATTGCTGTTTCAGTGAGTGTGATGTGAATTATTTGGTTCTTAACTTTTCCTACATCTGCAATATTATTTTCTACTTCACTCTCTCATGCATAACAACAACCCATCTCAGATATAATGAGTGTTACCAGCATTAAGAAAGTGCAAAACTGGCCTGATTCCATCAGTACAGCCATCACTGAGTGAGTGGTGCTCACTACATATATTAATAATGTAGACTAAGTCTTCCTGTTACTTATGGACAGAAACTTCGTGTAACAGATAAAATGTAATGAAGATGTGAATTGGAAAATCATAGCTTGTAAGGAGGGCATTGAGTCGAAGAAGTCTCTGCTGGCTCTATAGATGTGCAATCCAGTTAGCCTCTCTCCCTTGCCTGCTCCCATAATCTCGCAAAATCTCTCCTTGTCCAAATTCTTTTTGAATACAACACGAATCTCCCTCCACTTCTACCACTGGCAATCTCCACAAGTCAGTCTATGTCTCCATGAAGTCTGTTATTTTCTTCCTTATATTTCATTTGGCCTCTGAGTCTTGTGCTTCCAGTAACTTTGAAACTGTGCCATATACGCCTAAGGCAAATTCAGTATCAAGTATTGAGGAAAACCGTGGTCCTGGTGCCAAGCCTTGGGAAACTTCATTAGGTATTTTCCTTCCATCCAAAAAGTAAACTAACATTATAATTCTGGTTCTTGTTACTTTGTCAAAATTGTTGTAACTTGCAGCTTGTTTCATTTCACAGGCTTCATTTTTATGCCAAGCCTATTATATGGAACTTTATCAAAGGCATTTTGTAAGTATGTAAATTTTGCTGAACCTTTGGCAGTGTGGAGGATCAGCAAGATCTTGGGGTCCGTGTCCATAGGACACTGAAAGCTGCTGTGCACGTTGACAGTGTTGTTAAGAAGGCATACGGTGTGTTGGTCTTCATCAAATGTGGAACTGAGTTCAACAGCCATGAGGTAATGCTACAGCTATATAAGACTTTAGTTGGATCCCACTTGGAGTACCGTGTTCATTTCTGGTCACCTCACCACAGGAAGGATATGGATACTACTCTGTGCAGAAGAGATTTACAAGGATGTTGTCTGCATTGTAGAGCATACCTTTTGAGAATGGGTTGAGTGAACATGGCCTTTTCTCGTTGGAGCGATGGAGGATGAGAGGTGACCTGACAGAGGTGTATAAGATGCTGTAAGACATTGATCGTACAGATAGCCGGAAGCTTTTTTCCCCAGGGCTGAAATGGCTAACGTGAGGGTGCATAGTTTTAAGGTACTTGGAAGAAGGTACAAGGGGGATGTCAGAGGTAAGTTTTTCACACAGAGAGTGGTGGGTGTGTGGAATGCACTGCCAGTGAAGGTGGTAGAGACGAATACAATAGGGTCTCTTAAGAGACTCTTAGATAGGTACATGGAGCTTAGAAACATAGAGGGCTATGCGGTAGGGAAATTCTAGGCAGTTTCTAGGGTAGGTTACATGGTCAGCACAACATTGTGGGCCAAAGGGCCTGTAATATGCTGTAGATTTCTATGTTTTATAATTTTGCGTCTCATACTTTAGGAAGAAAGTGAAACCTTGCATATTGTGCAGCTGAGTTTTACCAAAGTATTATCAGGGAGGTGGGACTTTAAAAATGGGGTTGTGCAAAACACCATCAGGTAGTGAACTGCTACCCTGCAGAGTGCTGATGTGGTATTGTACTCATTGTCCTCTTTGGCCCAAACACTCCTAGATATGTACCGTAAAAGACAACCACATAGGCTATGCCCTGCTGTACCAGCAGCCTTGCATAAATCCCTACTTTGCGGAACAATTTGCCAGTGTGGAGCGGTTGTCTATGAGGAGTAGTTTTGGGTAGAGCAGTGTGAGCAATGAGGCTGATCCATGCTGAAGTCTAAGGCTCAGGCTCTCCCTTGGTCAGTGAAGTGAGTGTGGGACTGTTTGCCTGTATAGCTATGCAATTCTCTCCAACCTGGAAACTTCTTAATGGTAATAATGACAGATCCACTGACTACAGCTCAGCTAGGAATATCTTGGCTGAGGCAGCTATGCACCAAACCTACTTACACATTATGACACAGAAAGAGGCTGTTCAGCCCATTGGGTGCATGCTGGCTACCAGCGTAGTAATCTCACAAGTTTCAATCCTCCTCTTCTGTCATGGTCCGGTCCGTAAAGTCCGTGTTCCGGTTCATGGTCCAGTCCATAGCTCCTTGTTCCAGGGTTTCTGGTTTTCCCCAGTTTCTCTTGTGAGCACATAATTCTCGTTTTGGGGCTGAGACATAAATACCGCTGCAAACCAGAGATTCCCTGCTGGACTGTCCTGTTCCCCTCCCCCGTCTCCCCTCTCCCCCTCTCCTCCCTCCCCCTCTCCCCCTCCCCCTCTCCCCCTCTCCCCCTCTCCCCTCTCCTCCTCTCCCCCTCTCCTCCTCTCCCCCTCTCCCCCTCTCCCCCTCTCCCCCTCTCCCCCTCTCCCCCTCTCCCCCTCCCCTCCTCTCCCCCTCTCCCCCTCTCCCCCTCTCCCCCTCCTGACTCTCTGCATGGATACCTCACCTGACTCTCTGCCTGCTCACCCAGCCTGGATACCCCGCCTGTACCATGGAAGTGTTACTGCCGGAGCAAGACCGGAGCCTCGTTAAGTCAAGATAAGGAACTGTCTTTTGCTGTGTGGAATTGTATTACTGTGTCCACGCCTTTGCTAGGTAGGTCTGGCCGTTTGGGGCTACCTAGTGTTCAGAACTGTCTCTGTGTCCTCGCCTTCGCTAGGTGGGTCCGGCTGTTTGCCGCCAACTTGTGTTGGATTCTGTCTCTTCATGTTCAGCTTTCTGTGTATGAGTCCCAGCCCTACATCCTGTTCCCAAGGAAGGGTCCCGGCTCTGTGTTTCCGTGCTCCTGTCTCTTCTAGTCCAAGGCTCCGTGCTCCCGTCTCTTCTACTCCAAAGCTCGGTTCTCCTGAAGGCCCTCGTCCAGTCCGTGCCTAGTCCAGTTCTACCCGAGTCCTGTCCATGTGCCTTTACCTGTCCTTGTGTCTCGCTCTACCCAGGAGTTCCTCACCCAAGCCATGTCCAGTCCTGTAGCCTCGTCTTGTCCTCGCCTAGTTCTGGAGTCCAAACCTGAGTCAAGTCCCAGGTTCTGGGTCCTTGCCCAGTCTCTGGCTCAGAGTCCATACCCAAGTCTGTCTCCAAGCCTCAAGCCTCAAGACCCCAAGTCTGTCTCCAAGCCTCAAGTCTCAAGACCCCAAGCCTGTCTCCAAGCCTCAAGTCTCAAGACCCCAAGCCTGTCTCCAAGCCTCAAGCCTCAAGACCCCAAGCCTGTCTCCAAGCCTCAAGCCTCAAGACCCCAAGCCTGTCTCCAAGCCTCAAGCCTCAAGACCCCAAGCCTGTCTCCAAGCCTCAAGCCTCAAGACCCCAAGCCTGTCTCCAAGCCTCAAGCCTCAAGACCCCAAGCCTCAAGCCTCAAGACCCCAAGCCTGTCTCCAAGCCTCAAGCCTCAAGACCCCAAGCCTGTCTCCAAGCCTCAAGACCCCGGGCCTGTCTCCAAGCCTCAAGCCTCAAGACCCTGGCCTCCAGTCCTGCAGTCACGTCATGTCCATGCCTGGTTCTGGGCCCGAGCCCGAGGCAAGACCCAGGTTCTGGGTCCTTGTTCAGTCTCTGGCTCGGGGTCCAAGCCCGAGTCTGTGTTCTTGTCCCTGCTCCTTGTCTGTATTGTGTCACGCCTCTGCTCCAATCAAGTCCTGTTCCTTGTATTTCAGTGTCTGTGTCTTGCATCTGGATCCATTCCCAATGCCCCCATTGTGAACCTTCTTATTTCCTGAAGCTCAAAAAGCTATCCCTGTCACATGGCATCAAATGCTCTTTTAATTCTTCTGACTACTCACGTACACCAAAGGTTAACTTACAACCACCTGTTAACCTACTACCATGTCTATGAGAGACTGAAAACAAAAGGAGGAGACAGCAACTTCCATCATATTCAGCAGAAAGTGAAGAGAGCGACATAAGACCCGGCCACACCAGAAGATGCTGGAATCTGGAGCAACACAGAAAGCAGTGGGGAAACTCAGTGGGCCAGGCAGCTTCTGTGGAGAGAGATGAACAGTCAATGTTTTGGGTAAAGACCCTTCATGGTACTGCTAAAACATGAAGGGTCTCAATCTCAAACTTTTAACTGCCCTCCTCCTTCCATAGATGCTGCCTGACCTGCTATGTTCCTCCAACTTATTGTGTGATCGGATTGGGGCAGGTGCTGCTGGTCTCTGGTAATGACCCATGCTCACCATACTGGCCCCGAGGTATCTCTGAGACGCATATCTCATCACTAAATCTGCCCAGCATCAGCCCTCTTAGGAAGTGCCTCCATAATGAATCGCATTGTTTTTAATATGTAAAAGTACATTTTATTTATAATAAAAATTATTTACAAGATTAAAGCCCCCAATGCCTTTTCAATCTCACATTCCTATTCAATGCGTTATGTTGTACTTTATTACATTCCTTAAAACCAATAGGGTTGTTTCCACTCTTGTGATCCTCGAGGGTGACATACTACTGCAATAATCGAGTGGTTTTCTCACCCAACCTGGCCCTTCCCTGTCCAATAACTGAAGAATCCTTCCCCGCCAAGCACTTGCAGAGGCTACACCAAACTTCAGTGCGTCCCCCTGGATATACGTCTTGCAGCCTGGACTGTTCCTCTTCGGACATTGTCGATGATTCATTACCACAAGAGTGCCTGTTGAACCAAAGTCAAAGTGTGCATCTGTACCATATACTACCTTGAGATTCATTTCCTTGCAGGTTTTTACAGGAATACCCAGGGCATGCCCTCTTTTTGTTACTGTCAGGAAGGCGGTACAGAAGCCTGAAGGCACACATTTAGTGAATCAGGGACAGCTTCTTCCTCCCTCTGTCAAATGATTCCTAAATGGACATTGAACCCATGAACACTACTTCACTTCTTAAAAATATATTATTTCTGTTTTTTGCACTATTTTTAAACTATTCAATCTACATATTCTGTACGTATATTTACTGTGATTGATTGATTAACTTGCTTTCTATATATCATGTATTGCATTCTACTGCCTCTGCTAAGTTCAAAAACAGGGAAACAGATTATTATCTGAATGGTGGCCGATTAGGAAAAGGGGAGGTGCAACGAGACCTGGGTGTCATTATACACCAGTCATTGAAAGTGGGCATGCAGGTGCAGCAGGCGGTGAAAAAGGCGAATGGTATGCTGGCATTCATAGCAAGAGGATTCGAGTACAGGAGCAGGGAGGTACTACTGCAGTTGTACAAGGCCTTGGTGAGACCACACCTGGAGTATTGTGTGCAGTTTTGGTCCCCTAATCTGAGGAAAGACATCCTTGCCATAGAGGGAGTACAAAGAAGGTTCACCAGATTGATTCCTGGGATGGCAGGACTTTCATATGATGAAAGACTGGATGAACTAGGCTTATACTCGTTGGAATTTAGAAGATTGAGGGGGGATCTGATTGAAACGTATAAAATCCTAAAGGGATTGGACAGGCTAGATGCAGGAAGATTGTTCCCGATGTTGGGGAAGTCCAGAACGAGGGGTCACAGTTTGAGGATAAAGGGGAAGCCCTTTAGGACCGAGATTAGGAAAAACTTCTTCACACAGAGAGTGGTGAATCTGTGGAATTCTCTGCCACAGGAAACAGTCGAGACCAGTTCATTGGCTATATTTAAGAGGGAGTTAGATATGGCCCTTGTGGCTAAAGGGATCAGAGGGTATGGAGGGAAGGCTGGTGCAGGGTTCTGAGTTGGATGATCAGCCATGATCATACTGAATGGCGGTGCAGGCTCGAAGGGCTGAATGGCCTACTCCTGCACCTATTTTCTATGTTTCTATGTTTCTATGTTAACAAATTTTGCAACATCTGCCCGTGATAACTAAACTGATTCTGATTCTGATTCTGAAATAAAGAAATACGTTAGTATACAGAATGATGCTATTTCATTAACTGCTCTATGGGTTGTAAAATTTGCTTGTTGGTACTTGGTCTACCACTGTGGAGGATAAACAGTTATGCTATTTGTGACTCTGTATGATTACAGAAAGAACCTAGAAAAGAAACAAAATTTTATAGAAGTATTCTAGATAGTGTAGACTTACAAAGTAAGCAAGGAGAACTGTTCTCCAATAGAAGGGTCAGTAAGATAATTGGTAAGTTGAATACATTTTTACAACAAATTGTCATGATCTCCAGAAAGCACTGCTTAAAAGGGACCGAATAACTTTCAAAAGTGGGTTTGACAAATATTTTTCATGGAAAAGTGTTGGACGGCCGAATGAGCAGTGGATTGGGACTAATTAAATGACTTCCTCAAGGACAGGCGGTAGTGAATGGCTCTATGACTTCATGATCTGAATTTTCTTTCCAGATAAGGAAAGATAATAATTAGGAGATTAGGGAATGTACCTGTATTTGCACATGAACTTGTGGGCAATGGAGGGAATGTGATGAAAAACAAAAGCTTCTACAAAAGCAGCTACTTGTTAATTCAGGTCACTAACTACATTGCACATGTGAGCCTATGTTATGCATGGATGTCATATGTTTAAATACTCTATATCAGAGGTTCCCAACTTGGAGTCCATGGACCCTTGCTTAATGGTATTGGTGCATGGCATATACTTCTCTATACTGTTTCTATTTTTGAATAAAGCAATGCTATTATGACATTAAGAAAGGAACCAGGGAGCTATTTCAGCTGCACTAGTGATGGTAGATTGATCCTATAATATATTAGCTTTTCAACTATGGCTTGGTCATATCAGCGTTAACCAAGTGTACCCCAGGAGCTTTTTTCACACCCTGCTCTATCTACACCACCCCCACATTCCCAGCAGGTCCATCCCCGCCCCCCCACCAGCAGGGGTAAAAAAATTAACAAGCTTCCCATCATTCAAGCAGTCTTATTTTCAAACTGTGTAGTTAAATCCTTAAGCATGGTATGTAGGCACTTGAGATATTTATTCTTGAACAATTAATGTAACTGCTGCCTTCAACTGGGCTTTACAGAATAAGCTGCAGTCCACAAGTATTTAACTTATAAACAGAATCAATGTGGAGTAAATGTAACGATATAAAATAATTTCTTGAATTCCTCACAAAGGTGTAAATAGAACTGCTGCTCAATTATTATATTTCCTTCCCTTTGAATTTTCTTCGGCTGCATTCAGGTTTTAGTTTAATAAACAGAAGCAGCATTTGAGTTGACAGATTTTAACTTCAGAATACATTCCTGCGTGCTTCAGAGGTGCCTTGTCAGTGAAGGAGTTGACACTATGACAAATACAAAGCTGTTAGTACAGCTGATCAAACACTTGGACAAAAGTAGTATTGCAGGAGAATTTGAAAAGGAAAGTACCATAGAGACATGTAGGCTCAGAAAGGAAGTTCCAGAGATTGGAGTGTGGAACAGAAGCTATGTTTGCCTAAAACATGGGCAAGGCCATGGAAATATTTGATCATTGAACAAGTGTTTTAAGTTTGAGGCACTGCTACTAGTTTAGCAGTGGACAGGGCTAATGGGTGAATGGGAGATGACAGGATTGATGTGGTTATGGGAGGCACAGTGCTGCAGCAGTTGGTGCTCCTTCCTCAGTGATAATAAACTTGATTCTCATTTTAATTCTCCAGGGAGCTGGGCTCAATCCCGACCTTTCGTGCAATCTGTGCTAAACTTGGGTGTTCCCTCTGTGACCACGTGAATTTCTTCTGAGTCCTCCTTTACCTATAAATTGGCCCAGAGGTAATGGCAAAAAGAATCGAAGAGGAATTGATGGGCATGCGCAGGAGACAGTGAAGTGTGTGAGTATGGGAGGTAAAATAAGAAGGGATCGGGATAATGGGGTTGATGGCCCATGAGCCAGCAGAGGCCTAAAAAACTAAATGCCTTTTATCCGTCATTATCAGACAGAATATAAGCTACAATTTTTAGGGTAAATCAAGTCTACAGAAGATGCAAGATGAGAAGCCAGAAGTAGTAATGTGGTCGTCATAGAGTCAGAGTTAACTCAGCACAGAAACAGGCTCTTCGGCCCATCTGGTCCGTGCTGAAATTTTAATCTGCCTAGTCCCATCAACCTGCACGCTGGCCCATCGGCCTACATCCCCCTTCCATCCGTGAATCTTCCCAAATTTCTCTTAAATGTTGAAACTGGATCCTTATCCACCAATTCTGTAGGCAGTTCATTCCACGTTCTCACTACGCTCTGAGTGAAGAAGCACCCCTCATGTTCCTCTTAGCCATTTGACCTTTTACCCTTACCATATGACCTCTAGTTCTAGTCTCACCCAATCTCAGTGGAAAAAGTCCACTTCCATTTCCCCTTCGCTACGCCCCTCATAATATTGTATGCATTACCAAATCTCCCCTTATTCGTCAATGCTGCAAGTAATAAAGTCCTAACTATTTCAGCCTTTCCCTGTAATTCAGGTCCTCAAGTCCTGGTAACATCCCTCTAAATTTTCTTCAAAACTTTTTCAATTTTATTGATATCTTTCCAGTACCTAGGTGGCCAGAATTGCACACAATAATCCAAATTAGACCTCGCCAATGTCTACCTATGGATACGTAATTTAGGTAGAGGGGGTGGGTTGGCTCTTTAGGTAAAAAATGAAATCAAATCTTTAGAAAGAGGTGACATGGGACTGGAAGATTTAAGTTCCTCGTGGGTAGAGTTAAGAAACTGCAAAGGTAAAAAGACCCTGATGGGAGTTAGATACAGACCTCCAAACCGTAGCCAGGATGTGGGATAGAAAATTACAACGGGAGATAGAAAAGGCATGTAATAAGGGCAATGTTATGATGGTAATGGGGGTTTTTAAATATGCAGTTGGATTGGGACTGCAGTTAGATAGGTGCTGGGTCCCAAAAGAGGAATTTATGGAATGCCTACGAGATGTATTTTTAGAGCAGCTTATGGTTGAGACAACTCAGGGAATTTTCTGGATTGGGTGTTGTGTAACAAGACCATGAAACCATGAGTTATAGGAGCAGATTTAGGCCATTTGGCCCAATGAGTCTGCTCTGCTATTTCATTCTGAGTGATCCATTTTTACCCTCTGCCCCAATCTCCTGCCTTCCCCCCATATCCCTTCATGTCCTGACCAATCTATGGACATTTGCCTTAAATATACATAAAGACTTGGCCTCTACAGCTGCCTGTGGCAACAAATTCCACAGATTCACCACCCTCTGGATAAAGAAATTCCTCCTCATCTCCTTTCTTAAAGGACACCCCTCTATTTTGAAGCTGTGTCCTCTGGTCTTAGGCACTCCTGCCAGAGGAAACATCTTCTCCATATCCACCCCATCAAGGCTTTTCACCATTTTATAAGTTTCAATGAGGTCACACCTAAATTCCAGTGAATACAGGTCCAGAGCCATCAAACGCTCTTCATATGACAAGTCATTTAATCCTGGAATATTTTTTGTGAACCTCCTTTGAATCCTCTCCAGTTTCATCACATCATTTCTAAGATAAGGTGTGCAAAATTGATCAAATACTCCAAGTGAGGCCTCACCAGTGCTTTATAAAGTCTCAAAATTACATCCTTGTTTTTAGATTCTAGTCCTCTTGAAATAAATGCTAACATTGCATTTGCCTTCCTCACCACAGACTTAACTACAAATTAACCTTTAGGAATCCTGCACAAGGACTCCCAAATCCCTTTACACCTCAGATTTTTGTATTTCCTCTCCATTTAGATAATAGTCAACCCTTTTAATTTCTTCTACTAAAGTGCATAACCGTAGACTACCCAATACTGATTTCCATCTGCCAGTTCTTTGCCCATTCTCATAAGCTGCCTAAGTCCATCTGTAGCCTTTCTATTTCCTCAAAACTACCTGCCCTTCCACATATCTTCACATTGTCTGCAAACTTGCAACAAAACCATCAATTCCATCATCCAAACCATCAACACATAACGTAAAAACAATCGGTCCCAACTCAGTCACCAGCAGCCTACCAGAAAAAGCTCCCTTTATTCTCACACTTTGCTTCCTGCCAATCAGCTACTGCTTTATCCCTGCAAGAACCTTTCCTGTAATACCATGGGCTTGTAGCTTGCTAAGCAGCCTCATGAGAGGCAACTTGTCAAAGTCCTTCTGAAAATCAAAGTACACAACATCAACCAATTTTTCTTAGACTATTCTGCTTATTTCTTCAAAAAATTCCAACAGATTAGTCAGGCGAGATTTTCCCTTGAGGAATCCATACTGACTACAGTCTATTTTATCATGTTCCTCCAAGTACCCTGAAACCACATCCTTAACAATCGACTCCAGCATCTTCCCAACTACTGGGGTCAAACTAACTGGTCTATATTTTCCTCTCTTCTGCCTTTCTCCCTTCTTGAAGAATGGAGTGACATTTGCAATTTCCCAGTCTTCTGGGACCATTGCAACATCTAGTGATTCTTGAAAGATCATTACTAATGTCTCCACAATCTCTTCAGCCACCTCTTTCAGAACCCTTGGATGTATACCATCTAATCCTGGTGACTTATCTACCTTCAGACCTTTCAGTTTCCCAAGAACTTTCTCTCTAGTAATGGTAACCTCACACACTTCATGACCCTTGACACCTGGAGCTAGTATCTACTGCTAGTGGCTTCCACATTGAAGACTGATGCAAAATACTTAATTAGTTCAACCACCATTTCCTTGTCCTCTATCTCTACCTCTCTAGCATTGTCTTCCAGCAATTTGGTATCCACTCTTACCACTCTTCTACACTTTATATATCTGAAGAAACTTTTGGTGTCCTCTTTAATATTATAGAAACATAGGAAAAACCTACAGCCCAATATAGAACCTTCGGCCCACAAAGCTGTGCTGAATATGCCCTTACCTTAGAAATTACCTAGGATTACCCATAGCCCTCTATTTTTCTGAGCTCCATGTACCTGTCCAGGAGTCTCATAAAAGACCCCATTGTATCCACCTCCACCACCGTTGCCGGCAGCCCATTCAATGCTCTCACCACTCACTGCGTAAAACACTTACCCCTGACATTGGTTAGCCTACATTTGTAGTCCATCATTATCTCCTTAATGACTTTTTTTACTTGCCTTCTGTTGGTATTTTAAAGCTTCCAAATCCCCTAACCTCCTTGTTCTGTTATATGCCCTTTCTTTGGCTTTTATGTTGGCTTTGACTTCTCTTGTTATTCACAGTTGTGTCATCTTGCCTTTAGAATGCATCTTTCTCTTTGGGATGTGTACATCCTGTGCCTTCCGAATTGCTTCCAGAAATTTCAGCTATTGCGGCTCTGCCAACATTTGTGCCAGTACTCTCTTCCAATCAATTCTGGCCAACTCCTCTCTCATGCCTCTGTCATTTCCTTTGCTCCACTGTAACACTGACACATCTGACTTTAGCTTCTCCTCAAATTTCAGGGTGAATTTGATCATATTAACATCACTTCTCCTATTGGTTCTTTTACCTTAAGTTCCCTAATCAATTCTGGTTCAACACAAAACACCCAATCCACAATAGCTGATCCCCTAGTGGGCTTAACTACGAGCTGCTCCAAAAAAACATCTCATAGGCACTCTAGAAACTCCCCCCTCTGGAATCCAGCGCCAGCCTGATTTTCCCAATCTACCTGCATGTTGAAGTCCCCCATGACTATTGTAACATTGCCCTTTTGGCATGCATTTTCTTTCTCCCATTGTAATTTGTAGACCACATCCTTACTATTGTTGTTTGGGGGTCTGTATATAACTGCCATCAGGGTCTTTTTACCCTTGCAGTTCCTTAGCTCTATTCACAATGATTCCAACCCTATGTTACCTCTTTCTAATGACTTAATTTCATTTCTTACCAACAGAGCCATGCCACGACCTCTGCCTTCCTGCCTATCCTTTTGATACAACGTGTATCCTTTGACAATAATCTCACAACTATAATCTTTCATCCATGGTTCAGTGGTGACTACAACATTATACTGTTCCACAAGTTAATTGACCCAATTCCGTATACTACGCGCATTCAGATATAACATCTTTAGTCCTGTATTCACCTTTTTTGATTTTGTCTGCCAGATTTGATTAGGGAGTTTAAGGTAAAGGAAATCTTAGAGGACAGTGATCATAATCTGATAGAATTCACTTTGCAGTTTGAGAGTAGAAGATAAAGGCAAATGTATCACTATTACAGTGGAGTAAAGGAAGTTAGAGGCATGAAAGAGGAGCTGGCCAAAGTTGATTGGAAGGGGATACTAACAAGGATGAAGACAAAACAGCAACGGCTGGAGTTTCTGGAAGGAATTCAGAAGAGGCAGGATATAGAATAGATATATTCTAAAGGGAAGATGAGGCAATAATGGCTGACAACATCATAGTAAAAGAGAAGGCATGTAATATAGCAAAAATTAATGGGAAGTTAGAGGATTGGGAAACTTTTAAAAAACCACCTGGTCCAGGTGACGTATCTACCTTCAACCTTTCGTGGCTTCCCAAGTGCCTTTTCCATCATGATAGTAATGACACTCACTTCTGTCCTGATATTTTTGAATTTCTGGCATACTGTTAGTGTTTGCAAAAGCAAAGGTTGCAGCAAAATACTTATGAAGTTCACCTGCCATTTCTTTGTACTCTGTTGCTGCCTTTGTAGCTTCATTTTCCAGCAGTCTGGTCTCCACTCTTCCCTCTCTTTTACTAAATATATTTATATATATATATCTGAAAAACTTTTTGATATCTCTTATATCTCTTTTATGGCTATCTTAACTTCATATTTCATCTTTTCTCTCCTTATGCTTTTCTTGTTTTCTGTTGCTTTCTGTTAGTTTTTAAAAGCTTCCCAATCCTCTAACTTCCAACTAATGTTACTCTATTGTTTGCCCTCATTTTTGGTTTTCTGTTGACTTTGACTTCCCTTGTCAGCCACAGCTGCCTTTAGGATACTTCTTCTTCTTTGGGATGTATCTATCCTTTGCCTTCTGAAATGCTTCCAGAACCCATTGCTGTTCTGCTGTTATCCCTGATAGTCAACTTCAGCCAGCTCCTCTTTCATGCCTCTGTAATTCCCTGTACTCCACTGTGAGATTGATACACCTGACTTTATCCTCTGCCTCTCGAACTATGGGGTGAATTCTATCATATAATGATCATTGCCTCCTGAGTCTTTTTTTTACCTTTAGCTACCTAATCAAATCTGGTGCATTACACAACAATCAATCCATCAATCACAACCTGTCTTAAAAAATCATTTTATAGTAATTCTACAAATTCCCCCTCTTGGGATTCAGCATCAACCTAATTTTTCCAATCTACTTCCATATTGAAATCCCCCATGACTATCATAACATTCCCCTTTTTACATGCCTTTTCTATCTCCCTTTGTAATTTGTATCCTACATTCTGCTACTGTTCAGAAGCCTGCATAAAACTCCCATCAGAGTCTTTTTACCCTTGCAGTTTTAAAATCTACCCACAGGATCCTGCATCTTCCATCCTATGTCACCTCTTTCCAAGGATCTTATTTCATTTTTCACCAATAGAGTCAACCTACCCATCTGCCTCTCATGAGAATGTGTTTCCTTGGATGTTAGGCTGCTATGATCTCCTTTCAGCCGCGACTCAGTGATGTTATTTCTGCCAATCTCTGACTGAACTATTTTTGTACTCGCCTCCCACGAGTTCCGGGAAATATATACCTTGTCAGGCCCTGAGGATTTATTTACCCTAATTTACATCAAGGCAGCAAAACATCTCTTCCTCTGTAATCTGTATACAGTCCATGGACTCACTGCTGCTTTGCCTCACGCCTCTAGACTTTGTGTCCATATCCTGAGTAAATACAAATGCCAAAAATCCATTTAAGATTTCCCATACTTAAGATCTAAAGATATTTTCTCCGTATGTGCGTCCTAATGCACGCAAGTAAAAATAAACCGAAAAATCCATATTCAGTGATGGCACACTTGCTTTTCACAGGTTTTAAACAATTTCATGAATACTCCATGGAACTTGTTAGATGTGTTCCATGATTAACAGATGGGACATTTATTAAATATTCAGAGATGCCATCTGCTTTGAAATGGTTGCCAACTTTTTCTCAGCATTTTTTATTCCACCCAGGAAAAACATTCAAAATTTTTTGCAGCACATTTTGCAGCTGTCTTCATATGAATGACCCTATGTCAGTTTGCTCTGTGGTCACTAATAGTGGAGAGCAAAACTTAAAAAAGATCGTGATGCAGACTTGGTGGAAATTAAAGAGATTTTGGAGGATTGGGATTAAATTGGTAAATGCTTTATTTGCACTAAAAGTAGCAAAGTATGGGGCTTTTTTTTTTGTTTTGCATGCCGCCTATACAGATCATTTTGTTACATTATTGTATTGAGGTGTTACAAGAGAAGGCGATACAGAATGCTGAATGAAGTGTTACAAGCACAGAGAAAGCTCAGAACAGCCAGATAATGAACTGCAAAGCCATAATGAGGTGGATTGTGGGATTTACCATAGTTTGGAACTATTTAATGGTCCTATAACAGCAGGATAGAAGCCGTCCTTGAGCCTGGTGGTACGTGCTTTCAAGCTTTTGTACATCCTTCTCTCTTGGAAGGGGAGAAGAGCAATGTATGGGTACATGGTGTCTGGTTAGTTCCGCTGCTTTACGGAGGCAGCAATACGTATGGGCAGAAAACCTGGAAGGGAAGCTGGATTCCAGGATGTGCTGAGCTGTGCCCATAACTCTCTTGCAGTCTCTGCCAGAGCAGTTACCATACGAAGGCATGATGCATCTGGATAAGGTGCTTTCTATAGTGCAAGTATCAAAATCGGTGATGGCCAAAGGGGGCATGCTAAATTTCTTTAGCCTCCTGAGGAAGTAGAGGTGCTGCTGAGGTTTCTTGGTCATGGCATCAATGTGGCTGGATCAGGACAAGCTATTGGTGTTGCTCACTCCCTGGAAAGTGAGGCTCACAACTCTTGAGGTGAACAGGAGCATGTGCTTCAACCCCTTTTATTTTGCTGACATTAAGGGAAAGGCTGCTGTCATTACGTCATATCACTAGACTCTCCATCTCCTTCCTCTACTCCAACTCATCGTTATTTGAGAGCTGCCCCACTGTGATAATAACATTTGCAGACTTGTAGATGGAGTTACAGCAGATTCTGATCTCACAATCATGAATATATAAAATGAAACTAATCGAGGATTGCTGTATTCACATTGGATAGCCCTGACATACACAAGACGTTGAGAAATGACCTTCGTAAAGCTATCAGTAATGCCAAGAGACAATGCCAGTTCCAAAATCCAATCTCAGACTGGCTGCCATTTGTGCCAGGGTTTTCATATTATAATTGGCTACAAAATTAAGCTAGGTATCATCGCCAACAACAATTCACCCTGTTCTGATAAACTTCATGCATTCTCAAAATGGAAGGGGAATAGAATATCACCACCTGCCCTGACAGTCTTCCATGCACCTATAACTTTCTTTGCTATCCACAACTCCATCAGATTTTGTGTTATCTGCAAATGTATTTGATAGCATGAGATCAGAGGTAGTGATGGCTAAGATCATGAAGGAGCAGGAATGAAAGGTAAGGATGTTTCCATCCCAATCAGCCAATGGAGGAGTGATGCAGGAATGGGACTGGGTAGGAGTTAGGCCACAGGCTGCAGATTTTTGGATGGGCCCAAGCTTACAGATATTAAACCAGTCTAATTTATGGATAAGATTCTGTCTTAAAACCTTCTTTTTCACACGATTCTTTCAGGCCTCCGTCAGTCAGAGTTGAACATGCCTCCTAGCTGACTAGATCGCAAGCCTGGGAAGTGTGATATGGAGAGCAAGCTGTTCCCCATGTAGCAGGCTTCTCCCTTTCCACGGAGCTGATGAAACCAAAGGAACAGCAGAGACTGATACAATTTGGTACCAGCGGCGTCGCAGGAGTTGCCAGTCAGCATTGAATTCAAAGTAGGACTGCCTTAGGGACTCCAGCTCCAGACTTTTCCCTCCGGCTTTACTCCCAAAGCCTGCCCACGAGTGGGAATAGCTGTAAGGCAGTGCAGGTTTGAGATCAGAGTTTACTGTCTCCTAGATGTGCTGCCGACCATGGATGACGAGTCCCATCTGCCCGATGTGACTGGTTTTAAGGCGCCTGTAACCCGCCTTTGCCCCTTCTCCTGTCAGTAGAAATGTTCCGCTGGGCTTAGTAGCTAAGCCACATGCGAAGGCCTGGAGCTGGACTTGGTTGTCAGAGGCTATTTGAGGCGCATGCCATTGGGAGCATTTAATAGATAATGGGAGCTAGGACAAATCAGGTGTAGTATTTCATCTCACTGGGTATAATGCTTGATTTCAAACTCATTGTTGACATAGCCCTAAATAAACAATTGAACTGGGTGGCACGGTAGCACAATGCTTTACAGTACAGGCGACCCGGGTTCAATTCCTGTCACTGCCTGTAAGGAGTTTGTACGTTCTCCCTGTGACCGCATTTCCTCCCACAGTCCACAGCATACAGGTTGCTAGGTTAATTGGTCATTGTAAATTGTCCAGTGTTTAGGCAGAAACTGGGGGAATGCTAGGCAGCATGGCTCGAACTGCTGGATGTGCCTATTCCTCACTGTATTTCAATAAATAAATGTTTTATAATACCAACAAGGGCCCTCTAATCAAAACCCACTTAGGTTTGCTGCAATTTTTATTTAATCCAAAAATAGAACAAACAAACTTCAACTATGTTTCCCTAAGCTGGTGCTTTGTTGTGTGTGAAGGTTCTCAGAGGCTTTCGGGAAATCTGAACAACAATTTATGAACTTTGTGAATTCATCACCGTGTGATTCCTTCTATGGCGCCCTGCACAGCCAATGTTTAGAGACGAGCTGTATACTGAGGGGACCGAATCTGTCCCTATACTTTAAATTTTAATTATGCCCTTATCCCATGGATGGACGATAGAAATGAATTGCAAGGTAATACGAGGATGACTGTTGCTATCTTTACAGCATTTGACTAAGTTTGTTGTCTGGGAGTGCTGGTAAATTCAAAGTGCACTCAAGAGAAAACACCCCAACGGCTGGAGTCATACCTCACACAAAGATGATTATGGTATTGGGGGTCAATTTATCCCAGTCCCTGGGCATTGCTAGAGAAGCTTCTTAGTGCAATCTCCCGGCCCAAACATCTTTTCAACAGATCAACACTTAGAGTCCTGGGCGTGTGCAGGGAGACACAGATAACGCTCAGGCATGGGCTGATATATGACAATCTATGCTTGCATTGCACAACTTCTGAGCAGAACCTTCTACACTCTATGTTCAATGGCATCATTATTACTGATGGGTGACATTATGGTTATCATTGGCCAAAAAGTTAACTCATTCTGTTACATAAACTGGCTACACAAACAAACTGAGGCTAGGTTTCCTTTGGTGCTTCTTGACATTCGAAGCCTTTTCATTGTTTGCTAGGCACATTGTGGATTAATAAAATGTTTTCTTTTGTTTAAAAGAGTAAAAATCGAGCAAAACCCACCACAATGCAGAACAATGTTATCCAATTCAGGGCCAGAGGCCTGCTCTGGAGTTGGAGTACTTGCTGTGGGTATGGCTGGGAGTGAGGATGTGAGAGAGGAAAGGGGCTTGTTTTTGCTGCTGCTGTTCTGTTAGTTAGTTTCTGTTTTGTTGTGTTCTGTGTTGCTCTGCTGAGCATTGTGGGTAAGCTATGTTGGCAATGGAATATGTGGCGACACTTTCAGTCTGCCCTAGAACAACACATTTCACCGAGTGTTACCACATAGACGTAATATGTGGTTTGAGTATCTCAGAATCTACTAATCTCCTGGGGTTTTCATGCACAATAGTTTCCAAGAATACAGAGAATGGTGAGAAAATAAAAAAAATCAAACATCCACTGAATGGCAGTTCTGTGGGTGAAAATGCCTTCTTAATGAGAGAGGTCAGAGGAGAATGCCCAGACTCATTCAAGCTGTCAGGAAGGCGACAATATCTCAAATAACCACATGTTACAACAGTGGTGTGCAGAAGAACATCTCTGAATGCACACATCGAACCTTGAACTGGCTGAAGTATAGCAGCAGAAGACCATGAACGCACACTGAGTTGCCACTTTATTAGGTACAGTTCAGGTGCCTTTCCGTCCGGCGTAGGCGATCATGTCTCTCCATCCATCATGGTCCCTGACCCTCCAAGTTGTAGTTGTTGCCTTCCCTGTTTCTAACCATGATGTTATTCCATCTATCATTTTCATTTTCTGTCTGCCTCTGTTTCTTTTTCCTTCCAGCTTTCCAGTTGTAACTAAATGTTCTAATGTCTCTCTTCGCATGATGTGTCCAAAGAATTTTGATTGCTGTTTTCTGATTTTTTTTTAAGTAATGTACGTTTTGTTTTCGTTCTACTGTAGACCTTCGTTGATTATCCTGTCCGTATATGATATGCATAGCATTCTTCTGAGGAACCACACCTCTGCTGCATTGATTCTTTTTCCCATTGCAGGAGGTACCTAATAAAGTAGCCACTGAGTATATAGCTTTTCGTAAATGTATAGTATTTCTTTTATCCTGTAAATGCCTGCAAGAGAATGGAACTCAAGGTGGTACACTGTAACATATATGTACTTGGATAATAAGTTAATCTTGAACTTTATACTTTATTAATAAGACAGGTAGCAGAGCACTTGACCAAAGCGATTGGTTTTAATTGCTTTGAAGTGAGGGAGAGGTGAAGGAGTTGTTGAGGAAGAAAAGAGCGTGGTTGGGTGAAGGAATTTAGGGACAGACAGAGTCTAGAGATGGTGGAATGTGGAGTTATAGGGTTGGAGTAATTATAGAGAAAGGGAGGAATAAGTTCATGGAGTTCTCACAAAACAAGGATGAGAAATGGAAACCTACGGTGGCTCTGCATCGGGAGTCAATGTACATTTTTAAGAGCAGTGATGGAAAGTGAATGAACTTGGTGCCTTGGTACCTTAGCCAGTTTTATGAGTTGAAGTTTAGTTAGAGCTAGTCAGCCAGCCAACCACTGGAATAGTTCAGTCTAGAAATAACAAATGTCTGCAAGTCTTTACTATTTTTTTTTCTGTGTCAACATGTACTCCATGAAAATGTACTCATTGTTGGAGAGGGCTTCATCCATTACTTTCTCCAGTCTTTTCTGATCTGTGGTTCAGAAGGGAAGGGGGGAGAAGAGGTGAGGTGTAATGATAATGGATTCGTTGATAAGAACAGAAAGGAGGTTCTGTGGATGACAATGAGATCCCTGGATGGTTTGTTGCCTCCTGGGTGCTAGTGTCTGGGACATCTTGGATCCAGTCCACAGCATTCTTAAATAGGAGGGTGAGCAGCCAGAGATCGTGGTCCACGTCGGTACCACTAATATGGGTAGGATGGGTGACAAGGTCCTACAAAGTGAATTCAGGGAATTAGGTGATAATTTAAAGGACAGGAACTCTGCTCTCAGGATTGCTACATGTGCCACATGCTAATAAGGCCAGAAATAGGAAGATCATGTGGCTAAGGAGTTGGTGCAAGATGGAGAACTTCAGATTTTTGGATCATTGGTCTTTCTTCCAGGGAATGTGGGAACTGTATAGAAGGGACAGTTTACACCTGAAGTGGAGGGACGCTAATATCCTAACAGGTTTGCTAGAGCTCCATGAGGCGGGGTTAAACTAGAGTTGCAGGTGGATGGGAACCAGAGTACCAGAACAGATAGTGAAGTGACTGTGGAGAAAGATGTCGTTAAACCTACACAGACGGTCAAGAATCAAAAGGCTGAGCGTAGTGGGACTAATGTTCTGAGCTGCATAAATTTCAATGCAAGGAGTATTGCAAGAAAGGTGGATGAGCTTAGGGCATGGGGCAGCACGAGGAATTATGACATTGTAGCCATTAATGAAACTTGGTTGTAGAGGGGCAGGACTAGCGCTCAGTGTTCTGGGGTTTTCTTGTTTAGATGTGATACAGCAGGATGGATTAAAGGGGGAGGGGTGACATTTCTAGTCAAGGAAAATGTCCTGGTGGTGCTCAGGCAGGACAGGCAGGAGAGCTTGTCTAGTGAGGCTTTATGGGTGTTAATGAGGAATGAGAAAGGTATGACCATGTTAATGGGATTATATAATAGATAATAGACCTCTCCCCCCTCCCCCCAACAGCCTGTGGGATTTAGAAGAGCAAATTTGTAGAGAGATCACAGACTGTTGCAAGAAACATAAGGTTGTGATAGTAGGTGATTTTAAATGTTCACATATTGACTGGAACTCCCGTACTGTAAAAGGATTGGATGGGACTGGGTTTGTCAAATCCATTAAGGAAAGTTTCCTTAATTAGCACGTAGACAACCCAAGCTGGAAAAATGGGCTGAAAAATGATAGGTGGAATTTAATGCAGATGAGTGTGAGGTATTTCATGTTGGGAGGACCAGCCAGGGGAGGTCTTGCATGGTGAGTGATAGGCCACTGAGGAGTGCTGTGGAACAGAGGGATCTGGGAATACAGATCCACAATTCCTTCAAAGTGGAATTAAGGTGGATAAGGTCATAAAGAAAGCTTTTTGCACATTTGTCTTCATAAATCGTTGTATTGAGTACAGTAGTTGTGATTTTGCGTTGAAATTGTATAAGATAATGGTGAGGTCTAATTTTGTGTATTGTGTGTAGTTTTGGTCACCTACAACTGGAAAGATGTAAATAGGATTAAAGGAGTGCAGAGCAAATTTTCAAGGATGTTGCTGGAACTTGAGGATTTGAGTTATATGGAAAATTTTAATAGGTTAGGACCTTATTCCCTAGAACATAGAAGATTGAGGGGAGATTTGATAGAGGTATACAAAATTATGAGGGGTATAGCTAGGGTAAATAAAAGCAAGCTTTTTCAACTGAGATTGAGTGAGACTACAACCAGAGGTCATGGGTTAAGGGTGAAAGGTCCCTTCCCACATACATCTGTGCTTCTCCCTTCTCTAACCCGCTTCCTTTTCTTGGACACCGCACTCCGTTTCTCTGTCTGCTCTGGATGTTATCATCTTTAATTGCCATTGAGATATCAACCGTCTCAATTTCAACACTCCTCTGTCCTCTTCCAACCTGACCCCTTCCGAACGCACTTTTCTCCACCCTCTCTGTACCAATCCCAATCTTACCATCAAATCTGCAGACAAAATGGGTGCTGTTGTTGTCTGGTGCACTGACCTCTACCTTGTTGAGGCCAAGCAACAACTCTCAGATACCTCTTCATACCTAACCCTTGAGGAGAACCTCATTCCACATCATTAGAAAACTGTCTCCAACACTATCACTGACCTCATCCACTCTGGAGAACTCCCAGCCACTGCCACCAAACTCATAATTCCCTTCCGCTACATTGCTCACTTCTACCTCCTACCCTAGAGCAAAAAACTGGAACGTTCAGGTTGGGCTGTTGTCTCAGCCTGTTTCTGTCCTACTGAACTCATGGCCTCATATTGTGATTCCACTTTATCCCCCTGGTTCAGTCCCTTCCCACCTACATCTGTGACAGTTCTCATGCCCTCGATCTCCTTGGTAACTTTCAGTTCCCTGGCCCTGACTGCCTCATCTTCACCATGGATGTTCAGTCCCTATACACTTCCATTCCCCATCAGGAAGGCCTCAAAGCCCTCTGCTTCTTTCTTGACAAAATAACCAACATTCCCCATCCACCGCCACCCTACTCTGACTGGTAAAACCGGTCCTTACCCTGAACAATTTTTTACCTCGGCTCCTCCCACTTTCTCCAAACCCGAGGGGTAGCCATGCGCATTCGCATGGTTCCCAGCTATGCCTGTCTCTTCATCAGCTATGTAGAACAGACTACGTTCAAAGCCTTCCCCAGTTATACTCCCCAATTCTTCCTCTGCTACATTGATGCTGCATTGGCTCTGCTTCGTGCACCCATGCTGAGCTTGTCAATTTCATCAATTTTGTCTCTAACTTCCACCCTGCCCTTAAATTCACCTGGCCCATCTCTGACACCTCCCTCTCCTTTCTCAATCTCGTGTCTCTATCTCTGGAAACAAACTGTCAACTGACATCTTTTATGAACCTACTGATTCCCATGGTTATCTTGACAATATCTCTTCCCACCCTGTCTCCTGTAAAAATGCTATTCCCTTTTTCAATTTCTTCAGCTCTGCCACATCTGTTCCCAGGATGTGGCTTTCTATTCCAGGACATCAGATTTGTCCTCCTTCTTTAAAGAATGGGGTTTCTTCCCTCTACTATTGATGATGCCCTCACCTGTACCTCCTCCATTTCCTCTACATTTGCACTCAGCATAACTTCCCACAGCCGTACTAGTGATAGAACCTACCACCCTATCAGCCTCCATATCCAACACATTATCCTCCTCAACTACTTTACCTCCCCCACTACTTTCCATAGTGATCACTCCCTCTGTGATTCCCTTGTCCATTCGTCCCTCCCTGCTAATCTCCCTCCAGGCGCTTATCCCTGCAAGCAGCCTAAATCCAACACCTGCCCATACACCTCCTCCCTCACCTTCATTCAGGGCCCCAAACGGTCCTTCCAGGTGAGGCAGCATTTCACCTGTGAATCTGCTGCTGTCATATAATATGTCTGGTGCTCCTGATGTGGCCTCCTCTACATTGGTGAGAACCGTCATAAATTGGGGACAGATTCATTGAGCACCTACACAAGATCCATCACAACTGCGACTTCCCGATGGCCAAACATTTTAATCCCCATTCCCATTCCTATTCCAACATGTCAATCCATGGCCTCCTCTTGTGCCAAGATGAGGCCACACTCAGGGTGGAGGAACACAACGCCTTATATTCCATCTGTGTATCCCTCTAACCTGATGATATGAATATCGATTTCTCCTTTCAGTGAGCAAAACCCACCCCCTGCTCTATTTCTCATTCTAAGCTCTTCTTCTCATCTGCCATCTGCCTATTACTTCCTCCTGGGTCCCATTCTCATTCCCCTTCTCCTATTGTCCACTCTCCTCTCCTGTCAGATTCTTTCTTCACCAGCCCTTGATCTTTCCCACCCACCTGGCTTCACCTATTACCTTCCAGCTATCTTCTTTCCCCTCCAATCTCCCCCACCACCATTTATTTCAGGCACCTCCCCCCTTCCATCTCAGTTGTGAAGAAGGGTCTCGGCCCGAAACCTCGCCTGTTTACTCTTTTCCATTGATGCTGCTTGTACTGTCGAGTCCCTCCAGCATTTTGTGTGTGAACGGTGAAATGTTTAATGGGAACATGAGGGGAATGTCTTCACTCAGAGGATGGTGAGAGTGTGGAACGAGCTGCCAGCACAAGTGGAGGGTGTGGGGTTGATTTCAACTTTTATGAGAAATTTGGATAGGTACATGGCTGAGAGGGGTATGGAGAGCTATAGTCTGCCGCAGGTCAATGAGACTAGGCAGATTAATAGTTCAGCACAAGCAAGATGGGCTGAAAGCCCTGTTTCTGTACTGTAGTGTTCTATGACTCTTTCCCTACATATGACTGTTTACATATCTAAAGGTCTATTAATGGATTAGAGATGTTCTCACATGTCAACACAGTGGGTTGACATTTCCTTTTTAACTGATTTCACTACGGCCAGCTTTAACATCTGTTGTTTTCATAACTATACAAGGGGACTCATTGAGCTGCCTTGTTATTCCACCAGCATAAGAAGAAAACTTCAAACATGTTAGCATACCATTTAGTGGTTGCTTCCATGCTTGTAGATAACAAAAGACTGTTCGTCGAAAGGTAGATCTTTGAAATAGCAAAGTTTTGAGGAAAATGATAGGTATTTGTAAAAGGGCTAGGAATTGCACAATGCTGTCATTCATCAGTAACCTCTTTGATTTTATCATGTTTAGCTGGTGCTTATTTGAAGTCCTGCTTTGTTTAAAAGTACCTTCATGTGAGAACATAACAGGGATAGAGGAAGTTCCTGGATGTGAACATCTCTGAAGATCTATCCCAGACCCAACATATTGATGCAATTAGGAAATAGACACAACAGTGAATATGTTTCATTAGGAGTTTAAGGGGACTTGCTATGTCACCACTGTCTGGTATGGAGGGGCTACTGCACAGGACCGAAAGAAGCTGCAGATGGTTGTAAATCTAGTCAGCCCCATCTTGGGCACTAGCCTACAAAGTACCCAGGACATCTTTAGGGAGCGGTGTCTCAGAAAGGCAGCGTCCATTATTAAGGACCTCCAGCACCCCAGGGCATGCCCTTTTCTCACTGTTACCATCAGGTAGGAGATACAGAAGCCTAAAGGCACACACTCAGCGATTCAGGAACAGCTACTTCCCCTCTGCCATCCGATTTCTAAATGGACATTGAAGCTTTGGACACTACCTCACCTTTTTTTTAATATGCAGTATTTCTGTTTTTGCACTTTTTTGAATCTATTCAATATATATAATTATTGATTTACTTGTTTACTTATTTTTCAAAATTTTATTTATTATTTTTTTTCTCTGCTAGATTAAGTATTGTATTGAACTACTGCTGCTAAGTTAACAAATTCATGTCACATGCCGGTGATAATCTTGAAAGGCAGAGAATTCCGAGGACTTACAATGCTCTGAACATAAGAACACTCTAAGTCACAGAAAGAGTAGGATATTTGGCCGCTGGTGCCTGTTCTGCCATTCAGCTAAGTCAGTGCAGATTTCCTTTTTATCCTCAGCACCATTTATGTATTGTAGTTCTTGATCCTTGTAAAATCTTAAAAAAAAATCTATTTAACACTGTTGAATGTACTGAGTTTCCACAGCTGTCTTGGAGAGGGAATTCCAAAAAATTCCAAAGATTCACTGTCCTCTGTGAGGAGAAATTTCTTCTCCTATTGTCTTGAAGAATCAATGCCTCATTTAGAATTGTTCCAAACATCCCTTCCTGGAGAAATATAAACTCCATTTATATTCACTCTGTCAAGCCCCTTGAGAGTTGGATGAGATTCTTCCTCATTCTTACAAACTCAATGGAATATGCACAGTCTCTCCCTATCAAGAAACTTGCCACCAAAAAGAAATATCTTATCTCATAGTCCTAAATGGCTGGACCCATGTCCTGAGATTCTGATCCTGATTCATATCCTGAGGTTCAGGACTCAGCTTCTAGAGGAAAGAGCCTCTTGGCAGCTACTCTTAATCCCTCTCCAAGTTCCATAAATCTCATCTTGAACTCCAGTGAACATAGGCCAACCTTCCTCAATTGCTTCTCTTGGACAATCCTTCAGCTCTATGACCAGGAAGAGAGACCAAAATGAGACTCGACTCCAAACATGGACTACCTTAAACTCTGCCTGATTGTGACATGGTTTTTTAGTTTTTCTATTATAAACTCTTGTTGGCATAAAGACCACATACCTCCTTTAGCCTTTCTGAGGCCATGCTGTACCTTGTCTATTAATATCCTGAACCAATCCATTAAGATCCTGCAGACATTCACTTGTTTTCACCTTAAAGAATATGCAGCTTTTCATATTTCTTAACAGCACAGGAGGACATATAGCCCATATAGTCTATGTCACCCTCAGAGCAATCCTATTTCTTCACCTATTTCCCAAAAAAATTTTTGGAATCATGGAGTCGTACAGCATGGAAACAGCCCTTCAGCTCATCAAGCCACCACTTACAGCAATCCTCTGCTAATTCAATTTTTAAGTGCTTTCTACAGTCCTATCAACTCTTCAGATTCTGCCACCACATACCTCAGGGCACCAGATCTTTCAATATGCCCATGTTTGAGATTTGGAAGAAACAGAACTGGCCAGGGGAATCCCTTGGAGTCACAGGGAGAATGTGGAAACTCCCCACACACATAGCACGAGAAGTTAGGTTTGAACCTGAAACCTGTGGACCATCAGCTCCACCAAGTATGCCATTCTGCCTCTCTAATTCTCTCACCAGAACCATTTAACACATCCCCTATCCTCCCACTGTCACCTACTGGTGATTAAACTGCTGTAGCTAACTAATCAACCAGGAGACATGTGTTTGGGATGTAGGAGAAAACTGGAGAACTTGGGGAAAACCCATGTGGTCACAGGGAGAATGTACAGACTTCACGTAGATGTCAGAATGAGTTGCTTGATTTGTGTAATAGCTGTGATAGTTGCTGCACCATTCTGTTTTCTGTGACACTCTTATGTGTTCCTTGTCCTGAACACAGCACCATGCAGGATGTGCAGAGTGTTGAGAGTGATTTTTGGGTTTAGGACATGTACACTTAACAATTGACTTTGGCTACTGGTCTTCACATCTGAAAATGGATTGTGCATTTAATTTGCGTTCCTAAAAGCTGTGAATTCCAGTCCAGACAATGCTGATTAAAATTCATTTGGATGTCTGTGGTATGGATGTGAATTAGAAGGTGTGAAGGTTGTATGTAGTTTCAAAGAAAGCATTGTCCATACATTGTAAATATGGAGATGTCCTTTGATGTTTGGCACATACAATATGGAGCCAAATGATGGGCCAGCAGACCTTTCCATCGAAAGTGTCTCCATATGATGCCTGCTGTGACTTGTTTTGTCCAATAAAGAAGCTGCTTTGTAGCTACCAGTAATTTTCTCCAATGACTTCATTCATGCAACAACACAAAGTTATGCTTGGAAAACATTGGGAGCTCTGAAAGTCGTGTCTGGTTACTTGAGGCTCTTCTAAGATGCCTCGCACAGATGCACGTATGGACAAGTATCTTATTTCAGGTGTCCCCCGCTTTTAAAACGTTCGCTTTACGAAACCTTGCTGTTATGAAAGACCTACATTAGTTACCTGTTTTCGCTAACAGAAGGTGTTTTCACTGTTATGAAAAAAGGCAGCATGCGATAAAAGGCCCCGAGCAGCCAAGCTCCTCCCCCGGAACTACATTCTAGCCGGCGTTGCTTAAACACGTGCCTGTGAGCAGCCGTTTGCAAGATGAGTTCTAAGGTATCGGAAGAGCCTAAAAGAGTTCGTAAGGGTGTTACACTTAGCGTAAAACTAGACATAATGAAGCATTTCGATCGTGGTGAACGAAGTAAGGACAAAGTGAGTTTGGCTTGTGGAAGTTGACGAAGATGACGTTGAAGAGGTTTTGGCATCCCATGACCAAGAGCTGATAGATGAAGAGCTGATGCAATTGGAAGAGGAAAGGATAACAATCAAAACAGAATGCAGTAGCGAACAGACTGAAAGTGAAGTCGTCCAGGAACTGAATGTGAAGCAACTGTGTGAGATTTTAAGAAAGGAAGGAGGCAGCAAAAAGAAAATTACAGACCTATTAGTCTGACATCGGTAGTTGGAAAGATATTGGAGTCAATCCTCAAGGACGAGGTTATGAAATACCTCCAGGTGCATGACAAGATAGGCCGAAGCCAGCATGGTTTCATGAAGGGAAGATCCTGCCTCACCAACCTATTGGAATTTTTTGAGGTAATCTCGAATAAGATTGACAAGGGAGAGGCTGTGGATGTTGTGTATTTGGATTTTCAAAAGGCCTTCGATAAGGTGCTGCATATGAGGCTGCTTAATAAGATGAGAGCCCATGGAATTATAGGAAAGATATTGAAATGGGTGGAGCATTGGCTGATAGGCAGAAAGCAAAGGGTGGGAATAAAGGGATCCTATTCTGATTGGTTGCCGGTTACTAGTGGTGTTCCGCAGGGGTCGGTGTTGGGGGCCTCTTCTTTTTACGATGTATATCGATGATTTGGATTATGGATTAAATGGTTTTGTGGCTAAATTTACGGATGACGCCAAGATAGGTGGAGGAGCAGGAAATATTGAAGTAACGGAAAGGTTGCGGAGAGACTTAGTTAGTTTAGGAGAGTGGGCAAAGAAATGGCAGATGAGATACAACGTTGACAAATGTATGGTTGTACATTTCGGAAGAAGGAATAATCGGGCAGATTATTATTTAGATGGGGAGAAAATTCAAAAATCGGAAGTGCAAAGGGACTTGGGGGTCCTCGTGCAGGATACCCTAAAGGTTAACCACCAAGTTGGATCAGCGGTAAGGAAAGCGAATGCTATGTTGGCATTTATTTCAAGAGGAATAGTGTATAAGAGTAAAGAGGTGTTGATGAGGCTCTATGGGGCATTAGTGAGACCTCATTTGGAATACTGGGTGCAGTTTTGGGCCCCCTATCTTAGAAAGGATGTACTGATGTTGGAGAGAGTTCAGAGAAGATTTACGAGAATGATTCCTGTAATACAGGAGCTAACATATGAGGAGCGTTTGTCGGCTCTTGGACTGTATTCATTAGAGTATAGAAGAATGAGAGGGGATCTCATAGAAACATTTCGAATGTTGAAAGGGTTGGACAGAGTAGATGTGGAAAGGTTGTTTCCCTTGGTGGGTGAGTCCAGGACAAGAGGCCATAGTCTTAGAATTAGAGGGTACCCAGTTAAAACAAAGATGAGGAGAAATTTTATTAGCCAGAGGGTCATGGATTTGTGGAATTCGTTGCCACATACAGCTGCGGAGGCCCGATCATTGAAGGTGTTTAAGGAGGAGATTGACAGGTATCTGATTAGTCAGGGTATCAAGGAATATGGTGAAAAAGCTGGAAATTGGAACTAGATGGGTGAATAGTTTAGCTCATGGGGGAGCTGCGGAGCAGACTTGATGGGCCGAATGGCCTACTTCTGCTCTTTTGCCTTGTGATCTTGTGATTTTCTTGCAATGATTACAGAAAAGTATGACTTTAATTTTGAAAAGGCATATTTGCAAGATGGTTTGAGTGCTTACAAAGAACTGTATGATAGAAAAATGCGCGAGGCTAAGCAGTCAAGCATACTGTCATTTTTCGAGCCTTCCGCATCAGCCACAGCAGATGACGGACCTCGACTTTCGACATCGAGGCAGGCAGACATAGAAGAAGATGACTTGCCTGCCCTGATGGAAAGAGACGATGATGAGATGACATCCCAGTGTCCCACCACCCCAACCCCCGGGCCGCGGACCGATACACTGCCGCGGAGAATATGCAGCGGTAGCCGGGACGCACCCAGCACATCTTTAAGAAAAAAAGCCAAAATAGACAAGCTAATTAATTAGGTGCCGCCCAGCACATAAATGTCAGCCCAGATCAGAGGCGTTTGCTGATTGTGTCAGGTGCTGGGCGGCACCTAATTAATTAGCTTGTTTATTTTGGCTTTTTTTCTTAAAGATATGCTGGGTGCGTCCCTGCTACCGCTGTACCGCTGCATGCTTCACAGATCGGTATCGGTCCGCAGCCTGGAGGTTGGGGACCACTGCACCACCCCAGCCTCTGACGACTCAGCCTAACACACCATCATCAGTGTGCTTGGCGCTGTCTTCCTGATTCCGGTAAGTGATGCTACACTGTACATACATTATTTCTACTTTATATAGGCTGTGTATTTTTAGGTGTTATTTGGTATGATTTGGCAGCTTCATAGCTTAAAGGTTACTGGAGAGAGTGTTTCTGCCGAGAGCGCTTGCGCTGTGTTTCTGCTGAGAGCACTAGCGTGAGATTTTCACTACGGAGAACAGTGCGGCAATGATTGTAGGAAAGTATTTCTACTTTATATAGGCTGTGTATTTATCATATCATTCCTGCTTTTACTATATGTTACTGTTATTTTAGGTTTTATGTGTTATTTGGCATGATTTGGTAGGTTAATTTTTGGGTCTGCGAACAATCACAAACTTTTCCCATATAAATAAATGGTAATTGCTTCTTCGCTTACGACATTTTGGCTTACGAACCGTTTCATTGGAACGCTCTACCTTCGGATGGTGGGGGAACCTGTACTTATAAAGTACTTACATACACTTATTTGCATATACCACACTGCTGTTACATTTAAGAGAAAAAGGCCAAATTCAGGTCAATAATATTGACATATTTACAAGTTTTACTTATTCACTGGATTTCAAATCCTCTTTGACTTTCGTAACTGTATTGGTGCTATTTGTGTTGATCTTAAAGACTCAGCGGATGTGGATATGATGTGGAACAGATGAGGAGGAATTTATTTAGCCTGAGGGTGGTGAATCTGTGGAATTCATTGGGTATATTTAAAGTGGAGGCTGATAGGTTCTTAATTAGTGAGGGCATCAAAGCTTAGTTGAGAGAAGGCCGGAGAATGGGATTGAGAGAGAAAATAAGTCAGCCATGATCAAATAGTGGAGCAGACTTGATGGATTAAATGGTATAATTCTGCTCCTATGCCGTATGGTCTTGTAATATTTGGCACATCTGAAGTACTACTTGATTTTTTTCAGTAATAACGCCAACTCTTCTTCAAACTTGACGTAGGCAAAGGCACAGTAATGATGGTGCTAAATTGTAGCCCCTTCGCATTTATCTACAAGAACAGCTCAATTTCTACCTTTGATGTCTCTCCTTTTCCCTTTCGGGTTGGATGGGGTTCTGTTGAAGACCCTCACCTGGAGTGACACCCAGACCTCAGTTCTTTGCGGGGGATGGAACCCACTCCTGGGGCTCACGGCCGGCCGCTTTTCGATATCCCAAGGATGTGGCCTAGAAGATGAGTGTGCGTCCAGAGGTTTTGCAGCCCTGTGGACAGGCTAATTCTAAGCCGGTGCCATCGAATAAAACATTGCAGGAGAGAATGGAACATTCGCAACAGTTGTCGGAGATGCTGAGCTCAGCCGGTTGTGCTCTCTCTCTATCTCTCTCTCTCGTTGGTGGATAAGAGATTGTTGCCAACTCTCAGGTCATAGAACCCAGAAAAAAGCGAAGTGACGGATTTTCGACACTGTAAATCAGCAAGTTGTTTTGTTATGTCTCCCCCTTCGACGTGAAAGAGGACACATCTTTTTTCTTTATTATGCCTGTGGCATGTCAAATCATTGGGTTTACGAGTAGTTTTGTTGTACTGCAGATCATGTACTTATTGGGGGTTTTGCTATCGCTTGCTTGGTAAGTGGACAGTGCTGATGCTTTTTTGCTGAAGTAAGTGGGGGAGGGGGAGGGTTGTTGCTTTGCTGCTGCTTGTGTGTGGGAGGGGGAGTAGCAGGGCTTTGGGGTTCTAACATTTTAACTGTCACATTCTTTGGGACACTCTTCTCGGGCTTCCAGTCAGATACAGGTATTGATTATGTAGCCCCCGGTAAGCCTCAGGCTCGCACAGCTCGCTTTCGTCTGGGGGGAGCAGCCTTCGGCCCTGCCAAACTGGGTAATCAAGTTTGTGTGGATGCTGTGTGATGTACCCCACCCCGCCAAATAACAGACAATACACCATATGCGTTTAAATGATTACACTTTATGGATCTTACTGGAACTGTGAGTAATAGAGATAAAATATAAAAGGAAAATAAAAGGTGCCAAACTTATCAAAGTTCAACCACTTCACGCACACCGTTGGAGCTCAATGAACGGAGTTCTCTTTCCACCATTCGATCCCTTCCAACCTCCTCGACCCGCCACCTGGGACCAACCACGGTGGTCGACCAGAGCGCGTCCAGCACGTCCAGTCCTCTTCGGTTCTCCTCCCCAAAACCCTGGGCCTCGGACTCCCGCTCGGGGTTCGTTCCATCGCCCAGCCCAGCTTATCGTGTCTCCTCTCTCTGACCCCATCCGCCTTCGGCCCCAAAGCCTGTGAAAAACAATACCGTACAGACACACAAGAAAGAATAACATCTATCCCAATTGGTTAGCAAATGAATACAATTCACATTATCAGTAATATAACCCAAACAAATTGCTAGGGAGAGAACTTTCTCAGTAATTAACATAACAAAGAAGCCATTTTATTCTAACATAACAAGGAAGTCATTTTTATTAGCCTCAGCAGTAACATAAAAGAAGAAACCCCTTACAATTGTAACTGACGTTTCGACGACAAGCTCTGCCATCTTCATCAGGGATGATGCCTGGATATCTAGTTCAGTGGTACTTATACCCCCATAGTCCATTCCAACCTTGATTACAATCAAATTCCAGTTCTTACTTAGAGCAAGACCTTCATCTTTGTTAAAATTCTTTTCTTGTAGTTTTATTTCCATATAACCATATAACAATTACAGCACGGAAACAGGACATCTCGGCCCTTCTAGTCCGTGCTGAACTCTTACTTTCACCTAGTCCCACCGACCTGCACTCGGTCCATAACCCTCCATTCCCTTCCTGTCCATATATCTATTCAATTTAATTTTAAACGACAACATCGAACTTGCCTCAACCACTTCTGCTGGAAGCTCATTCCACACAGCCACCAATCTCTGAGTAAAGAAGTTCCCCCTCATGTTACCCCTAAACTTTTGCCGTTTAACTCTCAACTCACATCCTCTTGTTTGAATCTCCCCCACTATCAATGGAAATAGCCTATCCACGTCAACTCTATCAATCCCCCTCATAATTTTAAATACCTCTATCAAGTCTCCTCTCAACCTTCTATGCTCCAAGGAATAAAGACTTAACTTGTTCAACCTTTCTCTGTAACTTAGGAGATGAAATCCAGGCAACATTTTAGTAAGCCTCCTCTGTACTCTCTCAATTTTATTGACATCTTTCCTATAATTCGGTGACCAGAACTGCACACAATACTCCAAATTTGGCCTTACCAATGCCTTGTACAATTTCAACATTACATCCCAACTCCTATACTCAGTGCTCTGATTAATAAAGGCCAGCATACCAAAAGCTTTCTTCACCACCCTATCCACATGAGATTCCACCTTTAGGGAACTATGCACCATTATTCCTCGATCTCTCTGTTCTACAGCATTCTTCAATGCCCTACCATTTACCATGTATGTCCTATTTTGATTAGTCCTACCAAAATGTACCACTTCACATTTTTCTGCATTAAACTCCATCTGCCATCTTTCAGCCCACTCTTCTAACTGGTCTAAATCTCTCTGCAAGCTTTGAAAACCTACTTCATTATCCACAACGCCACCTATCTTAGTATCATCTGCATACTTACTAATTGAATTTACCACCCCATCATCCATAGCATTAATATATATGACAAACAACATTGGACCCAGTACGGATCCCTGAGGCACATCGCTACATACCGGCCTCCAATCTGACACACAGTTATCCACCACTATTCTCTGGCGTCTCCCATTCAGCCACTGCTGAATCCATTTTACTACTTCGATATTAATGCCTAACGATTGAACCTTCCTAAATAACCTTCCGTGTGGAACCTTGTCAAAGGCCTTACTGAGGTCCATATAGACAACATCCACTGCTTTACCCTCGTCAACTTTCCTACTAACCTCTTCAAAAAATTCAATAAGATTTGTCAAACATGACCTTCCACGCCCAAATCCATGTTGACTGTTCCTAATCAGACCCTGTCTATCCAGATAATTATATTTACCATCTCTAAGAATACTTTCCATCAATTTACCCACCACTGACGTCAAACTCACAGGCCGATAATTGCTAGGTTTACTCTTAGAACCCTTTTTAAACAATGGAACAACATGAGCAATATGCCAATCCTCCGGCACCATCCCCGTTTCTAATGACATTTGAAATATTTCTGTCAGAGCCCCTGCTATTTCCACACTAACTTCCCTCAAGGTCCTGGGGAATATCTTGTCCGAACCCGGAGACTTATCCACTTTTATATTCCTTAAAAGCACCAGTACTTCCTCTTCTTTAATAGTCATACTTTCCATAACTACCCTTCTTGTTTCCTTTACCTTGCACAATTCAATATCCTTCTCCTTAGTGAATACCGAAGAAAAGAAGTTGTTCAAAATCTCCCCTATCTCTTTTGGCTCTGCACATAGCCGTCCACTCTGATTCTCTAAAGGGACCAATTTTATCCCTCACTATCCTTTTGCTATTAACATAACTGTAGAAACCCTTTGGATTTATTTTCACCTTACTTGCTAAAGCTGCCTCGTATCTTCTTTTAGCTTTTGTAATTTCTTTCTTAAGATTCTTTTTACATTCTTTATATTCCTCGAGCACCTCATTAACTCTCTGCCTATATTTATTGTAAATCCCTCTCTTTTTCTGAACTAAATTTCCTATATCCCTTGAAAACCATGGCTCTCTCAAACTTTTAACCTTTCCTTTCAACCCAACAGGAACATAAAGATCCTGTACTCTCAAAATTTCACCTTTAAATGACCTCCATTTCGCTATTACATCCTTCCCATAAAACAAATTGTCCCTATCCACTCCTTCTAAATCCTTTCGCATCTCCTCAAAGTTAGCCTTTCTCCAATCAAATATCTCAACCCTGGGTCCAGTCCTATCCTTCTCCGTAATTATATTGAAACTAATGGTGCTGTGATCACTGGACCCGAAGTTCTCCCCAACGCATACCTTCGTCACCTGCCCTATCTCATTTCCTAACAGGAGATCCAACACTGCCCTTTCTCTAGTTGGTACTTCTATGTATTGTTGCAAAAAACTATCTTGCACACATTTGACAAACTCCAAACCATCCAGCCCTTTTACAGAATGGGCTTCCCAATCTATGTGTGGAAAATTAAAATCTCCCACAATCACAACCTTGTGCTTACTAAAAATATCTGCTATCTCCTTACAAATTTACTCCTCCAGTTCTCGCTCCCCATTAGCTGGTCTATAATACACCCCTATAAACGTCACTATACCTTTCCCATTCCTCAATTCCACCCAAATATCTTCACTGGACGAGTCCACTAATCTATCCTGCCGGAGGACCACTGTTATAATTTCTCTGACAAGCAATGCAACACGTCCCCCTCTTGCCCCTCCTATTCTATCACACCTGAAGCAACGAAATCCTGGAATATTTAGTTGCCAATCACACCCCTCCTTCAACCACGTTTCACTAATAGATACAACATCATATTTCCAGGTATCAATCCATGCTCTAAGCTCATCCACCTTTCTTACAAAGCTCCTAGCATTAAAATAGATGCATTTAAGAAACTCTCCACCTCTTACTCTCTTTTTATCCTTAATTGAGCAAACAACTTTGTTATCTTTTTCTTGCTTCTCCCTTACATCTTCGGTCTGAGTGCTCCAGTTTCCTGTCCCCTGCCTATCCTCCCTCACACACTGTCTACTAGCTTTCTCTATTTGTGAACTAACCTCCTCTCTCCTAGTCTCTTTAATTTGATTCCCAACCCCCAACCATTCTAGTTTAAAGTCACCTCAGTAGCCCTCGCAAATCTCCCCGCCAGGATATCGGTCCCCCTAGGATTAAAGTGTAACCCGTCCTTTTCGTACAGGTCACACCTGCGCCAAAAGAGGTCCCAATGATCCAGAAACTTGAATCCCTGCCCCCTGCTTCAATCCCTCAGCTACGCATTTATCCTCCACCTCATTGCATTCCTACTCTCACTGTCGCGTAGCACAGGCAGTAATCCCGAGATTACTACCTTTGCGATCCCTTTTCTCAACTCCCTTCCTAACTCCCTATATTCTCCTTCAGGACCTCTCCCCTTTTCCTACCTATGTCATTGGTACCTATATGTACCATGACCTCTGGCTCCTCTCCCTTCCACCTCAGGATACCTTGGACGCGATCAGAAATATCCTGGACCCTGGCACCAGGGAGGTAAACTACAATCCGGGTCTCCGGACTGTGTCCACAGAATTGCCTATCTGACCCCCTTACTATCGAGTCCCCTATTACAGCTGCCCTCCTCTTCCTTTCCCTACCCGTCTGAGATACAGGGCCGGACTCTGTGCCGGAGACACGGCCACTGTTGCTTCCCCAGGTAAGCTGTCCCCCCAACAGTACTCAAACAGGAGTACCTATTGTCAAGGGGCACAGCCACTGGGGTATCCTCTATTACCTGACTCTTCCTCTTCCCCCTCCTAGCCGTGACCCACTTGTCTGCCTCCCGTGGCCCCGGTGTGACCACCTGCCTGTAACTCCTCTCTATCAACTCCTCACTCTCCCCGACCAGACGAAGGTCATCGAGCTGCAGTTCTAGTTCCCTAACACAGTCCCTTAGGAGCTGCATCTTGGCGCACCTGGCGTAGATGTGGACAAACGGGAGGCCTGGAGTGTCCAGGGCCTCCCACATTGGACACCGAGAACAACAAGCTGCCCTCATATTCATACTTCCCCTCTCCTCAAATAACAACAAAAAATGAATACCAAACCCTCTTCACCTCACCCGTTTCCACCTAAGCCCGTTGAGCTGAAGCCCTTAAGCCTTCACTCTGCTCCCGGCTCACTCCGCAGCCCTCAAACTACACTGCCCGGTGCATAAGGCTCTGTTCTTTTTAAATCTTCCGCGCTTCACTGCCCGACGTCACACGCCTGGGCAGTCCCGCCTCTCTGAACGCCGATGGAAAAACAACCGAAAAATTCAAAAATGGCTTCCTCCGCACTCCCGCTCCGATTCTCAGACTTCCTTCTCTGAATTACTTCCTTTATCAGGCAGTTCCAGAAGTCATTGGTGCTGTACAGTGGTTTTGTGCCATCAAAGTCAATCCTATGGCCATTGCGAATGCTGTGTTCTGTTCCTACTGATTTCTCCGGATAACCCATATGGATGCTCCTCCTGTGCTCCTTGATGGAGGTTTCTACCATGCATCCCATCTGGCTGATATAAGTTTCTCCACATTTACAGGGATTCCTGTAAACACCAGCCGACCTGAGTCCCAGGTCATCTCTGACTCGCATAAACTGTGATTTGAGCTTCCTTACGGTTTGTGGATGGTATTAATCCGATCCTCCCAGAAACAAGGAAATGTAGGGAAGACAGGTGGTAGCAACTGATTCTCCTCGTTGTTAGGTTTCCTGGTTTTTCCATCGGCCCCTTTAAGGACTATCCAATCAGGAGAGATGGACTATGGGGTTATAAATGCCACTGGATGACACATGCCCAGGCATTATCCCTGAAGAAGATGGCAAAGTTTGTTATTGAAACATCACTTAAAATCGACTCCTGTACCCAGCTAGAAGCCCGAGAAGAGTTGGTTTGTCATATGTGCTGGGAAAGCACTGGATCCTTTTTCATTAAGTGATCTACACAAACCATTCTGAATCTCTCACAAAGTTTTACAAGTTAATTCTTGCAGACTGAATTATCTTGCAGTCTGTGATAAACCATATATATGTTGTAACTGGGTTAACTGTCTGGACACGCCCCTCGGCTGACTGCCCCTGAATAAAGGTGATTTCGCCTTGCCCCTTGCCCTCAGTCCGGGGGCAGACACTCATCATGGAGGTCGTTTTGTACAGCAAATAAAAGCCTTTTAGTATTTACCCTACTTCTGTCTTTTGGAGTTATTGAAGGTGCTTCAATTTTATTCGCTGTAATTTTAAAGCGTGGAACGTGCTCTGAGACCTGACAAGTTAGATCTCGATCTGCAAACACCTGAAGCTGGAAACGCTTTCGAACTCTGGCTGGCCTGCTTCGAAGCGTACCTAGAGGAGATTAAAGCGACCGATCCCGTAGCGAAGCGCAGAGTTCTACTCTCTAGGGTCAGTCCACGGGTCTATTTGCTGATCAGAGACCAGCCGAGCTACGATGGCACGATGAGCGCACTCAAAGGACAATACCTGCAGCCGATAAACAGCGTCTACGCGCGACATCATTTAACGACTCGAAACCAGCGGCCCGGGGAATCAAATGTTGAGTTCATCCAGGCCCTACGGACACTCGTGCGAGCCTGCAATTGCCAAGAACTGACAGCAGTACAGCATGCAGAGCTTCTAGTGAGAGACGCCTTCGTCACGGGGACCAGGTCAGTGTATGTCTGCCAGCGGTTGTTGGAAAAAGCCGAGCTTACCTTAAGTTCAGCGATCGAGCTGGCCGACACACTGGAGGCTGCTCTGCATAACTCTGAGGCTCTCCAAGCACGCGATCCCCCGATGGCCTCGTGGGTGCCACAGACCCCACAACCCGTCGCGAATCGACCATGGCTGCTGCCAGTCGCGAGTCCGTGAAGTGCTACTTCTGTGGACTGGAGAAGCACCCCCGGAAACGCTGCCTGGCTCGACAAGCTACCTACTCCAGCTGCAGAAAGAAGGGCCACTTTGACAAGGTCTGTAAGTCCAAACTGCAAGCGGGATCGAGCAGCGCCGTGTGCGAGACATGGGGGTTGCCATCTTGCCTGCCGCCATCTTCCTTGCACGCCGCCACCACGTGCGAGACATGGGGGTCGCCATCTTGCTTGCCGCCATCTTCCCTGCACGCCGCCACCACGTGCGAGACATGGGGGCGGCCATCTTGGTCGGCGCCCCCTCCCACCGCCTACAACCAATGGGTACTCACGGGGCACCCCACTGCGCCGGACTAAGACAGCGACTCAACCCTGGCCTCCGTGACCCTCGACCAAAGCGCTCCCCACCAGCTCGCAAGGTCAATGATGGACATCCTGGTGGAGGGGCGCAGGACAAGCAGCCTTTTTGACACAGGCAGCACGGAGAGTTTTATCCACCTGGACACGGAGAAGCATTGCAGACTCGCGATACGGCCGGTAAGTCAGAGGGTCACCAAGGCTTCCGGGTCACACACAACAGACATCCGGGGGATTGTGTAGCGACACTAATGGTGCAGGGCACAGAATATCAAGACTTTATGTTACTGGTCTTGCCTCAACTGTGTGCCCCTCTGTTATTGGGGTTCGACTTCCAGAGCCACCTGAAAGCGTGACAATGGAGTATGATGGGCCCCTCCCAGCAATTACTGTCGTAAATCCCCAGTTTTGTAGGGATACGTCACATACCCCGCTACTGACCACACACACACACACACACACACACCGACCTGCACATCCCACCCAACACCATGCCAACAGCCGCACTACCGACGCCACTTGCGGCCTCTCCACCCTCAAGATCCCTCCCCCACCGCTGTTTGCCAACCTGACCCCCGACTGTAAACCTGTGGCAACTAAAAGCAGGAGGTACAGCGCGGGGGACAGAGCTTTCATTAAGTCGGAGGTGCAGCGGCTGCTCAGGGAGGGGGTCATTGAGGCAAGCACAAGTCCCTGGGGGGCGCAGGTGGTCGTTGTTCGGAACGGGGAGAAAAATAGGATGGTCGTGGACTATAGCCAGACCATCAATAGGTTCATGCAGCTCGACGCGTACCCTCTACCCTGCATCACGTATATGGTCAATCAGATAGCACAGTACAAGGTATACTCGACCATGGACCTAAAATCCGCTTACCATCAGCTCCCCATCCACCGGGAGGACCACCCTTACATTGCCTTCGAGGCGGACGGCAGGCTTTATCACTTCCTGCGCGTCCCCTTCGGTGTCACGAATGGTGTATCTGTCTTCCAGAGGGCAATGGACCGGATGGTGGACCAGTGCCAACTGAAGGCTACGTTCCCATATCTGCATAACATCACCATCTGCGGTCACGACCATCAGGATCACAATTACAACGTCCAAAAATTTCTCCAAGCGGCCGAAGCTTTCAATCTCACCTATTACAAGGACAAGTGTGTATTCGGGACCACCAGACTTGCTATCCTTGGGTGTGTCGTGGAGAATGGAGTCATTGGCCCTGACCCCGACCGTATGCACCCCCTGTTGGAACTCCCTCTTCCCAACACCCTCAGAGCCCTCAAAAGGTGCCTGGGCTTCTTTTCATATTACGCCCAATGGATCTCGAACTACGCAGACAAGGCCCGCCCCCTGGTCAAGTCCATCACATTCCCCCTCTCAGCCGAGGCCCGCGTGGCCTTCAGCCGCATAAAAGGGGACATTGCCAAAGCAGCAATGCATGCGGTGGATGAGTCCATTCCCTTCCAAGTGGAGAGTGACGCCTCCGACTTTGCGCTGGCTGCTACCCTCAACCAGGCGGGAAGACCGGTGGTGGTCTTCTCCCGTACCCTTCAAGGCCCTGAAAATCAGCACTCCGTGGTGGAGAAAGAGGCCCAGGCCATAGTGGAAACTATTAGGCACTGGAGGCACTATCTCGCCGGCAAAAAATTCACCCTGCTAACTGACCAGCGCTCAGTCACATTCATGTTTAGTAACTAACAGCAGGGCAAAATCAAAAATGATAAAATTCTGAGGTGGAGAATCGAACTCCCCACCTTCAACTATGACATCATGTACAGGCCTGGGAAGCTCAACGAGCCCTCCGATGCCCTATCGCGGGGAACGTGCGCCAGCCCGCAGATCGACCGGCTATATGCCTTACATGTAGATCTTTGCCACCTGGAGGTCACTTGGCTTTTCCACTTCATGAAAGCCCGGAACCTGCCTTACTCCCTTGAGGAGATCAGGACGATGACCAGGGACTGCCAAGTCTGCGCAGAGTGCAAACCGCAATTCTACCGACCCGAAAAGGCACAACTAATCAAGGCCACCCGCCCCTTTGAGCGAATGAGTGTTGACTTTAAGAGCCCCCTTCCCTCCACCGACCGCAGTCTGTACTTTCTTAACGTTATCGACGAGTACTCGTGGTTCCCCTTCGCCATCCCCTGCCCCGACACCACTACCACGTCAGTTATAAAAGCCCTGCACAAGCTCTTCACTCTGTTCGGATACCCATGCTATATCCACAGTGACAGAGGGTCCTCGTTTATGAGTGACAAGTTGCGCCAATACCTGCTGGCTAGAGGAATTGCAACTAGTAGGACCACGAGCTATAATCCCCGGGGGAATGGACAGGTGGAGAAGGAGAATGCCACGGTGTGGAAGGCCACACTCTTAGCCCTCAGGTCAAAGGGACTGCCGGTCTCCTGCGGGCAGGAGGTCCTTCCCGAGGCACTCCACTCCATCCGCTCCCTGTTTTGCATGTCCACCAATGCCACCCCTCATGAGCGGCTCTTTTCTTTTCCCAGAAAGTCGACCACTGGGACCACCCTACCAACTTGGCTGACGTCCCCGGGGCCAGTGCTGCTCCGGAAACATGCGAGGAGCAATAAATACTCCCCGATGGTCGAGAGGGTTCACTTACTTCATGCAAACCCCCAGTATGCCTATGTGGTTTTACTTGATTGGTGGGAGGACATGGTCTCCATCCGTGACCTGGCGCCCGCAGGAGCACCGGGCCCCTACCCTGAACACTCCATGGTGACTATTGACCCCGTACCCACCAATGTATGTACCCATCAGACACCGTGCACCCCAAACCCTATACAGACGCCACACGACACTCCCATACCGGGCGCGACGCACACGCACGAGGGATTACCGACGCCTAACGTGCTGGCACCTGAAGTCAGGCCGGAGCCAGCACAACCGTTGTCACCGGTGCAATCACCACCGGTGCTACGTAGATCACAGCGACGGACTCGACCGCCTGATAGACCTGACCTGTAAATATACTTGTTTTAAGTATTGTCAGTCACTTCACCCCACGGGACTCCTTATAAAAAAAGGAGGGTTGAATGTGGTAAACCATATATATGTTGTAACTGGGTTAACTGTCTGGACATGCCAGTCTATACCTAATGAAAGAGCTTGTCTGATTGAGTTTGGAGATTGAAGCTGTTGATCTTGTTTAATTTCATGAACTTCTCACTCTAGTTATTACAGAAATTACAAACCATTATCTAGCTCAACTGCCCCAGGAATATTATGTCAGAACTGGATCTGAGTTCCTTTATTATTCAGTGGTGGTGCATACCCCCACCCTCCATCACTCACCAGTATTTCTTTTCAATGGTTGTCCATCACAAGCAGAAAGCTGTCTGCATTTTGCTCAAAGTAATCACCCTGAAGTGGCCTCATGAGCTACGTCCATATTTGGAGCTGTGCTACTGGTGGATGTGATCGGCAATGGAGGCAAAATGCTTGCTGGCTAGTTCTTCCAGATCCTAGACTCTTCCAGGCCAATAAACAAAGTTGTGATCTTAAACAATGCCCAAATGCTTATGCTCTCCTTTTTCAGTCATTACTTGTGTCTCCATTATGTGGTCTCACTGTTGGTCACCCTCTGCATCTAGGACACCTTGTTTCAGGAGCCAATGCAGCATCAGTGATGCCAACAAAGCTTAAAGCTTCCGGTTTTAGTCACTGACTGCACTGATATTGGGCACATATCGAATAAATAATTTTTGTTGTCTGCTTTAAACGTACTGCTCCACTGAGAAACACATATTGAAAAGGGCTGTGAACAATTTGATGTTATTGCTTAGCAGTCTTGGTTATTAAATTACGGTCTTGGTTGTGAAAAATTCTAAGAATAATGAAAATGAATTTCTCCAGGTATTAAAAAATTTCCTTTGTTGGTTTTTAAGCCTGACACTACATGCAACATGCAGGTGCTGAATTTTTTGAATTTTGTTAATTTTATGTAATGCTCTCGTTCATGTAATCATCTGTGTATGGAAGTTTCTGATTTAATAATAAATCCCCATGGTTAATTAATTTCTGAACAGAAGAAATTCCAACACAATGCCTCCTATTGAAGCAGATATGACTTTAACTATTTAACAACTCCTGTTTCCCATTATATAACATACACTCTCTACTTATATGAGAATGCATGTGTGCATATTCATGACCCTGCTATTTCTCAAAACGCTCGACAAATTTGTAATTTTTTTTCCATTTCTAACAAAAAAGTCAAAGCAAACGTCAACTGCACCTCTTCCTACAGATGCTGCCTGGCCTGCTGCATTCACCAGCAACTTTGATGTGTGTTGCTTGAATTTCCAGCATCTGCAGAATTCCTGTTGTTTGAGTCAAAGCTCAGCTGGCTTTGAGACCATCAAACAGTGTGGTGGGAGGCCAGTGAGACCACAAGACAAAGGAGCAGAATTAGGCCATTTGGCCTCTTGCCCCACGGAAGGAAATTGAAGCGCCCAGAGGAAACCCATGCAGTCAGAGTGAGAATGCACAAACTCATTACAGACAGCAGTGGAAATCGAACCCCAGTTGGTAATTTCTGCTGCTGTAAAGTGATTGCACTAACCGGCACACTACCATCCCACCCCCGATCGAAATGTGATGCCTTCTCCTTGCTGAGTCAATGCAAGGATAAATTTTCCTGATTCTTGCCCTCACCATAGCCTTTGCGCCCTTCTCTGCTCCAAACAAATGTCCAACTTTCTCTAAAAGGATGGTGTTGTATAAAGCTTGCAATAAAGCATCAAATAAACCGATAGCATTTGCACTTTTTCATATTTGATGAATCCATGTGATAAAACATTCTTCCTACTGCTTGTGACACATCAATGAGCTGAGCCTCTTTTTACCCTCAGCAACTAGACCTCAGAATTTCCAATGAGGAATATTTATGAGCCTATCTGACAGCAGTACCCACTTACTGACCACAACCTCTTCACATACATGGAGTTAAATGCTGCTGTCAGTAAGTTGTACACCTCTATATGACATATTATTTTGTCCCTGGCATAATCTACCGAAATCAGTGAACTAATGAGATCATCAGGCATGTAGAAGTTACTCTTGTAAAAATATCCTTACATTTTACACTTTATTACAAGCTTTATGCAGTACACCTGGTCATAATTACTGCTAAACAATTCCTGGGTCAGAGAAAGTTACTTTTAAATGTATCATTTGCCACTCCAGCAATTAAATATGTCTAATTTCCATATAGTTTGCAATTTTTTTTGTGTTTGTTTATTAAATTTCAGATTTTGCTTGCATCCCAAGTGAGTGCTGCAAGCTTCACTTCTGACTTTACAAAATAATTGGCAGACATTCCAGAGAAATTTCAGCAATTCCCCATGGAAGTGTCAAGAAGGCTTGGATAGGAGCATGTGCAAAAGCACAGCTCTCGAACATCCATGGAGGTGATATCAAATCATTTTCCATTATTGCTTTAACTTCAGAGTCCATTTTGAATCCAACAGTAGATCACCAGCCTTTCACATTTCCCTTGTTGTTATGACGTTTTGACAGTCAATCGTTTTAGCTGTTATAGAGAAAGGCAATTCATTCTCTGAATTAATTGAGTGTATTTAAATGAATTTCAATGTTTAAAAGCTCAAAGTCTAGTTCTCAAAATATGAAATTCGTTATAAAGATTTTAACGCTTTTTGAATGTTTTTGAATATTGGTAATATTCAGAGCCGTTAATAGTTTTGACAGCTGGTTGAGCTCATATGTTGTCAGGGTTCTTTCAGATCCTACCTCCTGATCTCATTTATGACCAGAAAACATGTGATGCAAGAGTCCTAGCCAATCAGGATGGAGCCACTTTTGTGGCAGAAGTTGAAGCTCTGTTCAAGGTTTGTGTAGATTTGACAGGAACATCAACCCAGGTGGTCCACACTGCCAGAAAATATAAAAACGGAACTTTGCATTTCCCAGTTCAGTGTCTGCGAAAACCATTCACTATAATGCAATGCTCAGTCTGCCTAATCAAACTGCAGCTCTGCACCCCAGAGACCTCCCACTCGAGGACTGACAACAACCGTTGGTAGGAAAGGTGAAATCTTTGCTGGATCTAGACTCTTTAAAGTCAATGATGATCATCACTGTATAACCTAGATTCTTGATTTCCTCTTTTAATTCATTAATCATCTTTCTTTGGATATTATCTGAATACTTCCGGCACCATGGTTTAATTTTAGATTTCCTATGTATTGAATGATTGACTTCAGCAGAATGTATCTCTTAGCCCCGCAGTTTTCCTTTCTTTTCCCATCTTCTACTTTCATCTGTCAGCTGCTATTTACACCTCCTTCTGACTAATCCTCTGTGACTAGTAAACCTTCACCTTCCTCACTCGGTTAGCACTGTAAACAAGCTTTCTCATTCAACCTCTACCCTTCCACATACTCTCAGAGGCCCTGTTGTTAGATATACATGTACATCTGCTTATTAATGTAAACATCTAATCAGCCAATCATGTGGCAGCAACTCAATGCAGGTAGACATGGCCCAGGTTCAGTTGTTGCTCAGTTCAAGTATCAGAATGGGGCAGAAATGTGGCATAAATTTATTTCACGATGGTGCTTCAAACTCACCTGCAGAAACAGCTGAATTTCTACCTTTAATGTCTCTCTTTTCCTTTTCAAGGTGGATGGAGTTCCTTGTGGTGATGCAACACTCAAACTTTGGTTCATTGTGGTGATGTGACTTGCTCCCAGGGCTCACCGACTGCTGGTTTTCGATATCGCAAGGACATGACCGAGAAAGTGAGCGGGCCTTTGGGCTTCAGCCCTGGGGCTGAGCCAATTCTACCCTGGCACCACAGACTGAAGCATTGCGGGAGAAAACAGCAGATCAGCTGTCAGGGGCTCTGTACTTGGCGAATCACACACTTTCTTTCTTTCTCTCGTTGGTGGGGAAGAGATTACTGCTGTTTCTCGAGTCAGATAACTCGATAATAGGTGATGCGGCAGACTTTAACACCATAAATCAGTGAGTTGTTTGTTTTTGTAAGTCTTCCCTCTCACTGTGAAAGGGTGACATCTCTCTATCCCTTTATTGGGGTGGGGGGAGAGAGGGAGAGAGAGATTGTGAAATGTCAAAATGTCTGGTGAACCATTAGTTTTTGTTGTACTGCTATTTTTGTTGGGGGTCTTTGCTATTGTTTGCTTGGTGGGTGGAGGATGCTGATGATTATTTTGCTGAAATAAGTGGGGGGAAGGGAGGGTCGTTGCTTTGTTGCTGCTTGTGTGTGGGAGGGGGAGTAGGGGGCATTGGGATTCTAACATTTTTACTGTCACTCATTCTTTGGGGCACTCTTCTGTTTTCGTAGATTTCAGGTTGTATATTGTATACATTCTCTGATATTAAATTGAACTATTAACACAAACACGAGGAAATCTGCAGATGCTGGAATTTCAAGCAACACATATAAAAGTTGTTGATGAACGCAGCAGGCCAGGCAGTATCTCCAGGAAGAGGTACAGTCGACGTTTTGGGCCAAGACCCTTCGTCAGGACTAACTGAAAGAAGAGCTAGTAAGAGATTTGAAAGTGGGAGGGGGAGGTGGAGTTCCAAAATGATAGGAGAAGACAGGAGGGGGAGGGATGGAGCCAAGAGCTGGACAGGTGATTGGCAAAAGGGATATGAGAGGATCATGGGACAGGAGGCCTAGGGAGAAAGAAAATGGGGAGGGGGGAGAAACCAGAGGATGGGCAAGGGTATAGTGAGGGTTCCACTTGTCCTCACCTACCACCCCACCAGCCTCCAGGTCCAACATATAATTCTCTGTAACTTCCGACACCTACAAGGGGATCCCACCACTAAGCATGTCTTTCCCTCCCCCCCCCCCGCTTTCCGCAGGGATCGCTCCCTACGCGACTCCCTTGTCCATTCGTCCCCCCCATCCCTCCCCACTGATCTCCCTCCTGGCACTTACCTTTGTAAGCAGAACAAGTGCTACACATCCCCTTACGCTTCCTCCCTCACTACCATTCAGAGCCCCAGACAGTCCTTCCAGGTGAGGCGACACTTCACCTGTGAGTCGACTGGGGTGATATACTGCATCCGGTGCTCCCGATGTGGCCTTCTATATATTGGCGAGACCCGACACAGACTGGGAGACCGCTTTGCTGAACACCTATGCTCTGTCCACCAGAGAAAGCAGGATCTCCCAGTGGCCATACATTTTAATTCCATGTCCCATTCCCATTCTGATATGTCTATCCACGGCCTCCTCTACTGTAAAGATGAAGCTACACTCAGGTTGGAGGAACAACACCTTATATTCCGTCTGGGTAGCCTCCAACCTGATGGCATGAACATTGACTTCTCAAAATTCCGCTAATGCCCCACCTCTCCCTCCTACCCCATCAGTTATTTATTTATATACACACATTCTTTTTCTCTCTCTCCTTTTTCTCCCTCTGTCCCTCTCACTATACCCCTTCCCCATCCTCTGGTTTTTCCCCCCTCCCCCTTTTCTTTCTCCCTAGGCCTCCTGTCCCATGATCCTCTCATATCCCCTTTGCCAATCAACTGTCCAGCTCTTAGCTTCATCCCTCCCCCTCCTGTCTTCCCCTATCATTTTGGATCTTCCCCTCCCCCTCCCACTTTCAAATCTCTTACTACCTCTTCTTTCAGTTAGTCCTGCCGAAGGGTCTCGGCCCGAAATGTCGACTGTACCTCTTCCTATAGATGCTGCCTGGCCTGCTGCGTTCACCAGCAACTTTTATGTGTGCTTATTGAACTATTAAATGATTTTGACTGTGGAACAATTGTAGAATGGCAGATGGTTTGCCTATCTCAGATACTACTGATCTCTTGGAAATTTCACACACAGTGGTCTCTAGAGCTTACAGAAAATGGTGCGAAAAACAAAAGAAAGTCCTATGAGTGGCACTGGAGAGTTGTTCTGTGGGTGAGAACACCTCGTTAATGAGAGAGATCAGAGGAGAATGGCCGGACTCGTTTATGCTGACTGGAAAGCAACAGTAACTTAAATAACCACACATCACCGCAGTGGTGTACAGAAAAGCATCTCTGAAAATATAAACAGTGACCACTTTATTTGGGATAGGAGGTACCTAATAAAGTGGGAACTAAAGTATTTATGCACATTGATTTCATCCATTCCACATATATTTTCCGCTCTTGATATTTTATAACCAAGTCGGACACATTTTTTTAAACATTGGTGCAGTTAGTATGTGGTGTCCTGTGGCCCAAAAACGTATGTTGGAACTTCCTTCTTTTAATCTTATGTATGGAGAAAGGGCATTGAGGGAGTTTTCAATAGACCAGGAAGATGGAGTTGAGACCCTTTAAAAAGAATATGGTGAAATTCAGCCCAATGATTTATTCCTTTTGTAATTCTTTTTTTTTTTGTTTCCTTCTGGTTGTCATAGTTGGGAAGGGTAGTGGGGAAAAGCTCCAACTACCTATTAAGTGCTGCCAATGGTATGTGTCTCACATAGCCTCTGACAACCAAGTCCAGCTCTCGGCCTTCATGTGTAGCTTAGCTATTGAGCCTGGCAGAACCATTTCTACTGTCAGGAGAAGGGGAAAGCTGGGTTACTGGCTCCTCAAAACCAGTTGCTTTGGACAGATAGGGCTCATCAGCTATGGTTGGCAGCTCAACTGGGAGAAGAAAAACTCTGGTCTCAAACCTCTGATGCCTTTTGACTATACCCACTCATGGGAGGGCTTCAGGAGTAAACCCCAAGGGAAAATATGGAGCTGGAATCCCTAAGGTTGTCAGGGTCCGGTCCGTGAAGTCCGCATTCCGGTTCACGGTCCAGTCCGTGGATTCCGTATTCTGGTTATTCCATTTTCCCCTTGGTCCTTTTAGCATCTTGATTGAGGTAGCTGATCCTCATTTCAGGCTTGCAACATAAATAGCTCAGGGGTCCAGCAAAGGAATTGGTGGACCATCAGTACCCACACCCAGAAGCTTGGCATCAGAAACCCACATCACGTAGCTCAGTGCCAGAAACACGTGACCTCAGCCAGTGTGGTAAGTCTGGACCATTATGGGAGCTACCGAGTATCGTGGACTCTAGGTTGTTTCTGTGCTCTGTGTCCTGTGTCCAAGAAGAGTCCAAGCCTGGTCAAGCCAAGCCCGAGCTCCTGGTCAAGCCAAGCCGGAGTTCTAATCAAGAGCCAAGTCAAAACCCAGGTACCGAGTCCCTGGTAAGACCTGAGTTTCAAGTCTTTACTCGAGTTCCCTGTCAAGTCCAAGTCCTAAGTCCGAGTCCAGATTGTATCCAACTTTTATGTCCATGTTGTCATTTTGTCCTCTCCCCTTGGCTTCCCTAGTATTCTTAATAAACTTAGCTCTGTTCATACTACATCAGTGTCTGTGTCTTGCATTTGGGTCTGCTCCCAACGCTCCCTTGTGACAAAAGTAGTCTAATGCTGAGTTCGATGCTGACTGGCAACTCCTGCAATGCTGCTGATGCCAAAGTATATTGGTCTCTGCCGTTCTTTTGGCATGAAGAGGGAGAGCTGTCTGCATGGGCAACATCTCGGTCTCCAGATCATACAGTGTACTGGTTTGCATATCACATAGCTGGCTAGGGCACAGTATACATGGTTGACCTCTCAGCAATGGAGAGCCTCACTGAATTCTTTTTCTATATCTGTTTCAAAGATTTGTAGAAGATGTTAAAACAGTTATAAAACAAATTTGTAAAATGTCTTCCATAACAACTGTATCAGTCTAAATATAGTTATAAATTCACTTCAGATGTAGATTTCCTGTGAAACTCATTTCCTGATAGTTTGGCAGAGAACTTATAGTATCCAGTGAAACCTGGACTCTCATGAAAGGCCACTTGTCCCTTTTGTAACCTTCTTACATAGTGGAAGGAAATTATATGTTATATAGCCGCAACTGAAATATTCTCTATCCTTTTTGATGTAGATGTTCTTTCTAAAACGGAGGAATGCAGGATAAATCAATTTAGGCAGACTGCTTCATCTGCTGGATCGGCTGGAAGAAGGTGACGGACTTCTGGAAACATTGATAGGATTGTAGGAATCCTATAAAGTTCAAAGTAAATTTATTATCAAAGTACATATAGAAACATAGAAACATAGAAAATAGGTGCAGGAGTAGGCCATTCAGCCCTTCGAGCCTGCACCGCCATTTATTATGATCATGGCTGATCATCCAACTCAGAACCCCGCCCCAGCCTTCCCTCCATACCCCCTGACCCCCGTAGCCACAAGGGCCATATCTAACTCCCTCTTAAATATAGCCAATGAACTGGCCTCAACTGTTTCCTGTGGCAGAGAATTCCACAGATTCACCACTCTCTGTGTGAAGAAGTTTTTCCTAATCTCGGTCCTAAAAGGCTTCCCCTCTATCCTCAAACTGTGGCCCCTCGTTTTGGACTTCCCCAACATCGGGAACAATCTTCCTGCATCTAGCCTGTCCAATCCCTTTAGGATTTTATACGTTTCAATCAGATCCCCCCTCAATCTTCTAAATTCCAACGAGTATAAGCCTAGTTCATCCAGTCTTTCATCATATGAAAGTTCTGCCATCCCAGGAATCAATCTGGTGAACCTTCTTTGTACTCCCTCTATGGCAAGGATGTCTTTCCTCAGATTAGGGGACCAAAACTGCACACAATACTCCAGGTGTGGTCTCACCAAGGCCTTGTACAACTGCAGTAGTACCTCCCTGCTCCTGTACTCGAATCCTCTCGCTCTAAATGCCAGCATACCATTCGCCTTTTTCACTGCCTGCTGTACCTGCATGCCCACTTTCAATGACTGGTGTATAATGACACTCAGGTCTCGTTGCACCTCCCCTTTTCCTAATCGGCCACCATTCAGATAATAATCTGTTTCCCTATTTTTGCCACCAAAGTGGATAACTTCACATTTATCCACATTAAATTGCATCTGCCATGAATTTGCCCACTCACCCAACCTATCCAAGTCACCCTGCATCCTCTTAGCATCCTCCTCACAGCTAACACTGCCACCCAGCTTTGTGTCATCCGCAAACTTGGAGATGCTGCATTTAATTCCCTCATCCAAGTCATTAATATACATTGTAAACAACTGGGGTCCCAGCACTGAGCCTTGCTGTACCCCACTAGTCACCGCCTGCCATTCTGAAAAGGTCCTGTTTATTCCCACTCTTTGCTTCCTGTCTGCCAACCAATTCTCCACCCACACCAATACCTTACCCCCAATACCGTGTGCTTTAAGTTTGCACACTAATCTCCTGTGTGGGACCTTGTCAAAAGCCTTTTGAAAATCCAAATATACCACATCCACTGGTTTTGCCCTATCCACTCTACTAGTTACATCCTCAGAAAATTCTATGGGATTCGTCAGACATGATTTTCCTTTCACAAATCCATGCTGACTTTGTCCGATCATTTCACCACTTTCCAAATGTGCTGTTATCACATCCTTGATAACTGACTCCAGCAGTTTCCCCACCACCGACGTTAGGCTAACCGGCCTATAATTCCCCGGTTTCTCTCTCCCTCCTTTTTTAAAAAGTGGGGTTACATTAGCCACCCTCCAATCCTCAGGAACTAGTCCAGAATCTAACGAGTTTTGAAAAATATGTGTCACCATTACACAACCCTGAGATTCATTTTATTGTATGCATTCTTAATAAATCCATTATTGAATAAAAACCATAATAGAATCAATGTAAGATCGTTCCAACTTGGGCGTTCAACCAGCGTGCAAAAGACAACAAACTGTCAAAGTACAAAAATAACTGAATAATAATAAATAAGCAATAAATATGGAGATCATAAGATGAAGAGTTCTTGAAAGTGAGTCCACAGGTTTTGGGAACATTTCAATCTTGGGGCAAATGAAGTTGGGTGAACCTATCCCCTTTGTTCCAAGAGCATGATGGCTGAGGGATAGTATCTATTCCTGAAACTGGTGGTGTGAGTCTTGAGGCTCCTGTACCATACTTTCTTCATGTGGCAGCAGCAAGACGAGAACATGGCCTGGGTGGTGGGAGTCCCTAATGACAGATGCTGCCTTCCTCTGTCAATGTTTCCATATAGGTGTTCTCAATGGTTGGGAGGGCTTTACCCATGATGAACTGGGCATTTTGTAGGATTTTCCATTCAAGGGTATTAGACTTTCCTTACCAGACTAGACAATATACTCTCCACTACACATCTATAGAAAATTGTCAAAGTTTTAGACGTCATGTGGAATCTTTGCAAACTCCGAGGAAGTAGCGGTGCTTCCATGCTTTTCTCATAATTTCACTTACATCTTGGGCCCAGGACAGGTCCTATGAAATAATAACACTGAGGAATTTTAAGTTGCTGACCCTCTCCTCTTCCAGTCCTCCAATGAGTACTGGCTCATGGACCTCTGGTTTTCTTCTCCTAAAGTCAATAATCATCTCATTGATCTTGCTAGCATTGTGAGAGGCTGTTGTTGTGGCACCACTCAGCCAGATTTTCAATCTCCCTCCTGTATGCTGATCCATCACCACCGTAAGTATAAAACAAGTAGAGCAAGGGATATTCTGGTGATATACTCGTCTTCAATTGTTTTAATAAAGTCCATGATAACCATGGTCTATTCATTCAGATCCAAGGATGAGTCCTTGAACACAGCCCAGTACACTGACTCGAAGCAATCCCACAGCCGTTCCTCTGCCTCCTGCAACCACCTCTTTGTTGTCCTAATCTCTGGGGCCTTGCTCTTTAACCTCTGTCTGTATACAGGTAGGAGAAGGACAGCCAAAGGATCCGATTTACGATCCTAGTATAACAGTAGTCTAGTGTGTTGGGACCTGTGGTGCTACAGGTTATATGCTGATAGTAATTGGGCAAGGTTTTCTTCAAACAAGCCTGATTGAAGTCCCGGACTATGATCTGAAATGTGCTGGGATGAACTGTTTCTTGTTTGGAACAATATCTTAAGCACTAGATTATCGTCGGCTGCTGGTGTTATGTAAACTGAGGTCAAGGTTATGGAGGAGGACTCCCTAGGTAAATAGAACAGATGGTATTTGACCATCAGCTATTCAAGATTGGGGGAACACAAGTTCAACAAAACCTCCACATCAGCGCACCACCAAGAGTTTACCATGAAACACACACCTCCAGCTTTTGCTGTTTCCGAATCAGCAGTTTGATCCATTCTGTAAATTGAGAAGCCTTTGGGTCTGATCTTTGTATCTACCATTCTGGAAGAAACCCATGTTTCATTCAGACATAGGACAGAACAGTCTCTCATTTCCTTCTGATACAGCAATCTTGCCCTCGGGTCCTCAGTCTTGTTCTCCAGCAACTGCACATTTGCTAACAAGATGATGGGTAGCGGGGGCCTCATCCCTTTGCCTTTCAACCTGGTTTGGAGTCTCCCCATCCTGCCTCACTTCCGGCCATGTTGATGAACCTTTGTCTGCTTAAGGGTGCCGCACCTGCTTGAGTCCTTCCAAAGATCATGAAATCTGCAGATCATTAAGCTGATTTAAAAGCGCGTTGCTTAGGGGAGATTACATGCTACAAATTGCAGTGAGAGTAATTCAAAAGAGTGATATTGTACATAGCCTGGAGAACCTTGCTGTGGTTCATCAGTGCCATCTTGCATAAAAAACATAAAATAAGTTCACAGCTCTTGCGCCTTGCTATATGAGGCTCTGAACTAGGTTATAGCATGAGCAGAAATATATTCCAGGCAGCTGACAATGTAGCTCTTCCCATATGCCGCCCCATGCAAACTCCTCCACAACACATATGCCCTGGGACTTTTTGTGTCCACAGCCTTATTAAATTTATCCCACTCTTCTCCTCATGGCTTTCCTTTAAATTACAGGCCCAAAGCTGTGAAGGAGTCAATTTAGGAGTGCTATTTCAAAAATCACTAATACTAGCTCTACATTTAATAAAATCATTAAAAAAAGGCAAATAAAGCACTTTGGACAATTTCCAGAAGGTGTAAGTGTAGAGAGAACTTTGGTTAGAATACATTAAGAGCACGGAACACAATTCTAATCTCCACATTCCAGTGCAAAATAAAATTACCCTGATACATGATCTGTGAGGTTGAAGCTAACAGGAAAGGATATAGTCCTTTTTTTTCTCCAAAGGTCTGGGAGAGCATCATATTAATCTTTCTAGAGATTATGAAATTCTGATAGAGTAGATGTGACAAAAATTAGCTCCTGAGAGAGAGAGCAAAAATGTGATCAATAGAAGTGAGATGACTGATAATGGAGGTATCTTCCCAGAGTATGGCTAGAACATAGAACACTAACACATGGAATAGTTGGTGGTAATTAGAATATCTGCATTAAACTCAATCTCAATGAGCAATTGAGTGCAACAGGGTGAGAAGGTTGTGCTCATAGGCTTAAAGTAGAAAGGGGGTAAATCATTTGGATCAAGGAACTTGGTTCTCTACTGTTATAGATATAAACACTTCTCCAATGTTAATGCAGCTGTCATTTTTTTCATCGTCCTTAAACCTCAAAATCAGTATACATTTGAATTTGAGTATAACTACCTAAAATGGTTGCCCTTGACATTTAAATCCCTTTCTCATTAACAGGGTTTCACAGAATAGCAACTCGGTCCTTAATCAAGTAGAGAACTACCAGGATTCTATGCTCAGAGTCGTACATTGTGTGACCCTTTATTCATCACTATAGAGTCATTAAAATAAACACAGTTCACCACCATTCACACTTGCTTTCTTACTTATTAAAATCTGAAATTAGCTCTTACATTATTTTATTCATTGTCACTGTAGCACAAATTGAAATATTTTGGACTCTGTTGGATTAAACTGAAATGTTTACAATAATGGACTAACATGTAAAATGGAATGATTGTTAGTACAGAAGACTTCTCAGCTCTTATTTTCATTACTGGCAATGAAACAAACTCTTCTTTATAAAGCTAAGCTATTGTGAAAAACATGACAATTTACAAGTTCAAACTGGACAGTCATGGAGTAACACAGCACAGAAACAGGCTCTTCGGCCCAAATGGTCCATGCTAACCACAGCATCCTCTCTGCAAGTCCTGGCTGCCAACGCTTGGCCCATAACCATCCAATGCCTTCCCCTCCAAGTACCTATCCAAATGTCTCTTAAATGTTGCAATTGTACCCATCTTGACCACTTCCTCTGGCAGCTCGTTCCAGGTACCCACTACCCTCTGTGTAAAGACACTACCTCTTAGGTCTCTTTTAAATCTCTTCCTTCCTCTCTACTATCTCTGCCCTCTAGTTTTGGACTCTACAGTTGTGGGGAAAAGTCTTTTAATGTCCACCTTATCCATAGCCCTTGTGATTTTATAAACTTCAAAGAGTCCACTCCTCGTTCCCCAACACTCCAAGGAATAAAGAGTCAGAGTGACCAACCTCTCCCTATAACTTAGGCTCTCTTGTCCAGGTATCTTCCTTGTAAATCTCTTCTGCACTCTCTCCGGCTCGACAATATTTTTCCTATAACCGGGTGACCAACACTGCATACCATATTCCAAGAGAGGACTCAAAAGTAAATCACAGAACTACAACATAACGTCCCTACTCCTAAATGTGATGCCCTGGCTGATGACGGCCTTCATGCTGAAAGCCACTTTCACCACTCTGTGTCCACACATAGCATGCCACACACTTGTAAACACATGGTGACATACGCATATTCACAACAGGCACATGCAGAGGCACACTCAACACATGTATTAAACATGCAATGTCACAACCTCCCATGTATGACACACACACCCAGATATACGTACACATGCACGTCTAGAGACTCATATGTACTAATCCAAGCATGTGCCACACATGAGCACGTCTGACTTACACACTCAGTAACACAGTTACACACACACGTGATTGTTGATGCACCCTCACACTGAACCACTCTCATGTCTGACTGGATTTCTCTCCTCAGAACCGGTTCCCATGCTCAGCACGTCTTCAGAACCGATCGTGATTCGTGAGGTCGAACCCATCCCAGTGCCGAGCGGAGGCTTGTGTCGGGTCCCGATCAGCTGGCATTTGATAGGGGCTCGGGATATGTGTGTGCCTGTGTCTGATTGAGGGGTATGTACGTGTGCGCGCATTTGTCCCTGACGAGTGCACGTGCGCGGTGAATGACTGCGTCCAGTGTACGTGTGTGTGTAAATCTCTCAAACAGTGTAGACAGCACTCCTGATATGCAAATCAGCTCCCCGGCGCCCCTCCACACCCCCACCAGCCACAATTCAGTCTTTCACAGATTAGGAAGCCTGCCTCGGCCCTCCCTGGTGGGGCTGCACCCACCCTCATGCTCCGGCCTACACCGCGGCCCAACCCTGACAGCCCCCTGGGTCCCTGCATCTCAGTCTGTCTTGGTTGTGGAAGGAGTTTACTCAGCTCGTCATCACTGGGGAGAAAGTGAAGGAGGCAATGATGACCCACCAGAATCCCCAGCCCCGAAAAGCCCTTTGTAAGCAACAGGAGCCATGGGAGAACCCTCTGGTGTGCCTTCTGAACTGGAGGTTCCAGGAGCAGTTTCATCTATAAACAGATGGGGAAGATTTAATGCTGATCCTCCCTCCACAGCGTCCCATCACACAATCCCAGGGACAGGGTCAGATTCTTTACAAAGGGAGGGAGGCAGAGGAAAGGTAATTGCAGGCTTGTTAGCCTGACTTCAGTGTTTGCAAGATGTTAGGATGACCATTGTTAAGGATGAGCTTTCGAGGCACTTGGAGACTCCGAATAGAAGATTGAAGAAGCCGAAGTCAACATGACTTCCTGAAGGGGAAATCTTGCCTGACAAATCCATTGGAATTCCTCAAGGAAATAACAGGAAGTATAGGCAAAGGAGAGTCGGTGCATGTTGCTTATTTGGGGTGGTACTGTGGTGCAGTGGTTAGTGTAATGCTATTAAAGTGTCATCACAGTAACCGGGTTCAATCCTGCTGCTGCTGTCTGTAAGGAGATGTGCATCATCCGAGGATACATGAAAATGAATGTCCTGCCTGTTTCATAATCAATATGGATACATTCTCACTTGAAAATTATTTATTATTTAAAATTTTACTATTTACAACTTTTCCCTAAGAAAACAACAAGTCTGCTGTGGCAAAGAGCAACATAAGCAAGGACTCATGATGTGAAATTCCTCTCATTAATGCCCACATTTCCAATAATATTTTAAATCAAATTAGAAAATCTGGGTGATTTTTATATGTAGTAATAGCAATAGCAAAAATGTGGTAAAATTCTGCGTTTAAGAATTAATTGGAAGATCATGATTTTTAAAATGGGTCTTTTCATACAAAGAACATAGAACATAGAAATCTACTGCGCATTGAAGGCTCTTCGGCCCACAACATTGTGCTGACCATGTAAACTACTCTAGATACAGCCTAGAATTTCCCTAGCATATAGCCCTCTATTTTTCTAAGCTCATGTACCTATCTAAGAGGTTCTTAAAAGACCCTATTGTATCCGCTTCCACCACCGCCACGCACCCACCACTCTCTATGTGAAAATCTTCCCCTTGACATTCCTCCGGCATCTATTTCCAAGCACATTAAAACTATGCCCCCTCGTCTTAGTCATTTCAGTCTTGGGAAAAAGCCTCCGGCTATCCACACGATCAATGCCCCTCATCATCTTATACACCTCTCATCCTCCATCACAGGCGGAAGTTTATTGTGGTCAAGAGTGGTTGATGCATCTATGTTGTTCTGGGTTACTGAAAGTGAACTATTCACTTTACACTCACAACACATAATACTTGCTCAAGTATGTTCCTGAAAATTTCTCATTGATGCATTTCCATGGTACCTAGTTTAGCACACAGGGTTCACCTCTGGCAAAACGGCACCTCATGGAATCAATACTAAACAGAGTCATTATAGCATTAGAAAGGAGTTACTGACGGCAGTGGTGTACCAGGAAACTGGTATAAACTTCTGTCTCCTCATGGCTTCGCACTGTTGTGCTGAGGAGCTGGTGTAAATCAAGCAAAGAATTACCCTTCAGCTCAGTGTGGAGGCATATGCTTAGTGGCCACTTCATTTGGTACACCAGTTTGTTTGTGCAAATATCTAACAAACTAGTCATGTGGCAGAAACTCTGTGCGTAAAGGGAATGCAGATGTGGTCAAGATGTTTATTCAGACCAAGCGTCAGAATGGGGAAGAAGTGTTATCTTAAGGGAACGAATGTTGCTATCATATGGGGTGATATGAGTGTCTCAGAAACTGCTGATCTCCTGGAATTTTCACACACAACAGTCTCTAGAATTTACAGAGAATGCTGACAAAAACAAACAAACAAAAAGCATCTAGTGAGCAGTAGTTCTGTGGGTGAAAATGCCTTGTTAATGGGAAGGTCAGGGGAGAAAGGCTGAAGCTGATAGGAAGGTGACAGTAACTCAAATAATCACTCATAACAAATGTGGCAAGTACAGAAGAGCGTCTCTGACTACACAGCACATCAAACCTCGAAGTGGATGGGCTACAGCAGCAGATGATCAGAAACATGCACTCGATGGCCACTTTATTAGGTACAGAAGGTGCCATAGAGTGTCGTGCTGGGAGGAGTGATGTGGTTGCTCAGTGTTGAGATGTGGAACTCAGAGCTTTACTTGGTCAGCACACTGAGTGTGACCATTGTTGCTGGGGTTCGGGAGACCCTGATCTATGTGTTGACAGTCTTTCTGGGTCCTATGGGCCCTATCCCTCATCATCTCCTTGGATCACAACGGAAGCTGCCAATGAGCACAAACCCCATGAAGTCTCATGGCATTTGGCTAGATATGGATGAGGAAACCTCCTCCAGAACACCATCTACCACCCTCTCTCAGTGGATGCTGCTCCATATTGAGAAAAGCGATGCCAAGTAGTGAGGACATGGAACATGCCTGGGTTTCTGGCTCTTCAATACCCAACCCCAAGAATGGGTGTTAGCAATATCAACGCTGACTGATTACTGAAGGGCAGAGCTGGTAGGTTTGGTATGTGGCAGATAACCAATCAAAAAGAAGGATGAACCTATCTGACCTTGTTCCTCACTAGTCTATCTCAGATACAGTTTGGAAATTTCACACGTTTCTGCAGGTGTACTGTAGAGAGCATGCTAACTGGTTGCATCACTGTCTGGTATGGCTGGATCATTTGTGATCAATTCTACTTTCCTGTTTAATTCTCAGCTCCCTAGAACTCCAAAAATAAATAAAATCTGAGTTCAGAGAACAATCAATCTGTGATGCTAAAATGACAGAAATAACTATACTTGTACCATAACTGGGATTAGTAAATGTTTGTAATTTAGAATATTATTGAAAGAAATTCATGTTTGCACTTACAAATGGCACTTCAAGTATATTTGTTCTTCACAATCTAAATTACCTTGTAACGTAAACACGAGGAAATCTGCAGATGCTGGAATTTCAAGCAACACATAAAAAATGCAGAGCTGCGTTGACTGTACTTCTTCCTATAGATGCTGCCTGGCCTGCTGCGTTCACCAGCAACTTTTATGTGTGTACTTTGTAATGTGCAGCTTTTCTTAATAAGCTCATTTGTGAACTAAAATTGATAATGGGACCATTGTGAATGGCGAGGCCTCTGATTTGAAGTGCATCATATATCAAAGGTGCATATTCTGCTATCCGTCATGCACAGCACCGTGCACTAACTTTTAATTCACCTGCTTACCAACCTGCTGAGTTCCTCCAGCATGTTGCTCAAGATTTCCAGCATCTTCTGAATCTGAAGGGTCCTGCTGAAGTGTCTCAGCCCGAAATGTCGGCTGTACTCTTTTCCATAGATGCTGCCAGGCCTGTTGAGTTCCTCCAGCATTTTGTGTGTGTTGCTCGAGATTTCCAGCATCTTCAAAATTTCTTGCATCATTGATTCATCTTCTCTCATTTGTGACTAGTAAAATTGTTTGTACACTTCTTTTGATGTTTGGTTTCTTAAAACAAATAAAATATTTGAAAATATCTGCTTTATAAACTGAAGCAGATTATCAGACCAACAAATGGCAATTCTATTTATGTTCCAAATTTAACATTGAAAATGTTGCTTTGTTGGCAGGATGAGCTTGTGTCTTTCTGCGTAATCTATAGACATATCATTTAACAGAATCTATAGACGTATCGTTTAACAGAATCTCCAAGGCACTGTATATATACATAGAAACATAGAAAATAGGTGCAGGAGTCGGCCATTCGGCCCTTCGAGCCTGCACCGCCATTTATTATGATCATGGCTGATCATCCAACTCAGAACCCCGCCCCAGCCTTCCCTCCATACCCCCTGACCCCCTGTAGCCACAAGGGCCATATCTAACTCCCTCTTAAACATAGCCAATGATCTGGCCTCAACTGTTTCCTGTGGCAGAGAATTCCACAGATTCACCACTCTCTGTGTGAAGAAGTTTTTCCTAATCTCAGTCCTAAAAGGCTTCCCCTCTATCCTCAAACTGTGGCCCCTCGTTTTGGACTTCCCCAACATCGGGAACAATCTTCCTGCATCTAGCCTGTCCAATCCCTTTAGGATCTTATACGTTTCAATCAGATCCCCCCTCAATCTTCTAAATTCCAACGAGTACAAGCCCAGTTCATCCAGTCTTTCTTCATATGAAAGTCCTGCCATCCCAGGAATCAATCTGGTGAACCTTCTTTGTACTCCCTCTATGGCAAGGATGTCTTTCCTCAGATTAGGGGACCAAAACTGCACACAATACTCCAGGTGTGGTCTCACCAAGGCCTTGTACGACTGCAGTAGTACCTCCCTGCTCCTGTCCTCGAATCCTCTCGCTATAGATGCCAGCATACCATTCGCCTTTTTCACCGCCTGCTGTACCTGCATGCCCACTTTCAATGACTGGTGTATAATGACACCCAGGTCTCGTTGCACCTCCCCTTTTCCTAATCGGCCACCATTCAGATAATAATCTGTTTCCCTATTTTTGCCACCAAAGTGGATAACTTCACATTTATCCACATTAAATTGCATCTGCCATGAATTTGCCCACTCACCCAACCTATCCAAGTCACCCTGCATCCTCTTAGCATCCTCCTCACAGCTAACACTGCCACCCAGCTTCGTGTCATCCGCAAACTTGGAGATGCTGCATTTAATTCCCTCATCCAAGTCATTAATATATATTGTAAACAACTGGGGTCCCAGCACTGAGCCTTGCGGTACCCCACTAGTCACTGCCTGCCATTCTGAAAAGGTCCCGTTTATTCCCACTCTTTGCTTCCTGTCTGCCAACCAATTCTATATCCACATCAATACCTTACCCCCAATACCATGTGCTTTAAGTTTGCACACTAATCTCCTGTGTGGGACCTTGTCAAAAGCCTTTTGAAAATCCAAATATACCACATCCACTGGTTCTCCCCTATCCACTCTACTAGTTACATCCTCAAAAAATTCTATGAGATTCGTCAGGCATGATTTTCCTTTCACAAATCCATGCTGACGTTGTCCGATGATTTCACCGCTTTCCAAATGTACTGTTATCACATCTTTGATAACTGACTCCAGCAGTTTCCCCACCACCGACGTTAGGCTAACTGGTCTATAATTCCCCGGTTTCTCCCTCCCTCCTTTTTTAAAAAGTGGGGTTACATTAGCCACCCTCCAGTCCTCAGGAACTAGTCCAGAATCTAACGAGTTTTGAAAAATTATCACTAATACATCCACTATTTCTTGGGCTACCTCCTTAAGCACTCTAGGATGCAGACCATCTGGCCCTGGGGATTTATCTACCTTCAATCCCTTCAATTTACCTAAAACCACTTCCCTACTAACATGTATTTCGCTCAGTTCCTCCATCTCACTGGACCCTCTGTCCCCTACTGTTTCTGGAAGATTATTTATGTCCTCCTTCGTGAAGACAGAACCAAAGTAATTATTCAATAGGTCTGCCATGTCCTTGCCCCCCATAATCAATTCACCTGTTTCTGTCTGCAGGGGACCTACATCTGTCTTTACCAGTCTTCTCCTTTTTACATATCTATAAAAGCTTTTACAGTCCGTTTTTATGTTCCCTGCCAGTTTTCTCTCAATCTTTTTTCCCCTTCCTAATTAAGCCCTTTTTCCTCCTCTGCTGAACTCTGAATTTCTCCCAGTCCTCAGGTGAGCCATTTTCTCTGGCTAATTTGTATGCTTCCTCTTTGGAATTGATACTATCCCTAATTTCTCTTGTCAGCCATGGGTGCACTACCTTCCTTGATTTATTCTTTTGCCAAACTGGGATGAACAATTGTTGTAGTTCATCCATGCAACCTTTAAATGCTTGCCATTGCATATCCACCGTCAATCCTTTAAGTGTCATTTGCCAGTTATCTTAGCTAATTCACGTCTCATACCTTCAAAGTTACCCCTCTTTAAGTTCAGAACCTTTGTTTCTGAATTAACTATGTCACTCTCCATCTTAATGAAGAATTTCACCATATTATGGTCACTCTTACCCAAGGGGCCTCTCACGACAAGATCGCTAATTAACCCTTCCTCATTGCTCAAAACCCAGTCCAGAATATCCTGCTCTCTAGTTGGTTCCTCGACATGTTGGTTCAAAAAACCATCCCGCATACATTCCAAGAAATCCTCTTCCTCAGCACCTTTACCAATTTGGTTCACCCAATCTACATGTAGATTGAAGTCACCCATTATAACTGCTGTTCCTTTATTTCACACATTTCTAATTTCCTGTTTAATACCATCTCCGACCTCACTACTACTGTTAGGTGGCCTGTACACAACTCCCACCAGCGTCTTCTGCCCCTTAGTGTTACGCAGCTCTACCCATATCGATTCCACATCTTCCTGGCTTATGTCCTTCCTTTCTATTGTGTTAATCTCTTCTTTAACCAGCAACGCCACCCCACCTCCCCTTCCTTCATGTCTATCCCTCCTGAATATTGAATATCCCTGAACATTGAGCTCCCATCCCTGGTCACCCTGGAGCCATGTCTCTGTGATCCCAACTATATCATAATCATTAATAACAATACATGGATTAACTTAATCTATAAGAACTTCACTTAATTTAAGCAGGCAAATTCCATTCTGTTTTATCTGATACTTTTTTTCCACTAAATCTACCACTGTTGTGCTCGAGGTTTTTAATTATTGCTTCCTTCTCTCTTCATGTTGGATAATAATAGTCATCTAGCAGAAGTAAAATTTATTTTGATGCAGTGCTAAGAGACTGTGTTGTGTTATATGGGACTAAATGTTAAAGTCAGGAGATTTCCATGGTAACCATCATCTACTTGTACAGGAACTGAGGGTGACATTTCATTCTGAGACACCCATATTATAATATACTGTAGATCACTCTCCTTAAACAAGTGTCAAATCAGACACAAAGTGATACATGAAATACAATAACATTTGTAAATCAAAAAAAATCAGCTGTTAGAAATATTAAATAAAACGAAAACTGTTCATGCTATAAACAAGAGGTCACACAGCATTTGTAGAAAGAAAAGTGATGTTAATGTTTCCAGTCGAAGACTCTTCTGACAGATGCTGCCTTCCGTGCACTTAAAGTTGATGGCTAAGAATGGTTTCCTGAGGGAGTGGTGAAGGTGAAGGTATTCACAGACATGGCCCAGTACAGTACATGTTCACAGAATGGTCCCTCCCCACTTACTTTCCACACCACTCAAATCAATTGCATGGAGTTTGCACTCTGAGGCAGTGTTTGACGGAGAAGAAGGTGTACCTTGTGTAATCAGTGCAGAACAAAATGGCAGTGAATTTACACTCAGCTGAGCTTCTGATCAAGTAGTTCCACTTTAGCCTCATGTCAAAGCAGGAGACTATTGAATCCAAGCAACACACATAAGAGTTGCTGGTGAACGCAGCAGGCCAGGCAGCATCTCTAGGAAGAGGTACAGTCGACGTTTCGGGCCAAGATCCTTCGTCAGGACTAACTGAAGGAAGGGTTATCTCTTACTAACTCTTCCTTCAGTTAGTCCTGACGAAGGGTCTCGGCCTGAAACGTCGGCTGTACCTCTCCCTAGAGATGCTGCCTGGCCTGCTGCGTTCACCAGCAACTTTGATGTGTTTAACTTTTATGTGTGTTGCTTGAAATTCCAGCATCTGCAGATTTCCTCGTGTTTACAAGGCTATTGAATCCATTGAGTCTCTGCCAGTGCACGGAGATATTCTATCCTTCCTTCATTTCCATCAATGCTATCATCCACTGATTTACAGTCACCAGCTAACCTACCAATCTGTACATCTTTGGGAAGTGGGGAGAAAATGAACCATTTGGAAGCAGTTTACACCTTCACAAGGAGAACTTGCTAACTCCCCAATGGACCGCACTGGAGGTCAGAAATGAACCCAAGTTCCCCCAGTCTACAAGTCCACGGATCTATCGGTTGTGCCACTGTGCCATGCAAAGTATCAGCCCACCTCATAAAAACTGGCCTGCCTCCTGCTGTGGACCGAGTCAGTAAGCTACTCCAGCATGAGATCCCTTAAGGCAACGATAAATAGATTGCAGGAATATTTCGTACCTCTTCAAAATACATCTGAACCAAGCACACAGCATTACCCAGTAACAGACAGCCTGCTAAATGGAGGGCTATGAACACAGTGATGGGAGAACAAATTCAGATTCCAACACAGCTTGCAGATGTGAGTTTGCCCTTGGACTGGCTGCCTCAGTTTATCAATGGCAGATTTCTTTTTCTCTCACTTAAGTGATTTGCTGCCCATTTTGTCTACATTGTGCTGACTTTCCCCAAGCCTCCTTCCTTCCATGCTGATTTTGCAGCTGTGAAATGAACAGCAGTCAGCACTGAGGAAAGAAGCAAGCAACACTCACAACACGCTGGAGGAACTCAGCAGGTCGGGCAGCATCCATGGAAAAGATCGGTCGACGTTTCAGGCTGGAACCCTTCGTCAGGACTGTAGAGGGAAGGGGCAGGGGCCCTATAAAGAAGGTGGGGGGAGGGAGGGAAGGAGAAGGCTGGTAGGTTCCAGGTGAAAAACCAGTAAGGGGAAAGATAAAGGGGTGGGGGAGGGGAAACAGGGAGGTGACAGGCAGGAAAAGTGAAGAAGGAATAGGGGAAAGCACAATGGGTGGTGGAAGGACATGGAATCATGAGGGAGGTGATAGGCAGCTGGGGGAGGGGGCAGAGTGACATAGGGATAGGGGAAGGGAGGGGGAGGGAATTACCGGAAGTTTCAATGTTCATACCAAGGGGCTGGAGACTACGCAGATGGTATATGAGGTGTTGCTCCTCCAACCTGAGTTTAGCCTCATCATGGCAGTAGAGGAGGCCATGTACGGACATATCTGAATGGGAGTGGGAAGCAGAGTTGAAGTGGGTGGCTACTGGGAGATCCTGTCTGTTGTGGTAGACGGAGCGGAGGTGCTCGACGAAGCGGTCCCCTAATCTGCGTCGGGTTTCGCCGATGTAGAGGAGGCCGAACCGGGAGCACCGGATGCAATAGGTGACCCCAACAGACTCACAAATTAAGTGTTGCCTCACTTGGAAGGACTGTTTGGGGCCCTGAATTGTGGCAAGAGAGGAGGTGTAGGGACAGGTGTAGCACTTGCGCTTACAGGGATAAGTGCTGGGTGGGAGATCCGTGGGGAGGGACGTGTGGACCAGGGAGTCATGGAGGGACTGATCCCTGCGGAAAGCGGAGAGGGGTGGAGAGAGAAAGATGTGCTTAGTGGTGGGTTCCTGTTGAAGGTGGCGGAAGTTGCGGAGGATAATGTGCTGGATCCGGAGGCTGGTGGGGTGGTAGGTGAGGACAAGGGGAACTCTGTCCCTGTTGTGGTGGCGGGAGGATGGGGTGAGAGCCGAAGTGCAGGAAATGAAGGAGATGTGGGTGAGGGCATCATTGATGACAGCAGAAGGAAACCACGATCCTTAAAGAAAGAGGACATTTGAGATGTCCTGGAACGGAAAACCTCGTTCTCGGAGCAGATGTGGCGGAGACGGAGGAACTAGGAATAGGGAATGGCATTTTTGCATGTGGTGTTTATGAAAGAAGCAAGCTGCCTTCCATGTAATAGTCCTGCTGAGAGGCTACTTCAGCAAATGGGGCAGAGGATGACATTTCTCTTTCCTTGCCTTAGCCACAAAAATGCTAAAACCGAGACATATGAGGAGTGGTACACAGGCCAATTTCTTGAGAACAGTCCACAGGATATAAATACAGAATGTAGAACATTGCATAAACTCGCTGGACCACAAAATTACACAAATCTAATTCTTCCTTATTTCTGTTCAGCAACATGTGCTTTGCCTACTGTTCAACTCTCTCTGCACTCATGACTGCGTGTCTAAGCACAGCTTAAGCACCATCAATAAATTTGCAGATAACACCACTGTTGTTGGTAAAACTTCAGTTGGTAATGAGAAGTCGTACAGCAGTGAGATAGATTGGCTGATCGAATGGGGTTACAATCAGCAAGAGCGAGGAGTTGATTGGGAGTTTCAGACAGGAAAGTCCTGAACACATACCAATCCTACTTGAGGGATTCAGTGATGGAAAGAATTCCTGGGTGTCAGCATCTTGGAGGATGATTCTGGGCCCAAAACTTTGAGGCAATCATGAAGCAGGCATGTCAATGACTCTGCTTCATTAGAGGTCTGAGGAGATTTGGTATGTCACCAAATACTTGCAAATTTCTAACCAGTAGAGTGTTTACACTGATTACAAAACAACCTGGTATGGAATCTCCAATGCATGGGATTGCAGGAGGCTGCAGACGGTTCTAGACTCAGCCAGCTTCATCACGGGCCCTACCCTTCCCTGCACACCACCTCGAGGACATCTTCAAGAGCTGGTGCCTTAAGAAGCTTGCATCCATCACTAAAGACCTTCAGCTTCCAGGACATGACCTCTTCTTGTTACTACCATTGGGAAGGAGGTACAGAAGCTTGAAGAACCACACTCAGTGATTCAGGAACAGTTTCTTCCTTTCTGTCTGTCTGTATCAGCCATCACACTTCTGAATGATCCATGAACTCCTGAACACCATCTATTATTCCTTCCTTTTACTATTAATTTATTTTGTAATTTACAGTAATTCTATATTTTTGCACCGTGCTGCTGCCACAAAACAAAACATTTCACATTGGATGGAGTTGGATTGCTCTGGGCCCTGAGCCAATTTGGAGAGGTTGAGAACGCCAGCAAAATCTAGGCCTGGAGCAATTTTCAAACGGTGGAGTCCGGCTCCTGGTGTGAGGTTCAGACAATCTAAACATCAGACCAGATAGTCTGGGAGCTTTTCTTTCCATGATGCTAAGACTGTGAGACTGGATGCTGTACTTCATGTCTGTGAATTTTGAAGTGATTTGCCCTGTTAATATGATGAACTGAATAACGAGGCTTTGGGCCTACTCTGGACTGCTCCGGGGATTTGGATCTAAGGACTCAATTTGGTTTGGAATGCTGTGCTCGCTTCTATTGCTTACATGACTTACTTTGTGTTGTTTTCTCTTTTTCGCTGTGGGCGCGGGGGGGATTGGTCTTTTTCTTTAAATTTTGTTTTTTTGGGTTCCTGTAAGCAAACAAATCTCAAGGTTATATAAATTTACATATTCTTTGAAAATAAATGCATTTTGAAATTTTGAACATTGATATAAGACAGTGATAATAAATCTGCTTTTGTTTCCTTATTTTTCTTTCTTCCTGTCCAGGTTGCTACATTGCACACTTATCTCGAATATTTCTAGGCAGCTTCAAAAACTTACAGGCATTCTGTTAAGAACCTGTTCTCTGTCTTGTTTACGTTGAAACAATGATGGATGGACCTCCATCTTTAAACACAAACCATACGGAAGGCTCAGAACAGGCAGATCAAATTTTGCAATGAAAACAGCAAACAAAAGGAGGCATTTGCTCATTATTTGAGGCAGGAGTCAGTTATGGTTTAAAAATGGATCTGCATTAAGGAGGGACAGACATTAGGACAATAGTTTGCAGAAAGAGGCAGAACGTGGGGAAATCACGCAAACAGCGACCATGCAGCATTGCGATTTAAGATTCCATCCTTAATCACATTTCTGCACACCACTGTTGTAACACATGGTTATTTGAGTTACTCTCACCTTCCTGTCAGTTTGAACCAGTCTGGACATTCTCCTCTGACCTCTTACATAAACAAGGCCTTTTTTCCCACAGAACTGCTGTGCACGAGTTTTTTGCTTATTGCGCCATTCTCTGTAAACTCTAGAGACCGTAGTGCATGAAAATCCTAGGATACAGGTATCAGCAGTTTAAAAGATACTCAAACCACCCTGCCTGGCTCAACAATCATTCCATGGTCAAAGTCACTTAAGTAATATTTCCCAAGGATATTCAGCTTAGAAGTGCTTTCAACAAGGTTTTGGAGGTTAACCATACTTCATTTTTAAGACTTCATGTTTCTGTGTAAGGTTCCTTTACCTTTTCACAATGGTATTGAATACTGTCTAGGGTAATGGGCAAATTGACACTTGATGCTTCAGCTCCTCTTCCTTTCATGGCACACTGTGTCCATACCTAGCTTTTATAACGTTGCACTCCAATTTCCCATGACCCCTGTCAGAATGCTTACACTGAATATTCCACATATCACCAAAAATTGTTACAGCTACAGTATACTCAGACTCCCTGAGTCCAAACAATAGCCAATTGTAGTGCATTAGAACAGGGCGTGCCTTTTTACTCCTGCTGTTCACTCCCATTGCATTTTAAAGGGAAGGGTTAGCTGATGGATGGATGATATGGGGTTGCGAACTGACAGATTCTTATATCATACTGGAGTCAGTCCAATACTTGATTGCACTTCCCCTCCATTCCGGCTCCCCAATAGGTCAGCCTCTAGTGGCACATACCGAGGCCCTGGCTCCAAATTACCCCGACAACTTCCTGACAGCCTTTCTCCGTCATTCCTAAATGACTTAAAAAAAACCACTTCAAATAAAAATAAATTCAGTTAGAAATACGTTGAAGTTAATTAAAACACAAGTTAATTAATTAGAAATACTGAGTTAATTACAAAGCAATTATATAATGAAATATAGAGAAATAATTCAAAACTTGCACTTGTTTATCTTTTGGTGAAGCGGGGGTGACCCTTTCCAAAGAAACAGGACTTCATTAGAAACATCAGCATGACTGGAATAAAACTGAGAAGTGAGGTAATGGGCCAACGAGCTCAGGACAATCTGGAACTGCTCCTAGACTCACTAACAGAGTGGGATATCAGTTGCAACAGTGCCTGCAGAGTTTCCTTACAAACTTTTGGGACCGACTTTGCACATCGTTATTTTCTGAACCAGTATCCAACATTAAGCAGAGTCTCACCAAATAATGCTCAGCAAAGCAGTGTAAACATTAGGAGAATGCATTTTATTCAGGGTGATGCATGATTTCCAATCCCCATGAGGAATATCCTAAAACGGCACTTTCCATGAGTAAATTTCAACCCGAGAAACAAAAAAATTGGAAAGCATTTTTCAGAAGCAGATTCAGGGATAGCAGTAATTAATCACAGTCTCTTCATCTAGATTAATACATACTACATAATACATGTTAGCAGTGAGGAGGATGCTAAGAGGATGCAGGGTGACTTGGATAGGTTGGGTGAGTGGGCAAACTCATGGCAGATGCAATTTAATGTGGATAAATGTGAAGTTATCCACTTTGGTGGCAAAAATAGGAAAACAGATTATTATCTGAATGGTGGCCGATTAGGAAAAGGGGAGGTGCAACGAGACCTGGGTGTCATTATACACCAGTCATTGAAAGTGGGCATGCAGGTACAGCAGGCGGTGAAAAAGGCGAACGGTATGCTGGCATTTATAGCGAGAGGATTCGAGTACAGGAGCAGGGAGGTACTACTGCAGTTGTACAAGGCCTTGGTGAGACCACACCTGGAGTATTGTGTGCAGTTTTGGTCCCCTAATCTGAGGAAAGACATCTTTGCCATAGAGGGAGTACAAAGAAGGTTCACCAGATTGATTCCTGGGATGGCAGGTCTTTCATATGAAGAAAGACTGGATGAACTGGGCTTGTACTCGTTGGAATTTAGAAGATTGAGGGGGGATCTGATTGAAACGTATAAGATCCTAAAGGGATTGGACAGGCTAGATGCAGGAAGATTGTTCCCGATGTTGGGGAGGTCTAGAACGAGGGGTCACAGTTTGAGGATAGAGGGGAAGCCTTTTAGGACCGAGGTTAGGAAAAACTTCTTCACACAGAGAGTGGTGAATCTGTGGAATTCTCTGCCACAGCAAACTGTTGAGGCCAGTTCATTAGCTATGTTTAAAAGGAAGTTAGATATAGCCCTTGTGGCTACAGGGGTCAGGGGGTATGGAGGGAAGGCTGGGTTCTGAGTTGGATGATCAGCCATGATCATAATAAATGGCGGTGCAGGCTCGAAGGGCCGAATGGCCTACTCCTGCACCTATTTTCTATGTTTCTATGTTTCTATGTTTCTACTCTTGACATCTCCAACATAGGTCAACGTTCTTGCTGTGCTACTACAACAGGGAGGTTTGAAAACTGCACGTGACAGAAACTATTTCGAGATGTTGACATCCAATCTCCAATAAAGGCCAATTTTAGGTAATATTGGAAGAAAATATTATAAATTTTCCTCATGTTTAATTATAACACTCCTGAGAAGTCAATGCTTAGCTTGTTTTTTCATGGATCAGACTTAATTAAACTACAAAACTGAATTAATTTTCACAGGCTGGAGAGATCTTGGGGGATATTATTATATTTAAATTCAGGGCTTGAAGGAGGAATCATTTCCCAGTGACCAGAAAGGGCATGGGAAGATGGAACTAATTAATCCCACAGCTCAAAGAAGGGAAAGGAAGAGGCAGACATTTGAGGAAGGAAATCATTAATAAGTTCTGCAATTTAAACATGAAAGGGAGAGTGGAGAATCTATGCCACTTGCTCTACCTCATTTGACATTAAGTCAAAACTGTTTCCAGAAAAGGAGTACGATAGCTTTTTCAGCTATTTATAACTGGCCTTAAAAATGCCCAGTTGATTATCTTAATCCAGCCTGTCACAAGCAAAGCAGATTTAAACAGATGTTGAAATCTATATGAGAACAGAAAAATATTGGAAATAATCAGCAGGTCAGGTAGCATCTGTGGAGAAAGAAGCAGAGACTGGTGACTATTCACCATAACTAGGGAAGGTTAGAAAACACATACAGTAGGATGCCCTGGGCTAATTGCCTGTCACTTTAATTCTCTATTCCATTGCCAGTTGGACTTCTGTGTCTTTAGCCTGTCACTTTTCCAACAAAGCCGAAAGAAGACTGAAAGATGAACATCTTATCTTTCAACTGGCTGTGAACTCAATACTGACTCAGTAATTTTAGATCATCAGTGTTTCTTGTTGATAGTCTGACTGGACAGTTCTGAAGAAAAGTCATTGAACGATGCCATTGGATATGTTTTTCTCTTTCCTATGTTGTGTATTTCACCTCTAATTTTTACTTCTGATATGCCAATATAAGAGTGTTTTGTGAAATACTCTTAAAGGGCATCGGATTATTTATTTTTTTTATTGAGGAATAGGCCCTTCTGGCCCTTTGAGCCGTGCTGCCCAGCAACTTCCAATTTAACCCTAGGTCAATCAAGGGTTAAATTTACAATGACCAATTAACCGGTACATCTTTGGACTATGGGAGGAAATCGGAGCACCTGGAGAAAACCTACACACTCAACAGGGAGGATGTACAGATTCTTTACGGATGATGTCGGAATTGAACTATGAAGTCTGACTCCCTGATATCGCGCTAATCACTATGTTACCATGGCACCCAATGAGAGGGACATAGTCTGGCTTTGCTACTGAGGAACCAGTCTGTTTGAGGCTTTTCCTTATACAACCAGCCGCTAAACAGCTTTGACATTGGTACTGCAAAAGATGTTTAGAATGTTCCTCTGTAAAGCACAGAATGCAATATTGCTTTTCGTCAGGATCCTCAGGTAGATGAAATTTGAGCTGATTGTGATCTCAGATTCTGTTTGGTTTAAGTTAAGTGGCACAAGTGATCCACAGATGGAACATGCATTACCAAATTCCATATTTTCTTATATCAATGCAGGAGATGATTCAGTCCATTGAGAATTTGCCAATGCCCGGAGTAATCCTATTCTCCCTTCATAGCCATCAGTGAGAATTCACTCAGGGATCAGGCTACTTTAGATCTGCTAGTGCGAAATGATGCAGAATTACTTAAGGATCTAATTCTACACGACCTCTGAATGGATCCTCATTGTACAAGAGATAATTCTAAATAACTTTGTTCTCAATGCTATCCTCAGAAATTTGACTTGTCCTATTTGTATATTATTACCTTTCTCACAAACCGCCAATTATTCTTAATTTATGCTTTATCATTTTAGATAGATAGATACTTTATTGATCCCAAAGGAAATTACAGTATTACAGCAGCATTAGAATTGCACAGATATACTAATATACAGATATTAAAAGAAATAAATAAAAAACAATAATTGGTATTTTTACAGTACCAATGTCAAAGCTCTTTAGCGGCTGGTTGTTTAAGAAAAAGCCTCAAACACTCCAACAGGAGGGGTCATCGCTGCCCCAGCTATGGGTTGACTCATTATAGACCCTAACGGCCAAGAGTAAGAATGACCTCATATCGTGCTCTTTAGAACAGTACAGTTGTCTTAGTCTATTACTAAAAGTGCTGCCCTGTCTAGCCAGTTGTGTAGAATGTACATATTCCTTCTACCTTATTATTCTTTACACTTTTCAATCATCTTGCTCCCTTGCTGAGCACCAACCTGCTCTCTAGTAGTTGCTCCAGCACTCATTCCTCCTGATGAATCAGCTAATAGACAGACAATCTATTTAGGGGAACAATCTGCTGGAATTTGAAATCCAGTGTCAGGGTAACAAACTTGGTGTGAAGATAGTGTCCAAAACTTTAATAAAGGCAATTTGTAGAGTATCAGGACAGACGTGGTTAAAATGCTATGATGAAATAGGTTAAAGTGTAAGATGGTAGATTGATATGTTGAAAGAGACATTTCGTATAATCTTGGCCAAGATATATTTGAGGATAGTTGAGAAAGAATTGCTCCATGATGACTATAGATAACTAACACAGTTGCAGATTGTATCAGATTGAAAGAAAACGTGTGGAAATTAGTAACCAGAGGATTGGGAAAATGCTTAAAGACCAATAAACTAAAAAAAATGGGAAAGATAGAGTACAAGAGTAAGGGGTGAACGTCATCTAGACCGGTAGAGCAGAACGGTGGTGTGCCACGTAATGTAACACTATTATACCGCCAGTGACCTGGGTTCACCCCACTGGTGTCTGTGAGGAGTTTACACATTCTCCTTGTGACCACATAGCTTTCCTTCAGGTCTCCGGTTCCCCATATTCCAATGATGCAATGGCTCAAGGGCCAGAGGGGCCTGCTGCTGTGCGGTATCTTTAAATAAATAATAAACAAAACATACAGGAAGAGATTTTACAGGGGCATATAAAAGAAAAAGCAGCCAAAGGAAACTTTGGGTCCTTAGAGAATGAGATAGAGAAATTAATATTAGGAACCAGAGAAAAGACAGCGTTTTATATAATTGTTTGGAATCAATCTTTATAACAGACAACACAACAATATACCAATGGCTGTAGATAACCAACAGGTTGCAGGCAGGAAGTAGGTTAAAGCAATCACTCACTAGAATAAAAGTAATGACTAATGGGGCCAAAGGCCAACAAGTTTCCTGGAATTAAAAGCCCGGTTCTTAGCATCTTAAAGGAACTGGTTGAAGAGTTAGCAAGGCCATTGGTTGCAATCAACCAAAATTCCTGGTGAGGTGCCAGAGTTGGAAAACCACAAAAGTAATGTGAGAGAAACCCAAAGCAGAAAGCTGGAAAGTGGAAGCCTGTTAGTCTGCCATGTATAATGCAAGAACCCATTACTAAGCTGTAATAGCAGGACACTTCAAAAACAATGAGAGAGTCAAACAGAATCAACATGACTCTGTGAAGGGGAAGCTGTGTTTAATACATTTTCGGGAGTTGCTTGTATTCGATTTTCATGAGGCACTGATTGAAAGGTAACAGAACAAAAATGGACATAGAGGGTTGGGAGGCATGTGTTGGATATGGAACGGCGAACCAAGGGAAAATAGAGACAGGGTCAAATTGGGGATCAATAATTAGTGGTTAGTGCAGCATATCGATTACTTAAGATCTGTATTTTTAGCCTAGATGAAGTTCAAGTTCAACTTTAAATGAATTTATTGTGCACAAGCGTGGTGAGGTACAGGTAGAATGAAAAACTTGCTTGCAGTAGCATTCCAGGTATGTGGGTACAGACAACACACAGAATATCAACATCTTCATAGTATTATTGTTCTCTATATTTATTTATCATCTATTTCATATTACTGCTGCCACAAAGTTAACAAATTTCACAACATGTGCTGGTGCTATTAAACCTGATTCTAATTCTGATGCTCCGTGTCGTATGATGTGAGCAATCATGGTTTTATCCATGACTAACAAATACTCTACAGAAGTAGTTTGCCATTGCCTTCTTCTGGACAGAGTCTTTACAAGACAGGTGACCCCAGGTATTATCAATACTCTTCAGAAATTGTCTGCCTGGTGTCAGTGGTCACATAACCAGGACTTGTGATATGCACCAGCTGCTCATACGACCATCCACCACCTGCTCCTTCATGTGACCCTGATCAGGGGGCTAAGCAGGTGCTACGCTAGCAGAGAGGAGGAGTGCCTTACACCTCCTTTGGTAGAAATCTATCTCCATGCTGCCGCCCAAACACAGAATAAAATGTATACATAAATTATACATAATTATATAAAACAGTGAAGAGAGAAAGAGAGAAAAAAAAGACTGGGCAAAAAATAAAACACACTCAGAGACAAGTCCGTGGTAATGCGAGAGGTGGGCCACAGTGTTCCCTTGCTTCAGTAGGGCTAGGGTTATGCGAGGCAGCAGTGTCACCTCGATAGCATGAAGACCAGGCCTCAAGCCATGGGTTTGCGTTGTAGCAGGGCATGTGGGCTGACCTGCCTCATCAGTACTGCCCCCTAGTGTTGCATCAATAGAATTATAGGCTGGACTGCTGGGAAATAAATTGGTCTTGGACTAAATCTGTGCTTTCTTACGTGACCGTGTTCTTTTTTTTCCCTTTCTCGCTACTTTGAATGCGCGTGTATGTTTTTTTTGCACTTTGGCCCCAGAGGATCACTGTGTTGTTGGGCTGTATCTATGTATGGTTTGAATGACAATTAAACTTGATTTGACTGATTGATTGATTGGCCCATGGTATTCCCTTGCTAAGGTAGGACTAGGGTCATGCAAGTTAGTTCAAGAACCTGATGGTTATGGGGAAATAGCTGTTCCTAAAGCTGGTGGTGTTTCTCTTCAGGCTTCTGTACCTCTTGCCAGATAGTAGCAATGAGAAGAGGGCTTGACTTGGATGGTGGGGATTCTTGATAATAGATGTCGCCTTCTTGAGGCAGCAAGTCCTCTGGATGTTCCAGTGGTGGGAAGGCCTGTGGCTGTAATGGGCCTGACTGTGTCCACTACCGTGTGTTGGAATTGTCATACCAGGCAATAATGCAACCGGTCAGGATACTGTCTACAGTGCACTTGTAGAAGTTTATGGTTTCCTAACATGCCAAGGCTCCTTCAGCTTCTATGCAAATTGAGGTACTGGCATGCGACTAATTTTGCTGCTGATGGAAAAATGGGTGGTCAGCAAATTGTGATGTGAATGTACTAAGAGATATAAATATGTTTAGTGATTAGGAAACTCGTTGCCAGGCAGAGTGCAATTTAGGAAAATCTGATGCTATTCACTTCAGTGGAAAAAAAACTTTTTACTTAAAAGGAATAAGACTACAAAGACATTTTGGTGCAAAGAGATCTGAGGGTTCCAATGGCAGAAATGCAAAACGCTCTCAGGCAGGGAGGCTAATTGAATAATTGCCTTTATTGTAAAGGTTGTGCAGCATAAAGTGGGAAGTGCTGATGCAAACTTGTAAGGTGTTGACAAGACCATACTTGGAGTTTTGGCAACAGTTATGTTCTGCTTATTTAAGGGATGATATACTTGCATTGGAAGTGATTCTTAGGAAGAAAGGGTTAGCATTTGAGGTATTATGCAGTGGTTTCAGTCTCAACAATTTCTTGCCTCTCACCAGTGCTGCTCAAGCTGCTGAGTTCTTCCAGCAGATTGTGTTTCCCCTGTTCTTGTTCCTTATATTTTAGTTTTCTGTCTATAAAGTTGGAGTCAGAGTTGGACTGTGGTCGGGTGCTTCCAGGATGTTGCATCGGCAAGTTTGCAGTGCTGGAAGCTCATGGCAGGGAGAGTTTCTTCCTTCTACCGTCTGCATGAGATGTTGGGGCTTTCGGGACTTTGAGACTTTTTTTTACCGTGCCCATGGTCTGCTCTTTATCAAATTACGGTATTGCTTTGCACTGTTGTAACTATATGCTATAATTATGTGGTTTTGTCAGTTTTAGTCTTGGTCTGTCTTGTGTTTCTGTGATACCATACCGGAGGAACATGGTATCATATTTTAAATGCATGCATTTCTAAATGACAATGAACAAGGACTGAATGTCCTCAATCTAATCTAATATGCTAATTTCTACTTTGCCATCCTGCATCCCACATAATCTCAACCTCTCAGTCCCTCCTGATTCACCTCAAAGTTCAAAGTATGTTTAATATCGAAGTAGGTATACTATATACAACCTTGAGATTTGTCTCCTTATAGACAGCCACAGAACAAAGGACTCAGTAAAACTCATTGAAAAAGACCTGCAAACCCCAAATGTGCAAAAAAAATCGTGCAAACAATAAAAAGTAAGCACATAACATTCAGAACTGAAGTTCATGAAAGAATTCACAGCCACGGAACCAGTCACAGCTGAGCTAAGAGTCCGTTACAGAGATGAGTAGCAATCAGAACACCAGCCCATCTATTACCTCCAGCCCCGACACCCCGACCTTTCCAATCTGGCCCTGTTGCTTAAATTGGCCAACCTCTGCTTGCTGTTCGCTCATGGACCCAGGCCCCGCCACTTCAATACGCTCTCGGCTCTGACCGTTCCAATCTGGCGTGATGCTTAAATCGGTCAAATATTGGCTTGCTCCTCGCCCTCGGGCACGGGCCCCTCCTCTGCGACTCACCCTGTGTACGCCTTGCCGCAACTGTCCTGTATCTTCGAGACTTCAGTTCACACGGCAAAAATGCCAGGTTGTTCAGCCAGTTCAAAATGCTCAGCTCTGAAACGGAACTTACAGGCTATTGATTGAACAGATTGTTTTCCAGAAGAAGTGTGATTAAAAAACTGGTTAGTTTTGTTTGTTGCCAGCACAATTTTAAACTGGAATAAACTAGCTCCTTCCCTTACCTCAGCATTGACATTATCCCTTAATTTTTTTTCGATAAACCAGCTGTTGAGACAAAGGAAAAATAAACCTTATTGCTCAATCTGAGAGTTGCAATCGCAGTTTAGAGGGATGTTCTGTTTACTCTCTCTGATCTGCACCTCAGGTGTCATCAGCTGGGGTGGGGCGTGGGTGAGAGGGGGGAGGGGGGAGGGGAGGAAGTGGGGGGGGGAAGGGGGGTTGAGGGCAATGTTGTCCAGGTACCCATTCGATTGATAGTGAGGTCACATCTCAGCGGCAGATGCAGACAGTTAGCAGGGTTAATTAACATGGGTAATGTGCTGTCCAATTTTCTAGTAAGAGTGATTCTCGTGCAATATTTTCCAAGAACTAAATTCCAGGAAAATCAGCAATGGGAGGCCAAAAAAGAACATAGTGCTCCGAATAGGTTGGCTATCATTTCGTCAACAAATGTCTTTCCTGCATTATGGTGTTCCATGATTTTCCAGGATTCCCGTGCTTCATCTCATGCACCACCCCTTTACTCATAGTTGAAACATTCAAAATTCAAGATTTCCAGTACACAAGGGTAAAGGAGAACAAGATAATTGTTACTTCGGATCCGATGCAGCACAGAAAAAAAACACACGGCAATAAGATAAAGAACACAATAATAAAAATCAATAAATATAATAATGTAAGATAGCTTATATACACACATGGATTGATTGCATGTGCATAAAGTAATGGTAAGCACAGGAGTGTCAGACAGAAAATGATAAAGCAGTTGGTAGTGTGGAGGGGTGGGTTAGTGGGTGATGTTGATCAGCCTTGCTGCCAAGGGAAAGTAACTTGGTTTTGAGTCTGGTGGTACTGGCGTGGAAACTACGTAGTCTCTTCCCTGATAGGAGAGGCACAAACAGTCCATGAGCAAAGTGGGTAGGATCAAGATATATTATTTGGTTAAATTAATAACCAAGAGTACCATGCAGTGTTAGGTGGAGAAAATGCCTGAATAAATTGGATGTTCTGAATTGCTATAGTTTGCTGCATGTTATACGGTGCTGTCAATGGTAAGAAAAAATGATTAACATTCAAGAGGACAAATTGGAAAATGACCAGCTTTAGCAGCTTGCTGAAGCCTTGGTGATGAGTTAAACCAAATGAGTGCCTATAATCTAGAAACCGAGGAAACTTAGGTTCCGTCTGTGTGGTAAGCATCCCTCTGGCAAGCTGTCACAAACTTCAGAACATAGATCACAGAGCCTAGAACAACACAGAACAGTACAGGCCCTTCAGTCCAGGATGTTGTGCTAAGTTTTTAACCTACTCCAAGATCAATCTAATGCTTCCATCCTGCACAACCCTCCATTTTTTCTTAATTTTACCCATACAGCCTTGCAAGTTCCCTTCATAGACCTGGTGAATTCAAAGGAATGATGATGATACTGTTCCCTTGGGCATAAGATAACTTTTGTGTTAGCTTAAAAAAAAATGCCGTAATGGTGCTACTGTTGCAAAGAAGGAATGTTCTCTCCATGCAAAACATTTTACTCCAAGTCATAACTAGATTTTTTTTTAAACCACCTATCAAAATATTGCAACCTTCATGAGGAACACTTTCAATCAAATGAGATCAGGGCAATATCACAACAAAGTCCATCATTTACCTTCATCTTCCTTCCACAATTACATCGATTCACTCAACTGTTGATTTCAGATCCTCATATTTATTTATTTATTTATTGAAGGTCAACGTGGAGTAGGCCCTATGGGCCCTCCAAACCATGCTGCCTAGCAACCCCTAGTTTAACCTTAGCTTAATCACAGGACAATTTACAATGACCAATTAACCTACCAACTGGTACTTCCTTAGACCGTGGGGTAAACTGGAACACCCAAGAGAAACCCATGTGATCACGGGTAGAATGTACAAACTCTGTAAAGGCAATGTCAGGAATTGAACCCAGGTCATTGGGAAAGTTGGATTTTCAATGGCGAATCAAATGAATGCTATTCACCAGAGATTATGGCTGTATTTGACTGCAAGCCTCTAGTGTGATCTAGGCAAGAATGAGTTAGTTAATCCATCAGGCTGATTCTCCTATTGTAGGCCAGCTCTGTATCTGTAACCCTATACATACTGAATACTCAGAGATGTCACCCACCTTCAGAAATCCTGACATGAGGTCACAGGAGCTCCACTGAAGTCCAGGATCCTTCATCATAAACCGACAGTGAATAGTCTGCCGATAGTGACTGAAAATAAGGAGGCTACACAGAAAGCAACAAAAAATTCCAGATACCAACAATACAAAATAAAAGCTGGAAATACTTAAGTCAGTCAGCATCTGTGAGGAGAGAATGAATTAATATTTTAAGTTGACAATCTTTTAGCAGAAATGATCATCACAGAACTTAGAACAGTACAACACAATATAAGCCCATAATGCTGTGCTGGCCCCTTAATCTACTCCAAGATCAATCTAACCCTTTCCTCCTACATAGCTTGCCATTTTTCTGTCACTGCTGAGTTTTTTTAAAATCAGAGTTCATCGACTTGAGACATCTACTTATTCTGTGATCATGGTCTGACATATTCCACACTCTCACAGTACTATCAAACTAAAGGGTCAACTCTGGGTCAATGAGGAGAGTGAAAGTCAGCACCAAACATACCCAAAAATGGTGAGGTTCCAGTCTGATGGTGAGGTCCTGTTACTAGCGGTGTGCCACAGGGATCAGTGCTGGGTCCATTGTTATTTGTCATCTATATCAATGATCTGGATGATAATGTGGTAAATTGGATCAGCAAGTTTGCTGATGATACAAAGATTGGAGGTGTAGTAGACAGTGAGGAAGGTTTTCAGAGCCTGCAGAGGAACTTGGACCAGCTGGAAAAATGGGCTGGAAAATGGCAGATGGAGTTTAATACTGACAAGTGTGAGGTATTGCACGTTGGAAGGACCAACCAACGTAGAACATACAGGGAAAACAACAGGAATTCTGCAGATGCTGGAAACATACATCAAAGTTGCTGGTGAACGCAGCAGGCCACGCAGCATCTATAGGAAGAGGCGCAGTCGACGTTTCAGGCCGAGACCCTTCGTCAGGACTAACTGAAGGAAGAGTGAGTAAGGGATTTGAAAGCTGGAGGGGGAGGGGGAGGGGGAGATGCAAAATGATAGGAGAAGACAGGAGGGGGAGGGATAGAGCCGAGAGCTGGACAAGTGATAGGCAAAAGGGGATACGAGAGGATCATGGGACAGGAGGTCCGGGAAGAAAGACAAGGGGGGGGGGTGACCCAGAGGATGAGCAAGAGGTATATTCAGAGGGACAGAGGGAGAAAAAGAAGAGTGAGAGAAAGAATGTGTGCATAAAAACAGATGGGGTACGAGGGGGAGGTGGGGCCTTAGCGGAAGTTAGAGAAGTCGATGTTCATGCCATCAGGTTGGAGGCTACCCAGACGGAATATAAAGTGCTGTTCCTCCAACCTGAGTGTGGCTTCATCTTTACAGTAGAGGAGGCCGTGGATAGACATGTCAGAATGGGAATGGGATGTGGAATTAAAATGTGTGGCCACTGGGAGATCCTGCTTTCTCTGGCGGACAGAGCGTAGATGTTCAGCAAAGCGGTCTCCCAGTCTGCGTCGGGTCTCACCAATATATAAAAGGCCACATCGGGAGCACCGGACGCAGTATATCACCCCAGTCGACTCACAGGTGAAGTGATGCCTCACCTGGAAGGACTGTTTGGGGCCCTGAATGGTGGTAAGGGAGGAAGTGTAAGGGCATGTGTAGCACTTGTTCCGCTTACACGGATAAGTGCCAGGAGGGAGATCAGTGGGGAGGGATGGGGGGGACGAATGGACAAGGGAGTTGTGTAGGGAGCGATCCCTGAGGAATGCAGAGAGAGGGGGGGAGGGAAAGATGTGCTTAGTGGTGGGATCCCGTTGGAGGTGCCGGAAGTTACGGAGAATAATATGTTGGACCCGGAGGCTGGTGGGGTGGTAGGTGAGGACCAGGGGAACCCTATTCCTAGTGGGGTGGTGGGAGGATGGAGTGAGAGCAGATGTACGTGAAATGGGGGAGATGCTTTTAAGAGCAGAGTTGATAGTGGAGGAAGGAAGCCCCTTTCTTTAAAAAATGAAGACATCTCCCTCGTCCTAGAATGAAAAGCCTCATCCTGAGAGCAGATGCGGCGGAGACAGAGGAATTGCGAGAAGGGGATGGCGTTTTTGCAAGAGACAGGGTGAGAAGAGGAATAGTCCAGATAGCTGTGAGAGTCAGTAGGCTTATAGTAGACATCAGTGGATAAGCTGTCTCCAGAGACAGAAAGATCTAGAAAGGGGAGGGAGGTGTCAGAAATGGATAATAATTTCTTAATAATTTCTCCTTTTGCTCCTCCCATTTCCTCCAAACTAAAGGTGTATCTATGGGCACCCGTATGGGTCCTAGCTATGCCTGCCTTTTTGTTGGGTTTGTGGAACAATCTATGTTCCGTGCCTATTCTGGTATCTGTCCCCCATTTTTCCTTCGCTACATCGACGACTGCATTGGCGCTGCTTCCTGCACGCATGCAGAACTCGTTGACTTTATTAACTTTGCCTCCAACTTTCACCCTGCCCTCAAGTTTACCTGGTCCATTTCTGACACCTCCCTCCCCTTTCTAGATCTTTCTGTCTCTGTTTCTGGAGACAGCTTATCCACTGATGTCTACTATAAGCCTACTGACTCTCACAGCTATCTGGACTATTCCTCTTCTCACCCTGTCTCTTGCAAAAACGCCATCCCCTTCTCGCAATTCCTCCATCTCCGCCGCATCTGCTCTCAGGATGAGGCTTTTCATTCTAGGACGAGGGAGATGTCTTCATTTTTTAAAGAAAGGGGCTTCCCTTCCTCCACTATCAACTCTGCTCTTAAACGCATCTCCCCCATTTCACGTACATCTGCTCTCACTCCATCCTCCCACCACCCCACTAGGAATAGGGTTCCCCTGGTCCTCACCTACCACCCCACCAGCCTCCGGGTCCAACATATTATTCTCCGTAACTTCCGCCACCTCCAACGGGATCCCACCACTAAGCACATCTTTCCCTCCCCGCCTCTCTCTGCATTCCGCAGGGATCGCTCCCTACACAACTCCCTTGTCCATTCGTCCCCCCCATCCCTCCCCACTGATCTCCCTCCTGGCACTTATCCTTGTAAGCAGAACAAGTGCTACACATGCCCTTACACTTCCTCCCTTACCACCATTCAGGGCCCCAAACAGTCCTTCCAGGTGAGGCATCACTTCACCTGTGAGTCGGCTGGGGTGATATACTGCGTCCAGTGCTCCCGATGTGGCCTTTTATATATTGGTGAGACCCGACGCAGACTGGGAGACCGCTTTGCTGAACATCTACGCTCTGTCCGCCAGAGAAAGCAGGATCTCCCAGTGGCCACACATTTTAATTCCACATCCCATTCCCATTCTGACATGTCTATCCACGGCTTCCTCTACTGTAAAGATGAAGCCACACTCAAGTTGGAGGAACAACACCTTATATTCCAGCTGGGTAGCCTCCAACCTGATGGCATGAACATCGACTTCTCTAACTTCCGCTAAGGCCCCACCTCCCCCTTGTACCCCATCTGTTACTCATTTTTATGCACATTCTTTCTCTCACTCTCCTTTTTCTCCCTCTGTCCCTCTGAATATACCTCTTGCCCATCCTCTGGGTCAACCCCCCCCCTCCTTGTCTTTCTTCCCGGACCTCCTGTCCCATGATCCTCTCATATCCCCTTTTGCCTATCACCTGTCCAGCTCTCGGCTCTATCCCTCCCCCTCCTGTCTTCTCCTATCATTTTGCATCTCCCCCTCTCCCTCCCCCTCCAGCTTTCAAATCCCTTAATCACTCTTCCTTCAGTTAGTCCTGACGAAGGGTCTCGGCCTGAAACGTCGACTGCGCCTCTTCCTATAGATGCTGCTTGGCCTGCTGCGTTCACCAGCAACTTTGATAGAACATACAGGGTTAATGGTAAGGCACTGAGGAGTGCAGTGGAACAGATGGATCTGGGAATACAGATACAAAATTCCCTAAAAGTGGCGTCACAGGTAGATAGGGTCATAAAGAGAGCTTTTGGTACATTGGCCTTTATTAATCAAAGTATCGAGTATAAGAGCTGGAATGTTATGATGAGGTTGTATAAGGCATTGGTGAGGCCGAATCTGGAGTATTGTGTTCAGTTTTGGTCATCAAATTACAGGAAGGATATTAATAAGGTTGAAAGAGTGCAGAGAAGGTTTACAAGGATGTTGCTGGGACTTGAGAAACTCAGTTACAGAGAAAGGTTGAATAGGTTGGGACTTTATTCCCTGGAGCGTAGAAGAATGAGGGGAGATTTGATAGAGGTATATAAAATTATGATGGGCATAGATAGAGTGAATACAAGCAGGCTTTTTCCACTGAGGCAAGGGGGAAAAAAAACCAGAGGACATGGGTTAAGGGTGAGGGGGGAAAGTTTAAAGGGAACATTAGTGGGGGGCTTCTTCACACAGAGAGTGGTGGGAGTATGGAATGAGCTGCCAGATGAGGTGGTAAATGCGGGTTCCTTTTTAACATTTAAGAATAAATTGGACAGACACATGGATGGGAGGTATATGGAGGGATATGGTCCGTGTGCAGGTCAGTTGGACTAGGCAGAAAATGGTTCGGCACAGCCAAGAAGGGCCAAAAGGCCTGTTTCTGTGCTGTGGTTTCTAGTTAATCTGTAATACAGGGCTACTGAGCAAGAAAAGCAGTATGCAATGAAGACAACCATCTTACTGCCAATTGATCATAGCAAACCATCTAGTTGTGAATAGTGGTGGCCAGTTAAGCAGTTGTTGGGAGAAGGAGTCTCCAGGAATAATCCATTCTCAGTGATGCTGGAGCCTCTAGTCAAACTGTTTCAATACAGGGCAACACTTATCTATGCATCGATGTGGAAAATTGCCCAGATCAGAGCTTCCACAAGATCAGAATAAATAATCCACCCAGTATTCTGCTTTGAATCATCAGTGAAGTGATGGAAACAATGGTCAACAATGCTCACCAATAACCTGGTCATTGCTGCACAGTCTAGGGTTCATCCGGACCACTCCACTCCAGGTTTATCAAGGGCTTGGTCCAAACAAGGAGCAAAGAGCTGAATTAATGGTTACATGAGAGTTCTTGCCTTTACCATTAAGGCAACATTTGACCAAGTGTTGCCCCATTTCAAGATGCCCTAGAAATACTGAAGTGAATAGATATCTCACTTGAAGGCAGAATATAGGGTTAATGAAAGGTCTTGGCATTGTGGAGAAGCAGAGGGATTCTGGGGTCAATGTCCATAGTTCCCACAATGTTGCCACTCAAGTTGATAAGTTAGTTAAGAAGGCACATGAAGGCCTCCAGTAGTCAGGGGATTGAGATCAAAAGCCACAAGGTAATGCTGCAGCTCTATAAGACATTGGTTAGACCACACTTGATCAGTTCTAGTTGCCTCATTATAGGAAGGATGTGAAAGGTTTAGAGAGGGTGCAGAGGAGATGCACCAGGATGCTGCTTGGATTAGTGAGTGTGTCTTATGAGGAGAGATTGAGTGTGCTTGGGTTTTTCCTCCTTGGAGTGAAGGAGATGAAAGGAAACTTGATAGAGGTGTACAAGAGGTAGACTGCACAGCTGGTGCCTTTTTTTCCAGGGTGGAAATAACTAATACAAGAGGGCATAATTTTAAGGTGATTATTGGAGGAAAGTATAGGGAGGTAGCTTTTTTTTTTTAAAAAAAAGAGTGGTAGGTGTGTGGAACACCTTGCCAGGGTGATGGTAGGGGCAAATACATTAGGGACATTTAAGAGACTCTTAGATAGGCATATGGATGAAAGAAAATTGGAGAGCTATGTGTGAGGGAAGCTTTAGATTGATCTTGAAGTAGGTTAAAAGGTTGGTACAACATCGAGGGCTGAAGAGCCTGGACTGTGCTGAACTATTCTATGTCCTAAACTGAATGAACCTCAGACAAAGAAAGATGGTTGTGTTTGCCAAGATCAATCACACCAGCCCTAGGAAGTTCCTTAGGGTTGTGTCCTGGGCCCATCTACCTTCAAGTGCTTCAGAAATGACCTCTCTCATCATTGGGTCTGAGGTGGGAATGTCCCCTAAAGATGGCACAACGTTCAATTCCATTAACAACTCCTTAATAAATGAAGCGGTCCATGCTTGCATTCAGCAAGAGCCGAGCAACATTCAAGCACAGGCAAGTGGTAAATAATATAAAAGTTCTAGACAATAATCACCTCCAACAAGAAAGAATCTAAGTACCTATCCTTTGCATTCAATGTTGTCATTATCTCTGAGTCTCCCAATATTGTAATCAGCCTGACCAAAGGATAAATACTGCAGCAAAAAGAGTTATGAGATTGAGTATCCCGTAGTGAATGAGATCTCAAGACCTTTCTGCCATCTACAAGACATAAATCAAAAGTATGACAAAATAATCTATAATTGACTGGACGATTAGCACTCACCTCTCAGAACGTCAACAGTTTTCAGCCCCTTAACTCTGAAAGGATGTGCCGTCATTGGGGAGTCCAGAGGAAGTTCATGAAGATAATTCTGGGAACAAAGGGGTTAACATATGAGGAGTGTTTGGCAGCTTTGGGCCTGTACTCACTAGAATTTAGAAGAATGCAAGGGGATCTCTTTGAAACCCATTGAATGTTGAAAGGACTCCATAGGGTAGATGTGGAGAGTATGTTTCCTAAGATGGGGGTTGCCAGAACTAGAGGGCACAGCCTCAAAATTGAGGGGCTGTCAGGTTCTGTCAGGTTTCAGTGGGACTCAAGTGCAGACCAATGAATACTCTTTCACCAGGATTTATTAGGGAGCACAAAGGCAACAGCCTTTCAAAAATGGAAGGTAGGCACGAATCCAAAATGGCAGGCAGAAGTCTTACCAGGAAAGGCAGTCAGGTGAGGGCAGACAATCTAGAGCACACAGGCAAAAATCAGGTTCAAGAACAGGCAAAATCCAAAACACAGAATCAAGCAAAATCAGTTGGCAGAAGTCACAATGACAGGCTAAAACAACACAAGTCAGAATCTGGGACAAACTGGCAGAGAATGCTAGTCAAGGCAGGGTTTAAATGGACAGGGTAATGAGTGAAAATTAGACACAGGTGGGGGCAAATGAGGAGACAAGCAGGTAATTGGAGGAAGTCCAAAAAAGAAAGGGGCTGGGCCAGAACCCACATGGCCAGGTGAAAGAAAGCAAAAATTAAAGACTATCGTGATCCAGAGCTACCAGCAGAGGCCCTTCGACCCAGTGTTCAGGCCGGATCCTTAACAGTACACCCCCACCCCACGGGCGTCTCCAGACACCCTTCTCGCTGGTACGGGATGGCTCCTATGAAAGTCCTTAATGAGAGAGGGATCCAGGATATTTCGAGCGGGAACCCAACATCTCTCTTCGGGGCCATAGCCCTCCCAATCAACAAAGTATTGCAGTCCACGACCTCTGCGTCGAACATCCAGTAATCAGTGCACAGTGAAGGTCTCTGAGCCATCGATGAGATGGGGAGGGGGAGGGGGAGGGGGAGGGGGCTTGGGGGTGGGACAGAGGGGACTGCAGACAAAGGGCTTAATCCTTGAAACATGGAATGTAGGATGGATTCTGCGAAGGGTAGGGTGTAGTTTTAGACGTACCGCCGAAGGGCTGATCACCTTGGTGATGGGGAAAGGTCCAATGTAGCGTGGAGCCAGCTTGCGGGAGTCCACCTTCGAGGGAATGTCACGCGAAGATAACCACACCTTCTGACCCTGGCGGTAACGGGGGGGCCTCGATGCGGTGACTGTCTGCTTGCTGCTTCATTCTGGCTGTAGATTGAAGCAGCGCCTTTCGGGCTCGTCTCCAGGTCCATGAACACCTCTGGACAAACGCTTCGGCTGAGGGAACACCCACTTCCTCCTCCTGAGATGTGAATAAGGGGGGGGGGGAGTTGATAGCCAAGACAGCCCTGGAATGGTGATAAACCTGATGAAGCAGAAGGCAAAGAATTAATGGCGTACTCGACCCAGGGAAGTTGCTGACTCCAAGAGGAAGATTCCTGAGACGTCACACAATGGAGCATCACCTCCATCTGCTGATCAGCCCGCTCAGTCTGCCCATTACCCTGTGGATGAAACCCAGATGAGAGTTTAACCCTGATCCCGAGTAGTTTGCAAAAGGCCCTCCAAAAGTGGGAGGTAAATTGCGAACCTCTATCAGATACCACTTCAACGGGGAGACGGTGAATACAGAAAACATGCTGAATCACCAGGTTGGCAGTCTCCTTGGCAGAGGGCAGCCTGGGAAGGGGAACTAAGTGGACTGACTTGGAAAAAGGATCCACTATGGTAAGAACGGTAGAGTTACCGTCGGACAGAGGGAGTCGGGTGACAAAATCCAGTGCAATGTGTGACCAGGGCCTTCTAGGAACAGGCAGAGGTTGCAGGAGACCAGTTGGTGGCTGGCTGGAGGTCTTGTTCTGTGCACAGACTAGGCAGGCAGAAATGAAGCTCTCAACATCCTTCCTCAGGGATGGCCACCAAAATCTTCAACTGATGAAAGCCGTCGTGTGTCTGACACTAGTGTGACATGCCAGTCTGGAGGTGTGTGCCCACTGGAGAACCTGGGAGCAGACAGACTGGGGAACGTACAATAGATTATCAAGGCAGGCACTAGGAACAGACTCACCCTGCTGGGCAGATTGGACCACAGGTTCAATCTCCCACTGTGCTGCGGCGACCAGACATTGCTTGGGGAGAATGGTCGTAACCTCGGGCACCCCGTTGGTTGTTGGAAACTGCTTGGAGAGCGCATCAGGCTTGCTGTTCTTAGAGCCAGTACAGTAGGCCAGGGTGAATATAAAACGGGCAAAACAGGGATCACCGAGCCTGGCGGGAGTAGAGGCGTTTAGCTGAACGGAGATATTCCAGGTTCTTGTGATACGTCCAGACTAGAAAAGTAGTCGTTCCCTCAAGCCAATGCTGCCATTCCTCAAGAGCAAGTTTAACAGCCAATAACTCTTGATTGCCGATGTCATAGTTGCATTCTGTGGGCGAAAATTTGTGAGGAAAAAGGCGTACAGGTGTAGCTTGTCGTCCTCTGCTGAACGCGATGACAGTAGAGCCCCTACTCCTACATCAGAGTCGTCAGTCTCTACGATGAACTGCCTTGTAGGATCGGGCTGAAGGAGGATAGGTGCCGTGGTGAAACAAGTCTTTAGATCGGAAAAGGCTTTCTCAGCCGCTGGATTCCAGGCGAACTTCAACTTGGAGGAGGTTAGAGCAGTCAGCAGGGTGGCCAGGATGCTGAAATTATGAATGAATCGGCGATAGAAGTTGTCAAACCCAAGAAAACGTTGGACATCTCGTCGAGAGGCGGGTTGTGGCCACTCCTCTACTGCCTTGATCTTTTGAGGGTCCATCTGGATTCCTCCAGCGCTGATCACATATTCCAGAAACGAAGTTGAACTCCGGTGAAATTCACACTTTTCCACCTTCACAAATAACTGATTCTCCAGGAGTCGTTGGAGCACCCGAGGGACATGCTGGATGTGTTCAGAGAGGAACCTAGAAAGTATCAGAATGTCATCTTGTTACATGCCTCGAGGAGATCTGTTTTTTTTTGTGAGAATGATGTAATGGTCTTTTGGAGGTCTCCTAATGTAATTTTCCTGCCGTTGTGAGGTCACGTGATGACATGTGCACCACAGGTATGTAAAGGGAAGACCCAGATGACGCAGTTAGTTTTCAGTTTGTAGATTTCCAGGTAAAACATGCCATGTCTCCGTTTCTGTTGTATGTTTGTTTTTGTGATGCAGTTTCATTTTTAAAATGGAGTGTTGCGTTCTGTTGCAAGATACAATATTATTGGACTGGAAATTTTTGGCTAGATGTGCTGATTTACTCAATTCCAGCAGTAGAAGGGAGAATGAAGACTTTGTCGAAGTACAGGACCGAAGGATCGAGAGGAGTCGGCATCGGTCAGCAGCTTAATAAAGGATCGACCTTATTGAGTCTTCGTTGAAGGAGTTGCGACCTGCATCGAGATAACTCTTGCCAAAAAAGAAAAGAGTTCATGCAAAGGGTTGCTCTCTCTAAAAGAAATTAAGGTCAGTTGTTTTAAACTGTTTATTTACTGCATTGTGAATCCTTTGGACAGAACCAACAGGAAAGTTGCGTCTATGAAGAAATCCTTCTCCAGAAAAGTCTCTCCCAATTGAACGTATAAATCTGTTGGACTTTCGAATTTACCGTTTTAAGAACTATATCTGACTTCATCGCTTTACGAACTGTTTTCGCATTTAACGCTTTAAGAACCAGTGCTGAGTGACGATTTGTTAAATGGCTGCATATTTGTTAATTTCCGGTTAAAGTTTTCGTTTGTTTTTTTCCTTATCGTTTATCCTTGTTTAATAAATGTTTTCACCACACATAAAAGTTGCTGGTGAATACAGCAGGCCAGGCAGCATCTCTAGGAAGAGGTGCAGTCGACGTTTCAAGCCGAGACCCTTCGTCAGGACTAACTGAAGAAAGAGTCTTTGTCATAATAAATGTTTGGTTGTTTTTATATAACCTGTCTCAATTGATATTTATTGTTGCCATTTACGTAACATAATCTGTGGGGGCTAGTCCAGGATGTTCCGATTTTGAGTTTAAGTGCTGGTAATTGCCATTTTGATTTGGAAAAGAGAAATATCCGATTTTCTTTGGTTTGATTAGTGTGAGTTGTATTCGGTGACAACGGATATTGATGGGTTTTTGGACACGCCTAACTCGGGGTCTTTAGAGAATGCGAGAAAACCTGAGGTATTGGAGATTGCTTGGAAGTTGGATATTAAAGGAATTACAAGGAATTCCACCAAGGTTTTCATATAAAGAAAAATCGCTGAACATTATATTACTTTGAATTTGTTTGATGAGGAGGTGTTAGATAAGTTTCCAATGAGTAATCTGGAAATTCAGTTACATCTTGAATAAATAAAGTTAAAGCAATTAGAAGCTGATTTGGAAAAGAGTCGGTTAGAAGCTGTAAATAAACAGAAGGAATTCGAGGCTAGGGAGGCTATTAAGATAAGAGAATTTTAAGAAAGAGAATTTGAAAACCAGAGGAGATTTGAGCTAGAGATGCAGAAATTAATGTCCGGGAATCAGTCTTCTGGTTCTACAAAACAATTTATTGCTAGTCGTGAGGTTATTTTGGCTCCTCCATTTAACGAAGCTGAAGAGGACAAATATTTCCAGCATTTCGAAACTATTGCTCTGAGTTTAAAGTGGCCGAAAGACCAAAGGCCAGTGATGTTACAAAGTGTAATTAAAGGCAAGGCACAACAAGTTTATACGGCTTTAAATGCTGAGCAAGCACTGACTTATGATATTGTTAAACAGCATATATTAAAGGCATATGAGATGGTTCTGGAAGCGTACAGAGAAAGATTCAGAAGTTCGAAGAAATCGGTGGAAAAAAGCTTATGTGGAATTTGCCCATGAGACATCTGTGTCTTTTGAGAGATGGGTTTCCTCTAAAAATGTGAATGCGGAGTATAATAAATTAAAAGAGTTGATTTTGCAGGAGGAATTTAAAAGAAGCATTTCTGTTGAAGTGAGAACATACTTAAATGAATGGGACACTGCTACATTGCAGGAGATTGCTAAATTAGCTGATGAGTACGTTTTAATTCACAAGAATAAATTTTCTCCAGGAAAAAATTTTAAAAGGAAAAATAACACAGAGAATCAAGGTAAACCAGAAATTAAACCTGAAGTTAGTGAGAAAAGTAAGGATGAAGGGAGACATGTGAAGGAAAGACATTCTGGTATTATTTGTAATTATTGTAAGAAACCTGGACATGTAGTAGCTAATTGCTTCCAATTGAAACGGAAAGAGAAAGAAGTGGCCCCAGATGCTTGTGTGCAGCATATTGAAAAACCTGTAAAGCCACAGGGTTTAGAAAATACTAATGAAGATGTGTCAGAATCTGACCAAGTTAAGAAGGGATGTGAAACTTTTATAAGAGAAGGATTTGTATCCTTGAAAGAAAGATCCAATTCAGTACCAATAAGAATACTTAGAGATACTGGAGCTTCTCAATCACTAATATTAGACAGTGTGCTAAAGTCTAGTGATGAGTCTGACATTGGTGAGGTAAATTATATAAGCGGAGTAGGGAGTGCCCTTATGCCATTATATTTACATAGAATAAATTTAAGGTCAGGATTAGTTACAGGAGTTGTTAAAGTAGGACTGCAATCCAGTTTACCTGTGAATGATGTTTCTCTTTTTTTTAGAGAATGATTTAGCAGGTGGACAAGTTTTTCCTGAAGAGCATTTGACAATAAATTCAAATTCTGAGGAACCACAGAGGGATCCTAACACAGATTCTTCCTGTGTTGTAATAAGAGCTATGGCTAAAAAGACTGATGTAAAGGGTGAGGTTGTTACCCATGATTGTTCAAATCGAGATTTGAATTTTGAGGATGTATCAGAAACTACATTATTTGATCAGGATTTTGTTGGTAAGTGGGACCAGGAAGATTTGTCTTTATCTCGGAAGGAGATGATAACAGAGCAGGGTAGAGATCCTGAGATAGTTAAATTAAAAGAACAAGCTCTTCCAGATAGTGAAATTGAAAAAGTACTAGTTGAATATTATTTTGAAAAGGGAGTATTAATGAGAAAGTGGAGATCACCTACATTTCCTGCTAGTGAGGAATGGGAAGTTAACCACCAGGTAATAGTTCCTAAATTTTAATGAGATTTTAACTATGGCTCACAGTATTCCTTTGGGTGGTCATTTAGGTGTAAAGAAAACTATGAACAAGGTTTCTAAACATTTTTATTGGCCTAGTTTGAGACAAGATGTGGCGTCATTTTGTAGAACGTGTCATACGTGTCAAATTGTGGGTAAACCTAATCAGGTTACTCCAGTGGCCCCACTGCAACCAATTCCAGTATTTGGTGAGCTGTTCTCAAAAATCATTGTAGACTGTGTAGGTCCTTTGCCAAAAACTAAAACTGGACATCAATATTTATTAACTATTATGTGCACAGCGCCTAGGTTTCCAGAGGCAATACCTCTTAGGAATATAACAGCCCAAACTCTGACAAAGGCTCTTATAAAATTTTTTACCTATTTTGGGTTGCCTAAGGAAATACAATCAGATCAAGGTAGTAATTTTATGTCTGGGTTGTTTCAGCAGATAGTTTATAAATTGGGAGCAAAACAGATTATTTCATCAGCCTATCATCCAGAATCACAAGGAACCTTGGGGAGATTTCATTCTACCCTAAAAATTATGATTAGGACATATTGTGTGGAAAATGAAAAGGACTGGGATGAAGGTATACATTTACTACTTTTTGCAGTAAGGGAGGCAGTACAGGAATCATTATGTTTTAGTCCTTTTGAACTTGTGGTTGGACATAGAGTTCAAGGACCTTTGGCCTTGTTGAAGGAACAGTGGATTAATAAAGTAGTACACACTAATTTGCTAGATTATGTTTTGAAATTTAAAGAAAGATTGTATAAAGTTTGTAGCTTGGCCAAGGAAAATTTAAAATTAGCTCAAGAGAAGATGAAGACTTGGTATGATAAGGAAGCTAGGATGAGGTCATTTAAGCCTGGTGATAAGGTGTTGGTTCTTTTCCCAGTGCAAACAAATCCATTACAAGCCAAATTTCATGGTCCTTATGAGATTAAATCTAAGGTAAATCTGTTAAAAACCCCAGATTGGAGAAAGACAACACAGCTGTGTCATATAAATATGATAAAACTGTATTATAAGAGAGAAGCCGCTACTATGACTGTTGTGATCAATAATGAGTCTGATCTTGATGAAAACTTAATAGAGGATTCATCTGAAACTCATTTTAAACTCAACATTATTTCAGCCAGGTTACCAAATTCAAAAATTCTGGAAAATATTGATGAAAAATTAGCTCATTTACAGCCAGAGCAGAGAGAGCAGATGAAATCGTTAATTTTTAAATATAGAGGTTTATTTCCAGTAGCTACACATGATGTAGATGTTGGAGATGCAAAACCCATAAAACAACATCCGTATCGAATGAACAGGGAAAAATGTGAACTTGCTGAACAAGAAATTAAGTATATGTTAGAGAATGATATTATTAGACATTCTAATTTGAATTGGAGTTCATCGTGTGTTATGGTGCCCAAGCCAGACAATAGTATTAGGTTTTGTACGGATTACAGAAAGGTGAATGCTGTGACAAATACTGATGCATATCCAATCCCTAGGGTAAATGATTGTGTGGATAAAGTTGGACAGGCCAAATTTCTTACAAAAATTGATTTGTTAAAAGGTTATTGGTGTGTTCCATTGACGGATAGAGGTAGAGAGATTTCAGCATTTGTAACCCCATCTGGGTTATATGAAAATAATGTTCTTCCATTTGGGATGAAGAATGCACCAGGTACTTTTCAGAGGATGCTTATATTGATGATTTAGTTACAGGAAATAATACATGGAAAGCACATATTACTGTGGTGGAGAAACCATTTGAGAGACTTTCAAAAGCTAACTTAACTATTAACTTAGCTAAAAGTGAATTTGGTCATGCCACAGTGACTTACCTTGGTTACGTTGTGGGTCAGGGAAAATTAGCACCTGTTCAAGCAAAAGTTTAGGCAATTTTAGAAGTACCCACTCCAACTGGTAGAAAAACTCTCAGAATATTCTTGGGTATGGTAGGATATTACAGAAAATTTTGTAAGGATTTTGCAAACATTGCTCTTCCATTAACTAATCTCTCAAAGAAAAATGAAAAAAATTTGTTTGGACAGAGTCTTGTCAGGAGGGATTTGATAAATTGAAAACTATAATATGTAGTCAACCTGTACTTAAATCTCCTGACTTTGAAAAACCATTTTCGTTAGCTGTAGATGCTAGTGATGAAGCTGCAGGAGCAGTGTTACTTCAAAGAGATGATGGTGATGAAGTTGATCGTCCGGTAGCTTATTTTTCTAAGAAATTTAATGCCCATCAAAGAAATTATTCAACAATAGAAAAAGAATTGTTATCTCTTGTTTTGGCTTTACAACATTTTGAAGTGTATGTTGGTACTACTCATAAACCACTCACAGTTTATACCGATCACAATCCGTTAGTGTTTTTGAGTTAGATGAAAAACAAAAATAGAAGGTTATTAAGTTGGAGTCTAATGTTACAGGAATACAATATCTTAATCACTCATATTAAGGGTAAAGATAATGTGATTGCTGATTGTCTGTCTAGATGTTAAATGCACAATGAAAATTTGTTTTTTTATGGAGTGATATTTTAACATTTGTAACACTCCTACTGTACATTAGTTTGTAAAGGACTGAAAGATAAGATTGTATATATTGTGTATGTTGTAAATTTTATACCTTTGTATTTTTTTATATAAATTGCTAAAATTTTGTTCTTTAAGAGACCAAAAATTTTTTTTGGAGGAAGGTGTTACATAAATCAAGGAGATCTGATTTTTTTTGTGAGAATGATGTAATTGTCTTTTGGAGGTCACCTAATGTAATTTTCCTGCCGATGTGAGGTCACGTGATGACATGTGCACCACGGGTATATAAAGGGAAGACCCAGATGACGCAGTTAGGTTTTAGTTTGTAGATTTCCAGCTAGAACGTGCTGTGTCTCCGTTTCTGTTGTGTGTTTGTTTTTGTGATGCAGTTTCATTTTTAAAGTTTACGTTTGTTTTTTTCCTTATCGTTTATCCGTGTTTAATAAATATTTGGTTGTTTTTATATACCCTGTCTCGATTGACATTCATTGTTGCCATTTACGTAACAATCTAAGTACACAAATACAAATTGATTCAACATGTCTCTGAGGACGTCATTCACCAGGGACTGGAACACAGCAGGACCATTAGAAAGTCCAAAAGGCATTATCAGATATTCGTAGTGCCCAGATGGCGTATTGAACACGGTCTTCCACTCATCCCCCTCTCTCATGCGGACCAGATGGTAAGCGTTGTGGAGGTTGAGCTTGGAGAAGATAGAAGCACCCTGGAGCAATTCAAATGCAGATGACATAAGAGGAAGAGGATAGCGGTTCTTAATAGTAATCTCATTGAGACCGCTATAGTCCACACAAGGACGCAGGGACCCGTCGTTCTTGGCCATAAAGAAGAACCCTGCACCTGCTGGGGAGGAAGAGGGATGGATAATTCCTGCAGCCAGGGCCTCCTGGATATACTGGTCCATCGCTTCCCTTTCAGGTGGAGACAGGGAATACAGACGGCCCCTAGTTGGTGCAGTTCCCAGAAGGAGATCTATAACGCAGTCATAGGGGCGATGTGGGGGTAAGGTGGTGGCCCGAGTCTTGCTGAATACCAGCTTGAGGTCCAGATATTCCGGGGGTACAGAGGACAGATCGGGAAACTCTTCTGTAGGCAGAGGATCAGGACTTTGAGTAGCATGAGCAACACGCAGACAATGATTTAGGCAGAAAGCACTCCAGATTAACACTCTGTTATTAGACCAATCAATGTGTGGACTGTGCTGAGCTAGCCATGGGTGGCCTAACACAACTTCAGCTTTGGGGGAGTCCATTACATGGAAAGCAATGCTCTCCTGGTGATTGCCAGAAACGAGGAGACTCACTGGAGCTGTAGAGTGGGTAACCATGGCAAGTTTCACTCCGGTTAAGCCGCTGGCCTCCAGGGGTTGCTTCAGACGGGAGAGTGGCATCCCGAGATTGGCCGCAAAGCTGGAACTGATAAAGTTTCCCTCAGCCCCAGAGTCGATAAAAACTGAAATGGTGCATCTCCTCCCTTCAGCCAGTATAAAAGCAGGTATTAGGGTTCGAGTGACGGGGAGCTGGGGGAAGGAAGTGCTGCTCGCCCGTAGTCCCCTCTTTACAAGCGAGTGTTGGCTTTTACAGGACAGGTAGATACATAGTGACCAGCCTGACCACAATACAGACAGGAGTTGGTACTGACTCTCCTCCTTCTTTCCGAAGGAGACAGATGGGTACGATCAATCTGCATGAGCTCCGTTGGGCTGGATGGGGGTGACTGAGGACTCGGGGAAAGAGATCTGGGTGCTGGCTGGGAAAAGGTCAGACGCCTCCAGTGGTTCTTCATGACCCCCGGACATCACGCTCCTGCTGACGCTGTTTTATGTGGCTGTCAATCTTAATGGCCAAATCGCCAGCTCTTGGAAGCCAGCAGGCAAGTCGCGGGTGGCTAGTTCATCTTTAACCCCTTTGCTAAGCCCATAGAGGAACACATCTGATTGGCCGCCGAATTTCAGTTGGTAGTGGTGACTAGTGTGCGGAACTGAATGGCGTAGTCCGAAACGGAACGGTTACCCTGACGAACTCGCAACATTTCCCTTGCTGCCTCTCGCCCCTGCTGGGAACGGTCAAAGACTCTTCTCATCTCCTCACAAAGGTCCTTAAATGTGTGGCAGAAAGGGGCTCTGCTGTCCCACACAGCCATACCCCACCCTCTCACTCTTCCTGACAGCAACATGATAACATAAGCAATACAGGATCAATCAGTGGGAAAGGTAGTGGGTTGCAATTCAAACATCAGCGAGCATTGAGACAGGAAGGATCTGCAGGTGCCTGGTTCACCATTGTAAGGTTCAGGTGGAGGTAAACGGGGCTCTCAGGCTGGTTGGGTTGGAGTCTGTGGGGCTGATGGCACAGCAAGAGAAGGCAGGTTAGAGCTCAGCACCAGCTGAATCTGCTGTAGCTGGGAGGTCATACTGGTCAGAGTGGCAGAGAAGGCTTCCATCAACTGGTTGATAGAGGCAAATTGCGTTTCATGTCTCCCTAACAACACACTCTGTCAGGAGAGGGTGTCACGCACCTGGTAGGGGTCCACTGAGTCCATCTTAGCCAGTTCGTTCTGTCAAGTTTCAGTGGGACTCAAGTGCAGACCAATGAATACCCTTTCACCAGGATTTATTAGGGAGCACAAAGTCAACAGTCTTTCAAAAACAGAAGGCAGGCACAAATCCAAAATGGCAGGCAGAGGTCTTACCATGAAAGGCAGTCAGGTGAGGGCAGACAATTCAGAGTGCACAGACAAAAATCAGGTCCAGGAACAGGCAAAATCCAAAACACAGAATCAAGCAAAATCAGTTGGCAGAAGTCGCAATGAAAGGCTAGAATGACACAGGTCAGAATCTGGGACAAACTGGCAGAGAATGCTAGTCAAGGCAGGTTTTAAATGGACAGGGTAATAAGTGAAAATTAGAAACAGTTGGGTGCAAATGAGGAGACAAGCAGGTAATTGGAGGAAGTCCAAAAAGGAAAGGGGCTGGGCCAGGACCCACATGGTCAGAAGAAAGTAAGCAAAAATTAAAGACTGTCGTGATCCAGAGCTACCAGCAGAGGCCCTTCGACCCAGTGTTCAGGCCGGATCCTTAACAGGGGCGACCTTTTTGAACAGAAGTAAGGAGAAATTCTTTTAGTTAAAGAGTGGAGAATCTGTGGAACGCTCTGCCACAGACTGTGATGGAGGCCAAGTTTGTGGGTATATTCAAAGCAGAAGTTGACTGGTCGAGGCAACAAGGGATATGATGAGATGGCAGGTGTATGGGGTTGAATGAGATCCAGGATCAGCCATGATGGAATCGCGGAGCAGACTTGATGGGCTGAATGGCCTAATTCTGTTCCGATGTCTTATGGTCTTATGGTCCAAAGTCAGTATCATGCAGGAAAAAAACAGGCCATTTGATTAAAACCTCATCAACCATCCTAAACATTCATTCCCTTGACCACTAGTGCACAATGGCTGCTATGTGCTCCATTTCACTGTAATTACTCAACCAGGCTTCGCTAACAGCTCACACCAAATCCGCAACATCTGTCACTAGGGAGAGTCGGGAGAAGGCAATGACGTTAGTTCTTTCCTTCAGAGCTTTCTTCATGATTTTGTAAATATTTCACACCATATATTCATGCAATTCTTCCTGCAAGACCACAATGGAAATTGCTTTTACCTAATCTACAGGCAGTGCATTTCAGATTCCAATCATTTGCTGTGTAAATGTTTTCCTCATGTCACTCTTATTTATTTTCCCTTTAACCTCTAGTCCCTGACACCTCCATTAGCAGAAATGTACTCCCACCATTCACTTCGTCCTAATCACTCTTAATTTAATTTATATTTTTCGATAGACTTCCTTCAGTCTTCTCTATAGGGAATCACTCTAATCTATCCTTGTAACCTTAGCCCTTCATCCCAGGAAGTATGCTTATAAATCTTTTCTGGATCCTCTGAAATGTCTCTCTAATACTGAGGCATCCAGTACTAAACACAATACTCTAGCTGTGGAAGGAACAGTGTTTTAAAAAGGTTTAGATAACTCCCATGTTTTTATACTCTATGCCTCTGTTGATGAAGACCAGAATGGTGCTTGCCTTAATAGCTAGTCATTTCTATCATGGTCCTAGACTTTATTAAGACAATAATGATATTCCCAATTTCTTCTGAGCAATATGTTCATAATTAGCATTTTGAAAGGCTATACCTGAAACAGATTTTCAATCCATTTAAATTAAAAGATAAGGAATGAGCTATGATTCTGAAATTTCTGAATCAGCTTTTCCGGGTTTGTCTAACCTCTGCTATAGATGTGTGGTGGAAAGTGTGCTGACTGGCTGCATTACAGTCTGGTATGGGAGCACCAATACCTCGGAGTGGAAAAACCTACAAAAGGTAGTGGATTCAGCTCAGTATATCCCGAGCCGACCATTGAGCACATCTACATGAAATGTTGCTGTAGAAAAGCAGCATCCATCATCAAAGATATTCACCACCCAGCCCATGCTCTTTTCTTGCTGCTGCCATCAGGTAGAAGGTACAAGAGCCTCAGGCCTCCCATCACCAGGTTCAAAAACAGTTACTACCCCCTCAACCATCATCTCTTGAACAAAAGGGGATAACTACACTCATTCTATTTCTGGTGTTCCCACAACCAATGGTCTCACTTTAAGGACTCTATCTCATTATTTCATGTTATTGTTACTTATTGCTAATTATTTATATTTCCATTTGCACAGTTTGTTGTTTATTGATCCTATTTACAGTTATTGTTCTATAGATTTGCTAAGTATGCCCACAGAAAAAAAGAATCTCAAGATTGTATGTGGTGACATGCATGTACTCTGATAATAAATTTTACTTGGTACTTTGTAATCAGGATCCAATCCTTAAAGTGTCAGATCTACTAAAAATTAAGCTGGATTGTCACACAGTTACTGTATTACAGACCATTGGTGTCGCTCACTCCTGTCTGACATCCTAATTGCACTCAGGATGAGCACAGTGAGGATCCTCCTGCCCTCTGCTTTGTGGGAGACTTCAGTCAGCTGTGATCTATGGGTCATCAAAATTTACTGCCACTCTAGGATTGATAAAATGTTAGTGAAATCACACTGAGTAAAACTATGAAAGAAATGGTGTTTCCACACTTAATTTAAGTCTTGGATTGTGGTCGATGATGAGATGTTACTGCATTTAACATTTTTCTTTATTAATGCCAATACTAGTATATTTGACTGTATCCGACTATAGTTGGGTAAAAAGGGCAAGAGCAAATGAAATAGGCAGTCCTCCCCTCACACCGCTGCCTCCAAGTGTCCGATTTGTCTGCTGTGTGATGAACGGAATCAATTTCTGTGGAACATTCAAGAGGAAAAGTAAAGTTATATTAATGAAGAACAGGCCTCGATTTTGCACCCCAAATGCCTTCTGAACTCTAATTTACCAAAACCTTGTACAAGGTAGTTAGGCTTCCACTGACCTATTCCTGTCAGTTTGTATTGTAATTAGAATAGGGGTAAATGCTTAGTAATTGAGGGATTAGGGAGAGGGTGAATGCTGGCAATTAACTGGAAAGTAAGTGTTACATTTATTCCTGTCAGTGTGTATTGTGGTTAGAATGGGGGGAAATGCTTGGTCATTGGGGGATGGGGAGAAGGTGAATGATGGTGAGTATCTGGAAAGTGACTGTTTGACAATAGAGGTATCATGTGACAACTACTAATGTTATCTCTTGAAATATCAAAGGAAAACGAACCAGATGTTTTATGATACTTTCTTCTGACTTTTATAATCCAGTCACTCCACAAGGCAGTGATAATTAGCATGCAGGCTCTAAAGCGGAGGTTACATTTCCTTAAATAAAGGCAATTAACCTTGGTACGTATCTAGAATTGATCCAAAGGGAGAGACGTTCAGGAGGAAAGACGTTTTTGGAATGTTGCATTTGATGTTCAGTCACTTTGACTCAGCTTTGCTTTACTGTCTTGCCAAACAAATCACTTGCAGACAGGATTGAGTTTATGGCATTAAGGTATGTTGCCCAAATTCTCACATTTTCAAGTGTCTATAAATTTAGAGGAGATAATGTGTCCACATTAGTGATACGATATGCCAAGTGAAGCAATGAAATGATTAACATAGCCTCCATGTGTTACCCCAGTGCTTTCAAGGAGAGATTTTTTTTTAATTAGTGGGCTGGAGGGAGGGGTTGGGAAGTGGATTACAAAGGGTGGGCATTTCAGTGGGGATCAGGAGAAACGATAGGGTAGATAATCGAGGAGAGATTATATGTCATCCTGATCATTAGGGGTGACGGTAGCTCAGAACCAGAAGGGCACATGCTGTCTGACCAGTGCCTGGCTCAGTCTGAGACTGTTGGAATGGGCGTGGAGCACAATAGCTAGAGCTTGAAAAAACAATTCAGCAACAAGGTGGAGATAGGTGCACATCTTCCTGAATCCAACAGTTCTTACTTACTCAGCTATAAGCCCACACACACTTATTTTTCAGTTTGATGACTGTGGGGTTGTACACTACTGAATGATCATCAATTGTGAATGAACTAACTGGGCTGGGTGAAACCGAGTCTTTCTACCAGGCTTCTCTACCATCACTGTAGTACTCAGTAACACTGACCTCTCACACACTGAGGAGCTGTGCAGCAAAGCCACCAGTATCTATATCACTGCTTAATACTGGTGCTAAAGACATTAAACCTGGTTTCCTGCCTGTGTTTGCTGTTTGTTTAATATTGCCATCGTGTGATAAGCACCTCACATTCTGCCTTAATAGTCTACAGCTCAGCAACATTGAATTGTCCAATTTCAGGTAGCCTGCTCCACCTCTGTCCCTTTTCTCCTATTCCTCGATCTGCCTAATTCCCCCTACACACACCCCATCTCCAACTCTTGTTTTCCTCTACTCCTTCATCTACCAGGTCTGCCCATCACTGACACACTACGACCACTGGATCCTGACAACACCTCCCCCTGCATCTGACCACCCCATGTCCCTTGTAGCTTTCCAAGCTCCACCTTCCTATCTTATCAAATTCCATCATCTGCAGCCTTTTGCTGAGTGTTGACAGCATTTTCTGTTTTTGATTGATATTCATAATGCATGCTACAACATAACTTTCTATTTTCACATTATGAACAGTGGTCGAACTTGTAGGACAATTTTACTCCCATGTTCCTTAATGGATTATGCCTGGCATCATGGGCATGAGCAAAGGCCAGGTTGTAGATGGCTTGCATCCACCAGTGAGACCAGCGCAGCCCTGGTTTTGCTGGGAGAGGCGCTACTGATCCACAATGAGAGTCCGTAGCATCAAGGAGGCTTTGCCATCTGGCATTTATTGCAGTTGCCATAAGAAGTAGAAAGCTGCTTATTGTCAGAATGAACGTTCAAATACATCCATGTGAGAAAGCGGGTAACAAAACCAGGCATGAGGAAATATTCTTTAATGAATAATTGTTTCTAAAAGAAAGTACAAAAGAAAGCACCAAGTTCAGCATATTTTCTATAAACCTTTAGCCATTTTTAAGATGGTTTTCTAAAATGGCATCATGGCAGGATTCAAATTGCAAAATGCAGGAAAGAAAGAACAAGTTTTTCATTGATACAGAACTTTCATAGACAAAAAAGTCTTTCATTGATACAGAACTTTGTAGAAAAAATTTGGAAAAATATTAATACAATTCAATTTATAAAAGTACAATCAATCTGAATCTGTGTTTGTGAATTGCAAAGCTTTTTACGCCTTAATACAAAATGCATGTCAGAAGTAACCTATAGATACACTAGAGCAAGCAGTGACATTAGCTTTGAAATTTACATTTGCAGGATATCAGTTTCAATACATTAGCTAGTTTCCTATCTGCTCTTATAAAGCCCAGCTTCAAAAGTGGAAACAAATATATGAGACAAATAAACTTTTGATATGTTCTTGTACAGATTCCTGCCATGCTTATGAATATCCTACCACTGATAAAACTGGAAGATATGACTTTTTTCAGCTAGGACACATTTTAACTGACAGAAGAAAATGACTGCTATTAACTGGAGTAGGTGTTACAAAAAACCCACTATTTAGTAAATTACTCATTTTACATTTTCTAATATCCCTGATTTATTTGTCCAATAGTTCCAATGAAAAGCCTCTAGAACCTAAATGATGTTATTTCTAAAACATACCATAAAATAATCGCAAAACACAGGGAATTTGATAATTTCATATATTTGTTTTTTTGTTATTCAACATTCATGTGAACTGATGGGAATTTTGTGACATGTGCAAAACTTGACATCCTTCTCATCTGAAATTGCTATCGGCTAAGCCTCAAACTTAAGATCTTCTTCTTTGGTTGGATGTCCTCCGTTTTCAGAGCAAAAATTTCATATCTTCTTTAACCCTGTAACTTGTTGTTTGGGAGTCTCTTCATTGTGTTCCTTGTCCTTCTTATCCCAACTGGAAATTACAAAAATAAGACCCCTCAAACACTTGAATTCAAAGGTACATTTATGTAGTCCAGTATATTTACAAACCAACTCTGCACTAGAATTGCTTTAATATTTTTAAATTAGAGCTATTATTAAAATTAATATTGTTATTTAAAAGTTTAAAAAAGGGCAAGTTTTTCAGATTCAGATTCATTTATCATACTTACATCAAATATAATAAAGCGTGTTGTTTCTGTAAACAACCAATGCACCTGCAAGTGTTGCCATACATTCCAGCAGCAACAGAGCATGACTACCATGCATGGTAGACAACATAGAATATGCTAAGCAACATAGCAACAACAGCCAAACAAGTCTCATTCCTTCCACCCTTGCACATACACGATCCTCTAACCCCAGTCTTTGGTCTCCAGCCTCCAGTGGACTTGTGAATTCACAGACATAGGGCCTTTGACTTCCCCGGCAGACTCGTAGAGATCCACAGATTTAGGGCTCTGTTTTTTTTTGTTTCTGTTTCAGTTTTTTGTTAACAATTGAACTAGTTTATCTTGGTTAACCCGGTTTCAGAGTTTTGTACCAATTGATTTATGAGTCTGTAATACGTTTTTGAATAATAATTACAATAACATTTTAGGAAAAATTCATACAGCACCAAGCTGTTTCATTTTCTTTGGTGGTCGGTTAAATTGGATGTTTAATTCTGCTGATGCATTGACCAGCACTCAAGTATAATGTCAAAAGAAATACTACATGGATTACAGCCAGAAGTATTTACTGAGAACAGGAACTAAGGAACTATTTATCTGTATTTATATGAATAAACAATACAGCTAATTCTTTTCTCCCCAGAGGAGATGGGGATGAAAATTAACATTTTTAAGGAAGAAGTCAACGAATGCTGTGGTATTTAGGGAATGGTGAAAAGTGTATGAAAAATATGATTATACCCAGTACTTTATAGATTAGGCTTGACTATTTCTACACCACCTCTCCAAAGATTCTAATGGTCATACAGTTGTGCCTGTAGAACTAAATAAAAATGATTTACAGGGAGAAACACTTGTAAATGTAATTCTGACATTTTTTTTGCCTGAACAGGCATCTTTGGAATAGAAATTCCATAGAACCGTTCTCATTTTCCAGACACAGGACTGCTGGAATAAGCATCTGGTTTGGAGGACAGGGCATGCACATTTTACGTGCCCAAAGAGAGCTGTTAATGTATTGAAGGAGGCACAAAAAGAAACACCTGGAGCCCATGCCTAAAGCAGTGTTAAACACTTTCCATATTCAAACAGGGGACTGAACATGTGTTGCAAAACACAGTCAGTTCTGATCCTTAAAGGGACAGATGGAGGCTACTACCAAGATTATCATAGTAAGAACTCTTTATGAGTGTGAAACTGAGAGAAGCTTGCACTTTGGAGAAGCTAAATTGTCTTCCTCTGTTAAGTTACTCATGCTATTATCTGGCTGTATTATGGAATTAGAATTGTCTTTACTGGTACTGTGTCCCTCATGTGCCAGCAATTGGACTGGAACTTTTTTTGATGTATGCCAACTTTATTGCATTAGAGACTAATGCCAGAGTGGGCTTCCTTTAAAAAGAATGCAGAATTGGCTCCATTTGTCTGGAATAAGGTTAGGATGATTCACAGTCAAAACTGATACATTTGTAAAAAGACCTGCACAGTTCTCAACAGAACCACACAACTGATGGCAACGTCATACAGTTGGCTGTACAACACCAAGGGCTTACCACCCAGGACACACTGTGGAGAGGCAGCCGTGGGTTAAAGGAATAAGGACTCAAAGGGATGTGGAAGACTTGATTAATGAGACAAACAGCACAAGAGAAGATGTGCACCAAGGGAACCAGAAGACCCAGAGGGGCCATCATAAGGAGATATGAGCATTATTCTGTATTGCAGTGCGTACAGGCCCAGATTCATCAAATTCTCCTCATATGCTAAGCCTTTCAATTACAGAGTCATTTTCGTGAACCTCCTTTGAACGCTCTTTAATGTCAGCACATCTTTTCTAAGATAAGGGACCCAAAACTGCTCAAAATACTCTAAATGAGGCCTCATCAGTGCCTTATAACACCTTAACATTTATCCTTGCTTTTATATTCTAATCCACTTGAAATGCTAAAATTACATTTGCCTTCCTCACCACTGACTCAATCTACAAATTAATCTTTAGGGAAACCTGCATGATGACTCCTTTGTAGCTCAGATTTCTGATTTTTTTTCTCCATTTAGAACATAGTCTACGCTTTTATTTCTTCTATCAAAGTGCATGACCATATACTTCTCGACACCATATTCCATCTGCCACCTTTTTTGCCCATTTTCCTAATCTGTCTAAGTACTTCTGTAGCCTTTTTGCTTCCTCCACACTGAACACTCCGCCAACTATCTTTATATCATCTGCAAACTTTCCTTCATCCAAGTAATTAACAGATAACGTAAACACAAGCAGTCCCAACACAGCCAACCTGAAGAAGCTCCCTTTATTCCCAGTCTTTACCTCCTGCCGATCAGCCAATGCTCTACCCATGCTAGTACCTTTCCCGTAATACCATGGGTTCTTAACTTGTTAAGCAGCTTCATGTGTGGCACCTTGTCAAAGGTCTTCTGAAAAACCCAAGTACAATTTTCCAGTTCCCCAGAACCTTTCCAGAATCCATTGATTCTTTGAAGATCATTACTAATGCCTTCATGATCTCTATAGCCACCTCCTTCAAAACCCTGGGGTGTAGACCATCAGGTCTGGGTGACTTATCGACCTTTGGGCCTTTCAGTTTCTCAAGCAACTTCTCCCTAGTAATGGCAACTTCACTCACTTTTGCCCCCTGACAGTCTTGAACTTCCTTCATCTTGTAGTGCAGTTAGAGATTGGCAGGTGTGATGTTGTGGGCGATACTGAGTTGTGGCTGAATGACGATCATAGCTGGGAATTTAGCATCCAAGAATACATCTTGTATCGAAAGGACAGGCAAGTAGGGCAGAGAGAATAGGGTGGCTCTAGTGGTATAAAATGAAATCAAGTCCTTAGAAAGAGGTGATATACTACAGGACTGGAAGATGTAGAATCCTTGTGGGTAGAGCTAAGAAACCACAAGGGCAAAAAGACCCTGAATAGAATTGTATACAAGCTCCAAACAGTAGCCAGGAAGTGGGATAAAAATGTCAACAGGAGAAAGAAAAAGCACATAATAATGGCAATGTTATGATAATCGTGTGGGATTTCAAAAAGCAGGTAGATTTGGAAAATTAGGTTCAAGAGAGGGAATTTGCAGAATGCCCATGAGATGGCTTTTTAGAGCAGTTTATAGTCAAGCCCCTCCAGGGGAAACGCAATTCTGCATTGGAGCTGTGTAATAAACCAGCTTTGATTTTGTGAGCTTAAGTTAAAGAAACCCTGAGGAGACAGTGATCTATATGATAGAATTAACCCTACAATTTGAGAGGGAGAAGATAAAAGTCAGTTGTATCAGTATTACAATGGACTAAAGGGAAATACAAAGGCATGAGAGAGGAGCTGGCCAAAGTTGAGTGGAAGGGGACACTAGCAGTGATGATAGCAGAACAGCAATGGTTGGAGTTTCTGGCTGTAATTCAGAAGGCACAAGACAGATACATCCTAAAGATGAAGAAACATTCTAAAGGGAGAATGAGGCAACCGTGGCTGACAAGGGAAAGTCAAAGACAACATAAAAGCAAAAGAGAGCGTATGTAATTGAGCAAAAATTAGTAGGGTGCTAGAGGATTGGAAAGCTCTTAAATATTAATAGAATGCAACTAAAAAAATCATAAGGAGAGAAAAGACAAAATATGAGAGTAAGCTAGTTAATAATATAAAAGAGGTTACAAAAACATTTTCTGATTATTGAAGAGTAAAAGAAAGCAGAGAGTGGATATCTGACCACTGGAAAATGATGCTGGAGAGGTAGTAGCGGGGCAAAGAAATGACGGCAAACTTAATAAGTATATTGTGTCAGTGGAAGTATGCAGTATACCAGAAATCCAAGAGTGTCATAGGACAGAAGTGAGTGTCATTGCAGTTCCTAAGGAGTAGGTGCTTTTGGAAGCTGAAAGGTCTGAAAGTAAGCAAGTTACCTGGACCAGATACCTACCACCTCAGAGTTCTGAAAGAGGAAGCTGAAGAGATTGTGGAGGCATTAATAATGATCTTTCAAGAATCAACAGACTCTGGAATGGTTCTATAAGACCAAAAAATTGCAAATGTCACTCCACTCTTTAACAAGAGAGATGGCAGAAGAAAGGAAATGAGAGAGGAGCTGGCCAAAGTTAATTGGAAGGGAACACAGTCAGTAATGATGGCAGAAAGTCAGTTAGCCTGACTTTAGTGGTTGGGAAGGTGTCTCAGTCTATTATTAAGGTTTCGGTGTTCTTGGAGGGGCATGTTAAAGTAGGCCAAAGTCAAAATGGTTTCCTTAAGGGGAAAGCTTGCCCGACACATCTGATGGAATTCTTTGAGGAAGTTACAGGCAGGAGGGACAAAGCAGAGTGAGTGGATGTTGTTTACTTGGATTTTCAGAAGGCCTGTGACAAGAGGCTGCACATGAGGCTGCTTAACAAGATAAGAGCCCATAGTATTACAGGAAAGATACCAGCATAGATAGAAGATTGGCTGACTGGCAGGAGGCAAAGAGTGGGAATAAATGGAGCCTATTCTGGTTGGCTGCCAGTGACTGGTGGTGTTCTGCAGGATTGGTATTGGAACAGTTTCTTTTCACATTATATGACTACAATTTGCATGAAGGAATTGATGGCCTTGTGGCCAATTTTGTGGATGATATGAAGTTAGGTAGAGGAGCTGATAGTGTTGAGGAAGCAGGGAGCCTGCAGAGGGACTTTGACAGATTGGGAGAATGGGCAAAGATGTGGCAGATGAAATATAGTGCAGGGAAGCGTTTGGTCATGCACTTAGGTAGAAGAAATAAAAGCATAGACAGTTTTCTAAATGGGGAGAAAATTCAAAAAGTAGAGGTGCAAGGGGACTTGGGAGTCCTTGCGCAGGATTCCCTAAAGGTTAACTTGCAGGTTGAGTCAATGGTAAGGAAGGCAAATGAATAAAGGCCTAGATAGAATGGATGAGGATGTTTCCTACAGTGGGTGAGTCTACAGCCGGAGGGTACAGCCTCAGAATAGAGAGATGTCTATACAGTACAGAACAGAGATGAGGGAGAATTTATTTAGCCAAAGAGTAGTAAATCTGTGGAATTCATTGCCACGGATGGCTGTGGACGCCAAGTCATTGAATATATTTAAAGCAGAGGTTGATAAAACCTTGATTAGTCAGGACTTCAAGTTCTAGGGAGAAGGCAGGAGAATGGAGTTTTGAGGGATAATTAATGGTGGAACAGACTTGATGGGCCAAGTAGCCTAATTCTGCTCCTATGTTTTATGTCTAGTAGGAATAGCTAAGAGACTATTAATTAAAAGTGTTTGATAGTGCAGGTAAGCATGACAATACAGTGATCATTCTCAATTGTGTTGAACAGGAGGGAACTATGAAGGTCCTATTTGTGAGATTGATGAGTTATTCCCTATTATGCACCTAAACATTTTCATTTAGTACTGTGACTTAAATGGACTTCACCTCCAGTTCTGTGAACAATTTTCCTTCACTGAATGAATGTGGAATTTGTTGGTTTGAAATGTTAGCTTCTTAATGATTCACTTACTCATTATTTGCCAGTTGGATCAAAGGATTACAATATTAACTCCCAGATGAATTAATTATTGAATAGGCACTATCTATATTGAACAGCGGCACAAAATGTTCAAGTTTTTGACCAGTGCAGAGCTCAGATGTGCAAAGGAAGTGTTTTTTTCTGGTGCACATGCACAAAACTCTGGAGGTTCCAGCGTTCTGTGTGTTTTTCTCCACATTGCCAGCAACTACAGTCTTTCCTATGCCTCTGTTTTAATGTGGTGTTTAGAGTTCTTTTATCGAAGTGCCACTTGTCATGAAATGCAAGATGTTGCATCAAGCCATATAAATTATTGGATCGGTACAGGTGGACACGCACGACAGAATGAATGGGATTATCTTGAAACGTGACACTTCCCCACCTACTTATTGATGTCTTCTCTTTTTTTTGTGTGTACCTGTTTCCACTCTCACTTTGTTGGTTCTAGGGTGACTATAGTAAAGCTGAAGTGGTGTCTTTAGACTGTGCCACACCTGGGGCAGAAGGTGTTTGGCAGAGCATATCTAATTAGAAAGGAGAGGTGCTCCTTCTACCATTTATATTAGAGTCTGTGCATAGGCTCTAGGTTTTCAGTGCCACCTCGTTCTGTCCTTTGAACAGTCATGGCCATTAATTCCCAAGAGCCAGTAGCATATTCTTAAAGGAGGCTTTGCGAATATCTCCGAGTCTTTTCTTCTGTCTTCATGGCAATTTCTTGCTACGGAAGAGTGTCTGTTTTGGGAGTCTGGTGTTGGGCATGCAAACCTGAAGAAAAGCCCGCCCAATGAGTGAATTAGAGCCTTAACACTAGGGATGTTGGGCTGGGAGAGGGCACCGATGTTTGATCATTTCATCTTTCAGTGGCTTTAGAAGATTGTTCAGAGACAAATGTTGATACTACCTATCTCGAACTTATGGTGCCTATTGTAAATAATTCAAGTCTCTGCAGCAAGCTGGAGGACTGGGGGCATTGATATCTGGTAGATCAGAAACCTGTTGCTGCTTGAGCTGGTCTTAAAATAGTTTTCCTCGGAAATCCAAAGGCTGCATTGGTGAAGTCATCATTAATATCCACTTTTACTGGGTGATGATGTTCCTTCTGAGGTGTGCACACATGTTTTTTGCTACTAGTGCACAAAGGATTTTAAACTGCACACAAAAGATTGTCACCCTCTACCTCATTGGCATGTTAAATATATTTCATGATCATACACAATCACATTTCTTTTTCCTGTTTCTGCTGCGGGCAGTGCGACAACGTGGAGTTTGCGATAATTTGTCTGCAGATTTTAGAACTGGCTTATTTGTTCTGTTTTTCTTGAAGAAGTTGTTCAGTGTGCACATGTTGTCACGGAGGGAAAAAATTGCACAGCTCAAACTTTTTGCGCACACTGGTCATTACAAATTAGAGAGAATATTGCTGAGTGGTGACTATCCAAATATGTGGTCTTTGTTTTAGAAATGTGGTTTGGCAAGCTCTTATAAAAACAATCGTCGTGTCATGTTCCTCCTGTAGCCTAAACACAGACCGTTTGTCTCATCCACTGAGCTGAGAGCTGGATTTGTGGAGACACATCAGGGGCTTTCCTCCGATAGCTGCCTCATGCTCTTGATACTCTCTATCTTCTGTTTCATGGCTCTTAGGCTTCAGGTCTTCTTGGTGCTTTGTTTTTGATTGGCATGACTGCATGGTGTGTACTAAGGGATGGTGAAATCTCTGCATCTGCCTGATATATTCTGGCCTGCTCTTCATCTTCAGGAGATTTGAGTATTTTTCATGTGTATCCTGTCATTTTGGTGATTCTCATTATAGCTGCATTCAAGTTGAGATTTGTACTGGTGTGAACAGTCACAGAAGCTGATGCTAGAATTTATCCCTCAGATAAATGCTGGTTGGTTGCTGAAAATATCCAGTACTACAGACTCCTTGAGAATAAGTGAGGCAGATATGCTTCATGGAGATGAGGCATTCATAATTAGAAAATTCTCATGATTCACAATACTCTGCACACCAAGGGCGAGAAAAAACTTTCCAGATCGTTAGAAGATAAGGCATTAGAAACTATAAGTTAGGCCCAGTCACTGAGGTCTGAGATGAGAAGAAATTTCTTCACCTGTAGGATAGGATAGAGAATTTTGAAAATGACTTCTTAAGAGGCTATTAATGCTCATTCACTGAGCTACAAGGGAGAGGTTGCCTGCTGAATGGATATTTGTAGATCAAGGAATATTTGATAGGTGTAGGAAAGTGATGCTGAGGTAAAAAGATCAGTTCAGGGAATGGCAGAGAAAGACATAAAGGGCCAAATGTTCCAGTTCAGTTCTATTCTTACTATTTTGTTTGTAATTGCAGAGCAGACCCGATGGGCCAAATGGTCTAATTCTGTTTCTATACGTTATGGTCTTTATAACCGTGACAATCTGAGATCTGTGCCTTCTGGGGGATTTTGGATTAACATTTGAAGTTATTCATGAATTACCGTAGTGCTAAAAGGGCAAAATGATAACAGCAGGGCATTACGAAACTCATTTCCATTTATTACAGTAAAATGGAAAGTTTGAACTGGAGTGCCAAGTCCTGCTGCTACAAAGGGTGAGTTTCCAACAACTAAATTTCTGCCATTCTCCAGAAGATTTTTTAAATAATTATTTCATGTTTTATTACAGCACTGAAACAGGCTATTGCTTCTCTGCTGCTGGAATCTCATCTGTTGTTTAATTAATCTCAGTCAATATGCTCTTCTGCCACTTCCTCTATCACTGCATCCAATAAAATTCATGTCACCCATTCTACATGGTCACAGGGCTTGGTAACAATTTGGTGGACCTGAATATGGGGAGGAAAAATATCAAGTCCCTGTTGGGATGCCAACCTCTTTGTGTTAATGGCCAAGATAAATTTGTACCTCAGAATGCTTTCAGTTATGGGGGAGGTTGTTAAGAATGTGAAAGTATTTGCAGAAATATTACTCTGGATGCTACTTCTATAAAGTACTCTTCCAAAAGACAGAAGTTGCCATGACTCTAACCACTGGAGTGATTATTGCAGCTAAAGGATTAGCATTGTGCTAAAGTCTGTTAAATAACATTGGTGGCAATTAGCAGCGTGCCTATCATTCTTATAATAAATAAGGAAGTTTAACATACCTGCAGTGCTTCTGTGACTAAGTTCAGTCCTACCTGAAATTAATTTTAAATGGAAAAAATGAAAAATCCAGTTGAATTCTTGGTTGAATATGGAGTATAACAATTAAAAACAAAGTAAGTTTTGCAAATTCCAGACCGAGCTCTATAGGAGAGCTTGTAAATTGCTTTGATAAGATCTGTTTTATAACACAGCTTCTTCCCCTCCACCACCAGATTTCTGAATGGTCAACAAACCCATGAACTCAACCTCAATAATTTTCCTCTCTTTTTGCACGACTTGTGTTTAGTGCCAGCAAATAATCTCTGTTTAAATGGAGGATTGTGTAAATATGTTTTAAAAATGTCATTGAATGTCTTCTAAAAATCAAAAATAAATTACATATTTATGATTGCTGCTAATATAATATTATGTGGGTGTTGCAAAAATGGATAATCTTGCCACCTGTAGCAATTTTTCCTTTAAACTGAAAGAGTTGTAGTACAACACTTGCTAATCTACTTCTGAACTTGACTATGTTGACTAACTTATATTGTGACATCAAAACCTTGCAATACCACTTTTAGTTATTCTCGATCACATTTGTCATCACAACACTATTAATTTAAATAAGAGTTTCCTTACAATAGTATGGGAAGACTTGAAAATAATTATTCACAATTCAGAATGCAGTAATTGCTCTTTCCCTCTCTCTCTCTCTCTCTCACACACACACACGCACACACGCACGCACGCACGCACGCAAAAGACACACATGCACACACCCAGGAAATTCCTTTCCCTCACAGGCATTGTTCAACCTGTTAAATTCTTCCAACAGATAGCTTGTTGTTTTACACAAAAATTATTAATTGTGAAACATGCAAGGAAGAGGTTTCCATTGGCTGTGCATGAGCATTCCGGTATCTACAGTAAATAATTATTTTCCACATATTTGCATGTCCCATTCTTCCAGTGATGTTTGCCAAATCATCACAAAATGTAGATTGGAAGTGTTTATCCGATATCAGTTGTGATACCTGTTAACTGATAGATAGAAGTTAATGCCCTCAACCATACCAGCTCTTCAATAAAAATATTTACCGAGTTTAGCCAGGTATTTTTAATTTTATCAACATCCAGTATAACATAACCTTAATAATAAGTAGTAAAACATTTCCATGCGTCATGAATTAAATGAACAACAAAAGGGTTCCATTTATAAGGATTAAGAATTATTGCAAAAAGTTCAAAGTAGATTTATTATCAAAGTACGTATATGTCACCATATACTACTTTGAGATTTAATTTCTTGCAGGCATTTACAGGAAAGTAAAGAAATAATGAAAATAAAGAATACAAGTATCATAGGTATAAAGAAATGCAACCTTGAATTGTTAATAAAGGTTAAGAAGAACTTTTGACAAAGTTTTGACATCTCACATTCAAGAACATCGCAAGCAATTACAGAAGTCTTCTCCGATTTACGAGTAGTCTTCAAGTTTATCCAAGTATCACATGTCCAAAGAAAAATTAGCAAACACATGTTGCTATGTTAACTCTATTTAATAGAAGGCAAACAGATAGTACATACAGGCAATTAGTCAACTAGATTGGTAAATAGGAATGGGGATCCCATCAATCCATGCTTCAGGGTGAAAGGGTCAGAGCTTGCAGTGCACTAACCTCCGTGAACCAGTTTTTTGAGTTCTTCATCCTCAAGCATTTTGTGATCACCCTCTATTATCTTGGTGACCTTGCTGTACCGTGTTCCTGACAAGATACATGTCAATTGTGAACCTCTAACATTTTCTCTACTTCTACTATAGGAAGGTAACAGATGTGATATTCATTAGCATATGTACTTTAGATACATTAACACATATACTTTTCAGTTAATGTCATCATTTAAGTAATAAGCAGCAAAGTTTAAGACAATTACATGACATGCTTAAACAGCAGTATCTCAGAATACTTAGAGAGCAATAGTTTAAGTGGAGCAAACAGTATAATTTTAAAAATGCCTAATTCTTCCTGTGATACTTACCTTATCATTGGTCTAAGAAGTGATGGAAGCAGATCAACATCTTAAAAGTTGTGCTAAGGGAGTAGATTTTAATTTGTTTTCCTGAATTATTTCAGGCTCAAACCAAACCGTTTAGAATATTGATTGCTCTTGGAACAAAAAAGGGGTTTATTTAACATTTTTGATCAGATTCCACACTGGGACTATATTGTTTATTTCAAATCTTACTTTATTGGAGGCACAAGCAATTTTGTTCATAGAGGAACAAGTTCAACACCACAATGCTGTTCTTCACTATAATGTGCCATTTTCCACTATTCTGAGCTCCAAGAATGCTTCTATGGTCTCTGAACAAACAACATTTATAAGAAAGTAATACCTTACTCATTTATGTATGTAGAATTTGACTAGATTTTAGATGTAAAGAGACCCAAGCCATTTACTTGCATGTGTATTTTTGATCAGGTATATTTAGGTAGGTGAAACCAATTGAAGGAGCTTGATCACTGGAGATACACATGTTAATTGATATTAAAGCTGCCATATGAGTGCTATCAAGTAAATATTTAATTAATAGTTTATTTTTTTTGTTTTTTTATTTAATTTATTTAATTTTTTTGTTTGTCAGTTCAATAGAAAAACTTGAAGACAAGCCAACATTGAAATTCTGTTTATACAATCCAACTAAAATATATTGCAGCATCTTTTACCAGACCCACCAGCTCAGTGACTTCTTGTTTCAGAATAATCTATATGACTTGCAAGGAAATGAGGCATCAAAATTGAATGCAGTTGTAAAATGTTTGCCAGCACATGTTTAAAAATGTAAAACAATTCCCTATCAAAAATGAACCAAACATACTTCCCCTTTTAAGTTAAACCTATCAGAAACAAAGTTTGCAATTAGTCCCAGGAGTTAGATACTGCTAAATGTCAGGATGTTTTTTTTTTAAATGTGTAGGGAGAGAATCTAGTCAAAAACAAAAAATGACACAAGTCATTTTGGTTGGGGTACTGGGGTGGGAGTGGAAGGGTTGGGGAAGAAGAAGGAGGAATTTTATAGCAAAAACCCATTAGTCTCACTATAAAATGTAAAATTGAAAAATATATCAAAATATACTTTCAATAAACTACAGACCTCTTTCAATAACTTTGGAAAGGGCCAAAGCATCAGCATCACTTGTTCCTGAATCATCACCAAGGGAGAGAGACAGAGAGAAAAAGTAAACGATAATATTACATTAAGCCTCTGGAGAAATAATATCAATGATTAGTGGGCCTGAAGATTGTTACTTGCCCTTTTCCCATGATCTACTTGTATGCCACAGCTGTAATAACAACTGTATCAGTAACCTTTTCCTCAGGATATGGAGTAAATCTCAAATGTTTGCCAAGCTAATTCTAATGAGGTGACTAAGTAATGTCTGTCCAAGGTTGTCCATTATTTATCTACAGATCTTCATACAATATTGCTGTTCCAAAGCCCCAATTGGAATTATGTCACTATGTTTCCCAACGTCTAACCACTGGCTCCATACTTCTCCCTCTTCCTTTTGTCCTACTCTTTCAGTTTAAAAGTTCTTTGATCCAGTTCCTGTTTTAGCACAGTGTCATTCTAGCTTTCTGTCCTCTGAACATTTTTGCTCATTGCTCGGTAACCTCTCCTATTCATGTACTTATCCAGTTGTCATACTTGCCCAACTCCAACTGGAGTTTCACTAATGATGGTTTCAAATGTTGGCTCCTCATCCCAGCTCACAGAGCTTGCTCCCACATCCACTATCCTGTACTCAGTCACTGCCATTTTTGCTGGACCAACATTTGAGGATGACTCTTTCCTGTTCTGTCTCATTCTATGCTGGTCCCAAAACTTCCATCTATGTATCCTTTAGCTGTTTTCCTCTTTATTTAACACCATGAGTAGTTTTACTAATTTATTATTTATTTTTATGAGGTTCAAATTAGTATGAATCCTATCAAATATTATTGAGTAAATGGTGATGACTAATGTCTGATTTTTTATTATAGGATCATGGTGTCCTTTAACCCAATTCATCCATCCCTCCCTAGCTGTGTTCCTGAGCTAGTCCTATGCCTGCATTTTGCCCATATCCCTCCGAACCATTCCTATCAATCAACTTGTCTAAATGTCTGTTGAATGTTGTAATTGTATCCACCTCTACCACTTCTTCTGTTTGTTCCTTTTGCCCACCACCCTCGGTGTGAAAAACTTGCCTCTCTCACCTCCTTTAAGTCTTTTCTCCTCTCACTTTAAACCTATGCCCTGAAGTTTTGGACTCTCTACGCTGGGAAAATGACTATGGCCATTTACTTTATCCCCATATCCCTCATAAGTTTTATAAATCTCTGTCAGCTCATCCTTCAGCCCCCTTTGCTTTAGAAAAAACAGCGCCAGCCTATCCAGTTTTTTATTACTCAAGGTCACCAACCCCAGCAACATTCTTGTGAATCTTTTCTGAAAATAATCATAAATATAATACAATAAATAATAAGAATCATATGCCTTTTAACACAAGATAAAATTAAAGTGGTTAAATTATTTCATACGTCTGGGAAACAATCCATGGGTTCAAGTCTCACTATAGCACCTGGAAAAAATAATAGTGAAAATATCTCGAAATACAAAAGACAGTATCAGTAAAAATAATATTGGATTGTAAAATATCAGCTCATCCTGGAATTTTTACAAGAATGGAAATCTACCAGAGTCTGGCAGGTGATTTCAGAACCATTGCAGAATGGTTGACTCTCAGCTATCCTCTGTACTGATCCACTAGCCACTCAGTTGTGAAAATCTGCTATATGAAAATGCAAAAATGCTACAACTGGAAAGGCAGCCTAGCATCAGCACAGAAAATGGACATGAAAAAGGCACATCCAGCTTACTTTATTCACCAAAGTCCACTCAAAGATTAAACTTGGAGTCTTGTCCCTCAGATCAGTTAACAGACGTTATCAGACTCACAGCTATACTTTTCTGTATAGATTTCACATTGCAATCTATATACGTTTCCCGTCCTATTGGCAGGAAAGGCAAAGACAAGGTGTTTTATCAAAGGCATTAGGAGAAAATAATTGTGGAATTCTTGATATGTTTTCAAATCATACAAAATTTTATGGCAAGAGGTCTCAGAAAGGCAAGGAAATTTGCAGAGTATGATATACTTCTGCCCTTTAGTTGATGAATCAATATTCAGTATCCACATACACGACTGAAGAGAGGGTGCACAATATATTCAAGGTGAGGAACACCAATGTGGATTAACAAGAGTGGTAAAATCGCACCACAATTCTGAATCTGACATGGTCCTGAAGTTCATTGCAGCCAGAATAGCTGAGCCAGAGGGTGAGAATCAAAACAAAATGATTTTCTCATCCTCACCAATGTAATGATTACAGATACAGGAAGGACCACTCCACATCCCTCCTGTTTGATGTGTTGTGCTATCATCAAGCAGAATAGATCTCTTTGACAAGCCAGGGGAGCAACCTAGTTCAATGAGGAGCAGAAACATTAACTTGTGTACTAAGTACTGTGTATTAGCCAAATGAAATTGCAACAAATAAGCAGAATAAGCAGAAGCTGTTGCATGCTAATTTACTGGCAGTTCAGAAAAACATTTCATAGCCCTGCCTCATCCAGTGATGAAGTGTAGAAGACAATAAAAAAAGAGCAGGATGAGACCATGTAGACATTCCCATACTCCATGATGGTAAAGACCAGCAACGGAGTGTAACAGGGACAGCTGAAGGGCCTGCAAACATCTAGAGTCATAACACCTAAAAATGCTATTTGGTGCAGCTCATTCACGCTAATGAAGATGACCACATAAGCCCCATGTTTGGTCCATATCGCTCTGAACCAAATAATGGCAAGGGTCCAAGGACCCCTCGGTTAATGGTAGCGGTCCATGGCATAAAAAAAGTTGTGAACCCCTACTCTAAGCCTTTTATATCTATGTACTTATCCAATTGTTTTTTAAATATTGTAATTTTACCTGCATCAACTACAGTCCTTTCTCTGGCAGTTCATTCTATATACACTCGAATGCCTGTAGAACAGTTTTCCCCTCAAGCCCCTTGTAAATCTTTTGTTTATAACCATATACTTTCTAGATTTTGTTTCCCCTTCCCTGGAACCCGAGATGCCTTGACATATAGAAATGTTGAAAAATGTACTTAAATTAATCTTAGATATCTGCGATTTATCAAAGGATTCAATGCCTGTAGCAGCAATATGCTGCTTTGGGGTTGCGGTCTTCAGCATCTGAGACAGAAGTGTCAAACAGAGGGCTTATACCTCCTCTTTGATGGCAGCCTTCAGACAAATCATTTCACTTAAAATAATATGAAGAGTGGTTTAGACCACAGGGGTCAGGAGCCACCCAACAGAAGTGAAGACATTCTGACCACATACACACACACACACAAAAAAAATAATGATAGGTCAAATCTAATCCAGCCCATCATGGCCCCATCAGGTTACTCTTCTTCATAAACTGATGAAAGATATCACCGATCCTTCTGTCAAGTTGATAGTAGCATCAAAGAGCCAAAGTGAAATTGATAATGAGAATCACAGTAAAATTACCCCACAGACTGGAGTGATATCCATTGTTAGGAAGGTAGTCCTATTTGTTGGTGGACAACTTCATGACATCACTGCAGACGATCTTATCCTCAGTCATCTTCAGTTGCTTCATCAGTGAGTCTCTAACCATCATAAAGTTAGAAATTTGTATGTTGATTGAATAATGTTTGGTTCCATTTGCAATTCCTCAGGAAATGAGGCTGGCCATGCCCCACATGCAGCAAGACTCACATAACATATAGACTCAGGATGATGTAAGAAAACTAACACCTGCACCAGATGAGGGCTAAGCGATGGTTATCCCCAGCAAGAGGGAAGCTTAATTACCGTTGACATTCAACAGCATTGCCATCACAAATTCTCCACTAGTGAATCACCATTTCAACTAGATAACCACTTAAATCCTTGTGGCAGGTGATGGGCCAGGGAGTCTGTTGTCACCTTCCACTCCCAAGCCTTTCTACAACCTGTAAGGCACACTGATCATGTGGCAGATCTCTGGTTGCTAGATGATCACCATCTCAATTAAAAAAAAACTACTCAGGGCAAAGCCATCCACTTGTTTGAGGCTCCACCACCATTCTCAACCTTCATCCACCACTTAGGTATTCTGAGTTCAGTCTGTACAATCTATGAAACGTATTGCAGAAATTCAACAAGATCACTTCAACTGTATCTCTCTAATTTGCATCTTCTATCAACTGGGCTTAGAGAAGGCGGCCACTGCTTGTATGTTCCCTCCTGGAAGCAGGCGCTCTGTCATGTTGTTATTGTTTATTGGGTGAATATAATGAGACTTGCTATCTAAATCATCTCAACAGAACCCATCTTACATGGACCAGAGTGATTTAGAAAGTGGCTCACACTATCAACTCACCAGGATAGGTATTAAACGCCAACCTTGCCAGCGGTCAACATATCCCATGAGTGAAGTTTTTTTTAAAATAATTAATAACTCACCGCTTTGAATGACCTTTCCACTAAATACTCTTATTTCTGGTTTAGTTGTAACAACTCTTGTAATTTCTGTGACCTTAGTTTCTGAGAAGCAAAGATATTAGCGCTGTTATTTCACTAAATTCACTTCTTTGACATTCAAGTTTAGCAAACATAGCACCTTCAAAATAATAAGAAAAGGAAAGTCTTTGTTGGACTGAATTTGACATCATATTGAAAGCCAGTTGAATCTAATGAAACCATTAGTAATTTTGTCCCACTATAAACAAATGCTATCCCATTTAAAATGGAAGCTTACTTCATAAACTGCAGGAAAACCCTGCCCTTGGTGGGTATTAATCCTGTGATTACATTGAAGCTCAGATTTCAGAATAGTTTGTGATATTTCTATTTTGAACGACCAGCTGAGGTAAATGCAATCAATTTCACTTACTTCAGTTTAAAAAGAATCAGGTTATTTGCAATTTGTGTTTAGCAGGAATGGATAGTTCATATAACAATAGATCTCAAATACCCCAACATAAGTATAATGTTATTATATTTTAGTAGTCTCCTGTCTTATTATTCTAGTTGTGTAATTTTCCAAAAAGTGACTGAAGCTTAGTTGAATATTTAAGTGGGCTGATTACCAAATAAAGTGGCTAAAGTTACAAGACTTCACACCCAAATTAATTCTATATTATGGTCATGGGACAGTCCCTGTTACTGTACAAACATAATAAAATTAGTCCCTCGTCTATTTCTAGGTAGCCAAAGTATAGATAAAAATGATCTTCAATAAAAATCTATATTGGAAATCAAATGGATACAAATCAACCCAGTTTAACAGTAGGGCTGACTGAAAACCTTACAGGTGATGGTTTCATTTCTGAATTAGTCAGATCCTTGCGGCTATCATCCCAAAACTGAAGTTAGCTCTTGGCTGAGCCTTCTTAAGATATACAGTGAGATCCCAAATCCCATTGATTTTTGTACTTCTTAGATTATACATAATATGATTATGTCATTTTAATTCAACCTGCTACAGCCAATAGGATTATGGTTCCACCAGCAACATGTCCCATTGTTGCCCCATTGCACCCAGATAGTATTTCAGCCATTCAATCCAATGTAGACTGTCCTTTGAATTGCTGCAGGCATCAGTTTCCTGTTGCAGCTAAAGTTTTTTCTTAACTTTAATGAACAAAAATCCTGTTGGATGGCTTTTGAAATTATGATGGCAATCTGCACAACAGGAAATAATTTGGATCATTGCTGACTAATTCTTCCAGATTATTTTACCCCAGTGCTGTCAGCCAAAAGTCACTTTTGGTTTCCAACTCAATTCAACTGTACAGAAGGTCACATTTCATATGTAGATGATTTAAATTCTGTTGATTTAAATCCACAGAGGTGACTTTCTTTGGAAAGGCACCTTTAAGTTTGGGTTAATACCACATACGTAACTTTAGAAGTTCACATTCCCGTCGCAGATGACTATTTCTACGTGCAATTAATTATGAATTCACGTACATGCTCCTCATAAACTTCGATTCATTGATCATCGCATATGCTTAGGAGGTCAATGACTTGGGTAGCAGGTTTCTTGCAGGTAGGAATGGCTGGGATCATTATTGTAAAAGATGTACTGTAAGTTAGAGGTTAGAGATTATTTGTTACACAGGTGTTATTGGAGAATAAGATGCCATAGCAGAGAGAGCATGGCATCTTTCAAAGGTGAACGTGGGCAAGTGTTTGAAGCTGAAGAAGATACAGGACTAAGGAAAAGTGCAAGATCATAAAATCATTTTTGGATTGCTACATTGAGATGCATACACAAAGAGGAGACATCTTCTTCTTTTCTCTAAGTATCTATGGCTCCATTCCTGGCAGGCAAGGGGAATAAGATTATAAAATGATCCCTTATGTTTGATAAAAATCAAATTCCTGCCAAGACATGAGGCCAAGAACAGATTAAGCAGTCAGGCCAGTCCATTATTTAAAATACAGTTGCACCACAATGAGCTTAGGGTGCTCACTAAAAATTAAATAAAGAAGAAAAATAATTCATTTCCTTGCACCACCACAAAGCCTGTGCCCCGTTGGCTTCAAGAAAGAAAAAGGTAAAATAGGGAAAAGATTAGCAAAAAAAAAACTTTAGAAGAGAAAGAAGAGTTGCTGCAAATACAGTGTATCTACCATACGGAATCACTTCTTTGGTAATGCTTGATCCAATCTGTCTGATATCTGGTTGTATGACCTTAATAAAACGAGCTGAAAATTCAAGGACAACATGATTTACAGACAAGCACTCTCAAGCAATCATACATCAATTAATCACCATTTCGTCCAGTTTAACAGCCAGCCGCAATCTGTCTCATTGAGGTAGAAACATTGTCTTGAAACAATTAAGGCATTTTGTAATAATACAGATAGAGCACATAACTAAATAAACTTATCTGATTGTCAAACAGCTATTAATCAAGCTGGACAAGGTTACTATAAATTCTGATGACATTCTCTTTTCAGTCATCTGGTTCTGGGGGTGGAACTGGATTCCCTGGTGGTTGTGTCTGAGAGGAGGATACCTCTGGTCTTCCATTACTCACTCACTTTGTCTTAATAATTTTCTTTTTCTTTCTTTATCTTTTGACTTTATGCCTGGTCTTTGCCATCCAGACAGGATCTGTATTCAAATCAAGTTGCTTGACAAATTGGCTTAGTCTTACTCTGTCACTAAAAATTTTTAGTTGATAATGATCTTGATATCATGAATGCCATGCACTTAACCTTACTTCTGTTCCTTTGAAAGAGCCCATGTTTCAATATCATAAAGTAATACCATACACTTTCCATATTACTTATCATATTCTACAATCTATAAAGAAGAGAGAAACATTACATCATTGCAAATGTATAAAGCAAATGTCATCGCTTTGCTCAATGTGGTCCATGACAATACTGTACATGAAGGCTGGACATCTGGCATAGTGCATGGACTTGATTCCAATGCCCATGAAAGTTAATGCTTAATTGAATATCCACTAATTCCTCACCATCAATGATCCATTTCACTGTGCCCACAAATTATTCTAGCATTTCTCAATCAACTATCCAGATCTATTCAACATCACATCAACTGAGTTGCACTGATTACAATATGTAGTTTAAGTTCTATTCAGAAGTAAATAAACAGTTCCCCTGCACTCTGTACAGATATTTTTGGAAGTTTTATACTCCTCTTATTTAGCATTGCAATCAGTTTATTTTCTCGTAATATTTCTTGTTAATCTTCTCAGCTTTGAACTGTAACAACGCTATTTCTTTTGGCCTCTTGCCACTCATATAGTCTGCCCAGCAACACCTGTTATTCCCTTCTTGTAAAAGAGGGCACTACTGTTTGACAGGAAGGGAGATTCACTTTGTTTGTTTCTGTCCTGTTTGAGTTATCTTTTCACTCTTCTTTTCTTACCTTTTTTAGCAGCAGAATTTCATCCTTGCAATAAAAAATATAATTGTGAAAGCAAAGTACAATATTATTTTGCACATTCACTTTATGTATTCTGAGGCGAAATTTTTCTCCTCTTCTAATTTTAGCTCTTTTTATTAATTACCTTTTATTTTAACTTTCATCAGTTACATCTACAGCTTATGCCACTTCCAAATTGTGTGTACTTCACCCCGATCAGAAACAAAATTGGTCTTGTGACACTTTTCAGGACTTTGCAGTCAGACTGCATCATAAACTCCTGAAGGAATTCTATTATCTTTCCACCTCCTTCCTCAGCCAGAGTGACATTAAGGATGCATTGTTTGCCTATTCCCCCATGAGAAGGTTATTCTGTCAGTATACTCAGTTTGGTATTATGGACGTTCTTCCTGTCTTTCCTTGTTATATTGCCTAACAAAAGTCCAGAATTATCTCACTTAGATATCATTTCTTACACACAGAGACTTTGTGTCCTTTTCCTTACATCTAATTACTTAATGTTCCAGTCATAATGTTTTTGGATTTCCAAGTTAAGATGACTTACAATTAGTTTTATATAAATTGCTAATTGGTTCTGGCTAAAGCGTAACAGACATTTTCCGTGCTAACCTTCTGTGCCAATTATATGTCAACCCCAGAACAGAAGCATGATTTCATGTCTGGGAATTTGGCATAGATGTCTTTCATTTTATTATGGCACCAGTTCTTTATCTATCCTTTAAACATTTTCCCTTCATGCAGTCTGTAGAAGTTATCCATAAATTTTCATCATGGGTTTGAAATTGCTCTTTAAATTATTCCTTTTTAAGTCAATAGAAAAGGTCAGAGAATAAACTAGTAACTCAAGAGTGTATGGATCATTGAAGACATTTAATTTGGTCTAAGTAACCCTTTTCTCCATTGTTAAGCCCAGGAGTAAATGTTAGTACCAATCACTCCGCTTCTATGACATGTAAAACGAAGGAAAAACAGAAGAAATACCCAACAATTTGAAAGTCTGGAAGTGTTCTGAAGATCCAAAATCTGGCACCTGGCTAGATTCTGGCACAGATCAAAGCCAGCCTAAATAAGACAACTTGGTTAAGCAGGAGGAAGAAGGAACCACTACAACACTTTGCTTCTCCAATGTTTTCCTTCATTTGTTTCTTAAGTCCTACCCAATAACGGATGGCCCTGTGCACCAGACCCTTTTACTACTGTGAGGTCAGGACAGGACTCAAATCTGGCAGTTCTTCTCAGCTTCAATGGAGTTCAAACTATTCTTCTTATAACTCATGAGACTTTGAAGGCTTAAGCAGCATAGCCAATTAATCCAGTTATCCTCTAATACTTAATCAACTATTATTTTATATACACACATACATATATATATATTTCTTGAAACTAATAATGACATTAAGAACAATTATAAACTTTAAAAAGTGCAGATAATATTGAAGGACTTACTGATAATAGGCATTTCGATCCTGTGATAGGTATAACTTGGGATAAGCTGACAAAAAAATGACAGAGACAAACGAGACATTAAGTACTTATTATGCTCATTAGTCACACCTAAATGAAAACTTACTGAGGTTACATTCCTCCGGGGTTGATTTTTATTCATTTTAAAGTAACACATTAAGAAACTGCATATAATGCTGGCAACTCTTAGAATTAAGGATTATCTATCTGTAAAGAATTTGAAACACTCTTAATATTTATCCACTTGAACAAATTTTGCACATTTTTGTTTAAAATCTGCACAATTTAAACAAATTGATTTAGACAGATGGTTGCGCTTATTCTAACAAGTGAAATGAAATAATGGATAGTACACTATACGTTACACATTATTCCAGCTGTAATTTGCAGCTGGAAGTGAGGAAATTGAGGCCATGAGAAATTGCAACATGGATAGTAAATTTATGAAGGGTTACTTGCAGAAAAAGACTACCAGACTAATCAGGTATACTGCTGCATTGACTTAAGTTAATGACTTGTATTTGGGGCAAATTATATGATTTCAAATTTGCGACTGATGACATTCACTTATTTAATCTCTTAATTCATGGAGTTTCAAAGAGATTTATTAGAATGGATCCAGTAATGAGTATAAGTTGTTCTCCTTAGAGAAGATTTAAATTGAAGAGTTTAAAATCATGAAGAACTTAGATAAGAGAAAGGTTTTCCAGGATCTGAAAACCAATAAACAGAGTGCTCAGAACACACAGATGATAAGGACCAGATGACATGAGGAAACCTTTCCTTTAATGCATGTTAGGAAGGAAATGCAGTCTCATCTGAAAGAAATATGTGAAAGAGTTGGGAGGGGCAGTAGGGTGAGGCTAAGTGGAATATTCTTGGAAAGATTTAGCACAGATTTCATGGGTCAAATGGCCTTCTATTATTGAATGATTCAATTGTGTCACGGTTCTTTTCTTTTGCCAAGTTTTATATCAAGTATAATCTTTATGATTCATCTCCCTACACTCAATTCCATATTAGTTTTCAAAATATTGAAAACAGTGGACTCAAAATCTTAGGCGCTGCACTGTAAATCATCCTGATCTGCTTCCACCCACTTGCCAGTGCACATTTATAGAATTATGGAAGATCATAAATAAAACAAATAAATATTACAAACACACACTCAGTGACCACTTTAATAGGTACAGGAGTGGAATCTGGTGCGGTTTCAAAGGTCATAATTTGAGGTAAATTTATTATCAAGATACATATATGTTACCATATACAACCCTGAGATTCATTTTTTTGTGGTAAATCCAAGAAACATAACAGAATCAATAAAAGTCTGCACCAAACAGGACAGGCAAACTCCCAATGTGCAAAAACAAAACCACCAAACTGTGCAAACATAAAAGAGAAAAAAAGCAAAATAAGAATAAACAAATAAGCAATAAAAATCAAGAACATGAGATGAAGAGTCCATAAAAGTGAGTCCATAGGTTGTGGGGACAGTTCAGTGAGCAAAGCTGAGTGAAAATATCCCCACTGGTTCAAGAGCCTGATAGTCGAGGAGTAACAACTGTTCTAAAACTGGCAGTGTGGGCCCTGAGGCTCTTGCACCTTCTTCCCGATGGCAGCAGTGAGAAGAGAGCATGTCCGGGGTGGTGAGGGTCGCTGACAATGGATGCTGCTTTCCTGCGACAACATTTCTTGTAGATATGCTCAATGGTTGGGAGGGCTTTATCCGCGATGGACTGGACAGTATCTACTACATTTTATAGGTTTTTCCATTTAAGGGCAGTGATATTTTCATATCAGGCTGTAATGCCACTAGTCAATATAAGCTCTACCACACATCTCTAGAGGTTTCTCGAAGTTTTAGACATCATACCGAATCTTTGCAAACTTCTGAGAGAAAGTAGAGGCACTGCTGTATTTTCATCGTATGTGTTGGGACCAGAACAGATCCTCTGAAATTATATCACTGAGGAATTTACTGATCGTCTCCACCTCTGATCCCCCAGTGAGGATGGTTCATGAACCTGTGGTTTCCTCCTCTTGAATTCAATAATCAGCTTCTTGGTCTTGCTGGGATTGAGTGAGAAGTTGTTGCTGTGGCACCACTCAGCCAGACTTTCAATCTCCCTCCTATATGCTGATTCATCACCACCCTTGATTCAGGCAATGACAGCAGTGTCATAAGCAGCCCTAAATATAGCTTTGAAGCTATTCTTAGCATCACAGTCACAGGTGTAAAGTGAGGAGAGCAGGGGACTAAGCACACAGCCTTGTGGGTGCATCAGTGCTGATGGAGATTGCAGAGGAGGTGTTGTTACCAATCTGAGCTCAATGGGGAATGGAAGCGAAGAAATCAAGGACATCATTGCCCAAGGAGCTATTGATGCCAAGATCTTGAAGCTTATTGATTAAATAAGATAAAACTTTATTCATCCCGAAGGAAATTATCGTTGCAAGCTTGCTCAGTCAGAAACATATCCTTTAAGATACAAAATGTATGCGCCAAGGTACAAGCAAAGAATACAACATGTGCATTAAAAAAGTAATAATGCAAAATACGGATGTGCAATGAAACCATATACTTAAGGAGCAGGAGTTGTAGTCTTATAGCCACAGGGAGAAAGGATCTCCTGTGGGTTTCAGAGGTGCATCTCAGTGGAATCAGTCTGTTACTGAAGACGCTCCTTTGTTTGTCCAGGACGTCATGGAGGGGGTGAGAGGGATTGTCCATAATGCTCCACAGCTCCTGCAGCATCCTCCTCTCAGACACAACCAGCAGGTAATCCAGTTCCACCCCAGAACAGAACCAGCCTTCCTGACAAGCTCATCGATCTCTTTGGCATCAGCTGCTCTCACGCTGCAGCCCCAGTAGACTGCAGCGTAAAATAGAAAGCTGTCCACCACTGAGTCACTGAACACCTGCAGCATGGTACTGCAGATGTTGAATGTCCGGCGTCTCCTCAGGAAGTACAGTCGGCTCTGTCCCTTCTTGTACAGAGACCCTGGATTTTTTACTCCAGTCCAGTTCATTGTCAGGTGAGTTCCCAGGTATTTGTAGTCTTGGATGACTTCCACATCCGTTCTCTTGATGGAGATGGGTATGCAGGGTGTTTTAATCTTCCTGAAGTCCACCACCAACTCCTTTGTCTTAGTGATGTTGAGCCGCAGGTGATTCAGCCCACGCCACTCAACAAAGTCTTCCCCGACTCTTCTGTACTCAGCAATGGCATCTGCTGTGGTCCTGTTGCTGTGGTAGCTGGAGTGGAGTGGAACGAAGTCACCTATCAGGCAGGATTTGGTATGTTTCATCAGGAACCTCTCAAAGCACTTCATCAAAGTGGACGTAAGTGTGACTGGATGACATCATTGAGCCATGTTACCACATTCGACTTATAATAATTCAAGTCTTCTTGAAGCATGTGGGTACTTCAGATGACCGAAGTGAGAGGTTAAAGGCATCATTCTTCTGCTGCAGTAGCTCATCCACTTCAAGGTTTAATGTGTTGTGCATTCAGAGATGCTCTTCTGATCACCACTGTTGCAACGCACAGTTATTTGATTTGCAGTTGTCTTCTGTCAGCTTGAACAAGTCTGGCCATTCTCCTCTGACCCCTCTTATTAACAAGGCAGTTTTGTCTGCAGAACCGCTGCTCACCGGGTGTGTTTTTGTTTTTCACACCATTCACTGTAAATTCTAGAGTGTTGTGCATGAGAATACCAGGAGATCAACAGTTTCTTAGATAAACAAGCCACCCCGTCTGGCACCAACAATTATTCCATGGTTAGACCCGATTTCTTCCCCATTTTGATGCTTGGTCTGAAAAACAACTGAACCTCTTGTCCATGTCTGCATGCTTTAATGCATTCAATTGCTGCCACAAGATTGGCTGATTAGACATTTCAATTAGTAAGCAGGTGTACAGGTGTACTTAATAAAGTGGTCACTGAGTGTACAATATGTACATAAAGAGTATGTTCCTTTGTTAGTGTCATGATAAGAGATCACAGCTGTAAACCATTTGACACTCTTCTTGTAAAAACTGTTAATTGTATCTCACTACTGAATATTGTTATTTCTATGAGTAGTGTTAATTATTAGTATTGTGTAATACATTTGCGGTTTAAATCTTACCTGTATCTCTATAGTCTTGACTAGTTTTGAGAGAATTCTCCGCAAATTGTCATTTGTAACAGGCAGATCTAGTAAAGTACATTATAAATTTTAAGTAGTTAATTCATGAATGCTTATAAACATTTTTTAGATAATCATTACATTAATAATTCAAGTAAGCAACAAGTCCAAATTGTCCAACACACACAAAATGCTGGTGAACACAGCAGGCCAGGCAGCATCTCTAGGAAGAGGTACAGTTGACGTTGCGGGCCGAGGCCCTTCGTCAGGACTAACTGAAAGAAGAGATAGTAAGAGATTTGAAACTGGGAGGGAGAAGCGAAATGGTAGGAGAAGACAGGAGGGGGAGGGATGGAGCCAAGAACTGAAAAGTTGATTGGCAAAAGGGATATGAGGCTGGAGAAGAGAGGTTCATGGGACGGGAGGCCTAGGGAAAAAGAAAGGGGGAGGGGAGCCCAGAGGATGGGCAAGGGGTATAGTGAGAGGGACAGAGGGAGAAAAAAAAGAGAAAAATAAATAGGCAAACAAACAGATAAATAAATAAATAAATAAATAAGGGATGGGGTACGAAGGGGAGGTGGGGCATTAACAAAAGTTAGAGAAGTCAGTGTTCATGCCATCGGGTTGGAGGCTACCCAGACGGAATATAAGGTGTTATTCCTCCAACCTGAGTGTGGCTTCATCTTGACAGTAGAGGAGGCAGTGGATAGACATATCAGAATGGGAATGGGACGTGGAATTAAAATGTGTGACCACTGGGAGATCCTGCTTTCTCTGGTAGACAGAGCGTAGGTGTTCAGCGAAATGGTCTCCCAGCCTGCATCGGGTCTCGCCAATATATAGAAGGCTGTATTGGGAGCACCGGACAGAGTATATCACCCCAGCCGACTCACAGGTGAAGTGTCGCCTCACCTGGAAGGACTGTCTGGGGCCCTGAATGGTGGTGAAGGAGGAAGTGTAAGGGCATGTGTAGCACTTGTTCCACTTACAAGGATAAGTGCCAGGAGGGAGATCGGTGGGAAGGGATGGGAGGGACGAATGGACAAGGGAGTTGCGTAGGGAGCGATCCCTGCGGAAAGCAGAAAGAGGGGGAGGGAAAGATGTGCTTAGTAGTGGGATCCTGTTAGAGGTGGTGGAAGTTACGGAGAATTATATGTTGGACCCGGAGGCTGGTGGGCTGGTAGGTGAGGACAAGGGGAACCCTATTCCTAGTGGGGTGGCGGGAGGATGGAGTGAGAGCAGATGTGCGTGAAATGGGAGAGATGCGTTTGAAAGCAGAGTTGATGGTGGAGGAAGGGAAGCCCCTTTCTTTAAAAAAGGAGGACATCTCCTTCATCCTAGAATGAAAAGCCTCACCCTGAGAGCAGATGCAGTGGAGATGGAGGAATTGTGAGAAGGGATGGCATTTTTGCAAGAGACAGGATGGGAAAAGGAACAGTGCCCCACCTCCCCTTCGTACCCCATCCCTTATTTATTTATTATTATTTGTTTTTTTTCCCCCTTTTTTCCTCTCTTTTTTCTCTCTCTGTCCCTCTCACTATAACTCCTTGCCCATCCTCTAGGTCCTCCCCCACAACCTTTCTTTCTCCCTAGGCCTCCCGTCCCATGATCCTCTCCCTTCTCCAGCCTCATATCCCTTTTGCCAATCAACCTTCCAGCTCTTAGCTCCATCCCTCTCCCTCCTATCATTTCGGATTTCCCCCTCCCCCTCCCAAATCTCTTACTATCTCTTCTTTCAGTTAGTCCTGATGAAGAGTCTTGGCCCGAAACATCAGTAGTACCTCTTCCTATAGATGCTGCCTGGCCTGCTGCATTCACCAGCAATTATTGTGTGTGTTGCTTGAATTTCCAGCATCTGCAGATTTCCTCGTGTTTGCGAAGTCCAAATCATCAACTGTTTATTCCTCTGCATAGATGCTGCCTAACCCGTTGAATTCCTCCGCAATCCTCCAATTTAGTCCAAGCCTAATCACGGGATAATTTATAATGACTAATTAACCTACCAACCTGTACGTCTTTGGACTGTGGGAGGAAACCAGAACACGTGCGGGAAACCCACACGGTCACAGGGAGAAGGTACAACGTCCTTAAAGGCAGTGGCAGGAATTGAATCCGGGTCAGTGGTTTGTTATGCATTGTGCTAACCACTACGATACCATGCAACGACAGTAAAACACTATTTTTTGGCGCAATCCTTCTTTGTATTCATTCATGGACATTTATGTTTTCAGTGTGCCTACATTATACTGTGTACATAAATAAATAAGAAGTTACTCGATGTCTCTATGATTGATACTCAACATGCAGAAGACTGCTGGATTCATTCCCTGCTGCTCAGAAAGTGGGATGAACCTGAGGGATAACAAACAGGCTTTACACCCTTCAACTGAAGCAGGGGAATGTCAATCATAGATCCAGAAACTTACAGCTGATGTAGATTTATACTGAAAAAGCAAATATGTGTCTTTTGTAAGATCTCATTTCCTACATAATTTGCATGGACTGTCCATCTTTATAGCGAGCTGAGAAACACTTTGTCGAACATATGCAAGATCCTCACCCACCATTTAATCCCATCTTCTGTCCATCAAGAATGCGGACAGAAGAGTACAACTGGTAGTTGGTATTTTGAACATCCAAAGTTAAGGCTCCCCCCACCCCCCCCCCGCCCCACCACCACCCATGGGCCAGGCTGGTTATATGGCTCCAAATAAAAGCTAAAGTATATACCCTGACTTGTCACACTGGAAATATGTACATATCAGCCAAACACTTCACAAATCTTTTTGTAATAAACTATTAATACCAAAAAAATTCCTTTGTGAATTTGCTGATCACTTTTGTAACCCTGGCAGGACTTTTGAGAGAACTTTGCATACATTATGTAAAGAGGGTTGTTGATTATCATTCAGTAAACCATTGCAGCTGGTTAAAGGAATCTCAGATGTTGCTCTGCCATTATTCTGAGGCCCACATGATCAGAGAGGCAGGCAAGCAGGCAGACTGAAAGAATCAACTTAAAAATTCCAAATTTTACTAAATATAGTTTTCTACCGAGCATCACACAGAAAACAGAAAATTTACCTTTTGGAAAGAGTAAAGTGTTGACTACATGAATAACACCATTGCTGGCCATAAAATCGGATTGCTTGGTCTTCATGTTATTCACCATCAATGTATTGTTCAGCTAAAAGCAAAGAAGATTTATCATATTTCTAACCTTTAATTAACACTTTGCTTTCTTTACAAAAGATGACCCAGATACATCTTGAGTCATCTTTTCTTGGCTTCTTTAACAAAAAAAAATCCTGGTTTAAAGTTTCAGTGAATTTATGCACTGATAAGTCAAGCTGTATGAATAACAATGACTTCACATTCAATTCTTTCAAATTGGTTGACCCTTTCAAGATGTCTACAGCACCTCTGTGTAATGGAGGATAAATAGTCTGCAATTCTGACTCCCGAGTGGTATTTAGCAATCCCCATAACAAATATAGGAACAAACACAAAAGGGTTGATATGTAAGTGGTGGTAGTTGTGGGGTGGGAAAGGTGTCGTTTGGCTGTGAATTCCCAACATTTGTATTCTCCACACAGTTGGAAGGACTACTCACGTTCATTGAAAAGATTATGCATAAATAAAAGCCACTTAGGTAAATTCCCAAGAGTCTTGTGCATCAGTAGATCAGTAAACAGTCAATCTTTCCAGTTCTTACTGATATACTTAAGGGGAGAAACAGATCGACATAGGATTAATAAATCATTCCTCTTAGAGAAAGTGTTGTGCGTTAAAGATATATGTTCCACAATCAGTATTATTGTTTATCCCAATCAAATTTCAGTCGACCTTCCTTGCCAAGATGTTCCTCACAGAATTCAATCAGATGTCATACCATTTGATTTTGTTTACCTAATTATTTAAATGTTCTGAAGCCCGATGCCTTATGGGCAACATCCTGTTCCAGTACATTTCTTTAGAGATACAGTGCAACAAGCCACACTCGCCTATTTAAAACTATTCTAGTTTACAATTACAAAAAATTATTAACCTACTAAACGGTATGTCTTTGAAATGTGGGAGGAAGCAGGAGCACCTGGTGGAAACCCACACAGTTTACGGGGAACTGGGAATGGAATGCACATATTGAGGAATATTTCACCATTAATAAACTGTGCTGGGACATGCATGAATTCAGAATCCAGAAGTGAATCTTACCATTTTTACCATGACTTTGCTGCCCTGCCATGACTTCAGCACATTGGTGACTCCAGTTTCAACACCTCCTCCAATGTAAACTCCATTAAGGAGGTGATAAAATATGATGTGCCTGAGAATATTTTTGTTTTCTGCGAAATAAATAACAAACTTCAATGTAATTTACCCTCGAGAGTGAACTTGAGAAATCTCTCATTGGAACAGGATTTGAGCACATGGTCAAGCAGTGCAGATTTCACCAGTTGGATGACAAGGCCTGGATACTGTACTATGGTACATTTTTAACGTGCTTCTAGTTAACTTTGCTTTCTCTTCAATGTTTATAGCTTTTAAATGTCTCCAAATATCAGAAACAACTAAAAGCTGTTAAAATCATTTGCAGACTTTACTACTGCAAGCTTTGCCCAGCTTGACTGGTTGTCAGAGACATTTTTGTGAGAAAATTCCTCACTGTGTTGCCTGAAGCCCAGCTGCCACTGAACTCTGACACGTAAAGGATCATTCAGATACACCATTCATGTCCAGCTAAGGCAAATGTAAAAAAGTATAGGGACGTGGCATTGGATATGTCTTACACAAGGACACAAAGAGCCCTATTCTGTACAAGCTTGAATGGAGAACAACGGAGGCAAATGAAGTATGGTACATTCTGGATTTGAGAGTGGAGATGTAAGACGGTTGGTGAGGATGATAAGGATGACTGTGAGTTGGGTGTGGAAAATGGTGCTCAGGGGCTGGGGCCAATGGGGTGGCAAACTATATTGATGGCCATTGAGGAAGATTGAGAGATGAGTGGTGGGTAGGAGACTTGTCACTGGAAGGTGCTTGGGAGATCCCTTGAGCATGTTAGTAGCGAATTATAATTTCATATGCATGCAGCATCCAGATCAAATATCTAGAAGTGTCCTATATTCACATAGGGAGTCTAACAACATTCAGAAACACTCAAAAATACTCAAAATCTTCTAAGACACACAAAATGCTGGAGGAACTCAGCAGGCCAAGCAGCATCTATAGAAAAAAAAGTAGAGTCGATGTTTCAGACTGAAACATTGACTGTACTTTTTTTTCCCCATAGACTGTACTCTTTTCCATAGCAGGTCAGGCAGCATCTGAGTTCCTCCAGCATTTTGTGTGTGTTGTTTGGACTTCCAGCATCTGCAGATTTTCTCTTGTTTGTGTTTTTCAAAATCTTGTAAAAGGGGTTAGAAAAAATATTTTTAGTTAAAACATATAAGCAGTTTAAAATAATGGAAAACACTTAAACTACCTAAACTCATTAAAACTACTTAAATAAAATAATGTACAATTCAATAAAATGAAAATTAACATATGTTTAATAGTATTCCTCTGCACTGAAGTAAATGGAAATGTTGTCCCTGTGCTGAGTCTAATATGCTACAGGTTACCCAAGCAGAAATTGACAGTAAGTGAAAAGGAGTTTGTCACAAATTTGCACTCCACTATGGAAGAAAATCAGTGGCCAGGGATAACGGTGTGAATTGCTGCCTGAAATTGGGAGTTTCAATATAATCACATGCCTAAATGTGGGCGTCTGAAATACTGATATGGATATACGGAAATGTTGCAGTTCCATGCTCTACAGTGGTTTCCCAAAAAATCTGATAAAGTTAGAATCCACTGTTTAAAAAGAATCAGAAGCCATCAAATAGATCGTTATATAGCTGGTCACTTACTCATCAATTGATCTATCTCACTTTTTGAAAGGCTGGCAAATGCATCATTGGTTGGAACAAATAACGTCCAGTCTGTTCCTTCCTTGAGTATTTCAGTAAACCCAGCAGCTTCTACGAGACGCAGGAAAATGCTGATAAGGAACGTAAACAAAACCTCAGATGAAATTCATCGGCAGCAGAATTATGTAAAGTTGATACTAAAAAGATGGGCGTTCATACTAATCCAATATGATTACTTTTATTGAGAATCTAAATGGCTCAGTTTCATATTCCTTTTAATGATTCTGCATCATTTTGCTTCCTGCTGAGTCATTCAAATTAAAAAACCTGTCCCAAGTTAAAATTTACATATCTGATATCTACAGTATCAGTTTGGTTCAACGTTTGACTAATTTGTAAGGTTAGCTAATGTATTTCCTTTGGATGAAATTTTTGGAATTTACTTGTTATTAACAAGGCTGACTCAAGGCCAATCATATTCTTGTAGCCCAAACTCAGTCTCCCTCACCTCCACCCCTCTGACTCTCAACAGAGGAACCCCTCAGGGCCGTGTGCTCAGCCCCCTCCTTTACTCCTTGTATACCCATGACTGTGTCGCCACCTGGAGCTCTAATCTGCTGATTAAATTTGCTGATGACACTACATTGATTGGCCTAATCTCAAACAATAACGAGGTGGCCTATAGTGAAGAAGTCATCTCTCTGACACAGTGGTGTCAAGAAAACAACCTCTCCCTCAGTGTCACGAAAACAAAGGAGCTGGTTGTGGTTTACAGGAGGAATGGAGATGGGCTAACCCCTATTGATGTCAATAGATCTGGGGTTGAGAGGGTAAACACCTTTAACTCCTCAGCATCCACATCACCGAAGACCTCATGTGGTCTGTACACACCAGCTGAGTGGTGAAAAAGGCACAACAGCACCTCTGTCACCTCAGACGGTTGAGGAAGTTTGGCATGGGCCCCCAAATCTGAAGAACTTTCTACAGGGGCACAATTGAGAGAATCCTAACTGGCTGCATCACTGCCTGGTATGGGAACTGTACCTCCCTTAATTGCAGGATTCTGCAGAGGGTGGTCCGGATAGCCCAGTGCATCTGTGGTTGTGAACTTACCATGATTCAGGACATTAACAAGGACAGGTGTGTAAAAAGGGTCGTAGGATCATTGGACACATGACACCAACCACATTCTATTCCAGCTGCTACCATCCAGGAAACGGTACCACAGCATAAAAGCCAGGACCAACAGGCTCCGGGACAGCTTCTTCCACCAGGCCGTCAAACTGATTAACTCACACTGATCTGAGTGTATTTCTATGTTACATTGACTGTGCTATTTATTATAAATTACTATGATTGTGCATTTAGACGGAGACGTAACATAAAGATTTTTATTCCTCATGTATATGAAGGATGTAAGAAATAAAGTCAATTCAGTTCAATTCAATTCATTCCATCCCTTACAGCTTTCTGATTGATGTGCTGGCCTCAAAAAGGCTGTAGTCTACTTCCCTTTAGAATGAGGCAAGAATGCTTCACCAGTCAACCAATGAAAAGTTAAAGTTTGCTGCTGGATGTGAGGATGTACGTGTTTACTTTCCTTTATTTTACTATACAAAGAGTACAATATATAAAGAAATTGACTGACAGACTCTGATAAATGGTTGAAATGACAAAGGATTTTCTCTGCATGAACAGTGGAATAGTTACCTAAAGCGGGAATTCTCTCTCAGAATTTTCATAATCGACTTCTCTGCAGGAAAAATGATCTTTTTTATTGAGTGCAACACGCCATTTCTTCCCTCCTTACTGCCACGGTACATGCAAGAATTCTCAATGCAAACTGCCTGCCAAAGAAACAAATATAAACTCATTACATCAGTCTCACATTATCAGCGCTGTCTTAGATCAAAAGCAGTGACTCTCTCTGTAATTCCTGCCTAGTATGTGTGCTTATCAAAGATGATTTAATGTTTCCTTTGTTTCATTGGTGCATATGGCCAGAATTATTCTATTCTACTATGTTGAATGAGTTAATTTTAAATAACAGCAACCGCTTAGGATGTTACAATTTAGAGTATATCTGCCATATCTGTCATGACATTTTACAGGACAATTCTTTCCATATATGCAGTAGCACTAAAGATTTAGTCTCATAGAAATCAGAGTTATTCCCCCCAAAATTTTTCATTGAATGTATTATTGCCATTTTTTAAAAACACAAACTTTGGATCAAATCCACTGTAAATACATGAAAATCTGGAGTTGAATCATTTAATGCATTGAAATATGGTTTGGATTTGCAAAATAATTGACTGGGGAATAAAGAATCGTGCCAGGGAAAACTGTTCAGATTATATGATTCAATAAACTTCTACCACCTCTAAATAATTTACTTGAAGAAAATGCCTATTCTACAATGTATCATTATTACTGAAAGAACTGTATTCAGAAAAAAATATATATCCAGATGGGAAAATGTTTTCTGCACAGGAATTATTGCAGTATTTCAGTACGTATACTATGAGCCCTTCTGCCTCCTAATGCATGATTATTAAAAAGTTTTATCTGGAAATGATTTACTCCACACAACTTTCTCAATCAAATGATTTTGTATCATTCTTCATGACCTTTTTTTATATACTGGTAATTACTTTTCATGAGTAAACTAGCTTCTATGAACATTCTGAGCAATCACTTGTTAAGCCATATCTAAACATTTGGAGACACTCGCCAGAATGTACCAATTTTTAGCTGATGGTTCTGTTGTTGCTGTAAGACAGGTGTGCCAGTTGCTGAGCTCAGCAGATACATGCTGAGGTGAGGAAACAATTCAGCTCCTTAGCTTAATGCCAGAGATGGCTGGCATTTCTAAAATAATCTAAGCCATTTGAATAGAGTTACCAACCTTTCATTTAATGGATATTTTTCCATAAGATCTTATTAATTAATTTCTAGCATTTAAATATTTTAAGTATGTTAATTACTTTTATTAATATTTTTAATGAAGGCTCAGCCTTCATTCTGATACATCACACTTTATGGCACATCCACAGTAGCCATGGAGACCTCCAGTATAAACAAACCTCAGATATGTAAAAATGCAACCATGAGAATTGAGCCAGCAACAGACATACAATCTGGCCTGTTACTATCAACATCTGTTCTCAGCTTTTCCTTTCTACCCTGTTGAACTCCTTCTACTTTGCCCCTTTTTTGTCTTCAAAAATTCCATGTAAACTACATCCAATTCATTAACATCTATTTATTATTTATTGCTTCCTCAGAAATTTGTCCATTTTAAATGACGTCAAGGTTAAATGTTTTAAATCACTGCAGCATAATGTATATTGGAATTTTGTCCTTCCATACTTACAGTGCGGTAGACAAAAACTCTGAGGAGATTCCCTCCAATTGTCTCTAGTCTTTGTCCATTGTACAACTCATTGAGGACCACTTTTACTTTCAGAATATGATTTTGTAGGATTCTTTTCAGATATCGCTGATCATAGCTCCTAATTTCCTCTATGGAATGAAAGTGAAAATGCTATGTTAAAACTGAGAGGTCTGCATGGCAACGAGACGTGTATCCACTGTGAAGTCATATGTATAGATACAAGTTCAGTTACTGCAATTGTATAGTTTAATCACCCTTTCACTCCTATGTAATCCCAATTTACACTGTATAATGAGACTCACTATAATAAAAATGATGGATTTATATAGATTCACAGAGATTAATAAGCAATGACCAACATGAACTGAACTTAGGACTTCTATGCAACGGTATGTTGTAAGGATTGATACTGCCAAATAGTATTGCTATAACCAATTCTGCAGTAATTAGTAGCAACAACAAATGCTACTACTTTTCAGTCTAATTTGAACATGGTAAAATAATTATTATATTCACAAAGTTACCATATCTAAAGTTTAATAAAAACAATTACTTTTACCAGATTGAAAGTGCCTAAGAGAGCTACGGTATCTCAAAAGTTTCGTAAGTAACCCATTTTGACCAAACATTAAAAGTAGATGACAACTGACACCAGAAAAGGATAATTTGCAATAGTACTAATCCATGGGTATTTAATGTGCTCCTATCAAACTCTCTTGTCTGCTACTTTAAACAAGATATTAAAAAGGTTGGAATGGCCAGCAAAACTCTTATCCTTTTAAGCATCAACCAAAGAAATTTCATGTGTTAAATGCTTATGTACAGACTATCAAATAAAATAGTTATGTACAATATAATACATTGTCCAAAAAAATTGATGTGATAGTTTACCAGTGAAAGCTTCATTGAAAGGAACAAATAAGGTGTAGGCTCCTTCAGTGAAAGTAGTAGAAATTCCAGTTTTTACCAGAAAGTCACGAAATACTGTTTGCTTGCTGCTTGTCAATTCAAGAACCTGCTTAGCTTTAAATGCAATAAAGGAAAAGTTATCAATGAAGCTTTATCAGTAGGGTTAAGATAACCTTTAGTTGTACAAATTTGCATAAAACTTCAATGCAGTTTAGCAAACAATTCTAACTCAGTTCACTGCAAAATATTTAACTAGCTGTCATTCATATAACAAGTACTAAGATTTTATCATTAGAAGCAAAGTTTCAGTCTTTCATCTCTGCCATAATCAGTTTTGAGTTTATAAATACTCTGGTCACATGATCAAAGATAAAATATTGTTTATTTTTTATTCACAAAATTTTGGCACGCACTAGACTAAATTCTGTATTGCACTTGCTCTTTCTAGTAGTTAATGTGGCATTAAAAAGCAGATCAGTCAGCACAATTTAATTTGATTGCTCCAAAGTAACTATGACGTGTTGTAGTGATAGCTCAGTTTTGGTCTGCACCATCCATGCCATTGTGTGAACAGCATTATAGGCTCCAACTTAACTTTTCAAGACAACAAACAATGTATGAATCAGTAAGTTTAACTTGCTAGGTTAGATTATATTCATCGTGGAGACTGGTTGGTCCATTGACTAAGTAGCACTATAAGTACTGTGCAGGACAATGGGACATTCAGCACTAAAACTGTATCAGATTCATGAGAGGAGAGCCATCTGCAGTACCACCGATGCGGCAGAGAGGGCTTCAAGATGGCTGTGGCTCAAAAGAGGGGAGCCATGGAGTCATAAGTAGCTAGCCATCTGGACACAAGCTGGGTTCTGATCAGCCCCGGCTGGGTCACCTGGAGGAGGCTGTATGATGTTGAAAGACCCAAAACACCCGATGATTCCAGGAACATCACTGAAGATGTGTCCAGAAGCATCAATAGATGTATTTACACAGCAATAAGCGGTATAGGGAATCTAAACAGTTACCCTCAATATGAATTTTTTTCTGAGAAACTTCCATACAAATACTGAAGATTAATAATATAAAGAAAAAAAATCAGGAAAATAGAATGCATAATACTAGGAACATATTTGGAATGTTGTTCAAAAAATTTACATATACTATCCTTAAATAATACCTTTTCACATATTTGCCTTTCCATATTGAAAATACAAGGACCCGGTCAGGAAAAAGAGGCATGTGTCAGGATTTGGTTGCTACGATCACGCAAGTCCAATGAGGAGTAGAGGTGTAGGAGTCATTTAATAAGGAATTTCAGAGGGGAAACTGGAGAGGCATGACATATGCCTGGCAAAGAAGCTAACTGAGAATCCAAAAAGGTTCTGTAAGTATATTAACAGCAAAAAGTTTCTAGGGAAGAGAGTTGGTCCCTTTAAGGATCAGTGTGGTAATCCATGTGTGGAACCTGAAGAGATGCCCAGGAACTTAATTGAATACTTCTCGTTTGTATTTGCCATCAAGAAGGATGTGTAGCAGATAAGCTCAGAGGAGATAACAGTGGGATACTGGAACATTACAAATCAGAAGTGTTACAGGGAGTGGAAATGCATGAAGGTGGATAAATCCCCAGAGACTGACCAGAAGTATCCAAGGATTTTATCAAAACAAGGCAGGAGATTGCAGTAAGTATTTTCTATATGGACTTCAGCAAGATCTTTGACGATGTTCCACATGGTAGGACGCTCGAGGAGGTTAGAACATATGGGATCCACGGTAAGTTAGCAAATTAGACATTAAATTAGCCTGGTGGTGGGAGGCAGAGGATGATAGGGTTGTTTTCCTGATTGGAGGCCTGCGACCAGTGGCAAGTCTTAGGGTCTGAAGCAGGGCCCTCTGTTGTTTGTCATAGATATTGATTAGGATGAGAATATAAGTGGCATGATCGGTGGGTTTGCAAATGGCATCTAAAATAGGCAGTGAAGAAAGCTGTCCAAGTTTGCCACATGATGGATCAACTTGAAAAGTGGACAAGGGAATGATAGATGGAATTTGATATGAACAGAGTGTAAAATGATGTATTTTGGGAAGTCAAACCAGGGCAGAACATACACAGTGAATGGTGGGACCGTGGGGGATGCTGCTGGAAAGAGAGAATGTGGAGTACAAGTATGTAATTCCTTGAAAATGGGATCAGATGTACAGAGGATAGTGAGGAAAGTATATGACATAACTGCCTTTATCAGCCAAAGCATCAATTAAGAGTAAGACAATAGTGTTAAATTTGTCTAAAATGCTGGTTAGGCCTCACCTGGAGTACTGCATGCACTTCTGGTTATCAGCCTGTAGGAATGATGACATTAAGCTGATAGAACGCAGAAAAGATTCATAAAGATGTTACTTGGTCTGGGGGGGGGTGGTGGTTAAGTTACTTGGAGAGATTGGATAGGCCAAGGCTATTTTCTCTGGAGCAAAGGATGCAGAAAGGAAACACGATAAAGCTATATAAAATTATTAGAGGCAGGCAAGGTAGGTAGCCAGTGTCTGTTTCCCATGGTAGAGATGTCTAAATGCAGAAGACACAGATTTAAGGTGCTAGAATAAAGTTTTAAAGCAGATCTGAGGTATAAATGTTTTCACACGTTGTAGTTGGGATCTGCAATGAATTGCTAAGGAGGTGGTGGAGGCAGAGGCAGTAGCAGCATTTAAGAGACATCTGGACAGGTATGAATGAGGAGGACATAGAGGGATACGAATTAATGCAGGCAAGTGGGATTAGTATGAATAGGTATTGTGTGAATGGTCAGCATTGTCACAATGGGCCAAAGTATCACAATTGTAGGCCGTATCTCGGGTAATGATGAGTTTGAGTACAGTGAGGAAACTAAGAACCTGGTGGCATGGTGCGAAGACAATAACCTATCCCTCAACGTCAGCAAGAAGGAATTGGTTGTTGACTTCAGAAGGAGTAGCAGACCGCACGACCCTATTTACATCGGTGGTGTGCAAGTGGAACAGGTCAAAAGCTTTAAGTTCCTCGGGGTCAATATCACAAATGACCTGACTTGGTCCAACCAAGCAGAGTCCACTGCCAAGAAGGCCCACCAGCGCCTTTACTTCCTGAGAAAGCTAAAGAAATTTGGCCTGTCCCCTAAAACCCTCACTAATTTTTATAGATGCACCATAAAAAGTATTTTTCTAGGGTGCATCACAACCTGGAATGGAAGTTGTCCTGTCCAAGACCGGAAGAAGCTGCAAAAGATCGTGAACACTGCCCAGCACATCACACAAACCAATCTTCTATCCTTGGACTCACTTTACACTGCATGCTGTCAGAGCAGTGCTGCTGGAATAATCAAGGACACGACCCACCCAGCCAACACACTTTTCGTCCCTCTTCCCTCCGGGAGAAGGCTCAGGAGCTTGAAGACTCGTACGACCAGATTTGGGAACAGCTGCTTTCCAACTGTGATAAGACTGCTGAATGGAGCCTGACCCGGATCTGGGCCGTACCCTCAAAATATCCGGACCTGCCTCTCGATTTTTTTTGCACTACTTTACTTTCCCTTTTCTATTTTCTATGATTTATAATTTAAATTTTTAATATTTACTATCGATTTGTACTCCAAGGAGCGCGAAGCGCAGAATCAAATATCGCTGTGATGATTGTACACTCTAGTATCAATTGTTTGGTGACAATAAAGTATAAAGTAAAGGGGCTACTTCTATGCTGTACAACTTAATGACTCCATGATAAAGAAACTGACTTTGAATGTATATAATTCTATTCGCAGTGTACAACTTGAGTTGAATTAATAAAAGCTTCTCAGTGCAATAGAATCACTGGATTTCCAGAAACTTCAGAAATTATTTAGATATATTGCACACTTAAAAGGGTTTTCTCTTGATAAAGTGTTTGGAATACAGCCCTTTTATAATGAACAGCCAGTTTGATTAGAGCAATAAGGACTAGGTGTCATGGCAAAACTTCCAGTCAAAGCACTACCATCTGTTAAAATAATTCTTCAACTGAGCAAGAACCCTCCCCCCCACCACCGAGATATACATATTAACTGTGCTTTGAGAGGCACTGATGATCTCTAGACTGAGCATTGTTTAATCTTCCTTATTATAACTATAATCCTGACTCCAAAACATCAGTGTAAATGGAGTTTTGCCGCATTAACATCAAATTTGAAGCCCTCAACCACCTGACAATAACTGCTCTCCTCAGACAGTTCCCCGCAGAAAACCTGTCACCTCACAGCTTACAAGAGCCATATGGCTGCTTCTAATCTGCCATAAGTAGTCACTGCAAAAAGACTCTTATCTTTTCTACCAAAAAGAACCAGGAATAACAACAATACGATCGAGGAGATAATCAATGAACACAACGTAAGATGATCTTTTACTGGAAGTTCCAGTTTACTCAAGGGAGAATAAAACTTCTATAGGCATATGAAGGCAGAGTTTGTTGACCTAAAGAGAATGAAGAGACAAAACCAGGCTCAAAAACTCACTGGCAGGTATAACATGTGGTACTTTCAGCCCTTGTGTGGTTGAAACACACCTGGCCCACCTTACAGCAAACCAAGAATGGAGATGAACTCATCAGGGATAGAAAGGTAGTTAATATTTACTGGAAAGAACACATTGAAAACCTTCTCAGCTGCGACTTTGTTCCTGATGCAAGTGTTCTGACTTTCATCCCACAGCCACCTAATTCTTCCTAGCCATGCTGCTATTCCCAACCAGGAGTAAAAAGGACAAATCTGTTGGAATTCTTTGAGGAAATTACAGGTAGGATTGACAAAATAGAGTTAGTGGGTGTTGTTTAACTGGATTTTCAGGAGGCCTTTGAGAAGGTCCCACACATGAGGCTGCTTAACAAGATAAGAGGCCATGATATTACAGGAAAGATATTAGCATGGATAGGACATTGGCTGACTGGCAGGAAGCAAAGAGAGGGAATAAAGGGGGCCTTTTTTGGTTGGCTGCTGGTGACTAGTGGTGTTCTGCAATGGTCAGTATTAGGGTTGCATCTTTACACATTATAAAAAAACTTTAAAAATTTGGATAACAGAATTGATGGCTTTGTGGACAATTTTGCAGGCGATACAAAGATAGGTGGAGCGGCAGGTAGTGTTGAGGAAGCAGGGTGCCTGCAGAAGCACATAGGCAACTTGGCGAATGGACAAAGACGTGGGAGATAGTATACAGTATAGGGAAGTGTATTGCCATGCATTTTGGTAGAAGGAATAAAGGCATAGACTATTTTATAAATGGGGAGAAAATTCAAAAATCAGAGATGCAAAGGGACTTGGGAATCCTTGTGCAGGACTCCCTTACGGTTAAATTGTCGGTTGAGTCAATGGTAAGGACAGCAATAGCAATATTAACATTTATTTCGAGAGGGCTGGAATATACAATCAAGGATATAATACTGAGGCTTTATAAGCCATTGGTCAGACTGTATATGGAGTACTGAGAGCGGTTTTGGGCCCCTTATCTCAGAAAAGATGTGTTAGCATTGAAAGAGGTCTAGAGAAGGATCATGAGAATGATTCCAGGAATGAATGGGTTAATGCACGTGGAGTGTTTGATGGCTCTGGGCCAGTACTTGGAGTTCAGAAGAATGAGATGTAATCTCATTGAAACCTATCGTCTGTGGAATACTTTGCCATAAACGGCTGCGGAGGCCAAGTCATTGAGTATATTTAAAACGGAGGTTGATAAGTGGAGGGTGTCAAAGGCATGATCGAATAGGAGAGCAGGCTCAAATAGGCCAAATGGCCCGATTCTGCTCCTTTATTTTATGGTCTTAATTCCAAATCAAAAATAAGAACAGATAGTATCCCTGCTGAAATCCTAAACCAGCAGTGAAGAGATTAAATTACAAATCCACGTCTAGGAAGTGTAGGATTTTCCAGGGGCCCTCTGAAATGCTGTAATCACGATGATCTTCAATAAGGGAGATATGTAGATTTATCTGCTGTCCTCCATAGGAAACGTCAAAGACCGGGTCCTTCTCAGACATGTTTTCTGAGTGATCGGAGAGTTGCTCTCAAATCTCAGCTAAGATTTCATTCATGTATAGGTACTGTGATCGTGATTCTCGCCGTGCAGTGACTCTAAGAAAAAAGGTGGGGAGCAGCACCAGCCACAATATCAGGTTTTCTTCAACCTCACATAAGCCTTTGACCCTAATTTCTGTTTTCGCCATGTCCATCTCAGATGTGAGCCATGTTTCTAACCAGTGGTTAAGTCAGTGAGCCAATCTCAGTCATGTCAAACAAGGTTGTGCAATCGTCCCAACACTTCTTTTCAATCTTATTCTCCTTCTTGCACTTCACCTCTGTGAAACAGAGCTAATAGCAAGAGCAAATGGTGATCACACTCTAGAACTAGCAGTCAAGCTGAATATTAGAGGTTGAGTTCCAAGATATTGTAAATTCGTTCAACAGGATGAACCTAACTCTCAGCATTTGAATACCAAGGTCGTCCACCCACCTGGCACCGCTGCGTCAAACTGTCCTCTGACAAAGTTTACCGCAAGATCCTGGAAAATATATATTTTTCTCATACTTTGAGACCCACCTCTCATCAAATGCAAATATCTTTGATGAAATTCATCACTACTGCCAATGTACCTGCACAGCCTGTGGTAGAGTGAGAAAATGGTGTTCATAAGAAGGCTGTCTGGCCCATCGAGCCTGCTCCACCAGTCAATAAGATCATGGCTGATCTGGCCAAGGATTCATCTCCACCCAGCTGTATTTTCCACATAACCCTTAATTCCCCTACTGTGCAAAAATCTATCCAACCTTGTCTTAAATATATTTACTGAGGCAGCCTCCACTGCTTCATTGGACAGAGCATTCCACAGATTCACCACCCTCTGGGAAAAGCAGTTCCTCCTCATCTCCATTCTAAATCTACTTCCCCTTGAAGCTATGTCCCCTTGAGTCTCACCTGCCAGTGGAAACAACTTCCCCGCCTCTATCTTTTTCATAACTTTATATGTTTCTATAAGATCTCCTCACATTCTTCTGAAATATTCAAATGTTAACAACTTGCATCTGACACAAGAATAATCATCTACTAAGAGCATTGATCCATGCCTACCTTTATGTTTCTGAGGCTTGCAAGGCATTGCAAAAGTAAACATAGAAACATAGAAAACCTACAGCACAATACAGGACCTTTGGCCCACAAAGTTTTGCCGAACCTGTCCCTACCTTAAAAATTACTAGGCTTACCCATAGCCCTCTATTTTTCTAAACTCCATGTACCTATCTAAAAGTCTCTTAAAAGACCCTATTGTATCCGCCTCCACCACTGTTGCTGGCAGCCCATTCCACGCACACACCACTCTGAGTAAAAAACTTACCCCTGACATCTCCGCTGTACCTTCTCTCCAGCACCTTAATCCTATGTCCTCTTGTGGCAATCATTTCAGCCCTTGGAAAAAGCCTTTGACTATCCACGCGATCAATGCCTCTCATCATCTTATACACCCTTATCAGGTCACCTCTCATCCTCCGTCACTCCAAGGAGAGAAGGCCGAGTTCACTCAACCTGTTTTCATAAGGCATGCTCCCCAATCCAGGCAACATTCTTGTAAATCTCCTCTGCACCCTTTCTATGGCTTCCACATCCTTCCTGTAGTGAGGCGAGCAGAACTGAGCACAGTACTCCAAGTGGGGTCTGACCAGGGTCCAATATAGCTGCAAGATTACCTCTCAGCTCCTAAATTCAATTCCACGATTAATGAAGGCCAATGCACCGTATGCCTTCTTAACCACAGCGTCAACCTGCACAGCTGCTTTAAGCGTCCTATGGACCCAGACCCCAAGATCCCTCTGGTCTTCCAAACTGCCAAGAGTCTAACCATTAATACTATATTCTTCCATCATATTTGACCTACCAAAATGTACCACTTCACACTTATCTGGGTTGAACTCTATCTGCCACTTCTCAGCCCAGTTTTGCATCCTATCAATGTCCTGCTGTATCCCCTGACAACCGTCCACACTATCCACAACACTTCTAACCTTTGTGTCATCAGTAAATTTACTAACCCATCCCTCCACTTCCTTATCCAGGTCATTTATAAAAATTGCGAAGAGTAAGGGTCCCAGAACAGATCCCTGAGGCACTCCACCGGTCACTGACCTCCATGTAGAATATGACCCACCTACAACCACTCTTTGACTTCTGTGGGAAAGCCAGTTCTGGATCCACAAAGCAATATCCCCTTGGATCCCATGCCTCCTTATTTTCTCGATAAGCCTTGCATGGGGTACCTTGTCAAATGCCTTGCTGAAATCCATGTACACTACTGCTCTTCCCTCAGCATTGTGTTTAGTTACATCCTCAAAAATTTCAATCAGGCTCATAAGGCACGACCTGCCCTTGAGAAAGCCATGCTGACTATTCCTAATCATATTATACCTCTCCAAATGTTCATAAATCCTGCCTCTCAGGATTGTCTCCATAACTTACCAACCACTGAGGTAAGACTCACTGGTCTATAATTTCCTGGGCTATCTCTACTCCCTTTCTTGAATAAAGGAACAACATCTGCAACCCTCCAATCCTCCGGAACCTCTCCCATCCCTATTGATGATGCAGAGTACTGTGCTGAACTGCCAATCGATAGTTGGGAAATTAAAATCTCCCATCACGACAACCCTGTTATTATTACACCTTTCCAGGATCTATTTCTACCACTGCGTCCATGAAATCCTCCAAATTCTCTACCATTGAGATTCTAGTTACTACATTTGGCAGTGAACAGAATTCAAAATGCAGAGAGAAAACAATTTAAGGATGTGTTCAATGTTTTATTAAAGAAATGCAACATTCTCAGTGACTCTTGAGGACATCTGGAGCAAGATTGGTCGAAATTGGAGAAGGATCATTCAGAATTGCACTGATTATGTGAGGCCCTGTGGATGGAGATCACCACCTCACAAATTACACAACCAACCACCCACTCCAGCAGCAACTTCCTGCCCATCTTTGAAATAACCTGCCGTTGCCACCCCGACCTTATTCACTGCCTCCGAACTCAGTAAACTGGAGTGGAATTAAGTCATTCCCGATCTGGAGAGGCTGCCTAACAAGAAGGGCACTTATGAGAAAATGATGCATTGCACTACTGAAAATCATCGGGCACAACTCTAAGGCCAAAAGGCCTGAATGTCTGTATGCCAAAATATAGAACTCCTGCATTTACGTACTGCAACCCATGTGTACAAACGTCAATAATACCTGGATGATAGCTCCAGAATGAATTGGAATTGCTTCAGCTCTTATTGACCTACTCATTAAATCTCTTTAGAAATGGTGCAAATCTAACTAATGTTCTCCCCATTCTAAGGATATTTGTGCTCTTGTAAACTAAATGGGACTGCAGCATTGCCTGCCCTTGTGTTAACAAAAACTCTATATGGATCAAATTTTCAAAATGATATATTTTCCCTGAATGTATAATTTTATACAGAAAGCCATTAACATTTTTAAAATGCACAACGTACTCATTTCAGACTAAATGAAAATTTATTGCACTTACTTATTATTTACTTGTCAAACTAGAAAAGCAACAGTACATTTGGAAAATATAAGAGGAAGGGAAGAAACACATCGCAATTAACTACAAATGTAAACCATTATCTGTCGTCAATTACCTGCATCGGGAATCAGCACTTCATCAATTAAGTGGATCACACCATTAGTTGTCATAATGTCTTTACGATTTACCATCTGATATCCATTAATAGTCAGACTATCACCGTCACATCCAATCTCTATATTTGATCCTTCCAAGGTCGTGTATGCTGAACCATGCATGATAGCTTCAGAACACTGGACAGAGTCAAGAATGTGGTAATTCATTAGAGCTAGAAGAGAATGGCAGAAGGTTAGGAGAGTATTCAAAAAATGACACACGGGTCTCAAGTTTAATTTAATCTGATGCACAAAGCTAGGAGATGCATTATTTAAGCAGGCCCATTATAACCGGAGTCAATAGAAGTCATAAGTACAAATCAAATATTACTATTTGAAACATGTTTATGAGAGATTCAGTTCCTAATTTTATTAAAATCAAATTCACTACCAAACTGGGGATATAGCACAAATCAGCAGCAACAGCTTGGAATGATCCTAAGACTATAAGGTGGCTTCCATGGGCAAAGCACATGGGTGAAGTAAAGCCTGAGAGGGTCATGGATTTCAGTGATGCAGTTTGAGGGTAGTCATCTGGTCATGATTGTTGTTAACGATCTCAAACATGGCACTATTTCAGGTGAAATGGAGTTGGTTCTGGCGGGGTGTTTCTGAAGTAATGAGAAGTCATTGAGGTTGAATTCCATTTCCTGACCAATTTGCCACAGTTGATTTCACTTGAGGAATTCTATACTGGAAATAACGTGCTGGAAAGAGAGAAATCCTAAGTATCAGGTCAAAAATCGTCATAGGTGCAAGGACTTTCAAAAAAAGTGTGCAGAACTGTTCTGTACCAGATTTTTGATTTGCACAGCCCTTTAGTGGGTGCTGATGAAAGGAATTTCTAGGATGATATATAATGTCTAGAAAATCATAGGCAGATAAAGTTTAAATAGGTTTTAATGCATTTTCTAGAGCATTTCTAACTCATCAAAATGCTAATCTGACAATGTGGAAACAGGATTATTGTATGTGGTTTCTAAGTCTCAGAGGGCCACCTACATGGAACATTTTAGAAAACTTCAAAATTTATCAACAGTACAAAAATTGGAGTTAATCACTAAGTTTTTTACAGTGTAAATCATGAACTTTGTATGTGCTATGAATGTTTAGTGCATTTTGCCCGGTTATGCTACTAGTTCCATAGTTTCTATGGTTTCTATGGTTTCCCACTGATTTTTCTGATGTCATTCACACGTCATGATGTCATTTGAGCAGGAATCCAACAATTTTCCATCCACAATCCGAAAGGCATATTAGTCTGATATGTTATGATTACTGTCACACTCCTACAACTTCCAATGGCTTTGGCCACTCTCAGTATGGGATTCCCCTTTGTACAGACCATCGCATGGGATTGAACGGCGACCACCGCCCTCCAGTAGTGCAGGACCATGGCTGCTATGGGAGGCCTACTGAAAAGCAAAGATCCCTTGTGGTCAGTGTCAGAATGATGCAGCAGCTCTATGCTGGTGCAGAAAAATGTTCAGGTCATATTTCAATGAAAGAAAATGGCTGCAAACTATTTGAACCATTTCTCACAAACATAACAACTTTTGGCAAAGTACCTTATTAGGCATTAGAACTAAATTAACATTAACACACCAATTAACACACCTAAAATAGGTGCAATCTGATTTCTGTGCTAAAATGGTTAATTTATTATTTAAACTTTATTTATGTAGCGTGTGGGCATGTAGCCAAGTGGTTAAGGCATTGGACTAGCCACCTGAAGGTCGTGAGTTCGAGCCCCAGCCGAGGGAATGTGTCGTGTCCTTGAGCAAGGCACTTAATCACGCATTGCTCTGCGATGACACTGGTGCCAAGCTGTATGGGTCCTAATGCCCTTCCCTTGGACAAGATTGGTGTCATGGAGAGGGGAGACTTGCATCATGGGCAACTGCTGGTCTTCCATACAACCTTGCCCAGGCCTGCGCCCTGGAGAATGAAGACTTTCCAGACACAGATCCATGGTCTCGCAAGACTAACGGATGCCTAAAAAAAATTATGTAACACCATGACCAAAGGCAAAAGGATGTCATGATGGACTGAAGATGTTGATTTTACAAAATGAGTGATGGCATGTTATGTGCCTCTTTGAGATCTCTCACAATGTTTTCCCCATTAACTTCAATTAATTGCTATCAGCCATTTTACACCATACCCAGATTTGTATTCGCGTGTTAATTATGTCAGGAAATTGTTTTAACATGTCTGAAATACAAACACCAAAACAAACTAGAATGCAGGCATAATGCCCAACACATACAAAGGGCATTCCAAATGTTTGCTTTGAGGACATGTCAGTCATTTGTTGCACTCCACAGCAATTAACAAAGTACCTTGCAGGGCCACGGGGTCACTCATAATGCGTTCTAGAGCACCTCGATCAAGTTTGTCAAAGGCTTCATTGGTTGGAGCAAAGATTGTGTAATAGCCACCTTTGCCAAGGGTTTCAAACAGCCTTGAAACAGCTGCAGCAGCCTACAAGAGAAGAGTTAAATTCACAATGCATTATATTAAGAAACTCTTGTACTAATGTTCTTCTTGGATTCTATGCATAAACATTTACCTGTGTATCAATGATCCAATACGAAAACAGAGATGTATATTAAAAATAGTTTCTGTATTAGTTATTAGAGTTATCGATAAAGTAAATGGTCTCCCTTTATGCCAAAATACACCATCATTTCTTTGAGAAAAACCATTAAAAATCAACATCATGATTTCAAAGACTACTACAGACATAGATATGCTTTTAGTTCCCATAACATTAAAATCCATTCTAGATTAAGTAGTTATTCAATCAGATATTTGATATGTCACCTCTAATCAGTTAATGAGACTCACTCCAGAATCATACAATGTTTCAGTTTTGATGACTGTGTGTCACCTTGTATGAATGGTATTTCAATAATATACAAACTTTAAGTTGCATGATGTAGCATCAGAAAGCCAAAGAGAGATACAGCAAAAGACACAGGTACTTCAGCTCATTGACAACAAACTGGCAACCACCCACTTCACACCAATCCAACATTAATCCCATGTGCAACTGATGCACTTTTGTTTGCGACTTCTTAAAGGTTTTTAGTTAGTACTAGACAACCTGGTGACCCATTGGGGCACGTTTTGAGAGAAAGGTAGTGCAGTGTGATGTGACTATCAAAGGCAATTTATCTATGTTCCTCCTGCATTTTGTGTGTGTTGCAATTAATCTATGATTTTGTTGTATAAAATCTCTATTTTAATATGGATCTTCTGCCATTCATCATCTTACCCTAAAAGTTCCAAGCTCATCGGTATCTTCAATGACTTCCTCTAGGGTATTACTGACTGACGTAATAACTCGGTCAATTACATGAACGACGCCATTAGTTGCAATTTGATTTGCATAAATTATTCTTGCGCAGTTCACTGTAACAACCTGCAAGGGATACAGAAAAGCAAGAAGTTCTTCAATTAGCTTTTTTTGGTATGCTTACAATATTCGGATATTTTGAAAGTAACTTCATATTCCCCAGGAATGATAGGAATGATTAAAGTTATTAAAAAAATGGGGAAGTGCTGGAAACACTTAGCAGATCAGGTAGCATCCATGGAAAGGAAATAATGTTAACGTTTAAAATAAGACACTTTGGCTAGCCCCAATAATTCATCAGAAGGATCTTGGACATCAAGTTCTGTGCATGCGTCTGCAAATGCTGTCTGAACTGCTGAGATTTTCCAGCAGTTTGTTTTAGCAGTTTTTTTTCCCTCATTTAAACCATATAACCATATAACAATTACAGCACGGAAACAGGCCTTCTAGTCCATGCCGAACTCCTACCCTATCTAAGTCCCACCGACCTGCACTCAGCCCATAACCCTCCATTCCTTTCCTGTCCGTATATCTATCCAATTTAACTTTAAATGACAACATCGAACCTGCCTCAACCACTTCTGCTGGAAGCTCGTTCCACACAGCTACCACTCTCTGAGTAAAGAAGTTCCCCCTCATGTTACCCCTAAACTTTTGCCCTTTAACTCACAACTCATGTCCTCTTGTTTGAATCTCCCCCACTCTCAATGGAAAAACTCTAACCACGTCAACTCTATCAACCCCCTCATAATTTTAAACACCTCTATCAAGTCCCCCCTCAACCTTCTATGAATAAAGACCTAACTTGTTCAACCTTTCTCTGTAACTTAGGAGATGAAACCCAGGCAACATTTTAGTAAACCTCCTCCGTACTCTCTCAATTTTATTGACATCTTTCCTATAATTCGGTGACCAGAATTGTACACAATACTCCAGATTTGCCCTTACCAATGCCTTATACAAATTCAACATTATATCCCAACTCCTATACTCAATGCTCTGATTAATAAAGGCCAGCAAACCAAAAGCTTTCTTCACCACCCTATCCACATGAGATTCCATCTTCAGGGAACTATGCACCATTATTCCGAGATCCCTCTGTTCTATTGCATTCTTCAATGCCCTACCATTTACCATGTTTGTCCTATTTTGATTAGTTCTACCAATATGTGGCACCTCACATTTTTCAGCATTAAACTCCATCTGCCATCTTTCAGCCCACTCTTCTAACTGTCCTAAATCTCTCTGCAAGTTTTGAAAACCTACCTCATCATCCACAACACCACCTATCTTAGTATCATCTGCATACGTACTAATCCAATTTACCACCCCATCATCCATAGCATTAATATATATGACAAACAACAATGGACCCAGTACAGATCCCTGAGGCACACCGCTACACACCGTCCTCCAATCTGACACACAGTTATCCACCACTACACTCTGGCGTCTCCCATCTAGCCACTGCTGAATGCATCTTACTACTGCCATATTAATGCCTAACAATTGAACCTTCCTAAATAACCTTCTGTGTGTGAAACCTTGTCAAAGGCCTTACTGAAGTCCATTTAGACAACATCCACCGCTTTACCCTCGTCAACTTTCTTAGTAACCTCATCAAAAAATTCAATTAGATTTGTCAAACCTTCCACACACAAATCCATGTTGACTGTTCCTAATCAGACACTGTCTATCCAGAAAATTATATATACCATCTCTATGAATACTTTCCATCAATTTACCCACCACTGACATCAAACTCACAGGCCGATAATTGCCAAGTTTACTCTTAGAACCCTTTTTAAACAATGGAACCACAAAGTCAAATATATTTTCCCTACAAATGCAAGAGTATGTCCCAGGAATAATTGATTTTTTCCACTGTTTTCCTCCATGGCTTTCTTTGTGGCATCATCTTTTTCCTATCTGCCCAAGTTCTAGAAACACCATCATTTTCTTTGTACACAGACCTTATTATCCAGTTCCTAAAAGCTCAACTCCTATTATAATCGTAAGCTTTTGTTTAGACTTGTAAACTTTCTCCAAAAAACAGCTAAAAAGCAACTGTTAGTACTGTACTAACTATCAAAAGGAAATTTTTATGAATATATCCATATCTTGTGGTAAGAGAGCATACTAAGATTGTAAGTCACAGGAGCAGAATCAGGCCATTTGGCTCATCAAGTCTGCTCATGGCTGTTCCTTTCTTTCCGCCTCTTCAGCCCCACAATCCGGCCTGAGTTCAAAGCACATCAGTCTTCATGAAGGGGAAAATATGTGACAGCTCTTCCAGGTGGAGCAGCATTTCTGAATAAACTCCAGGTATTCAAAGATTATCTCCAAGAATGCTGGTCTGTAAAATCTATCTATGCACTTGATAACAAGCTGTCACGCCAGTGTGTTACCAATAATAAATTGAAAAAGCAGTAGTTATTGATGATGTCATTAATGTTTTCTTTACAGGTTGAAATTTCAATGCAGATAGAGATTGAGGTTATGAGAGACTCAAGCCTAGTCAGTAGCAGGAATTGTACTGCAGAGGCAGAGTAAAATACCCTCATAGAGTTATAGAGCAAGGATACAAGCCCCTCATCCCAACCAATCCGTGCTGGCCATCACCAAGCTAGTCACAATTTCCTGTGTTTGGCCTACATCCACCAAAGTCCCATTCATCCATGTACCTTTTCAAGAGCTTTTTAAATATTACTACTCTACTAGCCCCAACCACTTCCCCTGGCAGCTCATTCTATACTCATCAGCTTCTTTGTGGAATAAGTTGCCCTGCAGGTACTTTTAACCTTTTCCTTCTCACCCTCAAGCTATGCCATCTCATTTTGGACACCCATACCCTGGGGGAAAAGCCTGTTATCATCTACATTATTTGTGTTTCTCATAATTTTAAAGACTGCTATAGATGTCACACATTCTATTATAGAAGCAATACAAACCTGGACTGACTAATCTCTTGGCTCTCTACTCCTGGCAACATCTTTGTGGATCTTTTCTGCTTCAGTTTAACTACATTTTCCTCCAACAACTGGATTTCTATGCAAAGAATTCTTCCATGAGAACTTTGTGGAAAAACATTCCAGGAACTAAGAAGGCTAGTAAACTTAAAATGTTATCGGGGGGGGGGGGGGAGGTCTCAAAATAAAATCTAGTTCCATGCTGTCCACTGACTTGTTTGATGCAATGAAAGGGGTGTAATGATTGGCCACGATACAATGAGAGGTGGGTGTAATGATTGGCCATGATACGATGAGAGGGGTGTAATGATTGGCCATGATGAAATGAGAGGGTGGTGTAATAATTGGCCATGATACAAAGAGAGGGGGTGTAATGATTGGCCATGATACAATGAGAGGGGGGTGTAATGATTGGCCATGAGGTGATGAGAGGGGGGTGTAATGATTGGCCATGACGTGATGAGAGGGGGCATAATGATTGGTCATGATGCAAGGAAAAGGGGGTGTAATGATTGGCCATGATGCGATGAGAGGGGGTGTAATGATTGGCCATGATGCGATGAGAGGGGTGTAATGATTAGCCATGGTGCAATGGCAGGGGGTGTAGTGATTGGCCATGATGAAAAGAGAGGGGGTGAATGATTGGCTAGAGCACCTTTACATCTGAATCACCAGGCCAGCATCTCAGTAACTGCCAACGTGAAATGAAGGCAAATTATTACCAAATAAAGCAGCAGATTAGAAAGTGATATCCTCTGGGTTGATAGCCGACAGTTCTAATTGTAAAAACATTAGCACCGGGGCTTTAGATGAAGCATAATCAGGGAGTCAGTAACTTGAAGAGGAATGAAATATGTTCAAACAATCTGTATTTTCACACAATTAGAAGTTGTAAAACAGTAATGACCACAAACCTACCCCATTTGGATAATGATTGATGAGAATTTTGAGGTCATTGTACATTGAGGGAACAGTCATTCCATTCTTCATACTCTTAGTTAATAAGCGGTAATTCACCATGTGGTAGTGTAAAGCATTGAGGAGTTCAATATTCACATTGCTTAGCAGTGCATCACGTATGTCCTGTTGAACAAAAGGAAATGTCAGTTACTCAATTGTTCTTTTGTACCTGGAATCTACAATTTAATGTCTAAATTTAGGTTTATTATTGTGAAGCCTTATTGAAGTAATAACCAAGACTATCCAATCAAAAAGCCTTCCAATCAGTTATTGACAGCGCCACATACTTTTTGACAATCACAGACAACCTGTAACGTTTAGGCTGAGGCACCAACACCTTTTTCTCCCCGGTATCATCTCCATTCCCCTTGCTCCCTCTGCCCTGGTTAATTTTGCTATCCATCTCTCCAGCACAGATACTGCCACTGCTTTGTAGTTTCTATGCTGAGCTAGCAGTCTCCTGATTCACAGCCTAATTGAATGGTTTAATTCTGTTAATGTGCATGTTGTTTTTAAAAGAACCACTTTTAATTTTTGGAGGGGTTTCTTGAGGCAGTGCGGCCCCAGTGTAGTTGGGATGACTACTCAGTGCATCTAATGATTAGTTCTATTAGCCCAGCAGTAGAATTTAAACCATTACCACAGCTGTTCAAATGGACTCTACTGGGTTAGTTTATAATACCATCTTCACACAAGTACAATGTTTTTTTCTATTGCCTTTTGAGTCTGCCATCTTTTGGAAATGATTTATAGAGAACTTACAAACTCCAGCAAATTCCAGGCTTCGTCACTTGGTGCAAAGAATGTGTAAGTCCCGGCTCCTTCGATCTCTTCCCTTAGGTTGGATCTATCTGCATAACTCTTTGTTTCTCTGGCAGCCACAATGCTCAAAGTACCATAGACATGATCAATAGCGGCAGCTGTAAAAGCAATTAAAAAGGGAAGGATTTTAGTCAAAAATAACATTTTTAAAATAGTAGTCAGACAATACATTTGGAGAAAAATTGGGATCAATAGCATATTTTTAGTGGCTTTTTAACTGCATATCAAGCTCCAACTACACAGTCCTTGTTCCAGCCACAATGCAACTTCCTATAATGTGCAGGCCTGCATTAACAAGTGCTAGTCATTCATAATGTCTTCCTATTAAAGCCCAGTAAACAGTGCAATTAGCATTTGCTACACTGCTACAATTTTAAAGAGGAGCCAACAACATGAAGACAGTGTGTCATCAATGTTATTTCATAATTCTTAGAGTCATAGAAAAGTACAAACAGAAACAGACCCTTCAGCCCATCTAGTCTGTGCCAAACCATTTAACCTGCCTATTCCCATTAACCTGCACTGGGACCTGGGACCATAGCCCTCTGTACCCCTACCATTCATGTACCTACCCAAACTTCCTTTAAACATTGAAATCGAGCTAGCATGCACCACTTGCACTGGAAGCTTGTTCCACACTCTCACAACCCTCTCTGAGTGAAGAAATTTCCCCTCATGTTCCCCTTAGACTTTTCACCTTTCATCCTTAACCCATGACCTGACCTCTAGTTGTAGTCCCACCCAACCTCAACACAAAATGCACATACCCTATCTATAGTAAAGGCATCCGTTAGTCTTGCGAGACCATGGATCTGCACCTGGAAAGTCTTCACTCTCCAGGGCGCAGGCCTGGGCAAGGTTGTATGGAAGACCAGCAGTTGCCCATGCTGCAAGTCTCCCCTCTCCACGACACCAGTGTTGTCCAAGGGACGGTCATTAGGCATTAGGACCGCAGAGCAATGTGTGATTAAGTGCCTTGCTCAAGAACACAACACATTCCCTCGGCTGGGGTTCAAACTCACGACCTTCAGGTTGCTAGTCCAATGCCTTAACCACTTGGCCACATGCCCACACCCTATCTATACCCCTCATAATTGTGTATATCTCTATCAAATCTCCGCTCAGTCTTCTGCATTTCAAGGAATAAAGTCTTAACTTATTCAATCTTTCCTTATAACTCAGGTCGTCCCAACCCGGTAACAACCTTGTAAATTTTCTCTGTATTCTTGCAACATTTTTTCAAGGTTATGGACTCGCGTTTCCTTTGTTCGACTTTGGACTTATTAAATTAAGAAAAACATTAAGATTCTGTCTTAGCAAAAGACTATTGCCTTGTATTAAACCTAAGTGATAATATTCAGCATCCTAGATGCTTTTTCCTAAATCCCTTAAAATTACATTACTCGTGAACTGCTTCATTTAAATTAAGTCAAATGGATGCTGATGTTTTGAAAGTATCATTCAAAATAAAGTGTTCTACACTGAGTCATTGGCCATTGTAAAGTGTAAAAGATTATTTTTTGTTATTTCATTTACATTGGATCAAGGGCATTCATTTTGGAACCAAGTGTTTGTGAGAAGCTAATCTTCAACCCACCACAATCTGTTAGAATTATGAAGGTTTCATAATATTTTGATATAACATGAGAGCTAATGCCAAACATTTCTGAGGCAGAGCCAAGTTAAATATTTAGCACTATAATTACCTGCAGGGCACCCAAGCAGTCCTTCAAATCTCATGTATCCTGGGCAGCATTCATACAGGGTGGTCCTGCAGTTAAAAGCAAATTAAAACATGAATGTAGAAAACCCAAAAATCGATCTGATAAGTTGGATTTAGATATTGTTCAAAGCTTTACTGGCAACAAACAATATGCTTGATGTTAAGGAACGACGGACTTAGACCATAAGGTATAGGAGCAGAATTAGGCCATTTGGTCCATCGAGTCTGCTCCACTATTTCATCATAGCTGATCGAATTTTCCTCTCGGCCTCAATCTCCTGTCTTTTCCCTTATCCCTCCATGGCCTGACTAATCAAGAATCCATCAACCTCTGCCTTAACTATACATAAAGGCTTGGCCTCCACAGCTGTCTGTGGCAAAGAATTCCACAGATTCATCACTCTCTGGCTTAAGAAATTCTTCCTCATGTCAGTCCTAAAAGAATGCCCTTCTATTCTGAGACTTAACATGTTCTATGCACTGATATTGCTTGGTGAACGTAAGGCTGTTTTAAAATTCAAGATCTCCAGTAGGAAAACAAGCTCCCACTACCTATCAAATGCTAACAGTCTACTTTAGACCACTCACCATTGCCCATTCTAATATTGGAGTTTCTATTTTGCTTAACTGTACTGTTTTGCGCCATTGTTGAAGTTATCCTTAGAAGAGATACTGCCTGAGAATGCCGCACTTGACCTTAATAAATGATCCAGCTACAAGAAGAATTCCCTCAGTTGATAAGCATCAGCTAAATCATAAATATTGTAAGATTTCCCGTTTTTATGCTACCAAGCAAAAATATTCTAAAAACCAGTTTAGGATTTCACTGTAACAAGCTCATTAACACAAAGAGATTTGATCAGCACTGTTGATTGTTCCAGCCTTCTTTTGTAGTAGAAATAAAATAAGGACTACATTAGTGATTCTAAAGAAAAAAAGCAATTGAGTCATGCTATTGAATCACTTAAATCATATAGTAAATATTGTGTGTTACGTCTGCAGCCAAATACCAGACAGAATTTTATCAGACAAAGCATCTATGGATTAGATATGTCTGGTTACGACAATGGGAAATTTAAGTCAACCATAGGATTCACAGGTCACCTTTAGTGGTGCACAGACTGCTTGCATGTGTCCACGATTCATGTCATGTTGCTATGAAGCAATTTAAACTCATACTTTTCAGGTGGGAGTTTGTGATGCACAACAAACCGAAATCAGACCACTTTTGTTATGTGCTTGAGCGCATGCCTAGTTTAGAACAGCTGCTAACCTGATGGAAAAGGGCAGCTGCAAGAAACAAAAAAATGACACAAAAAAAGATCAGTGCAAAAATGCACAACCAAATGATTCTCCTTTGAGCTTTTCTTAAAAACTGTCATTGATTAGGTTCACAGTCATGTCACATTCCGAATAGTTCATGTTATTGTGGCAATGTGGGCGTAATAACCTGCCTCGGCTTTATTTTTCGACTAGCGCATTCTTTGGAAAACTATGGAAGTCAATATGCCACATCTGACTTTTGAGTAAAGAAAATATTGGCACAGGAATTGGGATGTGACATATTGCACAGGCCACGTGGTAGAGGGACCACAATAATTACTTATTCTCCTCCCTCATCCTGACTATATTTTATTAGCACATTTAGACTTGTGAGTAATAGTGATCATTCTCAGGTCGCAATCCCTAAGATTGCTATCCTGAAATCCATGGATACAGATCAAAGTTCCCTGAAAGGTTCCTATGGCTGAGAATACTGGAGAGCAGAGGGATTGTTTATGAGGTCTGGAGGGAAATTGTCCCCTGTAGAGTACTTGGTTTTAATAAGTAGCCCGGAGGCATAATGTTTTTTCCATTTTCAAAATAAGGATCTGAATTCAGGCTTTGGGAAAAACAAACTGCTGAAAGAACTAAACAGGTCTAGTAAAATCAGTGCATACAAAGGGATCATTGATATGTCCAGAACCTGCATAGGGACTGAATTCAAACTTAGCTTTTTGATAACAGTCTACAAAGGTCAATTATGATGGTGACTACTCTCCACTGGAAGAAATTAACTACAAAATGAAGGCACATACTGCAGTGAGCTGAAATTTGCAAAGGGATATTAAACTTACATTAAGCCTCGTATTTATATCTGCAAAACTGTTCAATGACTTTGCTAGATGGTCACGCTGTGGTTTGTGAAAGAACTCTAGTTTCCAACACAGAATGATAATCAGTATTCAGCTAATGATATTGAATGAAAACAGATGATATTACAATGCTTAAAATTGTTCTCTAAAGATACTCACCTATCTAGCAAACTCTAAAAGCATTGAGAATCATTATCTAAGGCATAAAAAGAGGACATCACTGCAATCCCATTTCCTCAATTATTTTACAAGCGAAAAATTTTCTCTAACAAGCCCATTGATCTGCATCCCCACTCCCATTATCCAAATTGTTCTATCAGTCACCTACATCAGCAGTAATCTACTGTGGTCAATTAACCTACTAAACAGCACACTTTTCAGATGAGGGAGGACACTAGAACACTGGCTGGAAACCCACTCGATCGCGAGAACAATGTGGAAGAGGAAGGAAAGCAGTTTTTATGTCATGACTTTTGACTGATGTGATGTTATTCTATAACACATGCCCACTTATCTTTGTAGATTCCAGAACATGTTCGACACAGCTTTGTGGGCGGAAGGGCCTGTATGGTGCTGTAGGTTTTCTATGATTCTAACATCCCATTTTTAAGAGAGGACTTTAATGCGTAATAACATGTATTATGAATTAAAGGCTATGTGTAAAAAAGTCCAAGTAGAATGCTCAGTGCCATAGAGATATACAACACAGAAAATGCCCCTCATCCAGTGTGTCTTTCTGAGTTACTCCCATTTACCTGCATTTGACTTATATCCCTCTAAAACGTCCCTCTCCATGAACCTATCCACTGCAGTTTGCCACTTTCTGGCAGCTTGTTCCACATATACCCATCACTGTATATGCAAAATACCTACCTCTTGGGTCCTATTTAACCATTTCCTTTCTCAACTTTAATTCATGACTGTAGTTTTAGGCTCCCCTAGCTTGGGGAAAAAGTTCTCAGATTGTTATGACTATTCAGTGTACTGAATCAAATTACTGAATTCCATTCACAATTTGTGATTTTATAATGTTAGTTCCATGAAGCTATTATACTCAAATATATAATTAAAAGCAACAGCGTAATGCTTTCACAAACAAGAGAAAATCTGCAGATGCTGGAAATCCAAGCAACACATGCAAAATTCTGGAGGAACTCAGCAGGCCAGGCAGCATCTATAGAAAAGAGTACAGCTGACGTTTCGTGCCAAGACCCCTCGGCAGGACTGGAGAAAAAAAGACGAGGAGTCAGAGTTAGAAGGTGGGGAGAGGGGAGGAAGGAACGCAATGTGATAGGTGAAACTGGGAGGGGGAGGGGTGAAGTAAAGAGCTGGGAAGTTGATTGGTGAAAGAGATAGAGAGCTGGAGAAGGAGGAATCTGATAGCACAGGACAGAAGGCCTGAGAGGGAGAACCAGAGGGAAGCAATGGGCAGGCAAGGAGATACAGTGAGAGAGGGTAAAGGGAATGGGGAACAGAGAAGGGGGAGGGCCACTACCAGAAGGTTGAGAAGTCCATGTTCCTTATGCTTTAATTTTTTTTTTAACTGTTAAGTTAATGAGCAAAAGATTGGTAAATGTCTTTTCCAACCTCAAAACTCCAGGGCCACTTTCCATGCAAACACTATGTATAGATGTATTCCAATATGGGATTTGAATTTGAAGTAGATTGTTAGTACCCTTGTGTATAATCTGGATTATATCAGTTGGATTAATAGGATACTGCAATAAATGCAATAAAGTTATATATCTGCAAAGAAAGAAAACATGTTTAACTACTTTGTAGGCCACCTGTTCCCAGCAGGAGTGGTTATTTGCTGCACTCAGACCTCTGGAAACTGCCTTGACTATTTTGGAAGGAAGCCATCTGGAGAAGCAAGCCTACATTCCAGCCGGTTTTACAAGACAGCAGGAAATTTGGGAGGTGATATTATTTTCAGTAAGGTGCACATTTTCATTTAATAAAAACTTATACGGAGAAGGAGTCACAAAATCATGATCTGTAAGACCAAATCCATATGTTTGAGTGAGTGGCAGCAAGCAGATCATTGTCTCAGCAAAGGTCAATACAGATCTTGTGCCCAGATACAATTCTGAAGGAAACATTGGTGAGCAACTGAAGTCAATGGTTGGAAAACTGCTTATATAAATATGTGACATAATGCATCAAACTAACATTTTATCATTGCAATGTAAACATCTTACCTCTCAGGACAAGAGTTTCCTTATCAACCACAAGTCAAACTTACCAGTAGACCAGAAAGTAAGGAGCCAATTTAGTAAGAATAAACTTGGCAAGATTATTTCCTGAGTAGATTATCTTCCTGATTACCTTCACAAGAAAGATTCTTCTAAATGTTTCACAAACAAAACAGATAACCTGGAAACATCTGATGAAGGATACACTCAAGATGTTGAACCTTATCTGCTCCCTCTACAAATGACACTTGACTGTTGACAACGTCCACCAATCTCCATTTTTAATTTAGCTTTCCAACATCTGTTGCAATTTACATTTAACTACAAATATCGTGCGTTGAAATAGTATTTGCTTGGAAGCTGATTTCCCATTGTAGCAGTATTTAATGTCAAAAGCTTAACGGAGTCCAGATTTCACATGAGTCTATTTTTTTTAATGACACTGATGATCTTCTTCTTGGACAGTTCCTCAGGAGTGAGGATGACTTGACTCCACTCCAGTTCTTAGGAATGGAAGATGCTTGTGTGTGAGTTTGGTTAACCTCAGATAGTTTTTTTGCACAGCAAACACCACAGGGACTTGATCGTGTGAATTCTGGGTGCAATGCTCCAAGATCAGACGTCTGCTAAACATCCACCACCATATTCAAATCTGGTACTGCAAATCTCTTAAGAACCGAAGCTTTGATGCATTTTGTTATCAAGGTATTTCATTTATCTTTAGAAACAGGAAGATCAAATTTTACAGAAATGTTTGAAACTTTCATATTGCCAAGGTGATATTATTGTCTCTTTAGGCTTCTTTAAAAGTCTCATGGAGATTGTATTCACTTTAATTAGTTTTGTTATTCATTGAAGGTACTATATTACTATTGAAGGATAAGTGTTACTACCAGAAACCTAGAGATGTATAGAACCCCTGTAGGAGCAATTGACTTCTGAATGTTCTTCTCACTGAGCATTACCATGCCCCGTCTCTGTGTTTTCTAAGTTAACTCATCAACACCATGATACACAATTACATGTGTGAATTGCATCGCACTCTTCTTCTCCTCATTAATTTAATACAACTTGTGAAAAATCAAAAAAAAGCCTGCAGATGCCAGAAATCTGAAATGAAATGAATCAGAAAATGCTGGAAACACTCAGCAGATCAAGCAGCAATTGTAGAAAGAGAGCCAAAGTTAACGCTTCAGGTTGAAGACATTCCATCAGAACTGTATCACAGTTCACACATCTCGTCTGTGTGCTTGTGAAGGTTTTTTTCTTCCCCAATTTACCAGTATACCCGACAATTTCCTCATAGCCTTGGAGAAAGACCCTAAGCAACCTTGGTCTCCAAGGCCACCTTCTAGACCACTTCTTACCATCACCTGGCTCATCTAAGTAAAGACAATTGCAAAGCTGTGGGAAAGGTGGATAAACGTTGTCATCCTGAGAAGGGGCAGAAAATTTGCTCCAAGAAGTCAAAACTCCTCCTCTAACAAAGCACCTCACAAGTCCCTGGGCAGTTTGTTGCAGGACATAATGCTGGGAGACCTTCGAAACTCCTTTGAATCTTCCTCCTATGACCCATGATAGCAGATGTTTGAGATTCCACTGAAGCACTCATGCTTTAAATGGATATTACCTTAAGTGGATTCTTCTCTATGCTACAGTGACTGAATGTTTTATAGTACTTTATCATATGGCATTTGAAGATTCATATTTAGACTGTGACTTCATTTTCACTAACATTCTTTGTTACCTCATTGAAAACTCAATCAAGTTATCAGGTGAGCTTGTCTTTAATGAAGTAATGCTTGTTTTTTTAATACATGGTTCCCAATAAAAAAAATTGATGCAGTGATTTTGTTGTTATTCATTTAAACAAATTAGCACATAGTTAATGACTTTATGTCTCTCTCCATTTTGTGGAATGTCATGTAATAATTTGCAATCCACCTGTCCTCTGGAAACACCGAAATACCCAAAGTAGTATGAAAAGTCGTGATCAGAGTTTCTGCCACTTTCATCATTACATCCTTTACTAATCTTGGATGCATTCCTCTGTTGGGCTGAATTGTTAACTTTGAGTGATCCCAATCTATCTGGCCTCCAGTTTTTAATTATTTACACCTTACTCAATTTCCTATTCCCTTCTCTGCCATCACACCATTAAATATTCTCTTCTTTCCTGAAGAACAGATGCATAGAATTCATACCCTCAGTCATGTCTTCTGAAACACAAGCATGAGAAAATCTGCAGTTGCTGGAAATCCAAGGCAAAAACACACAAAATACTGGAGGAACTCAGCAGGTCAGGCAGCATCTTTGGGATTGTAGAAACTGTCAATGTTTCAGGCTGAGACCCTTCTTCAGAACTGGAAAATAGATGAGAAGCCAGAGCAAGAAGGTAAGGCGAGGGAGGGGAGGAAGAAGCGTAAGGTGGTAGGTGATAGGTGAAACCAGGAGAGGGGGAGGGGCTGAAGTAAAGAGCTGGGAAGTGGATTGGTGAAAGAGATAAAGTGCTGGAGGAGGAGAAATCTGATAGGAGAGGGAAGAAAGGGAAGGAGGAGCACCATGCCCCCTGAATCTGCTTTCACAGGAAGATTTATGTTTTTGACCTTAACTAGTCACAATTTTAACTGTGTGTATACTTATAAAACAATGTTTGTTTCCATTTTGTAATGTGCTACTTATTCCAAACATTCCCACACAGCTCTTCATGTATTTCTTCTCTTTTTCAGTTTGCTCAGTATGTTTTCCCATTGTATTCTTTGCCTGATATTTGTCAGTAATCTCTCTAATTTGTTCATAACACCCCTTACCTTTGCTGTCTGGAGAGCTCTAGTTTTATGTGCTAATATTTTCCACCTTATGAGAATGTGCTTGTTTTGGATTTGCTCTTTGCCCACCTTGAGATCTTTCCATTGCTCATTTGCTCTTTTTTTTTTGTAGCTAATCTTTGTTTCCTGTGCACGTGTGTTAGATCCACTCCCAAAGATCACGAGTGTGGCTCTCCTCCGGCTGGATATTTTCAGCACTGCCTTTTCTTTGTTCCTTTCCAAAGTTTTGTTAAACCTAATTTTATTATGATTGCTATTACTTTAGATGTACAGCCACTTTTTAACACTTTATAAATGCCTTATTTCATATGATTTGGAATGTATGACCTGAACCGGTAGCACGTACCGTGGAGACCATACTAACTGGTCGCATCACCGTCTGGTATGAAGGGGCCACTGCACATGATCAGAAATAGCTGCAGAGGATTGGAAACTTAGCAGGCTTCATCATGGGCACTATCCTCCCACCATCCAGGACATCTGCAAAAGGCGATGCTTCAAAAAGGCAGCGTCCATCATTAAGGAGCCCACCATCCAGGACATGGCCTCTTCTCACTGCTGTCATCAGGGGGAAGATGCAGGAGTCCACACACACACACACACACACACACACACACACACACACACACACACACACACACACACACACACTCTCAGTGGCACTCTCAGGAATGGCTTCTCCTTCTCCACCATTAGATGGAAAACTATGAACCCCTGAACACTATGTTGCTATTTTGCATTTTTGTGCATTATTTCTTTATTTTTAAATATTTCTATTGTAATTTATAATACACTTTATGTACGGTACTGTAATGCTACTGCAAAACAACAAATTTCATGACACATGTCAGTGATAATAGATCTGTTTCTACTAGGATTCTGATTCTGCAGTGGAACAGTTGGACATGTAATAGGACCATAGCCATTTTATTCTATTAAGATGTGTTTTTTTAAATATATTCCTTTGTTCCTGAACCAGAAATAAACTGATAAAAAAGTTCTGGTGTATAATCCTCCTTGTCCTTCCTTACAATTTCTTTCCAGTCGTTATTAGTATTTGCAATCTCTGTAATCAATGGTATTATTATTAGATGTTTTGACATCTTCTTTAGATTAGCTACACTAATCTTAATATTTTGGGGTCTATGGAGGCCACTCAGTACTATTATATTCATATAGAATGGGGGAATCACCCAGCACAGAAACCAGCCCTTCTAGCCCACCTCAACTGTGCCAGTTGTGATGCTGTCTGCACTAATCACATCTGGTCACATTGGACCCCTACCCCTCTGTGTCTTTCATATCCAAGTACCTGTCCAAATGGCTTTAAACCTTGTAATTGTAACTCAGTCTATCACCTCCTCTCACAGCTTGTTACAGATAACTAGCAGCTGAGTGAAAAATATACCCCTCAGTTCTCCTGTAAATGTCACCCCCTCACCTTAATCCTGTGCCCTCTAGTTACATACTGTACTTCCCTACTCTCAGAAAAAGACTCAGATCAGCTACTCTATCTATGTCTCTCAATTTTGTAGACCTCTATAAGTTCACTCCTCAGCCTCCTACAGCCTGAGAATCAACTCAGCTTGACTAATTTCTTATAACCACAGCCCTCCATTCCAGTCAACAATCTGTCTGCACACTCTCTATTGCAACCACATTGTTTGTTGTAGTGTTTTTTTATGTTACTTCAAGTGCAAATTATAGAACTATGCAACCATAATATTATCCTTGATCAATAATGTACCCCGTCGACCCCCTCTGTCTTCCTTGCATCTCTATTCCTCCTGAAATCATTGTAGATAGTGTGACGAGAATACACATAAAATTAAGATGTTTGCTGGCCTGGGTTAGCATCAGTGGCATCAGCAGTTGGTCTGCCACCTGTCCTCAGGGGGAAGGAGAGATAAGGAACAATGAAGCAGCATGTGGAGATGTTAATGAAGGAGTCATCAGTCTGGGTATTGCCAAGATCGGCTCCCCCTTTGAACCCTGAACTGTTTGAAGTGATGGACAGGCGATACCCCAGCAGTGGGATAAAAAGGGACAGGTTCGCTAAGGCAGGACACACACGACACCCGAGGTAACGAGACCCTGGAAGCGGTGCGCCTCTCACAAGTCGGTGGGAAGTACCGCACCTTAAACGCACAGGGTGGAAAGGTACGATCAGTGGGAACCCGGTGTGTGTCTACCCTTGCCTGGGTGCCGGGTTCACTGCAGAGGATCGACCACATCTGGAGGAGGGGTCACAGTCGGTGACCTCAGGTGACATCACCAAGGACCCGCCCGAAAGCTGCTTGTGAGCAATATCGCCGGTCTGTGAGTGGAAGCCGTTTCTGAATGATCAGTCGTTCCCGTTCTCTCTCTCCTTCCCCCCACATTGTCCATCGCCATGGCAACGATTACTGCGAACTGAACTACTAAATTGGACTGAACTTTGTGTCACTTTGAAATTGGTCATTTACCCCTAGACAACGATAGAGCTTGATTGATGCTGTTATCTTAATTCTGTGCACATGTGTGGTTAACATTGCTGAACTGTTGCATTTATTATCCTTTTGATTACTGTGTTGCTTGTTTCTTTAATAAAACTCTCTTAGTTCTAGTAATCCAGACTCCAACTGAGTGATCCATTTCTGCTGGTTTGGCAACCCAGTTACGGGGTACGTAACAATAGTAACTTTTATTTCTCTTTCATGTCCTTATTTAAGCCAGATTTACGTCACAGCCAACAGAGTAAAACGTCACCTTCTATATGCTACATGCAGCTTGGCAAATGCATTTCAAATATTCCTCACTCACATGCCTTCCAGTGCTGCTCATCTCTTGACTGTTCCTCTACCCAAATTGTGTTTAAGATCAAGTACATACAAAAGCGGCTGAAAAATGAAAGGTGCTCTGAAAATTCTGAATGCTCAGCTTTCTCTGAGGAGTTGCCAATAAAGTGCAGAAATGCAATTTATGCAATTACTTACTATCAGTTAAGTAATCCAGTGTGACAGAATTGGTGCCTATTGGTTTAAATGCATTTTGCAAATATGTATATTGAATGATTAGACAGAGATTTAGATTTAAATTGCATGTGATGGCGAGCTAGGAGATATCGTGCCTTTTTTTTTGTTTTGGGGAATGTCACAATACTTCCCTCAGGTTTGGAACAGGAATGAACCTGTAGTTCAGTGATGGTATGAGAATAAGGTACAATGCTAAGTGATAATGCATTCTTAATGATACATACACCAAGCTAATGCATGATAACAAATTCTGTTGATTAAACAATATTTGTGCAATATTAAGCTGTTTATTTTAAATGAACTTATTTATATTTTTCTATTATATTGGTTGCATCCATTGCTCACCTTTGTCTACTTTCCGTATTTCTTTATGAGATAGAAGATGGCCATTTTAGCCAATGTAATCTATTTATATTGACTTTCAGAATAATCCCATTACCCATTAGTTTTCACAATACTCCAGTCACCACATATTCCCATCTATTTCCCTCAGATTCTATCACAGACCCACATTAGGCAATTCATATTAGGAAATGCCAACTGTGAGAGGAAGCTGGATCTCTTAGAGCAAACCCCCACAGTCGTAGGGGGAATGTAAAAACTTCACCATGTCAGCACTAGAGGTCAGGATCGAATCTAGCAGCAGCTCTACGAGCCCATGTCCCACCAATTCTCACATTGACTGGGAACATTTGTAACCGAAAGCTCATCCATATCATTGTCTATTCCAGACTCATCATTTTAAAATCCGTCTAGCCATCTTCCACCTTCAATAAATTTCATCTCATCCAAAGCAAGGCTGTTCACGTGATATATCACACAAACGGATAGTTGACTATTATTTGTTGGCTGCCGATTTTAAAGTAGGTAATCTTTGGTTGAATCCATTCCTTGAGGTTTAACATCATGAATACATTCTACATCAATTCACTTAACACACAGAACAAAAGTATTTTATGTGTTTTCATTACATTTCTTTTCAAATTGTCTTCGTCATCTCAGAATAATTGATAATGGTACAGGGATTCCTAGGATTTCCAAAAGGTTACTATTACCTCACAAATATCTTTAGGATTTTCACTTGTACAATTGTTTTGATATGGGACCTGTGCTTCTGCATAAGGAATAGCAATATTATTCCGCTTATAGTTACTTTATTTTGATTTAGTTTGATTAACTCTTTGAGTGACATCAAAGTAGAATGTTAGCCCCTGATATTGATGACATGCAGATTGCATGCCAGATTACAGGTTGATTGCTGTTCTGGTTAATATTACTTAATAGAAGCAGATGTTTTGTCAGGGTGCTTATTGGGCTTGGCAAACTCATTTGTGATTGGGAAGAATAATAACCAATCTAAGCAAAGGCATAAGGACCTGAACAAAGCAAGTACTTTTGTACAAATTAACAAAAACATTACCCTGCTGACAATGAATTTAGGGGATACTCCAGGGTAATTGTAGGGGCATTTGCAACTGGACCCCAATTCCTGAAGTTTAAACTTTTAAACAGTTTCAAGATTTCCACATCTGTGTAATCTTGTTTCATTCTAGGTCTTGTGTTTCTACCTTTATTCTGCTGTTGGTGATTGTGCTATCAACCCTTGGATGGGGCATCTGGAATTGCTTCTCCTTTAAGATCTCTCCTCCTGGACCAAACCCTGATTTTCTTCCAGCTATCTGGTTTCGTTAGTATGTAGCCTTTTCTTATTGGTGGCAATATCACTCTTAAGTCTTTCTGAACTAAAGTGCTGCTTGTTCTTACATCTTAATATAGAGTTACATGGCAAGGAAACAAGCCTTTTGGCCCAATTTCTCCATGCCAATCAAGACAACTTTCTAAGTTCACCCTGTTGCATATAGACAAATCTTGCCCCTCCCGTGTCCTTTCCACCTCTCCTCCTCACCTTAAACCTATGCTTTTTTTTTATTTTTGGAAGCCCTATCCCGGGGGGAAAAAGACTGCGACTGCCCGTCGTGATTTTCTGTACATCTGTAAGGTATACTTTACAGACTCCTTTCCCGCAAAGAAAATTGTCCCAGTTGATTTAATCGCTCTTTATAATTCAACCGCCCAGTCCTCCCAACATCGCCAGCATTATAGTGAACGCTGATCAGCCCCGCAGCTCTCTGCAACCTCGTCGGAACCGCGGGTGGGGTTCTCGCTCCTCCACTTACACTATCCCAGAGCCAAGTAGCAAGCTATACATGTATAGTCCCCTCTGAACAATGCAGTCTGGTTACAGTGCAATTTACATGACTTCAGTATTTCAACTATTATGACAATAGTAAGTCGAATAACTTTTATATGGGTTACACCCGTTTCCCAATTGTTGTAAATGCACTGTCTACTGGTTAATTTATGTACCCTCTCTGAAAGGTACCCTCTCAGAAAATAAAATGCTTTGATAGTTTAATGTGACAAATTTTGACCCAAAGGGCTCTGTTAATACTCGATTCCTTGAAACCACAGCAACTCATTCTATACATCAAACAGTTTGCACCCCGCCAAATGGAAGTGGCTTCTGGCTGGGAATTGTTTGCTTGTACATCGGAAGTGCACTCACGTTTTTCTGCCGCAGATGGACTTGCGATACCAGTTTCTGCAAGTACTGAAGTACTTCTTTTTAGTGCCGACAACTTGCTGAAGGGCGCACATATTAGGTCTGCAAATAGAACAATGAAACGGTCAGTGATTAAACCGGTATTGATTAACAGGATTTAAAAATCAATTTCAAAATATTAACGAAAATTATTTTAACACTTTAAATTGTTTGCTACAAGTAAATAACTTTTTGTATGATTATTCTAAATTCATGCCTTTCCAATTTATATTTTCAGATGAAATTTAATTCTCTCTTACCCCTCTTTCTTTGCTCGTATACGACTATGCATCAATATTTTGTCATAGTACGATGATTCGACTTGGTCAAAGGATGTTAAAACAAACAGGCTGAAGAGGCTTAAAAATAAAAGCTTCATCTTTGCTCTGTCACCTTCGCGGCGCTGAAGTAGCACTGGTCAAGAACAAGGAGCTTTTATGGAACGGCTCAGCTCGGAGGAGGAACAGCACCTGACAGACACAGTACAACACCCAGTTAAAGTGCAGCCAGATTACGGAGAACAACGCTTTGTCGTTCACTTCAGATGGAACCACCGCCGCTAATTAATCACAGTCCTACAGTTTGCCCACTCCCACTAGAACAAACAACGAGGGTACAGAATACCTACACATTTACGTATAAACCACAGTAATGATTGCGCTTTTACTGGATTCAGTTCTGCGAAACGATAACTGCCTTTTAAGAGCCGGTATTATTTGTTCATACAGAAACGATTACACTTGAGCCTAATACATTTTCCTCAACAGATTAGCTCCCCTTAGTATATTTGAATCCACATTCGGGCTGTTCTGAATTCACTTCACGAACTCGATACTTTATTATGGAGTCTATACCTAGCGTTCTGCTCCTCTTTTAACCAAATACATACAATGTAAACCAGATAGTGAGTATAAATGAAAGTTAATGGTCAAACGAAGTTCGAAGTTCAAAGTACAATTTCTTCTCAGAGTACATACATGTCACCAATACAACCCTGAGATTCTTTTTCTGCAGGCATACTTAGCAAATCTACATAAACGACTCTGCGAGCTGCAGGAAAACATCGCTATGCAAAGAATGTTAGAATATTTTGAAATAAACTTTACTTTTTAACTCAAGGCGCAATACATGCTACGAATATAGAAGTACATGTATTGCGGTAGTTAAATCACATTTCTACTTTTTTGTCATTGTATTAGACTAACATTTTTAGTTTGAATGTTTCAAAGAGTCACATCTGTGAAGTACTAAGGGGGCGATATTATACTACAGATATTTTAAAAGTATTTTTAAGTATTATTTCCAATTGTTATTTAAGTGGGATCCAGTTTCATTTTTTTCCCTCTATCAAAACTTGTTTCTAACTATGGGTCCCTTCCATTCCATGTTCTTTCAGTTTGAATGTGCCTCCCTCTACTGGCAGAAATCAGAATGAAACTATCTCCTAGGCAGCAATTACATTTCACGCCGTCGGTATAAATCTAGTGTGTCAAAAAATATAATTTATCTCCAACTGAGATTTAAAAACGTTGATATTTGATCTTAAGTCTTTAAAAAATCACGTGATAGAAATGTGATGAAATAAAATTTGTTGATATTTCCCACCATGCAGAAGTGGGTGGCGCCCTGGTCTATTTCTTCCAGGGAGGCAAATTCACTGAAAAGTTACCTAAACCATTGAAATCCTTAACTGCAGCGAGATAACATTAGAATACTAATATTGTACATCTAGCATCATATTCCGTCTGTCTTTTGTGAACCTGTAGACATTATTATACAGATCGACCTTCACTAATCCGACTACCTGTAAACCAGTTCCTTTGATAATCCGGAACTGAGTATGCTTAATGTGATCCTTCTGTAATTCAGCATTTTCACTAATCCGGCACTCCTCAGATCCCAAAGGTGCTGGATTAGTGAACGTCGACCTATACCTTCTTTGTAGCACATTTGTTCAAAATATTCCTGTTCATTGCAGGAGAATAGGGCCAGCACATACCAAGTAAACAAGAATGGAAACTGCAAATGAAAGTTCAAAATCCAGCCATCAATAAAAAAAAAGGCAAAGCAAACTGCTCAAAACACATGCTGGCGTGTTACACTTTTTTGTACCCATACACACGTGTATGCACACCTAATTTAGCTCAATCATTCTTAAAAAAACTCTTCAAAGTGTTGAGGGTACTTATTTATATGGATTAAGACCTGATCTAAAATTCATGTGGCATAAATAATGTTAAATAAAAAGCAGAAAATGGTGGGATTACAATTTAGGTTGCAATTATGGAGAGAAAAGAAAAATTAACCTTTCAAATAAATAATTTGGTAAGAGGACATCAAACTAAAACATTAAGCCTTTTTCTTTCTTCACACATGCTGTCTGACCAGTGGATCAGACCTTCCACCTTCTTCAGATTTTAATTTATCTGTGGTTTTTGTTTCAATTAACAATGTCATGCTTTGATAACAGGCTACAAATAAAATTAATAATATCTAAATCCACTTTTTTTCAGCTTTACAGACTTCTCAAATAGCAATACAAGAGAGAAGTACCCAGGTACGGAAACTTACCTCATCCCTGCCCTTTTATAAATATGTGGTGTGGCACATAATTACATGACCTAATAGTAAACGAAAGAGCGATGGCCTTAATTTCTTTGATTACATATTAGAAGATTTTTTTTCAATTAGAGCCATAGAGCACAACAGTACAGAAATAGTTTGGGGTGGGAACCGAACTGAAGAGATGGAAGAAGGGGTGGTTGGCTTACATATAGAGAAAGCTTGGAGACAGTGCGAGAGGAAGGATAGGCAGGTGATAGAGAAGGGATACACTCAGACCGATGGTTTAAGATGTGTCTACTTTAATGCAAGAAGCATCGCGAACAAAGCGGATGAGCTTAGAGCATCGATCAGTACATGGGGCAATGATATTGTGGCCATTACAGAGACTTGGATGGCGCAGGGACAGGAATGGTTACTTACAGTGCCAGGCTTTAGATGTTTCAGAAAGAACAGAGAGGGAGGCAAAAGAGGTGGGGGTGTGGCACTGCTGATCAGAGCTAGTACTGCGGCTGCAGAAAGGGAGGAAGTCATGGAGGATTGTCTATTGAGTCTCTGTGAGTTGAAGTTAGAAACAGGAAGGGGTCAATAACTCTACTGGGTGTTTTTTTCATAGACCACCCAATAGTAACAGAGACATCGAGGCGCAGATAGGGAGACAGATTCTGGAAAGGTGTAATAATAACAAGGTTGTCATGGTGGGAGATTTTAATTTCCTAATATTGATTGGCATCTCCCTAGAGCAAGGGGTTTAGATGGGGTGGAGTTTGTAAGGTGTGTTCAGGAAGATTTCCTGACACAATATGTAGATAAACCTACAAGAGGAGAGGCTGTACTTGATCTGGTATTGGGAAATGAACCTAGTCGGGTGTCAGGTCTCTCAGTGGGAGAGCATTTTGGAGATAATGATCACAATTCTATCTCCTTTACCATGGCATTGGAGAGGGATAGGAACAGACAAATTATGAAAGCGTTTAATTGGAGTAAGGGGAAATATGAAGCTATCAAGCAGGAACTTGGAAGCATAAATTGGGAACAGATGTTCTCAGGGAAATGTACAGCAGAAATGTGGCAAATGTTCAGGGGATATTTGCATGGCTTTCTGCATGGGTACATTCTAATGAGACAGGGAAAGGATGGTAGTGTATAGAAGCCATGGTGTACAAAGGCTTTTGAAAATCCAGTCAAGAAGAAAAGAAAAGCTTACAAAAAGCTCAAAAAAGTAGGTAATGATAGAGATCTAGAAGATTATAAGGCTAGCAAGAAGGTGCTCAAGAATGAAATTAGAAGAGCCAGAAGGGGCCATGAGGAGGCCTTGCTGAGCAGGATTAAAGAAAACCCCAAGGCATTCTACAAGTATGTGAAGAGCAAAAGGATAAGATGTGAGAGAATAGGACCAATCACCCTTTCAGAAGGGATTAATAGCAACTATTTATGATGTAATTATGAAATTACAGCCAGGTATATCTGATAAAATTAAAAATGAATAGGAAAGGGAACTTCAACTTTGCCTACCTATAGAGAAATGGGATAAAATTTTTCGATTAGTTAGCTCTTCCTCTATATGTACTAAACATACACTAATACAATTTAAGGTAGTGCATAGGGCCCACATGTCTAAAGATAAACTAGCTTGTTTTTATTCCCATATAAACCCTATTTGTGACAGATGTCACTCTGAGGTGGCTTCCTTGACTCATATGTTCTGGTCCTGCCCTCTCTTGGAAAAATTCTGGAAAGATATTTTTGATATTATTTCAACAGTTTTGCGTTTTGACTTACAACCCCATCCTATTATGGCAATTTTTGGTTTGCCAATGACGGAACATAGATCTTTATCCTCTTCAGCCTGTCATGATCGCATTTGTTACTTTAATGGCCAGAGGATCCATTTTATTGAATTGGAAGGAGACCAACCCTCCTACTACATTTCAATGGTTTTATCAAACTATATCATGTTTAAATTTAGAAAAAATTGGAAGTGTCATTTTTGATCCTTCGGTTAAATTTGAAGAGACTTGAAAGCATTTATTCAACATTTACATATGATGTAACTTGACCTTTTCCGAATCCTTCTTATTAACTTAAAATATATGAATAGAGGAGCGGAGTTGATGACATTTTTGAATGTATTCGATTTAAGATATTGGTCCAGCCTTGTTTTGTTCCATTTGCTTTCTCTTTGGGTTTAGTATTTAGTTTTATTTTATTTTTTTGTTTTATGGGGGGTTTTTCTTTGCATTATTCTTTTCTTTTTATTTCTTTTTTCTTTCTGATTAACTATATTAAGAGTTTGGAAGTCTATCACACCAGTATTATTTGAAGTCTTTTTTGTACATGTTTATAAACAATAAGATGATTCCAATCTCTTTGTATCAATATTGTTATTCTGTTTATAATTTTGGAAAATTAATAAAAAAAGAAAATTAATAAAAAATTAAAAAGAAAAAAAGAAAGGACCAATCAAGTGTGACAGTGGATAAGTGTGTATGGAACCGGAGGAGCTATATGAGATACTTAATGAATATTTTGCTTCAGTATTCACTACGGAAAAGAATCTTGGTGATTGTAGGGATGACTTACAGCGGATTGAAAAGCTTGGTCATATAGGTATTAAGAAGGAGGATGTGCTGGAGATTTTGGAAAGCGTCAATGTGGATAAGTCTCTGGGACCGGATGGATTATATCCCAGGCTACTGTGGGAGGCGAGGGAGGAGATTGCTGAGCCTCTGGCGATGATCTTTGCATCATCAATGGGGATGGGAGAGGTTCTGGAGGATTGGAGGGTTGCGGATGTTGTTCCCTTATTCAAGAAAGGGAGTGGAGGTAGCTCAGGAAATTATAGACCAGTGAGTCTTACTTTAGTGGTTGGTAAGTTGATGGAGAAGATCCTGAGAGGCAGGATTTGTGAACTTTTGGAGAGGCATAACATGATTAGGAATAGTCAGCATGGCTTTGTCAAAGGCAGGTCGTGCCTTACGAGCCTGATTGACTTTTTTGAGGATGCGACTAAACGTTGATAAAGTTACAGCAGTAGATGTAGTGTATATGGATTTCAGCAAGGCATTTGATAAGGTACACCATGCAAGGCTTATTGAGAAAGAAAGGAGGCATAGGATCCAAAGGGACATTGCTTTGTGGATCCAGAATTGGCTTGCCCACAGAAGGCAAAGAGTGGTTGCAGACTGGTCATATTCTGAATGGAAGTCGGTGACCAGTGGAGTGTCTCAGAGATCTGTTCTGGGACCCCTACTCTTCGTGATTTTTATAAGTGACCTGGATGAGGAAGTGGGGGGTTGGGTTAGTAAATTTGCTGATGACACAAAGGTTGTGGGTGTTGTGGAAAGTGTGGAGAGCTGTCAGAGGTTACAGAGGGACATTGATAGCATGCAAAACTGGGCTGAGAAGTGGCAGATGGAGTTCAACCCAGATAAGTGTGAGATGGTTCATTTTGGTAGGTCAAATATGATGGCAGAATGTAGTATTAATGGTAAGACTTTTGGCAGTGTGGAGGATCAGAGGGATCTCAGGGTCTGAGTCCATAGGACATTCAAAGTTGCTGCTCTGGTTGACTCTGTGGTTAAGAAGGCATACGGTGCATTGGCCTTCATCAACCGTGGGACTCAGTTTAAGATCCGAGAGGTAATGTTACAGCTATATAGGACCCTGGTCAGACCCCACTTGGAATACTGTGCTCAGTTCTGGTCACTTCACTACAGGAAGGACGTGGAAACTATAGAAAGGTGCAGAGGACATTTACAGGGATGTTGCCTGGATTGAGGAGCATGTCTTATGAGAATAGGTTGAGTGAACTCGGCCTTTTTTCCTTGGAGCGACGGTGGATGAGAGGTGACCTGATAGAGGTGTATAAGATGATAACAGGTGTTGATCGTGTGGAGAGTCAGAGGCTTTTTCCCATGGCTGAAATGGCTAGCATGAGGGGGCATAGTTTTAAGGTGCTTGGAAGCAGGTACAGAGGAGATGTCAGGGGTAAATGTGTGGAATGGGCTGCCGGCGATAGTGGTGGAGGCGGATATGATAGGGTCTTTTAAGAGACTCCTGGATAGGTACATGGAGCTTAGAAAAATAGAGGGCTATGGGCAACCCTAGGTAATTTTTAAATTAAGTACATGTTTGGCACAGCATTGTGGGTCGAAGGAACTGTATTGTGCTGTAGGTTTTCTATGTTTCTATGTTTCTAGACCTTTTGACCCATCTAGCCAATGCTGAGTGATGCCCTTGTCTCACCTGCCTGCTCCTGGACCATAGACCCCGTACCCCTCTTATTTCCTTGGGTTGGACATAAGCTTATTTCACTTTTGGAGACAGAAATAAGAAAGATGAAGTCACTCCTATTGGATTATATTAGACACTACAACAGGACATTGAGGAACACATATGTTGGCAGATTAGGGAAAGGTTAAAACAACAGGGTTGTTGTAATGAGTGTATTCAACTTTCTTGTTATAGATGGGGACCCCTTAGTGTAAGATATCTAGATGGGTAAGAATTCGTTGGGTGCATTGAAGACAGTTTCTTAAATTAACATGTGAGTCATGACAGTTGGGCTGTCGTGCTACAGTTGTACAAATGTTGGCTTGACACACTTGCAGTGTCGTGTACGATTCTGGTTGCCATATGCATGAAACATGTGACTAAGCTAGAGCGGGTGCACGGAAGTTTCATAAAGATGTTGCCTGGACTGGATGGCTTAAGTTTGAGACTGGATTGGCTGAGTTTGTTTTCTCTGGAACACAGGAGGGTGAGAGATGACATAATACTGGTATACAAAATAAAGCTCAAAGTTTAAAAGTTCAACATTCTAAGTAAATATATGAGATTCATTTTCTTGTGGGCATTCAAAGAAACACAATCAAATCAATGAAAACTACACACCAAGACAGACAACCAATGTATAGAAGACAAACTGTTGAAATATAGAAATAATAATAATAAATAAATAAATAAATAAATAATATTGAGAACATGAGTTGTAGGGTGTGATACGATGGTCAGAATAGACAAAGCGGGCTGAAGGGCCTGTTTCTATGCTGTATGGCTTTGTGACACTAATGTATAGTCGTCAATTCAACTAATCATAAATTCACCCATTATGCTTTCCATGAACTGTTTATTACCAGCTGCACTTGACACTTCTGAAATATTCATTCTAGGCACCGAGATCCGGTAGATCCTTTCTCCATGTAGACTTCAAAACAACTTGTCTCAAATCCTATTCCATAATTGTTGCTCCAGAACTGTGTTATTCATAATGGTGAATATACAGCATTAGCATGTTGATGGTGTTACCTGTTCATACAACACTGTTCAACCTCCATTCATGTAGTGACCTCCTTCACAGGACCTTCAGAGTTTCTGAACTCTCTCTACAAGGCAACACAGTCCTTTGTTAATACTCATCCTGAACACTAGCAGTCTTGGAGATGGTGAGATTTTCAGCGGAACTTCTATAGTCTCCATCATCTCTATTGCTTTCACTTGTGCAAAGCATGATCAAAACTAACTTGCTATAGCACCAAATGAGCTAGTTGCTCTTTTTTAGTTACTTGCAATGAAGTCTATCCTGTTGAAACAAATTACAGACTCTTTCTTTGAGTTACTTGTTGTTGAGGTTTGTGTCCAGTCCCATTGTTCTGAAGTGGTCATGTCACTGCCCAAATTTACATCTTTGATGTAGCTAATCATAACGATACCAGAGTATTTTTGGTAAAGATAGCACCAGTGCACATCGGCGACTCTCCATAGGCTGCAAGAACTTGTAGCAGTTGTCCTCTTAATAATACCCCTTTTGAACTACTTTCACTGCAGTCTGCAGCATGTAAGTTTCCTCTTAACAACAGATTACGAAATTACATCAATGATCTTCAGATCTCATGTTTGACAGTTAAATGTGAAGCAGTTAAATGCGGCGCCTTTAAGGGTCAACACCAAAGCCAAGGCCAAAAACGCAGCAGGAGAGGTGGGATTCAAACCAGGGCGAAGCACCGAGGAATAAGGCCTCTGCCTACCATCTTGTAGCGAATGTATCATCACTTGAAAATAAGACTGAGGATCTCAGGCAAGGCTGCTGTGTCAGAGGCAGATCACAATTGTTTGTTGCACAGAGATTTGGTCAACAGTGAACATGCCGGATGCAGCTACCCAACCAGAAGGTTTTACCATTTTCAGAATGGATTGAACCTCGAAATCTGGTAAGGAAACAGGCTGTGGCATATGCTTTTTAGTTAATTCTCTTTAGTACACAAATGTTGGAGTAATGTCCACTTGTTGTTCCCCTGATTTAGAACAACTAATGATTAAATGTAGACCATTCTATTTGCCTTGGGAGTTCTCATCCACGATCCTGACGATAGTTTACGTTCCATCAGCGACCGACTATAAGCAAGCACTTATAAAACTGCACAATGCTGTCTGTAAACAAGAAACGGCACATACCGATGCATTTCAAATTATCGTCAGTGACTTTAACCAGGCCTATTTGAAGAAAACCCTGCCCATTTATCACCACCACGTAACCTGTTCCACCAGAGGCCCCAAGACACTAGGCCACTGTTAACTGCAATAAGAAATGCCTGTTGTTCCTTTCTGAGACCGCATTTTGGCAAGCTGGATCATTTGGCTGTACTCCTCCTACCTGCATACAGACAGAGCCTAAAGGGCAAAGCTCTAGAGATCAAAACAACCAAGAGGAGGACCCGGGAGGCTGAGGAACGGTGACAGGATTATCTTGAATCAGTGGACCGGGCTGTGTTCAAGAACTCATCTGAGGACCTGAATGACTACAACAGGGTCGTTACAGACTTTATTAAAACAGCTGTGGATGAGAGTATCCCCACAAAATTATTCAGGGTTTTCCCTAATCAGAAGACCTGGATGAACAATGAAATCCGGAAGCTGCTGAGAGCTAGATCAAAGGCATTCAATTCTGGAGATCAGTAATGCTACAAGAGGTGCAGGTATGACTTCTGGAAAGCCATCTCTCAGGCGAAGTAGATATTACAGACTAGAATGGAATCAACAAGGGACGCTCGACAGCTATGGCAGGGTTTGAATGCCATAACCTTGTACAAAACTAAATCTTGTGACATAGAGGACAATAGAGCTTCACTTTCAGATGAGCTCAATGCCTTCTATGTTCGCTTTGACTACCAGAACAGGGAGGGACCATTGGGCACCCATTATCTCCCAATGAGGCTTTGGTCTCAGTATCTGCAGTTGACGTGTGGGCTGCCTTCAAGAGAGTGAATTCAAGGAAAGCATCTGGTCTGGACAGAGTATCTGGCTGAGCACTGAAGACCTGTGCTGACCAGTTGGCTGATATATTCACGGATATCTTCAACCTCTCGCTCCAGCAGTGTGTGGTACCCACCTGCTTCAAGCAGGCTTCAATTTTACCAGTGCCCAAGAGGAGAATGGTAACCTGTCTGACTATCACCCGGTGGGACTTACATCCACAGTGATGAAGTGTTTTGAGAGGCTGGTGTTGAAGCATATCAGCTCCTGTCTGAATGGTGACTTGGATCCGATCCAATTCACCTACCGAGGCAACAGGTCTACAGCAGATGCTATCTCTTTGGCTCCTCACACAACCCTGGAACATCTGGACAGCAAAGGTGCATACATCAGGATGCTCTTTATCAATTACATCTCAGCATTTAAAACCATCTTCCCCTCAAAACTAATCAGTAAATTCTAAGATCTGGGCCTCAATATCCCCTTGTGCAATTGGATCTTGTATTTCCTCACTTGCAGACCCCAGTCAGTTCAGATTGGCAAAAATATCTCCTCCACGATCTCCATCAGCACAGGAGCACCGCAGGGATGTGTACTTAGCCCCCTGGTCTACCCGCTTTACACCTATGACTGTGTGGCTAAGCACAGCTCCAACATGACTGACGACACCACTGTTGTGGGCTGTATCAAAGGGGGTGATGAAACAGGAGGGAGATTGAAAACTTGGCTGAGGGTTGTACAACAACAACTCCTCATTCAGTATCAGTAAGACCAAGGAACTGATTGTAGATTTCAGGAGAGGAAAACCAGAGGTCCATGAGACAATAATCATTGGAGGATCAGAGGTAGAGAGGGTCAGAAACTTTAAGTTCCTGGGTGTCACTATCTCAGAGGACATGTCCTGGACCCATCATATAAATATTATCGTGAAGAAAGCATGACATCACCTCTGCTTCCTCAGGGATCTGTGGAGGTTCGGCAAGTCATTGAAAACCTTGGTAAACTTCTATAGACGTGTGGTGACGATGTGCTGACTGGGCTACATTATGGCCTGGTATGGGAACAGTAATGTCTCTGAGGAGAAAATCCTATGAAAGGTAGTGGATTCGACCCAGTACATCATGGGTAAAGCCCTCCCGACCATGGAGCACATCTACTTTGAAAAGTTGCCATGGAAAAGCAGCATCTGTAATCAAAGATCCTCACTATCTAGGCCATACTCTTTTCACTGCTGCCATTAGGTAGAAGGTACAGGTACCTCAGGAATCGCACCACCAAGCTCAAGTACAGTTACCACCCCTCAACCATCAGGCTCTTGAACGAAAGTGGATAGCTACACTCACTTAAGGACTCTGTCATGTTGTTATTTCATGCTCTCATTACTTATTGCTATTTATTTATATCTACATTTGCACAGTTTGTTTAGTTTACAGCTCCTGATCTTTACAGTTTACAGTTACTATAGATTTGCTAAGTATGCCTGCAGAAACAGAATCCCAAGGTTGTATTGTGGTGACATGTATGTACTCTGATAATAAATTCTACTTTGAACTTTGATAATGGGCTGTTCTCCATTCACCTTGGACTCTATTTATCCTTCCCTTAGGGAAGCCTCACACATGTTTGAGTCTCTGGCCAGGTTGTTACTTTGTTTTTTTTTCAATCTTCTTCTCAACCTTCAAGTGACTTTCACAAACATTTTTATAGTGAGCATTTATGACTCAGTATTTCACCACTATTGTGAAGCAGTAACTGTTTCACCATTTGAACTATGGCAAAAGAAATATCTGTTCAGCCCTTATTGGCAAACACCCAAGATGAGCGCACTGCATATCCATTATTCTAGAGTAATATTTACAGTACTCACTACATGTCTTATATATTGTCCCTCTCATTGTAACCCCATTTCTAGCATTGTCACTTTCTCATTCATGTTGTATAGTTTTTTCATAGGCTTTGTTCTATACTGTATGACCTCTCAATTCCTTTGGTAACATCAGCATACTTCAGCAAAACTGCTTTCACTGTCTCAGGTGGCCCATTATTCCATAATCCTGGTCTTCCATTTCTTGCTATGTTGCGGCTTCCCAGCACTACTTCAGCCCACCTGACTCCATAAGACATAGGAGCAGAATTAGGCCATCTGGCCCATCGAGTTTGCTCCGCTGTTCAATCATGGATGATCCTTTTTTCCTCTCCTCCTCAACCCCAGTTCCCGGTCTTCTCCCTGTAACCTTTGATGCCATGTTCAATCAAGAACCTATCAATCTCTGCCTTAAAAGCACCCAATAACCTGGCCTCCACAGCTGCATGTGACAACAAATTCCACAAATTCACCACCCTTTGGCTAAAGAAATTTCTCCACATCTCTGTTTTGAAAGGACGCCCCTCTATCCTGAGGCTGTGCCCTCTTGTCCTAGACTCTCCCACCATGGGAAACATCCTTTCCACATTTACTCTGTCTAGGCCTTTCAACATTCGAAAGGTTTTAATGAGATCTCCCGCCTCATCCTTCTGCATTCCAGTCGGTACAGACCCAGTCCCATCAAACATTCCTTGTATGATAACCCTTTCATACCTGGAATCATCCTTGTGAACCTCTTCTGGACCCTCTCCAATGCCAGCACATCTTTTCTAATATGAGAGGCCCAAAAATATTCACAATACTCAAGGTGGAACCTCACCAGTGCCTTATAAAGCCTCAATATCACATCCTTGCTCCTGTATTCTAGACCTCTTGAAATGAATGCTAACAGGGCATTTGCCTTCCTCACCACTGACTCAACCTGCAAGTTAACCTTCAGGGTGTTCTGCATAAGGACTCCTAAGTCCCTCTGCATCTCAGATTCTTGGATTTTCTCCCCATTTAGAAAATAGTCTGTACATTTATTTCTACTACCAAAGTGCACGACCAGGCATTTTCCAACATTGTATTTTATTTGCCTCTTTCTTGCCCATTCTCCTAATCTGTCTAAATCATTTATATACAGCATAAAAAGAAGTGGTCCCAACACCAACCCCTGTGGAACGCAACTAATCACAGGCAGACAACCAGAAAAGGATCCTTTTATTTCCACTCGCTGCCTGCTACCAATCAGCTGATGTTCTAACCATGTTAGTAACTTTCCCGTGGGCTCTTAACTTGGTAAGCAGCCTCAAGTGTGGCACCTTGTCAAAGGTCTTCTGAAAGTCCAAATATACAACATCCACTGCATCCCTTTTATCTATTCTATTGTAATCTCCTCAAAGAATTCCAATAGGTTTGTCAGGCAGGATTTTCCCTGAAGGAAACCATGCTGACTTTGTACTATTTTGTCCTATGTCACCAAGTACTCCATCACATCTTCCCAACCACTGAGGTCAGGATAACTGGTCTATAATTTCCTTTCTGCTGCCTTTCTCTTTTCTTAAAGATTGGAGTGACATTTTCAGTTTTCCAATCCTCTGGCACCATGCCAGAGTCCAATGATTTTTGAAAGATCAGTTCTAATGCCACCACAATCTCTAACACTACCTTTTTCAGAACCCTCAGGTGGGAAGTTTTTAAAAACCTACAGAGAGCACTAAAAAAAATCATTAGAAGGGAAAAGATGAAATATGAAAGCAACCTAGCAAATAATATCAAAGTGGATGGTAAAAGTTTTTTCAAGTATGTTAAAAATAAAAGAGAAATGAAAGTGGATATAGGACTGCTAAAAAATGAGGTGGGAGAAATAATAATGGGGGCAAGAAGATGGCTGATGAACTAAATGAGTATTTTGCGTCAGTCTTCACTGTGGAAGTCACTAGCAGCGTGCCTGATGTTGTAGTGTATGAAGGAAGAAAAGTGGGTGTAGTTACTATTACAAGAGAGAAGGTGCTCAAAAAGCTGAAAGACATAAAGGTACATAAGTCACCCGGACCAGATGAATTGCACAATCCTCTGTCTTCTCACTAATTTTTGCTTTGTTATATGCTCTTTCTTTTGCTTTTACAATAGCTTTGACTTCCCTTGTCAGTCATGGTTACACTATTTTACTATTTGAGTTTTTCTTCATTTTTAGAATACATACAGTACATTAGATGAGATTAGATTCAACTTTATTGTTATTGTGCCGAGTACAGATACAAAGCCAATGAAATGAATTTAGCATCTGACCAGAAATGCAAAGAATAGTGTTATTTACAAAATAACTGCGAATAAAGGAAGTACTACAGCACGCAAATATAAAAGTACTGAGACAGTACAATACAGATGCAATACTACTTAGCGCTGTGATGAGAGGTTCAGTAGGGTCACAGCTTCAGGGAAGAAGCTCTTCCTGTGCCTGCTGGTGCGGGAGCGGAGGCTCCTGTAGCGCCTACCGGATGGAAGGAGAGTAAAAAGTCCATGGTTGGGGTGAGATGCATCCCTGATAATGCTTCTTGCCCTGCCCAGGAAGTGTTTATCCTGCACCTTCCTCATTTTTCCCAGAAATGCACACCATTGCTGCTCTGCTGACATCCCTGCCCTCAGCTCCTTCCATTCACTTTAGCCAACTCCCCTCGCATACCACTGTAGTTTCACTTACTCCACTGAAATACTGCTACCTCAAACTTTACTTTCTCCCTATCAAATTTCAAGTTGAACCCAGTCATATTGTGATCACTGGCTCCTAAGGATTCTTTTACCTTAAGCTCCCTAATTGCCTCCAGGTCATTACATAACACTCAGTCCTGTATAGCTGATCCCCTAGTAGGCTCAATGACAAACTGCTCTAAAAAGCCATCTCTTAGGCATTCAACAAAGTCACTCTCTTGAGATCCATTACCAACCTGATTTTCCCAATCGACCTGCATGTTAAAATCTCCCATGACTATCATAACATTGTCCTTTTGACACGTTTTTTCTATTTCCTGTTGTAATCTGTGGTCCACCTCCCAGTCACTGTTGGGAGGCCTCTATATAAATGCCATCAACATCCTTTTACCCTTGCAGTTTCTTAACTCAATATGTTCCAATCCTATATCACATCTTTCTACTGATTTGATGCCATTCTTTATCAATAGAGTCACACCATGCCCTCTGCCTACCTTCCTATCCCTCCAATATAATGCGTAACCTTGGACATTCAGCTCCCAACTATAAACCATCCTTCAGCCACAATTCAGTGATGCCACGACTCCAGCCTATTTCAGTGGGCCAGGGCATTATAAACATGAATTATTCCAAAGCTATGATTTCTTCAAAAAATACAATCCCTCAATTTCAATGACTTGATTCAATCTATGCCTAGTCTCACGAGACCAAACCCATGGCCCATAAGCTATCATCAATAACTTGGCCAATCAGTCACCACTGGCAACTCAACCTCCACCAATGATTTAAAATAACCTTTTGGTATGTGTGCCCAACACAAAGTGGTTGAAGTATTTCAGAGATATGAGGGGTGATTGATAACTCTGTGGCCTAAGTTAGAAGGACCCAATTTTAGAAAACCTAGCACATTTATTTTTCAACATAGTCCCCTCCTACATGTACAGACGTAGTCCAGTGGTCGTGGACCATAGGGATCCCTTCTTCGTAGAAGTGGTCCACAGCAGGGGTGTTTGATAAGTTCGTGGCCTAAGGTAGGGGGACATACCATAGAACCATAGAAACTACAGCACAGAAACAGGCCTTTTGGCCCTTCTTGGCTGTGCCGAACTATTTTCTGCCTAGTCCTACTGACCTGCACACGGACCATATCCCTCCATACACCTCCCATCCATGTATCTGTCCAATTTATTCTTAAATGTTAAAAAAGAACCCGCATTTACCACCTCGTCTGGCAGCTCATTCCATACTTCCACCACTCTCTGTGTGAAGAAGCCCCCCCAATGTTCCCTTTAAACTTTTCCCCCCTCACCCTTAACCCATGTCCTCTGGTTTTTTTCTCCCCTTGCCTCAGTGGAAAAAGCCTGCTTGTATTCACTCTATCAATACCCATCATAATTTTATATACCTCTATCAAATCTCCCCTCATTCTTCTATGCTCCAGGGAATAAAGTCCTAACCTATTCAACCTTTCTCTGTAACTGAGTTTCTTAAGTCCTGGCAACATCCTTGTAAACCTTCTCTGCACTCTTTCAACCTTATTTATATCCTTCCTGTAATTTGGTGACCAAAACTGAACACACTACTCCAGATTCGGCCTCACCAATGCCTTATACAACCTCATCATAACATTCCAGCTCTTATACTCAATACTTCGATTAATAAAGGCCAATGTACCAAAAGCTCTCCTTACGACCCCATCTACCTGTGACGCCACTTTTAGGGAATTTTGTATCTGTATTCCCAGATCCCTCTGTTCCACTGCACTCCTCCAATGCCTTACCATTAAACCTGTATGTTCTACCTTGGTTTGTCCTTCCGACATGCAATACCTCACACTTGTCTGTATTAAACTCCATCTGCCATTTTTCAGCCCATTTTTCCAACTAGTCTAAGTCCCTCTGCAGGCTCTGAAAACCTTCCTCACTGTCTACTATACCTCCAATCTTTGTATCATCAGCAAATTTGCTGATCCAGTTTACCACATTATCATCCAGATCATTGATATAGATATTGACATGAGTTATTAACTTTAAACTTTCTGCATTATCACTAAAAGAGTTGAACTGCATGTGCATGTAACAAGAGCATCTTGGACCTCCAGGTAGTCCACATCAGGGGTGATTCATAAGTTCGTGGCCTAAGGTAGAAGGAGATGAGTTATGCAGCTCTCAATACATGCACGTGCAGTTCAACTCTTAGAGTGAAACTGCAGAAAGTTTGAAGTTAATAACTCATCTCCTTCTACCGTAGGCCATGAACATATCAATCACTCCTGCTGTGGACCACTTCTGGAGGACCAAGACGCCGACTTCTACAAAGAAGGGATTCGTATGCTCCACGACCACTGGACTAAGTGTGTAAATGTAGCAAAAAATAAATGTGCTAGGTTTTCTAAAATTGAGTCCTTCTACCTTAGGCCACAAACTCATCAATCACCCCTTGTATATTGTCACCCATGACAGACATACGCTAGAGCTTAAAGTGATTTAAAGTTCAAAGTAAAAGTATTATCAGTCGATATATATCTGACCATATAAAACCCTGAGATTCACTTTCTTGTGGCCATAGACAATAAATCCAAGAAACACAATAGAATCAATGAAAAACTGCACACAAGATGGACAAACAACCAATGCAAAAAAAGACAACAAACTGAGCAAACACAAATGAACAAACAAATAAATAAATAAATAAATAAGCAATAAATATTGAGAACATGAGATGAAGAGTCCTTGAAAATGAGTCCATAGGTTCAGTGAAAAGGTGAGTAAAGTTGAGTGAAACTATCCCCTTTGGTTCAATATCTGATAGGTGATGTTCAAGGGCATTGGTGTTTCCAAATCAGGCCATGATGCAGCCAGTCAATACACTCTACACAACACATCTATAAATGTTTGTCAGAGTTTTAGATGACATGCTGAATCTTTGCAAACTTCTAAGGAACTGTACTGATAGTTCCTTTCCTAATCAATTAGCTAACCATAAATATATTGCCTTCATCCTTCTCCTTAGATATGCTATAGATGTTTGACATTCCTCACTATCTGATTTTATCCTGCATATAATTCCATACCACTACTCCTCACATGGGAACTATTATCTTTAATGCAAGTCAAGTCACTTTCTTCAGGGACTTATGTACACACCTCTTTTAATTGCCCTGTGACACCACATGGCCGTCTTGAATGGGTATTTTGTAATTAGATTGCTCCCAAATTATCCATGTCAAAGCCTTTCTCCTTTTGCATTGTGGTCTTGCATCTTTTTTACCTTCTGCACACAGATTCCGAAGTGCAAGTCATAAACAAGTTACAGAAATGATAATGGTAGTGTGAAGAAATCCATACTACCATTACTATTTCTGTGGTCCTATTTATGTCTTGCACCTTAGAGTTCTGTCCTAAATGAAATGGCCTCACACCTCTTTTCCTTCCATATGATGTCTTGAATGTTAAATTTCACTTGAGCTCTTTCATTTGTCAATCTGCAGATCAAGTAAATTCACACAAAAATACTGAAAATTATCTTTTACCAAGCTTATAATTTTTAAAAATCTCTGATGATGGCAAACTCAAGTGTTCCTTCAAGGTTTTTACTGTGTCCTTGTATGAGATCTTGCCTATATTTCTAGTGATTAGTCATCTCATCAATATCTCACATCCCTGTGCATTCATACAGTAATTTGGTACTTCAGCTGATCTTTCACAGATAGGGTTTCATTTCAAATGATTTTCTGCATAAAATGATCCCAATCATATCTTTACTTAACAGTACTTTAAGTAAATTAATATTTACTATTTACTTAACAGTACTTTCAAATGACTTGTGGAAAGAATTAAGCAGTGATTAACAACAATACCCTGCCTACTTGCTGGTTATGCAGATAATTTTTTTCACATCTTGGTTAGGAAACTTAAAGGCTCTAACTGTATTATTCAGGAAAAAAACAATGCATTGTTATTAACGATGGTTTCTTCATAGAATTTCATGACAGTATGTGCTTATTTTTGAGTTATTAGCTTAAATATATGCCAGCCTAGACTTTTCTCTTTTAAACATTTCTCTATCACGTTGATAAAAGACTAAACAGAAGAATGCCATCTTGATATTTATCATTCATTGAGTATATTAAACATAGCAAAGATCTAAGCCCTTAACATGATCTTATATCTCAGTATAGCTGCCATAATCCTTGTAACAGAACTGAATAAACTGTATTTCTTGTTAAATTTGCATTTATTAAAATATTTCATGGTGTTTACTTTCCAGTGCAATGCTTCTTTACTGCCATCCAGTGCAGGTTTACACATCAGAATGTGAATCTAAGTGACTTTGACCATGGAATGATTGTTGGTGCCAGATGGGGTGGCTAGTTTATTTCAGAAACTGCTGATTTCCTGGGATTTTCATGCATAGCAGTCTCTAGCGTTTACAGAGAATGGTGGAAAAAGCTAAAGACACTCAGTGAGTGGCAGTTCTATGGGCAAAAAAGCCTAGTTAGTGAGAGAGGGCAGAGAATAGCCAGACTGGTTCAAGATGACAGGAAGGCGACAGTAACTTAGATAACCACACGTTCCAACAGTGGTGTGCAGAAGAGCATCTCTGAATGCACAACATGTCGAATCTTGAAGTGGATATGCTACAGCAACAGAAGACCACAAATATACACTCACTCGTCACTTTATTATTTACAGTAGGTATCTAATAAAGTGGAATCCACAGATGCTGCCTGACCCATTGAGTTCCTCCAGCATTTTGGGTGTTGCTTTGCATTTTCAGCACTTGCAGACTTTCTCATGTTTATTAATATTTTAATGACTTTTATTTCAGGTAGTTCCAACTTAGTTGCTGTTAGTTTTTAAGCTTCCAAGATTATTGCTCAACATGGAAAGCCACTCAGTGATGGGAAACACATTAAAGAATCATGACTATGGTGTACACTTTTCCTTTTTGGTGGTTTTCTAGAAAAGGAAAAATATGCAACACGTTAAGGGTTGAGAGTGAGCAGAAACACAATAAAAGATAGAATGTTAATTATAGGAACAAACGTAGCAGAAGAACTAACAAAAGATATTAGTCCATTTAAATTTCTTCCTTTTTGTCTTAATGAGAGCACTGATGTTATTTCATCAGCTAGGCTAGTCATTATTGCTCAGTTTGTAGGGGTGGTGAAATACGTGAAGAACTGTTTAACTTGGTAATATTACCTGAATATATCACAGGGGTCGAAATGTGAAAGGCAATAGTAAAAGAATTGTCTGGTCGAGAAGTTAATCTTGTAATAGTTTCCATGACAACTGACCGTGCACCTAGTATGATTGGTAAAGGGGCAGGTTTTGTCAATTTGTTTGATAAATATGTTGGATATTTATTGATAGGCTTTCATTGTATAGTGCATGAAGAGGATTTGTGTGCAAAAGCTGGCCTTAAGGAACTTGAGGAAATGATGAAAATTGTAACTAAGGTAAGTAATTTTATTTCTGGATTTACTTTGAAAAACAAAAAAAACATTTCAGTATTTAATGATTGAGGTGTATTCAGTGTACCTATGTAAAATGATGTTCACTGTCTTAGTAGAGGCTCTATCTTTAAAAGATTTATTCTGTTGATTAATTCTGTTTAGATTAGTTTTTTTTTGGGGGGGTATTATTTTTTTTCCTTTTTCATGATTTTTGTTTAGATATTTTTCTTTGTTCTATATTATTCATTGGTATCCTATATGATTGGGAGTTTTATCATTTAGGTATTATTTGGCTTTATAATCACATGTTAATTATAACAATGTATTCCCAATAACTTTGTACTACTACTATGTCATGTTTATATCTTTATGAAACTAATAAAAAGATTGAAAAAGAAAGAAAGAAAAAAGATTTATTGAGTGGATAAAATTCATCTGTTTTGATGAATGAAAAAATTCTTGTCAAGAATTATATGATGTTGTGTGGATTTGTAGATTGATGTTTTTTCCAGATGTCTCCTTACATTGAAATGATTTGAACACCAAATCACAGGGATCTGGCAAAATACTTGATACTATGTTTCATAATATAACTAAAACTTTGGAAACAAACTGGAAGTATTTAAATGTAATACCAAAACTGGCACTTATAACTATTTCCCAATCCTAAGAATAAACACATAGCAGATTTTGAAATTCCTGAAAAGATCACCATTAAGAGCCTTCCAATGCACTATTTGAACATCATTGGTTCAAATACTGAACAATTTTCTGTAAGATTCGCTAAGTTCAGGTCATTTGAAGAAACTGCAAACTTCATAAAGTATGCAGATAGTGTGACATTAGACAAATTAAAAAAGGAATTATTGCAGTGGATTGATTTGGATAATTTTGAAATACAATTGTTTTATTCCCAAAATAGCTCAATTTTGAGGCAAAAAGTTGTTGACTTAAGATCTGAAATAGAAAATATTGAAAGATATCGAATTGTGTCTGGGTCAAAGCATAAGAATCTAGACATTGAGGTTCAGAAACTCTGGAATTTTTTTTCAGAAACTTTTAATTGTCTGAAAACACTTGCAATGGAAATCCTTACAGTATTTTTATCACATATTTATTTGAGTCACTGTTTTTGGTGATGAACTTTGTCAAGTTTAAGTAAAGGAGTAGACTTATTGATTAAACTAGTGCTACGTGCATAGTTCTCAAACCAGCAAAATACAAGTTGGATATAAGATATTTGTCATCACTACTGCAGCAATAAAAGTCTTATTGAGAGCAAAGTGTGTTTATTTTCCTTTCCTTGATCTCTTATGAATATGCTCCAAAGCTTATCATTTCACATTCACATTTTATCTTAACTATGAAGTACAATATCAGTACTATTTAGAAATGTTATTTTTCAATTGGCTTTTTAAAAGATTAATATTACTAATTTTAACAGGTTTTTTAAAATGCTTAATTTATTTCAATTTGCCATTATTATACTTTTATTAATAATGAAACAATGAACATAAGCAACAAGACTCTTATTTTGTGAACAAAGTCCATAATTATTGTTGCTTTTTCATTAATCAATGATAGATCTCTGCTCAAAACTACCATGGCACACAAGAGAATTTTTTAGATTACCACCGATTTAGGGCACATGCTCTCATATAGGTTCATTACCCCTGCCCTGTACACTCATGATTATATGACCAGATTCTGCTTTAACTCCATCTATAAGTTTCCAGATGATACCACACATCTCAAATAATAATGATCCAGAATACACAGAGGTGATAAGAGAGTCAAATTTTATGGTATCATGACAACTTCTCCCCCATGTCAGGAAAAGAAAAAAAGCTGGTCATTGACCTTAGGATGGAGGGTGGTACACATGCTCCTGTTTACACCAATGATGCTGAGGTTGAGAGGGTGGAAAGTTTCGAAGTCCGAGGAGTGAACATCACCAACAGCTTGTCCTGATCCAACTACATTGATGCCACGACCAAGGAAGCTCACCAGTGCCTCTACTTCCGCAGGAGGCCAAAGAAATTTGGCATGTCCTCTTTGACCCTCACCAGTTTTTATTGATGAACCACAGAAACCATCTTAAGTGGATGCATCACAACTTAGAATGGCAGTTGCTTTGTCCATGATCACAAAATAACTGCTGGGAGTTGTGAACAACTTCGTGCTGGCTTGGTAAAGTAGCTAGCCTAATCAAAAATCTTACTTACCCTGGTCTTTGTCCTTCACCTTTCACCCCACCAAATCAGGCAGAAGATACAAAGTGCATACCTCAAGGCTCACTGACTGTTATATGACTATTGAATGGTTCCTTTGTACAATAAGGTGTATCCTTGACCTCACAATGTACAGTACCTCTGTAACGTAACACCTTATTGTCTTTCCCTGTACTGTACCACCTTATTCTACATTCTGTATTGTTTTACAAAGGTCTACTTAAATGCACTTTAATGAATCGATCTGCTATTACATTATGCAAGACATGTTTTTCACTATACCTCGGTATATGTGACAAAAATGATAATAAACCAGTTTAATTTTTGATATAATACATAGTAGTATTATAAACTAGTGAGTCTAAAGGGAGCAACATATGCATAAGTACTCTGGAACCTGGCTTTCACACAAACCTACCCAGTTTCCTGACCTCTGGCCTTCTGGACCCCAAATCTCATTCTGTGTGTATGCCTGGCTAAGTCTGGGTCCTGGCTCCAACTGCACTCTGGCCTCTTTGGCTCTGGCCACACACCTGGCTTCCACTTTGAGCCCTTGGCTCATTTTCTGGATTAATGAATGAACCAACTGCTGGACCATCAGGATTTTAGAACAATTGAATGTCTGATTATTGGAGTATTGCTGCATTCAGCTTGTTACAATGATGCATCATATCTGGATCATGTGAATGATGTGAAAATCTTGCTGAAAGCACATAGAAATTGTTTTGTTATCTGAAAATTTGTGAATGGAACAATACTAATAATTCCATCGTTAGTGAACACCTCTGTCTTTATCAAATCAAGTTTAATTATCATTCAAATCATACATAGATACAGCTGAACGAGAGCGTTATCATAGATGATTGAACTTTAAGATTACTGAGCTTAGGACACTGTCGAAAAGCACAAATGAAGTGATATCGTGGATTTGAGGTGATTGGTGGTAACAACTGCAATCATTTTCTTCCATGGAGATACAACCTAGACATTAGGGTGTTTTCATCTTTTCCCATTAGTATCTATTCTATTTAGGAGTTTTGAAGTGACACTCAATGAAACAGTGCCTTGATCTCCATAACAGTTAGCCTCTCCTCCACCACCGGAATTTTACTTTAACTTAAGTTTGGACGGTATAAAGTTGAGTGCCCTAGTAGACACAACTGAGAGTTATTAAGCAGATTATTGAATATTATCATTTGACAGTAATGTCAATGATCTCAGTTACTGATGTTTGAGACCAGACTGATGAAGAATAATTGGGTGGATTGGATTTGTCATCTTAAAAATGTAATCACAGCGTCTTTTCAGATTGGTAGTATGCAGATGATCAAAACTTTTCATGGTCTGCTATTGTAAAATTATATAGTGCACAAAGCCCCAAGCCACTTAAAGTTTGACCAATGAATACTTTTATTTTTGAACACGGTATGATGAACTGACTTTGCTTCACCCTTGTGTGAGTTGGGGCATGAGGAATGGGGGAATGGTTGGGAATTAGTGGTGGCAGCTATGGGGTTATAACAACCCTGTGGGTATTGGAATTTGGACATTGGTTGCAATCAATAGCTTGTGGAGGTGGGGATTGGCACATGTGTAATCATTGGCGGACAAGGGCCTGGCTTACAATCAAGCCGTGGAGAGGACCTACTTGTGCTAGTAGGTTTAGTTACCTGATGGACAGTTGATGGAAAGGGTTCTAATTCTCAAGACTAGGCCCTATAGTGACTCGTAGGTTACTTTTAACTAATTTTTTAAAAGTATGTTCATTTTGGCCATAATTCTTCTGCATAAGTGGTGTGCAGCATCAAAATTTGTTTAAGTAGCGAGTCAAAACCTATCATAGCCAATATCTGGGTGCTTTTAAGCATAGATTTGTCATATTTCGGGAGGGCTTAAATCACCCTCAGTCTATGATTTTATCTGTGATTATTTCATAGCACCTGCTGAGTTAGGTATCTTGATATTATCAAAATTGGATAGCTATTTCCTCACGTGGGGTCTCTTACATATAATGTTCTAGTTATGCTGCCTTCATGACTTATTTTAGTTCATATTGGTGTACTGAATTATATTTGGTGATAAGACACCAAAGTGCTTCACTCAGAGTGTGTTCTTGCTTCCTTTTGTTTCTTCCAAATGATGTTCAACATGGAGGAATACTGATTCATAAACTGAAAAAAAAACCTCAGATGCCAAACTCAGATTTTAGATAATATCTTTAACCATCTTTGAGGTCACTTATGAATGAGATGTGTTATCAAAGAGAATCTTATAGAGTTGAAAGGTTGGTTGAATGTTTGTTATATCAAATTCTAAAGCAAGTCATTTATAAACAGAAGTGATTCTGGAAATCTTGAGTAACATGCACAAAATGCTGGAGGAACTCAGCATGTCAGGCACCATCTGCGGAGAGGAACAAACAGTCCATTCCTCTCCAATGAATCCATGAACACTACCTATTTTTCCTTCTCTTTTTGCACTACTATTTAATTTAGATATTGTAATTTATAGTTTTTAAAATTATGTATTGCAATGTACTGCTGCCATAAACATTTCATAACACATGCCGGTGGTATTAAACCTGATTTTGATTCTGAGTCGACACTTCAGCCCAAGACTGAAGCATCGACTATTTATTCCTCTCCATCCATGCTGCTTGACCTGCTGAGTTCCTCCAATACTTTGTGCAAGTCTTCTCATTGTGGCACGTTGGTACGAAAGAGTCACTTAAATGTCCTCTGAAATGACCAATTAAATGTTATTTTTCTGGGACTTATGTCAATTGTAGGTCAAAGAAACTAATTTGCTTTCTCCAAAGGAACATGAAGTGCTTTTGGAATTGCATTGTTTTGTCATCACCATTATTAACAGCAGTTTCTGTAGTAATATTTTAACAAATATTTATGGTCCTAGATTACTACACCAGCATAATTTATATGCTAACAAACCGCTGAAATTATTAAGTTTGACCATAAAGAACTTAAAAATTGCATCAGTTGATCTTTCAGCTCTTTATGGTAACTCCACTATTCAGTAAGGTTATGTCTAATTTTTCATCTGAGTGCCACCTTCCTAAATGAAGCTTATGTGCTTGATGCCCTTTAAGTCTAACAATTTGAAAACAAAATGATGTTACATATTGACCAATTTTCATGGTTCACAAATTGGCATAACATAATGTGGGAAGATCTGTGTATATTCAGATATACACAGAATGAAGAGAATTATTTAAACACATTGAAACCACAAAATATTGAATGCAAATAGATTTTGGGTTCTTAGTGCCTGAAATATAGATAACTATTAAGTAGGTAGTAATTATGAAGGCTAATGAAATGTTGTCCTTGGTCTGGAGTATGGATTAAGATGGTAAATTTGTAACAAACTTTACCACCTACTGATGACACCACACTTGAAATTCTACTTTTGGTCTTCAAATTTAAGGAAGGATAAACTTGTGTTGGGAGCAGTGCGGACAAAATTCACTGTTGTTACTTAGGAAGTTGACACTTGAAGAGGTTGAGCAGGATAGGCCAAAATCATTGGTATTTGAGAGGTGCTGTTATTGAATTATTCAAGATTCTGAGGTGGACTGACATAGTGGATGCTTAAAGAGTGTTTCCCTATACCTGTATCCAGTTAACTAAAGCCAGGACATACCTTCAGAACAATGGTCTGCTTACTTAGGAAGAAATGAGAACAAACTTCTTCTCACAGAAGTTAATGAATCTTTGGAATCCTCTTTTCCAGTGAGCTGTGGAGGCGGAGTTATTGAATACATTAAAGGTGGACCCTGAAAAATGATGAAGTAAAAGCAACAAGTGGTTAAGGCATTCGTTTAGTGATTTGAAGGTCGCTAGTTCGAACCTTGGCTGAGGCAGCGTGTGTGTCCTTGAGTAAGGCACTTAACCACACATTGCTCTGCGACGACAATGGTGTCAAGTTGTATGGCTCCTAATGCCCTTCCCTTGGACAACATCAGTGGTGTAGAGAGGGGAGACTTGCAGCATGGGCAACTGCCGGTCTTGCATACAACCTTGTCCAGGCCTGCGCCCTGGAAACTTTCCAAGGCACAATTCCATGGTCTCATGAGACTAACGGATGCCTATAAAAAAAAAGCAACACACACAAAATGCTGGAAGAACTCAGCAGGTCAGGCAGCATCTATGGTAATGAATGGGTGGTCAAGGTTTTGGGCCAAGAGGTAGGAAAAGGGAGTGGGAAATAGTAACATTCAGACTGGTTCAGCCATGAACTTATTGAATGCCATAAGAAACTCAAAGGAGTTACTGACCAAGTCCTCTTCATGTTACATATTCTTATATTCCTAATGCCATGATTCAGATTTTGATGTGGAACTTTAGATAATAAAATGAAATGAAGAACATGAAGCAAAGGGAAAAGTCAGGATTCATAACTACTTTGGTGTTATGCATTAGCATTGAGCATTAATAATTTTCAAAACTTTTTCTTTGATTCAAGACAAGAGTTTCCAAGCCTGTATTAAATGGCAAGATAGAAAACACATTAAATTTGATTTTTTGTATTACTTGTTTAACACAATATTGTTTTCAAGCTATATACATTTGTTCACATAACAAGAGTCTCTGCACTTCAAAATAATTTATTATAAATGAAGCACAGAGGATTTTTTAAGGGAGTGCTATATAAATCCATGTTTTTCTTTTATGATATACAAAATGTTCACAGCATGCCTGAATTCATTAAAACCTTCTGAATGGATAAAAGTCTTGATTTGGATAACATCTGAAAGAAAGTCTTGTATATCATTGATCTGATAAGTGAATACTCACAAACAATATGTTTAAACGGTAGCAAACAGCATTAGCAACTTGGGGATGTAAATCTAAACCCTGTAATCAATAACTAGCCAACATGATCATTACAAGTTACATTTTAAAAAACTTCATTGTTTACAGTAAATTTGAACTTAGAATCTCACAACAAGGTTAACAACAGAGCGTCGATTTAAGGCACTTGATAATATTGATTAAAGAAAGAATGCAGGATTTTGCAAGCAGTTCCAAAGGGTAAACAACCATTACCATTTACAGTATTTGCAAGATTTCTGAGTGCTGAATACATTTAAATTTCAGGAAGGCATGCTTTTATGTCTACTTCTGATGTAACTTAATAATCAAGCATTAAACATGTATATGAACTTTTTTCTCATGACTAACGTGTTTTATTGTCTTTAACAAGAAGTAAAAAAGTAAAGTGACTTTTTATATCCAAAAAAATAAATAAAGTGTAAGAATTAAAGCAAATAAACCATGGTATACTTGTAGATGAACTCTTAACACAGAAACTCGTCTATATGTGTTAAACCATTTATTTTTAAGTGGTTAACATCCAGGAGACTGAGATATTGAAGATAAGTGCATCTGTTCATTGTATACCCAATAATGAAACTACAGACTCAAGATATTGTTGCAAATACTATTTTAACACTAGGCAAGCACATTCCAGCATTCTTTAATTATTCAGATTTAAATGTAAAGTATGAAGTCAAAAAGTTATAAGTGTCACTGTTAGTTATATTAGGGTGTATCAATATAGGACAATAAATTATAATATTCATACTGAATAGAAAATGTGCTCCTGTTCAGCCGTAGTGCAATATTTATCTTAAAGCTCTGATTTCTCTTTAAATTACAGGTCTTTGTACTTTGACAATTTTTTTCCTAAATTGTGATTAAGACAAGGAATTACCATATACCTACAAATACGCTGAAATACCAGTGAGTATTATGTTTTAGGTATAATATAAATTGATAAGGTGGAAAGCCTCTCTGTTCTGGAATATAACTCATTATATTCCCTTAGTGGTTTTTGAGAACTAACACACACACACACATATATATATATATTAACCAAAGCAATCATTTTAAATAAAAACCAGTGGGAACTAAGTTTACAAACTTGGAACCTGCCAATTACTTTACCAATAGATAATATTTATATTTGGTGGATGTTTTGCAGTTATCCTTTAGACATTTAGAAAAGTTTAGACATTCTGAGAAAACTTCAACAGAAATTACAGGTGACAGTTCTTGATATGATTGATTTGCGTCAGTTGATGAAATACTTTGAGATAATTGAACTTTCTGGTTTCTTGACCACTATTCAAATTTTCAATTTCTACAATCTTTGGATCAGTTTAAACAATACACTAAAGCAGATGCATTTTGGAAAATTATTGTATACACCAATATCCAAAAGCAGAGATAATCAATTAAATTGTATTTCTACTTTACAGCACATGAACTTTTAAATAGTCATTGATGCTACTATTTCCTATGGAATAAACATTAGATAGTTCAACAACTGCAGCATAACTGTACTGGACTCAAACTGAGATACCCAACTTTGAGCTGCACTCCATTTTGGATATTCCTTTCTATGTTTGGATTCTCATGATTCTTGGTTAATTTTCAAAATGAAGTTCTTCACAATGGCAGAACTTTCATTTCACTTTCAAAGTAAGACACAAAAAGGCCTACCTGTAGGATAAAGTGAATCTTTGAATTGGGAAACAACTTTGATTGTGGTCCAAGTTATTTTGCTGATTGGGAAAGCTGAATGAAGGTTCAACTGATGAAAATGAAAGGGTAGCTGAGGAAATAAATGCTTTATTAAGTTCTTAAATTTGTTGACATAGTTTCAACCAATCACACTATTTAGGCTGTGGTTATACTTCCTGATATTGCTGTAAGACTGCTTTCTACTAAGTGAGACTGCAGTTAATGCAAAATCAAAATACTGCATATAATTCCAGGATTTTCCACATAGAATACAGAAAAGCATTTTCCTTTAGCTCTGAATCAGAAAATAGTCACACAGGTTTATATTTTTTGTTTACTCCAATATTTCAGACAGAATTGCAATAGGATAACAAACAATGCTGTCTGACTGTGACATTAACTGCTCCATTCACAAGAATATTTTAAAGTAATAAATGATACCAATAGCAATACACCTGAAGCATCCACCCCAGAGATGCTACAAGATTTCACAGCAGTATCCTTTTACATCTTTGGCTGAAATCAGTCAAGTTTGCACCCTTATAGATCTGCCTCTTAACATGCTTTGTTTACACAGACATTCTGGCTTGGTCTAGACTTGTAAGCTTTATTAATGCCACACTAAGGTTAGCTGAGAGAACACTTCATTGATAAATATCACTTGAAATCTACTTTAATGTTTTTAGTGATGCCTGTGGTCTTTTTGGCTCTGCATTATGTTGCTTAGCCCTGAAGTTAAATGCAGTGAAAATTGAACCTACAGGAGCCACCACAGGGTTCAATGCAGCAGTAATACATCACTGAGCTACATCATGAAAACTATATATGTGTATTTCATTCAACCCTTTTGAGCCTATCCACTATTAACTAAAATTGCAGCTGATCTTTTACGTCAATGCACATTCAACTCGCGTAATGTCCAGAAATCTATCAATTTCAGTTTCAAATGCAATCAGCGACAAAGACTTCACACTATTCCAGGGTAGAAAATTCCAAAGATCCATCATGCTTTAGTGTAGAAATTTCAATCCTAAAAATGTAGCCTTTATTTTGTGATTTCAAAACCCCTTAGCTAGAAAAAACATCCTCTCTGTATCAAATCTAAATTCTGAAGCATAAAGACCTAACTTACTCAATCTCTTCAACACACAAAAAATGCTGGAGGAACTCAACAGGTCAGGCAGCATCTAAAGAAAAGAATAAGCAGTCAATATTCAGGCCAAGAGCCTTCATTAGTGTGGTAAACCATGTATATATATTGTAACTCGGTTACCTGTCTGGACACACCCATAGAACCATAGAAACTACAGCACAGAAACAGGCCCTTTGGCCCTTCTTGGCTGTGCCGAACCATTTTCTGCCTAGTCCCACTGACCTGCACACGGACCATATCCCTCCATACACCTCCCATCCATGTATCTGTCCAATTTATTCTTAAATGTTAAAAAAGAACCCACATTTACCACCTCATCTGGCAATTCATTCCATACTCCCACCACTCTCTGTGTGAAGAAGCCCCCACTAATGTTCCCTTTAAACTTTTCCCCCCTCACCCTTAACCCATGTCCTCTGGTTTTTTTCTCCCCTTGCCTCAGTGGAAAAAGCCTGCTTGCATTCACTCTATCTATACCCATCATAATTTTATATACCTCTATCAAATCTCCCCTCATTCTTCTACGCTCCAGGGAATAAAGTCCTAACCTATTCAACCTTTCTCTGTAACTGAGTTTCTCAAGTCCCGGCAACATCCTTGTAAACCTTCGCTGCACTCTTTCAACCTTATTTATATCCTTCCTGTAATTTGGTGACCAAAACTGAACACAATACTCCAGATTCGGCCTCACCAATGCCTTATACAACCTCATCATAACATTCCAGCTCTTATACTCAATACTTCGATTAATAAAGGCCAATGTACCAAAAGCTCTCTTTACGACCCTATCTACCTGTGACGACACTTCTAGGGAATTTTGTATCTGTATTCCCGGATCCCTCTGTTCCACTGCACTCCTCAGTGCCTTACCATTAACCCTGTATGTTCTACATTGGTTTGTCCTTCCAACGTGCAATACCTCACACTTGTCAGTATTAAACTCCATCTGCCATTTTTCAGCCCATTTTTCCAGCTGGTCCAAGTCCCTCTGCAGGCTCTGAAAACCTTCCTCACTGTCTACTACACCTCCAATCTTTGTATCATCAGCAAACTCGCTGATCCAATTTACCACATTATCATCCAGATCACTGATATAGATGACAAAGTAACAATGGACCCAGCACTGATCCCTGTGGCACACCACTAGTCACAGGCCTCCACTCAGAGAAGCAATTTTCTACCACCACTCTCTGGCTTCTTCCATCGAGCCAATGTCCAATCCAATTTACCACCTCTCCATGTATACCTAGCGACTGAATTTTCCTAACTAACCTCCCATGCGGGACCTTGTTAAAGGCCTTATTGAAGTCCATTTAGACAATATCCACTGCCTTCCCTTCATCCACTTTCCTGGTAACCTCCTCGAAAAACTCCAACAGATTGGTCAAACATGACCTACCACGCACAAAGCCATGTTGACTCTGCTGTCTGCCCCTGTGGCTCCTCCCACAGAGTCCTGTATAAAGGCGTTCACCTTGCCCCTCCCCCTCAGTCCGGGGGCAGACACTCACTGTGGAGGTCGTATTGTACAGCGAATAAAAGCCTTTCAGTATTTTACCAAACCTCAGTCTTTTGGAGTAATTGAAGGTGCTTCAATTAGGACTGGAAAGGAAAGGGGGACACTTCTTCCTTTCTGGTCCTGATGAAGGGTCTCAGGTAGAAACGTCAACTGTTCATTCAATTCCATTGATGAGTTCCTCCAGCATTTTGTATGTGTTGCTCTGGATTTCCAGCATCTGCAGAATTTCTTGTGTTCAGTGTCTCTTCATATGTCAAACCATCATCATTGCAATATAGGCATTTTAAGTAAGACTAAAATAGTACACAATTTCTCCAGATGTTGTTTTATCAAGGCCCTACATAATTGCAGTATGATATCTTTACTTAGTATTCAGTGCCCATATAATTAAGGCTAATATATCATTTTCCTTCCTAATTACCCATTGCACCAGGCGCCTTTGAAGATCAACATCACTGAACCAATCATCATTAAAATATACTGTTTCTGCTTTTTCTTTCAAAATGGATACACTTTCATTATTGTAGACTACCTGCCATGCTGTTGCCCTTTCACTCATCGTGTCTATGTCCTGCTTAAGCTGTGTTGCATCTTCATCACTACACACAATCCCACTTGGTTGCATGAAAACTTAGAAGTAATACATTCAGTCCCCTCTGCCATTATGATATTTGCTGTGAATAGTCAGGCCCAAGCACCAGTTTCTGTGGCACCCCACTAGTCATAGTATCTCAACCTGAGAAAGACTAATTTGTTTTTACCATTTGCTTTCTCTGTATTAACCAAACCACAATCCATATTGGTATATTACCCCCAACTGTATGTGCTCTATCTAACCTTATTCAGCAATCTCCTATGTGGGACCTGACTGCAAGTTTTTTGACAGCCCACATATTTCTAATCCACTGATTCCACCTCATCTATTTTACTAGAAACATAGACAAAGAACTCCAGTTGATTAGCTAAATATGGCTTTCATTTGAAAATCCCATGCTGTTTCTGCTCAAACATATTATTTTCTTACTTGATATGATATCCTTCATTGATTCCAAGACTTTACCAACAACCGATGTCATGCTAACAGATTGTTAGTTTTGTTTTTCCTCCCTCCTCTCCTAAATAGTGGGGTCATATTTGTTACCTTGAACTTGTAGGAACTATTACAGAACTTATCAAACCCCACTTTGCAAAACTCTGGAATTCAGGTCATCAGATTCTTGAGACTCATCAGTTTTCTTGTTCATTAATTTTTCTCAGCATTACATTTTAAATAACAATGATTTATTTTAGTTCCTTATTTGCACATGATGCTTAGTTCTCTGGTATATCTGTTTTTTAATGTTATTCTTCATGAAGACAGTATCTGTTTAATCCCATATATTTCTCCCACATTTGCCTCATCAATCTCCTTTTTATAGAAGCTCCTTTTTAAGAATATCATCAGCAGCTTGCACTATCAGGACACTGCAAAAACTTAGTTTACACATACAAGGAGACTGAGGTACAGATAATGCAAAAAGGATTTAAAAATCTAATTCCCATTCTGCAATCTAGAAGAAGAAAGCATATTATTCATACGAGAGGGAGATATTTTAGAAGGGACATTAAGAGCTCGTTTATACACATAAAAGTCGATAAACATCTGAAACATACTCTGTCCATATTCCTTCTATTACAGGTGTGGTACTGCTGTGAAGTTCTGAAGTAAATGATTGTGCTTTATTACAACATAAATCCCCATTTTAAATTCTTAGATCATAATAATCTTAACAAAACACATGTAGCAAATTCCTATGTACTCCTGATATGGTATCTTGGCCAAAACATATTCAGAAAATGACTTTTGTAAAAATATTGTTTCTGATATAGTCTTCCTTTACATTGTTGCAAATGACGTATGTTCATCACTTCAAAGTTAATAGACAAAAATTTATAACTCATCTGTGTATTAAGCTTTGCCACAGAAAGGAGACTAAACAGGCTAATGCTACAGATGTTAGAGGTAACACGCGTTCGTCCACTTTCAATGGCTGCATTATTTCTCAGGAAATAAAGTGCTGTTCCGAATTTTTTTGCTTACGAAAATGAGGGATTGTTAATTAGATCCTTTCTCTGTTACAGAGGCTCATTCCAAATTGGGTCATTTCAGAATTCTACATATAAGAGCACTAGGAAGAAAAATGAACAACTTATAGAAACAAACACTGCTAATGTGAGAGTTTGTCATATCTTCTTAATATAATTATTTTATTCATATTTTTAAAAGCAATCTGAAAAATAAATACTGTTATAATCTAGTTGTCACGTAATCGTCCTGTGTCACAGTCCATTGATTCACGCGGTCTTCATTCCCTGATTCATTTGCCAGAGTATCCTCTGTTTCTAATGAATTAGCACTTGTAGTGCCATCTGTTGATTGTCTTTGCGAAAACATATTAACCTTTTCTCCTATTTCTGATTTCCATGTATTACTTGTATTTAAGTCTTTCTTGTCTGAGTCACTGTTACTGACCAAAGTTTGCTGCAAGTCTCTTCCACCACCTTTGTTGGAGCTTCCTCTGTTTTTCAGGAGGTTTACTTCTTGTGTAACTTCCTCAGAAACTGTGAAAATCTTATTAGAGTTCTGTTCTGCATTGCATGGTTTTGTTCGTTTTCGAAAAAATCCTAAAGTTTTGAAAGATTCTTTAACAATACTTTTGCTGTTTTGTTTTTCCTTGGATATGTCAGTTGCTTTTGGAGTTGATCCATTGCTTATGGTATTACAAGGTGCTGGAGAATCTGATACTTTAGACATTGGTTTTGAACAAACTAAAGATGTCAAGTCATAAAAGCTTAGTTTGTTCTTCTGTTCACTTGCATGTGTTATCTTTTTTGAAACAGTCGTGTGCTCAGTTGATCGATCTTCATTCTTAAATACTTCATTGGGATCTGATATTCTGGATGCTGTGCTAAAGCTGGCGGCCTGTACACCAGAGAGCTTGTTCCCTTTCAGAAGACCCAGAACTTCATAGCGGAAGCTGGAAATATCCTGTTTCAGTTCCTTTAACCACAATGAAATTTAAGTTTTTAAAAAATCATTCAATGAACCCGTAGCAAAGCAAATGTATATATTCTTTTAATGATAAATCAATGGCCTTAGTCTCATAAAATCAAGCTGCTAGAGTCAGGAATATTCAGAGAAATATCATATTGCTCAGCCACTCTGCGTAAATGGCATGTAATATTAACTTCTGTATCTAAACCATAGAGAATATTGTATACCTCAGATAAATATTATGTGGAGATTTGTGACAAACATGACTATATGATATATATGCACAGTATCTGAAATACATCTTATGGAAAGTTTTGTTTGATGATGAACTTTAATAAAAAATAAATTACAAAAAAAAATTACTAATGGAGTGGCCACACTAATTCACATGTTTTGGACATGTCCGAGCCTTGAAAAATTCTGGAAGGATGTATTTCAAACTTTTTCTGTACTTTTCAATGTCAGCTTTAAGCCCAATCCTTTGACTTCCTTGTTTGGTATTGTTGAGGATAGTACTACAAAATCGAAACCATCTAATTTGCGGGTATTGGCCTTTATGTCTCTTATGGCCAGGAGGGCGATCTTGCTCAAGTGGAAGGAGGTTGCCCCGCCTACTCATGATCAATGGCTATCTGACGTTATGTTGTGCCTTGATCTACAGAAGATTCGTTGTTCGATTTCTGATTCTAAACATGACTTTCTAATGTTATGGGGACCCTTAATTATTTTCACGATCTTTGAACTGTTATTAAAGTATGGATCTGGGCCATTATTATTATAATATCATATAGTAAGGTATTTTTCTCTTTTCTTTTTTTTACCAACCAGCTCATTTTGGTAGTGGGGGTAGATTTTTTTTAAATAAAATACAATTATTTTATTCTATTCAATCTTTTTTTATACATGATTGTTTTGGAATATGGGATACTGTGATCATATTACTGTGATTTAAATGTAATGTAATACATATTATTTACTTGTATCCTTATGAATTTTGTATTTGTATTCATGTAATTTACATAATATCAATAAAAATATTGAAAAAGAAAGAAAAAAAGTCCACTTTAGTAGTTAATAGAGTATAATTAAATGTGCATTAGTAAAAATAGCAATTTCAAAGAAAAATCTCATTTTATATAATATTTTGAGAATATCAATGCCTTTTTTTAAAGTCAAGCATGCAACAATAACATACCTGCTTCTAAAGTACTTTGTATGCAAACTTTCTGATATTCAAGATTATATACTGTTATAGATAAGGTGGAGAACAGGGTTGAAATGATATGCCAAATCACTAAGGATGTTTAGAAAGAATGGAGTCATGGTTTTACTACACCTGATATATTGAACTATAGTGGCTGATGTTGTGTCTGTAATGCCCCAGACAAATAGCATCTTTTAAAGAATTATCAGTCTTTATTGTGGTATTTTCCTTTTCACTTTTTGTTAAAAGTGGCAACTATTAAAATTATGCATACTGTATATTACTGATATTATTTTGCTAAGAACAATTTGTTAAACAATATTTGTAAAAAAAAGCACCTTGAAATTCTCTTCAGTCAGCCCTTCTTCAGTTTTGGCATCTCTTATCATTGCAGCAACATATCTTTTCACCAAGTTTCTTATGACTTCCTGGAAGAATAAAAAGAAACATTACTTATATTATAGATTATAGAAACCTATGCTGTCATACAGGTAGAGCTTTGGAATGAAATATTATTTTGATGTGCCTTTGCTTTTTCAGAAAACATACATTTTAAACAGATTAATAAAATATTCATTAAAATAGGGATTTGTCATTTGGTTTGCATATAGAGCTAACATGCCAACTGGTATTAGAATAAAAGATAGGGAAGATATGGTTCTAGTGGAAACTCAATGAGCATTACAAAACCCCTACCACTTTAAAGTACGCTGAAGGTTGTGACGTGTCCGAAGAACACATAATTTTCTACCATCAGATGAATGTCATCATGTTTTCTGCACACTTTAAACTGAATGTTCTGAGAACAAAGAAGCATTCTTAATTGGTGGATGCAAGCTTAATGCTGAAAAGGCAGAAGTGTACTCAGAATAAAAGTGTTGAATGAGATGCGGTACCAGGCATACATAAAATAGAAACACTAACCTAGTGAATCCAATAACACATGAGTAAATACAAACGTTTGTACTTGCAAAGACTCTATTCTGATTATAGTATTTCCTATGCCAGTGTTTTTGAGAAATCTTCCTTTTTTCTTAATTGTGACTTCCTTACATTATTGTGGAAAACCCCTCAAGTGAGGTTATTTGATTTTTCTCATTTTAGTTCTCGTCCAAAGTGGAAAAGGACATGTTCCCCTGTCCTCACCTTCCACCCCAACTGCCTCCACATTCAAAGACCACTTCCTATCATTTCCACCAGCTTCAAAGGGATGCCACTACTAAATACAGCTTTCCCTCCCTTTCAGTATTCTGAAGGCACTGTGTCTCTGTAACTCCTTGGCTTACTCTTCAATCTCCGACAAAACACACACCCCAGTCACTTGCAGCTGAAGGGAATGCAACACCTGCCACTTTACTTTTTCACTTCCCACCATCCACACATTAAAATATTCCTTTCAGATGAAGTATTTGTATTTCATATTAAGTGCTGCACATTGTGCTCACCATATGATCTTCTCTAATTTGAAGAAACCAAAGGCAGATGGAACCACACTTTACAGAAAGATTTCTATCAACTTGCAGAAGTAATTATGCCTCCGTCATCACCATTTTGTTCCATCTAGTATAGACAGAGTGTCTATAAACAAGAAGCATCACTCCCTCTATTAGCTGGTACAAATGCTATTGCCAAAATAGTCTCTCTTGGCCCCCCTTTAGCCACAGACATCTTTCTGTTCTTTCTACTGTTCCCCTTCTCTCCAACTTGAAATGTGTTCAAATATTACCTAAATTGAACTTAGAAAACACAAAAATATGTATTAAGGATTGGTTAATGATTTTAGAAAAATAAAAATGCACATAGATCCTACTGTAGAGTTGAAAAAAGTCTTCTTATTGATTTTGTAAAACACTCAATAATGATTGTATTTACATGAATTTATGCTTCAGACACTGAGATGTTAAAAAAATACATTTACCTGATACTGGTGATTTCGTCTTAGATTGTTAGCTGCACGCCTCTTTAAAAAATAGAAAAAATATATAAATGAAATAACCATATAAAGCATTTCAATTTGAGGAGGTAAATGAAGCTGTTTGCTAAAATATTGACAGCTATAAAATATGCAGGGAGAAATTTCATTTCTTACCCCAAGAGACCCAAGACTTTCAGGTTTCCTTCGCTTTTGCTTACAGAAAAGTTTGGCACATAAATGATTTCTTATCCATGTCAGTAAATACCAAACAGATTTTGGACTTGGAATGATGTTAAAGGGAGTTGGAAGAGTTCCACCTTCTTCAAAATAACTCATCCAAAGTTTTGTCCTTGCAAATTTCCATTCAATATCAGCATGATCCTGTAACATATCAAATGTACCTAGATTTTAGAACCATAAACAAAAGTGAATGGCAATTCCTTTTTGGATTAATCATTTTCTAAATCATTTCTGTCATTTACTGTATATTAGATCATACGACATAGGAGCAGAAGTAGGCCATTCAGCCCATCGAGTTGGCTCTGCCATTTTATCATGGCTGATCCTGGATCCTACTCAACCCCATACACTTGTCTTCTCGCCATAACCTTTGATGACCTGACCAATCAGAAAACTATCAATTTTCACTTTAAATATTTCCATGGTCCTGGCCTCCACCACAGTCCGTGGTAGAGCATTCCACAGATTAACTACTCTCTGGCTAACAGGATTCCTCCTCACATCTGTTCTGAGGGTCACCCATCAATTTTGAGACTGTGTCCTCTAGTTGTGTACACTCCCACCATAGGAAACATCCTCTCCATGTCCACCTTATCTAGTTCTTTCAACATTCGGTAGGTTTCAATGAGATTCCTCCCACATTCTTCTAAATTCCAATGAGTACAGGCTCAAAGCTGCCAAACGCTTCTCATATGTTAACCCCTTTATTCCTGGGATCATCCTTGTGAACCTCCTCTGGCCTCTCCTTTCTGAGATAGGGGGCCCAAAACTGCTGGGAATACTCCAAATATGCCCTGACTAGTGTCTTACAAAGCCTCGGCACTATTTCCTTGTTTTTATATTCTATTCTCCTTGGAATGAATGCCACATTGCATTTGCCTTCTTTACCACAGACTCAACTTGTAAAATAACCTTCTGGAAGTCTTGCATGAGGACTCCTAAGTCCCTTTGCACCTCCCCATTTCGATAATAGTCTGCACTTTTGTTCCTTTTACCAAAATGAACTATCATACATTTTCCAAAACTTTATTCCATCTGCCACTTTCTTGCCCGTTCTTCCAATTTGTCTAAGTCCTTCTGCAATTGCATTGCTTCCTCAGCACTACCTACCCCTATACCTATCTTTGTATCATCTGCAGACTTTGCCAGAAAGCCATCAATTCCGTAGCTAAATCACTGACAAACAATGTGAAAAGCAGTAGTCCCAATAATGACTCCTGAAGAACACCACTAGCCACTGGCAGCCAACCAGAAAAGGCTCCCTTTATTCCCACTCGCTGTTAAGATTTCTATAAAGTTTGACAATTTAGTTTAAACCTTTATAATAGCCAAATGTAAGTAATTCCACATCAATTTAAACAGATTGAATTTAAACTTAAAAATAATACAGAAATTGCAATATAGAATCAAATCAGGGCACAAACTGAAAAGGCAGATAAATATCCCGATAATTATAAATGGACAAAAGTGTTACATACAGAAAGAACTCACTGCAATAAGCTGGTAAGAATTGTTCATCATAGCAATCAACATGTTCAGGAGAACCACTAGAGAAATTATATTGTATGTTCCAAACATAGTGGCTCCAACAAACTCTGTGAATTCATGCCGAGCTTTAACATTGGTCACATATAGATTAATGAGACCAAAGATTGACCAAAACAGTGATTGAAGAGTCTCAAATAACCTGCAAAATTTAAAAAAAGTGACCATTGAGTTAATCGCTTAAAAAAAGACATTTGGCATATTGCAGCAATTTTAAAAATAGGCCAAAAAAATGAAGTAATTTCAGTTACCAAAACTACTTCAAAAGATCAGCCAGTAAGATAGTAAATGGCTGCATATCAAGTTTGGAATAATTTAGGCAATTAAAGCAACATAAAGTTTCAGTGCCAGGCAAATATTTTTATCAGATGCATTCAAATCTTGTTTGGTTAAAAACACATTCATAGATTACATTTCAAAATTAGGCATTTGTGCATTGTATCCCTGCCTGCTTTTGAAAATGAACTATCCAACTATTGACACTTTTGTGTTATTTCCCATACTTATGCTTCTTTTGTATTCAAGTATTTACCCAATCCTCTATTAAAAATTCCTACTGGATTTCTATCCACCAGAAACATTGTGAAATAAAACAAATTTTGCTGTCTCCTGTGACCTTTAATACAAATCTCATGCTCCAAGATTTTTCTTTTCTGAAGAACAAGTATTGACTCACTTAACCTTGGTCTCCTGAAAGCAATAATTCAAAACAAAATATAAACTCAGCAACAATAACCCGCTGCACTTCACACTATTGTTCAAATAGAACAATGTTAACAAATCCAAAATTCTCAGCTAAGAAAGAAACAAAACTAAAAAGAGTGTATTTAAATTTAATTGAACAATGATGCCACCTCCCCAACACAGCCAGGCAAAAGTGATCCATTTTATTAGACACTTCCATATTAACAATATATGATGTTAAAAGTAAAGAAAACAAACCATTATTTTCCAAAGACCTCCGTACAATCTCCTCAATTCCAAGTTCAATCATAGAAAGGTGCACAGAGAAAACATCTGACTATTTTCTGGGAACTTACAAAGGCCTTCATATAGACTTTTGCAGTAATTTAGATGGGCTCAAGGTTGAAACCCAAGATTCCAATGGTCGTTCGAAGTGTAACATTTGATCATATTTCCTTACAGAGTATCTTAAATTTCCCCACGCATATTAGAAACATGGCCACAAACTTGGAAAATTACATCCATAAAGAACACTTTTGTAATTAAAATGAATAAAGGTGCTTACGTTGAAAAGGCATTGTTCTGTCTTTCACATCTTATCCCTTTGCAGCCATTCGGTTCATCTGATGCATTTGTCTCATAGTAAAAGTACAACTGATTCAGTCCATTTGCAAAAGCTAGCAATACCAGACAGTATATGAACAAGAATTTCAGAATATCCAAGAGCATACGCCCAAGAGATATTTGCAGGGGCCCTAGATGAGAGTTGGCGGTGAAAAGTGAGATTAAGCGAAGAGAACTGAAGATATTTGCAATGGCAAATAATGCCTCAGCAACTAAGGTCGGATGCCACATTTCCCAGTCTTCCCGTTGACGTGAACCACTGTACTTTAAACAAAATAATAATGTCAGTAAAAAACATGTATTCACTTTGATTTTCTTATTTCAGGGACTTATTAAAGGTTGATTGCAAGGTTCCAAAAATAACATTTTCTATTTTATAAATCATAAAATATTCATACTAAAACACATTTAAAGAAAGAATAGTTTTGTCTTACTTACTTAATGCATCTAAATATAAAGCCTACCATCCTTAACATGTATCTGATAACTATTTCAAGATACTTAGAACATAATTATTTTTTACTTAATTTATTATTTATAAGGATATCAAATACAATAATGAATACAATAACTGACTTGTCTTGCTATTTTATTGAGATTTTGGAGCAGATGTTAAGTATAGTAACTGAGTGTTTACAAATACTATTTGTTGTATGGACAGCATTTTTAAATTCAAAGGATATCTTTATCTATTTGAAAACATAATTATTACTGCTGTGAAAACCACTGCCTTTACAATTGATCTGGAAATGATGCAGAGGATAATCTTTTTTTCAAACTCCTGGTTAATTATAGGATACTGTTCGATTAAAAATGGAAAACAGAATTTAAAACATTTAATAAATGAAGAATTGTAGTTCTGAGAAGTGCAATTCAATGCTTTAATAATAGCTTTTCACATGACCATTTATCTGAGGGCATGTCACTTCAAAATATTATCAACTTTCGTCTAAGACAAACTTCTTGGGCTTTTCACAAAACAAATACAGTAGATTGTGAATTACCAATATGTTTGAAAATTATTAAATATAATGTTACAAACACTGAAAGATATGCCTTTGAAACTGTTTTAATCAAAACATCAATTTGTAATTTTAAGTACTATATAAAATACCAACATTATATTAATTTCATTGTAATTAATATTTAGTTCCTTATAATTTAAACAATATTAGCTATCAAAGGCTAGATTTTCTAAGTATTTTCTCATGGTAAGATATCTGATTACACTCATATTCCAAGTAGGTAACGAAGAAGCAGTCCTAGTGTGAGAAACGGAGTTTAAAAAATGATATAAAGTCTATACTGATCTTGAATATTTAGTTGTAGAATACACTTGGTAAACTATATACTTTATCAATTCATTTTCTCTTTTCTTTTGTCGGAATCTCACTAAAATTCTATCCTGGTATATTGATCCTGGTTACTTATTGACCGTACTTTCAGAGGTTTTGGTAACAATATCTGGGTAAGTCTGCCTACAAATTAGTCTGTAGTACTAACCTTGCTTTTCAGAACTTGCCTCCAAATGTAATGCCATGGTGCAATGAATCTCTGCGGAGGAGTTGGATGTACTAACATTGCCACCTAGTGCTTTTGGAAATACATACTACTGGGATAAATTTCTTATATTATATCTAGTCATATTTTAGTTGTATTTCTATTTTCTTGTTTTTACATTTCTATCACTAGCTTCTCTCAAGAATTTCACATTTTTCTGTTACTCCCTTTATCATTCTTTTAGTCTACTTTAACCCTCTTGTCACCTACTTAAATATTGTCAAATATTATTACCATCTCATCCTCCAACATGTTACTGGTTGCATTTGTTTTTTTTTCACTTATAATAGTATTCCTTATGCCTCTCTCATTTGCCTCCACTATGGATTTTCTCCTCATACTTTCTGAGATACTTTTCACACTCATTTTTTTTCCCTTTTACTCTATTTCACTTTGCTTTCTCTTTTGTTTCTGCTTTTCATAAATGTAGAAAATCAAAAATAAGCAGGACGTTTGTTGTTGAATATACAAAATATCTTTTTGCTGTTTCAAGCCATGCAAGATTTAATATTTTGACTGAGTTAGAGTTAAATATTTGTCAATAGGGTTTTTTCCTCAGTTGAAACGAGTAGAGGGTATGGAAAAGAAATACCTTAACAAAAGCAACTATTTTAAGAGAAATTGTTGCTAGGTATAAAGAATTCATCACAAAATCCATCAGATTCCACCAGTCGTGTATGTAATCTTGAAGTCCACCATCCCACATTTGCTTTATTTCACCCCAAATGAAACCTGTTATTAAAGAAAGAAGGTACTTCTGAAAATACAACTAGATCTTCTTAAGGATAAAGATATACACAATATAAAAAATCATAAATAAAAGCCGCTGTGAATTGCTCTTTCTAACTTAGTCAAACTATATTTTGAAATTTCACATAGTTTGTTATCTGAAGTTTCTCAAGTTATAAATTACTGAATGCCTAATTGCAGCAATTCATTAAAAAACATTTTTCTCAGTATGAGGTAGATTTTGATCTCATATGTTTTGGATTCATCATGCAGAACAAACTGTCTGCCCAATATAAAACTAGTCTGAATTTCATTCCATAGTTTGATGAAGTAGAATTCAGCTGGATTGCATAACAGGGCAAACATTCTGATTTGACAGCTACAGAAGCAAATAAAGTACTTTATATTTTTAAACATGATAAAATATGCAATTTTGAAACAGTTTTATTCCACATTTCACAAGCCACGATGTTATTTAAAAATTAATTTTAAACTTGTTATAATAATCATGTTTCTATTTTAGGATGGAAACATTCCCCCACATCCTTGACATGATTTCCAGCAATTTAATCTACATATTAGAGAAAATATACATTTGTAAATTTAAATATGTCATCAATATTTCTGCATTTTATTTTTCCAAAAGAAATGTATCATTATACATTTACTCTTATAAATAAAATGCTTAGAACCACTTTGGTATCATTTATAATTTAATGACAGTTCATTGAACATTTTGACTAAAAATACTTCTTAGAAAATGTAGTCACCATCAGTAACACAAAAATTTACAATAGTTAACTTGCACTTGTGCTTCCACATACATTAATCAGATAATGACTAAATTTCCTTTACTATTGTGGATTGAGAAATAAATGCTGGGCAAGATAATATGGAGAACCTCTCTACCCTTCCAACAATGTTCCAGGTGAGAATGAAGTACCCCAGTTTAAAATTTCATTCAGAAGATAATGGGGCAGCAGTTCTGTGCTACAATTTTCTGCCTAAATCTCTGGAATAGCTCAGGGGCACAAGTGCTCACCTTTATAGCTAACAATAAACCCTAAGGCATCCATTAAATTGATGGATAATTGGCTTTATAGCTCACAGATACAGTAGAAATTTTGTACATTACTTTGTACCCAACCAAACAGAAGCAATAATGGGTGACTAGAATCTTTTACCTTTTGTTTAGATTCTGTATGATACTGTTGTAACTGCTAGTATTTATACAATGGGGGACGCTGGCACAAAATAGTGAATATGCTTATAAGCACTGAAGTCAATGGATGCCAAGAATGATTTATATTGTCAAAGAAAAGGAACAAGTATAGAAATAACTTTGGATAGCAGCAGGCCTTCTTAAAACATTGATAGAACTGTGTGTGCATGTGTGTATGTGTAAGGGAAGGATGGCGGAGTGAAATACAAATAGTTACTAAGATAGAGCAAAAATAGGGGTTGTGTTTGAAGATTTTAATGCTCTCAATAACTGCAGTAAGCAAAACTGCTCCAATGATGAAAGAAGCAAATTGTTATTATGTGCTTCACAATGGTTTGGATAAATACATACTTAATACTGAATAGTCAAGTGATTTAATACTGAGAATAAAGAATCAGATTACAGTTTCACAATAAGGACATCTTGTAAACGATGTCCGTAATGTTACTGAATTTGGTGAATGGATTGAGAAAGTGTTAAGGAAATTATGAACTAAAATCTTAAACTTAATAAAAAACTTTAGGCGATGAGAAATATATCCATTAGACTATGAAGTACTATATATAGGGAAATCTTTAGATCTTTCAAATGAAAATTTGTTGTGATAGAAAACCAGTGCATACCCCTAATGGGGGTGAAAGTTTCACTTTATGTAATTGAGCAGCTATGAAAAACAAATTTAAAGCAAAAGAAAAAGCATATGCATATGCAAAGCAAATGGAAATTTGAAAATTTTGAAACTAATAAGTGGTGCAAATAGGAAATGTAAAAATTAATTTATAAGGGATATCAAAGGTGACAGCAAAATGTTATCATTACTTTCATTGACAGGGAGTTGTAAATGGGAATGTGAGCCTATGAATGGCAATTAAAGGCAAGACTATGAAAAAAACATGGAAATGGCAAATTTCTTAAATACCTTGCATCCATTTTCATTGTGAAGGAAGAGGACAAATTACCAGCAGTACAAGGGAACCTAAAAATAAGTCAAGGGAGCAACTTAGTGGATTTTATATCAGTAAGTAAGCAGTACTGTAGAAGATAATGGGATCTGAGATAAATAACACTCCAGGCTGTGTTTTAAAATAGGTGTGATGATTTCAGATTATAATTTTCAATTATGAGTCCCAATGAAAGAAAATTGATCTGAAACATTACGGTAATTTTGTTTCCCCCTCTGCAAATGTGGTCAGCCTTGATTAGTATTTCCAGTGCTTTCATTTACACATTTTCCAAGGCAGTGTTGATTAAGGAACTCCACTTTGAAATGGAAAACTATGAATGTCAATCCATATTTAAGGGAGTGATGGAATTATGAGATAATGACAAACTAATCACTTTAAGAGCAGATGAGAGGAAATGTAAGGAACTATCAAAAACAATGTGACTGAATACCCAAACAACAAATTATCAAAAAAAATCATCAGAAATTGTTGAAGTGTATTTGACTGATCCAGCAAAATGCCTTCAAGAGGATGAGGAAAGAGGAATATCAATGGATCTTTTTTGTATGGAATTTCAAAAAGGCATTAAAAAACCCTAGAGATTATTAGTAAAAACAAATGTGCATAGTAGTGGACATAATTTTGTGACATGGATTGGTAATTGGTTGGACAGCAGGAGTTACAGAGTAGAAGTTAGCAGGATATGATATGTGAAGCATCTAGGGATTTGCACTGGAGTACTGGCTTTTCAACATATTTATCATTGACTTAGATGAAGGATTAAAGAATCATGCTCTCAGATGCAGTTGACACCATGTTTGCAAACATAAGTTGAGTGGACAGGAAGGAAAAACTACAGAAGAACATTACCATCTATGAAAACGGATAACATAAAAAGACAGTTACTATTTATTAATTATAAAATCTAATGGTTAAAAATGACACAGTTGGTATTGTGTATGAACACTTTTATTTAAAGATAGTGCAGAATAAGCCCTTCTAGCCTTTTGAGCCATGTCACCAGGCAACCCACTGATTTAGCCCTAGCCTTATCATGAGACAATTTACAATGACCAATTTACCTACTAATCGGTACATCTTTGGACTGTGGGAGGAATCCAGAGCACCCAGAGGAAACTCATGTGCACATAGGAAGGAATGTACAAAATTGCTCATAGAGGACACTGGAATTGAACTCCAAACTGTGATGCCCGGAGCTGTAATAGCATCGCGCTAACCGTGGTACTTAATAGAGCAAATACAAATGTTTTACAGTTATTTTAATGGTTATACTTATATATTTAAAACATATGGTTTATTGTCTATAAAAAGCATTAGGCTTTGTGAACTATTCCTAAAGTTATTTCTATGCTGCTCCTAATTTGTGATTGTATCAAATAATTTGATGGATATTTCTTAGATGTTTATTATTTTCATAAGTATTCAACATAGCTGGCGCATGTAAGTCCACATCTTAGAAAAGGAAAAAATAGGAATTAACTCCCAATGAAATAGGACTTAGCAGGAATGGATCCCTTGATGAAGCCCATGCCTGAAATGGCTGTAGTCGGTCATGTAAGACCTTGTACCTGTTTACTACTGACACAGTAGGCTTTTCACATATACTTACCTAAGACTGAAGCCAATAGAATTCACACTCTTCCCAAACTCAAGTTCAAAAATTGCTGACAATCCTGAATATCAACATCCCTGATCTCACCTCCCAGTCTGCTAATCCAGCATGTCTTTCCAGAGTCAAATCCTTCCTCTCACGAAGCTGCCCTTTCTCACTTACTACTTTCATCTTTCTCCATTATCCTTCCCCTTTATCATGGCATACAGTACTTATAAACCATCCTTCTTTATAAGATTCTAAACTCCTGATTCAGTAATTTGACTGTCAGCTGTAATAATGAACAGTAATCTGATTTTTGCTTTCTCTTCATAATTGGGTATCCTCTACGCTGGCTCCACTTCAACAAGGCCAAAGGTCCAAAAGTTGGATGCATCTTGATTCTTGCCACATAGAAGGCACTACCAAATGGAGATCACAAGAGCTCAGCTTATAATTTGTTCAGCAACTGTTGAATGACATAAATACTGAAAGTGTGCATATGGTGGAACAGAAAGGTAAAATGTACAGTGTAACTCCAATCAATCACCAACATTTCAAGTAATTTACCTCATCAATAAAGAAATAAAACAATTTAACTTATTTAGGTCCACATATAAACCTAAACTCTCAGGCAGCCCACATTTCTATTATTTGACTATTTTGTAAAGTATACTGATAAATAATGTTCTGCTGGTCCAGTGAGGTTGAAATTTCCATTCTATTGTCATGGAATTAGCCTCCTCCTACTATGAAGAGTTATGTGGAATGATTAGAGATTCTGCTATTTGCAAAGAAGGGAAACCAATACGTTGTGTAATTCTGCTGAACTATACTTCCATCTATTTTATTTACCGTTACAGCGCAGAACAGGCTCTTCCCGCTTACTGAGCCGCACCACACAGCAACCCACTTATTTAACCCAAGTGTAATCACAGGACAATTTGCAATGACCAATTAATCTAATAACCGGTGCATCTTTGGACTGTAAAACTGGAGCACTCAGAGGAAACCCATGCAGACATGGGGAGAACGTACCAACTCCTTACCGAGGTCGCCGGAATTGAACTCTAAATTCTGATGCCCCGATATGTAATAGCATTGCACTAACTGCTCCGTTTCTTCTGTGGCATCCTACACTATGAGGAATCATTCTTCTCACATGGATATGGTTATTTTGGAAGGGTATCTCACAACCATGTGCATCAGACCACAACCAAATTCTGTAATTATGCAATTCATGTGTTGGAACTTTCCAACAAGAGCCATAGGATGGTGATTAAGACAAAGAACCTTTTCTGGTATTCCCTCCACATGCTATTCTATGCCCCATCTATGACAATTCAGTATAGAGCTCTAACTGGACATGGGACATAGTGAATTTTATAATATAGCTTCTTTACATTTTCTCATTGAGATACTTGCATTGAGATCTGTTGTTCCATATTTCATGCAACAAACTATTTGCTGAAGGAACTCAGTAGGTCAAACTACAGTTGTGGGAGGAAAGGAACTTCTGACATTGCCGATGGAAACTTTGAATCACGACTGAGAATAGAGATATAAGATAGTCAGTATAAAGAGGACAGCCAAAGGATGGAGAATTTGTGGAATTCACTGCCACAGGTAGCTGAGGAGGCCCAGCCACTACATATATCTAAAGGGGAAGTTGATAGATTCTTGATTAGTAATGACATCAAAGGTTATAGGATGAAGGCAGTGGGTTGGAGTTGAGAGGGGAGGTTATCCAGCCATGATTGATTGGCAGAACAAACTCAATGGCCTAATTCTTACGGAAAAGGGGAGTACTGAGGCAAAAGTCTGAGGTGACTGGTGGATTGAAGAAAGGTGGAGGATGTCAGTTAGGGGAGGTGAGGGGGAAGTGGTGGAATGGCATATGAATGAGAGAAATAATTGAAAGGAATGTGAAGGTCGGAGACAACTGTTAGAAATAAACAGGAACACAAAAAACTATCAGTACTGGAATCTGAAATGTAAATGGATATTAACTAGAGAATAGGCGAATGACAGATGGAACCGGATAGATAGGAGATGAGGAGCCTATGGGTGAGCAGAGTAGTAGGTTGATGAAACCAAGAGTGGAGGGGTGGGGGTTTAGGAAGGGGGACAAAAATGGGAAGAACCAGAAGAAGACCCACCCACCCCCAACTGGTTCCAGTTTCATCTGCTGCTTGACCTATTGAGTTCATCCACCAGACTGTTTGTTGCTCTAGATTCCAGCATCTGCAGTCTCTTTTGTCTCCTGTGATTTTTGATTAAGATACAAATTGGCTTTTTTGTTCAGTTAAACACCAGTTCAGGAAAAAATACAGTTTACATTTCTTTCAATGTACAGAAAGAAACATGGTGCAATTTTAAAGTTTACATATTCTAGCACTTGAAATGTTTTCAAATTGTTTTAGCAACTAATTTGTATATCCAGTAATGACTCTGAGTTTATTTCATTAAAACTATAATAAAAAATTCACTATTATATAAACAATAATAACAGTTAAGCTACTATTTCAACACATTTAAGATAATGTTTACACATATATATATATATACACACAAATAAATTACCTAGTACCCAGGGCAGTATCATCCATTCAACAATAGTCGGTGGAGGACCTTGCATATTTAAATCTGTTCGATCAATGTGTTGAGAGGCCAATAACAGCAGAAAAAGAAAGGTCAAGTATGATGCTGTATGGCAGATAAACTTAATAAATGGTTTTCTAATAAAAAGGCCTAATGTGCTTTTTGGTGCTATTAAGTAACACACAGAAAAAATTGGAAATAATAATCCAACGCTGATGCAGGTTATGAATTTGACAACCCAATGTCTCCGTCTCCAGCCAGGAAACTCATCATACCAGCGAGAAGCAAGAAGCTGCTGACAGTTTGGCTGAGCAACAAACTAGAAGACAAAAATTATAAATTTTAAAAAATGCAGAGTGATTTAATGCACAAGAAAAAGAACTGTGAGTGATAAAGTCAAGTTCAATGAAAGTATTCACCATTTCCTTCACATCAATATCTATACTAAATGAATACAATTACAAATTTATCATGTAGTTCAGAGTTTAAAATATAGATTTTAATGGCCATAGTATAACTGAACAATGAATTAGCTTTATGCCTTTGTCCAATATTTTCCAACTTTCTTAAAGGTAGTAACTCTTTGGCACCTGCATCCTTGCTATTTTTAAGGCGAGATACTAAACATTCTATTAGTATTAGTATTAGGATTTCATTAGTACTTTATTTAATAATGGAGGTGCTCACAGTCCCACTTTTACCAAATATTCATTAGCAAGTAACTTACATTAATACATTATATAAAGTGGTGCTTTCTTACACCACAGCTTCAAAGTGTAGAGCAAGATGAATTTTGTCTTCCAAAACAATTTGCTGTCTTCTTCATTGAATAGTCAGCATCAGCCAATGGGATAACAATATAACAATGCCTGACCTATCTGGTATTTCAAGCATAGGCAGTTTTTCTTGATTTTCACATGCAAGTATGATTATTTTTTATCATTTGTAAGTAGTAACAAATATCAAAAAGAGGAAAAACTGCATTCCTGTCGAAGGGTTTCCGCCCCAGAAATGTCGACTATACTCTTTTCCTAGATGCTGCCTGGTCTTCTGAATTCCTCCAGTATTTTGTGTGTGTTGCTCAGATTTCCAGCATCTGCAGATTTTCTCGTTTATAAAAAAAACTGCACTCGTTGGAATCTTAAACATTAACACTCTTCCTCTTTCCACAGACGCTACCTGGTCTACTTTGTATTTTCAGCATTTTCTGTCATAATTTTATGTATAACACACTGTCCTGATTAGTATCTTCAGTAATTACACAGACTAAGAGATGACCAAGACAATGTCTGCTATATGTTGGCAATGAGGTGCGCTATACTGGAGTGCATGAAATACATGGCGCTAAATGCATTGTTGAGACCCAATTTAGGAACACTTCATCAAATCAATTGATAGTGATGTCTAGACTATGGAGGTTTCCATTATAAAAGACAATACAAAGCCCTCAGCATCAATACTTCTCAATTACTCTGGACTTCTAGGACTTTACTTTCTGTGTACTACCTTCTGAGAATCTTTATATTCCCTGGTTCTCTCTCGGACTAGTATACAATGGTTAAAATAGAATCACTTGATTAAGAACCCTTTCCAGCTCAGCAACTATTTTCTCCCAAGTATCTGTTTCTATATTGTTGCTCGTGCTATAACATGCCAAGATGGATAAGGTAACATCTTGGTTTCCTTAAACAAAGTTCAAATTCAGTCCAAACGAAAACTAATCTTATTGTAGACTGAGTAACTTTTCATTATTAATGCATTCAATGAAATCTTAGGCCAATTGACTCTAATATTAGATTGGTAGAGTGAGTAAATTATTCAAAATAATTTCTGAGTACTGAAAATGCTTAATTAAAACTTAATAAGTTCGAAATCCTTTAGTGTTTGTGGGAATGCAGATATATTAAAGCATCACATTGTCTTACAGCAATAGTGATGGTAGGGTGCGGAAAGAAGCCATGAACCAATTTTGTGCATAGCTGCAAAGCACCAAAAATCAGTGATAGATAAGACCCACAGTGCCCTGCCTGATGAAACACTTGTCATTCATTCACTCAAGCATAAGAGGCTTTTTTCTCTGATAATGTTACCAATGCTATAATTTCACTGTGCACATGTAATAACGCTTCAAAATAAATATAACATGGAAATCAGCAACAAACAAAAATGTAACCAAATTAACTAAATTAACCAATGGTTGAAACAAATTTATTGTTGCTTCCACTAAAATGCTTTTATAGATTTGGCTACAATCTATAGATTTTGCTCCAGATAGTCTGTTCCAATGATTTCAATGGGCGCAACTTTACATTTGCAACAAATGGGATACATCGTATTTTCAGTTCTAATTTGATGAGGTAATTCCAGAGCTCTAAGTTCTGATACAATTCAACAGAGGGTGACTTTTTTAATATGTAAAGTAATAAGTCAGCATTAATGGTGATAACTGCAATTATGCTAGCTCATTTCCAAATCAACACTGACACAATAAACAATGGTCCATTCTCACTTCTATATTTAGTGACTGAACTGTAAAAATACTGTATAGATCTCTTCATGGAAAAATACACACAGTTACAACTACCTATGGAAATTGTAATAAAAGTTATCATTTTGTGTTGTAATATCACTCTAATTACATTAATTACACCAAATAAAAGTAATATCTTGTTTACAATGAATTACCATTATCATTCATTTGTACTTTTTCCTAAACAATGCTAAAATGTTATTTGTGAAGCTGAAAAATATCTAGATTATTATTTCATATGGACTTACACATTATTAAATCTAGAATGGTGCTGACTCATTGGTTCAATTATGTACTGAGCACATTTTATTCATCACTCATACACAAAAGTAACACATTATAACTAAAAATCTTACCTCTTTCTGATGATACCTAATGGCCAACTTTAACCTCGAGAGATCATTTAGTGCCTGAACTTCCAGAATGCTATTATCATCTCTATAATTAAGTATAATTTCTAACTCTCTGGAGCTCCTTGTTTGGTCCAACAAATCTTTAGCAAATGATTCACATTGATGTGATAGTTCTTCATATTCTGATTTAAATTCATTTTCCACTTTACTTAGTTCCCGAAGCTCCCAGCTCAAATGAAATGCAGTTAGAAAGGGGTCTTCACTTGATAAAGCAACCAAAGATGGGCTTGCCAAAGCTTTGTATATGTTCAACCTTGATCGGGAATGGCGCAAACTGTCAACATCTGAGCTGGAAACACACTCAACGCAGTTACAACGAACTTCATGAGGCTGCGGTATAGAAACTCCTCTTTGGACAAGAAGCTTTATTATCTCATAATTGTTTGTGTGAGCTGCAAGAATAATTGGTGTGATATCTGGTGTAAATTCTGAAAATTGTTTATCCAGTAGTATCGGTGGAACCTGTCAAACAGAAAGAAATTATATTATTTGGAGCCGAAAATATCAAGTTTTTTCCTGATGAAGAGTCTCAGCCCGGAATGTTGACTGTTTATTCCTTTCAACAGATGTCTGACCTACTGAGTTCCTGCAGCATTTTGTGTGTGTTGCCATAGATATCAAACATCTGCAGAATCTCTTGTGTTTAAGTTTGGTTCTGTTGGTTTTATGCGCAATCAGAGAGGAACAAGTCAGACAGCAAAGAACAAGCCCTTTGGCCCAAGGACAAAAATCAGGAATTTCAAATTGGGTTACATCAAAAAGCACTGATTCAGTTTTCTTTGTATTTTTATTTAATTCAGTCCATCTTGGATGACTGAAATTAGGAGGTAGGTGGGTAATGTTGTGGATAGTGTAAATGTTGGTATAGGTTACAATGGGATATAGATGGCATACAGGCCTGGGCTGAGAAGTGGCAGATAGAGTTGAATCCAGAAAATTGTGAAGTGATATAATTTGGAAAATCAAACTTAAAAGTCAGAGTACACGGTTAATTTGAAGTAACAAGTGAGAGACAGAGAAACATAGTTATAAGGTGGGAGCCATTTGAAAAGAGCAAGTTTCGTGGTAGTTTTATTTGAGCCAATAAAAAGAAAGTGGGGTAAGCGGAACAACCAGTGTTAGAGTGGGAGGCTTTGGCTCAACAGGCTTGTTCAGCAAGAACAGGCTTGGGCAAGCACAGGTGGAAGTTCCAAGTAAGACTCTAAGTTTTTAAAATCTTTTTCTATTAGAACATAGATAGTGCACTGAGAATTAGTCCAGAGTTAGTGGTATGTTCTTTGTGTGTGACATGGAAATTCTGGGTGACCTCCAGGCTCGCTGATAACTACGTCGTCATGAAGTGCAACAAACAGCAGCTTCTTAGTGCTAAGGAAGTAGAACTGCAGCTCGATGACCTTCAGCTTATATGGAGAATGAGGTGATGGATAGGAAATACAGGGAGGTAGTCACCCCCAAGTTGCAGGAGGCAGGAACCTGGATGACTGTTATGAGAGGGAAAGGGAATTGGCAGCCAGTACAGAGTGTTCCTGTGGCCATTCCCCTCATAAGTATACAGCTTCGGATACTGTTGGAGGGTCGGGGGTGGGGGTGGGGGAACAACTTACCAGCAGGAAGCCACAGCAACAGGGTCCCTGGCATTGAGTATGGCTCCATGGCTCAGAAAGGAAGGTGGGAAAAGAGGAGTGCAGTGATGATAAGGGAAAGAAGATTCTGTGGACAAGAGAAAGAAACCTGGATGGAGTTGTGTCTCCTGGACGCTGGGGTCAAAAAAGTATCGGATCCGGTCCATAGCATTCTAAAGGCAATCGGAAGTCTTAGTACCTATTCGTACCAACAGCATAGGTAGGAGAAGGGAGGAGGTCCAATAAAAAGAATACTAGGAGCTAGGTAGAAAGCTGAGAAGCAGGACCTCCAAGGTAGTGGGAACATGGAACATAGATCGGTACAGCACAGGACAGGCCATTTGGCAACCAGGAGGCAACATACCATTCAGGAATCTCGTTCTCCCCCATTGAACTTTCTATCCATTCCCCTAACAAACAATTCCCCTATCACCACAATATGCCTTTTCTCCCCACTTCCCTTCTGAGTCACAGAGCCAGACTCAGTGCCAGAGACCAGACCACTGTGACTTTCCTGTTATGTCATTCCCCCCGACAGTATCCAAAGTGACAAACTTGCAGTTGAGAGGAATGTTCACATGGATACTCTGCACTGGCTCCTTAACCTCTTTCCCCTTCCTGTTATCCAGTTTCCTGTGCCCTGCACCTTGGGTGCCCTATCTGTACGTCCTATCTATCACCCCTTCAGACTCCTGAATGATCTCGAGTTCATCCAGTTCCAACTCCGACCCCTTAATGTGGATGTTAGAAGCTGAAGCTGGATACACTTCTTGCAGTTGCAGTCTCAGGGACACTGGAGGTCTCCCCATCTTTCCACATCCTACAAGAAGAGCATTTCAAAATCTTGCCTGGCATCTCTACTGTCCTAACTGAGCAGACATAAAGAAGGAAAAAAAAACTTAACCTTGAGTTTTTCTTTTTTTTTTGCTTTCTCTGACTGAAGCCTTTCTTCGCTGAAGCTTCGAAAAGCTAAGGCCTCAAGATCACCACTCAGGCTCTGCCCACTCAGACGATGGCTGCTACGCTTACTCCTGCCTCTCTTTAATTTGCTTTTGTTAATCAATTACAAATGTGGATTGGTCGCTGGTCAAAGCTCTACTGTGTTGCAGCAGCTACCCACCGCTCCCTTTTCTATTCCGCCAGTGGACCTGACTGAAATCAACTTCTCCCAAAACTTTAGATGTCCAGATGGTCACTGGTCAAAGCTCTATTGCGTTGCAGCAGCGAACCGCTGCTCCCTTTTCTACTCGGGCAGTGGATCTGAGTGAAATCCCCTCCTCTCAAAACTTCTGATGTTCGGAATGGTCACTGGTCAAAGCTCTATTGCCCTTGTTCCTTTCTTAAATAGAGGTACAACATTAGCCACTCGCTGGTCCTCTGGGACCTTACCTGTGGCTAGAGAGGACACAAAGATACTGGTCAAAGGCCCAGCAATCTTGTCTCTTGCCTCCTTTAATAACCTAGAGTAAATCCCATCCGACCCTGGGGACTTATCCACCTTAATACTCATTGGAAAGCCCAATACCTCCTCCTCCTTGAACTCTAAACACCCTAACATATTTATACATTCAGCATTGACACCCTGGTCCTCCATATCCTTTTCCTTTGCAAATACTGAAAGCAGAGCAGTCATTATGTACCTCACTCACATTCTTTGCATCCAGCAAATGTTCCTCTTTTTATGCTGGAGTCATTTCACTCTCTCCCTAGCTATCCTCTCGCTCTTGATGTAAGTATAGAATGCCTTGGAATTCACCTTAATTCTATTTGCCAAGGACTTTTCATGGCCTCTCTTGGCTTTCCTAGTTCCCTTCTTTATTCCTTTTCTCGCTTCTTTGTACTCCTCACGTGCTTCATTTCATCCGAACTTCTTAAGCTTTACCTACTTTTCCTTTTTGATTAAATTCATCACCTCTCTGGACATCCAAGGTTTTCTTGTCCTTCCATCCTTCTAACAGGAACATACCTTTTCTGCAGTCTGTATTCTCTGAATTGCTGCTTATGCCATGTGCCAGTGAGGGTATGGATAGGATGATTGGCAGATAAATGCGTTGCTGAAGAATTGAATCAGAATCAGAATCAGAATCAGAATCAGGTTTATTATCACCAGCATGTGACGTGAATTTTGTTAACTCAGCAGCAGCAGTTCAATGCAATACATAATCAAGCAGAGAGAAAAAAAACAATAATAAACAAGTAAATCAATTATGTATATTGAATAGATTATTAAAAATGTGCAAAAACAAAAATGTTAAAAAAGTGAGATATTGGCCAAAGCTTCAATGTCCATTTAGGAATCAGATGGCAGAGGGGAAGAAGCTGTTCCTGAATCGCTGAGTGTGTGCCTTCAGACTTCTATACCTCCTCCATGATAGTAACAGTGTGAAAAGGGTATGCCCTGGGTGCTGGGGGCCTTAATAATGGAAGCTGCCTTTCTGAGACACCGCTCCCTAAAGATGTCCTGGGTACTTTGTAGGCTAGTGCCCAAGATGGAGCTGACTAGGTTTACAACCTTCTGCAGCTTCTTTTGGTCCTGTGCAGTAGCCCCTCCATACCAGACAGTGATGCAGCCTGTCAGAACACTTTCCACGGTACAACTATAGAAGTTTTTGAATGTATTTGTTGACATGCCAAATCTTTTCAAATTCCTAATAAAGTATAGCTGCTGGCTTGCCTTCTTTATGACTACATCAATATGTTGGGACCAGGTTAGATCCTCAGAGATCCTGACACCCAGGAACTTGAAGCTACTCACTCTCTCCACTTCTGATTCCTCTATGAGGATTGGTACGTGCTCCTTCGTCTTGCCCTTCCTGAAGTCCACAATCAGCTCTTTCCTCTTACTGACATTGAGTGTCTGGTTGTTGCTGCAGCACCATTCCACTAGTTGGCATATCTCACTCCTGTACGTCCTCTCGTCACCACTTGAGATTCTACCAACAATGGTTGTATCGTCAGCAAATTTGTAGATGGTACTTGAGCTATGCCTAGCCACACGGTCATGTGTATACAGAGAGTAGAGCAGTGGGCTAAGCACACACCCCCGAGGTGTGCCAGTGTTGATCATCAGCGAAGAGGATATGTTATCATCAACCCACACAGATTGTGGTCTTCTGGTCAGGAAGTCGAGGATCCAATTACAGAGGGATCTACAGAGGGCCAGGTTCTGCAACTTCTCAATCAGGATTGTGGGAATGATGGTATTAAATGCTGAGCTATAGTCGATGAACAGCATCCTGACATAGGTGTTCGCGTTGTCTAGGTGGTCTAAAGCCGTGAGAAGTGCCATGGAGATTGCATCTGCCATTGACCTATTATGATGATAGGCAAATTGCAATGGGTCGAGGTCCTTGCTGAGGCACGAGTTCAGTCTAGTCATAACCAACCTCTCAAAGCATTTCATCACTGTCGATGTGAGTGCTACCTGGCGATAGTCGTTACGGCAGCCCACATTATTCTTCTTTGGCACTGGTATAATTGTTGCCTTTTTGAAGCAAGTGGGAACTTCTGCCCATAGCAGTGAGAGGTTGAAAATGTCCTTGAATACTCCCGCTAATTGGTTGGCACAGGTTTTCAGAGCCTTACCAGGTACTCCATCAGGACTTTCTGCCTTGCGAGGGTTCACTCTCTTTAAAGACAGTCTAACATTGGCCTCTGAGACAGAGGTCACAGGGTCATCAAGTGCAGGAGGGAACTTCACAGCTGTAGTTGTGTTCTTCCTTTCGAAAAGGGCAGTGAGTTCATCTGGTAGTGAAGGATCAATGCCATTCATACTATTGGGTTTCGCTTCGTAGGAAGTAATGTCTTGCAGTCCCTGCCAGAGTTGCCATTCATCTGATATTGCTTCCAACCTCGCTTGAAAATGACGCAGGGGGCATGGTTTCAAATTTCCTGATCATACAGATCTCTTCTGGGGAAGGTATGATCAGTACAAAAAGGATGGGTTGTAATTGAACCTCAGGGGGACCAATATCCTTGCAGGCAGGTTTGCTAGAGTGTCAGGGAGGATTTAAACTAATATAGCAGGGGGTTGGGAAATGGAAATGATAGGGCTGAGAATGGGGCAGTTAGTATACAAATAAATGCAGTGTGGAATGCTACTGTGAAGATAGGGCAAAATTGCAGTCAGAGAGATTGAAAAATGTAAAGAATACAGGACTGAAAGTGTTACATTTGAATGCACGCAGCATATGCAACAAAGTAGATGATCTTGCACCACATTTAGAGATTGGCAGGTACAACATTGTGGGCACCACTAGGTCATTGCTGAAAGAAGACATTAGTTGGGAGATTAACATCTAAGGATATATGTTGTTTCAAAAGAATAGGCAGGTAGGTGGAGGAGTTAGGGTGGCTCTGTTGGCAAAAGAAATCAAATCCTTAGAAAGAGGTGATATAGGATCGGAAGATGTAGAATTCTTGTGGGTAGAGTTAGGAAACTACAAGGATAAAAAGTCCCTGAAGGGAGTTATATGCTGGCCTCCAAACAGTAGCCAGGATGTGGGCTACAAATTGCAACAGATAGAAAATGTATGTCAAAAGGGGAATAATACAATAGTGATTGGGGATTTCAATATGCAGGTAGCATGGGAAAATTAAGTTGCTGCTGAATCCCAAGAGAAGGAATTTGTAGAATACCTACAACATGGCTTTTTAGAGCAGCTGATGGTTGAGCCCACTAGGGGAAAGGTAGTTCTGGATTGGGTGCTGTGTGATAAAACAGATTGCATTAGGGAGCTTAAAGTAAAGGAACCCTTAGGAGGCAGTGATCATAATATGATTAAGTTCACCTTCCAGTTTGAGAGGGAGAAGGTACAGTCAGATGTACCAGTATTACAGTGGAGTAAAGTGAATTACAGAGGCATGACAGAGGAGCTGGCCAAAGTTGATTGGAAGGTAACACTATCAGGGATGAAAGCAGAGCAGCAATAGCTAGAGTTTCCGGAGCAATTTAGAAATGCAGGACAGATGTCTGTCTGTCTGTCTAGGTACCATATCCGATGCGGACATGAAGAAGTCTTCTAAAGGGAGGATGAAGCAACTGTGCCTGACAAGGGAAGTCAAAGTCAGCATAAAAGGAAAAGAGAGCTCATTTAATATAGGGAAAATTAGTGGGAAAGCGGAGGATTGGGAAGTTTAAAAAGAAACAGTAATTAACTAAAAAAAACTTAAGGAAAATAAAGATGAAACATGAAGGTAGGTAAGCTAGTGAATAATATAAAAGAGGATACAAAAAGATTCTTCAGATATATAAAGAATAAAAGAGAGGCAAGAGTGGATATCGGACCGCTGGAAGATGATGCTGGAGAGGTAGTAAAGGCATCTGTTAGTCTTGCGAGACCATGGATCTGTGCCTGGAAAGTCTTCACTCTCCAGGGCGCAGGCCTGAGCAAGGTTATATGGAAGACCAGCAGTTGCCTATGCTACAAGTCTCCCCTCTCCATGACACCAATGTTGTCCAAGGGAAGGGCATTAGGATCCATACAGCTTGGCACCAGTGTCGTCGCAGAGCAATGTGTGATTAAGTGCCTTGCTCAGGGACACAACACTTTCCCTCGGCTGGGGCTCAAACTCACGACCTTCAGGTCGCTAGTCCAATGCCTTAACCACTTGGCCAGGTAGTATTGGGGGGATAAAGAAATAGTGGATGAACTTAATAAGGATTTTGTGTCAATCTTCACTATGAAAGACACTAGCAGTATGTCAGAAATTCGAGTGTCAAGGGGCAGAATTAAGTGTAGTTGCTAATACTAAGGAGAAGATGCTTTGGAAGTGATAGGTCTGAAGGTAGATAAGTTACCTGGACCAGATGGGCCACCCCAGGGCTCTAAAAGAGGTAGCTGAAGAGATTGTGGAGGCATTAGTAATGGATATAAGAAAAATGGAGGGTTATCGGTCATGTAGGAGAGAAGGGTTAGATTGATCATGGAGTTGTTCGTACTGTTGGGTGCTGTAATTCATTGATTCTATTATGGCTCCTGGATTTACTGAATATGCAAACAAGAAAACAAATCTTAGGGTTGTATTGTGGCACAGATGCACTTTGATAATAAATTTACTTTGAACTTTGTTTTTGGTTCTAACTACATGATAATCGCACAGTCCACTACTGCTCATTCTTGAAAGATTTTAAATGCACGACTTAAAACTTAGTTTTATTGTAAATTTTAAATAATTCCTAATCAAAATAATTTACCGATTGCAGGCTTATTTCAATATTAACTCAATCCATGGCTGGCCTATATCTTAAATACAATTACCTGCACTTGATCCCTATTTCTTGATGAACTTATGAATCTTGAATCCCTATTTCTTGATGCAATAAAAATCTGTTAATTTCAAATCTTGGAAATTTCAAATGATACAGCATTTAGTGGATGCTTTATGTGAAAAGATACTTCATGTTTTCAATCTCAGACAGTTTATTATTTAAAGTCTAGGAATGCAGTATGTCCTTCTCACTTGCTAAAGAACAAGCCTTCAATATTTCCTTTTCATATTGACCAATTCTATTCTTACCTATTCTCTCAAATACTGTTAATCACATCACAGCTAAAGAGGTACAGAGCTGGAAGTCCTCTTACCCATAAAACTGAACACACATTACTTGGTTGCCTTAGAGCTTGCTCTGCATAGCTTTAGCTTATGAGACAAATATAACTGAACCATGATTTGTACTGATTTTTCAGTCATAATGCATTGAATACTTTAAAATCAAACAAGCACTGACTATGACAAACAAGGGAATCCATGGGATAATTAAAAACTATTTCTCTTTATTCATTCACTTTCCTGTGTGCTGACAGCAGTCAGTATTTGGCTACTGCTATTTTCCTTTTAGGGTGGAAGACAAACCTTGTAGATCCATTGCAATCTATGCATTGAAAGAAATTATGCATTTGTCATAATGGAATGTTTCTAAGTGATGATAATGGACAATTCTGATTTGATTGGGACAGACGTGAAAGCACAGAGGAACATTTGGAGAAATTTCTGAAATGCCAGTTTGTTACTGTTGTACTGCGCGATTGGGAATCTTCCGGAGGGAAGGCCTCAAAATCCCCGGATTTGCCTGCTGTTGGCGACTGAGTTTGAGGTCGAATCGTTCGGATAGAGATGGCGCTCAGTACTCGGTGTCGGAGAGCTGATCGGAGGCTCGAAGTTTTCGGACGACTCAGAGTCGGACTGTGGTCGGGCATGGCAGGGAGAGTCTTTCTTCCTTCTCCCGTCTGCGTGAGATGTGGGACATTTGAGAGACTTTGAACTTTTTACTGTGCTCATGGACTTCTTCATCAAGTTATGGTATTGTTGCACTGTTGTAACTATACGTTATGATTATGTGGTTTTGTTAGTTTTTTCGGTCTTGGTCTGTCCTGTGTTTTGTGATATCACACCGGAGAAAATATTGTATCATTTCTTAATGCATGCATTACTAAATGACAAGAAAAGAGGACTGCGTGTCTTCATAATCTAATATATAACATAGAACAGTACAATACACGAACAGGCCCTTCAGCCCAAGGTGATGTGCTGAACTAATTATGCTAATGATACCTGATTAAACTAATCTCTTCTGCCAGCACAAAGTCCCTATCCAAACTCACATGCCGATCTAATAGCCTCTTAAACTCGTCCATCCTAAATGCCTCCACAATTACACCTGGCAGCATATTCTAGGCATCTACCACACTGTGTATTAAAAAAAAGTTGCCCCGCACATCTCCTTTAAACTTCCCCTTCACCTTAAGTGCATACTACAATATTAGACATTTCAAACCTGGGGTGGGGGAGGGGAACACAATTGCTCTATACTTAAACCTCAGTGATAAATAAACAAAAGCTTTTATGAAGTCAAATCAAATGCAATTTGTATAGCCACCCCTTATAGTGCACACCTTCTAATCCAGGCAGTATCCTGGTAAATTTCTTCTGCATCACTCCAAAGCCTCCACATCCTTCCTAAAATCTGGCGACCAGAACTGAGCATAATACTCCAAATGTCGCATAACCAGAGTTTTGTAAAGCTGCAACAAAAATTCTTGACTTGTTGCCTCAACTAAAAAAGGGAAGCATGCTATAAGCCTTCTTTACACTCTATCAATTTGTGTAGCCACTTTCAAGGAGCTGTGGACTTGGACCCAAGATGCCTCTGTATGTTAAATATGTGCACTTAAGGTCTAATTTGTAACTGAGCCTGCTGGCAGTCAATGTAGCCAAAAATGAAAGTTCAGTGTTTTTCAAAGAGTTGGCAGAGCAGAAGCAATCTCTATGAATTAGTAGAGCATTTTCATGTCTTTGAAGATTAGTTTGAAGTTCTCAAAGAATATTTAAGCTATGAGGTGTGTTCTGACAGCATCTCTTGGCTATCACCTGATGCAGTTAATTCTTGTTAATTGGGATACATTGGGACCAGTACATTTTGGTTCAATTAAGCGGCTGCCTAAGTTAGCTGAAGTTTCATGGAAATAGTTAAAAAGGTATAAAAAGAACAAACTACTATTTAACATAGTAACAAATTACGTATTTAAAGGAATTACAGAACAAGTTAGAACACTAAAGTCAATCTTTTGATTGACTGTCAATGAACAAGTTCATATAATGCTTTCAACCATTACATCCTCCAAGTCTTCATTTTTATTGTAACATTCGAAGTGATTGTTGATACCTCTGAGTTCCTAACTTGCTGAAGTAGTGAAATCATTTCATTTTCACTCCCAGCCTTTTCTGGCATGTCCAATCCTGAATGCTTGAAACCACAGTGAGCAAAGTAGTTCTTATTTTTCCCCAATTATCAGTGACAAAAATCACTGCTTTCTGAATACAAACACACACAACTTATGTTATTTAAAAATGGTTTGCTCAAAGCATGGTGAAGTGTCTAATGGCCATGCAAGTGCACATGACTGATGCTAGTTAGAAACTGTTTGCCATCACGCTCCTGTCTCAATCAAGTAGCATATTATCCCAAATAAATTAAGGGAATCCCATCTATTTTCTTGATTACTTTTTGTTCTTTAAGAATTATCCCAAATAAGCAGCTGCCCTGATTAACCAATGGTCCAATTAACTGGAATCCACTGTACTTTCCTCATGCAACAGATGACAATATGGGATTCCTTTTCTGGGAAATAGAATATTGTGACCCTATATTGTACCACATACTGGAATCTCATCTCAAGGATCTCCATGGCATCCTCTGCTAAGTTTCAATCATCATTACTTATTGTAGCGCATTTTAAAAGTGAGAATATAGACTGAGAAAGGGATTACTAATGGTACAAGGGGCTTTCTTTCTAGACTAGGGCAAAAAACCAAGAAAAAAAAGTCCCTTCTGCCACAAAAATCCCTTTCTCAGCCTGTATTCTCACTTTTAATCAAAGCTTCTCATTTTTTTTTGTTGTAGCTTTTATATTCTTCATCCAAACATTTCAAAGGGTTCAGAGCATCATGACCTCTCTGTGCTTGGTAGCAAATATATCTTTGGCCATGTAGGTTATCCTTCCTCCCTAGAACACAAGCTGGTCTATAAGAGGTCTAGATGGTTTCCTGTCCCAGTACTGGCAGAGCATAACTGCAGGTGATTCTAGGTCATGGATTTTCAAGATATCTTTCCATTTTATGATTCAATGTGAAGGAAGACACAATTAATATGGCTATTTGAACCAGTTGGGATGAATTTGGGTGCTAATCGAGATAAGTGTCCAGTAGTCCATTTTCAACCTATTACACCTTTCATTGATATCAGTGGAGAAGAAAGTTTTGGCATGCTGATCTATTTTGCTTCCAAGATTAATATGCTCATTACTATTCTGTGCTGTCCCAAGTTGTGTCCATTGAAAGGTAGCACAAATTCCGTTATTACAGATAGTCTAATGCTTTTATCTGATTAAACTTGCACAAATAACTCAAAGGAATATAATCAGAAAGAGTTGTTTGAAGAATTTGGCCTGCATTTACTACCTGCTCCCAATTCTCCTTGTGAAAGTGTGGTCAATCAGCTCATTGGATTGCTGTAGTACATTCAATTATGATAATATCAGTGATATAGGTGGAGACTTCCGGTAGTTAGACCTGGTGACAGTGAATAATAAAAATAGTAATTTATTTATAGATAACTTTTCATACAAACAATGTTATTCAAAATGCTTTACAATGGATCCATTACCAAGAAGACAACTTGCAGGATGTACTCTACCCAGACACCTGTCAAGTTACCGTAATGGATTTTGTAAATGGTACTCAATCTCACTGCAATCATGTTGTAGCAAATGGATTTAGTGCTCATCAAGAAAACATCTCTGACTTGAGTGGCATTGATTTTTGACTTTTGCTGGAACTGTGCTCCTCCAGAGAAATGCTGATTATTCTATCATATTTCTGATTTGTAGGAATAATGGGTAATAACACAATATTGCAGACGCATATAGAGCCTTCCCATGTCCTAACCTGGGAATATCCGATCATCTATCTTTACATCTGATCCCAGTGTATAGACCATTAGTAAGGAAGGCGAAACCAACCTCCAAGGCAGTGACGGTATGGCCTAAGAGAGCCACCTCCAGTCTTCAAGATTGCTTCGAGAGTACTGACTGGAGCCTGTTTGCACACCAGGCTACACACGACTCAGCCACTGATTTAGAGGAGTACACAATGACAGTTATGCACTGCATCAAATTATGTTTAGACAATGTCATCACCACCAAAAAACATCCGGATATTTCTCAAACGGAAGCCTTAGATGAATGAGTTATGGAACCTGCTCAAAGCTCGTGACACTGCCCACAGATCCAGTGACACCAAAGCATACTGCAAGACTGAATCTTAAAAGAGGAATCAAGACCGCCAAGTATAGACATAAAGTACAGACTGAGACACATTTCTATAACACTACCAATCCCCAACACATTTTGGAACACAGAGCAACTGGACAAGATGGCATAACTGGATGGGTATTCAGGGACTGCACTGACCAGCTGGCAGAAGTTCTGATGAGTATTTACAACCTTTCCTTATCCCAGGCTATGGTTCTGGCATGTTTCAATGCAGCAACCATCATACCAATCCCTAGGACATCAGTGGCAACATGTCTTAATGACTACTTTCTGGTGGTACTCACTCCCATAGTTGCCAAATGCTTGGAAAGACTGGTCATGTTTCATCAAGGACATAATCTTGTCTACCTTGGACCAGCACTAAATTGCCTACAAGGCAAATAATTCAACTGAAGCTGCCATTTCTATCACTCTTCACACTGTCTTAGAACACCTGAAGCACAAAGAAACCTACCTAAGGATGCTTTTCATTGATTATAGCTCAGCCCTTAACACCATACTACCAAACAAGCAAATTGTAAAGCTCGAGAATCTCGGTCTTGGCACATCAACCCTTAACTGGATCTTGAACTTAATTGTTTATTTATCGGAATGGAGTATGGAACATGCTCTTCGAGCTACGCTGCCCAACAATCCCGATTTAATTTGAGCCTAATCATGGGATCATTTACAATGACCAATTAACCTATTAACAGGGTACATCTTTGGACTGTGGGAGGAAACCAGAGCCCTTGGAGGACATCCATGCGGTCACAGGGAGAATATACAAACTCCTTTCCCGAGTCGCGTGTACAGTAAAGCATTGTGCTGACCACAATGCTACCATGACTTCCTCACTAATCGTACCCAGACGTTGAAACTAGGCAAGTGTTCAACAACCCCTCTAATCCTGAGCACTGGTGCTCCACAAAGGTGTGTACTGAATCCACTTCTCTACTCTCCCTTCACCAATGACTACACTCCTGCTCATGCTATAAACTCAATCATCAAATTTGCAGATTACACAACTGTGATTGGCCTAATCACAAACAATAGTGAACATGCATATAGAGAGGATGTACTGACCCTGTCTGATTGGTGCATGAATCACAACCTATCACTCGACACCACAGGAGCATAAAGAAGGCCTGGAAGATCACTGAGGACACCAGTCACCCCAACCATAAACTACTTCAGCTGCTTCCGTCTGGCAAACGGTACGACAGCATTAAAGCCAGGACCAGCAGGCTATGGGGTAGCTTCCTTCTACAAGCCATTAAACTTATAAATTCACATGTCTGTACATTGCGACAGTCACAATGCAACGATTTTTACTCCCTCACATTGTGAGACAGATGTAAGATTTAAATAATTTCAATCAAGCGTCAACAAGACAAAAGAAATGGTAATTGACTTCAGGATGACAGGTCCCGAACAAGCTCCAATATTCGTAAGTGGTGAGGTAGTAGAAAAGATGTCCAGTTTCAAGTTTTTGGGGATGAACATCACTAAGGAGCTCTCTTGGTCTATCAACACAATCTTGATAGCAGGGAAGGCAGAGCAGCCACTATACTACCTGAGGTGCTTAAGGAGAGCAAATCTACTCCAAAAAATCCTGGCCAACTTTTATCAATGTGTGATAGAGAGCATACTGGCATACCAATGACAACATGGTATTCTAGCTGCAGCAAGACAGAGCACAAAACACTGCATCAGGTGATTAGGACAGCTTAGCACATCACTGAGACTCAACTACTGGACCTGGAGACAATTTACAACTTTTGATGTCTTTGGTGTACTTGTAGTATCATTAAAGACCTGACCTATCCAAGGGCTGTTGTGCAGCTGTATAATGCTACATCCTGGCTTGCCAATGGCCTTTGAGTATTATGATCTATCCGGTTTAAGATGGCACTACCGAAGAGATGTGCCACAGCTTACTGGTGGTTCAAAAGCAAAAGAATTTGATTAAAAACATTATTAGTAACACTTTTTCAAAAAAGTAAATTGTGGTGAACTATCACTGCAAACAATGAAGAAACGAGCAAAGGCAAAGAGAATTTGTGAGATGTGTCCTGCAAAATCAACACACTTAAGAGTTGGAGCCAAGCTGGTTGAGTGTACGGTTGGGATGGGAGAAGATGGGATAGAGGAGATCTGATGCCTGTCCAGCTGACCTGGGTACCAGGGTGGATTGTTCTAAGCACCAAGCTAATTTGGAGAGGTCAAGAACGACTTCTTTGGCAGCAAAATCCAGGTCCGAAACGAATTGCTGGGCGGCATGTTCACGGCCCAGAGCAATTCACCAAGGCCCAGGTCCCACTGTGAGGTACAATCTGCAGTTTGGACAATCTAAGTGCCAGCCCAGATAGACTGGAGAGGCAGCGTGTCGAGAGTCAGGTGAGGTTGAATTGCTCTGGGTGCCAAGCCGATTTGGAGAGGCCGAGAACAACTGCTCTGGCAGCAAAATCTAGGGCCCAGAGCGACTTGTCGGAAGTGGGACCCAGTCCTAGTGCGAGGTTCAGACAATTTAAACACTGGCCCAGATAGTCTAGGGGATCTTCTCTCCACGATGCTAAGGCTATGGATGGCCCCCAAGCTGCTGAGTTTCGTGTCTGCGAACTTTGCGGCAATCTGCTCCGCTAATATAACCAAGGCTTTGGGCCTGCTCTAGGGATTTAGATCTAAGGACTCAATCTGGCACGAAATGCTGTTGTGTTGCTTGCTTCTATTGCTTAGGTGACTTGTTATGTGATTCTTTTCCCCTTCTTTCTCTGTGGGCACTGAGGGTTGGTCTTAGATTTTTTAATTGGTTTCTTTTTGGTTCCTTGCTTTGCGATTGTCTGTAAGCAAACAAATCTCAAGGTTGTATAAATTTATACATTCTTTGATAATGAATGCACATCGAAACTATTGAAGTTACTGGTTTCATGTAAATTTGGGGATTTTTTTTCAATTAAGCCATTCCACATGCATTGCAAATACCTGTTTTGCAGAGTCTGGAGTAGCACCACCATATTGCTTTCCTGAGCAATGACAATAAGGTTCTATTCTATCTTAGACTATTCTAGGAAGTGAAAAGGTTTTGGGCAATTAGGAAGTCAGTGACATGATGGAAAACACTCAGGCTCAGACTTCTTCCTAAAGCCACTGTGGTTGATTGCTTTAGTTTTCTGGACAAGTGATCATTTTGTTGACTGTTTGTTAAAAGGCAATGGAATAAAACTAAATGCCAATGAATGTCAATATAAGATATTGGTACAGTATATCCTTGTTGAAGATGGACACTATTTCCCATTTAAAACATAAGTTATGCCACTTATCAGCCCACAGCTAAATTTGCTCAAGTTTTGCTGCATATATGCATGCACGTATTGTTTCACAGCAGCTAGAAGTAGCCACTGGGGTCAAATGTTCAAATGTTGGCAAATATCCCTCTTCTACTCTTTTGATAAAAAGGTCTCAAGGCACTCTCCATTTGCACTGAGGAAGGTCATAGATGAGAGAGTGGTGATTACTAGATCTAGAACAATTCTCAAAAGGATTTCCCGCAATGACACCTGGGGCTGAAATAATTAAATTCCAAAATCCACAGCTAACCTTCTGCTAGATATAACTGCAGCCATTGAAAGTGTTTTCCTTTTATTCAAAATGAGTTTAATAATACCAAATTTATAGGTGCCATTCTCAGTTAAACAGTCTCAATATTTGGGGCACTCACTCTCAGTGCACCTCTAGACTTCAGCCCTTTTGAAATTTTTTGAACAAAGATTATATTGAAATACTGCCAAGTCCCAAACTGCATTAGTGCTATGATCTGGCTGGTGCTTACAACAGGGTTTCTAGCCTCTGACCTTCTTATCCCTATCAGAAACACATTCCACACTTTATTGATGATTAACAATAGACAGACTGCATCTGTCCCAATATGTGTGAGCAAAACATACCAAGGCAATTTTCAACATGGTCAAATAAATGTCACTGCTCTAACTTGTTTGAAAGATTGAAGATATACTGACTTTGAAATCATAGATTGTGACTACAATTGTGCTTCACTTATGTTTAGAATCTCCTGATATACAGATTCAAGTTGGCAGATCTGCTTTGCATACCATTTAGCACAATGTTGAAGTCATATAATGCAAAGTAGATGATGATAGATATTCTCAGTGTGAAGAATTCCTTGTCACAAGGACTGCAGCAATTGCTCATGGTGTTGGCATCATGGACAAATGCGTATGTAGCAGTTGGATTGTTAATAATGTGTTCAAAGCAGGTTTATTCATTATGCTGGTTCTTTTACCACTCGTTGCATAATCTAAAACATTGCTACATTCTAAACAGTAGTCACTGATGCCAGCCATTTTAGTATTGAACAATGTAGTTCTCAGCAAAAAATATATTCTGTGCTCTTGCTAGTACCTGTGCTTATTCCAGATGGTGTTCAATGTGGAGGAGTGCTGATACATTGGTTAAGGGAAGACTAAAGGTTGTAACCCTTGCCCTTGCCTGACTAATCCAAGTTATTGATGCTTTTGTCACCTCAGAGTAAAAGATCTTGAGAGATGTGGGGAAAATACATCAACTCAGAGATCTCTATGAGCTTGGCTTCAGGAGATGCTGGGCCATTATTTCAGTGTGCACTAATTAAAAAGAACACACTATCAAGCGATGATGGAAACCAGTTACACTGGTTCATTCAAATGCAGTTTGAACACATTTAGTCCAGAAAAGCATTTGAGCTATTTGAAACAACATATTAAGTGAAGAGTGCTTGGGGTGGAGGACAGGAGACAACAGTTGACTATGGACTTAGTCAAAAGTTTCTCAAAGGGGTGGGGGTGGTTGTGGTGGTTTCCTCGTCTTTGTATTTATAGTAGGCTAAATGCCAGTGTTTGATTATTAGAATTAGTTGGTAATTCCATTATTATTGTATGACTATGAGGATGGTAGAAGGTAAATCCAAAAGTATTTTTTTTAAGCTTTGATGAGGAAATTCTATGAGGCCAAGTTCCTAAATGTGCAAAGTATGTTTGAATACACTTAACGGTTTAGTAAGTGGATAAGGAAGAGAAATCATTGCATCCAAAATACTTAATGCTACGTCTGTTACTGTCGAATAATACCACTCAATTTTTCCGTGCCTGCCTTTTACATTTTTATATCCCCTTACTTCGGCCTAATAATGGAATATATATACTTCAAGTTCAAATTTATTTTCATAGGCATAGTACATACCAGTTTATAAATGCAATGAAAATTAGCTTTTCGCAGCAGCATTACAGTACATTACAAACATTGACAAGCATACATCAACATAAACTCAAAATAACAATGTATACAGTACATGACAAAATATAGTATACACAGCTTACATAACAAAATAAGCAAAAAATAAACAATGGCATTAGTGCAAGTTGAGGGAGATACAGTATAAGTATTAGTAAGGATTTTGAAGTCAGCTCCAGAACATGATGGCAGTGGGGAAATAGCTGTTGTTGCACACTAAGGTGTGGGGTTTCAGGCTCCTGAATGTCCTGCTAGAAGCAATAAAAGGAAATGGTGAAGATAGAGGGGGTTCATTCCTTCCAGAGCAGTATCTTTCCTTCAGTTTTCTTTTAAAGAACCTTCTTCAGAGATGACCAGTAACTTGCATGTTGATATACTAAAATGTGTTATCCCTAATGCCATTTGGTGCTTGCTAATAGCCAGAAATGGAGAAAGGGTAAAGATAGAAATTCAGCACTATTATTACTGAAAGTACCTATTCTTAAATTCCTCTGTATTCCCAACAAATGAATACAAAAAAAAGACAGGCAGCAAATGGAGGGATATGGACCTTGTGCAGGCAGAAAGGATTAGCTTAATTAGGTGTTATTTTCTTAATTAGTTTGGTATAAAATCATGGGCCAAAGGGCTTGTTCCTGTGTACAAAGCAATTGTGCAGTAGACTGAAAATATGGATATTGCTGATGATTTAATCCATTAAATAATTTCAAATGAACTAATAATTTATTAAAACTAATATCTGAAATCTTGAGCCAAAGAGCACAGAAACGGGTTTTTTAACCCAAGTTGTTCAAGCTGATGATCAAGTACTTTATCTATACTAATCCCATTTATCTTGAATGTAATTATTAGCTATTTATTTTCCTTTCTTCATTATTATTTTTCCATTGCCTACATGTTGCATCAGAGCTCAATCTGCTTTCTATGTATATATGCAATTTTTTCAACATGTCAAATGATGACAACTAGTCTATGTACATTCAGTGGCCACTTTATTAGGTACACCTGGATACCTGCTCATTAATGCCAACATCTAATCAGCCAATCATGTGGCAGCAACTCAATGCATAAAAGCATGCAGACATGGTCAAGAGGTTCAGTTGTAGTTCAAACTAAACATCAGAATTGGCAAGAAATGTGACCTAAGTGACTTTTTGACTATGGAATAATTAGTGGTGCCAGGCAGGGTAACTTGAGTATCTCAGAAACTGCTGATCTGATTTTTATGTACAACAGTCTCTAGAGTTTACAGAGAATAGTGCAAAAAAAAACAACTAGTGAGCAACAGTCTCATGGGCAAAAACAGTTTGTAAATGAAATAAGTCAGGAGAGAATGGCTAGACCGGTTCAGCTGAAAGAAAGGCAACACTAACTCAAATAACCACGCAGTACAACAGTGATATGCAGAAGAACATCTCTGAATGCACAACACATAAAACCTTGAAGCAGATGGGCTAAAGCAGCATGAACATATACTCAGCAGCCACTTCATTAGATATAGGAGGAACTTTATTAATAAAGTGGCCCCTGAGTGCAATTTCCAATATAAATGCAAAATTCTCAGTATTTGAATTGTACCTGTATAATGAAGAAACTGTAGACTGAAAATAATGCTGTGATAATTGATAGACTGAGAAGATTTCAGATGTCACTTACACAACAATTTATATTTCAAGTAACTTACTTGCTTTTCTCCACTAGGTTTCTTATGATTTAATAGTAATTCAACAGCTCCAACAACCTCCTTCCTGATGGCATGTAGAAGAGCATCCCCTACGTACACATTGAATCTCAGAAGTAGTTCAATGATTTCCAAGTTCTCATTTTCAATGCCTATGAGGAGTGCAGTCCGTCCCAGAGGATCAATGCAATTAATGTTGATTTTAAAATAAATTTCAGCTTCTTCAAGTGCTTGCTTGACACTTGCATAATCACCTTTTTCAACAGCACTTAGGTAACTCTTCTCTGCAGGAGAGAGTTCAGATTCTGCTCTCACAATGCGAAGAGAAATTCGGTCTCTATATGGTGCATTGTCACTTTTTTTGTAGTACAGCTGAGCCATCTTTCATGCATGTCAAAGTGTTCCTTAAAGAGAAAAAAAAACAAATTAGGTTTTTATTATAATGGCAAAATATACAAATTCAGGACATCTGAAATAAGAATGGAAAGTGATGAAAATACCCATCAAATCAAGCAGCATTTGTGATGAAGCAGAATTAATGCTAATTGATGACCATTTTGACAAAATCAATGACCTGAAATGATTTTGTTTTTGTCATCAAAGATGCTGTCACTCTTATAATGCTGATTTTTAAAAAAATTCTTATTTAAAATAATTAATAGATTGTGCTACTGGCTATAGTGATGGTTATACTTCATTTCACAAACTAGACAACAAACAATTCTCCTACTTCTGACATTGTTAAATTATCTCAATTTTAAATAGTACAGAAAACAGCAAAACTACGAAAACTAATATGCTTGCAATAAACACATTAAAAGCCTAGAATTTTCTTATTTTCTATTCAGATACTTGCCACCTCAAGATAAAAGCAAAGGCTCTGAGTTGCTGGTATTTTGTTAACAAATCTTTTTTTCAAAGATTGAAGTAATTAACCTCACAAAAGGAATCATGAGGCACTGCATCTCTTTCTGGCAAAGGAAAGGAAAGGAAAGGCTGCCTCTCACGCTCTCAGCACATTCAATTCCACTAGTCTTTTTTAGGAGGTTAAGGAGGTTTGGCTTATCACCAAACACACTAAAAAAGACTTCTACCGATGTAATGTTGAAAGCATCTAGACTAGTTGCATCATGGTCTGGTATCACAATCAGATGTGCAGGAATGTAAAAAGCTGCAGAGAGTATTAGATTGAGCCCAATACATCATGGCACATCCCTCCCTACTATTGGTAATACGTACAGGAAGTGCTGCCCCATGAAGATAACATCCATCAAAATATATCCCCAGGCCATGCCATCTTCTAGCAGGAGGGACAGAAGTCTGAAGTCCAACTCCACCAAGTTCACCGACAGCTACTTCTCTTCAATCATTTGGTTCTTGAACCAACTGGCACAAGCCTAATCACTATAGCTTTACACTACTATGATCACTTTGACCACTTTGCACAACAATCTATGTGTCCTTTGTTGTAAAAAGTGAGCACAAGTTATGTTTATGTTTTTCTGGGAATGAAATGCTATGTATCTGTGATGTTGCTTCAACCATATTTTTCATTGTACCTGTACAATCCGAACCATCAAGTTTGCTGATGACACAACAGCGGCTGGCCACATTAACAATGGTGACGAGATGGTGTCGAGAGGAGGTCGAGTGGCTGGTCCTTGAATCTTAATGTAAACAAGACTAAAGAGATGATTGTGGACTTTAGGAAGGTGCAGCATAAGTGGCTCCTCTGTGGAAAGAGTTAGGAACACCAAGTTTCTAGTCATGCACATAACAAATGATCTCACCTGGTCTCTCAACACCACTTTAGTCAAGAAAGCAGAACAGCATCCTCCTGAGGAGACTGAGGCAAGGGAAGCTCCCCTCTCCCCCATTCTAACCAATTTTTACAGGAGAACCATTCTGAGTGTCCTGACCAGCTGTGTCACCATCTGATATGGGAATTGCAAGGCATCTGACCAAAAGCCCCTACTATGAATTGCAAGGGCCGCTGAGGGGATCAGCAGTGTCTCTCTTCCACCCATCAACAATTCACCCTCCTCACCTGTCCAACAATCTCTTTGACCCTCTGCCATCAGGCAGGAGGAACCACGGCACTACGACAAGGACTGTTAGGATAGGAAAGAGCGTCTTTCCCCAGGCTGTGAGATTACTGAACTCTCTGCCGTCACTGAGGGCTCAACAGCTATGAAGCGCTGGTAGTGTGACTGTTTACTTATTAATTTGTGCCATTAATGCACCTCACCATTTGTGTATTTGTGAGATTACTTTGTGTTGTGTGTGAGTTAAAATGTACTTTGTTGTGAACCTCGATTTAGGAACTTCGTTTTTTTTGCAGTATGGATGTATACAGTTAAAAAACAAAAAACTTGAACATGATGCATGTAGTAATGCAGATGACATTAAACAGTATATTACTGTTTAGTGTCATATGCACATGAACATATGTAGTTACAGCAGTAGAATCAGTGTTGGGAGAAGCGAATGAAGCAATGTAATGGATAATTTCGATACAAGCTCAGTCCCAGCTGAAAGAATAGGTGTCAGCCTTCAGAGTGACAGTTCAGCAGACAACTAGAATCAGGCGGCAACAATTTCTGCTCTCACACCTGTATTTCAGGACCTTACAGCCGACAACCAGCATTAGGTGACAGCTATTACTGCTCTCGCAAATGCAATTCAACAGCTTTGATCATACCAGTCTCACTCGCAGCTTCTCTTTTTCTCCTGCCCCATCAACCTCAGCTACTAATATCCCGACTCTTACATTCGGACCAGACCCAAGGATTCCTCCACCAGGCAGACACTCCGATGATCCTGGCGGCTATAGGAATTTTATTAACCAATGTCAGCTGAGTTCTAAGCCCAGCCTGGTTGGTTCGGTGAGGACGCACATAGCCTGGGATATGTGGTTAACCTCTTAGATTGACCCTCTTTCAACTTGTTCAATGCTGTACGGGAGCAAGGTTCCACCACAGCCCCTCGTTTCGGCAATTTGTTGCCAAGGTAGGGAGAGTTTGATCTACCAAGATGGGGTCAGGAGGCTGCCCACTGACTCCTGGACCTGTACCAAGGTAGAGGGACAGTGAGGGGTAACGTAATAAAGTTCTGCACGCTGGGGGTGAGACAGGGTAGAACGAGAGATAGCTCATCACTGCCTTCCAGTGCGGACTGAGTGCAGGAGTCCGGCACGAGATTGCTGTCCGAGGTGAGAAGGACGGTCTGGATGATCTGATTAACCTAGCCATTCGTGTTGACAACTGGACCACTGAGTGGCACAGGGAAAGAATACCCTGAGCTTCCTGATTTCGTGATCACCGTCTGTCATCATTTGGTACCCAGTCCATGAAGGTGGGGCACATGGGCCTGTCTGAGGAATGAGATCGGTGCAGAACAGTGATCCAGGACAATTCCAGGCTTCATGTCCCAAGCGTCCAGTAAAAGAGGATACCCATCAGCAGGAAGGGGAGATCTGCTGAGTTGGTTCTCCCTGCCATCAGCTTCCCTAATTGTGCGATACTCCCAGCTTCCTTGTTGTGTGGGTCTCAGACCCAGGAACGTCAGGCACTTATCGACTCCAGGGCAACCAGGAATATCATTGATACCTCTGGCTCAAAAATAAAGCGTTCCTTCTCAGAAATTGAGAGAAAGTATCAACAAAAAGGCCTTAGATAGTTGACCTCTGGGCACCAGTAAGATCCATCTTTCCACAGAACCCTCCAATTTGTTCTTGAACACAACAATAGGGAACAATTCTCCGAATGTCTGGTTGATCCACTTGAACTGCCGCTAGTGCTTGGCCTTCTCCATGGTCGTTTCAGGACAAGAGGAGGAAAAGAGTTGGCCCCGGGAGGACTAGTGCCAGGTAAGAGGTCTATGGCACAGTTGTAGGGCCAGTGTGGGCTAGAGAGGTGGCGTTCCCTTTTCTGAAGACCTCAAGAAGATTGGCATATTCAGTTGGAATCCCAGACAGGTCAACATCCTTAGCTGACACAGGAGGGAATTCATGGAACAGAGCTTGAGCTGGACCCAGACAGGTAGACAGGCATGCTGATTCCCCACTCTTGGGAGTGCTTTAAGAAACCAATTGGTTCAGTGGGTTATGTCAGGATAACCAAGGGAGACCAAGCACAAGTGGCAGATAGAAGGAGAGTTCTCCACAATGATTGCCTTCAAGCACAAGTTGGAGGGGTTGGGTGGAAAGGTGGACCTGGCCAGTGCCCAGAAGTCAGCTGTCCAGGGCCTTAACATTGATCATTCTTCTTAATTCCAGAGTCAGAATGCCTCATCTTTGATCTAGAGAAATGTCCATTAGATTCCCAGCTACAGTCGATAAACACATTAAGTTCATGGGTCCAAGACCCCCACGGTAAAGAAGCTGCAAGCATTATCCAATTAAGGGAAGCAGAACTGCAGAGAGAACTGACCCATCAGACTCCCTTCCCTGTTGACGGCTATAGTATCCTCTTTTACTGAATGCCTGGGACATGCCAAGTGGAAATGTCCTGGATCACAAGCGGCAGGAAGCTGTTCTCCTGTGCTGGTCTTGCTCCTCCTGAAACAGGCACATACACTCTACTTCCATTGGCTCCTTTGTGGATTGGTGAGGAAGAGAGCAAGAAAAGACAGTGATCAGTCAGTGCATAGGAAGCTTGAGACATTCTTTCCCTGCGCCACTCAGTTACCTGGCTGTCTACTCAAATAGCCTGATTCATCAGGTCATCCAGACTATCCTGCTCGTCATGGATAGCGATCTCGTGCTGGGCCCCTGCGTTCAGTCCACTCTGGAAGGCAGCACTGAGAGATCTCTCATTCCACCCAGTCTCTACTGTAAGCTTGCGGAATTTAACTGCATAGGTCACGCAGGTCCAAGGGACAGTGGGCAGTCTCCTGACCCTGTACTGGAAGATCAAAAGCCCTACTTAGCTCTGCAACAAAATGTCAGTATCTGCCTGGTCGTGGAATATTTAGTCTTTCTATGAATACGTGAGTCTGTGGTGGCCCGAAAGTTGGAGTCAGTTCTGGACCAGGGAGTGGGAGCATTAGTGGCAGAGATTTCCAGGGCAGCAGAAAAAGAGGGCCTGCAAGATGCAGGGAGTGGGACTGACATGGCCAGAGACTGCTGAATTGCATTGGTGAGAACACTAATGGCTGTCAGCTGATGCTGGCTGTCACAGGGAATTTATAGATGGCGGTCGAGAGAGTAGAAATCACAGACACCTGACTCTAATTGTCTGTGGTGAGCTGTTGAACAGCTGCGGTAAGGGATGATACCTGTTCCTCCAGATGAGACTAGGTTTGTCGGCATGAGATTTTCTGCTTATTTGCTTCAATAATTTCACCTGGAACAGATTCAACTGCCTGTAGCTTGTCCCCTACCTGACCAATGAATCTCAGGGCCAAGGTTAGCTGCTCTCTTTCTTCTGGGCCATCTTTGTGTGTTTGAGACTTGCTGTCAGGGAGAGAAACTGAAGTGGGTCAATAGGTCACAGACCCTAATGTGAATAGGATTTTAAGGGAAAGGAAAACAATAAATGCTAGGCCAAACAGGGTTGTTTACTAAAACTCTCAAATGGAAAACTAGATGCAATATCTAAATATAAAATGAATACTGCTAGTTTTCAGCATCAGTCCATGCAACAGTCCACTTGATTAGGTAAGGCTGAATGCAAGCAGGCAATGTAATATTGCTGTGCTTTGCTCAAGTCTTGATAGGCACTACAATGAAAAGGGTGGTAAATACTGCCATAATAATATAATAATTAGCTGAAATGTGCATATTCATGAGCGCAATTGCCGAGTCGATGGTTGTGGCAGTTGTTCATCTTTAGTCCTTAATTCAGTATAGGCAGGATGGAATTAGGGCAGTGGAAGGTTCCTACTGCAAGATGTGAGAAGTGAGGGAATCTCATGATCAGTGAACTGAAGCTGGAGTCTTACGTACTCAGGATCATCCAGGAAACTGAGGGCTTTTACTTAACTGGTCACACCCAAGGTACAGGCTTCAGAAAAATGAATGATCAAGGAAAGATTATGCCAGTAGGCAGACAGTGCAGGACTTTCCTATAGCCATTACCCTCAGGAACAGGTATACCCATTTGGATACTGCTGGGAGTGGATGACCTATTAGAGCACAGCAGCAGACAGGTTAGTGGTACCTTGGCCAAATCTGAAACTTGGCAAGGAAAGGTAAGGTCAGACAGAGCAAGAGGGAGAGATCTGATGGGGGACAGATCGGAAATGTTGTGCTTGTGAAAGAGATGCTAGGATTGTGTGTTGCCTCCAGGATATTAGGTCTGGATTCTCAGAGCAGTTGCTGAACATTCTCAAGGGGAGGGTGAACAGCCAGAAGTTACGGTGCACACTGGCACCAATGACATTGGTAGAAAGGGGAAGAGGTTCTGTGCAGTGAATATAGGGAGTTAGTGAAAAGACTGAAAAGCAAGACCTCAAAGGCAGTAATCTGGATTTCTCTTGGTGCTATGTGCTAGTCAGGGCAGGAATAAAAGACAGAACACATGAGTGTGTGCCTCAGGAATTGGTACAAGGGGCAAGGTTCAGGTTCTTGATCGTTGGAATGTCTTCCAGAGCAAGGATGATCTGTACCCGAGGTACAGGTTGTATCTCAACTGAACGGAAACCAATATTTGGGCCAGGAAGGTTTAAACTATTTTGGCAGGGGTTTGGGAACCAGAGCGCCAGGTCTGAAAGTGCAAGGATTGAGAGGAAGGTAAATGTCATGACCAATAAGGACAAGCAGGGCAAAGTAATAAACACAATGAGATGGAAGGATTGCAATGTGTGTTTTAATGCTAGGATATTGTGGACAAGAATGACAAGTAAATTACAGTAGTATGCTGACTGCATGTATCAGAGCCTGGTATGAAAATACAATTCCATACCAGGCTGTGACCAGAAAATCCTACAAAAACTAGTGGATATGGCCCACAAAATAATCTGCAGATGCTGGGGTCAAAGCACACTCACAATACACTGGAGGAACTCAGCAGGTCGGGCAGCATCTGTGGAGAAGATCAGTCGACATTTCGGGCTGGAACCCTTCGTCAGGACTGTAGAGGGAAGGGGCAGAAGCCCTATAAAGAAGGTGGGGGGAGGGTGGGAAGGAGAAGGCTGGTAGGTTCCAGGTGAAAAACCAGTAAGGGGAAAGATCAAGGGGTGGGGGAGGGGAGGCAGGGAGGTGATAGGCAGGAAAGGTGAAGAAAGAATAGGGGAAAATACAATGGGTAGTAGAAGGAGGCGGAACCATGAGGGAAGTGATAGGCAGCTGGGGGAGGGGGCAGAGTGACACAGGGATAGGGGAAGGGAGGGGGAGGGAATTACCAGAAGTTGGAGAATTCTATTTTCATACCAAGGGGCTCGAGACTACCTAGACGGTATAGGAGGTGTTGCTCCTCCAACCTGACGCAGATTGGGGGACCACTTCGTCGAGCACCTCCGCTCCATCCACCAACACAGACAGGATCTCCCAGTAGCCACCCACTTAAACTCTGTTTCCTACTCCCATTCAGATATGTCCATACATGGCTTCCTCTACTGCCATGATGAGGCTAAACTCAGGTTGGAGGAGCAACACCTTGTATACCGTCTAGGTAGTCTCCAGCCCCTTGGTATGAACATAGAATTCTCCAACTTCCGGTAATTCCCTCCCCCTCCCTTCCCCTATCCCTATGTCACTCTGCCCCCTCCCCCAGTTGTCTATCACCTCCCTCATGGTTTCGCCTCCTTCTACTACCCGTTGCGTTTTCCCCTATTCTTTCTTCACCTTTCCTGCCTATCACCTCCCTGCATCCCCTCCCCCACCCCTTGATCTTTCCCCTTACTGGTTTTTCACCTGGAACCTACCAGCCTTCTCCTTCCTACCCTCCCCCCACCTTCTTTATAGGGCCTCTGCCCCTCCCTCTACAGTCCTGACGAAGGGTTCCGGCCTGAAACGTCGACCGATCTTTTCCACGGATGCTGCCCGACTTGCTGAGTTCTTCCAGTGTACTGTGAGTGTTGATATGGCCCAGTTCATCATGAGTAAAGCCCTCCCATTGAGCACATCTCACGAAGTGTTGTCACAGGTAAGCAGTGTCCAGCATCAGGGACCCCCACCACCCAGGACATGGTTTCTTCTCGCTGCTGACATCAGAAAGGTGGTACAGGAGCCTCAGGCCTCACACCACCAGGTTCAGGAATAGTTATTACCCCTCAACCATTAGGCTCTTGAACCAAAGGGGATAACTTCATTCATCTTCACTGCCCTATCATTGAAATGTTCCCACAACCTCTGCACTCACTTTCACTGACTCTTCATCTCCTGTTCTCAATATTTATTTCTATTTGTTTATTATTTCTTTCTTTTGTACTTGCACAGTTTGTTGTCATTTGCACACTGGTTGAACAATAGAAATGCTCTTTCATTGATTATATTATGGTTATTATTCTATTATGGATTTGAGTATGCCTGCAGGAAAATGAATCTCAGGATTGTATATGGTGACATACATTTTCCTTGATAATAAATGTACTTTGAAAGACCTGATCAATAAAGGCCATGCATCAGTATATGAATCTATGATGTTGTGGCCATGAGACTTGGTTCAGAAAAGAATGGATGCCTAATGTTCCAGGGTTTTGATGTTTTAGAAATGATTGGGGAAGTGGTAAAAGGATTAGATTAGATCATTAGATTATGAGGACACTCAGTCCTCGTTTATTGTCATTTAGAAATGCATGCATTAAGAAATGATACAATGTTCCTCCAGATATCACAAAAAAACAGGACAAACCAAAGACTAACACTGACAAGACCACATAATTATAACATATAGTTACAGCAGTGCAAAGTAATACCATAATTTGATAAAGAGCAGACCATGGGCACGGTAAAAAGAAAGTCTCCAAGTTCCGATCGACTCCCCGATAGCAGGCGGCAAAACGGAGAAACTCTCCCTGCCATAAATCTCCACCGACAAATGCCGATGCATTGGAAGCACCTGACCACAGCTGACTCTGAGTCCGCCCGAAAACTTCGAGCTTCCAACCAGCCCTCAGACACCGAGCACCATCTCGCCCGAGCGCTTTGACCCCGCCCCGGCCACCGAGTAACAAGCAAAGCCGAGGACTCGGGGCCTTCCCCTCTTGAAATTCTGGATCACACAGTAGCAGCGGCAGTGAAGGCGGCATTTCAGAAGTTTCTCCAGATGTTCCTCCGTTCTCTCACATCTGTCTCCATCAAATCAGCATTGTGCACAGCACCCTACTTGACAGATAACAGATATCATTCACCGGAGTGGCCACTGCGCACTGCGTCGTGCCGCCATCTTCTCCTCCTCCTGGAGATAGTTGCACTATTATTCAGGGACAATATCACAGCTGCAGTTAGGGGGAACATAATGCAGTTGCAGTTAGAGGGACAAACACATCCACTGAATCTATCTGGGTAGAACTCAAAAATGAGAAAAGTACAAACACCATGAAGGGATTATACTACAGAACCCCCCCCAATAGCCACCGAAACACTAAAGAATAGATACGCAGGCATATAAGGGAAAGGTACAAGTACAACAGGGTTGTTGTGATGGGTGTCTTCAATTTCCCTGATGGACTGGGACCCCTTAGATTTGGCAAAATTTGTTTGGTGCACCAAGGAGGGGTTCTTAAATCAATATGTGGATAACCTAACAAGAGGAGTCCATACTGAACCTCATTATTGGATAATGAGCCTGGCCAGGTGACAGTCCTTTCAGTGGGAAAACAGCGAACAATGACCAGAACCTCTTTAGTTTTAAGACAGCTATTGATAAATACCAACTTTATGGGAGAGTGTGAAGTTTCAGCAGAGTGAATTCCAAAAGCATTGGGCAGGAACGAGGGAGAGTTAATTGCGAAAAATCTGTTTCTGCATAAGCCCTTATCTGACACATGGGGTGTGTTTAAACATTATCTCCACAGGTACAGGACGGATATAATCTAGTAAGAAGGACAAAGATAGGAAGATAAGGGAACTTTGAATGTTGAGAGAAATGGTGAATTTAGTCAAGTAAAAAAAAAACCATAGGTTGAGGAAGACTTGAGGATTATAAAGAAGCCAGAAAAGGACTCAAAAAAGGAAAGCAGGAAAGCCAGACGGGGCCATGAAAAGTCCCTTAGAAGTAGGATTTAAGATAACCCAAGGGTATTCTATAAATACATCAAGAGCAAGGGCATAACTAGGGAGCAGGTAGAACCACTTATGGATAAAGCAGGAAACATGCAGCTAACTAGTAAAAGCCTCCTTTATTTTCATTCTTTGCCTCCTGCCAGTCAGTCAATCTTCTATCCATGCTAGTATATTTCACGTAATACCATGGATTCTTATCTTGTTAAACAGCCTCATGTATGGCAGCTTGTCAAATGTCTTCTGAAAATTCAAGTAGCAACATCCACCAACTCTCCTCTTCCTATCCTGCTGTTATTTCCTCAAATTCCAAAGATCTGTTATGCAAGATTTCCTTTAAGGAAACATGCTGACTTTGGCCTGTTTTATCATGTGCCTCCAAGTACCCTGAAATCTCAAACTTTAATAATAAAGTCCAACATCTTCCCAACTGAAGTCAGCCTGTAATTTCCTTTTTCCTGCCACCCTCTCTTATTGAGTGGAGTGACATTTCCAATTTTCCAGTCCTCTGGAACCATTTCAGAATCTAGTGATTCTTCAAAGAATTGCCCTAGAAACTCCAGTCATTGCTGTTCTGCCGTCATCCCTGATAGTGTTCCCTTCCAATCAACTTTGCCAGCACTTCTCTCATGCCTCTGTAATTCCCTTTACTCTACTGTAATATTGATACCTCTAACTTCATCATCTCCTTCTCAATGGCAGGGTGAACTCTATCATATCATGATCACTGCCTCCTAAGTGTTCCTTTATAATAAGCTGCTTAATCAAAACTGATCTTTCAGCTACAACTCAGTGATGCCCACAACATCATACCTACCAATTTCCAACTGCACCACAAGGTCATCTATCTTATTCCATATACTGCATGCATTCAAATATAACACTTTCAGTCCTGTGCTCATCACCTTTATCCTCTTAATTTAGTTTAAACCCTACCCAACAGGTCTAGCAAACATGCCTGCAAGGAAACTGTCCCTCTCAAGTTCAGGTGTAACCTGTCCTCTTTGTACAGGTCATACTTTCCCTAAAAGAGAACCCAGTGATTCAGAAATCTGAAATGCTGACCCCTGCACCAATTCCTCATCCACTAAATCATCCTTTTCTTACCCTCATTGGTGCATGGCACAGGCCGCAATCCAGAGGTTATTATCCTGGTGGTCTTGATTTTTAGCTTTCTACCTAAATCCCTGTGTTCTTTCTTCAGTATTTCTTCCCTTTTCCTAGGTCTTTGGTAGCAATTTGTACCAGGACTTCTGGCTACTTACCCTATTCCTTTAGATGCTGTGGACACGACCTGAGTTATCCCTGACGCTGGCGTCTCTGGGGAAAATACCAGACAGGCTTTTCTCCCCAACATCCACAGAATCTTCTGTTGCAATTAGTGGCTGGAGCGGACCCAAGTGCAGGACACAGACACGGAGGTAACATTAACAGAAGTGTGTTTATTAATAATCGCTAGGAAAGCCAGGGAGTGAGGATTAGATGCTTATGCGATGTGCATGTGGGACAACAAACAGGAGAAGCTCGGACATGGAGCCTGGACTTGGACTGGGACTCAGATGCGGAGCCTGGACTAGGACTGGGACTCGGATGTGGAGCCTGGACTTAGACTTGACTTGGACTTGGACTTGACTTGGACTGGACTCGGACACGGAGCCTGGACTCAGAGTTGGACACGAAGAGACAGAATACCCAACTCGGAGTGGCGGCAAACGGCTGGACCCACTCAGCTGGAAAGGAAACGACTAAACCAAACAACAGACAGTTCGAATCTTGACACGGAGTAGCTCAAGAAGTGGCAAACAGCCGGCAATCACTTAGCTGGACACGAAGAGACAGAATTCCCAACTAGGAGCAGCGGCAAACGGCTGGACACACTCAGCTGGAAATAAGACGACCAAACCAAACAACAACAGACAACCAGTATTCTTGACTCGAAGCAGCGGCAACTGGCCAGAAACACTCAGCCGGAGAGGAAAACGACAGAATTCGCATCTTGACTCGGAGTAGCGGCAAACGGCCGGCATTCTCAGCAGGACACGAAAACGACAGAATTCCCAAAGCAGCTCCAGGCACCAAGGCAACTTAGAGTCCAGGATTCTTGGTGGCTCCGGGACAAGCAAAGCGGCACTGGCTACGGTGACGAACCAGCAGCGAGTAGATGTAAGCCAGAGTTTTTATGCTGCCGGCTCGAATGAGGATCAGGTGCCCTAATCAAGGAGCCTGGTAGAACACGGTGAAAAGGAAATTAACTGAAATGAGGAGTCAACAGATGGGACTGTGACATCTTCTGTCTGCTATCTCTCACCACTACTGCACTCCTCTTCTCCCCATTGCATTCTGAGCCACAGAGACAGACTCAGTGCTAGGGATGTAAACACGAGAAAATCTGCAGACGCTGGAAATTCAAGCCACACACACAAAATGCTGATGGAACACAGCAGGCCAGGAAGCATCTATAGGAAGAAGTACAGTCGACGTTTCGGTTGAGAACCTTCGTCAGGACTAATGGGAAAAAAGAGATAGTAAGAGATTTGAAAGTGGGAGGGGGAGGGGGAGACCCGAAATGATAGAAGACAGGAGGGGCCCTTCTATATATTGGTGATATCCGACGCAGACTGGGAGACCGCTTCACTGAACACCTACGCTCTGTCCGCTAAAGGAATCAGGATCTTCCAGTGGCCACACATTTTAATTTCACGTCCCATTCCCATTCCGATCCTCTACTGTCGAGATGAAGCCACACTCAGGTTGGAGGAACACCTTATATTCTGTCTGGGTAGCCTCCAACCTGATGGCATGAACATTGATTTCTCTAACTTCCGTTAATGCCCCACCTCTCCTTCTTACCCTATCCCTAATTTTTTTCTTTCTTTTCTTCTTTCTTTTTTTCTCTTTTTCCCTCTCACAATAACTCCTTGCCTGTTTTCCATCTTCTTCTGGTGCTCCCTGTTAGAGTGAGTTTTGGGTAGATGATTCATTTACACTTAAATGACTTTGGCCACCAGTCTTCTATTTGACAAAGTACTGTGGATTGAGTTCATAACAATGCATTTCCTAAAAGCTCTGAATCTTGGGATACTAGCCAGACGCTGCAGATGGAAGTGTGAAGTTTACAGGTAGTTTCGAAGACAGTATTATCTATACTTTACAATATTAATTGTCCTCTATGTTAGCACGTAAAATGCCAAATAAATGTATTGTGGATTTAACTTGCATTCCTAAAGGCTGTGGATACCAACCCAGACATGTTAGGGTCGGAAGGAAAGGATGAAGTCAGAAGGTGTGATGTTTTGTATGTAGCTTCAAAAGGAAGCATTGTCTATAACTTTTTAAGTAGCAATTGCATTTGTGTTTAGCATATAAATAGAGCCCATATTGGGCTAGCAGACCTTTCTACCGCAAGTGTCTCTGTCCGTATAATACCTGCTGTACCTTGTTGTGTCGAATAAAGAAGCTGCTTTGTATCTACCAGTGACTCTGTCTCTCCGGTGATTTCATCCATGCTACAACACTCTCCTCCCCCTTTCTTTCTTTCAAAGCCTTCCATCCTATGATACTCCCCCTTCTCCAGCCTTGTATCCCCTTTGCCAATCAACTTCCCAGCTCTTAGCTTCATCCCTCCCCCTCCTGGCTTCTCCTATAACTTCGGGTCTCCCCCTCCCCCACTAAAATCTCTTACTATCTCTTCTTTTCTGTTGGTCCTGATGAAGGGTCTCGACCGAAACGTTGACTGTACTTCTTCCTATAGATGCTGCCTGGCCTGCTGCATTCCACCAGCATTTTGTGTGTGTTGCTCAGTGCTGGGACCTGGTTACAGCAGCCTCCCCCAGTAGGCAGTCCCTACCCCCCCAAAAATATTATTGCGGGAAATGGCCACAGTAGTACTGTGCATTGGCTGCCAATTCCCATTCCCTCTCTTGACAGTCAGTCAGGTACTTGCTTCCTGCAACTTAGAGGTGACTACTTCCCTGTAGCTCCTATCTATCACCTCCTCATTCTCCCATATGAGCTGAAGCTCCAGTTCCTTAACACGGTCTCCAAGGAGCTACAACTTGATGCACTGTATGCAGATTAGTTATCAGGGAGACTAGAGATCTTACAGAGTTCCCACATCTCACACAAAGAATGTACCTCTAACTCTGGAGTCATTGTCAGCTAACAAACAAAGAAAGAGGGAAAAAAGCTTACTAGAAACTTTCTTAGAACCTTGGTCTGCGCTTACCCAAGCCTATTCTCACCTAAGCCTTTTATGCCAAAGTCTCACGCTCCAACTGTGGTCCACTCCAACAATGGCTGCTCCACTTACACCTTCCTTTTTATTGGCTCAAATAGAACGTGCTCTCACTGTGACTTGTTCCTGTGAAATGGGTCTTGCCTTGCAATGTCTCTCTCCCTCGCTACTTCAAATTATGACTCACTCCTAAAGACTAACTGCACTACATGATCATCAACCTTGTTCCCTATACTGCAGGCATTCAAATATAACACCTTCAATCATCCTACTGACTGCAATTTTTCCCTATCATCTGCTCGTCCTTCCTTAGTCTGACTACACACTGCATCTACTTATATACCAACTGCCCATCCTTAAGCTCTATCACTCCTGATCACACCTCCCTGCTAAGTTAGTTTACACTATCCTCAACAGAGCTAGCAAATCTGCCTGCAAGGATATTGATCCCCGTGAGGGTCAACTGTAACCCGTCCTTTTTGTATATGTCATACCTTCCCCAGAACAGATTCTAATGATTCAGAAATCTGAAACCCTTCCTGTGTACCAATTCCTCAGCCACACATTCATCTGCTAAATCATCCTATTTTGACCCCCACTGGCACATGACCCTGAAAGTCCTGCTTTTCAGATTTCTACCCAACTCCCTACATGCTCTCTTTAGAACCTCCTCCTTTTCCTACCTATATCAATGGTAAAATTTATGAATACCTGGGAAACCATGGCCCAATTAGTGACAGACAAATTAGCTTTGTGTGGAACAAGTTGAGTCTTACTAATTTGATTGAGCTCTTCAAGGACGTGACAAAGGTGAATGGTAAAGATAGAGCTGTGGATATTGTCTACATGGATTTTGGTAAGGCATCTGACAAGGTCCCTCATAGGAGGCTCATCCAGAGGATTAGGTTGCATGGGATCTACAGTGAATTGGCCCCTTGAATTCAAATTTGACTTGCCTATAGATAGCAGAGAGTAGTAGTCAATGGGACTTACTCTTGCTGGAATTTTGTGACTAGTAGTATTCCATACAGATCTGTACTGGGACCTCTGCTGTTTGTGATATATACAAATGATCTAGACGAAAATGTGGATGCTGGGTTAATAAATTTGCAGATAATATGAAGACTGGTGGCTCTGTAGACAACATAGAAGACTGGCAAAGGGCACGGGAATATACATCAGTTACAGATATGGGTGGAGAAAAAAAGCAGAACCAGTTTTAACCTGGCCAAATGTGAAGTGTTGCACTTTGGATGTAAAAAGATAGTAACACTGTTAATGGCAAGATCGTAACAATACTGATGTACAGAAGGATTTTAGCGTTAAACTCCACAGCTCCCTGAATGTGGCTATATAGGTAACGATGACATACGACGTCACTGTTGGGGGGGGGGGCGGTTATGTTGCGGTATAATACTCTGGTTATACCGCATCTGGGGTATTGCACTCATTTCTGATCAAACCATTACAGGATGTTGAGACTTTAGAGAGGGTGCAGAAAAGGCATACCAGGATGCTGCCTAGATTAGAGGGAATGCGCCTTGAGAGCTGGGACAAATTTGTGTTATTTTCTCTGGAGCAGCAGAAACTGAGGGGAGATCTGATAGAGGTTTATAAAGCTATGAGAGGCATAGATACAGTAGACAGCTGATATTTTTTCTTAGGGTTAAAACATCTAAAGCTCAAAGGCAAACATTTAAACTGAGGTGTGGTGGGTGGGGGGCAGAGAAGGTAATTTCAAAGGAGGTGTGCGAGGCAAGTTCCACCCCCCCCCCCCACACACACACACACACACACACACAGTGGTGGGTACTTAGTTTACATTGCCTGGAGAGGCAGTGCAGGTTAAAATTATAGAGGCATTTAAGATACTCTTAGATGGACATTGTGTAGATGAGGGGGTTAGTTTAATTGGGAATTCAATGACTAATTTAATTACTTTGGCACAAATTGTGGGCTAAGCAGCCTGTTCATGTGCTGTCAAAACAATCCGAAACAGGTCCATAGTAGTGCAAGAGGTGGTTCTTTATGCTCAGTTGATGAAATGTGATTAGGGTTGTAGGAAAGCAGCTGTTCCTGGGCCTCTATACCTTCTATTGCAAGTGGAAATAGATCAGCTGGAAATGTGGCAGAGTGTTCAATCCAGACTAATTTCAGATTTGCACTTAGGTCAGATGTAAAAGGAAACTGTAACTGTGAATGGAAGGACCCTGAAGAGAACTGACGTACAGAGGAATCTTGTGATTCAAGTCCACAGCTGCCTGAAAGTACCAATGTAGATAGGTCTTTAAGAGTAAAATGTTCTATTAAATTTCACCTCACTGGAACATATGTTGGTTTTCCTGCAGAGATATGCTTGGTTATGTCTGGTATTAAATTGCTACTTAGAGCTTTAGAAGACAATAGCTCTTAACTTTGTTTCTCTAATTCCAGTAGGAAGGATTTGAACTATGCGAATTTGTCATTTTCTTGATGCCTTGGGCAGCTGTTGACTGATTAAAATAACAAAGGTCAAACAGTGTTACTGTGGACAGGTTTAACTAAAAAAAAATAATTCCAATGTACAATGCAGTTCATCTTCCAGAAGTGGGAGGTGGAAGGCATTCAGCATAAGGTATTCAGCATTTGTCAGTGGTCTCCACTGGACATAATATCAAGCCATTATCATTTAGAAAATCAAAGCATGGCCTTCCAGAGTTTGGAAAGTATCTACTGTTAAGGCTTGCGCAGTGTCTTATTACTTACTCTTCCTCCTTTACATTATTTAGTAAGCTCCAGAGTGCATTGGATTTCATCTGGCAGTGGAGAAGGCAAATGATGGACAAGTTAGTATAGAAATGGGAGGAAGCGTTGAAATGGTCTGCAGCTCTCGGGGAAAAGAGGCTAGACTGGGGAGGCGCGTGACATAGAGCGCCAAAGGTTTAAAAAGGAGAGGAATTTTCAACGGTCTTTTTAAAATCGGATCAAGAGGCCGAGAGTGAAGGAGTAAGGAATCTCGGAGAGAAGACACTGCTCAGGGAAAATAGGCAAGACTACGCAGGCACGTGACGTAGAGCGCCAAAGGTTTAAAAAGGGGACCACCATATACAGCGGGCAGCAGAGTGAGAGGGAGCAGAGTGTGACGGCTTCGGCTCAGCAGGCTTCGGCGTGAACAGGCAGAGGTGAGGTTAGGTTCCAGTAAGTTTTGTTTTGTTTGTTTAGAATAGGGAGAATGCCAGGCAGCATGTTGGAATGCTCTTCTTGCAGGAAGTGGGAAGTCAGGGAGACCTCCGGTGTCCCTTACAACGACACCTGCAAGAAGTGCATCCAGCTGCAGCTCCTAACAAACCACATTAGGGAACTGGAGCAGGAGCTAGATGACCTCCGGATCATTTGGGAGAATGAGGTGTTTATAGATAATAGTTTCAGGGAGGTAGTTACACCAAAGGAGCAGCGCACAGGTAATTGGGTTACCGTCAGGCGAGGGAAGAGGAAAGGGCAGGCAGAGCAGGGTTCCCCTGTGGCCATTCCCCTCAACAACAAGTATACCGCATTGGATACTGTTGGGGGGGATGACTTACCTGGGACGAGCTGCAGCAGCTAGATCTCTAGCATTGAGTCTGGTTCTGCAGTGCAGAAGGGAGGGTGGAAGAAGAGGAGAGCAGTAGTGATAGGGGACTCGATAGTTAGAGGTACAGAAAGGAGGTTCTGTGGTCATGACAGAGACTCCCGGATGGTTTGTTGCTTCCCGGGTGCCAGGGTCAGGGATGTCTCTAATCGCGCGCACAGCATTCTGAAGTGGGAGGGTGATCAGCCAGATGTCATGGTACACATCGGTACCAATGATGTAGGAAGAAAGAATGAGGAGGTCCTGAAGAGTGAGTATAGAGAGCCTGGTGGGAAGTTAAAATGCAGGACCTCGAGGGTGGTAATCTCAGGATTGCTACCTGTGCCACGTGCCAGTGAGAGTAAGAATAGGATGCTCTGGCAGATGAACCTGCGGCTGAGAAACTGGTGTAGGGGGCAGGGTTTCAGATGTCAGGATCACTGGGACCTCTTCTGGGCAGGTGGGACCTGTACAAGAGAGACGGATTACACCTGAACTACAAGGGGACCAATATCCTTGCAGGGAGGTTTGTTAGTGTTTTTGGGGAGGGTTTAAACTAGATTTGCAGGGTGATGGGAACCAGAGTGCCAGAGCAGATAGTGGAGCGGGGGTGAAAATAAATGATGTTAAAAGTTCATGCAAAGTCACAAATAGAAGGGTTGTGTGTGGTGGTAACAATCTTCTGAGGTGTGTCTATTTCAATGCAAGGAGTGTTGTGGGGAAGGCTGACGAGCTGAGGGTGTGGATTGACATATGGAATTACGGCATTATAGCCATTACTGAAACTTGGCTGCAGGAGGGGCAGGACTGGCAGCTTAATGTTCCAGGTTCTGATGTTTCAGATGTGATAGAGGCAGAGGAATGAAGGGTGGGGGGGGGGGAGTTGGCATTGCTAGTCAGGGAAAATGTTACAGCAGTGCTCAGGCAGGACAGATTAGAGGGCTTGTCTACAGAGGCCATATGGGTGGAGCTCAGAAACAGGAAAGGTAAGACCACATTAATGGGGTTGTATTATAGACCACCCAATAGTCAGCGAGAATTGGAGGAGCAAATCTGCAGAGAGATAGCAGACAATTGCAGGAAACAAAGTTGTGATAGAAGGGGATTTTAATTTTCCACATATTGATTGGGATTCCCATACTGTTAAAGGTCTAGATGGTTTAGAGTTTGTAAAATGTGTTCAGGGAAGTTTTCTAAATCAATATATAGAGGTACCAAATAGAGAGGATGCAATATTAGATCTCCTATTAGGAAACGAGTAAGGACAGGTGACGGAAGTGTGTGTAGGGGAGCACTTTGGTTCCAGTGATCATAACACCATTAGTTTCAACTTGATCATGGACAAAGATAGATCTGATTCTCAGGTTTAGGTTCTAAACTGGAAAAAGGCCAAATTTGAAGAAATGAGAAAGGATCTAAAAAGCGTGGATTGGGATAGGTTGTTCTCTGACAAGGATGTGATTGGTAAGTGGGAAGCCTTCAAAGGAGAAATTTTGAGAGCGCAAAGTTTGTACGTTCCTGTCAGGGTTAAAGGCAAAGTGAATAAGAGTAAGGAACCTTGGTTCTCAAGGGATATTGGAGCTCTGAAAAAAGAAGAAGAGAGAGATGTATGACATGTATAGGAAACGGAGCAAATAAGGTCCTTGAGTATAAAAAGTGCAAAAAAAAACTTAAGAAATCAGGAGGGCTAAAAGAAGACATGAGGTTGCTTTGGCAGTCAAGGTGAAGGATAATCCAAAGAGCTTCTACAGGTACACTAAGAGCAAAAGGATAGATAGTAAGGGATAAAATTGGTCCTCTTGAACACTGGTCCCCAATCACCGGGCCGTGGACCAGTACCGGGCCACAAAGCATGTGCTACCAGGCCGTGAGGAAACGATACGATTTGGCGATACGAGTCAGCTGCACCTTTTATCATTCCTTGTCACGCCCACTGTTGGGCCATTACACATGCAAGGTCATTACCCGCACAAAATCCATGTCAGTGCAGGAAGGAGATCAACTCCTTGAGCTTGCAAATGACGACGGGCTGAAAAGTATGTTTGACATAACATCTCTGCTGGCATTCTGTATCAAAGTCAAGGCTAAATATCCTGAGATAGCCAGGAAAGCACTGAAAACGTTGCTTCCATTTCCAACGTATCTCCGCAATGAATGCAACGAAAACTAAATTGTGGAATAGACTGGACATAAGGAACCTCCATCGAGTATCACTGTCTCCCATCACCCTTCGATGGCTCCGGCTTGTTGCAGAGAAACAAGCCCAGGGCTCCCACTGATTCAGCGATATTGGTGTGTTGCAATGATTTTATATGTTCATATGGGGAAAATATGTGCTGTGTGTTTAATATCCAAACGTTACTTAAAATGTTATGATGCTATTGACTTATAAGTGACCTATATAACCATATAACAATTACAGCACAGAAACAGGCCATCTCGGCTCTTCTAGTCCGTGCCGAACGCTACTCTTACCTAGTCCCACTGACCTACACTCAGCCCATAACCCTGCATTCCTTTCCTGTCCATGTACCTATCCAATTTTTCTTTAAATGATATCGAACCTGCCTCTACCACTTCTACTGGAAGTTTGTTCAACACTTACTTCAAGCTCCCCTGTCCTCCCCTGATAATTGACTTATCACCATATTCATGCGAGAAAAATATGCAGTGTGTTTAATATTAAATTTGTTAGATAAACCCTTTTAGAAACGAAATTAAGTGTATTAGCCACTTATCACCTATATTCCGGTCGTGATTAACACTCCCACCCCCCAAACAGAATCGCCAATAACGATTTGTGGGAAAAAAAATCACATGCGCACTGGTGCCCACGCATGGCTTCATGGTCATGGTAGTCTTTCTTGGGGTAAACCCAACGTAATTGACTGCTACTCTTGTCCGTTGACAACCCAACCCCGCCCCCGGCATGGAGTCAATGGAAATAAGGCAAATAAGTAGTGAGGTCATGGAACCTATACAGATTGAGCAGGAGGAGGTGCTTGCTATCTTGAGGCAATCAGAGTAGATAAATCCCCAGGACCTGACAGGGTATTCACTCAGACCTTGAAGGAGACTAGTGTTGAAATTGCAGGGGCCCTGGCAGATATATTTAAAACGTCCGTATCTGCAGGTGAGGTGCCGGAGGATTGGAGGATAGCTCATGTTTTTCCGTTATTTAAAAAAAGGTTCTAAAAGTAATCCAGGAAATTATAGGCCGGTAAGTTTGATGTCGGTAGTAGGTAAATTATTGGAAGCAGTACCGAGAGATAGGATCTACAAATACTTGGATAGAAAGGGACTTATTAGGGAGAGTCAGCATGGCTTTGTGTGTGGTAGGTCATGTTTAACCAACCTACTAAGAGTTTTTTGAGGAGGTTACCAGGAAAGTGGATGAAAGAAGACAGTGGATGTTGTCTACATGGACTTCAGTAAGGCCTTTGACAAGGTCCCGCATGGGAGATTAGTTAGGAAGATGCAGTCGCTAGGTATACATGGAGAGGTAGTAAACTGGATTAGACTTTGACTCAATGGAAGAAGCCAGAGAGTGGTAGTGGAGAATAGCTTCTCTGAGTGGAGGCCTGTGACTAGTGGTGTGCCACAGGGATCAGTGCTGGGTCCATTGTGATTTGTCATCTATATCAATGATCTGGATGATAATGTGGTAAATTATCCAATGATGATACAAAGATTGGAGATATAGTGGACAGTGAGGAAGGTTTTCAAAGCTTGCAGAGGGATTTGGACCAGCTGGAAAAATGGGCTGAAAAATGGGAGATGGGACAAGTGTGAGGTATTGCACTTTGGAAGGACAAACCAAGGTAGGACATACAAGGTAAATGGTAAGGCACTGAGGAGTGCAGTAGAGCAGAGGGATCTGGGAATACAGATACAAAATTCCCCAAAAGTGGCGACACAGGTAGATAGGTTCGTAAAGAGAGCTTTTGGTACATTGGCCTTTATAAATCGAAGTATTGAGCATAAGAGTTGGAATATTATGGTGAGGTTGTATAAAGCATTAGTGAGGCCGAAGTTGGAGTATTCTGTGCAGTTTTGGTCACCAAATAACAGGAAGGATATTAATAAGGTTGAAAGACTGCAGAGAAGGTTTACAAGGATGTTGCCAGGACTTGAGAAAGGTTGAATAGGTTAGGACTTTATTCCCTGGAGCATAGAAGAATGAGGGGAGATTTGATAGAGGTATGTAAGGGGTTTCTCCTTTGTTCTGTTAAAATTAAAATGGCATCTTTGTTATGTTAATCTTTTAAACTGCTGCGTATGTGAATTAAAATGGCTTCTATGTGCTGAGAAGGTCTCTAGCTAGCAATTTGCCTGGGTTATAACAGATAGCAGATGTACTATCAGCCAATGGGTGTCCATGTTATTCTTTCTTGGGGTGATACGCTGTCTCATATGGCTGGGAACCGGGGGGTTTTGGTGGGGAGTCAGAGGAGAGACCATGAGGACGATGGACGTGCCAGAAAGCTCAGGTTGATGACTCCGGGTGGTCCCGAGCTGTGTCGACGGGGTCAGAGTGGTCCCGAAGAGGTCCCCGAGCTCCAACGTGTGCACGAAGAAATTGAACTTTGATAAGTCTGGCGCCTTTTCCATTCCTTTTTTTTGTATTGAACTTCTATTAATCTCATAGACTTAGTAATAGCTATAAAGAGTAATTGGTAAAACGTACAGTGTGCTGGTTGGTGATTGATGTTTGAAGCTGAATCCAGTGGCAGTTGTACAGCAACTGACATAACCCGGAGACAAGGTGGGTGGCGGACGGGGTTTCCCCAAGATAAATACGAGCCAATAGTGTAGCTGAGCGTTACAGGTACAAAAAATTACCATGGGTATAGATAGAGTGAATGTAAGCAGGCTTTTCCCACTGAGACTAGGGGAGAAAAAAACCAGAGGACACGGGTTAAGGGTGAAGGGGGAAAAGTTTAAAGGGAACATTAGAGGGGGGCTTCTTCACACAGAGAGTGGTGGGAGTGTGGAATGAGCTGCCAGATGAAGTGGTAAATGCGGGCTCACTTTTAACATTCAAGAAAAACTTGGACAGGTACATGGATGAGAGGTGTATGGAGGAATATTGTCCAGGTGCAGGTCAGTGGGACTAGGCAGAAAAATGGTTCGCCACAGCCAAGAAGGCCCAAAAGGCCCGTTTCTGTGCTGTAATTTTCAATGGTTCTATGTTCTAACTGGGAACTTGGAATAACTATCATGGACTGAGTGTAACACACATCAAAGTTGCTGGTGAACGCAGCAGGCCAGGCAGCATCTCTAGGAAGAGGTACAGTCAACGTTTCAGGCCGAGACCCTTCGTCAGGACTAACTGAAGGAAGAGTGAGTAAGGGATTTGAAAGTTGGAGGGGGAGGGGGAGATCCAAAATGATAGGAGAAGACAGGAGGGGGAGGGATGGAGCCAAGAGCTGGACAGGTGATAGGCAAAAGGGATATCAGAGGATCATGGGACAGGAGGTCCGGGAAGAAAGACAAGGGGGGGGACCCAGAGGATGGGCAAGGGGTATATTCAGAGGAACAGAGGGAGAAAAAGGAGAGTGAGAGAAAGAATGTGTGTATAAAAATAAGTAACAGATGGGGTACGAGGGGGAGGTGGGGCATTAGCGGAAGTTAGAGAAGTCAATGTTCATGCCATCAGGTTGGAGGCTACCCAGACGGAATATAAGGTGTTGTTCCTCCAACCTGAGTGTGGCTTCATCTTTACAGTAGAGGAGGCCGTGGATAGACATGTCAGAATGGGAATGGGATGTAGAATTGAAATGTGTGGCCACTGGGAGATCCTGCTTTCTCTGGCGGACAGAGCGTAGGTGTTCAGCAAAGCAGTCTCCCAGTCTGCGTCGGGTCTCACCAATATATAAAAGGCCACATCGGGAGCATCGGACACAGTATATCACCCCAGCCGACTCACAGGTGAAGTGTTGCCTCACCTGGAAGGACTGTGTGGGGCCCTGAATGGTGGTAAGGGAGGAAGTGTAAGGGCATGTGTAGCACTTGTTCCGCTTACACGGATAAGTGCCAGGAGGGAGATCAGTGGGGAGGGATGGGGGGGGACGAATGGACAAAGGAGTTGCGTAGGGAGCGATCCCTGCGGAATGCGGGGGGGGGAGGGAAAGATGTGCTTAGTGGTGGGATCCCGTTGGAAGTGGCGGAAGTTACGGAGAATAATATGTTGGACCCGGAGGCCACAGATAGTTAGCTTCATCTTCATACAAAGTCATCATCAGAAAAGGCTCTGTCTATCTGCACACCAGTGGTAGTTCTTGTGTATAATGCTTTCTTCTGAATGATCAAGGGATTGCCTTCAGTCACTGATACCCTGCATTTCAGTAGATTCATCTAGGATGTATATTGTATACATTTCCCTGACATTAAATGTACCTTTGAAACGCTGAAAGCAAGTGCTAGGCATGGACTGGTATATAATCATGACATCTAGTAAAAACAGGCTTTCATCAGTTAATACTAAAGATACACAAGTGCAAAATGGAAACCTGAAATTTTGAAGACCACTTCATATTTAGAGAATTTTTTACTCCCCAAATTTTAATCAGTAAGGGATTTAACTGAGTCCACTAAGCAACACATTAAATTAACTTGTATTCTAACTTCTGAAATAAGGTATTTCATAGGAATCTACAAAACCCAGGGACTGTTTGTCAATAAAAAACGATTATGCATTAGATTTTTAAAAACAAGGATGATTTCAGAAAAAAGTATTACAAATAATAACAGTGGGTGTGCAAGATTAAAAGATTATATAGACGTACTGTTGTGTCCTAGCAAAAAAATTATCAATGTATCAAAACGCAAACACGAGGAAATCTGCAGATGCTGGAAATTCAAGCAACACACACAAAATGCTGGTGGAACGCAGCAGGCCAGACAGCATCCACAGGAAGAAGCACAGTCGACGTTTTGGGCCAAGATCCTGACGAACTATCAAATATAGTTTTAAATCTAAGACTCTGAAAGCTGCAGTAAAATAAAACAATGAATGTTTTAGGCTGCCATGATCCAGAGGTTGGTACCCACAACTTTTTCCCCATCCAGCAGGAGTCCACGGGTAAAAGAGAGGATTATTACTTACTCTGGCATTTTAACTATGCACACTGGAGTTAATCACACTACGAAAGGAAGCACGAGTGTCATTACTTCATGCAAACATGGGCCATGATAAATCAAAGATTATCCTTTGCATTTTAACAAGATGCTGACTAATAGACATATCACAGCTTTTCTGAAAGGCAAAAGGAAGCTATTGTGAAGTGCAAAGAAGTCTGCTAAAGCAGTTGCAAAACTTTATAAATCCAGAAGAACCAGAAGTGTTGTGGATCCCACAATGAAAGCTACAATCAACCAAGTTTTGCAACACTGTCCTAAAACTCTACTGCATATCACTTACCTCCTTGCCTTCCTAGTGTGCAATATGGAGACTCCTGGCCACCCAATCTAAACCAGATGAGAAAAGGTGCGAACAATGGCACAAATGTTCGTATTACAGTATCTGTGGAAAGGTTCTGAGACTCTGAAGTAGAGAATGGTACTGACTTTGACAACCGTTCAAATACCATGGGCAGAAAGTCCATGATACCCACATATATCTGTTATGCATTTCACCCCAAACCTATCACTTTGCTTTCTTAGACCTACTTCAGCACATCACACTAACTTATCCTGCACATATCCCCAATCCCTTCTATACACGCACCTATCTACATGTTCAACCCACAGATAGTTAGCTTCATCTTCATACAAGGTCATCATCAGAAAAGGCTCTGTCTATCTGCACACCAGTGGTAGTCCTTGTGTGTAATGCTTTCTTCTGAATGATCAAGGGATTGCCTTCAGTCACTGATACCCTGCACTTCAGTGGATTCATCCAAACTGAAACTGGTGGCCATCAAAATGACCTGTAACATGACAGATAAAACTCATGTATTTCAACATCCCAGAAATCAAGAATTACTACCCATCATTTACTTCAGTAGTAACCAATTACAATATCTCGCAAATGAGACATGAAAAACCATAGAAAGATTCCGAGACTTTGAAGTAGAGAACGGTATTGACTTTGAAACAGTTTAAATACCATGGGCAGAAGGTCCATGGTACCCACATTTCAGAGATAGTTTTTGACTCTATGTCACAACACTTTAAGCATCCTGAGATGCTGCTGTCAAGACACAAAGTAGTTACATAGTTTTTTTTCCTATCTGTGCCATGTGCTGCATATGGCCTTATGTGAGGCACATACACTGCTGATCCTCTTGCAGATCTGCAATGAACAAACTGAAATTGTGACAATGACATGAAGTTATGATGTTTCTTTAGTCGTTACCCAGTATATAGAACAAATTACTATAACATCAGAGGAAGAGATGAATAAGATGGTAACTACATTTAAAATAAGAGAATATGTTAAGTAAACTAATTCACACTAAATCCAGGGAAGCGATTTCACAGGCATCGAGTAATTATATGCAGAATTGAAAGAGCAAAATCCTAACTGATTTATTGGCAGCTTGACAAGTCATGCTGTGAGAATAATGTACGAACAAAGAAGTGTTTATTGCACGAGAACTACACTGTGTACCCCTTATCAGAATATGCATGTGATAACAATGTATGTCAGTAGCTCCAAACAGTACTCTGGGCTCACTTGGCTGCAGATTTTCTCAAGCTCGGTGAGTGGAGATTCTATGTTGCCAACTGAGATGCAAGCTTGCTAATAAACAGCATGTACTTTTAAGTAAACTGTGTTTGACAATTATACCCTGGGTCTGAACTTAAAGGCCTCTGGCAGAGAGGCAGATTGATATCCTGGCACTGCGAACAGGGCCGCATTATGTGGTAGACCCCTCGCCAAAATTGAATAAGTGGACGAATGGACCATTGGAGTGAATCAGAGACGGACGGGCCCCCAAGGTAAGCTTTAACCTTGGCTCCTCTCTGCTCTCTGACGACTGTTTGTTCCCTCATTTTGGCAGGGAAAATCCAGTAACGGGACCCAAAGGGTATAGTCAAAACAGGAGGTTCGCGTCCCCCGGAATAGTAAAGTCAAGACGGGCGCTTCGAGTCCCCTGGAATGCAATGGGTGCGTGCTTAGACAAAGGAGGAGGGAAGTAGTCCATTACAGAAAATAATAGACAAATATCCAGACAATGAAAAGAAACTGAGACAAATGTCATTGCAATTGTCTAAGCATTTGGGAAAAGACAATTGGCCTGCAGGAGGTATATTTGATTTAACAGGGAACAGGGAATATGGAAAGGGAAGGCAGGGAAAGAGTATGGTTGTTTAATTGGCCTATGGCGACAAGAGGCAGACATAAATTAAATTGATGGACTGATAACACTCAGCGAAGAGGGATTGACATACTCAATAAAAGAGGCAATCCTAGGAGTTGGCAAGAGTTGAGACCGATTTGTGAAGAATGGGATAAGGGACAGAAACAGACAAAGAAGACGAAGAAAGAAACTGCATCAGAGACAAAACATAATGGCCATGGAAGAACGAATAAAGGGAAAAGGGAAACGGAAAATAAAAATAATTCTGGTGTACCCCGCCTCTATCCAGACATACCGACCGATTCTCCAAACGACACTGATGATGACTGGGAGTGGGTAAGGCGACCTAATAATCCCACCGTAATACCCACAACTGCGTCGGTGCCTGTTTTACCACAGTCAGGTTCCCCACCCCCATATGGTTCTCGCCCTCGTGCCTCAGTGGCCAACTCGACAGTCACTGCATCACCACCGACTGATGTAGTTCCCCCAGAACAGTTGGGAAGCCCAATATCCGTTTCTGCCCACATGTGCAATCAGACTGGACCCCTGAAAAAGCGCCAATGGTTTTACCGGGACCAATACAGACTCAGTATCAATTACCCATGAGGACCATTCCTAACCCACAAGCTGGTGTGGCGGGACAAGCACCTACTATGCAAATCTATAAGTCCTGGATCCCTTCCAAACTCTATGGTACACTGACTGCTGCCCCTGACAAAAAAGTCAGCCTCCAATGGTTCTGTACTTATTTAAGAACTGTCCTATTTATTCTGCCAACTCCTGAGATTTGTTCCCTTTGGCTATGGCCACCCTTACTCCTACTGATCAGCCACAATTCATCACTTGGCTCGGACATGGCAATTATGACCAGTTAATCGTGACTGGGCAAACCAAACCACGTATGATTGAAAATATATTGGACGCCTTGTCCCACATTCTGGCCCCCTCCATAGATGCGACTAAGGTCTTAAGAGTGTAAACCCAGGAAAAGTGAGACCCCGGATTTCCTAGAATGGTGTAATGCTATTTGTTCTGCATGATCTGGAGATCCGTTGTACGCAGCAGGGAACCAGTCCCCAAAGTACAGTGTTCAACTCCTCCAAGCCCCAGCCAGCAAGGTGGCCAACAAGGTTAAAGTCGACAGAAAGAACTGGTCAGAATCCACTCAAGCTTCAGAAAGCTATTTTAAGTTAGTTAGTAGTTCGTAAAGAAAGTATTTCTAGGAAAGCTGTAAATCGGATAAAGACTTTCATTATTTATCATTGTAACTGTATTAACAATCTGTGGCCTTGTCAAAAAGAAGTGTCTAGTTCAGTCTTTCAAAGTAAACCACAGAGGCCATCTAAAAGGGAAAAAAGTTCGTTTAATTTTAGTACATAACTTTTTCAGTGGGTGGCCAGCACAATCTTCTATATTTTAATATTTGTTTTCTTTCCTTGTGAAGAAAAGTTTTGATTTTGTTCAATTCTGAACAATATAAGGACACTACATTATACTTTTTCTAAAAAAAATCTAGTGTGTTAGTTTGTCAGAAAGAAAGATATGTTTTTTTAAATGTTTCGTTATCAAGTGTGGCACCAATGTAGTACAGATCTTAATAGAGCAGAAGGTAACAGATTCAGCCCTAGACCTGTGCTAATTAACCCCCATTGTTAATACACTATGCCGACTCAGATGTCTAAATTCCTGGACCTTGTCAATTCCTGCCGCACTAGATATTAGGTCTTTCCACTACAGAACCCCCTTCTCCATTTTTTCCCCTATTCTACTGTGAACCCAGCCACCTTCTTAGAATGCCCACCTGAGCGTAATAGATCACCAATTGACAGAAGTCCGACCTGACATGACTGATGTCCCCCTCGCTAACCAGGACTTAGTCTTCTATGCTGATGGAAGCTCCTTTATAGCCAGCCAAGGTCAGCGCTGTGCAGGCTATGCTGTTGTTTCTGACACAGAAACCATGGAATCCGCTTCCTTTCTTTCTCCTCACTCGGCACAGCAAGCTGAACCCTTTGCACTCATTAGAGCATGCAGCCTAGCCACTGGGAAATCAGCCAATATTCTTACAGGCTCTAGATTTTCCTCTGGAGTCACTCATGACTTCAGACAACTTTGAAAAACTAGGTGTTATGTCACCTCCTCTGGTGTGCCCATCACTAATAAAATTTACATCGACAACCTTCTGTCTCCTTCACAACTGGCCACTATTAAACGCTCTGCAGACACTGAAGGTACGATTGAGACTGACCGTGGAAACAATAGAGCTGACTCAGCTGTAAAACAAGCTGCCCTTACCGGAGCACTGACTGTTCCCCAAATGATGAATCGTCGAGGAAAAACTGAATCCCCCATTTCCAAATCAAAGGGTATGCCTGGAATTGAGGATGTGCGTGTTTTACAGGGGGACGCTTCTGAGAAAGAGAAAGCCTCTTGGGAATCGGCTGGATGTTTTTACTCACCAACCGGGGACCTCTGGCTTACTCCTGCCCGTCAGGTCTGGTCTGCGTACCTGAAACTATACTGGGCTATATTGTAGATTTTGTATGTACCGATACTCAGCTTGGCAAGGAGGGAATGGTAAGGCAATGTTTGGAAACATGGTGGAGCCCGGACCTGGAGAAAGCAGCAGAGAATGTTGCTAGATGATGTCTGATATGCCAAGAACATAATCCAGGAAAAGGCACCCCATTTCCAAAATGATATACCCCATTGCCAGTATACCCTTTCTGCCAACTACAACTCGATTTTTATCAAATTACTGCGTGTGCACTGTTCAAAGTTTTGTCTTGTAATTCTTGATGTTTTTAGTGGATGGATTGAAGCATATCCCACCGCAGATAACAAAGGCAGATCAACAGCACAACTACTCAAATTTAATAATTTGCTTGTGGCAGAGAACTTACAGTCACCTAACCTAATATACTATATACTGTATATTTAAGAAAGGTGATAAGGTGAATTTTGTACATATGAAAGAGATTGGCTCTCATATTCTGATCCTGCAATCTCCTAATTCCTTCTACATAATTAGAACAAATTATCACTATTTCACTCAAATCTTTGTGCAATAAGCATTAGTTGCCTTCCAAATTGTTTTGTTGAACTTTCAACTTTCAAAGATTCCTCTGAACATAAGAGTGGCACAATAGCATCACGTTTAGCATTTTGCTATTACAGTACCAGTGACCAGGATTCAAATCTGCCATTGTCTGTAAGGAGATTGTCTCCCAAATAACCACATCTGCACCGCACCGAGAAGATCTTAAAGAACTGGAGCTGCAACTCGATAGCCTTCGGCTCAAAAGGGAAACTGAGGAGATCACAGGTAGGAGCTACAGGGAGAGAGTTACCCCCTAGGTTGCAGAAGACAGGTGAATGGGTGATTGTCAGGAGAGGAAAGGGAAATAGGCAGCTAGTAGAGAGTAACCCTGTGGCCGTTCCCCTAAATAACAAGTATACTGTTGTGGATACTGCTGGGGTGAGGTGGGGAGGGGGAACCTACTGGGAGATGCCGCAGTGACTGGATCTCTGGCACTGTGGCTCAGAAGGGAAGGGGCCAAAAGAGGAAAACAGTGGTGACAGGAAATTCCATAATCAGAAGAGTAGATAGGAGAGTCTGTGGACGCAATAGAGAGACCCAGATGGTACGTTACCTCCCAGGTACCAGGGTCAGGGACTTCTCAGATCGTGTCCACAGCATTCTAAAGGGGGAGGGTGAGCAGCCGGAAATCTTGGTACATATTGAAAGGACACAGAAAAGAAATTTGTTGGGGGATGGGAACCAGAGTGATGGGCTAAGGATAGGGATGTGGGTTTACAAGCAGATGTAGTGCATAGTGAGACTGTCAGGAAGGACAGGCAGATGATGGGGCAAAATTTCAGTCAGTAGGATGAACTGCAGTGTAAAAGGGGAACAAATACAGGGTTGAAGGTGTTATATTTGAATCCACACAGAATATGAAATAAGGTAGATGATCTTATAGCGTAGTTAGAAATTGGCAGGTATGAAGTTGTGGGTATCACAGAGGCATGGCTGAAAGACTACTGTAGTTGGGAGCTTAATATAACTGACATAGGATCAGAAGATGTAGACTCCTTGTTGGTCGAGTTAAGAAACTGCAAGAGTAAGAAGACCCAGGTGGGAGTTGTTTATAGGCTTCCAAACAGTAGCCAGAATGTGGTCTACAAATTACAGCGTAATAAAAAAAAGCGTGTCAAAAAGGCAAGATTAGGCATTAACATTGCTTTGAATTTGAAATGACCATTTTTAAAAGTGTGAACGTAACTGTGATAGTCCAATAAGTTGATCACCACCTATTAAGCTAAATCTTTGGTACAAATTGATTTCAACGGGATTTTAAAAAAAAATCCTGCTATTCAGTTCAATGCTTTACATTTTTGTTTTTCAATGTTCCTCTTTAGAGGGATTCTTTTATATTCCTACTACCTCCTTGATTACGCTCTACGTCAAGCTACCAAAGATCATGACAAGCTTGGTTTTACCATAAAACCAAGGAGAACCAAAAGGGTCAGACCAGTTATGCTCACAGATCTCGATTTTGCAGATGACATAGTCCTGCTCTCTGACCAGATGGAGGAAGCACAGCAGCTACCGACAAAAATGTAAGTTGAGTGCAATAAAGTTGGACTTCAACTAAATGCTAAAAAGACAGAGTACATGGTGTTTAACTGCGACGAAGGTACTCTCAAGATCGTAGAGAATGATACCATTAAGAAAGTCTTTGACTACAAGTACCTCGGGTCAAGGATGTGAGACCTGGACACTCACCAAGACTATGCCAAAGTCCCTAGATGGTTGCTATACACGAATGCTCTGGATGGCTCTTGACGTGAGTTGGCAACAGCACATGACGAATGTTGAGCTCTATAACAACCTACCGATGCTCACCACTAAAATCGAGGTGAGAAGACTGCAACTAGCAGGGCACTGCCTATGCCACCCCGAGCTACCTGCCAGCCTAGTCATCATATGGGAGCCCAAGCACGGGAGGATGAACCCTGGGCGCCCTCCCAAGATTATGGTCAACACGCTCCTAGAAGACAGCGGCGCGGCTAATGTAGATGAACTGAACGCACTGATGAGGGAGCGGGAGAAGTGGAGAGTCCGTCATTGTGCCCGATGCCGGTCCCCTAGGCCTGAGTCGATGTAGTAGTAGTCTGTTGAGCTACCGTCTCAACGATTTGTTGGATATAGAGATATGGTATGGTAACAGCCCCTTCGAGACCAATGAGCTCAAGACATCCAATTACACCTGTGTGACCAATTAATTTATAACGTTCCCACTATTTACAGACAGCGGCAGAATTGAATCCTGGTTGCCTACACTGTAATAGCGATATCCTAACTGCTATGGTTCTGTACCACTCCTAAATTTAGAGGAATCATTAAAAGTTGAAATACAGGTTCAGCAAAGCAATTTCAAAGCTAACTGGTACATTGCCCTTCATTGCACAAATATTTGAGTGTAATAGAGACATTTTGGTCCAACTATGTAGGAGGAATTCAGAGAGTGGACGAGTGCAAGTCCTCTGCCACTCTAGCAAGTTATTAAATATGTGTAGCCACATCTGTGAAATATGTTCACTAAATTTAGTTTAGTTAATATATTCTCTTATTTTAAATGTAGTTAACTCATTATTCATCCCATCCTCCAATGTCATGTCAACTTGTTCTATATACTTGGTAAAGACTAAAGCAAAATAATAAAGCCATGTCATCCTATCATTATTTGTGTTGTTGAATCGTCTGTCCCTAATGATGCTAGTCACATTCAAACCTTCCATTTGGTTGAAGTGCCTGTAAATTATTTTGCTCGTTTGTTTCACATTCCATGATAATTTAATTTCCGAGTTCCTTCTCTCCTAATTAAACTCTTAATATTGTCTCTTCCGTTGTCTTTGTAAATAATGGATAACTCTTTATGCACTGTCAATTGGCCTCATGTCATTATTCATTTGTGGAATTTTATGAGTGATTTATTCTTTCTTCTTAGTTGAATATATATAATTCCAGAACTTTATGAACATCATTTTAAAATCTTTCACCATGTTACTTTGATCCAACGAACTCATACCACCCAATGACACTCGTATGACTAATTAATCTATTAACCTGTATGTCTTTGGAATGTGGGAGGGAACTGGAGCACCTGGAGGAAACCCATGTGGTCATGGCGAGTATGTACAAGACCATAAGATGTAGGAACAAATTTAGGCCATTTGGCCCACTGAGTCTGCTCCGCCATTTCATCATGGCTGATCCATTTCCCTGTCAACCCCATTCTCCTGCCCACTCACTCAAACATTTCATATCCTGACTAATCAAGAACCTATCAACCTCTGTCTTCAATGCATCCAGTGACCCGGCCTCCACAGCTACCACATATATGGCAAAAATTCCATATATTCACTACCCACTGGTTAAAGAAATTCCCCAATTCTGTATTAATTGAACATCCCTCTATTTTGAGTCTGTCCCCTCTGATCATAGATTCCTCCACCAGAAGAAACATCATCTTCACATCCACTCTATCTAGGCCTTGCAACATTAGATAGGTTTTAATGAGATTCCCCCCCCCCATTCTTCTAAATTCCAGCAAGTATAGGCCAAAAGCCTTCAATCACTCCTCATATGATGACCCTTTCATTCCCAGAATCATTCTTGTGAACCTCCTCTGAACCCTCTCCAATGCCAGCACATCCCTTCTTAAATAAGAGGCCAAAAACTGCTCACAATACTTCAAGTGAGGCTTTGCTAGTGCCTTATATAGCCTCAGCATTACACCATTGCTTTTATATGAATGCTAAAGTGCATTCACCTGCGTCACCACCGATTCAAACTGCAAATTAACCTTTAGGGAATCTTGAACAAGGACTCCCAAATTCTTTTGGACCTCGTGTTTTTGAATTTTCTCTCCATTTAGAAAATAGTCTATACTTTTATTCCTTTTATCAAAGTGCATCGCCATATACTTTCCCACACTGTATTTCTTCTGCCATCTCTTTGCCCACTCTCCTAATCTGTCTAAGTCCCGCTATAGCCTCACTGCTTCCTGAACACTACAGGCTCCTCCACCTATCTTTGTATTGCTTGTAAACTTCACAAAGCCTTCAATTTCATCATTGACATACAACATAAAAAGTGGTCCCAGCAGACCCCTGTGGAACACCACCACTAGTCACCAGCAGTCAATCTGAAAAGGATCCCTTTATTCCCACTCTTTGCTTCCTGCCAATCAGCCAATACTCCATTTATACCAGTATCTTTCCTGTAATAGGCTAGGCTCTTGTTTAGCAGCCTCATGCTTGAGACCTTGTCAAAGGCCTTCTGAAATTTCAAGTAAACAACATCTACCAATTCTCTTTTGTCTATTCTGCTTGTTACTTCTTCAAAGAATTCCAACAGATTAGTCAGGCAAGATTTTTCCTTCAGGAAATGCTGCTGACTTTGGCCAATTTTGTCATGTACCTCCAAGTACCCTGAAACTACATCCTTAACAATTGACTCCAACATCTTCCCAAACACCAAGGCCAGGCTAACTGGCCTAAAATTTCCTATCTTCTGGTTCCATCCTCCTTGAAGAGCAGAGTGACATCTGAAATTTTCCAATCCTCCGAAGCCATGCTGGAATCTATTGATTCTTGAAAAATCATTACTAATGCCTTCACAATCACTTTAGCCACCTCTTTTAGAACCCTGGGGTGTACACCATCAGGTCCAGGTGCCTTATCTACCCTCAGACCTCTCAGTTTCCAAGCACTATCTCCCTAGTATTAGCCATTGCACTCACTTCTGCCCCTTGGCACTCTTGAACTCCTGGCATATTACTAATGTCTTCCACAGTGAAAACTGATGCTATACAAGTGCCATAAGTTTTTGTGGAAGTTAGCTCAGCTGCTGGTTATCAGAAGTCTTTCCACTGCTTAAACTGCACAAGTCAGGGGTAGGATGGAATATTTCTTACTTGTGGAGTTGCATACATCCACTCAACCATACATCATTCAAGAAGTTTGATGTTGAGCTACTAATATTCACTACAATCCCAATCGTTCAACAAGCTCAGTACTTTCCAGAATATGGAAACTTGCTCAACTGGGATTCCAGCCATGAGCATAGCAACATTCTGCCAAAACAAAAACTGGGCACTCCACCATCAGCATACTATAGCTACATCAAATGCACAGTAGTGACTCCCAAGAACTTGTTGACCCCAGTACCCAAGTGTACAGCCTTGTAAGGATGGAAGGAGGGGCATTAACGGAAGTTAGAGAAGTCAATGTTCTGCCATCAGGTTGGAGGCTACCCAGACAGAATATAAGGTGTTGTTCCTCCAACCTGAGTGTGGCTTCATCTTGACAGTAGAGGAGGCCATGGATAGACATATCAGAATGGGAATGGGACATGAAATTAAAATGTGCGGCCACTGGGAGATCCTGCTTTCTCTGGCGGACAGAGCGTAGGTGTTCAGCAAAATGGTCTCCCAGTCTGCGTTGGGTAGCACCAGTATATAGAAGGTTGCACCAGATGCCAGCCCCCCAGATAGTCCTTCCAGGTGAGGCAACACTTCCCACAGTTCCCAAGTATACAACCTTGTCTAGGATTCTAGGACATGAGCTGTAGCCACAAAGTTGTCTCCTATGATTTTCCATACTAGTCATGTGCCTTTTACAGGAAATATAAATCTGTACTTCTTTTACTCCTGGGTTAAAATCTTGGACCTCTCTGCTACAACAGCACTGTAAGGATACACTAAACATAAATACTGAGTGGCTCAAGTGGATGGAACCACGCCTTCATTTCAGAAAGGCAATTTCAGACTAAACTGAAATTACGAATGGACACTAGATATCGATGGCAGGGCTTAACAATATTACTTCATACAAGGAGAGATCGAGAAGCATAAGTGGCAATTACTCCCAGATGAGGTCAAGGTCTGTATGCACTATTGGAGCTGAAGAACCCTAATGCACACACACAAGCCATCACATCTCCAGATGACTGTGCAATGTCTTTGAAGCTGATATCTGGACATCCCCCAAATGGGTGCACCCACGAAAGGCATCTGGTCAAGGTGGTATACCAAGCTAAGTGCTACAGATCTGTACAAATTAGCTGAAGTATTTTATATTCAAGCTCTCCCTTCTGGAGTTTGAGATTCCCATCTGCTATAAAAAGACATCTATTGTACCAGTACCCAAGAAGAAGGTGATGACCTGCTTCAATGACTACCATCTGGTTGCACTTACACTGGCTGTAATAAAGTGCTTTAAGAGGTTAGTCATGGTCAACTCCTAGCTCAAAGATGACCTGGATCCAGTTGAATTTTCGTACCACAATTGGTTCTGGATTTTAAAAATGCAGACACCAGGAAATCTGCAGATGCTGGAAATTCAAGCAACACACACAAAATGCTGGTGGAATGCAGCAGGCCAGACAGCATCCACAGGAAGAAGCAGTCGACGTTTCGGGCCGAGACCCTTCATCAGGACTAACTGAAAGAAGAGACAGTAAGAGATTTGAAAGTGGGAGGAGGAGAGGGAGATCCAAAATGATAGGAGAAGACAGGAGGGGGAGGGATAGAGCTAAGATCTGGAAAGTTGATTGGCAAAAGGGATACAAGTCTGGAGAAGGGAGAGGATCATTGGATAGGAGGCCGAGGGAGAAAGAAAGGGGGAGGGGAGCACCAGAGGAAGATGGAGAACAGGCAAGGAGCTATTGTGAGAGGGAGAGAGAGAGAAAAATAAAGGAAAAAATAATAAATAAATAAGGGATGGGGTAAGGACGGGAGGAGGAGCATTAACGGAAGTTAGAGAAGTCAATGTTCTGCCGTCAGGTTGGAGGCTATCCAGACGGAATATAAGGTGTTGTTCCTCCAACCTGAGTGTGGCTTCATCTTGACAGTAGAGGCGGCCATGGATAGACATATCAGAATGGGAATGGGACGTGAAATTAAAATGTATGGCCACTGGGAGATCCTGCTTTCTCTGGTGGACAGAGCGTAGGTGTTCAGCAAAATGGTCTCCCAGTCTGCGTTGGGTATCACCAGTATATAGAGGGTCGCACCAGATGCCAGATCCCCAGATAGTCCTTCCAGGTGAGGCAACACTTCACCTGTGAGTCGGCTGGTGTGATATGCTGCGTATGGTGCTCCTGGCGCGGCCTTCTATATATTGGTGAGACGTGACGCAGACTGGGAGACCATTTCGCTGAACACCTATGCTCTGTCCGCCAGAGAAAGCAGGATCTCCCAGTGGCCACACATTTGAATTCCATGTCCTATTCTGATATGTCTATCCACAGCCTCCTCTACTGTCAAGATGAAGCCACACTCAGGTTGGAGGAACAACACCTTATATTCCGTCTGGGTAGCCTCCAACCTGATGGCATGAACATTGACTTCTCCAACTTCTGTTAATACCCCTCCTCCTGTTCTTACCCCATCCCTTATTTATTTGTCATTTATTATTTTTTTCCTTTTTTCTCTCTCTGTCCCTCTCACAATAACTCCTTGCCTGCTCTCCATCTTCCTCTGGCACTCCCCTCCCCCTTTCTTTCTCCCTAGGCCTCCTGTCCCATGATCCTCTCCCTTCTCCAGCCTTGTATCCCTTTTGCCAATCAACTTTCCAGCTCTTAGCTCTATCCCTCCCCCTCCTATCTTCTCCTATCATTTCGGATCTCCCTCTCCTCCTCCCATTTTCAAATCTCTTACTATCTCTTCTTTCAGTTAGTCCTGACGAAGGGCCTCAGCCCGAAAGGTTGACTGTGCTTCTTCCTATGGATGCTGTCTGGCCTGCTGCATTCCACCAGCATTTTGTATGTGTTGCTTGGTTCTAGATTTTGTTAAAAGGTAGGATGTACAGGCATAAGAAAGGGTACAGAAAAGATCTGTGAGAATAGTTCCTTGGATGACGGGGGTTACAATTATAGGTTAGAGAAGCTGGAGCAGTTTTCTGCAGAGGTTTGAGAGAAGATCTAATAAAAATCAGGAGTAGCCTACCTGTGTTTTCATGGCAAATCCTTGATACAGCAAGATCACATCTGATCTTTTACCTCAGTGCCACTTTGTTGCACAAATTGCACATCCATTGTCTTCATATCCAAAAATCTATTAGTCTCCACTTTGAAGACACTCAATAACTCAGCCTCTAACACTTCTTGGACAGAAAATCCCAAAGATTCACAACCACTTAGATGATCATCACAGCCAGAAAAGGTTGTTCCTTTAAGATCATAACCCAGATTCTAAAACCCAGCCAGTGAAAAACACAGCCCCTTACCAACCCTTTCAAACCTCTTAAGGGCTTGCTACAATGATATCACCAGTCATTCTTCTAAACTTATAATTGCATAAGCCTAGTCTGTTTAATATTAGCACTTAAGATTCAGCTTCCCCCACCCCCATTCTACCCTCAAGCAATAAAGACTGGCATTCCATTTGTCTCAATTGTTCATTCTACCTGTAACATTACATTAAATTACATACAGCTACAAACAAGGCTCACCAGTGGCTCCACTTCATTAGGAGTTTTTGAGGAGATATGTATGTCACCAAAGATATTTGCAATTTTTATTATATAGTGGAGAGTATTCTGACTAGTTGCATGACTTGTATGGAGGCTCCAATTCACAGGATTGCAAGAGGCTACCGAGGGTTGTCGATCAAACCAGCTCCACTCCAACCATCAAGGACATCTTCAAAAGTAAGTGTCTCAAGAAGGTGGCACCCATCATGAAGGACCCTTACCAGCCACAACATGCGGTCTTCTCTTTCACTATTATCATCAGGGAAAGGTGCAGGCGCCTAAAGATCCAAACTTAATGATTCAGAGACAGCTTCTTACCCTTTACCAACAGATTTCTGAAACGACCATGAACATTATTCCTTTCTTGCACTATCCATTTCATAACTTATAGTCATTTTGACCCTTTGCACTGTACTGCTACTACAAACCAACAAAGTTCACGTCAGGTCAGTGATAATAAGTCTGATCCTGATACGAAGACACAAAGGTCCCTAAGAACATTAACCTTATACAATCTCACCATTAAAATAATTCACAGTGAATGACCTCACATTTTCCTACATTATAGACCATCTGTCACATTCTTGCCCAGTTACTTGTCCTGTCTAGATAAAGGTCCCTAGGAACGTTAACCTTATACATCTCACCATTAAAATAATTCACAGTGAATGACTTCACATTGTCCTACACTACAGACCATCTGTCACATTCTTGCCCAGTTACTTGTCCTGTCTAGATTAATTTTAAACCTTTTTGCATTAGTCTCAAAATTCTAACACCCACCTCCCGTTAGTGATTCCTTCCCTCTTCATTGTTTTCCTTTACTTGCAGGAGAACCTACCTGCCAGGTTCTGACTTGCACTGACCAGGCATCTGTGAGCTCAGGCAACAGCTGCTGCTTGTGAATACATAATTTCTAAAAGCAAGAATGGTTAAATTTCATGATTCTTTGGTGATCTCACTGTGCTAGAACATAGCACCCATCTTGGCCCACAAATATGGGTGAAATCCAATTTGTAAGTAAGAATACTATATTAAAAAAGCTGGATATTCATGATAGAAAAACAAAATAGATCAAGCAATAAGCACCATGTAATTAATTTTGAAAGAATCTAACTGAATAAGAAGTGACAATATGAACAACCCAAAACAATTGACCTGGTTGATCTCTTTTCGAATTAGATAAATATTTGAGAAAATTGAGTGTTCATTTTGTATGCAAAACAATGCACTTTGTTTGAAATGTAAATGTAAAAAAAAGTGAAATCCTCAATTTTCATTAATGTCCACAAGTTTCATTGTGGGAACTACTATGCACTTGATTTATGAAGCATGGGGGATCTAAAACATACAACAGCATCTAATGGCACCCATAGCTTTCAAAAGGGAAATGGTGGCTTGTGCAGTCCAGACTCCTCACACAGCAGATACATTGGTGATTCTAGTACCTTGAGCAGTCATCTGTGAGTTTATCCCATGCTGTCAGTGAAACAGGACTTAGCTAGGTACCTTTAAAAAGACTCAATTACCTAGATTTTCTCTATCTTCTGTCTCTCACACCTCCTATGTATGTAAATGACCTAAACACTCCCAAGTTTATTACAATCTACCCAACATCATCTGAAGCAACTACATCATCTACTCTCCGCCCCTCCATGATTCTGAGCAGCCTAGCCTTGATCTCAAACCCTTACTATTTTTTAGCCAGAAGCTTCAAGTCAATGGCTTTAATCCAACCCTTCACAGATATAACGTGATCTGAGTGATTGTCAGCAGAGGGGAAGGCAAAAGGCAGCCAGAGCGAAGTATCCAGTGGCCATTCCCCTCAATAATAAGTACAGTGCCTACAGAAAGTATTCACCCCCTTCCCCCCCACTCCGGAAGTTTTTATGTTTCATTGTTTGACAACATTGAGTCACAGTGGATTTAATCTGGCTTTTTTGACACTGATTAGCAGAAAAAGACTCTTGTGTCAAAGTGAAAACAGATCTCTACAAAGTGATCTAAATTAATTACAAATATAAAACAAAATAACTGATTGCACAAGTTTTTACCCTCTTCAAGTCAGTATTTAGTAGATTCACCTTTGGCAGGAATTACAGTCTTGAGCCTGTGGATAGGTCTCTAACAGCTTTGCACATCTGGACACTGCAATTTTCCCCCATTCTTCTTTATAAAACTGCTCACACTCTGCCAGATTGCATGGGGATAGTGAGTGACAATTTTTTTCAAGTTCAGCCATAAATTCTCAATTGGATTAAGGTCTGGACTCTTGACTTGACCACCCAAGAACATTAATTTCGTTGTTTTTAAGCCACTCCTGTGTAGCTTTGGCTTTATGCTGGGGTCATTGTCTTGCTGGAATACAAATCTTCTCCCAAGTCACAGTTCTCTTGCAGACTGCATCAGGTTTTCTTCCAGGATTTCCCTGTATTTTGCTGCATTCATTTTACCCTCTACCTTCACAAGCCTTCAAGGGCCTGCTGCAGTGAAGCATCCCCATAGCATGATGCACCCAGCACCATCGGGGTGGGGATGGTGTGTTTCTGATGACATGCGGTACTTGATTTATGCCAAACAAAGCTCAATTTTGGTTTCATCAGACCATAGAACTTTCTAGCTGATTTCAGAGTCTTCCACATACTTCTTGGCAAACTAGCCAAGATTTCATTTGTTTTTTTTTCCAACAGTGGCTTTCTCTTCACCATTCTCCCATAAAGCTGCAACTGGTGAAGCATTTGGGCAATACTTACTGTATGTGCAATCTCTCCCATCTCAGCCAGTGAAGCTAGTAACTGCTCTAGAGTTGTCATACCATTCCTGGTGGCCTCCCTCACTAGTCCCCTTCTTGCATGGTCACTCAGTTTTTGAGGATGGCCTACTCTAGGCAGATTTACAGAATTCCACACCCCATTCCCATTCTGATATGTCTATCCATGGCCTCTTCTACTGTCAAAATGAAGCCACACTCAGGTTGGAGGAACACCACCTTATATTCCGTCTGGATGGCCTCCAACCTGATGGCATGAACATCAACTTCTCTAACTTCTGTTAATGCCTCACCTCCCCTTCGTACCCCATCCCTTATTTATTTAATTTATTTATTTATTTTCAGTTTTCTCCCTCTGTCCCTCTCACTATAACTCCTTGCCCATCCTCTGGGTCCCACCCCCCCTTCTTTCTCCCTACCATCCCATGATCCTCTCCTTTCTCCAGCCTCATATCCCTTTTGCCAATCAACTTTCCAGCTCTTAGCTCCATCCCTCCCTCTCCCGCCTTCTCCTATCATTTCAGATCTCTCCCCCCCCCCCAAATCTCTTACTGTCTCTTCTTTCAGTTAGTCCTGACAGAGGGTCTCCGCCCGAAACGTCGACTGTACCTCTTCCTATAGATGCTGCCTGGCCTGCTGCGTTTACCAGCATTTTTTGTGTGTTTTGCTTGAATTTCCAGCATCTGCAGATTTCCTGGTGTTTGAGGTTTACAGCTGTGTTACATTCTTTCCATCAGAATCAAAATCAGATTTATTATCATCGGCATGTGTCGTGAAATTTGTTATACTTAGCAGTAGCAATATAATGCAGTACATAATATAAAAGATTAAGCAAAAAACAGTACATGTATATTGGAGATTAAAAATCATGCAAAACAGAAATAATATCTTCTGAAAAAATGAGGTAGTGTTCAGGGGTTCGATGTCTATTTAGGAATTGGATGGCAGAGAGGAAGAAACTGTTCATGAATCGCTGAGTGTGTGCCTTCAGGGTTCTGTCCCTCCTACTTGATGGTAACAATGAGAGAACAGCATGTCCTGGATGCTGGGGGTCCTTAATAATGGATGCTGCCTTTCTGAGACATCATTCCTGGAAGATGTCCTGGGTACTTTGTAGGCTAGTACCCAAGTTGAAGCCAACTAAACTTACAACTGATCTGCAGCTTCTTTCGATCCTGTGCAGTAGCAACCCCGCCCCCATACCAGACAGTGATGCAGCCTGTCAGAATGCTCTCCACAGTACATCTATAGAAATTTGAGTGCTTTTGTTGACATACCAAATCTCTTCAAACTCCTAATGAAGCATAGTCGCTGTCTTGTCTTCTTTATAGCTGCATTGATATGTTGGGACCAGGTTAGGTCCTCAGAGATCTTGACACCCAGGAACTTGAAGCTGCTCACTCTCTCCACTTCTGATCCCTCTATGAGGATTGGTATGTGTTCCTTCGTCTTACCCTTCCTGAAATCCACATTCAACTCTTTCAGTGCAAGATTATTGCTGTGACACCACTCCACTAATTGGTATATCTTGCTTCTGTGCATGCTGTCATCTCCATCTGAGATAATAGTTAGTAAATTTATAGATGGTATTTGAGTTATGCCTAGCCACACAGTCATGGGTATAAAAAGAGTAGAGCAGTGGGTCAAGTGCACACCCCTGAGGTGCACCAGTGTTGGTAGTCAGTGAGGAGGAGATATTATCTGCACAGATTGGTTTTCCAGTTAGGAAGTTGAGGATCCAATTGCAGAGGGAGGTACAGAAGCCAAGGTTCTGTATCTCCTCAATCAGGACTGTGGGAAAGACGGGGTTAAATGTTGAGCTATAGTCGATGAACAGCATCCTGACATTGGTATTTGTATTGTCCAGGTGGTCTAAGGCCATGCGAAGAGCCACTAAGATTGCATCTGCCGTTCACCCATTGAGGTGAAAGGCAAATAGCAGAGGGTCCAGGTCCTTGCTGAGGCAGGAGTTCAGTTTAGTCACGACCAACCTCTCAAAGCATTTCATCACTGTAGATGCAAGTGCTACTGGACGATATTCATGAAGGTAGCTCACATTATTCTTCTTGGGCACTGTTATAATTGTTGCCAATATGAAGCTGTGTCATATTCTTTCCATTTCTTGATGATTGACTTAACTGTATTCCAAGGGATATTCAGTGACTTGGAAATTTCTTGTCCTGACTTGAGCTTTTCAATAACCTTTTCATGGAGTAGCTTGGGAGTGTTCTTTTGTCCTGGTGGTTTTTGCCAGGGTACTGATTCACCAGCAGTTGGACCTTCCAGATACAGCTGTATTTTTTCAACAAACAATTGAAATTGAAACAATTTTGAGTTTCAGCCCGAAACGTCGACTGTACCTTTTTTCCCCATAGATGCTGTCTGGCCTGCTGAGTTCCTCCAGCATTGTGCGTGTGTTGCTCTAATTTCCAACATCTGCAAATTTTCTCTTGTTTGTGAATTGAATCATCTTGGGGGGAAGGGTTTCAGATTTCCGGATCATTGGGATCCGGGGAAAGTATGACCAGTGAAAAAAGGACAGGTTACACCTGAACCCATGAGGGACCAATATCCTTGTGGGCAGGTTTGCTAGAACTGTTGGGGAGAGTTTGAATTAATTTGGCAGGGGGACAGGATCTGGAGCAATCGGGTTGCAGATGTGGAAGTTGGTATACAAGTAGATGCAGTGTATAGTGAGACAGAGGAAGGACAGGCAGATGACAGGGCAAAATTGCAGTCAGTGGGATGAGTTGAAGTGTAACACAGTGGACAAAAATCAAAAAGGGTGATGAATACAGGACTGAAGGTGATATATTTGAATACACTCAATACAGAATAAGGTTGATCTTGTGGCACAATTAGATTGGCAGGTATGAAGTTGTGGGCATCAGAGTTGTGGCTGAAAGATTATAGTTAGGAGCTTAATATCCAAAAATACACATTGCATCAAAAGGACAGGAATGTAGACATAGGGGTCGGATGGCTCTGTCGGTAAAAAATGAAACCAAATCCTTAGAAATAGGTGACAAGGGATCCAAAGATGTAGAACCCTTGTGGGTAAAGAAACTGCAAGGGTGAAAAGACTGATGGTAGTTACAGGCCTCCAAATAATAAACAAATTACAAAGTGAGATAGAAAATCCATGCAAAAAGAGGAATGTTAAGATATGGGGATTTCAATATGCAGGCAGACTGGGAAAATCAGACTGGTGCTAGATCCCAAGAGAGGGAATTTGTAAAACGCCTACGAGATGGCTTTTTAGAGCAGCTTATGGTTAAGCCCACTGGGGAAAGACATTTCTGGAGTGGGTATCGTGTACTGAACCAGATTTGATTGGGGAGCTTAAAGGAACCCTTAGAAGGCAGTGATCATAATAAGATAAACTGCAGGGTGAATTCTAAGATGGATAAGAAAGTCAGAGTAATCAGTACTACAGTGGAGTAAAAGAAATTACAGAGTCATGAGGAGGTGCTAGCCAAAATAGATTGGAAGGGGACAGGATACTGCATATCCCAAGGATAAAGTGATATTCTGAAGGGTGGTTGAGGCAACCATGACTGACAAGTCAAAGAGAGCATTAAAGTAAATGAGCTGGCATGTAATATACAGTAGCAAACTAAGTGAGAAAATAGAGGATTGGGAAGATTATAATAAACAGAAGGCAATTAAAAAAGCCATAAGGAGAGAAAAGATGAAATATGAAGGTAATCTAACTAATAATATAAATGAGAATACCAAAAGATTTTTCGAATATATAATAAATAAAGGAAAGGTGAGAGTGGATATCGGACTACTGGAAAATGATGCTGAAGAGGTAGCAATGGGAGACAAAGAAATATAGCAGATGAACTTAATAAATATATTGCATCAGTCTTCACTGTGAAAGACACCAACAGTATGCCAGAAGTTCGCGATGTCAGAGACATAAGTGTAGTTGCTATTACTAAGAAGAAGGTGCTTCAGGGCTGAAAGATCTAAAAGATCTATCTTCAGACTTTTCAGCTCTTAAAGCATCTTCTCCTTAATAATAATCACCTGGGCCAGATAGACCATAACCAGGGTACTGATAGAGGTAACTGAAGCAACTGCGGAGATATTAGTTATGATCTTTCAAGAAGCACTAGATTCTGCAGGACTGGAAAATTGCAAATGTACTCCATTCTTTAAGAGGGAGGTAAGCAAAAGTGAGAAAATTATAGGCCAGTAAACCTGACTTCAGTGGTTGCGAAGATGTTTGGGTCCATTGTTCAAGGATGAGGTTTCAGGGTACTTGGAGGAACATAATAAAATGTTTTCCTTAAGGTGAGATCTTGCTTGACAAATCTGTGGGAATTCTTTGAAATAACAGGTAAGATAGACAAAGGAGAGAGTCAGTGGATGTTGTTCACTTGGATTTTCAGAAGGCCCTCAACAAGATGCCACATATTGAGTCTGCTAACAAAATAAGAGCCTATTGTATTAGAGGAAAGATTCTAGTATGGATGGAAGATAGGCTGATTGGCAGGAGACAAAGAGTGGGAATAAAGGGAACCTTTTCTGGTTGACTGCCAGTGACTAGTGGTGTGGCACAGGAGTTGGTGTTGGGACTGCTTCTTTTCATGTTATATGTCACTGATTTGGATGACAGATTAATGGCTTTGTGGCCAAGTTTGCAGACAATACAAAGATAGGTGGAAGAGCAGGTAGTATTGAGGAAGCAGGGAGTCTGCATAAGGACAGACAGTTTGGGAGAATGGGCAAACAAGTGGCAGATGAAATATAGTGTAAGGAAGTGTATGCTCATGCACTTTAGTAGAAGAAATAAATATTTTCTAAATAGGGAGAAAACTCAAAAGTCAGAGGTACAAAGGAACTTGGGAGTCCTGTGTAAGATTCCCTAAAGGTTAACTTGCAGGTTAAATTGGTAGTGAGAAAGGCAAATGCAATGTTAGCATCCATTTCAAGAGGACTAGAATATAAGAGCAAGGATATAATGCTAAGTATTTTAAATCATGAGACAAACCACACTTAAAATATTGTGAGCAGTTTTGGGCTCTATATCTAAGAGAGTATCCAGAGGTGGTTCATGAGAATGATTCCGGGAATGAAAGGGTTAACAACGAGGAAGAGATTGTTGGCTCTTGGAGTATACCTGATGGACCAAATAGCCTAATTCTGCTCTTGTGTATCGTGGTCTTATCTCTGCTAGGAGAGAAAAAAAATCCATGTCTTTTGCAAGGTTAATTCAATAGCACTTAATTTTCCAGCAAAAATCCTACAAACAGAAACTGTTAGCCACTTCACAGCCAATACTTAAAACACCTTTACAATATTAATGCCAATGAGGCTGTTGGTCAGGGTCAACCAGCGAGACCGATGCAGTTTGGTAATAGCAGCATCGCAGGAGTTGCCAGTCAGTGTTGATCTCAACGTAGAACTGCCTTAGGGACTCCAGCTCTGGATTTTTCCTTGAGCTTACTCCCAATGCCTTCCCCATGACAATGCAGTGGAGGTTTCATATCAGAGTTTTCCTTCTCCTAGATGAGCTTTCAACCACGGCTGGCGAACTCCATCTGCATGAAGGATTGGTTTTAAGGTGCTAGTAACCTGCTTTTGCCCCTTCTCCTGTCATTAGAAAGAGTTCTGCCAGGCTCAGTAGCGAAGCTACACGTGAAAGCCGAGAGCTGGGCTTGGTTGTCAGAGGCTATGTGAGACACATACCACTGGGAGCATTTAATAGGTGGTGGGGATAAGTTCCCACTATCACACTCCTCCCCCGCCCCCCCCCCCGGCACCGGGCTATAACAAGCTTAAGGAACTAATAATGCTAACAATTCAGAGAGAATATATGATGTTCTTTTATTCATGTGTCTCCAACATGTTGTTGGTCTTTCCATGTTTTCTGCTTCGCTTTCTCCTGTCCCTTACCATCTCTCAACAAATATAAAAATTTCCTTTTTCAGTCAACTTGTTCCAATGTTGTTGCTCCGAAATATATTCATGGAAGTGTTTACAGAATGTTCATGTAATTGAAGTCTGATGAACTATATAAATGCTTATCACTGTGGGATGAACTTTCAAATAAACATCGTGCCTCTTGGTTAACACCCTTTAATCTATTTCCCTGCTGTCTGTCTCTACATTTCTGTCCAATTGTTTAATCTGTTTTCAAATAAGAGGCATTGTTAACTTACAAGCTTCAATCAAAACAGTTGAAAACAACAGGTCAGATACAGGGATCATTCTCCTCCCCACCCCCACTAAGCTAAATATAAACAATAATTAACAACTGTTCCTTACTGACAACAATTAGGTATTTTTCAAACTCCTACATATGCTGGCAATTAGGAAACTTTAAAATCCTATAGATGCCAGTGAACCAGAGAACAGAAAATAGAACAGTGCAGCAGAGGAATATGCACTTTGGCCCACAATGTCTGGAGTGAACACAATACTGAATTAAACTAAATCCCTTCTGTCCACAAATGATCTATAACACTACATTACCTGCATATTCATGTGTCTATAAGAGCTTCTTAAACACCAATATCATATCCGCTCCCACCACGAGCAGCCCACTCCAGGCACCTACCATTCTCAAATGTATCTTTATGGAGGAGGAAGTGCTTTAATTGGGCTTAATGGTGGATGCAGACAGCCTACAATAGTCAAGGAAAAGGCTGAGATGTTACTAAAGAGGCAAGAGATTAGCTTTGTCACATATACATCAAAACAAAGCAAAATGTGTTGTTTGTGTCAATGACCAGAGTCCAACGATGTGCTTTTAGCACATTGACTTTCATAAACCAAAATATGACTAAAGGAGATAGGATGTAATGTTCAAGTTGTCTGAGACATTAGTGAGATCTAATATGGAGTACTGGGTGCTGTTTTGGTCACCTACCTACTGGAAAGATGAAAATAACTTTGAAATAGTACTGAAAAAATTCACAAGGATATTGTCAGGTCTGGAAGACCTAAGCTACAAGGAAAGATTGAATAAGTTAGGACTTTATTCCTTGGAATGTAGAAGACAGGAGATTTGATAGAGGTATACAAAATTATGAGGGGTATAGAAAGGGTAAATGCAAACGGGCTCTTCCACCGAGGTTGGGTGGGAATACAACGAGAAGTCATGGTTAAGAGTAAAAGGTAAAAAGTTTAAGGAAAAAATGAGGGGGAACTTTTTCAGAGGGTCGTGAGAGTGAGGAATGAGCAGCCAGTGGAAGTGGTGCATTCAAGCTCGATTTCAATGTTTAAGAGAAGTTTGGATAGGAACTTGGAGGAGTATGGAGGGGTACAGTCCCAGTGCAGGTTGATGGGAATAGGCAATTAAAATGAGTCAGTATGGGCTAGATGGGCCAAAGGTCCTGTTTCTATGCTGTACTTTTCTATGACTCTGTGACTGGGGACAGCCTACAAGTATCACCATACTGTGGCACCAACACAGCATGCCCACAACATACTAATCCATATGACTTTAGAATAAGGAGGAAGCTGGAATACCATAGGGAAACCCACACGATCATGGGGAGAACATACAAATTCCCTACAGACAGCAGTGGGAATTGAACCCTGATCATCTGTGCAGGGAAGTGTTAGGCTAGCTGCTATGAAAACCCAAGAGTATGACTGAACTTCAATCTTCTTTAGGTATAGTCAAATGAATGCTAATACTTAACAGACTGTACAATGGCATTGAAACCTTCTGCAGTACATACTGAATACAAAGGTCTGTAAGTACAGTGAGAAATTAGGTAAGGTAACAAAACATCATCAATCGATACCAAGGGAAGCAGAAATTCAGTTACATAGAGCACCAGAGTTTGCGTGCTGCTTTGCTGCTCCTTTTCAAAGAAGATTTTAATCTGTTGGTAACAATTCAAAAAAATGCTTACCAAAGTCAAAATCAAATTCATGTCAAATCCACAGGTACATGTAAACACTGGTGCAAAGAAGAACTTGCTTGCAGCAGTATCATAGGCACAAATCATCATATAAGCAGCATTCATAACTAAAGCATTCATTCAGCATAAATTGTACACAATTTTTCAAAAATCACAGAATTTGAACAAAAGAAGTCCGTTTCAGTACAAAATGGGCAGAGTGGCCAGTGTTACTCAATGGTCGTGATTAGGTTTGTGCTGGACAGTTCAAGAACTGAATTGCTGAAGGGAAGTAGCAGTTCTTGAAACTGATGGTGTGAGATTCCAGGCCTGATAGAGGCCACAGAAGATGACATGGCCTATCGGTAGTGAAGCAGGTGCCCACGATATACTGGGCCGTGTCCACTATTCTCTGTAGCTTCTTCCTGCACATTCACTTTGCTATACAAGACCAAGAGTCAACAAGTCAGGATTAACAAAATAAGCTGGTTCTCAAATGAAGGAAGGTTCACAGGTTAGTAGTTTACAAAAACAATAGGGGTATTAATTGAAGCATCGAAAATCTTGAGGGTTTTTTTTATAAACAGCATGAATGTGGACAGAATTTTTCTTCTTGCAGAAAAATTTCAAACTAGGGTTTACTGCCGCTACTACTGTGTGGTAACCGGAATCTCCGGAGCTGAAGGCCTCGAAATCCTTGGCTTTGCGTGTTTCAGCAGCTGGAGAGAGGTCGAAGGCGCTCAGCAGAGGATGCCGCTCGGGAAGCTGTATCGGAGAGGCTGGTCGGAAGCTCGGAATTTTCGGATGGATGGACTCAGTAGGGACTTTGAGATTTTTATTTTTACTGTGCCCATGGTCTGTTCTTCATCAAATTATAGTATCGTTTTGCACTGCTGTAACTATATGTTGTAATTATGTGGTTCTGTCAGTGTTAGTCTTTGGTTTGTCCTGTCTTCTGTGATATCACTCCGGAGAAACATTGTATCATTTCTTAATGCATGTACGCATTTCTAAATGACAATAAAAGAGGACTGAGTGTTCTCATAATATAAACTGTTCAAGATGAGATGTGAAGACATTTCTTCTTTGGAATTCTACTCCAAAAGATGGTAGAAACAGAATATGTTTCAAGAGAAACATAGAAAAAAATAATAAAAATTTACAGTGATAGAAAGGAATGCAGAACTGAGATTACAATTAGACCAGTCATGATAGTGGCTTTGTAACTTAACTGCCTGCACTGCACTTCCCTACAAATGTAAAGCTTTTAATCTGGATTGTTGTTGTTTTCCCTTGCACTAATGTGATAAATACTCTGCATGGATGATATGTAAAACAATTTTTCGCTGTACTTAGGTACATGTGATACTAATAATAAACCAAACCATTTTATTAAATGGTAGAGCAGGCTTAAGTGGAAAGTGGATTAATCCTGCTCCTGACGAAGGGTCTCGGCCTGAAACGTCGACTGCGCCTCTTCCTATAGATGCTGCTTGGCCTGCTGTGCTCACCAGCAACTTTGATGTATGTTGTTTGTTGTAATCCTGCTCCTATTGTGTATACTTGTATCTTCCTTGTGGTTAAAGACCAAACACTAGCACTAACAAAGCAGGGCAAGAACTATGCTGAGATGGTGATGGTAGTACTAGTAAATGGACTGGCTTCACTAATTTCTGTTGGAAAGATCATGCACATTGGTCATTGACCACAAACCCTTGTTCTTGGATGCAGGCCTACAATTTCTACAGTAGTGACAAAGAATGCCAAAAAGGGCTGTTTTTCTCTCTCAATATGATATAGATATAGGACATCCAAACTAATGCTACACTGGTTGAATTGTAGAGATTGCCTGTAGAAAATGCTGGCTGCCACCAAAATAGGAAGCACAATGTACAATATAGCCTACAAGTAAATATCAGGTTATTGTCCTGTTACAATATCAGCAATAGGCAAATAACATAGAATTACTTAACATTGATATAACAATGAGCATACTAAGTGTAGTTGCACAGATTTGAACATGTGTCTGGCTGAGATTAAAAAAAGTGGATTATTAACTGCCTGTTGGTCCTCATAGATAAGAATCTTGAAGCAATAACCAAATAGGCTTCCACTTGGTTTAATGCAAATTCCAAGATCAACACAAATTACGCCAATGCAGTTACCACAGTCAACAAGAATTCAAAGATCCGTTAATCGGTTAAATCTGTAGATTTCGTAAATATTGTTGAACTCGTTCAACCATATTTTCTTTCAGACATTCGCAGTACAATAAAATGAAATTGGGGTCTCCAACGATATTTTCAATCACGTGTATGATTTTTGCGGAGTCTGAAATTATCCCGCGTCAGTTCCTCCGAAAGGATTTGCCAGTACTTGTATTGTTCTCTATTAAATATTTAACATAATTTTAGCAATGTATTTTAAAATGAATGCAAGATAATGCCCACAAATGATTAGAAATGTTGCCCCTCTATCCTATCCATGGGGTTTCTCCGAGGATCGGCGTGCAAGAAAAGTTACCAAAGCTAAACGAAAAGCATTGACCGGGGTAAATGTTCTGTGGCTGATAAGTTATTAACTAAGCTCATATCCTATCAGCTCTTATAAATATGCCAAAATTCTACGCAGTGCATTTGCAAAATGTCGTCAGCAATCCCCATCACTTAAGTGTAAATGCAAACGAGTCACTTTAAATTGCGAATTATAAACATATTTGATACTAAAATAATTATATAAATTAGATAGAGATTGTTGAATTTGTTGAATTCAAAATCAAGCATACACTCGAACGCATTATCTTTTACGAAAAATAGGTTGATAGTCTCTCTAACTCCGTGTTCATACTCACAGTTGCCTCTGTAATTGTTGCTCGGAAACTGTCTGGAACTAGTGACTGGGGATCCCCAAAACTAAATCCTTCTGGACAAACTCATAACCAAGCTGTAGAACTTCAAGAACACCATATTTGCTCAATTTTCATAAATTATTTTCGAAGAGAAAATGTATCCGAATAACAATCATTTCAACAATCCTCCCCTACCCCGCGTCTCGTACAGTCACAATATTTAATATTTTATTTTGAAATTTCGTTAAAAATAAATGGCTTTTTTTTTGTTCGTGAACATCTTCACAACCAGCGGAATAAAAATTCATTGACCCGAGCCGGACGATGAAAATTTCTCAGAAATTATTGTACTGAACTGCGTTCGTTTTTTCTGCACGACGTTGCACTTGCGGGCACACACACACACACACCAGCAGATATTGTTTCGGAGGGGAGCTAGGCTGGATCAACACCAAACTGCGATAAACAAGGTTAACTTAGAGCTGGACCATAGTCTCCCCCTTCGCCTTTTGTTTTGTTATTCCAGGTAAAGCACTCAGAAATAACTTCTGGCTTCATGCACCTTGCTCTACATTTCTCCCACTTTCGGAACCGGTCTGTAAAGTGCATTTAACTTGCGATAATTTGCAGATACTGGTGTCCTTAATTATTTAATGCAACTATATACGAGAAGAATACCTGAATTCATCGTTCTTTTCTAAATCAACAGGATACAGCTCTGTCCACTTGTGGCGCCCTTTACCGATAATAAAACTGTACCAGCCACTGACGCACTGTTTATAATAGTTTAACTGCGATGTAAAGTCAACAACGGACCGTTATTATTCCGCAAACTATTCGTTCGAACCACCAACAAAATCTGCTAAACACCAATTACCGCTGCCGAACGCGTTTCAGTTCGATACAACCATCGAATGGGAATAATTCTCACAAAAGCACCCCTCTCAAATTCCACACAAACTCGCTGAAGACGAAATGCATTAAAATGCCAACATGCACAATCTAACAGCATTTAAAAATAATTAAAACGGATATCGTCCAATATTTTGTTCGTTGCGACTACATGTAAAACACAGTAACGACAACCTGAGGATGACCACTTACTTGGTATTCTAAAGCCGCATCGTGATGGTTGTGCCCACAGAGGAAAAAAAAATAACCATTCGGTGTTTTACATTTTGACAGCAACTATCTGCCCAAGAAATGCACTTCAGCAACCGTCTATTCTCTGTTCCTCACGGCTTAAAACGCATCTCTTCTTTCAGTAACTCCTTATTGTCGATATAAATCGGGAAGTGAGGCTCCGATCCCAAATCAAAACGACGCGAGAAATTTTTCATTGGTATCATCAGACTGTTCAACGTTGAGCAATAACAGCGCTTTATAATTCCCCCCCCCACCAAAAAAAAGCAAATCAAACCAAATCAGCGTGCGGGGGGAGCGGTTTCCCCACTTGCTTCTTCAGTACTCTGGTCGAAGAATAGACAGACAGACGGGCGGGGGCAATCACAGAAGGCGAGGCTGCAGCGGGAAGAGAAAACCCACGCTGGAAATGGACGAAAGCGTCGAAATGCTGAGCACCCCCCCCGACACCCCCGACACCCCCGCGCTGCTCTCGGACTGACTGCACTGGAGCGGCGGTCGCCTTCCTCCGGCAGCCGGCGCACTTCCCGCCAGCCCGGCGCCCCGCCCGCACTGCGCACGTGTCCCGACAGCAGCCGCCCGCGCCCGTGTCCGTGGCCTCCGGGCAGCGCCGGGAGTGGCGTGTTATCCCGCCCAAAGTGCCGTCGAGGACGCGGCAGATCCGGCAATGATCAGGCGAGGAATTAGTTCGTTCAGTCCGTGTATTTTTTTTATATAAAGAAAAAAGTTTCAGCAAACAAAGGGGACAGGGTTCAGAAACTACAATCTAATCAGGCAACGCTTTTTTTACGTCAACGGGCTTAACATATGTTCTGGGCAGATTAAGCTAAATGTACAATGAAGTGGCGGTTCCACGTGGTAGCCGTTTCTGAGATTGGGCTCCATTGATATAACATATAAAAGGTGCCAAACACCTTTTCTATTCAGAGAAGGTGGCCGAGGGCGAATTGGTATCACAATAAACCAGAATTAATAGGCTTCTTGCAATTTGGTCATTGCATTTCGAGAAACCGAAGGCAGATAGATTGCGTGATCACTTCGCAGGACGCCTGCCTTCGACCAGCAAGAGTGGCCCTCAGCTTCCAATCGTATTCTCACCTTAATTCTCTGTTTCACACTCAAAATCGTTCCCCTCTAATGTCTCCTACGCTATCCCATTGTAAACTGGAGGAATATTACCTCATCTACCCAGCCACACTGCAGCTCCAGAGACTCGATATGGGTATTGGGCACGTCAGATAACTTCCACTTCTCTCTCTACGCTGCTCTTGCTAGATATTTCAGTTTCAAATTGTTTATTTTCCCTACTGTCTCTAAATGTCACAATTTAATTGTCACCTCGACTTTGGTCTGCACCTTATCACAGACAACTCCTCTTATGCTCTCCACTCTACCACTTTATCACAGACAACTCCTCTTATGCTCTCCACTCTACCTTTCTGCACCTAAACACATGCTTATTTTCTCACTTTTTCAGTACCGATGAAAGGTAATTGACCTGAAACATTGACTTTTCTCTGCGTTTGCTCTATGTGCTCATTTGCCAAGTTGTTATTTTTCTGCTTTGGAATTCCAGTCTCTTAACAGTTTTTTTTGTAAAAAGTTAATCTGCACTTAGAAAATGTGGACAAATAACTGAAACTCCTTGAAGGCCTGTCAGGCATAAATCATATTTGTTGAACTTAATTGATTTTTTTGAACTACTGGAGAAGGTTAATGAGAATAATATGATAGATGCTGCCTGTATATACATTGAACTAGTGTTTGATAATATGCCTCATAACAGATTAGTGAGCAGAATTAAAACAGAAAAAGATGAGAGAATGATAGAATGGATACAAAATTATTTAATGAAAAGAAGAATCACAGTAGTGATGAGGGGCTGTTCTTTCAGAAGAAAGGAAAATTCTGCATTAGTGTTCCTCTCACAATTTTAGGAACAAGCACTTCACTTATCTTTCCATTTTAATTAAACATAGAATTGAATTGAATTGACTTTATTTCTTACATCCTTCATATACATGAGAAGTAAAACATTTCATGTTACGTCTCTGTCTAAATGTGCAATGCACAATCATGGTAATATATATTAATTTATAATAAATAGAACAGTAAGTATAACATAGAAATACACTCAGATCAGTGTGAGTTAATCAGTCTAATGGCCTGGTAGAAGAAGCTGTCCCAGAGCCTGTTGGTCCTGGCTTTTATGCTGTGGTACCGTTTCCCTGATGGTAGCAGCTGGAATAGATTGTGGTTGTGGTGACTCGGGTCCCCAACGATCCTTCGGACCCTTTTCTCACACCTGTCTTAGTAAGTGTCCTGAACAGTGGGAAGTTCACAACTACAGATGCACTGGGCTGTCCACACCACTCTGTGCAGAATCCTGCGATTAAGGGAAATACAGTTCCCATACTAGGCAGTGATGCAGCCAGTCAGGATGCTCTCAATTGTACCCCTGTAGAAAGTTCTTAGGATTTGGGGGCCCATACCAAACTTCTTCAACCGTCTGAGGTGAAAGAGGCACTTCTGTGCTTTTTTCACTACACAGCTGATGTGTACAGACCACCTGAGGTCCTCGGTGATGAGGATGCCGAGGAACTTGAAGCTGTTTACCCTCTCAACCCCAGATCCATTGATGTCAATAGGGGTTAGCCTGTCTCCATTCCTCTTGTAATCCACAACCAGCTCCTTTGTTTTTGTGACATTGAGGGAGAGGTTGACATTGACATAGAAAGAGATCCATTGAGTTTATGCTAGTTCTCAGAGCTATCTCATTCTTCCACTTCCTCTGGTGAAGAGTAAACCTGCAACCTCGAGGACAGTGAGAAAATGGTTGGAGGAGGCTTATGAGGCACTCCAGAGTTGTTTTGAGGTGACAGACTGGCAGGCACTCTGTGAGCCAAATGGAGAGGATATTGATGGGCTCACAGAGTGCATCACTGATTACATCAACTTCTGTGTGGACTGCAATGTTCCGACAAGAACTGTCCTTTGTTATTCAAATAACAAGTCATGGGTAACAAAGGACATTAAGGACATCCTGAACACTAAAAAGAGGGCGTTTAGAGATGGAAATAGGGAGGAGCTGAGGGCAATACAGAGGGACCTGAAAGCCAGAATCAGGGAGGCTAAAGACAGGTACAGGAGAAAGCTTGAGTGGAAACTCCAGCAGAACAACATGAGAGAGGTCTGGAGGGGGATGAGGTCCATCACTGAGTTCCAGCAAACTAGCAACAGAGGAGCTGAAGGCAGTGTGGACAGGGCCAACGAACTTAACCTGTTCTTTAACAGATTTGACATTGTGGCCCCTGCCCATCCCCCACATGAGTCATCTGTTGTCGGCCCCCAACCAACACATATTCCACTCTCCCCTCCTACCCCTCCTCACAGTCCCCCACCCTGCTCTCATGACTATACCCCTCCCCCACACGAAACCACCACGGTGGGTTTCACGGCTGAACAGGTGAGAAGACAGCTGAAACGTCTCAACCCAAGCAAGACTGCAGGCCCGGATGGTGTCAGTACCAGGGTGCTCAAAGCCTGTGCCCCTCAGCTATGTGGAGTACTTCGCCATGTCTTCAACCTGAGCCTGAGGCTCCGGAGGGTTCCTGTGCTGTGGAAGATGTCCTGCCTCGTCCCTGTGCCGAAGACGCCATGCCCCAGCGGCCTCAATGACTACAGACCGGTGGCATTGACCTCCCACATCATGAAGACCCTGGAGAGACTTGTTCTGGAGCTGCTCCGGCCTATGATCAGGCCACATTTAGATCCCCTCCAGTTCGCCTACCAGCCCCGACTAGGAGTTGAGGATGCCATCGTCTTCCTGCTGAACTGTGTCTACGCCCACCTGGACAAGCCAGCGAGCACTGTGAGGGTCATGTTTTTTGACTTCTCCAGTGCATTCAGCACCATCTGCCCTGCTCTGCTGGGGGAGAAGCTGACAGCGATGCAGGTGGATGCTTTCCTGGTGTCATGGATTCTTGATTACCTGACTGGCAGACCACAGTACGTGTGCTTGCAACACTGTGGGTCCGACAGAGTGATCAGCAGCACTGGGGCTCCACAGTGGACTGTCTTGTCTCCCTTTCTCTTCACCATTTACACCTCGGACTTCAACTACTGCACAGATTCTTGTCATCTTCAGAAGTTTTCTGATGACTCTGCCATAGTTGGATGCATCAGCAAGGGAGATGAGGCTGAGTACAGGGCTACGGTAGGAAACTTTGTCGCATGGTGTGAGCAGAATTATCTGCAGCTTAATGTGAAAAAGACTAAGGAGCTGGTGGTAGACCTGAGGAGAGCTAAGGTACCAGTGACCCCTGTTTCCATCCAGGGGGTCAGTGTAGACATGGTGGAGATTACAAATACCTGAGGATACGAATTGACGATAAACTGGACTGGTCAAAGAGCACTGAAGCTGTCTACAAGAAGGGACAGAGCCATCTCTATTTCCTGAGGAGACTGAGGTCCTTTAACATCTGCTGGACGATGCTGAGGATGTTCTACGAGTCTGTAGTGGCCAGTGCTGTCATGTTTGCTGTTGTGTGCTGGGGCAGCAGGCTGAGGGTAGCAGACACCAATAGAATCAACAAAATCATTCGTAAGGCCAGTGATGTTGTGGGGATGGAACTGGACTCTCTGACGGTGGTGTCTGAAAAGAGGATGCTGTCCAAGTTGCATGCCATCTTGGACAATGTCTCCCATCCACTACATAATGTACTGGTTGGGCACAGGACTACATTCAGCCAGAGACTCATTCCACCGAGATGCAACACAGAGCGTCATAGGATGTCATTCCTGCCTGTGGCCATCAAACGTTACAACTCCTCCCTTGGAAGGTCAGACACCCTGAGCCAATAGGCTGGTCCTGGACTTATTTCCTGGCATAATTTACATATTACTATTAAACTATTTATGGTTTTATTACTATTTATTATTTATAGTGCAACTGTAACGAAAACCAATTTCCCCTGGGATCATTAAAGTATGACTATGACTATGACTATTTCCTTATAAATGCTTCACTTACATTACTGTACAAAAGTGTTAGGCACATATTTATATATAGAGTGCCTAATTCCTTTGCACAGTATGTAAATTGGTTAAAATAGGAAGGTGGTTTTATAATTACTCATGTTAAGTATAACAATGTATTCCCAATAACTTTGTACTATTATTATGTTATGTTTATATTTTATGAAACTAATAATAAAGAGCTTGAATGCTATAGATGTTAAAGTAGTGGAACTTGCTGATGCAGATTCACATACCTTAACAATGGATTTGAAGGATTTAGCAGACATTATATAGTGGTACCTCTTTTAGTGCTTTCAAATGTCTGTAGTCTCCAAAGCCTACTGTCAGGAGGGAGAGAATCACTGCTGCTCATAGTTTGCTATATTCAAGATTTTCTGAGTCTTTAAGCTCTTTTTCTCAAACATTATTGTGAATTTCATCATCGATGCTTGCATTGCTGAGAAGTGCTCCCAAGGAATAGAAGGTGGTATATGTTTTCCAGGGCTCACTGTGGACTTTATTTTTAGGAAATGGGAATGACTTGGTAGTAGCCATTTGATTTACAGATGTTAGTATTATTAACAGAAGAAATTCTGTAGATGCTGGAGATGCTGAAAAAAGCAACACACACAAAATGCTGGAGGAACTCAGCCTGTCACGCAACATCCATGAAAATGAACTAACAGTTGAAGTTTCAGGCTAGGATCCTTCTTGAGGACTGGAAAGGAAAAGGAAGATGCTAGAATAAAAAGCTGCGGAGAGGGGAAGGAAGGCAGCTAGAAGGTGATAGGTGAAGCCAGGTGGGAGGGAGAGGTAAAGGCCTGGAGTGGAATGAATCTAATAGGAGAGGAAAGTGAATCACAGGGGAAAGGGGAGGTGATGGGTAGGTGAGAAGAGGTAAGAGGACAGAATGGGGAATAGAAGAAGAGGGGAGGGGAGAGATTTTTTTTACTGGAAGGAGAAATCGATATTCATGCCATCAGGTTGGAGGCTACCCAGACAGAATGTAAGGTGTTTGCTCCTCCAACCTGAGCATGGCATCATTGTGGCACAAGAGGAGGCCATGGACTGACATGTTGGAATCGAATGGGAATCGGAATTAAAATGTTTGGCCACCAGGAAGTCCTGCTTTAGGTGGATGGAGTGGAGGTGCCTGACGAGTAGTCTCCCAGTTTAGGACAGGTCTCACCAGTGTAGAGGAGTCCACATCAGGAGCACCGGATACAATAGATGACTTCAGCAGATTCACAGATGAGGTGTTACCTCACTAGGAAGGACTATTTGGGGCCCTGAATGGAGGTAAGGGAGGAGGTAAACGGACAGGTGTAGCACTTTGGCTGCTTGCAGGGATAAATGTCGGGAGGAAGATTAGTATGGGGGGGGTGGAATAAGTGTCAGGAGGGAGATTAGGATAAAGAATCACGGTGGGTGTGATCCCTGTGGAAAGTGGAGAGTCGGGGCAGGAAGGTAAAGATATGTCTGGTGGTAAGAATCCTTTGGAGATGGCAGAAGTTGTGGAAAATAATGTGTTGGTTGCAGAGGCTCATGGGATGGTAGGAAAGGACAAGAGGAACTTGTCACTGTTATCACTATCACTGTTAAGGCAGCGAGAAGATGAGGTGAGCAAGGATGTCCAGGAAACGGAGGAGATGTAGGTGAGGGCAGCAACAGTGGTGGAGGAAGGGAAACCCCAATCTTTGAAGAAGGAGGACATCTCTGATGTCCTGGAAAGTAAAGCCTCATCCTGGGAACAGATATGGCTGAGACAAAGGACAATATTTTTATAGGAGACAGGGCAGAAAGAGGTATAGTCAAGATAGCAGTGAGAATTGGTGGATTTATAAAAGCTGTTGGTCAACAGTCATGCACATATGTGACCAAGAGAAGACTATTGGAATTGAGCACCAATAACAGCACTGACTCTTCATTTATCTGGTTTAGGCACTTGCATTCTTAAATCCTAGGTATAGAGAGGATTTTCTGCTGCTATAAATGCTTTAAGAAAAACATGCTGTTTAACAACAGATTCTCCCTAATTTAAAATAATACTACATCTAAAGCTAAGAAGTGAAGGTACGGATTGTTAAAGAAGCCATGCCTTAGGAAGGTGTCAATCTTTGAGTGAAGCACACGAACTGAGCATCCAGAAGTGAGCAAGACAAAGGAAAACAGCTATTCGAGGAGCATTATAATTGAAAATCAATTGATTCTGATGAGGGGTTTTGAAGAATCCTGAAGCATTAACTCTGCTTTTCTTTCTACCAGCTTAGTATTTCCAACATTTTCTTCTTTTGTTGTGGGATCACATCTTATTTATCATCTCACCATTTCCTTTTGTGCTGGTAACAGGCTCTTATCTCTAATAGCATTTCTGGTTGGTAGATGCAAGGCACTAAGTGAATTAATGAATGAATGAACCTCAGACCTCAATCCCTTTATTACCACCCATTCCTTTCTACCACTAGTCTCCCCCAAAATTTGGCTGAAATGTCACCATCATTTTGACCGTTCAACATGCCTTTTGCTATCTACCAGTCACAATGGCAAAAGATGATGTGAATTTTGAGATTGAATAAAAGGCAATTAGAACTGGAATCAGATCTTGTTTTTGGGCTCTAAAATTAGGTGTAATCCTAATTCTTATAAAAAGATTAACAGGAAATTCAGTTAATTGCAAGATATTTGGCCTATCCAAGTCACTGTATATGATTACTGTATATGCCTTACCCTAAATTTTCAAGACAAAAGTCAACTACAAGAGCACCCTCTTCCTAACTTATATATTTCACCATATATCTATCATTGGCCTCTAGAGGGAGATACCTGGCTGTGTCCAGGGAAGTGGCATTTGCATCTCTTTGATACAAGTATTAGTATAAAATTGGTGCAAACATATGAAGTATCAAAAATTTATCTGCAAGAGATTTGTCAACATTTGTTCGGTCCTTGTTTCAATTGTACACGAGACGCAAAGAAAAATGTCCCAGTTACTTCAATTGTTCCCTCTGATTATTTCAGTGTAATTATATTTCTAGCAAATTTATAACTCGTAAGTTGCCATCTGTAACCAGAAAACAGCAGAATTGTTTTGTATCAAGAGAAATGTCATAGCACTAATTTGAAAACATTGAGTCATTCGTGGCTGAAGGAGAAACAAATTTACCAAATCTACAATCTACCAAATTAGATGCATAATATGATTTCCTCTACATTGCAGACGAAGCACAGATTGAGTATCCGTTTTGAAAAACAGCTTTGTTCAGTCTACAGGGTTGTTCCTGGGCATCCCATCACCTGTCACCTTAATTCTGTGATTTGACCAATCTGTCTGTGGCCTTCCATATCCTCCAGTGAAGCCCATCATAAATTTGAGGTTCAGCATCTCATCTTTTATCTGGGTGCGCTTCAGTAATTTCACATAACTTGCATTTTTTCTCTTGTATCAGAACAGATCAGTTCTTATCTGTCTATAGTATTAACTTTTTCTTTTTTCATAGATACTGTCTGTTCTGTGGGGTATGACCAGCATTCTCCCTTCAGTTTCAGGTTTCATTACTGCTCTGACCTGCATTTCACAGCTTTAATATGTCTCTCTGTTTTCCCTGTCTCTTGTATCTCTCATTAATCTATAAACCAGATGCCTCTAATTATAAGCGTTATTTAGATAATCTCGGCATTATCCTATCATGTATTTTTGTCTTATTCAGGGCTTTCCAACCTTCTTCTCAACTTAACATAATTTTGTTTTCTCACTTTTCAACTTCTAATTAAGTATCTTTAACTTGAAACGTTAATTCTGTTTCTCTTTACACAGATGCTGCCTGACCGGTTGTGTGTTTCCAGCTCTTTTTATTTTTATTTCAGATTTCCTAAATCTGCATCTTTAGGATTTTGTAGATAGGAATATATATTGATTTTCTTGGTGGTTTCCAGTTGTGATTAGTGCAAAATGGAATTCTTTGCATTAATCAGGAATGCTAAGGTAGAAAAATAATCACCCTGAACTTTGATCCTCTAAGTAATTTTCTATTACTCTGAGCATGTCTCCACTGTAAACTGATACTTCAACTTTGAATTCTAAAAACTGATAAGATATATTTTCTTCCTCTTTTGCAAAATGGCTGAATATGGCAACTGACTTTCACAACCAAATGTGACTTGTTTGTGCTCCCACACCTATTGAGGCCCTTCGTCAGCTGGGGTTGACCATGGATGTTGTGTCCCAGCTGTCTATGTGCCATCAGTCAATATGCAACCCACGGCAATATGATATGGAGAACAAGCAATTACCCATGCAGCAAGCTTCCCCTCTCCATGCAGCTGATGAATGCAAAGGAACAGCAGAGACTGGCACAGTTTGCACCAGTGGCTTTGCAGGAGTTGCCAGTCAGTGCTGAATTCAACATAGATCTGCCTTAGCGACTCCAGCTCCAGATTTTTCCTTGAGGTTTACTCCTAAGGCCCCTAATGAGTGGGTATAGCTGCAAGGCAGTGAATGTTTGAGATCAGAGATTTTCTTCTCCTAGATGAGCTGCCAACCATGACTGATGAACCCCATCTCCCAGGAGTGACTTGTTTTAAGGCACCAGTAACCCACTTTTGCCTCTATTCCTGTCAGTAAAAATGGTTCTACTGGCTAAGCCACATGTGAAGGCCTGAAGCTGGGCATAGTTGTCAGAGTCTATTTGAGATGCATGCCGTTGGGAACACTTAATAGGTAGTGGGAGCTCATCCCATGTAACACCCCTCCCCCACTTAAGGAAACCTATATTTGATGTTATTTGCTGTAAACGTTTTACAATTTGCTTTCTTTTACTTATTCTTTTGTACACTATGCCCTAAGCCACCAGTCTCAGTATTCATCCCTCAACCATTACCAGCACACACAACTCACAAAGACTTGGTTAAAGAGACAGAGCAAGTGAATCAGCAAGGAGCATCGAGGTTGGACAGGAAGCCCTAGCACATGATTACCGAGAAGACAAGTGGAAACCTGATTGGATAGCTACAAGAACTGGACCACTGATGTACACAGTGGACATTCAAAATCATACACGGAGATGTCATGTGGACCAGATACTGGATGCTCAACTGAAGATCGCACCTGAGTCGATTGCATCCAACAAGATCGATGCATTACAGCCACTGGACTTACCTCTCATGTCGCTGACAGCAATGTGACACTGGCGACCGAGAACATTGTCTTTGATAAGACACCTACCAAGACTGATGCCACTCCACAGGTCCAGAGATGCTATCCTGAACGAAAAAGATTGCCACCTGAAAGACTGAATCTTTAGTATAGTAATGTTAGTTATGGACTATTACTGTGTGTGGTAAACCATATATATATGTTGTAACTGGGTTACCTGTCTGGACACGCCCCTCTGCTGCCTGCTCCTGTGGCTCCTCCCACAGACCCCTGAATAACGGCGATTGTGCCATTGCTCCTCCTCTCAGTCCAGGGCAGATACTCAGCATGGTGGAGGTCACATTTTACTGCTAATAAAAGCCTTTCATTATTTACTCTACTTCCAGTCTTTTGGAGTTATTGATGGTGCATCACTGTGAAAGCACATTTATTTGGAACATGGTTTATGAATGGGAACTTGAATATTTTGTACATATACAGCTTTATGTTGTATTAATCTAAAGGGGGAGGAAGTGTAATGTATGGATTTATTTCTTTTAGAGCAATGACTCCCCTTAGCACTACATATGGACTGATAACTGACCTATGCACATTGATCTGTTGTCTACACATGCGCATTGAACTGCTTCCTCTTTCTTTCTCTCTCTTGCTGTAACATGAATACACTAGTTAAAGCCATCTCAATTAAGTAAAGCGTGCTTTTATTTAATTGACGTGTAGTTGCACTGACATGACAATAAGATCCTGCAGAATGTTTATAGTGAGTTAGCCAAGAGGTTAAGAAACAGGACGTTTAGGATAATGGTCTCTGGATTACTCCCAGCACCATATGTAAGTACAGTCAGAAATAGAAAGGTAGACCAGATGTATTCACGGCTGAGAAGCTGGTGCTTGGGACAGGGATTCAGTTTCTTGGATCGTTAGGGTCTCTGCTGGAGTTGAGCTGACCCCGTGCAAAGGGCACAGGTTGTGTTCGACCTGGAAAGGAACCAAATTCCTTGCAGGGAAGTTTGCTAGTGCTATATGGGGGGATTTAAACTAAATTGGCAGGGGTTGGGATTCTGAACATCAACTTAGACTTGAGTGGTATATTTTTCATGCAGAAGGTGGTGATTATATGAATGAGCTGCCAGAGGAAGTGGCTGAAACAAGTACTTTAGTATTATTTAAGAAGCACTTGCATATGCCAGGATGTTGAGCATTGACTTCAGCTTGCTGTTTAACACTATCAACTCTCAGAGCCCTTGTTGGGAGTCAACACCCCTCTTCGTAACTGGATCTTGGACTTCTTGATGGAAAGACCCAAGACAGTCTGAGTTGGCAACAACATCTCAAACTCGATCATGCTGAGCACTGGTGTCTCTCCCCACCGCTCCCACCAAGCCAGAGCTGTATGCTCAGCCTGCTGCTGTTTACGCTCCTGACCTATGACTGCACTGCCAGATCCATGTCAAACCGCATCAGCAAGTTCGCTGCTGATACAATAGCAGTTGGCCTCATCAGCAACAATAATGAAGCTAGTGAGGCCTGTCAAATGGTGTGAGAACACCAATCTGATTCTCAAGAATGACAAGACAATAGAAACGTTTGTGGACTTCATTAAGGTGCAGGTCAACCACTCTCCAATGCATGTCAATGGCTCTGCCATGGAGAGAGTGAAGAGCATAACGTTTTTTAGGTGTGTACACAACAGACAATCTAACTGGAACCCACAACACCTCATCATTAGTTGTGAGTTTAACATCAAAGGATATACTTTGTATCAAAAGGACAGGGAGGGTGTCATAAGCAGTGGGGTGCCTCTGTAAAGGGTAAGAGGTAGAATTACATCTTTAGAAAGAGGTGACATAGGGTCAGAGAATGCTGAATTTTTGTGGGTGGAGTTAAGAAATTGCAAGGGTGAAAAATCCATTATGGGAATCATATAGGCCTCCAAAGAGGAGCCAAAATGTAGAGTTGAGATTGCAAAGGGAGCTGGAAATAACATGAAATAAGGGAAATAATACAATTGTAATGGAGGACTTCAATATGCAAGGGGATTGGGAAAATCAAATTGGTGTAGATTACAAGAGAGAAAATTTGTTGAATGCCTATGAGGTGGCTTTTTAGAGCAGTTTGTGCTTGAGCCTATGCAGGGAAAGGCTATCTTAGATTGGGTGTTGTGTAATAACTCAGATCTTATTACGGAAGCTTAATGCAAAGGAACCCTTAGGAGGCAGTGATTATAATATGATTAAATTCATACTGCCGTTTGAGAGGAGAAGCATAAGTTACATATCTCAGTATCAGAATGGAATAAAGGGAATTACAGAGGCAAGAGAGAGGAGCTTGCCCAGGTGGATCGGAGGAGAATACTGGTGAGGATAACGGCAGAGCAGAGGTGGCTGAAGTTTCACAAGGCGCATGATAGATAGGTCCCATAGAAGCAGAAATTCTCAAGTGGCAGGCAACTGTAGCTGACAAGGGAAGTTAAGCACTGCATAAAACCCAAGAAAAGGGCATATAAGTTAGCAAAAGTGAATGGGAAGTTGGTATCTAGAAGCAGGGGTCGCAGCCTCAAAAGAGGTGACCTTTTAAAACAGAGGTAAGGAGAAATTCTTTTAGCTAGAGAGTAGTAAATCTGTGGAATGCTCTGCTACAAACTGTGATGGAGGCCAAGTCCATGGGTATATTTAAGTTGATCCTTTCCTGAACAGTCAGAGCATCAAAGGATATGCTGAGAAGACAGGTGTATGGGGTTGAGTGGGATCCGGGATCAGCCATGATAGAATAGTGGAGCAGACTCGATGGGCTGAATAGCCTAATTCTGCCCCTATGTCTGATGGTCTCATTAGTCAAGAAGGCACAGTAGCGTCTACACTTTCTGAGGAGTTTGAGGCGTGTAAGGCTGCCTGTACTCATTCTGACAGCTTTCCACAGGACAAGATTGAAAATGTCATGTCTGGCTGCATCATTGTGTGATACAGAAGCTGCAAGGCATCAGACCACAACACCCTACAGAGGATAGTAAAAACCACTGAGAGGATCAATGGGAACTCCCTCAACCCAATTTGTGATATTTTCCTAAAGCATTGTATACAACGGGCCTGAAGCATCGTTGAGGATCCCTATCATCCATCCTACAATCTGTTTGAACCACTACAATTAGGAAGGAGGTACAGAAGCATCAGGACTGGGATTGCCGGGCTGGGTAACAGCTTCTTTCCCTAGGCTGTGAGACTAATTAATACCCTGCCACCATCGAAGCATCCTCATTGGGACAGCATGCTGTTTACTGTTCACTGTTTACCCGTGCTGTGCACCACATGCACTTTGAATTATATTTTATTAACTTATTTGTGGTAATGTTTTTGTTTCATGTACTGTGTGTGATGTATGTTTTGTGGGTGTATCGTGGTCTGGAGGAATGTTGTTTGGTTGTATATAGGTACATTTAGGTGACAATAAGCTTGAACTTGTTTTTTTCGTGTGAAGCAGCAGAGGGGGTGGGATCAATGAGGGAAGCATAGTTGGTGACACATGGATTTCCAAATGGTGTTTGATAAATTGCCTTATAATAGGCATTATCAAGATTGAAAACATGGAATACGTGGGCTCTAGCAGCATGGATGGAAAATTGGCTGAGTAATGAGATAAAGTGATAATAAAAGTTTGTTTCTTGGATAGAAGGGTGGGCAGTATGCAGTCTATCAAAGGTTTGGTACAATGACCACTGCTTTTTTTTTGGTACGGTGATTTGGATGTGTGCGTATAGAGCATAATTTTCAAATTTGTAGATGGCACAAAATTTGAAAATGTGCTGAACTGTGAAAAGCTTAATAATAGATTAAGGGGATATGGACAGTCTGGTAAAATAGATGGAGAGGTGACTGGTAAAATTTAATGCTGAGAAATGTGTGAATTTCTATATTTTGTTTGAAAGAATGAATGATTAAGAGGCAATAGGGGATATAAGAACAGAGGAATCTTGGGGTATTTGTGCCTAGTCTATTTAATGTGGCACACCAGGTTGATAATCTGACTAAAAAAGCCTTCAGGATCCTTTATTACATGGAGTACAAAAACAAGTGAAAATGTCATAATGATCCCTTTAAATCTCTTGATTTTACCACAATGGAATAATTGTGTCCAGTTCCAGGTGTCACACTTCAGGAAAGTTGAATAGACTTTAAATTGGATGCAGAAAATATTTATTAAAATGATTCTAGGTATGAGGAACCTTATGTGGACAGACAGGAGTGCAAGGAGAGCTGATAATAGGTGTTTAAATTCATGAAAATATACCGGTAGTCAGAATAGAGGGAAATAAACTGCTCTCACAGATGGAAGGTACAGGAACTGGGAATCATACTATGTAAAAGATTGCCAAAAGAACTAGAAGGACACGATGAAAAGCTTTTTTAAGCATTGATGACAGGAAGCACAACCAAGGGTAGTACTAGATGTAGTCTCATTTGTAATATTTTGATAAAGGGTCATTGAACTGAAGCGTAACTTGTATTCTCTCTCCACAGATGCTGCCTGACCTGTCGAGTACTTCCAGCACTTTCTGTTTATTTTGTTCCAGAGGAACATGGTTTGGTTACAAGGAGGATATTGGTAATGGTAAACTCCTTTTAGCAATTTGAATAATTAGTTTGTAAGTACAAATTGCCTGTATTTATATGTGTTTAAATGTTCTCATGATTACAAAACATTTTAACCTCAAATTATTTCTCCCAATGCATACTTTGGTCAGAGGATTATTCTGGAATTTATAATTTGACTGGGAGATAGGGAGGCAAATAAACAGATGGTGGTGAAACATTCCTTTGCACCATTAAGGTTTGATGTTGCTACAGTTTTGGTTCACGGTGGATTTCACAAAGTTGAAAGAAAGATGATTGGTTGAAATTCTTTGCCCATGCACATTACAAAACCTATATTATAGTTAGTTCACTTCAAAAATGTAATTCTGTTGAAATCAGAGGGTACATATTTTGAAGTGCTTTATTCTGTCCACACATGCTGTTACATTATCAGTTTGGCATGTGCAACTGAAGACCATTTTCAACCTGGTATCCATAAATCAAAATTGTGTGTGATTTTGATTTTAATAATTTTATTGGCTTTGACACTCATATTTAAAAGTCACATAAATGGAAAAGTAAATATAGTTAATTGATGGATTCCAATCTGTACATCACATGCACTTCAGTTAAAATGTATATGCAGTGGATGCAACATCAAAGGGATTAATCAATCAAGTGTAGTTTGTAACTGTACTTGTTTGAGTGAGTGATAGCTCTTCCATTTACAGATTATCAAACAAACAATTCATATTTCTATTTGAAGACATACCACATATTAACTTGGTATGGTATTCCTTCATAATCACTGAATGAAAGACCTGGAGTTTCTTTACCTAACACCATCATGACAGCCCTGTTGCTATAACCATTGCCAATCAAGAAAGAACAAATTGTATTTTCATAGTTATTTTTAGCCTAAAAATTTCACAGGAGGCTCCATGAACAGTTTAACTGTCAGTGAAGCCTTCCACAAAAATTGTAACCCTGAGTAGGAATTCCTCTAGTGATAATTTAGTACATTAAGTGCCTGTTTATTTACCCAAATGACTGGCTAGTTAACTTGAAATATGAATCATGTAAACTGACCTTTTAAAGGAAAATAGCTTACAAAATTTGGAAATGCAAGCAGAATGTGAAATTTTGGACTTTAAACTTATAGTCTTAAGGGAGAATGAGGCAGTCATAGATGAGAGCTACCGGGAGGTAGTCACACCTAGGCTGTCAGAAGCAGGTCGTTGGGTGACAGTCAGAGGGGGGAAAGCGAAGGTGAACAGACAGGTAGTGCAGAACACCCCTGTAGCCATTCCCCTGAATAATAAGTTTACCGTCCTGGATACTGTTGGCGGGGATGACCGACCAGGTGTGAGCCACGGTGGGAGGGCCTCCGGCACTGAGTCTGACCCTGTGTTGCAGAAGGGTGGGACGGAGAAGAGGAGAGCTGTCGTCATTGGAGACTCTATAGTCAGGGGAGCAGACAGGAGATCTTGTGGACGTGAGAAGGACACCCGCATGGTTTGTTGCCTCCCGGGTGCCAGGGTCCGGGATGTCTGTGACCGGGTGCACGACATCCTGGTACTAGAAGTCGTGATACATGTTGGGACCAACGACATAGGCAGGAAGAAGGATAAGGTCCTGAAGCATGAATTTCGGGAACTAGGCAGAAGGCTAAAGAACAGGACCTCAAGGGTGGCGTTCTCAGGATTGCTACCAGTGCTATGTGACAGTGATGGTAAGAATCGGAGGAGATGGCAGTTGAATGCGTGGCTGAGGATTTGGTGCAGGGAGCAGGGTTTTAGATTTTTAGATCATTGGGATCTCTGCTGGGGAAGGTGGGACCTGTACAGATTGGATGGGTTGCACCTGAACTTGAGGGGGAGCAATATCCTTGCAGGTAGGTTTGCTAGCGTGGTTCGGGAGGGTTTAAACTAATTTGCAAGGGGGATGGGACCCAGGGCGACAGAGCAGTGAAAGAAGTGCATGGAGTAAAGCCAGATCTAACATATAGAGAGGCTTTGAGGAAAGAGAAGCAGAATAAACGGTGTAAAGACAGTAAGGTAGAAGGGCTGAAATGTGTGTACCTCAATGCAAGAAGCATCAGGAACAAAGGTGATGAACTGAGAGCTTGGATACATACATGGAATTATGATGTAGTGGCCATTACAGAGACTTGGCTGGCACCAGGGCTGGAATGGATTCTCAATATTCCTGGATTTCAGTGCTTTAAAAGGGATAGGGAGGGCGGAAAAAGGGGAGGAGAGGTGGCATTACTGGTCAGGGATACTATTACAGCTACAGAAAGGGTGAGTAAAGTAGCAGGATCCTCTTTTGAGTCAATATGGGTGGAAGTCAGGAACAGGAAGGGAGCAGTTAGTCTAATGGGGGTATTCTATAGGCCCCCTGGTAGCAGCAGAGATACAGAGGAGCAGATTGGGAGGCAGATTTTGGAAAGGTGCAAAAATAACAGGGTTGTTATCATGGGTGACTTTAACTTCCCTAGTATTGATTGGCACCTGATTAGTTCCAAGGGTTTAGATGGGGCAGAGTTTGTTAAGTGTGTCCAGGACGGATTCCTGTCACAGTATGTGGACATGCCGACCAGGGGGAATGCCATACTAGATCTAATACTAGGTAATGAACTGGGTCAGATCACAGATCTCTCAGTGGCTGAGCATCTGGGGGATAGTGACCACCGCTCCCTGGCCTTTAGCATTATCATGGAAAAGGATAGAATCAGAGAGCACAGGAAAATTTTTAATTGGGGAAAGGCAAATTATGAGGCTATAAGGCTAGAACTTGTGGGTGTGAATTGGGATGATGTTTTTGCAGGGAAATGTACAACGGACATGTGGTCGATGTTTAGAGATCTCTTGCGGGATGTTAGGGATAAATTTGTCCCGGTGAGGAAGATAAAGAATGGTAGGGTGAAGGAACCATGGGTGACAAGTGAGGTGGAAAATCTAGTCAGGTGGAAGAAGGCAGCATACATGAGGTTTAGGAAGCAAGGATCAGATGGGTCTATTGAGGAATATAGGGAAGCAAGAAAGGAGCTTAAGAAGGGGCTGAGAAGAGCAAGAAGGGGACATGAGAAGGCCTTGGCAAGTAGGGTAAAGGAAAACCCCAAGGCATTCTTCAATTATGTGAAGAAAAAAAGGATGACAGGAGTGAAGGTAGGACCGATTAGAGATAAAGGTGGGAAGATGTGCCTGGAGGCTGTGGAAGTGAGCGAGGTCCTCAATGAATACTTCTCTTCAGTATTCACCAATGAGAGGGAACTTGATGATGGTGAGGATAATATGAGTGAGGGTGATGTTCTGGAGCATGTTGATATTAAGGGCGAGGAGGTGTTGGAGTTGTTAAAATACATTAGGACAGATAAGTCCCCAGGGCCTGACGGAATATTCCCCAGGCTGCTCCACGAGGTGAGAGAAGAGATTGCTGAGCCTCTGGCTAGGATCTCTATGTCCTCGTTGTCCACGGGAATGGTACCGGAGGATTGGAGGGAGGCGAATGTTGTCCCCTTGTTCAAAAAAGGTAGTAGGGATAGTCCGGGTAATTATAGACCAGTGAGTCTTACGTCTGTGGTGGGAAAGCTGTTGGAAAAGAATCTTAGAGATAGGATCTCTGGGCATTTAGAGAATCATGGTCTGATCAGGGACAGCCAGCATGGCTTTGTGAAGGGCAGATCGTGTCTAACAAGCCTGATAGAGTTCTTTGAGGAGGTGACCAGGCATATAGATGAAGGTAGTGCAGTGGATATGATCTATATGGATTTTAGTAAGGCATTTGATAAGGTTCCACACGGTAGGCTTATTCAGAAAGTTAGAAGGCATGGGATCCAGGGAAGTTTGGCCAGGTGGATTCAGAATTGGCTTGCCTGCAGAAGGCAGAGGGTGGTGGTGGAGGGAGTACATTCAGATTGGAGGACTGTGACTAGTGGTGTCCCACAAGGATCTGTTCTGGGACCTCTACTTTTCGTGATTTTTATTAACGACCTGGATGTGGGGGTAGAAGAGTGGGTTGGCAAGTTTGCAGACGACACAAAGGTTGGTGGTGTTGTAGATAGTGTAGAGGATTGTCAAAGATTGCAGAGAGACATTGATAGGATGCAGAAGTGGGCTGAGAAGTGGCAGATGGAGTTCAACCCAGAGAAGTGTGAGGTGGTACACTTTGGAAGGAAAAACTCCAAGGCAGAGTACAAAGTAAATGGCAAGATACTTGGTAGTGTGGAGGAGCAGAGGGATCTCGGGGTACATGTCCACAGATCCCTGAAAGTTGCCTCACAGGTGGATAGGGTAGTTAAGAAAGCTTATGGGGTGTTAGCTTTCATAAGTCAAGGGATAGAGTTTAAGAGTCGCGATGTAATGATGCAGCTCTATAAAACTCTGGTTAGGCCACACTTGGAGTACTGTGTCCATTTCTGGTCACCTCACTATAAGAAGGATGTGGAAGCATTGGAAAGGGTACAGAGGAGATTTACCAGGATGCTGCCTGGTTTAGAAAGTATGCATTATGATCAGAGATTAAGGGAGCTAGGGCTTTACTCTTTGGAGAGAAGGAGGATGAGAGGAGACATGATAGAGGTGTACAAGATAATAAGAGGAATAGATAGAGTGGATAGCCAGCGCCTCTTCCCCAGGGCACCACTGCTCAATACAAGAGGATATGGCTTTAAGGTAAGGAGTGGGAAGTTCAAGGGGGATATTAGAGGAAGGTTTTTTACTCAGAGAGTGGTTGGTGCGTGGAATGCTCTGCCTGAGTCAGTGATGGAGGCAGATACACTAGTGAAGTTTAAGAGACTACTAGACAGGTATATGGAGGAATTTAAGGTGGGGGCTTATATGGGAGGCAGGGTTTGAGGGTCGGCACAACATTGTGGGCAGAAGGGCCTGTACTGTGCTGTACTATTCTATGTTCTATGTCTTTTCAAATTCGACCATAAAATCAATTATAGGGTAAACAAAAGACAGGACCAAACAGTAATCATACTAGTTTGTGAACTTGTATATGTTTTTATCACATAACCAATATCAAAGACTGTAGAATGACATGACTCTGTTGAATTCCAAATGATTCTAGTTCTCATATAAATTTAAAATGAGATTTTCCCATTTTCAGAAATGAATTATCTCAACTCCTTGCCTGGAGTAATTTTTTTCTAATACAGATGGAAGTCATTAATGTTCCTAGTCAGTAGAACTGTATTTTAGCTACTATAGCATTGGGAATTTACAGTTTACCGGAATCACAATCAGGATTAATATCACTGGCATATGTCCTGAAATATGTTGTTTTGCAGCAACAGTATATTGAAATAGATAATAAAGAAACTATAAATTGAAGTAAGATACTGTGTGTATGTATATATAGTGATAGTGGTGGGGAAGAAGCTGTCATAAAATATTGAGTGTGTGCCTTGATGGTGGCAATGAGAAGAAGGCATATCCTGGGTGATGGGGGTTCTTAATGATGGATACCATTAGGAAAAATTGTATAATGTAAGGGAATTAAAAATGTTTTTGAACTTGCAACTTTAACATTAAATCGATACACGTGTTATTATCATATTGTATAAAGTTTAGGTTCCAAGGTTGTCAAGCCGAGGAGTGGTAGTGGGGACAAGCTCCCACTACCTATAAGTGTTCCTCACGGCATGCACCTCAAATAGCCTCTGACAACCAAGTCCATCTCCTGGCCTTCTCTGTGTGGCTTAGCCTCTAAGCCTGGTGGAACTGTTTCTACTGACAGGAGAAGGGGTGAAGGCGGCTCCTGGCACCTTAAAACCAGTGCTTCGGGTAGATGGAGCTTGTCAGCCTGGGAAGGCAGTCCAGCTAAGAGAGGGAAAACTGTGATTTCAAATCTCCGTTGCATTGTGGCCATACCCACTTATGGGAAAGGCTTTGGGAGTAAACCCTGAGGATAAGTCCGGAGCTGGAGCCCCTAAGGCAGTCCGATGTTGCCTTCAGCCTCGCTCTGGCAACTGCTGCGATGACACTGGTGCCAAGCTGTATTGGCCATTGCCCTTCCCTTGGACAACATCGGTGGCGTGCAGAGGGGAGTCTTGCAGCTTGGGCAACTGCCGGTACGACCTTGCCCAGGCCTGTGCCCTGGAGAAACTGAAGCAAGACTTTCCAGGCGCAGATCCATGGTCTCTTGAGACTAACGGATGCCATCCATTCAATCCATAATGTTTAAAAGGTTAGTCAAATTTTATGCATTTTGCTTCTTGGTTGTACACACAAAATGCTGGAGTAACTCAGGAGGCCAGGCAGCATCTATGGAAATTAATAAACCGTCAGTGTTTCAGACTGAGACCCTTCATCAAGACTGAAGAATGCTCTTGGCCTAAAGCATCGACTGTGTTTTTCCATAAATGCTACCTGGCCTGCTGAGTTCCTCCAGCATGTTGTGTGTGTTCCCTTGGATTTCCAGCATCGGCAGATTTTCTTGTGGTTTCACTTTTTTATGATGATTGGCTGCTCAGTCTACATAATAACAGCATAGTGCTAGATGCCAAATATCCCATTAACCTTATTCCGCATAGCAATAGATGTCCCAAAAGAGAATGTTCACAATTGAGAAATTGCTGGATCTTTTTAAGTGCATTTGGGGAGAGGTAAGCCTTTGCTGTAGATTGCATTGAGAAAAATCCAGATTATAAGATGTCTGTGTAGTCTGAAGTCAATAAACATAACAACCAGTAACTTAAGTCTTGCCCAAATCAGTTTGTGATTTAATTGTAACTGTTCTTAAATTGCTTTAACTTCTTAAAGGGTGTAGATGTGGCACAAAATCAAGAAATCTTCAGGTGGAGCAAAACTTATGTGCCTTGTGTTTTCATGCTCCCCGGATCTTGGACAAGCAGATCATCAGTGGTCCTAAAAAGATCAAGCAAATATGACTGTAAGAATTTTCACTATTAGTTAGGGAGATAGACTAAACAGCTCACACAAAATACTGGAGGAACTCAGCAGGCAAAGCAGCATCTATGGAGAGGAATAAACAGTCAGCATTTTGGGCCAAGGACCTTTATCATGATAAACTGAACATTTCCATATTGGGTGCACTTCACCAGCTGCTGTGGCCCATTGAAATGGAAAATGAAACAAGGCAAATAACAAGAATTCTATATGTGATCACCTTGAAAGTGAATATTATTCTTACTGACTGAATACTCTGCAATTCCTCCTGACGTTGTTCATTATTCTGTCACCTTTTAATGACCAAAAAGAATAATAATATGTAATTTGGGCTGTACAATAATTGAAATTTTAGTGCTCTAAGCACAGTTCATCTTAAATGTGGCTGAATGCATAGAAGACTATGGCATTGTCTGATGGAGAGTAGACTGAAACCAGAAAAGATGTAGAAGAGAAATAAAGAATCAATATCTATTTTTGAAGTATTTATCATTAGAAAAAATGATGCCACATCACTTGCAGAATCGTCCAATAAACTCCATCTTTAAAGCGGGAAAAATATATACTGCAGTTTTGTACAGCTGTTAATTCAGCTTTTTTTTATAACACTTCCCTATACAGTTTAGATATTATCCATTTTTGCATCATCATTTATTCAGAGATTGCTGGAAGGTAGAGCCTCTCTGAAATATTTTTTTCATTGTACAGGTTGGACAAAATTGATAATGTGGAAAATTGCTTAGGTATGTCCTATTCACTAAAAGCAGGACCAATCCAACCTGATCAATTATTGCCCAACAAGAAAGCAATGGATGCTGTTGTCAAGCGCGCTGTCAAGTGGCACTTGTCAGCAGTCATCCATCACAGCCTATTTTAAGTTTCGATAGGACCATGTGGTTCCATTATTCAAGACCTTGTGTCTCCAAATATGGACTAAAGAGCTGAACTCTGAAGGCGAGGCGAATGTTCCTGGTATTAAGATAGCATTTGATCAAGTGTGGCATTAAATTCTCCTAGTAGAACCAAAGTCCATGGAAAATACTGAACTCCTGTGATTGGAATCAAACAAATATTGTTTCTACTGGAGGACAATAATTCCAGCCTCACGTCAGTGCAGAGTTTCAAGATCTAATCACCCCCAGTTGCTTAATCAGTGATCACTATCATAAGATCAGAAATGGGTATCTTTCCTGATAATTGTATGATATCTATTCCTGTGGCATCTTCTTGGTAAATGAAGTTTGCAACCACTTTAAGGCATTGACTATTAAATGAATATTATGCCACACCCAACTCGAAAGAGATGTCCTTGACATTTATCAACCACTTATCCTTGACATTTATTGTTCTTAGCCAAATCCCCCACCATGAACAACCTAGAAATTGCAGTTGACCAAAAACTCAACTGTCCCAACCATATAAATACTGTGGCTGCAAAAGCAAGGCAATGGCTGGGTACCAATGACAAGTGACTCAGCTTCTGAATAGCAGAGCATTTCTACTTTCTATAAAGCAAAGGTCAGGAGTGTGATGGTATACTCCTCACTGAACTTGAATACTGCTTCAGTTCTTCTGAAGCTCCATACTACTAAGAACAGGGGCTTGATTGATTGACACCCTGTCAGCCATTGCAGCATTCATTTCCTATTCCACAACCACGAAATGGCTACAAAATCCATTAAGGTTACTTACTCAGCCTATTTTGGCAGTGTCTCCCAAACCCACAAATGTTACCATCAAGGAAGTCAAGGGCAGCAGCTATATGAAAACAACATTTTTTGTAGATTTTGCTCCAAATCCATTTCCGTCTTCAGATGATGATTATAATCTAGAATACTCGGCTTCTCGCAGGATTTAAGAAGCACTCGAGTCACCAAGGTATGGAATTCTACAGATGAAGTGTTTGCAAGTGGGATTAGTATAAGTGGATGATTACAGTTGGCATAGACGCAGAGGGGTGAAAGGCCTCTCTCTGTTTTATTATGTGACTTTATGACTCGTATATTGCATGTCCGTAACTGCCAGTTATTTTAAGTCTTGATACCTCACCCAAAAAAACTGTGAGAGTACTTTCAGCAAAAGCACTACAGCAGTTCAAGGGGCAGTTCAGCACCACTTTCACAAGGACAATAGGAACAGACACAGCAACGAGAAGATTTGGAAAACATATATATAAAAAAACACTGCATTGGCACCATTGTTCATAACCTTGTAATGTATCAAAAGAACTGAATTTGGTTTAACATTGAAGGATGCTTCACATTTATATGTAGAATCACAGAGAGATACAGCACAGAATTAGGGTCTGCAACCCATCAAGTCCACACTGACCATCAACCACCCATTGGCACCAATCCCACATTAGACCCATTCTCTTAGATACATCCACCCCCCACCACTTAACAATTCATTTATGGCAATTTACAGTGGCCGGTTAATCTATTAATCTGTATATTTTTGGAAACTGAAATGAAATTAGAGCTCATATGGTCAGAGGGAGAATGTACAAACTCCACAATGACAGCATCTAAGATCAGGATTGAACTGTACTGGTTCTACCAGGTGTGCCATTGCACTAAACCAGCTAAATTTATCATACTGAGATTATTTATGTCCAAAACTCATTTTCTTTACAAGCTACCAAATAATGGAAGATGCTAATTAAAATATATTTACATAGGTATAACTAGAACAGTATCAGCAGTTACTAGAATATAAGACCATAAGACACAGGACCAAAATTAGGCCATCATGTCTGCTCCACCATTCCATCATTTGTTATCCCTCTGAATCCCATTCTCCTGACTTCCCCACATAACCTTTGATGCCTTGACTAATCAGGAACATATCCACTTCCTCTTTAAATATATCAAATGACTTGAACTCCACAGCCATCCCTTGCAATTAATTCCACAGATTCATCATCCTCTGGCTGAGGATATTTCTCTTCATTTCTGTTTTAAATGGACATTCCTGTATTCTGAAGCTGTGCACTCTGATCCTAGATTTCCCCATTCTAGGAAACATCCTCTCCACATCCACTCTACCCAGGCCTTTCAATATTTGATAAGTTTCAATTTCTCCCTTATTGTTCTAAACAACAGTGAGAACAGGCACAGCCATCAAATGTTCCTCATACATAAACCCTTTCATCCCTGGAATCATTCTCATGAAGTTCCTCTGGACCCTCTCCAATGCTAGCACATCTTTTCTTAGATAAAGGGCCCAAAACTGTTCACAATACTCCTAGGTGTGGTCTCTCAAATACCTTATAAAGCCTCAGTCATACTTCCTTGCCGTCAGTACCTCAGTTGAATTCTGTCTTTTTGTGTGTTTCCCCAAACCATCATCCTCAGTTTTTGTATTGCCATGTGCTCTTGTTTGTTTTTATGCCCCATGTACTCCTGTCTCTGCTCCTGCTCTACTCGAGCCTCTGTATTACTAAGTACTCCACCTCTCACCTGTTTCTCATTATTACCTGTTTTGCTGCCACTTGTGTCTCATTGTGCTCCACCTAAGATCTACCTCTCAATTTATTGCTCAGTGTATTTTAGTCCTGTGTTTTCACCTCTTTGTTGCCAAGTGGCAGTGTTCTTTGACATTGAAAAAGCCTATGATATGATGTGGAAGGAAGGATTATTAATTAAACTGCACAAGATGGGGGTTGGTGGGAGAGTTTTTAATTGGATTAAAGATTTTTTGTTTGGTAGAAAAATTCAAGTTCGGATTGGATCAGAATTATCAAAACAGTACATAGTGGAAAATGGCACACCTCAAGGTAGTGTGATTAGCCCATTATTTTTCATGATTATGATCAATGATGTCTTCACAAAGGTACCAGTGGATATAGGTAGGTCACTGTTTGCGGATGATGGGACCTTGTGGAAAAGAAGCAGGAACATGGACCATATAATCAGGAAACTACAAGAAGCAATTGATGAAGTGGTGGAGTGGGGTTATGATTGGGGATGTAGATTTTCAGTAGACAAAACTCAATCTGTATTTTTTACCAGGAAAAGGGTTGAGGTAGGGAAGAAGTTAAGGATGTATGGGGTTGAATTAGAAAGGGTTGCATCATTTAAATTTCTGGGAGTTATATTTGATTCACGATTAACATGGGCAGACCATATCAGGAAAGTTGAGGAGAAATGTAAAAAAGTAATAAATGTGATGAGATGTTTGACTGGTAGGGAATGGGGAGCAAGTTGTTCAGCTTTGAAGAGAATGTATGTGGCTTTAGTAAGATCTGTATTGGATTATGGAAATATGGTATATGGATCAGCAGCTAGGTTTCTTATAAGGAAACTGGATGTGATTCAGGCTCAGGCCTTGAGAGTGTGCAGTGGGGCTTTTAAAACGTCATCAGTGTCAGCCCTACAGGTAGAAATGGGAATAATGCCTTTGGAACTAAGAAGGATGCAACTGATGGCAAACTACTGGGCTAACTTGCAGGGGCACAATGATTCTCACCCTACTAAAGGAGTGTTGCAGGAGTGCTGGGAAAATAGGAGGTTTCAGAGGGATACCTTTAGTCGGGTAGGGAATGATATCGCGAAAGAATGTGGAGTGTTTGATCTAAGGATAAGTCCTTCAGTAGTTTATCCGGTTGTAGCTCCATGGAAGCTTGTATGGCCTGACATAGACTGGCATTTGTTAGAGGTAAAAAGGAAAGAAAGATATAAAACAGATTTGGTAAATGCATTTAACTGTCATATGATGGAAAAGTATAGTGATTATACTCACATTTATACGGATGGTGCGAAGGAACCTGCAACAGGAGTGACAGGGTTTGGGGTGGTCATACCAGCAAAAGAAATTGGAATCAGCAGAAGAACATCTAATAAGTTAGGAGTGTTTACAGTGGAGATGCTGGCGGTGTTGGTTGCGTTGCAATGGGTGCAGAAAGCCAGACAAATCAAAGCATTGATATGTTCAGATTCATCCTCAGTTCTAGCAAGTTTAAGGTCTTTTCACACAAACAGTCGGCAAGATGTACTTTATGAAGTCCTTCAGTTAGTTACAAGAATTGCAAATCAGGGAGGTCAGGTAAAATTTCTATGGGTTCCAGCACATGTAGGGGTGAAGGGGAATGAGAGGGTGGATGAGTTGGCAAAGAGGGTGTTAAAGAAAGAAAATGTGGAAATGCACATTAGTATCAGTAAAGCAGATGTTAAGTGTGTAATCTGGGAAAAAATCAACCGAATGTGGCAAGAAAGATGGGACAGGGAGGGGAAAGGGAGGCATTTATATCAAATACAAAAGAGTGTTGCAGTTACTAGGGTAGGTAATGGAAACAGAAGAGAGGAAATTGTGTGGACTAGGTTAAGGCTGGGGCATTGTGCATTAAACAAAACATTGAAAATGATAGGGAAACACCAGACAGGATTGTGTGAGGAATGTCAGGAAGAGGAGTCAGTAGAACATGTAGTTTTGTGTTGCAGGAAGTATGGGATACAGAGAGAGATGATGAGAAATAAATTAAGGGAGTTGGGGATGCAGGAATTCACATTAAAAGGGTTGCTGGGCATGGGTGAGAGAGCACAAGTCCGGGTATTTTTAGCTTTTTTAAGGGGTACAGGGGTTTTTTATAGAATATGACAAATAAACAGGAATAGGATACTAGGATGGTCAAAGATGGGAGGGTGAAGTGTAGGTTTGTGTGTGTGTGATTGGGTGAAGGGATTTAAAATGTATGTCTAGTGCACATTATGGAGCAGAGGGTGGCGGTAATGCACCATTAAGCTGGATGCCAACCGCCGTAAAACAAGATACAGACAGACTCTTTGTTGCCAGATTGTGCCAGTGAGTTTTCCTGAGCCTTTCTGGCATTTGTATCTGAACTCTGTCTGTCTGAATATCGACTCTGCCTGTTTCCTGATTCTGGTTTTTGGATTTCTCTGGAATTTTTGATTTCCACCTGAACATTGATGCTGACTTTGTTGGCCCTCTGGATTTGCTACTCAGTAAGTATCACAGTGTACACAGTACTTGATCTGTGATTGTGTCCCTGCTTCAGCATCCTGACACTTGCTTTTATATTCTAGTTCCCTTAAAATGAATTCTATCATTGCATTTGCCTTCCTTATCAACAGCTCATCCTGCAAGTTAACCTGTGGGGAACCCTGCATGAGGACTCCCAAGTCCCTTTCCACTGCTGATTTTTAAAATTTTCTCCCCATACAGAAAATAGTCGATGCCTTTATTCCTCCTACCAAAGTGCATGACCATACACTTCTTTACACAGTATTCCATCTGCCACTTCTATGCCCATCCTCCCAATCTAAGTCCTTCTGCAGTCTCACTGCTTCTTCGATCCTACCTGCTCCTCCATCTACCTTTGTATATCTACAAACTTGGCCACAAAGCCACCAATTTTGACATCCATATCACTGACATAAAGCGTGAAAAGAAGAGGTCCTAACACCACTAGTCACTGGCAACCAACCAGAATAGACCTCCTTTATTCCCATTCTTTGTCCCCTGCCAGTCAGCCAAACTTCTATCCATACTAGTATCTTTCCTATAATACCATGGGCTCTTGTAAAGCAGCCTCAAGTGCTGTATGTTGTCAAAGGCCTAAGGCCTTCTGAAAATCCCGGTGAACAACATCCACTGACTCTCTTTTGTCTATCCTGCACTTTCAGCTTCCCAGGCAACTGTACTTACTTCTGTTCCCTGTCACTCTTGAATTTATGGCATACTGCTAGTGTCTTCCACAGTGAAGACTAATGCAAAATATTTATTAATTTAGTCCGCTATTTCTTTGTACCCTATTACTACCTCGCCAGTGTCATTTCCTATGGTCTGCTGTCCACTCTCACATCTCTTTTACTCTTTATATATCTGAAAAATCTTTTGGGATTTTTTTATTATTGGCTACTTTCACTTCATATTTCATCTTTTCTCTCCTTATAGCTTTTTTAAGTGGACTTCAGCTGGTTTTTAAAAGCTTCGGAATTCTCATGCAACTTTCATAACTTTTTGTTATATGCCCATAATTTTGGTCTTGTGGTGTCCTTGACTTCCTTTGTCAGCCACAATTACCTCCTCCTCCTTTCAGAATACTTCTGCATTTTTGGGACATATCTATCCTACACTTCCAAATTGATCCTAGAAATTCCAGCCATTTCCCTGGCATCCTTGGTAGTGTCTCCTTCCAATCAACTCTGGGCAGCACGTCTTATGCTGCTGTAATTCCCTTTAATGTAACTCTGATACATCTGACTTTAGCTTTTCCCTCTCTAACTGCAGAGTGAGTTCTATCATATTATGATCACCGCTTTGTAGCGCCAGCGACTAGGGTACATTTCCCACCCCATCTGTACGCAGTTGTGTATTTTCCCTGAGAATGCATGGATTTTCTCCATGTGCTTTGGTTTCCTCGCCTATTTCAAAGACGTACAAGTTAGTAGGTTAATTGATTACATGGGCATAACTGGGTGGCATGGACTCCTTTGATGGAAGGGCCTGTCATGGGCTGTATCGCTAAATAAATTTTTTAAAAATATATAAATTAGCTTTCTGTGATGTCTGCCACTCAAAGCTGTATTCCTCAGTCAGGTTTGCTTTGTGTGTTCTTTCTGCATTAGCAGATAAGGCAAGGTTATAATTAATGTATTCTATTTAAATGATGCAAGTTAGTCTAGAAACAGATCAAATCAAAGTCATCAGTAAAATGTTCAGCTACCATTTTCTCTTCAGTAATGAAAAATATATATAGTTACTTAATGGCATGAAGTCTTAATGTCTGTTTTAATCAAATTGTCTTTAAAATTGATTATTCAAAATCACTTACAGTTGATGAGACTACTTTCTCCTTTCCTGAGATTAAATTAAGATAATTGGGAACTGTAACCATAGTAATTTAATTACTGTGGAGACAGTTGCCTACGTGTTGGAACAAGTAGTATTTTACATTTATTTTAAGTAACTATATTGACCAACTCAGCATGTGCATCTATTGAAGTCTTAATCAATAATTTAACAAGTATGCTCAGTGTTTTATGCTATTTATATTATGTATTTAAATGAGATACAGAAGAAATTAGAACATTAACAATGCTGCTACAGTACTATAAACCTGCATATTAGTTGCTGATAGTTATTAACACAGTAACTCATCGAATGTACACTGCAGTATGTGGGCTGTCCAGGGACGTGTAGCAGAAGGAGGCTGTCATATCCATTCTGGGGCATCTCACTCACCCATGGCTCCAGGTAGCTATTTGTATGCAGCATCAGCCACATCCTGGTACACTACTTCAAAAGACGGGCTAAACTGGTTACATCCCACATTTAGAACACCATCCCTGGTATCCTGGACCGGCACCAGTTTGCCTATAAAGCAAACTGATCAACTGGGGATGCCATTTTCATCCTTTCCACATCGTAGTGGGACACCTGGAGCATAAGAACACCTATGCTGGAATGCTTTTCATTAATTACAGTCTTGCCTTCAACACCATACTCCTCAACAAGTTGACCATTAAACTAGACAATCTGGACTTTCTTACCAATCAGACCCAGACAGTCAGATTAGACAAGTACACATCAACCTCCCTGACTTGAACACCAGTGCACCGTAGGAATATGTACTGAGCCCACTCCTTTACACTCTTTTCACCATTGACTGTGCCCCTGTTTATGCCACCAACTGCATAATCACATTTGGAGACAATACCACACTTATTGGATTAATTACAAATAACAATGAAACAGCATACAGAGAGAAGGTGCAGAAATTGTCTGAGTGGTGCAATAAACATAAATCACTCACAATTTATTTAAAAAAAATTACACTGGACGACAAATATTTTGCTGCTTGAATACTTTTGGGAGTTTCTTTTGGATTTTAGCTGCTGATCAAGAAAATCATGAAATCTCTCTATCAAGCACCATTTTTTAAAAAAATCATCTATATTTGTTATTTCAATGTAAGCTGAAAAACTTTCTATTTTGTCCAGGAATATCTGGGCATGCTTGGCAAGTGCGGTTGCTGCATAGCATAACAGGTTTTAGAAAGGCTATAATAGCATCACACACATACACTGTTCTATGCATAGTGTTTACACGTTTGGTGGTTTGCAATCATATAGATGCACATGTTTTGCTTTCATAGCATATTGTGTGTGCACAATATAATAAAGTAATTGTATTTCTGATAGCAAAATATCTCACTAATGCTGCAACAGCCGCGGTACTTTCTATTATATTTGTGATGAGTATACACTTAAATCTCAAAGACAAAGTATGACTCCTCTTATTAAGAAAGCCTGTGAGGTCTACTTTGTGTAAAATTGGCAACCAAAGCCTGGGCTCCTCATGTTTGTTGTGCATCATGCACTGTCGATCTTCGAGCTTGGCTCAGAGGTACTCAAGTCAATGCTGTTCACTGTCCCAATGATATGGTGAGAGCAAAAGGATCATGTGACAGACAGCTACTTCTTCCTGACCAGTGTGTCTGGTTTCTCTGCTAATAATAAGAAATCCATTGAATACCCCAATCTCCCTTCAGCCATGAGACCTGTGCCACATGATGATAGTCTTCCTGTACCGAAGCCACCAGAGGCATGGAGTCTAGAGGCAGCACATAAAGATGCCATGATGTATGAACCAGGAGTGGGAAATAACACTGATACAGATATAGATTTTGAACCCTTTATGTAAAGTGAGCCTCATTTGGTAACTCAATCTGAGTTAATTGACCTGGTGTGAGATGGGTTTGTCAAAGGCAAAACAGAATTGTTGGGTTCAGGACTCCAAGGATAGAATCTGCTGTCAATAGGCACAAAAATTTTGATGAAGGGTTTCAATATTTGAGATGAATGTTTCCCTGAATAACTGATAATCAAGATTAAGGAAGGCATTTTTGTTGGTCCACAAATCAAACAGGTAATCAATCATGAGAACTGCTAGTGGGACCAGAGAAAATCACATGGAAAGTTTTCAAGGATGTTGAAAATTTTCTTGGTAACTACAGAGCACCAAACTATGTGCAGCTGGTTGACATGCTTCAAGCATACAAAACAATGAAGTGCATCATATCACTAAAGATTCATTTTCTGCATTCCCACTTAGAGTTCTTCCCTGCAACTCTAGGTGCTGTCAGTGATGAGCATGGTGAAAGGTTTCACCATGACATTGCAGCCATGGAGAAATGGTATGAGGGCAACTGGATTCCATCACTGCTGACTGATTATTGTTGGACACTTGAGTGAGAAGCTTCAGATACTGAGTACAAATTATCAACAAATCATCAACAAAATTATTTTAGATTATTTGAACTTTTGCAAAGCATCAGTACTGTTATGCAATTAAATGCATTGCATTTTAATTTTTAGTTGTTTGTTTTTAATTTGCTTGTAACTTAGATGTCATTCTGAATAACTCAGATGTCATTCTGAATAACTCAGATGTTACTTTAAATTTAGCCAATGTGTTTTTAGCCATTGAATTGTCAGTATCCTGTTTTGCACAAATTAGTGTAGCACCTCAATTTAATTGTTCTGAGCAATGAAAACAAAGCTGGAACATAACATAACCAGGTGAGGATCACCAGCGGGCCCCATACACCAGTGAAATCGGGACTTGCCCCTCCTAGCATGTGAAGTCAGCTCTGGCGGACTGGGCGGATGAGATCAGCAGTGAAATCCAATGGTCAAGAAGGAGATTCTGCAACATTTCATAGAGAATGAAGAGCATGATAAGTCACAGGAGTCATGGTTATCCATTGGAACCAAGGAAGACCCCATTTTGTGTTGACTACTCGCACCACTGGACCTGGACTTCTGAGTTTGAGAGAATGGATCTCTCCCAGTGCAACGGCTTTTCCACTTTAAGTGTTCACCCACACAGGTTTCACTGTGATCGTCAGATACGATGGACACCCACCATGCAACTGTTTTTGATTGACTGCAAATGAACAAAATTATTGCAGACACCTAGTGCAAGTAATGGACTGTCTTCATATAATGCTATTAATAATTGCATCCTCCAAATCTTCATTTTTGTTGTAACATTCAAAGTGATACCTTCAAATTTTTTGTAGTTCCTAACTTATTGAAGTAGTAAAATTGTTTCATTTTCACTCCTGGCTGTTATTGGTATCTCCAAGACAGTGTTCTTGAAACTGCAGTAAACTAAACAATTTCAAGTAGTCTTATTGATTATTTATCACCAATGATCAGTGACAAAAATCATTGCTTTTTTTGAACATAAACACACACATAACTAATGCTATTTTAAAAACTATTTGCCCTAAGCATGATGTAGTGACTAACAGCCACACAAGTTCACACGACTGATCCTGACAGTCTCCTGTCCCAATTAAGTGGCATGCTATCCCAAATAAACAGAGGGAATTCTGGCTATTTTCTTAAATAGTTTTTGTTCTTTAACATTTGTTTGTCTCAAGCAAGTGGCTGTCCCAATTAACTGGACTCTACTGTATATATTTTACATTTTCATACAGATAAATATACACGTTTGTATATAAAATGATTAATTGGACACAGTATATTAAAGGTGACCAGGGAGATTAATGATTGGTCTATTATTACTCACATGTACTGAGATACAGAATCATAGAGCATGGAAGCAGGCCCAATTCATTCATGCTGCCCAGTGAGCTATTCCCATGTGCCTGCATCTGGCCAATAGCCTCATCCATATACTTGTCTAGGTGGCTTTCTCAATCACTATTTCTCACAAATCATTCTAAATGCACACCACCCTTTGAATGAAGAAACTGTCCTGATAACCCTTTTAAATCCTACATCACTGGTCTTAAACCTATCCCCTATGTTTTTAGCATCCCTCTCTGGGGAAAAGACTATGTGCTTTCAAAATGTCTATGCCTCTCATAATCTATATGCCTCTAACAGTTCACCCTATAATGTTCTATGAAATAAAGTCCTAATCTATTCAATTTCTGCTTCTAATCAGGCTCCCTAGTCCATGTACCATCTTAATAAATATTTTCTGCATTCTTTCTAGATTATTAACATTTTTCCTATAACAAAGTGGCCAAAACTGTACAACAACATCTTATATTACTGCAATATGCCTTTCCAAAATCCTATACTCACTATCTTGTCTGATGGCCAACATGCCAAATGTCTTTTTCATCACTCTGTCTATCTGTGATGGTACTTTCAGTGAACTATGCACTTTCATTCCTAGGTCTTTCTGTTCCATAACACTCCCAGGGCCTTACAATTCACCTGTATAAATTTTACCCTGGTTTGATCTCCCAAAATGCCATACCTCACAATTATCTGGATTGAAAGTCATTTGCCAGTCCTCAGCCCACATACCTCGCTGACAATGAGCCCCATATAAATTTTCATCACCTTCTATATTATCTACTACATCATCAAACTTTGTGGCATGCCAACACACAAAGGCCTCCAGTCTGAGAAGCATCCCTCAGCTATCACCGTCTGCTTCCTATTGCTGAGCTAATTATGAGTTGAATTCACTATATCTCTCACGCAATTGAACCTTCCAAAATAGCCTGCCATGATGGATCTTGTCAAAGACTATATAGACAATATCCACTGCCCTACCCTCTTGGTTACCTCCTCAAAGAACTCCAGGAGATTTGTTAGACACAACTTCCCATGTGCAAAGCTATGCTGATAATCATAAATCAGACCCTGCTTCTCCAAATGTTGGTCAATCCTGTCCCAGAGAATCCTCTCCAGGAATGTTAGATTCACTGGCCTATAGTTTCCAGGCTTGTTTTTGCAATTCTTTGTAAACAATGGCATCATATTAGCCACTCTCTAAATTTCCACTTAATCTGTGGCTGAAAATAAAGGAAAAAACTCTGTAAAAGCCTCGACAATTTCTTCTCTACCTTTCCACAAGGTATAAGAATACAGTGAAAAGTTACGGTTTGCATGCTAGCCAGATAGATCATTTCAAATGTATATTGAGGTAATACTAAAATAAAACAATAACAGAATGCAGAAAATGGTATTACAGTCACAAAGTATGGTGAAGGTAAACAATAAGTTGCTAAAAATTGAGGGATCTTGAGTTCATCTTTATTATTTTAGAGGTCTATTATGAGTCTCAGGAAAGCAGATTAGAAACTGTCCTTTACCCTGTTGGTACAGAGTCTTACGATTTTATAACTACTGCCTGATAGAAAGAGAGAAAAGACAATGGCTGAGTGAAGGGTGGGTTTGGGAATCCTTGCTTCTGTTGGCTGCTTTCCCGAGGCAACAGGAAGTGTAGACAAGGAGGGGAGGCAGCAGTGATGCATTAGGATAGGATGCTTTTTATGGTGTATCTGAAACTTGGTGAGTCATTGAGGGCATACCTAATTTCCTTAACCTTATGAGCAAGTAGAGGTGCTGGTGTGCTTTCTTGGCTGTGGCATCTAAATGGCTGGACAAGGACACATTATTGGCGATACTTACACCTTGGAGCTTGAAGCTTTCACTATCTCGGCACCAGAGATACAGACAGGGCATGTACTCCATTCTGCTTCCTGAAGTCAATGGCCAATTCTCTTCTTTTGCTGATATTGGGAAAGGATGTTGTCTCAGACACCGTGTCACTAGGTTTCCATCTCCTTTGTGTACTCTGTCTCATCGTTGGTTAAGCTCAGGCCAACTACAGGAGTGTCATCTGCATACTTGTAAATGGAGTGAGAGCAACATCTGGTCACACAGCTATTAGTGCAGACGTTTGCAGGCAAACGGACATCTGTTGAGTAGGAGACTTTTAAACGTGAGAGCCTACAAGTTCTTGTGGGAGTGCAGGCTAAGAGATATCCCTAGACCAAGGAACATAGTTTCATTGAAAATGAGAATGCAGGTAGATATGTTTGGCTTTATCAGTTGAGGTAGTGAGCACAAGTGTTGGGACATCATCTTGCAATTGTACAAAATTTTGGTTATGCTTCACTTAGAGTATTGTATGTAGTATTGCTTCCCATATGACAGGAAGGATGTAATCAAGCTTGAGAAGGTGCAGAAAAGGTTCTTAAGGATGCTGACTAGATTGGAGTGCATGGGTTATAAAGTGAGATTAGAAAGTTTGGGTCTGTTTTCCTGGAACCTAGGAGGCTGAGACGTATGCAGTGTAGGTACATGCAATTATGGGAGGTATAGACATGGTTGATAGCCTAAGTTTGGTTACCATGATAGATGACTCTAAAACTAGTGGGCAAAGGTTAAAGTTGGGAGGGGAAAGATTTAAAAGGAAAGTGAGGAGCAAACTTTCCACACAAATAGTAGGTGATATTCTTGAATGTGCTGCCAGTGGAAGTGGAGCAGTTGGTAACAGTAACAGAATTTAAAGGCACATAGCGGGATATGGAATTGACATAGGCAAGCGGGTTTAGTATAGATTGGTACCATAATAATCAGCATGGATGTGGTGCTCTGAAGGGCCTGTTTCTATGTAATACAATCAATGGTTCTAGCACTACAAAATGTGACTTCTGATTCCAGATTCTTCCACAAGAGGAAACATTTTATACATAATCACCCTGCCAAGATCCCTCAGCATCTCATTTGTTATCATTATCCCCGCACATTCCGCTTACTCCAACAGATACATACTCGGCCTGTCAAACTTTTCCTCGTGATGATTTGCCTATTCCTACCATCAGTCCATTAAGCCTCTCTACACTGATAACAATGCATGAATATTCTTCCTTATGTAAGGAGATCAATACTGTACACAGTCCTCCCATGTAGTTGTTCAATGTCTTAAATAACTGATATATAACCTCCCTAATCTTGTATTCAATGAGCTCAGCAATATGCAATAACATGCTGTTAATTTGCTGTGCCTGCATGCCAGCCTTTTATGAATTATGCCTTCAGACACTCAGATACCTGAGTGCCATACCTTTTTCAAAGGTGAAAAAGCTAATAAAATGCTGGTCTTTATTCCAAGATGTCTGGACTCTCAAGGGTTACGTTATAACTACACAGAGATGTAATGAGACCCATCCAGTTTTGATCAATGCAGCCCAGTATTAGCTTTCTAGTGGGTGGAGTACCAGCCAAACAGATTCATGACAGGATTCAGCTGTCAGGAATGATTGTGTTAAATAGTTTGCCGTTCCTTTAACAGTTAATTATGTGTTTAAGATGATTAAAAGATTTGTTAATAAAGGGTGAGAGGACTTATTCCTTTTATTAGGAGAGACCAAAATGGGTGACTTTAACTTCCCTAATATTGATTGGCACCTGATTAGTTTCAATGGTTCAGACGGGACAGAGTTTAAGTGTGTCTAGGATGGATTTCTGTCACAGTATGTTGGGGAATGCCATACTAGATCTAGTATTAGGTAACGAACTGGGTCAGGTCACAGATCTCTCAGTGGGTGAACATCTGGGAGACAGTGACCATCGCTCCCTGGCCTTTAGCATTATCATGGAAAAGGATAGAATCAGAGAGGACAGGAAAATTTTTAATTGGGGAAGGGAAAATTATGAGGCTATAAGGCTAGGACCTGCGGGTGTGAATTGGGATGATGTTTTTGCAGGGAAATATACTATGGACATGTGGTCGATGTTTCGGGATCTCTTGCAGGATGTTAGGGATAAATTTGTCCTGGTGAGGAAGATAAAGAATGGTAGGTTGAAGGAACCATGGGTGACAAGTGAGGTGGAAAATCTAGTCAGGTGGAAGAAGGCAGCATACATGAGGTTTAGGAAGCAAGGATCAGATGGGTCTATTGAGGAATATAGGGTAGCAAGAAAGGAGCTTAAGAAGGGGCTGAGGGGAACAAGAAGGGGGCATGAGAAGGCCTTGGCAAGTAGGGTAAAGGAAAACCCCAAGGCATTCTTCAATTATGTGAAGAAAAAAAGGATGACAGGAGTGAAGGTAGGACTGATTAGAGATAAAGGTGGGAAGATGTGCCTGGAGGCTGTGGAAGTGAGCGAGGTCCTCAATGAATACTTCTCTTCGGTATTCACCAATGAGAGGGAACTTGATGATGGTGAGGACAATGAGTGAGGTTGATGTTCTGGAGCATGCTGATATTAAGGGAGAGGAGGTGTTGGAGTTGTTAATGTATATTAGGACAGATAAGTCCCCGGGGCCTGACGGAATATTCCCGAGGCTGCTTCACAAGGCGAGGGAAGAGATTGCTGAGCCTCTGGCTAGGATCTTTATGTCCTCATTGTCCATGGGAAAGGTACCGGAGGATTGGAGGGAGGCAAATAATGTCCCTTTGTTCAAAAAAGGTAGCAGGGATAGTCTGGGTAATTATAGACCAGTGAGCCTTACATCTGTGATGGGAAAGCTGTTGGAAAAGGTTCTTAGAGATAGGATCTCTGGGCATTTAGAGAATCATGGTCTGATCAGGGACAGTCAGCATGGCGTTATGAAGGGCAGATCCTGTCTAATAAGCCTGACAGAGTTCTTTGAGGAAGTCAACAGGCATATAGATGAGGGTAGTGCAGTGGATGTGATCTATATGGATTTTAGTAAGGGATCTGACAAGGTTCCATATGGTAGGTTTATTCAGAAAGTCATAAGGCATGGGATCTAGGGAAATTTGGCCAGGTGGATTCAGAATTAGCTTGCCTGCAGAAAGAAGAGGGTCATGGTGGAGGGAGTACATTCAGATTGGAGGGTTGTAACTAGTGGTGTCCCACAATGATCGGTTCTGGGACCTCTATTTTTCATGATTTTTATTAACGACCTGGATGTGGGGGTAGAAGGGTCTGTTGGAAAGTTTGCAGATGACACAAAGGTTGGTGGTGTTGTGGATAGTGTAGAGGATTGTCAAAGATTGCAAAAAGACATTGATAAGATGCAGAAGTGGGCTGAGAAGTGGCAGATGGAGTTCAACCCGGAGAAGTGTGAGGTGGTACATTTTGGAAGGACAAACTCCAAGGCAGAGTGCAAAGTAAATGGCAGGATACTTGGTAGTGTGGAGGAGCAGAGGGATCTGGGGGTACATGTCCACAGATCCCTGAAAGTTGCCTCACAGGTAGATAGGGTAGTTAAGAAAACTTATGGGGTGTTAGATTTCATAAGTTGAGGGATAGAGTTTAAGAGTCGCGATGTAATGATGCAGCTCTATAAAACTCTGGTTAGGCCACACTTGGAGTACTGTGTCCAGTTCTGGTCACCTCACTATAGGAAGGATATGGAAGCATTGGAAAGGGTACAGAGGAGATTTACCAGGATGCTGCCTGGTTTAGAGAGTATGCATTGTGATCAGAGATTAAGGGAGCTAGGGCTTTACTGTTTGGAGAGAAGGAGGACAAGAGGAGACATGATAAAGGTATACAAGATATGAAGAGGAATAAATAGAGTGGATAGCCAGTGCCTCTTCCCCAGGGCACCACTGCTCAATACAAGAGGACTTGGCTTTAAGATAAGGGGTGGGAAGTTCAAGGGGGATATTAGAGGAAGGTTTTTTACTCAGGGAGTGGTTGGTGTGTGGAATGCACTGCCTGAGTCAGTGGTGGAGGCAGATACACTAGTGAAATTTAAGAGACTACTAGACAGGTATATGGAGGAACTTAAGGTGGGGGGTTATATGGGAGGCGGGGTTATATGGGAGGCAGCATTTAAGGGTCTGCACAACATTGTGGGCTGAAGGGCCTGTACTGTGCAGTACTGTTCTATGTTCTATGTTTTAAAATAAGGAGATGTATACCTAAAGTTAAAGCACCACCAATCAGTGAGATGTCAGGAACAACATCTTCAACCAGTGGGTAGTGGAATTTTGGAACCAAGTATGTAGCTTTTAATACATAAGCACAAGTTCAATAATCAGTAGATTAGCCTCAAAGTAGTGTAATCCAACAACAATTTTTCATTAATTGTTATAGTAAATAATAAATTCATATAGCAAAACAGAAGATGCTAGAGGAACTCAATAGGTCTTGAAGCATCTGTGGAGGGAAATGGGCAGACCATAACAGACCCTGTCCATTTATTTCCATAAATGTTTCACCAGCAGCTTGTTTTCTTTTTGCTCCATATTCCAGTATCCACAGTTACTTGTGTGACCCATGAATTCATACAGCTTGATTTCCTTCAAACTCTCCAACACTCAGAATGATTAAACTTTGCTTTGATAATGTTCGACTACCTATTGCCCAGTAAGCTACACCCCATTGGCTGCTATCCATTCTTTTCAATACTAACTTATACTCCCACCAAAGTTCAAGTCCTGTTATGTGATACCCAGAGAGTGAGTGAGTGTGCGCGCGGGCCCTTAACTCCTGCTGGAGTCATTGGGGTGCCATCATGACAAGCTTTAGTATGATCATCGTACGGCGTGTCTTGGGCATCTGAAACCTGGCGGAGCCCATCCCTCTCCAGAAAATGTATGCACTCAGAATTTGTTTATCTTGATATATTACGTGGGAACAGAATACATCCTGGTCCATTTCAATCAATGTGTTTAACAACCATATTTAACAATCATATTTTCTGCCCCTCAAAAAACAATGCCTGTTTTTATCTGATAATGTCTCAAGATGTGACTATCCTTAACGCCAAACTTCAGCAAGTTTATTTTCCCAGCAAAATAACAAACCTTACAGCCATTTTTTCTGCCCGAAGCCTGAGAATGGGTATATCCCAGAATAGTTGGCACAAGCGCCGCAAGACTGGAGGTAAAATGAAGCCATATCATAAACAGAGAAAATATGAACTTGGACGTCCTCCTGCTAATACCAAGATTGGACCACGTCGTATCCACACAGTGAGAGTCCTTGGTGGAAATAAAAAAATATCGGGCTTTGAGGTTGGATGCAGGAAACTACCCCTGGGGTTCTGAATGTTGTACACAGAAGACCAGGATCATTGATGTAGTCTACAATGCTTCCAACAATGAATTGGTCAGGACAAAGACATTAGTGAAGAAATGTATTGTTCAGATTGATAACACTCCTTTCAGGCTGTGTTATGAATCTCACTTTGCCCTTCCACTTGGTTGGAAGAAAGGTGCCAAACTGACACCTGAAGAGGAAGAAATTCTGAACAAGAAAAGGTCAAAGAAAATTCAGAAGAAATATGAAGAGTGAAGAAAGAATGCAAAAATTAGTTCACTGCTAGAAGAACAATTCCAGCAAGGGAAATTGCTTGCTTGCATATCTTCAAGACCTGGTCAGTGTGGAAGAGCTGATAGCTACATCCTTGAAGGAAAGGAGCTGGAATTCTACCTGAGGAAAATCAAAGCCAAGGAGGGCAAATAAGCGTTATTCCTGTAGAAAATGTGATGTTAATAAGGCATTATTTTTTCAACAAATCTTACAACCAAGGCCACAAGAAATTAAGAAATAAAACAGAGATAATTTAACTGAAAGGCAGAACTGACTTGAAGGTGCTGAAATTTGCTGCTGTTTCTCTGATCCTTTCTGGTGAAGTACAGTAGATTCTGGGTAACTGGGTCACATCGGGACCAATAGATTTTGGCCCAGTTACGTGGCTGCCCCAATTAACTGAAGTTTTATGGAAATAATTAAAAAGTGTAAAAAAAGACAAACTGAGCAACAACTACAGAAACAGAAAAAATGTGAACTCTACCAATAGTCACCATGGTAGTGTAGCAGTTAGCATGACAGCATTACAGATTGGGACTTCATAGTTTGGAATGCAGTTCCAGTGCCATCTGTAAGGAATCTGTACATCCTCCCTGTGGAATGTATGATTTTTTTTCCTGGATGCTCTGCTTTCCTCCCACAGTTCAAAGACATACCATATAGGTTAATTGTTCATTGTAAGGTGTCCCATGATTAGGTTAGGTTTAAATAAGAGCTGTTGGGGCTCTAAGGGCTGGAAGGGACTACTCCATGCTGTATTGCTAAATAAATAAATTAATTAATTAAAATAGAACTACAGTACTATAAAATTGTGTTTTAGTTCCTAATAGTACTCAACAGGAATTCATCCAGTGTACGCTGCTGTGTTCTTCCGATTGATTGCAAATGAACAAAGTTAGCACAGACGCCTAATGCAGATAATGAACTGCCTTCATACAATGCTATTGACGATTGCATCCTCCAAATCTTAATTTTCATTGTAACATTCAAGATAATTATTAACATCTTCAAATTTTTCATAGTTCCTAACTTGTTAAAGTAGTGACATCATTTCTTTTTCACTCCTGGCCATTTCTGGCATCTCCAAGCCTGATTGGTTGAATCGCAGTAAGCAGAACAGTTCTAAGTAGTCCTACTGCGTACTTCTCGACAACTCTCCGTGACAAAAATCACTCTTTTTTGAAAAACAAACACACACAAATAATGCTATTTAAAAACTGTTTACTCTAACCATAGTGTAGTGTCTAACAGCCAGATATCTTAGAAAGGATGTGCTGAAACTGGAGAGGGTTCAAAGGAAGTTCACAAAATTGTTTCCAGAATTAAATGGCTTGTCATATGAATACCGTTTGATGGCTCTGGGCCTGTATTCACTAGAATTCAGAAGAATTAGGGGTGACATTATTGAAACGTATCAACTGGTGAAAGGCCTCAATAGAGGGGCTGTAGAGAAGATTTTTTTTTATGGAGGGAGAGTCTAAGACCAGAGCAATCAGCCTCAGAATAGCAGGGTGTCCTTTTAGAACAGAGATGAGGAGGAATTTCTTTAGCCAGAGAATGGTGAATCCATGGAATTCTTTGCCACAGGCAGCTGTGGGGTCCAAGTATTTATGTATATTTAAGGCAGAGGTTGATAGATTCCTGATTGGTCAGGGCATGAAGGAATATGGAGAGAAGGCAGGAGATTGGGGCTGAGATGAAAATTGGATCAGCCATTTTGAAATGGTGGAGCAGACCTGATGGGCCAAATGCTGTAATTCTGCTCTTACATCTTATTATCTTTTGGTCTTACAAGTGCTTGCGTCGCACGGTGCTACTAAAGCTCAAGCCATCGCAGTTCAGAATTCAATTCTATAGTCTTCTGTAAGGAGTTTGTACATCCTCCCTATGGAATGTATGGATTTTCTCTGGGTGCTCTGGTTTCCTCCCATCATTTAATGACCTACCGGTTTGTAGGTTAATTAGTCACCCCGTCTTTCTGTCATTCTTCTTATTGTTCATTGACCATTCCTAACAAAACTTGACTATTTTCTTATATTTAGTGACTTGACACAGATGTGATATTCTTTCAGTTACCTTTGTTGGGAAAGTCACACATATGGTCTAAAAGCTTCTGGGGACAGAAATCCCAAACACCCAAAAATTATGTTGTGAGGGCTGACTCTCTGAGTATGCCAATCTCCCAACTTTTGATGGTTCAGCTATTTGATGTACTAAGTCATAGTATCAATCTGGTCTGCATGCTTTCTTGAACTAAATACCTAACCCAGTGTTGTCTGGTTTGATGCAAGCCCAATTAACATAAGCCCATTGTGATACATTGCATCTTCCCAGCAACCAGTCCTGTGCTGTGGGTCAACAACCTGTGCTCTATAGATAGTGCCATTTGTTTGCAAAGCTGACTTTAGACTGATCACTGCTTACAATTTACATTAAGAATTAAAGATCGATTTTTATTTATGATAAGAAGCTGAGCAAGGAATATTGGTGGGAGTTTAACTTACTCAAAAATAACTCTTCCATCCCTGGAGGTTCTAGCTTCTATCTTAGACAGCGAAGGCTGACAAAAAGACCCCTCTTGCACTGGACAGTGAATATCCATTACAAATTATACTTAGAAAACTCTACTGACCAACATCAGAGTTTCCAAAACAGTCAATTCTGAGCTCTTTCATGGGAATAAATTACTAGGCAGACAAAGCAAGATATTCCAGAATATGCTGAAAGTATTTAAAAAAAAATGCAAAAATACCACTGGTTGTATGGTCCATGAGCACTCAAAATGGAAAAGGAGCATTTCGGATGACACTGGGAACTGAAGAGCATGCATCAGGACCAACCTGTAGAAGAGTCTGTGGTTCCCAGATTGGCCTCATCAGTCACTCTAGAATCCACAAAGACTAAGCAAGTCATCCAGACTCCTGAGGATTTGCCAAAGAACAAATTATGTCAACTCATGTTTGTGGGGACATCACGTGCAATGATGTGCCAGTACATGATCGGACAGAGAACTGAGCATGCACGGGATTGCCAGAATGTTGCAGCACATGGCTGGGTTAAGATGTGTGTGTTTATTACTGTAAATAAAAGTTCTCTAATTCTTCCAGAATATGATTCTGTACTGTTAACGTATGGTACGTTTAAAGACAAGTAACATAAGTGTTGTTGTTCAGAGGACCATCTTTCATCAACCCTCAGACTTCTTGTTTAGATATGTTCTTGTTGCAACTATGCATCTAGAAAAAAAATTATTAAAAAATTTAATGTTGTCTGGTAGAAGTTATTTCAATGAATACACACATTGTGCCATTCTGTCACAGTTTGCAAATTCTAATATTGTCGGTGTAAGCATACAGTGTATATTAGCTGCAAAAACAACTGCGTAGGCCTTACTACTCTCCACCAAGCAATAAATGTTCAATTCTCCTTCATTCAAATTTACAAAGGATTATATTAAAAGGTACAACTAATTATATCTTATGCCAATTGTGAAACATTTTCCGAGAACTACATTCTGAAAGTTATAGAACATGCAACATTGAAATAAAGTTATTAAGCTAAAATGGACATTTTAAGTGTTTGCTCTCACTTCCTGTGTACAAAACATTGGCCTATAGTTGTCACTTATAGAAAGAGCCTTTTCTCATTAAAATTATATTGATGTCTGCATTTATAATGGGAATAACCAATGTAATTGCAGATAATAATCAATAGTGGAATTAAGGCAACCTGATGGCATGAACATTGATTTCTCTAACTTCTGTTAACACCCCTCCTCCCCTTCTTACCCCATCCCTAATTTATTATTTATATTATTTTTTTTCCCTCCCTTTCCCTCTCAAAATAACTCCTTGCCTGTTCTCCATATTCCTCTGGTGCTCTCCTCCCCCTTTCTTTCTTCCAAGGCCTTCTGTCCCATGATTGTCTCCAGCCTTGTATCCCTTTTGCCAATCAACTTCCCAGCTCTTAGCTCCATCCCTCCCCCTCCTGTCTTCTCCTATCATTTCAGATCTCCTCTTCCGCCTCTCAAATCTCTTACTGTCTCTTTTTTCCATTAGTCCTGACGAAGGGTCTCGACCCAAAACGTTGACTGTACTTCTTCCTGTAGATGCTGCCTGGCCTCCTGCGTTCCACCAGCATTTTGTGTGTGTTGCTTGAATTTCCAGCATCTGCAGATGGAATTAGGCAATATATTTTTTTTTAAATCTCCTAAGCCAAGGCTATAAGAACTTCAAACAATGATACAAATTTGCTTCTAAAATTACTTGTGTCTGTGCAGCACAGGAACCTGTACTGAAAAGTCAGATTACGTGCTCCAATTTTTGAAATGCGACTCGTGCTTTCAATTTTCTGACATAGAAGGTCTATCTTTTTGCAGCTGCACTAGCTACAGCTGTAGAATGTATTTATATCACACCTTTAATGTAGCTGAAAGTCAGAAGAGGCTTCTGTGAAGAGTCATAAAATAACACTTGACACCAAAAATTGCTTAAGAAAATAATGGAACAGTGACCAGAAACTTTGTCAAAGTGGTGTGTCTGAAAGTAGTAAAGGGAGGTACTTAGGTAGAGAGTGGAATTCTAATTTTAGGTAGTGCAGCTGAGGGGTTGGCCAGAAGTAGGAATAACTAAATTTGGGGATGATCACAAGGTTAGTATTGAAGGATGAAAGATATTTTGGAGCACTAAAGGTCTGTAATAGAAAGGATTAAGTCTTGAAGAAATTTAAGCACAAGAATGAGAATTTAAAGTAATGTCATTGCTGGTCTGGAGGTCAGCATAATTCAGCAAACACAAAGGTGATAGATGAACATTTTGGCTAGCCCCAGGCCCTGGGAGGAATGTATTGAACAAGCCAATTTAGTCTGTAATAATTCATGGATAAAGGTTTCAGTAGTACAGGTATATGAGCTGAGGAAAAGACAATTTTGGGCAATGTAATGGAGAAGCTAATGGATGGTTGTAATGATATTATAGACAAATGGCCTGAAGCTCATCTTAGAATCACAGAGTTGTGCAGCACAGAAATGGCCAATTCAGCCCACCACACGCATGTTAACTTTGTTTCACATCTTGATGAAATTAAAAAAAAATATTAATTTTGTATATTACCGGCAAAGCCAACAATCTTTGCCCATCCATAATTGCCTGTGACAAACTGTTGGTTAGCCATTGTCATCAACTTCTGTAGTCTAGGTACTCCAACAGTGAAGAAGGTTCTAGATCTAGTGACAATGAAAAGGTGGTGATAGACAGCCAAGTCAAGATAGTCATCAATATGGACAAAGAACTGCTGAGAACAACCATAAATTAGGTAGATGTCATTGAAATAGCCTAGTAACTGTGGTACATTTCATAGATTGTATATTCAGCTGGCATTGTGTGCTGGTATTGGAGAAAATAAAAGTTCACAGTGTGATGAGTTATCAAGTAAATGAGCTATTTTGTCCTGGATGGTATGAAGCTTCTTGAATATTATTGGAGCTCCAGTCTTTCAGGCAGGTTAAGAATATGCCATCATGCTCCTGATGTGTGCCTGATGGATGAAATAAGGAACTTGTGGTGTCAGGAGGTGAGTCTGTTACTACAGGATACCAAGGCCCTCACCTGCTCTTGTGGCCTTTTCTGGTTGGCAGCCAGTGACGAGTGGTGTTCTGCAGTGGTCAGTGTTGGGACCATTTCTTTTCAGGTTATATCTCAATGATCTGGATGAAGGAATTGGTAGCTTTATGGCCAAGTTTGTGGATGATGCAAAGATAGGTGGAGGGGAAGATGGTGTTGAGGAAGCAGGAAGTCTACAGAAAGACTTAGACAGATTAGGAGAACGGGCAAAGAACTGACAGATGTAATATAGTACCGTGAAGTGTATGGCCATGCACTTTGGTAGAAGGAATAAAGGCATACACTATTTTCTAAATGGAGAGAAAATTCAAAATTCACAGGTGAAAAGGGGTTTGGGAGTCTTTGTGCAGGATTCCCTCAAGGATGAGTCAGTGGTAAATGCAATGTTAGCATTCATTTTGAGAGGACTAGAATATAAGAGCAAGGGTGTAATGCTGACGCTTTATAAGGCATTGGTCAGACTGTACTTGGAGAAATGTGAGCAGTTTTGGGCCCTTACTCTAAGAAAGGAAGTGCTAGCATAGTAGAGAGTCCAGAAGAGGTTCACAAGAATGATCCCAGGCATGAATGCTGGAGTTTTATTAGTCAGGACACACAGAGTACTGTGAGCAGTTTTAGGTTCTTACCTAAGAAAACTGTGCTGGCATTGGAGAAGGACCAGAGGAGGTTCACAAGAATGATTCTGGGAATGAAAGAGTTAATGTATGAATTGCATTTCATGGCTCTGGGCTGGTACACACCAGAGTTTAGAAAAATGAGGAGGGGTCTCATTGAAACCCGAGTGGATGTGGAGAGGATGTTTCCTATAGTAGATGAGTATTGGACCAGAGGGCACAGCCTCAGAATAGAGGCTGTCCATTTAGAATAGAGGAGTAAGAATTTCTTTAGCCAGAGGATAGTGGATCTGTAGAATTTATTGCCACAGACAGCTGTGCAAGCCAAGTTATTGAGTATATTTAAAGTGGAGGTTGATAGGTTCTTGATTAGTCAGTGTGTCAAAAGTTACAGGAAGAAGGCTGGAAAATGGAGTTGAAAGGGATAATAATCAGCCATGATGGAAAGGTTGAGCGGTGTCAATGGGTCAAATGGCCTCATCCTGCTCTTGTGTCAGATGATCTTATTGTCTTATTTGGATGTAAAGAAGTGGCATTTTAAAAAATTTGCCTGTAGAATTGAAGAAAAGCTGGTATTACTCTGCAATAGTGTGCCAATGAAGCAGATGACATGAGTTCTTGATAGTACTTCATTTGCTCAAAGCAGATTTGATTGAGAACAACGGAAATGATTGTCTGAATATCCATTCAAAACTAAGTGAATAGTGATGTGTGCTACAGAAGTAGTATCTGAATTGAGCGAAGTACTAGTGCTTTTACTCACTGCTATGGCATCAGAAGTACAGACAACGTGTGGTTAAGCAGAATGGTAGATGCGTAAGTGCCACAGTAACTAATGGGCCAAAGGTTAAATGGCTGAGATTCTGGAATTTCAAACATACTGTAGATCAATTAGGAGTGAGACTTTTCAAGGGACTGATAGAAAGAAGAGTAATTGAGAGAAGATGTGGTTGTAAGTAATAAAAGGAAGTAATAATGATGACCTCATCTGGGATTTATTGATGAAATTAGCAGTATCAGAGAGGCAAGAACTTTGAAGAGAAAAAACCATGATAAATTCTAATGGTAGTTGAACCTACAGAGACATCTGATATGTAATTTGTACTAAATATGAAATTCTGTTACATCATCTTTCTCATACTTAAATTGTAACATATAGTACTGATTAATATTAATTGTTATTTGACATAAAAAATTAAAAATAAAGCAATTAGAAAATGAGCATTTAATTTTTAATACAATTGTTTAAAAACTGCAGTCAATTCATAGTTATTAAATATGTCTTTTCATGCTTCAAGTTTGTGAACAGCTATTTTTTTTTAATGTAAGGCAGCAGGAGCCAACCTTACACATACTTGTACTATCAGATCAGTGACGTGCGGATTTTTCTAACAGTCATCTCATGCCAAGCTTACTCTTCATCAGTCTAAAATGCAATGTTAGGGTTTATGTGGAATGGGAACCAAATACATATATTGGATACCTACTGTTGAATCCTATTGTATGTCTGCGAGATCTCACTAAAAAAAGTACTGATGGGACTTGAAAGGATGCAATGAGGGTGTTCAGGGACAGTTATTACTATTCAACCATTAGGCTTCTGAATCAACATGGATAACTTCACTCATCTGAAATCTGAACTGACTCCACACCTATGAACTCACTTTCTAGGTGTAAAGGGATGAATTAATCAGACCCAACATTTCAAGTGTCCAGGAGATGTGCTAATAAGCATACAACGACAAAGTAACTTAAGTCCAGCTTTATTATCATAAAGTAGAAAGCAAAAATAAGCCACACAAGATCTTAGGGCTCATTATTCTTAGTCACCACTTGATAGTTGCATTTGTCAGGTTACTCCAAGTTCCGTCTCACTCATGAAAACCACACCTTGGTCATAGGCACCAATCACAATTTTTGACCCTCGGTTGAATTCCAACGAAACGAGAAGACAGCCAAAAATATTTACAAGCTTCACAAGGCAGACAGACCCAGAAACACATGAACTCTTTCTTGCATTAACTTAGTCTGGATTCTTTCACTCAAACAACACGTGTTAATTAATATAATGTTCAGCATACCTTCATAAATCAATTAGACTCTAATGGTCACTCCCCATAGCACACAACATTCCTGGGACTTACAAAAGGGCATTAATGTCTACAATATAAACAACATGTTCAAATTTTTTTTGTATTTGCACAAATTGTCTACTTCAGCACATTGGTTGTTTGTCAGTCATTGTATTTAGTTCTTCATTGATTCTATTGTATTACTTTGTTCTACTGTGAATGTCTGCACAAAATTGAATTTCATGGTAGTATATGATGACATATGTATTCTAATAATAAATTTATTTTAAACTTTGAACTTTGGTGGGAAAGTCTAAAACCAAGGGATATTGTCTCTGAATAAGGAGCTCGTTATTTTTCTGGGATAAGATTTTTTAATATCTCTTATAATTCTTAGCAACTTTCTACCCCAGAGATCTGTGGAGGCTGTGTCAATTTTTGAAGTTGTAGTTAGATATTTGGAAAATCAAAGGTTACAAGGGATTGAGCAGGGATCAGTCATGACCTTTTTGAAAGCAGCTTCCAGGAGAATATGGCTAATCCTGTTCATTGCTCTTAATGCACTTTTTGTAGTTTGAGCCATGTAGAATATTTCCAGGTAGAAAGTTTAATTGCACTTCATTCAATTTCAACTCTCAACTTAGATTTAAGTGGAAATCAGAAAGCAGTTTCTCAATGATAATATTTTTATCATATCTTAATCTATCAATTTCTCTTTTCCTGAAAAGGTCACTATTATTTACTTATCTAACCTGCTGATTTTCTGAAACCCTTTTGGCTTTCTTTTGAAATCCCCAGTTCACTTAAGCACAACATGCCAGTCAATATGGGTTTCACTCAAATCCGAGGGGGACCAATATCCTGGCAGGGAGGTTTGCTAAGGCTGTTGGGGAGAGTTTAAAGCAGATGAGCTTAAAGCGTGGATCAGTACTTGAAGCTATGATGTTGTGGCCATTACAGAGACTTGGATGGCTCAGGGGCAGGAATGGCTACCTAGAGTACCAGGCTTTAGATGTTTCAGGAAGGACAGAGAGGGAGGCAAAAGAGGTGGGAGTGTGGTACTGCTGATCAGAGATAGTGTCATGGCTGCAGAAAAGGAGGAAGTCATGGAGGCATTGTCTACTCAGTCTCTGTGGGTGGAAGTTAGAAACAGGAAGGGGTCAATAACTCCACTGGATTTTTTTTTATATATAGACCACCTAATTGTAACAGGGGCATTGAGGAGCAGATAGGGAGACAGATTGTGGAATGGTGCAATAATAACAAGGTTGTCGTGATGGGAGATATTCATTTCCCAAATATTGATTGGCATCTCCCTAGAGCAAGGAGTTTAGATGAGGTTGAGTTTGTTAGGTGTGTTCAGGAAGGTTTTCTGACACAATATGTAGATAAGCCTACAAGATGAGAGGCTGTACTTGACCTGGTATTGGGAAATGAACCTGGTCAGGTGTCAGGTCTCTCAGTGGGAGAGCATTTTGGAGATAGTGATCATAATTCTATCTCCTTTACCATAGCATTGGAGAGGGATAAAAGCAGACGAGTCAAGAAAACGTTTAATTGGAGTAAGGGGAAATTTGAAGCTATCAGGCAGGAACTTGGAAGCATAAATTGGGAGCAGATGTTCTCAGGGAAATGTACGGCAGAAATGTGGCAAATATTCAGGGGGTATTTGTGTGACATTCTGGATATGAGACAGGGAAAAGATGGTAGGGTACAGGAACCATGGTGTACAAAGGTTGTAGAAAATCTAGTCAAGAAGAAAAGAGCTTACGAAAGGTTAAAAAAAAACTAGGTAATGTTAGAGATCTAGAAAATTATATGGCTAGCAGATAGGAGCTTAAGAATGAAATTCGGAGAGCCAGAAGGTGACATGAGAGGGCATTGGTGAGCAGGATTAAGGAAACCCCCAAGCTATTGTACAAGTATGTGAAGAGCAACAGAATAAGACGTGAGAGAATAGGACCAATCAAGTGTGACAAGGGAAAAGTGTGTATGGAACCAGAGGAGGTAGCGGGGTACTTAATGAATACTTTGCTTCAGTATTCATTACAGAAAAGGACCTTGGCAATTGTAGGGATGTCTTACAGTGGTCTGAAAAGCTTGAGTGTATAGACATTAAGAAAGAGGATGTGCTGGAGCTTTTGGAAAGCATCAAGTTGGATAAGTCACCGGGACTGGAGAAGATATACCCCAGGCTACTGTGGGAGGCGAGGGAGGAGATTGCTGAGCCTCTGGCGATGATCTTTGCATCATCAATGGGAACGGGAGAAGTTCCGGTGGATTAGAAGGTTGCAGATGTTGTGCCCTTATTCAACAAAGAAATAGAGATAGCCCAGGAAATTATAGACCAGTGAGTCTTACTTCAGTGGTTGGTAAGTTGATGGAGAAGATCCTGAGAGGCAGAATTTATGAACATTTGGAGAGGCTTAATATGGTTAGGAATAGTCAGCATGGTTTTGTCAAAGACAAGTCATGCTTTATGAGCCTGATTGAATTTTTTAAGGATGTGACTAAACACGTTGATGAAGGTAGAGAACTAGATGTAGTGTATATGGATTTCAGCAAGGCATTTGATAAGGTATGCCATGCAAGGCTTATTGAGAAAGTAAGGCGGCATGGGATCCAAGGGGACCTTACTTTGTGGATCCAGAATTGGCTTGCCTACAAAAGGCAGAGTGGTTGTAGATGGTTCATATTCTGCATGGAGGTCGGTCAGCAGTGGAGTGCCTCAGGGATCTGTTCTGGGATCCTTACTCTTCGTGATTTTTATAAATGACGTGGATGAGGAAGTGGAGGGATGTGTTAGTAAATCTGCTGATGACACAAAGGTTAGGGGGGTGTGGATTGTGTAGAGGGCTGTCAGAGGTTACAGCGGGACATTGATAGGATACAAAACTGAGCTGAGAAGTGGCATATGGAGTTCAACCCAGGTAAATGTGAGGTGGTTCATTTTAGTAGGTCAAATATGATGGCAGAATATAGTATTAATGGTACGACCCTTGACAGGGTACAGGATCAGAGGGATCTTGGGGTCCGAGTCCATAGGACACTCAAAGCTGCTGTGCAGGTTGACTGTGTGGTTAAGAAGGCATATGATGCATTGGCCTTCATCAACCTCAGGATTGAGTCCAAGAGCTGAGAGGTAAAGTTACAGCTATATAGGACTCTGGTCACACCCCACTTGGACTACTGTACTCAGTTCTGGTCAGCTCACTACAGGAAGGATGTGGAAGCTTATAGAAAAGGTGCAGAGGAGATTTACAAGGATGTTGCCTGGGTTGGGGAGCATGCCTTATGAGAATAGGTTGAGTGAACTTGGCTTTTTCTCTTTGGAGGGATGGAAGATGAGAGGTGATCTGATGGAGGTGTATAAGATGAGAGACATTGATCGTGTGGATAGTCAGAGGCTTTTTCCCAGGGCTGAAATGGCTTACACAAGAGGGTACAGTTTTAAGGTGCTTGGAAGTAGGTACAGAGATATCAGGGGTAAGTTGTTTTTTTTTTAAAAAGAGTGGTGAGTGCATGGAATGGGCTGCCGGTGATTGGTGGGGGGGGGGGGGTGGAGGTGGATACAATAGGGTATTTTAAGAGTTTCTTGGATAGGTACATAGAGCTTAGAAAAATAGAGGTCTGTGGGTAACCTTAGGTAATTTCTAAAATACGTACATGTTGGGCACAGCATTGTGGCCGAAGGGCCTGTATTGTGCTGTAGGTTTTCTATGTTTCTTTGTTTCTAATGTCTTCCAATTTTGAAACAAATATGGGAAACATCTTGTCCCCACTTGGTTCTTGCAGCATAGTAATTATTTTGGCATTCATTGCACTTTTTGAATGTGTTGACACTTAGCCAGATTTCTCAGGTTACAGCACAGAATATACATTACTAATCATTTGAATAAACCAAAACCATTTTAAGATAAGCCAAGTGCCTCTAGTTTGATGAAAAACAATTAAAGCACCTGAAGTAAAAGTTTGTATTTCCTTTTTGCAATTGTCACTTGTCCATATTTTGTAAAGAATTAATTTTATTGAAATCGAGTAAATTTAATAAGTAATCACCAAATCTTGCTGAGAAATGCCAGTAATTCTATGCTAGCAAGTTTGGAAATTCGTCACATATGCATCATAACACAAAGTTCCAAGTTCAGTAAATTTATTGTCCAAGCATGTATATGTCACCATATACTACCCTTAGATTCATTTTTTGCAGGCATTTGCAACAGGATCAATGAAAAACTACACAGAAGGACAACCAACCAACCTAAGTGCAAATGAAGACAAACTGTGCAAATATAAAGAAAAGAAATAAGTAAGAACAATAAAATTAAGCATTATTTAAGTAAACTGAGGCATTTTCCAGGGTGATTCTCTAAACTCAGTATGGTTTTGCCTCGCTAATTTACTGAACTGGATGAAAATAGAGTATCAAATCAGAGACAACCAAACAAATTACACCTTGACACATCTGTACATGGACAATTTGAAATTATATGCTCCTTCATCAGTAAAGATAAAGCAATTAATTCAAATAGTAGAACTATTTTCTGAAGATATAAATATGAACTTTAGAGGAGTGCAGAACATTAAACATAATGAAAGGTGCAATAGAGCTAGTAGAATATAAAACAGAGCAGTAGGGTACAATACAACCGATCAATAAATATGAAATATATGCTGTAAGTATCTGGGATATCAACAAGCAAAATAAATAGATCATAGTGTGTAAAGGGAAATCTTTAAACAGAAATTATTTCAAGGCTTAAGAAAATCTGCTAAATAGAGCTCAATACTAAAATTGTGACAAAGGCAATAAACACTTTTGCTGTACCCATATTAAAATATTCTTTTGGCATAATATCTTGGTCCAAAACCAATCTGGAAAATTTACACAAAAATAAGAACTGAAATGACAAATTTTAGAAAATACTATGTACACTTGAATGTACTTAGATTAATACAATATAGGACAGAAGGAAGAGGAATAAGACATAGAAAATTTACAAGAGTTAAATAAATCTTCCAAGGATATATTTTCATCAACAAACACAGAATTTAACACTCCACATTAGCATATGCAATTCTGATGTGCCCACCACTTAACTTAAATGAAAACACAAATCAAACAAATGAAGAAATTATCACGACAGAAGAAAAAAAATCAACCAGTGGAAAAGCTTAACCCTCCAGGGATGACATTCCCATGATATGAGCAGACTAGAAGCATCAAGCATCAATCAAGCGAGGAAGGAGGAAATATAAACTCATAAAAGACACAAACAAGATAAAAATCTGCAGATGCTGGAAGTCCAAGCAAAAGCCACACACACACACACAATGCTAGAGGAACTCAGCAGGCCAGGAAGCATCTGTGGAAAAGAGTATAGTGGACATTTCAGGCCAATGCCCTTCATCAGAACTGGAAAAAGGATGAGGAGTCAGAGCAAGGAAGTGGGGAGAGGGGAGGAAGAACCACAAGGTGATAGGAGAAACTCGGATGTGGGGTTGGGGGGGAAGGAGTGAAGTAAAGAGCTGGGAAGTTGATTATGAAAGAGATTAAAGTTTGGAGAAGGGGGAATCTGAAAGGAGAGAACAGATGGCCATGGTAAAAGGGAAAGGGGAGGAGCACCAGAGGGAGGTGATGGGCAGGTAAGAAGATAAGGTGAGAGAGGGAAATGGGAATGGGGAATGATGAAGGAACAGGGGTGGAAAGGGCATTACTGGAAGTTTGAGAAATCAATGTTCATCCTATCAAGTTGGAGGATACCCAGATGGAATACAAGGTGTTGCTCCTCCAACCTGAGTGTGGCTGTATTGTGACAGTAGAGGAGGCTATGGACTGACTTGTCGGAATGTGAATGGGAAGTGAAATTAAAATGGGTGGCCACTGGGAGATCTCGCTTTATCTGGCAGGCGCAGTGTAGGTGCTCGGCAAAATGGTCTCCCAATTGCATTGGATCTCACCGATATACAGGAGACCACACTGGGAGCATCGGATACAGCAGATGATACCAGCAGACTCCCAAGTGAAATGTCGCCTCACCTGGAAAAACTGTTTGGGGCCCTGAATGGTAGTGAGGGAAGAAATGTAGGGGCAGGTGTAGCACTTGTTCTGCTTGCAAGGATAAGTGCCAGGAGGGAGATCAGTGGGGAGGGATGAATGGACAAGAGTGTTGCATACGGAGCAATCCCTGTGGAAGCAGAAAATGGGAGTGGGGGAGGGAAATGTGCTTGGTGGTGGGATCTTGCTGGAGATGGTGGAAGTTATGGAGAACAATGCTGGATGTGGAGGCTGATGGGGTGGGGTGGTAGGTGAAGACAAGAGGAACCCTATCCCTGGTGGGGTAGCAGGATAATGGGATGAGAGAAGACCTGTGCAAAATTGAGGAGTTGCAGTTGAGGGTACTGTTGAGGGTGGAGGAAGAGAAGCCTCTTTCTTTGAGGAAGGAGGACATCTCCTTTGTTCTAGAAAGAAAAGCCTCATCCTGACAGCAGATGCAGCAGAAATGGAGGAATTGAGAGACAGGGCTAGCATTTTTACAATTAACAGGGTGGGAAGAGGTATCATCCAGGTAGCTGTGAGAGTCAGCGGGTTTATAATAGACATCGCTAGATAAGGTATCCCCAGATAGAGAGAGAGAGAGAGAGATTGAGAAAGGGGAGGGAGGTGTCGGAAATGGACCAGGTAAAATTGAAGGCAGGGTAAGGGTTGGAGGAAGTTAACAAACTCTGCATGGGTGCAGGAAGCAGCACCAATTCAGTCATAGTGTAGTTAAAGTTGGGGAGTGGTACCAATATAGGCTTGGAACATAGACTATTCCATGTACCTGACAAACAGGCAGGCCTAGCTGGGACCCATGCGAGTGCCCATGACGACACCTTTTGTTTGAAGGAAGTGGAAAGAGCTGAAGGAAAAGTTATTGAGAGTGAGGACAAGTTCTGCCAGAGAGAGGAGAGTTGTGGTGGAGTGGAACTGGTTGGGTCTGGTGTCCAGAAAGAAATGGAGAGCTTTGAGGCTGTCCTTGTGGAGGATGGAGGTGTTTAGGGAATGGACATCCATCGTGAAAATAAGACGATCGGGGCCAGAGAACTTGAAATCATTGAAAAAGATCAAGAGTGTATGATAAAAAACAACACCTTACAATAAACACAAGCCTAATCCAGTTGTAGAATGGTATAGAATTATACTACAACTGATTTATTATTACTTTACTTTGTACTTTATTGTCAAACAATTGGTACTAGAACGTACAATCATCACAGCGATATTTGATTCTGCGCTTCACACTCCCTGGATTACACATATTAAATATTAAAGATATTAAAAATAGTTAAAATTAGTAAGTATTAAAAATTTAAATTATAACTCATAAATAGAAAATAGAAAAATGGGAAGTAAGGTAGTGCAAAAAAACCGAGAGGCAGGTCCAGATATTTGGAGGGTACAGTCCAGATATGGGTCAGGATCCGTTCAACAGTCTTATCACAGTTGGAAAGAAGCTGTTCCCAAATCTGGCCGTACGAGTCTTCAAGCTCCTGAACCTTCTCCCGGAGGGAAGAGGGACGAAAAGTCTGTTGGCTGGGTGGGTCGTGTCCTTGATTATCCTGGCAGCACTGCTCCGACAGCGTGCGGTGTAAAGTGAGTCCACGGACGGAAGATTGGTTTGTGTGATGTGCTGCACCGTGTTCACGATCTTCTGCAGCTTCTTTCGGTCTTGGGCAGGACAACTTCCATACCAGGTTGTGATGCACCCTAGAAAAATGCTTTCTACTGTGCATCTATAAAAATCAGTGAGGGTTTTAGGGGACAGGCCAAATTTCTTTAGTTTTCTCAGGCAGTAAAGGCACTGGTGGGCCTTCTTGGCAGTGAACTCTGCTTGGATGGACCAAGTCAGGTCATTTGTGATATTGACCCTGAGGAACTTAAAGCTTTTGACCTGTTCCACTTGCGCACCACCGATGTAAATGGGGTCGTGCGGTCTGCTGCTCCTTCTGAAGTCAACAACCAATTCCTTCGTCTTGCTGTCATTGAGGGATAGGTTATTGACTTCGCACCATGTCACCAGGTTCTTAATTTCCTCTCTGTACTCAAACTCGTCATTACCCAAGATACGGCCTACAATTGTTGTGTCATCAGCAAACTTTAATTGAGTTTGATTGAAACTTAGCTACACAATCATTGGTGTACAGTGAGTATAGCAGGGGGCTGAGTACACAGCCTTGTGGGGCACCAGTGCTCAGAGTGATTGTAGAGGAAAGCTTGTCCCCTATTTTTACAGTCTGGGTCCTGTCTATGAGGAAGTTGAAGATCCGGCTGCAGATGCGAGTGCTAAGGCCCTGGTTCCGGAGCTTAGGAATCAGTTTATTTGGAACGATGGTATTAAAGGCAGAGCTGCAGTCAATGAAAAGGAGCCTTACATATATGACAATCCGTAACAACCATCCAGAAATAATACTAAAGGATGAATAAGCAAGGACAACTTAATAAATATAGCCATTCCAAACTCTCATCACATAAAGAGATCAATAAGTGAAGAAAAAAACAAGAAATGTGCTCAATTCAAAGAGGAAATTGAAAGACTTTGGAATATGAACAGGGTATACATTGTCCCAATAGTAATATCTACAACTGGAATCCTCCCAAAGTGACTCCACAATAGCATTAAACAATTAAGCTGACACAGCAATATTTTTGTAAATCTCCAGAAAGCCACAATACTCAACACCACTAGAGCAGTCCAGAAGTTCCTAGCAATTGCCCATACCTCAAGTTTTACCAGCTTGACATGAGACAAAAATGAAAAAATAATAAGTGAATAAATAATACTGAGAACCCAGAGTTGTGGAATCCTTGAAAGTGAGTCCATAGGTTGTAGAATCAGTTCAGTGTTGAGGTGAGTGTGGTTATCCACACTGGTTCAGCAGCCTGATGGTTGAAGGGTAATAACTGTTCCTGAACCTGGTGATGTGGGACTTAGGCTCTTGTACCTACATTATAGGATCTGAACTTGTAATAGTCCCAGACCTGCAAGCATAATCTAGTTGGTGCATATCAGTATATTTTGCCACTAGACTCAATAGACTCAGTGAATTTTACTGGTAGAGGCATAGATTTGCTGAGATTTTCTGTCCCTACATTGAAGAGTCTTCTCACCTATATTTTGCCTGCATCTCAGAGTTCTTCAGTGTTATTTCAAAAGTTCTACAGCTTTGACAGACTGTTACTAAATGGGAGGGGGAGGGGTGGTGGTTCTAGTTTATTCATTGGCTGAAAGGTTTCTTTGTAGTTTGATGGGTGCACCACTTATTGGTTCTGGGTAGACCAATAAGGTTCTGGCACTATACTCAATAAATGTGGACCAATACATTCATTTTGCAAATTGGCATCAATAATTAAACTGTTTTGTAATAATTATTACACAAAACAAGAGCTATGAACATTAAATATGAGAGAAATTAGAAAATAATTTCCCCTAAAATATGCAAGAAATATTGGAAATAGGAGTACATCATCAGTACAAGTTAAAGTGAAACGAGTCTTTCCCTTTTTCTTCCAACATACATCTGTAGTATTTGAAATGTTAAACTTCAGTACTGTATTGATAGCAAATTCAGTGTCGTGGACTATCATTGCATAACCCGCCCCCCCCCCCCCACCAAACCAGTGATAACCTAGCACTTTCCATCCTCCCATGATTTTGACTTTGAATACCCACTTCTGAGCTTGACTACTGCAGCTCCTAATTCTAGATGCCTCTTCCACTCATTTACCTTCCTAACAATTCCCTTTATACTCTTAAAGATTTTTTGTTGCCATCTGCCTCGTAGGTGTGAAAGATTCTGAGGTATAGCTTATATGCCAAAGCTCAATTAACCCAATATCAGGTACATCTCAATCATCAGCAGTCCCTTGAGCCTTGTCTATGCCAGTGTGAATTTTACTGTATTGACTTCAACTAACTTGAATAAAATGATGCATTATTAATGTACCATTATTATTTTGTATATCAGTAAAAAGATTTCTGCATGTGATAGCGCAACAAAAAAATTTAAAAAGGCTTATGCCAGTGTGAATCATTAATAACTCTGGCAAAGAGAAATCTTAACAGATCCAATGCATTACCTATTACCTTCTTATTCCTATTCTAAATGCAGATAGATGGTGTATGCTACATTATACAACATTATACAATTAAGGAGAACCTCCTTGCCTAACCAAACTGAGGAAGGAAAATAATCCAGTATATAAAAAATATCTTTACTGAGAGAACTTAGAGAAATATTTTCCTACATCATCAGTTCTCTTGTCTTACCTGGCACAAGTGAAGTTTATACTCTAATCTCAGTGAATAAATGAATCATAAAATAGCAGAGACTGTGCAGAGGAACAGCAATAAAATCCATCACTTTTATCAGTCTGCATACTCAGCCTCTAATGGTATGTGGAAGTTAAACTAAAACCTAAAACCACTTAAGCTTCACAGTCTACTCCTAGGCACTAACTTTTGTATATTATACAAGATTACGATAATACATTATAAATTGAAAGCAGAAACATTGAAAATTGCATTGCCATTTCAACTTGCCTGCATCATACAGCAGGGTACTCTCTACAGTTACCTGATAAGGTAACCATAGCATTTGGCCAGAAGCAGATGTCACCACGTGGTGCCCAACCTTCACAGAGTGTTTCCACCCTTAAATACACTCTTCAGTTGGCAAGTCAGCAGTGGTGGCCAAGTCACTGCCCATCTGCTCCTTACTTCCAGCTCAAGTCCTCTCACCTGTAAGATATCCAGCAAGAGGCTTTTTTCTGCATCTACCCCAATCCTGGAGCTGCTTGGTTCTGGCTCTTTTCATCAAGGTCCAGCACAGACAGTGACCTCTGTGCCGACCTTGCTGGGGACCCTCTACAGCCGATCTCCAAAGGGAATAGCCATGTCTGCCATCCTTTGACCCTGCACTCCTAGACCAAGGACTGGTATTTCAGGGTCTTCCTCTCGTGAGCCTTCTTGCATCCTTCCTCCCATGGTACTGTGAACTTCAGCAGGATGATTTTCTTGTCTTTGGTGGACCACAGTATGTTTGTTGAAGTGTGATTTACTTCACCTTGGGAACTGCAGCTTTCCTCCCCACATCGATCCTCATAGAACAGGCCTTTTGGCCCTTCTTGGCTCTGCTGAACCATTTTTCTGACTAGTCCCACTGACTTGCACCTGGACCATAACCCTCCATACACCTGTCATCCATGTACCTGTCCAAGTTTTTCTTAAATGTTAAAAGTGAGCCCGCATTTACCACTTCATGTGGCAGCTCATTCCACACACCCACCACTGTGTGAAGAAGCCCCCCCCAATGTTCCCTTTAAACTTTTCCCCCTTCACCCTTAACCCATGTCCTCTGTTTTTTTTTTCCTCCCCTAGCCTCAGTGGAAAAAATCTGCTTCCATTCATTTTATCTATACCCATCATAATTTAATATACCTCTATCAAATCTCCCCTCATTCTTCTACACTTCAGGGAATAAAGTCCTAACCTATTCAACCTTTCTCTGTAACTGAGTTTCTCAAGTCCCGGCAACATCCTTGTAAACCTTCTCTGCAGTCTTTCAACCTTATTAATCTCCTTCCTATAATTTGGTGACTAAAACTGTACACAATTCTCCAACTTCAGCCTCACCAATGCCTTATACAACCTCACCATAACATTCCAACTCTTATACTCGATACTTTGATTAATAAAGGCCAATGTACCAAAAGCTCTCTTTACGCCCCTATCTACCTGTGACGCCACTTTTAGGGAATTTTGTATCTGTATTCTCAGATCCCTGTTCTACTGCACTCCTCAGTGCCCTACCATTTACCTTGTATGTTCTACCTTGGTTTGTCCTTCTAAAGTGCAATACCTCACACTTGTCTGTATTGAACTCCATCTGCTATTTTTCAGCCCATTTTTCCAGCTGGTCCAAATCCCTCTGCAGGCTTTGAAAACCTTCCCCACTATCCACTACACATCCAATCTTTGTATCATCAGCAAATTTGCTGATCAAATTTACCACATTATCATCCAGATCATTGATATAGATGACAAATAACAATGGACCCAGCACTGATCCCTGTGGCACGCCACTAGTCACAGTTCTCCATTCTGAGAAGCAATCCTCCACCACCACTCTCTGGCTTCTTCCATCGAGCCAATGTCTAATCCAATTTACCACCTCTCCATGTATACTGAGTGACTGAATCTTCCTAACTAACCTCCCATGAGGGACCTTGTCAAAGGCCTAAATGAAGTCCATGTAGACAACATCCACTGCCTTCCCTTCATCCACTTTCCTGGTAACCTCCTCGAAAAACTCCAATAGGTTGGTTAAACATGATCTACCATGCACAAAGCCATGTTGACACTCCCGTATAAGTCCCTGTCTATCCAAATACTTGTAGATCCTATCTTTCAGTACTCCTTCCAATAATTTACCTACTACTGAAATCAAATTTACTGGCCTATAATTTCCTGGATTACTTTTAGAGCCTTTTTTAAATAACGGAACAACATGAGCTATCCTCCAATCTTCTGGCACCTCACCCATAGATACTGACACTTTAAATGTATCTGACAGGGCCCTTGCAATTTCAACACTAGTCTCCTTCAAGGTCCAAGGGAATACCCTGTCAGGTCCTGGGGATTTATCTACTCTGATTTGCCTCAAGATAGCAAGCACCTCCTCCTGCTCAATCTGTATAGGTTCCATGACCTCACTACTTATTTGCCTTATTTCCAATGACTCCATGCCAGTTTCCTTAGTAAATGCAGATGCAAAAACCCATTTAAGATCTCCCCCATTTCTACTGGTTCCATACATAGCCGACCACTCTGATGTTCAAGAGGACCAATTTTATCCCTTACTATCCTTTTGCTCTTAATATCTGTAGAAGCTCTTTGGATTATCCTTCACTTTGACTGCCAAAGCAACCTCATGTCTTTTTTTAGCCCTCTTGATTTCTTTCTTAAGTTTTTTTTGCACTTTTTATTCTCCTCAAGGACCTTATTTGCTCCTTGTTTCCTATACATGTCATACATCTCTCTCTTCTTCTTTATCAGAGCTCCAATATCCCTTGAGAACCAAGGTTCCTTACTCTTATTCACTTTGCCTTTAATCCTGACAGGAACATACAAACTTTGCACTCTCAAAATTTCTCCTTTGAAGGCTTCTCACTTACCAATCACATCCTTGCCAGAGAACAACCTATCCCAATCCACGCTTTTTCGATCCTTTCTCATTTCTTCAAATTTGTCCTTTTTCCAGTTTAGAAACTCATCTCTCATGATTTGGTAATTTACAGTAAATTAGATTTAGGCTTCTTGGATATGACTGTTATGGCTCTCTTTGATGAAAATGACTGCCTTGTTTGCCTATCTCGCTCCAGTGTGTCAGCAAGGGACAGCAGGACCTTGTCATGGTGCCACCTATACCATCCTTGTGTTAAAGCTGTTTTGCATTCTGACAATATGTGTACCAGTGAACCCCACTTACCACAACACTTGTAGTTAGGGTCCTCTCTCAGCCCCCATGTGTGCAGCTATGATGGTGGAGGGAAAATGTCATACATGGACCGCAGGAGAAAAGAAATGCAGAAGGGCTCCAGTCTCAAAAGCTCTGCACAAGTGATCTTGCACTTGGGAAGATCCCATTTTGTCCAGGCACTCTGTGATCCCAACTCCACTGCCTTCAATACCTGCCTTTCATCCTCATGGTTCTGTACCTCTGCCTGGACCATGTTATGCCTATCCCTTGTATTTGCACTCCCTTGTCATTGGAGGTGTGCTGAGCTGAAGCCTTGCTGTCCCAGGCATGGGTTGCCGAGCATGTCTCTCAATTGCAGGGAGATCACTGCCTGGTCTGTGGGTAAGTTGGTGCTCTACTTTTCTCCCAATCTTGTTGTGACTCCTGCTTGGTTTAATAGCTTGTCATCAGAGCCCTTCAGCATTAACACAATTCTACACTTTGTCATCGGTAGTGGAGGAGTTCAAGGTGGCAATGGGAACTGTAGCTTGCCTGATCTTCTGTGAAGTCCCACTGAAAGTCCTACTCCACTTGGGAGGATCCCCAGCCACCTCCACTGGTATTTTCTGACTTTCCTCTCAGTGCCTTCTATGATGGTCATGGGGAACTCATACAACATGAAAAGCCAGAGCAGTCTTGGTAGAAGACCATGTTTGTACAGACATGTCTTAAATTTACCAGTTTTGTTGATCTTCAGTGACTCTTCAGTCTGTTTACAGTGTTGGTGATGTTGGTGCTACCTGTCATTGCTGCATTAAACCACTTTCCAAGGCACTTTACTGGGTTGTCCTCTATGGATAGAATGACTTCTTCCTGTACTTGAAGACTGAACTTGTTAGTAACCTTGCCCTTTTTGATTAACCTGCATCTGGACTTACTGGCCTTGAAGGTCATCCGAGCCCAGATAGCTATGTGGTCCAGGGTTTCCAATATCCTTCTTGCTTGGACATGGGTTACAGAGGTTACTGTAAAATCATCCATGAGCCCCTGTATTGCAGGTTGTCAGATGCTGGGCTCCAACACTGGGCCTTGGGTTATGTCCTCTAATGCTGATATGAGGCAGTTCATCCCTATGATAAAAAAAAATAGGGGAGATGGTACAGCTGGTTGGAATCCCTTTTTGGAGGTCTTGCTACCTGGTTGTAAAGTGGGCTGAAGTGAAACACCTTGAATCCTCCTAGGAAGCATTACTGGCCAGATATGGTAGTGGTTCAGGCCAATCTGGATGAAGATGTGTGGAATTGATCCATAGGCATTGGCTAGGTCTAACCAGACAACTGTTACATCGCCTTTCTTCTGCCTGGTCTCGCAGATCAATTAGCGGATTATTGAGATGTGTTCAAGGCACCCAGAGAAACCCAGGATGCCACCTTTCTGGATGGATGTGTTGATATAGTGGTCCACCATTAAGTAAGAGGTCACCACCAAGAAGAACATCTTGCACTCCACACCTAGGAGGAAGATTTTCCTGAACTGGGTGATTGTGAAGGAACCTTCTTCCTTGAGAACAAAGCATTCTTCAGCCTTTTTCCAGCATGGTGGGATGGAACCTTTTGTCCAAATCTTCCTCATTATCTTCTACGACCTCCGGAGGAGTTGTAGGCATTTATTATATACCCTGTAGGGTATACCACTTGGTCCTGGGGCAGCAGATGACTTTGCTCTCTTTATGATATCTTGAACCTGCTGCCACCTGGGTTCTGCCACATTCAGCACAGATGCTGGGATTCGTTGGGTGACTTTTGGATTGAATTCTAATCCCTGATTCCTACGGGGATCACTGTGTGATTTCCATAGGACTTCTTCCACCTCTTGCTTCAAGCTGGTTAGGGTGCCAGATTTTTGCTGGCTGAGAAGAGCCCTGGTGAACCTGAATGGGTTTTTAACAAACTGAGCTCTCCTTCTCCCTTCTTCACTTTTGCAGCTGCTCCACCCTCCTGAGCTTGGCAGCTGTTCCTGCAGTTTGCTAGCTAGATCTTTAACACCTTTTTCATCAGGTGAACTGTTTTTGAATTGTTTGTTCAGGGTCTTTATCTTGCTTCTCAGATGGCGAATCTCCATTTCCCTCCTGTTTGGTCACCATGATGGTTTAAGATCTTGTCAGGGTGCTGGAGCAGGGATCCAGTTCACAGAGCCAGTACTGTGCACACAGTGATATTAATTGAGTAATAAATCCCAAGGTGCAAACAAAGTCAGTGTCAAAGTTCAGGCAGAGATCAAAACATCCAGAGAAGCCCAAAAACCAGAATCGGGAAACAGGAGAGTCGATATTCAGATGGACAGAGTACAAATACAAATGCTGGAAAGGCTCAGGAAAATTCATTGGCACACTCTGGCAACAAACAGGTGAAAACACAGGACTAAAATACACTGAGCAATAAACAGAGAGGCAGATGATAGGTGGAGCGCAATGAGACACAGGTGGCAGCAATACAGGTAATACTGAGAAACAGGTAAGAGGCGGAGTACTCAGTAATACAGGGGCTGGAGTAGAGCAGGAGTGGGGACAGGAGCACATGAGGCATGAAAACAAACAAGAACACATGGCAATACAAAACCACAGACTGATGGCTAGGGGGAAAACACACAAAAAGACAAAGTTCAACTGGAGGTACTGACAGATCCCCTTTCTTCTCTATTGGGCTGAATTGCTCTTTAGCAAAGTTGAACACAATGGCTGTGAGAGAGTCAATTTCCCTGCAGACAGTTCCTGTCTATGTAGCTTCCAAGATGCAGCCCAGGTCGTCATCAAGCGACAATAAAATCCATCACTTTTATCAGTAAATATACTCAGCCTCTAATGGTATGTGGAAGTTAAACCAAAACCTCAAGCCACTTAAGTTTCTATTTCCTCTTGGGCACTAACTTTTGTATATTATACAAGATTACAATAATACATTATAAATTGTAAGCAGAAACATTGAAAATTGCATTACCATTGCACGAAGTTTCTGTGGACAAAACTTAAATATTTATTCTTTAGTATTAGGTGGAGATTCATGTGAGTAAATATAACCACAGCAACAATTTTCAGAAAATGAAGCACTTGGTTTAAAAAAGTTAAAATTTATATCTGTTTTATAGTTTCATCACACCTCTGAATCTATGGACCACTTAAAGTTAATTTATATTGGTATCAAAATATTAGCGTGCCTCTTGATTATGCTACCAAAGAGAGAAAATGATAACGGGTTGAAATTTGTCCTTGATCTGTCATACTAAATATGGAAATATTGTACTGACTATGCATTGTAGTTTACTGCCAAATACAAGCTAAAGCAGCCCCATATAAGCTAAATATTATGATAACCTTAGACTTTAATCTTTTTTCTCTCATTCTGCTTTTTCTTAAATCATACCCTCTTTTGATTTGCAAGCTACACATAATGTGGAAATGCACTTCTTCCCATCATTTCAGATACCCAAGAATGGCAACTGTGAAGGTAATACTGAAACTACAGAAAGAGACAGTGAGGAAACATCACTCTGCATTTTATTCTTGCAACTCAAATTGTGTTTCAGCATTCAAACACAAATGCTGAAATTGGACCTGATCTGGAGTTCTGCACACAGTGAGATATCAAGCATAAGTTATCAACATCCAGGTTGGGGGGAAGGAGTAGCGGGCCAAACCTGGCTGGGGATGAAATTGTGCAGATGCTCAGTTCTTTCAGAACTTCCTTCCATAAAAGCTTTAGTGAGGTAGGTAGCACAAAGCTGAGCATGGCGTATTGGGAAGCTAGGAGGAGAGCTGCATACAGTGCCCAAGAGCATGTGAATATCTGACATACACTTGGTATAAGGCTTTGGCAGAAACCTGAAGCCCATCCTTTATGGCATGGGAGTGATGCAGGATCTTCTACAGCACCATCAACAACCATTGGATACTGCAATGGATATTCAGGTTGTTGACATAGAAGATCTCTTTTTTCATGCATACTTTGACTCATTCCAATGTGCCTAAAGGCTTTGCAGAGTATCATGTCAGTCCTCTAGCATATTCAAGGATAACTCAGATATCCTTCTGGGGCATTGCCCTACTATATCTAGCAAAAAGACAGCAGTTATCTTCCCACTCCTACTACTTTATTAAGAGCATTACTCCTATTTGTAGTCTGGTCAGCCCAGATGGTTGGTACTGTGGAATGGTGGTTCAGTCCACTGTTGAGCCTTCTAGTTCCACAAGTGCTCCATGACATGGTCCTCCTGTAAAACTCATCAGCCTTTTGTCAGCCATACTGTAGCCTGTGAGGTCAAATCACAAAGGAACAAAAGGATGAAAGGATTCAGATACCATGAGAATGTACAGTGTATATAAAAGTTTGGTCATTGGTAATTGGTTTTAGTACTATCACATGTATATATAGTAGAAAATTGTTTTGTATGCCAACTAGACAGATAGTTCCAGATACAAGTACATTGAGGTCGTAGAGATGAAAACACAATAAAAGAATGCAGAATGTAGTGTTACAGTTACAGAGAAAGTGCGAGGGCCACAAGATAGATCAGGTGTTCATCTTTATTGTACAAGAGGTCCATTCAAAAGCCTTATAACTGTTGAATAGAGGCTGTCTTTGAACCCTGTGATGCGTGTTTAGAAGTTTATGTATCTTATGCCAGATGGAAGATGGATGAAGAGAGAATGACTAGGATGAAATGGGTCCTTACTTTTACTGGCTGCTTTCCAAAAGCAGCAGGAAGTGTAAACAGAGTCAATGGAAAGGATACTAGATAGACTATGTGCATTCACAGCCCTCTGTAATTTCTTGTGTTCTTCAGCTGAACAGTTGATCATAGCAAGCTGTGATGCATTGGGATAGAATGCCTTTTATGATCCATCTGTAAAAATTGGTGAGGGTGTTGGCCAGAAAGAACTACAGTCTACAAATCGGTGAATGTGAATGTATCAAGGACAGTAGAAGTAGACAAATCAATTGTTTTTGTTCTTGCGTTGAGGTCGAAGGAATGGAGACTGCCATTTTATGAAGCTGATCTGCATCCTCCATTTTGTGACCTGGTTTTGCTTGACTCATTCAGTTTTTTAAAGTAGATACAATGATGCTCTGGGCAATCTGCTGGCCTAGAGATCATTTCCAAACAATAAGTTATTTGTGACGAGCAACACACACAACATGCTGGAGGAACTCAGCAGGCCAGGCAGCATCTATGGAAAAATGTACAGTTGACCTTTCGGGCCAAAACCCTTCGGCAGGACAGGGAAGATTTAAACTTCTTCAGGGTAAGCATCCCTGGAAGGGACTCTCTAGAGCAGTAATCAAATCACAAACAAGAGAATATCTGCAGATGCTGGAAATCTGAGCATCTTTCACAAAATGCTGGAGGAACTCAGGGAAGATTTAAACTTCTTCAGTTCCTTGGCCTGAAACGTTGACCATACTTTTTTCCATAGATGCTGCCTGGCCTGCTGAGTTCCTCCAGCATTTTGTGTGTGTTGCTCGGATTCCCAGCATCTGCAAATTTTATTTGTGATGTGTTCTTTGATGATATAATGTACAGGTTTGTGAATGGTGGGGCCTGTGTCTGCCCTGAGTGATTCAAGCTGGTTACTAGTTTAGTAACTGATTTAGAACAAAGAGCCTTAAATTACCAGTTGTCATTTGTGGAAGAAGGGCAATAAATTAATGCTGACCTGGACCAGAGCCAATAAGAAGGTGTTATAGGTCAGTCTTATAACCCATAGCCAATAATACTGAAATACAAAGTTCAAACTGGTAAGAAATGACTATAAAAGCAGAAGTCTCAATGAAAAATAGCAACAACTTTCTCCAGTGACCCCACGGACACATGGTGATCGGAGCAGGACCATGATGAACACATGGCCAGCGTAAACTCCTTTTCTGGGTATTATCTTTTCTGTTCTTTGACTGCTCATTACTATTACAGCTACAGAAAGGGTGGGTAATGTAGCAGGATCCTCTTTTGAGTCAGTATGGGTGGAAGTCAGGAACAGGAAGGGAGCAGTTACTGTACTGGGGGTATTCTATAGGGCCCCTGGTAGCAGCAGAGATACAGAGGAGCAGATTGGGAGGCAGATTTTGGAAAGGTGCAAAAGTAACAGGGTTGTTATCATGGGTGACTTTAACTTCCCTAATATTGATTTGCACCTGATTAGTTCCAAGGGTTTAGATGGGGCAGAGTTTGTTAAGTGTGTCCAGGACGGATTCCTGTCACAGTATGTGGACAGGCCGACTAGCGGGAATGCCATACTAGATCTAGTACTAGGTAATGAACTGGGTCAGGTCACAGATCTCTCAGTGGGTGAGCATCTGGGGGACAGTGACCACCGCTCCCTGGCCTTTAGCATTGTCATGGAAAAGGATAGAATCAGAGAGGACAGGAAAATTTTTAATTGGGGAAAGGCAAATTATGAGGCTATAAGGCTAGAACTTGCGGGTGTGAATTGGGATGATGTTTTTGCAGGGAAATGTACTCTGGACATGTAGTCGATGTTTAGAGATCTCTTGCAGGATGTAAGAGATAAATTTGTCCCAGTGAGGAAGATAAAGAATGGTAGGGTGAAGGAACCATGGGTGACAAGTGAGGTGGAAAATCTAGTCAGGTGGAAGAAGGCAGCATACATGAGATTTAGGAAGCAAGGATCAGATGGGTCTATTGAGGAATATAGGGAAGCAAGAAAGGAGCTTAAGAAGGGTCTGAGAAGAGCAAGAAGGGGGCATGAGAAGGCCTTGGCGAGTAGGGTAAAGGAAAACCCCAATTATGTGAAGAAAAAAAGGATGACAGGAGTGAAGATAGGACCGATTAGAGATAAAGGTGGGAAGATGTGCCTGGAGGCTGTGGAAGTGAGCGAGGTCCACAATGAATACTTCTCTTCGGTATTCACCAATGAGAGGGAACTTGATGATGGTGAGGACAATATGAGTGAGGTTGATGTTCTGGAGCATGTTGATATTAAGGGAGAGGAGGTGTTGGAGTTGTTAAAATACATTAGGACAGATAAGTCCCTGGGACCTGATGAAATATTCCCCAGGCTGCTCCACAAGGCGAGAGAAGAGATTGCTGAGCCTCTGGCTAGGATCTTTATGTCCTCATTGTCCACGGGAATGGTACCGGAGGATTGGAGGGAGGCGAATGTTGTCCCCTTGTTCAAAAAAGGTAGTAGGGTTAGTCCGGGTAATTATAGACCAATGAGCCTTACGTCTGTGGTGGGAAAGCTGTTGGAAAAGATTCTTAGAGATAGGATCTCTGGGCATTTAGAGAATCATGGTCTGATCAGGGACAGTCAGCATGGCCTTGTGAAGGGCAGATCGTGTCTAACAAGCCTGATAGAGTTCCTTGAGGAGGTGACCAGGCATATAGATGAGGGTAGTGCAGTGGATGTGATCTATATGGAATTTAGTAAGGCATTTGACAAGGTTCCACACGGTAGGCTTATTCAGAAAGTCAGAAGGCATGGGATCCAGGGAAGTTTGGCCAGGTGGATTCAGAATTGGCTTGCCTGCAGAAGGCAGAGGGTGGTGGTGGAGGGAGTATATTCAGATTGGAGGATTGTGACTAGTGGTGTCCCCTAAGGATCTGTTCTGGGACCTCTACTTTTTGTGATTTTTATTAACAACCTGGATGTGGGGGTAGAAAGGTGGGTTGGCAAGTTTGCAGACGACACAAAGGTTGGTGGTGTTGTAGATAGTGTAGAGGATTGTCAAAGATTACAGAGAGACATTGATAGGATGCAGAGAGTGGGCTGAGAAGTGGCAGATGGAGTTCAACCCGGAGAAGTGTGAGGTGGTACACTTTGGAAGGACAAACTCCAAGGCAGAGTACAAAGTAAATGGCAGGAATACTTGATAGTGTGGAGGAGCAGAGGGGTCTGGGGGTACATGTCCACAGATCCCTGAAAGTTGCCTCACAGGTAGATAGGGTAGTTAAGAAAGCTTATGGGGTGTTAGCTTTCATAAGTCGAGGGATAGAGTTTAAGAGTCGCGATGTAATGATGCAGCTCTATAAAACTCTGGTTAGGCCACACTTGGAGTACTGTGTCCAGTTCTGGTTGCCTCACTATAGGAAGGATGTGGAAGCATTGGAAAAGGTACAGAGGAGATCTACCAGGATGCTGCCTGGTTTAGAGAATATGCATTATGATCAGAGATTAAGGGAGTTAGGGCTTTACTCTTTGGAGAGAAGGAGGACGAGAGGAGACATGATAGAGGTGTACAAGATAATAAGAGGAATAGATAGAGTGGATAGCCAGCGCCTCTTCCCCAGGGCACCACTGCTCAATACAAGAGGACATGGCTTTAAGGTAAGGGGTGGGAAGTTCAAGGGGGATATTAGAGGAAGGTTTTTTTTACTCAGAGAGTGGTTGGTGCGTGGAATGCACTGCCTGAGTCAGTGGTGGAGGCAGATACACTAGTGAAGTTTGAGAGACTACTAGACAGGAATATGGAGGAATTTAAGGTGGGGTCTTATATGGCAGGCAGGGTTTGAGGGTCAGCACAACATTGTGGGCTGAAGGGCCTGTACTATGCTGTACTATTCTATGTTCTATGTTCATGGAGGGTCAGGAAAACTTAGTAGGTGTGCACACAGGTACTTGTTTATGAAAAGTCATGTGCTTTTCCATTGAGAAATAAAGTTACTTGTCAGTAATTACTTTGTGCCTCTCTGATCATTATCACCAAGGAGTAATCCTTGTAACAAATGTCATCGGGGAAACATTGAATTTCCTTAGCATTCTAAGGAAGTAAAGACGTTGGTGAGTTTTCTTGGCCATTGCTCCTATGTGGTTGGACCAGGAAACTGTATTGATGACTGTTACACTTAGGAACTCAAAGCTGTCAATCATCTTTACCTCAGTACCATTGATACATACAGGTTCAATAGGTACATTTAATGTCCGAGAAATGTATACAATATACATCCTGAAATTCTTTTTCTTCGCAAACGTCTATGAAAACAGAGGTGTGCCCCAAAGAATGAATGACAGTTAAATGTTAGAACCCCAAAGCCCCTCAGCTCCCCCTGCCATGCATAAACAGCAGCAAAGCAATGACCCTCCCTCCCCCACCAGCAAAAAAGCATTGGCACCCCTCACCGAGCACTCAAGCATACATCAAAGCAATAATAAAGACACAGGCTCGAGCTCTGTGCCCAAAAAGGTGGGAGGAGAAGATGGCGGCGCGACGCAGCGCGCACGGCCTCTATGGTGATGAATATCTGTTATCTGTCAAGTAGGATGCTGTGTACAATTCTGATTTGATGGAGGCAGACATGAGAGCACGGAGGAACATCTGGTGAAACTTCTGAAATGCCTGTTTCGCTGCCGCTGATACTGTGTGATCCGAAATCTCCGGAGGGGGAGGCCCCGAATTCTCGGCTTTACCTGTTGCTTGGCGGCCGGAGCTGGGGTCGAAGCGCTTGGCAAAGATGGTGCTCGGTGTCGGAGGGCTGGTCGGAGGCTCGAAGTTTTCGGACGGACTCAGAGTTGTACTGTGGTCGGGTGCTTTCAGGATGCTGCATCGGCAAGTTTGCGGCGCTGGAAGCTCATGGCAGGGAGAGTTTCTCCCTTCAAGTGTCTGCGTGAGATGTTAGGGCTATCAGGACTTTGAGACTTTTTTTTTACCGTGCCCATGTTCTGCTCTTATCAAATTACGGTATTGCTTTGCACTGTTGTAACAATACGTTATAATTATGTGGTTTTTGTCAGTTTTAGTCTTGGTCTGTCTTGTATTTCTGTGATATCATACTGGAGGAACATTGTATCATTTTTTAATGCATGTATTTCTAAATGACAGTAAATGAGGACTGAGTGTCCCCATAATCTAATCTAATCTAATCTAAGAACTCGTGTCCCTGGGCACACAACCATCAGCCAGCTGGCTACTTATGATCTTCCGTCTCCCACAACGCATCAGGCAGCAGCACTGGCCTTGAATCTGCCTGTCAGAGCCACAAAAATCCGGCACCCTGAAGGCACACTAGTCTTCCAGGCCACATCCTTGGCATATCGAAAAGTGGCCAGTTGTGAGGCCCCGAGAGCGGGTCCCATTTTTGCAAAGAACCGAAGTCAGTGTGTAACTGCAGGTCAGGGTCTTCAAAAGAACTTGGAAAGGGAAAAAAAGAAATATCAAAGATAGAAATAGAACTGTTTCCAAACATGCAAGCAAAGGAGTTGTTGTTAGGCGACATCATCCTCCTAAGCCCCGCCTCTGTACTTTGCTCTGCTTCCTAATAAATAAATAAAAAACTGAGAACCTGAGTTACAGGGTCCTTGAACGTGAGTCCATTGGTGTGGAATCAGTTCAGAGTTGAGGTCGTTCACGCAGGTTCGGGGGCCTGACAGCTGAAGGATAGTAATTGTTCCTGAACCGGCAGGTATAGAATCAAGGTTCTGTATCTCCTCATTTACAATAAAGAGGTCATTTACATTAAGTTATTGCTCTATTAGCATGTCTTGGATTTGGGTAGAAACTGGAACACCTGAGGAAGTCCACATGTTCACAGGGAGTACATGTCAATCCTACAGCAACGGCATCAAGGTCAGAGTCATACTTGGTCCCTGACGCTGTGAGAAGCAGCATTAACTGCTACACTGTTGTGTCAACACAAGGTATGGTAAGTGTGAGTCTCTTATGCATGGAGAGTTGAAGTCTGCTGTCCGGCTACTGGTATTGTACTTGGGTGAGATGCATATTTTTTGGTTGACTAGAAATGGGCTATTTAAGTTGCCTCGTCCCCAGTTCTTCCTACCCCAGTACTCCTGTTCTTAAACAACTTGTCATATAGCAGATATCTGATTGTGTCACCAATTCCCCTCAATCTCCTTCTCTTCCCTTGATCTTTCTGATCGCTATTCACACTCCCTTCCAACCCTAGCCTTAAGACGACGCTCTACCCGTCACCTGGCACCATTTATGAGTTCTACCAAAGAGCAGGAGCTCACTTCGATGAGCATTGCTTGCATGGTGGCAAATGTACTAATTTTGCTGGAATTCAGGTCAAAAACCTTCTGAACATGCTGTAGAATTAAAGTACCCTAGCATTCAAGAAAAGCAGGAGCAAAACCTCGACACCTTGGCTGATAAATCTGCATGAGAACATGTTTAAACCAAATATTTCCTGTCAGTTGAAGAGGAATATTCCTTTACAAGCCACATTATGTGCGGTGCATATTGAATGACAAAATGGCTTGTCATTTTCTAAAGCATTCATTATTCTGCTGCTCAAAGACTGAATTTTGATTTTATAAAGCACATGATTGGCTTTGAAAACTTATCTATAAGCTGATCTTGATTAAAATATATTAATTGAATATGACTTATTTTGCAGCAGAATAATGGAGGCTATCTTTAAATTCTAAATTTCATCACATATTGCTTCAGGAGGAATCTGCAGATATCTGCCGAATCTAAGAGTTCAGTACAACTGCTCTTTGTTCTTTACAGACCCTCCCAACAAAGAGAAACTTCCAATTTATGGACACTTCCAACATATAAACATGCTCTTGTAAACACTATTAAATTCAAATGAGAACTAGCCTTGAAAGAAAAATTGTTTACGTGTAACCTCCCTGCAGTAATCAGATAGCATTGTCTCTTAGGAAAATTGGCTGCCAGTTTTACTGTGGGAGGCTACTTCAGAGAGTTGCTTCAGAAATTCACCAACAATAGCTTCTTTCCATACTTGGGCAAAAATACTAAACAATGTAGCAGGCATTGATAATCACTGATGTGAATTTAATATTTGAGAAATATTGTAACTACAAATGCATATTGTTTGATTAGCATTCTTGTTCATCTAACTATTCATTATGCATTGTACATTAAAGTACATGGATGACACGTGTCATCACACCACCAGGTTATAAAGGCACGTCTCATTTAAAATAAAAGTGAAACTAAGGCACGCATCTCTCGGGCTCCCTTGTTTTTACTTTCCATTAGTTTTATGTTTTGCAGTTAAAACACATAACATCTACAGTCCATTAAAACCAGCAATTGAGTGTGGGGTGTTCTGATTCTATACCATTGTAACTTGACAGGGGAAGACAATAAATAAATGTTTCTATTAGTTGGCCAATATTGCTTTCTTAATTATTATTTTTTTCTCTTTTTGTTTTTACACAGTTTGTTATCCTTTGCACATTGGTTGTTCGCCTATCTTTATTGTGTACGATGTTTCATTGATTTTATGTTTTTATTTGTATTTACCAATAATGCCCACAAGAAAATGAATCTCTGGGTGGTGTATAGTGACATATATAACTGCCTGGTTTAGAGAGTACGCATTATGATCAGAGATTAAGGGAGCTAGGGCTTTACTCTCTGGAGAGAAGGAGGATGAGAGTATACAAGATATTAAGAGGAATAGATAGAGTGGACAGCCAGCGCCTCTTCCCCAGGGCACGACTGCTCAATACAAGAGGACATGGCTTTAAGGTAAGGGGTAGGAAGTTCAAGGCAGATATTAGAGGAAGGTTTTTTGCTCAGAGAGTGGTTGGTGCGTGGAATGCACTGCCTGAGTCAGTGGTGGAGGCAGATACACTAGTGAAATTTAAGAGACTACTAGACAAGTATATGGAGGAAATTAAGGTGGGGGGCTATATGGGAGGCAGGGTTTAAGGGTCGGCACAACATTGAGGGCCGAAGGGCCTGTACTGTACTGTTCTATGTTCTATATGCACTTTGGTAATGAACTTAATTTGAAGTTTTGAAGGAAAATATTGTGTATTTTTTGACTGTTGGACAAAATTGACTTGATGTCTGTAAAAGTGGAAACCATTCATAACCCAGGGAAGGCCTGTACTTTCATGAGATGGGAAAATTTAAGTCAAGTGAAGTTTATAGACATTTAACTACATACATGTATATAACATATATAACATATATAGAAACAAGACAACGTTTCTTCGAACCAGGATGTAAAGCACATAACACACAATAATTTATGAAGCTAAGGATAAAATCTACAGATGAATCACACATAAATAACAAGCTAAAGTGCATTGATATTAAATATTGTAAGATGCAGAAGAGATTAACCAGCGACACTTCAAATACGATGCGGCAGGGAGTTTAGAAGCATAATGATCCGGGGGAAGAAACTGTCTCTCATCCTGACTGTTCTTGTTTTTATGCATTGTAATCTCCTGCCTGATGGTAGAAAGTCAAAGAGGATGCTGGATGGATGGGTGGGATCCTTAATAATACTAAGGGCCCTGTGTATGCATCACTCCTGATAAATGTCCCCAGTGGATGATAGGGAGACCTCTATGATCCTCTCAACGGTTGCCACAGTACTTTGTAGAGCCTTCAGGTCCAATGCTCAGCTGCTCCCATACCAGATGGAGATGCAACTTATCAGGATGCCTGCTATGGTGCTCCTATAAAATGTGAATAAGATGGGAGGGTGGAAGTCTCACCTGCCTCAATTTTCTTAGGGAGTGAAGGTGCTGTTGTGTTTTCTTGTTCAGGGAGGTGATATTAAGGGCCCAGAAGTGGTGATGTGAACTCCCAGAAACTTGGTGCACTTAAATCTCTCTATGGAGGAGCCATGTAATTGCAGAAAGAGATGGTGTGTCTGCACTTTCCTGAAGTCGACAGTGATTTCCTTTGTCTTCTCCTCATTCAGACTTGGGTTGTTCTTCTCACATCCATTGACCAACCATGTCACTTCCTCTCGATACTCCTGCCTCATCATCAATCTTGGTAATTGTCCTATCATCGACAAGCTAGATAACATGGTTTGAGCTGGATCCTGCGATACAGTCATACATCCTTGGGGGGCGCTAGTGCTCAGTGTAATGGGACTAGAGACATTTCTGCCCACACGGACTGACTGTGGTCTCACTGTTAAGAAGTCCAGTATCCAGTTACAGAGGGAGGTGTTGAGACCCATCGAGGACAGCTTCCCCAACAGTTTCTGAAATATGATGGTGTTGAATGCCGGACTGAAGTCAATAAACAGCAGTCTGACGTACAAGACCCTATCTTCCAGGTGGGACAGGACAGAGTGGAGGGCAGAGTCTATTGCATCGTCAGTGGATGAACTTGAATGATAAACGAACTGGAAGGGCTCCAATGTAGCCAGGAGAAAGGCTTTTATGTGCTCCTTGACCAGCCACAAAAGCATTTCATAATGGTTGATATTAATGCTACCGTTAATGATAGTCATTTAGGCAGGTTACTGTCATTTCCTTTGGCTCTTGAATGATGGTTGCTGCCTTGAAACCGAGGGGACAATGGATTGTTCCAGAGAGATGTTGAATATATCCATCAGCACTACCATCAGGTGGGCTGCACAGTCTTCCAGAACCCCACCTGGTGTATTATCGGACCAGCAGTTTGTGTGGGTTAACTCTGGCCAGGGTCTTCCTCACCTCAGCTTCAGCCAGGCAGAGTGTCTGCTCCCCTGGGGGGAGGGGTGCCTTCCTCACTAGCACTTGTTCTACAAATCAAACCAGATGTGGAAAACATTCAGCCTCTCAGGGAGTGAAGCGTCCTGGTCACTGATGCGCAGGGTTGACTTGCAGTCTGTAATCCTCTGGGTTCCCTACCACATGTGTTTTGTGTTTCTGGTATCGCAGGTGGCTGTAAATTTCTCTGAGAATGCTCCCATTTCACCTTCCTGATGGAGCAGGAAAGCACAGTTGTTTCCCTGAGAGCTGTCACATCTGATCTAAAGGCAGCACACAATCCCTCAGCCGTGCACAGACCTCTGCAGTGAGCCATGACTTCTGATCTGCCCTCACCGAGATGTGCTTCGTGATGGTAACATCGTCAGCACACTTCTCTGTGTAGCTGGTCACAGAATCCACATATCCTCGATGTTAGCATGGTTGCCGTAGGTAGCAGCCTCCTTGAACATTCTCCAGTTCGTATTATCAAAACAGTCCTGCAGTGCAGAGATTGCACCCTCAGGCCAGGTTTCACCACCTTTGGAACTGGTTTGACCCATTTAATCATTGATTTGTATGCTAGAGTGGACATTACAGATACATGATCTGAGAGTCCAATGCGGGGTTGAACGACTGCTTTCTAGGCACCTGCTATGTTAGTGTAAACCAGGTCTAGTACATTTTTCCCTCTGGTAGCAAAATCAATACACTGGTGTAATTTAGGCTGGACTGTCTTTAGGTTTTCATGGTTAAAATCGCCTGTGACAATGAAGATAACATCCGGTTGTTTGGCTTGAAAGCCACCGATGGTGCTGTAGAGCTCAAGCAGTGCCTCGCCGGCATTATCGGGGGGGGGCAGGGGGAGGGGTGGGAATATATACAACTACCAACACAATTGTAGTGAACTCCCTCAGTAATAAAAATATAGCCAAGGAGATTATCAGTGTGACAATAAATGTCCTCACAAAAAGTTAAAGTTAGATAAATATTCAGATGTTGGTAGGCCCACTGTATGTTTTTTGATGAAACTTGAAACCATCATTTCTGGGCCATTTTGCCCCTCTCTGGAAACTTGAAAGAGAAAATCCTGCTATGAGTCACCCTTGTGTTCAGGTATAAACTGCATGCCAGAAATTCGAGAGTATCAGGGGCAGAAGCGAGTTATTGCTATTACTGAGGAGAAGGCTCTTAGGAAGCTGAACGATTTGAAGGTAGATAAGCCACATGGACCAATTGGACTACACCCCAGGGTTCTGAAAGAGATCACTGAAGACATTGAGGAGTTATTAGTAGTGGTTTTTCAAGAATCATTAGATTCTGGAATGTTTCCAAAGGACTGGAAAATTACAAATGTCACTTCACTCTTTCAGGCGGCAGGGAGGCAGAAGAAAACAAATTATAGGCCAGTTAGCCTGACTTCAGAGGTTGGAAAGATGTTGGAGTCCATTATTAAGAATGAGGGTTTGGGATGCTTCATGGCACACAATAAAATAGATCAATTTCAGGATGGTTTCCTTAAGTGGAAATCTTGCCTGACAAATCTGTTGGAAGCCTTTGATGAAATAATAGGATGGATAGAGAAAGGAGAGTCAGTGGACGTTGTTTACTTGGGTTTTCTGAAGGTCTTTGACAAGGGTGCCATACATTAGGCTGTTAAACAAAATAAGAACCCATGGTATTACAGGAAAGATACTAGCACGGATAGAAGATTGGCTGACAGGCAGGATGCAAAGAGTGAGAGTAAAGCAGGCCTGGTTGTCTACTGGGGACTAGTGGTGTGCTGAAGCGGCTAGGGTTAGGTCTGCTTCTTTTCATGTTGTCACTGATTTAGATGACAGAATTGATAGCTTTACAGCCATGTTTGCAGATGATTTGAGATAGCTGGAGTGGCAGGGAGTGTTGAGGAAGCAAAGAGGTTACAGAAAGACAGGCAGATTAGGAGAATGGGTAAATAATTGACAGATGGAATATCATGTAGGGAAGTGTATTTTCATTCACATTGGTAGAAGGAATAAAGGTGTAGACTATTTTCTAAATGAGTAGAAAATTCAAAAATCAGAAGTGCAAAGGGACTTGGGAGTCCTCTTTCAGGATTCCATAGAAGTTGAGTCAATGGTGAAGAACGCAATTGAACAATAACATTCATTTTAAAAGGACTAGAATATTAGAGCAAGGATGCAATGCTGAAGCTTTATAAGGCACTAGTCACTCCATATGTGGAGTGTTGTGAGCAGTTTTGGACCTCTTTTCTGAGAAAAGATGTGCCGGCATTGGAGAGGTCCAGAAGAGGTTCAAGAAAATGGTTCCAGGAATGAAAGGGTTAATGTGTGAGGAGCATTTAATAGCCTGTACTCGCTGGAGTTTAGAAGAATGAGGGGGGCTGTCAGTGAAAGCTATCGAATATTGAAAGGCTTAAGTGGTTTGGATATGGAGAGGATGTTTCCTATAGTGGGGTAGTGTAGGACCAGAGGGCCCAGCCTCAGAATAGAGGCATGCCTATTCAGAACAGAAATTAGGAGGAATTTCTTTAGCCAGAGGGTGATGAATCTAAGCAATTCACTGCCACAGACAGCTGTGGAGGCCAAGTCGATCAGTATATCAAGGCGGAGCTTGATAGGTTCTTGATTAGTCAGGGCATCAAAGGTTGTGGTATGAAGGCAGGACAATGGGGTTGAGGAGGAGAACAAATCAGGCATGATGGGATGGTGGAGAAGACTCAATGGGCTGAATGGCCAAATACTGCTCCTATCTCTTATGGTCCATGTCACGGGTGTAGGGCATGATGTAGTTCTCAGTGCAATATACCTTTTGGAATCCTGCTGAGGAACTTAGATCAATCTCTTCCAGGGGGCATCTGTTTTCGATCTTCCCAAGACAACTTGGTTTTATTGCACTGCTCCAGACTGGTGCACCTAACTGACATGTAAAGCACTCCCTAAGTGGAAATCTAAGTCCTTGATACCCTGACATAACTGACCTTCTTTTGCTCCCCATCCCCAATCTGCAAGCCCCTTTTGCAACAATGCTTATAATCGTTTGTGCTCTGAGGCTCCTTCCCCCTTCAATTTGAGTAACTACACATGGCTAATTGGGCCTGCCACCGTCCATGCAGTTACCCTCCAAGTGTTTTGGGAGTCAAAAGTTCTTAGTTAGGGGCGATGAACAATATATTCCTTACACCCTACAGTTCCAGCTACCTCGTACACCTCAAGGATATACTCAAATTTCTGGGAAAATGTATTTTGTGCAAATAATCAGCATTTCCTATATTTAGGTATTATAATATGAAATGTTTCACTTTAAAATTTTGCAAATTTATCATGGCAGTGTAAAACAACAGTACAAAATATTAAAATATTTTGTATAAGCTCATGACTGAGTGAATTTTATGAGAACATATCAAGGATTTGCACAATAGTATGCCCTTTGGCTAATATCATATTTGAGGAAGTTGTTTTAGCCTTACAGGCCAATGTTATCAAATGCACTGACTTGAAAGAATTTGCCACAGCAAATGACATGAAAATCAAGTTTTTGTTAATGTAAGATTAATTTGGTCATCCCGGTATTAATGTCAGCACTACTACAATCTAATATATGAAGGAAATTAACATCAATTGTTTTTAAAATAGCAAGCTGATTACATGTGAAAAATTTTCAACAACATTTCCATTCCTCCATTCCTTCCATCATGTTGGCTTCTCTTTAATTCTTTCCCATTGTCTGCTTCAAGCATTGCCTGATGCCTTAGGTACAAAAATGCCCTGATTTTATACATTAGATCTTTTTCAGTGAGGTGTAAGCAGTATTATGAACAATGACATATCCACATGTCATGCAATAGAAGCATATTTTTCTTTGGCTCCAATTAACTGCTTAACTTAGTTTTCATATACTGAAGATTAAAAAAATAGCATTTTGGTTTTTGTGGGCTACTCTGATTTTTTTATTCCATTGTTGCCTCAAAAAACGTTGCCAACTTTAAAGGAATCTGGGTTTGTAAATCTGGAAATTGCTCATATTATGATATTTAAACAAATTAATCTATTTTAGTATCTGTGTTGAAGAACCTGATTTCAAAAATACTTACAATGTCTGGGCACTCAAAAATACAATATTAAAAAAGCCATCTATTAGCAGTTAGAATAGATGCAAATACATTCATAAATAACAGACAATGATTTTAATTGTGACAAATTCTACAGCCATATTATATGACAGTGCAAGGCTAGGTACATTTAAAAGATAAGTGTTTAATTCTCAATAATAATTTATAAATTTTGTATTGCCGTACTCCATCACTTAAAGTTAGACTCACAACTGAGGTAGACTGACAAAGGTGATAAATCTTATTTAAAAACGATAAACCTTTTTGGGCTATACTGGCAACTAAGGTTAGCTGTATCCATTTAGACAGTGCACAGTGTTTGGGAAGTACTAAGTATTTTCACATTTAAAAACCCCGTAAAATGAGAAGGAAGTAAATTATGCTGTATCCTCCAATATTAAAATATAGAAATGATATTCAGTCAACAAAAACTAAAGAAAAATTATTTCACTTAGAGAATGTAAATTCTTCATTGCATTATATTTATCCCAGGAGAAAAGTTATGTATCAATTCTAAAATGTCCAAAGGGAAACATCACACAGAGAATGCCTTTGTCATAATCTACTGTAACAAGTATATTGGAAGTCATTTTCCAAAAATATCTGTTCACTAGTTTTATTTTACTTGAGCTAGACAAATTCATTACATCTTAAAGAATATGTTACAGAGAAATTATGAAAGAAACTCAGATTGTTAAAAAGAAAACTAAACTAACCTTGAAGGATTCTAAAAATTAAGATATTCAGAAAATTACAGTGATCATGTTTGAAGATGGCAATTAGTGACAAAGTAACTTAAAGGGAAGCTGTAAATTTGGTTAGACCAATTTTCTAATCAATGGGAAAATGATTCATGTTCACAGATTGTTCCTATGTTCTCAAACATATGGCCTTGTCCTTTTCACTGAGATCAGATTATTAATGTGTAATGTGTTTCTACTGTACATAGCTATGATGCCTAAGACTTTTGCTCAGTGCTGAATTTGTCAACCTGGAGTGGAGAGTTAGTTTATAAATCCAGCGGAGGCAAAGGATGCTGGGAATGGCAAAGGTAGAGCACAGCAGGGAGTTGGGGGGTGGGTGGTGGAACAGGTGCAGAGAAGGAATGCTGGGATGGGGGTGGAACAGGTGCAGATACACCCACCCCTGAAACACTAGATATGTCACAAGTGCGAAGCACGGGTGGAACCAAAGGCAGGACACAAACACGTTTTGTAGCGTTAACAGGAATAGAGTTTATTAATCGTTACGAGGAAGGCAGGGAAGGAAGGATTGTTCAGAGGGAGATCAAGAAGTGAGCAAAGCAGAAGCAGGAATAAGCGTGGCTAGACTCAGACTTGGACTTGGAACTCAGAACCCGGAGCTGGAACTCGGAACTTGGAACTCAGGAACTGGACTTGGAACTCGGGACCCGGACTTTGAACTCGGAACATCAGAGCCTGGACTTGGAACTCGGGACCTGGACTTTGAACTCGGAACATCAGAGCCTGGATTTGGAACTCGGGACCCGGACTTTGAACTTGGAACATCAGAGCCTGGACTTGAAAGTCAGAACATCAGAGCCTGGACTTGGAACTCGGAACATCTGAAACCTAGACTTGGAACTTGGAACATCAAAACCTGGACTTTTCTTTGACACAGGACAAGGAACACTGAGCCGGGACTCCTCCTTGGACACAAGACATAGAGCCAGGACTCTTCTTTTAGGCACAAGACGCAGAACACTGAGACAGGTTTCCCCAACTCAGAGTAGTGGCAAACAGCTGGACCTACTCAGTGGAGATGAGAACACGAAGAGACAGTTCCCCACTCAGGGTCACGGCAAATGGCCAGACCTACCCAGCTGAGACAAGGACACGAGGAGACAATTCCTAACCCAGAGTAGCGGCAAAATGGCCGGACCTACTCAGCGGAGACGAGGACACAAAGAGATGGTACCACACAACGATAGACAGTTCATACCTTGACACGAAATGGCTCCAAGTAGCGGCAAGCCCTTGACGCGGCCCAGGAACTACAGACAGCGGCTCTAGTCTCACTCCGGCGGGTTAACTTGACGGACCCGCTCCGGCAAGGTAGCTTAGCAGCTCGATCAGGCAAGGTAATTTAACAGGCTGCCTCCGGTGAGGAGAGCCGACTTACTGGCACTCGCTTCGGGGAGAAGACTTGAGTAGCTCCGGTGATGTAACTTGGCTCGTTCCGGCAGGATGACCTGCTCACACTTGCTTCGGTGACGTCCGCTGACGATCTAGTGCCGAGTAGCTGTAAGCCCGACACTCAATTCTGCTTGTTCAGCTGAGACTCAAGTGCCTTTAATTATAGAGCCCAAGAAACATGGGGAAACAACAAATTAAGGAAAACAAGGAGTCGACGGTCCTGATCGTGACACAAAGTAAATTTAAAGGGACCCAGGGAATAACCGATCAGGACCGTGACAAGACAAGATCATTTGATTCCAAACAATTGGTTTATTGATTATTACAGAATGTCTCTCTGGTGTTTCCTGCTCCCTTCCCTCTCTCTTCCCATTTTCCCAACCATGATTCCCTTCTCTCTGTTTGCTTCCCACTCTCAGTCCACCATAGAGACCCATATCAGAATCAGGTTTATCAACACTCACATATGTCATGAAATTTGTTTTTTTTTGCAGCAGCTATACAGCACAATACATAAAATTGCTACAGTACTGTGCAGAAGTCTTCACCACCATGGCTATATATATGTGTCCCAAAGAATAAGTTGGGGGGGGGAGGAATTTCATTGCGATCTATAAAATATTGAAAGATCTGGATAAAGTGGATGTGAGGAGGATGTTTTCTATTGTCGAGGATCTGGGACCAGAGGGCATGGCCTCAGAAAGGGATGTCCATTTTGAACAGAAATAAAGAAACATTTCTTTAGCCAGAGAGTGATGAATCTGTGGAATTTAATGCCAGACAGCTGTGCAGGCCAAGTCATTGGGTATATTTAAGGCAGAGGTTGTTAGGTCCTTGATTAATCAGGGTGTCAAAGGTTACGAGGAGAAGGCAGGAGAATGAGGTTGAGAGAGATAATAAATGAGCAACGTGGTATGGCGGAGCAGGCTTGATGGGTGGAATGGCCTAATTTGCTCCCATGCCTTATGGACATTTCTCTTAATGGGTCACCAGGTCGGGATCATATTTTGTCATTTTTTTTGAGGGATTTCTTTTGATCTGGATACAGAATGAGAGGAGAAGTTAAAGCCACACTGTTAGAAAGAAGTGAAACAAGGAAATGGGAAGATGAGCCCCTTTCTCTCCTTATAGGTATTGGGCAACTTTTCTCTTCTGACCGTTTTAGAAACCTAAGTGCCTTTTACTCAATCTCTGAGACATTGCTCTTCAATGACTTCTTACAAATGATGCCGTTAAAATTAGTATGCATGATAGCATTAGTTACACATGCTATGATTTCCAGAATTTCTGTAACAAGAATTTCATTTACTGTGATGTACCTGTAATAAATATACTCAGACTTATTTCAAACACTCCATTGTAGAAAAGATATAAAAGCCATTAAGTGAATGGAGCTTGGATTTGCCATCAAGCAATCCTGATCCCAACAATTTCACCATTTTTAAAAATTTACTAAAGACATGTTGCACAATGCATTTGGACTCCTACAAAAAAAATACAGCATCGACCAATAAAATGTGCTTTGGTGGTTTGCATACAAAACATGGCATATTGCAAGTTGGTTGTTTGTCAGTCTTTGTGTGTGTGTAGTTTTTATTGATTCTATCATATTACTGTGGTTTGCTGTGAATGCCTGCAAGAAAATGCATCTCAGGGTTGTAAATGATGGCAATTATGTCCTTTGATATTAAACTTAATTTGAATTTTGAACTTTTGAACTTGGACCATCTGCTAAAACAGAAGCTTGTCAGTGCAACCATCGCATGTCAGTTGTGCAAAAGGTTTGCAGCTACTGTATCATTGCCGCAGTGATTGTCAGACCTTAAAGCAAAGTCCTCCTAGGCAGCCACAGTTACAGAGATAGCTGCATGGCGGTGAGAGAAAGCAAAAAGGAGGAGAAACACAGTGATGGACTCATAGAGGCATAGAGTTATCTTGCAGAGAAACATCATTCTTGGACCATTAGATACGGGTATATGCTAACTATTAAAGAACCTCTCTTTAGTAAAACTATTTTTCCTTCAGCATCCACATTACCTCCTCGCCCAACTTTGACCTCTTGAATGCGTGCCCGAACTGAGTCTCATTTTGCACGTGGCCCTGCACCATTACAAGCTGTGGGATGATGAAGGGAGTAGATGCTGTGGAATGCATTTCCAGTGAGAATTATATAACAGGTCCACGAATGGTGATAACATTTCCATACTCCTGAGTCTGAAAATCAAATCCAGTAGATTCTGTCTCGAAGACATAAGTTCCACAGTGCAGGCCCTTTAATTAAGTCCAACTGCTGAATCCTGCATTATCTTTCCAGAATATTTCTGTCAATGATTTGGATTGTCCCAGAGGCTTCAATTTTCACCAGCATTGGAGGAAATGTGTGATATGCAACTTTTGATATCATCGCGTGGGCGTCTCAATCTGCAAAAATTGAGAATATTGCATTGATGTGTCTGGGTAATTTCTCGATAGGTGTGAATTAACTTAGGTAAAATCTCTTTAGGCATGATTTGTGTGTGGAAAGTGTGCACAAATGAATACAGTTTTTAAATGTATTTACAGGATTAGATTTGACATAGTGGAGCAGGGAAAGTGAATCGATTTATTGGAATGTTTTTAATGAAGACTAAGTGAATTGGAGAAGTCTATTCCCTTTGGTTGTAGAATCAATGATAAGAGCTCATCAAATTAAACTTGTCACTAAGAGAGAGCCAGGAAATATACTTTGAGAAATTAGTTGGCATGTGTTTGTTGTTAAATAGTATACTTAGCCATAGGGAGTTATTGACCCTGAATCAATTGGATCTTTCAAGGGAAAAAGTAACCAAACTTGGAGCAGAAGAAAGTATTGGGCAGTGGAATTAGTTTTGTGCTGATGTAAAGCAGTCTCCTTTACTATAGGAATCTTTGGTAATACTGAGGTGACATTTTAGAAGGACCCTAAGACTAGCTAGTACTCCAGCGAGCCAATATTAAAATAGCCATTCAGATTTAGAGTAAGAAAACAAATCATGCATCATGTGAAATTTTCTCAGAGATCTACTGTTTGGAAGGGCTATAACATTTTTCACAAGGTAGACAAGTACCATGATGGAACCAAAACTATAATGTTTTGTGAGGAAATGCTGAGTGTCAATGGGGCATATACTTCAGAGAGAAAAATAAATTGGTATGGATTTTTTAAATAAAGATTTTTTCCAGTAATAATTGATAGAATAGGTTTTTCTGGCTGCCTGCCAATTATGATCATGCAACACACATCAAAGTTGCTGGTGAACACAGCAGGCCAAGCAGCATCTGTAGGAAGAGGTGCAGTTGACGTTTCAGGCCGAGACCCTTTGTCAGGATCATGTTATCTTCCTCTTTTTCTTATAGTTTGCGAAGGACTATATATAAAATGGTGGCATTTGATTGCCAGATGAGTGATTGGAAGCCTTGATTTTTGATCCAGAGAGAAGCGTTCAAAACCTACCACAGCAAATGGGGAATTTAAGTGCAAGTTAAAGAAAATAGAAATCCCGTATCAATAATGATAACAACAATAGTGAAACAATTGGAATGTTATAAAAGAAAGCTGCACATGAATGCCCTTCAGGAAAGGTTTGGGAGTTATACATTACAAGTCTTCAAAGCAACACTGAGAGCCTGCAGTGTTATTAACTACCCTTAAAAATACGTAGTTCGGGACAACTAAAGAAGGTTTTGCAATCAACACCAATTTCCCATGAATGAATAACAAGTTACATATAACCATAAACATGAGAGCTTCTGCAGATGTTGGATATCTTGAGCAACACATACATCTCAGCAAGCCAGGTAGCATCCATTGAGGGGAATAAACAGGTGACATTTCAGGCTGAGATCCTTCATTAGGACTGGAAAGGAAGGGGCAGAAGCCAGAATAAGGAGGTTAGGGAGGGGAAGGAGTACATGCTGGCAGCTGATAGGTGAGACCAGTAGAAGGGGAAGGTGGGTGGTTTGGTTGGCGAGGGGGGAATGAAGTAAGAAGTTGGGAGTGGATAGGTAAAGGGTTGAAGAAGGAGGAACCTAATAGAAGAAGACAGTGGACCATGGAAGAAAGGGAAGGATGAGAAACAAAGGGAAGAGATGAGCAGCTGCGCAGAAGAGAAGGAGTGACATAGTAACAAGAATGGGGAATGGAGAAAGAAGAGGAAGGGAGAAGGGAGAAATTATTGGTAGAGAAATCAATGTTATATCATCAGCTTGGAGGTTAGCAAAACAGAATTAAAGATGTTGTTTCTCCAACATGATAGAAGAGGAGGCTGTGGAAAGCATATCGGAAGGGAAATAGTAAGTCAAATTCAAATAGGCAGCCACTGGGAGATCCTGCCTTTTGTGGCAAAAAAATAACAGAGTTCCTTGTCAAAATGGTTCCCCAATTTGTGTCGGAACTCACGGTAGAGGAGGTTGCACTGGAAGCACCGGGAACAATAGATGACTTTGAAAGACTCACAGAGTAACATCACCTGAAAGGACTGTTTGGGGCCCTGAATGGTAGTGCAGGAGGAGGTGCAGGGGTAGGTTTGGCACCTATCACACTTACAGGGCTAAATGCCAGGAGGAAGATCAGTAGAGGGAGATGAGTGGACAACAGAGTCACATTGAGAGTGATCCCTCTGGAAAGCTGAAGTGGTGGGGGGGGCGGGTAAGGAATGATATGGTTAGTGGTGGGATCCTGTTGGAAATGGTGGAAGTTACAGAGGATGATGTACTGGAGTAGATAGATTGCATAGAACCAAGTCTATTGCAATTTCTGTGTCAGTTTGCAAATTGTCACATCAGAGTTCAGGTACTTACATTTGCTTTGGAACCTTGTGTGCCAAGTTACTCACTGTATTGATAGTAAGGTTCCAGGAATTAAAGCTAATCCAGATAATTATCTGTCTCATCTGGGTGTGCTTGAAATGTGGCTGGGTATGAACTAAGAAAGTTGCTAATAAGTAGTCAAACAATTTGTACCACTGCACATAGAATAAAGATATGTAATAGCTTTCTGTTCATCTTTACTTCCAGAAAACCCCCCAAAAAAACCCAGTTGTTGGTAGGCAATGGGAACAACGCACTTGAGCTTTTGAAGCAGAATACGTGGATGCGTCCACTGAGTACCCAATGTAAGAATCGCTTAACTTACTATTTGAAGCATAAATTCATGACAATGTTGTCAACCTGGCATTATGTGGGTGGATACAACAAGTCGATATTAAATTCACAAATATATTAAGTTAAAATGACATGCTTTATACCTAATGTATCAAAAAGAACATTCTGACTGGTTGCATTATGGCTGGTACTCCAATGCACATGAGCAAAAAAAGCTGCAGAGGGTTACAGATGCAGTTCCATCATAGGCACGAGCTTCCCTACCATCAAGGACATCCTTAATAGGTTGTGTTTCAAGAAAGAGGCGTTCACCATTAAGTTACCTTACCATCCAGGACATGCCATCTTCTCATGACTTCTATCAGGGAGGAGCGTACAGGAGTCTGAAGATGCACACTCAATGTTTTAAGAACAACAAAACCATAAGATACAGGAGCAGAATTAGGCCATTTGGCCTATCAAATCTGCCCTGCTATTTCATCATGGCTGAACCATTTTCCCCTCAGCCCCAATCTCCTGCCTTCTCCCTGTTGTGTTTGTGCAACTACATATCAATTAAATAAAAGCACACACGCAGACGATGGCTTTAACTGGTGTATTCACATTGCACTGAGAAAGAGAGCAATGTGCATGCCTAGGCAGCAGATCAATGCGTAGTGCTAAGGGGAGTCTTTGCTCTAAAAGAAATAGATCAATATATTACACTCCCTGTTTCCCTTCATGCCTTGGCTGATCAAGAATCTATCAACCTCTGCCTTAAATCAATAACTTGGTCTCCATAGCTACCTGTGGTAATGAATTGCACAGATTCAGCACTCTCTGGCTAAAGAAATTCCTCCTCATCTCCATTCTAAAAGGGCACCACTCTATTTTGAGTTTGTGTCCATTTGTCATAGACTCCCCCATATAGGAAACATCCTCTCTAAAACAACTCTTCCGAGGCATTTCAGTATTTGATAGGTTTCAATGATTTCTTCCCTCATTCTTCTGAATTCCAGTGAGTACAGGCCCAGAGCTATCAAACGCTCCTCATATGATAACCCTTTCATTCCCACAACCATTCTCGTGAATTTCTTTGAATGCTTTCCAATGTCAGCACATGCTTTCTTAGATAAAGGGCCCAAAAATACTTACAACAGTCCAAGTGAGGCCTCACCAGTGCTTCATAAAGCCTCAAAATTTGCCTTGCTCACCACTGACTCAGCATGCAAATTAATCCTTAGGGAATGCTGCACAAGGACTCCCAAATGGCTTTTCACCTCAAACTTTTGAATTTTCTCACCATTTAGAGAATAGTCTACCTTTTTATTTCTTCTACCAAAGTGCATGATGATAAACGTCCTGACACTATTCTATCTGCCACTTCTTTTCCCATTCTCTGATTCTGTCTAAGTCCTTCTGTGCCTGTCTACTTCCTCAAAACTACCTGCCCCTCCAACTATCTTTGTATCATCTTCAAAATTTGCAACAAAACCATCTGTTCTATCATTACAGTCATTGACATATAACGCAAAACGACGCGGTTCCAACACACACCCCTGTGGAACACAACTAGTCACCAGCAGCCAACCAGAAAAGGCTCCCTTTATTCACACTCTTTGCCTCTTGCCAATCAGCCATTGCTTTATCCATGCTTGTATCTTTACTGTAATACAATGGGCCCTTTAACTTGTGAAATAGACTCGTGTGGCACCTTATCAAAGGCCTTCTGAAATCCAAGCACACAACATCCACTGACTCTTCTTTGTCTACCCTGCTTGTAATTTCTTCAAAGAATTATAACAGGTTTGTCAGGCAAGATTTTCCTTTAAGGAAACCATGCTGACTTTGCCTTGTTTTATCATGTGTCTCCAAGTACCCTGAAACCACATCCTTAACAATTGACTTCAGCATCTTCCCACGAAGCAGCTGCCCAAAGAACAGCTTCTTCCCCCTTGCCATCTGATTTCTGAATGCTCCATGAACCCATGAACTCTATGTCACTATTTTGCCCTTTTTACATTATTTACATATTTAGTATTGTAACTTGGAGTAATTTTTTTATGTCTTGCAATGTCCTGCTGCCTCAAAACTATGAAATTCATGACATATGTCAGTGATAATAAACCTAATTCATTCTGATTCTGAGATATTTAAAAATAAACTAGTCACACAAGTGATATGTGACTAGTTTAGTTACACAGTGCTGAAAAGTGAGTGGAATATTGTGCAAATCATTTCTAAGTTATGATACAAACATTATAGAACATGGAACATCAAGCTGAAGCATTAGGGATTTGAACATGCAGAAATATAGATCGTTTGGTACCTTTCCGATCAGACAAGTTTTACTGCACTTTTTCACTCACTGAGGTCGTTGGTACTCACATTATCTTTCACACAACAGTATCTGGTTCCTACTGTCACTTTGAACATACCTGGTTCCCTGGAAAATTTATTATCATGCTGCTGAATGTATAATAAAAATGTTAATTTAAGGAATGTTCAGGTGTTAATAGGACTATCTAATAGTTTGGCAAATCTGTCGGTCCAGCACCACTGATGTCCCTAACATGCTCGGTTACTGGAGTTTCTGTAAAGGATATAAAGGTCTGGTAGAAACAAAAATCACTTCAAAAAAAGCCAATCCAGAAACAGAAGGGATCAGATAGGGAAAGTCTGAGGTAGACTAGGATGAGTTTGGAGTGCAGATCATTGAAATTTAACACCTCATCTTTAGTTCAAGGCTCAGAACAGGACAGCAGCAATCAGATCTGTACTAGTATATCATCAGCGTTAGTAGCTGGTGTTCTGTGTGAATGTTTGTGTTTAAAAGATCTTTCACTCCAACCAGATAAGAAGTCACACAGTGTTAAAGGTGGAGAGTCATCAAATCAGTTAATGTACTGGATTGCTCTGTAACCACCACTGCATACAGCATTCTCAACGGTTTCATACACTTAATGGAAACGAGCAAGTATTAGACCAGTAACATTTCTATGACTCCTAAGTGTTCAGTCAACACTCCAGAAAGCAATATTTCTCTGAGCTCACGGCAGGCCAGGTGTGGCACGTATCTAAGTGGTTAGAGTGTTGGACTAGTGAGCTGAAGGTCGTGAGCAAGGCAGTTACGTCACAATGCTTCAGTCTACCCAGCTGAGAATGGGTACCGGCAAAAATACTGAGGGTTAACCTCGCGATAGACCGGCGGTCCTATCCGGGGGGGGGGGGGTGGGGGGGCTGTCTCATACTCTCAGTCGCTTCACGCCACGGAAACCGGCATTAGCGCCGGCCTGATGGGCCACAAGGCTCATGACAGACTTTAATCACTACAGGCCAGGAATCAAAGTTGTAGAGTATGGAAGTGAGTCCTTCGGCCCATCATATCCCTGCAGATCATTTTGCACATGTACATTAACTCCATTTGCATTGTAGCTCCAGAATCTTACTGCTCACTTCTACTTATCATATCTAGACGGATTCATAATTGGGCAATGCCTTTGGAATGTTGACAGAATATTAGCTGATGAGTAAGTTCTCTGTCATCTTGATCAACACTGAAGAAATACTGAGGGCATCAAGTACAGTGCGTCTGGAAGCCTTTGAGTGACCTGAGCCAGTAATGAAAAGCATGTCAGCCAGTCTGGGTTTCTAGCAGCAGGCAAGAGAGCTAACTTGAAGGAACCACCCACATAACATGGGTCCATATAGTATCAATGTTTCTGTTGCAGCTGGGGGTGTCCATTATTGGCCTCAGAATCTGCATGAAGACCAAGTCAAGTCACAGTGAGGCTGTGTTTTCGTTGCTCTCTGCACTTTATGAATAGAAGCATGTAACACTGTCAGTACAGAGGCATACAGAGAGACTCACTGTCTGCTTTTGGAGAGATTGTTGTATCAAATTCAGAAAGGTGGAGGCTGGCTTCCATTATTTATTGTCTTCAAACATGCTGAGTGTTTGTGTCTGCAAACATGCCTCTTAGAAAGCTACCAAAAAGGTGCCTGCCAAATATCAGAACAGCCACACAAGTAAAGCCTGCCCCCGTGGGCTTGGAGGAAAACAGCTATCAACCAAATATGTTTTGTTACATTTTTTTTTGCAAATTGTTCTATTGATTAAATACAGTACGGCTCTACACACCATTGTGAGTAATACTGCTTTGCTTTATTTATTCTCTTTTACAAATAAAGTACCATTTCGCTTTATAATCTCGTCAAGTATTCTTGGTGAATGGATGAGAAAAGATAATAAGATAGACAATACATAGGGAACTGTCACCACAGGGTTGTTAGTAACTTTCATCTATAAAGCTTGTATGTAGTCTTGAGTGTTTATTAGAGATTCATTACAATATGTTCCTCCTTAGTGTAAATTCAATTGTTAGTAATTGGTTCAAATTAGTCTGCACCAATTCACTAAATATCTGAATTTCCTAATGAAGAAATAATCAATGCGAGGAATATTCCATTGCTTGGGGAGATTGGCACCATAGACTCACAGATGAAAGATGGATAAGTGCTTGGTAATTTTGGAAACATCTCTCAAGTTAAGATTTGCTTCAATGTGAGTGGTCCAAGCAACTACCAATTTCAAAAGTAAAAAATATCTTTTATAAAATGTCAAGCCATGCATCGTACACTCTCTGATATTACAGTTCATGCAGATGGCCACCATATGTAAATGTGTTCTATATAGGAAGGATCCGGAAAATTTTCATTAGGGTGTAGCCTATGCACTTGAGGTTCATTTTAAGTTATTTTATATAGTGCACAAAACCAAGGAGAGTCTCAAGCCTACAATCTTCTAAATTATAATCAAGGAACAATGGAATTGCTGACCTCAAACACAACTCCTTTCTTTACATAGTAGGAAAAGGGATGAGGTCCTAAATAGAGAATATAGGGAACTAGGGAGGAAGCTCAAAAGCAGGACTCAGGGGTAGTAATTTCTGAATTGTGTCTGTGCTATATGCCAGTGAGGGTAAGAATAGGATGATTTGGCAGATGAATGTATGGCTGAGGAATTGTTGGAGAGAACAGGTTTTCAGATTTGTGGATTATTGGAATCTCTTTTGGGGAAGGTGTAACCTGTAAAAAGAACAGGGTACATCTAAACTTGAAAGAGACTAGTATTCTTGTGGGCAGATATGCTGGAGCTGCTGAGGAATGTTGAAACTAGTTTGGCAGGGGTTGTGAACTAGAGTGATAAGGCAGAGGATGGGACAATTGGTGGTAGATGCAGTGTGAATGAGGAAGGATAGGCAGTTGGTAGGGCAAAATTTCAGTCAGTGGAATGCGTTGAAGTGTGTTTATTTTAATGCAATGATTATCAAGAACAATGGGGATGACCTCAGAGCATGGGTCAGTACATGGAACTATGACTTTGTGACTGTTACAGGGACTAGATAGTCACAAGGGCAAGAATGGCTGCTGGATGTTCTAGGGTTTAGATGCTTCAAAAGGAACAGGGAGGGAGGTAAAAGAGGTTGGGGAGTGGCATTGCTATTCAGGGACAGTATCACAGCTGCAGAAAGGGAGCATACTATGAAGGATTGTCCATTGGGTCAGTGTGGGTGCAAGTCAGAAACAGGAAGGGAGCAATCATGGAGCTTTGCCTTTGCCAATATGGATACACTTAAAATAGATGGAACAAAAATTAAAAGTAATGAAGATTCCTTCAGCTAAATCCAAAGAAAAGAATCTCAATAAGTTCAGTCTCTGTCCCACGCCTGTCCTTCTTTTCAAAGCCCAGAAATTTCAGCATTCTTCTTTTTCCCATCTGCAGAGACAATAAGACCTTAATGCCATTAGTATCAGGGAGCTTACTTACTGAACTCCAATTGCTGCCAGATGTCCCTGAAGCAATACAGCAAGCATTTTGGCAAAGCACCATTACAGAAAGACGCTGTGACCGTACATAATGTTTTTATAGAATTCTTTGTAATATTCCAGTGAGCCTATTGTGTCTCAGAAGCAGAATGATGTAAGATGTGATTAAATGGAGGATATATCTTGTCAGAATCAATTAATATACCTTTCGATGACTTGCACTGGACTGATTTCGATCTGGAACTTAATCGGATGTTATCAATTAACAGAAAAATATTGACTGGCCCCGGAATTCTCCAGGGTTTCTGCTGAGCAATTGCATTAATTCTGCTAGGAAACAGCAGATAGAGAAATAGCTTAAGTAGCCATTAGTTCCATCTCCCTGGGGGTTTCCACATAGAACTATTGTGGATGATTGAAAGAGCGAAGTAGAATTTTCATTGCAATTAAAACCTTCCTTCTACAATATTTCTTGCTTGTCAGAATTTGGACATTCAAAGATGAGTAGCGGGGGGCGGGTGAATAGTAGGAAATATTAAAAAGTAGTTCTCAAAACTGACCTCCAAACTGATTATATTTGGGTTTGATGACTTCAAGCAGACTAGTTGAGGTTGGGTTATTCATTATCACACACTGATCCAGCTGCACATTTGAACTGAACATCTTTGGCATGGATTTTCAGTGGCTCGGCAAGTTGGCAGTGAAAAACATGTGAGATTGATTGACCTTTTTATCCGCATGCCTGCTACGAATGAACGTTCAGTGTGCAGTCGCTTCTGCTGACAAATAATTCGCAGTAACTTCCTGTAATCATTGACCTTTTCTCAGAAGTATGGAGATTTTCAAATGGGCATCAGGATGGAAGGCATGATATTGGTGAGATGAGATGAGAAGGGCAACCACTACCTGTGACAGCAGTGCTACGTTGCGGTGAGATCTTCGGGCCGTGTTTCAGATTCTGTGACTTTTCTCACACTCCTTAGCCTGGCACAATGGGAGATCAAAGATGTCTGCAGCCGACTTGAAGAAATGTAATCAGCTGGACCCAGTGGTTAAGCATAGCCTGTGACTATGATGGTCACTATTGTCATTTATTCATTCTCATTCTCATTTATTTTTTTCCGTCTTGTTCCATCTAGTGCACTCTATCGTTAGCTTCTTGGGCTTCCCCTCAAATTCTGGAGGTTCTTTGAGGGGTATGATGAGGCCAATGAGAAATCTGCAGAGGGCCACAGGTAGACTAAGAACAAGCAACAAGAACAGCCATGGGTTCATAAACAGTAAGTACTGGGTGATGATAATAATAATAATGTTTTTTAAAAAATCAGAAATGGCTAACCTCATAGGAAAGATAGATGTGTTTGATTACACAAGATAAGTGGATGATATATTCTGAATGAATTGAGCAGCAGTGGTGGATGCCCCAAGGCCAAATGACATGTCACTGTTGCATTCCTTTTTAGGAAATATCAATTACTCTAAGAGGTTCCTGCCAAACCTGGCTACTGTGCTTCACCCTTTATCACTAGAGATTGGGAAAAAAGGGCAATGGACAAAAGAGTGTGAGGTGGCCATTCAAAAGCTAAAGGAAATGGTGATTTCAGACACTGTACTCACACATTATGATCCACATTGTAAAGTGAAGCTTGCCTGTGATGCCTCACCTTATGGTATAGGTGCAGTGATGGAAGTGAACGCTTCATATCCTTTGCATTATGTTCCCTTCTCATTGCAGAGAAAAATTATGCACAAATTGACAGAGAGGACTTGAGTCTAGTTTGGGGTATAAAATGTTTCAACTTGTATGGAGAGAGTACTTGCATGGGAGGGAGTAACCTTGTTACTGATCATCAACCACTGGTGTCACTTTTCAATCCACAGAAGGGTGCTCCATTAACAGCTGCAGCATAACTGCAGAAATAGGCTCTGTTTCTTGGAGTTCACAATTACACGACTGAATTCAAGAGAATTACTAATTATGGAAATGCCAATGGATTGTCCTGTTTACCCTTGGAAAAGGAAATATCTGAAAAAGTTACCAAAGAGGCGGCTCCTCTTGACACATTCTCCCTAACACAAATCAAAAATCTCCCTATTATGGCAGAGATGATCCACAGGGAAACCAGAAAAGAACACACACTTTCTCAAGTCTACATGGCAACCAAAACAGTTTCAGTCATTCCTGAAAATGAATGGATTAAGATATATTACATCTTCTCTGTGCTACCTAGAGGTAAATGGCTTGGTGGAAAGGTTTGTCCAGAGTCTAAAGAATGCATTGAGAGCAGTGTCAGCAGAACACACTACACTTAATCAGAAGCTCGCCAATTTGCTCTTTGCATATCACATTGCAGCACGCTCCACAACCAACAACTCACCAGTGATGCTGGGTCATCCCTTGCAATCACACCTGGATCTCCTTAAACCCAATCTCAGAAGGAGGATGCAGGACAAACAGCTGAGGTAAATTGAGGGCTCCTCAAACAAGGAGTTTTGATGTTTCTCTCCTAGACATGCAGCCCTGGCAATGGACTAAAGAGATGCTAAAAAGTGGGTACTTGGAAAGATTAAGGACAGAACTGGGCCACACTCCTAGACAATGGAGATTATGTCTGACATCATCTGGAAATGACACATCGATCAGTTGAGGAGAACAGAGTCAATTGTTAGAGAAGAAAGATGTCCAGAGCTGTCAGAACTGCATCCTGCAGTCCCAGAGTCAACTCTTTCAATCACCACAGAGGAAATCCCAGAATCTGAGATTGTCTCAAAGACACAAAGTCTCACCTGCCGAACAAAGTGACCCTCCTTGTCAGGAAAGGTGTCATTCCACAAGAGTAAGAAATCCTCTTGAGACTAGGAGTATGAAACTATATATTTATATTTCTTCTCACTCCTTATGGGTGGTGTGTATGTGTATTTTTCCCTCAATCTCAGGCCCTCTACTAGAGACCTGGGAGTGTGAGGGTTCAGCACAGTATCCTTGCTGTTCCTCGTAGTGCGCTCTTCTGGACCGAGATCTCAGACCTTGTTCCCGGGGTTTGTTGGAGCCACTTTCCCAGTCCAAGTATCACAGCTCCAAATGCTCCTATCACCACTGGGATTACTCTGGCATTAACCTTCCACATCCTTTCTATCTGCTTTTTCTCCAGTTCCTCATTTTCTTTCTTTCTGATGTTACTGTCATTCGGGATTGCCACACCTATTACTATTGCTTTCTTCTGTGCCTTGTCCAGTATTACTATGTCTGGTTGGTTGGCCAGTACCTGCTTATCAGTCTGTATTTGGAAGTCCCACAGGATCTTAGCTCTGTCATTCTCCATTACCTTCTTAAATGTTTCCCAATTGGACTTGGGAGTGTCCAATCCATACTCAACACAGATATTCCTGTATACAATTCCTGCAGCTTGGTTGTGCCATTCAACGTACACTATCCCTGCCTGCATCGTACACCCTGCTACTATGTGTGGGATGGTTTCTGCAGATTCCTTGTACAATCTGCATCTTGATCTTGTCTGGTGTGATAGACCCTGTTTCTATCGCTCTTGTGTTCAGCGCCTGTTCTTGTGCAGCCATGAGCTGTGCCTCTGTGCTGTCCCTCAACCCTGCCATTCCAACCCTCGACAGGACTTGTGTCAGCCATCTCTGATATCTGGCGATAGTACATCCCGTGCAATGGCTTGTTTTGCCATGGTCTTTGCTTCACCTGCTTCCACTTCCATGTCCCCTGCCTGCTGTCTGAGGTATTCTCCTTGCAGGTCATCCTTAGGGGCCATCTTCCTGACCTACTCATGGATGTTTCACATTTTTACCAGGACTCTGGCCTTGACACTTCCAAGTCCTCGTCTTCCTTTATTCTGGTGGGTGCCCAGTTGCTCAACACTGGACTTCTGGATGAAATCCCCCACGTAATGTCAGTAGTTTTCCGGTTTTTCGGTTATCAGCTTCCAGTTCGTTCCTTAGCCAGCACACTATTGCAGTTGGGTATCTGATGACTGGTAGGATGAATGTGTTGATGGCTCTATTCTCGTTCTTTCCATTCAGCTGGCTTTTTAGGAGGTGTCTCACTCTTTGGAGGTACTTGGTTGTTGCATCCTTCCATGTGTCCTCATCGTGGCTTCCATGCACCTGCAGGAGACCCAGGTATCTGCAGCTGTCCTGTACATTTGGTACGTGGCCTTCAGGTAACTCAACTCCTTCAGTCTTGATGAGTTTGCCTCTTTTCACTACCATCTGTCTGAACTTTTCCAGTCCAAATGACATCCTGATGTCTCTGCTGTACACCCTTGTCAGTGGATTAATGAGTCAATATCTCTTTCATTTCTGGCATACAGCTTGATGTCATCATGTACAGGAGGTGGCTGATGGTCACTCCACTCTTGAACCTGTACCCATATCCACTCTTTGAGATGGTCTGGCTGAGGAGGTTCAAGCCTATGCGGAACAGCAGTGGGGATAGTACATCACCCTGGTATATTCCACATCTGATGGTCACGTGCTATTGGCTTCGCGTTAACTTCTAGCTTTGTTCTTCAATGGCTTAGTCTCTTGTTGACTTTGTATGAAGACAGGCAATCCAGGATCCTTGTGTGGGGCACTGAGTCGTATGCTTGCTGGTAGTCAATCCAGGCTGTGCTTAGCTTGGTTTGCCTGTCTTGCAGTCTCATGTGACTGCTTTGTCTAGCAGTAGTTGGTGCATTACCAATCTCCCTCTGAGCAGGGCTTAGGAATTTATAATGTTCCTTCAGCTTGGTGGCTATGATGCCTGATAGGAGCTTCCCTGTTGTTGGCAGACAGGTTATAGGCTGGTAGCTTGGTGGTGTTGCTCCTTTGTGAGCAGCCTTTATTATGAATACTGTCCTTCCTTGAGCTAGCCAGTCAGGGTGAGAGCCTGCTTCAAGCAGCTGGCTCATTTGAGCTGCCAGCCGTGTTACTAATGTTGTAACTTTCTTCAGCCAATAGTCATGTATCACATCAGGCCCAGTTCTTGATACTTGCTACCCGTTTTCTGACATCTACCGCTGAGACGGTGAATAGTTCTTTCTCTGGGGGATTGCAAAGGCTTACCTGTAGGTTATTGAACCATTGGGCACTGGTGTTATGTGATGTTTCTTTCTTCCATATACTTTTCCAGTACTCTTCCATTGCTGTTTTGATTGGTTCAGGTACTGGCATGCATTTGCACTGGAACTGTGTGAATCGTTGTTTGGTAGTTTCCAGGGCTTCGGCTGTGGACATATCTCTGTACCTCCTTACTAGCCGCGATATATATGGATATAGTACAGTCAAAAGTCATTAGGCACATTTATAAAGCTAGGGTGCCTTAGTCTTTCACTCAGTACTGTATGTACTGAGTATTGGTTAAAATGGGAAGGTGCTTGGGAAAACAGAAATAATAGTAAATAGCTTTGTAGAACCATGGTATTAAGTGTTATTTGGTATTTCAAATATATATATATATATATAGAGAGAGAGAGAGAGAGAGAGAGAGAGAGTTGGAGTTTATAGCTAAGCAGGGTACAGTGTAGTGTATTCAATATTTCAGCAATATTTGAGTAATGTTGTAAATATATTGTTTGCTTAAGCATACTTTGTCTGATTACATTATTCGTTATGTGTTATAAGGAAGCTGTATGTGAATAGCCTACATCATTATGCCATCACATCATATGTAAGCTCCTTACTAAAATAACAGGAAAGAAAAACTAAGTAGACAAATATCCCAGTTCCTGTGTTTTCTTTCAATTAGTTTCTGGAGTTACAAAGCATAACACTATCCACTTTAATCTTGGCTTGTGTGGAGCCCTGCCATTGAAAAATAAGGATGTCAAAGATAAACAACAGTAAAAGTCATTGACTGCCTAACTAAAAGACCACAATCAATAAGGATAGGCAGCAACATATTCCCCAGAATTATGCTAAACACTGATGCCTCACAAAGCTGCATTCTCAGCCCTACTCTAGTCCCTGTACACTCACAACCGTGTGGCCATAATCTGCTCTATCTCCATCTGTAAGTTTGCAGTTGATACAAATGAATCAGAGTACAGGAAGGAGGTAGTGAGCGGTTTCAGAGTGGTTTTAGGAAGGGAAGGAATTCCATGGTCCCAGTGATAAGGGTAGAGACTGAAATAAGAAAGGCCCAGGCAAATAAAGAGTCAGTAGTTGTAGTGTTTCTTGACATTGAAAAAGCCTATGATATGATGTGGAAGGAAGGATTGTTAATTAAACTGCACAAGACAGGGGTTGGTGGGAGAGTTTTTAATTGGATTAAAGATTTTTTGTTTGGTAGAAAAATTCAAGTTCGGATTGGATCAGAATTATCAAAACAGTACATAGTGGGAAATGGCACACCTCAAGGTAGTGTGATTAGCCCGTTACTTTTCATCATTATGATCAATGATGTCTTCACAAAGGTACCAGTGGATATAGGTAGGTCACTGTTTGCGGATGATGGGGCCTTGTGGAAAAGAGGCAGGAACATGGAGCATATAATCAGGAAACTACAAGAAGCAATTTATGAAGTGGTGGGGTGGGGTTATGATTGGGGATGTAGATTTTCAGTAGAAAGAACTCAAACTGTATTTTTCACCAGGAAAAGAATTGAGGTAGGGAAGAAGTTAAGGACATATGGGATTGAATTAGAAAGGGTTGGATCAATTAAATTTCTGGGAGTTATATTTGATTCACGATTAACATGGGCAGACCATATCAGGAAAGTTGAGGAGAAATGTAAAATGTGATGAGATGTTTGACTGGTAGGGAATGGGGAGCAAGTTGTTCAGCATTGAAGAGAATGTATGTGGCTTTAGTGAGATCTGTGTTGGACTATGGAAATATAGCATATGGATCAGCAGCTAGGTTTCTTATAAGGAAACTGGATGTGATTCAGGCTCAGGCTTTGAGAGTGTGCAGTGGGGCTTTTAAAACATCACCAGTGTCAGCCCTACAGGTAGAAATGGGAGTAATGCCTTTGGAACTAAGAAGGATGCAATTGGTGGCAAGCTACTGGGTTAATTTGCAGGGGCACAATGATTCTCACCCTGCAAAAGGAGTGTTGCAGGAGTGCTGGGAAAATGGGAGGTTTCAGAGGGAGACCTTTAGTCAGGTAGGGAATTATATTGCTAAAGAATGTGGAGTGTTTGATCTAAGGATAAGTCCTTCAGTAGTTTATCCGGTTGTAGCTCCATGGAAGCTCGTATGGCCTGACGTAGACTGGCATTTGTTAGAGATTAAAAAGGAAAGGAAAATATAAAACTGATTTGGTAAGTGCATTTAACTGTCATGTGATGGAAAAGTACAGTGATCATACTCAGATTTATACGGATGGTGCTAAGGAACCTGAAACAGGAGTGACAGGGTTTGGGGTGGCTATACCAGCAAAAGAAATTGGAATCAGAAGAACATCTAATAAGTTAGGGGTGTATACAGTGGAGATGCTAGCAGTGTTGGTTGTGTTGTGATGGGTGAAGAAAGCTAGACAAGTCAAAGTGTTGACATGCTCAGATTCATCCTCAGTTCTAGCAAGTTTAAGGTCTTTTCACTCACACAGTCGGCAAGATGTACTTTGTGAAGGCCTTCAGTCAGTCACAAGAATTGCAAATCAGGAAGGTCAGGTAGGGTCGGCTGGTGGTGCAATGACATCGGCGCCGGACCCGGGAGTGGAGGTTCTGGGGTTCGAAACCAGTCGGGTCCGCTCCCGAGTACGCTTTCCATCTGTGCCAAGTTGAGTGTTGAGATCGCAACTCGACCTCGTAAAATAAAGGAAAAATACTGCGAAAATGTCTGTGTGAGGAGTCTCTCTCGTTCCGCACCTTGTAAAAAGCCATGAAAAAGACATCATCATCACGGGCGCGCGCACACACACACACATACTCACACTCTCTCACACACACACACACACACACACACACACACACACACACACACTCGCACGCCAAAAAAAAGGACGATCAAGTAAAATTTCTATGGGTTCTAGCACATGTAGGGGTGAAGGGGAATGAGAGGGTGGATGAGTTGGCAAAGAGGGCATTAAAGAAAGAAAATATAGAATTGCATATTAGTATCAGTAAAGCAGAGGTTAAGTGTGTAATCTGGGAAAAAAAATCAACCAAATGTGGCAAGAAAGATGGGACAGGGAGGGGAAAGGGAGGCATTTATATCAAATACAAAAGAGTGTTGCAGTTACTAGGGTAGGTAATGGAAACAGAAGAGAGGAAATTGTGTGGACTAGGTTAAGGCTGGGGCATTGTGCATTAAACAAAACATTGAAAATGATAGGGAAACACCAGACAGGATCGTGTGAGGAATGTCAGGAAGAGGAGTCAGTAGAATATGTAGTTCTGAGCTGCAGGAAGTATGGGATACAGAGAGAGATGATGAGAATTAAACTAAGGGAATTGGGGGTGCAGGAATTCACACTAAAAGAGTTGCTGGGCATGGGTGAGAGAGAGCACAAGTCAGGGTATTTTTAGCTTTCTTAAGGGGTACAGGGGTTTTTTTATAGGATATGATGGATAAGCAGGAATAGGGTACTAGGATGGCCAAAAATGGGAGGATAAAGTGTAGGTTAGGGTATGTGTGTGTGTGTGTGTGTGTGTGTGATTGGGTGAAGGGTTTTAGAATGTAGGTCTATTGCACACTCTGGAGCAGAAGGTGGTGGTAATGCACCATTAAGCTGGGTGCCAACCTCAGTAAAACAAGATGAAGAAGAAGAAGAAGAAGGAGATCATGAGCTTAGAAATGTGGTGTCATGACAACAGTCTTCCCCTGAATGTCTGCAAAATAAAATGGTCCAGATACATGTTGATAGAAATAGGCAGAATAGCAGTTCAGAATAGACTAGATGGGCTGAAGGGCTAGCTTCTGTGCTGTAGTGATCTATGGCTCTAGCTGGTTATTAGCATCATGGGGGGGGGGAGGGATGGGTGCGTGGCGGGGGGGGGCGTGGCACACATACTCCAGTCCAGGGGTTGTGAAGTTTGATAGCTTTAAGTTCCTAGGGGTGAACATCTGAAACAGCCTGTCCTGGTCCAACCACATAGATGCCACAGCCAGGACTGCTCACCAATGCTTTTCCTTCATCATGAGGCATAGAAATTTGGCATTTCCCTTATGACTCTTGCCAACCTTTAATCAATGACGATAGAAAACATCCTGTCTGGATGTATACTAGTTTTGTACAACAACTACTCTGCATGTCCTACAAGAAATTGCAGAGCCGTGGATACAGCTCAGCACATCACAGAAGCCAGCCTCATCAGCACTGACGATGTCTATACTTCTTGCTGCCTCAGAAAGCAGCGAGCATAATCAACTCAGACATTCTCTCTTCTCCTCTCTCCCACTGGGAGAAGATACAAAACCCTAACCAATGTACCACCTGCTTCAGCTTCTGTTTTACTATCATAAGAACATGTAATGGTTCCCTCGTATGGTTAGATGAACTCATGACCTCAAAATCTATCTTATTCTAATCCTGCAACTTATTGTCTACCTGCACTGTACTTTCTCTGTAGCTGTTGCACTTTATTCTGCATTCTGTTATTGTTTTACCCTGTACCACCTCAATGCACAGTGTAATAAATTGACCTGTCTCAACAGTATGCAAGACAAGCTTTACACTGCACCTCAGTACATGTGATAATACTAAACCAGTTCCATTTCCTTTTTCAGCATGAACACAAGATGTGTTACTGTGCAATCCATTAGCATATTGAAGATATGCCTCTGAAATTTAATGGCTTTCACGAAAAGCTGCAGCAAGCACTTAAGAGAGTTCCCATAATGAAAGCATTAGGCTGCACTTTGTACGTTATTGCATAGCAGAGAAAACTAGAGGCAGAAGTTTAAGATGCTTATCTGACATCTTCTGATAACATTGGACAACAAAAAATGTTGCTTCCTGAACGCTTTTTGATTTCAGCCTGCTGATCATGAAAATCTAGATGAAGTATCCCTCTGAAACATCATTTTTTGAAATTGTATTTGTTATATTTGTTATTTGAATTCATAACTCAAGTGAATTAAAATGTTGCCCACAATTTAAGCTGAAATGTTTACTATCTTGTCCAGGCAAGGTGGATACTGCATGGCAGGACATGTTTAAGAAAAGTTATCAATTTCCATGATTAATTTCATTATTTGAGACAGATGTTTCCCAAAATAACTGATGCCACAATTAAGGAAGGCATTTCTGTTGTTCCACAAATCAAACAGGTCATTAATGACAGGCAACCTGAAGAACTTATAGTGGGACGGAGAAAATCACATAGAAAGCGTTGAAGGATGTTGAAAATTTTCTTAGCAACTACAGAGTACCAAACTACTTGCAGCTGATTGACAACATGATTCAACCATACAAAACCATGAAGTGCATCATGTCACTGAAGATTTATTTTCTGCATTCACATTTAGATCTCTTCCCTGTAAACCTTGGCTCTGTCAATGACCAGCATGGTGAAAAGTTCCACCAGGACATTGTGGTCATGGAGAAACGATTATCAGGGCAACTGGAATCCATCACTACTGATTGATTATTGTTGGACACTTAAGCAAGAAGTCTCAGACACTGAGTACATATGGAAATTATCAACAAATCACTTTTAGCTTTGTTGATCTATTGCAAAGCAGCAGCACCGTTCTGCAATCAAATGCATTATGTTCAATAAAAGTTAATTTCTTGTTTCTCCAAACTCCTACGTGATACAATACCATACATGTAGTCTGAAATTATATTTGTGTTCAGCTTCAAGCAGTCTATCAAAAACAAAAAAAAAATCAAAAATAATTGTTGTCCAGTGTAATCAGAGCAATGAAGAAGGGGAAGGAGAAGATGTGCAATATAAATATGGAACACCCATCTTAAGATTACCTGTGAGCATTACAACCTAAGATGACATAATAAGTCGATGTAAGAGATCCTGCTGATGTTGGAAATTTTGAGCAAAACACACAAAATGCTGGTGGAACAGCAGGTCAGGCATCAACTATAAAGGGAATGAGCAGTCAGCGTCTCAGGTTCAGGCCTAGACTTAGGACTGATGAAAAGTCTTGGCCTGAAACATTGACTGTTCATTACCATGCACAGATGCTGCCTGACCCATCGAGTTCCTCCAGCATTTTGAGTGTGTTGCACATAACACATAGTAAGTCATGTCTTTTGCTTGTTCCTTACTTGGGAAAATTCTAAAAATTGAAATGCAGAAACTATCACTATTCAAATACACCTTGCTTTGTGAGACTGATTCTTCTACTTCACAAATTCCCATTTATACCAGTACTTTACAAATTGTAGTACTCATTGTTTTACTGTTGCTTTACTGGAAACCACCTGACTTTGTGAAGTAAAGCACATTGAAGGGAAATGGTACCTGTCTGTCTGTGATTACTTATACAAATTACCAACTTTTATTTGTTAGTATAAGTAACAGGTGAATTTCACAATTTACATTTGCCATCAGTTAGTGGTGATTCCTGATTGCATAACTCCAATACAAAATGGAGGGAGCAACATCAATCACGCTATTTATAGCTTTTTGCGAGAGCTGTTGACTCTGCTAACTAAGAGTGACTGACAAGAATCGTTTCAGATATTATTTGGGATCTTTCAGAATGCACTCAGATACTGAGATGTGGTGCCAAAAACATTTGTCGTTGAAAAAAATGAAATTTAATGCAATTTCTGGACAAATGCTGGATGTGTTTCCTCCCAATTGAGACAACATATTGATGATAATATTCAAAACACAAAAAAGAGGCTCAATCTGTTTCATCTCTAGCCAAATACTAACATGTAATTTGCCTGAAGCATGGACACAATGGTGAGAAAACTCTACACTATATATTGAGCTGGCAGAACAAAAATACAATAAATTGAAGTAATATTGTACTTTATTGGGTTCAAGAGAAAGAGAATTAAAACATTACAAAAAGTCCTCAAATGAGTCTCTGCAACCCCCTAGAAATGAAGCAGCTAACCGGTATCAGGGAGTACGTATCTTTCTTAATTTTCTTTTTAAAGGCAAAAATATGATTTTAAGCAGATAATTGCAGTTTTGCGGATTGGAAGGACAGGCTCATCAGAGTGGGTTATTTGCGGAATTCAGGAGACCATCCTGAGGGAATAGTTACCATGTGAGAATGAGTGAACTGCAGGAGAGTATACGCAGATATGTAAAGCTGTGGAACTATCCAAAGCTAGGATAAAAATGTTAGATGGACAAGAAGAAGAAGAAAATTTAGTGAAGGGCGTGACAATGGTCAGTAAAGGAAATGTCCTGTCAAGATTGCTAACATGATCAGTTGAAATATGAACAACAGAAAAAGAACAGCCCTGAGTATGGGAAATGTGTATGAAATGTGAATTGGAAAATCATTTCTAAAGTCTGTACATGATAAAGTGGTTATCTAAAGTCTGAAAGTGAAGCCAGGAAAGGCATGGGGTCAGATACAAAGTACCAAGTGAAAATGATGCCGCTGCAACAAAACAAGGACAGTTCTGTGAAAGGAGAACCTGTTAGATTAGATTAGATTAGGTTAGATTCAACTTTATCGTCATTGTGCCGAGTACAGATACAAAGCCAATGAAATGCAGTTAGCATCTGACCAGAAACACAAAGAATAGTGTTATTTACAAAATAATTGTGAATAAAAAGTAAGTGCTACAAATATAAAAGTACTGAGACAGTCCAATATGGATGCAATACTGCTTAGCGCTGTGATGTGAGGTTCAGCAGGGTCACAGCCTCAGGGAAGAAGCTCTTCCTGTGCCTGCTGGTGCGGGAGCGGAGGCTCCTGTAGCGCCTACCGGATGGAAGGAGAGTAAAACGTCCATCATTAGAGTGAGATGCATCCCTGATAATGCTTTTCGCCCTGCCCAGGCAGTGTTTATGGCAGATGTTCTGAATGGTGGGCAATTGGGTGCCGATAATCCGCTGGGCAGTTCTCACCACACACTGGAGTGTTTTGCGGTCCAGTACGGGACAATTGCCATACCACACTGAGATGCAGTTGGTGAGTATGCTCTCAATGGTACAGCAATAAAAGTCCATCAGTATCCTGGGACAGAGGTGAGCTTTCTTGATGCTCCACAGGAAATAAAGGCGCTATTGCACCTTTTTGATCAGGATGGAGGAGCTCATGGACCAGGTGAGATCCTTGGAAATGTGGACACGAAGGAATTTGAAGCTTGATACACGCTCCACTACAGCTCCATTGATGTAGATGGGGACGTGAGTGTGGCTCCTAGCATGCCTGAAATCCACAATGACCTCCTTGGTCTTCTGGGCGTTAAGGGCCAGGTTGTTGTCGGCACACCTTGTGGCCAGGTGCTGGACCTCATCCCTGTAGGCCGTCTCGTCATCCCCTCTGATCAGGCCAACCACTGTGGTGTCATCTGCAAACTTGATTATGGAGTTCGAACCATGTACAGGAACGCAGTCATAGGTGAAAAGGGAGTATAGAAGAGGGCTCAGCACACAGCCTTGAGGCACGATGGTGTTCAGGGTGAGAGTGGAGGAGGGGAGGTCATCTAACTTAACTGATTGGGGTCTGTTAGTCAGAAAGTCCAAGGTCCAATTGCAGAGGCAAACATGAGGAAATCTGCAGATGCTGGAAATTCAAGCAACACAACAAAAAAATGCTGGTGAACGCAGCAGGCCAGGCAGCATTTTTTGTGTCCAATTGCAGAGGGATGAGCCAAGCTGGTGAAGTTTGGCAATCAGCTTGGAGAGGATCACAGTATTGAATACCGAACTAAAGTCAATGAACAGCATTCTGATGTAAGAGTTGGGGCTCTCCAGGTGGGTCAGGGCAGAGCGAAGTGCCGTGGAGATTGCGTCCTCTGTTGGCCTGTTGGTGCGATAGACAAATTGATGGTGGTCCAGGGTAGTGGGCAGACAGGATTTCAGATGTGATAGAACCAGTCTCTCAAAGCACTTTGCAATGATAGGGGTGAGTGCAACTGGGCAGAAGTCATTCAGGCCCGTGGCAGTGGAATGCTTCGGTACTGGCACGATGGTGGTGGTCTTGAAGCTTGTGGGGACAACTGCCTGGGCCAGGGACAGATTAAGAATGTCAGTGAAGACCCCGGCCAACTGCCCTGCACAGACTCTGAGCACACAGCCAGGTATTCCATCCAGACCAGCTGCCTTCCGTACATTCACCCTGGTCAGGGGAGCGCAAACATCAGAGGTGTAAAGTGAAAGTTAGAATTTCCTACACAAAGATATTGTTGTAACACCAACCTATAACACTTCAACTTGAACATGGAACAAATGGTAATGTTTTCCCAACATGAGCCATCAAAATCAGGATGGTGAAACCAAACAATCTTGTGCTGTTGATGTACAGCAGGTCAATACTGCAGTCCTTTGGGTGATTTTCTCAGAAGGCAGAGAACCCAAAGAATCCAAATGTGAATTTCATCATGATAGCTTAGAAAATTAGAGGGCTATGCTGTCGGGAAATTCTAGGCAGCTTCTAGAGTAGGTTAAATGGTCGGCACAACATTGTGGGCTGAAGTACTGCAGATTTCTATGTTTCTAAAAATAAAACACTTAAATTTAGTGGAGATGTGGTCCAATAGATGGTGCAGATGAAGGTATACCATGACAGATTTAAGTAACATACATCAAAGTTGCTGGTGAACACAGCAGGCCAAGCAGCATCTATAGGAAGAGGCGCAGTCGACATTTCAGGCCGAGACCCTTCGTCAGGACTAACTGAAGGAAGAGTGAGTAAGGGATTTGAAAGCTGGAGGGGGAAGGGGAGATGCAAAATGATAGGAGAAGACAGGAGGGGGAGGTTTAAGTAGATGGTTTCAATATAAGCAATCTTTTTCAGCCATGCAGTTCCTGCAGTTCAAGGTGAAACAGATGAAAAGTTCTGTGGGCTTCTCAAAGGACTGGGCACTTTGATCACTGGACAGTATCACCTTTCCACAGAGTGATGGAAAGGCACAGAACATTGTAATGGTATTGCTGAAAAAGACTGATTCTGATCCACTGTTGAATATCTTCTCATTCTGCAATAGAACAAGTTGAAATTATGCAGATACTTATCTATAGTTGTACAAGAATCCTTTTTCTAGAGACCAAAAGGCTGCTAGAACCAGGCTCAAAAAAATGTAAGAGAACAACTGGAGGTAACTGAAAGAACACAGGCACAGGAGGTACCCGGAAGATTATTGGGGACACCAGTCACCCCCAACCATAAACTGCTTCAGCTGCTTTCATCTGGCAATCGGTACCACAGCAATGAAGCCAGGATCAACAGACTATGGGACAGCTTCTTTCTACAAGCCATTAGACTTTTAAATTCATAGTCTGTACATTGCGACAGAGTCTTAACGCAAAGATTTTTACTCGCTCACATTGTGGGATGGATGTGAGAGTTAAGTAAAATTCTAATTCTACAGTGCCAAAGATCTGTTACTTCTATGAGTTGGAGGTACAGTGATGATGAAGCCTCTTTGGAATGGTGGGAGAAGAGGCAGAAACTTTGGCAAAAGTTTCTGCTGAGTGACTCAACACTCAACTCATACAAGATTATGCAAGGTTATGGGGAGGATAGTGTCTCATGGAGAAACAACAGATGCCATCTGAAGATCATCAACGGGACCTGACTGAAGGAAGCAGAGGCAGAGTTATCAGAAAGTATGCAGTAATCATGCAAATTAAGAAAATGATAGCTCAACAACAGGCACCTGAAGAAGCAATTAGGTCCTGAGGGGGAAGTCAACCCAAGAACATTGGGAAATGTTTATTCAAGTTAAACACTGAGATTGCTCAGTAATTTTGCATGTGATTTTCTTTCTTTCATTATTATAAAAATTAAAGGAGGAATATTAAGACCATAATACATAGGAGCAGAATTGGGCCCTCGGGCACATCGAGTCTGCTCCACATTCCATCAAGACTGATTAATTTCCCTCTCAATTGCATTCTCCTGCCTTCTCCCATAACCTTATCATGTATTACCTAATCAAGAATATACCAATCTCCATCCTAAATGCACGGAGAGGCCTGGCCTCCACAGCTATCTGTGACAATGAATTCCACAGATTCACCATCCTATGGCTGAAGAAGTTCCTCCTCATCTCTGTTCTTAATGGATGTTCCTCCATTTTTAGGCTGTGCCCTCGGGTCCTAGACCTCCCCTACCAAAGGAAACATCCTCTTCACATACAATGTACCTAGTCCTTCCAACATTCAATAGATTTCAATGAGATCCCCCATCATCTTTCTAAATTCCAGTGAGTGCAGGCCCAGAGCCGTCAATCGCTGCTCATATGATAATCCCTTCATTCCTGGAATCATCCTCATGAGCCTCCTCTGAACCCTCTCAAATGTCAGCACATCCTTTCTTAAATAAGGGCCCCAAAACTGCTCACAATACTTCAAAGGAGGCCTCACCAATGCCTTATGCATCCTTAGGATTACATCCTGGCTTTTATATTCTAGTCCTCTTGAAATGAATGCTAATATTGCATTTGCTTTCCTCACCGCCAATTCGACCTGCAAATTAACCTTTAGGGAATCCAGCACAATGACTTCCAAATCCCTTTGCCCCTCAGATTTTTGAATTTCCTCCCCGTTTATAAAATAGTTGATGCTTTTTTCCCTTCTACTTATGTGCATAACCATACACTTCCCTACGCTGACTTCTATCTGCCACCTCTGTCCATTCTCCTAATTTGTCCAAGTCCTTCTGCAGCCTCTCTGCTTCCTCAGCACCAGCTGCCCCTCCACCTATCTTTGTATTGTCCGCAAACTTGTGAACAAAACCATCAATTTTAATATCTAAATCATTGACATACATTGTAAAAAGAAGCGATCTTAACACAGACCGCTGTGGAACACCAATATTCACCAGCAGCCAATCTGAAAAGGACCTTTTTATTTCTACTCTTTGCCTCTTGCCATGCAGTCAATGCTCCATCCGTGCTAGTATCTTTCCTGTAATACCATGGGCTTGTATCTTGTTTAACAGCCTCATGTGTGGCACCTTGTCAAAGGCCTTCTGACAATTCAAGTACATGACACCTACTGATTCTTCTTTGTCTATCCTGCTTGTTATTTCTTCAAAGTCCAAGATTTATGAGGCAAGATTTTCCCTTAAGGAAACCTTGCTGACTTCAGCTTATTTTGTCATGAGCCCCGAAACCCCACCAAGATCCTTCCAACCACTGAAGTCAGGCTCACTGGCCTATAATTTCCTTTCTTCTGCTTCCCTCCCTTTTTGAAGAGTGGAGTGACATTTGTAATTTTACATTCTTCTGAAACCGTGCCAGAATCTATTGATTCTTGAAAGATCATTTCTAATGCCTCTACAATCTTTTCAGCTACCTTTTTCAAAGCCCTGGGCTGTAGTCCACAAGGTCCAGGTGACTTATCTATTTTCAGACCTTTCAGTTTCCCACGCACCTTCTCCCTAATAATAACAAATGCACTCACTTCTGCCTCAACACCCTTGAACATGACTAGCGTCTTCCACAGAGCAGACTGTTGCAAAATACTTATCCAATTTGTCTGCTATTTCCTTGTTCCCTGTTTTTATCTCTCCAGCACATTTTCAAGTGGTTCAATATCTACCTTTGCTTCTCCTTTATTCTTTAAATATTGACTAGCTTACCTTCATATTTCATTTTTCCCCCTTATGTTGTTTTAGCTGTCTTCTACTGTTTTGTAAGAATTTCCCAATCCTCTCACTTAACACTAATTTTTGCATCATTATATGCTCTTGCCTTTGCATTGATGTTGTTTCTGGCTTCCCTTGTCAGCCACATGTGCATCAACCTGCCTTTAGAATAGTTCCTCTTCTTTGGGATGTATCTACTCTGTGCTTTCCAAATTGCTCTGAGAAACTGTAGCCATTGATGCTCTGCCATCACCCCTACCAGCATCCCCTTCCAAGCTCCTGGCCAGCTCCTCTTTCATACCATCTTTTTGGATCTCCCCCTCCCCCTCCCCCTCCCACTTTCAAATCTCTTACTAACACTTCCTTCAGTTAGTCCTGACGAAGGGTCTCGGCCTGAAACGTCGACTGTACCTCTTCCTGGAGATGCTGCCTGGCCTGCTGCGTTCACCAGCAACTTTGATGTGTGTTGCTCATACCTTTGTAATTCCCCTTACTGCACTGTAATGCTGCTACATCTGATTTTACCTTCTCCCTCTCAAATTGTAGAGTGAATTCTATCATATTATGTCAACCATTTCCCAAGGGTTCCTTACCTAAAGCTCCCTAATCATATCCTGTTCATTACACCGCACCCAATCCAGTATTGTTGTGGGCTCAACCACAAGATGCTCCAAAAAGCCATCTTGGAGGTATTCCACAAATTCTCTCTCGTGATTGAGCATCAATCTGACTTTCCCAGTCTATCAGCATATTGAAATCCCTCGCGATGAACATAACATTGCCTTTTTGACATGCTTTTTTAAAAATCTCCCCCTGCAATTTGTAGACCACATCCCGGCTACTGTTCAGAGCCCTGTAAGTAACTCTTATCAGGGTATTCTTACCCTTACAGTTTCTTAACGCTACCAACAAGCATTTAACATCTTCTGATCCTATGTCACCTCTTTCTAAAGATTTGATTTAATTTTTTACTAGCACTCTTCCTCCCCCTCTGCCTACCTGCCTGTCCTTTTGATAGATTGTGCATCCTTGATTAAGCTCCCAACTACAATTGTCTTTCAGCCATGACTCTGTGATACCCATAACATCATACTTTCCAATTTCTAAACGCACTACAAGATTATCTACCTTATTCCATATACTGCATACATTCAAATATAACACCCTCAGTCTTGTATTTGGCATCCTTCTCAATTTTGCCCCTTTCTTACACTGTATACCACTGACTGAATTTTTGCCTTATCATCTGGCTGTCCTTCCCGACAGTTTCACTAGACATTACCTCTACTTGTAAACCAGCAGCTCTATCTTCAACCCTATCCATCCGCATCCTATCCCTTTGCCAAATTAGTTTAAACACTCCCCAACAGCTCTGGCAATGAGCACGCTCTTAAACTTTTCGATGATTTTAAGTTCCCTGGTCCCCACCGCTTTATTTTCACCATGGATGTCCAGTCGTTATATACTTCCATCCCCCATCAGGAATGTCTCAAAGCTCTACGCTTCTTTTTGGATTCCAGACCTAATCAGTTCCCCTCTACCACCACTCTGCTCCGTCTAGCGGAATTAGTCCTTACTCTTAATAATTTCTCCTTTTGCTCCTCCCATTTCCTCCAAACTAAAGGTGTAGCTATGGGCACCCGTATGGGTCCTAACTATGCCTGCCTTTTTGTTGGGTTTGTGGAACAATCTATGTTCCGTGCCTATTCTGGTATCTGTCCCCCACTTTTCCTTCGCTATATCGACGACTGCATTGGCGCTGCTTCCTGCACGCATGCAGAACTCGTTGACTTTATTAACTTTGCCTCCAACTTTCACCCTGCCCTCAAGTTTACCTGGTCTATTTCCGACACCTCCCTCCGCTTTCTAGATCTTTCTGTCTCTGTCTCTGGACACAGCTTATCCACTGATGTCTACTATAAGCCTACTGACTCTCACAGCTATCTGGACTATTCCTCTTCTCACCCTGTCTCTTGCAAAAACGCCATCCCCTTCTCGCAATTCCTCCGTCTCCGCCGCATCTGCTCTCAGGATGAGGCTTTTCATTCTAGGACGAGGGAGATGTCCTCATTTTTTAAAGAAAGGGGCTTCCCTTCCTCCACTATCAACTCTGCTCTTAAACGCATCTCCTCCATTTCACATACATCTGCTCTCACTCCATCCTCCCACCACCCCACTAGGAATAGGGTTCCCCTGGTCCTCACCTACCACCCCACCAGCCTCCGGGTCCAACATATTATTCTCCGTAACTTCCGCCACCTCCAACGGGATCCCACCACTAAGCACATCTTTCCCTCCCCCCCTCTCTCTGCATTCCGCAGGGATCGCTCCCTACACAACTCCCTTGTCCATTCGTCCCCCCCATCCCTCCCCACTGATCTCCCTCCTGGCACTTATCCGTGTAAGCGGAACAAGTGCTACACATGCCCTTACACTTCCTCCCTTGCCACCATTCAGGGCCCCAAACAGTCCTTCCAGGTGAGGCATCACTTCACCTGTGAGTCGACTGGGGTGATATACTGCATCCGGTGCTCCCGATGTGGCCTTTTATATATTGGTGAGACCCGACGCAGACTGGGAGACCGCTTTGCTGAACATCTACGCTCTGTCCGCCAGAGAAAGCAGGATCTCCCAGTGGCCACACATTTTAATTCCACATCCCATTCCCATTCTGACATGTCTATCCACGGCCTCCTCTACTGTAAAGATGAAGCCACACTCAGGTTGGAGGAACAACACCTTATATTCCGTCTGGGTAGCCTCCAACCTGATGGCATGAACATGGACTTCTCTAACTTCCGCTAGGCCCCACCTCCCCCTCGTACCCCAGCTGTTACTCATTTTTATGCACACATTCTTTCTCTCACTCTCCTTTTTCTCCCTCTGTCCCTCTGAATATACCTCTTGCCCATCCTCTGGGTCACCCCCCCCCCCGTCTTTCTTCCCGGACCTCCTGTCCCATGATCCTCTCGTATCCCCTTTTGCCTATCACCTGTCCAGCTCTCGGCTCTATCCCTCCCCCTCCTGTCTTCTCCTATCATTTTGCATCTCCCCCTCTCCCTCCAGCTTTCAAATCCCTTACTCACTCTTCCTTCAGTTAGTCCTGACGAAGGGTCTCGGCCTGAAACGTCGACTGCGCCTCTTCCTATAGATGCTGCTTGGCCTGCTGCGTTCACCAGCAACTTTGATGTATGTTGCTTGAATTTCCAGCATCTGCAGAATTCCTGTTGTTTGCAGGGATGTTGGTCCCTTTTGTGTTCAGGTGTGGTCTGTCTCTTTTGTACAGGTCATACCTTCTCTAGAAGAGATCCCAATGATCCAGAAATCTGAAACCCTGCCCCCTCACCAGTTCCTCAGCCATGCATTCACCTGTCAAATTATCCTATCATTACCTTCAATGCACATAGTACAGGCAGCAATACAGAGATTACTACCCTGGAGGTCCTGCTTCTCAATTTTCTATTTAACTTTCTAAATTTTGTCTTTAGGACCTCTTCTCTTTTCCTTCCTGTCACTACATTCGGATATGGCCCAAGTGCGAGCGAGAGACATTGAAACGGTTCGATATTTCACAGACTTTAATGCAAACAGAGTTAATGGGAAAAGAAACCAATAAACACTAGGCTAAACAGGGCCGTTAACTAAAACTCTCAAGTGGAAAACTAAGCCAACACTGTGGCTGAAAGGAATGACTAAATAAAACAAGTACTGCTAGTCTTCAGAGTCAGTTGACTCGACAGTCCAATTTCTCAGGCAAGGCTGAAAGCAAGCAGACAGCGAAAATGTTGCTGTGCTTTGCTGAAGTCTTGACAAGCACTACAATGAAAAGAATGGAGTTAAATACCATCACAATGAAATAATAATGAACTGACACGTGCACATTCACGAGCGCAATTGCCGTAGCTGCTGCACTGCCGGATGTGTGGTTGTGACACCTTCGTATGTCATTGATACCAATATGTACCAAGACATCTGGCTGTTCATCTTCCCCCTTTCGAATGTCGTCGACGTGACCCAATATGTCCCTGACCCTGGCACCTGGGAAGCAACATACCATGTGGGTTTCTTTATCACATCCACAGACTCTCCTATCTACTCCTCCAACTACGGAATCTCCTATCACCACTGCATTCCCCCTCTAGCCTCTTCCCTTCGGAGTCACAGTGCCAGAGACCACAAAAAGGATTGCAGCTTGTGATTGACTGTTCACTGTATTACAATTTTTTTTTAGCATGGGACGTGCCATAAGCTGTCCAGATCTGTATAATAAGCACACTGAGAAAATACTGCCTGATTCCTTGTAGGTTCTTTTACAACTAACATACCTTTGTTTAAATAGCAGCCAGTCCTCCAAAATGAGAGAAAGATGAAACAGCACATCTCCCAAAGAGATTTATGATAAATGGCATAAATCGACATTTGTCATGAATCTGGGGACTAGGTGTCTAGAGATTTGCAGTGTTCTCATGAACAAGATAAACAAACTTTGCATATCGTTAAACCTTGCATTATAGATAAAGTAATAACTTAATATATTTTTCACATGCTTGTGTACATGCATTTGATGAATTACTTGTTCTCTCTTATACATAAAACTGATTATGCATGATATAGCTCCTCTTGTTGAGCTGTTGAAGTCCCTACTTACCATCATTTCTCACTTGGTAGTAGCATTGCTATTATCTTGAAGGAGAGAAGAGCAGCTTGGTGCCAATCAGAGATGTAGTATGAAGCCACTATCATCCTATTAAATTGGAAAACACCTGGACACTCACAATCATGACTCATTTGAAGCCTGAGGTTCCATGCAGGAGGTAACCTTATCCATGGAATGCACGATTGCGGTTACCAATGAAATAGTCCACACTGTTAGAGCTGATGGTTTACCTCTGTCTTGTGGAGTGGGTATGTTGCAATTAGCTCTAAAATTGATGCTGCATCTTCTTTGTTCTCCTTCTCAACAATGGCCTCTGGTTTCAGCATCTGTGCTCAGATGAGCAGAGCTAGGAACAGGTTTTACCCAGGCATGGAATGAATAATATCATAGCTACCCTGCTGTGCTCCTGCCTCTTGTGAAGTGTGGATTATCTGATGAAAAGTCAAATGACCGTCTACCTTGTTTCACTGAAGTACAGGTGTTTTAGGATGGTGCGCGTCTTATAATTTCCCTGAGGAATTATCACCATGTGCATCCATGGTCTGTGACTCTATGCTAGTGTGCCCAGTGGGTGAAAAGAGGTGGGTATTAAATAGCCTTTATATATTAACCATCTTCAGTCAGCGGGTCATACGGAATAAGGTGGATGATCTTGTAGCGTAGTTTCAGATAAGAAGGTATGGTGTTGTGGGTATCACAGAGTCATGGTTGTTCAGAATAGAAACAGGCCTTTCAGACCACTGCATCTATGCCAACCAACATGATTAACTATACTAATTGCACCTAATTCCATTTCCACCTGTGCCTTGTTAATTCAAGTATATGTCCAGATGCCTCCTAAATGCCTCTGACTTCAGTGGCTGGAAAGATGTTGGAGCCTATTATTAAGGATGAAGTTTTGAGATACTTGGAGGCACATGATAAAATAGGCCAAAGTCAGCATGGTTTTCTAAAGGGGATATCAGGTCTGACAAACCTTTAGGAATTCTTTGAGGCAGAATAAAAACTTGGATTTTCAGAAGGTCTTGAAAAAGTGCCACATATGAGGCTGCTTAGCAAGATAAGTGGTCATGGTATTATGGGAAAGGTACCAGAATGGATAGAAGATTGGCTGACTGGCAGGAGGCAAATTGTGGGAAGAAGTGGCCTTTTCTAGTTGGCTGCCGATGATTCGATGTGTGCCGCAGTGATCAGTATTTGGACTGCTTCTTTTCACATTGCATGTCAATGATTTGGATGATGAAATTGGTGGTTTTGTGGCCAGGTTTGCGGATGATATGAAGATAGATGGAAGGGCAGGTAGTGTTGAGGAAACAGGATGTCCGCAGAAGGACCTAGACAGATTGCGGGAATGGGCAAAGAAATGGCAGATAGAACATAATGTAGGGAAGTACCACACACTTTGACAGAAGAAGTAAAGGTGTGGTCTATTTTCTAAATGGGGAGAAAATACAAAAATAAGAAATGCAGAGGGACTTGAGAGTCCTCATGCAGAATACCTCTAGGTTAACTTGCAGGTTGAGTCGGTGACAAAGAAGGAAAATGCAATGTTAGCATTTACTTTGAGAGGATTAGAATACCAAAGCAAGGGTGTAATGCTGAGGCTTTATAAAGCATTTGTCAGGCTGTACTTGGAGTATTGTGAGCAGTTTTGGGCACCTTATCTAAGAAAGGATGTACTGCCTCACCAAAACCTATTGAATATTGAAAGGTCTGGATAGAGTGGATGTGGAGAGGATTTTTCCTGTAGTGAGTGTGTCTGGGACCAGAGGGCACAGCCTCAGAATTGAGAGGTGTCCATTTAGAATAGATGAAAAATTTCTTTAGCCAGAGGGTGGTAAATCTGTGGACGACTTTGCCAGAGACAGCTGTACAGGTCAAGTCATTTTGTATATCTAAGACCGAGGTTGATATGTACTCGATTAATCAGGGCATCAAAAGTTAGGGGAGAAGGCAGGAGAATGGGGCTGAGAGGGAAAATAAATCAGCCGTAATGGAATGGCAGAGAAAACTCAATGGGCTGAATTGCCTAATTCTGCTCCTTGGTCTTAACTGGTGCTGCTGTTGTAGCCTCCATCACCTCCTCTTTTGGCAGCTCATTCCAGATACCAAATTCTCAACATGTGAAAAATTTACCTCTCAAATCTCCTTTTATCCCTTCAAATCCTTTCGAAAATTGCAATGCTTCAATTTCTTACAGCTCAGTCATTAATGGAATCAATTCTGTCATTTAATGACTGCATGTTCTCAGTTTCTCCATCTCTTCATGATTAGAACTTGGATTTACCACTGATCTCCATTACCTCCTTTCACTGAAAGCTGCACCCATCCTGGTAAGCTAACTCCAGTCCATATCCATTGAGCTTTGTGCTCAGTTCCCTTACATGAGGTGAAATGTTTGACCTATGAGTGGTTGAATGTCACAGAATCTTCTGATAGATGTAGTGGATTGGGAGGGTACCTGTCAAGCAGATACAACATTTGCATAAAGAGTGTCATGTGTAGCAGGGGTGAACAGATAAATGGGAAGGTGAGGAACTACGGAGAAAGTGAAGTTATGCAACTGAGTGGGAGCCCAAAGTGAGGGAGTGAGCACGAAATGAAAGAGTGAACCAAGTACATTCATAATATAATGCCTTAAATCTCAGCGACACATATTAAAGTTGCTGGTGAACACAGCAGGCCAGGCAGCATCGCTAGGAAGAGGTACAGTCGACATTTCAGGCCGAGACCCTTCATCAGGACTAACTGAAGAAAGAGCAAGTAAGAGATTTAAAAGTGGGAGGGGGAGGGGGAGACCCAAAATGATAGGAGAAGACAGGAGGAGGAGGGATGGAGCCAAGAGCTGGACAGGTGATTGGCAAAAGGGATATGAGAGGATCATGGGACAGGAGGTCCAGGGAGAAAGAAAAAGGGGGGGGAACCCAGAGGATGGGCAAGGGGTATAGTCAGAGGGACAGAGGGAGAAAAAGGAGAGTGAGAGAAAGAATGTGTGTATAAAAATAAATAACGGATGGGGTACGAGGGGGCATTAGCAGAAGTTAGAGAAGTCAATGTTCATGCCATCAGGTTGGAGGCTACCCAGACGGAATATAAGGTGTTGTTCCTCCAACCTGAGTGTGGCTTCATCTTTACAGTAGAGGAGGCTGTGGATAGACATGTCAGAATGGGAATGAGATGTGGAATTAAAATGTGTGGCCACTGGGAGATCCTGCTTTCTCTGGCGGACAGAGTGTAGGTGTTCAGCGAAACGATCTCCCAGTCTGTGTCGGGTCTCGCCAATATATAGAAGGCCACATCGGGAGCACCGGATGCAGTATATCACCCCAGCTGACTCACAGGTGAAGTGTCGCCTCACCTGGAAGGAATGTCTTGGTCCCTGAATGGTGGTAAGGGAGGAAGTGTAAGGGCCTGTGTAGCACTTGTTCCGCTTACAAGGATAAGTTCCAGGAGGGAGATCAGTGGGGAGGGATGGGGGGGGAGGAATGGACAAGGGAATCGCATAGGGAGCGATCCTTGCGGAAAGCAGAAAGTTGGGGTGGGGGGAGAGAAAGATGTGCTTAGTGGTGGGATCCCTTTGGAGGTGGCGGAAGTTACGGGGAATAATATGTTGGACCCGGAGGCTGGTGGGGTGGTAGGTGAGGACCAGGGGGACCCTATTCCTAGTGGGGTGGCGGGAGGATGGAGTGAGAGCAGATGTGTGTGAAATGGGGGAGATGCGTTTGAGAGCAGAGTTGATGGTGGAGGAAGGGAAGCCCCTTTCTTTAAAAAAGGAGGACATCTCCCTCATCCTGGAATGAAAAGCCTCATCCTGAAAGCAGATGCGGCGGAGATGGAGGAATTGCGAGAAGGGGATGGCATTTTTGCAAGAGATAGGGTGAGAAGAGGAATAGTCCAGATAGCTGTGAGAGTCGGTAGGCTTATAGTAGACATCAGTAGATAAGCTGTCTCCAGAGACAGAGACAGAAAGATCTAGAAAGGGGAGCGAGGCCCATCTGTAATTCCTTAAATCTCAGTGTAATTTTTTGAATACCCTTCTACCCACCATTTCGTGGACATAATACTACAAACCTGATACTACTCATTTTGAAATTTTATCCTTTGGCATTCATCCCAATGGAAACCAATTCTTAAACATGTTAGAAAATTTTCCTTCAAAATGTCAATATTCTGATCAAAATCTATGTCTTGTCAATACTATTGAGCTATTAATGATACCCTTCTCACAGATTTCTGTTCTCTCCAGTGAGCTAGCCTTGCTTGTTAAACCTCTCAAATTTTTCACGTACTGATTTGTTTTTTTTAATTTTAGTTTTACAGATTTAAATGTCTGTACTTGAAAAGCCCAAGTCTTCACAAAATGTTCTATTGCACCATCCAAGTGATTTAAATAAATGTTGCTTAGAAGTCTGATAGGTCTTCCTCCTACAGGTCAATGGCATTAACACCAACAAGTACGCTGTCTGGGCTGCTGAGCACAGCTATTTTACAAGCGGTGATCATTTTTCACTGATTTGGCATCAATGGGAAATAGTGTACATGAGAACTTTCCAATATTTTCCTCTTTATTTTCTGCTATTAAATCATCGTTGAAGGGCCATTCCTGGCACTAGAGAAAATCCATCATCTGACTTAGGCATTTATTTTTGTAAACATATTCCTTAGTGATGACTGCCAGCAGACGGCTCTACCCCGGAGAGAAAAATATTCTGTCATACCTGCATCAAGCATTAACTATTTCAGGACAGTTAGTTGTATGAATAATTTGAGGTGGGGTGTATTTGCTATCTGGAGAGTAACAGGAACAAACATTTGATAAGGCGGGAAGAGAAGATGGCAGGCCGCCACGCGTGTGCAGCTCTCTGGTGAAAAATGATATCGTATCTGTTAAATAGGGGCCATGGACAATTCTGATTTGATGGAGAATGGACATGAAAGCACAGAGGAACATCCTGGAGAAATTTCTGAAACGCCCGTTCGCTGCTGTCGTTACTGTGTGGTCGGGAATCTTTCGGCGGGTAGGCCTCAAAATCCCCGGCCTTGACTGCTTTTGGCGACCAAGGAAGAGGTCAAATCACTCGGAGATGGCGCTCAGTACTCAGTGTCGGAGAGCTGATCGGAGCTCGAAGTTTTCGGATGACTCAGAGTCGGATTGTGATCGGCACGGCAGGGAGAGTTTTTCCTTCCTCTCCCGACTGCATGAGATGTGGGACATTTGAGAAACTTTGAACTTTACTGTGCTCGCGGACTTTCTTCATCAAGTTATGGTATTGTGCACTGTTGTAACTATATGTATAATTATGTGGTTTTGTCAGTTTTTTCAGTCTTGCTTTGTCCTGTGTTTTTGTGGTATCACACCGGAGGAAATAATGTATCATTTATTAATGCATGCATTACTAAATGACAATAAAAGGGGACTACGTGTCTTCATAATCTAATCCCCATCAAAGAGTCACTAATGCAAACCACTCTTACCTTCGCTGAGATGTCCTGACTGAATAGACTGGAAATCAAACTAACAACATTGTCTGTTATTAGTCCAGTCCTGATGAAGGAGCTTGGTCCAAAATATCGATAGTTTCTTCCTCTCCATAGGTGATGCCTGGCTCTGCTGATTTCTTCAAGCATTTTGAATGTGTTGCTCTGGAATTCCAGTATCTGCAGAATCTTCTGTGTTTCTAATAACATTTCCTGATCAATGTAAACCATTTACTCATTGAGTTAATTTGCTGGATCATTATTTGGCAAGTTTATGGGGATAAAAGCACCCAGCTAACTGGTGACCTCTGAAATCTCGAAGTATGTCCAGCAGGTAAGTGGGAATATTTCCACCTGCAAGAGTCTTCTTGTGTCACACACTAATCTGACTGGGATATACATTGTTAAACCTAGAACATAGAATAGTACAGCACAGTACAGGCCCTTCGGCCCACAATGTTGTGCCGACCCTCAAACCCTGCCTCCCATATAACCCTCCACCTTAAATTCCTCCATATACCTGTCTAGTAGTCTCTTAAACTTCACTAGTGTATCTGCCTTCATTGTTGTGCCTTCACTGTCACTGGATCAGAATGCTGAGGATCACTGTGCTAGAAATTCCTTCACATGTAAAAATATGTGATAAAGCAGTGGATTTGGGGCAGTTTAGCCTAAAGCTGTGAGGAGAATAATATTGAAAAACATATGGTGTGTAATGCTTCTTAAATAGTGGACCATAAATTCTGGACATTTAGTGGGTGACATGTATTACTGACATATTTGCTGCAAAGCTTGCAATTATTCCCTACTATTTTAGGAGTCCTTAGATATGAGGTTTCTAACAGAAACCTGTCCATTTTACTAGTGGGGCTCCTTTTGGGTAGATTTGCCGTTGACTATCTTCTCTGTGTGGCTTAGCCTCTAAGCCTGGTGGAACTGTTTCTACTGACAGGAGAAGGGGTGAAGGCTGCTCCTGGCACCTTAAAACCAATGCTTTGGGTAGATGGAGCTCGTCAGCCTGGGAAGGCAGTCCATCTAAGAGAGGGAAAACTCTGATTTCAAACCACCGCTGCCTTGTGGCCATACCCACTCATGGGAAAGGCTTCGGGAGTAAACCCTGATGACAAATCCGGAACTGGAGTCCCTAAGGCAGTCCGACGTTGCCTTCACCCTCGTTCTGGCAACTCCTGCGACGACACTGGTGCCAAGCTGTATCAGCCCTTGCCCTTCCCTTGGACAACATCGGTGTCGTGGAGAGGGGAGACTTGCTGCATGGGTAACTGCCGGTGTTCCATACAACCTTGCCCAGGCCTGTGCCCTGGAGAGGACACTCCAGCGTCGCCTCACCACGACGGCACAACATGGAAAGCAGCAGTCTACCGGTTATCAGACTGAAGCAAGACTTTCCAGGAGCAGATCCATGGTCTCGCGAGACTAACGGATGCCACCAACACCACCATCTTGTCTGTAATGGAAAGGTTAACAAGCACTTCTGATGACTGACAGGACGTTGAACCATCAGAGATGAGCAGTTGGGGTAGATACCATGTGATTGGCGTACAGTTATATGCACTAACTTCTAAGAAGTACTACCTTGACTGAAGGCATCGCTGCTCTGGCAAACTCAAGAGCCTCAAATCAGGTGGCTAGCGACTCCAGACCAGGCTATTTGCCCTTTAGCTAAGGCCTGCTGCTCTTATGAGGCCCAAGCTATTTGAACAGCAAATAAAAATGGTAGAATTTTGCAATAGTGACAAAAGTTACACATTGTATAATATTATCCTCACTTGGGACTGCTTGTGATCTCGGTGCATAGAAAGAACTGCTCCAGAATTTCCCAAAGCTGATTTTTGAACTGTAATGGGCTGTAAGGTTTCACTGCTAATGTGATGGCCTCTCTGTAACGTTTCACTGCTAAGGTAATGGTTTCTCTGTAGCAGCAATGTTTGGGTTATGATTAGAGATAATGGGGCCTTTGCAGTGAATGTTAGCCAGTGAGAGGCATGTGGTTGTTTCTTATGGGTCTGGGAGCAGGGATTTCGCGGTCTTTTGTCGGCGAGAGTTGGAGAGAGAGGACGCAAATAGAAGGAGCTGGTAGACCGCTGGATGGAGTGGACTCAGAGCGAGGGTCCGACGGTCAGTGACACTCGGAGGATTCTGTGTGACCTCCAACGTGCACTTCAGACTGTTTCATTAAAATGGGCCCTTTTTCTATTTATTTTCTTTACTAACCCTATAGTCAGATCAAGATTTATAAAGTTCAATTGTTTAATTGTATATAGGGTACAGTCTGATATTTTGCGGTTCGGATTTGTAACCAGGCAACACATCATGTAACATCCACCCAACCAAGGTTCCTCAGTTTGACTGGGCCAGAGGCTGTCTTACCCTAGACAAACGTATACTGGCTGAACCTCGGGGTTACATAGCAATGATAGAGAAGTAGAAAATTCTGGTGTGGTTATACTCCCTCCTATTAAAGGCCAGCAATATGGACATGGGACACCAGTGTGGGTCAGAATGTCCAGCCAGATGTTGGACTAGCAAATCTGCGCAGACTAGAGTTGATTGCTTCCCCAGGGTCAGTGAGTGGCCAATGGATTCCAGGCTCGGAGTCCCATGTGGACAGGAGGAATGAGGTCTGCCTTGCAGGCTGCCCCCGACACACCCTCGAGTGTTTTGGTTGTTAACGCAAATGACACATATCAACTGTATGTTTCGATGCAGATGTGAAAAATAGAGTTGAATCTTGAATAGTCTTTCAACAGCCTCCACGTCCCATTCTCACTCTTAGCACTGACATCCAGAAATACTGTATGAAATGCAAAAAAGTACAGTATCTGAAAGACAGATTAATTCAACGAGATCCAAAGACGATGCTCACTATTTCCTACCTTTCTCCTTGATCCTCCTACAACTGGAAAAGGTCTTGAATGGTTTCTGTGCAGGGATATGAAACCTGCTACAACCAGCCTGGAGGGAAACCTGCCTGTTGTTCTAATCCCAAGCAGAAAGAGAAATATGAAAGCTTAATCCCTACATTTACAGGTGTCTAAATCTATCTCCCTCAAGTTAGCTAGGTTAGCTGGGGGCAAAATACTTACACCTAGAGGTGAACCAGATTATGCTGATGGAACTGAAGCCTTGTAGATCTGTTGTTTTAAATAAATGATTACTATCTCATACTGGTAAATTGGTTTGTTATTGTCACATGAACTGAGGTACAGTGAAAGACTTGTCTTGCAAACTGTTCTTCCTGATAAATTCATTACAACAGTATATTGAGGTTGTACAAAGCAAACAGAGTGCATAATAAAGCGTTACAGTCACAGTCACAGCGAAAGTGCAGCGCAGATAAACAGTAAGGTGAAAGATCATAATAGAGATTGTGAGTTCAGGAATCCAGATATCAAGTCGAGGGCGTCTGTCGGTCAGAGTTGACAATGGGATATTGCATCCTAGCTCTCTAGATACACAAGTCTGGGCAGTACAATATGGAGAGCAAGCTATTGCCCATGTAGTAAGCTCCCCCTCTCCATGCCCGATGACCGATACAGTTTGGTACCAGCAGTGTTGCAGGAGTTGCCAGTCGGCATTGAACTCAATGTAGGACTGCCTTAGGAACTCCAAATCTGGATTTTTCCCTCAGGGTTTACTCCCAAAGCCTTCCTCATAAGTGGGTATAGCTGCAAAGCAGCAGAGGTTTGAGATCAGTGTTTTCCTTGTTCTAGATGAACTGCCAACCACGGCTGACCAGCCCCATCTGCCCAAAGCGACTGGTTTTAAAGAGCCAGTAACCCGCCTTTGCCTCTTCTCCTGTCAGTAGAAATGGTTTCGCCGGGTTTAGTAGCTAAGCCACCCGTGAAGGCCAGGACTAAACAACACAATATGTACAAACTATACAAACTAAACAGTCCTATACAGCATGGCAAAAGCTCTGCTTGAGCCTGGTAGTACGTGTTTTCAGCATTTTGATCCTTCTGCCTGATGGGAGAACGTATTGATTATGCTGGCTGCTTTATTGAGGCAGCAAGAAGTCTACACAGAGTCTACGGAGGGCAGCCATGTCCATTGCACTCTGCAGTTTCTATGGTAGTGGGCAGAGTGGTTGCCATACCAACCCATGATGCATCAGGATAGATTGCTTTCTATGGTGCTTTGACAAAAGTTGTTGAGGGTCAAAGGGGAAGTGCCAAATTTCTTAAGCCTTCCAAAGAGGTAGAGGTGCTGGTGAGGTTCCTTAGCTGTGGCATCAACAAGGTTGGACCAGGACCGGGCTACTGGTGTTTACTCCAAGGAACATGAAGCTCTCAGCCTCCAGCTCCATAGATGTAAACAGGAGTATGTGCACGGCTTTCCTTCCCCAAATCTCTTTTGTGTCATTATCATCAAGGGAAAATTTGTGTTATGACACCCTGTCACTAGGCTCTCTATCTCCCTCCTGTACTGACTTATTGTTATTTGAGATAAGGCTCACTACAATGATATCATCTGCAAACTTGTAGGCAGAGTTAGAGTAGAATCTGGCCACACAGTCATGAGTGTACAGGGACTATGAGTATCTAGAGAGTATATATTCAGAAGTTTGCTTGTTTCTAACCTACTATGATTGGAAACCAGTCGTTATCTTGTCACTTGAGTATTTAAACTGACATTGTGAATCAGCTACCCATTGTAGATACCCTTGAATTGTGATTGTTGCTAAGCTTCAGTGCGACATTCTGTATATACAGATCTGTCGATTTCTACGATGTGCAATTGGTTCACTAGGCCAGCTTCACATTTGAGTAGCAATTGAAAATCTATTTTCCATCTTCATGAATAATTTTCTCAAGTTTTAATGGCACAAGTACAAATATTTAGCACCATATTTTAGAAACCTAACCCCTATCCCCACCACCAACTACATCTGAAAGGAATTGTGGAAATGAACCGGTCTCATTGAATCCAGTGAAATTAACAGCTTAAAAAGTATAATGCCTCACAAACAGAATTTAATTTCATTTGACACGAGAGACTGCAGGTACTGGAATCTGGAGCACAAGACAAACTGCTGGAGGAACTCAGCAGGTCAGGCAGCTTGACTCAGCGGGTGATGACTCAGATGCTGCCCGACACACTGACTTCCTCCAGCAGTTTTATTTTATTTATGGCTGCTTAAACAAAACCCCAGGTATTATTACTGGAAGTAAATTCGGTTCATGTTATCATTTTCCTTTAAGTGTGTCTCAGTTTATTCCTCTTCACCTGCTTTTTATGCTTGTCCAATTTTGAGTTATGCAAAATTACAAAGATGAGATTTCAGGGTCACCATGTTCCCATTAGTCTTTGCTTGTCAAGAGGTATTGAGTACTGGATGAAAGAAAAATAATGAAAATATTTGGCAGATATAGAGAATGAAAAGGCCTTTCACAAGAAGATGGAAAGTATGTGTGTATGGGGGAAGATGGAGGGAGAATGTAAAAAATATAGAAGGCCAAGAAATAGTGATGAAATATCACCAGCAAATATGATAATGGAAAAGGGTCTCAGCCCGAAACATTGACTGTACATCTTCCTATAGATGCTGCCTGGCCTGCTGCGTTCACCAGCAACTTTGATGTGTGTTGCTTGAATTTCTGGCATCTGCAGAATTCCTCGTGTTTATGGAAAATCTCAAGGCAATTTGCAGGTATACTAAGGGCAAAATGAAACCAGGTAAAGAGTAGGAACTAAAAGGGGGCTGGAAACCAGAGTGCCAGAACAGATAGTGGAGTGATGATGGAGACAGATGTTGTTTAGACCTTAGACAAAGACAGAAATCAAAAGGGTTGAGCGTGGTGGGAGTAGTGTTCTGGTTTGTGTACATTTCAGTGCAAGAGGTATTGTAGGAAAGGCAGGTGAGCTCATGGCATGAGTCAACACATAGAATTATGCTGTTGTGGCCATTAGTGAGACTTGGTTGCAGGAGGGGGAGGAATGACAGCTCAGCATTCTGGGATTCTGTTGTTTAAAATGTGATAGAGTGGGATGGATTAAAGGGGAGGTGTAGCATTACTAGTCAAGGAAAATATCAGGGCAATGTTAGTCAGGACAGACTGAAAAACTAGTCTAATGAGGCTTCATGAGTGGAACTGAGGAATAAGAAAGGTATGACCATGTTAATAGCACTATATTATAGACCTTCCAACAGTCAGCTGGATTCAGAGGAAAACAATTTGCAGGGAGATCGTGGACTGTTGCAAGAAACATAAGGTTGTTATAGTAGGTGATTTTAACATTATACATATTGACTGACACCTCCATACTGTAAAAGGGCTGGATGGGATAGGGCTTGTCGAATTTGCTCAGAAAGGTTTCCTTAATCATTTCATAGTGGTCCCAACTAGAGGTGCGACACTTGATACGCTATTAGGGAATGAGACAGGGCAGGTCACAGAACGTTTGTGCATGGGAACACTTCACATCTAGTGATCATAAAAGCATTAGTTTCAAGGTAATTATGGAAAAACATAGGTCTGGTCTTAGGGTTGAGATTCTAAATTGGATAAAAGCCAACTTTGATGATAGGCAAGTGTGGATTAGGTCAGGCTGTTTTCTAGCAAAGGTGTATTTGGAAAGTGGGAGGCCTTCAAAAGTGAAAATATAATGCTAGAATCTGCCTGTCAAAATAAAAGGCAACGATAACGGGATTAGGGAACCTTGGTTTTCAAGAGATTTTGAGGCCCTGGTTAAGAAAAAGAGGTGCATAGCATCTATAGGCAGGTAAGAACAAATGAGGTACTTGAGGAGTATAAGAAATGCAAGAGAACACTTATCAAATAAATAGAAAAAGGCATAAGGTTGTTCTAGCAGCCAAGATGAAGGAGAATCCTAAAGGCCTCCACAGATATGTTAGGAGCAAAAGGATTACAAAGCATAAAATTGGTCCTCTGGAAGATCACAATGGTAATCTAGGAACCAAAAGAGATAGGGGAGATTTAAATGGTTTTTTTTGCATCTGTATTTACTTGGGAGACAGACACAGGGTCTATAAAGAGAAAGCAGCAACAATGTTATGGACCCGATATAGACTGCAGAGGAGGAGGTGTTTCCTATCTGGAGGCAAATTAGGGTGGGCAAACCCCCAGGGCCTGACAAGGTGTTCCCTTGGACCCTGTGGGAGGGAAGTGCAGAAATTGCAGGGGCCCTAGCAGAGATATCTAATTCATCCTTAGCAACAGGTGAGGCACCAGATGATTGAAGGATAGTTAATGTTGTTCTGCTGTTCAAGAAACGCTCTAAGAATAAATCTGGAAATTATGGGCCAGTGTGCCTGACACCTGTAGTGAAAAAGTTATTTGAAGGTATTCGAAGGGAATGGATTTATGAGTATTTGAATAGATAGGGGCAGATTAGGTATAGTCAGCATGGCTTTGTATGTGGTAGGTCATATGCCACCAATCGTATAGAGATTTTTGAGGAAGTTAGCAGGAAAGTCGAAGGCAAGGCAAGACAGTGGATGTCTGTGACTAGTAGTGTGCCACAGGGATCAGTGCTGGGTCCATCGTTGTTTGTCGTCTATATCATCTGGATGATAGTGTGGTAAGCTAGATCAGCAAATTTGCAGATGACACCAAGATTGCGGGTGTGGTGGACAGCAGGGATGACTATCAAAGCTTTCAGCAGGATCGGGACCAGCTGGAAAAATGGGCTGAAAAATGGCAGAAGGAATTTAATGCAGACAAGTGTGAGGTGTTGCGCTTTGGGAGGACCAACTGAGGTAGGTCTTATACAGTGAGCGGTTGGGCACTGAGAGGTGCGGTAAAACAAAGGGATCTGTGAATACAGGTACATAATTCATTGAAAATGGAGGCAGAGGTAGATATGGTCATCAAGAAAACTTTTGGCCCATTGGCCTTCATAGATCAAAGTATTGAGTACAGGAGTTGGGATGTTATGTTGAAGCTGCATAAGACGTTTGTGTGGCCTAATTTGGAGTGTTGTATGCGGTTTCAGTCACTTATCTATGGGTAAGATGTAAATAAGATTAAAAGAGACAGAGAAAATTTACAAGGGTGTAACTGGGACTGGAGGACCTAAGTTGTAAGGAAAGATTGAATAGGTTAGAGCTTTATTCCCTAGAACATAGAAGATTGAGGGGAGATTTGATAGAGGCATTCAAAATTATGATGGGTATAGATAGGATAAATCAAGCAGGCTTTTTCCACTGAGCCTGGGTGAGTCTAGACCTAAGAGGTTATGGGTTAAGGTTGAAAGATGAAATGTTTAAAGGGAGCATGAGGGATAACTTATTCACCAGAGGGTGGTGAGTGTGTGGCATGTGCTGCCAGTGGATGTGAGGGGTGCAGTTTTGGTTTCAATACTTAAGAGAAGTTTGGATCAGATGGATGGGAAGGGTATGGAGGGCAATGGTCTGGATGCAGGTCGATAGGAGTAGGCAGTTTAAGTGGTTTGGCATGGACCAGATGAGCAGAAGGTGCTGTTTCTGTGCTGTGTTTTTCTTTGACTCTGTCACTCTGACTCTAAAATGGCCATCTATGCATGGGGCAACATGATATAGGTAAGTTTATAATGAATACAGTATTCACTAAGGAGAAGGATGTTGTAGTTGAAGAATTCATGTAGAGGTTAAATTCTTGAACATGTTATCTTTCAAAAGTAGGGACTTTTAGATGCCTTAGCATTAAAATCAGATGAATTTGCAGATTCTGAAAGATTTCCCTAAGGCTGCTATGGAAACTAAGAAAGGGGACTGTTGGGGATATGACAGAGAATTTTTAAATCTTGGCTAGCTCTGGGTAAGTTGTCAGATGATTAGCGGATAGTAAATCTAATATCTTTTCCAAAAAGGACAGCAGAGATAAGTCAGGTATGTATCTGTGTGAATCAAATATCAGTGGTAGGGAAGTTATTGAGAAAAATTCTGAAGAACAGAATTAATCTGGAAAAGGAAAGGCAGGGGTTATTCAAAGGTAATCACCATAATTTTCTTAGATGAATATCCTCTCTATCCAATTAGAATTTTTTGAAAGGATAACATAGAACATAGAACCCTACTATACAGCATGATGTTGTGCCGACCTTTTAACCTAGCAGAGGATCAATCTCATCCTTCCTTCCCAGATAGCTCTCCATTTTTCCTTCAGCCCTGTGTTGATCTTAGAGTCTCTTAAATATCCCAAGTGTACCTTGCCTCTACCACCACCCCTGGCAGTGTGTTCTGTGCACTTATCACTCTCTATGTCCAAAACCTGTCTCTGATATCCCCCCACCCCCGTACTTTCTTCCAATTACCCTAAATTGTGCCCTTTCATATTAGGCATATCTTGAATGCCTCTATCAAGTCACCAATCATTCTCCTTCACTCCAAAGAAAATATCCGTAGCTCACTCAACATTTCCTCAAAAGACGTACTCTCTAATCCAGGCAGCGTTCTGGTAAAGTTCCTCTGCACCCTCTCATTTCACATCTTTCCTGTAATGAGGCCATCAGAATGGAACACATTACTCTAAGTGTCGCCTATCCGGAATTTTATGGAAGCTGCAGTGTTACCTCACGGCTCTAGAACTTAATCCTTCAACTAGTGAAGGCTACCACACTGTATGCCTTCTTAACTACCCTATCAACTTGTGTGGCAACTTTGAAGGATCTACGGACATGGACCCCCAAGTTCCCTCTGTTCCTCCACATTGCTGGGAGTCCTGCCATTAACCTTGTTCTCTGCCTTCAAGTTTGACCTTCTAAAGTGTATCACTTTACACTTCACTGGACTGAACTCCATTTCCCACCACTCAAAACGTAATGAAGAGGTGCTCAAGTCTGATGTAGTCTGCATGGATTTCAGTAGTCCCACATAGGAGATTCTTCCACAAGATTAGAATCCATGAGATCCAGGGCAAATTTGCAAATGGGGTCCAAAATTGGCTTGGTAGTAGGAGATGATTAGAAGCCTGCGACAAACAGTATGCCACAATAATTTATGCAGGAACCCTCACTGTCATTAATGATTTGGATATGAATGTAGGAGATATATATTCAGTGGCCACTTTATGCAATGGCAAGCATTTAAAGGTTGCATGGATGAACTACAACAATTGTTCATCCCAGTTTGGCAAAAGAATAAATCAAGGAAGGTAGTGCACCCGTGGCTGACAAGAGAAATTAGGGATAGTATCAATTCCAAAGAAGAAGCATACAAATTAGCCAGAGAAAGTGGCTCACCTGAGGACTGGGAGAAATTCAGAGTTCAGCAGAGGAGGACAAAGGGCTTAATTAAGAAGGGGAAAAAAGATTATGAGAGAAAACTGGCAGGGAACATAAAAACTGACTGTAAAAGCTTTTATAGATATGTAAAAAGGAAAAGACTGATAAAGACAAATGTAGGTCCCCTATAGACAGAAACAGGTGAATTGATTATGGGGAGCAAGGACATGGCAGACCAATTGAATAATTACTTTGGTTCTGTCTTCACTAAGGAGGACATAAATAATCTTTCAGAAATAGTAGGGGACAGAGGGTCCAGTGAGATGGAGGAATTGAGCGAAATACTTGTTAGTAGGGAAGTGGTGTTAGGTAAATTGAAGGGATTGAAGGCAGATAAATCCCCAGGGCCAGATGGTCTGCATCCTAGAGTGCTTAAGGAGGTAGCCCAAGAAATAGTGGATGCATTAGTGATAATTTTTCAAAACTCGTTAGATTCTGGACTAGTTCCTGAGGATTGGAGGGTGGCTAATGTAACCCCACTTTTTAAAAAAGGAGGGAGAGAGAAACCGGGGAATTATAGACCAGTTAGCCTAACGTTGGTGGTGGGGAAACTGCTGGAGTCAGTTATCAAAGATGTGATAACAGCACATTTGGAAAGCGGTGAAATCATCGGACAAAGTCAGCATGGATTTGTGAAAGGAAAATCATGTCTGACGAATCTCATAGAATTTTTTGAGGATGTAACCAGTAGAGTGGATAGGGGAGAACCAGTGGATGTGGTATATTTGGATTTTCAAAAGGCTTTTGACAAGGTCCCACACAGGAGCTTAGTGTGCAAACTTAAAGCATACGGTATTGGGGGTAAGGTATTGATGTGGATGGAGAATTGGTTAGCAGACAGGAAGCAAAGAGTGGGAATAAACGGGACCTTTTCAGAATGGCAGGCGGTGACTAGTGGGGTACCGCAAGGCTCAGTGCTGGGACCCCAGTTGTTTACAATATATATTAATGACTTGGATGAGGGAATTAAATGCAGCATCTCCAAATTTGCGGATGACACGAAGCTGGGTGGCAGTGTTAGCTGTGAGGAGGATGCTAAGAGGATGCAGAGTGACTTGGATAGGTTGGGTGAGTGGGCAAATTCATGGCAGATGCAATTTAATGTGGATAAATGTGAAGTTATCCACTTTGGTGGCAAAAATAGGGAAACAGATTATTATCTGAATGGTGGCCGATTAGGAAAAGGGGAGGTGCAACGAGACCTGGGTGTCATTATACACCAGTCATTGAAAGTGGGCATGCAGGTACAGCAGGCGGTGAAAAAGGCGAACGGTATGCTGGCATTTATAGCGAGAGGATTCGAGTACAGGAGCAGGGGGGTACTACTGCAGTTGTACAAGGCCTTGGTGAGACCACACCTGGAGTATTGTGTGCAGTTTTGGTCCCCTAATCTGAGGAAAGACATCCTTGCCATAGAGGGAGTACAAAGAAGGTTCACCAGATTGATTCCTGGGATGGCAGGACTTTCATATGAAGAAAGACTGGATGAACTGGGCTTGTACTTGTTGGAATTTAGAAGATTGAGGGGGGATCTGATTGAAACGTATAAAATCCTAAAGGGATTGGGCAGGCTAGATGCAGGAAGATTGTTCCCGATATCGGGGAAGTCCAGAACAAGGGGTCACAGTTTGAGGATAAAGGGGAAGCCTTTTAGGACTGAGATTAGGAAAAACTTCTTCACACAGAGAGTGGTGAATCTGTGGAATTCTCTGCCACAGGAAACAGTTGAGGCCAGTTCATTGGCTATATTTAAGAGGGAGTTAGATATGGCCCTTGTGGCTACAGGGATCAGGGGGTATGGAGGGAAGGCTGGGGCGGGGTTCTGAGTTGGATGATCAGCCATGATCATAATAAATGGCGGTGTAGGCTCGAAGGGCCAAATGGCCTACTCCTGCACCTATTTTCTATGTTTCTATGTTTATTAGGTACAGGAGTGGAACCTGCTGTGGTCTTCTGCTGCTGTAGCCCATTAACTTCAAGGGTTGACGTGTTGTGCATTCAGAGATGTTCTTCTGCACACCACTGTTGTAACACATGGTTATTTGAGTTACTGTCACCTTCCTGTCAGCTTGAACCAGTCTGGCCATTCTTCACTGATCTCTCTCATAAAGAAGGCATTTTCGCCCACAGAACCGACACTCACTGGATGTTTTCTTTTTGCTTTTTTGCACCATTCTCTGTAAATTCTTGAAAATGTGTGTAAAAACCCCAGCAGATCAGCAGTTTCTGAGATACTCAAACCACCCCACCAGGCACCAAAAATCATTCCACAGTCATAGTTACTCTGATCACATTTCTTCTCCATTCTGCTATTGGTCTGAACAAGAACTGAACCTTTTGACCATGTCCGCAAACTTTCATGTGTTGAGTTGCTACCGCGTGATTGGCTGATTAGATATTTGCATAAACGAGCAGATGTACAGGTGTACTTAATAAAGTGGCCACTGAGTGTATCTTTAAGTATGCAGGTGGCATGAAAGTTGCTGTTGATATTGAGGAGGATAATCATAGACTACAGAATATTAGTAATCAGTTGGTAAGATGGACACAATCATGACAGATGGAACTTATTCCTAATATATGTGAGGTGATGCACTTTGGTAGGGCCAGTAAAGGTGGGACATTAACCCTGAATGGCACTGCCCTAGTGAATAGTGAGAAAGAGAGGGATCAATGTGTACAGGTTCCTGAAGGCATGAGCACAGGTAGATAAGATGGTGAAGAAAAATCAGCCGGGAGATGCTGGAAATTGAAGCGGAGACAAACTGCTGGAGGAAAGCAGCAGGCCAGGCAGAATCTGTGGAACAAAGTAAACAGTTGAGCTTTTGGCCTGAGACCCCTCTTCAGGACTGGAGAAAAAGAGAAGAAGTTAGAGTAAGTAAGGGGTAGGTGACAGGTGAAACTGGGAGAGGAGGAGGGGTGAAGTAAAGAGCTGGGAAGTTGATAGAAGAAAGAAATAGAACCATAGAAACTATAGAAACTACAGCATAGAAACAGGCCTTTTGGCCCTTCTTGGCTGTGCCGAACCATTTTCTGCCTCGTCCCACTGACCTGCACACGGACCATATCCCTTCATACACCTCCCATCCATGTATCTGTCCAATTTATTCTTAAATGTTAAAAAAGAACCCGCATTTACCACCTCGTCTGGCAGTTCATTCCATACTCCCACCACTCTCTGTGTGAAGAAGCCCCCACTAATGTTCCCTTTAAACTTTTCCCCTCTCACCCTTAACCCATGTCCTCTGGTTTTTTTCTCCCCTTGCCTCAGCGGAAAAAGCCTGCTTGCATTCACTCTATCTATACCCATCATAATTTTATATACCTCTATCAAATCTCCCCTCATAATTTTATATACCTCTATCAAATCTCCCCTCATTCTTCTACGCTCCAGGGAATAAAGTCCTAACCTATTCAACCTTTCTCTGTAACTGAGTTTCTCAAGTCCCGGCAACATCCTTGTAAACCTTCTCTGCACTCTTTCAACCTTATTTATATCCTTCCAGTAATTTGGTGACCAAAACTGAACACAATACTCCAGATTCGGCCTCACCAATGCCTTATACAACCTCATCATAACATTCCAGCTCTTATACTCAATACTACGATTAATAAAGGCCAATGTACCAAAAGCTCTCTTTACGACCCTATCTACCTGTGACGACACTTCTAGGGAATTTTGTATCTGTATTCCCAGATCCCTCTGTTCCACTGCACTCCTCAGTGCCTTACCATTAACCCTGAATGTTCTACATTGGTTTGTCCTTCCAACGTGCAATACCTCACACTTGTCAGTATTAAACTCCATCTGCCATTTTTCAGCCCATTTTTCCAGCTGGTCCAAGTCCCTCTGCAGGCTCTGAAAACCTTCCTCACTGTCTACTACACCTCCAATCTTTGTATCATCAGCAAACTTGCTGATTCAATTTACCTCATTATCATCCAGATCATTGATATAGATGACAAATAACAATGGACCCAGCACTGATCCCTGTGGCACACCACTAGTCACAGGCCTCCACTCAGAGAAGCAATTTTCTACCACCACTCTCTGGCTTCTTCCATCGAGCCAATGTCCAATCCAATTTACCACCTCTCCATGTATACCTAGTGACTGAATTTTCCTAACTAACCTCCCATGCGGGACCTTGTCAAAGGCCTTACTGAAGTCCATGAAGACAATATCCACTGCCTTCCCTTCATCCACTTTCCTGGTAACCTCCTTGAAAAACTCCAACAGATTGGTCAAACATGACCTACCACGCACAAAGCCATGTTGACTCTCCCTAATAAGCCCCTGTCTATCCAAATGCTTTAGATTCTGTCTCTTAGTACTCCTTCCAATAACTTACCTACTACTGACGTTAAACTCACTGGCCTATAATTTCCCGGATTACTTTTCGATCCTTTTTTAAACAACGGAACAACATGAGCCACTCTCCAATCCTCCAGCACTTCACCCGTAGACAGCGACATTTTAAATATTTCTGCCAGGGCCCCCGCAATTTCAACACTAGTCTCCTTCAAGGTCCGAGGGAACACCTTGTCAGGTCCTGGGGATTTATCCACTTTAATTTTCCTCAAGACAGCAAGCACCTCCTCCTTTTCAATTTGTACAGTTGCCATGGTCTCACTACTTGATTCCCTCAATTCCATAGATTTCATGCCAGCTTCCTTAGTAAATACAGACGCAAAAAACCTATTTAAGATCTCCCCCATTTCCTTTGGTTCCGCACAAAGCCGACCACTCTGATCTTCAAGAGGACCAATTTTATCCCTTACAATCCTTTTGCTCTTAATATACTTGTAAAAGCTCTTTTGATTATCCTTCACTTTGACTGCCAAGGCAACCTCATGTCTTCTTTTTGCCCTCCTGATTTCTTTCTTAAGTATATTCTTGTACTTCTTATACTCCTCAAGCACCTGATTTACCCCCTGTTTCCTATACATTTCATACAACTCCCTCTTCTTCTTTATCAGAGTTGCAATATCCCTTGAGAACCAAGGTTCCTTATTCCTATTCAATTTGCCTTTAATCCTGACAGGAACATACAAACTCTGCACTCTCAAAATTTCCCCTTTGAAGGCTTCCCACTTACCGATCACATCTTTGTAAGATTAGGGTAGGATAAAGGGCTGGAGAAGGGGAAATCCAATAGGAGAGGTAGAAGACCGTGGAAGAAAGGGAAGGGCGAGGATCACCAGAGAACTTTTAGTACACCAGGGTTGACATTCTGAGTTGAGACCCTGAGTCATGACTCAGAAGCACAGTGGATACTTGCCTTTATTAGTTAGGACATCAAATACATGAGTTCAATATATAACTTTGTAAGATATTGGTAAAGGCCACATTTGGAATTCTGTGTACAACTCTGATTGGCCCACTCTTGGAAGGATGTGCTTACCCTGGAGAGGATATAAGACCATAAGACCATAAGATATAGGAGCAGAAGTAGGCCATTCGGCCCATTGAGTCTGCTCTGTCATTCCATCATGGGCTGATCCAATTCTTCCAGTCAATCTCCACTTCCCTGCCTTCGGCCCATACCCATTGATGCCCTGGCTAATCAAAACCTTACCTATCTCTGCCTTAAATACGCCCAATGTTGCCTGCGATGGAATATTTCAGCTATGAGGAGAGACTCATTAGTCTGCAATTGCTTTTTCTTGGAGTGGAAGATCCAAAACTAAGGGACATTGATAGGGTAAAACATTTTTCTATATTAAACTAGAAGGCATGTGTTCACAGTAGGGCATAAGAATTTTGAGGAACAAAGGATGAACTTTTCATTGAGGGCTAGTTAGAATCTAGCTGAACACTCAAATCACCAGAGCGTAGAGGGCTAAGGAGAAAATGCTGGTAAGTGTGATGAGTACAGATAAGTACTTTTTGGTTAGCTGACAGGCCTCTGCATGTGCTGAACAACTCTGTATCTCTGATACAATTTTTCTGTGCCTTTACATATTTAATTCATCAAAGTAAATTGATTTGATGTTTGAATGGGTTCCAAGAAATTAATGCTTTCATGAGGCTGATAAGATGTAGAAGGAAGCACTGCATCATTCTGACGTTTTGAAACAAATCATCGTGGAGGTTACATTTTACATTTCTACAAATTTTCTGATGTTTGTTGGCAGTGTTATTCCCTGTTCAGGAATGGGGTTCAATGTAATTGAGCCCCCGATCATACGGCTAATGTTGAATATTTTCACCCGATGTCATTACAAATATAGATATAAAAGATTATATACAATATAGGAGGGAGATTTGGCGCACCCTAATATTTATAGAGCAATGGTCTGAGAAGACTTAACTGCATTATGATATTACTACAATGACTACACATTCACTTCAATAAAAAGCACTTTGGGATATTCTGAATGGGATATGGAAAGTAATTTCTATAAACACAAGAGATTCTGCAGATGCAGAAAATCCAGAGTAATACACTCAAAATGCTGGAGGAACTCAGCAGGTCAGGCAGCATCTATGGAAATGAATACACTGTCAACATTTTGGGCCGAGCCCCTTCATTGGGACTGGAAAGGAGAGGGGAGGAAGTCAGAATAAGAAGGTGGGTGGAGGGGAAGACGTACATGTTAGAAGGTGATAGGTGAAACCAGGTGTGTGGGGGAGGAGGGGATGAAGTAAGAAGCTGGGAGGTGATAACCGGGGAGAAGAAGGAATCTGAGAGGAGAACAGAGTGGACCATGGGAGAAAGGAAAGAAGGAGGGGTTCTAAGAGAGGTGATAAGAAGAGAAGAGGTAAGTGGGGGGAGGGGTCAGAGTGGTGAACTAAAGAAGAGGGAAGGACAAGGGAGAAGTTGGAGAAATCAATGTTCAATTTGATGTAGAAATCATGTTAATCCTTTCTGTTCTTTTTGCTCACTTGGATGATTCAGTTTATTGAGCATGCCATAGTCAGAGACAACAGTGATTACCTATCTTTCCTTTATTTCGATGCCTGCTTTACCAATTTTTACCTGCTTTTCTTTTGCTGCACTTTGTACTAATGGGTCAAAAACATTTACAGCTGATATTTGGCATAATTCAGTTGTGATGCTTCCTCTGACATAGGGGGCAAGTTATGATACATAAAACACCAATTAGATTCAGATCTCTGACAAAACAAAACAGTTCTGAAAGAACAAAATGGGAGTAAAATTCAGAAGAAGTTGGAAATGGAAGATAAATGTATGTTTCAAGGTAACCAGTCAGTTTTTTTTTAATTAGAAAGTACATTAGTCAGTTCTGTGCAACAGAATGCAGTCATATTCAACACCAATAATTATGTTTTAGGAAATAATAGTTTGTCAAAATCTGATGTTGGAAATATGGTAGAATACTTCATGAAATAACCATGATAAATATCCCATCAATTTGAACACTGTTGTAATAGCTGTCTCCACTGTAAATTTGTGTTTGTGCTTCAGTGAACTTTTAAAAATAACACCCTAGCATTTAAAACTAAAATAAATAAAGGCTATCAATATTCAGCATTATCAAAATCAAAACAGAATTTTCAGTGCCTGCAGCTGTGAAACGCAATGTGGAACTTACTGAATTGATTTACTCTGCTAGAAATGTTGCTCTATCAGATTGGGATTCTCAATATTCAAACCAATAGAATGACATGAATTTACTGTACTTGTGGGAAAGATTAATCGTGCAAAGTAGCAGTGTAAAATTTCATTGATAATACATGGCAATTGCAAATGTAATGAAAGGAAAACTTGTCTGCATTCCACTCTGCAAAACTTAAGCCATTATTAAGTTACTAAGGAGAAGGAGCTTAGGAAATTGAAAGGTCTGGAGGTAGGTAAGTCATGTGGACCAGATGGACTACATCCCAGGGTTCTGAAAGAAGTTGCTGAAGAGATTGTGGATGCATTTGCAATGATCTTTCAAGAATCAATTGATCTCGGAATGATTCTAGAGGACTGGAAAAATTGCAAATTTCACTGCACTCTTTAATAAATGAGGGGGGCAAAAGATAGGTAATTATAGACCAGTTAGCCTGACTTCAGTGGTTGGAAAGATATTGGAATCTATTATTAAGGATGAAGTTTGGGGTATTTGGAGGCATTTGGTAAAATAGGCCGATGTCAGCATGGTTTCCTTAAGGGGTAATCTTCCCTGACAAATCTGTTGGAATTCAGAATGGGCAAAGGAGAGTCAGTGGATGTTGCATACATGGATTTTCAGAAGGCCTTTGACAAGATGCCCCACTTGAGGATGCTAAACAAAATTAGAACACATGCAAAGCGTGAGGATACAGGGGGTCTTTTCTAGTTGGCTACCACTGATCAGAGTTGTTCCGCAGGGCTCAGTGTTAGGACCGCTCCCTTTCAAGTCTTATGTCAGTGATCTGGATGACAGAATTGATGGCTTTATGGCCAAGTTTGTGGATGATGCGAAGATAGGTGGTGGAACGGTAGTGTTGAGGGAGCAGGAAGTTGGCAGAAGGACTTAGACAGATGAGGAGAATGAGTGATGAAGTAGCAGATGGAATAAGGTGTAGGGATATGTGTTGAAATACACTTTAGTAGAAAGAATAAAGGCATAGACTATTTTCTAAACATGGAGAAAATACAGAAATCTGAAGTGCAAGGGGACTTGGAGGTCCTTTTGCAGGATTCCCTGTAAGTTAATTGTAGATTAAGTCGGTGGTATGGAAGGCAAATGCGATGCTAGCATTCATTTTGAGATAACTGGGATATAAAAGCAAGGATGTAATGCTGATATTTATAAGGCATTTTTCAGTCTGCACTTGGAGAATTGTGAGCAGCTTTGGGCCCCTTGTCTAAAAAGGATATGCTGGCATTGGAGAGTGTCCAGAAAAGTTTAATGAAAGTGATCCCTGGAATGGAAGGGTTAACATATGAGAGGTGTTTGATGGCTCTAGGCCCGTACTTGCTAGTGTTTAGAAGGGGAATTCTCATTGAAACCTATTGAACATTGAAAGACTGAGATAGAGTGGATGTGGAGAGGATGTTTCCTACAGTGGGGAAGTCTAGGACCAGAGAACATTACTGGGGGGATTTTAATGTCATACTCCAACATTTTAACTCAAACCAATCATACATATGGATCACCATTTATGTTACATCACATCACATGTTATACGTATGAAGCATGATATCGGGGCTTCTGATTTACGGGTATTTTGCCCCTAGGGATACCCTATGAGTTCTTAAAAAAAAAATTTAGTCTATATCTCATTACTTTCAAGTTGTCTTTAATAATTCTGTAAATCAAATAGAATTTTTATAATACAGATGCAATTATATTTTAAATAATGATGTAACACAGCAGATAATTTGATCAGGCATGTATAGAAGCTGCCTAGGGAAAAAAAAATGTAAAATGGTTCCACTGTTTTAAGAAAATGGCTAGAAAAAAGAAGTTCTTCTTACCATGAACACATAGATTTTTGCTCATTCTGCTCTTTAGTTAGTCAATAATCTCAGCAGAAAGTCTGTTCTGTTTTGACAGCTTTGCCTTGTTAACATGTAGGCCATGACAATAACAGTTGCTGTCTAGATCTTCAACAAATTAGGCTTTGAGGAACTGAATAGATGAACCGATTCCTGAGAGGATGAAATCCCAATGGGCCTTTGCCAAGCCCTGAAAAAAGTTATTTTAAAAATGGACTTTTCATTATATTAAGAAGGACTACAACTTTAAATTGTTCAGAACATTCATAATGACCCGTCCAATTGAACACCAAAGTGGCAAATGTGAGTTTCTGGTATCCATTTGTACTGTCTGGGAGACATCAAAATTTTCCCTTATAATCAAGGAATAAAACAATAAAGACCATAAGATATTGTATTAGATACTGTATTGTGGCCCATCGAATCTTCTCCACCATTTAGTCATGGCTGATTTATTTTCACACTTCATTCTTCTGACTTCTCACTGTAACCTTTGTTACCATTACCAATCAAGAATCTATCAACCTCTGCTTTAGATGTTTAAGACCACAGCTTTATCTTTGATGCACTCCAATTGCAAGCAGGATAGATAAAATTCACATAATAGACTAATGCATGCATTGCTTTGTGGATAAACCAAGATAATGATTTTCTATAATAATCACGCACTCACCGGTTGGATGAAAAAACTCTGTGGCATTTGCTCCACTTAGTGGCTTGATAGCTTCAGAGAAACATTAAAGATTCATTGCTGAAATGACAAACAGGCTTATGCTTTTCATTACCACTGAGTATAACTTTACTGGGTGTTTTTTTATAGGCCGCCCAATAGAAACAGGGATATGGAGGAGCAGATAGGGAGACAGATCCTGGAAAGGTGCAATAATAACAGAGTTGTCGTGATGGGAGATTTTAATTTCCCAAATATCGATTGGCATCTCCCTAGGGCAAGGGGTTTAGATGGGGTGGAGTTTGTTAGGTGTATTCAGGAAGGTTTCTTGACACAATATGTAGATAAGCCTACAAGAGGAGAGACTGTACTTGATTTGGTATTGGGAAGTGAACCTGGTCAGATGTCAGATCTCACAGTGGGAGAGCATTTTGGAGATAGTGATCATAATTCTAGCTCCTTTACAATAACATTGGAGAGAGGTAGGAACAGACAAGTTAGAAAAGCACCTAATTGGAGTAAGGGGAATTATAGGGCTATCAGGCAGGAAATTGGAAGCTTAAATTAGGAACAGATGTTCTCAGGGAAAAGTGCAGAAGAAATGTGGCAAATGTTCAGGGGATATTTGTGTGGAGTTCTGCATAGGTACGTTCCAATGAGACAGGGAAGTTATGGTAGGGTACAGGTACCGTGGTGTACAAAGGCTGTAATAAATCTAGTCAAGAAGAAAAGAAAAGCTTACAAAAGGTTCAGAGAGTTAGGTAATGTTAGGGATCTAGAAGATTATAAGGCTAACAGGAAGGAGCTTAAAAAAGAAATTAGGAGACCCAGAAGGGGCCATGAGAAGGCCTTGGTGGGCAGGATTAAGAAAAACCCCAAGGCATTCTACAAATAAGTGAAGAGCAAGAGGATAAAACATAAAAGAATAGGACATATCAAGTGTGACAGTGGGAAAGTATGTATGGAACTGGAGGAAATAGGGGTACTTAATGAATACTTCAGTATTCACTATGGAAAAGGATCTTGGTGATTGTAGTGCAGACTTGCAACAGACTGAAAAGCTTGAGCATGTAGATATTAAGAAAGAGGATGTGCTGGAGCTTTTGGAAAGCATCAAGTTGGATAAGTCGCCGGGACCGTATGAGCGGTACCCCAGGCTAATGTGGGAGGCGAGGGAAAGATTGCTGAGACTCTGGCAATGATCTTTGAATCATCAATGGGGACGGGAGAGGTTCTGGAAGATTAGAGAGTTGTGGATGTTGTTCCTTTATTCAAGAAAGGGAGTAGAGATAGCCCAGGAAATTATAGACCAGTGAGTCCTAAGTCAGTGGTTGGTAAGTTGATGGAGAAGATCCTGAGAGGCAGGATTTATGAACATTTGGAGAGGTATAATATGATTAGGAATAGTCAGCATGGCTTTGTGAAGGGCAGGTTCTGCCTTATGAGCCTGATAGAATTTTTTGAGGATGTGACTAAACATATTGATGAAGGAAGAGCAGTAGATGCAGTGTACATGGATTTCAGCAAGGCTTTTGACAAGGTACCCCATGCAAGGCTTATTGAGAAAGTAAGGAGGCATGGGATCCAAGGGGACATTGCTTTGTGGATCCAGAACTGGCTTGCCCACAGAAGGCAAAGAGTGGTTGTAGACGGGTCATATTCTGCACGGAGGTCTGTGACTAGTGGTGTGCCTCAGGGATCTGTTCTGGGACCCTTACTGTTCGTGATTTTAATAAGGAAATGGAGGGATGCTGATAAGTTTGCTGATGACACAAAGGTTGGGTGTGTTGTGGATAGCGTGAAGGGCTGTTAGAGGTTACAGTGGGACATTGTTAGGATGCAAAACTGGGCTGAGAAGTGGCAGATGGAGTTCACCCAGATAAGTGTGAAGTGGTTCATTTTCGTAGGTGAAATATGATGGCAGAATATAGTATTAATGGTAAGACTCTTGGCAGCGTGGAGGATCAGAGGGATCTTGGGGTGCGAGTCCATAGGACGCTCAAAGCAGCTGCGCAGGTTGACGCTGTGGTTAAGAATGCATACGGTGTATTGGCCTTCATTAATCGTGGAATTGAATTTAGGAGTCGAGAGGTAATGTTGCAGCTATATGGGTCCCTGGTCAGACCCCACTTGGAGTACTGTGCTCAGTTCTGGTCGCCTCACTGCAGGAAGGATGTGGAAACCATAGAAAGGGTGCAGAGGAGATTTACAAGGATGTTGCCTGGATTGGGGAGCATGTTGAGTGAACTCGGCCTTTTCTCCTTGGAGCAACGGAGGATGAGAGGTGACCTGATAGAGGTGTATAAAATGATGAGAGGCATTGATCGTGTGGATAATCAGAGGCTTTTTCCCAGGGCTGAAATGGTTGTCACAAGAAGACGTAGGTTTAAGGTGCTGAGGAGTAGGTACAGAGGTGATATCAAGAGTAATTTTTTTACTCAGTGAGTAGTGAGAGCGTGGAATGGGCTGCCGGCAACAGTGGTGGAGGTGGATACGATAGGGTCTTTTAAGAGACTTTTGGGTAGGTACATGGAGCTTAAAAAATAGAGGGCTATGGGGGAAGTCGAGTAATTTCTCAGGTAGTGACATGTTCGGCACAGCTTTGTGGGCCGAAGGGCCTGTATTGTGCTGTAGGTTTTCTATGTTTCTATGACAAAATTGCTCTCAGAAATTTGCACTTATTAATGGTTTATTTGAAGAAAAAGCAGGCTCCTTCACTGTTATTCTGCGAAGCATAAACTTTAACCGCATGGCTTTCTTGGATTGATGGTGCGCGTAAACACTTCTGCCGATTGCCCACACCAGCTGGAAGAATGTATTTAGTCATAAGGAGCTAGATTATAGTGTGCAAAATACCACATAATAAAATACTGTCAATTTGTCAAACTGTGTTTGGATTAAAACATGCAGCTGCTTCTGGCAAAGGCAAGAAATGTGAATGATTTCCATTTGTACCGAAAGCACAATAAAGGTAGTAGAAATCTGGAACACTCTCAAACTGCTGTGAAACACTGGTCAATGGCAGTTCAAAATTGAGATAAATAGACTTCTGTTAAGTAAGGTTATCAATAAAAACATGGTTCTGAGTTGTATGAATGGACCAAGTTGACAGTTCAGGCCTGTTCTGATTCAGTACTGAACAATTTGAAGGATCTGCAAACCATTCAGACATTAATAAGGCAGAACTAATTTAACTTTGTTTAAGTGTAGCAAAACCTTTGCAACAAAAAAAATGCTAAAACTACAGGACAGCTCCCCTTTTATATGTCAGTAGTTAGTAGAAATATCAAATATTATCAGCAAGAAAGATTGGAATACTTCTGTACACTCCTGGACATATTGATTACAGAAACTGGCCTTAAAATTGCACTGAGAAGACCCAGGTAAAAAGCTTGAACCTATGGATCCAAAATGGAGGAAAAGAAAATCACTCCAACATTCATTTCAAAACATTATTTAACAAAAGCATGAATCCATCTTGTGCTGCTCCAACAGAGGAGAGAAATTCTAAAGTGACTGTTGACACTTGTCATAGATTTATGTCAAATTCTCCAGTCCACTGAGACCTTTGCATCAGCCTTTGAATTTATAAAGTATTTGTGTCTTCCTTGCTGGTATAGCTTTCTTATTATGAATTCCTGCTTTGATGCTATGAATAAACATTAATATTCTGATTATATGTTTTCTTTAGTGTAAACCCCTGAAAGAGGATAACATTTTTTTGAAACAACGCAGGAAGTTGTTTTGCAATTAGAGGTCAAGATTGTAGGATTGCAGTAAGGTGTATGTCCGATATAACTGGCCATGTTGGAAATACTCAGCGGGTCATAAAATATTAGAAAAAAAGAGTTATCAGTTCACATCACTGTCATATGTCTCTTTAGATCATCTTAAGTGTTCTTTGATCTCATATAGTGAGGAAGGCAAATGCAATGTTAGCATTCATTTCAGGAGGTTTAGAATACAAGAGCAAGGATGTGATGCTGAGGCTTTATAAGGCACTGGTGAAGCTTCACCTTGAGTATTGTGAACAGTTTTGGGCCCGTCATCTTAGAAAAGATGTGCTGGCATCAGAAAGGGTTCAGAGGAAGTTCACAAAGATGATTCCAGGAATGAAAGAGTTAGACCATAAGACATAGGAGCAGAATTAGGTCATTTGGTCCATCAAGTTTGCTCTGCCATTCAGTAATGGCCGATCCTTTTCTCACCCTCCTCAGTCTCACTCCCAGCCTTCTCCCTGTAACATTTGATGCTGTGGCCAGTCAAGAACGTATCAGGTTCTGCCTTAAATGCACCCAACGGCCTGGCCTCCACAGCTGCATGTGATAACAAATTCACCACCCTAGGGCTAAAGAAATGTCTCCACGTCTCTGTTTTAAATGGACGCCCCTCTATCCTGAGACTGTGCCGTCTTGTCCTAGACTCCCTCACCATTGAAGACATCCTTTCCACATCTACTCTGTCTAGGTCTTTGAACATTTGAAAGGATTCAATGAGATCCCCCCTCATTCTTCTAAATTCCAGTGAGTACAGACCCAGAGCCATCAAACTTTCCACATATAATAACCTTTCATGATAAGAATCATCCTTGTGAACCACCTCTAAACCTTCTCCAATGCCTGCACATTTTTCCTTAGATAAGGAGCCCAAAACTATTCACAATTCTCAAGGTGAGGCCTCACCAATGCCTTATAAAGCCTCAGCATCACATCCCTGCTCTTGTATTCTAGACCTCTTGAAATGAATGCATTTGCCTTCCTCACCACTGACTCAACCTGCAAAGTAACATTTAGGGTGTTCTGTACAAGAACACCCAAGACCCTTTGCACCTCAGATTTTATGGATTTTCTCCCTGCTTAGAAAATTGTTTGCACACTTACTTCTGTTACCAAAGTGCATGACCATGCACTTTTCAACATTGTATTTCACTTGTCACTTTCCTGTCATTTCTTCTATTCTGTCTAAGTCCTTCTGCAGCCTTCCTATTTTCCTCAACACTATCTGCCCCTCCACCAATCTTTGTATTATCTGCAAACTTGACAACAAAGCCATCTATTTCATCATCTAAATCAATGATATACAGCATAAAAAGAAGTGGTCCCAACACCGACCCCTGTGGACCACCACTAGTCACTGGCAGCCTACCAAAAAAAGATCATTTTATTCCCACTTGCTGTCTCCTACCAATCAGCCAATGCTCTAACCATGCCAGTAACTTTCCTGTAATACCGTGGGCTCTTAACTTGATTAGCAGCATTATGTGTGGCACCTTGTCAAAGGCCTTCTGAAAGTCCAAATATACAACATACATTACGTCCCCTTTATCTATCCTACTTGTAATTTCCTCAAAGAATTCCAACAGGTTCATCAGGCAGGATTTTCCTTGAAGGAAACCATGCTGACTTTGTCCTATCTTGTCCTATGTCACCAAGTATTCCATCACCTCATCCTTAAAAATTGACTCTAACATCTTCCCAACCACTGAGGTCAGGCTAACTGGTCTATAATTTCCTTTCTGCTGCCTTCCTCCTTTCTTAAGGAGTGGAGTGACATTTGCAGTTTTCCAATTCTCTAGCACCATGCCAGAGTCCAATGATTTTTGAAAGATCATTTCTAATGCCACCACAATCTCTTTCAGAACCCTAGGGTGTAGTTCATCTGGTCCAGTTGACTTATGTACCTTTAGGTCTTTCAGCTCTTTGAGCATCTTCTCTCTTGTAACAGTAACTGCACCCACTTCTCTTCCTTCACACACTACAACATCAGGCATGCTGCTAGTGTCTTCCACAGTGAAGACTGATGCAAAATACTCATTTAGTTCATCAGCCATCTCCTTGTCCCTCGTTATTATTTCTCGAGCCTCATTTTCTAGTGGTCCTATATCCACTCTCATCTCTTTTATTTCTTACATACTTGAAAAAGCTTTTTCTATCCATCTTGATATTGTTTGCTAGCTTGCTTTCATATTTCATCTTTTCCCTTGTAATGGTACTTGTAGGTGCTTTCTGCAGGTTTTTGAAAGCTTCACAATCCTCTATCTTCCAGCTAAGTTTTGCTTTGTTATATGCCCCCTCTTTTGCTTTGTGTTAGCTTTGACTTCCCTTATAAGCCATGGTTCTACTCTTTTGCCACTTGAGTATTTTGTTGTTTTTGGAATACATCTATCCTGCACCTTGGTCATTCTTCTAGAAGCTCAAGCCATTGCTGCTCTGCTGACATCCCTGCCAGCATCTCCTTCCAATTTACTTTGGCCAACTCCTCTCTCATACCACTGTAATTTCCATTACTCCACTGAAATACTGCTGACAGACTTTAATCTCTCCGTATCAAATTTCAAGTTAAACTCAATCATATTGTGATCACTACCTTCTAAGGATTCCTTTCCCTTAAGCTCCCTTATTGCCTCTGATTTATTACATAACACCCAATCCAATATAGCTGATCCCCTAATTGCTCTAAAAAGCCTTTTTGTAGGTATTCAAAAAATTCATTCCCCTGTGTTCTATTGCCAGCCTGATTTTCCCAATCTACCTGCATATTAAGATCTCCCATGACTATCATACCATTGCCCTTTTGACATACGTTTTCTATTTCCCCTTGTAATGTGTAGTGCACGACCCAGCTACTGTTTGGAGGCCTGTGAATGACTGCCATTAGGGTCCTTTTACCCTTGCAGTTTCTTAACTCAACCCACAAGGGTTCAATATCTTCCGATTCTATGTCACATCTTTTTACTGATTTGATGCCATTCTTTACCAGCAGTGCCAAGCCACCCCCTTCTGCCTACCTTCCTGTCCCTCCGATACAACGTGTAACCTTGGACATTCAGCTCCCAACTACAACCATCGTTCAGCCATGATTCAGTGATGGTCACAGTATCATACCCAAAAATCTGTAAAAGTGCAACAAGATCATCCACCTTATTTCTTATACTCCATGCACTGAGATATAACACTGTGTATTGTATTTGCTACCCTTTATGATTCTGCATCCCTAATGCACTGATGCTCACCCTGCTGGCTGCAATTTTGTCCTGTCATCTGCCTGCCCTCCCTGACCGACTGCACGCTATCTTTGCTTTTTTATCATCCGTCCTATCCTGAGTCCCTTCACATAGGTTCCCATCTCTATGCCTAATAAGTTTAAACCCTCCCCAATAGCTCTAACAAACCCGCCCACGAGAATATTGGTTCCTTATGGGTTCAGGTGCAACCCGTTCCTTTTGTACAGCTCATACCTCCCCCAGAACAGATCCCGATGACACAAGAACCTGAAGCCCTGCCCTCTGCATCAGCTTCTCAGCCATGCATTTATCTGCTAAATCATCCTGTTTCTATCCTCACTGCTGCATGGCACAGGTAGCAATCCAGAAATTATTGCCCTGAAGGTTCTGTTTCTCAGCTTTCTGCCTGTCTCTCTAAATTCTCTCTTCAGGATCTCTTTCTTTTTCCTTCCTATGCCATTGGTATCAATACATCTGGCTGCTCTTCCTCCCTCTACAAAGTACTGTGGACGTGATCTGAGACATCCCTAACCCTGACATCCGCAAGGCAACTTACCATCCAGGTGTCCCAATCACGTCCTCAGAATCTACTGTCTGTTCCTCTGACTATTGAGACCCCTGTCACGACCACTCCCCACTTCTCCTTCTTCTCCTCTGCACCATGGACCCATGCTCAGTTCCAGTAACCTATTGCCCCGGGAGGTCATCCCCCACAACAGTATCCAAAATAATAATTACGAGGAATGTTTGGTGGCTCTGGGCCTGTAGTCACTGGAATTTAGAAGGTTGAGGGGGAATATCATTGAAACCTTTCGCATGTTGAAAGGCCAAGACAGAGTAGGTGTGGAAAGGATGTTGCCCATGGTGGGAGAGTCTAGGACAACAGGGCACAGCCTCAGGATAGAGGGGAATCCATTTAAAACAAAGATGTGGAGAAACTTCTTCAGCCAGAAGGTGGTGAATTGGTGGAATTTGTTACCACAGCCAGGTCATTGGATGTATTTAATGCGGAGATTGATAGGTTCTTGATTGGCCACGGCATCAAAGTTTACAGGGAGAAGGCCAGGGGATGGGTCTGAGGAGGGGATAAAAGGATCAGACATAATTGAATGGTGGAGCAGACTGAATGGGCCAGATGGCCAAATTCTGCTCCTATGTCTTATGGTCTAATGTATAGAAGAAAGCTATTTGGACTTTAGAGTGATCCCACCAATCCTGTTTCCCTACTTATTTCCTTAGAAGCTATTTTGCCTCATGTGGCTGTCAATTCCTCTCTGATTCTCCCACCACTATATGGACTTAAGGGTGCTTGTACATGAATCATGAAAGGTTGCTTTGCAGGTGCAACAGGTTATCGAAAAGATAAATGGAATGTTGGCTTTTATTTCTAGAGGGATTAAACTTAAGAGCAGGGAGGTTGTATTGCATCTGTACAAAGCACCTGGAGTATGCTGCAGTTGTGGTCTCCTTACTTGAAGGTAGATATATTAGATTTGGAGGTGGTACAGAGGAGGTTTACCGTGTTGGTTCTAGAGCTAGCCTATGAGGAGATATTGCGTTACCTGGAACTGTACTTACTGGAATTCAGAGGCATGAGAGGAAGCCTAATAGAAGCACAGAAAATTATGAAAGGGATAGATAAGATAGAAGCAGGAAAGTTGCTTTAACTGGTAGATGAGACTAGAACTAGGGACATGGCATCAAGATTTTGGGAAATAGATTTAGGGCAGTGATGAAGCAAAATTGCATTTACCGAGAGAGTAGTGAATCTGTGGAGTTCTGTGCTTATAGTCTGTGAGCCAGGACCCCAAATTTGGGCCACAGGTACCACCTGGGGGGAATAATTCTTATAGTGATTTTTGGCAAGGTATACACCCCTAGTGCTAGAAAATATATGATAGCATTGCAGCAGTGGTAGCTTTCTGTGTGTAATCACTCGATTTATAAACCTATGCCAAAACACACTTTTCAAAACTATACATAGCACAGAATACTTCAAACTGATGGTTCACTCTTATTATTGACGCTTTGTCTTTGAAAATTGGTGGGAATATAGATCAGACTATATGTTTTTCAGAAAAGTTGTTAAAATTAGCATCTCTGCAAATGGCGTAGTTGCTGCAGAGGCCCACTATCATGATTCATGCTATAAGGATTGTACCAGAATCAAGAAAAAGGAACCCGAGTGCAAAGAGAATGAAACAGATGGTGATGAACTGTATAAAGGATTGAAAGGGAAGCCTATAACGATCTTTCAAGTATATCAGAACTGATATCATACCCAACAGGATGATTGTACGTCACTTCTTTGGTCACAAAACTTGAATCTTTCATGCTACCTGGTGGAGTGACACTCCTGCAAGGTTCTACGAGGAAGCACATTGTAGGAAACCGGAATCTGAGCTGGGCAGTTCAGCAGATATATTTCCAGATGTCAAAGGACCATTGTTAATGGTTCCTGAAAGTGTATCATTAAGGGACGTTGTCTTGGAAAATCAAACTCGGGGTGAAGAGACTGGTCATGAGCTGCAAGGTATCACAGGCACACAGATGGTGAGTTAGTGGAGGAGCTTCATGACCAAAGGCAGTAACAAAAATAGTCTCATTAGCTTCATAGTCCATGAATGGAGGAAGGCGGAGTACAGAGCAAAACTACAGGAGAAGATTCTGTATGCAACTGTGAATGACAAGTGTTACAGAATCACATCTCAAAACAGTGAGGAGGTGTCAGCTCTTCAGTGTCAACAAGAAGAAGTAGATGGCCGCCTACTTCTCCGTGCTGCCCATGCCACAAGAGAAGGATACCAATCTGTAGTGATCTGCTCAGAAGACATAAATGTCATTATCATGTCTTTAGCATTTTGTGACAAGATTGAGGCCCCATTATTCTAGAAGTGTGGCACTGGAACCCGTACAAGGCTTGTAAACATCAGGAAGTTTGCTGCCACTGTTAGCATAAAGATTTGTAGGGCTCTCATCAGGTTGCACGCATATGCAGGATGTGACACTGTAAGCGCTTTTGCAGGCAAAGGGAAGACAACTGCCTTAAAACTTCTGACCAACAACAGGGAAACTCAGGACACATTCTTAGAGTTGGGTCAGGATTGGGACCTCTCCCCAGAACTGATGGACAAACTGGAAGCATTTACATCGACCACCAAGGTCAATGAGCTCAGTTATCACCTTTTCTGTGCCAAAAGAGGTGAAATCGAAAGTCATCAATTCCCACCATGCAAGGACTGCTTAACAAAGCATGCACAGCGAGCCAACTACCAGATTGGTATATGGAAAAGATGTTTTGAGAAGGACCCACAAGTGCCAAGCCCCGTTGGCAGAGGATGGAAGATGGAGAGAGAGGAGGGGCCTAGGTTATGGCAGTGTGGAACCCCACATTTGAATTATTGGACTGTAATTCAATAAACTATGACAAAAGCTTAAGATTGTTTTGATTTGATACAACAATATGGAAAATATCAGGACATCGATAAAACTCCAGAAATATCTCCTAATGAGGTTTTTTACCATGGGGGGGGGTAACATTTTCTGCTGTACTGATGTTAATAAGGAATATATACAAAAAGTGATTACTTATTTGAAGTAATAAAGCTACCACTGGTGCAATGCTAACACTTATTTTCTAACCCTAGAGATGTATTCCTTGCCAAAAATCATTATGAGCATTATTCCCCTCAGATGGTACCGACCAACCCTACTGGCTCACGGACTATTAGAGAAGCAGTAGAGGTTATCATTAAATATATTAAAGGTACTGTTAGATAGATTTTGCATAACAAGAGATAAGGGTTATGGGGAAAAGGCAGGTAATCATATAACTATATAACAATTACAGCATGGAAACAGGCCATCTAGGCCCTTCTAGTCCATGCCAAACTCTTACTCTCACCTAGTCCCACCGACCTGCACTCAGCCCACAACCCTCCATTCCTTCCCTGTCCATATAGCTGTCCAATCTGACTTTAAACGACAACATCGAGCCTGCCTCAACCACTTCTGCTGGAAGCTCATTCCACAAAGTTACCACTCTCTGAGTAAAGAAGTTCCCCCTCATGTTACCCCTAAACTTTTGCCCTTTAACTCTCAATGGAAAAAGCCTATCCACGTCAACTCTATTTCCCTCATAATTTTAAATACCTCTGTCAAGTCCCCCCTTCTACGTTCCAAAGAATAAAGGCCCAACTTTTTCAACCTTTCTTTGTAACTTAGGTGATGAAACCCCGTAACATTCTAGTAAATCTTCTCTGTACTCTCTCTATTTTGTTGACATCTTTCCTATAATTCAGTGACCAAAACTGTACACAATACTCCAAATACTCCAAATTTGACCTCACCAATGCCTTGTACAATTTCAACATTACATCCCAACTCCTATACTCAATGCTCTGATTTATAAAGGCCAGCATACCAAAAGCTTTCTTCACCGCCCTATCCACATGAGATTCTACCTTCAGGGAACTATGCACCATTATTCCTAGATCCCTCTGTTCTATAGCATTCTTCAATGCCCTACCATTTACCATGTATGTCCTATTTGTAAAGGTGCTGAGGAAGAGGATTTCTTGGAATGTATGCGGGATGGTTTTTTGAACCAACATGTCGAGGAACCAACTAGAGAGCAGGCTATTCTGGACTGGGTTTTGAGCAATGAGGAAGGGTTAATTAGCGATCTTGTCGTGAGAGGCCCCTTGGGTAAGAGTGACCATAATATGGTGGAATTCTTCATTAACATGGAGAGTGACATAGTTAATTCAGAAACAAAGGTTCTGAACTTAAAGAGGGGTAACTTTGAAGGTATGAGACATGAATTAGCTAAGATAGACTGGCAAATGACACTTAAAGGATTGACGGTGGATATGCAATGGCAAGCATTTAAAGGTTGCATGGATGAACTACAACAATTGTTCATCCCAGTTTGGCAAAAGAATAAATCAAGGAAGGTAGTGCACCCGTGGCTGACAAGAGAAATTAGGGATAGTATCAATTCCAAAGAAGTAGCATACAAATTAGCCAGAGAAAGTGGCTCACCTGAGGACTGGGAGAAATTCAGAGTTCAGCAGAGGAGGACAAAGGGCTTAATTAGGAAGGGGAAAAAAGATTATGAGAGAAAACTGGCAGAGAACATAAAAACGGACTGTAAAAGCTTTTATAGATATGTAAAAAGGAAAAGACTGATAAAGACAAATGTAGGTCCCCTGCAGACAGAAACAGGTGAATTGATTATGGGGAGCAAGGACATGGCAGATCAATTGAATAATTACTTTGGTTCTGTCTTCACTAAGGAGGACATAAATAATCTTCCAGAAATAGTAAGGGACAGAGGGTCCAGTGAGATGGAGGAACTGAGTGAAATACATGTTAGTAGGGAAGTGGTGTTAGGTAAATTGAAGGGATTGAAGGCAGATAAATCCCCAGGGCCAGATGGTCTGCATCCCAGAGTGCTTAAGGAAGTAGCCCAAGAAATAGTGGATGCATTAGTGATAATTTTTCAAAACTCGTTAGATTCTGGACTAGTTCCTGAGGATTGGAGGGTGGCTAATGTAACCCCACTTTTTAAAAAAGGAGGGAGAGAGAAACCGGGGAATTATAGGCCGGTTAGCCTAACGTCGGTGGTGGGGAAACTGCTGGAGTCAGTTATCAAGGATGTGATAACAGCACATTTGGAAAGCGGTGAAATGATCGGACAAAGTCAGCATGGATTTGTGAAAGGAAAATCATGTCTGACGAATCTCATAGAATTTTTTGAGGATGTAACTAGTAGAGTGGATAGGGGAGAACCAGTGGATGTGGTATATTTGGATTTTCAAAAGGCTTTTGACAAGGTCCCACACAGGAGATTAGTGTGCAAACTTAAAGCACACGGTATTGGGGGTAAGGTATTGGTGTGGGTGGAGAATTGGTTAGCAGACAGGAAGCAAAGAGTGGGAATAAACGGGACCTTTTCAGAATGGCAGGCAGTGACTAGTGGGGTACCGCAAGGCTCAGTGCTGGGACCCCAGTTGTTTACAATATATATTAATGACTTGGATGAGGGAATTAAATGCAGCATCTCCAAGTTTGCGGATGACACGAAGCTGGGTGGCAGTGTTAGCAGTGAGGAGGATGCTAAGAGGATGCAGGGTGACTTGGATAGGTTGGGTGAGTGGGCAAACTCATGGCAGATGCAATTTAATGTGGATAAATGTGAAGTTATCCACTTTGGTGGCAAAAATAGGAAAACAGATTATTATCTGAATGGTGGCCGATTAGGAAAAGGGGAGGTGCAACGAGACCTGGGTGTCATTATACACCAGTCATTGAAAGTGGGCATGCAGGTACAGCAGGCGGTGAAAAAGGCGAACGGTATGCTGGCATTTATAGCAAGAGGATTCGAGTACAGGAGCAGGGAGGTACTACTGCAGTTGTACAAGGCCTTGGTGAGACCACACCTGGAGTATTGTGTGCAGTTTTGGTCCCCTAATCTGAGGAAAGACATCTTTGCCATAGAGGGAGTACAAAGAAGGTTCACCAGATTGATTCCTGGGATGGCAGGTCTTTCATATGAAGAAAGACTGGATGAACTGGGCTTGTACTCGTTGGAATTTAGAAGATTGAGGGGGGATCTGATTGAAACGTATAAGATCCTAAAGGGATTGGACAGGCTAGATGCGGGAAGATTGTTCCCGATGTTGGGGAGGTCCAGAACGAGGGGTCACAGTTTGAGGATAGAGGGGAAGCCTTTTAGGACCGAGATTAGGAAAAACTTCTTCACACAGAGAGTGGTGAATCTGTGGAATTCTCTGCCACAGCAAACTGTTGAGGCCAGTTCATTGGCTATGTTTAAGAGGGAGTTAGATATGGCCCTTGTGGCTACAGGGGTCAGGGGGTATGGAGGGAAGGCTGGGTTCTGAGTTGGATGATCAGCCATGATCATAATAAATGGCGGTGCAGGCTCGAAGGGCCGAATGGCCTACTCCTGCACCTATTTTCTATGTTTCTATGTTTCTATTTTGATTAGTCCTACCAAAATGTAGCACCTCACATTTATCAGCATTAAACTCCATCTGCTATCTTTCAGCCCACTCTTCTAACTGTCCTAAATCTCTCTGCAAGCTTTGAAAATCTATTTCATTATCCACAACTCCACCTATCTTAGTATCATCTGCTTTTTTATACTTACTCATCCAATTTACCACCCCATCATCCAGATCATTAATGTATATGACAAATAACATTGGACCCAGTACAGATCCTTGAGGCATACCACTAGTCACCGGCCTCCAATCTGACAAACAGTTATCCACCACCACTCTCTGGCGTCTCCCATCCAGCCACTGCTGAATTCATTTTACTACTTCAATATTAATACCTAACAATTGAACCTTCCTAACCAACCTTCTGTGTGGAACCTTGTCAAAGGCCTTACTGAAGTCCATATAGACAACATCCACCGCTTTACCCTTGTCAACTTTCCGAGTAACCCCTTCAAAAAATTCAGTAAGATTTGTCAAACATGACCTTCCATGCACAAATCCATGTTGACTGTTCCTAATCAGACCCTGTCTATCCAGATAATTATATATACCATCTCTAAGAATACTTTCCATCAATTTACCCACCACTGACGTCAAACTCACAGGCCAATAATTGCTAGGTTTACTCTTAGAACCCTTTTTAAACAATGGAACAATACGAGCAATATGCCAATCCTCTGGCACCATCCCCATCTTTAATGACATTTGAAATATTTCTGTCAGAGCCCCTGATATTTCCACACTAACTTCCCTCAAGGTCCTAGGGAATATCCTGTAAGGAACCGGGGATTTATCAACTTCTATATTCCTTAAAAGCACCAGTACTTCCTCTTCTTTAATCATCATAGTTTCCATAACTTCCCTACCTGTTTCCCTTATCTCACATAATTCAATATCCTTCTCCTCAGTGTATACAGAAGAAAAGAAATTGTTCAGAATTTCTCCCATCTCTTTTGGCTCCACACATATCTGTCCACTCTGGTTCTCTAAGGGACCAATTTTATCCCTCACTATCCTTTTGCTATTAATATAACGGTAGAAACCCTTGGGATTTATTTTCACCTTACTTGCCAAAGCAACCTCATATCTTCTTTTAGCTTTTCTAATTTCTTCTTAAGATTCTTTTTACATTCTTTATATTTCTCGAGCACCTCATTTACTCCATGCTGCCTATATTTATTGTAGCTATCTCTCTTTTTCCGAACCAAGTTTCCAATATCCCTTGAAAAGTATGGCTCTCTCAAACTTTTAACCTTTCCTTTCAACCTAACAGGAACATTAAGATTCTGTACTCTCAAAATTTCACCTTTAAATGACCTACGTCCACAACCTGTTCAGCCATGATCTTGTTGAATTATTTAACTTATGTGGATCTAAGTCCACAACCTGTTCAGCCATGATCTTGTTGAATTATTTAACTTATGTGGATCTAAGTCCACAACCTGTTCAGCCATGATCTTATTGAATTATTTAACTTATGGTCTAAGATGGTGCAGGTGAATCTCATTGACTTCTTGCTGGTTGCCAATGAAACAAAGAAAACAACTAAATACTCTGTTAATCACTCTTTTTCTGGTGAACGATCATTGCAAACAATAGCCTGTAATTTCTCTTTGGACTCGGAGGCCACATTTGCTGTGGCAGAGCTGAGACCAGGCGAGGGCAGCAGGCTCATCACTGAGAGTGAGGAAGGCACGAAGGTCCCTTTGCCTGCAAGGTCAAATCGGAACAGTTGGGTACAGGCTGAATCAAGGTGGCGGCGTCTAGGTCTCAGCGCGAATCAAAGTGACTGAATCCAATATTTGCATGATGATTTCAGCACTGGGCCAGATTGGAAAGATCAGGGTGTCAGGGCCTGAGACGATGGATGGGCAAGTTCACCTTACTGCTCCAGGACTTCTATACAACTCTGCACTGAACCAAGGGTCTGTGGAAGGACTCTCTTCAGTTTTGAATTCTATTGGCTTGTTTTTATCATTTGCATGATTTGTCTTTTTCCTCTGTCAATGGGTGTTAGACCGTCTTCTTTTTAATGGATCCTGTTGGGTTTTTTGTATTGTGGCTGCCTGTAAGGAGTCAATTCTCAAGGTTGTATAATGTATACGTACTTTGATAACAAACATACTTTGAACTTTGAATGGTGGAGTAGGGTCCATGGGCCAGAAGGCCTACTCCTGCTCCTATTTCTCATGTTCTCATCTGTCCTATGAGCAATTTACAGGAACCAGTTAATTTACCAGCCAGCCCATCTTTGCATTGTGAGATGCAAGTGGAGTATCCCAGGGAAACATACACAGTCATAGTGTTAAAATGCAAACTCCACACAGACACCACTCATGGTCTCAATCAAACTAAGGCCACTACAACTGTTAGGCTCAGATTTCCGGTGTCTGAATATTTATTCTGATGCACATTCTTTAAGTCATTGCAATTACCTAAAATGGACAAAACTGCTGGAAAATGCAAAGCATTTTATTTTTCATGAGCTTGTTTAGGTCATGTTTATGTTTCACAACTCCTTTAATAAACTCCCTCTTTCCAGTTTAATTAATGTGAGGTGCAAAGTAAATTGAGGATATGCTGGCATCCATTTAAATCACTTTCAGATTCTTTGGATTCTGCTAAGTTGTTGCTGGTGCCTACCAACTGGTAATGATGCTGTCAGCATGTCAAATTGATCAGTGTGCGCTTGATTTTGCTCTGCATTTAATGCACCAATGAACCTTCGTTTACCAACCCTGACATTTTTGATTTTTTTTTTGGGTCAAACATTTGTCTAATAACAATAAATTATAACAGAACAGTAGAAGCAGGAGTAGGACCTTCTCCTGCAGATTTTTGAAGCTTGTGATGCATTTTATTGAGGTCAGTCAGTCAGTCGATAACATACTGTCCCAGAGTTCAGGTGAAGGGTCGCGACTCAAAATGTCGATTGTTCATTCCTCACCATTGATACTACCTGATCCTCCGGCATTTTGTGTGTTGTTCTGAGTTCTAGAATCTGCATTCTCTTGTGTCTCCATACTGTCCTGGAATCATGTTTGTAGCCATATGCCTATCTGTCTGCCTGTATCTTCTCGCACCATAGGTCTCTCATGCTTTCAACCCTAATCCACATTGTTGAATGAACCACAGCACAAAGAACATGATTCTGACTGCACTCTTCTGAGGGATGATAGCTTCTCCAGTATTCAGAACTGAAGACCAGTTCAAGAGCTTACCCTTGAATTACACAATGATTCTCCAGTGAATACTACACTGGATCTGTTTACAATAAATTAACCGATTATTGGCTGCTGATGTTGCCATAGACCAACTCCACAAAAACCGTCATGTGGAGTTTGCATGTTCTTCCTGAGACTAGAGAATTTCTTTCAGATACTCTGGTTTCGTCCCATATCTCAATGACGTAGTAGATTAGTTGGCCACTGTACTTTGCCCCCAGTATAGGTGAGTGGTGGAAACCATGGGGAATTGATTGGAACTTAGGGGGAATAAAAAAACCAAGGGGAATAATAACAGGCTAGTGTGACAGGGTGGTTGAAAATTGGTGCCGACTCACTGCTGTTGTTCTGTATCTAGATTCAGTGATTCTGATTGATCTCAGCAGTCATGCCATATCAAAGGGAATAACATTCGCCATGAAAAGTGTGTGAATTTGGAAGACACATTGTGCAATCTACTTAGGGCAAAAGAGCTTGGTCTACAGTTGGATGAGTCAACCTTGCAGACGACAAATCTTTACTTCATGGTTATGTTTGTTTCATTAAAGATGAAAACATGATTGAAGAGTTGTTATACGCATAGGGACTGGAAACAGATACAAAGGGCAGGTCAATATTTCGGGCTTTTGAGGAATTTTTCAAAGGGAAGGACATTCCGCTCACCAATATTTTTGCTTGTGCAACAGCTGGGGCACCATCAATGATAGGAAGCCACCATGGGGTTATTACTTCCTTGAAAAAAGCTGCAGCTAAAATATTGTGCAATTCACGGACAAAACCTTGATGAAAAAAAACTAAGTGATTAGCCGCACAAATCATTAAATACTGTTATCACATCGGTAAATAAAATCAACTCCCATGCTCTCAATTCTCAGCTGTTTTGAGAGCTTTGTATTGAGAATGATGAACAATCTGAACACTTCCTGTTGCACACAGAAGTCAGATGGCTCTCAGGAAACTGCCTGAGATGCTTTTATGCACTATTTGAAACTGTGATAAAATTATTTTGAAGATTTAAATGCTTCATCCAGTAATCAACTCAAGAATATTAGGCATGACATTGCTTATTGTCAGAATTATCGCAAAGGTTAAATAAATCAATTGCAAGAAAATGATGTGAATTGTATCAAAGTTCAATCAGTCATCTCCACACTTTTTCTCCAAATTAACTCTATTGGCCATCATGACGTTTTCCTATTTCTGAGCCTCTCTGAGATGAATGAGAAAGAAAGAATACCAGATGATGATCTTCAAGTATTCTGTGCCCACCTGGGTGAGCTACATAAAGCTGCATGTCAGAGAGATTTCAGGATCTTCTGTCAATCCAACTTCCAGACTAGGGAATAAATCCATTCCAGAACACTTATAATGAGTAATTAACAGATAGAAAGAGGAACATTGATCTCATTACAAAATGGCTTTACGGCAAAGTGAAGGTTCAAAAAAATCACATCCAGACTTTTGCCTGCAGAAATAAATCTCTGAATGCTGTCCTCCTTTGTTGGAAAAGGTCAAAATGCTCTTTATTATCTTGCCAGTATCATATTCAGTGGTGCGTAATTTCAGTGCAGTCACCCAACTTCTTTCAAAGCAACAAAGCAAACTGAAAATTACTGAAAGTGGGGATCTGAAACTCTTCTGAGTGACATTCAGCCTGATGTTGAGAAGCTGAATCACTGCATTAAGCCCATCCATCTCAATGAATGGTGAAACAGCAATGAAGTAGTGAATAACAGAAATTCTGCAGCTGCTGGAAATTCAAGCAACATACATCAAAGTTGCTGGTGAACGCAGCAGGCCAAGCAGCATCTATAGGAAGAGGTGCAGTTGACGTTTCAGGCCGAGACCCTTCATCCTGATGAAGTAGTGAATAGTTGGATTACTAACATACGCTCTAAAATTGTTGATAACAATTGTTTGACTGTAATCAAGTAAATAAATAATTTATTTGTGACTTTAAATATATGTGAATAACCTTTGCAATTATTCGTCACTGCTTTGAATTAGTATTCCTATTTTCTTTCCCCGTGCATTGTAGATCAAAATTCTTTAGTTTTTATGTAATGGCCAGAAAGGGTGAGGGGTGTATTGGAGATGTGGTCTGGGAGCAAAGAGGGAGGTAATGCAGAAAAGTTTGGGAACCACTAAGCTAAAGGAAGCATCACTAAAATCAAGATTGTCAAATTTCAAGCACAAACCATGTTGACCCATTCTTATTTCAACCAGAATTAACTTATAGATAAATAAGGGTTTTCTGGTATAAGTAATTTTCTCACAACAAATATTTAAAACCTCAAGCAAAAGCAAACTGCTGGGGGAATTCAGTGCGCTGAGCAGCATCTGTGGTGGGAAAGAAATTATTTTAAATCTTGGCTTTTCTTCCCATATCATAACATTATTTGTAAATGGAGTGGTGAGTCTGTTTCCTAGAAATGTTGAAACCTGTCTGGCAACAGTACTCCAAAGCTGTGTTTGAACCGGAATTCCAAGATCTGGACCCATTAAAAATGAAGAAATGCCAATCCTAGTCCAGGTGGTGTGTAAATTAGAGGGTCACCAGCAGATGGTGGTGTTCCGTGTACGTGTCATGCTTGCCATTTTTGGTGGTCGCACTTGTGGGTTTGGGAGGTACTTTTTGTGTGGTCTGGGTGAATAACTGCTACACACTTCGTAGATAATTTACACTGTGTGGCAATGATAAAGGGCATGAGTGTTTAGGGTGATAGATGAGAACCAGTCAAACCGGCTATCTTGTTAGGTACACCTGTACACCTGCTGGTTAATGCAAGTATCTATTTAGTCAATTATGTGGCAGCAACTCGAACCATAAAAGCACGCAGCCACGGTCAAAAGGTTCAGTTGTTGTTCAGACCAAACATCAGAATGGGAAAAAAATACGATCTCAGTGACTTTAACCATGGAATAATTTTTGGTGCCAGATGGGTGATTTGAGTATTTCAGAAACTGCTGCTCTCTGGGGATTTTCACACAAAGCACTCTTTAGAGTTTACAGAGAATGGTATGAAAAACAAAAAAAAAATCCAATGAGTGGCAGTTCTGTGGGCATAAACATCTCATTAATTCGAGAGGCCAGAGGAGATTGGCCAGACTGGTTCAAGTGAAAGGAAAGTGACAATAACTCAAATAACCACAAGTTACAACGATGGTGTGTGGAAGAACTTCTTTAAACACACAACACACTCAACCTTGAAGTGAGTGTGCTACTGCAGTGGAAGACCATGAACATACACTCAGTGTTTGTTTGGTATTATTGACCTCCCATTCTGTTACTGGAGCTGCATTCACCCAGGCAAGAAAGACTATCCCACCATACCTGTAAATGAGGTAAGATGAGTCCGAAAGTGAATACAATCTCATCGTCTTTGGCTCTTCTATAAAGACATCCAAGCCTCATCTACCAAGGAGGATAGCCCTCCCATCTCTGACTGTTGTGGATCCAAAATAGAATGACTCCTAGCAGTGTTTGAAGATAAAGAATTTTTCTCCTAGATTAAAAAGTGTCAATCAGTGCTGGTTAGTGAATAGTGGCATGTATTGTTAGCTACTCCCAAAGTATACATGCTGCTATGTCAAAAATATGTATTGACTTATTGACCAATCATGATGATGAGATGCATGCATGATCTAGCCTGGGTCAGCCTAGCACAGGTTGCTTCTATGTCATAATTCCAGCCCACACTTTTCAGTAGGACCCAGTTTCCGGCCCACTACATTACCTTCTTCTGTGCTTGCAAGATACTTTGATTGTGAACAAACTTTCAATCTGCCTTTAAGTATAGGCTTTCTTTGAGCCCTATGTATTTTTGTCTACTCAGATTTCTAGGCCCAATAGCTGGATTAATGAACTGTTTTGTCGGTGTTTACCAGTCAATTAAAGAGGTTTATATGTGATTCAGCAGCACTGCATAAATCTTATTAGACCATTAGATATAGGAACAGAATTAGACCATTCAGCCCATCAAGTCTGCTCTGCCATTTGATCATGGCTGATCCATTTCCCTTTTAGCCCCTTTCTTTTACCTTCTCCCTGTAATCTTTTATGCTCTGACTTATCAAAATCTATCAACCTCCATCTTAAATACACCCAACGATCTGGTCGTCTGTGGGAATGAATTCCTCAGATTCACCACCCACTGACTAAAGAAATTCCTCCTCTTCTCTATTCTAAATGGACGTCCCTCCATTCTGAGGTTGTGCCCTCTAGTCCTAGATTCTTTTTCTATAGGAAGCATCCTCTCCATTTATACCTTTCAACATTCAATAGGTTTCTTTGAGATCCTGTGAGTACAGGCCCAGAGCCATTAAACACTCCTCATATTTTTCATTCCCAGAATCATTTTTGTGAACCTCAATTAAAACCTCTCCAATGCTAGCACATTCTTTCATAGATATGGGGCAAAACTGCTCACAATATACCAATACCCTTGTGAGGCCTTATGAAGTCTCAGAATTGTATCCTTGCTCATATTCTAGTCCTCTTGAAATAAATGCCAACATTGCATTTGTTCTCTTCACCACTGTCTCAATCTGCAACTTAATTTAGAGGGAATCCTGCACAAGGATTCTCAAGTCCCTTTGCACCTGAGTTTTGAATTTTATGGTCTTGAATATAGTCTACACTTTCAACCCTGGAGGAGTATATAGGCCAGCATTCTGAGGAGATAACACAATCAACTACGCACTGATGATGGCTTCTTGATTGGAGCCAAAACGTCTGCAAACATTTTGCCAAGCTTGGTGACCAACTAAACTTCCAAAACATCTACTTTTAATCCTTCTACCAAAGAGCAAGACCATACACTTCCCAACACTGTGCTGCATTTGTCACTTCTTTGCCCATTCTCCTAATCAGTCTAAGTCCTTCTGCAGACTCCCTGCTTCCTCAATACAACCCACCCCTCCACCTATATTCATATCATCAACAAACTTGGCCAGAAAGCCTTCAATTCCATCATCCAAATCATTGACACACAATGTAAAATGAAGCCATCTCAACAGCAACTCCTGCGGAACACCAGTAGTCACCGGCAGCCAATCAGAAAAACCTCCCTTTATTCCCACTCTTTGCCTCCTGCCATTCTGCCAATGCTTTATCCATGCTAGTTTCTTTCCTGTAATACCATGGGATCTTATCTTGCTAAGCAGCCTCATGTCAAAGGCCTTCTGTAAGTCCAAATATACAACATCAACCAATTCTCATTTGTCTATCTTGCTTGTAATTTCATCAAATAATTCCAACAGATTTATTAGACAAGGTTTTTCCTTAAGGAAACCATGCTGACTTTGGCCTATTTTATCATGTACCTTCAAGTACTCCAAAACAATATCCTTAACAATTGACTTCAACATCTTCCTAACCACTGAGGTCCGGCTAACTGGTCTATAATTTGTTTTCTTCTGCCTCCTTCCCTTCTTGAAAAGTGGAGTAAAATTTATGATTTTCCAGTCCTTCAGAACCATTCCAGTACCTAGTGATTCTTGAAAAATCATTACTAATGCTTCCACAATCTTTTCAGCTACCTCTTTTAGAACCTTGGGGTGTAGTCAATCAGGTCCAGGTGACTTCTCTATCTTCAGACAGTTCAGCTTCCTAACCACTTTTTCCATTGTAATAGCAGCTGCACTCATTTCTGCCCCCTGACACTCTCAAACTTTCGGCACACTGTTGGTGTCTTGCACAGTGTAAACTGATGTAAACCACTTACACCGTTCATCCACCATTTCTTTGTCCCCCATTACTACCTCTTCAGTATTATTTTCCATTGTTCTGATATCTACTTTTGTCTCTCTTTATATATTTCAGACCATGGATTTGTGCCTTGGATAGTTTCCAGGGCACAGGCCTGGGCAAGGTTGTAATTGCCCATGCTGTGAGTCTCCCCTCTCCACACCACCGATGTTGTCCAAGGGAAGAGCATTAGGACCCATACAGCTTGGCACCGGTGTCGTCGCAGAACAATGCGTGGTTAAGTGCCTTGCTCAAGGACACACATGCTGCCTTGGCCAAGGCTCGAACTAGCGACCTTCAGATCACTAGATGAACACCTTAACCAATTGGCCATGCGCTAACACATATATCTTTATATGTCTGAAAAAATATTGGTATCTTCTTTGATATTATTGGCTAGATTACCTTCATATTTAATCTTTTCCTACTTACGTGTTTTATAAGTTGTCTTTGTTGGTTTTTAAAAGCTTTCCAATCCTTTACCTTCCCATTCATTTTTGCTTTTATGTTGGCTTTAACTTCCATTGTCAGCCACAATTGCATCACCCTGAATTTTTTTTATTCTTTGAGATGTATCTATCCTGCACCTTCTGAATTGCTCCCAGAAACTCCAGCCATTTCTGCTCTGCCCTCATCCTTGCTATTGTCTCCTTCCAATCATCTTTGGCCAGTTCCTCTCTCATGGCTCTGTAATTACCTTTCCTCCACTATAATACTGATACATTTGACTTTAGGTTCTCCCTCTCAAATTACAGGGTAAATTCTATAATATTATGATCGCTGTTCCTTGGGGTTCCCTTACCTTAAGCTCCCTAATCAAATGTGGTTCATTACACAATACTGAATTTGGAATAGCAGATCCCCTAGTGAGCTCAATCACAAGGTGCTCTAAGAAAACCATCTTGTTGGCATTCTACAAATTCTCTCTCGGGGTGCAAAATCAGCATGAAACTGATTTTCCCAATCTACCTTCATATTGAAATAAATACTTTATACTTTATTGCCCCCAAACAATTGATACTAGAATGTACAATCAGCATAGCAATATTTGATTCTGCGCTTACCGCTCCCTGGATTACAAATCGATAGTAAATATTAAAAATTTAAATTATAAATCATAAATAGAAAATATAAAAATGGAAAGTAAGGTAGTGCAAAAAAACCGAGATGTAGGTCTGGATATTTGGAGGGTACGGCCCAGATCCGGGTCAGGATCCATTCAGCAGTCTTATCACAGTTGGAAAGAAGCTGTTCGGAAATCTGGCCGTACGAGTCTTCAAGCTCCTGAGCCTTCTCCCGGAGGGAAGAGGGACGAAAGGTGTGTTGGCTGGGTGGGTCGTGTCCTTGATTATCCTGGCAGCACTTCTTCCACAGCGTGCGGTGTAAAGTGAGTCCAAGGACGGAATATTGGTTTGTGTGGTGTGCTGCACCGTGTTCACGATCTTCTGCAGCTTCTTCCGGTCTTGGACAGGACAACTTCCATACCAGGATGTGATGCACCCTAGAAGAATACTTTCTACGGTGCATCTATAAAAATTAGTGAGGGTTTTAGGGGACAGGCCAAATTTCTTCAGTTTTCTCAGGAAGTAAAGGCGCTGGTGGGCCTTCTTGGCAGTGGACTCTGCTTGGTAGGGTCAAGTCAGGTCATTTGTGATATTGACCCTGAGGAGCTTAAAGCTTTTGACCCGTTCCACTTGCGCACCACTGATGTAAATTGGGTCGTGCAGTCCGCTACTCCTTCTGAAGTCAACAACTAATTCCTTCGTCTTGCTGACGTTGAGGGATAGGTTATTGTCTTCGCACCATGCCACCAGGTTCTTAATTTCCTCTCTGTACTCAAACTCATCATTACCCGAGATACAGCCTGCAATTGTTGTGTCATCAGCAAACTTATATATTGAGTTTGATGGAAACTTGGCTACACAATCATGGGTGTACAGTGAGTACAGCAGGGGGCTGAGTACACAGCCTTGTGGGGCACCGGTGCTCAGAGTGATTGTAGAGGAGAGCTTGTCCCCTATATTTACAGCCTGGGTCCTGTCTGTGAGTAAGTTGAAGATCCAGCTGCAGATCTGAGTGCTAAGGCCCAGGTTCCGGAGCTTAGGAATCAGTTTATTTGGAATGATGGTATTAAAGGCAGAGCTGTAGTCCATGAAAAAGAGCCTTACATATGCGTCTTTATTCTCCAGGTGTTCTAAGGAGGAATGTAGGGCCAGAGAGATGGCATCTGCCGTTGACTTGTTGCTCCGGTAGGCGAATTGCAAAGCATCGAGGTTGACCGGTAGGCTGTGGTTGATGTGTGCCATAACCAATTGCTCGAAACACTTCATAGCAATTGATGTCAGAGCCTCAGGTCGATAGTCATTCAGGCATGCCGCCTTGCTCTTCTTCGGCACTGGGATTATCGCATGATAATGACTATTATGTCTACAAATCCCCATGACTATCACAATATAGCTATTTTGACATGCATTTTCTATCTCCCATTGTAGTTTGTAGCCCACATCCTGTCTACCGTTGGGAAGCCTGTATATAATTCCCATCAGGATCTTTTTACTTTTGCAGTTCCTTAACTCCACCCACAATGATTCTACATCTTCTGATCCTATGTCACCTCTTTCTAAGGATTTGATTTAATTTTTTGCCAACAGAGCCATGCCACCCCCTCTGCTCACCTGCCTGTCCCTTTGATGCAATGTATATCCTTGGATGTCAAGCTCTCAGCTATAATCTTCTTTCAGCCATGACTCAGAGATGCTCACAATGTCATACCTGCCAATCTCTAACTGCACTACAAGATCATCTATCTTATTCCATATACTGTGTGCATTCAAATATAACACCCTCAGTCCTGCATCCATCACCCTTTTCAATTTTGTCCCCCTGTAATATTGCAACTCATTCCACTGACTGCAAATTTGGCCTATATCCTTCCTGATAGTCTGACTACACACTGCCTCTGCTTGTATACCAACTGCCCCGTCCTCAGCTCTATCACTCAGTCCCCCAATCCTCCACATCCCCAACAGTTCTAGCAAACCTGCCCACAAGGATATTGGTCCCTCTCGGGTTCAGGTTTAACTTACCTCTTTCCTTCAGGTCATACCTTCCCCGGAAGAGATCCCAATGATCCAGTAATCTGACCCCCTGCCCCTTGCACCAGTTTCTCAGTTACACATCCAACTGCCAAATTATCCTATTCTTGCCCTCACTAGCATGTGGCACAGGCAGAAATCTGCAGCTTACTACCCTGGAGATTCTGATTTTCTGCTTTCTACCTAACTCCCTATATTCTCTTTATAGGACCTCCTCTCTTTTCCTACCTATGCCGTTGGTACCAATATGTACCATGACCTCTCGCGGCTCACGATCCTCCTTTAGAATGCCATGGGCCCGATCCGAGACATCCTTGACCCTGGCACACAGGAGGCACATCCTGGTTTCTTTCTTTTTCTCAACTGCAGAATCTCCTGTCTGCTCCTCTAACTATGGAATCTCCTATCATTACTGCACTTCTCTTTCCCCCATTCCCTTCTGCGTCACGGAGCCAGACTCAATGCTGGAACCCTGGACGCTATGGCTTCCTCCGGTAGGTGATCCCCCCAACAGTATCCAAAATGATTAACTTATTATTGAGGGGAATGGCCACAGGAGCCCTCTGCACCGGCTGCCGATTTCCCTTCCGTCTCCAGACAGTACCTGCCTCTAGCAGCTTAGGTTGATCACATCACTGGAACTCCCACCAATCACCTCCTCCTTCTCCCGTATGTGTCAAAGATCATCGAGCTGCAGCTCCAGTTCCTTAGCACATTCTCTGAGGGGCTGCAGCCCGGTGCACCTGGTGCAAATGTAGTTATTCGGGAGGCTGGAGGTCTCCCAGAATTCCCACATCTCACACAAAGAGCACAACACAGCCCCTGCAGCCATTCTTACTGCGCTAACTGTGCACTAACCGATGAAGAATGAAGAATAAATATTTGATTGATTATATATTAATTATGTAGCTGACTTCCAAAATATTAATGAATGAATTTGCACATCTTGAGTACTTAAATAATTGTATTTCATTACATACAAAATCAGTGCAGTAGAATCAATTAACTCCTCAAAATGACCAAATATTACAGCATGATTCTGTACAAACAATTTAATATTGTAGATTAATTGAATAAGATGACTGAGACCAATATTAATGAAATATTGTTGATTTTTTGTTAATTTTTCCAGATAACTTACACAGGGACAATATGCTGTCCAAGGCTCATGTACTACAATGCAAAGAGCACAGATAAATAAATCCCAGAGCACACAGGCAATAAGTAACAGAGCCATCTCTACTATATGTTGTGTAGAATAGACTGAAAGCAACCTGAGGTCATTTACATGCTTCCCCGACAACCTTTTAGTTTCAAAGCTTCTGTCAGCTTTGGTTCATCAAACTAAAATAGCTCATTTACAAAATCTAGCTCTCATCTAAGTTTCTATGGGAAGTGAAAGCACCTGAGGCTTGGACTGCATTAGGGACAGTGGGAAGGAAACATTTCATAATGCTAGGTTCAATTCATTAATAAATATATTGATGTTGCTTCCTGGATGATTACACAGTGTGGCAAGGTAAGGTAATGGGTGGAAGTTGATTGGGGGCAGCGTGGGGTGAGGGGGAGGGGTGGCGTGGATGAATGTTGTTATTTAGTAATCAGCCTTCACAGATCTGCTCCTGAACCGGAAGACTGAAATAACTACAATCAGAGCAGCGTGAGTGGGGATGACAGATTTATTAATGTTAATGGGCAGACTATTTTAAACTGTTTGTTGCTGGTGGCTTTCTGTAAGATGGAGTCAAGGGCACCTGCATTAAAATTTCAATTGAGTATAACCCCAAAGTGCTCCTTCCAGTGGGCATTGTCTGCAACTCTATCATTGATATCTTCCTCTTCTTGTGGGTTTTAATGGTTTAGATTCCATGCATGCTGTGGGCATTGGGTAAATTTTGTATCTTTCATTCTTTTTTCACCCACCATCCTCTCTTTCGGTCATGAACTTGTTGGACTTTGACCTTCAGATATATGTTGATCTCTTCCATCTCCCTTAAAATAGAACGGTTTCTCAATACATATCTTACACTTATTGTTCATTAATCCTGTCTACTCTCATCAAACAAACCCTGATAGAGAAGCTGAGAGACCTTTCCACATGGAATCAGAGCCAGAACCAGGTTTAATATCACTGAATATCACTGGCCTATGTTGTGAAACTTGTGCTTTTTTCTGTGGCAGCAATACATTGCAGAACATAGTTAGAAAAGAATTATAAATTACAATATATATATGTGTGTATGTGTATATATATATATATACATACACACACACACACACACACACACACACACATACATACATACATATACACGTATATAAATTAAATAAGTAAATAATTGAGGAGGAGGAGGAGATGGCGGCACGACGCAGTGTGCGCAGCCACTTCGGTGGTGATGTCTGTTATCTGTCAAGTAGGGGACCGTGCACAATTCTGATTTGATGGAGACAGACATGAGAGCACGGAGGAACATCTGGAAAACTTCTGAAATGCCCGCTTCGCTGCTGCTGCTACTGTGTGGTCCGGAATCTCTGGAGGAGAAGGCCCCGAATCCTCAGCTTTGCTTGTTTCGGCGGCCGGGCGAGGTTGAAGGCGCTCAGCAGAGGATGGCGCTCGGGAGGCTGTATCGGAGGGGCTGGTCGGCTGGTCGGAGGTTCGGAGTTTTCAGACAGACGGACTCAGTGTCGGCTGTGATCGGGTGCTTCCAATGCATCGGCAGTTGTTGGTGCCTGGAGGTTTATGGCAGGGAGTTTCTCCCTTTGCCGCCTGCTATCGGGGACTCAGGAGTCAATCGACTCGGGACTTTGAGACTTTTTTTTTACCGTGCCCATGGTCTGTTCTTTATCAAATTATGGTATTGTTTTGCACTGCTGTAACTATATGTTATAATTATGTGGTTCTGTCAGTGTTAGTCTTTGGTTTGTCCTGTTTTTCTGTGATATCTCTCTGGAGGAACATCGTATCATTTCTTAATTCATGCATGCATTTCTAAATGACAATAAATGAGGACTGAGTGTTCTCATAATCTAAAAAAAATGTAGTGTAAAAAGAGAGGACAAAATACTAAGGTAATATTCATGGGTTTATTGTCCATTTAGAAATCTGATGTTGGTGGGGAAGAAGTTGCTCCTGATATATTGCGTGTGTGCCTTCAGGTTTCTATACCTCCTCCTTGACGGTAGCAATGAGAAGGGGGCATGTCCTGGGTGATGGGGGTCCTTGATGATGGATGCTGCCTTTTTGAGGTATCACCTTTGAAGGTGTCCTCGATGCTGGGGGGTCTAGTAGTCATGATGGAACTGGCTGAGTTGACACACTTTCTGCAGCTTTTGCCTTCCTGCAGGGAAAGTGGGAGCCAGAGACAGAAGAGTATATCAAACCTCATCTGGTAACCGGTTATTTAACCGTTGTGATTTCCTGATTGTTAGAGAGCAGACTATCAAAGTTTTACTGCATTTAGACTAAAGGTTTGCTTTGAAATTTGTGCTTGTTTCTCCATTGAAGCACAACATTAGTCATAATGAGACTAGTAATCTAAACGTCTAGTTTATTAGCACCAGTGACCTGGGTGCAATTCCACTGCTGTCTGTAAGGAGTTTGCATGCTCTCGCTTTGGCCTTGTGTGTTTCCTCCAGGTGCTCTGTGTTCCTCCCACATTCCAAAGACATATGGGTAAATAGATTCATTGATCACCTAGCTGTAATTGTGCGCTGTGGGATCATTGGGCCAGGAGGGCCTGTTGCTGAGTTGTATCTCTAAATAAAAATAAAAATAAATAAGTTATCCATTCTAATGTTAGAATGTAACACCAGGGGTCTATGGGATTGCCCATCCAAGTAGCATTTGGGAAAGTTATTATCTTGAGACCTAATCTGCATGCAAGATAGATATTACAGATTCAGTTTTGAAGAAAATACATTTCTCTTGATGCTGTAGAAAACACACTAAAACAAATTGGATTAGAATGTCCTAAGAAGTGCTGCTAATCTCACACCAAAGTTGCAAAAAGATTCTAGTCCAGGAATTCCACTGATCTTTTGCCAAAATCATTGTGAAATATTGGGAGAGCCCAATTATCTTTCCTCTGCCCTGGCATGTTTTCTATTGTTTATCAGCTTTTGCTGCACTCAAATTAGCTGCACTTGCTTCCAAAACAGCAATAGCTGCACTTTAAAAGTATAACATTTTGACTTTGTTCAAAAGCATGTTGTTGGCCGTCGTGTTTGGAGATGTTCTGAAGAAGTGAAAGGCAAAATGTAAGCATGTAGGTTAATGTAATGAGTGACAAATGACACGTACTGTTCTAAATAATTCACAAACACTGCCATTGAGTTATTGTGTTCATTTTAAATTATCTCAGTTTAAGGTGACTGGTTTTGGTTTGTTCATAATGGAAGTAAAGGGGCCACAGCTTATGTTAAGCACATAAAAAGACCCTCGCATATTTTATTCACAAAAGTCCTACATTGGTGACCAGACACTCTTGGACAATTCTAGAGTTACTCGACAATATGTTGACCAATGCAGTCACTTCAAAACTGTAGTAGTTTTGGGAACAGCATGCTTCCACGGTTTGCACAAGTAGAAGCCCACTTCGCACTGCAAGAAATTACTGTGGACAATACCAAATTTTATTATGGCGTGGCATTGCTAAGTAGTCCCACTGCAGCCAGAATGGAGTGTCTATTAGAAGACACGTCTGCACGTGATTACTACGTCACTCTGAAAACTCAACTATTACAGACTTTTGGACACTCTGGGTCTGAGTGCACCAAACAGACACTCTCTTTGCTCGGCCTGGGTGACGCTAGTCCTTCAGAACCAATGGACCACAGGCTATCTCTCCTGGGCAATCACAATCCTTGTTTTATTTTTAAAGAACTCTTCATGCAACTAATCCCTGGTCAAGTTTGCATCTCCCTAGCTAATACACCATGATGGACTATAGGAAGTTTGCTAAAATGGCCGATAGTCTACATTCAGCCAGGCTGAGGTGCGTCGTATCTCCTCCTTTCCGTCTCTTCCCTATAATCAGAGCTTCCAGCAGATTCACACCCGCTGCTCCGAACCAGACAATTCCAGATCTTTTTTTTAACCACACACACTTCGACACGAATGCCAAGAAGTGCCAGCCACCTTGCAGCTTCAACAGTGCCAGCACATTGGGACATTGGCGGTCTGTGAACGTCATGGGTTCCAGCTATCCTATAAGCCTGGACCTCTGGGTTGGCAGCTATGCCAGCAGTGTCAACCCTGATGTGTATGGCGTCGATGACACGCTGTGAGGTGCAAACAACCACAGCATTATTCCTCCCTTTGATGTGCTATATGTTGGTCATGACTTCTGAAATGTAGGCCAGGGGAATTGCTGCCTTATAGACCAGGGGTCTGACGCTTTGGTCATCGCATAGACGAGGGATTTGTTGTCAATGAATGCTGTGAAATGCTGACACTCCAGTAGAAAACAAAAGTGTTGGACAGCCAGATAGAGACTGAGAAGCTCATGGTCAAACATGTTGTACTTCCTCTTGCGGGAGGTTGTGGGGTGGGGGGGGGGAACGGAGCTGTAGGCTGAAGAAGGCAAGCAGCTGCCACAAGCCTCCAACCAACTGTTCATGCACAGCAGCACAGCATAGTCTGAAGCATCAGGAGTGATGGCTTAGGGGCGTTGGGGAGCGGGTGCACCAGTAGGGTTGTGTTCAAAAGGGCTCCTTTGGTGTCATCAAATGCTGTGGTCACATCAGCTGAGCACTCAAGCATGCAATTAGGGCACTGCCTTTAAGGGTACAGTACAAGGGGAGCATAAGAACAGCATCTTGGGAATGAAATGGTGATAGAAATTCACTATACCTAAAATCTCTTGCAGTGCTTTTCTAGTGCAAGGCAGTAGAAAGTCCATAATAGCAACAATTTTTCATGGCAGAGGTGTCGCACCTTCTGCGGCGATGTAGTGGCCAAAAAGGTCAATAGTAGATAACCAAAATTGGCATTTAGTAGGGTTAATAATCAGCCAGGCACCACTGGCACCTTTCAAGGTGCCCGAACGACTGTTAGACCACATCAATTCCTCAAACAGTTGTCTTCTTCCCCCTTCACACATTGTTTCATCCATCTCCTTACCATGGTCGACCATACCACCAGGTAGCCAGACGTTAACCCTCTTGCATTGCTCACAGCTGCAGATGTGGCTCGGGCATTCATTAACACCTGGATAGCTCAGTTTGGCACCCCATCTGAGATTTCTTCTGACCACGGTCGTCAATTCAGGTTTGACCTCTGGGCCTCAATGGCCCCAAAACCTCAGCGTTAAACTGCATCATATTGCGGTGTGCCACCTGCTTTCCAATGGCCTGTGTGAGCTGTTTCACATTTCCTTAACGGTTGCTACGAGGGTCTCCTCGTTGGACAAGTGTTGACACGATCGTCTCCCGTTGGTCCAGCTGGTTTTCAGAACGGCTCCAAAACAGAAGCAGCAGTCCTCTGCAGCTGAGTTGGTCTATGGGCAGCTGCTATGGGTGCCGGCTGATTTGATTTCTGAGCCCATGACTGCCTGGTCGATGTCTCAACAGCGTTCCACCCTACTCAGTAAACTCAATTCTTTTACACCCATCTCCCCTCATGGCATACAGCACTCTTGGGTTCATGTTGACCTACATTCTACCTCATTCATCTTTTACCACATTGATGCACATCAACTTCCCCTTAAGCTCCCTGATGATGGCCTCTTCTGCGATTTGGAATGGGGTGAAAAGATTTTAATTGTCTATAGGGAGAGTAAACCTGAATATATTTCTGTAGATCACCTTAAAGCAGCCCAGCAAAACCTGGATGCTTCCACTACCATAGCCCCAGCATCACAACATGACCATGTGCTTGTCGGAATACCCCTGGATGAGCCAGAGGCATCTGCTGTTCCTCCAAACAAGTCGCACAGGACCTGAGCTGGACAGCTCGCATGAGCTCCGGACAGCCTCACAATGCTGGTTTTGGTGAATTCAGAGGGGTGGGGGAGCCTGTGTGAGGTAATGTAACGGGTGACAGAAGACACGCATTTTCATAATAGAAGCTGTTCTATATAATTCACCAACACCATTGTTGAGTTGTTATGTTTGCTTTAAGAGACGGTGTCCGACATAATTACATGAGTGTAAAGCAACTACTTTCGGTTTGTTTATAATAAAAGTAAAGGCCTGCGGCTTTTGTTAACACCTAGAATATCTCTCAGATGTTTTATTCACCAAAAACATGTCAGGCTCTAAATGATCTAAGCAATGGGATCAACATGCACGAAACAGTGCTTCCAAATGCCTTCACTATCATTCTGAAGGATTTTAACCAGGCCAGTCTGAAAAAATCACTCAGCAACTACCATCAACAGACCACTTGCAATACCAGAGGAAGCAATGCACTGGACTATTGCTACACCACCGTCAAGAATGCCTACTATGCTATTCCACGTCCTCCCTTTGAGAAGTCTAATCACCTGTCTGTACTCTCTGAGTATGGCAGAGACTGAAGACTGCAGCTCCAGTAGTGAGGACCAAGAAGGTACGGAGAGGGAAGCACAGGAGCACCTATCTCCCTGAGTACAGGTAGAGATTGAAGACTACAGCTCCAGTAGTGAGGACCAAGAAGGTATGGACAGGAGAAGCACAGGAGCGCCTACAGTCAAGTCAAGTCAAGTCACTTTTATTGTCATTTCGACCATAACTGCTGGTACAGTACACAGTAAAAATGAGAAAACGTTTTTCAGGACCATGGTGCTACATGAACAATACAAAAACGACACTGAACTACGTTAAAATACAACACAAAACTACACTAGACTACACACCTACCCAGGACTGCATAAAGTGCACAAAACAGTGCAGGCATTACAATAAATAATAAACAAGACAATAGGCACAGTAGAGGACAGTAGGTTGGTGTCAGTCCAGGCTCTGGGTATTGAGGAGTCTGATGACTTGGGGGAAGAAACTGCATAGGCTGGTCGTGAGAGCCTGAATACTTTAGTGCCTTTGGCCAGATGGCAGGAGGGAGAAGAGTTTGTATGAGGGGTAGGTGGGGTCCTTCATAATGCTGTTTGCTTTACAGGTGCAGCGTGTGGTGTAAATGTCTGTAATGGCGGGAAGAGAGACCCCAGTGATCTTCTCAGCTGACTTCCCTATCCGCTGCAGGGTCTTGCGATCGGAGATGGTGCAATTTCCGAACCAGGCAGTGATGCAGCTGCTCAGGATGCTCTCAATACAACCCCTGTAGAATGTGGTGAGGATGGAGGGGTGGGAGATGGACTTTTTTCAGTCTTCGCAGAAAGTAGAGATGCTGCTGGGCTTTCTTTGCTATGGAGCTGGTGTTGAGCGACCAGGTGAGATTCTCCACCAGGTGAACACCAAGAAATTTGGTGCTCTTAACGATCTCTATGGAGGAGTCGTTGATATTCAGCAGAGAGTGGTCGCTCTGTGTCCTCCTGAAGTCAACGACCATCTCTTTTGTTTTGTTCACATTCAGAGACAGGTTGTTGGCTCTGCACCAGTCCGTTAGCTGCTGCACCTCCTCTCTGTATGCTGACTCATCGTTCTTGCTGATGAGACCCACCATGGTCGTGTCATCGGTGAACTTGATGATGTGGTTTGAGCTGTGTGTTGCAGCACTGTCATGGGTCAGCAGAGTGAACAGCAGTGGACTGAGCACACAGCCCTGGGGGGCCCCCGTGCTCAGTGTGATGGTGTTGGAGATGCTGCTTCCAATCCGGACTGACTGAGGTCTCCCAGTCAGGAAGTCTAGGATCGAGTTGCAGAGGGAGGTGTTCAGGCCCAGTAGGCTCAGCTTTCCAATCAGTTTCTGAGGAATGATTGTGTCGAATGCTGAACTGAAGTCTATGAACAGCATTCAAACGTACGTGTCTTTTTTGTCCAGGTGGGTTAGGGCCAGATGGAGGGTGATGGCAATCGCGTCATCTGTTGAACGGTTGGGATGGTACGCGAACTGCAGGGGGCCCGGTGAGGGGGGCAGCAGGGTCTTAATGTGCCTCATGACGAGCCTCTCGAAACACTTCATGATGATGGATGTGAGTGCGAGGGGACAGTAGTCGTTGAGGCAGGACACTGAAGACTTCTTTGGCACGGGGACGATGGTGGCAGCCTTGAAGCACGTAGGAACAACGGCGCTGCTCGGAGATGTGGAAGACATCAGTGAGAATCTCTGCTAGCTGGTCTGCACATCCTCTAAGCACTCTGCCAGGAATATTGTCTGGTCCAGCAGCCTTCCGTGGGTTGACCCTGCACAGGGTTCTCCGCATATTGGCCACGGTAAGACACAGCACCTGGTCATTGGGAGGAGAAGTGGTCTTCCTCGCCGCCATGTCATTTTCCACCTCAAAACGAGCGTAGAAGTTGTTCAGCACAGCTGGGAGGGAGGCATCGCCAGCACAGACAGGTGGTGTGGTCTTGTAATTGGTGATGTCCTGATTGTCCTTCCACATGCGCCGTGTGTCGCCGCTGTCCTGGAAGTGGCTGTGGATTCGCTGGGCGTGTGCACGTTTTGCCTCTCTGATGGCCCGGGACAGTTTGGCCCTCGCTGTTGTTAGGGCTGCCTTGTTGCCTGCTCTGAAGGTGGAGTCACGGGTCCTCAGCAGCGCAGTCACCTCTGCGGTCATCCATGGCTTCTGGTTAGCGCGTGTAGTGATGGTCTTAGCCACAGTGACATCATCGATGCACTTGCTGATGTAGCTAGTCACTGATGCTGTGTACTCCTCTAAGTTGGTAGAGTCGCCATCGGTTGCAGCCTTCCTGAACATGTGCCAGTCAGTGTGCTCAAAGCAGTCTTGAATAGCAGAGATGGCTCCTGCTGGCCAGATTTTCACCTGCTTCAGAACTGGTCTGGAGCGTCCGACGAGCGGTCTGTATGCTGGGATGAGCATAACAGAGATGTGGTCTGTGTAACCGAGGTGGGGGCGGGGCTCCACCCGGTACACATCGGGAGTGTTTGTGTAAACAAGGTCCAACACGTTCTCCCCTCTGATTGCAAAGTCCACATACTGATGGAATTTGGGGAGCACTGACTTAAGGTTCATGTGGATAAAATCACCGGCGACAATAAACAGTCCATCAGGGTGTGCGTTCTGCAGTTCGCTAATAGCCCCATACAGTTCACAGAGCGCCTCCTTAGCACTAGCACTGGGGGGAATGTAGACAAAAACTATAAGGACAGTGATGAATTCCCGTGGTAAATAAAATGGTCTGCATCTAACAGTCAGAAAGTCCACCAGAGATTTCAATCGGTGGACTGCACTGTATTGAGGGATTCATCTTCGAACCTGGATGAGTATACTGCAGTTGTTACCGACTTCATTAAAGCTTGTGTGGCAGAGTGTGTGCCTACAAAGACTTACTGAACATTCCAAAACCAAAAGCCGTGGATGAACCAGGAGGTACGTTGTCTGCTGAAGACTAGATCCGTGGCATTCAAGTCTGGCAATTCAGGCCTGTACCAGAAAACCAGGTATGATCTGCGGAAGGCTCTTTCAAAAGTGAAGAGACAATTTCAAATGAGGTTGGAGGTGACAGCGGATGCACGACAACTCTGGCAGGGCTTGCCAGACATTACTTGCTACGAAGCGAAATCAAACAGCATGAATGGCACCAATGCTTCACTACCAGATGAACTCAACGCCTTCTATGCTGGCTTTGAAAGGGAGAATATAACTACAGCTGTGAACTTCCCTGCTGCACCCGGTGACCCTGTGATCTCTGTCTCAGAGGCTGATGTTAGGCTGTCTTTGAAGAGAGTGAACTCTCGCAAGGCGGAAAGTCCCGATGGAGTACCTAATAAGGCTCTGAAAACCTGTGCCAACCAACTGGTGGGAGTATTAAAGGACATTTTCAACATCTCACTGCTATGGGCGGAAGTTCTCACTTGCTTCAAAAAGGTAACAATTATACCAGTGCCTAAGAAGAATAATGTGAGCTGCCTTAATGACCATTGCCTGGTAGCACTCACATCAACAGTGAGGAAAATGCTTTGAGAGATTGGTTAGGACTAGACTGAACTCCTGCCTCAACAAGGACCTGGACCCATTGCAATTTGCCTATCACCACAATGGATCAACAGCAGACACAAACTCCATGGCTCTTCATGTGGTCTTAGACCACCTGGATAACACAAACACCTATGTCAGGATGCAGTTCATCAATTATAGTTCAGCATTTAATACCATCATTCCCACAATCCTGATTGAGAAATTGCAGAACTTGGGCCTCTGTACCTCCCTCTGCAGTTGAGTTCTCAACTTCCTAACCAGAAGACCACAGTCTGTGCGGATTGGTGATAACATATCCTCCTCGCTGACGATCAACACTGGCGCACTTCAGGGTGTGTGCATAGCCCACTGCTCTACTCTCTCTATACCCATGACTGTGTGGCTAGGCATAGCTCAAGTATCATCTATAAATTTGCTGACGATACAACCATTGTTGGTAGAATCTCAGGTGGCGACGAGAGGGCATACAGGAGCGAGATTTGCCAACTGGTGGAGTGGTGCCACAGCAACAACCTGGCACTCAATATCAGTAAGATGAAAGAGCTGATTGTGGACTTCAGGAAGGGTAAGACAAAGGAACACATACCAATCCTCATAGAATGATCAGAAGAGGAGAGAGTGAGCAGCTTCAAGTTATTTTATTATTATTATTTTTTTCATCTACATTATGTATTTCATTGAACTGCTGCTGCTAAGTTAACAAATTTCACGTCACATGCCAGTGATAATAAACCTGATTCTGACTAATTCTGATTCTGAAATCCTGCAAGCACATGGTTTTCTTGACAAGAGAACAAAATATGATTCCATATTCTGTCTTTCATTGTTATTTATGCCTCACTATTGAAACCTCTGAATTTAAAAAGAAAAATTCCAAAAACCCTGAATGCTGGTTTCAGCTGGTTTCAGCTGGTTCAACAGCTAAATTCAACAGGTAAACTGCTTCCAGTGTATCTTCAAGTTAAATGGCAAGTATTTGAAACGGAAGAATAGGAAAAAAATGTTTGAATTTTGAATATTGTTGTTGGATACTGTGGATGAACTTATCATGGTTGCTTGGTACCAGATTGCAACACAGAAAATGAACCTTTTGTTCTTTGCATGAGACAAAGCCTCTCATATCTATCCAACAACTTCTGCTGATACACATTATTGAGGTAGTTATTTCCCACATAGGTTATTATCAAAACTCTTTAAACCAACATTCTCCTAGTTATTAACAGAAGATAATTTTGAAGAGATGAATTGTGAATTTACACAAACCACATTTAGGTGTGAAAACTGCTGAATAAAGACAGAAAGTGCGAATTCACAATCCAGTGAAAAATTAACACAGGCTTGAAATCCACAAATAATTATGAATCAACTGTGAACTCAAGTTCAATTTCAAGTTTATTGTCATTCAAACTTACACAGGTATACAGCTAATCGAAACATCATTCCTCTGGGGCTAAGACGCAAAACACAGTACGGTATAGTCACAAACAGCACATGAACTGTAGTTATGATCTAATCTGATAATCCACAAGTATAAAAACATGGAGATATGCACCAAAAACTGTGGAACTTGGAACAGAAGGAAAGTTAGATAGGATGGATATAAAAAAACTGAATCACAAAATAATATTAATTGTCCAGATTTTGGACCTTAATTTAAAGCACTAAAATATTCATGATTTCATATCAAGTACAGATGTTGAACTTTCACACATTGAAGTCTCAGTGTACCTTCTTCCCAAAATAATATAATCTGATTACTTTTTAGCACTCTGCCTGTAAGCATAGGTTTTGTGCTGTTGATAATTTTGTAACCAGTACAATATGTAATTTCTGCTATGGAATTAAAATGTTACTTATTTGCCAATTACAGTGACTGACTCATTTCAGAATAATTGCTATCTTTTACTGCAGAGTTTAAGAAACAAGCAAATGACTTTTTGAAGTTCTAATTTACAGCCTGCCAATTAAATTGCAAGGTAAGGTTCCTAAATATGTGATTTTGTGAACAGTGGCACAACACATTTGGGTCTGTGAGCACTTGCTGCTGCCTCTGTGATGGAAGAAGGTGCTTGGTACAGGGAAATGGAGAACAGAAAATAAGATTACAGATAAAAAAAATCAAAAATTTAAAGCAAAGACAGAAGGTGATTGAAATAAACTCTGCAGATCCGGTACTATCCATGGAGAAACAGCATTAATAACCAGATTTTTTTTTTTTGCTTAGACTTATGTCTGATCCTATCATGCATGCTATCTTGGGCCACTTGAGGGATAAAATATTTTATTGGTGCACACGTACTCAGTGTGCACATCGACTATTAAGGTGACTTTCCTAGCTCAGAACAATTCTTAGGCTAATTTCTCAAGATAGGTACTGTGAATCCAAGTAGGTGAAACAGGAGGCAAACAACAGGAATTCTGCAGATGTTGGGAATTCAAGGAACACACATCAAAGTTGCTGGTGAATTCAGCAGGCTAGGCAGCATCTCTAGGAAGAAGTACAGTCAAACTTTGATGTGTGAAACAGGAGGCAAGTCCTTTGTGTAAGAAGGCCACAAAGACAACTGGGAACTTTGCCGGTTGCTCCTGATTCTCTTCTTCAACTTTGTAGTCATCTTGCACCAGGAACATACATCCTGCGTGCAGTCCTTCATCTGTGTGTCCGGGCCCCTCTGAAGCACTCTTCTCTGCCCCTTTTCTATTACTGCAATATCAATGCTTCTGCTGAGCTGCGATATCATCACCCTAAATATTTACATTGTTTCTTGATGCAAATAGTATGCCTGATGCCCCGAGTATTTCTAGTAGTTTCAGTATTTATAAACACGAGAAAGTCTGCAGATAGTGAAAGTCCAAAACAATGCACAGAAAATGCTGGAGGAACTCAACAGGTCAGGCAGCATCCATGGAAATGAATAAACAGTCGACGTTTCGGCCGCGACTCTTCTTCAGGACTCGAATGGTAGGGGGAAGACGCCAGAATAAAGTGGCGGGGGGAGGGAAAGGATGATAGCTAGAAGGTGATAGGTGAAGCCAGGTGGGTAGGAAAGGTAAAGGGCTGGTGAGGAAAAAATCTGACAGGAGAGGAGAGTGGACCATAGGGGAATGGAAAGTAGGAGGGGGGAAAGAAGAAGAGGAAAGGGTGAGAAAAAATGTTTTTACTGGAGTGAGAAATCAATATTCATGCCATCAGGTTGGAGGCTATCCAGACGGTATGCTCCTCCACCCTGATGATGACCTTACCTTTGCATAAGTGGAGGCCGTGGACCGACATGTCGGAATGGGAACGGGAATTGGAAATGAAATATTCGGCCACCGGGAAGTTCTGCTTTTGACAGAAAGAGCTGAGGTGCTCAACAAAGCAGACCCCCAATTTATGATGGTTCTCTCCAATGTAGAGAAGACCACATCGGGAGCACTGGTCATAATAGATGACCACAGCAGATTCACAGGTGAAGTGTTGCCTGGAAGGACTGTTTAGGGCCCTGAATGGAGATGAGGGAGGAGGTCAGTGGGCAGCTGTAGCACGTTGGCTGCTTGCAGGGCTAAGTGCCTGGAAGGAGATTAGTGGGGAGAGATGAATGGACATGGGAATCATGGAGTGTGCGATCCCTGCAGAAAGTGGAGAGTGGTGGGGGAGGTGAAGATATACTTGGGGGTAGGATCCCTTTGGAGATGGCAAATGTTGTGGAGGATGACATGTTGGATGAGGAAGCTCGTGGGATGGTAGGCAAGGACAAGAAGACCTCTATCTCTGTTAAGGCAGCAGGAAGATTCGAAGAAGGAGTCTGAGAGTCTGAGTGGGAGTGCCGAAAAAGAGATTTTTGAAATTTTCGTTATTTTTTTTTCTCCAACGGCTTTCTGAGAGGCGGGACTGCGCAGGCGTGTGACGTAGGGCAGTGCAGCGCGGCAGATTTAAAAGGAACAGAGCCTCATAGAGCGGGCAGCGTAGTTTGCGGGCGGCGGAGTGAGCCGGGAGCAGAGTGAAGACTTAAGGGCTTCGGCTCACCGGGCTTAGGCGGAAGCGGGTGAGGCGAGGAAGGTTTGACATTCATTTTCTGTTGCTATTTGAGGAGAGGGGCATTATGACTGTGAGGGCAGTTTGCTGTTCTCGGTGTCGGATGTGGGAGGCCCTGGAGTCTCCAAGCCTCCCGGACGTCTACATCTGCGCCAAGTGCATCGAGATGCAGCTCCTAAGGGACCGCGTTACGGAACTGGAGCTGCAGCTCGATGACCTTCGTCTGGTCAGGGAGAGTGAGGAGGTGATAGAGAGGAGTGGAAGGCAGGTGGTCACGCCGGGGCCACGGGAGGCAGACAAGTGGGTCACGGTTAGGAGGGGGAAGGGGAAAAGGAAGGTGATGGGGAGTACCCCGGCGGCTGTGCCCCTTAACAACAGGTACTCCTGTTTGAGTACTGTTGGGGGGGACAGCTTACCCGGGGGAAGCGACAGTGGCCCTGCCTCTGGCACAGAGTCTGGCCCTGTAGCTCAGAAGGGTAGGGCAAGGAAGAGGAGGGCAGTTGTGATAGGGGACTCGATAGTAAGGGGGTCAGATAGGCGATTCTGTGGACGCAGTCCAGAGACTCGGATGGTAGTTTGCCTCCCTGGTGCCAGGGTCCGGGATATTTCTGATCGTGTCCAAGATATCCTGAAGTGGGAGGGTGAAGAGCCAGAGGTCCTGGTACATATAGGTACCAATGACATAGGTAGGAAAAGGGATGAGGTCCTGAAAGAAGAATATAGGGAGCTAGGAAGGGAGTTGAGAAAAAGGACCGCAAAGGTAGTAATCTCGGGATTACTGCCTGTGCCACGCGACAGTGAGAGTAGGAATGCGATGAGGTGGAGGATAAATGCGTGGCTGAGGGATTGGAGCAGGGGGCAGGGATTCAAGTTTTTGGATCATTGGGACCTCTTTTGGCGCAGGTGTGACCTGTACAAAAAGGACGGGTTACACTTAAATCCTCGGGGGACCAATATCCTGGCAGGGAGATTAGCGGGGGCTACTGAGGTGACTTTAAACTAGAATGGTTGGGGGGTGGGAATCAAATTAAAGCGGCTAGGTGTGAGGAGGTTAGTTCACAACAGAGGGATGGGAACCAGTGCAGAGAGACAGAGGGGTGTAAAGTGAGCGTAGAAGCAAAAAGTACAAAGGGGAAAAGTAAAAGTGGCAGGCCGACAAATCCAGGGCAAGCATTAAAAAGGGCTAAGAGAGTTGTAAAAGAGTGCCTGAAGGCTTTATGTGTCAATGCAAGGAGCATTCGTAATAAGGTGGATGAATTGAAAGTGCAGATTGTTATTAATGATTATGATATAGTTGGGATCACAGAGACATGGCTCCAGGGTGACCAGGGATGGGAGCTCAACGTTCAGGGATATTCAATATTCAGGAGGGATAGACACGAAGGAAGGGGAGGTGGGGTGGCGTTGCTGGTTAAAAAAGAGATTAACGCAATAGAAAGGAAGGACATAAGCCGGGAAGATGTGGAATCGATATGGGTAGAGCTGCGTAACACTAAGGGGCAGAAGACGCTGGTGGGAGTTGTGTACAGGCCACCTAACAGTAGTAGTGAGGTCGGAGATGGTATTAAACAGGAAATTAGAAATGTGTGCAATAAAGGAACAGCAGTTATAATGGGTGACTTCAATCTACATGTAGACTGGGTGAACCAAATTGGTAAAGGTGCTGAGGAAGAGGATTTCTTGGAATGTATGCGGGATGGTTTTTTGAACCAACATGTCGAGGAACCGACTAGAGAGCAGGCTATTCTGGACTGGGTTTTGAGCAATGAGGAAGGGTTAATTAGCGATCTTGTCGTGAGAGGCCCCTTGGGTAAGAGTGACCATAATATGGTGGAATTCTTCATTAACATGGAGAGTGACGTAGTTAATTCAGAAACAAAGGTTCTGAACTTAAAGAGGGGTAACTTTGAAGGTATGAGACATGAATTAGCTAAGATAGACTGGCAAATGACACTTCAAGGATTGACGGTGGATATGCAATGGCAGGCATTTAAAGGTTGCATGGATGAACTACAACAATTGTTCATCCCAGTTTGGCAAAAGAATAAATCAAGGAAGGTAGTGCACCCGTGGCTGACAAGAGAAATTAGGGATAGTATCAATTCCAAAGAAGTAGCATACAAATTAGCCAGAGAAAGTGGCTCACCTGAGGACTGGGAGAAATTCAGAGTTCAGCAGAGGAGGACAAAGGGCTTAATTAGGAAGGGGAAAAAAGATTATGAGAGAAAACTGGCAGAGAACATAAAAACGGACTGTAAAAGCTTTTATAGATATGTAAAAAGGAAAAGACTGATAAAGACAAATGTAGGTCCCCTGCAAACAGAAACAGGTGAATTGATTATGGGGAGCAAGGACATGGCAGACCAATTGAATAATTACTTTGGTTCTGTCTTCACTAAGGAGGACATAAATAATCTTCCAGAAATAGTAAGGGACAGAGGGTCCAGTGAGATGGAGGAACTGAGCGAAATACATGTTAGTAGGGAAGTGGTGTTAGGTAAATTGAAGGGATTGAAGGCAGATAAATCCCCAGGGCCAGATGGTCTGCATCCCAGAGTGCTTAAGGAAGTGGCCCAAGAAATAGTGGATGCATTAGTGATAATTTTTCAAAACTCGTTAGATTCTGGACTAGTTCCTGAGGATTGGAGGGTGGCTAATGTAACCCCACTTTTTAAAAAAGGAGGGAGAGAGAAACCGGGGAATTATAGGCCGGTTAGCCTAACGTCGGTGGTGGGGAAACTGCTGGAGTCAGTTATCAAGGATGTGATAACAGCACATTTGGAAAGCGGTGAAATGATCGGACAAAGTCAGCATGGATTTGTGAAAGGAAAATCATGTCTGACGAATCTCATAGAATTTTTTGAGGATGTAACTAGTAGAGTGGATAGGGGAGAACCAGTGGATGTGGTATATTTGGATTTTCAAAAGGCTTTTGACAAGGTCCCACATAGGAGATTAGTGTGCAAACTTAAAGCACACGGTATTGGGGGTAAGGTATTGGTGTGGGTGGAGAATTGGTTAGCAGACAGGAAGCAAAGAGTGGGAATAAACGGGACCTTTTCAGAATGGCAGGCGGTGACTAGTGGGGTACCGCAAGGCTCAGTGCTGGGACCCCAGTTGTTTACAATATATATTAATGACTTGGATGAGGGAATTAAATGCAGCATCTCCAAGTTTGCGGATGACACGAAGCTGGGTGGCAGTGTTAGCAGTGAGGAGGATGCTAAGAGGATGCAGGGTGACTTGGATAGGTTGGGTGAGTGGGCAAACTCATGGCAGATGCAATTTAATGTGGATAAATGTGAAGTTATCCACTTTGGTGGCAAAAATAGGAAAACAGATTATTATCTGAATGGTGGCCGATTAGGAAAAGGGGAGGTGCAACGAGACCTGGGTGTCATTATACACCAGTCATTGAAAGTGGGCATGCAGGTACAGCAGGCGGTGAAAAAGGCGAACGCTATGCTGGCATTTATAGCGAGAGGATTCGAGTACAGGAGCAGGGAGGTACTACTGCAGTTGTACAAGGCCTTGGTGAGACCACACCTGGAGTATTGTGTGCAGTTTTGGTCCCCTAATCTGAGGAAAGACATCTTTGCCATAGAGGGAGTACAAAGAAGGTTCACCAGATTGATTCCTGGGATGGCAGGACTTTCATATGAAGAAAGACTGGATGAACTGGGCTTGTACTCGTTGGAATTTAGAAGATTGAGGGGGGATCTGATTGAAACGTATAAGATCCTAAAGGGATTGGACAGGCTAGATGCAGGAAGATTGTTCCCGATGTTGGGGAGGTCTAGAACGAGGGGTCACAGTTTGAGGATAGAGGGGAAGCCTTTTAGGACCGAGGTTAGGAAAAACTTCTTCACACAGAGAGTGGTGAATCTGTGGAATTCTCTGCCACAGCAAACTGTTGAGGCCAGTTCATTAGCTATGTTTAAAAGGAAGTTAGATATGGCCCTTGTGGCTACAGGGGTCAGGGGGTATGGAGGGAAGGCTGGGTTCTGAGTTGGATGATCAGCCATGATCATAATAAATGGCGGTGCAGGCTCGAAGGGCTGAATGGCCTACTCCTGCACCTATTTTCTATGTTTCTATGTTTCTATGAAAATGGGGAGAGTGCTGATGTTCAGGAAATGGAGGAGATGCGGATGAGGGCAGCATCAATGGTAGAGGGAGGTAAACCCCCGTTCTTTGAAGAAGGAGGACTTCCCTGATGTCCTGGAAAGAAAAGCCACATCCTGGGAACATGCAGCAGTGAGGAAGGAATTGAGAAAGGTGAGGAGCATTTTTACAGCAGACAGGGTGAGAAGAGGTATGGTGACAGTGCTGCAGACAAAGAGAAATGAGAGAAGGCAGAGGCATTCAGGATCTGGACCTTGCCCTTGAGCCTGTGGAACATGGCTGATACACGAGGCCTATGATGAAATCCATAGAGGTCCCTATGCTTGAAGTGGACTCAGCACAATATTCCCACAGACGGATAGATAGACTGATACCCAGAATCACCATACTTTCTTGTGCGCAAAGGTTTGATAGTTCAAGTTCAAGTTTATTGTCATCTGACACTACATTTATACAACCAAATGAAACGATGCTCCTTTGGACCATGGTGCACCCACAAAACATATATCACACACAACACATAAATCAAATTATCAGAAATAAGATAATAAAATCTCATCTAAAATGTATGTAGTGTGCAGCGCAGGTGAACAGTACTGTAAACATTAAACAGTTCCCTGTCCTAGTGATGAGATCTTGGTGGTGGAAGGGTATTCATTCATCTCACAGACTGAGGGAAGAAGCTGTTACCCAGTCTGGTGTTCCTGGTCCTGATGCTCCTGTACCTCCTTCATTTTGGAAGTTGGTCAAAGAGATTGTGGGATGGGTGGTAGAGGTCCTCAACGATTCTCTGGGTTCTTTGTAAACAACACTCCCGGTAAACATCACAAATAGGGCAGAGGGGGATCCTGATAAGTCCAGGCTTATACTTGACTGTGGAACGTAGAACATTACAGGCCCTGTGGCCCAGGATGTTGTGCCAACCTGCTCTAAGATCAATCTAATACTTCGCTCCCACATAGCCTTCCAGTTTTTTATCATCCATCTGCCTATCTAAGAGTCTCCTAAATGTTGCTAAGGTATTTTCCTTTACCACCACGCCAGCAGTGAGTTCCATATACTCACCACTCTCTATGTATACTGTAAATCTTACCTCTGACATCAGCCCCTATACTTTCCTCCTACCACCTTAAAATTATGCCTCTTGTATTAGTCATTTTCGACCTGGGTAAAAGTTTCTGGCTGTCCACTTGATCTATGCCTCTTATCATCTTGCACACCTCTTTCAAGTCACCACTCATCCTCCTTTGCTCCAAACGTAGCTCGATCAATCTTTCCTCTTAAGACATGCCCTCCAATCCAGGTGGTGTCCTGGTAAATACCCTCTAGACCTGTTCTAAAGCTTCCACATCCTCCGTCTAAGGAGCAACCAGAAAATATTCCAAACGCAATTTAACCAGGTTATTTTTTTTGAGTTGTGACATTACCCCATGGCTTTGCTAGACTTTGGAAGTGTGAAAGTAGTTTTGATTGAAACCTCCTAAGGGGTATTGCTAAGCTGGATATGGAGATGAAGATTCTTCTTGTGGTAGAATTTAAAACTAAGAGTCACTACATAATTATAAGGGGTGACCACGTTAAGACTGACATGAGGTGAAATAGTTTTCTGTGAGAAGAATGTGAGTTCTAAAAGCGGTGTAAATGCAGGCTGAATATTTTTGAAGCAGACGTAGTTCGGTTCTTGTTAAGAGATAAAGAGGTTCTGCAGATCTTGCACAACACATTTTGGAACAAGACAGGTCCTGAGGAAGGTCCTCAGGCCAAAATATTAACTATTTATTTCATTCCATAGGCCTGCTGAGTTCCTCCAGCATTTTGTGTCAGCTTCATGTTAAGCAAAGGCTACCATCCATAGACAAAAATCCCAAATAGAGACTGCAATAAAATCATCCATAATAGTATTAAATGGTAGACCAGGTTTAAGGGGCTGAGTGGTCTGCTCCAACTGCTAATCTGTATCCACGACTGTACGTTCCTGTTGTCTGTCATTTACCCAGACAGCAGGAGAGAACCTTGTTGCCAATTGTTCTTCGCAGTGCTGCAGGCTGTCAGGCGAGCAGCAGGGCTGTCTGCTGGGTTTCAATTGCAGGTGCTGGATCTGTCAGAAAACACCAAATATTACTTACACCAAAGCACAGAGAAAGTGGAATAGCAGACTGTGTGTCCTCTTTGTTATATCCTGACAGAAATCCTAACCACAAAATTGAATGACTATAGATTGCAAAAGACATGAGGATTTTGAAGATCATTTTAAAGATGTAAAAATAAACCTCTCTCCGAGGTTGTAGTCTCCCCTAGGCTCATTGATCAGGTTGGCTGCTGATGGGAAAGCTGCTAGAAACTGCTGTAGACTGAGAAATTAACATGGCACAGCACATGGAGACCCATCATAAGCAGGTGTACCTTCTAAAAAAGCCTACACAGCAAAGCTGCCAAAATTACAACTCTTTGTTCTCCTATAAGAAAAACAGAAAATGCTGGAAATACTCAGGAGAAATGGTAGCATCCTTAGAGAGTGAAACAGAATTAATATTTCAGTTTAGTGATCATCAGCTTGCAGTATCAACTCCTGCGTTTGTCTCCACAGATACTGCCTGACCTGCTGAGTATTCCCAGCATTTCCTTTGCTTTGGACCTTCAGTGCCTGCATTATTTTGATTTTGGGTTATTTTCCACCCATATTTATTCAAACAAGTTTTCTTTTGACTTTGAACAATAAAGCCAATCCAATGATAATCGACAGTTTGTATTTACAAAGATGACTCACAATTTGCTGTCATGGATTTTACATGACTGCACAACATCAAAATGATTCCTAGCGTAACCTGTGCACCACCTTTCAATAAAGGCTGGTGTGAATTTTGATCATAGGTCTTGGAATTGCCTTTCAGCTTCTCAAAACACCCAGAAGAACATGGCTACTCTGAGCCTTAACTCTATCCATACACTATTAGTCTCACCAGGAAATAACACCCAGCCCCTTCTTTAAAAGAAATCCTCTATCCAGCTCGTTATTGGTATTAGTTGAGTTAAAACCAACAGATCAAAATTCCAGATGAGCAAGGAAGTTCTTTCTGACGTCACCCCAAAAAGGCATGACACTAAGTTTTGTTAATCTCTTAGCATGGACTTGTCTATGAAATCAAAGTGCCTGACTGTGGCTTGTTATATAGTTACAGAGTCATAAGGACATAGACGTGTACAGTATGAAAACAGGCCCAAAACCTGGCTGAATCTTGGCTGACCATGAAGCACCTTTTTATACTAATCCTAGATACTCCTGAATTCCCCTTAGCTGCAACACCCAGCCCCACCCCCCAGACTCTATCACTCACTTGCACCAGGTGCTACTTACAATGATTAATAAAGCAACCAACTCACAAATCTTTGGGATGGGGGAGGGAACAGGAATTCCTGAAGGAAAACCACACAATTTACATGGAGAGCATGCAAGCTCCACACAGACAGGAACTGAGATCAGGACCAAACCTAGATCGCTGGGACAGGGAGGTGCCAGTTCGCCTCTCAGTCTTCCTTTAATTTCCCCATCCAAATATTCTTACTTCAACCTTTGAAGTACTTGCTTAACATAAAAACGTGCATACTGAATGTGACCATATCAGGAACACCTTTATTTTATTTTGAACAGCTTCCTCAATAAGGACATCAAGCTGCCTAATAGTTAGTTTTTGCCTGAGGTTTTGTTATTTTATAATTCTGATATTCTCCCTGTGGTTCAAGGTATTGAATACTCTCAGGATTAGTAATTATAATCTTATTTAAATTAATTTTCAGCCTATTTGGTGGGCTCAAACGTATATTGAGAAAACCATTCAGCCTGATGAATTAAAACTGAGGTCTGAACATTTCAGTGGTACATTAGAGAATTACCTCAATGAGTTAAGCATTCCTCAACATCTGGAAAGTGCTTAAAATGGATAAATATTTCCTTTGAGGCTATTCCATGGAAACATTTATGCTGTGAGATACCACTACCATTGCAGTCGACTTTGGAGATACATGTTGATGGTTTAATCTGGACATTCATGGCTTGGGAGCTTGGTCTGAGTATTGTATTAATGAGCAGACCAGAACTGGGGAGGGTTGTCAGAATGGATGATTAAGAATTATGTCAAGACTGGATTTGGAGAGGGGCATATTCAAAATGATGGGGGTGAGGAAAAAGTCACAAATAAATGTACTTGCTGTTGTTGTAGGATTGAGGGAGAACCATCACAGGGACGAGTCTATAACCTAAAGAGAAAGCAGGTGTTCTGCAGCCTAAGATACTCTTAGGCAAATCTCTTTTAAGTTACTCTGAAAAATATTTCACAAGCAATTGTGAGGGAGTGTTTCAACAGCGGTGTCTTGTAGACCATGCATTTGTGTAGGAGAGCTGCAAGAGTGGCAGCAATATGGGTGGATCAGATGCACAAGGTACCCAGAAGGAAAATTTTGATATTGAGTTCACAGGAAGTTACTTCGGTTCATATAACTGTCTTGGATGGTCAGGGCCATTGATAAGGAGACAGAATTTGTGGGTTTGGTAACATTATCATTTCTAAAGGGCAATTAATATTATTTTTTTAAATTCAGAAAACTGGATGATGAGCCGATGAACCGAGCAAATACAGGGGAGGGAACTTAAACACAATTTCTATCTGAATGACACGTTTTAATGAATTAGATCCCACTGATTTTATCACACAATTAAGTATCAGATATTTACAGCTATTAAATTCAATAAGGTATGTATTTAGAGTTATATCCTTGAAAACTCAAATCATCCATGTCAAAAATAACATAAATCAGTAATTCATTCTGGGAAAATTAATACAATGGAATCCATGGATTTAATGACCATCATCACACTTACTGCAAGTCACTGCGGAAAATTATTTTCTTGAGCTGCTCTCTTAAATTTTATTTGATAGATAATTGAAGGGACTCATTACCTGGAATGGAATATAGATAGGTAAACTGAAATTATGTGCAAAGAAATAAAAGCTAAAGATCATATATTGCAATGACTTAAATTGATCAGAGATTTTAGTTTTTCTAAAGGTAAATTGCTAATTATCCAAGTCAGTAGAAAATGTTCTTAAATTATGATTGAAATGTTGCTATTCAAACCAGTTAAGAATAAGTTAGCAATATCAGAACTGTGCTTAAGAAGAAAATGCTGTGTTGCTGACACTGTTCTTTGATGAGGAGTGCATGCTGTGGCAGGCCGAGCAATATGCAGTTTATAGTGGGAGTGAGGGTGAGGTGAGGGATATGGGTGGGATATTCACTGTCGAACACTTGTCTGCACCTAACTTCAAAGAGATTGTGGAAGGTGACTGCCAACACACCTCAAATAACCTACCTGGGTGGAAAGGACAGCTAGCAAACGAGCAGAACCCCCTCAGTCTTCTGCTGGCATGAGTGCTAGCTGGTAATATTTAACTTAAAGGACCTTACTGTAACATTGGATATTCTGGTGGGACATTGGTAGAAGTTCTAAAGCACAAACCAGCAGATTGAGATGTGGTTTTATTTATTCTTGTGTATATGGAAACATAGAGTGAAATGTACTGTTTGTGTTCACCACCAACGTAATCTGAAGATGTACTGGGGTCAGCTGCAAGTGCGCAACGTACAACAGCTATGCATCGTATCACAATGTTCTGTAGAGCAACATAGAGCATAACGTAACAGAATACAACAAGCAACATAAGAATAAGTAAAATAAGCCCCTCTCCTCCCTCCCCCCACGCACACACAAACACTTCTCCATCTCCAGGACAGACCTCTAGTCTCCAGTCTCCAGTCTCCAGGCTTCAGCAATCAGGCCTCAATTTACGGACTTTCCATTGCCCCTTGGGCTCTGATCTTTCGTATCAAGCCTCTGGACTAGTCAAAGTCTGGACCCTAAACTCCAGATGAACCTCAGCCTTGAACTCTGGATGTGCTAACTGACCGGACCCTCGTGCCTCCTGCTTGCATGACCTTTGAGTGTGGAGCAGAAGCCTGGACTGCAGATGTCCTTTGTCACCCATCCACGTTGCTGAACCTCAAAAGTGACTGCCTGACCTCTAGTTTCTCCACATCCCTGTCCCTACTCTCTAATCTGACCTGTAACTTCCCTGCATCACTGTCCTTAAATCAAAACCTGACCTTTAACTCCCCACTCTATTCCCAAAACCATTGCTACAAACGTAAAAACGACTGAACCATGGTCTCGACGGAGATGGCAGTAAAAATAAATGTACACCATGTAAAAAGATCTATGAATTCTAGTGCCAAAATAAAAGCAGAAAAGGCTGGGAATTTTCAGTAGGTCAGGCAGCACTAGAAGAGAGGGAAGCAATAGTAACATTTTAGTTGTTGCCCCTTCATCAGAAGCTAGTGTTTATATTTTTGGTTTTTCATTTAATTTTTAAGATTCACTTGAATAGTGAGCAGCAGATATGTTCCTCCATTTTGTACCCAAAGACATGTCAGAGAACATGGTAACAAACACAATCTCCTTAAATTCAAGCACAGAGTTTGCACAAATGAAAGTTAACAGTCTGCCAAGTACAATCTTTATTTGTTGAACATTTCTACCACATAAAAGTGTTCTGTCTGTTTTGGTTCATGTACTTAAACTGGTCTGTTTACAGTATATGGGAAGATTCCTGATTAGGGAAGACCCTGAAAGGAACTGACCATATGTAACCTCGCCAAAAGTTATGTTTAAGATAATACTGTAATTTGCTGTAGAGCCAATGAAAGGGCCAAGACTGAAGCTTTGATGGAATGACTAAAATAAATGAGATTTTATCAGTAACTTTGAAATGCCCTGCATGAAGAGCGCTAGAATTGAACAGGAAACTAGGAAGTGAAAACAATATGCCAATCAATAACTACTTTGCCCACACAGTGCCCTGGTGTATTTCGTCTGAGTTTCGTGCCCTATGAGTGAAAGTGAGTGTGCTGGCACACTTTTTATGAGTCCATATCAACATCTGTCATGCACCCTTAAATTGCATTTTTATGGATTTGCAATCAGCAACATAACAGGAGGAATTCACAGAATCAAGGGTAAGTGTTCAAAGACTGTTAATGGATATGTGATGAAAACCAGCAAAAAGATACTCTGATGGGAGGGCGAAACCTTTGAATGAAAGAAATGAGACGTGTTTGGAGATTATCGCCAGGCAAACAGCAGCAGCCCGGTCCCATCACTGAACAATTTAATGCCTAGCTGTTGTTCCAACCACCCCAGCCCCCAGTTCTCATTTCTCCCTGCCTTTCCTAGCACATTAATTCTCATCCTAACTTCCTTTGCAGGTAAACCTTTCCCTCGTGCTGAGCCTCTGCTTTCTGAGGAGGCCAAAGAAAATTGTATTATATACATCAGTACACACGACCTACTACAGATGCACAGTAGAGAGGCTACATCACTGCATGGGATGGAAACTGCACTGCGGCCTACAGCAGACATCAACAACAGGAGGTCAGAACTGCCCAAAGCATCACGGGCACCAGCCTACCTGCCATCAAGGACAGCAATATCATGAAAGATCCCATTCATCCCGCTCATGGACTGTGAGGCTATGCAGCATCCACGCCAGGACCACCAGACTCTGAAAAAGTTACTCTCCCCAAGCAGTAAGGCTGATCAATTCCTCCACCCACTAACCCACCCCAGTACACCCCCACAACCACTGCTTTATCATTTCCTGTCACAGTCGCCTCATGTGTAGACACTCCTGTACCTACCATCACTTCATGGATATACGATCAACCTATGAAGCTATCTTATGTATTTATACACACACACACACACACACACACACACACACACACACACACAGAATATATTTTGTGTTTTTTATTATTCTGTTCTTTGTCATGTTTTTATGCTGAATCAGATCCAGAGTAACAATTATTTTGTTCTCCTTTACACTTGTGTACTGGAAATGACATTAAACCATTTTGAATCTGGAATTCAAAATGTTTATCCATTCAGTACTGACACTTACAGTATCCTTATCCTGCATGAGCAAAAAGCCAAGCATAATGATGTAGAAATGTGAAACAAAGACAGAGAATATTGGAAAGATTTAACAGGGCAGGAAGCATTTATGAATAGAAACAATTAATGTTGCATACTGACGGCCTTCCATTAGGACTGGGGAAACAATACTCACAAACAATGCGGTGGAGTCAGTATTTCTAAACGTTTGCCATGACATCCTTACTCTTGTAGCCTGAAGCCTGACTGTGGCAGATGAAACATCTTGTGAAATTGGGAAGAAAGTTCTTCTTGAGATTATTCTGCCCTCTTTGCAGCTGACAACTTCTACCATTTGATTTGTGGATACAGATATTAGTCTCCACAGCCAGACCATAACGATTCTATGCACCCTTGAGTTGCCAGCTCATGTGCCAGTCAATCTAACTGGCATCATCACAGACAAAGCTAACGGGTAGCCCTGATGAACCAGCCAACAGTCATTCATGTTTTACAGTGTGGTCAAGTTCTAGAAAATATCTGGGGCAGAGACCATACCTGCAGCAGCCAAAGGCAAAGTAATAGAAGGTATGGCTGACTTTTACAATGACTGTTGGCTGCAAATATCAACTGGTGAGCCTTCTGAGTGATGGGTATTCCATTGGGTGTAGACTCACATGTAGGCCAGAAACGTTGTCTTTGACTGGCATCCCTCAGCTTGACCCACACAGTCTATGCTGGGGAGCATGGATAGTGCTCCGGCCCCTGATGCTCCTGTAACCCCATGCAAGTGCTGCTGGACATGTTGGAGTTGCTCCTGCTCCTGCTCCTGCTGACATTGGTAGTATCTTGTTTGCTGGTCTTCCTGTTAGTGCTCTTGTCTCACTCCTGCTGGTGCTGATGATGTTGCTTTCGTTCCTTGCTGCTTGTATTGGTAGCTTGCTTCCTATATGAACTGAAAGTGAGGAGCCCCAGATTCATTTTCAAAATATAGATAGTTTCCGAAATTTGTATGAAAAACCTACAGCTTTGTTAAAATAACTTGCAAAACTGATAAAGTATCCTCCCAACATTCTCTTCACACAAATAGTTATATTGGCTGTTGTTTGATGAAAAGGATTTGATTAGGGAGCTTAAGGTAAGGGAACCCTTAGGAGTGTGATCAAAATATTACAGGATTCTCCCTGCAATTTGAGACAGAGAAGCTAAAGTCTGATATGTCAGTATTACGGTGGAGTAAAGGGAATTACAGAGGCATGAAAGAAGAGCTGGCCAAAGTTGATTGGAAGGAGACATGAGCAGGGGTAATAGCACAGCAGCAGGGTCTGGAGTTTCTGGTAGCAATTTGGAAGGTGAAGGATAGATACATCCCAGAGAAGAGGAAGTATTCTAAAGGCAGGATGACACAACCGTGGCAGACAAGGGAAGTCAAATACAACATAAAAGTAAAAGGGAGGGCATATAATAGAGCAAAAATTTGTGTGAAGTTAGAGAATTGGGAAACTTTTAAAAACCAACTGAAGGCAAATAAAAAGCCATAAGAGGGGAAGAGATGAAATATGAAGGCATGTTAGCCAATACTTTATACTTTATTATCGCCAAACAATTGATACTAGAACGTACAATCATCACAACGATATTTGATTCTGTGCTTCCCGTTCCCTGGATTACAAATATTAAATATTAAAAATAGTGAAAATAGTAAAAATTAGTAAATACTAAAAATTTTAATTGTAAATCATAAATAGAAAATAGAAAAATGGGAAGTATGGTAGTGCAAAAAAACCGAGAAGCAGGTCCGGATATCTGGAGGGTATGGCCCAGATCCGGGTCAGGATCCGTTCAGCAGTCTTATCACAGTTGGAAAGAAGCTGTTCCCAAATCTGGCCGTACAAGTCTTCAAACTCCTGAGCCTTCTTCCGGAGGGAAGAGGGACAAAAAGTGCGTTGGCTGGGTGGGTCATGTCCTTGATTATCCTGGCAGCACTGCTCCGATAGCGTGCGGTGTAAAATGAGTTCAAGGACGGAAGATTGGTTTGTATGATGTGCTGCGCCGTGTTCACGATCTTTTGCAGCTTCTTTCGGTCTTGGACTGGACAACTTCCATACCAGGTTATGATGCATCCTAGAAGAATGCTTTCTACGGTGTATCTATAAAAATCAGTGAGGGTTTTAGGGGACAGGCCAAATTTCTTTAGTTTTCTCAGGAAGTACAGGCGCTGGTGGGCCTTCTTGGCAGTGAACTCTGCTTGGTTGGACCAAGTCAAGTCATTTGTGATATTGACCCTGAGGAACTTAAAGCTTTTGACCTGTTCCACTTGCGCACCACCGATGTAAATTGGGTCGTGCGGTCCGCTACTCCTTCTGAAGTCAACAACCAATTGCTTCGTCTTGCTGACGTTGAGGGATAGGTTATTGTCTTCGCACCATGCCACCAGGTTCTTAATTTCCTCTCTGTACTCAAACTCATCATTTCCCGAGATACGGCCTACAATTGTTGTGTCATCAGCAAACTTATATATTGAGTTTGATGGAAACTTGGCGACACAATCATGGGTGTACAGTGAGTACAGCAGGGGGCTGAGTACACAGCCTTGTGGGGCACCGGTGCTCAGCGTGATTGTAGAGGAGAGCTTGTCCCCTATTTTTACAGCCTGGGTCCTGTCTGTGAGGAAGTTGAAGATTCAGCTGCAGATCTGAGTGCTAAAGCCCAGGTTCCGGAGCTTAGGAATCAGTTTATTTGGAATGATGGTATTAAAGGCAGAGCTGTAGTCCATGAAAAGGAGCCTTACATATGCGTCTTTTTTCTCCAGGTGTTCTAAGGAGGAATGTAGGGCCAGAGAGATGGCATCTGCTGTTGACCTGTTGCTCTGGTAGGCCAATTGCAAAGCAATAATATCAAAAAGGATACCTAATGTTTTTTTCAGATATATAAAGAATAAAAGGAAGGTGAGAGTAGATATCAAACCACTGGAAAATGACACAGGAAAGGTAGTAATGGGGCACAAGAAAATGGCGTACATACTGAATAAGTTTTTTTCATCAGTCTTCATTGTGGAAGACACTAGCTGTATGCCAGAAGTTCAAGAGTGTCAGGGGGCAGAAATGAGTGCAGTTGCTATTACTAGGGAGAAGGTGCTTGGGAAACTGAAGGGTCTAAACGTAGATAAGTCACCTGGACCAGATGGATTACATGACAGGGTTCTGAAAGAGGTAGCTGAAGAGATCGTGGAGACATTAATAATAATCTTTCAAGAATCAATAGATTCTGGCATGGTTCCAGAGGACAGGAAAATTGCAAATGTCACTCCACTCCTCAAGAAGGGAGGGAGGCAGAAGAAAGGAATGTATAGGCCAGTTAGCCTGACCTCAGTGGTTGGAAAGATGTTGAAGTTGATTGTTAAAAATGTAGTCTCAGGGCACTCGGAGTGATATGACAAAATAAGCTAAAGCCAGCATGGCTTCCTTAAGAGAAAATCTGTTAGAATTCCTTGAGGAAATAACAAGTGGATAAACATAGAACATAGAATAGTACAGCACAGTACTGGCCCTTCGACCCACAATGTTGTGCTGACACTTAAACCCTGCCTCCCATATAACCCCCCACCTTAAATTCCTCCATATACTTGTCTAGTAGTCTCTTAAATTTCACTAGTGTATCTGCCTCCACCACTGACTCAGGCAGTGCATTCCACGCACCAAACACTCTCTGAGTAAAAAACTCTCTAATATCCCCCTTGAACTTCCTACCCCTCACCTTAAAGCCATGTCCTCTTGTATTGAGCAGTGGTGCCCTGGGGAAGAGACGCTGGCTTTCCACTCTATCTATTCCTCTTATTATCTTGTACACCTCTATCATGTCTCCTCTCATCCTCCTTCTCCCCAGAGAGTAAAGCCCTAGCTCCCTTAATCTCTGATCATAATGCATACTCTCTAAACCAGGCAGCATCCTGGTAAATCTCCTCTGTACCCTTTCCAATGCTTCCATATCCTTCTTATAGTGAGGCAACCAGAACTGGACACGGTACTCCAAGTGTGGCCTAACCAGAGTTTTATAGAGCCGCATCATTACCTCGTGACTCTTAAACTCTGTCCCTTGATTTATGAAAGCTAACACTACATCAGCTTTCTTAACTACCCTATCTACCTGTGAGACAACTTTCAGGGATCTGTAGACATGTACCCCCAGACCCCTCTGCTCCTCCATACTATCAAGTATCTTATCATTTACTTTGTGCTCTGCATTGGAGTTTGTTCTTCCAAAGTGTACCACCTCACACTTCTCTGGGTTGAACTCCATCTGCCACTTCTCAGCCCACTTCTGCATCCTATCAATGTCTCTCTGCAATCTTCGACAATCCTCTACACTATCCACAATACCACCAACCTTTGTGTCATCTGTAAACTTGCCAACCCACTCTTCTACCCCCACATCCAGGTTGTTAATAAAAATCACGAAAAGTAGAGGTCCCAGAACCGATCCTTGTGGGACACCACTAGTCACAACCCTCCAACCCAAATGTACTCCCTCCACCACGACCCTCTGCCTTCTGCAGGCAAGCCAATTCTGAATCCACCTGGCCAAACTTTTCTAGATCCCATGCCTTCTGACTTTCTGAATAAGCCTACCGTGTGGAACCTTGTCAAATGCCTTACTAAAATCCATGTAGATCACATCCACTGCACTACCCTCATCTATATGCCTGGTCACCTCCTCAAAGAACTCTATCAGGCTTGTTAGACACGATCTGCCCTTCACAAAGCCATGCTGACTGTCCCTGATCAGACTATGATTCTGTAAATGCCCAGAGATCCTATCTCTAAGAATCTTTTCCAACAGCTTTCCCACCACAGACGTAAACAATTGAAAATGCTGCTGGGCGTTGTGTACTTGGATTTTCAAAAGGCCTTCGACAAGATGCAGCACATAAGACTGCTTTGCAAGATAAGAGCCTATGGTATTACAGGAAAGATACTACTAGCATGGATAGAGCATTGGCTGATTGTCAGGAGGCATAAAGTAGGAATAAGTGGGGCCTTTTCTGAGTGGCTGTCTATAACTACTGGTGTTCCGCAGAAGTCGGTGCTAAGGCAGCTTCTTTTTACATTGTATGTCAATCATGTGGATGACAGAATTGATGGCTTTGTCACCAAGTTTGCAGATGATACAAAGTTAGGTGGAGGTGCAAGTAGTGTTGAGTAAGTAGGGAGGCTGCAGAAAGACTTGGACAGATTAGGAGAATGGGTAAATAAGTGGCAAATGGAATAGAGTGCTGGAAAGTGTATGGTCATCCATTTTTGGTCGAAGGAATAAAAGCATAGACTATTTTCTAAATAGGGAGAAAATTCAAAAATCCAAGCTGCAAAGGGATTTGGGAGTCTTCATGCAGGATTCCCTAAAGGTTAATTTACAACTTGAGTTGGTGGTGAGGAAGGCAAATTCACTGTTTGCATTCATTTCAAGAGGATTAGGATATAAAAGCAAGGATGCACTGTTGAGGCTTTATAAGGTGATGTTGAGACCTCAGTTGGAGTATTGTGAGCAGTTTTGAGCTCCTTATTGAAGAAAGGATGTGCTGACATTGAAGAGGGCTCAGAGGAGGTTCATGAGAATGATTCAAGGGATGAAAAGCTTATCATATGATGAATGTTTGATAACTCTGGGCTTTTCCTCAATGGAATTCAGAATAATGAAGGGGGATTTCATTGAAACCTATTGAATATTGAATGGCCTCAATGGAGAGGATGTGGAAAGGTGGTTTCCTTTGATGGGGGAATCTAAGACAGAGAGGCTGCATTTAGAATGGAGATGATGAGGAACTTCTTCAGCCAGAGGGTGGTGAATCTGTGGAATTCATTGCCACAGTTGTCTGTGGGGGTCAGGTCATTGGGTATATTTAAGGCGGAGTTTGATAGGTTCTTGATTAGTCAGGGCATGAAGGGTTATGGAGAGATGGCAGGAAAATGGGGTTCTGAGGGAAATGGATCAGCTGTGATGAAATGATGGAGCAGACTCAATGGGCTGAATGGCCTAATTCTGCTCCTATGTCTTATGGTCTTATGCAGTGTGAGCTTAGAGTACCCAAGAGTCCCTGGCACTCACCAGGCCCCTTCAGTGCTGTGTATTGTACGTCACATATCGTCAATCTCGTCCACAGTACCTCAACATGGGGATGTTCTACCACAACCATCTCTCATATGCCAACCTTCCATCAGAGGGGAAGAAGTTGCTGCTAAACTGTTGAGTGTGAGCCTTCAGGCTCCAGTACCTCCTCCATGTACAGTGGTCAGGATGGGCAAAGCTCACAAGGGCACAGCTGCTCAGCTTCCTCTGCCAAAATCAGTTTATTATCACTGACATACAGTATGCTATGAAATTTGTTGCTCTGTGGCAGCAGTACAGTGCAAGGCATAAAGAATTACTATATTGTAAGTTAAGATAAGAAACATTTTTTAAAGTACCAGAGAGGAATAGTGAGGTAGTGCACATGGGTTCATTATCTGTTCAGAAATCTAATGGCTGAGGGGAAGAAGCTGTTCCTAAAACATTAAGTGTGTGTCTACAGGCTCCTGTACCTCCTCGAAGATGGTAGTAATGAGAAGGTGGCATGTCCTCAGCAGGATGCACTGTAGAAAGCAACATCCTCGGCATTATAATACAGCCTCTGAGATTGGCGTCATTAATGCAATAGCACTAATTTGAAATCAGGGAGGTAACAGCAACAGCACTGTTTCATACAAGCATGGCCAACTGGGCTGCATCACTAATTTAGAATTAATGTATTATTAAACTGAAAGAACAACTTGATTGGCTGGTGAATTAATCGGAATACTTATACCATGCACAATATTCTCAGCTTAGCAGCTTCATTATGTTTTACTCGAATGAGAAACCAGCATGATTTAAATGTAATTGACTGTAAAAATGTTAGAAAATCTATTTTTGTTTGTTTATACACACACATTGTTTGTGTTGAATTACATCATTATACCATTTACAATTCAAATAACCAAAAATGTAGTACATGGATTTCTGTTTTCTTTTAGTAGAATAAAATGGTTTGTCAAACATTTGCAAAAATCTTTAGCCATCTGACGCAATAGGATTACAAACCGAGAGATCGTAGAAAGACTCATTCAGGCTGTCATGCCAGAATCTGCTGTTTGCAAGAGCTGCATAATTCATCCAATTCCCATTTATATCTAGTTTCCCTTTGAAGTTTATTACTGACTCTTCTCTATCATCATTTCAGTTCAATCGGATCATTACTATGCATTTCTCCCTCTTCTCTTGGCTCTGGTACTTTTGCATTTTACGGTACTTTTGTTGCAGGCAGCATCTCCTTATCTGTCTGGCAAAAAATATGAACACTTCCAATAATTCTCATATTAACCTTGTCTGCTCTTAGGAGATGAATCCTAATTTCTCCAGTCTCTCTGCAAAAATGTAGTTCTGCATCTCCCTGTGACCGTTCACTTCTGCACCCTCACTCAGCAGCTGATGTTTTTTCTCATGTGTGGTGTCTAGTATTAGCCACAATACTTCAGTGGACCTTGTCAGTATTTTATGAGCATTTAGAATAACTTGCTTGCTCTGTTCCTCTACTTACAAAGATAAAGATACATGGTGTTTAACAGCTTTCTCAGCTTGTCTGGTCAGCTTCGGATCCGTGTGTTTACAGTTTCCAGTTCTAGTTGCCAGTCCTGTTAACAGTGTTCTGTTTATTTTTTATTACCTCTCCTCATTGTTTCTGCCAGAATGATGCAGTAAGATTCCCTTGGCATGTGTCTGACCAGCATCTTCTGAAGCCAGTTATTTCCCAGCCACTTTGCAGTTCTACATCATCATCAGATTTTGAAATGATGCTCTGCTCAGATAAGTCCTAGATACCAAAATCTTCAGTGTTCTTAATACCAGCACAGCACAATATTTAATGCAGTATCTAATCATGGAGCATGGATTTTGGAGAGAAGGACAGGGATGTCATTTTTGTTCTAAAATGTGTTGGTTTAATTTAATTTTGCAGTTTGATTCTCTTCATCTTGTGGTTTTAAGTTGCAATGCTTTGCCCTAGTCTTTGGTCTCCAAGGTAATTAAGCAACCAGCCGGAGTTGCTTAACTAAAGCCAGGTGACTCAAATACTCAAATCTGGGAATGTGAATTGGGGCGCCATCTAAAGCCACAATGTGCCTTTAGCACAGTGTTCTGTGAGTGTGGTGTGACCTTTTGGTGAATAATGGACTTTTACGATGGTGACCAAATTCAGAAGATCAATCAAGGTATCAAATAAATATTGTGAGACTGTTATGCCAGTGAAGATATCGCAGCATGGCAGAAGTAACAGAGATCCACGGTATCATAACTGAGGCTCAATAAAATTGATGAAATAGACTTTGAACTTTCATCACTGCAATGCATCAGGAAGCTGGCAAGTTACCTGGCTTCCTTGTTCTAGGTGGTTGTCTTTTTCTCTCAAATACTGTAGAATTTATCAGAAGTATAGAAGTGTATATATTTATGAACTCCATGGGTCACGGGGCCTGTTCCTGTGCTTGGCAGAACACCATGTGTCACAGGGCCTGTTCCTGTGCTTGGCAGAACACCATGGGTCACGGGGCCTGTTCCTGTGCTTGGCAGAACACCATGTGTCACAGGGCCTGTTCCTGTACTTGGCAGAACACCATGGGTCAGGGGGCCTGTTCCTGTGCTTGGCAGAACACCATGGGTCACGGGGCCTGTTCCTGTGCTTGGCAGAACACCATGTGTCAGGGGGCCTGTTCCTGTGCTTGGCAGAACACCATGGGTCACGGGGCCTGTTCCTGTGCTTGGCAGAACACCATGGGTCACGGGGCCTGTTCCTGTGCTTGGCAGAACACCATGTGTCACAGGGCCTGTTCCTGTACTTGGCAGAACACCATGGGTCACGGGGCCTGTTCCTGTGCTTGGCAGAACACCATGGGTCACGGGGCCTGTTCCTGTGCTTGGCAGAACACCATGTGTCACGGGGCCTGTTCCTGTACTTGGCAGAACACCATGGGTCACAGGGCCTGTTCCTGTGCTTGGCAGAACACCATGGGTCACGGGGCCTGTTCCTGTGCTTGGCAGAACACCATGTGTCACAGGGCCTGTTCCTGTGCTTGGCAGAACACCATGGGTCACGGGGCCTGTTCCTGTACTTGGCAGAACACCATGGGTCACGGGGCCTGTTCCTGTGCTTGTCAGAACACCATGGGTCACGGGGCCTGTTCCTGTACTTGGCAGAACACCATGGGTCACGGGGCCTGTTCCTGTACTTGGCAGAACACCATGGGTCACGGGGCCTGTTCCTGTACTTGGCAGAACACCATGGGTCACGGGGCCTGTTCCTGTGCTTGGCAGAACACCATGGGTAAAAAGGGCCTGTTCCTGTGCTTGGCAGAACACCATGGGTCACAGGGCCTGTTCCTGTACCGTACAGTTCTACGTTCTAAAAGTTAGGTGGGACTATGAGGCAGTACTGGATGTAGCACTGGCCTTGTCTGAGACATATGTTGTACTTGCCTATTGGAACGAATTCAGAGGCTGCAAGGTAAATGAGCAAGCTGACAACGTGACAATTTTCCGAGGGGCAATTCACTTGCTGAGTGCAGAAGAATGTGATAGTAATAGGAGACAGTGAAGTTGGAGGGATGGATACTGTTGCCGTGAGCCTGAGTCCAGAAGGCTGTGCCTGAAGAAGATGGCGTCAGTGAACACCACGACCAAAGGCGATGTCCTTGAGATAGTTTATGAGACTACTTCTTTTTGCTTCTTCTTCTTTCAAATATGATTCTGCTACTAAGCTTGGAACATATGATTTACATTTTGACAGTATGTTTTCAGGCTAATTGAGAGATCTGGCACTTCTCTGTCTTCAAGGGAGTTCGGTGAGGTTTTGAGCAGAGTGTGTGGCCTGGAGGCTGAGAAGCCTGGAGACGGGGTACAAACTCATGAGTGACTCCATTTCTCACCAATTAAAGCATCTAACAAGATTGAAATCAACAAGGATGAGAGCGGAAGGCGAGTGGGTGTTCAGCGCTGTCTGTCTCTGTTTGAACGGCCTCCCTCTCCCTCACTGCTGCCGGAGGAAGATGCCTGTGTTTGACTTCTCTCTCTCTCTTCCCCCCCCCTGTCTCTCCCCTCCCTCTCTGTCTCTCCCCCCTCTCTCTCTCTCCCCTCCCTCTCACCCCCTCTCTCCCCCTCTCTCTCCTCTCTCTCCTCTCTCTCCTCTCTCTCTTCCCCCTCTCTCTCTCTCCCCTCTCTCTCCCCTCTCTCTCTCCCCCCTCTCTCTTCCCCCCTCTCTCCCCTCTCTCCCCCTCTCTCTCTCCCCTCTCTCTCTCTCCCCCCTCTCTCTCCCCCTCTCTCTCCCCCTCTCTCTCCCCCTCTCTCCCACCCCCTCTCTCCCCTCCCTCCCTCCCTCCCTCTCTCTCTCTCTCGCTCTCTCTCTCTCTCTCTCTCTCGCTCTCTCTCGCGCTCTCGCTCTCGCCCTCGCCCTCTCTCTCGCCGGAGGAAGATGCCTGTGTTTGACTTGTCTCTCTGTCTCTGTCTCTTTCTCCCTCTCACTTGATGCTGCTGGAGTCTTGGGTCTTGGTCTTTGGGCAAGGTTTAATCAAGTTTTGTGGGTAGGTCTCTGCAGGTCAGGTTATGTAACTTTGTGGGACTTTGGTTGGGGCAGACTGGTTCGGTGTCCTGCAGTCAATGAACAGCACTGCATTAAATTGAACCGAACTGAATTGAACATTCCCATATTGAAGAAAGTGTGTTGTTGGGATGAGAGGTTTGATTAGGAGGCAGAGTTTCAGATGAAGGGAATTTTTTTAAAGACCTAAGTGCTTATACAGGGAAATGATAAACAGCGTATCACAAATGGACCAATAGAAGAATATAATTCCAATTAGAGTGAAAACAGAGGAAATGAAACAAAAACAAAAAGGAAGTTTCTAATCTGAATGATAGCAAAGTAGGTAAATTAATAGGCCATGAATATAAATGGTATGATGTAACAACCATTACAAAGCCATAATTGCCCAGTGAACAAGGGTAGGGATGACAATCAAAAATTAGCATTGGTTTGAGTGGGACTCAGAAATCAGAGTAATGAAACCCTCGATATAGTCGTGGATAATCTTCCCCTTCATTTTCACGTAGCTTTGAATTCCTCCATCTTTCAACACTGGATCTCCTTTCCCTTTCATGAAGGAATATGGCATTGAGGCAAAAGACTAGATGGACTTTATTCCTTGGCGGGTTGGAGAATGAGGGGAGATCTTATAGAGGTATACAAAATTAGGAGCAATCGCAATTATAATAATAATAAGTACTCTATTGACGCTGAGTGGGAAATTATTTTTGTTACAGCAGCAACATTTAAAATCACACTGAGCAGCGTGCAGACTTAACTAATAATAAAGTACAGAATAATAATATACAAAATAATAATTTATCAATGTACAATAATAATGTACGAAATGATAAAACTGCCTATTTTCCTATGATGTGTGTTCTCCTGTCACACCGAGATAAACTGTTGTACATGCTTATTGTATTTGGTAGGAAAGATTTTCTGTAACGATCCTTGTGACAGTGGAACTGAATGAGCCTGTTTGAAAGGGTGCTTATTCAGTAGGTCATGGAGAGGATATGCCAGATTGTCCATACTGGATAACAATTTGTTTAGTGACCTCCTCTCCACCACTAATTCAAAAGAGTCTGGGTGGTAGCCAAGGATATGGATAGGGTAAATGCAAGTGGGTTATTTCCCCTGAGGTTGGCTGAGACTAAAACTAAAGGTCATAGGTTAAGAGTGTAAGGTGAAATATTTAAACAAAACTTCTCCAATTAGAGGTTGGTGTGAGTGTGGGACGAGTTGCCAGGGGAAGTGGTAAGTACAAGTTTAATTGCAACATTTCAGAGAAGTTTGGATAGGTACAGGGATGAGAGGGGTATGGAGGACTATGGTCTGGGTGTGGGTAGATGGGACTAGGCAGAAAAGCGGGCTGACACAGACAGGATGGGTGGAATGCCCTGCTTCTATGGTGTAATATTTTATAACCATGTGAGCTTACTGAATGGTGGACTAGGCTTGAGGACTGAATGACCAATTGCTAGTTCTATTTCTCAGAGGACTGAAAAGACTCTTCAGCCCATTGCTTCTGTGCTGACCATACGCACTCGTCTATACTAATCCCTTTTTTCTTCTTTCATCCCCTTCAGTTCTTTGGGAGCAGAGACGTTGCTTGGCTCCAGAAACCCAGGCTTGATTCTGACCTTGGATGCGGACTGTGTGCTGCTTGCATCTAGAACTGCATGCTCTTCAGCAACACTGAAACTCTTCCAAATAGTTCATCCTTGTTATAGAATGATACGCTGCGGATATCTTCCCTGCATTGGGGGTGGTTGGGGAGCTTTTTAGTCCATTTTTTCCTCATTACCAACTTCAGGCAGGCAGCTGCTGGCAGGTGCTTTATTGGAACCGCTGAAAGTTTTAATTTGACACTGCTCGGAAGCCACAGACATCTGTTTTGGATGGCTGTTCCTAACAAAAGAGTTATGATTAAAAACTCGGGTGCATCAGGGCTTCTTTCTCTTTAAATCAGCTGGCTGTGCCATTTGTTATGAATAATTCAATGCCAAAAGTGTACACGCTGGAGCACTCCGCATAGCCATATTAGGGAATTGTGATTAACTGGGAAATAATAATGTCGACAAAGCCCTGTTGTGCACACATACACCAATTACAAGAAAAAAGAAGGCAGGCAGAGAGAAAATACCTTGAGAAAAACCAGCTGACTCCCTTCCCTTGCTTGACCCAGCCAAAAGCAGATGCAGAAATATATCACCAGTGAAGCCCTCAAATCGATTCGAAGTGTGGAAGAACATGCTCAGCAGGATGGAGTTAGAGTGAGTTCCTGTAACCTAACATCACCTTTGATTTGAGGAAAATGAGAAGCAGTTTATGCAGGAGGGGAAAAAAAAGAAACCTCCACATTAAAAACACATTAAGGAATTGGCTTGCCAAAATACAGTTCTATTGGTGGGTCTTCTGTTCACAGGAATGCAGGAAGGCTGCAGGTTTTTTGATGATATTACCATGGAAGACAAAGCATGTGAAATAAGAGAAACAGGGTTCTATTGAGCGTGTTGTGCTTGGCCGCCCCTGCCAACCGCTCATACTTGACTTAAACTTCAACTGCTCACACTGTGGTCTGACTCCATAATTTCCCTTGTTTCTGAGAATCCTGTAATCTAACCACGGTTTACTGATAAAAAATAGATGTGAAGTTCAATTTGAACTTCCTGCAAACAGCCCTACTTGGTCTTTTTTTTTATATAAATCTGAGATTATTATCCTTAACCCTGAAATAAAAACAGAATATGCAAGAACGACTTGGCAGGTCAGACAAAATGTGTGAAAAGTTTGTCAGCATGCTGGGGATGACTTCTGAACTTCCATTCTGTGTAATTCTTTATATCATTGAAAGGGGGTACCTCACATTCTCTTAAACTAGAGCAGACAAAATATGCCTGCTCTCAACAATCTCCCTTCATAGGACAATTCCCACAGCACCAAGAATCTAATGAAACTGTATTGTACATTTCAGAGTTATGGCCATGAAGTTAGTTTTTTTTTAATTTTATTTTTATTTGCATAAGGAGTTCACAATTATCATGTACCTTTTTCACACATATAACCTTTTCCATTTTTTTATATGTATAAAACTACAATTATTTATACATTCTTAAGTACACATTGAGATGATATAAAAGCAAAATAAACATTTAAATAGATAATTATGTACTGTGGTAAATCTAACCTATTAGGCTAAGTAATGAAATTAGTTGTTAAGAAAAATGGTAATAATAGTTTCCATACAACCCTTCTGGACCATTTCCACTGGTCCAAAATGTTGCATACAAGCCTATATACCAACCATTGTAGGTGTTTATATCCCAATTTTTTTGTGCTTGTTCCTGCCCGCAGACATAATTATCCAATCCCTATGTACTTATTTACTTAATTTTTTCATTTTTTTTTATCCCTTTCCCAAATCTTTCCCTTTACTTGTGTTAATTCTCTATTTTTCAAAAAAAAACAACAAACATTTAGACTAGGGGTGCTTACGTTAGCAATATTACTGTGTTGATGAGAAGAGCAATATAAATCATTAGGAGAGTCATCTAAAGTCTGCTCGCATTGGGGTTATATATTCAATCCATTTATGAAGTGTTAAAGGTTCAAAGGTTCATTTGTTATCAAGGTATGCATGCAGTATACAACTCTGAGATTCATCTTCTCCAGGTAGCCATGAAACAAAGAAAAACCATGGAAGTCATTCAAAGAGAAACATCATACCACACCTCCCCACCACACACAAATAGAATGGCATCGTGATCATCAACCCCACAAACCCCCCCCTGCCTGCACAAAACACTATGAAGATATCAACCTCCAAACCCCCTCCACTCGCAAAACAAAACAATGAGAAAGAATGGGCGAAAAGACAGAATATAAAACCATACGTCTGAAGAAGTCCACAGTACATAAAAACGCAGTTGTCCAATCCATAAACACAGAACCTTGGTAACATCCTCCAACGTCATCAAAAAAGAGAGACACCATTCAATTGCAGAGGCCTACCTTCTGGCCAAGGTGAGCAGCCACACAGTGATAGACCACCACAAAGACTCCTTCTCTGGCAGCAGCGGGGTCCCATCAGCGATTAAGAGGCCAGCAGCCGGTGCTGAACCCTCGCTCGCCTTCTGCATTTACCTCGAAGTTTCAATCTTCCTCCTAGCTTTAAACGCCAATTAATCGATGTTTCAACCAGTGAAATGGAGTCAAGCATTGGCTCGAGCATTCTCTCTAAGTTTCTTCACCTTAAGGGCGTTCAGGCTCACAATCGTTTCCCAGAATCTTCTTGGAGACAGTAAAGCACTGAATCACTCAATTAATTTCCAAACCGTAAATTGTAGTCTCTAACAAATCCAGAAACACATTTAAGATGAAAAGCAGATGTAAAAGAAGCGAAATATGCAGATTCATGGATTATCAGTAAGAAGTCAACAAGGGAGCATTGTACACAGGCACCATCCTGACTGAATAGGTTTTGCGATAATGTTGTTTCTGAAATATAAGTATGACACCTAGCTTGATGCTCTAAAGCAGGAAGTGTAAACTGCTAATGCTACACTGCAATATGCAGCTCTAACATTGCATAATTCCCTGTCTTCTCATCTCCATAAACCTAATTTAATCTACAACACTTTTGACCATTCTCTAACTTGCACTAGGTCCTGTTCTTTCTCCTCCATGCTGGCTCACGGTTAGGAAGCGATTCAATTTTAAAGCTTTGCACTTGGTTTCAAATCATTCAGCTGCTTCTTCCTTCCTGTATTCAGTCTGTGCAGTGTCTGCACTTCCAAAGTTCTGTCTTCCTGAACATCCCCGAATCAATCCTGTGGTCAGCTGTCATGTCGCAAACTTTGGAATCTCCTTCTAAGTTTCTTCGTCTCTTTCCTGTAAAACAAAATAAAATTTCTTAATGTTAGTGATTACACATTGGTGAGACGCATAAAATGCTGGCGGAAGTCAGCAGGCCAGGCAGCATCTACGGAAAAGAGTACAGTCGACGTTTCGGCCCGACACACTTCAGCAGGACCGGAAAAGAAAAGATGAGGAGTAGATTTACAAGGTGGGGGTGGGGAGAAACAAATACAAGATGATAGGTGAAACTGGGAGGGGGCGGGTTGAAGTAAAGAGCTGGGAAGTTGATTGGTGAAAGAGATACATGGCTGGGTAACAGGGAGTCTGATAGGAGGGGAAGGAAGACCATGGGAGAAAGAAAACGGAGGAGGAGCGCCAGTGTGAGGTGATGGGCAGCCAAGGAGATAAGGTGAGAGAGGGAAAAGGGAGTGGGGAAAGGTGAAGGAGAGCGAGGGGGGTAACCATTACTGGAAGTTTGAGAAATCGATGTTCATGCCATCAGATTGGAGGCTACCCAGACTTAATATAAGGTGTTGATCCTCCAACCTGAATGTAGTCTCATCATGACAGGAGAGGAGGCCATGGATAGACATATCAGAATGGGAATAGGAACTGGAATTAAAATGGGTGGCCACTGGGAGATCCCGCTTTTTCTGGTGGATGGAGCGTGGGTACTCGGCGATGTGGTCTCCCAATCTATGTCGGGTCTCACTGATGTACAGGAGGCCACACCGGGAGCACCAGACACAGTATTTGACCCCAACAGACTCACAGGTGAAGTGTCACCTCACCTGGAAGGACTGTCTGGGGCCCTGAATGGTGGAGAGGAAGGAGGTGTAGGGGCAAGTGTAGTACCTGTTCCACTTGCAAGGACTAGTGCCAGAAGTGAGGTCAGTGGGGAGGGATGAATCGACGAGGGAGTCACATAGGGAGCGATCCCTGCAGAAAGCAGTAAGTGTTGGGGGGGTGGAGAGGGAAAGATGTGCTTGGTGGTGGGATCCCGTTGGAGAAGTTCCACAGATTTATGTGCTGGCTGCAGAGGCTGGTGGGGTGGTAGCTGAGGACAAAAGGAACCTCTCTCCTACCCCAACTTTTAAATCTACTCCTCATCTTTTTTTTTCTCCAACCCTGCCGAAAGGTCTCGGCCTGAATAGTCAACTGTACTTTTTCTCGACTGTCCTGCTGAGATCCTCCAGCATTTTGTGTGTGTTGCTCTGGATTTCCAGCATCTGCGGATTTTCTCTTGTTTGTGATTGGATTGCACTTTGGTGAGATGTAGTATTTAGGAACAGAACATGGGGGATACATGGGTCTTTATATTATTGGCAGGATATAATGACTGGTATGCCACAGGGATTGCCACATTATGAACTTTGATTTTTTTTACAGGAAAGAGACAAAGAAACTTAGAAGGAGATTCCAAATTTTGCAATAGTGCAGGGACCTACCTTTTAAAATTTGTGTGAATTACTTATATGAGGGAAACAAAATTTTGGTTATTAAATTTGGAGGACAATAAGAATGTAAGTTGCGAAGAAGACATAAAGAGGCTACGAAGAAGCATAGATAGGTTAAGTGATCAACTGAAGCAAAGATCTACAGGTGAAGTATTATGTGGGAAAATATGAAATTGTTCATTTTAGCAGGAAAAATAAAAAATACCAATGAAATTATGAACAGTGTAGAAACTGGAGATGCAAAGCCCTAGTGCATGATTTTCAAAAAGATATGAGCAGACATAAGAAGCAATTAGGAAAGCTAACAGAATTTTTACTGTTTATTACTTTAGGAATAAAATATGAATGTAGGAACATTATACCTTAGTTATATAAGGCATTGGTAACACTGCTATTGGAGTATAGAATAGTGTACAGTGATGATCTCCCTATCTAAGAAAGAATGTTAATGTATTAGAAACAGCATAAAAAAGCTTTACTAATGTAATGTCTAGAATGGCTGTTATCTTAAGAAGAAACTGTTTGACATAGTGAATTGCATTGGCTGTAGATAAGAAGACTGTGCAGTAACTTAAAGAAACTTAAGACTCTGATGTGGGGAGGTAACACTCACAGAACCTAGAAATGGGGAGCCGGGTCATTTAAAGTTAATAAAATGATCCATTTTAAATGGAGGTTAAGTGCATTTTTTTTCTTTCAGAGGGTCATGAGTTTCTGGAACTAGTTTTTCTTAATGCGTGTTGGAAGTACTGGCCTTGCATTTTGTAAGGCAGAGTTATGTAGATTTTCAGTAAGTAGGGGGGCAAAGATTACTGTAGTAATGGGAAAACAGAGCTGAGGTCACAATCAAGTCAGCCATGATTCATTGAATGGTACAATCAGATCATGGGACTTATTCCTGCTTTAATATATTTCTTAAAAACTCCCATTTTGATCAAACTTTTGGTTACATATTTTTATACGGCAGAGTGTTTCTTTTTTGGCTTTTCTATATTATAGCTCAGTAGTCCCCAACCTCTGGGCCGTGGACTGATACTGATCTGCAAAACATGCAGTGGTGCAGTGGTAGCCAGAACACACCCAACACATCTTTAAGAAAAAAGCTGAAATAAACAAGCTAATTAATTAGGTGCCACCTGGCACGTAAATGTCGGCCCAGATCAGAGGTGATTGCCGATTGCGTCGCCTCTGATCTGGGCCGACATTTACGTTCCGGGTGGTACCTAATTAATTAGCTTGTTTATTTTGGCGTTTTTCTTAAAGATGTGCTGGGTGTGTTCCAGCTACCACTGTACCACTGCATTCTTCACAGCCTGGAGGTTGGGAACCATCGTTATAGCTGCTTGATAATTGAAATCTTTGTTGAAAACTAAAGATCCTATTCTGAAGAAGGGTCACGGTATTCCAATCAATTTTTACTCTTCGTTGATGTGACGAACAGAGTTAATCATATTTCTGTGACTGAGAGCTGGCTCCGCAAAAAAACGATTGCTTGTTTCACACATTACAACCACTCTTCAAAAGCTCTTCATTAGTTGAAAAGTTCTGAGGTCATAAAGGACGAGGAAAAAAATAGTTTTCTTTAAGTATATGTTGCCCAAAAAGACCTAAAGTGAACACAATGCCTGGGGTGTGGTTCTATTGAGGCCTTGCATCATTGCAAAGGGAGAGGGAACCTCGACTCAGACCATGAGAGGCCTGCGTCGGGCATTTTTTATGCCTTACAAGGTGCATATTGGAAGTCTATGTGGGGCGCCACTCCTCGCACAGACTAGAGCAATGTGTGATTAAGTGCCTTGCTCAAGGGCACAAATACACTGCCACAGCTGAGGCTCGAACTAGCGACCTTGAGATAACTAGACGAACGCCTTAACCACTTGGCCACGTGCCCAACATTGCAAAAGGACCAGTATATTGCTTTCCACATCCATTGTTCTATCAGTATATCAACTTTTCATTTCAAATACAAGAGCACCTAGCTATATCTCAAAAGCAATAGTCTCTTCACATTAAGAAATGTTTTTCTAATTTACCTGCTAATTTGTATAATTTTATTTCTATACGTATGTTAATTAACTTTGTCTAGATCCTTTCCACAATCCTGATTGAGAAGTTGCAGAACTTGGGCCTCTGTACCTCCCTCTGCAATTGGATCCTGGACTTGCTAGCTGGAAGACCACAATCTGTGCGGATTGGTGATAACATCTCCTCGCTGACGATCAACACTGGCGCACATCGGATGTGTGCTTAGCCCACTGCTCTACTTTCTGTATACACATGACTGTGTGGCTAAGTATAGCTCAAATACCATCTATAAATTTGCTGACAATACAACCATTGCTGGTGGAATCTCAGGTGGTGATGAGAGGGCGTACAGGAGTGAGATATGCCAACTAGTGGAATGGTGCCGCAGCAACAACCTGGCACTCAATGTTAGTAAGATGAAAGAGCTGATTGTGGACTTCAGGAAGGGTAAGACGAAGGAACACATACCAATCCTCAAAGAGGGATCAGAAGTGGAGAGAGCGAGCAGCTTTAAGTTCCTGGCTGTCAAGATCTCTAAGGATCTAACCTGGTCCCAACATATCGATGTAGTTATAAAGAAGGCATGACAGTGGCTATATTTTATTAGGAGTTCAAAGAGATTTGACAAATACACTCAAAAACATCTATAGTTGTACCTTGGAGAGCATTCTGACAGGCTGCATTACTGTCTGGTATGGAGGGGCTACTGCACAGGACCAAAAGAAGATGCAGAAGGTTGTAAATCTAGTCAGCCCCATCTTGGGTACTAGCCTACAAAGTACCCAGGACATCTTCAGGAAGCGGTGTCTCAGAAAGGCAGCGTCCATTATTAAGGACCTCCAGCACCCCAAGGCATGCCCTTTTCTCACTGTTACCATCAGGTAGGAGGTACAGAAGCCTGAAGGCACACACTCAGTGATTCAGGAACAGCTTCTTCCCCTCTGCCATCTGATTCCTAAATGGACATTGAAGCTTTGGACACTGCCTCACTTTTTTTAATATACAGTATTTCTGCTTTTTGCACTTTTTTAATCTATTCAATATATGTAATTGATTTACTTGTTTATGTATTATTATTATTATGTTTTATTTTTTTCTCTCTCTGCTAGATTACGTATTGCATTGAACTGCTGCTACTAAGTTAACAGATTTCACATCACATGCTGGTGATAATAAACCCGATTCTGATTTATTTACAGCTTCTTTGTATCCTCTCAGCTCACTTTCAATATGCTGATATTCATTGCTAGTTGCTGAAGTCCAACCACTGATCCTTGAGATGGTCTAGCAGTTGCCAATCTAAAACTTTTTGATATATTAGTAATTTCTGTTTTCTGTCAATTGATTGGTCTTTCCTAAATACTGTATATTCACCTCAATCCCACAAGCTCTAATTTTCTACAGAAGGTTTTTGATAAGACGACTTACTAAGTCCTTGGCCTCCTTCTATCCCACTGGTTACATGTTGCTTCACACATTTTATACAGTCCCAGAATCATAAAGCATATATACAGGCCTTTTGACCCATTGCATCCACACTAGCCATCAACCACCTATTCTCACAATAATCCTACATAAATCCTGTATGTTATTCTCTTCACATTCTCTTCAATTCTCCCCAGATTCTGCCCGTCACCTACACAGTAGGGACAATTTATAGAGGCCTATTTGCGTACTGTTTGGGACTTGGGAAGGAAGGCATAAGGAACAGAGAATGTGCAAACTCCGTACATACACCAGTTGAGATCAGGATTGTCTCTGGGACTGTGAGGCTGTGGCTTCACTAGTTTTGCCATGGTGCCACCCAATTTTGCCTTTAAACTCTTTATAAGTTCATGTTGACTCTACCAGTATTCCATTTGCATTGTTCCAAACAATAGATGTGAACATTTTCTTTGCTACTAATTCCAGCTCAATATAGCTATCGATCTGTTTTCTATCACTTTGACAAGTGTGATTACATTTCGCACTTTTTCAATGTGGCCACATGTAAATCCAGGGAATTATTAAAGATTAGACGTCACAATTAGAAATTGTAACATCATTAATTTTAAGGAGTCTGTTGCTGCTGTTGATCTTCAATTGAACTTATTCTTTCTCCTGCAGGTAGGGAAGTCAAAGCACTATTCCTTAATGTGCTCCCATTTGTTCATTTGTGTCTGCAATTATTCTGGGTAAAGAGAGTTTCTAAACTCAGTGGCCACTTTATTAGGTACATCCTACACCTGATTGTTAATGCAAATATCTAATCAGCCAATCACGTGGTAGCAACTCAACCACATAAAGCATGCAAACATGCCAAAAGGTTCAGTTGTTGTTCAGATCAAACACCAGAATGGGGAAGAAATGTGATCTAAGTGACTGATCATGGAATGATGTGCCAGACTGGGTTTCAGTACCTCAGAAATTGCTGATCTCCTGAGATCTTCACACACAACAGTCTCTGGAGCTTACAGAGAATGGTGTGAAAAACAAAAAAAAAATCAAGTGAGCAGCAGTTCTGTGGGCAAAAGTGTCTTTGTTAATAAGAGAGGTCAGAGGCAAATGGCCAGACTGGGTCAAGCTGACAGGAAGGCGACAGTTAAACAAACAGCTGACCATGCAAAACACTTTGGACCGTGAAGTGGATGAGCTACAGCAGCAGAAGACCATGAAATATACATTCAGTGGTCAGTTTAGTAGGTACAGGAGGTACAGGGCGAGATATTGGAGCACCCCACTGCTTATGGAAATCCTTCCCCATCAAATGGTGTGTAGCAGCAAAAAACAATTCTGGTGGAAAAAAATATCTAACACCTTGCGCCTGTCTTGAGTTGATAAAGGTAAAATCTTCCAGGCTTCCTGCCGTCTGATTACATACATCAAAGTTGCTGGTGAATGCAGCAGGCCAGGCAGCATCTTTAGGAAGAGGTACAGTCGACGTTTCGGGCTGAGACCCTTCGTCAGGACTAACTGAAAGAAGAACTAGTAAGAGATTTGAAAGTGGGAGGAGGAGAGGGAGATCTGAAATGATAGGAGAAGACAGGAGGGGGAGGGATGGAGCCAAGAGCTGGACAGTTGATTGGCAAAAGGGGTATGAGAGGATCATGGGACCAGAGGCCTAGGGAGAAAGAAAGGGGTGAGGGGGGAAAAACCCAGAGGATGCACAAGGGGTATAGTGAGAGAGACAGAGGGAGAAAAAGGAGAGAGAGAGAAAGAATGTGTGTATATAAATAAATAACAGATGGGGTACGAGGGGGAGGTGGGGCATTACGGAAGTTTGAGAAGTCAATGTTCATGCCATCAGGTTGGCACCACCATTCAGGGCCCCAGACAAACTTCCAGGTGAGGCGACACTTCACCTGTGAGTCGGCTGGGGTGACATACTGCGTCCGGTGCTCCCGATGTGGCCTTCTATATATTGGTGAGACCTGACGCAGACTGGGAGATTGTTTCGCTGAACATCTACACTCTGTCTGCCAGAGAAAGCAGGATCTCCCAGTGGCTACACATTTTAATTCCATGTCCCATTCCCATTCTGATATGTCTATCCACGGCCTCCTCTACTGTAAAGATAAAGCCACACTCAGGTTGGAGGAACAACACCTTGTATTCCGTCTGGGTAGCCTCCAACCTGATGGCATGAACATTGACTTCTCAAACTTCCGCTAATGCCCCACCTCCCCCTCGTACCCCATCTGTTATTTATTTTTATACACACATTCTTTCTCTCTCCTTTTTCTCCCTCTGTCCCTCTCACTATACCCCTTGCCCATCCTCTGGGTTTCTTCCCTCCACCTTTTCTTTCTTCCTGGGCCTCCTGTCCCATGATCCTCTCATATCCCTTTTGCCAATCAACTGTCCAGCTCTTGGCTCCATCCCTCCCCCTCCTGTCTTCTCCTATCATTTTGCATCTCCCCCTCCCCCTCCCACTTTCAAATCTCTTACTAACTCTTCTTTCAGTTAGTCCTGACGAAGGGAAAGGTCTCGGCCCGAAACATCGACTGTACCTCTTCCTAGAGATGCTGCCTGACCTGCTGCGTTCACCAGCAACTTTGATGTGTGTTGCTTGAATTTCCAGCATCTGCAGAATTCCTAGTGTTGCCGTCTGATTATATTGGGCAAGTCGCACTGCAAAATTCCACATTGCACGGTAGTGTAGAGGTTAGTGCAGTGCATTACGGTCCCAATGACTAAAAGGTTCTCACAACTCTCTGTAAGGTTCACTCTATGACCTCGTGTGTTTTCTCTGAGTGCTCCAGTTACTTACCACATTCCGAACACGTATGGGTTGGGGTTAGTAAGTTGTGGGCTTGCTATGTTGGCACTAGAAGCACAGCAGCACTTGTGGGCTGTATCGAGCATGATCTCTGACTGTGTTGGCAGTAGACGCAAAAAAAAACATTTCACTGTATGTTTTGATAAACATGTGACAAATAAAACTAACCTCATCTTAATCATTGTGCAGATGTTAGTCAAGGATGGCATATGGCATGCATGTCCTCTTTTATTTATTAATTAAAACCCTTAAAACCAAAACTTGTATTTTGAAATGGACAGATGGCAGCTAGCCCTCTGACTCTTGGTTTCAATGTTATTATAGAATCTTCATCCAAGCAATGTTCAGCCAATCTTGTTTATTAGAGATAAAACAAGAAATTCTGGGAAACTCAGAGGACAGCAGATTCAGCAGGAAGAGGAGAGTTAATATTTCAGGTCAATGACCTTTTATTGCAACTGGGAAAACAGGTAGAACATAGTTTAAGAAACAGAAAGAGAGGGGTAGAGAAAGTCTGTGACACAGTGGCAGGCAAAATAAATGACAAGAGGTTATTGGAGGTGGGTGGAAGAGGGTGGTATGACATTAATAGAAAGATCGATCTCCGGGGGAAGGGGATGTAAGTATAAGTGGAGCACGAGCGAGAAAGTGAACACTGGAAGCACCAAATGATTTATCTGGTGCAGACACACCCAGTTCTACAGGTTCTCAACAAGTCAGGAGGCATCTATCCAGGGGAATAAACAGTCCCTTCCATAGATGCTGTCTGACTTGCTGAGTTCTTCCAGCATTTTGTGTGTGTTGCTCTAGACTTCCAGAATCTGCAAAATCTCTTGTGTTTATAATTTATCAGGTTATGTTTTGAAGTCATTTACAATAATTTGTGGGTATTTATAGATCTGTCCTACTCCTTGTATAATTTATGTTACTTAAGTTTATGTTAACTATTGTTTGTTCTCATCTTCTAATGTACTGTGTACTGCTGCAGAAAGTTAGATTAAATGACATCTCATCCTGTGTGTGCACGCCAATGGCAACGATAAACTTCAACCTGAACTAAATTGCACGATGGAATTTTACTTCCCTTCCACTATTCATTTACTGGTGTACATTTTATGTCAGTTTTATTTTCTTTTCTAACATTTAATTCGCAGTGTTTTGTCTTAATAATTACACCCTTTGAACAAAAGTAAGCGTGAACATATATCTAGATCTATCTCACCCTTTCAACAAAAATACGTGTCAACATCAGTATCGAGATACATTCCTGTTTCAGTTCGTTTAATCAGAAGGCTCATGAGACACGGCCTAAAAAGAAAATCTACCATTTAGATTTTCAGGCAAACTGATGTGCCAGGAATAAATAGCCATAGCCTCTTTCTTTGGCTGGCCCTTGCCCCAATGGAAATTCATAAATATAGAGCCCCACCATCCCATGGATGGCAAGAATTACAGGACAATTTGCCCACCCCTACCCAACAGTGTCGATCACAAAAAAACCTTCCTAGTTGTATTGATGCTCAGAAGATATTTTCCACACATAGACAATGAGTTAAAATTTGGTTGTGCCATCTGTTTAGAATGTGTCTTGGGTTTCAGAGATCATGTATGGAAACGGAGAAAGCATCATGTGTACAGGAACTCACTGAAATGCTTATTAGATTCGTAATGCAGAGACCTGGATAATTCTTCCAGAGGCTGGAGTTCTGAATCACACTATAGCAAGTAGGGAATTTTTATTCAGCGATTAAAATCATACAGCACAGGAACAAGCCCTTCATCCCACAGGGTCTGTGCTGACCACCAAGTATCCAATTAGGCTAATTTAATTCCTTATTTAATTGACGTTCAGATAATTAAATACATGTGGCAAAAAGTAACTGGTATTTGTTGTAGCAACCACCAAACTGCTGGATCATTGTAAACATCTTATCCATTTCACTTATGACATCTAGGAAGGAAAATTTGACCTTATTAATCTGGGCCTGTAGACCCATAAATAAACAGGTTGCTTCTCAAACCCTTTTTAAGAGGCACAGCAACTCACTCAACACAGGGGATTTGAGGATGTTCAATGAAATGCACATGCTGTAATTTAAAAAAAAGTATGGAAAAGCAAGTGAAGGAAATTAAAATAGCCTCAGTTAACTCTGGAAAAGAGTGCTGAAGCTACCATCGATAACAGAAGGTATCATAGGACTAAGTATAAAGGCAGATGATAGATATTGATTTTGTATAAGTCATTAATTGGCCTGCATGATGTTCTTCTCTCCCATTATAAGAAAGACATCAAAGCCATTGTAACGGAATAGGTTGGATTCACCTGTTACTAATATTAGAAATGATGGATAATAGATATATGCCGAGGATTGAAAAATGGTTCTTATTCTCTCTGAAACAGAAAACAAAGAAGGAGAAAATCAAACTGCTCTTTACAAAAGTTTGAGAAAGGCGTTTGAGAAGTAGTAAAAGGTTGGTGGTGTTTTTGGTAAATCGGCATCAAATTCACCTTGACATCGACTGTATTTTGGAATGAAAAAGGAATCACTTTCTCAGTTTAAGGGAGTGCGGAGTGCTTGATCACAACCAGCAATGGAGACAGGGACATATTTAAAAGTGAATTGGACACGAATTCAGAAAGGAAGAATATCGACTGATAGGAGAGACTATTAAACAGTCATAGTGCCAGCTTGATTGTTCAAGTGTCTCTTCCTGTGGCTCAATTTTAATGATTTCTATGAAGGAAAACAATAGATCATATAAATTCTCTCTTATCACTGTTTAACAGCTGCAGCTAAAAGCTTCACTGATCTGGTATTAACTTATTGTGGTGCTGGATTATTTGCTGTCTATATTGCATTATAAAATGTATACATTATATCACAAAGATATATTCAGCTGCTACGTTGATAAGTCAATCTTGAATTTTCAAAAATTAATGAAATAATCTCAGTAATTTCAATACATAAAGAAATCTATTACTGCACAATCCAACCCCGGAAAGACCTTGCAACTAGATACTGAGGTGTTAAAGTGACACACCAAGTTACTCAAGCCATTGCAGAAGACCCGTAGAATGTGCGTTGTGTGTTCCATTGCTCCTTTCCTTACAACAGTAGAGATGATTTACTCTGAGTAGCACCTCAAGTAACATGTGTGCACTTCACGCTCTGAATAAATAAGTACTCTGCACTTGGCACCAGGAGTAAAACAATCAAAGAGTTCATCTTTGACGTGAAGTTCAAAGCCACATACCCACACTTCCAAGGCTCCCAATCTAAAGCCTTCCAAAAGCATCGCCAGCAGTGAAAGGGATCCTTTATTTTCTGAGCTTGAGGTATCATTTTCCTGGGAATTTGTAGAATTCCCTCACTAACAATGATCAAGCACAGACCTACTTCAAACTCTGTTTGGATTATTTCTCTGCATGAGTAGCTGAAGCCAGCATCATAGGCATGATGTTGTCTACAGGCAATGGAGCAGCACCTCACTAGATACCACAGACCCCATAACCAGAGTGCTCAGCCCTAAAGATCTTTTGAGGTTAAAAAAGAACTTTTGGAAGAATATTTACAAAATATATGAAAATGAAGCTCTAAAATATCTAATTCTTAAGTATATGTGAATTAAGAACCTATTCTGACATTAAATAAGATGATGGCTGATATGATTGTATCCTCAATTCCACAATTATGCTAACCCTCAATAGCCTTTCATTCCTTGCTTACTAAGAAGTTATATTTGTTAAGATAGTCAAAGGCCCTGCTTCAATCACCCTTTGAGGAAGAGAGTTCAAAAGACTCAAAACTATGAGGAAAAAATCTGTCCTCTCTGTCTTAAAGGGCTAATCCCTTCTTTTAAAATCTTGCCCTTAATTTTATATACTCCCACAAAGAAGAAACACCTTCTTCATTTCTACACTAAAAACAGTCTTCATTAAAATATCTTCCATCTCCACCTCCACACTTTCAAGACCTCTCATTCAAATCTCTTCCATGCAGTGGTCTAGGGAGCCATCTCTAAACTGCTTCAATTGCCTTAACTATAGAGACCAACAATTAACATCCTAGTTCAGATGATCTCTCACCAGTATTCCATATAATTGAAGCATTATCCTCTTAGTTCAGTTCCCTGAGCAATTACTAATAATAATATTCTGAAAACTGCCAGAAGAGCTTGACCAGCAAGTTTGACCCCCAAGACATGCTGATGCTCGAGGAAAAACAAATGAATGCAATTAAAGGCAGGATTGGTGATAATCCCCAAAGGTTCAGGCCATGCTTCATCAGAAATAAAGACTCTAGTTTCCTTTTGTCACATGTTGCTTGACCTCCTATGAGCTTTCTTGCATTTTCAGTTTTAATATCTTACTTCTTGCTTCTAGAGTATTTCTCGATGGTTAATTATAGAGAATGCCTCTGGTGCAATTTGTCACACTGTCTTCAAGCATAGTGGGTGGTCGAGACTGCACTGAATATTAAAATGTTGTATCCTATTACTTGCACATTTTTTGATTAATACAGTTACCTCCAGCGGTGTACCCAGCTGAAAAGAAAGTTCAGGGAAGGAGTATGGTTACTTTGTTGATACACCAAGAGATGTGAAATTAGCAAGTAGATTTACACTTTTCCAGTTTATTGTAAAATGACTGTTTAATGATCTGGGACTGAGAGGCAAGATTCTTCACTTTTAGAGCTACGATCCCACTTTAGATTCACTTCTACATTACCTCTTCTGAAGTCATTCTCTGGTCTTCCTCTGCTGAGGGGTTGGTACCATCCTCCTTATTGAGAAGAATGCCTGCCCTGGGTGATGAGGATCCATAGTGATAGATGCCACTTTTTTGAGGCATTGCCTTTTGAAGATGTCCTCGGTGCTGGGGAGTCTAGTGCCGATGACAGAGCTAGCTGAGTTGACAGCTTTCTGCAGCTTTTTCTGATCCTGTGCAGTGGCCCCTTCACACCAGACAGTGATTCAACCAGTTTGAATGCTCTCCACGGTACATCTGTAGATATTTGAGAGAGTCATACCAAGCCTGATCAAACTCCTGAGCTCCTAAGCTCTGGTATGCCCTCCTTGTAATTTCAACAATATGTTAGGCCCAGGATAGATCTTCAGAGAAGATAACACAAAGGAACTTGAAACTGCTCACCCTTTCCACTGCTGATCCCTCTATGAGGACTGGTCTGCATTCCCTGGACTTCCTCTTCCTAAAATCCACAATCAATTACTTGGTCTTACTAACACCGAGTGCAAGGTTGTTGTTGCAGCACCACCTAACCAGCTGATCCACTCACTCCTGTGTGCTTCCTCGCCGCCTTTTAAAATTCTGCCAGCAATAGTTGTGTCATCAGCATATTTAGAGATGATGTTTGAGAGGTGCCTAACGACACAATCGTGGGTGTGGGAAGAGTAGATTGGTGGGCTAAGCAGGCAACCTTGAGCTGTGTCAGTTTTGATTGTGAGCGCTGACTGTTGTCTCCCAACAAGGAAGTCAGGGATCCTGTTATGGAAGGAGGTACGGAGGCTCAATTTTTGGAGATTGTTAATTAATATTGAGGGTATGATGGTGTTGAACACTGAGCTGTGTTGAATAAACAGCAGCCTCATACAAATATTTTGCTGGCTGGTGGTGTATTGGCATCCGCGCCTGACTTCAAGGCAAGTGGTCCTGGGCTTGAATCGGCCGGCTCCTTGCGCACTCTCCATCCGTGCTGAGCGTTGAGTAGCAACTCGGCCTTGTGAAAATAAAAATGATAAAGAAACAGCAAGGTTGTCACCCAATGCACCACAAGGTGCAGAGAGGAACTATCTAACCCGCAAAGGTATTGCTGTTGTCCAGGTGATCCAAGGCCAAGTGGAAAGCCAGTGAGATTGCAACTGTTGTAGATCTATTGTAGCTGTAGGCAAATTGCACCGGGTCCAAATCCTTGCTTAGACAGGAATAGACCTGGCTACGAACAACCTCTCCAAGCACTTCATCACAGTAAATGTGAGTGCAACTGATAATCATTGTGGCATTCAACGTAAACATTTGAAATGTCTATGAGAAACATAGCAGCTGGTTTGAAAATGCTTCTGACATTTGACCTCTGAAACACATATTACAGACAGTAGGACATTAAATAGTGGCATGGAAGGAATATGACTAATACTGGTTTAAGTGTTTGTTAATGGGAGAGCCTGCAGATCTTGTCATGCTGCCATAAGTATATTAGTAGAATTAGTCAGTTTGTGGTCCATGTCTAATTAAACAGGTGACTGTTACTTGCTCTGTTTCAGCAAACACACTCTTCACATTCCCATTGGGCAACAGGAAGCAGGAAGGCAGAACGAGTTTAGATAATAAGGAACACACAAAAAAAGCCCTCCCCACCATTGAGGAACATCTCTACACACTATTGTCGTAGGGAAGCAGCATCCGTCATCAGGGACGCCCATGCTCTCTTCTCACTGCTGCCATCAGGAAGAACACACAGGAGCCTCAGGACGCGCACCACCAGGTTCAGGAACAGTTACTACTCCTCGGCCTTCACGCTCTTGAACCAAAGAGCATAACTTCACTCAACTTCACTTGCCACATCATTGAAATGTTTCCACAATTGATGGACCCATTATCAAGAACTCTTCATCTCATGTTCTTGATAATTATTGCTTGTTTATTTATTATTATTATTTCTTTCTTTTTGCGTTGGCACAGTTGCACATGGGTTAAACACCCAAGTTGGTGCGGTCTTTCATTGATTCTATTATGGATCTATTAAATATACCTGCAATAAATGAATCTGAAGATTGTATATGGTAACATATATGTACTTTGAACTTTGAACTCGGCAGATCAGGGCAGCATCTATGTAGAAGAATTAACGTTTGATATTTTGGGCCAAGACCCTTCATCAGGACTTGAGAGGAAGAGGGAAGAAGCCAAACTAAAAAAAGTGGGTTTTCCCCCTTCCTCTCTGGTCTTGAAGGGTCTCAGTTCAAACATCAACTGTTTATTGCTCTCCATAGATACTGCCTGACCTGCTGAATTCTTCTAGCACCTTCTGTGTGATCCTCAAGATTTCCAGCATCTACAGAATCACTTGTGTTTAGATAATAAGATTTCACCTGGCTGATCTTTGCTGACTCTTCATTCTTGGTCTAGCACCGCTACTCCAATTAAACATAAGAACGTGCCCAGTGTTACTGGCCATTAACATATCACAGAGCTTCACCTCTTTTTCTGGCAGCTGATGGAGTGAATCACGTGGAACCTCCCCTGCACCCTGAGTGGTAGTTTATACAGAAACAGCCAGTAAGAAGCCAGTCGCTTGATCCAAGGTGTGGTCTGCAACTCACCTGTGGAGCCTCGTTCTGTTCTCCCAAAGACAACAAAAAAAATTGAAAGCTAAATAAAAATGTTAGAAAAATCCCATGAGTAGCAACTTGCTACCTACATAACCCTTTTAAATTTATTTTATCAGCCAAAGATGTTAAGTCATTATGGGCCCACGAGAAGTAGATCAGTTCTTGGATGAGTACATCAAATAGTCATCAAGTAGTGACATTTATTCTCCTTGACCCACAAAAGTGGTAAAGTGAGCCATTTAACTTTTAATATGCATTGTCCACCGATCGACCATTGTCACTGGTTTGGCAGCTGAAGAAACAAGTTGATGCTTGCTGGGTAGTTGCCCCAGTTTTTCATGAACTATCTGGGACACAAAAAAATAGCAAGAACCATCTTGCTAGAGTTACTATTAGTTTGGATCGGGCAGGGAACTTGTATCCCCAAATTGATATACAATAGGCCAGTCTAATTGTCCAATGCACAACAATTTCTTGCACTTTGTCTTCTTTTCAAATACTGAGTACCTGAAATATCTACTACTTTCCTATTTAGATGAGCAAGGTAATAAACCAGCCCTGTCAATAGCTATTAGATTGACCTTTGCACTCTATATGTTCTTTTCTACTGTATATGTCTGTGAGCAGAACCGCCCCCCCCCCCCGCTTATATAACCATATAACAATTACAGCATGGAAACAGGCCATCTTGGCCCCTCTAGTCCGTGCCGAATGCTTACTCTCACCTAGTCCCACCGACCTGCACTCAGCCCATAACCCTCCATTCCTTCATCTCCATTAAATATTGCACAGGGCAAGATTCAGTGCCATTACTTTGCCATCATATTTTTCATTATTATTCTGTGACACCAAGGATAAAGGAAGGTGATGAGTGGATATAGGCAGTCCTCGGGTTAGGTGAAGTCTTCATTCCTGAGAACTGTTTTCTACTGATTATTTCATAGGTCTGAATCATCCGTTTTTTCACAGCTACCCATGCTGCATCCATTTCCCACAGTTCTTTCATTTCCATATAACAATATGGACATGGAATATCTTTCATGTTCACTCTAACACTACCCATAATTAAATTACTGTGTCATGTTTTGTTATTAACATTTTATTGTTATTATTGATATCTCAAAGTTTATGGGGGAATTTGAGTAAAAGTCAGATTTCTCTAAGTCAGGTCCTCTGTAACCTGGGGAAGAGGTGTAGTTCTAATAATGAGTTCGGCAGATTGGCTTGAGTTCCCTGTACACCAGTGATTCTGTGAGCCTGTGGCTGAAAGAGTTAAGCAGAATACTCAATGTGAACAAATCGTACCATGGCAGCTCTCCAGCATTGTTCTCTCCAGTGCTGATGGCTGGATCTTGTAATGTCAATGGCTGTCTCCTCCGTAGGGATTATAGTTCGCATTTACTGTCCAGACATTAATCTATTCTGAAAATGGGCCACGTCCTTATCCCAGAAGAGGTTTGCTGTCTTCAATTCAGCCTAACCATTTTACCTGGCAGTGTTTTATTCTTTCAAAGAGTCCTTTATTGTATTTTGACACTTCACCAACACCAGATCTTTTCTATCAATGCCTTCAATTGGTTTGTTTTTTTTAAATGAATGGCTGTTGTCTCATATCAGAGCTGTTTTATAAATGATCTCAGTACAAAATTGGGATGCTTTAGTTTTGGTGTTTCCAGCTATATTCTGCCCCACCAGGATGGAACCAACAGTATAACTCAAATGGTTCCCTCCAGATAATCAATTCTGCCATTTCCACTTATTAAATGCACAATCTCATTTGAAAGGCCAGAGATGGCTGAGGAGGATAGTTGCCAGGCAATGGCTTTAAAGTGCTTTCTGTGAAGTTGGCTATTACACTACACGACACAAGAATAGATTAATAGCCTGTGATAACATGCCCTGTGCCTTGGAAATGGTGGTTGACAACGGTGTGTTTAGAATTAGTGAATAAAAAGACGTGCAACCCACTTTCATAACCACCGAATCCCATGTGTACTGGATAGGAATGAATGAGGAAGATGAACACACAGAGAAAATAACATCAAATAATAACTGACAGAATAAAATCACCAAACCATGAAAACGGACTATAAACTATAGCAATATATAACAATACTCTAGATTTATCTTTGCAGGAGTAACTTGATATCTACAGTATTGAAATAACGTAATTTCAAATTTCTGTTCCGGGCCAGCAGAGTTAATTGTCATCAGAAGGGTTCTTGTATCCTGAAACATGAAATCTAACTTTCAGAACTGAATTGAATCCTTGTCTCTGGAATGAAGGCAGCAGATGGCACAATTCTGGTTTATGTGAAGCTAAAGATGGGCTGGAACATATTGTTTAGCCTTTCACAATTCACAGTAGATCACATCCTCAACATACATTGACTAGACATGGACAACATGCCTCCTTGTAATTTAACTTTTTGGATCACTAGAAGAAGGGGGACTACTTAAAGGAATGTAAGTAATTATTAACCAAATATGGGTATTCTCGCCAATATATTCTTGTTTGCTATAAAATGCTAGACAGCATTCTATAAATCAGCTTTTATCTGATATAATATTCTATTCTCACTTGGAATATTGTGTTCAGTTCTGGTTGCCTTATTACAGGAAGAATATGGAAGCTTTAGAGAGGGTGCAGAGAAGTTTTACCAGGATGGTGCCCGGACAAGGTAATGTGTCCTATGAAGATAGGTTGAGTGAGCTAGGGCTTGTCTCCTTAAAGCAGAGGAGAATGAAAGGTGACTTGATAGAGGTGCACAAGGCATGGCATGTAATGAAGCATTTAGCGCAACGCTATTAGCGGTTCAATTCCTATTGCTGTCTGTAAGGAGTTTGCATGCTGTTGTCCCATAATCATGTGGCTTTCCTCTGGGTGCTCCAGTTTCCTCCCACATTTCAAAGATGGACAGGTTAGTACATGGGTGTAATTGGATAAGCCTGATTTATACTTCTGCATACGGGCTACGCCGTAGGCCTGATATATACTTCTGCGTAGCCCTACGCCATAGCGAGCATGCGTAGTTGTGTCTGCGTCGCTCTGCAATTCACCGCCAAAACACTAGTTGGCGGTGTGGTTTCTATGCCACTGTGTTGAGTTTCTTCGTGAGAGACATGGACGAGGAGATGCATTTCAAACATTTTCTGATGTCGGCAGGTAGAATTGACGATTTGGTTCATCGTCTCCAACCATTTATTTCGCATCAGTGTACAGACATGACGGAGAAAGGCAATCGGAAATGCGTGGGAGGAAATGTGATGCTACCAAGTGGACCAGTCACCGTTGTCGTGGTCTGCGTTGCCAAAACGCATGAGTTAACTTATTGGGGAGGTGCATGTCACCCTACGGCGTAGGGTATGGTGTACAGTACGCGGTATCTATGGTGTACTTTTGACTCAGAAGTATAAACTGGGTTATACAGCGGTCTTATTGGGCTGGGAGTGCCTGTTACTGTACTCTATCTCCAACTAAAAAATAAATACAAGATGATAAGAGGTATAGATAGAGTAGACAGTCGGAGACCTTTTTTTCCACAGGACTAAAATGGCTAACATAAGGGGGCATAATTTTAAGGTGATTGGAGGAAAGTATAGGGGGGATGTCAGGGGGAAGCTCTTTACACAGATAGTGCTGGGTGCCACGGGTAATACTAGAGGTAAGTACATAAGGGACATTTCAGAAACTCTTGGATGGGCACACAGATGATAGAAAAAAGGAAGGTTATGTACAGTATGAGGGAGAAGCTAGATTCATCTTAGAGAGGTTAAAAGGTCGGACAACAAAGGGCCTGAATTGTGCTGTAAAGTTCAGTGTTCTGTGTTTTATGATATAATTAACATCATGTTTCAGTGTAATTGTCAACTAGAGGAGAAGCTATGTGAACACATTAAAAATGTGATTGTCATGTATGATATTGAATGGTTGCTTAAGCTGCTGTGGTTGTACATATAATTGAAAATAGTTGATTTGAAATTGGATTTGGACGGCTCAGCCAGGTTTGAGAAACAGCTCTGTTGAAGGGTTTTTGATCTGAAGCATGATTCTGTTACATTCACTTTAAACATGCTCATTTTTCACATTTTCAGTGTTGATAGAAGGCTTGTTGTCCTGAAAAAAAAACTATTTTTGACTGTTTTTCTATTTCCATGAGTGCTGTCTTACTGATTATGTCCTTTCGGCTATTCCTTAGTTTGTTTTTGCTTTTTGCTCCATATAAGTTCAAAATGATTGAATAAAGGAACACACACAAAACGCTGGAGGAACTCAGCAGGCCAGGCAACATCAGTGAAAAAAAGCAAACTGTCAACATTTCAGGCCGAGACCCTTCCTCAAGACAGGAACTTAGCTTTCATTAGTTAACATAATGTTCAGTACCTATGGTGAAACCATCTGATATATTTGTAATTTCAAAATATATGCATTGCAGGTACACTTTCGTTATTTATAGATTCTTCTTCTTCTTCTCATGTGCCCTGTGCGTTACACGCTTGGGCGATCATGGCTTTCCACATCGAACGATCCCTCGCAGGGTCAATGATATCTCGTACACTTAGATCTGTCAGTTCTTTCACAGTGTCCATATATTTTCTTCTTTGCCTTCCCCTTCCGCGTTTCCCAGGCATACAACCTTGTAATGTAAGGCATTCTATTTCTCCCTTTCTGATGACATGGCCCAGGAATGTAAGTTTCCTCTCATTTAATGTTCTCATTAAAGATCTTTTTGTATGGGCACGTTGGAGTACTGTCTCATTAGTTACCCTATCTCTATATGATATTTTCAGCATTCTTCTAAGAAACCACATTTCTGTTGCTTCTAAGTTTCTTTGAAATTCTTGATGTTATAGTCCACGTTTCGGAAGCATACAGCAAGATTGACCAGATGTAACATTTTAGTAGCCTAAGCCTTGTTGTCATAGAAGTGTGTCTGTTAGTAAAAATGGGTTTTATTTTTTGGAAGTTGGTTTTGGCAATAGCAATTCTTCTTTTTATTTCTACTTTACTTCTCGCATCTTGTGATACAAAGCTGCCAAGGTAATTAAAGCTGGTCTTCTGTTCAATCTCTTGGTTACCAATGAACAATTGGCAGTAGGGAGTATCAAAGTAGCCTGCTGTTTTGATATTACCATACATATAGTTTTTTAACAGTTGACGGTTAGACCAAACTCTGCACTTGTTTGTACTACTTTGCCTAGGAGGATTTGTAGGTCTTCTGCAGCACTTGCTATTAGGGTGGTACCGTCTGCATATCTTATATTGTTGATGCTAACACCTCCAATTTTTATCCCATCTAGGTCTTTTATTCCTCTGAGAATCATGTCACTATTGACATTAAACAATTCCGGTGAGGCAACGCATCCCTGTCTAACTCCTCTTTGAATTTTTGTCCAACTGCTTATATTATCATCAATTCTTACCCCCGTCGTTTGGTTCCAATATAGATTTTGAAGCAGTTGTTGGTCCCTTCCGTCAAAGTTTAGTTTAGCGAGAATTTGAAATAATTTTTCATGATGCACTTTGTTGAATGCTTTAGTGAAATCAATAAGACATAAAAACACATCATTTTGATATTCAATTGCCCTTTCTGAAAGTATTCGTAGTATGAAAGTTGCGTTCCTAGTTCCTCTATCCTCAATAAACCCATTTTGTAGTTTAGAAGTTTCTGGCCTTAACTTGTTTTTTTAATTCGACTCAGAACAATTCTCAACAAAATCTTTATTATGTGACTCATCAGACTGATTGTTCTATAATTTTCGCAGTCAATAGTTCCAGGAATTTTTGGCAGAGTTATAGATAACACAAAGCAATTAACAGTGGTGAAAAGTACAAACAAAATACAAGTAGGAATTAACAATCTCTGGACTGGTTGCGCAATTGATGAGTTAATTTCCATGTAAACAGCATTGGAACATAAACATAGAAGGTAGAACAGTACAGCACAGGAATAGGTCATCAACCCGCCACGTCTGCACTGACCATAATGTCAATCTTAACTAATCATATCTGCCTGTAAATGGACTATATTCCTCTATTTTCAGCCTGTTCGTGTGGCTATATAAATACCCCTTAAACGTTGGTATTGTAGTTGCTTCTAGCGCCTCCCCTAGTATCATGTTCCACACACCTACCACTCTCCGTGTAATAAAAAATATATTTTATCACAGCACCGTTAAACTTTAACCACTCAACCTTAAACCTATGCCCTCTAGTTTTTCACATTTTCACTCTGACCATCTACCCAACCTATCCCTCTCTAGTTCTGTCAGGTTCCTGTGCTCCAGAGAAAACAATCCCAGTTTGTCTAACCTCTCCTTATAGATAATACACTCCAATCTAGGTAATGCCCTGGTGAACCTCTTCTGCACCCTCTTGAAAACTTCCACATACTTTCTAAGGTGTGTTAACCAGAAATGTGCACAATCGTCAAAGTGTGCTTGTGATGGACAATCACTTACCAGGGCCTGAGAGGCTTATTGCTAACTTTAGCTTTCTACTACACCAGCATGACCTTTCCAAAGGGTTAGAGTTGTTTGTGACAAAGTTAAACTTCTAACCTTGCTCAACTTCTTATTGCAACCAGGAACCAGATTTCAGTTTTTAATGCAAATTGCAAGCAGTAATCTTTTTGAAGTTAAAAGGATACCTGGGCTGACTGCTAAAAGATGTGGCTTGTAACGTGGTGTCCATAAGGATTCGTGTCTGCATTAAATAAATACAAGACAATAGGTGTATATTAATAGGCCAACATTAAACTTGGCAAATGCACCGTTGCCCTCAAAAACTTTTGGACCATCTGTGTAAATTATCTTTTCAAAGGTATCTGGAAAATATCACATGCAAATGATGTCATCTAGTAGAAAGCAGTATAAATATTAGGAAGCATTGAGGATTTCTGGGGATTACAAGGAGAATGAGAGAAAGATGGAGTAACAGAAAGAAGAACTAGAATTCATTTCTCGGTCTTCAGTTTTTGCAATGGATGATTCTTTTGTCTGCCTCTCGTTGGGATGTTCAGTCAGCAGTGGCCGATAGGCAGCAGGCAAAGAGTGGGAATAAAGGGAGCCTTTTCTGGACGGTTGATAGTGACTAGTAGTGTTTGATTCTTTTTACATTATGTGTCAAAGATTTAGATGATGGAATTGATGACTTTGTTGCAAAGTTTGTAGACGATATGAAGATAGTTGGAGGGGCGGGTAGTTTTGAGGAAGTAGGGAGGCTACAGAACGACTTAGATTAGGAGAAAAGGCAAATAAATGGCAGATGGAATATGGTGTCAGGAAGTGTATGGTCATGCACTTTTGTAGAAGAAATGAAAGGGCTGACTATTTTCTAAATGGAGAGAAAATACAAAAAACTGAGGTGCAAAGAGATTTGGGAGCCATTGTGTAGGATTCTCCAAAGGTTAATATGCAGGTTGTGTCTGTGGGGAGGAAGGCAAATGTGACGTTTGCATTCATTTCAAGCAAACTGTAATATGAAGGCAAGAATGTAATGTTGAGACCTTATAAAGCATTATAATGCAGTGTTGTGAGTAGTTTTCAGTCCCGTTTCTTAGAAAGGATGAGTTGAAGCTGGAGACGGTTCAAAGGAAGTTAATGAAAGTGATTCCAGGATTAAATAGCTTGTCATATGACGAATGTTTGATGGCTCTGGGCCTGTATTCACTGGAATTCAGAAGAATGAGGGCTGACCTTATTGAACCCTTTCAAATAGTGAAAGGTCTTGAAAGAGTGGATGTGGAGATGATGTTTTCTATGGTGGGAAAGTTCACAACCAGAGGGCATAGCCTCAATAAAGGATTGTCCATTTTGAACGGAGATGAGGAGGAAGGTGGTGAATCTGTGGAATTTGTTGCCGCAGATGGCTGTAGAGGTGCAGTCATTGGATGTATTTAGGATGGAGCTTGATAAGTTCTTGATTGGCCAGGGTGTGAAAGGTTGCGGGAAGAAGGCTGGAGAATACAACATAGAATATAGAACATAGAAATCTACAGCACATTACAACTCCTTCAGCCCACAATGTTGTGTCAACTATGTAACCTACTCTAGAAACTGCCTTGAATTAGTCTACCACATAGCCCTCTATTTTTCTAAGCTCCATGTATCTACCTAAGAGTCTTTTAAAAAAACCCTATTGTATCCGCCTCTACAACCATTGCCAGCAGTGCATTCCATGCACCTACACTGTCTGTCTGAAAAACTTACATTACTGCCTGACATCCCCTCGGTACCTATGTCCAAACACCTTGAAACTATGCCCCCTCATGTTAGCCATTTAAGCCCTGGGAAAAAGCCTCTGGCTATGCCCTTCATCATCTTGTACACCCCTATCAGGTCACTTCTCACCCCCCCCCCCATCGCTCCAAGGAGAAAAGACCAAGAGTTGAGAGGGAAATGAAGCACTCCCCTAGGTGCTCCTTTGGAACTGAGGAATTGGGATGCTCCAGAAATGTCCTCTGGTGCATTCAGTACCAGCCAGTTTAAAGCCTTCCTTCCTCTCAAAAATAAAATGGAGCTGAGAAAAGTGTGGTGAATTATCTCCAATGAGCTCAACATCTTCACAGAACACCTCTCGAACAATAGGTGTCACCCTCCAACACCACAAGGAAGAGAGGTCACATAAGGAGATTGATGAAAATGATTCTGGGATTGAAAAGCTTGTCATATGAGGAGCTTCTGATTACACTGGGGTTCCACTCACCGGAATTCAGAAGAATGAGGGGTGACCTCATTGAAACCTACCAAATATTCAAAGTCCTCAATAGAGTGAATGTGGAGAGGATGTTTCCTTTGGTGGGTGTGTCTAAAACTAGAGGACACAGCCTCAGAATAGAGGGGCATCCTTTTAGCATGGAGATGAGGAAGAATTTCTTCACCCAGAGAGTGGAAAATCTGTGGAATTCTTTGCCACAGCCAGCTGTGGAGGCCAAGTCTTTATGTATATTTAAGGCAGAGATTGTTAGATTCTTGATTGGTCAGGGCATGATGGGATACAGGGAGAAGGCAGGAGATTGAGGCTGAGAAGAAAATTGGATCAGCCATGGTGAAATTGTGGAGCAGACGTGGTCGGCCAAATGGCCTAATTCTGCTCCTATCCCTTATGGTCTAATGTATGCAGCTGCAACTAAACTGCACAATAACTCGCAAACAGCCAATGACATTGCGGGAGGTTGCAAATAGTTGTGAATATTAAGTGACTGGACTCGCAGCATTTAACATTGAAGTATTTCGAATTATAGCCTAATGAAACAGATATATTTTTAAACAAATACAGCACTTTTCACATTTTAATGCTCAGTTAATTTTATTATAATTGTAACTAACAGTTTTGAAATCTGCGCATAAGTGACTGATTGACACAATGCTGTGTCCAAATAGTCAGGTCTAATTTGCTCTTTATTAATTTCAGGCTCCATTTCAATGTACTGGAATATTAACACTTAAGTTAACACTAAGATTAAGACATTCTTTTTGTGCCGGGTTAATTGAGTATTTCAGGAGGTTAATTGTTGGCTGAGGGGTGGGTGGATCAAACCTCAAGCCAGGGCTGAGGTTGCACTTGAAGCCTTGGTTGCATGAATGGAAGCCAGCCTGCAAAAATCAGAGGGCATGGGCCAGGAAATCTTCAAACACCAAGAATGAGCGACGCAAAAGAACTGTAATCTAATCTGCAGAAACTATCTCCCACTTGAAATTTGCCAATATATATATATATATCACTCACTGAACCTGACCAAAAATTTCTGTCCCATAAACAACAACACACAAAAATGAGGAACTCAGCAGGTCAGGCAGCATCTATGGAAATGAATAGATAATTGACGTTTTAGGCTGATAGACTTTTTCAGGACCATATATAGGCAGGAAATGTACAACTACTTCCAGGCTACTGTGAGGCAGTGTCCCGGAAACACAAATTGCAATGTAGGCTCTATGTAAACAAAAAATATGATTGGGATCTCTTCTGGGGAAGGTATGACCTGTACAAAAAGACGGGTTACATCTGAACCCGAGGGGGGACCAATATCTTTGCGGGCAGGTTTGCTAGAGCTGTCGGGGAGGGTTTAAACTAATTTGACAGGGGGATGGGACCTAGAGTGATAGGGCTGAGGTTGGTTTACAAGCAGAGGCAGAGTGTGGTGGGACTGTCAGGAAGGACAGGTAGAAGGTAGGTCAAAATTGCAGTCAGTGGGATGAGTTCCAGTGCAAAAGGGGGACAAATTTGAAAAGGGTAATGAATACAGGACTGAGGGTGTTATATTTCAATGTGCACAGTATACAGAATAAGGTAGATGATCTTGTAACGCAGCTAGAGATTGGCTGGTATGATGTTGCAGGTAACACTGAGTCATGGCTGAAAGAAAATTATAGTCGGCAGCTTAACATCCAAGGATATAAATTGAATCGAAAGGACAGGCAGGTAGGCAGAGGGGGTGGCATGGCTCTGTTGGTGAAAAGTGGAATCAATTTCTTGGAAATAGGTAACATGGGGTTGGAAGATGTGGAATCCTTGTGGGTAGTATTAAGAAACTGCAAGGGGAAAAAGACCCTGATGGGAGTTAAATACAGGCTCCAAGCAGTGGACAGAATGTGAGCTGCAAATTACAACAGGAGATAGAAAATGTGTGTCAAAAGGGCAATGATATGATAATTATGGGTGATTTCAATATGCAAGTACATTGAGAAAATCAGGTTGGTGCTGGATCCCAAGAGAGAGACTTTGTAGAATAACTACAAGATGCTTTTAAGAGCAGTTGAGCCCACACTAGAGATATGCCAGAAGTTTGAAAGTAGCAGGGGACAGAAGTGATTGCAGTTGCTATTACTAGGGGAAAAGTGCTGGGAAAACTGAAAGGTCTGAAGGTGGCTGAGTCACCTGGACTAGATGGACTACACCCCAGAGATCTGAAAGATCTAGCTAAGGAGATTGTGAAGGCATTAGAATTAATCTTTCATGAATCCATTGATTCTCTTATGGTTAGAGAGTACAGAAGATTTGCAAATGTCACTCCACTCTTCAAGAAGGGAACAAGGCAGAAGAAAGGGAATTATAGGCCATTTAGTCTGACTTCAGTGGTTAAGAAGATGTTGGAGTTGATTGTTAAGGATGTGGCTTCAGGGTACTTGGAGGCACATGATAAAATAGGCCAAAGTCAGCATGGTTTCCTTCAGGGAAAATCTTGCCTGATGAATCTGTTGGAATTCTTTGAGGAAATAAAAGCAAGATAGAGAAAAGAGAATCGGTGGATGTTGTGTACTTGGATTTTCAGAAGGCCTTTTATAAGTTGCTGCACATGAGGCTGCTAAACAAGATAAAAACCCAGGTATTACAGGAAAGATAGTAGGATGAATAGAGCATTGGTTGACTGGCAGGAGGCAGAGAATGGGAATAAAGGGGCCCTTGTCTGGTTGAATACAGGTGACTAGTGGAGTTCAGCAGGAGACAGTGTTAAGGCCGCTTCTTTTCACATTGTACTGCATGTCAATGATTTGGATGGTGGAATTGATGGTTTTGTGGTCCAGTTTGTAGACTATATGAAAATGGGTCAAGGGGCAGGTAGTGGTGAATAAGCAGGGAGAATGCTGAAGGACTTCAACAGATTAGGAGAATCTGCAAAGAAGTGGCAATGGAATGCATTGTTGGGAAGTTTATGATCATGCACTTCAGTAGAAGGAATAACAGTATAGACTATTTTCTAAATGGGGAAAAATATTCAAAAATCAGAGGTGCAAAGGTACTTGAGAGTCCTTGTGGAGGATTCAATAAAAGTTAATTTGCAGGTTGAATCGGTGGTGAAAAAGATAAATGCAATGTTGGCATTCATTTCAAGAGGACGAGAATATAAAAGCAAGGATATGATGCTGAGGCTTTAAAATGCACTGCTGAGGCCTCACTTGGAGAATTGCAAGCAGTGTTGGGCCCCTCACTTAGAAAAGGATGTGCTGACATTGGAGAGGGTTCAGAGGAGGTTTGCGAGAATGATTCCAGGAAGGAAAGGCTTATCGGATCTAGGCCTTTACTTGCTGGAATTTAAAAAAGTGAGGGTGGATCTCATTGAAACCTATTGAATGTTAAAGGCCTAGATAAAGTGGATGTGGAAAGGATTTTCCTATAATGAGCCTCCACACATGAGCCTCCTCACAGTCCCCCACCCTGCTCTTATGACTATACCCCTTCCCCACACGAAACCACCATGGTGGGCTTCACAGCTGAAACATCTCAACCCAAGCAAGGCATCAAGACCGGATGGTGTCAGTACCAGGGTGCTCAAAGCCTGTGCCCCTCAGCTATGTGAAGTACCTCGCCATGTATTCAGCCTGAGCCTGAGGCTCCGGAGGGTTCCTGTTCTGTGGAAGACGTCCTGCCTCGTCCCTGTGCCGAAGACGCCGCGTCCCAGCGGCCTCAATGACTACAGACCAGTGGCATTGACCTCCCACATCATGAAGACCCTGGAGAGACTTGTTCTGGAGCTGCTCCGGCCTATGGTCAGGCCACACTTAGATCCCCTCCAGTTCGCCTACCAGCCCCGACTAGGAGTTGAGGATGCCATCGTTTACCTGCTGAACCGTGTCTACGCCCACCTGGACAAGCCAGCGAGCACTGTGAGGGTCATGTTTTTTGACTTCTCCAGTGCGTTCAACACCATCCGCCCTGCTCTGCTGGGGGAGAAGCTGACAGCGATGCAGATGGATGCTTCCCTGGTATCATGTATTCTTGATTACCTGACTGGCAGACCACAGTACGTGTGCTTGCAACACTGTGTGTCCGACAGAGTGATCAGCAGCACTGGGGCTCCACAGGGGACTGTCTTGTCTCCCTTTCTCTTCACCATTTACATCTCGGACTTCAACTACTGCACAGAGTCTTGTCATCTTCAGAAGTTTTCGGATGACTCTGCCATAGTTGGATGCATCAGCAAGAGATATGAGGCTGAGTACAGGGCTACGGTAGGAAACTTTGTCACTTGGTGTGAGCAGAATTATCTGCAGCTTAATGTGAAGAAGACTAAGGAGCTTGTGCTAGACCTGAGGAGAGCTAAGGTACCAGTGACCCCTGTTTCCATCCAAGGGGTCAGTGTGGACATCGTGGAGGATTACAAATACCTGGGGATACGAATTGACAATAAACTGGACTGGTCACAGAACACTAAGGCTGTCTACAAGAAGGGTCAGAGCCGTCTCTATTTTCTGAGGAAACTGAGGTCCTTGAACATCTGCCGGACGATGCTGAGGATGTTCTACGAGTCTGTGGTGGCCAGTGCTATCATGTTTGCTGTTGTGTGCTGGGGCAGCAGGCTGAGGGTAGCAGACACCAACAGGATCAAAAAACTCATCCTTAAGGCCAGTGATGTTGTGGGGATGGAACTGGACTCTCTCACAGTGGTGTCTGAAAAGAGGATGCTGTCTAAGTTGCATGCCATCTTGGTCAATATCTCCCATCCACTACATAATGTACTGGGTAGGCACAGGAGTACATTCAGCCAGAGACTCATTCCACCGAGATGCAGCACAGAGCGTCATAGGAAGTTATTTCTGCCTGTGGCCATCAAACTTTACAACACCTCCCTTGGAGGGTCAGACACCCTGAGCCAATAGGCTGGTCCTAGACTTATTTCATAATTTACTGGCATAATTTACATACTACTATTTAACTATTTATGGTTCTATTACTATTTATTATTTATGCTGCAACTGTAACGAAAACCAATTTTCCCCTGGGATCAATAAAGTATGACTATGATTATGACTATGACTATAATGGGGGAGTTTAGGACCAGAGGGCACAGCCTCTGAATAAAGGGACACCCATTTTGAACGAAGATGAGGAGAAATTTCTTTAGCCAGAAAGTGGTGAATCTGTAGAATTTGTTGCCACAAGTGGTTGTGGAGGTGTGGTCATTGGATGTATTTAAAGAAGAAATCCAACAATTGCTTTTCATCCGATAAGCCCTTCCTTCCCAGAATCATTCTTGCAAACCTCCTCTGAACCCTCTCCAATGTCAGCACATCCTTTTCTAAATAAAGGGCCCAAAACTGCTCGCAATACTTCACACGAGTCCTCACCAGTGCATTTTAAACCCTCAGCATCATATCCTTGCATTTATACTCAGATCCTCTGGAAATAAATGCCAACGTTGCATTTATCTTCTTCACCATCGACTCAACCTGCAAATTAACCTTTAGCTAATCCTCCACAAGGACACTCAAGACTCTTTGCAGCTCTGGGTGTATTTAGTGCATTCACTACCAGCTTGTTTAAAGTTTTCCCTCCTCTCAAGAATAAAATGGACCTGGGAGAGGTTTGGTGGATTATCCCCAATGAGCTCAACATCTTCACAGGAGACCTCTCAAACAATAGGTTTCACCCTCCAACACCACAAGGAAGAGAGCTAATGTCAGGAGATTTATGAAAATGATGTTGGGATTGAAAGGCTTGTCATATGAGGAGCGTTTGATGACGCTGGGGCTCGACTGACTGGAATTCAGATGATCTCACTGGTGATGTCACTGAAACCTATCGAATGTTGAAAGGCCTCAAAAGAGTGGATGTGGAGAAGATGTTTCCTTTGGTGGGGAGAGTCTAAGACCAGAGGACAGGGCTTCAAAATAGAGGGACGTTCTTTTAGAATGGAGATGAGGAGGAAGTTCTTCAGCCAGAGGGTGGTGAATCTCTGGAATTCATTGCCACAGGCAGCTGTGGAGGCCAAGTCATTGGGTTCTTGATTGATATTTAAGGCAGGTTCTTGATTGGTCAGGGCAAAAAGGGAAATGAGGAGAAGGCAGAAGATCGGGGCTGAGAGGGATAATGGATCAGCCACCATGAAACGTCATAGCAGACGCAATGGACCGAACGGCCTAATCCTGCTCCCATGTCTTATGGTTTGATGGTCTACTACTTACACGAAAATAAGCAAAATAAAAGGATACATTCATTGATGAATCTTTATAGGAGACTCGTATGATCATCATGGCAACAATTTTCCTCGATCTGATTTGCTGTATGAAGTTTGGGATACCAGAACACTCTGAGACTAAACCCTTTCGAATATAACCACAAGCAGGCTCATAACAATTGCCATATTTTCATGTTGATCTGAATGATAGCACCTTAACGATGCCTGACTGTGGGACAGTTATCTTATTTAAGCAGCTTAGCGTTTCCCACATCCACTCTCACAGATGTTAAATCATTGCTTCACTGTTCTTGTTAATTATAAAGCCGATATATATATGGGCAGGCATGGCTGGTGATGCATATAACCCAAGAGCTTGCTGCAAAATTAATTTAAACGTTCAATGTACTGCCACAGGTACGGCAAAAATAAATTAAAGCGGCTGACTAAAAAAGCATAATGAAATGTATTATTCCTGTTACTGTCTAAGTAATATTTCCCTGTGCATATTGAGTCTTTAACATATCCACCTGAATATTAATATTACCCAGTGCATATTGAGTCTTTAACATATCCACCTGAATATTAATATTACCCTGTGCATATTGAGTCTTTAACACACCCACTTGAATATTAATATTTACTGGCATATTTGTCTTTAACACATCCACTTCAATATTAATATTTGCCAGTGAGCTTTGAGTCTTCAACACATTCATCTCAATATCGGTGCCTGTGCCACGCGCCAATGAGGCTAAGAATAGGAAGATTTGGCAGATGAGTGCATGGCAGAGGATCTAGTTCAGGGGAAGAGTTTCAGATTTCTGGATCATTGGGATCTCTTCTGATGAAGCTATGACCTGGAACAAAAGGGATGGGTTACAATGGAACCCAAGGGGGACCAATATCCTTGCAGGCAGATTTGTTGGAACTGTTGGGAAGAGTGTAAAGTAATCTGGTGGGGGGATGGGGACCAGTGTGATAGGGCTGGGGATAGGTTAGTTGGTATACAGGCAGAGGCAGTGCATAGTGAGACTCAAGAAGGACAGGCAGATGATAGGGCAGAATTGCAGTCAGTGGAATGAGTTGCAGTGCAACAGGAGGACAAAATACAAAACAGGACTGAAGGTATTATATTTGAATGCACATAGTATACGGAATGAGGTAGATGATCTCGTAACGCAGTTAGAGATTGGCAGATATGATGCTGTGGGCATCACTGAGTCATGGATGAAAGAATATTATAAATGGGAGCTTAACACCCAAGGATACACCTTCTATGGAAAGAACAGGCAGGTAGGTAGAAGGCAAACACGAGGAAATCTGCAGATGCTGGAATTTCAAGCAACACACATAAAAGTTGCTGGTGAACGCAGCAGGCCTGGCAGCAAGTCTAGGAAGAGGTACAGTTGACGTTTCGGGCTGAGATCCTTCGTCAGGACTAACTGAAAGTGGTGGTGTTGCTCTGTTAGGAAAAAATGAAATCAAAACCTTAGAAAGAGGTGACATAGGATCAGAAGTTGTAGAATCATTGTGAGTAGAGCTAAGGAAATGCAAGGTTAAGAAGACCCTGATGGGAGTTATATACAGACCTCTGAATGGTAGTCAGGATGTGGGATACAAATTACAATGGGAGATAGAAAATGCATGTCAAAATAGCAATGTAACGAAGATCATGGGGATCTACATATGCAGGTAGGTTGGGGAAAATCAGGTTGGTGCTGATTTGGATCCCAAGAGAGCAAGTTTGGAGACTGCCTACAAGATGGCATTTCAGAGCAAGTCGTGGTTGAGCCCGCTAGCGGATCAGCTATTCTGATTCAATTAGGCGAAGTGCGCAAACACAGTAGCTCGTCATCGCGCAAGGCTACTAAGAAGGTTCCAGGATAAAAGGGAGACACTGCGTAGCGGAAGAGTCATTGAAGGAGTGGTCGTCGGAGTAGCATGAGGCAGAGTAGCAGGGTGTTAGCTCATCTGGGCTTCGGTGAGGACAGGCCTAGGTGAGATAAGGAGGTAAATTTCTTTCATATCTCTTTTTTCCTCTAACTTAAGAATAGTGGGTATGACTTCAAGGCCAAATCCCTGCTCTGGGTGTCAGATGTGGGATGTCCGGGAGACTTCCGGCATATCTGATGATACGCAGGTGCATCGAGCTGCAGCTCCTTAGAGACCAAGTTAGGAAACTAGAACTGCAGTTTGATAACCTTCGGCTTGTTAGGGAAAGTGGGGAGGGTAGTCACATTGGGGCCACAGGAGAGGGATAAGTGAGTGACTGTCAGGAGAGGGAAGAGAGAGCATCACATAGTGGAGAGCACCCCTGTGGCCGTACCCTTTAACAATAAGTACTCCATTTTGAGTACTGTTGGAGGGAATAACCTACCTGGGGGAAGCAACAGTGGCTGTGCCTCTGGAATTGAGTCTGGTCCTCTGGCTCAGAAGGGTAGGGAAAGGAAGAGGATTGCAGTAGTAATAGGGGACTCTATAGTTAGGGGGACAGCGGACAGCTGATTCTGTGGGCATGATAAAGAAACTTGGATGATAGTCTGGCTCCCAGCTGCCAGGATTCATGATGTTTCTGAACGTATCCACAATATCCTGAAATGGGAGGGCGAGCAGCCAGAGGTAGAAAGAGGGAGGAGATCCACAAAGCAGAATACAGGGAGTTTGGAATGAAGCTGAGAAGCAGGACCTCAAGGGTAGTTTTTATTTTTTAAATTCATTTACGGGATGTGGGCATTGCCAGCTAAGCCAGCATTTATTGCCCATCCCTCATTGCCCTTGAGAAGGTGGTGATGAGCTGCTTTCTTGAACCGCTGCAGTCCCTGAGGTGTAGGTACACCCACAGTGCTGCTAGGAAGGGAATTCCATGATTTTTCACCCAGCGACAATGAATGAATGGTGATGTGCTTCCCAGTCAGGATGATGAGTGATTTGTAGGGTGATTTCCAAGTGGTGGTGTTCCCAGGTATCTGCTGTTCTCGTCCTTCTAGATGGTGATGTTCATGGGTCTGGAAGGTGCTGCCCTAGGAAATTTAGTGTGTTGTTACAGTGCATCATGTAGGTAGTACACACTGCTGCAACTGTTTGTCAATGTGCTTGTGGAAAGGGTACTAACTGAGTGGTACTAGATGGCATCAGGCTTCTTGAGTGTTAATGGAGCTGCACTCATCCAGGCGAGTGGTGAGTATTCCATTACACTCCTGACATGAGTCTTCTAGGTGGTGGAGAGGCTCTGGGGAGTCAGGAGGTGAGTTACACACAGCAAGATTCCTAGCCTTTGACCTGCTCTGGTAGCCACTGTGTTTATATGACAAGACCAGTTCAGTTTTCTGTCAATGGTAGTCCCCAGGATGTTGATAGTAGGGGATTCAGTGATGATGCCACTGAATGTCAAGGGATGATGGTTAGGGCCTCTCTTGTTGGAGATGGTCATTGCTCAGCACTTGTGTGGCTCGAATGTTGCTTGCCACTTGTCAACCCAAGCCTGGATATTGTCCAGGTCCTGTTGAGTATGAACTGCTTCACTATCTGAGGAGTCATGAGTGGTGCAGAACATTGTGTAGTCGTCTGTGAACATCCCCACTTCTGACCTTATGACAGAAGGAAGGTCATTGAAGAAGCAGCTGAAGATGGTTGGTCCTAGGACACTTCCCTGAGGAACTCCTGCAGTGATGTCCTGAGGATGAGATGATTGACCTCCAATCACCACAGCCATCTTCCTTTGTGTCAGGTATGATTCCAACCAGTGCAGGGTTTTCCCCCCTAATTCCCATTGTCTCCATTTTAGCTAGGGCACCTTGATGTCATACTCAGTCAAATGCTGCCTTGATGTCAAGGGCTATCACTCTCACCTCACCTCACTTCTGGCATTTAGTTCTTTGGTCCATGTTTGGACCAAGGAGATGATGAGGTCAGGAGCTGAGTGGCCTTGATGGAACTCAAAATGGGTATCTGTAATCAGGTTTTTGCTGAGTTACATCTTGGGATTGCTGCCTGTGCCATGTGACAATGAGTCTAGGAATAGAATGAGGTGGTGGATAGATGACTGCCTGAAGTATTGGAGCAGGTGTCAGGGATACAGATGTCCAGATCATTGGGACCTCTTCTGGGGCAGGTGTAACCTGTACAAAAAGGACAGGAGGAAGTCATGGAAGGATTATCTACTGAGTCAGTGTGGCTGGAAGTCAGAAACAGCAAGGGGGCAATAACTCTACTGGGTGTTTTAATACACCCCCCAGTAGTAACAGGGACATCAAGGAGCAGATAGGGAGGTAGATTCTGGAACAGTACAATAATAATAGGGGTGCTGTGGTGGGTGATTTTAACCTTTCTAATATTGACTGGCCAATCCTTAGAGCAAAGGGTTTAGACGGGGTGGAGTTTGTTAGGTGTGCTCGGGAAGGTTCCCTCATGCAATATGTAGATAAACCAAACAGAGGAGAGACTGTACTCGATCTGGTATTGGGAAATGAACCTGGTCAGGTGTCAGATCTCTCTGTGGGAGAGCATTTTGGAGATAGTGATTACAACTCTGCCTCCTTTAGCATAGCACTGGAGAGGGATAGGAGCAGACAATTAGGGAAATGACTTAACTGGGGTAGAGGGAAATATGATGCTATTAGACAGGAACTTGGGAGCATAAATTGAGGCAAATGTTCTCAGGGAAATTCACGGCAGAAATGTAGCAAATGTTCAGGGAACATTAGCATGGTGTTCTACTTAGGTATGTTCCATTAAGGCAGGGAAAGGATGGTAGGGTTAAAGAACCATGGTGTACAAAGAATGTGGAAAATCTAGTTGAGAAGAAAAGAAAAGCTTATGAAAGTTTCAAGAAACTAGGTACTGATAGTGTTCTAGAAAATTACAAGGTTGTCAGGAAGGAGTTCAAGAATTAAATCAGGAGAGCCAGAAGGGGACATGAGAAGGCCTTGGTGAGCAGGATTAAGGAAAACCTAAGGCGTTCTACAAGTATGTGAAGAGCAAGAGGATGAGCCATGTGAGAATAGGACCACTCAGGTGCGATAGTGAGGACATGTTCATGGAGTCAGAGGAGGTAGCGGAGGTACTTAATGAAAACATTGCTTCAGTATTCACCAGGGAAAAGGAATTTTGCAATTGTGGGGATGACTTACAGCAGACTGAAACACTTGAGCATATAGAGATTAGGAAAGAGGATGTGCTGGAGTTTTTGAAAGCGTTAAGTTAGATAAGTCACCAGGTCCAGATGAGATATATCCCAGGTTACTGTGGGAGGCAAGGGAGGAGATTGCTGAGCCTCTGGCAATGATCTTTCCATCATCAATAGGGACAGGAGAGGTATCAGAGATTTGAAGGGTTGCAAACATTCCTTTGTTCAAGAAAGGGAGTAAAGATAACCCAGGAAATTATAGCCCAGTGAGTCTTACTTCAGTGGTGGACAAATTGTTGGAGAAGATCCTGAAAGGCAAGATTTTTGAGCATTTGGAGAGACATAATATGATTAGGAATAGTTAGCATGGCTTTGTCAAGGGCAGGTCATGCCTTACGAGCCTGATTGAATTCTTTGAGGATATAGCAAAACACATAGATGAAGGTAGAGCAGTGGATGTAGTGTATATGGATTTCAGTAAGGCATTTGATAAAGTTCCCCATGCGAGGCTCATTCAGAAAGTAAGGAGGCATGGGATCCAAGGAGACCTTGCTTTCTGGATCAAGAATTAGCTTGCAAACAGAAGGCAAAGTGTAGTTGTAGAAGGTTTGCATTCTGCATGGAGGTCGGTGACTATTGGTGCTCTGTTCTGGGACCCCTCCTCTTTGTGATTTTTATAAATGGCCTGGATGAAGAAGTAGAAGGGAGAGTTAGTAAGTTTGTTGATGACACAAAGGTTGGGGGTGTTGTGGATAGTCTGGAGAGTTGTCAGATATTATAGCAGGACATTAATAGGACACAGAACTGGGCTGAGAAGTGGCAGGTGGACGTCAACCCAGGTAAGTGTGAAGTGGTTCATTTTGATAGATCAAGTTTGAAGACAGAATATAGTATTAAAGGTAAGACTCTTGACAGCGTGGAGGATCGGAGAGATCTTGGGGTCCGTATCCATAGGACACTCAAAACTGCACAGGTTGACAATGTTGTTAAGAAGGCGTATGGTGTGTTGGCCTTTATCAGCTATGGGACTGAGTTCAGGAACCGTGAGGTAATGTTACAGCTATGTAAGTCCTTGGTCAGACCCCTCTTGGAGACCTGTGTTCATTTCTGGTCACCTCACTACAGGAAGGGTGTGAAAACTATAGAAAGGATGCAAAGGAGATTTACAAGGATGTTGCCTGGATTGGGGAGCATGCCTTATGTGAATAGGTTGAGTGAACTTGACCTTTTCTCCTTGAAGCGACGGAGGATGAGAGGTGACCTGATAGAGGTGTATAAGATGATGGGAGGCATTGATTTTGTGGATAATCAGAAGCTTTTTCCCAGAGCTGAAATAGCTAACACGAGGGGGCATAACTTTAAGGTGCTTCGAAGTAGGTACAAAGGGGAGCTCAGGGATAAGTTTTTCACACAGAGAGTGATAGCTGCATGGAATGTGCTGCTGGTGAAGTTAGTGGAGGTGGATATGTACATGGAGCTTAGAAAAATAGAGGGCTATGCGGTAGGGTAATTCTAGGCAGTTTCTAGAGTAGGTTACACGGTTAGCACAGCATTGTGGGCCGAAGGGACTGTAATGTGCTGTAGGTTTCTATATCCTATGTTCTATGTTCTGTTCTAGATTGGGTGTTGTGCAATGAACTGGATTTGATTAGGGAGCTTAAGGTAAAGGAACCCTTTGGAGACAGTAATCATAAGATAATAGAATTCACTCTGTAGTTTGAGAGGGAGAAGTGAAAGTCAAATATATTTGTATTACTGTGGAGTAAAGGGAATTATAGAGGCCTGAAAGACGATCTGGCCAAAGTTGATTGGAAGGGCACACTAGCAGGGATGACAGCAGAGTGCCAAGGCTGGGGGTTCTGGGAGCAGTTCAGAAGGCTCAGGCTAGATACACCCCAAAGAAGAAGAGGTATTCTACAGGCATTTTGACACAATAATGGCTGACATGGGAAGTCAAGGCTAACATAAAAACAAAAGAGAGGGCATATTATAGAGCAAAATTTTGTGGGAAGTTAGACGATTATGAAGCTTTTAAAATCCAGTAGAAAGAAACTAAAATAAAACCATAAGGAGAGAAAATATGAAAAATGAAGGAAAGCTAGCCAACAATATTAAAGAGGAATCCAATTTTTCTTTAGATCAGTAGAGTAAAAGAGAGACAAGAGTAGACATTGGACCACTGGAATATGACACTGGAGAGGTAGTAATGGGGGAGAAGGAAATAGATGGGTTGCACCTGAACTGGAGGATAATCAATAAATAGTCTGGGAGGTTTGCTGATGCTTCTTGGGAAAATTTAAACTAGTTTTTCAGGGGGTGGGGAACCGGACCAGAAAATAGATATCAAAGGAAGTATTGAAAGGCAAAATTGAAATAACAGGTATCAAAGTTCAAAGTTCAAAGTAAAATTTATTATCAGAGTACATACATGGCACCACATGCAACCCTAAGATTCTTTTTCTGCGAGCATACTTAGCAAATCTATAGAACAGAAACTGTAAACAGGATCAGTGGAAACCAAACTATGCAAATGCAAATATAAATAAATGCCAATAAATAATGGGCATGAAATAACAATATAATAGAATCCTTAAATAAGTGTAGCTATCCCCATTTGTTCAAGAGCCTGATGGTTGAGTGGTAACTCTTCTTGAACCTGGTGGTGCAGGTCCTGAGGCAGTTGTGCCTTCTACCTGATGCAGAAGCAAAAAAAGAGCATGGTCTGGGCGGTGCGGATCTCTGATGATGGATGCTGCTTTCCTACTGCAATGTTTCATGTAGATGTGCTCAGTGGTTAGGAGGGCTTTACTCATGATGCATTGGTCCGAATCCACTACCTTTTGTAGGATTTTCTACTCAAAGGCATTAGTGTTTTTATATCAGGCTGTAATACAGCCAGTCAGCACACATTCCACCACACATCTATAGAAGTGTGCCGAGGATTTTGATGTCATGCTGAATCTCCACAGATTCTGAGGAAGTAGAGGAACTGTCATGCTTTCTTTGCAGTTTTACTTATATGATGGGTCATGGACAGCCATGATCGAATGGCAGAGCAGACTCAATGGGCTGAATGGCCTAATTCTGCTCCTACTATCTTATAAAACAAGGAAAATCTGTTAAAACCATAAGACATTCGGCTCATTGAGTCTCCTCTGCCATTCGATCAGAGCTGATTTATTTCCCCTCACAAACCTATACTCCTGCCTTCTACTCGTAACCTTTGATACTCTTATTAATCAAAACCCTATAAACCTGCTTTAAATATACCCAATGTCTGGACCTCTGCAGCCCTCTTTATTTATTTATTGAGACACATCACAGAATAGGCCCTTCTGGCCCTTCGACCTGTACCGTCCAGCAACCCCTGATTTATTCCTAGCCTAATCATGGGACAAGATACAATTACAGAACTGTCTGCCTTTGGACTATGGGAGGAAACCAGGGCACCCAGAGGAAGCCCACGCAGTCTCAGGGAGAATGTACTAACTCCTTACAGACAGCTGTGCTGATATACTACACTACGATTCTGTGGCAATGAATTCCACAAACTCACTGCCCTTTGGCAAAAGTCTCATGTCTGGACCTTTGTAAGTTATTGATTGGGATCAATTGTAATGAGTGGTCAACAACTCAATTTTTGTTTGGATACATGGCTATTAGGAATGGCATCTAGATTTGCTCTTAGCGGACCACATTTACCTTCTGTTACTAACAATGTGCTGGAGAAACTCAACATCATCTGCTTGAGGAAAGAAACTATTGACATTTCAGGTTGAAACCCTGCTTCAGGACTGGATGTTCACCTCATGAATATATTAACCGTACTCTAAACCACAGATGGAACTCTATTTAATTGGTATTAATGTTAAATGCTAGCTCTGCCGTTTCTAGGGGGTCAATTCTTTGCATTTGAATTCCATTCAATTAAATGATGAGATTTAGAAATTCACACCCTATTGACAATACTACACCTTAACTCACCTCAATATATTTCAAGGTCTTATTGAAGCATTCTCTGCACTACACAACACTTAATGCCCAGACAATACAGACAAAACTCAATCCCTGATGTGAGTTTTTTGCTAGATATTTGTCTTTGTTCTGAGATAATTAAAGGTTCTTTCTGTACCTGCTTGTATATCATTCATATTTGTCTTGTCTCCAAAGTGTTTCATTTTGGATAAAGAAGGAGCATGCAGCACTGACAAATTTGCCAACGTTTCCAGCCTCTATTAAATAAGAACAAGATATTATGATGCAGATGATGACATTGGTTTTTCGAAGATAATTACTGTCTGTTCCAAAGGCTGAATCTGCCGGTACATTTTATATTCAGATAAATTCAGCAAGAATGCATCACATTTTTTCAGAATCAGAATCAGGTTTAATATCACTGGCATATGCTGTGAAATATGTTGATTTGTGGCAGCGGTACATTGCGATACATGATAAAAAAAACTATAAATTACAATTACAAATATGTATTTGTGTGTGTATATATATATGTATGTATATAGTATATATATGTGTGTATATATTTATATATATGTATATGTATATATATAGTATATATGTGTGTGTGTGTGTGTGTGTATATATATTTATATATATATATGTTAAATAAGTAGTACAAAAAGAGAGCAAAAAAAGAAAAATAAATTGAGGTAGTGTGCATGGGTTCATTATCCACCTCCTTCATGATAGCAATGTAAGGAAGGCATGTCCTGGGTGATGGGGTTCCTCAATGATGGATGCTGTCTTTTTGAGGCATTGCCTTTTGAAGGTGTCCTCGATGCTGGGGAGGCTCATGCCCAGGATGGAGCTGAGTTTGTAACCCTCTGCAGCTTTTTCCAATCCTGTGCAGTTTCCCTTCCATACCAGACAGTCATGCAACCAGTTGGACTGCTCTACGGTACACCTGTAGAACTTTGAAAGAGAGATACCAAATCTCCTTCAACTTTTAAGGAAATATAGCTGCTTTCTTTGTAACTATCAATATGTTGGGCCTAGGATAGATCTTCAGAGATGTTGACACCCAGGAATTTGAAACTGCTCACCTTTTCCACTTCTGATCCCTCAATGAGGACATTTGCGTGTTCCCTTGACTTTCCCTTCCTGAAGTTCACAATCAATCCCTTGGTCTTACTGATGTTGAGTGCAAGGTTGTTGTTGTGACAGCACTCATTCCTGCATGCCTCCACTTCATGTATCTTTGAGGTGCACCACCGTTGATTGTTAGTGAGGAGGAGATGTTATTTCCATTCAGCACTGACTGTGATCTCCTGATGAGGAAGTCAGGGATCCAGTTGCAGAGCGAGGTACAAAGGCCTAGGTTTTTGAGCTTGTTGATTAGAACTGAGCGTATGTATGATAATATTGAACACTGAGCTGTAGTCAATAAACAGCAGCGAGACATAGGTGTGCTATTGTTCTTGTGATCCAGAGCCGTGTGAAGAGCCAGTGAGAATGCAACTGCTGTAGACCTATTGTGGTGACACGCAAATGGCAGCAGGTCTGGGTTCTTGATTTAGGCAGCAGGTGGTTCTGGCCATGACCAACCTCTCAAAGCACTTCATCACAGTTCATGTGAGTGCAACTGGGTGATAATCATTCCAGCAGCTCACCACGAACAGGTATTCCTATCCCAAGGTGCTCCATGTGTCAGTGCTGAAATTTATAGACAGACTGTAAGCTTAAAGGTAATCATGGGCTCTGCAGTGCGACAATGTCACTAATAGTCACAAGTTACCATTCAGAGAAAAAATATAATTCTGGGTGGCTACATCTGTCTTCAACAGGTGTAAACATTGGAGAAAAATAAACAGGTTAACAACTTTTCAAATGCTGATAAACTCAAGTTCTTTCCTCCATCAAATTATCTCAGAAACTTCCCCATGTCAGTCACTTTATAGTTTCTAAGCAAGCAAATATAGTCAAGATAATAAAATCAAGAGGGAAGATTGTACTATTCAAATTGTCACCAGTGTGATTTTTGGATTATAAACTCAGAAGGACTTGGAGAAGATGGGGTTGCGACTTGCAAGTGTTAGAGAGAGGACTATTCCACATTATGAGTGATTCACAGGGTGAGTTCCATCTTAGATCATCTAGGATTCAAACATAAATATTACTTAAACTCAAAGAACAGTTTGCAAAGAAACTAAAGACTGAATTGATCACCTGCAGATGTATAGAGAGGGATGTATGTATGGATGGATGGATGTCTTCAGCTGCAGTTAATGGTTTAACTGTGCATGGTATAGAATACATAGGTTATATTAAGAGAGACCATTTGTGATATATTCAATGAAAAGCAAACTCTTAGAAAGGTTATTAACATTTATTGTTCTTTAATTTGAATGTCTAGTGTAAGGCTTATTTTAATTTTTCTTCAGCAAATAAGTTAGTGATGGGTTGGAACTTAACCTCTGAGCACGTGCAACCATGGGCATTATCTCCTTACTGCAGCTCAGTTACTGTGGTTCATTTGACCTTGGGTTCCTCATCGCTAGAGGTTAAACAGTTTCCCACCGGCTTTAAAGTTTAATATTTGTGATAGGAAATTTATTGCAGGTGAGGTGCAGTATTGTGGTGAGAAAGATTGTTTGGGGCACGGATGCCATTTGATGCCATTCTCCTAGCTGTGTTGTAGACCAGTTAATAGGGGTCGTGGTTTGGATACAATCGTAACACAATTCTAAGATGGGAATAAATTTCTGTGTGTAACCTCCTAATTGATGAAATCAATGGCTTTATTGAATTCTATAAATGTCACATATAAGAGTTAGTTCTGCAGCCAGCATATCTCTATTAGTTGCTGGACAGAGAAGATTACATCTACACTAACTCCAAGTCTAATTATGGTAACTGCAGAGGAGTCTCCCTGTTATCCGCCACAGAGAAAGCCATTGTTAGGATTCTCCTCAACAGCTCCTGTCAATGGCTAAAAAGGCAGTTGATTATCCAGAAAAAAACTTTCCTAGTACCTGCAGAAGAATCCAGATCACCCTTTAAACTATCTGCCCAGTTAGAAACCCCGATGTTAGCAGTCCATGTTGGCCTTATCAGTGATCCCAACCACAAGGTCAGAGTGGAATCAAGTAATCCCTAATCCCAAGGGGTCTTCTGAGAAAAAGTTAGTTAATACACAGTAATTGTTGAATGATTTTCAATGGCCATGGCTTGGGATTGTTGAACACCAGTGCCGTTGAATGACTGGTTAGTTTGTCTCTAATACCATGGTCACAGCACTCCAAAAATCATTAACTTTGTGAAACACCAGGTGATATTTTGATATCATAATAAAAAACCACTATAATTGGGTAATTTAAATAAATATTTTCATGAACTATGGTCATGCAGTGAAAGCTGAATTCAGAATTGAATTGAAATAGAAAATGGTGGGAGTGCTAATCAGAGGAAACGATCTAACATTTCAGGTAAAATCCCCTTCATCAGAACTGCTTTCCCCTGTGGGCTATTTCCAGGCATATCAATTGTTATTTTGAGCACGATGAGGGGTTCAGACATTTTTTTTTAAAGAAAAATAAAGTTTCCGGTTATATTACAACTTTCTTAATTTTACTTTTCCTTCAATTCAATTGGTTTTGTTCAGAGCAGAGGTGAACAGTTGTTCACAATACTTCGAAGAATTCTCAATGGGTTGTATTGAAGAACCCCTCGGATTGATCCATGCATCTAAAGTACTATTTCAGCATACTGAATCTGGGCTTCATCTTTTCTACAATCAACTGTTGCCTAGACAAAGTCCACATGCGTCATTAGCCAGGAGTGTAGAGTATAAAGCAGGCCTCTTGTGACTTGCTTTGAAAGGTCAGAGACTGACTGTGCTGTCAATTTTGTCAAATTGAAGACACCAAGATAAATGAGGAGAAAGTAAGCATTTTAGTTACAGGTGCATAAAGTCATACAGCATGGAAAGACACCACTTGGACCACCCTCCCACCTTCCCCCTCCCCCCCATTTCCCCTCACCCCCATCTCTCTTTTCCCATTCCCCATTCTGGCTCCCCTCACACTCTTTCTCCTCACCTGCCTATCACCTCCCTCTGGTGCCCCCTCTTCCCTTTTTCCTATGGTTCATTCTCCTCTCCTATCAGACGCCTTCATCTTCAGCCCTTTTTTCACAAATCACATCCTGGCTTCTCACTTCATCCCCCTCCCCGCACAACCATCCCTCCTCCGCAGATACCTATCCCTCGCCGGGCTTCACCTCTCACCTGCCATCTTCCACTCTTGCCCCTCCCCTCACTTTATTTTTATTCCGGCCCTGCCCCCATCCTTTCCAGTGCTGTTGAGTGGCCTCAGTCTGAAACGCCGAATGTTTGTTCCTCACCAGAGATGATGCTCAGCCTGCTGAGTTCCTCCAGCATTTTATGTTTGCTGCTCTGGATTTCCAGCACCTGCAAAATCTCTTGTGTTTCTGATTTGGACCAGCTTGGGTGGCATGGTAGTGTAGTGGTTACTGTTATGCTATTACAGCACCAGCGACCCTGATTCAGTTCCCACCGCTGTCTATACGGAGGTTGTATGCTCTCCCCATGACCATGTCGGTTTTCTCCAGATGCTCCGGTTTCCTTCCATGTTCCAAAGGTGTATGAATAATAGGTTAATTAGTCACATGGATGTAATTGGGCAGCACAGGCTCACTGGACTGAAAGAGCTTATTACCATTTCTATCTCTAAATTAAGTTACTAAACTGTGTCCATGACGACCAGGCCTCCTGTCCTATGATCCTCCCAGATCCCTTTGGCCAATCAACTGTCCAGCTCTTAGCTCTATCCCTTCCCCCTCCTGTCTTCTCCTATCATTTCGGATCTCCCCCTCACCCTCCCACTTTCAAATCTCTTACTAGCTCTTCCTTCAGTTAGTCCTGACGAAGGGTCTTGGCCCGAAACATCGACTGTACCTCTTCCTAGAGATGCTGCCTGGCCTGCTGCATTCACCAACAACTTTTATGTGTGTTGCTTGAAATTCCAGTGTCTGCAGATTTCCACGTGTTTGAGTCTGTATTAATCCTATTTTCCAGTATTTGACCCATAGTTTTCTGCCGAGGCTGTTTGAGTTCTTCAATCGTGTTGTGTTGATGTTGAAAAACCCTCCCCTGTTTATGCAGGTAATGGGGTTGAGTGATGGAGAACACGACAGATGACGCCCAGACATGCAGGTGAACTGTTCTCGGGAAGAGCCTGAAGTGTGGGACTCTGGGAAACAAATCGTCTGAAAAAAAACACATTACATGACTTGGCTGAGTATCCATTGTGGGAGTTTGGAATATTCCAAGTGCACTGATATGAAATGCAGTTGTAAGCTTTGTGTTGCTTCTCTCCTGACAGTCGGTCAGCGTCCTCCCGAACCAGAAACCCTGGATCAATACTTCCGCGCGACACAGAGCTTACGCTGCCGGCAATCAGCAGGAGCTCAAGAAAAGCAGCTACGATCTGCGCAAAGCTATCAAGGCTGTGAAACAACAATGCAGGGGCAACACTGAGTCAAGATTTACAACGCATAGCACACGTGACTCGTGGTGAGGGTTGCATACCATCACAGACTTCAAAGCCAAACGTAGTTCTGCCATCAACATCGCGGCCACTCTCCCAGATGAACTCCATTGCTTTTAAGCCTGGTTCAATGAAGTGAACTCTGAGCCTCTGAGGAAAGCCACCATTACATCCTGCAACCTGGTCATCTCTGAGGCTGAGGTATGCAGATGTTTCCAACGCGTGGACCGTCGCTAGGCTGCGGGACCAGATGGCATCCCAGGGCGAGTACTCAGGATGTGCGCAGCACAACTGGCAGGTGTGTTTACAGACATTTTTAATCTCTCCCTCTCCCACTGTAGAGTGCCCTCCTGCTTCAAATTATCCACCATTGTCCCTGCACCAAAAAAGACCAAGGTAACTTGCCTGAATGACTGGCATCCTGTCACACTCACCTCAATAATAAGTAAATGCTCTGATAGGCGGGTCAAGGATTACATCTGCAGCTTGCTGCCACCCACACTGGACCCCCAACAATTCCCCTACCGACACAACCGATTTGCAGACGATGCAATAGCTACAGCTCTACACACCGTCCTTAAACATCTGAAGAAAGATGCTTATGTGAGAATGCTGTTCTTGGACTACAGTTCAGCTTTCAACACCATAGTTCCATCCAGGCTCGACAAGAAGCTCAGAGACCTTGGCCTTGACTTTCCCTTGTGCAGCTGGATCCTGAACTTCCTGTCAGATCTCCAGCACGTTGTAAGAGTGGGCTCCCTCACCTCCAACCCTCTGACTCTCAACACAGGAGCTCCTCAGGGCTGAATCCTAAGCGCCCTACTTTACTTCCTGTTTACCCATGACTGTGGCTCCACTCACAGCTCTAATCTACTAATTAAATTTGCTAATGACACTACATTGATTGGCCTAATCACAAACAATAATGAGGCAGCCTACAGAGAGGAAGTCACCCCTCTGACACAGAGGTGTCAAGAAAACAACCTCTCCCTCAATGTCACAAAAACAAAGTTGCTGGCTGTGGTTTACAGGAGGAATGGAGACGGGCTAACCCCTATTGACATCAATGGACCTGGGATTGAGAGGGTAAACAGCTTTAAGTTCCTCAGCATCCACATCACTGAGGACCTCATGTGGTCTGTACACACCACCTGTGTGGTGAAAAAGGTACAACAACACCTCTTTCACCTCAGACGGTTGAGGAAACTTGGTATGGGGCCTCAAATCCTAAGATCTTTCTATAGGGGCACAACTGAGAGCATTCTGACTGGCTGCATCACTGCCTGGTATGAGAACAGTGGTGTATCTAAGGTATGGCAGGTATGGCACGTGTCCTGGGCGCCACTTGAAGAGGGGACGCCACTGAGCAATTTCTATTAAAGTCAGACAAGCCATCCTCGGATAGTGAAAAAAGAATTTTCTTCAGATGTATGATCTGTCTTTGATTATCATGGGTGAGAAGTACTGGGATGGCCTTATTTCAGAGCATTGTGTAAGAAGACCATGAAACATTTCTTCATGAAGGAAGAAGAAGAAAAGTGGAGCTGAAGGATGGAAGAGATGAAAGTTGGAAGCAGAGGAAGCCAAGTGGAGCAAGTTCTTCATGCCCTTCTTTGAAAAGCCCGGAACAAGTAGTTCGACACGTTCCATGGAGTCGCCTGCACCTGCTACAAGTTTGTCAGACTCCGAAGGTGGATCAAGTACAAATGCAGCACCAGCCAGGGAGGAAGTCAAGTCAGATAAATCCGTGTATGACGAGATTAAAAGTGAGGTTGTCACAGAGAACGTGGACATGACAGAAGGGGAAGACGATGGTTGTGGTGGTGATGTTGAGTTTATTGACTAGATTGAACCTGACAACACTGAACCTAGTGAACTGGATGGTGTCAAAGAGCCTCAGACTGTCATACCAGAAGTGATTGAACAGGATGACATTGGCCTTCTGAAGTTCGACAAGGATACTGGAAAAGCAATTCTGCCTGACACGTTGAGAACAGAAATAATAAAGCTGGGTTTGAAGTATTTCCAGAACAGTAAGGGGCCTTTCCTACCAACAAATAACCGCTCAATGAACAAAACTTGGTTCAAGAGGAAATTGGAAAATGGTCATGGTGAGGAAGTGACTCACTCATGGCTGGTTTATTCCCCTTCTAAAAAGTCTGCATTTTGTATCTGTTGTCTTCTCTATTCCTGGTCAGACCATCAATCCTCATTGGAGCAGGAAAGTGGATTCAACCAGTGGAAAGCACCTGAAAGGATTAGAGTTAATGAAAATGCCAAGAATCATCGGGAGTGCTTCAGACAGTGGAAAGAAATGGAAAGAAATTTAGCTGGAAACAGAGGAGCTATTGATGTGGTATTTCAGTCACAGATTGAGAAGGAAAAGCAGAAGTGGTGTGATATCTTGACGAGAATCCTTCACTGCATAAAATTCCTTGCAACTCAGAACCTGGCTTTGCGAGGACACAGGGAGTCACTTCAGCTAGACGATGATTCCAATGTGGGAAATTTCCTTGGCTTACTGAAAGTACTGGCCATCTTTGACCCTGTCATAAAAGAACACCTCACTCATTTGAAAAGTCATCCTGGATCCATGTCTTATCTTTCATCGGGTGTCCAGAACGAATTCATCCACATGATGGCATCCACTGTTCACCAGAGTTTACTGAGAAGCATTTGTAAAGCCAAGTACTATCGTCTCATGTTCGACTCGACTCCTGATCAGGCACACCATGAGCAGATGTCAAAAGTAGTGAGGTATGTGGAAGATGATTTTGAGAGGAAAAGAGTCTGTGTTAGAGAGTCCTTCCTTGGTTTTATCCAGATAAGCCAGAAGGATGCTGAGAGTTTGGCTGAAGACATCTTGAAACAGCTAGAGAAGGACAAAATGGAGCTACAAGATTGTCGGTCACAGTGCTATAACAACGCTGCTGTGATGGCTGGACACAGAAGTGGTGTTCATCAAAGAATAAGTGAGAAAAACAACCTGGCAGTGTTTGTGAATTGCGACAATCACTCACTCAACTTGGCAGGTGTACATGCAGCCAAGCAGGATACAATGACGGTCACGTTTTTTGGAACCATTGAAGCTCTCTACGTGTTTTCCTCTCATTCAACACAGCCCTGGAAAAAACTCAAAAATGCTGTGCCAGTGTTTGTTAAGTCAAGTCAAGTCAAGTCAAATTTATTGTCATTTCGACCATAAGCTGCTGGTACAGTACACAGTGAAAACGAAACAACATTCCTCCAGGACCTTGGTGCTACATGAAACAACACAAAATTACACTAGACTATGTGAGGCAGCACAAGGTCACATTAGACTACATAAAACAACATAAAAACGGCACTAGACTACAGACCTGCACAGGACTACATAACATGCACAAAACAGAGCAGAGCAGTACAATAATTAATAAACAAGACAATAGGCATAGTAGAGGACAAATTACAATATAATAATAAATGATGTAGATGTCAGTCTAGTCTCTGGGTATTAGGGAGTCTGATGGCTTGGGGGAAGAAACTGTTGCACAGTCTGGTCGTGAGAGCCCGAATGCTTCGGTACCTTTTGCCAGATGGCAGGAGGGAGAAGAGTTTGTGTGAAGGGTGCGTTGGGTCCTTCACAATACTGTTAGCTTTGCGGGTGCAGCGTGTGGTGTAACTGTCTGTAATAGCGGGAAGAGAGACCCCGATGATCTTCTCAGCTGACCTCGCTATCCGCTGCAGGGTCTTGCGATCCAAGATGGTGCAATTCCCAAACCAGGCAGTGATACATCCTCTGTAGAATGTGGTGAGGATGGAGGGTGGGAGATGGACTTTTCTCAGCTTTCGCACAAAGTAGAGACGCTGCTGGGCTTTCTTGGCTATGGAGCTGGTGCTGAGGGACCAGGTGAGATTCTTGCCAGGTGAACACCAAGAAATTTGGTGCTCTTAACGATCTCAACAGAGGAGCTGTCAATGTTCAGCGGAGAGTGGTCGCTCCGTGTCCTCCTGAAGTCAACAACCATGTCTTTTGTTCACATTCAGAGACAGGTTGTTGGCTCTGCACCAGTCCGTTAGCCGCTGCACCTCCTCTCTGTATGCTGACTTGTCGTTCTTGCTGATGAGACCCACCACGGTCGTGTCATCGGTGAACTTGATGATGTGGTTCGAGCTGTGTGTTGCAGCACCGTCGTGGGTCAGCAGAGTTAACAGCAGTGGACTGAGCACACAGCCCTGGGGGGACCCCGTGCTCAGTGTGATGGTGTTGGAGATGCTGCTCCCGATCCGGACTGGCTGAGGTCTCCCAGTCAGGAAGTCTAGGATCCAGTTGCAGAGGGAGGTGTTCAGGCCCAGTGGGCTCAGCTTTCCAATCAGGTGCTGAGGAATGATTGTGTTGAATGCTGAACTGAAGTCTATGAACAGCATTCGAACGTATGTGTCTTTTTTGTCCAGGTGGGTGAGGGCCAGGTGGCGGGTCCAAGTCAGAGTCTGAAACCAAGTGGAGTGCTAGGACAGAAGCAGTGAAACCCATCAACAATTACCTTGAGGACCTACTTCAAGTTTTCCAGGACATGATAGACAATGAATACGAGACGAGTGAAACAAGAAGTGATGCAAGGCAGCTGTACAACCACATGTTGAGTTACGATTTTCTGATTTTGCTAGGATTTTGGAACAAAGTACTCATTCGCGTTGACCATATTCAGAAGAGGCTGCAGGATCCTAGCATGAACTTCCATGATGCTGCCCTGGATTTGAAAGCCCTCCGAGATCATTTTTATGATGAAAGGGAAGTATTGGTCAGTGAGTCACTCGAAGAAGGAGTCGGTCTCTGTCAAGAGTGGAATATTGAAGTTGAAAGACGTCAGATGCGAAAGGAACAAATGGCTGATGAGAACTCGAGAGATGCTGGGTTAACAGCTAAGGAGGAAATGGGAAGAGTCATGAAGGGAACAGTCGACTGTCTTCACAGAGAAATGGACGAAAAGGTCGTTTGTTTGCACAACACTGACGCCAATTTTGTGTTCCTTCTCGATGTCGAAGGACTGTGTTATGGCGCCGACAGTAATGACTTAAAGAAGAAGTGCGAAAATTTGAGCAAATTGTACAGCTCTGATGTTGATGGACAGCAGCTACATGAAGAAATTTTGGATTGCAGAATGTTGCTATCAGGGCGGGTCAACATTGAAAATATCAAGACCTGAAGAGCTTCTTGAATTTATTGTTCAGTATGGAGATGAGAGCGTCTTCTTCCCCAATCTTTGCATTGCTATTCAGATAATGCTAACCATCGCAGCTTCCATCGCCAGCTGTGAGAGATCATTCAGCAAGTTAAAACTAATACTTTTGTATTTGAGAGCCTCCATGGGTCAAGGCAGACTCTGTGATCTTGCTCTGCTGAGTGTAGAAAGAGAAGAAACTGAAAAAACTGACTTTGATAACATCATAGACCAATTTGCATTAGTGAAAGCAAGGAAGGTGCAGTTATAATTTTCATGTAGTGCCATAATTTGTTAATTAAAAGATTAACGAGCTTGAACTTGTATTTTGAGTTGATATTATGGTAAAGTTATCTAAAAGATGGGTGTCAGATGTTTGGACAGGGGTGCAATTTCAGTGCTTGCCATAGGCGTTATTTTCCGTAAATACGCCCCTGTATGGGAACTGTACTTCCCCAGTCACAGGATTCTGCAGAGAGTGGTGTGGACAGCCATGAAGACAAGTGTGGAAAAAGGGCCAGAAGGATCACTGGGGACCTGAGTCACCCCAACCACAATCTATTCCAGCTGCTACCATCCGGGAAATGATACCGCGCATAAAAGCCAGGACCAACAGGCTCCGGAACAGTTTCTTCCACCAGGCCATCAGACTGATTAACTCACGCTGATTTGAGTGTATTTCTATGTTACATTGACTTTTATATTTATTATAAATTATTGTAAGTTTTTATGATTGCACCTTTAGACAGAGACGTAACATAAAGATTTTTACTCCTCATGTGTGAAGGAATTCAATTCAATTCTCCTGCCCCTAACCAAGGTCTGGATCCTCTGTCACCGTACCTGACTGGCAAACCCTATCCAATCTGCTGCCCTTCCTCTGCATCTCAGCTAATCACTGTCCCATTTCCCAGTTGGCTTTGTGATAATTGCTGCTTTCTCAATCCCCTTCCTTTGCCCCAGGTGGTTAAGTTTCAAACCTGAATTAGTGCAACATACTTCACTGGAACCTGAAAGCCAAGAGCAGGATTACTAATGGCTGAGCATGTGGATCAGGGGATAAACCAGCCAATAGCTGCCACTGTAACTACAGTTTGTCTCCTGGTCGGGGTCAACATATCTCTGATCCTGTTGCCTTTGCACTTCATTTCTGTGACTGAAGTATCTAAATTGGAACCTCACATCAGGGAAGACTTTACAGTTAGGGTCTGTGATGTAGTTGCATGCTTGAGAGAGACTTAATATTGATTTGGCTCTTGATAACGATGAGCATAATCCTCAGAAACAAACACTATATCCTCAAGCTTTAGGTGAGAAATAGCTTTGTCTGTTTTTCAGAAGGGTGGAAGGAAAGTCAGAATCAGGTTTATTATCACTGACGTATGCTGTGAAGTTTGTTAGTTGCAGCTGTAGTACCGTGCAAGATATTAAAAAAATACTGTACATTACAATGATTAAATAAAGAGTGTAAAAGAGGAGTAGAGGGGTGGTACTCATGGGTTCTCGGAGAACTCAGAAATCTGATCACAGAGGGGAAGAAGCTGTTCCTAAAACAGAAAGTGTGGGTCTTCAGGCTCCTGTCCCTCTTCCCTGATGGTAGTAATAAGTAGAGGGCATGGCCTGGATGGTGAAGAACTTCAATGACGGGTGCTGCCTTCTTGAGTCACTGCCTTTTGAAGACGTCCACAATGATAGGGATGGTTCTATCCATAATGGAACGATATAGACATTAGTCACTAAAAGATTGTAATACTGTTCTCTGCCAGTTCGTGCTGGGGGCCGGATCAATGTTGTGACTGATTTATGAGTATTTTTGAACTACTAAGCTTCGGCGATATTTCGAAGATCTGTGGAGGGCTTATTTTATTCAGTCAATGAATAATAAAGGACTTTCATATAAAAGCAAAAGAATTTCAGATACTGAAATAAAAATAGAAAATGCTGGAGAAAACGAATAAGAGAAAATCTGCAGATGCTGGAAATGCAAGCAATGCACACAAAGTGCTGGAGGAACTCTGCAGGCCAGGCAGCATCCATGGGAAAGAGTACAGTTGGTGTTTCGGGCTGAGATGCTTCAGAAGGACTGTAGTCAACGTTTTGGGCCGAGACCCTTTAGCAGGACTAGGAAAAAAGATGAAGTCAGAGCAATAAGGTGGGGGAGGAGAGGAAGAAGTACAAGGTGATAGGTGAAACTGGAAGTGGGCGAGGGGTGAAGTAAGGAGCTGGGAAGTTGATTGGTGGAAGAGATAAAGGGCTGGAGAAGGGGAAATTTGATAGGAGAGGGTAGAAGATGGTGGAAGAAAGGCAACAGGGAAGAGCACCAGAGGGAGGTGATGGGCAGGTAAGGAGATAAGATGAGAGAAGGAAATGGGAATGGGGAATGGTGGAGGAAGAAGGGGGACATTTGATGTTCATGCCATCAGGTTGGAGGCTACCCAGGCCGAATATAAAGTGTTGTTCCTCCAACCTAATTATGGTCTCATCACGTCAGTAGAGGAAGCCATGGACTGACATGTCAGAATGGGAATGGGAAGAAGAATTGAAATGGGTGGCCACCGAGAGATCCCGCCTTTTCTGGCAGAGGAAGCGTGGGAGACTGCTTCGCCTAGCACCTAATTTATGTCGGGTAATTAATTGAAAAATTATCAATAGCACTGTGTTGATATTATATTATTCAAATACTAATATGATGCTTAAAGATCACTATGAGGATTAATCTGTTTCAAGTTGAATTCAGGTTTGGGTTTAATTGTCATTTAATGATACACATGAATACAGCCAAATGAAGTAGAATTCCTCTGGGGACAAGGCACAAATCACAGAACCAACAATCACACACTGCGGAAATAATTACGATAGCAGAAAGACATACAGTTACAAAAGAAATAATGTTTAAAAAATATATAGCCCAAGTTCCTGAGTGTTGATGGTGGACATACGTTGTTCTGGAGTCACGACTCTGCAAGAACAGCTTGCAGCAGTATCTCATATTGTGCAGTGCAGCTGCAGATGAAAACAATCCAGCTTATCTTCCTTTGAATGAACACTAGGGATGCAGTGCTGACAGGAGAGGTCAGCCCTAACCCAGTACGGAATCCAGCAGCACACAGACGACTCCTGCACCTCCTTCATCGGTGAGACCGAGGCATGAACGAGGGCCTGGTCTGTGCCACATCTGAGGCCAAGCAGCACCCCCGCCATCAGTCTTGCCAATGACCAGTGAATAGGGCTCACAGTATTCTACCTTACCAATGTCCAACAGGGTCTTGCGATCACACCAGAAACATTGTGTGTTAGTTGCATGTAATGCAATAAAGATGGACTCTAGTAGATTGTATCTTACTGATGCGCTCAAGAACATAAAGTCATTTATGCAACCCCTGAAAAGTCAGCAAACAAGATGTTAGATGAAATTGTTACAATGTTACACAATTACTTGAGCCCTAAACCACTGGCAATAGCTGAGAGATTTAGATTTACAAAAGGAACCAGTCAAAAGATGAAAGCCTTTCTGATACCTTGCAGAACCACACAAATTTTCCCAGTACTGTGACTTTAGAGACGGACTTTCTGATGCATTAAGGGACATGCTTGTATATGGCATGCATAGTCAAGGCACTCAGATGAGGCTACTGGCAAAAGAAAAGGAGGTTAGAATGTGAAATGCACAAAATGACCCTGAATGGTGTTAAAAGCCAAACATGTTATCAATGTGACAAATCCTCCCATGATGCAGGTGACTGTTGGAAAAAGTCTGCAGAAAGGCTAACATAGAGAGAATGTGCAAAGCTGACAAAAAGCACAACCGAGTGAAAAGTCTCAAACACAAAACTAATAAATGCATAAAGTTACCAAATGTAAAACAGAATCAGTCAACATAGAGTCTGACAAAGGTGAACTATCATGCCTAGAACTGCACAGTATAACTGAAACTGATCACAAAATCATCTGGATCACAATCGATGTGTCTGGTGTAAAACTGAAAATCAGCTGGATATAGGATCAGCTTTGTCCATAATGCCAGAGGCTGACGACAACAGACCATTAGAGAAGACCTCAGAAATGCTAAAGACTTACACAGGTGCAAAAATGTCTCCCAGAGGCAAAGTGAATGTAAATGTGATGTATGGAGGCCAAACGGCAATTAGAACTTTATGTATTGAGGTGAAGGGCCAGCACTTTTTGGATGTGATGGTTGAGAAAAATCCAACGTGACTGGCTCTCACTCAAAGCTCTCAACATAACATCAACAGGTAATGGCAGCCCGAATAGCAGCACTAACCAGGGACTGGTACAGCTGCTTAGTGCTAATGAGAAGGAGATTGAGAAGGGGGTTGGTAAACTCAAAGGCATGAAGGTCAGAATTGAACTGGATGAGACAGCAACACCAAGATTCCATAAAGCGCGACCAGTCCCTTATGCATTACATCCTAAAGTGGATGTTGAACTGCAGAGCTTGGAGGCAGCTGGAATTCTCTCCAAGGTTAAGTGGAGTGATGGACCATGCCCATTGTCCCGGTGATCAAGAAAGGGAAGGCTGGAGCCGTTTGCAAATGTGGGGATTCCAAGGTGAGTATCAACCCAGAGCTGCAACCTGTGCAGAATCACCTGCCACGAATAGAAGATATTTTTGCATCTTTGGCAGGTGGAGGGAGGTTTCCAAAGATTGGCTTGTCACAAGCCTGTCTGCAAATGGAGATTGAGGAGTCAAGAAGGAAGTTCCTCACAATCAATACTCACAAGGGACTGTTCCAGTATAATCATCTTGACTTTGGCGTCACATCGGCTCCAACAATTTGGCAAAGAGCAATGGACCAAGTGCTCTAAGATATCCCAGGAACACAATGTTATCTTGCTGACATCATCGTGACTAGCAAGAGTGTTGAAGAGCACTTCCAGAACCTTCGTAAAGTGCTTACCAGGCTGAGTGAGTATCGTTTGCGTGCAAAGAGTGAGAAATGTGAGCTTTTCAAGAATGAAATCTCATATTGTGGACATATTATTGACAAGCATGGCTTAAGTAAGTCACAAGAGAAGATTGAAGCAGTGCTACAGACACCCAAACTGGAAAATGTGTCACAACTCGGGTCGTATTTGGGCTTTGTAAACTATTACCACCAGTTTCTCCCAAACATTGCTACAGTGCTGCACCCATTGAACGCACTGTTACAGACAGGAGCAAAGTGGAAATGGTCAGAAGGTTGTGAAAGGGCATTCAAGGAAACAAAGAAACTAATAACATCTGATGAACTGCTCAACCATTATGACCCATCCCTGCCCATCAGACTGGCACACAATGTGTCCCCTTATAGCATTGGAGCTGTTTTGTCACACACTATGAAAGATGGATCTGAATGCCTGATTGTGTTTGCTTCAAGATCACAGACTAGCGCAGAACATAACTATGCAGAAATCAACCGAGAGAACCTTAGCCTAGTAAAGGAAATAAAGAAGTTCCACTACTACCTCTACAGACAAAAGTTTACTCTAGTGACAGATCACCAGCTTCTTGTGTCCATTTTCAATCCCAAGAATGGAATTCCAGTGATGACTGCTACCCGGTTGCAACATTGGGCATTATTCCTAGCAGCCCACTCTTATGGCATAACGTTCAAGGATATCAAACAACACAGCAATGCTGATCGCTTGTCATGTCTTCCACCATTGGCAAATGAAGAAGAAAAGTCTTCATACTGTGACCCAGCAGAAGTTTTCCACACTGTATTAGTGGACCAGTTACTGGTAACTAATTCCGAAATGCAAAGAGAAACAAAGAACGACCCAACATTGTCAAAAGTCTATAAAATCACCAAGCAAGGTTGGCCAGATCATGGTAACCCTATGTTTCTAGAGTTGAGACGAGGCCAATTGTTGGCTGATGTGTGGATCTTGTGTTGTGGTTCCCACTAAGCTGCACACCTGGGTACAATCAAGATGAAGAGTCTCACCTGGAGTTATGTGCGGTGGCCCGGAATAGATAAACAGATTGAAAATTTGGCCAAAAGCTATTTGGAGTGACAAAAGTTTCAAAATGCACACCCACAGGCATTGTTACACCTATGGAAAGTCTTCACCATGACAAAAAGTACATATTGACTTTGCTGGGCCATTCATGGACTCCATGTTTCTGATTGTTGTGGATGCTCATTCAAAGTGGCCGGAGGTTATACCAATGAAGCTAACCACCTCAGCAAAGACTGTTTCCATTCTGAGGACTATCTTTGCCAGAAACAGCTTACCAGAACAAATTGTGAGTGACAGCAGACCCCATACATGTTAGAAGAGTTCTGGCTGTTCATGGAGCAAAATGGCATCAGACATTTCAAGTCATCTCATCACGACCCAACAACGAATGGGCTAGCTAACACGAGGAAATCTGCAAATGCTGGAATTTCAAGCAACACACATAAAAATTGCTGGTGAACACAGCAGGCCAGGCAGCATCTATAGGAAGAGGTACAGTCGACGTTTCGGGCCGAGACGCTTCGTCAGGACTAACTGAAAGAAGAGATAGTAAAAGATTTGAAAGGGGAAGGGGGAGGGGGAAATCCGAAATGATAGGAGAAGACAGGAGGGGGAGGGATGAAGCTAAGAGCTGGAAAGTTGATTGGCAAAAGGGATATGAGAGGATCATGGGACGGGAGGCCTAGGGAGAAAGGAAGGAAGGTGGGGGGGGGGGGAGCCCAGAGGATGGGCAAGGAGTATAGTGAGAGGGACAGAGGGAGAAAAAGGAGAGAGGAAAAAAAATTAATAATAATAAATAGAGAGGAATAAATTATATATATATATATATATTTTAATGGAAGTTAGCGAAGTCAATGTTCATGCCATCAGGTTGAAGGCTACCCAGACGGAATATAAGGTGTTCATCCTCTAACCTGAGTGTGGCTCAGTCTCCAAGCCTGCGTCGGGTCTCGCCAATATATAGAAAACCGCACCGGGAGCACCGGATGCAGCATATCACCCCAGCCGACTCACAGGTGAAGTGTCGCCTCACCTGGAAGGACTGTCTGGGGCCCTGAATGGTGGTGAGGGAGGAAGTGTAAGGGCATGTGTAGCACTTGTTCCGCTTACAAGGATAAGTGCCAGGAGGGAGATCGATGGGAAGGGATGGGGGGTACGAATGGACAAGGGAGTCGCGTAGGGAGCGATCCCTGCAGAAAGCAGGGGGAGGTGCAAGGAATGATGTGCTTAGTGGTGGGATCCCGTTGGAGGTGACAGAAGTTACGGAGAATAATATGTTGGACCCGGAGACTGGTGTGGTGGTAGGTGAGGACAAGGGGAACCCTATTCCTAGTGGGGTGGCGGGAAGATGGGGTGAGAGCAGATGTGCGTGGTATGGGAGAGATGCGTTTGAGAGCAGAGTTGATGACGGAGGAAGGGAAGCCCCTTTCTTTAAAAAAGGAGGACATCTTCTTTGTCCTCGAATGAAAAGCCTCATCCTGAAAGCAGATGCGGCAGAGACGGAGGAATTGCTAGAAAGGGATGGTATTTTTGCAAGAGACAGGGTGAGAAGAGGAATAGTCCAGGTAGCTGTGAGAGTCCGTAGGCTTATAGTAGACATCAGTGGATAAGCTGTCTCCAGAGATAAAGACAGAAAGATCAAGAAAGGGGAGGGAGGTGTCGGAAATGGAGCTGGTAAACTTGAGGGCAGGGTGAAAGCTGGAGGCAAAGTTACTGAAGTCAACGAGCTCTGCATGCGTGCAGGAAGCAGCGCCAATGCAGTCGTCGATGTAGCGAAGGAAAAGTGGAGGATAGATACCAGAATAGGTACGGAACATGGATTATTCTACAAAGCCAACAAAAAGGCAGGCATAGCTAGGACCCATATAGGTGCCTATGGCTACACCTTTAGTTTGGAGGAAGTGGGAGGAGCCAAAGGAGAAATTGTTAAGAGTAAGGACTAATTCCGCTAGACGGAGCAGAGTGGTGGTAGAGGGGAACTGGTTAGGTCTGGAATCCAAAAAGAAGCGGAGAGCTTTGAGACCTTCCTGGTGGGGGATGGAAGTATATAGGGACTGGATATCCATGGTGAAAATAAAGCGGTGAGGGGCAGGGAACTTAAAATCATCAAAAAAATTCAGAGCGTGAGAAGTGTCACGAACATAGGTGGGAAGGGATTGAACAAGGGGGGATAAAACAGTGTCGAGGTATGCAGAAATGAGTTCGGCAGGGCAGGAGCAAGCTGAGACAATGTGCCTACCTGGACAGGCAGGTTTGTGGATCTTGGGTAGGAGGTAGAAGCTGGAAGTGCGAGGTGTGGGAACTATAAGGTTGGTAGCAGTGGATGGGAGATCCCCTGAGTGGATAAAGTTGGTGATGGTGTGGGAGACAATGGCCTGGTGCAGCTTAATGGGGTCATGATCGAGGGGTAAATAAGAGGAGGTATCCGCGAGTTGTCGCTGTGCCTCAGCAAGGTAGAGATCAGTATGCCAGACTACAACAGCACCCTCCGCTGATCGGCCGGTCTTATAGTAAGGTTAGGATTAGTGCGGAGGGAGTGGAGAGCAGAGCGTTCGGAAGGAGTGAAGTTGGAATGGGTTTATCTACACACACACACACACACCATTGTTGAGGATCCCCACTACCCATCCCACAACCTCTTTGACCCACTTGCAACAGGAAGGAGGTACAGGAACATCAGAACTAGGACTGCCATTCCTGACCTTACAACAGGCATTGAACATTGCCACGTCGTTAGAGGCTGCGGCAAAGGATGCAGCAGATCTACAGAAAAGGAGGTTAGAATGTGAAATGCACAAGATATCCCTGAATGGTGCAAAAGGCCAAAAATATTATCGATGCAGCAGATTTTCCCACGATGCAAATGACTGTTGATTCAAAGAAAAAATCTGCAGTAAGTGTCACAGTCAAGGTCACATTGAGAGAGTGTGCAAGACAGGCAAAAACCACAACTGAGTGAAACTTCTCAAACACAAAACTAAGCAAATGCATAAGGTTACTGAATGTAAAACAAAATCAGACAACATAGAGTCTGACAAAGGTGAACTGTCATGCCAAGAACTGCAGAGTATAACCGAAGCAGATCACAAACTTACCTGGATATGTCTGGTGTAAAACTGAGAATGGAGCTGGATACGGGGTTAGCTTTATCCATAATTCCAGAGACTGACTACAACAGACTGTTTTCTAAGATAACTTTAGAGAGGACATCAGTGATGCTGAAGACTTAACGTAGGCCAAAAAGTGTCTCCCAAAAGACAAACTGAAAATAAATGTGATGTATGGAGGCCAAACACAACACTTAGCGCTTTATGTATTGAAAAGTGGTGGGCCAGCACTTTTCAGACATGAATGGTTGAGAAAAATCCAACTAGACTGGCACTCAATCAAAATTCTCTGTGTGACATCAACAGGATACAGCAACCCAAATGATAGCACTAACCAAAGAGGGTCACAGCTGCTTAATGCTAAAGAGGTGTATGAGAAGGGAATAGATAAGCAGATTAATGACTTGGCCAAAAGCTGTTTGGGATGCCAAAAAGCTCAAAGTGCATCCCTATAGGCAAATTTACACCCGTGGGAGTGGCCGTCTTCACTATGGTAAAGAGTACATATTGACTTTGCTGGCCACTCATGGACTCCAGGTTTCTGATTGCCGTGGATGCTCATTCAAAGTGGCTGGAGGTTATACCAATGAAGTCAACCATCTCAGCAAAGACTGTCTCTGCTCTGAGGACTATAACAGAATCAGGTGTATTATCACCGGAATGTGTCATGAAATTTGTTAACTTAACAGCAGCAGTTCAGTGCAATACACGTTAATATAGAAGAAGAGAGGGGAAAAAAATAAATAAGTAAATCAATTGCAGTATATGTATATTGAATAGATTAAAATTGTGCAAAATACAGAAATAATATATATATTAAAAAAGTGAGGTAGTGTTCACGGGTTCAATGTCCATTTTAGGAATCGGATGGCAGAGGGGAGGAAGCTGTTCCTGAATTGCTGAGTTTGTGCCTTCAGGCTTCTGTATTTCCTCCCTGATGGTGACAGTGAGAGAAGGGCATACCCTGAGTGCTGGGGGTCCTAATAATGGATGCTGCCTTTCTGAAACATTGTTCCTTGAAGGTGTCGCTGTCTTGCCTTCTTTACAACTGCATCGATATTTTGGGACTAGGTTAGTTCCTCAGAAATCTTGCCACCCAGGAACTTGAAACTGTTCACTCTCTCCACTTCTGATCCCTCTATGAGGATTGGTATGTGTTCCTTCGTCTTACCCTTCCTGAAGTCCACATTCAGCTCTTTTGTCTTACTGACGTTGAGTGCCAGGTTGATGCTGTGACACTACTCCACTAATTGGTATATCTCTCTCCTGTACGCCCTCTCATCTCCATCAGAGATTCTACCAACAATGGTTTCATCATCAGCAAATTTATAGATAGTATTTAAGCTATGCCTAGCCACACAGTCATGGGTATAGAGAGAGTAGAGCAGTGGGTTAAGCACACACCCCTGAGGTGCACCAGTGTTGATTGTCAGTGAGGAGGAGATATTATCACCAATTCGCACAGATTGTGGTCTTCCAGTTAGGAAGTTGAGGATTCAATTGCAGAGGGAGGTACAGAGGCCCAGGTTCTGTAATTTCTCAATCAGGATTGTGGGAATGATGGTATTAAATGCTAAGCTATAGTTGATGAACAGCATCCTGACATAGGTGTTTGTGTTGCCCAGGTGGTCTAAAGCTGTCTGGAGAGCCACTGAGATAGGCCGTTGACCTATTGTGGTGATAGGCAAATTGCAACAGGTCCAGGTCCTTGCTGAGGCAGGAGTTCAGTCTAGTCATGACCGGCCTCTCAAAGCATTTCATCACTGTAGAGTGAATGCTACCGGGCGATAGTCATTAAGGCAGCTCACATTATTCTTCTTAGGCACTGGCATTAATTGTTGCCCTTTTGAAGCAAGTGGGAATCTTCGCCTGTAGCAGTGAAAGGTTGAAAATGTCCTTGAATACTCCCACCAGTTGGTTGGCACAAGTTTTCAGAGATAGTTACAAGACTATCTTTGCCAGAAATGGCTTACCTGCACAAATTGTGAGTGACAACGGATCACAATGCATGTCAGAAGAATTCTGACTGCTCATGAAGAAAAATGGCATCAGACATTTCAAGTCAGGTCTCACCACCCAGCAATGAATGGGTTAGCTGAAAGGTTTATCCAAACATTCAAGAAGTCCATTAAAGCGATGGGCAAGGAGGACATTTCTCTACAGCACAAGGTGGACAACTTCCTTTTTGTGTATTGGAACTCTGTACATGCGATGACAAATCAAACACCTGCAATGCTGTTCATGAACAGGAATCTGTGATCTCACATAGACCTCCTAAAACCAGATCTACACAGGGAAGTTCAGCCAGTTGCTAAGTGAAGCAGCATGGAGTTTCTAGATTGACATAAGTCCTAGCACGTGGTTACCGAGAAGAAAAGTGGACACCCAGTAGGATAACCACAAGAATTGGACCACTGATGTACACAGTGTATGTTGGAGATCAGACATGGAGATGTCATGTGGACCAGATACTGCATGCTGAATCAAAGAACACACCTGACTCAACCGACTGCATCCAACAAGATGGACACATTATAGTCACTAGACATACCTCTCAGTGATGATGTCACTGACAGCAACATGACACCGGAAACAGAACATTGTCTTTGACAAGACACCTACTAAACCTGATGCCACTCCACAGGTCCAGCGGCACTATCCTGAAAGAAACAGAGTGCCACCAAAAATACTGAATCTTTTGTGTAGAGAAGTTAGTTACGGACTATTATTGTGAAAGCATGTTTATTTGGAATATGGGTTGTGAAAGAGAAATTGAGTGTTTTGTACATGTACTGTTTCATGTTGCATTAATCTAAAGGGGAAGGAAGTGTAATGCATGAATCTATTTCTTTTAGAGCAATGACTCCCCCTTAGAGTATGTATTGATGTGTTGTCTGCACATGCACATTGACCTGTTGTCCATGCATGCACATCACTCTCTCTCTCACTCTTAACTGTAATGTGAAAATACATCAGCTAAAGCCAGCTCCTGCGTCTATGCTTTTATTTAATCGATATGTATTTGTGCATGAACACAACACTCAGCAAGCTGTGTATATGCCTAATCATGGATATAAGAACTAAAATCACTGGTGTCTGCATTCATTATTTGGAGAACAGTCTCAAGATGCTAAATGGGGATTTTAGCCAGACAGAAAAGTTGTCATGGGGAGGCTCATCAAGAATTCTCTGACCGAAAGAGCTGAGCAAGAGGTGCAGAGCTGCCTCATAGCTTGTAAAGAAAACAAAGATATATCTTAATCTCTGCCTGTCAGGTCACCAGGAATCTGGCTCACTCTCTCATAACTCTGAACAGAGGTGTTTTATTGCGACTCTCAATAATGAGAGCCATTGATTGGGTTGGCAGGTTAATTTGTGACAATCTGAAACCCAAAGACAGCTTACCTTGAACCCACCATCTTCCATTTGTAGGGTGGGAGAAATGGTGGGAGTACAAACCAACACACTCACAGGGAGTCGGTGCTTATTTAAATATTTAGGTGAGGTAAAGAATAAAAAAACAGTTTTGATTGCCACATGTACATTGGCACATCCAGTGAAATGTGCCATTTGAATAAAATCAAATCAGTGAGGATTGTGCTGGGAAGCTAACAAGTGTCGCCACGCTTCTGGACAAACACAGCATGCTCCCAACCCTAACTGTAACCGTATGTCTTCGGAATGTGGGAGGAAACCGAATGTGGCAATGTGTGAAGGGAACCCATGTGATCACGGGGAGACCGTACAAACTCCTAGCAGGCAGAAGCAGGAATTGAACCACAATTCGTGATTACTAGTTGCTACACTGAAGATTCAAGAACTTAATATCAAACGGCCTCCCTTATCTCATAACATGCACAAGAAGCTTATGAGTGTTTGGCACTTTGGACACACCGACCTTCAACGGTCAGGGCGCTGAGTAGAGAAGTTGGGATGTCATGTTGCAGTTTTTCAAGACACAGGTGAGACAACAACTGGAGAAATGTGTGCAGTTTTAGTTCCCCAGTAAAGGGAAGTTGCCACTAAGCTTGAAATAGTGTGGAGAAGATTTATAAGAATGTTGCCAAGGCCCGAAAGCTTGAATTATGGGGGGAGGCTGGTCAGATGAGGACTTTATTTTTTCGAGTGTAAGAGACTGTTGGGGGAGGAGGGGGAAAGCACAATGGAGTGGTATAATATCATGATGGGCACAGACAGGGTAAATGCACTCAATCTTTTTCCCAGGGAAAAGGAATCAAAAACTAGGGATGAGAGGGGGAAAAATTAAATGGGACCGGAATGACAACTTCCTCATGCAGAGGCTGGTGTGTCTATGGATTGAGCTGCCTGAGGAAGTGTTTGAGGCAGTTGCATTAAAAACATTTAGAAGGACTGGGAGAGGTACTACTTGGATAGGAAGGGATGACAGCAACGGTTTCCAACCTGGCGTCCGCAGACCCCTTGGTGAATTGCAGGAATCCATGGCATAAAGAAGGCCGGGAATCCCTGGTTTAGAGGGATATGGGCTAAATATGGGAAAATGAGAAGAGCTTACGTGGACACTGTGGTCTGCATGGATGAGTTGGGCTGGGGGCCCTGTTTCTCTGCTGTATGACTCTTTGTTCTGGATGGGCATGTGGACCAATCTAGCTAAGCAGTGGTACTTGTAAGAGTCTGTGTCACTGCCTCGAGGACACGTATTTCTCCTCCCTCAGATCATTTGAAAAATGTCAATTTTATCAGCGAGATGGATGAAAATTGCAATGAAGCAATTCTGACTGGGAGGGTGAATAAAATAATGGAACAGATAGAATTGTGAGAAGTCCATATTTCTCCTCCATTATTCCATAAAATTACTGATGATCCTTTAGCTGAAGACCACGATTGCTGCCAGAATGACAATGTGGAAAATCGTAAATAGGATAGTCTCGTGCATTTAATTAACAAGCAGCCGTATATTGGAATAAATGTTAAAGAAAAAAGGCGAAACCTTCACAAATAACCAAAGATAAGGCTTGCCAATTGTAATGCAATTCAGCTTTAAGAAATGCATGAAAGCACTGCTCGAGCTCTGTGTCACCAGATCTGCCCTTTGCTCTGATTTTTATAGCTTACAGTGATGACTTTCCACCATCTGCTTTATGCCTCTAAGCAGCAAAGAGAAGTTGCTAGTCACATCACTCTTGAGGATTCAATAGCTGTGGGCATGGGTCATTGGGCAGCCTTGAGTCCCAGCCAGAATGATGTGCCAGCCCATTAGCACTTTGGTAATATGTACCTGCAAGTGACAATATTTGCTTTTTGAAAGATGTGAATAACTGAAGCATTTTTTAACTCTTATTGCGAAATGCTTTCAAATAAATGTTCACTTTAATTATCTTCAAGTTTATTTTACAATGTCAAAAAAGCGGGTTGCCAGCAAAAAGGCTATAAAGAATCAATCCAACGCTCATATTGTGTACCCAGGACCAGTGCTATGGTTCATTCAGCCAGCCATTCAATTAAATCAGCCCTATTCTTTAGCTCAGCTCCACTTGCTTGCGTTTGATTGATATTCCTTGGTAGTTTTATCCAATAATCATCACGTGGTCTCGGAGTGGAAAATTGTCTTGCAGTACTGTGGTTTAATTTTGCTTTGGAGTTTTCACGAGTCAGAGCAGCAGTATTCTTCAACAGGCGTAAGTTGTTATGCTGCAGGTCTATAGTTACTTTATCTGTATTCTTCCAGACACACTGTCAAAGCGGTTTGTAAATGTCTTTCCTTTCAGCTGGAAGAGCTGTGATTTGAATATCGGAACAACACTTTTTGCCCTCGAAAATTCCGTCAGATTACCAGATGCATATGAATTATACATTACCTCAAGGAGTGCCTGTGTCTCTCTGGTCTCACCCACTGAAGCATCTAGTGTTTGTTAAACAATAAAATGAGCCACGTAATTGCAAGCTGTTGTTAGAATGCAGCTAAGTGAATTCCCAAGGCGAAGTATTGTCTACTTTCAATTGTATTACTCAACTCCTATAGAAGTGTGAATGGTTTTCGAAGAGAAGAAAGTAACAAACCCAAAAAGGCGATTGCAGACCTGGGCAGCCTCCTCTAGGAAGCTGTAATGTCTGCTGGACCTAGGGGCTGCATATGTTAATGCTTTCAAAGTCGTTATGAGGCCCTCCATTGGTGGGGGTCAACCATGGATATTGTGTCCCAGCTACCTATATGAATCACAGGCCAGGGCAGTATGATGTGGAGAGCAAGCTGTTACCCACATAGCGGGCTCCCCCTCTGCACGCAGCTGGTGAACCCAAAGGAATGGCAGAGACCGATACAGTTTGGCTCCACTGGCATCGCAGGAGTTGCCAGTCAGCGTTGAACTCAATGCAGGTCTGCCTTAGAGACTCCAGCTCTGGGTTTTTCCTCGGGGGTTTACTCCCAAAACCTTCCCCGTGAGTGGGTATAGCCACAATGCTATGGAGGTTTGAGATCAGAGTTTTCTTCTCCTGGATGAGCTGCCGACCATGGTTCATGAGCCCCACTTGCCCGACGTGACTGGTTTTAAGGCGCCTGTAACCCGTCTTTGCCCCTTCTGCTGTCAGTAGAAATGGTTCCGACCAGGATCAGTAGCTAAGCCACATGCGAAGGCCAGGAGCTGGACTTGGTTGTCAGAGGCTATTTGAGACGCACATCATTGGTAGCATTTAACAGGTAGTGGGGAACTTATCCCCGGTACTACCACACCCCCTGCCCCCCCGCCGAACAATAACAACTTTAAGGAACCTTAAAATGATTATCATTCATAAATGATTAGCCACTGTCTCTTTCCAGTCTGCAGGTGTCTGCTTTTCCTAGTCTACAGTGGAGACTGTAGACTAGGAAAAGCAGATGCCTGCAGACTGTATAATGCTTCAGTAAGAGCATCCCTTATGTCAGCCTAGTTAGCAGACTGGGAAAAATCACCTTTCCCAGTAACCTCAGCATTAAACACCGAGCTTGAATATTTGTAGCAGTTCTTTATTTCCCCATTACCTTGGTTATTAGTCATTGCTTGCCATTAAGTCCCAGAACACTGGCCATCTACACTGATCAACAGAAAAACCTACCAAACCATTGGTGCTCAGTAAATGTAAACTCACAGTGGCCATGCATGTAGTTTGCAACGTTTGCAGGGAGCAGTTGCAGCAAACTCTGTCTCATTCCTCCTCAATGTTTGACGCTCGCAATGTAGCATGTTGTATTCATAATGGGTGACATATCACACTTGAGAAATACAGCATTACCAAAGCAAGGGGAACCAGGGTCATTGTGCACACAGGTAGGCTTCCAAAATCACTGTTCGGGAAATACAGGAGACTACAGATGCTGGAATCTGGAGCAGAAAGAAAACTGCTGGAGAAACTCGGAAGGGCCAAAAGCATCTTGGGGTGTTGGGAAGGAGGGGAGATGAGAGGAGCAGCAGTGGTGGTTGGGGAATTGAATGGTGCTTCATGTCAGATCTTGCAACAATATCAAGATTCAATTGGCTGAAGAATACTTATAGAATGTCAAGCAATGAACCTCCCCTTTCAGAGGAACTTGCATATCCTGCAATCATGGCAAATATAACAACAGTTGGCATTATTAGACGAGGAAGGTAGAAAGCCCCAACTTATAGCAAGCTAAGATTTAAAATTATCTTTATTTATCGCATGTACATCGAAACATCAAAACTGACAGTGAAATGCGTCATTTGCGTCAATGACCAACATAGGCTGTTTTGGATACCGCTCACAAGAACTACCATGCTTCCAGTGTCAACATAGCCTGCCCACAACTTACTAACCCTAACCTGTACATCTTAAGAATGTGGGATGAAAGCAGAGCAACTTGAGGAAACCCATGCAATCATGGGGTGAGCATACAAACTCCTCACAGATAGCGATGGGAATTGAATCTCGGTCAATGATTACTAGTGCTCTAAGCATGCTGTCCCGTGCAAGTGATCTCCTAATCAAATTCAGTCACCTGCCAACTCTCCTGTAACCGAAGCTTACATGCAGGTTTTCTGTACCTCATCAGAAACAGAAACTCTACGTTACACTCCAATATTTTCATGGAGCTATTCTACCATTTTGACTGGGCAATAGAGTTCAAAATCCACTGCAGGAGATCTTTGTTTCCATCTGTTCCAATGGTTGCTGGTACACCTCATCACTGTCAGACTGTAAGTCAGAACAGAATAGTTGTGCAAACTAAGAGACTCCAACACATACACATGTGGATTAGTGAGCGAGTCACAGGAAGGATCACAATGCATGAAGAAACTCAATGGCTTTATCATAGAGACGTATGTGCAATAGTAGAGACTTCCACTCCAGTTTCCTTGCCTCAAAACCTCAATGTGTCTAAATTGGAATCTGAAATTTCTCTGTCCCACACTGCCTATCAGGATTGGTTTTCCATATGTAAATGTTCCAGAACTATTTGAACCACATGAAAACAATCAATGCATTGGTATTAACATATCAACTGAAATCAATGAACATGTCAAGGAGATACAACCTGCTTCAGGCAATTCAAAGTATAAGATCTCCTCCAGTCAATGGGAATGATTTCTATGCCCGGTACAGACTGTGTGCATAGTCGACTCAGTGTCCGCTTCAGTGCCAGTAATGATGCCAACAAGCTTCACCAACTTTCATGTCTGGGCCCCACTTAAGCACTGGAGCACATCTGCTCATTGTACTGCTGAAAGGAAAGTCACGGTTAAAAAAACCGGTGGAGATTCAGAGAGAGTAAACTTGCAATAACATATCAGTGCAAATGGCCATAATGCAAAGACATAGATACATGGGTAGAGTAAGTAAAGAATCAAATGGAGGTCGTCTTGAGTCCACAGCAGTACTGAACAGTTTCTTGAAGAGAGGACATGTTTATCTTCCTCTGAGATAATAAATGTAATTATGTATTATTTTAATCATAAATTGCCAGATACTGACATCTTTAGTTGCATATAGTACAATACACATAATAGACATTGTTTATATACTAGTTTTTATTCCGATTGCTGTCAAACAAAAGGGAGCTAATAATACTTTCTTTGTTTAAATGCAGGGAGTAATGTCTTGCAATTTTAAATGTTTGACATGCAGTTTGCTTGAGGTTTTTTCACCTTTATAAGTTCTGGAGACTCAAAAGAAATATTTATTACCAAGCAGTATCTATTTCCAATATGTTCAAGGATTAAAGTTCAAAATAAATTCATTACCAAAGTATGTGTAAGTCAACATTATACCCTGGGATTCATTTTTCTTGCAGGAATTTACAGGGAATCAAAGCAATACAATGGAGTTGGTGAAAAACCACACACAAAGAAAGACCGACAAAAAAAATGCGTAACAGATGACAAACTGTGCGAATAAAGAAGTAAATAAATATTACTGTTCGCTATTTTGTTTTAATAATTAAAGTTATCTTATTCCCCAGGTTTTGGTCTTATCAGCCTGAGAGTTATGTTTTCTGAAGATATTAATATATTGACAGAAGAGTTAGGGACAACTAGAAACCGAGAGAGAGAGAGAGAGAGAGAGAGAGAGAGAGAGAGAGAGACGAATGCTTCTGATGGAAAGATAAACCATCTTATCCAAACCAAACTGAGTTTATGCTGTAAATCTATTACTGCTGATTTTGAGTAATTAGTTGGAGATAAGGAAACAAGCTTCAAACACCAAATCGTCATTATTTCACAAAATAATATAATTCTGAATGATCTGGAGTGACCTAGGTGCTTCCAACCAGCACTGATGATTCGGTAATTGCAAACTGGCTGTTGACAAGTTTAATTAATTACAGGATGTGCTGTCTGTTTTCATTGCATGAGGCTGTCAAACTCCATCAAAACTCTTATGTTTTGGAGATGATTTGTAGTTCAGTATCCACTTGGGTGGAAACCAAGCTGACCATGAAGAGATGCTGATTGCCACCATGGTGGGAAGCTCCAGGGCTGGTCAGAAAGAGAGCAATCACAGATTGGATCATTGATACACTGCCAGTCACTGTTTCAAAGGGAGAATAGGCCTCCAGCAAATAAATCAGCTATTTCCCCTCCCCGCAGGGTATCTAATCAGAGGGATTGAACAGACAGAATGAAATGTAGACAGTCACCTGTTATCAGAGACCACAGCACAGGAAGTAACAGACTTTCTGTATCATACTTCTCTGAATATTTTTCATATAAAGCAACAGATTATATTTCTGTGTCAGAATGGGACATTTCCTGGTCCCTGCCTGCTTTAAGAAAACCATTGGTACCAAAGAAAAACAAAGCAACATGACTTAATGGCTCCCAGTGCTCTGGCATTCGCCTCCAAGAGGCAGGTCATAGCATGCGTTAACTCCAGACTCCCAGACAACCGCCACCCACTGTAATCCACCTACCACCAAAACAGGTCCACCTCTCCAGCCCCACACACATACTGGAACATCGGAACAGCAAACACACCTATTTTGGCCTAATATTTACTGACTACAGTTCCACCTATAGCTCCAAGCAAACTCATCTACAAATCAGAGACCCAAGACTTAACACATATCCCTTCGTGTCCAAATCTTTGACTTCCTGACCAATCAGTCAGGCGAGGCAGCAACACCTCTGCCACAATTATCCTCATCACTGATGTCTCGCTAGGTAGCCTCCTTCGCCACCGCCCCCCCCCCCCCGCCACTTTACTCCCTATGCACTCACAACTATGAGGCCAGATTTTGATCTAATTCCATCCATAGCAGATGACACCACAGTATAGGTCTGAATTTCAAATATTGATGAGTCTTTTCAAATATTGATGAGTCTTAGTATAGAAAGGAGATAGAGACTAATATCATGGTGTCATGATAATATCCTTTCCCTCAATGTCAGCAACACAAAAGAGCTCGTCATTGCCTTCAGGAAGGAATTTGTTACTTCCTTTTCTGAGGAAAGCTTTCACAATGCCATGGGAGTTGAGTACAGTTGAACACAATTTTAGTACAATCGTGTACAACTGCAGGAAAATGAATCTCAGGGTGGTATATGGTAACATGTATGTATTTTGGTAATAAATTCACTTTGATCTTTGAACTTTGAAAATCAACAATAGGCAGGCTTGTCTTGATGTTCAATGGTATTATCGTTATCATCTGATCATCCTGGGGATCACCAGTTACCATAACCACAACTAGACCAGCAATGTAAATGCTGCAGCCGGTCACAAACTGGGTACCCTGTGATGACCGACTCATCTAGCGACTTAAAAGCTTTTCATCAACTACAAGGCACAAGGCAGGAGTGTGATGGAATACTCTGCACTTGCCTGGATGAAAGCAGTTCCAATATTTCAGAGCTCAAAATCATCTGGGACAAATCAGCCCATTTGATTAGCACAAAATCCAGCACAATAAATATTCATACCTCCAGGCATGGCAAACAGTCATAGTTGTCACTCATTTAGGCTGCTGTATGAGAATGCACCAAACCCATGACCTCAACTACCAAGAAAGTCAAAAGTACCAGTTACACATTAACACCACCAGCTGCAGTTTCTATCCAAGTCACACATCACCACGACTTGGAAGTACATTGCTGTTTCTTCATTATCATTATCCCTGGAACTCCTATTCAACAGCACAGTGAAGTACTTTCACAAGGACTGCAGTGATTTAAGAAGGTAGCTCACCAGCACCAGATTATCAAGAGTAATTAAAAATTGGCAATAGACGCCAGCTTTACATGCAATGTGTACATACCAAAACTGTTAAGTAAAATTAAATCAGAATAACTTTTTTTTTGCCACCTCTGTGGATAGGATTGTGTTAAAGCCATCGTATCCTCCAGTGACTGCCTGCGTGGTAACCAGAAGCCTGTAAATACACATTGCCCTTGTTGTCCTTAGTAGCTGTGGTTTACAGCCAAGTCCCCTGAAACATGAGGTTATCAATCCATGTTGAAACCAACAGAGAAGTGAGACACTGAATGACGTAAAGATATCACTTTGAAAAGAGATCATCCAGTCAGGGTGAATATTAATGTGTTGGCTATTTGTGGAAATGAATAATTTTAGATCTTGATGGGCTGCATGTACTCTTGTACTTTGCAACATTGGAACCAAGGTGAATGTTGGTACAATTTATTGGAGGACGCAAAGTCTGTGACTGACGTTTGATCTAATTGTTAATTCATGCACATAGTTACTGACAGACTCCTCGAGGAGAACTGTTGAAGGATTTTGTCTGTAGGCTGGTGTTGGAGTTCTTCTGTATGTCCATCCTCAATGTCACTGGTATCATCTCTCACATCTTGCTAAAAAGCCATTGGGTAAGTTTGATTTCACATATTAATCCAATGCAAAGCAATGTTAAGCAGCACACAACAATTTAAGATCTTATTGGACATTCACTATGCCTTATGCAGGTTGTGTAATGGTGGTTTAGAAACTCCACTGTAGAGGGTGAAGAGGAGACACACCAGGATGTTGCCTGGAAAGGAATGTTAGAGTTATGAGGAGAGAATGGAGATGCTGGTAGCAAAGAGACTTAGGGGGAAAATGAATAAGGTTGTACAGAAATATGAGAGGCATGTTTTGGTGCATGGTAGACAGGACAGATGTTTCTAAGACCAGGGGAGATTTTTTTTTCCTCTCGGGCGTTGGTTACAACCTGGAGTGCATTGCCTGAAAAGAAGGTGGGACAGGATACTATCAAAATATTTAAAAAGCGTATAGACAAACACTGAATTGGCAAAGCCTAGAAAACTATGACTGTGCTGCTATATGGTTGGCAAGGACATAATGCCGTAAGGTAAAGGAGCAGAATCAGGCCAGTTGGCCCATTGAGTCTGCTCCGCTATTTTCTCATAGCTGATCCATTTCCCCCTCAGTCCCAGTCTCCTGCCTTCTCCCCATATCCCTTCATGCCATGACTAATCAAGAATTTATCAACCTCGGCTTTAAATATACCCAACGACTTGGTTTCCACAGCCACCTGTGGCAACGAATTCCACAGATTCACCACTCTGGCTAAAGAAATTCCTCCTCATCTCCATTCTAAATGGACATTCCTCTATTCTGAGGCTACGTACTCTGGTCTTAGACTCCCCCACTAAAGGAAACATCCTCTCCACATCCACTTTATTGAGGCCTTTCAACATTCGATAGGTTTCAATGAGATCACCATTCATTCGTCTGAATTCTAGTGCGTACAGGCCCAGAGACATCAAATATTCTTCATATGACAAGCCTTTTAATCCTGGAATCATTTCCGTGAACCTTCTTTGAACTCTCTCCAATGTCAGCATATCCTTTCTTAGATAAGGAGACTAAAACTGTTCACAATACTCTATGTGAGGCTTCAGCAGTGCCTTATAAAGTCTCAACATTACATTCTTGCTTTTATATTGTAGTCCGATCAAAATGAATGCTAACATTGTGTTTGCCTTCCTCATCACAGACTCAACCTACAAATTAACCTTTAGGGAAAAATGCATGAGGACTCCCAAGTCCTTTTGCACCTCAATTTTTGAATTTTCTCACCACTTAGAAAATAGTCTACCTTTTTATTTCTTCTACATAATTACATGACCATACACTTCCTAGACAGTGTATTCTCTCTACCATTTCTTTGCCCATTCTCTTAATCCGTCTAAGTCTTTCTTTAGCCTCTCTGCTTCCTCAATATTACCTGCCTCTCCACCGATTGTTGGAAACTTAGCCACAAATCCATCGATTCCATCATCCAAATAATTGATATAGTACGTAAAAAGGAGCAATCCCAACACAGACTCCTCTGAAACTCCACTAGTCATGAGGTATTAACCAGAAAAAGCTCCCTTTATTCCCATTCTTTGCTCCCTGCCAATCAGCTAATATTCTATCCAGGCAAGTATCTTTCCTGTAATACCATGGGTTTTTATTTTACATAGCTGTGTCATCTGCGACACCTTGTGAAAGGCCTTCTGAAAATCTAAGTACACAACATCCACCGATTCTCCTTTGTCTATCCTATTTCGTATTTCCTCAAAGAATTTCAACAAATTTAGCAGGCAAGATATTCCCTTAAGGAAACCATGCTGGCTTTGGCCTTTTTATCATGTGCCTCCAAGTACCCCAAAACCACATTCTTAGCAATTGAATCCAATACCTTCCCAACCACTGAAGCTAGAATAACTGGACTATAATTTCCTTTCTTCTGCCTCATACCCTTCTTAAAGAGTGGAGTGACATTTGTAATTTTCTAGGCTTCCAGAAGCATGCCAGAATACATTGATTCTTGAAAGATCATTACTAACGTCTCAACAATCTCTTTAACAACCTCTTTATGAACCCTGGGGTGTTGACCAACTGGTCTAGGTGGCTAATCTACCTTCAGATCTTTCAATTTCCCAAGAACCTTCTTCCTGGTAAAGACATTTTCACTCACTTCTGCCCACTGACACTTATTCAGTTTGTCTGCCATTTTCTTGTCCTCCATTACTACCTCTCCAGCATCATTTTCCAGTGGTCTGATATCTACTTCCGCTTCTGTTTAACACTTTATATATCTGAAAAAACTTCTTGTATTCTTTTTAATATTATTGACCAGCTTACTGTGGCTCCCCCGGTAGGTCGTCCCCCTCAACAGTATCCAAAATGGTATACTTATCATTGAGGAGAATGGCCACATGGTGGGATGCTGATTGAAAGTAGACAGATGGATGGTAATTGGCCAGATTAATTTACTTTTGTGAACAGTAGATTGCGGGCAATTTTTCACGTTGTCAAGTAGATGCTAGAGCTGTAATTACTGCAACAATCTGGGCAACTGGCTGTTGGATAGAACTGACAGATGCATCGGTAACAGGCAATTTTGTGAGGAAGAGGTAAAGGTTAAAAATGTCTAATCATTTATTGCAATTAATTACTTATTAATTTCAGTGATGCTGGATTGTGAATGGGGCACGCATTTTATAACTTCTGAACCAATGACACTCAAGATAAAAACAGATGAATTTTGATCAAGAGTAGACTTTTCAGACCCTTAAACACGCTCCAACACATAATAAGATCATGAGTAATCTACTTATAACCTCAGCTCTCTATCCCAGTCTATCCTTGATAACCTGTCACCATCTTACCTATTAAGAATGTATGTGTTTGCGCCTTAAAAATATTCATAGACTGTCCTTCCACACCTTTAAGGTGTGCCATTTTTTCATGATTCTCAAAGAAAACAATGCTCTAATCTCAGTTTCCAATTCAGAATCAGGTTTAATATCACTGACATATAACATAAAATTTGTTGTTTTGCACAGCAGTACATAACAATAAAAAACTTATAAATTACAATTACAAGAAATATATTAAAAAAATTAAAATAAATGAATAGTTCAAAAAGACAGCTAGAAATATATTGAACGAGTGTCCATGCATTCATTGTTCTTTCAGAAATCAGATGACAGAGGGAAAGAAGCTGTTCCAAAATGTTTCAAGTGTGTCATTAGGTTCCTGTATCTCCACCAGGATGGTAGAAATGAGACGAGGGCATGCCCCGGGTGATAGAGGTCCTTCATCATGCTGCTCACCTTTTGAAGGTGTCCTTAATGTCATTGGAGGTCTCGTTAAGGGAAAATCTTGTCCAACAAATTTGTTGGAATTATTTGAATAAGTAAGCAGGATAGACAAAGGAGAACTGGTTGGTGTTTTGTACTTGGATTTTCAAAAGGGCTATGACATATTGCCACACATGAGGCTGTTTAACAAGTTAAGAGGCCATGGTATTACAGGAAAGACTCTAGCATGGATACAGCATTGGCTGATTGGCAGAAGACAAAGAGTGGGAATAAAGGGAGCCTTCTCTGGTTGGTTGCCAGGTACAAGTGGTGTTCCACAGAGGTCAGTGTTGGGATCACATCCCTTTACATGATATGTCAATGATTTGGATGACAGAATTGATGGCTTTGTGGCCACGTTTGCAGATGATATGGATAGGTAGAGGGTCAGGTTGTAGTGAGGAAGTAGAGAAGCTACAGAAGAACTTAGACAGATTAGGAGAAATGGCAAAGAAGTGGAAGATGGAATAGAGTGTCAGGAAGTGTATGGTCATGCACTTTGGTGGAAGAAATAAAAGCAAGGACTGTTTTCTAGATGGAGAGAAAATTCAAAGATCTGAGGTGCAATGGGACTTGGGAATCATAGAAACAAAGAAACGGAGAAAACCTACAGCACAATACAGACCCTTCGGCCCACAATGCTGTGCCAAACATGTACTTATTTCAGAAGTTATCTAGGGTTACCCAGAGCCCTCTATTTTTCTAAGCTCCATGTACTTATCCAAGAGTCTCTTAAAGGACCTGACTGTATCCGCCTCCACCACCGTCGCTGACAGGCAGCCCATTCCACGCACTCACCAATCTCTGCATAAAATATATCTCCTCTGTACCTACTTCCAAGCACCTTAAATCTCTCTCGTGTTAGCCAGTTCAGCCCTGGGAAAAAACTTCTGACTATCCACATGATCAATGCCTCTCATCATCTTATACAGCTCTATCAGGTCACCTCTCATCCTCTGTCGCTCCAAGGAGAAAAGGCCAAGTTCACTCAACTTATTCTCTTAAGGCATGCTCCCCGATCCAGGCAACATCCTTGTAAATCTCCTCTGCACCCCTCCTATGGCTTCCACATCCTTCCTACGGCGACCAGAACTGAGCACAGTACTCCAAGTGGGGTCTGACAAGGATCCTATATAGCTGCAACATTACCTCTCGGTTCTTAAACTCAGTCCCACGGTTGATGAAGGCCAGTGCACCATATGCCTTCTTAACCACACAGTCAGCTGCTTTGAGCGTTCTATGGATTCGGACCCCAAGATCCCTCTGATCCTCCATGCTGCCAAGAGTCTTACCATTAATACTATATTCTGCCATCATATTTGACCTACCAAAATGAACTACCTCACATTTATCTGGGTTGAACTCCATCTGCCACTTCTTAGCCCAGTTTTACATCCTATTAATATCCCACTGTAACCTCTGACAGCTCTCCACACTATCCACAGCACCCCCAACCTTTGAGTCATCAGCAAATTTACTAACCCATCCCTCCACTTCCTCATCCAGGTCATTCATAAATATCACAAAGAGAAGGGGTCCCGGAACAGATTGCTGAAGCACATCACTGGTCACCAACCTCCATGCAGAATATAACCCATCCACAACCACTCTTTGCCATCTGTGAGCAAGCTAATTCTGGATCCACAAAGCAAGGCCCCCTTGGATCCCATGCCTTCTTACTTTCTCAATAAGCCTTGCATGCAGTACCTTATCAAGTGCCTTGCTGAAATCCATATACACTACATCTACGGCACTACCTTCATCAATGTGTTTAGTTACATCCTCAAAAAATTCAATCAGGCTCGTAAGGCTCGACCTGCCTTTGACAAAGCCATGCTGACTATCCCTATTCATATTATGTCTCTCCAATTGTTCACAAATTCTGCCTCTCAGGATCTTCTCCATCAATTTACGAACCACTGAAGTAAAGCTCACTGGTCTATGATTTCCTGGGCTATCCCTACTCCCTTTCTTGAATAAGGGAACAACAACTGCAACCCTCCAATCCTCCAGAACTTCTCCCATCCCTATTGATGATGCAAAGATCATTGCCAGAGGCTCAGGAATCTCCTCCCTCACCTCCCACAGTAGCCTGGGATATATTTCGTCTGGTCCTGGTGACTTATCCGACTTAATGCTTTCCAACAGTTCCAGCGCATCCTCTTTCTTAATATCTACATGCTCAAGCTTTTCAGTCCACTGTAAGTCATCCGTACAGTCTCCAAGATCCTTTTCCATACTGAATACTGAAGCAAAGTATTCATTAATTACCTCTGCTATCTCCTCCGATTTCATACACACTTTCCCACTGTCACACTTTATTGGTCCTATTCTCTCACATCCTATCCTCTTGCTCTTCAGATACTTGTAGACTGTCTTGGGGTTTTCCTTAATCCTGCTCGCCAAGGCCTTCTCATGGCCTCTTCTGGCTCTCCTAATTTCATTCTTAAGTTCCTTCCTGCTAGCATTATAATTATCCAGATCTCTATCATTACCTAGTTTTTTGAACCTTTCGCAAGCTTTTCTTTTCTTCTTGACTAGATATTCTACAGCCTTTGTACACCATGGTTCCTGTACCTACCATCCTTTCCCTGTCTCATTGGAATGCACCTATGCAGAACGCCACGCAAATATCCCCTGAACATTTGCCGCATTTCTGCAGTACAATTCTCTAAAAGCATCTGCTCCCAATTTATGCTTCCAATTTCCTGCCCGATAGCTTCATAATTCCCCTTACTCCAATAAACACTTTCCTAACTTGCCTGTTCCTATCCCATTCCAATGCTATGGTGAAGGAGATAGAATTGTGATCATTATCTCCAAAATGCTCTTCCACTGAGAGATCTGACACCTGACCAGGTTCATTTCCCAATACCGGATCAAGTATAGCCTCTCCTCTTGTAGGGTTATCTATATACTGTGTCAGGAAATCTTCCTGAACACACCTAACAAACTCCACCCCATTTAAACCCCTTGCTCTAGGGAGATGCCAATCAATATTGGGGAAATTAAAATCTCCCATCACGACAACCCTGTTATATTGCACCATTCCAGAATCTGTCCCCCTATCTGTTCCTCAATGTTCCTGTTACTATTGGGTGGTCTACAAAAAACACCCAGTAGAGTTATTGACCCCTTGCTGTTTCTAACTTCCACCCACAGAGACTCCGTAGACAATCCCTCCATGACTTCTCCCTTTTCTGCAGCCGTGACACTATCTCTGATCAGCAGTGCCACACCCCCACCTCTTTGTCCTCCCTCCCTATCCTTTTACAAACATCTAAAGCCTAGCACTGGAAGTCACCATACCTGCCCCTGAGCCATCCAAGTCTCTGTAATGTCCACAACATCATAGCTTTAAGTACTGATCCACGCTCTAAGCTCATTAACTTTGTTCATGATACTCCTTGCATTAAAATAGACACATCTCAAAGCGACAGTCTGAGTGCATCCTTTCTCAATCACCTGCCTATTCTCCCTCTCACACTGTCTACAAGCTTTCACTATTTGTGAGCCAACCATCCCTTCCTCTGTCTCTTCAGTTCAGTTCCCACTCCCCAACAATTCTAGTTTAAACTCTCCCCAACAGCCTTACCAAACCTTCTTGCCAGGATATTGATTCCCCTTGGATTCAAGTCCAGCCCATCCTTATTATACAGGTCATGCCTCCCCCAAAAGAGGTCCCAATGATCCAGAAATCAGAATCCCTGCCCCCTGCTCCGATCCCTCAGCCACACATTTATCCTCCAGCTCACTCTATTCCTATACTCACTGTCGTGTGGCACAGGCAGTAATCCCGAGGTTGCTACCTTTGTGGTCCTGCTTCTTAGCTTCTTTCCTAACTCCTTATTTTCTTCTGCAAGCTTCCCAAAACCTTTGTAGGTTGAGTCCATGGCAGGGAAGGCAAATGCAATGTTACCCTTCATTTTGTGAGGACTAGAATATAAATGCAAGGATATAATGTTCAGGCTTTATAAAGCACTGGTAAGACTCACTAGAAATATTGTGAGCAGTTTTGGGCCCCTTATCTAAGAAAGGATTTGCTGAGCTTGGAAACGGTTAAAAGAAGGTTAACGAAAATACTTCAAAAGCTTATGATATTAGGAACATTTGATGGCTGTGGGCTTCCACTCACTGGAACTTAGGAGAATGAGGGGTGACCTCATTGAAGTCAATCAAATGTTGAAATGCCTCGATAAAGTGGATGTGGAGAGGATGTTTTCTATGGTTGTGGAGTCTAAGATCAGAGGACACAGCCTCAGTTAGAGGGTGTTATTTTAGAACAGAGATGAGGAGGAATTTATTAGCCAGAGTGGTGAATCTGTGGAATTCATTGCCACAGGCAGCTGTGGAGGCCAGGTCTCTCGGTATATTTAAGAGGGAGGTTGATAGATTCTTGGATAATCAGGGTATGAAGGGATACAGGAGAAGGCTGGAGACTGGGGCTGAGGCAGAAAATGGATCAGTCAAGATGAAATGGTGGAGTGGACTCAATGGGCCAAATGGCCGAATTCTGCTCCTCTATCTTATGCCGGGAGACCGAGTGCCCATGATGGAGCTGGCTGAATTTGCAACTCTCTGCAGCCTTTTCAGATCCTGTCTAGTTGCCCAGATGGTGATGCAGCCAGTTAGAATGCTCTCCACAGTTCATCTATAGAAATTTGTCAGCGTGTTTGGTGCAATACCAAGACTCCTGACCCTCCTAATGAAATATAGCCGTGATGTCCCTGCTTTGTAATTGCATCAATATGTTGGGCCCAGGTTAGATCCTCAGAACACCCAAGAACTTGAAACTGCTCACACTTTCCACTGCTAATCCCTCTATGAGGACTGGTGTGTGTTCCCTAAGAATTCCTTGGTTTTACTGATGTTGAGTGCAAAGTTGTTGTGACACCACTCACCAGCTGATGTCTCTCACTCCTGTTCTGTTTTAACTGGACAACCCTTATTTTTAATAGTGACTTCCAGTTCTAGATTCTGAAACAGTAGGAACTATTTTCTCCACATCAAAAACTCAAAAGTTTCAAGGATTCTAAAAAGATCTGGATATTATATGTTCGAAATAACGTCCCTTTCATTCTAATGAAAAGAAACCTAGGCTCTTCAAACTATCCTCACAAGACAATCTGCTTAGTCCAGTTATCAGTCTAATGAATCTTCTTTGAAGTGTTTCCAATGCAATAATGGCCTTGTTGAGATATGCACAAATTGAAGCAAAAATATGTTTTAATATTTAATTCAATGACAAATAACATACAGAAGAAGAAATAAAAAAAATATAAGTAAAAGAAAACTAGATTTAGAAAGGGAAATTAAAGTCCAAGAGGAAAATAAGACAATTCACAAAAGTAACTAAAATATGAAAGAACAAATCTTTCTTGATAAGATAGCTCATTTGATTATTTGATAGCAATTATGAGAAGAAAAATATGTATTTTACACTAAAATTGACAATTATTATTTTTAATTTTGCGGCTGTATGTCAGATAAAAATCATAAATTCACAAATAGCCTTCAAAATTCAAATAGTTCAAAGTTCAAAGTAAATTTATTAGCAAAGTACATGCATGTCACTATATACAACCCTAAGATTCATTTTCTTGTGGGCAAACACAGTAAATCCAAGAAACACAACAGAATCAATGAAAGACTGCACCCAAAAAGACCGACAAACGACCATTGTGTAAAAGAACAACAAACTGTGCAAATACAAAGGAAGAAAAGCATTACGTATTAAGAACATTTGATGAAGATTCCTTGAAACAAATAGGTACAAGAACAGTTTCTTTCCGTGTGCCATCAGTTTTATGAACACTTGAATTTTAGTCTATTATAAACTAAGTCTACCTGTACATATGCAGGTACACCTCATTGTATATAGTTCACGATTATTTGCACTATTGTTTTGTTTGTTTTTTGATTCTGTACAGCGAGAGCTCAGGGAAACTGACATCAAATTCCCTGTACGTGTCCACATCCTTGGCGATAATAAAGGATTCTGATTCTGATTCTGATTCTGAAATTGAGCCCATAGGTTGTGGGAAGAGTTCAGTGATGGGTGAGTGAAGTTATCCTCGCTAGTTCAGGAACCTGATGGGTGAAGGTTAATAATTGTTGCTGAACCTGGCAATGAAGGTCCTGTGCCTTCTTCCTGGCAGCAGCAGCAAGAAAAGAGCATATCCCGGGTGGTGGGGCCCCTGAAGATGGATGCTGTTTTCTTATGACAGTGCTCAGTATAGATGTACTCAATGGTAGGGAGGGCCTTAACTTTGATAGCCTTAGTTTTAATGACAAATGTCATAGCAATTTGGCAGTGTCAGACCCTGCCAACTCACAACTTCCCTTGTGCAACTGCAGTCACTGGATGTTTCTGCAAAAACAACTAGCATTGGTGGCCTCACAATTACTTTTACCACAAAGTTTAACCTGCTGATATTATTGATACCCTTTGCATTGGTTAGGAAGGAACTACTGGCAAAACTTTTCCAGGCTAATGAGGTCTTGGCAGCAGCAGCCAGTGCTGTGCTAGCTACAGTGGCACTTTGTCAAGAAGATGTACAAGGAGAAAGTTAGGCATTTTTGCATGGAGGCTTACCTTCTGGCTTCTTTGCTTTCTGCCCCACCCCTGGGTTTTCTTTCGAGAAAGCCTCTCGAGAGGAAGAAAGAGTCTGTAATGTTTCAAGGTTAAAGGAAATAAAAATGGAAGACTGATGGATAATGAACAATTGAAGTGATGGCCCCTCCCTTACTCACTTGTCCAAGCTCAAAACACCAGCATGAAGAGCCAACTATACCCAGAAGAGTCAAAAGAACAGATATACTCTATCAAAGGCAGGTTGAGAGTGTTACTGCTGTCCAGAACAGAAAGCACTGTGACTTTAATTACCATCAGTTTTCTTTTTCAGATAACTAAGTCACACAAAGGCTTGATTGATGTATAAAATTCTTAGATTCAAATATATTCCATGGGAAAATTGTACATCAAACAGAATAAAATTCTCTTATTGCAGAGATAACTGCAACATTTGGATGACTAAGCAGCAGAAATGTTAACTGATTAAGCTGAAGAGCAAATGATCTCCCTTGCTAATGGTTCAGATTTAATTTATCATTCATCTAAATGACTTATTTTGATTTCAAAGATGATGTGAGATATAATTGCTCAAAGAAACATGTTAATTAATGATGCAAGAGAGATTACGTTCAATGGCTAAGTTTGTGTAGAGTTGACCAGACAAACTTTATTATTGATAAACGTATATATTTCCTGCTATTAATATTTACCCAGCTTCGTGCAGGCCTGATCTCCAAAACCATGCAGGAAAATCATGTAAGGAAGGCTGCAACTGTGTGGTCTCCTCTACATCAGTGAAACATGATGCAGGTTGGTGAATTTCTTCATCAAGCACGTTCACTGCAAAAACCAGGATCTCCCAGAAGCCAGCCAATTTTAATTCCACTCCCCATTCCCAAATTGACATTTCTGCCCAAGGCCTCTACTGCCACGGGGGAGGCCAGGTGTAAACTGGAGAGCAGCACCTCGTATTCCGTTTTGGATGTTTCCAAGCTGATGCCACTAACCACTCTCTTCTGTCCTCCCCATTCCCTTTAGTTTTCCCTTATCCATGTCACCCCTCCCTCATGATCAACCCATCACCTTCCCCTCCCTCCGCTGGTTCCCCATCTCCTTCTCTTTATCTCATTGTCTTATTGTCAGATTTCTTCTTCTTCAGCCTTTCACCTCGTCCACCTTTCACGCCATTCTTTCTCCTCCCTCTCCCACCCTTCTGCCTTCCCCCTTTCACCTAGATTAACCTGTCACTTGCTGTCTTCTGCTCCTCCCGCAACCCTCCCTCTTTTTTTTATACTGTGTTCTGCCCCCTTCCTTTCCAGTCCATAAGACTTTAAGACCACACGCCATAGGACCACAATTAGGCCATTGGACACATTGAGTCTACTCTGCCACTCCATCATGGGTGATTTAATATCCCTCTCAACCCCATTCTCCTGCCATCCCTCCATACCCTTTGACACCCTAGCTAACCAAACACCTATAATCCTCTGCTTTAAATATTCTCAAATAACTTGGCCTCTGCAGCTATCTGTGGCAATGAATTCCATAGATTCAGTACCCTCTGGCTCAAGAAATTCATTCTCATCTCTGTTCTAAAAGATTCTCCCTCGATTCTGAGGGTGTGCCTTCTGATCCAAGACTCCTCCAGTACGTAACACCCTCTCCCCATCCAATCTGTCCAGCCCTTTCAATATTTGATAGGTTTCAATGATATCCCCCCAATTCTTCTAAATGCCAGCGGATACAGGCCTAGAGTTATCCAATGCTCCGCCTTTCATTCTCAGAATCATTTACATGTGCCTGCATTGAATCCCCTCCAATGTCAGCACATAATTTCTTAGCTAAGGGGCCCAAAAATACTCCATGTGGTCTGACCAAAGTCTTTTAAGCCTCAGCAGTACATGCTACCTCTTATATTCTAGTCCTTTCAAAATGAACGCTAACATCGCATTTGCCTTCCATACTAATGCACAAGGACTCCCAAGTCCCTTTGCATCTCTGATTTTTGAAATTTCTCCCCATTTAGAAAATAGTCTATGCCTTTATTCCTTCTATCGAAGTGCATGACCATACACTTCCCTACACTAGATTCCATCTGCCACTTCTTTGTTCGTTCTCCCAATCTGCCCAAGTCCTTCAGCACACTCCCTGCTTTCTCAACACTACCTGCCCCTCCACCTATCTTTGTATCATCTGCAAACTTGACCACAAAGTCATCAATTCCATCATCCAATTCAATGCCATGTAACGTGAAAAAAGCGGTCCAAACACAGACCCATGTGGAACACCACTAGTCACCGGCAGCCAACCAAAAGGCCCCTTTATTCTGACTCTTTGCCTGCTGCCAGTCAGCCAGTCTTCTGTCCATGCTAATATTTTTCTTGTAATATTATTGGCTCTTATCTTGTTTAGCAGCCTCATGTGTGGTACCTTGTCAAAGGCCTTCTGAAAATCCAAGTATACAAAATCCACTGATTCTCCTTTGTCTATCCTGCCTGTTAACTCCACAAAGAATTCCAACTGAATTTCCAGGCAATATTTCCTCTTAAGAAAACTATGCAGTCCTTTTGACATGAAAAGACGACTGTTCATTTCCCTCCATAGATGCCTTCTGACCAGCCAAGTTTGCAGTCTCTCTGATTTCCAGCACCTGCAATAACCTCTTATATCTCCATGCAAGAATATTCCTTTTGGTCTGCAGATCATCCTAAGCACAGCAGACATGCCCACAAACTTTTCAGTTCAGTTCAACTTTGTTTCTGCTCATTTCTATGACCTAACATTTATTTAACAGATAATATGCTCTTAGCGTTTCAAGAACATTCATGTAATTATCATTAATATTTTGTTTAAATTAATGAATGGCAGTTTGAATCCAAGTTTGAAATGTTTGATTATTTTTTCTTGTTACATTGTACAGGATGATATTTTGCAGAAAGATTGTCTAAATTTCTAATTTTACTTCTTTGCTGCTGGTCAGTAGGGATTTATGGTAAAGTTTCTCAGTGCTTCACAATATGTGTACACACTTACTGTAAAATCTCTGGAGTAAATAGCGGCTTTGCACTCCTTTTTTTTTCCTTATGAACCTCAAGTGCAGAAAGGTCAGTTGTAATATTCTTGTTTTTCAAAACGGAAAGCAAGGACTAAATCTGAGTTACTTCTGCTCTTCTTGATTCAGTGTCCACTCTGCATTGCAAATACATGTTGAGTAATCAGAGAACTCAGATCTTCCAATTTCTGTTTATGGGCAAAAATATAATATCAACCATCTTGACGTTGAATTATTAATTAACCCAATACTCTGTTGCTAATTATTGACATTGCAGCAATGTTATTTTGGAAAAAATAAACAACAGCAAAATTAAGCCTTAATGTGATGGCAAATCTACACCGTTCTGATGAAAAGCTCTAGACTAAACTGTTGATATTAGCATGACCATGAATATGAGAAGTATAATTTCAATATGGATTATTTTGACAGAATGGATTCATTCCTGATCAATGTATCATGATTCCTTCAAATGGTATGCAATAACTTAGCCGTAGCTGCTGGTTCTTTGAGTCATGCCTATTTTAATTTGTTCTGCCTTGCAAATGACAACAATTTGATTTATAACAATATTAATGAGGAAAGATAAACCCATGTCTGCTTAAGCTAGGTCCTGTGACCATTATCATCGAGCCAAACATGCCATGCGGCTGAACCTATCCAAAGTCAATTTCTAACTTTATTCCCCTTTTAGATGATATTTTTGAAAAAAAGGTTTAAAAAGACATTCTTCTAAAGATGTGCATTTCAAAGTACAAAAAATATTTTTACCATCCCATAAAAGATCAGATTGAAATATTGTTGAGAGAACAGTAGCTATTGTCAAAAACTGGATCACTATTAAGAAAATCTGCTTATAAGATTTTCAAGTAACATCACCAGCACAGCTCCTTGTAAATTGTTTGAAAAGGCTGTGTCACTTAGCAGCAAATTAAATACATCATTTCAAATGGAAGCTTCGCTGTTTTGGATTGCAATAATTTTGACACACTAGGTATAAATAATCACGGGTGGAGAGAAAGTTAACATGGTGCAGGAGACAGTCTGAAATAAGAATTTGCTTCATGTCACCACCATCTCGAAGTAGGTTTATTTTCCAAGCACTGTGCATGCTTTGATAACATTAAAGATCACGAAAGAGGCTATTATTGGCTTCCTGGCCTGTTTGAAGCATTTCAGTATTGCGGTGAAATCCTGAAGAAATAAGATGATAAGACAAAGGAGCAGAAATAAGCCATTCGGACCATTGAATCTGTTCTGCCATTTGATCACGGCTGATCCGTTTCCCTCTCAATCCCATTCTCCTTCTTTCTCCCCGTAACCTTTCACAACCCAACTTGCCAAAGATCCATCAACCAGTGATTCAGCCTCCACAGCCACCTGTGGCAATGAACTTCACAGAATTGCCACCTTCTGGCTAAAGAAGTTCCTCCTTATCTCTCTTCTAAATGGACATACCTCTTTTCTGAGGTTGTGCCCTCTGGTCCATGAAGACACCACCATAGGAAACAGATTCTGGAAAGGAATAATAATAACATGGTTGTTGTGGTGGGAGATTTTAATTTCCCCAATATTGTTTGGCATCTCCCTAGAGTGAGGGGTTTAGATGGGGTAGAGTTTGTTAAGTGTGTTCAGGAAGGTTTCTTGACACAATATGTAGATAAGCCTACAAGAGGAGAGGCTGTACTTGATGTGGTATTGGGAAATGAACCTGGTCAGGTGTCAGGTCTCTCAGTGGGAGAGCATTTTAGAGATAGTGATCACAATTCTATCTCCTTTACCATAGCATTGGAGAGGGATAGGAACAGACAAGTTAGGGATGCAGCTCTGTAAAACTCTGGTTAGGCCACACTTGGAGTACTGTGTCCAGTTCTGGTCACCTCACTATAGGAAGGATGTGGAAGCATTGGAAAGGGTACAGAGGAGATTTACCAGGATGCTGCCTGGTTTAGAGAGTATGCATTATGATCAGAGATTAAGGGAGCTAGGGCTTTACTCTTTGGAGAGAAGGAGGATGAGAGGAGACATGATAGAGGTGTACAAGATAATAAGAGGAATAGATAGAGTGGATAGCCAGCGCCTCTTCCCCAGGGCACCACTGCTCAATACAAGAGGACATGGCTCTAAGGTAAGGGGTGGGAAGTTCAAGGGGGATATTAGAGGAAGGTTTTTCACTCAGAGAGTGGTTGGTGCGTGGAATGCACTGCCTGAGTCAGTGGTGAAGGGAGATACACTAGTGAAGTTTAAGAGACTACTAGACAGGTATATGGAGGAATTTAAGGTGGGGGCTTATATGGGAGGCAGGGTTTGAGGGTCGGCACAACATTGTGGGCCGAAGGGCCTGTACTGTGCTGTACTATTCTATGTTCTATGTTCTATGTTCTAAACCTTTAATTGGAGTAAGGGGAAATATGAAGCTACCTGCCTATAGCTCCTCTCTATCACCTCGTCACTCTCCCTGACCAGACCGAAGGTCATCGAGCTGCAGCTCCAGTTCCCTAACGCGGTCTCTAAGGAGCTGCAGCTCGACGCACCTGGTGCAAATGTGGATGTCTGGGAGGCTGGGAGTCTCTAGGACTTCCCACATCTGACGCCGAGCACAGAAAACCAGCCTCACACTCTCCGTCTTTATTTTAAATAGATAACCTACCTGGCCTCGACCCTTTATCGCCAAAGCGCCGTTGAGCCAAAGCCTTCCTACTCTGTGTCCCACTACTCTGTCGCCCACTCTGCAAAGCTGTCTTCTTTTTAAGCTCTTCCCGCTGTTCTCACTGGCCGACCTCCACGCGCTTGCGCAGTTGTGCCCCGTTCAAACTGCCGAAGAAATAACATTAAGGTGGATGAATTAAGGTGGATGCATTAAGGTGGATGAATCTCTAAGACCTGATTGAGTGCACCCTTGGGCTTTATGGGAGTCTAGAGAAGAAACTGCAGAGGCCTTTGTGGAGATACTTGCTTGATCATCATTCATTGGTCAGAATCCTGAAAACTGAAAGGTGACTAATGCCATTCTGTTCTTTAAGAAAAGTAGCAAGGACAAGCTATGGTACTGTAGGCCTATCAGCCTGACATCAGTTTTGGGGAAGTTACTGGAGTTACCAGTATGTGGATAAAGTCTAATTAGAAGAAGTTAACGTAGCTTTGTGTGTGGAAAGTTCTGGAAAGAGCTATTTTTAACAGGTAACTGAAAGGTAGATAATGGTAGGGCAGTGAATGTAAGTCAAGCCTTCTACAAGGTCCTATGTGGCAAGCTGGTCTGGGAAGAGTGGGTCGCATGGAATCCAAGCAGAGCTACTGTACTGTGCAAAAGTCTTAGGCACATCTATATAGATGCCTTAGACTTTTGCACAGTGCTATACTTGTCAACGTGGAGCAGAGAGCGAATTTGTAAAGCTAGCAGGAGCAAAGGGTATTGGGAATGGTGAGGGTGGAGCACCATGGAAGGGGTGTGGGTCAGGTGGCAGAGAAGGAGTACCAGGGGTGGGGAGTGGCACAGGTACAGACACAACCAACTCTGAGACACCAGGCAAGGTCATTTGATTCCAAACAATTGGTTTATTGATCATTACAGAATGTCTCTCTGGTGCTTCCTGCTCCCTCCCCTCTCTCTTCCCCCTTTCCCAGCCATGATTTCCCTGTCTCTGCCCCCTTCCCACTCGCAGTCCACAATAGAGACCCATATCAGAATCAGGCTTATCATCATTCACATATGTCATGACATGTTTTTCAGCTGCAGCAGTACAATGCAATACATAAAATTACTACAGTACTGTGCAAAAGTTATAGGCACCCCAGCTATATGTACGTACCTAAGACTTTCACATAGTACTGTATTTTGGTGTATTCAATGCCAGCTCAGAGGTAGATTAGGTTAGATTATGAGGACACGCAGTCCTCTTTTATTGTCATTTAGTAATGCATGCATTAAGAAATGATACAATGTTCCTCCAGTGTGATATCACAGAAACACAAGACAGACCAAGTCTGAAAAACTGACAAAAAACACGTAATTATAACATATAGTTACAACAGTGCAAGCAATACCGTAATTTGATAGAAAAACAGACCATGGGCACGGTAAAAAAAAACTCAAAGACTCTCAAAAGCCCCAACATCTCACACAGACGGTAGAAGGGAGAAAACACTTCCTGCCACGAGCTTCCAGCGCCGAAAACTTGCCAATGCAGTACCCTGGAAGTACCCGACCACAGTCCGTCTGAAAACTTCGAGCCTCTGACCAGCCCTCCGACACCGAGCACCGAGCCCCATCTCTGCCGAGCGCTTCGACCCCAGCCCCAGCTGCCAGCAACAGGCAAAGGATTTAGGGCCTTCCCTCCGAAGATTCTCGTTCGCACAGTAGCAGCGGCAGCAAACCGGACATTTCAGAAGTTCTCTCCAGATGTTCCTCCATGCTTCTCACGTCCGTCTCCATCAAATCAGGATTGTGTACGGCCCCCTATTGAACAAATACGATATCATTTCACCGGAGAGACCACGTGCGCTGCGTTGCGCTGCCATCTTCTCCTCCCATAGAACGCAGAAGGTGGTGGTTGAAGGTTGTTTCCAGAAATAGAAGCTGATAACTACTGGTATGCCACAGGGATGAATGTTGTGACCCTTGTTATCCGTAATTTATATAAACAATTTGGGTGTAAATGGACAAGGGTTGTGATTGCCTCTGAAATAGGAGGCATTGTTGACAGTAAAGAAGGTAATTTTAGATAAGGGAGATCTTGATCAGTAGGGAAGTGGGCCAAGAGTGGCAAATGGATTTCAATACAGATAAGTGATAAGTGAGATAAGTGAAATGTTTCGGGTCAAGGCCTGCATCAGGACTGGCTTAGCCCGAAGCATCGAAGTACACCTTTTGCCTCACAGGCTCCTGCTTTTTCACTGCAGATTCACAGGTAGTTTAATCTCTCCTTATATGACAGACCTCCCATCACAGGAACCAGCCCGGTAGATAGCTGGCTCCAGAGGACAGGTGGGTATAAGGTTGAATGTCACTGAATGCAGGTTTTCTGGAAGGCCTGGCAGACTATTTCACTGACATAATTGTCATTTGTAGTTTGTCACAGAACCGGGCTTGGTTGCAAGCCTTTCTTTTTGGGAATCTGGGAGCTGATCCTTTCCTCCTGCCCTGACTCTAGGCCATTCGTGCCAAGTGTCCCTTCATGTACAGATCTCCCTTCTGAACTGACCTCAACATTATGTGAAGTATCCAGTATGGTGGCTGAAGGTGTTCTTCACTAAGGCATAACTTCATCCACCCGGCCGATCTGACGCTGAACTGACTCCACAACCAGATAGACTCAACTTCAAGAACTCCATGACACATGTTCTCAGTGTTACCTAATTTACTTTTTATTTGCATGATTTATCTTCTTTTGTACATTGATTGTCAGTCTTTGTTTATGTACAGCTTTGTTTTGTAAATTCTATGGTATTTCTTTATTCTACTGTGATTATCTACAAGAAAATAAATCTCAAGGTGACATATTTGTACTTTGTCAATAAATTTACTTTGATTTTGACTTCAGGAGAAAGGTCAAAGGCACTAGGGTAGGGGAGGGAAAGCAAGAGCCTCGGGACTGATAGTCAGAGAGTTTTAGAACATTGCAGCACCAAAGTAGGCCTCTAGGCTCATCCAGTCCATATCGAACTATTAATCTGCCTATTCCATTGACCTGCACCAGGGTCATAACTCTCCATACCCTTCCCATCTAAATTTTTCTTAAATGTTGAAATCGAACCTTCATCCACTACTTCTGCAGGCAGCTCGTTCTACACACTAACCACCTTCTTAGTAAAGAAGTTTCTTCTCACGTTCCCCTTGAACATTTCACCTTTCACCCTTAACCCATGATCTCTGGCTCTAGTCTCCACACAAGCTCAGTGGAAAAAATCTGCTTGCATTAACCCTGTCTATGCCACTCATAATTTTGTATACTCCGTCAAATTTCCTCTCATTCTCCTACACTCTCGGGATTAAAGTACTTACCTATTCAACCTTTCCCTATACCTCATGTCCTCAAGACCCGACAATATCCTTGAAATTTTCTCTGCATTCTTTCAACCTTATTTATATCTTTCTTGTAGGTAGGTGACCAGAACTATACACAATGTTCCAAATTAGGCCCTGCCAACATTTTATACAATTTCAGAATCAGAATCAAGTTTAATATCACTGGCATATGTCATGAAATTTGTTGTTTTGTTGCAGCAATACATAAGGCATGTATGTCCTTAACAATAGATGTTATCTTTTGAAGATGACATCCCAATTCCTGTAATCAGTACTTTGATTTATGAAGGCCAATGTTCCAAAAGTGCTCTTTATGACCCTATTGACTATCTGCAGTTTGTAAATTGAAAAGAATGTATTTCAGGGGAAGTGGGTTGTGCAACATGTGATTCTTATGCCTGTTTTCCTGCACTAAAGAATGTAGCCCTTGTCTCACTTTAGGTTTATAGTGAGCCCATGGCAATGCACCATGCATTTTATAATTAAACCTTGAGTTGAATAATCTAGTAATAGAGAATGTTTCCAGCTGTAATCACAGCAGGGAGCTTCTTATAAGCACTATTTCTGGCAGAAATATGAACACGTTTTAGTAGAATTTGTTTTACAGGCTTGCTGAAGTGAAAAATCCAAGGGATACACATAAGAGGCAGGCAAATTCCACCCCCCCATTTGCTTTTAATATGACAGCAATTTTAGAGTGAATATAAATAGGGTGCGATCCTTCAAACAGCATTAGAAAATATGTTTTACTTACTTTGTTTCAGCCAGCTGTTCTTATGCTTTGCATTGGAAAGGTGAAATTACAGTTAAAACCATCCAAGTTTATCCCTGCAAACTGTTGACCTTGAAACTGGAAGCGGTGTCTTCTTCCACACATCCCAGCATCTGCAATTTCAGTGGAATAATTACAGACTGTACAGTTGATTCTGATATAATTTCCATCCAGGCATGTAGCTTGTTAAGATATTGTGCACTCTGTTTGAATTCTCAGGCAATGAATTACAAATATAAATTGACCAGTGATAGGAAGAAGCAAATAACGTTAGTATGCATTGATTTTACAAAAATGAAATGCTTGTCAGATGCTTAAAACAAAATGCCGTGCAACTAATACAGTTCTCTTCAACCACTTGGCAGTCTTTATTTGCAGAAATCAGTCAACATATTCATTTCTTCCACATGGCATGCTTCTCTGCTTCTTATCCTTCAGAGATGGTTATGCTGCTTTATGTACTGCAGTTAAATATTTGTTAAAATGTGATTAATTTAGTTATTCCATAAACTGAAAAGGTGCACATTCTCTGTTGTCAGATAATTGGTCTGAATGTAATAACCTCAGGGTTTGTCCTCATTTTACCGGTATGCTGACATGTCACATTTTGAGCTTGACCCATTCTGCTCAGTGAATTGAATGATGGAGTTTAATGTGTATAAGAGACCCAGGCCAGAAGAACAGGTAGTTGGTTTTGACAATATTTATTAATCAGCTTTAGCTAACCTTGTTAGATCGGGCTGTGTTTATCTCGTTAACACCATACTTTAGACGAATAAGCTCTTCTCGGGCTTCAAGCCGGGTATAAGGTATCGATTATAACTGATGTTTCGATGACAAACTCTGCCATCTTCTTCTGGGATGATGCAGGGGTATAAATACCAGCAGATGAGACTTGCCCAGGCATCATCCCTGATGAAGATGACAGAGTATGTCATCGAAACCTTGGTTATAATCAATACCTGTACCTGGCTTGAAGCCCGAGAAGAGGTTATTCGTCATATAGGTAATTTCTAAGGTAAGGACATGCTCGGTTCAGCTTTGTGGCCAAAGGGCCTGTATTGTGCTGTAGATTTTCTATGTTCTATGTTCTATGTGCCGGGAAAGCACCAGATCCTTTTTCACCATACTTTAGCTTCATGTCAGAAATGTGGCTTTTATCAATGGGGAAATAACTCTACACAATTCCCTGTAGGCAGCACAGCTTTGTGCGTTGGGAAACGAGCTGACAAATCTCTTCAAATTTGCTGGTGAATGCAGCAGGCCAGGCAGCATCTCTAGGAAGAGGTACAGTCGATGTTTCAGGCCGAGACCCTTCGTCAGGACTAACTGAAGGAAGAGTAAGTAAGAGATATGAAAAAGGGAGGGGGAGGGGGAGATCCAAAATGATAGGAGAAGACAGGAGGGGGAGGGATGGAACCAAGAGCTGGACAGGTGATTGGCAAAAGGGATATGAGAGGATCATGGGACAGGAGGTCCAGGGAGAAAGACAAGGGAGGGGGGGGGAACCTGAGGATGGGCAAGGGGTATAGTCAGAGGGACAGAGGAAGAAAAAGGAGAGTGAGAGAAAGAATGTGTGTATATAAACAAATAACGGATGGGGTACGAGGGGGAGGTGGGGCATTAGCAGAAGTTAGAGAAGTCAATGTTCATGCCATCAGGTTGGAGGTTACCCAGACGGAATAAAAGGTGTTGTTCCTCCAACCTGAGTGTGGCTTCATCTTTACAGTAGAGGAAGGAGGCTATGGATAGACATGTCAGAATAGGAATGGAATGTGGAATTAAAATGTGTGGCCACAGCTATCTGGACTATTCCTCTTCTCACCCTGTCTCTTGCAAAAATGCTATCCCCTTCTCGCAATTCCTCTGTCTCCGCTGCATCTACTCTCAGGATGAGGCTTTTCATTCCAGGACGAGGGAGATGTCCTCCTTTTTTAAAGAAAGGGGCTTCCCTTCCTCCACCATCAACTCTGCTCTCAAACGCATCTCCCCCATTTCACGTACATCTGCTCTCACTCCATCCTCCTGCCACCCCACTAGGAATAGAGTTCCCCTGGTCCTCACCTACCACCCCACCAGCCTCCGAGTCCAACATATTATTCTCCATAACTTCCGCCACATCCAACGGGATCCCACCACTAAGCACATCGTTCCCTTCCCCCCCCCTGCTTTCCGCAGGGATCGCTCCCTACGCGACTCCCTTGTCCATACGTTTCCCCCTCCCCATCCCTCCCCACTGATCTCCCTCCTGGCACTTATCCTTGCAAGCGGAACAAGTGCTACACAGGCCCTTACACTTCCTCCCTTACCACCATTCAGGGCCCCTGACAGTCCTTCCAGGTGAGGCGACACTTCACCTGTGAGTCGGCTGGGGTGATATACTGCATCCGGTGCTCCCGATGTGGCCTTCTATATATTGGCGAGACCCGACGCAGACTGGGAGATCATTTTGCTGAACACCTATGCTCTGTCCACCAGAGAAAGCAGGATCTCCCAGTGGCAACACATTTTAATTCGACATCCCATTCACATTCTGACATGTCTATCCACGGCCTCCTCTACTGTAAAGCTGAAGCCACACTCTGGTTGGAGGAACAACACCTTATATTCCATCTGGGTAGCCTCCAACCTGATGGCATGAACATTGACTTCTCTAGCTTCAACTAATGCCCCACCTCCCCCTCGTACCCCATCTGTTATTTATTTATATACACATATTTTTTCTCTCACTCTCCTTTTTCTCCCTCTGTCCCTCTGACTCTACCCCTTGCCCATCCTCTGGGTTCCCACCCTCCCCTTTTCCTTCTCCCTGGGCCTCTTGTCCCATGATCCTCTCATATCCCTTTTGCCAATCACCTGTCCAGCTCTTGGCTCCATCCCTCCCCCTCCTGTCTTCTCCTATCATTTTGGATCTCCCCCTCCCCCTCCCACTTTCAAATCTCTTACTAGCTCTTCCTTCAGTTAGTCCTGACGAAGGGTCTCGGCCTGAAATGTTGACTGTACCTCTTCCTAGAGATGCTGCCTGGCCTGCTGCGTTCACCAGCAACTTTGATGTGTGTTGCTTGAATTTCCAGCATCTGCAGAATTCCTCGTGTTTGCATGACAAATCTCTTGGTGGTTTTTGAAGAGGTAACCAAGAAGATAAATAAGGGTAGGGCAGGGGACAAGATGGACTTTAACAAGACCTTTGACAAGATCCTGCATGGAGGAAAGTCTGGAAAGTTATGTTGCCTAGGAGCTAGGAAGAGATAGTTGATTCATAATTGGCTCAATCAAGGAAGCAAAGAGTGACGATCGAAGGTTGTTTCCTGAACTAGAAACTTGCTTGGTGGAAAGGAGTCAATGCTGAGACCTTTGTTGTTCATTATTTATATAAATGAATGTCAACTGGATGTAAATGTAGTTTACACATTTACACCCAAGGGCATGGTTATTAAGTCTGAAGATACTACTAAAATTGGTGGCATCATAGACAGTGAGGAAGGTTATCAGCAACTACAGGGACATCTTGATCAGCTAGAATGGTTGACAAATGGTTTGTATTTCAGATAACTGTGAAGTCAAACCAGGGTAGGACTTAAATAGTGAACGATCAGGTCCGGGGGATGGTGTGGAACAGAGGGGCCTAGGAGCACAAGTGCACAGTTCACTGAAAGTGGTGTCACAGCTAGAAAGGAAGGTGAAGAATTTCTTCGGCATGCTGGCCTTCATTAGTGAGGACATTGAATATAGGCGTTGAAACATTGTGTCGCAGCTCTATAAGACCTTGGAGAGTTCACACTTGGAGAACTGTGTACAGTTCTGGTTATCATATTATAGGTAAGACATAAGTAAAATGGAAAGTTTGCAGAGACGATTAATGAGGATGTTGCCAGGACTCGAGGGCCTGGCTTACAGGGAGAGGTTGGGTGAGCTCGGATTTTATTGAGATTGAAGGGTGCTTTTATAGAAGTGTACAGAATCAAGAGGGTGTGTATAGTTTTTTCTCCCCAGGAAAGTGAAACCAAAATCCAGTGAGCATAGGTTTACAGCGAGGAGATGCAAGATTTAAAAAGGGACCTAAGGGGCAACTGCTTGAGTGTATCTGAAATAAGTTGCCAGAGAAAGCAGTTGGGAAAGGTACAATAACAATATTTTCAAAACATTTGCATAAATACAGTACGTGAATAGGAGGGTTTTAAGGGGATATTGGTCAAACCCAGGCAAATGGAACTAACGGTGGACACTATGAACAACATTGATGATCTGGGTCTATGTCTGTGCTGTATTACTTTATATTATTCACATTATTTAAGCAGATCATTGATATTTTATTGGTTTGTTCAAAAGTAATATATGTGAGCTTGATTGCTCAGAATATAATGTGGAACAGAGTTGGACGGAGAGAATTGGGATGGGTTACTCTACTTGGAGAAGGCAAAACACAGATACAGTGGTATGCAAAAGTTTGGGCACCCTGGTCAAAATTTATGTTATTGTGAATACTTAAGTGAGTAGAAGATGAACTGATCTCCAAAAGTCATAAAGTTAAAGCTGAAACATACTTTTCAACATTTTAAGCAAAATTAGTGTATTATTTTTGTTTTGTACAATTTTAGAGTGGAAAAAAAGGAAAGGAGCACCATGCAAAATTTTGGGCACCCCAAGATAACTTTTACCAAGGTCTCAGACCTTAAATAGCTTGTTAGGGCTATGGCTTGTTCACAATCATTGTTAAGAAAGACCAGGTGATGCAAATGCCAAAGCTTTATAAATACTTCGACTCCTCCAACCTTTTCCTAACAATCAGTAGCCATGGGCTGCCCTAAGCAACTGCCTAGCACTCTGAAAATTAAAATAAATGACACCCACAAAGCAGGAGAAGGCTATAAGAAGATAGCAAAGCGTTTTCAGGTAGCCATTTCCTCAGTTTGTAATGTAATTAAGAAATGGCAGTTAACATGAACAGTGGAAGTCAAGCTGAGGTCTGGAAGACCAAGAAAACTTTCTGAGAGAACTGCTGGTAGGATTGCTAGAAAGGCAAATCAAAACCCCGCTTGACTGCAAAAGACCTTCAGGAAGATTTAGCAGACTCTGGAGTGGTGGTGCACTGTTCTACTGTGCAGCGACACCTGCACAAATATGACCTTCATGGAAGAGTCATCAGAAGAAAACCTTTTCTGCGTCCTCACCACAAAATTCAGTGTCAGAAATTTGCAAAGGAACGTCTAAACAAGCCTGATGCATTTTGGAAACAAGTCCTGTGTACTGATGAAGTTAAAATAGAACTTTTTGGCCGCAATGAGCAAAGGTATGTTTGGAGAAAAATGGGTGCAGAATTCCATGAAAAGAACCCCTCTCCAACTATTAAGCACGGGGGTGGATCAATCATGCTTTGGGCTTGTGTTGCAGCCAGTGGCACGGGGAACATTTCACTGGTAGAGGGAAGAATGAATTCAATTAAATACAGCAAATTCTGGAAGCAAACATCACACCGTCTGTAAAAAAGCTGAAGATGAAAAGAGGATGGCTTCTACAGCAGGATAATGATCCTAAACACACCTCAAAATCCACAATGGACTACCTCAAGAGACGCAAGCTGAAGATTTTGCCATGGCCCTCACAATCCCCCGACCTAAACATCATCGAAAATTTGTGGATAGACCTCAAAAAAGCAGTGCATGCAAGACAGCCCAAGAATCTCACAGAACTAGAAGCCTTTTGTAAGGAAGAATGGGCGAAAATCCCCCAAACAAGAATTGAAAGACTCTTAGCTGGCTACAGAGAACAATTACAAGCTGTGATACTTGTCAAAGGGGGTGTTACTAAGTACTGACCATGTAGGGTGCCCAAACTTTTGCTTCCGGCACTTTTCCTTTTTTGTAATTTTGAAAGTGTAAAAGATGGAAATAAAAAAGTAATTTTGCTTGAGGTATTAAAGAAATGTGTCATCTTTAAGCTTATGCCTTTTGGAAATCAGGTCATCTTTTACTTAGCTATTCACAGTAACAGGAATTTTGGCCGGGGTGCCAATTCATAGTTTTGTTGCTGGAAGTCATTTTCTTTCGAAATAATATTTCAAACACATAGTTATTTGCTAATTTGTATAGAGAAGAAGAGGGAGAATTCATCCTTCCTTTGAGTGGAGAGCAACAGGAGGCTGGGCATGGTTTCATAGATTTCACTTCTGTGATATTAATTTCATTGAGTAACCCATTCAAGGCCTAAGCTAACCAAACATGGACGGATCACTCTAGTGCACATTGTTACTGCGTCTCTTTTACACCCTCTGACTTTGTACCACTTCCACATTTGCCTCTCCCAGTAAATGAAGCGTAGCTGATGAGGGAGAGTCCATGTATTTATTTTCTATTCGCTTATGGAGTTACAAAACTTAACAGTGGCGGAGAGTAAGTTTTAAAACAAACTCAGGATGTCTATCTACCTGTTGAGATGCAGCATGTTTTTCTTCGCAAAGGAAGGAAGAGACGTTAGAGTTTAAAAAAAACACAGTACATTTTACTTCTTGGGATGCACAATGAGATGTTCAAGTAAAAAGAAGGCTAAAAAAAAGGACAAAATTCACGGGTTCATAAACAGTGAGTGATAATAATAAATAAATAAAGTACAAAAATGGCCAGCTACATCAGAGAAGGCCTCATCCTGAAAGAAGGGGATGGCGTTTTTACAAGTAGCAGGGTGGGATGAGGGATAGTCCAGGTAGTTGTGAGAGTCCATTAGTTTATAATAAACATCGGTGTCCAGGCAGCTGTGAGAGATGTGCAGCTTTTCATTCTATCCACCTCATCTGCTCTCAGGATGAGGCCTTTCATTCTAGAACGAAGGTGATGTCCTCCTTTTTTCAAAGAAAGGGGCTTCCCTTCTTCCACCATCAACGCTGCCCCTTGACTGCATCTCTTCCATTTCACGCACGTCTGCTGTTACCCCCATCCTCCCGCCACCCTACCAGGGATAGGGCTCCTCTTGTCCTCACCTACCACCCCACCAGCCTTTGTGTCCAGCGCATAATTCCCTGAAACTTCCATCACCTCCAGCTGGATCACACTACCAAACATATCTTTTCTTCCCCCCGCCACCACTTTCTGCTTTCTGCAGGGATCGCTCCCTAAGCAACTCCCTTGTCCATTCATCCCTCCCCACTGATCTCCCTCTGGCACTTATCCTTGCAAGCGGAACAAGTGCCACACCTGCCTTTACACCTCCTCCTTCACCACCATTCAGGGCCCCAAAGAGTCCTTCCAGGTGAGGCAACACTTCACCTGAGAGTCTGTTGGCGTCATGTAGAGTGTTTGGTGCTCCTGGTGTGGCCTCTTGTATATCAGTGAGACCTGACATAGATTGGGAGAATGCTTCACTGAGCATCTATGCTTTGTCCACCAGAACAAACGGGATCTCCCAGTGGCCACCCTTTTAATTCCACTTCCCATTCCCATTCCGATATGTCCATCCATGGCCCCCTTCGTTGCAATGATAAGGTCACACTTTGGTTGGAGGAACAACACCTTATATTCCGTTTGGTTAGCCTCCAACCTGATGGCATGAGCATCAGTTTCTCAAACTTCCAGAAATGCCTTCCCCACTTCGCCATTTCCCATCTCCTTTTTCCTCTTTCATGTTACCTTCTTGCCCGCCCATTGCCTCCCTCTGGTGCTCCTCCCTTTTTTTCTTTCTTCCATAGCCTTCTGTCTTTTTCACCAATCAACTTCCTAGCTCTTAGCTTCATTATTCCCTCTCCAAGTTTCACCTTTTACCTGGTGTTTCTCTCTCCCTTCCCCCACCCTTCAAATCTACTCCTCAGCTTTTTTCCTCCAGCCCTGCCAAAAGGTTTTGGCCCAAAACGTCGACTAAGCTTTTTCCCATAGATACAGTTTGGCCTGCCTAGTTCCTCCAGTGTTTTGTGTGTGTTGCTTGGATTTCCAGCAGCTGCAGATTTTTCTCTTGTTCATATTTAAAAGAGCAGTTGAAATTGCTGTATCAATGGAAACAGAAGCCGGAAACACAATTATGTTACAGTCAGGAATGAAAGTGAGTGTGAACAAAATTGCTATGTAGAAACAGAAACCTGCCTGGTCAAACAAATTGTGTTACCCTTGTGGCAGGGGCTCACGTACACCAGACCAATACAGGTTTAATGGCGAAACCTGCAAAAAATGCAACAAGATAGGGTGCATACAGGCAGACAAAAATAAATAGTCAAGACATGGAAGAGAAAAAGATAAAAAGTCAAGTGTAGTTCCAAAAAGAGCACTAATCTGCTTGCTCTTGATGAAAAATCTGATAACAATGAGGGTGGCATGGGACTGAGTAGCCTTGAGAATTACAATGTCAAAACTTACAATAGACAAGCAATATCACTTACACCAGAAATGAACAGCAAATTAATTAAAATTGGACACTGTTTCAGTCATCCCCACAAAAATATTGAACTGAAACCTGCAGATATCCAACTAGGAACTTATACTGGAGAAAAGATAACTCCTGTAGGAATGACATTTAACAGTGAAATACAACAACCAACAAGTTACATTGGGCTTGCATGTGGTTAAAAACAGAAGGGCCAGCATTGTGGTACCATGATTGGCTGATTGCATATGTAGTATGCCACATCCCTGGAACAGAGTCAATTGAAAGTGAATTAAGAAAGGTACTGGTTGATGCTACAGCAGTGTTCAAGAGTGGCATTGGAAAACTCAAACATATTAAGGATAATGATAAAATGAAAATGCCTCACCCAAGTTTCACAAAGCCCATCTTGTTCCTTATACTGTACCACATATGATAAAGTAGCATATGAGCTAGATTTCATGGAGGCTAAAGGAATTCTTTCCAAGGCTGTGCGGAGCCCATGGCAATGCCAGTGGTCCCAGTAGCCAAGAAAGATGGGTCTGACAGGATCATTGGTGATTTTAAGGCCACCATCAACCCAGCACTGAAAGCAGATCAAACCCATCTGCCCAGGATAGAGGATATCTTTGCAAACCTTTCTGGGGGGAAACATTTCAGCTTGGCTGAGGTCTACCTACAGATGGAGATGGAAGAAGAGTCCAAATTGTTTCTCACCATAAATACGCACAATGGGTTTTATTGCTATAACAGGCTTATTTCTGGAGTAGCATTTGCACCTGCTCCGGCAGGAAGCTGTGGACGAGGTGCTACAAAGTTAACCAGCCATTCAGTGTTACCTGGATGACATTATTGTTACTGATAAGGATAACAAGGAACATCTCCAAATTCTCAAGACAGTGATAAAAAGGTTAGATTATTGGCTCAGAGCACAATGCAACAAGTGTGAATTCTTTAAGCCAAGCATCACTTACGGTGGCCACACCATTGATGCACAAGATTTACACAAGCGTGCTGAGAAAATTCAAGCACTGGTGGACGTCCCAAGGCCAAAGAATGTGACACAGTTGTGGTCCTTTTTAGGACTGGTCAATTACTGTAACAGGTTCCTGCTAAACCTAGCTAATGTGCTCCACCCCGTGAACTCATTACTACAAATCAGGAAGGAATGGCATTGGACAAAGCAGTGTGAGGTCGTTTTCAAAAAGATAAAGGAAATGGTGACTTCAGACACTATACTCATACATTATAATCCACATTGTCCAGTGAAACTGGCCTGTGGTCTTGTCTTATGGTGTAGGTGTAGTCATGTCACATGTTATAAGTGATGGAAGTGAACACCCAAGAGCCTTTGCATCATATTCCCTTAACACTGCAGAGAAAATTTATGCACAGATGGACAGAGAGGTCATGAATCTTGTCTGGGGTTTAAAACATTTCAACCAATGTCTGTATGAAAGAGAGTTTACCCTCGTTACTGACCATCAGCTACTAGGGTCCATTTTCAATTCCCTGAAGGATGTCCCACGAACAGCAGCAGCACAAAATGCAGAGATGGGCTCTGTTTCTCAGAGGACACAGGTACAAGATCAAATTCAAGAGGACTAATAATCATAGAAATGCTGACGGATTGTCCCATTTACCCTGGAAAAGGAAATACTTGAAATATTTACAAAAGAGGACACTCCTCCTGACGTATTCTCCCTGATGCAAATCGGAAGTCTCCCTATTACGGCAGAGATGATTCAGAGGGAAACCAGAAAAGACCCCACAGGTCTACGTGACCACGTAAAAGGCTAGAACGTGCAGCAGAAACTCCAGTTCCCCCATTTTTACCAGTGCCAGGATGAACTTGCCCTTGACAGAGGTTTCCTTATGTGGTGGTTGAGAGTTGTTGAACCATCCAAGCTGAAAGCTAAACTACTGCAGGAGCTACCTGCCAGTCAGCTCAGCATGGTCGAAATGAAGGCATTTGCTTGAAGCTTTGTCTGGTGTTCCGGGATATATCAAAAGATCAAGCAGTTTGCTATGTAGCGTTTTGGGATTCCAATGCATCTAGAAGATGCCAAGAGCAGGGCCTCTCCATCCCTGGGAATGGCCTGCAGTGCCCTGTCAGAGCCAATTGTTGAAGAAGAAAGGCGTTCAGAGCTGTCAGAACCACTTCATGCAGCCCAAGCGTCACCGCCTACAACCACCATGGAGGAAGCTCCAGAACGTGGGATTGTTTCACAGCCGTAAGTCTCACCTGCCATGCAGAGTGACCATCCCCCACCCCTGTCAGGAACGTTTTTTTTATTTATTAAGATACAGTACGGAATTGTCCCTTCTGGCCCTCCTACTGCAATCCCCCAATTTAATCACAGGACAATTTACAATGACCAATCAACCTATTAACCAGTACGTCTTTGGACAGTGGGAGGAAACTGGAGCACCCAGAGGAAACTCGTGCAGTCACAGGGAGAACACACAGACTCCTTGGAGTCAGCAGCAGGAACCCAAAAGAGTAGAAGTCCTCCACAGCGATTAAATCTTTAAGCCTGAATGGTACAGTTTTAGATTTACTATGCTGTGGATGACTGTATAGTAGTTGCATTACATTGTACATATATATAAATAATGGCATTCATCAGCACACCACCATGTCATATGTGCACGCTTCGCTAAAGTAAAACGAAGTAGACACGCATCTCCTGGCACCATGTTTTTTCCCTTTCAATTAGTTTATGGAGTTACAAAACATAACAGTCAAGATTCAGCCATGGCTGGATTGCTTCCTTTACTCTAAACCTCAAAACTTTGCAGCAAGACAACCACGGCACTCCTTTCCACACATGTTCCACACTCAATTCCCAAACAACTCAACCTGCTTGAATAGGGGTGTCTAGGCCCATCACGGCAACAGCCTGCACCTAATTGACTGCAAGTTCTGGGTGAGTGTTAGATTCTTATATCTCATGGATTACGTGGCTTCAGCTTGTGAAGGAAGCATATTGAGAGCTTGACCATTGGTTATTGTTTGTTTCTCGGACCTGTAAGTATTCTTATGGAGTGAGCCAGCATTTCCATGTTGAAAGTGCAAGCTCTAGTGTCTGGGCAAAACAATATCCAAGGGAGGATCTGGGTTTCCCTATTTTCCTTGATGCATCATACAGGCCGGCTCAAGATCCAAGCCTCCTGTTGTGCATTCCTTGCTGCCAGCTGTCTCAGTAAATGTTCAAGGGTCATGTACCAACTGAGAAACAGAAGTTGCCTTCTCACTTTCTCTGCTCTGGTGAGAGTTATTGACTGGAAACATTCAGCTGGTTTCCCGTTCCACGGATGCTGCTTCCTTGCTGAAAGCTTCCAGCCACTTCTTTTAGTATTATCTGATTTCCAGCATCTGCAATTTTTGTAGTTTTCATCGAAGTTCTTGTTAACCAGAACAAATTCATGGGTGGTCTTTTCCTCTAGAGGTGCTGGCTTCTGAGTAATCGTTACCCTGACAGCATGCCAATCATAGCTTGTGACTTACTGTATCAGGATCCTACCACTAAAACTGCCTCAACAATTGGTAGAGCATTAGTATCTGAGCTGGTAACTGAACGGAAAGGTATTATGACTGGATACCTTCCCTTTGGTGTTTTGGTCCTGAGCCAGGCTGGGGAGAAGGTACATGGACTAATGGGGGTCCTAGATTTTCTAAGAGATGAAAGGCACAGGATCAGATTATGATGTGTAAAGTGGGAGGGTTGGATGCTTTCGACATACTGTATAAAGCATGTGAACAAGTGGTCAAATTCAAAGTAAAATATATTATCAAAGTACATTTATGTTACCATATACTACATTGAGATTCATTTTTGCAGGCACTTACAGGAAAATAAAGAAATACAATCGACTTTATGAAAAACTATATATAATCAAAGGCTGATAACCAACCAATGTGGAAAATGGTGCAAAAACTAAAATAAGTAAATAATACTGAGAACATGAGTTGTAAAGAGCTTGAAAGTGAGTCTGTAGGTTGTGGAATCTGTTCAGAATTCTTGTGTGTAAAGTTATCCATACCAGTTCAGAAGCCTCATGTTTGTAGGGTGATCATTGTTTCTGAACCTGGTGGTGTGGTTGCGGAAGTAGAAGAAGAAGGAATAGATGTGAGTTTGTTGTACGTACCCAAATATATTCTGCTCACATGTGGTCCCAAACCCAACCCTAGATCTGTTTTCCATCCTATCACACACCTTCCCTTCTCTTCTCTGCTCCTTTTCCAGTTTCTCACTACTTTAAAATGTGTTTATCTCTGACCTTTACTGGTTCTGAATGAAAAGTCAATGGCCTGAAATGTTAACTCTGTTTCTCTCCCGAGAGATGTTGCCAGACCTGCCAAAGATAAGAAATTCAGCATTTTTGGTTTAGGTTTCCAGCATCAGCAGCATTATAATTCTGTAGAAGAATTAGGAACCTTTCTCTTACATCCCCATACATTTTCTTTCTAAATCAATCACTCTTCATGCTATTTCCCGGCAAACTCCCTCCTGTCCACTCATTTGCTTACCTGGATTGACACAACCTGCTCATGAAGTAACCTTATGCTTCCCAGAATAGAACTCGCTGCTTTTCCTAATCTTCCTGTATGTGATGATGCCAAAACTCCATTCAACATTAAAAAGAAATTAGTCAATGCATTCCAAAAGAAAGTTATTCGTAAGTGTTCAACATCTATTAACTAATGTATCTGATGTACTGTGTTTTCTGGCTTTTAGCTTTGACTTGAGGAGTAACTAATTGCGGAAGTCCTTTCTTCTCTTGTTTTGGTGTGTGTGGGTGGAGATTGATGTATTTTTACATTTACCAGTGCACATTGTTGAAATACTCAAAATTACTCATCTGTGGATAATCAGTTGGTTTTCAATATGTTATTACTATTATCTCAGAAGTGGAAAGAACATGGGTAGATATTTTACTACCTAGCAACTGGCATTGATATATGGTCAGTGTCTGGACTGGTAGATACCTTTATGTTTTAACTGTTCATTTTGGCTGCTGTGATACTTGAATAAATTACTTTTTCAATGAACAGTTTGATGTTCCTTTGCATTTCTCTTTTTATTCAGGAGATGATTCAGCCCTTAGCTAACTCCGAGGAGAGTAATCCCATTAGTTCAAACCCCCTCTTCCTTTTTCCCTGCACCACTACGTCTAATTCGCTCTCCCACATGTTCATCAATGCTCTTCGCCATTAATCTACACCACAGGGTAATTGTCAGCAGCAAAGCAATCTGCAAAAGAAGGACTTAATATTGAATTCTACAACAGGTGACTTGATTTCTGTTTCTATCAGTTGTCCGTCTGTGATATTGGTTCAGCTTGTTTGTTTCTTTTTCCTTTTTCTTTTTCTGATTTTTCTCCTGGGATCAGACAACAAGGGCAGACTGACTTCTCATCTTGTCTTAGAGCATAGAACATAAAATGTAGAACACAGAACAGTGTGCAAAAATGCTGCCCTGCTCAGCTTCAAAGTTTCCCCTTCTCAGTGTCACGGTCCGATCCGCTGACTCCTTGTTTCTGATGATCTCCTTTTCCCTGTGTTTTGCTTGGCTCCCTGATTGAGGCACCCTGATCCTCATTCAAACCGGCAGCGTAGAGACTCCGGCTTGCATCTACTCGCTGCTGGTTTGTCACCGTAGCCAGTGCGGCTACGCTCGTCCCGGAGCCGACCAGAATTGTGGACTCTAAGTTGCTTCGGTGCCTGTGGCTGCTTAGTGAATTCAATCGTTTTCATGCCCAGCTGAGTTGCGGGCCGTTTTGCCGCTACTCCAAGTCAAGATGCGAATTCTGTTGTTTTCATGTCCAGCTGAGTGTTTCTGGCCGGTTGCCGCTGCTTTGAGACAAGATGCTGGTTGTCTGTCATTGTTTGTTTAGTCGTCTCGTATCCAACTCAGCAGGCAGGCCATTTGCCGCTACTCGAATGGACTGTCGTTGCTTTGTCGTTCCGTGTCCGAGTCCAAATCCTAGTCCAGGTTCCGTGTCCAAGTCCAAGTCTAAGTCTAGGCTCCGTGTTCCAGTTCAAGTTCAAGTTCCAGGCTCCGTGTTTCAGTTCCAAGTCAAGTGCCGAGTCCCGAGTCCAAGTCCCAAGGCTCCGAGTCCCGAGTCCAAGTTAGTCTCCGTGCCTGTGTCCTGCACTCGGGTCCGCTTCCAGTCACCTCCAGCCGCCCCTTGTAACACTCAGCACAAGAGCATGCTCTCTAGTATTAGGTATTTGATCCTGCAAAAAATAAAGAAACCAACAGTCCAATGAAGCAGTGGAGGCTGCCTCAGTAGATGTATTTAAGACAGGGTTGGATAGATGTTTGCATAGTAGGGGAATTAACAGTTATGGGGAAAAGGTAGGTAGGTGGAGATGAGTCCAAGGCCAGATCAGCCATGATCTTATTGAATAGTGGAACAGGCTTGACGGGCCAGATGGCCGACTCCTGCTCCTATTTCTTATGTTCTCATGTAGTCCATTCTACCTGTGTCTCTCATAATTTTATAAACCTCTATCAAATTGCATCTCAGCCTCCCCCACTCCAGACAAATCAAACCTAGTTTGTAGCACTTGCCCTCTAATCCTGTCTTTTTGCTCTGTATTTATCAGCTTCTGGCTACATTCTCACTGATCAATGTCCTTGTCTCTCGCTTATCCCCATGGTCTTTCTTTACCAGAGACCCAGCCCCCACCCCTGTCCACCCTGAAGCTTAACAACCTGCAAACTACTGAAGGAACTCAATGGGTTCCTCAAACCCTTGAGTCGGCAGTTGAGTCATCAGCAGCCACTAGATCTCAGGCAGCAATATGGACAACCCTCACTAACAATGATGGGGGGAGTGCAGCGCTCAACTTCTCTCAAAGCGGCCAAAGACCTTTGCAGTTGAGGATGCCTCTTTCATTCAGCCACAGTTAGTAACTAATAAATTTCCCATCAATAGGTCATGTTTAAATTAAAAAGTCAACAAAACAGTAAAACAGAAATAATTTTAGAAATTACATGAAAATAGCAAATAACGTTATTTATCTTTCCCTTCACCTCCTAATCCCCAGGCCTAGAATTCCCATTGGGAATCCAAACCTTAGGCAGAATACACCCGCTGAAGATCAGACTGATGACTCCTCATTTAGCACTGGAATAATTTGGACTCCATCTGATGTCCGGCTGCAGTGTTTTCCATCATGTGTGGTGACATGAGCAAGCCTCAGACTTCAGTACATTCAAGCACAAGCACAGGTTCTAGTGACTTCATTAAATTGTCATGGCCAAAAGCTGTTGGTTTCAATTGGAGTCTCTAACTCCAGCCATCAAATTTCACAATGACATAATTTCAAGAAACAAACCAAACTAATGGAATGAATGAAGGACAGAATCTGTATATATTTAAAATGATATGTATTTTGATCATAGGGAACTTTGTTATATACTGTATTTGGCTTTAGTTATTTTGCACACCCTCCAGTCTGACCATAATACAATTGATTCTGATTAATTGGGACACATTGACACACCAAAACATTTTGGCCCAATTAAGCAGAAGGTATAAAAAAGACAAACTACCGTTTAACTGAGTAACAAATTATGTACTTAAATGAAATACAAAATAAATTAGAACATTACGAATGCTGCTACAGTACTATAAAACTGTGTATTAGTTCTGAATAGTTATTGACAAAGGAATTCATTCAGTGTATGAGGGGTGGTTGATAAGTTTGTGGCCTAAGGTCCCCTCCTACATTTACGCACTTAGTCCAACAGTCGTGGAGCATACGGATCCCTTCTTTGTAGACATCCAGAAAGTCCTTGGACCTCCAGAAAATGGTCCACAGCAGGGGTGATTGATAAGTTCATGGCCTAAGGTAGAAGGAGATGAGTTATACAGCTCTCGTTACATACACATGCAGTTCAACTCTTTGAGTGATTATGCAGAAAGTTGGAAGTAATAACTTTTGTGGTATTTCTGTTTCAGATAATTGAAAGTTGCAAGTAAGCACTGTCTGAGAAAATGGACAACATCGGCCTTCGTGCAGTCATCCGCTACCTCGGTCTCAAGGGCTTATAACCCAAGGAGGTCCACGAGGACATGGTGGCAACACCACGGGAGGGTGAAAAATAAATGTGCTAGGTTTTCTAAAATTGACTCCTTCTACCTTTGGCCACAAACTTATCAATCACCTCTTGTACATTGCCGTGTTCTTTTGATTGGCTGTAAATGAACAAAATCAGTGCAGACACCTGGTGCAGATAGTGGACTGCCTTCAAACAATGCTTTGGATGATTGCAGCCTCCAAATCTGCATTTTAATTGTAACATTAAAGATAATTGTCAATGCTTTCAAACCCTTCATACTTCCAAACTTGCTGAAATAGTGAAATCGTATCATTTTCAATCCCAACCGTGTCTAGCATCTCCAAGCCTGAACGCTTGAAACTGCAGAGAGTAAAACAGTTCTGAATTGTCTTACTATTTATGACTCACTAACTACCAGTGCCGAAAATCACTGTATGTTTGAACACAAGCATACAAGTGATGCTATTTAAAAACTCTAACCACGGTATAGTGTCTTACAGCCACACGGCATGCATGCGACTGATGCTAGAGTGAAACTGTTTAGCAACCATCTCCTGCACCAATTAAAAGGCACATTGTGCCAAATAAATGAAGGGAATCCCAGCTATTTTCTCAATTTGTTTTTGTCCCATTGTTGGGAGTGGGCCAGTGACGAGAGTGAGTGTGTTAGATTTCGGCTCAAAGGAGGCTTCAGCTCAGTAGAGGCATTGGCCGGGTAAGTTTCCCTTTTTTTCTACTGTTTTAGGGGTACTTAGTGTGGTCTAAATGTCCATTGAGTGTTCTTCATGCCGGACGCTGGAGTCCTGGGAGACCTGGTGTCTCCCAGGGTTCTACATCTGCATGAAGTACATCCAACTGCAGCTCCTTGAAGACTGTGTTCGGGATCTGGAGCAGCAGCTGGATGACCTTTGGCTTGTACGGGAGAGTGAGGAGATAATCGATCAGAGTTACAGGGAAGTAGTCACCCCTAAGTTGCAGGAGGCAAGTAGCTGGGTGACTGTCAGAAGAAGGAATGGGAAGGTGAGTATTCAGTTAGCGCAGAACATCCCAGTGGTCCTTCCCCTCAATAATAAGTATACCAATTTGGACACTGATGTGGGGGATGACCTGCGAGGGGAATATCACAGTGACCAGCTTACAGGCACTGAGCATAGGTCTGTAGTGCAGATGGGAAAGAGGAGGCAGAGGGGAGCTGAAGTGCTAGGGGACTCAATAGTCAGGGGAACAGAGAGGAGATTCCGTGGGGGTGAATGAGACATTCGGATGGTATGTTGCCTCCCAGGTGTTAGGGTCAGGAATGACTCAGAGTGAAGGGATCAGGATAGGATAGATGGTTAAAAAAAAAGCAAAGTAAGCATGCAGTTAGACTGTTAGATGATAGGACAAAATCGCAGCCAGCGGGGTGAGTATCAGTGCGTTAAGGATGCAGAATCAAAAAGGGTAGCAAATATAGTACTCAAGGTGTTATATCTCCATGCAATTTATAAGAAATAAAGTGGATGATCTTGTTACACTATCACAGATTGTCGGGTATGATGTTGTGACCATCACTGAACCATGGCTGAAGGAGGGTTGTGGTTGGGAGCTGAATGTCCAAGGTTACACTTGGTATCAGGGGGATAGGAAGGTAGGCAGAGGGGGTGGCGTGGCTCTGCTGGTAAAGAATGGCATCAAGTCATTAGAAGGAGTTTCACTTAAGAAACTGCAAGGGTAAAAGGAGCCTGATGGCTGTTATATAAAGGCCTCCCAACAGTAGCTGGGATGTGTTCTACAGATTACAACAGGAAATAGAAAAGGTGTGTCAAAAGGGCAATGTTATGATAGCCATGGGAGATTTTAACATGCAGGTAGATTGGAAAATTCAGGTTGGTAATGGATCTCAGAGTGAATTTGTTGAATGCCTATGAGATGGCTTTTCAGGGCAATTGATCATTGAACTTATAAGGAGACCAACTGTACTAGACTGGGTGTTATGTAATGAACCAAAGGCAATCAGAAAGATTAAGGTAAAGGAACCCTTAGGAGGCAGTGATCACAAATTGAATGAGTTCAACTTGAAATTTGATCGAGAGAAAGTAAAGTCTGATGTAGCAGTATTTCAGTGGAGTAAAGAAAATTACAGTGGTATGAGAGAGGAGTTGGCCAAAGTAAATTGGAAGGATGCTAGCAGGGATGACGGCAGAGCAGGAATGGCTTGAGTTTCTGGAAAAAAATTTGGAAGGTGCAGGATAGATGTATTCCAAAAACAAAGATATATTCAAATAACAAAATAGTACAATCGTGGCTGACTTGGGAAGTCAAGGCTAATGTAAAAGCAAAAGAGAGGGCAGACAACAAAGCAAAAATTAGTGGGAAGATAGCGGATTGGAACAAACCTACAGAAAGCAACTAAGAGAATCATTAGGAGGGAAAAGATTAAAATGAAAATAAGCAAGGAAACAAGCTTTTTCAAGTCATCATCATCATCATCAGGTGCCATGCCCAATTTGAGCTTTGACTGCCATGGCCCACACACTCCTGTTTCGGGTCAAGTGGATCAACTCATTGGTATTCATTTCCAGTTCTCTGGCTGCTGTCTCCATCATCATTTTTCAAGTATATAAAAAATAATAGAGAGAAGAGAGTGGATATAGGATTGCTAGAAAATGAGGTCAGAGGAATTGTAATGGAGGACAAGAAGGTGACAGATGAACTAAATGTGTATTTTGTATCAGCCTTCACTGTGGAAGACACTAGCAGTGTGCCAGATTTTGTAGTGTGTGAAAGAGAGAAGGTTCTCAGAAAGCTGAAAGACATAAAGGTACATATGTCACCCGGATCAGATAAGCTGCACCCTAGGGTTCTGAAAGAGGTAGCAGTAGAGATTGTGGAGGCATTAGTAATGATCTTTCAAAAATTATTAGACTCTGCATAGTTCTGGAGGACTGGAAAATTACAAATGTCACTCTACACTTTAAGAAAGAAAGGAGGCAGTAGAAAGGAAATTATAGACCAGTAAGATAGATAGATAGGTAGATATACTTTATTAATCCTGAGGGAAATTTGGTTTCGTTACAGCCACACCAACCAAGAATAGAGCGTAAATATAGCAATACAAAAAAACCCCAACAATCAAACAACAAACTGCAAGCTATGCCAGATGGAAAATAAGTCCAGGATGGCTCAGGGTGTCTGACCCTCCACGGGAGGAGCTGCCCGTTCGATGGCCACAGGCAGGAACGACCTCCCGTACCACCAAGCACGACTTCAGTGGTTGGGAAAATGTTGAAATCAATTGTTAAGGATAAGGTTATGGAGTACTTGGGGACACAGGACAAGATAGGACAAAGTCAGCATGGTTTCCTTAAGGGAAAATCTTGCCTGACGAACCTGTTGGACTTCCTTGAGGATGCAATGGATGTTGTATATCTGGATTTTCAGAAGGCCTTTGACAAGGTACCACACATGATGCTGCTAACTGAGCCTACAGTATTACAGGAAAGTTACTGGCATGGTTAGAGCATTGGCTGATTGATAGGAGACAGTTAGAGGAATAAAAGAACCCTTTTCTGGTTGGCTGCAAGTGACTAGTGGTGTTCTGCAGGGGTTGGTACTGAGGCCACTTCTATTTATTCTGTATATCAATGATTTGGATGATGGAATAGATGGCTTTGTTGTCGAGTTTGCAGGGGATACAAAGTTTGGTGGAGGGGCAGATAGTGCTGAGGGAACAGACAGGCTTCAGAAGGACTTAGACAATTTAGAGAATGGGCAAGGAAATTGAAAATTAAATACAACATTGGAAAATACATGGTCATGCACTTTGGTAGAAGAAATAACTGTGAGGACTATTGTCTAAACAGAGAGAAAATCCAAGAACGAATATGCAAAGGGACTTGGGAGTCCTTGTGCAGAACACCCTAAAGGTTAACTTGGAGGTTGAGGGGATGATGAGGAAAGCAAACGCAATGTTATTATTCATTTCAAGAAATCTAGAATATAAGAGCAGGGATTTGATGCTGAGGCTTCACCTTGAGTATTGGGAACAGTTTTGGACTCCTTATCTAAGAAAAGCTGTGCTAGCCTTGGAGAGGGTTCTAAGGTTTTTCACAAGGATGATTCCAGGAATGGAAGGGTTATCATATGAGGAAAGTTTGATGGATCTGGGCCTGTACTCGCTGGAATTTAGAAGGATGATAGGGAATCTCATTGAAACCTTTGAAATATTGAAAAGCCTAGACAGGGTAGATGTGGAAAGGATGTTTCCCATGGTGGTGGAGGCTAGGACAAGAAGCCACAGCCACAAGATAGAGGGGCGCCCATTTAAAACAGAGATGTGGAGAAATTTTAGCCAGAGGAATTTGTTACCAGATGCAGCTGTGGAGGTCAGATCATTGTGTCTATTTGAGGTGGGGATTGATAGATTCTTGATTGGCTATGGCATCAAAGGTTATGGGGAGAAGGCCAGGGAGTGGGGCTAAGGAGGGGAAAAAGGATCAACCATGATACAATAGTGGAGCAGACTCGATGGGACAAATGGCCTAATTCTGCTCTTTTGTCTTTCAGTGTTATAGTCAAATAAGCAGCTGCCCCAATTAACTGGAATCCACTGTACCTCCTGAATTTCCCCTTCTTATTTTGCTTTGGTTCTCCTATTGGTTATCACTCTGACTGAAGAATCTTTATTCATGTTGCAAATAAATGCAAGGTTAAAATGTTTCTCAATTAAGTGCCATCAACAAAAGTTAATTTTATTTTTCATGGCTTCCAATTACGCTTAAAGTAGCCATTTATAACTGAGTATCTAGATTGTATTCTCACACTCCTAGCTCAAGGTGCTCCACTTAATTTAATGTTGCTCCACTGGAGTTACACGATTATATGGTATATTTATTTTGAAATTTTGATTCAATAAAAGGCTGTCTGTATAGACTCAGAAGCTGCTATAAAACTAATTATGCTGCAGCTCAGGTATGAAAGATGTAATATATTTCATTCCTAGTGCAATAATTGCCTTTCATTCATTGCTTATTGAAGTGTGAATTCACAGCAAAGGGCAGTGTTGGAGTGAGCTTCTCTTGCTGAGGTGCTGCATGAATTTTACTCTGTGGGCCCATTTATCCATGGAGTGGGTCCACTTTGACAGTGGACGTGAAATTATTATGTCCACATTAAAGTTGAAATATTGTTTATTGGAATTTGGGAAGTTGCAAAGGGGCCAAGTGCTAGAGTCTGGCAAAATTGGGTGCAGGCTAATTTCACCTTATGGCTGTCTACAGGCTCCTCTTATGGTAAGAATAGTCCACTATAGAGAAGAGAGAAGGAATTATTCTCTTCTCCCTCTTCCAGTAAGGCAGAGGATACAAAAACTTGAAAACACATACCACCAGTCACAATGAAAACTTCTTTCTTTCTGCTAGAAGACTCTTGAACAGACTTCTTAAATGATAGAGATAAACACGTAATCTCTCATCCACCTCATCATGGCTCTTGTACTTTGTCTACCTGCACTGCACCTTCTCTGTACCTATAACACGATTTTCCGCACCACTGTTCACTCTCGGCTGTGCAAAAAGTGAGAGAGAAGAAAATGCTGAGGAACTATTCATGGGTTTATAGTCCATTCAGGAACCTGATGATGGGTTGAAGAAGCTTTCCCTGAAATGCTGAGTACGTGTCTTCAGGCTCCTGTATCTCCTCCTTGATGGTAGCAGTGAGAAGAAGCACTTCCTGCATAATGGGAGCCCTTAATGATGGATGCTGCCTTTGGACACCTTTGCTAAATGTGGAGTTATAGTCAATACATAGCATCCTGTCATACGTATTTGGATTGTCCAGGTGATCCAAGGCCTCATGGAGAACCATTGAGATTGTGTCTGCTGTAGACCTATTGAGGCGAAAGGCAAATTGCAGTGAGTCCAGGTCCTTCCTGAGACAGGTGTTGATTCTGGCCATGAACAACCTCTCAAAACATTTCATCACAATAGATGTGAGTGCTATGGACATTATTTATTGAGGCAGCTCACCCTGCTCATCTTGGGCACTGGTATAATTATTGCCCTTTTGAATCAGGTGGGAAGTTCCAACCGTAGGAGAGAGAGCGATTGAAAATGTCTTTGAATACCCCTGCCAGTTGGTTGGCCTTACCAGGTACTCTATTGGACTTTGCCACCTGGCAATAGTCCACCCTTTTGAAAGACAGCCTGACATCGGCCTCTGAGACGGAGATCACAGGGTCACCTGTTGCTGCAGGGATCCTCACAGCTGTGGTTTTATTCTCCCTTTCAAAACGAGCATAAAAGGCTCATCTGGTAGCGAAGCAGCACTACAATTCATGGTGTAGGGTTTTGCTTTGTAAGAAGTATGGCCTGCAAACCCTGCTGAATCAAAGCAGACCTGTAAGCTCTCCTTCACGTTCCTTGACTGTACCTTCTTGATCCATATCACTGGTGCTCCGGTCTTTAGTCTCTGCCTATACACTATGATTAGAAGTACAGCCAGCTGATCGGCCTTTCCAAAATGTGGGTGTGAGATGGCATGGTAAGTGTTCTTGATGGTAGTGTAACCATGGTCGAGTGTGTTGTTGGCTCCTCTAGTTCCACAGGTGATATGTTTTTGACTTGATTAAAGAGTGACAAGTGAAGAAGTGAAGGGCTGTAAACGTGTGTGTTCCTGCAGCATCTGTGATGGGAGAAACAGAGATAATGATTCAGTTCAATAAAAGTAAAGGTTATTGATCAGAAATATCAACTTTTTCCACATTCACAGAGGCTGCCTGATCTGTTGAGTATTTTCTTCAGTTTCAAATTTCCAGCATCTATATTTTTAACTTATTAATCAAGAGATGATTTCTTGACTGAAGAAGTGGCTTTCCTGTTTGTCAGGGTCGCCACAATATGCTGGTAAACATCTGTCAATAAGCCTTGTGTTGATGATGTTATGGGAGCTTCCCACTTGCCTCACCTCCTTCCTATCTCATTCCAGCCCCAGGATAAAGCTTGGGCTTATAAATCTGTGACCCTCGATGTTACAAAAATAGGGATGTAATACTGGGGCTTTATAAGGCATTGGTGAGGCCTCACTTGGAGCATTGTCAGCAGTTTTGGGCCCCTTACCTAAGAATGTGCTGACATTGGAGAGGGTTCAAATGAGGTTCACGAAAACGATTCCACTATTGAAAGGCTTATCATATGAGGAGTTTGATGGCTGTGGGCCTGTACTCGCTGGAATCTAGAAGAATGGAGGGGGGGGAAGATCTCACTGAAATCTATCAAATATTGAAAGGGTAGATAGAGTGGATGTTTTGTATATTGAGGAAGTCTAGGACTTCTGAGTCACAACCTCAGAATAAGGTAAGGTAAGATAAAACTTTATTTATCCCAGAGGAAATTATTATTGCAAGGTTGTTCAGTCAGAAATATATACTTTAAGATATAATGTGTAAGCATTGAGGTATGAAAAAATTCACAATGTGTATTAAAAAGTAATAGGCCAAAATACAGATGTTGCAATGATTCGATATAGTTATATACTTAAAGAACAGAAATGAGGAGAAATGTCTATAGCCAGAGGGTGGTGAAGCTGCAGAATTTGTTGCCACAGGCAGCAGTGGAGGCCAGGTAATTCAGTGTATTTAAAACAGAAGTTGATAGATACTTGATAAATCAGGGCATGAAAGGTTACAGGAAGAAGGCAGAAAAATGGGGTTGAGAGGGAAATGGATGAGTCATGATCAAATGGTGGAGGAGACTCGATGGGCTGAATAGCCTAATTCTACTCCAATGTCTTATACTCTTAAGGTTATAACTTACATGCAGAAACACCCCGTGCTATTGAATTACACAGTTTCTTTCCCATTAGAAGTATTGCCCCAGGCCATTTGCTCAGATATTACAAGTTAATGCACATTAGCAACACTATTAAGTTACGTGCCATCTTTAAATGCATCTACCCACTTGCTCCTTCCAATGAAATTACCACATCAAAATGATTAAACATGTTATTTTCTCCGATGTTATAAAATGTGATATTCAGATGTTTTTTAATACATTCACACCTCTGGATGAGAGTTTAGCCAGAAGGCACATTCCTTGAAGAGCAATTATATTTTGAGGTTTTTCAACTAAGGAAGATTGGAGTCCTTTTTGATGGGAAGGTCAGCATTGGAAAATGGTAGCCAAGGTGAGCAGAAAAGTGCGGTGGGATGGTAACTGAGAGAGATGGCATAAGGTTCATTCGTTGGTGGATGGTGAGTCTGACGGCAGTCAGGAGATGGGAAAACTGACCACGATGGAGAAGGTGCTAGGTGGTTAGGCAGAGGGTTAGACATATGCAGGAAGAATTTATCAAGTATCTGTAAAAAAACACACCTGAACCTTCACGGTGCTCTAATAGTCTGCAATGGCTTGTAGCTGCTTTATAATATTTAAATGAGTAATGTACATAGGCAGATTGGTTCTTTGCCTCTTATCTCTTCTTTCATTAAGACAGAGAGTAAATGTATTCATCTGTTTTGTCCCCTACTTTCCAGTGGTTGGGAGGTTCAGACCTCATGATTTTATAACATAGAATCATGAACATTACATTTACATTTTGAGTGATTGATCTTTTTCCAATTGTCTACCTAAGTCAATGAAATATGATGCAATGTGGAACAGTCACATACAAAATCTCACAGTCTATCATGCTATTCGGTGTCCCAGATCTCGTCACTTTATCTTAAAATTAGAATGTGTTTCTACAAACACAGCTGTCTGAGGGAACGTGGAAGATTGCCATATTCACCATCCAGAGGGTTTCAGTGAGTGGAACTTCTTAAATTAACTTTAATCACCACTCTTTGAGATGTAGTATCACTTTAGGAATTCTGATCATTTCAACAGTTTTAATGAGAAATGGAAAATCATTGACTTAGGGTACTTCAACTTTTAAAACTCACTGAAACTTGTTTTTGCTCTGATTTCCTCAGCTCTGATAAAGCGTAACAGACCTGAAATGTGAAATCTGAATTCCTCTCCAGAGGAGTTGTCTGCCTGCAGAGGATTTGCAACATTTTCTCTTTTATTCCAATCATTACTGTCAAATATAAATATATCTTTGGTTGATAACGCTATACCTTAGTGTTATATAACATAACGCTATTTGTTATATATAGGAGCTAAACTCTGTTCTCTCCATTTGAAATTCACTTCATTGCCCTTCACACTAAGAAGCGCAGTTCAGCTACAGGCACTACAGGGGTTGAAAAGTCGAGATTCCAAGAACACACAATAATGCGCCAAAATAGCAGGAATAGACCACCTGGCCCCTCAAGCCTGCCCACCATTAAGTTTACTGAAGGCTGATCTACCCCAGCTTTCAACCCCTGTGTCACATCCCCATGACCCTCAGTCCCCCAATCTTCCAAGAACTTACCCACTTCCATTTTAAGTATGTCTGATGACCTAGTCTCCACAACTCTTTGGAGTAGAAGATCCCACGGGTTCACTACCCTCTGTGTAAGGAATATTTTACAAACCATTATGACCAGCTTCCTTGTTTGAGACTCTCCCACCAGTGATGACATTGTGACCACTACCTTTTCATGTGTTCTTAATATCATATATGTTTCAATAGGGATCTCCCCTCGTTTCTTCTAAATTCCAAAGGATATAGAACGAATCTGTTTGGTCTATCATTTTAAGACAAGTCTCTCATCCCAGAAATTAAACTGCCTAACCTCCAAACCTACTCTCTCCTTTCTTAGGTAAGGGGACCAAAACAGCTGTTCAGAGAACATCAGGTCTGGCCTCACCAACACCCTGTACAATTATAATAAAGTTACAAGTGGATAGGCAAACTGCACTGATGGACTGAACTTAGTGAAAAAGCATGGGGATAATAGTCTCACAGAAAAAGCGGTTTATATCTCTACGGCTATATCTCTGGTAGACATAGATGGAGGTAAGTCCATATATCTTCTAGTCTCTGATTAAAGAAATGTATTTGATCCATTTTACTTGAGTAATGGGCCTCAATGCCATTTCAAATGTTACAACAGATGAGAAACAATGGGCCAGAATGACTCCCAGTTTAGGACACTCAGGCTCCACAGGGAAACCTATCTAGCCACTGAGACATGGGTGCAGTCTGGTTTGTCGATGGTCATAGATCTCTGTCCAATTGCCTTAGAAAATCTTAACACTGGTGAGGCCAAGCACAAACTCGGCACCAGCACTCTGCCTGTCATTGCCAGTTTGAGACGGAACAACCAAACAACCCACCCACTAACCACAGCCACCACCTACTCGTGTCCACATTGCATCAGAATATGAGCATCCTAGAACGGACTACAGCCCCCTGAGGACCTACCAATAGACAATCCCTTAGGAGAACATCATACTCGACTCAGGTGATCATCCTCCTCTTACTTTTCCGTGAATTACTTTCACCCAGGTTGTGGCCCTGTGTCCCACCGTGACCTGCAGGTGCAGCTTGTGAAACACACTCAGAAAACCACCTCAGAAGTACCATCACTGCAGCAGAAATTAGTGCAAAACTCCTCACTTGGCATTACGGTATGACAACGTAGCTGCCTCCTGTGTCAGCAGTCAGGCTCCAGAGTTCCACAACAGATTGCAGAAGTGAATGTCAAGTGAATGAGTGGCTTTTTAAATCACAGTGCTACATGAATGGATCACTATGTTTCCATGCAAGTAGCCAACAAGCTGTCTAAAGCATAATAATGTGACCCAATTGCACTTGACAGGGCTCCAGAAGAGTATCACATGACAAATGATACAACTCCTGTGTGTTTCACACGGCGTCTACTAACATGCATCGTAACTAGAACTGCTGGGTCAGATGTCATCGTTTGCTTGAGTTCTAGAGATTATGCAGATTTTCATCTATAAAATCACATGTTCAATTGCAAGGTGCTTAAAACATCTAAATCTTGCAATCCAATTTCTCTCCGGTTGCTTATTCCTTCACATCATTCTGGGAACAGATTTCTTCTGGCCTCATTATTACCATTACAGATGACACACAGAACACTGACAGATCATTCATTAAAGCAGCGTCAAAAGTGCACCTAACAGACTTTGAAATTTCTTTCAACAATCTATATTTTTTGAATGTGCTAATTAGCAATTTCAAGAAGCAGAAAGTAGATATAGCACCAAAAGTGTAAAACATTTTTATTATGTCAAGATGCCTAAAAGAGCTCTTTTTAACATCAGCAAGCTACTAACTGAATCATAAACAAATTTGATTGCAATGGACTAATAACATTCTTCGGATGAAATAGACAATGACGCATGCAGCAGGTTCCGCTTTCCTGATGGTTTTACACCACTGGGACTTTCTTGTGTTTTTATTGATATTGTCATAGGGTGCAGAATTGGGCATTATATCCTGCACACAGAAGTTCCTGGTATGGAAGGGAAGCACCAGCATCTAACTGTTCCGAAGTAAGCAAGGCTGGGACTTCAATCATGCTCAATGAGCAGTCCTGAACTTTCTGACAAATTTGGAAATCCGAAGTTCCTCAACACTTAGGGAGTGAAGAACCCAAAATCAGAATCAGGTTTGTTATCGCTGACCCATGTTATGAAATGTGTTGCTCTGCAGCTACAGAATAGTGCAATACACAATAATCACCATAAATTACAATAATAAATATACACTATACATAATATTAAATTAAATAGAGAAAAATGAAAGGGGAAGAAGTAGTGAGGTATGTACATGGTTTCATTGTCCATGTCCATTCTAAACTTTGATGGCGGAGGGGAAGAAGCTGTTCCTAAAACGCTATGTGTGGCTCTGTACCTCCTCCCTGATGGCAGCAACAAGAGGAAGGCATGTCCTGAGTGATGGGTGTCCTTAATGATGGATGCCGCCTTCCTGAGGCATTGCCTATTGAAAATGTCCTTGATGATGGGTAGGCTTGTGCCCATTGTGCAACTAGTTAGAATGCCCTCCACGGTACATCTGCAGATATTTGCTAGAGCCTTTGCTTGAATGAGAATAAAGTGAATAAAGTTCACTTTCTATAATTAAAAAAAACTGTTTCTGAGTGCTTTTGAGTGATTTTAACTAATTTAATTTCTTTAATTATAAAAGGAGTAATGTATTTCAATTTAATAGTTTTTAAATATTTATGAGTGGCGGAAGTATTTAAAAATCTTTACAGCTTTTACAGCTGGTAAATGTAGGAGTGGGGCTTCGGGACTTTCAGGCTAGGAAAGGAGGCTCTACATCTAAAGGCAAGCCGGGGCATTGGGTGACAATTGATGATAATTGAGAGCTCTGTGCCTGAGCAAGCAGGATCTGATCCAGAATCTTCTCAAAGGCCACAGATGAAGGATTAGTAATTTAACTGTACATCAGTGTAGAATTGAAAAGTCCCTTCTGCCTTTTAAGGTTCATGAAAAAAAACCATAAACCAAAAACAGGAAGTGCTGGTAATACACAGCAGGTCAGGCAACATCCATAGAAAATAAATCAAGAGTTAATTCCAATAATTCCCCCCCCCCACTTCTATTCCACACTTCCACACTCTGACCTCTTAACCCTTCACCCTATCTGCATATTACCTCCCCCAGTGCCCCGCCTTCTACCCTTTCTCCTATGGTCCGCTCTCCTCTCCTATGAGATTCCTTCTTCTCCAGCCCTATACCTTTCCTACCCTCCTGGCTTCACCTATCACCTTCTAGCTTATCTTCCTTTCCCTCCCCCACCATTTTATTCTGGCGTTCCCCCCCCCCCAACCGCCTTTCCTTTTCAGTCCTGATGAAGGGTCTCGGCCTGAAATGTCGACCGTTTATTCATTTCCATAGATACTGCCGGACCTGCTGAGCTCCTGCAGCATTTCGTGTGTGTTATCATTAAGCATGGGATCACTTAGCATGTATTTTTCTGATGTTGAAACAAAATATCGCAGTTCTGATGACTGCTTTCTCTTTGACACTCCAGAGAACACAAAGGAGTTCAGTGATGTGTGGAATTGGGTGGCAAACTGTGAAACGATGTCTGCTGAAACAGCTGGAGAACTGCAGCTTCACTCTGCTCTTCCACCTCGGTCTGTTACCCTCTGCTGATGGACTAGTGAGGCTAATGATCTTTTCTAACTCACCTTCTCTCAACGTTCTCTTCTCAGTGGCTGTGCTTCCCTTCTTTTGATAATAGAATGCAATTACTGGAACCTTAGCCACCTGGAACAAAGTGCATAGCTAGTATCCGCCTTATTACTTCAGAATGTAATTTAGCTACTAAAGTGAATTGGTACAGTAATACAAAAAAACCCCTACCAATTGTGAAATATCCATGGCGTTTTAAACAAGAACACTTGAAACTCCTCTAGTAACACTGGAAATAGTCAAAGTTTGACTTGTTCTCCCTATAGCTGATTGGCATGCAAATTGCATTTGGGGAGTTAATTGTATCGTTGATCCCTATTTGAATAGATGCCTGTTTGCGTCTGTGGTTGACAAATTGGAATCAGTCCAGAAATTTTATGAGGAATATAGTGTTCACTTGCGGCATTTAGTGAGTAAGTGTTTAGTTTTTGCCATATTCGTGTTCCTAATATCTTCACTTAAAGCCATAAAAGAAATGGCAAAGAGGTGAAAAAACACACACACCTGATACTCCAGCTGTAGGGCATCAGAAATGCAATGATTCAAGAGAGTATGTTCAAAAATGGCCAAGTGAGAATAGGGTAGAAGTTACTGCATAGTAAACAGTGAAAGGAGGAAGGATTGCTGAGAGATGTGCATTATGTGCTTAGATGCTGAATAAACAAGGCACAGGCACAATGGTAATAATATAATATGAGCAATGTGATGAGAATGCACATAAAATTAAGATGTTTGCTGGCCTGGGTTAGCATCAGTGACATCAGCAAGTGGTCTGCCACCTGCCCTCAGGGGAAGGAGAGATAAGGAACAATGGAGCAGCGTCTGGAGATGTGTAATGAAGGGACGGGGGAGAGAGAGCTGTCTGGGGCGGCTCCCCCCTTTTGAACCTTGAACTGTTTGAAGTGATGGACAGGCGATACCCCAGCAGGGGGATAAAAAGGGACCGGTTCGCTAAGGCAGACACACGCCACCCGAGGTAACGAGACCCTGGAAGCGGTACGCCTCTCACGAGTTGGTGAGAAGTATCGGACAACGCACAGGGTGGAAAGGTACGATCAGCGGGAACCCGGTGTGTGTCTGCCCTTGCCTGGGTGCCGGGTTCACTGCAGAGGATCGACCGCATCTGGAGGAGGGGTCACAGTCGGTGACCTCAGGTGACATCACCAAGGACCCGCCCAAAAGCTGCTTGTGAGCCATCTCGCCGGTCTGTGAGTGAAGCAGTGTCTGAATGATCAGTTGTTCCTGTTCTCTCTCTCTCTCTCTTCCCCCACGTTGTCCATCGCCATGGCAACGATTACTGCGAACTGAACTACTAAACTGGACTGAACTTTGAGTCACTTTGAAATTTGGTCATTTACCCCTAGACAACGATAGAGCTTGATTGATGCTGTTATCTTAATTCTGTGCACATGTGTGTTTATCATCGCTGAACTGTTGCATTTATTATCCTTTCGATTACTGTGTTGCTTGTTTCTTAAATAAAACTTTCTTAGTTCTAGTACTCCAGACTCCAACTGAGTGATCCATTTCTGCTGGTTTGGCAACCCAGTTACGGGGTACGTAACAGCAAAAATGAGTGTTAGTTCCTATAGGACAATCTGCGCTAGAGAAATAAAAACCTATATTTTAAAATATTTTTAAAATAATTCCAAAAAGTTTTCATTTCTAATGATATTGAATTTAATTCTTCATCAAAATAATTCCATTTTTGACAGCTCTGGCTATATCAGAAACATGGCATAAACACTCTTTTTGGTAGATCTTGTTTAGGTGGATCAGTATAATGTACAAGTCTTCACGACGCAGGAGCAGACGAGCACTTCATTACATCCTTCTGCACGGAGGATGGCCATGGCCATAGGTGCAAATGCTTTTTATATGGAGGTGAGCAGAGAGCATGAATGTAAATGTGAAAGTCAAGTTTACTGTCACATGTACAGGTGCAATCAAATAAACTCACCAGGAGTAGCATCATAATGTCATAAAAGGAGAATTCATGATAATAGCATAAATTAAACATAAATTGCACCAAATTTTGTAGGAAAGAACACAACTAGAATGATTTTTTTTTATATTTCTGTGCGATGTTGCTATATTGCTGTGATTAGGGTTGTATTTGTTGGTTCAAGAATTGAAGGGTGGAAGGGAATTAGCCTGACAGTGTGGGACTTCAGTCTTCTGTACCTCCTGCCCAGTGGTAGTGGTGAGAAGATGGCATGACCCAGATGGTAGGGATCTGTCGTGAAGGATGTTGGCTTCCTCCAGCAGATACCGCCGATATGGGGAGAGAGGTACATATGATATATTTCGCTGAGCTCATTCCTCTCTGCAGCTTCTTATGTTCCTGCAAATACAAATTTTTGTACCAGACCCTAATGCAATAAGGCCTTGTTTCTGACCTCAAATTTTGCTCGACTAGATGGTAGGCAAAGACCTTGCCAATTCAGATCAGCTCAGTGGTGTGTATGTAGATTCTTCCCTCAATCTCAGATCCTCTACCAGAGGCCTGGGGGCTTGAGGGCTCAGCGCTGTAGTGGTGTTCCTAGTAGTGTGCTCTTCTGGACCGAGGTCTCAGGTGTTATTCCTGGGATTTGTCAGAGCCTCTCCCCCAGTCCAGGTGCCACAGCCCCAAGTGGTCCTATCACCACTGGGATTACTCTGGCTTAACATTCCACCCCTCTCTATCTGCTCTTTCAAGCCCTGGTATTTCTCCAGCTTCTCATATTCTTTCTCCTTGATGTTACTGTCATTCGGGATTGCCACATCTATTACTATTGCTTTCTTCTGTGCCTTGTCCAGTATTACTATGTCTGGTTGGTTGGCCAGTACCTGCTTATCAGTCTGTATTGGGAAGTCCCACAGGATCTTAGCTCTGTCATTCTCCATTACCTTCTTAAGTGTTTCCCAATTGGACTTGGGAGTGTCCAATCCATACTCAGCACAGATATTCCTGCACACAATTCCCACAACTTGGTTGTGCCGTTCAGTGAATGCTGCCCCTGCCTGCATCTTACACCCTGCTACTATGTGCTGAGTGGTTTCAGTCTGCATCTTGGGTCTTGTCTGGTGTGATAGACCCCTGCTTCTACTGCTCTTGTGCTCAGCTCCTGTTCTTGTGCAGCCATGAGCAGCACTTCTGTGCTGTCCCTCAGCCCTGCCATTTCCAGCCATTGGTAGGATTTTCTTATGTCAGCCACCTCAATTACCTGGTGATGGTACATTCCATACAGTGGTTTGTCCTGCCATGGCCTCTGGTCCTCTGGCTCTGCTTCACCTACTTCCATTTCCATGTCCCCTGCCTGCTGTCTGAGGTATTCTCCCAGCAGATCATCCTTAGAGGCCATCTTCCTGACATACTCGTGGATGTTCAGCATTTCTTCCAGAACTGCGGCCTTGACACTTCCAAGTCCTCGTCCTCCTTTATTCCAGCAAGTGTGCAATCACTCAACGTTGGACTTTGGAATCGCATGTATTGTTTTTGTTTTTTATTTTTATTGAAGGAATGACACAATACAGAATATATAATGGATTACATTTTCCTCCATTTTGCTTTTATATCGTACCTCCAAACAAACCTCCCCCCACCCGCCCTCCCCAAACATATCATGGCAGCTAATATATTTACAACACAACAATTCACAAATACAAGTACGGACATTTCACAACCGCACTACTTCAAGCCGACGGCTCACTCACATCTGCAACATGTCAGATGATCCAAGACACACTCACATTTACAATTCATCAACCACCCTGTGAGGTAAATTATAAGCGTGTTAAATGGGAGGCAAATTCCCAGGTACAATCAAATGCCCTCAACTAGCAGGTAATTCCTTAAGACTCCCAAAATATGATAAGAAAGGTCCCCATTTCGAATAGAACTTTTTCACAGACCCGCTCAAAGTGAATTTAATCTTTTCTAATTTCGGAAAAAACATTATTACATCTTCTAACCAAGCAGCAGCAGTTGGGGGAGTGGCAGATTTCCAAACCAGCAAAATTCTCCTACGAGCCAATAGCGATGTAAATGCAATGATATCCGACTGGCTTGCATTTAAACCCAAATCATCATCTGCCACACCAAATGCAGCTATAAGTGGGCAAGGTCTCAGTGTCACCCCCAAAACCTCACTGATAATTTTAAAAACCAGTGCCCAATAGTCATCAAGCCGAGGGCATGACCAAAATGCATGTATTAAACCAGCCGGAGAGAAGGAACACCTGTCACAGCCAACGTCTGTTCCAGGGTATATGTCTGCAAGTTTGGCTTTACTTAAATGTACCCTGTATAAAACTTTAAATTGTATGAGCCCCAGTCTAGCACATGATGATGAGAAATGAACCCTATTTAATACTTTTGCCCAGTATTCCTCAGTCAGATCCATACTGAGGTCATCCTCCCACCTGCATGTATTGTTAGCATTTTCTGGGTCTTGATGTCAGCAGCTTCCAGTTTATTCCGTGGCCAGCACACTATTGTGGCTGGGTATCTGATGACTGCTAGGGCGAATGTGTTGATGACTCTGATCTTGTTCTTCCCAGTTTTGGAGCTGTCTCACACTTTGGAGGTATTTGGATGTTGCAGACTTCCCTGAGTCCTCATCAGGATACCTGCAGGATCTCCAAGTATTTGTAGCTGTCCTGTACATCTGGCATGTGGCCTTTAGGTAACTCGACTCCTTCAGTCTTGATGAGTTTGTCTCTCTTCACTACCATCTGTCTGAACTTTTCCAGTCCAAATGACATCCCGATATCTCTGCTGTACATCCTTGTCAGGTGGATTAATGAGCCAATGTCTCTTTCATTTCTGGCATACAGCTTGATGTCATCATGTACAGGAGGTGGCTGATGGTCACTCCACTCTTGAACCTGTATCCATATCCACTCTTTGAGATGATCTGGCTGAGGGGGTTCAAGCTTATGCGGAACAGCAGTGGGGATAGTACATCACCCTGGTATATTCCACATCTGATGGTCACTTGTGCTATTGGCTTCGAGTTAACTTCTAGCATTGTTCTCCAATGGCCCATTGAGTTCCTGATGTAGGTCCTTAGTCTCTTGTTGTCCTTGTACCAAGACAGACATTCCTGGATCTATGTGTGGGGCATTGAGTGGTATGATTTCTGCTACTCAATCCAGGCTCTGAACTTGGGTTGGTTTGCCTGGTCTTGGAGTCTCAGATAGCTGCTTTGTCTACCAGTAGCTGGTGCTTGGAGCCGCTACCAACAGGCGTGGATCATGTCAGGCCCCGGTGATGTCCAGTTCTTCATACTTGCTACCTGTTGCTGGACATTTACTGCTGTGATGGTGACTGGTTCTTTCTCTGGGAGATTGCAGAGACTTGCTTGTAGGTCTTTCAGCCATTGGGCACTGCTGTTGTGTGATGTTTCTTTCTCCTATATACCCTTCCAGTACTCCTCAGTTGCTGTTTTGGTTGGTTCAGGTCCTGGCATGTTGTTGCTCTGGAACTGTGCAAATACTTTTCCCGGTCCTTTGGAGAAGAGTGCATTTATTCACTTGGCCTCTGCGTCCTTAGTGTACCTTTGTAGCCTGGTACCAGAGCTGTTAACTGTTGCTTGGCAGTTTCCAGGGTTTCGGCTATGGACATACCTTGCACTTCATTAGTAGCCGAGATGAGTCTTTGGTCTTCCCACCTTTCTGCATCTTAGTTGTCTGCTGACCTCCGTCTTTGTGGTTTCTAGGACTGCTGCTACCAATGCATATATCAGGTTATTCGTCTCAGTTATGTTGGAGGTTGCAATTGTGAGTAGTGCTTCATTGGCTGCTTCTAGCATGCGGTCTGATGGAAATCTATCACTAAGTCTGGGGAGCCTAGTTCGTTAATTGACAGTCACCAGTTTAACTATGATCTTCTCTCTGACTGCAGCAGACAGCATCGATATGCCCCGAGGTGAAGTTTGAACTTACATTTCCCATGTACAAGGTGAGGTTATTACCTTTTGCACCATCTGTGAGTTGTGGAGGTGGGGTTTGAACTTGCATTTCCCAGTTGGCTTGGTTCTTTGGTGATGTTGCTGTGGTGCATCATGATTGTACGTCTTCCAATTCAAGATGTGATAGCAATCCTCTGACAATGTTTGATCGATGGGAAACCAGTTGTTTTCCATAAATGTGGCCGATGGTCTTCATTGTTCCCAGAGTCCGCACATGCGCTTGATGTTTGTTCTGGTAGCCAATTTCTCGCCAGATTGTCCCAGTTCCCTAACCATTGGCAAGGACCTTGTAAATCCAGGTGACATCTGAGCCAGCATGACTCTTCTTGTTCTTGTCACTCTCATCTGGAGGTTTCTGTGGGCAGATATAACGTAAGCATGAGAGGTCCAGACCAAGGCTGCTACTGAGCTGCCACCCCTGGGACCCGAACCCCCGACCCCCACGTCACGGACCCAAGCTGGTTCCGGGTGTTGGCCTCTGAAGTTCCAGGTTATATTACATATATATAACATATGTATGTGTGTATCTATATATACTTGTGTGTGTGCCCTGTGAGTTGGCAGCACATTACAGTAGCTCAGTCAGTGTATTTGTTTGTCTTAATGTTATTTAATGCATTTATTTCATTTGTTTTTCTACTGTCCAGCAATACTGTGGACATTAATCTGTTTAAGAACATTTTCACCATCCTTCTAGCCCTCAGGATACTTCATTCCATCGAGTGCTTTGACTACAGGAGTGGAGGCAACACTCTATATATGAGTGAGCAGCTTCTTGCAGCAGGGAAGCAGCCTTTGTTGGCCCAACAGAAGCTCAATATTCCAGATGAACTGAGACGGAGATACTGAGGCTGCAGATCAGATAAAAAGCGGCGCAACAAGAGACAGAGATATAAACCATATCTCCCGTCTATCATTATGGGGTACCCAAGATCACTGGCAAATAAATGGAGGAGCTGTCACAACCACAGGTTCAGCAGCTCAGCAGTTACAGCAATTGTGCTCGTGAATATGCAAGTGTCAGCTAATTATTATTTCAATTTGATGGTATTTAACTCCATTCTTTTCGTTGTAAGTCTTGTCGAGACTTGAGCAAAGCACAGCAATGTTTCGCTGTCTGCTTGCATTCAGCCTTGCCTGAGAAAATTGGACTGTCGAGTCAACTGACTCTGAAGACTAGCGGTATTCATTTTATATTTAGTTATTCCTTTCAGACGCAGTGTTAGCTTCGTTTTCCATCTGAGAATTTTAGTTAACGGCCCTGCTTTGGCCTCATGTTTATTGTTTTTTTTCCCTTCTAACTCTGTTTGTATTAAAGCCTGTGAACTATTGATCCACTTCACTGTCTCTCGCTCTGCACTTGGGCCATATCCAAACGCAGTGACAGGAGCTAGCAGTACTCACGAGGACACAGAACAAATATTGGGAATGTAGTGTTATGTGTTTCACTGAGAGATGGTTGCACAGGCAAATCCCAGCTACTATGAATGGGTTTTCAAGAATAAAAGCAGACCAAGCTAATCTACAGTGTAGTAAGAGGAAGGGAGGTGGGCTTGTTGTGCGTGTGAGCAATAGACGGTGTAACCCTGGTTACACTTCTTTGAAAGAAGAAATCTGCAGATTGGACCTCGAACTGCTTGCTGTGAGTTTGGATCAGTTTTATCTACTGCGTGAGCTCAGTCAATCCATATTGCTTGTTGTCTACATTCCACCTTCCCAACACAGTCCTGTTGCTGCGTGTGACATCATACACACTACCAACTCGAGACTCCAGACTCAACACTCCAACACTGTTCGAATGTGTGGTCCCAGTACCCAAGAAGGGTCAACCAAAAGTCTTGAATGACTACTGTCCAGTGGCCCTGACCTCACACATCATGAAGACCCTAGAGAGGCTGGACCTGACTCACCTCTGACCCCTGGTCAGATCACCCCTCGATCCCCTGCAGTTTGCCCAGGAGACCTTAGAGTCGACTTTGTTGTCATCTATCTGCTGAACAGAGCCTACTTCCACTTGGATAAGCAGGGCAGCACTGCGTGGATCTTGGTTTTTTTGATTTCTCAAGTGCCTTCAACACCACACAGCCATCACTGCTGGGGAAGAAGCTCCTTTCAATGCAGATTGGCACTTCCATTGTATCCGGCATAATGGACTACCTGACTGGCAGACCACAGTTTGTGACCTGTGTGTCAGACTTGGCTGTAAGCAGCACCGGGGCCCCACAGGGGAACGTACTGCTCCCTTCCTGTTTGCCCTGTATACCTCAGACTTTAGATGCAACACTGAGTCGCGTCATCTGCAGAAATTCTCTGATGACTCAGTAATAGTTGGGTATATAAAGGGAGAACCGGAGGATGAATACAGAGCCCTAGTGGAGGACTTTGTCAAATGGTGCAAGGGGAATCATCTGCAGCTCAACATCAGTAAGATGAAGGAGATGGTGATGGCTATTAGAAAGTCTAACCCTCCACTGCTCCCTGTTACTATTGACGGTGAGGACGTGGATGTGGTGAGGACCTGCATGGTCCTACGTGGTGGATGACAGACTTGAGTGGAGCACCAACACAGAGGTTGTGTACAAGAAGGACTAGAATCATCTCTACTTCCTGAGGAGATGAGGTCCTTTAGAGTATGCGGGCCTCTCTTACTACCAGTCTGTTGTCGCCAATACCGTCTTCGATGCAGTGGTATGCTGGGGCAATGGCATCAACATGGATGATGCCAACAGGCTCAATAAACTAATTAGAAAGGCTGGCTCTGTTATTGGAGTCAAACTGGACACACTGGAAGCTGTGGTAGAACAAAGGACCCTACAGAAAATCCTGGCAATTCTGGACAATGTTTCTCATCCTCTGGATCCACCTTGGCTGAACAGAGGAGCATTTTTAGTAATAGACTAAGACAACTGTGCTGCTCCAAAGAGCGCTATATGAGGTCATTCGTACCTTCAGCCATTAGGCTCTATAATGAGTCAACCTATAGCTGGGGATGTGATGAGCTCCCCCCACCCCGTTAGGCTTTTTAAAATTAGAAACATAGAAAACATACAGCACAATACAGGCCCTTTGGCCCACAAAGCTGTGCCGAACATGTCCCTGCCTTAAAAATACCTAGGCTTTACCCATAGCCCTCTATTTTTCTAAGCTCCATGTACCTATCCAGGAGTCTCTTAAAAGACCCTAGCGTTTTTCTCTTTTTCTCTTCGGATCAGACTTTTTCCTCTTCAGATCAAGAAGACAGCGGTAAGAGGCTAAGGATTTCCAGCGAGAAGACATTTTATTTCTCGGAGTAGGAGAGAGGCCAGACTGCGCAGGCGCGTAACGTCAGCCAGTTGAGCGTGAACAGTTTAAAAAGGAAACCGCCATATCCAGCGGGCAGCGTCGGAGCGGGCTGCGGAGTGAGAGGGTGTAGAGTGAAAGGGCTTTGGCTCAACGGGCTTCGGCGGAGACGGGAAGAGGTTTCCTGCGCCCGTTGAGTCTCATAGTAACGGAGTAAGTTACAGTTTTTTGGTATTTGGTACAAACAGTAGCATTAGAGATATGCATCTAGGATTAGTGTTGTGCTTGGAGTGCCAGATGTGGGGACCCTGGGAGGCTCCCAGCCTCCCCAAGGATTACATCTGCACCAGGTGCACTGAGATGAGGCTTCTGAAGGACCGTGTTAAGGTGCTGGAGATGGAAATAGATGGAAAATAGATTAGGGAACGTGAGGAGGTGATAGATACTACCTATAGAGAGGTAGTGGATAGCACCCCTGTGACAGTCCCCCCCATAAATCGATATATCATTTTGGATTCTATTGAAGAGGCAGACCTGACAGAGGAGGACCACAGTGAACGAGACTCTGGCACTCTGCCCAGTGCCGAAATCAAGTGAGCAAGAAGAAATGCGGTAGTTATAGGGGATTCCATCGTAAGGGGGATGGACAAGGATACCTGGATGGTGTGTTGCCTCCCTGGTGCCAAGGTATGGGATGTCTCATTTCGAGTCCAGAGTATTCTGAGGAGAGAGGGCGAGCAGCCGGAAGTCTTGGTACATGTTGGTACCAATGACATAGACAGAAAAAGAGAGGAGGTCCTGAAGAAAAATTACTGGGAGCTAGGAAGAAAATTGAAAAGCTGGACCTCCAGAGTAATAACATCAGGACTGCTGCCTGAGCTGCACGCTAATGATGGTAAGAATAGCAAAATTAAGCGGATGAATGTGTGGCTAAGTAACTGGTACAGGGGGCAGGGTTTCAAATTCTTCAATCATTGGGATCTATTTTGGGGAAGGTATGACTTGTACAAAAAAGATGGATTACACCTGAACTCAAAAGGTACTAATAGCCTAGCGGGATTTGTTATGTACCCCATAACTGGGTTGCCAAACCAGCAGAAATGGATCACTCAGTTGGAGTCTGGAGTACTAGAACTAAGGAAGTTTTATTAAAGAAACAAGCAACAAGTAATCGAAAGGATAATAAATGCAACAGTTCAGCGATGATAAACACACATGTGCACAGAATTAAGATAACAGCATCAATCAAGCTCTATCGTTGTCTAGGGGTAAATGACCAAATTTCAAAGTGACTCAAAGTTCAGTCCAGTTTAGTAGTTCAGTTCGTAGTAATCGTTGCCATGGCGATGGACAACGTGGGGGAAGAGAGAGAGGGAACAGGAACAACTGATCATTCAGACACGGCTTCACTCACAGACCGGCGATATGGCTCACAAGCAGCTTTTGGGCAGGCCCTTGGTGATGTCACCTGAGGTCACCGACTGTGATCCCTCCTCCAGATGCGGTCGATCCTCTGCAGTGAACCCGGCACCCAGGCAAGGGCGGACACACACCGGGTTCCCGCTGATCGTACCTTTCCACCCTGGCCGTTGTCTGGTACTTTCCACCGACTCGTGAGAGGCGTACCGCTTCCAGGGTCTCGTTACCTCGGGTGGCGTGTGTGCCCTGCCTTAGCGAGCCGGTCCCTTTTTATCCCCCTGCTGGGGTATCGCCTGTCCATCACTTCAAACAGTTCAAGGTTCAAAAGGGGGGAGCCGCTCCAGACAGCTCTCTCTCCCCCGTCCCTTCATTACACATCTCCAGACGCTGCTCCATTGTTTCTTATCTCTCCTTCCCCTGGGGACAGGTGGCAGACCACTTGCTGATGTCACTGATGCTAACCCAGGCCAGCAAACATCTTAATTTTATGTGTATTCTCGTCACAGATTGTTTAATATAGCTGTTAGGGAGGGTTTAAACTAAGATGACAAGGGGAAGGAAACCAAGGTGTTAGGATCAAGGAAGAGGAAAATAGAAATAAGTCAAAAATACTGTGCAGCAAAGATGGTAAGAAGGACAGGCCGGTGAATATACAGGATAATTTGCTACAAAATAGATACATAGCACAAGTGGCAACAGGTACCGATCTAAATGTACTGTACTTAAATGCACGCAGCATTAGAAATAAAGTGGATGACCTTGCTGCACAGCTGCAGGTTATAAAGTATGACATTGTGGCCATCACCGAGTCATGGCTAAATGATGGATGTGATTGGGAGCTGAATATCCAAGGATACACAGTGTACAGGAAGGATAGGAAGGTAGGTAAAGGGGGTGGCGTCGCCCTGATGGTAAGTAACGATATCAAATCAATAGAAAGAAGGAACATAGGATCAGAAGAGGTAGGATCCTTATGGGTAGAATTAAGAAATGGCAAGGGTAAAAAGACACTAATAGCAGTTATATACAGGCCTCCAAATAGCAGCCGGGACGTGGACTACAAGTTGCAGCTGGAAATAGAAAAAGCGTGTCAGAAGGAAAATATCCCGATAATTATGGGGGATTTTAATATGAAAGTGGATTGGGAAAGTCGGGAAGGTAATGGATCTCAGGAGAGGGAGTTTATAGAATGCCTACAGGATGGCTTTTTGGAGCAACTTGTCCAGAAGCCCACCAGGGGACCGGCTGTTTTGGACTGGGTGCTGTGTAACGAACCTGAGACGATTAGGGAGCTGGAGGTAAAGGAACCCCTTGGAAGTAGTGATCATAATATGATTGAGTTCAGTTTCAAATTTGAAAAGGAGAAGCTGGTATCAGGTGTATCGCTATTTCAGTGGAACAGGGGAAATTACAGTGGTATGAGAGAGGAACTGGCCCAAGTCAATTGAAAAAGTAAACTAAATGGAGGGACGGCAGAGCAGAATTGGATGAAATTCCTACAAGAAATAAGGAAAACGCAGGAAAAAAATATTCCAAGAAAAAAGAAAATCATGAATGGAAAAATAGCACAAATGTGGCTAACGAGAGAGGTTAAGGCAAAAATAAAAGCAAAAGAAACGGCGTACAAGGAAGCAAAAGTTAGTGGGAAAAATGAGGACTGGAAGACCTTTAAAAACTTACAGAAAGAAACTAAGGAAGTCATTAGGAAAGAAAAGATGAATTATGAAAGTAAGTTGGCGATTAACATAAAAAAGGATACTAAGAGTTTTTCTAAATATATGAAGAGTAAAAGAGTGACAAGGGTAGATACGGGACCGATTGAAAATGATGCTGGAGTAATTATAATGGATAACAAAGAGATGGCGGAAGAACTGAATGAGGATTTTGCATCAGTCTTCACAGTGGAAGACATGAGCAATATACCTGATAGCCAGAGGTATCAGGGAATAGAATTAGGTACAGTCAAGATAACTAGAGAGAAAGTGCTTGGGAAGCTAAGTGGACTAAGAATAGATAAGTCTCCCGGTCCGGATGAGGTGCACCCAAGGGTTCTGAAGGAGGTGGCTTTGGAGATTGTAGAAGCATTGGAAATGATCTTCCAGGAATCAATAGACTCTGGCATGGTTCCGGAGGACTGGAAGGTCGCAAATGTAGTTCCGCTATTTAAGAAAGGAAGGAGGCAGCAAAAAGAAAATTACAGACCTATTAGTCTGACATTGGTGGTTGGAAAGATATTGGAGTCAATCCTCAAGGACGAGGTTATGAAATACCTCGAGGTGCATGACAAGATAGGCTGAAGCCAGCATGGTTTCATGAAGGGAAGGTCCTGCCTCACCAACCTATTGGAATTTTTTGAGGTAATCTCGAATAAGATTGACAAGGGAGAGGCTGTGGATGTTGTGTATTTGGATTTTCAAAAGGCCTTCGATAAGGTGCCGCATTTGAGGCTGTTTAATAAGATTAGAGCCCATGGAATTATAGTAAAGATATTGAAATAGGTGGAGCATTGACTGATAGGCAGAAAGCAAAGGGTGGGAATAAAGGGATCCTATTCTGATTGGTTGCCGGTTACTAGTGGTGTTCCGCAGGGGTCGGTGTTGGGGCCGCTTCTTTTTACGATGTATATCGATGATTTGGATTATGGATTAAATGCTTTTGTGGCCAAGTTTGCGGATGACACCAAGATAGGTGGAGGAGCAGGAAATGTTGAAGAAACAGAAAGGTTGCGGAGAGACTTAGTCAGTTTAGGAGAGTGGGCAAAGAAATGGCAGATGAGATACAACGTTGACAAATGTACAGTTGTACATTTCGGAAGAAGAAATAATCGGGCAGATTATTATTTAGATGGGGAGAAAATTCAAAAATCGGAAGTGCAAAGGGACTTGGGGGTCCTCGTGCAGGATACCCTAAAGGTTAACCACCAAGTTGGATTGGCGGTAAGGAAAGCAAATGCTATGTTGGCATTCATTTCAAGAGGAATAGTGTATAAGAATAAGGAGGTGTTGATGAGGCTCTATGGGGCATTAGTGAGACCTCATTTGGAATACTGTGTGCAGTTTTGGGCCCCCTATCTTAGAAAGGATATACTGATGTTGGAGAGAGTTCAGAGAAGATTTACGAGGATGATTCCTGGAATGCAGGGGCTAACATATGAGGAGCGTTTGTCGGCTCTTGGATTGTATTCATTAGAGTATAGAAGAATGAGAGGGGATCTCATAGAAACGATTCAAATGTTGAAAGGATTGGACAGAGTAGATGTGGAAAGGTTGTTTCCTTTGGTGGGTGAGTCCAGGACAAGAGGCCATAGTCTTAGAATTAGATGGTACCCAGTTAAAACAGAGATGAGGAGAAATTTTTTTAGCCAGAGGGTCGTGGATTTGTGGAATTCGTTGCCACATACAGCTGTGGAGGCCCGATCATTGAAAGTGTTTAAGGAGGAGATTGACAGGTATCTAATTAGTCAGGGTATCAAGGGATATGGGGAGAAAGCCAGAAATTGGAACAAGATGGGTGAGTAGTTTAGCTCATGGGGGAGCTGCGGAGCAGACTCGATGGGCCGAATGGCCTACTTCTGCTCCTTTGTCTTGTGAAATTTCAGCCGCCACCACCACCGCCAGCAGCCCACTCCACGCACTCACCATTCCCTGCGTAAAAAACTTACTCCTGACATCTCCTTGGCACCTACTTCCAAGCACCTTAAAACTGTGCCCTCTCATGCTAGCCATTTCAGCCCAGGGGAAAAGCCTCTGACTATCCACACGATCAATACCTCTCATCATTTTGGACATCTCTATAAAGTCACCTCACATCCTCCATTGCACCAAGGAGAAAAGGCTGAGTTCACTCAACCTATTCTCATAAGGCATGCTCCCCAATCCAGGCAACATCCTTGTAAATCTCCTCTGCACCCTTTCTATGGTTTCCATGCCTTTCCTATAGTAAGGCAACCAGAACTGAGCGCAGTACTCCAAGTGGGGTCTGACAGGGTCCTATATAGCTGCAACATTACCTCTCGGCTCCTAAACTCAATCCCATGATTGATGAAGGCCAATATACCATATGCCTTCCTAACCACAGAGTCAACCTGCGTAGCAGCTTTGAGTGTCCTATAGACTTGGACACCAAGATCCCTCTGATCTTCCACACTGCCAAGAGTCTTACCATTAATACTATATTCTGCCATCATATTTGACCTACCAAAATGGACCACCTCACACTTATCTGGGTTGAACTCCATCTGCCACTTCTCAGCCCAGTTTTGCATCCTATCAATGTCCCGTTGTAACCTCTGACGGCCCTCCACACTATCCACAACATCCCCAACCTTTGTGTCATCAGCAAATTTACTAAACCATCCCTCCACTTCCTCATCCAGGTCATTTATAAAAATCACAAAGAGTAAGGGTCCCAGAACAGATCCCTGAGGCACACCACTGGTCACTGGCCTCCATGCAGAATATGACCCGTCTACAATCACTCTTTGCCTTCTGTGGGCAAGCCAGTTCTGGATCTACAAAGCAATGTCCCCTTGGATCCCATGCCTCCTTACTTTCTCAATAAGCCTTGCATGGGGTACCTTATCAAATGTCTTGCTAAAATCCATATACACTACACCTACAGCTCTACCTTCATCAATGTGCTTAGACACATCCTCAAAAAATTCAGTCAGGCTCGTAAGGCATGACGTGCCTTTGACAAAGCCATGCTGACTATTCCTAACTTATGCCTCTCCAAATGTTCATAAATCCTGCTTCTCAGGATCTTCCTCCGTCAACTTGCCAACCACTGAGTAAGACTCGCTGGCCTATAATTTCCTGGGCTATCCCTACTCCCTTTCTTGAATAAGGGAACAATGTCTGCAACCCTCCAATCCTCCGGAACCTCTCCCGTCCTCATTGATGATGCAAAGATCATTGCCAGAGGCTCATCAATCTCCTCCTTCGCTTCCCACAGTAGCCAGGGGTACATCCCGTCCGGTCCTGGTGACTTATCCAACTTGATGCTTTCCAAAAGCTCCAGCACATCCACTTTCTTAATATCAACATTCTCAAGCTTTTCAGTCCACTACAATTCATCCCTACAATCGCCAAGATCCTTTTCCGTAGTGAATACTGAAGCAAAGTATTCATTAAGTACCTCCGCTATCTCCTCCGGTTCCATACACACTTTTCCACTGTCACACTTGATTGGTCCTATTCTCTCACGTCTTATCCTCTTGCTCTTCACGTACTTGTATAATGCCTTGGGGTTTTCCTTAATCCTGTCCACCAAGGTTTTCTCATGGCCCCTTCTGGCTCTCCTAATTTCCCCCTCAACAGTACTCAAGCAGGAATACTTATTGTTAAGGGGGACAGCCACTGGGGTACTCTCTACTACCTGTTTCTTGTCCTTCCCTCTCCTGACTGTTACCCACTTCTCTGTCTCCTGTGGTCCCAGGTGACCACCTGCCTATAGCTCCTCCCTATCACCTCCTCACTCTCCCTGACCAGATGAAAGTCATCCAGCTCCAGCTCCGGTTCCCTAATGCAGTCTCTAAGGAGCTGCATCTCAACACATCTGGTGCAGATGTGGTCGTCTAGGATGCCAGGAGTCTCTAGGGCCTCCCACATCTGACACCGAGCACAGAAAACCGACCTCTCTGTCTTTATTTTAAAAAGATAAGCTACCTGGCCTTGACCCTTCATCGCCGAAGACCTGTTGAGCCAAAGCCTTCCTACTCTGACTCCCTCTACACCATCACCTGCTCCTCCAACGCCCACTCTGTAAATCTGCCTTCCTTTAAAGCTCTTCTCGCTGTTCTCACTGGCCGACCTCGACATGCTTGCACAGATGTGCTCCGTTCAAACCGCTGGAGAAATAACCATCACCTTTTCAACTCTGCTCACTTTTAAACTCTTCTCGCCGTTCTCACTGGCAGACCTCCATGTGCTTACGCAGTCGTGCCCCGTTCAAACTGCTGAAGAAATAACCTTTCTACTTCTTTTCTAATATTTATATCTGTACACTTGTAATGCTACTGTGACACTGTAATTTCCTTTGGGATCAATAAAGTATCTATCCGTCTATCTATCTATTTATAGCTATAAATTACACTTTGTAAGTAAGTAATGCAAAAGTAGAGAGAAAAAATACTGAGGTGGTGCTGATGGGTCCATTATCCATTCAGAAATCTGGTGGCGGACAGGAAGAAGGTGTTCCTGTTGACCGTGTGTCTTCAGGTTCCTGTATCTCCTTCTTGATGGTAGCAATGTGAAGGGGGCACGTCCTGGGTGATGGGGGTCCTTGATGATGCCTGCCAGCTTTTTGAGGCATCTTCTTTTGAAGGTGTCCTTGATGCTGGGGAGGCTAGGATCCATGATAGAACTGGCTGGTTTACAACTTTCTGCAGCTTTTCACAATCCTGTGCAGTAGGTAGACAAGGTTTGGATGGATATGGGCCAAAAATGGACAGATGGGATTAGCTCAGATGGGAAACCTGGTCAGCATGGAGCAATTAGCCCAAAGGAGCTGATATTGTGCTGTATACTGCTGCCACAGAACAGGGTTCATGATATTCAGTTTTAATATGCCCGATTCTGATCCAGACACTATGATTTGGAGATGTACAGATGCTGAGCTTATTTTAAAATAAAATTAATTAATGATTAACTTTCATGTAAAGCAATTTATTGGAAAGCTCTAACACAAATGTACTTGGATAATTTATTAGTCAATATGAGATTTTAGGAGAAATACTGATAGGTGCTACCATGTAACAAACTTAAGTCTGATGACTGATGACGTTAATCATGAATTAGCATTACAAACAAAGCAGTGCTTTTAAACTGGGCAGATTCTATAGAGAAATCGTTCAGGTGTTCAATAATTTACTCAGAGCAGTTTATGTTCATTTATTATCTAGTCCAAGATATAATTATCACAATAATTAACTTCACTGGTAAGAAAATTAGATGAAGAACGTTTCAGCAGGATCCATGTAGGCAGCAAAAGGGGACTGAAGGACTACCAATTGTTTCTCAACACAGGGTTGACCAATGCACAGGGACCGGAGAACACAAGCGAAAAGTGAATGTTTGTAGCTTAAGTGCAATCATGCTGGTGGTGATGTGTTAGTGTATGCTTTATTCAGTTATTAAGTGGATATATTATATAAAAAACTTCTATCTTCCCAGCTCAACAGCAATATTATACATTTTAGAAGAGGTGTAGAGAATAGCAATGAGAGATGATTCCTGGTCTGAGTGCATTGAACTTTGGAGATAAAATTGACTCAGGTTCACAGGAGAGGCACAGATTTACAGATGATCTGATTTGACCCTTTAAAATTTCTAAGGGCATTGATAACATACAAAGAAGTATACAATTTAGGTAATGAGGATGGATAGAATTAATCCACCCAGTTTAATCAGGAAAGCAGATTTGTGATTGCATATTCACAAGTTTTTTTTAGTGTCAAATCAAATACTGAAGTAGTATTCCTGAAGTGATTAGTGAGTGCTGACTCTTTGCAATCATATCTGTGATAGATACATTCTAAAATGTTATGTCATGATGTCAAGAAGAAAATGATAACATGAATCTGCCTAACAACCACTGAGAATGGGGCTCCCTGGAGATTGACTGCATATTTTCTAGACATTAGAAAGGAGTTTTTGATAGTCAGTTCAGGAATAGGTGGGAGAAAGGTTCATTCAATGAGATGAGTTCAGTTTTTAAACTTTTTGCTTTCTACTTATCAGCCAATTTCCATTCATTTTCACAAAAGGCTTTGAAAATCTGACGAAAATTCATTGAATTAAAACACAATTCACTCTTCCAAGCTTGAGTTTTGTTCAAACATGGACAACCTAACCCGTGAGCTGTGAAATCTGTCAGGAATTTTAAACAGTTTTGTACAGTAATCCGAAATGATCTTAACTCGAGGTCAAATGTAGAATCAGTTTTGCTAAAACATGAAATACAAAAGAAAACAAATCACATGGAAATAGGCAGCAGCTGACATGATATAGAACGGAATATAAATCAACAAATTGTACAGACTTATTAGTTTTATCTTTGTATGAAATGGATAACTGAAATCAGCAAAGGTAGTTTTTGGGATGAAATCATACAGTGCATTTGAGAATAACTTGGAACATTACTTTGTGGAGCTAACCAGGAAACAGGCTGTTTTAGCTCTGGTCACCTGAGATGAAACAGGATTTACTAATGTGCTCATATTACAGGATCTTCTGGGAAAATTCATCATAACATGAGAGCAGTTTACATTCACTGTATGAGTACTTAGATCTGAAACAATGTCTTAAATTTCAATAAAGATAAATATAGAATTATAAAGACAGGGTCTGAAACATCAACTAATCATTTCCCTACATGGATGTTGCCAGACCTGATGAGTTCCTCCTGTGTTTCGTGTGTGCACTACCTCAGATTTCCAGCGTACGTACACTCTCTTGTCTCTGGCTAAAGAGATTAGAAGAGAAATTGTTAAGATGCTAGATAAACAGTGGCAGACATTTAAGGAGATATTTCATAGATCACAACAAAATAATATTTCATTCAGAACAGTAAGTTTTCATGCTGCCTTACCCCTGAATAGCTCTAGCATATCTTTTTAAATCCTGCTACTTAATACATTCTTTTCCTCACATTTTCACTTCTTTTATTATTATTAAGCATGAAAGTCAGAATCAGAATCAGAATCAGGTTTAATATCACTGGCATATGTCGTGAAATTTGTTAACTTTGCGACAGCAGTACAATGCAGTACATGATAAATATAGAAAAAAACTGGATTACTATATATGTATTTAGATAGATAGATATATGTATATTAAAAAGTTTAATTAAACAAGTAGTGTAAAAAAGTAGTGAAGTTCATGCAGGGAAACTTATTGTTCTGAATGAAATATTATTTTGTTGTGTCCATTCAGAAATCAGATGACAGAGGTGAAGAAGCTGTTCCTGAATCATGGAATGTGTGTCTTCTAGCCTTTGTACCTCCTTCCTGATGGTAGCAATCAGAAGAGGGCATTCTGAGGCACCACACCTTGTAAGATATCTTGGATACTACGGAGGCGAGTACCCATGATGGAGCTGACTAATTTTACAACTTTCTGCAGCTTACTTCGATCCTGTGCAGTAGACCCCTCCCCCCCGCCCATACTGGACAGTAATACAGCCAGTCCATGATATATCTGTGGACGTTTTCGAGTGTTATTAGGTGCCATTCCAAATCTCCTCAAACTCCAAATGAAATATAGCCATTGTCTTGCTTTCTTTATAGCTGCATCAATGTGTTGGGACCAGGTTAGGTCCTCAGTGATATTGACACCCACAGACTTGAATTTGTTCACTCTCTCCACTTCTGAACCCTGTATGAGGATTGCTTTCTGTTCCCTCGCCTTATCCTTTCTGAAGATCAATATTTCTGGAATTGTCGAAGCAGTGAATTAACGAGGAAAAAGTTAAAGAAGGAAAATACGTGGTCTAGAAACAAAACGTGTAAGGTAAACACTCTGCAGATCACAGAGATTGACAGCGCAGAAATGCACCCTTCATCCCACCACATGAATGCTAACTAATTTCCTTACCTACACTAATCCCCTTCATGCGAATTAGAACCATGTACTTCCATACCGCTACCTCATCTGGTTTTACATTTCAGATATCCATCACACTTTGTGTGAAGATATTCCCCCCGAGAGCCCCTTAAAAACTCTTCCCTCTCTCCTCTAACCTATGCCACTTTTTTTTATCATCTTCCTACCTTGAGAATGACACCATAGATTTCTATTTTTCTTATAATATATGGTATTATAGAGTTAGCTCGGATGTTAACTGGCATTATAATATCATGAAAACTAAACATTGTGTTCCTGGCTGAAATTTCCTCCTTGGATGTAACAGGTAACATTTGATCCTGAGGATCACAAATTAAAATGCAGCTATTAGCATTAGGATTAAAGTTACACTAAAACAAGTTGTGTTTTGTCCAGAATGGGGGCAGAAGCAATTGGTGGTTCAGTTTTATAAGATAAGTTACTCTCAGCATAATTCTGAATGGTCAGTCTGCAACTATGGGGAGAAGATACTTGGTAACAACTCCTGCCCTGTAGTTTTCCTTGTTTTTTCTGACACTCTGGAGACTTTCTTTTTAACCTCTTGATCTCCCCTCTCTCAGATTCATATTTTATTTTTCATCAGTTCTGCATACTTCCTCTTACATTTCTAAAATTGTGATATTCCTTCATTTCCTTGTGCAAAATTTGAAAACGTTTCTTGTTGCAATAGAGATAATGCTGATGTGGAACTCTGCTTGAGGCCTAGACTAGATATTATGAGCCTCAACACTTATGATTCCTCAGAACTTCTCCTTTCGGTTCAGGATTTGCCTGATGGATCAGCATTTATTCTCTATCGAAAATTTCCTTTAAACAAGTAACGTTCTGGGTCACTTCTGAGGGGTTGTAAAGAACAAGGCACGTTGCTGTCACGTATAGGCTGAACTGCGTAAGGACACAGATTTACTTCTCACATGGACATAACCACTTATTACGAGCTGGTATTTCCAGTGTCGCCATTACACTAGTCCCCGAGGCCATACCAACCAACACTGATTTTTAGTGCAATGCTCACAGATTCATATTTTAAGACAGATTCGTGTTGGCGTAGCGGTTAGCTCGACACTATTGCAGCTCAGGGCATTGGAGTTCAGAGTTCAATTCCAGCATCCTCTGTAAACAAGTTTGTATGTTCCTCCCCATGTGCACGTGGGTTTCCTATGGGTTCCTCCCACAGTCCAAAGACTTGCCTGTTAGTAGGTTAATTGGTCATTGTAAATTGTCCCATGATTAGGCAAGGGTTAAATTGGTGGATTGCTGGGTGTTTTGGCTCGAAGGGCTGGAAGGGCCTGTTTCACTCTGTATCTCTAAATAAGTAAATAAATAGATTTATATCTTACATGTACATTGAAACATACAGTGAAATGTGGTCCTTGTGTCAACATCCAACACTACCGAAGGTTGTGCTGGGAGCAGCCCGCAGGTGTCGCCACACAGAATATCCTTCATGTTCACAAAACAACACAAGCAACAATAACAAAACAAACGCAAACACGAGGAATTCTGCAGATGCTGGAAATACAGGCAACACACATCAAAGTTGCTGGTGAACGCAACAGGCCAGGCAGCATCCCCCCTTTTCTTTCTCCCTGGGCCTCCTATCTCATGACCCTCTCATATCCCTTTTGCCAATCACCTGTCCAGCTCTTGGCTCCATCCCTCCCCCTCCTGTCTTCTCCTATCATTTTGGATCTCCCCCTCCCCCTCCCACTTTCAAACCTCTTGCTAGCTCTTCCTTCAGTTAGTCCTGATGAAGGGTCTTGGCCCGAAACGTCAACTGTATCTCTTCCTAGAGATGCTGCCTGGTCTGCTGTGTTCACCAGCAACTTTGATGTGTGTTGCTGCAATAACAAAACAAATCCTGTTCTTCCATCCTCCCCACCACACACACACACACACACACACACACACACACACACACACACATGCAGTCTTCCAATCCCAGGACAGGCTGTTTCTTGCCTCTGCCGTTGAGTGAACTCACAGACTCACAGACACTGGGCCCTTGACTACTGCAGTGGTCTCACAGACTCACAGACCAGGGTTCCAGCTATCAGGCCTTGACTTTTGGACTTACAGTAAGATCAACCACAGCAGAGTACTGTAACAATTCCTGTGCAAGCCCAGCCTCACTAGCAGTTCAGAATCACCAAAGGGCAGGTGCAGGAGTGTACAGGCAAGAGAGTGTCATGCTGGCAGACCTCAGCATTGACTCCAGACCTCATGAAATGTCATGTCAGTAAGTCCAACAGCAACAAGAAAACCTCACCCTCTTTACAATCTAACCTCTCTTAGATGATGAATTCTTGTTCCTCTATGTTTATTTGCACAAGGAAGATGCACAGTAAGTGGCAAGAACACAGAATGTACTCTGGCTGGAGCATTCAATGCACGTCACTGAAAATTACCCTTTTCTTCCTCTAAGTTTTGAGTCCATTAGTCAATCTTCTCTGCATGCTAGTATATTATCCTCATTCCATGTGCTCTAAATATGTTTCATAATGTGGCCACCAATCGAAGACCTTCTAAAAACTTTTGTAAACAGCCTCTTATATTTCTCTTATCTATAAAGTTAGTTCTCACCACAAAAATTCTAGCAGATTTGTCAAACATGGATTCCCTTTCATAAACACATTGTCTCGGCTTAACTGAATTCATATCTTATCAGGACGTTTGTATCACCTCCTTAAATAATAGGATCTAGCACTTTCTCTACAACTATTGTTACACTAACCGGTCAGTAGTTCCCTGTTTTGCTTCCTCCCTTGTTTCTTCAACAGCCAGGTTACATTTGCTACCTTTCAATCATAGAAACCTTTCTGGGACCAAAGAAATTTTGTAGGATGACATCTAGTGTATTTTCTGTCCTGTCTCTACCTCACAAAACCTGGGAGGCAGATCAGATCCTGGGAAATTATTAGCTTTCAATCCCACTAATTTCCCCAATAGTTCTCTTTATGAATACTAATTCTCTTCTACAGAATTATTCCTCATTATTTCCAATTGATTTTACATGTCCTTTCAGGAAAATAGACAACAGATTTTTTAAAATTCACTGCCATTTACTTATTGCCAATATAATTTTTCCTGATTTAATCTGTAAGGGGTCCCCGGCAATTTCTGTAAAAAAGTAGTGAGGTAGTGTACAGGGGTTCAATGTCCATTTAGAAATTGGGTGGCAGAGGGGAAGAAGCTGTTCCTGAATCGCTGAGTGTGTGCCTTCAGGCCTCTGTACCTCCTTCCCCGACGGTAACTTAAAAACAATCCTCTCAAAATAGATTCTGTAAATTTGTTCTCCCCATTGTCATGACTCGTTTGGCACTGAGGTTTGACCAGTCTATATCTGGATAAGTGATGACTATAATTATTGTAATCCCCTTAATACATGCACCTCTAATAATCTGATTAACTTCCTGAGGTCTCCAACAAATACAAACTTGGCCAGAGCAGCCACATAAATACTGTGGCTAGAAGAGCTGATCAGAGTCCTGTATCTTGTGGAGAGTGATTTAATATCTCAAAGCCTTTGCACCGTCTGCAAGGTACATGGCAGTCACATACTGGAATATTTCACACTCACCTGGATGGATGCAGCTTGATAAAGAAGCTCAAAAGCATCCCAGAATGCCCTTGATGGACATTCCATGTATAAACGTAAACATTAATATTCCCACTGATGGAACAGCATTTCAACACAATGTGCCATTAACAAAAGGCATTGCAAGTAGTCATACAGGGCCCTCCAGCAACTCCACCAAAACCAATGATTTCTACCAGCAAAAATGACAAAGGCAGCATGTGCATGAGAACACCAGCCAAGGGCAAACACTAAGTTATGCCTTGCCAGTATACCCACATCCCAAATAACGAATGACAAAAAAATTAACAAAAATCTAACTCAGCTCCCCCTTATGTGACAGCCTCATCCTTCATTCCAACTATCTGAGATATCTTTGTTCTTCCAACTCTGGTTACTGCATAACCCAACATCAGTGTCCCTCCAAGGCCATACACTCTAAAAGTTCTTCCCTAACCATCTCAGAATCAGGTTTATTATCACCAGCATGTGTCACGAAATTTGTTAACTTAGCAGCAGCAGCACAATGCAATACATAATAAACATAGAAAGAAAACAATAAATAAATGTCAATAACAGTTAGTATATAAATGTATATTAAATAGTTAGGTTAAAAGTAGTGCAAAACAGAAGCAATATATAAAAAAAAGTGAGGAAGTGTTCAAGGGTTCAATGTCCATCTAGAAATCGGGTGGCAAGACGGGAAGAAGCTGTTCCTGAATCACTGAGTGTGAGCCTTCAGGCTTCTATATTTCCTTCCTGATGGCAACAATGAAAAGAAGGCATGTCCTGGGTGATGGGGGACCTTAATAATAGACGCCGCCTTTCTGAGTCACTGCTCCTTGAAGATGTTTGGATACTACAGAGAGTAGTACCCAAGATGGAACTGGCTAATTTTACAACTTTCTGTAGCTTCTTTTGGTTCCGTGCAGTATCCCAACCCCCCCCCCCCCATACCAGACAGTGATGTAGCCTGTCAGAATACTTTCCATGGTACATCTGTAGAAGTTTTTGAGTGTTTTAGGTGACAAACCAAACCTCTTCAAACGCCTAGTGAAATATATCTTTATCTCCTTTTCCTATACAGCAATGTTCAATGCAAATTTCCTGGCTAAACCTAAGATCAACTGTCCCAATGATTCTCTATGTGACATAAACATCAAATTTTGTTGGATAATTGCTCCTGTGATGAGCCTTGAAGATAATTTATTCAATGAGCAAAACAAATTCAAATTATTCCTTACTGTTTCCTAAAAGTTATTGTTTTACAATGAATATAGATTTTACAAAGCCCCATAGTTGCATAATGTAATATAATTTATAATAGTACACATTAAAGTAAACCATTTAAGTGTTTGGCAATATGTCTTTAAAAAAAGCTGAGAAGGTTACACCGTTAAGCTGCTGTGTTAATAGAATCACTCAGTGTGTAGGTTTCTTGTCAAGTTCCGCAACACCGCCTGCCCTGCTGGTAATTTAATCTGTAATTACTATAGCTATTGCAGCACATTCTCCCTCACTGGAACACACTTCTGCAGACAAATATGGTACATATTATGAGATCCATATTATTGTGAGCGCTAAGTTAAATTTTAATAAAAATAATGCAGGATTTGGAAGCCACAAGACCCAGTAAACTTCACACGGTGTCTGCGGCTAATGAGCATCATAATGGGTGCAGGACGGTGCATATTAATTTAAGTATTATTTGACACTGTAGTGAAATTAATGATAAAATGGCATCACAGCACTGAGCTGCAATTTATTTAATTAAAAAAAGCAGTATTAGGATCTATATTATGCTTAAAATAGGATAAAGACAAAGCTAATTTGGAAGTTAAATTGTGCCAAGCTGCATGATTTCAAAGTGTCATAATCTGTTTTGTATGACATTACTCAAATTTTCTGACCAGCATTCTGACAAAGGAATGCATGTTTAATGATTAGAATATCTATTAGCTCATTAGATATTATTTGCTATTGTCTTTGAGTAAATTGTAGGATGAAGTTTAGTTCCAAGAACGTTATTCACAATATTGCTGTATGTCCTGAATTTCAATTTTATTAGGAAGTAGAAAATTCTGAATTTATTAGATTTGCAGAGGAATTAACTTCTGAGGGGAAATCACTGGAGCCAGGTTAGTCATAAGTCATAAGACATAGATATCACAACTTTAACCCCTCAATCATCAGACTCCTGAACCAGAGGAAATAACTTCGTTCAACTTCACTTGCCCCATCACAGAACTGTTCCCATAAATTATGAACTCACTTTCAAGGACCCTTTCTCTCATATTCTTGATATTTATGCTTATTTATTTATTATTATTATTATTTTGGGGTAGCCCATGGTATAGTGGCATCAGCACTGGACTGCGAGGTGGATGGTCCTGTGTTCAAATCAGGACGGGTCCCAGCCTGGGCGGTAGAAGTATCTCTGGGGAAGAAAGGCCTGGCAATCTACTTCAGTATCTTGCCACGGAAACCCTATAGACAACTACACTATCCATAGGGTTGCCATGAGTCGACGACAACTCAACAACAACAATTATTATTATTATTATTATTTCTTTATTCTTTCTTTCTTTTTGTATTTGCACAGTGTGCTGTCTTTTGTACACTGGTTGTTCATGTTGTTAGTGTGGTCTTTCATTCTTTCTGTAATGGCTATTGGGTTTTCAAAGGTACAATTTAGTGTCAGAGAAATGTGTACAATATACATCGTTAAGTGCTTTTTCTTCGCAACCATCACGAAAACAGAGGAGTGCCCCAAAGAATGAACGACAGTCAAATGTTAGAACTCCAAAGTCCCCTCAGCCTCCCCCTCCCGCACGTAAGCAGCAGCAAGCAACAATTCCTCCCCCCCGCACTCCCCACCGGCAAAAAAAAAGCATCAGCACCAGCCACTGAACACTCAAGCATGAGTAAAGCAACAGCAAAGACACAGACTTGCAGTTACACCAAAGACTTCGCATTTCACCCGGTACTCGACATACCACAGGCTCTCTCTCCCTAATGAGGGAGAAAGAGATGACTCCACTTTCACAGTGAGTGGGGAGACATAACAAACAATTCGCTGGTTTACGATGTTAAAAGTCCGCCACATCGCTTTTTTTTGAGCTCTGTGTCCAAAGATCACGAATCTCTGGGCACACAGCCACAGATACTCTGACTGCCCCGACAACACACGGGTCTCCTGTCGTGACACCGACCCTCGATCCGCCCATCTCCAGGACCCTGAGATTCTAGGCTTCCAAAGCCAAGCCGAGTACTTAGGCTGAGCCCCTTGGCGTGCCGAACAACAACGGCTGGCTGTGAACCCCCGAGAGCAGGCCCCATTCCCGCAAAGAACCATAGTCAGCATGTAACAGCTGGTCAAGGTCTTCAAAAGAACCCTGAAAGACAAAAATAAAGGTATTAAAGATGGAAATAGAGCTGTTTCCGAAGAGGCAAGCAAAGGAGTTGCCGTTTAGCACTACCATCACTCCGCTTCGCCTTCTCTTATTGAGTATGCCAGTAAGAAAATGAATCTCAGGGTTGCATATGTACTTTGATAACAAATTTACTTTGAACTTTGGAGGTAAATGGCTTGTATTTTTGTGCTGGCCTTTTCCAGTCTGGGCCCATACTTGCTTAATTTGACACGTGAGAGTCTGCAGATACTGGATCTCTTCAGCAATACATGCAAAATGCTGGCAGAACTCAGCAGGTTAGAACGATATTGTGAATAATAGAGGGTAATAATCAGTCGGTGTTTCAGGCTGAGACCCTTCATCAGGATTGTTTATTCCCCTCCATAGATGCTGCCTGACCTGCTGAGTTCCAACAGCATTTTGAATGTGATGCTTAATTTGTCAAATGTTTTGTGACTAGTGACTGAAGATAATAATCTATATAGAAATGTCAAAAGATAGCTTTCCAAAACAATGGATAACATAAATGACAGTTTGCTAATGTATGTGCCTTTCAATTCCTAAGAATTAATTGTGTCATATTTCAAATTGAAATATATTTGAACAGATGTGAGCAAGAAAAGTTCAATAAAATAATTATGAGATAGGGAAATAACTTTATACAGTAAAAATAAATTTTATAGGTTATATGACATAATTTGAATAAAAATGAAAAATTAATCCTCTTTTATAATTAGAAATGTATTAAATAAAATCCTCAAATCAGAACTCACTAAGATCAACAGTGATCTATCACAGCATCAGATCACAAGTCAATCCTTAGGAAAAGAATTTGAATAACTTGCTACTTTCTACAACTTCTATTCGGTAGCTTCTTGAGTGTCATTGGAAATTGCTGTCAAATTAACAGATGAAATTAAACCCATTCAACACTAATTAGAAAGTAGTACTTAAGGCAGTAAAATGATTTTTCACATCATATTTTTGAAAATGTGATTAATACAGTAGAGGAGGCCGTGGATAGACATGTCAGAATGGGAATGGGATATGGAATTAAAATGTGTAGCCACTGGGAGATCCTGCTTTCTCTGGCACCTATGCTCTGTCCGCCAGAGAAAGCAGGATCTCCCAGTGGCCACATTCTGACATGTCTATCCACGGCCTCCTCTACTGTAAAGATGAAGCCACACTCAGGTTGGAGGAACAACACCTTATATTCCGTCTGTGTAGCCTCCAACCTGATGGCATGAACATCGACTTCTCTAACTTCCGCTAATGCCCCACCTCCCCCTCGTACCCCATCTGTTACTTATTTTTATGCACACATTCTTTCTCTCACTCTCCTTTTTCTCCCTCTGTCCCTCTGAATATACCCCTTGCCCATCCTCTGGGTCCCCCCGCCCCACTGTCTTTCTTCCCGGACCTCCTGTCCCATGATCCTCTCGTATCCCCTTTGCCAATCACCTGGCCAGCTCTTGGCTCCATCCCTCCCCCTTCTGTCTTCTCCTATCATTTTGGATCTCCCCCTCCCCCTCCCACTTTCAAAACTCTTACTGACTCTTCCTTCAGTAGTCCTGACGAAGGGTCTCGGCCTGAAACGTCGACTGTACCTCTTCCTGGAGACGCTGCCTGGCCTGCTGCGTTCACCAGCAACTTTGATGTGGGTTGCTTGAATTTCCAGCATCTGCAGAATTCCTGTTGTTTTTGTTAATTCCAGATGTTGTATTTGGTAATCCTTTGCTTGATGTTCACCTGAGAACACATTGGTAGCTGTAGAACCAAAGGTAGAATATTAGAATGATAATATCATAAAACAATATTCTATAGGAAAGCAAATCTTTCATCCTTTCTAGTCCAGATTTCTTGTGACTAATAAGGCAGGCTCCAAAACAACCTAGCAAGCTGTTCTGATAAGAGCGATAAGGTATGTGGAATATTGTTGGCCTTGTCAGCAAAGGGTAAATTGAAAGAGAAAAAAACAGATAAATTATCAAAAGATCAGTGGGTCTTTGCCAGAAAGATTCTTGGAAGAAGATGAAACAGTAAATTTCTAAAGAGAATTTAATATATACTTGGAAACATTGCCAGATGTACGTGGAAAGCAAGGAGAATTAAGGCTACGTTGTGGCTCTTTCTAATTGTTGTAACGGAGATGATAGACTAAGTGGTTTCTATTTGTGCTCTATGTTTCCATGATATTCATCATGTTTGGTATATTGATTGCATTTCCTCAAACATGGCATCACCCAAGCTTGAAGGTCCAATTCTTTCTCACCTGGAGGTTAGGGAAAATGAATTCCTGCAGGATGGAAACATCATAACAGCCTTTCAGGTATGAAGTGGTACTTTTGGTTCAGCACCACCAAATGAAGGCTGCAGGAATGGAACTATTACGGTTTCCAAATACTCTGATTGGATCTTAGAGTTTGCATTTAGGTCAACTGCACCTACTGCCGCAGTGCCATAATTGACAAAGAGAATGTGATGGCAAAAACCCATCAGCAACTTAATTATATTCCTATCTGCAGCCAACTGGGAGAACCTAAATATTTCTCTGACCACATTTCTGAAGGATCAAGAGTCAACATTGTTGAATGTAGTGGCGTTTTTCACAACCAGAAGTGATATTTGGCCATGGGGTTTGGAAAGCAACAGATCTTCTAAGAGGCTTCAGGTTTCTGCCCTCAGATGACACCATAATTCCCTGAAAGCTCTGTCACTCCTAGAAATCAAAGAAATAGAACCATACATAGAGTCATACAGGACAGACACCGGCCATTCAGCCCACCATTTCCATTCTTCCCATCATGTACATATCAACAAAACAAAAACGCTGGAAAAACAGTAGCGGCTCAGAACGGGCTAGATGGGCCAAGGGGTTTGTTTCTGTTCTATGGTGCTCTATGACTCTACACGATACCAGCAACAAAACCAAAAACTGCTGGAAATACTCAGCAGATCAGGCCATATCTCTGGGAATGGAAGCAAATAAACATATCAGGTCAAAGACCCTTCGTGAGAACCAAAAAGGAGATAAAAGAAACTTATAAAGCTTCAGGAAGAATGATCATAGGATAAAATTGGAATGACCAAGAGGATAAACTATAAACAAGGTTACCTGGTCAATGAATGTATAAATGGGAGCAGTTAGGGAATGAGTATATAGTCAAAAGAACCTAGCCAAAAGGAGGGAGTTGTGAAATGCAGAGCAAGCAGACAAGCTCAGCTATGGCTGAGCATGTCTTCTGTTCTCAAGAAGAAATTTTAAAGAATATAAAGGAAATGCTAAAGAAAACAAGCTGAGCTAATATTACAGATGTGTGGCTGATACAGACCAGGCAATCCAATTACAGGCAGTTGTAGAATTCAGTATTGAGTCTATAAAACTGCAACGTGCTCAGAGCTGTTACTTCTTGCCTTGATTGAGCTTTAGTGTGACGGGACAGGACAGGACGTCACAGAGAAATGGACCAGGGTGGGAGTGGGATGAAGAGTTTAAATGGCAGGCATTGAGAAGTTTAGAGTCACCTCAGCAGGCTGACGTAAGCATTCTGCAATGCGATTACCCAGTCTGTGTTTAGTTTTTCCAATGTAGAAGAAGTCACATTGTGAACATCAAATGCAGTACACTAGACTGGAAGAAGTGTTAGTGAATTTTTACTTCACCTGTCCTTTGCAGGTTTTCAATATTTTAGGGTATGATGGTGGCAATAAATATCCAAAACCCAACTCAAATATCCACTAGGGCTAATATTTTCCCGCTCTTTTGTTTCTACTGTTAGCATTGATAATGCATTGCCAAAATAAATCTTTTAAGAACCAAACATCGCAGGACGTGATATGACTGCTCAGCCTATTCTATTCTTCCTGTCACCCATAGTCAATTTTGAATTTTGTGTCACAATGTTTTACTATTATCCTTCAATCAGAAAAATGTAAAACAACTTCCTAAAACTATGCTGAATTAGGATTGAATCTGTTTCCAGTACTTCAACTGAGTCATTTCTTTTGTGTTTTGTATTAGTTTACTTTGGAAGCTTGCGATCATTTATAAAAAGAAATATCTTTGGGTCAGCGTTCCCTCTAAGGTGTGTGCGAGCACACAACTTTTACTACTAGCACAGAAAGGAATTTAAACTATGCACAAAAAGGTATCACTCTCTACCTCATTGGCATGTTAAGTATATTTCACGATTGTACACCATCACATTTCCCTTTCCATTTTCTGATGCAGACAGTGTTGACAATATAGAGTTTGTGATAATTTTTCTGCAGATTTTAGAACTGGCTTATTTATGTTGTTTTTAGATTATGAAGACACGTAGTCCTCTTTTATTGTCATTTAGTGATGCATGCATTAAGAAATGATACAGTATTTCCTCCGGTGTTATATCACAAAACACAGGACAGACCAAGACTGAAAAAACTGACAAAACCACATAATTATAACATATAGTTACAACAGTGCAACAATACTATAACTTGGTGAAGAAGTCCATGAGCACAGTAAAAGTTCAAAGTCTCTCAAATGTCCCACATCTCACGCAGATGGGAGAAGGAAGAAAAACTCTCCCTGCCATACCCGACCACGGTCCGACTCTGAGTCATCTGAAAACTTCGAGCTCAGATCAGCTCTCCAACGCCGAGTACTGAGCGCCATCTCTGTACGAACGATTTGACCTCAACCTCCATCGCCAACAGCAGGCAAAGCCGGGGAGTTTGAGGCCTACCCTCCGAAAGATTCCCGACCACGCAGTAACGACAGCAGTGAACGAGCATTTCAGAAATTTCTCCAGATGTTCCTCTATGCTTTCACGTCCCTCTTCATCAAATCAGAATTGTCCATGGCCCCTATTTAACAGATACGATATCATTTTTCACCGGAGGGCTGCGCACACGCAGGTGCGCTGCTCTCTCTCCTCCCACCACACAAGGAAGTAATTATTCAGTGTGCACATATTTGTTGTTACTGGGCAAAAAATTGCACAGCACAAGATTTTTGGGCACACTGGTCATTACAAATGAGAGGGAATATTGCTTTGGGTCATTTTTTTATGCCACAGTTTGTAAATATTCATTCCATGTACTTATACCACTCTCCACAGTAAATCACTATGGAAAACCTTGTAAATCAGTAATATAAAAGACTAAAACCATAGTACTTTAGGGTTTTTGGACAATTAGAAGAAAAAAGTCTAAGAAACAAGGAATGTACTCTGAAGATTCCAAAGACTGCAGCCTGCTACAACGAAGTACAGATATCAGCCAGGCTTGAAAAGTTGGGAATGCTTTTTGGAATACAGGAAATGGTTCTCATTAAGATTATGAAGACAAAGTCAAAGTGCTTAGAATCTATTAGGCAGCGATGATAATGTGAAGATTTAGCTAGGAAGTATAAGCTGTAATCAAGTCCACGACACCCAGAGGAAACTTCATAAGTTAGTTTATTTGATTTCACGTTGCTATAATTTTATTTTCCCTTCGGAGTGTTGCATTTTATAGGCAAATGTAAAATAGAAAATTATAGGACCTGATTTTAGATGGAAGTGGCAAAAGATATTTGACGTGGATTCACATTGAACAGGATTGGAACCCAGAATTCTGCCTTCCATACTGGGCAATACAACCAACAGATTTTCACACTTTTATGCTATCATGCCACTCTTGGACCCAGTTATTTTGCCAGGGTCCATACAATCAGTCCAGGGCTTCTAACCTCCACATTGATCTATCAAAAATTAACACTCACCTCAATGTCAGTGCAATCTCTTGCATTGGTCCATTAGTCTTTAGCAGACGGACTGCATTCAGTAGGTGAGTATGTGACAGATCTATACTTACAAACCTGTGCTAAAATAGGGAAGGGAGGGAGCACACAGATACAAACTGTGGAGGTAACTGGTGCATTGGCATTACTGTCTCTACAGAGAAAATTACCGATGCCTTTACTGATGCCGGAGAAAAAAATGAGGTACAAAGGTAAACTAGCCAAGAATATAAAGGAGGATAGTAAAAGCTTCTTTAGGTATGTGAAAAGGAAAAAAATAGTTAAGACCAAAATTGGGCCCTTGAAGACAGAAACGGGTGAATTTATTATGGGGAACAAGGAAATGGCAGACAAGTTGAACAGGTACTTTGGATCTGTCTTCACTAGGGAAGACACAAACAATCTCCCAGATGTAATAGTGGCCAAAGGACCTAGGGTAATGGATGAACTGAAGGAAATTTATATTAGGCAGGAAATGATGTTAGATAGACTGTTGGGTCTGAAGGCTGATAAGCCCCCAGGACCTGATGGTCTGCATCCCAGGGTACTTAAGGAGGTGGCTTTAGAAATCGTGGACGCATTGGTAATCATTTTCCAATGTTCTATAGATTCAGGATCAGTTCCGGTGGATTGGAGGGTGGCTAATGTTGTCCCTCTCTTCAAGAAGGGAGGAAGAGAGAAAACAGGGAATTATAGACTAGTTAGCCTGACGTCGGTGGTGGGAAAGATGCTGGAGTCAATTATAAAAGATGAAATTACGACACATCTGGATAGCAGTAACAGGATCGGTCCGAGTCAGCATGGATTTATGAAGGGGAAATCGTGCTTGACTAATCTTCTGGAATTTTTTGAGGATGTAACTATGAAAATGGACAAGGGACAGCCAATGGATGTAGTTTACCTGGACTTTCAGAAAGCCTTTGATAAAGTCCCACAGAGGAGATTAATGGGCAAAATTAGGGCACATGGTATTGGGGGCAGAGTACAGACATGGATTGAAAATTGGTTGGCTGAAAGAAAACAAAGAGTAGCGATTAACGGGTCCCTTTCGGAACGGCAGGCGGTGACCAGTGGAGTACCACAGGGTTCAGTGCTGGGACCGCAGCTGTTTACAATATATATTAATGAATTAGATGAGGGAATTAAAAGTAACATTAGCAAATCTGCCGATGACACAAAGCTGGGTGGCAGTGTGAAATGTGAGGAGGATGTTATGAGAATGCAGGGTGACTTGGACAGGCTGGGTGAGTGGGCAGATGCATGGCAGATGCAGTTTAATGTGGATAAATGTGAGGTTATCCACTTTGGTGGTAAGAACAAGAAGGCAGATTATTATTTAAATGGAGTCAAGTTAGGAAAAGGGGAACTACAATGAGGTCTAGGTGTTCTTGTACATCAGTCACTGAAAGCAAGCATGCAAGTACAGCAGGCAGTGAAGGAAGCTAATGGCATGCTGGCCTTCATAACAAGGGGAATTGAGTATAAGAGCAAAGAGGTCCTTCTGCAGCTGTACAGGGTCCTGGTGAGACCACACCTGGAGTACTGTGTGCAGTTTTCATCTCCAAATTTGAGGAAGGACATTCTTGCTATTGAGGGAGTGAAGTGTAGGTTCACAAGGTTAATTCCTGGGATGACGGGACTGTCATACGTCGAAAGATTGGAGTGACTGGGCTTGTATACTCTAGAATTTAGAAGGCTGAGAGGGGATATTATTGAAACATATAAGATTATTAAGAGATTGGACACGCTGCAGGCAGGAAGCATGTTCCCGCTGATGGATGAGTCCAGAACCAGAGGCCACAGTTTAAGAATAAGGGGTAGGCCATTTAGAATGGAGTTGAGGAAAAACTTTTTCACCCAGAGAGTGGTGGATATATGGAATGCTCTGCCCCAGAAGGCTGTGGAGGCCAAGTCTCTGGATGCTTTCAAGAGAGAGATGGATAGAGCTCTTAAAGATAGCGGAATCAAAGACTATGGGGATAAGGCAGGAACTAGATACTGATTGTGGATGATCAGCCATGATTACAGTGAATGACGGTGCTGGCTCGAAGGGCCAAGTGGCCTACTCCTGCATCTATTGTCTATTGTCTACTGTTGGTGATCATTTTATTTAATCAATAACTGATTATGACAAATATCATGTATGGGTAATTGGTGGAATCATACATAATTCACAGTCTCCAACATTGAGTAGGGGTTCACCTTAAGAGGCTGGTCTGACGTGATGATGAAATTGTGTAAGGTAGCTTTACCATATTTTGTATTCAGTGTTTGGAATGAAATAAGTGAGTTGTTATGGTTTTTCTAAACATAAAACATCTCAAAAAAATGTGATGGATGTATGCTTATGAGTCTCTATTATTTGCTGTGGAAGATTCAGAAAGAAGACATTTTAAAACAGGAATAAATAGAAGAGCGGCAGATAACAGTAGGCCTCAGTGGGGATGTGACCATTTTCTTCAGTATCTTTCAACACCTCTCCATAGGTAATGGCAGAGTCCTTTCGTCTTTTTTTTCACATGGAGTAGCTTTCCAAAGAGCCTTCCTGAACGGTTTTCAGTAAAGTGCTTCTTTCTCCTGTAAGAACTTACATCATTACCTCCTGCTATATTACTAATGGCTTCACTCTTCCATTTAGATATTGTTGTAATCACTGGTAATGTAATGCTCATTCTAATTATGTTAATGCATTATAGACTTCAATGGATTGAATGTGACTTGTGGTCATCGAGTCAGTCCTTAATGTGCATGACACTACACTACATCCAAATAAAACATTATTTTAACTCGCTTATTTCTTTGAGCTACAAACAACAGTATTAGCTACTGTAAGGCATTTTTAAAATCATTTTAGCACCTCCTATGCCACAGAAGGCATGTCAGACAAGAAAGGAACCACAAATAGGAGAGGATTTGGTGCCTCAGGCTTGCAGGAAGATACTCAGGACCCCCAGTTCATTTTGCGGATAAAAAGCTATAAACAGATTTATAACAGAGTGGCAGTCAGTGAGTATATGCTAAGAAGGGTCGCCATCAGCATTGGGTCATCAATTACCTGAAACCAGGCGAGTGTAAACTGGAGAGATACTCTGTTCTTGTAAAGGAATTGCATTGTCTAGAATTGTTCCGATGGAGTCTTAAGAAGTACTCCTGCTCAAGGTTGAACTGAAACCTATAAGCAAGCCTACTTTGACTGGATGCTGCTCTATTAATGGTAGTGTTGGCGAAGGCAGCAGGGGATGGAATGGGTAAGAGTGGTGGTGGTAGATTTCTTGCGAAATCAACCATTCTATGGAAATACTGGGTACTAGTATAGATAGCTTAATACATTGTACCTTGGAGTATAGGTAGTCCAATACATTATATATTGGAGTATAGATGGAGTGTAGAGAGTCCAAATTATATATTGGAGTATAGATAGACCAGTACATTATACCTTGGAGTGTAGATAGTCGAATACGTTGTACTTTGGAGTATAGATAAACCAATACATTATACTTTTGAGTCTAGGTAGCCCAATACATTGTACCTTGGGGGTGCTAGTATCTCTGAAACCAAGTGTCCCTCTCACTCTCCTGCACAGAAGGAAATTGTAGAATGTGCTGAACCTTCTGGAAGAAGGTGGTGAACTTCTAGAATTTTCTACCCCGAAGTACTGTGGAGGCTAAGTCACAGGAAGATATAGTAAATGTTTAAAAAAAGACAGAACTGGCACAGAAGAAGAGATGAGACCTGGATCATATTGAATGGTAGGCCAGGTCTGAGAACTATTCCTGCTCCTATGTTCTAGTGGTGTTGCTCAAACCGTGCAGCTCTGTGGGGTAATACAGGCGTGATCCTAATGATCACCTACGATCGGTCATAGCTTTCTCTCGCAGCTCTACAGAGATTAATGCTTGTGCTTGGGGATGTTTATGCTGATAAGAGATGTTGAAATGGAGCTTTACAGAGTCTCAGTGAAGCCTTAAAAGGAGCTGTTCTGCACGCAAATGGTTTCAAGTGTAATGCTGCACATTCTCAATATTCCTGGCATTCCTGTGCTTTCTTTTTGCAATAATAAGGACAAGAAGATAAACGGCCAGGCCAAAAGCCATAGCAGCAAGTTCCAAGCATCAACCATTTTAGCATCTTCATGAAAGAGGCAGCGCACTCCACCTCTGCAATATCATCACCCTAAACTCACACCACTACAGCTGTAAGTCACAATTAACATTTATACTCCTCAAAGAAGTTTATAAAATTAGGAAAACACAGATAGGATAGAAAGTCATAATCTTTTTTCCAAGGTGACAAGTCACATATCGTACTAGAGGGCATGCATTTAAGGCGCGAGGGGAAAGCTTTAAAGATGTGCAGGGGAAGTTTTTTTTAAAACAGAAGTTGTTCGGTGCCTGGAACAGGCTGTCAGGGGTAGTGATGGAAGCAGATAAGACAGAAGCATTTAAGAGGCTTTTAGATAGATACATAAGTAGACAGGAAATGGAGGGATATGGATCATGAGCAGGCAAAGGGGATTTAGTTTAATTTGGCATATTACTCAGTGCAGACACCGTGGAATGAAGGAGAGACCTGTTGCTGTACTTGCACTGTTCTATGTTCTGTTAGAGATCCAGCCGGGGATGTCAAGCATGGCAATTTGAAGAAAAATGTGGAAGTCTGAGAAGCCGGCATTTTCAACTTGTATCTCCATTGCTCATTTCAATCACGCCTTACTGCTTTCTCAGAGTCTTCTTGATCTCAGCATAAAATTCACATCTCAGCTTTTTGACCATGTGCTGACCTTATATTGCCTTTGTAAATCCTAATATCATTTATACTGGTCCTTCAATGAGAAGAAGTGCCAGACCTGGAAAAATATTAGAACTCAGCACCAATATTAATAATCACACATGATCACTTAACTGTCATTGTTGTCAATAACAACTTCCATTTACATTTGGTTTAAAGGAGCCAAGGTGTTTTACAGCACTATGATAAAACACCAGGATAGATGACCAAAAATTTGTCTTTGGGTACATCTTAAAGGAGGTAGAGAGCAAAAGCAGCTTAGAAAGAAAATTTCAAAGATTAGGACCTTGGTGCATGAAACTACAGTTTTCAAGGTGGACTAGTTAAAGATGCCCAAGAAATCTGAGTTGTGGGGCTTTATGTATCAAATGGATATAAGAATGACTGAGATTGCAGAACTACAGAAGCAAGAGTGCTGGAGAAATGGTGTAACAAGTGCAACAACACTCCCAAGTATTCTGGTTTCCCTCTCACCCCTTCTCTTCTCTTCATTTGCCTATCACTTCCCTCTGTTGCCCCTCCTCCTCCTCTGTCTTCTGTGGTCCACTGTACTCTCCTATCAGATTCCCTCTTGTTCATACTTTCATGTCTTCCACCTATCAACTTTCAGCTATTTACTTCATCATCCCTCTCCCACCACCTTGCTTTGCCGATCACCTGCCAGCTTGTACTCCTTCCCTTCCCCCCTCCATCTTACTCTGGCTTCTTCCCCCTTTCTTTCCAGTCCTGATGAAGGGTCTTGGCCCAAAGTGTCTACTGTTTATTCCCCTCTCTAGATGCTGCCTCACTTGCTGAGCTCCTGCAGCACTTTGTCTCTGTTGCTCAAGATTCTCAGCATCTGCAGAATATTTTGTGTTTATGATTTGCTGCTTCTGTCACCTGAAGCTGGAACATGGCTGACATCAATTTACCTCTAGCTTCCTTAAATAAAGGCCTATCAAACACAGCCATATAAAGAATGGACATTCTAAAACTGAGGTGTTGCCCAAACTTTTCAGGGCCGTGATTTGGTAACTTTTTCATCATTTTTTATTCAAAATGTGACTGGAAAGAGTCTATAAATTTCATAACAGCTTCAGAAGGGTAGAAATATCTGCGCTCGTATTTTCTTTCATCTTGCCAAAAATCCTCTTAGGTAACTTTAATTGACAGATGGTGCATTTTAATCATTCTGTTATGTACCGATTTAAGATTTTGCCAAATGTTAGATGTTGCAGTTTCTTGTTTGACAGTTGTAGATTTTTTCTGGAGACTTTAAAATAATGAATCATCCTTGTCACATTTCTAACATTACTGGCCCACGCAACAGAACAGCATGTGGCATTTCTGGAACAGTTTTGCTGCCTATTAAAGCTTCTTCTATATTTGATAACATAGGATTGATTTTCTTGAATCACGGCCTCCTATTCTATTTCTTCCCTATTATTCTGTGCATTTACTGCCACTAATTTACTGGAACGTAATGCCCCAGGAGACATTAGAAACAAAGATATTGGCAGAGAGACCTATAATTTCCATCAAGCTGGCATTCCGTGAAGAGTAATAGACAGCCTGTCAGCAAAGTTGGTACAAAGATCCAACCAGTTAAGTGGAAACAGGAGAGGGTGGAAGGGGAGAGGAGTAGCTGTGTGATCAGGTGAGGAATGGGAGTGAGGGTAAACCTGGGTTTGAAATTAGAAGTGACTGGGCTGAGAAATGGTTGGGGCAAAAATGGTGACTGGGAGGGGAAGGAAGCATGGTCACAGTTACTGGGAGAAATTTCCAATAATACTCAGTTCTTCCAGTATGGTAATGTTCAACATCCAGTGAACATACAAACTCAGCTCCTTAAATCTGCTCTAGCATTTAAGAGATCATAGCCAACCTCATTATAACTTCAACTCCTCATTCCTGTCTCCCCACAATAACTTTTCAGCTCCTTACCAATTACAGTAACAATCTGACTGAGCCTTAAAAATTTTCCTATGACTCTCCTTTAACTGCCTTCTGAGGCTGACAGTCCCAAGGATGCTCTATCCCCTGAAAGGAAATATGTCAGCTCATTATTAGATGGGTGACCCATTATTGTAAAACAATAACCCCAGTTCTAGTTTTCCACATTAGAAAAAACATTCCCTCCAGATCTGCCTTCTTAAAACCTTTTAGGATTTTATATGTATCAATCAATTATCTTTCATTCTTCTCAAATCAACAGGTAAATGGCTAGTTTTCCCAAAATTTCTTTATTGGACATTCCAGATTATTGGACTATTCAAAATTCTCTAAATCCCAATGCACTTAAACCTTTCTTCAAATTATAGAACCAGCATTTATACTCTTGATTTGTTCTCTTTAATTCCCAATGTAAATGAAGATTAACCTTCCTACTTCTGTATTCAGTTCCCTTTTTGTTATTTTAATTTTAACATTAGCAGTAGAAAGCATTCACATTCAATTATCCCAGTCTTCCAGTTGGTTCCATGAACTTGTTTTCAGGCTATGATTGGTGTCTTTCTTTATTCCCCCGATTTACTGTGGATGTGTTATAAAGCTATGAAAAGACTGGATGTGCCTTGCAGTATTTCATTGCTGTTCCCTTGGTAGCTTTCGTTGTAAAGTAAAAGACTGCCCACATCTAGAAATAGGTAAGTATATATGGATTTTATTTGTGGCAAAACCTGGAAATAGAACAGTTCAATTGTGATGCTGCCTTAACAAAAAAATGAAGGAGCCCTTTCTTGTATCTTCCAAATTACTCTCCAATGCGCATTGAAAGGAAACTGGAAAATTAAATTCATTTGTTCACTATTCCGTTGGTTTTTAATTATTATTCTCTGAAGAATGTTGAGAAATATTGCACTGAATATCGGTGCCTTAAATGAGTAAAATTCATGGTTGGCTGAATAAAACCACATAGGAAAAATAAATAATGCAAAAGCCGTCAATTTAGGCTCCACACAGTTCCATCAGCCTACCACAGAGTTGTGTATTAGATTAAAATTCCAAAAATGTCATGTAGTCACATTTGTATTTCTTACATAAAAGTTAGCCTGACATCCTTACATAAAAGTAAAATGAACAACATTTTAGATTAAAAATAGCAATATCTCTGAGCAGTGAGTTGAAAGGAAAAGTGCAGGGGAGAGATGAAATACTATGTTAAAAACACTCACACACAAGATAAATTACAAACTTGAGAAAGTCTGCAGATTCTGGAAATCCAAAGCATCAAACACACAGTGCTGGAGGAACTCAGCAGGTCAGACAACATCATAGAAGTAAATTAACAGTCGACGTATCAGGCCGAGACGCTTCTTCAGCAACTTTTATGTGTGTTGCTATTTGGCTTAGTGTTTATTCTTTTCTTTTCCCTCTAATTCTGTTCGCATTAAAGTCTGTAATCTATCGACCCAGCTCAGTGTCTCTCGTTCCGCACTTCGGCCACATCCAAGCATAGTGACAGCTCAGCCACAAACCTTCACAAAGGCCTTTTTTTAATAATTTTTTTTACCAATTTTTTATTGCAACACCAACAAATTACATTCAATCAACCAATTGCCAATTACATTTTGACTGTTTAACCCAGCCACCCCCCTAACCTTCATCACTATCTCCCCTCCACCCCTCTCCCGCCTCCACCAACCAACTGAATAGTCGTACAGAACAAAAGATCTTTTAAGCAACATACATCAAAGTTGCTGGTGAACGCAGCAGGCCAAGCAGCATCTATAGGAAGAGGCGCAGTCGACGTTTCAGGCCGAGACCCTTCGTCAGGACTAACTTCCTTCAGTTAGTCCTGACGAAGGGTCTCGGCCTGAAACGTCGACTGCGCCTCTTCCTATAGATGCTGCTTGGCCTGCTGCGTTCACCAGCAACTTTGATGTATGTTGCTTGAATTTCCAGCATCTGCAGAATTCCTGTTGTTTGCGTTTAAAAAAAGATCTTTTAAGTTAGATATCAAATTTGTCTACATTAAGATTGTGTTTGGTCATGCATCACTTACTCTTGCTGATGAAAGTTCCAGGTAAGAAATGTCCAAAGCCAGTGAGTATTTGAAATACCATGGGGGGTGGTTTCCAAAGCTGGACTACAATCTTCTTAGCTGCAGTCAGGCCTGCCAACCGGACTTTGCATGTTTTTTTTCCGTAAGGGAAAAGTGGGAGTCATCATTTAGAAGATGTACAGTGGGGTCCACTGGTAATTGTACCCCTGTTAGTTCTGTAAGAGTACTGATAACCTTCCCCCACAAACCAAAAACCCCTGGACATTCCCATACAACACGTATAAAAGAGCCAACGGTTCCATGGGGGCAAAATGAGCAATATGGGTTAGGAACCAGTCCCATTTGATGTCTAATTCTCGGTGCTAAATATGCTCTATGACAAAATTTCAAGTGTATATACCGATGATTTGGGTTTTTCAAAGCACCGGCAGCATTATCCCAAATCGCATCTAAGTCTTGTCCCAATTCAGATATGTCCCGATCCACAAAGGCCTTTGAGCTGAAACCTTAACTCTTTTTCTGTCCCTACAGAAGCTAAATTGCCTGCTGAGTATTTCCAACTGACTATTTTAAAGTCCTTCTTGCCATCTTCTTTCTTAATTTCTTACTTCTTCAGTTCTCTCCAACTAATTGTTGTGAAGGCCCAAGATGTTCCCTTCAGACCCTTCCACAATTCTTCACCCTTATCACTGAATTTGGATCACTGTTTTAGGCTGAACTAGACTAATCGCAACAGCTGTGTTGTATCTGACCCAAAGATGAGCTCTCATCTCCATATCAGCTTCATTAAACACTGCCTACTTATACCTACATAATACAGCTCCTTTAAGTCTGTATTGGCTGATCACTGTTGAAATTCTTTCAAACTCATGTTCCTCCAGATTCAGTGCTTTCTTGACTGTCCATTTATCAAGATATTATGACTGTTCAATCCTCAGCTGCAATAACCCTAATTTGTAACAATTCCCATCCATCCATTACCTTAATATCATCTTTCACTTTGCCAGTGTCATGATTTTAAAATATATATCTGTTGCTCTCTCACCATTGCCTCTCCAGCCATACACCTATAAGCTTCGCAGTGAAACCCATCCTCTATTCTTCTATTTTTTCTACTTCTCTTAAATCTCATTTTTCTCAGGGGAGGGAGAGGGTGCGATGGAGGGAGAGCAGTCCAGAAAGCACTTTATAGACTTCATTTATAGGAACTAAGAGTGTTGTCTGTTTCTCCGCCATGCATGACCACTTTCAGAGCAGCTGGAAGAATCAACAAGCAGAATATAGTGAAGAATACATGGAGGCTTTATACACAACATTATACCATACCTCACTTGAGGGCGTTGCACAAGGAATAGGTTCAAATTAAAATTCAGCCTAATTTGTTTACCACATCAAAGCATACAGAGAAATACGTCATTTGCATTAACAACCAACACAACCTTAGGATGGGCTGGGGAGAGCCCCCAAGTGTCACCTCACTTTGCTTGGATTTCACACTGGATGGTATGATTGACAGGAAAATGAACATTTTAGTTATAACACACTGGTTCCAAAAGTAAGATACGCCCTCTTCACACTGTTACCGTCGGGAAGGAAATACAGGAGCCTGAAGGCATAAGCGGTTCAGAAACATATCTTTCCCTCTGCCATCAGATTTCTAAATGGACATTGAACCCGTGAACACTACCTCACTACTTTTTTATTTCTTTTTTTTGCACTACTTAACTATTAATAGAAGTACAGTATATACACTTAATGTAACTCAGTTTTTTTTCTCTATATTTATTTATCATGTACTTCAGTGTACTGCTTCTATAAAGTTAACAAATTGCACAACATATGCCAGTGAAATTGAGTCTGATTCTGATCCACAGGAAAGGGAAATGGAGTTGTCACGTACCCCATGACGGGTTAAAGAACCAGCAGAGATGGAAAACACTTTGGAGCCCAGTATTGCTATTAACTAATAATATTTATTAGTAACTACGCAATACAGTAATATAAATGTAGATACATCAAACAGGTTAGCAATGATTATATATAAATAAATCTATCAGTAAGTGTGGAAATACATGTAAAAAACCAAGCTTCTTCAAGTCTAGGGGTAAAAAGATACAGTTTTACGATGATGAGTAAAGTTCAGTTCAGTTCGTGGTATTGAGTTGAGTGTTGATGGAGAGAGAGAGAGGGAGAGATTTGAGTCTTCAGGTGAGCTGACACCATTGATCTTCTCGTTGTCCTCCGAAATCCTTTAAAAAAAAGTCACCAACTGTGACCACAACAAAGGGGACCAGTTTTCTGTGGTGGAGCTATCAACCCAGGCAAGGGTGGACACATGGACAACTCTCCACCAATCAATCCCTTTTCTCACTGCAAGAGCGACTGATCGATCCGCATGATCGATCCTCCTAAAACCCACTTTTCCTATGGGCACAACAAAGCTCATTCAGTGTCCAAAAACATGTGCCTGAAGTCTATATCATCTGACCTCCTATTTATCTCACCATACTGGATACCATCTGTCATTCAAATAACTCCTCCTTCCTTTGTCTGTGTAAGAAATGCACTAGCAGGCCATATCCTTGGGAAGTATATACACGCTGCCGAAAAATCATAACGTTGATTGTCCATCAAATAACACCGCCCTCGGTCACCATAGCAACCTATGAGCTGTTCGGCTCTCTCTCCCCCAACTCAGCAGAAATCCAAAAGTTACTCCCAGTGCCTTAAAGTGACAGTCCGGGGGTCAAGTATGGAGTGAGTTGGTGCGTGTGAGTGTGGCTCCCGATTTTTATTGGAAATCTACCTGTTTATCTTTGCCGTATGCTCGAGATAACTGGATACTTACCATTGTGAACAACGCGGGACATAGCTAGACATTGAAATGGCAAGTAGAATGTACCTTTGAAGTAAAACTGGAGAAAAAGATAGCGAAGCCTCGAGCAAGAGGGCGGATGTTACAGTAATGGCGCCGTTGCACGCTGCTGGAGCTGGTCCCGGACCTGCCCTACCCGATGACTTGGAGAGGCTTCGTTTAGTACTTATTACTGACATGACGCAAGTGGTGCATTCTGCCCTAAAAAGAGAACTTGAAGATGCTTTATCACCAGTGACTGCTACCATGGAACAAATTATGTCTGCTTATGAGACACACGACGAACGCATTCGTGGGGTTGAAGACGGCCTGAATGGATTACAGTGACTGACTGGTGAGCGCCGAAGCCGCCGTTGCAGCGTTGCAGAGCGAAAACGCAGTTCTGAAGGGAAAGCTTGATGACCTCGAAAATCGGTCGTGGAGATCCAATTTGAGAGTGGTCGACATTCCTGAAAATTTGGAAGGTTCGGACCCTGTTAAATTTATGACCCAGTTTTTTGACGAAGTGCTGGGGGCAGATTTTTTCCCAAGTCCTCTCGTACTTTCGCGTGCTCACCGAGTCGGACGTAAACCATCCGGTGTCTCTGTAGCTAAGCAAACGAGACCAAGAACGTTCCTGGTTTGCTTTCACTCCTTTCAAGATAAGCAACGCATCATCAACAGATGGAAGCAGGAGCTGTATTTCCACGGACACAGCGTGTTTTTTTATGAAGATTTTAGTGCGGAGCTGGGTAAAAAACGAGCAGCTTTCAAGGAGGTGAAATCCCTGCTTTACGGGAAAGGGGTCAGGTTCGGCCTCTTGTATCCTGCCCAGCTCCGGGTCATGCATGAAGGTAAAAAGCATTATTTCGATACACCAGAGGCGGCCAAAGAGTTTTACCATTCGTGCTGGGGAGAAGAACAACAAGAAGAGCAATGACTTTTTTTTAGGTTATTCGTGCAGCATTGAAGGGGCCTCATGCCAGGGCAAACTGTTAATTTTCACAATCCACTTCTTTGTTCATTTTTTCCAGTTTAATTTGTGGAACGCGATCGGGTCGAACTGCTATGCTGCCGAAACTGATTAACAAAATCTTTCAACCAGCAAAATGTAAATATTTGGGATTTATATCTCGGGTGTTTAAGTTGCCCAGTGTGTTTTTTTTTGTTTTTAATGCTTAGCTTGACCTGTGTTATCTTTAGCCTATATGTTATATTAAAGGTAGTATAAGTGATAGGATAAATTTTAAGGAGGGGAGCCACCCTAGATTAGATTGAAAGTTGGGTTGTATGGGGAACGCCTTGGAAGTTTTTTGTTGGGTACTGCCTATGATCATCCTCAATTGGGGAGGTAGATCTAGGTTTCGGGGGTTAATTGGTTTTTTTGTTTGTGTAAAGGGGTGGGGGGAGTGTTTTGGGGGATTACCATGGCAGTTTATTCTTTTGTGTGTTACGGATTGATCAGACTTTCTTTTCATTGTGCGTTATTGTGTGCAACTTATACCCTTGTACTGTTTTGGATTGTAGGCCCTGTGTGTCTTTTGATATGGTTAACGTGAGTGCTGCTGGTGGAGGCCACCCTGTGAGGTTTATTTCTTGGAATGTAAAGGAGCTCAATGGTCCGGTTAAAAGAGCTAAGGTTTTCTCTCATCTGAAACAATTAAAAGCAGATATACTATTTCTACAAGAGACACATTTAAGAGTGGAGGACTATAATAGACTTCGTAAAGCATGGATTAGTCAGGTTTTTCATTCCAGATTTAATAGTAGGTCCAGGGGGGTGGCAATATTAATCACCAAAAGAATGCAGTTCACACCATCTGATGTAATCAGTGACCCTAATGGTTGCTTTATTATAGTCTCTGGCTCTCTCTTTCAGATACCTGTTATTTTGGTAAATGTTTATGCTCCTGTTACGTACCCCGTAACTGGGTTGCCAAACCAGCAGAAATGGATCACTCAGTTGGAGTCTGGAGTACTAGAACTAAGAAAGTTTTATTAAAGAAACAAGCAACACAGTAATCGAAAGGATAATAAATGCAACAGTTCAGTGATGATAAACACACATGTGCACAGCATTAAGATAACAGCATCAATCAAGCTCTATCGTTGTCTAGGGGTAAATGACCAATTTCAAAATGACTCAAAGTTCAGTCCAGTTAGTAGTTCAGTTCGCAGTAATCGTTGCCATGGCGGTGGACAACGTGGGGGAAGAGAGACATAGAATATGAACAATTGATCATTCAGAACGGCTTCACTCACAGACCAGCGAGATGGCTCACAAACAGCATTTGGGAGGGTCCTTGGTGATGTCACCGACTGTGACCCCTCCTCCAGATGCGGTCGATCCTCTGCAGTGAACCCGGCACCCAGGCAAGGGCGGACACACACCGGGTTCCCGCTGATCGTACCTTTCCACCCTTGTCGTTGTCTGGCACTTCTCACCCACTCGTGAGAGGCGCACCGCTTCCAGGGTCTCGTTACCTCGGGTGGCGTGTGTGTTGTCTTAGCGAACCTGTCCCTTTTTATCCCCCTGCTGGGGTATCGCCTGTCCATCACTTCAAACAGTTCAGGGTTCAAAGGGGGGAGCCGCTCCAGACAGCTCTCTCTCCCACATCCCTTCATTACACATCTCCAGACGCTGCTCCATTGTTCCTTATCTCTCCTTCCCCTGAGGGCAGGTGGCAGACCAACTGCTGATGCCACTGATGCTAGCCCAGGCCAGCAAACATCTTAATTTTATGTGTATTCTCGTAACACTTCCCCCCTTTAAGGATTTTTACCGGGAGGTAAAAATTACAAACATGACTACATTATCGGATACACACACAAATATGCATCTTTATCAGTTATTTGGCTAATACAAAGAATTTGAAGCTGTCAACACCTTGACAGACAGTCATCACATTTTCTGTTCCTTTTACACGTGTTATTAATAATCCCTTAGACCAGGCTCCAACTCAGCAAACTTTATAGTGGCCAAAAACACTGATGAATTGCGACCATTTGGTTTTGTCCCGGACCACAACAAGGGTCGTCCCATTCCGACTCAATTTTCTCTCGCAAGGGCTTAGTAGGAGGGGGACGGGTATTGACCGCAGAGTTATTGCAAAACTTCCTGCAGTACCCCACCATCTCCAAGAGCCTTCTGAGGGCCCTCTTGTCTGTCGGGGTTGGGAGGTCAGCGATAGCCTGCACTGTAGCTTGCATCACTGCCAGCTGCCCCTGTGTCACCACAATTCCCAGGTAAGTGACCCTCGTGTGGCCGAATTCATTTTTTTCAAGGTTCAGTATCAAACTGGCTTCAGACAGCCGTATTAAGTTGCCAATACACACCTCTGTGTTCATCAGCCCTTTAGTCACTGAATTACTCGAAAAATATGGGTGTTGTTTACTTGGCTGCCCTATTGTAACCACAATCACCCAACGTCCCAGTTCTTTGCATTTCCTCGGGACAATCAAACACATGGGTGCGAGTCGTTTAATTACTCCTTCGGGGATTAAGGGAGAGACCTTATCAGTAGACCTGGCCAAAACAATAGCCTTCTCCCATCTGACCGATCCCATCCTAATCTTTTCAAAATGGCTTTTTTCTCTTATCAAGGGGCCCCTAGCTTCATTGATTTCCACGCTAACACCGACTAGGTTTGTTAGCATATCAAAAGCCGGTGACCGTCTCAGTTCGCGTCGGTCATGATCAATAACATTTTTCCCCCTGGGCAGCCGGTAACTCTCTTTCATGATTCCACCAACTGTTTCCTCCAGCACCGCAAAATGTCCACCGGGGGGTACCTCGTGGGCCATGTTAAAAACCTCATCCCCATAACTCTTTTGCACCACCCCCCACTCCTCATCTGCGGATACTGTCCTTGATTTCCCTTTCTTCCTTAGCACTTCCTCATCCGCACAATAGCCTACTAGTTCCCTTGTCAAGGCTGTGTCAGAGAGAGCTGTCTCTGCAAAACCCATCAGCCCCTCGCCTCGCTCCTGCGTCTGCACAAATTCTTTCCTGGCTACTGCTACGTCCGTCCCAGCTCCCTCACTACCTCTTATCTCACTACACCCTGTCTCATACAAGGTTGGCAGAAATGTTTCAGCCAAATTCACCATCGCGGGCGGGGCCTCCATGCTGGCAGGCTGACCCGTCAATCTCACGACTGGGAACACAATTCCTCCGGCGATGTCATTACCGAGCAAGACTTCCACGTCTTTCATCGGTAATTCGGACCTCACCCCGACCGTGACTAGTCCAGAGACCAGGTTGCTCTGTAAATGTATCTGGTGCAAAGGGACCGACTCTGTCCCTTCCCCAACACCTTTGACCTCTACCTCCCCAGTCTGGGTCTCTGAGCTAAACTCTAATACACTCTTCAGTATTAGTGACTGACACGCTCCCGTGTCTCTCCAGATCCGCACTGGAACTGGTTTTAACCTCTTTTTCACTGACACCAGTCCGGCCGAGATAAACCTCTCGCGCCCTTCCTGGACTTTTTCAGACCTGTCCTTCCCTAGCGGTTCGCTTAACAGCTCGATACAGCCATTCAAAATTTCCGCTTTTCCTTTCCTCGTCTCCTTCCTTGGGGCAAAGCACCTGGACGCAAAGTGTCCGACTTTCCCACAATTATAACAGACGACCCCAGGAGACTTCCTACCAGACTGCTCCCGGTCTACCTTATCCTTTTCACTAGTCCCCGGCTTACTTTCTGACTTTTCCGGCGGACTCTCCCCGCCGTCCTGACTACCCTTCTGGTAGCCTTTACTCGGGGCAACCTTCATTTTATGCGTCAACGCATACTCATCCGCTAACTTAGCAGTTGCGGCTAACGTGGCTGCCTCTTTCTCATCGAGGTAGGGTCTCATACCCTCAGGGACACAACCTTTAAACTGCTCAATCAGAATCAGTTGCAGCAGTCTGTCATAATCCCCCTCTACCCCTTTCGAGGCGCACCAACGCTCACAATATGTTTGCATCTCACGAGCAAACTCCAAATATGTGCGGTCCCACTGCTTCCTCGCATTCCGGAACCTCTGACGGTATGCCTCCGGGACCAACTCATAAATCCTGAGGATGGCCTCCTTCACCACCTCATACTTCTGGGCATCTTCCGCGGATAAGGCGGAGTAAGCTTCTTGGGCCTTCCCTTTCAGTACACTCTGAAGTAAGACAACCCACTTATCCCTCGGCCAGTCCTGACTTATAGCTACTTTTTCGAAGTGGAGAAAGTACCGATCCACATCGGTATCGTCAAATGGGGGAACCAGCCTAACCTCCTGGGTCGCCCGGAACCCTCCACCTTGGTTCGGCACGAGCCCCTGCTCGGCCCTTATCTTTAACTTCTCCAGCTCAAATTCCCTTTCCCTCTGTTTCTCCTCTCTCTCCAACTGTCTTTCTCTCTCTTGCCTTTCTACCTCTTTCTCTCTCTCTTGCCTTTCTACCTCTTTCTCTCTCTCCCGCCTTTCTAACTCTTTCTCTCTCTCCCGCCTTTCTAACTCTCTCTCCTGCCTTTCTAACTGCTTCTCTTCGTGTTCTAACTGCCGTACCCGGAACTCGTGCTCGAGTCTCAGTTTTTCAAGCTGTACCTGTACCGCGTCTCCAGCAGGTTTTTCAATAGACACCACCCCCAGCTCACCTTGGGGAAACACACCTTTAGATACATAGTGCTCTACAATAGCTCTGTGTATCTCCTCTCTCCTCATTGTCGACTTCACCTTAGCAAGATTCACCCGTTTGGCCACAGCTATCAATTCCGATTTCCTGGCATCCTCTAATGCCTCCAAGGTCGGCGCCTTTATAAATTCCTCAACCTCCATTTCTGCTGTTTGTCTTTTCTTTCTTTCGGGAATTTTAACCCAATCAATTTACTCCGTCCCAAATTTAGCGTTCAAAATCCCGGACGAGCCCCCACTTATGTTACGTACCCCGTAACTGGGTTGCCAAACCAGCAGAAATGGATCACTCAGTTGGAGTCTGGAGTACTAGAACTAAGAAAGTTTTATTAAAGAAACAAGCAACACAGTAATCGAAAGGATAATAAATGCAACAGTTCAGTGATGATAAACACACATGTGCACAGCATTAAGATAACAGCATCAATCAAGCTCTATCGTTGTCTAGGGGTAAATGACCAATTTCAAAATGACTCAAAGTTCAGTCCAGTTAGTAGTTCAGTTCGCAGTAATCGTTGCCATGGCGGTGGACAACGTGGGGGAAGAGAGACATAGAATATGAACAATTGATCATTCAGAACGGCTTCACTCACAGACCAGCGAGATGGCTCACAAACAGCATTTGGGCGGGTCCTTGGTGATGTCACCGACTGTGACCCCTCCTCCAGATGCGGTCGATCCTCTGCAGTGAACCCGGCACCCAGGCAAGGGCGGACACACACCGGGTTCCCGCTGATCGTACCTTTCCACCCTTGTCGTTGTCTGGCACTTCTCACCCACTCGTGAGAGGCGCACCGCTTCCAGGGTCTCGTTACCTCGGGTGGCGTGTGTGTTGTCTTAGCGAACCTGTCCCTTTTTATCCCCCTGCTGGGGTATCGCCTGTCCATCACTTCAAACAGTTCAGGGTTCAAAGGGGGGAGCCGCTCCAGACAGCTCTCTCTCCCACATCCCTTCATTACACATCTCCAGACGCTGCTCCATTGTTCCTTATCTCTCCTTCCCCTGAGGGCAGGTGGCAGACCAACTGCTGATGCCACTGATGCTAGCCCAGGCCAGCAAACATCTTAATTTTATGTGTATTCTCGTAACACTCCTAATTGGGATGATGTCCAATTTGCAAATAGGGTTTTGTCATTAATACCTAACCTGAATACACATAAGCTAATCTTTTCCGGAGATTTGAACTGTGCTATTGACCCACTGCTTGATAGGGCTTGCCCTAGGGGAACATTTTCTGGTATGGCAAAGGCCTTCTCGATGTTTATGCAACAAAATGGTTATATGGATCCTTGGAGATTTTTGAATCCATCAGTTAGGCAATTCTCTTTCTTCTCTCATGTTCACCACTCCTATTCCAGGCTAGACTATTTCTTTATAGATAATTCCTTGATACCTATGATTAGACAAATTGAATACACTGCTATAGTTATATCTGATCACTTGCTCGTGAAACTGGACCTATGTTTTCCTTTAAACGTTAGAGAACGGCCTCTGTGGAGACATAACCCCCTTTTGCTTTCTAATGAGAAATTTTGTAGTTATATATCGGCTAACATTGACACATTCTTCGAGACTAACAAAACTGAGTCGGTATCGTACTCTTTACTTTGGGAAACTTTAAAAGCTTACTTGAGGGGTCAAATAATATCTTATACTTCACATGCCAATAAAGAGCGTAGGAAGGAAATGCAAGTGTTATTGAAATCTATTTGGGACTTGGATAGAAAATACCCTGAGGCACCCACTGCGGAATTATATAAAAGCCGGGTTGATTTGCAAGCGAAGTTTAATCTTCTATCTACAAACCTATCAGAACAATTAATTCTTAAGACACGTGGCCTCTATTATGAATATGGTGACAAGGCGAGCCGGCTTATGGCTCATCAGTTGAAACGTCAAGCTGCATCACGACTTATTCCTCAGGTAAGAGACATGCACCAGAACTTGACAAGCAATCCAAAAGAGATTAATAACATCTTTGCAACTTTTTATTCCTCTCTGTATGCCTCAGAGTTCCCCTCAGATAAAACAAATATGGAACGTTTTTTAGATAATTTGGAAATACCAACTCTTGAACCAGAGGAAGTGGAGAACCTAGATCGGGCTCTTGGGCAGGAAGTGATTAATAATGCAATTATGGCTATGCAGAGTGGTAAGTCCCCAGGTCCTGATGGTTATCCAATAGAATTTTATAAGAAATTTAAGGATAAGCTCACACCGGTCCTTCTAGAAGTGTTTCAGGAATCTTTGGAGAATGGCTCCTTACCCCCTTCTCTTTCACAGGCAGCTATTTCACTACTTCTTAAAAAGAACAAGGACCCGACTCAATGTGGATCATATCGCCCCATTTCACTTTTGAATGTAGATGTGAAAATTTTGGCTAAAGTGCTTGCATGTCGTTTAGAACATCCCCTTCCCAAGATAATTTCAGATGATCAAACAGGTTTTATTAAAAATCGCTATTCTTTTTTTAATATCCGTCGACTGGCTGATGTGGTTTATTCACTGAGTAATTCTCCAAGTCTAGAGGTTGTTATCGCCTTGGATGCGAAGAAGGCATTTGATAGAGTGGAATGGGTATACTTATTTAGTGTTTTGGAGAAATTTGGATTTGGCAGAATATTTATAGCTTGGGTTAAGCTATTATAGCACTCGCCTTTAGCGTTTATACAGACAAATTATTTTCGATCTGGCTATTTTCCATTAACATGTGGCACTCGCCAAGGCTGCCCATTGTCCCCTCTTCTTTTTGGAATTGCAATTGAACCTCTTTCTATTGCACTTAAGTCAACTACATTATTTCAAGGTGTTAGAAGAGGGGACATGGAACACCGTGTTTCCCTATATGCTGATGACCTCTTACTTTTTGTTAGCGACCCTATAGGTAGTAGTCCTGCTATTGTGTCATTATTAGGTCAATTTGGAGCCTTCTCTGGCTATAAACTGAACTTTCAAAAAAGCAAATGCTTTCCCATTAATAACTTGGCCCTACAGATCCGACAGGAATCCTTACCCTTTCCTTTATCTCAAGATGGTTTTGTATACCTAGGAATACATATTACTCGCTCTTTTACGTCTCTGTTTGAAGCTAACTACAGGCCTCAGGTTAGCCAAATGAAGGCTGATTTCGAGAGATGGCGCAGTTTACCCCTTACTATAGCTGGGAGAATTCAGTCAGTGAAAATGACTATACTTCCTAGATTTCTCTATTTGTTTCAGTGTTTGCCAGTTTTCTTATCTAAGTTATTTTTTAAATCAGTTGATCAAGCTATAACCTCCTTTATTTGGGAAAATAAGGTCCCAAGGGTTAATAAGCGCATTCTTCAAAGAGGTCGTGACATAGGTGGAATGGGTCTTCCCAGCTTTATTCATTATTACTGGGCATCGAACATTCAAAAAGTATTATTTTGGCTTCACCGGCCAGATATAATCTGGTGCCTGCTTGAGTCACGGTCTTGCCACTCCTCGTCTCTCCCAGCTTTGGTGTATTCTTCCTTACCATTGAAATCCTCTCAATTCACATCTAACCCGGTCGTGCTCTCCACCCTCAAAATTTTTAATCAATTTCGCTGCCACTATAAGTTCCTATCAGCTTCAGTTTTGGGCCCCATTCATAAAAACCATTTATTTCCTCCCTCCACATTCGATTCAGCTTTTAGACAATGGGGTTTGAACGGTCTTATGCGCATTAAGGATTTGTATACTGATAACATATTTGATAGTTTTGATAACCTGCGCGGTAAGTATGGCCTTCCGCATAATCATTTTTTTAAATACCTGCAGATTCGCCACTTTGTCAAGGAAAAATTTCCCTCTTTTCCTGTTCTACCACCTGCTATGTTATGGGAAAAATTCACTCTTAGCTTTAACAATAAGGGGCTGATTTCTGAACTATACTCTCAGCTGATGTCTTTGGGAGTTCAAGATCTAAACAAAACTAAGAGTAGGTGGGAGGACGACCTCGGTATGGACCTTGCGGAAGAATATTGGGCAAAAGTATTGAATAGGGTTCATTTCTCATCATCATGTGCTAGACTGGGGCTCATACAATTCAAAGTTTTACACAGGGTACATTTAAGTAAAGCCAGACTGGCAGACATATACCCTGGGACAGACGCTGGCTGTGACAGGTGTTCCTTCTCTCCGGCTGGTTTAATACATGCATTTTGGTCATGCCCTCGGCTTGATGACTATTGGGCACTGGTTTTTAAAATTATCAGTGAGGTTTTGGGGGTGACACTGAGACCTTGCCTGCTTATAGTTGTATTTGGGTGGCAGATGATGATTTGGGTTTAAATGAAAGCCAGTCGGATATCATTGCATTTACATCGCTATTGGCTCGTAGGAGAATTTTGCTGGTTTGGAAATCTGCCACTCCCCCAACTGCTGCTGCTTGGTTAGAAGATGTAATGTTTTTTCTGAAATTAGAAAAGATTAAATTCACTTTGAGGGGGTCTGTGAAAAAGTTCTATTCGAAATGGGGACCTTTCTTATCATATTTTGGGAGACTTAAGGAATTACCTACTAGTTGAGGGCATTTGATTGTACTTAGGAAGTTGCCTCCCATTTAACACACTTATAATTTACCTCACAGGGTGGTTGATGAATTGTAAATATGAGTGTATTTTGGATCATCTGACATGTTGCAGATGTGTATGAGCTGTCGTATTGAAGTAGTGTGGGGGTACGGTTGTGAAATGTCCGTACTTGTACTTGTGAATTGTTGTGTTGTAGATATATTAGCTGCCATGATATGTTCGGGGAGGGCGGGTGGGGGGGGAGGTTTGTTTTGGGGGTACGATACTAAAGCAAAATGGAGGAAAATGTAATCCATTATATATATTCTGTATTGTGTCATTCCTTCAATAAAAATAAAAATTAAAAAAAAATTAAAGAAAAAAAAAGTGACAGTCCAAAAGTTAGTCTTCGTCTCTCTCTCTCTCTCTTTTCAAAACAAGATATGAGTGTTAAATCTCTCTCTCTCTCTTTTCAAAAGCACAGTTCATAGGGGTAATCGAGCACAGTTCATAGGGGCAATTCAGGACCCCATCACAGAGTGAAGGAATTTTTTGGCCAGAACACTCAAATAGGTCTAGCTCGTAGAAAGAGGAAGTCTGTGTGACAGGGAATATGGCCTCATATTGAACTTCTATTACTTGGTTGGCCAGGCCTGGAATCTCTTTTTCCTGCTGCATTTACCATTGTTCCTTACATAAGACTGCTGCTATGCATCAATGCCTTTGGTGCATTACCAGATATTAAGAGGCTAGCACAGTAAATAGTGGTGTTTCTGTCATACCGCAAAGTAATGGTGATGCAGGAACATTGGTCCTAGTAAATCGCATGCTACTAGTCAATAACAGTTTGTAACATCAGACTTTAATACATAAATTACCCGGATGAAGTAAAAAAGTTTTCTGCTTTAAGAGCTCTAATCACTCAAATAGCAGTCAGTGTTCATAAAAAAAAGTCAAATCTTGTAATCTGTGGAAACTGAGCACAATTCCAAATAGTCAGTACCACATTGCAGAATTTATTACAATACATCTTCGCTTATTGAACCTATTGTTGCAATGATGTGGTCAAAACAAAACTACTTAAAGTGTTTATTTGTTCTGAAAAACAATGTACAAATTAAGATTTAAATGATAATCAGGTAATGTATTATATTACTGAAGCATGGCTTTGGTTTCTCTGCTCAATTAATCTTCACTAAATTTTCTGATAGGCATCTTTTTCCTTCCAATTCAAAGAAATGGAGACTGTAGTTTCAAGCAGAGAGCAATTGTAAACATTGCTCAGGCATCAGGTTATTATTGCCAATTATTTTAGCAGAAGATTGAGCCAACCATGAGAAAATTCATCAGAATTAAATCAGACATCATGGGTGATATAATTCACAATTAATCAAAAAGTAAAACCTGTGTTAGCAATAAAACTGAAATAATATCAGAAAATGCTGGCAAGTGAAATGGAGCCCACATTTTAAGTCAATGTTTGAAATTGCAGAGAAGGGTTTGAGTGAACAAAGAGGGTGATTCGAATAGTGTGGGGACCAAGAGCACATAAATGGCGTTTAACAGTGGGGGTGCTGGCTGAGAGAGGACTGTGAAGGCTTGTTAATTATAGGCGGTCTAATTGAAAAAAAATTCTTACATTGTAATATTGTTGAAGTGGGAAATAAAGAACAAAGCTTTAGACATATTTAGGCAATATCTGTGTGGGAAGAAGAAGTAGAATTAATGTTTCTGTCATTGTTGTTCTCTCCAGTTTACAGTGTGTTTAATGTCTACGTTACTTCAGTTCTGATGAAGGGATATCCACACAATCTATTAATTCCATTTCGACTTCTACAGACACATCTTGGCTGGCTGAGACCTCCCAACGTTTCCGGTTTTAAACTCATGATTAATTTTAACTTTGTTAGCTCCTCATGTAAGTCTAATGTGTTCCTGTGTTAAAATATGTAGCTCAGAAACTGCTTTAAAATAACATGTACAGAAGTGTACCAAGCGTGGAATCATTATGCCAAGTGCAACACGTATAGAATCAGCATAAGGGAGGGGAGGAGAAGGTGGCGCCGTGACGCAGTGTGCGGGGCCGCTCCGAATTGATATCATATTTCTGAAGTAGGATGCCATGCACAATCCTGATTTGATGGAGACAGCCGTGAGAAGCATGGAGGAAAATCAGGAGAAACTTCTGAAATGCCTGCTTCACTGCCACTGCTACTGTGCGATCGAGAATCTCCGGAGGGGAAGGCCCCAAATCCTTGGCTTTGCCTATTGCCTGTTGCCAGGGCCGGGGTCGAAGCACTCAGCAGAGATGGTGCTCGGTGCTCGGTGTCGGAGGGCAGGTCGGAGGCTCGAAGTTTTCGGATGGACTCAAGAATCAGACTGTGGTCGGGTGCTTCCAGGATGCTGCATCGGCAAGTTTGCAGCACTGAAAGCTCATGGCAGGGAGAGTTTTCTTCCTTCAACCGTCTGCGTGAGATGATGGGACTTTCGAGAGACTTTCAGACTTTTGACCATGCCCGTGGTCTGTTCTTCTATCAAATTACGGTATTGCTTTGCACTGTTGTAACTATATGTTATAATTATGTGGTTTCTGTCAGTTTTTTTAGTCTTGGTTTGTCTTGTGTTTCTGTGATATCATTCTGGAGGAACAAATTGTATCATTTCCTAATGCATGCATTACCAAATGATAATAAAAGAGGGCTGCGTGTCCTCATAATCTAATCTAAAAAATCTAATGTTCTATGCTGTGGTTTTGTGTAACAGGACTAATAAGCACCCGAAAAGTAGAATGCTTGGGAAAAGGTGGGCATAAGTTGACATACAGAAAAGAAAAAGGCAAGTGGATTTGAAAATAAGTGAGCACAAGAAAGTCTGCAGATATTGAAAATCCAAAGCAACACACACAAAATGCTGGAGGAATTCAGTAGGTTTATGAAAAGCCCTGCTCTTAATTCACTTGGTCCATCTCTGACACCTCCTTCCAATTTCTCTGTCTCCTTCTCTGCAGACAAACTGTCAACCAACATCTTTTACAAACCTACTGACTCCCACGGTTATCTCGACTATATCTCTTCCCACCCTACCTCCTGTAAAAATGCATTTTCCCTTCTCTCAGTTTCTTTGCCCCTGCTGCATCTGTACACAGGATGCAGCTTCCCATTCCAGGACATCAGCCTTCTTTAAAGAAGGAGATTTCCCTCCCTACGCTATTGATTCTGCCCTCACCAACACCTCCTCCGTTTCCCATACCATAGAAACCACAGAAACTACAGCACAGAAACAGGCCTTTTGGCCCTTCTTAGCTGTGCCGAACCATTTTCTGCCTAGTCCCACTGACCTGCACACGGACCATATCCCTCCATACACCTCCCATCCATGTATCTGTCCAATTTATTCTTAAATGTTAAAAAAGAACCCACATTTACCACCTCGTCTGGCAGCTCATTCCATACTCCCACCACTCTCTGTGTGAAGAAGCCCCCACTAATGTTCCCTTTAAACTTTTCCACCCTCACCCTTAACCCATGTCCTCTGGTTTTTTTTCTCCCCTTGCCTCAGTGGAAAAAGCCTGCTTGCATTCACTCTATCTATACCCATCATGATTTTATATACCTCTATCAAATCTCCCCTCATTCTTCTACGTTCCAGGGAATAAAGTCCTAATCTATTCAACCTTTCTCTGTAACTGAGTTTCTCAAGTCCCAGCAACATCCTTGTAAACCTTCTCTGCACTCTTTCAACCTTATTTATATCCTTCCTGTAATTTGGTGACCAAAACTGAACACAATACTCCAGATTCGGCCTCACCAATGCCTTATACAACCTCATCATAACATTCCAGCTCTTATACTCAATACTTTGATTAATAAAGGCCAATGTACCAAAAGTTCTCTTTACGACCCTATCTACCTGTGACACCACTTTTAGGGAATTTTGTATCTGTATTCCCAGATTCTTCTGTTCCACTGCACTCCTCAGTGCCTTACCATTAACCCTGTATGTTCTACCTTGGTTTGTCCTTCCAACGTGCAATACCTCACATTTGTCTGTATTAAACTCCATCTGCCATTTTTCAGCCCATTTTTCCAGCTGGTCCAAGTCCCTCTGCAGGCTCTGAAAACCTTCCTCACTGTCTACTACACCTCCAATGTTTGTATCATCAGCAAATTTGCTGATCCAATTTACCACACTATCATCCAGATCATTGATATAGATGACAAATAACAATGGACCCAGCACTGATCCCTGTGGCACACCACTAGTCACAGGCCTCCACTCAGAGAAGCAATTCTCTACTACCACTCTTTGGCTTCTTCCATTGAGCCAATGTCTAATCCAATTTACCACCTCTCCATATGTACCTAGGGACTGAATTTTCCTAACTAACCTCCCATGCAGGACCTTGTCAAAGGCCTTACTGAAGTTCATGTAGACAATATCCACTGCCTTCCCTTCATCCACTTTCCTGGTAACCTCCTCGAAAAACTCCAATAGATTGGTCAAACATGACCTACCACGCACAAAGCCATGTTGACTCTCCCTAATAAGTCCCTGTCTATCCAAATGCTTGTAGATTCTGTCTCTTAGTATGCCCTCCAATAACTTACCTACTACCGACATTAAATTTACCGGCCTATAATTTCCCGGATTACTTTTCGATCCTTTTTTAAACAACGGAACAACATGAGCCACTCTCCAATCCTCCGGCACCTCACCTGCAGACAGCGACATTTTAAATATTTCTGTCAGGGCCCCTGCAATTTCAACACTAGTCTCCTTCAAGGTCTGAGGGAACACCCTGTCAGGTCCCGGGAATTTATCCACTTTAATTTTCCTCAAGACAGCAAGGACCTCCTCCTTTTCGATCTGTACAGTTTCCATGATCTCACTACTTGTTTCCCTTAATTCCATAGACTTCATGCCAGTTTCCTTAGTAAATACAGACGCAAAAACCTATTTAAGATCTCCCCCATTTCCTTTGGTTCCGCACATAGCTGGCCACTCTGATCTTCAAGAGGACCAATTTTATCCCTTACAATCCTTTTGCTCTTAATATACCCGTAAAAGCTCTTTGGATTATCCTTCACTTTGACTGCCAAGGCAACCTCATGTCTTCTTTTTGCCCTCCTGATTTCTTTCTTAAGTACTTTCTTGCACTTCTTATACTCCTCAAGCACCTTATTTACTCCCTGCTTCCTATACATGTCATACAACTCCCTCTTCTTCTTTATCAGAGTTGCAATATCCCTTGAGAACCAAGGTTCCTTATTCCTATTCACTTTGCCTTTAATCCTGACAGGAACATACAAATTCTGCACTCTCAAAATTTCTCCTTTGAAGGCTTCCCACCTACTGATCACATCCTTGGCAGAGAACAACCTGTCCCAATCCACGCTTTTTAGATCCTTTCTCATTTCTTCAAATTTGGCTTTCTTCCAGTTCAGAACCTCACCCCTAGGACCAGATCTATCCTTGTCCATGATCAAGTTGAAACTAATGGTGTTATGATCACTGGAACCAAGGTGCTCTCCTACACAGACTTCTGTCATTTGTCCTAACTTGTTTCCTAACAGAAGATCCAATATTGCATTCCCTCTAGTTGGTCCCTCTATAAATTGATTTAGGAAACTTTCCTGAACACATTTTACAAACTCTAAACCATCTAGACCCCTAACAGTATGGGAGTCCCAATCAATATATGGAAAATTAAAATCCCCACCACCACAACTTTATGTTTCCTGCAGTTGCCTCCTATCCCTCTGCAGATTTGCTCTTCCAATTCTCGTTGACTATTGGGTGGTCTGTAATACAATCCCACTAATGTGGCCATACCTTTCCTGTTTCTCAGCTCCACCCATAAGGACTCCACCCATACATCTGACCTCACCCCATCTTTCTACCACCTGAATAGTGATAGAGTTCCTCTTGTCCTTACCTACCACCCCAACATGCTGCGCATCCAACACATTACCCCCACAACTTCCGCCATCCCCAAATGAATCCTACCACTAAACATATCTTTACCTTCCTCCACCACCACTATCGTTCTCTGCAGAGATTGCTCCCTCTGCGATTAACTTGTCCATTCATCCCTCCCCACTAATCTCCCTCCTGGCACTCATCTGTCACAAGCAGGACTTAGTCGCCAAACATCTGATTCCTATTCTGATGTGTCATTCCATGGCCTATTACTTTCTCCTGAGTCTTCCTTTCCTTCCCTTTCTCCTATGGTCCACACTCTTCTCCTATTAGTTTCCTGCTTCTCCAGCCCTTGACTTTTCCCATCCACCTGGCTTCACCTAGCACCTTCTAGCTTTCTTCCTTTTTATTCTGGCATCTTCCCCATTCCTTCTCAGTCCTGAAGAAGGGCCTTGGCCTGAAACGTCAACTGTTTATTGATTTCCACAGATGCTGCCTAACCTGCTGAGTTCCTCCAGCATTTTGTTTGAAAATAAGTACTTAGGGATTGATGCCAGGAAACCAATTGGGTCAGATAGTCCCAAAGGAAGATGAAGTGCTACAATCTATGGGCAAGGTCTCTTTAGGGTTAATCTGTCAGAATCTATCAGCCACAGTCTACCCTGGGTTTTTATGTAACCAGGTCTGCTGAAGCTTGCAGCAAGTAACTCATAGAGGTAATAAAGCATTTATTAAGGTTGAGCATTGGAAGATTTTTTCATTTTATTTTATTTGTAAGCAGTGCATCACCTTTATCATGTATGGACTTTGGTGAACAACCTTTTTCATTACAGGAAGTTAATCTGCTTGTCAGGGTGTCAGTGAAACACATTGAATAGTCCCTTTGTTGTTTAACGAATAATAAAAGAACCAATTAAGGAATTAGGAAGGATTTTCAATGCTTGGTGACTCTGTATCATTCTTAAGGATAGTAATAAGGATTCTGTTGACTTAACTCCTCAGCCTAGAAATCTTTCTGAACTATTTTTGTTGGTATTAAGTGCATTATCAGTCCTGAAGAAGGGTCTCAGTCCAAAACGTCGACTGTTCATTTCCTTAAATTCTACCTGACCTGCTGAGTTCCTCCAGAATTTTGTGTGTGTTGCTGTGGATTTCCAGCATCTGCAGACTTCCTCGTGTTTATGAGTTATCCTAAATCAGTTTGCAAAATTCAAATGAAGAGCAGAAAACCAATTGAATCAGATAGTCCCAAGGTAAAATGAAGGGCTACAATCTATGGGCAAGATCCCTATTGGTCAATTGCAGCATTCAGTATTTGCCACAATGCGCATGATTATGCCTTTGAAGCTTGTAAAACTGCCAGGGAATGTGGTAGAGAATTATAACATTTAAAAATTGCATGGATACGAAAGCTTTAGAGCAGGGGTTCACAACCAGGAGTCCACGGACCTCTCAGTTAATGATAGGAGTGCACGGCAGAAAAAAGTCCCTGGTTTAGAGGGATAAGGGCTAAACACAGACAAATGGGATGAGCTCAGGAAGGCAATTTGTTTGACAGAGAGGAGTTGGCCCAAAGGGTTTGCTTCCATGCTGTGTATCTCTATGACTCTATGATTCACAAATGGCTTTGCAGAATTCGTTCTGTAACAAGGCACACGCTCTGCTTGTCGATTCCAGCAGAGCATTCTCTATAATGTTTTGCTAGTTCTTGCAGCTATTACACTTTAACTTGACCACTGCAATCTACCTCGGCAGCTCTTAAAGGGACATCACTTTTCCCTTAGACGATCCCTCAGGGTTGATGATGGACTTGCTACAACTCCAAGTTCTTGGGTTCTGACTTGGTTGATGAGGTCCAAATGCAAACTGATGGAGCAAGAGGTAGTTGATAGAGCAGGTGGGGTGTGGTCTGGGAATGGTTTACATTTCCAGCAATTATGCAAACCCTTCTGACATTTTCAATACCATCTAGAAAGTGTGCAGAAAAGGTCTCAGGAATGTTGCTTTCATTGGGGGTGGGGGAGGGGTGGCAGCTTGACTTATAAGGAGAAATTGGATAGATTGCAACATTTTTCTGAAGGCTGGCCTTTCTGAGGTTTATAATATTCTGAAGGACGTATTCAGAGCAGAAAGTCACTGTCTCTTTCCCAGGATAAGGGTAGCTATAACTAGAGGGCATGCATTTAAAGAGAGAAGGAAAAGTTTTAAAGCGTTCTAAGGGGCAACATTTTTTGCACATGGATGAAGGGTGAGTGGAATGAGCTGCCGGAGGACGTGATAGAGGCAGGTCCAATTATAACACTTTTTAAAAATATTTTATTTAATTTTTTGAAGAAGAAATATAAGGACTCAATTAATACAACAATTAATACATATTGAAAAACAATTAATTCAAATACATTAATGTCCGAGAGAAAAAAAAGAACACCTATCCCAACACCATCACCCTGCATTTAGAAAAAAGGAGGGAGAAACAAACATAAAAGACTGAGGAAAGAAAGGAGAGAAGAAAAAAAGAAAAGAGAAAAAAAGAAGAGTAGGTATCCAGCTCTTAGAGTCAGTTTAAAATACAAATTAAAGAAACTAGCTTATAATAAGGGATATATTAATTTAAAAAAAATTAAAATAATTAGATTAAACAATCTGGGCATTTAAGTAATCCAAATATGGTTGCCAAATCTCAGTGAACATAGTGTATCCATTCCTAAGGGTATAAGTAATCTTCTCAAGGGGTATACAACTTTGCATTTCTTTATTCCAACAATCAATATGTACAAAGGAATCGGGTTTTCATGTTACCGCTATGCATTTCCTGGCCACTGACAATGCAATTTTAATAAATTTGGATTTATTTCTGGGGAGGTTAACTTTCAAAACTGCTAAATTCCCCAGAAGAAACAATTATGGGTCTAGAGGGAAATCCATCCCCAGAATCTTTCCCAGTACCTCCCCCGGATCTATCCAAAAAGATCTCAGTTTCGTGCATAGCCAGGTGGAATGCAAAAAGGTACCAATATCTATGCCACACCTGAAACACTTGTCAGAAATTTCTAGTTTATTTTTATGTATTTTTTCAGGTGTGAGATACAACTGATGTAAAAAATTAAAATGTAGCATTCTGTATCTAGAGTTGATAAGAGTGGTAACACTATCCAAACATAGATGTGACCAACATTGATGATCAATTACAATGCCCAAATCCAACTCCCATCTCTCCCTCGATCTGCATATACCAAGCTTTGGGCATTGGTCCTTGAAATAAATTTAGTTGTATTCCCCTTTCGAATTAGAATCGCCATGTCTGAGCACCTTGGTAGGGCCAGTGATGGACCCAAACAGTCCCTCAAAAAAGATCGTAATTGCAGATAGCAGAAGAATGTGTTATTAGATAAATTATATTTATTTTTAAGTCCCTCAAAAGACATAAATTGCTTCTGCTGATTATAACAATCTTCAATGCGCCTGATACCGTGTTGATACCAGGTTACTAGAAACTTATTACCCAGAGTCATGGGTATTAATCTGTTCTGAGATAGAGGCATCTTTGAGGATATTCCGTTTTTTAGACCCATAAATAGTGTAATTTTTTCCCAGATATAAATTACATGTCTCAATAGAGGATTGTTTGTTTTCTTTTTAATTAATTTGGAGTCCCATTTATATATAAATTCTTCTGCCATCTCTTCTCCTACCATATGTAAGCCAATTGTAACCCAAGAAGGAATAGTTGTCACATCAAAAAAATAAGCAATAAAACGTGCTTGTGCAGCTAAGTAATATTTTTTTAAATCTGGTCATTTTAACCCTCCCAATTTATGGTCCCAGGTCAATTTTTCCATGGAGATTCTAGATATTTTACCCGACCATAAAAATAGACGAATATGTCCATTGAGAAGCTTTTGAAAATTATTGGATAATGGGATAGGTAAAGACTGAAAAAAATACTTAAGTCTTGGCATTATCTTCATTTTTACACAGTTTACCCTGCCCATCAGTGTGATGGGAAGGTTTATCCACCTACGTAGGTCCTCCTCGACATTCCGCAGCAAGGGGAGATAATTAAGTTTATAAACGTCATCCAAATTATGATTAAACTTAATCCCCAGATATTTCATGTTGAATTTAACCCATCTAAACTGAGTGCCATATTGATATTGGCCATAGTCTCCTCTACCTAAAGGTAAAATTTCACTTTTATTCCAATTTATTTTATATCCCGAGACTATACCATAATTGTCCAGCAAAGTCCTAAGTCTTACCAAAGAGCAGCCAAATATAGTAAAATGTTATCAGCAAATAATTTAATTTTATATTCTTCCTGGGCCACTTTAAACCCCTTTATGTCTAGATCCCGTCTAACAGCCTCAGCCAATGGCTCTATTGCCAGAACGAATAGAGCTGGAGATAATGGGCAACCTTGTCTACTAGATCTATGTAGATAGAAAACTGGTGAAATCTGCCCGTTCATAATTATTTTGGTCTTAGACTGATGGTAAAGTGCTCTTACCAATTTATGAATATTTGGCCTAGACCAAATTTTTCCATTGTTTTAAATAAAAAATCCCATTCAAGTCTATCAAAGGCCTTTTCAGCATCTAAAGCCACTGCTACAGTCAGGTCCCCCTTCGTCCTAGCTAAATGTAATATAGTCAATAGTTTGCCAATATTATCAGATAATTGTCTATTTTTAATAAATCCTGTTTGATCGGATTTAATCAATTTTGGCAGATATCGAGCTAATCTATTAGCCAATGCCTTTGCTATAATTTTATAGTCCGCATTTAAAAGTGAGATAGGCCTATAAGATGCTAGTTTTAGCGGATCCTTATCCTTCTTAAGAATTAACGTAATAATTGCTGTTGAAAAGGATTCCGGTAGAGTATGGGTCTCCTCAGCCTGAGTCATAACCCTCATAAAAAGGGGCATTAATTGATCCTTAAATTCTCTATAAAATTCAGGGGGAAAACCATCATCTCCCGGTGATTTATTAGCCTGTAATAAGCCTAGTGCTCTTTCAATTTCATCCCTGGAAAAAGGGGCATTCAATTCTTCCTGATCTTGTGGACTCAATTTGGAAAGCTGTAAATTAGACAAGAAATCATCAATTTTCAGTGAGTCACCCACTGATTCTGATTTATATAGTTCCAAGTAGAACTGCTTAAAAGTATCATTTATTTCTTTTGGCTTATATGAAATCTTAACTTCCCCTGTTTGAATCGCATTTATTGTTCTGGAGGTTTCTTCCACCCTCAATTGCCAAGATAGTACTTTATGGGTTCTCTCGCCTAATTCATAATATTGTTGTTTTGATTTTAGTATCATTTTTTCTATTCTATAGGTTTGTTTTGTGTTATACTCTAATTTTTTATTTATTAATTTTTTATAATTTTCCTTTGTTGTTAAATTCTGACAATCTTTTTCTAATTGTGTTATTTCTTTCTCCAATTCATTTAATTCTGTTACATATTTATTTTTTATACCTTTAACATGTTGGCGCGTGGCCAAGTGGTTAAGGCGTTCGTCTAGTGATTTGAAGGTTGCTAGTTCGAGCCTTGGCTGAGGCAGCGTATGTGTCCGTGAGCAAGGCACTTAACCACACATTGCTCTGCGGCAACACTGGTGCCAAGCTGTATGGGTCCTAATGCCCTTCCCTTGGACAACATTGGTGTCGTGGAGAGGGGAGACTTGCAGCATCGGCAACTGCTGGTCTTCCATACAACTTTGCCCAGGCCTGCGCCCTGGAAACTTTCCAAGGCACAAATCCATGGTCTCATAAGACTAACGGATGCCTATTATTACCCTTAACATATCCAATTATCTGTCCTCTTAAGTATGCTTTTAATGTGTCCCATAATAAGAAATTATTGCAGTAGAGGGTGAGTTCGTCTCATAGAACAATTCTATTTGAGCTCTCATAAAACTGCAGAACTCTGGTCTTTTCAACAGCAAAGGATTAAAACGCCATCTATATAATGTTTTTTGTTTATCAGGCATTTCAATTGATAAAATTAAAGGTGAATAGTCTGATAGTAGTCTAGCGGCATATTCTGTTTGAATGATCCTACTTTCTAATTTAGCTGATATTAGAAATAAGTCAATTCTAGAGTAGGAATCATATTGTTTTGAATAGAAAGAGGAGTCTCTTTCCCTTGGATGCTGCCATCTCCAAGCATCTATTATATTCAAGTCCTTCATGAAGGCCAGCGTGGTTTTTGCTGCCCTGACCTTCATGACTTTTTTAACTGATCTATCTAAAATTGGATCCAGACAAGAATTGAAATCTCCCCCAATTAAGATATTTTCATATCCTTGAACAACTTTCAAAAAAATATTTTGGATAAATTTCTCATCATCATAATTGGGGGCATATAAATTCAGAAGTGTCCAGGATTCTGAATATATTTGACAATTGACCATAACAAATCTCCTGGCCGGATCTATGACAGTACCCTCCACGTTCACTGGCAAATTCTTCCCTATCAACACTACCGCTCCTCTGGCTTTAGAATTAAAGGAGGATGCTATTACTTGACCAACCCATCCTCTCTTTAATTTGTTATGTTCTGTCACTGTAAGATGAGTTTCTTGAAGAAAGGTAATATCAATATGGTTTTTTCAAGATGTGCCAGGACCTTTTTCCTTTTTATTGGTCCATTTATCCCATTAACATGAAGACTTAAAAATTTAATTGCTCTATTCATAGTTAGCAGATTTTATCGGTTGATAAATCCTGCTCACAAAAAAGGTATAAATTAATCCCACTTCTTTGAGTGACTCTGAGATATTTGGTGCCATTCTCAATAGAGTATAGAAAATAAAAAGGAAACCAAAGAAGAAAGAAAACAAAAGTAAAAAAATAAAAGAAAAAGAAAGGGAGAAAAACCCTCCCAACTGGCGCTCCAAGTCCACAGCGCCTTAACCCCTCTTACTGTGGGGTCCGATAAACATCGTACTAAAGATGGACATTCTTTAACATCTAACATAATTCGTCTTTTTTTTAAAAAAAAGAGATGAAAAAATTATCCACTCCCCCAATAACTCCTTAATTAAACATCTGTAAAAATAAAATTATATTCCACACCTGTTATTACTAAGTATCTAACATAATCTATAATATTGAAAGGAAATATCATTAATATAGCAATATATAAGGGGCAGAAAATGCTGGTGGGAGTTGTGTACAGGCCACCTAACAGTAGTAGTGAGGTCGGAGATGGTATTAAACAGGAAATTAGAAATGTGTGCAATAAAGGAACAGCAGTTATAATGGGTGACTTCAATCTACATGTAGATTGGGTGAACCAAATTGGTAAAGGTGCTGAGGAAGAGGATTTCTTGGAATGTATGCGAGATGGTTTTTTGAACCAACATGTCGAGGAACCAACTAGAGAGCAAGCTATTCTAGACTGGGTTTTGAGCAATGAAGAAGGGTTAATTAGCAATCTTGTCGTGAGAGGCCCCTTGGGTAAGAGTGACCATAATATGGTGGAATTCTTCATTAAGATGGAGAGTGACATAGTTAATTCAGAAACAAAGTTTCTGAACTTAAAGAGGGGTAACTTTGAAGGTATGAGTCGTGAATTAGCTAAGATAGACTAGCAAATGACACTTAAAGGATTGACGGTGGATATGCAATGGCAAGCATTTAAAGATTGCATGGATGAACTACAACAATTGTTCATCCCAGTTTGGCAAAAGAATAAATCAAGGAAGGTAGTGCACCCGTGACTGACAAGAGAAATTAGGGATAGTATCAATTCCAAAGAAGAAGCATACAAATTAGCCAGAAAAAGTGGCTCACCTGAGGACTGGGAGAAATTCAGAGTTCAGCAGAGGAGGACAAAAGGCTTAATTAGGAAGGGGAAAAAAATTATGAGAGAAAACTGGCAGGGAACATAAAAACTGACTGTAAAAGCTTTTATAGATATGTAAAAAGGAAAAGACTGGTAAAGACAAATGTAGGTCCCCTACAGACAGAAACAGGTGAATTGATTATGGGGAGCAAGGACATGGCAGACCAATTGATAATTACTTTGGTTCTGTCTTCACTAAGGAGGACATAAATAATCTTCCAGAAATATTAGGGGACAGAGGGTCCAGTGAGATGGAGGAACTGAGCGAAATACCTGTTAGTAGGGAAGTGGTGTTAGGTAAATTGAAGGGATTAAAGGCAGATAAATCCCCAGGGCCAGATGGTCTGCATCCCAGAGTGCTTAAGGAAGTAGCCCAAGAAATAGTGGATGCATTAGTGATAATTTTTCAAAACTCGTTAGATTCTGGACTAGTTCCTGAGGATTGGAGGGTGGCTAATGTAACCCCACTTTTTAAAAAAGGAGGGAGAGAGAAACCGGGGAATTATAGACCGGATAGCCTAACGTTGGTGGTGGGGAAACTGCTGGAGTCAGTTATCAAAGATGCGATAACAGCACATTTGGAAAGCGGTGAAATCATCGGACAAAGTCAGCATGGATTTGTGAAAGGAAAATCATGTCTGATGAATCTCATAGAATTTTTTGAGGATGTAACTAGTAGAGTGGATAGGGGAGAACCAGTGGATGTGGTATATTTGGATTTTCAAAAGGCTTTTGACAAGGTCCCACACAGGAGATTAGTGTGCAAACTTAAAGCATACGGTATTGGGGGTAAGGTATTGATGTGGATAGAGAATTGGTTGGCAGACAGGAAGCAAAGAGTGGGAATAAACGGGACCTTTTCAGAATGGCAGGCAGTGACTAGTGGGGTACTGCAAGGCTCAGTGCTGGGACCCCAGTTGTTAACAATATATATTAATGACTTGGATGAGGGAATTAAATGCAGCATCTCCAAGTTTGCAGATGACACGAAGCTGGGCGGCAGTGTTAGCTGTGAGGAGGATGCTAAGAGGATGCAGGGTGACTTGGATAGGTTGGGTGAGTGGGCAAATTCATGGCAGATGCAATTTAATGTGGATAAATGTGAAGTTATCCACTTTGGTGGCAAAAATAGGGAAACAGATTATTATCTGAATGGTGGCCGATTAGGAAAAGGGGAGGTGCAACGAGACCTGGGTGTCATTATACACCAGTCATTGAAAGTGGGCATGCAGGTACAGCAGGCGGTGAAAAAGGCGAATGGTATGCTGGCATTTATAGCGAGAGGATTCGAGTACAGGAGCAGGGAGGTACTACTGCAGTTGTACAAGGCCTTGGTGAGACCACACCTGGAGTATTGTGTGCAGCTTTGGTCCCCTAATCTGAGGAAAGACATCCTTGCCATAGAGGGAGTACAAAGAAGGTTCACCAGATTGATTCCTGGGATGGCAGGACTTTCATGTGAAGAAAGACTGGATGAACTAGGCTTGTACTCATTGGAATTTAGAAGATTGAGGGAGGATCTGATTGAAATGTATAAAATCCTAAAGGGATTGGACAGGCTAGATGCAGGAAGATTGTTCCCGATGTTGGGGAAGTCCAGAACGAGGGGTCACAGTTTGACGATAAAGGGGAAGCCTTTTAGGACTGAGATTAGGAAAAACTTCTTCACACAGAGAGTGGTGAATCTGTGGAATTCTCTGCCACAGGAAACAGTTGAGGCCGGTTCATTGGCTATATTTAAGAGGGAGTTAGATATGGCCCTTGTGACTATGGGGATCAGAGGGTATGGAGGGAAGGCTGGTGCAGGGTTCTGAGTTGGACGATCAGCCATGATCATACTGAATGGCAGTGCAGGCTTGAAGGGCCGAATGGCCTACTCCTGCACCTATTTTCTATGTTTCTATGTTTCTATATCCGAACAAAGAAGAAAATTCAAAGAAACATTAAATATAACCCTAAATATTGTAACTTAATACATATCCAGTATACCAAAAATTAAACATATCAAAAGATGACATCTATATATTCAAAATGTGGGCACGTGGCCAAGTGGTTAAGACATTGGACTGGTGACCTGAAGGTTGTGAGTTCGAGCCCCAGCCGAGGCAACATGTGTTGTGTCCTTGAGCAAGGCACTTAATCACACATTGCTCTGCGACGACACTGGTGCCAAGCTGTATGGGTCCTAATGCCCTTCCCTTCGACAACATTGGCATCGTGGAGAGGGGAGACTTGCAGCATGGGCAACTGCTGGTCTTCCATACAACCTTGCCCAGGCCTGCGCCCTGGAGAGTGAAGACTTTCCAGGCGCCAATCCAAGGTCTCGCTAGACTAAGGGATGCCTTTAATATAATCAAAGCTATTCATACTCGTTATAACAAAATTAGATGAACTATATAGTTCCTAAGTAGTATAATTCAAAAAGCCCATCCATAATCAATATTTTAAATCATAATAGTCTTCATCCATAATCATATAGATTCGAAGTTCAAGATTATAATGTTGTTAAAATTAATCTGTATTAAAAAAGAAAATCAAATAATTTTCTTCATAATTTTGTCCAAAATACATCTTTCTAGGCCTCTTGTTCCAGAAGAATATTCTGAATCACGATGTCTCAGATATTTTTTGAATAAAGTTTATTGCCTCCTGGGGGTTAGTAAAAACTTTTCTCCCTCCATCCGACAGAGTAATTCTCAGCTTTGCTGGATATAATAAAGAATATTAAAGACCTTTATTCTTTAATATCCTCCTTGTTAAGTCAAAGTCTTTCCTTTTCCTTAACAAGGCCACACTAATATCTGAAAAGAAGAATATCTTTCCCCCTTCAAATTCTAGTAGGCCATTTCTCTCTCTGGCCTCTATTGCTGCAGCTCGTAATACTTTTTGTTTATCTTGATACTTCAAAAAGCGTATAAGTATAGAGCGCAGCCTTTACTCTGGAGGTGGTCGGGGGATTAAAGTCCTGTGGGCTCTTACTATAATTAATTCTTTGTCAAAATGCTTTTTCCCCAGAACTTTGGGGATCCATTCTTGAAAGAAAGTTACTGCGTCTCTTCCTTCCAACCCCTCTTTCAAACCCACTATTTTGATATTATTTCTTCTGATATAGTTTTCAAGGGAGTCCATTTTATCCATTATTTTTAATTTCTCAGTCCTCCAGGAATCTTTTTCTTTTTCCAGGCTTTGTAATCTATTCACAACATCCTTCATATTATTTTCTAAATCCTGGGTTTGCAAATTTAAAGATTCCAAAGTCTGCTTCATTTCCTTAGATTCTTGCATGATGAGGTCTAAATAACTCTCGAATTTGTCCATCTGGTTAAAGTCCAGACTGCATCGGCCAACTCATGAATCGCGGCCGCGAGGTCACTACCCGAGCTGCCACCATGCCGCGCCGCCACTGTCCTCGGACCTTCCGCGGGCTCAGAGGATCTATTCAACGAGCAGGCCTCACCACCATTGCTCCCGCGTCCCTCAACCCCAGACGCTCCCGGGAGCGCAAGGCTGGCAGCGATAGCGCCAGTAGGATTTCCACGATTTTTCTTTTTAACCATTGCTTTTGTTAAGGTTATATGAGAGCCTTATGAACAGATTGTAAGGAAATTTTTGTGGGAGTTATTCAGGGAAGCGCCCAATCAATGGCACGACATCATGTGACCTCCCAATTATAACACTTTAAAGACATTTGGACAAGTATATGGATAGGAAAGTTTTAGAGGGAAATGGGACAAATGGAGACAGCAGGCATGTTTAATATTTTTAAAGAGTGTTTGAACACATCCATGAACCTTGTCACCTGGTATTCTCTTCCCATGACAGATAGGGTGGTATAGAGACACATCACGATATAAGCATTATCCCTTCAGCTGAAGAAAAGGAACGATTGCGTGCTGTGGTGACTGGGGAGACAGTGGGAGAATACTCAGTGAGGAGCAGAGGGACCTGGAAGGGCTGTGCAAGGGAAGTAACTCGGTGATTCTGCAGCTGTAGCTGTGAATTCAGAATGTTGGGTTGCCTCCTGAATGCTTGGGTCAAGAATGGTTGTGTATCATTCTGGACATGGAAGGGAATCAGTATAACTTGTTATTGACATTGGTACTAATGACAACCTGAATTTAGGAAGCTAGGTTGACCCTCTGAGATTGTAAACATTTGGAATATTTCCTGTGCCTCATGCTAGCAAGTGTGGGAATAGCCAGCTAGGTTAAAAGAATATGGAGGGAAACCTTTAGACCTGTATCATTGGGACTGTTTCTTAAGAATGTGCATCTGTACAAGCCAGAGGGAATGATATCTGAAACAAAGCAGGGCAGGGAGGGATTTAAGTGTGACAGGAGAATGGGTCACCAAGCAGAAATCTAATAATGGGAGAGCATTACTGTATTACTGTATTACTAAACCAATCACAATGGATTTAACAAGATGTTGCCTGGAACACAGTGATTCAGCTATGAGAAGAGACGTTATTTTTGTCTTGCAATGAAAAAGTGTGAGAGGTCATCTCCTTGAATAGAAAAAAATTATGAGGACATAGATGAGGGATAATGAGAAAATGAAAAACAAAAACTGCAGGTGCTGGGAATCTAAAGTTTAAAATAAAACTGGTAAGTCTTCAGTGTATTAGAGAAATCAAATGCAATTGGTAGACTGCTTTTAGGGCACCTATGTTCATTTTACGGGGTGATGCTGAGCCTCCTAGTGTCTATACTATAATTCCCTATCCACTCCCATATTAAGACCATAAGACACAGGAGCAGAATTAGGCCATTCAGCCCATCGAGTCTGCTCCACCATTCCATCATGGCTGATCCTGGACCCCACTCAACGCCATACATGTGCCTTCTCCCCATATCCTTTGATGCCCTGACTGATCAGGAAATGATCAACTTCCGCCTTATATATACCCATGGACTTGGCCTCAACTGCAATCTATGGCAAAGCACTCCACAGATTCTCTACTCCCTGGCTAAAAAGATTCCTCCTTACCTCTGTTCTAAAGGGTCACCCCTCAATTTTGAAGCTGTGTCCTTTAGTTCTGGATACCTCCATCTTAGGAAACATCCTCTTCACATCCACCCTATCTATTTCTTTCAACATTCGGTAGGTTTCAATGAGATTCCCCCACATTCTTTTAAATTCCAATGAGTACAGGCAGAAAGCTGTCAAACACTCCATATGTTAACACCTTCATTCCTGGAATCATCCTCGTAAACCTTTTCTGGACTCTTTCCAATGACATCACATGCTGTCAGAGATATGAGGCCCAAAACAGTTGACAATACTCCAAGTGCGGCCTGACTAGTGTCTTATAAATGCTCAGCATTATCTCCTTACATTTATTTTCTATTCCCCTTGAAATAAATGCCAGTATTGCTTTGCATTCTTTACCACAGACTCAACCTATAAATCTGCCTTCTGGGAGTCATGCACAAGAACTCCTAAGTCCCTCTGTAATTCTGATGTTTGAACCTTCTCTCCATATAGATAATAGTCTGCACTACTGTTCTGTTTACTGAAATGCATTATCATACATTTCCCAACACTGTATTCCATCTGCCAGTTTTTGCCCATTCTTCCAATTTGTCTAAGTCCTGCTGCAATCACATTGCTTTCTCAGCACCATCTAACCTTCCACCTATCTTCGTATCATCCACAAACTTTGCCACAAAGCAATCAATTCCATTATCCTAATCACTGACAATGTGAAAAGTTGCAGTCCCAGTACTGACCCCCGAAGAACACCACTAGTCACTCGCAGCCAACCAGAAAAGGCCCCTTTTATTCCCACTCGCTGCCTCCTGCCTGTCAGCCATTCCGCTATCCAAGCCAGTATCTTTCATGTAACGCCACAGGATTTTATCTTGTTTAGAAGCTTCATGTGTGGCACCTTATCAAATGCCTTCTGAAAATACAAGTAAGTGACACCTACTGGCTCTCCGTTGTCCACCCTTGTTAACTTCCTTGATGAACTCTAACAGACTTATCAGGCAACATTTCCCTTTACAGAAACCATGGTGACCTTAACTTATTTTATCATTAGTCTCCAGTGCTCCGAAACCTCATCCTTAATAATAGACTCCAACACTTCCCCAACCACTGAGGTTAGGTTAACTGGCCTATAATTTCCTTTCTTTTGCCTTCATCCTATCTTAAAGAGTAGAGTGACATCTGCTTCTTAAAGAGTGGAGTGACTTCGTAAAGAGTGGAGTGATATTGATTTTCTCGTCTTTGACATCCTGCACTGTTACAAAGAGGCTCAACACAACCTGAAGAATAGTAATTTGTTCTCTTTTTGGGCATGCTGCAGCTATCTGGGACTTAACAGTAAATTCTCCAATTTCAAGTGAATTGATTTTTCTCATCTGTATCAATCATTTATCTGTTATATTGGCTCAGCTTGCTTTTTTTCTATTTTTATTTCTGCTGGGCATGTTTTCCTGCTCTGCATTCAAGTTCAAGATGATAAATTGGCTTATTATTGTCACATATACAGAGGTGTAGTGAAAAATGTTGTCTTGCATGCGGTCCATATTCATACAGATCATGCCACCACAGCAGTGCATTGAGGTAGGACAAGGGAAAAAAAACATAATACAGAATAAAGTGCTAGAGCTATAGAGAAAATGTAGTGCAAGTGGACAATACGTGCAAGGCCATGGCAAGGTGCATTTTGAGGTCAAGAGTCCATCTTTTCATACTTATAACAGTGGGATAGAAATTGTCCTTGAGCCTGGTGGTACGTGCTTTTGGGCTTTTGCTTCTACTGCCTGATAGGAGGCAGAAGAGGTGAATGACCAGGGTGGGTGAGGCTTTGATTATACTCTTTCATTACAAGGCAGTAGGACATGTGGAGGGAGTCCATGGAGGGGTGGCTAGCTTCTGTGATGTGCCAGACTGTATCCACAACTCCTTGCAATTCCAACTCAAGTTTCAGAACTCCTACATTCTTTGGTCAAAGTTGTCACTCTCTTAACTGCTCTATCCACTCACTGACCATGTAAGCTTGTTTGAAGTTTATCCCTATGGTCAACATGGTTTTACCTAATCTGAGACAACCCCCTCCACTTCCTTCTCTGCAACTTAACAAGCTTCACAACATTAAAAATTAACTTTGCTTCTCCAACAGATGTAGTCTGATCTGCTGAGACTTTCCAGCATTTTCTGTTTTTATTTCAGATGACAAGAAATTCCTCCTCTTGGCAGAGATACTTACATGTACAGGACATGGATTTAGAGAGGATTTGAAGAAGAATTTGTTCACCTAACAAATTTGCTGTTTGTGTAAATGATGGAGGCAAGTACTCTCACAACATTTAATAACTAATGTTATGAACATTTGAATCATCATGAAATATAAGTATTTGGGCTGAATGTGGGAAAGTAGGAATAAATTCCTAATTTATGCTGTACCAGTCAAGATGGCACCAGTGAACAATTCCTTGGGCGACATCTTCCAGCTAGTCATTTATTTCACTTTTTCTATGCCTTTTACTTATTCTTCTTATGTTAATTGTGCTTTGGAAACTGTTGGAGCCTATGACTTACAGTTTGGATTTCAATTGAGTGATCATGAGCCCTGCTGTCCCTAAGAAAATTCCAGGGGAAGACCATGAACAAGAATTGTCCCAAGCAGGAGACCAGAGATGGGTGTGGGTCCATGATGGACTCCGTTTCTCACCGATTGAAGTATCGAGGAAGATTGAAACATCGAAGCGAATGTGGAAGAGGGCGGGTTGGTAGTCACTCTTCATGGGTCGGCCTGGAGGTCAGGAGACTGCATTGAGCTGGTGGTCGAAAGTCCGCGTCGAGTTGGCAGACGCTCTTCATGGGTTGGTCCAGAGGTTGAGATGCCGTGGGTTGGTAGTCGCTCCTCACGGAAGGACTGAGTTTGAGCTGTCGCTCTCCGTGATAGTGACAGAGTATGTTTCTGAAATTTTGAGACATATGTGATTTTTGGTGTTAACTGTAGTTTATATTATTCCTTCAGTTTTTCTGTGTTTTCTTTCTTGTTGCCAATTGGCGGGTGGCGATAATTTACTTTTTGGGCGAGGGAGGGGTTGGGGATATGAGGTCTGATGTACTTGTTGGTGTTTTTCCGTGAGAGCGATCTGTTAAGATTTTTGTGTGTGAGAGAGGTTGAGGGTTTGATGTTATTATTGTTTTCTGTGCATGGGAGGGCTTGGGGGTTAGGGGTTTGATGTTTTAACTGCGTGTCTGGGTGGGCAATCTGTTAGTTTTTGTGTGAAGGAGGGGTTGGTGGGTGTTAGGGGTTTGGCAGTTTTGTTTCTTCTTTTTGGTGCTGGGGGGCTGATGTCTTTTCTTTCAATGACTTTCATGGATTTTCTGCATATCATGGCTTTCTGGAGAAGTCGATTCTGAGAGTTGTATTCTGTGTACATACTTCGATAATAAAATGAACCTTTGAATATAGATAGATTCATGATGACCGCCATGGACACAGAGGGTAGCACAGATTATTTCTGTGCTGTATGACTGAAGGATAAAAGATAACCTGTTTTTAAAAATCATGCAGGAACTTGTGAAAATACCAATCATAAGAGATAGAGTATCAGAGAAACTCATAAGGCTACAGGTAAATAAGTTGCTGGGATCTGATGGCTTGCACCAAGGGCTTTAAAGACAGTGGCTGCAGAAATAATGAACTGATGGATGAAATGTTTCAACACTTGTTAAATTCTGAGAGGATATCAGGAGACTGGAAAACACTCTTGTTCAAAAAAGGTTAAGGGACAGGTGGAGAGACATAAGGCATAAGGTTAGTTTAACATCTATTGTTAGCCAGATGAAATCAAAGAGGAAATTATTAATCATTTAGAATTATACCTAGTCAATAGATTTATGAAAGGTAAATCATGTTTGACAAATTTGCTCAGATTCCTTGAGGATGTGATGGGGAGAGTTAATAATCTGCCTGTAAATGTGGTCTACTTAAATTTCCAAAATGCTTTTGACGAAGTGCTGCATAAGAGGCTGATGCATAGATTACAGTGGAGAAAGTGTGTTAATATGGACTAAAAACTGGCTGTCTCACAGAAAACAAAGAGTTGGATGAATGGGTCTTTCTCGGGTTGAAGGGATGTAACTGATGGAGTACCCCAGGGATTAGTACTTGGTCCATTATTCTTTACAATTTATATTAATGACCTGGAGCAGGTTACAAGGTATAAGATTTCCAAGTTTGCTGATGATTCAACTACAGGTGGGAGGGCATATTGTATTAAGGACATGGTGATTCTGCAAATGGATTGATGAAACTTAATAACTAGTATTTAATGTCAGGAAGTACAAGGTAAGAGGAATCAAACAGTCAGTTGTTATCTACATGAAGAGAGACAGCAGAGGAGTGAGATTCAGAGGGATCTACTGTAGGCGTTCCAGGAGTTAAGAAGGCAACAACATTGTAAAGCGATTGGAGTTTTGCAAAACAGTAAGGGGTGCTGCTAGACACATCTAGGTTACTTGTGCACTGGATATAGTAGTTTGGAGGCAGTCAAAAAGAGATTTATCAGGCTAATTCCTGGGATGAGAAGCTTTTCTTTATCAAAAGAAACTAGAGAGTTTGAATTTCTTGTGTCTATGATTTGCTGCTCCATTGCAAAATCTCTTGAGTTTGTGGTCTGTATTCCATGGAGTTTAGAAAAATACAGGGTAAGTTTATTCAAACATATAATCCTAAGTGAGCTTGACTGGTAGATGTTGGAATGTTCTCTCTATTGGGAGAGTCACAAACACAAGCACATAACTACAAAATGAGGGGCAAGTCATTTAAAACTGAGGTGGGTAGGAATTTCTTCTGAGGTGTTTGTGAATCTCTGGGGTTATGTGCCCACAAGGTAGGTGGAGATTGGTGTAGTGACTGTGATCAAAATCATTGGAGATTCACTGAAGCTAGTGATATAATAGTCTTTATTCATCACAACAAGCAGGCATTCTTCTTGGACCCTCATGGTAGAGTTCTCCAAACTCAAAAGTACAGTACATCACATTTTTAAAACCTTAAGATCAAAGGTAACAGTAGGTGATTCAATAAAACTTCATTTGTTACAATGGCATCATTTATTTCAATATTTTGGATTGACAATGCTTCCTTTCAATTACATATCTACAATGAAAGATACCTCTGAATGTTCAAACACACCTGCTGGTACAAGAAAATTGACACAGATACTCTAAAAACTTCTGAAGACAGACAGTCAGGCACCCAAGATTAGTGTTTGTGCAAGCTGACTCACTGAATACACGAATTTCACCCCCCATCCATCATTGATAGATCAGCTATTTAATGTGCTAAGTGATCATGTCAGTCTGGTTTACAATATTCCTTGAACCTGTTCCCAATAATGCAAATTAGTTAAACCCATAGTTGCCTGGATTTTTGCAGGCCAATTAACACAACCCCAATGTCTTAACGTTTGCCTGATGCAAATGTCTCATGGTCACCATTTTTCAAACCATATCTTTTAGTCTGTGGGCTGGCCCATGCTTTTAACTTCAGTTGACCACTTGCAATTTACAATTTAGATTAAGAACTGAAGACTGGTTCTTGTTTTTAGATTAGATTATGAGAACACTCAGTCCTCTTTTATTGTCATTTAGAAATGCATACATGCATTAAGGAATGATACAATGTTTGATATCCAGAGTGATATCACAGAAAACAGGACAAACCAAAGACTAACAGTGACAGAACCACATAATTATAACATATAGTTACAGCAGTGCAAAGCAATATCATAATTTGATGAAGAACAAACCATGGGCACGGTAAATAAAGTCTCAAAGTCCCCGAGTCGATCGACTCTCGAGTCCCCGATAGCGGCGGCAAAATGGAGAAACTCCCTGCCATAAACCTCCAGGCACCGTCAACTTGCTGATGCCTTGGAAGCAGCTGACCACAGCCAACACTGAGTCCATCTGTCCGAAAACTTCGAGCCTTTGACCAGCCCCTCCGATACAGCCTCCCGAGCGGGCCGCTTAAACAAGCAAAGCCGAGGATTCGGGGCCTTCTGCTCTGGAGATTCCGGACCACACAGTAGCAACAGCAGCCAAGCGGGCATTTCAGAAGTTTTCCAGATGTTCCTCTGTACTCTCACATCCATCTCCATCAAATCAGAATTGTGCACGGTCCCCTACTTGACAGATTACAGATATCATTCACCAGAGAGGCCGCGCGTGCTGCCGTCGCACCACCATCTTCTCCTCCCGTTTGAATTAATACTTGCTATATTCACATTAATCCTGGACAGCTGGATCACTAGATATATTTAAGGCAATACCCAGAAATATATACAATAAATCTTTATACCATTTAACCCCATTTTATACAGTGCAGCTCCTGCTGTCTCTAACCACTCTCCAAATGTATTGTAACAGGGCCGGCTGGTGTTCTCATTCCTTGAACTGTCTCTCTATCTGATGTTTTTTTTTAGCAAATACATCATTTTAAATACAATAAACCTTTAATGATTCTGAACCAAAGAGTATGGTGATAGAGAACCTTAAAATATTTCACTGGATAGTGAATAAGTTAAGTGATTTTGCACCTAATTATAAATTAGCCAAAAGCTTAGTTCCATCACATATCTTATTGTTAAAGTGGCTTAGGGAGGTCCTGTACTTAGTTTTAATCAAGCAATACCTGTGATTATACTTTTTGTGGGATTTTCAGTTTTCAATACTATTTATAGATTTTAGCAGCAGAAAAATGCAAAGGTAGTTTTTAAATGATCATGCATCAAAAAATATTAGATGCTAAAAATAGTTAGGGAAATCATATTGAATACTTACAGAAATGGCTGCTTTCTCATAGACTAGTGCTAAAGCTATAGTGGTTGACCAAATGAAAGATCACATTCTGTTTGAAATTGTGCCTGCAAGAGACACAGTTCCAGATAAGAAGATCCAATTTTTTTTGCATTGTTATTGAGAAATTGCTTACTGGTATCTGGTTCAGAGGTTCTGAAATTCATAGAATATAGAAATCATGAAAACTGCAAGTTGGTCATGAACAATATAAGTCTCTTGGCTACAACGCTGCACAGAAGAAGGAAAACATTAGAATTAGTTAAATAAACTCACACTTACCTTCTCAAGAGCAATCAAATATGGACAATAAATGCACAGATTGCATTAGTAAAACAAGACTAAACACATTCTTGACTGGGTATAAGAACTAACTTTTCCCAATCATTCTGACCCAATTTAGTATTTGAGTTTACACTTTATAAGACACTTTTCAAGAAGCTTTTGTTTTTATTTAAATTATTTTTTGCAGATGTGATCAATGCCCTTGCCACTGTTACAAATTACTTAAAACTGCCAAGCCATTTATACAGCGCTGTTTCAAATCCCCTTAAGCTATCATCAAATCACTAATTTCCAAACTCGCTACACACATGGCAATATGGCATTGGTGAACCACAGTAACACAGCCTCGATATATTCTCCTGAACTACGCTCTCTGCAATCTGCAGCCTGTAATTTTCCTTTAAGTGTACTTTTGAACTGTCTTAATGAACTAGTGATATCACAATTTTCTGAAGGACTTGGCAGACTTAACTCTCAAATATGCAGGTGCGGCATCTTTAAGTGGATGAAGGTACATCACCACGACCAAAAGAGAGGGAGAATAGGAGGATTCCAAGCCAGAATGAAATACTGGGGAATGAAACTCCTCCTACTCAGCATCTTGTTAGCAATTGTACATACAGTCACTGGCGAACAAGTCTGAGGACGTAATGGCAAGATTGCTGTATTGGAGGGATATGAGAAATTGTTGCATTCTGTATTTCATGGAGACGTGGCTCATTTGAATGTGCTGGCTACATCGGTAAGACCTGAGGGCTTCTTGATACACAGGATGGACTGGACTGCTAATTTGGAAAAGGCAAAAGGTGGAGTTTGTGTTTCATGATAAACTCTTTGTGGTGCTCAAATGCAGCAGTCTTGTTGCACTCCTGTTTCTCCAACCTCGAATATCTATTCACCAAAAGAGTTCTCCTCTGAGATCCTGACCGCAGTTTACATAACACCAAAGGCCAATCTTAATCACACTTGAGATAATGAGTTCTGCCATCAGCAAACAAGAAACAGCCTACCCCAAAGTCTTTTAAATCATTGCCAGAAACTTCAGTCAGGCATGTTAGAAGAAATCTCTGCCTAATTATCAACATATAACTTGCAGCTCCAGGGATCTCAAAACACACGACCACAGCTATACTATGATTGGGAAACTGCATTTCAGGAAATCTGACCACTTGACTGTCCTTCTCCTACCTGCATACAGGCAAAGGCTAAAGAGCAAGGCTCCAAAGGACAACAAAGAAGTAGTTGTGGGAGGCAGCAGAGTGGGATTGCTTTTCCCCAGTGGACTGGGATGTATTCAAGGACTTATCAGAGGATCTAAATAAATACACCAACATTGTCACAGTCTTTATAAAAATTGTCGTAAATGAGTGTGTCCCATTGAAATCATTCAGAGTCTTCCCCAACCAGAAGCTCTGGATGAACCATGAGATCCGCAATCTGCTGAGGGCCAGATCAGTGACATTCAAGTCTGGCAACCAAGTAGGATACAAGAGGCCCATGTACGATCTCTAGAAAGCTACTTCACATGTGAAGTGGCAATTCCAGAACAAACTTAAATTATGGAAGGATGCTTGACATCTGTGGCAGGACTTGAGGAGTGTGAACTCACAGAGAGCATCTAGCCCAGATGGGGTATCTGGCTGAATGCTAAAGACCACTGTATGTTGACCGCTTATAATGTGAAACCAAGCAACATAGGCAAGGCTTCGCTCCCAGGAGAACTCAATGTTTTCTATGATTGCTTTGACCATAAAAACATGGGGAAAACTTCACAAACTTCCACAGCCCCAATAACCCTGTGATTTCAGTCTCTGAAGCTAATGTGAGAGTGTCCTTCAAGAGGGTGAACTCATGGAAAGCAGCTAGCCCAGATGGGGTACCTGGACACGTACTAAAGACCTGTGCTGATCAACTGGCTGGAGTGTCCGCTGATATATTTAACCTCTCACTTCAGCAACCTGAGGTACCTATTGAGGTATCCAGCTTCCAGCAGACTTCAACTATGCCGGTGCTTAAAACGAAGGTAGTAACATGTCTCAATGACAATTGTCCAGTAGCACTTAAATCCACTGTGATGAAATGTTTTGAAAAGTTGGTGAAGAATCATATCAACTCCTGCCTGAGAAGCAACTTGGATCCACTCCAGATTGCCAATCGGCACAACAGATCCACAGCAGATGCCAGTTCATTAGCTCTTCACACAACCCTGGAACTCTGGACAGCAAAGATGCATACATCAAGGTTCTCTTCATTGACTACAGCTGGGCATTCAATACTATCATCCCCTCAAAACTAATCAATAAACTTCAAGACCTCCTTACGCAGCTGGATCCTCAATTTCCTCATTTGGAGACCTCAGTCAGTTTGGATTGGCAAAAAACATCTCCTCCACAATCTCCATCAGCACAGGTGCACCACAAGACTGTGTGCTTAGCCCCCTGCTCTACTCAGTTTATATTTATGACTGTGAGGCTAACCACAGCTCCAATGCCATATTTATGTTTGCTGATGACACCGCTGTCGATGGCTGAATCAAGGTGGTGATGAATCAGCATATAGGAGGGAGATTGAAAATCTGGCTGAGTGGTGCCAAACAATAACCTCTCACTCAATGTCAGCAACACCATGGAGCTGACTATTGACTTCAGAAAGAGAAAACTGGAGGTCCATGAGCTATTGGGGGATCAGAGGTGGAGAGGATCAGCAACTTTAAATTCCTTGGTGTTATTATTTCAGAGGAACTGTCCTTGGCCACACATATAAGTGCCATTCTGAAGAAAGCACAGCAGGGCCTCTACTTCCTTAGAAATTTGCAAAGATTTGGTATAACATCTTGAAATCTTGACAAACTTCTATAGAGGTGTGGTGGAGAGTATATTAACCGGTTGCATTATGACCTGTTGTGGAAACACTAATGCCCTTGAATGGAAATTCCTACAAAAGGTAGTGAATATGACCAGTCCTTCATAGTTAAAGCCCTTCCCTCCATTGAGAATATCTACTTGGAGCCCTGTTGCAGTAAAGCAGCATACATCATCAGGGATACCCATCATCTAGGCCATGCTCTCTTCTCGCTATTGCCATCACAAAGAAGGTACACGAGCCTCAAGACCCAGATTACATGTTTCAGGAACAGTTATTACCCCTCAATCATCAGGTTCTTTAACTAATGGGGATAACTTCACTTGCACCATCACTAAACTTTTCCCACAACCTATGGACTCACTTTCAAGGACTCTACCTGTTATTCTCAATATTTATAGTTTATTTACGTATTATTATTATTATTATTACCTTCTGTGTTTGCACAGTTTATTGTCTTTTGCATGTTGGTTGTCCACCCTGTTGGGTGCGACTTTCATTGACTCTCTTGTGTTTCTTGGATTTATTGTATATGCCTGCAAGAAAACTAATCTCAGCATTGTATATGGTGACATACGGTATATGCACTTTGATAATAAATTTCTTTGAACTTTGAACATGATCTACTTAGGTAGTCAGTTTGGTCTGAACATATTTTTCAAGATCGCAAACACGAGGAAATCTGCAGATGCTGGAAATTCAAGCAACACACATCAAAGTTGCTGGTGAACACAGCAGGCTGGGCAGCACCTCTAGGAAGAGGTACAGTCAACGTTTCGGGCCGAGACCCTTCGTCAGGACTAACTGAAAGAAGAGATAGTAAGAGATTTGAAAGTGGGGGAGGGAGGGGGAGATCTGAAATGATAGGAGAAGACAGGAGGGGGAGGGATGGAGCCAAGAGCTGGACAGTTGACTGGCAAAGAGTGGTGGTGCATAGCCTTTCTTAGTTGGTGGAGCGATTTGTCTGGTTAATTCCGATAAAGAACGAGACTCCCACACGCTAAATAGTTACGCGACCCCGAGCGGTCGGCGTCCAACTTCGTAGAGGGACAAGTGCCGTACATCCACACGAGATTGAGCAATAACAGGTCTGTGATGCCCTCAGATGTCCGGGGCTGCACGCGTGCTACACTGAATGGATCAGTGTACTCTACCCTACGCCACCAGGTGCGGGTAACCCGTTGAACCCCATTCGTGATTGGGATCGGGAATTGCAATTATTTCCCGTGAACGAGGAATTCCCAGTAAGTGTGAGTCATAAGCTCGCCACCTCCCCCTCGTACCCCATCTGTTATTTATTTATATACATGTGGTAAACCATATATATACGTTGTAACTGGATTACCTGTCTGGACACGCCCCTCTGCTGACTGCCTCTGTGGCTCCTCCCACAGATCCCTGAATAAAGGGGATTTCGCCTTCGCTCCTCCTCCTCAGTCCAGGGGCAGACACTCAGCATGGAGGTCACATTTTACTGCGAATAAAAGCCTTTCAGTATTTACCCTACTTCAGTCTTTTGGAGTAATTGAAGGTGCATCAATACACACATTCTTTTTCTCTCTCTCCTTTTTCTCCCTCTGTCCCAATCACTATACCCCTTGCCCATCCTCTGGGTTTTCCCCCCCTCCCCCCTTTTCTTTCTCCCTAGGCCTCCTTTCCCATGATCCTCTCATATCCCTTTTGCCTATCACCTGTCCAGCTCTTGGCTCCATCCCTTCCCCTCCTGTCTTCTCCTATCATTTTGGATCTCTCCCTCCCCCTCCCACTTTCAAGTCTCTTACTATCTCTTCTTTCAGTTAGTCCTGACGAAGGGTCTCGGCCCGAAACGTCGAGTGTACCTCTTCCTAGAGATGCTGCCTGGCCTGCTGCGTTCACCAGCAACTTTTATATTTTTCAAGATGATTTATTAGATTAGATTAGATTATGAGGACATGCAGTCCTCTTTTATTGTCATTTAGTAATGCATGCATGAAGAAATGATACAATCTTCCTCCAGTATGATAGCACAGAAACACAAGACAAACCAAGACTTAAAAAAAACTGACAAAAACCACATAATTATAACATATAGTTACAACAGTGCGAAGCAATACTGTAATTTGATAAAGAACCGACCATGGGCACGGTAAAAAAAAGTCTCAAAGTCTCTCGAAAGTCCCATCATCTCACGCAGACTGTAGAAGGGAGAAACTCTCCCTGCCATGAACCTCCTGCACGCAAATTTGCCGCTGCAGCACCCTGGAAGCACTCGACCACAGCCGACTCTTGAGTCCGTCTGAAAACTTCGAGCCTCCGACCAGCCCTCCGACACCAAGCACCGAGCACCATCTCTGCCGAGTGCTTCGACCCCGGCCCCGGCAACAGGCAATAGGCAAAGCTGAGGATTTGGGGCCTTCCCCTCTGGAGATTCTCGATCGCACAGTAGCAGCAGCAGTGAAGCGGGCACTTCAGAAGTTTCTCCAGATGTTCCTCCGTGCTTCTCACATCTGTCTCTATCAAATCAGGATTGTGCACGGCCCCTACTTAACAAATACGATATCATTTCAGAGCGGCCGCGTGCGCTGTGTCGTGCCACCATCTTCTCCTCCCCTCCTACTTAATGCCTCTTGGTGGTATTAAATGGAATCTGGTGAATATTGAACAGGCATCAGTACCAAACCTCCCATTTAAGCTCTACCTGTACTCTGCAGACCCAAGAAATCTGAAAAGAACAACCGAGAACCCTTTCGTCAAAAATACTACAGTCGACCTTCACTAATCTGACTACCTGTAATCCGGTTCCTTCGATAATCTGGCACTAATGATGCTTAATGTGATCCTTCTGTAATTCGGCATTTTCACTAATCCAGCACTTTCACTAGTCCCAATGGTGCTGGGTTAGTGAACGTCGACCTGTATTAGCATCTGGTATAAAGCACATCAGCATATTAAAGATACTCCTCCCATTTCTCGCTTCTCCTCAATATGGGGCAATACATACTTCAGGGCAGGAACAGCAGATGGTGGTTTCAGAATCTGGGCAGACAAAGTTGCACAGAAAATAGAGGACCTTTATATGCATGGTAATCTTATTACATTTGATCAATTGTGTCAGATTTTAAACACCTTTTAAAAATATTTGCAACTGAAACATTTCATACTATCAAAATATAAGTATTTAATATCTGAACCACCACTATCACAGCTTGAAAATCTCACACTTCTAAATCTAAAGGGGAGGAGTCGGATTTCTTTATCCTATACAGCTTTGATGTCATATGATAAAGAGTCCACCATTGACAGGCTAGCGGCATGGAAACTGGATGTTCAAGAGGACATATAAGAAACTGAGTGGGAAATGGCAGGCTTAAAAGCCCCAAAACAATCAATTAACATGAGAATGAAGCTATTACAATACAAATGGTTAATGAGAATTTATATTACTCCGGTCAAACTGAACCATTGGTCCCCTGACATCCCGGACACGTGTTAAATGTTTAGAAGAAAAGGGTACTCCGTTTCACTGTGTATGGGACCGTCCAAAATTTAAAAAATACTGGAAAACAATTGTTCAGACTATATCTGAGATTGTTGGAGTAAAGGTGCCTCACCAAGCAAAAATGTGTGTACTAGGTATATATCCAAAGAATTTTACTGTTAGTTCAAAACAGTCAACTTTGATTGACTTTGGACTCCTGCAGGCCAGGGGGATGATAGCTTTACCTTGGAGAAAAATGCATATACCTTTGATACATGTATGGGTGAAGGAGATGGCATCTTGTATTGTATTGGAGAGACTGACTTACATAACCAGAGGAAGGACAGGAAAATTTGAAAATGTGTGGAAACCTTTATTTGGAGTTTCTTGGACGTCAAGGTGCACAGTCATTTTGAAATAACTTTATGTTGTTGAGTGCTTCTATGGTTTTTTTCTCGGATGTGTTTTTATTTTATTTCTTTGTTAAATATGTGAGGTATGTGAAATGTTACATTTCTTTTCCTTTGATGATTGTGAAAAACATGAGGACATGTTTCACTATTTAGTTTAATTATTATTATTTATTTGTATATGTGAAATATATGTAAAATTCAATAAAAATATTGTTTTAAAAAATGGACTCTTCCTTCAACTAAGCTTGCCTGCCTCTGTTCTATTGATGCTACATGTAACAGTACTGACAATTCATGCCTCCTCTTTATCCTGATTGTTCCCTGCTGTAGATGCCTGATTAGTTACTTGATTGGTCACTCAGACCTGCTCTTGTTACGTTTTGATTGCAGGGTGCACCTTGTAACATTGTTGTCTTACATGTATATCACTGGCTTGTGTTGTCAGCTCCTGTGAAAAGCTTTGTCTTCAAAAAACCCATGAGGCCTCAGTTTCACAGTTAATACAGATACTTACAATGTAACATAGGTCCACACCATTAAAGGTCTTCCTCATTAGCTTTCCACCGCAGTAGTTTTGTTTCTGTGTACTTTCCCTCTGAGAGTTCTGTTTCTCCATTTAACCTGGATGTCTCAAAAAACAGTTGCTACAAATCATGCAAGTCAATGCTTAACATCCTAACAGCAGTCAATAAGTGTGCATTTTACTGCTTGCATAAATATTGTACAAGAGGAAGTCAAAAGCTAAATACCTTGTGGCAAGTTACTTACTTTCTGGCCCTCAATGTCCTGGTACGATTTATAAGGTGCAAAGCAGAAATGTGATGGAATACTTTATCTTTGCTTCGATCAACATGGCTTTATCAACACTCATTATGCCTGACACACTCCAAGATAAAGCTCAATTGGCAATCCATCAGTCACTTTCTTAAATCAATGGGCAGATTGTACATCTTAGGTATTTCAAATGAGAAAGGAACACGGATGCTGTTAAGATGAGAGGAGTGTGGAAAAAACCTGCCTGTTTAATGCCAGGTTATTCTACTGCAAGAGAATTTGTCGGAAGAGATTATGGGCTGGGTGGGGGGTGGGGTTTAATGGCAGATTAGATATGAAGATATTATCATTTTCAATAATTCCTCCAGTTCTGCATAGTGTTGTCTTGCATAGCATAGGAGAAAGTCTATCAGAGAATCTGCAATGTCTGCGTGATGTGGCTGTCATGTCTGAATAGTTGTCGGTGTTTTTTAGCCCTGGCACGTGTGTGCAAGCTTTATAGTTGCGCTATATGGGCAAGGTTCAGATGAAGGATATATTGGTATTGGTTTATTATAGTGACATATACCAAGACACTGTGAAAAGTTTGGCTTGTACACTGTCCATACAGGTCAAATCATTGCATAGTGCATGGAGGTGAACCAATTTAAAACAATAACAGTGCAAAAATAAAGTGTAAAATCTACAGATAAAGTACAGTGCAGGTAAACAAATAAGTACAAGATCATAATGAGGTATATTGAGGTAACATAATAAGGCATATTGTAATTTATAGTATTTTATTATTATGTAATGCAATGTACTGCTACCACAAAACAACAAATTTCACAACATATGCCAGTGATATTAAATCTGATTCTGAGGTAGGTTGTGAGGTCAACAGCCCATCTTATCAACCTAGAGGTCTGCAAACAGTGGGGTAAAAGTTGTCCTTGAACCTGGTGGTACCTTTCAGACTTTTGTATCTTTAGCCCAAGGGGAGGTGATTGAAGAGAGAAAGTCTAGTGTGGGTTGAGTCTTTGACTATGCTGGCTGCTTTAGTGAGACAATGAGAAGTACAGACAGAGCCAGGAGAGGATGGTTTCTGTGATGTGCAGATATTGGTCGGGGTTGTAATGGATAGATATCATTGACAGTTAAGTATTTCCCCTGTGATAATCATGGAATGTTTGAAAGCTACCTCTTTTTGCTTTTGTTTGTTCCTTTTGTCTTGATTGTGTTATGGAAATTGTTGGAGCCTGTGACATGCAGTTTGGAATTCGATCGAATGATCTAGTGTTCTGCTATGTCTGGAGAGCTACCTCATGGAGAAGGTCAGAGACGTGGTCCCAAAGAGGACTGAGAACGCGAGCTGACTCATGGAAAAGACCAGACACGGGTGTGGGGTCATGAGCAACTCCATTTAGAAGCGTCAAGGCGAATGCAAAGGTGGTCAGCGATCGCTCCCAATGGAGGTCACCAGAGTGATGATGGTCAACAGCTGGGTTGGTGGTGTTCAGACCTGGCGTAGCAGTCGCTCTTCACATAAGGACTGAGTTCATGTGGCCGCTCTCCTTGAAAGCTGACGGGAAGATGTTTTTGACATTCTGAGGTTCATGTGATCATTGGACTGTACTTTATATATTGGTCTCCTTCAGTGTTTTGGTGTTTTCTTTCTTGTGGCTGATTGGTGGGTGGGTGTTGTAGGTTTTGACGCTATTTTGTCACATTTTTTCTGCAGGGGGAGTTGGGGATTTGATGCTATTGCCACTGCTTTTTTCTGTGAGGGAAGGGGATGGGGATTTAATGTTATTGTCGCTGTTTTTTTTCTGCGGGGGAGGGCTGGGGGTTTTGGAATTTGCAAATATTGTTTCTTTTCCTTTTTCATGCTGGGGGGGGGAGTTGATGTCTTTTCTTTCAAAAAATCCCATGGTCTTTCTGTGTTTCACGGCTATCTGAAGAAGACAAATATCAGAGTTGAATTGTATATGTATAAAATGAAGCTTTGAACTTTTGAACCTTTTTTAGTTTTAGGTGGAAAGATGTGATATGAACATCAAGAGTCACAGAGTTGTGCAACATAGAGCTGTTGGTAGTGAATCAGGATCAGATTTAATATTACTGGCATATGCCATGAAATTTGGTAGCACTCACATCGACAGTGATGAAATGCTTTGCGAGGTTGGTTATGACTAGACTGAACTGCCTCAGCAAGGACCTGGACCCATTGCAATTTGCTTATCGCCACAATAGGTCAACGGCAGACGCAATCTCAACGGCTCTCCACATGGCTTTAGATCACTTAGACAACACAAATATCTACGTCAGGATGCTGTTCATCATTTATAGCTCAGCATTTAATACCATCATTCTCACGATCCTGATTGAGAAGTTGCAGAAATTGGGCCTCTGTATCTCCCTCTGCAATTGGATCCTTGACTTCCTAACCGGAAGACCACAGTCTGTGCAGATTGGTGATAATATATCCTCTTCGCTGAAGATCAACACTGGCGCACTTCAGAGGTGTGTGCTTAGCCCACTGCTCTACTCTCTGTATACACATGACTGTGTGGCTAGGCATAGCTCAAATACCATCTATAAATTTGCTGATGATACAACCATTGTTGGTAAAATTTCAGGTGGTGATGAGAGGGCGTACAGGAGTGAGATATGCCAACTAGTGGAATGGTGCCGCAGCAACAACCTGGCACTCAACATCAGTAAGACTAAAGAGCTGATTGTGGACTTCAGAAAGGGTAAGACGAAGGAGCACATACCAATCCTCATAGAGGGATCAGAAGTGGTGAGGGTGAGCAGCTTCAAGTTCCTCAGTGTCAAGATTTCTAAGGATCCAACCTGGTCTCAACATATCAATGTAGTCATAAAGAAGGCAAGTCAGCAGCTATACTTTATTAGGAGTTTGAAGAGATTTGGCATGTCAACAACTACGCTCAAAAACTTCTATAGTTGTACCATGGAGAGCATTCTGACAGACTGCATCACTGTCTGGTATGGAGGGGCTACTGCACAGGACTAAATTTCCTGAGGAGACTGAGGTCCTTTAACATCTGCTGGACGATGCTGAGGATGTTCTACAAGTCTGTGGTGGCCAGTGCTATCATGTTTGCTGTTGTGTGCTGGGGCAGCAGGCTGAGGGTAGCAGATACCAACAGAATCAACAAACTCATTCATAAAGCCAGTGATGTTGTGGGGATGGAACTGGACTCTCTGACAGTGGTGTCTGAAAAGAGGATGCTGTCCAAGTTGCATGACATCTTGGACAATGTCTCCCATCCACTACATAATGTACTGGGTGGGCACAGGAGTACATTCAGCCAGAGACTCATTCCACCGAGATGCAACACAGAGCATCATAGGAAGTCATTCCTGCCTGTGGCCATCAAACTTTACAACTCCTCCTCCTTGGCTCAGACACCCTAAGCCAATAGGCTGGTCCTGGACTTATTTCCTGGCATAATTTACATATTACTATTTAACTATTTATGGTTTTATTACTGTTTATTATTTATGGTGCAACTGTAACGAAAACCAATTTCCCCCGGGATCAATAAAGTATGACTATGACTATGACTATGAAAAAGAAGCTGCAGAAGATTGTAAATATAGCCAGCTCCATCTTGGACACTAGCCTACAAAGTACCCAGGACATCTTTAGGCAGCGATGTCTCAGAAAGGCAGTGTCCATTATTAAGGACCTCCAGCACCCAGGGCATGCCCTTTTCTCACTGTTACCATCAGGTAGGAGATACAGAAGCCTTAAGGCACACACTCAGCGATTCAGGAACAGCTTCTTCCTCTCTGCCATCCGATTCCTAAATGGACATTGAAGCTTTGGACACTACCTCACTTTTTAAAATTTACAGTATTTCCGTTTTTGCATTTTTAAAAATCTACTCAATATACGTAATTGATTTACTTGTTTATTTATTATTATTTTATTTATTGTTAATATTTTTTCTCTCTCTGCTAGATTATGTATTGCACTGAACTGCTGCTGCTAAGTTAACAAATTTCACGTCAGATGCCAGTGATAATAAACCTGATTCTGATTGTGTGTTTTCAGGTTCCTGTACCTCCTCCTTGATGGTAGTAATGAGAAGAGGGTATGTCCCAGCTAATGGGGGTTCTTAATGATGGATGCCACTTTTTTGAGGCATCACCTTTCAAAGATATCCCCAGTGCTGCAGAAGCTACTGCCCATGATGAAGCTGGCTGAATTTACAACTTTCTGCAGCTTTTTCCGATACTGTGTAACGCCTCCTCCATACCAGATGGTGATGCAACCAGTTAGAATTCTCTCTGCGGTTCATCTGCAGAAATTTGCAAGTGTCTTTGGTGATATACTAAACCTCCTAATGAAATATAGTCACTGTTGTGCCTTCTTTGTAATTGCATCAATATGTTGAGCCCAGGATAGATCTTCAGAGATGTTGACACCCAGGTACTTGAAACTGCTCACCCTTGTCACTGCTGATCCCTCAAGGACTGGTCTATGTTCCCTCGACTTCTCCTTCCTGGAGTCTACAATCAATTCCTTTGGCTGATGTATTCAACTCAAATCACAGTGCAGCTATTGCGCAGGTATAGGGCTTCTGTCTCACATCTCCATCGACCGGGATTCAATTCCGACCTCCGGTACCATCTGCACAGAGTTTGCATTTTTCTGCCTGCAACTGCATGTTTCCTCCAGGAACTCTGACTTCTTTCCACACCTGACAAATGTGCACATTGGTAGGTGAAATGGCCATTTTCCATTATATCAGGTATGTATACAAGTGGTATATTCAGAGGGAGTTTGAGTAGGAGAAGTTGTGAATCTGGGGAAAATAAAATAGCAGGAGAATAAAAATGAGTGCTTAATGGTCAGTGCACACTTGTTAGGCTGAAGGGCATGTTTCAGTGTTATACCTCCCTATACTTCTGTGACTCTACGGTATAACAAAGTTGGTAGCCCATTTGCTTTCCACTCAATAGTGCATCAAGCTCCCCTTGTTGGTAGTTGGGTGCTATTGTCAATTAAAATGTTCACAAAATCCACCAAAATCACAGTCTGTAACAGTTACTTCTGTTGGTCTCTTAAGAGCTTGGTTACAGTGGGCCTCCCCAGTCTATGTCTGTAATGATACTTTTTTTGGAATTACAGTCCAAGCTACAGTGAGCTTGAAGCCCAAGACCATTGCCAGTACTTCTAAACCTCAAGTTCTTTATCTATCTCCAATACTACTCAGTCAAACTAACCAAGTGTTAACTAATGTATCTTTTGGACAATCTTCTGGGCATCTTGAGAATGAGGAATAAAAAGTAAAGCCTAGGAAACTGATATATTTTAAAACACCCCTACAATTTAATAAATATATGTCAATACTTTGTATTTTGTTGCTTTTATCCTTAAGGTACAGTATATTATAATAAATATACTATCGACACATCGAGTCTTGTAGATATGATTCTTGCCAGGTAGCAAATACTTCCCATAACATCCTTGTAACATTGCCTATTCTGCCCTTGGCTCAGCCTATCTGTTCATTTATTATATTTCGACTAGACAGTGCACGGCACCATGACTGCTTTTCCATTTTCCATCCTATGTAAACATAGATTATTCTAAAACTGTGTTGCCCATTACCTAAATCCCACCATTCTTTCTTTATTAATCTTTTTATTGATTTAAAAAGAGCATATACACAAACAAGAGGAGAATTATCTCAAATATATATATCAATAACAATACAAATAGAAAGTGAAACAGACATTATCAAAATCATACATAGTATTAAGCTAATATGTAGTATATAATAAAAAAAGACACCTAATTTTCCTCTTATCAATTCATAGCCCACCATTCACTTCTGTGGTTACTCACCTCCATCAGCCCCCCAGTTCAACAAGACTTAGTTTTTAAATTATAATTTTTTCTATCGTTTTGACCTTCCCCAGCTCCAAAAGATGTTGAGATTTCTTTGCATCTTCAACTCTGGCCTTTTGCACATCCCTAGTTTCACTCGCATTGCCATTGACTGGTGTCCAAATACCTGGTGGCATTCCTTCCCCATCTCCTTCCTTTCCACTAACTTGTTCTGCCTATAATATGATGTTTAAAAGCTATATAACTATCCAGCTCTTGCCTGTCCTGAAGAGGGGTCTCAGCCCGAGATGTCGACTGTTTATTCATTTCCATAGATGCTGCCTGACCCGCTGAGTTCCTCCAGCATTTTATGTGTGTTGTCTTGCCTGCTCAAACGCAAGTAGATATTTAATATCAAAATAATGTTTTTTCTTTTCTCCCACTGGGTGTTGAAGGTTTAACTCTGGTGCAATGTTGTTGCATATTGCTGCTGTTTTTGTTTTGCCACTTTTATTTCCACATTCTCTTTCCTGCTTCACTTAACCTTCCCAAGTATCCATACCATCCTTTGTACTGTTATCCCATCTTCATTAAAGCATTGATTACAAAGTCACCATCACACAAAGTCACATCACATCAACAAAAATGCTGGAGGATCTCAGCAGGCCAGGCAGCATCTATGGAAAAAAGGACAGTCGAAGTTTCGGGCTGGAACCCTTCGGCCGGACTGGAGAAAAAAGCTGAGGAGTAGATTTGAAAGGTGGGGGGAGGGGGTGAGAGAAACGCCAGGTAACAGGTGAAACTTGGAGGGGGAGGGATGAAGCAAAGAGCTAGGAAGTTGACTGGTGAAAGGGACAGAAGACCATGGTAGAAAGAAAAAAGGGGCGGGAGGAAGGAGCACCAGATGGAGGCGATGGATGGGCAAGGAGATAACATGAGAGAGGGACACGGGGATGGGAAATGGTGAAGGGGGGATGGGGGGGTGGAGGCATTACTGGAAGTCTGAGAAATCGATGTTCATGCCATCATGCCAAATGGAGTATAACGTGTTGTTCCTCAACCCTAAGTGTGGCCTTAACCTGAAAGTGGAGGAGGCCATGGATGGACATATTGGAATGGGAATGGGAAGTGGAATTAAAATGAGTGGGAGGTCCTGCTTGTTCTGGTGGATGGAGCGTAGATGCTCGACGAAGTGGTCTCCCAATCTATGTCAGGTCTCACCAATAAACAAGAGGCCACGCCAGGAGCACCGAACACCCCAACAGACTCACGAGTGAAGTGTCGCCTCAACTGGAAGGACTGGTTGGGGTGCTGAATGGTAGTGAGGGAGGAGGTGTAGGGGCAGGTGAAGCACTTGTTCTGCTTGCAAGGATGTCAGGAAGGAAATCAGTGAGGAGGGACGAATGGACAAGGGAGTCGCGTAGGGAGCGATCCCTGTGGAAAGCATCCACTTGCAAGGCTAAGTGCCAGGAGTGAGATCAGTGGAACAAGAGGAGCTTTTTTTCTCCAGTCGTGCCAAAAGGTTTTGGCCTGAAATGTCAACTGTACTCTTTTCCATAGACGCTGCCTGGCCTGCTGATTTCCTCCAGCATTTTGTGTGTGTTGCTCGGATTTCCAACATCTGCAGAATTTCTCTTGTTTGTGATTTGTTCACACAACTAGTATCTGGGCATGGACATACAATGAACAATAGCCTGTAATAGGAATTCAGTGTGTTTTCTGTCTTCATAAATTAATAATGTTTTAATAACGTGCATTTCAAAGCAAAATGTTTTTAAAGACCAGATAATTGTGATTAGTATTGTGGGCAATCAACTATTACCAATACACTATGTAAAACACAATTATACGAAACTTAAAATTTATTAGATGGAAAAATCATTAACAACTTCTCAGAGTCTGCGCAATTATAAAAGCAATTATTAGTAATAGCGTTTGCCCTCAATGTTGGTACATTAAAGATCACAGGTATCTAGCAAAAACAGCTAAAGATCATTACATTCTTCATGAGTTCATTCATTGATTCTCAACAACACTATTTATGATCAATTAATAAAATCTAAAAACAATTTCAGAACTCATATGATGAATTTCCTCTGTGTCAAAGTTGTAGGACAGCAATGACACACATAATCTAATTTACAATATTAATATTTTCACTCCGTCAGTTTTTAGATACTGGGATCATTTTTTATGTATTGGCACACTTGGAAGAGAGCACAACTCAACTGAAAAGCAAATCAGACATTTAGGCCTTAGGGGCATTGTAACCAAATTGAAGCCTTCCAGTTTTCTCCTTAGTATTAATTAATTAATAGAAAGGATTAACTCCCTTCATTTAAAAAAAATTCCCTAACTGCAAAACGAATTTGTTTGTGTCAATTATCTGATCTCAATGGATGAATAACGTGGAAGTATTTAGTGTATAATTCAGTTTGAAAGCTATTATAATTTTCATTAGTTGGTTCTCATTTGCATCTGTCATGGTGCATATTTAAACTAAATGGTTTCCATGCTACCTATTAACACTTGAATGCCATTGTTGAGTTTCCTTTCAGGATGATGTAAAGAACACTGCTGTATTTCTGTAAATATCAAAACGTTTTGCTATTCTTCAAAATGGTTAATCGGCATTTAGAAAAAGAGCACCAAAGCATGGTACAGTATAGCAGAGAAACAAGCCCTTTAACCCAAAATGTCTGTGCTGAACATGATGCTGAATTCTCTATATCCCTCCAGTCCCTGCATATCCACGTGTTTAACAGCTTCTTAAATGTTTTTTCTCTGTTTAAAATAAAACTTGCCAAAGAAACGTAAGAACACATTTGATGACGTATAACTGTGATGAAGCATACCCCCAATGACATCAGCTCTATTTTGATGTACTTTTCATTTGTTACATTTAATACTCTAACAAGCATCTGGCAGGATCCTCTTAGGACAACATGAAATGGGCATTAAATGGCTGCAATCCACACATTGGACATCATTATACTAAATTACAACCACAACGATAATATGCTGTACTATGGATCCACCTACACTAGATCTGTGTTTCCAACCTTTTTTAGCCAAACTTTCATACTTGCCAATGCCTCCCTCCCCAACAAAGCATCTTCATACTTGCCAACACCTCTCTTAGGCACAATATACTTACTGGCACCCCCATAGCATAAAAACATGAGAAAAATGATTCTGCTTTAAATTTTTATGTGTCTTTAAACCTAGCTTACACAGTACCTTTGCGCTGGACAGCAGTTTCGATATCAATGTGATCCTTGACTTGATGTTTTTAGCAAGAGTTGAAATATCTGGTTCAAGTTGTGACGGCAAAAGCTTAAGTACCCACATGTAACAATATCCAAGCGGTTTCTGTTTTTTGTGAGTATGTGGCTTACTGCACTGAAGCCTCTTTCAACAAGGTAGGGGGATGGAAATGCAATGAAGAGCAGTTTGGCTCTTCTCCAAAGACCAGGAAACTTCATATGACAGTGCAGCCACATAACGCAAAAGCTGACATATGTATTTGAAAAGCATTTTTGCTTCTTCATAATTCTGAATTTCAATAATTTCTTCTTGCAAGCTCTTCCTGTTCTTCCACCTTGCAAAGAAGTGGGTTAATTATCCAATCTGGAATTCCTTCAGTGACTGCAGGTGTAAGCAGTACTTTTGCAAATCACTGAAAAAGAGTGCCAAACTTTCCATGCAGGGAAACTGTGAAGACATTCTTCTCTCAATGTTTTGCTTATGTATTTCCAATTTTCAGATAAAAGTGTTCACTGCACTTCTTGTTTGAATTAAATTGAAATTCTCACCCTGCAGTTTTATATTTAAGTTTTCATTTTGTCATACAGATTGGCTCGGTATGCAACATCTCCACATAGAAGTTCAATCTTGTTTCCCAAGCTCTTGTCAACTGAGCAAAAATTCAACCACAGTGTCAAAAAGATCAAAGAACCATTTTAAGCAGCAGCCTTTTGACAGCCAACGCACTTCAATGTGAAGAAGCAAGCATTCAAACTCCTCATCATTATCTTGGCATAATTGGTGAAGTATTCTGCTATTTAATGGATGAGCTTTAATTTTGTTCATAGCAATTATTACAAGAGTCATGTTTGAAAAAAAATTGCTGGCTGAGATTTTTGGCTGTGCGATGTTCACAATGAATAACACAATGGATTGTAATCAGACTTGGAATTTCTTTTTATCATAGATGCCACTGAACCAGCATGGTGACCGGTCATATATGGTGTTCCATCTGTTGCACAAGAAATCATGATCCTAATTGGAATACTTTTATCCTCAGTATACATTTTGAGCTCACCGTAGATTGATTCTCCTTTCATATTTGATTTTAACTTTTTACAAAAGAGAATCTCTTCATAAACTTTTCCATTTTTACATATGCCATTAGCAATGCCACATTGGCTCAAACGTTTAACTCATCCAGTTGTATCCCAGATTCTGTTTTTTGTAGCTCTGTGCAGAGTTGATACTCAATGTCTTCACTCAATTCGTCAATACGATGAGCTACAGTTATTTCCCAGAGAAATTGATCTTAAAATATTGGCATCTATTTTGAGAACAGTGGTGAGCACTTGATACAGCAGGCATTACTAATCTTTCACCAATTGTATGAGATTTTCCAGACTTGCTATCATTTTGGAAATGTTATAAGAAGCAATGAGGCCATATCAAGGTAATTTTTAGCTCTCTTGGCAAATGACTTAAGTGTGCAAAGCTTTTCAAATGCTTCTTTTATCTTCTGGAACTGTGTAATACCATTCCAGGGTATCTATTACGGAAGTGTTCCTGAAATCTTGATGGTTTCATGGCTTCATTAGACGGTACAATATTACAAATAAGACACGTGAGAGCATCACAGATCTGATAGAAATGGAATAAAACCATACTCCAGGTACGTAACATTGTATTGACGCACTTTCTGTGGTTTATGTTTCTTACTAGGATTAGAATTCAAGGCCTCACCGCCTTCAGACTCATAGAGATCGCGCCGTACATATTTATCCATCATTAACAGGGCTAAATTAAAATTTAAAAAAATTAACATAAACTGGGAGTGCCTATTGGATGTTGATGGCAGCAGCACATTGACATGGATGTAACGATGGTAGCAGCGCAAAAAAGACCAGCAAGGTGAAGATAAAGATGATCACAACAGCAAAAATTGTGTTGACAAGGATTCAGACTGGAGTCTGAATGTTAGTCGGGATAGAGCTGGTGTTTGGCAAGCTACATTTATACTATTTCAATTAGCACGATTAACCAATCATGTAAGGTTTCATACTCCCCAAAGGTGGTTCTTGACTGCACATATGAAGCCGAGGTCACTTTGAACACTTCAGGAGGAATCGTTGGGGTCGGCAGGTTCACTGATTGGCTCTATTTTACCATTTGGTTCTGGCCAGCGCTGTATCGTTGCGTGACCTGTTTTTCATAGATCTGTAGAGAAAATTGAGAGGGTGTACTTGACTTACCAACTGTTAAATTGCATGAACTCGTTCCGTACTGCAAGTCAAGGAGAACTGTTGGGCATCCTGGTTGCTAATTTATACATCCCCAGTAATGTCTGTTTGGTTGGTAGGATCAGGGGAGATTAGTTTCAGGTGCGGTGTGATGATGACTGCTCACCACCTGCGGAGCTATGGTTCTTCCTGTGTTCCAGTGCCTCATTCTCTTTTTTGGAAGTGCACGCTCTACTAATAGTCAGTCATGTCTGGTGCCTCAAGTTAGGGGCTGCTTACTGCCTCCCACCAAGAATCTTGACCATCCCCAACAGCATGTATTTCCCCTAATGCCCCTTTAGGTCACATAAGCACCCCCTTGGGAGGCAGTACCAACCCCGACGGGAATCAGTCAGTCAGTGGATGCCATCCCGAATCCAGGGTTGGTGGCTATGCACCTCCATCTTCTTCGATCTTGCGCTCTTTTTCTGGCCTCAGCATAACTCAACCCAGTCCATTGCCTCACCAAGTGGTTTGCTGCCTTCCTCTTTCCCTCTTTCCTTCTATCATCCCTTCCAATAACAATTTCTGCAGTCCACCACCTCTTAACAAGTGCTCGGCATATTCCAGCTTCCTTTTCTGCACATTCTTCAGCAACTCCTTTTCTCTCCTCACTCTCTTCAACACTTCCATATTACCAACCTTCATCACCCATCTGATTTTCCGCATTCTCCTTAAACACCACATTTCAAATGCCTCCAGTCGTCGTTGCGCTTCCTTGCATAAGGTCCACAATTCGACTCCATACAACAGACTGCTCCAGACGTAGCATTTCCAAATTCTACAACGCAGCCCAAAGTCCAACCTCTTGCCAAACAGCACGTCACTCAGGCTCCAGAACGTTGATCTTGCAATCTCAATTCTTCGTCTAATTTCTGTATCACATTTCCCATCCTCTTTGACCATCTGTCCCAAGTACACAAACTTCTTGATTTGCTCTATGCCTACGCCGTTCATTTTGATACTGATTTTGGGGAACTTCTTTCTTCCGTGATACTACCATCACCTTTGACTTTGCAGCATTTCTTTTCATTCCAAATCGTTCACCTTCAGCATTTATCTTATCTACTATTCTGAGTAACTTGTCCTCAGTCTCGGCTAACAACACTGAATCATCTGCATACCTCAAATTGTTCACCGTCACTCCACGAATTTGGACACCAGCTTCATCGTTCAACACCCTGAAGATTACCTCTGAGTAAATGTTAAATAGTAAAGGGGAGATAATGCAGCCCTGGCGAACCTCTTTCTGGATCTCAACTTCTGGTGAATTCCCACCACTAGTTCTTATTACTGCCTTCTGATGCCAGTACAGACTCGCAATCAGTGGAACATCTTTCCTATCCAGCCCCAATGAGTTCAGCAATTGACCAGCTGTTCATGATTAACTCAGTCAAAAGCTTTATCGTAATCCAGGAAACACGTAAATAACAGGAATTCTGCAGATGCTGGAAATTCAAGCAACACACATCAAAGTTGCTGGTGAACGCAGCAGGCCAGGCAGAATCTCTACGAAGAGGTACAGTCGACGTTTCAGGCCGAGACCCTTCGTCAGAACTAACTGAAGGAAGAGTTAGTAAGAGATTTGAAAGTTGGAGGGGGAGGAGGAGATCCAAAATGATCGGAGAAGACAGGAGGGGGAGGGATGGAGCCAAGAGCTGGACAGGTGATAGGCAAAACGGATATGAGAGGATCATGGGACAGGAGGTCCTGGGAGAAAGACAAGGCGGGGGGGGGAACCCAGAGGATGGGCAAGGAGTATAGTCAGAGGGATAGAGGGAGAAAAAGGAGAGTGAGAGAAAGAATGTGTGTATAAAAATAAATAACGGATGGGGTACGAGGGGGAGGTGGGGCATTAGCAAAAGTTAGAGAAGTCGATGTTCATGCCATCAGGTTGGAGGCTACCCAGACGGAATATACAGTGTTGTTCCTCCAACCTGAGTGTGGCTTCATCTTTACAGTAGTGGAGGCCATGGATAGACATGTCAGAATGGGAATGGGATGTGGAATTAAAATGTGTGGCCACTGGGAGATCCTGCTTTCTCTGGCAGACAGAGCGTAGGTGTTCAGCAAAGCAGTCTCCCAGTCTGCATCGGGTCTCGCCAATATATAGAAGGCCACATGGGGAGCACCGGACGCAGTATATCACCCCAGCCGACTCACAGGTGAAGTGTCGCCTCACCTGGAAGGACAGTCTGGGGCCCTGAATGGTGGTAAGGGAGGAAGTGTAAGAGCAGGTGTAGCACTTGTTCTGCTTACAAGGATAAGTGCCAGGTGGGAGATCAGTGGGGAGGGATGGGGGGGGGGCGAATGGACAAGGGAGTCGCGTAGGGAGTGATCCCTGCGGAAAGCAGGGGGGCGGGAGGGAAAGATGTGCTTAGTGGTGGGATCCCGTTGGAGGTGGCGGAAGTTACGGAGAATAATATGTTGGACCCGGAGAATGCTGGGGTGGTAGGTGAGGACCAGGGGAACCCTATTCCTAGTGGGGTGGCAGGAAGATGGAGTGAGAGCAGATGTGTGTGGAATGGGGGCGATATGTTTTAGAGCAGAGTTGATGGTGGAGGAAGGGAAGCCCCTTTCTTTAAAAAAGGAGGACATCTCCCTCGTCCTGGAATGAAAAGCCTCATCCTGAGAGCAGATGCGGCGGAGACGGAGGAAATGCGAGAAGGGGATGGCATTTTTGCAAGAGACAGGGTGAGAAGAGAAATAGTCCAGATAGCTGTGGCCACACATTTTAATTCCACATCCCATTCCCATTCTGACATGTCTATCCATGGCCTCCTCTACTGTAAAGATGAAGCCACACTCCGGTTGGAGGAACAACACCTTATATTCCGTCTGGGTAGCCTCCAACCTGATGGCATGAACATTGACTTCTCTAACTTCCGCTAATGCCCCACCTCCCCCTCGTACCCCATCCGTTATTTATTTTTATACACACATTCTTTCTCTCACTCTCCTTTTTCTCCCTCTGTCCCTCTGACTATACCCCTTGCCCATCCTCTGGGTCACCCCCCGCCCTTGTCTTTCTCCCCGGACCTCCTGTCCCATGATCCTCTCATATTCCCTTTGCCAATCACCTGTCCAGCTCTTGGCTCCATCCCTCCCCCTCCTGTCTTCTCCTATCATTTTTGATCTCCCCCTCCCCCCCCACTTTCAAATCTCTTACTAGCTCTTCCTTCAGTTAGTCCTGACGAAGGGTCTCGGCCCGAAACGTCGACTGTACCTCTTCCTAGAGATGCTGCCTGGCCTACTGCATTCACCAGCAACTTTGATGTGTGAAGCACATGTAAATGTCTTTTTTTTTCTAGACCTCGTTCCATAATCATTCGCAAATTGAAAATCCCTTCATGGGTACCCTTACCCGGTATAAATCCGCTCTGGCACTCACTAATTTCAATAAGAACTGTCCTTTTCATTCTGCTTAGAAGTATTAATAACAAGATTTTGGAGGCATGACTTATAAGACTTACAGTTCTAAAGTCTGAGCATTTCGTGCTCTTACTTTTCTTTGGGATCATGACAAACTCTGACACCACAAAATCTGTTGGCCAATTTCCTGTTGAGTAAATTGTATTGCAAAGCCTCGTGATCTCCTCAACCTCCAATTCGCCAAGGCATTTCAACATTTCGGCTGTAATACCATCTACACCACAAGCTTTACCAGTTTTTAACTTTCCAATGGCTGCTCTTACTTCTGCTACCAACTTTTCCGGACCTTCCGTGTTCTGCTCACTCACTTACAATTCCCTAATGTATTCCATCCATCTACTTTCCACCTTGTCATTCTCAAAGAGTATGTTCCTGTCCTTGTCTTGAATAATGCCAGTCCTTGATTGTTTCTTGTTCCTGTTGGTCATCTCTGCAATCTCCCTGTGCATATCCCCTGAATGATGCAACATGTCCACGGTCTCTATCTTTTCACACCGTTTGATAAACCATTGTTCTTTAGCTTTTGCACATTCTGCTCTTATTTGCTTGTCCAATTCCTTGTACAGGTTTCCCCCGCCATCCGAAGGTAGAGCGTTCCTATGAAATGGTTCATAAGCCGAAATGTCGTAAAGTGAAGAAGCAATTACCATTTATTTATATGGGAAAATACTGTGAGCATTCGCAGACCCAAAAATAACCTACCAAATCGTGCCAAATAATACATAAAACCTAAAGTAACAGTAACATATAGTAAAAGCAGGAATGATATGATAAATACACAGCCTATATAAAGTAGAAATACTTTTCCACAATCATTGCTGGCACAGATCTCCGTAGAGAAAATCTCACGCAAGCGCCATTGGCAGAAAATCTTACGCATGCGCTGTTGGCAAAAACACTGCGCAAGCGCTCTCCAGTAAACTTTAAACTATGAAGCTGCCAAATCATACCAAATAACACGTAAAAATACACAGCCTATATAAAGTAGAAATAATGTATGTACGGTGTAGTATCACTTACCGGAATCGGGACAGCGCAAAGCACACTGATGATGGTGTGTTAGGCTGAGTCGTCGCAGGCTGGGTGGTGCAGTGGCCCCCACCCTCCGTGCCACCAACTGATACATTGCCGCGAAGCACGCAGGGGTCCAGCGGTAGCCGGGAGGCACACAGCACATCTTTAAGAAAAAAGCCAAAATAAACATGCTAATTGATTACGTGCTGCCCGACACGTAATTGTCGGCCCAGATCAGTGCTGATGGCCGATTGCATCGCCTCTGATCTGGGCCGACAATTACCTGTGGGGTGGCACCTAATTAATTAGCATGTTTATTTCAGCTTTTTTCTTAAAGATGTGCTGTGTGCCTCCCGGCTACTGCTGCATTCTCTGCGAATCGGTACAGTATCTGTCCGCGGCCTGGGTGTTGGGGTGGTGGGACACTGGGGTGTCATCTCGTCGTCTGATTCCATTAGAGCAGGCAGCTCATCTTCTCCTATGACTGCCTGCCTCGATGTCGAAGGTCGAGGTTGGTCATCTGCTGTGGCTGATGTGGAAGGCTTGCTTGACTGCTGAGCCTCACGCATTTTTCTATCATACAGTTCTTTGTAAGGACTTAAAGAATCTTGCAAATATCCCCTAAACCTACGCACCCTTTCAAAATTAAAGTCGTACTTTATCATTACTCATTCGGTTTCAATTGTTATCCTTTCCTCTTCCAATTGCATCAGCTCTTCATCTATCAGTTCTTGGTCATGGGATGCCCAAACCTCTTCAACATCATCTTCGTCAGCTTCCACAAGCCAAACTCACTTTGTCCTTGCTTCGTTCACCACGATCGAAACACTTAATTATGTCTAATTTTACGCTAAGTGTAACACCCTTATGAGCTCTTTTAGGCTTTTCCGAAACCATAGAACTCATCTTGCAAACGACTGCTCACAGGCTCGTGTTAAAGCAATGCCGGCGAGAATGCAGTTCCGAATCTGGGGGAGAGCGGCTGCTCAGGGCACGCGCTGATTTTTTTCGCGCACTGAATTTTTTATCGTGCGATGAATTTTTTTCGTAACAGTGAAAACACCTTCTGAAAGCGAAAACGGTACTAATGTAGGTCCTTCATAACAGTGAGGTTTCGTAAAGCGAACGTTCGAAAAGCGGGGGACACCTATATTTAGATGTGTCCTTCTTGTGCTTCCTTCTCTCTTCCATGAGCTTCAGAATGCGATCCGTCATCCAGGCTTGTTTAGCTTGGTGGACCCAGGCGGCGCTCACCTGGAGCACTGGGCAGCAGCGGACCGGAGAGATTCAGTGGGAGGCAAGTGCCCGCTGCACGACCGAAAACACCGACGCCATCGACACAGAAGCTCTCCTTGGAGCTGAGCGGGCGAACAGCCGTCACATCCCTGCTACTGGTAACCGTGTAATCCAGTACAACCTGTTCATGGTCGAGTGGTCGGCGACTAAACCGGCTCCCCCACCGGACTCGGTCTGGGGTCGGGTTCTGGTGAGGAAGGTGTGAGGACACCTAGCAGGACTAAAAAACAAGACCTGACAAAGGGCAGATGAGCTCCTTGTGAGCCAACGGCTATCTTCCGTGGAAGAGATTAAAGCCTCACCACGTATCTCCCTCTTAGGAATAGTATGCTATGCACTTAGTTAGAAGAGACATGCGTTGTGCAGCTGAACCTGGGCCCCTTGCGAGCAATTCTGCTGTACAGAGCCACAAGGAAGAAGATAACGGCCTTGGAAATTGTAGGTCTGTTGGGAATGAAGGCAGCACACCAAATCCGAAAGGACATGTGGCACTGACTAACGATAGACTGAAAACTAGGGGAAGTATCTTACGGATAGGGACATGGAATGTTTGAACAATGCATCAAGCAGGGAAATTTGATAATGCAATTCTTGAGATATCTCGAATGAAGCTGGATATTATGGCAGTAAGCGAAGTCCATTGGACAGAGGTTGGAACAGTTGACAAGAATAATTTTGCGATGATATACTCTGAAGGAGACAGCCATGCCAATGGCATTGGAATTATTATGAAGAAGAAAATCTGTAGATTTGGATGGGTTTTGGCCCATATCTGATAGAGTCATAATGGTAAAATTAAAAGGAAAGCCTTTTGATGTTGTGATAGTCCAAGTGTATGGACTAACAGGTGAGCATGAGGATGAAGAGGTGGAACGGTTTTATGAGGACGTAGAATCTGCTTTAAAAAATGCAAAGAGCTCTGATGTACTTTTTGTTATGGGAGATCTGAATGCTAGAGTAGGCAACGTGAAATACAAGGATATCATTGGTCAGTATGGCTTAGATGAGAGAAATGAAGGAGGTTGAAGATTTATACAATTTTGTGAACAGTGTGAACTGATGGTAGCAAACACATGGTTCAAATTATCCAAACGAAAAATATACACTTGGAAGTAGCCTGGGGATACTGGAAGGAGACAAATTGACTATATTGCAGTGAGGAAACGCTTCAGGAGAAGTATTAGGATGGCCAAGACTTATCCAGGTGCCAATATAGTCTCGGATCACAACCCGGTGGTTATAAGGGTGAAGATTTCACTATAGACAAAGATTAAGGCTGCAACCAAGAAAGCCAGGCTGGATATGGACTTACTGAAGAAGAGCGAGTATAGCGAAAGATTTTCTGTAGCGGTACAAAATAGGTTTAAAGGACTGAGAGTAGAAGACATGGAGCAGACACCAGTTAACATGTGGTTAAACCTGAAGGACTGTATGCAGATGGCAGCTGAAGAATGTCTGCCCAAAAGGCGGCGCGTAGCTAAACAAGCCTGGATGGGAATCACGGCACTCATTAAAACCACATAGAAGTAGGGGTTGGATCTTCAAGCCAAAATCAAGAGAATGAAGGACAGGAGTGAGATTAATTATTCTTGCTTAATATACAATTTCTATGCATGTTTTCTTACGATATAAAGCCATTTGGCCCATTGGATTTGTGCCAGCTCTTGGAACAATCTTATTCTCCTTCATTTCACTGTAACTACATCTCTCTCAGATGCACATAACAGACAATTTCACCTGGTCCCTCAACACCACCTCTTTAATCAAGAAAAAACACAGCAGCGTGTCTATTTCCTGGTGAGATAGAGATGAGCAAGGCTCACCCACCCCCCTCACCCAAACCATTCTAACCAATTTTTACAAGAGCACCATGGAGAGTGCTCTGACTAGCGGCATCAAGATTGTTTAATGTCATTTCCAGTACACAAGTGTAAAGGAGAACAAAATAATTGTTACTCTGGATCTGATACAACACCATTTGGTATGGGAATTACAAAGTTTCAGACCACGTCCTCACAAAGTATTGTGTACTGAGAGGATCATCGAGGTGTCCCTTCCACCTATGAGAGATATTTCTCATTTCGTAAGCAGGGTCCTTAGCCTGCCAATGATCCCTCCTATCCATCCAGCAATCTTTTGGACTCCTTATCATCAGGCAGGAGGTCCCAGTGCATTAGGACAAGGACTGTTAGGATGGGAAACAGCTTCGTCCCCCAGGCTGTGAGACTGAACTCCCTGCCACCACCCAGGTCTCATCACGTATGAAGCGGCAGTATTGCTTGTATTTTAACATGTCATAAATGGACCTTATTATTTGTTAATTTTTTAATGATAATGTCACTTTATTATTATGTGCGAGTTATATGTACTATGTGGTGCATCTTGGTCTGCAGGAACATTGTTTCATTTGGCGGTATACTACATGTGTTGGTTGAATAACGATAAACTTGAACTTGATCAGCTCCATCCTGATTCTGCTGCCAACTGCCGTCACTAAGGATAAATTAGTGACTGAATAATCTACCAACCAGCACATCTTTTTGAAGTGGGAAAAGGCTGAAGCACTCAAGGGAGACCTACGAGGTCACGTGAAGTATTTGCAGACTCCACCACAGGCATTACAGGAGGTCAGGACGGAACCCAGTCACTGGAATTGTAACAGGGCAGTGCCATATAATTACAATTTGTGCTTAGAAGTCTGCCTGGAAGATTCTGTTATATAGTTTATTGTTATATAGCTTTTCATAGTTTAATGTTCTGAGAATATTGTTCACTTTTTTCATTCAATTAATTTGAGGTCCATTTACCAGCTCCTAATGTAACATGACAGTCAGTGAAATTTTAGAGCCAGAAAATTGTGGGCTCATATGTACAACACCCTGAAGTGCTCTCCTGTCATGTGCTGGACCCACTCGAGCATCTTATTTCCCCTACAGCACCAAATATCCTTTTTCACTTTTTCAATTCTTCGAACTTAAATCCAGTAAATGTACCTGAAGGAGCTTGGGCATTCCCACCTTCTGTCACTCTCACTTTTGCTTGACAATCAGTTCTCATTTTGGCATTCTCGAGTGGTGCTTCTCCTCAAGCTCCCACAGATCTAAACACAAGAAATTCTGCAGATGCTGGAAATCCAAAGCAACAGACACAAAATGCTGGAGGAACTCAGCAGGCCAGGCACCATCTATGGAAATGAACAAACACTTGATGTTTTGCGCTGAGACCCTTCTTCAAGACTGAGAAAGCAAGGGGAAAGATGCCAGAATGAAAAGGTGGTGGTGGGTGGGGGGGGGGAAGGAGGATAGCTAGGAGGGCAGGTGAAACTAAGTTGGGAAGAAAGATAAAGGGGAAGGATTCTGATGGGAGAGGAGAATGGACAAGAGGAGAAAGGGAAAGAGGAGGAAACCCAGGGGGAGATGGTGGGCAGGTGAGAAGAGGTAAGGGGTCAAGGTGGGAAATAAAAGAAAAGGAGAGCAGGAGGGAACTTTTTTTCACCGTAAAGAGAAATCAATTCTCATGCCATCAGGTTGGAGTCTACCCAGACAGAATATAAGGTGTTGCTCCTCCACCCAGAAGATGGCATCATCTTGGCACAAGATGAAGCTATGGACCGACATGTTGGAACCGGAATGGCAATGAAAATTAAAATGTTTGGCCAGCAGTAACTTCCACTTTCGGCGGACGGAGCGAGGCGCTTGACCAATTAACAACAGATCTCATCAAAGTAGAGGAGACAGAATCAGGACCACTGGACACATTAGAAAACCCCCGTAGATTCGCAGGTAGAGTGTCACCTCATCTGCGAATGGACAAGGGAATCGAAGGTGGAAATCATGCCACCTTAACTGTGATAGAATTCCTCTTGTCCTTACCTACCACCCCAGGAGGGGAGGAGAAGATGGCGGCACGATGCAGCGCGTGGGGCCGCTCGGAAATGATATCGTATTTGTAAGTAGGATGCCGTGCACAATCCTGATTTGATGGAGACAGACGTGAGAAGCACTGAGGAACATCTGGAGAAACTTCTGAAATGCCCGCTTCGCTGCCGCTGCTACTGTGCGATCAGAAATCTCCGGAGGGGAAGGCCCCAAATCCTTGGCTTTGCCTATTGCTGGGGCCGGGGTCGAAGTGCTCGGCAGAGATGGTGCTCAGTGCTCAGTGTCAGAGGGCTGGTTGGAGGCTCGAAGTTTTCAGATGGACTCAAGAGTTGGCTGTGGTTGGGTGCTTCCAGGGTGCTGCATCGGCAAGTTCGTGGCGCTGGAAACTCATGGCAGGGAGAGTTTTTCTTCCTTCTCCATCTGCGTGAGATGATGGGACTTTCAAGAGACTTTGAGACTTTTTTTTACCGTGCCCATGGTCTGTTCTTATCAAATCACGGTATTGCTTTGCACTGTTGTAACTATATATTATAATTATGTGGTCTTTGTCGGTTCTTCAGTCTTGTTTGTCTTGTATTTCTGTGATATCATTCTGGAGGAACATTGTATCATTTCTTAATGCATGCATTACTAAATGACAATAAAAGAGGACTGCGTATCCTCATGATCTAATCTAATCTAATGATCCTCTGTATCCAACACATCATTCTCCACAAATATCGCCATTTCCAAAGGGTTCGTACCACTAAACACATCTCTACCCTGTTCCCCTTTCTGCAGAGATCTCTCCCTCCATGATTCCCTTGTCCAGTCATCCCTCCCCACTAATCTACCTCCCAGAACTTATACCTGCAAGCAGCCTAAGTACTATACCTGCCTATTCACCTCCTTCCTCACCTCCATTCAAGGCCCCATATTGTCCTTCCAAGTGAGGCAACACTTCACCTGCAAATCTGCTGGGGTCATCTACTGTGCCCGGTGCTCATGATGTGGCCATGTCTACATTGGCAAGACATCGTAAATTGGGGAACACTTCATCGAGCACTTCTGCTCCATCGCCAAAAGTGGAATTTCTCGGTGGCTAGACATTCCTGTTCTGATATGTTGATCCATGGCTTCCTCTTGCATGATAAAATCATCCTAAGGGTGGAGAAGTGACACCTTATACAGTGGGTACCTTCCAACCTGATGGCATGAATACTAATTTCTCCTTCCAGTAAAAAAAATTCTCTCTCCCTCCCCTCTTCTTTTACTCTCTACTATGGTCTCTTACCTCTACTTGCCTACCTATTACCTCCCCCATAGATCCTCTCCTCCTTCCCTTTCTGTTACGGTCCACTCTCCTCTCCTATTAATTCCTTCCTCTCCAGCATTTTGTGTGTGCCTCACAAACCTAGCCATTCCGCACAGTGCGTGAGTTGGCATTTTTTTCCAATTTTCATTGTTTTCTAGCTGATTACATTCTATCAGTTCAGGTTATTTGTTTCTCCTATTACAGTGAATCGTGGCTAAATTCTGATCGTCATCATCATCATCAGATGCCGTGCCCAGTTTGAGCTTTGATTGCCATGGCCCACACACTCCTGTTTCGGGTCAAGTGGATCAATTCATTGGTATTCATTTCCAGTTCTCTGGCTGCTGTCTCCATCATCATTTGTCTTTGATTTCCTCTTGCTTTCTTCCCTTCAATCTTTCCCTTAATTACCGTGCATTCTAACTCTTTCCTAATCATATGTCCAATGAAGTTATGTTGCCTTTTCATGATCTCATACATTATTTCTCTTTTTGTGTTTGCTCTGTTTATGACATCATTAGATATTCATTTCATCCATGATATTCTTTCCATCCTCCTCAAAAACCACATCTCTACTGCTTCAATTCGTTTCGTCATGTTACGAGATATTGTCCAGCATTCTGAGCCATATAACGTAACCAGATAAACGTAACATTTCAGTACTCTGAGGCGGGTTGTCATGCCTAGTTTAGTATTGGTCAGTATACTCTTCATTCTCGTAATGGTGTCTTTTGCCATCCCTATTCTTCTTTTGATGTTTATGTTGCACCTGCCATCCGATGTCACCCAGCTTCCTAAGTAGCAAAAGTTCTGTACTTGTTTTATGTTTTCCCCATTTATTCTCAGCCTGAAGATAGGATTCTTCTTCTTTTTGGATATCATCATACATTGTCTTTTTGCATTTGATAGATAGACCCATTTTTGCACTTTCTTCAACAATTATATCAATTAAGTTTTGTAGTTCTTCTTCCGTACTTGCAATTAACACAGAGTCATTCGCATATCTGAAATTATTGATGTTTTCACCGCCAACTTTGATTCCCAAGATGTCTCTTATTTTTTGTAATATTGTTTCACTGTACACACTAAATAAATCTCAGGGGAGAAAACACACCCTTGTCTAACGCCTCTCTTGATTTTCGTAAACTGACTCACTTCTCCATCTATTCTTACAGCAGCAGTTGGTTCCCAGTACAGATTTCTGATTAGGCGGAGGTCTTTCGAATCTAGATCTAGAGTTTTCTGTAATATTTCAAATAACTTATTGTGCTTCACTTTATCAAATGCTTTTGTGTAGTCAATAAACCAAACAAACAAATCTTTTTGCACTTGAATAGCTCGTTCTGATAGTATCCTTAACATCAATATTGCGTTTCTTATACCCTTGTCTTTCACAAAACCACATTGTTCTTCACCTATTTCAGCTTGTATCTTACTTTTAGCTCTTGTCATCAAAATTCTTAGAAGTATCTTGGTGATATGACTCATTAAACTTATGGTCCTATGTAATTCACATTCTATTGCTCCAGCTTTCTTAGGAAGAGTGATAAATACTGATTTTTTCATCTCTTCTGGTATTATTCCAGTCTCATAAACGTCATTGATTAAATCAGTAAGTTTTTCAATTCCATAATCTTCAAAGGTAATAATTTGTTCTATTGCTAATTCATCAGGACCTGCTGCCTTTCCTTTCTTCATCTTATTTATTGCATTACAAACTTCAGATTTTAAAATACTTGGACCTTCAATGTTTTTCTTAATTTCTGTTTTTTCACCTCGTTCATCTTCAAAGAATTCCTGAATATACTTAGTCCATCTATTCATAATTTTATCTTTTTCCACGATAATGGTACCGTCCTTTGCTTTCAAACATACAACTGAAGAACAGAGGAGCTTTTTACCAGTGATATTCTTGATTTGTTGATGTAACCTTTTTGGATCAGTAATGGGGATTCTTTCTATTTGCTCACATTCCTGGTTTAACCATTCTTCTTTGGCTTTTTGACATAAGCTTTTAACTTTTTTATCTGAGGACTTATATTCTATAGGATTTGCTTTCTTCCGTCTCCTTTCTTCCATTAGATTTTTGATTTCATCTGTCATCCATTTATTCTTTGTGCTTTTTTCTGTTTTAGGAATCACTGACTTTGCTGATTCTACCAAGGCACCCTTTAGAGAGTTAAATTTCATTTCTACATGATTGCTATCATCTTCAGCAGATTCTATTTCTAGACTTTAAAATCTATTCCTTACTTCAATTGGAAATTTTTATCTTAAATTCTGATACCACACACATTTTCTGATGATTTATACACTGATGAATTTACTAAACAAAAAACAGTAAAGCATTGGTTAGAGCTCATGGGTTTATTACAAGAGAATTCCTGTAACCAGAAAGATGAGTATATGTTGTTACGTACCCCGTAACTGGGTTGCCAAACCAGCAGAAATGGATCACTGAGTTGGAGTCTGGACTACTAGAACTAAGAAAGTTTTATTAAAGAAACAAGCAACACAGTACTCTAATCAAAAGGATAATAAATGCAACAGTTCAGCAATGATAAACACACATGTACACAGAATTAAGATAACAGGATCAATCAAGCTCTATCGTTGCCTAGGGGTAAATGACCAGTTTCAAAGTGACGCAAAGTTCAGTTCAGTTTAGTTCAGTTCAGTTCGCAGTAATCGCTGCTGTGGGAGATGGACAGTGTGGGGGAAGGAGAGAGAGAGCAAAACGAATGAATATTCAAACGGCTTCCACACATACCTTCGATATTCTTCGCAGTCAGCTTTCATGCGAGCCCTTTGTGATGTCATCTGAGGTCACCGACCGTGACCCTTCCATTTCCAGATACGATCGTTTCTCTGCGGTGAACTTGGCACCCAGGCAAGGGTGGACACACACCAGGTTCCCACCGATCGTGCCTTTCCACCCTGTGCGTCTATGGCTTGATCCCGCGACCAGCCGTCCAAAACTTCCCACCAACTTGTGGGAGATGCACCGCTTCCAGGGTCTCATTACCTCGGGGTGTCGTGTGTGTCCTGCCTTAGCGAACCTGTCCCTTTTTATCCCCCTGCTGGGGTATCGCCTGTCCATCACTTCAAACAGTTCAGGGTTCAAAGGGGGAGCCGATCTTGACAGCTCTCCTTCCGTTAAACTCTCCCGTTCCTTCATTAACATCTCCAAATGCTGCTCCATTGTTTTCCTTACCTCTCTCTCTCCTGAAGACAGGTGGCAGACCAACTGCTGATCCCACTGGTGCCAGCACAGGACAGCTAACATCTTAACCTATGTGTATTCTCGTCACAAGGTATATTGGCGGATCACAGATAAATGTTCTAAAGCAGATCAAATGTAGAAGTTAAGACCAATTGTTGATCGTGCAGAAAGGAGTAAATTAGGTAGGATGACAAGGTGGGACAAGTTTTTTAAATGAGAACAAAGATTTTGAAATGTAAACCAAACACAACAGGCGCTGGAAATCTGAAATAAAAACAGGAAATGCTGGGAACACTCAGCACTTGTAGAAATAAAAACAGTTAATGCATCATTTCCAGGAGCATTCATTAGAACTCTGAAGGCTCTCAATCCTGAAATGTTAGTTGCTGTTTCCCTTTCCACTGATGTTTACCTTAAACTGGAAAGATATCCATAATATTAAAAGAGTACAGAGAAAATTTACAAGGATTTTGCCAGTACTTAGTCCTGAGTTATAGGGAAACATTGAATAGGTTGAAACAGCATGTAGGTGCAATTATGAAGAAAGCAAGGCAGCGCCTCTATGTCCTGAGGAGATTGTGAACATACAGCATGACATCTAAAACTTTGACAGATACCTATAGATGTGTAGTGGAGAGTATACTGACTGTTTGCTTTGCAGCCTGGTGTGGAACATCCTTGCCCTTGAATGGAAATTGCTACAAAAAGTAGTGGATATGGTTCTGTAAAGCACAGGTAAAGCCCTCCCCCCAATCGAGCACATCTAGACCAAGCATTGTCGCAGGAAAGCATCATCCATTATCAGGGATTTCCACTACTCAGGACATGCTCTCTTCTCGCTACTGCCATCAGGAAGAAGGTACAGGAGCCTCAAGACTCACACCAGTGAGTTCAGGATCAGTTAATACCCCTCAACCATCAGGCTCTTGAAACAAAGGGGATAACTTCTCTCAACTTTTACTTGCCCGTCACTGAAATGTTCCCACAACCTATGGACTCACTTTCAAGGATTCTTCATCTCACATTCTCAATACTTACTGCTTGCGTATTCATTCTTTCTTTCTTTTTGTATTTGCAGTTTGTTGTCTTTTGCACACTGGTTGAACACCCAGTTGATTCTATTATGGTTATTACTCTATTATGGATTTATTGAGTATGTCCACAGGAAAATGACTCTCAGGGTTGTATATGGTGACATATATGTACTTTGATAATAGATGTACTTTGAACTTTTTCCCCTGGAGTTTAGGAGAATGAGGGGAGATTTGACAGAAGTATACAAAATTAAGTAGTATAGATAGAGTAAATGCCAACAGGCTTTTCCATTGAGGCTGGGTGAGACTAGAGCTGGAGGTCACAGGTTAAGGATAAAAGGTGAAATATTTGAGCAGAGCATGAAGGGGACCTTCACTCAGAGGACAGTGCGACTGTGGAACGAGCTGCCAGTGGTAGTGATGGATGAGGGTTCGATTGTAATATTCCCATTGATCCAACTTAGGCAGACTAACAGTTTGGCACAGATTATATGGGCCTAAGGGCCTGTTTCTGTGCTGTAGTGCCCTGTAACTCTATTACTCTTTGAACTAAACTTCTTGGTGCCTAGGGGTCAGTTGAGCAAAGCAGGGATGCAAGTTATTTGATTGCAAAGACCATGGAGGCTGGGGAAGAAGTTGCGCCTTAATAAGGAGAATGCATTAGAAATTTAATGCAAAGGCAAAAGGGTGATTTTTTTCCTGGATGAGAATGCATACACGACTGGTCACCATACCACAGGAAGTGGATGGAGGTTTTGGAGAAGGTGCATAATAGGTCTACTGGGATGCTGTCTGGATTAGACAATATAAGGCGAGATTGCACAAATTTGGTTTGTGTTTCTCTGGAGCAGCACAGGCTGAAGAGAGACCTGACAGAAGTTTATAAAATTATGGGAGGCATAGATAGACACTGATATCTTTATCCTCGAGTCGAAATGTCCCGTACTAGAACCATGCATTTAAGGTGAGGGGGTAAGTTCAAAGATGTGCGTGACAGGCAATGTTCCCCCTAATTTTTATTAGTCAATGTGCGCAAAAATCTTATGTTGTGCAAATTTTTTCCTGTGACAAAAGTATGTGTGCACTGAATGCACACATGGCACAGTTTATGTAGGTTTGCAAAATTTTTGACATAAAACTGCACAGAATAACAACAAAATAACATACATATTTAAGTCACTCAGTTATTTTTTTTCTCTCTCCTGTCTTTGGCATTTACCCATTCTTTGTAAACTCTATCTAGACTAATAAAACTTCCATCTAATTGATAGCTTTTGATTCTTATTAATATATCCAAATGACATTCACACAAACGGTTTCTCAGCTTGTTTTGGAGTTGATTCATTATGCTAAAACTTCGCTCACAGTCCGCACTAGATGCAAGAAAGGTTCCCCCAATGTCCATCAACTGTGCAAGGTCGCAAAACTGTTCATTTTGAAGTACAAATGCCACCATTTGAGCAAAGTTTGAAATCAGTTTGGATTTAATTTTTTCTTGCACATAAAATTTGAAATCGTTAAACTGTCTAACCATTACAGTATTTTCAGCTAGAAAATCATGATATTTTAGACATAAGGCATTAACTTGTTCATCGCCAAATGTGAAGTCACAATCTGCAATTGCGGAGAAATCAAAAGCCGACCATTCTTGTACCTGATCTTCAGGAAACCTTTCTTCCAAATGAACACAAAGACTATTTATAAAAGTCAACAGTGAACTTGTATCTACTGTGATGTTTTCTTCACGTTGTTGGCTTAGCAAAACTTTAACTTTGTCACTCCACGAAACACTGTCTCCCAGATACTGCTTTCTTATCCTGTTAATTTTGCCTCGCGCAAAATGAAGTGAATCAATCGGTGTCAGGCCACTCTTTTACAGAATCTTGCACAGTGCAGCCAGTTCATCAAAGACATCGCTTAAAATCTGTAAAGCTACTTTGTATGTGATGTTTATCAATTTCTTGTGACTGTATTTAGCCGCAGGGTCATTTGACTGATCTTTTTCAGTAAAAGCTTAGTAAACTACATATAGGATTTGAAACAGATCTTTGTAAACTTTACGATGAGAACACTGTCTGTCAAAGATGGCTGCCGCTGTGATGCAGCTGTACAAACCGAAACAGGAAAGGTGACAAGACATAAATTAGTGACATGCATTGTGGTATTTGAAAAACCGACTAACTAGTTAACAGAAACATTTAGCTAAAAGATTATTTTCAATAACTATAATTATTAATTACTACGTTATTTTAGGTAACTAACCTTTTGTTTGCACATTAATTACCTTTGTGCGCGGGTTGAAAAACTGTGTGCACGCGCACACACGCACAGCTTAGAGGGAACATAGGCGACAAGTTATTTTAAACAGAGAGTTGTGGGTATCAGGAATGCCCTGCCAGGTGTGGTAGTGGGAGCAAATATGATGGGGTCATTTGATAAGTTCTCAGATAGCCACATGAATGTGTAGAGAATGGTGGGTTATAGACATCGTGAGGGCAGAAGGACAGCTCAATCCACATACCCACCCCTCTCTGCATGAAAAACATGCCTTTCAGGTTGCTTTAAAATCTTTCCCGTCTCACCTTAGGCCTATGTCTGAGACTCCCTCAAACTGGGGGAAGACTGTGACTATCTGTCCTACCAGTGCAACTCATTATTTTACAAACTTTTACAAGTTCACCTTCAGCCTCTTAAACTCCAGGGAAAAAGTCCCTGGGGCATAAGAGATTGACGTGTGTAGGCCACAGGTTTAAATTGATGCCCATTGGCTGAAAGGCCCATTAAGGACATTTAATGAAAACAAAATGGATGGAAATCGGGGAGGGAAGGGTTAGATCGATTTTAGAGCTGGTTAAAAGGTTGACACGACATCATGAGCCAAAGGGCCTGTATTGTGCTGTGCTGTTCTGTGAGATACCAAGAACTGCGGTGCTGCAAAATGGGAAAAAAGTAAACTTCTTGCAGAATTCAGCAGGTTAGACAGCTGTAGAGGAAACAATTTACCAGCATTTTGGGTTGAGACCAAGATCTCAAACTTAAACATCAGAAATCCCTTCACCGCCCCCCCACCACTGCCCCAGGTGCTAATCAAGCTGCTGAGTTTCTCCACAAAACACTGAAGAAACTCAGCAGGTCAAATAGCATCTATGGGAAAAAATGGAGGAGTCAACACTTTCAGATTGAGACCGTTCACCTGGACTCTAGCAGTTTGCTTATTTGCTGAAAATCGAAGCTTAGTTGTTGGCTCACTGATTTGAGTGAGATTGACTTGGGCAAAGTATTTCGAATGGCCTGGAAATTACATAAAATTCTGGGAAACTCTTGTTCATAATCTGGAGATTTCCCAGTACTGATACCAATGTGCACAGATAAAAGGTCCCAACCCAAAACAGCCACTGTCCATGTTGTGTATTTAGTATTTCAGTAATACTTGCGTAATAAGTGGGACAATTCAACAGCGGTTGGTTGGTTGTCCTTGTGAATTTGATCTTGTAATTCTGTCTTCCAAGAAACAGAGCCCATCTCTGCTGTTAGTGGAACACCCTTCTGTGGATTGAAAATGGACACTAGTGGTTGATGATCAGTAATGAGGGTAAACTCTCTCCTATAAGGTACTGGTTGAAATGTCTTACACCCCAAACCAGACTCAAGGCCTCTCTGTTAATCTGTGCATAATTTCATCACTATCAATATCGAGACAATGCACAGAAGTGATTAGGAAGGCTAATAGAATGTTGGGCTATATAATGCACTCAATGGAGTTTAAGTCTAGAGACATTCTCCTTAAGCTGTATAATGCAATTGTGAGGCTACACCTTGAGTACTGGGTACAATTTTTGTCTCCATATTTTGGGAGGGATGTGAAGGCTCTGGAGAGAGTTCAGAGATGGGCAACAAGACTCATTCCAGGTCTGCAGGGTATGAACTACGAAGAAAGGTTGAAACAATTTAATCTTTTTAGTCTAAGTAGACGTAAAATGAGAGGAGACATGATAGAAGTGTTCAAAATCATTCAGCGACTAAGGAAGATGGATGCCACCTGCTACTTCAAAATTAATCCATCAATGAGGACACAGGGCCAGAGGTGAAGACTGGTTAAAGGGAGATTTCAGACTAACACCAGGAAGCATTTCTTTACACAGCGAGTTGTGGACACATGGAACAAACTACCTAGTTGTGTAGTTGAGATTTGTACCTTAAAGACGTTCAAATCTAAACTTGAAAGTTATTTCAACATACTAAGTAAATAGGAATTTGGCAAGCTTCATTGGGCCAAATGGCCTGTTCTTGTCAAAAACTTTCTAAATGTTCTAATGTTTTTCTCTGCAGCAGTAGGGGAACATGATGCAAAGGCTACGGGGCATTCACTTACATCACTCACAACATCTGACATCACTGCACATGTACCATAAACTGAGTTTCACTGGATGATGTGAATCATAATGTGCGAGTACAGTGTCTATGTCACCATTTCCTTTACTTTTCTGAAAGCCACCTCACACTGCTTTGTCCAATGTGATTTCTTCCCGATCTGCAGTAATGAGTTGACGGGGTGGACTCAGCAGCCAGGTTTGGCAGGAACCTGTTATAGCAATTGTTAAATCCTTAAAAGGACTGCAACAGTGTCCTGTGGCACTCAGCCCTACATTCTCGGCTCCTCTATTTTTCTTTTAATTAGTTTTATGTTTTGGAGTTACAAAACATTTCCCTCCATAGATGCTGCCTGACTCGCTGAGTTCCTCCTTTGTGTGCTGCTCGGTGCCTTGTCTGTAAGCAGCTGATGCAAACGAGTGAACTAAGTTGGTAAAACAACAACGTGGATGCCTCAGGTTTAACACCTATACCTTCAGATAAGTAATTCCAACGTGAAGTCAAAGGAAGAGCAGTTATCAGACGGCCAAAGAACCGCCACAATCCAAATGACTCACTACCACCATCTTCTCTTCGCTTTCCCTCCAAGAGCTTAGCTTTCTAGAGAGATGCCTGCTGAACATGGCATTTCCGAAAGAAGTGCAGCAGCGGCACCGGAAATTTTAGTCAAATAGAAATCGGCCAAACCGGTGAATTGGGTTTTGAATTTCCATCCGCAGTCGGGTGGTGACATTGACGTCCACGGCGGGGTCCTCCCGGTACTGGTGACGTGTAATAGCGCGACCACTTCCGGCCTCCGCAGCTCGGCGCCGTGACCGGGTGGGAAAATGTGAGTGAGTGAGTGCAGTGGCTGGCCTGGCCTGTCCTGTTCTCGGTACCGTGGGGCTGGCGGGCCGCCTGGGATGGGCAAAGGATAGTCAGTCACTCCGGACGGGTGTATTGTTCGGCTTTTATGTTTAAAGCGGTAAACACCCCAGCAATGAACTGCCAGCTGGCGTGTCGCTAGGATCCATCGTCGAGGAGGCTTGGGGTGGGGGAGTAGGTAACTAGGGAAGAAAAGAACATGAAAGAAGAATAATTTAAATAACAAAAAATGAGGATTATAGGGCACTAAAGCATGCACAGAGAGGGTCTGAAATATGAATGGGCAGTATAATCATTATCCGTAACTGATTAATTCGTCGTTTGGGCTGGTCTACACACTGCTGTATAGGAAAATGACGTGTTATACCTTAAGACAGTAGGCTTAAGGTGTACTGTAGCCTACTGTGGTAGGTATTATTGTAACAGGCAACCAGAATGTTGGGTCAATGTGGAATGTGTAAGTGGCCGGCAAAATAATTGCCCAATCTGTAATTGGTCTCCGTAGTGTGGACGATATTCTGAGCTCTGAATGCAATTTGAAAAAATTATACTGTGGACCTGGGTCCCTTTTTGTCACACTTAAAATCCTATTTGTTTAGTCACTTGTCTCTGAATTAACTTTTCCCAATCCATGTATTTCCTACTTTCTGAATCCTGTATCACCTCCCCACCCCCACACTCTTTGCCTTGCCCAAATATCTGATCACTCAAATGTGCCAAATGACACTTTAAAGGTTTCTTCTCTGAACTTATTCTCCATCACTTTCTTTCAGACTTATATAATTCATCCTTCTGTTGTCCTGTCCTCCTCCTTCCATAAAGTTTTAAAACTCAATGTATATGTATGTCACCATATAAAATCCCAAGGTTCATTTCCTTGCAGGCATGCTCAATAAATCCATAATAGAATAATAACCATTAGAGTCAATGAAAGACCATCTGTCTTTTGTTCAACCAGTGTGTAAAGGACAACAAATTGAAAATAGAAAAAGAAAGAAATAGTAACAAATAAGCAAAAGATATCGAGAACACAAGATGAAGAGTCCTTGAATGTGAGTCCATAAGTTGTGGGAACATTTTGATGATGGGGCGAGTGAAGTTATCCCCTTTTGGTTCAAGAGCCTGATGATTGAGGGATAATAACTATTCCTGATCCTGGCCTGATGATTGAGGGGTAATAACTATTACTGATCCTGGTGGTGAGAGTCCTGAGAGTGCTTTCTTCCTGATGGCAGTAGCAAGGAGAGAGCATGACTTGGGTGCTGGGGGCCCCTGATGATGGATGTTGCTTTCCTGTGACATTGTTTCTTGTAGATCTATTCAGCGGTGGGGAGGACTTTAGCCATGATGAGACTGGGCCGTATCCACTTTGTGTAGGATCTTCCTTTCAAGGGAATTGGTGTTTCCATTACCAGACTAATGCAGCTGGTCAATATACTCTCTACCACAGATCTGTAGAAGTTTGTCAAAGTTTTAGATGTCATGCAGACTCTTCACAAAATCCTAAAGAAGTAGAGGCACTGCTGTGATTTCTTTGTAATTCCACTTACTTGCTGGGCCCAGGAAAGGTCTTCCAAAGTAATAATGCTGAGGAATTTAAAGTGGCTGACCCTCTCCTCCTCTGATGCTCCGATGAGGACTGGCTGGTTCCTCCTGAGGTCAATAATCATCTCCTTGGTCTTGCTGACATTGAGTGAGAGGTTGTTGTTGTGGCAACACTCAGCCAGATTTTCAATCTCCCTCCTGTATGCTGATTTGTCGCCACCTTTGATTTGGCCTCTGACAATGGTGTCATCAGCAAACTTAAACGTGGCATTGGAGCTGTGCTTAGCCTCATAGTCATAAGCGTAATGTGAGTTAGAGCAGGGGACTAAGCACACAGCCTTGTGGTGCACCTATGCTGATGCAGATCATGGAAGAGATCTTGCCAATCCGAACTGACTGGGGTCTGCAACTGCAGAGATCGTGGATCCAGTTGCACAAGGAGGTATCGAGGCCAGGGTCTTGAAGTTTGTTGATTAGTTTTGAGGGGAGGATGGTATTGAATGCTGAGCATCTTTAGCTGTCCAGACGTTCTAAAGTTCAGTGACGAGCCAAGGAAATGGCATCTGCTGTGTGGATTTGTTGCTTCGGTAGGCAAAAGAAAGGAGTGTGAGAAAAGGGAACAAAAGTAGCAGTGGCACAGTTATCAGAGCTGCTGCTTAGTTCCAGTGATGTCTGGTGCTATTTGAGTGGTTTGCGCATGTTTGATATGACCGTGTGAATTTCCTCTAGATGCTCTGATTTCATCCCATATCGTTGATGCGTCCCATATCAGAAAATCAAGTAATAGGTGTTCACTGCCTTCACTAGTGAACATTCATCACCTTCTGCATGAAGAATTCAATCAAAAGCTTTCTATCTCCTCTCCCACTCCATCATTATCTTTTCCCTCACTGAGCTACTCTGGATTTTGGTCCCCACTATATTAATTGCTTTTGTCAAACATTTATTTAATGTTGGGACTTTGCATAATGGACTGTCCCTGTAACATTAAAGTATATCCTGTTTTACAAAGGTACCAATAACATAAATGTATTTATTTCTATACATTTTATACATACATTTTCTTAACTGCATTGAATGTTATTGAGAAAGAGAGAAAAAATCAGTATTTTTTGCAAGAATGGGGATTGTAATTCTGAAACCAGCAACAAAGAAGCATGAATATTCAGATCACCAGAATTATATTGTTTCTAGGTATAATTTGACCAGGTTGGAATTAAAGAATGACATATGATATTAATTAGCAGTACTGTTCTCAGGAAGAACACTCGTGAACTAAGTTATTGTAAAGATCAACAATTGTGCTCTGTAATAGCAGATTTCAGTGAACAGCAGTTTTAATATTTATGTCTAATTGTACCATGTTGAGTATTCTTAACAGAATGACTTAATAGCAGCTCACTGTGACTGATCAATTCTTTCTTTTTGTTTAGGTCAAAAGTTACTTTTAAAATCACACTGACATCAGATCCAAAGTTGCCATACAAAGTGTAAGTGAATATAGCTGAAAATTGCAGCCTTGGCCCGAGTTTTACCTGTGTAATATTTGTTCATCCTTACTGTAACTTTCAATTCCTTGAATACTCCTATATTGTGTCTGTATTATAGTAAGAGGTATTCTTCATTATTTTAAATTACAACTCTTGTTTAATCTTTTAATTTATTTTCTTAATATTGTTATTGCCCATTTATGAAATCCCCATATTTGCTTTTTATCTAAAAGTTACGATAAAGGTTGTAAAGTTCAGGACAGTTATAAGATTTTAGCAAATATAGGATTAGTTTTAATTTAGTTCATTTCCAGTACAATCAGAAATTACTAGGTTTACAGAGGAAACAATTGCATTGATGCTGAGAGAGTTGCAAATTGAACATACTGATCAGAAATTGGATGTGATGGGGTCCTTCAAAACTTTTTGAAGAATTTTTTAAAAAGGCATATTACTTTTATTCTCAGCCAGAGGGTGAATTCTCCCATTAGAGAGGACTATAGAGGTAGGTAATTAAGTACATTCAAGAAATGTCAAAACGTTAAGGAAATTGGGTGATGTGCAGAAAGAGCTGCAGAGATATGGTGGATCAGCTGTGATCTTACTGAATGACAGAGGATGAATGACCCATACCTGCTGTTTCTTCTTTTTGTATTATGTGCAAAGTCAGAAGCAATATATGGATGGTTTGTGACATGCAAAGAGCTGGCACTGTAAACCCATCAATAATCAATGTTCAATTCCAGCCATTACCTATAAGGAGTTTGTACGTCATCAGAATCAGGTTTAATAATACTGGTATATGTCATGAAATCTGTTGTTTTGCAGCAGCAGTACACTGCAATCCATAATTAAAAACTATAAATTACAGTTAGTATATATGAAAATTAAACAGTGCAAAAAGAGCAAAATAAAAGTGAGGTAGTGTTCATGGGTTCGTTGTCCACTGAGGAATCTGCTGATGGAGGGGACGAAGCTGTTCCTGAAATGTTGAGTGTCTGTCTTCAGGCACCTGCACCACCCCTTTGTTGGTGGCAATGAGAAGAGAGCATGATTGGGGTCCTGCTGCTTTTTGAGGCTTCGCCTTTTGGAAGTGTGCTTGGGAGGCTCGTGCCCACAATGGAGCTGGCTTTGCTCACAACTTTCTGCAGCTCTTCCCTGCTAGACGGTGATGGAACCGGTTAGAATGGATTCCACTGTACATCTTTAGAAATTTACGAGTGTCTTTGGTGACACACTAAGTCTCCTAAAACTCCTGATGAAATTTAGCCACTGTTGCGCTTTCTTTCTCATCAATATGTTGGGCACAGGGTAGATCCTCAGAGATGTTGACACCCAGGAACTTGAAGCTGCTCCCCCTTTCTACTGCTCTTCCCTCGATGAGGACTGGTGTGTGTTCCCTTGGCTTCCCCTTCCTGAAATCCACAATTAGTTCTTTTATCTTACTGATGTTGAATGCACAGTTGTTTTTGTGACACCACTTGATTTATTCACTTCTGTACACCACCTCGTCATCGTCTGAAATTAAGCCAATGATAGTAGTGTCATCGGCAAATTTATAGATGCTGTGTGAGCTGTGCCTAGCCACACAGTTGTGGGTGTACAGAGAACAGAGCAGTAGGTTGAGCAAGCATCCTTGAGGAGCACCAGTGTTGATTGTCAGCAAGGCGGAGATGTTATTTCTAATCCACACTGGCAGTGATTTCTCGGTGAGGGTCCAATTGCAGAAGGAAGTTTAGAGGCCCAGGTTTTGGATCTTGTTGATTAGAACTGGGGGTATGATGGTGTCGATTGCTGAGCTGTAACCAATTATCAGCATCCTGACCTAGGTCTTGCTATTGCGCAGGTGATCTAAGGAGATTGTATCTGCTGTAGACCTACCGTGGTGATAGACAAATTGCAGTGGGTTCAGGCCCTTCCTTAGGCTGCAGTTGATTCTGGCCATGATCAACTTCTCAAGCACTTCATCACAGTACATGTGAGTGCCACTGGGTAATAATCATTGAGAGAGCTCACCCTGCTCTTCTTGGGCAATGATATGATTGTCGCCCTTTTTGAAGCAGGTGAGGACCTCCGACTACAGCAGTGAGAGGTTGAAGATGTCCTTGAACACTCCCACTAGTTGGTTGGCACAGGTTTTCAGTGCCCTACCAGATGCCTTACAAGGGTGCACCCTCGTGTAAAATATTATGAGGTTGGCCTCCGAGACAGATCACGGGGTCACGAGATGCTGCACAGGAGTAATTTTATTCTCCCTTTCAAAGTGAGCACAAAAGGTTGAGCTCATCTGGGAGTGAAGCATTACAGCCATTCATGATGTTAGGTTTCGCTTTGTAGGAAGTAATGGCCTGTAAACCCAGCCAGAGTTGACATGCATCCGTTTCTGTCTCTTAACTTCAATCAGAATTATTTTTCGTTCATAAAAAAGCCTTCCATTGGTCACACCAGGACTCTCCATGAGCACGTGGGTTTCTGCTGGGTGTTCTGGCTTCCCCCACATTTCAGGATTTGTGGTTAGGGTTAGTGAGTTGTGGGCATCCTGTGTTGCTACTGAAAGTGTAGCGGTATTTGGAGGCTCCCCAGCACAATCCAAACTGATTGGATTTGCTGCAGATAACGTATCTCACTATCTGTTTCGACATACATATGGCAAATAAAACAAATCTCTTTCATCTCTCGAATCAGAATCAGGTTTGGTCACCGGCACGTGACGTGAAATTTGTTAAATTAGCAGCAGCAGTTCAATGTAATGCATAATCTAGCAGAGAGAAAAAAATAAATAAAATAAAAATAATAATAATGAATAAACAAGTAAATCAATTACGTATATTGAATAGATTTTAAAAAGTGAGGTAGTGTCCATTTAGGAGTCAGATGGCGGAGGGGAAGAAGCTATTCCTGAATCACTGAGTGTGTGCCTTCAGGTTTCTGTACCTCCTTCCTGATGGTAATAGTGAGAAAAGGCCATGCTCCGGGTGCTGGAGGTCTTTAATAATGGATGCTGCCTTTCTGAGACACCGCTCCCTAAAGATGTCCTGGGTGCTTTGTAGGCTAGTACCCAAGATGGAGCTGACTAGATTTACAACCTTCTGCAGCTTCTTTTGGTCCTGTGCAGTAGCCCCTCCATACCAGACAAGTGATGCAGCCTGTCAGAATGCTCTCCATGGTACAGCTATAGAAGTTTTTGAGTGTATTTGTTGACATACCAAATTGCTTCAAACTCCTAATAAAGTATAGCTGCTGTCTTGCCTGCTTTATAACTACATCGATATGTTGGGACCAGGTTAGATCCTCAGAGATCTTGATACCCAGGAACCTGAAGCTGCTCACTCTCTCCACTTCTGATCCCTCTATGAGGATTGGTGTGGTCTTACCCTTCTTGAAGTCCACAGTCAGCTCTTTCGTCTTACTGATGTTAGAACATAGAATAGTACAGCACAGTACAGGCCCTTCGGCCCACAATGTTGTGCCGACCCTCAAACCCTGCCTCCCATATAACCCCCCACCTTAGATTCCTCCATATACCTGTCTAATAGTCTCTTAAACTTCACCAGTGTATCTGCCTCCACCACTGACTCAGGCAGTGCATTCCACGCACCAACTACTCTCTAAGTAAAAAACCTTCCTCTAATATCCCCCTTGAACTTCCCACCCCTTACCTTAAAGCCATGTCCTCTTGTATTGAGCAGTGGTGCCCTGGGGAAGAGGCGCTGGCTATCCACTCTATCTATTCCTCTTATTATCTTGTACACCTCTATCATGTCTCCTCTCATCCTCCTTCTCTCCAAAGAGTAAAGCCCTAGCTCCCTTAATCTCTGATCATAATGCATACTTTCTAAACCAGGCAGCATCCTGGTAAATCTCCTCTGTACCCTTTCCAATGCTTCCACATCCTTCCTATAGTGAGGTGACCAGAACTGGACCCAATACTCCAAGTGTGGCCTAACCAGAGCTTTATAGAGCTGCATCATTACATCGTGACTCTTAAACTCTGTCCCTCGACTTATGAAAGCTAACACCCCATAAGCTTTCTTAACTACCCTATCCACCTGTGAGGCAACTTTCAGGGATCTGTGGACATGTACCCTGAGATCCCTCTGCTCCTCCACACTACCAAGTATCTTGCCATTTACTTTGTACTCTGCCTTGGAGTTTGTCCTTCCAAAGTGTACCACCTCACACTTCTCCGGGTTGAACTCCATCTGCCACTTCTCAGCCCACTTCTGCATCCTATCAATATCTCTCTGCAATCTTTGACAATCCTCTACACTATCTACAACGCCACCAACCTTTGTGTCGTCTGCAAACTTGCCAACCCACCCTTCTACCCCCACATCCAGGTCGTTAATAAAAATCAAGAAAAGTAGAGGTCCCAGAACAGATCCTTGTGGAACACCACTAGTCACAATCCTCCAATCTGAATGTACTCCCTCCACCACTACCCTCTGCCTTCTGCAGGCAAGCCAATTCTGAATCCATCTGGCCAAACTTCCCTGGATCCCATGCCTTCTAACTTTCTGAATAAGCCTACCATGTGGAACCTTGTCAAATGCCTTACTAAAATCCATGTAGATCACATCTACTGCACTACCCTCATCTATATGCCTGGTCACCTCCTCAAAGAACTCTATCAGGCTTGTTAGACTGTTGAGTGCCAGGTTGTTGCTGTGGCACCACTCCACTAGTTGGCATATCTCACTCCTGTACGCCCTCTCATCACCTCCTGAGATTCTACCAACAGTGGTTGTGAAGCAGCAAATTTATAGATGGTATTTGAGCTATGCCTAGCCACACAGTCATGGATATAGAGAGAGTAGAGCAGTGGGCTAAGCACACACCCCTGAGATGTGCCAGTGTTGATCGTCAGGGAGGAGGATATGTTATCACCAATATGTTACAACCAATCTTTCGGTTAGGAAGTCGAGGATCCAATTGCAGAGGGAGGTACAGAGCCCCAGGTTCTGCAACTTCTCAGTCAAGAATGTGGGGATGGTGGTACTAAATGCTGAGCTATAGTCGATGAACAGCATCCTGATGTAGGTGTTCGTGTTGTCCAGGTGGTCAAAAGCCATGTGGAGAGCCATTGAGATTGCATCTGCCATTGACCTAATCTCCTAATTTCTTTGCTAAGTGGGGAAGGATGATTTGTAGATTTTGTATTAAAGTTTCCATGAGCAAATTTGAATTTTTCTCACATTGGTCTGTTATAGACACAACTATGGAGACCAGAGGTTAATCCTTCCTCACTCTCACATTTCATGTGACATAAGTAGCATCAAACATGTTAGTTAAGGTGCTTGAATAAGGAATGGAATTTAAATTGTATTCTGCAAATTTAAAGAAATCTTTTTGGTTGTCGTTTAGGCTGAGTGTACCTGAAGCCACCCCTTTCACTGCAGTTTTGAAGTTTGCAGCAGAAGAGGTAGGCACAACTGTGTATGTAATAGAATTGTGCTACGCAGTGGGAGGAGAGTGGGGGGGGGGTGCTTTCAAATGCTCCCTTTTAAAGTGTTTATCAGCTTCTTAACCTTTTCAGCATACTAAACCCATTGCTACAGACAAACAGACTCCTGCTGTGGCTTATATTTACATGGAGTGTACTGTTTGTTCTCTGTATCCTAGATGAGTAAACCTTGCCGAGCAGCGAGCTGAACACCGGCCTCTCTCGCCTTGGCCCCGACACCCTGACCCTTTCAATCTGACCCAGCACTTCAATCGGAAACAGCGGGTTGTTCCTCGCTCTCAGGCTCAAACCTGGGCCCTGCAGACTCAATTTGGTTTGGCCCAGCGCTTAAATCAGTCAAACGTAGGCTTGTTCCTTGCCCTTAGGCTTTGGCCCTGTTGTCTCGCCTCAGATCTGCCTCTTCAAATTGCCTCCAAGTTCGCTCCAGCGGCCATTGTCTCGTTTCCCACACCAAGGCTCAGTGCCTCGCTGCTTCTATTCAGCCAATGTATGCCATGATGCAACTGTCCTGCACCTTCGAGATTTCAGTTCACACCCTAAAAATGCCAGGTTGGACAGCCCTATTGATTGCAGTGATTGTTTACCAGAAAAAGTGTGAGTAATGAAGTAGTTAGTACTTGTATTTGCTGCCAACAATTCGTCACTGTGCTTTACCAGCACCGTCTTAAACCAGAATAGAGAAAAGAAAGTGAGGAATTTCTTTTCTTTTTTTTTTAATTTTATTTTTATTTGGATAAGGAATTCACAAATATCATGTACTTTTTTCACACATATAACCTTTTCCAATTTTTTTATATTATAAAACTATAATTATTTATACATTCTTAAGTACACATTGAGATGATATAAAAGGAAATTAGACACTTAAATAGATAATTATGTACTGTGGTAATTCTAATCTATTAGGCTAAGTAATGGTATTAGTTGTTAAGAAAAATGGTAATAATAGTTTCCATATAACTCTTCTGGACCATTTCCACTGGTCCAAAAGGTTGTATATAAGCCTATGTAACAACCATTGTAGGTGTTTATATCCTAATCCTAAACACCTAATTTGTAGGTGTTTATATCCTATTCATGCTTGCTCCTGCCCGCAGACATAATTATCCAATCCCTATGTACTTATTTACTTAATTTTTTCATTTTTTATCCCTTTCCCAAATCTTTCCCTTTACTTGTGTTAATTCTCTATTTTCCAAAAAAAAACAAACATTTAGACTAGGAGTGCTTACGTTAGCAATATTACTGTGTTGATGAGAAGAGCAGTATAAATCATTAGGAGAGTCATCTAAAATCTGCTCGCATTGGGGTTATATATTCAATCCATTTATTCCAGATTTGATAAAATTTTTCTTTTTGAATTCTCAGGGAGTAAGTCAACCTTTCCATTTTAAATATTTCCAAGATAATTTCGTGCCAATCTTCTAATGTAGGTGGTATTGGATTTAGCCACTTTCTAGTGATTGATTTCTTACTTGCTGCTAAGAGGGCCTGCAGCAACTTTATATCTTCCTTCTGTTCAAGAAACAATACATGCCCCAAATAGAGCGTCTCAAAGTTCAGAGGTATCTGGGACCTAAGTACCTTAACTAATGTTCTATGAATACCTTCCCAATATAGACTTAATTTAGGGCAATCCCAGAAAATATGAAAATGATTTGCCTCCTTGGAGCCGCACCTTCTCCAACACGTCACGTTTGTATCTTTATATTTTTCCTGATATGGGGTCTTGAAGTATCTTATTATGTTTTTCCAACAATGTTCTCTCTAAGTCAAAGAATTAGTCGAGGACCATTGAAAGCTGCAGATTTTCCCCCAAGCCTCCTCTGAAAGTACCAGCCCTGCTTCTTTCTCCCACTTCTCTTTAATATACAGTGTATTTACATTTTTAGCATGGGAGAGTGCATTATATACTCGAGAAACTGATTTACTAGGTATTGAGCTGCAAGCCGAATTCAGAATCTTGAAAAATTCTAATTCTACTGTTGATAGGTCTGTATATCTACAACTCTGGTTAACATAGTTTCGTACTTGAAGGTACCTAAAAAAGTCATTATGTTCTAGGCCATGTTTGTCCTGCAGGATTTGGAAACTTTGTAATACTCTTTTATCTATAAATGAGAGGTAGTTTGTAAGACCTTTCTTTATCCATAGCTCAAATCTTTTATCTCCTCTGTTGGGAAGGAATTTGGTATCATATGCACACCATCTAAAGAGTTTTAACATGTTATTAATTCCACATGAATTAACCACCTTCTGCCATACTTTTAATGTAAGATTTATCCAACTGTTTCTAAATTTTTCCAACTGGGCCATCAATCCTCTGTCAGCTATTGAGGCCTGTAGAGGAAAACTGTCAACTAATCCAAATTCTATTTCCTTCCATCTAGCCTTATATTACACCAATATAACAGAGGGGTTATCTGTGAGGCATAAAAATAATTTCTCAGGCAAGGAAGAACCATACCTCCTCCTTCCTTCCCTAACTGTAAGGTGTTATATTGAATTCTAGGTTTCTTTCTTTGCCAAATGAAGTGGGAAATCCATTTGTCCCATTCCCTGAATTGATTATCATCCACCTCCACCGGTAAAGTACGGAAAAGATACAATAACCGAGGAAGAATATTCATTTTTATAGTATTTATCCTTGAATTTAAACTTAAAAAGGGGATAAGATTCCATCTATGCATATCTGCTTTTATCTCTGAGATTAATGGCCCATAATTTACCTGTGACAGTGTTGAAAGATCCTTCGGCAGGGTCATTCCTAAATATTTTAATGATTTAGCTTGAAAGTGAGGAATTTCATATCCAAATTGCAATGAATCTGGATACCTGCAAACTAATTTTCTGCAAAAGAAAATGCTACTGCTGCCTGTAGTTCTAAGAGCGTATCCTGAATTATAATTTTAAAATAGTTCCAAAATGTGTGTAGTAGCTATGATCAATGAGAATTTTCAATACAGTTTGTAAATAATTAGAGTAATAAGTGAATCAGTACTTTGCCCAATTTCAAGCTGATGCCTGAGAGTTGGAAACCAGGAAATTCAGAAGCATTGATTATATTGTGTCAGTTATCAGGGCTGAATAATGTTTACATTGAAAAATCTACCTCTTTAAGTGCTCTCCAGTTACATCTAACTGCCTTGTTGTTTACTCCTAGCTTACATTTTTTTTCCCGTTCCTGGAAGTTACCCAGATTTCTTGGAAAGTTATTGTTCAATTGGTTTTCGTCATTTTTAGGTAGAGATCATAACTTGCTATTTCCAGGTCCTTGTAAAATCCTTTCATGCAAAACCACTTCTTTGTGATGCTGAAATACATGAAATTTGTATGTTAGGCTCTTGAATCCGAATCGAGGGCAAAGACGTAGAAGCTCTGACCATGCCGACTGATGTGAATTGTTGGGACAAAGAGAGGGAGGCAGTAAACATCTGGAAAACTTTACTGCTGTCGAGCAAGATTCTGGCTTAATACTGCTGAGACGTTTGACTTCAATAAATGACATGAAAAATGATAATCAAAACATTATCTCTAAAAACATGCCAGGACAACTTGGCTGTTAACTAAGATTATCCCGTTTTCCTTTGTGGGTCCAAGGAGCTATGTACAATCGAATAAGTAGCATCTCATTTAATTTATATGAGAAGGATTTCATAGGGCAAGTAACATAGGTCTGTAGCAGATACCTGTTGAACCCTAATGCATCCAACATATTCTCCGCAACCACCAAACACATATTTAGTTTCCCCCCACCCCACCACCACTCTCTGCTTTCTGCAGGAATTGCTTCCTATGTGATTACTTGTCCATTCGTCCCTCCCTACTAATCTTCCTCCTGGCACATATCCCTGTAAACGACAGATATACTACACTTCAGAAGCTAGAGAAAATCTGTAGATGCTGGGAATCCAAGCAACATACACAATATGCTGGAGCAACTCTGCAGGCTGGGCAGCATCTATGGAAAAGAGAACACTCAACGTTTTGGTGTCCTGCTGAAGGGTCTTGGCCCAAAACGTCGACTGTACTTTTTTCTATAGATGCTGCCTGGCCTGCTGAGTTCCTCCAGCATATTGTGTATGTTGCTTGATATGCTACACTTATCCATGTCAGAAAGGTGCATCGGCTATGATTTATAATATTATTATGAAACTTAGGAAAGCTCCATTTGATAAGATTAGGGTAGATTGGGAACAGGAATTGGGGCTTACCATTTCTGTGGATGATTGGGGGCAGATTTTACAATTAGTTAATACTTCCTCTATTTGTGCTAAACATTCCCTAATTCAATTTAAAGTGGTTCATAGAGCACATATGTCCAAAGATAAGTTAGCGCGTTTTTACTCGCATATTAATCCTTTCTGTGATAGATGTTCGGGGCAGATAGCCTCTTTAACTCATATGTTTTGGTCTTGCCCTACTTTGGAAACTTTTTGGAGAGATTTTTAATATTATTTCTAAGGTATTAAATATAGATATCTCTCCTCACCCTATTACTGCTATCTTTGGACTACCTAAAATTTCTAGTAATCTTTCCCCTTCAGCCTGTAGAATGATTGCATTTCTTACTTTAATGGCGAAAAGATGCATTTTACAACATTGGAAAGAGCTTAATGCTCCAACTACCTTTTTTTGGTTTTCTCAGACGATTTTATGTTTGAATTTGGAGAAAATTAGAAGTAACCTTTATGATTCTTCATTTAAATTTGAACAGATTTGGGGACCTTTTATTCGATATTTTCATTTAATGTAATATTTACCCTTCTTGTTTTTTTTTCACTGTTTTTAATGGAGGTCGGGATTGAGGACGTGATTTTAAGTTTAACTCTGTTTGGTTTCAAGTTAGCCCATTGCTTTGCCTTGCTTTTAGTTAGTTGCACGGTGGGTTTTTTTTTGGGGTTTTTTCTTTTTTTCCATTGATATATATAAAATTTAGTATACTATTATGTTATCTTGGTTTCTTATGTTTAAATTACATTGTTTGTAGTATTTTTTTTGGTATTGATACCTTTTGGAATTTTATTATACTTTAACATTGTATTAATGTTTATATGGCTTACCTTTTTTGTATACTTACTCAATAAAAAGATTTAAAAAGCAAAAAGATATGCTACACTTGCCCACTTACCTCCACCCTCACCTCCATTCAGGACCCCCTAACAGTCCTTCCAGGTGAGGCAACTCTTCATCTGCAAATCTGTTGGATTTGTCTATTGTATTTGGTGCTCCCGATGCAGTCTCTTCTACATTGGTGTGACCAGACATAAATTGGGGGACCACTTCCACTCCATCCACCAAAAGCGGAAGTTCCCAGAGGCCATCTATTTTAATTTCCATTTTGACATGTCAGCCTATGGCCTGCTCTTTTGCCACCCTGAGACCACAGTTGGGGTGGAAGAGCAACACCTCATACTCAGTCTGTGGAGCCTCCAATCTGATGGCATGAACCTCGATTTCTCCTTCCACTATTTTCTTCCCTCCCACTTATCTCTCCTATTCCCCACTGCTCTCTTCTATTCTCCACTCTGGCCTCTTCCTCTTCTCCTGAACTGCCCATCGCTTCCCTCTGGTGCCACACTTCCTCCCTTTCTCGCATGGTCCCCTCTCCTCTCCTGTCAGATTCTGCCTTCTCCAGCTCCTTGCCTTTCTCACTCATCTGGCTTCACCTATCACCTTCCAGTTGGTCCTTCTTCCCCGCCCTCTTCCAGCCCTGAAGGAGGGTTATGGCCTGAACCGTCATTATTTATTTCCATAGATGCTGCCTGACCTGCTTAGTTTCTCCAGCATTTTGTGTGTGGCCTTGGTTTTCCAGCATCTGTAGAATCTCTTGTGATTAAATTTTTTTTTGTATTTGCAGTCCCTATGCAAAATATGTATATACAGTTTACACAGTTGTAAACATAGCTACATAATTTATATACTTTAAAAAATTATTAATAGATTTAATTTATTTTCAAAGGTATTATAATTGTGGTCAAGGAACTTGCTGTCCTCAAACATCCATTTTTAGTAACCTAACTAGTACGCAATGGTCTAAGATTTACTGAAGTGTTCTAGTAGAATTTAACTTTATTAAACAGGAGGAGCTGAGTTTGTTTCCTTTGGATCAAACAAAATTGATGGATTAAAAACAAAAGCCTGATGTAGAAAAAGTAGTTTATTATGGTCTAGTACTGTGGAAGAGCAAAGTATTTTATTTTGCATGCCCTCTATACAGATCATTTCGTTATAACAGTGCATAAGGTAGTACAAAGGAAAACAATAACAGAATGCAGAGCAAAATTTTGCAGTGACAGAGAAGTGCAGGGCAGGCAGGTGCAAGGCCATTGACAAGCTAGGTTATCTTGCCAAACTAGAGGATCTTTCAACAGCCTTTCAATAGCGGGATAGAAGTTTCCTTGAGTCTGGTAAAAAGACGAAAGGTCTGGTTGTCAGATTGTTCAAGGAGCAGGGACATGTTTAAAATCTTAGACAAGAGGTGTATGGGGGTAGAAAATCTATATATGCAAATTATGATCTAGAACTTGTAAGGGCATGGGAAAATGCACAAAAAGGATTAGTTAGACACTGAAGGGAAAGCAAGTAATGAGCAGGAATGGCAATTAAGGGCTGGTACAAACTCAATGGGCCAAATGTCATCCTATTTTGCAATAAGTTTTTTATTTCTATAAAGTAACTTTTTTTTGGTTAATAATGTCATTGTTTTGTTTCCAGGAATAATTTTCTTTTGAGTGCCCACTGCCTAAGGAAATGGGCATCTAAGAACAGATTTTTGGCCAGCATAGTGACTGGTTTTGTATTTCGTTGGCTTATCTGCAATGGTGCAGACTTGCTTTGAATTGACAGAGGTGATCTTAATATATTCAGGCCTGGGTTATATTCCTTTAATTGTAGGAAAGTACAGTGCTTGAATAGAAGTGCAAAGACCTCTTTTGACCAGTAAGATGCCAATTTAAATCAGTCTATATTGTATTTGTAAACTAGGGATGGCTTTGAGATGAGCAATCTCTTGTAAAAATTTTGATTTTTTTTTCCCATTGATTTAAATTTATTGATGCTTCAAAGATTATGTGCTGAGTTCCATTTTGCTGTAGTACAAAACCTCAAGCACTACGTACTAGATCTGCAGATTTTCACCGAAGGAATTACTTAAAGCCAAAATTAGTTAAGTTGGAAGTGATGTTTGATTTCAGAGTATAGTAATATACAACTAGATGTGAATATGGTGTTTCCACCACAATTTCAACAGCCTAAATTTTGTGGCACTGACAGTAGCAAATCAACCGATCCATAATTTGACAATGGTTACAGGTATTTTTTTTTCTTCTCACATAAAGTCTCACTACAGCAAACTGCTAAAAACCATAGAAACTAAATTTGTATTTCCCCAATGAGACCAAGATTAGAGTTTTGGGAAACTAACTGAATGCTGAAATCTTGCAGGTACTGGCAGTGAGCCCGTGTTGTACAGCTTGCAGCTTTCTGCACCACAGTCAAGGTGAAATCACTTCAAATTATGAGAGTCTAAGCATTGGCAAAGTAGTCTTATTTTTAAACATCTTGAAAAGGCAGCACCATGGTGATGTAGCGGTTAGCATGATGCTATTACAGATTGGGGTGTCAAAGTTCGGAGTTCAGTTTCGGCGGCCTCTGTATGTCTTCCTCGTGGAATGTGTGTGTTTCCCCAGGTGCTCCAGTTTCACTCGACAATCCAAAAGATGTACTGGGTAGGTTAACTAGTCATTGTAAATTGAATAGGTTAGGGTTAGTCTAAGGTTGCTCGGGCAATGCCAGAATGGCCTATTCTGTGCTGTGTCTCCAAATAAAATAAAAATAATAGTCTGTTATGAGTTGGTTGTATGGTTTGGCATGCTTCTGCCCCTAAAATTTTATAATTTGTTCTCAGGAATACTTCAAAATGAAAGATATGATTTTTGTACTATCTGATATTTCAGTTTCTATTTTAATGGTTTCTTGTTACGGTCATACAGTGGCATGCAAAAGTTTGGGCACCCCGGTCAGGATTTCTGTTACTGTGAATAGTTAAGTGAGTAGAAGATGAACTGATCTCCAAAAGTCATAAAGTTAAATATGAAACATTCTTTTCAACATTTTAAGCAAGATTAGTGTATTATTTTGGTTTTGTACAATTTTACAGTGGGGAAAAAAAGGAAAGGAGCACCGTTTAGAAGTTTGGGCACCCCAAGAGATTTGAGCTCTCAGATAACTTTTACCAAGGTCTCAGACCTTAATTAGCTTGTTAGGGCAATGGCTTGCTCACAGTCATCGTTAGGAAAGGCCAGGTGATGCAAATTTCAAAGCTTTATAAATACCCTGACTCCTCAAACCTTGTCCCAAGAATCAGCAGCCATGGGCTCCTCTAAGCAGCTGCCTAGCACTCTGAAAATTAAAATAAATGATGCCCACAAAGCAGGAGAAGGCTATAAGAAGATAGCAAAGCGTTTTCAGGTAGCCGTTTCCTCAGTTCGTAATGTAATTCAGAAATGGCAATTAACAGGAACGGTGGAGGTCAAGTTGAGGTCTGGAAGACCAAGAAAACTTTCTAAGAGAACTGCTGGTAGGATTGCTAGAAAGGCAAATTAAAATCCCCCGTTTGACTGCAAAAGACCTTCAGGAAGATTTAGCAGACTCTGGAGTGGTGGTGCACTGTTCTACTGTGCAGCGACACCTGCACAAATATGACCTTCATGGAAGAGTCATCAGAAGAAAACCTTTCCTGTGTCCTCACCACAAAATTCAGCATCAGAAGTTTGCAAAGGAACATATAAACAAGCCTGATGTATTTTGCAAACAAGTCCTGTGTACTGATGAAGTTAAAATAGAACTTTTTGGCCGCAAATGAGCAAAGGTATGTTTGGAGAAAAAAGGGTGCAGAATTTCATGAAAAGAACACCTCTCCAACTGTTAAGCACGAGGGTGGATCGATCATGCTTTGGGCTTGTGTTGCAGCCAGTAGCACGGGGAACATTTCACTGGTAGAGGAAAGAATGAATTCAATTAAATACCAGTAAATTCTGGAAGCAAACATCACACCGTCTGTAAAAAAGCTGAAGATGAAAAGAGGATGGCTTCTGCAACAGGATAATGATCCTAAACACACCTCAAAATTCATAATGGACTACCTCAAGAGGTGCAAGCTGAAGGTTTTTCCATGGCCCTCACAGTCCCCCGACCTAAACATCATCAAAAATCTGTGGATAGACCTCAAAAGAGCAGTGCATGCAAGACAGCCCAAAAATTTCACAGAACTAGAAGCCTTTTGCAAGGAAGAATGGGTGAAAATATCCCAAACAAGAATTGGAAGACTCTTAGCTGGCTACAGAAAACGTTTACAAGCTGTGATACTTGTCAAAGGGGGTGTTACTAAGTACTGACCATGCAGGGTGCCCAAACTTTTGCTTTGGGCCCTTTTCCTTTTTTGATATTTTGAAACTGTAAAAGATGGAAATAAAAAAGTAATCTTGCTTAAAATATTAAATGTGTCACCTTTAACTTTATGCCTTTTGGAAATCAGGTCATCTTTTACTCGCTTAGCTATTCACAGTAACAGAAATTTTGACCAGGGGTGCCCAAACTTTTGCATGCCACTGTATTTATGATTTTTGACTGTAATTAAATTATTTCCAGGTCTGAGCTTTGCAAATTCTTTAATGCCCCATGTTATCATTGAGACAGGTCTAGACTACAGTGGACATTTAGAGACAGAATTACACTGCATGTTTGATGGTTGGCAGTAACATGACTGAAGGGCCTGTTTCTGTGCTGTAAAACTGACAATTCCTGATCAGTTGTTCAAGAACTGAACACCGTACTTGGAGATTCTGGTCACATCATTACAGGAAGGATGTGGATGCTATGGAGGGAGTGCAGAGGAGATTTACAAAGATCTTGCCTGTCTGGATTGGAGAGTATGCCTTATGAATATAGGTTGAGTGAACTTTGCCTTTTCTCCTTGGAACGACGGAGGATGAGAGGTGACCTGACAGAGGTGTATAAAATGATGAGAGGCATTGATTGTGTAGATAGCTGGAGGCTTTTTCCCAGGGCTGAAATGGCTAAGACGAGGGAGCATAGTTTTAAGGTGCTTGGACGCGGGTACAAGAGGGACGTCAGAAGTAAGTTTTTCACTGGTGGGTGTCTGGATTGCACTGCCAGCAGAGGTTAGTATAGGCAGATACTATAAGGTCTTTTAAGAGACTCTTAGATTGGTACATGGAGCTTAGACAAATAGAGGGCTATGTGGTAGGGAAATTCTAGGCAGTTTCTAGAGTAGGTTTTTTGGTTGGCTTAACATTGTGGGCCGAAAGGCCTGTAATGTGCCGTAAGATTCTCTGTTTCTATATCAATCTAAATTTTTTTTTTTGGCTGTAAGTTGAATAGAACTGATCTATGGGAAAAGTGGCTGCAGAACTATAAGACTCGCATGCTCTTCAGAGAATTTATGAACCTGCAAGAGAAGAATGAGGCTTTGTAACTTAAAAGAAAAATTGCGATTAGCAATACATCACAGCAATTTTGGGAAACGTGACAAAACCTGATATTGAGCAGAAAGCATCCCACGTAAGCTCATGGATGTTAGCTTTTCATTATCCGGTTACCAGCATTGTTCTGAATATTTTGCAGTTAGCCTTTGGTAGTTTCAAAGAACACTTAATTTCATTTGATCTCTGGCTAGGGCACTTGGCAATGTGCAAAGTTCCCTCGTCAGCAGTAATTTGATTTCTGAATGCCTGAACAACAATTGATCTGCCTTTTATCTTAATTTGTCCTTATTAAACAATAGGCATATGTGCTACATGATATAATTCTGTCTTCTACTTTTCCCTAGGACATGCAGGTTTACTGAAAATTATAATACTTTAATAATTTGATTACTTCTCTGAGCTTTCCCGATACAGGTCATCCTTCTAAAAAGACATGTTAGCCACATTGCTAAAAATTGCTGGTAAATGCAGCAGGCCAGGCAGCATCTATAGGAAGAGGTACAGTCAATGTTTTGGGCCGAGACCCTTCGGAAGGACTAACTGAAAGAAGAGGTAGTAAGAGATTTGAAAGTGGGAGGGGGAGGGGGAGATCCGAAATGATAGGAGAAGACAGGAGGGGGAGGGATGAAGCTAAGAGCTGGACAGTTGATTGGCAAAGGGGATATGAGAGGATCATGGGATGGGAGGCCTAGGGAGAAAGAAAGGGGGAGGGGGGAATCCCAGAGGATGGGCAAGGAGTATAGTGTGAGGGACAGAAGAAAAAATTATATATATATATAAAATAAATAACGGATGGGGTACGAAGGGGAGGTGGGGCATTAACGGAAGTTAGAGGAGTCAATGTTCATGCCATCAGGTTGGAAGCTAGCCAGACGGAATACAAGGTTTTGTTCCTCCAACATGAGTGTGGCTTCATCTTGACCGTAGAGGAGGCCGTGAATAGACATATCAGAATAGGAATGGGACGTGGAATTAAAATGTATGGCCACTGGAAGATCCTGCTTTCTCTGGCGGACAGAGCATAGGTGTTCAGCGAAATGGTCTCCCAGCCTGCGTTGGGTCTCGCCAATACATGGAAGGCCACATTGGGAGCACTGGACGCAGTATATCACCCCAGCCGAATCACAGGTGAAGTGTCGCCTCACCTGGAAGGACTGTCTTGGGCCCTGAATGGTGGTGAGGGAGGAAGTATAAGGGCATGTGTAGCACTTGTTCGACTTACAAGGATAAGTGCAGGTAGGGAGATCGGTGGGAAGGGATGGGGGGTGACGAATGGACAAGAGAATCGTGTAGCGAGTGATCCCTGTGGAAAGCAGAGGGAGGGAGGGAGGGAAAGATGTGCTTAGTGGTGGGATCCCGTTGGAGGTGGCGGAAGTTATGGAGAATTATATGTTGGGCCAGGAGGCTGCTAGGGTGGTAGGTGAGGACAAGGGGAGCCCTATTCCTAGTGGGGTGGCGGGAGGATGGGGTGAGTGCAGATGTGCGTGAAATGGGAGAGATGTGTTTGAGAGCAGAGTTGATGGTGGAGGAAGGGAAGCCCCTTTCTTTAAAAAAGGAGGACATCACCTTCGTTCTGGAATGAAAAGCCTCATCCTGAGAGCAGATGCGGCGGAGACGGAGGAATTGTGAGAAGGGGATGGCATTTTTGCAAGAGACAGGGTGAGAAGAGGAATAGTCCAGGTAGCTGTGAGAGTCTGTAGGCTTATAGTAGTCATCGGTAGATAAGCTGTCTCCAGAGATAGAGACAGAAAGATCCAGAAAGGGGAGGGAGGTGTCAGAAATGGACCGGGTAAACTTGAGGGCAGGATGAAAGTTGGAGGCTAAGTTAATAAAGTCAATGAGCTCAGCATGCGTGCAGGAAGTATACCTCGAGACTGTTTTATCCCCTCTTGTTCAAACCCTTCCTACCTATGTTCGTGACACTTCTCACGCTCTGGAATTTTTCAATGATTTTAAGTTCCCTGGCCCCCACCATTTTATTTTCACCATATAACAATTACAGCACGGAAACAGGCCATCTCGGCCCTTTTAGTCCGTGCTGAACTCTTACTCTCACCTAGTCCCACCGACCTGCACTCAGCCCATAACCCTCCATTCCTTTCCTGTCCATATAACTGTCCAATTTACCTTTAAACGACAACATCAAACCTGCCTCAACCACTTCTGCTGGAAGCTCGTTCCACACAGCTACCACTCTCTGAGTAAAAAAGTTCCCCCTCATGTTACCTCTAAACTTTTGCCCTATAACTCTCATCTCATGTCCTCTTGTTTGAATCTCCCCCACTCTCAATGGAAAAAGCCTATCCACATCAACTCTATCAATCCCCCTCATAATTTTAAATAACTCTTTCAAGACTCCCTCAACCTTCTACGTTCCAAAGAATAAAGACCCAACTTGTTCAACCTTTCCCTGTAACTTGGGTGATGAAGCTCAGGTAACATTCTAGTAAATCTTCGCTGTACTGTTTCTATTCTATCTTTCCTATAATTCGGTGACCAAAACTGTACACAATACTCCAAATTTGGCCTCAGCAATGCCTTGTACAATTCATCATTACATCCCAACTCCTATACTCAATGCTCTGATTTATAAAGGCCAGCATACCAAAAGCTTTCTTCACCACCCTATCCACATGAGATTCCACCTTCAGGGAACTATGCACCATTATTCCTCTGTTCTACTGCTTTCTTTAATGCCCTACCATTTACCATGTATGTTCAGTCCCTATATACTTCCATCCCCCACCAGGAAGGTCTCAAAGCTCTCCGCTTTTTGGATTCCAGACCTAATCAGTTCCCCTCTACCACCACTCTGCTCCGTCTAGTGGAATTAGTCCTTACTCTTAATAATTTCTCATTTGGCTCCTCCCACTTCCTCCAAACTAAAGGTGTAGTCATGGGCACCCGTATGGAGCCCAGCTATGCCTGCCTTTTTGTTGGCTTTGTGGAACAATCCATGTTCCAAACCTATACTGCTATCTGTCCCCCACTTTTCCTTTGCTACATCGACGACTGCATTGGCGCTGCTTCCTGCACGCATGCTGACCTCGTTGAGGAACAACACCTTATATTCTGTCTCGGTAGCCTCCAACCTGATGGCATGAACATTGACTTCTCTAACTTCCATTAATGCCCCACCTCCCCTTTGTACCCCATCCGTTATTTATTTTATATATATAACTTTTTCCTCTCTCTTTCTTTCCCTCTGTACTCCTTGCCCATCCTCTGGGATTCCCCCGCTCCCCCTTTTCTTTCTCCCTAGGCCTCCCGTCCCATGATCCTCTCATATCCCTTTTGCCAATCACCTGTCCAGCTCTTGACTCCATCCCTCCCCCCTCCTGTCTTCTCCTATCATTTTGGATCTCCCCCTCCCCCTCCCACTTTCAAATCTCTTACTATCTCTTCTTTCAGTTAGTCCTGACGAACGGTCTCCGCCTGAAACGTCGACTGCACCTCTTCCTAGAGATGCTGCCTGGCCTGCCGCATTCCCCAGCAATTTTTATGTGTGTGGCTTGAAATTCTGGCATCTGCAGATTTCCTCGTGTTTGTGTTAGCCACATTAGTGTTGCATTGAATCTGTTATGATTGCCATTAGCATTTTTTCCCAGTGCATGAATTGATAAACTGCACCATGGATGATTCCAATCTTGGCTGCAAAAGGAGGGGGTCGGACGTGGGACTAGTGTTCACATCCCTGGGAGAGGAAGTATCTTTGCCTAAAAGACATCTGAAGTCATGCGGTGAAAACAGGAGCCACGGGGTGGATTAACCTTCTATTGGCCCAGGACAGAGGACTTCAGCAAGCTACTGTTGGCAGCCTATTCCCCAGTAGGGATAATGGGCTTAAGAAGATGAATTGGCAGAAGGCCTTTGCTTTTCAATAACTGTGACTTTGATCTGTGCAGGGACCTAAATAATATTTTAGCGTTTAATTTATTATTACTTTATCTCTAATATAGATGTATGAGAATTCAAAGTTCAGAGTTAATAAAATTTATTTTCTTCATCTTCCCTTCTCTTTAGTTTAAAGTACCTGCAGCGAGCAGTGCTATTATAACGAATGGTAAGAAAGCAAGCATTTTTATTTCTTTGCAATTTTGTTCCTATTGAAGTATTTTTTTCAGAAAAGCTAGAGATTGAATATTAAAGCAAATACTAAAATTGTAGGATAAATGCAGTATGGGAAAAATCCAGAGAGTAACATAATTAATATGTTTTATTTTCATTAGCTGTTCTGTTATTTATTATTGAGCTACAGCATGGAATAGGCCCTTCCGACCCTTCGAGATGCACCACCCAGCATTCCCCAGTTTACCTCTTGCCTAATCATGGGGCAATTTACAACGATCAATTAACCTATCAACCAGTATGTCTTTGGACTGTGGGAGGAAACCCAGGTGATCATGGGGAGAGCATACACACCCTTTACAGACAATGGCGGAAATGTACTTGCATAAAAAGAAATGGCTTTAATGCAAGAGAATATTTTCTTAAACAGTTGCCCTCTGAAAATATTCAATTTAAATAAACTGAACAAAGGAGTATTATTATAGACATCGTATGTATTTCACTATATTTGATTTCATAATCTGATTACTAAATTGCCTGATGATCTTGTAAGCATAGATGTGTTTCTGTCAGCTCTCCAGATTTTCCTGATGCATATACCAGCATTCAGAAATGTAGAAGTATTGGATACTTTAAAAAGGGAAAGTTGGTATACTGCTGTAAAAACTGTAAAATGTCTATCAGGATGTGAATAATAGTTATAGGTTGAGAAGGTACGTATGTATAATTATCAGTGTGTACTGTCATTTCAGAAAGTAAGATTGAAGTGTTTTCTATCTTGTCTGTCTTGTGTAATTATGATTTAATGTGACTTTGTTTCCCCTCAGATGGAATCGGAATCAACCCAGCTCAAACAGCAGGTGAGTAAGTTATTTAACTGGTAATTTCTGAAGGTATTGTATTTTGTTCTAGCAATTAAGTAATGTATGCACAATTCCTTAGTTTCCAAATCACTACCTTAACAAGTGTTTGTACCACAATAAATTATTTGAAAAAAGGCAAAATACTGGAAATACGTGGTTTAGGTAGCATCTGCATTGAGAAAATTGTTTGTTTTGTGTAAATGGCCATTCTCCAGAACTTGACTTTCAATTATTCATAAATTAGGAGCATGGGTTACACAGTGGTATAGCAAGTAGTGCTGGTCCTCTAATGGCCTGGGTCCAATACTGATCTCCAGTGCAGTTTATGAGCATGCGTATTCTTCCTTTCTAAAATTATTTCTCAATTCTTCCCACTTGCGAAATACAATGTTTATTTTTAATTGTATCAATACTGTGGATGGCTTGACCCATGATACTCTCAGGAGTAACCTTCCAATGTAGGGAACTGTATGGCCATGCACTTTGGTCCAAGGAATAAAGGCACAGGCTATTTTTTTAAAATAGAGAACAAATTCAGACCACACGACCCAATTTACATCGGTGGTGCGCAAGTGGAACAGGTCAAAAGCTTTATGTTGCTCAGGGTCAATATCACAAATGATCTGACTTGGTCCAACCAAGCAGAGTTCACTGCCAAGAAGGCCCACCAGCACCTTTACTTCCTGAGAACACTAAAGAAATTTGGCCTGTCCTCTAAAACCCTCACTAATTTTTATAGATGCACCATAGAAAGCATTCTTCTAGGGTGCATCACAACCTGGTATGGAAGTTGTCCTGTCCAAGACCGAAAAGAAGCTGCAGAAGATCGTGAACATGGTGCAGCACATCACACAAACCAATCTTCCATCCTTGGACTCACTTTACACCGCACACTGTCAGAGCAGTGCTGCCAGAATAATCAAGGACACGACCCACCCAGCCAACAGACTTTTCGTCCCTCTTCCCTCCAGGAGAAGGCTCAGGAGCTTGAAGACTTGTACGGCCAGATTTGGGAACAGCTTCTTTCCAGCTATGATAAGACTGCTGAACGGATCCTGACCCGGATCTGGGCCATACCCTCCAAATATCCGGACCTGCCTCTCGGTTTTTTTTGCACTACCTTACTTGCCATTTTTCTATTTTCTATTTATGATTTATAATTTAAATTTTTAATATTTACTAATTTTTACTATTTTTAATATTCAATATTTGTAATCCAGGGAGTGGAAAGCGCAGAATCAAATATCACTGTGATGATTGTACGTTCTAGTATCAATTGTTTGGTGACAATAAAGTATAAATTCAGCAATTGGAAGTGTAAAGGGACTTGGGAGTCCAAGTGCAGGATAAATTAAAGGTTAACGTTTAGGTTGAGTCAGTATTAAGAAAGGCAAATGCAATGTTAGCATTCATTTCAAGATGACTGGAATATAAAACCAAAGATGTAATGTTGAGGCTTTATAAGGTAGTGGTTAGGCCAAATTTGGAATATTGTGAGCAGTTCTCCAAGAAAGGATGTGCTTGTATTAGAGAGGAGCCAGAGGAGGATCCCAGGAATTAATGTGCACATGTATGAGGAGTATTTTGATGACTCTGGGTCTGTACTCACTGGACTTTAGAAGGAGGGGAATCTCATTGAAACATACCAAGTATGGAAAGACGTGAAGAGGATGTTTCCAATAGTGGGAATGTCTGGGACCAGAGGCCACAGTGTCAGAATTAAAGGATATTCCTTTAGAACCGAGGAGGGACTCCCTTAGCCTGAGGTTGGTGAATCTGTGGAATTCATTGCCATAGACAGCTGTGTGGAGACCAAGCCTGGATATATTTAAAGCAGAGGTTGATATGTTCTTGATTGGTAAGCACGTCAAAAGTTAGAGAGAAAGGTAGGAGGATGGAGTTGAGAGAGAGCGTAAATCAGCCATGATCGAATGGTGGATTGGACTGAATGGACTAATTTTGGTCCTTGGTCTGAAGTGGTTTTGTAGCAGTGAATTGAAAGACCACCTCAACCATAATTCTTTACCCATTGATGACTGTTGACTTCAGTTTTTCATGGGTTTTTCTTTGATGTCATGCCTCACTTCTGGAATTCGGCTCTTTGGTCCATAATTTTCAACGAAAGCTCCAAGATTTAGAGCCAAGTAGGCTGGCAAATCCCGGACTTGGTATTAGTGAGCAGATTATTGGTGAGTGGATGTTACTTGATAGTACAGTCAGTGACACCTGCTACGGTTGAGCATAGATTGGGTAATAATTTGCTGTGTTGGATTTGCTGTTGCCCTGTGAACAAAAAGTACTAGACCAACTTTCTGCATTGTCCAGTGCCTTAATTGTCCTGCGACAATTTGGCTATAGGCACTAATTCTGGAGTACATTTCTTCAGTGTACTTCATCCTCACTCTATGCTGATATGCTGCCTCGATTCTTTTCCCTAAGAAATGCCTATGTTCACGTTGAGGAACCAATCACCATATAATTACACTGATCAGTTTTGAGACCACTTGTGTCTTGGCTCCCTGTAGTATGTTTGAATAGAGCAATCTTTGTTTACACAACTGCACCTGGTCATTTCTAAATAATTACAGTTTCAATTGAAGTAATTAGTTTGCTAATATAATTACCTTTTGGTTATTTAAATGATTTTATATTTATTTGTGTTAATAATTTCAGAATCATAGAAAGCATTTATGTCTTTTTGTTACAAAAGAGAGTATCTTGGTGGGGCACATTATTTATCATCTGGAGGAAGCCCAGGCTTCCTGCAGATGACACTTTGCTGATAATAATGACTTCACGTACTGAGATGTTGCCCAGTGCAGTGGACTTTACTGTGTCCAGTGCTGTCAGCTACGTATGGATGCTCTATCTTAATCATCACAAACATTTAAAAGCAGTTGGAAGGGCTTCAATACCCAGTATGCTGTCAAGGTCGTCAGCGTGTTTTGGCACTGCCTGACTTATTACTCAGTGCCTGCTCTTTTTTGCCAAATGCTTGTATGGTGTAGGGGGTTAGCTAACTGACCGATATTCATCTTGAGGTTAAAAAGTAAGAGTGGTTGAATGGAGACTGCAGGTGGTTGAACATCATGATTTGGCCAATCACATCAATAATTATGGCAATTCAATATTCCTTCATGTTTACATTAAAATGTTTTATATGCTAATTAATAATGTGATAACTCATATGATGTGGCTGTTAGATGCTACACAATGCCTAGAGCACCCATCCACCTGGCTTCACCTATCATGTTTGAGCTATCCTTCTTCCTTTCCCCCACCTTTTTATAATGGCAACTTCCCCCTTTCTTTCCAGTCCTGAAGAAGGGTCTCGGCTGAATTGTCGACTAGCGTTAGTTGTGTGTGTTTGCGTTTTTTTTTTAAAAAGCAGTGATTTTTGAGAAATAAGAAGTATGACAATTCAGAACTATTTTGCTCACTATGGTTTCAAGCATTCAGGCTTGGAGATGCCAAAAGCAGCCAAGAGTGAAAATGAAACAATTTTCACTACTTCAATGAATTAGGAACTACGAAGGATTTGAAGGTATCAACAATCTTCTTGAATGTTACAATTAAAATGAAGATTTGGAGGATGCAGTTGTTGACAGCATTGTATGAAGGTAGTCCATTATCCGTACTAGGTGTCTGAGCTGATTTTATTTATTGTGTACACTGAATGAACTATACACAGTATAGAACTGTAGTAGTGTAGTACTACTGGTAGTGTTCTGATTTGTTCTGTATTTCATTTGAATACATAATTCTTCAATTTGTCTTTTTTTATTCCTTTTAACTATTTTGTTGAAACTTGGGCTAATTGGGACAGGTGCTTAATTTGGCCAAAATGTCTGATGTGTCCCAATAAACTGGAATCCATTGTATTTGAAATTCTGAAAACAGTAATGCTAATCATTAATACACTTAATGTTGTTCAAAGTTGCAAGGAAACAGTAACAATATCCAAATTATTTGTAAACTAGATTTAAGATCTTAATCCAATATTAATTATTTGCTATTTTCATAATCTCTTAATTGTATATGTAGAATTTATTAAACTTTTCCTAAAGTGTATAAGGTTTGTAAAAATGAAACAATTGTGGATACAGATTTTTTTTTAAGGAAGCAGTAAGGAAATGGCCTATAAGCAGTTTAATCCAGATATTGATTGTAATTGCACGATGCTGTTTGTTTTAGCATGCGTTGCAATTATTAACATTTTATAAGAGCCTTTGTTGTAGGAGCATACAGAACCTTTAATATTTATAACCAAAATGTGTTCCGTGCTTGAGAAGTTTATATAGTGGTTGTAGGCACAGGGCTTCAGGCTCGATATGCAATATTAACTTAGCAGTTTGCAAGTCAGCTGGAAGGAAAATAAATGGACCATCCAGTCACTTTGTTGAAGGAATGAAAATAGTTCATGCAACACATCTCCCAACTAAAATCCCGTATGGTTAATATGTTAAAACTAAAGTGTCACAAATGTAATCCTTTCCTATGACATTTTAATACATCTTTATTTATACATTGAAGGTGGGATGATGTGAATGTGTGGGTGCGGGACCTGCAATTAGAAAATAATGTCAGTGTTTCAAATTCCCATATTGTGCTGTTGCCTGTTTTCAGGCAGCGATAAGCACAGCTGCTTGGGGCAGTGGCATGAAAAATAGTCAAGAACTTCAAAGAGGAAACATTTCCAATGTGTCTGTCAAACTGTGATGATAAGGCAGGACACATTTCTTAAAATATTCAACTGTGATTGCCTTAGAAAAAAATTGACATCCAACAGTATTCTCAGGGATTCAATAAGTGGGTCCATGAAAAACCTAATGCTGAACATTTAGACTGCAGTTAAAATTGTGCTACATCGTTCAATCTGTTAAAGTCAGCAACAATTGAAACATTTCCAGTTTTGTATAAATAAGGGTGTATGGGGAAACTGAAACTGATATTACATGGATAATTTTTGTATATATTAGTATACGAATCCCTTTTATACTAATATACTGATGACCCTCTTGTACTTCAGAGCATTGAATATATGAGGAAGGAAGTCATGGTGCAGTTATATTAAAGTTTGATTAGGTAGTACTTGGCTAATTGTGTGCAGTTCTGGTTGCCCTGGCACAAGGAGGATGTGGAAAGGGTGCAGAAGCTGCTTGAATTAGAGGGTATGAGTTATAAGGGGAGGTTGTACTAACTTGTTTGCTTTCTCTGGCGCATCAGAGTGTGAGGGGAAACCTGATAGAAGTTCATAAAATTGAGGCGTTCGTAGGGTGGATAATCAGAATCTTTTCACTGAGGTAGGAATATCAAATGCTAAAAGACATATATTTAAGGCGAGGTGAGAGGTGAATTCTAAAGGAGATGTGTGGGGCAAGTTTTCTTTTACACTGAGTGGTGGATGCCTGTGTAACCCAGCATAATTTTCCCAAAGATGTAATGTCAGAAAGTTCCTCCTGCGGAGGGATGAAAACGAAGTTTACCGAATTTTTTTTTTAAAAACAACTTTGGGGCGGGGGGGGTAGAAAGTTATGTAAGAACGAGCTGTGGCTGACACAGGTGCAGACAAGGCAAACTATTAAAAACTAAAGATATAAACTGTTAAAAGTGGAATTAGTAGTTAGTATCTCTACCTTACTTGAAAACCTCAGGGTGAAACCCCTGGAGGAGAGATAATAGTGATAAAAGGTTCATTGAAGGTACAGCTATAACAAGCAACAGCTAAAGTGAGACAATATCGGCAGAGACGAGTGACTAAGATCTTTACCGTGTAACCAGGAATTCATTTTGTGAAATCATACCAAGAGATTTGGTCAGGTTTTTTTTGTGTAAGTTTTGTGAAACTACTTTCTGTTGATGACCCACCAATTCATCCAATGAACCAGGAAAGAAGATGGCGAGCCACCCAAGATCGAAGAACCAGTGCAGGAATGAAACGGTTAAAGACGTAGATGATTTAACATGGTTTGATGTAAAAATTTATTTCTCATTTGAAGGATCTAAATTTGATTTTCTGGAAGAACTGATTATTTTTACAAAGACTTTGATAAGTTGATGAATATTTGTTTAAAAGTTGTGATGTTGGAGAATTGTCGTGAAAAGAGTTAAGCAGTATGTATATATATTTTATTTATATTTGTAGACATGCTGACCTGGAACTGAAACTGAAGTTAACCATAATACTTAAGAGTAGAAATTTAATTAGTTTCCTAACTAACTAGGGATAAATAAACAGGAAAGGCTTGTCAGTTAACCTGTAAATAGGGAATAACACCAGATCTAATTAGTTAAGAGAAATTGGAGTAATAAAGCTTATTCTAATGAATATCACTAATTCTAACTAAGAAGGAATTTTGTTTTCAATAGACAATAGGTGCAGGAGTAGGCCATTCGGCCCTTTGAGCCAGCACCGCCATTCACTGTGATCATGGCTGATCATCCACAATCAGTACCCTGTTCCTGTCTTCTCCCCGTATCCCTTGACTCTGCTATCTTTAAGAGCTCTATCTAACTCTTTCTTGAATTAATCCAGAGAATTGGCCTCCACTGCCTTCTGAGGCAGAGCATTCCACAGAACCACAACCCTCTGTATCAAAAAGTTTTTCCTCGACTCAGTTCTAAACGGTCTACCCCTTTTTCTTAAACTGTGGTCTCTTGTTCTGGACACCCCCAATATCAGGAATATGTTTCCTGCCTCTAGCGTGTCCAATCCCTTAATAATCTTGTATGTTTCAATCAGATCCCCTCTCATCCTTCTAAATTCCAGTGCATACAAGCCCAGTCACTCCAATCTTTCAACATATGACAGCACTGCCATCCCAGGAATTAACCTCGTGAACCTACACTGCACTCCCTCCGTAGCAAGAATGTCCTTCCTCAAATTTGGAGACCAAAACTGTATACAGTACTCCAGGTGTGGTCTCACCAGGGCACTGTACAACTGCAGAAGGACCTCTTTGCTCCTATACTCAATTCCCCTTGTTATGAAGGCCAGCATGCCATTAGCTTTCTTCACTGCCTGCTGTACCTGCATGCTTACTTTCAGTGACTGATGAACAAGGACACCTAGATCTCGTCGTACTTCCCCTTTTCCTAACTTGACACCATTCAGATAGTAATCTGCCTTCCTGTTCTTGCCACCAAAGTGGATAACCTCACATTTATCCACATTAAACTGCATCTGCCCACTCACCCAACCTGTCCAAGTCACCCTGCATTCTCATAACATCCTCCTCACATTTCACACTGCCACCCAGCTTTGTATCATCTGCAAATTTGCTAATGTTAATTTTTATCCCTTCATCTAAATCATTAATGTATATTGTAAATAGATGCGGTCCCAGTGCTGAGCCTTTTGGTACCCTACTAGTCACAGCCTGCCATTCTGAAAAGGACCCGTTAATCCCTATTCTTTGTTTCCTGTCTGCTAACTAATTTTCTATCCATGTCAGTACCCTACCCCCAATGCCATGTGCTCTAATTTTCCCCACTAACCTCCTATGTGGGACCTTATCAAAGGCTTTCTGAAAGTCCAGGTACACTACATCCACTGGCTTTCCCATGTCTATTTGCATAGTTACATTCTCAAAAAATTCCAGAAGATTAGTCGAGCATGATTTCCCCTTCGTAAATCCATGCTGACTCGGACCTATCCTGCTATTTCATTTGATATCTGAGATTGGGAACCTAACAATGTTGGAAATTTGAATTGTTCTTACTCATGTTAATATATATAATATATAAATAGCTATTTTTATAAACTTGCGTCCAGGAGTGTGTTTTTCCTTCTCTATTCACTGCGTCCTTCCGATACCCTAGAGCTTCTGATGGCCTACTAGCACCTAGTGTGGTACTATGTAAGTAGATTTTCTCATAAAGAGTGCGGCGACCAGTCACATGAGATAAGACAACCACTACATAGGTGTTACACCTGGAATGGGCTGCTGGGAGTAGTGCTGGAGGTGAAGGTGATATGTTTAACAAGTAGTTACATACAGGAGTATGCATGGATGTGGGTCATGTGCAGACAGTGGGGATTTGGTTCAGTTCAACATTGTTTACAGTGCAGACCTTATGGGCTGTGGGGTCTGTTCCTGTACTGTTCTACATACATTCACAGATGGTATATCTTCAGATAATATTTGTTTGTATTTCATTAGAAAAAATGCATATAGCCCAAGTCCAGCAGTGCTGATGTGTACTGATGGTCTGTATAAGCTTTACAAACTTTTCTCAGTTATTGAAGTAAAATGGAAATAATACAAATATCTCTGAATGTGGTTCAACTACAACTTTCTACCCATAATTAATCTTTTAAACAAGTATATTTTTAACACTGCCAGTGTTTCAGAGACTACAAGGAATTAAAGGCAGTAAATTGTTGGTTATGCCAGAAAGCCATTTCTCAACTGTGAAGAAAAATGCAGCTTACTAAAAATATATGGAAGAGTAAAGGTTGTAGCCAACTTCTAATTGAATATTTATTACAGACTATAACAGCAGAGAGATGTATTAATACAAGTATGCTTTTATACCTTGTAGATATACTTAAATGCTCACAATGAGTCAGAGGTGAAGTGTTCTGTTATGAAGGGCCACTCTTATCAAGTGAAGGATGATGGCTAGACTCTATAAATCTACACTCAATTCTGGTTTTTGTAGGTGCATTCTACTCTTATGCACTACAATACATCATATGTTTATTTACTTTATTTTCATGTTAAAATTTGATCCTTATCAGTTGTAAAGTATAGCATTAGAGATTTAATACTATTGTTTGCTGAGAGATGATGGATATTTAGCATTTTTTTTAAAAACACTGATTTTGGCCCAATCATGGAGGGAAATAAACCATCAATATGTTTTGAGCTGAGACTCTTCATCAGGACTGGAAAGGAAGGGGGCAGAAGCTAGAATAAGTTAATGTGGGAGGGGGAGGAGTGCAAGTTGATGAGTGATAAATGAGACCAATTGAGGGGGAAGATGGATCCATGAATTCCTCTACTGCCATGATGGGGCCAAACACAGGTTTTACTGACTTGTCCATCTCCTCCTTCTGGTTCCTTCTTCCATTTTAACATGATCCACTATCATCTCCCATTAGATTCCTTCATTATCCCTTCACTTCTTCCACCTATCCCTTCCCAGCTTCTTATTTCATCGTCTTCCATGGCCCCCCACCTTCCCCCTCACCTGGTTTCATCTACTACCTGCCAGCTTGTGCTCCTTCTCCCACCACCTTATTCTGGCTTCTGCTCCCTTCCTTTCCAGTCCTGGTGAAGGGCCTTGGCCTGATATGGTGACTGTTTATTCACCTGCATAGTTGCAGCCTGACTTGCTGAGTTCATCCAGCATTTTATGTGTCAAGATTTCCAGCATCTGCAGAATCTCTTGTGTTGGAAATACTCAGCAGGTCAGGCAGTGTCTGTGGTGGGAGGAAAATAAGGGCAACCAGCTTTTGCAGTTTATATGAAAAATATTAATCTGAAGTTGTTGAATTCACTGAGTCCGGAGGGCTGGAACATGCCTTATTCTGTTCCCATTCATTTTCTCTTTACATTTCCTCCAGATAGATCAGCTGCACTTCAATTCTCTCCACCTTCTGTGTTACGAGCACTGTCACCATCATTTATGTTTCGGTCATCACCCTGGCACAGACATAATCCTTTCCTTGTTATACAGGCTGCCTCCCATTTTTGCTCTGTCCTTGACAACTCATTTCCTCTGCAGAGATGCTGCTCGATCTGCTGAGTTCACCCAGTTTGCTTTTGACTCCAAACATTACCCTCCTTCTCTCCACTCTTCCCACTCTGCAACGTGAAACATCTTGGGTTATAACTTTTCCTGGTTCTGATGAAAGGATATGAAATCTGTTCCCCTCTGCAAGCCTCTAGGTCTGACTTGCAGAGTATTTACAGCATTTAGTAAAGAAGCTGGATTTGACTCTGAAAATTTTAGCTGGGTTATGAGTATGGAGTGCACAACATGTCTGTAGCTTAAATTAATACATGAGTGCAGAATATACTTCTAGGTTTTGTCTTGAACAATAGGAATTTTAAGGTAGCAGATGAGGTGCCAATCAAGTAAGCTGCTTTTTACAGACTATATATTGTATCTGCACCCCAGAAAAAGGTGAAGTATTGTTGCAGTGTGAATCTAATCAAGCGACATGTCGTTTTCTGCTGAAAGGCAAGGTGTTCTGGCTCATTTTATATATGACCTCCAGGAGAGGCAATTACCATCCTGTTTGACTAGCTAGAAATCACAAGGATAAAGGATCTATCTTAAACCAATTAGATATTCTTTTGCTACGTATTTTGCTTTAATTGCTTTAGCCATTTGTTAGTTTTGGCCCGTTGACTTCCAACAGTGCAATCCTATTCCTCTTGTTTCTCTAAATAAGATGGTTATTAAACTGAATTACACAGGTAGCATTCATTGATTCATATACCAGGGTTTGAATACGAGTCCCTCAACTAAGTTTGAGTGGAATCATGTGAGTGTATAAATAAATAAATAAATGATGGCTACTGGGATATTTTCTGTACTTTTAATTGACAAAAGTCAATTTGGCCTTAAGCTGCCGTAAGGTAAAGATGTGCATTACTGTGCAAAAGTCTTAGGCACGCATATATAGCTAGGGTGCCTCAGACCTTTGTGCAGTACTGTATTTGTAAATGTGGTGCAGAAAGCGAGTTTGTGGAGGGTGGGTGCACGTACAGACACACCCAGCCCTGAGACACAGGGCAAGGCATTTGATTCCAACCAATTAGTTATTAATCATTACGGAATGTCTCTCCGGTGCTTCCTGCTCCCTCCCTTTTCCCAACCATGATTCCCCTCTCCCTACCCCTTCCCACTGTCAGTCCACAATAGAGACCCATATCAGAATCAGGTTTTACATCACTCATATATATCTTTTTGCAGCATCAGTACAGTGCAATACACACACACATATAAAAGACTTTTGCACAGCACTGTATGAAGTGCTTAAAGAGGGAAAGAAAAAGTGGTATCGTTTTTAAAAATTTTTCTGCTTTCTAAGGATAGCTGAAGAGTGTCTGAGGTGACTTTTTAGACATTAACGTTTTATGTGCAAAAAAAAAGTTGAAATATTTATCTCAAATGAATTTAAGTGCATTCTGCTGCTTTTCTTAACTAGTTCACTTTTATTATTTTTATTGCAGGAAATATTTTCTTGAAGCATGGGTCAGAACTGCGACTTATTCCTAGAGATCGAGTCGGAAGCCATTAACAGTTTTTCACCTAGAACGTATCACTCTGCTGAAGAGAGCTATTTTTAGATTTGTTTTGAACATGAGACTTTCTGATTTTAATATGCATTCATTTTAAGTACTAGTTGGATGCCAAGAGTCTGATGAAATGTAATCATTAAGTGGTGTATGCAAGGAATTTTCCAAAGCATTCTTCATGAAGACTGTTTGTAAAATGCCTGGCATTAAATGATTGGTTACATTCCCAAGTATTTTGAACTGTATTGTTTGTTTCCTTCCTTCATTCAAGAGAGATGAATGCTGAAATTTATTTATCTAAAGGTAAACTGTAGAAACTTTAATTATATCCCATCCTAAAACTATAAGTTTTGAAGTATATATAATGTTTCAAAATAAAAACTTATTTTGTTCATTGGTTGGAATTGGTACAGCTTGTCTGGGCAAAATATTCTGAACCTTATTGTTGTAGCCAGAGATGAAAATAAATTAGCTATCCGAAATGCTTTAATTGACAAAACTGTCCTTAAATTTGACTTAGTTGCAAGCAAGAGTTGCACCCTGTCAGTTTTATTCCCAAACCTGAAACTGACTGCTTGTACCTATTAAAAACAAGTATTAGATGAGCAACCATCAAATCAGGTTTTTTTTTTATCCTTATTCATTCCCTTGGATTTTAAATTTTAAATGATCAGCCATGGAATTTTGAAGTTAAATTTGTGTCTAAAGCAATTTATCATGAATGCTGTTCATTGGAAGACTAACAGAGACTATGAAGGTCTTAATGTAAGCCTTAGTTAATGTAAGTTGTTTCATATTAATCTATATTGTGATTAGTTTTATTCGTGTTAATAAGCTGGACCAAAACCAGAATGTATTAATCATTTTGCTATTTCATTGTAGTAAAATTATTGCATTTCGGAAGTTTTTTCTTAAGCACAGATATTAACGTACTAATCTTTTGCTAACAAGGAGAAGTGAATGCAATATGCCAGCATTACACTTTTAAGAACTTAGGAAAACTTAAGATTGGTTGAAAGAGAGAGATTAACTTATCACTTGAGGCCCTTCAGAAAATGATGTATTTGTCACAATTTCGTCCTTTTGCTATGTTGAGTCTGCAGCTTCCTACTGCCCAGCTTGTTTCACTTGACCAGAAGAATTGGTAATGGAATAAAAGTAACTGATTGCCTTTTTGAATATCTGAATATTGTCTTTATTGAATCTTAAAATATAAGTTAGCAAAAACAAACCAGTAAATATTTGCCATTCCACCTTTTTCATTCTTATTTAAGTTGGTGTATAAATTGCAATAACTTAGTAAAAGATTTAATCAGAATCTTGATGTCCTCTGTTTTATTGGGGCCTTTCATTTTATACCTAGAATTGAACACAATAGGCTTATGAGCTGTTATAGTTTGTGACTACCTTGAACCTAGCCGATCAGTGGTCTGTGGACCACCTCGAATATCCACTCCTTTGACATGCTGCAAGCAACAATTGCAGTGTTTACTAGACAGAGCAAATATAACCGTATAACCATATAACAATTACAACACGGCAACAGGCCATCTCGGCCCTTCTAGTCCATGCCAAACGCTTACTCTCACCTAGTCCCACCGACCTGCACTCAGCCCATAACCCTCCATTCCTTTCCTGTCCATATATCTATCCAATTTTACTTTAAATGACAATATCGAACCTGCCTCTACCATTTCTGCTGGAAGCTCGTTCCACACAGCTACCACTCTCTGAGTAAAGAAATTCCCCCTCATGTTACCCCTAAACTTTTGCCCCCTAACTCTCAACTCATGTCCTCTTGATTGAATCTCCCCTACTCTCAATGGAAAAAGCCTATCCACGTCAACTCTATCTATTCCTCTCATAATTTTAAATACCTCTATTAAGTCCCCCCTCAACCCTCTACGCTACAAAGAACAAAGGCCCAACTTGTTCAACCTTTCTCTGTAACTTAGGTGCTGAAATCCAGGTAACATTCTAGTACATCTTCTCTGTACACCCTCTATTTTGTTGACATCTTTCCTATAATTCGGTGGCCAGAACTGGACACAATACTCCAAATTTGGCCTTGTACAATTTTAACATTACATCCCAACTCCTATACTCAATGCTCTGATTTATAAAGGCCAGCATACCAAAAGCTTTCTTCACCACATGAGATTCCACCTTCAGGGAACTATGCACCATTATTCCTAGATTTTAATGAATATGTGAGCAAGATCATGGTAGACATAATGTGGAAAGTGTACAGTTACTCACCTAGGAGCACAAATTAGAAACAAATTAATTTTTAAATGGTAAAACATTGTGTAATGTTGAGGTTCAGTAGTTTGCTTGTACACTTTATTGGAAGCCAACATACAGAGCTACAACACACAGATAGAAGGATAAATGGTATCTTAAGACCATAAGAGAAAGGAGCAGGAGTAGGCCATTCGGCCCATCAAATCTGCTCTGCCATTTTATCATGAGCTGATCCATTTTCTCTTATTTAGTCCCACTCCCCTGCCTTCTCACCATAACCTTTGATGCCCTGGCTACTCAGATGCCTATCAATCTCTGCCTTAAATACACCCAATGACTTGGCCTCCACTGCTGCCCGTGGCAACAAATTCCATAGATTCACCACCCTCTCTGACTAAAAAAATTTCTTCGCATTTCTGTTCTGAAAGGGCGCCCTTCAATCCTTAAGTCATGCCCTCTCGTACTAGACTCCCCCATCATGGGAAACAACTTTGCCACATCCACTCTGTCCATGCCTTTTAACATTCGAAATGTTTCTATGAGGTCTCCCCTCATTCTTCTGAACTCCAAGGAATACAGTCCAAGAGCGGACAAACATTCCTCATATGTTAACCCTCTGATTCCCGGAATCATTCTAGTGAATCTTCTCTGTACCCTCTCCAATGTCAGCACATCCTTTCTTAAACAAGGAGCCCAGAACTGCCCACAGTACTCCAAGTGAGGTCTCACCAGTGCCTTATAGAGCCTCAACATCACATCCCTACTCCTATACTCTATTCCTCTAGAAATGAATGCCAACATTGCATTCACCTTCACTACTGACTCAACCTGGAGGTTAACTTTAAGGGTATCCTGTACGAGGACTCCCAAGTCCCGTCGCATTTCAGAACTTTGAATTCTTTCCCCATTTAAATAATAGTCTGCCCGTTTATTTTTTCTGCCAAAGTGCATAACCATACACCTTCCAACATTGTACTTCATTTGCCACTTCTCTGCCCATTCTTCCAATCTATCCAAGTCTCTCTGCAGACTCTGTGTTTCCTCAGCACTACCGGCCCCTCCACCTATCTTCGTATCATCAGCAAACTTAGCCACAAAGCCATCTATTCCATAATCTAAATCGTTGATGTACAATGTAAAAAGAAGTGGCCCCAACACTGATCCCTGCGGAACACCACTGGTAACCGGCAGCCAACCAGAATAGGATCCCTTTATTCCCACTTTCCCTGTTTCCTGCCAATCAGCCAACGCTCTATCCACGTATGTAACTTTCCCGTAATTCCATGGGCTCTTATCTTGTTAAGTAGCCTCGTGTGGCACCTTGTCAAAGGCCTTCTGAAAATCCAAATATACAACATCCACTGCATCTCCCTTGTCTAGCCTACTGGTAATTTCCTCAAAAAATTGTAATAGGTTTGTCAGGCAGGATTTTCCTTTAAGGAATCCATGCTGAGTTCTGCCTATCTTGTCATATGCCTCCAGGTACTCTGTAACCTCATCCTTGACAATGGACTCCAACAACTTCCCAACCACGGATGTCAAGCTAACAGGTCTATAATTTCCTTTTTGCTTCCTTGCCCCCTTCTTAAATAGCGGAGTGACATTTGCAATCTTCCAGTCCTCCGGAACCGTGCCAGAATCTATCGACTTTTGAAAAATCATCGCTAATGCCTCCGCAATCTCCACAGCTACTTCCTTCAGAACACGAGGGTGCATTCCATCTGGTCCAGGAGATTTATCTACCTTTAGCCTATTCAGCTTCCTGAGTACCTTCTCTGTCGTAATTGTGACTGCGCACACTTCTCTTCCCTGCCACCCTTGAGTGTCCGGTATACTGCTGTCTTCCTCAGTGAAGACTGATGCAAAATACTCGTTCAGTTCCTCTGCCATCTCATCTCCCATTACAATTTCTCCAGCATCATTTTCTATCGGTCCTGGATCTACTCTCACCTGTCTTTTACTCTTTATATACTTGAAAAAGCTTTTAGTATCCTCTTCGATATTATTTGCTAGCTTCCTTTCATAGTTAAACTTTTCTCTCTTAATGACCTTCTTGGTTTCCTTTTGTAAGGTTTTGAAGACTTACCAATCCTCTGTCTTCCCACTAATTTTTGCTTCCTTGTATGCCCTCTCCTTAGCTTTAACTTTGGCTTTGACTTCTCTTGTCAACCACGGTTGCATCCTTTTTCCACTCGAAAATTTCTTCTTTTTTGGAATATACCTGTCTTGCACATTCCTCATTTCTCGCATAAACTCCAGCCACTGCTGCTCTGCTGTCTTTCCCACCAGTGTCTCTTTCCAGTCAACTTTGGCCAGTTCCTCTCTCATGCCACTGTAATTTCCTTTACTCCACTGAAATACCGACACATCAGATTTCCGCTTCTCTTTTTCTAATTTCACAGTGAACTCAATCATGTTATGATCACTGCCTCCTAAGGGTTCCTTCACCTCAATCTCTCCAATCACCTCCGGTTCATTACACAATACCCAATCCAGTACAGCTGATCCCCTAGTAGGCTCAACAACAAGCTGTTCTAAAAAGCCATCTCGCAGACATTCTACAAATTCTCTCTCTTGAGATCCAGTTCTGACCTGATTTTCCCAATCTACTCGCATGTTAAAATCCCCCACAATTATCATAACACTGCCCTTCTGACAAGCCTTTTCTATTTCCAGTTGTAATTTGTAGTCCACATCCCTGCAGCTGTTTGGAGGCCTATAAATAACTGCCATCAGGGTCCTTCTACCCCTGTTATTTCTTAGCTCAACCCATAAAGATTCTGCACCTTCCGATCCTATATCACCTCTTTCTAATGACTTAATATCATTTCTTACCAATAAAGCCACGCCTCCCCCTCTGCCTACCTTCCTATCCTTCCGATACACCGTGTATCCTTGGACGTTCAGCCCCCAGAGACATGCATCCTTTAGCCAGGTCTCAGTGATAGCCACAATATCATACCTGCCAATCTGTAGCTGTACAACAAGATCATCCACCTTATTCCTTATGCTGCGTGCATTTAAGTACAACACCTTAAGACCAGTATTGGATACTTTTTGCTTTGATTTCACTGCAACTTTATTGCACTGCAACTCATCCCAATGGCTACAAATTTGCCCCATCAACTGCCTGTCTTTCCTGTCATCTTTACTGCTCACTATCTTAGATTTATTTCTGTTTTCTCCTTCCTCCGCTCTATCATTCTGGTTCCCATCCCCCTGCCAAATTAGTTTAAACCCTCCCTTATAGCTCTGTTAAACTTTCCCGCCAGGATATTGGACCCCTTCGGGTTCAGGTGTAACCTGTCCTTTTTGAACAGGTCATACTTCCCCCAGAAGAGATCCCAATTATCCAAGAATCTGAAGCCCTGCCCCCTACACCAGTCTCTCAGCCACACATTCATCTGCCTGATCCGACTACTTTTGCCCTCGCTAGCACGTGGCACAGGTAGCAATCCCGAGATTACTACCCTGGAGGTCCTGCTTCTCAGCTTCCTTCCTAACTCCTGGAAATCTCTCTTCAGGACCTCCTCCTCTGTCCTATCTATGTCATTGGTACCAACATGTACCAAGACAACTGGCTGCTCACCCTCCCCCTTTAGAATATTCAGGACCCGATCCGAGACATCCCGTAACCTGGCACCTGAGAGGCAACACACCATGTGGGTACCTCTATCAGGCTCACAGAATCTCCTGCCTGTTCCCCTGACTATGGAATCCCCCACGACTACCGCATTTCTCTTCTCCCTCCTTCTCTCCTGCACAACAGCGCCAGGCTCAGTGCCAGAGACCCGGTCACCATGGGCATCCCCCGTCAGGTCATCCCCCTCAACAGCATCCAGAACAAGATATTTGTTGCTGAGGGGGACAGCCACAGGGGTGATCTCCACTATCCAGGCACTTTCCTTCCCTCTCTTGGCATATCTTGGCATATATGCAGGGTGCAGGGTGAGAATACAGGGTGACTTGGATAGGTTGGGTGAGTGGGCAAATTCATGGCAGATGCAATTTAATGTGGATAAATGTGAAGTTATCCACTTTGGTGGCAAAAATAGGAAAACAGATTATTATCTGAATGGTGGCCGATTAGGAAAAGGGGAGGTGCAACGAGACATGGGTGTCATTATACACCAGTCATTGAAAGTGGGCATGCAGGTACAGCAGGCGGTGAAAAAGGCGAATGGTATGCTGGCATTTATAGCGAGAGGATTCGAGTACAGGAGCAGGGAGGCACTACTGCAGTTGTACAAGGCCTTGGTGAGACCATACCTGGAGTATTATGTGCAGTTTTGGTCCCCTAATCTGAGGAAAGACATCCTTGCCATAGAGGGAGTACAAAGAAGGTTCACCAGATTGATTCCTGGGATGGCAGGACATTCATATGAAGAAAGACTGGATGAACTAGGCTTGTACTCGTTGGAATTTAGAAGATAGAGGGGGGATCTGATTGAAACGTATAAAATCCTAAAGGGATTGGACAGGCTAGATGCAGGAAGATTGTTCCCGATGTTGGGGAAGTCCAGAACGAGGGGTCACAGTTTGAGGATAAAGGCGAAGCCTTTTAGGACTGAGATTAGGAAAAACTTCTTCACACAGAGAGTGGTGAATCTGTGGAATTCTCTGCCACAGGAAACAGTTGAGGCCAGTTCATTGGCTATATTTAAGAGGGAGTTAGATATGGCCCTTGTGGCTAGGGGGATCAGAGGGTATGGAGGGAAGGCTGGTGCAGGGTTCTGAGTTGGATGATCAGCCATGATCATAATAAATGGCGATGCAGGCTCGAAGGGCCTACTCCTGCACCTATTTTCTATGTTTCTATATTACAAGATTATTTGAATACTCAGGATGAAGTTGTCTTACTGCAGGTTCACAGGGCCTTGGCAGAACTGCATATAAAGTATTATGAGGTAGTTTTAGTCTGTTTGCCTAAAATGGAAATGCTTGCCTTAGTGTAATGGTTTTGGGAATTTTGGATTTGGTTGGGTTGAGCTGTTCTCTGATCTTGGCAATCCATTTGCAAACCTTTTATCACCATATGAGGAGACATCATCAGTGCACTGTTCACTTGTGGTATTTCCATCAAATACTTGGCATTTATATACTTATCAATCAATCAATTGATTGGTTGTCACTATGGAAACTCATTTGTGATGTAGGAAGGGAGTCTCATCAGGGATTGGTTGCATAGTGAACTGTGTGCGTTGTCTGGAATTTTGCCCACATTGGATTATAAATGAGATTGAGGTCTACATGTCAGTTTATAGAATGGTTTGCGAAAAACCATTCTTCTAGGATTTCGTTAGCATGCCACGTGTTTACTTGCGCCATGACATTCACTGATGCCCAGTCAAATTTGTGTCCCTTTTGACCTTCATAGTGGATTTTTCACATGAGTGGAGATTGTGTGGAATAATTTTATAAAATTTAGAAGAAAGGGGAGTTACAAGGTTCCTAGGTCTGACAGTGTGGATGCAGGAAGAATGTTTCCTCTTGTTAAAATGTCCAGAACTGGTGGTTCACAGTCTCAGAAAAAAAAACAATGAATGTTTAGGACTGAGGAAAATATTCATTATTCAGAGGGTGGTGAATCTTAAGAATTTCAAGCCTGGAGGGCTGTAGAGGATCAATCATTGAATTCATTTGCAGTAGGTATGGATAGATTTTTGGATATGAAAGGAGTTATGAGATATGGAGATGGTAGGGGAAAGTGGCATTGAGGTAGACCAGCCAAAATCCTCAAAATTTTAACAATCCTGACCTAGGACTATTTTCATCAAGCTGTATACCACACAAACAGCCACTACCATACTGAGCATCCTGTTCATCTGCATCAATCCCATTGCCAATATTAGGGCTACGTATCTCTATACCTTGCCTATTTAAGTACCTGTTCAAATCTCTTAAACCTAGGACTGCAGTATTCAAATCAGATAAACCTCACCTTTACTAGGCATCAAGAAGTGACTTTCATAAATCTGAACAGATGGCAAGAGATAATACTAGTCAGGGTTTACGTCCTATGATAGGCTATGAAACTACAGTTGCAAGAAAAAGTTTGTGAACCCTTTGCTGTTACCTGGTTTTAGTTACCTGCATTTAATACTCGTAAAATGGTCTGATCTTCATCTAAGTCAAAATAATAGTCAAACACAATCTACCAAAATTAATAACACCCAAACAATTGTACTTTACATGTCTTTAACACATTGTTTAATCATTCACAGTACAGGCTGGAAAAAGTAGTGAACCTTTGTATTTAATAAACAATAGTCCAAAACGTTGGCTATGCTCTTTTCCTAGATGCTGCCTGGTTGCAGAGTTCCTCAAACATTTTGTGTGTGTGTTGTTCCTTGTATTTAATAACTGGTAGAACCTCCTTCAGCCGCAATATCTTCCACCAAATGTTTCCTGTAGCTGCTAATCAGATTTGCACAATGGTGAGGAGGAATTTTAGATTATTCCTCCACACAAACTACTTCAGTTCATCAACATTTCTGGTATACCTTGCATGAACAGCCCTCTTCAGGTGTTGCCATGGCATCTCAATTGAGTTATGCCCAAAACTGACTTGACCATTCCAAAGCACAAATTTTCTTTTTTTAAACCATTCTGTTGTTGATTTACTCTTGTGTTTTGGATCATTGCTTTGTTGCATCAACCAACTTCTATTAAGCTTCAGGTGACAGAATGCTATCCTGACGTTCTCCTGTAAAATATCTTGATACAATTTTGAGTTCATTGTTCCCTTAATGATTGCAAGCTGTCCAGGCCCTGAGGCAGCAAAACAGCTCCAAACCACGATGCTCCTTCCACCAAGCTTCACAGTTAGGATGAGATTTTGGTGTTGGTGTGCTGTGCCTTTTTTCCTCCAAGCAGCAGTGTACATTTCTGCCAAAAAGTTCAACTCTTCTTTCATCCGTCCACAGAACATTGTCCCAGAAGCATTGTGGAACATTCAGGTGATCTTTTGCAAACTTTAGATATGCAGCAGTGTTTTTATTACAGCAGTGATTTCCTCTGTGGTGTCCTTCCAGATATCAGCATTCCTCTGCTTTAGTCATGGTTCGGTACGTGAAGTCCGCATTTCGGTTCACAGACTGGTCCATCGATCCTTATTCCAGGTTTTCCGCTTTTCCCTTGTTCTGTTGGTTCCTTAATTGAGACACATGATTCTCATTTTGGGCTGGCTACATAAACAGTTCCTGGTTTCAACTTCAGTTGCTGGACTGTTCCTTTCCTTTCCTTTCCCCTTCCTTCTGAAGCCTCGCCTGCTACCTTTCGCCTGAAGCCTCGCCTGCGTCCTCGCCTATTATCACCGTTAAGTTCTACCACCAGAGCAAGACCAGAGCCTTGCTGTGTCTAGATAAGGAACTGTCTTTCGTTGCTTGGAACTGTCCCTGTGTCCACGCCATTGCTAGGTAGATCCAGCTGTTTGCCACTACCTTGAGTTGGGAACCATCTCTGTGTCCACGCCTTCGCTAGGTAGGTCCGGCCGTTTGGCGCTCCCTAGTGTTGGAAACCATCTCTGTGTCCACGCCTTTGCTAGGTTCAATCGTTAGGCATTAATATGGAAGTAGTAAAATGGATTCAGCAGTGGCTAGATGGGAGACACCAGAGGGTAGTTGTTGGTAACTGTGTGTCAGATTGGAGGATGGTGTGTAGTGGTGTGCCTCAGGGATCTGTACTGGGTTCAATGTTCTTTGTAATATATATTAATGATATGGGTGATGGGGTGGTAAATTGGATTAGTAAGTGTGCAGATGATACTAAGATAGATGGCGTTGTGGATGATGAGGTAGGTTTTCAAAAATTGCAGAGAGATGTAGGACAGTTAGAAGAGTGGGCTGAAAGATGGCAGATGGAGTTTAATGCTGATAAATATGAGGTGCTACATTTTGGTAGGACTAATCAAAATAGGACATACATGGTAAATGGTAGGGCATTAAAGAATACTTTAGAACAGAGGGAGCTAGGAATAATGGTGAAGATGGAATCTCATGTGGATAGGGTGGTGAAGAAAGCTTTTGGTTTGCTGGCCTATATTAATCAGAGTATTGAGTATAGGAGTTGGGATGTAATGTTGAATTTGTATAAGGCATTGGTAAGGCCAAATCTGGAGTATTGTGTACAGTTCTGGTCACCGAATTATAGGAAAGATGTCAATGAAATTGAGAGAGTACAGAGGAGGTTTACTAAAATGTTGCCTGGGTTTCATCTCCTAAATTACAGAGAAAGGTTGAACAAATTAGGTCTTTATTCTTTGGAGCATAGAAGGTTGAGGGGGGACTTCATAGAGGTGTTTAAAATTATGAGGGGGATTGATAGAGTTGACATGGTTAGACTTTTTCCATTGAGAGTGGGGAAGATTCAAACAAGAGGACATGGGTTGAGAATTAGAGGACAAAAGTTTAGGGGTAACATGAGGGGGAACTTCTTTACTCAGAGAGTGGTAGCTGTGTGGAATGAGCTTCCAGCAGAAGTGGTTTAGACAGGTTCTATGTTGTCGTTTAAAGTTAAATTGGATAGATATATGGACAGGAAGGGAATGGAGGGTTATGGGCTGAGTGCAGGTCGGTGGGACTAAGATAGGGTAAGAGTTCGGCATGGACTAGAAGGGCCGAGGTGGCCTGTTTCTGTGCTGTAATTGTTATATGGTTATATGTAGGTCCGGCCGTTTGCCACTACCTTGTGTTAAGAACGTTCTCTTTGTGCCCTCGCCTCCGCTGTGTAGGTCTGGCCATTTGCCGCTACCTTGAGTGGAGATCTGTCTCTCAGTGTTCTGTGTATGAGTCCTGGTCCTACATCCTGCTCCCTAGGAAGGGTCCTGACTCTGTGTAGAGCCCCGGCCCCAAGTCCTGTTCCCAAGGAGAGGTCCCAGCTCAGTGTTCCATGTTCCTGTTCTGCCAAGACCAAGTCTCTGTGTTCCTGTTCTGCCAAGACCAAGTCAAGGCTTTGGGTTCTCGTCCTGTCCATGTGCCTCGGCCTGTGCAGGAGATCTACGCCACATCCTGTAGCCACGTCTTGTCCTCGCCTAGATGCGGGGTCCAAACCCGAGTCAAGACCCAGGATCCGGGTCCCTGTCCAGTCTCTGGCTCGGAGTCCTTGTCCAGGTTCCAAGTTCCTAATTCCTCGTCCAGGTACCGCTTTCCTAGTCAAGTCCCAGCCCAGGCCTTGTATCTTAGTCTCGTCCAGGGCCTGTGTCAATGTCCAGCATCATTTCTGCCTCATTTCCCTTGCTTTCTTGACAAACCTAGTCCTGTTCCTTGTACTTCAGTGTCTGTGTCTTGCATTTGGGTCTGCTCCCAGCGCCCCAAAATATGACAACTTTAAAAATCTTTTCCTCAAGTTCCTTTTAAACTTTTCCTCTAACCTTAAACTTCTGCCCATTTTTTGATAATCTGAGCATGGAAATAAAACTCTATCTATGCCTCCTGATTTTATATCCCTTCATCAGATCATGCCTCAACATCTTTTAACCCAGGAAAACAAGTTCAGCCTATCCAATCTTCCCATAACAAATCCAAGCAACATCCTACATGACCATAACACATGGGAGTAGGATTAGGCCAATTGAGCCAGCTCCACAATATCATTATGGTTGATCTATTACCCGTCTCAACCCCATTCTCCCTGTAACCTCTGACACCCTTACTAATCAAGAACCTATCAACTTTCACTTTAAATATGCCCAGTGACTTGGCCTCCACAGCCATCTGTGGCAATGAATTCCACAGATTTACCACCCTCTGGCTAAAGAAACTCCTAAGGGTTGCACTGTATTCTGAGGCTGTACCAGCTGGTTCTAGTCAGACCCATTAATGGAAAAATCCTTTCCACATCCACTCTATCTGAGCCTTTCAATATTTGATAAGTTTCAATGAGATCTCCTATCATTTTTCTAAACTCTAGCAAGTACAGGCCACGAACCATCAAATGCTCCTCATACTTTAACCCTCTCATTCTTGAGATTATTCTTGTGAACCTCTTTTGAACCCTCTCTAATGTCAGCATGTCCTCTCTTAGATAAAAATTGCTCACACTGGATCCTGATGAACAATCTCAGGAGATTCTGGAGATCCAAGTGAATCTTCTATCCTGCGCAAACATATCCCTACCTTAGTGTGGTTACCAGAAGTGCACACAATTCTCCAAGTTTGGTCTAATTAGTCTTTTGTAGCATCTCAGCTTTTATATTCTATGCCCTGAACTATGAAGGCAAGCATGCTATATACCTCCTTCACTATCATATTTTCCTGTGTTACCTCTGTAGAATACTGCAAGCCCGATTCACGGGTTCATTTGTGAGACCAGTGGCAGGGGATCTGCATGGCCTTGGTTGTAGCATGGACCATGCCTCGGGGTCACCTGTTGCCGCTGCCGAGGAAGGAGATGCTGAAGCTGGCTGTGTTTCCCTGGCTTCTGCCATAGGTTGGAGGTTGGCCTCTCCCGTCAGTGCTGCTGCTCTCCCGTGTTTGCGTGGCGGAAGACAAGCTTGACTGCATTTGTCTGCAGCTGTATTTCACAATACGAGGAACTGCTCTCAGCTGCTCCTGCAGAAACGTGGCTCCAGGAAAGCATCCCATGTACCATCCATCTACAGCCCATGACACTCAGGGACTTGGGCATCTTATTATTTTTTACATTTTTTGTAACTTTTCTACTTTCTACTTCCATAATTTTTTGTGCTATATGTGCTGTGTGTGGCTACTGGTTCTGCGTTTTGCAACTTGGCACCTGTGGAATGTTGTTGCATTTGGCTGTGTTCATGTGTATGGTTGAATGACAATTAAACTTGAACCTGAACCTTCGGAGTTATGTCCACCTGAGAAAGCAGCTAGGGTTCCAGTTAGCATTTTATCTTAAAGGAAGCACCTCTAGAAATTCAGTGCTCATTCCTCTTGCACTGTGGCATAAAATTATAGATCTTTTCTTTGGATGGGAACTCATAATCTTCGGATTGTGGTCCATAGAACACATATTTGAGGGGGAGCGCTTAATATATTCCTACACGATCTTAAATCCAAACTGGACACAACTACCTTGTGTACACATCAGGATATAGAAACAGCCTGCCCTTCCTCTGCATCTTCTTTCCCCGGGCCATGAGACTACTGAACTGCCCGCCACCACCCAGGTCTCATCACGTATGAAGTTCCGGTAGTGTTACACTGTTTACCTTTTGAATTGTGTTATAAATGCACCTTATGCTAAATGTCAGTCTTCTGGAATATATTTTATTACTTGCTAATTTATTTATGGTAACATTACTTCATGTGTTATGTGTGAGTTATGTATAGTATGCTTTGCTGTTTGTTCCAGAGGAATGTGGTTTAATTTGGCGGTGTACATGTATACGGTTGAATGTCAATAAACTTGAACTTAGTATTTGTTGAAGTTCTGATTTTTCCCATTTCCGATGAATGGCCATCAAGCTAAAACACTACATTTATTCTTTAGATTGAAATTGTGTATTTCTGGAATGTTGCATTTAATTTCATATCTCTAGTTTTGCAGTGTTTTGCTTTTGTTTTATTCTATACATTTATGCACTGTACATCAAAGTTGCTGGTGAACGCAGCAGGCCAAGCAGCATCTATAGGAAGAGGCGCAGTCGACGTTTCAGGCCGAGACCCTTCGTCAGGAAGGGTCTCGGCCTGAAACGTCGACTGCGCCTCTTCCTATAGATGCTGCTTGACCTGCTGCGTTCACCAGCAACTTTGATGTATGTTGCTTGAATTTCCAGCATCTGCAGAATTCCCGTTGTTTGCATTTATGCACTGTACCTGCTTTATATCAGTGTAATATTTATTTCCTCTTCCTCATTTTGCGTGTATTCTTTGGTCTAAAATACAACCTTTACAGTTAACACAATTTGCAGTAGTGTTTAGTTTTCAGCTGCAATTCAGAACAGAATTAGTTATGCACTATCTTTCAATTCACAGAGGTGGAAGTGCAACCGGACATACTTTATAGTTGCAGACTGGTCAGGTTATTTATCCTTGTGCTTGGCATGGCTAGGAAATATTGACAGTCTTAAGTTTTCAATTGAGATATGTCTTAATTATTTTTAAATCGAAATGGATGATCATTAATATGCGGTTTTAAAAGTGAGAATAGTAGCATATGCTTCAGTAACTTCCAAGCAGTGCTATCCTGATTAACCAAAAATATCACTCCTGGTGTTAGAGGATTTGGTATTAGCATAGATTTATATGGCAAAAAAGGTAGAGGTAGCCATTTTGCAAAATCATGCCCGACATTTTATCTTCCTTTTTGCTGACACTAGATCCACGTCCCTTGATTCATTTGAACTCTGGAATCCATTGTTTTCTTTCCTGATATTCTAAGTGTCTCTCCATGGTTCTTGAGAGTGAAGAATTATGAAGATTCACAATCTTCTGGTTACACCTCAGTTCTGAATAGCTGATTTGTCTTTTTTGGCCAATGGGAGATAATTTCCCAACATCAACCCTGTTAATCCTCTTACAAAGTCTATTATTAAATGACCCCTCCTCACCACCTTCCAAACCCAAGGGAATATAAGCCTACTCTACCCAACTGTATGTGTAAGGCAGCACCCAATCTCAGAAAACTGTTAAGCAAATCTTAATACCTCTCCATCCTAGCTTATCAGTCTTCAGGAAAAGCAAAATAAAACTACACACACTCCTCTGCACATTGTCCCACTATAGCCCTGGATTAGTGTTATAACAATCACCATTAAATATAAATAACATGTCATTCGTTCTGATTGTTTTTTATACGGACTTTTTAACTGTGATTTTTTTTGTATGTAAGAGCACCACAGGCCATCTGTAAAGCAACTTTTCCCAGTTTGTCAACTTTTTAAAACCTATTTAATATTTGAATTACAAATGTGCCCTTTTCCAAAGCCCCAAACATAAGCTCATAACATGATCTGTTTATTTAACAGTTGTAGATAAATCCTGCTAATTAAATCTGTCTCATTCTTATCTGTGGAGGAAATTATAATTTGCATTTATTTCACAGACTGTGAGTCTATCTTAGCTTAGTTTCCAAATAGAGCACAATGAAGTCAAACACAAATCCTTAACCTCTATTCTGTAGTGAAGAAGCACCTGAACTGAACTTTGGCCTAATGTATCTCACGCTGTCTGACATAATGTAGATATTTGCCCTCAGATTTGCTGCTTTGCAATTTGATGCCATTCAAGATCTAATGTTCTCCATATATACAATAATGCACAGGTGATAAAATATTATTGGTTGTCCTTTGAATAAAAAAGTCATTTTGTAACAGAAAAATACCAAGAAATGGCAGCAAAATACCAAGATAATATCCAGTTTATGTAACATTTTTGGATAGTAACACTAGTCTATGTCCCCTGTTGATGACTTGGTCCATTTCTGGCACCTCTCTCGCCTTTCTTTATCCGTCTTCATCCCTGGGGACAAACTGCCCATTAACATCTTTTATAATTCTACCAATCCACATGGTGATCTTCACAACATATCTTCCTAACCTGTCTCCTGTAAAGATGCTGTACACTTTTCTCAATCCCATCGTCTCTGTCACATCTGTTCTCAGGATGAGTCTTTCCTTTCCAGAACATCAGAGATGTCCTCCTTCTTCAAATAACATTGTTTTCTTTCCTCCACCATTGATGCTTCCTTCACGGGCATCTCCTCCATTCCCCACACATTAGTACTCACCTCATCTTTTCACCACCTGAACAGGGATAGAGTTCATCTTGTCCTCACCTACCACCCCATGAGCTTCCTCATCCAACAGTTCATTCTCCACCATCTTCAATGAGACCCTACCACCAAGAACATCTTTACTTCTGCTTTACACAGTGATTCCCTTGTCCATTCGTCCTTCCCCACTAATCTCCCACCTGGCACTTATCTCAGTAAGACAAAGAAGTGCTATACTTGCCCATTCACTTCTTCCCTCACCTCCATTCAGGGCCCCAAACAATCCTTGTAGGTGAGGCAACACTTCCCCTGCGAATCTGCTGGGTTGTCTACTGTATCCGGTGTTCCCGGCATGGCCTTCTCTATATTGGTGAGACCCAACGTAGATTGAGGTACCGCTTTGTCAAGCACCTTTGATTCATCCACCAAGCATTTGAATTCCAATCCCATTCCCAATCGAAGGCTTCCTCTTCTGCCATGATGAGGCCTCGCTCAGGTATGAAGAGCAACACCTCATATTCTGTCTAGGTAGCTTCCAACCTGATGGTATGAGCATCGATTTCTCTAACTTCAGGTAATGTTTTTCCCCTTCTCTTTCCCTTTTTTTCATTTCTCTACTCTGCCTCCCCTCTTATCTCTTCTCCTTACCTGCCTATCACCTCCCCTTAGTGCCCCTCATACATCCCTTTCTCCCATGGTCCACTCTCCTCTCCTATCAGATCAATCAGATTCCTTATTTTCCAGCTCTTTCCTTGTCCACTGGTCTCTTCCCAGCTTCTTACTTCACTCCCCTTACACTTGGTTTCATATGTCACCTTTTAGCTATCTTCCTCCTCTCCCCCTACCTTTTTTATTCTGGCATCTACTCCCTTCCTTTCCAGTCCTGGAGAAGGTTTTCAGCCCAAAACGTTGACCGATTATTCATTTCCTTGAATGCTGCCTGACCTTCTGAGTTCCTCCAGTATTCTTTGTGTGTTGCTTTGCCATTCCAGCATCTGCAGAATTTCTCATGTTTATGAGAATGCTTTCTATAGTGCACTGATTAAATATTGGCAAGAGCTGATGGGATTATGCTAAATTTCTTCAGCCCCCTGAGGAAGTAGGGGTGCTGATGAACTTTCTAGAGAATCTAACCACCTACATGGTGGCTCTTGGGAAGACATGGCGGAATTCTTCAATTAAGCTGGAAAATGAAGTTGCTGAATAATTAAAATAATTATGCATTCCATAAGTCAGAAAAAAATGGGTCAACTATGGCTTAAATAGAAATTGCACACAGTGTTAGGTCCAAAGAAGAGATTAAATTGCCAGATAAAGCAACAGGCCTTAAAATTGGAATTCAACAACGCAGATTGTGAGGAAGAAGATGGAGTATGAGAAAAAATTGCAGAGAAAATAAACAGACTGCATAAATATGTAAAGAAAATTCTGAGAACAGATGTAGGTCACATACAGTTATAATGTTTTGCATTTGCTTGCTTATGTTACTTTAACAGTATTTCTCAAATCTATGATCTCTGTCACCAATTAGGGCAAACGTGGCCTATGGGAACGCTGCCACCTGCAAGTTCCTGGCTAATTTGCACATTATCCTGATTTGTAAATACGCTGCCAATTCTTCCTCAACTCTGGGTTTGAATGCTGGAGGTTCCTACAGCACTTTCACAAGAAAAACTGCAGCAATTCACAGGCAGTTAGAGATCAATAATAAATACTGGCCTAGTCAGCAAAGCCCAGGTGCTGAGAAGCAGAATCAGGTTTGGTATCACTGATATATAGAAACATAGAAACATAGAAACATAGAAAACATATGTTGTGAAATGTGTTGTTCTGCGGCAGCAGTACAGTGCAATACACACACAAATAAATTACTATAGGTTACAATAATAAACACAATAAAATACATAAGTATGGCAAAAAGGGAGGAAAAATGGAGAGGAGGTGTCCATGGATCATTCAGAAATCTGATAGTGGAGGGGAAGAAGCTGTTCCTAAAACGTCGAGTGTGTGTCTTCAGGCTGCTGTACCTCCTCCTTAATGGTAGTCATAAGAACAGAGCATTTCCTGGGTGATAGGGGGCTTAATGATGGAGGCCACCTTTTGAAGATGTCCTCATTGCTGGGAGGCTGGTGCCCATGATGAAACTGGCTGAACTGACAACCCTCTTCCCAGTCCTGTCCAGTGGACACTCCATACCTGACAGTGAGCCCACTCCTGTGCTGCTCATCGTCGTCAGCTGAGATTCTGCCAGCAAGTTCTGTCTTTGGTGAGTTTACAGCTGGCACTTGAGCTGTGCCAGACACACAGTCATGGGTGACGAGGGAGCAGAGCAACCGGCTAAGCACGCAGCCTTGGGGTGCGCCTTTGTTGATTGTCAGCAAGGAAGCGATATTATATCCAATCTGTAAAGCAATAACCGAAAATGGATGTGTCTCAGGAATGTAAGACTGTGTATTGCTTATAATAAGTGTATAGCTATCACTTCTGCTTTTTAATAGCAGGAACAAAATGAAGCACAGGTATCCCCCGCTTTACGAACGTTCGCTTTACGCCACTTCGCTTTTCGAAAGACCTACATTAGTACCTGTTTTCCCTAACCGAAAGAGGATTTTCGCTTTTAAGAAAAAAGACACCCACTTTAAATGTGTTTATCCCGAGAAAGACTACCAAGACCGTGAAGCCTTGGGCGGGCAGGTGTGTGCGCATGCGTGTATGTGCCGATTTTTTTCTATAAGTCGGTTTTGGCTAAATTTTCCCGATTCTGTTAAGTAAAACTATACTGTACATACATTATTTCTACTTTATAAAGGCTGTGTATTTATCATATCATTCCTGCTTTTACTATATGTTAGTGTTATTTTAAGTTTTATGTGCTATTTGGCATGATTTGGTAGGTTTTTTTTGGGTCTGGGAACGCCCAAAAATTTTTCCCATATAAATTAATGGTAATTGCTTCTTTGCTTTACGCCATTTCGGCTTATGAAAAGTTTCATAGGAAAGCTCTACTTTCGGATAGCAGGGGAAACCTGTAATTGAAGAATATGTATGTTCAGTCTTTTGATATACGCACATGTTGAGGCCTATGAGCGTATTGCACCCTGATGTGCAGCCTGGTTTTCTAATCTACCTTATAAATCTGGTGAATGAAGCATATCATACACTCAAGCTACACAAAATGCTGAAGGAACTCAGCAGGCCAGGCAGCATCTATGGAAAAAAAGTACAGTCTACACCCTGGGCCGAGACCCTTTGGCAGGACTGGAGGGAAAAAAAGATGGAGTAGATTTAAAAGATGGGGGGAAAGGGAGGGAGAAACATGAGGTGATAGGTGAAACTGGGGGGGGGGAAGGGTGAGGTAAAGAGTTGGAAAGTTGATTAGTGAAAGAGATACAGGGCTGGAGAAGGGGAGTCCAGTAGTAGAGGACAGAGTGCCATGGAAGAAAGGAAAAGGGGGGAGGATGAGCACCAGAGGGAGGTGATTTTCAGGCAAGGAGAGGAGGAAGGGGGGATGGGTAATAGTGAAGGAGTGGGGCAAGAAGTTTGGGAAATCAATGTTTATGCCATTAGTTGGAGGCTACCCAGATGGAATATAAGGTGTTGTTCCTCCAACCTGAGTGTGGCCTAACCATGACAGTAGAGGGGGCCATGGATGAGCATATCAGAATGGGAATGGGAAGTGGAATTAAACTGGGTGGCTACTGGGAGATCCTGCTTCTTCTGGTGGATCTAATCTAAAGAAATCTAATTACAAGATTACATATTTGTAACATGAATCTCTTAGTGACACAGCAACCTACTGTATCAGAAGCAGCTTTAGTATCACTGACTTATGAAATGTATTGATTTGCGGCAGCAAGATAGTGCAAGACATAAAAGAAATACTATGTTAGGAAAAAAAAAGGGCAAGTTAGGAATAGTGAGGTAGTGATCATGGTTTCATGGACTGTCCAATAATCTGATGCTGGAGGGCAAGAGGCTGCTCCTAAAACTTTGAGTATGGGTCTTCAGGCTCCTGTACCTCCTCCCCAATGCTAGTAATGAGAAGATGGCATGCCCCCAGATGGTGAGGGTCCTAAATAATGATACTGCATTCTGGAAGCACTGCCTTTTGAAGGTGATCCCAATGGTGAGGAGGGTTGCTCCCGTGATGGAACTGGTTGAGTACACAACCCTCTGCAGCCTCTTTCAATCCTGTGCGTTGAAACCTCCTTGCTAGTGGTAACGCAACCAGGCAGGCTGCTCCCTGCTGTACATCTCTAGAAATATGCTAGTTGTCCTTTGTGACATTCTAAACCCCCACAGACTCCTAATGAAGTATAGCTGCTAGCGTGCCTCCTTTGTGGTTGCATCAATGCATTAGGCCCAGAATTGAACCTCTAAGATGTTGACGCCCAGGAACTTGACCACAGATACCACTTCAGAACATTTGGATTCTGGTCAGAATATACTTGCTCTTACGAGTGGCTCCTACTTGCCTGCTGTTCTACTGATTTCAACTCCAACGGCATGTACCTTTTAGAAAAATACAATGATATGTAGAGCAAATATTACCATCTGTGGCAATTATAACATTGATTATGTGTCATGTTTAAATGCAAATTGCTGTTCCATCATCACTAAGTTATTTTCAGTATTCCACGTATCACAACAATACTTGTTGAAAATCAAACTGCATCTGTTTGCAGGTTGTTAAGTACTTAATTCAGCAATCCTAATTAATTAATTGACATTTGTAAACATTGTGTAAGATTATTATTACTTTGGATAATGCCTAAATTATGCCATTAATTCATAACAGCAGGAACCTCCCTGCACTAAGGCTGGGAAAACTGTGGAGAAGGTGTGTTAACAATTTAGTTTATTGGGTAGAAACAGATGGTACTTCTGGTTTAATACACAAAGGAAATGGAGGAACTCAATGAGTCAGGCAGCATTTATGGAGGGAAATGAACAGTCAATGTTTTGGGCTGAGACCCTTCATCAGGACTGGAAAGAAAGAGGGGAGATAGGCAGTTTAAAAAGCTAGAGGAAGTGGAGCAACAGCTGGCAGGTAATATGTGGATCCAAGTGATGAGGGTGATAGGCAGGCGAGGGATGAAGGAGAGTGTGAATGATGTAAGAAGCTGGGAGGTGATAGCTGGAAGTGACAAAGGACTGAAGAAGAAGGAATCTGATAAGAGAGGACAGTAGACCATTGAATAAAGGGAAAGAGGTGGAAGGAATGTGTGGGGTGGCGAAAGAAATAGGGAAAAAGGGAGAGAGGGGGTGGAGGAACAGAGGGGCGTGGTTACTGAGAGTTAGAGGATTCAATGTTCATGCCTTCAGTTTGCCAATCAGAATGTGAGGTGAATTTCTGCTATTTTGCATCTACCTTAACTTAGCCGTGGAGGAGATAAATATCGGTGTGAAAATGAGAAATGGAATTAAAAATGATCCCAGTTTCTCTGGTGGATACAGCAAAGATGCTTGACAAAGCAATTTCTCCTGATCTGCATCGAGTCTCACTGGGGTAGAGGAGGCAAAACTAGAAGCACTGGGTGCCATCAATAACACCAATTGATTCATGTCTGAAGGACATATTCACCTGGGAGGACTGTTTACGGCCCTGAATGATGGTGAAGGAGGAGGTGCAGGGGTGGATGGGGTGTAACACGTGGTGTGGCTGCAGGGATAACTGCCTGGAAAGGGATCATTAGGGAGCGATGAGTAGATAAGAGGAAGACATGCCATGCGCTAGGATGCCGTTGGAGATGGCAGGAGTTGCAGAGAATGATACTTGCATATATAGGCTGGTGGGGAGGTAGGTGAGGTCTAGGGGAAGTCTATTCCTGTTATGCCTACGTAAGATGAGGCGAGGGCAGATGTACAGGAAATAGCAAGAATGTTGAAGGGTAATAATGTACGCAGAAAATCCCTGAAAACTGGCCAGGAAGCAAGGAGTAACCGATGGCAACAGTTTTGGTGAACCATTAATCAGACCTTCTGAAGCTGGAAAATTGGAAACTATTTGAAAGGCATGATGTTCATATGAAGGGTAATGGTTATATGAAACAAGCTGGTAAAGACAGATACAATTACAGCATTTAAAAGGCATTTGGACCAGTACTTGGATAGGAAAGGCCCAGAGAGATAAGGCCTCATGCAGGCAAAAGGGATCAGCATTATGAGTGAACTGACCTGGTAGAAGGATATAAAAATGATGATGGCATACATAGGGTAGATAGTCAAAGTCTTTTTTCCCAGAGCAGGAATGTCAAATAACAGAGGACAAAGATTGAAGATAAGAGGGAGAAATTTTAAAGGAAAGTTACTTGAAAGTTTTCTTGGAGTTATACAACTACACAGAGAGGCAGATTTCTACCTTTAAGATGTATGAATAAGAGGTACAATGGTACAAAAGTGACCATTTTTTTCATCTGGGTCTAGTCTTTATGGTCATAAATAGTCAAAGAAATATTTTTTGTGCTATTTTAATTTCTGTCTAAATTAACATCTTGAATGTTGGCATCATTGAAGGTGCAGATGGTAGAATACAGGGGTGAGAGTACCATAGTTTTCTCATTGAGTAATTGACTTTCTCAGCTACATTGATCTTATTAGTTTAGTAAGTAAGGATAAGTATGCCTTCTGGGTACTTGCTGACAGAACTGAAAATAAATTCAGCTGAAATAAATATTGTTCATGGAACACTCTCATCCATTGCAGACTGGGAGTGGAAAGGGGCCAGGGAGAGGGGAATCATGGTTGGGAAAAGGGAAAGGGAGGGGAGGGAGCAGGAAGCATCAGACAGATGTTCTGTAATGATCAATAAACTAATTGTTTGGAATCAAATGACCTTGCCTGGTGTCTCAGTGCTCAGTGTATCTACATCCGCGCCACCGCCCCGGCATTCCTTCTCTGCCACCCGTCCCACGCCCCTCCGGCGGGCATCCACCCTTGCCACTCCCAACATCCTTTGCTCTCGCTAGCTTTACAAACTCGCTCTCCACTTCACGATGTCAAATACAGTACTGTGTAAAAGTCATAGGCACCCATAGCTATATATATGTGTGTAAGACTTTTGCTTAGTACAGTATATATATCACATTAACCTTTAGCAGAGATTGCGTTACACTGAGGCTTCTAAAGACAAGCTCCTGTCAGCCAGAGTTGTGATACTGTGGGAGTGCAAGACCTTCCTTAATACCTGAATTTCAACGGGACCCCCAAATGGAGGTGATTGAGACTGAGTCAACAATTCCTGTGATTTTCTGTAAATGAAAAGCCAGGAGTCGGTTTCTTTATATGCTTGGCACCAGTAATCCTTAACTGATTATAGAACTCTGGATATCATATCCATTGCAACTGAAAGCTGTAACCTTTGTTTTCACATCCAGTAAGTAAAATTGTAAAGCAAAATATTTCAGATGCTGGTATCCTAAAATAGAAATAAAAATAGAATTATTTTTATCTCGGCTTTGCCTAGTTCCTCGTAAGATACATAAAGCTTTTCTATTTTAATTCTACTTAGGGCGCACTCCCTCATCTCGTTCTTTTCCTCTTATTTTGGTGACTAAATTGCCTCATTCAGAATGCAAAAAATTCTCATCATTACTACTAACTTCATACCTGCTACAACTTTCTTCCCTTGCCTTTTTTGACTTCTCTATCTCTATCTTAAAGGATAGGCTGGCAAAAGATAAACAGTACAATACCACAGAATTCTGCTACAATCTTGACTTCTCCTCCTGCTATACTGTTTCCTATAAGGTTTTATTCTGCTTTGGCCTCCATTGTATCTGTTCCGAGGAAGATATTTTCCGCACCAGTAACCATACTTTATTCTTCTCTGGAGTTGGCCAGATTCTCAACCACAGCTCCCTCAGTTTGCACACTTTCACATTCTGAGTGAAAGATGATAGAACAAGAGTAGAAATTATTCATTTGTCCTCATTTTCCACCCCATTAGCCTCCATCTTCAATGGATCATCTTCTGTAATTTGAGCTATCCTTAACATGATATCACCACCATCTTCACCACTTCTCCTGTTTTAGCATTTAAAAGAACTATTTTCTATGTTACTCTCTACTTCACCTTCCTAAATTCACAAGCAACCCTTCTCATGCTACCTACCCATTCAACAGTAGGATTTGTAATATAGCCTTTTTGTTTCTTCCCTCCCCATCATCCAAGGACCCAAACAATCAATCCAGGTAAAACTCAAACTCAGTTGCCTCTCTTCTAATTTCTTGGGCTGCCTTTGTTTTCTTCAAATAAGCACAGCAGAACTTCTCCATGCGTTAGTAATGGCTGAGCCTGAGCTTCCAGTTGGCTGAAGCTTTAATATTCTCATCTCCATCCCACTCTCAGTTCTTGCACTGTTCCAACAAATGGCTGGAGAACTGTACCTGAGACTTAGCTTGGCACTTAACATTGCATTCATCCAGGTATTTTTAGTAATTTGTACCAACAATCTCAAAGTTCAAAGTAAATTTATTATGGAAGTACGTATATAGGTCACCATATACAACCTGGCAAGTCATTTACTTGTGGGCATACTCAATAAATCCACAAAAGAATGATAACCATAATAGAATCAGTGAAAGACTGCACCAGCTTGGGTGTTCAACTGGCTGGGGGGTGGTCTCATTCATCTGTGTTTCAACCTGGCTTGGAGTCCTCTCCTCATCCTGCTTCACTTCCAGCAATGGTGATGAACTTTAGTCCGTCTGAAGGTGCCGTACCTCCTTGGTCCACTGAGTCCTTCAGAAGATCTCCTTACGTTTCTTAGTGCCAATTTTTACTTGATAATTCTTCTGTGAAGTGCTTTGTGATATTTTACTACTTTAAAATTAAAATAATCTGTGAACTGCCCATTCAATATTTTTTTCGCTGATAGGTCATCATCAGGAACACTGGGTGCTGTTTCCTGTGCTCATTATAACATACTCGTGCTCTGGTCCCTGTGCTCCCTTTAAATTCAGGATGGCTCAGGTTTCGACAGTTCCTCAAAATTCATGTAATTTCCCTGGCCTAAATGGAGGTGCATCAAATCATGATGGGCATAGATAAGGTAAATGCACTTGGTCTTTTTCCCAGAAAAAAGGAATCAAAAACTAGGAATGACAGGACAGGGGACCTGAGGGACAACTTCTTCATGTGGAGGCTGAGTGAGCTGCCATAGGAAGTGGTTGGGGCAATTACATTAAAAATATTTAAATGGATTTTGAGTGATACATGGATAGGAAGGGTTTAGAGAAGTGATTCTCAGATATTTTCAGTTTACCACCCCCTTGGCTTCCAGATCACAGCCCACTGCCCCTTGCGGCCATTACATCAAAACTACAAAGAATTTTGATTTACGATGTGTAGTGAAATAGGAACTGCAAATTCAAAGCAGTGTCAAATAATTACAAAAATATTCAGATCTATTTAAAGCTACAAATAAAATTATTTTAAAATTATAATAAAAACAATTTTCATCAATAATTTTAGAGCGTACATTAGTATGCAACTATTCACTACTTCATTGCTTTTTCACCTTTCAATGTGATGGATGGGCTTGGTGCGGAGATGACAGCTTCTCTACATTAGGATGAATGTCACTCAGGAGGAGTCTCAGATCCCCATGTTCAGTAATTTGAATCTGTTTCGTTGCTTTGAAAGAAGTTGTGTGACTGCACTGAAACCGCGCTCCAATGAATATGATAAAGGAAAGGCAATAAAGAACAGCATGACCTTTATTCACAGTGCAGGATAGCGCTCAGAGATTTCCTCCTGCAACCAAAGTCTTGATATGATTGTTTGAACCTTGGCATCAACTGTAGTGAGAAATGTTCGTCCTCCATCCTTCCTGTTAATTCCTTATTATAAATGTCCAGGAATGGATTTATCACCCAATCTGGAATAGGATCAAGAGAAGATCCTAAAATCTTTCTAACCTGTTATAAAGTAGTTCACTTAGGTGGGTACAGTATATCTGAAGATCATTATCTGGTATTCTTTCTTTCTCTTTCAACTCAGAAAGGCTCAGAAATTGGCAAAGGTCACAATAGCCAGTGTTGCACTTAAATAGGGTTAAGTTGGACAGAAATGTGTAGATGACTGCTTTGACTTTGGTAAGAATCACATCACTTCATTGCAGTTGAAGACTGATTTTGTTAAACTTCGTGAATTATTCTGACATATAAGCAATGTCATGTCTAATATTCTTGAGTTGATTACTGAATGAAGCGGTTGACTCATCAAAGAATTTTATCACAGTTTCAAGAAGCACATAAAAACTTCCCAGGCAGAATCACTTTGAGAGCCATCTGACTTCTGTGTGCAACAGGAAGTGTTCAGATTGTTCATCATTCTCAATACAAAGCTCAGGAAACAGCTGAGAATTGAGAGCATGGGACTTGATTTTATTTACTGCTCTCATAACAGTATTCAATGTTTTATGCAGCCGAACACTTAGTTGTTTGCAACAAGATGTTGTCTGTGAATTACACAGTGAATATATTAGGTACAGCATTTTTTCAAGAAAGTAATAAATCTCACAATGGTTAACTACTGCGAAGCCTCTTCCAGTGATGCCTACACTGAAGAAGTTTAGATCTTCTCTTCGACGGGAGTTTAGTGAAACCCTCTCTCACTGCTCCCCATCTATAATTTCTTCGGCCCTTCAACTTTTCGCTCCTATCATTTTGGATCTCGTCCTCCCCCTCCCACTTTCAAATCTCTTACTATCTCTTCTTTCAGATAGTCCTGACGAAGGGTCTCAGCCTGAAACGTTGACTGTGCTTCTTCCTATAGATGCTGTCTGGCCTGCTGCGTTCCACCAGCATTTTGTGTGTGTTACTGCCAGAATGGTGTCCTGTCATTGATGGTATGTCACCTGTTGCACAAACAAGCATACTGATGAGTGGGATGTGCTTCTGTTTGAAAAATTGCTTAATAACCCTATATATTGATTCTGCATTCATATCTGTTTCTAGTCCCCTTGCAAGCAACAACTCTTGAACCATTCTTTCATATTTTAGGAAGCGAACACAACCAAGAAGCAAAGATTTATTGCCTGGCAAAGTTGACTCATCCAACTGTAGAGCAAATTCCATCGTCCTAAATATATTACTCAACGTTCTCAGACATTCCATCCATTTGTCTTTGAGCAGAGATGATTAATTGCTTTAATTATTTCTTCTGGTGACTTATGCAAAACTGTACTCAGAGCCTCACTTCCTGCTGGCAGAATCAGTTCTCCAATTGTATTGGGCTTTCCGGATTTAGCAATGTATGAAGCATACATAACATCACTGTTTCATTGTGAAGTGCTGGAAAACATGTTTTGAAGTGTTTCCCGTTTCTAAAAGTTTTCACAAAGTGACTGAAAATAAGCCAAGTACTTATTTGCTCCACCAGCGTGTATTCTCTTTCAAATGTTCAAGGAGCCTGGACAATTCCACTGCCTCATTTGAAAAAGAAATCACAGAAAAGACACATTGGCTGCTGTTGGTGCTGGTACAAATCTTCATTTCAGATACTTCACACAATATTGTCTACACTTTTCCTTTTGACCATTTTTACTAAGGATTAACATCCATGGTCAATTGCCTATTGTTTAAGTCCAACCTGAAGCCCAGTGATCAACAAAGGGGCCAATAAATGATGCCATCAGTCAAAACCTGACTGTGTCTGAAGGTACGTAAAGTAGGGCAGTGATATCTTGGTTGGGCATGGGCTGGAGAAACACGGTCAAGACTATTCAAAAGAGCAGATTCTGAACTTTAGCCCATTGAACTCTACAGCTAATTCACAGGAATTGATCATGCTGTGGTTAGCACATGGGAATCATACCAGCTACTACAGTACCACTGTAGTGAACAGCAATAACACGTGGGCTGGACCTGGAAACAGAATATATCTTCAGTTCAGATTTCTAATGATATGCCAAATAGAGAAAGCATCACATTGTTTTTCAACATGTACAACATGCTTTGAGCAAAGTCTAAGAGAATGGTGGTTTATCAAGAGATGAAATGAATAGAGCTTTGACCAGAGGCCAATCCAGACCTCAGAAGCTTGGAGAGGAAGGGGCTTCAATCAGGTCCAGTATCCGAGGATAAAAGGCTGAAGCGGGTCACAGCAGCATAATAGTGCTTCAACCAGTAGCCAATCCAGACATCAGAAGCTTGGAGAGGAGGGGACTTCAACCAGGTCTACTATATGTCGATAGAAGGCAGAAACGGGTCACAGCAGCTTAATAGAGCTTTGACCAGTGAGCAATGTGCATTTGGGATTGATTAGTAAGAGCAAGTTAAAGGAAGGCAGGGGAAACCACAGCGGCCATCATCATCTGAGTGGACAGGGTCAGAGTGGTGATCTTAATGCTTTAGCTCTTTGAGCTTCAATGAAGAGAGGCTTCACTCAGAGAAAGCAAAGGAAAGAAAAGCTCACGCTTTTTCCTTCTCTTCTTTATATCTGCTCAGTTAGGGCAGTAGGGATGACAGGCAGGATAATGAAACGCTCCTCCTGCGGATTGTGGGAAGACAAGGAGACCTCCAGTGCTCCTGATGATTACAACTGTGAGAAGTGCATCCAGCTGCAGCTTCTAGCATATTGTGTTAAGGTGATGGAGCTGGAACTGGATGGACTCTGGATCACTCAGGAGGCTGAAGCTGAATAGAAAATATAGAGAGGTAGTTACACGCAAAGCGCAGGCCACAGGAAACTGGGTGGTAGTCAGGAAGGGGAAAGGGATTAAGGAGCCAGTGCAGAGTACCCCTGTGGCCATACCCCTCAACAACAGGTATATCGCTTTGTATACTGTCGAGGGGAATGACCTAACAGAGGAAAGTCGCAGTGGGTGAGTCTCTAGCACTGAGTCTGGCTCTGTGACTCAGGAGGGAAGGGGGGTGGAGAGAAGAGGCATGTTGTGGTGATAGGTGATTTGTTAGTTAGGGGAATGGACAGGCGGTTCTGTGGACGAGAATGAGATTCCCAGAAGGTATATTGCCTCCTGGATGCCAAGGTTTGGGATATCTCAGGTCGAGTCCTCAGCATTCTCAATTGGTGAAGAACCAGATGTCATGGTCCTATGCAGGCACCAATGACAAAGGTAGGATGAGTGACAAGGTTCTGCATAGAGAGTTCAGGGAGTTAGGTGCTGAGTTAAAGGGCGGAACCTTCAGGGTTGTGATCTCAGGGTTGCTACCTGTGCCGTGTGCTAGTGAGACCAGAACTAGGAAGATTATAGTTTAATACGTGGCTAAGGATTTGGTGTAAGAGGGAGGGCATAAGATTTTTGGATCATTGGGCTTTCTTCCATAGAAGGAGGGACCTGCACAGAAGAGACAGTTTGCACCTGAACTGGAGTAGGACTGATATCCTCGCGTGAACGTTTGTTAATGCTGCAAGGTGGGGATTAAACTAGAATTGCAGGTAGATGTGAACCAGAGTACCAGAACAGTTAGCGGAGAGGTTGTGGAGGCAGATGTTGGTAAAACCTCAGACAAAGTTAGGAATCAAAAGGTTGAGCATGGTATGACTGGTGTCCTGAGCTGCCTGTATTTCAATGCAACAAGTATCGTAGGAAAGGCAGATGATAGTGCTGAAGGTGAGGTAGCCGGTTTACAAACGGAGACAATGTGTAGTGAGGAGAGACTGTTGATAGGGCACAATTGCAGTCAACAGTAAAAGGTAGACAAAATTGAAAAGGGTGAATACAGGACTTAAGGTGTTGTATTTGAATGTGCGCTGTATATGGAATAAGGTGGATGAACTTGCAGCGCAATTACAGATTGGCAGGTATGATGTTGTAGGCATCATGAATCATGGCTGAAAGAAGATTACGACTCGGAGCTCAGTGTCCAAGGATACACGTTGCATCAAAAGGACAAGCAGGAAGGCAGAGGGGGCGGCGTTGCTCCGTTAGTAAAAAAAAGAAATCAAATCATTAGGAAGAGGTGACATAGGGTCGGAAGGTGTTGAATCGTGGTGGATAGAGCTAAAGAACTACAGGGGAAAAATACACTGATGGGAGTTGCATACAGACCCCAATTTGGAAGGCAAAGGATATATACATCCAAAAGAGGAAGGAGTATTCTAAAGGAAAGATGACACAACAGTGGTTTAACAAGAGAAGTCAAAGCCAACATAAAAGCCAAAGAGAGGCATATAATGCAGCAAAAATTAGCGGAAAGTTAGAGGATTGGGAAGCTTTTAAAAACCAACAGAAGGCAATTAAAAAGCCATTAAGAAGGTAAAGATGGAATATGATAGTAAGCTAGCCAATAATATTAAAGAGGATACCAGAAGTTTCTTCAGATAAATAATATGTAAGAGAGAGGTGGAGAGGTAGTAATGGGGGATAATGAAACGGCAGATGAACTGAGTGAGTATTTTGCATTATTTTTCATGGTGGAAGACACTAGCAATATGATGGAAGTTCCAGGTGTCAGGGATCATGAAGTATGTGAAATTACCACTAGTAGAGAGAAAGTTTTTTGGAAAACCTATATGTCTGACGGTAGATAAGTGACCTGGACCAGATGGTCTAAACCCCAGGGTTCTGGAGCATGCTGCTGAAGAGATCATGGAGGCATTAGTAATGGTCTTTCAAGAATCACTAGATTTCAGAATGGGTCTGGAAGACTCAAAAATTGCAAATGTCACTTCACTCTTCAAGTAGGGAGAGGGGCAAAAGAAAGGAATCTATAGGCCAGTTAGTTTTACCTCAGTGGTTGGGATGATGTTGGAGTCAATTATTAAGGATAAGATCTCAGGGTACTTGGAGGCACATGATAAAATAGACCATAGTCAGCACAGCTTCCTCAAGGGAAAATCTTGCCTGACAAATCTGTTGGAATTCTTTGAAGAAATAACAAGCAGGATAAACAAATAGAGAATCATTTGTGTTGTGTACTTGGATGTTCAGAAGGCCTTTGACAAGGTGTCACACATGAGGCTGCTTAACAAGCTACGAGCACATGGTATTACAGGAAAGATTCTAGCATGTATAAAGCAGTGGTTGATTGGCAGGAGGCAAAGAGTGGGAATAAAGGGAGCATATTCTGACTGGCTGCCGGTGACTAGTAATGTTCCACAGGGGTCTGTGTTGGGACTGATGCTTATTATGTGTGAAAGATTTAGATGATGGAATTCATGGCTTTGTTGCAAAGTTTGCAGACGATATGAAGATAGCTGGAGGGGCAGGTAGTTTTGAGAATGTAGAGAGGCTCCAGAAGGACAGACAGATTAGGAGAATGGGCAAAGAAATGGCTGGTGGAATACAGTGTCAGGAAGTGTATGGTCATGCACTTTGGTAGAAGAAATTAAAGGGTTGACTATTTTCTAAATGGAGAGAAAAAAACAGAGGTGCAAAGGGATTGGGAGTGATCATGCAAGATTCCCTAAATGTTAATTTGCTGAATGAGTCTGTGGTGCGAAAGGCAAGTGTGATGTTAGCATTCATTTCGAGAGGAGTAGAATATAAAAGTAAGGATGTAATGTTGAGACTTTATAAAGCACTAGTGAGGCCTCACTTGGAGTATTGTGAGCAGTCCTAGGCCCCCTGTAAGACCAAAAACCATAAGACATGGGAGCAGAATTATGCCATTTGGCTCAATAAGGTTGCTCCGCCATTCAACCATGGCTAATCCTTTTTCCTCCCCTCCTTAGCTCCACTCCCCGGTCTTCTCTCTGTAGCCTTTGATGTTGTGGCCAATCAAAAACCTATCAATCTCTTCCATAAATACATCCAATGATCTGGCCTCAACTGCTGCCTGTGGTAATACATTCCACAAATTCACCATCTTCTGGCTAAAGAAACTTCTCTGCATCTCTGTTTTAAATGGACAGCCCTCTATCCTGAGGCTGTGCCCTCTTGTCCTAGACTCCCCCACCATGGGAATCATTCCTTCCACATCTATTCTGTCTAGGCCTTTCAACATTTGAAAAGTTTCAATGAGATCCCCCCCCGCCCCACATCCTTCTAAGTTCCAGTGAGTACAGATCCAGAGCTATCAAATGTTCCTCGTATGATGACCCTTTAATTCCCAGAATCATTCTTGTAACCCACCTCTGAACCCTCTCTAATGCCAGCACATCTTTTCTTAGATGAGGAGCCCAAAACTGTTCATAATACTCAAGGTGAAGCCTCATCAGTGCCTTATAAAGCCTTAGCATCACATCCTACCTCTTGTATTCTAGACCTCTTGAAATGAATGCTAACATTTCATTTACCTTCTCGTCACCGACCCTACCTGCAAGTTGCGGTGTTCTTCACAAGGAGTTCCAAGTCCCGTCGCATCTCAGATCTTTGGATTTTCTCTCTGTTTAGAATGTAGTCTGCACATTTACTTCTACTACCAAAGTGCATGACCATGCATTTTCCAACATTGTTTTTCATTTGCCACTTACTTGCCCATTCTCCTAATCTGTCTAGGTCCTTCTGCAGTCTTCCTGTTTCCCCAACACTATCTGCCCCTCCACCAATCTTCATACCATTTGCAAACTTGGCAACAAAGCTATCTATTCCATCATCTAAATCATTTATATACAGAAATGATCCGAAATTGAACCCTGAAGAATACCACTAGTCACTGGCAGCTAAACAAAAAAGGATACCTTTATTCCCATTCTCTGTGTCCTACCAATCAGCCAATACGCTAACCAAGCTGGTAACTTTCTTTGCTCCCCATTATTATTTCTCTGGCGTCATTTTCTACATCCACTCTCATTTCTCTTTTATTTTTCATATACTTGAAAAAGCTTTCTCCATCCACATTTATATTGTTTGCTAGCTTGCTTTCACATTTCTTCTTTTCCCTGCTAGTGATTATTTCAGTTGCCCTCTGTAGGGTTTTAAAAGCTTCCCAATCCTCTATCTCCCCATTAATTTTTGCTTTGTTGAATGCCCGCTCTTTTGCTTTTACATGAGCTTTGACTTCCCTTGTCAGCCATGGTTGCATTATTTTGCCATTTGAGTATTTCTTCATTTTTTGAATACATCTATCCTGCACTTTCCTTATTTTCCCAGAACTCCAGCCATTGCTGTTCTGTTGTCATCCCTGAAAGTATTCCTTCCAATTTACTTTGTCTAACTCTTCTTTCATACCACTGTAATTTCCTTTACTCCACTGAAATACTGGTATATCAGACTCTATTTTCTCACTATCAAATTTCAAGTTGAACTCAATCATACTGTGATCACTCTTCCTAAGGGTTCCTTTACCTTAAGCTCCCTAATCACCCCCAGTTGATTGCATAACACCCAATTCAGTGTAGTGAGCCTTGTCAGCTCAACAACAAACAGTGCTAAAAAGTCATCTCGTAGGAATTCAACAAGTTCATTCTCTTGTGATCCATTACCAACCTGATTTTCCCAATCTACCTGCATGTTAAAATCTCCCATGACTATCATAATATTGCTCATTTGACACACCTTTTCTATTGCCTGTTGTAATCTTAGTGCACATCCCAGCTACTGTTGAGAGGCCTGTATATAACTGCCATCAGGGTCCATTTACCCTTGCAGTTTCTTAACTCAGTCCACAAGGATTCAACATCTTCTGATCCTATGTCACATCTTTCTACCGATTTTATGCCATTCTTTACCAGCAGAGCCACACCTACCTCTGCCTACATTTGTATCCCTCTGATACCATGTATAACCTTGGACATTCTGCTCCCAACTACAACCATCCTTCAGCCACAATTCAGTGATGGCCACAACATCATACCTGACAATCTGTAAAAGTGCAACAAGATTATCCACCTTATTTCTTATACTCTCTGCATTTAGATAAAACACTGAGTACTGTATTTGCTACCCTTTTTGATTCTGCATCCCTTATGCACCGATACTCACCTTGCTGACTGCAATTTTGTCCTATCATCTGCCTGCCCTCCCGACAGTCTGACTGCACGCTATCTTTTTTTTTTACCATTGTCCTATCCTGACTCCCTTCACTCCGGTTGCCACTCCTTGCCAAATTAGTTTAAACCCTCTCCAACAGCTCTAACAAACCTGCCCGTGAGAATATTGGTTCCCCTCAGGTTCAGGTGCAACCTATCACTTTTGTACAGGTCATACCTCCCCCAGAAAAGATCCCAATGATCCAAGAACCTGATCTTAGAAAAGATGTGTTGAAACTAGAGAAAGTTCAAAATAGGTTCATGAAAATGATTCCAGGAATGAATAGTTTGTCATATGAAGAGCATTTGATGGCTCTGGACTTGTATTCACTGGAATTCAGAAGATTTGGGGTGACTTCATTGAGACCTATCAAATGGTGTATGGCCTTGATAGACTGGATGGGGAGAGATGTTTCCTATGATGGGAGAGTCTAAGACCAGAGGACACAACCTCAGAATAGAGGGGTGTACTTTTAGAATGGAGATAAGGAATAATTTCTTTCGCCAGAGCATGGTGAATCTGTGGAATTATTTACCACAGGCAGCTGAGGAGGCTAAGTCTTTATATGTATATTTAAGGTAGAAGTTGATAGATTCTTGCTTGGTCAGGGCATGAAGGGATACGGAGAGAAGGCAGGAGGTTGGGCTGAAAGGAAAATTGGATCAGCCATGATGAAATGGTGCTGCCGACTCAATGGGCAAAATGGCTTAATTCTGCTCCTATATCTTATGGTCTGATGGTCATTATATGATCATTGTAATCAATTATGAGGCACTGAGGATCAAATGCTTATGAGTAATTCATTTCTTAAATTAAGCCTGTAATCCCTCAGCTGCCCTCTTGAAACTGAGTGCCCCCATCACCTTCATCTTCATTGCCCCGTAGAAACACCTAGCACCCCCAGTTTGGAAACCATTGGGCTAAATGCTGTAAAATGGGATTCTTGTAGATGAGTACTTGCTGGTCAGCATGAATATGAGAGCTGAGGGGTCCGTTTCTGTGCTGCGTGTCTCTGTCTCTCAGCCAAAGGCAATAGCAATTCAATCTCTCCTGGTCTTCATCACAGCTTAATGACGTTTCCTCTGAAACATTACCTCTAGATCACTCTACATAGATGCTGCCCGACTGACCAGATTTTTTCTTACATTTTCTTGTTTTATTCCTGGTAAACACTGATTTGTTTCTGTTGCTTCCTTTGCTGCGATCAATCACATTTACTTTTCCAATTACTAAGGCTTTTTCAGGAACCAAGTCTATATTCCAGGAATTTTCTTTTGATCAGTTGGAACAATTTCCTGTATGTGCTTTGAAATGAAGATTAGATCATAAATAATAAAGAAATGGGTTGAATTCATGAAAGAAATTCTTTTGTGACAGATCAGGTCAGAAATACAATCAAAGCCTTTATCCTGAATCTGTACTCCTTTTAGTAAGTGTCAGGAGCAGCTTAAGGATATTGCTTTCACTGAATTTCAACTGATAGAAAATTTAAAATGGTTGCCTTCTTTACTAAATAGTTAAAACTAAAGATTTAGTGAAATATAGCATAATTAATGACCTGCGCTACGTGCATTAAATTTGTGCTGTCGATAACTTCTGACTCAGCATTTCCATTCTGCCACCATATAAAAACGATCACTATAATATAACAAACATTATCACTGTACTGTTTCTGCTGTGGCAACAGATAACACCAGAATGGAAAATCTCACTGAGGAACAGCAGGTCAGGCAGCATCAACGGAGAGGAATAAAGAGCTGACATTTCGGGCTGAGACCTTTCATCAGGACTCACCTTGGATTGAGCCACATTATCTGAACTGCATTGTAAATTAGAGTTTGTACAAGGTTAAATTTAAACCAGTTATTCCTATCCTCTTCAGGTTATTGACACAGAACGTTGAACATAGAAAGGTACAACACAGGGCCGGGCCCTTCTGTCCACAATGTTATGCTGAGCTAATTAAACAGCTAACTAAACTAATCCCTTCCGCCTACACAGTATCCGTAAGCCTCCACTCTCCCCACATTTACGTACCTATCTAAGACCCTCTTAATTTCAATGGATGATGCTGTATTGTTTATTTCTAATAGTTGTATCATGCTTTTACTTAACAGATTGTTTTGGATTGTTAAATTTTCATTGGCTTTTATTTTTGCATCGTGGCTAAGGAGATGCTGCCATAATTAGCAACAGAAGGGGGAAAGTAAAATGAAGGACCTGAGTGACTTGTGGCCTGGTGGTTGCATTTAATGATATCGCAGCTGGAAGAGTTGTTTACAGGCAGGTCTATCCTTCTCATACCTCCCCCAACCCCGCTCCTCAAATTGCCCTGCTTCCTGTGGTTCCTCAGCTGCTGTGTACCCAGTGACCTCACTCTGGCACACTTAACCAGCAGAGAGCAGACTCCCCATCAACCCTGGCACTCACTTAGCACATGAGTCTTCTGCAGTGTCATCCAGACCACAAGAACGTAGGGCTAGTTTATCTGGCCCTTGTCCAGATTTGCTGGCTGTGGCCTCTGCTCGTGTGCACTTTTTCCTGATGTAGAAGGAGTGAGCAGGATGATCTCCCCATCCCTGTCCAGCCCCCTGTCTTCCCAGTCGCCTCACTTCACAACAACTAACTGATGTCCGCTGGGCTTTGACAGGCAAGTTATTTGGGATTTGAGAGTGACTCAATTTCAATGCAGTTGCTAACCTTGTTTAAAAAAAATCTACGGGAGTCCTTGAAATTCTTTAAGTTTCCGGAAAAATAATCGTATTTAAATAATCGTGATAATTATGTAAGGAAAAGCAGATTGTTAATGAAGCTCGTTCACTGTGCATCGCCTGTGAAACACTTTTGGCATGGAATTCCAATCACTTAAACAACCCTCCACCATCTTGATCTCCCTCATATTGCCAAGCCAAATTTAGATTTAATTTATCACTTTGCCTTGTATCTCATGGGCTGTAGCCACTTATATCAGTTTCACATGTGGGACCTTATCAAGTTGTTATTGAAGTCTATGCAAACGAGAGGTGGCCAACCTTTTACATTCCATGCGTCAATTTTTTCACGCATGAGTTCAGATGCGCCGTACAAGTCTTGTACCCCCATTCAATTCTTGTAAAAATGTTAATATAGACATATTTAGCATTTTTACATGATATATTGATTTAATATAAAAACAAGATAAACATTATTTATCTTAATGAGACTTTTGATTCTGGCTGATTTCGCCAAACTTTTAATATTTGGAAACGCAAACAACAGGAATTCTGCAGATGCTGGAAATTCAAGCAACACACATCAAAGTTGCTGGTGAACGCAGCAAGCCAGGCAGCATCTCCAGGAAGAGGTGCAGTCGACGTTTCAGGTCGAGACCCTTCGTCAGGACTAACTGAAGGAAGAGTTAGTAAGAGATTTGAAAGTTGGAGGGGGAGGGGGACATCTAAAATGATAGGAGAAGACAGGAGGGGGAGGGATGGAGCCAAGAGCTGGACAGGTGATTGGCAAAGGGGATATGAGAGGATCATGGGATGGAAGGCCCAGGGAGAAGGAAAAGGGGGGGGGGAAGCCCAGAGGATGGGCAAGGGGTGTAGTCAGAGGGACAGAGGGAGAAAAAGGAGAGTGAGAGAAAGAATGTGTGTATAAAAATAAGTAACAGATGGGGTACGAGGGGGAGGTGGGGCATTAGCGGAAGTTAGAGAAGTCGATGTTCATGCCATCAGGTTGGAGGTTACCCAGACGGTAGGTGGTCCTTACCTACCACCCCACCAGCCTCCGGGTCCAACATATTATTCTCCGTAACTTCCGCCACCTCCAACGGGATCCCACCACTAAGCACATCTTTCCCTCCCGCCCCTCTCTCTCTGCATTCCGCAGGGATCGCTCCCTACGCCACTCCCTTGTCCATTCGTCCCCCCCATCCCTCCCCACTGATCTCCCTCCTGGCACTTATCTGTGTGAGCGGAACAAGTGCTACAAATGCCCTTACACTTCCTCCCTTACCACCATTCAGGGCCCCAAACAGTCCTTCCAGGTGAGGCGACACTTCACCTGTGAGTCGACTGGGGTGATATACTGCGTCCGGTGCTCCCGATGTGGCCTTTTATATATTGGTGAGACCCGACGCAGACTGGGAGACCGCTTTGCTGAACACCTACGCTCTGTCCGCCAGAGAAAGCAGGATCTCCCAGTGGCCACACATTTTAATTCCACATCCCATTCCCATTCTGACATGTCTATCCACGGCCTCCTCTACTGTAAAGATGAAGCCACACTCAGGTTGGAGGAACAACACCTTATATTCCGTCTGGGTAGCCTCCAACCTGATGGCATGAACATTGACTTCTCTAACTTCCGCTAATACCCCACCTCCCCCTCCTACCCCATCTGTTACTTATTTTTATACACATTCTTTCTCTCACTCTTCTTTTTCTCCCTCTGTCCCTCTGAATATACCCCTTGCCCATCCTTTGGGTTCCCCCCCCACCCTTGTCTTTCTTCCCGGACCTCCTGTCCCATGATCCTCTCGTATCCCTTTTGCCTATCACCTGTCCAGCTCTCGGCTCTATCCCTCCCCCTCCTGTCTTCTCCTATCATTTTGGATCTCCCCCTCCCCCTCCAACTTTCAAATCTCTTACTCACTCTTCCTTCAGTTAGTCCTGACGAAGGGTCTCGGCCTGAAACGTCGACTGCACCTCTTCCTACCGATGCTGCCTGGCCTGCTGCGTTCACCAGCAACTTTGATGTGTGTTGTTTTAATATTTGGAGTTAAATTAGTTACTGAGAGCAGCAGAGAATTCTTCAAATTTGCATCAGTCAATCACAACCTCGTTTTGTTTTTAGTCAATTTCATGGCTGAAAATGTTTTCACAAACAACGCACAACGGTTTTCCTGACGGACCCGCTGTAAATAAGAACTCATTTTCCCACTGTTCATCGAATTCACCCTTACTATCACTTTCTGCTTTTCTTTTGCTCATTTTCTTTTGCACTGTGATGGGTAACTGAATGTAAAAACAAGGCTTAATTTTCGAAAAAGTACAAAACTGCAAATGCTCACAAAGGACGAACAAAGCACAGCTCCGTAGCGCATGAGTGTCAATTGTAAACTGACGGGCAAAACCCTGCCACGCACCGCTGGTGCAGACGCCTGGCGCCTCAGGATCAAACAAGTATCAAACGTGTGTATTGAACAGTTATGGAACGAGCGCAGAACAAAAGGCCTTCTTTCCTAGTTTGACTCATTGAAGATTTTTTTAAATTGAAAACAGATTAATGTGAAAGAAGATAACATTTGCCAAAAGATGTGCACGAAATAATAAAATAGCTCAAAATAATTGCTAAGTTTTAGATTTATTCTCAGTGAAATCCATTTCTAGCTCTAAGCTACTTGAATTCCTGTTATAGATTTTTTTTCTACAAATCGGTTTTTGGTTAATACTTTTTGAATGAGTAGGCTTACTTTTTTATTATTATCACTGGGGTGCAATGCGTCACTTCTGATAATCTAATGCGCCATAGGTTGGCCATCCCTGATGTAAACTATATCATCTGCCCGGTTTCGACAATGCTTTATTTTGATTCTTTGTAAAACCACTGAAACGTATACACTTCCACTTTTCCGGGAGTCATCGCTCCAACTCTGGATGAATCCAGGGACGAAGCAGTCAGGTGGAATGGGAAGTCAAGGAGCGCTGTGTTTGTGTGAAACTGAAGTTCACTGATTTTTGACATGCAGTAGGCTGATCTGTTTCAGAACTTCAGGCATAAATTTCCTATGACGTCAGCTCTACCGAGTATTACTCAGCTGCATGACTTTTGTTGCTCACCTATTGTCATACTTATGAGGGTTATGCACCAGGGTCAGGAACCTTGAGGTCAACAGATAGCACCTCATGCATTTGCCATCTTTTGTTTTATAGTGACATCTGTGCAGAAGCCATTGACATTATAAACTTGTCAAGCTTAGAGGCTCTAGTTATGGCTGAAAAGAGAGTAATTTGGCAAGAATCATCCATTTTAGAGCAGAATTAGGTCTCTCGGTTCATCGAGTCTGTTCTGCCATTCCATCATGGCTGATTTAGTATCTCTAGCAATTCCATTCCCCTGACTTCTCCCTGTAACCTTTGATACCCGAAACTAACCAAAAACCTGTCAACCTCTACCTTAAATATACTCAATGATTTGGCGTGCACAGCTGTTCATGGCAATGAATTCCACAGATTCATCACCCTCTAGCAAAAAAAACTGCTTCTCATCTCTGTTCTAAATGGACGACCCTCTATTCTGAGGCTGTGCCCTCTGGTCCTAGACTCACTCACTGTAGGAAACATCTTCTCCACATCCACTTTATCTAGGCCTTCCAATATTTGATAGGTTTCAATAACATACCCCCACATTATTCAAAATTCCAGTGAGTACTGGCCCTTGGCCAGCAAATACTTCTCATACATTAACCCTTTCAGCCCCCAAATCATTCACATGAACCTCCTCTGGACCATCTTGAATGCCAGCACGTCTTTTCTTTTATAAGGGACCCAAAGCTGCTCACTATACTCCAAGTGTGGTCTGACCAGTGCCTTACAAAGCCTCAGCATAACATTCTTGCTTTTATATTCTACTTCTCTCAAAATGAATGTTAACATTACATTTGGCTTCCTCACCACCAACTCAACATGAGAGTTAATCTTTTGGGAATCCTGCACAAGGACTCCCAAGTTCCTCTGATTTTTGAATTTTCTCTCTGTTTAGAAAATAGTCTATGCTTTTATTCCTTCTACCAAAGTGCATGACCATACAGTTGCCGAGACTGTATTCCATCTGCAACTTCTTTGCCCATACTCCCAATCTGATCGGGTCCTTGAGCAGACGACCTGCTTCCTGAACACTACCTGCCCCTTTACCTATATTTGTATCATCTGCAAACTTAGCCACAAGCCATCATTTCCTCATTTCCTATAGTGTGAAAAGAAGCGGGTCCCAATACCAACCCCTGCGGAACATCACTCATCACCAGCAGCCAACCAGAGTAGACCCAGCTTATTCTCACTCTTTGTCTCCTGCCAATCAGCCAAGCTTCTGTCCATGCTTGTATCTTTCCTGTAATACCATGGGCTCTTATCTTGTTAAGCTGCCTCGTGTGTGGCACCTTGTCAAAGGCAATCTGAAAATCCAAGTAAACAACATCCACTGACTCTCCTTTGTTTATCCTACCTGTTACTCTACAAAAATTTGTCAAGGAAGATTTCCCCTTAAGGAAACCGCGCTGACTTTGGCCTGTATTATGTAGCTCCCAGTACTCCGAAACCTCATCCTTAATAATGGACTCCTACATCTTCCCAACTACTGGAGTCAGACTTACTGGCCTACAACTTCCTTTCTTCTGCCTCCCTTCCTTCTTAAAGAGTGGAATGACATTTGAAATTTTCCAGTAACTGGAACCATTCCAGAATCTAGTGATTCTTGAAAGATCATTACTATTGCCTCCACAATCTGTTCAGCTACCCCTTTCAGAGCCATGGGTTGTAGGCCAGCTGGTCCAGGTGACTTATCTATCTTCAGACCTTTCAGCTTCCCAAGCACCTTCTCCTTTGAAATAGCAACTACACTCACTTCTGCCCCATGAAACCTTTGAATTTCTGGCATACTGCTAGTGTCTTCCACAGTGAAGACTGACACAAAATACTAAATAATTTCATCCACCATTTCTTTATCTCCCTTGCCAGCATCATTTTCCAGTGGTTCAATATCCACTCGTACTTCTTTTTTACTCTTTATATATCTGAAAAAAGCTTTTGGTGTTCTCGTTAATATTTTTGACTATTACGTTATGACAAAATAATGACTAGAAGTCTCTGAGATAGAACACTCAAAAATAAATTTAATCATTCCCTTAAATTTCAGATAAATTTTCCTCTCTAAGGGATTGAACAGCAACTCATCAGTTCAGCTAATCAATTTTAATTTCACAAATGTACAATGGCTTGACCTGGTGGTTCGAAAAAGGAGACAAGTGCTTGTAATTAGATTTGGACGTAGTTCGGTTGTGAGCATTGTCCCGTCTTTCTTTGGAGCTAACAAACACTTCAAATTCCATTAAACTGAGTATTGGATCTTCAAATTCCTTGTCTCCATTCCTGTCACCAACTTTTGCGGTTCAGCATTATCTGCAGATACATTAATAGTTCAGTTCAGGATATCGATAAAACTTCCTACCACATAAAATTGTTCTGTAAGTCCTTGGAGTAATTTAATAACAGGGACAATATCTCAATTTAAGTCACAGTGATGACTTTGTAAGGGAAAGCAGAGTGGTAGGGACACTATTTCACTGTACATTACCTGTGAAGCAGCATTGGTACAGACCTCTCATCAGATGAACAACCCTCCATCACTCCCGAACTCCTATTGACAAACCAAACTCAGATTCAATATGCTAACTTCCCTTGTCCACAACCTATGGACTCACTTTCAAGGACTCTTCATCTTATGTTCTCAGTATATATATGAATACACATTAATATAATTTGTTTGTTTGTTTATTTATTTATTTATTCTTTTTCTTTTTTGATTTGCTCAGCTTATTGTTCTTTTTTGTGCAATGGTTGTTTGTCCCTCCTGTTGGATGCGGCCTTCCATTGATTCTATTGTGTTTTTTGTATTTACTGAATATGCCCACAAGGAAATGAATCTCTGGGTTGTATATGGTGACAGATATGTACTTTGCTAACAAATTTCCCTTGAACTATGGCCTTTGACCTTTGTATTCCATGGGCTCCAGCCACATGGAACAGTTTCATATGGGACGTAAAAAGGCCTTATTCAAGTCCATGTAAACTATACTAACTGCCCTGTTTCAACAATGTACTTAGTTAACTAGAGTAATAGGGTCATAGAACATGACAACACAGAATGGGCCCATCTAGTCCATGCTGAACTATTAATCTGCGTGGTTCTATCAAACTGCACCTAGTCCATAGTCCCACATATCCCTCCCATTCATGTACCTTAAATGTTGAAATTGAACCCACATCCGTAACATCCTCTGGTGGCTCGTTCCACACTATCACCGCTCTCTGAGTGAAGAGGTTCCCCTTAAACATTTCACTTTTCACCCTTAACCCTTAGAAGATGGCGGCGCGACGGCAGCGCGCGTGGCCTCTCCGGTGATGAATATCTGTTATCTGTCAAGTAGGGGACCGTGCACAATTCTGATTTGATGGAGACGGACGTCAGAGTACGGAGGAACATCTGGAAAACTTCTGAAATGCCCGCTTGGCTGCCGCTGCTACTGTATGGTAACCAGAATCTCTTGACTTTGTTTGTATCAGCAGCCAGGGCTAGGTCAAAGGTGCTCGGCAAAGGATGGCGCTCAGGAGGCTGTATCAGAGGGGCTGGTCGGAGGCTTGAAGTTTTTGGACGGATGGACTCAGTGTTGGCTGTGGTCGGGTGCTTCTAAGGCATCGGCAAGTTGACGGTGCCTGGAGGTTTATGGCAGGGAATTTCTCCCTTTTGCCACCTGCTATCGGGGACTCGGGAGTCGATCGACTCGGGGACTTTTGAGACTTTTTTTACCGTGCCCATGGTTTGTTCTTCTTCAAATTATGGTAATGTTTTGCACTGCTGTAACTATATGTTATAATTATGTGGTTCTGTCAGTGTTAGTCTTTGGTTTGTCCTGTTTTCTGTGATATCACTCCGGAGAAACATTGTATCATTTCTTAATGCATGTATGCATTTCTAAATGACAATAAAAGAGGACTGAGTGTTCTGATAATCTAACCCATGACCTCTAGTTGTAGTCTTTCCCAACTTCAGTGGAAAAAGCCTACTTTCAGTTACCCTATCTATACCCTTCATAATTTTGTATACATCTATCAAATTTACCCTCATTTTCCTGCACTCTAGGGAATAAAGTTCTAAACTATTCGACCTTTCCCAATAACTCAGGTCCTCAAGTACTGGAAACATCCTTGTGAATTTTCTCTGCACTCTTTCAACCTCATTGACATCTTTTCTGTAGGTAGGTGAATAGAACGCTACACGTTTTTCCAAATTAGGTCACATCAATGTCTTATACAACTTCAACATAATATTCCAACTCCTGGAATCAATACTTTGATTTGTACCAAAAGCTTTCTTTACGACCCTAAAATCCTGTGACACCACTTTCAAGGATTATGGATCTATATTCACTCTTATCTGTATTCCCTCTTATTTACTGCTCACTATTTAAGCCCTACTGAAGCGCAACTCCTCACACTTTTTTGCATTAAAATCCATCTGCGATTTTTAGTCAATTTTTCCAGAAGGTTGAGCTGCAAATGTAAACTTTGATAGTCTTCCGCGATGTCCACTACACTCCTAATCCTGGTATCATCCACAAATCTGCTGATGCAGTTTACCACATTATCATCCAGATCGTTAATATAGATGATGAAGAACAACAAACCCAACATGGATCCCAGCGGCACATCATAAGCTACAGGTCTCCAATCAGAGGCAACCATCTTAGACCACAGTCTGGCTTCTCCCATGAGAACAATGTTGAATACAATTTCGAATACAATTTCCTGCCTCACCTTGAATGCCAAGCAACTGAACATTCTTGACCAAGCTCCCTTGTGGTACCTCGTTAAAGGTCTTGCTAAAACATATGTAGACAACATCCACTGCCTTACCTTCATCCACTTTCCTAGTAGCTTCCTCAAAGAACTCTGTGAGATTGTTTAGACACAAGCTATGTTAACTTTCTCTCATCAGCCCCTGTCTACCTGCACAGTTTTTATACTCAAAATATTTTTCATTGCGCTCGGGTTTGTTTAAAACTACCTCATCACCACTGTTATGTTTTGTAACTCAAAAACATTAAACTAATTGAAAGCAAAAACACAGAGCTAGAAATAACGTATCTTAGATTAGTTTTTAGCTTAAGCAAGGCACACACGTATATGATGCGGTGGTGGTGTGATAGCGGATATCATTCACTGACTTTGTACATATAACCATTATGAATTATTTAACTATCAAAGAATGCTTAATCAAACAATATATTTACAATATTACTCAAATATTACTGATATATTAAATACATAACAGTGGTCATCCCTTTTTTATCCCTCATTTCCACTCATATACCCTCAGTAGATGATCTCCCCAGCCTGTTGGGTCTGAGCAATGGCATGATATTCCCCCTGATCAGTAATATCACTCTTCCTCATATAATCCCTCCCATTCTGTCACATTGAAAACAACAGAATCCTGGAACACAGAGCTACCATTCCTGACCCTCCTGCAACCAAGTCTCACTAGTGGCTGCAATACAATTCCAAGTGCTGGACCATGCCCTAAGCTCGTCCGCCTATTCTACAATACTCCTTGCATTGAAATATAGACAACACAGAGCATTAGTCCTACCATGCACAATCTTTCAATTCCTGACTCTGTATGTCGGCTTAACCACGACCACTCCACTATCTGCTCTGGTGTTCTGGTTCCCATGCTCTTGCAACCGTAGTTTAAACCTCCCTGTGGAGCATCAGCAAAACATAATGTCAATCCCCCTCTAGTTCAGGTGCAAACCATCCCCTCTGTACAAGTCTCACCTTCCCTGGAAGAGAGCCCAATGATCCAAAAAATTTGAAATCCTCACTCCTGCACCATCTCCTTAGCCACATGTTAAACTGTAGGATCTTCCTATTTCTGACCTCACCAGCACATAGCATGAGTAGCAATTGTGAGATCATTACCCTGGACGTCCTGCCCTTTAACTTAGCACCTAACTCCCTGAACTCACTTTGCAGGACCTTGTCACCCTTCCGACCTATGTCATTGGTACCAACATAGATGATGACACCTAGATGCTCACCCTCCCACATAAGAATGCTGTAGACACAGTCCAAGATGTCCCTGATCCTGGAACCTGTGAGGCAACATACCATCTAGGAATCTCATTCTCAACTACAGAACCTCTGTCTTTCCCCTAACCAATGAATCCCCTAATCCTGTACCGTGGAGAGCATTCTAACTGACTGTATCACCATCTAGTATGGTGGTGGTGGAGGGGCTACTGCACAGGATTGAAAGAAGCCGCAGAAAGCTGTGAACTCAGTCAGCTCCATCATGGGCACTGGCCTTCATAGCATCTAGGACATCTCCAAGGAGTGATGCCTCAAAAAGGTTGCATCTATTACTGAGGACCCCATCTCCCAGGACATGCATACTTCTCATTGCTACCATCAGGAAGGAGGTACAGGAGCCTGAAGGTACACACTTAACAGAGATTCAAGAACGCGTTCTTCCCCTCTGCCATCAGATTTCTGAATGGACATTGAAACCACGAACACTACTTCACTATATTTTTGCACAATTTATTTAATTTAAATATTATATATATTTACAGTAACTCACTGTTTTTATTATTATGTATTGCAATGTACAACAAACTTCATGGCATTTGCTGGTGATATTAAACCTGATTCTGATTCTGACTACCAGCTCACCTCTTCTCCACCCTTCCCTTCCAAGCCAGACTCAGTGCCAGAGAACCCTTCGAAAATTCAGTCAAATTGGTCATACAAGATCTCTGAACAAAGTCATGCTTACAATCTTTGTTTAATCCTTATCTTTCTAAATGTAAGATTGTTTTAACAATGACATCCCTGCTACCAAAGGTAAGATCACTAGCCTGTAATTAATTGATTAATTCCTGCTGCTCTTCTTGAATAGATGCACCACGATGACATTATTCTCTGGTCAGTTTGCAATTCACCCATGGACAGCAAATAATAAACATCTCTGTCAGACTCCAGCAATCTCTTTCTTTGTCTCAAATTGCAGTCTAGGATACCCTGGCAATTTATCCAGCTGTGCGCCTCCTAAGATGTCCAAAACCTCCTCCTTTTTAATGATAACATGTCACTGTCTTCTGCCTTGAATTCGCCAACTACGATGTGCTTCTCAGTGAATACAGATTTGAAGTAATTATAAAGAATATAAAATCTGTAGATGCTGGAAATCTGAGTAACACACACTACATGCCGGAGGAACTCAGCAGGCCAGCTAGCATCTATGGAAAAAAGTACAGTCGACGTTTCGGGTCAAAACCCTTCAGCGGGACTGGAGAAAAAAGGCTGAGGAGTCCATTCAAAAGCTGGGGGGAGGGGAGAGAGAATCACAAGGTGATAGGTGAAACCTGGAGGGGGAGGGGATGAAGTGAAGAGCTGGTAAGTAAACTGGTAAAAGAGACAGAGGGCCACAGAAGAAAGAAAATGGGGGGGGGGGTGGGAGGAGCACCAGAGGGAGGCGATGGGAGGGCACGGAGATAAGGTGAGAGAAGGAAAAGGGGATGGGGAATAGTGAAGGAGAGGGCAGGGGGGGATTACTGGAAGTTTGAGAAATTGATGCTCATGAAGTAATTATTACAGTTCTTATCTTCGTTCTACAACACCATGTACAGATTATTATTTTAATCCTCAATGGACCTGTTTTTTTGACTTTGTCCTTAATAGACAGTATATATAAAATGCTCTGTGTCAATAAATAGTAGATTGTTGTTGCACTATTTTGCCAGATGCCTCTGGGTGGCTGGGCTTCCAGCTCACAAAGCTGAGAGATTGTGTTTTGCATGAAGTGCTTGCAGCAGGTCACCGATTCGGTGCTTGAAAGTCATTAATCCATCGAGAAATTTTTGCTCACTACTTCACAGAAAGCATTTGAAAATGTCGGCCAACTTTGAGATTTTTCTTAAGTAAAGCCTATTCTGGCAACTTTTTTTTTCAGCGGTACCTAGGAAATACTGATTCTCATTTGAAATGGAATTTGTTTCCACGCGGAGAAACAGAACAGATGGCTTGCTCATGTAATGGGAAAAAAGTTCACACACTTTCCTAAAAAATTCACTTTTCCTTGCCTGCAAGATTTTTTTTACGATCTGGAGGAATGTTGCTAAAGAGATCTGATTAGCTGCAGATCGTGGGAGTTATCGCTGCGATAAGGTTAGTAATATGGGGAGGTCACCTGGTACTACTTGAGGAATAAGTTATAGACCTTGCATCTAAACCCCTCCATGCCTCTATCTTTGCCTCACACTCCCAACCCCTCAAGATATCTCCACTTCACTTATTCTGATCAATTTAGCAACTCTGAATGTAACTGCATCACTGGCATCCATGCCTTAAACTGGCAAGCTTTTGAACTACCTAACTGAACGCATCCAGCTTTGGAGAACTCGGCCTCCCATTGAGATGTTCGTTGATATTGCTGAAGTTAACTGCGCTTCTCTTGCGGAATAGTATGGTGCATTCTCTACTTTTTATTATCTTTATGTGTGCATGAATGGCAATAAGTGCTAATTGATTCCAGTGTTAATTATTCTGTCTGCTAAAGGTGCCGGGAAGCAATACCGTTGATCGATTCATGCCCTGTACGTGTAAAAAGGGGACTATATATCTGGTTCAGATGTTAAGGAGATATGCCTTCTCAGCAATAATTCAGTTACATTGCATGCAGTCAAAGGAGTACACATTTCAGCCAGGGTGCTGGTAAGGACAGGTACATTAGGGGGATTTAAGTAACTCTTAGGATGTTAGACAAATGCAAAGTCATGTATGTTAAAAGGACAGCACACAACACCATGAGCTATACTGTTATATGTTCTGTACCAGTTTTGTAAAAGCTATCATTAAGTTTTATGCCAAAAGAGTTAATCAATGTGAACAAAGGATAAAATTTATGAGAAACGGTTGATATTCAGAGAACAATAATGCCATATTAGACCCTATTCTAAAGTATCATCTTGTAGTTGTTCAATGTTTCATATGACACAATAATTACTTTCACTTAAGTAGCAGGTTTATTTTTAGTATTACCTCAGTACAGTGTGTTTGAGAAAGTAAAAATTCACAATGCATGTCTATCATGTGACAAAGTAATACAACATATTAACAATTTAATTAAAACGACATCATGCTTTTCTAATAAGGCCACCCTAATTGGAAGAGGAAGCTCTTTCATAAACTGAATTGACTGTAGCACAAAAAAATGCTGAGTTATTTTTAGTATCTTTAATTTTAAATGTAATGCAATCTGCTCCAATGTAGATCCATTATATTTTGTAATTGTACTCCGAATCAATTAAATTAATTGAGTTCAGAAGCAAATTTCTGCAGATACTGCAAATCTGAAGTTAAAAACAAAATGCTAGAAATATGCAGCAGGTGAGGCAGCATCTATAAAGAAAGAAAAACTGATGCTTCCGAAATTAAATTTAATTGAGCTTCCAGCCCTGAAAGATCCAAACCTGATGGTGATTCATAATGATGCAAGACACTGGTGGAATTTTGCTCCAGAATAGAGAGACTAAAGCATCATCCTGTATTGATCCTTAGATCTTGCTGGAATAAAATTGACATGATCTTTATTGTAAGATGCAAGCAATCGAATGGGTGAAAGCTAAGCACCCCCTGGTGTCAAAACATAGAAGCTTACAACACAGTACAGACTCTTCAGTCCACAGTGAAATGCTGACCCTTTTAACCTACTCCCAGATCAATCTAAACCCTTCTCTTTCACATAGCCCTTAATTTTTCTTTCATCCATATACTTACCTACTTAAGAGTTTTTTAAATGTCCCAAATGTAACTGCATTTATCTCCACTCCTAAAAGTGCATTTGTGTTAAAAAAAACCTAGCTCTGACATTCCCCCTATATTTGCCTCCCAACACTTTAAAGTTATGCAGCCTTTTATCTGCCATGTTAGCCTTGGAGAGAAAGATCTCTGGCTGTCCACCTGATCTACGGTTTTTATCATCCTGTATACCTCTATCATATCATCTCTCATTCTCCTTCTCGTTAAAGAGAAAAGCCTTGGTTTGCTCAATCTATCATCATAAAAGATGCTTTCTAATCCAGGTATTGTATTGCTAAATCTCCTCTGTACCCTCTCTAAAGCTTCCACATGCCAATCGAAGATCCCCTACGGAATAGCCTAACTTCATCTTCTGCACCAGGCAGTGGAATACACTTAAGCACATCCAAAGAGCATCAGCAAAACCAGTTTTCTCATTCATAAATGTACAGAACATTCAGTGGCCATTTTATTAGGTACAGGAATGGAACCCAGTGTGGGCTTCTGTGCTGTAGCCCATTCACTTGGAGGTTCACCATCTTGTGTGTTCAGAGATGCTCCTCTGCACACCACTGTTGTAACAAGTGTTTATTTGGGTTACTGTTGCCTTCCTGTCAGTTTGAAAAAGTCAGGCCATTCTCCTCTGACCTCTCTCATTAACAAGGCATTTTCACCCATAGAACTGTTGATCACTGGATGTTTCTTGTTTCTAACACCATTCTCTGTAAACTCTAGAGTAGGGTCTCCCAATCTTTTTTATGCCATGGCCTCCTACCATTAAGTGTGGGTGTGTGGACTCCAGGTTGGGAACCCCTGATTTAGAGACTGTTGTGTGTGAAAATGCCAGGAGATCAGTAGATTCTGAAATCCTCAAACCACCTTGTCAGGCACCAACAATCATTCCATGGTCAAAGTCACTTAGAATGCATCTCTTCCCCATTCTGATGTTTGGTCTGAACAACAACTGAACCTCTTGACTATGCCAGCATGATTTAATGCATTGAGTTGCTGCTATGTGATTGGCTGATTAGATATTTGCATTAACAAGTAGGTGTACAGCTGTACCAAATAAAGTGGCCCCTGAGAGTAATTGTCCCACTTCAAGTATGGCAAAATACAATCAGTATTACCAGGGATGTAAAGGAATTACTTCCTATACTTTTTCTGCTTCTTTCAAAAATGATTCATCCACTATTGCAGCCAGAGGAAGGTGCCAATGATCGAGTGGTCACTCTCTCTCCCTCTCGCCCACTGCTGTCAGAAAATGGTGCTGGAGTCTTGGGACTGACAGTCACAGAAACACAGCACTTGATTGAAGTAATCTGAGCTGAAACTGACCATTCCTGGACTGTTTTGTTGACTTTATGGTTGATGTTTTATTCTCTGTGTATCTCGCTCATTTTTTTGCTGTTTGCACAATTTGTTCTTTTTTGGCCTGTTGAGAGTTTGATGTTTTTCTTTGAATGGGTTTCATGTTTTTCTTTCTTTCATGGCTGTCTATGGGAAGACAAATCTCAGGGGTTTTTTTTATTACATACTTTGAACCTTGATTCCTAAATCTTTGTTCATCCCACAATTGACAACTCTTCACCATTTGCTTAGGCAGGAGATATCGATTCTATTAATTCATCAGATGGATTGCTAAATTCCAACAAGCTTGGCCATGGGCCTTCAGTTGCAACTTTTAAAGTAATTAAATCATAGATTCAAACAGTAAAAATAAAATAAACCAGCTATCTTGTTTATGCATTTTTTGTTATTTTGCCTCTCCTGCTACCTTTAATGAACTTTGTCATTTGTCATGCTATTTTTTGCTAGATTTTCATCTTTTGAGAAGATTGTTATTGAGTAAATTTATGGATTCTGTTATAATCATAGAACACTCCAACACAGAAACTGGCCCTTTAGCCCATCTCATCCACACTGAACTATTAATCTGCCTAGTCCCATTAACCTGCACCCAGAGCATACATAATCCTCCACACCCTTCCCATCCAAGCACTTATCCAAATTGCTCTTAAATGTTGAAACCAAACTTGCATCCAGCACTTTTCCTGGCAGCTCATTCCACACTCTCACCACCCTCGGAGTGAAGTTCCCCCTCATATTCCCCTTAAACCTTTCACCTTTCACCCTTAACTCATAACCGCCTGTTCTAGTCTCACCTATCCTCAGTGGAAACACAATCAGGGATCTAGACCCTCATAGTTTACCATATCTAGATTCCTCATAGTTTTGAATACCTCTATCAAATCTCCCCTACGCTCTCCTCTACTCTCAGGAATAAACTCCTAACCTATTCAACCTTGCCCTATAACTCAGGTCCTCAAGCCCTGGTGATATTATTGTGAATTTTCTCTGCACTCTTTCAGTCCTACTGATCTTTATGCCTGGATTCAAATATCAATATTTTGCTGTCACAACATGTAAATGAAGTAACATACTGATAGGCAACTCCCTCAAAAACTGTGATGGCTATAAAGAATAATGTTCAAAAGCATCGTTAAAAAATGCAAATTGAGTGGGTTCATTTCTCATGCAATTATTTGCTACTCAGACTTTCACTATTGTGCTTGTAATTGGTGTTACTAATGTGAGCTTTGATTGTTCCTTAAAACATGTAGGGATGACATTAATTTTAACATACAGATGATTATTACTTCATAAAATATGTGAGGCACAGAAAAAGTGATAATGAAACTGAAGATTGAAGTTGCCCTCTGTGATAATTGCTCTGTCATCAAACTACTTTTTAATGTGATAATTATTGAATACTCAGTCAGTTTAACATTAAAACCTATAGGGACTATTGTCAATCATATAAAAAAGAAATTTACATTGAACTACATATATAAATTACATGGAGATCACAAAACAGAAACAATTCATTCAGCCCAGTCTTGTCTAGGCACCAGAGGAATAGAAATGCTCTCACATGGGGAAATCAAGTAAATACTTCCAACTGAGAGTTAAACCTCAGTTCTTCTAATTATGTAAAATTTCAATCTCATTACAAGATGAGGAGAATGTATTTGAGGGAGACTTTCAGCATGTGAGGAAGATGCATCCTATGTAGGATTATAAAGAGGAGTAGAAATCTCGTCAATGTGAGTGCAAAGTTCTTATAAAAAATTGTTGGGTAAACATATTTTGTTTGTCTTATCGGAGATTGCACCATGGAAAGGACCATAGCCTAACTGTCCTGAACAGAACAGGCCCTGTTGTCCTGAATTATATTGGTCATGACATCAATCTGTAGCTTGGTGGTGTTTTCACTGATGGTACATTTGAATTTCCGCAAAGTATTATTCCTCTCTGTATAAGAAAGGGTTGCCAGTATTTGTTTATGGAGATCTCTTTTTTCCATCTCCTGTTGGTTCTAAACCAGTCCCCAGTTTTCGTTTGTGCTTTGCACAAAGTTAGACTGATACATTTTCATCAAATTGGATTGTCCACATGCTGGGTCAAACTGTGTGGGTAGCGGCCAGGTTTTCTGTGAGGCCCCTAGTTAATAAAGTCCTGGACGTATTAAGACCTGCTTCATCTGGGATGTGCTGAACAGCAAATAGTGATATATCTGTCACTCTTCCCATCCCTGGACTCTATGTGAACTCCGGACTGTGTTAAGATTACACTGGTGACTCTTGAAACAATCAACTCAGGTATAGAATCAAAGTCCTCTTTTATTTAAAGGAACAGTGTGGCCTGAAACTCGGGAGGAAAAGGAAGATTATTTTTTTAAACTTATTTTAAAGTTTTAACTGTTTTAGTGTGTTTCAAATTTTAAAAAATTAAAACAATATTGATAGTTTTTAAATGTCAATCACAGCTTTGTCAGGGGTGAATCACTATGCCAGCTTTGCTTTCTATTAATGGTTGCCAGGTCTCAGCAGGCTACCTGAAACTGAGTTATTGCTGAGATGCTCAGTGTACAGAGTCATTTCATTTGGCGTTCTACACCAGACACAAGATAGTAGTCTCATAGAAGAATAGATCACAGAAACAAGACCTTCGGCCCTACTGGTCCATAGCGACTGGAGAATCCTCCCTTCTTTATCTCAGTTGCCTGCATTTGACCCATAAGCCTCAGAGTCAATTCCTTCCATGTACCTATCCAAATGCCTCTTAAATGTTGCAGTTGTATGCCCCTTGACAACCTCCTCTGGCAGATCATTTCAGGTACTCACGACTCTCTGTGTAAAGAAGTTAACTCTCAGGTCTTATCTATACCCTTTATGATTTTATGAACTTTTATGTGGTTATCCTTCATTAATCTGCACTCCAGGGGCTAAAGATCCAGCTTGGCCAACCTCTCCCTATAACTCAGGTCCTCTTTGTCCAAACAACATCCTTGTAAGTCTCTTCTGCATCCTCGCCAGCCTTGACAGTGTTTTTTTCCTATAACAGGGTGACCGAAACTTTATGCAAAGCTCCATGTGCAGCCACTACAATAAGTTATATAACTGCAACATAATGTCCAAACACTTAACCTCAAAGCCCTGATTGATCAAGGCCAACATGCTAAACACCTTTTTCAAACTTGTCCTATTTGTGCGGCCATTTTCTAAGAACTGTGTACTTGTACTCCCAGCTCCCTCTATTCCACAACACTCATCAGTGTCCTGCCATTTACTACATAAGTCTTACTCTGGTTTGGCTGTCCAAATATACCTCCTCACTGTCATCTAAGTTGAAAACCATTTGACATTTCTCGGCCGATCTTCTTAATTCTTTTGCATTTCATTGTAACCAGCTTCACTAATGTGAAATCATCAGCAAACTTGCTAATTGTTTCATGTATATTCATATCAAATTATTTACATAAATATTGAATAACAGAGGTCTCCACACTGAATCCTGGTGAATCCCACTAGTCATAGGCCTCCAGTCAGAGAATTGACATTCAACCGTCACCCCCTGCTTACTGTCATCAACTTCTCCTTGGATTTTCACCTCGTCATGGTGGAGAAGCTTGTGTGGTCCTGTGATCCCGAGAGCAATGCTATCTGGAGCTATGCTCCTGGTAGGGTCACCCATGGCGGTAAGGTCGAGGATGAGGTCCCTGACAAAGAACAGTCCAACCAAGACCTCAATGGTGGAACAGGTGGATGTAGTTACTTCGAACTCAACGGCTGTGAAGGTGGATGAAGGTTGCAACAAATCCATCAGCTCCAGTCGTCATGCCATTGGAATCAGTTGGTTGATTTGTGACGCATCGTGTGCTTCTTGGAGTGCAACATAAAGTACACGTTAAACAAATACACGCACAGGCGGCTTCACTCTGTGGGCCATTTCTTCAGAACGAAGACCATCATCCTCAACCTCGAGGGATAGCCACGATGACGACAACGACTGTCATCAAGCCAACTGTGAGTCCACCTCACTAGCTCCCCCTGAATCCCATTGTGACCTAACTTTCCAAATCAGTCTGCCATGTTGGACCTAGTCAAAGTCCACATAGACAACATCCACAATTCTATCTTCATCTATGCCCTTAGCTCCGTCTTTGAAAAACACCAAAAGCTTCCCCAGATATGACCTCCCACACACAAAGCTATGCTGACCATTCCAGACTAGGCCTTGATTAGCCAAGTGGTTGTAGGTCTCATCCCTCAGAACTCCCTCTATTAACTCCCCTATATCTGAAGTCAGGGTCATAGGACTGAGGTTCTCTGGCCTGTCTTTCTCGAGCAATGAAATGACATTAGTCACCCTCCAGTCTTCTGGCACTTCACTAGTAGCTAATAGCAAAGGCAAATATCTGCCTTCAAGATTTCTCTCTTGGCTTCCTATATGGTCTGGGGTGCACTTCATTAGGTTCTGAGGATTTACCCACCTTAATGACTTCAAGGCTGCAAATACCTCCTCTGTCATAACATGCATAAGATCCAAGTCCTCACTATTTATTATACCCATTTCTTTGGCATCAATGATATGCTCCTTAGTAAACACCGAGGAGAAATAAATCTTAAAAATCTCAGCCATCTCCTGCAGCTCCACACATACGTGGCCCTGGTGGTCTTTAAGAGGATCTACTGTAGTCTCTCCCTACTTACTCTTTTACTGTTAATATAACTGAAGAACCTCTTGGGATTATCTTCAACCCTGTCTGCTAAATCCTTCTCATACCCTGCATATGTTCTCCTGGGTTTCCTCTTAAGCTTGGTCTTAAACTCTTCATATTCATTGAGGGTTTCCTTCTTAGCCAGCTTCCCACTTCCTCCCTTTTCCTGACCAGAGAAGGGCAACATGTTCCTGTGAGGGTGAAGGGAAGACATACCAAGTTCAGAAAAACCTGGCTAGTGTCTTATCAGCCAACTCTCCCTGAAGTCGGTATAGTTAGAACATGCTGCCCTTTAATTCTTGATGTAGTCCTTTCAACAACTATTCCATTGTCTTCAAATAGAGTTGCTCAGTTGCCCACAAAGTTGGCCCTGCTCCAGTTTGGGACTTTAAACTGTGGACTTGTTCTATCTTTTTCCATAACTATTTTAAAACTAATGTAGATGTGGTCACTGGACCCAAGGTGCTCCCGAACAGCCACTTCAGATACTTGTTCCCTGAGAGGAGGTCTAGTCTTGCTTCTTACCTGATCCTCTGCCAAGCCTAAAGCATCGGTATTCTGAAACATGGAGCAACCAGCAGCCTATTACTCAGCCACATTTCTGTTATGACCACAATATCCCAGTCCCTGGAAGCATTCCACACCCTGCAGTTCATCTGATTTACCTGTTAAACTGTGCGCATTGAAATAGATGCAATTTAAAGCTGTGGTCCTCTCTGCCCTTTTACAGCAAACGTGGCTATCCTGATTGCTACGCTTACACCCTTTGGTTGCTGCATGTACTCTTGACATGTCATAGAATTCTCTCCCTTGAGTCCCACACCTGACAATCTGTTTTAACTCCTCTCAGTGGCAAAAGTCAATTTCCCCACTAAGTTGGTCCCCTCTGGTTCAAAGAGGCAGTGTGCATCATAGGCAGCCAGCTCAACTCTGGCCACAGTTATCCTGCTTTAAGTTACCTCATTAGCCCAGAAGTTCAATGTTCAAAAGTAAATTTATTATTAAAGTATGTCTGTATATGTCACCATATACAACCCAAAGATTCATTTTCTTGCGGGCATTCACAATAAAGACAAAGAATCAAGGAGGATGTATCAGAGGAAACACTTACCACTGTCACTTTAAATACGCCCCTTCACATTTTCCCGTTTTCTTTCAGTATGATGCCTTCCAGATACATAAATCCCACCTCTAGTATTATAGTCCTCATTATTCTGTCATCTCTGCTCTTCTCTACAGTGCAGACATGAGCAGTCTTTGATAGGTTGAGGCTTAACATATACCTTGTTTCAAGTTGCAGCTCCTTATTTATTGCAATAGCAGCTACAGTCTATTCCAGTGAATCTTTGTGTTCGTATTGTTCCGATTAAGTTGGTCACAAGATGCAGCTCGATTTAATTTTGAACTATTCCAATATTTTTACTATGCACTTCAGATGAACCCTTCCCAAAAGGTCTCATTTTACACTCCAGTAATCTTCCAGGCTGTTTAAACAGCTTCAGATTTCACCTTTTTACATTGAGTCACATACCTGTTTAACGTCTATTAAAACAAAATCAGAGATCATTTTTACACTCCCTGCAGTTTCCAGTTATCTGATTCAATGTGCATTTTTCATCAGTATGCTCTCAGCCTGACGGTATTCTACAGTTCTGTGCAATACTTGATTTGATCTCCTTGCACCAAGACAATTCACCTTGGCAGATAGAGATTGAATCAAAATTGCTGTGGAAAAGCACAAAGGAAAACAATTCTCCAAACTGCCAATTCACATCTCAGTAAGAGAACTGTGCATTGATAGAGGAGAAGAAAAATCTCGAAATGCTGAGCAAGGCTGGCAGGATTTGTGAAGAGAGTAATGGTGTTAATATCCCAGATTAATAACTACTCATCTTGAAATAGAAACATAGAAACATAGAAAACCTACATGTACCTATCCAAAAGTCTCTTAAAAGACCCTATCGTATCCGCCTCCACCACTGTTGCCTGCAGCCCATTCCACGCACTCACCACTCTGAGTAAAACACTTACCCCTGACATCTCCTCTGTACCTGCTCCCAGCACCTTAAACCTGTGCCCTCTTGTGGCAACCATTTCAATCCTGGGAAAACGCCTCTGACTATCCACACGATCAATGTCTCTCATCATCTTATACACCTCTATCAGGTCACCTCTCGTCCTCCGTCACTCCAAGGAGAAAAGGCCGAGTTCACTCAACCTGTTTTCATAAGACACGCTTCCCAATCCAGGCAACATCCTTGTAAATCTCCTCTGCACCCTTTCTATGGCTTCCACATCCTTCCCGTAGTGAGGCGACCAGAACTGAGCACAATACTCCAAGTGGGGTCTGACCAGGTTACTATATAGCTGCAACATTACCTCTCGGCTCCTAAACTCAATCCCACGATTAATGAAGGCCAACACACCGTATGCCTTCTTAACCACAGGGTCAACCTGCGCAGCAGCTTTGAGTGTCTTATAGACTCAGACCCCAAGATCCCTCTGATCCTCCGCACTGCCAAGAGTCTTACCATTAATACTATATTCTGCCATCATATCTGACCTACCAAAATGAACCACCACTCTTAGATAGATAGATAGATAGGTATACTTTATTAATCCCGAGGGAAATTTGGTTTTGTTACAGCCGCACCAACCAAGAATAGAGCGTAAATATAGCAATGCAAAAAACCTCAACAATCAAACAACAAAATGCAAACTATGCCAGATGGAAAATAAGTCCAGGACCAGTCTACTGGCTCAGGGTGTCTGACCCTCCACGGTAGGAGCTGCACGTTCGATGGCCACAGGCAGGAACGACCTCCCGTGCCGCCAAGTGTTGTATCATGGTGGAATGTGGCCGAAGTCCAACAGTAAAAAGTTCAATATCCAGTCTGCAAACATGTTCCTCGATCATAATATACCCCGGATTGCACCATCCGTTGTTAGCCAGAACAGTAAGCACGAAACTCCTTTACGCTTACCGCTCTCGGTGCACTTCTGGTCAGCCGGAACGGTATTACCCACCGAACTCCTCTTCTCCAAAAGTCTCTGTTGTCTCGACCCGGTCCTCTTTCCTCGGCTTTGTGATCTGGGTTGAACTCCATCTGCCACTTCTCAGCCCAGTTTTCCATCCTATCAATTTCCCGCTGTAACCCTTAACAGCCTTCCACACTATCCACAACACTTGCAAATCTTATGGTGTAGGAGTAGTCCTTACAGCTCACCAAACCTACACTTAGTGTCCACTGTATTCGGTACACCTGTATACCTGTACACCTACATCCATGCTCATTGATGCAAGTATCTAATCAGCCTACCATATGGTAGCAACTCAATGCCTAAAAAAGCATGCAGATATGGTTAAGTGGTTCAGTTGTTGCTCAGACCGAATATTAGAATGGGGAAAGAATATTATATGATTGAAGTGACTTTGGTGGTGGAATTAGTGTTGGTGCCAGAAGGGGTGGTTTGAAACTGCTGATCTCCTGGGGTTTTCACGCACAACTGTCTCTAGAGTTTAGAGCGAATTGTGCAAAAGACAAAAACAAACATCCAGTGAGCTTCAGTTCTGTGGGTGCAAATGCCCTCTTAATGGGAGAGGTCAGAGGAGAGTGGCCGGACTGGTTCAAGCTGACAGTAACTTAAATAACCATGCGCTACAACAGTGGTGTGCGGAAGTGTATCTCTGAATGAACAACACGTCGACCCGGGAAGTGGATGTGCTTCAGGAACAGAATCGGAATCAGAATCAGGTGGAATATCATCGGCATAGGTTGTAAAATTTGTTAACTTTGCGGCAGCAGCACAATGTAATACATGATAACAGAGAGGAGAAAGAAAACTGTGAATTACAGTGTGTAAGGGAAATTTCAAAAAAAATTGAGATAGTGTTCATGGGTTCAATGTCCATTTAGGAATTGGATGGCAGAAGAAGCTGCTCTTAAACTGCTGAGTGTGTGTCTTCAGGCTTCTGTACCTCCTTCCTGACTGTAACGATGAGAAGAGGGCATGCCCTGGGTGGTGGAGGTCTTTAATAATGGACGCCACCTTTCTGAGGCACCGCTCCTTGAAGAGGACCTGGATACTATAGAGGCTAGTGTCCATGATGGAGCTGACTAATTTTACAACTCTTTATAGCTTACTTTGATCCTGTGTAGTAGCCTTGCCCCCCCACCCCACTGTACCAGACAGTTATGCAGCCAGTCAGCACGCTCTCCATGGTACATCTGTAGAAATTTGCAACTGTTTTTGGTGACATACCGAGTGTCTTAACTATAGCTGCTGTCTTGCTTTCTTTATAAGCTTTATGTTAGATCTAGGTTAGGTCTTCAGGTGCTATTGACATCCAGGAAGTTGAAATTACTCACTCTCTCTCTCCACCTCTGATCCCTCTATGAGGACTGGTGTGTGCACCTTCATCTTACCCTTTCTGAAGTCCACGATCAGCTCTTTGGTCCTACTGACATTGAGTGCCAGGTTGTTGCTGCAGCACCACTCAGCTAACCGGTATATCTCACTCCTGTATGCCCTCTCGTCACCATCTGAGATTCTGCCAACAACGGTTGTATCGTCAGCAAACTTATAGATGGCGTTTGAGCTGTGCCTAGCCACACAGTTATGGGCGTAGATAGAGCAGAGCAGTGGGTAAGTACATATCCCTGAGGTGTGTCAATGTTGATTGTCAACGAGGTGGAGATATTATTTCCAATCCGCACCAATTGTGGTCTTCTGGTTAGGAAGGCAAATATTCAGTTGCAGAGGGAGGTTCAGAGGCCCAGGTTCTGGAGCTTTTTGATCAGAATTGTAGGAATGATGATGTTAAACAACAGCAGAAGACCACAAACATACACTCAGTGGCCACTTTATTAGGTCCCACCTATGATTAATAAAGTGACTACTGAGTGTAGGTATATTAGATGTGGCCTTTACTACCTAGGATCAAATATAACTTTATTTTCCATTACCATTTAATTCACCCTAAATGTTAACTGTAGTTTCTAATACAGTGTATATAGAGGTTTAACAGATAAATCTGACAAACTCATGCATTACTTTAAATATACACATATGCATTTGCATATAATAGAATAATACTGAATAAATCCTAGATTTTGCTATCAGTGATGAAACTACAGATAAACTGTCACCCTCAGTGATAACTTCCCATTAATCTTTGTAGCTTTTGCATGTGGACTTCTCCTTCTCCAAAGGCAGCTGCTACCAAAAGATCAGTTCAAGAGATTCATCAGCTATGACACCATAGGGTAAATAAACAGCATTTCAGATAACAGGAATTCTGCAGATGCTGGAAATTCAAGCAACACACATCAAAGTTGCTGCTACCAGCAACTTTGATGTGTGTCCTTAGATTTTCAAATATCTAGCAAGGAAGGAAGAAGTACATTTTTAGTTCACTATCTAAACATTTTACAAAATGGTAAATGGAGCTTTGAACAGCCATTCAAAACTAGCATAGAAGCAAACGTATAATAAATGTCTTGCTATCAAAATAAAAACTAGTGCTGCAGCTGAGTTGGGATCAGAAAATCCTGGAAGCAATTGGTTGGTCGGGCAGCATCTGTGGAAAGAGAAACAGTTACATTTCAGGTTGAAGACCCCTTGTCAAAACTGGGAAAGAGAAAGCAAGTTCGGTTTGAGTCACAGAGAGTGTCAGGGAGGGGAGGATATACTACTGCTCATTACCATGTCAATGATTGCCCCACCCTATTAGAGATAAACCCTTAATCCTCCCTGATAGTTCTTTTTTCCCCTTTCCACAGATGTGGCTCGGCTTGCTGAGTGTTTACAGGATTTTCTGTTCTTTGTGTTAAAATTTCAACAGTGTATTTTGAAATATTTATCTGAGACCGTTGAAATCTACAACAATAAAATCATTCATTTTGCTATTGCTACCTTTTTTTATTTAGAAATCCAGCGTAGAATAGGCCCTTCTAGCCACCAAGCTGCACAGCCCGAGAACCAACCAATTATACACCAGCTTAATCACATGACAATTTACAATGACTGATTAGACTACTTACAGGTACATCTTTGGACTATGGAAGGAGACCAGACCATCCAGAGGAAACTCACACGTACAAGGGAAGAATGTACAAACTTTCTTTCAGAGGATGCTGGAATTGAACTCTGAACTCTGACCTCCGATACAGTAATAGTGTCATGTTACCATGGCACCCCATTTTTAAGGCAAATTGATGCAGGAGTACTTCTTGAAGTCCATTTCTATCTGTTGATTGTACAGGAGAGTGTTGCAGAAAAAGACAGCCAGGGAAGGGGTCTGAGTAATTGAGAGCAAGGTATGGATTTTCACAATAAACTACTTCTTAACATCTAGAAATTGCTGTCAGTTTCATAGACCAATGCTGACAGCTCATGTCACTTCAACTATTTGCTCCGGCCAGTAGTGACCTTGTTATACGTGTTTGTTTGCTCGCTCTATATTCCTTTGCCTTTGTCTGTCCAAATATTCAGTTACCTACAAAACTTGTTAAAGTCCATTCGAATATTTTATAGCTGAAGGCAAATTGTTTTGAAACAAAATTGTCTTTCATTACACAATTGAATGTTCTCATGCTGGTTATCGTGATGTGTATTTCTGAAAATAGTTGGATAACTCAAATTTTAAAACTTATGACCTTCCATCTGAAAAATATTAGTGGTCATATTGTGAGTGCACCCAGACAGATTTTCTTTTGAATGAGATCACAGTTTTGCTGAAAATGTTGACCGGCAGAAATGATCATGTGGAATGTATATTGCTTCTGTTCTCTCTTTATATTGCCAAGAGACTGAGAGCCCTCCTTGAGAATCGGATTGATTCTGGCCTTAAATGCCTTCTCCCTGGAGGTTGCTCAGGACTTGCCAATTCTTTTTGATTAAACAGCTCAATATCTAGTGAAATCTCTAGCCCTGAGTTGTACGTACCATGAGGAGAGTGGGAAGAGTACAATTGAGGGTGGATCTATGTTACTCCACCGATTGAGGGGGGATCTGATTGAAACGTATAAAATTCTAAAGGGATTGGACAGGCTAGATGCAGGAAGATTGTTCCCGATGTTGGGGAAGTCCAGAATGAGGGGTCACAGTTTGAGGATAAAGGGGAAGCCTTTTAGGACCGAGATTAGGAAAAACTTCTTCACACAGAGAGTGCTGAATCTGTGGAATTCTCTGCCACAGGAAACAGTTGAGGTCAGTTCATTAGCTATATTTAAGAGGGAGTTAGATATGGCCCTTGTGGCTAAAGGGATCAGGGGGTATGGAGGGAAGGCTGGTGCAGGGTTCTGAGTTGGATGATCAGCCATGATCATACTGAATGGCGGTGCAGGCTTGAAGGGCCGAATGGCCTACTCCTGCACCTATTTTCTATGTTTCTATGTTTCTATGTAAGTCCACTCAAACCCCCAGTGGTAAGTGAGATTCACTCCAGTGAAATCCCTTGCCCTGGGTTGTAAATACCATGAGGGGAGTGGGATTGGGTGCACTTGAGGGTGGATCTATGTTTCTCCACCAATGTGAGATTAAGTCCACTCTAACCCCCAGTGGTAAGAGAGACTCCCACAAATTTTAGGCTGCCAACATGTTGTCAGGTGAAAGAATATTAGAACGTTAGAAAGTTTTTGACAAGAACAGGCCATTTGGCCTAACAAAGTTTGTCAACTTCCTATTCACATAGCATGTTGAAACAGCTTTTGAGTTTAGATTTGGAAGTCTCTGAGGTACTACACTCAACTACACAACTAGGTAGTTTGTTCCATGTGTCCACAACTCGCTGTGTAAAGAAATGCTTCCTGATTATACTCTGAAATCTCCCTTCAACTCGCCTCCACTTATGGCCCCATGTCCTTGATGATGGAGTAATTTTGAAGTAGTAGCTGGCATTCGCATTATTTATAACCTTAATGATTCTAAAAACTTTTATCATGTCTCTTCTTATTCTGTTAGTCCGTGAGCCAGGACCCCAAATTTGGGCCACCGGTACCATCTGGGGGGAATAATTCTTATAGTGATTTTTGGCAAAGTATGCACCCCTAGTGCTAAAAAATATGTGCTAGCATTGCAGCGGTGGTAAGCTTGCATGGTAACCTCCATGCTGTAAGAACCATGATCCCATGGTGCTTTGCCGATGATAAGATGAATTATGCCAGGTACCTATCCCCTTACTTTGCTCAGATGATGAACCTCCCAGAGAAGAATTCTTCTGTGTATGAGGCCTTCAACACAGGCCAGTTCTCAGTACAGCTGTCAAGCAACAACCCCTTTGGGCAGATCCCTGTGGCCTAGGCTATTGAAGCCACAGTGAACAAAGACACACGGACTCCTGGAGACACATCACGGTTCAGGCTGAATGCTGGAGCTATCAAGTGTTACTACACAACAGCTGAACACCACAGTGCATTCCTGGGACAGTTAAGGGAGATGGTGCAAGGCAACAAATGAACTTGGTCCAAAGAGTGAAAGGTGATCAAGTTACTTTCAGAGATGTTGCCACAACAATTCTGTGTATGGCTCTGAGGGAAGGCAGTCAGAGTAGCAGAATAGATGTTGTGTTCGACACGTACAAGGAGAACTCCATCAAGAATAGTGAAAGATCTGTACAGGGTGAAGAGACTGGTCATGAGTTGCAAGGTATCACAGGCACACAGATGGTGAGTTAGTGGAGGAGCTTCCTGACCAAAGCCAGTAACAAAAATAGTCTCATTAGCTTCATAGTGCATGAATGGAGGAAGGTGGAGTACAGAGCAAAGCTAAAGGAGAAGATTCTGTATGCAACTGTGAATGCCAAATGTTACAAAGTCACATCTCAAGACAGAGAGAAGGTGTCAGCTCTTCAGTGTGAACAAGAAGAAGCAGATGGCCACCTACTTCTCCATGCTGCCCATGCTACAAGAGAGGGATAACAATCTGTAGTGATCTGCTCAGAAGACACAGATGTCTTTATCATGTCTTTAGCATTTTGTGACAAGATTGAGGCCCCAGTCTTCCAGAAGTGTGGCACTAGAACCCGTACAAGGCTTGTAGACATCAGGAAGGTTGCTGCCACTGTTGGCATAGAGGATTATAGGGCTGTCATCGGGTTGCACCCATATACAGGATGTGACACTATAAGCGCTTTTGCAGGCAAAGGGAAGACAAGTGCCCTAAAACTTCTGACCAGCAACAGGGAAACTCAGGACACATTCTTAGAGTTGGGTCAGGAATGGGACCTCTCCCCAGAACTGATGGACAGACTGGAGACATTTACATATCTTCTGTATGCCCCCAAAGCATCGACCACCAAGGTCAATGAGCTCAGGTATCACCTTTTCTGTGCCAAAAAAGGTGAAATCGAAAGTCATCAACTCTCACCATGCTGTTTAACAAAACATGCACAGCAAGCCAACTACCAGGCTGGTATATGGAGAAGATGTTTGGAGAAGGACCCACAAGTGCCAAGCCCTGTTGGCAGAGGATGGAAGATGGGGAGAGAAGAGGTAGCTGAACAGTTGGTGGTGCACTGGATGGAAGGCCAGCCAGCACCCGATGCCGTCCTGGATCTACTGGCCTGTAACTGTCCAAAACAATGTTCACTCCCAAGATGTATGTGTGTTGCAAATGACCTCAGGTGTACTGACATGTGTAGACTGGCAGACTGTGAGAACCAGGCATCCACCTCAGAGAGTGTGGAAAGTTCAGATGAAGATGTGGAAGATGTGGAAGACGTGGAAGACTTGGAAAATTATTATGATTATTGATAGGTTATGACAGTATGGAAAACAAAGTATGGAAAGCAGTTTTTGATTAAATATATTCATTTTACAACCAAATGGGGCCTAGGTTATGGCAGTGTGGAACCTCACATTTGAATTATTGTACTGTAATTCTATAAGCTATGACAAAAGATTAAGATTGTTTTGATTTGATACAACAATATGGACAATATCATGACATTGATAAAACTCCAGAAATCTCTCCAAATGAGGTTTTTTACCTTTTGGGGGGGGTAACATTTTCTGCTGTACTGATGTTAATAAGGAATATATACAAAAAGTGATTACTTATTTGAAGTAATAAAGCTACCACTGGTGCAATGCTAACACTTATTTTCTAATTCTAGAGATGTATACCTTGCCAAAAATCACTATGAGATTTATTTCCCTCAGATGGTAGCGACCAACTCTACTGGCTCACATGCCTACTTAGGCTAAAAAGGTTTAATTCTTTCAATCTTTCTTCATAGCTCATATCCTGCAGGCCTGGAGTGAGTCCAGCCGCCCTTCTCTGGATTCTCTTCAATGCCTTCACATTTCTCATGCAATATAGAGACCAAAATTGTACAGGGTATTCCAGGTGTGGCCTCACAAGCACATTATACAGCTTAAGGAGATCATCTCTTGATTTGAATTCCACTGAGAACATTATATAGCCCAACATTCTACTAGCCTTTCTAATCACTGCTGTGCATTCTTTAGATGTTGGTAGTTCTGTCTACCTGGATGCCCAAATCCTTCTCATACAGTGCACCTTCTAACTCAAGAACTCCCCTCCCCCACCACTGTGTACTTATATCCAATATTTCTACTTCCTATATGTAATAATTTACATTTACTTACATTAAATTTCATCTGCCACTAACCTGCCCATATCCGGATTTTGTTTAGATTGAACTGATTTGATTCTACTGCCTGAATGTTATCAGCCCATCACCCTAATTCTGTGCCATTGCCAAACTTTACTAGTTTATTTGTTATGTGCTAACCAAATCATTAATTTAAATTATATACAACAGAGGCCCCAAAACCGATCGCCGCAGAACCCTACTTTTAACATCTTCTAGGTGTGAAAATAATCCTCTCACCATAACTCATTGTTTTTTGTTTTTGAGCCAATTCTGCAGCCATTTGCACACCTTACCCTGAATCCCTGCCTCCTGTAACTTGATCATTAACCTCTCGTGGGGTACCTTGTCAAAAGCCTTCTGAAAGTCTAAGTAAATTATATCATCTGCTCTATTGTTATCATAAATCGTAGTTGCCTCTTCATAGAACGTTGATGAAGAGCTATAAGTGATAGAGGTCAAAGCAGGAGTGAATATGTCAGAGGGGACTTCCAGGGGTGATTCTGGTCAGGAGAATCTGAAAGAAAGCATGGGCCCAAGGTTACCTTCTGTGCAGCTCTACTCAACTTAGCCAGCTGGGCAACATTCATAAAGTCTTAGCTTTCTAGGTCTTGTAGTATATGTCGCAGTACTTCTATTCATGTGTTATCATGTCTGGGAAGGATCTTTCCTGTAAACAAAATATACATGGAGCTCTCTGTGTCTAAGTCCATACTCACTGCAATGTACTTGTTTGGAGATTGTAAACCTGCTGGGATACATATCAAGCACTATTGATAAAATCAAAGTAAATTTTATTATCAAAGGACATATGTCACCGTATACAATCCTGTGATTCATTTTCCTGTGGGCGTACTCAATAAATCTATAGAATAGTGACAATAACAGGATCAACTAGAGTGCAGAAGACAATAAACTGATTAAATGCAAATTGCAATAAATAATGACAACATGAGATAAAGATGGAATGGGAAATAAACACAGTCATTAAACTATCAAAGTTGTTGAGGGTGTCAAGTGGTCACCTGCCTGTGTTGGTAGGGCAGGTTTGAGAAGCTCAGGCTCAATTATGGAAGGTCTGAGGTGTGGATGTAAACACTAAGCTAAGAAAATAAACCTAGTAAAGGTCAAAGTGAGAGATGGTATAAACTTGCAGCTCAGATACAGGCTGTTAATATTGAGAACTTCGGTTGATATGACTTTACTGCATACATAGAATGAATGCAGATGTTCTAGTTACAATAGAATATGAGAGTGAAAATATTCAGAACGCAAAAAATTCAGTGCAAGAAAATTCTCTTTGGTGGGACAAGGGCCAGATGCATATCCAACTTTGTCAAATTAGCTGCACCGTTCTGGTGTTTCATTTGATGAAGTAATGACAAAATTACAATGTCATTTTAACTAAGCTGAGAGTATGATAAGATTAAAGTTTTGGAGCTCATCAATTACACAGTCATGTTCAGGAATCTGTCAGGGTTCAGTAACTTCATTGCATATTGCAAGGTAAATTATGGTGTACAGTCTAACTGATGAGTACGTCCAATCCAAACTATTAAATATTCAAGATCTTACTAAACATCTCAATATTCAAGAGCAGATGTGCAAATGTTTACTTACATGGAAATATTTTTGAGAAATGAAAACAAGTTTTGGCCGACACAGACATTCATGTAAATACAGGCAAATAGGACGGGCAGCAGTGGGAACTTGAAAACTGAGTCTGAGTCAGATTGGGAACATTGACTTGAAGACTGTAAGCCAAACAATTGGAACAGATCTCAGGAGCATTCTTGTGAATCTCCTCTGGGCCCTCTGCAATGCCAGCACATCCTTTCTTAAATAAGTGGCCCAAAACTGCTCTCAATACTCCAAGTGCCATTTGCAAATCTCATAAGAACATAAGATATAGAAGCAGAATTAGTCCATTCAGACCACCAAGTCTGCTCCACCATTTCATCATGGCTGATCTATTTTCCCTCTCAGCCACAATCTCCTACCTTCTCCCCGTATTCCTTCATCCCCTGTCTATCAAGAATCTATCAACCTTTGCCTTAAATATACCCAATGACTTGGCCTCCACAGCCACCTGTGGTAATGAAATCCACAGATTCACCACTCTCTGGCTAAAGAAATTTCTCTTCATTCTAAAAGGATGCCCCTATATTCTGAGGCTGTGTCCTCTGGTCTTAAACTCCCCCACCATAGGAAACACCTTTTCCAAATCTACTCTATCGAGGCCTTTCAACATTTGATAGGTTTTAATTGCCATGATCTACATGGGTATCAAAGACACAGGAAGAAAAAATAACGAGGTTCTGCTGAGGAAATTTGAGTGGCTAGGGACTAAATTGGTAAAGGTAATGGAGTTGTCCATTGTGTCCAACGATGACAGGAAATTTGTACAGGAGAGTTTTAAAAGTGGAAAAACTATTGCATTGGGGCAGTGCCACTCTCTTGACCTCGGAAGACCAAACAAGCATCACAAACTGGGGTCTTCCTTGGTTGCAGTGGACGACCATGATGTTATCTGTGTCTTGTCATGCCCTTCACTCTCCATGGAATCGTGGGGCGGAGCAAAGTCAAGATGGCGCTAAACAGCAACTAACAACAGGAATTCTGCAGATGCTGGAAATTCAAGCAACATACATCAAAGTTGCTGGTGAACGCAGCAGGCCAGGCAGCATCTATAGGAAGAGGCGCAGTCGACGTTTCAGGCCGAGACCCTTCGTCAGGACTAACTGAAGGAAGAGTGAGTAAGGGATTTGAAAGCTGGAGGGGGAGGGGGAGATGCAAAAAAATTTTGCATCTCCCCCTCCCCCTCCAGCTTTCAAATCCCTTACTCACTCTTCCTTCAGTTAGTCCTGACGAAGGGTCTCGGCCTGAAACGTCGACTGCGCCTCTTCCTATAGATGCTGCCTGGCCTGCTGCGTTCACCAGCAACTTTGATGTATGTTGCCTAAACAGCAACTCCTTTGTTTCCATCTTTAGAAACAACTCTGTTTCTGTCTTTGATATCCCATTTTTTCCTTTTCAGGGTTCTTTAGAAGACCCTGACCTGGAGTTACACTCTGACTTTGGCTCTTTGTGGGAATGGGACCTGCTCTCAGGGCCTCATGACCGGCCACTTTTGAATATCCCAAGGACACAGGCTGGAAGACTAGCGCGCCTTCAGGGTGCCAGATTTTCGTGGCTCTGGAGACGGGCTGGTTCAAGGCCGGTGCCCCTGCCTGAGGCATTGCGCGAGAACGCGGAACGTTGGGAGCAGCGGGTTAGCTGCTGGGGGTTGTGTATCCAGAGTCCTGAGCCCTGGTGTCGACTCTCTGGACGCAGAGCTTGGAAAAAGCGACGCAACAGACTTTTAACATCATAAATCAGTGAGTTGTTTGTTATGTCTCCCCTCTCGCTGTGAAGTGGGGACACATCTTTTTCCCTTTTTTGGGAGAGAGAGAGCCTGTGGTATGTCAAATTACTGGGTGAACGAGTAGTCTTTGGGGTACTGCAAGTCTGTGTCTTTATCAATGCTTTGCTGGACGTTTGAGTGTTTGGTGGGGGGTGCTGATGCTTTCTTGCTGGTGGAGGGTGGTTGTTGCCTTGCTGCTGCTTGTGTGTGGGGGGGGGAGCTGGGGGGCGCTTTGGGGTTCTAACGTTTAACTGTCATTCATTCTTTGGGGCACTCCTCTGTTTTCATGGATGTTTGTGAAAAAAAAGAATTTCAGGATGTATATTGTATACATTTCTCTGACATTAAATGTTCCTATTGAACCTATTGAATGTTACAGTACCACCTTCCTAGCTGTTGGATGCCACTGTAGTTCTATAGGACAAGTACGTCCCTGTCTCACCAGGGTATGAGGCTGCCAGCTATCCTCACCTGGTTTGGCTTCCCTTCAAAGCGGTGTACCAAGCTGTTGCATGCTCTCTCTGGCTATCCATCCCATAGGATGATAATGATTCCTTTCAGTGAGTTAGTGGGGTTTACCCTACTCCTCAGAAATGAACAGCATGTGCGTGAGTGGGTTTTAGGTGAGTAGGAGGTTGCACAGGTCCAGACCCACCCTCTCGACATCCCCTCCCGGATCCAGCGGCATGGTGATGTCCAAGACAGCTGGGGAAGTTCTGTTGCAGTGAATGGCCAGATCAAGCTTCGAGACAAGGGATGCCCTTTTTACGCTTCACGGCACGTGTTTGCTAGATGGCCGTTGACCCTATGAGAGGGTTCATCCACCCTTTGACAGGTCTTGTTTTTCGTCCTGCAGGGTGTCTAGCCACCCTCCTCGCCAGGCAAGCCTGGTGGGGGGAGCCGGTTTAGTCGCCGACCACCTGGGCATGCGACAGGTAGTACTGGGTTACATGGTACCAGTAGCACTCAGACCAGTGACCTGACCTGTAATGCTAACAGCTACTTGGAGCCGCAGGTGAGAGCTGAGGGTCTGCTGTGGACCCAAGGTGAGAAAGCTGCCCCAGACTGGACATGACAAACCCCTTCACCAGAGGTGCTACCCCTCCTTGGACACCCCATACACCCCAAGGGACTAAATTAAAACACCACATATTCCAGTACCAACAGAGCAGGCCCACAATATTCAGCAGAACAACACAAGTGACAATAACAACAGAACGGCAGCAGCAAAGCAAATCAACAACAGCAAAACAAGCTCCTATCCTTCCTCCTTCCAACACATCCATTCACACCTCAAGTCCTTGGCTCAGATTCACACACACTGACCTTTCAACTTCTAGGCCTGCTGACCCAGGGGCTTCGACCATCAGGCCTCAACTTCTGGCATCGCCAACTTTGGCCTTTGGCCTTTGACCTTTGGGCTTCGACCTTCAGTTTCGTTAAAGTTACTTTAATTAAAATAAAATAAACTTGCACTGCTTGTTGCAGTACTTCAATGAGAAATACCTCTTTCCATCCTCTGTGCAGTCCTGTACTATCTGAGGCGGGAATTTTAATGATGAAAATGGAATACCGAAGAGGAAGCAGTAGGAATGCATTTAAAGGAAGCTATGAAGGAAAAGGGATGTTGAAGGAGTGAAATATGGAAAGAGAGGATCCACATCTGGAGCATAAATGCCAGCCTGACTAGCTTGTGTCTAATGGTCTGTTTCATAGCAGGATATTCTCTGAAATAAAATCTAATGAATAATATATGTTGTAATTTGAATATCACTGTCAAAATACCAAAAGAAATAGTGTTCTTTTTGCAACTATAGTGTTATATAAACAAGGTATGTAATCAGCTGAGGAAAAACACATTTTGTAAAATCAGGAATAATTAATTTACAATTGCTTATTGTGAAAGTGCATTGTATCTATTGTTGGGAATGCGAGAGGCATTTGAGAACCATCTTTGAAAAGGTCTTGACACAAAAACTCCTGAGAGCGCTAATCGTTTTCAGTCAGGGAATTTTGTTTCAGTCCAAGCTTGTTTCTTCTCTAAACCTTGTAAATGAGCCCAACACATTTGTCTAAGGTTACTACAGCTGATCTGTTAAAGTCACCGTGGATGGGCAAAATTCATCCTCGATTACCTAGAAATTCACCCCCAGTGAGTAGCACTAATCACACTATCCTTTCATAGCTGCTTGCTCTACGCTGCACCTAAAATTCAGTTCCAGTGCAGTTTACAAACACGGACAAATTTTTGAGAAAAAGAATCATTAGCTTGAAAAAGTGTTGGCATTTAGGGAACTGTACTGTATTAAAATTGCTTAGGATAGTAAATTATTATTTCAAGACTACTTATGTAGTTGAATCTCTTAGAATGTTTTCAGTCACATAACTTTAGTGATCATTGTATTGCAATCAGTATCAGTAGCTCATTTGCCAGTGATGCTTATGCCGCAATGAACTGAGACACTATCAGATACTCCTTGGCAGAAATTTAAGAGACAAGCAAATAATTTTTATTGATTAATTGTTGTCAATTAATCTCAGTCTTGTTTTGTGGAGTCCTCTCCGATCGTAACAGTACTGGTTATCCACAGATGGTCCTACATCACTTTGATTAACATGAGTCAGAATATGCCACAGACATCCGGGAATTATAGGAGCTGAATGTGCTGCCACTGTGAAAGCTATTAGATTTTGCAGGATCTAATTTTCCCGGAATCACTTTCCGCTCAGGAATGGAAAAACAATGCCGTGATCTCTTAGGCTCCAGTCCTTTTCAGAGGACCATGCTTCATGTTTCTGCGTGAATACAGAAACTATATTCTTGACCTGAACTCCGAAATTCTCCCTCTCATTGCTCAGGATCTAAGCATGGATCTTAGCTTAGGATTCTTATAGAACGGTACAGCGTAGTACAGGCCCTTTGGGCCATGATGTTGTGCTGACCTTTTAACCTACTCTAAGATCAATCTAACTTTTCGCTCCCACATAGTCCTCTATTTTCCTGTCATTCAAGTGCTTCTCCAAGAATCAATTAAAAGCCACTAATATATCTGCCTATCCATGCATTAACCACTCTGTGTAAAAATCCTACTTCTTACATACCCCCTGGTCTTTCCTCCAATCACATTAAAATTATGTCCTCTCGTATTAACCATTGCTGTCTGGGAAAAATGTGCTGGCTGTCCACTCTTATCATCCTGTATGCTGTTACCAAAGCACCTCTCACCCCTGTAAGGATACTGCAGACCTGGTCTGAGACATCTCTACTCTGGCATCTGGGAGGCAACATATCGCCCAGAAGTCTCTTTCATGTCTACACGATTTTCTGTTTGTTCCCTTAACTACTAAATGCCCTATTACCACTGCTCTCCTCTTCTCTCCATTTTCCATCAGAACCAGATTTATTACCAGCTTTCCCCTGGTGGGCCATCACCCCCACTGATATCCAAATCGGTATGTCTGTTATTGAGAGGAAATGCGAACTAGAGTACTCCGTACTGTCTGCTTTTTCCCTTTCCCTCACCTGGCAATCATGCAGCTATCTGCCTCCTGCAGCTTAGGTAAGGCTACCTCTCTGTAGCTCCTGGCCATCAACTTATCCTCCTGAAAAGTCGTGGATCATCCCAGCTGCAGCTCCAGTTCTCTAACATGGTCTCTAAGGAACTCTACTCAAATTCACTTCTTGCAGATGTTGCCATCAGGAACATTGGAGGTTTCACAGTCTTTCTGCATCATGCAAGGGGAGTACATCACTGCTCTGGGATCCACCCTCACTGCTCTACCTCGTGCAGTGATAAAGAAAGAAAGAGAATCTTGATAGAGACCTCAGCGTAGTCACAGCCTCAGACCCCACTCTTACTCCATCCACTCACACTCTGGCTTAAACCTAACTTCTTCTTATCGGCCCTTGCCAATTGCCCAATTTCCCAATGACTTTGAAACTCAACCGAAAGCTCAGACAGGCTCTGCTCTGTAAATCTCCCACTCCTTGCAACAAAGCATTTCAAAGCTTAATCCATTATCCAGTCTGGTTGGATATCTTGAGAAGGTCTTGCATTAATAGAGTTGTGGATCACTTTAGCTCCTTCGGAGTTAGGGACAAGATGGCTGCTAATTGTGTTAAAGACACCTCAGAATGACTGAAGTAGGGGAGAATCATCCTTGATCCTGATTATAGCAACAGCGTAAATTCCCACAGTTCCTGGTGACAGATTATAGTTCACAGATCTGTGAATTTTCAGAGCTCTTGTGTTTATTCTCAAATAAATAGATACACTATATAAAGTATCCTATCTATATACATCATGGCTTGGTATGGCAACTGCTCTGTCCAAGATTACAAGAGACTATAGAGAATTGAGGAGACTGCTCAGCACATCATAGAAATCAGCTTCTCCCCCATAGATTCTGTCTACACTTCTCACTGCCTTGGTAAGGCCGCCAACATAAAGATCTCAGCCACCCCAGATATTCTTCTTCTCTCCCCTCCCTTTTGACCGAAGATACAAAAGCCTGAAAGCTTGTACCATCAGGTACCACTTTTATCTTGCTGTTCTAAGGTGATTGAACATCTGCCTGGTATGATGGCATACATGGTAAATGGTAGGGCATTGAAGAATGCTGTAGAACAGAGGGATCTAGGAATAATGGTGCATAGTTCCCTGAAGGTGGAATCTCATGTGGATAGGGTGGTGAAGAAAGCTTTTGGTATGCTGGCCTTTGTAAATCAGAGCATTGAGTATAGGAGTTGGAATGTAATGTTGAAATTGTATAAGGCATTGGTAAGGCCAAATTTGGAGTATTGTGTACAGTTCTGGTCACCGAATTATAGGAAAGATGTCAATAAAATTGAGAGAGTACAGAAGAGATTTACTAAAATGTTGCCTGGGTTTCATCTCCTAAGTTACAGGGAAAGGTTGAACAAGTTAGGTCTTTATTCTTTGGAGCACAGAAGGTTGAGGGGGGACTTGATAGGGGTGTTTAAAATTATGAGGGGGATTGATTTTTCCATTGAGAGTGGGGGAGATTCAAACAAGCGGACATGACTTGAGAGTTTAGGGGTAACATGAGGGGGAACTTCTTTACTCAGAGGGTGGTAGCTGTGTGGAATGAGCTTCCAGCAGAAGTGGTTGAGGCAGGTTCGATGTTGTCGTTTAAAGTTAAATTGGATAGATATATGGACAGGAAAGGAATGGAGGGTTATGGGCTGAATGCAGGTCGGTGGGACTAGGTGAGAGTAAGAGTTCGGCATGGACTAGAAGGGCCGAGATGGCCTGTTTCTGTGCTGTAATTGTTATATGGTTATATGGTTATATGATAAGATGGAGTTTTGACCTCACATTCTATTTTGAATGGCCTTGTAGCTTACTCTCTGCCTGCATTGCACTTTTTCTGTAAGGGTAACACTTTATTCTACACTTTTCCCTGGGTGCTGCTTCAATGCAGTGTTGTGCTTAAATGATCTGTAGGGATAGCATACAAAACAAAGTTTTTCACTGTTTCTCAGAATGTGTGACAATAATAAACCAATTTATATGGAGAAGGTCTAATTTTTTTGATATCCATGGCAGTTGGTGATTTTGCCACAGAGGTCCAATGACCTGGGGTTCAATCGTGTCTCATAGTCCAATACTGGAGTTTGCCCCTTCTCTCTCTGACTGCACAAGTTTCAGCCAGTTTCCTCCCATAAGCTGGTAGGTTAATTGGTTGCAGCTGGTACCCTTTGTTGTATTAGATGGCAAAGGAATAAAAGGGGTGTATATTGGCATAGGAGAGATAATCGTATGCAAGTCTGCAGACAAATAAAGGGAGAATGGAACTGATGGGTTTCCTTTGGGCTAGGAACAAGAATGGTGTTAATAGGCCAAATGGCTTACTTCAGAGCCAATAATTAAGTATACAGTATGTACTTTTAAAGAGCCAAGGACCTGTTTTTCAGTTTTAAAAAATAAATCCTGCATTAGGCAAATAGTTTCATTAAAATTATCTGCTGAATTAACTAGCTTCCCAGTAATTCCTTGTTTATGACACCCAGCTGTTCAAAGGAGATCAAATGGAGATGGCTATGACCGACTCTCAAGTTTGGAATATAATTGCCTGATGTAAATCAATTAAATTGTTCGGAACAAAGGAACCCAAAATGAATAACTCTTCTCTAGCCACAGAATACTCAGATTTTGGCTTTGTATTTTATAAGTAAGCATGCTCTGAGTCTGTAAATTAATTATTAAACATATTTCAGTACAAGATATCCCAATTAAACTTCAAAGGTTGATTACAATACATTCCTGGAAAAAAATGCTAATTAACCAATCCAGAATATGACCAAAACTGGCTCGAGACGACATAACACTGTCTTTAATCACTTTCATGTTTTGAGAATTTATATACAGAGGAGCTTGCAGTCAAATAGGTTAAGCTGTAACCCATGGCAACCGCAGAATCCCGACATATTGATGGACTGTGAATTACCATGATCACTTCTATAAAACTGTCAATGTGTTTAAACAAGGAGATCAAAGATATGATATATTTATGTGATATATTCTATTTATATCTCAAACTTTGCAAAAAAATGTGAAAAGGTTGAAAGGATTGCACTGTTTTTGTTATCAAAAATATTTTTATAACAACTATGTATCAACAGGTGGACAATTGAAATAGAACAGGCAATAGGCACAGGTTTATATGTTCATTATCTGTGTAATATACAGAGGGAGAGTATTTTGTTTTCTGATGTGTAGATAGCATGCTGGCTTTGTTGTACAGGTCAGCATTTATCAGCCATTCTAATTGTCCCTAAATTGCTTGCTGATAGGAGTGAAACATTTTGCTGTGTGTCTGGTGTTACAATAGGGTGCGTCTGGTAATGATGTAATCGTGCATCTCGTGGAGTCGCTGCCTCGCGGTGCCAGGGGCCCAGGTTCAATTCTGACTCTTAGGTTACCGAGGAGTTTGCACAATCTCAATGTGACTGCATGGACTTCTTCACACATTCCAAAGATCTGCAATTTGGTAGCTTAATGGCCACTGAAAATTGCCCCTGGTGAATAGATAATTGTGGGAATTTGGGGGAGTTTATGAGATTGTGAGAAAGTAAAACAGGGTAATTTATGGGTGGTTCATGGTTAGTCTGGACTCAGTGGGCTGAAGGGCTTGTTGATTTGTTGTATCTCTCTATGGTTATACTTAAGGACACAAGTAACCAAATGAGATTTTACAGTAGTCCATTAGCTTGTAGTCACCAGCACTGGTAAGAGATTTTTATTTCAGATATATTTTAAAGTTGCTCAATGCTACAGCAAATTCCTTTCTACAGATCGATAGTTCAAATTTTGGGATACATGACCAGGAAGCTAACCACAATCCCACACTCTGTCATAAAAGTCCCTTTGAATTCCATGGAATGCATTGTGGTTGTACATTGCACAGGTGTTTGCCTTGCTGTGTTACTATTCTGGTTAGGATGAACATGGGAACAGCATTTTAAATGGAGGCAACTAAATACAACCAGTTTATCTGGTAATCTGGAACATAGAACAGTCAAATTCAGTACATGCCCTTTGGCCCATGATGCTGTGCCAACAATTTAACTCACTCTGAGGTCAATCTGACCCTTCCTTTCCACAGAGACAGCCAGTTTTCTGTTATCCACGTGCCTATCTAAGAGTCGCTCAAATGTCCTTGATGTATCCACATCAACTCCCAAACCTGGCAGCAACTTCCACACATCCACCACTCCCTGTGTAGAAGGAACCTTGCCTTTGACATCCCCCCTACACTAACCTCCAATCATCTTAAAATTATGCCACCTTATGTTAGCTATTTCTGCTCTGGGAAAAAGTCTTTGACTTTTCACTAGATCTATGCCTCTTATCGTCTTGTATACCTCTATCAAGACACCTCTCACCCTCCTTCGCTCTAACAAAAAAACCCTAGCTTGCTCAACCTGTCCTCATAAGATATACTCTCTAATCCAGACAGCATCCTGGTAAATCCCCTCTTCACCCTTTCTAAAGCTTCCTCGTTCTTCCTATAATGAGGTGACCAGAACTGAATACAATATTCCAAGCAACACACATCAAAGTTGCTGGTGAACGCAGCAGGCCAGGCAGCATCTCTAGGAAGAGGTACAATCGACGTTTCAGGCCAAGACCCTTCGTCAGGACTAACTGAAGGAAGAGTGAGTAAGGGATTTGAAAGTTGGAGGGGGAGGGGGAGATCCAAAGTGATAGGAGAAGACAGGAGGGGGAGGGATAGAGCCAAGAGCTGGACAGGTGATAGGCAAAAGGGATACGAGAGGATCATGGGACAGGAGGTCTGGGAAGAAAGACAAGGCGGGGGGGGTGGGACCCAGAGGATGGGCAAGAGGTATATTCAGAGGGACAGAGGGAGAAAAAGGAGAGTGAGAGAAAGAATGTGTGCATAAAAAAAAAGTAACAGATGGGGTACGAGGGGGAGGTGGGGCCTTAGCGGAAGTTAGAGAAGTCGATGTTCATGCCATCAGGTTGGAGGCTACCCAGACGGAATATAAGGTGTTGTTCCTCCAACCTGAGTGTGGCTTGATCTTTACAGTAGAGGAGGCCGTGGATAGACATGTCAGAATGGGAATGGGATGTGGAATTAAAATGTGTGGCCACTGGGAGATCCTGCTTTCTCTGGCGGACAGAGCGTGGTCTAATCAGAATTTTATAGAAATGCAATTTTACTTCGTGGCTATTAAACTCTGTCCCTTGACCAACACACCTTATGCCCTTTTACCAACCCTATCAACTTAAACCTATGACCTCTCGTTCTCGTCTCTCCCAACCTGAGAGGAAGAAGCCTACATGCTTTCGTCCTAACTATATCACACATAATTTTGTTGAAAAGAACTTCAGCCAGGGTATTAAACCAATAAACCTGATGGGATGCAATTACGAAAAGCAGGCAGATAAAGTTAAAGTTACGGACACTTCAGGTTGGAATGCACGGAGTCGGAGAGTCACAGCACAGAAACAAGTCATTCAGACCATCTAGTCTGTGCTGAACTGTTATTTTTCCTAGGCCCATCGACCCACACATGGACAATTGGCCTCCATACCTGGCTCATTCATGTACTTATCCAAATTTCTCTTAAATGTGGAAATCAAACCCACATCTGCCACTTCTGCTGGTAGCCCATTCCATACTCTCTCCACCTTCTGAGTGAAGTTTCCCTTCAGGTTCCCCTTAAATATTTCACCTCTCACCTTGAACCTATCACCTTCTGTTCGAGTCTCATCGAACCTCAGTGGGAAAACCCTTTTTGTATTTAAGCTATCTATACTACTCATATTTAGTATACCTCTATCAAATCTCCACTCAGTCTCCTCAGTTAATCTGCATCTCAGTCTATTTCCATAGTACAAGAACAGTATTGAAGCACCAGCAAAGTAGGAAAAAAATTACAAGAGAATGCTATCAAAATTGAAAAAAATCATTTGCCGAGAAAGATTTTAAAAAGAGAAGGTACTTAGAAAGTCTGGTAGAGGTGTTCAAGATTAGGATGATATAGAGTGAATAGGGAGAAATAGTTTCCAATAAATTCAAAAGAACACAAGAAAGTACAAGGAGGAGTGGGCCATCTGGTTCGTCAAGTCTGCCCCACTATGACCATGGTTAAGTCAATGCTGGCCTCAACTCCTCTTCTGTGCCTGTTGCCGTAGTCTATAATTCCCCATTTCCCCATAATCTTCAATTCCTCAGTCTTTCAATTATTTCTCTACCTCCATCTTCACCATACCTAACAATCAGGGCTGCACCACCCCCAGGTTGCTGGGTAAGTGTCACATAGAATGGTAGCAGAAGTTTGCATCCATGTATTTAAGAGCTTAATGTTCTTGTGTTTAAGGAGGCAACTGGAAAGGTGTGGGGCCAAAGTGGAAAGATTTAATAAGATTGGGAGTACCCATTATTGGACTATGATAATTGGCACAGATAGAATAGCCCAAATGGCCTGTTTTTAGGTGCTGTAAGTTCACATAAACCTATCAGAAAATAATCAGTGTATCCATTCAGTAATATTAAATTACTCCATGATTTTTATTACTGCTATAACTCAATTGCAGCAATAAATAGGCCAAGAGCCAGTGCACAGTGAAAGCAGCTGAGTGAATTCTCTGAAGAACATTTTTTTAGCTACATTAAAAGCAACTTGTTAGACTAAAAATAAAACATTGCAATCGCACACCCCATTGTGAATCAGATTTACAACTGCCATTTCTGTGTTTGTCTGCGAGCTTCATAATTTGAAAGGTCATATGCCAGCAATTTCCATAGGTTGAATTCTTGCTTCAAAGAATGATGGATTTTATGCTGAATACTAATACCAAAAAAACTGGAGACAGACTTCTCTTTGATAATATTATCATGTTTGAAATATGTCAGATATGTAAATGCAACTGACACAACAGTAAATGAATTTGCAGAGGTTTTATCTGCAAATATCCATCCACATTTTTTGTGTTTCTTTGAGAGGGCACACTTCCATCTGGTCGCTGAAAGAAGGGAATGAAGGAAAAGGTTACAATAAGTTTAGGCTTTCATTTTAATTAGGATGTGTGAAGTATAAGACCCAAACTTTTAAATAATGTGTAGATTTTGATTGTAAATCTTTTCAAAGTAGAAATTCAGAACATTCTGTTCCTCAAATGCAAGCACACAGTTTCACTCAAACTTTCTCATTAATGTCTTGCAAATTGCAGGAGCATTAATGTGAAAGAGGTTACTGGATGTACCCCAGATTATTCTGGATCAGTAACATTTTGAAGGTATGAAACCAAATTCCAGGGTAAAGGACTCAGAAGACCTTCAAAGACAAGAGAAAGCTGGTGAGGCCACGGTAGTGTAGCGGTTAGCATGTCTCTATTGCAGCTCAGGGCATTCCAGTGCTTGGGGTTCAGTCCCAGCGCCATTTTGTAAGGACTCTTTGTATGTCCTCCCTGTGGTATGCATGGGTTTTCTCCAGGTGATCTAGTTTTCTCCCACAGTCCAAAGACCTACCGGCTAGGTTAATTGGTCATTGTAAATTGTCCCGCGATTAGGTTTGGGTTAATTAGGGCTGTGGGGTTGCTGGAAGGGCACGGCTCGAAGGTTGGAAGGGCCTACTCTGTGCTGTATTGCCTAATAAAAACAAAAATAAATAAGTCAGTGTACGAAGGCAAAGGTAAACCGACTGAATAAGCAACAATTTAGGGGTGAAAGTCTGAAAAGGACTGTGCCGAGACATAATATTGAAAGAGGTTGCCAAGATACAGAAGCAACAATCAAGGGTTATATAATTTAAATAGCAGTGCGAGTATGATATCCTCCCGAAGGATTGAAGGGTCCTCAGATGGCTGTAGAGACCAATCTGCGACCGACATATTCGGGTGGAGTGTGGGCAAGAGTTACTGGCAGTTGCATTTAGTGTTTGGGACTTTTGGTTGTTGTCTCTTCTCTCACAGCTACTGTTTGTTCTCTGCGGCTCAGCAGAAATTGTTCTCTTACAGCACAGCTCCCTCTTGAACAGATTTCCTCCAGGTGCAATGTCTGCCCAGTTTTTAGATGTAATGCTGAATTTCTTCGGGCTGAATTTGATGCTCTCTTTGAAGCATTTCCTTTGCTCACTAGAAGCTCACTAATATTAGTTCAATGGGGTAGATGTGAGTTAGGCATCTGGATGACCTAGAGTCATAGTATCCCAGCATGCTTTGTTTGCTTTAGAGTTTAAGGCAGAGTGTTAATGGGGAAGAAAGGATGAATTGTACTTTGCCTCAGTGAATGAACAAAAGCAGGTTTGGAGACAAAATAAAACACTTAGGACTCCATACAACACAACAAAATATAAATGCTAGCCATGCATTTCAGTGCAATAAAAAAAAGCCTGCAGGTAGAGTTGGTGACTGAAATTATTAAAATCTCAGAAATACTTCCAAGGTAGTGTTGTCCGATGCACATCAAGCCACGTTTTTAGGCAGTAAAGTTATGTCTGAGTAGAACCTGTTCCTTTCAAATGCGTAGAGCTCAGAAGGTAGTCAGAATTACATTCTTTAATGGTGGCCAATGGAGGCACAGGTAATCACATTAAACCTAGAAACTGACTGTATTGATAAGGAAATATCAATAAGATTGAAGGAGTACAGAGGAAACTTACAAGGATTTTGCCTGGACTTGAGGAACTGAGTTATAATGAAAGTTTTTTTTTCCATGGAGTTCAGGAGAACGAAGAGAGTTTTGATAGAAGTATACGGAATTATAAGGGGTAAAGACAGTGTGAGTGCTTGCAGGCTTTTTCCATTGAGATTGGGTGAGATGAGAACTAGAGGCCATAGGTTAATGGTGAAAGGTGGTGAACTAGAGGGGGAGCCCCTTCACTCAGACGGTGGTGAGAGTGTGGAGTGAGCTGCCAGTGGAGGAGATGAATGTGAATTTGATGTTAAAGTTTAATAGAGATTTGGACAGGAACATGAACACAAAATAATCTGCAGATGCTGGGGTCAAAGCAACACTCACAACACGCTGGAGGAACTCAGCAGGTTGGGCAGCATCCGTGGAAAAGATAGGTTGACGAAGGGTTCCAGCCTGAAACGTCGACTGATCTTTTCCACGGATGCTGCCCGACCTGCTGAGCTCCTCCAGCGTGTTGTGAGTGGACAGGAACATGGATGGGAGGGTATAGAGGGCAATGGTCCAGATGTGGGAATAGGCAGAATAACCATTTGACTTGGATTAGATGCATCATAGGGCCTTTTTCTGTGCTGTACTGCTCCATGACTTGAAACTAGTTGTGTTAATCGCTTGCCTTTTGACGTCATCTTCAGAACAGTTTGCTAAGCATATGCTATGGTTTGTTGGCGTACACTGAAAATGACTATTTAAAGTTCTTCACTTTTAAAGCACATAGAGGTTACAGCTGACTCTTGAAACTGTGGGAAATCTGCTCACATGCCTGCTGAGCTCCTCCAGCATTTTGTGTGTGTTGCTCGGTCACTGCAGTTCACTGAAAATCCTCCCCTATCTCAGTTTAAGATAAAAATCACTGCAATTGTTGAAATAAGGGTTGTGTATCAATGAAGATTAAAGGAAAAGTGTTAGATTTTACCAGTTTAAGCTGAAAGAGAATCATTATTAACTGGTGTCAATTCACTGCCATAGGTGATAAATTGGTAATTTGGTTTATTGTTGTCACATATACCGAGGTGCAGTGACAAACTTGTCCGTCATGTCATTCATACAGAAAAATTCATTACAACAGTGCATTGAGGTAAAACAATACTTATCATCAGAGATCATTGGATAAGGAAGGATGTGGAAACCATAGAAAAGATGCAGGGGAGATTTACAATAATGTTGCCCGGATTGGAGAGCATGTCTTGTGAGAATAGGTTGAGTGAACTCGGCCTTTTCTCCTTGGAGCGACGGAGGATGAGAGGTGACCTGATAGAGGTGTATAAGATGATGAGAGACATTGATCATGTGGATAGTCAGAGGCTTTTTCCCAGGGCGGAAATGGCTAACAAGAGGGCACAGTTTTAAGGTGATTGGAAGTAGGTACAGAGGAGATATCAAGGGTAAGTTTTTTATGCAGAGAGTGGTGAGTGCGTGGAATGGGCTGCCGGCCATAGTGGTGGAGGCGGATACAACAGGGTCTTTTAAGAGATACTTGGACAGGTGTAGGGAGCTCAGAAAAATAGAGGGCTATGGGTAACCCTAGGCAATTTCTAAGGTAAGGGTATGTTTGGCACAGCTTTGTGGGCTGAAGGGCCTATATTGTGCTGTGGGTTTTCTATGTTTCTAAGGTGGTACGGAGATACATTTTATCCTGTTCTTCCATGTGTAACTCCACAAGTGAGAAGATTTCCAGGTTGGTTGTCAAAAGACTCTCGTATATGAGTGAGTCACCAGAAAATCATTCAGTGTCTTCCTCAACCAGAAGGTCTGGATGAACCATGAGATCTGTAATCTGCTAAGGGCCAGATAGAGTCATAGAAAAGTACAGCACAAAATCGGGCTCTTTGACCTATCTAGTCCATACTGAACCATTTAAACTGCCTCGTCCTATCGACCTGCACCCGGACTGTAGCCATCCATATCGCTACTATCTATGTTCCTATCCAAATTTTTTTGAAATGTTGAAATCAATCTTGCATGCACCACTTGGACTGGCAGCTCATTCCATGCTCTCACAGCCCTCTGAGTGAAGAGGTTTCCCCTCATATTCCCCTGAAACTTTTCTCATTTCACCCTTAACCTGTGACCTCCAGTTGTAGTCCCACCCAACCTCAGTGGAAAAAGCTGTTTGCATTTACCCTATTTACTCCCCTCATAATTTGTATACTTCTATCAAATTTCAACTCAACCTTCTACATTCCATGGAATAAAGTCCTAACTTATTCAATCTTTCCTTATAGCTCAGGTCCTCCACTCCCGAAAGCATTCTTGTAAATTTTCTCCGTGCTCTTTCAAACTTATTTACATATCTCCTGTACGCAGGTGACCAAAATTGCACGCAATGCTCCAATGTAGGCCTTACCAACATCATTTACAACTTCAACATAACACCTCATCTTCTGTACTCAATACTTTGATTTATGAAGGTCAATGTGCCAAAAGCTTTCTTTACAACCCTATCTACCTGTGCCACCAATTTCAATGAATTATGGACCTGTATTCCCAGACCTTTTTGTTCTATTGTATTCCTCAGTGCCCTGCTGTTCACTGCGTTAGATATATCATGGTTGGTCCTACCAAAGATCAACACTTCACATTTGTCTCCATTAAATTCCATCTACCATTTTTTCCAGTTGGTCCAGATCCTGCTGCAAACTCTGATAGCCTTCCTCACTGTTCACTACACTCCCAATCTTGGTGTCATCCGCAAATGTGCTGATCCAGTTAACCGCATTATCATCCAGATCATTGATATAAATGAGAAATAACAATGGACCCAGCACCAATCCCTGTGGCACACCACTAGTCACAAACCTCCGATCAGAGAGGCAGCCCTCTACAACCGGTCTGTGGCTTCTCCCACAAAGCTAATGTCTAATCCAATTTACAGTTTCATCTTGAATGCCAAGTGATTCATCTTGATCAGGTCTGGTGATCAAGTAAGATACAAGAAGTCCATATACAATCTCCAGAAAGACATCTCATAGGCAAAGTAGCAATTCTGATACTTAGCATCTGTGGTAGGGTTGGAATGATATCACCTCTTACAAACTGAAACCAAGTAACATAGGTGACAACAAGGCTTCGCTCCCAAATGAGCTCAAGGCCTTTGATACTCACATTGACTGTCAAAACATGTAAGAACCGATACAAACTCCCACTGCCCCCAACGACCCTATGATTTCCGTCTCTGAGGCTGATGTGAGAGCATCCTTGAGGAGGGAAAAGCCATGGAAATTATCCATTACAGATTGGGTAGCTGGCTGAGTACTAAAGACCTGGGCTGATCAACTGGTTGCAGTGTTCACTGAGATCTTTAACCTCTCACTTCAGCAGTCTGAGGTACCAACCTGCTTCAAGCCGGCATCAATTGTACCATTGTCCAAGAATGTGGTAACCCACCTCAATGAATATCATCCATAGTACTTATATCCACAATGATGAAAAGTTTGGAGAGGATGGTGCTAAAGTTTATTATTTCCAGCATGAGAAGTGACTTGCATCCGCTCTATTTTGCCTACATAGAACATAGAACATAGAAATCTACAGCACATTACAAGCCCTTCGGCCCACAATGTCGTGCTGTCCATGTAACCTATTCTAGAAACTACCTAGAATTTCCCTAGTGCATAGCCCTCTATTTTTCTAAGCTCTATGTACCTATCTAAGAGGTTCTTAAAAGACCCTATTGTATTCCCTTCCACCACCACTGCCGGTAGTGCATTCCACGCACCCACCACTCTCTGTGTGGAAAACCTTACCCCTGACATCCCCTCAGTACCTATTTCCAAGCACCTTAAAACTAGGCTCCCTCGTGCTAGCCATTTCAGCCCTGGAATAAAGCCTCTGGCTATCCACATGATCAATGACTCTCATCATCTTATATACCTCTATCAAGTCACCTTTCATCCTCCGTCGCTCCAAAGAGAAAAGGCCAAATTCACTCAACCTATATTCATAAGGCATACTCTCCAATCCAGACAGGCAACATCTTTGTAAATCTCCTCTGCACTCTTTCTACAGTATTAACATCCTTCCTGTAGTGAGGCGACCAGAACTGAACATGGTACTCCAAGTGGAGTCTGACCAAGGTCTTACATAGCTGTAACATTATCTCCTGGCTCTTGAACTCAATCCCACGGTTGGATGAAGACCAACACACCATACACCTTCTTAACAACACCACCAACCTGCGCAGAAGCTTTGAGTGTCCTATGGACATGGACCCCAAGATCTCTCAGATCATCCACACTGCCAAGAGTCTTACCATTTATATTATATTCTGTCTTCAAATTTGACCTACCAAAATGAACCATTTCACATATATCTGGGTTGAAGTTCATCTGCCACTTGTCGGCCCGGTTCTGCATCCTATCGATGTCCCACTGTAACCTGTGACAATGCTCCAGACTATCCACAACACCCACAACCTTTGTGCCATCAGAAAACTTACTAACCCACTCCTCTACTTCTTCATCTAAGTCATTTATAAAGATCAGAAAGAGGAGGGGTCCCAGAACAGATCCCACTGGTCACCGACCTCCATGCATAATACGAACCATCTACAACCACCCTTTGCCTTCTGTGGCAAAGCAATTCTGAATCCACAAAGCAGGGTCTCCTTGGATCTCATGCCTCCTTACTTTCTGAAGGAGCCTTGCATGGGGAACCTTATCAAATGCCTTACTGAAATCCATATCCGCTATATCCACTGCTCTACCTTCATCAGTGTGTTTTGTTACTTCCTCAAAGAATTCAATTATGCTCATAAGGCGTGACCTGCTCTTGACAAAATCAAGCTGACTATCCCTAATCAGATTATGTCTCTCCAAATGCTCATAAATCCTGCCTCTCAGGATCTTCTCCAACAACTTGCCCACCACTGAAGTCAGACTCACTGGTCCATAATTTCCCAGGTTACCTCTTCTCCTTTTCTTAAACAAGGAAACAACATTTGCAACTCTCCAATCTTCCGGTACTTCTCCCGTCCCCATTGATGACGCAAAGATCATCGCCAGAGGCTCAGCAACCACCTCCCTCACTTTCCACAGTAGCCTGGGGTATATCTCAACCGGTCCTGGTGACTTATCTAACTTAATGCTTTTCAAAAGCTCCAGCACATCCTCTTTCTTAATGTCTATATGCTTAATTGTTTCATTCCGCTGTAAGTCATCCCCACAATTGCCAAGGTCTTTTTCCCTGGTGAATACTGAAGCAAAGTATTCATTAAGTACCTCCACTACCTTCTCCGACTCCATGCGCACGTTTCCACTATCGCACCTGGTTGGTCCTATTTTCATCCTTTTGCTCTTCACATACTTTTAGAATGCCTTGGGGTTTTCCTTAATCCTGTTCACCAAGGCCTTCTCATGGCCCCTTCTGGCTCTCCTAATTCCATTCTTAAGCTCCTTCCTAGCAAGCTTGTAATTTTCTAGAGCTCTAACAGTACCTAGTTTCTTGAATCTTTTGTAAGTTCTTCTTTTCTTCTTAACTAGATATTCTACAACTAGATATTCTACATACTTTATACACCATGGTTCTTTAACCCTACCATCCTTTCTCTGCCTTAATGGAACATACCTATGCAGAACTCCATGCAAATGTACCCCGAACATTTGCCACATTTCTGTCATGCAGTTCCTGCCTAATGCATCATATTTCCCCGTTTTCCCAAATTGTCTGCTCCTATCCCTGTGCAGCACTATGGTGAAGGCAATAGAGTTGTGGTCACTACCTCCAAGATGCTCTCCCATTGAGAGATCTGACACCTGACCAGGTTCATTTCCCAATACCAGATCAAGTACAGCCTCTCCTCTAGTTGGCTTATCTACATATTGTGTCAGGAAACCTTCCTGAGCACACCTAACAAACTCCACCCCATCTAAACCACTTGTGCTGAGAAGATGCCCATTAATATTAGGAAAGTTAAAATCTCCCATCACAACAACCCTGTTATTATTGCACCGTTCCAGAATCTGCCTCCCTATCTGCTCCGCCATATTCCTGTTACTATTCAGAGTCTATAAAAACACCCAGTAGAGTTATTGCCCCTTTCCTGTTTCCGATTCCCACCCACACTGGCTCAGTAGACCATCTCTCCATGACTTCCCCCTTTCCTGCTGCCGTGCACTATCCCTAATTAGCAATACCATGCCCCATCTCTTTTGCCTCCCTCTCTGTTCTTTTTGAAAGATCCAAAGCCTAACACACTCAGCAGCCTTTCCTGCTCCTGAGACACCCAAGTCTCTGTAATGGCCACAACATCATAGTTCCACATATTGATCCATGCTCTAAGTTCATTGCCTGGATTGTGATACTCCTTGCATTAAAATAGACACATCAGGCTGAGTGTACCTTTGCCCTAACATCTGCCTCTCCTTCTTCACAAACTCCCTACAAGCTGTCTCTACTTGTGCTCCAACTTCCCCATCCTCTGTCTCTTCAGTTTGGTTCCCATCCCCCTGCAAATCTAGTTCAATCCTTCCCCGATAGCATTAGCAGACCTCCCCGCCAGGTTATTGGTCCCGCCCAGATTCAAGTGCAACCCATCCTTTTTGTACAGATAACACCTGCTCAGAAGACATCCCAATGATCCAACAATCTGAATCCCTGCCACCTGGCCAATCCTTCAACCATGCATTTATCCTCCACCGCACTCTATTCCTATACTCACTGTCACGTGGCACAGGCAGCAGTCCTGAGGTTCCTACCTTTGAATTGCTTTATATTTATGACTGTGAGGCTGAGCACAGCTCCAATGCCATATTGAAGTTGTCTGATGACACCATCATCATCGATCGAATCAAAGTTGGTGACAAATCAGCATATAGGAGGGAGATTGAAAATCTGGTGGAGTGTTACCACAACAACAACCTCTTACTCAATGTCAGCAAGTCCAAAGAGCTAAATGTTAACTTCAGGAGAAGGAAACCAGAGATCCATGAGCCAGTCCTCAGCAGAGGATTGGGGTGGAGAAGGTCAGCAACTTTAAGTTCATCAGTGTTATCATTTCACAGGATCTGCCCTGGGTCCAGCACATAAGAACAATTTTGAAGAAACTATGGCAGCATCTCTACTTCGTTAATAGTTTGCAAAGATTTGGCATGACATCTAAAACTTTGACAGATTCATTTAGATATGTGTAGAGAGTATATCGACTGGTTGCATCACATCGTGGCCTGATATGGAAACACCAATTCCCCTGATTGAAAAATCCTACAAAATATTCCAAGTTCATCACGGGTAAAGCCCTCCCTACCATTTAGTCTAATAGACAGAGCGCTGTTGCAGGAAAGTATCTCCCAACTACAGGAGCTCCACCACGAGATCATGCTCTCTTCTCGCTGCTGCATTCAGGAAAAAGGCACAGGAGTCTCAGGACCCACACCACCTGGTTCAAGAACAGTGATTACCTGTCGGTGCAGGTCAATGGGAGTAGACAGTCTAAGTGGTTTTGTTATAGACTAGATGGGCTGAAGGGCTTGTTTCTGTGCTGTACTTCTCTATGACTCTATAACCATCAGACTCCTGAACCAGTGGGGATAACTTCACTCATCTTCACTTACTCCATCTCTGAACTGTTCCTTCAACCTATCGACTCACTTTCAGGGGCTCTTCGCCCCATGTTCTCAATATTTATTGTTTATTTATTTATTTTTCATTTGCACAGTTTGTTGTCTTTTGCACACTGGTTGTTTGTCCGCCCTGTTGGATGCGGTCTTTCATTGATTCTATTATGTTTCTTGGATTTACTGAGTATGCCCACAAGAAAATGAATCTCAGAGTTGTAGATAGTGACATACACGTACTTTGATAATAAATGTACTTTAAACTTTGAACCTTGCTGTCACAAAGAACTCATGTACACTCAATGCCTACGTTATTAGGTGCAGGAGGAAGTCTTTTGCTGCTGTAGCCCATCTGCTTCAACTCTGGCATGTTGTGCTTTCAGAGATTCTCTTCTGCACACCATTGTTATGACACAGGGTTACTTGATTTAATGTTGCTTTCCTGTCAGCTTGAATCAGTCTGACTATTCTCCTCTGACTTCTCTCATTAACAGAGTGTTTTCACTCACAGAACTGATATCATTGTTGCTTTTGCACAATTCTCCGTAAACTCTAGAGGCTGTTGCGTTTGAAAATCCCAAGAGATCAGCATTTTGTGAGATACTCAAACCATTCCATCTGGCACCAACAATTGTTCTACAGTCAAAGTCACTTGGACCACATTTCTTCCCCATTCTGATGTTTGGTCTGAATGACAGCTGAACCTCTTGACCACATCTGCATGCTTTTATGCATTGAGTTTCTGCCACATGATTGGCTGATTAACTGTTTGAATTAACAGGTTGGTGTACAAGTGTACCTAATAAAGTGGTCACTGAGTGTAAAAACATAATAATAAATAAAATCAGGCTCTCGTGCATAAATACAGCTGATTGGTCATGGAAGGAGAGGTGAAGTGCTGCTGACAGCGAAATGATAAAAAAGCGTTGGTAAACTGTGGTAAATTTTGATGGAGAACTATTCAATGAGGGGAAGAGCCAATGATGTGATGAAGTTCCTGGTTAGTAAGGGTGTCAAGGATTACGGGAAAAGGCAAGAAAATGGGATTGATAGGGAAAAATACATCAACCATGATTGTATGGTGGTGCAAATTCAGTGGGCTGGATGGCTTAATGCTGCTCCTCTGTCTTATTGTTGGAAAGAAGTTAAAGAAATCAAGATGAGAATATTGATGTTCATCCATGTAAAGTGAATGCTACAGATGCTTAGGCAGTATAACAGCTTCTCAAATTACTGCAGAATATTGCTTTTGTTGCAATCATTGTTGAGGTATCAGGAAAATAAATCATTCTCGGCAATTTTGTGAGTTTTGATTTAATACCCTTCATTTTGGTCTTTCTATGCAAGAGGCACCTTATTGTTAGCACAGGCTTGCTTGTGATAATTGATCAATCTTCCCTTTCATAGTTCCTGCTGGATTCTACCCCCACTCCATTTGAATTATTGTGGTGGTTTAACAGCATCAAAGTACATTTTGTTCCATTTCTCTGTGAGATGCTGAGTGAGAAATTAATTACTGTCAGCTCTGATAGATTGCTCAGATGTCCACACTCTTCAGAGCAGGTGGTGAGCACCAAACATGACACAAACCTCTATCCATCCAGGTCATCAGAGACGAGAAAATGGAAGCAAGCTAAATCAGAATTATGCAGTGCTAAGATTTTACGTGCTATAGTTGGAATAGTTGTTAGGTGGGGTGGATGCTTCGCTCTCAGATGAGCTTAAAGGTTTTTACACATGCTTTGAAAGGAAGAATAAAACTATAACTAAGCCAGGGGTTCCCAAACTTATTTATGCCATGAACCAATACCATTACACAAGGGGATTGTGGACCTCAGGTTGGGAACCCCTCAGTTCTATGTGAATCCTGCTCCACTGGTGACCCTATGATCTCTGTCTCGGAGACCAACATCAGAACATCTTTCAAGAGGGTGAACCCTCGCAAGGCGTCAGGTCCTGGTGGTGTACCCAGTAAGCTCTGAAAACCTGTGCCAACCGACTGGCAGGAGTGTATGAGGACATCTTCAATCTCTCACTGCTGCAGTTGAAGGTTCCCATCTGATTCTAAAGGGCAACGTTCACACCAATGGCCAAGAAGAGCAGGGTGAGCTACCTCAATGGCTGTCGCCCAGTGGCACTCACATGTACTGCGATGAAGTAATTTGAGCGTTTGATCATGGCTAGAATCAGCTCCAGTCTAAGCAAGATCCTGGACCCACTGCAATTTGCCTATCGCTGCAATAGGTTTACAGTGGATGCAATATCACTGGCTCACCACTTGGCTTTGACAACAGTAATACTTACATCTGGTTGCTATTTATTGACTATACTTCAGCATTCAACACAATCATACCTTCAGTTCTAATCAAAAAGCTTCGAAACCTGGGCCTCTGTCCCTCCCTGTGCAACTGGATCCTTTACTTCCTCATGGGAGTCCACTGTCCGTGTGGATAGGAAATAACATCAGAAATAACACTGGCGCACCTCAAGGATGCATGCTTAGCCCACAGCTCTGCTCTCTCTACACCCACAACTGTGTAGCTCAAATTTGCCAATGACACAACTGTTGTTGGCAGAATTTCAGACAGTGACGAGGAGGTGTAGAGATAGATTAGCTAGTTGAGTGGTGTTGCAACAACAACCTTGTCAGTGTCAGTAAGACAAAGGAATTAATTGTGTATTTCAGGAAGGGTAAGTAGAGGAAACATACAGCAGTCCTCAACGGGGGATCAGAAGTTGAAAGGGTGATGCAATTACAAAGAAGGCACAATGGCGGCAATATTTCATTAGGACTTTGAGGAGAATTGGCCCGTCACCACGGACGCGGGCAGATTTCTACAGATGTACCATGGGAAGCATTCTAACTGGTTGCATCGTGATCTGGTATGAAAAGTATCTGACACAGGGTCGGGAAAGCTGCGGGACGTTGTAAACTCAGCCAGCTCCATCATTGGCTTTAGCCTCCTCCACTTCGAGGACACCTTGAAAAGTCGAAGCCTCAAAAAGGTGATATAAATCAATAAGAACTCTCATCACGCGTGATAAGCCCTCTTCTCATTGCTACCATCAAGTAGGAGGTGTAGAAGCCCGAAGACACTCACTCAACATTTCACGAACAGCTTCTTCCCCTCCACCATCAGATTTCTGAATGGACAATGAACCCATGAGCACTTCCTTAGTGTATTTTCCATCTCTTTTTGCACCACTTATTTAATTTATTTTATATATATTTACTTCTTATTGTAATTTATAGTTTTTATTTCTATGTTTTGCAACGTACTGCTACCACAAAGGAACAAAATTCACAATGAATTTAAACCCAGTCCTGATTCTGAGATGTCCCTAATTTATCAGCCTCTACTACCACCTACCATTTTCTGTGTGAAAAAAAACGTACTTCTGACATCTCCCTAAACCCTTCCTCCACTCATCTTGATGTCCACAGTTACTGGGCATTGCTGCCCTGGGAGGAAATGTCTTGAATGTCCACCCGTCATTTTGTAAGTACTTTGCAATAGGAGACATAGAGGTGAATAAAACCTCGAGTGGCACCAAGAGGGTGTTTGAGGATTTGGGAATCAAGAATCGGGGGCATAGGTTTCAGGTGAGGAGGGAAAGATTTAACAGGAAATTGTGTAGCAATGAGTGGTATGTATGTGGAATGTGCTACCAAGGAAAGATGGTTGAGTTAGAAACAGTAATAACCTTTAAAAGGAATTTGGACAGGTGCATGGATTGGAGAGGTTTAGAAGGTGATGGGTCGAATGCAGGTAAATAGAACTACCATGGGCCAATGTGGCCCATTTTGACTGAAGGCCCTATTTCTGTGCTGAATGTTTCAATGATGTGACCCAGCTGAATCGAAAGTGTTTGCAGAAAACTAGGTCAAACCTACTTTAATGAGGTGAACTGAACTATATCCAAACACTGGTTTCTAAGTAACATCTTAATTTTCTGTTTCACATAACACATTAGTAAGAAATGACTATTGGCTCTTGATGAATTAAAACATCCCAGCTGTAGATGTGAAGATTTGCTCTCCAGAACGGTCTACATCTGAAGCCGAGCTTTTCCGGTTACAACAGTGACTTATCCACCTGATAAATTGGAAGCTTCCCATTTAGCCCTGCTAACAAAAATGCAGAATAAAACCAATCCAACTAGTCTATTGTCAATATGATGGAAAGTAATCAGCAGTACCATCAAATGGCATATTCCCTCATATGACCAACTTTCCAATGCCTAGCACATGTTTAAAGGGAATTTGAATGGGCATTGAATGCTGGCTTGCCTGTGGTGACAGTATTCTGGAAAATGAAGGAACATATGTCGTAGATGGCAAAAGAGTTCTTCCTTAAAAATCAACACACATAAAATGCTGGAGGAACTTAGCAAATCAGGCAGCGTCTATGGAGGGGAATTAAAAAAGAAAATAGAAGCCATAGTAAACCATTTGGTCCCTCAAGCCTACCCCATAATTCAATATGATTATGATTGATCAGCCTCAGATCTCAACTCCTATCCTGTGCCAGATTCATGGAGTTTTTAAAATTCTGTGGTGTTTCATAACTTTATATTTCTACTCTTCATGTTAGTGTCATAACTCCTTCTGGAATTCTGGAGACTTTCCCCTCTTTTGCTGAGAAATTTTTGTGCACCCAGTTTTGAATGACAACCTTTTCTTGTACTACACCCCCTCTCCCACTAGTGGAAACATCTCGACCCTAAAAGGCCATCCTTTGCATATTTCAGTCAGATCATCCTTCCTCCAAAGAATACAACTTCTCTAGCCATTTTTGACAAAAAGAAAGCCCCATTTTGGTCCTGCTTTGATCACTGAATGATAGTTTTAAAAAATGAGTGTTGACTCAGCTGATGCATAAGTAAAACATAGAACATAGAAGAGTACACCTCAGAAACAGGCTATTTGGCCCACAATGTTGCACCAAACCAGCTAAAATGCAAAGTTAAAACTACCAAACATTAATCCCTACTACTAGTACGTCGACTCAGGCCTAGGGGGCCAGCATCAGGCACGATGATGGACTCTCCACTTTTCCCTCTCCCTCATCAGTATGTTCAGTTCATCTACATTAGCCGCACTGCTGTCTTCTAGGAGCGTGTTGACCATAGTCTTGGGAGGGTGCCCAGGGTTCATCCTCCCGTGCTTGGGCTCCCATATGATGACTAGGCTGGCAGGTAGCTCGGGGTGACGTAGACAGTGCCCTGCTGGTTGCAGTCTTCTTGCCTTGATTTTAGTGGTGAGCATCGGTAGGTTGTTATAGAGCTCGACGTTCATCATGTGCTGTTGCCAACTCACATCAAGAGCCATCCGGAGCATTCGTGTATAGCAACCATCTAGAGACTTTCGCATCCTCTTGGTGAGTGTCCACGTCTCACATCCGTACATGAGAATGGACTCTATGACTGCTATGAAATTCCTCTTTTGAAGCCCTCTGGTCAGGTTCGACTTCCAGATTTCCTTCATGTCATTCATAACCCTCCACGCCAGCACCTTCCGAATCTTTATGTCCTTCTCCGAACTCATCATTCTTGACCCGATGTACTTGTAGTCAAAGACCAATCCCTCCTACCTACAAAACGTGTATATCCCTCCATCTTCCTCACATCTATGTGCCTATACAAACCTCTCTTAAAAGCCTCTAATGAACTTGCCTCTACCACCATACCAGGCAACACATACCAGGCATCCATGGCTCTCTGAGTAAAAAATTTACTCCTCACATCCCCCTTGAATATTCCTCCCCCTCTCACCTTCAGTACATGCCCTCATTTCAACCCTGGAAAACAGATACTCCCTGTCTACTCTACCTATCCCTCTCATAATCTTATGAACCTCTATCAGATTTCCACTCAGCCTCTTGCCCTCCAGAGAAACCAACCCAAGTTTTTCCAGCCTCTCATGATAGCACATGCCCTCTAAACCAGGCAGCATCCTGGTAAGCCTCTTCTGCACCTTCTCCAAAGCCTCAATATCCTTCCTATAGTGGGACAACCAGAACCGTATGCAAATCTTCAGATGTGGCCGAACTAGAGTTTCATAAAGTTGTAACATAACCTATTGATTTTAACAGAAGCAAGGAAACAGGAATAAGCTATCTAGGAAGTTTGGATAGGTACATGGATGGGAGGGGTATGGAGAGCTGTGGTCCAGGTGCAGGTCAATGGGACTAGGCAGTTAAAATTGTTCAGCAGACTAGATGGACAGAAGGTCCTGTTTCTCTGCTTTAGTTTGTTATACCTCTATGACTTTATGGCCTTAGGCCCCTTTCTCAGTAATATATTAGGTTAACTCTAAACCAGCTGACCTACATATCCCTCACCTCTGGTCACCTGGTTTTGTTCCATGTACCTTAATTCTACACAAAGATCAGCAGGTAAATTCTCACTTCGGAGTTAGGTGGCTGTGAGTTACTTCACTCCAGGGACCTGAGCCGAATCTCTGTTCACTACTGAGGGAGAGCTTCACGGTCAGAAAAGCTGTTTTTTGGATGTGACATTAAACCAAGGCTCTATCTGACTTTTCAAATGGATAGAAAAGATGCCTTTGTACTGTTTTGAAAAAGAACAGGTGCTATCCCTGGTGGTCTGGCCAATATTTATCCCTCTGTCAATATCATTACGACAGATCATCTGGTCAGTCTCACATTGCTTGTGGGAGCTTTCTGCACGGAATTGGCTGCCACATTGTCTACTTTGAAGCCGTGTCTCCACTTCAAAGTTCCTTTTTAGGCAGGTTCCTTGCGATTAAGAATAACTTGATTCCACTCCAGGTCTTGGGGCCTTTAGGTGATTAATGAGGCCAAAATGGAATCTGCAGTCCAAATCATGGGTGTGGTATGAGATGGGGTGGGCAGTGGGGACCAGTTTGGGAGGTGGTACCATTCCTTCTGATGATTGTGCTGGGCTTCTGCAACGTGGACTCGAAGTTCTCGATGCCTTCCTGAATTCCTCCTTATGCTTGAGTACACATGGTTCAAGGGCTCCCATCCTTCAGACAGGATGCAACATCTTTTTCAGAAAAATTGTGTGAATGTTCTTGAATCATTTCCTCTGTTAATCCTGTGCCGGGGAGAGTTTGGAATAAAGTGCCTGCTCTGGTAATCTGGTATGAGGCTTTCAAGTGGTGGGGGTTTGTTTTTCCTGCCAGTTGACATGGATGACCTTTCAGATAGCAATGGTAAGTTTTCTGTCCTGTGTTTAAAGCGATCAGGGATGGTCATCCATTCTTTCAGAAGTTTTACAGGATGACAAAGATAGCTGCTGCCCCATAGACCATGAACTATGTGTCAAGTTTGAGGTCTTGTTGCTCAAATACTCTTCTTCAGATAGTAATAGGGAGCTGAGCTACCCAGAGTCAATGGCAATTTTCATCATCGACATGATTCTTCATTGAAAGGTGGCTCTTGAAACGTGGTTAGTGTTTCCCTTTTACTTGTCTTTTATCATGGACATTTACCTGGAGTGGGGTTGTTGTCCAGCAGGGTCAGGTTGGTAGGGAGAATTCTTTGTTGGTGTTAAGTATTGGTCTTATTTTGTCACTTCAATGAATGAATGAATGAACAATGACTTAAAATATGCTGACATCTCTAAATATGCACACATGCAAATGACTTTTGTGTCTTCTGCTCAATTACCAATAGCGTTATAACATTGATTTCGGAGTGGACATGATGTTGGTTGAATAGTTTCCTTTTAGTGCCACAAGTATGTTTCACTCCAGCAGGAAACTCCTTTGAGCTGAGGATTAATACAGTGGTGAGACAGACTGAGGAAAGTAATGGGGCGATGATACAGATTCCCTTGATACCATTCTGCACTGAGATTGGATCTGTTGCGTTCCATCTTGAAGCAGGTATAGGCCGGGAATGAATTTCTACAGGCAGTCAAATTTGTGAAGGATGCTTCCCAGTCTATTTCAATGGATGGAGTCAAAGACTTGTATTGGGCCGAAGAAATCTATACACAGATTCGTACAGCATGGAAGCTGGCAAAACTGACCAACCTGATGTCCTGAGCTAGTCCCATTTCCCCACATTTGTCTGAATCCCTCTCAACCATTCCTATTCTTGTACTTGCCTAAATGATTTATCAGCATTGCAATTGTACCTGCCTCTCCCAGTTCCTTGTCCCATATACCCACCACCCACCCTCTGTGTGGAAATTAATTACCCATCAGATCCCTTTTAAATCTGCCCCTCTCACTGTAATCATTTAATTTTAAGACTCCTCAACCCTGTGGGGAAAAATGTGACCATTTACCTTATTGATGATCCTTATGATTTTATAAATCTCTATAAGATCACACCTCAGCCTCCTAATCTCCAGGGAAGGAAGCCCTACCCTATCCAGTCTCTCCTTGTAACTCAATCCCTCTAATCGCAGTATTGAATTGAATTGATTTGACCTTATTACTTAATTCCTTCATATACATGAGGAGTAAAAATCCTTACGTCTCCATCTAAATGTGCAATGTGCAATTATAGTAATTTATAATAAATAGTATGTACAACAGAACTGTCAATATAACATAGAAATACAATTGTGTCAGCATGAATTAATCAGTCTGAGGGACTGGCGGAAGAAGCTGTCACGGGGCCTGTTGGTCCTGGCTTTTATGCTGCGGTACTGTTTCCTGGATGGTAGCAGCTGGAACAATTTGTGATTAGAAACAGCACAATACAGGCCCTTTGGCCCACAATGCTGTGCGGAACATGTACTTACTTTAGAAATTACCTAGGCTTACCTATAGCCCTCTATTTTTCTAAGCTCCATGTACCTGTCCAGGAGTCTCTTGTATACACTGGAATTTACAAGGATGAGAGGGGATCTGATTGAAACATATAAGATTATTAAGGGATTGGACATGGTAGAGGCAGGAAACATGTTCCCGATGTTGGGCGAGTATAGAATAAGGGGTAGACCATTTAGAACGGAGTTGAGGAAAAACTTTTTCACGCAGAGGGTTGTGGTTCTGTGGAATGCTCTGCCTCAGAAGGCAGTGGAGGCCAATTCTCTGGATTCTTTCAAAAAAGAGTTAGATAGAGCTCTTAAAGATAGCAGAGTGAAGGGATATGGGGAGAAGGCAGAAACAGGGTACTGATTGTGGATGGGCAGCCATGATCACAGTGAATGGTGGTGCTGGCTCGAAGGGCTGAATGGCCTACTCCTGAACCTATTGTCTATTGTCTATTGTTTCTTAAAAGACCCTGTTGTATCTGCCTCTACCACCGTTGCCGGCAGCCCATTCCACACACTCACCACTCTCTCCGTAAAAAACTTACCCCTGACATCTCCTCTGTACCTACTTCCAAGCACCTTAACACTGTGACTTCTCATGTTAGCCATTTCAGCCCTGGGAAAAAGCCTCTGACTATCCACACGATCAATGCCTCTCATGATCTTATACACCTTTATCAGGTCACCTCTCATCCTCCGCCACTCCAAGGAGAAAAGGCCGAGTTCACTCAGCCTATTCTCATAAGACATGCTCCCCAATCCAGGCAACATCCTCGTAAATCTCCTCTGCACCATTTCCACAGTTTCCACATCCTTCCTGTAGTGAGGTGACCAGAACTGAGCACAGTACTCCAAGTGGGGTCTGACCAGGGTCCTATATAGCTGTAAAATTACCTCTCGGCTCTCAAACTCAGTCCCATGATTGATGAAGGCCAATGCACCGTATGCCTTCTTAACCACAGAGTCAACCTGCGCAGCAGCTTTGAGTGTCCTATGGACTCAGACCCCAAGATCCCTCTGATCCTCCACACTGCCAAGAGTCTTACCATTAATACTATATTCTGCCATCATACTTGATGTACAAAAATGAACCACCTCACACTTATCTGGGTTGAACTGCATCTGCCATTTCTCAGCCCAGTCTTGCATCCTATCGATGTCCCGCTGTAATCTCTGACAGCCCTCCACACTATCCACAACACCCCTAACCTTTGTGTCATCAGAAATTTACTAACCCATCCCTCCAATTCTTAATCCAGGTCATTTATAAAAATCATGAAAAGAAGGGGTCCCAGAACAGATCCCTAAGGCACACCACTGGTCACTGACCTCCATGCAGAATATGACCCATCTACACTCACTTTTTGCCTCCTGTGGGCAAACTAATTCTGGATCCACACAGCAATGTCCCCTTGGATCCCATGCGTCGTTACTTTCTCAATAAGCCTTGCATGGGGTACCTTATCAAATGCCTTGCTGAAATCCATATACACTACCTCTACTGCTCTACCTTCATCAACGTGTTTAGTCACATCCTCAAAAAATTCAATCAGTCTCGTTAGGCATGACCTGTCTTTGACAAAACCATGCTAACTATTCCTAATCATATTATGCCTCTCCAAATGTTCATAAATCCTGCCTCTCAGGATCTTTTCCATCAACTTACCAACCACTGAAGTAAGACTCACTGGTGTATAATTTCCTGGGCTATCTCTACTCCCTTTCTTAAATAATGGAACAACATCCGCAACCCTCCAATCCTCCGGAACCTCTTCCGTCCCCATTGATGATGCCAAGATCATTGCCAGAGACTCAGCAATCTCCTTTCTCGCCTTCCACAGTAGCCTGGGGTACATCCCGTCTGGTCCCGGAGACTTATCCAACTTGATGCTTTCCAAAAGCTCCAGTACATCCTCTTCCTTAATATCTATATGCCTAAGCTTTTCAATCTGCTGTAAGTCATCCCTACAATCACCAAGATCCTTTTCCGTAGTGAATAGTGAAGCAAAGTATTCATTAAATACCTATGTTATCTCCTCTGGTTCCATACACATTTTTGCACTGTCACACTTGATTGGTCCTATTCTCTCACATGTTATCCTCTTGCTCTTCACGTACTTGTAGAATGCCTTGGGGTTCTCCTTAATACTGCTTGCCAAGGTCTAAGGTGACTCAGGTCCCCAATGATCCTGCAGGCCCTTTTTACACACCTGTCTTTGTAAATGTCCTGAATAGTGGGAAGTTCACATCTACAGATGAACTGAGCTGTCCGCACCACTCACTGCAGAGTCCTGCAATTGACGGAAGTACAGTTCCCATACCAGGCAGTGATGCAGCCAGACAGGATGCTCTCAAGTGTGTCCCTGTAGAAAGTTCTATGGGAGAGGGGGCAGCATACCAAACTTCTTCAGCCATCTGAGGTGAAAGAGGTGCTGTTGTGCCTTTTTCACCACACAGCCTGTATGTAGAGACCATGTGAGATCCTCGGTGATGTTTATGCTGAGGAACTTAAAGCTGTTCACCCTCTCAACCCCAGATCCATTGATTTCAATAGGGGCTAGCCTGTCTCCATTCCTCCTGTAAACATAGAAACATAGAAATATAGAAAACCCTTCGGCCCACAAAGTTGTGCCAAGCATGTCCCTACCTTAGAAATTACTAGGCTTACCCATAGCCCTCTATTTTTCTAAGCTCCATGTACCTATCCAAAAGTCTCTTAAAAGACCCTATCATATTCACCTCCACCACTGTTGCCGGCAGCCCTTTCCACGCACTCACCACTCTCTGCATAAAAAACTTAACCCTGCTATCTCCTCTGTACCTGCTTCCCAGCACCTTAAACCTGTGTCCTCTTGTGGCAACCATTTCAGCCCTGGGAAAAAGGCTCTGACTATCCACACGATCAATGCCTCTCATCAGGATAGGTCTGAGTCAGCATGGATTTACGAAGGGGAAATCGTGCTTGACTAATCTTCTGGAATTTTTTGAGGATGTAACTATGAAAATGGACAAGGGAGAGCCAGTGGATCTAGTGTACCTGGACTTTCAGAAAGCCTTTGATAAACTCCTACATAGGAGATTAGTACGCAAAATTAGGGCACATGGTATTGGGGACAGAGTACTGACATGGATTGAAAATTGGCTGGCTGACAGGAAACAAAGAGTAGCAATTAACGGGTCCCTTTCAGAATGGCAGGCGGTGACCAGTGGGGTACTGCAGGGTTCAGTGCTGGGACCGCAGCTGTTTACAATATACATTAATGATTTAGGTGAAGGGATTAAAAGTAACATTAGCAAATTTGCAGATGACACAAAGCTGGGTGGCAGTGTGAAATGTGAGGAGGATGTTATGAGAATGCAGGGTGACTTGGACAGGCTGGGTGAGTGGGCAAATGCATGGCAGATACAGTTTAATGTAGATAAATGTAAGGTTATCCACTTTGGTGGTAAGAACAGGAAGGCAGATTATTATCTAAATGGAGTCAAGTTAGGAAAAGGGGAAGTACAACGAGATCTGGGTGTTCTTGTACATCAGTCACTGAAAGCAAGCATGCAAGTACAGCAGGCAGTGAAGAAGGCTAATGGCATGCTAGCCTTCATAACAAGGGGAATTGAGTATAGGAGCAAAGAGGTCCTTCTGCAGCTGTACAAGGCCCTGGTGAGACCCCACCTGGAGTATTGTGTGTAGTTTTGGTCTCCAAATTTGAGGAAGGACATTTTTGCTAGTGAGGGAGTGCAGCGTAGGTTCACAAGGTTAATTCCCGGGATAGCGGGACTGTCATATGTTGAAAGATTGGAGCGAATGGGCTTGTATACACTGGAATTTAGAAGGATGAGAGGGGATCTGATTGAAACATATAAGATTATTAAGGGATTGGACACACTGGAGGCAGGAAGCACGTTCCCGCTGGTGGGTGAGTCCAGAACCAGAGGCCACAGTTTAAGAATAAGGAGTAGGCCATTTAGAACGGAGTTGAGGAGAAACTTTTTCACCCAGGGAGTGGTGGACATGTGGAATGCTCTGCCCCAGAAGGCAGTGGAGGCCAAGTCTCTGGATGTTTTCAAGAAAGAGGTGGATAGAGCTCTTAAAGATAGTGGAATCAAAGGTTATGGGGATAAGGCAGGAACTGGATACTGATTGTGGATGATCAGCCATGATCACAGTGAATGATGGTGCTGGCTCGAAGGGCCGAATGGCCTACTCCTGCACCTATTGTCTATTGTCTATCATCTTATACAGCTCTATCAGGTCACCTCTCATACTTTCAAGATAGTGTGGTTTTTGTTTTAACAGCTACCTATCATTAAGTGCTACCTTTTACCTCTACCATCACATTTTCAGAGGTGCAAGTATGAAAGGTAATTTTTTACAAATGTAATTCATTTAATGGTAAGTTCACAAGCAGCTGTCAGTCTAAAAAGAAAAAGAAAATCACTCAGGTTATTTTGTCTTGAAGCTATTTATTTCAGCTCGACTTTACAACATTATGACATACTGTGTAGTGATTGGATCTGTACACCACTGTGTCAGGGTGGTGACTTCTTCTCTGCAGGCTGCCTCATTATTATTTGAGATTAGGCCAATCAGTGTAGTGTCTTTGTGAACCTTTTCTGCACATTTCTTATATCTAGCTGACCAGAAGTGCACACAGTATTCCAAATGCTGTGAGCCCAGTGCTTTGCGGAGCCGTAACATGAATTTCAACTCTTATACTCAATGCACTGAATGATTAAGACAAACCTGCCAAAGTTGCGCTGCTCTCTGCATTTTCTTGGCACTGATCTGCAGTGAAGACCACGTCTGTTATGTCTCTGGATGAACACAAATCGCTGATAGTTAATTGTTGTAAAGTGCTTTGGGATATCTTGAAAGGGCTGTATGAAGTACTCCATAAATGCAATGGTATTTTAAATAGCTACCTAATAAATGCTGCCTTTTCTCACTTCTTAAATTTTATAATTGTCTGTGGCTCAAAGGTCTCACGAAACAAGGGATTTCAGATTTCCATTGCCTACATTTGTGTCTGATTGTGATAAAATTACAGGCTTGTGTTCCGTGACCCTGCTGAGTTGGATTATTTCTGTGATATAGGAGCTATAATTCTAAGAGAAAGAGGAGAGAAAATCAGCTGGGTTCCCAACTCCCTATTTGTATTCTGTTAAACAACCAGATCTGGAGTAAGTTCACTGTCTGCCATGTTATCTGTGATAGTTAAACATCCAACACATGGAGTCTCGGGTCTTGCATGAAGAATGGCCATTGAAGCACAAACCTTGCTGTTTCACCTTTGGACATATCAAGACAAAATGTTGGGAAGCACTCAGTTCAAATCAGACCAGATGAGCTGAGTTGAGAACCTGTATCCATGAAGAAAATCTAGAGAAAATAAGACTGCTTATCTCGGATCAGCAGAGAGTAAAGATCAAGGGAACCCAGGAAGTTTTTAAGAACCTTTGCAAAAAGTTTGATGAAGTGGAAAAACAAAAGCTTTTCCTCTGATTGTGGAATCAATCATGAATTATCATTTCTTTAAATTTCTTAACAAACTTTGCAGTCATATATGGTTGAGGGGTTAACTGTTGGATCCATTCATGGAATCTTAGATGAATATTTTTATTTAGAGTAACAGTACAATAAAAGGCACTCTGGCCAACGAGCCAGCCCAGCCTAATTACACCCATGTGACTAATAACCCTAGTAACCTGCACATCTTTGGAATGTGGGAGGAAACCAGAGCACCTGGAGGAAACCAATGCAGCCATGGGGAGAATGTACAAACTCCTTACAGAACCCAGGTCACTTGCACTTTAATTGTGTTGAGCTAACCACTATACTACCATGCCTCCCTATTTGAATATAGATAGATAGATAGATATACTTTATTAATCCCGAGGGAAATTCAGTTTCGTTACAGCTGCACCAACCAAGAACAGAGCGTAAATATAGCAATACAAAAAACCCCCAACAATCAAGCAACAAAATGCAAACTATGCCAGATGGAAAATAAGTCCAGGACCAGTCCATTGGCTCAGGGTGTCTGACCCTCCACGGGAGGAGCTGCACGTTCGATGGCCACAGGCAGGAACGACCTCCCGTGCCGCCAAGTGTTGTATCACAGTGGAATGTGGCCAAAGTCCAACAGTAAAAAGTTCAATATCCAGTCTGCAAACACGTTCCTCGATCGTAATATACCCCGGATTGCACCATCCGTTGTCAGCCAGAACAGTAAGCATCGAACTCCTTTACGCTTACCGCTCTCAGTGCACTTCCGGTCAGGTGGAATATATGAAGCATGAACCAAGGCCGGAGACTGGTTTTAGACTGAACTACCACAAGCACAGTGTGCTAACCAGCCTTCAGTTATTCTGTAAGTTTCCATTATTGTACAAACATAAAAATCGTTATGTCTTCAATGAGCTTATGCACTTTGTGAGAACCAGAGAGGCTCAGAGGCTGGATGTCTGCGAGACTAGGTTAGGAAATGGAGGTTAGAGGCCTGATGTCTATATGTCTGAGAGTGTGGGGCCAAGTACTGGGGACCCGGAGACAGCATATCCTGGGGTTGGAGGGGTGTGTGTGTGTGTGTGTGTGTGTGTGTAGGTGGGAGGCAGAAAAGGGGCTTGTTTTGATGTTGTTTTGTTTTGTCATTGTTGCTGTTGCTTATGTTCATTCGCTGAACATAGCGGGCAATATGATGGCGCCAGAATGTGCGGGCTCCCGTTGTTAATACAAGTGGCGTACTTCACTGTATGTTTTGATGTACATGTGACAAATAAATGCTTCTGGATCTGGTAAGCCAGTATATTATTCCTTCAACATAGTTAGGCATTCTGAACATGTAGTAAATTATCATGGCCTCAAATAGCAGTAACAGCTCTTCTTGTAGTCTATCAGCCTTAGCAACCTCTTCTGAATTGACTGTCACCCTCAGTTACCTATCACAAACAATAGAAAGCTGATGGAAGAGATCTTTGCATGTGTGAATGGGTATGCATCTTTTCACAGCAGGTGAAATAATAAAAATCCAGTCCAAAAAAACATTCTACACAAATTCAGGATCTGTTTAAAGTGCTTATCAAGTGATTTAATTCCCAATTATGACACTAATGGTATTTTAAATTAATATTCATTTTGCTGTTTTAATGAAGCAAAAAATCACCATGAAACAAAATGATTATTAAAACAATTACGTGCTTAATTCTCAAGCTTGTAGGAATGCATGTATTGTATTTTTCTTTGATTAATTTCTCTCTATTAAATTTAATGAAGTTTTGGTTTTACTTGTTCAATTCTGCAGGATATTGGGACAGAAGAGTGATTTTTCCAGTCACGCAATAATTGTACATTATAACTACTTCTTCTGCAATCATTGGTCTCGAATTTCCAGCTATGATGGTATTTATGTCACATTGAGGTCTCTCAGTTTGGCAGCTTGTGATCACTGGTGTACCAAAAGCAGCTGTTCTTGGGCTGCAGTTTTCCACAGTCTCTTTCAACAATCTGTTTGAGGGACCCAGGTATCATGTTTCTAAGATTGTTGATGGCACAATACAGTCGTCCCTCGGTATCCGTGTGGGATTGGTTCCAGGATCCCCCGCGGATACCAAAATTCGCAGATGCTCAGGACCCTTAAATAAAGTGGTGTAGTGTTTGCATATAACCTATGAACATCCTCCAGTATACTTTAAATCATTTCTAGATTACTTATAATACCTAATACAATATAAATGGTTGTTATACTGTATTGTTTAGGGAATAATGATGCTTTGGAGGAGGCTCAATAATACTAATGTCGGGATCTGTGGAGATTGAGGACCGAGGATCTTCAAGCGTTGAAGGTCGAGCCTTCACAATTGTGGATGCTTTAGTTAGAAACATTGTTATAGGAAGCTGTTTCTTCTTTTTCTTTGCATCATCAAACAAATCTTGCAGTGGTTGTAGGCATGTTGTTATCCCTTGGGTGACACGGAGGCTTTGTTCCATCGTAGGATTGTACTCGAGGATCATGTCCTTTAACACTTGTGCCTGTTGAAAAACTGCTGCAAATTTTTCAAGTGTCCAAATTGATGGCTCTGCCTCCTCTAAATCTTCTGCATCATCATCATCTTCTGTAGAGGACTTCAGCAGATCTTCGAGTTCCTCATTGGTAAGGGTTTCTCTATGCTCTTCTATGTGTTCATAGAGGCTAAATGCATAATTTTGCCATCAACAGGGATATGCTTCTGTGACATGTCCTCTAGCCACACACGTAATACTTTCTCAGTCTTTGCAAGCACTTTATCATGAACCAGAGAGACCATTTTTGCCGTTGTGGGGTAGCACTAACACTTCCACGAATTTCAGCTTCTTTCTGCTTTATTGTGCGAATGCTCGATTTGTTCTTACCGACCTTACAGCCCATTTCGGCAAGCGACATGCCACTTTTCAAAAGATCTAAGGTATTTATTTTCTCAGCGAGCGATAAAACTTTACTCTCCCTCTTAGCCTTTGGAGAATTGCTTTGACCACCTAATTGCTTTTTAGGAGCCATTTTTTCAGAGAAACAAGGGTGCACACAACACAAGTAGCGAACGAACGAGACGCGAGGCGAAGTATGCTCAAACAATGAGTTCTGGAAAGAGAGTGAGAATCTGTGAAATGGCGGAAGACTACAGCAGGGTATGCCTACACATCACTTCATTCGCGTAGTGCTCGGCGCGCGGCAAATTCAATTTTGGAACTTACTGGAACTTCTTTTCGAATATTTTCGATCCGCCGTTGGTTGAATCCGCGGATGCGGAACCAACGGATGCAGAGGGCAGACTGTACTGGAATAAAGCGGAAAGGTTTCAAGGGGATATGTGCAACCTAACTGAGAGGGTGAGGGCGTGGCAGGTGGAATAAGGTATGGAATGATGAGGTATAATCTGCCCAACAGGGAATTACTGAGAAACTGGGAAATAGTGATGTTAATAGACAGAAAATGCTGGAGGAACTCGGCAGATCAGGCAGCGTCCTTAGAAATGAGTAAACAGTCGACGTTTTGAGCCGAAACCCTTCAGCAGGATTGGAAAGAAAGGGGGAAGAAGTTCTCTGTTGACAGAGAGCTCGGTTAATCCACAAGCTAAAATGCAAGCGTAGCTGATGATTAGAAAGGCAACAGTATACTTACATTTATTATGGGAGTCCACAAAGTCATAAGACATAGGAGCAGAATTTAGCCATTCAGCTTATCGAGTCTGCCCTGCCATTCAATCATGGCTGATTTATTAACTCTCTCAACCCCATTCTACTGCCTTCTTCCTGTAACCTTTGACACCCTGACTAACCAAAAACTTATCAAATTCCACTTCAAATATAGACAAATACTTGACCCCCGTAGAATTTTGTGGTAATGCATTCCACAGATACACCACTCTTGAGATAAAGGAATTCTTCCTCATCTCTGTTCTGAAGAGATGTCCTTCTATTCTGTGCCCTCTGGTCCTAGACTCCCCCACTATAGGAAACATCCTCTCCACATCTGCCCTATGTAGACCTTCGATATTTGATATGCTTCAATGGGAACACCCACTCTCCTTCAGCAAGTACAGGCCCAGAGCCAGGAGATGTTCTCATACATCAACCCTTTCACTCCTGGAATTATTCTTGTGAATTCCCTCTAGATGCTCTCCAATTCCAGCACATCCTATCTTAGATATAGGGCCCCAAACTACTCACAATACTCCAAACGTGGTCTGACTGATGTCTTATAAACACTGAACATTACTCCTTTCTTTTATATTCTATTCCTCTCGAAATAATTGCATTTGTCTTCCTTACCACCGACTCAACTTGCACCTCCTATTTTTAAATTTGCTACCCATTTAGAAAATATGTAGGATAATAAAGGCATAAACTAAGTGCGTGACCATACACTTCCTTACACTGTATTCCTTTTACCACTTTGCCCAGTCTCCTAATCTATCCAAGTCATTCTGCAGACTCTCTGCTTACTAAACACTGCCTGCTCATTCACCTATCACAGTATCATCTACAGATCTGGCCACAAAACCATCAATTCCATCATCCAGATTACTAACATACAGCATGAAAAGTAATGCACCCAACACGAACCTCTGTGGAATACCCCAATAACCAGCAGCTGACCAGAAAAAAAGACCTGTTTTATTCCCACACTTTGCCTTCTGCCAGTCAGCCAAACTTCTGTCTGTGTCCAAAATAAACAACATACAGTGCCTCTCTTTTGTCTATCCTGCCTGTTATTTTCACAAAGAATTCCAACAGATTTGTCAGGCAAGATTTTCCCGTAAGGGAGCCATGTTGACTTTGACCTAATTTATCATGTGCCTCCAAGTATCCTGAAACCCCATTCTTAATAATGGACTCCAACATCTTCCCAACCACTGAAAGTTGGGCTAACTGGCCTGTAATGTCGAACAAGAATAATTCTGCAGTTTCTGGAAACCCAAGCAACACACACAAAATACTGGAGGAACTCAGGCCAGGCTGCACCTATGGAAAAGAGTACAGTCGACCTTTCAGCCAAGACCCTTCATCAGGAATGGAAAGACAAAGGTGAGAAGCTAGAGCAAGAAGATGGGAGGTGGTGAGGGGAGGGAGAAGTACAAGGTGATAAATGATAGGTAAAACTGGGAGGGGGAGGGGTGAAGTAAGGAGCTGGGAAGTTGATTGGTGGAAGAAATAAAGGGCTGGAGAAGGGGGAATCTGATAGGAGAGGACAGAAGGCCATGGAAGAAGGGGAAAGGGGAGGAGCACCAGACGGAGGTGATGGGAAGGTAAAGAGATAAGGTGAGAGAGAGAATTGGGAATGGGGAATGGGGAAGAAGTAGGGAGGGGGGCATTTCCAGAAGTTAGAGAAATCGATGTTCATGCCATCAGGTTGGAGGCTACCTAAAGGGAATATAAGGTGTTGTTCCTCCAACCTAAGGGTGGCCTCATCGCAGCAGTAGAGGAGCCCACGGATGGACATGTCAGAATGGGAATGGGAAGTAGAATTAAAATGGGTGGCCACTGGGAGATCCCGCTTTTTCTGGTGGTCGTGCTCAGTGAAGTGGTCTCCCAGTCTACATCAGATCTCATCGATATACGGGAGACCATATTGGGAGCATCGCATACAGTAGATGGCATGAACGGACTCACAGCTGAAGTGTCGCCTCACCTGGAAGGACTGTTTAGGGCCCTGAATAGTAGCAAAAGGAAGAGGTATAGGGGCTGGTGTAGCACTTGTTTAGCTTGCAAGGGTAAGTACCAGGAAGGAGATCAGTGGGGCCGGGAGATGAATGAACAAGGGAATTGCATAGGGAGTGTTCCATGCAGAAAGCAGAAAGTGGGGAGGAGGGAAAAATCTGCTTGGGAGTGGGATAAAGTTGGAGTTGGCGGAGGTTACGGAGAATTATGTGCTGGGGTGATGGGAGGGTAGGGTGAGTACAGAAATGCACAAAATGGAAGAGATGTGGTCGAGGGCAGTGTTGATGGTGGAGGAATGGAAGCCCCTTTCTTTGAAGAAGGACGATATCTCCTTAGTTCTGAATTGAAAAGCCTCATCCTGAGAGCAGATGCACCAAAGATCAAGGAATTGAGAGAAGGGGATGGCATTTTTACAAGTAACAGGGTGGAAAGAAGTATTCCCCAGGTGGCAGTATGAGTCAGTGGGTTTATAAAAGTTATCAGTAGATAAACCACCTCCAGAGATAGACAGAAAGATCAAGAAAGGGGAGGGGGGATGTTGGAAAAGGACCAGGTAAATTTGAGGGTAGGGTGGAAGTTGGAGGCAAAGTAGATGAGGTCGACAAACACCATCAAGAAGCAGCACCAATGCAGTCATCTATGCGGTGTAGGGAAAGTTGGGAACTTACATCGGTGTAGATTTGGAACATGGACTGTTTTATGTAGCTGACAAAGAGGCCCATGCAAATGCCCATGGCTACACCTTCTGATTGAAGGGAGTGGGATGAGCCGAAAGAGAACTTATTGAGAGTGAGGACCAGTTCTGCCAGAAAGAAGGAGAGTGGTGATGGAGGGGAACTGTTTAGGTCTGGGGTCCAGAAAGAAACAGAGAACTTTGAGGCCTTCCTGGTGGGGGATAGAGGTGCAGAGGGACTGGACATCCATAGTGAAAAGAAGATGAGTGGGGCCAGGGAACTTGAAATCATTGAGAAGATCCAGAGAGTGAGGAGTATCATGGATGTAGGTAAGAAGGGACTGAACCAGGGGGATAAAACTGAGTTGAGGTGTGCTGTTATAGGTTTTGAGGGGCAGGAACAAACAGAAACAATAGTAACAGGAGGTTCGGGGTGAGGAAACTATGAGGTTGGTGGCAGTGGATGGGAGATCCCTAGAGTTAATAAGGTCAGTGATGGTGTGAGTGACAATGGCCTGGTGATACTTAGTGGGGTCCCTTTTGAGAGGTAAGTAAGAGGAGGTGGCTGAGAGTTGTCGCCTGGCCTCAGGGAGATAGAGGAAAATCCACCAGACTACTACAGCACCCCCACCACCCCTGTTATCTGCAGGTGTGGTTAGGAATATGCAGTGAGAGTGGAGAGCAATGTGTTCAGAACAAGTGAGGTTGGATTGGAGAGAGGAGTGGTGAAGTCGAGATGGTTGATGTCCCATCAGCAGTTGGCAATGAAAAGATCCAGAGCAGGCTGAGGAGCAGAGCGGGGTGTCCAGTTAGAGGAGGAAGATTGAAGATGGGAGAAGGGGTCATCGGTGTGGGGTGGAAAGTCCTTGCCAAGGAAGTAGGCACAGAGATGCATATATAACTTCCTATAACTATAACCTATAACTTATTTTCCTCTGCCTCCTTTCCTTCTGAAAGAATGGAGCGACATTTGCAATTTTACAGTCCTCTGGAACCTTTCCAGAATCTAGTGAGATTCTGGAATAGATTATGGAATCTAGTGAGCATTGGAGTAAAGATGTCTTACTGCATTTTAAAGGGTCAGATTTATTGTTGGATTTCAAATTCTGACCAGTGTATATCACAATTATTAGTTCACTCTCTAGGAATTTCAAAAATTAGCAAAATCTATGTTTCTTACGTCCTGGTTTGTTGTCCATTAGAATTCCTCCTGTTGCTCTGGTTTGTCAGTAAAATGGAAACCTCTACCACAGATGAGGCTGAGGCTTTGAGTGCATAGTTTGCCATTTGGAATTATCCAGAAGTGCAATTTAGACAGGTCAAGGAATGGCAGGTTCACAGAGGTATAAGTCATTTTGGCTGTTGAGAGTGAATTTCTGAGAGAATCTTCCCCCTTGTCAGATTAGCTACAGAATTCGGCTTTATACAGTAGAAGCAGCGGAGAAGAGTTGTCTGTTTCTAAGTTAAATGAAGAAGATATTGATTTTGCTTTAATGTAGGTTAAGTATGCTGCCCAAGTGTAGTCAGTTTCCTGCAGGTTGTTTGTCCCTCCATCAACCTCCTGATTCCTTAGCAGCACTGGATGCTGGAATGCAACCAGATTCTCCTCGCTCAGTGTTGCCAATGGAAGAGAGGGGACATTTGAAAAGTGTGTTTCATTTATCTCTGGAAATGGCTGCTGCTACTTTAGGGGGTGAAAAGGGGTGATGGGTGAATAAACTCTAACCTTTTGATATTATGTTTAGTTGTGCATTTTTATTCAGCTCACTCATTCTGTCAAAATCTGTAACCTCTTCATAGAACCAAAATGCCTTAGAATGTGAGTCATGATTCAAAAGGAATGAAAGAACAAAAAGTAAGGTTTGAGAGTTAATCATATGGCTGAGCAGCTTTGATTTTTAAAGAGTGGTATGAATCGTGGATAGTCTCCTTTAGGAACTGAGAAGGATTGCAACCAACAAAACGCCAAGAAAGCTGTCACTGATGATCTTTATAGAACCGAAATGAACAAAAACTTCAAACAAAGGAACTCGCATATGATTGGCTCACTAAGTCTGGAGCAGAAATATAGGTTACATTTCTGTGCTTTTTCATTGGAGCTGCAGTAATCTTAAAAACTGCCCTGGAGGTTCAGAATTCTTTTTGAGAATTGAATGAATTAAATATTACACTACAGGATTGTTTTCATGCTACTTTCCCGTTGAGAATGAGGTAACCAAATGACACTTGGCTGCTTCCCATTGTGTTCCTAATTTTTTATTGATGTCTGGTGTTTAATTGCAGAGGATTTGCTGACTTTAGCAAGGGTAAATGTTGAGTGAGGCACAATAATTGGGTTAACATATTCACTTCGATATTGATTAGTTCATTCATGGGCATGGACATTCCTGGAAAGGCTGAGATATATCAAAGGTTAATTTATTATTAAAGTATACAACTCTGAAATTCTTCTTCTCCAGGTAGCCATGAAACCAAGAAAGGGAAGAACAGCAGCATGACCATCAACCCCTAACTCCCTCCTCCCCGCACAAAAAGGCACAGTGACCGCAAATCTCCCTCCCCCACACACAAATAAATGAGAAAGACTGGGCGAAAATCACAGAATACAAAAAAACCATAAGACTGAGAAAAAAATCCACAGTTCAAATCCATATCCAAAACGCAGAAAACCTGGGCAACATTCTCCCTCCCTGTAGCAGAGCATTCTCGCCAGTGATAAAAAGGCAGTCTCCTTTCTCCATAGCACAGTGATCTCACCAGCGATAAAAAGGCAGTCTGCCCTCTCCACAGCCGAACAATCTCATATTCGGTATTTTTTCACTGCTGTTGAAGATGGGCGCATGAGACATTTTCTTGGTCTGCTGCATTCATTTTGATGAATGTAATCCCACAATGCCTTCAGTTGAAATGCTTCAGCTTTTTAACCCAGAGACGATGAGAACACAGCTCATCGCTTCACAGGAACCATCCTCCCCTCTGCTCTATGGACCCTGTTTATACTTCCCACTGTCTCCATAAAGCAGCCAACATAATCAAAGATTCCAGCCACCCTGGACTCTCTCTTTTTCCTTTTCTCATTGGGCAGAAACCGTGTTACTCGTGACATCTAGATGGTGCAAATTTGTAATAAAGAAATCAAATGTAACATTACATTCTGTTGCCAAATAAACTGGGTTGTAACTTCAGTTAGAGCTGAAGTACATGGGACTGGCCTGATAACAGGGAACTGGCCCAGTTTTTAAAGCTGTCATTGACGGACTGGTCCCTACCAGCAACGAAAGAGTTGATGACAAAAACTCTTCAGTCTTGGAAAATAAACCTGTTGGAAGGAATCTTCTGAAGGTATAGATACTTAAATGAGATACAGACAGTAAAGCACAAAAGAGCTGGCAGTTCTTTTTGGATGCACTTAACTGGGCAGAAGCCTGGGAGCAATGTCAAGTTCAGTCTTCTACATTGCAACTTTCCTATTCTGGGACACCTACACTTCATCAATAGAGGACAGCTCAACTGGGAGATCTGCTTGTTAAATCTGTGCTACATTACTCCTATTGAAATTATTCATTCGACTCTGTGACAGCTTAGATATCTAATATGGGTGGGGGGGGGCTGGTTAAGATTGCAGACTGTAAAGGTAAACACAGAATGAAGCAGGCCATTATATTTAGAGATAGCTTGCCGGTCAGTGACAGATCTGTCCCCAAAACTTTCACACATGACAAGATAAATAACTGAAGGGTAAGGGTTAAAGAGGTGTTTAAGACAGATACAACCAACTGGCTTGTCACATAGCTGCCTATAAATGGAAAGAGACTTTATTAAGAATCCTTCTTAACCAACATATTGAATTATTTTTTAGAAATCCTTTACTGCGGCAACAGAAAGATGGTTGAGTTATAGGATCAAATGGCCCGAAAGTAAAGTACACAGACAGTGATAAGTTAAATTCGCAGAGCATTTTCTTGAATTAGTACTTATATTTCAATGTTGGTGAAGAACTTGATGTTAAATATTGCTCATAAAAATCCACACTTTTGAGAATATTCAATGATACACCAACTACCTTTGTCAGTAATTCTCCAAAGGCACATACAACCATAATAAGTAATGGCAGAAATTCAGGAAATTATATGAGACTAATAATTTCATACGATAATTTTATTAGGAGACTGTGATATGTAAGTAGCACTGTGAAATATAAAACTTTAAAATTATACAAGAGGGATTTCGGGTGGAATAGGACTGGTAGCTCACTGTTCAGGAATTCCATTATTTTAACCATGACAGAGAGGGAAGGATTAAAGGGGGAGGGTGGTGTTACTAGTCAGGGAAAATGTCACGGCAGTGCTCCATCAGGACAGGCTGGAGAACTCGACTAATGAGGCGTTATGGGTGGAACTAAGAAATAAGAAAGGTATGGCCATGTTAATGGGGTTATATTACAGACCACCCAACTGACCTAGTGATTTAGAGGAACAAATTTATAGAGAGTTCACAGACTGTTCATAAACATAAGGTTGTTATAGTGGTAAGTGATTTTAACTTTCCATATATTGACTAGGAATCCTATACTGTAAAAGGACTAGATGAGATAGAGTTTGCCAAATGTGTTCAGGAACGTTTTCTTCACCAGTACATAGAAGTCCCAATGAGAGAGCATGTGATACTGGAACTGCTATTAGGGAATTAAACAGGGTATGTGACAGAAGTTTGCATCCAGTGACCACACTGCCATTCGTTTCAAAGTAAGTATGCAAAAAGATAGGTCTGGTCCGCCATTGAGATTCTAAATTGGAGAAAGGCCACCTCTGATGGCATCAGAAATGATCTGGCAAGTGTAGATTAGTTCAGGCTGTTTTCTGGCAAAGGTGTACATGCAAAGTGGGAGGCATTCATAAAATAAATTTTGAGAGTACAAAGCTCGTATGTGCCTGTCAGAATAAAAGGTAAATATAACAAGTGTTGGGTAACTTGGTTTTCAAGAGATATTGAGGCCCTGGTTAAGAGAAAAAGAAGGAGATTCATAGCAGGTATAGGCAAGTAGGAACAAATGAGGTGCTTATGGAGTACAGGAAATGCAATAGAACACTTAAGAAAGAAATCAAAAAGGCTAAAAGAAGGCATGAGATTGCTCTAGCAGACAAGGTGAAGGAGAATCGTTAGGAATTCTACAGGTACGTTAAGAGCAAAAGGATTGCAAGGGACAAAATTGGTCTTCTAGAAGATCAGATTAGTAATCCATGTGTGGAGCCAAAACAGATGAGGGAGATCTTAAATGACTTCTTTGCATCAGTACTTAATACGGAGATGGATACAGAGTCTATAGAAGCGAGGCAAAGCGCATCATCTTTATGGATTCTGTACAGATTACAGAGCAGGAGGTAGAAACATAGAAACACAGAAAACCCACAGCACAATATGGGCTCTTCGGCCCACAATGCTGTGCCGAACTTGTACTTACTTTAGAAATTACCAAGCGTTACCCATAGCTCTCTATTTTTCTAAGCACCATGTACCTATCCAGAAGCCTCTGAAAAGACCCTATCATATCCGCCTCCACCACCGTCCCTGGCAGCCCATTCCACGCACTCACCACTCTCTGCGTAAAAAAACTTACCCCTGACATCTTCTCTAAACTTGCTTCCAAGTACCTTAAAACTGTGTCCTCTCGTGTTCAGGTGTTTGCTACCCTGAAGCAAATCAGGGTGGACAAATCCCCAGGGCCTGACAAAGTATTCCCTTGGACCCTACAGAAGGCAAGTGCAGAAATTGCCGGGGTCCTAGCAGAAATATTTAAAACATCCTTAGCGACAGGAGATAAACCAGAGGATTGGAGGTTAGCCAATCTTGTTCCACTGTTTAAAAAAAGGCTCTAAACATAAACCAGGAAATTATAGGCCAGAGAGTAAGCCATCAGTTGTGGGAAAGTTAGTGGAAGGTATTCTAAGGGACTGGATATATAAGTATTTGGATAGACATGGACTGATTAAGGATAGTCAGCATGGCTTCGTGCATGTTAAGTCATGTCTATTCAATCTTATGGAGATTTTCGAAGAAGTTACCAGGAAAGTGGATGGAGGCAAGGCAGTGGATGTTGTCTATGTGAACTTTAATAAGACATTTAACAAGGTCCAGCATGGGAGGCTGGTCAAGAAGGTTCGGTCGCTCGGCAATCAGAATGAGTAGTAAATTGGATAGGACACTGTCATTGTGGGAGAAGCCAAAGAGTGGTAGTAGAGGGTTGCCTCTCTGATTGGAGGCCTGTGACTGGTGGTCTGCCACAGAAATCTGTGCTGGGTCTTTTGTTGTTTGTCATCTATATCAATGATCTGGATGATAATGTGGTGAACTGGATCAGCAAATTTGCAGATGATACCAAGATTGGGGGTGTGGTGGGCAGTGAGGAAGGCCATCATGGCTTGCAGAGGGATCTGGATCAGCTGGAAAATGGGCTGAGAAATGGTAGATGGTATGGCAGATAAGTGTAAGGTTTTGCACTTTGGTGGACCAACCAGGTAGGTCTTACACAGTGAACAGCAGGGCACTGAGGAGTACGGTAGAACAAGGGGATCTGGGAATACAGATCCATAATTCATTGAAAGTGACATCACAGTTAGATAGAATCGTAAAAAAAGCTTTTGGCATTTTGGCCTTCATAAATCAAAGTATTGAGTACAGGAGATGGGATGTCTTGTTGAAGTTGTATAAGACATTGGTGAAGCCTAGTTTGGAGTATTGTATGCAAATTTGATCACCTATCTACAAAAACGATGTAAACAATGTTGAAAGAGTACAGAGAAAATTTACAAGGATGTTGGCCAGACCTGAGTTATAAAGAAAGAGTGAACAGCTTCAGACTGTATTTCTTAGAACGTAGAAAACTGAGAGAAGATTTGATGAAGGTATACAAAATTATGAGGGGTATAGATGAGGTAACTGCAAGCAGGCTTTTTCCACTGAGGTTGAGTGGGACTATAACCAGGGGTCATGGGTTAAGGGTGAAAGGTGAAAAGTTTAAGAGGAACATGAGGAGAAACTTTTTCACACAGAGGGTCGTGAAAGTGTGGAATAAGCTGCTAGCACAAGTGGTGCATACAAGTTCAATTTCAGCATTTAAGAGAAGTTTGGATAGGTGCATGGATAGTAGAGATATGGAGGGTTGTGGTCCTGGTGCAGGTTGATGGGAGTAAGCAGCTTAAATAATTTCTGCACGAACTAGATGGGCTGAAGGGCCTGCTTCTGCGCTTTACTTCTCTATGACTGTACAATTTACTATATTAAGTTTACGTGTAGCATGGCCAAAAGTTAAATAAAAGGGAACTTAACAATTCTAAATTAATTTATTAATGGATTACCTTTGAAGTCTGTTATAAAAGTTTTGATATGAAATGGTCATCAGATATAAATTTCATTGAAATGCCTAAATAAAGTAGAGATGGAGAGGACCTTTCCTATAGTGGGAGAGTCTCAGACCAGGGGGTATAAACATAGAATATAAGAACATCCCTTTTGAAGAAAAATGAGGAGGAATTTCTTTAGTCAAGTGGTGGAATTCTTTGCCGTAGATGACCTGTGGACGCCGGTTCATTGGGCATATTGAAACTGGAGGTTCATAGGTTCTTGATTATCAAAAGCTACGGGGAGAAGGCAGGAGAATGGATTTGAGAGGAATAATAAATCAGCCATGATGGAATTACAGAGCAGACTTGACGTGCCAAGTGGCCTAATTCTGTTCCTATGTCTTATGGTCTAGTTATTTAGTTGACTTGCATTGAAAACAGATACAAGGGTAGTGAAATACAGGACATAAACTCTGCTCCAGTCTGCACCAAGCCTCTTCATCATTAATTAATTTCCAAGTTGCCAGAGTGGGGCTTGGTCATTGGATCTCACATAAGAAGACAAGGGCAATCGCTGGGGTTTAGGCAGAACCAGGCTTGCATTTACCAATAGTGGGATAATGCCATTTCTGGTCCCAGAAGGAGAGTGTTTGTGATACTTTCGACCTAATTCAGTCATGACAAGATTTGGAAAATCATTGCCAGTTTCATGGCTGGAATAGGAATGACTTGATGAGACAAGTTCAAAGATGAGATAGGTCTTTCTTGGGATGTGTTTGCAAAGTCTTTACGCTTGCATGACGTTTGTGTCATTCTCATCTTTGGTATATCATTTGAGAAAGGTCCAGTGCTGGCTTTAAAATCAATGTGTATCAACAATAGCAAAATTTGAACTGAAAAATCAAAACCTGCAGGTGCTGAAAATCTGAAATGCAATGGAAAATATTGCAGATGTCCAATCAATACCTCCTGTACCTAATAAAGTGGCCACTGAGTGTATACTTGTGGTCTTCTGCTGCTGTCGTTCATTGACTTCAAGTTTCAACATGTTGTGCATTCAGAGGTGCTCTTCTGGACACCATTGTTGTTTTTGAGTTATTGTTGCCGTCCTGTCAGTTTAAACCAGTCTGCCCATTCTCCTCTCACCTCTCTCATTAATAAGGCGTTTTCATCCATGGAACTGCCACTTGCTGGTTGTTGTTTTTTTTTGTTGTTATTTGTTGAACCATTCTCTGTACACTCTAAGGACTGCTGTGCATGAAAATCCCAGAAGATCAGCAGTTTCTGAGATACTCAAACCACCCCGTCTGGCACCAACAGTCAAAGTCACTTAGATCATATTTCTTCCCCATTCTGATGCTTGGTTTGAACAACAAATGAATTTCTTGGTCATGTCTGCATGCCTTTCTGAATTAAGTTGCTGTCACATAATTGGTTGATTAGATATTTGCATTACCGAGCAGGTATACAGGTGTACCTAATAACGTGGCCATAGAGTGTATACTGGTCAGGCAGCATCTCAGGAGAGACAAATAGATTGTGTTGTATTGATAAGCATTCATCAGAATCTAATTCCATCAGGTCTGGTTTGAAATCATCAACCTAATTCAGTATCTCTATGCTGAGCACATCCAGTATCTTCTGACTATTGTTTCAGAATTCCAACATTCACAGATTTTTGCTTCAATAACTTGGACTTATTGGAATGATTCAAATCTAAGCCATCACACATTCATCTCTACTGTAGGTGTTCTCAATATGCTGCAGTTCAGAATTAAAAATAAAACTTTCTAATTTGATGTACTACTTCACAGTAGAAGGCCTTTTGGCAACTCGTGTTACTATGGTAATGCAAACTCCTTTTAGAGTGTAATCCTGTTCTTCACTGATTAAAAGCCAATTGCGGTGTTCCAGATACATAGTTATTTTTTTTTAATAAGTATTTGCATCTGAAGGTAACTTTAATATCAATAGAGTTTTTAACTCTCAAAAATTCAATAACTGATTTCAAGATGATGATTTTCAAAATCCTTGTTGATATGAAAATTATAAGTGCATTTAAAATGTACAAGCTGAGATGATCTTTGCCTAAAGACCAATTGCATAGCTACATATAGTTTGAGTATTTTCAGTGCCAACAATCAAGGACAAGCAAAAACAAATGCATCTACATAATTCAATACTTTATAGAAAAAAATAGGTTTTCATAAAAAACTAAACCATTTTATTTTTTTTAATATGTTTTGACTATATACCATTAATGTGCTAAATACGTATTACTTATTTCCTTTGAATATAGTGTTACGGTAGAAAAATAGATCTGTCAAGCAATTTCATTAAACAGTAGACAATAATAAATATTTCTGGGGATTTACGTTGTCAGCACCAGCATTCAACAATTCACACATCGTTTCAGAGAAGTGAAAATTAATAGAGCTTTCTTCTGTTTATGAACAGATTTTGATAGCTGCTTTCCACTTATTTATCTCGTCCATCTGTGCAAACTGCTGCATTAACTGGAATGATGTTTTCCCCTCAAGCAAATTCTGTACTAGGAAGGCATAATCAGTGCTTGTTTTAGATATTTGGCTTAAATATGGAAAATTATCAACCAGAGTAGAGGAGGCGTACTGAGAAGTTATTACACAGGGCCCAGCCACTCATAGTCTAGTACTGGTGGCACCCTGTCGTCACAGAGGGTCTGTGGCAGCCGTACTAAGCCTTGTTGTGGTTCTCGGTACCTGATCCTGCAACTTGGAATTCACTAATCTGCTGCATTTGATGGTGGGCAGCTCGTTGGCTCTCCTTCCATCATCAGGCAATGATTATCTCTGTAAGCACCTTCCCTTTTCCCTTATTCTGGAGATTAGTACATTGGATCCCTACGGCCACAATCCTTTTTGGATCTGCAGATTTCTTGGGTGCCTGTTGTTATGGGGCACATCTGCACCATGTACAGTCACGTTGAGAGCATCTCGCACCTGATGAGAAGGTTCTTCCCCACAATCAGGAGGTGTTCTGCTGCCATATTCCCAGCTTCTGTTTCATCTTGCCTCCGTACTCCACTCGGCTCTGGGTGTATGTCCCGGCTCCTCTAAACCACATTCCCATGACAGTGGATCATTGGCAAAATTACCCAAAGAAAATTGCCTTGTTTTATTTGTGGTTGACTCTGTTTCCCAAAGCCAGCTCAAGCAGGTGGTAGATGTGACCAATCTGTGGACAGTTAGTAGGACCAAGCAGAAGACGACAATGTCATCCATTTATAGGGAGGATTTAGTGTTGGCACGTGGCCAAGTGGTTAAGGCGTTCATCTAGTGATTTGAAGGTCGGTAGTTCGAGGCTTGGCTGAGGCAGCGTGTGTGTCCTTGAGCAAGGCACTTAACCACGCATTGCTCCACAACGACACCGGTGCCAAACTGTATGGGTCCTAATGTCCTTCCCTTGGACAACATCAGTAGCGTGGAGAGGGGAGACCTGCAGCGTGGGCAACTGCCGGTCTTCCATACAACCTTGCCCAGGCCTGCACCCTGGAAACCTTCCAAGGCGTAAATCCATGGTCTCATGAGACTAACGGATAACTAAAAAAATTAATAATCACCATAATAATAAGTACTTTATTGACCCTGAGTGGGAAATTCTTTCATTACAGCAGCAACATTTAAAAACACACTGAGCAGTGTGCAGACTTAACTAATAATAAAGTACAGAATAATAATATACCAAATGTGCAATAATAATGTATGAAATAATAAAACAGAGACCATTGTGCTGTTGCACAGAGATGAACTGTTGTATATCTTTATTGCATTTGGTGGGAAAGATTTTCTGTAATGATCCTCGTGACAGTAGAGCTGAATGAGCCTGTTTGAAGAGGTGCTCCACTGCTTAGTCAGTAGGTCATGGAGAGGAGGTGCTATTGGAAACTGCTTCACTAATTTCAAAGAGCCGAACAGATACAGTGCGCTGCTGGATAACCAGAGCAAGAAACACAAAATGCTGGAGGAACTCAGCAGGTCAGGCAGCATCCATGGAGAGGAATAAACAGTTGCATTTCAGACTGAGACCCTTCATCAGGTCTGGTCAAGAGTCTTGTCCTGAAACATCAGCTGTTTGTTGCTCTTCGTAGATGCTGCCTGACCAGCTGGGTTCCTCAACACGTTGTGTGTGGAAGAGGAATAGTGCCTGTTGTATTTTGGACCTTTCCGAAATCTACTTCATCTGAATTCAGTCAAGCTTCAGGATCAGTGGGGCAGCAGGTCCAACTGCTGCCTCACGGCCTCAGCAACCCACGGTCAATCCTGACTTCTGCTGCTGTCTGGGTGGAGTTTGCCTGCTCTAACTCTTACTCCTTTAGTGGATCTCTGAGAAATATTAGGTCACAGGGAAAACGGTGGAGTGATGAGATTGCTCTGAGAGCTGGCATAAATGCATGGGCTGAATAGTCTCCTTTGTGATAAGAAAATATAATATGATATATATTCAAATAATGTGCAGTAGTTATTCGCAGACAGCAGAGGCACTCAGTTCAAAGAGCACCATAAAGTATGTGTGGTTCTAGGCCGCTTAGCCTCTCATGCCTGCCATCGCATTGAATATGACCATGACTGATTTGCCTCAAGCCCGACCTCCACTTTTATGCCAGCTTCCCACTAAACCTCCATTGTCTGATCTTCCACAAATATATCTGCTTCCTCATGAAATTCTCCAGAGAGACTCGTCCTTCTGAAATAGTTCCTATGCAACTCTGTCTTATATATTGCAATTATCTTTTGTTGCGGGGGCGCAGTATCGGTGCTGGTGATGCAAAAAGACTAAATTAACTCATCAGAAAGGCTGGATCTGTCCTTGGCTACAAACAGAACTCTTTTGAGTTAGTGGCAGACAGGAGGTCACTAAACAAACTGTTATCCATTATGAGCAATCTCTCAATGAAGAAGTTGCTATTGCCCCATTTTCTTTCACCGAGTTTATTGGATACAAAGGTACAGTGATTAAGTAACAATTCAAATGTCTCTGGTAAAGACCTGGAGACAAGCACTTAATTATCAAATCAGTAGTGACTGAATTTCTTTAAATAAATCTGAGTTTATGAAGTTAGTTTGTGTAATTGCAACCATGAAACTAATACGTGTCACTAATATTGCTGGCAGTCAGAGAACTGTGCTTTTATACAAAGAAAATCAGTCATAAAACCAGGAAACACAGAGATCAATACAGAACTCAGACTAGACTTCAGTATGTATATGGTAGAGCACGTGTAATCAGATTCAACAGAACTGATTGAAGGAAGAAGCAATGAGAACTACGTGCTCTCATTCAGCATTGCTATGACCCAATTAGATTGTTCTAGAACCCATATGGTTCATTAATGTCCTTTCAGTTAGAACCCTGCCATAATAAAGGCTGGTCTTACCAGTAATGTCAACAGCCTGAGAAAGGATCTACCATCATAACAACCCACCCTGTAAACAAAAAATCTCCTTAGTCCCTGACTTTTATGCCAAATATTCCAAATCTATGCCCCATGACAGAGAAGTCAGTTGAATATTTTAATATTATTTCCAGTACTTTATCATATGATGTTTAATAGTAGAGTGCATTGAGATAAATAGGGAAAGGTTATCAGTTAAATGTGGCACTTATTGAATTGCCTCCTTTTGAACAAGCAGCTTTCTGTATTATTACAACTACAGGGTAGTGATTAATGTTAGGAAACTAGCTACAGTATTTAGGCTGGTTATTTAAGGGATCCAAGACAGGAATGGAAAGTAACATACATCAAAGTTGCTGGTGAACGCAGCAGGCCAGGCAGCATCTATAGGAAGAGGCGCAGTCGACGTTTCAGGCCTGAAACGTCGACTGCGCCTCTTCCTATTGATGCTGCCTGGCCTGCTGCATTCACCAGCAACTTTGATGTATGTTGCTTGAATTTACAGCATCTGCAGAATTCCTGTTGTTTTAGGAATGGAAAGTATATTGAATAACTAAAGATTTTGTCTCCATAACATCTTGAAAATATTCTCAGTAATAAATGATCTTTGGAGAACTGCAGAAATAGAACTAGGTTTTAAAACAGAAGCAACATTACTTGCAAAAGTTCAGAATTTGGTAATTATTCCAGGTGTTTGAGGCACTGTTATCTTGAATGCCACAGCAGTGTAGTGGTTAGCGCGAATGCTGTTACAACTTGGGGGCATCAGAGTTCGAGCTGAATTCCAGCATCGGCCGTGAGGAGTCTCCATACATCCTCCCTGCGAGATTCATGGGTTTTCTCTGAGTCCTCCGGTTTCCTCCTACCATCCAAAGATGTACTGGGGTCGGTTAATTAGTCATTGTAAGTTATCCCGTGATTAAGTTTGATTTAAATGGAGGTTTAAATCTAACCTGGGTTTAAATGGAAGCTTTTGGGGTTGCTGGGCAGTGCAGCCCAAAGGGTGGGAGGGGCCTATTCTGAGCTGTATCCCTAAATAAAAATAAAAATAACATAAATAAAAGTAGGTTCAGGTTCTATTCCTGAAAGGGGAGCACCGAACATGCACGGTTGCTCTCGGGACACTTTTGAGGCTGTGCTGAACTATAAGATTTACCTCAGAGGTTACATCACAGAAGCAAGGGCAGGCTGTTGAGTAGATCAATCATGTCCTGTGAGTTCACAAAGATTCATCTGAAACTGTATTTCAACTACATTTACTTGTTGTGATTCCATAGTCTTTTAAAAAAGCCAACATAATAAAAATAATACGCTCCTTCAAGTTAATTTTGAAAATATACTTTACAATTATTTAAACATCACAACCTCAACCCTCTGTCCAAATCACACATCACCCTAAATTGGAAATATTTTGACCCAGCTTGGTTTGAATCCTGAAAGTCCTAACCTAATAGAACTGTGTGAGTACCTTTCCTCCGAGAGAAGGAAGAAGACAGTTCATCACCATCTTCTCAAAAGCAGCTATGGCTGAGTAATATATGATGGCATTATACCATGAAGCAATAATTTGTGGTATTATTTTTGCATCTTTGCTATAGTCATAGTCATAGTCATAGTCATACTTTATTGATCCCGGGGGAAATTGGTTTTCGCTACAGTTGCAACATAAATAATTAAATAGTAATAAAACCATAAATAATTAAATAGTAATATGTAAATTATGCCAGGAAATAAGTCCAGGACCAGCCTATTGGCTCGGGGTGTCTGACCCTCCAAGGGAGGAGTTGTAAAGTTTGATGGCCACAGGCAGGAATGACTTCATATGAAGCTCTGTGTTGCTTCTCGGTGGAATGAGTGTACTCGGTAGCTGAATGTACTCCTGCACCCAACCAGTACATTATGTAGTGGATGGGAGACATTGTCCAAGATGGCATGCAACTTGGACAGCATCCTCTTTTCAGACACCACCGTCAGAGACTCCAGTTCCAACCCCACAACATCACTGGCCTTATGAATGAGTTTGTTGATTCTGTTGGTGTCTGCTACTCTCAGCCTGCTGCCCCAGCACACAACAGCAAACATGATAGCACTGGCCACCACAGACTACTAGAACATCCTCAGCATCATCCGGCAGATGTTAAAGGACCTCAGTCTCCTCAGGAAATAGAGACGGCTCTGACCCTTCTTGTAGACAGCCTTAGTGTTCTTTGACCAGTCCAGTTTATTGTCAATTCGTATCCCCAGGTATTTGTAATCCTCCACCATGTCCACATTGACCCCCTGGATGGAAACAGGGGTCACCGGTACCTTAGCTCTCCTCAGGTCTACCACCAGCTCCTTAGTCTTTTTCACATTAAGCCGCAGATAAATCTGCTCACACCATGTGACAAAGTTTCCTACCGTAGCCCTGTACTCAGCCTCATCTCCCTTGCTGATGCATCCAACTATGGCAGAATCATCTGAAAACTTCCGAAGATGACAAGACTCTGTGCAGTAGTTGAAGTCCGAGGTGTAAATGATGAAGAGAAAGGGAGACAAGACAGACCCCTGTGGAGCCCCAGTGCTGCTGATCACTCTGTCGGACACACAGTGTTACAAGCACACATACTGTGGTCTGCCAGTCAAGAATCCATGACACCAGGGAAGCATCCACCTGAATCGCTGTCAGCTTCTCCCCCAGCAGAGCAGGGCGGATGGTGTTGAATGCATTGGAGAAGTCAAAAAACGTGACCCTCACAGTGCTCGCTGGCTTGTCCAGGTGGGCGTAGACACGGTTCAGCAGGTAAACGATGGCATCCTCAACTCCTAGTTGGGGCTGGTAGGCGAACTGGAGGGGATCTAAGTGTGGCCTGACCATAGACCGGAGCAGCTCCAGAACAAGTCTCTCCAGTGTCTTCATGATGTGGGAGGTCAATGCCACCGGTCTGTAATCATTGAGGCCGCTGGGGCGCGGCGTCTTCAGCACAGGGACGAGGCAGGACATCTTCCACAGCACAGGAACCCTCCGGAGCCTCAGGCTCATAATATTTAATCATCTGATTGAGTATGGAATTTGAGGATCAATATTGCCTAGTTGGGATGCAGACTGGTTAAAATGTAATTTACAATTTGAAATCCATTTTATATGCTATAAATAAGCACAAAAAAAATCAGATAAAATTCCAAGTTCTTAAGCTCAGACCCCAATATGGATCAATATGGTTAATGTATAACAAACCAATATCTCAAGCAATCAATGAAGAACATTCAGTTTATCATTCATCATTATGCTCTTTCCCTTTCTGTTGAAACTCAATAAGTAATCCAGTTCATATTGGCATTTATTCTGTCAGTTACAATCACTACAATACAGAAGTTGTTCATTATTCATTATTATCCAGAGGCAGTGACAGACTTTGATTTTTTTAGGTCCTTCGAGAATGGTAATGTGTTTGCAGAGACATTAGGATATAGAATTCAAATATATAGTGGTTTATTTCGATGACAGGGGACTTCAATTATTTGTGTTAAGAGCTTAAGTTGTAGAATTAATGTTCCAGGCTGTCTGTAAAACGTTAAGTTGTTGCAAAGCAAGCGGACCATATGATTCTACTGTCCAATCAGGATCACAAGATGAGCACACCAATACACAGGAAGAATAGTATTTCTCTGCTTAAAGAAGTTCTACCAATATTGTTTTCAATTTGGCCAACTAATGCTGATGTCGAGGTAGCTCATGAAAAATTTATAGACCTAACATTGAACGGTAGATTCCTTCATTGGAAAAATATACGTAACTTTTTTGGAAATTTAGTTTACTACATCTCTGAATCCTTAATTGACTTGTTCCATTTTCAGTTAAGTTTGATCTCTATGGCAATGTGCCCCAGAGTTCAATCATTACATAGATATTCACTAGTTTCCAGGAATATAGCCAGATTAGGAGACAAGTATCTTCCATAGCATGAAAGGGTGTTCTGGGCTTCAGGCTATGCTGTGTCCAGAGATGCATGTAAGGGAAATTCAGTTCAGTGGAAAGGAGGGTTATGGGTGACACATGGGTGATACTCTATATCTTATGCTGAAGGGTCAACTTTTTCCTTAAGTTGAGAGAAATAATTTGTTAATTGTAACTATCAAAGTTCAAAATTCAAAGTACATTTTGCTATCAAAGTATGTATAAATTTTGTCCACCTGCTGATCCGTGTCTACGCCCACCTGGACAAGCCAGTGAGCACTGTGAGGGTCATGTTTTTTGACTTCTCCAGTGCGTTCAACACCGTCCACCCTGCTCTGCTGGGGGAGAAGCTGACAGCGATTCAGGTGGATGCTTCCCTGGTGTCATGGATTCTTGACTGGCAGACCACAGTACGTGTGCTTGCAACACTGTGTGTCCGACAGAGTGATCAGCAGCACTGGGGCTCCACAGGGGACTGTCTTGTCTCCCTTTCTCTTCACTATTTACACCTCGGACTTCAACTACTGCACAGAGTCTTGTCATCTTCAGAAGTTTTCTGATAACTGCCATAGTTGGATGCATCAGCAAGAGAGATGAGGCTGAGTACAGGGCTATGGTAGAAAACTTTGTCACATGGTATGAGCAGAATTATCTGCAGCTTAATGTGAAAAAGTCTAAGGAGCTGGTGGTAGACCTGAGGAGGGCTAAGGCACCGGTGACCCCTGTTTCCATCCAGAGGGTCAATGTGGGCATGGCGGAGGATTACAAATACCTGGGGATACGAATTGACAATAAACTGGACTGGTCAAAGAACACTGAGGCTGTCTACAAGAAAGGTCAGAGCCGTCTCTATTTCCTGAGGAGACTGAGATCCTTTAACATCTGTCGGACGATGCTGAAGATGTTCTACGAGTCTGTGGTGGCCAGTACGATCATGTTTGCTGTTGTGTGCTGGGGCAGCAGGCCGAAGGTAGCAGACACCAACAGAATCAGCAAACTCATTCGTAAGGCCAGTGATGTTGTGGGGATGAAACTGGACTCTCTGACAGTGGTGTCTGAAAAGAGGATGCTGTCCAAGTTGCATGCCATCTTGGACAATGTCTCCCATCCACTACATAATGGACTGGTTGGGCGCAGGAGTACATTCAGCCAGAGACTCATTCCACCGAGATGCAGCACTGAGCGTCATAGGAAGTCATTCCTGCCTGTGGCCATCAAACTTTACAACGCCTCCCTTGGAGGGTCAGACACCCTGAGCCAATAGGCTGGTCCTGGACTTATTTCCTGGCATAATTTACATATTACTACTTAATTATTTATGGTGCAACTGTAACGAAAACCATTCTCCCTCGGGATCAATAAAGTATGACTATGACTATAACTATACAACCTTGAGATTCGGCTTCTAACAGGCAGCCATGGAACAAAGAAACCCAAAAGAACCCATTAAAAAAAGAATGTCAGGCACCCAATGTGAAGAGAAAAAAAAATCTTGCAGACAATAAATGCAAGCAAGCAAACAGCATTCTGAAATGGAGTCCACGAAGAGAGTTTGTCTACAAGATATCAAAAATGAGGGCAATTTACTTCTTGTATCTTTAGGCTATCGCTTGAAGTTCCTCGCTTAACCAAAAGGGAAATGTCTTTAGTTTTTTTAATCATCATTACTTTCCTTTGCTAAGTTTCAACAACACATCAAGTTTCAAATTGGCTGTGAGGTACTTTGTGGCATTTGTATTGTAGCAGATGCAATATAAATGCAATCGCTTTTACTGATTCCTTCCATCAGTCATTGTAGAATTGATCTCATGCCAGTCCTAACATGAGAGCTACTTAGTTATCCTTTTACAAAGCCAAACGCATTAGGATTGGGAAGGCAGCTGGTTATACTACTGGGCTGATAATCTAGAAATGTGGAACAATAATCAAGAGCCTTGAGACAACTCTCGCCACAGCAGTTAAAAACTTGGCTAATTCAATTGGCCTTATATACACTAGTGGCAATGTGACCATGGATCACTGAAAAGATCTGGGTCACTGAGACCTTTGAGAGGGGAATATTTGCTAGGTCATCTATCATGGCAGATATATATGACTCAAAGTCTGTGGTTGATTCATATCTGCCTCCTGAAAATACTGAGTAAGGACAGATCCACATGGATCATAAATGTTGGCTTGTGCACGCAATGAAGGAATAAAAAAAATTACAATAGGAACCATGTCCTTATAAGTATTGATCTGCCCATGCCTGAACAATCCTTTTGCCTCCAGAACAGGACAACAACACAGATTTCACACTGAGGATCCACAGCATTCTCATATTGCTGACAATCAGATCAGTAGCCACATGGATGAAAGACCTTAAAGGATTTAACTACTCATTGCTCAACTAAAGATGCTAAAGATCACTGTTGATGATGAAAGGGAATGGATTTCCTTGGGCATTAGAAAAGCATGAATAAATTAAAGTTTTAAATAACTTTTTGTATTGATAAGAAAATTGTGATCATCCCATCTCAATGTCTTAACTACTGCTGTAAAATCATCATGATACAGAGAATTGTACGATGGAGGAAGGTTCACACAGACAAAATTATTTGCTTCTAGCTTGTGCTTTATTATAAACAAAACGGCAAGTAAAGACTCTGATGATTTCAAAGTTCACTATCAAACAGTCAAAGATCTTAGCATAGGTGTGAAAGGCTTTAAAAGAAACTCTGGCAAAATCAATAATAATGAATAGAGATCCCAAATGTAATCAAAATTGCTGAATCATTCCTTGTCTTCCCCGACAGCATCTATAGAAAGGACTGAAGATTCGACATTTCTGGCCAAGACACTTCATCAGAGTCCTGATGAAGAATCTTGGCCGGAACATAGACTCTTTATCCCTTTCTACAGGTGCTGTCCAGCATGTTGGAGTTCTTTAGCATTTGTTTGTGTTGCTCTGGATTTCCACTTGTTGTCTCCTTTTTCATCTGCTCATTGAGAAAGGAAGCCCGACAGGCATATAAGAAATTGATGGGTGAGGTGGAGGAATTGAAATCAAGTGGGCAAAGAGGGAAGAGAAAACTAAGGAAATTTGAAGGGCATCTATAAATATGTTTAAGGCAAGAAAGTAACCAGAGAAACCTTCCCTAACCAAAGTGCCATGTAGCCAGACAATGCTGTTGAGGCCCTACATGAATAATTTTCATCTTACTGACTAAGAGAAGGACATTGCATATGGAAAATTCAAGAAGGAGTATGGAGAATTTCTAGAACAAATTACTTTTCAAAGGGGGTATTAAATGGCAGAAAGGGAGAAGATTGCTGGACTCCACACTGATTTTTAAATCTTCACTGGCCAGATGAGCTTACTACTAATAATGTGGTAATGTAGAAAATATGGATAAACCAGGTAATTATAATCTTATGAGTCTAATGTAGTTGGTAGGGAAGAAAATTCCAAACAATAGGATTAATCTACACTTGGAAAGGCAGAAATAAATCAAAAATAGTCAGCGTGAGGAAATCTTGTACAACTGTTTGATTAATTTTTTAAAGAGATACTAATGATACTGAGGTGTGCAGTAAAACAAAGGAACCTGGGAATACAGATCCATAATTCCTTCAAAGTGGCATCACAGGTACATATATAAGGTTGTCAAGAAACTCTTTGGCATGTTTGACTTCATTAATGAAGGCTTTGATTGCAGGAGTTAGGTGTTATACTAAAATTGTACAAGATGTTGGTGAGGCCAAATCTGTGGTATTGTGTGCACTTCTGGTTACCTCTCTCCAGAAAAGACATCAATAAGCTTGAAAACGTGCAGGGAAAAGTTAAATGGATGTTGCTGGAACTTGAGGACCTGGGTTACAGTAAAGGTTAAATTGGTTAGGACTTTATTCCCTGGAGTGCAGGAGAATTTGCAAAATTATGAGGGGTATAGATAGGGTAAATACGTACAGCTTTTTTCCCACTCCAGGTGGGTGAAACTAGGGCTAGATTTAGGGTGAAAGGTGGAAGTTTAAGTGGAATCTGAGGGGAAGCTTCTTCCTTCAGAGGCTGGTGCAAGTGTGAAATGAGCTTCCAGCAGAAGTGGGGTAGATGTGGGTTTAATTGTAACATTCAAGAGAAGTTTGGATAGGTATACAGATGGGAGAGGTTTGGAGGGATACAGTCAGGATGCAGGGATGACACAAAAGAACAAGTCAGCATGGACTAGATGGGCCAAAGGGCTTGTTTCTGTTCTGTACTATTATATGACTCTAATGCAGTGCAGTTGATGTGTTCTATGTAGACTTCAGTAAGGCCTTTGAGAGGTGCCTATATGGGAGAATAATCCAAAAGATTGGATCCAAAATTGTCCTGGACATGAAAGGTTAATGGCAGAGAGTTATATTTGTGACCTGTGTTTTACCACATGGATCAGTGCTGAGATACTTGCTGTTTGTTATAACATAATGATCTGGATATGAATGCAAGTGATATGATCAGTAATGTTCACAGATGGCCTGATAATTGCTGGAAGACTCCAAGGAGCTATGCTGTTGCTTTTATAACACACAGCAGCATTTGTTATCTATCAGTGAAAGTTCTCTAAACACTAACGTCTGATTCTACAAATAACATCAGTTAGTCCCTTGTGCTGTTGAAGGGGACTCAATAATATATTATAATTTTTTTTTAAAATTTGAAGCTAATTAACTTTTGCTTTTCTGTATGTGATTATAGCTCTCAAAAGACCAGATTGAGTTGCGGTCAACAACACATTCCTTTCTAAAAGATATAGTGATTCAAATTCATCATTCCTGACAACTTCATGATTATAATTTTGATACTAACTATATATGTGGTGTGTGTGTATGTGTGTGTGTGCGTGTGTAAATAAAATACATTTAATTTGGCTTAGAATTTCAGTCAGACTGCTGGGTGGTGGAATTTGAACTCATATTTACTTATCAAAATTTAAAGTTTAAATTTCAAAGTACATTTCTTATTAAAATACTGTATGTATACCATACAAAACCATGAGATTCATCTTTTTGCAGGCAGCCACAAAACAATGAAGCACAATAGAATCTACGAAAAAACCTTTGCAACAAAACCACCAAACACGCAATATGTGCCAAATATCCAAGAGGCGTAATCTCAAGATACTAGACCAGTAACCTAACCATAAACCGTGCATTCGATTAGATTTAGATTAGATTATGAGGACACTCAGTCCTCGTTTATTGTCATTTAGAAATGCATGCATTAAAAAATGATACTATGTTTCTCCAGAAAGATGTCACAGAAACACAGGACAAACCAAGACTAAAACTGACAAAACCACATTATTATATCATATAGTTACAACAGTGCAAAGCAATACCATAATTTGATAAAGAGCAGACCATGGGCATGGTAAAAAAAAGTCTCAAGTCCCGATAGCCCCATCATCTCATGCAGACGGTAGAAGGGAGAAACTCTCCCTGCCATGAACCCCCAAGCGCCGCAAACTTGCTGATGCATTGAAAGCACCCGACCGCGGCCGACTCTGAGTCCGTGCGAAAACTTCGAGCCTCCGACCAGCCCTCCAACACTGAGCACCGAGCACCATCTCTGCTGAACGCTTCGACCCCACCCCGGCCGCCAAGCAACAAGCAAAGCCGAGGACTCGGGGCCTTCCCCTCCGGAGATTCTGGATCACACAGTAGTAGCGGCAGTGAAACAGGCATTTCAGAAGTTTCACCAGATGTTCCTTCATTCTCTCACGTCTGTCTCCATCAAATCAAGATTGTGCACGGCACCCTACTTGACAGATAACAGATATCATTCACCGGAGTGGCCACTGTGAGCTGCGTCGTGCCGCCATCTTCTCCTCATTATTATGCATTACTATCAATTATATTCTGGATTGGAGCCTATGTTTTCTTGATGTGAAATCTTTGAGATAATACCTTACATTACTTAGGGTTTATACTGGAAAGGTATATTTCCACATCAAAAATAGGACACTGACTATGTTTTGTCTGTGTTGTCCCGGATTTCTGATTGCTGAGGTGGTCGACTTCATTGGTATAACCTCCGGCCACTTCGAATGAGCATCCACATCAATCAGAAACATGGAGTCCATGAAAGTCAATATGTACTCTTTGCCATGGTGGTGATGGCCACTCACACAGGTGTAAAGGGGCCTCTGGCGGCGCATTTGGAAGTTTTGGCATCCTGAACAGCTTTTGGCCAAATCTTCCATCTGATTATCTATTCCCAGCCACCATACGTAGCTCCGGGCGAGACTCTTCATCTTCACTATACCCAGGGGTTCTTCATACAGATTTTCTAACCCACTGGTCAGCAGTTTAGAGGGAACTGATGAGCACGAATGTGAATGTCAGGGAGTATCATGAACTGCACCAACAGTTACAGGATGAAACAGCAAGAGGTAAACAGCATGAGAAAGCCAAAGGACACTTGAGTATTAGTGAAAGACACGCTGGAATTGAAGTGAAAATTACACGGCAATGGCTGCAGTCAGGAAAGTTGATGAACTTGATAGTGCTAATGAAGACTGGGAGTCATTTATTGAGGTATTGTAACGTGAACAACCTGGGGGAGCAAAAGAAAGCCCCTGAACTTCTTAGCTTAATGACTGCGAGGACTTACAGTCTCTTACGCAACCTAGTAACCCCTGAAAATCCAGCAAGCAAGGCAATCGATGACATTGTTATAGTTTCAAAATCATTTGAGCCCTAAACTGCAGGTAATAGCTGGGAGATTTAGATTCTACAAAAGGAACGTGTCAAAAGATGAAAGCCTTTCTGAATACATTGCAGAACTGTGCAAACTTTTTCAATACTATGTCTTTAGAGGTGGACTTGCTGATGCATTAAGGGGTAAGCTTTTATGTGGTATGTACAGTCAAAGCACTCAAATGAGGCTACTGGCAGAAAGAGACCTAACCTTAGAATGGGCATTCACCTTTGCAATATTGTTAGAGACTGCAACAAAAGATGCAGCAGAACTACAGAAAAGGGAATTAGAATGTGAAATGCACAAAATATCTCTGAATGGTGCAAAAAGTCAAAGATGTTTTTTGATGTGACAAATCCCCCCATAATGCAAATAACTGTTGGTTCAAAGAAAAAGTCTGCAGAAAGTGTCACAGACAAGGTCATGTAGAGAGAATGTGCAAGGCAGGCAAAAAGCACAGCTGAGTGGAAAATCTCAAATACAAAGCTAAGCAAATACATACAGTTACCGAATGTAAAACAGAATCAGACAACACAGAGTCTGACAAAAGTGAACTGTCATGCTTAGAACTGCATAGTATAACTGAAGCGGATCACAAAATCATTTGGATCACAATAGATGTGGCTGGTGTAAAACTGAAAATGGAGCTGGATACAGGCTCAACTTTGTCTACAACTCCAGAGGCTGATTACAACAGACTGCTTTCTAAGATACCATTAGAGAAGACTTCAGTGATGCTGAAGACCTACATAGGCGAAAAAGTGTCCCCAAAGGCAAACTAAAAGTGAAGGTGACTTATGGAGGCCAAACACAGCAGTTAGAGCTTTATGTATTGAAAAGTGGTGGGCCATTACTTCGGATGTGAATGGTTGAGAAAAATCCAACTAGACTGGCACTCAACCAAAGCTCTCAATGAATCAACAGGCAACAGCAGCCCAAGTGTAGCACTAATCGGAGACTGGCACAGCTGTTTAACGCTAATGAAAAGATGTTTGAGAAGGGGAACTCAAAGGCATGAGGCCAGATTTGAACTGGATGAAACAGCATTGCCAAGATTCCATAAAGTGCATCCAGTGCCTTATGCATTATGTCCTAAAGTGGATGCTGAACTGCAGAACTTGGAGGCATCTAGACTGCTCCCCAAGGTTGAGTGGAATGATTGGGCTATGCCCATTGTCCCAGTGATCAAGAAAGGGAAGGCTGGAGCTGTTTGCATATGTGGGGATTTCACGGTGAGCATCAATCCAGTGCTGCGTACTATGCAGTATTCCCTGCCATGAAAAGAAAACATTTTTGCATCTTTGGCAGGGGAAAGAGGTTGTCAAAGATTGACTTGTCACAAGCTTATCCGCAAATGGAGATTGAGGAGTCAAGCAGGAAATTCTTCACAATCACCACTCACAAGGGACTGTTCCAGTATAATCATCTCATCTTTGGCATCGCATCAGCGCCAGCAATTTGGCAAAGAGCATCAGACTAGGTGCTCTAAGCTATCCCAGGAACACAATGTTACCTTGGATGACATCATTGTGACTGGCAAGAATGATGATGAGCACCTCCAGAAGCTTGGTAAAGTACTTACCAGGCTGAGCGAGTACAATCTGCGTGCAAAGAGAGAGAAATGTGAGTTTTTCAAGAATTTAATCTCATATTGTGGACATATCATTGGCAAGCATGGCTTACATAGGTCACAAGAGAAGATTGAAGCAGTGCTACGGACACCCAAACTGGAAAACGTGTCACAACTCAGGTCATACTTGGACCTTGTAAACTACTACCACCAGTTTCTCCCAAACATTGCTGCAGTTCTACACCCACTGAACTCACTGTTACAGACAGGAGGAAAGTGGGAATGATCAGAAAGATGTGAAAAAGGCATTCAAGGAAACTGACTAGTAACGTCAGTGAACTACTCACCCATTATGACCCATCCCTGCCCATCAGACTGGTGTGTGATGCATCCCCTTATGGCATTGGAGCTGTTTTGTCACACACTATGAAAGATGGATCTGAATGCCCGATTGTGTTTGCTTCAAGATCACTAACTAGCGCAGAACATAACTACGCAGAAATCAACCGAGAGGTCCGTAGTCTAGCATGGGGAACAAAGAAGTTCCACCAGTATCTCTACGGACAAAAGTTTACGCTAGTGACAGATCACCAGCCTCTTGTGTCCATTTTAAATCCCAGGAAGGAAGTTCTAGTGATGACTGCTACCCGGTTACAATGCTGGGCACTGTTCCTGGCAGCCCACTCTTATGATATTGAGTTCAAGGGGACCAAACAACACAGCAACGCTGATGGCTTGTCATGTCTTCCACTATCCCAAAATTCCCTTCCTGCTTCATACATTACAGACTGTTAATAGGCACTGGGCTCACAAAGCATGACACACACCTGTCACCACAATGCAATTAGTTTCAAGCTCCCTGTTCATCAGAATGAATTCCCAGTGCATCTAGCATTAACCATGTTTGGAAGAGATTGCCACAAATCATAACCAGCTAGTGCCAGATAAAACAAGTGTGATCTGCTTAACTTGTCCCAACCTAGGAAAGGAAAAGTCACTGTGGTTAGAACAAATACCGGCGATCATAAAGAAAGTAACTCTGATTGCACAGGACAACAAAGATACTGCTTCCCGAATATTTTTGGGTGTAACTTATGGACTTTGGGCTGCTGATCATGAAAATCACCATAAAATTTATCATGCACCATTCTTTTGAAATTGCCCATATCTGTTATTTTAATTCGTAATTCAAGTCAATTAAAATGTTGCCCACAGTGTAAGCTGAAAAGTTTTCTACCTTGTCCAGGCATGCCTGGGCATGCTTAGCAAGGGAAGATGCTGCATGGCAGGACAGGTTTTGGAAAAGCTATAAAAGCATCACGCACACACTGTTCTATGCATTGCATTTACACGTGTATTGGTTTGCTATCACTTTGATGCGCATGCTCCATGCATATAGCAGATCATGTGCACTAATTATAATGAAGTAATTGTATTTTCAGGAGTAATTGGAATAGCAAAATGTCTCGCTAATGTTGCAACAGCTGCAATACTTTCTATTTGTGGCAAGCATACATTTAAATCTCAAACACAGAGCATAACTCCTCTGATTAAGAAAGCATATGAGCTCTACTTTGGGTCTAAAATTGGCGACCAAGACAAACCTGGGGCTCTCACATTTGTTGCGTAACATGCACTGTCGAGCTTGGCTCAGAGGTAATCAGAAGTCAATGCTGTTCACTGTCCCGATGATATGGTGAGAGCAAAAGGATCATGTGACAGACAGCTACTTCTTTCAGACCAGCGTGTCTGGTTTCTCTGCTAATAATAAGAAATCCATTGAATACCCCAATCTCCCTTCAGCCATGAGACCTGTGTTGCACGATAATTGTCTTCCAGTACTGAAGCCACTGGAGACATGGAGTCTAGAGGAGGCAGATGAAGATGCAGGATGCACAAGCCAGGAATGGAAAATAACACTGATACAAATACAGACTTTGAACCCTTTCTGTCGAGTGAGCCTCATCTAATATTCTGAGTTAAATGACCTGGTCAGAGACTTAGGTTTGTCAAAGGCAAAAGCAGAATTACTGGGTTCAGGGCTGCAAGGATGGAATCTGCTACCACCAAGCACAAAGATTTCCACGAAGGATTTGAGACAGATATTTCTCAGAATAACTGATGCCAAGATTAAGGAAGCAATATTTGTTGGTCCACATATCAAACACGTCATCAATGACAGGCAATTTGAAGAACTTCTATAGGGACCAGAGAAAATTGCATGGAGGGCATTTAAGGAAGTTGCTGAAAATTTTCTTGGCATCTACAAAGCACCAAACTCTGTGCAGCTGGTTGACAACACGCTTCAAGCGTACAAAACCATGAAGTACAATATGTCACTAGTGATTCATTTTCTGCATTCCCCTTTAGACTTCTTCCCTACAAATATTGGCGCTGTCAGTGAGGAGCATGGTGAAAGGTTTCATCAGTACATTACAATCACAGACAAACGGTATCAGGGCAACTAGAATCCATCAATGCTGGCTGATTCTTGTTGGACACTTTAACAAGAAGCCTCAGACACGGAGTAGAAATGAAAATCATCAACAAAACATTTTTAGCTTAGTTGAACTTTTGCAAAGTGCCAATACCATTATGCAATTAAGCATATTACATTCCATAAAAGTTAATTTCTTGTTTCTCCAATTATGACAGCAGTCTATCATAACCAAAAATAATTCTGAGGAAGCAACACTTTCAAAACAATATGCTGTTCAGTGTTGTGGAAGTTTTGAGAGATGTGGAAAAGGATTCTTCAGGGTTTTGAGAAGCTACTGGAATAACTGAAGGATTACTTGATAGAGATGAGCAATCTCCTGCATCTGCAATGGCTCAGGAGGCCCTAAACCCAGTCATTCCAAAAGCAGTGGGAGCTGATGAATGGTGTAAGTCAGTTCAAGACATTAAACCCTGAGGACCTGAATGCAGTACTGCAAGAAGACTTCAAGTGTCATAGTCAGTGAATGTATTAGAAATGCCATATCATAACAACTGCAGTACTCGCCTCCAGTGCGAGCAATTCCCCACTCTGATTTTAGTTGTTGTCGGCGCATCAGGAAAAGAGGTAATACTTCAAAAGTTCATGTTCTGAGCCTAAACATAAATCTCCCAGTGATTCTGCCTCCAAGTGCCCTGAAGAAGTGTGATATAACAAATTAGCTTCCAATAATGCAGCTTTTAAAAGTCTTCTGCTTGCCTCAGAGGAATTTTCTGGAACATTTTTCATCAAGAAGGCAGGTTTACTTTAGGGTTTATTCTGGACACTTTTGTGCATTATGTCAAAATTTGGATGCATCCTGCTTTTGCTTTGTATTCATTTCATTGTACTGATGGACCAGCTGAGGTTGGGTAATAAAAGCCAGGATTGAAGTGGTTTGGAATTTTATTTAAACAAATTGTAGTTAAAGTCAGGATTTTATTAGAGTTATGATCTTTCAGCTTGTTTGTATAACAGTTCCTGTGACTGATGATGTTCCAGACCACAGTTGCTTTCAAATAGTTTATATGTGCATATTTCGAATCCCTTTTGTTACTATGGAGTAACTAAGAAAAACACACACACTATTTATGCTAGAGTTAAGTTATCATGAACAGTGACAGTAATTTTCAGGAAGAGTATTTAAGATTTTACTGCCAGATTAGAGACCGTGTAAAAGTGCTCCGAGTGCATAAAATGAAGCTTCTTTTTCTTGGGATCATCTTCATCTTTTTAACTAATGACCATTGAAATAAATCCACAGTTTATTGCTTTTTCATTGAAATTCTTGTGATCTTTGGTTATGGGAAATGCAAAGTTAGCACTTCCGATAACCAAAGACCATTTGCATGTGTTAGGAATTTGCTGTTGTGTATTGGTGAGGTTTGCAACATGCAACAAAAAACATACCCTTCAACAATTATAAAGAATAAAGAATTATATAAAAATTGAAGAATTACATATAAATGTTTAAAAATCTAATAAAGTTAGAGGTTAAAAAATGGATGTGGAATAAATTGTGTATAAATAAATAAATACCTGCATGTATTTAGACCATAAGGCACCAGGACAGAATTAGGCTATTCGGCCCATTGAGTCTTCGCCATTATTCCATTATTGCTGATTAATTATCCCTATTAGTCCCATTCTCATCCCTATAACCTTTGACACCCCAACTAATTAAGAACCTAACAACCTCCACTTTAAATACAAGGGGTGATTGATAAGTTCATGGCCTAGGGTAGAAGGAGTCAACTTTAGAAAACCTAGCACATTTATTTTTCAACATAGTCCCCTCTTACATTTACGCACTTAGTCCATCGGTCGTGGAGCATACGGATCTGGGACCTCCAGAAAGTGCCCACAGCAGGGTTGATTGATAAGTTTGTGGCCTAAGGTAGAAGGAGATGAGTTATACAGCTCTCGTTACATGCACATGCAGTTCAACTCTTTGACTGATTATTCAGAAAGTTTGAGGTTAATAACTCATCAGTTAATAGCATCAAGGGTTAATAGGTTTGTGGCCTAAGGTAGAAGGAGATGGGTTATTAACTTCAAACTTTCTGCATAATCACTCAAAGCGTTGAACTGCATGTGTATGTAACGAGAGCTGTATAACTCATCTTCCTCTACCTTAGGCCATGAACTTATCAATCACCCTGCTGTGGACACTTTCTGGAAGTCCCAGATCCGTATGCTCCACGACCGCTGGACTAAGTGTGTAAATGTAGGAGGGGACTATGTTGAAAAATAAATGTGCTAGGTTTTCTAAAATTGACTCCTTCTACCTTAGGCCACAAAGTTATCAATCACCCGTCGTATACTCAATGACTTGGCCTTCACAGCTGTTCGTGGCTCTGAATTCTACAGATTCACCACCCTCTGGCTAAAATAAACTCTTCCTCGTCTCTTTTCTAAAAGGACGCCCCTCTATTCTGAGGCTGCAACCTTTCATTTCTTTACATTTCTCTATGTCTTTGTACTTACAATGTGAAGAGCGTTATAAAAAGTGGTTGGAAGTGTCTATAGTGGTTGCAGTGATGGGGGTAATAGGCAAAGCATGGGAGGATGGGAGGGCTAATGATGAGATTGACTGCCTGGAGGAAGAAACTTTTAGATGGCATGAAGTTTTTGTTTTAATAGCCCCAAGCACTTTCTAGAAGGGAACTTTTGGAAAATAAAGTTTGCAGGATGGAGAATGTCTGCAGTGATTTTTCCTGCCTACTCTTTGTTCTGGACACATACAAACCCCGCAGTGATGGTAGATTTTACCTTTTCGGCTGACATGGCAGTCCACTGCAGTTTTTGTATATTGTGGGAGAATGCTACACCAAACCAGACAGTAATGGCTGATGTGAGGGTGCTCTCTATGACGGCAATGTAGAATTACACCAGTATGTTCCAGGGAAGATGGAATTTTACCAACTGCCACAAGAAGTACATCTTCTGCCAAGCCTTTTTGTTAATGAAGGTTCGCCCAAATGAAATCCTGTGAAATAATACTGCCCAGGAACCTGCATGATGAAACAGTGCTAACTGTAGAGTTAATGATGATGAGTGGTGTTGTGTCTGTGCACAACTACATATCAATTAAATAAAAACATACGGGCAGGAGGTGGCTTTAACTGTTGTATTCACATTGCAGTGAGAGAGAGAAACAGAGCAATGTACATATGTGGACAACAGAACAATATGTAGCACTAAGAGGGGGAAGGTATTGCTCTAAAAGAAATAAATTCATACATTACACTTCCTCCCCCTTTACATTAATGCAACATGAAACTATATATGTACAAAACATTCAATGTCCTTTTTATAAACCCATATTCCAAAAAAACATGCTTTCACAATAATAGCCCATAACTAACTTCACAGTTCTAAAGGTTATTGAGAAAGTAAGGAGGCATGGGATCCAAGGGGACATTACTTTGTGGATCCAGGACTGGCTTGCCACAGAAGGCAAAGAGTGGTTGTAGACAATTGTATTCTGTATGGAGGTCAGTCACCAGTGGTGTGCCTCAGGGATCTGTTCTGGGACCCCAGCTCTTCGTGATTTTTATAAATGACCTGGGTGAAGGAGTGGAGGGATGGGTTAGTAAGTTTGCTCATGACACAAAGGTTGGGGGTGTTGTGGATAGTGTGGAGGGCTGTCAGAGGTTACAGTGGGACATTGATAGGATGCAAAACTGGGCTGAGAAGTGGCAGATGGAGTTCAACCCAGTTAAGTGTGAGGTGGTTCATTTTGGTGGGTCAAATATGATGACAGAATATAGTATTAATGGTAAGACTCTTGGCAGTGTGGAGAATCAGAGGGATCCTGGGGTTCTAGTCCACAGGACACTCAAAGCTGCTGTGCAGGTTGACTCTGTGGTTAAGAAAGCATGCGGTGCATTGGCCTTCTTCAATTGTGGGATTGAGTTTAGGAGTCAAGAGGTAATGTTGCAGCTATATAAGACCCTGGTCAGACCCCAGTAGGAGTATTGTGCTAAGTTCTGGTCGCCTCACTACAGGAAGGATGTGGAAACCATAGAAAGGGTGCAGGAGATTTACAAGGATGTTTCCTGGATTGGGGAGCATCCCTCATGAGAATAGGTTGAGTGAACTCAGCCTTTTTTCCTTGGAGTGACGGAGGAAGAGAGGTGACCTGATAGCGGTGTATAAGATGATGAGAGGCATTGATCGTGTGGATAGTCAGAGGCTTTTTCCCAGGGCTGAAACAACTAGCACGAGAGGGCACAGTTTTAAAGTGCTTGGAAGTAGGTACAGAGGAGATGTCAGGGGTAAGTTTTTTACGCAGAGAGTGGTGAGTGCATGGAATGGGCTGCTGGCAACGGTGGTGGAGGCAGATACGATAAGGTCTTTTACGAGACTCTTGGACAGGTACATGGAGCTCAGAAAAATAGAGGGCTAGGTGATTTCTCAGGTAAGGACATGTTTGACACAGCTTTGTGGGTCTACAGTATTGTGCTGTAGGCTTTCTATGTTTCTATGTTCAGTCTTTTGGGTGATGCTCTGTTTCTTCCAGGATAGCACCTCTGGACCTATGTAGTGACATCAGGTTTGGTGGATGACTTGTCTAAGACAACATTCTTGGTTTCTGGTGTCACATTGCTGTCAGTGACATGATCAGCACCAAGAGGTAAGGCCGGTGACTGTAATGTGTCCATTTTGTTGGATGCAGTTGACTCAGGTGTGTTCTTAGGTTGAACGTTCAGTATCTGGTTCACATGACGTCTCCACGTCTGATCTTCAACATTCACTGTGTACATCAGTGCTCCAGTTCTTGTAGCTATCCTACTAGGCGTCCACTTGTCTTCTCGGTAACCATGAGCTAGGACTTACCGTCCAATCTTGAAGCTCCTTGCTGCTTCACTGGGCAACTGGAAAAACTGTTTATTTTGCACTTCCCTCCATACGTCTGCTTTGAAGAGGACTATGTGAGATCTCAGATTCCTTCTCATGACCAGCATTGCAGGTGTTTGATTTGTCGTCGCATGAACACAGTTCCGATACAAAAAATGAAGTTGACCACCTTGTCCTGTAGAGAAATGTCCTCCTTGTCCATTGCTTTAATGGACTTCTTGAATGTTTGGATAAACCTTTCAGCTAACCCATTTGTTGCTGGGCGGTGAGGAGGTGTCTTGAAATTTCTAATGCCATTTTCCTTCATGAAGTCGGAATTCTTCTGACATGCAAAGTGGTCTGTTGTCACTCACAATTTGTTCTGGTAAGCTGTTTCTGGTGAAGATAGTCCTCAGAGCAGAGACAGTCTTTGCTGAGATGGTTGACTTCAGTGGTATAACCTCCAGCCACTTTGAAAGAGCATCCACAGCAATCAGAAACCTGGAGTCCATGAATGGCCAGCAAAGTCAATATGCCTCTTTGCCATGGTGATGATGACCATTCCCATGGGTGTAACAGTGCCTGTGGGGTACACTTTGAATTTTTTGGCATCTCGAACAGCTTTTGGCAAAGTCTTTGATCTGTTTACCTATTCCTTTCTCAAACACCTTCTCATTAGCATTAAGCAGATGTGACAGCCTCTGGTTTGCGCTACCATTTGGGCTGCCATTGCTTGTTGATGCCACGCTGAGAGCTTTGACTGAGTGCCAGTCTAGCTGGATTTTTCTCGACCATTCACATCTGAAAAGTACAAAATTTGCACAGTTCTGCAATGTATTCAGAAAGGCTTTCATCTTTTGACTGGTTCCTTTTGTAAAATCTAAATCCTCAGCTATTACCAGTGGTTTAGAGCTCAAGTGATTTTGTAAAATTGTAACAATTTTGTCGAAAGTCTGGCTTGCTGGCTTTGCAGGGATTATTAGGTTGCACAGGTGACTGTATGTCCTTGTATCCATTAAGCTAACAAGTGCAGGGCTTTCTTTTGCTCTTTTGATCATGTTGTTCATGTCACAATTCAGTTGAACAGTCTTGATATACGACGCCCAGCCCTCATTAGCACTATCAAATCCATCAACTTTCTCGACTGGAGCCATCGCCATGCTATTGTCATTTTAATTTCAGCGCATCCTCTACTGTTACTCATGGGTCCTTCTGCTTGTTCATGCTGTTCAACTCTCGTCGTTTCATCCTGTAACTGTTCGTGCAGTTCATGATACTTTCTGACATTCAGGTTCGTATTCGTCGCCAATTTGTAGTGTCTTTGCAGAACTACAGATCAATTAGTAAATAAAAGCATGCACGCAGGAGATATCTTTAACTGTATATTCACGTTGCAGTGAGAGAGAGAGAGAGAGAGAACAATGCACATGTGTAGACAACAGTGCATGCACAAAGCTAATGGGGAGGGTCATTGCACTAAAAGGAATAGATCCATACATTACAAGAGGGTGGAGAAGGAAACACATTATTTCCTGAAGCTGATATGCATCTCCTTGGCTTTAAGGTCATTCAGCTCCAAATTGTGATTGCACCAGAACACTCTCTTATTTGGTTGCTGGTGATACTTAGATTCATCACCTCTGGTGATAGTCCAATGACAGTGGTGTCTACAAACTTTATCAGTTTAACCGATGGATCACTGGAGATGCAATTACTAGTGTATGGGAAAATAGGAGAGGGTACAGAACACATTTCTGTGGCACACCAATACTGAGTGAGTGGTATATGGAGATGTGTTTGCCTAGTCTCACCTACTGTCCCCTGTCAGAGGGGACATTTGTGATCCACCTTCAGGTGGGACCTGGCACATTGAGTTTGGAGAGTTTCTCTTCAGAAGTGCAGGGATGACGTATTAGTGGCTGAACTGAGATCAGCAATTATAATCTTGACATGTGGACTAAGAGAGTTGAGATGCTGTAGTATGAAATCAAGCCTGACGTTAACTGCATCAACTACACATCTGTAAGCAAAATACAACTGATGTAAAGAATCTTGAGCTATGGATTTGAGAAATGACATGACAAGCCTTTCAAAGGGTTTCATTATGGCTGATTATTAGATTAGATTAGATTCAACCTTATTGTCATTGTGCCAAGTATAGATACAAAGCCAATGAAATGCATTCAGCATCTGACCAGAGATGCAAAGAATTGTGTTATTTACAAAATAACTGCGAATAAAAAAAGTGCTACAGCACACAAATATGAAAGTACTGAGACAGTACAATACGGATGCAATATTGCTTAGCGCTGTGATGTGAGGTTCAGCAGTGTCACAGCCTCAGAGAAGAAGCTCTTCCTGTGCCTGCTGGTGCGGGAGCGGAGGCTCCTGTAGCACCTACCGGATGGGAGGAGAGTAAAAAATCCATGGTTAGGGTGAGATGCATCCCTGATAATGCTTTTCGCCCTGCCCAGGCAGCATTTATGGTAGACGTTCTTAATGGTGGGCAATAGGGTGCCGATAATCTGCTGGGCAGTTTTCACCACACGCTGGAGTGCTGTGCCGTCTGATACGGAACAATTGCCATACCACACTGAGATACAGTTGGTGAGCATGCTCTCAGTGGTACAGTGGTAAAAGTCCGTCAGTATCCTAGAAAAGAGGTGAGCTTTCTTCACCCTGCCCTCAAGTTTACCTGGTCCATTTGCGACACCTCCCTCCCCTTTCTAGATCTTTCTGTCTCTATCTCTGGAGACAGCTTATCCACTGGTGTCTACTATAAGCCTACTGACTCTCACAACTATCTGGACTATTCCTCTTCTCACCCTGTCTCTTGCAGAAATGCCACCCCCTTCTCGCAATTCCTCCGTCTCCGCCGCATCTGCTCTCAGGATGAGGCTTTTCATTCCAGAACGAGGGAGATCTCCTCCTTTTTTAAAGAAAGGGGCTTCCCTTCCTCCACTATCAACTCTGCTCTCAAACGCATCTCCCCCATTTCACGTACATCTGCTCTCATTCCATCCTCCTGCCACCCCACTAGGAATAGGGTTCCCCTGGTCCTCACCTACCACCCCACCAGCCTCCGGGTCCAACATATTATTCTCCGTAACTTCCGCCACCTCCAACGGGATCCCACCATTAAGCACATCTTTTCCTTCCCCCCCAGCTTTCCGCAGGGATCGCTCCCTACGCCACTCCCTTGTCCATTCGCCCCCCCCATCCCTCCCCACTGATCTCCCTCCTGGCACTTATCCTTGTAAGCGGAACAAGTGCTACACATGCCCTTACACTTCCTCCCTTACCACCATTCAGGGCCCCAGACAGTCCTTCCAGGTGAGGCGATACTTCACCTGTGAGTCAGCTGGGGCGATATACTGCGTCTGGTGCTCCCGATGTGGCCTTCTATATATTGCCGAGACCCGACACAGACTGGGAGACTGCTTTGCTGAACACCTACGCTCTGTCCGCCAGAGAAAGCAGGATCTCCCAGTGGACACACATTTTAATTCCACATCCTATTCCCATTCTGACATGTCTATCCATGGCCTCCTCCACTGTAAAGATGAAGCCACACTCAGGTTGGAGGAACAACACCTTCTATTCCGTCTGGGTAGCCTCCAACCTGATGGCATGAACATTGACTTCTCTAACTTCCGCTAATGCCCCACCTCCCCATCGTACCCCATCCGTTATTTATTTTTATACACACATTCTTTCTCTCACTCTCCTTTTTCTCCCCCGGTCCCTCTCACTATACCCCTAACCCATCCTCTGGGTTCCCCCCCCCGCCCTGTCTTTCTCCCCGGACTTCCTGTCCCATGATCCTCTCATATTCCTTTTGCCAATCACCTGTCCAGCTCTTGGCTCCATCCCTCCCCCTCCCGTCTCCTATCATTTTGGATCTCCCCCTCCCCCTCCCACTTTCCAATCTCTTACTCACTCTTCCTTCAGATAATCCTGACGAAGGGTCTCGGCCTGAAACGTCGACTGTACCTCTTCCTAGAGATGCTGCCTGGCCTGCTGCGTTCACCAGCAACTTTGATGTGTGTTGCTTGAGCTTTCTTGATGCTCCGCAATAAATAAAGGCACTGTTGCGCCTTTTTGATCAGGATGGAGGAGTTCAGGGACCAGGTGAGATCCTCGGAAATGTGGACACCAAGGAATCTGAAGCTTGATACACGCTCCACTACAGTTCCGTCGATGTAGATGGGGCCGTGAGTGTGACTCCTGGCATGCCTGAAGTCCACAATGATCTCCTTGGTCTTCTGGGTATTAAGGGCCAGACTGATGTGAATGCACTCAGCCTGTAGTCATTGAGTCCAATGATCTTTGATTATTTGAGGACTGGAATAATAACAGATTTCTTGAAACATGCTAGATTGCGAGACTGATTGAAAATGTTTGTGCATGCTATAGGCAGCTGCTTAGCGCAGTGTTTAAGGTTGGCAGGGCAGACAGAGTCAGGGCCAACAGCCTTCTTGATATTTATACACCACAGCATCAACTTTAATTGATGTATTGTGGAAAGAGCAGCCTAGGTTCCAAAATAAAGGAACTGCAACCAACACAATCATTAGTAGGCAATGGCTAATTAAGCAGTGCGCACTCGCCAGCCTTGATGCACTCTGACCAGAGTATATCCTTCTGTCTGACACTATACACTCTCATATTGCATGCCCTCTCCCTCTCACAGGGTCAGGTTCATGTTCATCTGTTAACACCTGAGATATAGCAAGCTCCTTTTAGATTACCAAGCAGCTACGAAGCAGATTTTCTTAATTATATAATGTGCATATTATAAATGGAAAATTGAACAAGGTGCAAGGGATGGCCAAGAATGGATTAGTTTAATGGGATTATATTCTTGGAGAGCAACGCTGATTGCTATTCAAATTGCAGGATTGCTGACATTTCCAGCAACCATTCTGCGGAAAATAATTAACCAGTAATGAATCACCATCTGTACCATAGCAGAAAATTGCCAATAGATGCCTCTATGTGATACAATGCTTCAGTCAGATTAATCTCAATTTCACAATGCAATGCAGCTGGCAAGCATTCTTACTCAATCTCTCCTCCTTGGAAATGTCACCTGATTTTTTGACCTGGTGCTCAACATCGAGTTTGAAACCCTACCTGCCTTTGTACTATTTGTGATTAAGTGATTGCGCAACCACCAACTGCGACTCCAGCCTCGAACTCCAGGCCGGGTCTTTATGTGCTGCTATTGTGACTCCCGTCTCCCCTTCCTTCACCACCACTCTGCAACCCCATCTCCCTCAGATCCCACCATCAGCTCCGGGGCCCTCAGAGGCTCCATCTTCTTCTCACCCCAACCCTCCCCTCTCCACTGACACCCCCAGCCTCCCCCCTCCCCCCTCTGATCCCAGCTCTCATCCGTGCCGGGTCTTTACCATCCCCTCCGACCTTCAACTCTCTGAGGCAAAACGCAGACAGTAAGGGCCTCATCTTTGTCCCCCTTTGCCCACACCTCAGCGAGTTCTGCATTCGCCATGACGCGGAACTCTTCTTCCGCCATCTCCGTCTCTGAGCCTACTTCTTTGGCAAGGACTCTCCCACCCCCACCGATGACCCCTTCTCCCGTCTTCAACTGTCCTCCTCCTCATGGACACCCCACTCTGGTCTTCTGCCTGCTCTGAATCTACTTATTGCTAACTGCAGATGGGACATTAACCGTCTCGACTTCACCGCACCTTGTTTCCATTCCAACCATACTCCTTCCAAACGCTCTGCTCTCCACTCCCTCTGCACCAATCCTAACCTTATTATTAAACCCGCCGGTAAGGGGGGTGCTGTTGTAGTCTGGCGTACTGTCCTCTACCTTGCCGAGGCACAGCGACAACTCACGGATACCTCCTCTTATTTACCCCTCGATCGTGACCCCACTAAGGAGCACCAGGCCATTGTCTCCCACACCATCACCGACTTTATCCGCTCAGGGGATCTTCCATCCACTGCTACCAACCTTATAGTTCCCACACCCCGCACTTCCCGTTTCTACCTCCTACCCAAGATCCACAAACCTGCCTGTCCTGGCAGACCTATCGTCTCAGCTTGCTCCTGCCCCACCGAACTCATTTCTGCATACCTCGACACTGTTTTATCACCCCTTGTTCAATCCCTTCCGACCTATGTTCGTGACACTTCTCACGCTCTTAAACTTTTCGATTATTTTAAGTTCCCTGGCCCCCACCGCTTTATTTTCACCATGGATGTCCAGTCCCTGTATACTTCCATCCCCCATCAGGAAGGTCTCAAAGCTCTCCGCTTCTTTTTGGATTCCAGACCCAACCAGTTCCCCTCTACCACCACTCTGCTCCGTCTAGCGGAATTAGTCCTTGCTCTTAATAATTTCTCCTTTGGCTCCTCCCACTTCCTCCAAACTAAAGGTGTAGCTATGGGCACCTGTATGGGTCCTAGCTATGCCTGTCTTTTTGTTGGCTTTGTGGAACAATCTATATTCCAAACCTATTCTGGTATCTGTCCCCCACTTTTCCTTCGCTACATTGACGACTGCATTGGCGCTGCTTCCTGCACGCGTGCAGAGCTCGTTGACTTTATTAACTTTGCCTTCAACTTTCACCCTGCCCTCAAGTTTAACTGGTCCATTTCTGACACCTCCCTCCCCTTTCTAGATCTTTCTGTTTCTATCTCTGGAGACAGCTTATCCACTGATGTCTACTATAAGCCTACTGACTCTCACAGCTATCTGGACTATTCCTCTTCTCACCCTGTCTCTTGCAAAAACGCCATCCCCTTCTCGCAATTCCTCCGTCTACGTCGCATCTGCTCTCAGGATGAGGCTTTTCATTCCAGGATGAAGGAGATGTCCTTTTTTAAAGAAAGGGGCTTCCCTTCCTCCACCATCAACTCTGCTCTCAAATACATCTCCCCCATTTCACGCACATCTGCTCTCACTCCATCCTCCCGCCACCCCACTAGGAACAGGGTTCCCCTTGTCCTCACCTACCACCCCACCAGCCTCCGGGTCCAACATATTATTCTCCGTAACTTCCGCCACCTCCAACGGGATCCCACCACCAAGCACATCTTTCCCTCTTCCCCTCTGCTTTCCGCAGGGATCGCTCCCTACGCAACTCCCTTGTCCATTCGTTCCCCCCATCCCTCCCCACTGATCTCCCTCCTGGCACTTATCCTTGTAAGCGGAACAAGTGCTACACATGCCCTTACATTTCCTCCCTTACCACCATTCAGGGCCCCAGACAGTCCTTCCAGGTGGGGCGACACTTCACCTGTGAGTTGACTGGGGTGATATACTGCGTCCGGTGCTCCCGATGTGGCCTTCTATATATTGGCGAGACCCGACGCAGACTGGGAGATCGTTTCGCAGAACACCTACGCTCTGTCTGCCAGAGAAAGCAGGATCTCCCAGTGGCCACACATTTTAATTCCACGTTCCATTCCCATTCTGATATGTCTACCCATGTCCTCCTCTACGGTAAAGATGAAGCCACACTCAGGTTGGAGGAACAACACCTTCTATTCCGTCTGGGTAGCCTCCAACCTGATGGCATGAACATTGACTTCTCTAACTTCCGCTAATGCCCCACCTCCCCTCATACCCCTTCTGTTATTTATTTATTTATTTATTTATATACACACATTCTTTCTCTCTCTCTCTCTCTCTCTCTCTCTCTCTCTCCTTTTTCTCCCTCTGTCCCTCTCACTATACCCCTTGCCCATCCTCTGGATCCCCCCCCTCCCCCTTTTCCTTCTCCCTGGGCCTCCTGTCCCATGATCCTCTCATATCCCTTTTGCCAATCACCTCTTGGCTCCATCCCTCCCCCTCCTGTCTTCTCCTATCATTTTGGATCTCCCCCTCCCCCTCCCACTTTCAAATCCCTTACTCACTCTTCCTTCAGTTAGTCCTGACGAAGGGTCTCGGCCCGAAACATCGACTGTATCTCTTCCTAGAGATGCTGCCTGGCCTGCTGCGTTCACCAGCAACTTTGATGTGTGTTGCTTGTGATTTAGCTGTTGCTTTCTGTTGAGAATGTGAGCTTATTTGGAAATGCATTGCTTTTTTTATTTGTGGAAATTAGAAGTGAAAGAAAGCAAAAATGCAAATACACAATGTTCAACGAAATTCAGCAGTTGTGGAAGTCAGCAGATCACAGTTGGGCTATGTACCCTTCAAGAGGGTAAGATTCAAGTCATTCTTTTAATGTTCCACACATTATCTAAATTGCTGTGTAGTGCTCGCATCTTCCAATCTTATTTTTGATGTGCAGCATATTAAATTTTTCATTTTTTATTTTTCTGGGCTAATTCAAAGTTATTCAACATTATTGAATCTTATTTATAGTACACTGAGTTGATATGCTAATGCCTGTATCATTATAATGCAGATGATCCCCTGGTTTTAAAGACATAACATTTGCATTTCAACAGCACCTGCAGGAATTCCTGCAAACAAGAGAGAAAAAAAGTGTGTTAAGTATAGCACCTATGTGATAATGAATGTAATTGTGAGATGTTTATGTGAGAAGTGAGTGTTCATCAGTTTTATGGGCAATTGAAACACTTATTGCTTGCACCGTGTTAAACCTGCTATAACTGCAATAATAGGCAGAGTAAAATTAATCACTGAAGTTGGTCAATTGATTGGATAACATATCACACATAAATGATATTAAACAGATATATAAAGATCCCTTTAGAGGCTTTCATCTGAGTATTTGACAGATTCATTGCCTACCTTCTTAATGTAATGGCCATATTGGTTCGATGAAAGAATCATGGCCTTAATTATTTCATCAGTGAATTACCGGATGTCATGTAGAGTTATGGTATCTCTTTTAATGACACTACTTTTTTTTTAAACAAGCTCTACGAAGACAGATAAATAGAACGAGGCACAGGGCTGACCCATTGTGCTTTAATACCACAACAAGACCATTAGGATCATAATTTAACACTGTTAATCTTCATTCACCTTTATGTTAATAAAAACTCTGGCATGTTCAAAGTTCAAAGTAAATTAAAGGGCGGATTGAATATTTTACCACATACTTCTTTGGCATTCATTTTCATCAGTTTCTCCTTCTGGTAATTTTTATTCTCTCTCTCTTTTCTCTTCTATTCCTCCCTGTGCCTTCTTATCTCTTCTCCTCAGCGGCCTATCACTCCCCCTCGTGCCCCTGCTTCTTCCTTTTCTACCATGGTCCACTCTCCTCTCCCATCAGATTCCTTCTTCTCCAGCCCTTTACCTTTCCCACTCACCTGGCTTCACCTATCACCTTCTAGCTCGTCCTCCTGGCCCTCCCCTCACCTTCTTTATTCTGCTACCTTTTCCCTTCCCTTCCAGTCCTGAAGAAGGGTCTTGGCTTGAGACGTCGACTACTTATAGATGCTGCCTGACCTGCTGAGTTCCTCCAGCATTTTATGAGTGTTATTCTGGATTTCCAGTATCTACAGTGTCTCTTGGGCTTATTTTTGTTCCTGTGCTGTGCTGTTCCATGTTCCAAGTTTTGCAAATGGATGGATCTGAGATTGCAGATAGATTCTTAGGGCAGTGCCCAAGATAGTTCAGTTTTCAGCTCCTTATCATCATCATCATTATGGTGCTACTAAACAAGGAGTGAGGCTCTATGTTGATGAATTGAGTATTCAGTTTCATTCACAATATATCAGTCTTTGCCTGCATATAGAACATAGACCATCACAGGACACTACAGGCCCTTCAGCCCACAATGTACCTACTCGAAGATCAACCTACCCCTTCCCACAAACATAGCCCTCTATTTTCCCATCATCCATGTGCCTAAAAAGATTTTCTTCAATGTCCCTTGTGTATCCTCCTCTACCAGTATTCCTGTTAGGGTGTTCCACACACCCGCCACTCTCGGTGTTTAAAAGAATCTTACTTACATCATACATATTACATCAATTTACATTATTTGTATATAAGGAGCTCAGGACTGAGCTGTCCAGAGCACTGCCCCAAGAATCTCATCCGTATGCAGTAACTCAGTTCAAGTCGGGCAGGAGGCTAAGCTCAGCTTTAATGCCGTATTGCTGGTGACACCACTGACATTGGCTGCATCAAAGCTGGTGACGAATCCCCATGCAGGAAGGAGACTGAAAATCTGGTTGAATGGTGCCACAACAACCTCTCACTCAAAGTCAGCGAAACTAAAGAGCTGGTTATTGACTACAGGAGATGGAAACTGGAGACCCATGAGCCAGTCCACCTGGTGGAGAGGGTCAGTAACTTTAAATTCCTTGGAGTTATCATTCTAGAGGGTCTGTCCAGGGGCCAGCACGTAAGTACCATTACAAAGAAGGCACTGCAGCACCTCAACTTTCTTCAGAGCTTGTGCAGATGCAACATATCATCTAAATCCTTTGACACACTTCCATGGAAGCACAGTGGAGAGTATGCTGACTGGTTGCATCACGGCCTGGTATGGAAACACCAATGCCAAGAATGGAAACGCCTACAAAAAGTAGTGAATACAGCCCAAGTCTTCGCAGAAAATGCACTCCCCACCATTGAGCACATCCACAAGGAGCACCGCCACAAGAAAGCAGCATCCATCAACCAAGATGTGCTATCTTCTCACTGCTGCCATGAGGAAGGAGATACAGGAGCCTTAGGTCCTACACCACCAGGTTCAGGAACAGTGATTGCCTTTTAGCCATCAAGCTCCTGAACCAGCATGGATAACTTCACTCACCTCAACTCTTAAATCCAGTCCTTGCTTGTGATATCCATATCCTATGACAGAAGTTCCATACATCTCAGCTAATAACTGCCCATAAGATCATGATTGGAACCTTATCATGGCTGTCATCTTTCTTGTAGCTGTTGTATTCTCTCTAATAGCCTGGTAAATTACTATAAGGAAACCAAAGGAAACAAAACCATGTTACTGTGAGGCTCAGTGTACAACCTTATATAGAAACTGAGAGAGCAAGTATATGTGTATCACAAAGAGCAAGATACTGTAGTGGTTAGCACAAAGCTTTACAGTACAGGCGACTCAGGTTCAAATCCCGCTGCTGCCTCTAATGAGCTTGTACGTTCTCCCCGTGACCGCGTATGTTTTCTCTGGGTGCTCCAGTTTCCTCCCACAGCCCAAAGACATACTGGTTAATTGGTCATCGTAAATTGTTCTGTGTTTAGGCGAGGGTTAACCTGGCAGCTGATGGGCGGCGTGGCTCAGAGAGCCAGAAGAGCCAACTCTGCCCTGTATCTCAATAAATAAAAATAATATTTCATTGATCTTGTGCTGATGCAGGCTCCAATGGAAGTACGATATAATACAGACTGTGCTCTCTGTACACTGGCTCAGAAATTTCTTTTGCCCTGTTGGAACTCAGCATATTTACTTGATTAAAATAAATGCGCATGTTGGCTCCTATCCTTGTGACATTTTATTTTTAGATAAGATGAGACACAGTGGGAACTGATGAAGTGGTATAACTGATATAATCTCATAATAATTGGGGAACATATTAAGTAGTGTGACAAAGCCTTGCAACTCATTCTCCCACCTGCTATTCTTTTCTTCAAATGGTTGCCACTTACTGGTGTCCTTCTAAAGAGAATTTCAACAGAGAGCTTATTAGCTTTAAAAAGCTTTCTTTCTTTCAGTTCAATTGAAAACCTTTATTTATTCTTTGACTTCTCTGTCAAAGATTTATCTCAGTGGAAACATAGACATAGTCAACATGTTCCAGATCAGAGAGATTAGGAATATAAAATAACATAAAATATTTGGGAAATTGGCTTCCTATTAACACATGTACCAAGGAACAGTGTACCCATAGCAACACACACAACTTGATGGAGGAACTCAGCAGGTCAGGTGGCATCCACAGAAATGAATGAACGGTTGATGTTTGGGGCCAAGACTCTCTTCAGATTGGAAAGGAAGGGGTTAGACACCAGAATAAAAAGGTGGGGGAAGGGCTAGAAAGATAGTTAGAAGGAAATAGATGAAGCCAGGTGGGTGGAAAAGGTAAAGGGCTGGAGAGGAAGGAATTTGATTGGAAAGGAGAAAGAAAAGGAGGAGGGGCACCAGAAGGAGGTGATGGGCAGGTGAGAAGAGATACGAGGCCAGAGTGGGGAATAGAAGAAGAGGGGAGGGAGAATGAATATTTTGTTACTGGAACAAGAAATCGATATTCATGCCATTAGGTTGGCAGCTAGCCAGACGGAATACAAGGTGTTGCTTCTCTATCCGGAGGGTGGCCTCACCTTGGCACAAGTTTTGTATGCCATCCATACAGATCATTTCATTACAATAGTTTATTGACGCTATACATGGGAAAACAATAACAGAATGGTAAATTAATTGTTACAGTCACAGAGAAAATGCAGTGTAGATAACAAGGTAGATTGAGAGATCTAGAATCCATCTTGTATTAGGAAACCATTCAATATTCTTACAAAAGTGGGATAGAAGCTGCCCTTGAGTCAGGCATTCTGTGCCTTTTGCCTTTTGTATTTTCTGCTTGTTGGAAGGGGGACAAGAGAGAATGTCTAGACAGGAATGATTATGTTGGCTGCTTTAACGAGGCAGCGAGAAGTACAGACAGGATCTGTGGAGGGGAAGCTGGTGTCCATGAGGTACTGGGCTGTGTCCATAATACTTTCATGCAGTCTCAGGCAGAGGAGTTACAATACTCAGCTGTGATGTATCTAAATAGGGTGCTTTCTATGGTGCACTGGCAACCATTGGTGAGAGTTAAAGGAGACATGCCAAATGATTTTGGACCTGCCGAAGTTAAGGCATTGATGAGCATTGAGTTCTAAAGGTTTAAAGTAAATTTATTATCAAAGTACATGTGTGTCACCAAAGCAACCCTGAAATTCATTTTCTTGCAGGCATACAAAGTAAATCTAAGAAACTCAATAGATTCAATCGAAGACTACACCCAACAGGACGGACATACAACCAGTGTCAAAAGGAACAAACTGTATAAATACAAAATAAAATTAATAATAATAAATATCGAGAACATGAGATGAACAATACTTGAAAGTGAGCCAATAGGTTGTAGGAACAATTCAGTGATGGGACAAGTGAAGTTGAGTGAAGTTATCCATCCTGGTTCAAGAATCTGATGGTTGAGGGGTAGTAACTGTTCCTGAACTTGTTGGTGAGGGTCCTAAGGCTCCTGTACCACCTTCTTGATAACAGCAGTGAGAAGAGAGCATGGCTGGGTGGAGGTCATGCTGATGAATGCAGCTTTCCTGCAACAGTGTTCCATGTAGGTGCGCTCAGTGGTGTGGGGAGCTTTGCACATGAAGGATTGGCTTGTATTACTACTTTTTTATAGGATTATCCATTCAAGGACATTAGTGTTTCCATACCAGGCTGTGATAGATGCAGCCAGTCAATATACTCTCCACCAACATCTCTAGAGGTTTGTCAAAATTTTTGGATGTCATACCAAATCTTCCAAAACTTCTAATGAAATAGAAGCACTGCTGTGCATTCTTTATAATTGCACTTACCTGCTGGGCCCAGGACAGATAGTCTGAAATGATAAAACTGAGGAATGAGAAGTTGCTAACCCTCTCCATCTCTGATCTCCTGATGAGAACTGGCTCACGGACCTCTGGTTTCCTCCTCCTGACTCAATAATCAGCTCCTTGGTGTTGCTGACTTTGAGTGAGAGGTTGTTGTTGTGGTACCACTCAGATAGATTTTCAATCTCCCTCCTAGATGCTGATATATCACTACTTTTAATTTGCCTAAGGACAGCAGTGTCATCAACAAGATATAACATTGGAGCCATGCTCAGTCACACAGTCATAAATATGAAGCAAAAAGTGTAGGAGGCTATGCAGACAGCCTGATGGTGCATTTGTGCTGATGGAGATTGTGGAGGAGATATTGTTGCTAATCCAAACTGACGCGTCTGCAAGTGAGGAAGTCGCGGATCCAGTTGCACAAGGAGATATAGAGGCCAGGGTCATGAAATTTATTGATTAGTTTTGACGGGGTGATAGTATTCAATATTGAACTGTAGTTGATAATGAGCATCTTGATGTACGTATCTTCACTGTCCAGATCTTCCAGAGTTGGGTGAAAAGCCAATGAAATGGCATCTGCTGTGGACCTGTTGTGCCAGAAAGCAAATTGGAGCAGAGCAGACAGAAGTTCAAATGAATTCAAATTCAGATTTATTCATCACATGTACATTGAAACACAGAGTGAAATGTTGTCATTTGCTTTTACAACCAGCTCACCCTAGGATGTGCTGGGGGCAGCCCCCAAGTGTCCCACACATTCTGGCATCAACATAGCAAGCCCACAACATTCCTCAGAATGACTCAACAGCACCAACAGCAGCATATCATGCCTCTTACCCATCTCTCCCACCCACACACACAGACAAACCACATGGCAGGCATGTGGTGATGTTCATTCCTAGGAACCTGATGTTCTCAGCTCACTCGTCCTCACACCATCCACGTAAACAGGAGCGGGTGCAGCATTCTCCTTCCTGAGGTCAGAGACCAGCTCTGTGGTTTTGCTGACACTGAGGGGGATGTTGTTGCCATGACACCAGGCTCTCTACCTTCTTCTTGCACTCGAACTCATCTTTACTTGAAATACAGCCCACTACAGCGGTGTCTTCTACAAACTTACAGATGGAGTCAGAGTGGCACCTGACCATGCGATTGTGAGAATGCGGGAAGTTGAATAGAGGGCTGAGAACACAGCCTTGTGGGGACAATTGTAGTGAAGGTGTTGCTGCCCGTCCTTACTATGGTCTGTTCGTCAAGAATATAAGGATCTAATTGCAAAAAGAAGCGATGAGTCTTAGGTCGAGGATCTTGGAGATGAGTTTGTTTGGGCTATGGTATTGAAGGGTGAGTTGTAGTCAATAAATAATAGTCAAATGCAGGTTTCTTTATTGTCTAGATGCTTCAGAGAGAAATGTGGAGCCAGAAAACTTTTGAAAGACATGAAAGACAAATTTTTAACTGTAGCTTCATGATGGCTGTACAGGTAAAGTAACATCTCTGAAGGGCAGGCAGCACCTCTGAAAAGAGAAAGACATTTCCAGCGACTGCAGAATCTCTTGTGTTCTGGAAAGTGAATCAGAGTTAATATTTCAAGTCTTTGAGTGACTCCAGCAAATTAGCTTTGTTTTTATTTTACATTTTCACCTTTAGAAGTTCTTTTTAATTTTGAATGGACAATTTAAATTGCTTATTAGAGAGAAAAGAGAATGCAGATACTGAAATAAGGAACACAATGCTTGGAGAATGCAGCTGGTCAAAAGTCGAGCAAATTTGATATTTTAGGTTGAGACATGACGTGTTGCTTGGCAACCACCAATGATCCTTGTGTCCTGATTTTGTTAATGAGGTGTATTTTAAATCGTTTAGATGAATGTACAAGAACATAGAACAGTACTGTACAGGAACAGGCCCCTCACCCCACAGTGTCTGTGCCAATCATTGACGCCAATTTAAATTAATCCCATTTGCCTGAACATAGCCTTTTTCACCCCAATCCCTGTTTGTTCAGGTGGCTGTATAATGTATTGAAATTGTTTTTGTACCAATTTAAGATCTCTACTTACAAACCATCCTTTCCCCTCTCCATGATTAACTTGAAACTTACAAAATTATGGTTGGTATCCCCAAAATGCTCCCCAACTAGCACCTTGACCATCTGCCTGGCTTCATATCCTACAACGGAACCCAGGAGAGCCTTTTCTCCACAAATACTATCTAGGTATTGACTCAAAAAGCTCCACTGAATGCACTTTAAAAATTTTTCCCCATCCTGTTCCTCACATCAAGGCGACTCCCGTCTATGTTAGGGGAAGTTAAACTCCTCCACTATAAGAATCCCAATGCTCTTGCACATCTCTCTGATTTGTACCGATGGGGTAGCTGATACTTTAATACTAATTATTTCAGCTAATCATTTTATAAGACACTTTATTGAGGTAGAGCATAATGGTCATCTGTTTTGGAATCTGAGGTATATAAAAATATATATAAGCACATACAAGCCATACAGCCTCTCACACTTGCTCCATCATTGATGCCTGGCTTGATCCTGACCTTAGCTCTACCTGTACTGAGACTGCAACCCTGAATTCTGGATTCCCCCAGCACAGGCAACATCCTTTCGTCATCAATCCTCTTAAACAAAAAAATCAAATTTCACTCTTCTAACCTCAGGAGAATCAAGAACTAATCTGTTCAATCTTTCCTTAAAAATCATCTTCATATCTGGAATCATTCCCAGAACATGCCCTCTTCTCATTGTTACCATCAGGAAGGAGGGACTGAAGCCTGAAGGCTCACACTCATGCTCGGCAATTCAGGAAAGCTTTTTCCCTTTTTTCCCTCTGCCATCTGTTTCCTAAATGGACATTGAACCCATGAACACTTCCTCACTACTTTTTAAAATTTATTTCTATTTTTCCACTACTTATTTTAACTTAATTATTTAATATACATTTATATACTTACTGTAATTCAGTTTCCCCTGTATTTATTTACTGCATTTTACTGCTGCTGCAAAGTTAACAAATTTCATGACATCTGCCTGTGATGTGAAACCAGATTCTGATTCTGATCTGATGATCCATCTTTGAACTGTATCCCTTAAATAAGAAGACCAAGAAACACTCACAACATGCTGGAGGAACTCAGCAGGTCAGGCAGCATCCGTGGAAACGATGAGTCGACATTTAGGGCCGGAACCCTCGTCGACTCATCGTTTCCACGGATGCTGCCCAACCTGCTGAGTTCCTCCAGCGTGTTGTGAGTGTTGCTTTGACCCCAGCATCTGCAGATTATTTTGTGTTTAGAAGACCAAGAGTCTGTATATTACCCAGATGTAATCTCACCATGGACCTTAACAATTGTAACATTCCCTACACATCCAAGTTGACTTCCTGTTTACTTGGTACCTTTGCATGGGAGATAACATCATAGTGGGCAATTCAAATCTATGTGCTGATGATTATTCAAGAAAAGTGTTGCCTTTGGTTCCATGCCTTTGTCTCTCTGCTATAAACCTGAGAATTAGTCCACAAGACATAGACGCAGAGTCAGCCCAGCTGGCCCATTGAGTCTGCTCTGTCATTCAATCGTGACTGATCCCTTTTATTTTCCCTCTCCTCAGCCCCACTCCCTGGCCTTCTCCCCATAACCTTTGATGCAGTGGCCAGTCAAGAATCTATCAATCTCGGTCTTAAATACACTCAACGACCTGGCCTCCACAGCTGTCTGTAGTAACAAATTTCCACAAATTCACCCCCCCCCCCGATGAAAGAATTTTTTCCATGTCTCTCTTTTAAATGGATGCCCCTCTTTCCTGAGGCTGTGCCATCTTGTCCTATACTCCCCAACCATGGGAAACACCCTTTCCACATCTACTCTGTCTAAGCTTTACAACATTTCAAAGTTTTAAATGAGATTCCTTACCCCACCCCACCTTTTTAAATTCCAGTGAGTAAAGGCCTAGAGCCATCAAATGTTCCTCATATGATAGGCCTTTCACTCCCAGAACTTATCCTTGTGAACCTCCTCTGGACCCTCTCCAATGCCAGCACACCTTTTCTAAGATGAGGAGCCAAAACTGTTCACAATTTTCAAGGTGAAGCCTCACCAGTGCCTTATAAAGCCTCTGCATCACATCCCTGCTTTTGTATGGTAGTCTTATGCTAGTCCTGCTCTTATGGTCTGATGTACATACATGTCCAGCTGTCTCTTGAACATTCCTATGAAATCTATTTCTTTCCCCTTTCTGGAATTTAATAGAATCATTAATTGATTCAGCAAATAAAACAGACAATCTAATTTTCAAAATGATGTAACCAGCTTAGAAAAGCAAATATATTACATTGCATTAAGTATGAAATAGCTTTAATATTTCTGCACCAGTTGCAATGTTAGTGTTCTTGCCTGATGCTGTATACTTCTCTATCATATCTGTTAAGCTTCTTGGATGTGGACACTTCTTGGATGCTCAAATGTGTCTAATGCAGCTTTCAGATGAAGTACTCCTGTACCTAAGCAACCTGCTGCCCTGTTCCAGATGTCCATTCGCTGTCAGCTTTACTGTGCAAGTGAGCAGGCTATTTAATCAAACTGCTGTCCTGGTTCCACATGAGAAAATGTACCGTGTTTTCACCTGCTCCCCTCTCCTGCTGGATCCTAGCATGGCTTGTTCCTAGAACAGTGGGAGGTTCAGTCATCTAGTTTGTCAAATTACCCAGATTCCTACACCCAATGGATGAATTATCCCTCTCCATCCCTCCTCCGTTCCAGCCCAGGTAGCTGTTGTATGCTAATCCTGTCTCCTGCAGGGGTGCCTGAATTTATGAAGGATCACCATCTGAAAGTTCGGATTAAACCTGAACATTCTGAACAGAAACTTCTCGAGAGTATTCTAGAAAACCCATCAGGGCCATGAGTGTCAGACAGAACTTGAGGCCCTCTCCCCATATCTGCATTTCCTCTTCCTTTCACCTGCATCTCTGTCGACTAATGCCTTTAAACCTGCTGTTTCACAGAATGCAAACCTTTCCCAAAAATTAGGGGAAACATTTCAAACTCTGGGCATAATCGTCAGAAATTATCTAAAGCTGGAAGATTGAAGCCAAACACCGGTTGATAAATTGAAAATGTTTGAACACTGACTGTAGTGGAGTGTTTAAGAAAATGAGCTCTATTGTAGGGCAGAGAAGTAGAACTTTAGCACACTCTTCTGGGCAGTTATTGGACTGTACAGTTGTGGAGTTGTTGATTTTGTCAGCATTAATATTATGGAACCCCTTAAAATATTTTTAAATCAATCAAAATCTGGCACTACTCAAATCTGGATAATATGTGTGCAAAATGTTTATTACATGTCATACAACAAAGAAAAAGGTTTAAATATTTTTAGTCTATGGTAGCTGTGACATTTTCTACAACAAAATAACTTGTTCCCCTCTTCCTCTATTCTACACATATATCTAGCTAGGGTGTCTAAGACTTTTGCACAGTACTACGTTTGTCAACGTGGAGCAGAAAGCAAGTTTGTATGTCTGGCGGGAGCGAAGGGCATCGGGAATGGTGAGTGTGGAGTGCCACAGGAGGGTGTGGGACGGGTGTCAGAGAAGGAGTGCCAGGGGCTGGGGATTGCACTGGGGTGCAGATGCATCCAGCCCTGAGACACCAGGCAAGGTCACTTGATTCCAAATAATTGGTTTATTAATCATTACAGAGTGTCTCTCTTCAGGTCAGAATCAGGTTTATCAACACTTACATATGCCATGAAATATGTTTTTTTTTTGCAGCAGTACAGTGTAATGTTTAAAATTACTACAGTACTATGCAAAAGTATTAGGTTACTGTATATACAGTATATTGGCCTAAGACCTTCGCATATTACTGTACTGTACATCCCAACGTCCCTCTGTTCCTCCTTCCATTTATTTTTTGTCTTGTCACACCTCTTCATATGCATAACCTTCCACTTGTCTGGAATTAATTTCTTTTGCCATTTTTCTGCCCAGATAAACAAATCTTCCTGCAAGCTCAAGTTTAATTGCTGATTGTCAGCCATATGGCATTTTTTTGTGCATCAACTACTAATTTCTTTATCATGCCCTCATTTTTAAGTCTAAATCATTGGCATGTACTCCAGAACTGTTCCTGCAGCCAGGGATGATTGAGCAACGATCTCCCAGCCTCAGATCTTTGTGTCTCCTTTATTCCTATTCTATGCTTCTACTGTCACCTGCCCTCTCCCTCTAGCCACTCTTTGATTCTTGAAGTACACAAAATGCACTTCTTTCCTCACTCTGACAATGCAGTGAAATCTGGAGCTTACTGCCCTGTAGAAGTAGCATTCCATTGACCTAGATTCTGTGCAATCTATCCTTACACGTTCAGTGGACGATAAGGATTAAACTGATCAAAGTAAAAGTATTTAGTCTCAAAGCAGGAAGGAGAAAATGATGGAGAATTTATGGAAGCAATTCTCAAATATAGTTGAAGGTATGGTTGCTAACAAGGGAACACATAGTTAGGAATGTGCAAGATTCTATTATTCTAGGAGTACCAATATCACACAGAATTCTTAGCCTGGAGGAAGTTAAAATTGATAGCAAAGGGTCATATAATTGAGGGGTTTGAAAATGGATGTTAATTTTAATATCAATTGGAATAATTTCCTTATTGGAGGGAATCTTACAGCATTGGGTCCTGTCAAAGGGTTTTGGCCTGAAACGGTGACTCTACTCTTTTCCAAGATGCTGCCTGGCCTGCTGAGCTCCTCGAGCACTTTGTGTGTGTGTTGCTTGAACTTCCAGCATCTTCAGGTTTTCTCTTGTTTGGCATTGGTAAGCTAGCTATTTTACTTTTTAAGCTTGCCGTTCAATGAATCATGGCTGGTCTGTGGCTTCATTCCATGTACCCGTATTTACTCTAATTCTAGTACATTGTAATAATATTATAACCATATAACAATTACAGCACGGAAATAGGCCATCTTGGCCCTTCTAGTCCATGCCGAACTCTTACTCTCACCTAGTCCCACCGACCTGCACTCAGCCCATAACCCTCCATTCCTTTCCTGTCCATATACCTATCCAATTGAACTTTAAACGACAACATCGAACCTGCCTCAACCACTTCTGCTGGAAGCTCGTTCCACACAGCTACCACTCTCTGAGTAAAGAAGTTCCCCCTCATGTTACCCCTAAACTTTTGCCCTTTAACTCTCAACTCATGTCCTCCTGTTTGAATCTCCCCAGCCCTCAATGGAAAAAGCCTATCCACGTCAACTCTGTCTATCCCCCTCATAATTTTAAATACCTCTATCAAGTCCCCCCTCAATCTTCTATGCTCCGAAGAATAAAGACCTAACTTGTTCAACCTTTCCCTGTAACTTAGGAGATGAAACCCAGGCAACATTTTAGTAAATCCCCTCTGTACTCTCTCAAATTTATTGACATCTTTCCTATAATTCGGTGACCAGAACTGTACACAATACTCCAAATTTGGCCTTACCAATGCCTTATACAATTTCAACATTACATCCCAACTCCTATACTCAATGCTCTGATTAATAAAGACCAGCATACCAAAAGCTTTTTTCACCACCCTATCCACATGAGATTCCATCTTCAGGGAACTATGCACCATTATTCCTAGATCCCTCTGTTCTATTGCATTCTTCAATGCCCTACCATTTACCTTGTATGTCCTATTTTGATTAGTCCTACCAAAATGTAGCACCTCACATTTTTCAGCATTAAACTCCATCTACCATCTTTCAGCCCACTCTTCTAAGTGGTCTAAATCTCTCTGCAAGCTTTGAAAACCTACTTCATTATCCACAACCCCACCTATCTTAGTATCATCTGCATACTTACTAATCCAATTTACCACCCCATCATCCAGATCATTAATATATATGACAAAAATCCGTAAAATCTCAGATATAAAATTAGTGGCATGGGTCTTTGAGAACATAGATAAGTTACACACAAAAAATGTTGGAGGAACTCAGCAGGTCAGGCAGCATCTATGGAAAAGAGCAAACAGAAGACATTTTAGGCTGAAACCTTTCTTCAGAACTGAGAAGGAAGGGGGAGGGTGCCCGAATAAAACGGTGGGAGGAGGGGAAGGAGGCTAGCTGGAAGGTGATAGGTGAAGCCAGGTGGGTGAGAAAGGTCAAAGGATGGAGAAAAAGGAATCTGATAGGAGAGGAGATTGGGCAATAGGAGACTCATGGACCTCTCTTTCTATTTTAAAGCTCTCTGGACATACAATACAGGACTGTGCAAAAGTCTGAGGCACATATATCTAGCTAGGGGCATCAAGGGTTATGGGGAGAAGGCTGGAGAATAGAGTTTAAAGGGATAATAATTCAGCCTGGTAGAATGGTGGAGCAGACTTGATGGGACAAATGGCCTAATTTTGCTTCTATGTATATGGTATTATGGATTCGAGAAGCTGAGGTAAAGTCCTTTCATCAGATGAAGCTGAGGTCCAAAATTCACTGCCTGAAAGGGTGGTAGAAGGAGAAACCCTTAGTGCATTTAAACCATATTCGGCAGGTGATCGAAATGCCTTGACCTGCAGGATATACCATAGACGAAGAAATGCATAGAGATTTAGGCTCACTGGCTCTTTCTCTGGATGCACAGAAATGAGGGACTGAATGACCTTGACACAATCAATCAACTTATTTTGTGCTATTTATTTTCTGCAGTTCTGTAATTAGCAATGACGTAGTTGCATCATTGAAAGAAAATTACTGTTAACAAGGAGACCAGAATCTTCATCTACGGTTATTGTTCAATTTATAGAGATTTTTGCTAATTCCTTTCTTGATCTTCTGCCATAAATGGAATTGTACTTATAAGGTAATTAAAAGTGTAGTACAATTAAAATTGGGAATTTAAGACTAAGGATTTCCTCTCTCTTGTGCTTGATGACAGATGATATAAAAATAAGAAAGCCAGGACAAGAATGCAAACTTGCATATATGAGTGATGGTTTTGAGATGTATTTCAGTATAAGCACCAATGCACCTTTCACAAAAAAGAAACAGATTTGTGAAAAGTTTGAAGCACTATCCAAATTCTCTGATTTGTGATTTTGAGAAGGTTGGGATCACAACATTTGTCAACTGGGCAAATGAAAATTTTAGATTCCACTGATATACTTTTAACTGAGGCTTTGTGAGGATGAATGAACAGGGTTTTGCAAGAGTGACAGTTCCAACAGCCTAAAGTAATGTTTCCTTTGTAGTGGCAGGGTGGAGATAGGTCCCTGCTAAAGGAGGTGTAAGGCACTTCTTCTCTCCGCTTGCCTGCAATTCACCCTGGGGCAAGGTGTAGCACCTGTTTAACCCCTTGATCAGGGTCACTTGAAGCCATGGGAGCAGGTGGCAGATGGTCATATGGGCAAATAGTGCTAAGTCTTGGTTATGCGACCACTAACACCAGTTAGACAATCTCTGAAGAGTATTGATAATGGCTGGGGTCACCTGTCTTGTAAAGCCACCGTCCAGAAGAAGGCAATGGCAAACCACTTCTGCAGACAGATCTGCCAAGAACAATCATGATCATGGATAGAGAGACCACGATCGCCCACGTCATACGACGTGGCACATGATGATGATGATGCAGTGGGTTATGCGGTTGAGTTTGAGTGTTATTGAAGTGGAATAGGTCAAATGGGGAAGAGATGATAGTTGGCACAGTAGTGCAGCAGGTAGTGCTGCTACAGTACTTCATGAGACAATGACCCAGCTTTGGTCCTTGCCTTTGATGTGGAGTTGGCTCACCCTGTGACCACATGGCTGTTTTAGTATCTTCCCACATTTCAAAGACCTACAATTCTGTCATGTAATTGGTTACTAAATATTACTCCTGGTATTGGTGGGTACCATGGGAACAGCAACACACATCAAAGTTGCTGGTGAACGCAGCAGGCCAGGCAGCATCTGTAGGAAGAGGTGCAGTCGACGTTTCAGACCGAGACCCTTCATCAGGACTAACTGAAGGAAGAGTGAGTAAGGGATTTGAAAGTTGGAGGGGGAGGGGGAGATCCAAAATGATAGGAGAAGACAGGAGGGGGAGGGATAGAGCCGAGAGCTGGACAGGGGATACGAGAGGATCATGGGAACAGGGCTAGTGTTGCTGAGTATATAAAAGAGAAGAGTTGCCAGGAATTAAGTCTGGAAATGGGACTGATAGGGTGAATAGGTCAAATGTAAGGGAAGTATATGTAGAGCAGGTATTGAGGCCCTGTTATTCATCAAGCCTTAAATTGGTATAAGGTGGGTTCCATCAGTACTCAAAACTCAAGCTCTAATGTTTACTTTGAACTTTATCAAGCCTAACATTAGTTTAGGGTGGGTTCCCTCAGCACTCAAAAGTCCAGCTCTGGGGTAGCCAATTAGCAAAAACTGAACCTGGCTAAGATCAAAGTCTGAAAGCAGGCATTCCTTACGGGGGTGCTTCCTTTCACAACTGATGCAAGTACATTTTTTTTCAGTAAGTAATAGGACAAAGTTTGGATTGATCTACAATATTCTTGTTCTAGATATTTGAAGTTGACACAGATTTTGGATGAATCCCAAATATTTTGGAATCCAGTGGTGGAAACAGGGAGATGTAGTCGACATTGTTTCCAAATATTTTTCCAAAAAATTTGTCAATGTAGCCCGACCTGCTTCCTGGGTTGAAAGCATCTAAATATCTTGGATGTCCACTAGAGACCTCTACCTTAGGTTTGGTGAAAAATAATTATTTGCAGCACCTTCTCACTGTGTAAATGTTTCTTCTATCCTTGGCGATATTAGAAATAATGTATAAAATTACTGTGTTCCCATTTAGTTGGTTCTGAATGTACTTTGCCTAAACAGACATTTTTTTTTCATTTTAATTCTTCACTCAATATTGATCTAAGTGCCAAATAATGGGAACTTAGCCAGTCAGGTAGCACCTATGAAAATGACCCAAAGAAGGGTCTTAGCCCAAAATGTTGGCAATTTGTTCATTAACGTAGATGCTGCCAGACCTTCTGGGTTCCTCCAACATTGCGTATGCTGCTTTGGATTTCCAGAATCTGCAGAATTTCTTGTATTTATTCTTTTCCTCCATTGGGGTTAACAGTTCATCTATATATGGGTAAGCCTATGTAACAAATGTAATTATCGAGTCATAGAGTCGCAGGACGTGACAACAGAGAAACAGGCCCATCTAGTCTATTCCAATCTATTATTGCCAAACTAAATTCTGTCAAGACTTTCAAAGACATTTACATCTTGAAGCAACACATTTCTTAGTCTCCCATTCATTTAACTTTAGCTCATGCACCAACATCTATGAATGTTGTCTGCTACACAACATTCTTGCCATTGCACAATAACACCAGCCAGTAAAAATGTTTTGCTTTGTGTCACTGATATTACCAACGTCTTTTGTTTGTAAACTGTTTTGATTGTATGCAAACTGTGTCTGTTGTTGAAAGCCAAAATTTAAAAAAATAATACAACACCCAAAATGCTGGAGGAATTTAGCGGGTCAGGCTGCATCTATGTGTTTGTGTTAAAAAAATAGTCAACACTTGTAACTGCTCTAGCTACTAGGTATTGTTTGAACACCTGGCAAAATCAAACTTAATTCAAGGCGGGAAAAAAATCCCTAAACTATAAAAAAACTGTGGAAAAGAAATCAATGCATATCATTGGAGTTTAAATTGGATCTTTTCCAAAGCTTTGAAAATGAAACGGGGTGTCAGACTGGATATCTTCCATGGCAGTTACAGAGCTATTTGCTACACTTATGCTGTTGGAAAGGAGTTTCACCTGCCAGCACTTCAAAAGATACATAATGTCCTTGATTTTTCATTTCTTACTCACAGCCAGTACTACGAGCTGGCTATACATCAATGAAAGTAGTGTAAGTGTTTGTGTTTGTTCTAAGCAAGGACTTTTTAGGATGTTTTTTGGCAAATACAGTGAATTCCGGTTAATTTGACCATTGGTTAATCAGGGCAGCTTCTTATTTGTGTCAACTCTTGAAAATTAATCTAGAAAGTTGCTGCTTAGTTGGGGCAGGAGACTGTTACTGAACAGTTTCTAACCAGCATCAGTTGCATGTACTTGTGTGACCATTAGATGCTACACCCTGCTTAGAGCGAACTGTTTTCAAATAGCCTGAATTTTGTGTGTTTGTGTTCAAAAATCAGTGATGTTTGTCACTGATAAGCAGCAAGATAAATCCAAACTATATTGCTTACTGTGGTTTCAAGCACTCAGGTTTGGAGATGTCAGAAATGACCGGGAGTGAAAATTAAACAATTTCACTACTTCAACAAGTTAAGGACTACAAAGACTTTGAAGGCATCAACAATCATCTTAAATGTTACAATGAAAATGAAGATTTTGAGAATGCAATTGTCGATAGTGTTGTATGAAGGCAGTCCATAGTCTGCACTATTGTTCTGCACTGATTTTATTCCTTGTATACTTTGGTTGACATCCTCCATTGATAACCTCTGGGAACTAATATACCAGTATTGGTAGTGCTCTAATATTGGTTCTGTAATTCATTTAAATAGATAATTTGTTATTCATTTTGTCTTTTATACTTTTTAGTCTATTTACATGAAGCTTTGGCTGATTGGGGAAGCTGCTTAATTGGGCCAAAAGGTACTGGTCCCATTGTGTCCAAATTAACTGGAATCCACTGTTTTAAATTACTGGGTCACGTCCCTGTGTCCTGTCACACCTCCCACAACAGAATTACTCTTCCACCTCCCAGGAAAACCTCTGAGAATGTAAATAATGTTGAACCTTGAAGTAGTGAGGATATTTACAGAAAAATGGAAAGGAAGCCAGAAGTACTTTTTCTTTCCCAAAAGGATAGGGAACACTTTTACCATGCATGACTTCCAAAGTTCAAAGTACATTTATTATCAACATATATACAGCATACAGAACACAGCTCCGAGATTTGTCTTCCCGCAGGCAGCCACAGAACAAAGAAACACCATGGAACCTTTTCCAAAACAAGCATCAAACACCCAACGTGCAAAAAAAAAAGAACAAATTGCACAAACAGCAAAAAGCAAGTGAATATCACATAGAATATCAACATCATGCCCAGGAATATTCACTTTAGTATTGTGACAGAGACAAGTCCATGATTTAAAATGCAATTTGCAGAAATATTCAAAAAGATCTAGAGAAAGGAAAGGCTAAAGCACTATAATCAGTGGCACGAGATTCTGCAGATGGTGGAAATCTTGAGCATCACAAACAAAATATTGGGGTACTTATAATCAGTACTGTGTTCAGTAGAAGAATTGAATGTAATGATTAGCTGATAAGCCTTAGTGTGAGCTAATAAAATTAGCAACTAAAAAAGCAGCTAGATAGGCCAGGCAATAGATAGTCAGCCATGGGATGCCAGGGAAGTAGATTATTGCTTTTGTTAAGGAACTGTAATCAAAAATATCAGATTAATCTTTCAAGGACATAGACACAAGAGATACTTCTGGACATTTTGAGCAAAACACAGAAAATACCAGAAGAACTTATCGGCCTCTATGGAGGGAATAAACATTCTATGTTTCAGGCCATGACCCTTCATCAGGACTGGAAAGGAAGGGGGAGGGAGCTGGGTGGAGGGAAAGGAATACAAGCTGTCAGGCAATAGGCAAGACCAGGTGAGGGGGAAGGTGGGGTGAAGTAAAAAGCTGGAAGGCAGTAGGTGGATGAGGTAAAGGGCTGAAGAAGAAGAATTCTGATAGGAGGGGACGGTGGGTCGTGGGATTAAAGGAAGAGGGGCACCAGAGGAAGTGATGCACAGTTGAAGAGATGAGAATGGTTATGAATGGTGCTACTAGAATGGGTCAAATTTTGTAGGGGCAGGTGGAAATTTTAAATACAACTGATTTGAAATACGAAGTTAGTTGATATAAATACTGGATTTTCAAAAAATGATCAAGTTCACTGATGATATTTGGGACGGAAATTCTTTCCCGTTTGAGTCTGTGTGAGACAGCACACCCACCAGACTAACAATAATGTTACTAACTCCAATCTACCTTCTAAAGTCATATCAAAACTTACTCCACAGTTTGGGCATTCCTTCATCAGGAGGTGGCTGAGGACCAAAAGTTAATCATACACACACGCTATCTCATTATATCATTTAAAGAAAAACAACTCACAACTGCAACTGGATCCCTAACTTCCTAATTGGAAGACCACAATCTGTGCAGATTAGAAATAGCATTGCAGCCTCACTGACAATTAACACTGGTGCCCCACAGGGATGTGTGCTTAGCCCACTGCTCTAGTCTCTCTGCACCAACGACTGTGTAGCTAGGCATAGCTCAAATAGCATCTAAAAATCTGCCGATGATAGAACCATTGCTGGCAGAATTTCAAATGGAGACAGAAGGCCGTAGAGAGATATACCAGCTAGTTGTATCGCAGCAACAGCCTTGCTCTCAATATCAGCAAGACCAAAGAGCTGATTGTGGACCAGGAAGGGAAGACGAGGAGACACAGAACATAGAGGGATCAGAAGTGGATAGAGTGTTATGTATTATACCAGTAATATCCATGTTATGAATACATTTTGAATAAAGGTAAATGCTGCAGGTTTTCTCTTGTTTGTGATTGGAACTTGTTTCTTTATCCACAGATACTGCCTGGCTTATATTTTCTGTTCCATTTCCTGTTTCCAGAAACTACTGTATTTTGATTCTGAACTAGTTTCTGTGGCGACCCCTGAGTCTGAGAGGTTACAATCAGTTGCTCTGGTGTGTGAGTAGACCTGTCCTGCTATTCGCTCCAATTGTTGGTTCGAAGGGGAAAAGTGAATGCTACTAGGGCAGGGGACTCAGCACAGGATGCCATATCATTTTAAGGCATCGTTAGTCTTGCAAGACCATGGATCTGCACCTGGAAAGTCTTCACTCTCCAGGGTGCAGGCCTGGGCAAGGTTGTATGGAAGACCGGCAGTTGCCCATGCTGCAAGTCTCCCCTCTCCATGACACCGATGTTGTCCAAGGGAAGGGCAAGGGCCGATACAGCTTGGCACCAGTGTCGTCGCAGAGCACTGTGTAGTTAAGTGCCTTGCTCAAGGACACAACACGCTGCCTCGCAGGGGCACGAACTCACGACCTTCGGATCGCTAGTCGAATGCCCTAACCACCTGGCCAGGTGCCAAGCGGTTAAGGTATTTTAAGACTCCAGCTAAACACAGCAACTGATCATCTCTTAGAACTGACAATGGTGTATTTGGTCACGAATGAGAAGAGTTAGAATTGAGATGGTATTTGTATAATGTACAGAGAAAACGGAGTCACTGCAAAGATAGCCAAAGTGGGTTTAATATGCTTTCTGACAGTTTCTGGGCTGAGTTGGAAACGAACTATTGAAAATAATGTAACTATAATTAATCTTAAGAGAGTATCTGTTTTGGAAGAACTCCCCTTGTGAGCTAATGGCATGCATTGTTGAACTTTTGCTAAATAATCAACAGCAAACAGTAGAAAATCAGAATCTGAAAGGAATTCAAACACAAAGGTTTGGAATAATAAAAGGATTACAAACTGAAAATGGAAGCAAATAAATCAGTGCACAGAATAAATATGCACTTGTTTGATTTCTCCTGTCTTTCTCATAAAGTACTGGCCCCACAGACTCTATATTCACTTTGATCACTGTTGGTTCTATTGCTACTTTGCTACTCATTCGGTCTCCGACAGTATGTGGTGGCAGTATATTGTCTGTCAGTTCATGTTTTTTCTAAACTCATTTAAAGAATGTGTAACCATTCATGCTTTGGTTGGCAGTAATGTGAGTTCATTGTTTTCTTGCTTGGACCTCGTTTGTGAATTAACCTAGCAGAGGGACGTCCATTTGGAAAAGAAATGAGGAGGAAATTCTTTGGCCAGATGGTGGTAAATCTGTGCAATTCATTGCCACAGATGGCTGTGGAGGCCAAGTCATGGGTATATTTAAAACGGAGGTTGAATATTCAGAGTGTCAAAGGTTACCGGGAGAAGACAGAACAATATATTTGAGAGGGGTAACTAATCAGCCTTGATAGAATGGAGAGGCAGACTTGATGGGCTGATAGCCTAATTCTGCTCCTATGTGTTATGGTCTTATAGAACATAAAACATAGAAGAGTACCGCACAGTACAGGCCCTTCAGCCCACAATGTTGTGCTGACCCTTAAACCCTAACTCCCATATAACCCCCCCAGCTTAAATTCCTCCATATACCTGTCTAGTAGTCTCTTAAATTTCACTAGTGTATCTGACTCAGGCAGTGCATTCCATGCACCAGCCACTCTCTGAGTAAAAACCCTTCCTCTAATAACCCCCTTGAACTTCCCACCCGTTACCTTAAAGTGATGTCCTCTTGTATTGAGCAGTGGTGCCCTGGGGAAGAGGCGCTGGCTGTCCACTCTATCTATTCCTCTTAATATCTTGTATACCTCTATCATGTCCCCTCTCATCCTCCTTCTCTCCAGAGAGTAAAACCCTAGCTCCCTTAATCTCTGATCATAATCCATACTCTCTAAACCAGGAAGCATCCTGGTAAATCTCCTTTGTACCCTTTCCAGTGCTTCCACATCCTTCCTATAGTGAGGTGACCAGAACTGGACACAGTACTCCAGGTGTGGCCTAACCAGAGTTTTATAGAGCTGCATCATTACCTCGCGACTCTTAAACTCTATCCCTCGACTTATGAAAGATAACACACCACAAGCTTTCTTAACTACCCTATCTACCTGTGAGGCAACTTTCCGGGATCTGTGAATATGTACCCCCAGATCCCTCTGCTCCTCCACACTTCCAAGTATCCTGCCATTTACTTTGTATTCTGCCTTGGAGTTTGTCCTTCCAAAGTGTACCACCTCACACTTCCCCGGGTTGAACTCCGTCTGCCACTTCTCAGTCCACTTCTGCATCTTATCAATGTCTCTCTGCAATCTTCGACAATCCTCTATTCTATCCACAACACCACCAACCTTTGCGTCGTCTACAAACTTGCCAACCCATCCTTCTACCCCCACATCCAGGTCATTAATAGAGGTCCCAGAACTGATCCTTGTGGGACACCACTAGTCACAACCCTCCAATCTGAATGTACTCCCTCCACCACGACCCTCTGCCTTCTGCAGGCAAGCCAATTCTGAATCCACCTGGCCAAACTTCCCTGGATCCCATGCCTTCTGACTTTCTGAATAAGTCTACTGTGTGAAACCTTGTCAAATGCCTTACTAAAATCCATGTAGATCACATCCACTGCACTACCCTCATCTATATGCCTGGCCACCTCTTCAAAGAACTCTATCAGGCTTGTTAGACATGATCTGCCCTTCACAAAGCCATGCTGACTGTCCCTGATCAGACCATGATTCTCTAAATGCCCAGAGATCCTATCTCTAAGAATCTTTTCCAACAGCTTTCCCACCACAGACGTAAGGCTCACTGGTCTATAATTACCCGGACTATCCCTACTACCTTTTTTGAACAAGGGGACAACATTCGCCTCCCTCCAATCCTCCAGTACCATTCCCGTGGAAAACGAAGATATAAAGATCCTAGCCAGAGGCTCAGCAATCTCTGCCCTTGCCTCATGGAGCAGCCTGGGGAATATTCCGTCAGGCTCCGGGGACTTATCCGTCCTAATGTATTTTAACAACTCCAATACCTCCTCTCCCTTAATATCAACATGCTCCAGAACATTAACCTCACTCATATTATCCTCACCGTCATCAAGTTCCCTCTCACTGGTGAATACCGACGAGAAGTATTCATTGAGGACCTCGCTCACTTCCACAGCCTCCAGGCACATCTTCCCATCTTTATCACTAATTGGTCCTATCTTCACTCCTGTCATCCTTTTGTTTTTCACATAATTGAAGAATGCCTTGGGGTTTTCCTTTACCCTTCTCGCCAAGGCCTTCTCATGTCCCCTTCTTGCTCTCCTCAGCCCCTTCTTAAGCTCCTTTCTTGCTTCCCTATATTCCTCAATAGACCCATCTGATCCTTGCTTCCTAAACCTCATGTACGCTGCCTTCTTTCACCTCACTTGTCACCCATGGTTCCTTCACCCTACTGTTCTTTATCTTCCTCACTGGGACAAATTTGTCCCTAACAGAGTATTTCAAGTTCAAGTTTAATTATCATTCAACCATACATGAATATAGACAAATGAAACAGCATTCCTCTGGGACCAAAGTACAAAACACAGTACCAACACTCATACACAGCACAAGGCACAAAAAGTGCATATATTTACGATAGCAATAAACATACCGTCACACACAAAAATAATAATATAGTCCTAGTCCCTGAGTGTTATGTCCTGTAGATTGATGTGCATGAGGTGTTGTCAGCAGAAACAAGCCCGCCGTAGTCCAATAGTGTTGTTGGTGCAGCTGCAGATGAACGTGTTACGTACCCCGTAACTGGGTTGCCAAACCAGCAGAAATGGATCACTCAGTTGGAGTCTGGATTACTAGAACTAAGAAAGTTTTATTAAAGAAACAAGCAACACAGTATCTAATCAAAAGGATAATAAATGCAACAGTTCAGCAATAATAAACACACATGTACACAGAATTAAGATAAACAGGATCAATCAAGCTCTATCGTTGTCTAGGGGTAAATGACCAGTTTCAAAGTGACGCAAAGTTCAGTTCAGTTTAGTTCAGTTCAGTTCGCAGTAATCGCTGCCGTGGGAAATGGACAGTGTGGGGGAGGAGAGAGAGAGCAAAATGAATGAATATTCAAACGGCTTCCACGCAGACCTTCACAGTCAGCTTTCATGCGAGCCCTTTGTGATGTCATCTGAGGTCACCGACCGTGACTCCTCCATTTCCAGATACGATCGTTTCTCTGCGGTGAACCTGGCACCCAGGCAAGGGTGGACACACACCAGGTTCCCGCCGATCGTGCCTTTCCACCCTGAGCGTCTATGGCTTGATCCCGCGACCAGCCATCCAAAAACTTCCCACCGGCTTGTGGGAGACGCACCGCTTCCAGGGTCTCGTTACCTCGGGGTGTCGTGTGTGTTGCCTTAGCAAACCTGTCCCTTTTTATCCCCCTGCTGGGGTATCGCCTGTCCATCACTTCAAACAGTTCAGGGTTCAAAGGGGGAGCCGATCTTGACAGCTCTCCTTCCGTTACTCTCTCCCGTCCCTTCATTAACATCTCCAAATGCTGCTCTATTGTTTTCCTTATCTCTCTCTCCTGAAGACAGGTGGCAGGCCAACTGCTGATCCCACTAGTGCCAGCACAGGACAGCTAACATCTTAATCTATGTGTATTCTTGTCACAAACACAATTCACTTGTCTTCTACAGAGCAAACACTGGAGGGCAGCACCAATGGGAGGGGTCAGCCCCCAACATAAAATGGCCTCCTGCTGCACCACTCAGCCTCCAGCATTTCCTCCCCGGCTGGCTGCAACTGGCGACCCCATGGTATGAGGACTTGGTCCATGCAACAAGTGAGGCCATGCAGTTTCCTCGCTGTTGGTCTCGCTAATGAAGCCATGAACTGGACTTGCAGGATCCTAGATTACCACTGTCCAATAGGGTCCTGCGATCACAAGGAAGGCATCCAAGATGATCATTTTCACCTGCTTTTGGACCACGCACCACCTCTGACACCTTCCTGTAGTGGGTGGCCACCAAGTACATGTACAATATGTTCAGGTGCAGCAGCACATAGACAGCATTCACACAGTAGTCATGGTCATACTTTATTGATCCCGGGGGAAATTGGTTCTTGTTACAGTTGCACCATAAATAATTAAATAATTAAATGGTAATATGTAAATTATGCCAGGACCAGCCTATTGGCTCAGGGTGTCTGACCCTCCAAGGGAGGAGTTGTAAAGTTTGATGGCCACAGGCAGGAATGACTTCCTATGACGCTCTGTGCTGCATCTCGGTGGAATGAGTCTCTGGCTGAATGTACTCCTGTGTCCAACCAGTACAATATGTAGTGGATGGGAGACATTGTCCAAGATGGCATGCAACTTGGACAGCAGGCATGCTAAACATTTTTCACAAGAAAGAACACAATTAAGGTGAAAAAAGCTCATTTTAGTACAAAATGATCAAAGTATTGGACCATATGACACAGGAGCAGAATTAGGCCATTCAACCCATTGAGTCTGCTCCACTATTCCATCATGGCTGATTTATTATCCCTCTCAACCCCATCCTCCAGCCTTCTCCCCCTAACCTTTGACATGCTTACTAATGAAGTAGCTATCAGTCTTTGCTTCAAGTATACCCAATGGCCTGGCCTCCAGTGTCATCTGTGGCAATGAATTCCACAGATTCACCACCCTCCAGCTGAAGAAATTCTTACTCTCTGGATGCAGAAATTCCTCCTCATCTCTGTTCAAAAGGGATGCCCCTTTATTCTGAGGCCGTGCCTTCTGGTCCTGGACCCCCCCTCTCCACAACATCCTCTCTACATCCACTCAGTATTAGATAGGTTTCGATCAGATCCCCCCCATTCAACTTACATTTATGATCAAAGTCTGTATACCATATATGACCTTGACATCCACCTTTTTGCAGGCAGCCACAAAACAAAGCAACACGATGGAATTCATGAGAAACCCCTCACCACAAAGACGGTCAACTATCCAAAGTGTGAAAAAAGAAAGAACAAGTCATGCAACAATGAAAAAAGGTGAACAAGTAATTCACCGAACGTGAACATTTGATACACCGAGCATGAACAAGTGATACACCAAGCGTGAACTGCAGATTGCCTGAAACTGAGTTCACAGACTCTGAGCCAGTCCAACGCTGCAGCCGGTCCAGGAGCCCGATGGCTGCTGTCCATAGCCATAGAGTCAGGATTAGCACTGAGGCAATTGGCGATGATTGCAGGCCACTGTCACGGAGCCAGATCAGTGCTGAGGCTGAACCCCTGTGTGAATACAGGCTCAGAGCCATCCAAAGCTCCCCATACATTCCAGAATAATTCTAGAGAGCCTCCTCTGGGCCCTTGCCAATGCCAGCACAACTTTTTTTTACATCATTTTCTTAGATCATCTTCTTCTTAAGTTGGTCACCACTACTGTGGCACAGGCCACTAAAAGCAGCTTGATGGAGTCCTCTGATTTGGGTCAGTCTTTCAAGGTGTAGCCCATCGAAGATGTCTTCCTCTCCAAGGATGGGGTTTTTGGAGCTGCTGTTGGCGTTTCTGCAGCACCGGGTTTCTACAGCAAGGGGCTGCTAGCCCCATGCCCAACCCTCCTCCTTCCACAGCCGGGATTAGGACTGTCCATGGTGAAGTTTTAGATTCCTTAGATTTTCTTATTAATTTTGGGGTTCACTACCTCAGAAGTTTGTGAATGCTTGGTGAAGGAGGATATTCTTAACAGAGATCAGCTGTTAGGTACTAAGGTATTCAGATGCAAAGGATCTAAATCGTATAAGAAAATGTTAGGTAGGGGATCAACATGATCTTATTGAGAGGTGAGTATGGCTCAAGGAGCCACCAATCCCCATACCTGTTCCAGTATCTTATGAAATTGTCTGTTTCTGTGTCGATATTAAAAATGATTCTGAATCACTGGGAGTGGGTTTCCCCTCACATGTAATTCCATGAGTTCTGAAGACAAAAAGCAGAATTAAATTGTCTCCTGAGGTGCCTTCGTCTTTATCTGAAGCCATGGTGACATTATATATTCTAAGCATGAAACAATAATCAGAAACTTGGACAGTCACAATTTTCCTTATTTTAAGACAGAGGTATCCCGTGTAATCTATAGACTGGCCTCAGGGATGCAGTACATAGCAAGACAAATATCAGCTCTCAGTGGAAGATCATCAACTTTAGTCTGCATGAACTGTGTTGATTTCCCATTGGAAAGAGATGCACTGCTGTGGGGTGCAGGAGTGCAGTACATGCTGAAACTCAGAACACAACTGTGTTGTGTGGAAAAGTAGCACAATCTAATGTCTAAAGTCTGCTACCGTTTGACAGTGAGGGGCAGCTTCCTGTGTAACTGCCGCTGGAAGTCCACATGGTGTGTTGCTAAAAGAGGAAACATTAAGTGCTACTGACACATTGTAAATTGAATAGATTGATTGATGGTACATTGAACGTACACAAAGATGTGATCTGATTGTGTTGAATTTCTTGTGCATGTTTTCATGATAAAGTACATTTAAAAAATAGCTTACTCTGTATGAAATACAATTGTACAGAAAGCAATACCAGAAGGAAATACCTGTTCTACAACTTCCAGATAAATATATGAACATAATTTACAATGACTGATTCAAAGTTCTCAAAGTAAATTCAAACTAAATTTATTATCAAAGTACATACAGTATTGTGTAAAAATCTTGGGCACATATACATAGGTAGGGTGCCTAAGACTGTATTTGTCAACATGAAGCAGAGAGTGAGTTTGTAAATCTGGTGGCAAAAGGGATATTGGGAATGGCGAGGGTAGTACACCACGGGAGAGGTGTGGGGCGGGTTGCAGAGATGGAGTGCCAGGGGTGGGGGTGGCATGGTGGCAGACATACCAAGCCCTGAGACACCAGGCATGGTCACTCGATTCTCAACAATTGTTTATTTATCATTACGTAATGTCTCTCCTGTGCTTCCCGATCTCTCCCCTCTCCCAACCATGATCTCCCTGTTCTTTTCTCCTTCCCATTCTCAGTCCACAATACATACCCATATCAGAATCAGGTTTATCATCACTTACACAAGTTATGAAATTTGTTCTTGTTTTGCAGCAGCAGCAGCGGTAGAGTGCAAGACATAAAATTATTAGAGTAATGGGCACATGTCTTACATGCCCTAGCTATGTATAAGCACCTAAGACTTTTGCACAGTAGTGTATATGTCATCATATACTACCATGAGATTCATTTTCTTGTGGGTATTGTCACGTACCCCGTGACGGGGATAAAGAAACCAGCAGAAATAGAAACCACTTTGGATTATGTCACGTACCTCGCGATGGGAATAGAGAACCAGCAGAGATGGAAAACACTTTGGAGTCTCGTATTGCTATAAACTAATAATATTTATTAGTAACTACGCAATACAGTAATATAAATGTAGATAAATCAAACAGGTTAGCAATGATTATATATAGAAGTAAGTGTGGAATATATATGTATGAAATACCAAGCTTCTTTAAGTCTAGAGGTAAAAAGATACAGTCTTACGATGTTGCGTAAAGTTCAGTTCAGTTCGTGGTATTTAGTTGAGTAGTGATGGAGAGAGAGAGAGAGAGAGAGAGAGAGAGAGAGGGAGAGAGAGAGAGGGAGAGAGAGAGAGGGAGAGAGAGAGAGGGAGAGAGAGAGAGGGAGAGAGAGAGAGAGAGAGTTGAGTCCTCAGGTGAGCTGATGCCTTCGACCTCCTCGTCGTCCTTTGAAATACTTTACAAGTCACGGACTGTGACTTTAACCAGGAGGACTGGTTTTCCTGTGGTGGAGCTATCATCCCGGCAAGGGTGGACACATGGACAACTCCCCACCAGTCAACCCCCTTCTTCAATGGTGGAATAGCAATTTGGATTGATCTGCTTGAATGATCCTCCAAAACCCACTTTCTCTGCGGGCACAACAATGCTCATTCCGTGTCCAGATCATGTGTCCGAGGTCTGTATCATCCGACCTCCCATTTATTTCTCTGTGCTGAGCATCACCTGTCGTTCAAAGAGTCCCTCCTTCCTTTGTCTGCAAAGAAATGCACAAACAGGCAACAAGTCCTTGAAGAAATATCAACACCCTGCTGAAAATTATAACATCGGGTGTCCATTAAATAACACTGCCTTCGGTCACCATAACAACTTACGAGCTGCTCGGTGCTGTCTCCAACTCCAAACTCAGTAAAAATCCAAAATTACTTCCCATGCCTTAAAATGACAGTCCAATCGTTAATCTTCGTCTCTCTCTCTCTCTCTCTCTCTCTGTCTTCCAAACAAACCATCAATGATGAATGTCTCTCTGTGTCTCTCTTCAAACAGTTAATACGGGCACTCCTGGATCCCCTCACAGTTTTCACAGTACACAGTATTCACAGAAACAATAGAATAAATAAAAAACGGCACACAACAAGAGATAAACTTTAAGCTACAAAGATGCTCAACATAACCAGAAAGTTGTGTGTCTTTAATTAATTGCCCAAGGCCATTTAACAATCCCCAATTTTTAAACCACAACATTCATTAATTTTTTTCAGTTTCATATCATGCTAGATAACACAATATTCAATTTTTGTTGTTATACAGTAGTTCCTTGCTCTATTAACTGGATTGGATTTGCAGAACTAACATCTTCACTTGTGATTGAAAAATGGGCAGAGTTTAAACTCACCGTGTACGCAGGATGCAGGCTTCCTGAGCCTGGCTTCAGTTGTAGGGAAGTGACTGGAGGGAATTCTGAGGGACAGGATCTGTTATCAGTTGGATAGTGAAAACCTGATCAGGAATAGTCAGCTTGGTTTCGAGCATGGGAGGACATGCCTTTTGGAGTTTTTCAAAGAGGTAGCTAAGGGGATAGGGGAGGGTGGGGGAGTGTATATTGTCTATTTGGGTTTTACTAAGGCCTTTGACAAGGTCCCACATGGCAGGCGGATCTGGAAGGTAAGCTTACGTGGGATTCAGGGGGTGCTAATAAGCTGGATTCAGAATTGGCTCAGTGATAGGAAGCAGAGGGTGATGACTGAAGGTCAATTTTCTGACTGGAAGCCTGTGACCAGTGGGGTGCCTCAGGGTTCAGTGCTTCAGTGTGGAGACCGCGATATTCATCATGTACTGTATGTACGAGTTTGTTGATGGTACTAAACCATCTTGTGGATAGCGAAGCAGTTTATAATGAATTACAAAGAGACCTGGATGATTTGGAGAGGGGCTGAGGAATTGCAAGTGGATTTCAAAACAGATAAGAGTGAGGTGATGGATTTTGGATGGACAAACCAGAGTAGGACTCATGCAGTGAATGGCAGGGCACAGCTGAGTGTTGTGGAACTGAGGGACCTGGGAATACAAGTGCACAATTTACTGAAAGGGGTCATACCAGTAAACATGGTGGTGAAGAAGGCATTTAGCATGCTGGCCTTCATCAGTCAGGGTATCAAGCCTAGGAGTAAGGGCATTATGTTGGTGAGTAAGTTGTAAGTTGTTGGTAAGGCCTCATTTGAAGTATTGTGCAGTTATGGTCACCTTGTGGTAATAAAGATACTGTCAAGCTGAAGGGAATGCAGAAGAGTTTTCTAGAGAAATGCACGCATGCTGGATCTTTACTCCCTGGAGCACAGGATAATGAGGGGTGACCTCACTGAAGTTTATACAACCACGAGGGTCATGCATGGGGTCATGGTCTTTTCCCCAGGGTTGAAGATTCCAAAACCAGATGGCACAGGTACATGATAAAAGGAGAAAGATTTGAATGAGACCTCGAGGGGTACAGTAACTTTAGATGATATACTGCATAGCTGGAATAAGCAGCCGGAGGAAGTGACTGAGTTGGGTACAACACTGGGTTGTAACATTTAAGAGGAATTTGGATAGGTACATGGAGGAGAGGAGCTTGGAGAGTTATGGGCTGAACCTGGGAAACCAGAACTAGCGGAGAGGATACAGTGGTTAGCATGGACCAGTTGGGCTGAAGGGCCTGTTTCTGCACTGTGTTACCCTGTGACACCACCTGTAGTGAACTCCACACAGAACAGTTCAACTGGCTCCTTTTGTCCATTCTTTCAAATCCTGTTAGATAAAAACCAAGCTATACTGCTAATATTCATTATCGTGAGGAAAGTATTATGTACAACATTTCATATGAATCTAAACCAATAAACAATGACTTCACAGTGCCATTTACACAATGAGTAACCCAACTTTACTTAATGAGGAAGCAATCTACAGTCTAAATCCATAATCTCAAATAATATTTGTGACCTTCCTGAGTTGTGTTTTAGCTCAGCATTTGTATACAGGTGCTAATGTGATTCCTGTTTCTGGTATTATGATCACAAGGGATGATGTTTAAAGTGCCATGAATATAGGTAATAATTTATTACTTAGTCATGATTGATACGTATGTTAAAATTCTTCCATTTGTTTTATTAGGAACTGCTGCCTTGAAGCAGAATGTAAGTGCTTACGGCAAAATTAATAATGTATTTGGTAAAAAAAACAAATGATAGGAATGCATTCTATGATATTCATTGTTCTGTGGTCAAAGAAAAATTGGTGCTTTCAAAACAATCAGAAATTCAAGTGCAGGCAACACAATTCTTCACTCTGAGTTGAATCAAAATTGGCTCTCAAGAAACAAAATGTACGTGCATAAAATATTGGCAAGCTCTGCCTTGAACTTGACGTGAACAAGATTATACTGTGAACACCAGTACATCAAAATGACATATCGAGGCACTTTATTCGGTGTTTATAGCTGTTAAAGAAAATGGAGACCCAAGGTTGAAAAATGGAGAATACAGTGAGCCAGAGGAAACAATACCAAACAATGCAGAGGAAAGGGAGGGGGTGCTGGGAGGGTGGGCTGACTCGAGCAGGGAAAGCAAGGACTGGGCCAAGAGGCAGAGTGACAATGAAATGGTGGGGGGGGGGGGTTGATTAAAATTTAGAGGGAGCAGTACTGGGAATCTGCGGGGAGTTTGGCTGTGGAAGAGCACTGAAGGAAAGGAGATTCGGGGACAAAGTGGACTGATGGTGATTGCAGAGATGGCCTGATAGGGAACATGGTTTCCAGTGCCTGAGCCTGCCTAGCTGTACGTGTGAGCGTAGACACAGTGAGACTTGTCTATGTACATGTCCACTCCGGTGTCTGAATGTGCCAATGCAACACTCTTCCATTGTAACAGACATCCAAAGTCAAGTATGCTGATGACTATAGAAAATAACAGTGCCTACTCTGCCCTGTTACCTCATTTATCACGGCCCAGAACAACAGTGGTAACAGAAAACCCACTGAAAGTATCACAAGCCCACTGGGATTGCTCTTCTTAACATCGACCACTCTCAACATAGGGTGCCTGAGCTCTCTGAAGTCTGCCATAACCAATGGCTGTGCAGGGACTCTTGGATCGCTTACTAGTAAATACCAGGACTGGCTTCATGAGCATGACCAGGAGGATGAAGAGTTTACTAATTTCAAATGTAAGGTGTTCTTTGGTTGGAAGTTCCACCATCCCTAAAGGAAAAAGTAAGAACCCTACGGACAACTGAGGACTGATTTCCAAGAGACCATGACCAAAGGACAGATGGTAGGTGGACAGAACACAAGCAGAGTGATGTCCATTTCCTCGGTTCTCACAGGAGAATATTGCAGGCAGTGCATGGCAGCAAAGAGAAGCTGGTAGAAGAGGGAAATCTTGGGCAGAAAGATATGGAAAAATTGGTAAGATGAATTGAGCATTGGCAGAGAGTATTTATTTTGAAATACAACATGGTAACAGGCCCTCCTGGCCCAACAAGCCCATATCGCCCAATAACACCCATCTGACCAATTAACCTACTAATCTGTACATTGGTAATTGGGAGGAAACCAGAGCACCCGGAGGAAACCCTGTTGTCAAGGGGAGAACATACAGACAGTGGCAGATTTGAACCCTGGTTGTTGGCAGTGTATTAGTGTTACGCTAATCGTTACACTACCATGCCTGATAAGTTTGAGGTGATGAATTTTGGAAGGACTAATTTGTCACAGGATTACGAAATGATGGTATTCCACAAGACATTTGGCCCATTGAGTCTGCTCTGCCACCCCATCATGGCTGATCCCGGATCCCACTCAATCCCATACACCTGCCTTCTTACCAGATCCTTTGATGCCTTGATAGATCAGGCAACTATTAACTTCTGCCTTAAATATACCCATGGACTTGGCCTCCACCCCAGTCTGTGTCAGAGCATTCCACTGATTTACTACTCTCTGGCTAAAAAAAAAAATCCTTACCTCTGTTCTAAAAAGTTAGCTCTTAATTTTGAGCCTGTGCCCTTTAGTTCTAGATACCCCCATCATAGGAAACATCCTCTCCACATCCACCTTGTCGTCCTTTCAACATTCAGTAAGTTGCAATGAGATCTTCCCCCCCCCCACCCATCCCAGCATTCTTTTAAATATCGGTGAGGACAGGCCTAAACCTGCCAAACGCTCCTCATCTGTTAACCCCTCATTCCCGAAATCATTCCTATGAACCTCCTCTGGGCTCTTTCCAATGACAACACATTCCTTCTGAGCAACACACATAAAAGTTGCTGGTGAACGCAGCAGGCCAGGCAGCATCTCTAGGAAGAGGTGTAGTCGACATTTCAGGCCGAGACCCTTCGTCAGGACTAACTGAAGGAAGAGTGAGTAAGGGATTTGAAAGTTGGAGGGGGAGGGGGAGATCCAAAATGATAGGAGAAGACAGGAGGGGGAGGGATGGAGCCAAGAGCTGGACAGGTGATAGGCAAAAGGGATACGAGAGGATCATGGGACAGGAGGTCTGGGAAGAAAGACAATGGGGGGGGGGGACCCAGAGGATGGGCAAGGGGTATATTCAGAGGGACAGAGGGAGAAAAAGGAGAGTGAGAGAAAGTATGTGTGTATAAAAATAAGTAACAGATCCCACCCCACTAGGAATAGGGTTCCCCTGGTCCTCACCTACCACCCCACCAGGCTCCGGGTCCAACATATTATTCTCCGTAACTTCCACCACCTCCAACGGGATCCCACCACTAAGCACATCTTTCCCTCCCCACTTCTCTCTCTGCATTCCACAGGGATCGTTCCCTACGCAACTCCCTTGTCCATTTCGTCCCCCCCATCCCTCCCCACTGATCTCCCTCCTGGCACTTATCCGTGTAAGCAGAACAAGTGCTACACATGCCCTTACACTTCCTCCCTTACCACCATTCAGGGCCCCAAACAGTCCTTCCAGGTGAGGCAACACTTCACCTGTGAGTCAACTGGGGTGATATACTGCGTCCGGTGCTCCCAATGTGGCCTTTTATATATTGGCGAGACCCGACGCAGACTGGGAGACCGCTTTGCTGAACATCTACGCTCTGTCCGCCAGAGAAAGCAGGATCTCCCAGTGGCCACACATTTTAATTCCACATCCATTCCCATTCTGACATGTCTATCCACGGCCTCCTCTACTGTAAAGATGAAGCCACACTCAGGTTGGAGGAACAACACCTTATATTCCGTCTGGGTAGCCTCCAACCTGATGGCGTGAACATCGACTTCTCTAACTTCCGCTAATGCCCCACCTCCCCCTCGTACCCTATCTGTTACTTATTTTTATACACACATTCTTTCTCTCACTCTCCTTTTTCTCCCTCTGTCCCTCTGAATATACCCCTTGCCCATCCTCTGGGTCCCCCACCCCCCTTGTCTTTCTTCCCGGCCCTCCTGTCCCATGATCCTCTCGTATCCCCTTTTGCCTATCACATGTCCAGCTCTTGGCTCCATCCCTCCCCCTCCTGTCTTCTCCTATCATTTTGGATCTCCCCCTCCCCCTCCAACTTTCGAATCCCTTACTCACTCTTCCTTCAGTTAGTCCTGACGAAGGGTCTCGGCCTGAAACGTCGACTGCACCTCTTCCTAGAGATGCTGCCTGGCCTGCTGCGTTCACCAGCAACTTTTATGTGTGTTGCTTGAATTTCCAGCATCTGCAGAATTCCTGTTGTTTGCGTTTAAACATTCTTTCTGAGATATGGAGCCCAAAATTGCATTGCCCAATGGATTATTGGGGAATGGTGCTGCCTAGGGAGAAGGAGTGCACAAATCAGAGGATCTCTGCAGATGCAGCACAGCTAGATAAAGTGGTTAAAATGGCACATCAGGTAGCTTCCTAGCACACTGACCATAGCCGAGAGTACTGTCTGCATTTGTGGTCACCATACTGTAGGAAAGGCGTAATGGAGAAGGTGTACAGGAAATTTACCATGCTGCAGACACAAGGGTCTGCAGATGTCGGGATCTGGGCAACAACATCTGCTGGAAGAACTCAGAGGGTCAAGCAGCATCTGTGGGGGTGGGTGCTGGACAGGAAAGGCTTCCCATGATGTTGCCTGGGCTGGAGCACTTCAGTTATGAGGAGAGACTGGATTGCTGGGTTTGCTTTCCGTGGGGTGGAGGTGGAGGCTGTGTGTGTGCGTGCGCCGTGCGTGTGTGTTTGTGAGCGTGTGCGCACACAGTTGGTGGGGGTGGGCGGAATCATGATACACAGAATTATGAGAGGCATACTGTAGATGGAGAAGATGTTAAAAACTTTTCCCTGTATTGAAGATTCAAATGTGTTTATTGTCATTCTCCAGTACACAAATGTAGAGAACAAAATGATTGTTACTCTGAATTTGACGCAGCATAAAAAACACAATATCTAGCTTGTCCATTTATACGTTTCAATCAGATTCCCCCTCAATCTTCTAAATTCCAACGAGTACAAGCCCAGTTCATCCAGTCTTTCATCATATGAAAGACCTGCCATCCCAGGAATCAATCTGGTGAACCTTCTTTGTACTCCCTCTATGGCAAGAATGTCTTTCCTCAGATTAGGGGACCAAAACTGCACACAATACTCCAGGTGTGGTCTCACCAAGGCCTTGTACAACTGCAGTAGTACCTCCCTGCTCCTGTACTCAAATCCTCTTGCTATGAATGCCAGCATACCATTCGCCTTTTTCACCGCCTGCTGTACCTGCACGCCCACTTTCAATGACTGGTGTATAATGACACCCAGGTCTCGTTGCACCTCCCCTTTTCCTAATCAGCCACCATTCAAATAATAATCTGTTTTCCTGTTTTTGCCACCAAAGTGGATAACCTCACATTTATCCACATTAAATTGCATCTGCCATGAATTTGCCCACTCACCTAACCTATCCAAGTCACCCTGCATCCTCTTAGCATCCTCCTCACAGCTAACACTGCCGCCCAGTTTCGTGTCATCCGCAAACTTGGAGATGCTGCGTTTAATTCCCTCATCTAAGTCATTAATATATATTGTTAACAACTGGGGTCCCAGCACTGAGCCTTGTGGTACCCCACTAGTCACTGCCTGCCATTCTGAAAAAGTCCTGTTTATTCCCACTCTTTGCTTCCTGTCTGCCAACCAATTCTCTATCCACATCAATACCATACCCCCAATACGTGTGCTTTAAGTTTGCGCACTTCCTGTGTGGGACCTTGTCAAAAGCCTTTTGAAAATCCAAATATACCACATCCACTGGTTCTCCCCTATCCACTCTACTAGTTACATCCTCAAAAAATTCTATGAGATTCGTCAGACATGATTTTCCTTTCACAAATCCATGCTGACTTTGTCCGATCATTTCACCGCTTTCCAAATGTGCTGTTATCACATCTTTGATAACTGACTCCAGCATTTTCCCCACCACCGATGTTAGGCTAATCAGTCTATAATTCCCCTGTTTCTCTCTCCCTCCTTTTATAAAAAGCAGGGTTACATTAGCCACCCTCTAATTCTCAGGAACTAGTCCAGAATCTAAAGAGTTTTGAAAAATTATCACTAATGCATCCACTATTTCTTGGGCTATTTCCTTAAGCACTCTGGGATGCAGACCATCTGGCCCTGGGGATTTATCTGCCTTTAATCCCTTCAATTTACCTAACACCACTTCCCTACTAACATGTATTTCCCTCAGTTCCTCCATCTAACTAGACCCTCTGTCCCCTACTATTTCCAGAAGATTATTTATGTCCTCCTTAGTGAAGACAGAACCAAAGTAGTTATTCAATTGGTCTGCCATGTCCTTGTTCCCCATAATCAATTCACCTGTTTCTGTCTGTAGGGGGCCTACATTTGTCTTAACCAATCTTTTTCTTTTCACATATCTATAAAAGCTTTTACAGTCAGTTTTTATGTTCCCTGCCAGTTTGCTCTCATAATCCTTTTACCCTTTCCTAATTAAGCCCTTTGTCCTCCTTTGCTGGACTCTGAATTTCTCCCAGTCCTCAGGTGAGCTGTTTTTTCTGGCTAATTTGTATGTTTCTTCTTTGAAATTGATAAAGTGACAGAGTGACTCTTGGCACGTGGAACACTTCTAGTCCACAGCAGTGCACATGAAAACACGGTAGGACAGTAACTGTAGGTATGAGGTGTAGGGGGCAATGAAGTCGCCTAAGGGGCTGTGGGGAGGAGTGGCTGATGTGGAAGTGTCTAAAACCAGGAGGCACGAACTGTGGGTTTGTTGGGCGTCTTACAAAGATTTTATTTCCTTTCAGAGAATAGATTAGAATCTGGAACACACTGCCTGAGGGGTTTTAGAGGCAAAGACTCTCACAATAAATATGATTTATCTAGACATCCTTTTGCATTGCTGAAGTACAAGAAGCTATGATCTGATGGTTGACAATGAGAAGACTCTAAATAGGTTAAATGGGATTACTTTAACTGGATGGTTAGCATGAATATTGTGGGCCAAAGGGCCAGTTTCCATGCTGTTTGACTCCTTGATTCCAGGAAGTGCTTTCTCGATGACTTTGATGCAAATTAATTTTGGAGAAGTCTCTAGCTAATCAATGAAGCAATGTGCAAGGGCTGATAGAATAAATGTGCAGAAACAATTATTGCAGTAGGCTTAATGTCCTAGATAATATTGTCTCCCTCCTGGCTTTGTTTTGCAAATACGATTATCAAGAATTAAGCTTATGTTAAAACAATTCAGTTCTTGTATAAGTAAGTACCCTGCTCCTAAATTTCAGATTCAGAATCATAATAAGATGCAAATGTTTTCATCACAATAAACTTGCTTCATTAAAGAGTAAACTATTTCATATTCCAGTGGGGGATTTTGATTTTTTTTGTTATTGGTTATAGAGTCATAGAGAGATACAGGATGGAAACAAACCAACAACCACCCATTTAAATCAATCCTGCTTTTATAAATTCTCCCTATGCTCTCATCAATTTCCTCCATACTTACCCCACCCCATTTCTGCTTCTACCATTTATCTACAATAGGGGTCATTTATTTGGCCGATTAAGCTGTCAACCCAAGTCTTTGGGATGTGGGAGGAAAGCAGTAAACACAAAGAAAATCCACGTGGTCACAAGGATAGCAGGCGAACTCCACTCAGACAGCCCCACACATCAGGATGAACCTGTGAGGCATTGGTTCTAGTAGTTGTGTTACCGATTAGTTTGATGCAACAAGACGACAAAGGTAACTTATCCTATTATAAATTGGGGAACTCACATCATTCAAACGTAAACATGGAAATTCTGAGGAAACTTTCAGATTTAAAAAAAGTTGCTGGAAGTGACAACTTAATATCAAATTGCATTTAAGTTTTCATTTCCTATCCATTAAGCACTGGAATGCAGATTGGAAGATGGCCATCATTCTCTCTGGAGAATCCTGTGTTGCACATCACGTTAATGTGGCCATGGCCCATACTTTATTGCCTTTGGTGAGGTGAGCACAATTATTGCTCCAGTCAGATGGTAAGGATTTTTGAAAGAAGCCAAATCCCATTTAGCATGCTACCTTAAAAATACTTGCAGACTGTGGAGTTTTGTCAATATTAAAACAGGTTTAGCAGCCTCTTTTCCCAATTATAGTGCCAATGCCCGACTGTGGGTATCCTGAATCTTTCCGTCAGAAATTTAAGTCTCTGAATCCAGGCATTTGTTTTGGCAGTAACATCAAATGCTCCTTTTTCTATTTCTGGATGTGAAATACACATCAGACTTTAAGAGAGGCACAAGAGAATCTTGACCAATTTGCAATCTGATGGAGGAGCTCAGCAGGTTGGGAAGCATCTACCGGGGAAAGGAACAGTTAGTATTTTGGGTCAAGTCCCTGTATCGGGACCCAGTGTAGAGTATATAATTGGACAATACATAGAATGGGCTGTCAAACACTGTATCACCCGTTTATTTTCTTAAGTCAGTGGAAGAGTAACTGGACAGAGTGAAACATTAACAGCCGAACCAACGTTGACTGTGTTCAGCGTAATCACAATCAGATTTAGAATGGTGAAATCAAGACCCAAGGCTTCTCTCCCTAATCTCAGCCATGCGATCAGATCCCAACCTATAGGCCACACCAGAGCAGCGTGAACTCCACATCTCACATCTCTCCCTCTGGCTGCACTTCTGCACTTCCGAATTTAGGAGCATTCTATTCAGATAAAAGTGACAAAGGAGCTGGAATCAGCTTTTCCACCGATCACCTCCTTCCCCATTTCATCCCCTTTCCCTCACCCTGTCATGGTATGGATCTGGGTCTCTTTAAATTTACGTTGTTTATGTTACGATCTGGACCGTTGACTCTCTGTTTCCCTTTGGTTCCCTGTTCTCCCATGTCCCTCGGCCTTGGTGATTGAAGGCAATTTACTCCCGGCTGAACCGGTAGTTTATAGTCTCTGGCTTTCAGCCGTTCGGCACAAAAGCATCTGCAAAGTCACCAAAGGTATGGTGTGCCAATGTCATCTGGCCGGAGCAAGCCTTGTCTCCGCGCGAAGCCAGTGCCGGTAATTCACCTTTCCTCACCGGAGCAACCCTGTCAAGTTACCTCGCCAAAGCGAGCCTGCAAGGTTTCCTCACCGAGGTCAGTTAACCCACCGGAGGGAATCAAGAACCACTGTCTACTGTTCCCGGGCCGAGTCGAGAGCTCGCCACTACCTGGCGGCATCCAAGTACTGAGTCAAGTCCCATCCCTGGTGGCATCCAAGTACCGAGTGAAGTCCTGGCCCTGGCGGCATCCAAGTTCTGAGTCAAGTCCTGGCCCTAGCGGTCTGTGATTCCTGTCCTACCCCCCGTCTGCATCCCCTCTCTGCTCCTCTCGCCCCTAGCCCTCACCTGCACCTCGGTCTAGTTCTGTCGCTGGAGCTAGATAGGTACTGTCTGGTGTTCTTTTGTATTGGTCTTGTATTGTCCTTGCCTCCGTGGGGTAAGTCAGGCCGTCTTGCTGTTGCCCCGCGGGGGGGTCATGAGTCCCGGCCCTATGTCCCGTACCCAGGGAGGAGTCCCGGCTCTCTGTTCTCTGTGTGAGTCCCGGCCCTATGTCCTGTACCCAAGGAAGGGTCCCGGCTCTCTGTTCTGTGTGTAAGTCCCGGCCCTATGTCCTGTACCCAAGGAGGGGTCCCAACTCTGTGTTCTGTGTATGTGTCCATGGTTCCATGTACTTGCTCTCCCGAGACCGAGGCTCTGTTTTCCATGCTCCTCCTCTCCCTAGCCCATGTCATGTCCTTGCCTGGTTCTGGGGTCCGAGCCCGAGGCAAGACCCAGGTACTGGGTCCTTGCCCAATCTCCGGCTTGGAGTCCATATCGTAGCCTCTTCATGTCGCCTCTAGTTCTGGGAGCTGATTCCGAGTCCAAGCCCAGACCCTTGGTCCCAGCCTAGTCCTAGTCCTGAGTCCTTGTCCAGTTGGCTATTCCTGCTCCTGCTTTGCTCTCCTGGTATCGAAAAATAAACTAAATCTAAGTAACCTCACAAGATGTGTCTTGCATTTGGGTCCACCCTTGCTCCCAGTGCCCACCCCCCATTGTGACACACCCACCCACCTTCCCCTTCTCCAAGCTTCACCTCACCTATCACCTGCCAGCTTGTTCTCCTTACCCTCCCCCCTACCTTTTCCTGGCTTCTTCTCCCTTCCTTTCCAATCCTGATGAAGGGGCTCGGCCTGAAATGTTGTGTATTTAATATTTCAATAATTCTTGAGTAATCTTATATATGTTGATTGTTTAAAAATTAATTACATGTAAAAATGTTAATTGCATACATCATCACACTACCATGTGATACATGCATGCCTCGCTTAAAGATGAAGTTACAACTGCATTTCACAACCTCTGCCTTCCTTTGAATTAGTTTAATGTTTTAAGTTACAAAACATGAAACATCAACTGTTTATTCCTCTCCACAGATGCTGGCTGATCTGCTGATCTCTTCCAGCATCTTGTGCGTGTTGTTCTGGAATCAGCAATTCAATCAGTATTACAATTGGCAAAGCAATAACCTTGTCAATCTTACAGTGCCAACTGTGCTTCCTGGGAATTTCTGTCATGTTTCAATCTCTTCGAGAGGAACAACATTCTAAAAGGAGTAATCTGCTGGTGATATTCTCTGAGACTGGGTTTTTTTTTGCAATGAAAAGACTTGTTCTCTGTGCAGGCAAGTGGCGTTGAAGGATAGGATTATGCTGATTTTATTGAAATTAATAGAAACTTTTTTAAAATGAGTAATGAAGTAATGCAAAGAAAGCAAAAGGTGAATTAAAAACATGAAGGCTAACTGCGTCAGAGGGCTGCAGTTAATCCGCGTTAAAGCTGCTTGGTATTTGTCTGTTGCAGGAAGGTGTTCTACTTCATATTTTGAAGGTAAAGAGCATTGACATAATGGAAAATGTCCAATCCATCTGGTGGGCCTTTCATCACCACAGAATCACCCTTCCTGTAACATGGGCTTTAATTGAGATTTGCAGATGGAAAAATCCAGCATTCCCCACATCTCAGGGAAATGGAAAATAGGCTCAGCAATTTTGTTTTATTTCTCTTTCTGTTCCAAATGACCATCTCTGCTGTCTGGGTGCAGATGTAAACCTCCTGCTCCTCTGGGGCACCATTTTCAGGTTTAGACTGAGGAAGACAAGGCACTGTTTGCTCATTGTGATGACAGAAGGATAGAAAGATTATGCCATGAGGACAGGATGAATAAACATTGCTACAAAATGGTACTGAGGAGATCAGCCGCAATATTGATGAATGGTAAAGCAGGTTTAAAGGCTCTCCTGCTTCTATTTCTTACATTCTGAAAATAAAACAATACTGCTTTAAGGCTTTAAACCTTTAAATCATCCAGTCCCCATTGTCATTTTAGTTTCTTTTTTCCCATTCCTCCATCATCGAATTTTGTTCTAAGTTCTCCTCCTCATATGAAATGAAAAAAGAAACAGACATATGATAAAAATTGCGTGCAGTCTCTGTTTTTAGGATGCTGAACTCTCCAGCACAAGGAGCTATCACTGCCAAAGCAAGCTTGAATTTATTTTCAGTACTTTTACATTTATATGCTCAAAGACAACGAGAGATTGATACGCTCCGCAGCTCCACTGTTTCTACAAAAAAAAAGGAATCATGAGTTTCTGTTTAAAATCAAAAAATTCCATGGCAAAAAATGGATGAAATGAGAATAAAAATTTAATTGTTCAATATGCTGCCACAGGTACTGTGAGGAAATCTTGCTCTAGGAAAGGCGCATCAATATGCTTTGCAATTTCTGAAGCGAAGCCATGGGTTTTATGAACCATCATTAAATGGCAGGCAGTGCAAGATTGAGGTAATTAGAACTGCAGCTGAAGAAGTCCAAGACCAAACTGCACTTCATGTATTGTTCCATTGAGCCACACTCCTCTTGACAGTCTTCTGTCCATTCCTCTATCTCCCTTTTACAGCATTCAAGTTTAATTTGCAAATTCCTTTTTGCACTTGAGAAGAGATGAAGGCTTTATGGTGCAGAAATCTGTTTGGGACATCTAGCTTCTGTCAGCTGCCTGTAAAATAACTCCATTTAATCCTTCTCCAGAGCTCTTTTCCTGTCAGCATGTAATTTTATCCCCTACGTCTTAAGCTTCCATGCAATTCTTTATCGAAAGAAACAAATAAACCCTCTTCCACAAATCGTGCAGGTAGTGAAATCCACATTCTAACCGTTGGCTGCATAAAGGAGTTATTTCTCATGTCATGTTTTAGCCAGAGGGTGGTGTATCTGTGGAATTCATTGCTACAAATTGCCATGGAGACCAAGTGATTGGGTATACAGTATTTAAAGTGGAGGTTGATTCGTAAGGGCATCAAAGGTTATAGATAGAAGGCAGGAGAACGGGTTTGAAAGGGATAATAAATTGGCCATGATGGAATGGTACAGCAGAATCAATGGGCCGAAAGGTGTAATTCTGTACCTATGTTTTATGGTTTTATCACTGTTTTATTGGCATATCAGTGTACTTCAGCCCTTGGCATTTCAGTTCCTATAGAAAGCAGTTTATGCTTCCTCTCCAAGTCTAGTCCTTTCATGATTTTTAATACTTCTCCCAAATGACATTTTGACCTTCTCTGCTGCAAGAAAAAGAACCAATTTCTTTAGGTAATTCACCTAACCAAAGCCCCTCATCGCCAAACCATTTTGGTAAGTATTCTTTCTACTTTCTCTAGTTTCATATTCTTCCTATAATTCTAGAACCTAGAATTCACTTGCAGACATGCAGACTGGTTATAGAAACAGCATAATCTTACTTTGGTGCGCTCGAACCTCAAATGATAAAGCCCAGGATCCTCTATGCTTTTATTTTTCGCTTTGTCAGGCTGTCCAGACACCTTCAAAGATTTGTGCACAAACACTTGGGACTCTCATTCATAATAGTTTATTGTCAAATACACCAGGGTGCAATGAAATTCCTTGCTTGTGTGCAGCTCACAGAGCAAACAGTATTCACCTGTCCCCTGCAGCCACTTTTAGACTTATACCTCGTTTATTATTCTACCTTTCTTCATTCTTGCAGTGCAGTTTTCCCAGTGGGAATCTTTGTTTTATAGCATATATGCTGGAGGAAGATAAGGAAAAGGGGGGAAAAGGAGAAGCTGTTTCATTTGCCAGCACTGTAAACCTTTCTGTAAATATTCAGTCATCAACGTTTGCTGGTCTGGAATGTCCCATTAAAATAAATCAGGGGGCCTTGCATTATGAAGCCATGTTTCAGAACTGCAGTGAGGAAAATATTTGCTGTACCATATTATTTATACACGTAGCAGGAAATTTCAGCAGTATAATTTTCTGGTCTCCAAGGGTCACCTGCTAACTTTTGCCAGTTCAGGCAAATTTTCTGCCCATTTGTGCATGATAGCAGCCATTTAATGCAGTGTTTTCCTCAAAGGTCGGTTATTATTATGATGTAGAGCAGTGGCAAATGTTTTATTGGGCCTTTAACTTTTATTGGATCTGGTCATTTGCAAGTGCTTAGAGCAATAGATTGAAAATTTGTACGGCTCTGCAACCCCTGTATCAGCTGTCTTATTGCCCAATTATATACACAGTCTTCCGCATGGCAGTGCCTTGTGTTCAAGGATCTGCGATGATTGTTTTATGTTATTTCAACTCTCTTCTTGCTGAATGATATGTGCAAGTTTCTACATAGCAATGGAGAGTGTTCAAGGAGATGACAAGATTATTTTATTCTAAAGTTCTGCAATATCACAGAATCACTGAAAATTATGGCTACCAGTTAAAAAGAGGGCAGCTACAATTAAGATCTCATCCCACATTTGAATTAAAAATGAATAAACGATTGGCATAATGAAAAGTAACCTGGGTCCATAAGTCTATCCATGCCTCTCCCTCCAAGATTTTTTATGGCTTTTACATGTTCTTTATCAGGAGTGCATAAAACTAATTTTCATATTTCTATGAAAGGGATGGTCAGAAGATAAAATTTCAGAGAATAAAATAGAACAATTGGATAGATACACTCAGTGGCCACTTTATTAGGTACCACCTGGATTTCTGCTGTTGTCACCCATCCACTTCAAGGTTCACCAAGTGCATTCAGAGATGCTTTTCTGCACTTCACTGTTACAACATATGGTTATTTGAGTTACTGTCACCTTCTAGTTTGGCCATTCTCCTCTAACCTCTCATTAACCCACAGAGCTGCTGCTAACTAAATGAATTTTGATTTTCACATCATTCTCTGTAAACAGACTGTTGTGCATGAAAATCCAAGGTGATCAGCAGCCTCTGAGTTACTCAAACTACCCCATCTAGCACCACCAATCATTCCACGGTCAAAGTCACTTAGATCACATTTCTCCCCATTCTACTGTTCAGTTTGACCAATAACTGAACCTCTTTACCATGTCTACATGCTTTTATGCATTGAGTTGCTGCCACTTGATTAGCTGATTAAAAATTTGTTTTAAAATACAGGTGTACCTAATAAAATGGCCACTGAATGTGGATCATGGTGTTACAAGGTGGCTTGATGAATTAGGTGGAGACATTTTCAACTGTTGTAAATTTATAATATTCATGAACAAGATTGATACACACAACCCTTCTGGGCATTACAGGTATTGAAGGCAAAGTCTCATGAAGGGTTAAATTCCACATGCCACTTTTTATCCTTTTAAATTAATGAACTTCAGAAAAATGTTACAATAAATTTCCAGACACATTCAACATACTGTATACTCACAGCCCTTCTATACACACATTCCCCATAGATCCTTTAAGTGCTCTGCTGCAGACACTATTTATGCTCTTTGTCCAGTCTCCTTTAAATAGAAATGCTTCCAATGCATGTACTTTGTCAAACTCTTTCATTGGTTCTGCACATATCCATTAGCTTTTCTTCGCATTATACCTTTTCCAGAGAAAAGCAACCCCATGCTGCTTCCTTTCCTCACAGATTCATTACTTCAGTTCTGCTGGTGAAGAATCAGAAAATGCCAGGCTAGATATTGCACAAGAGGCTATTCTTTGGTCCGTCAAGCACTATGCAAGAGCTAATCCAACGTTCCACCGCTTTGTTGTCTCCCTGTAGCTTATTGAATGCTACAATGGAATAGGCACTATCGCCACCCAACAACTAGCTAGTGACTAGTGACGTTCTGCAGGCTTCAGTGTTGGGACCACTTCTCTTCCCATTACACGTCAACAGTTTGGATGAAGAGATTGATGGGAGTTGTGGCCGAGTTTACAGATGTTACAAAAGTAGGTGGTGTGGGAGGTAATGATGAAGAAGCAGGGACTTTGCAGATGAACTTGAACAGAAGTGCCAGATGGAATATAATGTTGGGAAGTGCATTGTCTTGAACTTTGGTAAGAGTAAAGGCATAGACTATTTTCTAAGTGGGCAGAAAATTCAAAAATCAGAGGTGTAAAGGGACTTGGGAGTCTTTGTGCAGATTCCCTAAAGGTTAAATTGCAGGTTGAGTTGATGGTGAGGAACGTAAGCACTCATTTCGAGTGGACTAGAATATAAGAGCAAGGATGTCATGCTGAGACTTTAAGGCATTGTTCAGATGGCATTCGGATTATTGTGTGCAGTTTTCAGAATCAGATCAGGCAGAATCAGAATCACTATTGCCAGTATGTGAACATAACAGAATTGATTGTGGTTCAGTATCAAGTAGAAAACAGGACAATACCAGAACAAACCACACAATTACAACCATCAGTTTACAAGACAACAAGGCAAACAGCCATAAGCAATCAACAATTAGCTGAATGGTCACATGCAAGGAGTGGAATTCTTCGATTAGCTCTTGCATGGTGTTGCAACCTCCGCTCTCAGGGAGTGACACGAAGGAGTCAGGCCACAACAGGAATTACAAACAAAAGTTATTTATTAAATTAAAGTTAAGGTAAAGGGTAAAAGGGTGATCTGTGGTGTGGTAGTGCAGGCTGCAGAATGAGAGAGAGGGGGAGAGGGAGCGACCACAGCCTTGCTCTTAAAGCAGTCTGCAGCAGGTGCTTGCAATGGAAGGTAACTGCAGGTTTCCCAGGGGACTGCAACTCAGGTGAAAGAGGAAGCACAGACAGGAAGTAATTCCCCCACCCTTAAGAAGGTTGCTCTAGGGCAACCTGAAGCTACCTCAATAAAGCATACAGTATGTTCAATAAAGGATATGCAGCATCAGCAGATGCCAGGTACATATACGACCTCGAAAGTGCATCTGCCAGCCCTTCAGTTCATAGCCCTACAGGAATAAAACACCACATTAAACGCTGCTTAGAATTCTTCATGTTGTGCTGAAAGACCAGAGGGTTATGGTCTGTATAAACAACAAGTAGAGAATTGGAAGAACCAGAGACACAAAATGATCCAGGGCAAGAGTAAGGGCTAAAGCCTTCTTCTCCATAGTGGAGTAGTGCTTCTGACGGAGCTCAAGTTTGTTAGAGAAATAGTACACAGGATGCTCCATGGCCAGGAGTTCTTGGAGGAGCACAGCCCCGAAACCAACATCACTAGCATCAACAACTTGCTTAAATGGCGGGCTGATATCAGGAGCTGCTTGGACAGGAGCACTACTCAACAGTGCCTTCAGATTCTCAAAGGAATGCTGATATGTCTCCATCCAAACCTAAGGAACCCTTGGGGCTAAGCAGGTTAGTTAAGGGTGCTACAACAATGGAAAACTATTTGCAGAACTTCGAGTAATCTACTATCCTGAGGAACTGTTTCATCTCTCTGAAAAGCTACAACAGCGAAGTTTAAAATGGCCTCTACTTTAACCCAGTAGGGCATACTTGACCATGGCCTACAACTTTACCCAGGTAGGTAACTGTAGCTTGCCCAAACTCGCACTTGGAGAGGTTCAGGGTCAAATTTGCAGCCACTGACATCTTGCTGGGCTTTATGTTGAGACGAGGTAGATCTGTAAATTACCAAAACATCAAGGTAAGCCTCACAGGCTGCAACCTCCTCCTGCACCTTATTGAGCAGATGCTGAAAAGTTGCTGGGGTAGGGTATTCCTCATTCCAAAAGCCATGACCTTGTACTGCCAAAAAGCATCTGGAATCACAAATATGGAAATCTTATGGGCTGGGTTAATGGCACTTGCCAATAGCCCTTTAAGAGATCCAGCTTAGTGACCAAGGATACAGAGCAAGTCTGGTCAATATGATTTTCTAGATGAGGAAGAGGCAGGTTTAGTTAGAGTTTATCTTGTGAAAGTCTATGCCAAAACATACTGAACTGTCTGATTTGGCATCCAAAGACAAGGGGATCTCCTGGGACTTGAGAGGCATTCAGCTATGCCACGTGCCAACATATAGTTTACTTCCTTACGTAGAAGCTGGCACTTATCAGGATTTACCCTGTATGGACATTGTTTGATGGGGCAGCATTACACATATCAATATCATGCTGAAAATGGAATATCAGAGAAGAGGGCCAAATTCTGATTGGTTACCTGAATGATGTCAGAGCGCTCAGGAAGGTTTAGGTAAAACAGGTGAGTGTCCAAATCAGCCAAGATTTTGGAATTTGGCAACCTACCCTGAGGAAGCTCTTTAGAAATGGCACCAACATTTCCCTCATCACCTGCTGAAGTCCTCTGCACAGCCACAGACGTAACCTATGTGGACAGTGTGTTTCCAATCATTGTAAGGTTTCAAAAGTTAACATGGCACAGTTGTGTCTTATGGTTACAACCTAGAGTCTTTACCAAGTAGTCACACACAATTGATCACATACGGCCCACTATACAGAGCCTGCAAGGCAGTGGCAAGAGAACAAACACTCAGTCCTCTGGAAAGACTACTATCATACCAAGTTTTACCTTTTCCTGAGCTGCCTTCAAGCTTTCCCTAACCTGTTCATGTGCCCTACTAAGCCCGAGGTGAAAGTCAGACATAATCTAATGGGTTAGGAGAAGGTTTGTCAGCCAACCATCTCTTTCAGAAGTTTCAAAGGCCCTCTCAGTGTGGCCAAACACGAGCTCAGCTTGATTGAAACCGGGCCTCATACCAGGCCACAGGAAAAGCCTAAGCACACAGTCAAGAGTTTTTCTGGTGCCTAAAAGACCAGCAAGAAAATAATCATGAGCCAAATGCTATATGTCAGGCCAGTATACATCAGGAACAACAATCTGATGAACACTACTCAAATCCGCTTTTTTTACTAACACACCGTTGCTAATAAAGTAGCCAGAGGAGGTCTCTACAATTGCTTCCTCTTAGACCACTTGTTCAAACGGAGGAGAAAGGAGGGTCTCTTATCTGTTCAAGCACTAGTTGTTCACAAGAACACTTGGTCAAACCCTCTTAGATCTTCATCACCTTTGGCCATAAAGGTGTCAGAGGGCAATATCAGGGGAATTATCGGAGTTCTTGCCTTTGCCTTGAACTTTCTTAGACATTGCATGAGTAGTAACTCAGGCAGGAAGGGTGTCTGAGAAAGTCAGTTCAAGCTCATCTGGCCCTCCAGCACCACAGGATTAGAGGTTACTTCAGGAGTAGGTAGCACTTGACCACCTGCCAAATTATTCCCTAGAATGAAAAGCACGCCTTCAATTGGGATCTGGAGTAGAGAACAACAACATCACCAGAAACCAAACCTGATTGGAGACAAATGTTATGCAAAGGCATGGCCAAAAAACCTGCACCATACCCTTTTACAAGCGTCTCTGAACTCAAAGCAGACTCAGTGAATGGCAAAACATCCTGGAGAATCTCAGACTGAAAAGCTCCCGTGTCCCTCCAGATCTCAATGGGCTGCTCTGGATCAGGACTAGAGACAAGAGAAACAAAACCACCCATCAGGAAGGAAGAAGAGCCTGCCAACTCAAGTTTCTTACCTGAGACATCACTATCTAGAGACAGAGGTATTTGCTACAGATTTTCCGAAAGCTACCGGCTTCACAGATTTCTGCGTCTTATTAAGCACTGAGCATTCAGCAATTAGATGATGAGGCTTCTTGCAGTAGAAACATTTGGTCAGCTATGCCATTCTCAGATGTAAAATTCTTAGTGAAGGGTGAGGCAGGGGGTACTGGTTTTAAAGATTGTGCCTGATGTGCTAAGCCTTTATTCCTGTACTCTGCTTGCTTTTTACTGTCAAAACTGACTTTTTGGGCTAAATGTACTCATCTGCCAGTATGGCTGTTTGTTCAAGGGTTGATGCCTTTTGGTCATTTAAATAAGCAGATGCAACATCAGGCAAGCAGCTCTTAAATTCCTCAAGCAACATGAGTTGACCAAGTTGTTCTTCAGTTTCTATTTGTTGAGCTGAACACCACCGGTCAAACAGATTCCCTTTTTCTCTTTGCAAGCTCAACATGTGTTTGCTGGTCAAGCTTACTGCAGCTCCAAAAGCACTGGCGATAACCATCAGGAACCAACTCGTAAGATTTCAGGATAGCCACTTTGACTTCATAATCTGAGCTCTTTTCAATGCTTAGAGCAGAGTAGGCTTCCTGAGCCTTACCTTTCAAAACACTCTGCAAAAGCAGAGTCTAGACACGTTTAGGTCAATTTGGAGTGGTAGCCACTTGTTCAAAATGAGAGAAGCATTTCTTGACATCTTTCTCTGCAAATGGTGGAATTAACTTACTATGGCTGCTAAATTAAATACAGAAGGATCAGACCTATGAGCTGCTTAAACTCTGATTCCTTAAGGAAATGCTCATATTCTAAATGTAGTTGGTGTTCCCTTAACAATTGTTCCTTGTGCCTGCCCTCTAACTGCTTCTCTTGCAGTGTTATCGCCTTTAGCCTCGACCCAGTGGCAGCCTCTGACAAAGTAGGAGGTTTGGGCACTGGGGGGGATTGAACTAACCTCAAGAACCCCAATGTCTATCAACACGTCTCTGATGGCCATCTTTACATTCTCTTACTTGTTTTTCAGTGCTGATAAGCTCAATTTTGTATTGAGAAGCCAGTTGCAAAAGTGAACAGCTCAAGAAGGTTCTTTAATGAACTCATCGAGGTACCATATTTAAAAGTTTTCCTGCACTACACTGAAGTACTGATAAAGCACAGAGGTCAGCACAAACATACAACTGGGGTGTTTAACACAGAGCAATACTAACCGAGTGTATACACAACACATAAGAGGGGCCTGTGCCTCTCCACAGAATGCAGCACATTTTGTTCTCTACAAAATAACCATTAAGGCCACAATTACAAAAATAGAACTAGATGTTACCCCTCAACTACCAAAGTAGCACAGAATGGTTTACCCACCCCAGTCAAACACCACAATCCTGTCATGGAGTGTGTCAGTCATCCCAAATATTAAAACTCAGGGTACTAGTTTACAAGTAAGTTGAAAGGTGGACGTTCAAATAGAAGCCGATCGTGGACCCATCACAAAAGTGTCTTAAATTTAGTCACTTTAACTCACTAATGCTGTCACTCTCACCCCCGCTCTGTAAAGTGAGTATGATCATTGAGCGCTATTCTAAACAGTACACACTTAGTGCAGATTTAGCCAAACATATAAATGAGCAAACACCACCCCCCCCACCCAATACCTATCTAGCCTTTGCTGTCTGCTACCTACCTTCTGAGGCGTACGAGGCAAAAAGCGACTTTAAAGCAAAACTTCAGGAAGCAGAGGCCATCAAGCTAATGGTCACATGGTACTGAAATGCTTACCCCCGCCGGAGAACAAGTCTCTACCCAGGTTAACCTTGAAAACAATAACGGAAAAAACAAGAAAAGTATGAACTGTAGGAAGAGCTGATTACTCAGTGCACTGGAACTCTCCCGTCTAACTGAGGTGCTCATGCACCAGTTAACTTAACAGCCCTCTGACAACATAACTCACCCAGCAGCAGTTGTACCAAAAGGGAGATAGATGGCAAAGCAACAGCACACCACAAAACAAAGTAATAAACAAGCAAAAAGCCTGCACACTCCAAACAAAATAATTTAGGCCCTTTTAAAGTATAAAAAAAATGGACAAGCCTTCATTATGTTACAACCTCGGTTCTCAGGGAGTAACACAAAGGAGTCAGGCCACAACAGGAATTACAAACAAAAGATATTTATTAAATTAAAGTTAAGGTAAAGGGGAAAAGGGTGATGTGTAGTGTGGTGTGGTAGAGTAGGCTACAGAGCAGCCTTGTTTTTAAGCAGTACCCAGCAAATGCCAGCAATGGAGGGGTAATTGCAGGTTTCCCAGGGAAATGCAACACAGGTTAAAGAGGAAGCACAGGGCAGGATATGTACAGGACATAATAATAGTGCCAATATGGATTTGATGGACCAAATGGCAGCCTCTTATGCTATAACCAGTCCGGCATTCTGTGATTATTCACCACCATAACTGAAGTAATATGCCCTTTATCGAATAAAAGATGTGCTGACATTGGAGAGGGTCCGAAGGAAGTTCACAAGAATTTTGGGAATGATATTTTTGGGTCTGTACTTGCTGGAGTTTAGAAGAATGGGGGGGGGGGGGCGGGGAGAAATCTCATGGAAACCTATGGAATGTCGAAAGACCAAGACAGAAAAACTGGGGAGGATGTTTCCTCTAATTGGTAAACCTAGGACTAGAGGGCACAGCCTCAGAACAAAGAGGAGGAATTTCTTTAGACAGAGGATGGTGAATCTATGGAATCATTACCACAGATGGTTGTGGAGGCCAAGTCATTGGATATATTTAAAGTGTTGATAGGTTCTTGATTACTAAGGACAAAGGTTATGGTGAGAAGGCAAGAAATTGGGGTTAAGAGGGATAATAAATCAGCCATGATGGAATGGTGGAGCAGACTTGATGGGCCAAGCGGCCTAATTCTGTTCCTACATATTTGGTCTTATGATCTTTCTCAGCTACCCCAGTGAGCTTCCTACCAGTGTGGAGCTAATCTGTAAGATAAAGAGGATAACATTTAGCCTCTGGTGACTCCATTGCAGAACCAAGGTCAATGCAAGGAGCTACAGTAGAGAGACAATGCCCACATATCCCTAAGTTCCAATTTGGCTCATGCTACAGTGAACTTGAGAGAACGGGCTTCATACTTAACATCCACAAGACAAAGGCTCTCCCATTGTCTCAACTGTACAACGCTGCCCTCTGACAATTAAGTCCACAATGAGATCCTGAAAGACACGGACTTCTTTTCATTATATCAAAGGCTGTTATCAACTTCACCATCACCCTCTTTGCACCTGTACAGCCTTTGGCTAATTGAAGTAAAGAAAGTTTGAAGGTCAAGGTCTTGAACTCAGCACAAAACTCATGGTCCACCAGGCAGCTGTGATTGTAGATGCTTCTGAGGTATGCACTAATCTTAGAAAATAAATCAATGCAATCGTGAAATGTTACCAATGCTGCCTTCAAAATATCCTCCCAATTCAATGGGCAGATTAAGTGAATCAATATCAGTGTCCTTGCCCCAGCTCTCAGCCTTTTACAGAGACCATCATTACATTCAGCTCAGCAAGTCCAGAATTACATTTGACATTCATGAGTAGATCAAATTTTTACCTTGCCAAATATCAGAGTCACAAAATACACTCTCTTCTGAGCTCTGTCACAGCACGAAATTAGCAGGTAGCCAGAGGAAGTGATTCAAGAATGTTGTAAAAGCCACTTTGAAAAGGTGCAACATCCCCACCAGCTCATGAGAGTCCTTGGCTCAAGATTGTGATTCAAATTCATGTCTCTTGGCTGTAGGCCCAGAACATTGGCTATTGGTCCAACTAATTATCCACTTCATGCTGTGCTTGGAAGATGAGCTCCCTCAGACTTTGTTATACCTGTATTAAAGTACAGATTCATTTGCTTTTGTTTTGCTATCTGAGAATCTCCAAGCATAGTCTGGAACACTGGTACAAAGGTTTAACTCTACATTAAAATCGTTGTGCTCAAGCCTGCCCTGTGCACAAAATTGATTCTAGATCTAGATCAAAATAATAATGATGACATCTTAATTTTTGCTTGTTTTTAGCCATACAAGGAGTTATTTCAAATTGCATACTTTTATTGTTTTCAGGCTTTACTGGGCATGTTTCAAAGAATTTATAGGTGATACTGTAGTTAATTTTCTGAAGAACTAGTGAAATTAGTAACTAGCTTTGTATAGTTTCTTAGTATTTTCAAGCTCCATCCTATATTTTGATCGTTACCAACCTTGATTTGACCTACCACAATCTGAACTGACTGGGGTCTGCAAGTGAGGAAATCAAGGATCCAATGGCACAAGGAGGTATTGAAGTTTATTGATTACTTTTGAGGCAATGATAGTATTGAGTGCCAAGCACAGTTGATACAAAGGATCCTGATGTATACATCTTCGTTGTCCAGATGTTCCAGGGTTGAGAGAAGAGCCAATGAAATGGCATTTGTCATGGACTTGTCACGGAGCAGATCCAAGTCACTTCTCAGGCGGGGGTTAATATGTTTCTTCACCAACCTCTCAAAATACTTCATCACCATGGATATACATACTGTAAGTGTTACTGGATGATGGTCATTGAAGCAAGTTACCACATTGTTCTTAGGCACCAGTATAATTGAAGCCTGTGGATACCTCAAACTGCCAAAGTGAACTGTTAAAGATTTCCCGCCAGTTGATCAGCACAGGTCTTTAATACTTGGTCAGGTACCCCATATGGGCCATATGCTTTCTGTGGGTTCATCCTCCTGAAGGAAGCTCTCATGCAAAAATTCAAAATAATTTTTTTAAATCAAAATGCATATATATCACCATATACAACCCTGTGGGTTGTGGGCATAGTCAATAAATCAGAGTAATAACCATAACAGAATTCATGAAAGATTGCTCCAACTTGGGCATTCAACCAGAGTGCAAAGGACAACAATCTGTGCAAATACAAAAGGAAAGAAATAATGATATTAAATAACTAAGGAATAAATATCATGAGATGAAGAGTCATTAAAAGTGAGTCCATTGGTTGTGGGAACATTTCAATGATGGGGCAAGTGAAGTTATCTCCTTTGGTTCAAGTGCCTAAAGGTTGAGGGGTAGTAACTGTTCCTCAGCCTGGTGGTCTGAGTCCTGAGGCTCTTGTACCTTCTTCCTGATGGCAGCAGTGGGAAAAGAGCACGTCCTGGGTGGTGGTGGTTCTTGATGTTGGCTGCTGCTTTTCTGTGAAAGCATTTCAAGTAGATGTGCTCAATCGTTGGAAGGGCTTTACCTGTGCTGGACTGGGCTATATCTATTACTTTTTGCAAGAACTTCCATTCAAGGGCATTGGTGCTTCTATACCTGGCTGTGATGCAACCAAGAGACTGAAGTCACAAGGTCATAAAGGTATGAGGGACCATGATGGTTCCTCCCTGTTTTGGCAGTCAGAGCAAGCTCAGTAGGAATTAAGCTCATCTGGAAGCGAAGCCCTGTTTTCACCTATCTCACTTGATTTCACTTTGTAAGTAATAATATTTAAGCCCTGCCACAGCTATTGAGTACCCTTCAGAATTGCCACTTTGTCCATGAAGTGGTTTTCTGGAGATCATTTTGTTGGTCTCCAGACTTGAATGCCTCTGATCTGGTCTTCAGCAGATTGCAGATCTCATGGCTCATCCAGGACTTCTGGTTAGGGAAGACTTTGATTTTGTGAGGATTCATTCATCTAGGACTGTTTTTAGAAAATCTGTGACAACCATGATGTATTCATTCAGATCCACAGATGTATCCTTGAACACGCCCAGTCCACTGACTCGAAGCAATCTCATAGACGCTGATCTGTCTCCTGCAACCTCCTCTTTTTTGTCCCAATCTCTAGGGCTTTGCTCCTTATCCTCCACCTGCTTGCAGATATAATGACAACCAATGGATCAGATTTTCCAAAGTGTGGTCTGGACATGGAATAGTAGGCATTCTTTATTTTAGTTGGTATAACAGTAGCCTAGTGTTGGAACCTCTAGTGCTACAGGTTATATGCTGATGGTGATTGGGCAGGGATTTCTTCAAATAAGCCTGATGAAAATCACCAACTATGATATAAAATGCATCAGAGTGGACTGTTTCTTGTTTGGTAATGACACTATGCAGTATCTCAGGCGCTTGATTATAGCCGGCCTGTGCTTGTAGGTAAACTGCATTTGGGATCATGGTAAATAGAACTTTTGGTGTTTGATTGTTTGGTGTTCAAGGTCAAGGGAACAACAGTATAAAAACCTGTCATGTCAGAGCATCACGGAGAGTTTATCATAAAACACGCACCTCCATCTTTTGCCTTTTCTGAATCATTAGTTCAGTCCATCCTGTGGATTGAGAAGCCTTCAGGGCTGATCACTATGCCTGGTGTATTCTGATTAAGGCACATCTGGGTAAAGCACTGATCACAATTCCTCATTTCCCTGCAAAACAACAGACTTGACCTTAGGTCAAAGTGCCATTTTAATACACCCAAGGTTCCTTCAGACCAACTACACAAGTTCCTGCTGAGTCAGCATTATTGAATATAATTTCAGCCCAAATACAGAACATAATTGCATTTATACCATCAAGTCTTAGCAGCTACTGACATTTATCCATTCTTATGTAAATTCAGCTATACCATTACTAATGGATAGGGTTACTTTCCCGACAGCATGTTCCCATGAAAGATTATTGGCCCAAAATACACATTCCGGAAAGTTAGGGGAACTGCTCTCCAATTGGAACATATTCATAATAGTGACTGCCCTTGAATAGGTGCCGCACCAGAACATCTAGGTAAAGATGAAGTCACTGGGCACTGTAGGGTAAACACCCCAATGACTGGAGTTGTACCTTGCTCAGACGAAGGTGGCTGTAGTTGTTGGAGGTGCTAGAACTTTAATATCAGGACTGTGTCCTATGTCCATCCATATACAGCTGCTTCAACAATGCTTAATCTATTCCCAACTCCTCAGCAAATGAAGCAGCCCATACCAACATTCAAAAAGACCCAGACAACATTTGGTCATGGGCTGGTAGGTGGCAAGTAACTTAGATGCTACAAAAATGCTGGAAAAGACTATCTCCAAGAAAGAATTTAATCACCTATCTTAACCTTCCATGGCATTGCCACCGCCAAGTCCCCACTGTCAATTTTCTAGAGGTTTTCCATGGCCAGAAACTCAAGTGAAGTGACCCAGCCACATAAATACTGTGGCTTCAGGGGCCTATCGGGGGCTAGATAGCCACATCCTAGTAACCCCCAGGTCTTTCATTCATCTACTCAGCACAAGCCAAGAATGTGATGCAAAACTCCCCACTTGCCTGTGAATACAGGTTCAACAACTTTTGAAACTTCAGCACCTTCCACTATATAACAGCTCATAAATCCCACTGAAGATGAATTTCCTCCACTTCATTACTGCAGTGTACCATCTACAAAATGCAAGATTTCAGCATGGTCCACGAAGCCATGAACATAACCTCACTATTCTTTCTTTAACTGGAACTTAGTAATTTTTTTTGATGCCTTGCTCTATATTACTGTCACCAAACAAGTTTCACAATATATGTCAACGATTCTGAGTCAGTACAGTTACTCATCCAGACTACTCTGACAACACCTTCCAAACCAATGCTGTCTTCCACCCAAATGGACAACAGCAGCTAGTGCATGGGAACACCACTCGGCACACTGTCCATTATCCTGATTTGAAAATGCATCATCAGTTCTTCATCACTGCTGAACTTAAATCCTGAATCTTACTACCCAAGATCACCGCGGGGCTTGTTCACCAGAACTACCACAGTCCAAGAAGGCACCTCTCCATCAGCTTATTAAAGACAGACAAGGATGGGATAGTAGATTCCAGTCTCACTAGTGACAACCAAATCCTGAAAATGACTAGAACAAAAATCAAATTTACAATTAATTATCAGGATTGTGTTGCATATGCTCACAATTCTGGTTTTCATTAGCGAACTGCAAAGTCATTGATTTACAAATCGCACAGCAATTCTGTTTAAAGATTCAATTTGAATAACAACCATATTTTAACATATTATAATATTTGTCAGACTGTTCTCACACCTATTTTTGCTGTGCACAGCCTTTCTCTTTCTTAAGCAGCTCATTGGCACTGAGGTAGTCATTTTTCCTCTCATCTTGAGGGTTTTGAATTTACTATGGAGACAGATGGGGCAGGAGATTTCCAAAAGGAGAAGGCAGGTGATGAGTTCCTTCCACTATTTGCACCAGGTTTCTTGAGTCTCTCAGTGCGATCCTAAAGTGGCAGCGATTCCAGCAGTCAGTCTGGCACCAGTGAAGCACGATGACTTGAAGCCAAACTAGAGGATACTTCCGTGGCTGGGGAACACAATTTATGAAACAGAAGACAAAAGTGATGTCATTTCTTTCTCACACATCCCACCCCCAAAGATTGTGAGCACATCCTTAAATGGTTTATTTGTTTATTTATCTCTTCCTGTGAGACAGCTTTAAAAAAGAGACAGTTTTGGCAGTCAGGCATTAGATTTATCCAATGGAACTAACAGTGACTTGAGTACCAATGATTGGAATACCGCTCTTGGTCAGAATGCTCAATATGACAGTTGCTTTCAATAACCTGTTTTCTTTTATCTTTGTGTGCAGATATCTGAAAGCCAAAGGATGGAAACCATTAAATTTTCACAGTGAAATTTCAATCTGATAGCCATCAGAACTGGGAACTTTGAGTGATAGTCACTGAAACAATTTCTTTTGTCCACCTTCTCTTTGCTAATCATTTCCAAGCAAGGCAATTGAAAGCAGCCCATGAAAAGTTGTATAATCCCTTAAGGGCTTCAAAGGCAAATGTTATTAAGGCAATCAGCTACATTTTACCAGTCAGGAGCTAGTTAAAATAGCTAGCTTTCATGCCCCCTTTCCTTGGCTCTACATCAAATAGAAGGAAAATGAACTAACCTTTTCTTTCATTGTCTCTTGAGATGTTTAGAAATCATTGATTTGGCTGCAATACTCCCAGAAAAGAAATGAGCAAGTTATATACTGTACCTGCTCTGCCTATTTTCTGACAATCTTGGCTACTGGTTCCTAAAGTAGACACTGATCCCCCACTGAACGTATTTAAGGACCGCAACAGACGAGTCCCAGACTGCCAAATAAGATCACAAGAAGCAACTGGTTCCCTTCTCAAAATAAATTCTGCACCATAATGAATGATTCTAACAGAAATAAATTCCACCCCAAGTATATTTAATGCAAGAGAATCTAGTTTGAGGACATAAATGTAGTGCAGTCTGGTTTGCTGAATAGTACCAGAGTACTTCATAAACATTTAATGAAGATCAGCAAATTCTAATCCAAATGTGTTGAATCATCTCCAAGAGTTTCATGAGGAGTAAAACAGTGTAATGAATGTTAGTTAACTAATTGAATTGTAATGTTCCTGTGCTGTGTTCATTTCTGTGACATATTGATAAATATTTACATTTTAAATAATAGAGTTGAGCACAGTCTGCAGTGGTGATCTCTCTAGAATTTTAGTTCATTTACCATGTGTACAGCAACATTTTACTAACCAGAGACAATTTCAGAATTTGATTACAGAGCTGTGTAAGCAGAGTAGTTCTCAAAAATTTTACTTTGTAAATTCCAAGCAACAATTTATTAAAAAGTGAGAAAATGTTTTGATTGTGATTTTTGATTGAAATAAATTTAAGTAACTTTGTAGAGTAGGGCTCACTATCATCTCAATCTTCAGCTTCTGGGTTTTCTCATTGAAGATAAAGCAGAAAAATAAATTTTGTTGTTGTTGCCTAACCAGATGTGATTAATGAGCTTAAGGTAAAGGAACACTTAAGGGACAGTGGTCATACTATGATAGAATTCACTGTGCAGTTTGAGGGGAAGAATCTAAAATCAGATACATCAGTGTTACAATGGAGTAAAGGAAACTACAGAGGCATGAGAGGAGATGGCCAAAAGTTGTTTGGAAGGGGACATTAGCAGGGATTAGAGTAGAGCAGCAATGGTTGGAGTGGCTGACAAGATAAGTCAAATGCAACATAAAAGTAAAAACATGAACATATAATACAGCAAAAATTAGTTGGAAATTCAAGGGTTAGGAAGCTTTTAAAAATCAACAGAAAGCAAAATAAAAGTTGGAAGGAGAGAAAAAAATGAAATATGAAGGTAAGCTAGCCAATAATATAAAAGAGGATATCAAGTTTTCTTTCCCCAGATATGCAAGCAGAAAAGAGACAAGAGTGTACATCAGATCACTGGAAAATGATTCTAGAGGTAGCAATGGGGGACAAAAATGCTGGATGGACTCCAAGTATTTTGCATTAATCTTTGCTGTGAAAGCCACCAACAGCATGCTAGAAATTCAAGAATGTCAGGCAGCAGAAGTGAGTGTAGTCACTATTACAAAGGTGAAAATGCCCAACAGGTCTGAAGGTAAGTAGGTCACCTGGATCAGATGGCTGCACCCCAGAATTTTGAAAGAGGTAGTCAATATGATTGTGAAAACATTAGAGGTGATATTGGAAAGTTGCAAATGTCAATCAACTCTAAGGGATGGAGACAATACAGGAAATTATAGGCCAGTTAGCTTGACATCAGATGTTGATGAGATGTTAGAGTCTATTATTTAGAATGAGATTTGGGGGTTTTGGCACATGATAAAATGGGCCAAACTGAACATAGTTTCTTAAAGGGAAATCTTGTCTGACAAAGCTGTTGTAAATAACAGGCAGGATAGACTATGGACAGTGTCACAATGGGGGCTCTGGGAACAGACCCAAATGCAAGACACAGACACTGAAGTACAAGGAACAGGACTTGACTAGAGTAGGGACATGACAAGATTCAGACCAGGAGCAGGGAAAAGAACACAGACTTGGGCTAGGGAAAGCATGACCATGACTAGAAACTATGGACTAGGAGACAAGTCTTCAACTCTGAGCCCAAGACTGGACAAGGACCCAGAACCTGGGTCTTGCCTTGGGCTCAGACCCCAGAACCAGGCAAGGACATAACATGGCTTCAGGACAGGACATGGCTGGGGTCTTTGCTCTTGAGGCCTGAGGCTGGGGTCCCCAAGGCACAGGCTCATGGAGCATGGCAGCAGGGTCTTCATCTTGAAATTTAGAGGCTGGAGCTGAGAGACCAGCTAGGAACTGAACATCAACATAGTGCCAGGACTCATGCTTAGACAAGCCAGGACTCAACCTCTCCACACCCAGGTGGGACAGGTCCACCTGTTGGGTAATGGCAGAACAGCCAGACTTACTCAACAGAGGCAAAGACATGTCCCCCCATAGGGCAACAGCAGAACAGCCTGACTTACCCCACAGAGGCAAGGACAAGAAGAGACAAACACTAAAGAATGACAGACAGTTCCATTTCTACTTCAGGGTAGCTCCAAGTCTCAGTTCAGCCAGCTGCCTCAACTGGCTATGGAAACAGCCAGATCCCTACCTAGCTCAGAGTGGCTGGCAGCCACTCAGCTGGCCCAGGAAACAGTCAAATCCATACCACAAAGACTAATCCAACAAGTGGCAACAAGGCTTCATGAAGCAGTAGTCCTCCAACTAGGCCTAGAGATCACAAATGGTTTCATTAGCCTTCCATCAGCAGGTTACTCCAAGGGGGGACTGACAAGACAAACCAGCAACCCACACTCAACCCCAAGGCTACTTATATTCCAAGCCCAAAGATGGGAATCAGGTGCCTATGATTAACTCAACCAAACAAAGGACAGCTGGAAGACCCAGAGTCCTGAGTCCACAGACCAGACCGTGAACCGGAATTCGGAATTTACGGAACGGACCATGACAGAGAGTCAGTGGATGTCGTTTAGTTGGATTTTCAGAAGGCTTTTGACAAGGTGCCACACATGAGGCTGCTAAACTAGATAAGAGCCCATGGTATTACAGGAAAGATACTAGCATTAACAGAAGATTGGCAAAGTGTGGGAATAAGGGTGGCCTTTTCTGTTTGGCTGATGTCCTTCAGTGGTAGTTGTTGCTCCACTACTGTTCACATTATTTATTAAATATTCTGGATGATGGAATTGATGGCTTTTTTGGCCGTGCGTGGTTGATACAGATAGGTGGAAGTCCAGGTATGTTGAAGAAGCAGAGAATCTACAGAAGGACTTAAACAAATTAAGAAGATGAACAAAGAAGTGGCAGATAGAATACAGTGTAGGGAAGTGTGTGGTCATGCACTTGGTAGAATGATTATGTTTTCTAAATGGGGAGCAAATCCGGAAACCAGAGGTGCAAAGGGATGGAGTCCTTGTGCAGGATTTCCTAAAGGTTAACGTGCAGGTTGAGTCAGTGGTAAGGAAGGCAAATGTAATGTTAGCATTCATTTTGAAAGGACGATTCACAGGATTTGGAAAGCTGGTCGATACACCAAAATCATGTGTAATTTGCACAAGAGTTGTCAGAGATTGAGGAAAACATTTAGAAAAGATTGACTAGCTGGAAGCTACTTTCTTTAGAAAGGGTCTGAGAGATCAGCTTTTGTGAAATCTTTAAAATGATGGAAGTGTTCAACATATCAGACAGCCAGGTATGACCTATGATAGGCAATTTAAAAGTGAGAAAACAATTTCAATTGAAGTTAGAGACGGAGTTGGATGCACATTATCTCTGGCAGGATTCGTAGGACATTACTTCCTTGAAGGCAAAACCTAACATTATGAACGGCTGTGATGCTCCATTCCCAGATGAGCTCAATGCCTTTTATGCACACTTTGAAAGGGGGAATAAACCTGCCCACGTGTGATTCCTGAAGCATCTGGCAACCCTGTGATCTGTCTCGAAGGCCCATGTCAGAACATCTTTCAAGAGGCTGAACCCTTGCAAGGTGTCAGGCCCTGGTGTACCTGGTAAAACAGTGAGTACCTGTGCCAGCAAACTGGCCAGAGTTTTCAAGGACATCTTTAATCTCTCACTGGTGCAGACAGAGGTTCACACCAGCTTCAAAAGGGTGACATTCATACCAGTGCCTAAGAAGGGCAGGGTGAGCTGTCTCAATGACTATGGCCAGTTGCACTCACATCTATGGAGATGAAGAGCTTTGAGAGGCTGGTCAAAACCAGAATTAACTCCTGCCTAAGCAAGGACTGGGGCCTGCTGCAATTTGCTATCACCACAATAGTCTACAGTAGATGAAATCTCACTGGCTCTCTACTTGGCCTTGGATCACCTGGACAATAGCAATTCCCATGTCAGGCTGTTGCAGATTGATTACAACTCAGCATCCAGCACCATCATGCCCTCAGTACTAATCAACAAGCTCAAAACCTGGACCTCTGTGCCTCGCTCTGCAACTGGATCCCTGATTTCCTCATTGGGAGACCACAGTCAGTGCAGATCTGAAGAAACATCTCCTCCTCACTGACAATTGACACTGGTGCACCCCAGTGATGCATGCTTACCTCACTGCTCTACTCTTTCTACACCTATGACTGTACGGCTAGGCACAGCTCAAACGCCATCTATAGATTTGCTGATGGTGATGAGGAGGCATATTGGAATGAGATAGATCAGCTGGTGGAGTGGTTTCTCAACAACGTTAGTAATACCAATGAATTGCTTGTGGATTTCAGCAAGGGAAAGTTGGGAGAACACATACCAGTCCTCATCAAGGGATCAGTAGTGGAAAGGGCGAACAGTTTCAAGTTCCTGGGTGTCAATATCTCTGAATATCTATGCCGGGCCCTACATATTCATGCAATTACAAAGATAATGGCTATATTTCATTATGAGCTTGAGAGACTGGATGTGTCAGCAAAAACTCTTGCAAATTTCTACAGATCTACCATGGAGAACAATGAAGAAAGATGTCGCTGTTTTAAACGGGAAGTGAGGCAGCGACTGGGGGAGGTGAGAGTAACTGGGGAGTGATAATGGCAGTGACCCAGAGAGCTGACGAGACAGGCATGGATTATGCAGAACATAAATACCTTATACTTTATACTTTATTGTTGCCAAACTATTGATACTAGAACGTACAATCATCATAGCAATATTTGATTCTGTACTTCCCGCTCCCTGAATTACAAATCGATAGTAAATATTAAAAATTTAAATTATAAATCATAAATATCAAGTGTATGAGGAGTATTCCGGGTTGGATAACCCAGGGAGGGATGACCAAGTCTTCCTGAAATTAATGAAGGAAGGCCTGAGCTCAGCCCGCCAGAAAGTTTTATATTTAGACATAATGGTGGGGTTGACCTGCTCTGCGATAGTTTTGTGGGTCAGTGAGATAGACTGAACAAAGAGTAAGAGAAATCGTAATGTGGCTATAAGTGGATGCTGCTGCTGTGATGTCCCAGAGAGTTTGTTTTGCTTGCCAGCGGCCAAGGCACAAAGCAAGGATCTGCTGGAATAGACGTGGTAAAGGAGTTGATATGCTACAGGTGCGGCCTATGGGGACATGGTTGGAGGCAGTGTCCAGAAAAGAGGAAAGAAAAACAGGTGAACGCCACAGCAGACACACAATCTCTCACCTCATCAGTACCCCGTGTGACCAATCTGACTGTCAAACGGATCATAGAGCTGGTAAAGACGGCTCCTAGGTCAGAAAAAGCGGGCCCCACTGTCAGTGCTGGTGACCCGCGGATGTACACAACAGCATTGTTAGGGGGCCGGCAATGCAATATATTAGTGGACACAGAGGCATCGGTATCAATAACAGACCTGCCCTTGCCAACAACCGGACAGGCCAGTTATATCGGGGTGTAGGAGGGAAAGCAGTGAAGGCAGAAAGAAGAGAGTCACAAATACTCGAAATCGGGGGAATGCCACTTCCAGTGTATTCCTGAGTATGTCCAAATAATGGAGGGCCGGATCCTTGCAATAGACACCCTAAGGACGTTAGGGATTTGGGAAGGGAAAAATAATCTGGACAAGTCAGGGGCAGTGAACATATACAACCAATAGAATACACAACCTGGCTAGCAGAGTCGCAGCTGCTCCGATCGTTAGAGACTGGAGCCAGCAGTTCCCAGCAGTGTGGGGTAGACACAAGCAAGATTGTGGTCAAGTAAAGATAAACCCAGTTAAAATAGAGGAGGGTCTGTATAAACCCCATAAACCGTACCCTATAAAAACTGACGCACTGACCGCTGTTCAGGGTAAAGTGAAGGAACTAAGACACCAGGGGATACTCAAAAAGACTGCGGCAACTACTAACTCACCTATATGTCCAGTAAAGGAGCTTAGTGGATCATAACCGTTAACAGGCTATTCCGCCCTTAAGACCATGCGGATTGCATCCCATAGTGGCGGGCTCTGCAACAATCCTGAATGGCGTGTCTCCAGAACATGAAGTTCCGAGGGCAGATATCACTGCCAATAAGGCAGCAGAGGAACAAGAGGCAATTGAAATTGGAAGTGTGCAGGAAGAAACGACGGAAGCCAGTTTATTAAAATTGGCAGAAGAGAAGGAGAAATGGCGAAGAAAGGAGGGACCAGATGGGAGCAGGACACACGGGGAGGAAGGAGTCGTGGCACCACCATGTATTAGGCAGATACTGCAGAAGTTATAACATGGGGTGATGCATCAGGGGAGGCAGAATATAATCCTGACCCTTCAGCAGGACTGGTGGTGGCCAGGGATGGGTAGGGATGTTGAGAAATTCTGCCACCGTTGAATCGTTTGTGCCCAGCATAACCCTGGTAAGGGCAGAAAGCTACAGCTGGCAGATCAACTACAGCCAAGGGGACCCTGGAAAGATATCCAGATGGATTTCATGCGGCCCCTACCCAAAAGCAAGGGGGAAAGCTACTGTCAAGTAGTTATGGATCACTTCACGGAGTGGGGAGAGGCTTTCCCAGCAAGGGCTGCAATGCCAGCACCGCTGCAAGGATTCTAGTTCAGGAAACCTCCCAAGGTGGGGAACCCCAGTTCAGGTGGACTCAGATCAGGGAACACATTTCACAGGGGAAGTGATGAAGGAAATGTGCCAACTGTTAGGGATTCGACAACAGTTCCAAGTACTCTACCACCCACAGAGTTCAGGAATGGTAGAAAGGATCAACCAAACAATCAAGAGCACCTTAGGCCAAACTATAGCTGAGACGGGAAAGACATGGGTTGATGCATTACCAGGAATCCTGATGAGATTGCGTGCAACCCCGAACTGCATGTTGGGTCTCAGCCCCTACGAATTATTGATGGGGTGAGCAGTTCGACTCCATTATGGGGTAATTACGGGCTGCGGGGAGCCTGGGGCTTACAGGGATAGAATGACACAGTATGTGAAAGACCTTTGTGACCAACTTAAAGTGTTGAAGGACCGAGCAAAACAACAGCAGCCAATCGCTGATCGGAGAGAGCCAGAGGGAAAGGAGATAGTCCTTTCACAGCCCAGCGACCAAGTTATGGTGAGGGTGCTGCCAGAAAGGCCAGGGTTTGCCCCCAGGTGGATAGGACCACAGACGGTACTCTTAACCAATGATACGTGTGTCTGTGTGCAGACTCGGCGAGGCAGCCAGTGCAAACACTGGACTCAGGTTAAAGCATACAACTCACCCTCTTGTTGCTGCCACAGACAGAGCGGGGGACCAAGTGTACCCAGTAATGATGTAATTACAGGGAACCTAAGAGAGGAACACCAGCTGGCTATGTCAGACCTGACCACAGCTGATGAAAACATACCCGGGGAAAACGTAAAGGCAGAAGACCCCGACAGCATGACAGAAGACACAGAGAGTGTGATGGAAAACCGTGAATAGCATGCTAAAGTGTGATGATGATGGTACTCTGTAATAAAAGCAGGCTGCTGAAGGTAGATGATTAGTTTAATAGCATAGATTAGAAAATAAATTGGAAAATAGATGGGGAGGGATTAAATCAGAGTCAGCAAGGTCCACAACTTGATTGGCATTTCAGACTGCACACGGCATCTGGAGGCTGTCACCCCCAGTCTGAATGAGGTGCTGGGCCCTTTCAGCAGTCGGGCCAGTGATTGACTAGACTGTTAGGAAGGGGGTGGGAAGGGAGTGCCAACTGGGAGAGGTCCTTGCAGACCTTGACACAAAGACCATCCCAACCCCTTCCTGTACATCGATGAGAGGTCCTGTGGGTGCTCCTGGAAAGAATGTTTCTGTGACCAGAGAATAAAGGGATGAAGACAAGGAATGTTATTAAGCTACAAACAGCCAGCAGGGAAAGAGCCGATAGGTGTACGAAAGAAGCTGCATTTCTAAAGACTTGTTCAAATTTTGGAACAGCCTCTCTGCTTAACACTTGGTAGGTAGTGATTAGGGAAGATACAATATTTCTGTTGTTGCACTTTTTAAAAATCTATGTATACCGTAATTGATTTACTTATTTATTATAATTATTTTTAAAACCTTATTTATTGTTATTATTGTTTTTTTTTTCTTCCAGCTTATGTATTGCATTGAACTGCTGCTGCTAAATTAACAAATTTCACATCACACGCTGGTGATTCTGATTCTAACTGTTTGATTACTGTCTGGTACGGAGAGGGCTCTGCACAAAATCCAAAAAAAGGCTGCAGAGAACTGCAAATTCAGCCAGCTCCATCAAGGCCACTAGCTCCGCACCCCCACCCCTCAGCATCCAAGTCATCTTCAAAAGGCAATGTCTCAAAAAGGGAACATCCATCATTAAGGACCCTCATCACTGAGGATATGCCCCCTTCTCATTGCTACCATCAAGGAGAAGGTACAGGAGCCTGAAGACACACACCTAAATTTTAGTAACATCTTTGCCCCCTCTGCTGTCAGGTTTCTGAATGGACAATGAACCCATGTACGCTACGTCACTATCTTTTTTTTTATTTTGCTCTCTTTTTGCATGCCTTATTTAATTATATACAGTATATATGTACATATTTCTTATTGTAGTTTATAATTTTGATTCTGTATTGCAATGTACCTCGACCAGTAAAAACAAATTTCATGACATATGCCAGTGCTAGTAACCCTGATTCTTATTCTGTATTTGAGATTTTCTGGAAAGAGAGTGCTGGGTTTCCTAATCTAGAAGCTGGACATGATATATTGTATTAGGAATAAAAAAAGAACTCATTTTTTCTCGGAATACAAAGTGTACGGCATTTGCCACCGGTGGAATGGTTAGAGTGAATGATACCGCGTACATCAAGGTGGAAGGAACAAGATAAGCTTATCAGCACCTGAAAGCTGTGCTTCCATTCAATGGTTGATCAGCCACCTTTACACCTCCTACCTTCATCGTCTATCTATAATTCTAATTTAAAATAAACAACTGACATTTCATCTAAATTGATAAAGCTCTAAAGTAAATAATATGGGGGAGGTTTCAGGCGAGGGGAAATTTCAGAAGTTGAAGAGCGAGGACAAGGTGAGAGTGCAGGGTGGGAGAATGGGCGATGATAATCAGTGTGCCAGGAAGAGAAAGCACACAGACAGAAGAACGACTTTGTGTCAGACTAACAGGGGGAAAAAAAAACGATTGTGTTTTCATTCTGAATTCATGCAACATTCCTAAAAGAGAAGTGAATTGATGGCAATGCGGAAAAGGGACAATCCCGATAGTGTAGGATGGGATAAAATCAGAGGGGAGGGACATTAGCTAAGAAATTGAAAATTAGACTGCGTTTGGATGGCGCAGAGGAAGAGCGAAGGTGAGAAGCAACTGGTGGGAGTTGTTTCATTACCGAATGGTAACATGGTATTATTCAAAAACAGTGTTGCATGTAACAGCATTATTACTGTAAACAGTATGGATTTTAATTTTCTTTTTAAACCTTTTAGAAATACAACATGGAAAAGACCCTTCCTGCCCTTCAATCCACACCGCCCAGTTATCCCCAATTTAATCCTAGTCTCATCATGAGGCAAAGTACAAGGACCAATTAACCTACCAACCAAAACATCTTTGGATAGTGGGGGGAAACCAGAGCACCCAGAGGAAACCCATGCAGTCTCTAATACAAACTCCTTACAGGCAGTGGTGGAAATTGGCCCCGGTCGTTGGTACTGTAAAGCAGTACAGTAACACTCTGCTACTGTGCTGCCCACGTATGTATGGCCTGAGAAAAATGAATTAATAATATTACTGTGGAGGAAAAAATTCATAGACAAAATGGTTTTCAACATTATTTGCAGAGGCATCAACTAGGGAATAAGTTATTTTAATTCTGTTGTCATGCAATGATTCAGTATTAGTTAACAATCTATTTATGGGTCCTTTGGGGACAGGTATTCATAATATGATATAATTTTATAAAGGTTGAAAGTGATTTAATTCAAACTGAAACTAAAGCCATTAATCTAAATTTTAAAAATGATGAAGGCATGAGACACGATTGTCTGTAGTAATAGGAAAGTTATTACAGTAGATAAGAAATAGAAAATAGCGTTTAAACAATTAATACATAATTTACAAGTATCTAATTATTTAAGGCATAAAAACAACAGTGGAGAAAAATAGTTTCACCATGGATAACAGGGAGAGAGATCTGTGATGGGGTCCCAGCTGTTCAGAATCTATATCAATGTTTAAATGAAGAAAACAAGCATAAAATATTGCCAATGCAAACAAGAGAAAATCTGCAGATGCTGGAAATCGAAGCAACACACACAGAATGCTGGAGGAACTCAGCAGGCCAGGCAGCATCTCCAATCTTGCTGAAACATCTTGACAGGAAACGTCAACTGTACTCTTTTCCATAGATGGTGCCTGACCTGCTAAGTTCCTCCAACATTTTGTGTGTTGCTTTGATAAAATATTGCCAATATATTTTAATAATGGCAGGCTGGGTTTTAAGGAGGTTTTAGAGAGGCTTCAAGATATTCAAGCTAAAATATTGGACAAGAAATTTGCAGAAAAATTATATTGTGGAAAGATGGAAAACATCCACTTCTTAAAATGGTGACTTAATCAATAGCAATCACTCAAACAGACTGGTGTCTTTAAACATAAATATCTGAATGATATGTAACTAGAGGTTATTGATAGCATCACGGTTCTAGGCTCTGCAATCTTAGTTTCTTATACTGAGGGTCCATTACAGAAGCTGAAACTGTAATATCCAACTAAGCAAAGAAAAGTGGATCAACAGCATTGACAGACAATATCAAAATATGTACTCATCAAACATATAAGGATATTTTTGAGAAACTTAGATAGGAATACACTGTAGATGTAAGACAAATGGAAAGTTATGTTCAATGCAGAAGGCAAGGGTTATATTGATCATGAAGTGGGTAAAAATTTGGCACAAAGTCATTGACCAAAGAGCAAACTCTGCTGTACAGTTCTATGTGCCACACCCAGTGGCCACTTTGTTAGGAACACCTGTACAGACACTCGTTAATGCAAATCTCTAATTAGCCAATCACGTGGCAGCAACTTAATGCATAAAAACACGCAGACTTGGTCAAGAGTTTCAGTTGTTGTTCAGACCAAACATCAGAATGGGGAGGTAATGTGATTTAAGTTGCTGTGACCACGGAATGATTGCTGGTGCCAGATAGGTTAGCTTGAGCATCTCAGAAACTGCTGATCTCCTTGGATTTTCACGCACAACATTCTCTAGAGTTTACGGAGAATGGTGCAGTAAACAAAAAAAAAATCCAAAGAGCAGCAGTTCTGTGGGCAAAAATGGCTTTTTAATGAAAAAGGTCAGAGGAAAATGGGTAGACAGGTGCAAGCTGACAGGAAGGCAACACTCACTCAAATAACCATGTGTTACAACAATGGAATGTGGAAAAGCATCTTGGAATGCACAACGCGTCGCACCTCAAAGCGGATATGCTACAGGAGCAGGAGACCATGAACGTACACTCAGTAGCCATTTTAATAATTACGGGAGGTAACTGGGTGTACTTATTAAAAACATGTTTATTAGGGGAATTGAAGGATATTTGGGAAATGGCATTTTCAGCCAAAAAGTAAGCCATGATCTTGTTGTATGGAGAAGCAGAAGCAAGGAGCCCAATAGTCCACTCTTTTTATGTTTTATGTTCTTAGGATCTTCTATCAATTGATTTTTATTGCAGGCAGTCTCAAAATTTTTTATCTTCGACACATAAATTTGATTCCTAATGATATAGTTGAAAGACCTCCCACTAAAGTTCAGACTAAGCTGCTTATTTCTAGACTCTTCAGTCAATGTAAAGATAACATTCAGGAGAAAGAGTTGGTTATTTGGCCCTTGAAGCCTGCTTCACCATTCATTAAGACCATGGCTTATTTTCTACCTTACAGCGCTAATTCCTAGCACTATCCCATCTCCCTTGATTCTAAATTCTATTGATTCCTATTGAATAAACTCAATAGCTGAGCTTCCAGAACCTTCCAGGGTAGAGGGTTCCAGCATGTTACCAGGAGAAAACAGGAGTAACTTCTTCCTTTTCTCACTCCTAAATGGCCAATTCCCTAGAGTTCTGCAGTCCTCAGCGAGGGAGACATTTAGTTCCATTATTTGTTTCCAATTGCAGAACCAATTCTCAAAGCATATCAGTGTATTACCCTTGACTCCATATGTCCTAACCACTGGAGAAATTTTCCTTCCATCCAGCCTATCAGTTCCTCTGAAGAGCAGCATGGTACCATAGCAGTTAGAGCAATTCTTTACACAGCCTGCTGTGAAATCGGGGTTTGATTCCCACCGCTGTTTGTAAGGAGTTTGCATGTTCTCTCCATGACCACCTCGGTTTCCTCTTGAAGCTGCAGCTTCCTCACACTTTCCAATGTATAGTGAGTTGTGGACACACTCTGTTGCCGCTGAAAACGCAGCGACAAGCGTGATTTGATTTGACGAAAATGAGGCGTTTCACTGAATGTTTTAATCACGTGACAAATAAAGCTAATCTTTAAATCTTTAATATCATGAGAATTCCAATCAGATTACTATCTGTCTTGTTAAATAGAACGAGGAACACACAGTGCCTTGAAAATGTATTCAGCACCCACAACTATTTTCACATTTTACTGTCTTATTTTCTAAATTTAAAATATATTGAAGTAGGATTTTTGAGCTAATTTATAAAACATTGTCCATCATGTCAAGTCAAAAGAAAAATTCTAAAACCTGTCAACAATTTACTAAAAAATAAAAACCAAAATCGTGAGGCAAAGAAGTATTCAACTCATTTGTAATTACTATGTTAACTCTCCTCAGGTACCTTACCAACCCACCCGATTTGTTGATGTAGAAAATTGGAAGATGACCTGAATAAATAGCCCTTCTCTCTGTAAGGTCCAATAGTATGGTAGATTCTTAACAGACCAAACCAAAATGAAAACGAAAGTGCCCTCAAGACAAGTCAGGGAAATGATAGAGAAGCACAAACCGTCTCAAAGAGCTGAACATGCTTCGGAGCTCTCTGCAGCCCATCATGAAAAAAGTGCAAACAATATGAAACCACAGTGACACTGTCTAGGTCAGGTCACCCCTCTAAACTTAATCATCAGAGAAGAGTGGCACTTGCAAGAGGGGCTAATGCGACACCTACAGTAACTCTGAATGAACTGCAGACAGAAATCAGTATCTGCAACAAGAGATAAAATTCAATCTTTAAGGCCTTGTACAAAAAGGGTATTTATGGAACAGTGGCAAGAAAGAAGCCATGGCTGAAAAAAAGCATATCCTTACCTGTAAGGACTTTGCAAACCATCACCTAGATGATACTACAACAATATGGAAAGTTACTACATTAACTTTCCTCTGGTGCAATATTACCTTACCAGCTCACCCAATTTGTTGCTGTAAGTGGTCAGATGGGACTAAAGTGGTCTGTGTGGCATAAATCTAATACCACACATCAGCCAAGTAACACTATCCCTACAGTAAAGTATGGTGGAGGGTAGCATTGTTCTATGAGGATGCTTTTCTGAAGCAGGGACTGGAAATTTGGACATGATTGATGGGAAGATGAATGCTGCTAAATACAGAGAGATCCTGGATAAAAACCGGCTAGCCTCTGCCAGAAAGCTTAAACTGGGGAGGAAGTTCATCTTTCAGCAGGACAACGACCTAAAGCACAGTGCTAGAGCAACCATGAGGTTGCTTCAAATTAAGAAAGTTGATGATCTTGAGTGACCGAGTCAGAGCCCTGACCTTAACCCAATCGAACAGCTCTGACAAGACCTCAGGATTGCAGTCCACCGTCGCTCCCCAACTAACCTGGCACAGCTTGAGCAATTTTGCAAGGAGGAATGGGCAAATCTTGCTCCATGACATTGTACAAAGCTCATAGAGACTTAGCCAAAAAGACTACTGGCTGAATTGGCTGTGAGGTGGTTCAACTATGTACTGAGCAAAGGGGGATGAATAGTTTTGAACTGCTGACATTTCAGCTTTTGTATTTTTAGTTTTTTTGGGTTTTTCAATTTTCCCAGCTTTTGGGCTTTTACTGTAAAATAGGAGCACGTGATTCACAAATAAAAAATCACAGTTAAATTGTTCAAAATACCTGGTTGTAATATTCATGTGAATAAAGGGTTGGGTTTTCAAGGCACTGTAGAACAGTACAATACAGGAACAGGCCCTGTTGCGCTGGATAAGTTAAATTGGTAACCAAATGGACAACTAAAATAATCCCCCATGGCCAGGCAATCTCCATCTCCTTCCATTTTCCTCACATTCACGTGCCTATCTAAACGTTTCTTAAAAGTCTCTAATGTATCTGCCAGGCAGCGCATTACAGTCACCCACCACTCTCTGTATAAAAAGTTGCCCCTCACATCTCCTTTGAAATTACTCTCTCTCATCTGAAATGCATACCCTCTGGTATGAGACATTCCAACTCTGGGAATAAGATACTGTCTGTGCACTCTATCTATGCCACTCAAAATCTTAAAAATCTTAAAAATTATCCCACTGTTTCATTTATCAGTATATTACTCTATAAATAAACTGTAATAGTATTTATAAAAGCGTGCGGATCGGGAAAACCCGGAAGTTCTCTCTCCAGCACTCATTGTTTGAGCATGTACGGACTATTTCGCTGTCATTATTCCCTAAACAATACAGTATAACAACTATTTACATAGTATTTACATTATATTAGGTATTATAAGTAATCTAGAGATGATTTAAAGTATACGGGAGGATGTACGTAGGTCTGGAGCTCCCCCGCGTCCCAAAGTCCACCGGCACTGAACCAGGTTAATTATCTATATAATTATCAATTTTCTGAAATCTGAAAAATTTTGAATTCTGAAGTGCAACTGGCCCCAAGGATTTCGGGTAAGGGATTGCGGACCTCTCTGATGGTCACTGACATTATGCTAAGGAGATCACTGTACCAATTTATTTTGTCTCTTACAATAATGTCTCTTCAGTGTTCCTGTCTGCAAAGGCAAACTACGGATCTTGAGCTATTCACAGAAGATAAAGATGAAGATTAGCTCTATTTGTCACATGGACATTGAAACATCAAAATATACAGTGAAATTCGTTATTTGCATCAACAACCAACACAGACCAAGGATGTGCTGGGGGAGCCTGCAACCGTTGCCAAGCTTCTGGTGTCGATATATTTCATACCCAGAACTTCCTTAACCTGAACCTGTTTGCGTTTGGAATGTGGGAGGCAACCGTAGCACTTGGAGGAAACCCACACGGTCACAGGGAGAACATGCAAATTCCTTACAGACAGCAAAAAAATTGACCCAAAATAGCTGAGGCCACAAAGCAATGCACTAATCACTAGGCTGGCATGTCACCCCCTGTGCTATCGTGTCACCCCCTACATTACCATACCATCCCTACGCTACCTGTGTCACCCCTACACTACCGTGTTACCCCTGTGTTACTTGTGTCATCCACGATGCTGCCATGTCATTTCCTAGACTACTGTGCTACCTTACCCTTAATGTGAAATTCATCAAGTGAATGGGGCCATATAGTTGTTCTAGATGTGGCTGAGATAAAGCTAAAGGGCCAAGTGTGGAGCATATTCAGCCTCTTGGCTCGGTGTGATGAGGGACTGGCCCTAAGCTCAGTGGCAAGTCTGGCAGAGGAGCGGTGAGCAGGTACTGTGCTACTGCACACACCACAGCTCACTGGCAGTTTAGCATGGACCTGCTGTCCAGCCATTAGGAGGTCCAGACCCACATTTGCATGGAGATGTAAATAGATAGATAGATAGATAGATATACTTTATTGATCCCGAGGGAAATTGGGTTTCGTTACAGCCACACCAACCAAGAATAGAGCATAAATATAGCAATACAAAAAGCACGAACAATCAAACAACAAAATGCAAACTATGCCAGATGGAACTAAGTCCAGGACCAGCCCTATTGGCTCAGGGTGTCTGACCCTCCACAGGAGGAGCTGCAAAGTTCGATGGCCACAGGCAGGAACAACCTCCCGTGACGCCCAGTGTTGTATCTGGGTGGAATATGGCCAGAGTCCAACAGCAAAAAGTTCAATATCCGGTCTACAAACACGTTCCTCGATCGTATTATGACCCGGATTGCACCATCTGTTGTTAACCAGAACAGTAAGCCCTTTGCGCTTACCACTCTCAGTGCACTTCCGGTCAGCCCAAACGGTCTGGAAGTCGTCCATGGAAAAGTTTTGATCAGGTATGTCCTCGTGCAGCCCTGTTCCAGTTAAACACATAACACTGCACTCCGGAAATGTTCTCTGATGGCTGGCTAGTGCCGTGAACTCATCCATTTTATTACCCACCGAACTCCTCTTCTCCATCAGTCTCTGTTGTCTCGACCCGGCCCTATTTCCTCGCCTTTTGTGATCCCCCTCTGCATCCTCTGTGTGTCTTCCTCCAGATTTCAGCCGGGGTGTCCGGTGCTCTGTTCCCTAAACAGGTCGGCATAAGCGCAAATGTCCACCTCAAACAAAGTAATTTCCTGTCCACATGAATCAAATGGTTGGAATTAATCAAGGGTCTCTAGGTTACTCTCATGAATCTGAATCGTCATTAATTCAGTTTGAAAATCAATTCTTATGGTTAATGTACAAAGCTTATTCAATCGATTGCTAGAATTTAAATTGCTTAATTGATTTGAAAGAAAGCAAGTGAGTCTTGAACTTTCATGAAAAACTTATGGGAGAGTCATGTCACTAAACAACTTAATCTCTTACAAAACCTAAATGCTTTTGTTTTCTTGACATTTTTTGAAGTCTTCCAAATGGTCTTCAGATTGATGAATAATTTGAGTATCTGCATGGATATCATAACTGTAATTCAATATCATTCTAAAGGAAAAATTGCAGTGCACACTGATTGTTATTGATGTGAAGCAAATGTTTAATATGCTATAATTCCTATGCTTAAAGTTCAGTTTCTCAAACTGTTCCAGAGAGGATTTTGAGAGATTATAGTAATGAGTAAAGCTGCTTAATGTCACTCAACTGTAACAGCAGGTGTATGCCATGGGAATGTGCCACACCAGACTTGTGTTTTATTTCTGTAAATTGTCATCATTATTCGCTGTGTCGTATGATGTAGGTGACCGTGGTCTAAATGATCATGATTACTCTTGGCAAAGTTTTCGACAGAAGTGGTTTGCCATTGCCTTCTTCTGGGCAGTGTCTTTTCAAGATGGGCGAACCCAGTCATTATCAATACTCTTCAGAGATTGATGGCCTGGTGACAGTGGTTGCATAGCCAGGACTTGTGATATGCACCACTGCTCATACGACCATCCAGCACCTGCTCCCATGGCTTCAAGTGACCTTGATCAGGGGGCTCAGCAGGTGCTACCCCCTGCCCAAGGGTGACCTGCAGGCTAGCAGACAGAAGGAGCACCTTACACCTCATTTGGTAGAGACGTGTCTCCACCCCACCACCCATTTCTGTCAGTAAATGCTGAATAATTCAGATGCAGACTGTGACTTGTTTATCATATGTACATCACAACATGCGTGGTTTTCATTAGCAGCCAACACATCCTAGGGATGTGCTGGGGACAGCCCGTAAGTGTCACACACATTGCGTGCCCACAATGCTCTGCAGAAAAACACAGAACACAACAAAGCAGAAAACAACAAACAACAAAACCACAAGGCAAGCCCTGTTTCTCCCTTCCACCCACCCACACACATGGACAGTACTCCAACTCTAGGGCAGATCTCCAGGCTTCAACTTCCAGACTACCAATTGAGCTTCAGGCTCCGATCTTCAGTATCAAACCCCAAGAATTATCAATGATGGCAGCCCGAATTCCAGGCTTAAACTTTGGACTGACCAGCTCTTGTGCTTGCTCGTGCCTCCTGCTTGCCTCGACTCTCGGTTGCTGGCCTTCGAGCACGGAGTGGAGGCCTGGACTGCAAATGTTCTTCATCACTCATCCATGTTGCTGGACTTCGAACGTGGAACCAAGGCCTGATTCCTAACTCCTCCATATCCCTGTGCCTAAGGGATCTTGAGGTTCGAGTCCATAGGACACTCGAAGCCGCTGCACAGGTTGACTCTGTGGTTAAGAAGGCATATGGTGCATTGGCCTTCATCAATCATGGGATTGAGTTTAGGAGCTGAGAGGTAATGTTTCAGCTATACAGGACCCTGGTCAGACCCCACTTGGAGTACCATGCTCAGTTCTGGTCGTCTCACTATAGGAAGGATGTGGAAACTATAGAAAGGATGCAGAGGAGATTTACAAGGATGTTGCCTGGATTGGGGAGCATGCCTTATGAGAATAGGTTGAGTGAACTCAGTCTTTTTTCCTTGAAACAACACAGGATGAGAGGTGACTTAATAAAGGTGTATAAGCTGATGAGAGTCATTGATCATGTGGATAGTCAGAGGCTTTTTCCCAAGGATGAAATAGCTAACAAGAGAGGACACAGTTTTAAGGTGCTTGGAAGTAGGTACAGGGGACATGTCAGGGGTAAGTTCTTTTACGCAGAGAGTGGTGAGTGCATGGAGTGGGCTGCTTGTGATGGTGGTGGAGGCGGATATGATAGGATCTTTTAAGAGACTCCTGGATAGGTACATGGAGCTTAGCCCTCTATGGGTAACCCTAGGTAATTTCTAAGGTAAGGACATGTTCAGCTCAGCTTTGTGGGCCGAAGGGCCTGTATTGTGCTGTAGGTTTTTCTATGTTTCTATGTTTCACATTTTTCTATGTTTCTAAAATATAATCTGACCTCTAACTCCCCCACATCACTAACCCTAAACCCTAACCTGACCTCTGACTCCCCTCTCTGTCCCCAAAGCCACCTCTACAAACTTAAAAAAACAACTAAATCTGTGCCACAATCATGATTATCTTGACAAATAACCTTCAAGAATTCAGAGGTTCCCAACTTGGGTTCCACAGACACTTTGCTTAATGGTATTGATGCATGGCATGAAAAATGTTGGGAACCCCTGCTCTAGATCTAAACAAAGGAACATGTATATAATGCCACACACATCAAAGTTGCTGGTGAATGCGAACATGTATATAATGTACATCGTCTCAATACTTCTTTCAGAATGGAAATTCTCAACCAATTTCCTGATGAGGCTACATCAACTATAATACACAAATTATTTGGCCTCCCTTCATGAATTCATCAATTTAATCAAATATGCCTGTATTTTCAATCTTCATTGTGTATGTCTGGATCAGACAATTCCCCATTATGAATGGGTAACACATTAGGGCTCATAATGTAGCTCCAACTCAGTGGCAGAAAGTGATCACTCCAAATTGGGCTGAGGAAGCAAGTGAGGAGAGGATAACAAAGAAATAAGATAGATACATCCCAAAGAAGAAGAATTATTTGAAAGGCAAGATGACACAACACTGACTAACAAGGGAAGTAAAAGCCAACATAAAAGCCAAGAGAAACCTTATAACAGAGCAAAATTTAGTGAGAAGTTAGATTGGGAAGCTTTTAAAAACCAACAGAAGGCAACTATAAAAGTTATTAAAAACATAAGGATGGAATATGAACGTAAGCTAGCCCACAGTATTATAGAGGACACCAAAAGTATCTTCAGATGCATAAAGTGTAAAAGAGAGGTGAGAGTGGATATCAGACCACTGGAAAATGATGCTGGCGAGGTGGTAATGGGGTCAAGGAACTGATGGACAAACTGAATAAGTATTTTGCATCTGTCTTCACTGTGGAAGACACAAGCAGTATGGTGGAAGTTCCAGATGTCAGGAGTCATGAGGTGTGTGAAGTTACCATTATTAGGGAGATGGTTTTTGGGAAACTGAAAGGTCTGAAGGTAGATAAGTCACCTGGACTCGATGGTGTGCACCCCAGAGTTCTGAAAGATGCTGCTGAAGAGATTGTGAAGGCATTAGTAATGATCTTTCAAGAATCACTAGATTCTGGAATGGTTCCGGAAGACCGGAAAATTACAAATGTCACTCCACTCTTCAAGAAGGGAGAGAGGCAGAAGAAAGGAAATTATAGGCCATTTAGTCAGAGCTCAGTGGTTGGGAAGGTGCTGGAATCAATTGAAAGGGATGTGATTTCAGCGAACTTGGAGATGCATGATAAAATAGGCTGTAGCCAGCATGGCTTCCTCAAGGGAAGATTTTGCCTGACAAATTTTTGGAATTCTTTGAAGAAATAACAAGCAGGGTAGACAAAGGAGAATCAATTGATGTTGTGTACTTGGATTTCCAGAAGGCCTTTGACAAGGTGCCACACATGAGGCTGCTTAACACGCTACAAGCCTATAGTATTACAGAAAAGATTCTAGCATGGATAAAGCGGTGGCTGACTCGCAGGAGGCAAAGAGTGGGAATAAAGAAAGCCTTTTCTGGTTGGCTGCAAGTGACTAGTTGTGTTCCACAGGTGTTTGCGTTGGGACCGATTGTTTTTACATTATATGTCAATGATTTGAATGACAGAATTGATGGTTTTGTTGCAAAGTTTACAGATGATACGAAGATAAGTGGAGAGGCAGGTAGCTTTGAGGTAGTAGAGAGGCCAGAGGGATTAATCTGCCTAGTACGCCAGACTCAACCAGGTCCTTTTCTCTTTCTAGTGACTTGAAGCTTGTAGTGCTCTTGCAGTGAAACCGATATATTCGCTGGGGCAAGTCATCATGTTCTGTAGGCAGAAAGCAGGCAGATTAGGAGAATGGGCAAAAAAATGGCAGATGGAATATGGTGTTGGAAGTGTATGGTCATGCACTTTGGTAGATGAAAAGAAAGGGTTGACTATTTTCTAAATGGAGAGAAAATACAAAAAACTGAGACGCAAAGGGACTTGGGAGTCCTTGTGCAGGATTCCCTAAAGGTTATTTTACAGGTTGAGTCTGTGGTGAGAAAGGCACATGTGATGTTAGCATTCATTTCAAGAGGACTATGTTGAGACTTAATGATGAGAATTTATAAAGCACAGGTGAGGCGTCACATGGAGTATTGTGAGCAATTTTGGGCCCCTTATCTAGAAAGAATGTGCTGAAACTGGAGAGGGTTCAAACAAGGTTCATGAAAATGTTTCCAGGTTTGAACAGCTATGAAGGGAGTTTGATGACTCTGGGCCTGTAATTCAATAGAATTCAGAAGAATGGGTGGTGACCAAACTGAAACCCGAAGGGTCTAAGCCTGAAACGTCGACTGCACCTCTTCCTACAGATGCTGCTTGGTCTGCTGCGTTCACCAGCGACTTTGATGTGTGATACAACACTGAGATTCTTTTAGATGTCTGAGGGTTTCTCCTACATAATCTAGTTGTATACCATCAGATCCATAGGAATAGTTCTGATCTTCCCATAATAATTTACAATGAAGTTCATTATTCACTTTCCATCAAAATCTTATCATTGCTAACTCAAGCCATTAATTTCTAAGTAATTTTGAAATTTACTTTCAGTCTTTATAGCATTTTATAAAGAAGATAAATGCATGTTTTAAAGACAATAAATAGAATCATAATCTTGAAATGACCGGCGCTGGGAACACTATCTGTCATTAGGCACCTTTCAGAGGCCATGTAAATAATGGCAAGATGTGTCTGACTAACAGAGGCATCTTTATCAGTAGAGACTGTCTAAAATGTTTCCTAATGTTGATAGTCAGTGTGATAGATGTAAAACCGAGACAGCTACATTGACACATAAGTTTTGGTTGTGTTCTGTATTGAAACGTTTTTGTAAATCTATTTTCTCTACAATTTCTAAAGTTTTAAAAATTAATTTACAACCTTAATAAATTTACAGTTTTGTTTGGTATAATCCTTCAACATATTCATGGTATTTCTCTATCAGACCAACATGTAATTGCATTCGTTACATTATTGGCCAGAAGGGCGATTTTGTTGAAATGGAAAGATGCTTCTGCTCCTCCTTTGATACAATGGTTCTCTCAGGTGATGCTACGTTGTAGTTTGGAGAAAATCAGAAGTCGAACTTTTGATCCTTGATTTGATTTTGAGAAAAGGTGGGGTTCATTTGCCTGCTGCTATCATCTGATTTGAGTTAATTAATATGGTTTCCTTCCAATTTTTGTTTAAATGGATTTGAGTTGGTGGATTGATGTTTTTCTTTTATGGAAGCTTGTATGACACATAGCTCTGGGGTTCTGCTCCCAATGGGTTTTTTTTTTCATTTTTTTTTTAGTTAGTAGGGCTTTTTTCCTTTCAGTTATTAGGGGTTCTTTTTTTTCTTTCCTTTTTCTCTTTCAAAAAAATATTCTTAACACTTTATTTTTTCTTATTATTATTGATATATTGCTTAGCTTTGTTAATTAGTTATTTGCTAATTTAATTCTTCATTGTACATATTGACATATTGACTTGATTAGCTTAATGTACATTATCGTTGATCTTTAATAATAATTAATTTAGAAGATTTTAAAAATGAAAATCAATATTCAGCCAGTGGTGCAGGATCAGTTCAGCAAATGGTGACCCTGCAGCAGGGTGTCAGCTGAAAGTAGTGCCTATTCCTTTGCTTCCATGTTGCTGCCAGACCTACTGAGTTTCTGCAACAGCTTGTTCATGCTCCGGTTTCCAGCATCTGCAGTCGCTTGTGTCTTCAGCAAATGGTATCCGAGTAATCCCGAACTTCACTTTCAGTCTTTATAGGATTTTAGTACCTGCAAACGTACTGCTAGGGTTGCGATATTCCCCTGGAAAAAGCCCACATAAGTGAAAGTCAGGAATACGAATTAACTGTGAACTGAAACTATACACTGAAGCATAGTAACCAATAGCTTATTGTTCATTACAAACAGGAACTTTTAATTAAACAGCCTCAGAAAATGCAAGGGAAAAATAGCCAGGAGGTGGCGTGAAACTGGATTGGAAAGTAATCATTTTCTTCGCTGCTTTGCAATCTAAATTTGACCTTTCCTTTGAGATTCTGGCTGTGGTTATAATCGCTTCAGAACTGAAATGGGACAGGACTGCTCTATTTGCTATTTATATTGGAGTCATAGAGTTATGCAGCACAGAAACAGACCCTTCAGCCCATCTCTTCCATGTCAATGATGTCCCATTTACTTGCACTTAACCCAGGGGTTCCCTGGGGTCCACAGACCACTTGCTTAATGATAATGGTCTATGGCATAAGATAAGGTTGGGAGCTGTTACATTTGAACCCATACCCCTCTAAACCTTTCCTGTCCATGTGGACACAATGGACTACAAATGCTGGAATCTGGCATGAGAGATAATTGCAGGAAGAACTCAGCATTTATGATAGAGGCACAGAAAGAGGGAAGCATGGTAGCATGATGTTTGACAGAGTCAGCTATAAGGCTGGAGTTCATTTCCCACCCCATCTGTAAGGAGTTTGTCCACGCTCCCCATGACTTTTCTTGCTATGGAGGGAGTGCAGTGTAGGTTCACTGGGTTAATTCCAGGGATGGCGGGAATGTCATATGTTGAAAGATTGGAGTGACCGAGCTTGTATACACTGGAATTTAGAAGGATGAGAGGGGATCTGATTGAAACATATAAGATTATTAAGGGATTGGACATGCTAGAGGCAGGAAACATGCTCCCGATGTTGGGGGGGGGGGGCGAGGTCCAGAACCAGAGGCCACTGTTTAAGAATAAGGGGTAGACCATTTAGAATGGAGCTGAGGAAAAACTTTTTCATACAGAGGGTTGTGGATCTGTGGAATGCTCTGCCTCAGAAGGCTGTGGAGGCCAATTCTCTGGATTCTTTCAAGAAAGAGTGAGATAGAGCTCTTAAAGATAGCGGAGTCAAGGGATATGGGGAGAAGGCAGGAATGGGGTACTGATTGTGGATGATCAGCCATGATCACAGTGAATGGTGGTGCTGGCTCGAAGGGCTGAATGGCCTACTCCTGCATCTATTGTCTATTGACTGCAAGGTTTCCCTCAGATGCTCCAGTTTCCTCCCACATTCCAAAGATGTATGGGTTGGGGTTAGTAAGTTGTGGGCTTGCCACATTGGTGCTGAACTTTCCAAAAGAATGCCTTTTTGTCTTGCTTTTCCTATCTCCCGATCAACACATTCAAGATATTGGAGGAACTCAGCTGGTCAGGCAGCACCTATGAAAATGAATAAAGAGTCGACGTTTCGGGCCATGACTCTTCATCAGGACTGGAAAGAAAGAGGAGAAGTCAGAGTAAAAAGGGGAGGAAGGGGAAGGAAGAAATACAAGGAGGTGTGTGATAGGTGAAACCAGAAGAGGGGAAGAGAGTGAAGTGAAGAGCCAAGAAGATGATTGGTGAAAGAGATAAAGGACTGGAGAAGGGAGAATCTCCTTTCTGGGTCAGATCACTGACCCTGGCACCTGGGAGGCAACATACCATCTGCGTGTCTAATTTGCATCCACAAGCTCTCCCATATATTCCTCTAACCACAGATTCTCCTATCACCACTGCATTCCTCCTCTACCCCTTCCTTTTTGAGCCAAGGTGCCAGAATCAGTGCCAGAGACCCGGTTGCTGTGGCTTGTCCACCTCCCACCACAGTATCCAAAATGGTACACTTGTTATTGAGGTAAATAGTGGCATGATCATTGCAACAACAGGGAGAAGAGCTGAGATAGTTCTGAAGAAACATCTAACTTGTCCAACTTGCTGTAGATTACAACGATGTACTTTACAATGAATACTCTGGTTCTATCGCAATTACATGTTTTTCTTATTACTCTCCTAACGAAGCAGAGCTACAAATCAATAGTTTTGACCTGTTGAAAAGAATTGTGCCTTGTAAGATGGAAGAAACGCTTTCAATAATTTTCATCAAGGTGATTTCTCTAATTTCTTCTCATTAAAATGTTGAGTGTACAATAAAAGGAGAATTACTGGCTGGGTATAATCTATCTTCATCTGACATCCCTGCTTTTCTCAGTGGAAAATGTTTAAATCATGACAGAGTTATTGGCAAACTGCATGCCTTGCACATTCTGGGAAATGACAGATATTTCTGACCTAGCATACGTTTCATAGTGTGAGAGCAGTGAATCTGTGAAATTCATTGCCACAGATGGCTGTGGAGGCCAAGTCTCTGTGGGCATTTAAAGCAAAGTTTGATAGATTCTTGATTAGTTAGGGCATCAAAGGTTACAAGGAGAAGGCAGTAGAATGGGGTTGAGAAGGATAATAAATCAGCCATGATGGAAATGATAGTACAGACTCGATAGGCTGAATGGTCTAATTCTGCTCTTACAGCATGGTCTACGTAATACCCAACAATGGGTCAACAACAACATTGAGTCTGATAGTGAAGAGATTATTCACAACATGTTTCTACCTTTTTTTTTGCATTGTACATTGCTTTCATAGATCAGGAAAGAAACTATTCCAAAGCTTAGAAATTATTGCAAGCCTCTTAATCAGTACTCACGTTCAAATACAATGGGTGAAATTGGTTTCAACTCGAAATGTTGACAATTCTTTTCCTCTCACAGATGCTGCTTGGCTCACTGAGTTCTTACAGCAGATGACTTGTTGCTTCTGAAACATTATTTCACCATTGAATCACTTATTGAAATATATGTCCAAGATTTCACCCATTTTTATGGGTTAATGCGTGGTTAAAGTTTAGCCTCAGTAACAACTTTGAGCCTTCTGCTAAAAATCAAGAGCTTTGCCAGAACTCTGCTTGAAAGGGAGAATAAAACTACAGCTGTGAGCATCCCTGCAGCGTGCGTTGACCCTGTGATCTCGGTCTTGTGGGCTGGCACCAGAACATCTTTCATGAGGGTGAACCCTCACAAGGCGACGGGCCCTGATGGCATACCTTGCAGGGTTCTGTAAACCTGTGCCAACCAACTGCAGGTGTGTTCAAACATTTTCAGTCTCTCATTGCTACAGAGGGATGTTCCCACCTGTTTCAAAAGGACAATTATACCAGTGCCCAAGAAGAGCAGTGAGCTGCCTTATGACTATCATCCAGTAGCACGCTCATCTACAGTGATTATGTGTTTCGAGCGGCTGGTCATAGTTAGAATCAACTCCTGTTTAATTAAGGACCTGCACCCACTACAATTTTCCTATTGCTACAATAGGTCCACAGCGGATGCAATCTTATCGGCTCCACAAGTGGCCTTTGATCACCTGGACAATACTAATACTTACATCAAGCTACTGTTTATTGACTACAGCTCATTGTTTAACATAATTAGTCCTCTAGTTCTGATCAACAAGCTCCAAAACCTGAGCCTCTACCTCTCTCTGCAGCTGGATCCTCAACTTCCTCACCTGAAGACCACAGTCCATGCGGATCAGAGATAACATCACGCCGCTGACAATCAACATTGGCACTCCTCAAGGATGTGTGTTTCACACACTGCTCTACTCTCTCTACACCCATGACTGTGGCTAGGCACAGCTCAAATGCTATCAATAAATTTGCTGACAACTCAGCTGTTGGCAGAATTTCAAATAGTGATGAGAAGGAATATAGGAGAGAGATAGATCAGCTGGTTAAGTAGTTTCACTGCAACAACCTCGCACTCAACATCAGTAAGACCACAGTATTGATTGTGGACTTCAGGAAGGGGAAATTGAGGGAACATGCACCTGTCCTCATCGAGGGATCAGAAGTGGAAGGGGTGAGCAATTTTAAGTTCCTGAGTGTCAGCGTCTCTGAGGATCTATCCTGGTCCCGTCATATTGATGCAGGTAGAAAGAAGGCAGAACGGCACACATTTCTACAGATGTACAGCGGGGAACATTCTAACCGGCTGCATCACCGTCTGATATGGGGTGGGGGCACTGCACAGGGTTGTAATAAGCTGCAGAAAGTTGTGAGCTCAGTCAGGTCCATCATGGGCACTAGAATCCCCAGCACCCAAGACATCTCCAAGGAGCGACCCCTCAGAAAAAGACAGCATCCATCATTAAGGACCCCCATCACCCAGGACATGCCCTGTTTTCATTGCTGCCATCAGGGAGGAGGTACAGAAGCCTGAAGGCACACACCCAGTGACTCAAAAACAACTTCTTCCCCTCTGCCATAAGGTTTCTGAATGGACATTGAACTCATGAACATTACCTCACTACATTTTTCCTCTTTTTGTACGACATATTTAAGTTAACGAGTATGTGTAAATATATATACACACACACACACATATATATATATAAAGAGAGAGAGACAATTCTTACTGTAATTTACAGTTTTTATTTTTACATATATCAATGCACTGCTACTGCACAGCAACAACTTTCATGACATTTGCCAATGGTATTAATCCTGATTCTGGTTCTGATTGAGTGGGTGCTTTACACTCAGAGATGAGTTTTAAGCCAGGATCTACGGAATTCTTGATGAGGCCTTGCCCAGTTTAGAGCACCCCCTGTCACTTGTCTGTACAGCATTCAGAAAAGGACCTTTGCCCCTAAAGGAGCCACACAGCGGCAAAAGAAAGCTGTGGAAGAGATAAAGGCTACAGGGTTAAAACAAATACTTCCTCTACCACTCAAAAGGAGACGTATATTCTAGTCAATGAGATTTTCATTCAGAAAATGAGTTAGAAGATCTGTGCACCATTACAGCCTGACATGAGTTGGTCATGATATTCTCTTCCAGAAGTGAGAGTCGCAGACAACAAAAACAATGCTGAGGGAAGTATGCTCATTGCATAGGACACACCAGGCTGAACTGCTCATCATTATGTCCACCTCTGAGGAAGAAATTTTCACAGAAAATTAGTTTTGTACAGAATTCAGAGCTGGTTTACTGAGATACCACTCATGAGGAAAAGCAGAAGCCATCTAAATTAATGGACCAGAGATTCATTCAGTTTTATGTTTATTCTGTACAGCTGTGAACGATTTTATGCTTCATCTGTGCCCTGCTTGATTCATCTGTGTACTCGGGCGGTGTTAACAATGATAATGTGAGACAGTCACTTGAATTGTACTGGGGATTTTGCAAGCTGTTTTGAAAACGATTCAGGAGTCCCTTTAATCCTGCACAATCACACCTGTCTTCTCTGTTCAGTCAGGAAATAAGACTAATACAGAAAGAAAAGTCTCATCGATAAGAGACAGATTCTGATACTGTCCTGGGGCTCCATGGCTCTAATGTCTCTACTCAGAAGTTGTGTTTGGAGAGCATATACTGATGTTCCAATCAGGAGACGAAAGGTTATATGGGACTGATGTGAATTTTAATCTGAATACTGACAATTCCATTCCCTCCATAGATTTAAAGATTAAAGATTAACTTTATGTGGCACATGTACAATCAAATGTGTTGTTTGTGTCAATGAGTTCAGTATGGAGATAGATTGGGAAAATCAAGTTGATGCTGGATCTCAAGAGAGATGATTTGTGGAATGCTTCAAGATGGCTTTTCGGAGCAGCTTGTGGTTGAGCCTACTATGGGATCAGTAATCCTGGATTAGGTGTTGTGTAATGAATTGTATATGAACAGGAGTTTAAGGTAATGGAGACCTTAGAAAACAGTGATCATGATATGATAGAATTCACCCTACAATTTGAGAAGGAGAAGCTAAAGTCGGATGTATCAATATTACAGTGGAGTAAAGGGAATTGCAGAAGCATTAGAGAGGAGCTGGCCAAAGTTGATTGGAAGGAGACACTAGCATGGATGATGGCAGAGCAGCAGTGGATGAAGCTTCTGGGAGAAATTAGGAAGGCACAAGATAGATACATCCTAAGAAGGGCAAGCATTCTAAAGGCAGGATGATGCAATTATGGCTGACAAGGGAAGTCAAAGCCAACATAAAAACAAAAGAGAGGGCATATAATACAGCAAAAGTCAATGGGAAGTTAGAGGATTGGGAAATTTTTAAAAAACAACAGAAGGCAACTAAAGAAACCATAAGGAGGGAAAAGATGAAATATGAAAGTAAGTCAGACAATAATATCAAAAGTGATACCAAAGATTTCTTTCAGATACATAAAGAGAGGCGAAAGTAAATATTGGACTGCTGGAAAATTGTACTGAAAAGGTAGTAACGGGGGACAAGGAAATAGCAGATAAATTGAGTAAGTGTTTTGTATCAGTCTTCACTGTGGCAACAGTCGTGTGTCGTAAGATCAAGAGTGTCAAGAGGGAGAAATGTGTGCAGTTGCTATTACTAGGGAGATGGTACTTGGGAAACTGAAAGAACTGAGGGTAATAGTCAGCTGGAAATTATAAGCCAGTTAGCCTGACCTCGGTAGTTGGGCTGATGCTGGAGTTGATTGTTAAGGACGAGGTTTCGGTGTACTTGGAGGCATATGACAAAATAGACCGAAGTCTGCACAGTTTCCTTGCCAGCACACCCTTTCTTAGATATGGGGCCCAAATCTGCTCACAACACTTCTGTTAGAGTGGATTTCTTTTTGGGTAGATGATTTGTTAACACTTAAATGAGTTTGGCCACCAGACTTCTATTTTAACTGTTTGACAAAGGACTGTGGATTGAGTCCACCACAATGGGCTTCCTAAAAGGTGTAAATACCAGATGCTTCTGGTGCCTGATGCTGTAGTTTCGAAGACAGTATTATCTATACATTATAAATATTAATTGTCTTCTATGTTAGCACGTAAAATGCCAAATAAATGTATTGTGGATTTAACTTGCATTCCTAAAGGCTGTGGATACCAACCCAGACATGTTGATATCAGAAGGAAAGGATGAAATCCGAAGGTGTGATGTTTGTATGTAACTTCAAAAGGAAGCATTGTCTATGCATACAACAGGAATTCTGCAGATGCTGGAAATTCAAGCAACACACATAAAAGTTGCTGGTGAACGCAGCAGGCTAGGCAGCATCTCTAGGAAGAGGTGCAGTCGACGTTTCAGGCCGAGACCCTTCGTCAGGACTAACTGAACATTTTAATTCCACATCCCATTCCCATTCTGACATGTCTATCCATGGCCTCCTCTACTGTAAAGATGAAGCCACTCTCAGGTTGGAGGAACAACACCTTATATTCCGTCTGGGTAGCCTCCAACCTGATGGCATGAACATCGACTTCTCCAACTTCCGCTAATGCCCCACCTCCCCCTCGTACCCCATCTGTTACTTATTTTTATACACACATTCTTTCTCTCACTCTCCTTTTTCTCCCTCTGTCCCTCTGAATATACCCCTTGCCCATCCTCTGGGTCCCCCCGCCCCTTGTCTTTCTTCCCGGACCTCCTGTCCCATGATCCTCTCGTATCCCTTTTGCCTATCACCTGTCCAGCTCTTGGCTCCATCCCTCCCCCTCCGGTCTTCTCCTATCATTTTGGATCTCCCCCTCCCCCTCCAACTTTCAAATCCCTTACTCACTCTTCCTTCAGTTAGTCCTGACGAAGGGTCTCGGCCTGAAACGTCGACTGCACCTCTTCCTAGAGATGCTGCCTGGCCTGCTGCGTTCACCAGCAACTTTTATGTGTGTTGCATTGTCTATGCATTGTCTGTAACTTTTTAAGTAGCGATTGCCTTTGTGCTTTGCATATAAATATCGAGCCCACATTGAGCTAGCAGACCATTCTGCGGAAAGTGTCTCGGTACGTGGATACCTGCTGTACCTTGTTGTGTCGAATAAAGAAGTTGCTTAGTATCTACCAGTTACTCTGTCTCTCCGGTAATTTCATCCACGTCACAACATTTGGTGTCAGGAGTGGGATACTTCGTGACTTGTCGTGTGGCCAGTGTTCCTAGCAGCCTAAGTTGGTGAGTATTTTTCTAAAATAACACTCACACTTGGATCTGTTCGGTCGGTGGACACAGGGGAACACGAGGTATCATGAACGTGGAGAGCTGAACTGGTAGATATTAAAGTAATGTGAGCATGTGCATGTGTGTTTATGTAAGTGAGGAATATTTGCAAAAGCATCCTTGCTTTTATATTCTAATCTTCTCAAAATGAATGCTAACTTTGCATTTGCCTTCATTGCTACAAAATTATCTGATTCATTGCAGGGAGTGGTTCCTGCTCCCATTTCAAGTGATCAGGCAAGCGTAGGCAAATTTCCATGCCAGGACCCTGAGTATGATAATAAGAAAAATTAACTGTAATGTACAGTAACTCAGATTAGAATTAGAATTAGAATTTATTTAAATTTTACACCATCCCACAACGTGAGGGAGTAAAAATCTCTGTTGCAATGTGCAGACATGTGAATTTAAAAGTCTAATGGCTTGTAGAAAGAAGCTGTCCCACAGCCTGTTGGGTTGTGCTGGCTTTAATGTTGTGGTAGCGTTTGCTAGACGGAAGCAACTGGAAAGTTATGGCTGGCGTGACTGGTGTCCCTGATGATCTTCCAGGCCATCTTTCTGCACCTGCTGCTGTAAATGTCCTCAGTGGAGGGAAGTTCACATCCTCTGATGCGATGGACTGTCCATACCACTCTCTGCAGTGCCCAACGATCAAGTTTGTTTCAGTTCCTGAACCCGGTGGTGATACAGCCAGTCAGGGTGCTCTCAATGGTGCCCCTGTAGAAGGTCTTGAGGATTTGGGGGCCCACGCCAAACTTCTTCAGTCACCTGAGGTGGGAAAAATGCTGTTGTGCTTTTTTTGCCACAAAGCCGGTGTGTACAGTCCAAGTGAGATCATCGGTGATGTGTATACCGAGGAACTTGAAACTACTCACCCCCTCAACAGCAGACCCATTGATGTTGATTAGGCCGAGCCTGTATCCATTCCTCCTGCAATCCACAATCAGCTCTTTTGTTTTTTGGACATTGAGGGAGAGGTAGTTACCCCAGCACCACTGTGTCCGGGTGTCACCCTCTTTCTGTCTCAGTATTGCTAGATTGTTTCAGACTCTGAAGTGTATCAGCATTTAAAACATTCACAATTTTCCATCTTTGTGACTGTGAAAGAGATCAAACATTCCACCATTCTCAATTCAAATGATTTTTAAACACATTTTAAGTTATATCAGTAAATTGAGAAATAAGTAAGAAACAAGTCAGACATATAGTACTCTGTAAAAATCTTAGGCACATATATGTTGCTAGGGTGTCTAAGACTTGGACAGGACTGTATTTGTCAATGTGGAGCAGAGTTTGTAAATCTGGAGGGAACAAGGGGGTGTTGGGAATAGCGAGGGTGGAGCACCACATGAGGGGTGTGGGACAGGTGGCTGAGAGGTGTACCAATGGTGGGGGTATGGTGCAGGTGCAGACACACCCAGCCCTGAGACACTAGGCAAGGTCATTTCACTCCAAACAATTGGTTTATTGATCCTGATGGAATATCTGTCTGGTATTTCACTCTCCCTTCTCCTTTCCCCTTTTCCCAACCATGATTCCCCTCTCCCACTCTCAGTCCATAATATAGACCCATATCAGTTCATATTTATCATCAGTCACATACTGTATGTTATGATTTTTTTATGGCTGCAGTATAGTACAATACATAAAATCACTACAGTACTGTGCAAAAATGTTAGGAATCCTAGCTATACGTAGGTGTCTAAGACTGTTGCACAGTACTGTAGCTTCAATGGCATGCTTTTCTGCCTTCTACATAACAAAATGGAAGAATACCTTTCACACTGAGGCCCAGCACATCAGGAAAGGATATCAGAGACTAATTTATCACATTAGATAATGGAAAGTTACTTGTGAATTAGAAGCTTTTCACCAAAAGAAAATGAGCAACACACCATCGAGATGAAACTGTGTGAGCCCACCGAATCTGGAGTAATTGGAAATACAGAGACAAAACCAAGTCTACCATTCAGCAGGGCAAATGAATATGAGTTACTCTAAAGAACGAATGATCTCAAGCAGAAGATTTTGATAATCAAGGCTATATTCAGTTTGATGAAGAGAAGATTGGGTCCAAGGTATGAAAGAAGAGCCAGCTAAAGTGAACTAGCAAATTAGGTTAGAGGAGCAGTCAATTGAGATATAGTAACAGACAGTTCATGGGATATTTCAGGGTACATAGAATAGATATTTTCCAGTGGGAAAAATCTTTTAAGAGGCAAATCTCCCATTCATGGTTGATTAATAAAATTAAAAACAGTATCAGACTTCAAGTATAAGCCCATAATTGCACAAAGACAGATGGAAGTCCAAATATTAATAATAGAATTAACAAGGAAACATCTAGAGCAGCGGTCCCCAACCACCGGGCCACGGACTGATACCGGGCCGTGAGCAAACGATATGAGTCAGCTGCGCCTTTCCTCTTTCCCTGTCAAGCACTGTTGAACTTGAACATAGGGTTGCAAACTGTCCCGTATTTGCCAGGACATTCCGTATATTGGGCTAAATTAGTTTGTCTCATATTTCCCCTGCTAAGGTAGAGCGTTCCTATGAAACCTTTCATGCCGAAATGGCGTGAAGCACAGAAGCAATTACCATTAATTTATATGGGAAAACTTTTTGAGCGTTCCCAGACCCAAAAAATAACCTAACAAATCATACCAAATAACACATAAAACCCGAAATAAATAACACTAACATATAGTAAAAGAAGGAATGATATGATAAATACACAGCCTATGTAAGGTAGAAATAATGTATGTACAGTATAGTCAGGAAGATGAAGGCAAAACCGATTTGTGGGGAAAAAATCGGCACGTACGCGCATGCGCACATCACACGCACATGTCACGCGTGCGCGCACAGATGCCTGCGCAAGGCTTCATGGTCATGGTAGTCTTTCCTGGGATAAAGTGTCCCGGGTTTTGACTGCTACTTTTGTCCCTTATTTGGGAGTGAGAAAGTTGGGAACCCTAACTGTAAAAGACATGTTGAGGTGAGTTTAACCCTACTTGAACACCTCCCCCCCCCGGGTCGGCCGGTCTGCAAGAATATTGGCCAGCACCAACAATGCGGGTTCCAATGACCATGGACACCTTCACAGCGATTGCGCAACCACCAACTGCGACTCCAGCCTTGAACTCCAGGCCGGGTCTTCATGTGCTGCTATTGTGACTCCCGTCTCCCCTTCCCCCACCACCACTCTGCAACCCCGTCTCCCTCAGATCCCATCATTAGCTCTTGGGCCCTCAGAGGCTCCATCTTCCTCTCACCCCAACCCTCCCCTCTCCACTGATACCACCAGTCTCCCTCTCCCCTCTGACCCCTGCTCTCATCCGTGCCAGGTCTTTACCATCCGCTTTGACCTTCAACTCTTTGAGGCGGAGCGCTCTGTCCTCAGTAAGGGCATCACTTTTGTCCCCCTTCGCCCACACCTCAGCAAGTTCTGCATGCGCCATGACGCTGAACTCTTCTTCCGCCAGTTCCGTCTCCGAGCCTACTTCTTCGGCAAGGAACACTCCCACCCCATCGATGACCTCTTCTCACGTCTTCAACCCTCCTCCTCTTCATGGACACCCCGCTCTGGTCTTCTGCCTACTCTGAATCTCTTTATTGCTAACTGCCGATGGGACATCAACCGTCGCAACTTCACCGCACCTTGTTCCAATTCCAACCTCGGTCCTTCCGAACGCTCTGCTCTCCACTGCCTCCACACCAATCCTAACCTTACTATAAAACCCGACGATAACGGGGGTGCTGTTGTAGTCTGGCGTACTGACCTCTACCTTGCCGAGGCACAGCGACAACTCGTGGATACCTCCTCTTATTTACCCCTTGATCATGACCCCACTAAGGAGCACCAGGCCATGATCTCCCACACCATCACCAACCTTATCTGCTCAGGGGATCTCCCATCCACTGCCACCAACCTTATAGTTCCCACACCCCGCACTTCCTGTTTCTACCTCCTACCCAACATCCACAAACCTGCCTGTCCAGGTAGACCCATTGTCTCAGCTTGCTCCTGTCCCACTGAACTCATTTCTGCATACCTCGACACTGCTTGATCCCCCCTTGTTCAATCCCTTCCCACCAATGTTCGTGATACTTCTCACGCTCTGAACGTTTTCAATAATTTTAAGTTCCCCGGCCGCTATCGCCTTATTTTCACCATGGATCTCCAGTCCCTATATACTTCCATCCCCCATCAGGAAGGTCTCAAAGCTCTACGCTTCTTTTTGGATTGCAGACCTAACCAGTTCCCCTCTACCACCACTCTCCTCTGTGTGGCGGAGTTAGTCCTTACTCTTAATAATTTCTCCTTTGGCTCCTCCCACTTCCTCCAAACTAAAGGCGTAGCCATGGGCACCCGTATGGGTCCCAGCAATGCCTGCCTTTTTGTAGGCTTTGTGGAACAGTCCATGTTCCAAACCTATACTGGTATCTGTCCCCCACTTTTCCTTCGCTACATCAACGACTGCATTGGCGCTGCTTCCTGCACGCATGCTGAGCTCGTTGACTTCATTAACTTTGCCTCCACCTTTCACCCCGCCCTCAAGTTTACCTGGTCCATTTCCGACATCTCCCTCCCCTTTCTTGATCTTCTGTCTCTATCTCTGGAGACAGCTTATCTACTGATGTCTACTATAAGCCTACGGACTCTCACAGCTACCTGGGCTATTCCCCTTCCCACCCTGTCTCTTGGAAAAATGCCATCCCCTTCTCACAATTCCTCCGTCTCCACCACAGCTGCTCTCAGGATGAGGCTTTTCATTCCAGGACGAAGGAGATGTCTTTCTTTTTTAAAGAAAGGGGCTTCCCTTCTTCCACCATCATCTCTGTCAAACGCATCTCTCCCATTTCACGCACATCTGCTCTCACCACATCGTCCTGCCACCCCACGAGGGATAGCCTTCCCCTTATCCTCACCTACCACCCCACCAGCCTCCGGGTCCAACATAAAATTCTCCGTAACTTCTGCCACCTCCAACTAGATCCCACCACCAAGCACATCTTTCTCTCCCCCCACCCCAACTTTCTGCTTTCCGCAGGGGTCGCTCCCTACACGAATCCCTTGTCCATCCGTGCCCCCCATCCCTTCTCACCTAGCTCCCTCCTGGCACTTACCCTTGTCAACAGAACAAGTGCTACACCTGCCCTTACACTTCCCCCCTCAACATCATTCAGGGCCCCAGACAGTCCTTCCAGGTGAGGCGACACTTCACCTGTGAGTCGGCTGGGGTGATATACTGTGTCCAGTACTCCTGGTGCAGCCTTCTATATATTGGCGAGACCCGACGCAGACTGGGAGACCGTTTCGCTGAACACCTAGGCTCTGTCCGCCAGAGAAAGCAGGATCTCCCAGTGGCCACACATTTTAATTCCACATCCCATTCCCATTCTGACATGTCTATCCACGGCCTCCTCTACTGTAAAGATGAAGCCACACTCAGGTTGGAGGAACAACACCTTATATTCCGTCTGGGTAGCCTCCAACCTGATGGCATGAACATTGACTTCTCTAACTTCCGTTAATGCCCCTCCTCCCCTTCTTACCCGTCCCGTATTTTATTTATTTATCTATTCCCCCCCCCCTTTTTTTCTCTCTCTCTTTTTTGTCTCTCTATCCCTCTCACACTAACTCCTTGCCTGCTCTGGCACTCCCATCCCCCTTTCTTTCTCCCTAGGTCTCCTGTCCCATGATCCTCTCCCTTCTCCAGCCTTGTATCCCTTTTGCCAATCAACTTTCCAGCTCTTGGCTCCATCCCTCCCCCTCCTGTCTTCTCCTATCATTTCAGATCTCCCCCTCCCCTTCCCACTTTCAAATCTCTTGCTCACTCTTCTTTCAGTTAGCCCTGACGAAGGGTCTGAGCCCGAAACATCGACTGTACTTCCTCCTATAGATGCTGCCCGGCCTGCTGCCTCACCAGAATTTTGTGTGTGTTGTTAGAAACTATTATTAATATCATTATAGCTGGACATTTAGGAAAAAAATGTAAATGTCTGATGCAGTTAGTCATCCTGAAATGCCAGTAATTCTGCTGAATGGTTTGGCAGAGTAAATGTTGAAAGGGTACTTTGCAGAAAAAAATGGAAATCAATTTTTCAAATAGGATCCCTGTTGAGGACAGAGATGAATCAATATGTGCTGCATATCTTTGGAAATCTCTTTGCAGGCAACAGAAGCAAAGGTTTTCAGTTCTTGATAGGCATGGGGTTAATAGTTACCATAGATGGTTGGGAATGCAGAAATTAGTTTAAAATCGGACTGTTAATTCTTTACCAGAATAGTCATTATTTTAGAGAATAGAGAAAACATTTCATTGTAAATATCTTATTTCAGATGAGGAGAAATTATGTGCTTTTATACATCTGGGTAAGCAAGGAAAACAAGTTAGTTCATAGCACTAAGAAAACGTAGGAATTATTGCATGTTAATTCCAATTGAGATGGAAGCTATCCAACTTGAATAGAAATATTAGCTATTACCTGAAAGGATTTTCTTTTAACTTTTGCACATCATGTGAATGAGATTTTGTTTGCCATTGTCAAAACTGAGAGACATACTTTAATCTTTAATCACTTCTGAACAATGGATTCAGGCAGAAAATTGGCAGTCCGCATTAGCTGTAATGCCCAATTATAAGATGTCAAGGTCTTGCACAAGGGATTTGTCAGAATTATATCTGGTTTTGAAAATGTAAACCTTTTAAGATGGCAGAGAGAAGAGAAAGAAAAAGCATGTGGATGATAACTAGGAAGTGACACCATGGTGTATTAATATGAGATTTAACTTCAGCAGGAATACCAATTGTAACCTCTGTACTTTTGGAGGAGAGGCAGTGATTTACTATAATCATGCTAAGAGTTAGAAAGCAGCCATATGAAGAGATGAGAAAAACTGAGCCTGTTCTTCCTAAAACCGAGAATCTAACACGGTGAGATAAATACAGAAAATGCTCGAGATATTCACAGGACCAACACACACTGGTCAGGTTGCATCCACAGAGGCAAATGAAGATTTTGGTCCAAGACCTGAGTCCCGATGAAGAGTCTTGGCCCGAAATATTAACTGTTCATTTTCCTGCACAGGTGTTGCTTGACCTGCTGTGTCCCTCCAGCATTTGGTGTTGATTCAGATTTCCAGCAACTGCACACTCTCTTGTGTCAGAGATACTTACAGGTCAGGCAGCATCTGTAGAGAGAGAAATACACAACATTTCAGGTCAATGATCTTTCAACAGAACTAGGAAATATTGGAATTCCAGCACATTTTAAGTTGTAGGGAAGGATTGTGGAAGGTGATAGAGGGAATCAAGAATTTATGTATGATGGGGTGGAAGCCAAGAGACATTGAATGAAACAAAAGGCTAGCTGAGAGATGGTACAAAGGCTTGTTCATCACTGTCAATCTATGTGCAAGAGGCATCCGCAGCATTTCTAACTCTCAGAGTTAGAAAACTCACTATCTTAAAGTACCTTTAAGGCATCTTATGATTTAATTTCATGTTTTCGGCATCTTTGATTATTTTCTTTGATCAGAGTTAAAGGGCAATTTTATAGCACCAATCAAAATAATGATAAGTTTTGAAATAGCATTTGAGATTAGTTGATAGGTAGACAGTTTGATACATTCCAAAATGCACTGCCTCAGAGTTTATGGAAGCAGATTCCAGAAGCAGGTTATAAAATCCAATCCAATATTTAAAAGGAAACATTTGCAGAGCTACAGTATTGGAAAAGGGAAGAAAGAGATCATTTGGGCAGTGGGCTAGCAGTGACATGATAGTTTTAGAGAGATCTTTTTTCTGCTACTTGATTCTATTAATGAAAAGGTGTACTTGTTTGTAATTTAGAGATAGCACAAATGTCCTTAAGGTTTGATTTACCAAACTGGTTTTTAGGCTAACTAACTTCTCTGGACTTACGCATTGCACTGTTCTGCAAAGTGTATTCATTCTGGTACAGGAGCATTGCAATACACAAAAATTTTTTATTCCAGTTGAGTTGAGTTCTGGAGCTCAGACCACAAACCAGTATTCTCGTTTGCCTGCCCAACGTCTTGTTAATCTAAGGTTAGCAAAATACTTACCGGTGTAGTTAAGCGCATTGATTATTTCACAGATTGTGAAATGTCAATTTTGTCTTTAGAAATACCACATCTGCAAGTTGTTGTGAAAGATTAAATACCTCATTAAGCCTGACTACTCATTGCAAAATAGATTAAACAGTAAATTACATAGCAGACAAATGCATTAGTTACATGGTGAGCCATTGTCTGTCTGATGACAGAACACACAAAACTCATCCAGAGTCAGTGTACTGAACCGATGAACTCATCGGTTCCCAACGGAACGATTCACAGTTCAAATCTGAGATATTTTTGTCCTAAATAAATGTGAAGGCATGCTCTTCAATTTCAAAAGAGAAATCGATATTAGAAAGACTTATATTAACCCTTACTATATGTATCTGCTGTTTGTGAATTTTCGAACCATTGACTTAATGGAAGACTCTCTCAAAGCTATAAGTTAATATACTTAGCGCAAAGTTTGAATGGGAAGACCAATGCTTTTTCCTAAATTCGCATTTAATGATGAATATGGTAGCCGGGCAGTTAGTCCATCGCTGTTCAGTGCCAGTGATCTCTAACAAAGAATCACTTCTCGCTGCTACCTGAAAAGAGTTTGTACGTACTCTCTGTGATCTTGTGGGTTTCTTCCAGGTGCTCTGGTTTCCTCCAATATTACAAAGATGATTTGACACAAATGATGCATTTCCACAAGACCATAAGAGTTTTGTGCAGAATTAGATCATTTGGCCCATTGAATCTGCTCCACCATTTCATCGTGGCTGATCCAGTTACCCTCCCAACCCCATTCTCCTGCTTTCTTCCTTTCACACCCTGACTAGTCAACCTCCACCTTACATACTTCCAAAGAACTGGCCTCAATAGCTGTATGTGTCAATGAATTCCACATATTCGCCACCCCCTGGCTACAGAAATCCCTCCTCATCTCCATTCCAAATGGAGTTTCCTCTATTCTGAAGTTCTGCCCTCTGCTCCTAGTCTCCCACCACTTTAGGAAACATCCTCCTTTCAATATATGATAGGTTTCAATGAGATTTCCCCTCATTCTTCTGAAATCCAAGTCCACAGCCATCTAACTCTCCTCATACGATAACCCTTTCATTCCTGCAAACATTCACATGAACTTCCTCTGAACCCTCTCCAATGTCAGCAGATCCTTTCTTAAATAAGGCATCAAAGCTGCCCACAATACTCCAAGCAAGTCCTCACCAGCTCCTTATAGAACCTCAGCATTACATTCTTGCTTTTATATTCTAGTCCTCTCAAAATCAATGCTAACATTGCATTTGCCTTCTTCATCACCAATTTGACTTGCAAATTAACCTTTTAGGAATCCTGAAGGAGGACTCCCAAATCCCTTTGCACCTCTGAATTTTGATTTTCTCCCTGTTTAGAAATAGTCTAGGTTTTCACTCCGTCTATCAAATTACATGAGCATATACTTCCCTACACTGTATTCCATATGCTGCTTCTTTGCCCTAATCTATCGAAGTCCTATTGCAGCCTCTCTGCTTCCTCAACACTACCTGCCCCTCATCTGTCTTTGTATCACCTGCAAACTTGGCCACAAAGCCAATTTTGTTATCCAAGTCATTGACATATAATGTAAAAAAGAAGTGGTCCCAACACCAAACCCTGTGGAACACCACTAGTCACCAACAGCCTACCACAAAACGACCCCCTTTATTCCCACTCTTTGCCTCCTGCCAATTAGCCAATGTTCTATCCATGTTACAATCTTTCCTGTAATACCACGGGCCCTTATCTTGTTAGGAGCCTCATGTGTGGCACCATGACAATGGCCTTCTGAAAATCCAAGTACACAACATCCACTGATTCTCCTTTGTCTATCTTGTTTTTTATTTCCTCAAAGAATTCCAACAGATTTGTCTGGAAACATTTCCACTTAAGAAATCTAGCTGACATTGACCTACTTTATCATACACCTCCAAGTTCCCTGAGACCTCATCCTTAAGAATTAACTCCATCATCTACTCAACCACTGAGGTCAGGCTAATTGGCCTAGTTTCCTTTCTTCTGCCTCCCTCAGTGAAGATAGATGCAAGATACGTATTTAGTTCATTCATCATTTCCTTGTCCCCTGTTACAACCTCTCCAGCATCATTTTCCAGCAGTCCAATATCTACTCTCACCTCTCTTTTACTCTTTAACTATCTGAAATAGCGTTTGGTATCCTTGTTACTATTATTGCCTAGCTTGCCTTCATATTTCATCTTTTCTCTCCTTATGGCTGTTTTAGTTGCCTTCTGTTTCTTTTTAAAAGCTTCCCAATTCTCTAACCTCCCACTAATTTTTGATCTATTACATGCCCTCTCTTTTGCTTTTTTGTTGTTCTTGACTTCCTTTGTCAACGACAGTCGTATCATCCTACCCTTAGAATGTTTCTTCTTCTTTGGACTGTATCTATCCTGCACCTTGCGATTTTCTTCCAGAAACTTCAACAATTGCTGTTCTGCTGTCATCCTTGCGAATGTCTCCTTCCAATCAACTTTGCCAGCTCCTCTCTCACAGCTCTATACTTCACTTTACTACAATCTATCTGCATATTGAAATCCCTCATCACTGTCATAACATTGCCTTTTGATATGTGTTTTACATCTCCCATTGTAATTAACAGCCCACATCCTGGCTACTGTTTGGAGGCCTGTTTATAACTCCTATCTAGGTCTTTTTACCCTTGCAGTTTTTTTTAACACTACCCAGAAGGATTTAACATCTTCCAATCCTTTCTAGAGATTTGATTTTATTTTTCCTCTGCCTACCTGCCTGTCCTTTCAAATACAATGGATATCCTTGGATATTAAGCTCCCAGCTATGATTTTTCTGCCATGACTCAGTAATACCCATAACATCAGACCTACCAATCTCTGACTGTGCAAGGAGATCATCTGTCTATTCCATATACAGCGTGTATTCAAATATAATATCTTCAGTACTTTACTCATCACTCTTTTCGATTTTGTCCCCATATTAAACTGCAACTCATCCCACTGACAGCAATTTTGCCCATCATCTGCCTCTCCTTCCTGATAGTTTCACTTCACACTACGTCTACTTGGATACCGACTACCCCATCCTCAGCCCTATCACTCTGGTTTCCATCCCCCAACCAATTTAGTTTACGCCCTCCCCAACACCTCTAGCAAACCTGCCCACAAGGATATCGGTCCCCCTCGAGTTTATGTGCAACTTATCCCTTTTGTACATGTCATCACTTCCCCAGAGAGTTCACAGTGATTCAGAAATCTGGATCCATGCTCCCTGCACCAGTTTCTCAATCGTGCATTCATCTGAAAATCATCCTGTATTTACCCTCACTGGCACTTGGTACAGGCAGCAATCCAGAGACTACTACTCCCGAGGCCCTGCTTTTCAGCTTTCCATCTAACTCCCTAAACTGTGCGTTTGGGACCTCCTCCCTTTTCCTACTTTTGTTATCAGTGCCAATATATACCATGACTCCTGGTTGCTCATCCTCCCCCTTGGACCCAATCCAAGATGTCCCATTCGCTGGCATCTGGGAGATAACTTACCATCCGTATGTCTCTTGCACGTCCACAGAATCTCATGTTTACCCCTCTACCTTCAGGATCCCTTATCATTACTGCACTCCTCTTCTCCCCTCCTTCCCTTCTGAGCCACAGTGTCAGACTCACTGCGGATCCCCCAAGTAGGTCGTCCCCCTCAACAGTATCCAAAGTGGTATACTTATTACTGAGTATCTTATTTCACTGTATATTTCAAAGTTTCAATGTATGTGTGAGAATTAAAGCCTATCTTTATTCTTTAACTATGGAAGATACTGAGCACAATTGTTCGTATTGGTAAGAGGTCAACTAGTCTGTAATCCAGGGATTGTGGCACAATGCTTGGGATGTGCTTCCACCAAGTGCATTTTTTCATTCGCATCTACTGCCCTCAGCAGTCCACTTAAAGTCTCACTCCGAAAGCAGTGATTATAAGTACCAGGAGGAGGCTATTCAAACCCTCATGCCTGCAGTGTCATTCAGCAAAATCATAGTCAATCTACACACCAACAACTTCCTACACTAAACCTATGGTCTCTGGATTCCTTAACGTCCAAACATCTGTCCATCTATGTTTTGAATATGCCCAACCCTTCTCTTGGATAGAGAGTTCCACAGATACACCACCCTGTGGGCTTAGACAAACTTGCAAACCAGTCTGGAGAACTTTTGTTGCACTCTCCCTGTGAATGGATGGCATGGTGGCACAGAAGGTGGACGTACTGCCTTGGAACTCCTGCAGCCAGAGTTCGATCCTTACAGCTGGCGACGCCGTGTAGAGGTCAAACATTTTCTTTGTGGCCACACGGGTTTCCCTAAGGTGCTCTGGTTTCTTCCCCCACACCAAAGGCATGCATTTTGGGAGGTGAGTTGACAACAGAAAATTGCTCCTGGTGTGGATGAGTGGTAGAATCTGGGGAGAGTTGATGATATTTCAGGGAATATTAGTGGGGATTGCTCTATGACTTGTTGGCTGAAATGGCCTCCTTCTAATTCATGAGGAAATATGGACAAGAGCATCATTTTCTTGGGCAAGGGGTCCAGATTTCAGTACCTCCCTATGTAATTTCATTACTTTGGTGTATGAAAAGTAACCATGACCCACCCTTATCACAGGTAAAGCCGTCCCCACCATTGAGCACATCTACACGAAACATTGTTGCAGGAAAGCAGCATCCATGATCAGGGACCCCCACCACCCAGGACATGCTCTCTTCTCAATACTGCCATCAGGTACAGGAGCCTCAAGGCTCACACCACTAGGTTCAGTAACAGTTCTTACCCCCTCAACCATCAGGCCCTTGAACCAGTGGGGATAACTTCACTCAACTTCACTTCATCATTGAAATGTTCCCACAAGCTATGACTCACTTTCAAGGATCCTTCAACTCATGTTCTCAAAACTTATTGCTTATTTATTATCATTATTTATTTTTGTATTTTCACAGTTGGTGTCTTTTGCACACTAGTGAATACCCATGTTGGTGTGGTTTTTCACTGATTCTATTATGGTTATTATTTTATTATGGATTATTAAGTATGCTGCAAGAAAATGAATCTCAGGGTTGTATATGATAATAAACTTAATTTGAACTTTGACCTTAAATTCCTCTTATAATCAAAGATAAACCAGTTTGACTTCCTGATTGCTTGCTGCTACTGTACAATAACTTTCAGTAATTCATGTCCAACAACACTATGATCCCTCCAAACAATGACTTTCGATCACACACCATTTTCTTTTTTAAACATTGCTTTTATATTTTCGGCTTTTAACGAAGGTGACAAGCAGCAGTCAAAGCAGTGGAATGCTCCTTCTGCACAATGTGGGAAGTCAGGCAACTGCCTGGTCTGCCTGATGTCTACGTCTGGGTGAAGTGCACCAACTCCAGCTCCTGACAGACCAGGCTGAGGAACTGGAGCTGTAGGTGAATGTACTTTGGATCATTCGGGAGGTTCAGGATCATAGATGAAAGTTCTAGTGAGGTGGTCACTACAGATAGATGATGAGCACCAGAAAAAGGAAGAGGATCAGGCTTGTTCCTTTCTGGACACTGTTGGGTTGATGACCTTCCAGAGGTCAGCATCAGCAGCTGGGTTAGTGGAACTGAGAACAGCTCTGAGGCCAAGAAGGGAAGGATGAGGTTAGGTAGACAGTATATAGCCATAGTGATAGGCACTTTTGTGGAGTTTAAGAGGCTTTCAAAGCAGCACGTGAATGAGGGAAAGATCATAAGACATAGGAGCAGATTTAGGCCATTCAGCCCATCAAGCTGCTCCATCATTTCATCATGGTTAATCCATTTCCCTCTCAACTCCATTCTCCTGCCTTCTCTCCACAATTTTTCACTCCTAACTAATCAAGAACCTATCAACCTAGCTTAGCCACATAGTCGTAGGCGTAGAGGGAGCAGAGCAGTGGGCTAAGCTCTCATATTTGAGAAGCGCCAATGTTGATTGTCAGTGACAAGGAGATTTGGCATCAAGATTGGCACAATATGATGAGTCCTCATAGTTTCCCCCATATTCCACCTAAAACCTCAGCCACACTGTTCACACTTCACTGAAACTTCTTCAGCCTCCTCACAATCCACACTGCTACTCAACTATGGAGATTAGTAAGACAATCAACAAGTTTCCCCATGGTTGGCCCTTTAGGATTTGGAATTGGCTTGCCCACTGAAGGCGGAGAGTGGTAGTAAATGAAGGATATTCTGGAATAACACCAGTCTGGAAATCCGTGACTGACGGTGTTCCACAGGGATCTTTTCGGGCTCCCAGCTCTTTGTAATTTTTATAAATGACTTAGGTGAGGAAGTGGAAGAGTGGGTTGGTAGATTTATAGATGACACGAAGGTTGGTGGAGTTGCAGACACTGTAGAAGGCTGTTATAGGTTACTATGGGACATTGACAGGATGCAGAATTGGGCTGAGAATTGGCAAGTGGAGTTCAATCTGGAAAAGTGTGAAGTGATGCACTTTGGTAGCTGAATGAAGGCAGAATACAGTGTTAAAGGCAGGATTCTTGGCAGTGTGGAAAAATAGAGGGATCTTTGGGTCTACGTCCATATCTCCTTCTAAATTGCCATGCAGGTTGATAGGATGGTTAAGATTGCGAATGATGTGTTGGCTTTCATTAGTCGGGGACCGAGTTCATGAGCTGAAAGGTAATGTTACAACTCTATAAAGCTCTGGTTAGACCACATTTGGAACATTGCTGCCTTGGAATATTATGTACAGTTTTGGTTACCTCATTATTTGAATAAAGTGGAAGTTTTAGAGAGGGTACAGAGGAGATTTACCAGCATGATGCCTGGATTAGAGAACATGTCTTATGAAGAACGTTGAGCTAGCAAGGAGCAAAGGAGAATGAGGGGTAACTCGATAGAGGTGTACAAGATAATAAGAGGCAGAGATAGAGTGGATGGCCAGAAACATTATCCTAGGTGGCAATGGCTAATACCAGAGGATATCATTTTAAGGTGATTGGGGAAGGTATAGAAGTAGATTTTTTACACAGCAGCATATGCATAGAATGCATTGCCAAGGGTGTTGGCAGATGCACTAGGGAGACAAGAGATTCTTAGATGCATAGATTTTAAAAAAAATGGAGAGCTATGTGGGAGAGTTAGATTGATCTTGGAATAGATTAAAAGATCAAAGGGCCGTTGCTGTGCTGTACTGTTCTATATTCTATGCCCCCCTTTTCCAGTCCTATTAATGTTTTCTAAGTTTGCAATTACTATCAACTTAATGTTATATTGCTGCATTTTCCATGCTACTGATGACAGCTTCACTGACGTTCAGCTCACCATCTTCTCTTTCCTTTCCATAGTAATATGTTTAATTTGGTCACCTTGCAATCTGTGTGAAGCATTCTAAAATCCATTAAGTTTTGGAAGACAGCATTATAATGCATTCAATATATCATTCAACTCCTATTTCAAAATATTATCATGCAGGTTAGTGCAATTTATCAGCCTTCAATCCCATTAACCTTCAATTTGCACTAAATTAGGCAAATTTAGCACAACAAGTGATCCTACTTTAAATTAAATTGCAGGAAATTGGCCATGTTAAAATTCTGAGCACCAGATCCCTCGGTGGGTGGGAAATTGCTGAGTTTAGTGAATTAAGCGAGTTTTCAACAAAATGAGACCTGACGCAGGCTGGGAGACCGTTTCGCTGAACACCTATGCTCTGTCCGCCAGAGAAAGCAGGATCTCCCAGTAGCCACACATTTTAATGCCATGTCCCATTCCCACTCTGATATGTCAATCCATGGCCTCCTCTACTGTCAAGATGAAGCCACATGCAGGTTGGAGGAACAACACCTTTTATTCTGTCTGGGTTGCCTCCAACCTGATGGCATAAACATTGATTTCTCTAACTTCCGTTAATGCCCCTCCTCCCCTTCTTACCCCATCCCTTATTTATTTTTCTTTCCCCCTTTTTTTTCTTCTAGCTCTGTTCCTCTCACAATCACTCCTTGCCTGTTCTCCACCTTCCTCTGGGCTCCCCTCCCTCTTTCTTTCTCCCTAGGCCCCCTGTCCCATGATCCTCCCCCTTCTCCAACACTGTATCCCTCTTGTCAATCAACTTTCCAGATCTTAGCTTCTTCCCTCCCCCTCCTGTCTTCTCATATTATTTCGGATCTCCCCCTCCCCCTCCCACTTTCAAATCTCTTACTATCTCTTCTTTCAGGGTTAGTCCTGACGCAGGGTCTCAGCCCAAAACTTCGACTGTACTTCTCCCTATAGGTGCTGCCTGGCCTTCTGTGTTCCACCAGCGTTTTGTGTGTGTTGCTTGAATTTCCAGCGTCTGCAGGTTTTCTCATGTCTGTGCCCTCATTTATCCTGTTCGTTGAACTGATAACGAGTTCAGGTTCTTAAATTCTATGTCCAGATTTTGAAATCTGAGTGAAGTAGCAGAGGAGCGAACTGTAATGGTTGACAACCTCATTGTGAATTGGAGAAGAACCATCAAAGTTTAGGTAAGAGGGAGGCCTAACTCTGATGCATCACTAAATTAATAAATAAAATTCAGAAATTTTAAAATATATTGGGGAAAGAATCCAAAGACTTTGTCTTTGTGCAACACACATCAAAGTTGCTGGTGAACGCAGCAGGCCAAGCAGCATCTCTAGGAAGAGGTACAGTCAACGTTTCAGGCCGAGACCCTTCGTCAGGACTAACTGAAGGAAGAGTGAGTAAGAGATTTGAAAGTTGTTTTTGTGCTTGGATTTCTCTGAAAATAGTTAAACATTTGATGTTGACTGGGATATTCTCATTATAGATCTGAAAAGCAAATCAATTTATTCCAGAACAAAACTGTCAAAAGCAAGGAGGTTCTTATTAAACTGAGTGATATAACTTCATAACCATGCTGCCCTTGGCATGCTTTCCCACTGTTACAGAGAGAAATATGAAGTTCAGTGAGACATTAAAGATCTGGGGCATTTCACTGGTGGATAAATAAATCCAGGCATATCATGAACCAATAGAAGAGGCTTCCAATCAAATGATTAGTCATATCTCTTTCTGAGGGTCTTAAAATTCTTGACAGCTGGTTAAGTTGGCTGTCACTGTAATGTGTGGAATACAACATCCAGTGTGGACATTGTGCCTCCAACAAGCAGTAATGTTAACCACCTGCAGGTCAATTTACCTGCATGTCCTAGCTAATATTTGGCACCTGTGAGGCCAGAGGGTCTTTTTGATAGGCCTGAGTGAGCAGATAAGCCATCAGCTAGCTTTTGGACATTGATTCCAACAATGCAGAACCCCCTCAGCACTCCATTAGAGAGCTTAGACATTGTATTTGTGCTTTCAGGGATTTGAATTTGAATTGGCAGCCTTCTAATTCAGAAGTAAAAATGCCACCAATTGCCTCAGACTTATTTGTTGAGACATCTTTCTAGCTCTGTCTTAAAAAAGAGAGGATCTTCCTAAATGAAAACAGAAAATGTTGGATAAAGGGACAGGTCTGTCAATGTCAGTGGAAAGGGAAAGAGTTAACCTTTCAGGCCCAACCCTTACTAATCTAGAAGCTTGGCACTTCATGTAAAATGGATGTGCTAAATTGATTATCATCACTTACATTGCAGATTCAAAAAAAGTGAGCACAGCAAGAATAAATATGCAAGACACGGCCTGCTTTTCATTCCAACCCAACAACACCATCCTGTGTTCAGAGCAAGGAAAAGCAATCTAGGAGATAATGTTAAACTTGGCAATTGAGTGGGTAATTAATACATTAATTTCTGTGTTTAGTTTTTTAACAAGCAGCACTAGATCGAATCAATCTATAGAAAAGCCTCAAAGATGGCTGCTGCCACAAACAAAATCATTAGATCTATTGCCTGGCTGTATCTGAGCCAGAGTCAGAATCAGAATCAGCTTTAATGTCACTGGCATATGTCATGAAATTTTGTTGTTGTGGCAGTAGTACAGCGCAATACATAATAAAATAAACCTATAAATTACAATAGTAATATAGATAAATTAAATTGAGCTAAAACAAAACAAAATAATGAAGTACTGTACATGGATTGATTGTCCATTCAGAAATTGATGTTGATGGGAAAGAAGCTGGTCTAAAAGGTTGAGTGTGTGTCTTCAGACTCCTGGACCTCTTCCTTGATGGTAGCAATGAGAATATTGTGTGGTGTGGGTCCTTAACGATGCATTTTTTGGGTCATCACCGTTTGAAGATGTCCTCGATGCTGGGGAGGCTAGCGTCCAAGATACAGCTGGCTGAATTTGCAATTTTCTGCGCCTTTTTTCTGATCTTGTGCAGTGGCCCCGTCATTCCAAGTGAACAGCACAAATTCAGGATATAAATTTAATTATTTAGAGATACAACGTGGAAGAGGTCCTTCCAGCCTACTGAGCCACACTGCCCAGCAACCCATCTATTTAACACTAACCTTGTCACAGGACAATTTACAATGACCAGTTAACCTACTAACAGGTACATCTTTGAACTGCGGGAGGAGACCGGAGTATCTGAAGGGAATAGAGAAAATGTACCAACTTCTAACAGTCGGCACTGGAATTGACCTCTGAACTCTGACGCTCCGATCTGTAATAGCGTCCTGCTAACTACTACCTTACCGTGGTGCCCTTATTTTCACTTACATGAGACAAATATATAGTTTATCCTTACTTGGAGTAACCAAACAAGTTTCAAGGATTGGGTAGATTAGATTACATTAACTTTGTGACATGCGCGTCAAAACGTAGAGTGAAATATATCACTCATGACAACAAGCAGCACAGTCCGAGGGTGTGGCAGGGGCAGCCCACGAGCGTTGCCATGCTTCTGGTGACAACATAATTTACTAACCCATACGTTTTTGGAATGGGAGCAGAAAGAGGAGCACCCGAGGAAACTCATGCAGTCACAGGGAGAGCGTACAAACTCCTTAAGGATAGTGGTGGGAATTAAAACCAGATCACTGGCACTGGAATACATTACACACGCCTCTATGCTAACGTGCCATCCCTACTGTGCGCTTTAAGGACTACTTACTGAAACCATTTGAATTTTATAACTGCATGCAATCTTCAATACTCATGTGAAATCAGCCTGCTGTGGTTTGTCCATTCATGAGTCACATTGCCATGTTATAACGAAGAAATGGCATACAATATTAAAACCTCCAAATAACAGTTTATCTAATATCATGAATTATGTGATCATTTTTAAGTTGTTACTTCTAATACATTAATCTCAGTAAAATAAAATTACTGTGGAATTATCTCAATGCAGAGGTAGGAATTAAGGTCTAAGTTCAGACTTTATAAATATTGCATTTTATTTGAATTTTTATAGTTAAATCTTCTAACCTCACATCAGATTTCAATGCAACCATGTAAGATCGAATAACTATTGCATCTGTAAGACCAGGTTCAAATTACAAAGTAAATTTATTATCGAAGTATGTATACCACATACAACCTTGGGGTTCATTTTCTTGCAGGTAGTCATAATTCACAAAAAAATCTCACACCACAAACAATAAATTTTAATGACCAGTGTGCGCAAAAACCTTGTGCTGTGCAATTTTTTGCCCAGTGACAACAACATGCACACACTAAATTATTGATTCAATAATTTCTTCAATAAGAACAGTATAAATAAGCTAGTTCTAAAATCTGCAGACAAATCATTGCAAACTTCATGTTGTCAGCACTGACTGCATCGGAAACAGGAAAGGAAATGTGATTGTGTATGATCCTGAAATATATATAACATGCCAATGAGGTAGATGGTGACAATCTTTCGTGAGCAGTTTAAATTCCTTTGTGTGCTGATAGCAAGAGCTGTGTGCAAACACCTTAGAAGGAACATTGATCACAAAGACAGTCATACATCCAATGTATGCTAAAGAAAGAACAAACCATGCAAACAGAAGAAATTAGCAAACAAGTTATCCATAGGACATGAACAACAAAGACCCCGAGAGTAGGTCCACAGCCATGTAGTCAGTTCAGTGCTGCAGCTGATCCAGGAGGACCATGGCTGCAGGCCACAGCCAGAAAGCTGGGTTCAGTGCTGAGACGGGTGCCAGTGGCTGCAGGCCACATCCAGAAAGCTAGATTTAGTGCTGAGACAGTGCCAATAGCTGCAGACCACAGCCAGGGAGCTGGGTTCAGTCTTGAGATGGGTGCCAGTGGCTGCAGGCCACAGCCAGGGAGCTGGGTTCAGTGCTGAGATGGGTGCTAGTGGCTGCAGGCCACAGCCAGGGAGCTGGGTTCAGTGCTGAGATGGGTGCTAGTGGCTGCAGGCCACAGCCAGGGAGCTGGGTTCAGTGCTGAGATGGGTGCTAGTGGCTGCAGGCCACAGCCAGGGAGCTGGGTTCAGTGTTGAGATGGGTGCTAGTGGCTGCAGGCCACAGCCAGGGAGCTGGGTTCAGTGTTGAGACGGGTGCCAGTGGCTGCAGGCCACAGCCAGGGAGCTGGGTTCAGTGTTGAGCCAGGTGCCATTGGCTGCAGGGTCAGTTTAGTGCTGAGGTGAGTAAAATCTCCTGGAGTAGTGAGTTGAACACCGGTTCATTTTCCACTCTCAGCCTCGAGGCCAGAGTCTTTTTAATCTGGTTGTGCGCTTGTATCAGCCAAATATTAGCTCATTCGCTGCTCTCAGGCCCAGGCCCACCACTTCAGTCTGGCCTGAAGATTCAGTCCAGCTGTACCTGCATTCTTGAGAGTCCAGTTCACTGAATATTTCAGGATCCCACAAAGACGCCAGGTTATATAGACAGTTTATAAGCACTCCTCCCAGTGGAAAATTACAGCCTGTGGTTTGCAGTAATCAAAGTCAGAAAAAAATGTATATTTAGTAGTTTTTTGTTTGTTGCTTGCAAATGTCACCATGTCTTGCCAGCACCTGATTTCTATCAAAATTACTATCAGACTGCGATAATAAGTAATAGTAGTCTAACTATGTAGAACTTATCAGAATATTGTGATTAGATGGAAATTAAATGATAAAGATTAAAGATGAAAGAATACCTTTATTTGTCACATGTTCATTGCATACAGTGAAATGCGTCAACAACCAACACAGTTTGAGAATGTGCAGGGGGCAGCCTCCAATTGTCGCCATGCTTCTGGCGCCAATATAGCAATGCCTACAGCTTACTGACCCTAACCCATATGCCTTTGGAAACCAGAGCTCCTGGAGGAAGCCCGAATGGTCACAGGGAGAACACAGCAGAAATCAAACCCTAATCGCTGGTGCTGTAAAGTGTTTTGGCTAACTGCTGCGCCATTGTGTCATCTGTAGTCATCGGAAAGAAAAACAGACATAAAAACATTATTCTCTTCAGTCAACACACACAAAAAATGTTGGTGAACGCAGCAGGCCAGGCAGCATCTATAGGAAGAGGTACAGTCGACGTTTCGGGCTGAGACCCTTTGTCAGGACACCAGCATTTTTTTGCATATGTTGCTTGAATTTCCAGCATCTGCGGATTTCCTTATGTTTGGGAATTCTCTTCAGTCGACACTTTCAATCTTTTAAGTATGCATTGTAAGTGTTCATCTGAGACAGGACTGTCACATGGAAAGGCATGGTAGAGCAATGCCCAGAGCCAGGAATTGTAAAGCTCCTCAACAGTAGCTCTGTTGAAATATGGGATTTTTTCTCACGCTTATAGAAATTGAACAGAAATTGATTTCCTTTGCATCTTACCAATAAGCACTTGACCTGAGACTGCTCGATCATGGGAGTCAATATTCACAGTACAATACTACAGTATCCCCAAGGTTGGCACGGTTCAGCTTAAAAAGCATGAAGTTTTTCTTTAAAATGTTACTACAAAAGCCCGGCAAAGAACCTTTGTAGTTATAGGATAATGCATTTCCTGTTTAAGGTTTGGTGAAGAAATGCTTTGAATAATGTGGCTTGGACATTGAAACTCCACTCCATGTTAGAGCAAGTTCTGTACAATGTACAATCACTGCATCTTCACAGGTAAGACTCAGGTGCACACCAACGTCAGATCTCCTGGGAGTGACCAAACAGCTTGCCTGCAAAGAATATTTTGACTTGGACTTGGGTTGTGAGAGGGAGTTGAGTCTTTGAATGGTGGAATGCAGTCGGGGGCAGGGGCGGGGGCTGGATCCTGCGAAGGACGGAAGGACTACTGTGAGATGAAAAGGATGATTGAGGGATGATGTGTTTCGAAAGGCAAGTGCTCGAGAGATGGGTAACTGGGACATGTTTACGGAGGAAATGAGAGGAGTGGTGTGCAGGGTGATATAGTAGGTGCTTGGGGTGAAGCTATCTGAAACCTAACCACAGATACTTCCTCTAATCCTGAGCCAGGATGTCAGGCCAACTTATGCAAATGGATTTACATGGGTCTTGTATCAAAGAAGGGATGTGTTGATACTGGAGAGGGTCCTGAGGAGGTGTACGGAAATGATCCCGGAAATGAAAAGGTTAATTCATGAGGAGCATTCGATGGCTGTGGGCCTGTTCTTGCTGGAGTTTAGAAAAATGAGGGTGGGGGGATCTCATTGAAATTTACCAAATATTGAAAGGTGTCGAAAGTGTGGGCATGGAGAGGATTTTTCAGATAGTGAGAGAGTCTAAGACCAGAAGTCTCAGAATAGAAGGACATCCCTTTAGTACATAAATTTCTTTGGCCAGAGGGTGGTGAATCTGTGGAATTCATTGCCACAGATGGCTGTGGAGGCCAAGTGATTGGGTATATTTAAAGTGGAGGTTGGTAGGTTCTTATTAGCAAGGGTGTCAAAGGTTGAGAAGGAAAATAAAACAGCCATAATCAAATGGTGGAGCAGAATGGCCTAATTCTGCTTCTATGTCTTATAGCCTTCTGGTCTAATGGTCTAAATAACATCCTGTATATGCCAATTGAACAGTTGCTTCTGAAATGTGTCTGATTTTCTTTTGTTGATCCCTCTTCATTGAATACACAGGCAACTCCACTCATAATTTAGATTTCTTACTTAAGTTTGTGACAAAAATTGAACTGTCCAATACGTGTACCATAAACACAGATGGGTTGCATTACAGTCAAATTCAGCCTGCTTTTCCCAGTGGGACACTTTAATGATCAGAATAGTCACTGAAGATCAGCAGGGTGATGGGGCTTTAAAGAATTTTACAAAACTACCCTGATCTCTCTGTTTACTCTAAACCTTTTTATGAAGAACCAACTCACGCAAACAGGAGTAAGGATTAATTTGAAGATTTTGGACAGCGCCTTTGAAGTGGATCTGACCCTGAAGAGTAAGTATTGAAAAAGCTGCTTTCAACTTTGCAGAATCCTCAGAAAATAATCTGCTCCTACAAGGCCAGTGAGAACAGAGCTCCTTTTTGCTTTTACCTTTTGCCCTTAGATGAAGCACTGACGATGTAATGAGAATGAGGGCACACAAAATCAGGGCCAGAAGCAAATTAACCCTCATATGTCGGAGTCAATGTGGGTGGTGTGGTTAGGTTTTAGTAGCATCCATCCTTATCAGATGTTCAGTTTCCTTTCACTAGATTTTACTGGCTGTCTCGCCCACAATAAGTAAAAAATAGAGAGTTAAGATAGAAGCTAAAAATATTTAAAGATTTTGTGTCTGAGATGACACAGTTCATTATTGACATAAAGAAAGCATTGTTATTCTACACGTCTTGCTCCGTGCATCCAGTTGAAACTGAAGCAACTGCATTTCTCAGAGCCTTAAACCTGACTGAGCAGAAAGATGGCAGAGTGCACAAGTTCTGACACAGTACTGATCTCTCGTGTTGCCGGCAGAGCTGCACTGCTGATCAAAGTTAAACTCCAGTGTCACACCAGGGCCATGTTTACACTGCGCTGACATATGCGTCACACAGGCGTGAAACCTGTCATCTGCTGCTTGCATTTCTTAATTTTTAAATTTATTTTATTTATTGCAATTTTCCTGAATTCGATCTGCTGGGCCTGTGCTGAATGGCCCTGGGAAACATTACTGTCAAATACAGTAATAAAAGCCCATGCTGTTATACAGCAAAGCTTTTAATTAAAGATTAAATGAGCACTTAATCCTTGGCTACAAGTGGAAAGTTGAGGTCATGTGATTTTCTTGTAATGTAATTTTCGCAAGTTCTGTTTAAGACTTCAAGAATCAAGATTGTTTAATGTCATTTCCAGTACACAAATGTAAAGAACAAAATAATTGTTACTCTAGATCTGATGCAGCACAACAGAACACAATAAGATAAAGAACAGAATAATAAAAACACAATAAATATAAATACATAAGATAACTTATAGGAAATAATAAGGTTGTTAGAGTGAGCTTTTTGGGTAGACGATTTGTTTACACTTAAATGACTTTGGCCACCAGACTTCAATTTTAATTGTTTGACAAAGTACTGTGGATTGAGTCCACAACAATGCGCTTCCTAAAAAGGTGTGAATACTAGATGCTTCTGGCGCCGTAGTTTGACCAGATGCTGCAGTTTTGAAGACACTATTATCTATACTTTATAAATATTAATTGTCTTCCATGTTAGCACGTAAAATGCCAAATAAATGTACTGTGGATTTAACTTGCATTCCTAAAGGCTGTGGATACCAACCCAGACATGTTGGTGTTGGAAGGAAAGGATGAAGTTAGGAGGTGTGCTGCTTTGTATGTAGCTTCAAAAGGAAGCATTGTCTATGCATTGTCCATAACTTTTAAATAGCGATGGCCTTTGTGTTTAGCATACAAATATCGAGCCCACATTGGGCTAGCAGACCTTTCTACCGAAAGCGTCTCCTCCGTATGATGCCTGCTTGTTGTGTCGAATAAAGAAGCTGCTTTGTATCTACCAGTGACTCTGTCTCTCTGGTGATTTCATCCACGCTACAACAAAAGTAGTGAATTGAATTGAATTGATTTTATTTCCTACACCCTTCATATACATGAGGAGTAAAAATCTTTGCGTTACGTCTATCTAAATGTGCAATGTGCAATTTATAGTAATTTATAATAAATAGTATGTAATACAGGACAGTCAATATTACATAGAAATACAGTTGTGTCAGCATGAGTTCATCAGTCTGATGACCAGGTGGAAGAAGCTGTCCTGGAGCCTGTTGGTCCTGACTTTTATGCTGTGGTACCATTTCCCAGATGGTAGCAGCTGGAACAGATTGTGGTTGGGGTGACTTGGGTTCTCAATGGTCCTTTGGACCCTTTTTACATGCCTGTTTTTGTAAATGTCCTGAATAATGGGAAGTTCACATCTACAAATGCACTGGGCTGCCCACACCACTCCCTACACAGTCCTGCGATTGAGGGAAGTACAGTTCCCATACCAGGCAGTGATGCAGCCAGTTACCTAATCCTATCTACATATATTGATTGTCTGTCCATAAAATGACACTAGGTACAGGTGTGTCTGTACATAAGGAGGCTCTGTCAGGAAATGATAAAGTAGTGGTGGTGGTGGGAGGGTGTCATGCTGCGGGGGGAAGTTTGTGGACGTAAGTGTGGATTAGACTGACTGCTTCGGGAAAGTAACTGTTTTTGTGTCTGGTGATTCTGGTGTGGATGCTACGTAGCCTCCCCCCAGATGGGAATAGGACAAGCAGTCCATGAGCAGGGACCCTACATGATATTGGAACATAGAACATAGAAATCTACAGCACATTACAGGTCCTTTGATCCACAATGTTGTGCCGACCATGTAACCTACTCTAGAAAATGCCTAGAATTTCCTACTGCATAGCCCTCTATTTTTCTAAGCTCCATGTACCTGTCCAAGAGTCTCTTAAGAGACCCTATCGTATCTACCTCTACCACTGTTGCCAGCAGTGCATTCCACGCACCCACCACTCTGTGTGAAAAACTTACCTCTGACATCCCCCTTGTACCTTCGTCCAAACACCATAAAACTATGCCACATGGTGTTAGCCCTTTCAGCCCTGGGAAAAAGCCTCTGGCTATCCACACAATCAATGCCTCTCATTATCTTATACATCTCTATCAGGTCACCTTTCATCTTCCATCTCTCCAAGGAGAAAAGGCCAAGTTAGCTCAGCCTATTCTCATAAAGGATGCTCTCCAATCCAGGCCATATCCTTGTAAATCTCTTCTGCACTCGCTCTATAGTATCCACATCCTTCCAGTAATGAGGTGACCAGAACTGAACACAGTACTCCAAGTGAGGTCTAACTAAGGTCTTATATAGCTATATAACTAAGGTGTTATATAAAGTCTTATATTGCTGGCCTTTTCCTGGCATATGTCCTTGATGGCCTTTATGATCATAAAAAATCAGTTCTCTCACAATCCTACTCCTAATTTTCTTCACTGATCCCTTTGAATTTAAGATTCTCTTTCTCGTCTTCATATTATTCCATGGCTCTGTCAAATCTCTACTGCATTTTTAGATCCAAATTCCCTCTCCTGTCCTGAGTTTCATGACTTGAACTTTCTTTACATCTGTGTAACCTACCTCTTTCTTTCACGTTCATTCCTTCCCTAAACCTCTTCTGCTCTCCACTTCTCTCTCCATCCTCAATTAACCAATAACTTTGTGATCACAACTTTGCATTTGACATATCGCAGTGGCTATCAGACACATAGACTGCGTTGGTCTCTATGTCCTCTCCAATTACATTAAGGACTCAGATTGCTGTGCAATGCTAGTAACAGAGCATTTATCTGTGAGGAAGATAAGTGAGAAAAATTGAAATATTAATAGGAGCAATTAAAAGTGGCTGAAATTCATGTCACCTCCTGAGAGGAAATCAGCTTCTTGACAGGGATATATTTTTGTCAAAGTCCTGCGAGGAAACGGAGAAAGAAGATTATGAATAGAGAGCCCAATAAGTAGGTCCTTAGTTATCTAGAACATCAAAGTGATTTCAATGTCACAAACAGTCATGAGTATGTGTGCATTTGCCATGTAGCTAAAGATAGAAGTATGCAAGATTATGAGAGCACAGATCGGGTAGTCAAAAACTTTTTGTATGGTATGGGTATCACAAGCAAAAGGGCACAGGTTTTGAGGTGAGAGGTAGCAGTTTTAAAACAAATCTGAGAGTTAAGTATTTTTTTACACAGAGAATGGTTGATATCTGGAGCTCACTCCCAGAGCAGTTGGTGGCTTCAAATATAATAACTACATTTTAAAGACATGTAGACATACACCTAAATAGGTAAGGCATAGGAGGAGATAGTCCGAGTGCTGCAAAATGAGGGTTTTAATTCTCAGACTGGTGTGCCACGGGGATTGGTGATGAGAATATAAGTGAATTGGATGTGGATGTGAATCTACCAGGCAGGGTTACTAAGTATCATCCACACACTTACTAACCATTACTCCTATATTCACATCCAGTTCATTTATATGATGTGACTGGCTGATACTGGAGTAAAGCTAGTGTAGAGAGTGACGGAAAGTTACAGGGAAATATTGACCAGCTAGGTATACGAGGGGTGATTGATAAGTTTGTGGCCTAAGGTAGAAGGAGTCAATTTTAGAAAACCTAGCACATTTATTTTTCAACATAGTCCCCTCCTGCATTTACACACTTAGTTCAGCGGTCGTGGAGCAGACGGATCTCTTCTTTGTAGAAGTTGGCGTCTTGGACCTCCAGAAAGTGGTCCACAGCAGGGGAGATTGATGAATTTGTGGCCTAAGGTAGAAGGAGATGAGTTAAACAGCTCTTGTTACATGCACGTGCAGGTCAACTCTTTGAGTAATTAGGCAGAAAGTTTGAAGTTAATAACTCATCTCCTTCTACCTTAGGCCACAAACTTATCAATCACCCCTGCTGTGGAGGTCCAAGACACCGATTTCTACAAGGAAGGGATCCGTATGCTCCACGACCGCTGGTCTAAGTGTGTAAATGTAGGAGGGAACTATGTTGAAAAATAAATGTGCTAGGTTTTCTAAAATTGAGTCCTTCTACCTTAGGCCACGGACGTATCAATCACCCCTGGTATGGCTAAGGATTAGCAAATTGCTGACAATTCAGGTAAATGTAAGGTACTGCTTATTCCCTTCCATAGATGCTGCCTGACTTGTTGAGTTTCTCCAGCATTTTGTGTGTGTTGCTCAAGATTTCTGGTATCTGCAGAATCCCGTGTTTAAAATGTGAGAGATTTAATTTGGAAGATCAAAGCAGGCTATGACTTTTCAGCAAACAGAGAGGACCTAGAAGTCCAAGTACGTCGTCCCCTGAAAGTGGCATCACAGGAAAATAGGATGGTGGAGAAGGTAATTGGCACACTGACCTTATCAGTCAGGGCACTGAGTACAGGAGATGACATGTTATGATCACAAGATCACAAGACAAAGGAGCATAAGTAGGCCATTCGGTCCATCGAATCTGCTCTGCAGCTCCCCCATGAGCTAAACTATTCACCCATCTAGTTCCAATTTCCGGCTTTTTCCCCATATCCCTTGATACCCTGACTAGTTAGATACCTGTCAATCTCCTCCTTAAACACCCTCAATGATCGGGCCTCCACAGCTGTATGTGGCAACGAATTCCACAAATCCACGACCCTCTGGTGAAAAAAATTTCTCCTCATCTCTGTTTCAGCTGGGTACCCTCTAATTCTAAGACTATGGCCTCTTGTCCTGGACTCACCCACCAAGAGAAACAACCTTTCCACATCTACTCTGTCCAACTCTGTCAACATTCGAAATGTTTCTATGAGATCCCCTCTCATTCTTCTATACTCTAATGAATACAATCCAAGAGCCGACAAACGCTCCTCATATGTTAGCCCCTGCATTCCAGGAATCATCCTCGTAAATCTTCTCTGAACTCTCTCCAACATCAGTACATCCTTTCTAAAATAGGGGGCCCAAAACTGCACACAGTATTCCAAATGAGGTCTCACTAATGCCCCATAGAGCCTCATCAACACCTCCTTATTCTTATACACTATTCCTCTTGAAATGAATGCCAACATAGCATTCGCTTTCCTGACCGCCTATCCAACTTGGTGGTTAACCTTTAGGGTATCCTGCATGAGGCCCCCCAAGTCCCTTTGCACTTCCGATTTTTAAATTTTCTCCCCATCTAAATAATAATCTGCCCGATTATTCCTTCTTCCGAAATGTACAACCATACATTTGTCAACATTGTATCTCATCTGCCATTTCTTTGCCCACTCTCCTAAACTGACCAAGTCTCTCTGCAACCTTTCCGTTTCTTCAACATTTCCTGCTCCTCCACCTATCTTGGTGTCATCCGCAAATTTAGCCACAAAATCATTTAATCCATAATCCAAATCATTGATATACACTGTAAAAAGAAGCGGCCCCAACACTGGCCCCTGCGGAACACCACTAGTAACCGGCAACCAATCAGAATAGGATCCCTTTATTCCCACCCTTTGCTTTCTGCCTATCAGCCAATGCTCCACCCATTTCAATAGCTTTCCTATAATTCCATGGGCTCTCATCTTATTAAGCAGCCTCATATGCGGCACCTTATCGAAGGCCTTTTGAAAATTCAAATACACAACATCCACAGCCTCTCCCTTGTCAAACTTATTCAAGATTACCTTAAAAAATTCCAATAGGTTGGTGGGGCAGGATCTTCCCTTCATGAAACCATGCTGGCTTCAGCCTATCTTGTCATGCACCTGGAGGTATTTCATAATCTCATCCTTGAGAATTGACTCCAATATCTTTCCAACTACCGATGTCAGACTAATAGGTCTGTAATTTTCTTTTTGCTGCCTCCTTCCTTTCTTAAATAGCGGAACGACATTTGCGACCTTCCAGTCCTCCGGAACCATGCCAGAGTCTATTGATTCCTGGAAGATCATTTCCAATGCTTCCACAATCTCCAAGGCCACCTCCTTCAGAACCCTTGGGTGCACCTCATCCGGACCGGGAGACTTATCTATTCGTAGTCCACATAACTTCCCAAGCACTTCCTCTCTAGTAATCTTGACTGTACCTAATTCTACTCCCTGATACCTCTTGCTATCAGGTATATTGCTCATGTCTTCCACTGTGAAGACTGATGCAAAATACTCATTCATTTCCTCCGCCATCTGTTTGTTATCCATTATAATTTCTCCAGCATCATTTTCAATCAGTCCCGTATCTACCCTTGTCACTCTTTTACTCTTCATATATTTAAAAAAACTCTTAGTATCCTTTTTTATGTTAATCGCCAACTTCCTTTCATAATTCATCTTTTCTTTCCTAATGACTTTCTTAGTTTCCTACTGTAAGTTTTTAAAAGTCTTCCAGTCCTCATTTTTCCCACTAATTTTTGCTTCCTTGTACGCCGTTTCTTTTGCTTTTATTTTTGCCTTAACCTCTCTCGTTAGCCACATTTGTGCCATTTTTCCATTCATGATTTTCTTTTTTCTTGGAATATATTTTTCCTGCATTTTCCTTATTTCTTGTAGGAATTTCATCCAATTCTGCTGTGTCGTCCCTCCATTTAGCTTACTTTTCCAATCGACTTGGGCCAGTTCCTCTCTCATACCACTGTAATTTCCCCTGTTCCACTGAAATATCGATACACCTGACACCAGCTTCTCCTTTTCAAATTTGAAACTGAACTCAATCATATTATGATCACTACTTCCAAGAGGTTCTTTTACCTCCAGCTCCCTAATTGTCTCAGGTTCGTTACACAGCACCCAATCCAAAACAGCCGGTCCCCTGGTGGGCTTCTGGACAAGCTGCTCCAAAAAGCCATCCTGTAGGCATTCTACAAACTCCCTCTCCTGAGATCCATTACTTTCCTGACTTTCCCAATCCACTTTCATATTAAAATCCCCCATAATTATCATGATATTTTCCTTCTGACACGCTTTTTCTATTTCCAGCTGCAACTTGTAGTCCACGTCCCGGCTGCTATTTGGAGGCCTGTATATAACTGCTATTAGTGTCTTTTTACCCTTGCCATTTCTTAATTCTACCCATAAGGATTCTACCTCTTCTGATCCTATGTCCCTTCTTTCTATTGATTTGATATCGTTACTTACCATCAGGGCCACGCCACCCCCTTACCTACCTTCCTATCCTTCCTGTACACTGTGTATCCTGGGATATTCATCTCCCAATCACATCCATCATTTAGCCATGACTCAGTGATGGCCACAATGTCATATGTTTTAACCTGCAGCTGTGCAGAAAGGTCATCCACTTTATTTCTAATGCTGCGTGCATTTAAGTACAGTACATTTAGATCAGTATCTGTTGCCGATTTTGCAGAAAATTATCCTGTATATTCACCGGCCTGTCCTTCTTACCATCTTTGCTGCACGGTATTTTTGACTTATTTCTATTTTCCTCTTCCTCGACCCTAACACCTTGGTTTCCTTCCCCTTGCCAACTTAGTTTAAACCCTCCCTAACAGCTATATTAAACAATCCCACCAGAATATTAATACCTTTGAGTTCATGTGTAATCCATCTTTTTTGTATAAGTCATACCTTCCCCAGAATAGATCCCAATGATTCAAGCATGTGAAGCCCTGCCCCCTGCACCAGTTACTTAGCCACACATTCATCTGCTTAATTCTGCTATTCTTCCATCATTAGTGTGCAGATAACATAAGTCACTTACATAAGTCACTGGTGAGGCCTTACTTAGAGCCTTGTATACAGTTTTGGTCACTGTAGAGGAAAGATGTCAATAAACTAAAAAGAAGGCAGGAAAGATTTACCATGATGTTGCCTGGATGTAGGGGCCTGCGTTACAAGGAGACGTTGTGTAGACTAGGACTTTGTGTAGGCATGGTAGCGTAGCAGTCAGTGTAATGCTTTTGTAGCTCAGGATGCCAGACTTCGGAGTTCAGTTCCAACATCAATTGTATGTCCTCACCATGGAATGTGTGGGTTTTCTCTGGGTGCTCCAGTTTCCTCACACAGTCCAAAGACACACCGGTTAGTAGGTCAACTGGTTATTGTAAATTGATTTGTGATTAGGCTAAATTGGAAGTTGCTGGGCAGTACGGCTCGAGGGACAGAAGGGCCTATTCTGCACTGTATCTCAATAAAAGAATAAATAAATTCCTGGAGTGTTCTGAATTGAGGGATAACCTAACAGAGGTATAATAATAGATCATGAGGGACATGGAGTGAATGCACATCATCTTTTCGCCAAAGGGATGCTAAATACAAGAGGGAATAAGTTAAAGATCAGGTTTAAGATAGAAATCATGGGCAATTTCTTCACACAAAGGGTGGTACGTATTTGGAATGAGCTGCCCAGGAATAGTGGTTAAGGTGGGCACATTAGCAACATTTAAAAGCCATCTAGATAAGTATTCAGTTTAGAGGGGTTGAGAGAGTTAGAAGCCAGGTGGGACTAGCATCAATGGACAACAAAATCAGCATAGACGAGTTACGCCAAAGGCTGATTCTATGCCTCCGAGTGGGATTAGTATGAATAGGTAGAAGGGTCAGTACGTATGTGGTGGGCCTTTGCACTGTATAACTCACTGAATCTATGGGATGTTCAGGCTTGGAACACTAGCTGCTGGAGAGCATTACATAACATCTAAATGTATAAAAGCACCCTCATTCGAGGTTCAGTGCCTGGCTTGGTTAAATTTTAGGATGGTTGATAAATTGCTGTTGATGTTTAATATCTTCAGCTTGGGGAACTATTACTCTGTGGACACAGATGAGTGCACATTCTAAAATCAGGAGGATAGAGGTTTAAATGTTTGTGGTAGTTTATTTTGTGTTATTAGCACTAAGCTTGTACAAACTGTTTGCAGTATTTCCAATCACAAACAAGAGAAAATCTGCAGATGCTGGAAATGTGTGTGTGTTTGCAGTATTGTTGGCAGCTTACATGTCTCACAACTCTTGTGTTGATGTTAAACAGACTAGAGTTAAATTGGCATCTTTGACAAGAAAAAGGCTGGGATTTTCTGTTTCTCTGATGGTCACTGTTCATCTGTTTCCTGAGCTAAACAGGTAAACATTGCCACAGGCTTGTTTACTGATTAACCAGCCAGATTGGTTCACTGAAGCATCTTAAAGGTTAGGAATTCACTAGAAGGCATGACAGTTTCAAATATTCATGCACCTATTGCCCTGGCCATCCTTCAGAATCAGCATTAATATCACTGACATAGTTTGTGAATTTTTTTGCTGCAGCAAAACAATCCAAAACATAAAATATTGCTTTGAGTTATAATAAGAAACGTATAGAAATAATAAATAGTGAAAAAAGAGAAGAAAATAATGAGGTAGTGTTCATGCGTCATGGACCATTCTGGAATCTGAAGTTGGAGGGGTAGAAACTGTTCCTAAAACATTAAGTGTGCATCCACAGCCTCCTGTACCACATCCTGAAGCTGCTGGTAGTTCTGACAAAACAGTGTTAATTTATTTAGTTAGATTAGATTAGATTCAACTTTATTGTCATTGTGCCGAGCACAGATACAAAGCCAATGAAATACAGTTAGCATCTGACCAGAAATGCAAAGAATAGTGTTATTTACAAAATAACTGAATAAAAAGTTAGTGCTACAGCACACAAATATAGAAGTACTGAAACAGTACAATATGGATGCAATACTGCTTAGCGCTGTGATGAGAGGTTCAGCAGGGTCACAGCCTCAGGGAAGAAGCTCTTCCTGTGCCTGCTGGTGCAGGAGCGGAGGCTCCTGTATCGCCTACCGGATGGGAGGAGAGTAAAAAGTCCATGGTTAGGGTGAGATGCATCCTTGATAACGCTTTTCATCCTGCCCAGGCAATGTTTATGGTAGATGTTCTCAATGGTGGGCAATTGGGTGCCGATAATCTGCTGGGCAATTTTCAGCACACGCTGGAGTGCTTTGCGGTCCAATACGGGACAATTGCCATACCACACTGAGATGCAGTTGGTGAGTATGCTCTCAATGGTACAGCGGTAAAAGTCCATCAGTATCCTGGGACAGAGGTGAGATTTCTTGATGCTTCGCAGGAAATAAACGCGCTGTTGCGCCTTTTTGATCAGGATGGAGGAGTTCAGGGACCAGGTGAGATCATCAGAAATGTGGAAACCAAGGAACTTGAAGCTTGATACACGCTCCACTACAGCTTCATTGATGTAGATGGGGATGTGAATGTGGCTCCTAGCGTGCCTGAAGTCCACAATGATCTCCTTTGTCTTCTGGGTGTTAAGGGCTAGGTTGTTATCGGCACACCATGCGGCCAGGTGCTGGACCTCATCCCTGTAGGCCGTCTCATCATCCCCTCTGATCAGGCCAACCACCGTGATGTTGTCTGTGAACTTGATTATGGAGTTAGAACGATGTACAGGAATGCAGTCATAGGTGAAAAGAGAGTACAGAAGAAGGCTCAGCACACAGCCTTGAGGCACGCTGGTGTTCAGGGTGAGAGTGGTGGAGGAGAGGTCATCTAACTTAACTGGTTGGGGTCTGTTAGTCAGAAAGTCTAAGGTCCATTGGAGAGGGATGAGCTGATACCAAGCTGGTGCAGTTTGGCGATCAGTTTGGAGGGGATCACAGTATTGAGTGCCAAACTAAAGTCAATGAACAGCATTCTGACATAAGAGTTGGGGCTGTCCAGGTGGGTCAGGGCAGAGTTACAGTGAAGCCAACAAATTTGTGACGTACATCAGTGTTGATAAACCTGATTCTTATTCTGATTCTGGTAAACTTCTAAGCTTAAAGTTTGAACCGTAAGTCTCAAGTCTTGCCAAGTGTCCCTCTCGATTTATCAGATGTGGTAATATATCTATGATTGCTGAAACACACACTCCCTAACAAACAAAAGAATCATGGCTATTTGGATTCTTTATTAATTTGGTTTGGAAATCTGAAATGTGTGTGAAACTGTAACCACTTTAACGGTTGCCTCTCTTCACTGAGGACTTTAGTATTGATTCTAACACAGAAAATGAATCTGACTGGGAGCAATGGAGCTTTGTAATAGGAAAGAAAGGAGTGTGATTATGAATTTTAAATTGCTCTCTTATTGGCATTTTAAACTATCAAGGTAAAATGTAAAAGTCAAATTCCTACTCCTACTTAGAAAGACGCTCGAAATTTTTTGCATAGATATTAATTAGATTTTTGACATGAGAGCTGAACACTCTGCCAGCACTTAAGGGTATCAAAACTGGTCACACTGATAAACTGAAATATGTTCATTTTAAACTGAAACAACAGACACAACATGCTGGAGGAACTCGGCAGGTCAGGCAGCATCTATGGAGGGAAAGAAGCATTCAATGTTTTGGGACGAGGCCCTTCATCTAGACTCACGAGTGATGGGTCCTGGTGAGGGGTCTCAGCCCGAAATGCCGACTGTGAATTTCCCTCCATTCTGACCTGCTGAGATCCTCCAGCATTTTGTGGCTGTTGTTTAAGATTACCAGCATCAGAGTCATTATAACCTGAAAGCCCAACTCCAATGGAAATTAAAATCAGCATAAATTGCAGCACTAGTTTGCTGCAATCTCTTTCTGGCCTGTTAACACTGAGTTTTACAGAAAGAATGGGCAAGACTTCAGTGGCCGTCTGTGGAAAGATTTCTGACTGCATCCCACTGTTTTTGTCCAGCAATACTGTCAGTAGACAGTAAACATTAAATTTATCGAAATAAATTCAAATGTAAAGATGTTATTGCCAGTAAAGCAATTCTGTTTTTAAAGTTCAACAGAAGAAATATTCTACCTTTACTTTTCTGTGGTGCAGAAGGTGTGAAATGCTCATGGCATGGGGCAACAACAGAGGGTGCCAGAGAGCATGGAGATGATTGGGTTTCTGAAGGGCACCGATCATCCTTCAATCCTTCATCAGCTGCGCAGTTTTAAAACAGAGTAGCCCCTTGAAATAAGCAACAGATACTGTACCACAATAGAATCAATCAGCCTCTTATTCACATTCATACTCATATTATAACCAGCAAGGTAAAAGATGTCCAGTCAATGTCTTTCAACTCTTTAAGGAAGGAAAGTCCTTTAAAAGATTCAGACTACATACAATTTCCATTATATTATTTGTCAATGTGCTCTTAGGAAAAAACGGTAACCAGAGAAATGTGCCAGAATCCTAGAGTAAACTGGAGTCGAAGATATGAGTTAATACTTTTATTTAGATCAATATGGAGTGTTGAATAAAATAGTGCACTAAGCTGAATAACAATATAGGTCCAAAGATCTGTGTATAATTCTATACATATCATGCCTACTATGAACTTCCATACTGGCACCAATGAGCCAAGTGAAGTCAGAGGCAGAGTGCAATAATTAAATCCCTTAAAGAAATGTGTCTTTGTGTTCTGGTGTCTGTCCACCTGTGACAACCTCTCTCCCTCCCGATGGAAATATTCGTAACCCCCAAATCTGGATAAATCAGGACATGAGTTCCCCTCATTATACACTCACCATTGTTCATCACTACCCCATTCAATTTCTGTTTCAATCCCCAAGCCCACTTTTGCCCTAATCAGGGTAGTATGTTCATTGTGATGTTGTACTTCAGTCAGAAAGATCAGGAAGTGAAACTTCTTTCACAAATTCTGTATTTTGGCCCCAGGTGCCTTAATAGTCCTGAAATGAAAAGGTGGCAACTCTGCCTTCAAAACAACACCACTAAGTCATGGATGCCCAGTACCTACAGTAGGGGAGAGACAGTCATACACCTTGAACCATAAAACGGGACATAGCCAATCAGCACTGAAGTAACAAATAGGTACCTGATTGGTGCCCATGGCGGCCTCCTGAAGCATGCAATGATCTCATTGCTGATGCTCTATGGATAAAACATTCTGCTTCTAAATTGGTGTCCCTGTGCTTCTACAAGATGCTGGTGAGACCACACTCAGTTTTGGCCATTCTGTTGTAGGAAAGATGCCGTGTAACTGGAAAGAGTGCAGAAAAGACTTACAAGGATGTTGCCAGGACTCAAGAGACTGGGTTATAGGGAGAGTTTGGACAGGCTAAGACTGAGGGTGCCAGAGAGGAGACTGAGGGGTGATTTTATAGAGGTGTACAAGATCATGAGGGGCTTAGATAAGGTGAATGCAAGCCGTCTTTTTCCCAGGGCTGGGGAATCAAAAACCAGAAGGCCCAGGTTTAAGGTGAGGGGAGAGAGAGGTTTAATTGGAACTCGAGGGAACCAAAGGGCCTATTTCTATTTTCTATTACCTCTGTTGACCCAAAAGAAATAGCAGGAACAGTTAATAGCTGTAATCAAAAAACAGTACTTAAAGGGATTCCTACCTCCTTCATAATGAGTCTAAGGTAAAAAAAAATAATTTCTGCTAGGTTGTTTTTCTATTGAGATATTGGTGTTAAAACATATATTTCCTTCCTTACTACTTTTGCAGAGTATATTTGAGGATGACACCAAAGTTGGGGGTGTTGTGGATAGTCTTGAAGGTTGTCCGAGTTACAAAGCAACATTGACAGGATCCGGAACTGGGCTGAGAAGTGGCAGATGGACTTCAACCCAGATAAGTGTGAAGTGGTTCATTTTGTTAGGTCAAATTTGAAGACAGAATATAATATTAATGGTAAGACTCTTGGAAGTGTGGAGGATCAGCAAGACCTTGGGGTCCATGTCCTTAGGACACTCAAAGCTGTTGCACTGGTTGACAGTGTTGTTAAGAATGTGTATGGTGTGTTGGCATTCATCAACCTTGGGACTGAGTTCAAGAGCCTGGAGGTAATATTACAGCTATATAAGACCTTAGTTAGACCCTACTTGGAATATTGTGTTTAGTTCTGGCCACCTCATTACAGGAAGGATGTGGATACTATAGAGAGAGTGCAGAGGAGATTTACAAGGATATTGCCTGGATTGGAGAGCGTACCTTATGAGAATAGACTGAGTGTACTTGGCCTTTTCTCCTTGGAGTGACAGAGGATGATAGGTGACCTCATAGAGGTGTATAAGATGATGAGAGGGATTGATCATGTGGATAGCCGGAGGCTTTTTCCCAGACCTGAAATGGCTAACACCACGGGGCATAGTTTTAAGGCGCTTAGAAGAAGGTACATGAAGGATGTCAGAGGTAAGTTTTACACACAGAGAGTGGTGGGTGAATGGAATGCACTGCCAGCAATGGTGGTGGAGACAGATATAATAGGGTCTTTTAAGAGACTCCTAGAGAGGTACATGGAGCTTAGAAAAATAGAGGGCTATGCGGTAGGGAAATTCTAGGCATTTTCTAGAGTGGGTTACATGGTCAGCACAACATTGTGGATCAAAGGGCCTGTAATGTGCTGTAGATTTCTACGATTCTATGTTCCAGATGAGAATCATTTCCTATGGCATGCATGCTCAAGATCATCTTAGACAAGACAAGAGGGCAAAAGAAAAAGTGTTGTCATACTTGTGGGGACAGCTGCAAGATAAGTCAAGTTGATCTTATGTGATTGTGTAATTTACATTAAAGACCAGGAAGGTAAAAATCTCTAATGTAAGAAAAGTTAGTTGAACACCTGGAGAGTACAACATAACTCTGGGTTAGTGCAAAACAAAAACTTGCTTGCTTAAGGAAGAGATAAGGGGCATAAGATCAGGGAATTTGTGTTTCCAGCCAAGCAAATATAAATACATTTTGAGGGCTTCTGAAATGGTGCCCTTTAGTATTGACTTTGGCAGTAGTATTCAGAATCAGGTTTATCATCGTTACGTACGAGGTGACTATCATGGACGGCGGTGGATGTCATTTTTTTGAGACACCACCTACTGAAGATGTCCTCTATGGTTGGGAGGGTTGTGCACAGAACAGAGCTGGTGGAGTCAACAACTATCTGCAGCCTCTTGCAATCCTGCACATTGAAGCCTCCACATGGGACAGTGACGCAAACTGCCAGAACGGTCTCCACTGTACACTTGTAGAAACTTGCAAGTGTTCGGTGATGTGACAAACTCCTAACAAAGCAGAGTCACTGACATGCCTTCTTCAATATTACATCAATGTGTTGGGCACGGGACAGATCCTTCGAAATGTTGACACCCAGAACGTTACCTCGTCCACCGCTGACCCCTCAACGAGGACTAGTGTGAGTTGTCATGATTTCTCCTTCCTGAAATCCATCATCAATCCCTTAGTTTTTCTGACATTAAGTGCAAGTTTGTCATTGCAATACCAGTCAACCAGCTGACTTATCTGACTACTGTAATCCTCCTCATCACCATCTGAGATTCTATCAACAACAGTTGTATCATCAGTGAATTTATAGATGGCATTTAAGTTCATCTGAAGATGAATCCCTGAATATGATCTAGTCCAAAGTCCAGCGGTTATGTAGGTACACCTCTGCCTCCTTTGACCATACCCTCACAGTTATGAATGTAGTGCAATGGGCTAAGTATGCATTATTGTGGTGTGCCTGTGTTGATGGTGATGTTATCACTGATCTATACTACCCAAAAATGAAGCTGAGGATCCAGTTGCAGAGGGAGGCACAGAGTCCCAGGCTTGGTGGTTAATACTGAGTTTGGAGGCATTCAACACTGAGTGGTAATCGACAAGGAGCAGCATAATGCACAAAAGTGCACAAAGTAGAGCAGAGAGCTGGTGAGATTGAGTCTGCCATAGACCTGTTGAGATGGTCGGCCAACTTCAGCAGGTCCTTGCTCAGGCAGGAGTGAACTCTAGCCGCAACGAACCTGTCGATGCACTTCATTCTGGTGGATGCACTTCATTCTGGTGGATTGAGGAAGCTCTCCGGTATGATTGTTGCTCTTTTAAATCAGGTGGGAAGCTCAGACTACAGCAGTGAAAGGCTGGAGATGTTCTTGAACACGCCGCCCAGTTGGTCGGCACAGGTACACTGTACTGCAGGTTGCTGTCAGCACATCCCTTCAGACATCGTCCAGAATTGCAGAGATCTCGAGATTGCAGGATACTGTAGGGGTTCGTACGCGTGTAGCGTTATTCCCTGTCAAAGCGTGCATAAGAGATATTGAGCTCATCAGAGAGTGAAACATTACTGCTACTAGATTTCACCTTGTAGGAAGTAATGGCTTGCAAATCCTGCCACAGCTGTTATACATCCAATTGTGTCACTACTTTTGCTCTTAGAATGTCCTCTCTAGGTCATTTCAGATTCTGAATTGGCAGTCTTAAGTGCCGCAGATTTTGTGTTCAGCAGTCCGTGAAGCTCCTGGTGAATCAATGGCTTCTACTTGGGAAAAATACGTGCACTCATTCGCATGGGTCTTGATGAACTTGATGATGTTTGTGGCACTTTCATTCAGATCTGAAGATGAATCCCTAAATACGATCTAGTCCAAAGATTCAGAGGTTATATAGGTCCTCCTCAGCCCCCCTTGACCGTACCTTCATGGTCCTCAGTGTTGGTCTTGCAGCCCTCAGTGTCTGCTTGCATGCTAGAAGTACAAGTATAGCTCGGTGATCGGACTTGTCAAAGTCCAGGCGTGGGATAGAATGGCAAGTGTTCATAATAATGATGCAACAGTATTCAGGTGTATTGGCTCCTCTGTTTCCAAAGGTGACATTTTGATGGCAATTACACTGTAGCATTGTAAAATGTGTTACATGTACAGTAAGAACATTTATGACCAACCATTCAGCATCTCCAGTGTATCATAAGTGCTTGAATTACCCAAATCCCCAAAAGCAAAATTACCTCCTGTGTAGACCGAAGTTACAAAAGGCTTTATGGTGAACTGGGGAAAAGTGAGATGATAAATTATAGAAATGTAGAAAATCAAGACACTGAAGGAAGCCTTGGTGTCCATGACAACCAGGAATTGCTTGTCAGCATGATCTCCCTTTTCAGCTCTCTGTCTGTCGATTACAACATATCAAGTTCTCTTCCACTTTCAGATGTGACCTGCACTTCTGCCTCATCCATTCGTTCAGGAAGAGAGTTACGTACTCTCCATTGTACTGTGGGTGAAAGAAAATTCCTTCAATTCCCCTCTAAACCTTAAATCTTTGCTAACGGAAGTCAGAGCTTTTTGTACACTCTCTGTGGGCCCCTTGAAATGTTATGTGCACCAGTTAAATCTCCCCTCTGCTCCAAATAAAACAATCCAGTCTGGCCAACACTTCCTCATTATTAAATTCTGTTGGCCTGACAATATCTTCGTAAATCCTCCCTGCACCTTCCAGTCCTAATATGTATTTCTATTGTGAAGTAACTAGAACTGATTGTGTCGTGGTCTAAATAAGGTTTTATACAGTAAGAACATCTTCTTTTTATATTTTCAAAGATTCAAAGATTCAAAAAAACTTTATTGTCATTCTAACCGTACATCAGCTCTGTAGGGCAGAATGAGACAGCGTTTCCCAGGAGCTGTGCAATCATAACATAACAAACGCAACACTAAATAATAAATATAACAATAAATAGTAAAACACAACAACCACATGTCAGTTAAAATCAAGTTATAAGTGTCCAGTGCAAGTTAAAAGTGTCCAAAAGCAGAGTCAGGTAGAGCAGCTATTTAGCAGTCTGACTGCCTGTGGGAGGAAGCTGTATCTTTTCCAATAAAATATTCCTAATGACTTGTTTATCAACTTATGTAACCATTCATTTCACTTCAGTGATCTGTGGATATTTACTTTGAAGTCCTTTTGCATCCGAGTACCCTAAAGGCATATTCACTAACCTTGTTTGACCTCCTCAAACACAGCACCTAATGCACATTCTTTATCTAGAATGAAATTTATCCTTTTAGATACTCTCAATTTAAACAGACTTCATAGAAGACTTTCTGTGTTGCTTACAATCTAAACAGGTGAGGGAAGAATTCAAACAAGGAGATTTGAGAGATATTTAGAAAAAGAACTGTAGAACATTTTTAAAAACAAAAATGCAGGACAGGTATATTGTTAAGACCCACAAGTTCAGTCTTGATATTTGTAATTTTAGAAGTACTAACACAAAATATTGATACATTACTATTGCTGGCAGAACTAAGGCTTCACAGCACCAATAATCTAAATTTAATACTGACCTCAGGTACTGTCTGTGCAAAGTTTGTGTGTTCTACTTTTAACCCATGTGGATTTCTCTGAGTAATCCCATTTGCTGCCACATCCCAAAGATATTAATTGGCCACAGTAAATTGCCCCTAAAGTGGAGGAGAGCCAAGTGGTGAGATGAATGAGCTGTTAGGAGAATAAAATGGGGCAAAATTGAAACGGATAATAATTATTACAGTGGAGTAAAGGGGATTACAGTGCCATGAGGGAGGAAAGGGCTAAAATTGATTGGAAGGCGACACTAACGGAGATGATGCCAGAATAGTAATGACTGGAGTTGCTGAGAGCAATTGAGGAGGTGCAGGATAGATACTTCCCAAAGATGAAGAAGTATTCTAAAGGGAGAACGAGGTAACCATGGTGACAAGGAAAGTCAAGGACAGCATAAAAGCAAAAAGAGAGGACATATTGCAAAAAATTAGTTGGAAGTTAAAGGTTTGGGAAGCTTTTATCAACTAACAGAAGGTAACTAAAAGCCATAAGAAGAGAAAAGATTAAATATGAAGGTAAGCTAGCCAATAATATAAAAGTTGATACCTAAAGTTTATTCAGATGTAATGCTTAAAAAGTAAAAGAGAGCCGTGAGTGGATATTGGACCGCTGGAAAAAGATGCAGAAAGGTAGTAATGGAGGGCTAAGAAATGGCAGACAAACTTAATAAGGATTTGGCATCAGTCATCATATAACAATTACAGCACAGAAACAGGCCATCTCAGCCCTTCTAGTCCGTGCCGAATGCTTACTCTCACCTAGTCCCACCTACCTGCACTCAGCCCATAACCCTCCATTCCCTTCCTGTCCATATACCTATCCAATTTTTTTTTAAATGACAAAATAAAACCTGCCTCCATCACTTCTACTGGAAGCTCGTTCCACACAGCTACCACTCTCTGAGTAAAGAAGTTCCCCCTCATGTTACCCCTAAACTTTTGCCCTTTAACTCTCAACTTATGTCCTCTTGTTTGAATCTCCCACACTCACAATGGAAAAAACCTATCCACGTCAACTCTATCAATCCCCCTCATAATTTTAAATACCTCTATCAAGTCCCCCCTCAACCTTCTATGCCCCAAAGAATAAAGACCTAATTTGTTCAACCTTTCTCTGTAACTTAGGTGCTGAAACCCAGGTAACATTCTAGTAAATCTCTTCTGTACTCTCGCTATTTTGTTGACATCTTTCCTATAATTCGGTGACCAGAACTGTACACAATACTCCAAATTTGGCCTCACCAATGCCTTGTACAATTTTAACATTATATCCCAATTCCTATACTCAATGCTCTGATTTATAAAGACCAGCATACCAAAAGCTTTCTTCACCACATGAGATTCCACCTTCAGGGAACTATGCACCATTATTCCTGGATCACTCTGTTCTACTGCATTCCTCAATGCCCTACCATTTACCATGTATGTCCTATTTTGTTTAATCCTACCAAAATGTAGCACCTCACACTTATCAGCATTAAACTCCATCTGCCATCTTTCAGCCCACTTTTCTAACTGGCCCAAATTTCTCTGCAAGCTTTAAAAACCTACTTCATTATCCACAATGCCACCTATCTTAGTATCATCTGCATACTTACTCATCCAATTTACCACCCCATCATCCAGATCATTAATATATATGACAAACAACATTGGACCCAGTACAGATTCCTGAGGCACACCACTAGTCACCAGCCTCCAATCTAACAAACAGTTATCCACCACTACTCTCTGGCATCTCCCATCCAGCCACTGTTGAATCCATTTTACTACTTCAATATTAATACCTAACGATTGACCTTCCTAACTAACCTTCCGTGTGGAACCTTGTCAAAGGCCTAACTGAAGTCCATATAGACAACATCCACCGCTTTACCCTCATCAATTTTCCTAGTAACCTCTTCAAAATAGTGTCATCGTGGAAGACACCAACAATATGCCAGAGTTTCAGTCTCAGGAAGCAGAAGTGAGTGTAGTTGTTATTACGGTACAGAACATGCTTCTGAAGCTGAAGGTAGATAAATCACCTGTACTAGATGGACTACATTCTAGGGTTCCGAAAGAGGTGGCTGAAGAGACAGGTTGGGAGAATGAGCAAAGAAGTAGCAGATAGAATATAGCGCAGGGAAATGTATGGTTATGCACTTTCATGGGAGGAATGAAGGTATAGAAGGTGTTCGTTTTCTAAATATTCAAATCAGAGGTGCAAAGGGACTTGTGATTCCTTGTGCAGGAATTCCCTTAAGTTTAACTTACAGGTTCATTAATAGTAAGGAAGGTAAATGCAATATCAGCATTCATTTCGAAAGGACTAGAATATAAAACCAAATATGTAATGCCAAGGCTTCATAAGGCATTGCTGAGACCATACTTGGAGTACTATGAGCAGTTTTGGGCACTTCATCTGAAAAAAGATGTGCTGGCATTGGAGAGGGTCTAGAGGAGGTTCATGAGAATGATTCCAGGAAAGAAAGGGTTAATGTATGAGGTTTAACGGCTCTGCTCCTCTACTTACGTGAGTTGAGAAGAATGAGGAAGGATCTCGTAATATTGAATATTAAAAGACCTAGATAAAGTGGATGTGGACAGAATGTTTCCTATAGTAGGGCAGTCTAGGACCAGAGGGCACAGCCCCAGATTAGAGGGGTATCTATTTAGAACAGATGTGGAGGAATTCCTTTAGCCAAAAGGTGGTGAGTCTATGGAATTCTTTGCCACCGACAGCTGTGGAGGCCAAGTCATCAAGTATATTTAAAGCAGAGCTTGATACGTTCTTGGTTAACAAGGATTTACAGAGAGAAGGCAGGAGAATGTGATTGAGAGCAATATAATCAGATATGATGAAATGATTGAGCAGATTCGATGGGCTGAATGGACTCATTTCTGCTCCAATGTCTTGTGGTCTTATAATTAGGCACAAGATATTAAATAATTGAGCATTCATTTTAAAGGTCATGTCTAATCATGTTTAATAGAGAATCTGCGATTCTGCGGCTATGTCTTATGAGATAGGTTCAAGAGAGGACAGTTTTCACTTATCTGTTTGTGTGACTCCTTTTCTTCAGGATTTTCTCTTTGTTTTATTGTTCGGTGCTTTCATAAAATAAGTGACATTTCCCCTGTCACAGTTCCAGTGGTGCATTTACTTACTCTGAGCTGGGCTGTCCTCAGTACTCACAGTCCTTTTCACAGGAGCATCATCTGTAATACAGTAGCACCAGGGGATCAATTACATTAACCCCATCTGTACCAGAACAGTCAGAATGTTTACATCAGGGTTAATTCTGTCCACGTTTGTTAAAGCGACTGCTCCTATTCTTACCTCAGACTATCTTCCATCTTTTTAACACCCTGGACTCAATCACTACAGTGCTATCTCCACTGCTCTGCATACTTCTAAAATATTCCTTAAAATCCACCTCCTCGTTCACTTCTTGATTGTGTGCGTTAATTGACTAGATCACACATCTATAACACACTGCCTCTGCTGGACAAATGGCCACGTTGTGCAGCCAGTGGTCTCGTGGCTGATCACGTGCAAATGGAGCTGCCCGTCGAAGCATCCTCATATCATGCCCCACAATCTGATGGCCTTCAACAGTTTGTTGAAAGAATGGGGCTTGTTTTTTTTTTCCTTTGTGTTTTTGTTCCTTCTTGTGCTCTGTTTTACTGTGTTTTCTGTTTTTCTGCTGAACATTGTGGGCGTGCAGTGTTAGCACCAGAATGTATGAGGACACTTGAGGGCTGTCCCCGGCACACCCTCGGGTATGGTGGTTGTTGGCCCAAATAACACATTTCGCTGTATGATTTGGTGTAGACATGATAATTAAACTTGAATTGTGAATCATGAATCAAAAAATGTTGCATCCTTCTGTAATCGTTAAATTATCACAAATAAATTCAATTTAAAATAATGTTATTTAAAATACTTTAAATCACTGTTGATTAATTAAAAGCAAGTGAAAGGTGAGGAAAAATAATAAACAAAAACTTTTGCTAAACTCATCTTTTAAATTAAAGACAAAAGAATGGTTTGCATTAGATGCTTCAGTAACAGGCAGGTACGGGAAGAAGCTGAGGAACACCCTTGGGCTCACAGGCTCTGTCTAACAGAGAAGTCAGATGATAAGAATGCCTGACATAGAAATAGGTCATCTTAAAATTAAAATTATCTCGAATATCCTCAAATGATTCACTGCATTCGGAATTTCTCCAATATGATTTCTATCGTAGCTTGTGCAAAAATGAAATAAATGGAGAGATAATCTGTTTCTATGATATTGATTAAAGGGAAAATTTTGTTAAGTATTGATTGAGGGATAAGTGAACACTTCTGATTGGGTCTGAATGTCTTTTTGACACTTCACAAAATATTTATAGTTTGGAAATATTAAATTCTTCTCTTCTTACTCTACAAAACCTTTTGGCATTTTCTCATTAGTTGTGTTTTTCAGTGCCCCAAAATCAATGCTTCAAATGTTTTGGAGTGTTAAGGAGGTGAAAACAATGGCTTGATTTGCGCTCAATGACTTTTCACAAAGTACAATAAAAGGAACAACCAATTAAAAAACAGAAGAAAGTCAGCAGGTGCTGGAAATCCAAAGGAACACATATAAAGTGCTGAAGTAACTCGGCAGGCCATGTAGCAGCTATGGAAATGAATAAACAGTCGACGTTTCAGACCGAGACCCTTCTTCAGGACTCAGTGATCGAGGAAAGAACTTTAGTGTAAAATATTATGTAAATATGGATGTGGTATAAGAAAAGGAATAGATCTTTTATGACACACACAGACAGCTTGAGGAGCTCAGCAAGTCAGGCAGCGTCCATGGAAATGAATAAACAGTTGATTTTTCAGGCCGAGCTGACCTGCTGAGTTCCTTCAGCTTCTGTGTATGTTGCTGTGGATCTCCAGCATCTGCAGAATCTCTTGTGTTTGTGTCTTTTAGGCTTCTTTTTGTGTTGGGATATCCTCTCTCCTCAATGGCCTATTTTTTGTAACCAATTGAACTAGATTCAAGATTTTAAAAATATTTACAAGAATAAACTGATTGCCAGCTGCTCCCGAGCAAATTTATCACATTTACTTTGAATCACAGCTGCTTCTGAGTAGCTGGAAGCTTAGATGCACAGGATTCCTTGAAACCTATGCTGAAAATAGATAAAATATAGTGTCAGTCCTTCAATTACTTGTGACATTCATCTATAAAAAAGGCTCACTCAACAAATCAGCAATATAAAATTGCAATTGCAAACAGAAACCAACAAGCTCTGTACTGAAATAAGGAGAGTGTAATTACTGTAAAATGATGCCAGCATGGTACGAGGCAATTTAAATTTATCATTGATAGGGATGAGCCAGTAAAAGTAGATGATGTGTTGATTTAGAAGGAAAAATACAGATAATATGTACTTATGATCAATAAAGATGTGATGTAATTTATTCAATTTAGCTTCTTGAATTATGTATTTTATGCTGATTTCGGTATATTACTGAGCTAAATGGTTGTAGAATTGTTTTTTTCAGTTTTCTAAAGTGCTCATTAAATGTAATTGTCTTCATCAAGACATATTTTAAAAAAACAAGTCTGTGTGTGAAAATACAGTAGATTATATACCAAATGTTTTTGGGACAATTAATGAAGAGTCACCACCATTTGGAAAATTCTCTCTAAATTTGGTATTTAAAATCTTGTGCCTCTTGAATGAAATCTGTTTATACAACTGCATTGACACCAGGGTATAAATCAGTGTTTTGAGGAATGTAGAAGGTTAGTCATGATCATATTTTATGGAATAGCTGCATCATAGTCCTACAGTCCAACTTTGGTTTCCTTAAATTTATGCACAGATTTTTTTATGCTGGACAACACATACAAAATGCAAGAGGAACTCAGCAAGTTTGGCAGCATCTATGAAAAGGAGTAAACTGTCAACGTTTTGAGCCGAGACTCTTCATTACTTGGTAACAGGACTGGAAGGGAATGGGGAAGAACGGAGAAGGTGGTGGGGGGAGGGGAAGGAGTGAAAACTAGAATGTGAAGCCAGGTGGAGGGGGGGAGGGCAAGAATTTATTGAGAAGCTGGGAGGAGATAGGTGGAAAGGTAAAGGGTTGAAGAAGAAGGAATCTAACAGGAGAGGACTTTTTTTTATGCTGGAGAAGGACATGTAGGTCTATTTTCAGTAAATGAATCTTAAGTGTTATTCATCTAGGAAATTAGCTGATTCTATCTGTGGCTTTGAGACATTCAACTGAATTAAATATGGAATGAGCTCGAACTTAAAACTCCATTCTGATCACCACATTACTATTTTGGGATTGTGCTGTGATTAACTAGCAGGCAGGAGTTAGTTGATGTAGACCCCTTGCTGACAAGGTTTACTGTACGGCAACTACTCCTAAGCATGATGGCTCAGAACTTGGCAATGGTGTGGCCTGAGGAGTGAACAGCAACAACAGAAATACAGCCGAGGTTGATAGCTTGTTGCTATCAATTATTTTACGGTTTATTTTTAGTTTCAGGGTCTTATTCCAGCTGCTGTAAATCTTACTTATGAACAAATAAGATGAGAAAATTAATCCACAAACTCCCCTTTATTGTGTAAAATCACTGAAGAAACAATTTCCTGATGAAATTGCACCCATTGGGAGATTTAATTAGACTCTTCAGAGTACTATTTGCCTCAGCTCATCCTTGCATACTTGCTGGGATGGATTGCCTATTAATTATAAGTACATAATCAAACTTATCTGCATACAATATCTGTGACTAGTTTAATTAGTAGTATACAGGGGAAACAGAGCAGGGCACAAGTATAGTCATTTTTAAAAGAAATAGAATATGCTTTGATGTAGCATTGGTTTGATTTTGATGCATCATTGTGCGTTGACACTAATGCTTCACTGAGAACAATACTCATGTGCATATGGTACCTTTGGAATTGCCATTCCATCAGCCAATTTCTACCCCCTAACACCTACATTCCTCCAGCGGCGTCTCTTCTAGTTTGCTCCCAGTTCATACTCACTCCAACCTGATCAGGTCCCTTTGCACGTGACTCTGGCAACTTCTTTGATAATATCAGCAAAGACTAAAGGACAATGTGCTCTAGTCATTTGTGTTTTCGTAAGGCAGAAGTGACAGTGCCTTCAGTTTTGACACAAGCAAGAGAAAATCTGCGGATGCTGGAAATCCAAGCAACACACACAAAACCTTCAGGTTTAACATTTGGTACTCAACAGCTGTTCCAAGTATGACTGTGGTTGCATTGTCTTGTCAGCCTCTATCTAGAGCTGGCATAATTTTAAGGATGTTTCTTTAGTTCATGATTGAATCAAAGCTGTGATGAAGTCTGAAGATGAGTGGTTGTTGAAACCCAAACTGAGCAACAGTAAGCAGGTCGCTGACAAGCAAGAACCATTGGATAATAACTTCCATCACTTTGCTACTGATTTAGATGTATCTGATTGGGAGGTAATTGTTCAGTACATATTGTACCTGGGCAATTTCCTACATTTGATGGATAGATGACAGTACTGTCACTTTACTGAAGCTGCCTGACGGAGGCAGAGCTAGTTGTAAGAGTGCATATCTTTAGTACTACTGTTGGAATCATCTATGATATCACAAGACTTTGCTACATGCAATATTCAAAGCTGTCTTTTGAAATTGTATAGTGTAAAGTCTGGCTTCTGTGATGAGGAAGCCCAAAATGTTCATCCATTCTGCAGTTCTGCTGCATGTGGTTGCAAATAGCTCAGCCTTCTAGCAGTGGCACGTTTGAACCCCAGCACTGACAAAGATGGGAACATTGTTGAACACACCTCCTTCATTAACTCCTTAATTGTCAATGATGGTGACTGTGATAAGATTGCAGAACTTTGATCTGATCCATTGATTGCAGAGTTGTTCACCTCTGTCTATTTCATTCAATTTTTACTGTTTAGGATTGCCAGGTGTATCTCGAGATGCTGGAGGAACTCAGCAAGTCAAGCTGCATCTATGAATGAGAATGAACAGACAACATTGCAAACAGAGTCCTGATGAAGGGGCTCAGCCTGAAAGATCAATTGTTTATTCCCCTCCATGAATGCTTCCTGACTTGCTGAGCTCCTCCAGAATTTTGTGTGTGTGATGCTAAAAGTTTGCAGCATCTGCAGAATCTCTTGTGTAACCTCAATCTCTGTTACTCCCATCATGACTTCTGCACTCCTCATTGAAACAGGGTTGATCCACTGACTTGAGACTAACAGTAGAGCCATGAGGTTACAGACTGTAGTGGTATACAGTTCTGCTGCAGTCTATGATCCACTGTGCTGAATAGGTGCCCAATTGGAAGCTACCTAATCTGCTCTGTCTATCCTATTATAGCAGCATCACAAAACATGAAGAATTTCTTTAGTGTGATGGCAGGACTTGTGTTCATATCAGTGTTGTTTCAAAGAGATGCATCTGTAACACCTATCTGCTGTAGATGAAGATTAATTCAATTAGGTTTAACACTTACCAAGTTTGCTTACCATGTGCTGCAGATGTATTCTAATAGCTCTGTCAATCAGGATGCAGGTGGTTCAGTTAATGGCGCTGTTACAAAGTAAGAAAGATTGAAGTTCTCCCACTGGAACAAATTCTTTACCCTTGCTACCTACAGTGCTTTCCAAGGTTTGTTCAATATGGAAGAACACTTCCATCATCTAGGGAAGCAGTAGAACCCAAACATCATGGTTAAGCACCACATTTATTACAAAACAAAATCTGTGCATACTGTAAATCTGAAATAAAATAGAAAATAATAACAAGTCAGGCTGCAAATGTGAAAATAACACCTGAGCTAACATCACAATTTGATGACCTTTCTCTGGAAGGTGGGAAAACACGAGGTGAAAGGGTATCTCCATCACTATTTCTGATGATTGAATCGTTAGAAAAAAAGTGACATGGGATTGGAAGGTGTTGTATCATTGTGGTGGAGCTAAGGAACTGCAAGGGTAAAAAGGCACTGATAGGAGTTATATACAGACCCCCAAACAGTAGTATGGATGTGGACTACAAATTACAATGGGAAAAAGAAAATACAAGGAAAAAGTGCTAAGCAAACTCAAAGGTTTTAAGATGGATACGTCACCTGTGCCTGATGCACTACATCCTAGAGTCCTGAGAGAGGTTGCTGAAGAGATAACGGATGCATTGGTCATGACCTTTCAAGAAACACTTGATCCTGGCATGGTCCTGGAGGACTGGAAGATTGCAAATGTCACTCCATTCCTTAAGAAGGGAGGAAGGCAAAAGAAAGAAAATTATACGCCAGTCAGCCCTAACTTCAGTGGTTGGGAAAGTGCTGGAGTCTATTATTAAGGATGAGGTTTCAAGGTACTTGTAGACTGATGGTAAAAATAAGTCAAAGTCAGCATGTTGGCTGTAAAGAGAAATCTTGCCTGACAAATCTGTTGGAGTTCTTCAAGGAAGTAATGAGCAAGGCGGACAAAGGAGAGGCAATGAATGCCATTTACTTGGATTTTCAGAAGGCGTTTGATAAGGTGCTGCACATGAGGCTGCTTTACAAGACAATATCTTATGACATTACAGAAAGGTACTGGCATGGATAGTTGAATGGCTGACAGGCAGGAGGCAACAAGTGGGAATAAAAAGGCCCTTTTCTAGTTGGCCACCTGTGATTGGTAGAGTTCCTCAGGGGTCAGTATTGGGACCATTGTTTTTCATATTGTTTGTCAATGATTTAGATAATGGGATTGATAGCTTTGTGGCAAAGTTTGTGGATGATACAAAGATAGGTGGAGGGGTAGGTAGTGCTGAGGAAGCAATGCAATTGCAGCAGGACTTAGACAAATTGGAAGAATGGGCAAAAAATGACAGACTGAAATCAGTGTTGGGAATTGTACGATAATGCATTGTGGTAAAAGGGACAATAGCATGGACTGTTATCTAAATGGGGAGAAGGTTCAAACATCAGAGGTGCAGAGGGACTTAGCAGTCCTTGTGCAAGCATCCCAAAAGAATCCTGGAGAAAAATATTTCCTTCAGAATGCTGAAATGGAAGGAGAGGGAGAAATGTGTTTAGAGTTGGCATCATTTTAAAGGTGGTGGAAGTTCTTCAAAAGTTCGAAGTAAATTTATTATCACCATATACAACCCTGACGGTTGTGGGCATAGTCAATAAACCTTTAGAATTATAACCTTAACAGAAGCAATGAAAGACTGCCCAACTGGGGCGTTCAACCAGAGTGCAGAAGGCAATAAACTGTGCAAGTACAAAAAGAAAGAAATAGTAATTATAAATAAATAAGCAATAAATATCAAGAACATGAGCTTAAGAGTCCGTGAAAGTGAATCTAGTGTTGGGGCAGGTGAAGTTGAGTGAAATTCACCCCTTTGGTTCAAGAGCTTGATGGCTGAGGGGTAGTAACTGTTCCTGAACCTGGTGGTGTGGTACTGAGGCTCCTGTACCTCCTTCCTGATGGCAGCAGAGGGAAGAGGATGATACCTAATTGCAAAGGTGCAGGAAACTGAAACAGGGTTGTTTGCCTTGGTAGAGGGACAGGAAAAAGAAGACTCGCTGGAAATGCTGGTGTGAAAAGTGTTATCACCATTACTATCAGAACAGATGTATCAGAGCTGGAGTAACCGAGAGAATGAAATGGATTCCACAGAGGAAGCTGGACAGAAGGAGGAGTCTTTAAGAGTGCTGTGAGAATCAGTATAAACAATATTGATCAGTGACATATCAGTTGAGATAAGAGGTTGAGAAATGAGAAAAAGGATGAAATGGAGATGAAACATGTGAAAGCGAGGGCCAAATGGAAGTTGCCAATAAAAGCGAGGATTTTGTTTTGAGTTTTGTACAACAGAAAGCAGCACCAAAATACTGTTCAATGGAATGAAGTAAGGTGAAGGAGAGATCTGAGTCTGTGCTTGTTCCTCTCTATGGAGATGTGTATTTAGTAAATGAGCATTCATTGTGACTGCCCTCATCCTACAACTATGGAATCACCCAAAGATGGTAATGATTAGATTAGATTAGATTAGATTCAACTTTATTGTCATTATGCCGAGTACAGATACAAAGCCTATGAGATGCAGTTAGCATCTGACCACAAATGCAAAGAATAGAGTTATTTACAAAAAAGCTGCGAATAAAGAAGTGCTACAGCACACAACTCACAACTTCGTGAGATGCCTACAACTCACAATGGACTAATGAGGTCTGGCTAAGTTAAGTTACATCCCAGCCGTCACTTTGCACCCAGGACCTGATATTTTGTGAAGGGATTCAATGAGGTGGCTAAGCTTTCCAGGATATCATATCAGTAACATTGGTCAACCCTAACCATCCAAAATAACTGCACGGTTTTCCCAACCTGGTATCTGTTCCTTCTAACCAAGTCCAAATCCCAAATAAATAACTTCAGATTGCACATACGCACATTTGTTCCATTTTAGGTGTCATATTCTGCCTTGCAGATTCCATGAAGTTTTCCCAGTATTTTAAACATTCCTACTGTGGATACCATTAATCTGCTATCTTGACTGAGAACCAATGACCAAACTGAAACATTAGCATGGCATCTTTCCCTACAGATGCTTCCTGACCTGTTGGGTGTTTATATAGTGCTTTCAGTTTTCAATTCAGATTTCCAGAATGTGCAATACTATAAGTGTACAATTGGGTGGTCTCATAATTATTAATACTATGCCTAAATGGGGTATAACCATTAAGGAAAGCTTGTTTATTGGAAGGCACACAACTCATTTGGTTGCTGTTCATAATCATCTTTGCTACAAAGAATGTGTTTCTGGACTGCTTCCCGCTGTCTCGGGAAGAGTTGATATTTTGGGTGTGACAGGCGCTGAGGAACTGCTCAGCTGTCAACAGGCAGTTTATCAGCAAGACAGAATCAGCTGCGACCAACATCTCTTTTAACCCTGGGTGCCAGCATCCCATCTCTTTAATATTTTACCGTTTGGTGGCCAGCATTCTTGGTTGATAATGGAATTCTCAAGCAATTCTATGGCCCCTCAGTCAATATTGTTCAAGTGCACCTTGAAATGATTGGGAAGAATTTGTGGGAGATGAGGAGCTGTGATTAAGTGGCCTAGAGTTTGAGTATTTTACATTGTAGTGAGTATTTATTTAACAAAATTTGAGTAAAAAGTATCCAATTTTTGAATTTAAAATATATTTAAAATTATCTCTATCCGGATATATTCATCCTTTTTTCAGGAAAGATTTATCCAAATTTCCTCTTTTTTATCCCCCTTTCCCAAAGCCAAGACATAGATTACAAATTAGAATAGACATGAACTATTTTGGAAAGCGTTCAGCAGTTCAATTGGCATCTATGATGTGAAATAGCAGGTGGGTGATATTTTGGATTTGTAACCTCTAACAGGGGTTTGCCTGAAATGTTAGAACTTGACTTTTATCTCTGCAGATGTTAACTGGCTTGGTTTAATTTAGATTTCTAGCATGTGCTATTTTTGCCTTTCATTTGTAGAGATTCAAAGACTCAAAGTACATTTATTATCAAAGTACGTATTCAGAATACAACTCTGAGATTTGTCCTCCCACAGGCAGCCTCGAAACATGAAACCCGTTGGAGAAAACATCAAACTCTCAACACGCGAAAGAAAGAACAAATTGCGCAAACAGTAAAAAGTGAGTGAACAGCACTCAGAATATCAAACATCAGACCAGTCGTATTCAGGTTCGTTCAGTTCAGCGCTGCGCTGCACCGCTAGCCGCAGGGCCATTCTTCACCGAAGCGCCCCTGTCACCATTGATCGCCCCCATCAAACTGCTCAAAAACAGCAAAACAAAGAGTAACCAGAACAAGGAACACATTGAATATGAACCTCAAAGTCCCCCAGAGTGAGTCCACAGCCTTGCCAATTAATGCTGGCGACTTGGACTTCCAGACTCCTGCACTTTCCTCTGAGGGAAGCTAATGAGACAGAAAGAAAGACTGGTCAAAAGCAGGCAGACAGTGCCGACTATCCGTCCTCTCGTCCACGTTGACTTCAACCTTGTTTGACGCCTCAACTGGAGAGAAGCAACGGAGTCAATCTTGGGCTCGTGCCCCGACTGCAGAGTACCAGGCCTCCAGGTCACACGATCCAAACCTCATCGAACTCCCTCGAAGGCAGCAAAGCACCAGACTGCTCGATCAGCCCCAAAGCACGCCATTGAAATGTGTCACAGATTCCAGTTGCACTCAGCTTAGTAGCAGAATCGTATCTGAAAGAAGGAGTTTTGTAAACTGCCAGCAGGATGTCAGCGTTGCTCGCGGGGGCCATCTTGAGAATACAGCAGACTCTTAATGGCTAATGGAGCAGATATGAACTTATGTCACACAGTTCTTGTAGAGGAACTTAGTGGGAAGTTAAAAGACATGGAAGTCTTTAAAAACCAACCAAAAGCACGTAAAAAAGCAATAAGAGCAGAAAAGATGAAATTTGAAGGTAAGATAGCCAATACTATAAAAGAAGGCACCAAGAGTTTTTTCAGATCTTTAAAGAGTAAAAGGGAAGTGAGAGTGGATATCGGACCACTGTAAAATGATGATAGAGAGGTAGTAATGGGGAACAAACTCAATAAGTGTTTTTCATCAGTCTTCATTGTGGAAAACACTAGCACTATGTCAGAAATTTGAGAGTGTCAGGGGGCAGGAGTGAGAGTAGTTGCTCTTACTAAGGAGAAGATGCATGAGAAGCTGAAAGAGTCTGAAGGTAAATAAGCCACCTGGACCAGATGAACTAAGGTAGGCAAATGCAATATTAGCATTCATTTTGGAGGGAATAGAATATAAAAACAAGGATATAATGCTGAGGCTTAATAGAATATTGGTCAGACCACACTTAGAATATTGTGAGTAGTTCTGGGCCTCTTGTCTAAGAAAGGATGTTCTAGCACTGGAGAGGGTCCAGAGAGGGTCCAGAGGAGGTTCATGAGAATGATTCTGGGAATGAAGAGCATTTGATGGCTCTGGGCATGTACTCACTGGAGTTTAGAAGAATGAGAGAGAATCTCATTGAAACTGATTGAATATTGCAAGCCCTGTAGTGGGAAAGTCAAGGATCAGACAGCAGTGCATCAGGATAGAAGGACGTCCCTTTAGAACAGAAACGAAGAGGACTTTCTTTAGCCAGAGGATGGTGAATCTGTGGAATTCATTACCACAGATAGCAGCGGAGGCCAAGCCATTGGAGATTGATAGGTTCTTGATTAGTAAGGGTGTCAAAGTTTACAGGGAGAAGGCAGGAGAATGCAGTTGAGAGGGATAATAAATCAGCCATGATGGAATGGTGGAGCAGACTTGTTGGGCTATATGGCCTAATTCTGCTCCGGTCTTATGGGCTTATGTTTATTGTTTGTGGGATTTTCACGTTATTGATGTTGTTTATGGGGTCTTACGTGATGACTGATGATCATCCAACCAGTGATGATGACAGATTTCAAAATTGTTGGCCTATATTTGTTTAATTTACTCATTTGTCCAATAATCCTGGATATTGACAGGAATGCCGGCATTTATTGTTCACCCTTCGTTGCCCTGAACTGAATAAGCAATTAAGAGCCAGGCACATTGTGGGGTCTGGAGTCTCTAACTGAGTCAACTGTGTTAAGGGTAGTAGTATTTCTTTGCAGATGGACATTATTGAGCAAAATGACAATCAAGTAGCTTCATGAATTCTATTATTGAGCTGGGCTATATCACCCAATCCAGATTTATTGAATAGAGTTTAAATTCTCCAGCTGCATTTGAGGGACTCAAACTTGTATTTCTGGATCAATGGTCTGCAACTCTACCTCCACATCCAATAACCTTATTTATTCAAAATCGATTAATGTCATTTCTGGTACATAAGCGTAAAGGAGAATGAAATCATTATTACTCTGGATCCACTGCAGCACAAAAGACACAATAAAATAAAGAACACAATAATAAAAAATGCAATAAATATAAATACATGAGATATAGACACAGATTATTTGTATGTCCATAAAGTGACTCTAGGCACAGGAAACAACAGGAATTCTGCAGATGCTGGAAATTCAAGCAACACACATCAAAGTTGCTGGTGAACACAGCAGGCCAGGCAGCATCTCTAGGATGAGGTACAGTCGATGTTTCAGGCCGAGACCCTTCGTCAGGACTAACTGAAAGAAGAGTGAGTAAGAGATTTGAAAGTGGGAGGGGGAGGGGGAGATCCAAAATGATAGGAGAAGACAGGAGGGGGAGGGATGGAGCCAAGAGCTGGACAGGTGATTGGCAAAAGGGATACGAGAGGATCTTGGGACAGGAGGTCCGGGAAGAAAGACAAGGGGGGGTGGACCCAGAGGATGGGCAAGGGGTATAGTCAGAGGGACAGAGGGAGAAAAAGGAGAGTGAGAGAAAGAATGTGTGTATAAAAATAAATAACGGATGGGGTACAAGGGGGAGGTGGGGCATTAGCGGAAGTTAGAGAAGTCGATGTTCATGCCATCAGGTTGGAGGCTACCCAGACGGAATATAAGGTATTGTTCCTCCAACCTGAGTGTGGCTTCATCTTTACAGTAGAGGAGGCCGTGGATAGACATGTCAGAATGGGAATGGGATGTGGAATTAAAATGTGTGGCCACTGGGAGATCCTGCTTTCTCTGGCGAACAGAGCGTAGGTGTTCAGCAAAGCGGTCTCCCAGTCTGCGTCAGGTCTCGCCAATATATAGAAGGCCACATCGGGAGCACCGGACGCAGTATATCACCCCAGCCGACTCACAGGTGAAGTGTCGCCTCACCTGGAAGGACTGTCTGGGGCCCTGAATGGCGGTAAGGGAGGAAGTGTAAGGGCATGTGTAGCACTTGTTCCGCTTACAAGGATAAGTGCCAGGAGGGAGATCAGTGGGGAGGAATGGGGGGGACGAATGGACAAGGGAGTCGCGTAGGGAGCGATCCCTGCGGAAAGCAGAGAGAGGTGGGGAGGGAAAGATGTGCTCAGTAGTGGGATCCCGTTGGAGGTGGCGGAAGTTACGGAGAATAATATGTTGGACCCGGAGGCTGGTGGGGTGGTAGGTGAGGACCAGGGGAACCCTATTCCTAGTGGGGTGGCGGGAGGATGGAGTGAGAGCAGATGTGCGTGAAATGGGGGAGATGCGAACTAGGCACAGGAGTTGCTGTAGACAAGGTGACTCTGACAGGAAATGATAAATTAGTGGTGGTGGGGGAGGTATAGGGGTGGGTTAGTAGATTAATGTAGATTAAATTAGCTTTAGCTTTATTTGTCACATATATACTGAAACGTACAGTGAAATCTGTTGTTAGCGTCAATGACCAACACAGTCCAAAGATGAGTGGGAGGCTTCCTGCAATACTTGCCATACTTCTAGCACTGACATGCCATACTTCTAGCATGCTCATAACTTACTAACCCCTAGGTCTTTGCAACGTAGGAGGAAACTGTAGTACTTGGAGAAATCCCATGCGGTTATGGGGAGAACACACAACCCCTAACAGACAGTGATGCCAACAACAACTCCTGACAGACGACTCCCTATTGAACCCCAATCGCGTTACACTAGTGTAAAGCGTTACACTAGCCAATATTCCACCATGCTGCCTGGTTTAACACGTACTCCTCTTGCAGGACTTGCTGTAAATGCTACATAAATAACTTTTACACCATGCACATTTAAACAGACACAGGACCATGTAACAGACGAATGCACAAAATTCTCGTACTCCCTTCGCTGAATCCATGCTCTACCTGATTGCTCTCTTTGCTCAGGGGTCCCAGAGACTGAAGTGACCACTTGACATCTATCTGAAGTGCTGGCAGACCAATCATTTTCCATGACTCATTAAAGACTTAAAAAAAAAGACAGCTTTGTTTTCAATAAAAAGTGAAGCTAGAAAAGTCTTTGCAACAGTTCGGTTACTAAAAAGTTGCCACCACTTATTTTTTTTAAATTAAGCACTTAGAAACTAATAATTTATTAGTAGGCATCCTGCACAAGTTCATACACATTTGCTAGCCAGGCTCTTATTTTTTGCTCTGTGTCTTGCTGAAAAAGCAGAAGTTTACAATGGGCTCAAATTACAGAAAAAAGAGTACTGCATCTCCGGAATACAAATGGCCAAGTCATTTTACATGGAGCACCTGCACCCACTCTTCAGGCGCTTAGAAAGTGCCAATGGTAAAAGGCAGCTGGAGTTCGAGTGCCAATACTTAGAGCAATGACAAAGGAAATCTGTTTGCAAAATGCCTGCTTGACAGTTGTAGAGCAAGAGCAGATTCATCCAATTGACAAATATTAATTGATCAGATGCCATCAACAACGATCACCAGAGGAAAATGAAGCATGTGAATCATAGCTATACAGATTAAGATTGAAACATTGAACTAGAAGTGAAATAAATACTACTTTAAAATTCCATTTTAGTCTTACCATGCTAAAAAAAACTTCAAGCATTTTAAAATCTTTCTTGCGAAGTCTGTCATTAATTATAATGTGACAATAATAGGGTGCAAGGAACTACAGACTGTTGAGCCTGACTTCTGTTGAAGGGAAACTACTGGAGGGAATTCTGAGGGACAATATTTACGAACACTTGGATTGTCAAGGCTTGATCATGAATAGTCAGCATGGTTTTGTGCATGCATGTCACATCTGATTAATATTTTGGAGTTTTCAGGAGTAACTGAGGGAATAGATGAAGGTAGAACGGTAAATACTGTCTATATAGACTTCAGTAAGGCCTTTGACAAGGTCCCATATGGTAGGTTGGTCTGGAAGGTTAGCTCGCGTGGGATTCAGGGCTGATCATAAAAAGATGGATTCAGAATTTGCACAATGATAGAAAGCAAAGGGTGATGATTGAAGATCAATTCTCCAATTAGAGGCCTGTCAATAATGAGGGGGGCCCAGAGGTCAGTGATGGGACATCTGTTATTCATAGACATGGGTTGGGAGGTGGGGAGAAGACTGGAGTGAGAGAAAAGAGGTAGCGGATATAAAAAGCCGGCAAATGACAAGTGGATCAATGCGAGGGAGGTGACAGGCAGAAGAGTGAGGGGGAGAGAGGAAATGAAGTGGAAGCAAGGAGATGATCATTGCAAATGATAAAGAGCTCCAGCTTGCTCTCTTATTCCATTATCTCCAGCCCTTTGTCACTTCCACCTATCACATCCCAGCTTCTGACATCACTCCCACTCTCCCCCACCTCACATCTACCCACATCCACCTGCCCCTCAGCACCCCGGCATGGATCCAACCTTTCCCTTCACCTTTTTATCCTGGCTATTTCCCCTCTATCCCTCTACCTTTCAGTTCAGATGCAGGATCTTGACCCTAACCATGAGTGAGCCTTTGAGTTCCTCCAGCAGTTCATGTGAAACTGAAGTGTGTTACCTAACCGACTCTGGAGGTGACACACAATGCTCATCGGACTGGTAGCCAAGATTCATCGTGATGTGAGGGGCTTTGCATGACCTTGCCACCTCTGACACCAAGGGCAGCTATGGATGAGGAGGAAGTAAAGGTTCAAGCTGATGATCGTTGCCTGAAATGACCTGGACATCTTCCTGGCTGGATGATTTCTAAACAAGTAGCCCAATTAAAAATCTAATAAGCACACCCTCAGTAGCACTCTAGCTTTTCACCTTGAAGATGTGAATCGTTATGGTGCCTGCTTGGTTGCAAAGGAAAAATAGATTGCAACACAAAGCCAACATGGCAGCTGCTATTTCAACAGCAAAGGCTTGCCACAATGCATAGAAATATCAGCTATTGATCCTGTGCTTTCCTCAAGTCACATCTTCTTTGTGTCTCGTGCTTGCATTGCAGTTTATTCCCTAGTGGCTATAGCTTAGCACATGGGAATCAGGTCAAGAAGGACCCTGCAATAGGTGTGGAGATGCCATGCTGGAAACTCATATGCTTCATCATGAGGGAGAAGCAGATTTGTGCTCCAAGGTATAATTGCCATTACCCAAAGCAGCATCTCAGCAATACAAGTCATAGAGCCATACAGCACAGAAGCAGGACTGTCGGCCCAGCTGTTCCATGCTGAATAAAATGCCTCTTCAAGCTTTGCCCGAGTTTAGCCCATAACCTTCTAAATCTTTCCTATCGAATTATGTGTCTTTTAAAAGATGTTGCTGTACCTGCCTCAGCCAGTTCCTCACGCAGCTTATTTCACAAACGTATCACACTCTGTAAAACAAAATTTGCTCCTTCAGTTCCTATTAAATCTTTTCCTTCTCCCCTTAAACCTATGCCCTTTAGTTCTTGGTTTACTTTCCCTGGGCAAAAAAAAAATTACTGTGCATTCAGCTTATTTATGACCCTTATGATTTTATGCATCTCTATAAGATCACCTGTCAGTCACATATGCTCCAAGGAAAGAAGTTCTAGCCTATCCAACTCAGTCGCTGCAACATGGTTGTAAATATTTTCTTCATTCACTCCATTTGAATATATTTCCTTCATCAGTGTGGCCGTCAGAGAATATAGTAGTCCAAGCACGGTCTCACCAGCATCTTGTACTGTACAATTGCAACTTAGAAAAGTAAGGAGACATGGGATCCAAGGGGACTTTGCTTTGTGGATCCAGAATTGGGTTTGCCCACAGAAGGCACCCCAAGTGGTTGTAGACAGGTCATATTCTGCATGGAGGTTGGTGACCAGTGGTGTGCCTTAGGGATCTGTTCTGGGACCCCTACTCTTCGTGATTTTTATAAATGTCCTGGATGAGGAAGTGGAGGGATGGGGTAGTAAATTTGCTGATGACACAAAGGTTGGAGATGTTGTGGATAGTGTGGAGGGCTGTCAGAGGTTATAGCGGGACATTGATAGGATGCAAAACTGGGCTGAGAAGTGGCAGATGGAGTTCAACCCAGATAAGTGTAAGGTGGTTCATTTTGGTAGGTCAAATATGATGGCAGAATATAGTTTGAATGGTAAGACTCTTGGCAGTGTGGAGGATAGGAGGGGTCTTGGGGTCCAAGACCATAGGTCACTCAAAGCTGCTGCGCAGGTTGACGCTGTGATTAAGAAAGCATACGGTGAATTGGCCTTCATCAATTGTGGAATTGAATTTAGGAGCCAAGAGGTAATGTTGCAACTACATAGGACCCTGGTCAGATCCCACTTGGAGTACTGTGTTCAGTTCTGGTCACCTCACTACAGGAAGGATATGGAAACCATAGAAAGGGTACAGAGGAGATTTACAAGGATGTTGCCTGGATTGGGGAGCATGCCTTATGAGAATAGGCTGAGTGAACTCGGCCTTTTCTCCTTGGAGCGACAGAGGATGAGAAGTGACCTGATATAAGTGTATAAGATGATGAGAGGCATTGATCGTGTGGATAGTCAGAGGTTTTCCCCAGGGCTGAAATAGCTATCACAAGAGGGCACAGTTTTAAGGTGCTTGGAAGTTGGTACAGAGGAGATGTCAGGGGTAAGTTTTTTACGCAGACAGTGATGAGAGCATGGAATGGGCTGCTGGCAACAGTGGTGGAGGTGGAGGTGGATACAATAGGGTCTTCTAAGAGACTCCTGGACAGGTACATGGAGCTCAGAAAAATAGAGGGCTATGGGTAACCCTAGGTAATTTCTAAGGTGAGGACATGTTTGGCACAGCTTTGTGGGCCAAAGGGCCTGTATTGTGCTGTAGGTTTTCTATGTTTCTATATTTCTAACTTCCCACTCCTATGCTTAATCCCCTGAGTGGGAACCCTGGCAGCCAGAAGAATGGCAACCATATCAACTTATGCCACACCATGGACATGGCAATGTACTTACGTTGCCATGCAGGAGTGACTTCAGTCACCTGATTCTGCAGGAAGATTAGGCTCACAAGAATGTGGATGAATTTACTCAGCACTGCCATTCTGGAATGATTGGGCTCCAAGCACTGTGCATTGGCAATGCACACAGATTCGCTGACAGCCCTGGCAAGATTTCTTCATCACTGCCTTAAAATTCCATCTGAATCATTTCCAGCAGAACAAATATCCCACCTCTCTCTCTAGGCAGCTGGAACCTCAGTCACCATTTACCTTACCTGGCCTGCAGGCTATTCCTGGGCACAGTCTCAGTCAGTGGCGATCCCATCTGTCTTCTCTCAGTTACTTGCAGTGCCTCTTTCTGAGTTACCGCTAGCGGATGCTAACCCAAAGGAAACTTGTCAGCTTCACTTTCTTGTTCTTCAGTTACAGCAAGACCAGGCTGTAGAATGTAAAAGGCACAAAGATAGACTGGTGGTGAGGAGAGACTCTAAACTTCATACGGTGCCTACAGCTTGTAAATTAGAAGATATCGTCAGATGTACAAAGGTTGGGTCTGACAATCCTGTCATCTTCAATTTCTTTCAGCTCTGTTAGTGGACACAGTTTCTACCATGATGAGTGTAGCCTCCTGCGTAGGAGAAAGTGCCAAGGATATGATAGAACAGTGATCAAATTACTTAACTAGTACCCAGAGACATAAGCCATTGGTCCTGAGACTAAGTAGTTGTTCCTGAGAGCTAAGGTTTGAACCATACAATGGTAATTGGTAAGTTTAAATTCCAATAATTAATTAAACTTGGAATAAAAATCTAATCTTAGTGAAAGTCATTTTAAAACTATCTTTGCCAATGTTGTTCAGGGAAGGGTATCTTCTGCCCTTATCCAGTCTGATCTATATGTGACTCCAAACCCATAAATGTTAATCTAAACAAGATACCTATCTCGCAATGGTTAGAATTTTTGCCACTAAAAACATTGGACAACAATATTTTTTGAAGTGTTGCTTCCTCAGGATTTATTTTTTTTTGCTTATGATAGACAACTTAAAAATAAACATATATAATTTCAGACTACTTGTATCACATAGGAATTTGGAGATACAAGAAATTAACTTGTATTGAATATAATGAGAATAATTGCAAAATAGTGCTGACACTTTGCAATAGTTTAAGCTAAAAATGTTTTGTTGATGCTCTCTGAGGCTTCTTGCTTAAGTATCCAACAATAATCAGCCAGCATCGACGGACTTCATTTACCCTGATACTATTTCTCCATAACCACAAAGTCCTCATGAAACCTTTCACCATGCTCGTCACTGACAGCACCAAGATTTGCTGAGAAGTCTAAATGGGAATGCAGAAAATAAATCTTCAGTGACATGTTGTATTTCATAGTTTTGCATGTTTGAAGGATGTTGTCAACTGGCTGCATATTGTTTGGTGCTCTGTAGTTGCCAAGAAAATTTTCAGCAACATCCTTGAATGCCTTCCATGCAATTTTCTCAGGTCCCACTAGAGGTTCTTTAAATGGCCTGTCATTGATGACCTGTTTGATTTGTGGATCAACAAAAATGCCTTCCTTGACCTTGGCATCAGTTAGTCTGGCTTGAATTAAGAAATAAAATAACAAATACAGGCAATTTTTAATAAATTGTACCATGATAGGGAAATTTCATGGCAATTTTCATGATCAGCAGACCAAAGTCCCTAAGATACACCCAACAGTATTCAGGAAACAAAATCTTTGTTGTTCAGTGTAACAAGTTACTTTCTCTTGCAAGAGATTGTGCAACTGCCATGCGATGTTTTTGTTTCATGAGCCTGTTCAGATTGAGTTAGTGGTAAATGTGAGCTTGAATGTTAGAGCATGCTGACACTCTGAAGATAGGGTGGAGGACATGAATATTGGCTGGAACTGTGATTGATGGAGATTGATGGTAGGCACTTAGTGGATTGAAGGAGGGGAAAGGTTAATTGAGCACTGTGTGGGTAAGTATTAGAGCTAGTGGGATGTGCCATTTGGAGGTGTATTTGCCATCAAAGGTAATATTCAAGCTGCACCGGAAGCAAGTGGAATGGGTTAATTGCACATTGTAGTACACATCTAGGGCTGTCAAATATCTGTAAGCAGGGGAAATACAAGGAAATAAACAACAACGTAGAGTTATCTAAACAATGTTATAGAGTTTCCAATCTCTTGTCAGTGTTTGCTTCCAATCTTGACTCTCCAATCTGACCTTTACAGGCTGGAACTTTCACACACGTTGTGTCTAGTTATTAATTAGGGCACAACAAGTGTTATTGCGAACGTAACTGTCAGAAATGATCTATTTCATTCAAAACAGATAGCAACTGTTTTACATCCTGTCTTCCTTATCTAGCACTACCTCGTTCACGATTTTGCTTGGTGGTTATGAGAACACGTCAGAAAGCAGGAACCTTATGTGTCCCATCTTTTCGCCAATATTTTAGTCACTGGTTCAGTTTAATTATACACATACAAATCAATCTCTAAAGCATTATTAGCGAGGGCAACTTGGAACTTTTTAATTACCTGAAACCGACCTTAAGGTGTTCCCTCACACAAATTGCATTTCTCCTTTCTAAAACAGAAGTTGTGGATAGGAGGTTTTATCAGAGAAGGTGCAACACTGCATCTTGTTGATGGGAAGCACGCAGCAGAATATACTGGTGGGTGAAAGGAAGAAGCTGCAAGAGCCTCAGGAGTCAGGAACAGTTATTACCTCTCCACTATCAGGCTCTTGGACCAGTAGGGGTAATTTCACTCAGCTTCACTCGCCCGATCACTGAACTGTTCCCACAACCTATGGACTCACTTTCAAGGACTCTTTATCTCGGGTTCTCAAGACTTATTGCTTATTTATCATGATTACTATTATCTTCCTTCTTCCTTTTTTGTATTTGCCCATGGTTTGTTGTCTAATCCATACTGGTTGTCTGCCCTGTTGGTACGATCTTTCATTGATTCTACTATGGTTATCGGGTTTATTGAGAATGCCTGCAAGAAAATGATCTCAGGGTCATATATGGTGACATATATGTACTTTGATAATAAATTTACTTTGAACTTTGAGTTCAAGTACAGCAGAAATATTTGAATCACTGTTTAACCAGTTTTTTATTTTATTTACATACCATGGTACAGAGCCTATTTAACCCAGTTAGCAGTGAAGTTTCCCTCTCAATCCATTTATTTTCCTTTCTCACTGAGTGTTTTTGGAGTAGATCTCAAATCTCAATCTACACCTGCCATTCCAAACTGCTGGCTACTTCCAGGCTATGCATTCTGGCACTTTATGGAATACTCATGTGAGCAAATAATTAGTGCAAATTGTTTTGATGTTACAACAACAGAAGCATGAATTAGCCCTAATTGTATGTTTTACTGGTGTGTACAGTTCTGAAATGCTATTTCTCCTCAAGATTGGTCTTAACAAAGAATGTATTCTTCACGAGTAAAAGAGACCCTCTCCAACTTCACAAACTGAACCTTGTTGTGCTGGAGTCGTGGCTGAAAGATGAATAGGAAGTGACCTGTTGCTTTGACAGTTTATGATAAATACATAGTGGTATGAAGCAGGTTGCATATATAGCAGTTGAAATTTCCCAGAATATGCTAAGAATGCAATCAGCTGCATCTTACTTTCATTGCATCTGGGTACATTCAGACTGCCAGTCAACATCAGTTCCAGTTTTGAATACATCGGCGTCATTTTTCTCCATTTGTTCAGGTTTTTGTCTGCTACATGTGGGCTGAGAGGAAGTAATTGCCACGCAGGGCTGGTTGTGATGGCTATCGGCACTTTATGGAGGCAAATCCAAAGGTTGAGGACAAGAAAGCCAGAGATAACCCATCATTATATGCAACAGCATTCCACAGGAAAAGTAATGGCATTTCTGTCTCAAAACTGTAATGTAACTGCCTTTTCGTCTTCTCAAACCATTATAGTTTATATGGTAAAAGTACTGACATAAAGTACACTTCCCCTACCTCATCTTTTTACTCTGACTTCTGTCCCATTCCTTTCTAGTACTGATGAATGGTCTCGGTCCAAATGAACTATTTATTTCTCTCTATAGATGCCTGACCTGATGAAGGGTCTCAGCCTGGAGCGTTGACTGTGATCCCCCTACACAGGCGCTGAATAAACACTGCTTAGTTCCTCTAGCATTGTGTGTGGGTTGCTCTGGGTTTCCAGCATCTCCCAAATCACCTATGCTTTTGAAATTGTGACTTCCTCCAGCACTGTGTGTGTTTGGTGCTGCTCTAGGTATCCAGCATCTGTAGAGTCTCTTGTGTCCATGACTCACACAGAGCTATTTGTAAAATGTACCGGCATTTTGATCCAGCAACAATGAAAGAAACATGGGAATACACAACACAAACAACCCTTTCAACTCGCCTCATCTATGCCAACAGTGATGTGTCTCTGTGCTAATCCTGTGTGTCTGTATTGGGCCTGTCCACAGAGTCATGGTGTTAAGGATCCAGCCTGAACACTGGGTCGAAGGGCCTCTGCTGGTAGCTCTGGATCACGACAGTCTTTCATTTCTGTCAGGAAGAGCGAGAGGGTGGGATACAGCTGTGTGGGACAGCAGAGCCCCTTTTTGCCACACGTTTAAGGACTTTTGTGAGGAGATGAAAAGAGTCTTTGACCGTTCCCAGCAGGGGCGAGAGGCAGCAAGGGAGATGTTGCAAGTTCGTAAGGGTAACCGTTCTGTTTTGGACTACGCCATTCAGTTCCGCACGCTAGCCAACACTACCAACTGGAATTCAGCGGCCCAATCTGACGTGTTCCTCTATGGGCTTAGCAAAGGGGTTAAGGATGAACTAGCCACCCACGACCTGCCTGCTGGGTTCCAAGAGCTGGTCAATTTGGCCATTAAGACTGACAGCTGCATAAAACAGTGTCAGCAGGAGTGTGATATCCGGGGGTCACGAAGAACCACCAGGGGGCGTTTGATCTCTTCCCAGCCAGCACCCAGATCTCTTTCCCCGAGTCCTCAGTCACCCCCATCCAGTCCAACGGAGCTCATGCAGATTGATCGTACCCGTCTGTCTCCTTCGGAAAGAAGGAGGAGAGTCAGTACCAACTCCTGTCTGTATTGTGGTCAGGCTGGTCACTATGTATCTACCTGTCCCGTAAAAGCCAACGCTCGCTCGTAAAGAGGGGACTACGGGCGAGCAGCACTTCCTTCCCCCAGTTCCCCGTCACTCGAACCCTGCTACCTGTTTTTATACTGGCTGAAGGGAGGAGATGCACCGTTTCAGTTTTTATCAACTCTGGGGCTGAGGGAAACTTTATCAGTTCCAGTTTTGCAGCCAATCTTGGGATGCCACTCTCCCATCTGCAGCAACCCCTGGAGGCCAGCAGCGTAACCGGAGTGAAACTTGCCATGGTTACCCACTCTACAGCTCCGGTGAGTCTCCTCGTTTCTGGCAATCACCAGGAGAGCATTGTTTTCCATGTAATGGACTCCCCCAAAGCTGAAGTTGTGTTAGGCCACCCATGGCTAGCTCAGCACAGTCCACACATTGATTGGTCTAATAACAGAGTGTTAATCTGGAGTCCTTTCTGCCTAAATCATTGTCTGCGTGTTGCTCATGCTACTCAGTCTGGTTCCTCTGCCTACAGAAGAGTTTCCCGATCTGTCCTCTGTACCCCCGGAATATCTGGACCTCAAGCTGGTATTCAGCAAGACTCGGGCCACCACCTTACCCCCACATCGCCCCTATGACGGCGCTATAGATCTCCTTCCGGGAACTGCACCACCTAGGGCCCGTCTGTATTCCCTGTCTCCACCTGAAAGGGAAGTGATGGACGAGTACATCCAGGAGGCCCTGGCTGCAGGAATTATCCGTCCCTCTTCCTCCCCAGCAGGTGCAGGGTTCTTCTTCGTGGCCAAGAACGACGGGTCCCTGCGTCCTTGCATGGACTATAGCGGTCTCAATGAGGTCACCATTAAGAACCACTATCCTCTTCCTCTTATGTCATCTGCATTTGAATTGCTCCAGGGTGCTTCTATCTTCTCCAAGCTCGACCTCCGCAACGCTTACCATCTGGTCCGCATAAAAGAGGGGGATGAGTGGAAGACCGTGTTCAATACGCCATCTGGGCACTATGAATATCTGGTAAGGCCTTTCAGACTTTCTAATGATCCTGCTGTGTTCCAGTCCCTGGTGAATGACGTCCTCAGAGACATGTTGAATCAATGTGTATTTGTGTACTTGGATGACATTCTGATACTTTCTAGGTTCCTCTCTGAACACATCCAGCACGTCCGTTGGGTGCTCCAACGACTCCTGGAGAATCAGTTATTTGTGAAGGTGGAAAAGTGTGAATTTCACCGGAGTTTAACTTCGTTTCTGGAATATGTGATCAGCGCTGGAGGAATCCAGATGGACCCTCAGAAGATCAAGGCAGTAGAGGAGTGGCCACAACCCACCTCTCAACGAGATGTCCAATGCTTTCTTGGGTTTGCCAATTTCTATCGCCGATTCATTCATAATTTCAGCATCCTGGCCGCCCCGCTGACTGCTCTAACCTCCTCCAAGTTGAAGTTCGCCTGGAATCCAATGGCTGAGAAAGCCTTTTCCGATCTAAAGACTCGTTTCACCACGGCACCTATCCTCCTTCAGCCCCATCCTACAAGGCAGTTCATCGTAGAGACTGACGACTCTGATGTAGGAGTAGGGGCTCTACTGTCACAGCATTCAGCAGAGGACGACAAGCTACACCTGTACGCCTTTTTCCCCACAAATTTTCGCCCACAGCATGCAACTATGACATCGGCAATCAAGAGTTATTGGCTGTTAAACTTGCTCTTGAGGAATGGCAGCATTGGCTTGAGGGAACGACTACTTTTCTAGTCTGGACGTATCACAAGAACCTGGAATATCTCCGTTCAGCTAAACGCCTCTACTCCCGCCAGGCTCGGTGATCCCTGTTTTGCCCGTTTTAGATTCACCCTGGCCTACCGTTCTGGCTCTAAGAACGGCAAGCCTGACGCGCTTTCCAGGCAGTTTCCAACAACCAACGAGGCGCCCAAGGGTACGACTATTCTCTCCAAGCAATGTCTGGTTGCCGCAGCACAGTGGGAGATTGAATCTGTGGTCCAATCTGCCCAGCAGGGTGAGTCTGTTCCCAGTGCTTGCCCTGCTAATCTATTGTATGTTCCCCAGTCTGTCCACTCCCAGGTTCTCCAGTGGGGACACACTTCCAGACTGGCATGTCACCCTGGCGTCAGACACACGACGGCTTTCATCAGTCGAAGATTTTGGTGGCCATCCCTGAGGAAGGATGTTGAGAGCTTCATTTCTGCCTGCCTAGTCTGTGCACAGAACAAGACCTCCAGCCAGCCACCAACTGGTCTCCTGCAACCTCTGCCTGTTCCTAGAAGGCCCTGGTCACACATTGCACTGGACTTTGTCACCGGACTCCCTCTGTCCGACGGTAACTCTACCGTTCTTACCATAGTGGATCCTTTTTCCAAGTCAGTCCACTTAGTTCCACTTCCCAAGGTGCCCTGTGCCAAGGAGACTGCCAACCTGGTGATTCAGCATGTTTTCTGTATTCACCGTCTCCCCGTTGAAGTGGTATCTGATAGAGGTTCGCAATTTATCTCCCACTTTTGGAGGGTCTTTTGCAAACTACTCGGGATCAGGGTTAAACTCTCATCTGGGTTTCATCCACAGGGTAATGGGCAGACTGAGCGGGCTGATCAGCAGATGGAGGTGATGCTCCATTGTGTGACGTCTCAGGAATCTTCCTCTTGGAGTCAGCAACTTCCCTGGGTCGAGTACGCCATTAATTCTTTGCCTTCTGCTTCATCAGGTTTATCACCATTCCAGGGCTGTCTTGGCTACCAACCCCCTTATTCACGTCTCAGGAGGAGGAAGTGGGTGTTCCCTCAGCCGAAGCGTTTGTCCAGAGGTGTTCACGGACCTGGAGACGAGCCCGAAAGGTGCTGTTTCAATCTACAGCCAGAATGAAGCAGCAAGCAGACAGTCACTGCATCGAGGCCCCCCCGTTACCGCCAGGGTCAGAAGGTGTGGTTATCTTCGCGTGACATTCCCTTGAAGGTGGACTCCCGCAAGCTGGCGCCACGCTACATTGGTCCTTTCCCCATCACCAAGGTGATCAGCCCTTCGGCAGTACGTCTAAAACTACCCCCTACCCTTCGCAGAATCCATCCTACATTCCACGTTTCAAGGATTAAGCCCTTTGTCTGCAGTCCCCTCTGTCCCACCCCCAAGCCCCCTCCCCCTCCCCCTCCCCCTCCCCCTCCCCCTCCCCATCTCATCGATGGCTCAGAGACCTTCACTGTGCACTGATTACTGGATGTTCGACGCAGAGGTCGTGGACTGCAATACTTTGTTGATTGGGAGGGCTATGGCCCCGAAGAGAGATGTTGGGTTCCCGCTCGAGATATCCTGGATCCCTCTCTCATTAAGGACTTTCATAGGAGCCATCCCGTACCAGCGAGAAGGGTGTCTGGAGACGCCCGTGGGGTGGGGGTGTACTGTTAAGGATCCGGCCTGAACACTGGGTCGAAGGGCCTCTGCTGGTAGCTCTGGATCACGACAGTCTTTAATTTTTGCTTTCTTTCACCTGGCCATGTGGGTTCTGGCCCAGCCCCTTTCTTTTTTGGACTTCCTCCAATTACCTGCTTGTCTCCTCATTTGCCCCCACCTGTGTCTAATTTTCACTCATTACCCTGTCCATTTAAACCCTGCCTTGAGTAGCATTCTCTGCTAGTTTGTCCCAGATTCTGATCTGTGTTGTTTTAGCCTGTCATTGTGATGTCTGCCAACCAATTTTGCTTGATTCTGTGTTTTGGATTTTGCCTGTTCCTGGACCTGATTTTTTGCCTGTGTGCTCTGGATTGTTTGCCCTTGCCTGACTGCCTTTCCTGGTAAGACCTCTGTCTGCCATTTTGGATTTGTGCCTGCCTTCTGTTTTTGAAAGACTGTTACCTTTGTGCTCCCTCATAAACCCTGGTGAAGAAGTATTCATTGTGCTTGTGTCCTGCTGACACCTGACAGAACCTGACACATGGGCTCATTGAGCTGCACCACATGGAAACAGGCCTCTTGGCCCCAGGTGCCTTTATGAGCTGTTCCATTTGTCTGTACTCAGCCCTTATGCTTCCCTATCCATGTACCTGTCTAAATGGATTTCAGATGTTGTAATTGTATCCACTTCTACCATTTCCCCTGGCAGATCTGTCCAAAAGATTCCCCCTCAGATTCACTTTAAACCTCTTAACTTAAACTTGTGCTCCCTTGTTTTAGACTTCCCTATGCCAGGAAGGAAACCTGATGTACACCCACCTAATCTGTACCCCTCATGATTTTGTAAATCTTGCCCCTCAACCTCCTCCACTTCAGGGAAAATATACCCACCTATTCAGTGTCCCCACATTACTCAAACCCTCCACCTCCAACAAAAATCCTTGTGAATGTTTGCTGTACCATCACCAGTTTAACCATACTCTGTAATGACTAGAACTGCATACAGTATTCCAGATGCAGTCTCACAAATGAAACTCACAGCTATAACCTGAAGTACCAGCTTACACACTCATTGCCTGACAAAGGCAAACATGCCATACACCACCTTCACCACCCTGTCCACCACTTTAAGAGAACTAGGTACTTGTACCCCTTAATCTCCCTCCTACGATACTCTCTAGGACTCTGTCAATCACACACTACTGAATTCACACCCATATGCAGAAGTCCTGACGAAGGGTCTTGGCCTGAAATGTTGACTGTACCTCTTCCTAAAGATGCTGCCTGGCCTGCGTTCACTGGCAACTTTGATGTGTGTTGCCCATACACAGGCCAGTTTCAATTTCAATGTTTAAAAGCTTTTTTGACATTTAGACAAATGGGACCAGATAAGATGCATAACTTAGACCAAAGGGCCTAAACTGTTTCAGTGGTGTGCAAGTCTATGATTCTATCCTTAAGTTACTTTTTGAAGTCATGAAGGTGCTAGATAAACATTAGCCTTTGTTTGTTTTAAGCTTGGATAAATAACTTCAGGACCAACAATTTATCACAAAAGTGCAAGTGTTATAATCATGCAGCTTCAAATCTGACTTAAAGGTGAGATTGGTATGAGGATACCCAGTTTCCAGAACACTCATGGTATCCTGCTGCACAGAAAGGCAATCGCCCCCTTTCTGATGCTTATGTTGTCTTTTCCAGTCATCTCTGGACACCCTCTTTATGGCATCTTTTCCAACAAAAGGTAATTTTAAGCCAAAAACCTCCTAAGCACGCTCATTAACAACAGCCTTTTGAAATTCATCTTGAGCTATATAGTTAACATAATAAGATGTTGGTTTATTTTGTTCAGCCTGTTTCTGTTATGTAACTAGAATGTCACACTCCTGCATTTTTCCAAATGGTTTCATTAACCTACAGTATAGTGTAAAAATCTTGTTGGAGAGACCATTGCCTACAGTAAGTTCTACTTTAATTGTCATTCAAACATACACATGAGTAGAGGCAAATGAAATGGTGTTCCTCCAGGGCCAAAGTAAAAAACACTGTACCAATTGCACACAGTACATAGTACATATAGTTATGATGGCAGAAAAAGGTCACAAAACAAAACATAGCCCAATTCCGTGAGTGACATGGTCAAGTCCCTGCTGGTGCACGGGAGTTGTCCTGGTCCAGCTTGTCTTTCACTGAGCAAACACTAGAGGGCAGCACCAATGGGAGGGGCCATTCTCCTCTCCTCTTCTCTCTCTCCTCTTCTCTTTCCCCCCCCCCCCCCCAAACAACCTAATACAGGTTCCAGTGCGACCACAGAGGCTTCTGCTCTCTCCCACCTCTCCACCTCCCCTCCTGGGCAGCTGCAATAGGCAGCACCGTGGTCTGAGGGCCTGGTCCGTACAACAACTGAGGCAACTCAGCTCCCCCGCCATCGGTCTCACCATGGAACCAGTGAACTGGAATTGCAGAACTCTACATTATCAATGTCCAACAGGGTCTTGTAATCACAATAAAATGTCCAAGGCAATCACTTGCTCTCTTTGTGTGATTGTGTGCCACCTCCACACAACAACAGTACACTGCAGACCAGGTGACAACATGGTATGCAGCAAGTTCAGGTCCATCATTATCGAGCCACTCACTGATGGGTAGACCTCTAGTACTTGATGTTCTTAATATCTAGCAGTGCCTTGCAATCGGATAAAAGATGTAAATGACGAACAACTGAACCTTTTGTTGGGGCTGGAGGGGCCACTGCAAACGTGTGTGTTGCCATCTTACCAGAGTACTATTATGGGACACTCTTCTAAGCGTCTCTGCCAGGTGTAAAAGAGACTGTAGTGTTCAGGGTCCTGTCGGGCTGCAGGTTCTGAAGCGGTCGCCTCTTCAGGCAACAATCTATCTGTAACATGCAGATTAAAATCTTCTGATGTGAGTATAATGTTGAAGGTTTCAATCTCACTTACTGATTTTTATTTTGGAATCTGGGCTTCTCTGAGAAGTCCAGCATTTATTTCTCACCTTTAATTGCTCAAGTGAAGGAGGGGGTGAGCCATTTTCTTAAAACGCTGCAGTCCTTCTGAGAATGATGCTCCCAGAGTGGTGGTGGGGAGGCAGTTACACGATTTATCCTCAGTGATAGTGAAGCTTCAGCAATATTTCCATATCAGGATGGTGTGTAGGAGTGGAATCTTCAGGTGGTGGTGTTGCTCTTCACCCGCTGCCCTTGCCCCTCTCAGCTGGAGAGACGGCTAGCTTGGGCAGAGCTGTCAGAGTAAATGCACCTTGTAGCTCGCAGACACTGAGCAGTGGTAGCTAAAGGAATACATATTAGTTATTATCAAAGCACACACCTCATACTTCACCATATACTACTCTTGAGATTCATTTTACAGGAAAGTAAAGCAATACAATAAAATTTATGAAAACTATACATAAACACAGACAGATAACCAATGTGCAAAAGACCAATAAAATAAATGCATAAATAAATAATACTGAGACCATGTGGTGTTGAGTCCATGAAGGTGGGTAGGTTGTACCACCCTCACTCTGCCTATTGGTCCAGCCGTTACATGACTGACCTCGCTAATAGTTCTGCGATGGAATGGTGGTGGAGTTGGGGTGTTGAGCATGGCGTAGGAGGCATGTCTGAGGGTCAGCAGAGGGTAAAGATTTCCAGGTTATGAATGCCTAGTTCCCTGGCCTGGTGGTGCATTAAGCATGTCATCCAGGTAACAGATGATGGTAAGACCCTCTCAGCTTCCATTTCCAAATTAGATTATGAAGACACGCAGTCCTCTTTTATTGTCATTTAGTAATGCATTAAGAAATGATACATTATTTCCTCTGGTGTGATATAACAGAAACACAGGACAGACCAAGACTGAAAAACCTGACAAAACCACATAATTATAACATATAGTTACAACAGTGCACAATACCATAACTTGATGAAGAAGTCCGTGAGCACAGTAAAGTTCAAAGTTTCTCAGATGTCCCACACCTCACGCAGTCGGGAGAGGGAAGAAAAACTCTCCCTGCCATGCCGACCACAATCCAACTCTGAGTCATCCGAAAACTTCGAGCTCCAATCAGCTCTCTGACACTGAGCACCATCTCCGTCCGAACGATTTGACCTCCTTCTCGGTTGCCAAAAGCAGGCAAGGCCAGGGATTTTGAGGCCTACCCTCCGTAAGATTCCCGACCACACAGTAATGACAGGAGCGAACAGGCGTTTCAGAAATTTTTCCAGATGTTTCTCTGTGATTTCACATCCATTCTCCATCAAGAAGTCCTGTTAGTCCTGACGAAGGGTCTTGGCCTGAAATGTCGACTGCACCTCTTCCTACAGATGCTGCCTGGCCTGCTGCGTTCACCAGCAACTTTGATGTGTGTTGCTTGAATTTACAGCATCTGCAGAATTCCTGTTGTCTCCATCAAATCAGAATTGTCCACGGCCCCTATTTAACAGATATGATATCATTTTTCACTGGAGAGCTGCGCACACGTGATCCACACGGTCAAAGGCGGAAGCCTAAAACTTATCGACAGCTGTGCTGCGCTAGGATCCAGCAAGATCAGTTAAATAGTCTAGAGAAGGAATTCTCAGCAATCCTGGGGGTGAACAGAATGGCAATCATTAGAGAGGAGGGATGTCTAAAACGTCTGTATTAATTGCTCAGGAATCAAATATCATCTCAAGGTAGAAATATTATTTTGTATGTACTTGCCCCAGTTCTCCACTCGAGCATAAGGCAGAGTGATTGCCTCCAATGTGCTAAATACATGTTTATTTAAAGTCTTGGTCTCTATTCCGTTCTAATACTTTCCCAAAGTTGAGCTGATTTCCTGAAAGGCCTTGCACCCAGAGAGGGTTATACAGACATACGTCATGCAATTTGTTGTTTTGCAGCAGCAGTACAGTTCAATACATAAAGATTACTAAAGTCACAATAAGAAATAGATTAAACATTGGTGCAAACGAGAACAAAACATCGAGATAATATTCACGGGCTCATGGACCGTTCATAAATCTGACGTCGAAGGGAAAGAAGCTGCTCCAGAAATGCTGAGTTTGTGTCCTCGGGCTTGTGAACTTCCTCCCTGGTGGTAGTAATGAGAAGTGGGCGTGATCTGGATAGTGAGGGTCTGTAATGATGGGTGCTGCCTTCTTGCCATGGGGACTGGTGCCTGCTTGTAATTCAATATATGAAATATGATTATTATAAACATTGATTAGTGGACACTTAACTCAGTACAATCACGATTTTCAGTGCTCTGGAACAAAAAGCAAGAACTAGTGACAGTAAGCATGTAACTAGCAGATTATTGAGTCACTGCTTTGTGAAGGCGTCCTCGACCGCGGAGAGGTTAGTGCCCATGATGGAGCTGCCTCAGTCTACAACCCTCTGCGGCTCCTATCTATCCTGCACATCGAAATAGCCTAGAGATTTGATCTGCGGGCACTGGCAGTTCCTGTCCCCAAACGGAACAGTCACTGGGCGTAAGAGTTCAATGTCAAGAGTGGAAGGACTGACTTCATTAATGTCAATATATTTGCAAACATCCACAAAGTGTTATCCACCCAAATAAAACTCAAGTCTTAGAACGTCTGGTATGAGATTTCCACTGAATCAGACTCCAGTAAATTCAGATAGTAATGTTAGATATAAGTGGATTGTGAAGGTTGCCACTGCATATCATTTACTAATTTTAATTATATATCTCAACATGTAATTCTATCCTCCCACCCCCCGATACTCTGCTCCACCACATTATTACTTCAAACTTGCAATATAAGGCAATAATTTTGGGTATTGAATCAAGTACTATTGATCACCTGGGCACAGCAGATATCAAAGAAATTTCAGTTCAAGATTCATGATAGTTTATTGTCATTTTTCAGTTCCAGTGTAAAGGAGAATGAAATGATTGTTACTCTGGATCTGATTCAGTATTAAAAAACATAGCAAGTATAAAGAACAATAATTTAAAAGAAACACAATGTACAAGTAATTGTTACATACATAGACTGATAGTCTTACATAAAGTGAGCTGGGTGATGAATATGTAGTGGTGGTAGAGTGGGTTAGGAAGTGGAGGTGTTGGTCAGCCGGATGGGTTATTAATTATTATTAATGAACAGATCATCCATTAGTGAAGCAGCACCAAAGGGAAGGGAAAGCAGGCAGATTCTTTTGTAAAGCTGCTTTCTGACACTATTTTCCAACATTCCCATCCCAGTTAACCCAGCAAAATTGCCATTATCATTGACGGGAAGATCTTTGTATTCTAAAGCACTTGCAGTCAATGAAGTATAGTCACAATTATAACATGGGAAATGTTTGAAAATGTGTCCATAACAAGGTTTCCAAAGCAACCACATGTCTACCCAAATATTACTGAATAACTTCACTCATCTCAACTCTGAACTGATTCCACAGCCACGGCTTCACTTTCAAGGGCTCTACAACTCTATGTTCTCAGTATTCTTTATTAACTTTTTTTTTATTGGTACAGTTTCTCTTTTGCACATTGGTTGTTTGTCAGTCGTTGTGTGTAGTACTTTCATTGATTCTATCGTATTTCTCAGTTGTTTAATTGGCGATACAGGCCCCTCTGGCCTAATAAGCCCCACTGTCCAGCGACCCACCTACTTAGTACTAGCCTGATCACAGAACAATTTGCAAGGACCAACTTGCCTACTAACCAGTACATCTTTGGACTGTGGGAGGAAACTGGAACAGCCAGTGAAAACCCACACATTCACAGACAGGACACACAAACTCCTTAGAGACGATGCCAGAACTGAATGCTCCGAGTGGTAAAAGCATAGTGTTAACCGCTACTCTGCTCTGGCTACCTGGAACTCTGTTACATGAGTCACAATGCGCAGGTATAACAAGCATTCAGAGGCAGGTAATGAAATGTTGCTCTTCATTGCTGGAGGGATGGATTACAAAAGTGGAAAATGTTGATGCAACCGTATACCATGCTGGGAGATATAACTGGAGTACTACATATATTAGTCTCCATATTTAAGGGAAGTTATAATTGTAGAATATTTCTGGCTTGACTGTGTGCTAGAATGTTGAATAGACCTATACTCATTGGACTGAGTGCTAAAGAGAATGCATTCCCTCATGAGGGTATCCAAGATTAGAGGCATAGCTTCAGAATAAAAGTCCCTCGATGTAAAATAGAAACAAGCTGTGAATCTTTGGTGAATTTTCTAACCCAAGGAGGCAGAGTCATTGAATATAATTGAACGACATTTGTATGAAGGAGAGAGAATGAGACAGTGGTGCTGAGGCCAAGAGTTAATGAGCCATGCTCTTACAAAATCGTCAAGGATGCTCAAAGGGAAAGAGCTTCCCATTGTTCTTTTTTCTTATATTCTTATAGAAGTTAAAATGAGAATGTTTATCATGTGAATAGGCTGAAAAATTCTAATCCAGAATTGTCTTTGATCTTGCCTTTCTATGTCAGAAATGAAGCAAGTTAATTCAGAATCAAATGAGTCCTCTTTAATGAGGTCAAAAACTAAACCCTGTCTTCTCCTATCATTTCGGATCTCCCCCTCCCCCTCCCACTTTCAAATCTCTTACTATCTCTTCTTTCAGTTAGTCCTGACGAAGGGTCTCCGCCCGAATTGTCGACTGTACATCTTCCAATGATGCTGCCTGGCCTGCTGCGTTCACCAGCAACTTTGATGTGTGCTGCTTGCAATTCCAGCATCTGCAGATTTCCTTGTGTTTGCGACCTTAAGAGCTGTACAGATAACCAGGAATCATTCATAAGCCAATCCTAAAGTTACAGACACCGAGTCTTGTTATTACAATCTCCTATTAAAAGTAAATTAAACAAACTAGTAACTTAATAATTGCAACGTAGGAACCAAGGTATCTGTTACACACAATGTAAAAGCGAACAACAGCTCTAATTACTAATTCTGCACTGTAGTATATTCTACCCTCATTTCAACATAGCTACTGGAAGTTAAGTACTTAGATTTTTTTTAATAAATCAGATATTACAACTAACATCCAACAACATTAAAAAGCTGGCAGGCAAAGCTGCCTCATAATGGGGTAGATCTATTTCAGGGCTTTGTAGTGAGGCCAAGTTGTAGCTGCGAACTGGCATATGTTATGTCTACATTGTCTGTCCTCAGCTGCTCCAAGACTACAGAGTAGATACTATGCTTGCTTGCAGCATGCATTTCATATCTGTTAGCAGCTGCCAGAGTCTTTCCATTGCCTCATCTGCATGCCATTTGGGGATGTATATATGGGTAGGGATAGAGTTAGGAATGGGATATATCCTCTGTTCACATTACTTCACAGAAAGCTTGTCCTAATTTCTTCCTTTCTCTGTAATAACAAGTAGCAGGTGTAGCTCAGTCCTTTCATTGGGTTAGAGTTAGTTGTTTCATGTCTCACTATAGAGAATTAAATACAATACCTACATAAATATTTTGGTTCAATACTGAAGGAGCACAGCTTTCTCAGAGAACTTTCTGATCAAATGTCATTTGAGTGCTCAGTTGAATATCGCAATAGAGAATAGGGGAGTTTTTCCTATGTCCTGTCCAATAAATGTACCTAAACCAGTATTTAAACTTCAAAGTTTAAAGTAAATTTATTGTTAAAGTATATATATATAGTCACATACTACCTTGAGATTCATTTTCTTGCAGGCATTCAGTTTTTTTTGCTTGACTCAACATTTTGTACGAATACTTCATTTAAATAGTAGATTGCGTTTTCATTCTTTCATACTTTTCCACATTATACTCCAATTACCAACTCTTTGCTCACTCACTGAGCCATCCCTTTTGATACTGAGAGCCAATCTGTAAATGACCCATCAATCTCAATTCTTCATTTTCTGTCAGTCAGCCACTGCCTTAGGTTGCTTCGAGGGACATGAGGCAAATACAAGCAAACAAAATGACAGTATCTCATATCTTGGCACGAATGAATTGGGCTGAGGAGCTGTTTCTGTGATACAGGCAGCATGGTAGTGCAATGCTCAGCTCAATGTTTTACAGTACAGGTATCCCAGGTTCAATTCCCACTGCTGCCTGTACGTTCTCCCCGTGACTGCATGGGTTTCCTCCGGGTGCTCTGGTTCTCTCCCACAGTCCAAAACCTACCCACTGGTAGGATAATTGGTCATTGTAAATTGCCTTGTGATTAGGCCCAGGTTAAATCGGGGGTTGCTGGGTGACACAGCACGAAGGGCTGGAAAGGACTGTTCTGTGCTGTATCTCAACAAACAAATAAATTACTCTTCCCATCTCAACATACTACCCAAAATCTTTTGCACTGATGCCAGATTTTGATCCAAAAATGTAACGATTGCTTCCCTCACAAGTACTGTTTGATCTGCTGAGGTCCTCTCCCAGACTGTCTGGTGTCCAGTGCACTGTTAGTTTGTGCAGAAATCTTGAATGTGGTATTTTATCAAATGCCTTCTGCAAATCCAAATATACCTAATGGTTCCTCTTTTAGCTCTATTATATTTGTTACATCCTCAAAACTGCAGAAAAATTGTCACGCAACACACACAAAATGCTGGTGGAACGCAGCAGGCCAGGCAGCATCTATAGGAAGAGGTACAGTCGACGTTTCGGGCTGAGACCCTTCGTCAGGACTAACTGAAAGAAGAGATAGTAAGAGATTTGAAAGGGGGAGGGGAGATCTGAAATGATAGAAGAAGACAGGAGGGGGAGGGATGGAGCTAAGAGCTGGAAGGTTGATTGGCAAAAGGGGTACAAGGCTGGAGAAGGGAGGTGATCATGGGATGGGAGGCCGAGGGAGAGAGAAAGGGGGAGAGGAGCCCAGAGGAAGATGGAGAGCAGGCAAGGAGTTATAGTGAGAGGGACAGAGGGAGAAAGAAAGAAAAAAGGAAAAAAATAATAAATAAGGGATGGGGTAAGAAGGGGTGGAGGGGCATTAGCGGAATTTTGAGAAGACAATGTTCATGCCATCAGGTTGGAGGCTACCCAGACGGAATATAAGGTGTTGTTCCTCCAACCTGAGTGTAGCTTCATCTTTACAGTAGAGGAGGCCGTGGACAGACATATCAGAATGGGAATGGGACGTGGAATTAAAATGTGTGGCCACTGGGAGATCCTGCTTTCTGTTTTGTCAAACACTTTCTTTTCTGTAAAATCAAGTTGTTTCTGCTTGATTCTCTTGTTTGCTAAATGGCCTGTTTTTTTTCCAGCAATGGATTCCAGCATTTATCCAAAGGCAGGTAGTTGGCTAACTGCTCTATAGTTTGCAAATTTCTTTCCTTCCTTTTCCCTTTAATAGTGGAGCTACATTTACAGTTTTTCAAATCTCCAGATTTGAAAGATACAAAATTCTGTGACATATATATAGGGTAAGTTCAAACAGGCTTTTTCCACTGAGGTTGGGAGAGACTAGAACTAGAGGTCACGGGTTAAAGGTGACAGGTGAAGTGTTCAAGGGGAGCGTGAGAGTGAACTCCTCACTTGGAGAACAGTGAGAACATGGAGCAAACTGCCAGCAGAAGTAATGGGTGTGAGTTCAATTGCAACATTTAAGAGAAATTGGGAAAGATACATAGATAGGAGGGTTGTGGTGGGCTATGGTCCGTGTGCAGGTCGATGTGACTAGGCAGATTAATGGCTCAGCATGGACTAGGTGGGTCAAAGGCCCTGTTTCTGTGCTGTAGTGTTCTATGATTCCATGACTATTATCTGGAATCTGTCCATAGTCCAAAGATTTTGATTGACTACAATCAATCCATCCACTATCTCTGCAGTTACCTCCTCTAAAGCCCTAGGATACATCCCGGGGACTGGTCTGGCTTCTGCCCATGTTGTCTAATACTTTTTTTTTACGTGATTGGAATTGTTTTAAGTCTCTTCCCTTGATAGTTCCTTGATTATCTCTTATAATTAGAATGCTTTTAGGAACTACTGTAACAGGGGAAGGTTGGTTCAGGGTTGGGGCTTGTGCGAGCTACAGAGAGAGTGAGTAGGGGAGGCAGAGGGTGTGAAAAAAGAGCAATGTGGATCAGGGAGTAATAAGGGAGTGGGATGGAGAGCAAGAGTGAAGTATGGAATTTGAGTGAATGAAGACAAAGTGAAAATGAATTGAAGTTGAGATAAGGGGAGTGGACTAGAGAGGGGTTAAAGTGAATTGTGGGGCAAGTGGTAATGAGTGGAGGAATGGGGATTAGAGAGGAGAATATGTGTAGTGGGAGGGAAGGCGTGACTTCACCTCAGGATTCTTTGATCTGTAAAGTGCTTTGGGACATTTTGAGATCAAGAATGGCTCTATGTAACTCAGTAATTCTGAAGATTTTTGTGACAGGTTCCTTTTATACAAAGAATGGTAGTTGAGCGAAGCACTGCTGGGGGAAGTGGCAGAAACAACAAAGAGAGCAACATTTACTATGCACCTAGATAGGCACATGAACAGGCAAGGATTTGACGAACATGGACTGCATGCAAGTAGCTGTGCATCGTAATCAAGGGAGACATCATTGTGCCAAAGGGCCCATTCCTGTGCTGTAGTATTCTATATGTTTTTGCAAGGCAGACTAACTCTCCAAAAGACCAAGATACGAGCTGTCAGAAGGGTAGAAACAGGTCATAAACATGAGAAATCCTGTAGATGCTGGAAATCTAAAGCAATGCACACAAAATGCAGGAGGGTCATAACAGATCAGGCACAGTCTATGGAAATGAATAAACAGTCAATATTTCAGGCCGAGACAATTCTTTGGGACTGGAAAGGAAGGGGGAAGAATAAACTGGTGGGGGGAGATGAAGGAAGATACCTGGAAGGTGATAGGTGAAGCCAAGTGGGTAGGATAGGTAAAGGGCTGGAGAGAAGGAATCTGATAAGAGAGGAGAGTGGGCCATAGGAGAAAGAGAAGGAGGGGGGACACCAGGGGAGATGATAGACAGGTGAGAAGAAGACACCAGGGTGGGGAAATAGAAGGAGGAGGATGAAAAAAGTATAATTGGAAGGAGATATTCATGCCTTCATGTTGGAGGCTACCCAGATGGAATATCAGGTGGTGTTCCTCCAATCTGAGTGTGGCCTCATCGCAACAGTACAGGAGACCATGGATTGCCACATCAGAATGGGAATGGGAAGTGGAATTAAAATAGGTGGCCACTGGGAAATCTTGCTTCTTCTGGTGTGGCATGAACATTGATTTCTTGAACTTCTGGTAATGCCCCCCCCCCCCACACCTTCACCATTTCTCATCCCTTTTTCCCTTTCTCACCTTACTTCCTTCCCTGCTCATCGCCTCCCTCTGGTGCTCCTCCCCCCTTTTCTTTCTTCCAAGGCATTCTGTTTTCTCCTGTCAGACTCCCACTTCAGCCCTGTATCTCTTTCACCAATCAACATCCCAGCTCTTCACTTCATCCCTTCCCCTCCCAGTTTCACCTATCACCTTGTGTTTCTCTCTCCCCTCCATCACCTTTTAAATCTACTCCTCATCTTTTCTTTTCCTGCCAGTCCTGCCAAAGTGTCTTGGCCCCAAACATTGACTGCACTTTTTTTCTATAGATGTCGCCTGGCCTGCTGGGTTCCTCCAGCATTTTGTGGATTTCCAGCATCTGCAGATTTTCTCATGTCTGCGATATCAGAATGGGAATGGGAATCGGAATTAAAATGTTTGGTCAGGGTTTTTTGCCCACTATAGTTCTGTTTGCTTGCTAAATTTGTCTGTTTTCCTGGATCAGATTGATATGACTAATTAGCATAAACTCAATTCTGTAGTTACCAAGTCTCCTGATCAATGAAACATGAAGCCTACAGCAGTCTAGCCTGGAAACACTGACCAAAGAGATAAAAGTTATGTTTGAACAAATGCTGACAACACCCAGCTCTGCTGGGTCCAGTTCATTGTTCTATGATTAGCTACAGTCAACAATGCATTCCTTAACTTAAATTCCACTATTTGGCTACCTGAAGAATTTGAAAATACGATGAAGTTGCTAGCTGTTTGAGATTCACTGAAGAATTAGAGATGTATAATAAGCTTTTAGAAATAGATTGCAAATCCTAAGGAGAACAAAGCCTATATGTAATGAATTGCCCAAGGTTACTTGGGGAGTTATTTCAAGGACTGTTGAACAATATGCATCAATATTTCAACTGGTCTATTATTTTTCAACGATAACTGAAATTACACTTCCACACAGTTGGTCAAAATGTTAAAAATCATGTGACAGATGCCTGTTTTTTCAAAGAAGCCTGTAATTAGATTAACTTGGGAAACAATAGCTACTGGGACTTTGACACAGACCCACTGTCTGCAGTTGCAAATAAGATCACAAGGAAGCACTTAGGCTTAAAAATAAATAGACGGAATCTGCTTTTGGTGGTAGGTTTCAGATTTAAGACTGATCTCAGGAAGTTTCTTCTTACATTGGGAGTTATTAATACATGAAATACAAATTCTTCAGCACTCTATATTTGATTTTTTTCCTTTTTGAATGTTTCTAGTAAAATAATTTGTTTAAATAAAATAGTTGTGTGTAATTTTGTCAGAAATATCAAAAATGAAGACATTTGTGATAGTGACCAAAAAAAATTATTAACTCTTAAAATAGGCCTTTGGATAAGTTAGTGCAAGTGCTAACCCTGGAATAAAAACTTTGAACATTTTAATATAAGGAATATAAGCAAAAGATTCAGAAGGCTCTTGAAGCAGTGGGAAAGTGTCCTGGGAACGGGATGGCTGGGAAATGATCCATGTTCCACTTTTATCCCATCTTGGATTTTACTGTGGGCATGGGTAATTCTCCCATCCACACATCCCTAAGCTCTGACAGCGACTGCCTACGTTGACATTGTCTGTAGTACCAGAGATACGAACACTTACATTAAACAAGTGCAGGGTCATTCTCAGCTGTGAAACTGCCACCTTAAGAGGAATGGGAATGTCCATGGAACCCTCCACATTTATCACTTTTATCAGAATAAGCATTATCCAACCAGAGAATGTGATGCCAAGGCCCTCAACCACACCAGACATTTCTTCTGCCAGCAGAGAGGCAAGGAACATTTCTGATTTCCCAGCAGGTCAGCAAGCTGTTTGACCCTAGGCTCACTGTCAAGGTGTCACAGACTTCATAATCTCTCAAAGATTCCGGACAAGATCTTGGCAAGAACAAAATGAGAGATCAAAGTTTCAGTGACATGGTATTTTTTTACAGGATGAACTCGAACATCAAATTTGCTTTTCTGAACCATATCTTTTCTGTTGCCTTTGGCTAGAGGAACAGCCGCAGGTATGAATGTAGATTTGATTCCAAACTTTTACTGTAGTTTGGCATCTGATTTCATATAAACAGTCAGTTTACAGGGAACAATATTGTTAGATTTAAATATATTGTTTTGTATTTGTACCATCCCTCTCACTGATGCAGCACAGAGAGCAGAAAATGGTCACATTGCAGGATATTCTATTGTACGTGATATGAGACTGGAGAAGTAACCAAATTGTTGATCCACAAATCTTAGCCTGGAAGTTAAATTAATAAACTGTGGTCAGGAAAATAAATAGATGGAACGCAGATTGAGGATAAATGTATTGAAATTATTAATGCTTATTGACTAAGTTGTCTCACAAAGTTTTCTTTGTTCTAATTCCTAACAGATTGGGTGATCAAATGTCAGTGTGCAATCAAATCCTGCTGTTAGAATCGGACAGAAAATAGCTTATGCTCCACTGGTAACCTGATTAATCGTGAAGCATGAAAGATATCATTCAGTCTAATTCACCATCTGAGCTGAGTTAACTGGGGTCAATTGATATGGTCTTAAAGTTAACCTCTGCAGTTGTAGGCAAAGGAAGAGGAAAATAAAAACCATGGTTCCTGCTTCGGATCTTTGTCCTCTCTGTGGTTGTAAGCAATATATAAATGAATCACAACTGGCCAGCAAGGGAGGATTTCATATGCTCCTTATGTGGTTGAGTGTTCAGCATAGAAAAGTAGATTTACAGTCTTGTGCAGCAAAGCACAAGGAGAAACCTATGAGTGTTTGACCTCGGACTTAACGATACCTTAGCCCTTCACAATCAAATACCCTGACAGCAGTAACTATCTGTTTTGATGTTGCAGCTGACCTCAAGTAAATTTTGAAAATACTAATTCTCAATTTCCATTCAGATCTTCAAATCCAACAATTCTTTTCTTTTCCTTTTTGATGTCATAGTCAGGGGCCAAACTTGTACATACCAAGACAACTCCAATGATGTGTAACTCATTAGGCTGGGCTTTTGTCTGATCTAGCATTGTCAATTAAAAGTTTTACATAAAACCATGGAGGGCCTGATTCCTGTTAGCGGAGTCACTTTGCCTTGATAGTAATGTGATTATCTGGTTATGAATAACTGAGCATTTTAGAGCTGATAACATAAGGGTTCAAGCATCAGTATATGGAGCTGGATCTAGTTACAGTACTGGAAAGCAGTGGGGGTTTTCTGCCTGTGATGACAGCACCCGGGTTGCCATTGATCAGTGTATTTCATCCATTCCTGCCTCAGCCGTCAGAATCAGCTACAGACCACCAAGGCTCTGAGATTAGAAATTATGATAGGCTGCGCCCCGCACCTCCGCTACCCTCACGCTCCGAAATGCAGACACAAAGTCTTGATGCGTTACTGATTCCTTTTGCTAGCATTCTCTTATTGATAATTAAAAGAACATGTCAGTTCAAAACAGAGAATCAGCTTTAGAACCTAACGTGCTGAGCCTGGGAGAGCTGAGAAGAACTTGGTGGTGGGATGGAAAATCTTTTACTGCCTCTTTAAGACCCTTCCCCCCACCTTTGAAATCCCCTTTATGTTCATACACTGCAATAGTGCACTACTACAAAGGTACATAAGAAAATACGAGCAACTTAACCCCGCAGGCCTGTCCCATCACTCATGGAGAATGGTACAGCACTGGAAGAGATAGTTTGGCCCTCGTTGTCCAGTGCTAAGCATGATGCCAAATTAAAGTCAACCTCTTTCTGAACATGATCCGCACCCTTGCATTCTCTGCATATTTACAAGTTTAGTTAAACTTAACTATCATATATGCATTCATGGTCATGACTGATCTTCTCTAGCTTATTTCCTTTTCTGAGCCAGTTCCACAGGCTAAATGAATGGGCAAGGACACGGTATACATAGATGAGTACAGCACCGGACAGGCCATTCATCCTACAATGTTGTGGCTATCTTGATGTTACTTTATATTAAATGTCATCCTTAGTTCTGAATCCCAGGTCTTTCAGAGGTCTATCTACTGTCCTTATAACTACCCCCGATAATCCAGCCTCCAAGATAGTGAATTCCAGAGATTAACCACCCTCTGAGGAGAGAAATATATCATATTGAAAGTTAATTTATTCTGATGAATGCTTCATTTAAAGTAAAATTGCTTGTTCAAAATCGAAAACGCAAAAGGTATCCAGGTCATAAAGAGATGTACTTCTGCTGTGTAATGTAATATATTGCAGTCACACTGAAAATCAATAATAGTTACTGAATACTATTTTGTGGCCTAAATAGAACTGGTCCAGTTTTGTTTTGAATTAGAAATGTATTTGGTGAATTCAGCATGACATTGATATCAGCAAGATCATTTTCAGCTTAATTATTGAACTTCAGTTGAATTATATCAACAGCTGTTGGCCATTACTTAATCAACTACTTCTCAAGTTGTGCCATACCAGAGATGATTAAGCAAAAGTACAAAATGTGGTATGGGGCGGGGGTGGGGGGTGAAGAACTGACATGGATTGAGGATTGGTGAGCGAGTGGGACTAAGCTGGACATTTTCAGCTTGGGATGCACAGGGTTGGTGCTGGGGGACCAGGTTATCACTTGAAATATCAGATAGTTGGATGAAGGGATGAAGTGAATCTAAGATTTGTGAAAGTGGATGTTGTGAAGAGGATGCATAAAGGCTTCATGTGGATATCCACAGGCTAAATGAATGGGCAAGGACATGGTATACGTAGAAGAGTACGGCACCGGACAGGCCATTCATCCCACGATGTTACTATCATGATGTTATTTTATATTAAATATCATCCTTCTGTGTATCATCCATATGCCTCCATTCCCTTATCATATGCATGGCCTACACCATCTAAAAACCTCTTAAATGTCACCAAACATTCTGCTACAACCCCTGATAACCTATTCCAGGAACCTGTTACTCTCCGTATAAAGCAAAAACTTGCTCCTAACTTCACCTTTAATTTTCCTCATTCTAAGCTTAAAAACATGACCTCTAGTGTTTGACATTTCTACTGTGGGGTAAAGATTCTGACTGTCTAACCTATCTAAATCTCACAATGTTGAATATAGCTAACAGCATTCCCCTCCCCCTTCAGTGCTCCAGACAGAACAACCCAAGTGTGTCCAACCTTTCCTCAAAGCTCATAGCCCCTAACCCAAGAAATCCTAGAAATTTGCTTCTGCACCCTCTACGCAGTCCCAACATCCTTCCAGTGATGGTGTGAACAGATCTCAGTGCAGTCCTCCAAGTGCAGTCTGTCTAGGCTTTTATACAGCTGCAGCATGGTTTCTTTACTCTTAGTCTCAACACCTTTTCAATGCCACATTCCTCCTTTACCACCTTATTGCTTTGTGTAACCACTTTCAATAGACAATGCACTGGGACCCCAGAATCCTGCTGTACCTCAACACTATTAAAGTCTAACATTAACAATATACATTTTCAATTCACCTGACTTTACATAATGCAACACCTCACATCTGCATTAAACCCCATCTGCTATTTTCCTGCCCATACTTTGTAACTGATCTACCTTCTATATTCATTGATCGTCATTTACAATGTCCAAAACTTCAATCTTCATGTCATCTGCAAACTTGATAATCGACCCATCTAGGTTTTCCTCCAAATCATTGATATATATCAAAGCTCTGTAATTCTTGTACCAATCCTTGTGGAATAACCACAGGTCACAGACATTCAGCCAGAATTACAGCCTTCCACCACTACTCTGTCCTCTACATGTGCAGCAAGTTCTGAATCTAAACTTGCAATTTATCCTGGATCCCATGCATCTTTATCTTCTGAATTAACCTACCATGATGGACTTTGTCAAATGCTTTACTAAAGTCCATGCAGATAACATCCACTGCCTCGCCCTCAAAAATTGTTCAAGTTGTAAGGCATTACTTGCCCCTTCACAAAGTCATGTTGTTTGTCGCTAAGCATTTTACCTTCCAAAATGCACATAAATCCTATCCCTGTATCCTGTCCAAATACGATTTTCTTGGGTAATCAGACACACAATATTTTCCTCTTCCTGGTGACACTGATAGCTTATCTGGAACCTAAAAAGCTTGACTCTGTGAGACAAGTATCCTATTTCAATGCTGTTGATATATTGTCACAATGTCCCAGATGGGCTTCTGATACAAGAAATTAAAATGGGGTGCACAGAAAGTAGAAGAAATCAAAATAAGGCCTATAAACCCAAGTGACTTTAACAAGGTCAACGATATTAATGCTAGATTTAAAGCTCATCCAATGGAAGACTCATCATGCTAATGAATTTTGATGATAGATCGATTTGAAAAATGCTAATCCATTGTACGCCTGCCATGTTTTGTTTCTGTGGATATGCTCAAAGTACTGGATCAAACGTTTTAGTACCAAGTAATGTAAGCAATGCAGAAATCATGCCGAATTTGCAACTGATTGGTCGTCAAGCAAATATTAACTTTGTCACATGTTCCTTTCTACAGTTGTCATAATCTCACGTAGAGATTTGTAATAAAGAGAACTTTATCTGTAGGGTCAAACAAGTCAACTCAGAATGTAAGACCAAACAAATCAATTTTCATTTGGCTTCATTTTGGTTGAACAAAACTTGGCATTGTTGATCATTCCACAGCTGATGTAGCAGGCTCAGTATTTCATGGGGTGAAGAGTAAGTGCCAATAATTCCCTCTGTGATTCTTCATTATGCACAGATGACCATGATTACAATTTAACGTGTATGTGTTAATGGAACATCTCTTCTACAGCAGGTTCTCTAAGACGAAGCCCATGGAGAAAGGTAAAACTAAAAAACTCACAAAAACATTAACTTGAAAATTTTAAGATTAATTTCCACATTGAACTTGCATCATTTCTTACAAACATTGACCAAATTCAAACATAGGACATATGAAACTGCTAAAAGTAGGAATTTCCATTAAGCTCAGGCCTAGTAAGCCCAGAGCAACTTTACCAAGAAACCAAACTGCTTAAAATTAATAGGAAAACTTTCAATTTTCTGTTATCATATATATGTAGGGAGGGGAGATTTAAAAACAAGTGTTCATTACAATGAACATGCCTTGATTAGTTTAGTTGCAATATATTTCCTATGCAATATTTGACCAAAATAGGCACACATTTTTGAAATCAGTCTCTTTTTTCAGTTAAGCCAAGTTCAATGGTTCATTTTCAATTAACTTTACTCAATAATGTTCCACCCTTCTTTCCGCACCTCTCCCCATCTCACTACATCTCTCCTGGACCATTCTAGTCATGTTAAGATCTTCACATAAGACATAGGTGCAGAAGTAGTCCATTCAGCCCATTGAATCTGTTCTGCCATTTGATCATGGATGATTTATTTTCCTTCTCAAGCCTATCTCCTGCCTTCTCTCCGTAACCTTTGACAACCTTGCTTATCAAGCCGTGCTGTAAATGACCAAGATCACAATTCCGAAATCACAGATATCTCTTGATTTTTCTGAGGTGGGACAGCTTCAGAAAATTCTATTGTGACTCAAACTCAACATGGTACTTCAAAAAATCTTACATGTAGGCCAGGCATATATCCCGAAAATGGAAAGGAAAGCTTTAATAAATTCATACATCAAGTTGTTCTTAGCTGATTCAATTCTTGGATTGCCAATGTAATATCTATATTTTGACTTGACAAGCATGCACATTCCAGAAATGGGGTCAGACTGCTAGAACTGAGGTGATGTGATATTTTATTACACTAGATTATTTGGAATTCTCTGCTGCAAAGGGTGTGGATGCCCGGTTGTTCAGTGAATTCTTCTTGTTCTGTGCTGTGAATAAAGTAATCTAATATGTAGATGCTACAACATGGTGTTTATATGTCTGATTTCTCTCACTGTATTTCAGTGAGATTTTGTAAATGCTTAAGGAGATAGCTTGTGGCAGTACCATGTGGATTAAATTGTTTTAAATGAACAACATAAATGTTATGATAATGCATGTTTTAAAAATAATAGAGGAAGAAAAGACCTGAGGAAATTATCTCATCTTGTGCTATGACTGAAAAACTTTTCAGCTTTATCTTTTATGGGTTTTTTTTAACCATTTAATCACCTCATGTTATTTAGTATTCCATTAAGGTATAATACACGCTGACTTTGGTCCTTTGCGGGAATGTGACCCGCTCTCAGGGTCTCATGACTGGCCGTCACACCAAGGACGCGGCCTAGAAGATCAGTGCACCTTTGGAGCTCCGGGATTTTGTGGCTCTGGAGGCAGACAGACTTGTGGTCGGTGCCCCTGCAGGGAATCGGTGTGTCACGGGAGACGGAAGATCAAAAGCAGCAAGCTGGCTGCGTGCCCAGCGACCCGAGTTCTCTGCTCACAGAACTCAGAAAAAGCAACGCAACGGACTTTCAACATCGTAAATCAGCGAGTTGTTTGTTATGTCTCCCCTCTGTTTTTCCCTTATTAGGGAGAGAGGGAGCCATTGGTATATCGAATTCTTTGGGGTACTGCAAGTCTGTGTCTTTATTGATGCTTTTACTACACCCTTTGCTGCTGCTTGTGTGTGGGAGGGGGAAGCTGAAGGGCTTTGGGGTTCTAACATTTAACCGTTATTCATTCTTTGGGGCACTCCTCTGTTTTCATGGATGTCTTCAAAGAAAAAAGAATGTCAGGAAGTATATTGTACACATTTCTCTGATGTTAAATGTACCTTTGAAACCTTTGAAAACACAACAATCAAGATTGATGCTTATTGCATTAAAACCGCAGATTATTTCTAAAATCTGAATAAAACATTGAGATTACTGTTTATAATCTGGCGCACAAACCTTTACTATAAACATCTAAAACTTTGACAAACTTTTAGAGATGTGTGGTGGAGAGTTCATTGACTTGCTGCCTTACAGCCTGATATGGAAACACAATTGCCCTTTAATGGAAAATCCTACAAAATGTAATGGATACAGGCCAGTCCATAATGGCAAAGCTCTCCCCACCACTGCGCACATCTACATGGAGCACCGTCACAGGAAAGCAGGTTCCACCATCAAGGACCTCACCATCCAGGCCATGCTCTCTTCTCACTGCTGCCATCAAGATGAAGGTACAGAAGCCTCAGGACCCAGACCACCAGTTTCAGGAAGCTTATACCCCTGAACCATCAGGCTCTTGAACCAAAGAGGGTAACTTTATTCTGCTTCATTGCCCCATCTTTGAACTGTTCCCACAACCTATGGATTCACTTTCAATGACTCTTCATCTCATGTTCTCAATATTTATTGCTTATTTCTTCATCTATTTTTTTTTATTTTGTATTTGCAGTTTATTGTCCTTTACACATTGGTTGTCTGTCTGTCCTGTTGGGTGCAATCTTTAATTGATTCTATCGTGTTTCTTGGGTTTACTGTGAATGGCCATAAGAAAATGAACTTTAAAATTTGATAACTAGTTTATTAGGGCTAAGTTTGGAGCTCCATCCAAAAGGATTACCTGCCCAAGGAAGAAGATATCTGGTTAGTGCGGTCAGCAAAGTTTTACCTGGGATGATGGTTTGTCCTAAAAAGATAAGTCCTGTCCAAGACCAGAAGAAGCTGCAGAAGATCGTGAACATGGCGCAGCACATCACACAAACCAATCTGAAATATGAAATATGAAAATATAGGAAAAATACAAGATATGAGGCTCTTTCTTTTAACCAAACAACCTGGAGCAGTGGGAAGCCTTATGGGGGAGAGATGAGGTGAAATTTCTTTACTCAAGAACATTGAAAATCTTTGGAATGCTCTGTTCCAGACATTGTCTAAGACTGACAGTGAACTAGATTATAACAGAAATGGCATACACAGGGTTCTGAAGGTGACTGGGATTTTACTTGCATGTCGCCTCATCCCCAGGAAGGTTCCCCAGCCGAGGTCAGCCTGATAAAAGGGCTTGGCTATAGTTATGTGGAAAATGGTCTGGAGGTAACTCATGACCCATGACCTGAATGCTGTAGGATTGTGGGTTGGAAAAACAATCCCAGGAGTCAGCAGGGTTGGAAGGGTACAATGAAACCCCAATGCCAGGGCTCAATGATCAGTGGAGGTCAGGCTTTTAGGAACATCTTCTTTCCGTCTGCCATCAGATTTCTCAATGTTCAATGAACCCTAAAACACTAACCTGCTATTCCTCTCTGCACTATTTTTGTTTTTCATTTAACTTAGTAATTTTTCCATGTCTTGCACTGTACTGCAACCACAAAACAACTTGCATGACATATGTCAGTGATAATAAACTTGATTGTGATTCTGATCCTGAAGGTGTGGGTATCTGATATGAAGGTTGAATGATAGCTCCCAGGGAAGAACATACTGTACCTGATCTGTTACCAGCTCCCTGAAGTTGTTCCAACACCCCAGCGGTTACAGCTTTATCTGATATCAGAGAATGGCCAGATCAACTGTTAACCTTTGGTTCTCAATCCCAGGACTCACTAGTCAGGGATTTCATCTTTGGCTCTCAACCTCAGGACTCTCCCATCATGGGTTTGATCCATGATTTTAAGTTGGTTTTTAAAGTTTTCACTGTAGAAATAAAGTTTATGAAATTAATATGTAACCCCCTCACTGGGGCTTGTTAGCTAACTCTGCTAACAGCAGCGTGACTCCATGGTGCGAAGGCCACCTTTCGTGACCACCACACATTTAGGGTCAGTATAATTTGGGTTCAACTGAACAAGAAAGTTGAAATGTTCCGGGGAGGAACATGAATCGTAGTGAATGCCATCTAAATACTGCCCTTTGCAAAGTTATTGATCACCAGGAAAATAATGAGCTTAAAACTCTAAAGGAAATATATTTACCAATATTTCAATTTTAACAAACAGTTAACAGGAAAAAAAAGAAAAAGAAAAGGGCCCGAACAAGTCCAAATGTGCACGTAAACATTGGAGCTCATTTCTTTTTTTAATATTTCCTGCTTTTTTAATACTGATAAACATAAATGTAGTTATTAATTACTGCATAGCTGTTACTGGAGTTTGCTTCTCTTTTTTATAATTTTTTATTGAATTTTCAGACTGGATTACATGGAATAATAATATCTACCCTCCCCCCTCCCCTTAACCCTTCCTCCTGATACATACCCCTACCTGAAAGAAAAAGAAAGAAAGTCTGCCTGGACATTGGAAGGTCTCCACATGCTTCATGGGATTTGAAATAAATTTAATGCTTCACTTTGATGCTGGACCCATGTTCTGCGTGAAAGACACCAGCCACAGTTCAAACTTCCCTCGAAGACCATTTTGAAGGAATAGGCTAACTCAGGAATATTGGCATTTCCTCCTTGGAACCATTTGTCTGCACAAAGCCCCTCTTACAATAGGGTCTCCTCTTCAGGTGGGATCCTCCGAGTATCTTCCTTTGTGCCCTTCTCCACACCTCCTCACAAAAGACCTCAAACCAACTAATTCCCTTCAGAAATCTGATCCTGCTCAGCTCTTTCAAATCTTCCATAGCATCTCACTGGGCAAAATATTACAACACGTGCCAAGACAAACCCAACTGGCTGACACGCATTTGGACTAAGTTGGACAGATTTGAACACTATGTTGGACAAAATGGCTCCTTATGTTTATCTGAAACCAAAACACTCTTACTAACAGGACACACTGCCTTTACAGAAAGCTGCTAAAATAAAAACACCTCACAGCGTAGCAGTGGAAATCTTAACCAGGGAATTACATATAATTATTAATTTAACAAATAGAACTGTTTCAATCTATGCTTTGTATCATTTTGTTTACCAACTGTCGGGCTGAAAATTTACTCTAAATTTCCTGGATAAACGATCTAAATGATGGTAAATCAAAACAGCCAATGTCTTGGTGCATCTTCATCATTAATTCTTAACATCTATATTGAAATGAGCTGGATCATAAAATGAAGATAAAACAGAGAAACATAGAAACCTACAGCACATTACAGGCCCTTTGGCCCACAAAGTTGTACCGACCATGTAACCTACTCTAGAAACTACCTAGAATTTCCTTACCACAGAGCTCTCTATTTTTCTAAGCTCCATGTACCTATCTAAGTGCGTCTATTAAAAGATCCTATTGTATAGATCTCCACCACTGTCACCGGCAGCCCATTCCACACACCCATCACTCTCTGCGTGAAAAACTTACCCCTGACATCCCCTCTGTACCTGTGTCCAAGCACCTTAAAACTGTCTCCCCTCGTGGTAGCCATTTCAGCCCTGGGAAAAAGCCTCTGGCTAGCCACATGATCCACACCTCTCATCATATACATCTCTATCAGGTCACCTCTCATCCTCTGTTGCTCTAAGGAGAAAATGCCAAGTCCACTCAACCTATACTCATAAGGCAGATAAACATCCAGTCCAGATAAACATCCTTGCTGCCCTTCAAATCCTATCAGTACACTCGATGCGACACTTTGCAGAAGATTGTTTGAGGAAAGGACATTTTAAGATTTAAGATTCTGATTAATTTATCACATGTACTGTATATCGAAACATGCAATGAAATGCATCGTTTCTGTTAACAATGTGTCGCTATAATTTCCTGTGCCAGCATAGCATGTCCACAATGTTCAACATAATTATAACACAACACACAATACAGAACAACACAAACAGCAACAACAACAGAATAAAACAAGATAATAACAGCAAAATAAGCCCTCTTCACAACTCCTCCCTCCTCCATTCACACAGGGCTACTGCCTCCAGTCCTTGGTTCTGGACTCTCAAACTCACAGACTCCAACCTCCAGTCTCTAGTCTAGACTCACCCTCTACCTCCAGACTCACTGACCTTTGTCTTTGACTTCTCGGGCTTACTACCTCTGGATTCACTGAGCTCTGGACTTTAACCTTCAGCTTTGCCCACTGGACTTCACCAAAGTCACTTGGGTTTGACCTTCACTTGTCCAGCTTCGCAAAACTCACCAATCACGGGTTTGACCCGTGATTTTAAATTGGCCTTTACTGTTTTTGGACACATTCAAAATGAGAAATTAAAAGTTACTGAAAATCAGATTAAACAAATATGAGAATGAGAACAAACCTTTTTTGTTCACATAGAGATTTGTTTTCATTGATATCAACAATCTGGATGATAATGTGGATCACGTCATCTAGATCAGCAAATTTGCAGATGACACCAAGATCTTTGGTGTAGTAGACAGCGAGAAAGGCTATCAAAGTTCGCCGCGGGATTTGGACCAGCTGAAGAAATGGGCTAACAATTGGCAGATAGAATTTAATGCAGGCAAGTGTGAGGTGTCGGACTTCAGTAGGACAAACGAGGGTAAATGCAACCAGGTCTTTTCCACTGAGCAACACACATAAAAAATGCTGGTGAACGCAGCAGGCCAGGCAGCATCTATAGGAAGAGGTACAGTCGACATTTTGGGCCAAGACCCTTCGTCAGTTACATGGTCAGCACGACATTGTGGGCCAAAGGGCTTGTAATGTGCTGTAGATTTTCTATGTTTCAACACAAGAGAGATTGGGAAGGTACATGGAAGGAAGGGGTGTGGAGAACTATGGACCTGGTGCAGGTCAATGGGACTAGGCAGAATAATAGTTCATCATAAATTAGATGGGCCAAAAGCCCTGTTGCTGTGTTGTAGTGTTCTATGACTCATTGATTCAAATGTGAAATACAACAAAAGGGATATTGCTTAGATCTCTTTTGGATCCCCATTGGAGAATGAAGAGTACTAATATAATGATAACCTTTCTCAGCATTCTGAATCAAATCCATTCTGCTATTTTTAATTACATCAATATCATCTGACCTGCACCAAAAACGATGTGAAGGAAATAATTCCCCTATATCTTCGATCACACGATTATCAATTCTCATCTTTAAGAGTAGGTAAGAGCAATAACTAATTGGCTAATCATATTTAATTGCAGAACTATGATAATGAGTTTTACCATAATTTCATTGAGAGTACTGATGAACAATTTAAGTAATTAGTATTGGCTTATTGTTGTCACCTGGGGAAACTTAGTTTTGCAAGCAATCCATATATATCATTTCAAAACATAAGTACCTCAAAGTGGTACAAGAGGAAAGCATTAACAGTATAGAGTAGGGTATTGTGTTACAGTTACAGCTACAGGGAAAGTGCAATGCGATCAGTTCCAAAGGCTATGATGAGGTAAATTGTTCAGACTTATATTTTTGGATGTTCCAGACTTATGCTGTAAAAGTTATAAGGTGTAGGAAACTACTTGCCAGGAAATCTTGGGCTATTAGACCATAAGATATAAGAGCAGAATTAGGCCATTTGGCCCATCGTTCCTGCTCTGCCATTTCACCATGGCTGCTCCAATTTTCCTATCAGCCCCAATATCTTGCCTTCTCCCCATATTCTACCAACCTCTGCCTTAAACATATATAAAGACTTGGCCTCTACAGCTGCCTGTGACAAAGAATTCCACAGATTCACCACTCTCTGGCTTCCTCCTCATCTCTGTTCGAAAAGGAAATCCCTCTGTTCTGAGGCTGTGTCCTCTGACCTTCCCACTGACTCTCCCACCATAAGAAACATGCTCTCCACATTCACTCTATCAAGGTCTTTCACCATTTGATATAATTCAATGAGCTCAACTCTCATTCTTCTGAATTCCAGTGACTACACGCCCAGAGCCAACAAACACTCCTCATACGACAATTCATTCAATCCTGTAAACATTTTCACGAACCTTCTTTGAACCCTCTCCAGTTTCAGCACATCCTTTCTAAGATAAAGGACCCAAACCTGCTCACAGTACTCCAAGAGAATGCTTTATGAAGTCTCAGCATTACATCCTTGGTTTTATATTCTTGTTGTCTTGAAGAGAATGCTAACATTGCATTTGCCTTCCTCACCACAGACTCAACCTACAAATTAACCTTTAGGGAATCCTGCACAAGGACAGCCAAATCAACTCAAATAACCACACGTTACAACAAGCCATGTTACTCATTGTCTATAAAAGGAACATTAATATATGCTATTGAAAGTATGAGAATTTATAATAATTCAGCACCTGTTAAATGGTGAAAGAGACCAATAGAGTTGGATTAGTCACTGTTTGGCATGATCCCTACAGTAGGATATTCAGTCTTTCTATTTTCATTGTTTTACTCCTGTCCATTACTGGGCTTGAGTAGCATCATGGTTATTTACTGTCTCGTCATATAAGAGAGGTTACCTGAGAAACTGATGTAATGAATCAGACTTTTTTTATTCTCCACCTTTTAAAAGCTAGAAATTGCCGAACATCTGGATTCTGCAGAGAGAAGAGGTAACTGGACAGCTGGAAGAAATGTAATAACAGTATAATTCCCACTTCCAAGAACTGATTACAGAGGGGGAGATAAGTATTGTGCTGAAGTGCTGAATCCACAGACTAGAACGATTTTATGTATTAAAAATTCTGGAGCAGTTAGCACTTAGATCATGGTAACAGAGTTTCATGGTAATAGCTCTGGGGCTTAAAAAGTTGAGATGGAATGGCTGATTCCTTAAATGCAGCTTCTATTTCCTTAAATTTAAACAATTGAAGGGTGATTTAGCAAAGTAAAACTATTTCCTCTGATGTGAAATTGAGAACAAAGGGGTAGAAAGTTTAAATTAGAACAGTATCATCTAGTATTGAAGTGAGGTAACTTTTTTTCCTCACACGGTAATGTAAGAGCAATGAAATAGTGTCAGAATGACCCTGTACCCTTACTTCACTTATCTGTCTGATTTCTATAACATCCATTAGCATCCAGATATATAAAACCACCTCAGCCTTGCAAACACTCAATGGTTAAGCTTCCACCTCTCCCTGAGGCAGGGAATTCCAAAGGAGAAGGAAAACCTGGATTTTCTGAAAAAAAAATACTGTGGAATCTTGGTAGATTGAAACGTTCAAAACTGAGATTGAAAGGGTTGTATTAGATTGGAAATATAAATCAAGGAAGGTTTAGTTCCTCTGGCTCTGCAGAAGTTATGTTAGAAACATGGAAAACCTACAACACAATATAGGCCCTTTGGCCCACAATGCTGTGCCGAACATGTACTTACTTTAGAAATTACCTAGGGTTACCCATAGCCCTCTATTTTTCTAAGATCCATATACCTATCCAGGAGTCTCTTAAAAGACCTTATTGTATCCGCCTCCACCACCATCGCTGACAGCTCATTCCACACACTCACCACACTCTGTGTATATAAAAAAAAACTTACCCCTGACATCTCCTCTGTACCTACTTCCAAGCACCTTAAAACTGTGCCCTCTCGTGCTAGCCATTTCAGCCCTGGGAAAAAGCCTCTGACTATCCACACGATCAATGCCTCTCATCATCTTTTATGTTGATGGTAGTTTGTCAGAGGCTTCTTCAAGGTAGCCTAATTGAAGTCCTCTCAATAATTGATCAGGAAGGCATCAGCATGCTCTATGTAGTGACTGCTGATCACAGTGCTCAGCTCGTTCAGGGACAACTTGATGTCTGCCAGGGGACGAATGTACGCTGCTATCAGGACGATGGCTCAGCAGATAGAATAGATGGCAGATGTTCCGGGTCGCGGGAATAGGACTGAGGTAGAACTACCACGTGTGTGCATCACAAAAAGTGAATCAGAATGTAACACCTCCGCCTTTACCTGATGCCACTATCTGGCCCATGAGGTGGATGGTGAAGCCTCGTGCTGGAGCTTTGTATTTGCAGTACAGGATTTTAAAAATCAATTTATCTGTTCCACATATGACTGCTCTTGGTGGAACTGACTGAAGTTACTGATGTAGCAGGTAATGATAAAAGAATAATTTCTGAAGATTTGTTTTGTTGTTACTTTTCATGACTATCTAATGGATTGTTCATTTCTTCTGCATTCCCAGACCCCTGAAGTAGGCAACAACCTGGCTAATTCGATTAAGTAGATCTATGGCAGTGCAATACAAAGAGGGGAATTACTGGCCTGGTCCTAAGTAATCTGCAAGGTGATATCCTCATTCCAGTCTCACCAGACACGAAGGCAAAAATTTACTTGAGCAGTGGCTTTTGGTGATGGTTCACAAATGAAGATCTTCTTAAAGAGGCTTATTTTATCTTTAGAGAAGAAGTATGAATAATTTTTTGGCTCAGTCTTAAATTTATACTTGAATTGCTGAGTACTGATAACCCTTCCTCTTATCTGGGAGGTTTCTGCTTATATTAAAACACAGAATAGTGCAGCACAGTACAGGCCCTCTGGCCTGTCACGTTTTGTCGACTTTTTAACAGACTCTAAGATCAACCTAACTCTTCCCTCCTCCATAGTTCTCCATTTCCCTATCATCCATGTGCTTATCTAAGAGGTGCTTAAATATCCCTGCATTATATCCAGAATTCATCCAAAATTCAGTGTAGCTTGCTGACCTGACACACCTTTTTTGTAGATAGCTCTTTTCATGCTAATAACACATGCCTATAAATACACTCACTTTATTCTGCTGGTGTCACAGCAAAACCAGAACCAGAAGGAACTTCACTCCCTCAGTGTCCTACTGGAGTATTATCACACATAGTCCATCTTACTGGCCAATGATGAGCTTCTTGACAGACGTCATCATTTCATTATTATTAGTTATTATTGAAGTCATTAGTTCCAATATTCAAGAAGGAAACCAGGCATAATTGTGGAAATTATAGACTGGTGAATCTCACATCAGAGGTAGGGATGTTACTGGAAAGAATTCTTAGGGATAGAATTTATGAGCATTCAGAAAACCATAGCCTAATTAGACAGAGCCAGCATGGCTTTGTGCTTGGTAAGTCATGACCTACTAACCTGATTGAGTCTTTTGACAAGGTGACAAGGGTGATGGATGAAAGTAAAGTGGTGGACATTGTCTACATAGACTTTAGTAAGGTGTTTGACAAGGTCTGTCATGGGAGGCTCATCCAGAATGTTAAGATACATGGGATGCTTGGTAAATTGGCTGCTTGGATTCAGAACTAGCTTTCCCATAGAAAATAGAGGGTAGTGGTCAACGGAACTTATTCTAGTTGGAGGTCTGTGACTAGTTGTGTTTTGCAAAGATCTGAATGTGGACTTCTGCTGATTTTGATGTATATAAATGACCCAGATGAAAATGTAGATGAGTGAGTTAGTAAGTTTGCAGGTGATACAAAGATTGGTGGTGTCATGGATAGCATAGAATACAGTGTGATATAAATCAGCTGCAGATATGGACGGAGAAATGGCAGATGGAGTTTAGCTCAAGCAAACTTGAAGTGTTGCACCTTGGTATGTCAAATGTAAAGATAGTACACTGTTAGGGGCAAGACACTTAACAGCGTTGATGAGCAGAGGAACCTTGGGGTTCAAGTTCACAGCTCCCTGAAAGCGGCTCGATAGGTTGATAGGATGGCTAAGAAGGCATATGGCATGCTTTCCATTATTACTCGAGGTATTGAGTTCATAAGAGCAAAAGTCACAGGAGCAGATTAGGCCATTCTGGCCATCGAGTCTGCTTCATCATTCCATCACAGCTGTCGACCCCATTCTCCTGCCTCCTCACCATAACCTTTGATGTCCTGACTAATCAAGAACCTAGCCACCTCCACTTTAAATATACCCAATGCCTAGGCCTCCATAGCCGTCTATGGCAATGAATTCTACAGTTTCACTGCCCTCTGGCTAATGAAATTCCTCCTCCTCATCCATCCTAAATGGAAATCCCTCTGTTCTGAGGCTGTCCTTTCTTGTTCTACTCCCCCACTATAGGAAACATTCTCTCCACATCCACACTATCAAGGCCTTTTAATATTCAATAAGTTTCAGTAAGATCCCCCTCATTCTTCTAAACTTCTGTGATATAGGTCCAGAGCCATCAAACGCTCCTCAATGATAACCTTTTCACTCCTAGGGTCATTCCCCTGGACTTTCTTCTAATGCCAGCATAACCTTCCTTCTGACTCCCTCCCTTCTTAAAGAGTGTAGTGACAATCACGTTTTTCTAGTCCTTCAAAACCAGTAACCAGTGATTCTTATAAGATCAATGCTAAGGCCTCCACAATCTCTTCTGCTACCTCTTTCAGAATTCTGCGGTGTAGCCCATCTGGTCCAGGTGACTTGCCTACCTTTTGACCTTTCAGCTACCCAAGCACTTTCTCCTTAGTAATAGCAACTACACTCACTTCTGATCCCCAGACACTCTTGAATATCTGGCATATTGCTGGTGTCCTCCACAGTGAAGACTGATACAAAAATAATTAAGAAGTATTTTATTATTAAGTAATTAGGTTCATTGAACTGTTAAGTTTATCTGCCATTTCTTTGTCCCCCATTACTACCTCTCCAGCCCCATATCCCAGTGATCTGATGTTCACTCTTGCCTCTATTTTACTGTTTATATATCTGAAATAAATGGTATCTGCTTTTATGTTTTTGGGTACCTTACCTTCATATTTCATCTTTTCTCTCTTTATTTTTTTTTTAAATTTCCTTCTATTGGTTCTTAAAAGCATTCCCAAGTCTCTAACTTCCTACTAATTTTTGCTCTATTATCTGCCTCTTTTTTGCTTTTATGCTGTCTTCGACTTCTCTTGTCATCCATAGTTGCCTCATCCTCCCTTTAGAATGCTTCTTCATCTTTGGGTTGTATCTATTCTGCACCTTCCAAATTGCCCCAGAAACTCCAACCATTGTTGTTCTGCCATCATCCCTGCTAGTGTCCCCATCCAGTTAAATTTGGCTAGCTCCTCTCTCGTGCCTCTGTAATTCTCTTTACTCCACTGTAATACTGATATATCTGACTTCATCTTTTCCCTTTAATTCTGTATGGTGACTTCTATCATATCGTGATTACTGTCTTTTAAGGGTTCCTTTACTTTAAGCTCCTCAATTAAATCTGGTTCATTGCACACCGCCCAATCCAGAAGTGTTTTTTCTTTTCTTGGCTCAACTGCAAGCTGCTCTAAAATTCTATCTCATAGGCATTCTCACCCTTGGGATCGAGCACCAACCTGATTTTCCCAATATACCTGCATTTTGGAATCCCACATGACCATTGTAACATTGCTCTTATTACATGCCTTTTCTACCTCCTGTTTTAATTTGTATCCCATATCCTGACTACTGTTCGGAGGCCTGTGTATAACTCCCAGAAAGGTCCTTTTACCCTTGCAGTTTCTTAACTCTACCCACAAGATCTACACCGTCTGATCCTATGTCAACTCTTTCTAAGGATTTCATTTGATCTTTTACTAACAGAGCCACCCCATCCACTCTGCCTACCTGCCTGCCATTTCAATACAATGTATATCCTTGGATGTTAAGTTCCCAACTATGAGTTTCTTTCAGCCATGACTCAGTGATGTCCACAGTGTCACACCTGACAACCTCTAACTGTGCTACAAGATCATCTACCTTATTCTGAATACTGCATGCATTCCCCTTCCCTTCTGAAGTGACAGAACCGGTGACATGGTCGCTGCAGCTTCTCCTGGTAGGTTATCTCCCCAGTGGTATGTTAATGAGGGGAACAGCCACAGTGGCACTTTCCACTGGCTGCCTATTCCCTTTCCCTCTCCTGACAGTCACCCAAGTACCTGCCTCCTGCAACTTAGGGGTGACCACCTCCCTGTAGCTCCTATCTCTCACCTCCTCATTCTCCTGAGAGAGCTGAAGGTCATTGACCTGCAGCTCCAGTTTCTTCATGTGGTCCCTAAGGAGCTGCAGCTTAGTGCACTTCGTACCGTCTCCAGAAGTTCCCACTTCTCACACTAGGAGCATACCACTAATTCTGGACCTATTCTTAGCACAGTAGCTATGCACTAACAGACAAACAGACAGAAAAAAAACTTACTGGAAACTTACTTAGAACCTCTGCCTGTCCTTGCCCAAGTCCTTTCTCACCAAATCCTGCTGAGCCAGAGCATTCCACTCTAACAATGGCCCACTCCAACAATAGCCACTCTGCTTACACTTTTTTATTGCCTCAAATAAAACTCACTTCTGACAACATTTGTTCTTTTCAATAGCTCCCACGTTTCAACGGTCCCTCTCTCCCCCTCTCTCCCCACTTCAAGTATGACTTACTTGCGATGTGACTTGTTCTTTTCAAATGGCTGCCACCCTGCAATGATGTCTCACTCTTACTCAATACTTCAAATTAAAAATTTCAAATGTTGCAGCCTTAGTTAGGCAGCATTTGTAGTATTGCATACAGTTCTGGTCACCCTATTAAAGGAAAGATGTTGAGGTTTTGGAAGGGTGCAGAAGCGGTTTACCAGGATACTGCCTGGATTAGAGGACATGTGCTTTAATGAGAGGTTAGACAAACTTGGGTTGTTTTCTCTGGAGCAGTGGAGGCTGAGGGGAGATCTGATAGAGGTTTATAAGATTATGAGAGGTATGAATAGAGGAGATAGACATTATTATTTTGAAATGTCTAATTCCAGAGGGCACGCATTTAAGGTGAGAGGGCTTAAATTCGAAGAAGATGTGAGAGGCAAGTTTTCCTATACGGAGAGCGGTCAGTGCCTGGGATGATGGTAGATGCACATAATTAGAAACTATTACGAGATATTTAGATAGGCATGTGAATGTGTGGGAAATGAAAGGATGTGGACATTATGTAGGCAGAAGAGATCAGTTTAGTTGGCCATTTTGTTGTTAATTTAACAGCGTGGACTGAAGGGCCTTTCTCTGCATTATACTGTTATATATTCTAAGTCATTCTACATTTAATTTGTAGCTGTCAGCTGGACCACCAATATCTTATCCTCCTGAACAAACCCAAGGATAGTTATTGATTGGCAAGGACCTATCTTTAACCATAAATTACCAGGTAACTCTGCTGAGAGTGTGGGCTGAAGGGGAAAGGGATGTGAGGAAGAAAGTTAGATCCTAGCATACCCATCTTCCATTATTTGCCTTGCTGCTGCTCATGGATTCCATGTGACTGCTCTCATCTCCCCCAGGAGTGGAATGTGAAGCAACTGTTGCATTCATGGTCTCATACTGGTGTCTCCTTTCAAATCAAATCAAATCAAGTTTAATTGTCATTCAAACCATACATGGATATAGCCAAATGAGACAGCATTCCTCTGGGGCCAAGATATCAAAACATTCAGGTGCATTCAAAATATCCAGAAAGGGAAATGGAAAGAATATTATCACATAAGAAAACACATTTTCAGTAAAGGTCCCTGAATGACAAGTCCTGCAAATTGATGGCTCCTGGCAGTCCAGCCTGTAATTCCACTGATCCAACACTGGGGGCAGCACCAAAGGGAGAGGCCACCCCGAACCGAGCCTGGAAACCATGCTACAAAGCAAGCCTGAGGACTGAGGTCTGGTCCTCAAAACAACTGAGGCAACACAGTCACTTGCCACCTGTCTCACCACTGAACAAGGAAAGCAGGCCTGCGGCAATCAATGCCTAACAGGGTCTAGCGACTGCAAAACAAATCATCCAAGACAGTCATTCACAGTTTTCCTGCATGCCATCTTCACACCAACTTGAAGGCACCAACTCTGGTGCCTCCGAGTAGCACACAGCAGCACGGTCTGCATGTAGGTTAGCTCTTCCGAACCCAATCCGGCGAATCTCCAGGCCCGATGGCCCAACATGAATCCCCAGGCCTGACGGCCCAACATTTATCCCCAGGCCCGACGACCTGACATGAATCCCCAGGCTTGACGGTATGACTCAAATCCCCAGGCCCGATGGTATGATACGAATCCCCAGGCCTTCTAGTATGACATGAATCCCCAGGCCCGGAGGTTTGACACGAATCCCCAGGCCCGACGGTACGACATGAATCCCCAGGCCCGGAGGTATGACTCGAATCCCCAGGCCCGATGGTCTGTGACAGATCGGGGTCAGGATCCGGTGACATTGGATGCAAGATGACTGGGGACCTTTCACTGCTGCTGCCATAAGACCACAAGCAGAATTAGGTCATTTAGCTTATCGAATCTGCTCAGCCATTCAATCATGGCTGATCTCGGATCCCACTCAACCCCATACACCTGCCTTCTTGCCATATCTTTGATGCCCTGACTGATCAGGAAGCAATCAACTTCTGCCTTAATATACCAACAGACATGGCCTCCACCCCAGTCAGTGACAGAGCATTTCACAGATTTACTACTCTCTGGCTAAAAACATTCCTCCTTACCTCTATTGAGGTCCTGCTTCTCAGCCTCCTTCCTAACTCCCTATATTCTTTTTTCAGGACCTCTTCCCTTTTTCTTCCTATGTCATTGGTACCAATATATACCACGACATCTGACTGCTCACCGCCCCTTTTCAGGATATTGTGGACACATCCAGAAACATCTTGGACCCTGGCACTAGGAAGGCAAACTACCATCCATATTTCTTTTTTGCATCCACAAAATCGCCTATCTGTCCCCCTGATTGTAGAGTCCCCTATTCCTGCTGCTATCCTCTTCATTTCCCTATACTTCTGAGCCACAGGGCCAGACTCAGTGCCAGAGGCACGGCCAAAGTTGCTTCCCCCAGGTAGGTCATCCACCCCCAACAGTACACAAAATGGAGTACTTATTGTTGAGGGGGACGACCACAAGGTGCTCTCCACTATCTGACATTCCTCCTTCCCTCTCCTGACAGTCACCCATTTATCTGTCTCCTGTAGCCTTGGGGTGACTACCTCCCTGTAGCTCCTGCCTCACTTTCCCTAACAAGCCGAAGGTCATCGAGCTGCAGATCCAGATCCCTAACCGAGTCTCTAAGGAGCTGCCTTTCGATGCACCTGGTGCAGATGTGGCCATCGGGGAGGCTGGGAGTCTCCTGGATATCCCACATCTGACACCCAGAACAGAACACGAGCTCTGCAGACGTACCCTCTGTTCTCTCTAAATAAGAGATAAGGAATGAACTTACCTAGACTCTACCTGTTCTTGCCAAAGCCCTGTTTGAGCCAAAGCCTTCCTACATTTGACTCTGACTACTCCAATGACGACCGCTCCCATGATGACAGCTCCGCCAGGCGATACTTTTCTTTTATAGAGACTGGGCTTCCCGTTGAAAAATCTTTGTCAGACCTGCGCAGGAATGCTCCTGTAACATCTGCACAGTACTCCAATCAAGGCCTGCCGTCAAAAAGCCCGCTGCTTTGTCAAGCTCTTCGTCGGACCTGCACAGGTACGCTCCTGTTACTCCTACTACAGCCTTCACGGCCATTGTGATGTGTCTTCATCTTCCGACAGCTCCACCACTGAGGTTTAGATTGGATCGTTGTTTGTCTAGAAGCTCCCCCTTGGCGTTACCACGATGGGCGACCCTACCAGGAACTGAGCTGCAGAGAGCATCACTCTCGGGATCTCCGGAGCTCACAAGCCTCTGCACCATGGTGACAATCCTCGGAGAAGGGCACTGTATATAAATGAGAAATTACCTTCAAAGGAAATAAAATTACACCCTTTCAAACCATATCATTAAAGCAAAGAAGGAATGAGTTTCAGTTTGTGGGATAAAAGTTCCTGGAGAATTCAAACACAGTCTGTCCTGCCATAGGAAGTTTGGGCAGGTTGCAAGAGATACTGTGATATTTCTTTACACAGAGAAGCAGGTGCAGGCAAATTTTAAGAAATGAGTTTCTAAGTATAATTCAGACAATGAACAAAGCATGCAACACATGTTGTACAAGAAGGATCAAACAAAAGCTATTACAACATATAAAATCTATGAAGCACAACTTATTTTCTCCTGGGATAAGTTTCAGGCAGTTACGAATAGAGTGAGTGTAAGGTGCCTACACAGTCAATGTAGACTGTAGAAGGAAAAGATATAAAATGGGAAAGAACATATATTATACTTTGTTCTTTCTCATGGTATGTGGGAATTACTAAGAAGGTCAGGAATTAATATCCTTTCTCAGCTTCCTTCACAAACTTGCGATCTGTGTGATGACGTGACTCCCACGGCTCGACAGGATGTTTCAAGATATTGACTCGATGTGAAAGAGGGAAAGGAGATCCTCCGGCAAAAAAATCAGAGGATATTTATCTGGTCAGGCTTCGTCTGTGGAAAGAGAAACAGGGTTAACGTTTTAGACTGATGACCCTTCATTAGAACTGGGACAATTTAGATTCAAACAAGTCTTAAGCTCCAGCATTTTTGTGTTTCGATTTTATTTCAGATTTGTAGTAGAATTTTTGTAAAGAAATCTGGTGTGCAAGTTGAAGGCAAACTTTGTGGTATGCCCATGTGTTTGTTGCCTTTACGCTTCTTGATGGTGGAAGCTGGGGATTTGGGAGATGTTGTAGAAGTTGTGGTGGATTGTGCAGTATCTTTACAGATGGGACAGGTTGTTGCCACACTATGCCTGTAGCATTACAAATGTAAGTCAGATACCATGGTTCATGTTACAACAACTTCAGGTCTGTCAGGGACTTCAAAGGTTCAAAGGTTTATTTTGTTATCAAAGTATACAACTCTGAAAGTCTTCAATTCTCTTGGTAGCCATGTAACCATGATAGAAAAGAAAAGCAGCACAGTCATTAATCCCCAAATCCTACCTCTCCTTTAAAAAAAACGAACAAAAATGGAACAGGCACATCAACCCCAAATCCCTCCTCCCGCACAAAAACAAGCAAAACAGATCAGGCACATCAGCCCCCAAATCCCCCTCCCTACACAAAAAACAAGAAGATCAGGCAACAAGACACAGAATATAACACAGAATATAATTCTCCGTAACTTCCGCCACCTCCAACGGGATCCCACCACTAAGCATATCTTTCCCTCCCCCCCTCTCTCTGCATTCCGCAGGGATCGCTCCCTACACAACTCCCTTGTCCATTCGTCCCCCCCATCCCTCCCCACTGATCTCCCTCCTGGCACTTATCCGTGTAAGCGGAACAAGTGCTACACATGCCCTTACACTTCCTCCCTTACCACCATTCAGGGCCCCAAACAGTCCTTCCAGGTGAGGCATCACTTCACCTGTGAGTCGACTGGGGTGATATACTGCATCCGGTGCTCCCGATGTGGCCTTTTATATATTGGTGAGACCCGACGCAGACTGGGAGACCGCTTTGCTGAACATCTACGCTCTGTCCGCCAGAGAAAGCAGGATCCCCCAGTGGCCACACATTTTAATTCCACATCCCATTCCCATTCTGACATGTCTATCCACGGCCTCCTCTACTGTAAAGATGAAGCCACACTCAGGTTGGAGGAACAACACCTTATATTCCGTATGGGTAGCCTCCAACCTGATGGCATGAACATTGACTTCTCTAACTTCCGCCAGGCCCCACCTCCCCCTCGTACCCCATCTGTTACTCTTTTTTATGCACACATTCTTTCTCTCACTCTCCTTTTTCTCCCTCTGTCCCTCTGAATATACCTCTTGCCCATCCTCTGGGTCACCCCCCCCCCCCCGTCTTTCTTCCCGGACCTCCTGTCCCATGATCCTCTCGTATCCCCTTCTGCCTATCACCTGTCCAGCTCTCGGCTCCATCCCTCCCCCTCTTGTCTTCTCCTATCATTTTGCATCTCCCCCTCCCCCTCCAGCTTTCAAATCCCTTACTCACTCCTCCTTCAGTTAGTCCTGACGAAGGGTCTCGGCCTGAAACGTCGACTGCGCCTCTTCCTATAGATGCTGCCTGGCCTGCTGCGTTCACCAGCAACTTTGATGTGTGTTGTTACAGAATATAACAACAGTGGTCCCCAACCATCGGGCCGCAAAGCATGTGCTACCGGGCCGCGAGGAAACGATATGATTTGGCGATATGAGTCAACTGCACCTTTCCTCATTCCCTGTCATGCCCACTGTTGAACTTGAATGCAAGCGAGGTCATTACCTGCGCATCATTCATGTCAGCGCGGGAAGAAGATCAACTCCTCAAGCTTGCGATTGACGGCGGGCTGAAAAGTATGTTTGACATAACATCTCTGCTGGCATTCTGGATCAAAGTCAAGGCTGAATATCCTGAGATAGCCATGAAAGCACTGAAAACGTTGCTTCCATTTCCAACATATCTCTGCGAAGTGGGGTTTTCTGCAATGAATGCAACGAAAACTAAATTGCAGAATAGACTGGACATGAGGAACCCCCTTCGAGTATCGCTGACTCCCATCACCCCTTATGGAACCGTCTTGCTGCAGGAAAACAAGCCCAGGGCTCCCACTGATTCAGCGATATTGGTGTATTGCAATGATTTTATATGTTCATACAGGGAAAATATGCCCTGTGTGTTTAATATCCAAATGTTACTTAAAATGTTATGATGCTAGTGACTTATAAGTGACTTAAATTGACATCACTATATTCATGCGAGGAAAATATGTGCTGTGTGTTTAATATTAAATTCATTAGATAAACCCTTTTAGAAACGAAATTGAGTGTATTAGCCGCTTATAAGTGACTTATAGTTGACTTATCACCTATATTCCGGTCGTGATTAATACCCCCCCTCCCAGGGTTGCCAACTGTCCCGTATTAGCTGGGACATCCCGTATATTGGGCTAAATTGGTTTGCCCCATACGGGACAGCCCTTGTCCTTTATTTCCCCCGCTAAGGTAGAGCGTTCCTATGAAACCTCTCGTGCCAAAATGGTGTAAAGCGAAGAAGCAATTACCATTAATTTATATGGGAAAATTTTTTGAGCGTTCCCAGACCCAAAAAATAACCTACCAAATCATACCAATAACACATAAAATCTAAAATAACACTAACATATAGTAAAAGCAGGAATGATATGTTAAATACACAGCCTATATAAGTAGAAATAATGTATGTACAGTGTAGCTTCACTGAACAGAATTGCCAAAAACGATCTGTAGAAAAAAATCGGCGCATACACGCATGCGGATGTCAGGCACGCGCACACAGGTGTCCGGTCCGCGCAAGGCTTCATGGTCATGGTAGTCTTTCTCGGGGTAAACACAACATATTTGACTGCTACTGTTGTCCGTTGGCAACCCTTCCCCCCCCCACCCCCCACCCCAGGTCGGCCGGTCCCCAGGAATATTGTCAATACTAAACCAGTCCGCGGTGCGAAAAAAGGTTGGAGACCCCTGAACTATAAGACTGAAAAAAAGATTTTATAGTCCAAGTCCACATCCAAAATGCAGAGAAAATCTGGGCAGCACTCTCCACAGCAGCAGGTTCTCCCCTCTCTGGTGGCACAGAAGAGCGATCAAAAGACAGGAAGCCAGTGCTCATCCACTTTGATGCTTCAATCGCCCTCATTGCCTTAGTCAGTAAACAATGGAAGCTTTAATCAGCGAAATGAAACCAAACATCTGCTTGTGCCCCATCTTGCCACACTGCCTCTGCCTCCCGGAATCCTGCCAGGGACTGCAGAGCGCTGGAACACCCAAACCATCTCCAAACTGCAACACTCGTCACAATGTTTTGGGAAAGCAGTTCCAAGGCACTCACTGATGAAGGAGCAGCAATATACTTCCAAGACTGCACGGTTTGCAACGTGAGGTGAGGTGGTTCTCATGCGCCTAAAGTCCTGGCCCTCTGTTAGGGCATATTCTGGTTTTAGGGTTTATAGCAAAATATTAAATTCAGCAACCAATCTTTAGACTTGAACATGGACTGTAGATGAAATTAAAAATGCAGCCCTAGACAATAGGTTCCTAGAGCTTTGAACAGCAGTTAATTGAAAAACCAGACAATGCTTATTAACATTCATTCTGGGTGTCTGAAGTGTGGGTGTGAAGAAGGAGGGTTATAGAGTTATATATAATTCAAAGAAGGCATTGTAGGTACATTGTAAATAGAGAATTGTCCTTTGATCTTTAGCATACAAAATGCCATGTAATATTGAGCTGAACAGGCCTCTTCCTTCAGAGAGTAGAGGTATCTCATTTTGTTCCTTGGCATCCACATCACTGAGGACCTCTCGTGGTCCGTACACACCAGCTGTGTGGTGAAAAAAGCACAACAGCACCTCTTTCACCACAGATGGTTGAGGAAGTTGGTGGGCCCCCAGATCCTAAGAACTTTCTACAGGGGCACAATTGAGAGCATCCTGACTGGCTGCATCACTGCCTGGTATGGGAATTGTACCTCCCTAAATCACAGGATTCTGCACAGAGTGGTGCGGACAGCCCAGAGCATCTGTAGTTGTGAACTCTCCATGATTCAGGACATTTACAAAGACGGGTGTGAGAAAAGGGCCCGAAGGGTCACTGGGGACCCGAGTCACCCCATCCACCATCTATTCCAGCTGCTACTAACCTGGAAATGGTACCGCAGCATAAAAGCCAGGATCAAAAGGACAGCTTCTCCCACCAGGCCATCTGACTGATTAATTCACGCTGATTTGAGTATATTTCTATGTTACATTGAATGTTCTATTTATTATAAATTACTATGATTGCTCATTGCACATTTAGACGGAGATGTAAAGATTTTTACTCTTAATATATGTGAAGGATGTAAGAAATAGTCAATTCAATTCAATTCAGTTCAATTCAGTTCAATTGTTAAATAAAAGACTACTTTACATATAGCAGCTGTGTCTCACCAGTGACTTTGTTCACATTATAACATCCTCCTTTGTGATAGGAGAAATATTAGTATCGATAATGATATCATAAAACTGCTGGATTGTTATAAAAACCCATGTTACATTTATCCTTACCCAATCTAGCCCACAGGTGGCTCCAGACCCACTAATGCTCCCTTGTGGACAATGGATACTGGCACCTCAACTGATGTCTACACCCAGTAGAAATATCAAAATTTTGCATTAGCAGAAAAAAATGTTCATAACCAGTGTGTTATATTCAAATACCAATGACCCGAGGATACCTCAGTATTGCTTAGCAAATCTCCAGCATTACACACTGCTGAGTTGTGTTCCAGATTTAAAAAAAACACCACTTCTGAAAATAAATAAGAGCATTACCTTGCTATTTAGGGTGTCATATTTAAACAGCGCAGATTTTCAGGACTGTGCATCGTCAAGGAAAGAGCTATCAATGAATTAACCAGCTGGAGTGAATGTTGCTCAGCAATGGATTACAGACACAGTCAACAGCACATATCAGGATGTGCTTCCCTTCTGCTAGACCACTATACTGATCAGTCAGGCAACCAAAATAAATATACAACGCAAGGAATTAGTTCTCCATTTTGGGGCAAGTTCAGGCTTGTGATTACGGTCCCTAAACAAAATAGGGTAAGTTATTCTGAGGACCAAGTCTTCAAGAAATTTAGGACTAAATGTCGATATTATTAGTCCATTTTAGTAAAGTTGTCTTACTACCTCCTAACAGTGTTACAACAACATAATGGTATTTACGTACTGTCTTTAGGATTAAGACCTTCATTTGGAAAATGCATAGAAATATAATATCAGGTGCAGCACTTCATGTAGTCCTAGAGTCATAGAACACTACAGCACAGAAACAGGTCCTTCGCCCCATCTAGTCCATGCTGAACCATTAATCTGCCTATCCCATCGACCTGCACCCAGATGATAGCCTTCCCCACCTTCCCCACCTTCCCCAGCCTTGTACCTATCCAAACTTCTCTTGAATGTGGAAATCAAACCTGTATCCTACACTTGCCCTTTCCACACTCTCACCACCCTCTGAGTGAAGAAGTACCCCCTCATGTTTCCCTTAAACATTTCATTTCTCACCCAACATCAGTGGAAAAAGCCTGCTTGCATTTACTTTATCTATACCCCTCATAATTTTTTATACCTCTAACAAATCTCTCAATTTTATATGAACATTCTAGGGAATAAAGTTCAAACCTGTTCTACCTTTCCCAATAACTCAGGTCCTCAAGTCCCAGCAACATCCTTGTAAATTTTCTCTGCACTCGTTCAATCTTATTCACATCTTTCTTGCAGATAGGTAAACAAACATGTGCACAATGCTCTAAGTTTGGCCTCACCAACATCTTATACAATTCCAACATAACATCCCAAGTCCTGTACACAATATATTGATTTATGAAGGCCAATGTGCCAAAAGCTTTCCTTACAACCCTATCTACCTGTGACAGCACTTTCAAGGGATTTTGGCTCTGTATCCCCGATCTCCCTGTTCTACTTCACTCCTCAGTGCACTACCACTCATTGTGTAAGTCCTACCCTGGTTGGTCCTCCCAAAGGGCAACACCTCTCACTTGTCTGCATTAAATTCCATCTGCCATTTTCAGCCTATTTCTTCAGCTGGTCCATACCTCACTGCAAGATTTGATCATCTTCCTCGCTGTCCACTACACCCCCAATCCTGGTGTCACCTGCAAATTTGCTGACCCAGTGTACCACGTTATCATCCAGATCATTGATATAGATGCCAAACAACAGCAGACCCAGCACTGATCGCTATGGGACACCACTAGTCACAGGTCTCCAGGCAGAGAAACAACCATCTATTACCACTCTCTGGCTTCACCTGAGAAGCCAATATCTATTCCAATTTACTACTTCATCTTGAAAGACCAAGTGACTGAACCTTCTTGACCAACCTTCAATGTGGACAACATTGTTGCTTCATCAACTTCCTGGTAACTTCCATGAAAACCTCTATAGTATTGGTTAGACACGAGCTGCCACACACATGTTGACAATTCCTAATCTACATGTTTATCCACATACTTATATATCATCCCTCAGAATACTTTCCAAAAACTTTCCACCTGATGTCAGGCTCACTAACCTACAACCTCTTGGCTTATTCTTAGACCCTTTTATTAAGAATGGAATAATATTAGCTCCCCCCGCCCCAATCCTCTGGCAGTTCACATGTAACTGAGGATGTTTTCTGCCATATCTACACTAGCCTCCCACAGGGTCGAAGGAACACCTTGTCAGGCCCTGGAGATTTATCCAGTCTAATTTGCCTCAAGACAACAAACAGCTTCTCCACTGTAAACTGTTTAGGGTCCATGAGCTCACTGCTGCTTTGCTTCACTTTTATATATTTTATGTCCATCTCCTGAGTAAGTATAAATAAAAAACACATTTAAGATCTCCTCCATCTCTTTTAGCTCCAAACATAGATTACCACACTGATCTTCCAGAAGACCAATTTTGTCCTTTGTTCTCCTTTTGCTATTAAAATAACCGTAGAAGTCCTTAGATTCTCCTTCACTTTGTCAGCCACAGCAAATTCATGCCTTCTTTTATCCGTCCTGATTTCTTTCTTAAATGTTCATTTGCATTTCTTCTACTCCTGAAGTACCTCATTTGTTCCTAGCTGCCTGTACCTCCTACTCACCTCCTTCATTTTCTTAACCGGTGCCTAAATATTTCTCAAAAACCAAGTGTCCCTAAACCTGTTATCCTTGTCTGTTATTCTGACAAGAACATACACACTTTGTAAGCTCAAAATTTCCCTTTTGGGTTGTCCCAAGATCCTTTCTGATACCATTAAAATTGACCTTTCTCCAATTTAGAATCTCACCCCGAGGACCAGGCCTATCCTAAACTTCTGTCACCTGCCCTGTCACATTCCTTAATACGAGACGAAGGGCAGAGCTTAGGATGATGGCGCCTGACAAAGACTCCTTTGCTTACATCTTCGGAAACAGTTCTATTTCCATCTTTAATATCTCTTTTTATTTTCCTTTTCAGGGTATTGTTGAAGGCCCTGACCTGGAGTTACATGCTGACTTCAGTTCTTTCGATGGCCTGGAAGACCAGCGAGCCTTCAGGGTGCCAGATTTTCGTGGCTCTGGAGACGGACGGATTCAAGGTTGGTGCCGCTGCAGAAAACTGGAGTGTTGTGGGAGTACATGGAAGATCGAAAGCAGTGAGCTGGCTGTTGGCTTGGTGTCCAGAGACCTGGGATCTTTGGGCACAGATCTCAGAAAAAGCGACGCAACAGACTTCTAACACCATAAATCAACGAGTTGTTTTGTTATGTCTCCCTTCTTGTGTGAAACAGAGACATCTCTTTTTCCCTTATTAGGAATACCGAATTACCGTATGAACAAGTAGTCTTTGGGGTACTGCAAGTCTTTATTGATGCTTTGCTGCACGCTTGAGTGCTCAGTGGAGGGTGTAGATGCTTCTTTGCTGGTGGGGGAGGGGGGTTGACATTTTGCTGCTGCTTATGCATGGGAGGGGGAGCTAGGGATGGCTTTGGGGTTCTAACATTTAACTGTTATTTATTCTTTGGGGCACTTCTCTGTTTTCGTGGATATTTGCGAAGAAAAAGAATTTCAGGATGTATATTGTATACATTTCTCTGGCATTAAATGTACCTATTGAGATGTAGTATCACATTTTCTCTAGTTGAGACTTTTATGTACTGATTAAGGAAAATTTCCTGAACAGATTTGACAAAATTTTTCCCATACAGCCTTTTTACAGTATAGGAGTCCCAATCAATACGTGGATAGTTAAAATCACCTACTGTCACAACCTTATGTTTCTTGCAACAGTCTGCAATCTCTCTACAAATCCCACGGACTTTTGGGTGGTCTATAATATAATGCCAATGACATGGTCATACCTTTCTTATTCTTCAGTTCTATCCATAAAGCCTCATTAGATGAGCTCTCCAGTCTGTCCTGATTGAGCACTCCCGTGATGTTTTCCCTGACTAGTAATGCATCCCTCCCCCTTTAAACCCTCCTACTCTATCACGTCTAAAGCAACAGAACCCCAGAACATTGAGCTGCAGCTGGATGCACTTGATGTAGTCATCAGGGACACTGGAGGTCTCCCTGCCTTCTGACATTCTGCAAGAAGAGCATTCCTCTATATTCCTGCCTGGCATCCCCACTGCTGTAAATGTGCAATAAGAAAGAAAGAATAAATAGCAATAAAATCTGCCTACAGCCTATATCTTCTCCACCAAAGCCTCAACTCCCCACTCTAACACTGGCCCACAATGGCCACTTCCCCTACTCACTTCTTTTAAACTCTCTCGGAATTTCAATCCAATGGCAATTGTTTTGATAGTTTCAGTTGAGCCCAGTGACCTATGCAAGTTCTTGTAGCTGTCACGCATTTTGCCTCAGATGGCAATCTCTGCAACGAGCTCTTTAAGAGCAGCACTCCCATAGTCACAAGGCAAGGTTGCTACTTACTCAGTGGTTGTTACAATGATGAGAAAATAGTTGTGAGGATGCAAACAGGCACTGAGAGTACTCCTGCGGAGCTGGGCAGGTGAGGCTGGTGGCCAGGTGGATTTGCTTAGGCTGGTGAAATATAAAGCAGCCTGGCACTGCTGGCAGGAGGTTGTCAGGATTAATAGTACATGACTGATCCTTCACGTACTCATTCCCGCTCTGCTAGTCCCTGTGGGCCGAAGGAGAAGCTGATAAAGTTACTTTCCTAGAGTAAGAAGTCTGTGCGCCTTCCCTATTGTACGCATGAGGTGTGCAGAGGTCAGCAGCAATCTGGAAAGATCGCGGCCCTGGATTCTGAGAGTGACCTTGCCCTCCTCAGACAAAGCAGCTCAGTTATTTGTGAGAGGTTGTGACGTTGCAGTGAGAACAAAGAATGCATTTTGAATGCTAGCCCTTTAACTACTATGGTTTCGGGGAACTGGAGCCAGATAAAGTCCAGCTGTTCTGAAATCAATTCTTGTACGTTGCTGGGGAATTGTGTGTTGAATTACTGTCAATGTCATCAGCAGGAATCAAAATCAAGTTCCTGTTGAGTGAAAAGTTAACCAGAGCTGTGCAGTATTCAATTACCCAACACCACTTTGTTCGGAACTGTATACGGGAATTTCTAGTGTATTATAAACCACATTTTCTGAATTGGAGTTTATTCCTGAGATAAATCTATGTGGTAAGAGAATATCAAATGATGACTATTGAGCCACAACTTGAAATCACAATGCTGAGACATTTTCTGACATAACTGGCTTGACATAAATGTAGATGTTCTTTTGAGAGCTACAATATCACTAGGGATATTATTGCAGGTATCCATGGTGATCCTCCAGCTCTCAGAATAATATCTACACTTTTGAAGTTGGAAGTGGATGATCGCACTTGAAAGTGGATGAATATGGATCAGATTTGATTTGCAGTTTAAACAGTTTTTATATAGCACTATTAGTCCTGAACTTTGAAACGAATTTATTCTCAGCAAGGGCACCCTATGATAATTCTATTAACCTTCTCTATTTTGTGGGAACCTTGATGAAGCCTGGGTATACCTATGGATGTGGATGTGAAACAGTCTTTGTTTCAATCAGGCACAGAATCTTTCACATAGTTCTTCTTCTATTATACCAATGAGTAGAAAAGAATAGAATAATTTATGAATGGTTGGAATAATCTATCCTTTCTATTATCTATCTTGACATGTTGTTCCTCATGATATATATCTGGCCACTTATGAGAAATTCTTTATTACAAGCCCACTGATCACTAAGGTCACTGGAATTTTACCACATCCAGTACCGTTCCTGGACACTTGAAGAAGTGGGGTTATAACGTTATGTCCCAGATGTTCCACTTATGCAAGAACCCTGGACTAAAACCAGGCTGCTTCTGTCTCTGTCTCCAAAATGCCTCGTTGTTCCTTTGCACTCTCACTTTGTTTTCACCATCCCTTCAGTCCTCTAGTGTGCAGTTCTGATATGACATCGGTTAGTCTTGCGAGACCATGGATCTGCGCCTGGAAAGTCTTCACTCTCCAGGGCGCAGGCCTGGGCAAGATTGTATGGAAGACCAGCAGTTGCCCATGCTGCAAGTCTCCTCTCTCCACGACGCCAATGTTGTCCAAGGGAAGGGCATTAGGACCCATACAGCTTGGCACTGGTGTTGTCGCAGAGCAATGTGTGATTAAGTGCCTTGGTCAAGGACACAGCACGTTGCCTTGGCTGGGGCTCGAACTCATGACCTTCAGGTCGCTAGTCCAATGCCTTAACCACTTGGCCACGTGCCCACTGACATTAACATGAGTCAGTCTCATGTCTTTTTTAAGTAATTTGTACTCAATGACAATGCATACTGCCAACTTTTAAAGATAATGAGCCTTCAGATCTTAGAAGGCTAATGTGGGGAGTAATGAAATGGAATGAGCTGCCTGATGAAGCGGATGAGGAAGGTTGGTTGCATCCGTTAGTCTTGCGAGACCATGGATCTGCACCTGGAAAGTCTTGCCACCGGAGTGTCCTCTCCAGGGCACAGGCCTGGGCAAGGTTGTATGGAAGACCAGCAGTTACCCATGCAGCAAGTCTCCCCTCTCCACGACACCGATGTTGTCCAAGGGAAGGGCAAGGGCCGATACAGCTTGGCACCAGTGTCGTCGCAGCAGTTCCAGAACGAGGTTGAAGGCAACGTCGGACTGCCTTAGGGACTCCAGCTCAGGATTTGTCATCAGGGTTTACTCCCGAAGCCTTTCCCATAAGTGGGTATGGCCGCAAGGCAGCGGTGGTTTGAAATCAGAGTTTTCCCTCTCTTAGATAGACTGCCTTCCCAGGCTGACGAGCTCCATCTACCCGAAGCACTGGTTTTAAGGCACCAGGAGCCGCCTTCACCCCTTCTCCTGTCAGTAGAAACAGTTCCACCAGGCTTAGAGGCTAAGCCACACAGAGAAGGCCAGGAGTTGGACTTGGTTGTCAGAGGCTATTTGAGGTGCATGCCGTGAGGAGCACTTTTAGGTAGTGAGAGCTTGTCCCCTCTTCCACTCCTCAGCTTGACAACCTTGGAACCAGATGAGGAAGGTACAATTATAAATATTATATTATAACTGCGACTTTATTAGAGGAGTCCATTGTGTCTATTTAGCCATTTCAGGTTTATCTAAGCCATTACTTTTCTCTTAAAATGTAAAACGCCTATTTGTTTTTTTGGAACACTGACTTCTTTCCCCCAAAAAAGCAGCACTATTCCTGCTCCAACACTATTGTGGTGAAACCAATGTAATTTAATATAGAATGTCCTTTTAAAACATAATTGTAGAGGTCAGCTTTTCCCCCATTTCAAGACTATGGACTGCAAAATATTAAAACAGAAGGCTTTATAGAAAATTTCTAAAACTATTCACAACAGATAAAGCCACTGAATATTTCACCTTCTGCAGAAAGTTGTAAAATTAGTCAGCTCTATCTTGGGCACTAGCCTCCACTGTATCCAAGACATCTTCAAGGAACAGTGCCTCCGAAAAGAGGCTTCCATCATTCCCCGTCGCCCAGGACATGTCCCCTTCTCACTGTTACCATCAGGAGGAAGGTACAGAACCTGAAGGCACACACTCAGCGATTCAGGAACAGCTTCTTCCCCTCTGCCATCCGATTCCTAAATGGACATTGAACCCATAAACATTACCTCACTTTTTAAATATTATTTGTTTTGTACTATTTTTAATCTACTTAATATACATATATTTATTGTAATTGATTTAATTATTTTTTCTATATTACCATGTATTGCACAGTACGGCTGCTGCTAAGTTAGCAAATTTCACGACAGATGCTGGTGATAATAAACCTGATTCTGATTCTTATGCACGTGAAAAGGACTACTGATGCTTTATACAAGTATACTTCCAAGGTACAGGTGAATGAATGGGTAAGGTTTAGAGGGATATTGGTCAAATTTGGGCAAATGGGATTAGCTTAGCGAGGCACTTTGGTCAGCATGGATAAACTGTGTCTATCTGACTCCAGTGTTCCACCTTTACTGGGCTTGAAGCCACAGTGAACTTCTGTGACCAAAGAAGAGCTGCCATTACTGCCATTCATATTCCACGTGTGTGATGGGCTACAGCTGATCACCCGATCATTGGAGGCCAGAGCTACAGACTGTCCAAGGAGCTCATGTTGTTCGAAGGACGATCCTCTTATTCCAAATATTGCTAACCATTGAATTTGAAAACACTAGAAAAAAACATTTAAAATGTAAAACAAAATTATTGAAAAATACATGAAGCTCCTTTCAATGGTTGACAAGAAAAGGGGAATAATTACTCAAAAGGAAAAGGGAAACATACTTGAGATTTCGGAAGCACAGATCAGACAGGGCTCATGAGGGTTGTCAGGTAACCAGGAAGGAGCTTTAGAAGGAACTTGGAAGAGCTAGAAGGGGACATGAGAAAGCCTTGGTGTGTAGGATTAAGGAAAACCTCAATATGTTATACATATATGTGAAAAACAAGATGATGATTAGAGTGAGGGTAGGACCAGTTGGAGAAAAGAGGAAACACACACCTGGCATCAGAGGAGGTAGGGGAGGTCCTTAATGAATACATTTCTTCAGTAGGCTCCAGTGAGAGGGACCCTGATGAATGTCCAGGTTGCCATGGGAAGTGAGGGGAGATATTGCTGCACAGTTGCTGATGATCTTTGTGTCCTCACTGGCCACAGGGGTACTGCTAGATAATTGGCAGGTAGCAAATGTTATCACTTTGTTCAAGAAAGGTAATGGGAATAATCCTGGGATCAGTAAGTCTTATATCAGTGCTGTTCAAACTCTTGGACAGGATTCTTATAGACAGGATTTATGAGCATTTGGAGATGCGTAGTCTGATTAGGGGTAGTCTGCATGGCTTTGTGAGAGGTAGGTTTTGCCTCACAAGCCTGATTGATTTTTTCAAGGAAATGACAAAATAAAATAATGAAGGTAGAGCAGTGGATGTGGTGTATATGGATTTTAGTGAAATGTCCGACAATGTTCCTCATGGTAGGCTCATTCAGAAAGTCAGAAGGCAGTAGTATATGGACAATGTCAGATGTGGATATTTTACACGGAAAGTGATAAGTGCATGGATGCTCTGCCGGAATGTCGATGAAAGCAGATGCATTAGGGATATATAAATGATGCTTAGTTAGGCACAGAGATGAATGAGGATTTGATGGCTCTGTAGGAGGGAACGGTTAGATTGATCTTGAAGTTGGTTAAAGGGTCAGCACAACATCATGGGCTGAAGGGCCTGTACTGTGCTATACTGTTCTATGTTCTATATACAAAATAAAAGTAAACAAAAATTGTATCTAAATTTGCATTTGAAGTGAATGGCCGCATCTTATTTCATCTGAAGTGGATTAGATGCTCCCACGGCTGAGCAAAAGCCCAAAAATTTACAAAATGTCTGTGGACTCAATAGCGAGCCCAGGAGTGAGATGAGAGAGATTTGACCACATTTGGTTTCCAGTGTGCTCTCAACCTCTGTACTGTAGCACTTCTGAACAGAAAGCCCGAACATGCTGTCTGTGCTGTGTAACTAAAATCAGTCTCTCAACCATGAGCTATCAGTACGCTCCAGCTCATTTCTGCTTTCTGTTGCTTATCATCAAAGGTAGCAGTCCCATTTATAAACACCTCTAGCAAGGTGCTGTTCAGTCGATAAAGTGGATAACCCCCACCTTGGCCAAGATAATTATCTTCCAGCTGCTCCAGCTTATCTCAATAAAGGATGCAGTCACGAGTTTCATCAAAGCATTATTTAAACAGTGACTTAAACATACTGGTAGGTTGTTGCTGGAAATTTTGTGCATGCACTCAGAGGTCACATCCTGTTCCTAATAAAGTGGTCTTCTGCTGCCATAGCTCAACCACCTCAAGAATTGACATTATCATAAAGATATTGTGCATTCAGAACTGTTCTTCTGCACACCACTGTTATAACATGTGGTTATTTCAATTTCTATCACCTTCTTGTCAGCTTAAGCCAGTCTGGGATTCTCATCTGACCTCTCTCATTAGCAAGATGTTTTCACCCACAGAGCTATTTGCTCATTGGGTGTGTTGGCAACATTCTCTGTAAACTCCTGAGACCGTTGTACTTGAAAATCCCAGGAGATCAGCAGTTTCTGAGACACTCAAACCACCCCATCACGTGCCAACAGTCAAAGTCACTTAGTTCACATTCATCCCCACTCTGATGTTTGATCTGAACAGCAACTGAATGTCTTGACCATGTCGCATGCTTTTCTGCACGAAGCTGCCGCCACATGATTAGATGATTAGATACTTGCATGAATGAACAGGTACACCTAATAAAGTGGCCACTGAGGGTATGTTGAACAGAAACACATGCTCTATTCAGACACCAATCATACACAAAAGGAACCATTGCTCGAGTTTTTCAAAAGTTTGCTCTCAAATGTTTTGAATATATTGCCACATGTGTAGACCCCACTTGTGACTGAGCGACAAAATGGCTTGCAGCCAAGCAAAGATTGTTGAATGAATCAACAGCACTGAGCAGGATCATACAGCATTTCCAGACTTCAAACACCCGGCCGATAAATTAGAAGGTATTAGCATGGCTGATAGAGGAAACCGGGCAGGATACCCGGTTTAGACATTGGATACAACAGCTTGGATTTACCTTAGCTTTACTGGAAGTTCTGCGGTTCATTTCTTGGGAATTGTCCCACACTAGTAAGACCAGTTTGTACTGCCCATCCCCAATTGTTCCCAATAGGGTGATGGTGATCTTCTTTCTTGAAGCACTGCTGTCATTCCAGTGAATGTGCTCTCCTAGTGCTGTTGAGGAGAAGGCTCCAGGATTTAAATGCAGTGAGAATGAAAGAGTGGAGATATATTTCCAGATCAGCACAATGTTTAGTTTGGAGAGAAATCTGCAGGTGGCTGTTTTACCACTCCTTGGTAGGTTTAGGACATGAGTGTGCAATTCCAGTACATTTTGTTGATGCGACACACATCAAAGTTGCTGCTGAACGCAGCAAGCCAGGCAGCATCTCTAGGAAGAGGTACAGTTGACGTTTCAAGCCGAGACCCTTCATCTAGTCCTGAAACGTCGACTGTACTTCTTCCTAGAGATGCTGCCTGGCCTGCTGCGTTCACCAGCAACTTTGATGCGTGTTGCTTGAATTTCCAGCATCTGCAGAATTCCTGTTGTTTGCGTTTTGTTGATGCTGTACTTTGCAGCCAATGTGTTCTGGTGGTGGAGGGAATGAATGCTCTCCGTATTAAAGGGCACCAGTCAACCATATTGCATTGCTCTTGGTGTTGCTGAGTTTGTTGAAAGGTCGAGCTGCAGTCATCCATTGCACTTCTGACCTGTGTCTTGCAGACAGTGCAAAGGCTTTGAAGTATCAGGAACTGATTCACTCACTGCAAAATACCTAGCTTCTGACCTGATTGACTGCCCTGTTGTCTGGTCCAGTTGAGTTTCTAATCCCTGTTGATAATGGGAGAGCCAGCAAACAGTAATGTTATTGAGTGTCAATGTAGGCTCAAAGTTCAAAGTTAAATTATTATCAAAGTACATATATGTAACAGTATACAACTCTGAGATTCATTTTCTTGTGGGCATACTCAATAAATCCAATAATCATAATTGAAAGACAAGACCTACAGGGCAGATAATCACTTTCCAGAAGGCAACAAGCAGTGCAATACAACTGAAAGAAGAAAAAGTAATACTACTGCTACTACTACTAATAATAATAATAATAAAAAAGTGAGCAATAACTGTTGAGAACATGAGTCCATAGGTCATGAGAATATTTCAATGATGGGGCAAGTGGAGCTGAGTTAAGTTATGCTCTTTAGTTCAAGAGCCTGATTGTTGAGGTGTAATACCTGTTCCTGAACCGGGTGATGTGAGTCCTGAGGCTCCCTTATATTCTGCCTGATAGCAGCAGCGGGAGTAGAGCATGACCTGATGGTGGATGCTGCTTTCCGGCAACAACGCTCCATGTAATTGTGTTCAATGTTGGAGAGGGCTTTACCCGTGATGGACTGGGCTGTATCCATTACTTTATGTAGGATTTTTTGTTCAAGGCATTGGAATTTCCATACCAGGCCATGATGCCACCAGTTAGTATACTCTCACCCTAAATGCATGCCCTTTGATATTAGACATTTCAACACTGGGGAAAAGATACTGTCTGTCTACTCTATCTATGTCTCTCTGCCACTCCAGAGAAAACAACTCAAGTTTGTCCAATCTCTCATAATAACAGTGTATTGTCTCTTTACGTTTGACCTACCAAGGTGCAACCATCACAATTGTTTGGATTAAACTCCATCTGCCATTTCTGCGCCCAGTTGACATATATCCCACTGTATTCCATTCCAGTCCTCTACACTATCTACAGCACCACCAATTTTTGAATCATCTGTAAACTTACTAACTCACCCATCCACATTTTCATCCAGGTCATTTATATACATCACAAACAGCAAAGGTCCCAGTACAGATCTCTGTGGAACACCATCAATCACAGGGTCATGGTCCGGATCGGGGTCCCTTTAAATTTACTTTGTTTATGTTACGATCCAGACCGTTGACTCCCTGTTTCCCTTTGGTACCCTGTTTTCCCATGTCCCTGGGACTTGGTGATTGGAGGCAATTTACTCTCGGCTGAACCGGCAGTTTGTAGTCTCCGGCTTTCAGCCATTCGGCGCAAGAGCGTTTGCAAAGTCACCAAAGGTACTGCGAGCCAATGTCATCTGGCTGGAGCAAGCCTAGTCTCCTCCTGGAGCAAGTGCCAGCAAGCTGCCTTCCCTTGTCAGTGTGGGTCAGTCTAAGTTAACCCACTGGGGTGAGTCAAGAGCTCACCGTGGCTTGGAGCGTACTTGTGCCCAGTTATAGTTCTGTCCATTCTTGTGTGGTCTCCATATCCACGTCGTGCGCCTAAAAGAGGTTCCGGCCCTGTACCCTGGAAGGGCCCTGACCCTGCGTCAAGAAGAGTCCCGACTCCGTTCTGTGTCTTAGGAGGATTCCCGGCTCTATGTTTTATGTCCTGTGTCTGTGTCTGTCCCGTGAATAAGAAGAGTTCCTGGCCCTGGCGGCATCCAAGTACCCAGTCCTGGCCCTGGAGGTCCGTGATTCCTAGTCCTAGCCCAGACCCTTAGTCCCAGCCTAGTCCAAGGCCTGCGACCTTGTCCAGTACAATATTCTTGCTTCTGCTTTGCTCTCCTTGTATCAAGCAACAAACTCAATTAAGTTAACCTCACAAGATGTGTCTTGCATTTGGGTCCACCCTTGCTCCCAATGCCCCCCATTGTGACACACAGACCTCCAGACAGAATATGTCCCTTCAACCACTACCCTTTGTCTTCCACGGGCAGTTCTGAATCCAAACGGCCAATTCGCTGTAGATCTTATGTATCTTAATCTTCTGGATGAGCCTCCCTTGAGGGACCTTATCAAATGCCTTACTCAAATCCATGTAGACAACATGCACAGCTCTACCTTCATCAATCACCCTTGTCACCTTGTCAAAAAAACTCAGTCAGGTTTGTAATACATGACTTGCCCCACGTAAAGCTATGCTGGCTCTCCCTGATTAAGACATGGCTTTCCGTGTCCCTAAGAATTCTCTCCAGTAACTTCCCTACCACTGACATGAGACTCACCGGTCTATAGTTTCCAGGAATAATGAAACAACAGTAGCTACTCAGCAGTCCTCCGGGTCCTCACCTGTGACTAGAGAGTGCACAGAGAAACTGGTCAAGGCTCCAACAATCTCTTCTCTTTCCTCTCTCAATAACCTTAGGTATATTCCATCAGGTCCTGGGGACTTATCCACCTTAATGCTCTTTAACAGACCCAGCACTACCCCCTCTTTTATCTCGAAATGCCCTAAAATATCAATACCCTCAATATTCATTTCCCTATCCCCTCATCCTTCTCCATGCTAAATACTGATGTAAAGTACTCATTTAGGACCTCACCCACATCCTCTAGATCCCTTTTTCCTTGAGTGGTCCTACCCACTCCCTAGTTACCCTCTTGCTCCTGATAGATGTATAGAATGCCTTGTGATTCTCTTTAATCTTACTTGCCAAGGACTTCTCTTGGCCCCTCCTGGCTTTTCTAATTCCCTTCTTGAGTTCTTTTCTGACTCCTTTATAATCCTCAAGGGCTCTGCTTAATAATAATCTCTTTATTATTAAATAATCAAAAATACGGATAAAAGAAAAATGGAGAGAAAATATGGGAGGGAAAATTCAGATTGATCTTGAAGCAGGTTAAAAGGTTGACACAATATGGTGGGTCAAAAGACCTGTAATGTGCTCTATGTTTTATATTATGTACTTAATAATACATTCACCAAAACTGAGGATTTTTTTCCATTTGTCAGAACACCCATTGGAATAAGACTTCCGACAAATTATTTTGCTTAATGCTGCTCGATTTTTTTAGACCTACACTTTTTTTATTTTCTGGAGTGTAACACAAAGGGGTTTAGAGTCATAGAGTATTACGGTATGGATTCATCCATGCCTACCAAACCAAATCTTCAGCATGCTCCTTTATTTGATTTTTCTCTCCCTATCTGTCCTCATTAATCTATCAAAGCCCTTTGGCCCAATTTTCTATGGTGCTCAAAAAGCTAGTCCAATTTGCAGGCATTTGGCCTGTATCCCTCTAAACCAAGGCTTCCCTCTCTGGGGTCCATGACATAAAGAAAGATTGGGAACCCCTGCTCTAAACCTTTCCTGTCCATATACTTACCCAAATATCTTTTAAGTGTTGTTATTGAAGATGCCTCAACAACGTTGCCTGGCAGCTCATCTCATATATGCACCAGCCTTCATATGAAGAAATTGCTTTTCAGGTCGCTTGTAAATCTTTCCTCTCTCCCCTTAAACCTTATGATCTTGTACAACTCTATAGTGTTACCCTTTGGTTTCCTTCACTCCAAGTAATAGAGGCCTAGCCTGCCCCAGCTCTCTCTATAACTCAAATTCTCAAGGTCTGGCAACATTTTCATAAAGATTTCACATCATTCCAAAAATTTAACAGGGCACTTCAGGACATAAGTCACCAATTTTAACACTATAAGGTGTCTACACAGTTCCAACCAACATGGTCCTCCTAGCACACTGCTACTGGAGACAGATATTATCCAACCAATTTCTTAAAGTTCAAAGTTCAAAGTAAATATATTATCAAAGTATGTATATGTTGTGGCGGCCCGAACACACAGGACTCGAACTGCCATCGGAAGCCACGGGCAGACACATTTGGAACTACCCGCTCGAGGTGGACCTTCCGGGGACAGTCTGACGTCATGTCTGCCCTGCAGGGGCTCATGGCCCATGAGATTTAAGCGCACAATTTTGAATCAGTAAAGGCATTCTGAGTTCAGCTCTCTCTGCCTTCGTGTGTTTCTTCAGTAGCGCATTTGCGCGCGGCTACAACGTCACCATATACAACCGTCATTTCCTTGCAGGCACTCATGGTAGAACAAATAAATACAATAGAATCAATGAAAAACTACACACAAAGACTGGTGGTCAATGTGCAAGAGAAGACACAAAGAATAATAATAAAAATAAATAAATAGTAAATAAATAATACTAAGAACATGAGTTGTAGATTCCTTCAAAGTGAGTTGGTGGGTTGTGGAATCAGTCCAGTTGAGTGTAGTTATCCATCCCAGTTCAGGAGCCTGATGGTTGAAGAGTAATAATTGCTCCTGTACCTCCTTCCTGATAGCAGCAGTGCAAAGACATCTTTGTTGACCGTTTGTCAATGGAACTAGGCTTGGAAAATCAGTATGCAACTTGCAATTAATGGAAACATAGAAACATAGAAAATAGGTGCAGGAGTAGGCCATTCGGCCCTTCGAGCCTGCACCGCCATTTATTATGATCATGGCTGATCATCCAACTCAGAACCCAGCCTTCCCTCCATACCCCCTGACCCCTGTAGCCACAAGGGCCATATCTAACTTCCTTTTAAACATAGCTAATGAACTGGCCTCAACAGTTTGCTGTGGCAGAGAATTCCACAGATTGACCACTCTCTGTGAAAAGAAGTTTTTCCTAATCTCGGTCCTAAAAGGCTTCCCCTCTATCCTCAAACTGTGACCCCTCGTTCTGGACCTCCCCAACATCGGGAACAATCTTCCCGCATCTAGCCTGTCCAATCCCTTTAGGATCTTATACGTTTCAATCAGATCCCCCCTCAATCTTCTAAATTCCAACGAGTACAAGCCCAGTTCATCCAGTCTTTCTTCATATGAAAGACCTGCCATCCCAGGAATCAATCTGGTGAACCTTCTTTGTACTCCCTCTATGGCAAAGATGTCTTTCCTCAGATTAGGGGACCAAAACTGCACACAATACTCCAGGTGTGGTCTCACCAAGGCCTTGTACAACTGCAGTAGTACCTCCCTGCTCCTGTACTCGAATCCTCTTGCTATAAATGCCAGCATACCGTTCGCCTTTTTCACCGCCTGCTGTACCTGCATGCCCACTTTCAATGACTGGTGTATAATGACACCCAGGTCTCGTTGCACCTCCCCTTTTCCTAATCGGCCACCATTCAGATAATAATCTGTTTTCCTATTTTTGCCACCAAAGTGGATAACTTCACATTTATCCACATTAAATTGCATCTGCCATGAGTTTGCCCACTCACCCAACCTATCCAAGTCACCCTGCATCCTCTTAGCATCCTCCTCACTGCTAACACTGCCACCCAGCTTCGTGTCATCCGCAAACTTGGAGATGCTGCATTTAATTCCCTCATCCAAGTCATTAATATATATTGTAAACAACTGGGGTCCCAGCACTGAGCCTTGCGGTACCCCACTAGTCACCGCCTGCCATTCTGAAAAGGTCCCGTTTATTCCCACTCTTTGCTTCCTGTCTGCTAACCAATTCTCCACCCACACCAATACCTTACCCCCAATACCGTGTGCTTTAAGTTTGCACACTAATCTCCTGTGTGGGACCTTGTCAAAAGCCTTTTGAAAATCCAAATATACCACATCCACTGGTTCTCCCCTATCCACTCTACTAGTTACATCCTCAAAAAATTCTATGAGATTCGTCAGACATGATTTTCCTTTCACAAATCCATGCTGACTTTGTCCGATCATTTCACCGCTTTCCAAATGTGCTGTTATCACATCCTTGATAACTGACTCCAGCAGTTTCCCCACCACCGACGTTAGGCTAACGGGCCTATAATTCCCCGGTTTCTCTCTCCCTCCTTTTTTAAAAAGTGGGGTTATATTAGCCACCCTCCAATCCTCAGGACTAGTCCAGAATCTAACGAGTTTTGAAAAATTATCACTAATGCATCCACTATTTCTTGGGCTACTTCCTTAAGCACTCTGGGATGCAGACCATCTGGCCCTGGGGATTTATCTGCCTTCAATCCCTTCAATTTACCTAACACCACTTCCCTACTAACATGTATTTCCCTCAGTTCCTCCATCTCACTGGACCCTCTGTCCCCTACTATTTCTGGAAGATTATTTATGTCCTCCTTAGTGAAGACAGAACCAAAGTAATTATTCAATTGGTCTGCTATGTCCTTGCTCCCCATAATCAATTCACCTGTTTCTGTCTGCAGTTACACACATCAAAGTTGCTGGTGAACGCAGCAGGCCAGGCAGCATCTCTAGGAAGAGGTGCAGTCGACGTTTCAGGCCGAGACCCTTCGTCAGGACTTGGCACTTTATTGTCTCTGCACAAACAACCACATGACTATGTTGACCCTGGGCCAGTAACTTAGAACTTGAATTCTACTGTTCCCTTTGTACCGATACTCACCTAGACAACCTCTCCAGTTTATAGCACTGAAATAGGGGATCTCCACTGGCCAGATGATTAATCCTTTCTGCTCCCAGCCCCTGCATGGGTGTTCTTCCTCACAATGGTGATTCTCTGGAGTTATCGCTGATAGTGCAATCAAAGTGTCCACTTTTATATTCATTCCTTATGTAGGCCATGTGTCTGACCTTTCACACCTTTTTACTGGCTCTGCTCCAGGCCAGCATCCATTCATGCCCTCATCCCAGTAAGTGACAATCGGTAATTCATGATTTCTTGTTATCAATCAGCAGCAAGCTTGATTCATGAAAAACAGATACAGGTTTCCCCCAAATCCGAAGGTACAGCGTTCCTATGAAATGGTTCATAAGCCAAAATGTTGTAAAGCGAAGAAGCAATTACCATTTATTTATATGGGAAAATTTTGTGAGCGTTCGCAGACCCAAAAATAACCTACCAAATCATGCCAAATAGCACATAAAACCTAAAATAACAGTAACATATAGTAAAAGCAGGAATTATATGATAAATACACAGCCTATATAAAGTAGAAATACTTTTCCACAATCATTACTGAACTGTTCTCCGTAGCGAAAATTTCGCACAAGCACCGTTGGCAGAAAATCTTACTCAAGCGCTGTTGGCAAGAACACTCTGTCCAGTAACCTTTAAGCTATGAAGCTGCCAAATCATACCAAATAACACGTAAAAATACGCAGCCTATATAAAGTAGAAATAATGTATGTACAGCGTAGTATCACTTACGGGAATCGGGAAGACAGTGCAGAGCACACTGATGGTGGTGTGTTAGACTGAGTCGTCGCAGGTTGGGATGGTGCAGTGGCCCCCACCCTCCAGGCCGCCGAGCGATACATTGCCGCGAAGCAGCAGGAATGCAGCGGTAGCCGGGAGGTACACCGCACATCTTAAAGAAAAAAGCCGAAATAAACAATCTAATTAATTAGGTGCCGCGCGGCATGTAATTGTCGGCCCAGATCAGTGCCGACTTCCGATTGCGTTGCCTCTGATCTGGGCCGTCAATTACATGTCGGCGGCACCTAATTAATTAGCATGTTTATTTCGGCTTTTTTCTTAAAGATGTGCAGTGTGCCTCCCGGCTACTGCTGCATTCTCCGCGAATCGGTACAGTATCTGTCCATGGCCTGGGGGTTGGGGTGGTGGGACATTGGGATATCATCTCGTCATCGTCTGTTTCCATTAGAGGAGGCAGCTCATCTTCTTCTATCTCTGCCCGCCTTGATGTCGAAGGTCGAGGTTCGTCGTCTGCTGTGGCTGATGTGGAAGGCTTGCTTGACTGATGAGCCTCACGCATTCTTCTATCACACAGTTCTTTGTAAGGACTCAAACCATCTTGCAAATATCCCCTAAACCGACATACCCTTTCAAAATTAAAGTCGTACTTTATCATTACTCATTCGGTTTCGATTGTTATTCTTTTTTCTTCCAATTGCATCAGCTCTTCATCTGTCAGTTCTTGGTCATGGGATGCCAAAACCTCCTCAACATCATGTTCGTCAGCTTCCACAAGCCAAACTCACGTTGGCTTTACTTCGTTCACCACGATCAAAACGCTTAATTATGTCTAGTTTTACGTTAAGTGTAACACCCTTACGAGCTCTTTCAGGCTTTTCCAGTACCATAGAACTCATCTTGCAAACGGCTGCTCACAGGCATGTGTTAAAGCAAAGCCGTTCCGAATCCGGGGGAGAGCGGCTGCTTGGGGCGCGCGCAGTCTTTTATTGCGCGCTGATTTTCCCCGCGCTGCTTTTTTTTCGTAACAGTGAAAACACCTTCTGAAAGCGAAAACAGGGTACTAATGTAGGTCTTTCGTAACAGTGAGGTTTCGTAAAGCGAACTTTCGAAAAGCAGGGGACACCTGTACTGACTCCAACAGTCAAAAAACTGCATGTTATATCTCACCAAAGAACATCTCATAAGTAACTTTTTATTTGGAAATTATCTCTATTCCAGCAGATTACTGGAAGCGTCATTGTGCCTTCTTTAAAACACTGATCAATCCAAGCAACTAACACACAAAATGGAGGACCTAAAACAGTTCTACAAAATGGCAGCCTTCATCTCCAAGCACATGGCAGGAACAAAAGCAATTGATCTGTCTGCTCCCTCTCTCCTTGAACCACTTGAGTTTGACATTTTCTTCCACTTTTAAAATCCGCCTTGGCCAACAGCATGGCCTGGATGGTGGGGGCCCTTGATGATGGAGGCTGCTTTCTTGTGGCAGCTCTCCTTGTAGATGTGCTTCCTGATGGGAAGGGCTTTTCCTATGATGGACTTAATTACTTAAACTCATTCATTCCCCCATTCCCCCATTTTGTATGGCACCACTTGCTAAGCTACCCGCTCTAGTGCTTCATGACCATGTGATTGCCTTTCTCAGGTGCTAATTATGTTGAACTATCATGAATTATGTCTTATAAGGGTTGCCAACATTTTTTATGATATGGATCTCTCCCATCAACCAAGGAATCCGTGGGCCCTAGGCTGGAAACCCCTGGATCATTGCAGAAAAGAAATTCATATAGAACACTTTGCTTCCTAAAGTTGCTTTGCTGAAACAAGAATAGTGGCACTAAAGGGTGTGAAGTCTGTTGTTTTTAAAAACATTTACCTTCATGTCCAGGTTCTGCATTTTCTGCATCTTCTGCATCTGGTTGCAGAATTCTCCAAAGTATAGGCATTCAGATAGGTAGATACTTAATAGGAAATTGCAGTGTCACAGTAGCATTACAAGTGCACACATATACAAATATTAGATGAGAAGTAAGAAAAAAGAAGTTACATTCAAAATAAGATGTGCAAGATTTACAAGTGAAAGTTTACAAGATTACAAGATTGATAGGATACTAATGAGGACAGCCACATGGCGTATTCCTTCCCTGAACACCCCTTGCCTCCTATAGTCACCGTTTTAGTTCTGAATTCTTTGGAAGAGACCCAGACTCTGCCTACCCATCATCGTAGCTTACACTCATACCCCCTCAACACTCATCCACATCTCCATATTGTAGTGAGATCCTTTAATGATTACTTCCTAAGGTCAGAACTGTGAGGAAAGGTGCTACTAAAGCAGGAGATTCAAGCCCTAAAGCCCACAGTTCGTGAAACAGAGCAGCGTTACGTGGTGGAGACCTGCGCAAGCTGTTTTGGAATTAGCACTAGTGAATTTCAGAATATGTTTCATAGCTTTGTGAATCAGTATTAGAGTGATTGCTAATGCTGTTTTAATCTCAGAAACATATCCTAGGTTCACATTATTACAAATTATCTGAGAATTGATGTTGATTATCTATTCTTAGGGCTTTAGCTAGAGATTGTATGCTTCATTTCTTTTCAATGAGGCTAAGAATTTTCTATGACTCGTCCATCAATCACCATCCCATTTATCACAACTAAAATGATGGGTAGTTATCATTCTCCACTTAAGTGACTAAGGTAAATGCAGGCTGTCTTAACTAATTTTAAAAGGGCATAAATCAGCTTTGTTTATATTTAAAAACACTCATCCATATTTCCCCCAGGATATATATGTTACAGTTAAGAAATGGCAACATACGCTGCATCCTAGCCTAGTAATGAAGGTTCTGAGGTAGCTGCCTTGAGTTTTATTTGGTAGTCAGTTTTAAAACACAAGCCATGGTAGGAAAGAGCCATGTGTTCTACGCTAAGAACAATAGCACTACTGCCAAAGATGGAGTGGAGCATGGATTTGATTCAATCTAATTAAAAGGCAACAAAGCACTTGAATCCTGTCTCATGTCGATCAAACAATTTCACCTGATGTCGTAGATGATTCATCTCCAAGGCGTGGCCTTAATATTAGTATTTTCACGATGCCAAGTTACATCGTAGGTGCTTTGCCAGGTGAAAGAAGTAAAGACATTTGACCCTGAGTAAGAAGCAAACAGACAGTATGGAGAGAATGGAAGGTTCCTGGCTTGTCCACTCTGGCTTGCTTAGAATGAGAAACACAATCGTAAATGATATTGCAACTGCTTTCAGGCATCTGTAAATTAAATAGACTGTCTTCATACTTAACTTGAATACTGAAAAATGGAACAACTGTATTTATATTAAATCTTTACATTTAATGAATAGACTATATCACACTCCCTGTACACAACAACGGTTTTTATATGAAGAGTGTTTGATGTCTCTGGGCCTGTGTTCACTGGAATTCAGAAGAATAAGGGGTGACCTCATTGAAACCGATTGAATGGTGAGAGGCCTTGATAGAGTGGATGTGGCAAGGATGTTTCCTATGGTGGGAGAGCCTAAGACCAGAGGACACAGCCTCAGAACAGAGGGGCATCCTTTAGAATGGAGATGAGGAGAAATTTCTTAAGGCAGGGAGTGGTGATTCTATGGAATTCGTTGCCACAGGCAGCTGTAGAGGCCAAATCTTTATGTGTATTTAAGGCAGAGGTTGATAGATTGCTGAATGGTCAGGACATGAAGGGATATGGGGAGAAAGGAGGACACTGGGACAGAGAGGAAAATTGGCTCAGCTATGATGAAATGGCAGAGCAGACTCATTGGGCCAAATGACCTAATTCTACTCCTATATCTTATAGCATTATGGTCTTATGGTCTTTTTTCAACTAAGATGCAGTTAACTGATGAGATATTCACTGCTAGACAGTGGTAGTGTCCAGGCTGCACTTCCAATCTACTCCTCCACAGTTGTCCCATCTTATTCAACTGCTATTAGACCTCGTCCTCTGCAGTCAAGGCTGAAGGCCACAAGATTATTCTATGTATTTTAGCACTCTGTCAAATTCATACATCCATATTTGCCATAATCTATTCAGCCCATCAAGTCTATGCTGGCTGATAGAGTAATCCCATTCCCCACTAATTTTCCATGTAACATTCTCTCTGCAATCCCAACATTTGTACCTGTAATTTCAGAGAGTCGATTATCTTACAAATCCCCACATCATAGACAGAGCTTTCAGCATTTTGGACTCCATAAATTAAAGTACTGAATACAAGAATTGGGATGATATTTTGAAGTTGTATAAGACATTGGTGAGGCTAAATTTGGAGCATTGTGTGCAGTTCTGCTCACCTACCTACAGGAAAGATATCAATAAGATTGAAAAAGAACAGAGAAAATTTACAACGATGCTGACAGGACTTCAGGACCTGAGTTATTGGAAAAGGTTGAATACAATAGGTTATCTCTTTATTCCTTGGAGCATAGGAGAATGAGGGGAGCTTTGATAGAGGTAAACAAAATTATGAGGAGTATAGATAGAGTAAATGCAGGCAGACATTTTCCACTGAGGAGTGAGTCTCGAGCTAGAGGTCATGGGTTAAGAGTGAAAGGTGAAATGTTTATGGTGAACCTGAGAGGGTACTTCTTCTGCTGTGGGTCAATGGGACTAGGCAGGGTAACAGTTTGGCACAGACTAGATGGGCTGAACAGCCTGATTTTGTGCAGTATCATTCTATGACCCTATTACCCTATCTTTAGGAAGGCAGGGAAATGGAGCACCCATAGGAAATCATTAACCGTTAACAGTTACAAAGAAATCATTAACTGCTCCTAGATGCGACCACTTGCTTACACGTTCATGTAGTCAATTAACCACTGAACCACTCGGTCCTTGGTGTCTGGAGCTGTGATCTACTAAATAATTTTCTCTGGGAAGTTGTGGCAACCAAACAGCAATGCTAGGAAATTCCACTAGAGGTGAAAAATAAGAAACATAACCTGGTACAGAATTACACTTCAGAATCACCATTTTATCTCCAAATGTTGCTCCTATTGTAGATGAGCAATTTACTGTTATTGTATCTACTGCTTTTTGTCTTTTCAGGAAGAATCTGATCTGATGTTACACAGTTGGATCAAGTGATAAACGTCAATCCTTTCAGATCAATGTTACTACCAAGACTCATTCTGAAGAACTAAAACATCAACTGCCTGGATTTAATTCAGAGTAATATGCAGGTTACTCTTCAAATTTTTCCCTTTGCTCTTGTACAGTTGAAATTTTCTGGGCATGTAAAACATTGGACGCTGTACTTATTACTTCACATTGAGTTCCGCTGCTTGTTTGGTGTAAGGTGCAAAGAACCCCCGAGCCCCATATACTATATCAGCAAATACAAAGAGAATGCCTCACCAATGCAATAAAGTACATAACCTACCAAATTGAATGCATCAAGTGTAACCTGGAGAAATAATGAAAGGTTAAAGCAAAATGCCTTTGAAGTGAAGTCCGCTTTAATAAAATCATAAAGTAAGGGGAAAAGCTAGCAGCTAACTAGATAGCCTCAAATGTTCACATATGATGGGAACTTGAGGGTTTAGAACAATGAATTGTTTCGATTCTTCACAGGCCTGAATGCAAAATTATTATCCCAGCCATTCCCATGAATTTTAATCCCTGGCACTAGGTTCCAAGGCTCTGCAGGCTGAGATTTGTAAATCACCCCACTCCTTGTATCCTGTCAGTAGAGATCAGGCCATAACAGGAAGATATTCCAATGTTATGTATAAATATTCCTGACCTCTTGGGCTGCAGACCTGTCTAAAAACAAAGAACCATACTTTTTCATTATGCACCTCTGTCATACTGGTGTTTCAAGAAAATATTTTCAGAAGCCTACACAAAAATGACTAGGAGGCAGGGTTCCTGTCACAACAGAGATTTAAAATGAAAGTGCCAGACTGTTTATGTAAGTAGTATCAAATATATTATCACATTTGTATATAGATTGCAAAATACAGCTCACTAGAGGTACTGGATTAATTCCTGTCTGATGACGGCACTGTTTACTCAACTTTGTGGCATGCCTGTTCGGTGACCCTTGTGTTGGTAAGACTGTTAGTACCTGCAAAGAAGTGCAGTCTCAATCAGAGGGCAAATGTTGAGCTGATGCCATACCTTAGACCCCACCCACCCACCTCAGCATGAATTTGTCAGAATGGAGAACCCCCGCCAGCATCGTTTCCAGGGATCTTCAATCATTAAAGGCTTGTTGCTGACTGGTGTAGACACAATTGTGAGAGAATTTGTTTCTTCCTGAATTTCTCCAAAGCTGCAGAGGTCTACAGTGTGTGAACTATTGGACTTTGAAAGCTTTTCTTTTGCCTAAAGGCTACTACACACATCTATTGCTTCCAAACTTGAGCAAGTGAAAAGGCATTTCTCTGAAACGTAGCAGAATTTGGAGAATATGTGGGGAGAGGGGGTGAGCTCTGGGAAGAGGAGGGTGCTCCCAGTTATAGGACATTTCCACCCCTTGTGTTCAGGAAGGCAATCTCCCATCTGTACTCAAGTGAGAAAAAGACATGTGAAGTATCTGTGTTTTAGTAATTATATTACCACTGATATCTTAAGGTGATTGGGGGAAAGTATAGGAGAGAACTCAAAGAGTGGGGAGTGCATACAAGGCTCTCCATGGGGTTGGTGGAGCCAGCTACGTTAGGGACATTTATGAAACTTTTAGGTTGGCACATGGGCGATAGAAAAATGGAGGTCTTTGCAGGAAGGGGGAATGGATTGATCTTAGAGTAGGTTCTATGTTCTAACAACTGTACCAGTTATTGCAGCCAGAACAGCAACCCCAGTGCAGAGTGAAGACCACATTGCCAATGGTTGTCATGGACTTGTCTTCACTGAGATTCCTAACGACAGAGCTGGACTGTTTTCAAACTCCTACACATTGCATTCTGCTGATGCCTAAGGATCAGAATGAGACTTATTGTCACTGATCTACATGATATGAAGTCTGTTGTTTACTGTGCAAAGTCATGAAGTTACTATAAATCACAAAAATGCATAAATAAATAGTACAAAAAAGGGAATAATGAGATTGTGTTCATGGGCCATTCATAAATTTGATGGAAGAGGAGAAGAAGCTGCTTGTGAATTGTTGACGTATGACTTCAGATATCTGTACCCCCGCCCTGATAAAACTAATGGGAAGAGGGCATGTACCACTTAGTGAGACCTCTAGTGACAGATGCCTCCTTCTTGAGGCACGCCAATAGTGGGAACAGCTGTGGCCATGATGGAGCTGGCTGAATCTACAATCTCCTACATCCTTTTGCAGTCCTGGGCATTGGAGCCTTCTATGTGCCAAAGTGTGAGGCAAACAGTCAGAATGCCCTCCACCATATATCTAAAGACGTTTGTCGGACTCTTTGGCAACATACTGAATCTCTTCAGACTCCTAATGAAGTGGAGCCACTGGAGTGCCTCCTTCATGATTCCATCAATGTGTTGGGCCCAGGATAGCTCTTCCAAGACAGTGATAACCAGGAACTTGAACTTGTTCACCCTTTCCCTTTCATTTCATTAAGGTTGTCATTGCTGTCTGTGGTGGTGGCAATAAGCTCCCACTACCTATTAAATGCTCACATTGGCATGCATCTCAAATAGCCTCTGACAACCAAGTCCAGCTCCTGGCCTTCACGTGTGGCTTAGCTACTAAGCCTAGCGGAATCATTTTTATTGACAGGAGAAGGGGAAAATGTGGGTTACTAGTGCCTTAAAACTAGTCATTCAGGCAGATGGGGCTCATCAGCCCCAGTTGGCAGCTCATCTACGAGGAGGAAAACGTTGATCTCAGACTTCTGCTGCCTTGTGGCTATACCCTCATTGGAAAGGCTTCAGGAGCAAACACAAAGGAAAAATCCAGAGCTGGCGTCCCTAAGGCAGCCCTGCATTGAGTTCAACACTGACTGGCAACTCCTGCGATGCTGCTGGTGACAAACTGTATCGGTCTCTGCAGTTCCTTTGGATTCATCAGATGTGTGGAGAGGGGGAGCCTACTGCACAGGCAACAGCTTGCTCCTCAGATCATACTGCCCTGTCTTGTGTACGGGCTTACTTATGACAGTTAGGATTCAGCATCCACGGTCGACCCCGACCAATGAAGGTCTTCCCCCTTTCCACAGCTAGCTGACCCCTCAATGAGGACAGGTGCGTTCTTCTGATTGAAGTTCACAATTAATTCCTTAGTTTTGTTGATGTTGAGTGCAAAGCTGTTCAATCATCCAAACTATCTCACTTCTGCATGTTTACTTAACACTATCTGAGATTCTACTAACAACGGTAATGTCATCGGCAGATTTATAGATGGTGTTTGAGTTGTGCCTAGCGACACAGTCATGAGCGTAGTGAAAGTAGAGCAGTAGGCTAAGCAGGGAAGTCACTAAGACTTTTGGTGCAAAGAGAGAACCAACAAAGCAAACACATATTGTTACAAGGATTGCAGGCATTGCAGCCAAATTGGGAATACACACTCTTCACTTTGCCCTGCTATGTTGCAACTCAGAGACGATCCACAAGCAAGCAAGATTCCATGCCTTTGACATCTAGGTTGTGCGTAGCTGTGACATCTTCATCAACTGTGTTGGCTAAATTAGAGTTGTCATAACAAACCAAAGGATGACAACAAGGTGACAATTTTCTCTGCTGATTACATGGTTCTTGATCTTTTCACGTAATCATATGCAATTTTAGAACTAATTGCATTCATCCTTTGAGGAGGTATTTGCTAATCTCTCCCTTACTGTCTTTGAGGAGAAGTGTCTAGCACACAAGTTACAGACAGGATATTGCCGCGTCAAGATTGACAGGAGGAGACTGTGGAACAATGCAGTGCTGTGTGACTAGAAGACAAGAATCCAACTGATGTAACAATGAATCTGCCTTCAATGTATTTAATGGCAGTCTTGCCTGCAGCACAAACAATTTAGACCAAACACAACGTCCTTCTGTGAACTCTGTTTCACTTAGAAGTATGTAAAATATAGGTTGCATTCACTAAGGCTCCCTTGTGTGGCAAAGAGGTCACCAATGCATTGTCCAACAAAAACAGACTGTTCATCAGTTTGACAAAGCTTAGATTAAAAAGAATACACAGTTTAGATAACACTTTGCAATTTTTGAGGCAAATTTGAAAATTAGCACCTAGAGCCAGTCAGAGTGTAACTGCATGAATGAAAGCTTTATTTGTGACACAAAATTAATGACTGTTACCTTAAAGCAAACATCAGATCACCAGTGATTGTCAGAAATTCAGGTATAGGCAATAAGTTATTGGTTTAACATTCTAACAAGCCTAAATTTCTATACTATTCTGACATGTGTAGTATATCAGGACTCACTCCACCAGGCTCAAGATCAGTTGAACCAGGTGCTTGAAGAAAAGGGGATAGCTACACTCATTTAAGGACTCCGTTATATTGTTATGTATTGCTATTTATTTATATCTGAATTTGCACAGTTTCTTTACAGTTAACATTTCCTGATGTTCACAGTTTGCAGTTACTGTTCTATAGATTTGCTAAGTACACCTGCAGGAAAAAGAAGCTCGAGGTTGTATGTGGTGACATGTATGTATTCTGACGATAACTGTTACTTTGAACTTTGAACTTTTCATGAAAGTATGATTTATGAAAAAAGTCATCAATATACTCAATAATATTGCACCAGAACCAAATTAGCTTCCAGCTTATTAAATGTACTACATGGTATTGGTTGTGATTTGCATATTGTTTGGCTTGTTTTGAGAGATACACTCTGTGGCCATTTTGTAAGGCACACCTGTACATTGGCTCATTAATGCAAATATCTAATCGGCCAATCGTGTAAGTCCTTAAGACAAAGGAGCAGAAGTCGGCCATTCGGCCCATCGAGTCTGCTGCACCATTTTATCATGAGCTGATCCATTCTCCCATTTAGTCCCACTCCCCCGCCTTTTCACCATAACCCTTGATGCCCTGGCTACTCAGATACCTATCAATCTCTTCCTTAAATACACCCAATGACTTGGCCTCCATTGCCGCCCGTGGCAACAAATTCCACAGATTCTCCACCCTCTGACTGAAAAACCCTCGGTAGCAGCAACTCAATGCATAAAAGCATGCGGATATGGTCAAGAGATTCAAATTGTTGTTCAGACCAAACAGCAGAATGAGAACGAAACATGATCTAAGTGTCTTTGACCATGGAATGATTGTCTGTGCCAGACGGGTAGTTTGATTATTCAGAAACTGCTGATCCCCTGGGATTTTCATACACAATAGTCTCTAGAGTTTACAGAGAATGGTGAACAAAACAAAAAAACACGTCCGGTGGGCAGCATTTCTGTGCAGGAAGCCACTTTGTTAATGAGAGAGGTCAGAGGAAAATGGCCAGACCAGAAGGTGACAGTAACAACCACATGCTACAACAGTGGTGTGCAGAACAACATCGATAAATGCACAACATGTCAAATCAGGAAGTGGATGGACTACAACTGCAGAAGACCACAGCAGGTTCCACTCCTCTACCTAATAAAGTGGCCACTGAGTGTATGTCTGGATCATAACTTATTTGATATTTTCGTAAGATTCAAGGGAAACATGATTCTAGAGCAAAGCTGCTTCTTTCTAGTGGCTGGTTTTTGTGGCAAGTGCAATAGACGGAGAATATCAGAACTCACTGTAATGAGGGAGATTATCAGTAAAGAGTTCCAGAGTCCTCACATGCAGAAAGAAACAGGAACTTTCTCCCTAAGGTACTTAGTTCCTCCACATACTTCATTGCATCAGTATTTTCCTGGGACAAGGGTTTCAAGATCGAGAAGAGTGTGAAGCCGTGTTGCTTACCAGATACCCAAAACAAACAGGGCTTGTGCTTCAGATAAAAACAATTTTTCAATGGCGTAATTAATCTAAATTACACTGTTTAGAATAAATCTAAATTACCCTAATTAATATAAATGATACTGCATCCTGATATATACAGCCTCTAAATCACTGGCACTAAAAATTTACCTTTCTGAACATAAGAAAGAACTGTGTCCAGTTCTGGTCACCTCACTACAGGAAGGATGTGGAAGCATTGGAAAGGGTACAGAGGAGATTTACCAGGATGCTGCCTGGTTTAGAGAGTACGCATTATGATCAGAGATTTGGAGAGAAGGAGGATGAGAGGAGACATGATAGAGGTATACAAGATATTAAGAGGGATAGATAGAGTGGATAGCCAGCGCCTCTTCCCCAGGGCACCACTGCTCAATACAAGAGGACATGGCTTTAAGGTAAGGGGTGGGAAGTTCAAGGGGGATATTAGAGGAAGGTTTTTTACTCAGAGAGTGGTTGGTGCGTGGAATGCACTGCCTGAGTCAGTGGTGGAGGCAGATACACTCGTGAAATTTAAGAGACTACCAGACAAGTATATGTAGGAATTTAAGGTGGGGGGTTATATGGGAGGCAGGGTTTGAGGGTCGGCACAACATTGTGGGCTGAAGGGCCTGTACTGTGCTGTACTGTTCTATGTTCTATTAAAGAGTGAAGTCCCCTTATGCCTGTACTGATGTACGCTGGGTTCATGGCTGACCTTTTACCTCAATCCCACTTTCTCATTTGAAGCCCAAGTACTTGATTCCTCTATTTATTTATCTAAATTTCAGATTTTATTGCTAATTATACTATTATTTACTGTTGGAAATTATAAAAATATTATAAATTTATTTTTTCTTTTTTGTTGCTTTTACTTTTTTCTCTGAATCTCCTCTTTAGTTTAATTCTTTTTTTTCATTTTCCTCTCACTTTTTGTTTTATTCACTCCACTGCATGATTTTGCATTGATTTAAATATTCTAACTTACATTTCCTGGGTTAGGATCTTGTTTTTCTCTTTGACTGAATCAGGAAACATTCTGTTGCTTATCCTGTTCACACATGCCTCAGTTCCCCTATAGAAGATGTACTGGTTTGACTATCTGATAACCACAAATAGCCCGCAGAAATTCCATGAATGAGTGTAAGTATTCGTTTGTATTACCTACAAAGTCAAGATCATTCTGTAATCTTCACTTCAATATTTTCCTTCTCCTTTATCTAAAATAAATATTTCTAAGGAAGCAGTAAATATATATATATGATTATATGATCTCCATAAACAGTACTTGTGCTTACTCTTCTGATAATGATCAACATATTTCCTTTCTTTATCTGGCAGACATAAATAAATTCCATTGTATTACTTTATTTTCCTGTGAATACCTGCTGGAAAAGAATCTCTGGTGATATATGATGACATATACATACTTCGATGATAACTGCTTTAATTTTGACTCTGTTTATTGATAATCTGGGAAAATGGCCACAACCTCCCCTTTCACTGATGAATTTTCTAGTGTAATATCTGGATTCCAAGCAAGCCTCTTTATGGTAGTTTTGCCTTCCGCACTCTGACACTGGAATTCTCCTTGGGTCCAGTGAGGAAGATGATGAAAAATTTTCTTGATGTATGCAGGTTCCAAACCAAAAAGGTAAATTTGAATAAACACATCAAGGTAAATTTGAATAAACAGCTAACAAATTTCACGTCACATGCCGGTGATAATAAACCTGATCCTGATTCTGATTCTGATGTGAGATTATGCACCACACTGGGGAATTTGCAAAAGCTGTATGTAGCAGGGAGGACCTGCTACAAACTAGTGTTGATGGTATTATCGATGGACAGAAATGATTGAGAGTGAATCTTAACTAATGCATACCTTTATACTTTAATGCTTTATTTTATTTTTAAACAAAATTATAATATACATAGCTTGCTACACTTCGTCATTCAGAATTTTTTTATCAAATCTATGGCAGCACACTTAATCGAGAATCTGGTGTCATATTTTATTTTTAAAGCTGGTTAAAGACTTATGAAGACATTTTTATTGCAATTAGACCAAACTTGCTGTTTTTTATGCATGCAGTGTGTAGAAAAGCTGTTTGAGTGCACACTTTAACGCAGTGACACCAAGATTTCTGGTTCTTCAGGGAATTGAAACCAGATGTAGCATAGATGTCATTGGTATGACATCATTCATGCCTCCAATGACATCATCAACATTTTATTTATTCACTCATGTCAGATTGGTGTAAAAATGTGCAACTTGTATTTTTCATTCTTTCAAATCAAATTGTCAACTATGTGTGAACCAACGTGTTCCCTCTTTGACAATGATGTTTTACTCTCTTGTGGCTGATTTGACTTGTGTACACTCCATGACAGTTCAGTGAGTAAGAATGCTTTTAGCAGCTTCCTGCTGAAATGGCTAGTAGTCTGACCTCTGACTGCATTATGATCCCATACCTCAAGGGGGCTTAAGTATAAATCAAAAGCTTCTCTTTAAATATGGGCTATGGGCTCATTGCAGGCAATTGGGACTAGCGAGAAGGATGCTGTTGTGGCCATAGGCAAGCTGGGCCGAAGGCTCTGTATTCTTGCTGTATGACTCTCTGACACAATTTAAAGCTGAGAAGCTGAACCTCCATGCTTACAGACATCAGTTTTCAGTGTCAGAATCTAAAACTTGCATACTATTGGTACTGAGATATTATATAGAATGTTTATTCCACGTTGTCATGTTAGTGCAAGAAAATCAAGCCATTATATATCATGCACATGGATAGACACGTGACCCTGAGGTATCCATTCTGCAAACATTGCTCAGAAGCAGACTACATAACACAGTGAACAACATGTTTTGGAATAAAGTTCACGTGGCCTCAGTGGAGGCACCAGCCACTTTGCACAAAAATGACAGACAGCCCTGTTAAACCTGCCATCATTTGGTAATTCTCTCACAATAAAATTAGAGCAAATGATTTATATTCTTGAATTATGCTGCTTTTGCTAGTATAACAGTTTACTTATACACTGATACGGTGTTACAACATTAGACGAGGTGAATTTCCATCAGGTTTTGTCCCTAATGTCTGTAAACTCTCACTCAATGTCAGCAAAACCAAAGACAGGATTATTGACTCCAGGAGGAGGAATCTGGAGGTCCATGAGCCAGTCCTCATCAGGGGATCAGTGGTGGAGAGGGTCAGCATCTTTCAATTCCTGGGTCCAGCCTGTCAGTGCCAATACGAAGAAGCAACAGCAGCACCTCTACAGTCTTAGAAGTTTGCAAAGATTAGGTATGTGGTGGTGAGTATACTGACTGGTTGCATCACAGCCCAGTATGGAAACATCAATGCTCTTGAATGAGAAAAAATACAAAAAGTAGTGGATACAGTCCAGTCCATCTCGGGTAAAGCGCGCCCTACCATTGAGCACATCTACAAGGAGCACTGTCCTAGGAAAGCAGCATCCATGATGATGGACCTCCACCCCCCACTATCCAGGCCATGCTCTCTTCTCACTGCTGCCATCAGGAAGGAGGCATAGGAGCTTCAGGACCCACACCACCAGCTTCAGGAACAGTTTTTACCTCTCAACCATCAGGCTCGTGAAGCAGAGAGAGAAACTTCACTCACCCCAACACTAAATTGATTCCACAACCTATGGACACACTTTCACATCTTGTGTGTCATTTTTCATTGGCTCTATTGCGTTTCTTTGCACCTGCTGTGAATGTCCACAAGAAAATCAATCTCAGGGTGGTATATTGTGACATATATGTACTTTGATAATAAATTTACTTTGAACTTTGATAAAAATAATAATTAACAATAGCAATGTTTCCAATACTTAGTTTTCCTTTTGAAAAACAGGTAAATTCTAATATAAGTCATATCTGAAGCTTTGTGTAGAAATCATAACCAAAAGTGATACATATTGGTGTGTTGCAAAAATATGTCAAATTCAACAGCTGATAAATCGGTTCCAAGATGTTCATCGTGCCCAGTTTAAAGCAACAAACATGTTAAAAAATGCAAAAGCATAGAAAATTGCAAGAGGATCAAGAGGCATAGCAATATTGTTTTCAGTGTGAATCATAATCTGAGATTGCATCACTCGTTAGATCCCAGATCAAAACAATGACTGCAGGATAACTAACGAGTGATTTATTAAGTAACTAATGAAGTACATGAGAAAGCTGTACTTCCCAACTGGAAGCAAGTTATACAGATCAGAGAAGAGCACTGACAAAGCATCAACAAGGACCCAATGTAGAAAAATGATGGAGAAAATTAAAGTTACGCAGAAGACTTCTGGCTTTTTTTGGGAATTCATTGCCATGACTAGAGCAGCTCCCCTTAAGTAATAACAATTTATATTTGCATTGCAAGGATAACTTCAATTACCACTACTCTGAACTGATTCCAAGACTTACAGAGTCTTGTAAGAACTCTTTGTAACTCTTGTTCTCAGTGTTGTTTATTATTTGCAGTTTGTCTTCTTCTGCACAATGGTTGCTTTTCAGTCCGTCTGGTTATCTGTATTTTTTTTTGTAAATTTTATTGTATTTCTTTGCTTCCCTCTAAATGCCTGCTAGAAAATGAATCTCAACCAATGGGATAAATTCAAAGAAGGAGGGGCAGCCAAAGAAGTGGAATAGAAGTAGATAGAGGGAGTGATTTACTTAAAGATACAGTCTTTTGTAGAGTGAAGGAAACACAAAATACTCTGCAGATGTCAAAACAACACTCACAACACGCTGGAGGAACTCAGCAGGTCGGGCAGCATCCGTGGAAACGATGAGTCGACGTTTCGGGCTGGAACCCTTCGTCAGGACTGCAGAAGGAAGGGGCAGAGGCCCTATAAAGCAGGTGGGGGGAGGGAGGGAAGGAGAAGGCTGGTAGGTTCCAGGTGAAAAACCAGTAAGGGGAAAGATGAAGGGGTGGGGGAGGGGAAGCAGGGAGGTGATAGGCAGGAAAGATGAGAGAGGAATGGGGGAAAACACAATGGGTGGTAATAGGCAGCTTGGGGAGGGGGCAGAGTGACATAAGGATAGGGGAAGGGAAGGGGAGGGAATTACCGGAAGTTAGAGAATTCTATGTTCGTACCAAGGGGCTGGAGACTACCTAGACGGTATATGAGGTGTTGCTCCTCCAACCTGAGTTTAGCCTCATCATGGCAGTAGAGGAGGCCATGTAGAGTGAAGGAAATGGGGATGCACCAAAGGCCAAGCTTGAGAAAATGGAACTCCTGAAAAACTGCAGGGCAAAGATTTGTAGAAATAACAAATTTCTACATGAAGTGAGAGGAACTCAAGGATGAGAATTTTACATTTTGGGCAATGATCAGATTACAGAAATACTCTAACATTCCTGAGGTCGTGTCCAAGTCCAGATCAGCTGGAGGTTAGAGCTGGAAGAAGCCGACCTGTCCCGGGATTAAGGGACTGTGTATGTGCATGTGTGGGTGGGAAGGAGGAAGGGGGTTTGTTTTGCTGTTGTTGTTTTGTTGCTTGTTGTGATCTGCATTTTTCCTCTGAGCATCATGCAGGTACCAGAATGTATGCTGACACTCGTGGGCTGCCCTCAGCACACTTAGTTGTTACTGCAAATGATGCATTTCACTGTATGTTTCAATGTACACATGATGAATAAACTTGAATCTTGTTGCAAAAGTTATTTGGAGGTTACTTTTTCTGCTATGCATTTCCTTTCAAGCATTCCTACTGGTTTCCATAAGAACCATTTAATAAACACAACTAAATAAAAACAGAAGGGTAATGGGCCAAAATAAGTGGCATCTCCTAGACATTGCTCCAGGAACTTCAAGCAAAGCTGCATGAAAGCTCCATCTAACTCACACATCCTCCATCCAAGGAGAGCTGAGCTCCCCAAATTACTTGTGATTCTGAGTCTAGAAAAATTGATGAGATTCAGGAGGTTCCCCTTTAGAAGGAAGAAATCCTGCCCTAGAAAACCGGTGGAAATGTCAAAATCCGCAGGTAATCCTCCAGGATGATGTTTCCCCCTGCAGGAAAAGTAACAGTAATGGGTCACTGGTGGTTGGGACAAATGTCAAGTATCTGGGATGATGAAGAGTCAGCATTAGCAGTAATCTTCCTAATATATTTAATGGGAGGTAGGCTCAGTAAAAGTAATATTAAATTCTACACAGTTACCACTTCCATTAGGTATCTCCGAAAGACCATGTTCATGGTCTTCTGCTGCTGTAGCCCATTCAGTTCAAGCTTCGAAGTGTTGTGCATTCAGAGATGCTCTTCTGCATAATGTGCGGTTATTTGAATTACTGTCACCTTCCTGTCAGCTTGAACCAGTCTGGCCATTCCCCTCTGCCCTCTCTCGTTAATGAGGCACTTCAGAATTGCCACACACTGAAGGTTTCTTCACCATTCTCTGTAAACTCTAGAGGCTCTAGAAACTACCAAGGGATCAGCAATTTCTGAGATACTCAAACCACCTGATCTAGCACCAAAAATCATTCCATGGTCAAAGTCATTTAGATTACATTTCTTCTCCCACTCTGATGATTGACCATGTTGCATGCTTTTATGTATTGAGTTCCTGTCACATGATTGCCTGATTCAATATTTGCATTACTGAGCAGGTGTACAGGTGTATCTAATAAAGTGGCCACAGGGTGTATACTCTGTTTCTAGTTGTGCAATTATGGACTGGCAGCCTGCTTACATTTGCTTTTTCCCTTTTCCTGTTGGGAACAAAAGCCAGGTGAAGATAAAACAACTTGCTTATTCGTTAACCACACTTTTTTTTTGCAATTAAAGTTAAAAAAACACTTTTGAGTCTTCTTCCTTCCCTCGACTAATTGTGGAGTACAGGGGCAGTTAGATGAAATCATATATTTCAGCTTCCATATTAGGCATTTGTTGAACTTCTTTCAAAACGTCTACTAACTATGACATTCATCACTCACAGGGGGCCATAAGCTGTTTTTATTTTATTTAATGTTCATCAATAGAATAATACCCTGCCTGCTCTTTTGGATTCTGGAGCTGCCGTTCAGAAGGTTTCATATTCAAGCTGTGAGAGCCCAAAAAGCCATTGATAACAGCAAACTCCTTCTGTGCTTTTCAAGTTCATTAAAATTCCCTTTTATGTGGTTGGAAGCTACTTTGCAACTCTAAATAATAATATTCACCCGCTTTGGTCATGCTGTTGCAAAGCTGTGTTCTGATCCTTGCCCAACAACACCAACCATTAATCTACAGGAAGGGAACACCAGCAGCAGCAGCGGCCATCAGACAAATTCATTAAAACCTTTTATCTGTGCAGCACTTCCTTTCAGTTTTGTCCAGCTACCACAAAGATACTGTAGCTTATTTATCTATCTACTTACTTACTTCGAGATATAACAGGGAACAGGCCCGTCCAGCCCAATGAGCCACACTGCCCAGCAACCCTAGCCTAATCACAGGACAATTTACAATGACAAATTAACCTCTTTGGACAGCGGGATGAAACTGGAGCAGCAGGAGGAGAGCCATGTGACTCACGGGCATAATGTACAAACTCCTTGCGGATGACACCAGAACTGAAGTCTCAACTCCGTCATCCCGAGCTGTAATAGTGTCAGGCTAAAGGCTGATTTATACTCATGCGTCAAATGTATGCCGAAGGTACGTGTACCCTACGCCGTAGGGTGACGTGCACCTCCCCAAAAATGTAACTCACGTGTCGTGGCGACGCAGACCGCAACAACTGTGACTGGTCCGCTTGGTAGCGTTGCATTTCCTCATACGCATTTCCGGTTGCTTTTCTCCGTCATGTCCGTACACTGATGCGAAATAAATGGTTGGAAACGATGAACCAAATCGTCAAATCTACCTGCCGACATCCGAAAATATTTGAAATGCACTTCCTCATCCATGTCTCTCACGAAGAAACTCCAACACAGTAGCATAGAAACCCCACCGCCAACTAGCGTCTTGGCGGTGAATTGCAGAGCGACGCAGACACAACTATGCATGCTCGCTACGGCGTAGGGCTACGCAGAAGTATAAGTCAGGCCTACGGCGTAGCCTGTACGCACAAGTGTAAATCAGTCGTAACCGCTACGCCACCGTGTCTTCTTATCCCATTCTGTTGATTTGCATCCCAATTCAGTGTTCTCTGTGAATCCTGAAGTGTCCTCCCAGGAAGCCGGAGAGTGAGAGATTTATGAGCCCTCGGCTTTAGACCAGCGGATTCCCTTTAACCCTGACTATCAATAGATCTTAACGAATGGAAAATTGATTTAGAATCATAAAGGTTTCCTGCCTCTAACACACGACTGAAGCAAAAGCTCCAAACACCAGTGTGTCTCTTAGTGAGTGCTTTATGATGGAAACCTCAGTGTATATAATCACAGCATTAAAAATTAGAATAGCGGGCCTTATTATATTCCCTAATATGAAGCGGCAATTATATGGGAAGTACAGATGTTTTCTCAGTGTCACAGCTAGATCTATGTTTTACTTTATAAGGAGTGTTTCATCAACATACCATTTCCCCGGTTGTTTGAAATGGACTTAAGAGACGTGTACTTCTCACAACTACATTTTCTTAATTAGATCACTGTTAAACTTGTGTAATTCGCTTGTGACTTTTCTCCTCACAAGGAATGAAGATGGTGGTTATCTATAATTGTCAGCATCCTACATCGGCAATAATGTCATTCAATATTTACTGCTTGCCATTATTAAGTGCTTACATGAGTAAAGTGTTAAAATCATAAAAGGTGACCAGTTCTGGTCGCCTCACTATAGGAAGGATGTGGAAGCATTGGAAAGGGTACAGAGGAGATTTACCAGGATGCTGCCTGGTTTAAAGAGTATGCATTATGATCAGAGATTAAGGGAGCTAGGGCTTTACTCTTTGGAGAGAAGGAGGATGAGAGGAGACATGATAGAGGTGTACAAGATAATAAGAGGAATAGATAGAGTGGACAGCCAGTGCCTCTTCCCCAGGGCACCACTGCTCAATACAAGAGGACATGGCTTTAAGGTAAGGGGTGGGAAGTTCAAGGGGGATATTAGAGGAGGGTTTATTACTCAGAGTGGTTGGTGCGTGGAATGCACTGCCTGAGTCAATGGTGGAGGCAGATACACTAGTGAAGTTTAAGAGACTACTAGACAGGTATATGGAGGAATCTAAGGTGGGGGCTTATATGGGAGGCAGGGTTTGAGGGTCGGCACAACATTGTGGGCCAAAGGGCCTGTACTGTGCGGTACTATTCTATGTTCTATGGAAGGCATAGAAAATGCTGGAGGAATTCAGCATCTATGGAAAAGGAATAAAAAGGTGGCATTTTGTGCCAAGACCATTGATCAGGCTCCAACATTTTGTGTATGTGTTACTCTGGATTTCCAGCATCTGCAGAATCTTTTGTGCTTATAAAATGAAGACTCTATCTATGGTTGATTGTCTTGATCACCTTAACGAGGTGTCATATTCAGTAAGATTTTATGAATGGCAGCAACGTTACCTTGAAAAATTGGCAATACCAATCCAATAGTTAGTACAAACTATTCATTGTTTTGCTTCATCAGATTCTGTTATATAAAGTTGGATTTCATCCATTTTGGATGTTGTAAAACCTAACTGTTTTTGTGCTATTGGCCAATAATTCAGAAGCAAAAATTTCAAATGACCAAATCTGTCTGAAAGCGCAAGAAATATCTCCAACAGCAGCCTCTCAGCCATTGTTGTCCATCTCCTGACACCTTGCCATGCTACCTTCAGAAAAGGTAGCCAGTCATTAAAAACACAATTCCCAGCTGCCCCTCTACCTTCTCTGTGAGAAAGTGGTGGACTGCTTCAGAATGCACAGAAGCATTCACCACCAGGAAATTCTTTTTTGAGATCCACAACCACCAGCACACTGAGGGAGTGGAAACTTGTCCAGTTAAGAAAGTCTGTGTTATTTGAGCCAGTGATGCTCTAAGATCACAGTTTCAAAGGTACAGATAAAGATTACCTTTATTTTTCACATGTACATTGAAACATCAAAACATACAGTGAGATGCATCGTTTTGCATCTATGACTATCATAGTAAAGATGTGCTGTGGACAAGACATCAACATAGCATACCCAAAGCCCACTAACCCTCTTGTCTTTGGAATGAGGGAGAAAACCAGAGAAAACCCATGTGGTCAGGTGGAGAAGATACAAACTCCTTATGGAGAGTGGCCAGAATTGAACTCCAAACAGTGTTCACTGGCACTGTAAAGCGATTAGGCTGAACGCTACACTCCCATGCCAATCCCTCAGTTCCTCAGATACCACCTGGCCCTCACTGAAATCCAGTCTTTCAACTAATTCCTTCACAAATCCAGAGCAAAGGCCATCTCTCTGACGCAGAGGTGAGCAGCAGGTCGGAGACATGACTGAGATCTGCTGCACCCAATTGGTTAGATCCTGTGGAGGTGGTAGAGAGTGGCCATGAGATAGCAGCCAATAGTCTTCCCAACTATTATTACACATGTAGGACAGTGGGGACAGTTTTGAAAACTGTGACCCTGCAAGGTCAGTTTTCAAAAGAGAGGTAAAGGTAGATCAGTGCATCTGTGGGATTAGAGAGGCCACTGAAGGGCATGTTCTTGCCCTGAGGTTCCTGAGCCATCCTGACCCTCCCTCCAGTAATGGAATATTCCCAATGGTGTCACTGCTAACATATCCATGGAGATCTCAGCAACCAGAGGTTGTAGTAGTGCAGCACATTGTGAACATGCAAAGAACTTCCTTCTGGAGCAGCCTGAAACCATGGCCTGATCAAGCCCATTGATGTCAGCATGTGGCCTTTTAAACACCAGGATGAGCAGCTAAATAGCCTGCTCTGCTCTCATTTCTACCCTGAATATACATCAGAAGTGGCAACATGGAGCTTTCCACTCAGCTTTACGTCAAAGCTGGTGGACCTGAACATTACACAAAATCCACCATCGTTTGCTGTGGGTCTAATGCCAGAAACCATTGTCTGTGCTGACATTAATACCATAAGGAGGAGGAGAAGATGGCGACGCGACAGCAGCGTGCGCAGCCACTTTGGTGGTGATGTCTGTTATCTGTTAAGTAGGGGACCGTGCAGAATTCTGATTTGATGGAGATGGATGTGAGAGTACAGTGGAACATCTGGAAAACTTCTGAAATGCCCGCTTCGCTGCCGCTGCTACTGTGTGGTAACCGGAATCTCCGGAGCAGAAGGCCCCGAAATCCTCAGCTTTGCCTCTTTCAGCGGCCGGGGTGAGGTCGAAGGCGCTCGGCAGAGGATGGCGCTCAGGAGGCTGTATCAGAGTGGCTGTTCAGAAGCTCAAAGTTTTCGGACAGATGGAGTCAGTGTCGGCTGCTTCCAAGGCATCGGCAAGTTGATGGTGCCTGGAGGTTTATGGCAGGGAGTTTCTCCCTTTTGCCGCCTGCTAGCGGGGACTCAGGGACTTTTGAGATTTTATTTACCATGCCCATGGTTTGTTCTTCATCAAATTATGGTATTGCTTTGCACTGCTGTAACTATATGTTATAATTATGTGGTTCTGTCAATGTTAGTCTCCGGTTTGTCCTGTTTTCTGTGATATCACTCCGGAGAAATATTGTTATCATTTCTTAATGCATGTATGCATTTCTAAATGACAATAAAAAGAGGACTGAGTGTTGTCATAATCTAAAGTTCAATGTCGTACCTGTATAATTTAATCCAGAAATCATCACCAGTGCAAACAGATCCTAGGTTTGCTCAAAATAAGCCTATGTAATGACCCTCCTCCTTCACAAATCAAACAAAGCTTTCATTTCATTACCCCCTTCCAAACTAACTATAAATCTCAATGAATTAAAGCAAGACAACACACATAAAATGCTGGAGGAACTCAGCAGGTCAGGCAGCATCTATGGAGAGAAATAAACAGTTGAAATTTTGGGCCAACTCTCTTCATCAGGATTGGAAAGAAAGGGGGAAAAAGCCAGAATAAGAAGCTGGGCTGGGAGCTGAACATTGACTGTTTATCCTTCTCCATTGCTGCTGCCTGACCTGCTGAGTTCCTCTAGCATTGTGTGTGTGTGTGTGTGTGTGTGTGTGTGTGTGTGTGTGTGTGTGTGTGTGTGTGTATGTGTGTGTGTGTATTTTTATGGAGTTCCAGCATTAGCAGAATCGTGAACTTCTGCAGGTGCTGGGAATCCAGAGCAACACACATAAAATGCTAAAGGAACTCAGCAGGTCAGGCAGCATCTATGGAAATGAATAAGCAGTCGACATTTTGGGTCAAGATTGTTCATCAGGACTAGAAAGGAAGGGCAAGATACCAGAATAAAAAGGGGAAGGGAGGGGAGGGAAAGGAGGACTGGCTTGAAGGAGATAAGTGAAGCCAGGTGGTGGGAAAGGGAAAGGGCTAGAGAAGAAGGAATCCTCAGAAGAGAGTGGACCATGTGAGAAAGGGATGGAGAGGCACCAGTGGGAGGTGATAGACAGGTGAGGATCAGAAGTAAGAAGACAGAGTGGGAATGGAAGAAGAGAAAGAGGGAGGGTGATAAAAATTACCGGAAGGAGAAATCGACGTTCATGCCATCATGTTGGAGGCTCCCTAAACAGAATATGAGGTGTTGCTCCTCCACCCTGAGAGTGGCCTCGATGTGGCAGAAGATAAGGCTATGGACTGTTATGTCGGAATGCGAATGGGATAGGAATTAAAATGGTTGGCCACCAGGGAATTCCATTTTTTGCAGATGGAGCAGAGGTGCTCAACAAACATTCCCCAATTAACGTCACCAATGCAGAGAAGGTCTTATTGGTAGCACCAGATGCAATAGACAATCCCAGCAGATTTGCAGGTGGAGTATTGCCTCACCTGGAAGGACTGTTTGAGGCCCTGGATGAGGCAAGTGAAGAGGTGAATGGGCAGGTGTAGCATTTGTGCCTTTTGCAGGGATACATGCCACAAAGGAGGGATGGATGGACAAGACAATCACTGAGGGAGTGATCCCTACTTGGGAGGGGGGGTAGGCAGAGGTATTCTTGGTGGTAGGATCCCATTGAAGATGGTGCAGGTTGCAGAGAATGATGTGTGTATGTAAAGGCTCATGGGGTGGTAGGTGGGGACAAGAGCAACTCTATCATTGTGAAGGCAGTAGCAAGATGGGGTGAGAATCCACAGAATAACTTGTGTTTATGAATACAGCAGAATTTAAGTTTTAACAAAATCATTTGTAAATACATTGAGAGCTGGGAGATGGGCAATGCATTTGAGCTGAAGCTTGCTCTTCTGAGCACAAAACATTGTCAATAAAATGATGTTTACCTGCACTGAGAGTGGCATTGGGATGGGAAGCTACAACCAACACACCAGCCTCCACCTGAACATTCAGGTGAAGAACTTCACTCGGTGAAGAATGTTACCAATATCAATGGCTCATTAAAGGTGATCTTAACAGAAGTATCAGAGCCATAGCATTTATACAGGCCACAATATTCATGGCAGACAGTCATAATTCACCTGAATTAAACCCATTTTCAAGTAACTGGTCTATACCTCTCTACGTTCAGTCAATTTGAGTGCTAATCTGGACACCTCTTAAATACTGCTAGTGAATCTGCTCCCATGGCAGAGCATTCCAGATACTCATCACTTTCTGGGTGAAAATGGTCCTCTTCAGATCCTCTCTAAACCTCTTACCCTTTATCTTAAATCTATTTCCTCTAGCTTTATTTACCTCTCCTGAGGGAAAATGTTTCCTAAAGTCCAGCCTATCTATATCCTTGTGATTTTTAAATACCTCAGTTTTACCCCCTCTCAACCTCCAGGGAAAACAGTTCTGCACATTTAACTAAGAGCACAAGAGTTTCCTGAGCTCCCTGGAACCCACAAATAACAAATGGAGGTCAGTGGGATCTCTGGCAAACTGGAAACAAATCTACCAACAGAAAGTGCAACTTCACAGCTGTTTATTGGGTAACTCCTAGAATTATTTCCCTCATGGAATTTGTGCTGAGATGTTGCTTAGGATACTTCCTGACCTGCCAACTGTGCCCATGGTAATGACTCCTTCCAGTAGTGAAGTATTCCCAACGGTGTCACCACTGAGGCATCCATGGAAGGAGATCTCAGCAAGCAATGTGGGTATTACTGCAGCACACTGTGAACCTTCGAAGGATTTCCTGATGGAGTAACCCATAAACATGGCCCAATCAAACACATCCTTTAGTGAAGTCTCTAATCCCTCAGATGCACCATGTCTACCTAGACCTCTCTTCTGAACATTGAACTTACAGGATCACAGTTTCCAAAGCTGTCACCACTGTGGTATGTGTTTAATAACAGTTAGGAAGACATTCGCCCACTATTTCAACACCACTCTCAGCCACCTTCCACAGGATCTTACCAATTGGATAGAATACTTGTAAGCTGTGAAGCTAGGTTGGAATCTTTGGAGATGTCCGCTAGGAGCTGAATTTTGTAGCTCTTTTTAGTCACTCATGTGGAGATACTTTGGAACTCAGAATAAGGATCAGCAGGAATGCCAGCAACAATAATGGATTGGGTGTGAACCATTAATGAAACAGAGAGCAGAAAACTTCTCTAAATGGGGAGCAAGTTCCGAAATTGGAGGTGCAAAGGAACTTGCAAGTCCTAGTGCAGGGTTCCCTAAAGGTAAACTTGCAGGTTGGTAGTAAGAAAGGCAAATGGAATGTTAGTATTTTGTTTGAGAGGACAAGAATATAAAAGCAATGATGTAATGCTGAGGCTTTATAAGACAGTGATTGGAGCACATTTGGAGTATTATGAGTAATTTTGGACCCCATATCTAAGAAATGATGTAATAACATTGCACAGAATACTGAGAAGATTTACAAGAATGATCCCAGGAATGAAAGGATTAATGTATGAGGAGCTCTTGACGGCTCTGGCCCTTTACCCGCTGGAGCTTAGAAGAATGAGAGGGCCATTGAAAATATTAAAAGGCCTAGATAAGTAAGATGTGGAAAGGATGTTTCCTTTAGTGGGGGAGTCTAGGACCAGAAGGCACACCATTGGATTACAGAAACATCCCTTTCAAACAGAAATGAGGAGGAATTTCTTTAACCAGAGGGTGATGAATCTGTGGAATTCATTGTCACAAATGGCTGTGGAAGCCACATCTTTGGATATCTTTTATTTATTTATTTGAGATACAATGAGGAATAGGTCGTTCCAGCATTTCAAGCAGTGCTGCCCAGCAATCCACGACTAACCCTAGCCTAACTATCAGACAATTTACAGGCACTTTAGTTAAAGTGGAGGTTAGTACTTCTTGACTAGAAGGGGTATCAAGGGGAGCAGGCAGGAGAATGGAGTGAAGAGGGAAAATATATCAACCATGATTGAATAGTTTAGCATATTCAAAGGCTTAAATGGCCTCATTATGCTCCTCTGACTTTTGGTCATACGGTATGTGACCGGGGCGTCACTACAAAAGGTCTTCATGCAGGTGTGTGCTGAACTTAACAGCCTGGTTTCACAGCACAGTAGCTTCAAAGCACACTGACCAGCAGATCTATCAATGACTGATGATAGATATCACTTTAACACAAGGCACATGTGGCTCATTAAGATATAACCAATGAAGCCCAGTTCCACGTCCTTTATAAGTGTCCAAAGTCTGCGTGTCCCATTAATGACCAAATTATTGTGAAACTAGATGAGATGTATTCAGATTACAAGCCACGGCAAATTGCTTCAGTGGAAAATCACTCTGGGAAGGAGAGTATCCATTTTCATTTATAATTAAGATAAATGGCCATGGGAAAATTTCCAAGAGGCTATTTTTTCTCTTCTAAAATGCATATAATGGGATAGGATAAACAACAGCGAGGTGCCAAACCCCACCCAGTCTCTCCGCCCTCCCACCTCCCAGAATAATTTAATCTGTCACTGGCACATGTCAATGCATGTCTGGGCACAATGGGGCATCTGGTCAACTCATATCAATGTCCCTGCAATAAAATTTTGCAGCCCTTTATGTGCACATAATAGCTCCCAAAATATCAAAGGCCTGTTCTATGCACGCCTATTTTATCTAATTAATATTCCTGGTGATCCTATTTACAGCTCTGATACACGTGTCCTTGACTCCTGAGATATCATTTACAAAGCTATGCCAGGTAGTTTCATCACCTCATTCAGAAATAAAATGAAATTAAATATAATAATTCCTGTAGGATAAGGTAATTATTTCTGGGACACAGGCATGACAATTAATTTAATTTGCTTTGGAACTTTGATAAAAGAAAGGCAACCCACTGTGTAAAATACTTTCTAGGAAATGGACTTATTTATATTATGTTATTTCCCTACTTCTAAATCTCTTTCATCCCAGGGGCACAGAAGGAAACTCTGAATCTGGAAAACTATTTACCCAATTGTGCTGTTTATAATCAGTCCAAGATTCTAAAACAGAAATGTCATGTGATTCTGCATAAGGTTATCATAAACATGCCTGATAGACTTTGAACAGGTTTCTCTCAGAATCTACGAACCTAAAGAGCTGTGGGACTTTTTCTGATTCTAATGGAAAATGTTCAAACCACATTCCCCTTTCCTAAAACCAGTAACCGCATCGATGGAAATGCAATAGTTTTGGGAGGGGAGAGCGGAGCCAGTTCTGGCAGGGAATGTCTAGACGACTTGTCCACCATTTCCATTAAGTCTGCATTCCTTGAACCCAAGGAACTGGTGAGAGCCATTCCACATGGAAGACCCAAATGAGTAAGTGCTGAGTATTGAATAATGACTTTAACTTCACAGCTTTCCCCCCCACCCCCGCTCAATAATTCCAACCCCAATTACAATTCAAAAAAAGGCACTTCTACTGGATTATTTGTGACTTCAACATACATAAAGTGATTTACAGCTGTGTTTCTGAAAAGATGACAGCTAATCTGGGTAAGATGGCTGTAAGGAACAAAAATTAGCCAGGATATCACGGATAATTTCCCTTCTCATCTTCTAAGTAATTGGGGTTTTGAAATGGTTAGTTTCTTTGATGTTGCGTTTTACAAATGCAAATAACAGATGCAAATTGATCAATAGGACATAACTTTATGAAAGGCCATCTGCGTCCAAACCACTTGCAGTGTTTGTAACGTAAATCATAACTAAATGATACCCTTAATTGTTAAAGGTACACTGGCACATCCAAACCACAACTTCCATGGCATCATCTATGGCCATTCCAAGCTACACCGAGTCCTGCTTCCTCAACATGATGTCAAGTAATGGCACCCATTAAATAATACTTCAATGTTAAATTCTTAAAGACCACTTCCCTCCCCCCCACACCACCCTCCATGTCCCTCCATTTCTGACTTTCAGTATGTTTGATTTGATGGCATCAAATGTCAAACCTCTGCTCTGAAATTTCCATCCTTAAACCTTTCTGCCCATTGCACCTTTTTCTCAGTCTCCTCAAAGACTACCTTGCTAACCAAAATTTTCGGTCACTTGAGCTAATATATCCTTATTAAAAGAAAGTAAATTTACTTTGCCTGAAAATTCTTTGAAGCCACTTAGGATGCTTCACCGTGGTCAAGGCACTGTATTACTATAAGCTATTCCATTTCCCTCGGAAGAAGCAAAATATGAGTTTCACCCACAGAATGAAGTTTCAAAGAGCAGACAGTTCAGTTCATAAAGTTTAATTGTATCCCAAGTTGCTGATGTAGTAAGAAAGCTTTGTGAAGCAGGATGAGAATTTCCATTGGGAAAAGAAGAACAAATATTTTGTAAATTTCCTGTTTAACTTAAATTCTAGAATGTCATGAATAATAGTGCAAAAGGAAGCATTTGGCTCTGCAATGTATTTATATATTCTACCCTATTCTTCCAACGACATTGGATTTCTATTATGAATAGCTTGCTTTATTAACAGCACCGTACAACTAATCGATTCTGGTGTCTTTTCGTGTTCCGGCCCTCAGGAAGGCAAAAATACTTCATTGCAGAATTAGAGAGAGAAGAATTTCATGCATAAGTTTCCAATCTTCAAATCTGTAAAGAATCAACATAACTTTGATTAACAATTGATGAACTCTTGATTGCTCAATCTACCTGATCGTGACCCCTTGCCCCGTATATCTTCCCTGCACTTTGTCTGAAAATGCAATATGTGCCTCGCACTTGGACTGTGTTTTGCACCTTGGCCCCAGTGGCACACTGTTTCATTTGGCTGTATTCATGGGTATTCATGTATAGTGAAATGATAATTAAACTTAAATTAGAATTTGAAATGTAACCGTAACACTATGTTGTGAATCCTGTTGTTTGTTTTCCCATTGCACTACCTTGATTTACTTATATTTTGAAATGATCCGTAGGATGGCACACAAAGCAAAACTTTTTCTCTGTAGCTTGGTACACGTGACAAGAGCAAACCAATTACCAATCAATTTTTATCTTATATATAGGGGGACATTATGCAATAAGATTCCTCCTTAGCTGATGTCAGACTTAATTTTGACACCAGACATTTTCCCAACAAGTAACTCTTGATGTTAGTTCACTTGGCATAACCAACATCAGGCTTGAAGTGTTTTAGCACCTGTTACCCAATTGCTCTTTCGTTGCCCCCACCTTCCGTGCTACTCATTTACTGCTGACATTAAATCTCCAATCGGTTAGCCAAAGCCCAATTTGAAGAATTACCCTGTAAAGCAAGGATATACAGGCCGAGTACCCCTTACCCAAAATGCTTGGGTCCAGAAACGTTTTGGATTTTGGATTTTTTCAGATTTTGGAATATATAGTGACACAGTTTGGGATTACCTTCATTTCCTACTCTAAGTTCATGTGCGACTGGTAAGCAGTCTTTGCCTTACACTTCTCCATCATGCGTATGTACTTAACAGTAAGAATTACGGGGTCCTCCAAGAGGGAGGGAGAATGATGGACCCAATCGGACGGATACAGTTAATTACAGGGAGCGACTACAACCAAGAGCTAGGATAAGAGGCTCTGAGTGTCCAGTGTGTTGGTGTGGGAGAGCGTTTTCCAGCATTAAAGGTTTACGAGTCCACCAAGCAAAGTTGAAGTGCTATTCCATCCTAGTGGATGAAGATAAAATTACTTCACCAAGCACAGATGATGTGGTCTTTTCAACCACTGATTCAGAAGCCACAGCAATTCGCTCTGGAGAGCGTCATCATACTCCAGGTCAGACGAGAGATAACCCAGGTCAGGTTTCAGACCACAGTACCCAGGTAGATCCTTCGCATGATGGCGGTGGTGAGGAGGTAGAGAAGAAGAGGAAGGTCAGGTGGCCAGCAATGGCAGATGAGAAGGCTTGACCTGTATTTGATGAGGATATCAGTATGATGTTGGAGAACACTGTCAGGGGAACATCAAAGAGAAAGTTGGAAGTGATGGGCGATATGATTTACCATGTTGGAAAGTACAGGTTTGGTTTGGTTGAGTTGAAGAAAGCAAACCCTACACAGCAACCAAGCAGGTGCCAGAAGGAGATTAGTAGGTTGAGGAGAGAGCTTAGATCGTTGAGACAGAAGTGGAAAGTAGCAAGTGAGAGTGACAAGCCAGGGCTTGCTGATCTCTGAGAGCATTTTCGAATAAAGTTAGCATCAAAACAACAGGAATTCTGCAGATGCTGGAAATTCAAGCAACACACATCTAAGTTGCTGGTGAACGCAGCAGGCCAGGCAGCATCTCTAGGAAGAGGTACAGTCGACGTTTCAGGCCGAGACCCTTCGTCAGGACTAACTGAAGGAAGAGTGAGTAAGAGATTTGAAAGTTGGAGGGGGAGGGGGAGATCCAAAATGATAGGAGAAGACAGGAGTGGGAGGGATGGAGCCGAGAGCTGGACAGGTGATTGGCAAAAGGGATATGAGAGGATCATGGGACAGGAGGTCCGGGAAGAAAGATGGGGGGGGGTACCCAGAGGATGGGCAAGGGGTATATTCAGAGGGACAGAGGGAGAAAAAGGAGAGTGAGAGAAAGAACGTGTGTATAAAAATAAATAACAGATGGGGTACGAGGGGGAGGTGGGGCATTAGCGAAAGTTAGAGAAGTTGATGTTCATGCCATCAGGTTGGAGGCTACCCAGACGGAATATAAGGTGTTGTTCCTCCAACCTGAGTGTGGCTTCATCTTTACAGTAGAGGAGGCCGTGGATAGACATGTCAGAATGGGAATGGGATGTGGAATTAAAATGTGTGGCCCCTGGGAGATCCAGCTTTCTCTGGCATCACTCCGTTTTACAGAATCACAACCTAAAAAGAGAAAGAAGAGAGAGGAGGCAAGAAAGTCGTTCTTTGCGAACCCTCACAATATGGCACACCATCCAGGAGTCGAAAAGGTTGAGAAGAAACCTGGCTGTAGTTTGGCTTGATCTGGCAAATGCGTATGGTTCTGTTCCCCATGTCCTGATTGAGTTTGCGATGGAATTCCTATGGATTCCCGCTAAGGTGAGGAACTTTGTTACGCAGTACTACAACGATTTCCGGATGAGGTTTTCCACTCAGCAGTTTACAACTAGGTGGCAGAGCTTGGATGTTGGAATCCCAATGGGATGTGCGATTTCACCCATCCTTTTTGTGTTAGCCATGGAGGTCATTGTGAGGGCTGCAGAATCAGTGGGACCAGGTGTTGCACTTGATGGCGGAGGGGAGTTACCACCAATACCAGCGGTCATGGACGATCTCACCCTTTTGGGTCCCAGCACGGAGGCAGTGGAAAATGTACTATCTAGACTCAAGGAGCTAATGGAATGGGGAAGAATGAAGTTCAAGGCCAAGAAGTCAAGGATCCTTGTTCTTAGGAGAGGAAAGCTGGTTGACTTTCATTTCACACTTTGTGGAGAGGAGATTCCATCCATTCAGGACCAACCAGTTAAGAGCCTCGGGCAATGGTACACAGAGGAGCTGAGAGACATCAAGAGGGTTCAAGAGACAGGAGAACAGATCAGCAGAGGTCTGATGTCTGTTGACAAGTGTGGCTTGCCTGGCAAGTTGAAGTTGTGGAGCTTGCAGTACGGACTATTGCCATGGATAATGTGGTCACTAACTGCCTATGAAGTGGCAATGACCCATGTTGAGGCAATGGAACAGAAGATCAACAAGTATGTGAAGAGGTGGCTTGGAGTACCGAGCAGCCTCTCCAATGTTGCAATCCACTGTAGCCAGACAAAGTTTACCATCCCAGTGCAATCCCTTGTTGAGGAGGTCAAGGTAGCTAAGGTAAGATCATTCTTGATGCTTCAAGACTCAAAAGATCCTGTCATCAAGAACACCCAGCCGGATGTGAGATCAGGCAGGAAGTGGTCAGCCCATGTAGCAGTTGATGAGGCAGAGTCTAGATTGAAGCACAAGGAGACGGTTGGGGCTATCCAGCTAGGCTGCCAGGGAGTTGGATGGACAACTCACAAGTGGTGGTCATCTTCTATAGGTAAGGAGCACCGTGAGCTTGTAACACAAGAAATACGAGAGGTAGAAGAGGAGAAGAGGTTAACTAAAGCAGCTGGCCTGGCTAAACAAGGGGCTTGGACCCGGTGGGAAAGTGTCGAACAACGACATCTATCTTGGAATGTTCTGTGGCAGATGGAACCGCTCCGCATTTCTTTTCTATGCAGAGCAGCACAACTTATCTCATGCCCCATGCTGCACAGAACATCGCATATCATTTGTGAAAGAAGGCTCCAAGTCAAGGGTGTACAGCGCAGGCTCACAATCAAGCATACTTTCTTCAGCCAATGATTGGTGTGTCTAAGGCCGACCTGGATGGGAAAGGCAGTTTCCCGGAGCAAATAGCTTTCACCACATTGCATCCAGATATAATCGTATGGTCTGACACCAGTAGAGAAGTGGTTATTGGTGAACTAACAGTCCCCTGGGAAGACAACATCGATGAAGCCCATGAGCGCAAGTTAACCAAGTATGCAGAATTAAGATCAGAGTGCAGAGACAGAGGGGGGAAGGTCTCATGCTACCCATTCAAAGTAGGCTGCCGTGGGTTTATTGCAACACACATCAAAGTTGCTGGTGAACGCAGCAGGCCAGGCAGCATCTCTAGGAAGAGGTACAGTCGATGTTTCGGGCTGAGACCCTTCGTCAGGACTAACTGAAGGAAGAGCTAGTAAGAGATTTGAAAGTGGGAGGGGGAGGGGGAGATCCGAAATGATAGGAGAAGACAGGAGGGGGAGGAATGGAGCCAAGAGCTGGACAGGTGATTGGCAAAGGGGATATGAGAGGATCATGGAGGCCCAGGGAGAAGGAAAAGGGGGAGGGGGGGAAAACCCAGAGGGTGGGCAAGGGGTATAGTCAGAGGGACAGAGGGAGAAAAAGGAGAGAGAGAGAAATAATGTGTGTATATAGATAAATAACGGATGGGGTATGAGGGGGAGGTGGGGCATTAGCGTAAGTTAGAGAAGTCAATGTTCATGCCATCAGGTTGGAGGCTACCCAGACGGAATATAAGGTGCTGTTCCTCCAACCTGAGTGTGGCTTCATCTTTACTGTAGAGGAGGCCATGGATAGACATGTCAGAATGGGAATAGGATGTGGAATTAAAATGGGTGGCCACTGGGAGATCCTGTTTTCTCTGGTGGACAGAGCATAGGTGTTCAGCCAAATGATCTCCCAGTCTGCGTCAGGTCTCGCCAATATATAGAAGGCCATATCAGGAGCACCAGACGCAGTATATCACCCCAGCCGTCTCACAGGTGAAGTGTCGCCTCACCTGGAAGGACTCTCTGGGGCCCTGAATGGTGGTGAGGGAGGAAGTGTAAGGGCATGTGTAGCACTTGTTCCGCTTACAAGGATAAGTGCCAGGAGGGAGATCAGTGGGGAGGGATGGGGGGATTGAATGGACAAGGGAGTCGCGTAGAGCGCGATCCCTGCGGAAAGCAGAGAGGGTGGGGAGGGAAAGATGTGCTTAGCGGTGGGATCCCGTTGGAGGTGGCGGAAGTTACGGAGAATTATATGTTGGACCCGGAGGCTGGTGGGGTGGTAGATGAGGACCAGGGGATCCCTATTCCTAGTGGGGTGGCGGGAGGATGGAGTGAGAGCAGACGTGCGTGAAATGGGGGAGGTGCGTTTGAGAGCAGAGTTGATGGTGGAGGAAGAAAAGCCCCTTTCTTTAAAAAAGGAGGACATCTCCCTCGTCCTGGAATGAAAAGCCTCATCCTGAGAGCAGATGCGGCGAAGACGGAAGAATCCCCTTCTCGTAATTCTTCCGTCTCCGCCGCATCTGCTCTCAGGATGAGGCTTTTCATTCCAGGATGAGGGAGATGTCCTCCTTTTTTAAAGAAAGGGGCTTCCCTTCCTCCACCATCAACTCTGCTCTCAAACGCATCTCCCCCATTTCACGCACATCTGCTCTCATTCCATCCTCCTGCCACCCCACTAGGAATAGGGTTCCCCTGGTCCTCACCTACCACCCCACCAGCCTTCGGGTCCAACATATAATTCTCCGTAACTTTCGCCACCTCCAATGGGATCCCACCACTAAGCACATCTTTCCCTCCCCCCACTCTGCTTTCCGCAGGGATCACTCCCTACGCGACTCCCTTGTCCATTCGTCCCCCCCCATCCCTCCCCACTGATCTCCCTCCTGGCACTTATCCGTGTAAGCGGAATAAGTGCTACACATGCCCTTACACTTCCTCCCTTACCACCATTCAGGGCCCCAAACAGTCGTTCCAGGTGAGGCAACACTTCACCTGTGAGTCGGCTGGGGTGATATACTGCATCCGGTGCTCCCGATGTGGCCTTCTATATATTGGCGAGACCTGACGCAGACTGGGAGACCGCTTTGCTGAACACCTACGCTCTGTCCGCCAGAGAAAGCAGGAACTCCCAGTGGCCACACATTTTAATTCCACGTCCCATTCCCATTCTGATATGTCTATCCACGGCCTCCTCTACTGTGAAGATGAAGCCACACTCAGGTTGGAGGAACAACACCTTATATTCCGTCTGGGTGGCCTCCAACCTGATGGCATGAACATCGACTTCTCTAACTTCAGCTAATGCCCCACCTCCCCCTCATACCCCATCAGTTATTTATTTATATACAAACATTCTTTCTCTCTCTCTCCTTCTTCTCCCTCTGTCCCTCTGACTATACACCTTGCCCATCCTCTGGGTTTTCCCCCCCTCCCCCTTTTCTTTCTCCCTGGGCCTCCTGTCCCATGATCCTCTCATATCCCTTTTACCAATCACCTGTCCAGCTCTTGGCTCCATCCCTCCCCCTCCTGTCTTTTCCTATCATTTTGGATCTCCCCCTCCCCCACCCACTTTCATTTCTCTTACTAACTCTTCTTTCAGTAAGTCCTGATGAAGGGGCTCGGCCCAAAACGTCAACTGTACCTCTTCCTAGAGATGCTGCTTGGCCTGCTGCGTTCACCAGCAACTTTGATGTGTGCTGCTTGAATTTCTAACATCTGCAGAATTCCTCGTGTTTGCGTGGGTTTATTGTGTTCACTTTCCTGAAGTGGTTGTGTGACCTTGGCTTCACTAGAGGAGAGATCAAGTCAACCAGCAGGGCTGTAGCTGAGGCAGCAGAGAAAGGATCAGCATGGGTGTGGACCAAATATGTCCAGAGGGCCAGATAGTCAGACAGTGTATACATATCTTGCAAACCCTTCAGTCGTTGCATAGACACCTGAAGAGCAGACTATCTGTTGGATGGAAGCGACCAACAACTCTGATAGAGGCAGATGCCAAGTTTTTAAGCTCACCAGTGGGAGGTGGTGCTTTAGCACTGCTGGCCCACCACCTCGAGGGAGTCTTGATCATAAGCGGGCCAAAACTCTTGAAGACAGGTGGCAGATCAACTGATGATCCCACTGGTGATAGCACAGGACAGCTAACATCTTAGTCCACGTGTATTTTCAATTTTTATTCTGTTGGGCATGTGCACAACAAAATATCGATTAAATAAAAGCATGCATGTGGGAGATGGTGTATTCACATTGCAGTGAGAGTGAGAAAACAACGCACATGTGTGGGCAACAGATCAATATGTAGTGCTAAGGCTGGGTGGCGGGGGGGTCATTGCTCTAAAATAAATAGATCCATTTATTACACTTTGTCCCCCTTCAGATTAATGCAACATAAATTGTACATGTACAAAACATTCAATTTCCCTTTTATAAACCCACATAAACATACTTTCACAATAACAATTCCGAATAAACATGCTTTCACAATAACAGTCCATAACTAGCTTCACAGTTCTAACGGTTCAGTCTTTTGGCTGGCACTCCGTTTCTTTCGGGATAGCACCTCTGGACCTGTGGAGTGGCTTCAGATTTAGTAGGCGTCTTGTCTAAGACAACATTCTCGGTTTCCAGTGTCACGTTGCTGTCAGTGACATGATCATCACTAAGAGGTAAGTCCAGTGACTGTAATGTGTCTGTCTTGTTGGATGCAGTTGGCTGAGGTGTGATCCTCAGCTGAGCACCTGGTCCACATGATGTCTCCATGTCTGATCTTCAGCAATCACTGTGTACATCAGTGCTCCAGTTCTTGTAGCTATCCTACTGGATGTCCACCTGTCTTCTCAGTAATCCCGTGCTAGGATACCTATCTGATCTTGAAGCTCTTTGCTGTTCACTTGGCAACTGACTGAACTGTTTATTCTGCATTTCCCTCCATAGATCTGGTTTCAGGAGGTGTGTGCGAGATCTCAGATTCCTGCTCATGAGCAGCCTTGCACGTGTTTGATTTGTCGTCGTATGAACAGAGTTCCGATACACGAAAAGGAATTTGTCCACCTTGAGCTGTTGAGGAGCTGACATGAAATGTCTGATGCCATTTTTCTTCATGAACAGTCGGAATTTCTCAATCTTGTATTGTGGTCCATTGTCACTCACAATTTGCTCTGGTAAGCCGTTTCTGGCGAAGACAGTCCACAGAGCAAAGACAATCTTTGCTGAGATAGTTGACTTCATTGGTATAACCTCCAACAACTTCAAATGAGCATCCACGGCAATCAGAAACATGAAGTCCATGAAAGGCTCAGCAAAGTCAATATGTACTCTTTGCCATGGTGACGATGGCCACTCCCATGGGTGTAATGGTGCCTGTGGGGTGCATTTTGAACTTCTTGGCATCCCGTATAGCTTTTGGCCAAGACTTCAACCGGGTGTCCTTCATGCAGATTTTCTAACACTCTGGTGTGCAATTTCAAGGGAGCCACAACATGAGATCCACACATCAGTGCTCTTTGACATACAGACAGTTGGTCTCATCTCACTGAGAGCTCTGGAATCATAGGGTTACCATGAGCTGGCCATCCTTACATGGTGATTTCATTGACTTCTGACAATGTCGGATCATTACTTGTTTCCCGTTGTATTTCAGAATTTGATACTGGTAACTACCATGTGGTGTGGAACACTTCTGCTGGGTCACAATATGAAGAATTTTCTTCTTCAGTTGCCAGTGGTGGAAGACATGACAAGCCATCAGCATTGCTGTGTTGTTTGGTACCCTTGAACTCTATATCATTAGAGTGGGCTCCTAGGAATAATTCCCAACGTTGCAACTTGGTAGCAGTCATCATTAGAATTCCATTCCTGGGATTGAAAATGGACAGGAGGGGCTTGTGATCTGTCACTAGAGTTAACTTTTGTCTATAGAGGTAGTGGTGAAACTTATTTATTCCCTGCATTAGACTAAGGGCCTCTTGTTCGATATGTGCACAGTTGCATGGTGCACTAGTCAGCGATCTTGAAGCAAATGCAATCAGGCTTTCATAATTTGTGACAACGTGGCTCCAATGCCATAATAGACAATAGACAATAGACAGTAGATGCAGAAGTAGACCATTCGGCCCTTTGAGCCTACACCACCGTTCTGAGATCATGGCTGATCATCTACTATCAATACCCAGTTCCTGCCTTGTCCCCATAACCCTTGATTCCCCTATCCATAAGATACCTATCTAGCTCCTTCTTGAAAGCATCCAGAGAATTGGCCTCCACTGCCTTCTGAGGCAGCGCATTCCACACCTCCACAACTCTCTGGGAGAAGAAGTTCCTCCTCAACTCTGTCCTAAATGACCTACCCCTTATTCTTAAACCATGCCCTCTGGTACTGGACTCTCCCAGCATCTGGGACATATTTCCTGCCTCTATCTTGACCAATCCCTTAATAATCTTCTATGTCTCAGTCGGATCCCCCCTCAATCTCCTTAATTCCAGCGTGTACAAGACCAGTCTCTCTAACCTTTCTGCGTAAGACAGTCCGGACATCCCAGGAATTAACCTAGTGAACCTACGCTGCACCTCCTCCACAGCCAGGATGTCCTTCCTTAACCCTGGAGACCAAAACTGCACACAATACTCCAGATGTGGTCTCACCAGGGCCCTGTACAAATGCAAAAGGATTTCCTTGCTCTTGTACTCAATTCCCTTTGTAATAAAGGCCAACATTCCATTAGCCTTCTTCACTGCCTGCTGCACTTGCTCATTCACCTTCAGAGACTGATGAACAAGTACTCCTAGATCTCTTTGTATTTCTCCCTTACCTAACTCCACACCATTCAGATATTAATCTGCCTTCCTGTTCTTGCTCCCAAAGTGAATAACCTCACACTTATTCACATTAAACACCATCTGCCAAGTTTCTGCTCACTCACCCAGCCTATCCAAGTCACCTTAAATTCTCCTAACATCCTCATCACATGTCATACTGCCACCCAGCTTAGTATCATCAGCAAACTTGCTGATGTTATTCACAATGCCTTCCTCTAAATCATTGACGTAAATCGTAAACAGCTGTGGTCCCAATACCGAGCCCTGTGGCACCCCACTAGTCACCACCTGCCATTCCGAGAAACATCCATTCACTGCTACCCTTTGCTTTCTATCTGCCAACCAGTTTTCTATCCATGTCAATATCCTCCCCCCAATGCCATGAGCTCTGATTTTACCCACCAATCTCCTATGTGGTACCTTATCGAATGCCTTCTGAAAGTCAAGGTACACCACATCCACTGGATCTTCCGCGTCTATCTTCCTGGTTACATCCTCAAAAAACTCCAATAGATTAGTCAAGCATGATTTTCCCTTGGTAAATCCATACTGGCTCGGCCCAATCCTATCACTGCTATCAAGATATGCCACTATTTCATCTTTAATAATGGACTCTAGCATCTTCCCCACTACTGATGTTAGGCTAACAGGGCGATAATTCTCTGTTTTCTCTCTCCCTCCTTTCTTAAAAAGTGGGATAACATTAGCCGTATGCCAATCCTCAGGAACAGATCCTGAATCTAAGGAACATTGGAAAATGATCACCAATGCATCCGCAATTTCCAGAGCCACCTCCTTTAGTACCCTAGGATGCAGACCATCTGGGCCTGGGGATTTGTTAGCCTTCAGTCCCATCAGTCTACTCATCACCGTTTCCTTCCTAACGTCAATCTGTTTCGGTTCCTCTGTTACCCTATGTACTTGGCCCATCCATACATCTGGGAGATTGCTTGTGTCTTCCCTAGTGAAGACAGATCCAAAGTACTTATTAAATTCGTCTGCCATTTCTCTGTTTCCCATAACAATTTCTCCCAATTCATTCTTCAAGGGCCCAACATTGTTCTTAACTACCTTCCTTCTCTTCACATACCTAAAAAAACTTTTGCTATCCTCCTTTATATTCCTAGCTAGCTTGCGTTCATACCTCATTTTTTCTCCCCGTATTGCCTTTTTAGTTAAGTTCTGTTGCTCCTTAAAAATTTTCCAATCATCCATCTTCCCACCACCTCAGCTCTGTTATACTTCTTTTTTAATGCAATGCTATCTCTGTCAACCACTGTGGCCACTTTCCCCCCTTTGAATCCTTCCTTCTCCGGGGGATGAACTGATTTTGCACCTTGTGCATTATTCCCAAGAATACCTGCCATTGCTGTTCCACTGTCTTTTCTGTTAGGATATCCGACCAGTCAACTTTGGCCAGCTACTCCCTCATGGCTCCATAGTCTCCTTTGTTCAACTGCAATACTGACACTTCTGATTTGCCCTTATCCCTCTCAACTTGCAGATAAAAACTTATCATATTATGGTCACTACCTCCTAATGGCTCCTTTACTTCAAGATCACTTATCAAATCCTGTTCATTGCACAACACTAAATCCAGAATAGCCTTATCCCTGGTCGGCTCTCGTACAAGTTGCTCCAAAAATGCATCCCGTACGCACTCTACAAACTCCCTATCCTGGGGTCCAGTACCAACCTGATTTTCCCAGTTCACCTGCATGTTGAAATCCCCCATAACTACTGCGACATTTCCTTTGCCACATGCCATTGTTAACTCCCTATTCAACTTGCACCCAATATCCATGCTACTGTTTGGAGGCCTGTAGATAACACCTATTAGGGTCTTTTTGCCCTTACTGTTCCTTAGTTCTATCCACACTGACTCTACTTCTCCTGATTCTATCTCCCCACCTTGCAAGGGACTGAATCTCATTCCTCACCAACAGGGCCACCCCATCCCCTCTGCCCACCTTTCTGTCCCTTCGATAGCACGTATACCCTTGTACATTCAATTCCCAGGTCTGATCCCCCTGCAGCCATGTCTCCGTTATCCCAACAACATCATAGTTACCCATTCACACCTGAGCTTCAAGCTCATCCGCCTTATTTCTGACACTTCGTGCATTCAGATATAGAATTTTTAACCCATTTCTCCTCTCTCTGTTTAAATCGCTACCTATTGTGCATAACCCAGCTCCCTGAACTCTCACCGGGCTATACGCCCCTTGAATTTTGTTGTCCTTCTTATTTACTTACTCTTTCTGCACATTTAACTCCATGCTCCGTCAGACCATCGCTCTGCACATGTATCCTCCTTATCACTCGTTCCGCCTCACATTTCTCTACTTCACACATAATATTTCGGAACCGTGTAGTCCCCACCTGTCCTTTATACTTCATCTTGCTATCCTCTCTCACATTCTGGATCCCTGCCCCCTGCAAATTTAGTTTAAACCCCCCCCCCCCCCGCAAGCAGCACTAGCAAACTTTCCTGCAAGAATGTTAGTACCCCTCCAGTTCAGGTGTAAACCGTCCCGTCTGAACAGATCCCACCTTCCCTGGAACAAAGCCCAATTATCTAAAAACCTGAAGCCCTCCCTCCTGCACCATCCTCTCAGCCACGTATTGATCTGTATAATCCTTCTGTTCCTCGCCTCACTCGCACGTGGCCCAGGTAGCAATCCTGAGATTGTTACCCTGGAGGTCCTACCCTTCAGCTTCGCACCTAACTCCCTGAACTCACTACACAGGACCCCCTCACTCTTCCTACCCACGTCATTGGTCCCTACATGGACCACAACATCTGGATTCTTGCCCTCCCTCTCAAGAATAACCTGCAACTGATCTGAGATGTCCCGGACCCCGGCACCAGGGAGGCAACATACCATCCGAGACTCCCGATCTCCCCGACAAAATCTCCTATCTGCCCCCCGACTATAGAATCCCCTATCACTACCACTGTCCTCTCTTCCCTCCTCCCCTTCTGAGTTGATGGTCCAACCTCAGTGCCAGAGACAGGACCACTGCAACTTGTTCCTGGTAGGTCATCCCCACCAACAGTATCCAAAACGGTATACTTATTGTTGATGGGAATGGCCACAGGGGTGCTCTGCTCTCTTTGCCTGCTCCCCCTCCATCTCCTGACAGTCACCCAGTTGCCTACCTCCTGTCTTTTCGGTGAATGCATTGCACGCCAGTCTGCTGGGCAAGATGGAGCAGTTCATTAGATGTTATTAGCCTCTTTGTTTCCTTGAATGCTTTTTCACATCTTTCTGACCATTCCCACTGTGGCACTGTAGCAATGTTCTGGAGAAACCAGTGGTAGTAGTTTACAAGGCCCAAGTATGACCTGAGTTGTGAGACATTTTCTGGTTTGGGTGCCTGTAGCCCTGCTTCAGTCTTCTCTTGTGACTTAGGTAAGCCATGCTTGTCAATGACATGTCCAGAATATGAAATTTTCTTCTTCAACAACTCACATTTCTCTCTCTTTGGGCACAGACCATATTCACTTGGCCTGGTAATCACTATACGAAGGTTCTGTAGGTGGTCTTCATTATTTTTGCACCTCACGGAATTTTCCATTTGTGACGTCATGTCAACACACAAAAAATTTCAGATTTCAGAGGTTTTCAGATTTTGGTTAAGGAGCCTCAACCCATTTGTAAGACTTTGCCGTAGAAGTCAGTTAGCAAAAAGCTATGACAAGAAGCAACTAGTAATTTCCTGAAGTAATCATATATCTGTGATTCATATAGTTTAGCTGAAACTTTTGGATACAAGGGACTTTCTCATTTTCAGATCTGTATTGTGTCATTAAATTATGCCTTGAAATATGGTCTAATTTTGAATGAGAGTGAATGAGAATATTGACAACCGTTGCATAACAAAAATTAAAATTCAAACTGATTTTGTTTCTCTTCAGGTGAAAGTGTTCAGAGAAATTGCCTTCAAGCATTGAATATGTATGGTAGCCTATATGTTCAAATCTCACCAGTCTCTGTTAAACAAGTGAATTCAGTTCATGGTGTGGCACCAGACAAATTATGGATTGCTGTAAAACATAAAAAATTCTCTCCAGGAAGGAAAGGTTTCACTATTAACTGGTGCATTCCACAGGAGTCTGCAGTTCCACAGTGCCTAGTTGAACAATTTGGTCCCTAAAGCCTACTCCAACTTTCAATGAATCATGATTTGCTACCGGCCTGCCATGTCTCTTGGTTCCCTTGTGCTATAATGCCTGTCCTTTAGCACACACCACACTAAGAGAATCAATGGATGGGGTATTAGAGCCCAAGTAACCTTTATGGCAGACACGGACAGAAAACAGTAATGAGAATATTGATTGATACTAACAATGTGAGACTTCATTTAATTTAGAAAGGATGCATTACTATACATGATGTGTAGTTTGATAATTAAAGAAATATTTTCTCATCCTCCAAATGCATGCAATCATAAAAGTGCATTTTTATTTTCAAATCAAAGTTCCAACATGTGTCATGCCCTCTTCACATTACAATCATCAGGGAGGAGATTCAGGAGCCTGAAGACCCACATTTAAATGTTTTGGTCCCTTCTGCCATCAATTTCCTGAATAATTCAAGAACCCTTGAACACTATCTTGCAATTCTGATTTGTCCTATTTATTTATATATGGTAACTTTTAATAATTTTTTATGCCTTGCTCTGTACTTCTGCCACAAAACAACAAATTTCACGGCATATGTCAGTGATCATAAATCTGATCCTGATTCAATGAAGTCCCTGTTTTAATGCAATTCTATATTCATAACTCACCATCCATTTCCCCTGAATAGTGAATGTGTATATCACCTTACCAGTAGGAATGAAATATCCTGCATTGACTGTTGACTGTGAACAATCTCTAACCAGAAGTCTAAATGAGCAATCACTTGAATAGATATAAATTGGCTGAGTCTGTCGGGGAAGCCATATATACATTAAGTTGCATATTCAGGTGCTTTCTAGGCAAAAACATAATTTGATTGAAGGTTGAAATACATAAATGCATAACTATTTCTATAAAGAGACCAAATTGCAGGTCAAATCAAGTGGATCGCAACAAACTAATTGAAATATAGTGGTAGCAGAGTCAGAAACTGGATAGTGACTAATTAAGCTGTTGTTAGCTATGGTATAAATCTTACCCTAGAGAAAACAGGCGTGCTTTTCAGCAATGCAGCTGCTAGAATGGTAGAATCATTACATCACGGGAGGAGGTCTTATTGCCCTGATCACATGAAAAATCCAGCCTGCCACAAGTTCAGCTTCTCTCTGTAGACCCTTCAAGATTTTTCTCCTTGGACTATCCTATTCCTTCTTAAAATCTGCATCCTTTGTGGGTATGGTAACAGAATGGTTCTATTGCTAAACTTGTTTCCAGCAGCCTGTAATGTCCATCAAGAGGTTATGAGTTCAAATCCCACACTGGCAACTGGATATTTCAATAAACCTGAAAGTAAAAATGTATTAATTTTTTAAGATGGCCGTAAAATCATTAGATCAACATAAAGATTCAAAGGCACAAGAGAGTGGAGCTCCTCATGTTTGCTCTGCTGTTCAATATTGGTAATTAATAATTGGTTTATTACTATCACGTGTACTGAAATACAGTGAAAAGCATGCCATTCAGACAGATCATACCATTGAGGTAGAAAAATATGATATTACAGTTACAGAGGACGTTCAGTGTAGGTAGAAAACTTGCAAGGTCCATCTCAATGTAGACTGAGAAATCAAGAGTTCATCTTTAATGTCCAAGAGATTTGTTCAAGAGTCTGATAACAGCAGGATAGAAGCCATCCTTGAGCCTGGTGGTACATATTCTGAAGTTTTTTGCCCGATGGGAGGTGGAAGAAGAGAGAATGCCCAGAATGGACGAGTCTTCGATTATTTTGTCTATTTTCATGAGTTAGTGAGAAGTGTAGGCCAAGTCAATGGAGGGAGTCTGGTTGATATATGGACTGGCCTGTGTTCTCATCCCTCTGCAGTTTCTTAGTTCATTGCCACTTTTCTGCACTAATACACATTGTGTGGCTTTCTTGACAACCAAACATCTTTCAATCTCCATCCTGAATATACTCAGCAACTGAACCTCTACAGCCCCCTTATGAAGAAAATTCCTAAGATGCACTACTCCACGGGTGAAGATATTTTGATGAATGAGGATTTATGAGGAGGAATTTCTTTAGCCAGAGTGTGGCAAATCTATGGAATTCATTGCCATGGATGGCTGTAAAGCCCAAGTCATTGGGTATATTTAAAGCAGAAATTGATATATTCTTAATTAGTAAGGGTGTCAAAGAATACATGGAGAAGGCAGGAGAATGGGGTTGAGAGATAATAATTCTGTCATGATAGAATGGCAGATCAAACTCAATGGGCTAAATGCTCCATATCTTTTGGTCATATATTCCTGTTCATCCCGGACTTGAGTGATCAACCCATCATTTTGTAGAAGTGGTCCTGTGCTCTAGACACCACAGCCAGGGAACCATTATCTCCACATCTACACTATAAAGCCCTTTAAATGATGCACAACTCAAATATGAGTATTATCTGCCCTCTGAAGGCAAGGATTGTCAACAATAGACAATAGGTGCTAGTCTTGTCAGCAATATCCATGTTCTGTACACATTTCTTCAGAAATAACTGAATTCTAGATCACATGTGTAGACCCCCCCCCCCCCCGCCAGCCTCAGGGTCGCTCGGCTCGCTGTCGTCTAGGGAAACAGCCCTCGGCCCTGCCAAACTGGGTAATTAGTTTGTGTGGATGCTGTGTGATGTACCCCACCCTCGCCCAAATAACAGACAATACACCAGATACGGTTAAATGAAGTACAGTTTATAGATATTTCTGGAACTATATAATTAATAGAGAATAAAATATAAAAGGAAAATAAAAGGCACCACACTTATCAAAGTTCAATCTGTTCGTGCACAAACAGTTGGAGCTCCGGACCCTCCTTCTTCACCCTGCGACCCCTCGGACCACCTCAACCTGCCGCCTGGGACCAACAACGGTGGTCGACCAGACGTTCCACAGGAGTCCGTCTCCGTCTCCTCTCCTCGCCGAACACCCTTGACCTCGGACTCCTGCTCGGGGTCCAACCCCATCAGCAGACTCACAGCACCTGGTCCATCCTCTGTCTGTCTCTCCCACCTCCTCCCCAAAAACTTGCACATCACTATATCTTACAGACATACAGAAAGCATAACATCTACCCCAATTGGTTCGTAACACCTTCTTATCGGTAACATAATCCAAACAAACTGCTAGCGGGAGGACCTTCTCAGCAGTTAACATAACAAAGAAGCCATTTCAATTAGACTACGCAGTAACATAAAAGAAGAAACCTCTTACACTCTCCCCCCACCAAATAAAGTCATGTCCTCATGACTTCTAAATAACTCGCCAACCAGTCCTGCAGACACAAAACCCATCCAGATACACACAGTGACATTGCTCCCCAAACAGTGGACCCTCCACCCGTCCACAGGTGCTACATAGGCCAACATATCTGGGAACTCCCTAATCCTCCGAGACCTCCATACCCCCTCACCTAAACCCTAAGGGCTCAGACACTACTAGGGATACCTCGGGCCTGCTTGCCAATTACTCTCTCATTCAGGCCACCACTACAACTCGAAGCCCCCTGTCCCGTGTCCGGGGCCCCGCTTCTTTTCCTTCCCGATCCTCCCGTAACCCAAACTGCCCACAGCTAGCCCTCCCCACTACACCTGACTCAGTGGGAGAAGGGCCAAAGGTCTCTTCCTCAATCACGGGGAAGTTAGCGAAAGGCAGCATATACCACATGTACAGTGCATCGTCCTTCGAATCCTCATTCCCTCGCTCGGTAGCTGCTGTTTGAGTTTCTCCAAACTGAAACATTTAGCCGGAGCTACCCCTTCAGCCTCCTGCAGTCGAGACGTCAGCTTCTTCGGGGACTCCTTCAACTCTCGCCACAGCCTCCGCAGTTCTGACTCAGGGTTCTTGGCCATCTCCATCTGGGATGCAGTTACCCCACCAGCTTCTTCCACCCTGACCTGAAAAGCAGCAGTTAAAGAATGTTCAGCCTCCGGTTTTTACTTCCTGGTGACGTCTTCCAGGTCAACTTTCAGTTTTTCCACTTCATTTAAACTGTTGATAGTCATCTCCAGGTTCCTTTCAAGCGTCCGCCTCCCTTTTCCGAGATCTGTCCTCCATTGCTTCACCTCCTCTGGAGTGTAGTCAAACTCCCCACCCTGGGCTCTCGGTTTTCTGTTGGCCTTAGTCAGAACGCTTCCTTGATCTTCCCCAATTTGTAAGTCTTCCAATCTTTTCTGAATCGACGTCTTGAGTTTCTGCTGATCCTTTCAGAGGTGGGTCATTGTTTCTTCTCGCTGGATAAATTCATCAGTACATGACCACAGTGTCGTCTCGGAATTCCGTTGCTCCTTCTTCACGTTGACGGGAGTGAATTCCAAGTCTGCAATGGTCGTCCCACAAGTGCGGCACTCAGTCTCCGGCCGGCATTTCTGAGCACTCAGTTCTGCGGTGCAAATCCCCTCTCTCCCCGGTGTCTCATTCCGATTGATGACCTGGGTTTCCATCCCCAGGTCCGCCACTGTCTGATCCAACACCAGGAAGTTCAACTGGTATGTCGGGTCATTTTTCTCACATTGCACCAAACTCCTCCGGCTAAAAACTCCTCCACATTTGACACTTCGCTTCTGTCGCCTGGGCTCAGCCACTCGCCTCGCCTCAAAGTCCCCCCAGGCGAATCCAAGCTCTAGGCGGTCATCCACATACGCCAAAACTCCACACACCTTCACTTCCCCCATGGTCTTCCTCATGCCCCGCGGGAAGGATGCAGGGGCTCTGGATATGCCCTTGGGCATCTTTTCCAATCGGAAGAATCCTACAGAACTAGTAACGGCTGTCTTCTGATCATCATCCGCACTCCTCGGGATCTGGCAATATCCACTCCTCAGATCCAACACCTTAAACCACGTCGCATAATCCGCAAACATGCTGCCTACGTCTTCCACGGCGCCAGGGTCCAGTTGCCGCTTCCTCTCTCTCACTGAGGTGTCTTCAGCGGTCAACTCCACCCACCTCGTGATAGTTCAGAGCGTCTACTAAGAGGGTCTCACCCTCAGCTACTTCTCCCAGGCCGTACCACAGCTGGGTCTCGTTTAAATTCGGTACCGGCTCAAGGCTGCTAACTCGTCCTCAGAAGCAACTCGACACGCTGGGTGCCCAGGCAATGCCCCCATGAACTCCAGGGTCACTAACCAATCCTCGTCTTCTGGATAACTACTGCCACTAGTACCCAAAATCTCCGGTGCCCTTGCAGTTGTCAAGGGTAACTGCTTCAGACACCGGTTGTAAAACGAACTGTACAACAACTTGACCTGCGCCCCAGGGTCAAGGATGGCTTTAGCATCACTTCTCTCTATCCATAGCGACACCCTGGGGCGTGGCCCTTCTAAGCCTTCAGGAATAGGGTCTTTTCGTTTCGGAAGTTCATTGGTACATTGCTGGGAACGTGCTTCCCCAGAGACCCCAAGCCGTTCCCCCACTGGGCCTCCACTAAGTTTCCCGACACCTCTCTGATCAGCTGAACAACTGATCCCCTGAAATGATCCCCTGGCACTGCAAGCAATTTAGCTGCCCTCCTAGCCAGAGAAGACACACTGAAAACTTTCCCCCCTCTTTCAAATAACTGACAGCTGTCACTACGGTGTAATTGAACCTGACAGCTCTAACACCATCACTAGCCCAACTACTTAAACTTTCAACCAATTCCTGTCGCTCTCCCTCAACCGAGCACTGCCACTCATCTAACAACTGAGAGATCCGCTCCGCCCACATCTCACACACCTCCACCCCTCTTGGGGTGGACATCATCAGAGATAATCAAGACTGGCTTACTTTTCTATTTGCTAAGGGCTAGAGGAAACAGTAATTTTAGTTGAATATCTATGAAAAATTGTGCATATTTCCATTCAACATATTGGGATTTGGTTGTGTAATAGCAGATAGGTCAAAGAGGCTGAGTAGGTAACAGTTTCTGTAATATTTCTTTGCTTTCTTGAAGACGCTGATACATTCAGTACAGATGAAGGGTCTCCACCTAAGATGTTGAGAGCCATTTTCCCTTTCCAAAACCTGAGTATGTTAGGCAGTTTGTTTTTCGAGCTTTCAGTATTCCGAGGCATTGTGTTCCATAACACTCCAGCATCCTCCACTGACTCAATGTTCTTAATTCATGGGCTGAGGTGGTTGGTAGCAGAAGACCAGAAGGAAAGTTTCTCTGGAACGTGCCTGTATCTCTGTCAGTACAAAAAGGTATGCACGCAGGAATCTTGCACCTCAATAAAGGACCCAGGATAATTTTTGGGTAGCAGCTTAGCTGATGAATTTTACTAGCTGGCATTTGGAGCAGAGCAATACCTCACTGGAGCTACAGACAGCTTTACTCCCTTGCAGTGTTTCTCCTTTGCAGTGTTAAATTTTTTTAGATGAATTTTATTTGTCGTATATACGTCAGAGCATGCAGTGAAATGCGACATTTGTGTCGAATCAAATGAGCGAAGTTTGTGGGGCAGTCTGCAAATGTTGCCATGCTTCCAGTGCCAACACAGCACGTGTACAACTCATTAACCCTAACCATACACCTTTGGAATACGAGAGGAAACTGAAGGAAACCCGCGTGGTCAGCGGGAGAACGTACAAACTCCTTACAGACAGTGGCGGGAAGCGAACGCCAATCCTACAACTGGTGCTGCAAAGCATAGTGGAAACTGCTATGCTACCGTGCCGCCGCTAAAGGGGAGCAGCAGCACAAGATTATGGTGATTATCTGTGTCCCTTCCCATTACCTCCTGCTCCCCGCCCGCACTGCCAGCTTTAATCACAAGTACCCTTCTTCAGGATCTGTCTAAGATATGATTCCTCTTGTTTTGCCCATAAAAAGATTTAAGCGGCTCTTTAGAAACATTAACACACTCTATTTTTGTTTTGTTGGGTCAACTCCTTTCGAATCATTTAAGTAAGGAATATGCATCTGTGCAAACATCCACAAATGGAAGAAAGGCAATTGCTGATATTACGGTTTGCTTGGTCAAATCTGTGGGTCTCTTCCACAGGGACATTTAGTAAACAGTTTAGGCTTTCATTCAACATACACATGCCTTTCGTAGACCACACATGCACTTTATGAATGTATAATAGATGACCTCTGACCCCATTGACTGAGTGGATACTGTGTCTTTCAGCATTCTTATTTGTAAGTATAAGTAGCTTCTGAAAACTGAATGACTGCCTTCGATTCACATGGAACCACTGCAATGTGACAGAAAAATGTTATTATATTGCTAATGACCTTCACGGTGGCTTAAAGTAACATTTATCATTACGTTCCAGTATCTTACACCTGCTAGAACTAATTATGAACATTTCAGGAAAATAATACTTCAGTTTATTTCTTAATATAAAATACCAAGAAATATGAGGGGGGAGGGATTTCTGCATAGGATCGAAGTAAGCTGCAGAGCTGTAAACTTAGTCAACCCCATCATGAGCACTAGTCTTTGTAGTATCCAGGAAATCTTCAAGGAGCAATGCCTCAAAAAGGCAACATCCATCATTAAGGACCCCATCACCCAGGTCATGCCTTGTTCTCTTTGTTACCATCAGGAAGCAGATACAGAAGCCTGAAGGCACACATTCAACAGTTCAGGAACAGCTTCTTCCCCTCTGCTATCCAATTTCTGAATGAACATTGAAGCCATGAACACTACCTCACCACTTTTATTTCTATTTTTGCACTTCTTATTTAACTTTTTAGAATATACATATTTACTGTAATTCAGTTTTTTCTCTCTATTAGTATGTATTGCATCGTACTGATGCTGCAAAATCAACAAATTTCACAACATATGCAGGTGATATTAACCCAGATTCTGATTCAGCGGCCACTTTATTAGGTACACCTGTGCACCTGCTCATTAACATAAATATCTTAACAGCCAATTATGTGGCAGAAACTCAATGCATAAAAGCATGCAGACATGGTCAAGAGGTTCAGTTGTTGCTCAGACCAAACATCAGAATGGGCAAGAAATCTGATCAAAGTGACTTTGACTGTAGAACGTTTGTTGGTGCCAGATGGGGTGGTTTGAGTATCTCAGAAACTGCAGATCTTCTGGGGTTTTCACACACAACAACCTCTAGCATCTACAGATAATGGTGTGAAAAACAAAAATAAAAATTCAGAGAGTGGCAGTTCAGGGGGTGAAAACACCTTGTTGATGAAAGAAGTCGGAGGAGAATGGCCAGACTGGTTCAAGCTGACAGGAAGGTAACAGTAACTCAGATAAGCATGTGTTGCAACAGTAGTATGCAGAAGATCATCTCTGAATGTACTTCACATCAAACATTGAAGTGGATAAGCTACAGCAGCAGAAAACTACACCGTGTTCCACTCCTGTGGCCACTTTATTAGGTACCGGAGGTACCTACTGTAAGAAAATGTACAAATTCTGTCAGTATGACTGACAATACTTCTTCATCTTCCCATTAATTAAAGGTATTGCACCTGAAACCCGTAGAATGCATAGTTTTCTCATAAGAGTCTTTTTTTCTCTCAAAAGAAATCGGAGTAATTTCTGAAGTTGATGAGCTTCGAAGAGGAAGTCTGGGAGGGAAGTGTTGTGAAGTATAAGCCAGGACATGGATCTCCACCAGTTAAAGGCCAGCTTCTCTGTGATGGAGCTCGAACAGAGTGAATCCTTAAATGGTGTGTCACACCTTCAGTTAGGAAAGCTTAGGTAAAAGTGCTGAGAAACAAATGAAGAAGCAAACAGCCCCTTCGAGGTCAAACCAAGGAATTCTTCAGCTGCATAGGCAAAGAACCTCCCTGTCTCAACCTTCCAGCTCTGCATTTTAGCAATTGATAATACTACTAAACACTTAATTGGAGCATTACCAACCAACATGGACAAGTACACTTACAATTTATTATCAATGACATGATGAGATTATTCATAGTGCATTGTAAATGTGTGATGCCCATGAAAAGGTTTCTGAAGGTAAAACACTGAGTGACAGTGTGGTTAAATGTCCATGGTTAATCTCCCATGGATTCCCAAAACTTCGACAGGACCATCAGTGAGATGCCAGAAAACTGTTGTTTTTTCTGCTGTTCCAGAGGTCAGTAATAAAATGGTTATGGTTACTTTACATTGTGGAAACTCATTTATGAACTCAGTACAAAGGGTTTTTTTTAGCTTCTTTCACTTGTAAGACCATCACTACTTTGTACATGTTACCACTTTCTCTTAGTTTGATAGATGCCAAGAGAAAGCCTGCTCATTTCTAATGGAAAGTCATGGACCTGAAATGTTAACTCTCTTTCCCTCTACATGACCCTCTTGGGAATTTCCACCAATTTCCTGATCAGTCATTCCTGTTGTCGCTGCGACTGAAGTCACCAGAGACACACTGAAACTGGTGATATTGAAGTCTTTATTCATCACAACAAGCAGGAGACATTCTCGGTGAAGGCTCACAAACTCTAAGGTACATCACATTTTTTTATACCCTTAAGATCAAAGGTAACAGTAGGTGATTCATGATAAGACCAAGGAGCTGATTATTGACTTCAGGAAGAAGAAACCAGAGGTCAGTGAGCCAGTCCTCACCAGGGGATCAGAGGTGGAGAGGGTTTAAGTTCGTTATCATTTCAGAGGACTTGCTGTGGGCCCAGCACACAAGTGCATTATGAAGGAAGCACGGCAGCATCTCTACTTCCTTAGAAGTTTGCAAAGATTCTAAAACTTCGATGAACTTCTATAGATGTGATGTGTTATTGACTGGCTCCATCACAGCCTGGTATGGAAACGCTAATGCCTTTGAATGAAAAATCCTACAAAAAGTAGAGGATCCAGCTCACTCTATCACAGGTAAAGCCCTCCCCACCATTGACATCTACAGTTGTCACAGGACGAAAGCAGCATTCATCATCAGGGACCGCCACCACCCAGGACATGCTCTCTTCTAGCTGCTCCAATCGGAAAGAAGGTACAGGAGCCTTAGGACTTACACCAGCAGTTTCATAAGACCATAAGATATAGGAGCAGAATTAGGTAATTTGGCTGATCAAATTTACTACTCCATTTCATCAGGACAGATCTATTTACCATTCAGCCCCAATCTTCTGCCTTCCACCCACATCCCTTCGTGCCCAGACTAATCTAAAAGCTACCAGCCTCTGTCTTAAATATATGTAAAGTCTTAGCCTCCACAGCTGCCTATGACAATGAATTCCACAGATTTACCATTCTCCGGCTACAAAAATTCTTCCTCATCACTGCTGTAAAAGGATGCCCCTCTATTCTGAGGCCGTGTCCTCAGGTCCTAGATTCCCCCACCATAGGAAACGTCTTCTCCACATGCACTCTATTAAGGCATTTGAACATTCAAAAGGTTTCAATTAGGTCACCACTTATTTTTCTGAATTCCAGTGAATACAGGCCCAAAACCATCAAACACTCTTCATATGACAAGCCGTTCAATCCTGGAATCGTTTTTGTGAACCTCTTTTGAACCCCCTCCAGTGTCAGCACATTATTTTTAAGATAATGAGCCCAAAACTGCTCTCAATACTCGAAGTGAAGCCTTATCAGTGACAAATAAAATACAACGTTGGAAAATGCATGATCGTGCACTTTCATAGAAGAAATAAATGTGTGGACTATTTTCTAAGCAGGGAGAAAATAGAAAAATCTAAGATGCAAAGGGAGGGACTTGAGAGTCCTTGTGCAGAACACCCTAAAGGTTAACTTGCAGCTAGAGTTAGTTGTGAAGAAGACAAATGCAATGTTAGCATTCATTTCAAGAGGTCTAGAATATAAGAGCAGGGATGTGGTGCTAAGGCTTTATAAGGCACTGGTGAGGCCTCACCTTGAGTATTGTGAACAGATTTGGGCTCCTTATCTAAGAAAAGACATGTTGGCATTGGAAAGGATTCAGAGCCGGTTCTCAAGGATGATACTGGGAATGAAAGGGTTATCATATGAGGGATGTGTGATTACTCTGGGCCTGTACTCTCTGGAACTTAGAAGGATGAGGGGGGATCTCATTGAATCCTTTTGAATATTGAATGTCTAAAACAGAGTAGATGTGGAAAGGATGTTTCCCATGGTGGGTGAGTCTAGGACAAGAGGGCACAGCATCAGGATAGAGGGGCATCCATTTAAAACAGAGATGTGGAGAAATTTCTTCAGCCAGAGGGTGGTGAATTTGTGGAATTTGTTACCACAGGCAACTGTGGAGACCAGGTATTCAAGGCGGAGATTGGTAAGTTTTTGATTGGACAGGACATCAAAAGTTACGGGGAGAAATCCAGGAAGTGGGGCTGAGAAGGGAAAAAAAGATCTTCTCTGCATTTTCTAGATTTATCATCTTGAATTTGTTGGTCTTTTATTATGTATTTTTGATAATTTTTTGTGTTAGCCACCTGGTCCTGTATTGCCACAGGGAAACCCTCTGTTTCTGGGAAGAAGTCTCCAACTCTGAGCCAGACATTCAACGCTTCCTTGTCAACATCGAATCTGCTCACATCGTGGGGACGTCTTCCATGGAGGGTCATGCTCTTCCACTGGTCAGCTTTTTTGTCAATAGTGATTATGTCTTCATTTTTCTGTGTTGTGCTCTCATTTAAGTTTAGTGGTACGTACTTCTTACCAAAATTGCATATGCTTGCATGGAGTGCCGATTCCAGTTTTCATTCATGAAGTTTTGTCTGACTGTTGTGTAGATTTTTTATGCCTGTTATTCCTCTTCCCCTTTCTATCCTAGGTTGTGTTAATCTAAGCGCATTCGAATGTACATAATGTTTTCTAAAGTTTGTCATTTCAGTTCTTATTTTCCTTGTAAATTTTTCAGATTGGTTTTGGACTAAAATATTATGCCAAAAGAATATATTAACATGGGTATAGCGAAAGTGTTATTGCTTTGTCATATTTTTACTGTTGAGCTTTGCTTGGCAGACTTTCTTAAGCCTTGCAGTAAATTCAGTCAGAAGTTTTTCTTTTATCATGCTATAATCTATTTTCTTTCCTTGTTGTTATTCCAGATACTTAAATATTTCATATTCAACTATCGGTTGTATTATATCCTGCTGCTCTGCTTTGTATTCTATTAGCTCTATAGCACCTTTCTTTATAACCATATAACCATATAAGAATTACAGCACGGAAACGGGCCATCTCAGCCCTTCTAGTCCGTGCCGAGCTCTTACTCTCACCTAGTCTCACTGACCTGCACTCAGCCTATAAACCTCCATTCCTTTCCTGTCCATATAGCTGTCCAGTTTAACTTTAAATGACAACATCAAATCTGCCTCAACCACTTCTGCTGGAAGCTCGTTCCACACAGCCACCATTCTCTGAGTAAAGAAGTTCCCCCTCATGTTACCCCTAAACTTTTGCCCTTTAACTCTCAACTTATGTCCTCTTGTTTGAATCTCCCACACTCACAATGGAAAAAACCTATCCATGTCAACTCTATCTACCCCTCTCATAATTTTAAATACCTCTATCAAGTCTCCCCTCAGCCTTCTACGTTCCAAACAATAAAGACCCAACTTGTTCAACCTTTCGCTGTAACTTAGGTGATGAAACCCAGGTAACATCCTAGTAAACCTTCTCTGTACTCTCTCTATTTTGTTGACATCTGTTTTGTTGACATCATGTTTTAGACATTCATTTGGTGACCAAAACTGTACATAATACTCCAAATTTGGCATCACCAATGCCTTGTACAATTTCAACATTACACCCCAACTCCTATACTCAATGCTCTGATTTATAAAGGCCAGCATACCAAAAGCTTTCTTCACCACCCTATCCACATGAGATTCCACCTTCAGGGAACTATGCATCATTATTCCTAGATCTCTCTGTTCTACTGCATTCTTCAATGCCCTACCATTTACCATGTATGTCCTACTTTGCTTAGTCCTACCAAAGTGTAGCACCTCACATTTATCAGCATTAAACTCCATCTGCCGTCTTTCAACCCACTCTTCTAACTGGCCTAAATCTCTCTGCAAGCTTTGAAAACCTACTGCATTATCCACAACTCCACCTATCTTAGTATCATCTGCATACTTACTCATCCAATTTATCACCCCATCATCCAGATCATTAATGTGTATGACAAATAACATTGGACCCAGTACAGATCCTTGAGGCATACCACTAGTCACCGGCCTCCAATCTGACAAACAGTTATCCACCACCACTCTCTGGCGTCTCCCATCCAGCCACTGCTGAATACATTTTACTACTTCAATATTAATACCTAACGATTGAACCTTCCTAACCAACCTTCCGTGTGGGACCTTGTCAAAGCCCTTGCTGAAGTCCATATAGACAACATCCACCGCTTTACCCTCGTCAACGTTCCTAGTAACCTCTTCAAAACATTGAATAAGATTTGTCAAACATGTCCTTCCACGCACAAATCCATTTTGACTGTTCCTAATCAGACCCTGTCTATCCAGATAATTATATATACCATCTCTTAGAATACTTTCCATCAATTTACCCACCACTGATGTCAAACTCACAGGCTGATAATTGCTAGGTATACTCTTAGAACCCTTTTTAAACAACGGAACAACATGAGCAATACTCCAATCCTCCAGCACCATCCCCATTTCTAATGACATTTGAAATATTTCTGTCAGATCCCCTGCTATTTCCACACTAATTTCCCTCAATGTCCTGGGGAATAACCTATCAGGACCCAGAGACTAATCCACTTTTATGTTCCTTAAAAGCTCCAGTACTTCTTCTTCTTTAATCATCATAGTTTCCATAACTTCCCTACCCGTTTCCCTTATCTTACACAATTCAATATCCTTCTCCTTCGTGAATATTGAAGAAAAGAAATTGCTAAGAATCTCCCCCATCTCTTCTGGATCCACACAGCCGTCCACTCTGATTCTCTAAGGGACCAATTTTATCCCTCACTATCCTTTTGCTATTTATATAACAGTAGAAACCCTTGGGATTTATTTTCACCTTACTTGCCAAAGCAACCTTATATCTTCTTTTAGCTTTTCTAATTTCTTTCTTAAGATTCTTTTTACATTCTTTATATTCCTCGAGCACCTCATTCACTCCAAGCTGTCTATATTTATTGTCGATCTCTCTTTTTTCCCAAACCAAGTTTCCAATATCCCTTGAGAACCATGGCTCTCTCAAACTTTTCACGTTTCCTCTCAACCTAACAGGAACATAAAGGTTCTGTACTCTCAAAAATTTCACCTTTAAATGACCTCCATTTCTCTATTACATCCTTCCCATGAAACAAATTGTCCCAATCCACTCCTTCTAAATCCTTTCGCATCTCCTCAAAGTTAGCCTTTTTCCAATCAAAAACCTCAACTCTGGGTCCAGATCTATCTTTCTCCATAATTATAATGAAACTGATAGCATTGTGATCACTGAACCCGAAGTGCTCCCCAGCACAAACCTCCGTCACCTGTCCTATCTCATTCCCTAACAGGAGATCCAACACTGCCCCTTCTCTTGTTGGTACCTCTATGTATTGCTGCAAAAAACTATCTTGCACACATTTTACAAACTCCAAACCATCCAGCCCTTTTACAGTATGGGCTTCCCAGTCTATGTGTGGAAAATTAAAATCTCCCACAATAACAACCTTGTGCCTACTACTAATATCTGCGATCTCCTTATAAATTTGTTCCTCCAATTCTCACTCCCCATTTGGTGGTCTATAATACACCCCCATGAGTGTTACTGCACCTTTCCCATTCCTCAATTCCACCCAAATAGCCTCCCTAGACGAGCCCTGTAATCTATCCTGCCAGAACACCGCTGTAATATTTTCTCTGACAAGCAATGCAACACCGCTCCCTCTTGCCCCTCCGATTCTATCACACCTGAAGCAATTAAATCCAGGAATATTTAGTTGCCAATCACACCCCTCCTGTAACCATGTTTCACTGATAGCTACCACATCATACTTCCAGGTATCAATCCATGCTTTGAGCTCATCCACCTTTCTTACAATGCTCCTAGCATTAAAATAAATGCATTTAAGAAATTTTCCACCTCTTACTCTCTGGTTATCACTAACTGTGCAAACAATTTTAATATTTTCTTTTTCTTCCTTCTTCCCTACATCTGTTCCTACACTCTGGTTCCCCTCCCCCCACGTGTCTAGTTTAAATCCACCGGAGCCTCTCTAGCAAACCTACCCGCAAGAATATTTGTCCCCCCTCCAGTTCAGATGTAGACCGTCCCGCTGGAACAGGTCCCACCTTCCCTGGAAAACTGCCTAATTAACTATAAATCTGAATCCCTCCCTCCTGCTCCATGTCTTCAGACACGTGTTGATCTGCGCTATCTTACTATTTCTAAACCCGCCTGCGCGTGGCACTGGTAGCAATCCTGAGATTGCTATCCTGGAGGTCCTGTCCTTTAACTTGGCGCCTAACTCCCTAAACTCAACTTTCAGGACCTCCTCACTCTTCCTACCCACGTCATTGGTCCCTACATGGACCACGACATCCGGCTGCTCACCCTCCCTCTTGAGAATACCGAGAACTCCATCCTAGATATCGCGGACCTTGGCACCAGGGAGGCAACAGACCATCTGGGATTCTCAATCTCTCCCACACAACCTTTTATCTGTCCCCCTAACTATCGAATCTCCTATCGCAGCTGCTCTCCTCTTTTCCCTCTTTCCCTTCTGAGTTGAGGGTCCCATCTCGGTGCCAGAGACGCAACCACAGCAACTTGTCCCTGGTAGGTCATCCCCATCAACAGTATCCAAAATGATGTACTTATTATTTGTGGGAACAGCCACAGGGGTGCTCTGCTCTTTCTGTCTATTCCCCTTCCCTCTCCTGACAGTTATCCAACTACCTGTCTCCTGACTCTTAGGGGTGACTATCGCCCTGTAACTCCTCTCTATTTCTGCCTCTGCCTCCCGAATGATCCAAAGCTCATCCAGCTCCAGCTCCAGTTCCCTAACTCGGTTTGTCAGGAGCTGCAGCTGGATGCACCTTTCGCATGTGTAGTCATCAGGGACGATTGTGCTCTCCCTGACTTCCCACGTCCTGCAAATGGAGCACTCAACTGCCCTAACTGCTGCCTCCATTACCTACTCTCAAGGTAATTAGATTTATTAAAGGAACTTACCAGGCCTTACCACACTTGGAGTGAAGCTCTTCCTCAGCCTCTGCTCACCAAAGCCTCAGGAGCCAAAGCCTTCCTACTCTGTCTCCCTCTACTCCGTCGCCCACTACAACATTGCCCGCTCTATTAATCTGCTCTCTTTTAAATACTCCCGCTCCCTCACGGGCCGACTTATTAAAATGACATTAATAAATTCATTAAAATGACATTAATAAAATGACATTAATAAATTTGTAGAAAATAAATTAAACATTTATATTTAATGTTCTGCACTTTAGTCCAAAGTTCATGTTTATATCTTTTGAAAATAGTTCTAATATTTCAATTAATTGTTTTAGCTTAACTGATGAAGGAGCATATAATTATCACTCATCCATGTATAGAAGGTGTGCTAAGATGTAGTTCATTTCATTGTTTCTGATTTGATACCCAATTTTTATCTGATTCAGTAAATTAGAGAGCGGGTTTCAAGCTAGACAGAACCATAGTGGACTTAGAGAATATGTCTCAGTTCATTTTGTTAACAGTGGTTGTTCTTTTTTGGCTGTTAATAGATTGAGTGCTTTTGTAAAGGTTCCCTTTTTTGCTTCATCAGATGTTGCAGAAATTTCACAAGTATTGGGTGCAGTTTATGTATATTGAGAACTTCTATTAACAATGTGTGGGACAGAGTCAAATGCTTTTTGGAAGTCAGTATAGCAACATGAAAGATTCCTGCTTTTCTGCTGGGCTTAATTTAGAATTAAGGAATCTATTATCAGTTGTTCTTTACATCCTTTCATACCCTTGCGGCATTCCTTCTGCTCTTCTGTAAGTATATTGTGGCTTTCGAAGTGAGTGGTGACTAGTTGCAAGATACATGATGTTACAATTTTATATATAGTTTGTAACCAAGTAATAGGACAATATTTTAATGGATCTTTTGAGTTTCCTTCATTATTTTAGGTTGACAGTGCCTTCTTTGAATTACCTGTCTACAAAGAGAGACACCTCTGAATGTTCAAACACCTTTTAATACTTAAAAACTGTATGTTCCTCTCATATTTCAGTCTGAATAAAATGTTTCAGATTTACTTTTGCACATAGATTAAACGGAGGAACTTTTGTAAAGGTTCCCTTTCCGTTTCCTCCGTTTAAGATATTCTTTGAAATATTTGAAGACAAGACATGGGGGAGCTTCCACGAACTGTGTTCTCACTTTCAGAAACTCTACAACTGAAGTTCTCAGTATTTATTCATCTATCTATCTATCTGTTAATGCCCTGGTTCATTTTTTTTTACTGTTATGCTCTTCTGTGCAAGCTGCTTGTTTGGGTTACTGTTAAAGATAAGAGATAAGAGAATTGTGTGCCATCCAGTTGTGGCCGGATTAAGGGGCGGTTTCTCTGGTGAGAGACACTAAGGTTGGGCTTGGGGCTTCTGTTAAGGAGAGGAAGAGAGAAGACGCCAGAGAAAAGAGGTCGTAGGATTCGACCTGGAGTGGGGGCCGTGATTTGATGAAGTCCAGAGTGAGATCGAAGAGGGATCGGCGAAGGGGAAACCGTGAGCTCCAACTTGTGCACATTAGACTGTTTCATTAAAATGGGCCTTTTTCTTTATTTGCTCTTTCTTTACTAACCCTTTAGTCAAATTAAGTATTATAAAGCTAAATCTTTTAATTGTACGTGGCGTACTGTTATTTCATGGCACTTATTTGCAACAGGGTAATGAATCACGCAGCATCCACACTAACAGGGGGTTTGGGGGGCGGGGCTTGCACCTCAATCTCACATGTTGGCGGAGCTGGAGATTGACTTCCGAGACTTATGCAGCCAGAGGAACCAGTGTTTCATATCTATCTATTTCTTTACGTATTTATTATTTGTTTTTGTCTTTGAAATCCATCAAAGACAATATTTGAGCCCTATTTAATGTACAGCTAGAGGGATACTGAAACTGGAGATATAGAAGTCTTTATTCATCATAACAAGCAGGCATCATTCTGGTGACACTCTCAGTAGGGCCTCACAAACCCAAAGGTATATCACGTTTTATATCCTTTAGATCAAAGGTGACAGTAGCTGATAAAAATCAATTTCAATGGTTACAGTGACAATTTCCTTCAATATTTTGGATTGACGACGCTTCCTTTGAACTACGTACTATCTGCAGTGACAGATACAAAGTTAATGTTGTCAGGGCTGTCTCCGAGTACACAAATATCACAAGTGCACAAAAACTACTGATTGCCTGTACCTGTGACATCATTTGATATGCTAAGTACCAACATCCATCCAGTCTGCCAGCTCGAACCAAGTCACAACAGTGCAAATAGTGTAGCCATGTTGTCTGGTTTGATGCAGGCCAATTAACACAACCCTATTGTCTTAACGTTTGGCTCTTGCATGTGCAATCTCTTAGTCTGTGGAGCAACCTGTGGTTTTAACTTCAATTTACTGCTTGCAATTTACAAAAAAAAACTGAAGGCTAATTATAAGCTTCCTGAACTTATTTACAATAAGAACTGAAGCCTGGTTCTTGTTTGAAATACTATCAGCTACATTCACATAACTCCAGAATAGAGTCATAGAAAAGAACAGCACAGAAAAAGGCCCTTCAGCCCATCTAGTCCATGCCGAAGCATTTAAGCCGGCTACTCCCATCGACCTGCACTGGGACCATAGCCATTCATACCCCTACCATCCATGCACCTATCCAAGCTTCTCTTAAACATTGCAATCGAGCTAACATGCACCACCTGCACTGACAGCTCTTTCCACACTCTCACAACCCTCTGAGGGAAGAAGATTCCCCTCATGTTCCCCTTAATCTTTTCACCTTTCACCCTTATACTTCCTAACAATTCCTGTTTAGTGATATGGGGATTTTCCCTAACAAAAATAAATAAAATACATAAAGTCCATTCATAATGTACTACATTTGAAGTAAACTTCTTTTAAGACCATAAGATCGAGGAGCACACTTAGGCCATTCAACCCTTCGAGTGTGCTCTGTCATTCTATCATGCTGATTTATTATCCCCTCAGCCCCATTCTCCTGTCTTATCATAAGCTTTGACTCAGTAATATTGAGCAACAGCTGATTTAAAATACAGATTTGCCACAGTGCATCAGCAGCAAAAAAAAGCATTCACTTGTCACAAAATAAATCTACAAAGAAAAGCCCTAGGGTTTAACCCAGTCAGACTCTTCTACCTCTAGAATAAGTAACTCTGTCACCATAATTTGATTATGCAGGCACTGGCATCACTTATAAATTTGGCTTTCACTGCTTCCAACCCATACACTCCTCTCATATTTCAGTTTGGATAAAATGTCACAGATTTAGTTGTGCATATAAATTTAAATCTTAAATTTCTGTAAAGGTCCCCTTTCAGTTTCCTCTGTTTGAGATATTCTTTGAAATATTTCAAAACATAGGGGAACACTGAACTGATTCCACAACCTATGTACTCACTTTCATGTTTTCAGTATTATTATTTATTTATCTATTTAACTATCTCTCTACCCATTTAGTTATGTATTTATTATTTGTTTTTCTCTTGTATTTTTCTTCTTTTGCATATTGACTGTTTGTCTCCCTTCGTGTGTAGTTTTTCATTGATTCTATTGAATTTCTTTGTTCTTCTGTGAATGTCTGCAAGAAAATGAATCTCAAAATAGTGTATGGTGATATACTGTATACGTACTAAGATAATAAATTTCCTTTGAACTTTCAACTTTGAAATCAATCAAGGAAAATATTTGAGTTCTATATTTAATGTTCAACTGTAGTTTATAAAAGGACAGCACTTTATACTCCCAGAAATCTTCATATTTCCTTATCTGTTATCTTCTGTCACATAGTCACATCTCAGATGACACTATTCAATATTAAATCCTATTACTTACTTTATCTGAATGAAATTTAATGATTCATTATGCAACAGAAGTCGAGCTTACTAAAAAGATATGCCGGTGAATAATTTTGACCCATATAACAAAATAATAATAAAATGAAATGATACATTTTTCACTTTTATTTGGTTCTTAGGTTTGCAAGGACTGGAAATAAAATTTAAAATTTGGATTTACCCAGACAATAAAGAATAACACAGGATCATAGGTGACTGTGGTATTGTATTTATCCGTATGTGAGGGAATGAACAATAAAAATCACCAACCATACAGGGAGAGCCCCAAGCTTCTCTTCGCCCCACATTCTCTGGTTCTCATTCCCAGAATTTGAAGAGTTCTTTCAGGAATCAAAACTTCAGAGGCTATGCCACAGTCAAAATATATTTGTAGCATTGTTTGTCGAGACCCAACATAAATTGAGGGACCACTTTGTCGAGCACCTCTGCTCCATTCACAAAAATTGTTATTTCCTGTTGGGTAACTATTTCAATTCTTATCTCCATTCACATTCCAGTATGTCGGTCCATGGTCTCCTCTTCTGCTATGATGAGGCCACTCTCCGGATAGAAGAACAACATCTCGTAATTCATGTAGGTAGTCTCCAACCTGAAGGCATGAATATCGATTTCTCCTTCCGGTATTTTTTCACTCCCCTTCCCTCTTCTTCTAATCCCCACTTTGACATCTTACTTCTTCTCCTCACCTGCCTATCACCTCCTCATGATGCCCCTCCTCTTCCTTTTCTCCGATGGTCCACTCTCCTCTCCAATCAGCTTCCCTTTTCTCCAGCCCTTTGCCTTTCCCACCTATCATCCCCCAGCATCTTACTTCATTCCCCTTTCCCCACTTACCTGCTTCACCTAATACTTTCTAGCTAGTCCTCCTTCCCTTCCCCCCACCTTCTTATTCTGGCATCATCCTTCTTCCTTTCCAGTGTTGATGAAGGGTCTCCACCCAAAACGCCAACAGTTTATTCATTTCCATTAATGCTGCTCTACTTGCTGAGTTCTCCAGCATTTCATGTGTGTTGCTCTGGATTTCCAGCCTCTGCAGAAGCTCTTTAATTAATGCTTGTACCTTCCTCCTTCTCTGAGACGAAACATGAGATGTGATTGAGTAATATTTGCCAGGCCTGTGTGTTAACCAGCAGCCAGCTTTATGAGTGACAACAAACAAACAAATAAATAAATAAATACTACTGAAAACATGAGTTGTAGAGTCCTTGAAGGTGAGTGTGTAAGTTGTTTTTGGTGATCAAATTCAGTGTTGAGGAGAGTGAAGTTATCCACACTGGTTCAGGACCCTAATAGTTGAGGGGTAATAACTGTTTAACTGTTCCTGAACCTGGCGGTGTGGGACCTAAGGCTCCTGTATCTCCTTTCCAGTGGCAGCAGCAAGAAGAAAGTATGGCCTGGATGGTGGGGGAAGGAAGGAAGATTGTACTTCATCCACTTTAATTGACCCAAAGACTCCCTTCCCCTTGTTAGATTACCACAGTTTCTTAAGTAATCTGGGGTTTTCACCTCTGGTATTGGTCATGGGAATCTTTTCCATGTGATGGATGTTCTTGGTGAATCAGGCTCCACTCATTGACAGTATTTTCATCTATAAACCAATGTTCCTACACCTGAAGTGTGAACACAGGGAGACCACCACATCATGCAGTGCCGATTGGGTGTTGTACTGCTGGAGTTGCTGCTGTCTGGTAGATGGGAACTGTTAATTTCACAGGTAGCATCAATAAAGACATAAACAAAGCAATTTTGCAGATGTTGGAAATCCAGAACAACACACAAAAGTTGCTGGAGGAGCTCAGCAAGTCCAGCAGCATCCGTGAAGAGGAATAAACAGTTGATGTTTTGGGCTGAGATCCTTCATAAGTCATTGAGGGCAGGGGAAGGGGAACAAGAGGGCAGAGGGAAGGGTAAAACCAGGTGATGGTGAAGGTGGGTGAGTAAGTGAAGGAAGGGTTGAGGAAACTGGGAGGTGATGTGGAAAAGGTAAAGAGGTGAAGAAGAAGGAATCTGATAAAAGCAGACCATGGACCATGGGATAAAGGGAAGGAGGGTGGGCTCCAGAGGGAAGTGATGGGCAGGTGAGAAGGGGTGAGAGGGTTGCTAGAATGGAGAATGAAAAAGAAGGAAAAGAAGGAGGTGAAGAAGGTACTGGAAGTTAAAGAAATCAATGTTCAATAACAACCAAACGCCAGAACCAAAGTTATTCAGACTTCAGTAGTTGATCTGCACGTGCATTGACACATGCTTAGAGCAGAGCACCAAGCCATCATCTACTTCTTCACTGAAGAATACAAGGAAATGGGCCTTCTGCTCAATGTCAGTGAGACAAATGTCCTTGACTAACCTATCCCTACTGTACAAACTTGCTTGCAACAATAAAGAGTCACCATAAGAACTTGAAAAACATGGACCGCCTCCCATTTCTCAGCAGTTAGTTCTCATTGAAGACCAATGTCAACAATGATATCCATCCCCATTTCCAATGTACCCAGTCAACCTTCTTCAATTGAGCAAAAGTATGATTAAAGATCAAGGCATCAGAGTGAGACAAAAACTCTATGGGTTGCTAAGGTATCAATGCCAGAGGTCATGGGTTAAGGGTGAAAGGGGAAAAGTTTAAGGGGAACATGAAGGGAAACTTCTTCACTCAGAGGGTCATGAGAGTGTGGAACGAGCAGCCAGCACAAGTTTTGCTTGCGAGCTCGAGTTAACGTTTAAGAGAAGTTTGGATAGGTACATGGATGGATGGTAGGGGTATAGAGTGCCAGTCAAGGGAGTGGGCAAGTTTAAACAGTTTGACACTGACCAGGTGGGCTGAAGCTCCTGTTTCTGTGCTATATTTTTCTATGACTCTATGACCCCTAGCCTAAGTTGACTAATTTTGGAATGCTTCTTTACTCCAATGAGGGAAGTGTCCACAATATGACTCCTACGTTACAGGGAAAGGTAAAAATAGATGTGTACTATCCAAGATTAAATTGCACTTGACATTGTCATCAGAAGATGAGGCGCCTTCCCAGATTATTTTGCTTTGATTAATGAAAGCTTTTGTGGTCTAAATTCCTTAGTGGTGTTGACCTGAGGATAAAGCAATACCTCAGGCTGCTTAATCTTTGTTATGCACTGAAAGTGACCTGTCCATGAACAAAGATAGATCCATTAATGCCATTAACTCAATCGCTGCTGGACCCAGACATACCAGCTGCAGGCTCGTCTCTGATGGAGCTATATTACATTAAAAGTTTAATTATAAATACATTTCCAAATCTAAGAATGGCCAAAAAGAACTGCTATATTGATTAGATTATGAGGACACTCAGTCCTCGTTTATTGTCATTTAGAAATTCATGCATTAAAAAATGATACAATGTTCCTCCAGAAAGATATCACAGAAACACAGGACAAACCAAGTCTAAAACTGATAAAACCACATAATTATAACATATAGTTACAACAGTGCAAAGCAATACCGTAATTTGATAAAGAGCAGACCATGGGCACGGTAAAAAAAAGTCTCAAGTCCCAACAGCCCATCATCTCACGCAGACGGTAGAAGGGAGAAACTCTCCCTGCCTTGAAACCCCAAGCGCCACAAACTTGCCGATGCATTGGAAGCACCTGACCACAGCCGACTCTGAGTCCGTCCGAAAACTTCGAGCCTCCGACCAGCCCTCTGACACCGAGCACCGAGTGCCATCCTCTGCCGAGCGCTTCGACCCCGCCCCGGCCGCTGAGCAACAAGCAAAGCCGAGGACTCGGGGTCTTCCCCTCTGGAGATTCTGGATCACACAGTATCAGCGGCAGCGAAACAGGCATTTCAGAAGTTTCACCAGATGTTCCTCCGTGCTCTCATGTCTGTCTCCATCAAATCAGGATTGTGCACGGCACCCTACTTTGCAGATAACAGATGTCATTCACCGGAGTGGCCGCTGCAAGCTGCATCGCGCCGCCATCTTCTCCTCCTGAGTTCAAAGTTCAAAGTACATTTATTATCGAAGTCTGTATGCTAAGTACAACCTCAAGGTTCATCTTCTTGCAAGCACCCACAAAACAAAGATTCATAATAGAATCCACGAAGATCCACACACAACAAAGACGGACAAATACTCAATGTGCGAAAAAAGAACAAGTCGTGTAAATAAAAATCAAAAAGTAAGCAAATAATACATAGAACATGAACTGCGTAGTCTCCGAAAATGAGCCTTCAGGCTGCTGAGTCAGCTCAGCACTGAGGTGAATGAAGCCTGTCCAGGAGGCCGATGGCTGCAGAGCAATAACTGCTCCTGAAGCTGGCAGCATGGGATCCAAGACCCCTATACCTCCTGCCCGATGGTAGAAGTGAGAAGAGAGGAAGACAGGTCAAATGCAGGCAGACGGGATGGCTCAGGTGGGGGATCTTGCCTGACATGGAGAAGAACACCCTCTCGGCCCTCAACGCTTTATTCTGGCCCAGTGCTTCGAACAGTTTAGGGTAGTGATGCTGAACATCAGTTCATTTTCTACTCTCAGGCCGTTTCCACTCGCAGGCCTCGACACTTTCATCTGGCTCAGCTCTTTATTTGGCATGTAGTAGTAGAGCTGAGCACCCATTCGTTTTCTGCTCTTGGACCTCGATGTTTTAATTTGGCCTAAAGTCTGATGCGCCCCAGTCACCCCAGCAGTGGGCGTACCTGTATACCCAAGAGTCAAGTTTACCAAATGCTTCAGGAGATCATAGAATCACTAGTTTATTTAGATGGTTAAAAGGCACGTTTCTTAAATGGAAGTTACAGGCTGTGGATTGCAGTCATTATAGTCCAGAAGAAATCTAGTAGAATATCTAGTAGTTGTGTGAGCTTCCCACAAAATGTCACCTTTTATCACTAGCGCCATCTTGATCTGATATATAGATCTGATTTCAATTTACTAAATATTCAAGCTAAGGAATCACTTGATCTGCAGTTAGCTTAAGAATATGTTTAACTCAAAGACTTAATAACAGTACCAGTATGTACAATTACTTTAATCAAGAGAGTGGGATTTATTTCAGACCCTAAAATTCCAGACTGATCTGATATCCTTGGGCCAAATAACATAATGGTAAAATTGCAAAATTAGTAATCCCTGATGATCTAGAGATGTATTCAATCCTTACCAGGGCAATGGAAGAATTTGATACTCCCATTTGCGGTCCCATCATCAGTGAGTCTGGAATTCAAGGCTTAGTGTTCAGGGTCTACATCCAGGGTTCACATATGTCAACAGGGTGAGTCCTGGGTCAATACCGAAGATCGAAGCACAAAGGTCAATCAGAAGTCCAGATCGAAGCCCAAAGGTCGATCAAAAGTCCATATTGAAGCCCAAAGGTCAATCAAAAGTCCATATCAAAGCCTAAAGCCTGATGAGAAGTCCTAACCACAACCCAAAGGTCACTCTGAAGTCCCAATGGCTGGAGGACCGAGTCTGTGAATCTCTACGGTTCAGCTGGAGAAGTCATAAGCCCAATGTCTGTGACTCTACAAGTTCGCTGAAGGCTGAGGGTCAAAGATGGCCTGTTCTGGGTTAGAGGACTGTGTATGTATGTGGGAGGGAGTGAGGAATAGGACTTGCTTTGCTGATGTTGCTTTGTTGCTTGGTATATTCTGTTTTGTGGTGTATTGTGTTGTTCTGCCAAACGTGGTGGGCATGCTCTGTTGTCACCAGAATGTGTGGTAACACTTGGGTATGTTGGTTGTGAATGTAAACGATGCATTCCATTGCTTGCCTCAATATGCATGTAATAAATAATTCTGAGCCTGAATCTGAATCTGATTGGATGGATGAATATGGAATTTTGAATTCTTGTGTCAAAAATACAGAAACATCGAAAATAGAAGCAGGAAGAGATCATTTAATAGGCCAAATATTCTTTTTCACAATTAGATATGGTCATCCCAGATCAAATAAATTCATTACCCTGTTTCTGCTTTCTCCTCACTTTGAACCCTTTTGCCTTATGCACTAATTTATTCTTGTGTATATAGCTGTTGGGCAGAGATTGATAGATTCTTGATTAGTCAGGGCATGGGTGCAGGAGATTGGGGCTGAGAGGAAAATTAGATCAGCCATGATGAAATGGTGGAGCAGACACAATGGGCCAAAATGGCCTAATTCTGCTCCTATACCTTATGGTCATATACTGAGTGAATTGTTTCCAGCTGCTTCTTGTGGCAGAGAGTTCCACAGGTTCAATACTCTCTCAGTTCAAAGTTTTTCCTCATTTCAGTCCCTATCATTAGACCATGACCTCTGGTTCTCAGCTCAGCTACTCTCAGGATCACCTTCTCTCATTTGGTCTGTTTAGTCCTGCTAGAGTCTTGTAGCACAGAAAAAGAGTTGAGTCCAGCATAGAAGGGTCATGATGGTATTGAATGATGGGCTTGAAGAGCCTACTTCTGGTCCCATTTTCTTGTGTTTTATGTGTGTTTCTACAAAATCCCATGTCTTTCTTCTAAACTCCAACATATATAAGCCTAATCTATCCAATGTCTTTGCAGATCAATTTAATATGGATAAATGTGAAGTTATCCACTTAGGTGGCAAAAATAGGAAAACAGATTATTATCTGAATGGTGGCAGATTAGGAAAAGGGGAGGTGCAACGAGACCTGGGTGTCATTATACACCAGTCATTGAAAGTGGGCATGCAGGTACAGCAGGCGGTGAAAAAGGCAAATGGTATGCTGGCATTTATAGCGAGAGGATTCGAGTACAGGAGCAGGGAGGTACTACTGCAGTTGTACAAGGCCTTGGTGAGACCACACCTGGAGTATTGTGTGCAGTTTTGGTCCCCTAATCTGAGGAAAGACATCCTTGCCATAGAGGGAGTACAAAGAAGGTTCACCAGATTGATTCCTGGGATGGCAGGACTTTCATATGAAGAAAGACTGGATGAACTGGGCTTGTACTCATTGGAATTTAGAAGATTGAGGGGGGATCTGATTGAAACATATAAGATCCTAAAGGGATTGGACAGGCTAGATGCAGGAAGATTGTTCCCGATGTTGGGGAAGTCCAGAACGAGGGGCCACAGTTTGAGGATAGAGGGGAAGCCTTTTAGGACCGAGATTAGGAAAAACTTCTTCACACAGAGAGTGGTGAATCTGTGGAATTCTCTGCCACAGGAAACAGTTAAGGCCAGTTTATTGACTATATTTAAGAGGGAGTTAGATATGGCCCTTGTGGCTACGGGGGTCAGGGGGTATGGAGGGAAGGCTGGGGCAGGGTTCTGAGTTGGATGATCAGCCATGATCATAACAAATGGCGGTGCAGGCTCGAAGGGCCGAATGGCCTATCCTGCACCTGTTTTCTATGTTTCTATGTTTCTATACAGCAGCCTTTCCATCCAGGGAAACAGCTATCGATGACCATAAAACAACCAAATTGTCTTGTATGTCCAATTTCTTCAGTGAGAATCCTTCAACAAAGAGGGCATCTGTTGTCCTTTTCTGCTATGGCTAAAATGAGCCTCCAGACTCTTCAGCGATATAGTTTTCTTCACTGCCCCCTGAAAAGACTGAACATGCCACCTGGGTGATGGGCATTTAGGGAGGGACAATAAATAGGGTAGTGTAATGGTTAGGGTAACACTATTACAGTTCCAGTTATAAGATCAGTGTTCAATTCTTGCAGATTTTATTAGGAGACTGCACGTTCTCCCTGTGACCCTGTGGTTTAATCCAGGTGCTCTGGTTTCCTCAGAGATGTACATTTAGGGTTCGTGAGTTATGCTATGTTGGTGCCGGAATTGGGCCAACACTTGCAGGCTGCCCAGCACAATCCTCACTGATTTGATTTGATGCAAGCCATGCATTTCAATGTGTGTTTCAATTAGCCAATCTTCAGCTAATTTATCTTTAAATGTTGGCTTGCCACAAATGTCTATGTTACCATAATTAATAAATATGAAGGATTTTTTTCTGGAGTAAAGGTAATGATTTTAATTAAGAGATATGTGGAAAACTATTGTAAGAGTCAGCTGCCAAATTATGTTGAACATTGCAGATGCAGGTGTCAAAGGAAATAAAGATTAATCACCAGCTTTTCTTTTTGAAGAGAAGGAGAATGAGAGGTAACTTGATAGAGGTGTACAAGATAACAAGAGGCAGAGATTGTGTAGACAGCCTCTTTTTCCCAGGGCAAAAATGGCTAATATGTGGAGCATAATTTTAATATCATTGGAGGAAAGTAAGGGGGGGAGTGGAATGTCAGAGGTAGGTGCTTTACACATAGAGTAATGAATACATGAAACACCTTGTCAGGGGAAGTGATAGAGTCTGATACATTAGAGGATTTAAGAAACATTTAGAGAGACACATGAATGATAGATAAATGCATGGCTATGTAGGAGGGAAGGGTTAGATTGACCTTAGAGTCACCTAAAATGTCAGCACAACTTTGTGGGCTGAAGGGCCTGCAGTACACTGTAATGTTCTATGTTCCTGGACAGAGTATTTTAATTTGCCTACAGGAGGAAATCAAATGGATGATTTGAAAAAGACAAGAGATTACCCACCATTTAGATGTTGTACAGTTCTGTCACAACAGCTGTGTTCCTACCCTGCATGACCACCTGTCAGAGTTGAACTAGAAAATCTGCCCGCTTATCAGAAAAAAAATCTGAAGTAAAACCAGGAAATTATTGAAATACTCAACAACAAACAGCATCTATGGAGGGGAGAGGAGAGGTGATGTCTCAGGTAGGAAATAATTTACCAAAGCTTGTAAAGTGAGAAAACAAGCTGGTTTTAATTTGTAGACGGGTTGGCATGAGGGGATGGATAGGATAAATGGAAGATCTTTGATATGATGATGCCAGGATTGCCAAGGTAATTCTACTGTGTATGGATCTATCTGACTGATAGCAGGATAAGCTAGGTAAGTGGGCTGAAGATTGGCAAATGGCTTTCAGTTTGAACAATATGGAGTAAATATTTGGAAGTCAAACAAGGACTCATACAGTGAATGTTCAGGCTATGTAGAGCAAAGACAGCTAAGAGTAAAGATGAATAGTTTGCTGGAAGTGGTGTCACAGGATAGACAAGGTGGCAAAGAAAGCATTTGGCATGTTGGCCTTCCACATTTAAGGTACTGTGTATAGGAGTTGTGGAATTACATTGCATTTGTGCAAGATGTTACTGAGACTGTACTTGTGCGAAGTTTAAGTTGCCTTGTTATCAGAAAAACATAATTAAACTAAAAAAAGTGAAGAGAAGATCTATGAGGATGTTGCTGGGACTCAAGAGCCCAGCAATCTCCTATGCTCCAAGGGAAGATTTCTATTTCTTGGAGCATAAGAGACCGAAAGGTGACATTACAGAGGTGTATAAAATCATGACGACATAGACAGAGTAAAAGGGGAACTAATAACTAGAGGGCATAGGTTTACAGTAAGAGATAAAAGATTTAAAAGAGATCTGAGCGACAATTTCTTCACACAGAGGGGATACATATATGGAATGAGCTTCCAAGGAAAGTGGTTGAGTCAAGTACAATAACAACATTTAAAAGACACTAGGCCAAGTGCATGGATAGGAGGGGTTTAGAGGGATTCAGGCCAAATGTAAGCAAATGTGACTAGCTTGGTGGGCACAACGTTTAGCATGGACAAGTTGGACTGAACGGCCTGTTTCCATGGTGCATTATTCTGATCTTATAGACAAGGCAACTGTTGGAAATGCCCAGCAGATCAAGCAGCATCTGTGAAGAGGGAAAGACAGCATTAATGTTACAACTGGATAACCTTATGACAAAGTAGATCAGTTCTGACTCAAGCAGACAAAATGAAGTTCCTGCAGTTGCTGAATTCAGTGCAGGCTGCAGAGTGCCAGGCAGAAGATGAGGTGATGTTTCTTTTGGTCCAGTGCTAGAGACCACGGGCAAATACAATAGATCACAATGAGAGTGGGATGGAATTTTTCTTATTGCTGAATATTTGCAACCACAGCAGCTGCATTTTATTGTTGTTACAGAAATATGAAACGTAAGAATGTTAAACATTTGTGGGATGGAGAATCAAAGTGACAGGCTATTGGAAGCTCAAGTTCACACATCTGGACCTAAAGGAAGTGATCTGTAATCTGCATTTAATTTCTTCAATGTAGAGGAGACCATGTCATGAGTATTAAACACTACTTTGGGATAAGTACAAGTGATTGGCTGCTCTACCTGAATTCCAAGGTTTCCTGGACAGTGGAAAAAAGCAAGGTAAAAGAGAAGATTTTGCATCTCCTGTAGTTGCGTGGGAAAGTGCTGACTGAAGGGAACTGCCGGCTGGAGATGAAAGAGAAAACCAGGAGTCCCTTTGGAATGCTAAGAGGAGAGGGGAGGGAATGGCATGTTTGATGGCAGAATCTTATTGATAAAGACGATATGTTTAGCAGGAAGTCCAGTGGGGTGAAAGGTGAGAGAGATTAGCATTATGTGTCACATGTATGTTGAAACATATGGTGAAATGCATTGTTTTGCCTCAAATAAAATCAGTGAGGATATACTGGGGCAGCCCACAAATGTCGCCACACATCCAGCTCCACTATCGGATTCTGACTACTCCCTAACCCTAACTCTTTGATTGTGTAATGTAGGAGGAAACTGGAGGTTGAAGGGAATCTCTGTACTTACTCTACTCATGCGGAGAGGGCCTAAGGGCAGTGCTGTGGGAAACACATGGTTGCAGCCTATGAAGTGTGGTAGAGGTAAGTAACGATGTATACATCTCTGAGACAGCTGAATGGAAAGTTTCATCATCCAAGTAAATGAAATAGAGATCATGTTTTAACTCTGTTTTCAAGAGTTGAAGCAGCTCTCCAGACTTTATTACAGGGTTAGCCTCCTGGCTGTGATTAAATAATTATTTTATATATTCCTTGTTTTTAAAAGGAATCTTTTATCGATTACCTTTTGTTAAATACTTACGATCTCAACCAATTATAGCAGCTGCATTTCATGGTTGCTGCAGAAACTTGAAACGTAAAAATGCTAAACATACACAGATTCAAAATCGTTGAGTGATGATCTCAACCCATCATTATCTGATCCTATAGTTCCTCATCTCACTCACAGAAATAAAATACGTGTTAAATAATGTTGAGTGAAGATATTTTTATAGAAACGCTTGAAGGATTTGTAAAATGTATGTGGGAGTTGCTACAGAGGGTGATTTTCTAAGCCTGCATTTGAAAAGACAGGTGGCGTTGAAAATCTGCAGACTGTGAAAGTCAATAGTCACATGAGAGTCAACATGTCTGTTCCCTCCAGCACTGCCCTGCCAGAGTTAGTAGAGACACTCTTCATTGCACAGGCAGGGGGGCACATAAAGTCACTGCCAGCTGCTGAGCTGTTGCATTTTGAAAGCACCCAGAAGTCGGGTGGCTTAACACTGGGAAGTTAAAAGCTTTTAAATGAGGAGCTGGAGTAGCAATTGGGCCCTTCAAGTCTGCTCTGTCATTCAATACAGTCATGACTTATCTCAAAATCATGTTCCCACTCTGCCACAATGGTAACACAATTCGTTCTGCCAGACAGGTTTCTGTTTAGATGTTGAAATTTATACATGCTCATTTTCATTTCCTGCCTGTAACTCAATTGCGTCTCTGTCTGCTGCTTCCATTGATACAGCCTTTTCAACTGCTCTTTTAAATGTAAGTTGTGCTTAAGTTAGGAGCCATTTTTGAGGCTTTCTTGTAAGATTCCACAAACTAAACAATCTTGCAGTGCATCATTAAGCCCATCGTTGAACTGACAATGCTTAGACTTCAATTCAGCCATGTAAGCTGAAATGGACTCCCCTTGCTTTTGATTCCACTTATGAATCCTAAAGCATTCTGCAATCAGCAATGGTTTCAGCTCGAAACATTCCCGTATTACTTTCACGATATCAGCAAAGCTCGTTTCAGCTGATTTGGTTGGAGCCAGCCAAACCAGCCAACTTCTAAGCAAACTACATACCTTTAAATCCAATGCACTCAGCAAAATTGGTACTTGTTTCTCTTTGGCTATTCCATTTGCTTTAAAATTCTGCTCAATTTGCTCAATATACATACATATTCAAGTTATCTCTTGGGTAATAAAATGTGTCTATCTTTCCAATGTAGCAAATTATTTCTGCCTTTTTAAAGTTTATGATACTCACCCAGTACTCACTGATTATGAACGTGTGAATCTGTCTGTTTATGCCTTTTTTAATTTGTGCATCTCTGTCTCCTCCTGAAGAAGCACAAGGTGCACTGCTTCTTTTACTCAATCCTTTCCTTGCTGTGTTTTTTTTTAACTCAAGTATCTCATTGCACTTCAACAGGTAGGTAGTCATCTTGGGTTCATTTTAAAATTATCTCGTCCCCACTGTTAGGTTTTGTAACTCCAAATATAAAACTAATTGGAAGGAAATCACGGGATGCAAGCCTAACTTTGTACTTTCTTTAAGCAAGTACGGTACGGTAATGACATAAGCCAGTTATGTACTTTTACAAATAACCCGTGAGGTATTATGTAAACAATGATGAATGCTTAATTTAATCAAATAATCAAATAATGTTTCCAATATGACTCAAATATTACCAAAATAATAAATACACAACATGCACATCGAAACATACAGTCAATTGCATCATTTGCATTAACAACCAACACACCTGAGGGTGGGCTTGGGGTAGCCTGCAATTGTCACCATATATTCCAGTGCCAACAAAGCATGCCCACAATCTCAGCAGAACAATGCAGAACACAACAAGCAACAGAATAACAACAGCATAACAAGCCCCGTTTCTCCCTCTTACCCACACACATACATACTGTCCATTAACTGTCCATAGGGAAAAAGGATCAGCTGTGATTGAATGGTGGAGCAGTCTCTATGGGCCGAATGGCCTAATTCTGCTTCCATGTCTTGTGGCCTTCTGGTACTAACTCTAGGACAGGCCTCCAGCTTCTAACCTCCAGTCCCCCATCCTCCAGCGGACACGGACTCGGACTTGGGCCTGCAGACATTGGGCTTTGACATCCCCAGTGGACTTGAAGGGATTCACAGATTCAGCTCCGGCCAGCGACCTCAGCTTCAGGACTTTCAGTTAAGCCTTCAGGCCTTGATCCTCAGCATCGATCCCAAAACATGTCAATCATCGAACACCCGGCCTCAAACTCTGGAATCACCAATGACCTTCCATTAAACCCTGTTCTGTCCGATTCACAACCCAGGGGGTCTCTGGAACTTGTTCCTCATGCCCACATGGAATTCTGACTCCAGAACCTGCTGACCTAGGTGTGGGGTCATCCACTCTCTGCCAGTCCGACATCCAGCATACAATCACAGATATCCTGTCCTTGTCATTGCCCTTCAAACGTCATGCAGAGACTTTGAACCTGGCCTGATCTCTCTAATTCCCCCACGTCCCTGTCTCTAAATCCTAACCTGACCTTAACTCCCCTTTCTGTCCCCCAAACCATTTTTATGAACTCACTGGAGGTCACAGCTTGGCGCCAACTTGATAAGTATCTGAAGGCAGATAGTCCCCTACACCCAGATCTAAAGACAATTTGTGGAATCTTTCAGGAATTTCTTGACCTTTATTTTTACCTTTTAATTGGTGGGTATATGAATGGTGTACGGTGTCAACGTGGTTGCTGTGACGCACCTAGCGTGGTATTGTAGTGGGTGGTGCTTGCCGTTCTCACTTTCAGTTTCGACCGCCGGCTAGCAGTCTCACAAAAAGAAGATCTGAATGCATAAGTCTCTCCCTGCCAGTAGATAGCCTCTCCAGCTACAAGCCTCATGTAGCGCTTCCTTATTGGCGACACATGGAAACTGAACATCCTTCAGACTCAGGCTGAACTACAGAGGACGGGGAGGAGGTCTGGCCCCTGCACACATAGGCATGCAGGCCCACAGGTGTGTGGACACGCCCTGGTGCTCGTGAACCAGATCCCCAGCTATGGAGATCTATCCCCAGCCTTTGTCTCTCCCTTGTGGGCAGCCTCGGGAGAGACAAAGGCTACAGGAGTAAACGCAGACAGAAAATCCGGAGTGGAGCCCTCAGGCGGCTGGATGTCACTGGACATCCTTCCGGCAGCTCCTGCAGCCAAGCTGGCGCTAACCGTGTTGCTTCATAAGCTTTCCTCTGGACTACACTGGTGAGGCCGAGAGGGGGATCTTGATGACTGGGCATCTCAGGATCTCAGTATCTTCCGTCCAGGCTTGTGATGATGAGGATCATCACTCATTGTCCTTCAAGACAGACGAATGCCAACCATAGCAACTGATTGTAGTGTGATACAATATGGGCCGCTGTAGAAAATGGATGTTTCTGACTTGTGGGGAAATCAGCTCTTGGACATTTTTGAAGTTCCTGGTATAGTGGCCTTAACACTCAGACCTCTGGGCCATTGATGCAGATAATCAGGTTGAAAAACCACCTAGCTGGGTGATTAAATAAATCCAGGACTTTAAATGAAACAAATCTTGGTGATGATCAGCATAAAATTCAATGGACCACCTTCGAAACATATATTTCTTCCACACCTTGTATGCTCCTGGGTATCCTGAGTCCCTAAAACACTGATGTGCTGCTTGTTTAGGGACATTGCCAATGTCCTCCAGATTAGCTTGAAAAGACACCGAGAAAAAGGAATTCCGGGAAATTGGAAATCATTTTCATTGGCCTTGTCCAAAGGCTACAGACAGTGCAAGCATGACGGTATTGACAGGGCTTTCCTACGGTGCGAGGAGACTTCAATCAGGAATCTTCTCAAGGGGTCCAAATGAAAATCTGGGAATCTACCACAACTGGAAGATGTTTCCATTGCGAGGTCACACTTGTGAGCTCATGCAATTACACTTGACATTGCACCTCCATCCTGTCGCTTAACCCGCGCGTCAGATAGCGCCTTCCCCCACTGCTGCTTATCGAGTTCGATACCCACCCCCCCCCACCCCATCTACCTCAGACCTGCAGAGCAGCATCTATAGATGAGGGGACTCACTCCTTACCATGTCCAAGACAACTTCCCATGGTAGATTTCAAACTCCATGTCCAACACAGGGACCAGCCGCTCACAGGTTTAGTGCAAAGATTAGCAACAGTGAGTAGATCGCTGCTGTTCTGCTAAACGGATTGTCTCATGGCAAGTTTTTAATCAATTACAGGAGAAGCTTGTCCTTGGCAAAGGCAGCATTTATTTTACGACCCCTCCCCCATCCCAAATGACCTGGGGAATATGATGACGAGTCGCTTCTCGGAGTTGTGGTGGCCTGGGTTTATTAAGAACGTAGAACATTACACTGCAGTACAGGCCCTTTGGATCACAATCTTGTGCCAATTTTACCCAACTATAAGATCAATCTAACCCTTAACCACTACATAGCCCTCCATTTTTCTAACATCCATCTGCCTACCTATGAGTTTCATGAACAGATTTGCAGTCCTATCCAGGACTCCACTCCTTGGGGAACTCCCCCTCTTCAGCTCACTGACAACAGACCACCAGCATGCTGGGTGGGATCAGACATTTTATATGTCACTGGTCATCTTACACCCACGGAGTTATGCTTTGTAACTCCAAAATTAAACTAATTAAAAGAAAAAACTTGGGAGTCCAAATGTGAGTCTAACTTATTTTTACTTAAGCAAGGCATGCAAGTATCATGTGTTAGTGTCATCACATATGCAATTCACATATTTTTACATACTGTATAACCCGTAATGAATTATTTAGACAAACATAGAATGCTTAATCAACAGCATACTTACAAGATTACTCAAATATTACTGAACTATTAAATCACAACATGTATCAGCAAGTGCCTTCGGCCGCTGAGTCTGAGGTCACATAAAGGCTAGACCAGGGAACGGCAGCAGATTTCCTTGAAGGGCATGAGTGAATTAGATGGATGCGTATGATTATCTGGTCCAGTCAAGGTTACTGTCACTGAAGCTTGATTTGACTGTGCATTTAAAATTTTCCCAATTCCTTCTGCCATGTAATCTGCACAAAAGTAAAAAGGAAAGCAGGAACCCAAGGCTTTCAAGTCCACACAACATCCACAGAGCTTGTACAAGGGAGCTAAAGCCTTGTCAGTTTCTCTGTTAGTAGGTTCTACGACATGGTGTTATCAAAAGCTGCATTATTGAACAACGTCTTTGAATCGAGCATAAACGCTTCACTAGTTTAAATGTGCAAAAGGGTTATCATGGGCATGGTGGACAAAGGCCCATTCCTGTGCTGTACAACTCTAGGAGTCTATGATTCTCTGACTATGGCTGATCTACATTTGAGGTAATGGATATTATCTTAAAGTAAACACCTTTGTCAAAACGTGGAGGAAAAACTCAGAGGCTACGTACACAAAATAAACTGTGGAAAATGACCATCCTATTTAACCATCAGGAAACGAACACTCCCGATTAAGTAATTATCTGCTTCAATCCTGTGCTCTGCATATAATCACAAACATGAGGAAATCCCCAGATGCTGGAAATCCAAGCAACACACACAAAATGCTGGAAGAACTCAGCTGGCCAGACAGCATCTGTGGAGAAGTCAACATTTCGGCTGAAACCCTTCGTCAGGAGTCCTGCTGGTTATTCTTTTCCATAGATGGCCAGATGAGGTCCCCCAGTGTTTTGTGTGTGTTGCCCTGTATATAATTAGGTTTTTGCTTGAAACTACTTAAATAGAGAATGCTCTATTTCCTATTTTTAGTTTTTTTTTCATGTGAAATCTGACTCCAGAATCCCATGCAAAATGCCACTATGAATTAATGAACTAATAGTGGTGCAGAAATTACTTCTGCTGCCCCACTGCTTCAGGGATCAGGTGCTGTCCGTGTGGAGTTTGCAATGTCTCCTTGTAACGGCATTAGTTTCTGCTGCTGCGTCAGTTTCCACCCACATCCCATCGGCAGGTTAAACGGCCTGGGGTAGGCACACAGGAAAAGAATTAATCATTAAAAAATCTTAAAGATGAACTTTATTTGTCACATGTGCATTCAAACATCAAAACATACAAGAAAATGAATCATTTGCGTCATCAACCAACCCGGTCCGAAGATGTGTAGGGGGCAGCGTTGCCATGCTTCTGCTGTCAGTATAGCACGCCCATAACTTATCAGCCAGTATTAACATGCAGCAGCGCATACAAAACGCTGGAGGAACTCAGCAGGTCAGGCAGCGTCTTACTAACCTGCATGTCTTTTGGCTTCTGGAAGGAAACTGGAGGATCAGGGGGAAACACACGCGGGCACGCTGGGGATTGAACCCCGAATGCTAGCACTGTAAAGTGTCGCACTAACTGCTATGCTACGTGACGGACAAGCGAGAGTGAGTGAGATGCAGAGGTACAGGCAACTGAGGAGAGGGGATATGGAACTAACCACTCTCAGCAGAACGTTCGTAGATCCAATGAACCAAATGGTTTCCTTGTGTGTTCAAATAAGTGAGCACCTGCCTCTCCTTTTGGCCCCTTAACACCATCCTAGTCACATTCTGAACCCATAACCGTCACCTAACACACTCCCATTTCGACCTGGCTGCCAATCTACACCCTCCACCCCCAAACACATTGTCCTGCCTTTCAACCCCACTGATCTCCCAGACTGTTGTCCCCTCACCTTGCACCCTGTTCAGTCTCGCTCGTCTGCAACCTCCAACCCAGCCCTCACCCCTTTGTAAACCTGGTTTGGATTTGATTTCCTTCATATGACCCATAGGAGTGGAATGCATGAGGCATTGGGTCTTCCTTCTGTAAAGCCTGGTGCTTAGTTCTTGATGAAGTGGGCCTGGTGCAATACCGACAGTTAACACATGTAAACAGGCATCATTCAGTTTCTCGAAAAAACATAGACTGAGCGTTAATACAAGCACAAACCAACCAAACCTCATAAAAATATCACAAGACAAGCTCCAGATTCACCAGAGTGCTAGTGCTTCAAATATTGTATTATTTATCTTTTTGATTCATCAGAGGTCACCCAACATTTTCCTAATTATCCTTCCAGCGATGACATAGTTCAGGATCCATGGCACTCAAAGAAGCCTCCTTACCCAAAATTAGATTTCAAATCCAGATCAAGGCATCGCCTGCTGACAATGTTTTATTTAGGGGGCAGGCCATAAATAAATTAGCCGAACCCTTGATCAAATGTGGATACAAGAACAAAAGTGACTCGCTTTGGCAATGTTTCATATTCTCCGCTGTGGTTCAATCCATCAGCTCAAACCTCAGTACAGTTAATGAAAGCTTTCATGGACCATCAGTTTTCCCAGCTTCATGGATCTGGCACAGATACCCGTTTTCTCAACTTTGCAAAATTTCAGTTCTCATTCTGAAACAAAAATAATGGGAAAGGCATTGATATTAAATTTATTGCAGGCAGGTAAAAAGAGGATGAATTACCAATGTATGAGGAGATTTAAATTTACCACAGGAATTCCTCACTTTGTTAACACAAGTAAAACATTGTACTGATACATGCTTGAAGGCAGTCATGTCATCTGTTGTCGTGCTTTTAAATAAAAATAACTGAGTACGTTGTGCTGAGGCATCGTAAATATCAGGCTGGGACCTGCACTGTAAGTGTACTGGACTGGTTATTATAGAAATGTGATATGCAAAAAGAGATATTCCCAGGTTTATTGTTGCATCTGCATGTTAATAACTTCATTTAAGGTTAAAAAAAGATAAATTTCTGTATGCAGTGCTCAAAAATGTGGTGTATTCTAAATTGACCTTAAAAGATAATTATTCTATCTTTAAACAAGCACTTCTATGCGACTTCATTAAATCACATTAATGTCCCTAAAGTATGATCTACTTTACTGTTTAACATTAAAGTTTAATCTACTGTCTCATCCAATAAACCCAACCTTGACCACAATGCCAAGATATGTCAATGTCAGATCTAACACCTGGCAAACGGTAGGTTTTAATGTACAAGGGCTGATGAACCCATCACTCATTAGACTTCCACAATCTAGACACAAACTCAAAGAGAGAGATTACTGTATAATTATCCCCACCCTGCACGAAGAACCGGCTGGTCAGGTGGTTAGAATATCCTGAGTTCTTTATTTGCTGGAAAGCTGTCTTCAAACGGGTGGTGAAACTGTGGACTGAAAGTTGGTATGGAGGTGGTGCAATACTCCGTCAACCCCACTAACATTAATATGTGCCCAATGGCATTATCACACCCCAAATGTCATTCTAATTTCAGCTTGAGGGAGAAAACCAGTGACAGGAAAAGAAAGGAGGCTTTGAGCCGGAAGATGCTTTCGATAAGATTCTTCTTCTTTTTCATGGGTGCAGGAGGAGCTGAAGTTCTCATCTCCTCCAAACACCCAGATTGGTGTAGGCATTGGTATTGGTTTATTAATGTCACATACCAAGATGGCAAGGTTAGGAGGGAAAATAAATCAGCCTTGATCGAATGGCAGAGCAGACTCAATGGGCCGAATGGCTTAATCCCACTCTTATGTCTTATGGTCTTACACAGTGAAAATCTTGTCTTGCATACTGTTTAAATGATCAAATCATTACACAGTGCATTGAGCTAGAATAAGGTGAAACAATAATAATGCTGAATAAAGTGTAAAATCTACCAAAAAATAAAGTGCAGGTAAACAATAAAGTAGAAGAATCAGAATGAGGTAAGTTGTGAATGAAGAATCCGTCCAACGTACAAGAGTCCATTCAAGAGTCTGATAGAAGTTGGTCATAAGCCTGGTGGTACGTGCCTTCAGGCTTGTGTATCTTCTGCTGGCGGGAGAGGGGAAAGAAAGAATATCCAGGGTGGGTGGGGTCTTTGATTTTGCTGTCTGTTTTAATGAGGCAGCAAAAAGTATGGACAGAGTTCATGGACGTGAGGCTGGTTTCCATGATGTGCTGAGCTCTGTCCACAACTCAGCAGCTTTTTTGCAGTTACGTGCAGAACCATTGCCATACCAAGCCGTTACGCATCCTATCAGAATGCTTTCTATAGTGCAGTGAAAAATATTCTTAGAAGTCGATGGGGACCTGCCGAATTTCCTTAACCTCCTGACAAACTAAAGGCATTGGTGAGATTTCTTGGCCAGAACAGGCTATTGCTATTGTATTCACAGCTAGGAACATGATCTTCTCAACCCTCTCAAACTCAAAGCAGCTGACATAGACAGGAGCATGTGCACTGCTCCCCTTTCTGAAGTCAATGACCATCTCTTCTGTTTTGTTGACATTGAGGAACAGGTTGTCACTAAGCAGTTTATCTCCTTCCTGTCCTCCAACTCATCATTCTTTGAGATGCAGCCATCTACCGTGGTATCATCAGATTGAGTTAGAGCAGAACCTGGCCACACAGTCATGAGTGTACAGTGCAGGGGGCTGAGGACACAAACTTGTGGAACTACAGTGTTTAAAATAACCATGCTGGAGGTGTTCCTAACTAAAGCTGCAGATTGTGATGAAAGATGAAAAATACAGCCTTCCTACCCCCAAAACCTTTGGACTTCCCTACCACAGGCCTGTTAGGACTTTCACCCCCAGCTTTATCCAAGGGTTGGGCAAGTCAGTCTTGACCATATGGCTTTCCAAGACTGGCAGTTATTTCAAGTCCAGTCAATGTCAGAGATAAGCTGAGGTTTAAAACCATGGGGGCATCATACCACTGCAGGGTGATAGAATACTGATTAAACCCATGATTTCCCATTAGAATCTCATTGATGATTAAATTTCCCTTCCCAGTTTTAAGTACCAAACCTCTGCTTGATGCGGGCACTGAACAGCTGCAAGATATCATTGCGATCACTTGTTTGCTACACAACCAAGCAAGACCACAGCTGTAGCTATCTAAATCTGTTTTGTTTTACCAGCAACTTTATTAATAAGTCAACCTGAAATACTGAGGCCCATTTGATCCTTGCAGTTATGTCCTTTAATGTGAATGACATTGAACTAAATAGAAACTGCCAAATGGAAAACGGTCATTTGGCCCAACTAGTTTATGCCGGTATTCAATGTGCAATGTAAATTTGTTATCGAAGTATGTATACGTCACCATATCCTACCCTGAGATTCATTTTCTTGTGGGCATTCACAGTAGATACAATGAAATACAACAGAATCAATTAAAGACTACACACTAAACAACGGATAAACAATCAATGTGGAAAAGAACCTGTGCAGATACCAAAAAGGAAATAAATAATATAATGTAGTAACTTCTACTTTGAAAAAGGCACACTCGACAACTTCATGCCCAAAGAAACGACTTTATCTCGAACGTCAAAACCGATATGTATATACAGAGGCTTTCAGAACCTGTACGGCATGGCAGGAACACTATATACAAAAGCACTGGAAGTAAAAAGAACAGAAGTAAACCCCCCCCCCCCATTATCCTAATTAGTATTAACTTACTTTTAATAATTCTCACATTACAACACTTCTCCCCGTTTAAAATCCAACATCCCCCAAATGTAAAAAACTAGGAAATAAAAACAGTGGTGTTATTAACTTGCATACCCCTGAAAACTTATACCGGTATCTCAGCAACAGTTTACCAATACAAAACATCTGGAAAACGTGACAGATCCAACATTCAATCTAACAACACCAAATCAACTGTCCCGTCAAAGATTCAGTCTGTCACGAGGTTTACAAGAGCGCTGTCATCTGTGCACTACCCCCGGTGACCCCGCAGGCACCGCTGGTGATGGTGTTTTGGGTGGGTCTGGTGTTGGGGGCATGAGAGGGGTCTGTGTGTCTGCGTGAGAATGTTCATCCTCTTCAGGGGACCCCGACCCCTCTGCCAGCGTCTCGCCCTCTGGCAAAGTCACTGGTGGACATGCTTCCACCGCAGTCTGTCTCACAAATGGAAACTCCATGGAGCTGCCTGCCTCTGAGCCGGTATCATGACGCAGCGCACATGGTCCTGATGTCTGCGGAAAATACACCAATCAGTCAGCTTAACAACATAGGAGACGGGACCACTCTACTTAAGAATAACCCCAGGCAGCCATTGCTGATTGTTTCTCACATAGACATTGTCATCCGGTTTTAACTGTCTCTCTCGCACATGTTGATCATGGCCCTCCTTCTGCTTTCCCTGCTTTCTCTTCAGTTTTGCCTTCATATCCAGGTGCAGCAGGTCCAATCTTGACTTGGGCCTACACCCCGTCAGCATCTCTGCTGGAGTGCGGGCAGTTATAGTCTATGGCGTGAGGCGGTATTTATACAGGAAACGTAAAAGCCGAATGCTAAGACAGTCCCCTGTCATCCACTTCAGGCCTTCCTTCATTGTCTGAACAGCCCGCTCAGCCAAACCATTTGAGGCTGGGTGGAAAGGGGCCGTCTGAATGTGATAAATGCCATTCTGCTGCATGAACTCACTGAACAGCTCACTGGTGAACGTCGGGCCATTATCAGTGACCAGAGTGTCAGGCAACCCGTGGACTGCAAACACTTGCCCGATTTTGTCTATGGTCGAGGGAGCTGTGATGTTGCTCATGATGTGAGCTTCAATCCATTTAGAATGCGCATCTACCATTACGAGAAACTTCTGCCCCATAAAAGGGTCAACAAAATCCAAATGTAGCCTAGACCAGGGGTGGTCTGGCTGCTCCCATGGGTGCAAAGGAGCTGGTGGTGGCATATTCTGATTAGTCTGACATTGCGTGCATGATTTTACCTTGTTCTCCAGATCCTGATCCATTCTTGGCCACCAAACATAGGATCTGGCAAGACACTCCTGGATGGGTCTCATGAATTTCCTCCACAACCCCTGTGAATGGCCAGGGCGAGGCACAATGACCCTCACACCCCCCCCACCCCCCAGAAAATGCAGCCATCCTGCAGACTGAGTTCTGTCTTGTGTTTGGCATAAGGCCTCAGTTCCTCTCCTTCCATGACTCCGGGCCAACCTTGTAAAAGAAAAGTCTTGACTTGGGACAGGACTGGGTCCCTCGCTGTCCACTGCTTGATCTGGGTCGCCTTTACAGGTGACTCTGACAGCCTCTCCAATGAAAACACAGTCTCTGGAGGCACATATGTAGTAACAGATGTCTCAGGTAAAGGTAGTTGACTCAGTGCATCGGCATTTGCATTATCCCCACCCGCTCTGTATACTATCATGTACTGGTAGGCTGACAACGTAAGAGCCCAACGCTGTATCCTGGCTGAGGCTGGCGGTGGGATGCATCTAGTCTCAATGTACAGGCTCATCAGCGGTTTATGGTCTGTATAAATTGTAAATACGCGTCCATAAAGGTACTGATGAAAGCGTTTGACCGCAAAAACAATGGCCAGACCTTCTTTGTCTAGCTGTGAATATCCCTTCTCAGCAGCTGTCAGGGCACGTGAAGCAAACCAATAGGATTCTCTGAACAGTCCTCCATTACATGTGAGAGAACTGCCCCGACTCCATAGGGCGAGGCATCGCATGCAAGGGTGATCTCCTTGTCTTTCATGGCATGAGGCACTGACCTGGGCTTAAAAAAACATGGTGTAGCCTCAGGGCGGACATGGAGTTTCACTGTCACGCCCTTCAGAGTTCCCAGCTCATCCCTGAAAATGTCACTGTACCACTGCAGAATGTCCTCCATAGTGTGTGCATACTTAATTCGACGCCACTTTAGCTGGATTTTGCGAAGACTGGGCCCCCTGCCCTTAGCTATCACTAGCCTGGCTTTAGTCTTCTGACCCCCAGCTGAAATGTCCACATATAACACCCCTAAATGAGGTATCAGCTGCCCCATATATGCCCTGAGTTTGAGCTTTGACGGTCCAATGGGAGGCAGGTTGGACCCCCATGTCCTCCTGTAGGTCTCCTCACTAATGATCGATGTCTCCTCACTAATGACCGATGTCTCAATCAATCTCAAACCTAATGTCCTTTCCCCTGACAGTGACTGTGGCATAATATGGATCAGGTGGTTCCTCATCTGTTTCCACTGCAAACATGTTGTAGGCACACGCTGCCTCTCCATCTGCTTCTTCTAGATAGTGCGTGGCTGCCTGAGCCTGTTGAGCTTTCCCCGGCCCAGGCTTAATCTTACCCTTTGAACTTCTGCACTTTTTAGCTAAATGTCCCTTTTTGCTACAAGCATGGCAGACAGTATCTTTGAATCTGCAATCATTTGCATAGTGCATCCCTCCACACCGGAAACATTCCACCCGCTTTGCCTGTTTACCAGTCTCCCTCCTGACGTGGTGCTCTGCCGCCGACTGCGACCCCCCCCATGTCCTTTCTGGATATCCTTGACATTATTAGCAGCCATCTCCATGCCTTGGGCAACTTCTAAGGGTTTCTTGAAAGTCAACAGTGGGGTTTCCCCTAACAGGCAACACTGTATGTCGTCATTATTAATGCCACATACCAATCTGTCACAGAGCATGTCTTCCAACACCGCTCCGAAATCACAATGCTCCAACAGCTGCCAAAGCTCGGCCACAAAATTGGCCGCAGACCGACTTGGCTTCCTGAAACAGCTGTGAAACTTACACTGTTGGGCTATCACAGAAGGTTTTGGATTGTAGTGGTTCCCCACAAGCTTGATCAGTTCGCCATATGGAATGTCCCCCGGTTTCCGCGGTGTGGCTAAATTCCTTATTAGCTTGGAAGTCTTCGCCCCACACACACTCAGGAGAATAGAGCGCTTCTTAGCATTCTCAGCAATTCCATTAGCACAGAAAAAGTGTCCAACTTTTCCTGGAGTGTTTGCTGACATCTTCAACTGCTCCTTGCTTCAGTCTAAGATCCCCTCGTGTTTTAAGAAGGCAACAATAATCCCGGTGCCAAAGAAGAGCAAGGTAGCATGTCTCAATGACTATCAACCTGTGGCTCTGACATCAATTGCTATGAAGTGTTTCGAGCGATTGATTATGGCACACATCAACCACAGCCTACCGGTCAACCTCGACGCTTTGCAATTCGCCTACCAGAGCAACAGCTCTGGCGCAGAATCAAATATCACTGTGATGATTGTACACTCTAGTATCAATTGTTTGGCGACAATAAAGTAAAGCAAAGTAAAGTAATACTCCGGCCAGTCCTCTGTAACCTCCACAAATTCAACTATATTCCCAAACGTAGCCATCCGAACGTGAGGCTCCTTATTGGTGCTGCTGCTCCCGTTCGAAACGTGCCGACACGTCCACAAAACCAGCTCGCCTCATCGCCAAAAATATGTAGTAACTTCTACTTTGAAAAAGGCACACTCGACAACTTCGTGCCCAAAGAAACAACTTTATCTCGAACGTCAAAACCGAAATGTATATACAGAGGTTTCACAACCTGTACAGCATGGCAGGAACACTATATACAGAAGCACTGGAAGTAAAAAGAATGGAAGTAAACCTCCCCCCCATTATCCTAATTAGTATTAACTTACTTTTAATAATGCTCACATATAACATTTCTTCTGTGTTAACCCTTCCATTCCTGGGATCATCCTCACGAACCTCCTCTGGACACTCTCCAATACGAGCATATCTTTTCTTAGATAAGGGGTCCAAAACTGCTCACAATACTCCAAGTGCAGTCTGACCAACGCCTTATAAAGCCTTAGCATTACATCCTTGTTTTTGTATTCAGACCTCTTGAAATGAATGCTAACATTGCATTTGTCTTCTTTATCACCCGCCTAACCTGCAAGTCGATGTTTAGGGAATCCTGCACAAGGACTTCCAATTCCCTCTGCACCTCTTATTTTTGAGTTTTCTCCCCACTTAGAAAATAAGCCATGTCTTTATTCCTACTGCCAAAGTGTATGACTACAGTTCCTTACACTATATTCCATCTGCCACTTCTTTGCCCATTCCCCCAATCTGTCTGTCCTTCTGCAGATTCCCTGCTTCCTTAGCAATACCTGCCCCTCCTTCACCTCTTTCTAAGGATTTTATTTTATCTTTTATCAATAGAACCATCCCACCCCCTCTGCTTAACTGCCTGTCCTTTCAACATAATGTGTATCCTTGGATGTTAAGTTCCCAACTATGACCTTCTTTCAACCATGACTCAGAGATGGCCACTATGTCATACCTGCCAATCTCTAACTGCACTTCAAGACTATCTTCCTTATTCCATCTCCTGCGTGCTTTCAAATATAACCCCTTCAGTCCTGTATGCATCATCCTTTTCGATTTTGCTTCCCCCCCCCCCCATCCATTACACTTAAACTCATCTCACTAACTGCAATTCCACCCTATCATCTGCCTGTCCTTCCTCCTGGTCTCACTACACACTGCATCTAGTTTTACACCAACTGCCCCATCCTCAGCCCTATCACTCCAGTTCCCATCCCCCTGCCAAATGAGTGTAAACCCTGATTAGATTCTTGATTGGTCAGGGCATGAAGTGATACGGGAAGAAGGCAGGAGATTGGGGCTGAGAGGAAAAATGGATCAACCGTGATGAAATGGTGGAGCAGACTCAATGGGCCAAATGGCCTAATTTCTCCTATGTTTTATGGTTTTATGATCTCCCCAACAGCTCTAGCAAACCTGCCCACAAGGATATTGGTCCCTCTCAGGTTCAGGTGTAATCCATCCTTGTTGTACAGGTCAAATCTCCCTCAGAGGAGATCCCAATGGTCCAGAAATTTGAAACCCTTCCCCCTGCAGTAATTCCTCAGCCACACATTCATCTACTAAATCATTCTATTCTTACTCTCACTAGCATGTTGCACAGGCAGCAATCCAGAGATTACTACTATTTTTTCTCCTGTCCTGCCGAAGGGTTTGGGCCAAAACATCAACTGTGCTTTTTTCCATAGATGCTGCCTGGCCTGCTGAGTTCCTCCAGCAGTTTGCTTGTTTTAATACTCTGGAGGTCTGTTTTTCAGCTTACTGCCTAACTCCCTATATTCTCTCCTCAGGACCTCCTCCCTTTTCAACTTACTAGATGTCATCGGAACCAGTAGGTACCATGAATTCCGACTGTTCTCCCTCCCCTTTAGAATGCTATGGACCCAACCCGAGACATCCCTGACTCTAGCACCTGGAAGGCAACATACCATTGGTAAGATTATCTCAGGGATAGTGAAGCAGTAAATCTCTGTGGTGCACTGAAGCTTATGTGGTTGATTTAGAAGAACAAATTATCCAAAATTTCTCCAAAACTAGCCACATACTTTAATCTTCACCAGCAAACTGCAGACCTGGGGGAGAAATGGCAGGTCAAATCAATAGAAGAGTGCATAGTACCTGGAGGGAATGGACTTGATTATTGAAGTCCTTTCTTCCATCTGCTGTTTTAACATCATTTAACAGAGGTAGGTACAATTGGAGACCATAGATTTAGAGTAAGAGGTAAGAAATTGGAGAAGATCTGAGGAGGCTCTTCTTCAACCAAAGCATGCTATCTGGAATACACTTCCTGAGAGAGTGGTGGAAACAAGGTCACTAACAACATTTAGCTGTCAAGATGAGCACTTAAATTAATTAGGTACAGAATGCTAATGATCAATTACTGAAAGATGGGATTAATTACAATGGTGCCCAATGGTCAGCATGAATATAATGGGCTGAATGGCCTGTTTCCTTTCTCTATGACTATCTGCTTTGGTTACAGAGACAGTTTTACTTTGCAATAGAATTCAATAAACTAATGACTGGAAATGTTTCATCTCTCAGGATCTGCTAATGGCACGCTGATGAAAGAAAAACGGACGGCAATGTGGGAGGAAAGGGTTAGATTGATGTTGAAGTAGGTTCAAGGGTCAGCACAATATCATGAGCTCAGTGGCGGTGGCAGAGATTTTTTCTTGCTAGTGCTACAGTGGGGCTGAATTATTCAGTGATGGTGCTGAGGGATGTACCCTATGGTAATATGTATTCGCAAGGCCAGACGCGTGGCATTCAAAAGTCAGTTTCCAGCATTATGTGCAAGCAACACACATCGATGTGTGTTGCTTGAATTTCCAACATCTGCAGAATTCCTGTTGTTTTTGTTGTTCAAGTATTATGTGCCTACTATAAATGCCTCTGTTGATTCACAAGCAACAGCAATTGATAAATCTAATATAGAAGTAAACTGGGACAGTATCAACAGTATCGGAGACAACCCGGGCTACACAGAGCATAAACAAACAAACCAACAGAACATCCAACCCACAGCGCACAACGTAAATCACGCATCAATCCCGCAAACAGCGTCAAATGCGTGCTTTTCAACTGAAAAACACACTAACCCACAATGTCCACTGCTATTCGCATTACATAGACAGAAAATGCCAAAAGATACACCGTTATTAAAGTCAAATAAGGCAAACAACTGATGCAAGGCTTTACCAGGAGTTGGACAAATCATACTCTGACCATGCAATACCTAAATTAATTTGGCTACTGAATTTAAAACAAAAATCAACAGAATCACCACTTGGAAGTCTAAACAAAACCAGTAGGCTTAATAGCAGTAAATGTAATAGTTCAGGATTTGCAGGAAACATAAGGACCATGGGGTATCCACCACAAAATAATAATAATAATCAGCATTGGTCTTGGCCCAAATTTTTAAAAAATCAACTGCACTCACCATTGATGTTTTCAGAGAAGCACAATCCATCTGTTGTTGTGATTGGTGGCGAAAGCATCAATGATTTTCTGGATGTCAAGTGCTTTGGTCCTCCGTCTGTTTATGGCCGACAGGGCCAAGTTGTTCTTCCGAACATCGCCGCTGCTATTCCTTAGGCAGTTTTTGAGGCGTCTGAGGCAAGAGAAACTCCGTTTGCATGAGGCAGAAGTCAGTGTGTAGCCCCCCCCCGGCCACCCTCAGGGTCGCTCGGCTCACTGTCGTCTAGGGAAACAGCCTCGGCCCCGCCAAACTGGATAATTCGTTTGTGTGGATGCTGTGTGATGTACCCCACGCCGCCCAAATAACAGACAATACACCAGATACAATTAAATGATTTACAGTTTATAGATATTACTGGAACTATATAATTAAGAGAGAATAAAATATAAAAGGAAAATAAAAGGCGCCACACTTATCAAAGTTCAATCTCTTCGTGCACAAAAACCATTGGAGCTCAAGGACCTTCTTCTTCACCCTGTGACCGCTCGGACCACCTCGACCGGCCGCCTGGTACCACCAACGGTGGTCGACCAGACACTCCACACCAGTACGTCTCCGTCTCCTCGCCAAATGCCCTCCTCGGGGTCCGACCCTGTTAGCAGACATCACAGCACATCGTCCATCCTCTGCCTCGCTCTCCCGCCTTCTGCCCCAAAACCCTGCGCATACAGTATCTTCAAATACACCAAAACCATAACAACTATCCCAATTGGTTAATAGCACTTTCTTATCACACTCTAAAGCAAAAACAAGCTGCTAGCGCAAACTTTCTCAGCATTTAACACAACAAAGCCGCATTCCTCAGATTAACATAACAAAGACGCCATTTTAATTAGCCTCCGCATGTAACATAAAAGTCGAAAGCCACTTACAAGTGATATGCAGATTAGTTTGTATAAATCTATAAATGCATCGCGGTAGGGTCTCATTGGAGCTAGAAATTCCACTGTGTCATTCACTGTCTGTTCCTGCTAGAGACTCAACCACTGCTCTCATATACTCACAATTTTCTTGGACAATCTTTGCATGTCCCTTGTCAAGCATATTTCTCAATCTTGAACCATCTTGTTTTCTCAATCTGAATTCGGCCCATGCCTCCATAGCAAACTTATGAGCTGCACTTACATGGTGGGTTTTGAAAGCTGTGGTAGCTTTCCGCCAGTTGCGGTAACCGGTGACAGTGAAGGTAGAATCAGAATGGAACCCATGTCCTCCAGACAGGAAATGCCTGCATGCAAAGCAGAACGTAGTATCTTTCGTGATCGAATATTCCAGTCAGTCAAACCAGCCACGAGTAAAACCCCTTTGCTGATTGCCAAACTGTTGCAAGCAGTGAAGGGTACTTTTTCAATGCTGGCCGACGGGGTCCTTCCTCAGGCTGCTGGCTAACATCGCTAACAGTATTCCCACTAGCACTAAGAGCAGCTTCATCCACGTTCTCTTCCGAATCCCGCTACATTTCTTGCTCCTCTACTTCACCCTCACACTCCTTCGATGAAATGCTGTTGTCCTCACCCCACTTACTTCTTTCTGCATGTCCTTTTCAATTAAGGCATGCTCAGGCTGAGACACCACTGATTCCTCTGGGTGAGATTGTTTTCTCACTAAAAATCAATCCACTTTTCACGCCGGCCAAAATAATGCACATGCCAGGCCCACAGTGTGTGTGTGTGTGTGTGTGTGTGTGTGTGTGTGGCATCCGTTAGTCTCGCGAGACCATGGAGCTGCGCCTGGATATATACTATCAATCTCTTGCGTGAGTGAGAGTGAGTGACATCACCACCCTAAGTGATCTTAGATCAGCTTAACTGATCTGAGGACAGCAACAGCAAGACATTGACAACGAGCGAAGTGTAGAGTGGATCTGACAGAGTTTATAACTTTATTGCTGCGTGGGTGCTATGGTAATTGGAGGCGCTGTTTCACTAGATCAACTGGAGAAACAAGCTGTATTCAAATCTATACAGAGAAGCAAAGCAGCTGCAATTTGTATGTGAAATTTCAGTTAATTTCTTGGTGGTGCTACGCTGGTACTATTGCAATTTCTGCTGGGGCTATAGCACCAGCTAGCACCACCTTAGTGCCGCCCCTGCATGATCTGAAGGGCCTGTACTGTGCTGTACTTTTCTGTGTTCTGTGTTCTGTTTTTCACTATTTTCTGTTCCCAGCATCAACAGATTAGTTTTGATTTTGAAATCCAACACATGTTGAATTTAACAGAGAATGCAGAGCCTGCATAGAGCCCATTGAAACATTGGTTTGCACACTTTAATGTGTGTGATGCAGCTCCACGGAAATGTACTGGGTAAGCAGCAATGACACTAGTCAATGCCCAACTGACATAAGAACATGAGAAATAGGAGCAGGAGTAGACTATCAGGCCCGTTGAGCCTGCTCTGCCATTCAATAAGATCATGGCTGATCTGGCCATGGACTCAACTCCACCTACCTGCCTTTTCCCCTTAACCCTTAATTCCCCTACAATGCAAAAACTATCCAACCTAGTCTTAAATATATTTACTGAGGCAGCCTCCACTGCTTTGCTGCGACCTCATTGAATTATGGACATACATCAGAGCATCACTGTGCAACACACAAAGAAACACTGGACGAACCCAGCAGGTCAGGCAGCGTCTAGGGAACTGAATGAACAGTTGACATTTTGGGCCAAGGCCCTTCAACAGGACACATTATGATCCAGGATCAGAAAATCAGGCCCAAAGTGGAGGAATGACCCTACTGCTGTGTGAATTGAAGGAGCGAGTCACTGTTACATCATGTTTTCTTCGGCAGATATCAATAGCTTCAGCACAGGTGCACTGGAGTCGGTGCTGCCCCCCCCCCCCCGCCCCCAGTGTTCTCTCAGCAGAAGACAAGCCATATTGTGTTCGAATGCAGACTGCTACAGCATTCATGGGACAAAGGGTCTTGGGCTGTATTTTTTTTGTGTGACTATATTTTACTCATACCTTATATGTACTGGCCTGCTGATTTCATCCAGCATTTTGGGTGTGTTTCTTATCACTTTTTGCTGCCTTATATGTGCTATAAGTCCCTTGTGCTGTGTATGATTGCCGGTATTGTGTTTTGTACCTTGGACCTGAGGAATGCTGTTTTTCACGTATGGTTGAATGATAATTAAACTTGAACTTGAACTTCAGTTTCTGATCCTTGTTCAGACAAAGGCTTCTATATTCTTTTGAGAGAGGTATCCTACTGACCTCTCCAGATCTGAGTGTTCATGTTTACTGTCCATGTTCTGGGGAGTGACAACACTGTGCTCATGTGTTTCCTAGCAGTGTTCATGAGAGATCACTCCATGGTAGCCTATTGCATTCAGCATAGTTCTACTGAAGATCAGCACTTTATGATCTCAGCTGTAATGGCATGTTGTGCCGTTAGTCGGAGGCTTACAAGTGAACCCTAAAAATATGTGTGCGTAATGTGGGCAGCACTCATTTCGAATGTGAAAACTTACAGGACATACAGCTAAATCCTCCCCAGTAAACCTTGATCAAGCAGGAATGATGTCAACACTACACAATGAGCCATATTTCTTAAAATGAAGACTAATTTCTGCACATTGAGGTAAAGAAACTCTGGTTAAACCCAGAGAGATTAGTATTTTAGTTAATAGCTCACTTCTGGGCATAGAATCAAATTTGGTAAAAATACTCTTCAGGTACGGTATTTTAATTGTGTCATAGATGCCTCACCTCTTGTAATTTCTTTGTATTCTGTTTGTACAGATAGTATGATACAGAGCAGCTACATTCCACTTGCCAAGAGCCGCTGCCTCAGCTGTGCTTCCATGATATGAATTGTGCAGGAGTGCTGGAGCCTTGCTGTGAAATTGCTTGCTATCATTTTTTGTACCACAAAATCTATATTCATATAGATATTCATGTTACATAGATGCAATAGAAAGAAGAGTCTGTATTATGTGGAGATTATGTGTAATCCATAACTAATTATTGCTACAGCCTAGTACCTCAGAAACCTGATTTCTAAAGAATGGGTTAACATTCAGCAATACATTTTTATCTGCCGTGAGTGATAACAACTTCCATTTCAGGTCCTGCTGTTGGCCTTGTTCATGTCATAACCTGTTAAAACAAAATGGGGCTCTCATCACAGGGAAAGTGGACCATGGGTTTCTAAACAGAAAAATTAGAAATTGATTGTTTCTTGGGTCAGGCTTGGAAGAAAATAAAATGAGTAAGTGATGAAGAATCATAATTATAAAGCTTTTTCTTAAATTTCTAAATTGAAAGTTGTATCATTCATTTGGCCTGCATCAGCCTTCACTGTGAAAAAAAAAGCATGCCAGTCATCTCCTAATTTATTATTAAGTTATCCGAAAGTGAGGATATGTCAGTTTGTTTTATGACTTATGTACAATACGTAGCATTTTACCAGGTTCTAAACACCATATCTAAGCAAAGATTTCCATTGAGAAAGTTGAAGTTCATGTTTATTGTCCTTAAACCATATAAGCGTACAGCTAAACGAAACAATGTTCCTCTGTGGCCAAGGAGCAAAAGACATTACGTAAAGCTGGTGGGTAAGCTGTTGTTGATGAGTCTCAACATCTCTCTCTGCAATTGGATCTTGGACATCTTTACAGAAAGACCACAGTAGTCCATGTTGTCTGTAGCATCTCTAGCTCCATCACGCTGAACACCGGCATCCCCCCTCAGGGCTGTGCGCCTGGTCCGCTGCTGTTCACTCTGCGGATGTATGACTGCTAGATCCAGTTCCAACGGAAATAAGTTCGTCAATGACACAACAGTGATTGGGCCCATCGACAATGATGAGACAGCGTAGAGAGACGGGGTAGAGCAGCTGGTAGAATGGTGCGACCACAACGAGTTGAATCACGTTGTGGAAAAGACTAAAGAGATCACTGTGGATGTTACATTTTGTAACTTCAAAACATAAAACTAATGGAAAGAAAAACACAAAGCTGGGAATAATGTGTGCACTTCTAGTTTTTACTTTTCGTGAGGCACACACGTATAGTGTGATAGTGTGATGACGTATGCCATCTAGGTACTTTTAGGACTAGAATTTGAAAGCAAGCATGTGGTGTTGAGGCTTTATAAAACACTGGTGATGCCTCACTTGAAGTATTGTAAGAATTTTGGGGCCCTTATCTAAGAAAGCGTGTGCTGACATTGGAGAGAGTTCAAAGGAGGTTCATAAAAATGATTCCAGAATTGAAAGGGTTATCATATGAGGAGCGTTTGATGTCTCTGGGCCTGTACTCACAGGAATACAGACGAATGGGGGGGGATCTCATTGATACCTATCGAATATTGAAAGGCCTCAACAGAGTGGATGTAGAAAGGATTTTTCCTATGGTGGGGGAGTCTTAAGATCAGAGCACACAGCCTCAGAAAAGAGGGATGTCCATTTAGAATGGAGATGAGGAAGAATTTCCTTAGCCAGAGAGTGGTGACTCTGTGGAATTTATTGCCACAGGCAGCTGTGGAGGCCAAGTCATTGGGTATATTTTAAGGCAGAGGTTGATAGATTCTTGATTAGTCAGGGCATGAAGGGATTCGGGGAAGAGGCAGGAGACTGGGACTGAGAGGGAAATGAATTAGCTATGAGGAAATGGTGGAGTAGTCTCGATGGGCAAAATGGCCTAATTCTGCTCCTATATCTTATGGCCTTATATGTAACCCATAATGAATTATGGAAGCAATAAAGAAGGTTTAATCAAACTAAATATTTACCATATTACTCAAATATTACTGAAATATTAAATACACAGCACTCCTCCCTACTTAGCTATAAACTCCAACTAAATATCACAATATGACTGTGTTCAACTTGAAATTTGATAGGGAGAAAGTAAAGTCTGATGTAGCAGTGTTTTAGTGGAGTAAGGGAAATTACAGTGGTATGAGAGAGGAGTTGGCTAAAGTAAATTGGGAGGAGCTGCTAGCAGGGATGTCAGGAGCAGCAATGGCGTGCGTTTCTGGGAAACATGAGGAAGGTGCAGGACATGTGTATTATAAAAAATGAAGAAATACTCAGATGGTAAAATAGTACAACCATGGCTGACAAGGGAAGTCAAAGCTATTGTAAAAGCAAAAGAAAGGGCATACAACAAAGCAAAAATTAGTGGGAAGATAGACAATTGGGAAGTTTTTGAAAATCTACAGAGAGCAACTAAAAAAATCATTAGAAGGGAAAAGATGAAATATGAATGCAAGCTAGCAAATAATATCGAAGTGGATAGTAAAAGTTTTTTCAAGTATGTTAAAAATCAAAGAGAAATGAGAGTGGATATAGGACTGCTAGAAAATGAGGCAGGAGAAATAATTATGGGAGACAAGAAGATGGCTAATGAACTAAATGAGTATTTGCATCAGTCTTCACTGTGGAAGTCACTAGTAGTATGCCTGATGTTGTAGTGTATGAAGGAAGAAAAGTGGGTGCAGTTGCTATTACAAGAGAGAAGGTGCTCAAAAAGCTGAAAGACATAAAGTTACATAAGTCACCCAGACCAGATGAACTGCACCCTAGAGTTCTGAAAGAGGTAGTGTCTGAGATTGTGGTGGCATGGTGCCAGAGGACTGGAAAATTGCAAATGTTACTCCACTCTTTAAGAAGGGAGGAAAGCAGCAGAAATGAAATTATAGACCAGTTAGCTTGACCTCAGTGGTTGGGAAAATTTTAAAGTCAGTTGTTAAGGAGGAGGTCATGGAGTATTTGGTTACACAGGACAAGACAGTACAAAGTCAGTTTGGTTTCCTTCAGGGAAAATCCTGCCTGATGAACCTGTTGGAAGTCTTTGAGGAGATTACAAGTAGGATAGATAAAGGAGATGCAGTGGATGTTATATATTTGGACTTTCAGAAGGCCTTTGACAAGATGCCACACATGAAGCTGCTTACCAAGTTAAGAGCCTGTGGTATTACAGGAAAGTTACTAGTGGATACAGAGGAGATGTCAGGGGTAAATTTATTTACGCAGAGAGTGGTGAGTGTGTGGAATAGGCTGCTGATGATGGTGGTGGAGACAGATATGATGGGGCCTTTTAAGAGACTCCTGGATAGGTACATGGAGCTTAGAAAAATAGAGGGCTATCGGTAACCCTAGGTTATTTTTAAATAAGTACATGTTCAGCACAGGATTGTAGGCCAAAGGGCCTGTATTGTGCTGTAGTTTGTCTATGTTTCTATGTTTCTATGGTTAGAGCATTGGCTGATTGGTAGCAGGCAGTGAGTGGGAATAAAAGTGTCCTTTTCTGGTTGGCTGTCAATGACTAGTGGTGTTCCACAGGGGTCAGTGTTGTGACCACTTCTTTTTAAACTGTATATCAATGATATAGATGATGGAATGGATGGCTTTTTTGTCAAGTTTTCAGATGATATGAAGATTGGTGGAGAGGCAGGTAGTATTGAGGAAACAGGTAGGATGCAGAAGGACTTAGACAGATTAGAAGAATGGGCAAGAAAATGGCAAATGAAATATAATGTTGGAAAATGCATGGTCATGCACTTTGGTAGTAGAAATAAATGTTTGGACTATTTCTAAGCGGAGAGACGATACAGCAATCTGAGACGCAGAGGGACTTGGGAGTCCTTGTGCAGGTTGGGTCGGTGGTGAGGAAGGCAAATGTCATGTTAGCATTCATTTCAAGAGGTCTAGAATACAAGAGCAAGGATGTGATGCTGAGGCTTTATAAGGCACTGGTGAGGCCTCATCTTGAGTATTGTGAACAGTTTTGGGCCCCTCATCTTAGAAAAGATGTGCTGGCATTGGAGAGGATCCAGAGGAGGTTCACAAGGATGACTCCAGGAATGAATGTTTGATGGCTCTGGGTCCATACTTGCTGGAATTCAGAAGGATGAGTGGGGGATCTCATCGAATCCTTTTGAATGTTGAAAGGCCTAGACAGAGTAGATGTGGAAAGGATGTTTCCTATGGTGGGAGAGTCCAGGACAAGAGGGCACAGCCTCAGGATAGAGGGGCACCCTTTCAAAACAGAGGTGCGGAGAAATTTCTTAGCCAAAGGGTGGCGAATTTGTGGAATTTGTTGCCACATGCAGCTGTGGAGGCCAGGTCATTGGGTGTATTTAAGGCAGAGATTGATAGGTTCTTGACTGGACATAGCATCAAAAGTTACGGGGAGAAGGCTGGGAACTGGGATTGAAGAGGAGATTGAAAAAAGGATCAGCCATGATTGAATGGTGGAGCAGACTCGATGGGCCAGATGGCCTAATTCTGCTCTATGTCTTATGCTCTTATGGTCTAATATAGAATGTATCTGAACTCAAATATGTAACATATCACTCTCTAGTCATTATATATATATGTACAGTATTGTATATCACTCTGCCTATGTCACTCTCACCTGGAGGTTTTTGTGGGCAGATGGGACATAAGTGAGAGGGGTCCAGATGAGGACCCCTAACGAGCCGCCGCCACAGCGACTTGAACCCAGAATAGTCATAGATGTGGCAATCCTGAATGACAATAACATCAGAAAGAAAAAATATGAGAAGCTGGAGAAATACCAGGGCTTTAAAGAACAGATAAAAAGGGATGTGGAAGGTTAAAGCCAGAGTAATCCCAATAGTGACAGGAGCACTTGGGGCAATGACACCTGGACAAGGAGAATGGCTCCAACCAATTCCGGGAACAACATCTGAGATCTCGGTCCAGAAGACATCACTTCTTGCCTAGGAACAGCAAGGATAGTGCAGCAAACCCTCAAACTCTCAGGTCTCTGGTACACACACACACAAACTGTATGTATGTATATGTATATATATATGTATATATATATATATATATACATATATATATATATGTATGTATGTATGTATATATATATGTATGTGTGTGTGTGTGTGTGTGTGTGTGTGTATATATATATATATATATACACACACACACATATACACACACAATATGGTATATAATACAACCACCTTATAGACATCTACAGCATGGTAATTTTAAATTGTCCCATCAGGCCTAAAAATTTAATTGCTATGGAGGATTTCTAACTCTTGTGTAATAACACCTTTCCAGATAAGGGGGGTCACTCTTCTTGGTGATACTGGTGGCTGTGAAACAATCTCAGGTTCTGGGGCCCCCTCCATGGTGGTTGTAGGAGTTGACTCTGGGTCTGCAGGAAGTGGTTCTGACAGCTCTGAATTTCTTTCCTTTGGACATGTTGGCATCCCGCACAGTGCATGGCAAGCTGCTGAATCTGCTGATCAATCCCAGGACGCCGGACAAAGCTTTGAGCCAATGCTTTCAGTTTGTCCATGCCTAGACGATTGGCATGTAGCTCCTCCAACACTTCAGCTCTCAGCTTGGATGGTACAACAACTCTCAATCCCTACATAAGGCAACCCCCATCAAAGGCATGTTCATCCCAGCCCTGGTAAAAATGGGGTAACTGGACCTTCTGTTTCACATTCCAGCCATTTTGGGTTGCCATGTAGACCTGAGACAGCATAGGGTCCGAACGATTCAACCTCCTTCTCGGTCGCCAAAAGCAGGCAAGGCCGGGGATTTTGAGGCCTACCCTCCGAAAGATTCACGACCACACAGTAACGACAGCAGCGAATGGGCGTTTCAGAAATTTCTCCAGATGTTCCTCTGCGCTTTCACATCCATTCTTCATCAAATCAGAATTGTCCACGGCTCCTATTTAACAGATATGACATCATTTTTCACCGGAGGGCTGCGCACGCATGGCGCGTCTCCATCTTCTCCTCCCGACTTTCGATTTGCATTAAGGAGTGTACTCTTTTGTAATTTCTTCAGATATTTCCTTTTCCAAGAGTAAACAGGACAGTCCATCAGCATTTCCATGATTAGTTGCCCTCTTGAATTTGATCTTGTAATTGTGTTCTCCAAGAAACAGAGCCCCTCTCTGAATTTGTGCTGCTGATGATAAACCGGCCTGTGGGTTGAAATCGGACACTGTCGGTTAATCACATACAAGAGAAAATTTGCAGATGCTAGAAATCCAAGCAACACACACAAGATGCTAGAGGAACTCAGCAGGCCAGGCAGCATCTATGGAAAAGGGTAAATATCCAGTGTTTCGGGCCAAGACCCTTCATCAGGTTGATGATCAGTAATAAAGGTTAACTCTGTCCCATATAGGTACTGGTTGAAATGTTTAAAATATTCACAGTTGTTGCATTGTGCTCTGAGCCCATAATTGTCTAATCTTTTTAACACTGCCTTGAGATTCTGGCGATGTTCCTTGTCGTCATTACCAGTAACGGTTATGTAATCCAGGTAACACTGAGTGCCTGGGCGGCCTTGTAGCACCTGGTCCACAGCTTTCTGCCAGAATGCAGTTGCAGATACTACTCCAAAAATGAGTCTATTCTATCGATAAAACCCTTTGTGAGTGTTAATGGTGAGAACACTTGGGCTCTTCTTCCATTTCCATATGTAGGCAGACCTCTGCTAAGTCCACTTTGCTGAAGTGTTTCCAACAGAAAGGTTTGCAAAGATATCCTCAATACTGGGTAGGGAGTATTGATCTACATACTTTTAGTACTGGGTTGATGGTGACCTTAAAATCACCACAGATCATGACAGACCCATTCTTCTTGACTATTGGGAGCACTGACATTGCCCATGGGCTCCGTGTGACCTTAACCTTGGAAACAATTCCTTCAGCTTCCATGTGATCAAGCTCACTGGCTGCTTTATCACTGATGGTATAAGGAACCAAACAGACTTTCTTGTAGTGCTATTTTACCCTTGATATGTTTGAGTTTTCCAATGCCATCCTTGAACACTGTTGTGGTATCATCCAGTAGCTCTCTTAATTCATTTTCAGTTAACTCTCCTGCAGGGGGTGTGGCATACAAATGATGGATGAATCTCCAATCCAGTTCTGGTTGTCTTAGCCAATCACAGCCTTTTAATACTGGCTCTCCTATTTTTTTTTGATATGAAAGCCCAATATGACTTGTTGGTTATTGTATTTCACTGCAATGAATGCCATTCCCACAGGAATTATCTTTTCTCCAGTATGTTCTTAGTTGGATATCTGCAGGCTTCAGTTCAGTATCTTTGAAATGCTGTTCAAACTCATTTTGTGGAGTGACTCTTACAGCCAAGCCAATGTCCAATTCTCTTTTATTTAATTTGCTGTTCACTTTTGGTGTAAGCCATATTGCTTGCCCACTGTTAGTTCTCACATTGTAAATCTCAAGGCTACCTAGACCTGGGTCACTCTCAACATTATCAGATTTTTCATCAACCGCATGCAGATTAGTGCTCTTTTTGAAATTGCAACTTGACTTTTTAACTTTCTCTCTTCCCTGTGCAGTCCATTTATGTCTACCTGACACGCTCTTTGTATGTGTCCTACTTTATTGCATTTTCTACAAGTTTCATCTTTAAATCTGCCTAGGTCTGGTGTGTATCTGCCTCTGCCACAATGGCAACATAACTTGTTTGGCCAGGCAGATTTCTGTTTTGATGTTGTAATTTTGTTCACGTTCACTTCCATTCCTGACTGCAAATCAATTTTGCATCTCTGTCTGCTGTTTCGTTTGAAACAGTGATTTCAACTACTCTTTTAAATGTGAGTTGCACTTCAGATAGCCATTTTAGAATGTATTCTTGTAAGATTCCACAAACCAAGCAATTTCTCAGTGCATCATTAATCCCATCACTGAACTGACAGTGGTCAGGCAACTTCTTCAACTCAACCATGTACACTGAAATAGATTTCCCTTCCTTTTGATTCTGCTCATGAAACTTAAAGAGTTCTGCAATCAACAATGGTTTGGGGTCTAAATGTTCTTGCATTACTTGCATGATATCAGCAAAGCTTATTTTGGTTGGATTGGTTGCAGCAGATAAATTTCTAAGCAAACTGTGTACTCTTCCACCTAGTTGACTCAGTAAAACAGGCACTTATTTTGCATTGGCTGTTCCATTTGCTTCAAAATACAGCTCAAATCATTCAGTATACAATATCCAGTTGTTTCTTATGTAATTGAATGCATCTACCTTTCTGATGTAGCCAGCCGTTTTTGCTTGCTTCTTTAAATTTATTATTATCACCTGGTACTCACTGTTTATGAACCCATGAATCCCATCCATTTTCTGGCTTTTTTTAAAACTTGAACGGCTCTCTCCTTTCCCAAAGAAGCACATGCAGCACTTTTATTAAACTCGTACATCTCGCTATGTTTTTTTTTTAACTTGAATGTCTCGTTGTTCTTCAACAGGTAGGTAGTCTTCTCAAGTTCATTTAAATCTTCCTCATTGCCACTGTTATGCTTTGTAACTCCAAAACATAAAACTAATTGAAATAAAGACACGGAGTTCAGAATAATGTGAATTCTTCTGGTCGTTACTTTTTTACCGAAGCGCGTACATATGACGTGATAGTGTGATAACGTATGCCCTTCGTATACTTCTATATATAACCTATAATGAATTATGTAAGCAACAAGAATGCCTAATCAAACAATATATTGCTGAAATATTAAATACACAACAGTGGACTTTAAGAAAGTGCAGGCTGACCACTCCTTACTGCACATAAATGGCTCCAGGTTTCTGGGAGCACACATTACAAACTATCTCATCTGCACCTGTTCATCAACACTACCTCTTTCATCAAGAAAGCACAGCAGCATTGCCACTTCTTGAGGAGATTGAGGTGAGTGAATCTCCCCCACCCTCATTCTAACCAATTTTCACAGGAGCCTCATCGCGAGTGTCCTGACCAACTGCATCACTGTCTGGTATAGTTATTGCATGGACTGCTGAGAGGATGATTGGGGTCTCTCCTCCGACTATCCAAGGTATTTATTACGAGCACAGGACCCTTAGCATTGTCAATGACTCCTTCCATCCGTCCAACAAACTCTCCCACCTCCTGCCATAAAGCAGAAGGAACCATAGCATTCAGACAAGAACTGTGAGGATTGGAAACTGCTTCTTCCCCCAAGCCATGAGACTACTGAACACCCTGCCATCACCCAGGTCTCACCGCGCATGAAGCACCAGTAGCATTATACTGTTTACTTTTTAACTTGTGATGTAAATGGATATGATTATTTGTTAATTTATTTGTGGTATTATTGTTTTATGTGCTGTGTGTGAGTGATACGCACTGTGTTGTGCACCTTGGCACCGAGGAATGTTGTCTTGTTTGCGGTAAACATGCACATGGTTGAAATGACCATAAACTTGAACATCAACAGACACAGCACACAGAGCTACAATCTGGCACGCACAGTCACGAAGTAATATTAACGCAAGTCCCTGAGTGGCATGGCCTGCAGATTGACAGCTACATAAAGAGCAAGGTGCATGCTTATGTTACTGGCACTGTTGTAATAAAACGAGCAGTTGTATGGATATGTGAAACAGCAGGAATAAAAGATGAAAAATGACCAGTGCAGGGTGAGAGTGTGTCGGTCAGTTGGGAAGTGTGGGGTGGGTGGCAGGGCACTTAGACATGTGTGCTGGGTGGTTGCAGGGTGTTAAGAAGTCTAGCAATCTGGGGAAAGAAATTCTGATTCTAATGCTGCAGTATTTCTGCCTGACAGCAGGAGGTTAAAGAGATTGTGGGAAGGATGGAAGGGGTCTTTGACAATGGTGGAGGCACTGTGTATGCAGTGCCCAGTTGTACTTGCCTCAGCTTCTGCCTCTTACAGCTGATTCCATGTCTTACAGCACATACCAACTTCTGTGTAAAAAAATGTTGCCCCTCAAGTTTCTATTAAACCTTTGCCCTCTCACCTTAAGCCCAGACCCTTGTGTTCTTAGTTCCCTAACCCTGAGCAAAAAGAGTATATTCACCCAATCTATGTCCCTCATGACTTTACATTCCTCTCTCCACTCCAGGAGCAAAAGCCCTACCCTGTCCAACCTTTCTCTGTACCTCAGTCCCTTGAGTACTGGCAATATCCTTGTCAATATTTTCTGTATTCTTTCCATTTTAATAACATCTTTCCTATAATAGGGTGACCATAACTAAACAATTTTAATACTCAAGGCTGTGACAAATGAAGGCCAGCATGCAGAGTCCTTCTTCACCACCCTTTCTACCTGTGACTCCACTGTGTACCTGAATTCCAAAATCCCTTTTACAAGACTCCCAGCATCCTGCCAATCACTGTGAAAATTTTCCTTGATTTCACTTTCCAAAATACAACCCTTCACACTTAACTGATATAAACTCCATTTGCCATCCCTTGGCCCATTTAACCAGCTGATCAATATCCAACTAATTCTTGATAATTTTTATAAAATCATGTGAGGATGGCAATTTTTCACTTCCTGACTAGATGTCTGACAGAAACTGTTATTGTTAATCATAAAAGTAAGGTTAATTTTGAATTTATGACATCTTCGAAGTCAGTGAATGAAAACAGGTGCAATTGTTGTGGGCACCAATACTTTGCACGTCTGTCTGTTTCATTGAATAAGCCATTGATTCTGATATTTTTGCTTACCATTTGTGAAATAATGTTATAATGTTTCACTCCACAATTGCATCAGAATAAAAGATAACTTTGTAAAGGATTCCTGCTTTTGTTTTATTTTAAACTCACAAATGAAGAATAAAGGGCCCATTATGCACTACTGCAGAAAGCAATGAGACAATGTCCTTAAAGTACAACATTCCATGGATGAATTGAATTGACTTTATTTCTTACATCCTTCACATACATGAGGAGTAAAAATCTTTATGTGATGTCTCCATCTAAATGTGCAATGTGCAATCATAGTAGTTTATAATAATATATAATACGTAGAAAAGTCAATGTAATATAAAGTTGTGACAAAAGAACCAGTTATCAGAAGATTGATGCCGATAAGAGGACAATGGGGGAACATGCAAGATGCTAATAAGAGAGAGACGAGAGGGATTAACGAAAAGGAGACACATTTCCGAGTATTGTCAGAGACCGGTGGCTTTGAACCCTGAACTGTTTGAAGTCTGATGGATAGGCAATACCCCAGCAAGGGGATAAAAAGGGACAGGTTCGCTAAGGCAACAGACACACAACTCCACGAGGTAACGAGACCCTGGAAGCGGTGCGTCCCCCCCCCCACAAGGTGGTGGGAGTTTGGAGGTCTGGCTGCGGGACCAGCCATAGACGCACAGGGTAGAAAGGTATGGGTCGGCGGGAACATGGTGTGTGTGTCCGCCCTTGCCTGGGTGCCGGGTTCACCGCGGAAGAATGATCGTATCTGGAACGGAGGGGTCACAGTCGGTGACCTCAGAAGACATTACAAAGGGCTCGCCCGAAAGCTAACTGTGAGGAATATCGAAGGTCTGTTTGGAATCCGTTTTGAATATTCATTCGTTTTCGCTCTCTCTCTTCTCCCCGCCCCAACGGCACAACAGCGATTACTGCGAACTGAACTGAACTCAATTGAACTGAACTTTGCGTCACTTGAAACTGATCATTTACCCCAGACTGATAGAGCTTGATTGATCCTATTATCCTAGTTCTGTGTACATGTGTGTTTTATCATTGCTAAACTGTTGCATTTATATCCTTTTGATTAGAGTACTGTGTTGCTTATTTCTTTAATAAAACTTTCTTAGTTCCAGTAATCCAGACTCCAACTAAGTGGAGTCCTGACGAAGGGTCTCGGCCTGAAACGTCGACCGCACCTCTTCCTAGAGATGCTGCCTGGCCTGCTGCGTTCACCAGCAACTTTTATGTGTGTTGCTCCAACTAAGTGGTCCATTTCTGCTGGTTTGGCAACCCAGTTACGGGGTACGTAACAAAGTACACTCAAATCAGTGTGAGTTCATCAGTCTGATGGCCTGGTGGAAGAAGCTGTCCCGGAGCCTGCTGGTCCTGGCTGTAATGTTGTGGTATCGTTTCCTGGATGGTAGCAGCTGGAATAGATTGTGGTTGAGATGGCTTGGGTCCCCAAAGAGCTTTCGGGCCCATTTCTCAAACCTGAACTTGTAAATGTCCTGAATCATGGGAAGTTCACAACTTCAGTTGCGCTAAGTTGTCCGCTCCACAGAGTCGAAGATATATCAAAGATATATGAAAGTGTAGTTTATTAAACTCAGATCTGAATTCCAAAGGCAAGTTAAAGTTACCTGACAGGTAATGCTGAGAATAAATACAAGAAACTGCGAGACTCAGTGTGCCATTGCCTGTGGGAATTCACACTGGGCACATTCCCATAGCTTTGTTCCTGTCCATTCATTTCTCAGAGAAGTACAGGGTGCTTTAAGTTCACCATTCACTAATAATGGGTTAGTTTTCCATCCAGAAGTTTGCTTCCTTGATCTTAAGGTCAGCATTACCAAAGGACCGACAGTCAGGAAACTGCACTGTAATTCAGAACTGTCTTTCATCATTCAAGGTATTCGAAAGACCCAAAGGATTGACCGAAAGGGGAAAGATAAGTAAATAAGTGACATGTAACAGACGATGTGCCATTTTAGAAAGGGCGTGTAATCTTTATTGATGAGCTTGATGAAAGTTGATCCAGTCAGTTTTTACACGTCCTGGCTGAACTTATTTCATGTACGAACTTGATATCAGCAACATGCGGACAGGAGCTCTCTCATGCCAGCAACAAAAACAGGGTGAAATAGTGAATAGCTAAAAGAATCAAAAAGATCAAATTTCCTTGAATGCACAACTCTTTGGTTAAACTGTATCTATATGTTTCTAGTAGAATCTTAAAATCTTATCTTAAATACTGTTTATGAATTATCTAGAAGTATTGATTGGGGGTATCTTTATAATTTTTTACAAATTGATACTCAAGGAGAAAACTACTTGAAAGACAGTAACAAATCTTGTATTTATGATAGCCTTAAATGTAATTACTAGAGAAAATGTGGTGTTGAAGAAACAGAGTTGCTATTTTTCTGTAACAGCAACAAATATCGAAATTATTTTTCAAAAATGTAAACATAATGTTAGTCAGATTGGCTGATTGGTTTATACAGTGCACAACAATGAATACTTTTAACAACATGTTTGAAGTTTTGGGCTTGAACCCATTCCAATTTGCCCCTTGGTTTTATTAGTATCATTTTAACTCATGGTTAGTTGTTTAATATAGAAAGGCTTCATTCACAAATATAACTGTCAGTGAAATGCAGACTCCTGATTTATGCAGATGAAAGAGCTGCTGGATAGCATCTGTCTGCCTTTTTCAAGTCAGATGAGCTAGAGGAGTAACAAGTGGGTACGTGCCTGAATTGACTTTACACTTCAGTAAAGGCCAAACTAGATGCAATGATTTAACTGTCTCAATTACTCTCTCATAAATGGAAGGTAAAGGAACTAAAAGGGGGAGATTTCTCAATCTTAATTCAAAGTTTAGAATAAGTTCAAAGTTGCCACAAATTTTTGCCCCTTGTGGACATTCCTTTCTCAGTTCATTCCTTCATTGGGGGGGAGATCATTAGTGTGAAAAACCATACACACTTACAACACAGTAAACAATTCAACTAATGTGCTTTATGTGTTTTGTCATCTCAAACAACAACTCATGGCATGAGGAGAAATTGGGACAAAAGAAAAGAAAACGACACTCAAGTGTTATGGGGAAAAGGCAGGAAGGGGGAGATGAGGCAATGGTCAGATCAGCCATGATCTTATTGAATGGTGGAGCAGGCTTGATGGGCCAGATGGCCTGCACCTGCTCCTATTTCTTATGTTCTTATGTTTCTTATGAAACTTGGAAGGTCAAGTAGCATCTATGGAGAGGAATAAATGATCAACACTTCAGGCTGACACCCTTCATCAAGACTGGAAAGGAAGTGGGGAAGAAACCAGAATAAAAAGGTGGTGGAGGGGAGGGAAGAAGTACTAATTGGCAGGTGATTGGTGAAGCCAGGTGAGGGTGAAGGCAAATGGATGGGGGGGGGGTGATGAAGTGAGAACATAGAAATCTACAGCCCATTACAGGCCCTTCGGCCCCAATGTTGTGCTGACCATGTAACCTACTCTGGAAACTGCCTAGAATTTCTCTACCACGTAGCCCTCTATTTTTCTAAGCTCCACGTACCTATCTAAGAGTCTCTTAAAAAAACCCTATTGTATCTGCTCTACCACTGTAGCCGGCAATGCACTCCAAGCACCCACCACTCTCTGTATGAAAAACTTACGCCTGATATCCCCTCTGTACCTACTTCAAAGCACCTTAAAACTGTGCCCTCTTGTGTTAGCCATTTCAGCCCTGGGGAAAAGCCTCTGGCTATCCACACGATCAATGTCTCTCATCATCTTATACACCTCTATCAGGTCACCTCTCATCCTCTGTCACTCCAAGGAGAAAAAGCCAAGTTCACTCAACCTACCTTCATAAGGCACACTCTCCAACCCAGGTGACATCCTCATAAATCTCCTCTGCACTCTCTCTATGGTATCCACATCCTTCCTGTGGTGAGCTGACCAGAACTGAGAAGCCTGGAGGTGATATGTGGATAAGGAAAAGGGCTGAAGAGGAAGGAATCTGATAGGAGGGGAAAGTGGACCATGGGAGAAAGGGAAGGAGGAGGGGTGCCAGAGGGAGGTGATGTGTTGGTGAGGAAAAAGGGAAGGAAGCAAGAAAGGAGCCAGAATGGGAAATGGACAAAGAGAGAAGGGTTGGAGGGGAATTACCAGAAGTTAAAGAAGTCAATGTTCATGCTGTCAGGTTGGAGGCTACCCAGACAGAGGGTGGTAAATCTGTGGAATTTGTTGCCACGAATGGTTGTGGAGGCCAAGACATTGGGTGTATTTAAAGCAGAGATAGATAGGTTCTTGATTAACTAGGGAATCGAAGGATATCAGGTGAAAGCAGCGGAATGGGAATGACTGGAAGAATTGGATCAGCCCATGATTGAATGACAGAGCAGACTCAATGGGCTGAATGGCCTACTTTTGCTCCTGTATCTTATGGTTTAATGGTCTAATATGAGGTGTTGCTCCTCCAACCTGAAAGTGCCCTCATTCTTTCCCATTCCTTTTCAGTCCTTATGAATAGTCTAGGACTGAAACCTCGACTGTTTATTTCTTTCCAATGACGCTGCCTGACCTGCGGAGTTCCTCCAACATTTTGAGTGTTGTTCTGGATTTCCAGCTTCTGCAGAATCTCTCCTGTTTACAAAAGGACAAAAGCCTGATGAGTGTGAGAGATTTTAAGGAGCATTTTAAAGGAGCTAAGGGAGATGATAGGTAGGGAGGGAATCCATAGCCTGGGTATCTCAGCTTGTGAAGGCACAATGGCAGATGCTCAATGTGCTAGAAATAAAGTTATGGCAAGGTGGCTGGATGAGGCTACAGAGACTGGGAAACAAGTGACTTGGCAAAGAGTGAGAATTTTAAACTAAGGGATTTGAGACCAGAATTTATTTTAGGGCAATGAGTAAAAGCTGGATAAGATTAGAGCTGAGGAGCAGCATGAGCTGATGACCTCATGTGAATGGAGAACAGAGTGAAAAAGGTCAGCATGGAGCAGAGCAGAACAGTCAGGACTGGAGGCCATGTGACAGACCCGATAGTGAGTGAGCGTTTTGGGAGTAGTGATTACAATCCATGGAATTGTAAGATAGGTATGAGTAGGGATAAAATTAGATCGTATAGGAAGTTACTAAATTGGGGAGAGGAAATTATGACAAATGACTTGAATGAAAGCGTAGATGGGCGGGTGAATGAGATTGCAGATAATACCAGGGCTGGTGGAGCTGTGGACAGTGTAAATGGCTATCAGAAATACTGTGAGATATAGATCAGTTACAGATTGGTGCAAAGAAGTGGCAGATGGAGTTTGTTCATTTATTTATTTACTTATTCTGCAATACTGCATGGATTAATCCTTCCAGCATGTTGAGCCCCAGCAACCCCCGACAAATCTAGTTAACCCTAACCAAATCACAGCACAATTTACAATGACCAATTACCTGCCCTGTACATCTTTCTACACACATTCTACAGGGAAGACGTACAGAGACTCCTTACAGAAAGGCACCTGAATTAAACTCTGAACTCTGGAACGCCCCAAGCTGTAATAGCATCAGACTAACCACTACGCAACCATCGCACCCATCTGGGCCGCTGTGAAGTGTTGCATGTTGAGAGGTTAGATGAAAGAAGAAAATAATCCCCTTTAATAGCACTGAAGTATAAGAGATCTCGAGGCTTACTGAAAGTGCCTATGCAAGTGGATAAGGAGGTTAAAAAAAAAGGCATTTAGCCTGCATGCCTTCATTGGTAGGACTGTTGAGTGTCAGAGTAAGGAAATCATGCTGCAGTTATATTTAACACAGGTCAGACCACACTTGGAGTATCGCGCGCAGTTCTGGTTGCCACATTATCGGAAGGATATGGAGACTCTGGCAAGAGTGAACAAAAAGTTCACCAGGATGCTGCCTGGATTCGAACTGTAAGGAAAAGTTGGAGAAATGCGGACTGTTCTCCCTAGAGTACTGGAGGCTAAACGGGAGACCTGACAGAGACTTTTTTTTAATTATGGGAGGCATAGTTGGGGTAGACAGTTAGAATCTTTTTCCAAGAGCAGATATGTCAAGTGTCACAGGACATGTTTTAAGGTTAGAGGGGGGAAGATTGAAAGCAACATGAGGGACAAGTTTTTAAACAGAGAGAAGTAGGTACAGGGAATTGGTTACCAGGGTAGTTGTGAAAGCAGGCAGTTTGGTGGAGTTTAGGAGGCATTTAGACAGATACATAGAAACATAGAAACATAGAAAATAGGTGCAGGAGTAGGCCATTCGGCCCTTCGAGCCTGCACCGCCATTTATTATGATCATGGCTGATCATCCAACTCAGAACCCAGCCTTCCCTCCATACCCCCTGACCCCTGTAGCCACAAGGGCCATATCTAACTTCCTTTTAAACATAGCTAATGAACTGGCCTCAACAGTTTGCTGTGGCAGAGAATTCCACAGATTCACCACTTTCTGTGTGAAGAAGTTTTTCCTAACCTCGGTCCTAAAAGGCTTCCCCTCTATCCTCAAACTGTGACCCCTCGTTCTAGACCTCCCCAACATCGGGAACAATCTTCCCGCATCTAGCCTGTCCAATCCCTTTAGGATCTTATACGTTTCAATCAGATCCCCCCTCAATCTTCTAAATTCCAACGAGTACAAGCCCAGTTCATCCAGTCTTTCTTCATATGAAAGACCTGCCATCCCAGGAATCAATCTGGTGAACCTTCTTTGTACTCCCTCTATGGCAAAGATGTCTTTCCTCAGATTAGGGGACCAAAACTGCACACAATACTCCAGGTGTGGTCTCACCAAGGCCTTGTACAACTGCAGTAGTACCTCCCTGCTCCTGTACTCGAATCCTCTCGCTATAAATGCCAGCATACCGTTCGCCTTTTTCACCGCCTGCTGTACCTGCATGCCCACTTTCAATGACTGGTGTATAATGACACCCAGGTCTCGTTGCACCTCCCCTTTTCCTAATCGGCCACCATTCAGATAATAATCTGTTTTCCTATTTTTGCCACCAAAGTGGATAACTTCACATTTATCCACATTAAATTGCATCTGCCATGAGTTTGCCCACTCACCCAACCTATCCAAGTCACCCTGCATCCTCTTAGCATCCTCCTCACTGCTAACACTGCCACCCAGCTTCGTGTCATCCGCAAACTTGGAGATGCTGCATTTAATTCCCTCATCCAAGTCATTAATATATATTGTAAACAACTGGGGTCCCAGCACTGAGCCTTGCGGTACCCCACTAGTCACCGCCTGCCATTCTGAAAAGGTCCCGTTTATTCCCACTCTTTGCTTCCTGTCTGCTAACCAATTCTCCACCCACACCAATACCTTACCCCCAATACCGTGTGCTTTATACATGAATATAAAGGGAATAGAGGGATATGAATAATATACTGGAGGAGATATTTAGTACAAAAATTGGCATTATGATTGACACAGTACAGTATATGGGCTGAATGGTCTCCCTTGTGCTGTACTGATCCACTGTATGTTCTCTGTTCTAAAGACAAATAAACTGAGAATAGACGTAATGGGAGGATTCGGCATGAACTCAAAGTTATTTCTGCTACCGTTCTTCCTTACCACAGCCACACTTTTATATCTTCCCTTAAATTTTACTGCTGCATTTTTCTTCCAGGATCCAAGAGCAATGTGAACCCAGCATTGATCTCTTGTCTTCAGCACACAAAAGCAAGAAGAAGAAATATAACCATATGACAAAAATGGCCAGAAATTGGAAGTCATCCAGAATCCAGAAACATGAGTAAAATTGGTGCCTGTGTCTCTTAGAGTAAGATTGGAGGGCTGCTAGCTCTACTTGTACTGTTTACTGGCAGAATATTGCTGCACATTCTCTTCACATTAACATCATTTGAAGGCAATGTGTAATCCTCAAGGAGATGAACTTTAGTGAACACAGTGCAGTGGTTTGCTTTAAACAAAAGGCTGGAAACACTCAGCAAATTAGACGGAAAGAGAGCTAACAAGTCTAAGACCTTCCATCAGAAGGACATGAAGGATCGCAGATATGAAAAGTTATTTGCATATTGGTGTGATGCAAACATAAAATGGAAACAATTTCTATGGGTAGCTAAATTTGAGGGATGAATTGCAGAGGCCCCCTTGCTGGGCTGTTGACGGCTTCACTCAAGTTAGAAAAGGCCATGTAGAATGGTTGGTGCTGATCCCTGCATTTCCTTTGGAGAGGTGAAAATTACATCCATTTTACCTCTAGATGGACAGGATGCAAACTGTGATTCAGGAACTGCTCTCGGGTTTTTAGGAGTTAGTGAAAGGCTCTCTCTGAAATCCCCACGGGCAATCATGTTCTCTGTGGCAGACTACAGAGTGACCCTTATTGATTAGTAAGGGTGCCAAATATTAGAGAGAGAAGGCAGGAGAATGGGATTGAGAGGGATCATGAATCAGCCATGATGGAATGGTAGAGCAGACTCGACGGGCTGAGTGGCCTAATTCTGCTGCTATGTCTTATGGTTGCTATATTCAGATCTGTTTCCTTCTTGAAGATGGTGTTTCTCCCATCCACAGCTGAACTCCTTTCCAGACATGTTCCAGGGGCCACCTCCCAACCCCAGGCCTGATCTCGTGCCCAGCCCTCTGGCTGAACTCCTGGCGGTGCTCTGGCCTCACGCCAGGTCCCACTCTCAATGATGTTCTAAGGAATAGTGATCAGCAGTACCAGGAGCAAGATGTTGCACTGAGCTCCTTGCTCCCTGTAGCCCATTGTTTCCTCTTACAAACTTGGGTTATAAGTGACTGTCTTGATTGATCTCTTGCATTAGATGTTACAAGGTTCTCGGAATAGCTTTAATTACTGCCCATTATGCCACTGGTGTTTAGGGCAGCATTTAAGGTCCTCCATGTCTGGCGGTGTTCAGGGCTTCTTTCATCACGTCAGTAGCTTCCTCTCAGTTTTCACTGCTGTCAGTCACATGTCCCAGCTGGAGACTCAGGAATACCGTCGTACTCAGATGTAGAAGGATTCTTCATTGCTGTTTCCGTAACAATTTTGTTTTACCAGTCAGGATTGTTAGCCCTGAGCTGAAGCCCCGAACCTGGAGGACCGGTGGACCACTCTTAATCGGCCTCTACCCTTTGACCTGTTTGGCATGGGTGACCTTCTCAAGAGCCAAAACATAAAGCCCTGATTGCAGCCAGCATCGATCTCCAGGACATTTGGGCATGCAACCCTCCGAACCCTACAACAAGATTGTGGTCCAACAGCATTACTAAGTACTTACTAATTCACTGAAATAACCTGCAATCAAATATTTATTTTTTACAAATCTCCATGCTGAGACTTAAGCCTAGGAGCTCCAAATGACCAATTGAATATTACAACATTTTCTCCATGATCCCTATCAGCAGAGGTGCACCACAAGTCTGTGTGCTTCGCCCCCTGCTCTACTCACTTTACACCTATGACTGTGTGGCTAAGCACAGCTCCAATGCCAAATTCAAGTTTGCTGATGACACTACCATCACTGGCCGAATCAAAGGCATTGGTGAATCAGCATATAGGAGGGAGACTGAAAACCTGGCTGAATGGTGTCATAGCAACAACCTCTCACTCAACAAGACTGAGGAACTGATCATAGACTTCAGGAGAAGATAACCAGAGATCCATGAGCCAGTCCTCACTGGAGGATCATAGATTGAGAGGGTTAGCAACTTCATATTCCTAGGTGCTATTATTTCAGAGGACCTGTCTTGTGTTCAGCATGTAAATGCAATTATGAAGAAAGCACGGCAGCATTTCTACTTTTTACGAGTTTGTGGAGATTCGGCATGACATCTAAAACTATGACAAACTTCTATGAATGTGTCGGGGAGAGTATATTGACTGGCCGCATCACAGCCAGGTATGGAAACATCAATGCCCTGAATGGAAAATTATACAGAAAGTAGTGGATACAGTCCAGTCCACCTTGGGTAATGCTGTCCTAACCATTGAGCACATCTACATGAAACGTCACAGGAAAGCAACACCTTTCATCAGGATCCTCCACCACCCAGGATATGCTCTCTTCTCACTGCTGCCGTTAGGAAGAAGGTATACAAGTTTTCACACTACCAGGTTCAGGAACAGTTACAACCCCTCAACCATCAGGCTCTTGAACAAAGAGGATAGCTGAACTCAACTTCACTTGACCCATCATTGAAACGTTCCCACAACCAATGGACACACTTCTGAAGACTCTTCATTTCATGTTCTCAGTATTTATTGCTTATTTATTTATATGATTGTAAATTCTTTATATATTTGGCCTGTTTGTTGTCTTCTGCATTCTGGCTGAAATCCTTAGTTTGGCGGGAGTTCGTTGATCCTGTTATAGTTACTATTCTATAGATTTGTTGAGTATGCCCACAAGAAAATGAATCTCAGGGTTGTATATGGTGGCATATATGTACTTTGATAATAAAATTTAGAAATATGGAAACATAGAAACATAGAAAACCTACAGCACAATACAGGCCCTTCGGCCCACAAAATTTTGCCGAACATGTCCCTACTTTAGAAATTACTAGGCCTACCCATAGCCCTCTATTTTTCTAAGCTTCATGTACCTATCCAAGAGTCTCTTAAAAGACCCTATCGCATCCACCTCCACCACAGTTGCCGGCAGCCCATTCCATGCACTCACCACTCTCTGAGTAAAAAACTTACCCCTGACATCTCCTCTGTACCTACTCCCCAGCACCTTAAACCTGTGTCCTCCTGTGGCAACCATTTCAGCCCTTGAAAAAAGCCTCTGACTATCCACACAATCAATGCCTCTCATCATCTTATACACCTCTATCAGGTCACCTCTCATCCTCCATCGCTCCAAGGAGAAAAGGCCAAGTTCACTCAACTTATTCTTGTAAGGCATGCTCCCCAATCCAGGCAACATCCTTGTAAATCTCCTCTGCACCCTTCCTATGGCTTCCACATCCTTCCTGAGGCGACCAGACCTGAGCACAGTACTCCAAGTGGGGTTTGACAAGGGTCCTATATAGCTGCAACATTACCTCTCGGCTCCTAAATTTGATTCCATGATTGATGAAGGCCAATGCACCGTATTCCATCTTAACCACAGAGTCAACCTGCACAGATGCTTTGAGTGTCCTATGGATTCGGACCCCAAAATCCCTGTGATCCTCCAAAGCCATACTGACTATTCCTAATCATATCATACCTCTCCAAATGTTCATAAATCCTGCCTCTCAGGATCTTTCCATCAATTTACCAACCATCGAAGTAAGACTCACTGGTCTATAATTTCCTGGGCTATCTCTATTCTCTTTCTTGAATAAGGTAACAACATATACAAATCTCTAATCCTCTGGAACCTCTCCCATCCCCATTGATGATGCAAAGATCATTGCCAGAGGATCAGCAATCTCCACCCTCGCCTCCTACAGTAGCCTGGTATATTTTGGCCGGTCCCGGTGACTTATCCAACTTGATGCTTTCCAAAAGCTCCAGCACATTCTCTTTCTTAATGTCTATAAGCTCAAGCTTTTCAGTGTGCTGTAAGTCATCCCTACAATCACCAATGTCCCTTTCTTTAGTGAATACTAAAGCAAAGAATTCATTAAGTACCTCCGCTATCTCCTCTGGTTCCAAACACACTTTTCTACTGTCACACTTGATTGGTCCTATTCTCTCACGTTTTACCCTCTTGCTCTTCACATATTTGTAGAATTCCTTGGGGTTTCCTTAATCCTGCTCACCAAGGCCTTCTCATGGCCCCTTCTGGCTCTCCTCATTTCATTCTTAAGCTCCTTCCTGCTAGCCTTATAATTCTCTAGATCTCTATCATTATCTAATTTTTTGAACCTTTTGTAAGCTTTTCTTTTCTTCCTGAGTAGATTTGCAACAGCCTTTGTACACCACTGTTCCTGTACCCTACCGTCCTTTCCCTGTCTCATTGGAACATACCTATGCAGAACACCATGCAAATATCCCCTGAACATTTGCCACATTTCCCTGAGAACATCTGTTCCCAGTTTATACTTTCAAGTTCCTGTCTGATAGCTTCATATTTCCCCTTACTGCAATTAAACACCTTCTTAACTTGTCTGTTCCTATCCCTCTATGGTATGCTATGGTGAAGGAGATAGAACTTCGATCATTATCTCCAAAATGCTCTCGCACTAAGAGACCTGACACCTGACCAGGTTCATTTCCCAATACCAGATCAAGTACGGCCTCTCCTCTTGAAGACTTATCTACATATTGTGTCAGGAAACCCTCCTGAACACACCTAACAAACTCCACCCCATCTAAGCCCCTTGCTCTAAGAAGATGTCAATCAATATTTGGGAAATTAATATCTCCCACCACGATGACCCTGTTATTATTACACCTTTCCAGAATCTGACTCCTTATCTGCTCCTCAATGTCCCTGTTGCTATTGGGATGTCTATAAAAACACTCAGTAGAGTTATTGACCCATTCCTATTCCTATCTTCCACCCATAGAGACTCAGTAGACAATCCCTCCGTGACTTCCTCCTTTTCTGACACTATCTCTGAACAACAGTGCCGTGCCCCCACCTCTTTTGCCTCCCTCCCTGTCCTTTCTGAAACATCTAAAGCCTGGCACTCTAAGTAACCATTCCTGCCCCTGCACCATCCAAGTCTCTGTAATGGCCACAACATCATAACTCCAAGTATTGATCCATGCTCGAAGCTCATCCGCTTTGTTCATGATGCTTCTTGCATTAAAATAGACATATTTCAAACCGTGATTCTGAGCGCATCCCTTCTCTATCATCTGCCTATCCTCCCTTTCGTACTGTCTCCAAGCTTTCTCTATTTGTGAGCTAATTGCCCCTTCCTCTGTCTCTTCAGTTCGGTTCCCACCCCCCCCCCCCCAGCTATTCTACTTTAAGCTCTCCCCAACAGTCTTAGCAAATCTCCCTGCCAGGATATTGGTCCCCCTGGGATTCAAGTTCAACAAGTCCTTTTTGTACAGGTCACGTCTGTCCCAAAAGAGGTCCCAATGATCCAGAAATCTGAATCCCTGCCTCCTGCTCCAATCCCTCAGCCACGCATTTATCCTCCACATCACTCAATTCCTATACTCACTGTCTCATGGCACAGGCAGTAATCCCGAGATTACTACCTTTGAGGTCATGCTTCTCAACTTCCTTCCAAACTCCCTGTAGTCTGTTTTACTTTGAACTTAAGCGTAACTGCTAAGCTATTATGTCCATATCCCCATGAAGATATAGGTAAATTATTGTTTTGAGTTGCTGTCACCAAATGCCATCCTACTGCGATTCAACAAATGAAAGAACCCCTTGCTGACATAGACACATGCATCTTATTCCTCAGATTTGCTAAGGCAACTACATAGCATTTGCTAGTGAACATGTCAATGATGACTCAAATTTCTCCTGCATCTTCATATTGCTGCCTTTGACGCTGCAACTCCACCTGACTGGGAAGAGGACTGAAACAATTCTACCAATGTAAGCTCATACATGCAGAGTAGCTTTAGTATTGCTACGAGAGCTCAGGAGTTCACCTGTGCAGGGAAGTAGGAACTAGGAGAGGCATCAGGAGACAAGAGAAATTAAACTACTTATATTTGGCTTCAAGTGCAGTGGAACTTCCTCTTCTTCTTGGATGAAATTCTCAACAATAATGCCAAGGCACCAGCCGGTGGAAATATTGCCTGACCTATACCATAATAATTTGTGAGTACAATTATCAGGTCTCCGGCTCTGTCAGTCCAAAAGAAAGTTTATTTTGCTGCCGTTTCAAATAACCCACAGAATATCAACATTTATTTTCTTCAAGGGATACAAGACTGCAAGTGTCGTCACCTGGACAGAGAAAGAAGCTGCTGGAGGGAACCAAAGGGTTAAACATCATCCCTGGGGTCAAAGGAATTGTCACAACCACGGATTCGGCAGCGCAGTAGATATGGCAATTGTGCTTGTAAATATACACGTGTCAGCTAATTATTATTTCATCGTGATAGTATTTAACTCCATACTCGTCGTCCTAGTGCTTGTCGAGACTTGGACAGAGCATAGTAACACTTCGCTGCTGTTTTGCTTTCGGCCTTCCCTGAGGAATCGGACATTCAAGTCAACTGACTCTGAAGACTAGCGGTATTTGTTTAATGTTTAGATTTTCTTTTCAGCTGCAGTGCAGGCTTCGTTTCCCATTTGAGAGTTTTAGTTAACAGCCCTATTTTGCCTGGCCTTTATTGTTTATTTTGCCTTTACACTGTTCGCATTAAAGTCGGTGAACTATCGACCTGCTTCAGTGTCTCTCACTCTGCACTTGGGCCATGTCCGAACCTGGTAACAGCAAACAGGCAACAAAGCGTTGCTGTGCTCTGTCCAAGTCTCGACAAGCACTACGATGACAAGTATGGTGTTAAATACTATCACGATGAAATAATAATTAGCTGACACGTGCATATTCACAGGCACAATTGCCGTATCTACTGCGCTGCCGAATCCGTGGTTGTGACAGGAATAGCTGACATTTCAGGTCATAACTCCTGTATTGGGTCTGGGAGTGTGGCAGGAAGACAGCCAAGTATAAAGATGTGAGAGGGAGGAGTGCGACAGGAGTTGGCAGTTGAATGGTATAAACATATGAGGTGAGGGGTGATGGGCTGATGGAGCCAGGTGGGAGCAGGGAAGGGAAGTTTAGAGGCAGAGGACACTATGATAATTCTTTATGTCTTCTGATCTCAAGCAGAGAAGAGAAAGCAACAAAAGAAAAATCAGCATTATCCTTAACACATAACATCATAAAATCCACTATGAATATTATCTAAATTAACTATCTGCACCCATTTGAAATTACCCTGCCCTTTATTTCATGCATGGACAGAAGCAAGAAATACGTTAAGTTCTTTAGAGTACAGCTGTCAATATTTTGATAGTATTTAATGGAATTATTGATCATTTTATTAAAACACATGACGAAGTACATCATAAACTTAAAAAAACACTATTGTACAATTTGCTTCAAGGATGCACTGCAGTTCTTCCTTGATCAGATGAAGAATAACCCAGAAAAATCCATAGTTCTGTATGACTTTAAACTGAGGTGAAAAGCTGACCTTTGAAAGAAGGAGTTTGCCAGCCAAGGGAGTTATGGATGGGAGGCCGATTATGCGTAATATCCATTCATCACACAGTTGGAAATCAATACCCTTGAAAAATACTGAGAAGAAAATGTGGGGATTTTCCATATCTGACAGCAGAATCACAAAATCAATTTTGAGAGTTGAAAATTTATCAGTGTAAATATAAATATCTCTTGATGGTTAAAAATACATGTTCTCTGGAGTATCATAACGTGGTCTTTTCTTGACCCTTGCTGTTATTTTGAAGTTTGAGTTTTGCAGCAATTTTTAGAAGCTATGTTCAGAGAGGTTGTGTGGTATTTCTGTGGGACGATTGCTACAGTATGTTGGGATTGCACTCACTATGCTTAGGACTTTAACTTTCAATTGTTCCCTATGAAAAGAAAGCTGTTAAAAGGTTAATACTGAAGATATAACGTTGGCTCAATATCTTTCAGTAGTGTAAGTTTAAAGTTTCATCTGTCGTATGATATTCAACAAAATTTTAAAGACAGGGATTATGTGCCAATCTTCATTAAAATCATCTTTTATGCTTTAACATAACTTCCATCATTAAGGGTCATAATCCTCCAGGACATGCCCTTTTCTTATTACACCACCTGAAGGACAGGAGCCTGAAGACCCACACTCAATGATTCAGGAACAGCTTTCTCCCTATATCATTAACTTTTCTGAATGCTCCTTAAATCCATAAACACGACCACATTTTTCCTTTCTACTTACGGTGTTTATTTATTTTTTAATTTATAGTAATTTTATGCCTTTGCACGGGACTGCTGCTGTAGAACAACAAATTTCATGTCATAGAACAGGATGATGATAAATCTGATTCTAATTCTGATTCTGTCCTCATTTCATATAAGATCAATGTCTAACTAACATAATTTTGGATTACATCGATGTCCAGACAGTGGAAACATTTGCTTTAGTGCTATGATTGAATGACAATTGAGGTAGGGGGAAGGAGCCTTGAAGTTCGGTGAGAGCAAACTCTAGCTATGAAAGCTTTTTTTCTTAAGCAAGTGAACAAGCAGAGCTTTTTCCTTATTAAGAAAGAAAATGATTCAATTAAATAATAATCTTTTCCACTGAGGATGTAAACATCATCTATATGGTATCTATAAATATCAACTTCTGTATAATATTTTGTCAAGTCTATCATTTGTTTTATCACTGGTATAGTATTGGCTCCAAAAGGGTTGAATTTAGCTAAGTGTCACAGGCATATTTCAAATTATTACAGCTGACTTACTATACAAAGTAGGTGCTATTATTAGTTTCTACTTGTAGTGACCCTATATGGCACTTACAGCAAAAAAGTGATGTAAATTGTCCAGCAGTCTAAAACTGCAATTACGAAAATAACAGAGGCATACAGTACATGAAATTAAAACAGGAAACAAATGTTTGTTGATCAAAGTGATGACAGGACTGCATTTATAGGAGCAGCTGCTTCCAAGTTACAGTTTTAACCCCAATACATTATAAATCACCCACCCAGATAAAATGGCTTCTAAATTAGATTAACTTATCTCATTAAAAGTGCAGTTTCACTGAAGCACAATCAATGTTAAGGTTATTAAAATTTTGAAGAATCAATCATATTTTTAATAATACCACCTTGTTTGGTTTACGTGGAAATTCTTTGGTAGTATGTGCCATTTTCTTAAAGTAATGAAGATTTCACATTATATTATAAAAATCTTTTTTATATATAGGCAGATTTATAGAATTATGAGACAGATTTGGTGCATCATGACTGCATCAGTTTTTTTATAAGAACCATCCATTTAATCCCACTATCCCTGCAGGTTTTTAATTGTCTTCCATATATCAAAGTCTCTTTTGAAAGTTGCTATTAATTAATTCTGCCTCCACCACTCTTCCAAGTGATCCATTCCATTTCTTAGTAACTTGCTGCATATGCAAAGTAAACATCATCTCTCTCCCCGTGACTTTTGCTTGGAGTTTAAGTATTTAATTTTACGACATCAGCCATAGCTCATTTGGTATTGTCCTCGCCTACCTCAGAATGTCACGGGATCTAATTCAGCTTCAGAGGCATACAGACAAAAACCCTAATGTGTACCAATGCATATGGCAAAATTCATTCCCAAAGTTTGGCACACAGCCAGGCTAAATGTGTTGTCAAACTGAAATCTATTCATAGGGCACAATGTTATTCCACGGCTAAAGTAAAGGAATTGGAACAAATCATAAATGCGCAATTCAGGACTTGCCACATTTCTGAGTTTTCTTAAGTAGTCTTCATTAAGTGAAATGCTTCTGCTAATTAATTACTTAGGAACAGTGCTACAATGAAAAAAAAACCTGGGAACAACATTTCTTAGTGAGGATAGTCTTCCTTCAATGTTTCTAACACAAACTTGGAGGGACATGAAAGTGAACATATTTGATCTGAACAAGGGTCCCAACACAACGTGATTTAATTCCTTTGTACTTCACAAATTCCAAGTTCCAAATGTACAGCAGCCAACACCATTTCAGTCTTCCTCTTCAGGTGAGACCACCCAAGTAGCTTTTGACGTGAGCCATTCTGTGCCAGTTCAATTATAGCAGGTGGACGTGACACACTGCTCTCGAAACCAATGTGCGTGTCACATTAAAAACTCGTCTAACCACGTGCCAGCATAAGTGTGGCTCCATTCAAAAGACTGGCCAAGTATTTTAAACAAGTTCAACCATGTGAAGTCAAGCACACTTTGGGCACATTAGCCATCTCTGCTTGTAGTATGAGCAGTGGAACTGTAAGGCTACATTAAACCAAATATAATAAATGTATTGACAAACTATCAATGTCCAAGATACTCACTAGAGCTATGTATTCATTGTTTTGTAGCTATCCGAGTAAAATGAGTTTCAAAGTAAAATGTTTCCATTCTAATTTGTAATCCCTATATCACACTCAATTCCAAGAGCCCCTTTGCAGGAGGTTATAACCCTTGCAGTGGCCTAATTACCTGTTACCCCCATGGCGTCTTCTCAACAAGCTCATTGCACCAGCCAGCAACCTCAGGGAAATACATAAACCACCAATCAAAAGTGATCATAGTTGCAATGGATTATTTTAACTATTTGTTGGCATAGTGTCAAATGCGCTCTGTTGTCTCATGTTTGAACATAACTACTTATATTTTTGTTGCAGCACGGTAGTGTAGTGGTTAGCACGACGCTTTAGAGTACCAGCGACCTGGGTTCAATTCCTGCTGCTGCCTGTAAGAGGTCTTGTATGTTCTCCCATGACCACGTGGGTTACCTCCGGGTGCCCTGGTTTCCTTGTCCCATGATTAGGCTAGGATTAAATCGAGGGACTGCTGGGCGGTGCAGCTCAAAGTGCTGGAAGAGCCTATTCTGCACTGTATCTCAATAAATAAATTTATACATAAATAAATAAATAAATTTTGTAAGACCATAAGACCAAAAGAAAAAGGAGCAGAATTAGGCCATTTGGCCCATTGACTCTGCTCTGCCATTTCATCATGGCTGATCCATCTTTCCTCTCAGCCCCAATCTCCAGCCTTCTCCCTGAACCCTTCATGCCCTGACCAATCAAAAATCTATCAATCTCTGCCTTAATTATATGTAAAGGCCTGGCCTCCACAGCTGCCTGTGGCAAAGAATTCCACATATTTACTGCAGTGTGGCTAAAGAAATTTCTCCTCATCTCCATTCTAAAAGGACACCTCTCTATTCTGAGGCTGTGTCCTCTGGTCCTAGACTCTCCCACCAGAGTGGTGGGTATAGTATTGTCTATTTACAAAACCTCATTTAAGTTACTTGAAATTCCATTACAAATTTGTGTAAAGAAAATGGAATATTGCAATTTCTTTAATGTACTTTGTTGTTCAATTCCACATGATTCCCTGTGGTAGATTTTTACGTTAATAGCATTCATGGTAAACTGCTTTAGGATTTATTTTGTGTTCAGTAGATTATTGAAATCCGTTACATGAATGGGTAGAATATTTAACAGAAAAGACGTCTACATTATTTTTAAATTTTGTTAATAACTTACTACCTAATCTTTATTAATTTATTCCAGCAATCATTTGTGAACAAAGGAAGGAATTATTCATAGCTGCCTTTCACTTTACTGTACTCAGCAAAGGAGAGTTTATTCACAGGAAGAATTATATCACCGCCAGCCACCAGTTGTAGGAGAAACTGCTGGTAATTACCATTGTTTCCATTCAGAAGATGGCCAGTTTGACAGAGCAGTTTGCCAATCGATGAATCACCAGCCTTGGAACCAGCTACTCACCAACCAAGGTAGACCACTAGCAGCAGTAATACCCTGACATTTGCATTGTTTTGTGGGCTCCGATACAGCAACCTATGCTCTACTGAGAATATCTGGTGCATCTCTCTCTCTCTCTCTCTCTCTCACACACACACACACACACACACACCCGGTGAGTGAGAGCCTGTCAGTCCTTGAGTCAGGGGGCTTGGAAAAGTGACATGACAGACTATAACATCAAAACAGCAAGCTGCTGGTATCCTACTCTCGTTTGCTGCAGGAGTGACATCTCTCTCTCCCTCGATAGTGAGAGAGAGCCGGTCTGGAGATACCAAAGCGTTAGGATGGACAGCAGTTTTTGATGGGCTCTAGAACACAGTCTCTTTCGGGGCTTTGCTATTGCCTGCATGATGGGGAGAGGTGGGGTCAATACTTTTGCTGGAGCAAGTTGGGAGAGAGTTAATGCTTTTGCTGGTGGTGGTGCTTGGGAGAGAGAGAGGAAGGAAGACTTTGGGGTTCTAATGTTTTCTGACAATCATTCTTTGGGTTTTTTTCAGTTTTTTAGATGTCTGCAGAGAGTAAGAATGTATTCAGTATCCATTCTCTGATAGTAAATTGAACCATTGAACTGTTGCTAAGATAAGGAATGCCTACCGTTCCTGACCTGACCCAAATCACATTTTGGTAAATCGCGCAAACACGAGGAATTCTGCAGATGCCGGAAATTCAAGCAACACACATCAAAGTTGCTGGTGAACGCAGCAGGCCAGGCAGCATCTCTAGGAAGAGGTACGGTCGACGTTTCGGGTCGAGGCCCTTCATCAGGACTAACTGAAGGAAGAGTTAGTAAGAGATTTGAAAGTGGGAGGGGGAGATCCAAAATGATAAGAAAAGACAGGAGGGGGAGGGATGGAGCCAAGAGCTGGACAATTGATTGGCAAAAGGGATATGAGAGGATCATGGGACAGGAGGCCCAGGGAGAAAGAAAAGGGGGAGGGGGGAAAAAAACCAGAGGATGGGCAAGGGGTATAGTGAGAGGGACAGAGGGAGAAAAAGGAGAGAGAGAGAAAGAATGTGTGTATATAAATAAATAACGGATAGGGTACGAGGGGGAGGTGGGGCATTAGCGGAAGTTTAAGAAGTCAATGTTCATGCCATCGAGTTGGAGGCTACCCAGACGGAACATAAGGTGTTGTTCCTCCAACCTGAGTGTGGCTTCATCTTTACAGTAGAGGAGGCCGTGGATAGACATGTCAGAATGGGAATGGGATGTGGAATTAAAATGTGTGGCCGCTGGGAGATCCTGCTTTCTCCAGCGGACAGAGCGTAGGTGTTCAGCAAAGCGGTCTCCCAGTCTGCGTTGGGTCTCGCCAATATATAAAAGGCCACATCGGGAGCACCGGACACAGTATATCACCCCAGCCGACTCACAGGTGAAGTGTCGCCTCACCTGTAAGGACTGTCTGGGGCCCTGAATGGTGGTAAGGGAGGAAGTGTAAGGGCGCGTGTAGCACTTGTTCCGCTTACAAGGATAAGTGCCAGGAGGGAGATCAGTGGGGAGGGATGGGGGGGACGAATGGACAAGAGAGTCACATAGGAAGCGATCCCTGTGGAAAGCAGAAAGAGGGGGGGAGGGAAAGATGTGCTTAGTGGTGGGATCCCGTTGGAGGTGGCTCAAGTTACGGAGAATTGTATGTTGGACCCGGAGGCTGGTGGGGTGGTAGGTGAGGACAAGGGGAACCCTATTCCTAGTGGGGTGGCAGGAGGATAGAGTGAGAGCAGATGTGCGTGAAATGGGAGAGATGCATTTGAGAGCAGAGTTGATGTTTTGGTAAATCAGCTCACTTGGCTGTCCTCCTCCTACCTATAGGCAGAATCTAAAAAGTAAACTCCAGAGATTAGGACAACTAAGAGGTGGTCATGGGAGGCAGAGGAATGATTACAGGATTGTTTTGAGTCAGTGGCCTGGGCCTGTTCAAGCATTCATCTGGAGATCTCATTGAATACACCAAGGTTGTAGCAGACTTTATTAAAACAGCCATAGATGAGTGTGTCCCCACTTAGTCCTTCAGGGTCTTCCTCAGTCAGAAGCCCTGGATGAGCCATGAGATCTTACATTTGCAGAGGGTCAGAGCAGAGGCATTCAAGTCGGGAAACCAAGAAAGATACAAGAGATGTTGGTATAATCTCTGGAAAGCCATCTCACAGGCAAAATGGAATCTATGAGGGATGCTTGTTTGCTGTTGCAGGGTTTGAATGCTATAACCTCCTACAATATCCAATCAGGCAACATGGCGGACAGCAAAACTTTGCTTCCAGATGAGCTCAATGCTTTCTATGCTTGCTTTGACCATCAGAACATGGAGGAACCATCACAAACCCTCACTTCTCCCGATGATCCTTCGATAGTCTTCGAAGTGAAAGGTCAGAGTGGGGAATAGAGAAAGGGCGGGTGGGGGTGGGGGGAATTGTTCCCCAGAAGGAGAAATCAATATTTATGTCATCAGGTTGGATGGTACCCAGATGGAATATAAAATGCTGCTCCTCCACCCTGAGTGTGGCCTTATCTTGGCACAAGAGGAAGCCATGAATTAACATGTCAGAATGGGAATAGGAATCGGAATTACAACATTTGGCCACCAGGAAGCTCCACTTATGGTGAATTTTGTGGAGGTGCTCAACGGGTCTCACCAAAGTGGAGGAGGCTGCATTGTGAGCGCTGGACACAACAGACGCAGGTGAAGTGCTGCCTCACCTGGAACGACAGTTTGGGGCATTGAGTGGAAGCGAGGAAGGAGGTGAATGACCAGGTATAGCACTTGGGCCACTTGCAGGGATAAGTGCCAGGAGGGAGGTTAGTGGGGAGGGACGAATGGACAAAGGAATCACGGAAGGAGCAATCCTTGCAGAAAGTGGAGGGAGGTAAGGATATGTTTAGTGGTAGGATCGCTTTGGAGATGGTGGAAGGTGCAGAGGATAATGAGTCAGATGCAGAGGCTGATGGGGTGGTAAGTAATCATAGTCATAGTCATAGTCATAGTCATAGTCATACTTCATTGACCTCGGGGGAAATTGGTTTTCGTTACAATTGCACCATAAATAATAAATAGTAATAGAACCATAAATAGTTAAATAGTAATATGTAAATTATGCCAATAAATTATGAAATAAGTCCAGGATCAGCCTATCAGCTCAGGGTGTCTGACCCTCCAAGGGAGGAGTTGTAAAGTTTGATGGCCACAGGCAGGAATGACTTCCTATGACGCTCTGTGCTGCATCTCGGTGGAATGAGTCTCTGGCTGAATGTACTCCTGTGCCCACCCAGTACATTATGTAGTGGATGGGAGACATTGACCAAGATGGCATGCAACTTAGACAGCATCCTCTTTTCAGACACCACCGTGAGAGAGTCCAGTTCCATCCCCACAACATCACTGGCCTTACGAATGAGTTTGTTGATTCTGTTGGTGTCTGCTACCCTCAGTCTGCTGCCCCAGCGCACAACAGCAAACATGATAGCACTGGCCACCACGGACTCGTAGAACATCCTCAGCATCGTCCGGCAGATGTTAAAGGACCTCAGTCTCCTCAGGAAATAGAGACGGCTCTGACCCTTCTTGTAGACAGCCTCAGTGTTCTTAGACCAGTCCAGTTTATTGTCAATTTGTATCCCCATGTATTTGTAATCCTCCATTATGTCCACACTGACCCCCTGGATGGAAACAGGGGTCACCGGTACCTTAGTTCTCCTCAGATCTACCAACAGCTCCTTAGTCTTTTTCACATTAAGCTGCAGATAATTCTGCTCACACCATGTGACAAAGTTTCCTACCGTAGCCCTGTACTCAGCCTCATCTCCCTTGCTGATGCATCCAACTATGGCAGAGTCATCAGAAAACTTCTGAAGATGACAAGACTCTGTGCAGTAGTTGAAGTCCGAGGTGTAAATGGTGAAAAGAAAGGGAGACAAGACAGTCCCCTGTGGAGCCCCAGTGCTGCTGATCACTCTGTCGGACACACAGTGTTGCAAGCATATGTACTGTGGTCTGCCAGTCAGGTAATCAAGAATCCATGACACCAGGGAAGCATCCACCTGCATCGCTGTCAGCTTCTCCCCCAGCAGAGCAGGGCGGATGGTGTTGAACGCACTGGAGAAGTCAAAAAATATGACCTTCACAGTGCTCGCTGGCTTGTCCAGGTGGGCGTAGACACGGTTCAGCAGGTAGACGATGGCATCCTCAACTCCTAGTCGGGGCTGGTAGGCAAACTGGAGGGGATCTAAGTGTGGCCTGACCATAGGCCGGAGCAGCTGCAGAACAAGTCTGTCCAGGGTCTTCATGATGTGGGAGGTCAATGCCACTGGTCTGTAGTCATTGAGGCCGCTGGGGCACGGCGTCTTCGGCACAGGGACGAGGCAGGACGTCTTCCACAGTACAGGAACCCTCTGGAGCCTCAGGCTCATGTTGAATACATGGCGAAGTACTCCACATAGCTGAGGGGCACAGGCTTTGAGCACCCTGGTACCGACACCATCCAGTCCTGCAGCCTTGCTTGGGTTGAGACGTTTCAGCTGTCTTCTCACCTGTTCAGCCGTGAAACCCACCATGGTGGTTTCATGTGGGGGAGGGGTATAGTCATGAGAGCTGGGTGGGGGACTGTGAAGAGGGGTAGGAGAGGAGAGTGGAATATGTGTTGGTTGGGGGCTGACAACAGGTGGCTCCTGTGGGGGATGGGCAGGGGTCACAATGTCAAATCTGTTAAAGAACAGGTCAAGTTCGTTAAGTAAGTAAGGACAAGAGGAGATTACAGCTCAGTATTTAATACCATCATCCCCTCAAAACCAATCAATAATACCTCCTAGTGCAATTGGATCCTGGATTTCCTCACTTGTAGACCCGAGTCAATTCAGATTGGCAATAAAATCTCCATCAGCACAGGTGCACCACATGCCTGTGGGCTTAGCCCCTGCTCTACTCACTTGACACCCATGTCTGTGTGGCTAAGCACAGCTCCAATGATATCTTCAAGTTTACTGAAGACGTCACTGTTGTAGCCTGAGTCAGAGATGGTGATGAATCAATGTACAGCAGGGAGACACTTAATGTCAGCAAGACCAAGGGAATGATTGGAGACCTCAGGAGAAGAAAACCAGAGGTCTATGAGCCAGTCGCCATCGGAGGATCGGTGTGGAGAGGGTTAGTAACTTGAAATTCCTGGATGTTAGTATTCAGAAGACCTGTCCTGGACCCGACTTGTAAGTGCAATTGCGAAGAAAGCACCGCAGCACCTCTACTTCCTTAGGAGTTTGCAGAGATTTGACATAACATCTAAAACTTTGACAAACTTCTATAGATGTGTAGTGGAGAGTGTATTGACTGGCTGCACCACAGCCTGGTATGGAAACACCAATGCTCTTGAACGGAAAATCCTACAAAATTGTAATGGATTCAATCCAGTCTATCAGGGGTAAAGCCCTCCCAGCCAATGACCAGATCTACATGAAACACTGTCATAGGAAAGCAACATCCATCATTAGAGATCCTCATTGGAGATGAGAAATGATCTTTTCTCACCGCTGCCATCAGGTAGAAGGTACAAGAGCCTCAGGACTTGCACTAACAAGAACAGTTACTACCCTACAACCATCAGGCTCTTGAAAAATGAGGTTAACTACACTCACTTGCCCATCCATTGCGATGTTCTCACAACAAATGTTCTCATTTTTAAGGACCCTTTATCTTGTTATTCCATGTTCTCATTGTTTATTACAATTTATATATATTTGCATTTGGACAGTTTGTTGTCTTCTGCACTCTATTTGATCTTTCATTAATCCTGTTGTAGTTACTGTTCTATAGGTTTGCTGAGTATGCCCACAAGAAAATGAATCTCAGGGTTGTATATGGTGACATAAATGTACTTTGATAATAAATTTACTTTGAACTTTGAGAACAATGTGCATGCATGGGGGTCATTGCTCTAAAAGAAATAGATCCATACATTACACTTGCTTCCCCTTTAGATTAATACGATATAGAACTGTGTATATACAAAACATTCAATTTCCCTTTATAAACCCATATTCCAAATAAACATATTTTCATAGTAACAGTCTATAACTAACATCACAGTCCTAAAGGTTCAGTCTTTTGGGTGGCACTCTATTTCTTTCAGGATAGTGCCTCTGGACCTGTGGAGTGGTATCAGGTTTGGTAGGCATCTTATCAACGATAATGTTCTCAGTTTCTGGTGTCACATTCCTGTCAGTGACGTTATCACTAAGAGGTAAGCCCGGTGACTCTAATGTGTCCAGTTTGTTGGATGCAGTCAACTCAGGTGTGTTCTTCGGTTGAGCATTCAGTATCTGGTCTACATGAGGACTCCATGTGTGTGTCAGTGGTCCAGTTCTTATAGCTCCTACTGGGTGTCCACTTGTCTTCTTGGTGATCACACACTAGGTCTTCCCGTCCAATTTCGATGCTCCTTGGTGCTTTACTTGGCAACTGGCTAAAATGTTTATTCTGCACTTCCCTCTGTAGATCTGGTTTCAGGAACTCTATGTGAGATCTTAGATTCCTGTTCATGAACAACATTGCAGGTGTTTGATTTGTCATCGCATGAATGGAATTCTGATATACAAAAGGGAGTTGTCCACCTTGTGCTGTAGAGAAATGTCCTCCTTGACCATCGCTTTAATGGACTTCTTGAAGTTTTAATAAACCTTTCAGCTAACCCATTCATTGCTGGGTGGCGAGGAGCTGACTTGAAATGTCTAATGTTATTTTTCTTCATGAACGGTCAGAATTCTTCTGATGTGTATTGTGGTCGGGTGTCACTCACAATTTCTACTGGTAAGCCGCTTCTGGCGAAAATAGTCCTCAGAACGGAGACAGTCTTTGCTGAGGTAGTTGACTTCATTGGAATAACCTCCGGCCACTCCAAATGATCATCCACAACCATCAGAAATGTGGAGTCCATGACTGACCCAGCAAAGTCAATATGTACTCTTTGCCGTGGTGATAACAGTCACTCCCATGGGCATAACAGTGCCTGTGGGGTTGTATTTTGAACTTTTTGGCATCAAAAACAGCTTTTGGCCAAGCCTTCAATCTGTTTATCTATTCCTGGCCACCACACGTAGCTCCGGGTGAGACTCTTCATCTTGAACGTGCCCAGGTGTCCTTCATGTAGATTTTCTAACACTCTGGTGTGCAGCTTAGAGGAAATCACAACACAAGATCCTCTGACATACTGACAATTGGTCTCATCTTGCTGAGAACTCTGGAAATATAGGGTTACCATGAGTTGACCATCCTTGCATGGTGATTTCATAGACTTTTGACAATCTCGGATCATTCCTTCTTTCCCTTTGTATTTCGGAATGTGTTACTGGAAATTGGTCCACCAATGCGGTGTGGAACACTTCTGCTTGGTCACAGTATGAAGACTTGTCTTCTTCAGTTGCCAGTAGTGGAAGACGTGACAAGCTATCAGTGTTGGATGTTGTTTGGTACTCTTGAACTCTATGTCATGAGAGTTGGCTCCTAGAATTAGTGCCCAACGTTATAACCAGGTAGCAGTCATCACAGGAATTCCCTTCCTGGGATTGAAAATGGACACAAGAGGCTGGTGATCTGTCACTAGCATAAACCTTTGTTTGTAGAGGTAGTGGTGGAACTTCTTTATTCCCAATACTAGACTAAGGGCCTCTCGGTCGATATGTGCATAGTTGCCTTCTGAACTCATCAGTGATCTTGAAGCAAATGCAATCGAACGTTCAGATCCATCTTTCATATTGTGTGACAAAATGGCTGAAATGCCATAAGGGGACGCATCAAATGGCAGTCTGATGGGCAAGGATGGGTCATAATGGGTGAGATGCTCATCAGATGTTATTAGTCTCTTTGTTTCCTTGAATGCTCTTTCGCATTTTTCTGACAATCTCCATTGTAGCATTGTAGCAATGCTTGGGAGAAACCAGTGGTAGTAGTTTACAAAGCCCAAGTATGATCTGCTTTGTGATACATTTTCTGGTTTTTGCTTCAATCTTCTCTTGTGACTTATGTAGCCATGCTTGTCAACAACATGCCCACAATATGAGATTTCATTTTTGAAAAACTCACATTTCTCTCTCTTTGCACGCAGACTATACTCACTCAAGCACCTTACCAAGCTTCTGGAGGTGCTCTTCACCATTCTTGCCAGTCACAAAGATGTCATCAAGGTAACATTGTGTTCCTGGGATATCTTGGTGCACTTAAACCATTGCTCTTTGCTAAATTGCTGGAACTGATCCGATGCCAAGAATGAGATAGTTATACTGGAACAGTCCCTTGTGAATGTTGGTTGTGAGGAACTTCCTGCTTGACATCTCAATCTCCATTTGCAGATGGGCTTGTGACAAGTCAATCTTTGAAAACCTCTCCCTGCCTTGCAAAGATGCAAAAATGTTATCTATTCGTGGCAGGGAATACTGCACAGTACATAGCACCAGGATGATGCTCACCTTGAAGTCTCCACATATGTGAACAGCTCCAACCTTCCCTTGATCACTGGGACAACCATTCCACTCAACCTTGGAGAGAATTCCAGACGCCTCCAAGCTCTGCAGGTCAGCATCCACTTTCAGACATAATGTGTAAGGTACTGGACACACTTTATGTAATCTTGGTGTTGCTATTTTATCCAGTTCAATTCTGGATTTCATGCCTTTGAGTTTACCAATACCCTTCTCAGACACCTTCTTATTAGCATTAAACAGCACCAGTCCCTGATGCTACAATCTGGGCCACTGTTTCCTGGGTTGATGTCACACTGAGAGCTTTGATTGAGTGCCAGTCTAGTTCGATTTTTCTCAACCATTCAGATCCAAAAATTGCTGGCTCTCCACTTTTCAATACATAAAGCTCTAACTGCTGTGTTTGGCCTCTATACGTCACCTTCACTTTTAGTTTGCCTTTGGGGACACTTTTTCACCTGTGTAGGTCTTTAGCATCACTGAGCTCTTTTCTAATGGTAGCTTAGAAAACAGACTGTTGTAGTCAGCCTCTGGAATTATGGACAAAGCTGAGCCTGTATCCAGCTCCATTTTCAGTTTTACACCAGACACGTCTATTGCGATCCAGATGATTTTGCGACCTTCTTCAGTTATACTATGCAGTTCTAGGCTTGGCAGTTCACCTTTGTCAGACTCTATGTTGTCGGATTCTGTTTTACCTTCAGTAACTTTATGCATTTGCTTAGGTTTGTGTTTGAGACTTTTCACTCGGTTGTGCTTTTAGTCTGCTTTGCCCACATACTTTATGTAACATGTTGTCATGTTACAATACAGTTCAATTCTCTCAATATACAACTCCCAGCCTTCAATAGCGCTATTAAATTTGTCAACTTTCCCAACTGAAGCCATTGCCACGTTATTTTCACTTTAGCAAGCCTTTCACTGTGTACAATGCAGGCAGTTACTCAGACTTTTGTCGGCATCCATAACGGCTTTCTCGTGCTGTTTAACTTTCGCTGTTTCATCCCGTAACTGTCTGTGCAGTTTGTGATATTTCCTGACATTCAGGTTCATACTCTTCGCTAATTTTTTAGACTCCTCTTCTTTTTTTACTCCAGTCCTGATGAAGAGTCTTGGCCCAAAACATTGACCAGACTCTTTTCTATAGTTGCTGCTGCCTGGCCTGCTGAGTTCCTCCAGCATTCTGTGTGTGTTGCTTTGGATTTCCAGCATCTACAGGTTTTCTCTTGTTTGTGATTGCGCGTTGCTGAGGCTCAGGATGGATTCTTGTAGCACCCCTGCGGTTACTAACCGCCAATCCAAAAATGAGCCATTTACAGTACACTATCTCTCTTTTAGTTAATCAGTCTGCTGTCCTACTTTAGTCACATTTACTCAGATGTTCATAAGGAGAACTTTGTATTGCTTAGTAGCCTGGGTATGCCTTTTATATGCCTGAATCTGATGCCTGGGTTTTATTATGCTTTAAGAAAAAATCTTGGCGCAGTCGAGGAGTTTTCTCAGTTACTTCAGAGGGCAGGTAAATGTTAACACACTGTTGTAAACCTAGACTCACAAAAAGTCTAGACTGGATAAGGATAGCACATTCTTTTCTGCAAAGGTGCATGACTGAATCAGATATATTTTCAATACATTGCTAATGTTTCATGAAAACATTTTTTGTTTCATTCATTTAATTAAGTAAACTTCAGTTCTCCAGCTGCTGCGTGGGATTTAAACTCAAAGCTCCAAATCATTTTTTCAGGCTGCTGAATGACCAGACCAGTAACATAACCACTTAGCTACCGTTCCCACAAAATCGAAACATAAATTAGCTAGGGATAATAATGCATAAGGGTATACGATGATAAGAGGCATGAATGGAATGGCCACCCAGCCACATTTTCTCAGGTTGGAAATGGCTACTAGAAGTGGCATCATTTTAAGATGATTGGAGGAAGGTTTAGGAGGATGTCAGAGGTAGGTTTTTACTGAATGGTGGGTGCATAAAACACGCTGCCAGTAGTGGTGATAGAGACAGATACATTCAGGACATTTAAGAGACTCTTAGATAGGCATAAGGATGCCCCTATGTCGGCTGCCCCGCAGAGTGTTATACGGCCAGCTACATCATGGTCGACGCTCAGCTGGAGGGCCGAAGAAGCGCTATAAGGATCAGATGCAGAATGCTTTAAGGAAGTGCAGGATCAGACCCGAGGACCTGGAGGATGTTGCTGCTGACTGTACCACTTGGCGACGGCTGTGTAGGGTCGGGGTTCGTATTCTGGAGATGGAAAGAACAACCAGAAGACAGCAGAAGAGAGCCAGGAGAAATGCAGCCGTGGTTGCCACCACTACCACCACCACTACATGTACATGTCCCACCTGCAATAGAGCTTGTGGGTCCAGGATAGGACTGTATAGTCATCAAAGATCTCACCGTTAAAGGAGTGGACGTCGTCATCGGGTTTCGATGGACAACCGAAGAAGAAGATAGGCACAATGCGGAGCTATGCAGGATGTAAGCGTTTAGATTGATCTCAGAGTAGGTTAAAAGGCCGGCATAACATCATGGGCCAAACGGCCTGTACTCTGCTGTACTGTTCTATGTTCTGTGTCCCTTTTAAATGATATTCTTTATACATCTGTGAATTATTTCTGTTCTATCATTTATCTCCCCATGACTTCTCAGGCCCCATTAAACAGGTTGCACCAAATGTTGGACAATCTGTACTGTAAAATTAGCAAACAGTAAGAATTGGGCAGAAACTTAACATGGTGCCATCACAATTCACTACGGATATTTAAAGGTTTAGGAGAGAGGAAGTTTACAATTCTCAGTACTTCAGAAATTATCTGAACCCTGGATAGGGTGAAGCTCACTGACAAGTGGGAGTACTCTGTCATCAAAAGCCTGGGCCCAAAGCTCTCAAATTCCCTCCCTTGCACTTTAATCGCTCCCAGCCTTTTCAAGGCTTTCCTTAAGCAGACCTCTGTTTTCAGTCACATATCCTTGTACCTCTTTACTTGAAGCCAACAAGTCATGCTTTATATATCTCAGTGGAGATGTGGTATTGTAACTCACTGTACGGCACACTGCTTTGAATTACTGTAACATTTCTTCATTTTTTTTTCATTTAAGAATTCTAGTGGCGTTTTCTTTTTACACAATAGAACTTTAAGCCATAAGCTCTGTCTCTGGATGCAGTTGCATACTGGGTGGGCCAGCAGCACACTTCAAGATTTTCTTCTGCATCCGCCCTTTGTAAAGGGCAGATACACATGGAACCTACTGGGAATGTGCAGTGATGACAACCTGTGCACTAGCTGTCATTTGCACACAAGTGTGGACTTCACATGAAGCTGTACACTCCTTGAGTGGATGCTTGACGCCTCCCTTGACGTTACTCTCAGGGTCCTGTTCCACAGGATCATTCACCATCAGCAACACTGCTGTCAAAAGTTGGCTGACATTGACTAATTCTCACACTCAGCGCATATGGAAGCTGAACACAAGAGTTTTAATTAACTTTTTAAAATTGTACTCAGAGTGCAAAATACATTTCAGAAACTAGGATCTGAGTTATTCATGAAATGTAGCATGTAATCTTCTAAAAGATAATTAATTTTAAAGAGAAACTCATCCCAAATGGGAGGATCTGAGAGCATTGCATAGCAGTGATCTCATATTGAACTCTTCCTCTCAAATTTATTCTATTGATTATTCATGGAACTGAAATTTGAATGAATAATATGCACAGCTGTCAATATATAGCTTGCTCAGTGCTAGCAACATGGGTTGAACTACATATTTTGAAATGTTTGGAACTGAACTGGAGTAGAATCAGAATCAAGTTTAATATTGTTGACATACGTCATAAAATTTGTTATTTTGCGGCAGCAGTATAGTGGTTGGCATCCGTCTGTCTCGAAGGATAACGGGTGATGATCCTCATCATCGCAAGACTGGGTGGAAGGTACGGAGATCCTGAGATGCCCTGTCAGCAAGCTCCCCCTCCCAGCCTTACCAAAGGAAAGTATATGAAGCAATACATTTGGCACCAACTTGGCTACAGGAGCTGCCAAAAGGATGTTCAATGACGTCCAGCCGCCTGAGGGGCTCCGCTCGGATTTGCTGTCTAGGTTTACTCCCGTAGCAATCGTCTCTCCTGAGGCCACCCACAAGGCAGTGGGGCTATTTACCCATAGCTGGGGATCTGGTTCATGAGCACCGAGGCGTGTCCACACACCGGTGGGCCTGCATGCTACGTGTGCAGCGGGCCAGACCTCCTTCCTGATCTCTGTAGATCAGCCTGAGTCTGAAGAGTGCTCAGTTTCTGTGCGTCACCAACAAGGAGGCAGGACATGAGGGTTGCTGCTGGAGATACTATATACTGGCGGGGAGAGACTTACACATTCAGCCCTCCTTCTCGTAAGACTGCTAGCCAGTAGTGGAAGTTGAAAGTAGAGCGACAACCACTACCCACTACGCTACCACACTAAATGCATCACAACAACCATTTTGACATAATACATTAAAAAAGACTATAAATTGCTATAAGAAATACATACTAAGTTCTTTCGATTAAAGAGTAGTGCACAAAGAGCACTGAGGTAATGTTCATGGGTTCATTGTCCATTCAGAATCTGTAGGCAGTGGGGAAGAAGACATTCCTAAATTGTTGAGTGTGTGTCTTCAGGCTCCTGTAGCTCCTCCCTGATGATAGCAGTGTGAAGAGGACATATCAAAGTTCAAAATTTCAAAGTATATTTATTATCAAAGTATGTATAAATTATACAATCTTGTGATTTGTTGGCTTACAGGCAGCCACAAAACAAGAAACCCAAAAGAACCCAATTTTTAAAAAAAGACCAACACCCAACGTGCAAAGAGAAAAAAATCAAATCCAAGCCTGCAAACAATAAAGCAAGCATCAGCATTCAGAATGAAATTGAGTCCTTATACCGGAACCCTGGAGCAGCCAGGGCATGTCACAGTCTCAGCCTCAGCACTGAGGAGAGCGGAGTAAAACAACATGGAGCAGAACCAGCCCCGACCCTCACCTCCAGTCCCTACACCCTATCTTTTCAGTCTATCTGGCCCAGCGTGTAAACTGACCAAGCACTGGGACCCCGGCCCCACCACAGTGATTTGATCCGGACTGGCCCATACTCGATGTTTCCAAATCAGCCCAGCACTGGGTTAGGTGGGCTGGCTCTGAAACAATTCCACTGTGCTCTCTCCAGCTACGCCTCGGTCATTTCAAACTTGCCTCAACCTCACTCTGACTCCGTCTCATACTCATGTGCCTCGACCCTCAGATCAGCCTCGCCTTTGCTCGCCTCTTCATTGTTTGCTGTGATCAAGAGGATGAGCCATGTGAGATTAGGACCAATCGGGTGTGACAGTGGAAACGTGTGCATGGAGTCAGAAGAGGTTGCAGAAGTATACTTTGCTTCATTATTCTCCAGAGAAAAAGACCTTGGTAATTGTGGGGATGACTTACAGCAGACTGAAATGCTTGAGCATGTAGACATTAAGAAAGAGAATGTGCTGGAGCTTTTGAAAAGCATTAAGTTAGGTAAGTTACCGGGACCAGACGAGATATACCCCAGGCTACTGTTGGAAGTGAGAGAAGATATTGCTGAGCCTCTGCCAATGATTTTTGCACCACCAATAGGGACAGGAGAAGTACCAGAGGATTGGAGGGTTGCAAACGTTGTTTACTTGTTCAAGAAGGGGAGTACAGATAACCCAGGAAATTATAGACCAGTAAATTTTGCTTCAGCGGTGGGCAAGATGTTGGAGAAGATCCTGAGAGGCAGGATTTATGAACATTTGGAGAGACATAATCTGATTATGGATAGTCAGCATGGCTTTGTCAAGGGCAGGTCATGCCTTACAAGCCTGATTGAATTCTTTGAGGATGTAACAAAATACATTGATGAAAGTAGAGCAGTGGGTGTAGTGTATATGGATTTCACTAAGACATTTGATAAGGTTCCTCATGCAAGGCTCATTCAGAAAGTAAGGAGGCATGGGATCCAAGGAGACTTTGCTTTGTGGATCCAGAATTGGCTTGCCCACAGAAGGCAAAGTGTGGTTGTAGATCGTTCGTTTTCTGCATAGAAAACGGTGACCAGTGGTGTTCCAAAAGGATCTGCTCTGGGACCCTTCCTCCTTATGATTTTTATAAATGACCTGAATGAAGAAGTAGAAGGGTGGCTTAGTAACTCTGCATTTGACACAAAGGTTGGGGTTGTGGATAGTCTGGAGAGGTGTCAGAGGTTACAGCGGGTGTTGATAGGATGTAGAACTGGGCTGAGAAATGGCAGATGGAGTTCAACCCAGATAAGAGTGAAATGGTTCATTTTGGTAAGTTAAATTTGAAGGCAGAATATAATATTAATAGTAAGACTCTTGGCAGTGTGGAGGATCTGAGAGATCTTGGGGTCCGTGTCCATAGGACACTCAAAGTTGCCGCACAGGTTGGCAGTGTTGTTAAGAAGGCAAATGGTGCGTCTGGAATGGGCGAGTAAGGGACAATTGGCGAAATGAGGTCCAATAATTATCCTAAGTGATAGGTTTAGTAATGTCCAGAGACCTTATTCTGTTGTGTCATTGCATTTGTAAAACAAAATATTCATGGTGCATTGTGAGTTTTAAATAATCATATTGATCTTTGGGTTATTTGATAGTCTTTTCAACCAGCCTAAATGTACGTGATGTTGAATTAAGGACCCATTAGCAAAAATACAAAGCTGTCATTTCTCAAACATTCTGAAGATTTGTGTGATTGATTTTGAAGTTATTTTTTTTTACTGAAACTCCTGTTCAAAGGAGTAAAATGGAAATATATATAAAGTTATATTAGACTGAGGTTTTAGCCCTGTAGCATATTGATCTAAAGTTAGATTCTAAACCATTACTGAGGCCCAGATATTGCATTAGACAATTAAATACAAACACCAGCAGAGTTAACATGAAGTCAGTGAATTCAAATGGCCACCTGAGACCTGCTGCAAAACATCATTTGAGTGATGACATGAGTCTAAATGTAAACACTGAGGTTCTGAATTTCCCCTGGTGTATTCCTGCACTGTGGGGATTATTGAGACAAATACTTGTTCCTGCATTTTTGACACATAGACTCATTGAACGATACAGCATAGAAGCAGGCTCTTTGTCCCAACTCATCCGTGCTGACCAACATGCCCACCTAAGCTATTCTCATTTGCCTGCTAGCCCCATTTGCCCATGTACTTAATGAGCTTTCGATAAGTCATGTATGCTGATATGCGATTCAATCACTGCCAGAAGCATCATCACTGAGTAATTCAGTAATCATATTGATAACAGTTATCCAGATTAGATGTTAATTTTCTCAGAAAATAATTCATACAAAAGTGAAATACTACTGTATAAATTAAATAAAGCAGAAAGTGCTTCAAATACTCGACAGGACAAGCAGCATTTATGGAGAGAAAAAGAGAATCAATGTGCTACAGTTAAGGCAGTATGACTTTTACTTTTTGATAGGGGATCAAACTGATCAAAAGCATTTACATTGATCACACGGCTATAACCCCAGCCTTATATAACTTTATATATATTTCTATTACAGTATATTCCTTTGAACCGTTGAACCTGCATCCACAAAATATCGTTCTTCACATTGGAGCAGGTGTCAAACACCCACTAAATGTCAAATAAACTGCACAGTTGCCTTTGGGATGCTTCCAAGCCACTATGTTCCAGAGAAAATTGTTTAACTATTCTGTGTTTCCATTCAAACTGGAGATAATATAATGATGGGTAACTGCACCACCTGCTTTCAGCAAGCTTTTGGGAAGGTCGGTAGAAGGAGGGGGATTGTAACACTGGTAATTGAGGATGGCAGAATATGGGAAATGATTTTACAGTTAATGCCACAAGACCAAATTGACTGGATGAGTGATAACTTTGAAATTCTCACCAATTCCACTTTTGCTGTGTATTAGATGTAATACACTGGTAGACAAACAGCATCCTTAAGGAAAGAAAGCAGACTTCTTAGAGACAGAATCAGCAAAATTCATCAGCTGGCCAATGCCCCAGTTTCCTCAACCCTCATCTGTTCCAACATTGGTTCAGGCATCTCAGCACTTTAGTAAAATTTCTGGTCCCAAGTATTCATATGTGACCCAACTGGTCTTTATAAGGGGGTTCCACACTGCCATTGTTATAGTAGCAAAGGAAGATTATGCATCTTTGGAGCTTAATCAATTCTGCCCATTCTAGGGTTGTCCCAAAGAGAAAGGATCTCAGAAAGGGAATCCAATTGTTAAAAAAAATTCCTCCTCCAAATGATTATGTTGCAGCCTGACTTCAGTGGTTGGGAAGGTGTTGGAGTCCATTACTGAGGATGACATTTCCAGACTGGCGAATAAAAAGGGCATTGAGTGGAGAATAAAGAGGGTCTTTTCTGGTTGGTTACCGGTGGCTTAATGACCTTCCCTAGGTGTTGGTATTGGGACTGCTTTTTTTCACATAAATGATTTAGATAACTGTATTGATGGTTTTGTGGCCAAGTTTACAGAGTATACAAAAAAAGGTGAAGGGACAGATAGTTTTAAGGAAACAGGGAGTTTGCAAAAAGACAGACAGATTGGGAGAAAGGGCAAAGACGTGGCAGATGGAACATAATGTCATGAAGTGTATGTCCTTCCAGTCAAGATGGCCCCTGCGTACAATGCTTCCACAGTCGACATCTTCTTTATAGAACACTAAACTATTTATTTCACTTCTTTTACATCCTTTACATTTTTTTTTGCTTGAATATGTTTCTGGAACTGTTGGAGCCTGTGATTTGCAGTTTGGAGATTGTTTGCTTGATCCAGTGCTTTGCTGTGTCTGAGAAGATTCCAGGAGGAAGCAAGCACAAGCCTCGTGGTGGGGAGGTTGTGAGACAGGGTGCAGAACAATATTTGACTCCATTGTGCCGATTAAAGCTTCCATTGTTTGCTGATTAAAGCAAAGAGGGAGATGGAAACGTGGAGGCGAATGCGGAGGGTGAACGCCGATTGACTGCCTTGCTGGTAGGATCACTCTGCTGCTGGAGAAGCGAGCCTGCATGACCTGTCACTGTGCCCAAAGGATGTTACCGACGTTTCTGTGTTTATGGATAGGGATATGGATATGGGTTTGGACTATGGACTGTTGACTTTATTTCAGTCTTATAGTTCTCTACATTCTGTATTTTCGCCCATTCATTCTCATTATCTTTTTGTTCAGGAGGGGGAGGGGTTTTGGGGGTTGGGTTAGGGTTAGGGTTGCCGATCGTGTTGCTGTTTCTTTCTTCTTGGTTTCATGCCTATTTGGAGAAGAAGAATCTCAGAGTTGTGTACTTTGATAATAAATAAACCATTAAACCTTTTGAACCTTTGATCTTTGGTAGGAGGAATAAAAGCATAGACTACTTTCTAAGTGGAGAGAAAATTCTAAAATCAGAGGTGCAAAGAAACTTGGGAGTCCTCGAACAGGATTGCCTAAAGGCTAACTTGCAGGTTGAGTCGGTGGTAAGGAAGGCAAATACAATGTTAGCATTCACTTTGAGACAACTAGAATATAAGAGCAAGAATATGATACTAAGGATTTATTAAGCATTGTTCAGGCCACATTTGATGTATTGTGAGCAGTTTTGAGTCTCTTATTTAAGAACAGATGTGCTGGCATTGGAGAGAGTTCAGAGAAGGTTCCTGAGAATGATTATGGAAATTAAAGGGTTAACGTATGAGAAGTGTTTGATGGATCTGCGCCTGTATCCACTGGAGTTTAGATGAATGAGGGGGGATCTCATTGAAACCTATCAAATATTGAAAGGCATAGACAGAGTGGACTTAGAGAGGATGTTTCCTATGGTGTATGAGTCAAAGGCCAGAGGGCACAGCCTCAGAATAGAGGGAACAGAGATGAGGAGGAATTTCTTTAGCCAGAGTATGGTGAATCTGTGGAATTCATTGCCATGGCTGGCTCTGGAGGCCAAGTCATTGAGTATATTTAAATCGGAGATTGATAGGTTCTTGATTAGTTTGGGGATCAAGGGTTATGGGGAGAAGGCAGGAGAATGGGATTGAGAGGGATAAATCAGCCATGACGGAACGGTGGAGCAGACTTGATGGGCCAGATGGCCTGATTCTGCTCCTATGTCTTATGGTCTTACAGCCTACTGTTACCATTTTCAAGCCCATTCCTGCTAATGAACCGGTAGTTCTTCCTTTAGTTGACTTTTCTTTCCAGTTAACTCAGTTAAGTGTCAAAAATGTGCACATTACCATTTATATGTAATTGGTAATAATGAGCAAAGTCATACTTCATCACAGAACTAGGAGGGGACAATGTCTTTCACTATTGGTATCAAAATCATAAATCTGTTCTCAACCTGGGTTAATTCAGAATCAGAATCAGCATCAGGTTTATTATCACCGGCATGTGACGTGAAATTTGTTATTTTTGTCATTCTTGGAGCAACACAATGGAGTGATTTCTTGATGGAGCACAAAATTTGCACAGATGGCACTACTGCATCTTAAGGATTAAGTTTCAACAGAGCAATTGCAATGCACTTTATAAATTCCTTTTCCACCTCAGTTCCATGGTAATATTTAGAATGTAATCAATCATTGGATGGTGAACCTGATTACTTTTGGCATTCTGTAAATTCCAAACAGGTTATGTGATCTTCTTTGGGAGATCTATAAATTATAATCTGTCATGTCTGTATTTCAAACCATTAGGCTATAGGCAGTACAAGGTAAATCTATTTTGAAATAGGAGAGAACACCTTGGTTAAAAGATGCATTAAAGTAGCTGTTTTACGCAAAATCATCCCTGAAAGCATTTTAGTGTGTCCATGTGCTTTGAAATACTTACATCAAACCATCAGTGATTGATTTTGTGCATTATTCTGGATGCACATACTGGTCATGGTTATCCATACACATTTATACGAGGGAACAATTTCTTGTTCATATTTAGTTATCAAGATGGCCTTTCTTCAATCAATATACTGAGCCAGACTGTACTATGCTAAAGGATTGAAAGTCAACCCATATTTATCAGACTTTCACCTTCCTATTCGATAACCGTGGATGAGCGGGACATCAAAATAGTATTGTTACAGTGTGACAACAACAGAAACAAATGTAATCGATCAGATTCGAGAATTCTTCATGTAGCGATTCAGGAAGTGAAGTCGGAATAATTAATTTAATCTGGTACAAGAAACAAAATGAAGGGAAATAAAATGCAAAATTTAATGAGAGAAATAAATGAGAAGCTTGTTCCAATGTGACGTTTATTTACAAAACTTCAGCATTTAAAGAAGCTCCTTGTAAAAATCAATTTTATTTGCTCAGTAGATTATTTGGCAGTAATTGTAACATATTACACCATTGTAAAATTATTTTTGAATACTGTAAAATGAATAAACTTTGGTAACAAGATGGATAAAGGGCACAGAGAACAAAATCTGCCGATGCTTTTTAAAATATCCTATGATCTCCACTTCATGCTTTGGGAAATTTACAAATCACTACAGAGAACTTGTCAGAAGCACAGAATCACGCAGTACATCCAGGGTTTCATGGAAGCTCTGGTCAATCTTTCAATTTTGGCATTTATTATCTATACTGTGTATCAAGTTAGATTATTCCAAATAGGTTCTTTAGTAAAGGCATGGTGGATCCTCAAGTTGTACGATGTGGGAGAGAACCACATCGGCCTTGTTGGGAACAAGTGAATTAGAAAAATATCTCTTTAAAATATCATGTGATGAAAACAAAGTTTTTAAAGTTTAAATCCAGATAAGCGGGGAGCTTCTGTGATTCCTACATCTTCGAGGAGGAACTCTTTGATGAGACAGCATAACAAAACTCCAATGGTATGTCTTCACTTCCCTTACTCTTTCATCTTGATAAGTGTGCTGAATCTGAACATAATCATACCAGAGAACAATAGCTGTGCAGTTGGATTGTATCCTTATCGCTTCTGCAGTAAACCTGTTTCAGATTTTAAATTGTGAATGTCTGACTTCATATCATCCCTCCTGTTGACTGGTATTAAAATTCGGCCCTGCCTTGCGCATTTTCTTTATATTCCAGCCTTTTCACATAGGGTTTCTTCTTTGACTATGGTATGAAATATTTTCAGCTTCTCTAGTGCCACTTTATGGGAGGTTCCCTGGGCCATACCAAAATACAAAGCTTGCTAAATAAAAGCAAAAGTTAGGAAAGGCAGCCCTCTGTCCACATTTTTGCCTTGTGTTGTACTAATCCTTTAGCCATTTCCTTTAGGAAAGATACAGGCATATAAGCAATGACAATTTTAGGCAGAAGATCTAGTCACTTTCAAAACCTCCCTTTCCATGGTTGCATTGCTTTCTTTGGTTCTAGTACTTAGAAGCTAGTTGATGTGGTCTACATGGACTTCAATAAGGCATTTGACAAGTTCCGCATGGGAAAATGGTCAAGAAGGTACAGTTGCTCGATATTCAAGGTTGGATAAATTGGATTAGACATTGGCTTTCTGGGAGAAGCCAGTGAGTGGTAATAGAGGGTAACCTCTCTGACTGGAGGCCTGTAACTAGTGGTGTGCCGCAAGGATCAGAGATGTGTCCTTTGTTATTTGTCATCTATATCAATAATCTGGATGATAATGTGGTTAACTGGATCATCAAACTTGTAGATGACACCAAAATTGGGGGTGTAGCGGATAGTGAGGAAGGCTATCATGGCTTGCAAAAGGATCTGCATCAGCTGGAAAAATAGACTGAAAAGTGGCAGATGGAATTCAATGCAGACATGCCCAAGCTTTTGCACTTCGGTGGGGTCAACCAGGGTAGGTCTTACACAGTGAACGGTAGGGCACTGGGGAGTGTGGTTGAACAAAGGGATTTGGGAATACAGGTCCATAAGTCATTGAAAGTGGTGTCTCAGGTAGATAGGATTGTAAAGAAAGCTTTTGGCACATTGGCCTTCATAAATCAATGTATTAAGTACAGAAGATTGAATGTTATGTTCAGAATCAAAATCAGGTTTATTATCCACTATATGTCATGAAGTTTGTTAACTTAGCAGCAGCAGTACAATGCAAAATATGGTAATACAGAAAAAAGTAAGTAAATCAATTACAGTAAGTATATATAGATGTATTAAGTATTTAAATTTAAAATAGTGCAAAAACATAAATAAAAATGTGAGATAGTGTTCATGGGTTCAATATCCATTTAGGAATCAGATGGCAGAGGGGAGGAAGCTGTTCCTGAATCATGGAGTGTGTGCCTTATGGCTTCTGTACCTCCTTCTTGATGGTAACAATGAGAAGAGGGCATGCCCTGGGAGTGGGGTTCTTAATAATGGGTGCTGCTTTTCTGAGACACTGCTCTTTGAAGATATCTTGAATACTATGGAGGCTAGTACCCAAGATGGAGCTGACTAATTTTACAACTTTCTGTAGCTTCTTTCAATCTTGTGTTGTAGCTTCTCCCCTGCACCCATAACAGATAGTGATGCAGCCTGTCAGAATGCTCTCCATTGTACATTGGTAGAAGTTCTCAAGTGTTTTAGATAACAAATCAAATCTCTTCAAATTCCTGATCAAATATAGGCGCTGATGTGCCTTCAGTATAACTGCATGGATATGTTGGGACCAGGTTAGATCCTCAGAGATCATAGCACCCAGGAACTTGAAGCTGCCCACTCTCTCCACTTCTGGTCCCTCTATGAGGATTGGTTTGTGCTCCCTCATCTTACCCTTCCTGAAGCCCACAATCAGCTCTTTTGTCTTACTGATGTTGAGTGCAATGTTGTTGCTGTGACAGCATTCCACTAGTTGGTATATCTCACTCCTGTACGCCCTTTCATGTCCATCTGAGATTCTACCAACAATGACTGTATCATCAGCAAATTTATTGATGGCATTTGAGCTATGTCCAGCCACACAGTTAAGTTGTATCAGATATTTGTGAGGTCCAATTTGGAGTATTGTGTGCAATTTTGGTCACCTACCTGTAGAAAAGATGCAAACAAGGTTGAAAGAGTGCAGAGAAGATTTGCAATGATGTTGCCGGGTCTGGAGTACCTGAGTTATAAGGAAAGATTGAATAGATTAGGACTATATTTTTTAGAACCTAGAAGACTTGAGAGGAGATTTGAAGGAGGTATACAAAATTATGAAGGGCGTAGATAGGGTAAATGCAAGAAGTCTTTTTCCACTGAGGTTGGGTGGGACAACAACCAGAGGACATGGGTTAAGGTGAATGCTGAGAAGTTTAAGGGGAACATGAGGGGAAACTTCTTCACACAAAGGGTCCTGTGATTGTGAAATGAGCCGCCAGCACAATTGGGTGCATGTGAGCTCAATTTCAACATTTTAAGAGAAGTTTGGATAGGCTCATGGATAGTAGAGATATGGGGGGCTGTGGTCCCCATGCAGATCAATGGGAGTAGGCAGTTTAAATGCTATTTGGCATGATATAGAGGGGCCAAAGGGCCTGTTTCTGTGCTGTACTTTCCTATTATAACACTAACGTGAAAAATTCCACCATTTCATCAGCTACATTACTTTATAGTCAGTTTTCCCATTCGAGCAAATGTAAAATACCACAACTTTTTAACTCAATCACCAACCAAAAGAAAGTGACTTTGACTCACTGCCATTCTTCATTAATTAATAGTTACCAACTATTTGTGAAGTGTACCAAATGAACAAATCTCTAAGTGATTTCTGCTGCCTTTCTCAAGTTCCTTGCTCTCGCCTCATTCATCTTTCTGTCAAAAAATTAAAACAAGAATTTTGGCCAAGCTGTTCCTAGTACAGCAGCCGTTACATTTAATTCAGGTTGAAAAATCTAGCAAGTAACTTACTTCCTTTACTATCAGATTTCAGCCTGAAAATATGTCATACGTTATCACCAAGAGCCCTTAGAGTGCAGTACATCACTGGTGACTCCTTACATTCCTAACCAAAGGCAATCTTTTCGTTTTGGACATGCTTTTCTAAAACCACTAATGACATCGCAGTAGTTTAGTTTTGAACCACCGATTTGTAAAATGTGTTTGTCTCCTTGGAATGTTCAGGGGATCCATATGTTTAATATCCCTGAGACCAAAGCTTAGCCAAGTACCTGCCAATCTTCTCTGGGAAGATCTACTTTTCAATTATATGTGCTCAGATCAACCAGACAATGAGGGGTACTGTGTAGGAACAGGCTAAATAATGAAATAGCAGAACACTGCAATAAAATCAAGAGTTTCAAGAAAACCAAGAGTGGGGCCAGAGTAGCACATGAGATTATTTGAAAATCAGTATAGCCAACAGAGCATGAAGACATTTAGCGGTCTCTCTGCGTAAGGGTATGTAATCAAATAAACAATAAATCCTATGGAATACTGGTATTTTGGCCAGATAACCTCTCATGCTGAGGAAGAACTATTTAATTAGCTCATAATCCAGTTAATTATTCCAGGGGTGTGTGCTCAGCCCACTGCCCTACTCTCTCTATATATCCATGACTATGTGGCTAGGCATAGCTCAAATACTATCTATAAATTTGCTGACGATACAACCATTGTTGGTAGAATCTCAGGTGGTGACAAGAGGGTGAACAGAAGTGAGATACACCAACTAGTGGAGTAATGCCGCAGCAATAACCTGACACTCAACGTCCGTGAGTTGAAAGAGATGATTGTGGACTTCAGGAAGGGTAAGACAACGGAACACATAAGAAGTGGAGAGAGTGAGCAGCTTCAAGTTCCTGGGTGTCAAGATCTCTGTGGATCAAACCTGGTCCCAAGATATCGATGCAGTTATAAAAAAGGCAAGACAACAGCTACACACATAAAAGTTGCTGCCTGGCCTGCTGCGTTCACCAGCAACTTTTATGTGTGTTGCTTGAAATTCCAGCATCTGCAGATTTCCTCGTGTTTGCGTTTTTTAAAAAGACAACAGCTATATACTTCATTAGGAGTTTGGAGAGATTTGGTACGTCAACAAATACACTCAAAAACTTCTATAGACATACTGTGGAGAGCCTTCTGACAGGCTGAATCACTGCATGGTATGGTGGGGGGGGGTTAGGGGGAGCTTCTGCACTGGTCCGAAAGAAACTGCAGACGGTTGTAAATTTAGTCGGCTCCATCTTGGGTACTAGCCTACAAAGCACCCAGGACATTTCAAGGAGTGGTGTCTCAGAAACACAGTGTCCATTATTAAGGACCTCAAACACCCAGGGCATGGCCTTTTCTCACTATTACCATCAGGTAGGAGATACAGAAGCCTGAAGGCACACACTCAGTGATTCGGGAACAGCTTCTGTGCAGTTTATGTGCTGTTACTCTCTGTGACTCTTCCCAAACAGGACAAGATGGGGCTTCGCTTTCCCTCACCTAGCACCCAGTCAGTTTCCACAACAAGTACCCTCCATAATTTTCAACCTGAATTAAATGTAACGACTTCTGCCATCCGATCCCTAAATGGGCATTGAACCCTTGGACACTACCTCACCTTTTTAATATATAGTATTTCTGTTTTTTTGCATGATTTTTAATCTATTCAATGTATGTATACTGTAATTTATTTATTGTTATTATTATTTTATTTTGTTTCTTTTCTTCTATATTATGTATTGCATTGAACTGCTGCTGCTAAGTTAACAAATTTCATATCACATGCTGGTGATAATAAACCTGATTCTGATTCTGATTCTAATTAAGATGTGAAAGAAGAAAATTAAATAAAATTCTTTACTGCATATTTTGTTCCAATGAAAATAAAAAGAAACTTCAAATCTCGAGATCTGAAATGAAAACAGAAGGTGCTGGAAGTTCTCAGGAAGTCAGGCAGCATCTGTGGCGAGAGAAACAAAGTTAATGTTTAATGTTTAATGTTAATAAGCCTTCATCAGAACTGGGTAGGAAAGAAAACAAGATAGTATCAAGCTCAAACAAGAGAAAATCTGAAGATGCTGGAAGTCCAAGCAATACACACAAAATGCTGAAGGAACTCAGCAGGCCAGGCAGCATCTATGGAAAAGAGTACAGTCCACATTTTGGGCAGAGACCCTTTGGCACAAAACATCAACTGCACTCTTTTCCATAGATGCTGCCTGGCCTGCTGAGTTCCTCCAGCATTTTGTGTGTGTTTCTTAGTATCAAGCTGCAGGGGACATGGCAGACAGCTTGTTAGGACAGAGAAATATCTTTGGTAGGGTGAGGTCAGAGTTGCCTTGAAGATAAGCTATCATTGTAAGAATGTTCAGTGGTAAGCTGGCCTCTCCTCACAAAAGCTACCTGATACACTGAGGACCTCTGGAATTCCCTGCCCTTACACAAGAACAAGATGGGAAGGCTAGTTAACTGATACTGTTGAATTTAATATTAATCCTCCAAAGGGTGTAGCATGCCTGGAGGGAAGATGAGGTGCTGCTCTTTGAGTTTACATTGGGATTTGTTGGAACAATGTAAACAATCAAAGGCAGGGAGATCAGAATGGGAGTGGAGAGGAGAGTTAAAGTGAGAGGAACTAGCAATTCAGTGTCATTCTTTTAGACTGAAGGGAGGTTTTCTACAGTGCAGTCATATAATCTGCATTTGATTTCTCCATCATGGAGGAGACCTGTACCGTGAGCACCAAATTCATGTCCATGGAACTGTTGGACATGGAAATCAATTGGTGCTTCCCCTCAGAATAGTGTTTTGGTGATTGGATGGAGGGAAGGGAAGAGATAAAAGTGCAGTCGTTGCATTAGAACATAAGAAACAGGAGCAGAATTAGGCTACTTGGCTCCACCATTCCGTCATGGCTGATTTTGTGAATCTCTAGCAGTTGCATGGAAAGGTTCTGTGTGAAGGAGGGTGCGTGTTGGTGCAGATGGAAGGATGAATCTGGAAGCTGAGGAAAAATGATGAAGGCAGAGGGGGAGAGGAGCAACGCCTGGTGGTGACATCAGTTTGACGGTGTTGGAAATCATGGAGGGTGCTTGTTGTGGAAACTGACTGGGTGCCAGGTGAGGGAAAGCGAAGCCCCATCTTGTCCTGTTTGGGAAGAGTCACAGAGAGTAACAGCACATAAACTGTGCCTTTCATCACTGAGTCTACACCTATCATCTACTCCCTGTTAATCATCAGCCATCCAATATTAATCCCATTATTTATTCTTCCCATGTTTTGATTAATTTCTGTAAGGATTTAACCACTCACCTACACCAGGGAAAATTGCAGTGCCCAATTAATTTACCAACAAGCCAGTCATTTAGATGTGGAAGGTAACTGAAGCATCCAGAGGAAGCCCACATGTGTTAGGGAGAGCACACCAACTCCACATAAACAGCACCTGAGACTAGGGTTGAATCCAGGTAACTGGAGCTGTAAGGCACTGGGTTACCGGTGGTAGCACTTTGCTGAAGAAATGCAGAAATATAGAAAATAGAAGAGATAGATGTGGTCACATTATAAACACAAGAGATTCTGCAGATGCTGGAAATCCCGAACAACACTCACAAAATGCTGGAGGAACTCAGTAGGTCAGGCAGCATCAATGGAGAGGATTAAGCAGTCGATGCTTTGGGCCAAGACCTTCCTTCAAGGCTGGAAATGAAGTGGGGAAGAAACCCAGAAAAAAAGGTGGGGATTGGGAAGGAATGTGAGTTGGAAAGTGATAGGTGAAACCGGATGAGGGGGGAGGAGGTAGATGAGTGGGGGAGGGGCAATGAAGTGAGAAGCTAGGAGGTCATAGTCGGAAGAAGTAAAGGGCTGTTAAAGAAGGAATCTGCAAGGAGAGGAGAGAGGACCATGGAGGAAAGGGAAGGAAAAGCGGCACCAGAAAGAAGTGAAGAGAAGAGATGGGGTGAGGAAAGAGCCAGAATGGAATGGAAAAGGAGAGAAGGGGGATAGGGTGAAATTACCGCAGTTGGAGAAGTCAATGTTCATGTTGTCAGGATGGAGACTACCCAGACACAATATGAGGTGTTGTTTCTCCAGTCTGAGTTTGGCCACGTCATGGCAATAGGGGAGCTCACGGACAAACATTTTGGAGTGGGAATGACGAGTGGAATTAAAATGGTTTGCCACTGCGAAAGCCTCCTTATGCGGCGGATGGAGCGAAGGTGTTCTCAAAGCAGTCCCCCAATCTACATTGAGTCTCAGTGATGTAGAGGAGGACACACTGGGAACAGCGGATACAGTAGATGACCCCGCCAGACTCACAGGTGAAGCGTTACCTCACCTGGAAGGACTGTTTGGGGCCCTGAATAGTGGTGGGGGTGAACATGAATGGGCAGATGCAGCATTTGTGCCGTTTGCAGGGGTAAGTACCAGGAGGTAATTCAGTGGAGAGCAACAAATGGACAAGAGAGTCATGGAGAGAGCAAAACCTTGAAAGGTAGAAAACGGAGAATTGTGAGGTTGCAGGTAAAGATGCGTTTGGTAGTAGGATCCCATTAAAGATGGCAGAAGTTGCAGAGAATTATGTGCTGAATGCGGAGGCTTGTAGGGTGGTAGACAACTCATGTTGTTGCTTGTGGGAGCTTGCTGTCTGAAAATCGGCAAGGATGTTTCCTACATTTCAACAGGGAGAACATTTCATAAAGTACCTTACATCAACTCCAGTAAAATGACTCAAGACATCTCAACTTCAGGAAAGGAAGTGGATAAACACAAGTTTTCTTTTCTTCCAACTAGAACGTTCTTTGTTGTATGCTATTTCCAAATCATTCAATCGCCCACAATTCATTTTATTTCTACACAGCTAATGCAAAGCATTCTGCGTTTAACTAACACACACTGAGTTAAAAAAGAACTAAAATTAAAAGTTGTCTTGGAAAAATGCTTCCAAAGTTAGATAGTAAATGTCACGCTATACAAAGGAGAAAATAGAATGGGCAACACTGAGAGGTGGATTAAAAACTGTGTAAAAGTGCAATGTGTGTTTACATTCAGTGTCTAAGGCACGTAGAAACAAGTAATTTTTTACTGAATTTATTATGACTTGTTCAAAATGTGTGAGATTTGGAAGTCTGTCAGAGATCATGTTTCAATTTATTGCATACTTCCTAAAATCAGATTGCTGTGGATTTTTGAGGTGCGGAAAAGAAAAGCTGAAACTGTCAAATATCTTACAGAAAAATAAACTTCAAGCTCCAAAAATCTTGAGCTCAATCCAAAAACCACACCTTCGATATCTGGTTCTTTCACAATTATGCAGTATTACTGACTTATCCACACAGGAACAACAAGCTTCAGAAGTGAAGTTTTCCATGTATTGAGTAGCCACAATTTCATACCGCTTTACCTGGGTGTCATTGCCTGGCGATCCTATGTTGTTTGTGTATGTTTAGCTATTTCTATCAGAACAAATTTTCTTTTATATTTATTGTTAAAGATTCACCTGCCTTCTTTTAAATTAATTTTGTAAATGAGCTCACACCCTGTATACGAGAAAGTGTTTCTCCCTGTTGAATGAGCCTAAATTCTTTTTATGTGCCCGAGGAATGAACTGAGAACTGTCCTTGGTTTATTCTTGTTCTAGTTAATTGCATATATTCACATCATCATCCTTTTTGTTTCAGAAAGCAGTAGAAAGACATTTTTACAGGTGTTAATCACCAAGCAATGATCTTAATTAGTCATAAATTACATCAATAAAGTAGCAAAGTTAATATGCTTTGAAGGTTTTACTCTTTATGTGATTGTGAATAGTATATCAAAGTTCAAAGTAAATTTATTATCAAAGTACATATATGTCACCATATACTGTTCGAACTTGAGATTCATTTTCTTGTGGGCATTCACAGTAACTAGAAGAAACACAATAGAATCAATGAAAGACTGCCCCCAACAGGACAGACAAACAACCAATGTGCAAAAGACAACAAAGTGTGCAAATACGCAAAGAAAAAAATAGAAACAAACAAACAAATAAATAAGCAATAAAACCCAGATGAAGAGGCCTTGAAGGTGAGCCCATAGGGTTGTGGGAACAGTTCAGTGACAGGACAAGTGAAGTTGAGTAATGTTATCCTCTCTGGTTCAAGAGCCAGATGACTGAGTGATAATAATCGTTCCCGAAACTGGTGGTGTGTGATTGTTCATAGCTACATTACAAACCTTTGTTCTAAATGAACATAAACACCCACAGGTGGGCCTTAAATCAAAATTCATAATATGATTTGTGGAGTCCGCTGCTAACCTATCCTCACTGAATAACTCTGACCAATAGCAATAAAGATCCATGCAAGACCCTGGTAAACAGTATCATCCCATATCCCTTAAGATTATTTTAAGACACACATAACATAGTCTCTTCAATGTATGTCTACCCCGAAGAAGATTAAAATCTTCTCTTTGATAGGATTTCTGTGTGACCATTTTTCACTGCCCCCCACCCCCACCCCATGATCTGTGCCATTCTCCAACTCTTTGACCATATTCTTCAGCTTGTACTCCTTCTCCTTCCCCCATCTTCTTATTTTGGCTTCTTCCCCTTTCCTTTCCAGTGCTAATGAAGGGTCCTGGCCCATGATGTCAACTGTTTATTCCTCTCCATGGATGAGGCCTGGCCTGCTGAGTTCCTTGGACATTTTGAGTGTGTCTCTGTTAAGAAAGACATCCATGATGAAATTCACCAACACCTTCAGCATGTCAACACTGTCATTGGACATTGAGGAGAATAGTGCTGGAAGATCAATTTCAGTATCAATCCCAGTACAAAGCTCAAGATCCACAAGGATCTGCTCTGTACTTCTGTTAATTAGACTATCTATAGCAGGCACCTTAAAACCCCTTACAATTTCAGTAAGATATCCTTACTCACACACACAGAATGCTGGAGGAATTCAGCAGGTCAAGCATCACCTACATAGGAAAATTAATAATTGATGTTTCAGGCTTAGACTCTTCATTAAGACATCTTTACTCTTGTATTCAAATCCTCGTGTAATAAATGCCAATGTAGAATGTGTTCAGGTTTTATTCTACAATGCCTTGATTTCTTCCAAACTTTATTCAATAGTTTAAAATGATTAAAAAGTTAAATACCACAAGTAAAATAAACTTCCATTCTAGGACATCTGAGATACACCCCGTTTTCAGGAAAAGAGGCTACTCCGCCCTCAATGAAAGATCTCATTCCAGTCCTGATCGAGGATTCTAGCCCAAAGACATTGATTCGTTATTCCTCTCTGTAGATCTGCCTGACCTGCTGAGTTTCTCTAGCATTTTGTGTGTGTCAATCTGGATTTCTAGCATCTGCAGATGTTCTTCTGTTGGAGACTTCCCCACAACTATAGCGAACGGAACTCACACCCATATCTCCTCTACTTCCCGCACTCTGGCTCTCACACAAGGCAGAACATGGATAGTGTCCTCTTGGTCCTTACCCATGCATCCATCACATCATTACTTTGACATTTCCATCCGCGTGATCCTATCACATGCAACATTTTCCCACCCTCACCCTGTTCTGCTTTTCTCTGATTCCCTGGTTCCCTCATCCGCCCACCGCTCTACCTTCCCCACCTTCCCGCCCCCCCAGCACTTTCCCCTCCAACAATAAGGCATGGAATACCAGAACCTACACCTGCTCCTGCACTACCATATCCAGGGGCCTATAAACCCTTTCAGGTGAGGCAGAGTCATTGTATTCGGTGCTCTGGATATGGTGTTCTGTTCATCGGTGAGACCAAGCACAGATTAGGCAACCGCTTTGCTGAGATTCTGTTCTCTGTCCACCATGGCCATCTGGAACTTCTAGATAGAAGCTATTTTAATTCCTCTCTCCAATTTCACATTGATTTATCTGTACTCGGCTTCCTCCACTGCCAGGGTGAGGCCAAACCAGAGGAACAGTACCTCATATTCCACCTGGGTTGTTTACAACCCGATGGCGCTACATTGAATTGGTCAAGTGCAAGTAACTTGCTTCTGTTGTGCCCCCTTTCTCTCTCCTTCTGACCTACCCAGTTCATGCTTCATTCTCCCATTTCCCTCCCCTCCCCATTCCAGTCCCAATCATTCTGATTCTTTTCCCAACACCACCTACTCCATCTGCCCATGAACCACATATTCCTCCCATTACGTCCTCTCCCTCTACTGTTCCCATCTGCCCAAGCTAATTCCTCTTTGGTTCTTTGTTCCTCGTACCTTTCCCATCCGATTCCATCATCTGCAGTCCTTTAGCACCTCCCAGCCTCTGTGGCTACACCCACTCCAGCCTTTTCCATCTGTCTATCAACTCTCCTCACCTGGTTCAACATATCCTTTACCAGCTTTTCCTCCACCCCTTCCCCTTCTATCTTTAAATTGCCCATCTCCCTTCTACCCTATAGTCAGATGAAGGATCCCAAACTGATATGTTGACTGTCCAATTCCCTCTATAGATGCTGCCTTTTCCACAGTTACTTCGCAGTTTGTTCTTTGCTTGAAGTTTATATAGGTGTCTCACCAGTGATAACCAGGCATGGAGCATCGCAGAAACTTTTCAGAAAATTGGGCAGCATCTGTGGAAAGAGAAACAGTACATATTTTGAGACAGAGACACTGATCCTAATCGAAGGGTCAGTGGTGGAAAGGATGAGCAGTTTCAAGTTCGTGAGTATCAACATCTCAGAGGATTTATCCTGGGCCCATCATGTTGATGCAATCAAAATGAAGACATGCCAGTGGCTTTACTTCATCAGGAATCTGAAGAGATTTGGTATGTCACCAAGTTTTTATAGATGTTCATAGAAAGTTGAGGAAATCTTCAGCTTTCAAAAAGGCAGCATCCATCCACCCTGGACCCTCAGCATCCAGGACATGCCCTCTTCTCATAGGAGATACAGGAGCCTGAAGACACACACTCAACATTTTAGAAACAGTTTTAGGAGTAGTTTGTCATGCCTGCACTGTACTCTGCCACAAATCAACAAGTTTTACAACTAATGCCAAGGACAATAAACCTGATTCTAATTCTGATCATCAGAACTCAGAAAGAGAGATATAACAAATTAGTTTTAGGTAGCAGAAAATGGCAAGAGTGATGGGTGGATCAAAGGAAAAGAGATAATTGAGATGGAAATGTGGTAAATAAGGAGTAGATAAAATCAAATTAAGATTCTTTGTCTGTGTAGTAGCACGCTAATGGTAATTACATGAGGCATTCTCAGCAGGTTGGACTATCTGGGGAAAGAAGAAGAGAACAGAAAATGAGCCAAAATGATGAAGCCAAGCAGGAATCGCCATTTCTTACGCAAGCAGAAAGAAAGGGTGAGATGTTTCAAATTAAAGAATTCAGTATTTAGTCCTGCAGATTGCAACATGCCCGGATGGAAAATTAACCACAAATCAAACACAAGAGATCCTGCAGATGCTGGAAATCCAGAGCAACACACACAAAATGCGGGAGGAACTCAGCAGGTCAGGCAGCACCTATGGAAAGGACTGATGAAGGGTCCCAACTTTTCCATAGACGATGACTGGCCTGCTGAGTTCCTCCAGCAACTACAGACTCTCTTGTGTGCAGAAGCCTAACGTAAGATTGAAGAATAATGTAAGTGAGTCACCACGTTAGTGTAGCGGTTAGCATGACACTATTACAGCTCAGGGTGTCGGAGTCTGGAGTTCAATTCCAGCGTCCTCTGCAAGCAGGCTTGTACCTTCCTCCCTGCTGCACGTGGGCTTCCTCCGGGTGATCCGGTTTCCGAAGACTGACCAGTTTGGAGGTTAATTGGCCATTGTAAGTTGTCCAGAGACCAGTGGGTTGATGGGTGCCACTGCTCGAAGACAGGAATGACATATTCCGTGCTGTATCTAAAAAAAAATGATACACTAGAGACTACAGGTACAGTGATCTGGAGCGGAATATAAACCAAACTGCTGGAGGAATTCAGCGGGTGAGACAATCTCTGTTGGAGGAAATTGTCAGTCAGCATTTCAGTTTGAGACTCTTCGTCTGCACTGAGAGCGTAGAGGGGAGACAGTATGTGTAAAGAGGTGAGGGGATAGCCAGGGGAAAGAGCCTACACGTCTGGAGCTGTGATTGATGAATCACAATTTATCTTCCTTTTGGTTTTCCTTTTGAGAGATGCTGTTTCATTAGGTCAGTTTTTCCAGCATTCACTATTTTATCTTGGATATCCAGCACCTACAGTGTTTGATTTTTGATGAAACATTGTGGCTCTATAATCATATAATTACATTGGAATCACTTCGATTTTACCATTCCAATGATGTCTTGAAGTTTTCTTCAATGGTCTTCAAGGGCAAAGGTAATGATTTACAATATGCTTAAGAAGTTTTCTTCAGCCCCAAAGTTGGTGGAGACTCTCCAAAAGGTTAATGATGCATGCCAACCCCTCCCTGAAAGGCAACACACTTGTACCTGGGTTTTTATCTTATGCAATAAACATCAAGGCACCTTAAGCACAAGTTAGCCAATTTTCTGTGAGCATTAGTGGCCTGAACTTTTAATCACTTAGAGTTCAGACTGGCTGAATTACAGTCATTTGCCCTTCTCCTTGTGCTTTTAAATTGTGCTGCCCCTTTCTTCAAGATTCTATATCAGCTGCTAATAATCAAATGTTGTCGAAACACTCACATTCCAGGAAATATTTTGATATGAAACTACATTTTATACCAAATCTTTTATTATAACTTGTAAAAAGTTCTGTGGCCAAGCTCAAACATAATTAATACCGATGCATACAAAGACATACCAAAATTAAAGACAGCTAATGTAGCTAACTATTATCTTTTGCCAATTCCATGACATGTTTTAGATCAAATATTCACATTAGAACATAGAACAGTACAGTACATGCTTTGTGCCGACCTTTTAACCTACTCTAAGATCAATCAAACCCTTCCCTCCCACATAGCCTTCCGTTTTTCTTTCATCCATGTGCATATCAAAGAGTCTCTTAAATGCTCCTATTGTACCTGCCTCTACCACTAACCTGGCAGCATGTTCCATGCACTCACCACTCCCTGTGTATCTTACATCACCCGCTATATTTTCCTCCTATCACCTTAAAATCATGCCCCTGCATAGTAGCTATTTCCACCCTGGGGAAAGGTCTCTGGCTGTCCACTCTGTTTATGTTTCCTGTCATCTTATTCATTTCTAGCAAGTCACTTCTAAAGATTTATATTAAGAGCTGAAGGGGTTAATTCTAGACCAGGACAATGCACTTATTGTTCTTGGAGCTCTGGTTCCTATTAAAAGGAGATGATGAAATAAGTTGCTTCTTTAAATAAACCATATTACACAGTAGAGAATGAGGATCAAGTGACTTTAAGAATACCTGAACAAAATTATCTGCTAATCACTGGGTTAAAGCAATGTGCTGTTTCCACAACTAAGGATTAAGATTTTGCTTCAGGACCTGAACAAAATGTTATTGTTTCAATTACCAAGATTCTTTAACAACACAGATTAGCAATTCCCAATAGGTGACTCCAAAACAGAGTTAAAGGCATTGCATTAAATTACTGTATACTGACTATTCCTCTGTATTGATTTGTTTTAGAAATATAGCATGGTATCAGAGCCTTCCACTCCCCTCCAAGGAGCCTACACTGCTCAATTACCCCCATGTGACCAATTTCACTACTAACCCGTACGGCTTCAGAATGTGGGCGGAAACCGGGGCGCCGAGAGGAAACCGTCATGGGGAGAACATACAAACTCCTTACAGACAATGGTGGGAAGTGAACCCAGATCATTGGCAATGTGAAGCTTTATGCTACCGTGATCCTTAATAGCTATTCCAGCATATCATTATAATTCAGCATCGAATCTCTCCGTCTAAGACTTTAATATTTATCTCAAACTCGTTGAACTATTCAGGTGAATAAATTAGTTTGACATGAACACATAATTAAATTATCACATTACTTTCAATCTTCCTCTAATTCAATAATTTGATATGAGCCAATTACTTACTGTTAAGATTCACATGGTACGAATGATGCTAGTGTTTTCTTAGTCACTTCATTACAGAATATCTCTTCAGTGCTTCCCACTCCCTCCCCTCTCCCTTCCTTCCCCTTTTCGCAACCATGATATCCCTCTCTCTGCCCCCTTCCCACTCTCAGTCCACAATTGACACTCACTCCACAATTGAAATCCTATCGACCTGTGTCTATAAGACTCCATGACTCCTCTTCCTTAAGTATATAAGTATGTGGTTTCATTGCACATTTGCATTTTGCACTATTAATTTTTAATGCTCATTTTATATTTTTACATACCTCAATGCTTACATTCTGTATTTTAAAGTACATATTTGTGACTGAGTAACCTTGCAACAATAATTTCCTTTGGGATAAATAAAGTTGTACCTTAACTTATATCAGAGTCAGACTCGCATATGTCAAGAAATTTATTTTTTGCAGCAGCAGCAGTACAGTGCAATATATAAAATTACAAAAATACTGTGCAAAAGTCTTAAGCACCCTAGCTATACATATGTGCGTAAGACTTTTGCACAGTACTGTATATGTTACCAGCTACCATCTTTATATTCATTTTCTTGCAAGCATTTACAGGAAAAAAGAAATGCAGTAGAATTTTCCAAAAATAACTATACATGAACAGACAAAGATTGACAAACAACCAATGTGTACAAGAAGGCAAACTGAAAATAATAATAATACTGAGGTGAGTGAGTTTATCCAAACTGGTTCAGGCACCTGATGGTTGTAGCATAATAGCTGTTTCTGAACCCGGTGATGTGACAATTTCCATTAAAGAAATACCGTTTCAAATCTAGGATCATCTTTGGTACTTCACTCAAAGAGCTAAGATTTGACAACTTTCAGGATTTAACATTGGCATTGTCAAGCTGCATGCTTGTGAGAAGAATCATGGCTGAGCTGACTCCTGTCATCAACTGCTGACACACTTCCACTTTCAGCAGGAATCTTTGAATAATGATAACTAACAGAGCCCTAGGGTCAACTCTCCTTTTCAGATCTCTTATTTTTCACAACAGCTATAATAATCTCCTATAGTTTATTTACAGTGGGGTAATGAACCTTGAAAGAAGTTCTTCACAAAAACCTAGAGAAATCCCAGTGAAAATGGTTCCCTCTTTTCTAATGTCAGTGACTGTCACATGGCAGTTCAACAGGATCCCTGGGATATAACAATAGTGATGCCATCAAACATACTAAACAGCTAACCTTGAAGAATTTTCTCAAACAGTGTGCCAAAAATGGAAAACTATATCATTTAACAAATATTTAAAGCAGTTTATAAGGCATCAAGGGTTAAGAAGAAGCTTAACAAGACTAAGATAAAGGCAGATTTATGACAGAAGTGACATTTTAAAATAGTAAGTTAGTTTTTCTCATACATTGTTGAGGGAATTATAATCCACGTGTATGAGTCATATTTTAACAGCATTGAACAAACATTAAAGATTTGCTTTACTTGTCATATATACATCAAAACATACAGTGAAAAGCATCAAATCAGATCAGTGAGGATTGTGCTGAGCGGCCTGCAAGTCTTACTATGTTTTCAGCACCAACATAGCATGCCAACAGCTCACTGACCCCACGTCTTTGAATGTGAGAGAAAACCAAGCACCAGGAGGAAACCCACGTGGTCACGGGGATAACATACAAACTCCTTACAGGCAGCAGCGAAAATTGAACACTGATCTTCATTTGGCGCCAAAACAATGTGCTCACCACTATGCTAGCATGCCATCCATGAGACATAGGAGCAGAATTTAGCAATTCAGCCCAACAAATCCACTCCATCATTTGATCATGGCTAATTTCTTTTCCGTCTCAGTGCCATTCTCCTGACTTCTCCCCATAACTTTTGATGCCCTTACTAATCAAAAACCTATCATCCTCCACTTTAAATATACCCAATGACTTGGCTTCTGTAGTCAGATGTAGCAATGAATTCCAAAAATTCTTCACCCTTTAATTGAAGAAATGCCTTCTCATCTCTGTTCTAAGGGGACGCCCTTATATTCTGAGGTTGTGCCCCCGGACATAGACTCTTCCACTAATGGAAACATCCCTTCCATGTCCACTCTATCTAGGCATTTGGGTTTAGAAGCAGAGAGAGAAATCATGGCTTATATGCCATTAAATAAGGACAACTTTTGAAACAGGACATAAAATTTTAGAACATAACAACATAAAAAATAGGAGAAGGAGTAGGCCATCTGGTCTGTCGAGCCTGCTCTGCCATTCAATAAGGTCATGGCTGATCTGGCCATGGACTCATCTTCACCTACCTGCCTTTTCCCCATAACCCTTAATTCCCCTACTATGCAAAAATCTATCCAATCTCATCTTAAGTATATTTACTGAGGTAGCCTCCACTGCTTCATTGAGCAGAGAATTCCACAGATTCACCACTCCCTGGGAAAAACAGTTCTTCCTCATCTCTGTCCTAAATCTACTCCCCCGAATCTTGAGGCCATATCCCCTAGTTCTAGTTTCACCTATCAATGGAAACAACTTTCCTGCCTCTAACTTATCTATCCCTTTCATAATTTTATATGTTTCTATAAGATCTCTCCTCATTCTTCTTAATTCCAGCGAGTACAGGCTCAGGCAACTCAATCTCTCCTCATAGTCTAACCCTCTCATCTCTTGAATCAATCTGGTGAACCTCCCCTGCACCACCTCCAAAGCCTTCCTTCCTCAAGTAAGGAGACCAGAAATGCACACAGTACTCCAGGTACAGCCTCACCAGTACCCTGTACAGTTGCAGCATAATCTCTCTGCTCTTAAATTCAATCCCTCTATCAATGAAGGCCAATATTTCATTTGCCTTCTTGATAGCCTGCTGCACCTATAAACCAACTTTTGTGATTCATACACAAGCACTCCCAAGTCCCTCTGCACAGCAGCAGGCTGCAGTTTTTTACCATTTAAGTAATAATCTGATCTTCCATTTTTCCTTCCAAAATGGATGACCTTGCATTTACCAACATTGTACTCCATCTGCCAGACCCTTACCCATTCACTTAACCTATCTGTATCTCTCTGCAGACTCTCCGTATCTTCTGCACAATTTGTTTTCCCACTCAATTTAGTGTCATCAGCAAACTTAGATACACTACACTCGGTCCACTATTCCAGATCGTTAATATATATCATGAACCATTGTGGCACATCGCTCACCACTGATTGCCAACCAGAGCAACACCCATGTATCCAAACTCTCTGCTTTCTATTGGTTAACCAATCATCTATCCATGCTAATACATCATCCCCAACTCTAAGCATCCTCATCTTATGGATAAGTCTTTTATGTGGCACCTTATCGAACGCCTTCTGGAAATTCAAGTAAATAATGTCCATCTGTTCCCCTCTATCCACTGCGCTCATTATATCCTCAAAGAGCTCCAGTAAGTTTGTCAACCAGGACCTGCCTTTGCTGAATCCATGCTGCGTCTGCCTGATGGATCCATTTCTTTCCAGATGCCTCATTATTTCTTCTTTAGTGATAGCTTCAAGCATTTTCCCCAACTACAGATGGTAAACTAACTGGCCTATAGTTACCTGCCTTTTGCCTACATCCTTTTTTGAACAGTGGTCTGACATTCACTGTCTTGTAATGAACTGAGACTTGCTAAAGTCCAAAGAATTTTAGTAAATTATTACCAAAGCCTCTACTGCCATTTATTTCAGTACCCTGGGATGCATTCCATCAGGACCAGAGGACTTGTCTATGCTCAGGCCCACAAGTTTGCTCAGCACTACCTCTTTATTGATAGCTATTGCATCAAGGTCCTCACCTCCCATCGCATCCATAACATCTCTCTTTAGCGTGTTTGACGTGCCCTCCACCACGAAGACCAACCCAAAATAATCATTCAAAGCCTCGGCCATTTCCTCATTACCCAATATCAATTTCCCCTTCTCGTCCTCCAAGGGACCTGCATTCACTTTAGCCACCCTTTTCCTCTTTATATAATTATAAAAACTTTAACTATCTGTTTTTATATTTTGTACTAGTTTATTTTAATAATCTAGTTTCCCTTTATTTATTGCTCACTTAGTGGTACTTTGTTGCTGTTTAAAGTTTTCCCAGTCTTCGAGCTTCCCACTACTCTTGGCTACTTTGTACACACGAGCTTGTAGTTTGATGCCTTCTTTTATTTCCTTAGTTATCCAAGGCTGGCTGTCCCCAACCTTACTGTCCTTGTTTTTAACTGGAATATACTTTTGTCGAGCACTGTGAAAAATCTCTTTGAAAGTCATCCACTGTTCCTCAACGTCCCACCATATAGCCTGTGTTCTCAATGTACACTAGCCAAATCCTCCCTCATCCCATTGTAGTCTCCATTGTTTAGGCATAATACACTGGTATTAGATCGAACTATTGCACCTTCCATTTAAGATTTTAAGATTTCCATATTAAACTATGCATGTGCGGAAGTACATTTTTCATTATTTTTGTGGCCTAATGACAGTGAACACTTAGTGTTGCACTATAATTACAACAAAGTACAAGCTAGTTAAACTCAGTGCAAAACATAGATCAAACCCATGAAACATCCTCATTTGAAAGAACCCTTTAGGCAAACTAAAGATATGGATTCACTGATTGAAATTAAAGCATTTATTAAACTGTACAATTTGCATGGGATCAAACTGGAATGCGTATATTTAAAAGTGTTTAAAAACAGTGTTATCATTTTACCTAAGTATACAGAGTCTCCTTTGTGCATCTAAATCCAAGCTGGTATAATTATGGAGATATGGTAGTTATGACATATGTCCAAAGCCTCAGTAATTTTGCATGCTAGTTTGTGAAAAATTCTGTCAAATTTTCTCTCCTGGAAATGATCCAGTAAAGTTGTCAAACCTAATAAAAAAATGCTGGCACAAGTACAAACACACATTTTTAAAAGTATTGCTGGTGGTCAATGAATCAGTTACACCTCAATGTGTTTTTTTTGTTAAATTCAGCCACATACTTAATCACAAATGGGCAGCAATATTTTCATTTCTGCGGACAACTGTTTCTAATGAACTGAAGCTTGTGCTTCATGCAAAGGCTGCTATCTCAAGTCCCAATCCTGGCTTGAAGCTATAAATGTTTTGGCGAAAACCCATAAATCATTAATTAGCTATTCATTAAGAGATTTTCTTTTTTTCAGCCAACATTACCTTTAACTTTAAATTTAGAAGTTAGCAAAGAATGTGGTTTATAAATTGAAAACAATACTTTAAGAGCTTTGTTGATCTAGTTTGTGATTTGCAAAGTTAAATGTATAATACTGAATATACTGTCCTAATTTCAAATACAGCACTCTTGAACTAAAATGATGCAAAGGATCATTTACATATTACCAAGTTATTTCAAAGTTCAAAGTTCAAAATAAAATTTATTGTCAGAGCAGTCAGAACGCATACATGTCACCACATACAACCCTGAGATTCTTTTTCCAGTGGGCAGACTCAGCAAATCTATAGAACAGTAACTGTAAACAGGATCAATGGAAGAGCAAGAGCATAGAAGACAAAAAACTGTGCAAATGCAATTGCAAAATTAAATAAATATCTATAAATAATGAGAGCATGAAATAACAAGACAAAGAGTCCTTAAAGTGAGATAATTGATCGTGGGAACATCACAATAGATGCGTGTGATTACCCGATTTTGTTCAAGAGCCTGATGGTTTAGGGGTGGTAACTGTACTTGTATCTGGTGGTGTGAATCCCAAGGCACTTGTACCTTCTACCTGATGGCAGCAGTGACAAAAGAACATGGCCTATGTGGTGAAGATCTTTGATGATGGATGCTGCTTTTATACAACAGTGTTTCATGTAGATATTTGTTTAGTGATCCGGGATAACTTTTATTATGGTTTTTCTAAAGTGCAGAATAGTACCTGGTTTCAAAATCATTAGCAAATACACATCACTTAAGTCTTTTCCATCTGGTAAATAATCTTGATGTATATGTTATGAGGCCAGCCAATAGAATTGACTTACCAAAGCCTAACCAGAGATGAAATTGAAAGAATCAAGGTCAAGGCTGCATTTTATCACACCATGGTACTATTGGCAGAACTTCTAGAACCTAACAGAGTATGGGAGAGAGCAGTTATTTTGGTCATCCATAAGGATCCTAAAGCCTTCTATTTCACCATTCAATTAATCTTTAAATAATCCAAAGTTCAAAATAAATTTATTATCAAAGTACATATCTATTACCATATACAACCCTGAAGTTCATTTTCTTGTGGGCATACTCAATAAATCTATTGAATAATAACCATAACAGAGTCAATGAAAGGCTGCCCAACTTGGGCGTTTAACCAGAGTGCAGAAGTAAACAAGCTGTGCAAATACAAAAAGAAAGAAATACTTAAAATAAATAAATAAGCAATAAATATCGAGAACATGAGATGAAGAGTCCTTGAAAGAGAGTCTATTGATTGTGGGAACATCTCAATAATTGGGCAAGTGATGTTAAATGAAGTTATCCTCTTTGGTTCAAGAGCCTGATGACTGAATGGTAGTAACTGTTCCTGAACCTGGTGATATGAGTCCTGAGGCTCCTGTACCTTCTTTCCAATGACATCAATGAGAAGAGAACATGTTCTGGGTGATGGGGTGCCCGACGATGGATACTGCTTTCCTGCGACAGTGTTTCATGTAGATGTGCTTAATGGTTGTGAGGGCTTTACCTGTGATGGACTGGGCTGTATCCACTCCTTTTTTTTTTAGCATTTTCCAGTCAAGGTCATTGGTGTTTCTATACCAGGCTGTGATGCAGCCAGTCAATATACTCTCCACTACACATCTATAGAAGTTTGTCAAAGTTTTAGATGTGATTCCGAATCTTTGCAAACTCCTAAAGAAGTAGAGGTGCTGCTGTGTTTTATTCCTAATTCCACTTACGTGCTAGGCCCAGAACAGGTCCTCTAAAGTAATAATAATAACTTAAAATTGCTGACCTCTGCACTTCTGATCCTCTGATGAGGACTGGCTCATGCACATCTGGTTTTCTTCCCCCGAAGTCAATAATCAGCTCCTTGATCTTGCTGGACATTGAGTCAGTGGTTGTTGTTACGGCACATTTATGTTTCTTTTTCGCTCTGTTATTCTTCCCAAGAGTATATTCCATTATTCTTTGATTGTAGGATTTCTAACTTTTAACTGTACCGAATATTAATTTTTGCTTATATTGTTTTTCCTTCTCATGCTATTTTATTTACAGTAATACTTCAGACATGTTTACATTCCCTTAGCCATCATACAACTAGTTATAGTATCATTCAAGGCTTCAGTTTTTCCAAAGGAGTCTAAGTTTTCCTGATTTCAGACTCATGAAACTAGGAATCATCTTCTTGACATTTTCTCAGTATAGGTGCTAGTTCCTGAATCTTTCCTTTGTGGCTCAAAGTCTAACAGAGTCTTAGAGGCATACAGCATATAAAGGCCTTGCAGTCATGTAGGTCCATGCTAACCAAGTTTGCCATTTGTGCTAGTCCCACATGGCCATGTTTGGCCCATATCCCTCTAATTTTTTCCTAGCCTTGAGCCTGTCCAAGCGGCTTTAAATGTTGTTATAATGTACCTGCTTCAACCACTTCTTCTGGCGGCTCATTCCAGAAACAGGCTACCCTCTGGGTGAAAAAGCTGCCCCCAGATTCTTAATAAGTCTCCTCCCTCTCCCTCTAAACCTAGGTTGTCTAGTTCTTGATTCCCCAACCCTGGGATAAAGTCTATGTGCATCCAGCCAATCTATCCCCCACATGATTTGATACATGTACACCTCTATTAGAAGGCTGTAGACCCTGAGGCATAGGAGCAGAAATAGACCATTTGGTTCATTGAGTTTGCTCTACCATCCGAACATGGCTGATTTATTTTCCCTCTCAACCCCATTTTCCTGCCTTCTCCCCATAACCTTTGACACACTTACTAATCAAGAACCCATCATCCTCTGCTTTAAATAAACCCATGACTTGGTCTCCACAGCTGTCTGTGGCAATGAATTTCAGAGATTCACCACATTCTAGCTAAAGAAATTCCTCAACATCTCTACTCTTAAAGGACATCCTTCTATTCTGAGGCTGTGTCCTCTGGTCCTAGTCTCTCCACTATTGGAAATTTCCTCCTAGCATCCAATTTATCTAGGTGTTTCAATATTCAATATGATCTCATTCATTCTTCTAAGATCCAGTAAGTACAGCCTAAGCATTAAACATTGCTCACATGTTAATCCTTTCATCCACGGGATCATTCCCATAAACTCAGGACCCTGGTCACAATAATCCTAATGTGGTCTAACTAACACTTTATAATTCCTCAGCATTACAGCCTTGCTTTTATTTTCTAGTTTTCTTGAAATGAATGCTAAAATTGCATTTCCCCTCCTTACCACTGACTCAGCCTACAAGATAATCTTTAGGGAACCCTGCACAAGTCTCTTTGAACCTCTGATTTAGTTTAGAAAATGACTTTCCTGTTTAGAAAATAGTCTATGCCTTTATTCCTTCTACCAAGGTGCATGATCATACACTTCCCTGTACTGTATTCCATCTGCCACTTTGCTCAGTCTCCCAATCTGTTCAAGTACTTCTGCAGACTCCATCCTTCCCCATCATTATCTGCCCCTGCTCCTAACTTAGTATCATCCACAAACTTGGCCATGAAGCCATTAATTCCATCATCTCTCATTCTCCTGCACTCCAATGAATAGAGCCCAGCTTGCTCAACCTCTCTCCATAACTCAGTCCCCCTCAAGTCCCAACAACACCTTGTAAATCTCCTCAGCACTCTTCCCAATTTAATTGCATCTTTTGTGTGGCAGGGTGACCAAAACTGAACATAATATTCCAAATGCAGCCACAAGAACAGTTGGGACATCATGCACAGCTTGTACGTGATGTCCCAACTGTTGTCATCAGTGCCCTACCCAAGGAAGACAAGCATGTAATACCTATTCTTTACAACTTTATTTCACCACTTTCAGAGAACTATGTACATGGACTTCAGTTCTTCATCATTATTTTGCTATGTTATTATTTATATCTTCTTTCATTAACCATTTGTAAGATTTTGGAGGTAAAATTCATTTTGGACCAAAGTGCAAAATGGCCAAAGGTGAATTGGAAGTCTGTTTTATGCAGTGTCTTGTTATCTCTTTGTACCAAAATAAACGTATAAATTCGGATCAGGCGTAGGTCACTCGGCTCCTCAAGGCTTCTCTACCATTTAATGTTAGAACTGATGGTAATCTCAACACCATATTCCTGTCTGCCTTGGTAATCTTTCAACCTTTTGTTTATCTATTTACCTCCACCTTAAATATATTCAAGCACTTTGGTTTCACTGAGGAAGCGACTTTCAAAAAATGTCATTCCCATCTTAAATGGATGACCATTATCTTAAAATAGTGACCTCTAGCTGAAGATTCTCACAGAAGAGGAAACATCTCCACATCCACTCTGCATAGAGATTCCTCAAGATTTTATGTTTCAGATCTAAAATGAGTTGCCAATTTATTATCACTTACTTTACTTAGACTTTATCCTTAGTCTAAGGATTATTGAAAAACAATAAATTTATGAATAACTGTGACTTCAGAAGCATAAACTCTCTTCACTCCTTTCAGTGTTTGATTGTCAAATAGACCATGTTAGAAGAAAGACACAATAGATCAAAGTCAGCTGTCTGCAGAAAGTAATGGAACATCATAATGTAGGTCTTGAAAATTTTGATTTATTATTGTGTTTTAAGTAGGATTAACTCCCTTAGACTCAGAGGTAGCAAACTATGAATATGTCCATATGGCCTATTTTTAATTATTGTATCTAGATTGGGAGTAGTCCCTGTAAGACTTCGCTTTGAAAAGTGAAGGTGGCCTAGGTCAAGAGAACCTGGATGAACTCTACATATTAACATAGATGTAAAAAGACATTAAGTTCAGTGAAACTGTCGTTTTTTGATAGATCAACTTTATCAAGTCATCATTGTTTCACACCCTTGAAGCATCACTACTGGAAATATACACTCAGTGGCCACTTTAGTTACAGGAGTTGATAAAATGATCTGCACTTCAAGGATTAATGTGTTTTGCATTCAGAGATGCTCTTGTACATACAACTGTTGTAACACATGGTTATTCGAGTTACTACTGCCTTCCTGTCAGCTTGAACCAGTTTGGCTATTCTCCTCTGAACTCTCTCATTAACAAGCTGCTTTCACCAGCAGAACTGCTACTCACTGGATTACCTTTCTCACACCATTCTCTGTAAACTCTAGAGACTGATGTGTGTGAAAATCCCAAGAGATTAGCAGTTTCTGAGATATTCAAAGCACCCCGTCTGGCAACAACAATCATTCCAGAGTCAAAGTCATGTAGATCACATTTCTTCCCTTTTCTGATATATGGTCTGAAAAACAGGTGAATCTCTTGACCACATCTGCATGCTTTTATACATTGAGTTGCTACCACATGATTGGCAGATCAGTATTTGCATTAATGAGCAGGTATACAGCTGTACCTAGTAAAGTGGCCACTGAGTGAGTGTATCTAATTCTCTCTGTTTATTCAAATTTCATGATGCCCCTGCTGATAATATACAATAAAAATCTTTTTCTATTGACTTCACTTCTTATGTTCACATTCTCAACTGTATCCTCTGGTAATTGAGCACTGATTATAATGTGTCCAAATTTACTTTCCCAGAATCTGTAAAATCACAGTAACAGTCCATGATCTCCTACTTCCACCTAGTTCGAGACATCATAGGATGCACAGCCTGTAATTTTAAAAATTATACCAACTTGTTATCAAGTAGACAAATCATATTAATTTCTGGGATTAACCTAATTTTAATAATGGATCAGATTTTACTGATGAGGGGTCTCGGCCTGAAATGTTGACTGTTTATCCCCCTCCATGGATGCTCCCTGACCTGTTGAGTTTCTCCAGAATTTTAGACCAGTGGTCCCCGACCACCGGGCCGTAAAGCATGTGCTACCGGGCCGCGAGGAAACAATATGATTTGGCGACAGGAGTCAGCTGCACCTTTCCTCATTCCCTGTCACGCCCACTGTTGAGCCATTATGCATGCAAGGTCATTACCCGCGCGTCATCCATGTCAGTGCGGTTTAGAAGATCAACTCCTCAAGCTTGCAAATGACGGAGGGCTGAAAAGTATGTTTGACATAACATCTCTGCCGGAATTCTGGATCAAAGTCAAGGCTAAATATCCTGAGATAGCCATGAAAGCACTGAAAACGTTGCTTCCATTTCCAACATATCTCTGCAATGAATGCAACGAAAACTAAATTGCGGAATAGACTGGACATAAGGAACCCCCTTTGAGTATCGCTGTCTCCCACCACCCCTCAATAGGACCGTCTTGTTGCAGGAAAACAAGCCCAGGGCTCCCACTGATTCAGCGATATTGGTGTGTTGCAATGATTTTATATGTTCATACGGGGAAAATATGTGCTGTGTATTTAATATCCAAATGTTACTTAAAATGTTATGATGCTATTGACTTATATAACCATAAAACAATTACAGCACAGAAACAGGCCATCTCGGCCCTTCTAGTCCGTGCCGAACGCTAGTCCCACCGACCTGCACTCAGCCCATAACCCTCCATTCCTTTCCTGTCCATATACCTATCCAATTTTTCTTTAAATGATAATATTGAAACTGCCTATACCACTTCTACTGGAAGTTCGTTCAACACTTACTTCAAGCTACCCTGTCCTCTCCTGATAATTGACTTATCGCTATATTCATGCAAGGAAAATATGCACTGTGTGTTTAATACTAAATTCGTTAGATAAACCCTTTTAGAAACGAAATTGAGTGCATTAGCTACTTATCACCTATATTCCGGTCGTGATTAACACCCCCTCCCCGAACAGAATCGCCAAAAGCGATTTGTAGAAAAAAATCGGCGCGTACACGCATGAGCACACAGGTGTCCGCGCAAAGCTTCATGGTTATTGTAGTCTTTCTCAGGGTAAACACAATGTATTTGACTGCTACTTTTATCCATTGGCAACCCTACTACCCCCCACCCCCAACCCCACCGGTCGGCCGGTCCGCAAGAATATTGTCAATATTAAACCGGTCCGCAGTGCAAAAAAAGTTTGGGACCCCTGTTTTAGACAATAGACAACAGATGCAGGAGCAGGCCATTCAGCCCTTTGAGCCAGCACCACCATTCACTGTGATCATGGCTGATCATCCACAATCAGTATCCAGTTCCTGCCTTCTCCCCATATCCCTTCAGTCCGCTATCTTCAAGAGCTCTATCTAACTCTTTTTTGAAAGAATCCAGAGAATTGGCCTCCACTACCTTATGAGGCAGAGCATTCCACAGAATTTTAGTGCGCCTTGCTCCTGATTTCCAGCATCTGAAGAAGCTCCTGTGTTGAAGATTAGACTGATAGATTGCCAGTGATTTGTAAAGAGTGTATATCAGCTCTGTTTCATCTTCCATGCCTGTGAACAAAAATTAGAAATACAGAAAGCATTGAAGATCACTGCAGCTGACCATACACTCTGTCGTGCATTTACAGTGAGTCTGGAGGTGGTTCCTGATCTTACTGACCTGAGAGTCAGAACACATTTCATATCTCAGATTTGTGTCAGCCATTGTTCAGTAAATTGTCTCCCGATCTGCACACTGGACTGCCAGTTCCCACATTCCTTTCTACTCCCTGAAGCCCTGGTTCCTGCATTCCCTGTCCACTCACCATTGCCCAGCTCCCCTGCTGCTCATCTACCTACTGGGGCCCTGGATGACTCACTCCCCGTCCACTCACCAGGGCTCCAGTTCTCCCACTCCCTTTAGACTTATTTTGTTCTTGTCATGGTTCCTTGTGACTTGCCATACAGCATCGAGTTGCTAGGGTTTTTGAGCACCTGTATTTACTAATCAATATCTTAACTAGAGTTGTTAAACCCTTGTGTTTTCGGTTAATCTTGTTAAGTTAATTGTGGCTGCTCATGTTTCCTACCGTCTATGATTACTTAAGGAGGACTTTTATTCAGTGCCATATTGGGATCAATTACCACGAAGAATGAATTACCTCGTGATATCTCTCAGTCACTCCTCCAAGTCTCTGATTCCAACGTTTAACCGCTTGTTTCCATCTCTTCCTGAGGATCCTGATGTTCCTCCGTACCTAGGTCCAGTCCTCCGAGAACATACCGTGACAGTTCTGTTGACTGCTGTCCTTACCTGGTCCTGTTTCCCTCACTTCCATTAAATTGATTGGCTGCCTTGTTTCCCTGTGCTCCAGGTTAATTTACCAGGATTGAGTGGAAAATTTATAATTCTAGATTAAAGACTCAAGTTTCAAGATTATTTATTCTCATTCTTCAGTACGTGTGTGTAAAGGAGACCAAAATGAACTTTACTCCAGATCCGATGGAGCATAAAACACACAATAAGCATATAATACACAATAATTATGAATATAAAAGCAATCCTATAAAAGACAGTATACAATTAACTGATGAGTGTTGCTGCATATACACACATAATGTTAGCTTACATACATAGACTAATTGTATGCACATAAAGTGATGCTAAGTGCAGGAGTACCAGACCATAAGATGACTCTGACAGGAATTGATCAGGTGGCAAAGTGACTCTCGGCAAGAGGGGCTGTTCTAGGTAGTAGTGGGGTTTATGAACCCTGGGGTGGTGGATTGGTTAATGGTGTTGCTCAGGCTGATTGGCTTGGGGTAAGTAATTGTTTTTGAGTCCAGTAGTCCTGGCATGAATGCTGTATAGCCTCTTCGAACAGGAGTGGAACAAGCATTCTACAAACAGGGAGGGTGGGATCCTTCACGACATTACCAGCCTTTTTCCGGCACTTTTCTGTATATATTTCCTGATAGTGGGTAGGCTGATGCATTGGGCAGTTGTAGAGCCCTCCTCTCCACTGCAGTGCCATTGCTGTCACACACAGTGACGCAGCATCTTAGGTTAAGATGCTCTCAACTGCGCAGCTGTGGAAGGTTATGAGTGTTGGTGTGCATAATGCAGCTCTACAGTCTACAGCGTAACATCAGGAAAAAGCTGAATTAAAATTGTTAACACAAAAAAATTCTGCAGGTGCTGGAATTCTGGAGGAGAACAGCAAGTGAGGCAGCATCAATGGAGGGGAATAAACAGTCGACGTTTCAGGCCAAAGCCCTTCATCAGGACTGAGGAATTAAAAATGTGTTGGATTATTAATAGAACTACATAAAGTAATCTGGAAAATCTGCTTGTCTGGCACCAGCAAACTACTCCACATGCCAGATTAATGGAGTTTCATTGTACTTGTACAAACTTATATCAAAAATTTCCAAGCTCAAAAATATCTGGGTACTTGTCATGGTCCTAAGCTCTACAGGGGCTGCTGGTGCTTAGGTTGGCAAAACATATAAACCTTGTTATGACTATACTTCAGTTAAATTAATCTCTAGGCATGCATGAATTGTGAGAAGGATCAGATGTAAATATACTCAATATATTGTTTAGTGCTTTGATAAGGGCTTTGTGCTCACTGCAAAATCTCCCACTGTCAGTGAAGTTTTGCTGATTCCTTAGTTGTGTAACACAACGGGGATTCCTTATCTGTTGTTAATCCCTAAACAACTGGATGGATGAGGGTTACATCTTTTTTACATCTTTATATAGTTTTGTTGAAATTTTGACTCTGCTCAGAGGCCGCATTCTTGCATTCAAGTCAAAAGTTTTATTTCAGTCCTCTGTAAATAATTCAAGCTAAACTGATGAGTAAGCAACTCAGACTAATACTACAGAGGCATATTGAGGAAGTACTGAATTGCTCGAAGTGCCAGTACATGGGGATAAGACAGTAAGTGAACGTAAATGATCCCCGATAGTTTATTCAAAGAAAATCAGCAAGTATTACTTATGATCTGTCTAACTCAATCCTTCAAAGAGCACCACCAGAGTGCTAGTCACTAGTTATTGCTGTCTATGAGATTTTGACAGCCCTGTTTACTCATTAAATATTCACAATTCCAAATCAGAAGAAATGTTTTGGCTGTGAAACAGGTTCATCAAGAAATTGTGGAAAAGAAACACTTAACTATATAAGATTGCCATTATTTTTTCCCAGCTAATGAAGAAAAAAATACTAAAAAGATTGGTATGTAGTCTAAATATTACTGTTCAGAAAAACTATGATAAATACTATGATAATCCTCAGTAAATAGCACTATTTAATACTGTATATAGTAGAAAAACCTTCATAGATGATGCTCAATATAATGACTTCATAAAGTAATATTAACTACAAAAATATCATATTAAGCATCAACAATTCCTAGACTTGCACAGTCAAGTATCATATATTACAAACAATACTAAATAGACTATCAATTAAGCACATTACTCATGTATCTATGATAAGGCTGAGATTAAGTAATGCTCAGATTGCATATCAAACTTCACATATTCATTTCATGAAATGACAGTTCTGCAATAAAAGGAACTAGGTTTCAAACATTGTCTTCTGTTCAAATTGAAAAATTTGTTTAGAAATCACTATTGTCAATATCAGCAGGGAGGGGTTTTTTTTGCCCTTGCTCCATATTTCAACCTGAGCTTTAACCAGTTTATTTTAAATGCGTTGATGCCACTGCTAAAATGTTGTAGAGTGGAAGGTCACAGGGATAAATTACTCACTCGTCCACTGATAGTTCATGTAACAGTAGAACAGTAGAGCATGTTACAAAGGAAACTGAATCCATACTGTATTGACCCCGATATTTAAGAGATCTTCAAAATTCCCAAGCAGGATCGTCAAAGACTACTCTAAAAAAAGTCCAGCAAAATTTCCTTCCCTTGAAGTGCATCAAGGTCAAATGGACTGGTTCCTCTTGCACCCACAATACAATAGCTGACTATTGCTGAATTCAAAGCCCTCTAGAGCCTTCCAACAACAGCTTCCGGACCCTCGCTCCCTCTGCCAACTCTCACCCATCTTACTGCTCCCTGCATCATTCTGTCCAATTCAGCGTAAAAAGGCAGACAATGTGTTGTCCTTATGAATTGAATTGAATTGACTTTATTACTTACTTCCTTCATATACAGGAGGAGTAAAAATCTTCATGTTACATCTCTGTCTAAATGTGCAATTGTAATTTTTAGTAATTTATAATAAATAGTATGTACAATAGGACAGTCAATATAACATAGAAATACGCTTGTGTCAGTATGAATTTAGCAGTCTGATGGCCTGGTGGAAGAAGCTGTCCCGGAGCCTGTTGGTCCTGGCTTTTATGCTACGGTACCGTTTCCCGGATGGTAGCAGCTGGAACAGTTTGTGGTTAGGGTGACTCGGGTCCCCAGTGATCCTGCGGGCCCTTTTTACATGCCTGTCTTTGTAAATGTCCTGAATAGTGGGAAGATCACATCTACAGATGCGCTACAGCACCCAGAACTCTCTGGTGGCTGACTGCATGGAGCAATTGCCTGTTGAGGGATCAAATCATATTTCTTCAAATATAAATAAAATCCATATGGTTATTTTTTGTATTTCATTAATTAGGAGATTAGACATGAAATTTACAAAATTCTAATGTTGAGTCAGTAAATCAATGTTTGCTGGTTACATGAAGTTCAATCAGATGTCATACTGTACATGATTTATTTGAAACTTGAATTTCTTTCTGTCAGGCATGGTCACTGCACAGGAAGGCTATATTATAAGTTGGATACTGGTACAATTCTCTATCACAGTGCCAAGAATATACAAGCCTTATTCCATCAACAATATTCCACTTCGTGATTGAATTTAATGTTACTGACAAAAGAAATGTGACTGAATTATATACATCAAATGTTGTTGTGTCTTTGTCTAGAAAAGAGAACTAAGTAAATTGCCTGGGTGTCTAATCCTTGGAGATTTGCATGACACAGACATTTTGGCAGTGATCACTGTGAAATTTTGAATCCAGTCCTTCCCCTAAGTCTAATAATGCCAGTACTCAACTAAACAAGTTGTTTGAACTTTGCCCTGTCCCATTCATTCATCTTCCTTTGCAGTTACTATTATGTTAAGAAACGCAAAAATGTCAATTTGATCCTCCAGCAAATACCTAAAATTAAAACATGATTTCAAAGAGGTCAAATATGATAGCAGAATATACAAACGTAGTATTAATGGTTGGACTCTTGGCATTGTGAAGGATCAAAGGGATCTTGGGGTCTGAGTCCATAGGACACTCAAAGCTGCTGCGCAAGTTGACTCTGTGGTTAATAAGGCATACGGTACATTGGCCTTCATCAATCGTGGGATTGAGTTTAAGAGCCGAGAGGTAAAGTTCCAGCTATATAGGACCCTGGTCAGACCCCACGTGGAGTACTGTGCTCAGTTCTGGTCACCTCACTACAGGAAGGATGTGGGAACTATAAAAAGTCATAGTCATAGTCATAGTCATAGTCATAGTCATAGTCATACTTTATTGATCCTGAGGGAAATTAGTTTTCGTTACAGTTGTACCAACCAAGAATAGAGTATAAATATAGCAATATAAAACAATAATAATTAAATAGTAATATGTGAATTATGCCAGGAAATAAGTCCAGGACCAGCCTATTGGCTCAGAAGGTCTTACCCTCCAAGGGAGGAGTTGTAAAGTTTGATGGCCATAGGCAGGAATGACTTCCTATGACGCTCTGTGCTGCATCTCGGTGGAATGAGTCTCTGGCTGAATGTACTCCTGTGCCCAACCAGTACATTATGTAGTGGATGGGAGACATTGACCAAGATGGCATGCAACTTGGACAGCATCGTCTTTTCAGACACCACCGTGAGAGAGTCCAGTTCCATCCCCACAACATCACTGGCCTTACAAATGAGTTTGTTGATTCTGTTGGTGTCTGCTACCCTCAGCCTGCTGCCCTAGCACACAACAGCAAACATGATCGCACTGGCCACCACAGACTTGTAGAACATCCTCAGCATCATCCGGCAGATGTTAAAGGATCTCAGTCTCCTCAGGAAATAGAGACGGCTCTGACCCTTCTTGTAGACAGCCTCAGTGTTCTTTGACCAGTCCAGTTTATTGTCAATTCGTATCCCCAGGTATTTGTAATCCATTTGTAAGTGTGCAGAGGAGATTTACAAGATTGTTTGCCTGGATTGGGGAGCATGCCTTATGAGAATAGATTGACTGAACTCGGCCTTTACTCCTTGGAACGATGAAGGATGAGAGGTGAACTAATAGAGGTGTTTAAGATGATGAGAGGCATTGATCATGTGGATAGTCAGAGGCTTTTTCCCAGGGCTGAAATGGCTAACATGAGACGGCACAGTTTTAAGGTGCTTGGAGGTAGGTACAGAGGAGATGTCAGGGGAAAGTTTTTTAGAGTGGTGAGTGCATGGAATGGGCTGCCGGCGATGGTGGTGGAGGCGGATCTGAGAGGGTCTTTTAAGAGACTCCTGGATAGGTATGTGGAGCTTAGAAAAATAGAGGGCTATGGGTAACCCTAGGTAATTTCTAAAGTAAGTATGTGTTTGGCATAGCATTGTGGGCCAAAGGGCCTGTATTGTGCTGTAGGTTTTCTATCTTTCTATGATTTCATTGGAATAAAATTGGAATATGCTACTTCATTAAATATATAAGATTGAACACATATATTCATAGTTAATTGAATATTATATATCAGAATCAGGTTTACAAAGTGGCTTTATAAGATTTTTTTTAAATTCATCATTCTGTTTAGGTCAGTTTTGTCAGCTCTCAATTGGCCTGTCACTGGAGCATCACATTAGCCTTATCGGTGATGGCCAATCTGTAAGCAACGGTATTAAATTATTATAAGATACTGATTAACTTCATGATCTGTCTACTCGGCATACTTCCAGCAAGAAACCACGTTGAACATGTTTGCTCACTTTTCGATGCTGCAAACAACAAGACTCACAACTATAAGTGAGTGTTGGGGATCAGATGTAAAACTGGAAGAAAATCAATAGCCAGGTACTGAATGCCACTGGCTATCTACTTCAGTCTTAGACTTTTAAAATACCGCATGCAACTGTAATTGATAAACAAGAGTTCTGCAGGTTTTGGAAATCTAGAGTAACACTCACAAAATGCCGGAGGAACTCAGCAGGTCAGGCAGCATCAGCACCCTTCATCAGGACTGGAAGGGAAGGAGGGAGAAGCCAAAATAAGAAGGTGTGGGAGAGGGGCAGGAGTTCAAGCTGGCAGGTAATAGGTGAGATCAGGTGAGGGGGCAGGTAAGCAGGTGGGGGAAAGAGAGGATGAATCTGCTAGGAAAGAATTTCTTCTTCTTCTTCAGCACTTTACCCTTTCCACCTATCAGCTCCCAGCTTCTCACTTTATCCCCCCTCCCTCACCCACCTACCTTCCCCCTCACCTGGCTTCACCTATCACCTACCAGCCTGTAATCCTTCCCTCTCCCCACATTCTTATTCTGCCTTCTTCCCATTTCCTTTCCAGTCCTGATGCAGGGTCTCAGCCCAAAACATCCACTGTTTATTCCTCTCCATTGATGCTGCCTGACCTCCTGAATTCCTCCAGCAACTTTTGTGTGTTACTCTGCAATGGTAATCGCAATTTCTTGTAACAGACAATGACTTAATCAATGGGGCTCTTTCATTCAGTCAGAACAGTGAAGTTGGGTTATTTCCACACTACACCTGTAATTACAGAAAAGTCTGCCAATAGCTCCTCTAGTCATCCTGTGCAGTATGTTCTAAGTTGTAATTCAAAATGCTGCTAGCTCTGTTCACACTACCAGACGTTGTGGAAATGAATTCAAAAAGTCTGGTGGGGCTGCTTCACTTGTCTAACTCACGATCACGCCACATTGCCAGTCTAGGAAAATTGTCAGCTTGAAGTGTTAACTGTGCGTCAACACCAGCACTGCACTGTAATTTGGGTGTAAGGTTACTCCAAAGTTTCACAGAGATATTCTTACTGCCAGCAGTAAACAGATGCCAAGCAATGTTTCAAAGGCTGAAGATTTTTAAGCTATCTGAAATCTCTTCAGTGTTTATGAACAGAGCAGCTAATTCTCAGCTACAATTAATACCAGTAGGTCAATCTCAGATGGTGTTGAGTTAGCTGACCTCAGCAAAGACATTATAATTAGACCCGACATCAAGGAGGAGAAACTTAATTAGGATTTCTTCTACTGATCACTATCTAGAGAACTCAACTGTATGGCCATAGGGTATAGACGTCCAGTGAGGGCAAGGTTTGAACGGTCTGCCGGTGTTCAGGCTGAGACTTTCCAATGTAATCACACAGAAGTGAGAGGGAATATTTTTATACGTTTAGAGATATAGCATGGGGAAGGCCTTTGGGGCCCAAGGAGACATGCTGCACAGCAACCAACCCACTTAACACTAGCACGAGGAATTCTGCAGATGCTGGAAATTCAAGCAACACACATCAAAGTTGCTGGTGAACGCAGCAGGCCAGGCAGCATCTCTAGGAAGAGGTACAGTCGACGTTTCAGGCCAAGACCCTTCATCACGACTAACTGAAGGAAGAGTGAGTAAGAGATTTGAAAGTGGGAGGGGGAGGGGGAGATCCAAAATGGTAGGAGAAGACAGGAGGGGGAGGGATGGAGCCAAGAGCTGGACAGGTGATTGGCAAAAGGGGGGCACGTTCCAAGAAAGGTTATATGGCTGTGATAGCGAGTCTGAGTCAAAATGTGGTTGAAAAGTTGAAGCACCGAAGGAATTACAGATGGGGAGCAGTGAGAGATGGTTTTACTGAACTCCCGTCGAAGAGAAGATTTAAACTTCTTCAGAAGAGGAAGAGGAAGAGGCTTCGCAGTAGTGAATTTAAAAACACAAACATGAGGAATTCTGCAGAATTCTTCTGGTGATGCCTACACTGAAGAAGTTTAAATCTTCTCTTCAATGGGAGTTCAGTGAAACCATCTCTCACTGCTCCCCATCTGTAATTTCTTCGGCTCTTCAACTTTTCGACCACATTTTGACTCAGACTCGCTATCACAGCCATATATCCTTTCTTGGAACGTGCCCCCCTTTTGCCGATCACCTGTCCAGCTCTTGGCTCCATCCCTCCCCCTCCTGTCTTCTCCTATCATTTTGGATCTCCCTCCCCCCTCCAACTTTCAAATCTCTTACTAGCTCTTTCTTCAGTTAGTCCTGACGAAGGGTTTCGGCCTGAAACGTCGACTGTACCTCTTCCTAGAGATGCTGCCTGGCCTGCTGCGCTCACCAGCAACTTTGATGTGTGTTATTTAACACTAGCCTAGTCACAGGACAATTTACAATGACCAATTAACCTACTAACTGCTATGTGTTCTGACTGGGGGAGGAAACATGATCAACCAGAGGAAACACATTGGGTCACATAGAGAACATACAAACTCCTTACAGATGGCACAGAAATTTACTGGCTTCTTGTTTAGCCTTGAATCTAATGAGGCTATTTAATATGTTCATGTATGGATGCTCAAAGGACAATAATGGAAACATTCAACATTTTTCAAAATGGAAAACTGGGCTGAAAATGGCAGACAAGTGTGAGGTGTTGCACGTTGGGAGGACCAACCAGGGTAGGACCTACGTGGTGAGTGGTAGGGCACTGAGGAGTGCGGTAGAACAGAGGGATCTGGGAATACAGATCCATAATTCCTTGGAAGTGTGTCACAGGTAGATAGGGTTGTAAATAAAGCTTTTGGCACATTGGCCTTCATAAATCAAAGTATCGATTGCAGGAATTGGGATGTTATGTTGACGTTGTTTAAGGCTTGGATGCGACAGTAACAAAGTGGTTAGCACAATGCTATTCCAGCTCAGGGGGTTCTGGAGTTTGGAGTTCAATTCCGGCGCCATTCTGTAAGGAGCTACTGTACGTTCTGTCCGAGGTTTCGGGCCGAAACATTGACTGTCTTTTCCATAGATGTTGCCTGGCCTGCTGAGTTCCTCCAGCGCTGTGTGTGTGTTCCTCGTGGAATTGTGTGGGTTTTCCCCGGGCACTCCAGTTTCCTCCCACAGTCCATAGCTGTACTGGGTAGGTACTTCTGGTCATTGGAAATTGTCCCGTGATTAGGTTAGGGTTAAATTGGGGTTGTGGGGTTGCTGGGGTAGTGTGGCTCAAAGGGCCTACTATGTGCTGTATTGGTAAATGTAAAGGTGTTGATAAGGCCTAATTTGGAGTATTGTGTGCAGTTTTGGTCACCTACCTACAGGAAAGATGTCAATAAGAGTGAAAGAATGCAGAGAAAACTTACAATGATGTTGCCAGGACTTGAGGACCTGAATTACAGGAAACGATTGAATGAGTTAGGACTTTATTCCCTGGAGTGTAGGAGAATGAGGGGAGATCTGATAGAGGCATAAAACATGATGAGGGGTATAGATGGGGTAAATGCAAGCAGGCCTTTTCCACTGAGGTTGGATGAGACTAGAACTAGAAGTCACTGGTTAAGGGTGAAAGGTGAAATGTTTATGGGACATTAGAAACACAGAAACATAGAAGATCTACAGCACGTTACAGGCCCTTCGGCCCATAATGTTGTGCTGATCACGAAACATACTCTGCAGCTTGCCTAGAGTTTCCCTACTGCATAGCCCTCTATTTTTCTAAGCTCCATTAGAGGGAGGTTCTTCAGACAGAGGGTGGTGAAAGTGTGGAATGAGCTGCTAGTGCAAGTGGTGGATGTGGATTTGATTTCAACATTTAAGAGAAATTTGAATAGGTACATGGATGGGAGGGTTATGTAGGGCTTAGGTCCAGGTGTAGGTCAATGGGGCTAGGCAGATTAAATAGACCAGTATGAACTAAAGGGGCCAAAGAGCCTGTTTTTGTGAAGCTGTCTTCTTTGACTCTGTGATTCTGAGATTCAAGACTGTTTATTGCTATTTGTCAATACACAAGTGTAAAGGAAAACAAAATGATTGTTCGTCCAATCTGATATAGCATAAAAATACAATAAGCATAAAGAACACAATAAAAATACAATAAATATAAATACATACATTTCGCTATATACGTAGACTAACTGTATGTATGAAAAGTGACTGTAGGTGCAGCAGTCTTTGTGCATAAAGTAACACACAAATTGCTGGAGGAACTCAGCAGCTCAGGCAGCATCTACGGAAGGAATCATTTTGGGCCGAGACCCTTCATCACGACTTTGGGTGACTCTGAAGGGGAATTATAAAGTAGTGGTGGTGGGGTGGACTAATTGACAAAGGTGTTGATCAGCCTAATGCCTTAGGGGATGTAGCAGTCCTGGCGTGGATGTTTCTTCCCTAATGGGAGTGGGACAAACAGTCCATGAGCGGGGTAGGTAGGATCCATCATAAAATACGTCATCAAATATATTGATTATAATTTATGTTCTAGTAACAATGGATATTAGGAATATTGTTAAACTGCTGGACTGCTGATGTCAGGAAGCACAGTAAAATGGAGTGGCTGTGAGGGAACTGATTGCTAAACCTAATATGATGGTGGTTATTGCTACTTATTATAGAAGTGAGTGAATTTCATCAAGTTGATTTGACCCTACTGCAAGAGGACCACAACCTTGTCGTAGGGCTTGAAGACTTGCCTGCCTCAATGACCTGGAGAACTTTGCTGGCTGGAGTCAAGGCCTTGTGCTTTGGCTCTTGGTAGGGTCACCCATGCCAAGCAGGTCAAAGGGTAGAGGCCAGACTAAGACTGGACCATGGTCCTCCAGGTTCGGGGTTCCAGCTCAGGGCTAACAACCCTGACCAATCAAAAACAATTGTTACAGAAACAGCAATGAAGAATCCTTCTATACAGACAGAGATGGAGGACCTTCATCGGTGCCATAAACGCCTGATGCGTGATGGGCAGTAAGTAAGTATTTTGACCCTGAGTTCCAAGATGGATAGGCTCATTTGAAACGTCACAGCAGACTTCCCTTCTGTTTTCATACAGACCTGTGAGAGGGCTGGGATCTAGCCTTGGTTCCATGAATGAGGTACCATCCAACCCCTTTGAGAGGATGGTTTGCCTGTTTCCATGCCGACCATGCGTCTATGGCCCTTAGCTATGCAGCACTGTCAACTAGATCTGACTGTTCTAACTCACCCTGACCTACAACAATCTACAGCAGGTCTGACTGTTCTAACTCACCCTGACATACAGCAATCTACAGCGGGTCTGACTGTTCTAACCCACGCTGACATACAGCAATCTACAACAGATCTGACTGTTCTATCCCACCCTGACATACAGCAATCTACAGCCAATCTGACTGTTCTAACTCAGCCTGACCTACAACAATCTACAGCGGGTCTGACTGTTCTAACCCACACTGACATACAGCAATCTACAACAGATCTGACTGTTCTAACCCACGCTGACATACAGCAATCTACAGCAGGTCTGACTGTTCTAACTCACGCTGACATACAGCAATCTACAGCAGATCTGACTGTTCTAACTCACGCTGACATACAGCAATCTACAGCAGGTCTGACTGTTCTAACTCACGCTGACATACAGCAATCTACAGCAGGTCTGACTGTTCTAACTCACCCTGACATACAGCAATCTACAGCAGGTCTGACTGTTCTAACTCACGCTGACATACAGCAATCTACAGCAGGTCTGACTGTTCTAACTCACGCTGACATACAGCAATCTACAGCAGGTCTGACTGTTCTAACTCACGCTGACATACAGCAATCTACAGCGGGTCTGACTGTTCTAACCCACACTGACATACAACAATCTACAGCAGGTCTGACTGTTCTATCCCACGCTGACATACAGCAATCTACAATAGGTCTGACTGTTCTATCCCACCCTGACATACAGCAATCTACAGCCGGTCTGACTGTTCTAACTCACCCTGACCTACAACAATCTACAGCGGGTCTGACTGTTCTAACCCACACTGACATGCAGCAATCTACAGCAGATCTGACTGTTCTAACTCACGCTGACATACAGCAATCTACAGCAGCTCTGACTGTTCTAACTCATGCTGACATACAGCAATCTACAGCAGATCTGTCTGTTCTCACCCACGCTGACATACAGCAATCTACAACAGGTCTGACTGTTCTAACTCACCCTGACATACAACAATCTACAGCAGGTCTGACTGTACTAACCCACGCTGACATACAGCAATCTACAACAGGTCTGACTGTTCTAACTCACCCTGACATACAACAATCTACAGCAGGTCTGACTGTACTAACCCACGCTGACATACAGCAATGTACAGCAGCTCTGACTGTTCTAACTCATGCTGACATACAGCAATCTACAGCAGATCTGTCTGTTCTCACCCACGCTGACATACAGCAATCTACAACAGGTCTGACTGTTCTAACTCACCCTGACATACAACAATCTACAGCAGGTCTGACTGTACTAACCCACGCTGACATACAGCAATCTACAGCAGCTCTGACTGTTCTAACCCATGCTGACATACAGCAATCTACAGCAGATCTGTCTGTTCTCACCCACGCTGACATACAGCAATCTACAACAGGTCTGACTGTTCTAAGAGTTCCTTGAGTGCCTCAGACAAAGTGCTCCAGTTAACTGAGTTGTCACAATAGAGTGACCCTTCGAAATCCAGCTGGTGAAAGGCTCCTCCCGCCCGCTACTGCCACACATTGCTGTGCAAATTCTGGACACAGAAGAAATACACAACAATAGTGAATATGGAACCTGAAGGATACTCCAAGATCCTAATTTAATTTAAATTTAATTTAGAGATCCAGCACGGTAGCAGGCCCCTTCCAGCCCAAGAGGCTTAAGCCGTCGAGTTATACCCATTAGACCAACTAACCTCCTAGCCCATACATCTTTGGAATGTGGGAGGAAACTCACACAGTCACGGGGAGCACATACGAAATCCTTACAGGTATCAGTGGGAATTAAACCCGGGTTCCTAGCTTCGTAAAGCAATGCACTAACCGCTATGCTGCTGCTCCGCCCCTAAATTAGAGATACAAGATGGTAGCAAGCCCTTCTGACCCACCAAGCCTGCACCCATTACACCTTGTGACCAATTAACCTACTAACCCAAATGCCGTGGAATGTGGGAAAACCAGAAACCCACAGGGTCATGGGGAGAATGTACAAACTTCTGACAGACGGCAGTGGGAATTGAACTTGGATTATCAGTTCTATAATAGTGTTAGACTAACCACTATGCTACAGTGCTGTAAACTTAAGTATTATATTCTTCCATTCACACTGATGTACCATTAATTTATCCATGTTTCTATAATAAAGTAAATTCTGAACTTCCAACTAGACTTTTACAAGTATGTCTTATTTATTATGCTGGGATTTGAGTAAACTATTCAGGAAAATTCACTGTTGAGAAACAGTACTACACAACTAGAGTTACATTATATGCTCTGCAATCATTTTTACAACACATTTCATGTAAATCCAGTGAAACATCACACTTCATATCACAGTCTAAATACTTAACAGGAAAATTATTACTAAAACATTTTTAGACTATCTCTGCTTGAGGAAGAATATTCTGGTTCAGACATGCACTTCAGGGCAAGTTTTTCCATAACTTTTTTTAACGAGGTTCTTGTAGTTACCATGATGGTCATGCAGTAATCAGTCAAGATAAACACAACCATATGTTATAATCTTAGAAAGTTAGTTGTAAAATTTGACAGATCACTACATAAACAATCTGTCATATTGACTTGTTATTAATTTGATTAAAACCAGATCTAAAGAAATAGCACAAGATTTTAATTAAACTCCTTTTTCCATTTTTTTCAATTACATAACATAGAATCGCAGAATTATTCCATTCAATTCAAATCAGTTGCACCATTCAGGCAACACATATCCCTCAACTACAGCTGCTAGTCTTTGATCTACATATCAAGATAACATTACGTAACACAGATCTATCAATCTCAGTTATGGAAGTTTCAGTTTCAGAACTTTCCACAGAACCATTGTGGGAAGATTTTCACTACTATACACTTAGGTGATAAAACAGATCTACCGTCCACTAGTGGCAGGGCCTCAAATTGAGGTCCTTCCCCACAATGGCTGCACCAAGCTTCAGTGCATTCCTCAGTACGTTTTCCTGAAGCCTGGTACGTACTGGTTGGCAGCATTCATTTAAGTACAGATATCTTTTTGCACTGGAAGATCAACAGGTTTTGAGTAGACAAAGGTGCATTTTTCTCCGAATTGATGGCCGTTCTATAATAGCTGATGTTTGTTTTGATATATAGCCCACAAATCACAATGTCCTCTGTTATACGGCTGCTTGGGTCAAAGCTCAAAAGGGATCCAATCATTCTTTTTCAGACATTCTTGGATGAAGCACATTTCACAAAGAGGTCGATAATTGTCTCATCCACATCACAAAGACCTGGAGGGCAGCATGCATTATTGGGAGTGAGACTTTGATCTGTAGGTACAATTTGACAGGAAATGCTCTTTTCCATTCCGGCCAAGTGAGGGCTTGGTTCCCGTAGATAACTTTTTGTGCTGAGGCAGTCTGCTAAATTCTGTTGACAATCTGATTGGGAGACTGTCCCACAGGATCTATCATGCTCTTCTGCAGCAGAGTCTACATTACCATCTGTACTGACCTCTTCCTGAGAGATTTGAGATCAAACTGCTTCACAGCGGTAACTTTTCTGGATGGACAAGTAGTGCAGCAACTGAATCGAATATTGTGGCAACAAGGCGAGGCTCACCATTCTCAACACCAGGATTAGGTGGAACTGTTGTGATATTTGCTGTTTGCATACTTTAGCTCTATGCACGGCTTGATATAGCCACACATGATGGTAGCCGGGAGGATAATGGCAATCTTGGGTACTTTTTCCCCTGTCTTCTGGAGACTTGTACAACACAACCTGTTGGATGTGTTCTATCTTAGATCTCCAGCTTAAATGGAAAGTGGCTTGGGTGAGTGTCACGGCGTAGCTACAAGGTATGGGCCACTGCTGCCCTGTGTACAGGAACACACATACAGGAACAACAGTTGACTACCAGGTACTTTCAATCATTGAGATAGAATCGTCCACCCAGAGTGCCAGTTTCTGCTTTACTCCAGCCAGTTCTTGCTCCATGCCCAGACTGCTCTCAAACCAGAATCCCAGTGCCTTCACCTAGTCAGACTTGACAGTGAAGGAACAGAGCGTCAGTCAGGCCAGTTGCCAAAGAATATGGCCTCACTCTTCCTGCAGTTGACTCCAACCCACAAGGCCAGCTCAGATTAGTGATAGATGTTACTTAATGTACAGATTGACCAAGCGTCCAAGTTATGCTATCCATGCACAGAGAGAATTTTCTCTCCATGCTCTCTAGTTGAGGATTTGCTTTTGCTGGTGATGTGTATCTTGTTTCATTTCAAAAAAAAATATAGGAAATACTATTAAGTTTGTACAACCGTCTCTTCACATTTACTGTGCCATCAAAATTACTACAGCACCAATGCTAACAACAGGAATTCTGCAGATGCTGGAAATTCAAGCAACACACATCAAAGTTGCTGGTTCAGTTAGTCCTGACGAAGGGTCTCGGCCTGAAACGTCGACTGCACCTCTTCCTAGAGATGCTGCCTGGCCTGCTGCGTTCACCAGCAACTTTGATGTGTGTTACAGCACCAATGCTACTTGTGTTTTTTCTTTAATTAATACACTGAATACATTGTGAAGAGTTTGATCACGTACGACAATTAGACAAACTAGAACCCCAAAGTGGCAACCTCGCATACTAGCCAAGGAAATAAGAACATGGGGAGAGTGAACTTCTGTCTCATGCACCCAACAGAGATAAGAATTCCTTGGACTTTTGCTGTGACTGGGGATTACTCCTCTGATACGAAGAGAGTACAACAGCAACATTTTATGTGCAATGCAATATTTACCATAGTGACATGTAAAAGGCATTTAGACAGGCACATGGACAGGAGGGATTAGTTTAAATTAGTGTCATGGTTGGCACAGATATGATGGGCTGAATGGTCTGTTGCCGTGCTACACCCTTCTATGTTATATGAATGGAGTTCAAGAAACTTCAATATGAGAATGGGAGTTTTCAAAGTTCAAAGTAAATTTATTATCAAAATACATACATGTCACCCTGTGATTCACTTTCTTGGGGGCATTCGCAGTAAATAGAGAGAGAAAAAAACAATAGAAACAAACTATAGGACAAAATCAATGTGAAAAGGATTAAAAACGGTGCAAAAGTAAAATAGTAATAATAAATAAGTAGGCAATAAGTATCGAGAACACAAGCTTTAAAAGTGAGTCCCTAGGTTGTGGAATCAATTCAGTGTTGGGGTGATTGAAGTTATCCACACTGGTTCAAGAGCCTGATGGTTGAGGGGTAACAACTGTTTCTGAACCTGGTGGTGTGGGACTTGAGACTCCTGTTCCTCCTTCCTGATGGCAGCAGCGAGTAGAGAGCACAGCCTGGATGGTGCTTTCCTGTGCTCAGTGGTGGGTTGGGCTTTATCCGATGATGGACTAGGCTGTATCAATTACTTCTGCTTCTAAAATCCCACCACAATTTCTGCCACTGTATTGTGTGGCCTTTTTATGTTGTAACATGTTAAGGAAGTGCTAATTGAGGAGTTGACAGTGGAAAGGGTGAACGGCAGCAGGTTTGTGAGTGTCAACATCTCTGAAGATCCATCTTGGGCTCAATATATTAATGCAATTATGAAGAAGGCACACTAGCAGCTATATTCCATTAGGAGTTTGAGATTTGGTATGTCACCAAAGGTTCTTCCAAATCTCCACAGATGTACTGTGAAGAGCAGTCTGACTGGTTGTATCACTGCCGAGTATGGAGGCTCCAATGCACAGGGTTGAAAAAAAGGCTGCAGAGGGTTATAGATTCAGACAGTTCCATCATGAGCACTCGCCTCCCTACCACTGAGGACATGCCTTATTCTCATTACTACCAACAAGGAGGAGGTAGAGGAGCCTAAAGATGCACACTCACTTTTTTGGAGCAGCTTCTTCCTCTCTACCATCATATTTCTGAACGGTCCATGACCACCTTGTTATCTTGCTCTCCTTACGCACTATTTATCTTTTTATATATTTCTTATTGTAACTTACAGTATTTTTTAATGTATTGCACTGTACTGCTGTTATAAACAACAAACTTCACAATATATATCCGTGATAATACACCTGATTCTGATTAGAACTGATGTGATGTTACAGCCTCCTGTGATCAGCACCTCTCTTGTAAATCCCTCCCTCCATTCCACCTGCAGCCTCTGAACAGTAAGACTTCACAATACTGCAGCTTAACATACTTCTATTTCATCTGGATTCAGTTTAGCTAACTAATGTGATGTGGTTCAGAAATTCTCTTAAGAAAGTAGAGCTCCAGAAAAGTACTGTGAACTAATCCTTTCTCACTAGTAGACAAGTATGTGAGAGTACTGACTGCACAGTATTCATGAGCATTAACCCATCTCATGAAATTCTTTCAATTATTTTAGAGTAATGCAAAACTTTTGCACTGAAGTAGGAATAGCAAACTGTGTTGTATCCAATGAGCTATGGGTGTTTGGTGCCCAGGCTCTCCACCCCTTTGGAGTTCCCACCAATTCTTGCAGGTGGAGCCAGTGGTACCCAGGGGTAATTGGTTCTCCAAAACATCTTGATGTCCTGGCACAAGCACAGTGCTGACAGGGGTTGACAGTTTGGATATCTCTCCAAACCCCTTGGCTCAGTCCATCCAATGGAAGAACCAGAGATCAAATTCATCCTTCAGTCAGCACACATGTCTGTAGAGAATTGATACATGAACAGAAGCTGTATGAAATTGTCATCCAACTGTTAGTGCGACCCAATCCAAATCAACCAGTATTGATTAGGTTGGCATTTGCAGATCCCAACTAGAGCTCTTCTGGCAGTTGGTCAGCTTCACTGGTTAATGCCAAGTATTATGTTCAATCATTATTCAGCTCTTAACTTCCAAAATGTTAATATACTAACTATATGATGATTGTATACTATCATAAAATAGAAAATGCTATAGAATCATAAAGTGTACTGTAACTTCCTCTTAAGTGTTCTATTCTATTAGCACCTCATTTGTGCCTACTTGCCTATACCTGCTATGCGCTTCCTTTCTTTTACTTAACCAGACCTCAAAATCTCTTTAAAACCAAGGTTCCCTATGCCTGTTATCTTTACCTTTTATTCTGACAGGCAGATACAAGCTTAGTGCTTTCAAAATTTCATCTTTGAAGGCCTCCCACTTACTAAGTATACTTTTGCCTGAAAACAGCCTGTCCCAATCCACACTTGCCATATCCTTTCTGATACTGTACAATCAAAATTGGTCTTTCCCAAATTTAGAATCTCAACCTGCAAACCAGGCCTATCTTTTTCATTTTACTTCGAAACTAATGGCATCAGGATCACTAGAGTCAAAGTGCATCCCCTACACAACCTTATGTCACCTGCCCTGTCTCATTCCCTATTAGCAGATCAAATATCGCACACTCTTTCGTTGGGACTTCTGATTAGGGAAACTTTCCTGAACACATTTGACAAATTCTATCCCATCTAGTCCTTTTAAAGCATGGGAGTCCCAGTCGATACGTGGAAAGTTAAAATCACCCACTATCACAACCTTATGATTCTTGAAACAGTCTGCCATCTCTCTACAAATGTGTTCCTTTAATTCCGTGGACTGTTGGGTGGTCCATAATATAGCCCCATTCACGTGATCGTGCCTTTCCCATTCCTCGGTCCCACCTATAAATCTTTACTAGACGAGTTCTCCAGTCTGTACTGACTGAGCAATGCCGTGACTTTTCCCTGACTAGTACGCCACCCCTCCCTCTTCAATCCCTCCCGCTCTGTAAACAACGATACCTCGGAATATTGAGCGGCTAGTCCTGCCCCTCCTGCAACCAAGTGTCACTAATTGCTTTAAAAAAAATCATACTTCCGTGTGTTAATCCATGCCCTGAGCTCATCTGCCTTTCCTACAATTCTTGCATTGAAATACAGGCACCTCAGGACGTGAGTCGCATCATACTCAACCTTCTGATTCCTGACTGACTGAGATATTAGAAACTTCTGTCTCCACAACGTCTCCAACATCTTTTCTGGTTCCTAGTCCCCTGCAACTTTAGTTTAACACCGCCCCCCATCCCCGCGCTCTGCAGCATTACCAAAACTTTCCCGCTAGGATATTTGCCCCCTCCAGTTCAGCTGCAAACAATCTCTTCTGTACAAGCCCCACTTCAATGAAAGAGGGCCCAATGATCCAAAACTCTGACGCCCTCCCTCCTACACCAATTCCTTAGCCACGTGTTAAACGCGACGACTTCCTATTTCTAGCCTCACTAACACGCGGTACGGGTAGACCTGAGATCTCAAGCCATGGAGCCCCGGCTCTTTAACTTAGCATCTAACTCCCTGAACTCACTTTGCAGAGCGTCGTCACTATTCCTACTTATGTCATTGGTACGGACATGGGCTACCACCTCCGGCTGCTCACCTTAAGAATCACTTAAAAATGTCGAGGACTCGATCCGAGATGTCCCAGACCCAGGCAACATACCACCCAGGAATCTCGTTCTCGTCCTCAGAACCTCCTTTCAGTTCCCCTAAATAATGAATCCCCAATCACCACAGCTCGCATCTTCTCCCCTTCCGTCTGAGTCACAGAGGCAGACTCAGCGCCACAGGTTTCCCTTCCTCTGTTGGGTCATCCTCCCCAACAGTATACCTGTTGTTGAGGGGGACGGGCACAGGGGTACTCTGCACTGCCCTTTTCCCTTTTCCGACTGTCACCTAGTCTCCAGTGTCCTGCACCGTGGGTGTAACCACCTCTCTGTATGCCCTATCCAGAGCGGTTAAAAAGGGAAAGAGAAATAGCGAGCGTAGCAGGCCTCCTTGGCAATACTATTAGCCTTCTCGAAGTAAGGTATGTGAGGAAACGACTGGTGGACTGGGCCGCATTCGCACACTCTGCAGGGTCCGTCGGTCCAGAGCAGAGCCGTTGTCATACCAGACTGAGATGCAACCTATCGAGATAGGTTGGTCACTGGTCTGAGTGCTACTGGTATCATGTAACCCAGTACTACCTGTCGCATGGTCGGGTGGTCGGCGACTAAACCGGCTCCCCCACTAGGCTTGCCTGGCGAGGAGGGTGGCTAGACACCCTGCAGGACGAAAAACCAGACCCGTCAAAGGGCGGATGAACCCTCTCGTAGGGTCAACGGCCATCTAACAAACACGTGACGTGGAAAGGGCATCCCTTGCATTGAAGCTCGGTCTGGCCATTCACTGCAACAGAACTTCCCCCAGCCGTCTTGGACCCCACCATGCCACTGGATCAGGGAGGGGATGTCGAGAGGGTGGGTCTGGACCTGTGCAACCCCCTACTCACCTAAAATCCACTCACGCACACGCTGTTCCTTTCTGAGGAGTGGGGTATAGGACGCACATATCAAACCCCACTAACTGACTGAAAGGAACCATCATCATCCTATGGGATGGATGGAGAGCGAGAGAGAGAGAGAGAGAGAGGGAGGGAGAGAGAGAGAGAGGGAGAGAGGGAGAGAGAGAGAGAGAGAGAAAGAGAGAGAGAGAGAGATCATTTGTACAAGTTCGAGAAGGTCCCTGTGGATAACCTAACGTGAACATTGCGATTTTTGTTTGACGGATTGCAGAAAGCCCTGACCAAAATATTTTGAAAGAGGTTTAAAAAGGCAAAACACAAAAGGATGTTGCGTGTTGAATTACGGAGAGAAAGGAGGGGAACTTTTTACTGTGAAATCAGGTGCAAGGAGGCTGGTGTGATCTTCAATATCAGTAACAACCTGTTGGTCCAAATGCTACTTTTGCGCAATAAATACTATGAGATGCCACGTGAGCTAAATCGAAGCCCTGTCCTTGGTAGCGATTACTTCTTTGTATGAGATCCCGCGACGTTTTGGAATTGTGTAACTCCTATTTACTGCAAGATTACAATTTAAAGTACATTTTCAACTACTTCAGGATAAGAGTTATTGTGGTCGGGAACACCGGATCAACTTACCAGCAAAAACCCTCGAGCCGAAGTTCAAAAGAAGTTGTACGTTAAAAAGACAACAGGGTTATAAAGGATAAGGGTTAAATGATTCATATTGTTTTTTTTCTCTCTCTCTGTGTGGCAGTTGAGAATGAAAGTGCCTCGAAGGAGATTCCAGTCACCTAGCCCCGGGCCAGGATGCTGTCAACCGTGCAATTGTGTAATTCCGAGCTCCCTCCAGGTTTTCCTGGGACGCGGCACCGCACTAGTTCCAACAGTAGGACAGATGATGGCCGCGAACAGTGATATCCCGACCAGAAAGATAGTACTGCATCTGTTTCCAGCGATAATCATAGATGGAACAATCAGAGATGTACAATTGTTCGGGAATTGGCGCGTTTGTAGTTTCAACATTAAGTTTGTAAAAGCCGTATCAAATGATAAAAGGCGACGGTTGTGTTAACATTTCACAATCAAAACATTGTGTAAAACAAAAAGCAATTAATCTATTTAATATATCTTATATAATTATGTACGTTTCAGGTACTTCAAAGACCGCTGTGAAGTTCAGTTATGTATGAACGAAGAAACCCTCCAATCAAGTCATGAGCAACAGCTGGCTGTAGACAAAGTTGCATTTTACATGTCCGTGTGGATCGAATGCCACTGTTAGAGTAAAACTAACTGAAAATAAAGGGGAAAAAACACACCAGACAAATATGATATTACTTCAGTATTCACAGTTAAAAAGCGACGTCTCGCGTTGCTCAATCCAGAATTTAAACTGCTTGCCGGACATAAAATGAGCTAAAATGGAACACCGGCAGCTGTTACTTGTACACATGTGCGATCTCGCTTCGTATTTAATGATTCAAGAAAATGTTTTGTTTTGTTCTTATCTGCCGTTTTATCTTGGAATTTGTTTCCTTGTTCCTCCTTTAATCTTTTCCGTATCAGTTTCCCCGTTCCCGTCTCGTATATTCTTACCCAAACTCTGAGCTGATTTTCTTCCTCATTGTCTTCTCTTCCAACCTATTTACCAATATGTACACTAGGTCAACTACTTTACTTTCCTTAGGTTCATATTATTTCCCCTATTGCAACCACTAACTTCTTGGCAGTTTTACCCTCTCGTCCCAATCCCGGTAGTTATGCTCCTTTTCTGCTTGAGATTGAGTTGCCATTTACGGAGCGCCTGTCCGGGTCTATTCCAGGAGACAGATTGAAGGAAGCCGCCTTCTGGATGACGTCACCTAATTGACAGCTCACCTGGCCAGCCACCCGCCGGAAAGTGGAGTGATAAACTCCAGGGCAGGGACCTGATTGATCTGCAACCAGAGCAGGAAACGGGGCGGTGCTTCCGCCAGCAGGTTGCTGAAAGGCTGCGGGCAGTTTATAGCCCAAGACTGGGCTTGAAGTCGGTGCAGTGGAACTTGATGCTGCAGCTGAGAAACTGGCAGGGAGCAACAACAATAAAAATCAGCCAATTCTCATTAAGTTTTCATTCATTGAATCTTGCTGGTAAAGGAGAAGAGAAAGTACATCAGTATTTCAAAAATTTAACCCCATGGCCGTGTGTGCAAGTTCCCAGCGGAGAAGGCACGTTGCATCTTCACGTTTGAATACAGCCCAGACAAGTTTGCTGGTGCTGTTGGCTCTGACTGTCACGGGTAGCGCAATGGGGCAGGAGAACTTCAATAGCCACGAACTGTATTATGGTTTCGGTTCAGGGCCATCCGACGATTCGATACTTCTCGCCAATAACGGCATCCGCGTGCCTTTCGGGAGGTCCGTGGACATCGACCCCATCAACGACCTCGTTATCCAGGTGCACCCGGGCGACAGATGCACCGTCACCGTGCTGGACAACGACCCACTGTCACAGAGGCCGGGCCAGCTGACTCCCAAGAAATTTCCCTGCGACTTCGGGAGCGACGAGGTGAGGTACTCGCACTTCGGCTCCCGGAGCCCGTCTACCGACCGGGTGAAGCTGCAGCTGAGGTACGACACGCAGACCGATACGCTGGTTGTCCCGTTCATGCTGGAGGTGGAGGTGGTGTTCACCCAGCTGGAGATCATCACCCGCAACATGCCTCTCACCGTCGAGAAGCTACTGGGCACCAGCAACGCGCTCGATTCTAAGGTGCTGGAGTTCAACTACGACCGCGCCTCGGAGCTCTGTAAGCTGACTCCGCTGCCGGGGGCCGGTGGCCTGCCCCGCTACGGGCGGCTGTTGCGCGCTGACCAGTCCGCCCAGAGCTTGGACTGTGACCAGCTGGTCACCTCAGATATCCGGTACCGGCACACAGCCCGCAGCCGGTCGCCCAACCGCGACTACATCCCCATGGTGGCCGAGTTGCACGACCTCCACGGCAACATGCTGAAGCAGGAGTACTTCCAGATCCTGGTGCGCATCCGAGAGGGAGCGGAGAACACGCCGCCCAAGCCCAGCTTCGTGGCCATGATGATGATGGAGGTGGATCAGTTCGTGCTGACAGCTATCACGCCTGACATGCTGGCGGCCGAGGACGCCGAGTCGGAGTCGGGAGACCTCATCTTCAATATCACCTCGCCGGCTGGCCATGAGCCGGCCATCGTCAGCACCGACGACCAGAACCTGCCCATCTCCTCCTTCCGTCAGAGTGACCTGCAGGAGCTGAGGATCGCCTACCGACCGCCAGCCGACGACTCGGACGTCGAGAGGATCTTCCAGATCGAGTTCGAGGTGGTGGACACCGAGGGCGCCGTGTCCGAGCCCTTCGCCTTCATGGTGGTGGTGAAACCCATGAACACGCTGGCGCCCGTCGTCACACGCAACACCGGCCAGCTGCTGTTCGAGGGCCAGTCGCGGCCGCTGTCCAGCCCGCGCAGCCTGCAGGTCAGCGACGAGGACAACCTGGACGAGGTGAGGATCATGGTGGTGGACGGCCTGAGGCACGGCTCGCTGACCGTGCTGGGGGCGCAGAGCAAGTTTTTCACGCCCGCCGACCTGCAGGCGGGCGCCGTCATCTACCAGCACGACGGCAGCGACACTTACAGCGACAACATCATCTTCCGCATGAGCGACGGTGCACACCAAGTCGAGTTCCTCTTCCCCATCACGATCGTGCCGACCGACGACGAGCCGCCCGTCGTCAATGCCAACACCGTTCTGGTGCTGGCCGAGCACCAGATGATGCCCTTGTCGCCCTTCGTGCTCAGCGCCACCGACGTCGACTCAGAAGACTCGACGATACGCTTCACGCTGGAGCCGCCGCTGTCCCAGGTGGGAGAGCTGGTCCTCCGCCAGACCGAGCGGCCTCTGGAGCCCTATTCCTGGCAGTTCATTGAGGGCGAGAGCGCCTACGAGAAGGTGGTCCTGGAGTGGTCCCAACAAGACATCTTGGACGGCAAGCTCTTCTATAGACACACCGGTCCTCACAGCACCACCACCGTTATGGACCAGTTTTTCTTCCGAGTGCAGGATGACAACGACCCGCCCAATCAGTCGGGGGAGCACACTTTCATGATAAAAATTCAGCCGGTTGACGACATCCCACCCGAGATGCATCCAGGAACCACTTTGCAAATGATTGTCGAAGAGTACCGCTTGACGTACTTTCGGAGGAAGTATCTGCGTTATACTGACCTGGACTCGGATGACAGAGATTTGAAGTACACGGTTACTAAGCCCCCCACTGACACCGATGAAAACAATCCCGTGCAAATGGGCAACATAGTGCTGACTGAGAGCCCCTCCACTTTAGTGACGGAGTTCACACAGGCCCAAGTCAACCATCACAAAATCGCCTACAGGCCCCCAGACGTGGAACTCGGAATTACTCCTCACATTGTTCAGTTTGACTTCACAGTGGAAGACATGGCTGGAAACAAAGCCGAGGGTACATGTACAATCTTTCTACAGCCTGTTGACAACAAGCCACCGCAAATTACCAACACTGGTTTCACAATGTTTGAAAGGGACACCTACGTCATTACAAGCGCTGAATTGGATGCCACAGATCCCGATACCGACAGACCTCAGATCACTTTTACACTTTCTCAGCTTCCAAAACATGGGCAACTGCAGTATGCTAGCGTTGGTATAAATGAAGGAGAAGCATTTAATCTGAATGATATAGCTAATGGGAAAATAGCGTATGTTCACAATGGCGATGAATCTACTGGGGATTCTTTGAAAATTGATGTGAGTGATGGAGTCCATACTGTTACAATCAATGTTAAAATAAGAGTTCGCCCAGTTGACGATGAAGTGCCAACTATTATGTTGCCAGCTGGAACTATTGGATCATATATAGATGTACTAGAAAGTGGAGCCACTGAGATAACAAGTAATGTTATCCAAGGAACAGATGAAGATACTGATGATCTTAGGTTGACTTTCATTGTGGAGGATCAACCAAAACTAGGAGAGATCTTGGTTAATGGAATTCGTGCGGAAAGGTTTACACAGCAAGATATAATCAATGGGGTTGTGATTTATACTCATACAAGTGGTGAGATAGGATTACAGAAAAAAGAAGATTCTTTTAATTTGACTCTCACTGACATGTCTGATGAGTGGAATATTGGAGGGAATAAAGTACAAGGTGTTCGTGTGCAGGTGACCATCCTTCCTGTTGACAGTCAGGCTCCAAATGTTATTATAGGGAAGCAGTTCACCGTGGTTGAAGGTGAGAAAAATACAATCACACTGAAAAATATAAGAGCAGAAGATGTTGATACCCCTGATGATGATATTCTCTGTACGATTATTGTCCAACCAACCTCAGGCTACGTAGAGAACATCTCGCCAGCTCCTGGGTCTGAAACATCTCGGGCAGGAACTGCAATCACTGCTTTCACTCTTAAAGAAATACGTCTCGGACATGTTAATTATGTGCAAAGTATTCACAAAACTGTGGAACCAGTGGAAGATAGGTTTACGTTCCGCTGCTCTGATGGAGTTAACTTCGCCGAAAGACACTTTTTCCCCATTATCATAATTCCTGCAAATGATGAGAAACCAGATATTTACATGAGAGAGTTTGTTGTAATGGAAGGCATGAGTTTGGTTATTGACACTCCCATTTTAAATGCCGCTGATGGTGATATCCCTGCCAATGAATTAACTTTCACCATCATTAAACCACCAAAACACGGGCAGATTGTAAATCAGCTTACTACAGGTACTGTCCTTGTTGACAGCTTTACTTTAAATGAGATCAGAGAAGGCTCCAGCATTGTTTATGAGCACGATGACTCTGAAACAAAAGAAGATAGCTTTAACATTCAACTAACTGATGGGAAGTACACTGTTGAAAAAACAGTAATTATAATGGTCATTCCAGTCGATGACGAGACTCCAAGAATGACAATAAATGATGGACTAGAAATAGACATTGGAGAAACTAAAACAATAAATAATAAAATTCTTAAAGCCACAGACCTGGACTCAGATGATAAAACACTTGTCTACATTATACGTTATGGACCAAATCAAGGTCTCTTGCAACATCTTCTCCCTTCTGGGAAATTTGTAAACATAACAGGAGGGATGAACTTCACCCAGGAAGATGTCGACAAGAACTTGATTCAGTATATGCATACGGGCAAGGAAGGCATCCGTGATCTGATCAAGTTTGATGTAACAGATGGCATTAATCCACTCATTGATCGTTACTTTTACGTCACTATTGGTGGAATTGACAAGATCTTCCCAGATGTGGTTAGCAAAGGAGTCTCTCTGAAGGAAGGTGGAAAAGTAACTCTGACAACAGATTTACTTAGTACAACTGACCTGAATAGTCCAGATGAACACCTGCTTTTCAGCATTACCCGAGCACCCATCCGTGGCCACCTAGAATGCACTGATAAGCCCGGAGTACCAATCACGACATTCACGCAGCTTCAGTTAGCTGGTAACAAAATTTACTACATCCACACATCCGATGACGAGGTGAAAATGGACAGCTTTGAATTTGAAGTTACAGATGGTTACAACCCTGTGTTTCGCACTTTCAGGATCTCGATCACTGACGTTGACAACAAAAAGCCTGTGCTTACTTTACATGAATTGGTGGTGCATGAGGGAGAAATGAAACTAATTACCCCCTTTGAACTGACTGTTGAGGACAGGGACACACCTGATCAGTTGCTACGATTTACTGTGACGCAACTACCTGTTCATGGACAGCTGTTATTCAACCGCACATCACCTGCTCGATCCTTTACAAAGCAGGACTTGAATGAAAACCTCATCAGTTACAAGCATGATGGAACTGAATTTTCTGAAGATAGCTTTTCCTTCATCGTGACTGATGGCACACACACAGACTTCTACGTCTTCCCAGATACTGTCTTTGAAACTCGAAAGCCACAGACGATGAGAATACGGACAATGTCAATTGACAATGGAATACCTCAGATTATAGTTAACAAGGGTGCTCCCACTCTGCGTGGACTTGCCACGGGACATCTTGGGTTCATGATTACAAGCAAAGCTCTGAAAGCTGAAGATCGTGACAGTGTGAATAGTGTTCTGAAGTTCAAGGTAGTGGAAGGCCCTGAACATGGACACCTTATCCACCTGGGCAAAGGAAATGACAGCATTACTAGATTTACTCAAGGTAATTTTAACTCCAAATAATTTTCTTTCTGTGTTGTTCTGAAATTATTTTTCTGAATGCTGTTACTGGATTTAAGTAGGAAAATGTGTCAGTATCTATCAAGCCAAATTATCTTGTAAAGTGAATCAGTGAGTAGCTTGCAGTCAAATGTCAAGTGTTTTTGTCTGCAATGTGTGCATTGACTAATGAATGAAAAATGTTGTTATGGTAGCTGATTATCAAGTGGCAAACATTAGCAAATAACAGGCTAAACTATGACAATGTTTTTTGTTTGAACTGGCAACCTGAGCCTGATGTCAGGTATATTGCACATCAGAAATAAGCTTCTCTATCTGTGTTTCCCAACAAATTTATGTTATTGTTTGTTAAAGCAGTAATATTAAGCTTGTTTTTCTCTCAACAGAGATGTTTTTCCATGTACCAGTTTCTTAAGTACATTACACAAAGAAGCAAGTTCATTTTAGTAATGTCAGATTATATTTACATTTAAAATTACATGCAACAAGATTTTGTTTGGGGAATCTGGGTAGAAAAATACATTGCCAGACAGTCATTTTCTGAGATCTAGTTGTAATTTACTATTGGGGTAAATTGAAGTTTCCTTCCCCCCCATTTAAAAAAAGCCTTTTATGAAATAACTTTGGATAATCTTATAAACGACTGTGGTCCTGGTGCAGGTCGATGGGACATGGCAGTTAACAAGGTTCTGCACAGACTAGATGGGCTGAAGGGCCTGTTTTTGTGCTGTACTTTTCTATGACTCTAATGTTTACCAATATGTATTCAGAGTATAGAATTGTCTGCAAACAAGAGAAATCTGCAGATGCTTGAAATCCAAGCAACACACACAAAATGCTGGAAGAACTCAGCAGGCCAGGCAGCATTAATGGGAAAAAGTACAGTCAATGTTTCAGGCCGAGACCCTTCAGCAGGACTGGAGAGAAAAATGAAGAGTAGATTTAAAAGGCTGGGGGAGGTGGGAGGCTACCCAGATGGAATATAAGGTTCCTTTATTGTCGCGATGAGCGTTCCCATTCCAATATGTTAAACCATGGCCTCCTCTACTGTCGTGCCGAGGTCTCTCACCAGCCACCCATTTTAATTCCACTTCCCATTCCCATTCTGATATGTCTATCCATAGCCTCCTCTACTGTAAAGATGAAGCCACACTCAGGTTGGAGGAACAACACCTTATATTCCGTCTGGGTAGCCTCCAACCTGATGGCATGAACATCGACTTCTCTAACTTCTGGTAATGCTCCCCTCTTCACCATTTCCCATCCCCTTTTCCCTCTCTCACCTTATCTCCTCGCCTGCCCATCACCTCCCTTTGGTGCTCTTCGTCCCCTTTCTTTCTTCCATGGCCTTCGACTCTCTCCTATCAGACTCCCCCTTCTCCAGCCCTGTATCTCTTTAACCAATCAACTTTATCCCTCCCCCTCCCAGTTTTCACCTATCACCTGGTGTTTCTCTCGCCGCTTCCCCACCTTTTAAATCTTCTCTTCTGTTTTTCTAGTCCTGCCAAAGAATCTTGGCCAGAAACGTCGACTGTACTTTTTTCCATAGATGCTGCCTGGCCTGCTGAGTTCCTCCAGCATTTTGTGTGTGCTGGATAGAATTGTTTGTATTCATTTCTGGCTTGGCTGTGAATATAATAGATGTGGATCACTATACTAGAATGTATTCTTCTGATTTTGGAGTTAATGGAGAATTTCAGTATTGATTACTTGCTCTTAATATGCTTATGTTGTAAGAGCTGCATATTGAACTCCTTCTGAAAGCAATTTCTTATGAAATCAGTGGAGTATTTTCGGTATGCAAGAGTTGATGGCAAGGCTTGAGAACCTGTTGACTGACCATTTTGAAGGGCTGAGTCTTTCTGATGATATCCAGTCACAATGAAGGAACAGTGGTATGTTTCTGTGTTAGGTTGGTTTGTGACTTGGAGAGATACCTGCAGGTGGTCATCTTCCAAAGCACCTACTATTCCTGTCCTTCTTTATGAAAGAAGCTGCACATTTGGAGGTGCTCCTGGACTAACCTAGGCTGCCCCTGCAGTGTCTTTTGTAGCTAGCATATCATGCTGACGATGAAGATAATAAGTATTTAGGATGGTGGATGGTAGCTGCTGTGTTCTGAAAAGTGTTATAATTATTGTGTTGCTAAAACTTCACTCATCTTGTCAAGTGCAAAATATTCCATTATGTTCTTAGCCTGTGCCCTGTAGACATCGGAAAGACTTGGGGTATCACTGGAAAATATTCTGGCTCTGACCTGCAGTCTGGCTGGTCTAGTTCAGTTTCTGGTCAGTGGTGATTCCCAGATTACTGATGGTAAAAGATTTGGTGATAGTAACACCATCAAATATCAAGGTTAAGTAGAGATGGTCATTGTCTGGCATGTTTCTGCCACCATTGTTACTTGCCATTTATCAGCCCATGAATAAATATTTTCCAGGTCTTGCTGTATGTGGACGTTGCTTCATTGTCTGAGTAATGAATGGAATTGAACATTGTGGAGCTAGCAGTGAGCATCTCCACTTACCTTGATGAGAGGAAGGATGTGGGACTAAAGTTATTTGCAAAACTTGAGAGGAAGAACCTCATCCTTGGATTGCCTTACCAAGTACACAATACTGAATCATAGAAATTTGGCATACTTAAGGGAACCATTTAACCTCTTATATCCATGTTGGCCAAAAATAGACTGGGTAAATCCCACTCCCAGCTCTTGGCCCTGTGCACATACATCTACTGATGCTTCTGGACACATCTTCAGTGATGTTCCTGGAATCATCGGGTGTTTCGGGTCTTTCAACATCATACATCCTCCTTCAGGTGACCCAGCCGGGGCTGATCAGACCCCAGCTTGTGTCCAGATGGCTAGCTACTTATGACTCCACAGCTCCCCTCTTTTGAGCCACAGCCATCTTGAGGCCCTCTCTGCCGCATCGGTGGTACTGCGGATGGCTCTCCTCTTCCTCTCTCCCTCGATGCCCAAATTGCTGAAGGATCTAACTAAAGAATGGGCTATGAATCCCCTACAACCAACCTCCACTGGGAGACACCTCGCTCTCCATCCAGCCTGCTGACAGTTGCTGACCAGTCCTGTGTACTTGGAGAGCTTCCTTCCAAAGGCCTCTTCCAAGTGATCTTCCCATGGGACTGCATGCATAGTCACATAAAGCAAGAAAGCATTATCAGCAGCTCCTGACTGACTCCCTGTCTGCATCCGACTTGGCATTAAGAGTTGTAGCCTTCATAAACCATCTAACCTCTAGGTACTTTATGCAAACTTGTCACAAAACCTGTGTTTTGATACATTTGGAGACAATGAAGTTTTAGTTACACTTGACTACAATGTACATCTACTGTAAACCATTTCTCTATTTCCTCGATAGCTGCTGCCTGATTTTTCATGTATGTTATTTATTTATTTAGCGGTACAGCGTGGAGTAAGCCCTTCAAGTCATGCCACCCAACAACTCCACAACCCTGATTAACCCTAATGTAATCATGGGACAATTTATAATGCTCAGTTAACCTACCTGGTATGTCTTTGGACTGTGGGAGGAAACTGGAGCACCCAGGGAAAACCTACACGTTCCACAGGAAGGACTTACAGAGACTCCTTGCAGAATGGCACTGGATTTGAACTTCAAACTCCGGAATGCCTCGAGCTGTAATAGCATCGCACGAACTGCTCCGTTACCATAACGCCCACAACTTTTTTTTACTGTTCGATGTCCTGCAGGCATTGCTTAACTGCTGCTTTTCATTGGTTCAATATGATAAATATCAAATCTACCATGCGTCCCAGATTATTCAGTTATTGAATTCTGTAAATTATTTGCGTGAATACAAGAATACCAGATGAAGTGCTGGGTTTAAGCTTTGTTTCTTGCAAAAACTGTGGCACTTCTTAGTGGAATGTATATTTGAAGCTTGGAGAAACTCCGAGTTTTGAAATTGAAGTAATTAATCTAAAAAAAAATGGTTAGACTTACTTAGCAATAATTCGCGAAGTTTATATTAGTAAAATTCTTGCCACTGTCTGTAATGGGTTTGTACGTTCTCCCCATGACTACATGGTTTTTCTCCAGGTGCTCTAGTTTCCTCCCACATTCCAAAGACGCACCATTAGGTAGGTTAATTGGTCATTGGGAATTGACCCGTGATTAGACTAGGGTTAAGTCACGGTTTGCTGGGCGGCGTGGCTCAGAGGGTTGGAAAGGCCTGTCCTGCACGGTGTCTTAATAAATAAATAACGTAAAAGTAAACTTATAATTTTTGTGAATAATTACTTGGGATTTCTCTGATCACTGTTTTGGTCTCTTTTTGCACTATATCTATATATTTTTATATATTTCTTATTGTAATTTATAGTAAGCTTTTGTATTACACTGTATTGCTGCCAGAAAACAACAGATTTCATGATATATTGTAGGTCAGTGATAATAAACTTGATACTTAATCCACGCTGCAGGCCTACAATTCCCTTTGAAATCACCGGGGTCTCAAATCCTGGTCTGTGTGTAGTGGTGTTTTACTTGAGTGGCTGTTACTTTCTTCTTCTTTTTGTTTTAGGACCTGGGCATCTCTTGCAAAGTTATTATTTAATGCACACCTGTAATTACCCTTGCAAAAGTGGTGGTGAGCATCTTGAACGGCTGTAACCTTTCTGCTGATTGTACATCAGCTGTGTTTCAGATAGAGAGTGCCTTGAATAATGACAACAGAGCAAGGCAACAATCTAATTTAATTCATCATTTACTTCAAATGCTCACTGTTTTGCAGCATTTGATAAAGATAATTAGGAACAGTATTTTTTTAAGTGTGCAGTTTAGCAACCCTTTAGCAAGTTGTTGTTTCCAACTGAGTGGCTGAAAGCAAGAATCAGTAGTTATCTAATGGAAGTTGTTTGAATTGTTCAGTAACTTGATATCAAAATGAGTTATTTGTGGGCTTTTCCCAAACCAAAGCCTAACATCAAATATGGAAGAGTAGCTATAGTTTAAGGTTATTCTTCTGTTTTGATGCTGCCTTTCTGCAGGAGTACATGCTAAATCCTGTGATGTTCTCAGCTTTTTCCCCACCTATCTTGAGTTGCTAGCTTTTAATCACTGCCATTTTACATCATCTAATTCAGGTTTACAGAGCATTTTCTCAAACTTACACTGCATACTAGTGGGTCTCTCAACAACCATAACATATTTATTTATTGAGATACATCGTAGAATCAGCCCCTGGTGTCGTGCCACCCAGCAATCCCCAGACTTAAACCGAGCCCAGTCATGAGACAATTTACAATGACAGACATCCCACCTTTCCCGGAAGTTCCGGGAGTCTCCCGCATATTAATAGTGGACATTATATATAATGTCCCGGAAATCAATTTTTTGAGAGCGTGCGAGAGAGCGTGAGAGCGAGAGAGAGAGAGAGAGAGTGAGAGAGAGCGAGAGAGCAAGAGCGACCACGAGAGAGAGAGAGCGAGAGAAAGAGCACGCGCGAGAGTGTGCCATAGCAGAGTGTTCCAAAAAAAGAAAATATAAAACGTACATCACCCCAGACTACACTAAAGTGTACCCCTGCCTAACAGGGGTCAAAAATAATGACAGTGTTGCTCGCTGCACTGTTTGCAACAGTGACTTTTTTATTGCCCATGATGGGTTAAGACTGTACAAGACATGTGGAGGTGAGTTTAACAGGTGTTAATCGTTCATTAGCATAGCTAACGTTATTTAAACTAGCTGGCTAGCTGCTAAGGAGCTACTCTATTGCAGACATCCCACCTCTCCCGGAAGTTCCGGGAGTCTCCTGCAAATTGATGGTGCTACCTCCCCGAAATGAGTTTTTGCAGGGTGGGATGTCTGCAATGACCAATGACCAAACGGTACATCTTTGGAATGTAGGAGGAATTCATAGCACCTGGAGAAAACCCATGTGGACACAGGGAGGATGTGCAGACTCTTTTTAGACAGTGGTGAGAATTGAACCCAGCACGCTGATGCTGTAAAGCGTCGTGCCAACTGCTGCACGACAGTGCCACCCACATGCATGTCTCACTGGTCATGAGTGACTTCTCTAAAGATTTCATTGACCACTGAAGGAAACTTATTAAACAAAGCTATGTGAAAAGCAGATAGTAATGTGGCCATGTTATGACAATAAACTGTCTTTGGTATTTCAGGTGATGTTGATGGCATGAAAATCTGCTATGTGCTGAAAGAAGGAATCAATGCGACAAGTGACATTTTTCACTTCTCAGTTGAAGATAGTGGTAAGTGATTCAATGTGTTATGTACAAAACCAGGCTAACGAATTGTTTTATAATGCATTTCAATGACTGTGTATTTCTGCTTTAATTATAGAAAAGACTTCCTAGAGGAAGTCAGGGTGTTATTTCTTACGTTATATATGTATTCAGATTTCCATTAGTCTTTTCAGGCCAAGCATTCCAGTACATTTACTGTGGTTGGATGACCTCAGCTCACATCTTCTGAAGTAAAGGAGATTTATATCTTGTCTGTTATGTCTATAAATCTGATTTGCTCTTCATCTCTGGAGAAATATTAGACCATCAGACCAAAAAACATAGATTTTTTTATGCTGTCTGTCTGGGAATATTCTGTGTACTTCCCTTCATCATTTAATTTTAGTTGGCATTCATAAGCAATGAACATTTCACTGTGGTGTTCCAACAAAATATATTTTGGGCTCCTTATCTAGGAAGGGATGTGCTGGCATTGGAGATGGTCCAGAGGAAGTTCATGAGAATGATCCTGGGAATGAAAGTAGGAGGAGTGTTTGATGGCTCTGTTCTTGTACTTGGTGGAGATAAGAAAAATGAAATGGGGGAGATCTCATTGAAACCTATCAAATATTGAAAAGCTTGGAGAAAGTGAGTGCGAAGAGAACGTTTCCTGTAGTGCGCGAGTCTAGGACCAAAGGCTCAGCTTCAGAATACAGGGAAGGACGTCCCCTTTGAACAGAGATGTGGAGGAGTTTCTTTAGTTAGAGGGTGGTGAATCTGTGGAATTCATTGCCACAGACCACTGTGGAGGCCAAGTCATTGTGTATATTTAAGGCAGAGGTTGATTGGTTCTTAATTAATAAGAGAGTCAAAGGTTATGAGGAAAAGGCAGGAGAACGGCATTGAGAGAGGCAATAAATCAGCCACGATGGAATGGTGGAGCCTAATAACCTAATTCTGCTCTTATGTCCTATTTCTATGTCAAAAATAGTTGAGGTGTCCTTTCTTTTTTTCTTGCAAATGTATCATTAGACATTCCCAAAGTTGTTATCGCTGATTGACAAATAGGAGTTTTCTCCTGAAGGTATTGACTTGATTGTAATCATTGGGCTATATCTATTTTGAAATACTGTACAATACCAAAAGCCAAAATTTATTATTAAAAGCTAAATATTTGCAGTTTATTTTCTGAGAAAGTGCATTCATGGATGTAAAATTGAATGTAGAAATATTCTTTTTCTGTTCAATCTCCCCAAAAGATTAGTTATTAGCTTAGAAACTGGTGTCAAATAAAAAGGAATCCCATACAGCCAAGTATAGAATGTTACATAATAATAGGCAGATGATTAAAAGTTTGTTCAAAAATGGTGTGTCGTAGGAAATGTCTTTAATAAATGGAAAATAGAGGAAATTATAGAATTTAGGATTTCTCACCTTAAGAAGCAGCGATCAGCATTACAGTGATTGAGGATGATCAGGAGGTCAGAAGTGGAAGAATGCAAATATTATTTCCCGTCACAAGACTGAAGAGGATTACGGAGAAAGGATGGAATCTGTCATGGCTGAAACTAGAGGTAACACAGTTTAAAATGAGGTTAAGCGATCAGTGTGACACACACACACACACACACACACACACACACACACACAGATATATATATATAGGCATCCATTAGTCTCGTGAGATCATGGATTTGCGCCTTGGAAGGTTTCCAGGGCGTAGGCCTGGGCAAGATTATATGGAAGACTGGCAGTTGCCCATGTGGCAAGTCTCCCCTCTCCACGCCACCGATGTTGTCCAAGGGAAGGGCACTAGGACCGATACAGCTTGGCACCGGTGTCGTCACAGAGCAATGTGTGGTTAAGTGCCTTGCTCAAGGACACAACACGTTGCCTCAGCTGAGGCTCGAACTAGCGACCTTCAGATCACTAGACAGACGTCTTAACCACTTGGCCACGCGCCAGCACTCAGTGGGGCACTCTACTTCAATTCAACTCTTTGGCAAAGAGCAAAACAGTTGGCTATAGCCTGTCTGTCAATGCAGTTTACAGACTCGATAACAGTTAAGTTCAAAAGACACACCTTTTATGTTTCGTTAAAATGTAATAAGCAAATCCATATATTGCAAATATCGCTAAAAATATTCACAGTATTCAGTTTCAGACTTATTGCACTTAAGTGAGCACATTGACTTCAGTTAAGTTGACTGTCAGCTGGCAGTTCTCTACTGAAGGCTTCAGGACTTGGGATGCATTGTATTTTGAAGCATGCTTGGGCAAATGCAGGTGCTTGATTAGAACTGGTAGCCAGAGGGACTGGGTGCAGTTTGTACCAAATCAGCATCTTTATGGCAGGAATAGCTGGCTTGCGAATGGTAACCCCATTGATTTTGATGAGGTTGCTGACTCTGTGGAGGAAGGTAAGTGCAGACTAATCTTTGCTCCATCTGCAAGAGACAGTGTTCTGGTGACCCACCATTTTAATTCGCCTCCCCATTCCCATTCAGACATGTTGGCTCCTACCTCCTCTACTGCCACAATGGGGCTAATCTCAGAGTGGAGGAGCAACACCTCATAGTCCATCTGCGTAGCCTCCCACCTGACAACTTTAATATCAATTTATCTGACTTCTGGTTCCCCTCTTATCCTTTCTCTTTTTCTCACCTGCCCTATCACCTACCTCTGGTGACCCTCCTCCTTCCCTTTCTTCCATGGTCCACTCTCCTCTCCTACCAGATTCCTTCTTCAGAACTTTACCTTGTCCACCTTCCAGCTCCTAGCTTCTCATTTCATTCCCCCCTCCCCCATCTACCTACCTACCTACCTCCCCCTCACCTGGCTTCACCTATCATCATTCGGTTTGTACTTCTTTCCCCCTCCCCCACCTTGTTATTCCTTCCCCCTTCCTTTCCAGTCCTGATAAAGGGTCTCGGACCAAAACATCGACTGTTTATTCCCCTCCATAGATGCTGCCTCACCTTGCTGAGTTCCTCCAGCGTTTTGGCTGTGTTACTTGCAGTTTACATAATCGAGTTATTAAATGCCATTTTAATTTAATGCCATTAACTGCCTCGTAAGACAATTTTACTTTTTTAAAAATTATCTCAATTGTTGAAATGTAGCTGGCTTGTTGTCAAAGACAGCTTGGGCCTTCCAGGAGCAGTGCTGTGCCTCATGTGGTGCTCCCTGAGAGCAGAGTGTCAGCTTGTTTAGGCTTCCACATCCAGGGAAGGTAAATCTGGGTGGGTGGGCACAGCAGGTGGTGTGGTTGGGCAGCAGCCAGGCCCAGTGTAATCTGGTTTAACCCCAGTGGAGAGAATTTGGATGAGGAACTAAAACTTTAAAGAGCTTTCATTCCGTCGATTATGGTCTCAGCTTATTTCAATTATTTAATTCTTCCACAAGTTAAACACTTTACTGCACATAACCACTTATTAAAGGTACTGTAGTCTTCAGACTTTCATATTGTAATTAGAGTTGAATTTAGTTATTTCAAAATGGAGGGAAAAAGTTTGTGGTTTAAGTTTTTTATACCACAGACAGATGAGGGTAGTGCAGTGGATGTGATCTATATGGATTTTAGTAAGGCATTTGACAAGGTTCCACAGGGTAGGCTTATTCAGAAAGTCAGAAGGCATGGAATCCAGGGAAGTTTGGCCAGGTGGATTCAGAATTGGCTTGCCTGCAGAAGGCAGAGGGTCATGGTGGAGGGAGTACATTCAGATTGGGGGACTGTGACTAGTGGTGTCCCACAAGGATCTGTTCTGGGACCTCTACTTTTCGTGATTTTTATTAACGACCTGGATGTTGGGGTAGAAGGGTGGGTTGGCAAGTTTGCAGACGACACAAAGGTTGGTGGTGGTGTAGATAGTGTAGGGGATTGTCAAAGATTGCAGAGAGACATTGATAGGATGCAGAAGTGGGCTGAGAAGTGGCAGATGGAGTTCAACCCCAAGAAGTATGAGGTAGTACACTTTGGAAGGACAAACTCCAAGGCAGAGTACAAAGTAAATGGCAGGATACTTGGTAGTGTGGAGGAGCAGAGGGATCTGGGGGTCATGTCCACAGATCCCTGAAAGTTGCCTCACAGGTGAATAGGGTAGTTAAGAAAGCTTATGGGGTGTTAGCTTTCATAAGTCGAGGGATCGGGTTTAAGAGTCGCGAGGTAATGATGCAGCTCTATAAAGCTCTGGTTCGGCCACACTTGGAGTACTGTGTCCAGTTCTGGTCGCCTCTCTATAGGAAGGATGTGGAAGCATTGGAAAGGGTACAGAGGAGATTTACCAGGATGCTGCCTGGTTTAGAGAGTATGTATTATGATCAGAGATTAAGGGAGCTAGGGCTTTACTGTTTGGAGAGAAGGAGGATGAGAGGAGACATGACAGAGGTGTACAAGATAATAAGAGGAATAGATAGAGTGGATAGCCAGCGCCTCTTCCCCAGGGTACCACTGCTCAATACAAGAGGACATGGCTTTAAGGTAAGGGGTGGGAAGTTCAAGGGGGATATTAGAGTAAGGTTTTTTACTCAGAGAGTGGTTGGTGCGTGGAATGCACTGCCTGAGTCAGTGGTGGAGGCAGATACACTAGTGAAGTTTAAGAGACTACTAGACAGGTGTATGGAGGAATTTAAGGTGGGGGCTTATATTGGAGGCAGGGTTTGAGGGTCGGCACAACATTGTGGGCTGAAGGGCCTGTACTGTGCTGTACTATTCTATGTTCTATATGTTTTCTGCCTTTGGAGCAGAAAATATATAAGCAGCTAATGTTTTTGTTATTTACTTTATTTTCTTATTATGGTATCATGAGAAAAGAATGACTTTATAAGAAAGATGCTTAACAATCCCTTTTGCCTCAAGGATTATGAAAGAACAGATGGCTATTATTATAATATCATTTTCAACTGACCTGGTGTTATGTGCAATGTTGTTTAACATGGCATAGTGTCAATTAGTGCTTTTTTAGGTTGATACAAAACATCCAAAACACTCTTTCCATGATCAGAGCGTTATTCTGGGTATATTAGTAAATATTTATCCACATAGTAATGTCATTAAAATTAAAGACTATTTGTCTCTCCATGCTATTTACTGAGATGCTGTGTGAGATTGGTATACTACATTACTATAGCAACTAGAGTGCAAATATACTTCAGTTGTAGAACGCTTTACTTTTCCTGTTAATATTTAGTTCAACATGCTACATTTTCAAATGGGATGGAAGATCAAATAAATTTTTCCCTGTCTATGACTGTGTGTCATCTGTAGAGTCACCATTGTGTAACAAAAGCAAACTTTGTAAAAAGCTGCAGCATTTCTGGTTTTTAGTAACTTATTTTAATATTTTATATTTCATATTAGAGATGGTTACAATGAAAAATAAAGCGTAATTTCAGTAGACGTAGGATATTTGTTGACTTTTGCAGAAACAATTTCACTGTACATTGCCAGCTTCTGATTAAATATCTGACGGATGAGAATATCTTGAAAGTATTTCTAAAGTACATTATTCTAGGCAGTTTCGAGAGTAGGTTACATGGCTGGCACAACACAGTGTGTGCTGTAGATTTCTATGTTCTATGTTCTATTACAAGTTTCATTTAAGAACGACAGTTCGGAGCTTGTGAGGTGTGGATTTTTCTAACCACAGACCGTGTTGTGATAGGATAACATGCTATATGCAGTGTACACTTGAGAATGTTGCATAGAGGCAAATAATTCAGTAATAAGAACCTCCATTGGAAATAATGACTAAATTACTCTGTCGGCTTTTCTTCACCTCTAATTATATATGAGTAGATTCCAAGTACAGCTAACATTCGATGCTTCCTATTTAATTGTTTTTTTTCTGGAAATACTTTTAAGTCTGTGGTCTTTGTGTGTTGATAAGTGGTTGCTGAATATCAGGGTTTCAGACTAACTTGTTCCTCCGTGCCTGATGGGAGGCTGGTAAATGCACTAAAGGTTTTTTCAAGATTTGATATTATGTTTCATAGTACAACAGTGGCTATAATTAAGAAATTAAATTATTTTGTGAGGTGCAGGTTCATTAAGATGTTTTTCTGGTTCTGAATGCCCACATCTAAATGCCAGTAGAAGTTATGGAAATTCGCTCTGACAGAATTCAAAATCACTTACCAAAGTTAGAAATACGGAATAAAATTTACTCTCACAGAATTTATATAGAAAAACGTAACAATTATTGCAGAACTTCTTTCTTTTCAAATTATGTTTCTTGATACAGATGACAGTTTTACGCCATGGAGAATTACATTTAGAAATGCAACCCTGCGCCCTCCCACACCCCATAACAAGGGGTCACCATATATTTTTTACTATAGGATTACATAATTTCATACTTTAGTACAGTAACTTATTTTAAGATTTTATATTTCATGTCAAGGAAAATATGACATTGTTATATGTTAACTAGTGTCCCATTTGTTTTAAGTTGTCCCTTTTCAGAAATTGAGCTAGTAGTCTGTTTGTTCAGGATACTGGAAGGCAAGGGAACCTTGTGAAAATAAATTGCATTTTAAATATCTTAAAGGAAAGCAAATTAAAGCCACATTGGCAACAATCCATCCAACTACTACAAGCAAAGTAGCTGTAATGGGATGTCAGTATTCATATGAGTCTGAAATGATTTCTTCTCTACTATTTTAGAACACAGACCAGTACAGGTCAGGAACAGGCCGCCCATGATGTTTTGCTGAACTATCCTCATCCATAGCTATCTTAAAACATAAGGAGTTGTGATCACTGTTCCTTAACCTTTTTTCCCCCCACTGAACAGTCAGTTACCTGGCTAGGCTCATTGCTCAAACTTTGTGCATGCACCTTATAAATTCTGCCTTGCACTAAGGATGTCCCAGTCTATCAATGAAATTGAAGTCACTCATTATTACAACAACCCTATTGATTTTGCACCTTTCCCTAATGTGCTTGCATATTTGTCCTACAATGCCATCGTGGCTATTATGGAGACTATAGTATGATACCATCAGAGTGACTGTACCTTCCTTATTTAAGTTCACCCCGTATAGCCTCAGTAGATGAAGCCTCCATCATGTCCCCTCGACATACTGTAATGTTGTTCCCCCCCCCCACTCTTTTACCTCCTTCTCTACCTTCTAACACATAGAGCATCCATTCCTGTCCCCCTCTCATGACTAATTATGGACTAATAATAAGTGACTAGTAATCACACAGAGTTTTGTGAAAGGTGAATTCCATTATTGTTTCCTTTCCTGGATGAAGTAGTGTCAAGGTGATTTATTTCTTGCTTTGGCCAAGAACTGAATGTGTTTTGAATTTAAACATTGAAGTTGGTGTAATTTGCTAAATCAGTTGTGGTGCAAATTACCTGATTTGAAACTCAGTGCCAAGCTTTGGTGGTGGAATTAAAAGAGGTGACTTAAATGTTGGTTGTAAATACTGTACACCCTCTATGTTATGGAGAGGTCAAGTTCCTATAAAACCAACCATATTGTGACTTTCCATAACTCAAAGCCTTGGGGAAAATTGACAACATTAGTTGTTTCTTTGACATATTGTGTTAACTAAGTTTTTGTTTTCTCACATCAATTCCATGTGATTGGAATTTTGTTCTGTATCTAATTTTTTTGTTATTGTTTTGTGCATTCCCTGAGGGTGAATTTCCATCACTCAAAATGATTATGTTGTCAATACAGGCATTGTTTTGGAAGCAGTGTACAATTGTTGCTGTCGTATTGGATGTTACACATCCCTAGTTACAGATAAACTTCTATGCTCAAAACTCTGAAATGTTCGATTTCCTCCCTCCCTATCTGCCGTTCTGTAATTCCCTTTACTCCGCTCCTGACCCAACTGACTTTAGCTTCTCCCTTTCAAACTGCAGGGTGAATTCTATCATATTATGATCACTGTCTCCTAGGGGTTCCTTTATCTTAAGCTCTCTATTCAAATCCAGTTTATTATATAACTCCCAATCCAGAATCATTGATCCCCTAGCGGGTGCAGCCACAAGCAGCTCTAGAAAGACTCCTGATAGGTATTCTACAAATTCTTTCTCTTGGGATCCAAAATTAGCACCAAACAGATTTTCCTAATCTACCTGCAGTTTGAAATCCCCCATGACTATTATAGTATTGCCCTTTTGACATGCATTTTCTATCTCCCATTGTAATTTGTAGCCCCCATCTTGGCTACAGTTAGGAGGCCTGTATATAACTCCTATCATGGTCTTTTTACCCTTGTAGTTCCTTAACTCTACCCCCAATGATTCTACATCTTCCAGTCTTATGTCACCTCTTTCAAAGGATTTGATTTTAGTTTTGCCAACAGAGTCTCTCCACCCTCTCTGTCTACCTGCTTGTCTTTTCAATGCAATGTGCATACTTGGAATTTAAGCTCTCAACTATAATCTTCTTTCAGTCCCGACTCAGTGATGCCCACAGCTTCATACCTGCCAATCTCTAACTGCACTACAAGATCATCTACCTTATTTTGTATACTGCATGCGTTCAAATTTAACACCTTCAGTCCTGTATTCATCACCCTTTTCAATTTTGTCCCTGTTACACTGCAACTGATCCCACTGACTGTAATTTTGCCCTATCATCTGCCTGTCCTTCCTGACACACTGAGTCACTGCCTCTGCTTGTATACCTACTGCCCCATCCTCAGCCCTGTCACTCAGTTTGCCACCACTCCCCCCCGTCTTTTGGTATTTGTCGAAATAAGCTGTGATTGGCAGCAACTTTGAACTTATGAAAATTGCTCCATTGTAATCAAAGCATGTTTTTCTAATTATGGAATGTCTCAGTAATATTCAAAATGCAATTGTTTAATGCTAGGTAGTTACAGGAAGCTGGTAAGAAAAGAAAACGGACTGCTATCTGAGAATATTACTCACACCATCACTTAAATATCTGTTAGAAAAAGTTTATGATTTTATACATCACAAGGAAGTAACACAATGTAACATATTTTTACTGCTGCATGCTTTTTAAAAACTGTTTCATAAAGTTGTGAAGCAGTGCATTAGTGTATTGTTATTGTGCCCTACCTGTTGAAAAGCAAGATTAAGTGAGGGTATAGGAAAAAATGAATAGCTGAAGCTAAGCTGAAGAAGGTTTGCCTATGTAATCCTGTGTGTACTGTAAATTTATCTAGACCTAAGCACTTAAAAGTGCTTTTTAAGTGTGACTTAAAAGTTGGGATTTATCTATAAGACTAGTTTGAAATAGGAGCACTTTTAACCAAGCTGATATATTTCATGACTTGTTAGATTTCATTTATTTTTTTCTTAATTCACTTCAATGTAGGTATCAAAGATATTTGCCTGTAAATAGTTTCTCTTAAGATAATATAGTAACATCTGATGGTGTAATTAAGCCAATTAATAAATTGGCATTGTTGTTGTCCCTTCTAGTGAAGCTTTTGGGAAGAGGAATGGGGCTTTTGAGGCCATTAGAAACAATCTTGCTGCTCCACCAGACTACATGAAGAAAGCTTAGCCTTCTCTGATCCTTTGATGTCTCCACCACTTGACAGTGATATCCTGCCAGACTGTCTTCCTGTATCTCAACTGAGCGCAGAGGGCTATTCAATAAATAAAAGCTGAAAATGCTGGAAACACTCAGCAGGTCAGGAAGTACTTGTGGAAAGAGAAACAGAATTAATGTCCTTGTGCCTGTCACTTGAGATGATTTCCTCTTTCAGTCAACTATTCTGGGGCAATGAGATGAAATTTGGGGTTGAAATCTCCAGACTATCCATAGGGAAGCATATAAATTTGATGATTTTAAAAATGAAGCATAAAAATCACTATGTAACAAGAGAAAAAAATGAACATAGCACCTTGTAAGCTATTCTTGATTTAAAGCACATGAGGAACTTTGCCAATTAAACGCTAAAATATGCTTCTGTGAACAAGGAATTTTGGAAAGGTTGAGTGGGGTTGGATAGAGGAAAGAGTTGAAGTAATGAATGCAGGGAGTGACAACAAGATATTGAATGGATTAGAAAGGATAAGGACGACCAGTAATATTGTTAGAGCGTTGGACAGGAATGTTTACCTGTCAACAGTGGGCCCCATCATGTGGATGGTGGAGAACTTATAAAGATGGAAGGAAAGTGCCGCTCTGAATTCCTAGGGGAAATGACAGAGAAAGATGCATCTGTAATATGGGGGATTAAAGAGTTAAATGCCTCTGTGAAATGTGAAGCAGCAGAAGCAAAGAATGCTTTTGTTTTTAATGGGTTTGCGGCGAGTGTGCCTGTGTGAACTGGGAAGGGGTTAATGGCTCTGATTTTGAGGGAGATAATTATTTAAACAGGCTGCTTCTATGGAAAAACTTGTTCCTATAATTATCTGCATTAAATGTTCTTTGCAAAGTAACAAGGTGTTTAACATGAACCATTTCACATTTTTAATAGGGAAAGGGCTTCAGTTTTCCAAAGGGAGCCTGCTGATCTTTCATCTCCAGCCAAAAATGCAAGTGCCTGTGGGCATGGAGGGAGGGGACAGGAGGAGGACACCTGGCAAGAGTCGGTTCAATTACATGTTTGCTATCTAAGGCTCTGTTCTGATGTTTTATTCTTATGCCTTTTGTTATTAACTTTATAGGATGCATCTGTAGTTTGGACTAAACACAATCATTTTCTCTGTCATTGAAACCACAGCTGGGCAAGATAGTCAAGCCCATGGGCAAGCATATTAGTGTTAAGTATACTGAAGTAATTCCTGTGAGAAACCTTAATATGTTTTGGGTATATTTGTTAATTAATACTGTTTCTTCAACACAGAAGCTACAAAGGTGTTCAGTGTAGAGACAATTTTCTACAGCCGCAACTTTGAATATATTTAAAGTATTTTATAATTTCAATTTAGTAAAGAAGCACTTATGTAGAGAGCTGTCATGAGCACAAAGAGTAGTCTAATCTAATCTGTGATGGCATGTAGTTGAATCATGTAGATGAATGGGCCGATGAAGGTCACTAAACAGCGTAATTACTACTAAGAAAACACTGGCATTTGGATTATTACAAAGACTATTTTGTTTTCTTTTTTGGTTAAACAAAAATATCCTGCTAATCACGATTGCAGTAAAATAAGTGCAGACACTGTATGATGCTTGTTTAGGCAGGTTCATGGCCAGCACACAGTGGGCCAACAGATGTTTTTCTTGAGGGTCCAGCATTACAGAATTTTGTAACTGCTGTATAAGATATTGCATGCTACTGAACGGGTTTTTACTTTGTGTGATCTACTATTTGAGTGGGTGAAGAAGTGTGGGGAAAGAAGTGCTCTGACATAACAGGGCAAGATAAGAGTCACTTGCTAAAGATCGGTAGATCGTGGTGAAAGAAGGTTGATCACTATTGATTGGTATAACTGTTAGGATGAGAGTCATCTGCTGGGGTGTTATTGCTTGCGGATTACTACAGGACCGTGATTAGCTAGGGGTGAGAGATTAGTTTGGCAGATTCTGGGATTGGGAAGTGTGCTGTGTGACAAATCGGTGGTCGGCTATATGGGAGTGCAGTCAGCAAGAGTCACAAGCTGGAGATTTGATGAGAGGACAGAAGACAGCCTCTGCAATTGTAAGGGAATCTAGGAAAGGATGGCCTCACGAGCGAAAAAAGGACATGGGCACTAAGGCAAACACTAGCATTCTCCTCTTTGACAGCATAATGTTCTATAGATTTTAACATGGGCAGATATATAACCCAAACAATGACCATCTTCCCTTGACACTCAATGCCATTATCAGTGCTAAGTCCCTGGCCATTGACATTTTGGGGAGTGGGTGGGGTCATTGTCAACCAGAAACGCATCTGGACTAATTGTGTAAATAATGTGGCTGCAAGAACAGGTCCTATAGGCTGAATATCCTAGGTGAATAGATCTCTGTATGGCTTCCCAATTCCTTGCCACATTACTAAGGCACAAAACTGGAGATGCAAAAGAGGCAGAAGATGTTGGAATCTGGAGCAAAGACAAATGACTGGAGGAACTTAGCAGGTCAAATTGGCATGTGTGGAGACAATGAGCTGATGTTTCATTTGAGACCCTGCATCAGGACTGAGCAATGAGAGAAAATTTTATATAGAAGTGAAAGGGAAGCGTCAGGCAAGGGCTGGCAAGTTACAGCTACACCCAACAGAGTTGGAAGATAATGGGTAGATGGAGCTGAAGAGGAAAGGGGGACGTTTGAACAGGTTGGTGAGTGATAGGTTATGGTCCAGAATAAAAAGTTAGGTGGAAGAGAAGGAGAATATCTAGATAGGTGAAGCCAGGTGGGTAGGAAAGGTAAAGGACAGGAGAGGAAGGAATCTGAGAGGAGAGGAGAGTGGACCATGGGAGAAAGGGAAGGTAGAGGGGCACCGGGGGGTGGGGGGGGAATGATAGGCAGGTGAGAAGAGGTAAGAAGCCAGAGTGGAAATAGAAGAAGAGGGGAGGAGGAGGAAAATGTTTTTAACCAGAAGGACAAATTGATATTTATGCCACCAGGCTGGAAGCTACCCAGATGGAATATAAGGTATTTCTCCTTCACCCTTAGGGTGGTCTCATCATGGCACAAGAAGAGGTCATGGACTGACATGTTGGTATGGCAATCAGAATTAAAATGTTTGGCCAGGTTCTTTTGCCCACCATAATCCCATTTGCTGAACTTGACTGTTTTCCTGGATCGGTTTGACATGAATAATTTGCGTGAACTCCCAGAACCTTTCTATGGATACCTAGTCACCTGATCAATGAAACATCAAGCCTACAGCAGTCTAGTCTTGAAACACTAGCTAAAGAGATACAAAGCATGTTTAAACAAACGCTGAAAATATCCAACTCTGCTGGGTCCAATTCATTGTCCTGTGATTAACTACAATGGGGTTATTTCCATTTATCGAGTCATAAGTTACTAATAGATTTATAAAAGTTCTGTTTCTCAGATTAAAGAAAAGATGATGATGATGATAAATAATTTCACATCCCAACAAAGGCTTTCAGTTACAGACCAGGTTTATAATACAGGAACACTTGTGCTGAAAAAAAGTGTAAGAGTTTATTTAAATAAAAGGAATTGCTCTTGATATATTTGTAGAATCAGAATTTCTATCCTTTCAGAGAACATGTTTTTCTGAATTCCTTGATTTTACCGCTGTTCAGCTTAAAGACTTCCTAATTTCTTCATAGCCATAAAATATAGAGTTTCATTTCTACTGAAATTAACAGGCTTCAAAATTGTATAACTGGTATATTAGAATTCACTATGAAACGTTCCAATGAATAGAAAGGCAGAGACTAACTTGAATGTCAATTGGCCTCTGTGTCCTCAGGCTTGGTATGATCAAGATCAGATAGCAGCATCCTTTATATTGTCCTTTGGGGGTCCCTATTGCAAATGGGTTATTGGATGGAGACTAGTTTTAAATGAGATGGTTACCAAAAAAGGGCTCCATTGCCTGAGGTGAACAGGAAAGTTTTCATGTTGAGCTATATTGGGTGAAATGGCCAATAGTTGTTTTTTGATGAATGTTTTCAAAACAACTTACTTGATCATTATCATATTGCTCTCTGTGGAAGTTTGCTGTACGTGAATTGACTTTGTTACTTCTTGCATTCCTCTACCACTTTCCTTCCCCCACAAACATAGTGGATTACTGAATCCATTGCACACCAAACATGGTGATTATTTTGTGCATTTGTGTATGTATAAACAAAAGAGATCCTGCAGATGCTGGAAATCCAGAGTAACAAACAAAATGCTGAGGAATTCACCGGTTCAGGCAGCATCCATGGAGGGGAATAAACAGTTGACATTTCAGGCCGAGACACCTTCATCAGGACTGGAAAGGAAGGGAAAAGAAGCCAAAATAAGATGTGAGGGGAGGGGAAGGAGTACAAGCTGGCAGGTGATGGGTGAGACCAGGTAAGGGGGGAAGGAGAATGGATGGGGAAATGGAGATGAAGTGAGAAACTGAGAGGTGATGTGTGTTAACAGTAAAGGGTGGTAGAAGAAGGAATCAGATAGGAGAGGAGAGCGTCACCATGGAAGAAAGAGAAGGAAGAGAGACAGCAGGCCTCCATGGCCTCCTCTATTGCCACTCTCAGGATGGAGAAGGAATACCTCATTCCATGTGGGTAGCCTCCAACCTAATAGTATGAACATTGATTTCTCTAACTTCTGGTAACTTCTTCCTCCTCCCCCTTTTCCCAATTCCTATTCTGGCTCCCCTCTTACCCCTTCTCCTCAGCTGCCTATTAACTCCCTCTGCTGCCCTCCTTCTTCCCTTTGTCCCATGGTCCACTCTCCTATTAGATTCCTTTTTCTGCCCTTTACCTTTAACACCGATCATCTACCAGCTTCTGATTTCATTCGCTTCTTCCACACAGCCACCTTCCCCCTCGCCTGGCTTCACCTTTCACCTACCAGTTTGTACTCTTTCTCCTTCCTCAACCTTCTCATTCTGGTTTCTACCCATTCCGTTCCAGATCAGATGAAGGTCGACTGTTTATTCCTCTCCATCGATGCTGTGTGACATGTTGAGTTTGTCCAGCATTTTCCCATGTGTAACATATAAATGATGGCTTATTCAGCAATAGCACACTTCCAGATTTTCAATCCAGCTCTTCCAGACAAACGATGAGCATATTATTAGAAGCCACTGGGAATGGCCAGCGGCATCATAAGACCATTAGATATAGGAGCATAATTACGCCATTCAACCCATCGAGCCTGCTCCACCAATCGATCATGGCTGATTTATTTTCCCTCTTGATCCCATTCTTTTGCCATGTCCCCATAGTCTTTGATGCCCTTACAAATCAAGAAGCTATCATTCTCTGCTTTAAATATACACGATGACATGGCTTTCACAACTGCCTGTGGCAATGAATTCCACAGATTCATCACCCTCAGGCTAAAAAAATTCCTCCTTATATCTATTCTAAATGGATGTCCTTGTACTTTGAGGCGATGTACTCTGGCCCTAGACTCTCCCACTAATGGAAATATCCTCTCCGTGTATACATTATCCAGGCCTTTCAATAATTCAGTACACTTCAAATACCATATAATTCTCTTTTTAACCTCCTCTAAATCTTTAAGCTATATTTAATAGCAGTGAAATCAAAGAATTCAAGCAAACCAGTTTGAAATTCTGCAGATATACAAGTAGCAATTCCTAATATTTGTTGAATAAACTGTTGCTCTTACACTTTTTCTGCGCTAATGTTCCTGCATGATGAATCTCATCTGTAGCTGAGAGCCTTTGTTCAGATGTGAAATTATTCATCATCCTCTCGAACTGCAAAACAGAATTTTCATAATTCTGTTAACAGTTTAAGATTACGTAAGTAGAAACAGTTGTGTATGGCTCACAAATGGAAATTTGCTGAACACTGACATTGATCTTCACAGGAGGGTTGAAACCTATTTTATTTGCTACGTTACCAAGGAATCCATGTTCATCTTCCTCCACATAGGTTATGAAGTCATTGATTCCCTAAATTTCCTTGATCAACAGCATGTGGAGAGGATGCTTCCAATAGTGGGAGAGTCTAGGACCAGAGGGCACAGCCTCAGAATGCTGGGATGTTCCTTTAGATATGGTATTTCTTTTCCCAGAGGCTGGTGAATGTATGGAATTCATTGCTACAGACAGCTGGGGAAGCCAAGTCATTGGATATATTTACAGCAGAGGTTGATAGGTTCTTGATTAGTAAGAGTGTCAAAGGTTTCGGAGAGAAGACAAGAGAATCGGGTTCAGAGGGAAAATATATCAGCCATGATCGAATATCGGAGCAGACTTGATAGTCAGAATTGCCTAATACTGCTCCTATGTGTTACGGTTATGTCATCTTAAAGCACCCACTTTCTGGATTGCTGTTGATGTGCTCTACCTCTTTGCCAACTCATAACATGTTCCCAATGCATATCCCCCCCCCCCCACCCACAATGTCCACACAGTGAACACAGTATTGGATCCCATTCATTTGCAAGTGAAAGGTCTGATTCCAATTTTGTGGTTCAAGTCAGCTGAGTGTACGACTGAAATTGAACTTTGATTAAAATTTAATGTGGCTGTGGGAGGCAAAGGTTAGTTGTACTTTATTTTCAGGTATGTGCTACATTGTAATTTTGAATACTGTCGTGGATATGTGGACACTGAAACCACTTCCAAAGCCCAAAGGCAGATGATAGCTGGAGAAAATATTTTGACAGTAAACTTAACAAGTATTTCCCTACTCTCCCTCAATTGTTTTTACCTTTTGTAAGCTTCACAAACTGGTTAAAATAAACCCTTTCATTCTGACTGCCATCTTTATTTGTTAAGTCTGTTTGGTTTGCTTTCAGTCTTCCAGCAGTGCATTCTTGACATACCTGAGCAGGTTGTGTGAGTGACTGTAGACAGTTAGCAAATTCCCTCTTTACAGCTCTGTTTTGATCAAGAAGTCTTGTAATTTAGGCCTTTCAGTGGCAGTCTCCTCGTCAAAGTACAAATTCTACAGATAGAAATCTATTCTACAGTAATGTTAGAAAATATTGATAATGTTACTGACCTTTGATCTATTCCTTTGTTTTCTTTAACTGATCAACCTGACAGAAACCAAGATTGAGAAGGTGGGGAGTGAGTTAGAACAATTCAACTCTTCCTCCCTTCCTGATCTCGCAGTTAGATTTTTAACATGGTTAGCAAAGACATCATCCTGCTTTAAGTATACAAATTACATGTCTGTGATTATCACCAGCCAGGGTGTGATTTGGTGATAAACCAAGACCTGAGGCCCTACCAGACCAAACTTGTCAGGCACTGGATGTGCACCCAGTAGTGTCTCAGCAAGGTAAGTTTGAACAAAATAATAATAGTGATCATTTACATCCTTGTGAGTGTTAGAGAAAGAAGAATGCTTCTCTGAATCACACGAGGAAGGCTTGGCCTCCCCACCTCTCCCTCTTGCCCCCCCCCCACCTCCCTTCTACCAATTTCAATGGGTGGGACGTGAACCCAAAGTGTTTTAAGGATTGCAGGCTTACACAGCACAATCTATTTTCTTTGGAGTTACATAAATACAGAAGAGACTTAGACTGTGTACCCTGAAGCTGTTTTGTCCTCACAGTGGTCTTGCACAGATCTGTTTAGTAACTTGTAATATTATTACATTACACAGTGAGATGTTGTATGAGTTTCACCCTCCGGAAATTACTATTTTCAAGGTACTAGAGCGATTGGCATTTGTTTTTGCTTTTATTTAACCTGTGTCACTAAATATCCTATTCGGTGAAGCAGTGAATAGAGCACGGAGCAGTTAATTAAAGTTTGCATATACTCCCACCTAGTATTACGTAGTAGCCAACAATGATATACAGGGTGACCCCTGCATTATAGCCCTTCAAGTTACAGAAATTTGCCCTTATTGTGCGTGGGAGAAAAAGTAAATAAGCACAATTTTTAAAAACTTGTTCCTTGACAGATAGAATGCAGCTTCACATTGCAGAGATCACAATTCTTTAGGAAAATGACCCACCCCTCGTAACACTGGGATTGCCCGTATAACTAGTTTCATCTGAGTGCTGAAGTTTGTTTGTACTTTTCCAAAATACGGTGAAAGAAAACTACATCCAGCAGTTGTAGGATAATTTAGATAATTATTGCAGTTAGATCTCACACTCCATTTGCTACTGTATAATATTATGCACCATTAGCCATTTTAGTATCATGTAATGAAACCTCTTTTCAACTTGTATAATGCTACTTGATGTTTTCAAGGTTACCACAAAGACTGCGGTGATACAAGTTATTTTGAGTAAGTTATCAAGTACATTGTACTTGGATCTCATTTTGAACAATTTTAACAAAATTAATGAGCTGTATACAGTTTAGAATGCTGAAAAATATTATTACCTGCTCAGCCATCTGCCTGTGCTGATGTTTCAGATAAAGCAACAACTTTTAGCAGTTAAGTGCTTCCTGTCAGGAGATTGAAATGGTAAATTACCATTGCCAAGTGTGGGAATGTAATTAACTTTGGGTCCAACAGCACTCTTACTCAGTAGCTCACCCTCACCCACACACTCCCCACTCCCACCACTTCAATTTACTTTCAACAAAGAATATAACAGCACGTGAAAAAGAAGAGGCCTTTTGACTACCCCCTCCCATCCCCCCAGGTCTCCTCCAGCTTTCAGTAATGCCATAAGACCAGAAGACAGGAGCAGAATTAGGCTATTCAGCCAATCGAGTCTGCTCCACCATTCCATCATGGCTGATCCCGGATTCCACTCAACCCCATACACCTGCCTTCTCGCTATATCCTTTGATATCCTTGCCAATCAGGAAACAATCAACTTCTGCCTTAAATATACCCACGGACTTGGCCTCCACCACAGTTGGTGGCAGAGCATTCCACAGAATCAAAGCTTTCTGGCAAAAAAAATTCCTCCTTACCTCTGTTCTAAAGGGTCGCTCCTCAAATTTGAGGCTGTGCCCTCTAGTTCTGGATACCACCAGCATAGGAAACATCCTCTCCACATCCACCCTATCTAGTCCTTTCAACATTCAGTAGGTTTCAATGAAATCTCCCCGTGACTGACCTTCTGTCCCGGTGCCACTTATCTTCACTAAACTCATCTCTTAAGTCCTTCTATCTGACAAAGTGTCGATATCTGTTGGTTTAGAATGAACTGAGGGAAAAATAAATTTAGAAAGTCATTTTTTCAAGCTGATAGATGAACAGTATTGCACGGATAAAATTTACATTAAATCACATGAAGAAATTTTGCAATATTTTCACATACTTTGGCATCGTTTTGCTGCCCTCCATCTTGCCCAAAATGTGCTAATAATTCTGCAAATCCACAGTAGGTCTTCAGTGAAAATTTCAAGCTTTCCTGTCTTAACAACTAACGAATTAATACTTGTGAACTTGAGTCAGACACACTTCTCCTTCAGGAACGAGTACAAGGCTGCACAGCTCTAGAATATCAGAGCACTGACCCAAACTGGTATCCCAATCACCAGGCCATCAGGTTGTTTCCATTGGTTCTAACAAAAAAAAATAGTGCCCAGGAATAGCAGAAGACATCCTGCAGAGGTTCCATGTTCAATGGCTGAGAAATGAATACAATAATGTGAGAAACATCTGTCAAAGGTGGTGGAACCGAACACATTATAAACCTAGTCTTCATATATAGTCACCCTCATTTTACTTCTTGCAGGAGCAATACTTATGCAAAGTTTTCATCCAGAAGGCTATCTCCTTTTGCATCTGCAACCTCAGAATAGCTCTTAAGTGCCCGCACTGATCCTGAAGTCAAAGTCACCCTTGCTCTCAGACACCCAGCAACAAAGTCTTTCCGATTTGCTTTCCCTCATTTATGCTACAGAGGATACTTGGCAGCTGACTGTTGCAGAAGCCATCAAGAACGCTGAACGTTCATGGCAAGTAAATTCCAATGTTTGGTTAATTTGACTTCAGCATTCAGAACTGGCAAAGTTATTTGGCAAATTGCGGAATTCCCCAAGTACAGATATTCAGTGAGGGCTGCCTGGCAACCTTCAGCCAGAAGCGTGCTGGCATAAAGGAAGACACTCCTGACAGCTTACATAGTCATCTCTGCTGTCTTTGAGAACCTTGCATCACCAATCCATTCCTTCCCAGCATGAGAGCATGTTTTCACGTCCCAAATAGCTGGAGGATTGTTACTTATGTTTTGGTGTGATTCTTTAAGTGTTGCTACCTTCAGTGGAAGCTGTGAGAATACATGCCAGAAGTGTGAGAAATGAGACTAGTTCTTTCTTTCTTTTTAAATCTTTTTATTGAATGAGTATACCAAAAGGTAAGCCATATAAACATTAATACAATGTTAAAATATAATAAAATTACAGAAGGTATCAATACCAAAAAAAATACTACAAACAATGCAATTTAAACATAAGAAACCAAGGTAACATAATAGTATACTAAATTTTATATATATATCAATAGAAAAAAAGAAAAAAAAAACCCCAAAAAAAACCCACCGTGCAACTAACTAAAAGCAAAGCAAAGCAATGGGCTAACTTGAAACCAAACAGAGTTGAACTTAAAATCACGTCCTCAATCCCGACCTCCATTAAAAACAGTGAAAAAAAACAAGAAGGGTATATATTACATTAAGTGAAAATATCGAATAAAAGATCCCCAAATCTGTTCAAATTTAAATGAAGAATCATAAAGGTTACTTCTAAAGGAGACTAGTTCTGAAGCAGAACAACAGAGGCAAGTTTCTAGACCATGAGCTAAAATGGACTGGTATTATTTTTTAAAATTCTGAGACGTTGTAATAATGCACAGACTGCCATTGTGAATGGGACATAACGTCACAGCTATGCTAATGACGACAATGCATTGGTTAAATCAGTACTCTACTAATCCAGAGGGTGCCTGAGTTCAAATACCACTTTGCTCATTGTGCAATTTTAATTCAGTTGTTTGAAGAAAAGAAATTTATTCATTACTAATCTCGATAACAGCTAGCATTGTTGTACAAAAGGCCACCTGGTTCATTAATATTATTCAGGAACAAACCTGCCACAAGCAAAATGATGCAAGAAGTCATCAACAGTGAAAGCAAATATCATTTGCACTCCGATAATCTGCTCACAAATGCCCAATTTAGGTCTTGCTTAGACCACAGCCCCAGGCTTCATGCACCATAAAGCTCTCAGAGGAGAAATAGGAATAATTAAGTGTTACATCAAGAATATCTGGCAAAAAATAAATCTATTGACATCAAGGAAAAACACAAGTCATATCATATCATGTAACTGGAGTCATAAATTCACATGGAAGTCAATCATCCCAGTTCCAGGGTTTCTCCTCAGGAACACTTTGGGATTGTATCTTAGGCACAAACATTTTGGTTGCTTCTTCGTTGGCTTAACCTTTATCATACATCATGAGCAGTTCAGCTCATTTCCAATTCCTCAGCAAATGAGGCAGTTCATGTCTTTATGCAGCAAGATGTCAACAATACTTGGATGTAGGCAGATATCACTCATTGGGTTTGATCTATCCAGTATTTAGTTCAAGGAATTTTCTGTTGATCTGCTGCTGAATTTTGGACAAGTATTTTGATAATTTTGGGATAATGGAGCAATCAATTGAACTGGCTAGATGTGAAATATTTCAAACAGCTGGCATGCTATTCCACCACTGTATAAGAATTCAGTGATAATTTAATTTTATTGAGATCAGAATATGTGGAATGGACAATTAGAACTTACTTGTGGATGAATCAATAGAATTAGTTGACTGCTAAGTTTCAGGATGAGATGGGGTGAAAAGTTAACAAAACCATTTTACATTTGGCATGGTATCTTTTTTTTCTGTCTCTCTTTTATCAGTTCTTTACCTTATACTTCAGGGTCTGGCTTCAGCTTCACACATCTCTATCTGCTTCTTCTGGTTAAATATCTATTCCTGACTCTAGGGCACACTGACCCATGCTCCCAGTCCCCAGGTCAGACTGCACACCCGCAGCTTCACAGCTCCAGCTGAAGTTGCACGTAATCCACATTCTTTCTCCAGTCACACACCTTGCCCACTTTCCTACACATGGCTGCGCACCAGCCTTCAGTCTCCGAAGAACCCACTCAGCCAAAGTGGAAGCAAAATCCTGAGGTTCTCCCTAAGAAAAGGAAGAAGAATTTCTTTACGCATAGGTTTTCAGAGAGACACACACTGAAAATGTTGGAGGAACTCAGCAGGTCAGGCGGTGTTTATGGAAACTAACGAACAGTTGACCTTTTGTGCCAAGTCCATTCACCAGATCTGATGAAGGGTCTCAGTTTGAAATGACGACTGTTTATTCATTTCCATAGATGCTGTCTGGCCAGAAGAATTTCTCCTCCAGTTCCTTTTCTTTCATTATGGGTCCTGTAATTTTTATTCTATCCTCATTTTTTAAAATTTTGTTTTAATTTTTTTGAATTGGCTTATGTATGCAAATTATATTAATATTACTGAGAAAATGTGTTGACTTTATACTCTTTTAATATATTTCCCAGGTCATCGCTTGGATTTTGTGTCTTTCTGCTATCTACAGTCAAAAATAATGAACCAATGCTGAGACTTAGTAATTTGGCATGACCTTGGGTATCATAGAAATATAAAAATACTGTAAATGATACTTAGACAACAGATGACAATCTCATAGAGAAAAGGGTGTGTCGAAATAATAGATAAAGCATAAAGTCACAGAGTATTTTATTGCAGATAATACCAATTAGAAATAGAAACCAACCAGTCTATTTTCAAAGCCATATAAAGAATGAAATAAATTTAACATACAGTCCAAAAGCATAATAGCAACCATTGCTAATTTTGGATCATATGTAGAACATTAGGGAGAAGGGAATAGAAAGCTATGCTGATAACCTTAAATGAGAAAATACCAGGAGAGGGTTGACTCAAGTATGAATGTTGGTATAGACTGGTTAGACCAAGTGGTATGTTTTGGATGTCTGTATCCTCTGTAATCCTAAATAAAACGTGAACATACCAATCAATCTTCACCTCATCTCTCCTTGGAGGAAAATTTTCAGAGTGTAATCAATCATGAAATCGCTGGTTGCAAATAGTTAGTCTTATTGGCAATGTCACTGAGAACAAGTAATTGGTCTCTTGTCCATGCATCCAGACTGTCACTGGCAAAAGATTAAGGAGAATGCAATATGCAGGTGACAGTCAGAGCGGTAAAGGTAATGGAATAGTGTAGAATTAATTTGCCTTGTCTGATATTTTTTTAAAATTTACATCTTAAATTAAACATTGTCATTTCTGCTTCTGGGTTTAACTGTGTGTATGTATTCCCGAGTAATAGAGGGAAAGGTCATTTAAAATATGCTGTAACAATATGCCACATTCTAGTCATTGGCTTGATTGTGTATTTCAAATTCCTGTAGTAACAGTAGTTGAACATTCACAGCCTGCATCCTTCCATTCATTATCCTCATTAAAATGTCAATCATCAATAATGAATATTCAGTCACATAACAAATGAACATTCTAATACAAGCAGTAGCCCGTTTGAGGATAATGATGAGGCTATTAATGCTCGCTTTGATAATGAATCACATCTGCCAACAACATGTGCAATCACTAATACGTGAGAATAGAAATGTTGAAATCTGCCATCCCCATGATGCTGTTCATTTGAAAAGTGGATTCGTCAGAGGAGAACAATTTTCCTCGAATTTCTTTGACTCTTTGTGCCAATTGAGATCTTGTGGCTTTTTTTTAAGGCTATGAACTAAGTGCTGGTAAACAGTATTGGTATAAATGAGTACTTAAGACCATAAGACCATAAGATACAGGAGCAGAAGTAGGCCATTCGGCTCATTGAGTCTGCTCCGCCATTCAATCATGGGCTGATCCAATTCTTCCAGTCATCCCCACTCCCCTGCCTTCACCACATACCCTTTGATGCGCTGGCTAATCAAGAACCTATCTATCTCTGCCTTAAATACACCCAATGACCTAGCCTCAACAGCCGCCTGTGGCAACAAATTCTATAGATTTACCACCCTCTGACTAAAGTAATTTTTCCACATCTCAGTTCTAAATGGATGCCCTTCAATCCTGAAGTCGTGCCCTCTTCTCCTGGAATCCCCTACCATGGGAAATAACTTGACCATATCTAATCTGTTCAGACCTTTTAACATCGGATTATTTCTCTGAGATCCCCCCTCATTCTCCTGAACTCCAGGGAATACAGCCCAAGAGCTTTCAGGCGTTCCTCGTACGGTAACCCTTTCATTCCTGGAATAATTCTCATGAATCTTCTCCAAACCCTCTCCAACGTCAGTATATCCTTTCTAAAATAAGGAGCCCAAAACTGCAAACAATACTCCAAGTGTGGTCTCACGAGTGCCTTATAGAGCCTCAACATCACATCCCTGCTCTTATATTCTATACCTCTAGAAATGAAAGCTAACATTGCATTAGCCTTCTTCACAACTGACTCAACTTGGAGGTTAACCTTTAGGATATCTTGCACAAGAACTCCCAAGTCCCTTTGCATCTCTGCATTTTGAATTCTCTCCCCATCTAAATAATAGTCTGCCCATTTATTTCTTCCACCAAAGTACATGACCATACACTTTCCAATGCTGTATTTCATTTGCCACTTCTTTGCCCATTCCCCTAAACTATCTAGGTCTCTCTACAGTCTCTCTGTTTCCTCAAAACTACTAACTCCTCCACCTGTCTTTGTATCATCAGCAAATTTAGCCACAAATCCATTAATACTGTAGTCCAAGTCATTGAGATACATCATAAAAAGCAGTGGCCCCAACACCAACCCCTGTGGGACTCCACTGGTAACTGGCAGCTAGCCAGAATAGGATACCTTTATTCCCACTCTCTGTTTTCTGCCAACCAGCTAATGCTCCACTCATGCTAGTAACTTCCCTGTAATTCCATGGGATCTTATTTTGCTAAACAGCCTCATGTGCGGCACCTTGTCAAAGGCCTTCTGAAATTCCAAGTACACCACGTCTACTGCATCTCCTTTGTCTGTGCTTGATGGACATGGAGACCAAAGGGGCTCTTCCAGTGTTGAATGGCTTTATGACCTTATGATATTGAGGAGGATTTTTTCTTCTTTAACATGTCTTAATGAGTTGCTAACAAGATGAGGATTTTTCAGTGCAAAAATAGTCTGTAGCCTAGTGTACATTGAGGCCAAACTACCAGAGTCAAATTTGGCTTTTGTTTCTCATTTAATTAATGAGGACAAACTATAGAAAGGCAGCTCTCTGGCTGTTGAGTGCCAAATACTGTGTTGAGTTGATCAGTTTGCTAAAGTGATCTCAAAGGTTCTATATCTTCCAGGCCTAATCATATGCACCTGAAAATTTGCTGCCTTTTTCTTTTCAATAGTTATCTACAGTTTGTCGTCAATTTGCTAAAGGCTTAGAGTGGTTGGGTGGACTGTGTATGACAGACTGTGTTGCCCTTTGGCAACTTGTGTTATTTGTATAAGACCTAGATTTGCATATTTAGCAGGCCAAAGGTCTGTATTATATGGATGTTCCAGACAGCTAAATTTGGCCTGAGTCAAAATATTGACAACTGTAGCAGGTTACAGTTAAAAATTCAGATGTCTAATTCTGAGAACAAAGGGGTTAAAATAGGGGACTGCATCCCTGCTCACCATTTCAAAGTCATAAAGGCAGCCAGTCCATTTGGAAGAGAGGCCTATTGTAGTGTCCTTGTTACATAAGTGTTAAATTAAGGTCACTGTCTGATAGGTCAATAATAAGAATAGAGAATTCTTTAGTAATTGCAGTATGTCCTGTTTAATATGCAGTGATTACTTGTATTGTGTTTGCTAATGTCAGTTTTCAGTGTATGTACTAATTGCCTGCATTTCTACAATGTCCAGTCTAATTACTGTTATGGTTACTGTATCAGTGACCATACCGTATAAAGCTGGATCAGATTTCAGCACACCCGCATCACTTATGCTGCCCTGCTTATCCTGGACTGCAGCTTCTCTCAGACAAGTAGAGCCAGACATTGGTCATGAACATGAGTATCAATTTCAAAGGAATAGCTTAGAACAAATTGAGGACACCAGCTATTTTTGGCCAGTTGAAACAGCTGTTCATATCTTATTAAATGCTATTACCTATCATTGAAAGATCTATCCTTCACATTTGATCACAAACGATTGACAAAACTTGCTGCAGCCAGAGTTGCATTTACAGTACTGACATAACAGTGACAGTGAGCCAGATAACAGCGTATTGTCCTGCTCAGCTCTCCAGCTGGAGGTCCATCCTCCAGCTAGAAAGTGGAATGTGCTGAAGAACTGAAGACTACAAATTAAGTTTCATACATTTCTGAGGTGCTACATTTTGCCCTAATTTCAGACCAACTGCAATCTGAAGAAATCCTGACATGATTTTCTCTCATTTAACAGTATTAAACATAGACTTGTGCATGTAAAGAGGGCAGATGCTGTCTGAGCTCAGAGCTGGTGTCTCATTCACACACTACCCCCTGGAAAGTGGGTTGTCAGAGTTAAGGAGTTCTCTCCTTGCAGTCACATAGTATAAGGGAAACCATTTGTGCTGCCACTATGATCACCCATTGCGGAATCTAATGCAGCATTTACTATACAGAGACTGTGATTTTTGTCTGCGTAAGAGCAGTACCTGTAAATCAATATGGGGGTGTCAGTAAATGTAACATTCATGTCATTAATGGATCCTTTAGTTCACATGATTGCCCCCAAAATGAGCTCCTTATTTTGCTGTAGTGAACGAGAAAGATTGTGGACCATGATATTTTGAGTTAGATTCTGTCACCAAATCTGAAATATGTTTTGATGATGTCATTATCTGTACATGATCACAAGTGCAAGGTACAAGAAGGCAGTGACATCCGCATAGGATGAATTGTGGGTGGAATTTCCCAGTCCAGCTTCCTAACGGGGACGAGTTCCATCAGAAGTGGGGGCAAATGCTTCGAAACATTGTTTATAATAAACCAGAAAACACTGGAGAGTCAGGCCTCCTGAATCCCCTAAGAAAGTAAAGACACTGGCATATTTTGTGATCGCATCTACGTCCAAGGCCAAGGGTAAGCCATCCACAATGTTAATGCTCAGGAACTTAAAGTGGCTGACTCTCTCTACAGCCAATCTCCCAAGGTAGACTGGCACGTGTTCTCTCTCTATTCCCTTCCTGAAGTCAACAACTAGCTCTTTACATCTACTGACATTGAGTGAAGAGGTTTCACTAAAATGGCACATCTTTTTAACCTTTTGATTAAATTAGTTTATTTTTGATTTGTGCTACAGGAATTAGTATGTTTACTTCAACCTACTTGCAGCATGAGTCCATTATGTAAAGCATCTCTGATAAAATAGCAAAAAGCTCCACTTAAAATTAATCTGTGCAAGCTTTTAACATGAGTGAGATCAGGACATTTAACCTAATTTATAGCATCAACCATAGATCCACTCCAGCTCACAAAACATCCTGACTTTCAACTGTATATCACTGCCTCCTAAGTCTAACTCATCCTCTTACCTTGTGACCAGATATCCAGAAAGGTACTGTAAAAAAGCCAGCAATATCATGAAGGATCCCACCCAGCCTGCTCATGGACTGTTAGTTCCACTCTCATCAGAGAGGAGGCTACATAGAATCCACTCTAGGACCACCAGATTCAAAAACAGTTACTTTCACCAAGCAGTATGGTTGATCAATACCTGCTCCCTGATACCACTAACCACCCCTCCATAATCCTAAACACCACTACTTTATCATTTCCTATCAGTCGCTTTATGTACAGACACTCCTGTATCTAGCATCACCTTATGGACATACAATCAATCTATCTATATAAGCTATCTTATGTATTTATTTTATCGTGCTTTTTTATTATTGTGCTCTTTTTCTAATTGTGTTTTTTTTTGTACTGCATCAGATCCAGAGAAACAATTATTTCAATCTCCTTTATGTTTGTGTACTGGAAATGACATTAAGCAAACTTGGATTTGATTCTGTGGGAGAACCATCTCCAGAAAAACCGCACCAGTTCAAGAAAGCTGTTCATCACCCGCTTTTCATGGGCAGTTGGGGAATGTCAGCATTGTCATCCTAATCCCATAGAAGAGCGATATTGGTGAGGCCATTGATAATCAGCTTCCTTGAGGAGTAAATTAGATAATAACGTCCTATCCACATGCAATTAAATATATGAATCGATAAGTAACCGTTTGCGATGGCCTTTGAAGCAAGGTAGAAACAGAAGCATAAAGTTATGAGACAGTACCAATGATGGCAGATGGAACTGTAGTAAATGGTTTTTAGAGTTAGCTAATGTAGAATCATGCACTTTGGACAGAAAAAAGGTTAAAAAAAAGGGCACTTTGTAAATGGCAATAGCAAAAACAATGGCATTCTGAATAGACAGGGGGTCCATATGGTGGCAACTATATTAGAGGCAGTGGATATAGGTGGGAAAAAGTATCCGCATATATACAAAGCTCTTGATGGGTTCTGCTGAAGGGTCGCAGCCTGAACCGTCAACTGTTCACTCTTTTCCATCGATGCTGCCTGGTCTGCTGAGTTCCTCCAGCATTTTGTGTGTGTTGTTTGGATTTCCAGCATCTGCAGATTTCCTGTTGTTTGAGATGGATCAATTTCTTGTGTTTACACATGGCATGAGTTAGACTGAGTACAATGAGAACTATTGACCACCTGGGGTAGAAGAAGAGTTTAGAAAAAAAAATGACAGCTCAGTACCACTTTAATTTGAAACTAGGAAAGACCTGATCAGCGTCAAATCTGCCAGGGAAACCTGATGGAATGTATCTGACTTGCCAGAGAAGATCACTTAGATTTAGTGAATTTTGCTTCTCCAAGCCTCCCTTCAAGAAATCTTTCTGGCTCCTAGCCCTGTTCTTTTCATCCTACCATTCCACCCTCATCTCCTTGGAGACCTCCTCCACTCCAAGCAATACACTTATGCTAAAGACTATAATCTTCAATTCCCAACTGCGTTGGGCTTCTGTCCAATTCCCTGTTCTCTAATGCCAGCTCTTACATAATTCCTGCTGGTTTTAGATAGCATCCACTGGGAGACAAATGAAAATAAGGAGAAAGGTTAAACATTACTTGGCTTCATTATGCGGGAAGTATGGTTGCAGAAATGCCTGAAATTAAAATCAGTGATTTTTGTTAAAAATTGTGATCTTTGAAATTGAATGTTCCACCTAAAAAAAAAGTATTTAAATCCATTTCATATTTTTGATAAAGTTATTGATAAGAAGCAAAATGTGTTTAATCTGATGTGAAAGCTAAATGTATAGTTTTATTATTTCAAAGGTTCATTTTATTATCAAAGTGTACAACTCTAAAATTCTTTATTTCTCTGGATAGTCATGAAACCAAGAATGAAAAGAAAGGCAGCCCAATCATCAGCCTTCAAATCCCACCTCCCTGCAAAAAAAACAAACAAAACTGATTAGGCACATCAACCCCCAAATACCCCTCCCGCACAAAAAACAAACTAAAACGGAACAGGCACATTGACCCCCAGATCCCTTCCCCTGCACAAAAAAAATGATCAGCATGGATTATTTCAGTGTTAACTCAAGTTTTCTTCATATATATATATAGACAACTATAATTATTTTGATTAAGCTGCCATAAAAAATTATGTGCTTGCTATTGCTTGCACTTTGTAAATACCAGACCAAGCAACTCACAGAACTTTTCTCTACTTGTTAGCTTCTACTTATCTCTAGTTCACGTTCAAGGTTATTGTCATTCACCTGTAGGCATATACATATAAGTCACACACATAACACATGAAATAAGATTACCTCAAATAAATTAACCAATAATAAGGTGGACATTCAATACAAGTTAAAATGTAAACAGTATAGTGCTCCTGGCACTTAGTATGTGATGAGACCTGGATGGTAGCAGGGGGTTCAGTAGTCTTATGGCCTGGGGGACAGAAACTGTTTCCCACCCTAGCAGTTCTTGTCCTAATGCCTATTGCTTAATGGTAGGAGGTCAAAGAGGTTGTTGGATGGATGGGAGGGATCACTGACAATATTACGAGCCCTGCATACGCAGCTCCTCTGATAAATATCTCTAATGGGTGGAAGGGTGCTCCTGTAAAAATTATTTAAAATAGCGGGGGGGAGATGTGGGTGGGAGTCTCACTTGCCTCATTCTCCTCAGGAAGTAGAGACACTTTGTGCTTTTTTGAGCAAAGAGATGGTGCTGAGGGACCAGGTGAAATTGGCTGCTATACGCACTCCCAGAAACTTGGTGCTCATAACTCACCCATGGAGGAGCTGTGTGTTTGCAGTGAGGAGTGATCAGCTTGCACCTTCCTAAAATCCACAATCATCTCTTTGGTCTTGTCCACATTGAGACCAAAGTAGTTGTTATTGCACTATTCTACCAGCCACTCTACTCCCTCTTTGTACACTGTCTCGTTGTCGTTGTTTTGAGGCCAGCCACTGTTGTGTCATCCAAGAACTTGATGGTTCGGTTTGAGCTGGATCTAGCAATGTAGCCATGCACCAGCAGCGGATGAGCAGGCAACCCTAGGGAGCACCGGTGGTCACCGTGATGAAACTAGAGATGTTTCTGCCAGCATGGACTGACTGTGGCCTTTCTGTCAAGAAGTCCAGGACCCAGTTGCAGAGAGGGGTGTTGAGACCAATCAAGAACAGCTTACCCCCCAGTTTCTGAGGGATAATCATATTAAGTGCCGAGCTGAAGTCAATAAACAGCAACCTGGGATATCAGGTACCATTTTCCAGGTGGGACAGGACGGTGTGGAATACAGAGGCAATGGCATTATCACTGAACTGATTTGAGCAATAAGCAAATTAGAAAGGGTCCAGTGTAGCAGGAAGATGGGGTTTAATAAGATCCGTAACCAACTGCTCAAAGCACTTCATTATTGTGGAGGTCAGTGCCCCAGGACTGCCTTCATTGAGGCAGATTACTGTCACCCTCTTGGGCACGATAACCCTCCCACAAGTTTCACTTTGAACATCTAGAACGGACGTTATAAAATCCTGCTCTGTGTTTGAGATGCAATTAACAGATTAGCATAGTATTAAGTAAGTGTAGATCTATAATTCATTACTTTTGTGGAAGTGGATGCCAACTTCAACACATTGTCCCTTATCTTTTAGCTATAGGTAAGGAAGTAATCAAGTAGAACAGTAAAGAGCTAGAGACAGTTGTGTATTATCAGATAATGGAAACGAGTACAATCAGCAAAATAAGAAATTAGTAATAGAGATAAAAACAGCTTTAATGGTTGATTGTTAGGCAGCAAAATTTATAGTTTGTCAACCACTAACTAGCTGTTGTTCAGAACTTTCCAGTCTTGATCTGAGTTAATAAAAGCTATTATTTGAGGAAGTTCTTTAATTCTTAAACAAAAAAAAACAAAGAAAATCCAGCAAACAAATAAAACACTGACAAAAAAATCAGATTAACTCTTAAGTGATCATAACTTCATTAGCAATGATCAATAGGAGATTTAATTTAAATTCTGACTTAAAATTCACTCTTCAATAACTGGAACAGGAAGAGGCACAGTGGAGAAGACAAAAGTCTGGAGCACTTAGTTCAACTAACTAATCTGGATCCAGTGAAAACAGGAATGTGAATAATTCAGTAAGACTCATGAGAAACAAAGGTACACTTGTATATCCATAGTGATTTAATGGCTCAATATATTAATACACTAATGAATTATTTATGCAAGTCCTATCAGTATTGGGGAAGATCACAAACAGATTTGGCACCAGGAATGATATACATAAGTAATACATAGTTTAGTTGATAAATTATGGAGCTTTGTGTAAATATTCCACTCTACTGGTTGCTGAGTGAGGTCCACTTTTGTGTGAGAATCTAGGAAGATACTGCAAATATTTTTGTCAATTGGTTTTTAATTAAAATACTGGAATATTGAAATACTAGAATAAGAACCTGGTGGCATGGTGCAAAGACAATAACCTATCCTTCAACGTCAGCAAGAGGAAGGAATTGGTTGTTGACTTTAGAAGGAGTAGCGGACCGCACGACTCAATTTACATCGGTGGTACGCAAGTGGAACGGGTCAAAAGCTTTAAGTTCCTCGGGGTCAATATCACAAATGACCTGACTTGGTCCAACCAAGCAGAGTCCACTGCCAAGAAGGCCCACCAGCACCTTTACTTCCTGAGAAAGCTAAAGAAATTTGGCTTGCCCCCTAAAACCCTCACTAATTTTTATAGATGCACCGTAGAAAGCTTTCTTCTAGGGTGCGTCACAACCTGGTATGAAAGTTGTCCTGTCCAAGACTGGAAGAAGCTGCAGAAGATCGTGAACACATCGCAGCACATCACACAAACCACTCTTCCGTCCTTGGACTCACTTTACACTGCACGCTGTCGGAGCAGTGCTGCCGGGATAATCAAGGACACGACCCACCCAGCCAACGCACTTTTCGTCCCTCTCCCCTCCAGGAGAAGGCTCAGGAGCTTGAAGACTCGTACGGCCAGATTTGTGAACAGCTTCTTTCCAACTGTGATAAGACTGCTGAACGGATCCTGACCCGGATCTGGGCCGTACCCTCCAAATATCCGGACCTGCCTCTCGGTTTTTTTGCACTACCTTACTTTCCATTTTCTATTTTCTATTGATGATTTATAATTTAAATTTTTAATATTTTACTATCAATTTGTACTCCAGGGAGCGGGAAGCACAGAATCAAATATCACTGTGATGATTGTACGTTCTAGTATCAATTGTTTGGCGACAATAAAGTGTAAAGTATTATATAGTTACCGGGCTCGCCATCACATGGCTGATGGATTCTGGAGTTGGTTGCACAAAGAGCCAGTAATGCTAACATCCTCTGAAAGAATCTTTGTTCCAAATAAATAAATTGTACATAGAAGTAGTTTGGAAATTTTAGAATTCCAGTTAGAATTGAGCTTCATCTCTGAATTCTGCCTTCCTCCTCTCTACTCCTACTATGAGTTATGGTATTTGTTGGAGAAGCCTGAGATTCCAGATACGACACAAAGACTAAACAGAAGATACAATCATGGAAATAGCAGGTTGTGCAGCATCTGTGGAAGGAAAAGAATTGTTGAAATTTTTGGATCATGAAATTATTTGCAGCATTGATCTTTTGATTATGAGAGGTTCAGCCACATCCTGCCAAGCTTTACTAGTAATGGCCTTGGTGGATCCTCTGGTAATGGAGTAAGCAAAGTACCTAATCTGACAAATGGAGGTTGATATGTTCTTGATTAGAAAGGGTGTCAAAGATTGGAGAGAAAGCAGGAGAATGACAATGAGGAGGATTATTAATCATCCAAGATCAAATCTGGAACAGATTTGATGGGCTGAATAGCCTCATTCTACTCCTATGTCTTATGGTCTAAATACCTCATGCATGAGGTTTCCTTGTTTTTTTTCCCCTCACTAAACCTGGTGTTCCCTTTCTCTCTTTCTCTCTTTCTCTCTCTGCAGCCTCATTCTTCATGACAGTTATAGGGTGTTGTTGCAATCTAGCTGCTATGGTGAAATGTGTCTTTAAAATGCTGACATCTTTTCTGGTCACTGCACTGCACTCTGTCAATAGCTGTGCTAAATTTAACCCATGCCTGGTCAGGTATTTTTTTTGGTCTTCACCTTGGTGCAAATTATTCTATTGATGTTTTAAACTGCTTTTAGACTCAATTCATTATTTCTTGAGGGATCCCAGAATTAAAATTTACGCCAAACATAAAAAAGTTGTAATTCATTTTGAGACCATGGTACGTTTAAGATAGATACACGGTGTCTTAATACTGACTGCTGCGAATCTATTTAATTGTGGTTGCCTTTGTAGTCGCAGTTGAAATGATGGAAATTTGGATTTCAAATAAGTGGCAGCATATGAACTTCATTATTGTGGTGTAAAAAATGTTGTTCATGGTCAGAACTAAATATTGTCTGGTTTTCATGTTCCCTAATGAGTAACCAAGCAAAGATAATTTGGGGTTGGGGAAGTGAAGGGACTAGGTTAATTTAATTTTTAATTTTTATTTTACTGAGATAAAGCCCGGAATAGGCCCTCCTGGCCCTTTGAGCCACGCTGCCCAGCAATCCTCCAGTTTAATTCTAGTCTAATCACAGGTCAATTTACATTCATGAATTAACCTACTAACTGGTAGGTCTTTGGAATGTGGGAGGAACCCGGAGCACCTGGAAGAAACCCATGTGGTCACGGGAGAATGTACAAACTCCTTACTGGCAGTGATGGGAATTGAACCTGGGTTGCCTGTGCTAACCACTATGCTACTGTGCTGCTCTAAGTTAAATGTCAAGACTACTTGTTTTCAACTGCATTTCAACAGCAATTTCAAATCACAGCATTCATTTTGATTACTTCATAATTTTTAAGCTGATACCAATTGCAAGCTGACTGTGTCAGATATCCCACCCTGCAAAAACTCATTTCAGGGAGGTAGCACCATCAATTTGCAGGAGACTCCTGGAACTTCTGGGAGAGGTGGGATGTCTGCAATAGAGTAGCTCCTTAGCAGCTGGCCAGCTAGTTTAAATAATGTTAGCTATGGTAATGAACGAATGACACCTGTTAAACTCACCTCAACATGTCTTTTACAGTCTTAACCCCCCATGGGCAATAGAAAAGTCACTGTTGCAAACAGTGCAGCGAGCAACACTGTCATTATTTTTGACCCCTAATAGGCAGGGGTACACTTTAGTGTAGTCTGGGGTGACGTACATTTAATATTTTCATTTTTTGGAACACTCTGCCATGGTGCTCTCTCTCTCTCTCGCTCGCTCTCATGCTCACTCTCAAAAAAATCAATTTTTGGGATATTGTATATAATTTGCGGGCATCAGGGAGCCACTATCAATATGCAGGAGACTCCCGGATCTCCTGGGAGAGGTGGGATGTCTGCTGTGTCGAACAACCCTCTCCACTCTGCTTTTCCTGATGTTGCTTAAATGATATTTTACACTCAGCCTGGTTCTTGGTGTAGTACAGGGGATCCAAATTTTACAATGGCCATACAACTACCTCAATGTGGAATTAGAGTCATTCAGAATGGATTTAGTAAAACCAGTCTTGTTGTCACAAATTGTGACAAATTTACCATTATCTGCTTTTCGTTTCCATATTTATTTCAAATTCACAGGCACAGCAAGATTTGTTTCAACAATCTGATAACTTAATTGAAATCAGCATTTTATCTCTAGGTTGAAAAACCCTGGGCTAATATACGTATACATCTGCAGCAGTTACTTGCAGATGCCTTTTCTTGTATAGACCCCTTTTAGCAGCCTGTTTACTGGGTGGTCTGCTCCAGTTATTGTCTTCACAAGTACAAATGTGCCCTCTCTTTGTCTATGAAACCTGCCAGAAATCCAGGCACTCCACAGCTTCCAGGAAGCAAAGCCTTTCTTGTGCACACAGTTAGCTATGTTGCTGCATAGTATCAGGTGATGTGGAAACTGGCCCCCTATTGTCTTGAGAGAAAGCATAAGTATAAACTGTAATGCTAATAGGTATATCATCAATAAGTAGTTTTATGAGTGTTTGGGTTAAAGATAAAGATTGGTTTTTAACTAAGTAAAGAAAAATGATGCAGGTAAATAAAACTAATTTTTGCCTAGATTGGAGAGTGTGCCTTATGAGAATAGGTTGAGTGAATTGCGCTTTTTCTCCTTGGAGCAATGGAGGATGAGAGGTGACCTGATAGAGGTGTATAAGATGATGAGTGGCATTGACCGTGTGGATAGTCAGAGGCTTTTTCCCCAGGGTTGAAATGGCTAACACGAAAGGGCATAGTTTTAAGGTGCTTGGAAGTAGGTACAGAGTTTTTTGTTGGAGGTAAGTCTTTCACCCAGAGAGTGGTGGGTGTGTGGATTCTCCGCGGATTGTCACCTTGTCGTGGTGGAGAGGCTTGTGTGGTCCTGTGATCCCGAGAACGATGCCGTCTGGAGCTCTGCTCCTGGTAGGGTCACCCATGGCGGTAAGGTCGAGGGTGAGGTCCCTGACAAAGAACAATCCAACCAAGACCTCAACAGTGGAACAGGCGGACGAAGTTACTTCAAACTCAACGGCTGTGAAGGCGGATGAAGGCTGCAACAAATCCATCAGCTCCAATCGTTGTGGTTTCCATGCCATTGGAATTAGTTGGTTGATTTGTGAAGTATCGTGTGCTTCTTGGAGTGCAACATCAAGTACACGTTAAACAAATACACACACAGGTGTCTTCACTCTGTGGGCCACTTCTTCAGAACGAAAACCATCACCCTTGACCTCAAAGGATAGCCACGACGACAGTGGGTGTGTGGAATGCACTGCCAGTGACAGTGGTAGAGGCGGATACAATAGGGTCTCTTAAGAGACTCTTAGACAGATGCATGGAGCTTAGGAAAACAGAGGGCTATGCGGTAGGGAAATTCTAGGCAGTTTCTAGGGTAGGTTACATGGTCAGCACAATATTGTGGGCCAAAGGGCTTGTAACGTGCTGTAGATTTCTATGTTCTATGTTAAATACCTACCTCTCGTCGTGCTGATCATCAGTAGCTGTGTACATATAAGTTATGACTTAAATGTTTGTATCTAAGAGTTTATTAAAGTACTTGTAGGTGATAGTGCTTGCATTGCATAAATAGTTCAGTCTTGCACTGCGTTGTACTTTATGAAGTTAACTATGTCTTTTTGAGATCTCTGTCAAACTACAGTAATTTTAAGTTCCAAGAAAGCAGCAGCATGTTGTTCTGTTTGTCCATTTTATCATTGCAAATCAAAAATGTGACTTAAGCATTTTCAAACCCACAGAAACAATTTTAAAAGTGGAACAATTTCACAGTGTGACTTGTAATAGTCCATGTGAGGACCTCTAGTTAGGACTGTCTGCCCCAATTATCAGTGGAAGAATGTGCTGTGTTTACACAGTAGTCAGTATCTGAATATTACAATGGGCGCCTTTTTAACCTATATCTGCCTTAGTGAGCAGCTCTTCTGGAAAGCTCTTGGTAAGTGCTCTGAGTATCCTTCTCGAACATATGGAAATTGGGGTTAATTAGGAGGTACTTCCAGTGCCATGGCTTTCAAAGAACAAGCTTTTTGTACTTATCAAGCAAACCCAATGATGATATTTTATTGCCTGTAGGTACTCCAGAAGTTACTGTTCTATAAATTGTATTCCTAAAGCCAAACATTGTATTGTATTTTTTCCTGCCAATATAAGGTTGTCTTATAAATCATTGGCTGAAAAATTCTGTATCTCAATGTATTTTATTCGTGCACCATAGAAATAAATTTCATTAGAAACCTATTTACTTTGTCATGACATGCTGTCATTAATTGTAGTATTGTCCACTGTGTTTGTTATGTACATGCATGTCTGCTTATGGAGTGATAGTATTCTTCACAATTTCATGACTAACTTGTCACATTTATGTAACTTACAAATAGTGCAGGCTTTAAAAAAGAACAAATAAATAACGGATGGGGTACGAAGGGGAGGTGGGGAAGTTAGAGAAGTCAATGTTCATGCTTTATTTATTTATTATTATTATTTTTTTCTCTCTCTCTTTTTTCTCCCTCTGTCCCTCTCACTATAACTCCTTGCCCATCTTCTGGGCTCCCCTCCCCCTTTCTTTGTCCCTAGGCCCCCCGTCCCATGATTCTCTCCCTTCTCCAGCTTCGTATCCCTTTTGCCAATCACCTGTCCAGCTCTTGGCTCCATCCCTCCCCCTCCTGTCTTCTCCTATCATTTTGGATCTCCCTCTCCCCCCCCCCCACTTTCAAATCTCTTACTAGCTCTTCCTTCAGTTAGTCCTGACGAAGGGTCTCGACCCAAAACATTGACTGTACCTCTTCCTATAGATGCTGCCTGGCCTGCTGCGTACACCAACATTTTTTATGTGTGTTGCTCAAGCTTCAGGACATGCTTCCCATAGCTGGGCAACCTGAACTGCACATAATACTTCAAGCAGGGTCTCAGCAATGATTTACCAAGTTACAACATGACATCTCAGCACCTGTACTCATTGCCCTGAACAATGAAGCAAGTGCAGCAAGTGGATCCTTTGGCAGCCTGTCTATTTGTATGCCGTGTGTAGTGGAATATGGGAATCTTACAACAAACTGCCCCACAGACAGACAGCATTGCATCTATGTGAGGAAACACTCGCTGAGATATTTCTATGCAATGTGACAACACGTGGCTCCTCACTGTTGTTTGGACTACCATATCTGAAGGCTATGTTAGGAGCTTCTCAAATTGGCTTTTCTTCTTTTCCAATACTGTATATGAGTAATTTGTCAATTGTAACAAAAAAAGCAAAATTGGTGGTAATTATTTTCTAGCTTGACATTGAGCAAAATTAAAATTCTTTAAGTTGTGCCTTAAGGAAAATACTTGAGTTTATTGTCCAATGAATATGACTAATTTTATCAGTCAACCTTCGTACAGCCAGATGGTTCTAGGTTGCTTCTGGAAAAGAATGCTGAAAATATGGTCCATTTTAAATAAAGCATTATTCAGCAAAATGTCTCCAAAGGGCAGGAGAGCAGAACACTGGAGCCTATGGGTACCAGTACCAATTAATCTGAATCTTTGGGAACACGATCAGTGATGCAGGAAATGTAACTGCCCATGTGTAATCCTGTCCATTTTCTCCCTCATTGCTTTCTTCCAATGACCGTTCAGCCAAGAATGAAATTGAAATGGGCATAGGGGCAATGTCATTTAAAAAGATGATAACACAGGTGCATTATAGAGTTCTCTTAATGAATTTCAGTTAAATTTTCACAGGGATTATAGTTGTCCACTCTGGTTTTCTGTAAGTCTTTGAGACATCATTTCTCCAACTTAAAACTGGCAAAACCAAAAGCCAATCTGTTTTACTCTTTGTAGGACGTGCATTTCATTAACACCGACCTTCCTGTTTACTTAATGAGGTTGTACTTGTTTTGAGCCTGGTCAGTACTGAATTTAACCATCAGCACTTATCCAGTCCTCTATAGAGTCTTGTTTTCCCATTTAAAGTTTTGAGTGGCTGTGTCCTGTCATATACACTCTTCTTTTGAAAGTCAGCAGAAAAAAATAGTTTCTTTTTGGCTTTCTAAGGCTTTTCTTTATTTGAGGAGATTTATTTAAATACAAGTCTATGTAACAATAAGCTTGGATAAAGTATTACATAATCTTGTAAATTCAAATAATGGGAAAGCTCATTTTAGTGATACAGAACTGTTGACGGTAATCGAAACTCCGAGAAGCTGTTGGAAGAAAATAAGTTACTTTTACCAAACTTGCACAGGTAGAATTTTACCTCCTTCCAATTGATCACAAAGTCATGTGAATAATTATTAACATGGCAAGTTTGTAATAGAAAAATGTAGCCATGCAAGATTTTATATTTTACCATTGGGTCATTAATTTATATTTTAAAAATAAATAATATGTACCAATAAAACTGCAAGATCTCAGAACCATTTAATTTTTCATATTGAAATATTAAATGATAGAGGCAGATGCCAAGTTTTTAAGCTCACCAGTGGGAGGTGGTGCTTTAGCACTGCTGGCCCACCACCTCGAGGGGGTCTTGATCATAAGCGGGCCGAAACTCCTGAAGACAGGTGGCAGATCAACTGATGGTCCCACTGGTGATCGCACAGGACAGTTAACATCTTAGTCCAAGTGTATTTTTAATTCAATTCTTTGAACAAAATTGAATTAATATAATTGGACTTGCAAAGTGTTATAGTTTTCCTTAATAATTTATATGTTAATTCCAAAATAAGTGTACAGCCAATTACATTAGAGAGGATTATTAGAAGTTTTAATAGGCTTCTTCATTTTGATTCGCTAAAAGAATAGTTAATGATACAAACTGTGAGCTATTTCTATGGCTTCACTGACCCAATCCAAGTTACAGAATAATTGATGCTTTACTCTGGTCTTAGCTGAGGGAGGACAAAAGAACAAGATTGCCAAACATCCAATCTTAGTTTGATTTGTAACAACTGACAAATATTTCAAATAAGCAAAGTCAAACTTGTCTTTGGAAACACAAACCAAAAGGAATCCAAGTAAAATTAAGCTGTTGTATGATAGATGAACTTAAGTCAATATGTTTCAGAGCAGTAAATGATATATTTGAAGTCAACTATCACTGAAAATAATGAAGAAGCAAGTGGAGGCAAAGCTGTTTCAAAGGACGAACCTTGCTGGTGAAAAGATGGAATGCAATGTGTTCAAGACTGGGTTGCAGGCAGTGCTGGTGTCGTTGTCACTGTTGGAGTGAATGATTTGGAGAGGAATCAATGTGGAAGGGTTCGATACCCATTCCTAACCCGGTGTGGGGCTGGATCGCTCCAAGCGCTGGGCCGATTTGGTGAGATTGAGCATGGCTCTGGGCTGTGTTGCCCAAGCGTGTTGCCATGCCGAGGTTCAGGTCCTAGAGTGAGGCACTACCCGGTGCACAGACAATTTAAACGCCGGCCCAGGTAGACCGGAAAGCCCAAGTATCAGGACTGGAGGCGAGGGTCAGGCTGATTCTGCTCGCTGTCCCGCAATGAGCTCATTCCTTTTTCCACAGCGCTGAGGCTCTGGACTGCTCTGGTGGCTGTCATCGCAGTGCATTTTGCTGAGGTTTTGCCCTGCAAATATGATGAACTGAGATCGAGGCTTGGGGCTACTCTGGCTGCTCAAGGACTCAGTCTGGTTTGCAATATTGTCATTTACTTCTATTGTTTGCATGGTGTGTGTGTGTGTGTGTGTGTGTGTGTGTGTGTGTGTGTGTGTTTTTCTTCTTTCTCTGCATAGTGGCACGGTGGTTATGGGCTTTCATTTTTTTTTTAAACGGGTTCTTCAGGTTTTTTTGTCTTGTGGCTGCCTGTAAGCAAACAAATCTCAAGGTGTATAATTTATATGTGCTTTGATAATAATGTACTTTGAATCTTTGAATATAATTTCATTTGCAAATGAGAGTTTACTATTGTTACATGAAATTGTCCAGAAATTTGTCTTGTGGGATGATCACGTTAAGATTTCCAATCACTTATTTTTAATTACTCTTTGGATGAAATGTGATGAAACCCTGCATTTCCAACATAACTTGTAACCATTTCAGTACCTGCTGTTCAAAAGATAGAATGAGCAAGAATTTATTTCAAGCGTAAATTCCTATTTACAAAGGGAGATATCAAGCCGCTGATGTAATACTTTGTTCACGTATCTTTCAAGAGCATAATTAGGGATGAAGGGTTCATATTTAATATTCCATCCTCCATCTAGTTAATCATCTGTACTATAGTAACATTCCTCACTTTATTAACTGGAGAACAAGTGATTAGAATTTCATCAATGCTTACAAAGACATATTAAACAATTGCACAGTAGAAATGTTTCTGGCTTTACAATGGCCTGAATGGTGTAAAATTGTTTAACTGAAGTTTCCAGTTAATAAGTTCACTAGTGACCTATTCTAGTTGATTTAAATCCATTTGGCATTCTTCTCCCTTCACTTGTCTTAACCTTCACTAAATTTATGATATGAAAACTGACTAGTATTTCTGTCAAGTATGTCCTGTTCGATAATATATCACACAATTAGAAGTTTGGCAAGCGTTAAATGTTAGGTTGTATGTCTTGTGATTTTCATTGTCTTCACAAAAAGGTATCAACTTTCACCAATGCAGTTTATCTGCTTACAAGTCTATGGTGATCTAGTCTGTCAAATTGCTGGTGACCCAACAAGAATGAGAAATCAGATGCAACTTATTTTCAATTTTTAGGTTAATGTCTACAATATTAGCTCTCTTTATAACTGGTATAACTCCAACTAGTGTATCTTCCCTCAAACCATTAGGTTTCTGAATTCCCTACCACATCACATTGAAAGTGTCACTTGTTAATCTGTTCTGTACTTTACAATATTTAATTTCTCCACTTTAGTTTGTTTATTTATATGTAATGCATCTGTATATTTTGTCCTTACTTTCATAAATTATTGTGTGTTATGTTTACTACTATGCTTCACACCCTGACTCAGAGAAAAGTCCTGTTTGATGGTATACATGTACATGGTTAAATGACAATAGACTTGACTTGACTTCACTTGAACTGCAAGCAAAATGGTTGATATATGCATTGAATTCTGATGTGTTCTTGCTTTGCCTATAAAATGGTTGGTGATTTGTAGAGGATAAATCTGTAGAACCTAGTAGCAGCTGCATGGTAGCATGGTGGTTAGCACATCACTTTACAGTACCAGCGACCCAGGTTCAATTCCCACTGCTGTCTGCAAGGAGTTCGTATGTTCTCCCCGTGACGGCGTGGGTTTCCTCCGGGTGCTCTGGTTTCCTCCCATAGACAAAAGATGTACCGGTTGCTAGGTTAATTGGCCATTGTAACTTGTCCCATGTTTAGGCTAGGGTTAAATCGGGGGTTGCTGAGTGGTGTGGCTCGAGGTGCCAGCAGGGCCGATTCCGTTCTGTATCTGAATGAATGAATGAAATAAATAAACATGTTATTTTCATATTCTTATTTAATTGAGGATCGAGATAGAATAAGCATGGAATGATTTAAGTATTCAGTTCCTCAGTGTAAATTTATGGAGTGGCTTTGGGTATTTCAAAAGCTGTAGTTCACAGAATTCCCATTTTACATTAAATACTGTTGTAAAAAAATCTATAGGTAGGTACCTCAAAGCCCTGAAGAGATATCTCCAACATTGTCCCTATAATATTTGAGAAATCCACTGGAAGGCTAAGTGAGCTAAATTCATCATCCTCTCCTCAAACAATAGGTTTGAAGCCCTATTTACATTCGGTCTATTCGTAGCTACAATATTCAAAGTCTTGGCATCAGACTCTTGAAACACACTTTCTATTCCAAACTGTCATAGGAAGAGATTGTCAGGTGAGCAGATGTTTCAAAGCTTCTTTGAAAATTTATTCCCAGGAAGTGCTGATCCATGACTGCTTAAAAGTGGAAAATACACATTTTTCTTGGTATTGAGAACATCAAATTGATGTATTGAGACTGCATAGAAGCCTGGTATACATGACAGGAGTATAACATCTTGCAAACTACACCCTCCTATCCCTCCATCAAACATCCCTCACCCCCTCACCCCCTCTGTAGTAGGATCTGTGAGTCCTATGTTGGTCTCATTAATCATGTCAAAGTACACAGAACCAGAGTGGAAAGAAGTTCTCCTTGATCCCAAGAAGAAAAAAGATCATATTTCAAGTTATTTCATGCTTTGATTTACAAGGTATTCTTTCAATTTGTGGTCCATTTCAAAACAATATTTATAACTAAAAAATGATGGCAATTCTTAGCAGGCCAAGTAACATCTGTTTTAAAAAGGGTAGATAACATTTCAAGAAAAATTAGAAATGAAATATGTTTTGAGGTGCATGAATAGAGAAGGGTGAAGAGGGCATAGGGAACCTCTGTGATTAGTGTAGACCAAAAGAATCCAAGTGACACAAATAGTGTTTATGCTGGCTCGGAGAGGGTACTGAAGCTGAGTGACGATGGTTGGAATTTGGAAACCTATCGTTTTTGGGAGGTAATAGTAACTAGCTCAATATGACATTTTAAGAGAACAAAAATCATTGTACTGGTTCTGAATGCAGAGATCATGTTTCATACAAAGCATGAGAATTATATTGATATGATTAAAAAGCTGATGATGCTGGAAATACTGAGCGGGTCAGAGAGATGATTTCAACTCATAGTTGCAGACATCCCACCCTGCAAAAACTCATTTCAGGGAGGTAGCACCCCCGCCCCCAGCAACCCCATATCACCCTCCTCCCGGTCGACCTCCAAGGGTGTATGTAATACTTTGTTTAGCGGTTTTGTCTAATCCGTAAACCAAGTTGGGTACATGCAGAAAATGTGACATTAAATTATGTACTTATATTATTTTATCATGCTTATTCTATTACAACTTTAAGCAAGTCTACAGGGAGTTTGGCCTCATCATGTAGGACATCAGTAGAGTAGCTCCTTAGCAGCCAGCCAGCTAGTTTAAATAACTGCTACTGAACGAATGTCACCTGTTAAACTCACCTCAACATGTCTTTTACATTTTAACCCACCATGGGAAATAGAAATGTCGCTGATGCTGCCTGGCCTGCTGCGTTCGCCAGCATTTTTTGTGTGTGTTGCTTGAATTTCCAGCGTCTGCAGATTTCCTCGTGGTTGCAAACAGTGCAGCGAGCAACACTGTCATTATTTTTGAGGTCGACTGTAAAGCCCGCCCACAGAGAAAACTGACAGGTCTACTTAGCACGAAGAGAGATCGATCAGGATGCTCGCTCTCGCCCTCCCTCTCCCTCTCAAAATAAAATCAATTTCCGGGATATTGTATATAATTTCTGGGCATTGGGGAGCCACTATCAATATGCGGGAGACTCCCGGAACTTCCGGGAGAGGTGGGATGTCTGTAGTTGGCATGGCCTCTAATGCTGGGAAATTGATCTGTGCTGTAAACCAGGAGGGTTGCAAAACATTCAGAAACATTAAAAAACAGAAGATGCTTGAAAAATCTAATCGGGCATGCAACAGTATTTCGCCTCTGTGACCCTTCTTGATAATTCTCGCATCTGGTGCTCTTTTTTGTTCATTTACATTTACTGAAAGAGACTCAGACCTGGAACAGTACTTTGCCTAAAGATTTAGGTCTGTGATGGCTAGTTGACTATTATTCATTTATCTAAATGAACTTATTCACAGGCTCATCAGCTTCTCTGGAGCTGGAAACAAGCTGATAAAGAATCACTGGTTTCCTGCAAGAACAGAGTTGAATTTCAAAGTTCAAAGTCAATTTATTATGAAAGTACATATATGTCACTGTGTACAACCCCGAGGTTCATTTACTTCTGGACGTTTACAGTAAATACAAGAAATACAATGGAATCAATAAAAGGCCACACCCAACAGAACATACAAATGTCTAAAGTGCAAGAGGCAACAAACTGTGAAAATATAGAAAGAAAATTAATAATTAATTGTTCATAGTTCAAGTTTAATTGTCATTCAAACATACATGGATACAGCAAATAACTAAGTAATAAATATGAAGAGCATTATATGAAGAGTTGGAGCGATAGAGGATGAGAGGTGACCTGATAGAGGTGTATAAGATGATGAGAGGCATTGATTGTGTGGATGGTCTGAGGCTTTTTCCCAAGGCTGAAATGGTTGCCACAAGAGGGCACAGGTTTAAGGTGCTGGGGAGTAGGTACAGAGGAGATGTCAGGCGTAAGTTATTTACGCAGAGTGGTGAGTGTGTGGAATGGGCTGCCGGCAACGGTGGCGGAGGCGGATACGATAGGATCCTTTAAGAAACTTTTGGATAGCTACATGGAGCTTAGAAAAATACAGGGTTATGGGTAACCCTAGTAATTTCTAAGGTAGGGACATGTTCCGGACAACTTTGTGGGCTGAAGGGCCTGTATTGTGCTGTAGGTTTTCTATGTTTCTAGTACTTGACAGTGAGTTTATAGGTTGTGAGAAAAGTTCAGTGCTGAAGTTGAGTGAAGTTATCCCCTCTGATTCAAGAGCTTGATGTTTGAGGGATAATTACTGTTCCTGGACCTGGTGGTGAGGATGCAAAGACTTCTGCAGCTCTTTCCTGATGGCAGCAGTGAGAACAGAGCATGGTCTGGATGGTGGAGTCCTCGATGATAGATGCTGTTTTCCTGAGACAACGCTCCATGTAGATGTGCTGATGCGTGAGGAGGGCTTTACCCGTGAAGGGCTGGTCTGTATCCACTACTAATTGTAGGCTTTTCTGTTCAAGAGCATTGTTGTTCCCGTGCCAAGCCATGATGCAACCAGTCAATATCCTCTCCACCGCACATGGTCAAAGTTTTAGATGATATGCCGAATCTTTGCAAACTTCAAAGGAATTCGAGGTGCTGCTCTGCTTTCTTTGTAATGACACTTATGTGCTGGACCTAGGACAAATCCTCTGAAATGGTAACAGAGAGGAAGCAGAATCAGGTTTAATATCACTGGCACATGTCTTGAAATTTGTTGTTTTCATTACATTGCATTACATCAGAATTTTTACAGCTGTAAATTACATTAAGATTGGCACAGGACCAAAAGAAGCTGCAGAGGGTCACAAATTTAGTCAGTTCCATCTTGGGTACTGGCCTACAAAGTACCCAGGACATCTTCAGGGTGCGGTGTCTCAGAAAGGCAGCATCCATTATTAAGGACCTCCAGCACCCAGGGCATGCACTTTTCTCACTGTTACCATCAGGGAGGAGGTACAGAAGCCTGAAGGCACACACTCAGCGATTCAAGAACAGCTTCTTCCCCTCCGCCATCCGATTCCTAAATGGCTGTTGAACCCGTGAACACTACCTCACTTTTCTATGTATATTATCTCTGTTTATGCATGACTTTTAATCTACAATATACATAGCTGTTATTTATTTATTTATTTATTTATCTATCTATCTTCTATATTATGTATTGCATTGAATTGCTGCTGCTAAGTTAACAAATTTCACAATACATGCCGGTGATAATAAATCTGATTCTGATATTGATATATATATATGTGTATATATAATGTCATAAATTAAATTAAGTAAGTAGTGCAAAAAGAGAGGACAAGAAGAGAGTGGGGTAGTGTTCATGGGGTCATTGTCCATTCAGAAATCTGATGGCAAAGGGGAAGAAGTTGTCTGGGAAACACTGAATGTGTGTCCTCAATATTGTGACAATCAATTTATTGATTCTATGGTACACATTTAAATTGGTTTTCTCTCCAATTTTCATTGCAGGTGGTAATAAGTTGAAGAATCAGCTTTTCCGTTTAAACTGGGCTTGGATTTCTCTGGAGAAGGAATACTACCTAATAGATGAGAGTTCTAAATTTCTGGAGGTTACTCTGAAGCGCAGAGGCTTTCTTGGAGAAACTTCATTTGTTGGTAAGGTACCATTTAGAAATTGAAACTGTTACGGAATTACATATGATTGCATTATTTACACAAATACCATCTAACTGAAAGACATATGTATATCTCCAAAGGACCTTCGTACTGTCAGTGTTATCTGCCAGGTTAAACATTCTATTTTTTCTCTAGGCTGAATTGTCTAAATAGAATGGTTAGATGAATATTAGAAGTTACCTATTCTTCATCTCTGTAATAAGGAGTTTCTTTGCTAACAGCTGAATCTATATGACCATGAAAGAAGGATCCAAAGTTTCACAAATTTCTTATCCAAAAATGATGTAATGTTAGTAATATTCCTTTAGAGATAACTGGCACTGAATCATTAATCTCAATGTGACTGTTTTGTCATTGTCATATCACAATGACAATTTCCATAGAGACAGTTCACTGTCAACAATATTTAAGTGTTAAATCAAACACATCTCTAAAAGCCAGTCTGCATAAATGTAACATTTGGGTTGCTACTGAATGTAGAAAAAAATATGCATTTGAAGCCTACCTACCAAGTTGGCCCTTGCCTAATCAGTTTAAGTTTCGAAGCTGAAGCAATCATTATGTTTAGGTAAAATAAAATCATAGTATTTTCAGTTGTAAAAAGAAACTAAAGATCACCGGCAATAAATATTTGTATTTATGTCAAAGCATTTTCAGTGCAGCTGAGTACACTTATTGCAATTCCACTGCATCTGCTCAAAAAAACACAAGTATTAAATTTTGCAGAATAATACTGAATACCATTCTAATATTGCCTTTATTTCTTCCTCCACTATTTGAGCCACTGAGTACTGAACTCTGATAGATATATATAGGTCATACTTCAGTTGTCTGAAAAAACTTGTTTTAAGATTTTTGCAACCCAGGATTCAGCATTTTGTTTTACACCAAAAGCCCAGGGAAAATAAAGGCTTCTCATTCAGTTCTAGCAGAGAGGTGCGTTTAATCCAAGCGTTATGTGGAAGGTTTCCAGGTTGTGTGCGTAGCCAAAAATCCAAGAGGATGAACTATCACATTCAATGGCTTGGCACAGGTTTCAACTTTGCTGTTCTTCTCATCTGCTTTCATGTTGATAAAATGCATTTAGACGTATTAGATGTAATAATGAGTTTCTTTCTTGCAATGCTTTCAGCTAAAATTCAATACAGGCTCTAGAATATTTACTTATTTTGCTAATTAAAAAATAAATAATTAATTGTATTGTGGAAATAAAATTATATTCATTTTCAAATTGTATTATCCAGCAAGATTTTAGAGATTCCTCTTTTCTCATTTTGGATACAATTTCTCCTTAGCTTTAGATGGGAGAACAAAAGGACAAATTAATGGTAGTTTTGCAACTTCTGGCATCAGTACGAATAGGTTAAGGTTTTTTCCTATGTGCTCTGTTATGAAAGGGTTGATTGAATGTTAACTAGTTGCAATATAGAATCAATGCAGTTGCAGTTAGCCTACTGATTATTCTGTCAACACAAAGGTTCTTGTTTTTAAATTCCACCACTGCGAGTTGTGAAATTTAGTTTGTGAAGATGAACCAGTAGAATAATGCAAAGTGCTGGAAGATTGGTTCCCTCATGTCCTCTAGTGAAAGGTACTTACATTTATCTCATCTGATTTTAGACCACAATTAATGATTAACTCTCATTCCATCTAATACAACTCAGGATAGGGAGTAAATAGAGACACCAGTATCCTCCATATCCCAAAAGCAAACTACAAAAATGTTTACTCTTTGATTATTATTTGAAATTAATGATGTAAGTTGAACTATTATTGGAGAACTACAGATATCTAAGGGAGATGTACAACTGGAGGAGGTCGCAATCGCAAAGGGGGTAGGGCAAGATTCAAGATTGTTTATTGTCTTTCGTCAGTATACAAGTGTAAAGGAGAACAAAATGATTATTACTCCAGATTCAATGCAGCATAAAAAAGTATAACAAAAACAATAAATATAAATATATAAGTTATCCTATAAAAACACCATCAAGTCAAGTCAAGTCAAGTTTATTGTCATTTCGACCACAAGCTGCTGATACAGTACACAGTAAAAACGAAACAACGTTCCTCCAGGACCATGGTGCTACCTGAAACAACACAAAACTACACTAGACTATGTGAGACAGCACAAGGCTACACTAGACTACGTAAAACAAAATAAAAACTGTACTAGACTACAGACCTGCATAGGACTACATAAAGTGCACAAAACATGGTAAATTACTTACCATGTAAGTAATTGAACTGTCATATATATAAGGTGACACTAGGTGAAGTGTATGTAGTGATGAGGTGGAGATGATGATCAGCCTGACGCCTTGGGGGAAGTAAAGCCCAATTTATACTTCCGCGTCAAATGTATGCCGAAGGTACGTGTACCCTATGCCGTAGGGTGACATGCACCACCCCAAAAAAGCAACTCGCGTGTCGTGGCGACGCAGACCGCAACAACTGTGATTGGTCCGCTTGGTAGCGTTGCATTTCCGGTTGCTTTTCTCCGTCATGTCCGTACACTGATGCAAAATGAATGGTTGGAGACGATGAACCAAATCGTCAAATCTACCTGCCGACATCCAAAAATATTTGAAATGCATTTCCTCGTCCATGTCTCTCACGAAGAAACTCAACACAGTGGCATAGAAACCCCACCGCCAACTAGCGTTTTGGCGGTGAATTGCAGAGCAACGCAGACACAACTACGCATGCTCGCTATGGCGTAGGGGTATCCAAAGTATAAATCAGGCCTACGCATAGCCCATACGCACAAGTATAAATCAGGCTTAAGTGCTTTTGAGTCTAGTGATCCTGGCATGGATATTGTGTAACTTCTTCCCCAATGTAAGTGGGTCAAACAGTTCAGAAGCAGGCTGGGTCATGAAGAGATTTGAAAATAAGAGTGGGAATTTGAAAACTGAGCTTTTGTTCAACCGAGAAACAACGTAGGTCAGTCAGATGAAGAAAGAAATTAAACTTGACGTATGTTAGAATATGGCTAGCAATAGAATAAGAATATATAGAATGAAAAGTGGTAACAAAATATTTTACATTATATTTGCAATTTCTTTAAAACATAGTATTTTATTTAAACATTATGCTTTATGTGCATAAACTTCAAATTATCTATCATAAAATAAAAATAAATTTAAAAAGAAGATGCTGTATAGTCTACATTGTCCTTTGTTCCCTGCACCTTTGTTTTTGCTTGTCTCTGACTGCTTTTCATGCATTGGATTACAGTGCAGATATCTTCAGGAAAGTTTGGTGTGTTGCCATCAGCATAGAAACTACTTTTGATCCCCTTAATTTAATGCAGATTAAGTCCATTGTTTGCCTTAATTGTGCATTAAAATTGTGCTAGCTATGAATTCATCCACTTGTTTTACCGGTGCAGCAGGAATATATGTCAGGTTTACTTGGATATTGACCCAGCTGTTCTTTGTATTCGATTGACAGGCATTGGTACAAAAGATGACACAGCTGAGAAGGATAAGGATTTCAGGGGGAAATCCCAAAAGCAGGTGCAGTTCAATCCAGGTCAATCCACAGCAACTTGGAGAGTACTCATTTTGACAGATCATGAATACGAACGATCTGAAACATTCCAGATTGTACTGTCGGAGCCAGTAATGGCTGTTCTGGAATTCCCGGAGATTGCAACTGTGGAGATTGTCGACCCGGATGACGGTGAATATTGTTAAGAGCATTTTGTTTCTGTATTCTTGCCCCAGATGTATGTGATTACATATTGTTGGAATTAGTTAACATATATTGCATTCCAATTAAATTTAGATTTTCAAAATATAGTAATCTAAAAAGCGAGAATGTGGAGCATATCCAGAAAAAAACTTTTGTTTAGTTTTGAATCTTCTCTGTCTGATATAGTCACAGATATTTTTAATGTCACCTTTGTCATCATCATACAGATTTAGTCAGATCCGACCTCAAAAATATGGTGCACCTCTGGATTAATCCTTCAATCATTGGCTCAGCCATTTTATGTTAAACTTAATCTCACTATCCTCTGGCAAGTTCCTTATTTGCAATGAATAAGAATAACCGAAGACATTTTTTTTCAATGAGAATCACCTTTTAGTCATAGTTGTAGTCATAGTCAAAGAAGCCTTTCCTTACTTTCTCCATTGTCATTTTCAAGGAATAAACAATTCTTGCATTACCTCAGCTCTAAGGTCTATGCGGTTGTGACTATTACTCCTCAAACCCACTGTCTGAGAAGCAGGCAGTCTTCCTCCTGCTTTGACTTTGATCCTCGGACTCTATTCTGCATTTTCCAATTTCAGTCTCTTCATTGAGGCCGACACTGTTTGCTTCTTAACTGGTTTTGGGATCTGGGCAGCCCGAGAGAGAACGCATAACCTTTGACTGTTTTAACAAAATTCAAATTGTGCAAATTACAGCCCATTATTTTCTTTAAATGTGTGTTTGGATAATCTCAGATTTGTGATGGTGATAAATCTATTCCTTGAACATAATGCAAGTTCCCTGAAATCCACTGATGCTGTTAAAAGTTTTTTTTAAATTCAGGCTTGCTCTCTAAATTTTAAAATAATTGGGGAATTATCCACCCTAAAAACTGCATTGTGAATTTATCTTTTTTAGACCATGATGGAATGGCAGAGACTCAGTGGGATGAATGACCTAATTCTTATAGTCTAAAGAAGAGATTAATTCCCAATGCAGTTTTTACTTATTATCCTTCGCAATCCAGTTCTCCTGCCTTCTCCCTGTAACCTTTGACACCCTACCTAATGAACAGCCAAGCAATGGCTGCTTTATGTATACTCAATGACTTGGCCTCCACAACCATCTGTAGCAATAAATTCCACAGATTCACCATCCTTTGGCTAAAGAAATTCCTCATCTCTGTTATCAATTGATGTCCCTTTATTCTGAGGCTGTGCCCCCTGGTAACAGACTCACCCACTATAGAAAACATCCTCTCCACATGCACTCTATCTAGGCCTTCAATAGGCTTCAATGAGATCTTCCCTCACTTTTCTAAATACCAGAGAGTATGGGCCCAGAGCCAACCAACACACCTCAAATGTTAATCCTTTCTTTCTTGGGATCATTCTCATGAACTTCCTCGGGTACCTCTCCAATGCCAACACATTTTTTTCTGAAATAAAGGGCCCAAGACTGCTCAGAATACTTCTTGTAAGGTCATTGCATCCTCAGCATTACATCCTTGCTTTTATATTCTAGTCCTCTTGAATGAATGCTAACGTTGAATTTGCCTTCCTTACCACTGACTCAATCAGCAAGTTAACTTGCAGGGTATCCTACAAAAGGACTCCCAAATCCCTTTGCACCTCTAATTTTTGTATTTTCTCCCCGTTTAGAAAATAGTCTAAACTTTTATTTCTTCTAACAAAGTGCATGGCCAAACGTTTCCCTATACTGTTTTCCCATCTGGCACATCTTTGCCCATTTTCCACTGTCTAAGTCCTTCTGCAAACGCCTTGCTTCCTCAACATACCTGCCCCTCCACCTAACTTCATATTATCCACAAATGTGGCCACAAAGCCATCAATTCTGTCATCCAAATCATTCACATATAAAGTGAAAAGAAGCGGTCCAATACTAAAACGTGTTGAGCACCACTAGACACAGGCAGCTAGCCAGAAAATTCCCCCTTTATTCCCACTCTTTGCCTCCTGCTAGTCAAACAATTTTTTCTCCATTCTAGTACCTTTCCTGTAATCTTTGGCTCTTATTTTGGTAAGCAGCATCATATGTGGTTCCTTGACAAAGGCCTTATGAAAATCCAAATGAGCAACATCTACTGACTCTCCTTCGTCTATACTGCTAACTATTTCCTCAAAGAACTCCAACAGATTTGTAAAGCAAGATTACCCCTTAAGGAAATCATGCCAACCTTGGCCCATTTTATCAAGTGCCTCCAAATACCCTGATACCTCAGTCTTAGTAATGGACTCCAACATCTTCCCAACTACTGAAGTCAGGTTAATTGGCCTGTAATTTCCTTTCTTCTTCCTCTCTCCCTTCTGGAAGAGTGAGGTAACAATTGCAATTTTCCAGTTCTCGGGAACCATTCCAGAATCTAGTGATTCTTAAAAGATCCTTACTAATGCTTTCATAATCTCTTCAGCTTCCTCTTTCAGAAACCTGGTGTGTAGTCCATCTTGATCAGGTGACTTATTGGCCTTCTGTCCCTTCAGCTTCCCACGTACCTTTTCCTTAGTTATAGCAACTACATTGAATTTTGCCCCCGAGACTTGAATTTCTGGCATGCTGCTAGTGTCTTCCACAGAGAAAACTGACGCAGAATATTTATTAAGTTCAACTATCATTTCTTTGTCCCCTATCCCTACCTCTTCAGCTTTTTTTTCCTCACAAGATAATATCCACTCTCACCTCTAATTTACTGTTTTTACGTCAGAAAAAACTTTCGGTATCTTCTTTTATATTATTGACTAGCTTGCCTTCATACTTCATCTTTTCTCTCTTTATGCCTTTTTTTTAGTTGCCTTCTGTTGGTTTTTAAAAGCTTCCCAATCCTTTAACTTCGTACTAATTTCTGCCATATTATATGCCATTTCTTTTGCTGTCTTTGACTTCCCTTGTTAGCCATGGTTGCCTCATCCTCCCTTTAGAATACTTCTTAATTTGTGGGATGTATCTATTCTGTGACTTCTGAATTGCCTCCAAAAACTTGAGCCATTGCTGTTTTTGCCATCATCCCTGATGGTGTCCCCCTCCAATCAGCTTTGGCCAGTGTCCCCTTTTTACAAGATCATCTATCTTATTCTGCATACGGTGTGCATTCAAATATAACATCTTAAACCATGTATTCATCACCCTTTTCAATTTTGCCCCCATGGTACACCTAACTCATGTGTCCCCTTCTCACCAACTCTCATGGCTCTGTAATTCCCTTTACTCCACTGTAATGCTAATACGTTTGACTCTAGCTTCTCCCTTTCAAACTGCAGGGTGAATTCTATCACATTATGATCACTGCCTCCTGTGGGTTCCTGTATCTTATGGTTTCTAATCGAGTATCGTTCATTACATACCCACAATCCAGAATTCTCTTTCCCTTAGTGGGTTCAACCACAGGCTGGTCCAAAAAGCCATCTTGTAGGCATTCTACAAATTCCCTTTCTTGGGATCCAGCACCAACTTAATTTTCCCAATCTACCCGTATATTGAAATTCCCCATGACTTATTGTAACATGTTTTCTATCTCCCATTGTAATTTACATCCCACATCCTAGCTGTTGTCTGCAGGCCTGTATATAACTCCCATTAGCGTCTTATTACACTTGTAATTTCTTAGCACTACCCACAAGAATTCTACACCTTCCTATCCTATGTCACCCTTTCTTTAAGGATTTGATTTCATTTTTTACAATAAAGCCACCCCACACCCTCTGCCTACCTACCTGTCCTTTCGATACAATGTGTATCCTTGGATGTTAAGCTCCCAACCATGACCTTCTTTGAGCCAGAGCTCTGTGATGCTCACAATATCATACCTGTCAGACTCTAATTGCACTACAAGATCATCTAACTACCTTATTCTGCATATGGTGTGCATTCAAATATAACACATTCAGTCCTATATTCGTCACCCTTTCAATTTTGCCCCATGTTCCACCTCAGCTCATCCCACTGGCTGCAGTTTTGCCCTACCATCTGCCTGTTCTTCCTCACAGTCTCAATACACACTGCATCAACTTGCATAACAACTACCCCATCCTCAGCCCTATCTCTCCGGCTCCCATTCCCCTGCCAAATTAATTTAAACCCTTTCCAACAGCTCTAGCAAACCTGCCCACAAAGATGTTACTTCCCCTCTGGTTCAGTTGTTACCTGACTTTTTTGTACAGGTCAAACTTCCCAGAAGAGATCCCACTGATTCAGAAATCTGAAACCCTGCCTGCTGCACCTGTTCCTCAGCAACTCATTTATTTGTACTATCATCCTATTCCTGCCCTGATTACCATGTGCTACTGGGATTACTACGTTGGAGGTCCTGCTATCCAGCCTCTTCCCTCTCTCCCTATAGTCACTTTGCAGAACCCCTTTCCTCTTTCTACCATTGTCTTTGGTGCCAGTGTGCACCCTTCAGAATCTCCTGCAGCCGCTCTGACTCATCCTAGACCCAAGCACCTGGGAAACAACAGATAGTCCTGGCGCCTGTTTTGTGGCCACAGAGTATCCTTCCCATCCCCATAACTATCAAGTCTCCTATCTTTTTCACTCTGCTGGACTTTACGCTTCCCTGGTGAGCCTTAGAGTTGGCCACAGTGCCACTGGATTGGCTGCTGCTGCTGTGCCATGATAGAATCATTTCCTCAAACCTCCAGCAGTATCCAAAGGGGTATACTTGTTGCTAAGGGGAATGGCTGCAGGGGAGTCCTGCATTGACTGCTTACTCCTCTTACTTCTCCTGGTGATCACCCATCTACTATCTGAGGCTTGTATTCTGGGTGTGACCACCTCAGTTCAAGTTTCATCTATGAGGTTTTCAGCCAAGTGAATGTACTCAGGCCCATCTAGCTCCAGCTCCAGTTTCCTGAATTTGTCAGTCAGGAGCTGAAGTTGCAAGCACTTGCTACAGATGTAGTCATCAGAGAGACTATTAGGTACCTTGTAATCCTACATCTCATTGGAGGAGCATTCTATCTTGCTTACGCTTGTTATACCTCTAACTTCTCAAGCTTAAGTGCTCACCTGCATCTTTCTTCCAGGACCTTTCTATTCAAGAAAATATTTAATCTCTAATTTTGTGCTTATCTCTAGCAACAATTCCTGCTTTAAACCTTTCAGTGTAATTCATTTCTTCTCAAATTTCTCTAAAATTCTCATTAGCACACTCATGAATGGCATCCTCCTTGTGTCTTCCTTCTTCTAGATTCCCTGCTGCAATTTCCTGTAATTATTCCATCTTTGCTATCAGTTTCTAGCTGTATGGATCGACTTCTGTGGTTTCATGCTAATTGCCCAAATGTAACCATATCAGTTGCTGCCAGAATCTCCTTCTGTTGCATCCAATTAACTTGAGATCACCCAAGGATCAATTGTTGGTTCCTTCTCCTTTATCTTTATCAGTGTTCTACTTCTTCATGATATCATGAAAGGAATAGGGATCAGCTTTCACAAAAATATTTAGTTTCCACACTTCTGGCATGAGTTGTAGTTCGTTTATTCATGATGTTCCAAGAATGGCTGACATTTATTGCCCATCCAGACTTGACCTAGACCAAGTGTTAGTGATCTATCTTTTGGAACCACTGTAGTCCTGGCTTCCTGCATTGTGTTTTGATGAGGAGTTCCAGATTTAGACTCAATGACAATGAAGGAACAATGCTATATAGTGGATTCTGGTTAATTGAGCCATTAGTTCATTGGGGCAGCCCATTATTTGGAACAACTCAAAGAACAAACATTAATCGAAGAAATAGCTGGGATTCCTTTCGTTTATTTGGGATACTGTGCTACTTAATTGGGACAGGAGACTTGCTGATGTCATGGTCCCATCTGGCTATTCCCCATCTTGCTATTACCTTCTTAATTGGGCCTTAATCCCCTCGTCTGCTTTCCAGTCATTCCCAGTTCCACTAATTACAGCACACCTGGTTCCCATTAGCGAACATAGGATAAAATTCGGGTGGCACAGCCATGCTTTGCTAGTTTGTTCGTTGACTCTAGTATGAGTAAACCTTGTTTCCTGATTCATTGGGGCTGTCAGTTCTATGCTCTGCATCATTTCCTGGATATTCTACGTAAACCTTGTCTCTGTATAAAGACTCTCCTGGATACTGGTTCCCTGTTCATGGCGGTGCTGACACCTCATGACTCTGCCTCCGTGCCTGTGTCCTGCACTTTGGTTTGTCCTCAGCCTCGTACTTGCAACAGCTGAACAGTTTCTAACTAGCGTCAGTCACATGCACTTGTATGGTCATTAGTCATGATTTCACTATGTCAACAAGTCAGGAACTATGAAGAATTTGAAGGTATCAATAATAATCTTAAATGCCACATTGAAAATGAAGATTTGGAGGATGCAATTGTCAAAAGGCAGTCCATTTTCTGCACTAAGTGTCAGTGCTGATTTTATTCATTTGCAGTCAATCAAAAGAACAGAATGTACACTAGACAAATTCCTCTGTTGATAACTATTTGGAACTAATACATAGTTTTATAGTATGGTAATAATATTGAGTGTTCTAATTTGATCTGTATTTTATTCAAGTACATAATGTTCTACTCAGTTAAATGACAGATTGTCTTACTAATACCTTTTTAACTATTTCCATGAAACTTTAGCTAGTTAAGGCAGCTGCTTAATTGGACCAAAATGTACTGTCCTGATGTGTCCCAATTAACCAGAATCCAATCTATTTTCAGTTTGGGATGGAGTGTGATAGCTGTCTGTCATCTGCACATAATATACAGTATTATGGCTTTTTGATGCTGTAGCCCATCCATTTCAAAATTCGACGTGTTCTGCATTCAGAGATTCTCTTTGGCATACCATTGTTGTAACATGTGGTTATTTGAATTAATGTTGCCCTCCTGTCAGCTTGAACCAGTCTGGCCATTCTCCTCTGACCTCATTCATTAACAAGGCATTTTCACCCACAGAACTGCTGCTCGTTGGATGTTTTTTTTGTTTTGCACACCATTCTCTGTAAACTCTAGGGACTAGGATGCAAGAAAATCCCAGCAGTTTCTGAGGTACTTAAACCACCTCATCTGGCACAAATAATCATTCCTACAAATTGCAATGGGAGATAGAAATTGCATGCCAAAAGGGCAATGTTACAATAGTCATGGGGGACTTCAATGTGCAGGTGGATTGGGAAAAGCAGGTCGGTGCTGGATTACAGGAGGGATAATTTCTAGATTGCAGACAAGATGGCTTTTTAGAGCAGCTCATGGTTGAGTCCACTGGACGATCAGGTATTCTGGATTGGGTATTGTGCAACGATCAGAGAGCTTAAGGTAAAAGATCCTTCAGGGAAAGTGATCATAATATGATCAAATTCACCCTGAAATTTGAGAAGAAGCTAAAGTCAGATGTATCAGTATTACAGTGGAGTAAAGGGAATTACAGAGGCATGAAAGAGGAGTTGGTCAGAATTAATTGGAAAAGAACACTGGCAGAGATGATGGTAGAGCAGCAATAGCTGGAATTTCTGGAAGCAATTCGGAAGGCAGAGCGTATATACATTCCAAAGAGGAAGAAGTATTCTAAAGGAAAGATGACATAACTGTGGCTAACTAGAGAAGCCAAAGCCAACATAAAAGCCAAAGAGAAGCCATATAATAGAGTAAAAATTAGTGGGAAGTTAGAGGATTGGGAAGCTTCTAAAAACCAATAGAAGACAACTTGTATGTCTTTAAGAAGAGGGGGGTAGAATACAAAAGTAAGCTAGCCAATAATATTAAAGAGGATATCAAAAGTTATTTCGGATACATAAAGTATAATAGAGAGGTGAGAGTAGATATCAAACCGTTGGAAAATGATGCTGGAAAGGTAGTAAAGGGGGACAAAAGTAGTGGATGAACTGAATAGGTATTTTGCATCAGTTTTCACTGTGGAAGACACAGGTGGAAGTTCCAGGTGTCGGGGGCATGAAGTGTGTGAAGTTACCATTTCTAGAGAGAAGTTTCTTGGGAAACTGAAAGATCTGAAGGGAGATAAATCACCTGGACCAGATGCTGAACACCCCAGGGTTCTGAAAGAGGTGACTGAAGAGATCATGGAGGCATTAGTAATGATCTTTCAGATTCTGGAATGGTTCTGGAAGGCTGGAAAATTGCAAATGTCACTCCACTCTTTAAGAAAGGAAAGAGGCAGAAGAAAGGAAATTATAAGCCAGTTAGTCTGACCTCAGTGGTTGAGAAGCTGTTGGAGTCAATTGTTAGGGTAGGGTCTCAGGGTACTTGGAGGCACGTGATAAAATAGACAGTAGTCAGCATAGTTTCCTCAAGGGACAATCTTGCCTGGCAAATCTGTTAGAATTTATTAAAGAAATAACACGCAGGATAGACAAAGGAGAATTGGTTGATGTGTACCTGGATTTTTCTGAAGACCTTTAACAAGGTGCCACACATGAGGCTGCTTAACAAGATATGAAGCCATGGTATTACAGGAAAGATTCTAGCATAAATGAAGCAGTAGCTGATTGGCAGAAAGTAAAGAGAGGGAATAAAGGGAGACATTTCTGGTTGGCTGCCAGTGACTGGTGGTGTTCCACAGGGGTCTGTGTTGGGACTGATTATTTTTATAATGTATGTCAATGATTTGAATTGATGGCTTTGTTGCAAAGTTTGCAGACGATATGAAGACAGGTGGAGGGCAGGTAGCTTTGTGGAAATAGAAAGGCTACAGAAGGACTTAGACAGATTGGGAGAATGGACAAAGAAATTACAAAAGGAATAGAGTGTTGGGAAGTGTGTGGTCGTTCACTTTGGCAGAAGAAATGAAAGGGTTGACTGTTTTCTAAATGGAGAGAAAATACGAAATACTGAGGTGCAAGGGGACTTGGAAGTCTTTGTGCAAGACTCCTTAAAGATTAATTTACAGGTTGAGTCTGTGGTGAGGAAGGCAAATGCAATGTTAGCTTTCATTTCAAGAGAACTAGAATATAAAAGCAAATATGTGATGTTGAGACTTTATAAAGCACTGGTAGGCCTCACTTAGAGTACTGTGAGCTGGTTTGGGCCCCTTATTTAAGAAAGGATGTGCTGAAACTGGAGAGGGTTCAAAGGAGGTTCACAAAAATGATTCCAGGATTGAACGTCTTGTCATATGAAAAGGCCCTGGGCCTGTATTCACTAGAATTCAGAAGAATGAGGGGAGACTTCATTGAAATCAATCGAATGGTGAAAGGCCTCAATAGAGTGGATGTGAAAAGGATGTTTCTTGTGGTGGGAGAGTCTAAGACCAGAGGACACAGCCTCAGAATAGAGGCGTGTCCTTTTAGAATGGAAATGAGGAGGAATTTCTTTAGCCAGAGAGTGGTGAATCTGTGGAATTCTTTGCAACAGGCAACTGTGGAGGTCAAGCCTTTATGTATATTTGAAGCCGAGTTTGATACATTCTTGACTGGTCAGGGCATGAAGGGACACAGGAAGAAAGCAGGAGACGTGGGTTGAGAGGAAAATTAGATCAGCCATGATGAAATGCAATGGGCCAAATGACCTAATTCTTCTCCTATACCTTATGGTCTTATAGTCTTATTCCACTGTCAAAATCACTTAGATCACATTTTTTCTTCTCATGTTTGGTCTGAACAACAACTGAACCTCTTGACCGTATATTCATGCCTTTTTTCATTGAGTTGCTGCCACATGATTGGCTGATTAGATATTTGCACTACTGAGCAGGTGTACAGTTTTACCTGATAAATCGGCTACTAAGTGTATGTTCCTTTAAGATGGAAAAGTTTTCAGGTTTGTGAGGTTCCCTCAATGAGACGCTTGTTGTTTCTGTAGAATTAGAATTAGAATTTTATCTCCTTCATCCATCTCACAAGATGAGTGAGTAAAAATTTTTATGTTGCGTCTCTATACAAGCAGTAAGGAAGGGAAATGTGGGAGGATATTGCCCAAACATTAACATTGTATGCATAATTGTTTTGTATACATGTATGTACAGTCAGATATGTAATCAAATCAATGTGTATTGGTAAATCTGATGGCCTGGAGAAAGAAGCTGTCCCATAGACTGTTGGTCCTGGCCTTAATACTGAGGTACTGTTTACCAGATGGAAGTAGCTGAAACAGTTTATGGTTGGGGTGGCTGGAGTCCCTGATGATCCTCCGGGCCCTTTTTATGCACCTGCTGCTGAAAATGTCCTGAATAGAGGAAAGTCCACATCCATAAATGAACTCAGCTGTCTGCACCACTCTGTGCAGTGCCTTATGATTAAGGGTAGTACAGTTCCCTTACCAGATGGTGACACCGCCAATCAGGATGCTCTTGATGAAAGTAAGAAGCTCCCTGTAGAAAGTCCTGAGGATTCGGGTACTCGTGCCAAACTTCTTCAGCTGTCTGTTGTGCTTTTTTCACCACACAGCTGCTATTATGTGCACCAAGGAACGTGAAACTCACCCTCTCAACTGCAGTCCCATTGATGTCAATAGGGACTAGCCTGTCTACGTTCCTCCTGTAATCCACGATCAACTCCTTCATTTTTTCCAACACTGTATTGTTTTCTTGGCACCACTGTGTCAGGGTGTTGACTTCTGCTCTGCAGGCTGAATGTCCTGTCCTCGTATGTCCTGACCATGATACATATTGAAACCTGAATATCAGTCATGGAGGAATTGATCATTTGTGCTGGAGAAGCGTTACAAATAAAATGAACCACTTCCTTACTCAGCTTCTGCCCAAGCTCAATGTGAGTTGCATAAAGATGAAGGAGGCATTCAGAACTCATCAGTCAGGGCGCTGCACCTAGAAGTTGGGATATTATGTTGCAGTTGGACACAACATTGGTGAGGTATTATTTTGGAATATTGTTTTCAGCTTCACTTGTTCTGCTTTTGGAAAGGTGCCATTAAGATGACATTACTCAGAGGAGATTTACAAGAACATTGCCAGGACTTGAAGGACTATGTTATGGAAGGTGCTTGAGCGGGCTGAGACTTTTCTCACTGGAGCTTAGGAGAATGAGATGGTGATATTATAGAGGTGTATAAAATCATGAGGGACATAGGTAAGGAGAATCAAGGCTGGGGAACCAAGAAGTAGAAACTGTTGGTTTAAGGTGAGAAGAAGGAGATTTAACAGGACTCAGAGAGGCAAATTTTTCACACAGTGTGGTCAGTATATGAGTGAGTGGCAGTAGTTAACACTATTTAAAAGGTAGTAGGACAGGGACATGGATAGGAAAGGTTTAGAGCATATGGGCTAAACACAAGCAATGGGTTCTAGCGCAGGTGGGAATCTTGTCCAGCACTGACCATTTGGGCTGAAGGGCCTGTGTCCATGCTGTATGTCTCTTTGACTCTGTGATGGCTGAGAGCTGCTCATGGCTTAAGGCCACCACTGGTAACCTGTGTGACTGTTACTCATCAATCTGGTTAGTGCATTCAGACATATCAGTCCATGGCAGCTTTTACTGCCATGATGAGGCCAAAATTGGGTTGGAGGGGCAACATCTCGTTCCCTCTGGGTAGCCTTCAACCCAATAAATGGTTTTGTCTGAAACACCTGTTTATTTCCTTCCATTGATGCTGTCTCACCTGCTGAGTTTCTCCAGCATTTTGTGAGTATTGGTTAAATGTTACCCAGTGTAATTTAATGCTGAAAGAATGTTTGAATGCTGACTAAACCTGAAAAGGAACAAGCCTGTCTTTTTGGACAACAGGAAAGACAAGTGGAAAAAACATTATTTTTCTTTTGAACATTCTGGTGTTCAGCAAAATAATGAGATATTTCTCTATCCCTCATTTGTCAGCTTGCATTTATAGTTCCTTTGTCAGGAATATTCCAAAATTCATCAAATCTGCTCTGTAGCCTCCTTCCAAGAAAGTTAACATTTGGCTGCAAAAAAAATAACAATTCCTATAGTTTGGTTAATTAAGTGAATACCAAATAATATGTGAAGCAGCAGATTAGATCACATGTGGGATCAGTCAGAGCCTGTCACACTTTGTTAATTAGCTGACCAATCTAGTTTAGAAAACTGAGAATTTATTGAATATCACTTGGTTAACTCCTTTCCCTTGGTATATTCTCTATGATGTAAAGCAGGACACATTTTCCAAGTCATAAGCCTCAATGATGTGTAGTTTTACCAGCCCAAGGAAAATACCCTCCCAACCTTGGGTGAATAGCATTACTCCTACTGAGTGATTTATCTGAAGTAGGAATGCGTTTGGGAGTATATTGTTTATAGTGTGGACTTAGGATTGTAAATGGAAAATGAGTAAATGCTAAAATAGTAAATGTATTGTAAATCAGTAAAACATAATAACCATATAACAAGTTCAAGCTTTCATCTGAGAATTTGATAACCCAGTCTGTCAACCATGGCCAGCTGACATTATGGCAGAATAATTAGGGGTAATGGGTAATGGTAAATGTCTAGCTGACATTGGCTTTAGATATTTGCATTGTATGCAATATTGTAATTTAGGTAAAATGTTCATGAATTAGAAAACTAAAGATTAATCAAGATTCAACTGATTCATTGACTTTGATTATTATCATCCAACAATTGACAGAAGATCATTAAAATTTTGTAAGTAAGGAATATCTGACTGATCTGTCCCAATACTGTTACAGCACTAGCATCTTGTGTCGAAATTGCCTATTCAGAAAAAAAAATTCTCAGCCAATCAATCTGCTCTAAATCATCAGTTAAGTGATGGAAACTGTTATCAAGCAGCAGTTGGTCAACAGTAATCAACCCACTGGTGCCCAGTTTGGGTTTTGCCAGTATTTCTCAGCTCCAGACCTCAACATGGCCTTGGTCCAAACATGTACCAAAGACCTGAATTCCAGAAGTGTGTTGACATCAAGGCAATGTTTGACCAAGTATGACAGTAAGGCACTTGGAAAAACTGAAGTCAATGAACAACAGGAAAAAAAAACCCCTAGTGGTAGAGTGTGACCTTGCCCTAGGAAAGATGGTTGTGACTGTCAGAGCTTGGTCATCCCAGTTTGAGTGGAACACTGCAGAAAAACTTCAGGGCAGTGTCTTGGATCCAACCATCATCTTTATTATTGATCTTCTTCTACTGTAAGGTCAGAAGAAAGGATCTTTGCCAATTACTGCATAATGGTCAATTCCAAGTGCAGTTTCTCAGCAAATAAAACAGCCCATGCTTATATAACATGACATTGAACTGAATAACATTCAGGTCGTGGGCTAATATAAGGGAAGGAACATCTGTGCCTCAAAGGTGACTTTCTCCTAGAAAATAGAGTTTAACCACCTAACTTTGACACTGAATGCCATTACCATCATCACATTCTTCTTCTCTACCTCCCTGACCCATCTCCATCAATATCCTAAGACAGCATTGAATGTAACTGGATCAACCACGTAAATACTGTGTCATCAGGAGCAGGTCAGACCTATGTTGAGTGTCTCATACTTGACACTCCAAAACCATTTCAATATCTACAAGGTGCAAGGAAGAGTGTGATGCAGTACTCTTCCCTTGCCTGGATGTGTGCAGTTCCACAACTCTGAAGAAGCTTGATGTCACCCTCCAAAAGCAGCCTTCTTGATTAGCACCAATTTCATTCTCTGCACCACTAGTGCTTAGTGGGTGTAGAGTACACCAGAAACAAAATATACTGAAGTTATCCAGACGGCTACTACCTGCCAAATAACAACCTTCTCCACCAGGAAGGATAAGGACAACAGGTGCCTGAGAACACCTTGACCTTCAAGACGTACACCATCCTGATTTGGAGATATATCACTGGGTGTAAGTCTTGGAACTCTTTATCCAACTACACTGTGTGAACACCTTAACCTCAGTGACTGGGAAAGTGTTGGAGTCTATTATTAACAATGGAGACTAATGATAAAATCAGCATGGTTTCTGTAAAGGGAAATCTTGCCTGACAAATCTGTTAGACTTCATCGAGAAAGTAACAACCAGGGTGGACAAAGGGGCTGTAGTGGATGTCATTTACTTGATTTTCGGAAGCATTTGACAGGTGCCACACATGAGGCTGCTTAACATGATAAAATCCTGTGGTGTTACAGGAAAGATACTGGCATGGATTGGGGAATGGCTGACAAGCAGCAGGTAGCAAGTGGGAATAAAGGGGACCTTTTTTGGTTGGCTGCCGATGACTAGTGATGTTCCTTGGAGGCCAGTATTGGGACTGCTACTTTTCACATTGTTTGTCAGTGATTTGGATGATAGAGTTGATCACCTTGTGGCAAAGTTTGCAGATGATACAAAGACAGGTGGAAGGGTAAGTAATGCTGAGAAAGCAATGTGATTGCAATAGTACTTAGACAAATTGGAAGAATGGGCAAAAAAGTGGCAGATGGAATACAGTGTTGGGAAATATATGATAATGCATTTTGTAAAAGGAACAATAGTGCAGACAATTATCTAAATGGGGAGAAGGTTCAAACATCAGAGGTGCAGAGGGACTTAGCAGTCCTTGTTAAAGACTCCCAGAAGGTTAATTTACGAGTTGGGTCTGTGGTAAAGAAGGCAAATGTGATCAAATCACAAACAAGGAAAAACCTGTAGATGCTGGATATCCAAACAGCACACACTAAATGCTGGAGGAACTCAGAAGGCCAGGCAGCATCTATGAAAAAAAGTACAGTGGACATTTTGGCCTATACCCTTTGGCAAATGTGATATTGGCATTTATTTCAAGGGGAATAGAAGATAAAAGCAGGGATCTAGTGCTGAGGCTTTATAAGACACTAGTCAGTTCACACTTAGAGTATTGTCAACAGTTTTGGGCCCTGTATCTCAGAAAGGATCTGTTGTCATTACAGAAAGTCTAGAGGAGGTTCACAAGGACAATTCCAGGAATAAAGGGGTTAACATATGAGGAGAGTTTGGCAGCTTTGGGCTTGTACTCGTCAGAATTTGGAAGAATGTGGGGGGATCTCATTGAAACTTACTGAATGTTGAAGGACTAGATAGGGTGGGTGTGGAAAGGATGTTTCCTGTGGTAGGGGTATCCAGAACTAGAGGGCACGGCCTCAAAATTGAAGGGTGACCTTTTAGAACAGAGGTAAAGAGGAATTTTTCTTTTAGCCAGAGAGTAGTGAATCTGTGAAATGCTCTGCCACAGACTGCGCTGGAGACCAAGTCCATGGGTATACTTAAGGCGGAAGTTGATTGTTTCCTGATCAGTCAGGGCATCAAAGGGTATAGCGAGAAGGCAGGTGTATGGGGTTGAGTGGGATCTGGGATCAGCCACGATGGAATGGTGGAGCAGACTCGATGGGCTGAATGGCCTAATTCTGCTCCTTTGTTTTATGGTCTTATGGAAGAAATAGAGTAGTTCAGGAAGTTAGGTCACTGACACCATCCTAAGGGTTTTATCGGTGACACTCAGATCCCTAAAAAAGAATTTTAAAACTTTAACCTGATCCTTGTATTTTAAGTTAAAGAGTCTCTTGTTTAAAGCCCAGCAAAGGCAAATCAGGTCACTGGCAAGGTTTATATCTGAATCAACATATGAAGGCTACAACCCAATGTCATAATTGGCATGCAATGTAATAGTAACAGAGAGTGAAAAGGAGCATCTGCCTGTGGTATTCCTGGCAGCAAACTGACCAGATAAAGAATTGGCTCATTTGCCACTTCTTGTGATTGAATGGGAGCTGCAGTGCTGTCTGTGGCACAACAAGAAAGGCTTCAAAATCCATCAAACACAGTCAAAGCATGCATCTGTAGTACCAGCTGGAAGTTTCATCAACCCGCTTCATTCTCTCCAACTCCCACAACCCCCTCCCCTATCCGTCTCCAATTCCATGATCACAGCTTAAAGTTCTGGTTGTATTCTGCTGCCAGAGCGCATCCCCGCAGGGAGAAGCAGCAACTATTGCTGTTTGAAGTCATAGTATCATTCAACACTGAAGCAAGCTCTTTGGCCCATGCTGTCCCTCAAAGTTAATCCTCTTTACCAGAAATTGATATGTAATCTTCTATGCTTTAGCAATTGAAGTGGTTATCTAAATACTACTTCAATGTAATGTCAATATCTGGCTCTATCTCATAAAGTATGTTCCAGATTCTAACCGCCTTCCTCTTATTGTTCCCTTTACCTCCTGTCCGAAACCTGTGCTCTCTAGGTTCCGACACCTTTGCTCAGAGGAAAGGTTTTCCACTATCTGTCCCTCGCAACTTTGTGTATGCGTGTCAGCTCACCTCTGTGCTTCAAAGGAAACAAACACAGCCTCTCCTCAAAGAAAGTTAAAACTCTCTATCCTATAACATTCTGATGAATATTCACTGCATACCTTCTATTGCAATCATCTTCCTTCCTATAGTGTAGTGACCATTATTGTGCACAATATTCTTCCTGTGAACATAAGAACATATATAAACAACAGATGTAGGCTGGTTGGCCCTTCAAACCTGCCCCACTATTCAATCTGATCATGGTTGTTCTGTCCCTGGTCTTGTCTCCTCTTCTGTGCCGGACTCTCATCGTCCTTATTTCCCCAATCTTTCAAAGAATTTATCTCTTTCCTTTTTTTAAATACTCTTGATGATCTACCCTGCACAATTCTCCAGGGTAGTGACTTCTCGAGGTTGAGCAGAAGTTCCAAAGCATTTCCGTTTTAGACAATAGACAATAGGTGCAGGACTAGGCCATTCAGCCCTTCGAGCCAGCACAACCATTCACTGTGATCATGGCTGATCATCCACAATCAGTACCCTGTTCCTGTCTTCTCCCCATATCCCTTGACTTCGCTATCTTTAAGAACTCTATCTAACTCTTTCTTGAAAGAATCCAGAGAATTGGCCTCCACTGTCTTCTGAGGCAGAGCATTCCACAGAACCACAACCCTCTGTGTGAAAAAGTTTTTCCTCAACTCCGTTCTAAATGGTCTACCCCTTATTCTTAAACTGTAGCCTCTGGTTCTGGACTCCCCCAACATCAGGAACATGTTTCCTGCCTCTAATGTGTCCAATCCCTTAATAATCTTATATGTTTCAATCAGATCCCCTCTCATCCTTCTAAATTCCAGCGTATACAAGCCCAGTCGCTCCAATCTTTCAACATATGACAGTCCTGCCATCACGGGAATTAACCTCGTGAACCTATGCTGTACTCCCTCAATAGCTAGAATGTCCTTCCTCAAATTTGGAGACCAAAACTGTACACAATACTCCAGGTGTGGTCTCACCAGGGCCCTGTAGAAATGCAGAAGGACCTCTTTGCTCCTATACTCAACTCCCCTTGTTATGAAGGCCAACATGCCATTAGCTTTCTTCACTGCCTGCTGTATCTGCATGCTTACTTTCAGTGAGTGATGAACAAGGACACTCAGATCTCATTGTACTTCCCCTTTTCCTAACTTGACACCATTCACATAGTAATCTGCCTTCCTGTTCTTGCCACCAAAGTGGATAACCTCACACTTAACCACGTTAAACTGCATCTGCCATGCATCTACCCACTCACCCAACCTGTCCAAGTCACCCTGCATTCTCATAAGGAGTTTTATGACTTATCTTGTAACAATCCCGCTTTGTTTGAGATTTTTCCCACTATTGGAAACATCTTAAAACACACCTTGTCATGGCTAGTAAGAATCTTATTATCTCAGTCTTCCAAAGTCCAACAAATATAAATCTACTTTCTTTAACTTAACCAACTGCAGTGACCTAACCAATATTTTATAAAATTCTACGATTACCTTCCTGAACATAAGCAATGCTGTGGCTCTCGAAGCCATGTATACCTTCTATCCTCCTGTGCTGAAGGATCCTTAGATTTGTACAGGCAGTGGCCCTACCATTCACAGTATATCCTATTGTTATTAGACCTCCTATGGTGTATCACCTCACATTTATCAGGATAAAATCCTATCTGCCTTTTGTCTGCCCACTTAGACCAACAACAGACCAATAATACCTTGTAGCCTACAGTATAACATTTTGTCTTATAGAGCTCTGCAGCACAGAAATGGGTCTGAGGGGTCACCTCATCAAGTTCTGAAGATTTATCCACCCTAGCTTACTGATTCTACCTTCTGCATTCACATCCAGATCCTTAACCTACATAACAGACAGTAAGGTCCCCACATCAGATCTGTGCGGCACCATTAGTCACAGACTTTCAATCTCAAAATTCAATCCAGAACCTCCACCAGCACCCTATTGCGTCCCATTATCAAGCCTATTTGGTTTCAATATGGTAATTTGTCTTGGTCCATATGGACTACATCAACAGCATTGCCTCATCAGTACATTTTGTCACCTCTTTGGAATAGTCAGTCCAATTGGTTAGATTCCCCGGCCCCAATGAAGCCATTACATCTTCAGATTCAGATTTATTTATCACATGTACATTGAAATATACAATGACATGTGTTTGGAAATCCCTGCCTTTCCAACTGAACATTAATATTGTATGTAATCATCGTTACTGGAGTTTGAGCTGTGCCTCGCCACACAGTCATGGGTGTAGAGATATTAGAGCAGTGGGCTAAGCTCACATCCTTGACCTACACCAGTGTCGATTGTCAGTGAGGAGGAAATGTTATATCAGTTTAAGATAGCACTGGTGAAGCTCAGTGACTACTTGCTGGTGGCAAATAAAACAAAGGAAACAACTAAATACTTTATTAATCACACTTTTTCTGGTAAACAATCACCGCAAACAAAAGCCTCTAACTTCCCTGTTGGCTTTGATCTTTTGAGCTGCCTGTCTGACTTGGCATCTTGCAGTGTGAACTGAAGTCTTGAAAGTGCAGGAGATGGTGTACTTGGGCCAATCGAGGCAGTGGGGTATGGGCCAGAGAGCAGAAAATGAGCCATTATGTGGCCATTGTTGGAGCAGACTCAGAGTCAATTTGATACAGCAGAGGCACAGTGAGCGCAGGCAACGGGAAGCCTGGGCCCAAGTGCGAGGAGGGACCTGAGGTTTGATTGATTTAAGCGCCAAACTGAATTGGAAAGGTCGGGTATGAACTGAATCGAAACGGCAGGGCTTGAGCCTGAGAGCGTATTGAAGTAGTAGGGCCCAGGTCCAAGCACAAGGATTGATCTGAGGTTTGGATGATTTAATCATTAGGCCAGATTGAAAAGATCAGACTTCCGGGGGCAAAGGTGAGGGACAGGCCAGTTCACCTCGCTGATCCACAAGGTTCACTTGTCTGCAACTAACAGGCTTCTGTATCGGCTGCAGTGATGGTTGACCGTGGACTCCGGCAAACTTCAGTTCTGAACACTGTTTTCTTTCTTCTAGTGTTTGCACAATCTGTTTGTTTTTCCTCTCTGCACATTGGATGTTCAACGGTCTTCTTTTGTTTCAATGGGTTCTGTTGGGTTTCTTTGTTTTGTGGCTGCCTGTAAGGAGATGAATCTCAAGGTTATATGAAGTATATATACTTTAAAATGTACTTTGAACTTTGGAATTATATTTCTGATCCGCACTGACTATGGCCTCCCGGTGAGAAAGTCTAGGATCCAGTTGTAGAGGAATGTCCAGAGACCTGGATTTTGGAGCTAGTTGATTAGAACTGAGGGTATAGTTGTGTTGAATGTTGAGCTGTAATCAATAAACAGCAACTTGACGTAGGTATTGCTATTGTCCAGGTGATCCAGGGCCAAGTTGAGAGCCAATGAGATTGCATTGCTGTAGACCTACCGTGCTGATAGGCACATTACAGCGGTCCAGGTCCTTGCTCAGGTAGGAGTTGATTCTGGCCATAACTGACCTCTCAAAGTAGGTGTAAATGCAACTGTTGTAAGGTTTAAATAAAAACAGAAAATGTTGAATATATATAAGAAGTCAGGCAGCAGCTATAAACAGAAAGAGAATTAATGTTTTAGGTTAAAACAAATCATTCAAAATGTAAATTCTGATCCACCCTACAAAGATATTTCTTAAATACAGGAGGTACAGTACATAATACTGTACTGAATGTATTTCTGTATGTTCATGGTGTTTGATGTGTTGTACCTTCAGAGATGTTCTTCTTACACCTGTTGTAACATGTTTATTTGAGTTAGTCGCCATCCTGTCAGCCTGAACCAGTCTAGCCATTCTCCTCTGACCTCTGTCATTAACAAGGCATTTTGGACTACAGATGTTGTGCTTTTTTTTTGTTTTTTGAATCATTCTCTGAAAACAGTAGAGACTCTTGTGCATGAAAATAGCAGGAAATCAACAGTTCCTGAGATACTCAAACCACCCTGTCTGGCACCTACAATCATTCCGTGGACAAAGTCACTTGGATCACTTTTCTTCCCTATTCTAATGTTAGGCCTGAACAACTGAACCTCTTGACCATTTCTTCATGCTTTTATAATTGAGTTGATGCCACATGATTGGCCAAATACTTATTTGCATTAATGAGCAGGTGTACAGGTGTACCTAATAAAGTGAGCAGTGAGTGTAAATACACTTCCTACATGCAACACTTAAAGTGTTGTATCTAGAAAGCTGCCATTCATAGATGAAAGACAACTGCTAGTAATTCTGTAGTGAGCTTATGTTTAATGGAGTAAAGTGTCCCTGTTGAATGCTGAAAGGAAAAAAAAAAAGAGCTTGCAAGTAGTGGTGCTATACTGGAGGTGCTGGAAATGACAAAGAATTATTTATCGGATGTGGAGCCCACTGGTGTGGAAGATGAGAAGTCAGAGTTTTGATAAGCACCATGAAATCCTCTGTCAGCTACAGGGGAAGAGAAACGTTGATTGAAGGTAAAGAAGTGTCCCAGGCTATTCCCATTGTCCCAGTGATCAAGAAAGGAAGGCTGGAGCTGTTTGCATATGTGGGGATTCCAAGGTGCTGCGTGTGTGCAGTATCCCCTACCATGACATTTTTGCATCTTTGGTGGGCAGGGAGAGGTTTTCAAACATGGACTTGTCACAAGCCTATCTGCAAATGGAAATTGAGGAGACAAAGCAGGAAGTTCCTCACAATCAACACTCACAAGGGACTGTTCCAATATAATCATCTCGTCCTTGGTGTCGCATCAGCTCCAGCAATTTGGCAAAGAGCAATGGACCAAGTGAGGATGAGAGGTAACCTGAGAGAGGTGTACAAGATGATGAGAGGCATTGATTGTGTGGATAGTCGGAGGCTTTTTCCCAGAGCTAAAATGGCTAGCACGAGAGGGCATAGTTTTAAGGTGCTTGGAAGTAAGTACAGAGGAGATGTCAGGGGTAAGTTTTTTACACAAAGAGTGATGAATGTGTGGAATGAGCTGCTGGCAGTGGTGGTGGAGGTGGAAATGATAGGGTCCTGGATAGGTACATGGAGCTTAGAAAAATAGAGGGCAATGGGTAAGCCTAGGTAGTTCTGGGGTAAGGATATGTTTGGCACAGCTTTGTGGGCCGAAGGGCCTTTATTGTGCTATAGGTTTTCTATGTTTCTACGTAAGTTCTCCAAAATATCTCAGGAACACAATGTTATCTTAATAACATCATCGTGACTGGCAAAAATGATGAAGACCATAGGACATAGAAGCAGAATTAGGCCATTTGGCCCATCGAGGCTGCTTCACCATTCAATCATGGCTGAATCCCTATCTCCCTTCTTCAGCCCCACTCCCCGGCCTTCTCTCCATGATCTTTGATGCCATGTCCAATCAAGAACCTATCAATCTCTGCCTTAAATACACCCAACGACCTGGTCTCCACAGCTGTTTTAAATGGATGCCATTCAATGCTGAGGTTGTTCCCTCTTGTCTTAGACTCCCCCACCATGGGAAACATCCTTTTCACATCTACTCTGTCTAGGCATTTAAACATTCAAAAGGTTTGAATCAGAATTCCACCCCCCCCATCCTTCTAAATTCCAGCAAGTACAGACCCAGAGTTATCAAACGTTCCTTGTATGATAACCCTTTCATTCCCAGAATCATACTTGTGAACCTCCTCTGAACCCTCTCCAATGCCAGCACATCTTAGATGAGGAGCCTAAAACTGTTCACAATATTCAAGGTGAGGCCTCACCAGTGCCTTATAAGGCCTCAGCATCGCATCCCTGCTCTTATATTCTAGACCTGTTGAAATGAATGCTAACATTGGATTTGCCTTCCTCACCATCGACTCAACCTGCAAGTTAACTTTTAGGGTTTTCTGCATAATAGCTCCCAAGTTCCTTTGCATCTCAGATACAACTGCTCTGGGTGACTTATTTACCCTTAGGTTTTTCAGTTTTTTGAGCACCTTCTCTCTTGTAATAGTAACTGCACTCACTTCTCGTCCTTCTCACACAACAACATCTGGCACACTGCTAGTGACTTCTACAGTGAAGACTGATGCAAGCTACTTATTTAGTTCATGTACCATCTTCTTGTCCCCATTATTATTTCTTCAGCCTCATTTTCTAGTGGTCCTATAACCACTTTCATCTCTCTTTTATTTTTCACATACTTGAAAAAGCTTTTACTATCCACTTTGATATTGTCAGGCAGCTTGCTTTCATATTTCATCTTTTCCCTCCTAATGATTCCTTTAGCTGCTCTCTGTAGGAAAGCTTCCCAATCCTCTGTCTTCCTGCTAATTTTAGGTTTGTTGTATGCCCTCTCTTTTGCTTTTACATTAGCTTTGACTTCCCTTGTCAGCCACAGTTCTACTATTTTGCCCTTTGAGTATTTCTTTGTTTTGGGAATACATCCATCTTGCATCTTTCTCATTTTCCCCAGAAACTCACGCCATTGTTGTTTGCTGTCATCCCTGTCAGTATTTCTTCCAATTTACTTTGGCCAGCTCCTCTCTCATATCACTGTAATTTCCTTTACTCCACTGAAATACTCCTACGTCAGACTTTACTTTCTCCCTATCAAATTTCAAGTTGAATTCGATTATATTGTGATAACTGTCTCTTAAGGGTTCCTTTACTTTAAGCTCCCTAATCACCTCCAGTTCAACGCATAATACCCAATCCAATATAGTTGATTTCCTAGTAGGCTTAACACAAACTGCTGTAAAAAGCCATCTTGTAGAAATTCAACAAACTCACTCTCTTGAGATCCATTATCAACCTGATTTTCCCAATTGACTTGCATGTTAAAATCTCCCATGGCTATCATACTATTGCCCTTTTGACATGCCTTTTCTATTTCCCATTGTAATCTGTGGTCCACATCCCAGCAGCTGTTGAGAGGCCTATATATACTGTAAATGCCATTAGGGTCCTTTTACCCTTGTAGTTTTTTAACTCAACCTACAAGAATTCAACATCTTCTGATCCTATGTCACACCTTTCTACTGATTTGATGCCATTCTTTACCAGCAGAGCCACGCCACCCCTCTGCCTACCTTCCTATCCTTCCGATTAAAATATGTAATCTTGAACATTCAGTTCCCAACTACAATCTTCCTTCAGCCATAATTCAGTGATGGCCACAACATCATACCTGAAAATCAATTCTGTAATAGTGCAACAAGGTCATCCACCTTATTTCTTATACTCCGTGCATTGAAATATAACACTTTGAGTTCTGTATTTGCTACCCTTTATGATTCTGCATCCCTAATGCACTGATACTCACCCTGCTGGCTGCAATTTTGTCCTATTATTTGCATTGCCCCTCCTGACAGTCTGATTGCGCGCTTATTTTGCTTTTGTACCATCTGTCCTATCCTGAGTCTTTTCACTCCGGTTCCTGGGTAAAGAGCACCTCCAGAACCTTGGCAAAGTGTTTACCAGGCTGAGTGAATATGGTCTGCATGCAAAGAGAGAGAAATGTGAGTTTTTCAAGAACGAAATCTCATATTATAGACATGTCATTGACAAGCATGGCTTACGTAAGTCACAAGAGAAAATTGAAACAGTCCTTCAAGCACCCCAACTGGAAAATGTGTCACAATTTAGGTCATACTTGGGCCATGTAAACATTGCTATAGTGGTGCATCCATTGAACGCACTGTTAGAGACAGGAACAAAGTTGGAATGATCAGAAAGATATGAAAAGGTATTCAAGGAAACGAAGAGACTAATAACATCCGATGAACTGCTCACCCATTATGACTCACCTTGCCCATCAGACTGATGTGTGATTCATCCCCTTATGGCATTGGGGCCATTTTGTCACAAATTATGGAAGATGGATCTGAATATCCGATTGCATTTGCTTCAAGATCACTGACAAGCGTAGAATGCACAGATCGACCGAGAGACCTTTAGTCTAGTATGGGTAATAAAGAAGTTCCACCACTATCTCTATGGAGAAAAGTTCACACTAGTGTCAAATCACCAGCCCCTTGTGTCTAGTTTCAATCCCAGGAAAGGAATTTCAGTGATGACTGCTACCCAGTTACAACATTGGGCACTATTCCTAGGAGTCCACTCTCATGACATAGAGTTCAAGGGTAACAAACAACACTGATGGCTTGTCACATCTTCCACCATTGGCAACTGAACAAAAATCTTCATACTGTGACCCAGCAGAAGTATTCCACACCGCATTGGTGGACCAGTTGCTGGTAACAAATTCTGAAATATAGAGAGAAATAAGGAATGTCCCGACATTGTCAGAAGTCTATGAAATCACCATGTAAGGATGGCCAGCTCATGGTAACCCCATGTTTCCAGAGTTCTCAGTGAGATTAGACCAACTGTCTGTATGTCAAAGAACGCTGATGTGTGGATCTCATGTTGTGGTTCCCTGGAAATTGTGCAGCAGAGTGTTAGAAAATCTGCATGAAGGGCACCTGGGTACAGTCAAGATGAAGAGTCTCACCTGGCTGGGAATAGATAAACAAATTGAAGACTTGGCCAAAAGCTGTTCAGGATGCCAAAAAGTTCAAAATGCACCCCCACAGGCACCATTACACCCGTGAGAGTGGCCGTCTTCACCATGGCAAAGAGTACATATTGACTTTGCTGGGCCATTCATGGACTTCATGTTTCTGATTGCTGTGGATGGTCATTCAAAGTGGCCGGAGATCATTCCAATGAAGTCAACCACATCATAGACCTCCTGAAACCAGACCTCTGGAGGGAAGTACAGAATAAACAGTTCAGCCAGTTGCCAAGTGAAGCAGCAAGGAGCTTTGAGATTGGACACGAAATCCTAGTGTGTGATTACCGAGAAGACAAGCAAACACCCTACAAGAATTGGACCACTGATGTACACAGTGGATGTTGGAGATCAGACATGGAGACGTCGTGTGGACCAGATACTGGATGCCCAACCGAAGACCACACCTGAGTCAACAGCATCCAACAAAATGGACACATTACAGTCACCGGACCTACCTCTTAATGATACTTACCTCTTACCTCTACCTCTCACTAACTACAACGTGACACCCAGAAACCAAGTGCATTATCTTGACAAGACACCTGCCAAACCTGATGCCACCCCACAGGTTTAGAGGTGCTATCCTGAAAGAAACAGAGCGCCACCCAAAAGACCTTTAGAACTGTGAAGTTAGTTATGGACTGTTATTGTAAAAGCATATGGGCTTATGAAAGGGAAATGGAATGTTTTGTACATATACAGTTTTATGTTGCATTAATCTCAAGGGGGAGGGAGTGTAATTTATGGATCTATTTCTTTTAGAGAAATGACACTCCCCCCCCCCGCCCCCCAGCACTATGTATGCTTGCACTGTTCTCTCATTCTCTCTCGTTGCAATGTGAATACACCAGTTAAAGCCATTTCCCGTGTGTATGCTTTTATTTAATTGCTATGTAGTTGTGCACAGACACAACAGGGTTAGCAGGCTCTGAGGAACCAGCCATCCTCAGGTCAGCAAGACCCAGTCCCTGGCCAGAAGTCCACACAGGCAGGCGTCACGAGGGCTGGTGCCCTCCAGGCCACCAGGGTTTGAGGTCCGTGCGAGTCTGGAAGTCGAGGCTCAAAAATCAAACCCATTGATTGGCAAGCTCTGTGGTCGATACCCTGAGGTTTGTGAAGTCCGTAGTACGAGTCCTGATACCTGAGAGTCCAGGCCTGAGGACGGGAGGCCTGGAGGATGGGAAAAGGGCTTGTTTTGCTGTTGTTGTTTGTTTTTGTTGTTGTAGTTGTTTCTGCTGCTAGTGTTGTTCTTGTGAACATTGTGAGCATGCTACGTTGCTGCTGGAATGCATGGTGACACTTGCAGGCCGTCCCCAGCACATCCTAAGGTCGTGTTGGTTGTTAACACAAATGACATATTTCATGGTGTGTTTTAGGATGCATGGGATAAGTAAATGTGAATCTGGGACACGAGTATGGAAAGTGGCACCGACGGAATAGGTGTGAGGAAATGGAGGGACTGGGAGAATTCCATGGAGATCTTACAGAAAATAGGGTATTAAAAGTACAGTCGAGTTAATTGTGCGAGTTTATTGTACATTTTAGTCACTATCTGTCCTCTGAAATGTAGGTAGAAAGCAGAAGCTAGAGATGAGTAACTTGAACCTGATGAAAGGGTGGAAATTATCAGAAGATTTGATCAGTTTTTTTTTGTTTGGTTATGAGTATAAAAATTCAGAATTAAATTTTTTCCAGCAATATAAACAACTTTAAAATTGATCTTTTAGTTTTGATACCCTTTGGAACAGACACATTTTTATTGTCTTCATTGCTATGCAGACATACAAAAATTTCACCAGCTGTTCAGTAACCTATATTTAATAACGTGTGACTTGTAAAATTTCTTAGTCTTGCAGGTGTAACCAACTAGCTAAAAAACTGAAAAGATTCTTTTTTAAAAAAAAGTACTGTCTGTCAAATTACTTTGATTAATATAACAAAAACTATAATTATCTCTTGTGTTTATATAAATGTGTCAATTGCAAAGCACCCCCAAATATTTAGTTTATTCTGATGTGCAGTGTCAGGATTAATCAGGATTTGGGATTGGAAGGATTCCTTTGATAATTTGCCAGAAGCCTCTGTGTGCATGTGCACGTGTGTGTTTCTGGAACAAAAGCAAGCATACTTTCCACCGTGGGAGGTGCACAAGTGAGGCTGCCAGCTAGCACTAAAAGTTAAGTGAAGGTCATTAAATAAATACTGTAAGTATATTTTATAAAGGTTTGGTCAATGCAAATTTCTTGACTTTGGAGTGGTTAGTTCATAATTCTCCCAATATAAAAGTCTTTAGAAAACTGGTTAAACAAACTGATATCCATTAATGTCTCTGGGAGCTATAAATGTGAATAGGTTCTCACTGCACCTTTCATAATATAGATAGAAATAGAATTCCACAGAATGTCAAAGCATCATTTTTATCCTGTTATAGACACAGTAAAACTCCAAAATCCTGCTGCCACAGTGTTCAGAGATCCTGATATTTCTGCATCTCCACATTGGGTGTTGTACCCTGCATTTCCTTTAAAATTACCAGGGCCCTGTTTTCACGTTCCCTTGAAATTTACTGAGGTCCCATTTCCCATGCTCCTTTTAAATTTATCCAGGTCCCAATTCCCAGGCTCCCTTTATACTTACCCGAGCTTGTTTCCAACATTTCTTTTAAACACACCGGAGCTTATTCTCTGGATCCCTTTAAACTTAGCAGGTCTCATTTTGAGATACCACCTTCAAAACTCACAGGGCCCTATTTCCCTGGCTCTATTTAAACTCACAGGGCCCCTTTTCCCATGCTCCCTTTAAACTCGGTGAGTCCCTTTTCTCATTCTCACTTTAACTTCATCAGGTTGGTTTTTTGCTCTGTTGTTTAAAATCTTCAGAAAAGTGTATTAAAAGTGTGTTAAAATATTAAAACAAGTACCCCCCAGGTAATCTGGAAAATCTACTGTTCGAATGCCACCAAATTCCTAAGGGTGCCAGATTTTCAGAGTTGTACTGTAACCAATTTCTGTACAGGTGTGTAAAGTCCAGTATGCTGGATCAATTAATCACATCCATTCACTTTTGTTTCCCCTTAAAAATAACCTATATTTTTCTCTCCAGAGTCAACTGTCTTCATCCCCCAATCCTCCTATGCCATTGATGAAGATGTCGGTGAATTGTTGATTCCTGTGGTGAGAACAGGAGATATAAGTCAAGAGCTGATGGTTATGTGTTTCACTCAACAAGGTAAGAGGATAAGTTGCTACAAATAATCTAGTTATCACTGTTTTTGCAATCTGTAGCGAATTTTATTTCTCCATTGGGATGTTCTGGGGTCAAAAATATTTGTTTATTTATTTATTGAGATACAGTGTGGAACTGACCTTTCTGGCCCTTCGAGTCACGCCAATCAGCAATCCCATTATGCCCAACCTTTTTCCGCCACCTGCTTTTCCAATACTCTGTGCAGCCAAAATCTGTTCCCAAGCACCCCCTGTTTCTCCATTTCTATTTGGCATTCTTTGTCTCATCATGTCTGTCATTTCTTTTCACAATTACACATTGTCCCTCCCATCCATCTATGAAACATCTCTCCCAACCAACTGCTCCATTTGTGGACATTTAATTCTTCATTTTCTCTCTTCAGTCACAACTATTCTTCCTACAATGCAGGCAAGTCAGTTCATGTCAAGTTCTGTACTTTTAACCAAATCAGCCAAGTGAGTATAGTGGACTTTAACAGAAATTCATATTCATATTAATCCTAATTAAATATGCAATGAGTTAGAGAGGCTACATAAGCTGCTGTTCTATAACTTTGTGATTAGCATGTATTATTTATGAAATAGTTGCTTTTGTGATGATGTCATTATTACTTCAAACTTGATCTTGTTGCTGAGGAAGGACATTACTGTGAATGAGGTATTAAAGTAAAATAGGAAATATATGATAGAATTTCATATGGCACCAGCATAACTGGAAGAATGCTTGTCTGCATTCCCTATTCAAGCTTTTATTTCTTTGGAGGCTGAGAATGAACTATTTGATTATTTGGTTTTGGCGAAATGGTTCAAGGTGAAATGCTTTGATCCTTTCACATAGAGAGTGGTGGGTTCGTGGAATGTACTGCTGGTGGCAGTGGTGGAAGCAGATACGGTAGGGTCTTTTAAGAGCCTCTTAGTACATGGAACTTAGAAAAATAGGGGACTATGCACTAGGGAAATTCTAGGCGGTTTCTAGAGTAGGTTACATGGTCGGCACGACATTGTGGGCCAACGGGCCTGTAACATGCTGTGGATTTCTATGTTCTACGTTCTTCCTTTCAGGCACTGCTACTGGTACTATTCCATCCAGCGTGTTGTCCTACTCCGATTATATCACTCGTCCAGATGATCACAAGAGTGTCATTCGGTTTGATAAGGATGAATCGGAAAAATGGTGTCAGGTGGTCATCATTGATGATTCCTTATATGAAGATGAGGAGACCTTTAATGTCACACTGAGCATGCCCATGGGAGGCAGATTAGGAATGCATCCAAGTAGTCAAATTTTCATTGTACCAGATCCAAATGACGGTAAGACACATCATTTTCACATTTCTGCATAACATTTTACTAATGGGTGACTGAACCAACAAATAAACGGATCTGAAATTGTTTGTTATGCCCCATGTTTGAAATTGAATCATTTGAAATCATATCCAATGAAAAGAAACCCCCACAATCTTTGCAGATTTAATTCTTGTAACTCAATATACTGTTACGTACCCCGTAACTGGGTTGCCAAACCAGCAGAAATGGATCACTCAGTTGGAGTCTGGAGTACTAGAACTAAGGAAGTTTTATTAAAGAAACAAGCAACACAGTAATCGAAAGGATAATAAATGCAACAGTTCAGCGATTATAAACACACATGTGCACAGAATTAAGATAACAGCATCAATCAAGCTCTATCGTTGTCTAGGGGTAAATGACCAAATTTCAAAGTGACTCAAACTTCAGTCCAGTTTAGTAGTTCAGTTCACAGTAATCGTTGCCATGGCGATGGACAACGTTGGGGGGAGAGAGAGAGGGAACAGGAACAACTGATCATTCAGACACGGCTTCACTTACAGGCCGGCGATATGGCTCACAAGCAGCTTTTGGGCAGGTCCTTGGTGATGTCACCTGAGGTCACCGACTGTGACCCCTCCTCCAGATGCGGTCGATCCTCTGCAGTGAACCCGGCACCCAGGCAGGGGCGGACACACACCGGGTTCCCGCTGATCGTACCTTTCCACCCTGGCTGTTGTCTGATACTTCCCACCGACTCGTGAGAGGCATACCGCTTCCAGGGTCTCGTTACCTCGGGTGGCGTGTGTGTCCTGCCTTAGCGAACCGGTCCCTTTTTATCCCCCTGCTGTGGTATCGCCTGTCCATCACTTCAAACAGTTCAAGGTTCAAAGTGGGGAGCCGCTCCAGACAGCTCTCTCTCCCCCGTCCCTTCATTACACATCTCCAAATGCTGCTCCATTGTTCCTTATCTCTCCTTCCCCTGAGGGCAGGTGGCAGACCACTTGCTGATGTCACTGATGCTAACCCAGGCCAGCAAACATCTTAATTTTATGTGTATTCTCGTCACAATACGAACATTTATAATCATCCTGTTGCGAATTTAGAAGATTTCAGGTAATCTAGTAAATTTAGTTATATTTGTTCCACAGTTGATGAATTTTCTGTAATAATGGGATATGCAGGAGGTGCATTGATCAGTTGATGCCTAAAACTGTCTTGTGTAGTCCACAGGTTTGAGATCAATGTAACTTCTGCAGTCTCAACTAATATTCTGTCTAACATCTTAGATATAAACAATTCAGTTTTTTTAAAAAACTTTGTTGTATGCACTTTGGTATTTTACATTATTAGATATATATGTTAAGTGAATAGTAATCATGATCTCCATAAGGTCCAGAAAAGAACTGATGTATCTATAATGCAAGGATTACAGTTCTAACGGAGTAAAATATTAAGAATATGGAAAATGAAATGTGTTAATAAATTACTTTGGTGAGTTGATTAGATTTCTTGTCAAGGAATGATACATACCCAGTTTAGGGAAGCTGGTTCATGTCAGAGTTGATCTCAAAATTGCTGAGTTCTTTGCTAATAAACGAAAGTGGATTCAGCACTTGGCAGTTCATCCTCCATCCTTTGTAAGGTAAAAGATAATACCCAAAATGGATTTTCTGAAATCGGATAATGGAGCTCAGAACAATTGCATATAATTGACTGAATAGTGAACTGTTAACAAGCATTGTAATCTCTCACGTGAATCATAAATTTTTTTGAATTCTATAGAAATTTTATTGATTTAAATATTTCCATTGTTTTCAGAGTTACTGCCTATCTTCATGACAGTTTATCTTTCAAACTGTCAAATGCAAAATGATTCTTTAAAGTCTTATCCATGTGTTTATAACTCTCTTACTTAGGGGTTTAGTTCTTCTTGTAAGGTAGACAGTATGTTTGAATGAAACAGCACTTGGCTCTTTGTCATTTTGGAAGAGTGAAGCTCGGTGTTATCTAACCTATGATGCAACGTCTTGGCCAATGAGTTTCTCTTCAACTGAAAAGTGTAAAGAAATCTTTCTTTCAATCACTGCATTGAATCATACTTGAATGCAGATTTCTGTCAACTTCATAAACCTCTTACTTACGAGAAACAAGCCCTGTTTCAAGGTAAGTTTGGTCAGGGATGATAGGCTATCCAAAGTATGCCATAATCCGGGGAAATGATAGAAACCCATTTTCTTATACTTGTGAGCAATGACATTATGGAAGCTTTGTGATACGTTGAACATATTTTACTTCGTTTCTTTTGGGTTTTAAAGTATAATTGCTATAGACACTTAAATATTAAATGGGAAGTAAGAGGAGAGGTGGTAATAATCAGGATCCAAAAAAAAAAGGAAATTTCTTTGTGGAGGCAGAGGGCATGGCTGAGGTACTATAAGTAATTTATTTTAGAGTCATAGAACACTACAGCAGTGAAACAGGACCTCGTAGCCTATCCTGCCTGTGCCAAACTGTTCTTCCACCCTCCCTCCATACAAAACCGATCCAGGTACTTATCCAAATTTCTCTTAAATGTTGAAATTGAACCCACGTCCACCACTTCTGCAGGTAGCTCGTTCCACACTCTTACCACCCTCTGGGTGAAGAAATCCCCCCTCATGTTTCACTTTTCACCCTTAACCCATGACCCCTTAGTTCTAGTCTCACCAAGGCTCAGTGGAAAAAGCTTGCTTTCATTTACCCTCTCTATACCACTCATAATACCCTATCTATACCACTTTGGGAAGATGGGGCTTGTCAGCTGTGGTAGGCAGCTCATCTAGGGGAAGGAAAACTCTGATCTCAAACCTCCGCTGCCCTGCGGCTATACCCACTCATGGGGAAGGCTTCAGGAATAAACCCAGATAGAACAATCTGGAGCTGGAGTCCACAAGGCAGTCCTACATTGAGTGCAATGTTGACTGGCAACTCCTGTGATGCTCCTGGTACCAAACTATTTCAGTCTCTGCTGTTCCTTTGCGTTCATCAGATGCGTGGAGAGGGAGAGCTTGCTACAGGGGCAACAGCTTGCTCTGCCCAGACTTGCATATCTAGACAGCTAGGATGCAATATCCATGGTCAACACTGACTGACGGAGGCCGTCACATCACCTCTCATAATTTTATATACCTCCATCAAATCTTCCCTCATTCTTCTCATACCTTTAAGAAATCTTCCCTCATTCTCCTGTTTTTTTTGGGTTTTTTTTAACCAAGAAAGAAGGCTTCTAAAGTCTCAGCAAACAAAACTGCAGTTGTGGTATTAAGCGAGTTAAAAATTGACAGAGCTACGTTTAAAATGGATAAATTACCTGGTTGAGATGGGTGTATTTTTGGTTGCTGAGCAAAGTAAAGGTGGAAATTATAGAAATATTGACCATAAATTTGGTATGTTAATGGATACTTGAGTGCAGACTAAGGAACCTAGAATTGTAAATGTTATTCAAAAGAGTATTAGAATAACCAGGAATCTTCAAGCCAACTTAATCTTGATGATGTGAAACCTTCACAGATGATAATCAAGCACAGAGTTAGCAATCACTTGGACAATTGTGGATTAGTCAGGGGAAACCATCATCAACTTGTAAGAACAAAATCAGGCTTAGTAAACTTTTTTTGATAAGCTAGCATAAAGTGTTATTGAAGAGAAATTAGCTTGTTGTGCATGTGCTTTGAAAAGACTTTTGATAAAGTGCTGCACTCGGTGCATGTTGTGAAGATTGTAAACTATGACATGAACTGTGCAGTGGCAGCATAAACGGAGAATTGGGGGTGTCAAAATAAAACACGAGTGGTAATGAGCAGTTGCTTTCATCTCACTTCGATCACCAATGAAATGTCTCAACTCTGACGCCAACGCCTTGGGCACGGTATTATGTCAGCTATATTTGAAACACTCAGGAAACCTTAAGCTGGACATTAGTCTTTAACAAAGCAGTCTCTATAATGCACAAGGAAAGGATAATTCCATCTTTGAGGCTGAGCTAGTGTTTTATGTAGTGTTTTATGCATGCCTTCTTTGCTTCTCTGTGTCCATCTTGCATACAGAGTTTGTCAGTTTCATTCAGGCCAGCCCTGATTGGACTATATTTGATTGTAGTGGATGTAAGGAACTTTAAAGTTAAACCCTTGATTTTCCATATCATGAAACAGAGCAGATCATGAATCTGCCACAATGTGCATGAGTATGCCTTTGAAGAGTGTAAGTGGAACAAGCTGCCAGAGGCAGTGGTACAGGAGGGTAAAATTACAATGTTTACAGGTCACGTACACGGATAGAAAGGATTAGAGATAAAGACAAATAAGGCTAACTTAGGTTGGCAGATTGTTTAGTATATATGAGCTGGGCCAGAAGGCCTGTTTCAGGGCTATATAACGATTACTCTTTAAGTGGTTCTTCTTCAGTTGTTGCTGATTTAACAGTTATGAACTATCTATTTTGTGCCATTTGCAACAGGTCTATTGGATAGTTCAGAGTAGTTTGAGATAGTAAGTGCAAGAAGCCAGCTTATGTGAGGTCGCAAAATTGTCATGTGTCAAAAAACATTAGAAAAGTATGAAGTAGTTATCATCAGTCATGACTGAAAGACATGAAGCAAGTTCATTAGTCGCATAAAACTTTTTTGTATGATCTATAAATATGGTAAATACACTTTTTTACTCGTTCACTCCTCTTCCTTCACTTCTGGTCTCTTCTCTATAGATTCTTTTTTTTCCCTGAAAATAACACTTCATTAACCTAATGTTTGTAGACTTCTTGCATTTTCTCCTCATTAGTAGCATTATTGAAAAGAGGATATCATCACTATTCTGAACATCTGCAATGATTTATAAATTTTAATCTACGTCCCACATCTGAAATACCTACATTTCACAACTTACCCTGATAGCCTTATTAGTTGACATTCCTACTTAACTTCATCTGGATCCCATGACTGCTGTTTGACTTTAGCCTTAACACATCCTAATTCTCCTTATCTTTATCAAACATACAATCTACAAAATAGCTATAAGCATCAAAATTATTAACTTTACTGAATGTAGAACCAATGCATAATTTCAATACCAGTGTGGGGTTTTCCCTTCAAGAATATTAAAATTAATCACCTGGAAAACTGAAAGCATGAACATAATATTGAAACTCTTTATTGTTTTGCCACTGGCTAATAATTCATTTATTAAATTAGTTAATACTCAAACAAAGCTGCAAATCATCCATAAATGTACATTCCAGGGGAAAAACATGAGCTTATCAATGGCTTTTGATTCGGAACTTTACTCATCTTTTTTTAAGTATTAATGAAAATTAATTCTTAAACAAGAATATATGCAAAGTTATTTTTTTGCCTGCCATCAGGAAGAAGGTATAGGTGCCTCAGGACTCGCACCACCAGGTTTCCGGAACAGTAATTACCCCTCAACCATCAGACACTTGAACTAGAGTGGTTAACTTCATTCAACTTCACTTGTCCCATCACTGAACTGTTCCCACAACCTACGGACTCACTTGCAATGACCCTTCATCTCATCTTTTCAATATGTATTGCTTATTTCTTTTATATTTGTACTGTCTTTTGTACACAAGTTGTATGTCCAGATGGTGTGGTCTTTCTATTATGATTATTGGATTAATGAGTATGCCCACAGGAAGATGAATCTCATGGGATTATGGTGACATATATGTACTTTGATAATAAATTTACTTCGAACTTTAAAATTTAAGGTTATCTGCATCTGTGTGTTGTCAGATGTTTTTAAGGAAAAACGGCTCAAGTAATAGAGGACTTAAGGACTGAAGTGTGCTTATGTTCTGAAATGCTGATCGCTTACCTGATACATGCAACTAATTTCACAAAGGCTGAACATACAATAAAGAAAAATGGCTACTGAAGAGGCTGACTTGAATTAGGTATGAGATATCCTGTGCCATTTGGTGCTGTATCAAAAATTTTCAGCATTGGTGTCATATCAAAAGACCATTCAGTTCATTTTAACCCATTTCTTCCAATTGTTTGCTCCATTATAGCACCTTCCCTAACTTAAATGTTTAAATCTAGAACCCAATAGTGAAATTTCTCTATAACTTCTTAAAAGGATTAGTCTGCTATTCTAAGGAAGATTTTTTTAAGGGTATGCATTCTGGAAAAATGGATAACAAAGCTCAGGCAAATAACAAAATACTGCATAGATTGTCCTGTACGCCTGTAAGGGAGCCTACCTAACGTTAGACAGATTACTTTTTAGTACATTACCAATCTATTTGGTTTTCCGCTATTTGCTGTAACTAAGTGATTTGTGAGTAGAGTGTTTTAAAGAACTTGTAGAGTCATAGAATAGTACAGTCTTCACCCTGAACGCAACATCCTCCCTGCCAGTCCCAGTTGCCCATCGTTTAGCCCATAACCCTCAAGCTCCTTTCCTCCTTGTAGCTATCCACACATCTCTTAACTGTTTCATTTGTACTCACCTCGACCTCTTCCACATTATAGGTACTCACTTTCCTTTATCTAAGCTAGTTACATCTTTGGTCTCTTTTAAATCTCTCCCTTCTTATTTTGTGCCTGCGCCATCAAGTTTTGGACTCGCAGCCCGGATAAAAAGACTATAATCATCTACCTTATCCATACTCCTAAAGGATTCTATAAAGTTCAGTAAGGCCCCCCTCATTTTCATGCACTCCAGGGAATAAAGATCCAGTGTGGCCAAGCTTTCCCTATAATTCAAGCACGTGGCATCTAGGATATTTGGTTAAGTATGTTCAATATGATAAACACAGAAGATTCTGCAGATGCTGGAAATCCAGGGCAATACATACAATATGCTGGAGGAACTCAGCAGGTCAGGCAGCATCTGTGGAAATGAATAAACAGTCAACATTTCACGCCGAGGTACTTCTTCAAGACTGAAAAGGAATGGGGAAGGTACCAGAATAATAAGGTGAGAGAGGGGAAGGAGGATTAGCTAGAAGCTGATAGGTGAAACCAGGTGGGTGGGAAAGATAAAGGGCTGGAGAAGAAGGAATCTGAAAGGAGAGGAGAGTGGACCATAGGAGAAAGGGAAGGAGGAGAGGCATGGGGGGTGATAGGTAGATGAGGAGAAGAGATAAGAGGCCAGAGTGGGAGAGGAAAGGGAAAAAAAAATACCAGGAGAAATCGATATTCATGGCATCAGGTTGGAGGCTATCTAAACGGAATATGAGATGTTGCTCCTCCACACTGAGAGTGGCCTCATTGCGGCGAAAGAGAAGGCCGTGGACTGCCATGTCAGAATGGGAATGGGGTTTGGAATTAAAATGATTAGCCAATGGAAATTTCTGATTTTGGTAGATGGAGCAGAGGTGCTCAACAAAGTAGTCCCATAATTTACGCTGCATCACTGGGAAAGTTTGCTTTTGGAGGAAGGAGCGGAGAAGTTCAAAGTAAATTGGGGAAGCAGAAGTGCTTGACATAAATCAGGGGACCTGTTGTTGAAGACCTCCATTCTATCTGTCAAAAGCAGAATCTCCTGGCGGCCAACCATTTTAATTCCTATCCCTATTCCCATTCCGACATGTTGGTCCATGGCCTCCTGTTTTGCCAGATGAAGCCACCTTCAGGGTGAAAGGACAAGACCTCCATTCTGTCTAGGTAGCCTCTAACCTGATGGCATAAACATAAATTTCTCCTTCTGGTAATTTATTTCCCTCCACCTCCCCTCTGTTTCTATTTCCCTCTTGGTCCTCTTACCTCTTCTCCTCACCTCATCTGCCTATTACCCTTCCTCTCCCCCCCACCACAATTCCTCTCCTCTTTCCCTTTCTCCTATGGCCCACTCTCGTCTCCTATCAGATTCCTTCTTCTGCAGCCCTTTACCTTTCCCACCCACCTGGCTTCACCTACCACCTTCTAGCTAGTCCTCCTTCACCTCCCCCCAACCCTTTGATTCTGGTGCCTTCCCCCTTTCCAGTACTGAAGAAAAGTCTTGGCAAAATATCGACTGTTCATTAATTTCCATCGATGCTGCCTGATTAACATGCGATCATTTTCTGTAGAAGGAAAAATACTATGAATGACAGAAGTCTGGAAATAAACAGGGAAAATGCTGGAAGTACTCAGTATATCAGTGTTGAAATTCCCATTCCATGGTACGGTTTTGGGTATAGTGCAGGAGTCTCCAATTGGAATTTGCTCTTTAACTATATGCGCATATAGATTTGGAACAACTGCAGAAGAACAAAACCTAATTGAGTAGAACAGTTATATAACCTTGTGGTGTGTCAAACTATTTTTTTATGTGCAAACCTATGCTGACTTTGACTTCCTCTTTTAAGTAAGGCTTTGACCTCAATTAAATGAATAAGCCCCCTTTGAATTGCCACGATTAGTTCTGGATGTAAGTGATGTTTTTACATGTATTCAGAGATCAGTCTTGTGTATAACATTTCCCTTCAGTTAACAGATTTAATGTAATGATTGGCTAAACAAAACAATGCATACTTAAATGACTTGAACTGAAGGAACTAAAGACAGGGAAGTCACAGCATAAATGTTGACCCTTTTCCTCCACAGTGCTTGATCTTTTACACAAAAGAACTGAATTAACAAATCTGAAATAAGAACGGGAGTATTCAGCAAGTCAGGCAGCATCTGCTGAAATAGAAACAGATGAACTTCTGTCCAAGTTGGGTAGACTCATTTCAATAGCCATCTTTTAGATTTCAGACAAAGAGAAGTGGGAAGGACTAAGGAATATCTGTGATAAGGAGCATAGCAAAAGAAAATGAATGACATATATAGGCATTGACCAAGAAAGGGTGAAGAAGAATTCAGCAGGATTTTCCCAACAACAAGTTTGTAAGATTGGAAGCACATGTCCATGTACCTGTAGAATAGAGATCCCTGTGTACTATATCTCCTCATCTCCTCATCTCCTCACACATAATGTTCCTCTGCTGTGGGGAGTAAACTGCTGATGTGAAGCAACATTGTGAAGAGCTGTGAACTGCTCAAATTCAACGTCCTTTTCCTCCTGGAGATCTACAAGCAGGTCATAGAGAGCAGCTCCGTGTTGAGAGCAGGCTTCTGTTCATGCAGAGAATCATATGTTTTAAATAGGAAAGAGATCCACTCGCAAGTCTCATCCCGCTGTTTATTTAACAGGTCTGGCAGCTCCCTAATAGCATATCACTGTTCCTAAAGAGATTCAGGCTGTTCCTGTGTGGCAAAGATGAGGCTTGCAGCTGAATCAGAATGATTCTGCTTAAGAGATAAAAAGACAGCAGCCTATGTCTGTCTTCAGAGCAAAAAACATTTCTACCAGTAGATGCTGTAACAAGATTATCATCATGCACTTGTGAAGCGTGCATGGCTACGTGGAGCCATTCAACCTTCTACAAGCGCATGAAGACTTCCTCCTCTGTGCTCCTTGTCGTAGAGTACACCACAGAAACAGGTGCTTTGCCCCGTCTAGTCTGTGCTGATCCATTAAAACTGTCTACACCCATCAACCTGCACCCAGACCATACCCCTGCTATCGATGTACCTATCCCAACTTTTCTTAAATGTTGAAATTGAGCTCGCATGCACCATGTGCACTGGCAGCTCATTCCACACTCTCACGACCCTCTGAGTGAAGAAGTTTCCCCTCATGTCCCCCTTAAACTTTTCACATTTCACACTCAACCCACGACCTTTGCTTGTAGTCCCACCCAACCTCAGTTGATGATTCAGTCATCTCATGCATTAAATGCTGACATGGAGATAATTGACTCAATGTGAAGTCAAGTTAGTCTTGTCATGAAAGCATCCCAACCATGGCTCTCATCTGAGTCCTCTGAAGCAATGCAGATATGTGATTCACTATGTGCTGCAGCCTCAGAGCATCTGGGATATTTCTTAATGACAGGCACCCATATCAGTCTCTGAGTGGTACTGTGGTCTGTCCAGTAAAAAGATAACATACTATGCAATATGATCATCATCACTCTCCTTCATCTATCCTTCCATAGTCCACTTCTCCTCTCCTGTCTGACCATTCACCATCGTACTCCTCTCTCTCATGCCCCCTCCATTTCCTCTACTCTTCCTGCTCCTGTTCTCCTCTAAGAAGTGGCAACTTGTGACATCTATTGATAACTCGGCAGAGACAAAATGGAAGATAGATGCACTGGGAAGTTCAAAGTACGTACAGTACTGTGCAAAAGTCTAGGCACTTGTAATAAAATTCTGTAAAGTGAGGATGCTTTCAAAAATAATGAAATGAAAAGTTTCTAAATATCAAAAAAATACTATAAAGAGCAGAAAACAGTAAAAAAAATCAAATCAATATTTGGTGCGACCACCCTTTGCCTTTTAAAATTGCATCAGTTCTCTTAAGTACACTCAAACAACAGGAATTCTGCAGATGCTGGAAATTCAAGCAACATACATCAAAGTTGCTGGTGAACGCAGCAGGCCAAGCAGCATCTGTAGGAAGAGGTGCAGTCGACGTTTCAGGCCGAGACCCTTCGTCAGGTCTCAGCCTGAAACGTCGACTGCACCTCTTCCTACAGATGCTGCTTGGCCTGCTGCGTTCACCAGCAACTTTGATGTATGTTGCTCTTAAGTACACTGTCAGCTTTATAAGAAAGTTGGCTAGTACGTTGTTCCAAGCAGCTTGGAGAACTTGCCACAGTTCTTCTGCAGACTTTGGCTGTCTCCCTTGCTTCCGTCTCCCCAGATAACTCAGACAACCTCAGTGATGTTGAGATTAGGAATCTCTGGAGGCCATACCATCTGAAACCATATATGAAATCTAGGGTGCCTAAGACTTTTGCACAGAACTGTATGTGTCACCATATACAACCCTGAGATTTGTTTTCTTGTGGGCATTCACAGTAAGTACAACAGCCACAATAGAATCAATGAAAGACTGTACCCAGCAGGATGGACAATCAACCAATGTGCAAAAGACAACAACCCGTGCAAATAAAAAATGAAAGAAATGAAAGAAATAATAATAATGAATAAATAAGCAATGTATATCGAGAACATGAGATGAAGATTCCTTGAAAGTGAGTCCGTTGGTTGTTGCATCACTTCAGTGACGGGGTGAGTGAAGTTGAGTGAAGTTATCCCCTCTGGTTCAACAACCTGATATTCGAGGGATAATAACTGTTCCTGAACATAGTGGTGTGCATCCTGAGGCTACTGTTCGTCCTTAATGATGGCAGCAGCGAGAGGAGAACATAGCCTGGATGATGCTGGTCTTTGATGATGGACGCTGCTTTCCTGCGAAAGCATTCCATGTAGATGTGCTCATTGGTGGGGAGGGCTTTATATGTGATGGGCTGGTCTGCATCCACTACTTTTTGTAGGCTTTTCTGTTCAAGGGGATTGGTGTTTTCATACCAGGCCATGATGGAACCAGTCAATATACTCTCCACCACACATCTCTTGAAGATTGTCAAAGTTTTAGATGTTCCAAATCTTCGCAATATCCGAAGAAAGTAGAGATGCTGCTGTGATTTCATCGTAATTGCACTTACATGCATGGCCCAGGACAGACCCTCTGAAATGATAACAGTGAGGAATTCAAAGTTGCTGACCCTCTCCACCTCTGATTTCCTGCTGAAGACTGGCTCATGGACGTCCTGTTTCCTCCTCCTGACGTCAATAATCAGCTTCTTGGTCTTGCTGACATTGAGTGAGACTTTTTATTGTGGCACCACACTGCCAGATTTTCTATCTCCCTCCTGAATGCTGATTCGTCACCATCTTTGATTCGGCCAATGACAATAGAGTCATCAGCAAACCCAAATATAGCATTAGAACTGTGCTTAGCCTCGCAGTCATAAGTATAAAGTGAGTAGAGCAGGGGGCTATGCACACTGCCCTGTGGTGCACCTTTGCTGATGGAGATTGTGAAGGAAGTATTTTTGCCAATCCAAACTGACTGGGTCTCTGCAGATGAGGAAATGAAGTTGCACAAGAAGATCTTGAGACAAAGGTCTTGAAGCTTATTGATTAGTTTTGTGGCCAAATTATCTTCATGATGATACAGTTGCACAGAGTGTAATGATGGTGTTGACTAAGGCAAAAGGGTATAGTGTAACAGATCTCTAAGTTTGTTTCACACTAACAATAGAGGTAGTTCAATAGTGTGTTCTCTCTGCTGCCTATCATTAGTATGAGGAACTAAATAAGCAAGGGCCCACCTTCCATTTCCTCACTGTCTGCCTTCATGGGGAAGGTGAAGGACTGTGAGGAACAATTTTATTATCATTTGTCTGTATAGGTGTACATGGTGGTAAGTCAGAGGCAAGTGTGAGCTACCTGGGCATTCTCAATGGTGACTGAGTGTTTGTAGGTATGTGTCTGGGTCCTTACCTTTGGTGATTTGTTCAGAATGTAAGGGCTTCCTTCCTTTGGAGCCCATTAAAATTCAATTTTCTAAAAGCATCTGCTTTCAAAGTAAGACGGACCCAAATAATTCACACCTACTAATATCTAAACCATATTGAACTTTCATCAAAGATTTGGCCAGTCTCTTTGTTTCCATTAATACATACACTGCTTTAAATTAAAATATTGTTTGTGTATTGTCTACAAATACTATTTTTTTTCTGTTTTTTTCAGTCCTAATCAAGGGCCTCAGCCTGAAACATTGACTGTTTATTCCTTTCCATAGATGCTGCCTGAGCTGATTAGTTCCTCCAGCATTTTTTACGTGTTACTCTGGACTTCCAGCATTTGCAGAATCTCTCATGTTTGTAGTTTTTTCTATGTATACCTACAACATGTTGGTTCATGAGTTTCAACTTTGCAGCTTTTTTTTTGAAGCACTAACAGTATATAAATATGATTAAACTTAATACCAAATTGATTTTGTTTCAGTCTACTCCTGCCAAATCTCATTCATGTGGGTGAGATTGTAAAGCTTTCAGATATCCTGGTTACAAATACATACATATAAATATGTGATTGAAATTCCTCCTGAGGTCCCATTAAATGAACATCACAATTATTTTAGAATTTGGACTCATAAATCGTCTTTATGTTAGGAAGTGTTTAGATGCAAGAGCTACTCTGAGATTTAGCATCCGTGGTAATGTGGCTGACAAATTTTACTAGTTTTCCAAAGATAATTCCAGTGAAACTTGAGTGTTTGTTCCCTTTGTCCTTCAGCTACATGTCTTGTCAATAAAACATACCAGAAAATGAAATGTGCAAACTTCAGTTTAGACCATAGCTCTGCACAGACTTGTCTCCTAATTAAAGAGGAAGGCGATGCATTTAACAAAATGGCAATATCATACTGCATTTTGATTAAAACTAACTAACACACACAAACTAGATGTTATACTCTCTGTGTCCTGTTTATTAGGGATCTCCTGTACTTGATAAAGTGGCCGCTGAGTGTATGTTTGTGGTCTTCTGTTGCTGTAGCCCATCCACTTCAATGTGTTGTGCATTCAGAACTGCTCTTCTGTCCTTTTGTACTTTTCGTTCCAACATCCTTCACTTTCAAGTTACTATCCAATTCTCTTTTTATGTGCTTCTGAGGCCCAAGCAAATAATTTATTTTCTAACCTCCTGACTTTCATATTAGTTGAGTTATTGTCACCTTCCTGTCAGTCTGGCCATTCTCCTTTGACCTCTCTCTCATAAACAAGTTGTCTTTGCCAACAGGGCTACCACTCATTGGATGATCTTTTGTGTTTTTGCACCATTCTCTGTAAACACTAGGGACTGTTGTGCGTGAATATCTCAGGAGATCAGCAGTTCCTGAGATATTCAAACCAGCCCGTCTGGTACTAACAATCATTCCATAGTCAAAGCCACTTAGATCACATCTCTTCCCCATTCTAAAGTTTAGTCTGAACAACAACTGTACCCCTTGACCACGTCTGCATGCTTTTATGATTCAGTTGCCTCATGATTTGCTGGTGAGATATTTACATTAATGAGCAGGGGTACATGTGTACCTGATGAAATGGCCACTGACTGTATTTTCATTGATCTTTTCAAAATGAAGATTCCATTTAAAACACACTTAACATGATACATCATCTCCATTGTTAAACAGTTACCTAGAAATTTACCCTGGTTAGTGGTGCTGGAAACTTTAAGTAGTCATATCAACCTCGGTTAAAATTCATTTCATTGCAGTAGTCAAATGCAATCAGTAAATATGCAGCTGAGAAGTGAATTTTGGGGAAATTGTATTCAACTGTCAATTGGAATCACGGAATTTTACATAAGAGGAACTAGCTATTTAGAGAGTCAATTTTACACATGTACATTTTCATTAAGATCAATAATCTAATCCTATTGTCCTTGTCGTTCCAACATTCTTGACTATTCCACTTTTAAGTTACTATCCAATTCTCTTTTAATGTGCTTCTAAAGTCCATGCAAATAATTTATTTTCTAACCTCCTGACTTTCATATTTATTAACTAATATTTCAGTATTCTTGTTACTGCTCACCACGTAACAATGCTAATCTATGGCAGCTGAATCTTCCCTCTCCTACTACATTTCCTCTCCAGGCCAGAAGAGATATCCCTAGTCCTGTCGTAGGGTAGCAACAAAGCACTTAGGCTTCTTTCTCCTCTTAACTGACCTCTTCCCCACAACAACCACATTCATTTTGACTGGCCTCCATTGAAAAAAACCTTCTGTACTTCAGTACAGCAATCGGCTGACTCATCTCCTCACAGTACTCAGATCTGTCCACAACCTTAACACACAAATCTATCAGAATTGAGCATGGAGCCAGGCTTAGGCACCAGCAATGTCCCCACCAATCTCACTCACAGTCCACTCTTCCAGTCCGTACAACCTTCGATCCTGAGTGACTTTGTCTGGAAGAGTTGCAGGGAGCTGCATGAAGTGGTAAAGTGCATAAAAAGCAGTATCCAAAAGATCCAGAGCACAGCAGTTAGTGGAAATCTGAAATAAAGGTAAATACTGGAAATATTTGGCAGTTCAGGTAATGCAAGAGAAACTGAGTTAACATCAGAGCCAGTTGATTTTGACTCAAACATGAAAAGCTAGTTAATTGTTGAATTTGGTGCTGTGTTCTGTGAGCCCAGACAGAAGATCGGGTGCTTTTCTTCGCATTTATGTTATGCCTTGTTAGAACAGTATAGGACAACAAAAACAGAGATATGAGTGGGTGTTGGATAAAGGATTAAAATGGCAGACTACACTAGTGCTTCTGAGTTGTCTTTTCTTCCCCCCCCCCACCCCCCAGCTGTGTTATCCTCTTTATAACAATAGCTAAAATACCATGATTGCACCTCTTTTCATCTGGGTTCCTGTGGGTACTCAAAGTTCAAAGTAAATTTTATCAAAGTGGGAAAAAGTATCAAAGTACATTTATGTCACCATATACAACCCTGCGATTCATTTTCTTATGAGCATATCCAATAGATCTACAGAATAAAAACCATAACGAATCAATGAAGGAACACCCAACTAGGGTGTTCAACCAGAGTGCAGAAGACAACAAACTACCCAATTACAAAAAGAAGAAATAATAATAATAAATAAATAAGCAATAAATATTGAGAGCATGAAATGAAGAGTCCTTGAAAATGAGTCCATTGGTTGTGGGAGCATTTCAGTGACAGGGCAAGTGAAGTTGAGTGAATTTATCCCTTTTGATTCACAAGCCTGATGGTTGAGGGGTAGTAACTGTTCCAGAACCTGGTGGTGTGAGTCCCGAGTCTCTTGTATTTTCTACCTGATGGCAGTAATGAGACGAGAGCATGTCCAAGGTGGTGGGGGTCCCTGATGATGGACACTTATTTCCTGTGACAGTATTTCATGTACATGTGCTCAATGGTTGGGAGGGCTTTATCTGTGATGGACTGGACTGTATCCACTACATTTTCTCGGATTTTCTGTTGAAGGCCATTGTTGTTTCTGTACAAGGCTGTGATGCAGCCAGTCAATATACTCTCCACTACATACCTGTAGCAGTTTCAACCAATTCTTACAGTTTCTCTGGCTTTGCTGTATTTCTACAGATGATAGATTTTCCACACTATTATTTCTGAGATTATCTTCCTTTTTCCTGAACTAAACTTACTCTCTACCTTGAGATTAGCCGGTAAAAGTAGTAAGTTTCTGACCTGAATGACATTGCATTAGTAATGTCATGTGGATTATTCTTTAGGAACAGTATGTACGGATAATGATAAAATGAAAGTTATCACCTATAACACCATCAGTGTCGGCCTTTCAGAGCTGCCAGATCTCCTGTAGTATTGCCACTTACCAAACCACATTGTTTGATTTAATGTAATAATATACTTTGTTGATACTATTAGATATGCAGCTTCTCTCTTTCCCAGAGCATTCACTGTACAAATATTATACTTAATGGTACATATTGTGTAATATTTATACACTGATGTTCATTACCTCATCTGGTCCCCACCCCCAGAATATAAAGAACACAACAGAAAATTGAATTCAAACTCAAAAGTTCTTTCAAACTGCTATCACATAGCATTGATTTTGAAGTATTTATAGATTCTAACAGGTGAAAGGCTTGTAATGTAGATCCATGGGTGAACTAGTGGAGAACATGAAATACCCAGCCATCAACAGAAGAGATTGTGCAGATCACAAACAAGAGAGCAACACACACAAAATGCTGGAGGAACTCAGCAGGCCAGGCAGCAACTAGGGAAAAGAGTACAGTCGATGTTTTGGGCCGAGACCCTTTGGCAGGACTGGAGAAATAAAAAGCCGAGGAGTAGATTTAAAGGATAGGGGGAAGGGAGAGAGAAGCACTGGGTGATAGGTGAAACCTGAAGGGGGAAGGATGAAGTAAGGGGATGGGATGAAGTAAGGAGCTGGGAAGTTGATTGGTGAAAGAAACAGAAAGCCATTGAAGAAAGAAAAGAGGGAGGAGCACCAGAGGGAGGCGATGGGTGGTCAAGGAGATAAGATGAGAGGGGGAGAAGGGGATGGGAAATGGCGAAGGAGAGTGGGGCGGGGGGCAATACTGGAAGTTTAAGAAATTGATGTTCATGCCTTCAGGTTGGAGGCTACCCAGATGGAATATAAGGTGTTGTTCCTTCAACCTAAATGTGGCCTCATCACAACAGTGGAGGAGGCCACAGATAGACATATCAGGATGGAAACGGGATGTGGAATTAAAATGGTGGCTACTGGGAGATCCCGTTTTTTTTCAGGCAGACGGAGCGTAGGTGCTCAGCAAAGTAGTCTCAGTGAAGATTATGCAGATGTTGGAAATCCAGAGTAACAGACACCAAATGCTGGAGCTCAAGGTCAGGGAACATCTATAGAGGGGAATAAATGGCCGATATTCCTGGCCAAGACACTTCTTCTCCACAGATGTTGCCCAACCTGCTGAGTTCCTCCAGCCTTTTGTGTGTAACTTGGCTTCTGTTAGACAAGAAATTACTTAAAATGAATGGATATTTTGGTGCTTGAATGAAGTATCCCAGTACCGCCAACAGTTGAAACTATTTTAAATTGTGTTTAAGGCATTTTATACCTATGATACAGGTATGTAACATATAAAGGTTGCACTTTGACTGAAGTTAACCTACACACTCACAGATTTAGTCATATGAACTGAGAGATTTTCCAGACTATTTGATGTTGTGGCACCACTTCTATTTGTTACGTTCCAGTAGAATTGTATTTGGCATTGATTACTGAGACCGCTTTTTTTTTGTTTTCTTACTGTACGTATGTTATCATTTGTAACAAAACTTTTCATGATGTTAACCAATTGTTGTAATTTGTAGCTTTTGTGTTATTGAATAAAATTTAATAAAATTATTGCATATAAGTAATATTTATTTTCTAGAAAACCAGATAAGATTAAAAAAATATATATATATAAAAATTGGGGAGTTCTTTCCAGTATCCTTAGCGAGTTGTTATTCCTCAGTGAATCTTATTCTTGTAAGGTTGCTGTTGGATCATGCCCACTTTGTAAGGCAAAGTGAGCATGAGCATATTGCCTTTGCCTATGCACAGACTGGCTGCCATTTCCTACAAAGTGACAGACATCTAAATATACTTAAGAATGCTTGATAACACACACAAAATGCTACAGGAACTTCTAACAGGACAGGCAGCATCTGTAGGGATTGCCCCCACTATGTTTCATTTTGCTTATCTTTACCCTTTACTGTCAAAGCTTCTTCAAATCTCATCGGTTACAACTTTGTTGGTCATTTACTCTGACATCAACTCTTCCATAAGTAGTTGCTTGTAGCTAGTTCTCAAATCATCAGGGTGCCAAACTAGAAGATTGCCTCTGGCTATAAAATTAAGATGTCATGACAGGAATGTGAAAGTTTTTATTTAAATTATTTATTATATACACAGGAGAACACACATCACAGTACAATTGTCTCTGCTTTATTATTCCATACATTATTCAACATTGGTATGTTATTATTGGGTATATTACTATTCTGTACTTTATTATCAATTGTCTACACACTGCTCAATGTGTCTTTAAATACTGCTGCTGTAACGAAAGAATTTCCCACTCAGGGTCAATAAAGTATTTATTTATTTATTATTATTATTAGAAACAATCCTTTTTACTAGATGCCTTTAGGGAACGTGTTCTACACAATTTCACAATTCCACAGTAACTCTTCTGCTGTACAACTACACAACTGCAAAATAATGTGAGTTCTGTAATTAGACATTTGCTGGAAACAGGAAGAGAAATGCTAACTTGAATACAGAGAGAGGAGAGAAGAAAGTCAAAATGATGTACGTCAGGAGGAGAGGGCCAGGGGAAATGAGAGCAATGGGGGGGGTGGGGGGGGTCACGTGTTGGTGTGGGTACATGAAAACTGCATCTTTGAGGGAGGCCTATAGTGCCACACATGCAGTCGTGAATTTTTCACAAGTGACAACTGATATTACTCACCAAAGTACATGCTGTATGTCATCTATTATGCTGGGGCCTTCTATTATGCCAGTGCTCCTGATCCAGCCTCCTCTACATTGGTGAGACCTGACGAAAGTTGGGGGACTGCTTCGTCGAGCACCTCCACACCTTCCACCACAAGTGATACTTCTCTGTGTCCAGACATTTTAATTCCCATTCCCATTCCCGTTCTACCTAAGATGAGGCTACCCTCCAATGTGCCAAGATGAGGCCACCCTCAGGGTGGAGGAGCAACACCTTATATTCTGTCTGGGTACCCTCCAACCTGATGGCATCAATGTCAATTTCTCCTTCTGATGAACAAATTTCAACACCCCCACCCCCCACCACATTCCCCAGTCTGACCTTTCATTTCTTCCCACTGGGTCTCCTCCTCCTTCCTTTTCCCCTATTGTCAGCTCTCCTCTCCTATCAGATTCCTTTTTCTCCAGTCCCTGACTTTTCCCACCCACCAGGCTTCACCTATGACCTTGCAGCTAGCCTCTTTCCCCTCCCCCTTACCTTTTTATTGGACAGAGTGGATGTGGCAAAGTTGTTTCCCATGATGGGGGAGTCTAGTACGAGAGGGCATGACTTAAGGATTGAAGGACGCCCATTCAGAACAGAGATGCGAAGAAATTTTTTTAGCCAGAGGGTGGTGAATCTATGGAATTTGTTGCCACGGGCGGCAGTGGAGGCCAAGTCATTGGGTGTATTTAAGACAGAGATTGATAGGTATCTGAGTAGCTAGGGCATCAAAGGTTATGGTGAGAAGGCGGAGGAGTGGGACTAAATGGGAGAATGGATCAGCTCATGATGAAATGGCGGAGCGGACTCGATGGGCTGAATGGCCGACTTCAGTTCCTTTGTCTTATGGTCTTTATTCTGGCATCTTCTCCCTTCCTTCTCAGTCCTGAAGAAGGGTCCTGGCCCAAAATGTCAACTGTTTACTCTTTTCCACAGATGCTACCTGACCTGCTGAGTTCCTCCAGCAGCTTGTGTGTGTTGCTTTGGATTTCCAGCATCTGCAGGCTTTCTCATTTTTGTGACATACTGTATGTATTTTCAATTTCTATAAACTGAACACTCTTCCACATTTTCTGTGCAATTACTTGGAAATGTTATCATTCCTACCAATTATTAATATAATGAGTGAACACCGGATTTTCTGGATTCATGCAGTTGTTTTTCAATGGTTGTTTGCATGAAGTTTTCATTGATTCTATTGTATTTCTTAGTCCTATTGTGAATGCCTGTAAGAGAATGAATCTCAGGGTAGTATATGGTTACAAACAGTATATGTAACTTTGATAAGCCCACTCTGGTGCCTACTCCAGGCTGCTCCAGGGTTCCGATCTGAGGGCTCGATTTTGGGTTGAATGCTGTTGTTCATTTCAATTGTTTGTGATTTATATATTTTTTCTCTTGCGCATTGAGGGTTGGTCTTTAATTTTTGTTCTCTTTTTTGTTTAATTGGTTTCTTTCGGGTTTCGTGCTTTGTGCCACCTGTGGGCAAGCAAGTCTCAAGGTTGTATAATTTATGTATTCTTTCATAATAAATGAAACTTGAATCTTGAAATTTACTTAGAACTTTGAACTTTGCTGGTGCCAGAGGTAACACATACAATATCTAATGGTCACGTCACAAACCATCTAGGTTTGTGCTGGATAGGATCGGCAGATGTGACATGATTCCAATTGTAGACCTCTTGTTTACTGAGATGGAAGAGTGAGGATGGGATGGACTAGTATAATTTTCTTTGAATACAGCCTATTGTTTTAGAATTCAGGGGACTTATCTAATTGGCTTGTTACATGGGGTTAATATTTGTTTTATACATGAAAACTAGTAGAAGGAGTAATTGTGAAAGCAAGTTGGGTTACTAACATTGGGAATCAAATAAAGTGCCCACTTATGTGGAATACAAGAAAACCTACTCCAGATGGCAATTTAATTTAGGCTTAATTTCACATTGTGCCACAAAAATTTCCAAGTGTAAACAAACGTCTTGAACTGAAAACTTCTGCAGCACCTGCTGGTGTCAATGAGGCATTGTCGACTCCTGTTCGTAAATTATGTTGGAATGTGGGCAGCTGTGTTCTGATATAATTATAAAGACAGCCCCTTCTGGGTGATTTTTGTTTAAAGCCTATAAGTGCCTTAAGATGCTGCATCCACGATCACGTTAATCTGTTTCAAAGACATGGTTTCTCACTAAATGTTTAGCTGTCTGTGAAAGTGAATTTCTAAGATGGCCAATGGAATTATTTAAAATGGTAGAGTTTAACAGCTCTGAATCTTTGAAAAAACTCCAATAGGTTAAGTAAACATGATTTCATTTTCATAAATTCATGCTATTTAGCAGAATATAATTTTACTTTCAAGGACTACAAATCATGTTCCCGGTATTATTTATTTACTTATTTACTTAGGCAATTATCTTCCAAAATTTACAGATTGAGGAACGGTTCCTGCAGATTCGAGGGCAGCTGGTGATTTAAAGGGACTGGTGGGGTAATTTTTCCACACTGGGGGTATTGGATATGTGGAGCAAGCTGCTGGGAGAATGATAGAGGTGGGTATAATTACAATTAAACAGGAACATAGATGGGAAATGTTTAGAGGGATGCAGGTCCAGTGTAGGCAAATGGGACTATCTCATTGGTCAGTAGGGACAAGCTGGGTCAACGGGCCTGTTTCTGTGCTGTATGACGCTGTTAGTCACTGAAAGTTAACATACAGATGTGGGAGACGGGTGTGAAGGCAAATTCTATATTGGGAGAAAAAGTAAAATTGTTCCACGATTATACAGGGACTTGAGTCCACTATTAGAATATTATGTATAGTTGCTTTGTTCTTCTCAACTAAAGCAGCATGTACTGCGATAGAGGGAGGAGCTGACTGGACCCAGTGGTGATAGTACAAAAAGATGGACGTCACAGCAGCATAGCGGTTAGCACAACGCTAGTACAGTTCGGGGCATTCCAGAGTTCAGATTTCAATTCTAGCGCTGCTCTGTAAGGAGTCTCTGTACATCTTCCCTGTGGAATGCCTGGGTTCTCTCCAGGTGCTCCAGTTTCCTCCCACAGCCCAAAGACTTACCGGGTAGGTTAATTGGTCATTGTAAATTCTCCCGTGATTAGCATTAATCGGGTTTGTCGGTTGTTGCTGGGATGGCACGGCTCAAAGGGGCTGGGAAATCCCTATCCGGCAGTACCACTAAATAGTAAGTAAATAAATACAAGATAATCTTGTATAAAGCACTGGTGAGGCCACATTTGGAATACTGTGTTCTGTTTTGGCCACCCTGATATGGGAAAGATGCCTTTGACCGGGAGAGAGTAGGGAGAAGATTTATGAAGATGTTGCTGGAACTTGAGGGGCTGAATTACAGAGAGAAGTTGAGCATCATTAGGGTGCAGGAAAAGGAGGGGTGATCTTATAGATGTGTGTACAATCTTGAGGGGTATGGGTAGGGTAAGTGCACACAGTCTGTTTTCCCATGCTCCAGTTTCCAAAGACGGACTGGTCTTTGTGACTCTATATTGAGTAGACTTGTCCCCTTTTCTCAAGAGTTTAAAGAAATGAGAGATGGGAGTAAACAGTGTCAGTCAGGATTCAGATAAATGTAGTTGAAATTCTCACCAGAAATTCATTTTGGGTACAGTGCAATTGCATACAAGTTACAGCACATAATGTGATTGCTTGGTGTTATCTCATACAGGAACACAGGTAAAACAGGACTGTGGTTAACACTGCGTGTTTGTGCTTTTTGCTTGTGCAACACCATTTTTATTTTTGGACATCACAGAGCTAAATGTCTGGGCTCTCATCCCCAATTACCTTCTTTTTATGTCAATAACATAAGCAGCAGAATATTACAACAAGAACATCAGGAACAGTATTTTCCCCGGTTGGTAGGTTAATTTGTCATTGTAAATTGTAATTATGTTTTTGCACTGTACTGCTGCCACCAAACAACAAATTTTACATCAGTCCCTAAACGAATCCCACTGGCCCACTCTCTCCCCACAGCCCTGTCAGTCCCTAAACGAATCCCACTAGCCCACTCTCTCCTCACAGCCCTGTCAGTCCCTAAACGAATCCCACTGGCCCACTCTCCCCCAACAGCCCTGTCAGTCCCTAAACGAATCCCACTGGCCCACTCTCCCCCAACAGCCCTGTCAGTCCCTAAACGAATCCCACTGGCCCACTCTCTCCCCACAGCCCTGTCAGTCCCTAAACGAATTCCACTGGCCCACTCTCTCCCCACAGCCCTGTCAGTCCCTAAATGAATCCCACTGGCCCACTCTCTCCTCACAGCCCTGTCAGTCCCCAAACGAATCCCACTAGCCCACTCTCTCCCCACAGCCTCATGTCAGTCCATAAACTTGAGCTACGTTGAAAGAGTGCCAAGGATCTTTCCTGGACACTATCCTCTCCCTCAATTGATGGGAGAGCCCAGTTTCGGTCAGTGGAGCGAGTTAAGTGAGGTCAGTCTCCTGCATGAGGGAGCAGCTACACTTTGATGTATTCCCTCTACCTGGCATGGAGAGGTAGCAGAAACAGCCTCACCTTCTGAGTCAGTGTCTCCATCAGGGGATATGGCACTCAATGTAAGTTCTTACAAGCACTTCCTCGGCTGGTAGCAAGATGCCACCCCCCAGTTGTCCACCAACAGTGATGAATGCATCAAGTCGTTCCAGCCTTTAGTTTGTCTGAAGTTACAAGGCCCAGGGTCCACGACTTGACTGGGAACTGCAGCGGCGGTGATGACAGCATCTGTGAGCTCTCCCTGGTGCTTGTGAAGTTGTTGGTGGCCATGGGAACGAGGAAGATCTGTTTCCACCTCACACTCTTCACCTTTTACTGGAGCAGAAGGGTCAGCTGGTGCCTTTGCCAGCTCCAGTTCCTCTCCCTGACCCTGTCCCTGTCCGTAAGCTAATCTCACCTCACATGCAGCTCCTTACACTAAGACCAAACCCGGGCTCTGAAACTTGCGAAGCCATTGGTGGCCACACTCTGCTTCACACAGGTGCTCACTGATGCGGCCGTGAGTCTTTCTGGTGAGTGAATAGGTGTGAGGCAGAGCTCGACCTTCCTCTTCCTCTGTCAACTAATGGTGTCTCAAACACTGAGAGGAGCTGACTGATGCAGTCGTGAGTCCCTTCCTCATCACTGCAGAGGTCCCAGGGAAAGTGCTCTGCTCTCTCTACACTCATGTTAATGGATGAGCAGCATCTGATCACTCATGGCCTATACTCGCTGGAGTTTAGACGAATGGGGGAGTGTGGATTTCATTGAAACGTATTCAATATTGAAGGGCTTAGACAGAGTGGACATTGAGTGTATATGACAATAATGTTGATGTACTGTGGTATAGTGAGAAACTGTGTTCCACATGCCATCCCCACAGACCATTTCATTATAACAGTGCATCGATATAGTACAAAAGAAAGCAGTCACAGAGAAAGTGCACTGCAGGCAGACAAGGTGCCAAGCCATAACAAGGTAGATTGTGAGATCAAGTGTCCAAGGTTGCAATGTATGGGACCTTATGATCTCATTAAGTATGCACTCAGTGGTGGTACAGTAGCACAGTGATACTGTAACACTTCCAATGCCAGTGATTGGAGTTCATTTCCTGCCTCGGTCCGTGAAGAGTTTATACATTCTCCCTGTGACTGCGTGGGTTTCCTGCAGGTGTTCCGGTTTCCTCCCTCATTCCAAAGGTGTATGGATTAGAGTTAGTGAGTTGTAGGTGGCTGCATTGGCACTGGAAGCATAACTACACTTAAGGCTGTGTTGGTCTTTGACACAAATGAAGCATTTCACAGTATGTTTCGATGCTTCAATGTTTATGTGACAGATAAAGCTAATCTTTATCTTTAAAGTGATACGAAGTTAAAAGAGAGGCTTTACAAATTGACTTTGGTCAGAACAGCGTTGCGGACTATATCTATCCAAAAATGGTTTCAGAATGATTCAAGTTGAGATAAAAAATAGATCGCTAATTCGTAGACCTTAGTTAGAGATCAGTGTTGGCTGTTGGCAAATATATAAATTCTCATTCCATACTTCAGATAAAATCTGTTTCTTTAGTTTTAATTATGGTTTCCGGAGGAGTGTTATAATTCCAATACTTAAATTCATACCAGACAACTAATTACTAGAGTCTGAAGAGCATCTGTTCCACAATTCTTTTGAAGACTTTGAAGGTACAAGCAAATGTTGGAATTCCACACACATTCCTGTAAATCGGTAATGTAAAAATTGGCATCTAACCATATCCCATAACTTCAAAGTAAAGCAGGGAATCGCCATTGTCTTGAACTATAAACTCATGTTGCTGTTGATATTACATTATTGGGAATAAATAAAGCTGAATTGTTTAGACCTGATGGTTATCAACTAATATCTCATGACTTAGCTTTTTATGAATGGTAAGAGACAGAGGTCAGAAACACTGAAAATCTGCTTTTTCGCAAGCCCAGTTACACAAAGAATAGTTAGAATGAGCAAATGTTATGGATGTATTTGGTGCAAAGCTTGGAATCATGTGAAGAAGAAGAATTTGGTGGGGGTTATATTGATAGAGAACAAAGGAAGAAGGTTGGGAGGGTGCTCAAGTCAAACACAAATATCAACATGGATTACCTCAACCAAGTAAACTGTTTCTGTCCTCTTCTGTGCATTTTCATGCATAGAAACATAGAAATCTACAGCACATTACAGGCCCTTCGGCCCATAATGTTGTGCCGACCATGTAGCCTACTCTGGGTTACATTACAGCTGCTAGCCACATGAGAGATTTGCTCTGGAAACTGACAAGGTAACCTGTTAAGTCCTCCCTGTGTCATAACCCCTTCTTCGCCCACCCCACCATGAACCAATAACTGTGGTATTATTCAGCAGGCCAGGCAGCATCTCTAGGAAGAGGTACAGTCGACATTTCGGGCCGAGACCCTTGTTCAGGACTAACTGAAAGAAGAGCTAGTAAGAGATCTCTTACTATCTCTTCTTTCAGTTAGTCCCAACGAAGGGTCTCGGCCCGAAACGTCGACTGTACCTCTTCCTAGAGATGCTACCTGGCCTGCTGCGTTCACGGACAACTTTGATGTGTGTTGCTTGAATTTCCAGCATCTGCAGAATTCCTCGTGTTTGCTGTGGTATTATTGTTGCTGTTGAGAGAAGAACGTCCTGAAGGAACATATCTCACTTATAACAAATGAATTAATGGGACAAAAAGATATTACCTTAAGGAAAATAATGATATGAACAGTTTTCTCGGAACATAATTATTCCTTAACATAGAGGTCACCAGTGGTTAATAAATCACTGAGGGTACCCACAAAGTTAGATATTAAATAAGTTGTACAAAATCATTCCAACTCAATTACCACTACCTTGGGACAAATTATTTCATTAACATTTGGAAAGCAAGTATCACTGGTACTAAGAATTTATATTTCCAACTTCTGGCTTGCAGTTATGAGCACAAGATTCTCACCTCCCCAAACAGGGTGTGTCTGGCACAGGTCAGAATGGAAATAAGTGCAATGGTCCAAGTACTGTAATTATGTATAATTAATCAGAACAGTGCATTAGCTGAAGTTTTAATGTAGTTTTTATTTTCATTATTTAGTAGCCATCATTTTGAAGTTTCTATATTATAACCACTTAGCGTTTCTAAGTGTAGATCAGTTTAAATTGATATTTTAAATTTTAAAGCTTTTTGGAAATTCATTTTTGTTAGTCTGATTTAAATACTAATTAACTATTTTAAATAAATTCATTAACCTCTTACCCAGATGTGGAAGTGCTAGTTCAGTGGAATACTAAACAAGATGTGGAATTGTTCGACAGCAAGGTATTATGCAATCAGAGCTGTAGCATTCCAAATGAGGACTGTTGCATCCAAATGTCATAACTACAGCATCTCCTGAGGTCCATTTCATTGAGGTAACTAAAGAAGAGTGGGGAGTGTCACCTTTCATTCTATCACAGGGAAAATCATCAACAGTATCCTCCAAATCCTTCCTCCCTTTGACTGAAGAATTGCTTTTTAAATTGCATGGCCTATGAAGGAAGCAGCACCAACTACTCTATATATCCTACTTTGACCTCACAAAAGTGTTTGACTCTGTCAGTCGAGAGCGGCTGTGGAACATCATTTTCAGATTTGGCTGCCCACAGAAATTTTTATCCAGTTCACATCTGCTTTGTGACATTACGCAAGCCATGATCTTAGTAAGTCCACAGCACACCTACATGGTCAAGGAGGGTTTACTTATTGCATCAAATTTTCTCTCCTTCCTTCTTGCTTGGTGCTGCGCCTCACCGTCTTCCATCAGAATGGAGCTAAACAATAGGGGGAATGGAAGCATTAACTGTTTCCTGAAACAAAGCTGACCCGACTTCGTTGACTGAGCTTAAATTTAGACAGTGGTTCTGTTAAGTTCATTAAATTGCTGAGCTCCAAATCACCTTTGTCCTGTTCATTAAAGCATTTAAGAGAATGAGCTTTGGACTTAACAATGCAAAACAGAAATCCTCTACCTGTCTGCCCCTCTGACAATTAAGGTCTGCAAAGAAATTGGAACTGTTTCCCATATCTCAGGATTGAGTGAAGGTGGACAATGTTTGTGAAATTCGCCATCTTGATCTGTGCTCCACCTCAGCCTTTGAACGTCTGAGGAAAACAGTATTTGAGAATCAGAACCTTAAGTACAATACCTCAAGTAAACCTCATGGTCTGCAGACAGTGGTAGTCTTTGTGCCCGTATACATTTTCAAAACACAGCCTATTTACAGCAGGCAACTCAACACATTTGTGGATCTGAGGTCCATTCATTGGAGCACTCAGTGAAGACAGAGGAAGAAGTGCATCTCCTCCTAAGCTACTTACCTGCTTGTTCCATTGAGTATCTCCTGCCCCACCTGTGAAAAGATTCTTGGGTTCTATATGGCCTTACCAAAAACCTACCTCAAATGTAAAAGTAGTTGGAACAGGCAAATCATCCATGGAGGAGAAAAACAAGAAGAATCCAAAAGTTAACAAATATGAAAGCCACAAGCATAGCTTTATTGAATTTAAATATGAAGCATGAAACATTATTTGGTTTAATCTTCACTTCCCAGTTAAACTATTTGTAAATATACTTCCATTTCCCTATTGAATAGGAATACATAAACAACGAAAGGAAATGAAGTGTTTACTGATAACATTACATAGGTCATCTTGCCATTGACTCTACTGACCAGTTAATACCCGAGAAAATGTTTTGTGAAACCCGTCCGTCCTTTTGGTTTACCATCTTTGCCCTCACCATCCAACCCAAAACTTCTGGCTTTGATCAGAAAATCTGTCCAATGTAACGTCCTACATTTCAGCTAGAACTAGCGCCTTTGATAAATTATGACCTGGAATGCTCCTGCTCCTCCTCAAAGAGTGCCTTAAATTCATTTGCATAATGTATCAAAACATTGCATAACACAGAAGATTGTCTTGGTGTACATGTCTGTGATGCAAGCAGCAAAGAAATCATTCCAATTCCATGCTTTATTTAGTTGATCACCTCCGTTTGAACTTGACGCTCTGTTGATTAATAGTGCTTGAAAATTAGATTAATATATTCTAGATATTTTTACTACAGTTTAGTCATCACAGCCAACTGTGTATCTAAGTTACACCCTATCCTGGTGCAACTTTACTGATCAATGTAACCTCTGGGTAAAAGGATGGACCATTTACCCTGAGGTTACATTTCACCAGGAATTCTAGAAGTTTCCTGGTGAAGCAAAAGAAAGAGAATGGAGTAACTTTCCGCAGGGTATCAGGCTTCCTAGATTCTAGAACTATCTTTATTAATTCTCATTTAAAGTCCCTTGGAAAAAGCATTCCAAATTTGGTTTCAGTTGTAATTTGAATAATTTGCCCTGATGGGTGTTGACTGCAGTCATTTCACAGTTTTTGAAATAATGCAGCAGAAGTTTTTATCCCCGCTCCCCCAAACTGCTATTTGACACTCATTAATCACACATACATTTCCATTACATTCCCACAGAAATGGTGCATTTATCCACATTAAAGCCATTAGTGAAGCAATTAACTGGCGCTGTCCCCGTCAGTTTGGATTATACAGTGTTATATAATTTGCTGTCAGCAGTAAATTATTTCTTACAAAGAGATATTGCCTCCGTTGGCATTCTATAATAATATATAAAAAGACAAGAGTAGGGCCTTCTGGAACTTAGGTAGTTACTAAGGTTAGTCATACGGTTTGACCTTGGTTACTTGGGCTAAATGCATAATATGTTGTTGTGTACAGTTCACTTTCTATTATATTGTCCATTTGAATCAAGAGACTATATTTCTCCCTCCGGTGTCCAAGGCATTCTACACCACCAAGAAATTCTACAGCATTTGGAGAAATGGGTTTACTAATTCATTTACTTTTGCAAAGCAAACAGGTGAAAACAGATTGTTTACAGCGTCTGTGGGGCACCCAAATGGAAATGAAAACCGTGGAAATGCCTGTCGAATGCTCTTGCACATGTGCGTGCATCTCATGCATTGGAATTTAGACAAGCAGAGCAGACTGTAAGTCATTTTAAACTTTGTAGAGTTCACTCCCTCAATATTGGTTTTCCTCAGAAATTCTGTCACATCGCACAGGTAAACATTACCAAGCTGTTACCTGATCTCCTTCTGGCTTTCTTTCGACTTTTTGTGGATTGCAATTGTAAGAAGTTTCTTTTAACTCCATAAACTTATGGCATCCTAACGTTCATTTAACAGAAAAATGGTGAAACTATCTTATTATAAAGCAAATTAATAAGGTAAATAAACAGTAAAAAAAACTTCATCTTGCCTCCTTACATAGGAATATGTTTGCAGTAAAGCTTTCATCAGCTTGAAGAGTTTTTTATGGCCATATTGGGCAGGATGCTTTTGGTGAAGGTCCCAGTGCATGGTGGTTTCTGTATAGTCATGGTAACTAGTTGAATTGTATCCACTACCTTTAAGCACATCTTATACTAAAAACAAGTAAATTGTGCATTTACTTCTTGTAAAAATCTGAATGAAAAACTGAAACAAACCTGGCTTTATCATACAATATCTTAACCTTACTTCATGGAGGAGAATTATTTAACCACTTACAGTATCACAAACATCCATGCACATTTCTATTCTTTCCTTGTCTGCGGTCATTAGTCGTATTGGAATATTTATTTCACCAGAGTGCAGAGAGGATGTTGCCTGGATTGGAGGGCATACCTTGGAGAATAGGTTGAGTGTACTTGGAGCAACGGAGGATGAAAGGTGACCTGGTAGAGGTGTATAAGAGGCATTGATCATGTGTATAGCCAGAGGCTTTTTCTCAGGGCTGAAATGGCTAACACGAGGAGACATAATTTTAAGGTGCTTGAAAGTAGGTACAAGGGGGATGTCAGAGGTAAGTTTTTCACACAGACAGTGGTGAGTGCATGGAATGCACTGCCAGTGAAGGTGGCAGAGGCAGGTACAATAGGGTCTTTTAAGAGACTCTTGGAGCTCAGAAAAATAAGAGGGCTATGCGGTAGAGAAATTCTAGGCAGTTTCTAGAATAGGTTACATGGTCGGCACAACATTGTGGGCTGAAGGGCCTGTAATGTGCTGTAGATTTCTATGTTTCAATGTTTGTATCATTGCTGATATTTATTTTAATACATCCAATCTGTTGGAGGTTGCTGTTGAATTTGGTGGGAATTTAGATCACTTATCTCCAGGACATGCATTTAATTTACCTGGTGTTCCAGGTACTCAGCCATCCAAGTACTGACCAGAGCTGGATTTGCACTACTGGATATTCACAGAGAGTGCAACCGGAATAGTCATTCATTGTTCTCAGCTTCTGTAGTGAGGACTGATCTGCTATGGTGTCATTGTTGTACAGTAATATTCTATACATTTTAACAAATTCCTGGATTGCCATAGTTCATTGGAGATGTGGGTCATGTTTGTTCCTTGTTTTTAGTTTTCAGATATCTACACCTTTGAAACCCAACTGAGAGAATTCAAAAAATGAATCCCTAATACACTTAAGTTGATTGTTAACAAACTTTCAGACTTATCTGACAATAATACCATGAAAAAAGAAAGTGTCAAGCTTTTTAACTTTATTAGGTGGTGTAAGTTCTAAAAATCAGCAAGATAACTCTATAAACTAAGTAGTTTCAGTTTTTTTAGCTTCCCCTAATTAGTACTGTCAGATCGTTGAAAAGGTGACTTTAAATTTACTTTAAAAACAGCTCAGTATGTTACTTCTATCCTCTGTCTACCAGACCACCAGAATCAGATGCATTGCCATGTGATGTTACCAAGGATCTGGGTAGGCTCAGCAATGGAGATGGCTGGTGATTGAAATAAATGAACCACTGCCACACTCTGGTTATATTATTCCCATCTTCTAACCTGGCTTGCCATTATATAAGCTAGAAAAACCGATTTCATAGACCCATTTCACTGCACAGAAGCTTCATCTATCAGTGACAGACTTCAATATAGTTTAGTACTTCTTATGACTTAATAGATTTAATCATTGTTTTAGGGATGTATTTTAATAATAAAGAGCAACCATCATTAGATATTTGACTGATAATTACTGAGATGTAAACAAAAAGTGCCACAATGTGAAATATTTACTGATCAGTCCCATGATATTTAAGTCGCCTCATGAATTTACTAACCACCCTGTAACTAGGAGCGGCATCTGTGGTTAAGGTGGTAGATTAGAATTTCTGTCGATTATGTTGAACAGATGAAAGAGACTAAAGTTAAAGGCTTTCACAAGCAGCCACATCAGAGAGCTTTCAGCAAATATGTCCACAAACACCAAGCAGCAGTGAGTTGGTGGTCATCATGATCCCCAGCCTTCTTATTTAGTGTTTGTTGCAAGATGAGAAGGAACTGGGGAAGTAAGGGAAATAAAGAAGTTAATTTGTCTAAACCACAGCCTTCATAATAAGGAATAAAACACGCATGATAACGAAGTTTTTATGTCGTGGCCCTGATAACAAATTTGCAAACAGTTTCACAGTGAATGTCTCGTTCAGCATTGCCCACTGACTGAACAAATTTACAGGTGGAATAGTTAGTTATTTTCTAAATCATAGTTATTTGTGCACTGAAAATTAGTTAGAAGTTTGTAACAGTAGAAGTTTGTGAAACTGAGGAAAGAAATCTGGCCTCTGTCATTTAAAATCATTAATTTTTCAACATATGATCTACCTTGTTCTATTTGGATTCCTGGAATATTACTTTCTTCAACAGATGTGGATTTTAATCAGAAAATGGGGGGGAAGGTTATGTATAATTATAAAAACAGAACATGTTGAAGATATTCAGGCAGTATCTATGGGGTAATAAACTGAGCTTAGGAAGGACAGGAATTGAGGAAAATTTGGAGGAGTGGCTCTGTTAGTTGATGATAGACTTAGCACAGTGGAAAGTAGTGATCTAAATTCAAGATGTTAGGATACAGAAGTGGTTTAGAAGAAAATTAATAATAACAGCAAGAAGTCTCTTCTCGGTGTGGACTACTGCCATGATAAGCACTTGATACATTCCTTACACCCCTAGAAGATAAAGGTTATGAAAGTTGGTCAGACAACTACAGTGGTAAGTTTCTGCATAGAGTGGGAAAATCAGACAGGCAAATGTAACTAAGAAGATGAGTTTCTTGGAACAAAACTAACCAGAGAACAGTCTTGACATTGTGCAAAAAGATAGGTTTAATTAATAACCTTATTGTGAAGGAACCCTTACGTAGCAACAATTGTACTATGATTAAGGTTTGAATTCAGTTTGAGGAAGAGAAGAATAAAGATCCTTTTGTTCTAAACTTAAGTTCGGTTTTATGTGAGCACGGAAGCAAATGAAGTGAACTGGCAAATGAGATTAAGGGATCAGACAGTCAAGATGCAGTGGCAGATATTTAGGCTATCTTTTAGAATACAAAGAATAGATGCATTACCAAATGAAAATAAAATTTCACAGGGAGATTCCTCCATTTGTTATAAGCTAAAATAGAATCTGACTTGAGATATCTAATAAGTTGGGTGGCAGGTCAGAATTTGGACAAAATATGTTTTAAGAATCAAAAAAATAAGTGAAAGATTAATATGAAAGGAATTAGAAAGCAAGGTAAAGCTGGTTAGAAATACAAAAACAGAAAGTAGAAGATACTACAAAAATGTAAAAGAGTGAAGAGCAAGTTTGGTCCAATAGAAACTAAGTCTGGAAATGGAAAACAAGGAGTCTGACAATAAATTTAACAGTTATTTCACATCAGTCTTAGATAGAGGACAAGTTTGACTGCAGAAATTCAGAACTCGGGAAAAAAAGGAAGCAACACAGGAAAACTAATGTCAACAAGAAAGTAGTACTGGTCATGTGATTGAATGCGGGCTAACAAGTCTTTGAATCTTGTTGAATTGATGCCCAGGGTCTTAAAAGAAATAGCTGCTCTGAGTGTTTGTTTTAATTTCCAGATCTGTGTCCAATCAAGGCAATTTCAAGTCGATTTCTATTACATTATAAAAGAGCAAAGTAACTCCTTTATTCAAAAAGGGAGGAAGACAAAAAGCAGACAACAACAGCCCAGTAAGCTTAATATCTGCCAGAGGAAAAATGATCAAAGATATTATTAAAGATGTTATGGCAAGGCAAAATAGTGAGGCAACATCAACAAAATTCTATGAAAGAGATGTCATGTTGGACTAATTACTGAGAGTTCTGAAATTGCATGAGCTGTAGATCAGGGATAGCAGGGAATGAACCAATATTTCAAGAAAATAATTAAAAGTTATTACAGGAATTAGAAGTTTAGGCATGGAAGACCACATATTATCATGGACTGAAGATTTCCTGGTTCTTAGGAAATAGTGCAGTATGGCAAGATATAAGGAGTATGCTATCAGGATCAACTCAGAAGTTTCAATTTTTCTCAATCAGAATCAGGATTAATATCATTGACATAAACAACAGGAATTCTGCAGATGCTGGAAATTCGAGCAACACACATCAAAGTTGCTGGTGAACGCAGCAGGCCAAGCAGCATCTGTAGGAAGAGGTGCAGTCGACGTTTCTGCTTTGACATATGTTGTTTTGTGGCAGCAGTACAGAGCAATAAATAAAAACCTATAAATTACAATAAAAATATATTTTAAAAAATGAATTAAGTAATGCAAAAAGAGAGCAGAAATAGTGATGTGGTTTTCATGGGGTGGCTCACTGGCCTTTCAGAAATCTGATGGCGGAGGGGAAGAAGCTGTTCCTAAAATATTGAGTGTGTGTCTTCAGGCTCCTGTAGTTCCTCGGTGATGGTAGCAGTGAGAAGAGGACACGCTCTGGGTGATGGGGCTCATTAATGACAGATGCAGCCTTTTTCAGGCATCACCTTTTGAAGATGTGTTCGATTCCGGGGAGGCTAGTACCCTTGATGGAGTTGGCTCAATTTAGTTATATGAACAGGATTTAGGCACCAAAGATAAAGTTTCTAAATTTGCTGATGACACAATGATAAATAGAAAAGTAAGTTAGCATTACAGATGTAAAGATGATTATCACTTGTAAACTACAAAGATTACAGGAAGCACTGTTATATTCTGGACAACCACTCTAGAGTTGCATGCATGGTGCAACTTCTGCACATGATGTTTTGCACTTTCTGTGTGGCAGGAAAGCTCTGCCTCGTGTTCCCAATAGAAACAGATAGGGGAGCCCTAACCATTTGACTTTATGTGCAGTCAGTGCATCATCAGTTATGAGGTATCAGCTCATGCCTCTCTTCACAATGCGTCATGCATTGATTCTCCTAATAATAGGTGTGCAAGACCCGAATTAAAGTGTTTCATGGCAACATTTTTAACAAGCATGTTTCAGATGCTGTTACTTAATTTGCTACTTATATAGACAGCCTGCCACGAGCCATTTGCCATCAAGTACAGTTTGCACATGTAATATAGGCAATGCTGCTTTATGTGTTTATTTTTAAACTACTGGATAAAAGTGAATAGATGGCTATATCTGAGAGTTAGAGTCATTAATCCAAAGCCAAATCAATATCTGTAGATAACACTTGTCAAATTATCAAATATGTCAATCAATGCCTCAATTCATTTTCAAAGAATTATCTGGATCTTATACTACATAAAAGAAAACACAAACATCACACACAGATATATGTTGGTGTGACTCACTTAACTTTCATCATAATTCAAAAGTCACTTTATCATTTCTAAGTGTGTGCACGCTAAATTAATGTTAGCTTGAGAGCTTGGTTGCCAAGATCAATGAAACTCAATGAGACTAAATTAATTTATTAGCTTACCTTCTGATATTGCCGGTTACAAATTACTCAACTTAGTGAAATTTGAAGAATTGGTTGCATTTGTACAAAATCCTCACCCGATAGATTATTTGTGTCAGGCTGTTTTACCTATAGATCATATTGTTACCTACTGTCATACTTCCAATCATTCAGGTGAGAAACATATCAGAATTCGTTGTGTGATCACTCAAGTGGAGTATGATGTTCTCCTAAGGAGTTGTCTATTGGTGGCTTCAGAGGCCGATTCGTGATCCACATATTCTGGTGGAGTGTGGGCAAGAGTAAGTGGTGACCGTGATTAGTGTTTGGGACTTTTGTTTGTTCAGTCTGTCCTTTCACAGCTGCTGCTTGTTCTCTGCGGCACAGTGGACAGAAGTTGCTTTCATGTAGCCTAGCGCAGTGTGTACAGAATTAACTGTACACAAAACAGGTAATTTATTAGCAGTCTAGTAGTTTGGCTGGGAAAGATGGAATACTATTTGATTAATGATTTTTTTTCTTGACACATTTGAGTCAGTTTGATACATAAGTTTCTCTTCTTACAGGCTGGCAATCTGATGTGTAATTCCATCTTCCATCTTTATCCTGGGTTTTCAGCATTTGATTTATTTTATTTATTTGCCCCACTTTGACAGTATGTTCAAAATTAAATACAAATACCTTTTTACTTCCAGCATGGTTTCACATGTTTACAATGCGCAGATGCGTTGCATCCATCAATCTTTTCTTTTGCAGCCTAATAACCACTTCACATGTAGCATTATGTGAGAAATGTTCAAAATGTCATACACATGGCAAACTGCAGTCAAATTTTCATATTTGTGTCATGGAAGAAGGCACATTAAAACACACATTTGAAGGATTTTAGCTTCGCGCAATTGAGCAGAATATAAAGGAACTTCCTGTAATCATTGTAATTTGTAGGTGACTATCATCTTTAAGTTTGTAACCGTAAGAAATTTTGTCAATCTTGGCGGAAGACAACTTTATAGTAACAGTTGTTTCACACAGAATAAAATAGATTGTTATCTGTACAATGAAAAGAAATATCCACCCCTACTTCAGTTTATGGTTTTGAAGTGTTCCTTTAAAACATGCCATTAATTTTCCCGGCCACAGTACTTAATGTGATTGGAGGTTTAAAAGGACATTGCACTTAAATGAAGAGCTCTACATGACCTGTTGCGTGCACAATACCTACCATTGAAAGTATGACTTTTACATTCCCCTGGGGAGCAGTTAAATGAATTGGCAGGAAATAGGCTATTTGAAATTGAAGATCTGGCTGCACAATGGTTTCAAAAAATATAGAGTTGTAAAGAATGTCACTAAAATTACCAGCTAGATGTTTAGGAATACAAGAAATTGCTGCAGAATTAGAAACAACTATATAACTGACTCTTCCGTATGTAACAAACCGACCGTGAGCCTTAGGCATAAGGGCCACCAACAATGGTGAGATGTAATTAATTAAAAAGTTAAAGTTTAATTGATGTATAAGATTCGTCCATCATTATCAATGAAGACCTTGACACCATTAGTACTTTTTTTTAATGAGGTCGAGTTGCTAGCTCGACACTCAACCCGGCACGGATGGAGAGGGTGCCCGGGAGCTGCTCGACTAGATTCGAACTCAGGAACCTTCGCTCCAGAGTCCGGCGCTGATGTCACTACGCCACCAGCCAGCTTTGATGGTGTCGAGACTAGTGCTTGATCTGGATTTAAGTGAGGGAGAGTTGCGCAGCGTCAGCCTCACTCTCTCTTCCCAATTCCCATCTGGATCCAGTGGCAAGACAGAGTCGAGACGGCTGGAGATGGGATTAGGTGCAGTGGATGGTCAGGACATCTTCTGTGTCTTGTCGTGCTCTACGCGTTCCACGACGCTTGTAGAGACCGCCTTCTTGACCGTTGGACCTTCCATTGGTCTCGTCCACTCAATCTGCTGGAGTCTGTCTTCACATGCTGGGATAGACAACTCCCTATTTCACCGAAGGTTTGAGACCCGTCGGCTACCCTCACCTGGTTTAGCTGGCTTGTCGAAGCCGTTGCCCGGGATGTGGCCGCTGTTGCATGCAAACAGCTACGGGGAGCCACAGGTGAGAGCTGAGCACCAGGTGGGGACCAAAGGTGGGCTAACCGCCCCGAAAAGGACACAACCGTGTTCCCCCACCAGAGGTGCTACCCCTCCCTGATGCCCCTTAATTGATGTAAATATACATTGGAACACAAAAATAAGAAATTAGATATTTATGTGGAAATTGGATACTTTAAACTGTTTTTGTTTGGACTTGTTATACTCATCAAATAAAATACATCCAGTGGCCACTTTCTTAGTTAGAGGAGTGGAACCAGTGTGATCTTCTGCTGCTGTAGCCCGTCCACTTCAATGTTCGATGTGTTGTGCATTCTGAGGAGTTCTTCTGCATAATACTGTTTATTTGTTCATATAACAGTGTTTATTTGAGTCACTGTTGCCTTCCTGTCAGCTTGAACCAGTCTGGTCAATATCTTCCGACCTCTCTCATGAACGCTCACAGAACTGCCGCTCACTGCGTGTTTTATTTTGTTTTCCACACATTCTTTTCATTCTGAATCATCAAACGGAGGGGGGTGGAAGAAGCTCATTTGGTCCATAGTGGAGCAATACGGACAGTGCCATGCCTTCATTCTTTCCACGTGCTCAGCAGTTATTTTCCCTTTCAAGTACTTACTAGAATCCATTTTGAAAACGTTGATTGAATCTATTCTATCCCACGACGTCATTTTTGTTTTGCGTAGTATCTGTTATTTGGTTCTTCTACAAACCATCTTGGAACATGCTAAATACACCACTCAGTCACTAAGAAGATGAAGTGCTGCTTCATAGTTATCTCTGTCATTGATGCTCGTTATTGGGTTAGTTTGGGTTGGATCATAGAAGGATTGACAGCATGCGTACACCAAGGGCACCATGGCGGAGTAGCAGTCAGCACAATGCTATTACAGCTCAGGGCGTCTGGAGTTAGGAATTCAATTCTGGCACTGTCCTTTTTAAATCTTTTTATTGAGTAAGTATACAAAAAAGGTAAGCCATATAAACATTAATACAATGTTAAAGTATAATAAAATTCCAAAAGATAACAATACCAAAAAGAAAATACTACAAACAATGTAATTTAAGCATAAGAAACCAAGATAACATAATAGTATACTAGATTTTATATATATCAATGGAAAAAAAAAGAAAAAAAAACCCCAAAAAAAAAACCCACCGTGCAACTAACTAAAAGCAAAGCAAAGCAATGGGCTAACTTGAAACCAAACAGAGTTAAACTTAAAATCACGTCCTCAATCCCGACCTCCATTAAAACAGTGAAGAAAAAACAAGAAGGGTAAATATTACATTAAATGAAAATATCGAATAAAAGGTCCCCAAATCTGTTCAAATTTAAATGAAGAATCATAAAGGTTACTTCTAATTTTCTCCAGATTCAAACATAAAATCGTCTGAGAAAACCAAAAAAAGGTAGTTGGAGCATTAAGCTCTTTCCAATGTTGTAAAATACATCTTTTCGCCATTAAAGTAAGAAATGCAATCATTCTACGGGCTGAAGGGGAAAGATTACTAGAAATTTTAGGTAGTCCAAAGATAGCAGTAATAGGGTGAGGAGAGATATCTATATTTAATACCTTAGAAATAATATTGAAAATATCTCTCCAAAAAGTTTCCAAAGTAGGGCAAGACCAAAACATATGAGTTAAAGAGGCTATCTGCCCCGAACATCTATCACAGAAAGGATTAATATGCGAGTAAAAACGCGCTAACTTATCTTTGGACATATGTGCTCTATGAACCACTTTAAATTGAATTAGGGAATGTTTAGCACAAATAGAGGAAGTATTAACTAATTGTAAAATCTGCCCCCAATCATCCACAGAAATGGTAAGCCCCAATTCCTGTTCCCAATCTACCCTAATCTTATCAAATGGAGCTTTCCTAAGTTTCATAATAATATTATAAATCATAGCCGATGCACCTTTCTGACATGGATTAAGGTTAATTATCGAATCTAAAATATATATAGGAGGAAGCATTGGAAAGGAAGAAAGTATAGTACTTAGGAAATTTCTAACTTGTAAATATCTAAAAAAATGTATTCTTGATAAGTTATATTTATTAGATAATTGTTCAAAAGACATAAGGGAACCATCTAAAAATAAATCCAAAAACCGTAAAATACCCTTAGTCTTCCAAGTTTGAAAAGCGCGATCCGTAAAAGAGGGAGGAAAAAATATGTTACCCAAAATAGGAATCGCTAACCCGAATTGATTAAGATCAAAAAATTTTCTGAATTGAAACCAAATGCGCAAAGCATATTTAACTATCGGGTTAGAGACCTGCTTAAGGCGTTTCGAATCAAAAGGAAGAGAGGAACCTAAAATAGAACCAAGTGTATAACCCTGAACAGATTGTAATTCCAATGCTACCCATTTAGGAATAGATAGTATGTCCCGGTCAAGTAACCAAAATTTCATATGTCGAATATTAATAGCCCAATAATAAAATCTAAAGTTAGGTAATGCTAAACCTCCATCTCTCTTAGCTTTCTGTAAATGTATTTTACCCAGTCTCGGATTCTTATTCTGCCAAATAAATGAAGAAATTTTAGAGACAACTTTATCAAAAAAAGATTTAGGAACGAAAATTGGTAATGCCTGAAACACATATAAAAATTTTGGCAAAAAAAACATCTTAACTGCATTAATACGACCAATCAAAGTTAAATATAAGGGAAACCATTTAGATGAAAGTTGAGTAATATGGTCTATTAATGGTAAAAAGTTAGTCTTAAATAAATCTTTATGTTTACAAGTAATTTTAATCCCAAGATATGAAAAGTAATTATTAATCAATTTAAATGGAAATTTATAATATAAGGGAAGATGTTTATTAATCGGAAAAAGTTCACTCTTACTAAGATTTAATTTATAACCTGAGAAAAGACCAAATTGTGCTAATAACTCTAAAACAGCAGGAATGGATCTCTCAGGATTAGAAATATATAAAAGTAAATCATCAGCATAGAGTGATAATTTATGGGACTTTAATCCCCGAGTTATCCCAGTAATATTTGAAGATTCTCGAATAGCAATTGCAAGAGGTTCTAATGCAATATCAAATAATAGGGGACTAAGAGGACAGCCTTGTCGAGTACCACGAAAGAGAGGAAAAAAAGGTGAGTTTAAGGAGTTAGTACGAACCGAGGCTACAGGGGAGTGATATAACAGTTTAATCCAGGATATAAATTTCAAGCTAAAATTAAACATTTCAAGCACCTTAAATAAATAAGGCCATTCTACTCTATGAAAAGCTTTCTCGGCATCTAAAGAAATAACACACTCAGGAACATTTTGTGAGGGAGTATAAACGATATTTAACAATGTACGAATATTATAAAAAGAGTAACGACCTTTAATAAAACCCGTTTGGTCTTCCGAAATAATAGAAGGAAGTACTTTTTCTAGTCTATTTGCTAATAACTTAGAAAAAACTTTAGAATCAACATTTAATAAAGATATTGGTCTATAAGATGCACATTGAGCAGGGTCTTTATCCTTCTTTAGTATTAAAGAAATTGATGCTCTATTAAAAGATTCCGGAAGTTTACCAAGTTTCAAAGAAGCCTCAAAAACCTTATAGAGCCAAGGAATCAATAAAGAAGCAAAACATTTATAAAATTCAACGGTAAACCCATCAGGGCCAGGAGCTTTCCCCAGATTCACAGAAAAAATAACATTCTTAATCTCATCCATTGTAATGGAAGTATCTAATAAAGAAGACATATCCTGTGAAATCTGAGGGAAGTCTAACTTATCTAAAAAATCATTCATATATTTAGAATCTCGAGGAGACTCTGATTGATATAAAGAAGAATAAAAATCACAAAAGGTTTGATTAATCCCCACATGATCCAATATCAATCGATCATTTTGGTTATAAATCTGATTGATTTGAGATTTAACATAATTAGATTTCAATTGATTAGCCAGCAGCTTGCCAATTTTATCACTGTGAACATAAAAATCACTTCTTGTTTTCTTTAATTGGTTTACAATCGAGGACGAGAGTAGTAAACTGTGTTCCATTTGAAGTTCAGTTCTTTGTTTGTATAGCTCCTCAGAAGGAGCCATAACATATTTCTTATCAATTTCTTTAATCTTGTCCACAATTGCCATCTCCTCCTGCTTCTGTTTCTTCCTCAAAGCAACGGAATACGAAATAATCTGACCCCGAATATAGGCTTTAAAAGTGTCCCAAAGAGTGTTAACCGAAATATCTTCTGTATGGTTAATTGTAAAAAAAAGCTCAATCTGTTCATTCATAAAATTAACAAAGTCCGAGTCCTGAAGCAACAGCGAATTAAAACGCCATTGTCTATTGTTTGGTATATTGGCCATAATTTTAATAGAAAGCTTAAGTGGAGCATGATCCGAAATGGTTATAGAATCATAATCACATTTAATCACTGAAGGAATGAGACGAGAATCAATGAAAAAATAATCAATTCTTGAATAGGAATGATGAACATGTGAAAAGAAGGAAAAATCTTTTTCCTGAGGATGCAGAAAACGCCAAATGTCCGTCGACCCAGAATCAGAAAGGAAAAAATTAATCAAATTTGCAGATTTATTAGGTAAAGTCCGTAAAGGAGCCGAACGGTCCAAAGCTGGAGATAAACGGGTATTAAGATCTCCGCCCCAAATCAATGAAAACTCGTTCAAATTCGGAAACTGATCAAACAATGATTTATAAAATTCCGGACAATCCATATTGGGAGCATAAACATTAACCAAAACTACTTTTTTATTAAATAGTAAACCACTAACCAATAAAAATCTACCATTCGGATCAGAGATAATATCCTGTTGTATAAAAGTAACTGAGGAGTCTATAAAAATAGAGACGCCTCGAATCTTAGCATTGGAGTTCGAATGAAATTGTTGTCCCTTCCAGAATTTGAAAAAACGTAGTCTGTCCCCCCTCCGTACATGGGTCTCTTGTAAAAATAAAATTTGTGCTTTAAGTCTCCGGAACACTTTAAAAACTTTTTTCCTTTTAATAGGATGATTAAGACCATTAGTATTCCAGGAGACAAAATTAATAATAGACTCCATAAATCCTAAAGTCAACCCATAACAAGGAGGATGGACAATAGGCGCGACCCACAAACCCGGAGAGGAAACAGAACATACAAAAGATACCGGGGAAAAGGACGCAACCAATACTTCAATAATGTATATAGCCCAAAGAGAAACAAACTAAAACGTGAAGCCCCTCCCACCACCCCCCACCCCAAGACCCCAAGGCGAAATCTAAAGCAGACCCGCCAGAAAGAAGCAAGCGCTAAAACTACCCCCATGACTTCCGGTATACGCTCCCTAAAAAAAAGGTATAAATATGAAAAGGATCAGCTAATTGTAAAACAGTAAAAAAATAAGTAAAAAAAAAGTTAGCTCAATTAAAATACACACAGAACAGAACAAAAGCCGGAAAGTATATATTAAAAAAAAACCACAATAAACCTCAAACTCATGAATAGACACAGCAACAAAAAAAATAGGATTATTAACATAAAATGATTATAAAAAGCAAAACAGAATAAAATTTAAAAAAAACTACAAAATTTAAGGCCGCACAGGAAATACGTAAGATGACAAAAGGGAAGTAACCACCCAGAATCCCCTGGAAAAAGAAAGAAATAACGCAGTTAAAAAGAAAGTTTAGCAGCCATATTAAGAAATCGAAAGTAAACTTTTCTGCCCAAATAGGGCACAGAAAAGTTAAAACCAACCAATTCACAGCCTCCGATCAACGGAGATAATTAAAAAAAAGGCAATTAAGATGTTGAGGATGAAAGTTGATCCAGATAACTCTGGGCATCCGATGGAGAATCAAAAAAACGAAGGGCTCCATCTGACATGCGAATCCTTAGACGTGCAGGGTACAGCAGCGCTGGTCTTAAATCCATCTTATAGAATTCCGACATCACGGATCTGTAACGGACCCGTTGGTCCCAGATTGGTTTACTGAAATCTTCCACGAATCGGAACTTAAGATCCGAAAAATCAATGAAACCTTTAGATCGAGCGAATCGAAACAGTCTCTCCTTGTCTTGAAAGTAATGAAAACGTAAGATAACATGCCTAGGTCTATCTGACCTAGACGAGTATGATGGGATTCTGTGAACACGATCCAGTAGCGGTGGTTGGTCAGGAAATACAGTAGGGAATGCATCTTTTAAAAGTTGGGAGAAATATTTCATAGGGTTGTTAGCTTCCACGGCTTCCCTGACGCCAATCATTCGTAAATTCTGCCGTCGCATTCTAGATTCCAAGTCAGAGTTTTTAAAAGTCAAAAAGTCAAGTTTCTTCTTCATTACATTAATTGTTTCTTCGACTTTCCCCATCTTAAGCTCACTTTGTTGCGCGGATTTTTGAAGATCAGATATAGCCGACTGATGTTCCGCAATACATGTTTGCATCTTATCAATTAAATCGGCAATTTTCTGGAACTTAGTTGAGATTTCCGTATGAATCAGGTCTTTAACAAAGCCCATAATTTCTGTACGAATCATCTCCCTAACAGAGGTTGAAATTTCCCTCTGAATTAACTCCGATATCGCTTTCAAAGTCACCGGTGATTCAGCTGGCACTGTCCTGTAAGGAGTTTCTGTATGTCCTCCCTGTGGAAGGTGTGGTTTTCTCCAGGTCCTCCGATTTCCTCTCACTGTCCCAAAACCTAGCGGGTATGTTAATTGGTCATTATAAAATGTCCTATTAATATGGCTTGATGAGGGTTGCTGTGGGGTGTGGTTTGAAGGGCCAGAAAGGGCTACTCTGCACTGTATCAGTAAATAAGTAAACTTTAAGATAATTTCTTCAAATTTTAGAAATTTCAATTTGATGCCAGTTACTATTCAATAGATGTCAAGCAAAAATCTAAAAGAGAAAGAATCCTCTCAGAGTTTCCCAATATCTTTGTCTGAATTACGTACATGGATACTTGGGAGTACATTGCTTACTCAGAATGTACGGTGTTGACTAGAAAATCTGAAAATATTTTCATAAACATGTATTATTGTAAACAAGTACAGAATCTTAGATGTTAATGTGGAGGTGCACGGGAGTGAGATTGATCAGCTAGTTGAGTGGTGTCACACAACAGCATCATCACACCCAACATCAGCAAGATTAAGGAGTTATTTGTGGACCTCAGGAAGAGGAAGTTGGAGGAACACACTCCAGTCTTCATTGAGGAGTCAGTAGTGAGCAACTTTAAGTTCCTGTGCCCAACACATTGATGTAATGATGAAGCAGCTCGACTTTATTCAGAGTTTGAAGAGATTTGGTATCAAAGTTCAAAGTAAATTTAGTATCAAAGTACATTTATGTCTGCATATACAACCCTGAGATTCATTTTCTTGAGGGCATACTCAATAAATCCAGTAACTATAATAGAACCAATGAAAGGCCGCTCCAACTTGGGTGCACAACCAGTGTGCAAAAGACAACAAACAAAAAGAAAGAAGGAATAATAATAAACATTGAGAACATGAGACAAAGAGTCCTTGAAAGTAAGTAAGTCCATAGGTTGCGTGCCACCAAGATTCATGCAGATTTCTATAGGTAGCTGCTTGCATCAGAGCCGCGTATGGAGCCTCCAGTGCACACGATCATAAGAGGCTGCCGAGGATTGTAGACTCAGCCAGTCCATCATGGGCACAACACTCACCATCATCGAGGACATCAGAGCAGCATCCATCTCTGAAGACCAGCAGCATATAGGACATGCCTTCTTATTATTACCATTGGGGAGGAGGTACAGGAGCTCAAAGACCCACACTCAATGATTTAGGAACAGCTTCATCCCCCCGCCATCAGATTTCTGAACAGTCCGTGCACACTACCTCATTATTCCTTTTTTCACTAGTTATTTTGTAGCTTTAGAAATTTTGTGTCTTTGAACTGTTCTGCCGCAAAACGAATTTCTCAACAGTTAAGTCAGTGATAAAAACACAATTCTCATTCTGACAAGGCACTGTGTATGGGTGGCTTAAATCTGAAGGGACTAGTGGCCCAGTTTTTGACCTCTTAGCTATTGAGTGGACAGTCATCTGGTGAGGGTGAATGACCACATTCCTGCTGAATTCAGAATCATTACAGGACAGAGCCAAATTGGATAAGAAAGCAGGGGAACGGCTGTTAATAAAAACTAATGACTGATCTCATTCATACATTATGGCTGCAATGAATAATCTGGCAGATTTCATGGTGGAAATGAGGGTGTTGAACTGAAACATCTGGCCGTTAAACTGTGCCCCAATTATATCCAAGTCCCCTATTCCAAAGTGCATTCTTAAGTGGTGTGTATAGTGGGACTTGTCATATGGCACACCACAATAGCTTTTACTTTATTGCTGAACCTAGATTGTACAGTGACACCCGTGAGAAGGCATTAAGATCTCAAATTTCTTTTTTTATGGTATTTTTAAATAGAAGACATCTGTGGCAATCAGACTGATGACTGCCATTCTCTGCCTCACAAGTGCAGACACCAACGCACTACAATACAAACACAGTAAAAGGATGAATGAAAGGATGCAACTGCATTTGGTGGAGTTATTAGTTCTTAGGAAATATAACTGTATCATTGTGTTCCAGAATCATCAGGCATTGATACTTGAGTAGATTCTGTACAGCCCTAAGTAATGATTTGCTGTATTTGTTAACTTGTAAATCCCAAATCATCACACACAGAATGCTGGAGGAGCTCAGTAGGCCAGGAAACATCTATGGAAAAAAGTGCAGTCAATGTTTCAGGCGTAGACCCTTTAGCAGGACTGGAGAAAAACAGATGAGGAGTAGATTTAAGAGGTGGGGGAGGGGGAAGAGAAGCACGATGTGATAGGTGAACCAGGAGGGGCAGTGATGGAGTAAAGAGCTGGGAAGTTGAATGGTGAAAGAGATACAGGGCTGGAGAAGGGGGAGTCCGATAGGAGAGAGCAGAAGGCTAGTCATAGTCATAGTCATTGTCATACTTTATCGATCTCGAGGGAAATTGGGTTTCGTTACAGTTGCACCAACTGAGAATAGAGTATAAATATAACAATATAAAGCCATAAATAATTAAATAATAATCTGTAAATTATGCCAGATGGAAATAAGTCCAGGACCAGCCTATTGGCTCAGGGTGTCTGACCCTCCGAGGGAAGAGTTGTAAAGTTTGATGGCCACAGGCAGGAATGACTTCCTATGACGCTCTGTGTTGCATCTTGGAGGAATGAGTCTCTGGCTGAATGTACTCCCGTGCCCAACCAGTACATTATGTAGTGGATGGGAGACATTGTCCAAGATGGCATGCAACTTGGACAGCATCCTCTTTTCAGACGCCACCATCATAGAGTCCAGTTCCATCCCCACAACATCACTGGCCTTACGAATGAGTTTGTGAGGGAGAAAGAAAAGGGAGGAGGAGCGCCAGAGCAAGGTGATGGGCAGGCAAGGAGATATGGTGAGAGAGGGAAAAGGGGGATGAGGAATGGTGAAGGAGAGGGGAGGTGGGGTGGGCGCCATTACCAGAAGTTCGAGAAACCGATTTTCATGTGCCATCAGGTTGGAGGCTACCCAGACGGAATTTAAGGTGTTGTTTCTCCAACCTGAGTGTGGCCTCATCGCAACAGTAGAAAAGGCCATGGATTGACATAATGGAATGGGAATGGGAAGTGGAATTAAAATGGGTGGCCACTGGGAGATCTCACTTATTCCGGTAGATGGAGCGTAGATGCTCGGCAAAAAGCTCTTCCAATCTACATTGGATCCCACTGGGTGCACCACAGTGTATGACCCCAACAGACTCACAACCGAAGTGTCGCTTCACATGGAAGGACTGTTTGGGGCCCTGAAGGGAGAAGGTATAGGGCCAGGTGTAGCACTTGTTCCGCTTGCAAGGTTAAGTGCCAGGAGGGAGATCAGTGGGGAGGGTCAAATGCTTAAAGGAGTCGCATAGGGTGCGATCCCTGTAGAAAGCAGAAAGTGGGGGGGGAGGTAGGGAAAGATGTGCTTGGTGGTGGGATCCTATTGGAGGTGACTGAAGTTCTGCAGAATTAGGTTGTGGATGCGGAGGCTGATAGAGTGGTAGGTGAGGACAAGAGAAACCCTATCCGTGGTAGGGTGGCAGAAGGATGGGGTAAGAGCAGACGTGCGTGAAATGCAAGCGATATGGTTGAGGGCAGTGTTGATGATGAAGAAAGGAAAGCCTCTTGCTTTGTAGATAAGCTGTCTCCAGAGACAGATGCAGTGAGATCAAGAAAGGGGAGGGAGATGGCAGAAATAGACCAGGTAAATCTGAGGGCAGGGTGGAAGTTGGAGGCAAAGTTGATGAAGTCAACGAGCTTGGCACGGGTGCAGGAAGCAGCGCCAATGCAGTCATTGATGTAGTGTTGGAAAAGTGGAGGAGTGATACCAGAGTAGGCTTGGAACGTAGACTGTTCCATGTAGCCGAGAAAAAGGCAGGCTTAGCTGGGACTCGTTGAGCGTCCATGGCTACACCATTTGTTTGAAGGAAGTGGGAGGAGCTAATGGAAAAATTATTAAGAGTGAGGACAAGTTCTGTTTGATGGAGGAGAGTGGTGGTGGAGAGGAATGGATTGGGTCTGGTGTCTAGAAAGAAATGGAGAGCTTTGAGGCCTTCCTGATTGGGGATGCAGGTGTATAGGGACTAGACATCCATTGTGAAAATAAGGTAATGGGGGCCAGGGAACTTGAAATCATTGAAAATATCCAGAGGGTGTGAAGTGTCACAGATGTAGGTACAAAGGGACTGAACTAGGGGGAATAAAACAGAGTCGGGGTATGCAGATATGAATTCAGTGGGGCAAGACCAAGCTGAAACAATGGGTCTACCTGGACAAGCGGGTTTTTGGATCTTGGGTAGAGAGCAGAAATGGGAAGTGTATGGTGTGGGAACTATGAGGTTACAGATCATGAATTGTTGTTATTTATAAAGTAAGAAAGAAAAGATCAGTGAAACTGATCCTATTATAGGGCATAAGGCTGAAGATGAGAGATTCAGATCACTGCTATTCCTTTGGTTTTCAAGATTAAGCAATTGTTGAAGTTGTACGAAACATTGGTGAGACCTAATTAGGAGTATTGTGTGCAGTTCTGGTCACCTACCTACGGAAAAGATATCATTAAGATAGATAGAATGCAGACAAAATTTACAAGGATGTTGCCAGCACTTGAGGACCTTACTTATAGGAAAAGGTTGAAGAGGTTCAGACTTGATTCCCTGCAGCGTAAAAGAACAAGGGGAGACTTGGTTGAGAATACACAGAATTATGAGGGGTGTAGATAGGATAAATGCAAGCAGGTGTTTTCCACTGTGGTTCAGTGAGATTAGAATTAGACGTTAAGGTTAAGGGTGAAAGGTGAAATGTTTAAGGGGAAAATGAAGAGGGAATTTCTTCACTCAGAGGGTGGTGAGAGTGTGGAGTGATCTGCCAGCAGAAAGAAGGTCAATTTCAACATTTAAGAGGAATTTGGGTATGTACATGGATGGGAGTGGTATGGAGCACTATAATTTGGGTGCAAGTCAATAGAACTCAGCAAATTAATAGCTCAGAACAAAACTAGATGGGCTGAAGAGCCTGTTTATGTGATGTATGACTAAAAGGTGTTTAAAATACACTCAAACTGTGCAACCAAGATTTTCTGTGCTATTGTGAAGGCACGAGTTGAATAGGGATTGTCAGCCTGGCTTGGTGCAGGGAAAATCATGTCTCATGAATTAGACTGAGTATTTTTGAAAAAGGGAACAAGAACATTAACTAGGACAGGGTGATACATTCACGAGGAAATCTGCAGATGCTGGAAATTCAAGCAACACACACAAAATGCTGGTGGAACGCAGCAGGCCAGACAGCATCCATAGGAAGAAGCGCAGCCAACGTTTCAGGCCAAGACCCTTCGTCAGGACACAGGTGATACATGCTGTCTGCATGGACCTTACACAAGGTGTTTGACAAGATTCCACATGGTAGAGCTGGCCTGGCAAGTTACATGTGTGGTCAAGGGTGAGCTGCCACTTGGATACCAAGTTGATTTGGTGATAGGAGTTAAAGGGTGAACTTGGGAGTAATTTTTTTCTGATTGGAAGCCTGTGGCCAATGATGTGTTGCAGAAATTAGTGCTGGGCCCAAGTTATTTAGGAATAACTTCTTTGAGTATTTAGTTGGCATGATTAGTAACTTTGCAGATGATACCAAAGTTGGTATAGTGGACAGTGAAGAAGGTTGGCATAAGTTTACGACAGGATCTGGGTTAACTGGGAAATTGGGCAATGGAATAGCAGATGGGATTGGACAATTGGGAAGCGATACAGTTTGGTATGTTTATCCAGGCCAGGACATAGACTGTGAATGCAGAGCACTGGGGAGTGGTGTAGACTTTGGAGACCAAGGGGTACAAACACCTAGTTCGCTATAAAGTTGCAATGCATGTAGATAGGTTGTTGAAGAAGGGGATATCGCATGCTTGCCTTCATTAGCCAAGGTATTGAATATAAGAGTTAGGACATCAAGTTACAGTTGTACAAAATGATTGTTAGACAACAGATGGAATATTCTCTGCATTTCTGGTAGCCATACTATAGGAAGGATGTGATTAAGCAAGAGACAATTCAGAATGATTCCCAAGGATGTTGCCTGCACTGGAGGATTTGAGTTACAAGGAGAAATCGGATAGGCTGGGACTGTTTTCTCCAGGAGAAAAATGGGCTGAGGGGTGATATTATAAAGGTTTATAAAATGATGATGGCATTGATAGGGTAGTTAGTCTCTGTCCTTTTGTAAGAGTAGAGGAATCTAAAACTAGAGAGTATAGGCTTAAGATGAAAGGGGAAACTTTGAAGGGGATTGGGGAGGTCAGGATATTCACACATGGTGACAGTTACACAGAACAGAGGAGAAGTTAGAAGCAGGTACAATTGTAATGTTTAAAAACATGGTCACATTCATCAATATGAGTGGTTTAGAGAATATGGGCCAAGTGGAGGCAGATAGGACTAGTTTAGACAGCCATCTTAGTCGACATGGACAAATTAAGCCAAAGGGCCTTTTTCCATGCCATACAACTCCATGAATCTGGAACTAATTCCTACTTCACCGAGGTGGGAAGAGTCACAGAACCAACATTGGAGCCTGACTTTTTTTCTGGCACTCCTGTGTCACCCTGGGTGAGATGGAGTTATGTGGTGAAGTCAGGCAACATTACCCCATATACATTTGAGATTTTTCACAAGCATTTATCCAGGTTCTTAATTTAATAGTTGTATTTTAAATGAAGAGACATTTTCAAGTCAAGTCGTCACTTTTTATTGTCATTTCGACCATAACTGCTGGTACAGTACACAGTAAAAATGAGACAACATTTTTCAGGACCATGGTGCTACATGAAACAATACAAAAACTACACTGAACTACGTAAGACAACACAAAAACTACACTAGACTACAGACCTACCCAGGACTGCATAAAGTACATAAAACACTGCAGGCATTACAATAAATAATAAACAAGACAATAGGCACAGCGGAGGGCAGTAGGTTGGTAGTCCGATGGTTTGAGGGAAAAACTGTTACATAAATAAAACAGCTGTACTCCCGCCAAATATTTTCACAGGAACAGAACAGAAATAGAGATAACATGATGGGATTACATGATAACTGGGGAGGAGATGAATTGACACTGACATAGAAAATTTGATTGTTTTCTGAGATTCTGTCTAAAACTTCATGTGTCTCTAGCAACATTTCCCTGGCAACAAACAATCTGCTCAAGGAGCTCAATGGGCCAGACAGCATCTGTGGGGGTGGAAGGAACACTGGTAGTTCCTTTCCTCATTCAGATGCTGCCCCAGTCTTGAATTTTAACTAATAGAAGAAAATTATTAAGTAGCAACTTAATTCCTAGGTTTTGGAAAGAAAGGATGTTGGAAATGTAATAATCTTGGAGACAGCGAGTTCTATTTATTGGCAGAGAATTGGGTAAATATACTAAATTTCCTCTCATTAATTCTTTAAGTGGATTTTTACAACAATCCATGGTTAGCCATGGTTAACATTACCAGACTTTTCTTTCCAGGTTTATTTATTAACTTTAATGCAGATTCTTCAGCTGCAGTAGTACAATTCAAACTTGTGCCTTCTTATCAATCGTCCGGTCCCCTCAATACCGCTGTGTCAGTCACACTCAGTATGTGAAGAGAAAGATATCTTTGGATACGATTATTCACTCAGTCCCTGAGTTGTGACGAGCTAGGCCCAAGCAACAGTCACACAGTTATCTCTCAAGAAGGGTTTAGCAACACGTTCCAAGTCAGATCTTAACTAACTCCCACATCTTTCCATTAGAGTTCCTCCAAGCTGCTGAGTGCAAGGTTTACTCAGGCTAAATCAGAATTCTGCTGAGGCCCTCCCACTTTTTCACAGGGGGAGGGGAAGTTGGGGCTTGCACATAAGGCAATGATTTAATGCCACTTTCCATCAGACCTGATCTGTACAAGTCAGTGCCTTGTAACCGTTTTAACACTTTAATCAGTTTTGCACTTTGTATAAAGCTCTCCTCCTATTCTTTGCACATGACCTAGTAGTAACCTAAAAAACTTGAACAGTCAAACCAGATAATATGTTGTGAGACTGATCTATAGCAGGACATCTGCATAAAATCTGAGACATTATGCTTTGTGCATAGTTAACTTCATTCTCCACTTCGATGGTTCCATGACCTACAGACTCACTTTCAAAGACTCTAAAAATAATAGTGAGAACAGAGGATGTAAAGAGTTTACACAGCTTGCATTCTTTTGCACAGTTGTTTGTCAGCGTTCTTCTGTTTATGTATAGTTTTCCATAAAATTCTATTGTATTTTGTTTTTCCTATAAATGCCAGCAAGGACGTGAATCTCGTGGTAATATATATGTTCTTTGACAATAAACTTCGTTTGAATGACACAGTAGTGTAACGGTTACCGGAATACTATTACAGCGCTATTGATCACCAATTGGGGTTTAATTCCTACCTCTGTCCGTAAGGAGTTTGTACATTCCCCTTGTGACCATGCAGTTTCCCTGGGTGATCCGGTTTCCTCCTACATTCCAAAGACATACGTTAGGGTTAGTGAGTTCAGGGCATGCTACATTGGCTCCGGAAGAGTGGTGATACTCGTGGGCTGCCCAGTACAATCCTCACAGATTTGACTGGATGCAAATAATGCATTTCACTGTGTGTCTCGATGTACATTTCACAAATAAAGCTGATCTTAAAAAAATTGATTTTTGGACTTTGTTTGAATACATCTGTATCTGACATTATTGGGTATTCTATCAATTTGTAATTCCACTGAACCTTGGCAGTGAAGTTAAAAACTCAGAAGCTGTATGTTCGACCCTGTGGAGGACTACAAAAGTATGGTGAATTGATTCAGAAGTTTCTGATTTCATTAGCATGAGTCTGGAAAGAACAATTGTACCACTTTGGGCAGAGTAACATATTTTATTATGTCAGTTATATAAGGTAAACAATTATCACTGACATGTTGCAGGTTTGCCTTCAAATCATGTGATATAAAGCTTGTGCTAATCTGTAGAAATACGATTATCAATGAGTCTTCACAGGCAACATTACACAACTGAAATAACCACAACTTTAGGGAGAAATGTTTCCAAATGCTACCCTGATGTTCACTGATGTCACAAATGAAGAATTCCTAGATATCATTCCTTAGAAAAAAATACTTTTGCATATAAATATAATATTTTCACCACACATTTGGCAATTCTTATTGAAGTTACTTTTAAAATGTTTGGACAAATCCATACTTAGTGCTCCATCCAATCCATCACTTTCTTAAGAAGAACCAGAGATGTTAGTTTACATTCCTCTCTTCATAGACAACTGTTGATTTTCATGAAGTTGCTGGAAATCATTGGCATAAATATCATTGGCAGATTTATGCCAATGATGACTTTTATGTAAACACTTCTAATGGCCTGGCAGTTATTGACCTTTGTGGCACCAAAAAACTAACTATCCCAAGTATGGAGTTTCATTCATTAATGGTTTTAATTTTATAAGAATGTCTTAAAACAGTCACATTTTAATTATTTTTCCTTTTCTATTTGTATCTTTCTTTCTCTTTCTTAATCTGATTTCACCACCCCCCACACCACAATTATTATTGAGAATTACTTGTCTTTAATTCCCCCTCCTCCTCCTCTCTCCTAACCTGATGAATAGGTTCATCTGAATCTACTCCCTCAGGTAGAAAAGACTTTGCCAATAAAGTTTTTGGAAGTACCTGTTGATAGTAATGGAAATATTATATCTGTAACAGAAACAGCTGGTAAGTGTATACACAACTATTAATATTAAGAATTATGAAATAAACAAGAGAGAGAGAGGAAGAATTGCTTGATGTCCTGCTGCAGTAAACCAGCTCCTGTTAAAATATCTTTGCATCTGTTTTCAGTTCTTATCAACTTCTCCTCTGTAAATTCCTAAATGATAGTAAAATTTGTCAGATTATAATTACACTCTTCCCATAGTAGCTACACAGCAGGACACCACTGACAGAACAATCTAATTACAGTGTAAGAAGTTTAGATAAGCAGTTTTCTTTATAGATGTAGACATGGAACGTATGGTGGAGAAATTAAAGTCAAGCCAAAGTAGATCTGATTTTGTCTCTGCATCCTGATCCAATTATCTCCTGGTCATTAGCACTGCTTTGCCTGAAGATCACATTTGGACCTAACTCTCCACATGCATTAGCCAAGTACTGGAGGTGATAAAACTTTAAATTTAAAATGGAATAAGTTAATATTTTCAGCAGGTTGGGGAAAAACCTGCTGAATAAAACTTGCAGAGGAAAAACAAAATTTGTTTTGCAAGTTAATGTTAACAAAAAAAACTTAGTTTTTATTCCTCAAAGGGAATGACATGGCAAACTTTATTCAAATTTTTCACATCTCTGCTGATTATAAAAGTTGAGACTATCTCCCTGTGCTAGTGAGGAAAGTGCCTTGGTTTTTGACACAGGACTGAATATGCAATTCAGGTTTATTAAATCTCTACTTTTCTCAGCAAATATTGATCTCTCATCAGAGCATGCAATTTAATTGGACCATTAGTCTGTCAACTTATTTGCTGCTATTTTAATGATGTCATATAAATTTGAATAAATTAATTACCATGAATTTTTAGCACACTTTTATAGAGTATACAAGCTCAATTAATATATGACCAGTTGGTTTGCATGAATCGCTCTCCTCACAAAGGCCACTGGGTTCAAGCGGTTGCTCTCGGAGATGTTCTGGAAATTCTGAGATTTATGAATGGGCTATAATTCGTATTGGACCCTTTCAGTTCTATGATTGTTTTCCTCCGTGTGGGTGATCTGTTAGTTTTCGTGCAAGGGAGGGATTGGGGAGTTTGGGGTTTGTGAGTTTTTGTTTCTTTTTCTTTTCGTGCGGGGGGGGTTTGATGTTTTCTTTCAACTACTTCTATGGTTTTTCTGTATTTTGTGGCTATCTGGAGACGACAAATCTCAGAGTTGTATTCTGTATACATACTTTGATAATAAAATAAACATTTAAACTTATGATTTAATGTTTAGATTGATGAGTATTTGTCAGCATTGGATACTTTCTAAGGATCATACTTGTTTTTGGGAGATTACACAGATTTTAACCTTGTTTCATTAATTTCCAATTTGCAGTCCCCTAAAATTCTAACATTACAGAGCTGACTAAGTTTCTGATTATTACACACATGGAATCCCTCCATTGTTTGAACACAGGAGAAGATATTATGCTTTTGAAGAGCAATTGCATGTCCATTGAGATTGTGTATATTTTATTAGATTCAATTTATTCATTAGATTCATTTTGAATTCACTTTGAAAGACAGAAGGTCAACGTAAGGCTTTCAAAAGTCCATAATACAACTACTACTGTTTTGTGGAATTTTTGTTCCAGTTTTTCATCATTTAACCGAGGCTACAGCTTTAATGCAGTATTGAAGGACTATAGTGCTGCAGATGTTCAATTTAAGGAGTATATCAGATGAGCTGTGCCCTTTCAAGTAAGACATGAAAGATCATCCAGAGCTATTCAGTGGGGTGGGAGGGGTGTGAGGAGATGTACGGCTAGTTCTCTGGCTCTTCTGACTAACGTTTAATGATTTCCTAACATCTGAGGCAAAATGCCAAATACAACAGGTATAGTTAGTCGCACATGTGCTTGCCATTGGTGCTGCCATTTTGCACTGAGTAAGTAAGTTAATTTCCCGTATTTCTATCCTTTATGAATATTTTTCTGACATTACAGAAAACCCATGGCTAGAATCATAATAAACACATTGACAGTTCATTGCAGTTATTACCCTCACCCCGGCATACAACATAGGGGCAAGGTGGTAGAGGAGGAATTAAACAGCAACTGGATAGAGAAAAAAGAGTCAACAATTTGTTCAACGCTGACTTGACTCTGATTCCTGGGAACCTCTGATCCATAACCACTCAAAGACGAGGAGCATTCATGATGAAATTGAGATCCATGGAGAGCACGCAGAACTCCTGCATTAGAAATAGAATATCTCACAAGCTATCCACAAATCTGCCGTGGCCATCTGTGGGAGTGTCTCACTATCCTGCTCTCTCTTTGCACTCTCTTTGTTGTGCCATATATTACATTTTTATGTATCAATAAAGCTTTATTTGTCTCATGCACATTGAAACACACAGTGAAATGCATCATTAGCGTCAACAACCAACACCGTCGAAGGATGTGCTGGGGGCAGCTCATAAGTGTTGCCAAGTTTCCAGAACCGTCATAGCGTGCTCACAACTTACTAACCAAAATGTCTTTGGAATGCCGGAAACAAGACTGGAGCACCCGGAGGAAACCCACAGGATCAGATGGAGAACGTATAAAATTCCTACAGACTGAGCTGGGGATTGAGGCCCGATCACTGGTGCTGGAAAGCTATCTTCTATGCAACACCGTACCGCTGCTGCTAAACAAATTTCACGACACCGGTCAGTGATATTAAACCTGATCCTGGTTCTGATTTTTCTGTTTCGCCAGCAGGGAGAAGGCAGTTTGACACGTATTGTACTATTTCAGAAGTGTGTTAAATGAGATGAAGCAATATCAATTACTGGTTTTGCTGTGAACGAATAGTGGGAAAGACTCACATATACGGTATCCAGCCTACATAGTGCATTTTGTAGAAAAGTGAGTGAACGTTTGGACTTTCTTGGCAAATGATTAAACTTGCTACCACAAGGTTAATCAATCTGCTGAAAAATGTATCTGCGATTTCCCGCAAAAATTAAAATTGAACAGATTAATTCTTAGAAACATATTAACAGGTAATGCAACATTTTGTTGCAATTAGCATGATAAAACAATGGATTCCAATCTATTGAACTGAAGCATACAATAAGTGAATGGATATATTTGAAAGCCTGCTTTTAACTCGAATTACCTTTTGTTTGTACTTTGTTTTTTTTTGCCTGAGTTGTTTCAAAAGATATAATCTTAACGTTGCACTTTGGTTACCTGTGTCTTATTTGTAGTGATATGGTTTCTCACTAGTTCTGTACCTGTGACTGCTCCTGTGCACACTGTCTTTCATTTTCTGCTAGGGGGAGTCCAAGCAGTGAGTAACAACAGGCTGCCAGTTCAGCACAGCCAAGCCCGATATCATTTTCACTCAGTTCCTCTGCAGTTTAGCTATAAAGAAATAAGTAGTTGGTTATCAGGAAAAGAAGCCCTATGACTTGTACTAGGCACAAAATAATGCTCTCTCTCGTTTGCCTCCTGATGTGAAAATGCTTGTCCTACATTAATTATGCTTACTTGATGTGGGATATTGCAGAAACTTGAATAATCATTGTGCTCAATCAAAAGAGCACCCTAATACAGATCAATCTGCTTTTTGTCATGTTTACTCTCTGCCGAAATCTCTAAGTAATGTTATAGAAAGTTTGCTATGGAAGTTCATTTTAAGCAATGCTGCTTTAATAGTTTCATCAAATGAGCAAGCATTACTTTTTTTAATATTCCACTTGTTACCGGAAGCTTTATTCCATTGTTACAGGAAGCTTTCCTCATATTGTGGTTGGAATGATGGGCAGGATTTGATAAAATGGGTATTAGCAAGCTGGTGCACCATTCTTCACTCTATCTGTCTTCCAGAACCAGTTTTTTACTTCGGCGACACTGAGTATCAAGTAGATGAAAGTGAAGGCTATGTGGAAGTTCAGGTCTGGAGAACAGGAACTGATTTGTCCAAGACCGCAACAGTGACAGTACGATCCCGCAAAACAGACCCAGCGTCAGCAGAAGGTGAGACCACACGTGTTATGCTTCTTAACTGACAGATCGCACAGGCTAGGAATATGACTAATCCTGTTATTTGCCGTAAAATAATCAAAGATATGCATGACGCTGCATTTATATCAATAAAACATTGTGAAGGAATATAAATGTACCCCATGGCGTGCATGAATTCTGGGAAGGTCACCATTCGCACATCTGATATTTGATGGCAAAGCAATTAAATCATCTACATAAAATTTCTCCATCAATGGAGAAACTTAGTATTGATGATTTAATTAAGAGGTAATCATTGAGACAATATAAAGAATTCTGCAGACATTCAAATCCTTTATGTGGGTTCCCCCACCAGCTTTTTGTTTAAATTTGTAAATGAACCATATTCTCACATGGAAAAAAAAAATCTTACTTTACCTTCACCATTTAATTCATTCATTATGTGCCATGTCATATGATGTTGGCGATCGTGGTCTTTGATTGTTCTTGGCAAATATTTCTATAGAAGTGGTTTGCCATTGCCTTCTTCTGGGCAGTGTCTTTACAAGACGGCAGACCCCAGCCATTATCAATACCCTTCAGAGAGTGCCTGCCTGCCGTCAGTGATTGTATAACCAGGACTTACGATATGCACCAGCTGATCATATGACCATCCACTACCTGCTCCCACAGCTTCACATGATCCTGACTGGGAGGGGGCTGAGCAGGTTTTACACCTTGCTCAGGAGTGACCTGCAGGCTAGCGGGTAATTGAAACTTACTGACGGATTTGATGTGCACAGGAAGTGTTGGTAACGCACAGTGGTGAAGTGGTTAGTGTAATGTAATTACAGCGCTATCAACCTGGTTTCATTTCTGTCGCTCCCTATAGTTCTCTCCATGACAGTGTGGAATCCCTCCAGGTGCTCAGGTTTCCTCCCACATTTCAAAGGTGAACAGGCTAGTAGGTTAATTCATCACAGTGGTGTAATTGGGTGGCAAGGGCTGGTTGGACCAGTAAATCTTTCTATTACCCTGGAAAGTGGTGCTGTTACATTTCAGAACCACAGCAATATTAAAAATAGTTTGAAGGGAACATTGTCTTAGAATTGGGAGTTTTAAGGTATTTGTGGATCTTTGTGGAAGTTAATCAAAATTAACGAATCACTACCGATTTTTTTTTTTCTAGCCGGCGTTGATTACGTAGGGATAAGCCGCAACCTGGATTTTGCTCCTGGAGTGAACATGCAGACTTTTCGAGTGACCATCCTTGATGACTTAGGTCAGCCAGTACTGGAAGGGCCAGAAAGATTTGAACTTGTCCTGCGTATGCCAATGAATGCAGTTCTTGGAGAGCCAAGCAAAGTCACTGTTCTCATTAATGACTCTGTTTCTGATTGTAAGTCTATTCTATATGGAAGTATTGCCTCCCAATGATGTGCCAAGAAACTGCAAGATGTTTATTGTGGAGAACTGAGATGTTTAGCTCAGTAACATTCAAATATCCCTTAAAGCTAAGAAATGGGCAGGGATGCAAGTAAATACTTAGCTAAATTTTCATATTTAACAATTTTCTCAGAAGAATTCTTTTATATCCTTACATATTTTGTGAAAGTGATAAAAATCTGTCATCCCTCTTAGAATGTCTATATTTTTCTATAGTAAACTATATAAAATATTAGCAGATTTTTGAGATTATTCCTAAATTTATTAAAGGCATTCTTTAATATGTAAATTCTACAAGATATTGCTTGGAGTATAGAATATTTTTTAAAAAGAAATCATGTTAATCCTTTCTTAAGATCAAAAAAGAATGCAAATATTACGGGAGTACATTGGTAAATAAAGGCTGCTTTGAGGTTGATGAGATTAATTGAACTTCTGAATGTATTTCATTTTATTTTCCATTACAGTGGTAAATTGGGTGGGAATTGTGTATCTAATCAATGTATTTTATCCATATGGTCAGAGAAATGCAAATTAACACAAAAATAAGCAATGACAGAACAACCTACTGTACGGTATTAAAATAAAATTGTATTTTGAATCTCACCAGGATAGCTGGTATCAGGGAAGGTTTGCCATTTGTGTCATGTATAAGTACAGTTGTGTAATGGAGAACTTTGTTCTGTTTCACTCAATAAACAATTGTGGAGAAAACCAAATTATTAATAACTTCCATTTTCCTTAGTGCCAAAAGTACAATTTAAAGAATCTACTTATGTGGGGAAGGAGAATGATGGTCAGGTCACAGCAGTTGTTTACCGAAGTGGAGACATCAGCTACAAGTCCACAGTCCGATGCTATACACGCCAGGCTTCTGCTCAGGTCATGATGGATTTTGCTGAACGGCCAAACACAGACGACTCTGTCATTACATTCCTTCCAGGTATCGTAGTTTACAGAAAAATATTTCAGCTCCAAATTAGAAAGCAAGCACTTTTCTCTTTTCCCTCTTGACCCTTTCTTGTGCAAACCTTGCATTACATTACTTGCAGATGTTGCCAAGATCTTTACCTTGGTCTGAAATCGCTTTTAACATCCCGAAATAATCTTTTTTCATTTATTTTTGAATATCAACTTTATTTAATTAAAGCTCTAATTTTGTTGGAGTTTCTTGTATTGGGATATCTTTCTCACAGATTGATCTGTGGTAAATATCATACGTTCAATGAAACATTGGTGAATAGCTGGAAGCTGTTCAGCACCTTGAGCCTGAACTCTTGAGACAGAAGGTTATGGTTGATCAATAACCTTGGCGATTTTCGAGCTATCTGCTTTTTATACTTTTCTAGAGGTTAGCTTTTTTTTGCTACTGAGTTACCTGGGCTCAAGTCCCACTCCAAAGATGCTGAGCAAAAAAACTAATGCTGAAATTCCAACTCGTTAATTGGGAGAATCTTATGCAAGATCTAATGAGGTGTTGAAATCAATAAAATACAATGTTCTCTGCCATACGAATGCAGAGGTTCTACAGAATTAAGGCGATTTCCTGTCCAGGGAGGTCTCCAGGCCTTGTCCCTCAATTATGGGATTATCTGGTAGTTATTGCTAATTCTGCAAACTGTCTCTCTGCAATATGGCTGCCACGTTGCATGTGGTATAAAGACGAAGGCATTGAACAGTGAAGTTAGGCTGTAAAAACTCGGGACAACATCAGGCGGTTTAAGGGACTGTGTCAATGAAAATCCTTCCTTTTATTCACATGGTCATGGCCTGCTCTTGGCATCCTAATGATTTACTCCTTTAGAATTTGTAAAAATGTTAGCTCTTGTGAAAAATCCTGTACTGGGATCTGCACAAAAGGAGTGTAAACTCTCCGGGATTATGCATTCATGAATACGAATGTAATGAAAAAGACAGTCATCTGAAATGTACAAGAGAACTCGGATCTTTTTTCCTTGACCACTGTTAGATATGTTCCTTTCTAAACTTTACACTTCTGTGTTTTGGGTTTTTTGATTATGATGCCAAACATTTTGACCTGATGAATATTAAGAAAGGTAATTCAGTCTAGTTTTCAAAAGTATTCCTGTCAAAAAGTTAAATATTATCCATCCCAGGACAGGTTATAGAAAGTCTAAATTAATTTGTGCTTTTAGGTTATTTTTTCCTGTTTTAAAAAAACACTTGGATTTTGTATAAATTGGAAGTTTCTCTGTGTCACTTCAAAGTCTGAAAGCATTGTACGATGTTTCACAGGTGAAATTGAGAAACCGTGCACTGTAAGCTTAAGTGATGATACAATACATGAAGAAGTTGAGGAGCTGAGACTAGTTCTTGGAACGCCAAAGAGTGAATCCCCATTTGGTGCTTCAATTGGTGAAGTGAACGAAACTGTGATAAAGATCATGGATGGAGCAGACAGTGAGTTTCAGAGTGAATGACTTTAATGAAATGAGTTCCTTTCTTGTTTCATGGACCACACTAACAGCACTTGGTTCTTAATTACAGAGGCTATTATCAAATTTGGAGAAACCAAATTTAGTATCAGTGAACCTAAAGAACCTGGGCAGATCGCAGTAGTAAAAATTCCAGTACTACGTCTGGGAGACACTTCAAGAGTTTCCATTGTACGAGTTCATACAAAAGATGGTTCTGCCACCTCTGGAGAAGACTACAATCCCTTGTCTGAAGGTATAGTTATGTGATGTGGTTTATGCTTTATTTCTTATGGTTTAGATAATTATACTAAAATTAATCTTTGAGTTACTTGAAACAAGATTCAACCTGCTTTGATGATACTTCTTGTGCATTTTGAATTTTATTCGATGTAGAAAGAAATGCCTCAGACATGGCCAACAAGATTAACTACTTCAATAAACACAGGCGTGTTGAATAGATTGGAGCTTTGTGTTGCGTAGGATTTGTGATTTTAAATCAGAAATTTTGGGGCATTTAGATTTGGTTAGGTATGAAAATTCCTGTGTGACGTGCATCAACAACTCCAGATTTGTAACACAGCCGGGCAGAGTATGAAAATGTGAATTTTTAAATCAAACCATTGCTGTACAGCCCAACAAACATTGTGGTGTTGGGTGAACTTGACCTAATATGAATTGGACATAGCCTTATCATCACCAATTAGAGGAACATCCTCAATTAAAGTATCTTTCTTCTTTTTAAATCTCTCATTGTCCCCATTCATCCTTGTCTTTGCTCCCTCAATTATCTGTGGTGACTTCTTCAATTCTACTTTGCCAGTTATTATTCCAAGTATGTAACTCAATAGACCAAAGAAGACTTTAGTCTCTCAACATTGTTGAGAAAAATATCTTACTAAGCTTGAATAATATTGTCTCCTTTCTTGAACCAAGTTGGTTGTTTCTGATTTATTTCAGAAATTGAATTTAAAGAAGGTGAAACTCAGCATTTTGTTGAAGTTGAAATACTTTATGATGGAATGAGAGAAATGAGGGAGGCATTCACCATTCATCTGAAACCTGATGAGAACATGGTGGCAGAAACTCAGGTACAAACACAAAAGAAAAAATTGTAACTTGATTAGCTGCAGGTTTATTAAAAGATTTAAATATAGTATTAAAATTCTTTATCAAACAAGGTAAAGAGGAGATTATCATCTGCTGCTGTAGGAGAGGGTTACTACTGGGCAAAGATTAAATATCACAGCAATTAAATTAATATTTTTCAGCTTTTACTTCTCTCCTTCACTCCCTGAGTACTTCTATCAAATGAGCTAAGTGACATGCCTGCTTGCTCTTCTAAATAAGTTATAGCCTTTAAGCTGTGGTGCAGAGCATGCAGGTTACTTCTACTGATCTTGCTGGTGATCTCTAGAAAGGAGCCATGAGACAAAACCGAAGGTGACTTTAGTGAAATGAGCAGCATCTGCTTGCCCTGGAGTTGGTCTTCCTGGACTCTATTTAATGATAATATTACCATCTAGCACTGAAGCATTAAATGATATTGGGATGTACCTTTTTCAGGATTGGCAATAAATGTTTTCACCAATTGGCCCATTCTGATGAATAAGCAACACATTATTTGAGGTGTCCCTGTAACTGTGTAAATATTATCAAACAATGCTGTCGATGTAGCCATATTGCTTCCTTCCAAGAGCATGCAGTTGACATTTCTTTTGTTATTTCACAGATAAGTAAAGCAATAGTATACATCGAGGAGATGAACAGCATGGCTGATGTCACGTTCCCATCTGTTCCACAAGTTGTCTCACTCCTAATATATGATGATACATCCAAAGCAAAGGAAAACCCCAGTCCTCCAGCAGGCTATCCTGTTGTCTGCGTTACAGTATGTATCACCATGTTAATATATCACTGTTCCAAGGTCCTGCCAGTATTAATAGCTTAAATGTGCATCATGCTTTTATTAGGTAAATAAGAATAGCACTTACAAATTGCTTGGGGCATTCAGCAGGTCAGGCAGTATCTATGGAAAGGAATAAACAGTCAATGTTTTGGGCCGAGACCCTTCCTCAGGACAATAGAATGTAATTTTGATAAGATAGTGTGAGTGGAAAACAGAAGGACCATTGAGAGTTTGAAAACATGGATAAAAGTTAATGCACTAGATAACAATGAATGAAGACCATAAGATATAAGAGCAGAATTAAGCCATTTCCCCATTGAGACTGCTTCACCATTCTATCAAGGTGGATTTTTTTTCAATCCCATTGTCATGTCACACTACCTCCCCATGATCCTCAACCTTCATGCCAATCAAGAACATATCAATCTCCATCTTAAATACACCCTAAACTCTCCCACTTCCAGAAGCATCCTCTTCACGTCCACTCTATCCAGAACTTACAATATACATTAAGTTTTAATGACATCATCCATCTAAACTCCAGTGAGTACAGGCTGAGAGTCGTCAAACACTCCTCATACGTTAACCCTCTCATCCTTTTACTCATTCCTCTGGACCCTCTCAAACACTTCCTTAAATATGGATCCCAAAGCTACTCACAATACTTCAAATGTAGTTGAATAATGCCTTATAAAGCCTTGACATTGCATTCTTGTTTTTATATCCTAGTCCTTTCTAAATGAATGCTAACATTGCATTAGTCTTCCTTACTACTGACTTAGCCTGGAAGTTGATCTTCATGGAATTCCTCACTAGGACTCCAAAATTCCTTTGCACTTCTGTTTTCTGAATTCTATCCCCAGTTAGAAAATACCCTATGTCTTTATTCTGTCTACAAAGTAAGAAGGAAATTTCCTTCACTGTATTACATCTGCCATTTCTTTGTCCATTCTCCTAATCTGTCCAAGTCCTTTTGCAGGCTGCCTGTTTCCTCAACTCTATCTGCCCCTTGAACTATCTTCATATCATCTGCAAACTTGGACACAAATCTATTAATTCCATCATCTGGATCATTAACACGTAACGTGGAAAGAAGCAGACAAACACCAACCCCTGTAGAACACCATTAGTCACTGACAGCCAACCAGGAAAGTCCCCCTTTATTCCCACTCTTTGCCTCCTGCCAATCAGCCAATGCTCTATCCATGCCTTCTGCCAGTCAGCCAATATTCTATACGTGCTAGTACCTTTCTTGTAATACCGTAGGCTCCTTTCACCTTTTCAAGCACCTTCTCCTAGGTAACAGTGACTACATTCACTGTTGCCCCCAACTCTCCAGAAATTCTGCCATGTGCAGTTATCTTCCACAGTGACAAAAAATACGTGTTAAGTTCATCCACCATTTCCTTGCTCTCCACTATTACTCTCTCAGCATCATTTTCCGGCACTCTGACGTCTACTCTTGTTTCTCTACTATTCTTTATGTATCTGAGAAAAACTTGAGTATCCTCTTTTCTATTATTGAGTACATACATTCCAATTGCATCTTTTCTTTCCTTATTGCATCTTTATTTGCCGCCTTTTGGTTTTTAAAATCTTCTGAATCCTCTAGCTTCCTGCTGATTTTTGCAATATTGTATGTCCTCTCCTTCACTTTTATGCTCTCTTTAACTTCCTTTTGTCAGTCACAGTTGCCTTATCCTTTCTTTAGAATGATTCCTCTTCTTTGGGATGAAATGGTCTTGCATCTTCCAAATTCCTCCTTGAAACGCCAGCCATTGCTGCTCTGCCATCGTTCCTGCTAGTGTCCCCTTCCAATCAACTTCGGCAGCTGCTCTCTCATACCTCTGTATTTCAACTGTAATACCAATACTTCTGATTTTAGCTTCTTCCTCTCAAACTGTAGCATGAATTATATCATATTATGATCACTGTCTCCCAACAGTTCCTTTACATTAAGATCTGGACCATTGCATAACACCCAATCTGGGAATTTCCTTATTCTGAGTGACCTCAACTGCATGCTACTCTAAAAGGTCATCTCAGGCTTTCTACGAATTCCTTATCTTGAGATCCAGTACCAACCTGATTTTCTCAATCTACCTGCATATTGAAGACCGCAATGGCAATCGTAACGTTCTCTTTCTTACATAACTTTTCTATCTCCTGTTCTAATTTATATCCCACATCCTGGTTACTATTCAAAAGCCTACATATAACTCGTATGAGGGTCTTTTTATCCTTGCAGTTTTTTTTCCGGATTACCCATAGGATCTTCTGACCCTCTATCTCTTCTTGCTAAGGATTTGATTTAACCTTTTACCAACAAAACAATGCCAGCCTGCCTGTCTTTTCGATAGGATGTGTATCCTTGGATGTTAAGCTGTCAACTATGACTCCACAATGCCCACAACACCATACCTGCCCATTTCTAACTGTGCTATAAGCTCATCTACCTTGTTTCATAAACTGTGTCCTGTATTCACTGCCTGCTTCTCAAATATATGTCCATGTTGCCTGGCATTGAATTCTTATCCTTTTCTAAACTTTCTGTCTCACTTTCTTATTCTGGAGATAAGAACCTCTCATGTATGTTCCTTCATAGAACATTGAACATAGAAATCTACCTCACATTACAGGCCATTCGGCCCACAATGTTGTGCCGACTATGTAACCGACTCCAGAAGCTGCCTAGAATTTCCCTTTTACTTTATCCATACCTCTCCAATCTGTTGAACCCAGCCCCTATTGTTCAGTTTAAAGCCCTATCCACAGCCCTTGTAATGCAATTCTCCAGGACCCTGGTCTCAGTATAGTTCGGGTCACTCTCAGAAAGAGCTCCCTCCTTCCCCAATATACCACAAACTCAGACCCACTTCTCCCACACAATCTTTGAGCCATACATTTAACGCTATAATCTTATTGATGCTGTGCCAATTTGTACGCAACTCTGATAGCAATCCGGAGAATATTACCTTTCCACAGATTCGCCACGTTCTGACTGCTTCCAGCAGTAATGCTTAAGTTGAATGACATTGCCCCCAAATCCATGCCTGCAAACCAACTAAAATATAAGCATGACTTACCAAATAAAAACTAAAATCGGGCAGCATCTGTGGAGAGGAAAACAGTTAATGAGTTAGGTCAAAGACCTTTCATCAGGACTGAAACATGAGGAAACGAGTGTGCTTTAAGTTGTAGGGAAGGGACGGAGCAATGCTGTACTCGGGTGGAGATGGCACGGGATTGGTGTGAATGTTTACTAATCACAGTTGTACTGAAGTAACTGCTGTGTTGTGCATCTCACTGTTACAATGTTGGCTTTTGTTTATTTGTTTTTTTATTTATTGAGATTTAGCGCAGAAGAGGCTTTCAAGCCACGTCGCCCAGCAATCCCCCGATTTAATCCTAGCCTAATTACAGAGCAATTTACAATGATCAATTAACCTACCAACGATATGTCTTTGGACTCGAGGAGGAAACCTGAGCACCCAGAGGAAACCCAGACAGCGGCAGGAATTGAACCCGAGTCACCTGTACTGTAAAGCGTTGTGCAAACCACTACGTTACTGTGCCTCCCTTTTGCCCCTCCCCCTCCCCCTCCCCCTCCCCCTCTCCCTCCCCCTCTCCCTCCCCTCTCCCTCTCCCTCTCCCTCTCCCTCTCCCTCTCCCTCCCCCTCCCCCTCTCCCTCCCCCTCCCCCTCTCCCTCCCCCTCTCCCTCCCCCTCCCCCTCCCCCTCCCCCTCTCCCTCTCCCTCCCCCTCCCCCCTCATTCTCTCACCTTTGTTCATCTCTAATTCATATCTTGTACCAGTGGTTCATCGTGTTCCCTCCACACCTTCCCTCTTCCCTGCAGCTTAAAATATATATGTTCTCCCTTTTCCAGTTCTAATGAAAGTTCAGCAGTTTACAATTTCATTTCCCTTGAATAAACAGGTGTCTCCAGCATTTTCTGTTTTTATTTCAGATTTCCAGGATATGCAATTTATTTTTTGCCCTTAGATTAACATCAAAGTATTTTTTGTTACTTATTTAAAATAATTAATTGCTTGTGTTTGAAGTACTTACCTTCATTCCATTTCTTTTTGTCAGGCTTGCAATCCGAAGTATTCTGATTATGACAAAACAGGATCAATATGTAGCAGTGAGAACATCAATGATACGCTCACTAGCTACCGTTGGCTGGTGAGTGCTCCTACAGGTCCGGATGGAGTGACAAGCCCTATGAGAGAAGTGGATTCAAACACCTTCTTCACCTCATCCAAGATGATTACTCTAGACTCAATCTACTTCCAAGCCGGCTCCCGGGTGCAGTGTGCTGCTCGAGCCGTTAATTCCAATGGGGACGAAGGGCTCGAGTTAATAAGCCCTATCGTATCAGTCAGCACTGAGGAAGGTAATACATAAAAGTGTGTTGTTGGTTCTTCAAACAATATACTATGCTCAATTTTACGTTGAAGGATGATCAGCAAGGAAGTTCTCACAAGATAAAAGAGATTTATATTTTACAATAAATAGTTCTACGTTTAACTTATATTTTCTGTGCATTGGTTAATACTTTTTGTTTTGTTGAAATGCTTGGTTAGTACAATCATTAGTCTGTTTGGTTTAACAAAGGTAATTAAATGCCATCATTCAAATTTTAACATTAACTTAATCCTGAAATTGTGACGGTCATTTTTGAGCTCGTGTGAGGACGAGCAGTGTGATGTCAGTCAGCAGATGCTTGTAGTTTGGATGAATGAATATACATTGAGATTAATTATACAGGTTGAGTACCTCTTGTCCAAAATTCCAAAATCCAATACCTCTGAAATTTGAATCTTTTTTGAGCAGTGACATGATGTCACAAATGGAAAATTCCACAAGATGCTACAAGCTTCCCGGATGATACGTGGGTCTCTGCACTCCATAAACAGTTATGAGAAGTGACCTCACATATGTAATGAAGAGAAGTTAATGAAAAATAAAAAAACACTGCATAAAGTGAAAAATGAAGTCCTCAATTGCATATCATTAGCATCAGAGTGACCATATGCCACTTAACGGTGTGCCGATCATGAAACAAGCAAAGATCTAGCACCAGAACCTGCTGATTGCTTTTATGCCTTACATAACGTCATTAAAATTTTAAAGCGTCACTGATGAAAATCTGACACCAGAACAAGTCTACAAAGCTTATTTTCTTTACTATCTTACATCAAACCTAAAAAGTGTAAAATACAAATACAGTGTATTGTAATCTTTTAATCAAAACACAATACCTTAGATGGAGATTAAAAGCCTGCTGTTGTTCAACAGCCAGTTCAGGTATTCTCCTGATGCTGCTTTTGTTATCCTGCACACACTAAATTTTCATTATAGTATTTTACGATAGACAATAGACAATAGGTGCAGAAGTAGACCATTCGGCCCTTCGAGCCTGCACCGCCATTCTGAGATCATGGCTGATCATCTACTATCAACACCCGGTTCCTGCCTTGTCCCCATAACCCTTGATTCCCCTATCCATAAGATACCTATCTAGCTCCTTCTTGAAAGCATCCAGAGAATTGGCCTCCACTGCCTTCTGAGGCAGCGCGTTCCACACCTCCACAACTCTCTGGGAGAAGAAGTTCCTCCTCATCTCTGTCCTAAATGACCTACCCCTTATTCTTAAACCATGCCCCCTGGTACTGGACTCTCCCAGCATCTGGAACATATTTCGTGCCTCTATCTTGTCCAATCCCTTAATAATCTTATATGTCTCAATCAGATCCCCCCTCAATCTCCTTAATTCCAGCATGTACAAGCCCAGTCTCTCTAACCTCTCTGCGTAAGACAGTCCGGACATCCCAGGAATTAACCTAGTGAACCTACGCTGCACCTCCTCCACAGCCAGGATGTCCTTCCTTAACCCTGGAGACCAAAACTGCACACAATACTCCAGGTGTGGTCTCACCAGAGCCCTGTACAAATGCAAAAGGATTTCCTTGCTCTTGTACTCAGTTCCCTTTGTAATAAAGACCAACATTCCATTAGCCTTCTTCACTGCCTGCTGCACTTGCTCATTCACCTTCAGAGACTGATGAACAAGTACTCCTAGATCTCTTTGTATTTCTCCCTTACCTAACTCCACACCGTTCATATAATAACCTGCCTTCCTGTTCTTGCTCCCAAAGTGAATAACCTCACACTTATTCACATTAAACGCTATCTGCCAAGTTTCTGCCCACTCATCCAGCCTATCCAACTCACCTTGAATTCTCCTAACATCCTCATCACATGTCACACTGCCACCCAGCTTAGTATCATCAGCAAACTTGCTGATGTTATTCACAATGCCTTCCTCTAAATCATTGACATAATTCGTAAACAGCTGTGGTCCCAATACCGAGCCCTGTGGCACCCCACTAGTCACTACCTGCCATTCCGAGAAACACCCATTCAGTTCTACCCTTTGCTTTCTATCTGCCAACCAGTTTTCTATCCTTGTCAATATCCTCCCCCCAATGCCATGAGCTCTGATTTTACCCACCAATCTCCTATGTGGTACCTTATCAAATGCCTTCTGAAAGTCAAGGTACACCACATCCACTGGATCTCCCACGTCTATCTTCCTGGTTACATCCTCGAAAAACTCCAATAGATTAGTCAAGCATGATTTGCCCTTGGTAAATCCATGCTGGCTCGGCCCAATCCTATCACTGCTATCAAGATATGCTGCTATTTCATCTTTAATGATGGACTCTAGCATCTTCCCCACTACTGATGTTAGGCTAACAGGGCGATAGTTCTCTGTTTTCTCCCTCCCTCCTTTCTTAAAAAGTGGGATAACATTAGCCATTCGCCAATCCTCAGGAACTGATCCTGAATCTAAGGAACATTGGAAAATGATCACCAAAGAATCCGCAATTTCCAGAGCCTCCTCCTTTAGCACCCTAGGATGCAGACCATCTGGACCTGGGGATTTGTTAGCCTTCAGACCCATCAGTCCACTCATCACCGTTTCCTTCCTAACGTCAATCTGTTTCAGTTCCTCTGTTACCCTATTTATTTTCATTATAATAATTTTTACTGTTGAGTGTAAGACAAAAACTCTCTTACTGGTAGTACATAAATTCAGAGGTGGAAATTATGGTGATCCCAAGCTATCTCATTATATATTCCAAAATCCAAGAATATCCAAAATTCCAAAACTCTTCCAGCCCCAAGCATTTCAGATAAGGGGTACTCTACCTGTAGTAAGTATAATTCTTCAAAGCCATTACAAGATTGTTAGTTTGGCATGAATGACTATATTATGATTTATTATAGTAACTATAATTGTTCAAAGCTACTACAAGATTAATTTATAGTGTGGAACACTTTTTGTTTCCTTCCAAAATTATAACTATTAGAAATTATGGAGTGAAAATTCATTATTAACCATTTGCTAAGCACAAAGTTGACCTTTTTGAAACTGAATTTTATACAAAGATACTACCTACTTGTCCTTTTATAGTAATAGCAAGCAAAGATGATTTCTTACCTGTGTGCATTTTTGCTATTTTTAGCTATTTTAGCTATTTTTAGCTAGTTTAGCACCTTAATGTGAATAATAATTTGCACATCCACGTAAAGGTTTTACGTTGCCAAGCAAAAGTGTGAGGACAAGAGAATCAACCTTGATTACCGACTAGTAATGTGTAATTCCTTTGCTGTCAGGTCTGTGCCAGCCTAGAGTGCAAGGAGCAGTTGGTGCCGAACCGTTCTCCGCCAAGTTGCGTTACACAGGAACTGAAGATTCAGACCATCCGAACCTTATTAAATTGACTGTAACAATGCCACACATTGATGGTAGGGAGTATTTTATGGAGTTGCTGTGTTGTGTTCTACTGTCTTCTATATGAATTCCTTTACAAATTCTACAGAATTTTCTTACACTGCCTATAGATTTCACTTAACTGGTCTTTAACATAAATGCCAAAGTCGCCAGTCCCCCACTTCAGCAAAACAGATCTTTTTTTTGTTGCTGCCATTGTCTGGTCACTTCCCCAATATTAATGTGAGACTTTGGGGTAAAGTTTAGTGTATATGTCCACAGTGTAAAGAAAGACTGTATGGTTAAGGCATTCATTACTACAATGGAACAACTTCTATAAAAGAAATCTTAATGCACAAGTGTAAAGGGCACTGCATCACCATATTCTTTGCATAAGCTTAAGCTGAGCTGTAGGTTCCCAAACACCGTTAATGTTCTGGAGATTTATGGAAAGTTAAAGACAGGATCCAGAAGGTTTCTGAGGAGTATCATTCTTGCTCTAGTGGTACCTAATGCTGAAGGTACAGCTGAACACCATAGCAAGGCTGGGCAGTCTGGTGGAAAACAAAACTACAGATGCTGGAATCTGAAACAAGAAGGAAATCAGAAGTACTGGAAGAATTGAGTCAGTCAAGTAGCACCTATGGAAAGAGAAACGTTTATGGTTTATATCAAAGACCTTCATCAGAATTGAAAGAAAGTGAAAGTTTGCTCAGTTATTTATTTCAATTCTGAAGGAGAATTTGACCTGAAATATTAACTGGTTCCTCTTTCCACAAATGCTACTTGACTGGTCGAGTTCCTGTGGCATTTCAGTTTTTGTTGGTAACGTCAAACACAATAGTGCGACCCAGATGTATTCTTCAGCATGAGGAGGGGGACATTAGCCATCAAGGGCCAAAGCCAAGTACTTCTAGAGATGCTTCCAGAAAACTGATGGTAAATGACTGTGGTACCATGGGAAATACTGATGAACAGTACGGCAGAGACAAGGCCAGAGATCAGAGCTGCAGGGTGTAGCATAAAGGAGAAGACTTGCAGATGGCTTTCAGGGGAGGTGATGGGGGAATTCCGGACATCAGAGCTTAGGGCTAGATAGGTCAGAAATCCTAATATTGGGTCAAATCCTATGTTTGCAAAAAGATTGGGAAAGGCTTACTGTCATTTGGAGAGAGGATGGAAGGCTGGTAGTCAGGGTGAGGAGGAGCAAAGACATCTTTGCTTGGCAGTGAATGGGCATCCTGCCTCTCTTGCCCAGTGAGAAATGCTGAGATTGATGGGACAGAAATCCCAACCTTTCCACCTCAACAAGGCATTTCACTGAACATTTTCCTGACTCCTAAAAAGCTCGTGTAGTAGCATTAACACACACAAAATGCTGGAGGAACTCAGCAGGCCAGGCAGCATCTATAGACAAGAGTAAACAATCAATGTTTCAGGCCAAGACCCTCCATCAGGACTGGAAAGAAAGACGAGGTTAAACTAAGAAGGTGGCCCATCCTGCTGAGTTCCTCCAGTATTTTGTGTGTGCTGCTAGGATTTCCAGCATCTGCAGATTTTCTTGTGTTTGTAGTAGTGGTAAATTGGATTGTCATTAGTACTTGGAATATTAACTTACAAGTTAACTAAATACATGAATCTCCATTACTTCACCAAAATCAAAATAACTAGGTGCATGTTGTGTTACGTATATTTCAATTTTGGACCCTTATCCTCTTCCAGATGCAGCAAGAGAGTTGAAGTAAATGATAGTCTTTGATTTAATAAAATTTACCAGATGTTCTGTTTTTGTCTCAGGCATGCTTCCTGTTATCTCCACGCGTCAGCTCTCTAACTTCGAGCTCACCCTCAGCCCCGATGGGACCCGTGTCGGAAACCACAAGTGTTCTAACCTCTTAGACTACAATGAAGTAAAGACTCATTATGGCTTTTTGTCCGACTCCACTAAAAATCCAGAGGTGATTGGAGAGACCTCCCCGTACCAGTATAACCCCTCTCTGCGTGGGCCTTCCACGCTCAGATTTTACCGAAACCTCAACCTGGAAGCCTGTCTCTGGCAGTTTGAGAGTTTCTATGATATGTCAGAGCTTCTCACAGACTGCGGAGGCACTATTGGCACAGATGGACAGGTATGGACAGTTTTCCCAGTATAACCCCTTATCAAGTGGATTCTTTCATTTATATTTACTGCTAATGTTTTCTGCAATAATTTCTGTACAATAATTGAGCACAAACAAGATGTTCACTAAATGTATTACAGTTTTTTCTAAATTTCATGCCCATGGTTCCATGGGACCCAGATACGGCCTTTTTCATTATTAATGCACAACCTATACTCATCGGTACAAAGGATGTCCCATTCAAACTAATTTCAAAATAATGCTATGTGAGTCAACACTGACAAAATGCTGGAACTCAGCATCTATGGGCCGAGACCCTCCTTCAGGTCCTGATGGAGGGTCTCGGCCCGAAATGCCAGCTGTTTCTTCATTTCCATAGATGCTGCCTAACCTGCTGAGTTGCTTTGGATGTGTTGTGTGTGTTGCTTTGGATTTCCAGCATCTGCAGACTTGCCTTGCAGTTGTGTGAGTCAGTTATTTTTGGAAACCAATGATTTTGTACGAATGCTGGAATATTTTCTGTTGCATAAACAGTATCAGAATCAGGTTTACTATCACTGACAAAAGTTATGAAATATTTTGGTTTGTAGCAGTGGAACAGTGCAGGCATAGCAAATTACTTCAAGTTACTATAATAATTGAAAAACAAGTAAATAGTCCAAAAGAGGTATAGCAAGGTAATGTTGCTTGGCTTGTGGACTGTTTAAATGTCTAATGGCAGACGGGAAGAAACTGTTCCTAAAACGTTGATTGGGACTTGGGCCCCAGAGTATAAGATGTGCTTGCAGTCAGAGATGAGGGTGAGCAAGAGAGAGAGTAGTCAGGTCTAGAATGAGAAACCATATGAAAACAACAGTTTTTGTAGAATAATACGTTTCAGTTTAACCCTATGTTTTAGCATCCATTCAGCCATACATGGTGACCTGGCCCAGATTATAATCAGTTATTTCAGAACCTACAAAACTAAGTTAACCTCATTTTCAAAGGATTCCTTAGATAATGTCATGCACTTTGGGGAAAGAAGCCAAGCCAGGGCATAGACAGTAAATGCCCTGGGCAAACTCATTTAGCAGCAAGACTTTCGGATATACTGTAAGAATATAGTTCTGTGAAGTGGGCACACAGGTAGACAAGTGATGATGAGGCGTTTTTTAACTTTACCTTCAGCCAAGGCACTGAGTATAGGTGATGAGATAATTGTACCATTTGATGATTTGGGCATACGGTGTGCAGTTCAGATAGCCAAACTACAGGAAAGATGTAATGAAACCAGAGAAGGTACAGAAAAAAATTAACAACAATGTTGCCTACTTTGGATGTTTGTGTTGTGAAGAGTGATTAAAAAGGCTGGGACTGTGTTCTCTGGAGCAAAGGAGACTGGAAAGTGATCTAGCGAGGTTTATAAAATCATGAGGGACATAGGTAGGGCAGGTAACCACCGTATATTTCCTGGGGAGTCGGAGACTAGATGGCATAGGTTTATATGAGAGGGGAAAGATTTAAAGGGGATCTGAGGGCAAGTTTTTCACACAATGGGAGCAGGGCATATGGAACAAGCTGCTAGAGGAATTGTTATAGGTAGATACAATTACAAAGTTTTAAAGACATTTGGACAGATGCATGGATGGGAGTGGTTTAGGGAGAAATAGGCCAAATTCAGGGATACTATTACAGCTACAGAAAGGGTGGGTAATGTAGCAGGATCCCCTTTTGAGTCAATATGGGTGGAAGTCAGGAATAGGAAGGGAGCAGTTACTCTACTGGGGGTGTTCTATAGGCCCCCTGGTAGCAGCAGAGATACAGAGGAGCAGATTGGGAGGCAGATTTTGGAAAGGTGCAAAAATAATAGGGTTGTTATCATGGGTGACTTTAACTTCCCTAATATTGATTGGCACCTGATTAGTTCCAAGGGTTTAGATGGGGCAGAGTTTGTTAAGTGTATCCAGGATGGATTCCTGTCACAGTATGTGGACAGGCTGACCAGGGGGAATGACATACTAGATCTAGTACTAGGTAATGAACCGGGTCAGGTCACAGATCTCTCAGTGGGTGAGCATCTGGGGAACAGTGACCACCGCTCCCTGGCCTTTAGCATTATCATGGAAAAGGATAGAATCAGAGAGGACAGGAAAATTTTTAATTGGGGAAAGGCAAATTATGAGGCTATAAGGCTAGAACTTGCAGGTGTGAATTGGGATGATGTTTTTTCAGGGAAATGTACTATGGACATGTGGTCGATGTTTAGAGATCTCTTGTGGGATGTAAGGGATAAATTTGTCCCGGTGAGCAAGATAAAGAATGGTAGGGTGAAGGAACCATGGGTGACAAGTGAGGTGGAAAATCTAGTCAGGTGGAAGAAGGCAGCATACATGAGGTTTAGGAAGCAAGGATCGGATGGGTCTATTGAGGAATATAGGGAAGCAAGAAAGGAGCTTAAAAAGGGGCTGAGAAGAGCAAGAAGGGGGCATGAGAAGGCCTTGGCAAGTAGGGTAAAGGAAAACCCCAAGGCATTCTTCAATTATGTGAAGAAAAAAAGGATGACAGGAGTGAAGATAGGACCGATTGGAGATAAAGGTGGGAAGATGTGCCTGGAGGCTGTGGAAGTGAGCGAGGTCCTCAATGAATACTTCTCTTCGGTATTCACCAATGAGAGGGAACTTGATGATGATGAGGACAATATGAGTGAGGTTGATGTTTTGGAGCATGTTGATATTAAGGGAGAGGAGGTATTGGAGTTGTTAAAATACTTTAAGAGAGATAAGTCCCTGGGACCTGACGGAATATTCCCCAGGCTGCTCCACGAGGCGAGAGAAGAGATTGCTGAGCCTCTGGCTAGGATCTTTATGTCCTCGTTGTCCACGGGAATGGTACCGGAGGATTGGAGGGAGGCGAATGTTGTCCCCTTGTTCAAAAAAGGTAATAGGGATAGTCCGGGTAATTATAGACCAGTGAGCCTTACATCTGTGGTGGAAAACCTGTTGGAAAAGATTCTTAGAGACAGAATCTACAGATATTTAGAGAATCATGGTCTGATCAGGGACAGTCAGCATGGCTTTGTGAAGGGCGGATCGTGTCTAACAAGCCTGATAGAGTTCTTTGAGGAGGTGACCAGGCATATAGATGAGGGTAGTGCAGTGGATGTGATCTATATGGATTTTAGTTAGGCATTTGACAAAGTTCCACACGGTACACTTATTCAGAAAGTTAGAAGGCATGGGATCCAGGGAAGTCTGGCCAGGTGGATTCAGAATTGGCTTGCCTGCAGAAGGCAGAGGGTGGTGGTGGAGGGAGTACATTCAGATTGGAGGATTGTGACTAGTGGTGTCCCACAAGGATCTGTTCTGGGACCTCTACTTTTCGTGATTTTTATTAACAACCTGGATGTGGGGGTAGAAGGGTGGGTTGGCAAGTTTGCAGACAACACAAAGGTTGGTGGTGTTGTAGATAGTGTAGAGGATTGTCAAAGATTGCAGAGAGACATTGATAGGATGCAGAAGTGGGCTGAGAAGTGGCAGATGGAGTTCAACCCAGAGAAGTGTGAGGTGGTACACTTTGGAAGGACAAACTCCAAGGCAGAGTACAAAGTAAATGGCAGGATACTTGTAAGTGTGGAGGAGCAGAGGGATCTCGGGGTACATGTCCACAGATCCCTGAAAGTTGCCTCACAGGTCGATAGGGTAGTTAAGAAAGCTTATGGGGTGTTAGCTTTCATAAGTCGAGGGATAGAGCTTAAGAGTCGTGATGTAATGATGCAGCTCTATAAAATTCTGGTTAGGCCACACTTGGAGTACTGTATCCAGTTCTGGTCGCCTCACTATAGGAAGGATGTGGCAGCATTGGAAAGGGTACAGAGGAGATTTACCAGGATGCTGCCTGGTTTAGAAAGTATGCATTATGATCAGAGATTAAGGGAGCTAGGGCTTTACTCTTTGGAGAGAAGGAGGATGAGAGGAGACATGATAGAGGTGTACAAGATAATAAGAGGAATAGCTAGAGTGGATAGCCAGCGCCTCTTCTCCAGGGCACCACTGCTCAATACAAGAGGATATGGCTTTAAGGTAAGGGGTGGGAAGTTCAAGGGGGATATTAGAGGAAGGTTTTTTACTCAGAGAGTGGTTGGTGTGTGGAATGCACTGCCTGAGTCAGTGGTGGAGGCAGATACACTAGTGAAGTTTAAGAGACTACTAGACAGGTATATGGAGGAATTTAAGGTGGGGGCTTATATGGGAGGCAGGGTTTGAGGGTCAGCACAACATTGTGGGCCGAAGGGCCTGTATTGTGCTGTACTATCCTATGTTCTATGTTATATTCATTCACACTGGGTTTCAGTCAGCTTCTGTCCATGGACTGAGGTTCCTAGCACCTTCCCAAAATCTCCTTCTCCACTTTGGGAATTCATGAGCCAGCAATTCCCAGGAATCAATCGGAAGATGCAGTTTTCAAGGTGTTTCTAAGGACATCCTTGAAGCATTTACTCAGGTTATAAATTCAGGAGGGACCCGGATTGATAACCTCTCAACAGCATTTACAATAAGATCATAAGATATAGGACAGAATTTGGCCCAATGTGTCTGCTCCACCATTTAATCAATGCTGATTATTTTACATTCTCCCTCTAACCCTTAACCTCCTTACTAATCAAGAAACTATCATTCTCTGCCCTAACTACACCTAATGACTCGGCCTCCACAACCTTCAGTGGGAACAGATTCCACAGATTCACCAAGCTCTGCTTGAACAAATCCCTCCTCATCTCTGTTTTAAGAGATATTCCTTATTCTGTGACTACACCTAGATCCTAGACTCTCCTACTAACAGAGACACCCTCCCAATGTCTACTCTCTCCAAGTGGTACTGAGGAGGATTTGGGCATTTTACATGGGAATAAATACCTGAGCAGAGAGTTAGAGGAGTAAAGAACAAGGGTAGAAATTGAAAGCAGACAAATAGTGAAGTTGTGGATAGTGTAGAAAACTGGCAAAGAATACAGCACGATAGTTGCAGATCTGGGCTGAGAAATGGCAGATCGAGTTTAATCCCGATAAGTGTGAGGTGTTGCACCTCAGTAAGGCAAATACAAGGAGACAGTACACTGTCAAGGGCAAGGTCATTAACATTTGTTGCTGAGCAGAGAACTCTTGGGATCCAAGTTCATAGCTCCTTGAAAGTGGCTACACAGGTCGATAAAGAGGCTCATGGAATACTTGCTTTTATTAGTCCAGGCATTGAGTTGAAACTTCAGGAGGTTATGCTGCAACTTCTTAAAACTCTGGTTAGGCCAGATCTGGAGTATTGCGTACACTTCTGGTCGTCCCTCTATTGGAAGGGTGTTGAGGCTTTGGAGAGGGTGCAGAAGACGTTTACCAGGACGCTGCCTGGTTTAGAGGGCATATGCTATCACGAGAGGCTGGATAAACTTTAGACTGTTTGCTCTGCAGTGGCAGAAGCTGAGGAGAGATCTGCTAGAGGTTTACAAGATTATGAGAGTCATAGATAGAGTGGACGGAGAGTATCTGTTTCCCATGGTTGAAATGTCTAATACAGGAGGGCATGCATTAACGGTGAGAGGGGGTAGGTTCAAGTGGGATGTGAGGGCTAAGTTTTTTACCCAGAGAGCTGTGGAAACCTGGAATGCACATGGATGTAAGGTAGATGGAAGGATACGGACATGGTGTAGGTCGGAGGGATTAATGTTCGGGTGATTTAGATTTGCTTTTTAGGTGGTTCGGCACAACATTGTGGACCGAATGGCCTGTTTTGTGCTGTACTGTTCTGTGTTTCCATGTTTCTAAATAGAAAGCAAAATATAAAAGCAGAAATGTGAAAACCAAATAGAGCAATATTAGACCAAACAGATGGGATTGTCACGGGGAACGGTGGTAAAAAGAAATTATGAGCTCTTTATCCAAATGCATAAGGTATTGAAAAAAAAATCAGTGAATGATATTACAATTGGCATCAATATGTAGGAATGATATTGCAACCATTGCAGAGACAAAGCTGGGAACACTATATTTGAGGATATTTGACTTTGGGAAGGACAGGTGGAAAAGGAAGAGGTGCAGAAGATTTCAGATTTCTGAATGGTCCATGAACACTACCTTACTATTCCTCCTTAACACGATTTATTTGATTAGTTTATTTCAACTTAAAGTTCTTTCATTGTGAATCAACAAATTCAACAACACATTCAATGATAATAAGCCTGATTCTGAGTCGCTTTGTTAATAAGAGATGAAGTGAAGTTTCAGTGAGAGATGATTTAGGCTCAGATGATATTTGGGTGAAGGTTAAAAAATGGCAAGGAAAATAAATAATATAAGCTCCCAAACATAAGTCAACTATAAGAAAGAGTAAAGTCAATAACATACAATATGCAAAGCAATAACCATGTGTGCTAGTCTTCATTTAAATTAAGATAATCAGATTAGTAATAGAAGGCACAGGAAATAATTCTCAGGACAGAGACCTAAATCGATAGATTATGGAGCCAACTGGAGAACGGGTTTGTTTGGACCTGGTAATGAGTCAAGATTGAAATGATATACTGATCACAAAAGATAGAATTTACCATGGGAAATATGGGTCTGAAACAACTTCTGCAAGAAGAGTTAGAAAAGATTCATGGATGAGTTGATTCAAGTGCATAAAGATTAGTAAGTAGATTATAGTCAGGTAGTGGCAGACATTTGTGGAGGTAATCATGATTCCCAGCTAAAATAAATCAAATGAGAATATGAGATTCTCAAGGGAAAGAACCACCAATGACTAACTAAGGATGTTTTTTTATCGAACTGTAGGAGAAAACATAGAATATGTCAGATGTTAATGTTTGCCTGATGATTAGGATAAGTTAAGAAACCAACAAAATAGATTTTAAAAATCAAGAAAGAAAAATAAACTACAATGGCAAAGAAGTGAGAAATACAGAAACTGACAATATCTTTCAGCACATGAAGTGGAAGAAAATGGCCAAAGTGAGCATTAGCCCCTCAGAGAATGAGATTGGAGAAATAGTTGCAGGAACAGGGAAATACGAAAACATCTATTTTGCATCAGTATTTACCACTAGAAAATACTACTTTTTTTTTATTATTTCTAAAGATACAGGAAAGAAGTTGTATATACAAAACTACTGAGGTTAAAGGTCCATATGTGCACTGGAATATAAAAGACCATAAGACTTGGGAGCAGAATTAGGCCATTCAACCCTCCGAGTCTGCTCTGCCATTGCATTATGGCTGATGTATTATCTCTCTCCACCCCGTTCTCTTGCTTTTTCCCCATAACCTCTGATGCCCTGATTAATCAAGAACCTGTCGATCTCCACCTTAAATATACCCAAAGACATGGTTTGCACAACCATATGTGACAATGAATTCCACAGACTCCCCACTCTGGCTAAAGAAATTTTTCCTCATCTCTGTTCAAAATGAACGTCCCTCAATTCTGAGGCTTTGTCCCTCTGGTTCTATACTGCCCCCTAAAGGAAACATCCTCTCCACATCAGAGATCCCACCCTCATTCTTCTAAATTCCCATGAGTACAGGCCCAGAGCCATGAAACACTCTTCATTTGTTAACCCTTTCATTCTTGTGATCATTCTCATGAACCTCCTCTGATCCCTGTCCAATACCAGCACATCTTTTCTTTGATTCCACTGATCTGTCTATGCCCTTCTGCAGACACCCTGCATCCTCAATACCACCTGCCCCTCTACCTATCTTCATATCATCTGCAAACCTGACCACAAAGCCATCAATTAAATTGAATTGAATTGACTTTATTACTTCCGTCCTTCACATACATGAGGAGTAAAAATCTTTATGTTACATCTCCATCTAACTGTGCCATGTGCAATCATAGTAATTTATAATAATTTATAATGAATAGAACAGTCAATGTAATATAGAGTTACACTCAAGTCAGCTTGAGTTAATCAGTCTGATGGTCTGGTGGGAGAAGCTGTCCCGGAGCCTGTTGGTCCCGGCTTTTATACTGTGATACCTCTTCCCGGATGGTAGAAGCTGGAATGGATTGTGATTGGGGTGACTCGGGTCCCCAGTGATCCTACACACCTGTCCTTGCAAATGTCCTGAATCATGGGAAGTTCACAACTACAGATGCGGTACGCTGTCCGCAACTCTCTCTGCAGAGTCCTGCGATTAATTCATCAAAATCATTGACATACAACATGGAAGTAAGCTGTCCCGACACCGACACCTGTGACCAGCAGCCAACTAGGAAAGACCCCCTTTATTCCCACTCATTACCTCCATCCAGTCAGCCAATCTTCTAACCATGCCAGTACCTTTCCTGTAATAACATGGACTCTTATCTTGTTAAGCAGCCTCGTGCAGCACCTTGTCAAAGGCCTCTGAAAGTCCAAATAAACAACATCCACTGACTCTCCTTTGTTTATCCAGCCTGTTACTTCCTCAAAGAATTCCAACGGATTTGTCAGACATTATTTTCCCTTTAAAAACCATGCTGACTTTTGGCTATTTTATCATGTGCCTCCAAGTATTCCAAAACTTCATCCTTAATATTAGACTCCAACATCCTTCCAACCACTGAAGTCAGGCTAAGTGGCCTATACTGTTGTAGTCTGGCATACTGATCTCTACCTTTCCGAGGCACAGCGACAACTCGCGGATACCTCCTCTTATTTACCCGTCGATCGTGACCCCACTAAGGAGCACCAGGCCGTTGTCTCCCACACCATCACCGACTTTATCCGCTCAGGGGATCTCCCATCCACTGCTACCAACCTTATAGTTCCCACACCTCGCACTTCCCGTTTCTACCTCCTACCCAAGATCCACAAACCTGCCTGTCCTGGCCGACCTATTGTCTCAGCTTGCTCCTGCCGCACCGAACTCGTTTCTGCATACCTCGACACTGTTTTATCCCCCCTTGTTCAATCCCTTCCTACCTATGTTCGTGACACTTCTCATGCTCTGAAACTTTTCGATGATTTTAAGTTCCCCGGCCCCCACCACTTTATTTTCACCATGGATGTCCAGTCCCTATATACTTCCATCCCCCACCAGGAAGGTCTCAAAGCTCTCTGCTTCTTTTTGGATTCCAGACCTAATCAGTTCCCCTCTACCACCACTCTGCTCTGTCTAGCGGAATTAGTCCTTACTCTTAATAATTTCTCCTTTGGCTCCTCCCACCTCCTCCAAACTAAAGGTGTAGCTATGGGCACCCGTTTGGGTCCTAGCTATGCCTGCCTTTTTGTTGGGTTTGTGGAACAATCTATGTTCCGTGCCTATTCTGGTATCTGTCCCCCACTTTTCCTTCACTACATCGACGACTGCATTGGCACTGCTTCCTACACGCATGCAGAACTCGTTGACTTTATTAACTTTGCCTCCAACTTTCACCCTGCCCTCAAGTTTACCTGGTCCTTTTCCGACACCTCCCTCCTTTTTCTAGATCTTTCTGTCTCTGTCTCTGGAGACAGCTTATCCACTGATGTCTACTATAAGCCTACTGACTCTCACAGCTATCTGGACTATTCCTCTTCTCACCCTGTCTCTTGCAAAAACGCCATCCCCTTCTCGCAATTCCTTCGTCTCCGCCGCATCTGCTCTCAGGATGAGGCTTTTCATTCTAGGACGAGGGAGATATCCTCCTTTTTTAAAGAAAGGGGCTTCCCTTCCTCCACTATCAGCTCTGCTCTCAAACGCATCTCCCCCATTTCACGTACATCTGCTCTCACTCCATCCACCCACCACCCCACTAGGAATAGGGTTCCCCTGGTCCACACCTACCACCCCACCAGCCTTCGGGTCCAACATATTATTCTCCGTACCTTCCGCCACCTCCAACGGGATCCCACCACTAAGCACATCTTTCCCTCCCCCCCCCCGCTTTCCGCAGGGATCGCTCCCTACGCGATTCCCTTGTCCATTCGTCCCCCCCCATCCCTCCCCACTGACCTCCCTCCTGGCACTTATCCTTGTAAGCGGAACAAGTGCTACACATGCCCTTATACTTCCTCCCTTACCACCATTCAGGGCCCCAAACAGTCCTTCCAGGTGAGGCGACACTTCACCTGTGAGTCGACTGGGGTGATATACTGCGTCCGGTGCTCCCGATGTGTCCTTTTATATATTGGCGAGACCCGACACAGACTGGGAGACCGCTTTGTTGAACACCTACGCTCTGTCTGCCAGAGAAAGCAGGATCTCCCAGTGGCCACACATTTTAATTCCACATCCCATTCCCATTCTGACATGTCTATCCATGGCCTCCTCTACTGTAAAGATGAAGCCACACTCAGGGTGGAGGAACAACACCTTATATGCCGTCTGGGTAGCCTCCAACCTGATGGCATGAACATCGACTTTTCTAACTTCCGCTAATGCCCCACCTCCCCATCGTACCCCATCTGTTATTTATTTTTATACACACATTCTTTCTCTCACTCTCCTTTTTCTCCCTCTGTCCCTCTGACTATACCCCTTGCCCATCCTCTGGGTCCCCCCACCTTGTCTTTCTTCCCGGACCTCCTGTCCCATGATCCTCTCGTATCCCTTTTGCCAATCACCTGTCCAGCTCTTGGCTCCATCCCTCCCCCTCCGGTCTTCTCCTATTATTCTGGATCTCCCCCTCCCCCTCCAACTTTCAAATCTCTTACTATCTCTTCTTTCAGTTAGTCCTGACGAAGGGTCTCGGCCTGAAACGTCGACTGTACCTCTTCCTAGAGATGCTGCCTGGCCTGCTGCGTTCACCAGCAACTTTGATGTGTGTTGCTTGAATTTCCAGCATCTGCAGAATTCCTGTTGTTGGCCTATAAATTCCTTTCTTCTGCCTCTCTTTCTTCTTAAAGTGTGGAATGAAATTTGCAATTTTCCAGGCCTCAGAAACCATTCCAGAATCTAAACTGATTCTTGAAATATCATTGTTACTGCCTCCACAATCTCTTCAGCTACCTTTTTCAGAACCCTGGAGACCATCTGGTCCAGCTAACTTCTCTACCTTCAGGCCTCAGGCTTTTCAGCTTCCCAAGCAGCTTCTCCTTATTAATAGCAACGACACTCACTCCTGCCCCCTGACACTCTCACATTTCTGGAATTCTGCTTGTTTTTTTCCACAGTGAAGACAAACACAAAATACTTATTAAGTTCATCTGCCATTTCTTTGTCCCCAGCATCATTTTCCAGCTAGCCGATTTCCAGTCTCATCTGCATCTGAAAAAACTTTTTATATCCTCTTTCATATTGTTGGCTAGCTTATCTTCATATTTCATCTTTTCTCCCTTTACGGTTTTTTTAGTTGACTTCTGTTGGTTTTTAAAGGCTTCCCAATCTTCTACATTCCCACTAATTTTCGCAATATTATATGTGCTCTCTTTTGCTTTTCTGCTGTCTTTGACTGCCTTTGTCAGCCATGGTTGTCTAATCCTCCCTTTAGAATACTAATTCATCTTTGGGGTGCATCTTTCCTGTGCTTTCCTAAAGTCCCTCATAAGCACCAGCTATTGCTGTTATGCTATCATCCCTGCTAGTATCCCCTTCCAATCTACTTTGGCCAGCTCCACTCTCATGCCTCTGTCATTCCCTTTACTCCACTGTAATAATGATATATTCGATTTTATCATCTTCTCAAGCTGGAGGGTGTATTCCAACATAGTATGATCAATGATATAGCTTGTATCCTTCAATCCTAAAAAAAGTAGGATGTAGTGAGTCAATTGATTGCAATCTTCTAAAAAGCCTAATAGTTTGTAGAAATACAAAAGGATTGAAAAACTACCAGTGTGCTTTCATCATTTAAACAAGGTGAAAGCCAAAAAGAATCATTTCCATTATCTTAAGGCAAAGATTGAAAGTGTCTTCTCAGGACTCATAGAATTTAAAAGAAAAAGAGGTAATTTTATTGAAATATGTACAATTTTTAGGGGGTTTGACAGAGCAAGTGTTAGGTAGTTTTTCTCATGAGCATAGCAAAAGAATAAGAAGTTACATGTTGTAGACTGAAATTAAGAAAAATTTCTTCCCCCAAAGCTTGTGCATCTTTGAAATTCCTCACCTCAGAAAACTTTGGGGGTTGAATTTTTGAATATCCATTCAATGTGATAAGGATAAATCTTTAATCAGTAAAGAAGCCGAAGCTTACTGCCATTGTCTGTAAGGAGTTTGGACGTTCTCCCCGTGACAGGATGGGTTTCCTGTAGGTGGGCTAGTTTCCTCCCACATTCCGGGACATACAGGATAGTCAGGTGTAATTGGGCGCCACGGACTAGTTGGGCCAGAAGGACCTGTTACGATGCTGTATCTCTAAATAAGTAAACCAGACAGTGACTGCAAAAATTAGATCAGTTGTGAGGAAAGAAGACTTTTTGAACCCCGAATCTTCGGGCTCCTGAATTTCAGAAGGGAGCACGGCTTGGTGGGTGGGGATCCCTAATGATGGCTGGTGCCATCCTATGACATTGGCTCTTGTTGATGACCTCGATGGCGGGGAAGTTATACCTCTGATGCGAATTGCTGAGTCGGCTCTTGCATTGGAATTTCCCATGCCAAGCCATGTTGCAACCAGTCAGTATGCATTCCACTATCCACCTACCAAAGTTTGTCATATGCCCGAATCCTTCTGTTTTTCATTGCACCCGTGTGTACATGTTCTTCTGCTTACAGTACCACAAAAAACTTGACTTGTCTGAAGAACATAGAGGACTGTGTGCATTCTTGCAGAGGCGGCTGGAAGTAGTCCAAGTTTCAGAAGTCTGTAAAAGGGCAAGGAACACTTCTACCCAGCAGACTTTGAGGTTTCTTGTCAGGTTTGAGGTTTTGAGCTTCAAGTACCCAATTTCTCATTCAGACAAAGACCAAGCAATGGTGTCTTCATTGAATCTGAGTCAGAATCAGGTTTATTATCACCGGCATATGTCATGAAGTTACTTAGCGGCAGCAGTACAATCCAATACATGATAATATAGAAAAAATAAATAAGTAAATCAATTACAGTAAGTATGTGTGTGTGTATATATATATATATATATGTATGTATATTAAATAGTTGATATACATATTAACTGCAAGTTTGAAATAAAGAGATAAAAAATTTACAGACTCGTAGCCGAAGATTCATTGTTACTAGTTCCAGGGTTTGAAAAGTCCAAGTACAAAGGATATACTTTTGAAAGAGAGATTTATCTTCCTTGCTCTCTATTCTCCCATGTGTAAGATGGGCACATTCCTTAAACACTGGTAGCCACAACAGTCTCATCTTTATCAACAAGCACCAAAAGTCTGATGAGGTGCCCTTTTAAAGACACCCAGCTTCAGATAAATATATGGAAATACATTATGTCCATTCTTTGTTTGCAGTTGTGTGAAGACAAATTTTCAAACAAACTCTTGAATCAAGGACTTTCCACTTTGATGTGTGCTCCTGATAAGGAAACTTCTTCACCTGCTGACACTTCTCACTACAGATAAGGGATAGCATGCAATTCAGAATGCTGAAAACAGGGGCATTTTTCTCTTTCATCCCAGTGGAATGCCCTGCCCTCAGTTGATTATCTTTCACAATTTTATTTGATCTGCCCGCAATTAAATGACACAATGAAAGAAAGCACAACTCCCATTCTTTTTGAACCGGAGTTTATTTTGTAGGATCAAGCAGGTTCAAATTTAGGGCCAAAGTCTGAAAAGAGAGGGCAGATGCTGAAATCTGCAGCAACAAGCAAACTGCTGGAGGAGCTCAGTGGGTCGAGCAGCATCTGTGGGGGAAGGAGTTGTCAATGTTTTGTGCCAGTGCATCCATACTGACTTTCAACCCAAAACAATTCCTTTCCACCTTCAAATGCTGTTTGACATCCTCCCCCCACCCCCACCGAGCACCTCCAACAGAATGTTGCTATTGAAAGTTACACAATTCGTAAACCAGCAAAAAGATAAACATCTTCTAACTTTTTTACTTTTTAAACATCTTCATGATCTTTGTCTTTATTAGTGGTTCCATCTTCAGTTATAAGGGATAGGTAAGAGTTCTTTTTGGTAACTTAATTTGCCAAAACTGCTGTTGCTAGACATGTGCATGTAAAATCAGCCTCACTTGCCTTCTTGAGACCAACCTGTATAATGTTCAAATACCACATTCTGCTACAACCATCAGCATAAGAAGAAAAGAAAAAGAAACAGGAACAAGCCATTCGGCCCTTCTGTGCAGGCGCTGCCATTCAGTAAATTGTTAGATATTTTATCCCAACACTATATTCCTACAAAGCTCCCATCTCTGCCTTAAATATACATAATAATTGATCATCTACAGCCACCTTAGTTTGAGAATTTCAAAAACCCCCCATCCTCTGCTTCATATTCAACATTGATGTTCAACACTATTCCTAGGAAGTTTTCTAAGTCTCACAATGAAAAAAACATACTGGTTTAATTTCTGTGCCTTTTTTTCCTTCTCAATCTAGCTTCACTAGTCTCAAAAGGAAATTTAGTGGAATCCCTTAAATTGGATTCCTCTATCTCCCTATCTGGGTGGAAGGTGAAAGCAGATTATTTTTGATTAAATTAACCCAGAGTGCGTATTGGAATAATGCCCTATATGTCTCAATCTTGCTTTACCTTCTTCCATTTCCTTTTCTATGTATCTTCATCAAAAAAAACTTCAGTGCAACCTTCAGAGTAGATAGCCATTTTAGTACATTTAACTTTTGTTGGTTTGTTGTTGTTTATGGATCTCCTGCCTTTATTTCAGGTCAGTCCTTGGCCCCAAATTTGAAATCAGCTGTAGTGCAATCATGTCAAGAAATTACTTGCTAGCCCCACTGCTGCTAACGACTATAAAATGGCCAGGAATCACATTGCATAATAGATGAATTTTATTAGACTCTATGAATTTTTTTCTAATTCAGGTTAAGAAGATCAATTGATAACTGGAAATAATTATAATAAATATAAAAAAATTATAATCATTTAACTCACAGCTTATAATTCTCTATGGATATCTGGGAATAATGATAACCAGATTTCCAGAGTTTCAAGGATTTTGTTGTCATATTTGAGATTTATTTTTCATTTTAAAAACCAGATCATTTAGCCCACATTGCTGTATAGGAACTTGCTATGTGTAAACAGTTTAGTGCATTTCTTTTATTTCAGAAATCACATAACTGGCTATGGAGCACTTTGCAGTGTCCAGAGATTTTGAAAGGCACTGTATCAATGCTAATCTGTCTTAATAATTTTCTGAAAACAGGACCTCTTATTTACAATCTAACAACTGAGGAAATTTTTGTACAGTCATCGGAAAAGTCAAAGCTAATTGGTAAACAAAAATTCACTGCTTCATCCTACACTGGAGGCTTACATTTTAAGCTGGCAGTTAGATGACTTCCATGTCATTTGCTTTTGAAGCTGCATTCTATTTTCTTTTTTCCGTAACTGATGTTAAAAGCTCTAGGTTATACGGAGTCATTGTTCAATTTAAGTAATTTAGATTCCTGTCCTTAGTGGTAACAATGAATGCTTGTTTTCAAAGGCTTGAGTACATACTAGTAGTTATATGTAGTCTCTTTCCTTGTCAGATGCTTGTTCCCTCAAGGATTTTCAGAACCTGGGGGCATGACCTTAGAACTAATCACTCCATCTGTTTGAGAAACTCATATTAAATCTTAAGTATTTGTGCCTGCACATCACTGAATCTGCCATCATTTCTTTTATGCTAACTCAATGTTTGACCTTAATAACAGTTGTTCATTTTCATGTTGTTACACAACGTTAAATAATAATTAGGAAAGTGAGTTTCAAAGCACTGAACTGATGTGTCGGAAATATCTATGGGAAGTAGAGGTGACCAGGGGTGGATAACAAAGGCGGTGTATTCACACTGAGAAAGTGCATGTGAGGGTCACTGTTACCACCTCTTGCAGTGGTACAAATAATCATCTTACGTGATGATTTAATTTTATCAGTTATGCCACTTGGTTTTGTTTGTTTTCGAGGAATAGATTTCACTATCCTAATTAAATTGTACTGGGAAAGTAAATTGAAGCCCTGGAAATAATTGTAGTGCAGGCTGAGTATAAGGTAGCAGATGGGCAAGATAGATACAGCCCTATCCAGTTAAAAGCAGATAAATGTTTAAGTTGAGAAGCTAAAATTCCTTCAGGCATGGGAACACAGGAATGTGCAGGGCCTTGGCTGGCAGACAAGATGAGTTCAAAAGTCTAAAAGTACAGCACGGTACTCTCTCACCTATCTTTTGCTACTTCCCATCTAAGTATTTACCCACTTTTTCTCTTTCCATTCCTAATAGAATTTGCTTCCCAGTTTGGACTTTCACTACTAAGTGTAACGTTTAGAGTGTAATTCTAAGGTGACCTGTGCTCAAATAGCTCTGTGTAAACCATTGATGGCCATGATTAAAGATTAAGTGTGTGTGAACCATGTATTTTCATATGCAACAACCATCTAGTATCATTATAAAATCTTAAGGAAAGAAGTATTACTAAAGATCCCATCATGTACATTTAATTGTCAGACTTTTGACCAATGTTCAGCTAAAAATCGTGGTATAAGTCAGCAACAAAACAATTTGAAAAGGGTCTTTGTAGTTAACTAATGCTTTATATTATAGAAGTTACCAATGCAGTAACCTCAATTAAAACAATAAGGTATGATAGAAAATCGCGGATATCTTTGAAGAAAGGAACAGATTTATTTTTGGTTTCCCCTGTTCCTATGACTTAGTTTGCTTTAGTGTCCCAAAGGCGTGCATATAGAGTGGTTTGTAGAAAAACAACATCAAATCATGCAGAGCAGTAATATCATAGTTTTAAAATAAATATTAGGCTTATTTTTTATGCAGACATGTTTAGATTTTGTAAGTTAACATTTGTTTATACAGATTTCAGCAAAAACGTGTTTATAATAAAATTGCATGCATTATTTGAGGATAGCTGGCATACTAAAATATTTCTTTTTTCTCCATCAGGTTTTGAACCTTGTGCAGTCTTACGTAACTCTGCGAGTCCCTCTATATGTCTCCTATGTCTTCCATTCCCCGGTGGGGGTTGGAGGCTGGCAGCACTTCGACCTGCAGTCTGAGCTGCGCTTGACTTTTGTGTACGACACTGCCATCTTGTGGAGAGATGGAATTGGCAGCCCACCAGAGGCTGAATTACAGGGTTGGTGAATTACTACCAGAGCTTGTTTTGGCAATTTTTGTTATCAGTCAGGAACATTTAAATGGTTTTCATTTTCCAGTATGCTCTGTTGTTTTATTACTCACGACGCTCACCGGGCGTCACAAAATTCCTGGATGCTAAAAGAAAAACTTTTGAGTCACATAAGTTTCACTATGGATAGAAATCATTCAGCCTCTCAAAAGGTGAAGCAAAATTTATTCCAATTAACAAGTTCCTCATTTGCAAGCACAATTAAATTTAATCAGCTATTGCTTTAAAGTTTTCCCTTACAATTTGGAAACAAATGAAAAAATACATACAAGAAGACATAGCTAATTTTGTTTTTCTTCATAGCCTAAAATAACCATTCAAAATATATTCTAAATACAGTATACAAGTTCCAGACACTTTTACCTCTAATTCACAAGATCACAGCGCGCATTTCACTCCAGGATCTAAGCTAACACTTCATTGCCAGGTGTTGGTCAGTGTTGAAGGATTTGTTCTTTCAATGAAGTCCTGTTTGGTTACTCTGTTTGATATGGTAGATCCAATAGCTGTGTAAAATGCACGGAGGTTTGCTAGTGTACAAAATAGTGACCTTCAATACTATCACAAGCTTATTGATTTGACTGTTCCATGCATTGTTTGAAACTTTCCAATGCACAAATATTTTGTTTATAAAATAAAAGTTGCTGCTGTTCACAAGTTATTTAGGATTTTTTTTCTGTATCACGGTAAAATGTGATACAACACTGTATACCCATAAAAGGTTGACTTGAATGAAAGGAACAGAGGGATCTTGAGGTCCAAGTCCATTTATCCCTCAAGGTTGCCATGCAAGTTGATAGAGTGGTTAAGAAGGTATATGTTGTGTTGGCCTTTGTTAACCAGGGGATTGAATTCAAGAACACAGAGTTAAAGTTGCAGCCCGCTAAAGCCCCAATTAGACCACACTTGGATGCTACCCCACCCAGGATGCTGCCTGGATTAGAGAGCATGTCTTATGAGGATAGGTTGAATGAGCTAAGGCTTTTCCCTTTGGAGTGAAGTGGAATGAGAGATTTGGTAGAGGTGTATAAGATGCTAGGAAGCATAGATAGATTAGACAGCCAGAGACTTTTTCCCAGGGTGGCAATGGCTCATACGAGAGGACATATTTTTAAGATGATTAAAGGAAAGTCAGAGATAAGGTTGTTGCAGGGTGCAGGGAATGCACTGCGGGGGGTGGTAGTAGAGGAAGGTACATTAGGGACAGTTAAGAGACTATGTGGGATGGAAGGGTTAGAATGATCTTGGTGTTGGTTAAGAGGTCAGCCAGCGTAACGTCATGGGCCTAATGACCGAACAGTTCTGTACTGTTCTATGTTCTATGAATAGACTTTAGTCCTTTGTGTAATCCTGAAAACCAGCCCTAGTGTTTGTTGTTAACATTTGTTTTCTAATTCACTGTATTTAGCCCATGGTTGTTGTAATCTTGTAATTCTGATTCAGAGAATACCTGTTTTTTAAATCTGCACACGTTAAAAGATATGTGTTGAAGCAGATTTTTAGAACACAGTAGTGTAAGCGTTGCAAATTTACCTAAATGTACATTGACTATGTGTCGCCAGAGTAACACACATTCTCAAAGGATACAACTGCTGGTAGACAATAATCTATGTGCTAATTATATCTTTAGATTAATTTCTTCTCTGCCCATCGGCAAACTAAGAGAAGAAAAGGGGTCAGAAATGTTTGGTAAAATTATCGAGTAGTGAAGCAAAGTAGTTAAGTTAAAAGTGTTTCTCTTAAACATCTATTTGTATTTGGACTATTTTACTTAATTAGACCATACACCCAAATTAGGTTTATTATCACTGACGTATGTCATGAAATTTGTTGTTTTGTATGCAGGAGCATAGCGCAAGACATAAAAATTACGATTGGTTACTAAATAAATAAATAGATAGTGCAAAAGATGAATAATGAGGTACTGTTCATGGGTTCCAGAAATCTGATGGCAGAGGGGAAGAATCTGTTCTTGAAATATTGAGTGTGAGTCTTCAGGCTCCTGTGCCTCCTCCCTGAGGGTGGTAATAAAAATTTAAAAAATAAAAATTAACACACTCTACACACAAAACTTAATTGATGTAGTTGTTGAAGAGAGTGCAAAAATGGGTCTATCTATCAATTGCAAAAAGACCAGATGTATGGTGATATCCAAAAAGAAGGAGAATCCTATCTGCAGGCTGAGAATAAACGGGGAAGACATAAAACAAGTACAGAACTTTTGCTACTTAGGAAGCTGGGTGACATCAGATGGCAGGTGCGACATGGACATCAAAAGAAGAATAAGGATGGCAAAAGACACCTTTATGAGAATGAAGAGTATACTGACCAACAATAAACTAGGCATGACAACCCACCTCAGAGTACTGAAATATTACGTTTATCCAGTTATGTTACATGGCTCAGAATGTTGGACAATATCTAGTAACATGAGGAAATGAATTGTAGCAGCAGAGACGTGGTTTTTGAGGAGGATGCAAAGAATATCGTGAACGAAACGAATATCTAACGAGAATGTCATGGACAGAGCAAGCACAAAAACAGAAATAATGTATGAGATCATGAAAAGGCAACGTAACTTCATTGGATATGTAATTAGGAAAGAGGAGTTAGAATGCACGGTAATTATGGGAAGGACTGAAGGGAAGAAAGTAAGAGGAAGGCAAAGACAAATGATGATGGAGACAGCAGCCAGAGAACTGGAAATGAATACCAATGAATTGATCCACTTGACCCGAAACAGGAGTGTGTGGGCTATGGCAGTCAAAGCTCAAACTGGGCATGGCACCTGATGATGATGATGCACGTTTCAAACGGAAGACAAATAGAATGTCACTATCAATGCACCTAAACCCACAGTCACCATTGTGGACTTAAGATCAGTTTTCCTGAGAGTGAACACACAGAAAGCATTTGGCCCAAATGGTGTTCCTGGTTGTGTCCTTTGATCCTGTGCAGATCAGCTGGCAGGGGTAGTTTCAGATTTTTTTAACCTGTTCCTGCTTAAATCTAAGGTTCCCACCTCCTTTAAGAATTATTACTACCATCCTGTTGCCTAAGAAAAACAAGGTAATGGGCCTTAATGACTTCTGACCTGTGAATCTGACATCCACCATCACCAAGTGCTTTGAGAGTCCAGTCATGGAACGCATTAACTCCAATCTCCCAGACAACCGCGACCCAATGTGATTCAACTACCGCCAAAACAGGTCTACAACTGATGCCATCTCCATGACCCTACACTCATTTCTGGAGCATCTGGACAGTAAAGGTGCCTATGTTAGACTGCTATGATTGACTACTATAATTCAAAGCACATCGTGAAATTCCAGACCCTGGGAGTCAAAATCTCCCTCTGCAACAGGATTCTTGACTTACTGACCGACAGACTATAATCAATAAGCATAGGCAACATTTCCACTGCAATTATTCTCGACACTGGTGCTCCACAAGGCTGCATGCTCAGCTCCCTACTCTACGCCCTGTGCACTCACGACGGTGTGGCCAGATTCAGCTCTAGCTTCACCTGCAAGTTTGCAGAAGGTACCACTGTAGTGGGCCGTATCACAAATAGTGATGATTCTGAGTACAACAAGGAGATAGAAAGACTAGTGACATGCTGTCACAACAACTGCCCACAATCTCAGCAAAACGAAAGTGCAGGTCATTGACTTAAGGAAGTAGGGCAATGCATGTGCTCCTGTCTACATCAATGGTGCTGAGCTCAAAGGGGTTGAGAGGTTCAAGTTCCAAGGAGTGAACATCACCAACTGTCTGTCATGGTCCAACCATGTAGACATCATGGCCAAGAAATCTCACCGAAGCCTCTACTTCCTCCGAAGGGTTCCGGCCGGAAACGTCGACCGATCTTTTCCACGGATGCTGCCCGACCTGCTGAGTTCCTCCAGCATGTTGTGAGTGTTGCTTTGACCCCAGCATCTGCAGATTATTTTGTGTTAAAGAAATTTGGCATGTCCCAGCTGACTCTTACCAATTTTTATCGATGCTCCACAGAAGGCATCCAATCCAAAGGCATCATGGCTTAGTTTGGCTACTGCGCTGCCCGTGACTGCAAGAAGCTGCTGAGGGTTGTGGACACAGCTCAGTACATCGCGGAAAACAGTTTCCCCTCCAAGAAATCTGTCTACACTTCTTGCTGCCTCAGCTTAGAAGCCAGCGTTTTCAAAGACCCCACATCCAGACTGGACATCCTCACTTCTCCCTTCTTCCATCAGGCAGAAGCTACAAAAGCCTGAAAGCAAACACCACTAAGCTCAAGGACAGCTTCTACCCCACAAGTTATAAGACTATTGAATGGTTCCTTCGTACGATAAAATGGACTTTTGACCTCACAATCTACCTCATTATGACCTTGCACCGTATTGTCTACTGCTCTGCACTCTCTCTCCATTTTATCATTTTACCTTGGACTCCCTCAAAGCACTGTGTAATGATTTGTATGGATGGTATGCAAGACAAGCTTTTCATTGTATTGCAGTACATGTAACAGTAATAAACCAATGGCAATTTCAATTCCTCCTGAATACATCTCAGTGACCAAAATTTCCTTGTTCCTTTGAGTTCATTGAGAGTTCTCCATCGGACTTCGTCACCTCTATGACAGGCAAAACGTGTGTTGCTAACACCCTTTTCTGAATACTGGGCAACCACTATCAAGAGGTGGGCTAGATGAGGTAGGGCCCCATCAAGAATCATGCAAGTCTTGCATCACTGCTTTTGCTGGGCATACATTAACAAGGACAAAAAGTTACCTAACAGATAACATTGCTGCAGTCTGAGCTGAGTTGTCAGTAGGTTTAATGATGTGTGTTGTTTGCCGGCAGGTGCCCTTTACCCAACCAGCATGAGGATCAACAGTGAAGGTCGTCTGGTTGTGAACTTCCGTACCGAGGCACGGTTTCATGGGCTCTTTGTCATGGTGCACCCTGGTGAGTGAATTTCACCTCATGCACAGCTTGTCATTCTGCTTTGCCATTCTGTACTCTCTTTCTGAAGTACTACCATATTAACTATAAGAGAGACTGTTGTTCTTGATTTAATCTTTACAAAAAGTCTTAGAAATTATTCTGTATCATAGCCTGTGTCTGCTTCTGCATACTCGAGCAATGATTTCTGGATTCTAATGAGATGCCAGAATCCTAGCATGCTTTCTCCTACAGGGCCTGAGTTCAGTTTTGATCCCCCTGCAAATAGCTCCACAAATCCAGCACGGGCCTGGGCCCAAAACTAGACGCACCCTGATTTTGTAATTCATGAACTCAAGAGATTCTGCAGATGCTGGAAATCCAGAGCGACACACACAAAATGCTGGAGGAACTCAGCAGGTCAGGCAGCATCTCTGGAAAGGAATAAACAGTCAATATTTCAGGCCAAAACATCTTCATCAGGACTCTGATGTGCTGAGTTGCTCCACCATTTTGTGTGTGCTGCTCCCGATTTGTAATTCAGTCACTAGATAAATTTGTTCTGGCAGAAAAAAAAAATTGAGTAATTTTTATCTTTTGGGAAAGGAAAATATTGTAAAATATTTATGAATAACTCCATGTTATTAATTTTGGTTTTGCAGTGCAGTATAAAGGAAATGTTCTTTTTTTTTTATGTATGGCCTAAAACCGTCCCTGTGCTTTTGCAGCATCTCCTCTCAGTTCCATGGTTATGTCTGCCGATCACCCAGGATTAACCTTTACTCTCAGTTTAGTGCGGAGTGAGCCAACGTACAATCATCCTGAGCAGCAGTGGAGCTTCACTTCAGACTTTGCTGTAAGTCTTTGCAAGTTTAAGCACTGCAACATTGACTGTAATTCCTAGTGAACGTAACACCATAAGACATGGGAGCAGAAGTAAGCCGTCTGGCCCATCGAGACTGCTCCACTATTCCATCACAGCTGATTTATGAATCTCTCAACCCAGTCCTCCTGCCTTCTCCCTGTTACCTAATGCCTTACTGAGTAAGAACCTATCAACCTCCACTTTATACTTAACCAATTACTTGGCCAGCAGAGCCATCTGTGGCAATGAATTCCACAGATTCACCTCCCTCCAGCTAAAGAAATTTCTCCTCATCTCTGTTCTAAGTTGATGTCCTAGTATTCTGAGGCTGGGCCCTCTGGTCCCAGACTCTCCCACTATAGGAAGTATCCTCACCATGTCCACTTTACCTAGGCCTTTCAATATTTGTTATGAAATACAAAGTATTTCATGCAACCATTAAGATGTGGATGAGGATTATCAGTAAATCTCTTATTTCAAAACACATATTCCCCATGCAAGGCTCTTTCAGAACGTAAAGAGGCATGGAATCCAAGGAGACCTTGCTTTGTGGATCCAGAATTGGCTTGCCCACAGAAGGCAAAGGGTGGTTGTAGATGGTTTATACTCGGCATGGAGGTCAGTGACCAGTGGTGTTCCACAGGGATCTGTTCTGGGACCCCTCCTCTTTGTGATTTTTATAAATGATATGGATGAAGAAGTGGGGGGGGGGGTGGTGGGGTTAGTAAGTTTGCTGATGACACAAAAGCTGGGCATGTTGTGGATAGTCTGGAGGGTTGTCAGAGGTTACAGCAGGACATCGATAGGATGCAGAACTAGCCTGAGAAGTGGCAGATGGACTTCAACCCGGATAACTGTGAGGTGCAAACACAAGGAATTTGCAGATGCTGGAAATTCAAGCAACACACATCAAAGTTGCTGGTGAACGCAGCAGGCCAGGCAGCATCTCTAGGAAGAGGTACAGTCGACGTTTCGGGCCGAGACCCTTCATCAGGACTAACTGAAAGATTCTTTCAGTTAGTCCTGATGAAGGGTCTCGGCCCGAAACGTCGACTGTACCTCTTCCTAGAGATGCTGCCTGGCCTGCTGCGTTCACCAGCAACTTTGATGTGTGTAACTGTGAGGTGGTTCATTTTGGTAGGTCAAATATGATGGCAGAATATAATATAAATGGTAAGACTCTTGGCAGTGTGGAGGATCTGAGAGATCTTGGGGTCTGTGTCAACAGGACACTCAAAGCTGCTGTGCAGGTTGACAGTGTTGTTAAGAAGGCATGTGGTGTGTTGGCATTCATCAACTATGGGATTGAGTTCAAGAGCTGTGAGGTAATGTTACAGCTATACAAGATCTTGGTCGGACCACCACTTGGACTGCTGTGTTCAGTTCTGGTCATCTCACTACAGGAAGGACGTGGATACTATAGGGAGAGTACAGAGGAGATTTACGAGGATGTTGCCTGGATTGGAGGGCGTACCTTATGAGAATAGTTTGAGTGTACTTAGCCTTTTCTCCTTGGAGTGACAGAGGATGGGAGGTGACCTGATAGAGGTGTATAAGATGATGAGAGGCACTAATCATGTGGATAGCCAGAGGCTTTTTCCCAGGGCTGAAATAGCTAACACAAGGGGGCAAAGTTTTAAGGTGCGTAGAAATAGCTACTAAGGGGATGTCAGGGATAAGATTTTCACACAGAGTGGTGGGTGTGTGGAATGCACAGCCAGCGGCGGTGGTGGAAGCGGATACAATAGCATCTTTGAAGAGCCTCTTAGATAGGTACATGGAGCTTAGGAAAATAGAGGGCTATGTGCTAGGGAACTTCTAGGCAGTCTCTAGAGTAGGTTACATGGTCAGCACAGCATTATGGGCCGAAGGGCCTGTAATGTGCTGTGAATTTCTATGCTGCATGTTCTATATGTTCCACCTTAGTTGAACTGACCCCATTTCCTGCTGCCCGTGCCCTCATCACACCAAGACCTATTCATCCCTGTGTTTTCTACTGATCCAGCATTATCTCACCCCTGTCTCTTATCCTTGTTTACAATTCCTTCACACATTTGTTTTTCTCTTTCTCAAAAATGACCTTCACTCCGGAATTCTCTGCATTCCTCTATTTGTGCCCTCTTTAGCAGCCTTGAAATCCCCACAGGAAACTTTATCTATCCTGCTTTTAAGATGCCTCTAATAACAAGGCTGTCTAACCAAGCATTTCATAACGTGCAGTAACATCTGTGTATGGGGTGTCTAGAGAGGGGTAGCACCTCTGGTAGCGGGGCCTGCCATGCCCTTTTTCAGGGTAGCTCGTCCACCTTTGGTCCCCACCTGGCACTCAGCCCTCACCTGTGGCTCCAAGTAGCTGTAGCACGCGCAGCAGCCACACCCTGGTAAACCATCTCGGCAGACGGGCCAAACCCCGGTAAACCGTCTCGGCAGACCGACCAAACCGGGTGAGGGTAGCCAACGGGTCTTTGACCCTCGGTGAGGTAGGGGATCTGCCTGTCCCAGCGTGTGAAGTTGGGCCATGGCAGATTGAGCGGAAGAGACCAATTAATAGTCCAACGGTCAAGAAGGCTGGCCAGCAGGCGTGGTGGAGCACTAAGAGCACGACGAGGCACTTAGACGTCCTGGTCATCCACTGCAAGAGGTGGTGATCCCTTTAAACTCACCCGGCAGAAGGCAAAGGCAAACCACTGCTGTAACCTGCCACGAACATGATTTCCCAATATGTCAGATTGGCGCGGAGGGAAATCGCCCGCCAACTGGAAATTCCAGATGCGACCTAACGACAAACATCTACAGTATTCTGTAGATTTCGGAAATCCAGCAAAACGCATATGATATAGGGAGGTACTCAGCAGGTCAGGCAGCATCTACGGAAAGGAATAAAGGGTCAATGCTTTGGGCCAAGAACCTTCATCAGGACTGGAAAGCGGGGTGGGGGGGGGGGGTGGTGGTGAGAAGCCAGAATAAGAAGGTGGGGGTAGGGAAGACTTACAAGCTAGAAGGTGACAGGTGAAGCCAGGTGAGGGGGATGGTGAATGGCTATTTCTGTATATGGGCTTCATGTTAAGTCTTACATTGTTAAACCTAAGTTGTTATTTATTTGCTTGAAAATATCAACTAGGATATCAATGATTTGTTCAGATAAAAGCTCTGAGATGATTTAGTGAAACATTTGGCAGAAAGGAAGCTTATTTATAAAAGATAATGCGTTGCCTGTCCACCAAACGTGTATTTGTTCCTGATCATTAGTCTGATCAGAAGGCTTTTCTAAACTTTTTAAAAAGCTTAATCACAGTAAAAATTCATCAAGGCACTGAGTAAAAGCAATTTAGGGAATATAAATATTGATGTGAAAATATATAAATTTGGAATTAATTTCTAATTTCCATTTGCTTTTTACTGTTGAACCTGATAGTTATCTTCACTTGTTCTAGGTCCGTGATTATTCAGGTACATACACGTTGAAGTTGATTCCGTGTGCCTCTCCCCCAAGCCAGGAGTATACCATACCATTCGTGTGTAATCCAAGGGAGCCGATTACGTTTGATCTTGACATCAGGTTTCAACAGGTACAAAATTATTAGGCAGCTCAAAAGGGGCAGAACGGTAGCATAACGGTTAGTGTAATTGCTTTACGGCGCCAGCGATCACCGACTGGGGTTCGATTCCAGCCGTTGTCTATGAAGAGTTTGTGCTTTCACTCTGTAATGTGTGGGTTACCGCCGAGTGCTATGATTTCCTCCCACGTTCTAAAGATATGCAGCTTAGGGTTGGTAAGTTGTGGACATACGTACTTCGTTGGTGCCAGAAGCGTGCCGACACATGCACAATCCTGGCTGATTTGATTTGATGCAAGATGGCACGTTTCAGTGTACATGTGACAAAAAGCTAATCGTTATCTTCTCAAGACTTCCACGTCATTTGGGATGAGGTAATTGCATGATGTATCCCTGTATCACGACAGATTAATGCAGTTTTGAAGTACCAATGGAAGAAGCAAGTAAGGCTTACCTGAACTATAGGAGGCTTCAGAAGGTTCCAGAAATAGCTTTGCAAACAATCATTTGGCACATTAAATTGGCCACATTTACCCACTGTATACCAGGAAGTTCAGGAGAAAAGTATTGAGATACAAAATGGCAGGATTTGCCAGGGAATCAGTCACACTGAACTTTGTGGAGATCCTGTGGCTGAATATGAGTGTGCTAGAGTTAACAGTAGCTGAGGGACATGTTAGTGATTCTACCTGGTGTGGGATCTGCAAGGTCTTTCACTCAGCAGAATAAGAAATTTATATTTCACTCATTATTGCACTCGTAGTGGTTTTAATGATCTAATGGTTTGCGGTGATTTCAATGTATTTTTTCATACGCTTAATGTTTTATCTTTCATCATTTCCAACTGCATCTTCCAGGTGAGCGACCCAGTAGCTGCCGAGTTCAGCCTGAACACTCAAATGTTCCTACTCAATAAGAAGAGTCTCTGGCTCTCTGACGGCTCCATGGGATTTGGAGAAGGCAGTGATGTCGCTTTTGCAGAAGGTATGCAAGACTGGTCACAACGCTTTGCAGGAACAATAAAACGGGCTAAAACTAAATGTTGTTGTTTTTCAAAATGTAGTTCCCTAACTCAGTCCAGCAAGGTACAGAAAAATAAACATATTAGTCAAATCAGAATTAACAATATTTATTTGACTAGCTGATGTATCTATAATCTCTAGGGGAGTTTTGTCAGGATACATCAAAGTAACACTATAGATTGCTAGATATGATAACATGGAGATTATGTTCCTGGACTGATGGTCTGGAGATCACACAGATTTCACAATAGCAGCTGTAAAATTTAAATTCCCTTTTTAAATGAATCTAGACTCTTTAAAATAATAATACTGATAATGATGTTCATGAAAGTGTTGGTTTGTTGTGAAAACATATTCCTTCGAGGAATTTTCTTTACCCAGTCTGGACTATATACATATACTTACTGGCCACTTGTATAAGCTAATCAGCCAATCCTGTGGCAGTAATTCAGTGTATAAAAGCATGCAGGCATGGTCAAGAGGTTCAGTTGTTTTCAGGCCAAACATCAGAACAGGGAAGAAATGTGATCTAAGTAACTTTGACCATAAAATGATTCTTGGCATCAGATGGGGTGGTTTGAGTATTTCAGAAACGGCTCATCTCCTGGTATTTTCATACACAACAGTCTCTAGAGTTTACAGAGAATGGTGCAAGAAACAAAAATGTCCAGTCAGCATCTGTTCGGTGGGGGAAAGTGCCTTGTTAATGAGGGAGGTTATAGTAGAATAGCCAGACTGGTTCAAGCTGGCAGGAAAACAGCAGTAACTCAAATAACCATGTGTTACAACACTGGTGTGCAGAAGAGCATCTCTGAATACACAATTCATCAAACGTACTTTTCTCAATTCTTCTACAGGAGATACCTAATAAAGTGGCCACTCTAGATATTACTCTAGCTCTGCATCTGTGTGGTTGACACTTAAATGCCTTGTACTGTACTTGTGTCAGTAAGAGTAAAACTGATGAAGCATTGCACTGCATATAAAATAACAAGAAAGTATTTATTTACAACTGGAGAGGAGGTAGCTTGGTCACATGCACCAGAGGTGAAAGTCTCACCACGTTCCTGACTGAAGTCCATTTCTCGTGCAGGATCAGTTGTCTATGGACGTGTGATGGTTGACCCTGTGCAAAATCTGGGAGACTCGTTCTTTTGTAACATTGAGAAGGTATTTCTGTGTACTGGAGCTGACGGATATGTTCCCAAGTACAATCCACCAAATGCTGAATATGGCTGTCTGGCCGATTCACCTTCTCTCTTGTACAGATTCAAAATTCTGGTAAGTCAGTTAATCGCTTCCTTTTGTGCTGAGAGAATTCAGCAATTCTGCTCTATTACCCCTGTGTATTGTGACTTTTTAAAATATCCCTGTTCCTCTTCATAATGTATTGTTAAGCCCGCAGCCAACCCCTCTCTATTACCTTGTACTGCACTGCACTATAAACACTTTAAACCAATTTTATAATGTTGTTTACATTGTAAATACATGCTGGTATTTATGTACATTTTATTCTATATCTGTACTCTAACCTCTAACTTTATTTTTATGGAGTTCTTTATTCTTTATAATCGTTGAATGGTGTTTTTCGTTGCACATCATACCTTGACACTCCACAGCAGATTCCTAATACATGTAAATGTATTTGGTGAACAAAATTGATTCTTGATCCTTGATTAGGAGGCTCCTTGATTTTGTAAATCGTGAATGTACCGTTGACAAAGATAGATAAATAATGTTTTGAGGAATATAAAAAAAAGTAACTGAGCAAATCAACTATTATGCCACTTGAGCATATTTTGTTTCTGTTTTGGATTGGGTTGCTTTTGGCCCAGTATAATTTGTCTTCACAGTTACAGCTTTTTTTCCACTGACATGTGAACAAAGCTTCTGCTCTTTGTTATAACAGGATAAGGCCCAACCTGAGACACAGGATCCCTTCTTTGGAAATGTGGCATTCAATGCTAGACTTGCCATTGATGACGCTGAAGCCCTGGCGCTTGCCACACAGCCTGGCTCTGATGGCTTCCGTTTGGATTCCTCTCCACTCTTCCAGGTATGAAGTAGATTTCAATGGGTGTGTGCTGTGCAGGCAATTATCAGTGATACCTCTTCCTTAAAACCAGTTAGGAGGTTCTTTGTGCTGTTTTATTAAGAAAACAATGGAATATGTCATTATTTCCCATTCTGAATTGCATTATGTCATTACATAATAGAGTGGATTATGGTTAATTGGGGCAGCCACTTATTCATAAAGAGAAAACACTAATCATGAAAATTGCCAGGAATACCTTCAATTATTTGGGACACTATGCCACCTCATCGAGGCAGGAGGCTATTGCCGAACTAGCTTCAGTCACGCGCACTTGTGTTGCCGTTAGATGCCACACAATTTTTCCTACACAGAGCAAAGTGTTTTTAAATAGTGTCAATAGTGTGTGTTTGTATTGAAAAAGAAGCCATTTTTTTCGCTGATAGTAGGCGAGAAATAAGCATAAGACAATTCTGATCCGTTTTGCTCACAGCGGTTTCAAGCATTCAGGCTTGGAGATGCCAGAAACAGCCGAGAGTGAAAATAAAACAATTTCACTACTTCAATAAGTTAGAAACTGTGTAGAATTTGAAGGTATCGACAGTCATCTTGTAGGTTACAATGAAAAAGAAGATTTGGAGGATGCAATCATTGATAGCATCATATGAAGGTAGTCCATTATCTCCACTTGTTGTCTGCATTGATTTTGTTCCTTGCGTACACTGGATCAATAGCTATTAAGGACTAATACATAGTTTTATAGTACTGTGGTAATATTGGTAGTATTCTAATTTGTTCTGTATTTCATTTAAATACATATGTTGTTACTCAGCTTGTCTTTTTTATACCTTCTTCACTATTTCCCTGAAACTTTGGCTAATTGGAGCAGCCGCTTAATTGGGTTGTTCTCGTTGTGTCCCAATTAACTGGAATCCACTGGGTTTTACTTCAGTCATATTTTACTTAATATACTGTGATGTTAATAGAGTCTTCATTTAATTGCATTGTTGTTCTGTGCATGAAACTTATCACCAGATAATACATCACACGGTACTGGCCACCTAACCCACTTGTGGTCATGGCTTAGGGGTGAAAGGTAAAATGTTTAAGGGGAACATGAGGGGGGACTGCTTCACTCAGAGGGTGGTTAGCATGTGGACTGAGCTGCTAACAGAAGTGGTGGATGCAGGGTCAATTTCAACATTTAAGAGAAATTTGGATAGGTACGTGGGAGGGAATGGAAGGGGTATGGAGGACAAATCCCATTTCTATAGTGTTCTATGACTCTGACTTTATGAATTTATTTAATGCCAAATCTATTGCCTATGATGTGATTTTTTTTTTCTAATGTAGACCATAAAACATAGGAGCAGAAATAGACCATTTGACCCATTGAGTCTCCTCCCCTATTCTATCATGGATGATTTATTATTCCCTCAACCCGATTCTCCTGCCTTTTTTCCACTTAAATCCTATCTGGAAAATCACAAGATATTAATCCAATTATGAATATATAGCATCATTTGTCAATGTACTTTTTACCACCATCCAAGGCTGTTTTGTGCAGCATTCATAATTTAATTTGAGAAATTGATTGGCTTTAGTCTTTACCGTTCTGCTTGGTGTCCTGGATAAAGTGTCCTCTGACAGAACATCAGTTGGACATACTTATGTTCTAATTCTTTGCTAATGTGGTTCAGCATTCCATGCGGTTTAATGGTCTGCAGGGACAGATTTTTTTCCATCTATACGTAAAACAAATTTGTTATTCTTTCCATGCAAAATCTTGCACTCACTGAAACAGACTTGTTTCAAATAACCCATTTACAAATTTTCTACAGCATCCACACTAGTCAATACCATCTCTGAACTGAAATTATGAATCCAGATTAGTTAATATAGATGATAAATAATGGGCACATCAGTATTATTAATGAAGCGTACTTGCTCATTACTCCAGCAAGTATGACCAGCTCTTCTATCCAGTTCTTTATCCGTCTTTTGCTACACACACAGATCTATGCTTACCTATTCTTACCTGAAGAATTTCATTGGACACCATGGATGGAGTGTGTTGGGATGCTACTGTCAGTGATAATTTACCAGATGACATTCTAATAATGCTGCTGTAACAGGCTGGGTTGTTCAGACCCAATCATTCCAGTGTCCAAGAGATGTGGTAATAAGTGAGTAAGCACAACAAAGTAATTTAAACCCAGTTTATTACCATAAAATGGAAAGTACAAATAGATCACATTAAATTAGATTAGATTAGATTCAACTTTATTGTCATTGTGCCGAGTACAGATACAAAGCCAATGAAATGCAATTAGCATCTGACCAGAAGTGCAAAAGAATAGTGTTATTTACAAAATCACTGCAAATAAAAAGTAAGTGTTACTGCACACAAATATAAAAGTACTGAGACAGTACAATCTGGGTGCAATACCGCTTAGCGCTGTGATGTGAGGTTCAGCAGGGTTACAGCCTCAGGGAAAAAGCTCTCCCTATGCCTGCTGGTGCGGGAGCAGAGGCTCCTGTAGCGCCTACTGGATGGGAGGAGAGTAAAAAGTCCATGGCTAGGGTGAGATGCATCCTTCATAATGCTTTTCGCCCTGCCCAGGCAGCGTTTATGGTAGATGTTCTCAATGGTGGGCAATTGGGTGCTGATAATCCATTGGGCAGTTTTCACCACGCGCTGGAGTGCTTTGCGGTCTGATAGGAGACAATTGCCATACCACACTGAGATACAGTTGGTGAGTATGCTCTGAATGATACAGCGGTAAAAGTCCGTCAGTACCCTGGGACAGAGGTGAGCTTTCTTCATGCTCCGCAGGAAATAAAGGCACTATTGTGCCTTTTTGATCAGGATGGAGGAGTTCAGGGACCAGGTGAGATCATCGGAAATGTGGACACCAAGGAATTTGAAGCTTGATACACGCTCCACTACAGCTCCATTGATGTAGATGGGAACGTGAGTGTGACTCCTGGCATGCCTGAAGTCTACAATGATCTCCCTGGTCTTCTGGATGTTAAGGGCCAGGTTGTTATCGGCACACCACACAGCCAGATGCTGGACCTCGTCCCTGTAGGCCGTCTCATCATCCCCTCTGATCAAGGGATCATAAAATACTACACAGCAAATCACAAAAATTTCTGGTCCCTCGCTTTCTGGTCACCACTTGGTTGATATCGAGGGAACCCCAATTCCAACTTGTGATCCAATGCACTGATTGCGATTCCGGTCTGGGTGAAGTTCCAACGAAATCTGGGAAGTTCCTCCACGTACTGTTTACAAGTTTCACAAGTGCAGTTCATCAAGAGACAGACAAATCCTTTGTTCTCCTGCCAGTGGTTTCCTTCAAACCACACATCTTATCTGTCAGCTTACAACTTCCTCTGGAGAGGAAGACGAGTATGTCACCCCCATTATCTACACTCCTGGCAGAACTGAATCAGCTCTTGATCGGTGTGTTCAATTCCAACAAAAGGAATTGATTGTCCTGTCATTAACAAAATGGGAGTACCTCCTTTCAAGGGGTGGCTGTTCAAATTATACAAAGCACGGTAACCATTCAGATAAGTATGGACAGGAGTAAGTAAGTGAATTGGCTGGTTTAATAGGCCATTCATTTGTTCAGTCAGGTCACTGGCCTGAGGACAATAGAGAACATGAAAGACCCACCGTATACCATTAGAGGCAGCCCACTCTTGTACCCTAGAACCTGAAAAATGTGAACCATTATCAGATTGAATTTAAAGGGGATTGCTGTATGTAGAAACAAGGTGTTCTAATCCCTTCAGGGTACCATCCTGATTAGCTTTAGCAGTAGGGATTGCCGTCAAAAGGCCAGAATAGGTGCCCGCCATAGTGAGGAGAGACTGGAATCGCTTCTGTAAAGGAAGGGGACTGACATAATCTATTTGCCAAATCTGAGCAGGGTGCACCCACAGTGAATGGTATTCAAAGGTCATTTTAGAATGTGCTGGCTCTTAATTTGGAAACATAGCCCTCAATTCCCTACCGCTGTACGAGCTATATCAGTGGGAAGGAATAATCCCCTCTGCTTAGACCATTCCATGGTACCCTGTACCCTCAAATGACCAGAAAATTCATGGGCCCACGGAGCAAGTGACAAGAGCAAGATTTGTGTCAACAAAAGCGGGTTTGTCAGCAATGTTGTTAAATCTTGTCATCGGCAAATTATCTTTCAAATGGACGTCGACATGATAAACTGTAATGATAGCATGTAATGATCAGCTCCAAATGTCCTTCCATAACTCCACTCTCCATTGCAGATGCCCTACAACAGTATAAGACCACTGGCTCACTAGACAGCAAGTCCATTAGCAATAGCCCAAGCATCAGTCTAAATATGGGCTTCTCTGGTTTCGGGCATAATGACTGTATGCACTGCTACAAGCTCTACATATTGACTCAAGCCATCAGAGCCTTTCTTCTTCAAAACTTGTTGGGCGAGAGGCTCAAGGGCAGCCTTCCCACAGCAACGACCATTCTTCCATATCACAGAGCCTTGGATAAACCAAGCCTGCTGCTGCTGAGCAGGAGTTAGAAGGTCATAGGGAACGCCCCATGCAACAGGGGACGCTTTGATTGGAGTAGCTTCAGGATGGGTGACGTAGCCTAAGGGGACTCAGCGACCACCTTCATGTATTTTGTTAGTTCTGTCCAATCCCTTTGACACCCGTTTGGAAATAAACCACTTCCACTTGACGATAGAAATCTGTTGTCCACACCCTACCCATCAGAGAGTACCCGTCCCATAGTGGGAAGTTCAGGACGTAGAGAGATGAGGGAACTCCCCCATCTCGGCTTCAGTCTCTACTGAAGCCCAGAAGCAGGCCAGAAGTCATTTCTCAAATGCAGTTTACCTCGTGGCAACATCAGGATGTTTTCAGAACTGCAAACCCAGAGGCATATTTTTTCCACCACACTTCTGCCATAGACTCCAGACAGCCACATCATCTTTAACAGAAACCTGCAGCTCAAATGGGGGCCCCTCTCTGTGAGGCGACTTGAGTAAGGCAGTGGCCACGACCTCCTGTGCAGCCTCAAAAGCTGATGATTGCTTGGGACCACATAGAAGAGTGAGGTTCTTTCCGGTCACAGCATGCAAGGGTCAGAGGAGCATAGTTAAATAGGCTATGTGGCCAGTATCCCAAAAAGCCATCAAAGTGTAGGGCTTCTTGTTTTTTTTGTAGGGGGTGCTATGTCTAGGATCTTACTTCTGACTTTATTGGGAATTATCCTATCACCCTTGGTCCATTGTATTACTAGAAAATGAAGAGTTGAAGCTGGGCCCTGTATTTCATCGGGCTTAATTTCCCATCCCTTTGATTGCATGTGATCAATCATGTATTAAAGGCTTTGGAAACCTCCTCTTCATAGAATTCCTGCAATAGCACATCATCTATATAGTGATCTCCTTTGATGCTGGGAGATAGAACACTTTCATGCAAATCCCATGTCACCACACTATGGTGAATAGTTAGGACTATGGGCAATCTTCTTTTGAAGTCTTGAATTCCACAATTTTACAACTGTACAATTTTATATTTCCTTACCACGTTATTATAATGTCATCTAGAAAGAGGCCATGCACACATCAAGTCTAAAATCGATTTCCAATCATTCCCAACAGTTCCAATGCCCTGCTTCTTTCTCCATGGATTGCCTATCATGTAACCCTTCATTAAACACCATCATTCCTACAGTAAACACGAGGAATTCTGCAGATGCTGGAAATTCAAGCAACACACATCAAAGTTGCTGGTGAACGCAGCAGGCCAGGCATCATCTCTAGGAAGAGGTACAGTCGACATTTTGGGCCAAGACCCTTCATCAGGACTAACTGAAAGAAGAGCTAGCTCGAAACATCGACTGTACCTCTTCCTAGAGATGCTGCCTGGCCTGCTGCATTAACCAGCAGCTTTGTTGTGTGTTGCATCATTCCTACAGTCCTGATTGATAAGCTACAGATCCTGGGTCACTGTACCTCCCTCTGCAACTGGATCCTTGACTTCCTAACCAGAAGACCACAGTCTGCGGATTGATAATAATATCTCCTCGCTGGCGCACCTCAGGGATGAGTGCTTAGCCCACTGCTCTACTCTTTCTATACACCATGACTGTGTGGCTAGGCACAGCTCAAATACCATCTATAAATTTGCTAATGATACCACCACTGTTGGCAGAATCTCATATGGAGATGAGAGAGTATACAAGAGTGAGATATACCAGTCGGTTGAGTGGTGTCATAGCCCTCAACGTCAGAGCAAAGAGCTGATTGTTGACTTCAGGAAGGGTAGGACAAGGGAACACGAACCAATCCTCATAGAGGGATCAGAAGTGGACAGAGTGAGCAATTTCAAGCTCCTGGGTGTCAAGATCTCTGAGGATCTAACCTGGTCCCAACATATTGATGCAGCTATAGAGAAGTCGAGACAGCAGCTGTATATCATTAGGAATTTGAGGAGATTTGGTTTGTCACCTAAAACATTTGAAAACTTCTATAGGGCATTCTGACAGGCTGCATCACTATCTGGTATGAGGGTGGGGGAGGGCCATTACACATGTTCGAAAGAAGCTACAGAAACTTGTTAAATTAGTCAGCTCCATCTTGGGTACTAGCCACCGTAGTATCCAAGACATCTTCAAACAGCGGTGTCTCAGAAGGCAGTGTGCATTATTAAGGACCCCTGTCACCCAGGACATGCCCTCTTCTCATTGTTACCACCAGGTAGGAGGTACAGAAGCCTGAAGGCACACACTCAGCAATTCAGGAACAGCTTCTTCCCCTCTGCCATCCGATTCCCAAATGGTCTTTGAACCCATGAGCACTAACTCACTTTTTTTATTATTTGTTTTAGCATTACTTTTAATTTAACTGTTTAATATACAGTACATATATATACTTACTGTAATTGATTTACTTATTTATTCTTTTCTATATTATTATGTATTGCTTTGTACTGCTGCTGCTAAGATAATAAATTTCATGACATATGCCAGTGATAGTAAACCTGATTCTGATTAGCGCATTAAAAATAGAAAAGGAACAGACGGCACAGCATTAGGAGCCTGCTCTGCAATTTAGTACCTTCAATAATCTTTGACATCTATCTTGCCATCTTTGCCTTTCACCCTTTACAGCACAGTGCAAAACTCTTGCTAATTCTCTTTTAAAAGATGCCCTCTTGTCAGATGTTGTGTAAACTGCAAGCATATGCTACCACTCTACTTTCACCAGATCTCTCTTGTGCTGTTGAAATCAGCCTTCCCTGAATTTGGGATCTTAACTTGAGGACCAACCTTATTCCTTTCACTAGTTACCTTGAAACTTACAGAATTAATGTCACTGTTTCCACAGTCTTGCTCATCTAAGTATTCCCAGCCTTCCCTAAAAAAAAGTAATTTATCCTTGTCTGTGCTGAATATCTGATCCCTCATCTAGTTCTTGCAAAGGAATAACTTCTCACCATCTAGTCTGCCAAGCCTTGTAAGAACTTTGACTTTTCAGTAAGATCATCATTCCTTCTTTGAAATTTCAAAGAGTTCGACTCAATCTCAGAAAAGGTAAAGCTTTGTGCTCCCATCTACACTACTTAATATGACACCAAATGGGATATCACCTGTACACTTGGATAAGCAACTTACTTTGCCTTAAAAAGTTAATGTATGGGGTGAAAAGCTCAAGTCCCAGGCAAATACAATAACAAAATAAAGCAAACAATTAATTTTTACAAACCAAATAAATCATAAGGAATTTTTTTTGTTTCTAATATTTAATGATTACATACATACAGGGAACAGTATATACTTAAGACATGTAATCTGCCTGAAATTAATTGTTAATATGCCAACACAGAATATCATAAATGTTCTATGCGTACAACTATTAGTGGCTACTGACACCTTCTGATGAAAAAATAGGTCATTTTAAAAGTCTTTCTTTTAAACTAGTTGCAAACCTATCTTTTGCTCATTTAGTTTTCTCTTCATTTTAATAAAGCCTGACATACAATAGCTACATGTTACCTTTTACCTCTAGGTTGCTGCTGGGCGAGAGTGGTATATTCATACCATTTACACTGTGCGGTCCAGGGAAAGTGCTTCCAGAGGGATTGGAAAACGAAGTTTGGAATATCATATTCTGTCACACTCTGAAAACTGGAGCTCAGGTTCACGTCAGCGTCGATCAGTCAGGGAAGCTTCAGCACTTGCTGAGAACATTGGCGTTGAGAACAACCGAGGAACTAACATCCAGCATATTGCTTTGAACCGGAGCGATAGGAAGCAGGTCGTTGAGAAAGTGATTTTCCCTGAAGGAGCTGTTGCTAAGTCACCAAATGATAGAGGTGACCAAGATGGCAATATTCCCATTATTGCAGGGATTGCTGCCTTGTTACTAGCTATTTGTGTCATCATTATCATCATCCTTATGCTGAAACGGAAGAAGCAATCAGGTAAGGCTGAATACAGGAAATCACCCTGCGACAAGATTATGACTGCACAAAATTATCACAATGATAGTTCTGAGGTTTGAATACCTCGCAGCTAGAGTTCAGCCAACCACAAAGTGCCTCAGAGGACTTGATCTGTGCCTTATTACAAAGACCGGAACTTTATTTATCCAATGAACATTGACACAAGTCTCCAACTGTTGAAACTTGAATGTTTGGCTTTGGAAGCCATGCACATTGTATTCACTGAAACTCGATCAAGGGTCTCCAGTATCATCTTTTGCACAGAATTCAGCAAGTGACCTGAAATGCGCTGTGTACCAAAAAGGCACAGTATGAACTGCAACACAGGAGGGTAGTGGGAGGGGAGTCTATACTTTTATAAGATAGTATTTTCACAAGTCAGGATTAAAAGACAAAGGTGCTAAGTTGTCCTCCTGCTGAAAGGAGATTTATTAACTTGTGTAGATGATGGTAAAAACTGGCGGTGCAGTAGATAAAAGGCTCAATATATCACATTTTTAATTTTGCTTTTTTATTTCAGTCCACAAATGAATTAGTGACCATTTTATATCAGATTCTTGCAACTACAGTAGGTGCATGTCTAATAGACCCACCACTAATGAAGTAAATACATTACCCATTTTACACCATTTAGCTCAGAAAGAATCAAATACAGAGGAAAGTAACTTATATTGTTGCGCTCACTGGATAAAAGTTATTCAACTAAAAAAAATGTTTATTAAATTTTAGCTGTTTGGTCCACCTAAGAAGATTGAGGTGCTTTAATTTCATGCCAGTAATTTCTAAGTTATCTACCTGGTGCTTTCATGTTGTGTATTCTTTTTTAGAGTTTCTTGTGCAGGCTCTGTTTATTCTGGTTATATTTTGTTTTGCTTTTGACTGCAGCAAGTATATGTACGACATGTGTGCCACCATCATCAGTTGCAACTAATACCTTGTGCTACATGCAAGGATGGTGGGTGTAAAATATTCAAAGGGCCAGGTTCAGGGTACATAAAGTCTTGAATGACACAAGGATATGAACTCCTTAAGTTTAAAATAAAAGCACCACATCATATTCTTGTTAACAAATGTGAAAAAATTTGCCTTGGGCCTTTTCCTTGAGTTTTCTCCTTATCTACAGAACAGGGTTAGACCAGGATCTGGTAATCTCTGCACTGAATAATATTAGACTGAATAATTAAATATGTTATAGTTCTGTGCAGCCTAGACTAGAGTGGTCACTGTACCCATCTGGCACATTGATACCATAACGTCATAGGACTTTTATTAATAAAAGCCATGGTGAACCTATTACGCTGTGATATTTGGGCATAATTCTAATTTGTCTCGCCAAGTATGTTCCATCAGTATATAATCACCAGGGATTTACCATTTAATTATAGAGTTAACAATCATCTATCCATAAACAAGCCCCTTTATGATATTGATCCACACTTCTTTTCAATTTTGCGTGAATATGTTAATGTTCACACATGAAATGTTACATTCTATTATGATCATACCAACAACACTGGTAACTTGATTTTATGTGAGTCTGCAGGGTAAACATTATTATTTTAATGTAGGTTTTGTAACAACATATTAGACAAATGTTGCTGTGAAAATGCTTTAAAGTGCACATCTAATTGAGGCTCCATGACCATTTTGTGTATAAGCCACACATTCACTGATATAATTCACTGCTCATTCTGAGATTTCTAGTTCCTGCCTTTTTATGAACCATCTATTTCCAGTTCATTTTTTAAAATAGCATGTATGTATTGTTCTTTGTGTACTACTGTATTCAAATTATTTGGAATGGGCAAACTATGCAACCTACAGCAAAAAAAACATTTAAAATTTTCAACTTGTTAAAATTACAATATCTCTCATCTATTTTGTTTGGAACCATTTTTGTATTCAACTGGGAGGCACTAGGAACTGCAGCAAGATTAGTGGATATTAGTTTTCTGGGGAGTATCTTTCTTGATTTCATTGTAAGTATTTGTGCCATGCAAAAAGAACATTTGTAAACAGAAATCACTTATAGAAATGATGTGGAAGTTGCATTTAAACACCACGTCATTTTAACCTTCCATTGGCTTATTTTTTAGTTTTGCTCATATTGCAAACAAATAAAATATTTGTTCTCCTATTTTTACTGAATAGCATTGATTTTAAAAGAATAATTGTTCAAAACTTTCTCAAGTGTCATGCATCTTTGTTTCAATGCTCTGTGCAATAAGATTGTGTCTAATTGAATTTGAAAACCTAACAGTTCCGTGTAAATAGTATTATTTATCAGAGGTTGCACAGAGACCCACTCAAAAATCACCATCCTGTTTCATTTATAGATGAAATGGCATTGTTTAACAAGTTACTTTTAAGGTAGTTCATGCGTGGCGGAAATATAGAAAGATTGTAAAAGTAATAGAAAATTTTAAAAAAGGCATATATTGGAAATCTGAAATAGAAATGACAAACAATGTAAATATTTGGCAGCTAGGGCAACATCTGTAGAGAGAGAAAGAATTCAGGTTGAAGATCCTTCATTTAAAATAAAACTTAGTTATATACTTCCAGCCAACTCTTCAAATCGACAAATGTATACTCTCTATAACATTTAAGAAAGTCTTAGATAGGCATATGGATAATAGGGAAAATTACCATATGGAAGAGGGAAAGGTTAGATTGATCTTAGAATAGGTTAAAAGGTCAGTACATTGAGGGCCAGAGAGACTGTTCTGTGCTGTACCATTCTAGTTCTTGACCCAGACTTATTTATCCTACATAGTTAGACAGGTCAGAGGGATGAATTGTAAGTTATAATAGGGCAAAAATGGCAATGTTTTCTTGGAAGTGTTCCAGGTCCACTTGCACAAGCTGGCTGAAAGTACAACAAAGTTCCATTCCAATGGGTTAAAAGGATTGAAAATCGGGTGAACCACAGCAATACCTGAGAGCAGCTTTATGGAAAACCTTTGACCTTTGCGTGTGATTGGTTTACAATTGCTTTAAAAACAAGCAAGCTTACAGATAAATGGAAAATACTCGGCAAACAAGGTAAGACCTGTGAAGAGAGAAACAGTTAATATTTCAAAATGATGACTTTTTGCCGGATTGGGAAGAAGTTTTAAACCTGTTAAAGATGGTAGAGAAAGAAGGATGTCAAAGAGAATAAAACAGAAGGTTTATGATAGGAGGAAGTAACAGCAAAATTGGTGGTGCCAGCTAAAAGGGAATGATAAACGTTAATGAATATTGAAAGGTATAGCTGCAGGAATGTAAATAGTAGGAGATTAATTAAATCCAAAATTACTGGAATAGAGGGGGAAACTGGATGCAATGTACCGGCTGACCATCTGAAATTGGCTAAATTCTCCTGGTAATTTCAGATTTGATTCACCATCTCCTACTTGTGCAATGATGCCCTCAGTTACTCACTACCCTTGACCACCACTTTTCGGCATCTGTCACAGGAATAAATTACTAGGAAGCCCGAGGAAAAGATTAAAGGATCTGAAAACTGCCTTCGGAAATGCAACATCCCCACTGGCTCCTGAATATTCCTGGCCCATGCTTACCCCTCAGTGAAGAAGTGGCATTAAGGATGGTTTTGAGCATCTCAAGTCTGTGCACTAGGTGCACACCAAAGGCATGCATGAACACGAGAAAGAGTGCACCACCTCATGAATCACCTACCCACCCACCCTGTCGGACTTTCCTTTCATGTCTTTGGGGTGGGAAGGTTGATATTTTGTTCTCACATTGGCCACATCATACAACATAGTACAACGCAGTACAGGGCCTTTGTCCCACAATGTTTTGCCTACCGACATAAACATCAGTCAGCTCAGAACTCACAGAACTGAAGAGGAAGAAAGTCATTCTTTACCCTGAGGAAGAATGAAGGCATCACAAAGTGTTCAGACCTTTATGAGGAAATGATTTATACAATTACTGTTTGACATGATCCAGTATCCAAGTTTAGATATTGTGGCAGTCAATTCAACAGCTTGTTAAAACTCTTGGTAGACTTTTAAACTGATGCCTAATGAAGCTGGCAGCTATATATGAACACCAACCGTCTGCTGGAAATATATAAACAGCTAATCAAATATTCTGCTGTACAAACTGAAATCCTATGACTGCCATAAACCATAACAGACAAAAAAAGTCTGTGAATAACTATGACAACTAATTGTGGATCTGTGAAGGAATTTCATCTGGATAAATTGAGAGGAAATAGAAAAATTAGATTGGGAAGACTACTGTATATCTACAAAGAAGCCATTTAGCAGGAATAACTTCTGAAAACAATTAAATTCTTGATAAATTCCTATATCTCTGAAAGATTCCGTTGTTAGTTGTTTTTAATTCAGGCTTTCTTAACTATCATTTGAAAACTCCTTACTCCATTATGAATAGAAGTACATTAGCTGATTTTAATTACTGCAAGGCAAGTTCAAAAATTTTGCTTACTTTGCTATTTTTAGGGAGGAAAATAAATGTCAAATAAATCATCTGAATTTTGGATTTTATCTGCTTAGCAAAAGAAACCAAATAAGCATTTTCTTCCCTCAAATCAAAATCAATCATTTGTCACCAAAAGTGTTTGTATTCTTTCCCTTCTAACGGTCTGTGCATATATTATTTGCAGCAATAAGGTTGCAAAGGAATATCTTCAGGCTCAGTCAATGATCCACCAGGAACAATTCAATCTGACTGAAGTAATTTGATTTTTCACGTGCTTCCGAGTTTCACTGATGCTCAGTACTGTGCCATGTTTGGGGAGGAATATTTTTCTACACCAATTGGCGGAATTCAAACAATGAAGGCTGTCCTGAAATTTTACCCAATCATATTGGTTTTGAATCATCTGTTCCCTTATGGCTTGTGAAGATTCTTTCAATCTTCAGCTGTTGCAGTCAATTCTGATCAATCTGCTGTAGGTGTGTAGGATATATCTAATACTGGTCTTGATCCCAACTGTGTGGGTTTAGTAGAACTTAACAGGATTATAACAGTGTACTGTGGTGTGCACCAAGCACCTAATCTCTGACAGTCCAAAAGTCTAACTCCTTGATAGTCTTGTGGTGACTAAGAAATTCTTATAATTCTTGCTAGTTCTAGTGGAAATTTTCAGAAGTGGTGAGCAACTAGCAGTTTTGTGTATCTGCCCCCGAGGAGATAAGTGAAGAGGGAATCAAGAGTGATGTTCTACATTCATTTCTGATCTCTGTCAGCTCGTGTTGTACCTGTTTGAATCCGTGCAGCATTGTCTGAAGGTAAGCTGTTTCTTTGTTGGAGTACTGGATATATCTAATGACATGTTTAAACTTAACCATGCATCACAGAGAAAGGATATGAATCGGATTCCTGGTAACACATTGCATGTGTTCTTCTGCAGTACAAGTATTCAGCTTGTTTCTCCATTTGTAACGTGAAAATCCCGGTGGATTAAAGGAAGTCTGGGGAACCTGCTTGATCATAAACATGAGCAAACACTATAGATGATGTGCTTGAACTATATGGGTAATGGAAATAACGCAGATTGTGCCTGCCTATCCCAAACATGGTTAAGCTCTGTAGTATGCATTTGAATCCCAGCTAGAAGTCTATAATATGATCTTTGTCTATGGTTAACCGGGCAGATGTGCAGCCTGTGGCTGAACAATAGGAATATGTCATTAGCAGGTTGCTTCCAGAAGCTCATTCCAAATATTAGAACAGTTTCCAGTTGTGGTGTGATACAATAGTGAAATATTCTCATGTTTTCAGAAGTACATGTAAGTGGGTTTCGACTTTTATATTACTGCGGAGGCTAATTAAAATGATGTCTTTGTTATGTTAATCTGGGGAATGCGGCTTTGTTGTGTTAAACACTGAGAAAGTTTGCGCTAACAGTTTGTTTTTGCTTTAGAGTGTGATAAGAGAGTGCTATTAACCAATTGGGATAGTTGTTATGGTTTTGGTGTATTTGAAGATACTGTATGCGCGGGGTTTTGGGGCAGAAGACGGGAGAGCGAGACAGAGGATGGACCAGGTGCTGTGAGCCCGCTAACGAGGTTGGACCCCGAGCGGGACGTTTGGTGAGGAGACGGAGACGGACTCGTGTGGAGCGTCTGGTCGACCACCGTTGTTGGTCCCAGGCGGCCGGTCGAGGTGGTCCGAGGGGTCGCAGGGTGAAGAAGAAGGTCCTTGAGCTCCAACAGTTTTGTGCACGAAGAGATTGAACTTTGATAAGTGTGGCGCCTTTTATTTTCCTTTTATATTTTATTCTCTTTTAATTATATAGTTTCAGTAATATCTATAAACTGTAAATCATTTAATTGCATCTGGTGTATTGTCTGTTATTTGGGCGAGGTGGGGTACCTCACACAGCATCCACACAAACGAATTATCCAGTTTGGTGGGGCCGAGGCTGTTTCCCTAGACGACAGCGAGCCAAGCGAACCTGAGGGTGGCCGGGGGGCTACCTACATTAAATACACAATATTGCACTGTAATTGCAGAAGTTTTATGTCACTGATATAATGCAGAATTATTTTAATCAACTTCCTGATAGTGATCCAGACATAACCCTAAGGCCTTAAACATAGGAGTAGAATTACACCATTTGGCTCATCAAGCCTGCTCCACCATTTGATATTGGCTGCTTCATTATCCCTCTCAACCCCATTCTCCTGCCATCTCCCTGTAATATTGATGCCCTTACTAATCAACAATCTATTAATGGCAGCATTAAATTCACCTGATGATTTGGCCTCTACGGCTGCCTATGGCAAGTTCCACAGACTCACCACCATCTGGCTAAAGAAATTCTTCCTCATCTCTGTTCTAAAATGGTGTCCTTCTATTCTGAGGCTGTGCCTTCTGGTCCTAGACTCCCCCACAAACCAAAGCATCTCCACATCCACTCTATATTGGCCTTTCAACATCTGGTAAGTTTCAATGAGGTCCCTCTCATCCTTCTAAACTCCAGTGACTATAGGCCTAGAGCCATTAAATGCTCCTCATGCATTAAGGTTGACATTTTTCCAGGGTAGAGGATGGTTTTTGACATGCAATAGTTAACCTTAATCAGGTCTTCAGGCATCCTGAAAGACACTGTCACTATACCGTTCAACACGGTTTCAATGTAGAAACTTTATGTAGACATAAAGTAATAGAAATAGTGTGCTGGTTGGTTAATAAAGGAAGATTGATAGGCATCCTGCCAGGAGGTAAGAAGGAAGCTATTGTTCCACGTATGACAATACAGGTAGATTAGGAATAGAATATTATTATGAAGTCTGCTATTCAAATGTTACTTGAGTGTCACGGCACAGCACAGAAACTGGCCCTTAATTCCAATTGCCTCATCCCAACTAAGATGTTCATCTGAGGTAATCCCACTCACCCGCATTTGGTCCGTATCCCTCAACACTTTTCCTATTTATAAACCTATCCTAATGTGTTGTGAATATTTCAATTGTACCCACCTCTACCACTTCTTCTGGTAGCTTAATTCAAATACCCACCACCACCTGGGTGGAAAAGGTACCAATTAGATCCACATTTAAATCTTTCCCTTCTCACCTTAAACCTATGCCCTCTCGTTTTTGATTCCCTTTTCCCTGGGAAAAAGACTGCGCATTCACCCCATCTATACTGCTCATGATTTTCTACTCTTCTTAGTCTCTTTTATTGCAAATAATCATGTCCTAGTCTTCTGATCTTTTCCTATAGCAGCTGCCCTTGAATCCTGACAACATTCTTGTAAATCTTCTTTGCATATTTCCAGCTTAGTGACATTTTCCCTGCACAGGACAACTAGAAGTGCACGCACTACTCCAGACAACTGCAACATAATGACTCAACTCTTGTCCTTGACGCCTTGACTGATGAACAGCCACCAAACACCGTGATACTACTTTCAGGGAATTATGTACTTTTGCATGAATGTCCCTCTGATCTACAACATTTCCCAAGGCCCAGTTGTGAAAGTCCAGCCATCGTCTGACCCAACTCCTCATATTTCCATATTAGCCACTCTAGGACCTGGCGTGAGGAGAAAGGTCAAATTGACAGCACTCTCACTAACCTCACTGACCATGAAACTGCTGGCAAGTTCAGCTCACTTCCCATGTCTAAAACGTGTCAAGATGAGAGGAGAGAGGAGTTGTGAATTTTGAAGCACCATAGACTCCTAGAGTACTCTGCAATATTCCACTGTCAGCCTTAACTAAAGAACTTAGAGGTTCACCCCCACCCTCTGTCTATCCTACATTGGCTGGATTTGTGCTGTTAATGCAATTTAACCTCACTGTGGCCACTCGGGATGTATTAAAAGATTACTCTGTTTCTGGTCTTGACTTGCAAACATACCTGAAGCTCTGAAGAGCTAACAATGAACTTGTGAAGTACCACTCCACAGACAATTTCTTAACTTTACATTTTTCTTCTATCCTTGTTGTCTCTCTGCCCTTCTCTTAATCCACTATTTCCCACAATTGATTTCTCCTGCATCTAATCATAATCATAATAATCTCCAATTTGACCTATTTCCTTCTCTGTTATTCATTTTCCTAGTCCCTTCACTTCTGTGACAGCATCGCCCAAAGCTATAAACCTCTAGCACCTAGATGGACAAGGAAGTATCACAGCCACCTTCAGGTTTTCCGCCAAGTCTCACATGGTCCCGACTTGGGAACTAAATCCTGGAATTCCTTACCAAACAGCACAGTAGGAGTCCTTTCACGATAAAAATTGCAGCAACTCCCAGAGGGTATTAGGGGAGTGTAATAAATGTTGCCCAGTAACATTAATACATCCCAGAATGGATATAAAATCATTCCATGGTTAAGAAGATAACCATTAGACTCAATATTCCTATGATCTGATTAGCTGGCATAACTTTGACTGATATAAGTCCAGATAGACAACACATCTAATCATATTCCAGTTACAGTACATCATTCTTGGTGTGACTAAAGGTCTTCCTCTACAGTTAAAACTAAATGTTCAGCTCACTTGCTGAGCACATAAGGCTAAGTGCGAGAAAACAATAATTCTGAGTAGAGATAAAACATGAAAACATTCTCAATGATATTCTAGTGATAGTGAATCTGCTAAGACATCCTTCGCAGAAAATATGCGCTGTACATCTGCTAGACAGTCTAGAATGAGATCAATTTCAAGAGTTGCCGAAAACCTGTTTTGTTATCATCCTGCTGAAATATCGTCAACCTGAAATGTTAACCCTTTTTCTCTGTCCACACGGGCAGCATCATCTACTCTTTCTGCTATTTTCAGTTTTTATTTCAGCTGTCCAGCAGCTTTTTTCTTTTGTATTATTAATTGAATTGTGTTGTGTTTAATTTTTGGCTGTACTTCATACTGCAGGAGAAAGCACTATGGCAGTAAATGTTGCCGGAGCTCTGTCAATGGGCATTTTTTATCTTCTCTTTCTTGCGGTTGGTATCTGGGCTGCAAGAAAAGGCCAAAAAGTTGAAAGAACATATGCAGGTGATCGCTCTGAAATGCTAATAATTGCAGGAAGAAGAATTGGAAATATTCTAGGCATTCTAACAACCACAGGTAATGTGATCTTGATATTACACTATCTGCAGTTTGTAGTAATTATTGACTCAATAATGCTGGTGTATCAGTTCTGATTTGTGCATGAGGAGACCTAATCATCCACAAATAGCTCTGCAGCTGTAGCATGTGGCAGATCTAAGTTGCACTTTGGTAGAAAATATAAAAATGTATGCTATTTGCTGAATGAGGTGCAAATTCAGAAATCAGAGGTGCCAGGAGACTCGGGAGTACTAGTGCACAATTCCCTAAAGGTTAACTTGCAGGTTAAGTTGGTCTTGGGGAAGGCAAATGCAATGTTAACATTCATTGTGAGAGAACTAGATATAAAAGCAAGGATGCAATGCTGAGGCTTTATAAGGCATTGGTCAGATTGCATTTGGCATATTGTGAGCAGTTTTGGGCATCTAAGAAAAGATGATCTGGATTCAGAGAGGGTCCAGAGGAGGTTCGGGAGAATGGTCCCAGCAATGAAAAGACATCTCTTTAGAACAGAGTTAAGGAGAATTTCTTTAGCCAGACAGCAGTGAATCTCTGAAATTCATTGTAACAGATGCCTGTGCAGGCCAAGTCATTGGGTATATTTAAAGTGGAGGTTGATAGGTTCTTGATTAGAAAGGGTGTCAAATGTTATGGGGAGAAGGCAGGAGAATAGGGTTAAGAGGTATAATAAATCAGCCATGATCAAATGGTGGAGAAACCTCAATGAGCCGAATGGTCCAATTCTGCTCCTACGTCTTTCGATCTCATGGTCTTACTGCTCTCTGTATAATGAAGTTACCTCTCAGGTCTTTATTAAATCCCCTCTTATCTTGCATTAGTTCCCTTTGGTTTTGGACTCTCCAACCCTGGGGAAAAGACTACGAGCATCCACCTTGCATCTATACCCATCATGATTTCATAACCTTCTGTGACATCGTCCCTGCTTCTCCTGCACTCCAGGGAATAAAGGTCCAGTGTGGCCAACCTCTTCCTATAACTAAGGCCCTCTAGCCCAGGCAGCATCTTCATAAATCTCTCCAGCTTGACAGTGTTTCTTGTGTAACAGGGTGACCGTAATTGTACACAGTACCTCATGAGCGGCCTCAGCAGCGACATAGGTAACTGCAACATTTTGCCTCTGCTCCTGAAGACGGTGCCCTGAATGATGAAGGCCAGTATGCTAGCCACCTTCTTCACCACCCTGTCTCCTTGCAAGGCCACTTTCTGTGAACTGTGCATTTGTATTCCCAGGTCTCTCCGTTCCACAGCATTCATCAGTGCCCTGTCATTTACTGTACAAGTTCTAGCCTGGTTTGACTCTCAAAGTGCATCACCTCCCACTTCCCTAAGTTGAAATCCATTTTCCATTCCTCAGCCCCATCTCTCTAACTGATCGCGATCTCTTTGCATTTCATCATAACCTGCTTCACAATCAACAAGACATGCTAATTTACCATCATCAGTAATCTTGTTAACCGTACCATGTTCATATCCAAACCACTTACATAAATAAGGAATAACAGAGTTCCCAACACTGGCCCCTGGGTCACCCACCCAGCTGGAGAACTGATCCTCAACCATCACCCTCTGCTTCCTATCACTGAGCCAATTCTGAATCTACCTCACTAGCTCCCCCTGAATTCCATGTAACATAACCTTTCAGATCAGTCTGCCATGCAGGACCTTGTCAAAGAACTACTAAAGTCCAAAACTTACAGTGATATTGCTGAGACTGGAGGATCTGAGTTATAAGGAAGTATTGAATAGGTTAGAACTTTATTTTCTAGAATGTAGAAGATTGAGAGGAGATTTGATAGAGGTATACATAATTTTAAGGGGTATAGATAGAGTGACTGCGAGCAGGCTCTTTCCACTGTTGTCGGGTGAGACTACAACTAGAGGTCATGGGTTAAGGGTGAAAGGTGAAATGTTGAAAGGGAGCAGGAAAGGAAACTTCTTCACTCAGAGGGTCGTGCGAGTGTGGAATGAGCTGCCAGAACAAGTGGTCGATGCAATTTCAATTTCAGTGTTTAAGAGAAGTTTGATTAAGTACATAGATGGAAGGAATATGTAGGGCTATGGTTTGGGTACAGGTCGATAGGACTAGGCAATTTAAATGGCTTGCTGTGGCCTAGATCGGCCATAGGGCCTGTATCTGTGCTGTACTTTTCTATGACTCTATCATCTCCCACACACAAAACCATGCTGACTCTTCCTAATCTGGTCTTGACTTTCCAAGTGACAATAGATCTTGTCCCTCAGATGTTCCTCCAGTAACTCCCCTACAAATGAAGTCAGGCTCACTGGTCTGTAGCTGCCTGTCTTGTCCATGTTAATTTTCTTATATAAAGAAACTAGATTCGTCACCCTCCAGTCTTCTGGAACTTCACCAGTAGCTAACAGTAAAGCAAATATCTCTACGAGGGCCTCTGAGATTTCTTCCTGGCCTCCCAAAAGATCCAGAGGTGCACTTGGTCAGGCCCTGGGGATTTGCCCAACTTAATGTACTCCCCTACCTCATAATATGCAAATAATCCAAGACCTCACTACCTATTACTCTCATTTCTTTGGCAATCCATGATATGTTCCTTAGTAAACACTGAGAAATAGCCATTAAAAATCTCAGCCATCTCCTGCAGCTCCACGCATAGGGAGCCCTGATGGTCTTTAAGAGGATTTAGTCTCTCCCTCATCACCCCTTTAGTCTGAATATAACTGAAGAACATCTTGGGATTATCTTTAACCCTGCTTGTTAAATCTACCTCATGTCCTCTTTTTGCTTCTGAATTCCCTCTTAAGCCTAGTCTAAAAAGTTTTACATTTGTGATAAGATGTGTACTTCATCACAGCAACTGGAAACCTTTACTCTCTCGATAAGATGTTCCCTAATTGCCGTACAAATGACTTGACCTGTGCTTCCATTTTTAGCCACGTGGGTTGGTGGTGCCTACGTCAATGGCATAGCTGAGATGGTGTACCGGCCAGACGCTGGCTTAGTGTGGACTGTAGCCCCTTGGACTACTCTACTCTGTTTGTTCACCGGTGAGCAGAGATGTAATCTAATTTTACAAGTGTAGCGGTTAGCGTAATGCTATACTGCACCAGGATCCTGGGTTCAATTCCTGCCACTGCCTGTACATTCTCCCCGTGACCACGTGGGTTTCCTCTGGGTGCTCTGGTTTCCTCCTACATTCTACAGATACGGGTAGTGATATACAGGTTAGTAGGTTAATCAGGCACATGGGCGTAATTGCGCAGTGCAGGTGCATTGGCCAGGGGGGACTTTTACCTTGATCTAGTTCTAAGTATCTAAGAGATCTCACAGCCTTCAACAGTAACCAAGATTTTAGAGCAGGAAGCAGCTGTGAATCACATTGTAAGCTAGTCCAGCAGCTACACTGGTGCCTGAGAACATGGGGATGCTGAACAGACAGCTTGCTGGGCAGCTAGTTGTGTCTCTGCTTCAAGTAAGACACACACACACACACACACACACACACACACACACACACACACACACACACACACACACACTCTCTCTCTCTCTCTCTCACACACACACTCACACTCACTCACACACACACACACACACTCACTCACACACACTCACACACTCTCTCTCACACACACACACACACACACACACACACTCACTCTCTCTCTCACACACACACACACACACTCACTCACTCACTCACTCACTCACTCACTCTCTCACACACACACACAATACTACAGGAACTCAGCAGGTCAGTCAGCATCTGCGGAGGGAAATACACAAATGGAGGGTCTTGGCCCGAAATATTGACCATTTATTATAGGCGTAGTGATTAGCGTAATGTTACAGTATCAGTGACCTGCATTCAATTCCCACCAGTGTCCATAAGCTCCCGTCGAGAATGCATGGGCTTCCTCAAGGTTCTCTGATACCCTCCCACATTCCAAAGCTAATAGGTTAATTGGTCACATGGCTATAATTGGGCCATACAGGCTTCTGGGCCGGAAGGGCCTGTTACTGTGCTGTTTCTCTAAATAAATTAAAATGGATGCTGAGTTCCTTCAGCATTTTGTGTGTGCGTGTGTGTTGCTCAAGATTTCCAGCATCTGCAGAATCTGCAATACCACTGCCTCACAGGGCCAGAGAAGCAGGTTTGATCCTGAACTTGACTGCCGTCAGTGTGGACACTCCGATTTCACCCCAAACACAAGGAATTAGTATGTTAGACAGCCACTGTTCAGTGTTCTTACCATGCAGGTGAGGGTCTGCGTGAGAAATGGGGTGGGTCCACAAACTCTGTGCAGTTTCCTGTGGTCATGTTGCCATGTCAAGCCACGATGCATCTAGTTCAGATGCTTTCTATGGGGCATCAATAAAAATCGGTAAGGGTCAACGGGGACATGTCGAATCTCTCTGAAAGGCAAGGCCAGAGGATGCTGCATGCAGGAGGTTGTTGATACAGTACAGATAGCATCCAACCCAGTGAGACTTTTATGCTCACATGAAAGATCAAAAGTTTCTTTCAAAAGCTTTAATTTCTTCCAGTAGAGTAGAAGAAGTGCAGTACATGGTAGGCAGCAGCATTAGCTACACGAGTCACACTGGTCGCCAGGGGAATCTTTCCTGTCAGCCATAATCTTCTCAGGATACGATCACAAAGAATCTAATAAAGCTGATATAAAGAACAGGTGCAAATGGGCTCAGCAGACAAGCTTTGTCAGTGTACTAAAACAAGGCACATCGTTCAGCAGCACACACTATATTGTGTTGCCTGTGTTACGGGGACTGGACGAGCATGAGAGAAGGAGCACTTACACCAAAGCTGGTACAAGGGTCCTCCTGCAACCAGCCGATGTTGAGATAGTTTTTTTTTTATTTATTCAATTACGGGATGTGGCCGTTGCCAGCTAAGCCAGCAAGGGAGATGAGGCTGAGTACAGGGCCACTGTAGGAAACTTTGCCACATGGTGTGAGCAGAATTATCTGCAGCTTAATGTGAAAAAGACTAAGGAGCAGGTGGTAGACTTGAGGAGAGCTAAGGTACCGGTGACCCCTGTTTCCATCCAAGGGGTCAGTGTCGACATGGTGGAGGATAACAAATCCCTGGGGATACAAATTGACAATAAACTGGACTGGTCAAAGAACACAGAGGCTGTCTACAAGAAGGGTCAGAGCCGTCTCTATTTCCTGAGGAGACTGAGGTCCTTTAACATCTGCTGGACGATGCTGAGGATGTTCTACGAGTCTGTGGTGGCCAGTGCGATCATGTTTGCTGTTGTGTGCTGGGGCAGCAGGCTGAGGGTGGCAGACACCAACAGAATCAACAAACTCATTCGTAAGGCCAGTGATGTTGTGGGGATGGAACTGGAGTCTCTGATGGTGGTGTTTGAAAAGAGGATGCTGTCTAAGTTACATGCCATCTTGGTCAATGTCTCCCATCCACTACATAATGTACTGGTTGGGCACAGGAATACATTCAGCCAGAGACTCATTCCACCGAGATGCAGCACAGAGCGTCATAGGAAGTCATTCCTGCCTGTGGCCATCAAACTTTACAACTCCTCCCTTGGAGGGTCGGACACCCTGAGCCGATAGGCTGGTCCTGGACTTATTTCATAATTTACTGGCATAATTTACATATTACTATTTAACTATTTATGCTTCTATTGCTATTTATTATTTATGGTGCAACTGTAACGAAAACCAATTTCCCCCGGGATCAATAAAGTATGACTATGATTTATTACCCATCCCTATTTTTAAGAGTCAACCACGTTGCTGTGGGTCTGGAGTCACATATGTGCCAGACGACAGGATTCCTCCCCTGAAGGACATTAGTGAACCAGGTTTTCACGACAATCGACATGGCTTCATGGTGATCAGGTATTTTTGTTTATTGAATTCAAATTCACTATCTGCCCTGGTGGGATTCGAACTCATGTCCCCAGGGTATAACTGGGTCTCTGGATTGCCGACCCAGTGGTGACCACCGCTGTGCCATATCTCCCCATGACCAAGTGAGGTTTTTTTGGACATTAATGATATCTGTAAGGGCAGGGTTAAAGGACTAACCACAATTTTACTAAGTGGCAGAGAGGTCCCAAGGAGCTGAGTAGTCTGCTTGTTTCTTTGTGTTCCTATAATCAGATTATGTTTTCATCAGCTGTTAGCTGTTAACAAAGGTGCAAACCTCAAAGGGAAGATACAAGGGGAGTTTGATGTTTTGGGTCCCCCCTGCAGCATATCAATGATATCTCCTTTCTCTTCCTCAGGTGCATTATTTTTTGCCAAGAAAATGCGAAGGCAGAAGTATGTAACCATGTTGGATCCCTTTCAGCAACGTTATGGCAACTGCATTGCAAGCCTTATATTCATTCCAGCTATAATTGGTGAAATATTCTGGTCTGCTGCCATTCTGGCAGCATTAGGTATGGATGTGGAGCATACTTTGATTGTCCTCTGAAACTAGTACCCCACACATCACGTTCTATCATATCCATATGTGTTATTTCCTGGTTGATTAATGATTTGTCATAGAGGCATAGGGTCATAGGCTGCAGCAAGGAAACTGGCCTTTCAATGCAGCTCACCCATGCTGACCAGGATTGTCCCATTTGGCCGTGTTTGGCCCACATTTTCCTATCCATGCAATGATCTAAATGTCTTTTAATTGTCATAATTATACCCGCCTCAACCACCCCCTCTGGCACCTCATTCCTGATACTCCCCACCCTCTGTGTGAAAAAGTTCACCCCTCCAATCACTTTCATATATAAGGAACAACACCTTGTATTCCGTCTGAGTAGCTTCCAACTTGAATGAACATTAATTTCTTGAACTTCCAGTAATGCCCCCGCCTCCTTCACCGTTCCCCATTTCCTTTTCTCTCTCTCACCTTATCTCCTAGCTTGCCCATCACCTCCCTCTGGTGCACCTCCCCCCTTCCATGGCCTCCTGTCTTCTCCTATCGGACTCCCCCTTCTCCAGCCCTGTGTCTCTTTCACCAATCAACTTCCCTGCTCTTTACTTCATCCTTCCCCATCCCAGTTTCACCTATCACCTTGTGTTTCTCTCTCCCTTTCCCCACCTTCTAAATCTACTCCTCATCCTTTTTTCTCAGTCCTACCTGTTGTAAAAAAAACCTCTTAAAACAATGATTAGTGAGGCACAGAGAGATCTGTATTTATTGACAAGTACCTTTATTGTTTAAACCAACAAGTACGTAAACTCATACACTAAATACCTTGTGTGCCCACCCACTAAGTATCCTTGACTCTCTTGAATAGTCAAAGAATAGTAAAGGTATTATCTGGGCAAAGGAGCCTACACTGGCCAGGTGTTCCTCGTAGTCCCGATTCACTCACCACGTGTTCCACGCAGGGTTGCTCACACACTTGTATCTGCAATGGTTATTCTTTGAAGTTACCACTGCCAGCACACACGAAGCATCCACTTTTATATCGATTCCTTATCAATTCAAATATTGCATTCCAGTGTCATTGGCCACAGGTCATGTGTCTGACCTTTAACACCTTGTTATTGGCTCTGCTCCAGGCCAGTACTCACTTATTGCCCTCTTCCCATCAAGTGACAGTCGATAATTTATGGCTTTTTGTTCTCAATCAGCAACGAGCTCGAATCACTCCAGGCAGGCACCAACCCCAACATTCACAAACCTGCATGTTATATCAGCCAAAGAACATCTCACAAATGACTTCGGATTTGGAAATGATCTCCAGTCCAGCAGATTACCTGAAGTATCATTGTGTCTTCTTCAAAACATTGATCAAGCCCAACATGTCAAACTCGCAAAATGGAGAATAGAGTGTCTTCACAAAATGGCAGCCTCTATCCCTAAGCACTTGGCAAGAACAAAGACAATTGGTCTGTCTGCTTCCACTGTCCTTGATTCATTTGAATTCACTGACTTGTAAGCTGTCATTCTTTCTGGCCAACATGCCAAGGGGTCTAGGCCCGAAACGTCAACTATACTTTGATGCTGCCTGGCCTGCTGAGTTTCTCCAGCACTTTGTGTGTGTTGCTTGGATTTCTCCTGTTTATATATTTTCCCTCTCACTTTAAACCGACCCTCTAGTTTTGGATGCCCCTACCCTGGGAAGAGACTTTGGCAGTCCACCTTAGCCATGCTGCTCAGGACTCTATAAGGTCACCCACCAGTCAGCCTCCTACACTGCAGGGAAAAATGTCCTAGCCTATCCAGCAACAAACAATCTGCTGGAGGAACATTGTTGGTGGGTGGCGGCGGGGGGAGGGGGGCGCGCGGAAAGGAATTGTTTGTGTTTCCCAGCCTATCTAGCCTCTCTCTGCTTATAACTCAAGTCCTCCAGTCCTCGAAACATCCTTGTAAATCTTTTCTACATGTAGCACCGGGGGAACAGGGTGCTATGGCATGTACACATGTACATACACCCTCTCCAGTTTATTAACATCCTTCCTGTAGCTGGATATTGGATTCTGATGCTTTTGAGTTCTGAAGGTTCTTAGGAAGTCAGGAATGAGGCATAAAACTTGTTGCTTACAGTGTTACAGGAGCAAAGAATGAACAGACAGTAAGGGAGAGAACAACGAAAAAAGCAGCCATGGTCATCTCGTACTCGGTCTAGAGATAACAAAAATTGCAGTGATAACACTAACTCTACAAATTAGCCAGATTGAAGTGGCAGGACACCTGCTACAGAAAACTAGAGAAATGCAGAAGCAACTGGACAATGCTGAACAATTATAGGTATATAAGATGATTATATAAAAATACAAACATAGGAAAGTTAGATTACTAGGAAGATATAAGAAAATAACAATTCTGCACCAAAATACAACCTGGGCCACCGGGACTGTCGGTCGTGGCTATCCCTCGAGGTCGGGATGATGGTCTTCGTTCTGTTGATCTACTTGTAGGCTCTCAAGTGGCTTATGAGTCCAATCTTGGCTTTGAAAGTTCTTCCGCATTTAGGACAGGTAGTTCCAGATGGCAGATCAGGCTTTGGTTGTTGCTGCCTCTCCTTCCATTTTCTTCAGTTTTCTTCTAATTCTGCACATCAGTTGGCTTCGAAAGTTGCTGTTCCTTCTCAGATGATGGCTTGCCAGAGTTTCGTGTCCTTGGCATTGGATTCCCAATTGTTGATGTCGATGTTACATTTCTTCATAAAAGTTGCTGGTGAACACAGCAGGCCAGGCAGCATCTCTAGGAAGAGGTACAGTCGACGTTTCAGGCCGAGACCCTTCGTCAGGACTAACTGAAGGAAGAGTGAGTAAGAGATTTGAAAGTTTGAGGGGGAGGGGGAAATCCAAAATGATAGGAGAAGACAGGAGGGGGAGGGATGGAGCCAAGAGCTGGACAGGTGATAGGCAAAAGGGATACGAGAGGATCATGGGACAGGAGGTCTGGGAAGAAAGACGGGGGGGGGGGACCCAGAGGATGGTCAAGGGGTATATTCAGAGGGACAGAGGGAGAAAAAGGAGAGTGAGAGAAAGAATGTGTGTATAAAAATAAGTAACAGATGGGGTACGAGGGAGAGGTGGGGCATTAGCGGAAGTTAGAGAAATGGATGTTCATGCCATCAGGTTGGAGGCTACCCAGACGGAATATAAGGTGTTGTTCCTCCAACCTGAGTGTGGCTCCATCTTTACAGTAGAGAAGGCCATGGATAGACATGTCAGAATGGGAATGGGATGTGGAATTAAAATGTGTGGCCACTGGGAGATCCTGCTTTCTCTGGCGGACAGAGCGTAGGTGTTCAGCAAAGCGGTCTCCCAGTCTGCGTCGGGTCTCGCCAATATATAAAAGGCCACATCAGGAGCACCGGACGCAGTATATCACCCGAGCCGACTCACAGGTGAAGTGTCGCCTCACCTGGAAGGACTGCCTGGGGCCCTGAATGGTGATAAGGGAGGAAGTGTAAGGGCATGTGTAGCACTTGTTCTGCTTACACGGATAAGTGCCAGGAGGGAGATCAGTGGGGAGGGATGGGGGGACGAATGGACAAGGGAGTCGCGTAGGGAGCAATCCCTGCGGAATGCGGGGAGGGGAGGGAAAGATGTGCTTAGTGGTGGGATCCCGTTGGAGGTGGCGGAAGTTATGGAGAATAATATGTTGGACCCGGAGGCTGGTGGGGTGGCAGGTGAGGACCAGGGGAACCCTATTCCTAGTGGGGTGGCGGGAGGATGGAGTGAGAGCAGATTTACGTGAAATGGGGGAGATGCGTTTAAGAGCAGAGTTGATAGTGGAGGAAGGGGAGCCCCTTTCTTTAAAAAAGGAAGACATCTCGCTCATCCTAGAGTGAAAAGCCTCATCCTGAGAGCAGATGCAGCAGAGAGGGAGGAATTGCGAGAAGGGGATGGCGTTTTTGCAAGAGACAGGGTGAGAAGAGGAATAGTCCAGATAGCTGTGAGAGTCAGTAGGCTTATAGTAGACATCAGTGGATAAGCTGTCTCCAGAGACAGAGACAGAAAGATCTAGAAAGGGGAGGGAGGTGTCAGAAATGGACCAGGTAAACTTGAGGGCAGGGTGAAAGTTGGAGGCAAAGTTAATAAAGTCAACGAGCTCTGCATGCGTGCAGGAAGCAGCGCCAATGCAGTCGTCGATGTAGCGAAGGAAAAGTGGGGGACAGATACCAGAATAGGCACGGAACATAGATTTTTCCACAAAGCCAACAAAAAGGCAGGCATAGCTAGGACCCATACGGGTGCCCATAGCTACACCTTTAGTTTGGAGGAAGTGGGAGAGGCCAAAGGAGAAATTATTAAGAGTAAGGACTAATTCCGCTAGACGGAGCAGGGTGGAGGTAGAGGGGAACTAATTAGATCTGGAATCCAAAAAGAAGCGTAGAGGGGAACTGATTAGGTCATGCGCTGCTTCCTACACGCATGCAGAGCTCGTTGACTTTATTAACTTTGCCTCCAACTTTCACCCTGCCCTCAAGTTTACCTGGTCCATTTCCGACACCTCCCTCCCCTTTCTAGACCTTTCTGTCTCTGTCTCTGGAGACAGCTTATCCACTGATGTCTACTATAAGCCTACTGACTCTTACAGCTATCTGGAGTATTCCTCTCTCACCCTGTCTCTTGCAAAAACGCCATCCCCTTCTCGCAATTCCTCCCTCTCCGCCGCATCTGCTCTCAGGATGAGGCTTTTCATTCTAGGACCAGGGAGATGTCTTCCTTTTTTAAAGAAAGGGGCTTCCCTTCCTCCACTATCAACTCTGCTCTTAAACGCATCTCCCCCATTTCAGATACATCTGCTCTCACTCCATCCTCCCACCACCCCACTAGGAATAGGGTTCCCCTGGTCCTCACCTACCACCCCTCCAGCCTCCAGGTCCAACATATTATTCTCCGTAACTTCCGCCACCTCCAACGGGATCCCACCACTAAGCACATCCTTCCCTCCCCCCCCCCCGCATTCCGCAGGGATCGCTCCCTACGCGACTCCCTTGTCCATTCGTCCCCCCCATCCCTCCCCACTGATCTCCCTCCTGGCACTTATCCGTGTAAGCAGAACAAGTGCTACACATGCCCTTACACTTCCTCCCTTACCACCATTCAGGGCCCCAAACAGTCCTTCCAGGTGAGGGGACACTTCACCTGTGAGTCGGCTCGGGTGATATACTGCGTCCGGTGCTCCCGATGTGGCCTTTTATATATTGGTGAGACCCGACGCAGACTGGGAGACCGCTTTGCTGAACGCCTACGCTCTGTCCGCCAGAGAAAGCAGGATCTCCCAGTGGCCACACATTTTAATTCCATATCCCATTCCCATTCTGACATGTCTATCCACGGCCTCCTCTACTGTAAAGATGAAGCCACACTCAGGTTGGAGGAACAACACCTTATATTCCGTCTGGGTAGCCTCCAACCTGATGGCATGAACATCGACTTCTCTAACTTCCGCTAATGCCCCACCTCCCCCTCGTACCCCATCTGTTACTTATTTTTATACACACATTCTTTCTCTCACTCTCCTTTTTCTCCCTCTGTCGCTCTGAATGTACCCGTTGCCCATCCTCTGGGTCCCCCCCCCTTGTCTTTCTTCCCGGACCTCCTGTCCCATGATCCTCTCGTATCCCTTTTGCCAATCACCTGTCCAGCTCTTGGCTCCATCCCTCCCCCTCCTGTCTTCTCCTATCTTTTTGGATCTCCCCCTCCCCCTCCCACTTTCAAATCCCTTACTCACTCTTCCTTCAGTTAGTCCTGACAAAGGGTCTCAGCCTGAAACGTCGACTGTACCTCTTCCTAGAGATGCTGCCTGGCCTGCTGCATTCACCAGCAACTTTTATGTGTGTTGCTTGAATTTCCAGCATCTGCAGAATTCCTGTTGTTTACATTTCTTCATGTTGGCTTTTAAGACATCTTTGAATCTCTTCTGTTGTCCGCCTCTTTTACGTTTGCCTTCTTTAAGCTAGGAGCAGAAGATTTGTTTCGGCAGGCGTTCATCTTTCATCCGAACAACATGACCGCTCCATCTTAGTTGGTTCTTGATGACGTAGGCTTCAATGCTTGTTGTTTTTGCTTCATTTAGCACACTGACGTTGGTTCTTCTATCTTCCCAGCTGATATTTAAGATGTTTCAAAAACAGTGTTCATGGAACTTTTCAAATGCCTTCAGATATCGTCGGTATGTTGTCCAGGTTTCTGATGCATACAGGAGTGTTGGGATTACCAGTGCTTTGTACACTAACATTTTGGTGTCTGTTCGGATGTCATGATCATGAAAGACTCTTCTTCGGAGATGTCCAAAAGCTGTTCCAGCGCATTTAAGACGATGTTGGATCTCGTCATTAAGGTCGACATTGGAGGAGAGGTGACTTCCAAGATACGGAAAGTGGTCCACGTTTTCCAGGGTTGTTTCGCCAAGTTGAATTGATGGTTCTATCCGATTTGTCTCAATTGGTGACAGTTGATAGATGATCTGAGTCTTCTTGGAATTGATGGTAAGTCCAAGTTTTGTGTATGCATGGTTGAAGGCAGTCAGAATCTGTTGTAGGTGGTTTTCTGAAAGAGCTGCAACACTGTTGCCATCTGCGTATTGGATCTTGGTGAGGGAACTCGTGGATGTCTTCGTTTTGGACTGTACCCAGCACTCAAATGTGACCATAGTTGCCAATTCCAGGTTAAGCACTTCACTGAAAATATTGGAATGTTATCTAGAAATCCACAGTTTAATGTAAAGCCATTACTCCACTTCACAAATATTATCTAAACATAGGATTTCCATTTGGCCATCTGGAATGCTGAAGATCTGATTGGGTACAAAGGAACGTTTTTCACATTTTGAGGTCCTTTTTGCATCTTCTGAATGTAAATTGTATTTAGACCTCTTAGACCACTCTCACACTGATTAAGTTTCCTTGATACCTCTCAACGTGTCTTTATTGTAAAATCTTGACAAGTTTCCAGTTACGTGGCCCAGTAAGCTAAGAGTGAAGCTCCTTTGTTTTTATATTCTAGCCAATCATATGCCTCCCCAAGGTCCAGCTGAAGTTTTCATCATCATTATTATGCGCCAGGTCGTATGATGTGGACAATCATGGACTTTCCATGACCGTGATTGCTTTTTGGCAAATTTCTCTACAGAAATGATTTGCCATTGCCTTCTCCAGGGCAGTATCTTTACAAGATGGGTGACCCCCCGCCCCAGCCATTATCAATACTCTTCAGAGATTGCCTGCCTGGTGTCAGTGGTCACATAACCAGGATCTGTGATATGCCCCAGCTGCTCATACGACCATCCACCACCTGCTCCCATGGCTTCATGTGACCCTGATCGGGTGTGGGGGGGGGGGAGGGGGAGGGAGCTAAGCAGGTGCTACACCTTGCCCGAGGGTGACCTTTGGTAGAGATGTATCTCCACCCCAGCACCCAACTGAGGTATTAGATTATATTTAACTTTATGGTATAAAGAAAATTAATTGAATGAACAATGGTTGAATGTGTAATGTGTTATGAATTTTAACAGAATAATCAATCAATTAATCTCATTCCACCATTTATTCGCTATTTTCTTTCACATGCACTCAACTCCACCCTGCTTCTCAGAATCAGGTTTAATATCACTGGTGTATATATTGAAATTTGTTGTTTTGTGGCAGCAGTACATTGCAATACTTGATCATAAAAAAACCTATAAATTACAATAAAAAGTATACAGTACTGTGCAAAAGTCAGGCACGTTTAAAAATATTCAGTAAAGTGAAAATGCTTTCAAAAATAATGAATTGAAAAGTATACATATATCAAAAAAATTACTATAAAGAGCAGTAAACAGTAAAAAATCAATTCAATATTTGGTGTGACCACCCTTTGCTTTTAAACTGTATCAATTCTCTTAGTTACACTGTCGTGCAGATTTATAAGAAAATGTGAGGGTAGGTTGTCCCAAGTATCTTGGAGAACTTGCCACAGTTCTTCTGTAGACCTTGTCTGTCTCTCTTGTCTCTCTCTCTCCGGATAATCCCAGACAGCCTTCGTGATGTTGAGATCAGGGCTCGGTTGAAATCATATCATCTGAAACCATATAAACAAATCCAGTGTGCCTAAGACTTTTGCACATTACTGTCTATATAAAAAATTAAATTAAATAAGTAGATCAAAAAGAGAGCAAAATATAGTGAGGTAGTATTCATGGATTCATTGTCCATTCAGAAATCTGATGGTGAAGGGGAAGACGTTGTTCATGAAATGTTGAGTGTCTGTCTTCAAGCTTCTGTATCTCCTCCTTGATGGTAGCAACGAGAAGAGGGCAAGTCCTGAGTGACAATAGATGATAGACAATAGGTGCAGAAGTAGACCATTCGGCCCTTCGAGTGACGGGGGCCCTTTGTGATGAATGCCACCTTCTTGAAGCATTGCTTTTTCAATGTGTCTTTGATGCTGGGGAGGCTGGTTCCCATGAAGGAGTTGGCTGAGTTTACAATTTACTGCGGCTTTTATCGATCCTGTGCAGTGACCCCCTCCATACCAGACACTGATGCAACCAGTTAGAATGCTCCACAGTGCACCTACAGAAGGGTCAACTAGACTACTGGCCATGTCTGCAGGATGTGGGATGAAACTAGAGCAGCTGATGGAAACCCATGTGGTCACAGGGAAAACTCAGACACCACCCAGATAGCGCTGGATGTCAGGATCAAGTCCAGTTTGCTGGAACTGTGCTGCACAACACTATCTGCTGCTCCACTGCAATGCCCACAAATTAAATGATTTTTAAACAGCTAGGAAGATGATGCAGTATGCATTACCAAAATCATAAAGCATGCTGTGTTAACCATCCAATTCATCTTTTTAACCTGCAGGTTGAGGATATTTAAACACTGAGACAGGCACCTACTGTTACCAGTTGGGGCACCACAATAGCGTAGCAATGCTAATAAAGCCCTGGGCACCAGGGCTCAGAGTTCAATTCCAGCGCCGCCTGTAGGAGTTTGTACGTTCTCCCCATGACTCTGTGGGTTTCCTCCAGTACTGCTGTTTCCTCCCACAGTCCAAAAACATACTGGTTGGTAGGTTAATTGATTGTTGTAAATTGTGCTTTGATTAGGCTGGGTTAAATAGGCGGCTTGCTGGGTGGGACGGCTCCTTGGGCTTGTTCCGCCCTGCATCTCTAAACAAATAAATAAAGGAAGTCACAACAGAGCAATAGAGCGTGATTTCTGTGATTCCTCCACCACAGTCAGAATCACTTTTATTGTCACTGACGTAAACAGAGAAGTTTGCTGTTTTGAAGCAGCAGTACAAATTACTGTAAGTTCTAATAAAAATAAATAAATAGTGCAAAAGGGGAATAATGAGGTAGGGTTCTTGGAGAATTCAGAAGTCTGATGGCAGAAAGGAAGAAGTTGTTCCTAAAACATTGAGTTTGGGTCTTCGGGCTCCTGTATTTCCTCCCCGACACTCAAGGTCAATTTGACCAAGGGACTGTTGTCTCCCAGAGTAATTTAACCAACCTGGTACAGGATTGGCAATAAATAAATAGATAGATAAATCAACTAACAAATAAACAAATAAGTAAATAAAACAGAACGAGTTGTAAAGACCTTCAAGGTTTCTCCATAAACATTAACGTTGTTGAAGACTAAATTTCAATTTCTCCTTCTTAAATAGGTACAACTTCCAGTGTCATGTTGGACCTGAACAAGGATATATCAATGGCGATCTCAGCCTGTGTAGCAATGATATACACTTTACTTGGAGGTCTGTACTCTGTGGCATATACTGATGTTGTTCAGTTAGGATGCATCTTCTTTGGTTTGGTGAGTTTGAGCATCTCTAATATTGTAAGCATATCACTGGTTAACTAAAGTTTTCAATACTTTGGCCATATTTTTAAAAGAGTAACGTCAACATTACTTCATCGTTGTTGTTTCTGTCCGCGCCTTTTGGTGGCAACCTTGCCGTTTACTTAGCAAGTTTTTTTTTTCACAAGGCCAAGTTGTTAGCTCAACGCTCAACCCAGCATGGATGGAAAGCGTGCAGGGAGCCAGCCGGATTTGAACTTGGGACCACTCACCTCAAAGTCCAATGCAGCTGGCTCACATTATTTAATGTTTGTTACCAATTCAACCGTGGATTATAAATAAGAGCAGAAAATGAGGGCAATACTCTGCTGGTCAGGCTGGATCTGTGGGAAGAGAAAAAGATCTAATGCTTTAGGTCAAAGACACTTCCTCAGGACTGGGAGGAAGAAAAGGTCTTCGACCTAAAATGTTAGTGTTGTTTCTCTTCTTACAGAGGCAGCCTGACTTGGTGAATATTCTAGCATTTCTGTTCATTTTTAATTTTAGATTTCCATCAAATTGAGGTTTTTTTGATTGTTCGGATAATGATTGTAATAAACTGGGATTATTCAGGTATACAAACTTATGAGAGATATACATTCAGAGGCCACTTTATTAGATAAGCCTGTACACCTGCCCATTAATGCAAATATCTAATCAGCCAATCATGTGGCAGCAACTCAATGCATAAAAGCATGCAGACACGGTCAAGAGATTGTGTTTAGACCAGCCATCAGAACGGGAAAGAATTATGATCTAAGTGACTTTAACCGTGGAATGGTTGTTGGTGCCAGATGTGGTGGATTGAGTATTTCAGAAACTGCTGATCTAGAATTTTCATGCACAACATTCTCTAGAGTTTATAGAGAATGTTGTGAAAAAAGAAACCCAGTGATCAGCAGTTCGGTGGGTGAAATTGCCTTTTTAATGAGAGAGGTCAGACAAGACTAGCCAGACTGGTTCAAGCTGACAGGAAGGTGACAGTAGCTCCACTAACCATGCGCTACAACAGTGACGTGCAGAAACGTACCTCTGAATGGGCAACACGTCGACCCGGGAAGTGGATGCTCTACAACTGCAGAAGATCTCAAATTACATTCAGTGGTCACTTTATTAGTTACCTCTGCAGCTTCTTGAATTTATGTGCCATATCATGATGCAACCAGCCAGGATACTTTCACCAATACAGTCAGGTTATTGGTAGATTAGTTGGCCACTAACATAAACTCTCCAGATTGAGAAACTCTAAGGTATGTTAATGGACTTGGGGGAAGGAAAGGGTTGCAGGAAAATAAGTGGGTGAATTGGACTGATGGGATTGCTGAGTGTCAGCATAGATTTGATGGACCAAATGCCCTCTTTCTCAGTCATAAAGAAATGTAAATGAATGCATCAAATTATTGAAATAATTCAGCAATGAATGCTGAAAATCTTAAATGAAAATTAGGTCAGAAACACATCGGCATCCATAGAGTGTGAGGACATGTAAATGGACTGTCACATCTGAATACAGAAAAAAACATTGTGTATCAAGGAAGTACAGGGACAAGGAATAAAAGAATGCAGAATATGGGTTAGTGTTTGGGTTGAGGATCAACCGTCAGATCTGGACAATAACTTATGAATAGGCCAAATGACAGAACTAAATACTCGACTGAAAGCTGAACAAATTCTCCAGCCACAGGTATTGAACAGGCTCTTACTGTATTCACGCTAAGATGCACGAGTGGATAATTGCAAAACATATTCTTTCTTTCAGTGGCTCGCTGTTCCTTTCACAATTCAAAATCAAGCTGTTACAAGCCTCAAAATCACAGCAGTTCAGGAGGTCTATCAGAAGCCCTGGCTAGGCAAAATTGATGAGATATTTATTGGAAGATGGATAGATAATCTTTTTATAATGGTAAGAATCAAATTTTCCGTTTTAAATGTGAAACTCACTGTTTTATGTGGTATAATTGAAAGTTGCAGATTAGTGACCAAATAAGTGACCGGCCAGCTACCTATTTAAATTCTGCTTTGGCATTCTCCGAGAGAAGAAAATAATGTCTCTTCGTTATAGCTTAGTCACAGTTTTTCATTGTAAATTGATTTCTAGATGTATCATTTGCACTGTTACATACATTAGAACTGTTCATAAATTGGTGAAGAAACATATTTTGAAACATAGAACAGTACAGCACAGGAACAGGCCCTTCGGCTCACAATATTGTGCTGAACCAATTATATTAGAAATCAAATGGCCGACTAAATCTACTCTCTTCTCCTTACATGATGTGCATGTCCTTCCACTTTCCTCACATTCAAAGGTTCACTGATTATCAAAGTATGAACCCCTAATACAACTTCATCTTCTCCAGATAGCCACAAAACAAAGAAAAACCATGAAAGTCTTCAGAGAGAAACATCAAACCCACCACCCGCGCACAAGAAAGAACTTTTTTTAAGACTATCTAAACATCTCTAAGAAGTCCCCTATATATCTGCTTCTACCACCACCCAGTCAGTGCACCACTGTGTAAAAATACTTGTCCCTTACACCTACTTTGAACTAACCATCTCTCACATTATACACATTCCCTCTGGTATTAGACATTTCAACCCTGGGAAAAAGATCCTGCCTGTCTACTCTGTCTACGCCTCTCATAATCTTATGAACCTCTGTTGGCCCTCTCCTCAGCCTCTGCAGCTCCAGAGAAAACAACCCAAGTTTGTCCAACCTCTTGACCTCTAATCCAGCCAGTATCCTGGTAAAGCTCTTCTGCACTCTCTCCAAAGCCTCGACATCCTTCCTATATAGTGGGGCAACCAGAAATAACCACTCTTGATATGGCCAGACTAGAGGTTTATAACATCTGGGGGAAAAAATATGCAATCTACATCTTTGTGAAGAATGATCCATTCTAATAGGTTCTGTGCCACACAAGGGAAATTGAGAACAAAAGCACAGTAAGTTACTTGTATTCTGGGTTGGTCGTAATTTATAAGTAAATTGTATGAAAGCTGTTCTAAACAATAACTCAAAACAATTTTAATGAATGTAATCCCAAGCAACACACAGAAAACTCTGGAGGGTACTCAACTGGCCAGGCAGCATCTATGGAATAAAAACACAGACAACATTTTGGGCTGAAACCCTTCGGCAGGACTGAAGGGAAAAAAGTTGAGGAATAGATTTGAAAGGTGGGGAAGGAGAGAGAAACACCAGGCGATAGGGGAAACTTGGAGGGGGAGGGATCAATCAAAGAGCTAGGAAGTTGATAAGTGAAAGAGACAGAAAGCCATGGAAGAGAGAAAAAAAGGGGAGAGGAGCACCAGAGGGAAGTGATGGACGAGCAAGGAGATAACATGAGAGAGGGAAAGGGGATGGGAAGTGGTGACAGGGGGTGGGGTGGGGGGGGGGTAAGTGAGGCATTACTGGAAGTTTGAGAAATCAACATTCATGCCATCAGGTTGGAAGCTATCCAAATGGAATATAAGGCCTTGTTCCTCCAACCTAAGTGTTGCCTTATCACGAACGGGAATGGGAAGTGGAATTAAAATGGGTGGCCACTGGGAGATCCCACTTGTTCTGGCGAAACGGTCTCCCAATCTACGTCAGGTCTCACCAATATACAAGTGGCCACACCAGGAGCACCGAATACAGTTTATGACCCCAACAGACTCGCGGGTGAAGTGTCGCCTCACCTGGAAGGACTGTTTGGGGCCCTGAATGATAATGAGGGAAGAGGTGTAGGAGCAGGTGTGGCACTTGTGCCGCTTGCAAAGGTAAGTGTCAGGAGGGAGATCAGTGGGGAGGGACAAAAGGAGCAATCCCTGAGGAAAGCAGGAAGTGGGGTGGAGGGAAAGATGTGTTTGGTGGTGGCAGAAGTTTTGGAGAATTATATGCTGGATGCAGAGGCTGGTGGGAACCCTATCCCTGGTAGTGTGGTGGGAGGATGGGGTAAGAGCGGACATGGAAGAGACGCGGTTGAGGGCAGCGTTGATGGAGGAGGAAGGGAAGCCCCTTTCTTTGAAAAAGGAGGACACCTTCGTTCTAGAATGAAACGCCTCATCCTGAGAGCAGATGCAGCGGAGGCAAAGGAACCTAGAATGAAAAGCCTCATCCTGAGAGCACTAGCTTCCTAGCTCTTTGCTTCATCCCTCCCCCTCCAAGTTTCACCTATCACCTGATGCTTCTCTCTCCCCTCCCCCCACCTTTCAAATCTACTCCTCAGCTTTTTTAACTCCAGTCCTGCTGAAGGGTTTCGTCCCAAAACGTCGACTGTGTTTTTTTCCCCATAGATGCTGCTTGGCCTGCTGAGTACCCTCCAGAGTTTTGTGTGTGTTGTTTGTACTTCCAGCATCTGCAGGTTTTCTCTTGTTTGTAATGTAGTTCCAATGCACTTTATTATTTTAATAGTAAATCTTTTCTGTCTGATTTTACACACTGTTCCTAATGATATACGAAAATGTACTTTAAACCGTAATTAATGTACTCCAGCTGAATCTTCTACTTCTTTAGTACATTAGAATTCTTTTGGTCTCACCAGACAAATCAATATTAATGTAATAATTCCAGATAGATTGAAATTTAATTTTGCAGGTGTTGGGTGGAATACCGTGGCAAGCCTATTTTCAACGTGTGCTGGCTGCTTCATCATCAAAAAGTGCTCAAATATTATCAATAGCAGGAGCATTCGGTGGTTGTATTATGGGCGTTCCTTCAGTCCTGATTGGCTCAGTTGCAGCTTCCACAGGTACATCCGTTCAGAAACATGTACAAGCTCCAGTAGAATGACAAAGCACCCATCCACCAGAGCTAGGTTGTTCAGTGTGTGTGTGCGCACAGAGTTCAAAGTAAATTTATTATCAAAATATGTATCTGCTACCATATATGACCCTGAGATTCATTTTCTTACAAGTTTTCACAGAAAGACAAAGAAATACAATAGAATCAATGAAAAACTACACGCAAAGACTGTCAAACAACCAATTTGTAAAAGAAGCCAAACTGTGCAAATATAAAAAAACACAAATAATAATAATAATTATGGTTTCTTGTGGGAATACAGGAATGAGCGATTAACACAAAAAATATGTCATAAAAGACAAGCAAATTCAAGATGATAAATGTAGAAAATGCTGAGAAAAATCAGAGACAATCCGACACATTACAGGATCCTATAGCAGTTTAGCTCAATCTGATTACTTACACAGCCACAATCAAAAGGCAAACATCATTTATCAAAAGCTTGCTTTAAAATACAAACTCATAAAAGAAATCGTACCTTGCTATAAATACAAGCCTGATCCAGCTTTAGGGTCAGAGTCCCATAAATTATATTATGACTGATCCGTTATTACAGAAAGGAGAATCCGTAATAACTGTCCGGATATAATAATACAGGATAAACAAGCAAGAACAACTTAATAGATACATCCATCTCAAACACACATAAATTACAGAAATGCATAAATGAAAAACACCAGTTGAATTAAAAGAGGAAATTGAAAGACTTTGGAACATGAACAAGGTATACATTGTCTTGATAGTAATAGCTGCAAATGGTGTCATCCCAAAGGTTCTACACAATTAGGGCTGCACCTTAATATCTATATAGATCTTCAGAAAGCCACAATGCTAACTACCACTAGAACAGTCCGCAAGTTCCCAGCAATTGACAAATGAGCGTGCTTGGCTATGCCTGTACCTCAGGTTTTACCAGCTTGAGCTGAAAAAAAAATAATAATTAATAAATAAATAATACTGAGGATGTGAGTTATAGAGCCTTGAAAGTCAGTCCACAGGTTGTGGAATCATTTCAGTGTTGAGGTGAGTGAAGTTATCCACGTTGGTTCAGGAGCCTAATGGTTGAAAGGCAAAAGCTGTCTTTGAATGTTTTTGTTCTTGAACTCTGTGTGTGTGTGTGTGTGTGTGTTTATAGAGGGGATGTGGGTGTGTGTGTGTGTGTGTGTGTGTGTGTGTGGATCAGGTCCTCACGTCTGTCCATTTATCAGTCAATAGGGCAAAAGAATTGGTGGGGAAGAGGGTGTGGCTGAGATCAATCCATTGATGCTACAGCTGAACAATGTTACAGAAAAGTCTTGTTGCAGCTTGTCAGCTAATTTAGCAACCCAGAATATTTACCTGCTCGGCTTACAAACTGGAATGAAGGCTTGTGTACATTCCTTTGGCAATTTGCTCAAGACTTTCATTCTAGGGCAGCAGGCTTCGAAATTACATGGATCACGTCCACAGTTTGTGTGATAGACATTTACCAGACAGTAGGCTGAAGACGTGCAATCATCACAAGCTGGAGATATGTCACTTGCCACAGTACTCTGGAGGATGAAGTGGCAATATGTGACACAGTAAAACAAGTGGGGTATTAATGTAAGAGGTTCCACTTATTTCCAGTCTGTCATTGTATAGAAAGGACTAAACAGACAAAATGGCAGTATTGGGATCATTCATTCATTTCTTGCATTTCCTTGATTTCCCCTGAACTGAGGAGGCAGTTAAAAGTAATCAAGGTTGGTGGGTCTGAAGCAGAGTTGAAAGCAGATACAGCGTACGAATAAGAAAATGGTCACTATGATGTTGGTGATATGACTTCTGGTCAGAAATATAGGTTAGCCTCACCCATGGTTTGGATTGAACATGGCAGCTTCCATAAAACCATAAGACTATAAGACATAGGAGCAGAATTAGGCTATTCGACCCATCGAGTCTGTTCTGCCATTCCATCCTAGCTGATTTATAATCCCTCTCATGCCTTCTCCCCATAGCTTTAACACTTTTATTAATCAAGAACCTATCAACCTCCACTTTAAATATACCCAACGACTTGGCCTTCACAGCCATCTGTGAAAATGACTTCCACAGATTCTCTCCCTTAAAGGCATCAGTGAGACAGACGGTTTTTAAATGATCCACTATTTCATGGTTCCTGTGACTAAAATGAGCTTAGTCTTTTGAATTACAGATTTATTCAGTTACCTGAATTTAAATTGGCCAGCTTCTATGGTGGAATCTAAATCAGAGCATTGAGTATAGGAGTTGGGATGTAATGTTGAAATTGTACAAGGCATTGGTGAGGCAAAATTTGGAGTATTGTGTACAGTTATGGTCACCGAATTATAGGAAAGATGTCAACAAAATAGAGAGAGTACAGAGAAGATTTACTAGAATGGTACCTGGGTTTCATCACCGATGTTACAGAGAAAGGTTGAACAAGTTGGGTCTTAATTCTTTGGAGTGTAGAAGGTTGAGGGGGGACTTGATAGAGGTTTGAATCTCCCCCACTCTTAATGGAAAAAGCCTATCCATGTCAACTCTATCTATCCCCCTCATAATTTTAAATACCTCTATCAAGTCCCCCCTCAACCTTCTACTGTAATGCTATATAGTGCTAGTGAACTGGGTTGGTTCCTTAAGGTTATCAGAGCCAGGGGACAGGGGTGTTGGGTGTGATGGGGGTGATAGGGACAAGCTTCCACTACCTATTAAATGCTCTGAATGCCGCGTGTCTCAAGCAGCCTCTGACAACAAGTCCAGCTCCTGGCCTTCGTGTCTGGCTGAGCTACTAAGGCTGGCAGAACCTTTTCCACTGACAGGAGAAGGAGCAAAGGAGGGTTACTGATGCCTTAAAACCAGTCGCTTCAGGCAGTTGGGGCTCATCGGCCATTGTAGGCAGCTCATCCAGGAGAAGGAAAACTCTGATCTCAACCTCCACAGCCCTGCAGCTATACACAGTCATGGGGAAGACTTCAGGAGTAAACATCCAGGAAAACTCCGGAGCTGGAGACCCTAAGGCAGTCCTATGTTGAGTTCAACACTGACTGGCAACTCCTGCAATGCCGCTGGTACCAAATTGTATTGGTCTCTGCTGTTCCTTTGGGTTCGTCAGCTGCGTGGAGAGGGGGAGCCTGCGACATGGGCAGCAGCTTGCTCTGCATACTGTTCTGCCCTGGCTTGAGCACTGAGACACAACGCAACATCCATGATTGACCCCGACCATTGGAGGCCTCTTGGCCCAGGTTCGATTCCACCACTGCCTGTAAGGTGTTTGCACGTCCTCTCCCTGACTGCGTGAGTTTCCTCCAGGTGCTCTGGTTTCACGCACATTCCAAAGATGTACGGCTAGGGTTAGGGTTAGTAAATTCTGGACAGGCTATGTTGGCACTGGCAGTGTGGAGACACTTGCTGGCTGCCCCCAGCGCATCCTTAGACTATGTTGGTCATTGACTCCAGTGACACCTTTCACTGTATGTTCTGATGTACATGTGACAAATAAAGCTCATCTTCAAGTACACTGATTGCTCAGGGCGGACAATGTTCTCATTTTGAGTACTTCTCTCTCCTCTTTGTTTCAGACTGGAATCAAACCTCTTATGGTGCCAAGTCTCCTTTCGAAATGGGGGAGGCTTCTATGATCCTGCCGATAGTCCTCCAATATTTGTGCCCGCATTACATTTCTATTTTTGGAATCGGCGCCATTGCTGCTGCTGTCATGTCTTCAACAGACTCCTGTCTCCTTTCATCCAGTTCCATGTTCACCTATAACATTTATTGGAAAATTCTCAGACCAAAGGTAACATTAATGATCATGCCTGTGTGCCCACGTGCTAGAGATACGTGCTTAGAAATTGGATTGCATTGTCCCACCTTTTTGTACAATACACAATTCAATTTCAGCAAAGAGTTAACCACAAAGAAAAGTCAGGAACATACACTGAGTCTCAGGATCTGTAGTTTTCCCTCTGGATCTTCTGTGCTTCTGGCACGCTAATGCAGGGACATCCAGTAATATCCAGTGGTCTACCTATGCAGAAGAAAGCCTTCACAACACCTTCTTCTTATTGCAACAATGGCACAGTAGAGTAGCGGTTAGTGCATCGCTTCATGGTGCTGACCAGCTATCAATGATTGGGTTCAATTCCCATCACTGTCTGTAATTATACATTCTCCCGTGACCTCCGGGTGCTCCAGTTTCCACCCATGTTCCGAAGATGTTTGAGTTAGGATTAATAAGTTGTGGGTATGCTATGTTAACGCCCCAAGTGTGGCTGCACTTGCGGGCTGCCTATCATATAAAATCCTCACTGATTTGATTTGACACAAATCATGCAATTCACGATATGCTTTGATGTTTCGCTACACGTGGGACAAATAAAGCTAACCTTTATCTTTTATATCTTTATCAATAATATGTCTAAGAAAGGAAGACATCTCAGATGTTTTGGAGTGGAAGGGTTTATCTTGAGAACAGTTGTGCCGGGGATGGTGAAACTGAGAGAAAGGAATGCCATATTTACAAGAGATAGGATGAGAGAAGGTCTAATCTAGGTAGCTGTGTGATATAATGTCAGTGATAGTTTATCTCCTGCTATGGAGACTGCTAGATCAAGAAAGGGTAGAGAGGTTTCAGAAATGTTCTTCTTTGCAGGCATACTGCCAAGGTCGAAGGTGATTTTCATCTCCCCCGAGGTGGCAGTAAGTGGAGTGCAGGCTGCTTCATTCAGTTCTCTGTCCACCATCTTGACATCCACGTCCTCCACCATTCAATGAATAGTGAGAGCTGACTGGCCCCAGAATGCACAGGAGTTACACCCAGCGTTTTCTCAACAGCTCCTCCCAGAGTCGCAAACCAAGGATCAGAGTTTAAATATAAAAGGGTGCCCCTTTTCAAATATTAATGTACTTTATATTAACCCTTTATGGTTATCTGCTGCAAGCTCCCAAACACTTCCAATGTTTTGAGCCATCGTCCTGTACAGGAGTCTCACACAGATCCCTGGGCATACTGAGAAAGTGTTCAGGACCTCAGGAACGACAGGAACGCAGGCCCTTGGGGAATATCACATTCCAATGCTCTGTTCAATGACTGTTGGTATGTCAGGTAATTTACCAGCCCTGACAATTCCCCAGGTAAAAGAGAATGTATGGCTCATTACCGTCCAAGCACTGTGTGATCTACAGCCACTGTTCCCTGCAGGCGAGCACTAATAATCACTGAGCTTTTGTCTTTACACCATCCGAATCAGAATCAGGTTTAATATCACAGGTTTTATATGTCGTGAAATTTGTTGTTTTGCAGCTGCAGTACATTGCAATACATAATATTAAAAAAGCTATAAGTAACAATAAGAAATGTATTTTTTAAATAAATTAAATACATGATGCAAAAAGAGAGGGAAAAAAAGAAAAAAGTAGTGAGGTAGTATACATGGGTTCATTATCCGTCGGAAATCTGATGGCAGAGGGGAAGGAGCAGCTCCTGAAACATTGAGTGTGTGTCTTGAGGCTCCCCTACTCCTCCCTGCAGTTTTTTCTGTAGCGTGTAACCCCTCCATACCAGACAGCGAGGCAACCAGTTAGAATGCTTTCCCTGTACATCTGTAGAAATGTGTGAGATCTTTGCTGTCATACCAAGACTCCCAATAAAATATAAAAAACTGCATCAATATGTTGGGCCCAGGATAGACTGGGCCGCAGAGCCCATCAGAATGAGAATGTACAGGTTTATAAAATAGATGTCATACACATTATGCTGCTGACATATTCATGCACTTTCAAGAAAGTGCCCAAGCATCACCTAGACCACATGCATTATCCTCAAATTACCCAACCAAAATGTTAAGCTGCAATAAATTTTATAATGCTGTCACTTGTCTATTGGAAGTAATAGTGAACAAAGGAACATGTCATCGGATCTCCAAGCTGATTCTGCCAGTCACTTGACAGTTCAGTGCAAGTACAGTATCCAAGAATTAGAAGCAGTTTGGCAGATATTTGCCCTGAAATAGTCTCCAGAGTGGCCAAAGTTCATTGCCAAGGTCATATTACTGGCCAGCTTGCACTGTAGTCTGAATGCAGTGGGTGATATGAGGTGGTCCAAAGTAATTATCTTGGCTGCAGACCACATCCATCTGGCCTGCCTCATTTGGTCGAATTCCAACTTCAGTTTAGTAGCACTTAGTGGTTAGAGATCCCGGGGGGGTGGGGGGGGCAGCATAGTGAAGGCACTGTACTTTATAAATGAGTTTTGGAAATGCAGGAGGATTGGGGGAAGAAAATAAGTGTCGGAAAAAGTTTACAGACAACTGTTACATTAAAAAAATCAGATGGCTTAAAAGACAAAATTCAAGGCAATTTTGTCAACCAAACCATGCCGGCTTTAAGTGGAAACACTGCCGCATATTGCTCTGCACACATGATTCAATCCTGATCTTATTAGCAGTTGCTTAAGGCTGCAGAGGATAAAGATCAAAAGGGCAAAAGGTAAATGGGAGAGTGCTGTTGGGAGATGTGAGAAAATTGATGTTTTACACAGAGTGGCTTAAATCTGGAATGCCTTCATCATAAAAGTGCTGGAAACAAAGTCAATCGGGACTTCAAAAAGGAACTAGACAAGTGCTTCAGGGAAGAATAACATGGGGATCATACAGGGATTGGAGTCGCTACAAACAGACTGGCCTCCTGAGCGGTAACAATCCTCTTCCACTGTTCTCAGTTCTTCACAGATCTCATCATGTTCGGTCTAGTTCCACTTTTCACTGAACACCAGAAACAAAATACAGATAGCGCAAATCTGAAAACAGAACGTTCCAGAAGCTCATGCAGTATTTGTGGGAAGAGAAAGCAAATTAGTGTTTCAGGTCAAAGACCCATCACCAGAACTAGGAAAGAGAAATAAACATGCTGGCTTTAAATGGCAAAGGGTGAGGGAAGAACAGTGAGGACAAAATTAATCAGACTGTGTAGAACATAGGAGCAGAATTAGGCCATTTGGCCCATCGAGTATACTCTGCTATTCCCTCATGGCTGATTTATTATTCCTCTCAACCCCACTTGTCTGCCTTCTCCCCTGTACAAAAGGGACGGATTACACTTGAACCAGAGGGGGACCAATATCCTTGCAGGCAGGTTTGCTAGAGCTGTTCAGGAGGGTTTTAAACGAATTTGTCAGGGGGATGGGAACCAGAGTGATAGTGCTGGGGATGAGGTAGTTGGTTTTTACAAACAGAGGCAATGTGTAGTGAGACTGCTAGCAAGAAGAGACTGATGACAGGGCAAATTTGATAAGTTGCAATGTAAATGGTGGACAAATTTGAAAAAGGTGAATACAGAACTGAAGGTGATATATTTGAATGCACCGAATAAGGTAGATGAACTTGTAGCACAGTTATAGATTGGCATGTATGATTATGTTGGCATCACTGAATTGTGGCTGAAAGAAGATTATAGCTGGGAGCTTAACATTCAAGGATATACATTGTATCGAAAGGGCAAGTGGGTAGGCAGAGGGGTGGCGTGACTCCCTTGGGGAAAAAGATTAAATCAAATCATTAGAAAGAGGTGACATAGGATTGGAAGGTTTTGAATTGTTTTGGGTAGAACTAAAGAACTGCAAGGGTAAAAAGACCCTATTGGGAGTTATATGCAGTTCCCCGAACAGTAGTAAAGATGTGGTCTACAAATTACAATGGGAGATAGAAAATGCATCTTAAAGGGCAATGTTACGATAATCATGGGGGCTTTCAATATGCAGGTAGTTTGGGAAAACCAGGTTGGTGCTGCACCCCAAGAGGGGGAATTTCTATAATGCCTACGAGATGGCTTTTTGGAGTAGCTCGTGGTTGAGCCAACTAGAGGATTAGCTATTCTGAATTGGGTGTTGTGCAATGAACTGGAATTGATTAGAGGTGAAGGAACCCTTAGGGTCAGTGATCATAGTATGATCAAATTCACCCTGCAATTTGAGAAATAAAAGAAAAAGTCTGATGTATCTGTTTGGAATGGAGTAAAGGGAATTACAGATGCATGAGAGAGGAGCTAGCTAAAATTGTTTGGCAGGGATGATGGCGAAGCAGCAATAGCTGGAATTTCTGGGAACAATTTGGAAGGTGCAGGATATATGGATTCCAAAGAGGAAGAAGTATTCTAAAGGAAAGATGAAACAACCACGACTAACAAGAGAAGTCAAAGCCAACATAAAGCCAAAGACAGGGTATATAATAGTTAGTCTGAGTGGTTAGGAAGATGACGCAGTTGTTTGATAAGGATGTTGTTTCGGGATGCTTGGAGGCACTCGATAAAATAGGCCGTAGTCAGCATGGTTTCCTTAAGGGAATATCTTTCCTGACAAATCTGCTGGAATTCTTTTGAAGAAATAACAAGCAAGACAGGTAAAGGAGAATCAGTGGATGTTGTGTACTTGGATTTCCAGAAGGCCTTTGTCAAGGTGCCACACATGAGGCTGCTTAACAAGATAAGAGCCCATGATATTACAGGAAAGATACTAGCATGGATAGAGCAGTGGTTGATTGGCAGGAGGCAAGGAATGGGAAAAAACTGAGCCTTTTCTGGTTGGCTGCCAGATACTGCTGATGTTCCACTGGGGTCTGTGTTGGGACCACTTCTTCTTAGATTATATGTCAATGATTTGGATGATGGAATTGATGGCTCTATGGCTAAGTTTGCAAACGATACAAAGATGGGTGGAGGAGCAAGTAGCTTTGAGGAAGTAGAGAGACTGCAGAAGGACTTAGACAGATTAGAAGAAGGGTCAAAGAAGTGGCAGATGAAAGAGTGTTGGGAAGTGTATAGTCACACACTTTAGCAGAAGAAATATAAGCGTAGACTATTTTCTAAATGGAGAGAGAATTCAAAAATCTGAGGTGCCAAGATTGTCCTTGTGCAGGATTCCCTAAAGATTAATATGCAGGTTGAGTCAATGGTAAGGAAGGCAAATGCGATGTTAGCATTCATTTCGAGGGAATGAGAATATAAAAGCAAGGATGTAATGTTGAGGCTTTATAAAGCACTGGTGAGGCCTCACTTGGAGTACTGTGAGTAGTTTTAGGCCCTTTATCTGAGAAAGGGTGTGCTGACATTGGAAAGGGTTCAAAGGAGGTTCACAAAAATGATTCCAGGGCTAAAAGGCTTGTCAGATGAGGAGTGTTTGATGGCTCTGGGCCTCTACTCACTGGAAATCAGGAGAATGAGAGGCGACTTCATTGAAACCTATTGAATTTTGGAAGGCCTCGACAGAGAGGATATGGAGAGGAAGTTTCCTATGGTGGGAGAGACTAAGAATAGCCTCAGAATAGTGGGGCATCCTTTTAGAATGGAGAGGAGTAGGAATTTCTTTAGCCAGAGAGTGGTGAATAGATTCTTGATTAGTCACGACACGAAGGGATACAGGGAGAAGGCAGGAGACTATATGGGGCTGAGAGGGAAAGTGGATCAGCCATGATGAAATGGTGAAGCAGACTTGTTGGACCAAATGGCCTAATTCTGCTCCTATAGCTTATAGTTTATAGTCTATGGTCTTATGGTAACCTTTGATGACCTGTTGACCAAGAACCTATCAACAACTGCTTTAAATATACTCAATAACTTGGCTTCCATAGCCATTCGTGGCAATGAATTCCTCAGATTTCCCACGCTCTGGCTAAAGAAATTCTTCTCATCTCTGTTCCAAATGGACATCCCTTTATTCTGAGGCTGTGCCCTGTGGTCTTAGACTTATCCACTATAGGAAACATCCTCTCTACATCCACTTGTCTAGGCCTTTCAATATTCAATGGGTTTCAATGAGATCCCCTCTCATTCTTCTAAACTCCTATTAAATGCTCCTCATATGTTAACCCTTTTATTTCTGGAATCATTCTTGCAAGCCCCCTGGACCCTCTCCATTGCCAGCACTTCTTTTCTTAGGGACCCAAGACTGCTTACAATACTCCAAATGCAGTTTGACCAGTGCCTTTATAAACCCCCAGCATTACATCCTTGCTCTTATATTCTAGTCCTCTCGAAATGAATGCTAACATTGCATTTGCCTTCCCTACCACCGACTCAACCTGCAAGTTAACCTTTAGGGAATCTTACACAAGGACTCCCAAGTCTTTTACACCTCTGATTTTTGAACTTTCTCCCCATTTAGAAAATAGTCTACACCTTAATTCCTTCTACCAAAGTGCATGACCATACACTTCCCTACGTTATACTCCACCTGCCAATTCTGTGTCCATTCTCCCAATCTGTCCAAACCCTTTTGCAGACTCCCTGCTCCCTCAATACTACCTGTCCCTCCACCTATCTTTGTATCATCTGCAAACCTGGCCACAAAGCTGTCAATTCCATCATCCAAGTTGTCATATAATGTGAATAGAAGTGGTCCCTTTACTGACACCTGCAGAACAGCACTTGTCACCAACAGCCAACCAGAGCACCTCCCCCCTGTATTTTCCAACTCTTTGCCTCCTGCCAATCAACCACTGCTCTATCCATGCTAGTATCTTTCCTGTAATATCATGGGCTCTTACCTTGTTAAGCAGCCTTATGTGCAGCACCTTGTCAAAGGCCTGAAAATCCAAGTAAACAACATCGACTGACTCTCCTTTGTCTAACCTGCCTGTTATTTCCTCAAAGAGTCCCAACAGATTTGTCAGGCAGGATTTCCCCTTAAGCAAACCATGCATATCTGGCCTACTTTATCACGCGCCTCCAAGCACCGAAACTTTATCCTTAATAATGGACTCCAACACCTTCCCAACCACTGAAGTCAGGCAAACTGGCCTGAAATTTCCTTTTTCTGCCTCCCTCCCTTGTTAAAGAGTGGAATGACATTTGTAATTTTCTAATTGTCTGGAACCATTCCAGAATCTAGTAATTCTTGAAAGATCATTACTAATATCAGCTTTAGCTACCTCTTTCAGAACCCTGGGGTGTGGTCCATCTGGTCCAAGTGACCTACCTACCTTCAGACATTTCATCTTCCCAAGACCTTCTCCTCAGTAATAGCAACTACACTCACTTCTGCCCCCTGACACTCAAAATACAGGTATGTTGCTAGTGTCTTCCACAGTAAAGACTGATGCAAATTATTAAGTTTGTCTGCCATTTCTTTGTCTCCCATTACTACCTCTCCACTGTCATTTTCTAATGGTCCAATATCCACTCTTGCCTCTGTTTTATTCTTTATATTTCTGAAAGCTTTTGGTATCTTTTTTGATATTTTTAGCTAGCTTACCTTTGTGTTTCATCTTTTCTCTCCTTATGGGTTTTTTTTAGTTGCCTTATGTTGGCTTTTAAAAGCTTCCGAATCCTTTAATTTCTTAAATTTTAAATTTTAAATTTAAATTTTACTATATTATATGCCCTCTCTTTTGCTTTTATGCTGTCTTTGACTTCCCTCATCAAAGGTTGTCTCATCCTCCCTTTAGAATACTTCTTCACCTTTAGGATGTATCCTGCACATTCTAAATTGCTCCCAGAAACTCCAGCCACTGCTGTTCTGCCATCATCCCTGCCAGTGTTCCCTTCCAATCAATTTTGGCCAGCTCCTCTCTCATGCTTCTGTAGTTCCCTTTACTCCACTGTAATACTGACTCATCTGACTTTATCTTCTCCCTCTCAAACTGCAGGGTGAATTCTATCATATTATGATCACTGCCTCTCAAGGGTTACTTTAACTTTATCTTCCTAATCAAATCTGGTTCATTATACAACACTCAATCCAGAATTGCCTTTCCCCTAGTGGGCTCAACCACAAGCTGCTCTAAAAAGACATCTCATAGGCATTGTACAAAAATTCCCTCTCTTGGAATACAGCACCAACCTGATTTTACCAGTCTACCTGCATTTTGAAATCCCCCCATGTCTATCGTAACATTGCCTCTTATTAAACACCTTTTCTGTCTCCCGTAGTAATTTATATCCCACATCCTAGCTGCTGTTCAGGGGCCTGTATATAACTCCCATCAGGGTCTTTCTACCCTTGACGTTTGTTAATTCTACCCACAATGATTCTACACCTTCCTAACCTATGTCACCTCTGTAAGGATTTGATTTCATTTTTAACCAAATGCTACCTCAACCCCCCGCCTATTTGCCTGACCTTTCAATACATGGTTATCCTTGGATGTTAAGCTCCCAACTGATCTTTTTTCAGCCACATCTCAGTGATGGCCAAATCATACCTGCCAATTATGTAACTGTGCTACAAGATCATATCAAAGTTGCTGGTGAATGCAGCAGGCCAGGATGTTGCCTGGCCTGCTGCGTTCACCGGCAACTTTGATGTGTTTTGCTTGAATTTCCAGCATCTGCAGAATTCCTCGTGTTTACAAGATCATCTCCCTTGTTCTGTATACTGTGTGAATTCAAAGATAACATGTTCAGTCTTTCATTCACTCTTTTTGACTTTGCCCCCGCATCCTACTGACTGCAATTTTGCCCCGTCTGCCCGTACTTTCTCAGTCTCACTACACACTGTAGTGACTTGTAGACTCAGCCCTATCTCTCCAGTTCCCACCCCCCCTGCTAACTCAGTTTAAACCCTCTCAACAGCACAGCAAACCTGCCTACAAGGATATTGGTCCCTCTCGGGTTCAGGTGTAAGTGTCCATTTTGTGCAGGTCATCTTCCCCAGAAGGGATCGCGATGATCCAGAAACCTGAAGTTGGGTTAACTGATCAGGGAGACCATTAAGTACCCTGAAATCCCACATCTCACAGGAGGAGCATTCCACTGCCTGAATTACTCTTAAAAACATTAAAATTATGGGACATTTTCTTCATCTTCCTACTGATTTCTGACGAAAGTTGTTGAACCTGATTGCGTTAACTCCATAGACATAGAAAACTGCAAAGACTGGAATCCAGAGCATTACTCGGCTGGAGGAGCTCAGTGGATCGAGCAGAGTCTGTGAGGTGAAAGAGATATGAACATTTTGGTTGAAACCCAACAGTGGGTTCTCTTTTCAAATACTGCCTAACCAGTTGAGGGTTTTCAGCAGTCACTGTTTTTGTTTCATGCTCATCATCATTTTTCTATTGTATCTGTATGATTCCAAGAAGCATAAATGTGTTATGCATGGATGACATTTTTCATTAAACCCTTTGTTATAAAGTGGATGTAGCCAAGTAATTGTGCTCGGGCGTCTGCTCTGCTTAGCTAAGCTCTATTTTAATAGGCAGGGCTTGTCACATTGGTAACATTCAGAAAGTTGCATCACACTAAATAGTAGAGGTACTCAGTAAGTCAGGTGGCATCTCTGGAAGGGAATAAACAGTCAACATTTTGAGCCGAAACCTTTCATTATGACTCTCTTGTGTTTGAAAGTCAAATGTCTGATACATTCTCCTATATTTTCACAGAGACCGCTTTCTCATAGTGCCCATTTTCTTCTTATTTTCAGGCCTCAGAGAAGGAAATCCTGTATGTGATGAAAACCTCAGTCCTTCTGGTGACAGTACTAGCCACTGTCCTTGCTCTCTTCACTAACACCATTTATGGCCTTTATGTATTAAGTGCTGACATAGTGTATGTTGTCATTTTTCCACAGCTCGTTTGTGCTCTGTATGTTCCATGCGTGAATAGGCTTGGATTTGTCACAGGAGTTTTGATAGGGGCATTGCTCAGGATTACTGGAGGCGAACCCCTTTTCCATTTGCCGCCTATTATCCACTATCCTGGAGGTTATTTTCAAAACAACTATTATGTTCAGACTTTCCCTTATAAAACATTTGCAATGCTCTCCTCTTTGATTACAACTGTAGTATTGTCACATATAAGCAAAATTAAATGGCCAGAGGGTTCTGGTACTGTGTTTACCTTGACAGGAAGACCAGGTGAGATGAGAAACACTGAATTATTGCATCAATAAACGAAAATAGGCATACAATATACAGTACAATCACACTGGTGGAGGAAGAACTTGGAATCTAATTTTCTTACTCAAATCAGTTCATTGAGCTTCTATAATGCTCACTAATTATAAAGCTTTGCTGCATTTCCATTTGTAATAAGGAATACATGTTTAATTATGCTACTAACAGGGCACTACAGCAAATCTGGGAAAATTATTAATTATGCCTTCAAACTTCAGACTCAATGGTTAGGATGGTCAAGATACGACAGTGCTGTGAAATCTTTCTTGTTTGACACAATTAATTTAGACATTTCCATATTGCTTTACTGGCTGGCATCTTTTAACACAATATTTTAAAAAGTGACCTTGAGGTGATCTCAGATGAGATCTTGCTTGTGAGGAGGATTATCTGTATAAAATAATGAACTATGCGAATATATTTTATTCACAGACTTTAGATGATTTGCCCTTGGATAAAGGTTGAAAGCTCAGAAATTAGGGATAGTATCAATTCCAAAGAAGAAGCATACAAATTAGCCAGAGAAAGTGGCTCACCTGAGGACTGGGAGAAATTCAGAGTTCAGCAGAGGAGGACAAAGGGCTTAATTAGGAAGGGGAAAAAAGATTATGAGAGAAAACTGGCAGGGAACATAAAAACGGACTGTAAAAGCTTTCATAGATATGTAAAAAGGAAAAGACTCGTAAAGACAAATGTAGGTCCCCTGCAGACAGAAACAGGTGAATTGATTATGGGGAGCAAGGACATGGCAGACCAATTGAATAATTACTTTGGTTCTGTCTTCACTAAGGAGGACATAAATAATCTTCCAGAAATAGTAGGGGACAGAGGGTCCAGTGAGATGGAGGAACTGAGTGAAATACATGTTAGTAGGGAAGTGGTGTTAGGTAAATTGAAGGGATTGAAGGCAGATAAATCCCCAGGGCCAGATGGTCTGCATCCCAGAGTGCTTAAGGAAGTAGCCCAAGAAATAGTGGATGCATTAGTGATAATTTTTCAAAACTCGTTAGATTCTGGACTAGTTCCTGAGGATTGGAGGGTGGCTAATGTAACTCCACTTTTTAAAAAAGGAGGGAGAGAGAAACCGGGGAATTATAGACCGGTTAGCCTAACGTCGATGGTGGGGAAACTGCTGGAGTCAGTTATCAAGGATGTGATAACAGCACATTTGGAAAGTGGTGAAATGATCGGACAAAGTCAGCATGGATTTGTGAAAGGAAAGTCATGTCTGACGAATCTCATAGAATTTTTTGAGGATGTAACTAGTAGAGTGGATAGGGGAGAACCAGTGAATGTGGTATATTTGGATTTTCAAAAGGCTTTTGACAAGGTGCCACACAGGAGGTTAGTGTGCAAACTAAAAGCACACAGTATTGGGGGTAAGGTATTGGTGTGGGTGGAGAATTGGTTAGCAGACAGGAAACAAAGAGCGGGAATAAACGGGACCTTTTCAGAATGGCAGGCGGTGACTAGTGGGGTACCGCAAGGCTCAGTGCTGGGACCCCAGTTGTTTACAATATATATTAATGACTTGGATGAGGGAATTGAATGCAGCATCTCCAAGTTTGCGGATGACACGAAGCTGGGTGGCAGTGTTAGCTGTGAGGAGGATGCTAAGAGGATGCAGGGTGACTTGGATAGGTTGGGTGAGTGGGCAAATTCATGGCAGATGCAATTTAATGTGGATAAATGTGAAGTTATCCACTTTGGTGGCAAAAATAGGAAAACAGATTATTATCTGAATGGTGGCCAATTAGGAAAAGGGGAGGTGCAACGAGACCTGGATGTCCTTATACACCAGTCATTGAAAGTGGGCATGCAGGTACAGCAGGCGGTGAAAAAGGCGAATGGTATGCTGGCATTTATAGCGAGAGGATTCGAGTACAGGAGCAGGGACGTACTACTGCAGTTGTACAAGGCCTTGGTGAGACCACACCTGGAGTATTGTGTGCAGTTTTGGTCCCCTAAGCTGAGGAAAGACATCCTTGCCATAGAGGGAGTACAAAGAAGGTTCACCATATTGATTCCTGGGATGGCAGGACTTTCATATGAAGAAAGACTGGATGAACTGGGCTTGTACTCGTTGGAATTTAGAAGATTGAGGGGGGATCTGATTGAAACGTATAAGATCCTAAAGGGATTGGACAGGCTAGATGCAGGAAGATTGTTCCTGATGTTGGGGAAGTCCAGAACGAGGGGCCACAGTTTGAGGATAGAGGGGAAGCCTTTTAGGACCGAGATTAGGAAAAACTTCTTCACACAGAGAGTGGTGAATCTGTGGAATTCTCTGCCACAGGAAACAGTTGAGGCCAGTTCATTGGCTATATTTAAGAGGGAGTTAGATATGGCCCTTGTGGCTACGGGGGTCAGGGGGTATGGAGGGAAGGCTGGGGCGGGGTTCTGAGTTGGATGATCAGCCATGGTCATAATAAATGGCGGTGCAGGCTCGAAGGGCCGAATGGCCTACTCCTGCACCTATTTTCTATGTTTCTATACTATAGCTCATTCTCGTTACTAGCAGTGCAGTTCAGCATCATTAAGGTGAGGTTGGGATGAATGCTACCATTGAACCCTACATAAGCTGCACTACAGTTGTGTTTTTATATTCTGCTACTGTCAAGTTTCTTCAGAAATAAAATGTATAAAATTTACAGAAAATATTCAAAGCTCTCTCTCCCTGTTGTTGTCAGCAGTTGCAATTGAGTTTATCATTATAAAACCCTCAATCTTCTCACTGCAATACCCTAAGTCCACTCTTGAATGTGTCAACAACCATTCTCCTTCCCAAGGCATCTTTCCCAGACAAGCCCAGGAACTGTGCAAGCACAGAGAACAGAGCTCCATAGTTACTGCCTAACAACTACTCTAGTTCTAAAAACCTTCATTTCTTTATAAAGATTTCCAAATTCCATTAATTTCTTTATAAATTCTTATTCTTTATTTTTAAGCTTACTAATTATAAAGTTTTGCTGCATTTCTATTCGTAATAAGGAATACATGTTTATTTCTGCTACTAACAGGGCACTACAGCAGAACTGGGAAATTTATTATGCTTTAGTACTTCAATTTCTACCTTAAACTTTTGTATGTTCCAATTTTTCCTGCAGTCTGTAACATCACAAATTAAAGATTATTTTCTGACAATGGCTTGAGATTCTAAAATGTTATTTGCTGTTCGGCTTCTTTGGTGTCACAGGATTTCATTATTATTGCCACCTGATGAGAACCCTTATTGAAAAGGAGAAAACCACAGCAGATTGCCAAGGTCTTTGAGGTCAACATCTTCTATGAACAAACCACAATACCTGCAATAGCTGAGATGTATTCCACATACCCACACATTCACCTTGGGAGTGGAGATCTAAAGGTTCAAATACCTGTCTGAATAATGAGTAGTTTTACAAATCTTTGCTCTCAATAAACACCAGGCGTAAAGCTTAACACTTAAGGGCATTCTTCTGCGTCTAGAGGACATGAGGTATCTGCATCTGTGTTATGTAGTAAGCCAATCAGATCAGTATGAAAAGATGGAGGTAATGGTAGAACATGTTAGTGATGGAGAGATCTTTTATGGCTTCCTTCTCCCGCTCCAATGTGGTGGGACAAAAAGTTTGATTGATACTGGATGCCTATCAGTTGAAGAGAACTGCAGGAAATTCTGGCCCGGGGGAATTTCTACACCTTGGTAACCCTGAAGAAATGTAGATTATTCTGCATTTCTGTAGCATACTTTGGATGCGCTATCCTGACCAGCAAATCCGCAGAAGAGTTCAGGAATCTCAGGCCTGCACATTGTTATAACCATAAGGCAGTTTTATATCAAGATGCAGAAATTGAAACTGTCCTGTTCTACTCCTTTCTGATTTTATGGTTTCCAAAATAGGAAAGACCATTCTTTATAAGTTTAAGATGCAAGAACAAAAAGAACCCAGTTTTCATGAAGTTAGTTTTAAATTCACAAATTTTACAATCACACAACTTGGAAACAAGTCCTTGAACCAACCAAAGTCTAGGCAAAGCCAAGTCTATGCCAACCAAAGTACCTTCCTGAGCTAGTCCCATTGAGACTTCCAAGTCCTCTATATACTCACCTCACACTGTGTGGTAAATGTGTCCCTTCAAACTTTCCCCTCTCATCCTAAACCTATGGCCTCAAGTTTTAGACTTCCCTAACCAGGGAAAAAGACGGTGACAGCTTTATCTAAACCTTCGTTATTTCATAAACATCTACATCATCGCTCTGCCTCCTTCTGGGAAAAGTCTACCCAATCTCCCCACATAACTCAAGCCTTTGACTTATAGTATCATCCTTGTAAATCTTCTCTGCCAACTTAAACACATCCCTCCTGGCGTGGTTACCCAGAAATGCATATAGTATTCTAGGCGCAGTCTCACCAACCTCCTATAGAGCTGTAATGTGATAGCATAGTGCTCGTGCTTGATACACTAATGTCTTATGCTTTCATCACTTTGTCTACCTGTGTTGTCACTTGCAGAGAACTATGTACTTGTATTTCTGGATGTCTATTTTACTATTCTACAGGACTCTGTCATTTACTTTTCCTGGTTTAACTTCCCAAAATACATCACTTCATACGTGCCAGTTAAATTCCAGCTGCCATTCCTATGCCCACTTTTCCAGCTGGACTAGATCTGATTGGACCTTAACCCATCTTCATTGTTCATCATGTCACAATTTTGGAGTCATTCACAGACTACATACCACCTACATTCTCATTCAAATTGCCATATCTATAACAGCAGGAGACCCAACACCAGTTACTGCAGAATGCCAATAGTCATTGGCAATGTGAACACTTGAGCTTTAATTTGCTGCAGAATAGGTGGGAGAATATAAAGTCAATTAAATTAACATGTGACAAGGGTTGTGGAATAGATTAATTAATTAGCCTAACTCCAGCATGATATACATCAATATCTCTTACCGTATATAAGATACTGGGCAAACCCAGAATACTATTTCAAAGGCAGTTCCTCAGAATCAAGGATAACTTGCTTCAACTCCAGTTCTGTTTCTCAAATAGCCAATGAAATCAATTTAGATTCTAAGATCACACCACATTGATAGTTGAAGCTTCAAGTGGCAATGTTCCCTACAGTAAACAGCTGACAGGCATATAAAATGTGTTTCTGAGACAGAGAGTCAAATCAATACTAAATTTTCACTGTTGTTTCTTAAAGTTCAAAGTAAGTTTATTATCAAAGTACATATGTCACCATACTCAACCCCGATTCATTTTCTTGTGGGCCTACAGTAAATCCAAGAAACTCAACAGAATCAATGAAAGACCGCACTCAACAGGACAGACCAACAACCAATGTGCAAAGGACAACAAACCACAAATAAGAAATAGAAAAATAAATAAATAAATAAGCAAGCAAACAATAAATAACAAGAACATGATAGGAAAAGTACTTGAAAGTTGTCCATTAGTTTTGGAAATAGTTCAGTGATGGGGCAAATGAAGTTATCCACTCGGGTTCAAGAGATCGATGGTTGAGCAATTCTAGCCAGAAGTTGACAGAATTTTAAAGGAACTATGAAATACATTGGAGGACTTTCCAGAATATTTTGTCAAATAATTCCCTCAAATCCTGAAGACTATGCTTAATAAGAGTGTTATCTGATACAACCTTAAGAGGACTTTCAGGAAATACTTGATAATGATTATCCTGCTTGGGATTCTCCTTGGTCAAGTAGAGGAATAGCAGGTGGAGATGAACACCATGGCGCCTAAACAATATTGGTTTCCAACTTATTACATTCCTCCCTTTCCATTTAAAATATATTTCTTACTTTTATAGTAGTGGTAAGTCAGTCAGTCTGTCTCTCTCTGTCTGTGTCTGTCTGTCTGTCTCTCTCTCTCTCTCTGATGCTGAATCCTTCAGTATTGTGTTTTTTTAATTTCACATTAGTCTGGTAGATACTTGGAATTTCTTTCTGCTTACTTATCAAAATAACCAAGTCTTTTATCCTAAATATGGCATAAATATAGGTTTTGCCCTAAGACTACAGAGAACATGTAGTGTTCTGAGTCAGCAATCCATTCCATAAGGCATATCAAAGAAAATTTGACTTTGAGCCTCATATTACAGGTGAAAACAAACAGCTAATCTTCGAGTCAAATGTGATTGGGTAGAAGGACATTCTTTGGGACATGGATTTCAATATTTGTATCCCCTAGTTGAAGGAAATTCCTGCTTTCTATACTTAATTTCAGAAAAGTAGTTTAACAATTTACAGACAATGAGGGGTCAAGATCAGTATATCATATGAAAATCAAAAATGTTGCCAAGCAATTATAAATACACAAAGATGAGCTCAATCCTTTGGGGGCGATGGTGAGATGAGGGACACAAGAGATTATGGCATGGAATCCAGAAGGAAATTCTTTACAGGTAGCTTTACTCCAGAAGTTAGAATAGGATTAGATCAAATAATGATAGAGGGATGCTCAAGGACAGGGGTTCCCAACCTGGGCTCCACACACTCTGTGCTTAATGGTATTGATCAATGGCATAATAAATGTCAGGAACCCCTGCTCTAGGAGAAAATGGTGATAAATAGTTTGGGGATAATCACATGAAACATCACTAATAATTTGATTAGATCTGTAACAGTGAGGAAAACTTGCAGAGTTTCAGAGCCTCACTGAGTAATAAAAAAGTCCAAATTCAATGACCCAACAACAGAGTCAAACACCATAGGGTGATGGGGGTTGGAGATATGGAAAAGGTAATATTAGCACATACTAATTATTCAAATATAATTATATGAAAGTAAATTTTACAATACAGAAGTCACTGATACACTGTATAGTAAAAATGCTTTATTGCAAAGCTTAACTGTTATTCAGTTGATTATATCACTACAAAGGCAATCTTTCACAAGCCTAATTACATGCAATAACTTTAGTAGATTATTAAATTGAATACAATTTTCTTATGTACCAAAGAAATACAATAAGCAGTCAGAAATATACAGTAAAGAAATCAAAATAGATGACAAAAAACAAAGCTGCAAGATCTTTCCATTTCTGAAAGATTGTAGAAATTCCACAGGTTTTGTAATTTATTTTGCCAATGTTACAAATCGATGTTATGATTACTGCCGTATTGGAAAACCCTTGGCAGCGATAAAGTATTATGCTAAAGTGTTCCTTCTAGCAACAATTCATTTGTGAGTGAACTGATTACTTCCTGTCTTAGAATACCACAGAAGTGTCAAATTCACACCCGCTATTCATTGGAAAGAATATTCATGCAATTTAAAAAATTGAATTTGTAGTACAGTGGTTGTCTATTTTTAAAAGTTACAAAATTTTTCAAATTCTCATTTTAATTTTCTTTCTTTTAGCTTACATGCCAAACCAAGCTTTATTGATTGTATGAGACAGGCTGTAAATGGTCTCTGTTTACAACACAAAAATCTGTAAGACTGAAAATCTAACTATTTAGAAATATTGACCAGATATGACAATATAACATCCAATTATTTGTTGCTTCACTAAGGCATTCTTATCACTGCTTCTGTATAAACGGAACCCAGTGTAAATAAAATGAACAGCACATTTTATATTCAGTTTCATTCATACAAAATAGTTAATTGATTTAAAATTTTATTAGCTAGAAGTTTAATTACTAATAAATTTATGATAAATATCTAAAACATTCCCTCAGACAGCAGAGTGCTAAGGCATTCGAGGCATATTCAAAATTTAGCTGGATGTACTAATGGAAGCATGACTGATCGGTGGAGCTTTGGTTGACCTTTTTTATTCTTGACTTTTCAAACAGTTGACTCATATTTATCCTGCTCTGGGTATGATTCTGCCTCTGGAGAATGCATTAGACAACAGCAAGAATTTGATCAAACAGTTAAAACTGTGTTTTGTCATTTATAAATAATCTGGACAGTTGGTAGAGTACTGCATCCCTGTCATACTGAACCCACATACATTTGTAAATATCCATAAAACTGGGACGAGTGGGGTTAAGCTTCAAAAAGAATTTTGAATGCTTTCAGAATCTGGAAGAAAGGCATGACTATAAAACAATTCTTGGTGAAGATATGGTATGAATGAATAGATGGCTCAGAATTTTAGACACTGATCTTACTTGATTCGCTTGACTTCGAGTGGTGTGTCTAAAAAATATCTACAAAGGCGATGACATGAGGATTTTGACACAGCAACACTGGAATGATTCAAGGAAGGGGTGAAGGATTAAGATCTAGGGAATCAGGACTGAACAAGTTTTAGGCCTCAAAATGTTAAAGACAAACAGAATCAACTTACAAGCTCAAATTTTGTGAGATTCAACAAAGCAGCAAGGAAAGACCTTCATTTGAGAAAATTTTTAATATGCCAGAAAACAGTGTGGGTGGGCCATTTCATTCTCAAACCGTTGCTGGTCAAGATGTTTGTCATTTTGCAATAAGGACTTCCTAGAAATGGTTCTCTAATTGAACACTGCCCCTCCTCATCCTCATTACTGCTAATTATGGATTCTCGAAGAAAAGCATGTTAGTGAGGGAAAGTAATTAAAATTTATTTAGAAGCTGACAGTTCTGAATGCAGTTTATGAAATGGCCAAAATAAGGACTGCAATCACACGAGTCACTCATGAAGAAAAACTATCAGACATAAGCAATAATAAGAGCTCAGCTGCAGAAGAAACTTCAACCATAGGCTGAGCAGTAAACAGGTGGAGGTGAAAATATCATAATTAAAAATACTTATATCTCACATTGAATGGAATTGGAGGAAGATCTGATTCCACAGCCTCACATTTCTGCATATTCATGTGTCCACAAAGAATACCACTATTGTATTTCCTTCTACCACTAACCCTCGCTTGGCAGCCCAGTCCAGACATCAACCACTTTCTGTTCCACATAGCTCTGTAAACCTTCCCCCACTCACCTTAAAACGCATGTCCTCTAGAGACCCTAATACGGTGGGAGGAAATCACATCGCTCAATTCATAGAGCAGTAGGATGTTACATCCTTCAATGATCCTTCAATCCTACAACTGCTACAAGCCAATTAATGAAATATGAATATTTTAAGAAATAAAACACATCTGATGCATATTAATGTGAAGTGCATTATTTATATTTTTGCATTATCAACTGAGACACTCCCCTCCATTACCCTGAATATTCAAAGACCAAAAGTGCCTACTTGTATTGGTATAAAATGGCAAGAGACACATCTGGCTAAGGTAACTGGACAATAATTCATGCACCAAAGAATAATGTGTAAATATCTTCACAAATTCAAATGAATACTCTGAGGCAGGTAAGTGTACAATTTTTAAAAAATCATGTTTTGATAAACGTTTGCACTTTATCAAGACATTAAAAACTCAAAAAAACAGAAGTAACATACAGGCAATATATTCATGGTAAAGTCCATTTTATCCTTCAAGTATGTAAAATATACCCAAATCAATTATGTTTACCTTGATACACACAATCATACATGTATAAAAGAGTAACTTTCTGAAAGTGCCTGTTTTAGCATTCTCATGCATGAGCACCCACTGCACCAATTTAAAAACTATATTAAGGGTGCAACTTTTTAAAAGCTTTACAGCTTTAGGTTTAAAATCTTTTTAAAGTTGATACCCCATTATACCAACAATTGTCAAAATCCATGATTGTTAAATTAAATATAACCTGGTTCTGAGAATACATTTTAACTGCTTACACAGAATACTACATCACCACTATATAGCATCTAAAATATCAAATGTATTGCAGTTGAATACTCTTAATTGGAGCACACAAATATTAAAAATGTTCAATTTGTACAATAGTTTCTATAAAACAAATACACACAGGGAATGTAGAATCAGTAGCTGAACCAAGGTTCATCTCAACATGAACCTTCAGAAAAAACATGATGAGGTGTATGAACTCTTTGATTAATACGCCAGCAGTTTATTATTTTCTTAATAGAACTGCCTCAAAATATCATAGCAATCAACACTCACCGTAGAATTATTAGTAGCACCTAAAAAGTGTTTTTTTTTATAGACTATACAAAGAAGTCACAGTAGGTATTCATTAGCATATACAGTATATTTATAGTCATTCAAAAAATATTAAAATGAATCAATATTAATCCAATTTCTAGTAGTAATTCTGGTTTACTATTTCCTTACAAAATCTAACATTATTGCTTATATTTCATCTACTAATTTATATCTAGCTCTGCTTAAATGTATGGTTTCTGCCACAACATCTTAATTGGTAGCAAGATCCAGAGTCTAACCACTTACTAGGATAAACAAAAACTCCTGGTTCCTTACCAAATCAAATACTGTGTCTACACTTAGGAACCTTTTTTGTGGACTACCACAATTAATTAGAGTTGATTTCACACAGCAGCATGACATCACTTTCAACAATCACAATTCCAAATCAACAAGCACTCAGTGGTCCCTGAAACCAGGTGGTGAGAACAGTGTCTCCACAGTATTCAAAGAAAAAATTAAGCTCATCTCTTCGATCTAAAACATTCATGGCTTTAAGGTTGTACTGATTACGGCAACGCTTTTGCTTAAAAAGATCATGAGATTGATGAGAGACTTTAGCAAACTTACAGCAGCAGCTCGGTAGCGCAGTGGTCAGCATAACGCTATTACAGCATCAGCTGAAAGATCTGGATTCAAATCCTGCCGCTGTGTGTAAGGAGTTTGTACGTCCTCACTGTAAACAGAGTGGGTTTCCTCCAGGCACTCCGGTTTTCCCCCACATTTCAAAGGTGTTTAAGTTAGGGCTTACTATGTTGATGCTTGAAGTTTGGCAATTCAGCACAATTGTTGCTGATTTGATTTGTCGCAAATGACACATTCCACTGTATGTTTCAACGTACATGAAACAATAAAATCTATTAATCATTAATTTGATTTTGATTTTTTCCCATTATGATTTTCCTCTCATTCTGTATGTGGGATTTAAAGGGGAACATCATTCTATTCGTAGCAATTTTGATCCTGGTGTAACGGTCCACACATCAGAATACATTATCGCTCTGATTTTTTTGCTTTTATTCATTTGTTCTTTGCATTTACTGCAAATCCTTAACTGCTCCTGAACTGAGAAGGTGGTTAAGAGTTGAGCACATTGATATGCCTGGAGTCACATATAGAATATACCAGACAAGGACAATGAATTGTGTGGAATTTTAAGGACCATTTAAAGTCCTGCACTTTCATTATTGAGATTATATATTTAATATATATATTAAATTCAATATTTAGTTATTCAATTTAAAATTCCCACACAGCCATGGTGGCTCCAAAATTCTAGCTACCGGTCCAGTAACCTATCTAGTATGAAAATAAAAAATGCTGCAGATATTAGGACCAAGTGACAATTCTGCCAATACTGCCCATCAATTAAACTTGTCAAAATCTTGTTTTGGACAGACTAACTACCATCTTATATAAATTTCTACAATGGTTTCAAATTATGTCTTTATATTGGTGAAAGCAAAAGTTATTAAAATCATACTTGCAAGCTGAATGTGGAACTAGGCAATCATATGAATAGAACATCAGAGACTATATCTTGGTGAAAGGTAGCACTTGCTCCAGAGATATGTTTGCAGACAAAACATGTCAAATAGTTTATCTTAAGTCTTGCTTACAAATGCATCTTGGATTTTGGAAATAACGGCAGCAAAGTAGCATAGCAGTTAACTTAATGCTTTACAGCATCAGCAACCCAGGATCAATTCACGCCCTTCTTCCCACGTTCATGGGGGTTTCCTTCTAGATGCTATAGTTTTCCCCCACTTTCCAAAGGTGTATGGGTTATGGTTAGTAAGTTGTGGGTACGCAACATTGGTGCAGGAGGTACGATGACACTCGTGGCCTGTCCCCAGCACATCCTCGGACTGTTTTGATCATTGATGCAAACCACACATTTCCCTGCGTGTTATTGTTGTTTTGATGTACATATGACAAATAAAGCTAATCTATAATCTTTAAGAAGCTACTATAGTACAATGCATTTTCTACTTTTCATACAATTGACTTTTAAAATGAGATCTTGTACTCGAATCCTCTGGATATATGTAAATGAGACACCGCTATATTGAGCTGTACCTCAACAACAAATATTCAGATGATTAAAATACAGTGGAGTTAAAATTATACAATAGAATTATATTAGACTCCGATTATTCTCACACAAGAGCATCACACTTCTGAAGGGACATAATGGCCTTGCTGATACTATAACCTCAATTTACCAGAATGATATCTGGACACTTGATTGATTTACTCGAAACACAGTAAGTTAAACATGATCTGATCCATTTCCATGATATTTGGTTTAAAATAAAGTTACATTGGGCTTATAGTTTCAGAATTAAATTAGTTCCTCCACAAGGGAAGTGTGGAAACTCTCCTGCACACATTTGTAAAATTTCCAGCATATGTAGAACTCTTGTGTATCTTTATCCCCTACTTTTTTCTTTTACCCTTCAGATTTTTTCTTTTTAAAAAAAGCAAGTTTCAGCTGCATGCACTGCTAAATTTACTGCATGCCTAGTTAAAAAAGCTGGATAAGTTCAAAAGTTTCGAATCTCAAGCCAAGAGGATGCTCAAAACAAGTCCACTATTTACTGCCACCCTAGTTGAGAAGGTAGACCAGGTTGCAGGGAATATGGAGTTGTAGGTGTGGAAGGATAACATGTAAAACCATTACTGCCCTGATTTGGGAAGTTCTCCACAGATCCAGTTGAATGTGCCTGAAAAGAGAGCACATCACATTTTAATTATTTATGCCAGAAACTAAACAGATTGATTCATTTTGTACAATTAAGCTAATAAGCTACTCATAAATTTAATTAACTACACACTGCTACATCGATCCAATCACTGCTCCTCATATGAATGACAATTAATTAGAAGGTATCTCAGAATTGAGTGTTCCTCTGATTTTAATTGCTCTTCCACTTCTACCTTGAACGATCCATATAAAGCTCTCATTTTATATCTGTTTAATTGATCACTCTTAATAAAAATACTTTGAAGAAACAGGAAGTTCGAGTACCCAAGGAAAAGAGAGATTTAGGACAGCAAGCCTGGAAAGAACAAGATATTCACCTGCTTGAATCCTCAGCATGAAGAAAGAATCAGAAGAACATGTAAAATTGTAATTCAGGTGCTTTTAGAGCAGTGAACAATAATTTGGATGTGGAGAATGGATAAACTGCTCTCACTACTAAGTACTCCCTCCCCTACTTTAGAAAAGCCACACAAAGATTAGGGCACCACTTTGGCTAACATCCCCATTCTACCCATAAACACAGCACCAAGCTCCATGTTCAAACAGTTGTTAGTTTACTCATTCTATCCTTGGCTGTCAAACTTTTCTAACAAATCAAACATGACTTTTAAAAGCAGACTTTCGTCTTTTACTTAGATGATCTTTAACCCTTTGTTTCAGGCATATGTAAACAGATTAACTTCATTACGTGTAACAATAAAATAGCAATTTTCCTTTGACATTCTATACTTTTTTTGCACACTGAACTTATGTTGGTCTCGGAGTCTTCAGGGCAAAGGATAATACAGGATTCATTTCTGGGGAAGAGGAAACTAATCCTTTACAATACACTCAGTGGGCACTTTATTAGGTACACCTACTCATTAATGCAAATATTTAATCAGCCAATCATGTGGCCACAAGTCAATGCATAAAAGCATGAAAGGACACGAGGCTCAGTTGTTGCTCAGCCCAAATATTAAAATGGGGAAGAATTGTGATCTAAGTGCCTTTGACCAAGAAATGATTGTTGGTGCCACATGAAGTGGTTTGAGTATCTCAGAAACTGATCTCCAGGGATGTTCACACACAACAGTCTCCAGACTGGTACAAAGACTGAACACCCAGTGAGAGGTAGTTTGGTGGGTGAAAACACCTTGTTAATGTGAGAGGTCTGAGAAAACGGCCAGACTGCTTCAAGCTGACAGGAAGGCAACAGTAACTCAAATAAAAACATGTTACAACAGTGGTGTGCAGGAGAGTATCTCTGAACGCACAACATGTCAAACCTTGAAGTAGATGGGCTACACCGGTAGAATAAAGTAGCCACTGAGTGTAGTACTATTTTGGCCTGGGAGAACATCTGGGAACAGCATCTCTCTGAAGCTGTTTTTATTCTCCTTCTGAACCATGACTATGATCCAATATATTTTTCCAGTGACTTCATTTAAATATCACACCCATTTCTTTCAAATTGCCAAAATTTTTCCACTGATTTCCATATTTGTGTTTCCTATTATTGTAATTAGACGTCTCTCCTCCTTACTAACTCACCTTCTTACAGATCTTTAAAATATTTTAATACTCCTTTGCTTCATTCAATTATTTGACTGGAATGAGCAATTATAATAGTCTTTTCACATTCAAAACCTCAAAAAAATGTACTAACCAAACCCCATTTTCAAATCTCCTAATTAACTTACCCCTCCTGTCACTTTTAAATATATTCCTTCTCACATTAAAGCAGTGCCTTCTAGCTTTAGACTCCAATATCTAGGGGGAAAATAATGCAACCATCCACCATATCTATGCCTCTCATATGGTCACCCCCTCAGACTCTCCCAGCCCATCCAGCGTCTCCTTGTAATTCAAATCCTCCAATCCCTGCAACATCCTCATGAATCTTTTCTATATGCACTTTGGATTAATAACATCCTTCTTAGAGTATGAGAACCAGAAATGCACACAATATTCTTGGTGGGTTCTCCCCAATATTCTAAACACCATGACCCAACTTTATACCCAATACCTACCTGATGAAGGTTACCAGACCGTACACCATTTTCCATCACTTTATCTACCACTGTCGTGACTTTCAGGGTACGATGTATACCCTGAGATCTATCTATTCTACAACATTCCCCAGGGCCTGTGTAAATTGTGACCTGGTTTAGTTTCCTAAAGTATATCATTTTGCACTTGTCTGAATTAAATTTCATCTGCCATTCTCTGCTGATCTAGACCCTGTTATAACCTTAGACATCCTCCTTCACTGTCCACCATACTTTTATTGGGAAAACAGCTAAGGAATATGAAAGACAGAAAGCATTCAAGTTACAGTTTGGCCAGCATAAACCAAAATTTACTTTGTATCCTCTATTGTCGAACTCATTTCCCTAAGCCTTGTATTTATGACATTTTGTCTCAATTCAGACATATAAAAGCTTAAAAAAAAGAATCCTTGTGTGAGATATACGTGGGCAGAGACAAATTACCTGAAGTAAACCTGACTGTGCAGCAGATTGCAATCCAGGGAGAGATGCGGTACCCATGGTAGTCTGAAATCCTGGTAAGGCTGTAGTATCTACAGTAGACTGCAGATCCATTGTTGACACGGTATTTGCTCCAGACTGTACACTAGGCAGAGAAGTGGTGCTCACAGTAGATTGAAGATCAGAAAATGAGGTAGCGCTTATAGATGTTTGGATAGCAGAACGTGCGGGATTACCCACCACAGACTGTATTCCTGGTAGGGACCCAGCACCCAAAGACTGAAGTCCAGGTAACGTAGCAGCACCCAAAGCAGACTGAAGAACAGGCAGGGAAGAAGCAGCAGCCATGGCAGACTCAAGCCCAGGTAGAGATGAGACTGGTACAGCTGTCTGAAGGCTGGGAAGAGATACAGTACTGGTTGTAGTTTGCAACCCAGCCAAAGAGGCAGCTGCAACAATAGACTCAAGTCCAGAGAAAGATGTAGAGGACTGCAATCTAGGAAAACTGGCAGGATGCAGCCCTGGGAGAGAAGAAATCGGAGGTTGGAGGCCAGAGGGTGAACCAGCAATGGTCTGGAATTCTGAAATGGATGCAGGGAGAGACTGGGAGACAGCAGGTGACTGCAATTCAGCTAGAGAAGCAGCAACAGCATGCAGTCCAGCAAGAGAGGCAGCGGCTTGCAGTGCAGCCGGAGAAGCTGCAGTAGATCGTAGTCCAGCTGGAGACCCAGAACTAGATTGCAATCCAATTGGAGAGGCTGCAGCAGATCTCAGTCCAGCCAGAGATACTGTAGGCTGTAATCCAGGAAGAGATGCTGAACTTCCATTCGGCTGTAGTCCACCTAGAGATGCTGTTGTTTGGAGTCCACGAGGAGAGGCAACATCAGCAATTGACTGGAGTCCAGCAACCGGAGTAACAGACTGGTGGCCAGGCACTGTTGCTGCCATCATATTATTTTGGAGTGCAGAGAGAGATGTACCCGTCCCAGAAGAATGCATTCCTGCCAAGGTTGCTGCAGCTGCAATAGACTGAAGTCCAGGCAGATTTGCAACACTCATTCCAGCTTGGAGGGCAGACAATGTAGCAGCAGATAAAGTCTGGTTCTGAAAAAACACAGACATTCCTGGGAAGGATACGAGACCTGGGAAGGAGTTGCTCATGCATGGAGAGCTGCTAGAACCATCACTTGCCTGAAAACCTGAGGATAAACTGAAAAATGAAAATCCAATGTTAAATCCAATTACTGAACTAACTTGGATAATTACAATTAGAAAACTCCTAAAGTAGCCATCATTTACAACAGCATTCACAAACTCTATGTAACTAGACTATGTGTATTCCATGTTTAGAAAGAAACACATCCACATTTGCAATTGGAATGTACATTTTTGACAATTTAACAACCATTCAAGATGGAAAAAATAGTCTTACTTTCAAAACATTGTTCCAGAAAAAATGAAACCCCTAACTTTTAAAATGTTAGGTTGTGTGGACAGTTTTGAGAAAAAGAATTAATTTTACAAAACAGTAAATTATATTGGACTTATTTACTTCACTCAATGTAAGAAATATGAGGTTTTGCTAGGAGAAAGTGCAATGAAGTCATATTTAGTAGCAAGAGATGCAGGTTTATAACTGGTTATAAAATGAGGATTTAAGGAATAAATCTGATAATGCTCTAAAACACACTGCTTGAAATTTGGATCAAGCTTCCTAAAGAGAATTTTAGGACGGTCTACTTCTCTCAGAATACTAAATACACTGTGCTGTCACTTTAGGTGCTTCTGTTAAGACATCCAGTGAAGCCAACAAGGTATAACTTTTATATACTATTGCTTCTGCAAGCAAGCAACCTGTTAAAACGTTATTCCCTTCATTCTGTATTGGACTCAGCTGTTATATTTTTACATGAGTCAAATTCATCATCTCTGAACCAAATAACAATTCATTGTTTCTAAAAAAAATCTTATAGCAAATACTACAGTAGACCACAAAGTACACATCACATTTTAACAAAGGAGATTTACTAGTTTTAGTAACAACAAACACACCTGTTTTTATTTTTCTTGTTCAACAGAGGTAATAGCTGCACTGAGAAATCAACAAGGGACTCACCCAGTTTGTAGCATCATTCCAGAGCTGCAGTTTGTGTTGCTATAACTTGACGTTAACCCTGCAGCAGCTGAGCTATGAATGGGTGTGTCTGCATTTGCCGCTGTTATTTCATTGAGAGCCTGGGATGTCTGTGGGACTGCTGACATCACAGTTGTCGGATTCTGACACTCGGGATAAGAAGATGGAACAGAAGTGCTGGTTGGTGGAGGAGCAGCTGCAAAAACAGGAGGTACTGGGGTAGATGTGCCAAGCCTTGAAAAGACTGGTGTGCCTGGCGCTGAAGCAAAACCTAGCTGATTTGCAGGAGACTGCACAAGTGCTGGTGCTGCAATTGGTGTTGCAGGAGCGGATGGGTAAGATCCATGTGGGGAAAATGCAGCTGTATGCAAGTTGGCAGCAGTTGAGTTGTAACTCAGTTGACCCGCTGACCTAGAAAAAGCTGAAAAAAAAATCCCTTTAAAATGGAATTCATAATATATTAAAAACTATTAAAACCTCATCACACAATTTCAAAGTGACTAGATTAGATTATGTTAGCTTTATTTGCCACAGTGAAATGCATCGTTTGTGTCAAATCAAATCAGCAATGATTGTTCTTGAACAAGAGAAAATCTGCAGGTGTTGGAAATCCAAGCAACACACACACAAAATGCTGGAGGAACTCATCAGGCCAGACAGCGTTTATGGAAAAAGAGGACAGTCGACGTTTTGGGCTGAGACCCTTCGGCAGACTGAAAGGGTCACCACGTCTCTGGCACCAACATAGCATGCCTACAGCTCACTACCCCTAACCTGTACACCTTTGAAACGTGGGAGAAAACTGGAGAACACGGAGGAAACCCACATGGTCACAGGGAGAATGTACAAATGCCTTATCAGGAATTGAACCTATCATTGATTACTAGCCAGGTACCGTAAACCTACTGTGCTAATCGCTATGCTATTCTGCCTTTTTGCAAAATGATTTGAATACGGAACAAATTACAATAACGAATAATCGCTTCAAAGATATTCTCTTCACACATTGGAAACTTGCCATTGAAACTGACAAGATAATCTCTAAGTGACACAAATGATCATCACGTTCCAGCCTTCTGTTTAGATCAGGTGTTCCCAACCTGGGGTTCACAGACCTCTCGATTAATGGCAGGGGTCTATGGCATAAAAACGGTTGGGAATCCCTGGTTTAGATGGAGATATACAGTTTTAAATGCAGATCATTTATAGATAAGATAGTTCAAGAGTCAGTTACACATCTTGAAAATATGCTCTTTCACCCAAATAGCCTATGCCAGCAAAGTTGTCTAATTGTACCATTTTCCCACATTTGGCCCACATCTCTCAGCCATTCCCATCCATACACCTGTCTAAATGTCTTTTAAATGTTAAGATTGTACCTGCTTCACCCACTTCTCTGGAAGTTTGGTTTATGTACTCAGGAACTTTTGTGTGGAAAATCTTGCCTTTCAGATCCCTACTAAATCTTTCCCCTCTCACCATAAACCTACAGCTTTTAGCTTTAGGTTCTCTTACCCTGGAAAATGACTGTGACCATTCACCCTATCTGTGTCTCTCTTGATTTTGTAAACCGCTACAAGGTCATCTCTCTGACTCCTACTCACCTCAGTAAAAACTCCAGCCTGTCCAACCAATTTACAGCTCCAATTCACCAGTCCCGGTAACATGCTCTGAATCTAGTCTGCACCCTGTCTATATTAACCACAAATGCACAGTCTTCCTAGTGCAGTCTCATCAACATCTTCTACAGCTGTAACATGATGTCCCAATTCTTATACACAAAACCCAGACCAATGAAGACAAAATTTCTTCACCAATCTACCAGTGCCTATATTTTGAGTGAACTATTGACCTATACCACTAAGTTTCTCATTCTACAATATTTTCCAGGATCCTAGTGCGCAAGTACGGCCCTGGTGTTACGTACCCAAATGCAAAACTTTGTTCTTGACAAGAGTTAACTTCTATTTGCCATGCACTGGCCCATTTCCCAAGTTAATCTAGATTGCCTTGGAAACTTAGTTAACCCTCTTCATCATTCACCCCTATATGTATCTGCAACCTTACTAACCCTATTTACAACATTTCATTCAAATTGTTAATAGACAATAGGTGCAGGAGTAGGCCATTCGGCCCTTCGAGCCAGCACCGCCATTCACTGTGATCATGGCTGATCATCAACAATCAGTACCCTGTTCTTGCCTTCTCCCCATATCCCTTGACTTCACTATCTTTAAGAGCTTTATCTAACTCTTTCTTGAAAGTATCCAGAGAATTGGCCTCCACTGACTTCTGAGGCACAGCATTTCACAGATCTACAACTCTCTGGGTGAAAAAGTTTTTCCTCAACTCAGTTCTAAATGGTCTACCCCTTATTCTTAAACTGTGGCCTCTGGTTCTGGACTCCCCCAACATCGGGAACATGTTTCCTGCCTCTAGCATGTCCAATCCCTTAATAATCTTATATGTTTCAATCAGATCCCCTCTCATCCTTCTAAATTCCAGTGTATACAAGCCCAGTCGCTCCAATCTTTCAACATATGACAGTCCCACCATCCCGGGAATTAACCTCGTGAACCTACGCTGCACTCCGTCAATAGCAAGAATGTCCTTCTTCAAATTTGGAGACCAAAACTGCACACAATACTCCAGGTGTGGTCTCACCAGGGCCCTGTACAACTGCAGGACGACTTTGCTCCTATACTCAACTCCCCTTGTTATGAAGGCCAACATGCCATTAGCTTTCTTCACTGCCTGCTGCACCTGCATACTTACTTTCAGTGACTGATGAACAAGGACACCCAGATCTCATTGTACTTCCCCTTTTCCTAACTTGACACCATTCAAATAGTAATCTGCCTTCCTGCTCTTGCCACCAAAGTGGATAACCTCACATTTATCCACATTAAACTGTATCTGCCCACTCACCCAACCTGTCCATGTCACCCTGCATTCGCATAACATCCTCCTCACATTTCACACTACCACCCAGCTTTGTGTCATCTGCAATATGCTAATGTTACTTTTAATTCCTTCATCTAAATCATTAATGTATATTGTAAATAGGTGCAGTCCCAGCACCGAGCCTTGCGGTACCTGACTAGTCACTGCCTGCCATTCTGAAAGGGACCCATTAATCCCTACTTTGTTTCCTGTCTGCCAACCAATTTTCTATCCATGTCAGTACCCTACCCCCAATACCATGTGCTCCAATTTTGCCCACTAATCTCCTATTTGGGACCTTATCAAAGGCTTACTGAAAGTCCAGGTACACTACATCCACTGGCTCTCCCTTGCCCATTTTCATAGTTACATCCTCAAAAAATTCCAGAAGATTAGTCAAGCATGATTTCCCCTTCGTAAATTCATGCTGACTCGGACCAATCCTGTTACTGCTATCCAAATGTGCCGCTATTTCATCTTTTATAATTCACTCCAGCATCTTCCCTACCACTGATGTCAGGCTAACTGGTCTACAATTCCCTGTTTTCTCTCTCCCTCCTTTCTTAAAAAGTGGGATAACATTAGCTACCCTCCAATCCACAGGAACTGATCCTGAATCTATAGAACATTGGAAAATGATTTCAATGCGTTCTACGATTTCTAGAGCCACCTCCTTAAGTACCCTGCGGTGCAGACCATCCGGCCCTGGGGATTTATCAGCCTTCAGTCCCATCAGTCTATCCAACACCATTTTCTGCCTTATGTGAATTTCCTCCAGTTCCTCCGTTACCCTACGTCCTCTGGCCACTATTAAATCTGGGAGATTGTTTGTGTCTTCTCTAGTGAAAACAGATCCAAAGTACCTGTTCAACTCGTCCGCCATTTCTTTGTTCCCCATAATAAATTCACCCGTTTCTGTCTTCAAGGGCCGAACTTTGGTCTTAACTAATTTTTTCCTCTTCACATACCTAAAGCAGCTTTTACTATCCTCCTTTATATTCTTGGCTAGTTTACCTTCGTACCTCATCTTTTCTCCCCGTATTGCCTTTTTAGTTATCTTCTGTTGCTCTTTAAAAGTTTCCCAATGCTCTGGCTTCCCACTCATCTTTGCTATACTTCTCTTTTATTTTTACACTGTCCTTGACTTCCCTTGCTAACCACAGTCGCCCCTTACTCCCTTTAGAATCCTTCTTCCTCTTTGTAATGAACTGATCCTGCACCTTCTGTATTATTCCCAGAAATACCTGCCATTGTTGTTCCACTGTCACCCCTGCTAGGGTATCTTTCCAGTCAACTTTGGCCAGCTCCTCCCTCATGGCTCCGTAGTCCCCTTTGTTCAACTGTAATACTGACACTTCTGATTTTCCCTTCTCCCTCTCAAACTGTAGATTAAAACATCATATTATGGTCACTACCTCCTAATCGTTCCTTTACCTCAAGTTCCCTTAACAAATCCAGTTCATTACACGACACTAGATCCAGAAATGCCTTCTCCCTGGTAGGCTCCAGTACAAGCTGCTCTAAGAATCCATCTCGGAGGCACTCCACAAACTCCCTTTCTTGGGGTCCAGTACCAACCTGATTTTCCCAGTCTACCTGCATGTTGAAATTCCCCATAACAACCGTAGCATTACTTTTGCAACATGCCAATTTTAATTCTTGATTCAACTTGCACCCTATATCCAGGCTACTGTTTGGGGGCCTGTAGATAACTCCCATTAATTACTGTCAGATTACTACCATCTTAAAAATATAGCAGGAGTTAAAGGGCTTATGTCTCAGCAAGATCTAAAAAAACTCATCCATGCATTTATTTTCAGTAGGCTTGACTACTGTAATGGCGCTTTTACAGGTTTATGTAAAATATCCTTCGGACAGCTACAGCTCATTCAGAACATTGCTGCGAGAGTCCTCACTAAAACCATGAAAGTAGAACATATGACTCCAGTTCTCAGATCGCTACCCTGGCTTCCTGTCCATCAGAAGATTGACTTTAAAGTATTACTACTGGTTTATCACTGTTAGTTTACCACTGAATGGTCGAGGGTCAAAATACATCTCCGATCTTTCACTGCATTATGAACCTTCCCGAGCTCTTAGGTCACCTGGGGCGTGTCTGCTTAACGTCCCCAAAACTAAACATGGCGAAGTTACTATGCTCCACATATTTGGAACTGCCTTCCAGAGGATCTGAAGTCTGCCCCAACTTAAAGTTCTTTTAAATCGAGGCTTAAAACTTTTCTTTTCACTGTAGCTTTTAATTAGAATCTCCTCCACTGCAACTTTTATTTCTTTATTTTTTGTGTGTGATTTTATTCTCTTTATAGTCTGTAATTTGATGTTTGATTTTTATATCGTTTTATTTGAAGCACTTTGTACTGCCTTGTGTTTGAAAAATGCTACACAAGTAAACTTGCCTTGCCTTTTATTTTTTATATAAATATCACAAACTCTTGATTGAGTGCCAGTCTGTTTCTCACTCTTGGGCATCAGTTCTTCTATACATAAATCCTCCGAAGCTTCATAGAACATAGAATAGTACAGCACAGTACAGGCCCTTCAGCCCACAATGTTGCGCCGACCCTCAAACCCTGCCTCCCATATAAGCCCCCAACTTAAATTCCTCCATATACCTGTCCAGTAGTCTCTTAAACTTCACTAGTGTATCTGCCTCCACCACTGACTCAGGCAGTGCATTCCACCCACCAACCACTCTCTGAGTAAAAAACCTTCCTCTAAGATCCCCCTTGAACTTTCCACCCCTTACCTTAAAGCCATGTCCTCTTGTATTGAGCAATGGTGCCCTGGGGAAGAGGCGCTGGCTATATACTCTATTTATTCCTCTTATTATCTTGTACACCTCTATCATGTCTCCTCTCATCCTCCTTCTCTCCAAAGAGTAAAGCCCTAGCTCCCTTAACCTCTGTTCATAATGCACACTCTCTAAACCAGGCAGCATCCTGGTAAATCTCCTTTGTACCCTTTCCAATGCTTCCACATCCTTCCTATAGTGAGGCGACCAGAACTGGACACAGTACTCCAAGTGTGGCCTAACCAGAGTTTTATAGAACTGCATCATTACATTGCGACTCTTAAACTCTATCCCTCGACTTATGAAAGCTAACACCCCATAAGCTTTCTTAACTACCCTATCCACCTGTGAGGCAACTTTCAGGGATCTGTGGACATGTATCCCCAGATCCCTCTGCTCCTCCACACTACCAAGTATCCTGCCATTTACTTTGTACTCTGCCTTGGACTTTGTCCTTCCAAAGTGTACCACCTCACACTTCTCTGGGTTGAACTCCATCTGCCACTTCTCAGCCCACTTCTGCATCCTATCAATGTCTCTCTGCAATCTTTGACAATCCTCTACACTATCTACAACACCACCAACCTTTGTGTCACCTGCAAACTTGCCATCCCACCCTTCTACCCCAACATCCAGATCGTTAATAAAAATCACGAAAAATAGAGGTCCCAGAACTGATCCTTGTGGGACACCACTAGTCACAATCCTCCAATCTGAATGTACTCCCTCCACCACGACCTTCTGCCTTCTACAGGCAAGCCAATTCTGAATCCACCTGGCCAAACTTCCCTGGATCCCATGCCTTCTGACTTTCTGAATAAGCCTACCGTGTGGAACCTTGTTATATGCCTTACCAAAATCCATATAGATCACATCCACTGCACTACCCTCATCTATATGCCTGGTCACCTCCTCAAAGAACTCTATCAGGCTTGTTAGACACAATCCGCCCTTCGCAAAGCCATGCTGACTGTCCCTGATCAGACCATGATTTTCTAAATGCCTATAGATCCTATCTCTAAGAATCTTTTCCAACAGCTTTCCCACCACAGACGCAAGCCTCACTGGTCTATAATTACCCGGACTATCCCTACTACCTTTTTTGAACAAGAGGACAACATTCACCTCCCTCCAATCCTCCAGTACCATTCCCGTGGACAACAAGGACATAAAGATCCTAGCCAGAGGCTCAGCAATCTCTTCCCTCGCCTCGTGGAGCAGCCTGGGGAATATTCCATCAGGCCCCAAGGACTTATCCGTCCTAATGTGTTTTAACAACTCCAACACCTCCTCTCCCTTAATATCAACATGCTCCAGAACATCAACCTCACTCATATTGTCCTCACCATCATCAAGTTCCCTCCCATTGGTGAATACCTGAGAGAAGTATTCATTGAGGACCTCGCTCACTTCCACAGCCTCCAGGCACATCTTCCCACCTTTATCTCTAATTGGTCCTACCTTCACTCCTGTCATCTTTTTTTCTTCACATAATTGAAGAATGCCTTGGGGTTTTCCTCTACCCTACTCGCCAAGGCCTTCTCATGCCCCCTTCTTGCTCTTCTCAGCCCCTTCTTAAGCTCCTTTCTTGCTTCCCTATATTCCTCAATAGATCCATCTGATCCTTGCTTCCTAAACCTCATGTATGTAACCTTCTTCCACCTGACTAGATTTTCCACCTCACTTGTCACCCATGGTTGCTTCACCCTACTATTCTTTATCTTCCTCACCGGGACAAATTTATCCCTAACATCCTGCAAGAGATCTCTAAACATTGACCACATGTCCATAGTGCATTTCCCTGCAAAATCATCACCCCAATTCACACCCGCAAATTCTAGCCGTATAGCCTCATAATTTGCCTTTCCCCAATTAAAAATTTTCCTGTCCTCTCTGATTCTATCATTTTCCATGATAATGCTAAAGGCCAGGGAGCGGTGGTCACTGTCCCCCAGATGCTCACCCACTGACAGATCTGTGACCTGACCCGGTTCATTACCTAGTACTAGATCTAGTATGGCATTCCCCCTAGTCGGCCTGTCCACATACTGTGACAGGAATCCGTCCTGGACATACTTAACAAACTCTGCCCCATCTAAACCCTTGGAACTAATCAGGTGCCAATCAATATTGGGGAAGTTAAAGTCACCCATGATAACAACCCTGTTATTTTTGCACCTTTCCAAAATCTGCCTCCCAATTCAATTAGATCTTATCCTGTTTTTCATTCCCACTGGTATGTCATTCTCAATAGATCCTTTTGTTTGAGTTATATCATCTCTCTCCTTCATGATAAAACTCTATACTGGACACATGGACTTGGCCAGGTTTTGGGAACCTTGGTGATTTTTCCATCACAAAGAGACTCAGTGAGAATCAAATTATCATTTACTTAACCGTTTCAATATCCAGGACCACAGCAACATTTTAGCCGTTGCTCATGGGCAGCAAGTCGGAGACCTTACACCAACAGTAATATTTTGCTAATCTGCATTCGTTGTGAAAAATGATTACGAAAAAACTGCTAGATAACTACATTAATCTACTTTGCTAAATAAAATCATAACATCTATGTTTGTGTCAAGAAATGAGTCAAACATTTTTAAAAACAAACATTCTATTTGCATTTTGTTTATTTTTTCACTTGACCCCACTCCCACATCCATTCCAAAAAAGTGAATTTCATTTTGTATTATGGATTTTTGGGTAGTAGTTTGTGAATTCTATAAGGGTGAATTTCTGTACTAAAGGCTGTAACCAAGGGAATCACCTGTACTTGTAAACAGCACCACTAGATGGCTCTCCTAACTTGTCGTCATAACTTGCTTGCACTGGAGCTTAGAAGTTCTGACACTTTTGACAGTAGCACTAATAATCTTTTATCATTTGCATGAATTCTGTAGGGTTGTAGACATTATTGGTGGCATATCTGAAAAAGAGATATCTAGACTGGTGTGACATTAAATCAAGACCTATTCAGTTTACTAAAAAAAATCCTGCAATCAATTGACGTTGCACTTTTCGGCCATCTCAACTATCATTAAAACAAATTATCTAATGTATGTAATTTTTTGTTCGTTGGGAATGTCTGTGCACAATTTGTCAGACTACCTGTTATCATGTTTATTAAATAATTAAGCGTAATTTCAAATGTAATTCTTCAATTGCAAAGCCCTTTAGGCATCTTAAAGTTCAAAGTCGAACTGTGAACGTCTTACATCTATCCATGGATGCCGCCCACACGTGAAAGATCAAAACAGTGTATCCACCAGAAGGTCTAAGCTCATCAACTTCTAATGTTGCTGCTTATTCTACTGAAAAGCTCAAAGACAACATACTGAAACAATGTATTTCTAAATGAGAACAATACAGCCCTTGCCGTTGGAAAGGCTGGAGAGGATATTCTCCATGCAATGGTGCGAGAGGGTTTCAACCAACAAAAGCCAAGATAATTACCAAAATAAGGACAGCACTGTTTAGTGTGCAAAACAGCCAGTATACCAGGCCAACTATCTTAAAATGTGCCTATAGCCTAAATATGTAAAAATTCTCCTCCACAGACTTTGCAGAATCTTTCCTATAGAACTTCAATTCAACAAGTTCAAAATTGAATTCAACAAGTCTACAATGCATATAACAGATCTCCATATTCCTTGAGCTTTTGTCTCCCATTAAGAATAGTTAAGACTAGTTATTGTCTTTTCCATATTCATAAGTTGCAGTACAAATAATTTTAACTTAGAAGAACAATCACATAATTTCATCTAACTCTTGGAATGACAGAGGATGGAAAAATTGTAACATTCAGCAGCAGTGATACGCAGTATGTGCTTATCATTAGCAATATGAATACTATGATGCTTCTTACTACCTAAATACCACCTTTTAGTCTCAGATTAAGAATTTCCTGTAATAATCTAAAATACATGCATTCTATACAGACCTTGCTGGGCAGCATACGCAGCTGGTGCTGCTACAACAGGAGTCATGAAACCACCCATTGGAACAAGGCCAGCAGTGTTATATGCACCTACAAGAAAACAACACACATACATTAAATGTGGTTTAGTGCAGCATACGTATTACAGTTGAGGCAAATGGCTTAAGAAAAATGTTTCTAAAAATCTTACTTGGTGCAACAGTTGCATGTGGTTGGCAAGGAGGTATAGGGTAAGGAACAGGCTTGTGAGGATTATATGTTGCTGGAGCCTAGATGAGAGTAATATTCAGAAACAAATATGGAGAATTCACATTTTTGACTGAAGAAAAACAATTACAATACTTCTTTTTACAATATTTTTGGATAAGATTATACAGAAATAAGAGCAAAATATAAAATAAATACAAAATTGATCACTTTCACTGAAGTGTAATATAACATTAATCATTAACAGTCCCACTAACAAGTTGGCAAGTGCATTTGAAATCCAGAGATTCTTAGTTTAGAAAGTTGGTTCATACAGTTACTTCTTGTTCTGTTGCAGTCATACGCATCAAAGCTATAACTCTGGAGGAAAATACTATCAAACCTGTTGTGTTCGTTATTGGGGGGGGGGGGCGGGAACCACACCAGCAAGGCAGCCTCGCAGGCTATTCAACTGAACTTCATTGATAACACTGTTTGTACAATACGTGTACTCCTCCCATGTTGGAGTGACTAACAGAGTAGCATAGGATTAACCCATTAACTACCAGAACAAAATCCATTCATTGTATTTTTTATGGGTTTGTGTCTTTTAATGCTAATGAGTAAGTGAACACCCTACAGATAGTAAGTAATTCACTCCTACATGAAATCCGTAAGATGTAAGGGCTGACAGGAGAACTAAAGAACAGTAAGACAAAAGATGGTCTCGGCCCAAAATATCAGCTGTTAATTCCTTTCTATAGATGCTGCCTGACCTGCTGAGTTCTTCCAGCATTTTGTATGTATAGCTCTAGATTTCCAGTATCTGCAGAATCTCTTCTGTTTATGAAACCAGCAAAAGTTTGCTTCATTTGAATTAACTGACAGCATTCTAGCGGTCATTGGCTTACTGGTTCATTCTTACCAGTGTCTGTTGATACCTATGGGGAGATTTTCCACTTGAATCAATCAAGCAGACATTCATATCTCCTAAAGGAAACTATAAAATAGAAGGCGACATAGGAACAGGTCATCCCATTGGCCTGAAAATACTGTGTGGTTGAAGAGAATATAAAAGGGAAATATGTAACAAATGAGGAAGAAAGGGAAGATTGACGAGACTCTGGAACAGACTTTTATATTTCTGCCTGACACAAGTGAGGTACTGGATGACTGCAGGATAGCACACCTCATTTTCCCTTTATATGAATGGCCCCTGGTAGCCTAACAGCAGTAGTAGGGAAGAACTGGAAAAATATTTTGAGAGAAAGAACTAAGAACTTGGAAAGGCAGGAGTACTCAAACACCACCAATGTGGCTTTGTCAAGGCTAATCCTGTCCAATTGATACAGAATTTTTTTTTTGAAGAGGTAACAAATTGTACTGATGAAGGGGCTCAGCTGGAGGATTATTTGTAGTTCTGTTCACTGAGGGATTTGACAGTGCTAGAGAGGATAACGAGGAGATTCACCAGGATATTACCTGGCATGGAGCAGTTGATTTATATTTGTAGGTCTGTTCACTGAGGGATTTGATAGTGCTAGAGAGGATAACGAGGAGATTCACCAGGATATTACCTGGGATGGAGCAGTCGATTTATGAGTAGAGGCTGAAGAACATAGGTCCTTTCTCCCTGGCGCAGAGGGAGTTAAGATGGGACACAACTAAGGTAAATAAAATTATGGCAGGGTACAGATGGGTAGACTAGATGAAATTTTCCTCATGTTAGAAATAAAATTAATCAAGAGGGCATAGCTTTAAAGAGGGAAAAAAATTAGAGGGAATATGATGAAGACCTTCTTCATCCGGACAGTGCCAAGTACATGGAATACACTACCTGAGAGTGACTGAAGTTGCATGCAAAAAGTGTCTAGATGAGCACAAAGGGCTATGGACCAAATGCTGAGTAATGGGATCAATAGACAGCCTGCTGTCTAGCACAGATGAATTAAACTAAATGGCCTGTTTCCATGCCTTACTCTTCTTTGATTTTGTAAACTTAGCACTTTAAAATAGCATTACACCCTTAACTGTACATCTTAATACTTTATTTCCTTTCTTCGATCATGTATCAACATAGAAGAGACTGCTTACAATATATAATCCCAAAAGTTCCCAAATCTTTCTGGATGTTTTTATTCAAATACATTACCATTTAATAAATAAACACACGCACACTCACACACAACTTCATCTTATGACTGTAGAACAGATCTACTAAACTCCATTTCTATGCACACTGATTTTTGGATTATTGGACATTGACTAGAATCACAAATTTGTCAAGGTAAATAAGTGTCTTTTGTTTAACGAGTATTATGCCCAATATATTACTCTGCTCCTACAATGAAACAACAATTACAAAGTTTGAAGATTGTTTGTTTAACACTAAATGAACTGACAGGTACTCAAATTGCAGATCAGAATACAAACTGCTTGTTTATAAAGTATGATGGGTGAAGTCCATTGAAAGCTACTGTGTTATCTAGTAGGTGTTTGTGCAATTTAAATGATTGCAATTTACCTTTTTTTAAACAATTTAAAATACAAAATTATGATAGGAAATAATATACAATATGATGCAAACATATGCATTGCACCTTGAAAATGCTAATATAGGTGCACATACTTTCATGACAAATTATAATCATCAACAGAAACGTCATTGTTTAACAACTATAATTCTTGACCTTATCAACTAAGTCACACCAAAGTTTTAAACTAAATACTCACAGGTTTAGAAGGTCCTAGAATACAGGTTGCTATTCCTCGACTAGTAGTATAACCTTCTTCGTTTTCTTTCTTAACAGCAAGAGCCTGATGAAATAAAATCACGATCAACTTTTCAACTATCAAATTGGTATTTGACCGACATGATTTCATTTTTCTCTCATCTATATTTGAATCTACATTCAGTTGCCACTTTATTAGGTACAATTGTTGGCCAGAAGAAACTTCAGTCTGATAAAGGACAAAGGAAACAAAGACAACTAGCTTGTCTGCTTCTTACCCATGGATGTATTTGAACATTTGTCCCCCAATTCCAAAATTTACTCCAAAAGCTTGGGTTACTCAATAGTTCATTTGCCTTGCCAGCACGTTTTAATTATTTAGTGTGTTTAGTCCACTGATGGATTATCTCCCTTGCCTCCTCCACAACACGTGTCCAGTCTGCAGTCAAGTGAGGAATTGGTGGCAATTCACTAACAACAGTCCCACAGATATTCATCTGTATCAGCGTGTTGGATCTTGAAGTTCTCCTTGCTAGCTGAGTCAAGGTTCGTCCTCCAATGGTCAGATCTGAAGTCACATTCCCTATGGCAACATTGTGACTTTCCAAAGGGCATTGTTTCCATCCCTTGGTATAACTGTGACCCCTGTTGCTATATGTCTGTCCCACCGATGCATATTGTAAGAAAGACTGATTATTCACAGGCAAAATAGACAAAGAACAATTTTCATAAGTACTGAAACCACAATTTGTATGCTTCTGCTTTGTCATTTCTTCTGGACAAGACCAGTGGTCTCCCCCTTGACGGCATCGTGATAAATCTATCCCTTTCCCAGTACTATTCATAACAATAGCAAGTATTGGTGGGTTACTTAAGGATATCAATGTATTCTCATGATATTTGCCAACACTGTGAACACTTTTCAGAGGGTAGGTTGAATTATTTCCACATCAACTATCAAATTGGGTCTCAGATGAGCAGCTAAAAGAATGGGTTGGAGAAAGGATGCCATTGTGTCATATTAGAAGCCTCACAATAACCAACAGAGTACTGGGTACCTGTGATGATGGTAAAGGAACGTTTTATGCCGGAGCAGTATTCCACATTCCCCAACATGGAAATAATTCCTCCAATTCCTCCTATGGGCAGTCAACTGAAGGAGAGAAGGATAATGATCCTAAGATAAATATCTTTGGATAAAGAGGAGGGAGATGTTAGCCAGAAGAAACATCAGTCTGATCAAGGACAGGGGAAGCAGACAAGCCAGTTGTCTTTGTTTCCCCCATTTTGTGCACTCTGAACAGTTTCTTGCCCTTGGATAATCTAATCAGAGCAAATGAATGTGGACACAGGAAGCTTCAGGTAATGATCTGCTAAACCTGAGACCATTCTCAAACAAGTAGCCATTTGTTATGTAAAGGACATGGACTCTGAACTGATTCTCTGGGACAATCTAATCAGAGCAATATACCTGAAACCATTGTCAGAGGAGTAGCTACTTGATATGTAAAATGCCAGAGCTGCAATCTGTAACCTTGTTAGAAACTGTCTGGGTTGCCTCATTTAACCAACACACATCAAAGTTGCTGGTGAATGCAGCAGGCCAGGCAGCATCTCTAGGAAGAGGTGCAGTCGACGTTTCAGGCCAAGACCCTTCGTCAGGACTAACTGAAGGAAAAGTTAGTAAGAGATTTGAAAGTGGGAGGGGGAGAGGGAGATCCAAAATGATAGGAGAAGACAGGAGGGAGAGGGATGGAGCCAAGAGCTGGACAGGTGATTGGCAAAGGGGATATGAGAGGATCATGGGACAGGAGGCCCAGGGAGAAAGACAAGGTGGGGGGGAACCCAGAGGATGGGCAAGGGGTATAGTCAGAGGGACAGAGGGAGAAAAAGGAGAGTGAGAGAAAGAATGTGTGTATAAAAATAAATGACGGATAGGGTACGAGGGGGAGGTGGGGCATTAGCGGAAGTTAGAGAAGTCAATGTTCATGCCATCAGGTTGGAGGCTACCCAGACGGAATATAAGGTGTTGTTCCTCCAACCTGAGTGCGGCTTCATCTTTACATTAGAGGAGGCCGTGGATAGACATGTCAGAATGGGAATGGGATGTAGAATTAAAATGTGTGGCCACTGGGAGATCCTGCTTTCTCTGGTGGACACAGCGTAGGTGTTCAGCAAAGCGGTCTCCCAGTCTGCGTCGGGTCTCGCCAATATATAGAAGGCCACATCGGGAGCACCGGACGCAGTATATCACCCCAGCCGACTCACAGGTGAAGTGTCGCCTCACCTGGAAGGACTATCTGGGGCCCTGAATGGTGGTAAGGGAGGAAGTGTAAGGGCATGTGTAGCACTTGTTCGCTTACAACTTTGATGTGTGTTGCTTGAATTTCCAGCATCTGCAGAATTCCTGTTGTTTGGGTTGCCTCATTTAACTGGTTTGGACCAGTCAGAGTGTAAAGGCACAAATACACAAGGCTAGGGTGGGCAGAGCCATGAAACAATGTTGGCTGTAGCCCTGTACTATGACTAATAAGAAGATGACCCAGGTAAGTTAGGTGACCTTGAGCCAATGGGATGGAGATCCAATGGTTCAATTGATGAGGACCAGTACAAGACTCAGGAGCTCCAAATATGCAGGGGTAATAACTCTCCAGCAGCCAGAGACCAGCCATCGCGGATAAGGAGGACCCCACGGACACGTGGAGATCAGGACTACGAGGAACGCCCGGCCAGCGTAGACTCCTTTCCCGGGTTCTATCTTTTTCTCTTCATTGACTGTTCACGGACTGTCAGGGGTTCTAGTAGGGAGCAAACAGGTAGCTAAGAGTCTGAACCCACCTGCTTTTTTTAGTTGAAACAATAAAAGTTACTTGTCGGTATATACAGATTCTCTGTGCCTCACTGATCACCATTACAAGGGGTGATTCTTGTAACACAATGCAACTATTTTCAGTCCTCTGCCCCTGCTACTTAACCAGTCCTTAAAATACATGAAAGACCCATTCGTGGTAACTCTCCTAATATTTTGTGCTTACTTTCCTGTAGGAGAAATACCTAACCTGCATTCATAAATGGCATGAGACTAGAAACCACAAACGTTTGGAGAATCGTCACAAACAAATTTATGTCCTCCATTGCTCTACTTACAGCTTCAATATTAACTGGGGCTGACATGAAATTTGTTTCCACAAGTCTACAGAGAAGCATATGAATTGTCATTTAGAAGTTTCCATCTGGGCAAGTATTCTAAATAGGAGCAGTACTTTCATCACAAACAATCAAACCAAATCTTGATCAATGTATGACAAAGCAAAGCTTGCATACTTACTGCTAGCAAACCATTTAACATACTAGGTTTTCCTTTAGGGTAAGGATTTCCTGGAATCATTCCACATGAAGATCTCATGGCAAGAGGAGCCTTACAGCCAGCTTTAGAAGCCTTGAATCCAAAAACAAAACAAAATCCTATCAGCAAAGGAAGTATAATTCAGAATCCAACTTGTTTTATATCCATTAGAAAATTTGCAAACCAAATCACTCTGAAAAGTAAGCTTTCTGTGGTTGAGCAATTTAAACAGATTTTAAGGAATAGTTATCACCTGAATCCAACAGTGAAAAAATGAATGCATCTGCATTTCTCAAGTTAAGTAATATGATTAAGTAGCATTTGTGATTCTTTTTCCTTGCATGTTCCTATTGAAACTCTCATGTTTTTGCAATACAATATGCAAGTCATAATAATTACAATAACCATTTATGATCTGATTATTAAGTTAGCACATTTAAAATTAGAGTTTAATTGTAAGATCAAACAAAAATAAAAATAACTCAGCTCAACGTCTAAAGCAGTTATTAAATGCATATTTGAAATTCATTTGCATTAAGTATGGATGTCAACTACTGCTGCAAAATAGCATTTAACATAAACTTAAAATTATAATAATCTAGTGGCAGTGGATTGCAGTTACTATATCATACACATGATACAGGGTGTATTGCAGAATTCAAAAAGCTGTATTTTACATTACAGCCACCTGGAAATCTGTAGATTTTATCATTGATTCGTAATCTGTCTGCGTCGTCTGTTACTTTGACTTCAAAACTGGTCAAGTTCACTTGATGAATCCTTTTCACAAATGTTTTCTCCTGTTCCAGATGTACTAACGTACCATCACGCACACCTTTCCTATTCGTGCTGCTAGAGCCCCTGGACACTATCCGGGTTTGTGCTCGCAGTTCAGCTGGAGCTGGCTCCTCTTACAGTTCAGCCTTTCACCTTGATATGCATGTTATGGATCTATGGTTTCTAAATGTGTTTCAAAGGGAGTTCCTCAGTCTGTTTCTTAGCAGTCACACTGGCCTCCTGCACCATGACCTACCGTTCCAGGTAATACACTTTATCAATGCTTGCTATGAGACAGTCTTTCAAACAGAGGTGTTTCTTTTACATTAGTCCTGATAAACCTGAACTTATTAATAACCAGACACACTGAGAAGGATTGAAAGCCACCAGACAGAAAGGTTGGAGACTCATTGCTTTATAGGAAAATGAGAACATGCTTCTGGACAGAAATACAGATCAAAGTATTGGACAACTGAAGGAAATCTCTAAACACCAAAGCAAAAAAAAAAATCCCTGTTACATCATCATATTTTGTTCAGTACAACCACAAACAAGATCACAACTGCAAAGTTACTGTAAAGAAGTGTGTTAGCTAAAGAGCAACTAGAATCAAATGCATTCCACATACCGGATTTTGAGTGCATTCCATAAACATTATTAATAAAACTGTACTTTCAACCTATAGGCACATTCAAAAGGCCTTTGGGCACCCAATGCAAAAATAAAACCTGATGGCATTGCCATTAAAATACCAACAAATTCAAACCAAACAACACAACCAAAAGGTCAATCTGCAACTCTGGAAAAACTGCTGCATGTCAATATCAATACACTTCTCACCCAAGAAGCTGCAATCTCATGTACACTGACAATGGAGCCAATTGCAGTGGGTGCCACTGACATATTACTGATCTCTACTCTCATTGATAACTCCACCCCCAGATACCATGCTCCAATTTGGTTAGTGAGCAACCATATGAAACTGGGTGATATGCAAATTAACTGGGCCATACAAGCTATGCCTGGTTCCTTCAAAGTCAATCCCAGCTCAATAGCTTCCACTGCTGTCAAATGTCACCCCTTTTGTGATCCATCAAGACAATGTCAGTTTGTGCAAGCCATTAGTAATCCACTGTAACCAACTCATTTGGCATCCAACTTGCCAAGTGGTTTAAAGAAACCATTCTCCATTAACATAATTTTGTTCATTTCCACAGTGGTGATGAAAAGAAGGAAGACTGGGCCAAAGGCACTGCAGAAGGCATGGAAATCATTCTAGGTTTAAAAGTAGGTCTAAGTGCCAAAGAAAACCCCCCTTTACCTGTGAATGCAGCAAGATGCATCAAACAATGCACCACAATATCACATAAAGATATCTTGAGATGAACTATTTCTCCAAAAAGATTTAATTATTTATGAACCTGAAACAATTTATGTTGCTCATATGCATATTTTCAAGAAGATAGATTGTTCTTAGTTAATTATGTCCTGATCACCCAGAGTCATACTTACAAAATACAAATTCTCACAACACAAATTTGGAATGCCAGAATACTTAGTTGTTTTGAACCTGCTCCAATTCCAGAATCTGGCCACCAGGTGCTGCTCAAGTGAAACACGGTAAACTTTAGCTTATTTTTCTGGCTAATTTAATTAATTCATTTATTTATTGGCATACAGTATCCTTTGAGCCACGCTGCCCAGCAATCGCCCAATTTAATACTAGCCTAATCACAGAAAAAATTTACAATGACCAATAACCTACTAACTGGTACGTCTTTGGATTGTGGGAGGAAACCAGAGCACCCGGAAGAAACCATTGTGGTCATGGAGAGACGTACAAACTCCTTACCGGCAACGGCAGGAAATGAACCCCAGTCGCTGGGTACTGTAAAGCAATGTGCTGCCAAGTAGCTATCTCCCTCCCTTTAAAATACTATATTTTGTGTTTTTAATTCCTTTCTTTATATTTTCTCTATACTCATGATGTGCATATTTCTTACTCTTTTCAAACATTAGAATTTATTTTTCTCAATTCATTTTGTCCCAGTCTCTGGTCTGCCTTACACTTTACCCTATCCTGTTTTCATTCATTTAAGACCTAGACCCTGGGTCTGTCTCACCTGCCTTTTATTGCCAACATCTGGAACAGAGTCTGCTCAACATGACAAAAAACTACACTTTTGAAATTTCTTTAATGGCTCACACAAATGCCGCTCAAGGCAAAAAGACTAGCACTGTGCCCCACTTTGTCCTTTACTCTGTTCACTCAAACTGTATTTTGCTCTCCTAACTCTGGTTAATATTTATGGCAAAAAATATAACTTGCTGAAATAGACAACTCTCAGTTTCTCTCTCACTCATTACAATTCTCATCACAATATTTTGGTCCAATTGCCTTTTAAAACAGTACATTCATTCTATATATTATCCAATATCTACCTACATTTAACCAAATCATCTGATTACATTAACTGCATACTTCCTAATGTAGCATCATTGAAATTTTTTTTATATAAATATAGCACTGAAAATATACCTGGAAAAACAAATGTCAGTAAAGTGATCTCAGCAAGAGATTTATTACCTGATCAAGAATTTTTTTGCAGCGTTTCTTTTCTGGCAAGTGCACCCGGAAAATATCTTCAATAGGTCGATAATTATGGGGATCAATGATATTCCTACATGTTAAAAAAAAACTGTTGATCACACTTCCTCTGCTCACCAAAAACTGTCACGTTATAACTATTAGTTTCATAACCTGACACCGTGAACATTATATTCCTAGTAACAACTTCACAATAAGACATCATCCCTGGAGCGCAGAAGAATGAACTGTGACCATGTGTGGAACAGACAAGGTGGATGGCACGTCTTTTCCCCAGTGTAGGGGAGTTCAAAACTAGGAAGGACAAATTTAGGGTGAGAGGGGTAAGATTTAAAAGGTACTTCTTTCTTGCAGAGGGCAGTGAGTATATGGAATGAACTCAGAGAAAGTGGTTGAGCCAGGTTGAGCATCATTCAAGAAACACTTAGATAGGCATGTGCAGAGGCAGGGCTCAGACCTTACAGGGATATGGGCCATCACAGGAAATTGAGACTAGGTAGGTTGACACCATGGTCGATATGGACACATTGTAACTAACAGCCTATATTGATGCTGCATTGCTCTGTGATTCTGACTTCATTTGCAATTCTCCCTGCTCAATAAAAGTTCATTGGATATAACAGAGGCCTGCTAAAATCAAAGATAGCCAAGATTTCTCAATCAGTTATTATTAGTCACAGTGAAGTAAATAGTAACAACTCATATATTGATTTGAATTGACTTTATTACTTACATCCTTCATATACATGAGTAAAAATATGCAATTTATAGTCATTTGTAACAAATAGTATGTACAACAGGACAGACAATATAACAGTCAGATGGCCTGGTGGAAGAAGTCATCCCGGAGCCTGTTGGTCCTGGCTTTTATACTGCGGTACCATTTCCCGTATGGTAGCAGCTGGAACAATTTGTGGTTGGGGTGACTTAGGTCCCCAATGATCCTTGGGGCTCTTTTTACACAACTGTCTTTGTAAATGTCCTGAACAGTGGGAAGTTCACATCCACAGATGCTCTGGGCTGTCCGCACCACTCTCTGCAGAGTTCTGCAATTGAGGAAAGTATAGTTCTCATACCAGGCAGTAATACCAGGATGCTCTCAACTGTGCCCCTGTAGAAAGTTCTTAGGATTTGGGGGCCCATACTTCTTCAACTGTCCGAGGTGAAAGACGCTGTTATACTTTTCTCACCACAGCCAGTAAGCACAGACCCTGTGACATCTTCAGTTATGTGTATGCCGAGGAATTTAAAGCTATTTACCCTCTCAACCCCAGATCCATTGACGTCAATAGGGGTTAGCCTGTCTTCATTCCTCCGGTAGTCCACAACCAGCTCCTTTGTTTTTGCAACATTGAGGGAGAGGTTGTTTTCTTGACACCACTGTGTCAGGATGATGACTTCTTCTCTGTAGGCCGCCTCGTTATATTTGAGATCAAGCCAATCAATGTAGTATCATCAGCAAATTTAATTAGCAGATTGGAGCTGTGGGTGGCAACACAGTCATGGGATATACAGAGAGTAAAGGAGAGGGCTTAAGATTTAGCCCTTATGGGCACCTGTGTTGAGGGTCAGAGGGGCAGGAGTGAGGGAGCCCACTCTTACCACCCGCCGGCGATCCGACAGAAAGTCCAGGATCCAGCTACACAAGGCAGGGTGAAGGCTGAGGTCTCTTTTTTGAGTTTCTTGTTGAGCCTGCGGGGGATTACGGTGCTGAATGCTGAACTGTAGTCCAAGAACAGCATTCTCACATAAGCATCCTTCTTCTCCAGATATGTAAGGACGGTGCGTAGAGCAGTGGCTATTACGTCACCTGTCAATCGGTTGTGTCGGTAGGTGAACTGTAGGGGGTCCAGTTTGGGTGGCAGTATGCTGCAGATGAGGTCCTTAACCAGCCTTTCAAAGCATTTGCTTATTATTGAAGAGAGTGCGACAGGATGCCAGTCGTTCAGATATGTTACTTTGGTCTCTTTAGGTACAGGAACAATGGTGGATGTTTTGGAGCAGGAGGGCAATCTACACTGGGAGAGGGAGAGATTAAAAATGTCTGTAAACACACCTGCCAGTTGTGCCATGCACAGTCTGAGTACCCGCCCTGGGATGCCTTCCAGTCGCACAGCCTTGCGACTGTCCACTCATCGGAATCACCTGCGTACTCCGGCCTCAGAGATGACCAAGCTGCCAGTCACTTCGGTGGCTCTCCTCACGGGCTCAGTATTGGCGACATCGAACTGAGAGTAAAAAAGATTTCGCTCATCTGGGAGAGAGGCAGCAATGTTGGAAACACCGCTGCGTTTAGCTTTGAAGTCTGTGATGGCATGCAGACCTTGTCATAAGCTGTGTGTGCGGTTGGTGGACAGCTGTATCTGGATCTTGATCCTGTATCGTCGTTTCGCTGCATTGATGACTTTACACAGATCATAGCTGTATTTCTTGAGTTCCTGTTAGTCACCGGCAGTGTAAGCTCTGTGTCGTGCGTTAAGTGCTGCTCGCACGGAACTGATGATCCAGGGTTTTTGGTTTGGATAGACACTGACCAATTTCTGGGGGACAACATCCTTGATGCATTTCCGGATGAAACTCGTGACCTCTTCCGTGAACTCAGAGACATCTTTATCATGAAAGACATTCCAGTTGACGTCATCAAAGCAGTCCTGTAGCATGGAGGCTGACTGGTCGGACCAACAGTGGACAGTTTTAACTATGGCCGCCTCTTGTTTCAGCTTCTGTCTGTACCTTGGCAGCAAGATGGAGGAGTGATCTGATTTTCCAAATGGCGGGTGGAGGAGCACTTTGTAAGCATTGCGGAAGGGAGAGTAGCTATCCCTCCATGTGCTCACCTGGGTGTGTTGACAAAACTTCGTGGAGTCTTTAGACAGTGACGCTCTATCAAAGTCACCGCTACTTTCCGCTCTTTCTTGCGGTCAGTGCTGCATTTCTCTATGACTCAAGGTGTTGAGTGAATGTTTCCCATTCCATAAGTTGAAAGGAACAGAGCTATGGCTTGTTTACAATCTATAGATTGTCCTTGAAAATACGATGTTAAAAGAAAGAATATAATCTGGTAGGTCTGAGAAAGATAACAAAGAAAGAGGATTTCTGCTAACTGAAAGTATCAGAGAAGTTGTGAGATCAAGAGAAGTGGGGTAAATATCATCAAAGCACATGTAGACCCAGATATTTCAGATGGTAAATAAGAAAAAGGAAAGAACAAAGCGTGAAGAGATAAATGAAATTCTATAAACTTGAGCTCACATAAAGCTCTGTTGTACTTATACTACCTTACACTCGCCTAATCATCCAATCTCGATGCTTGTAGCCCTACACTGAGTCCTTGTCTATCAATCCCTCAGTTTTAAAATGTGCATTCCCATTCCACATACAACCCTTCCTTAAGATGTGTAGAAGCCAAGCTACAAAGAAGCTGCTGTAAATCTCTCCATTTCTTTATGCCTTCCAAATATTCTGTACAACTTGTCTCTTAATTGTTAACAACTTATATGGTCACTGTCAATGTCTGGTACCACAGCTGTCAAATGCTTTATGTTAAAGACACTAAATAAATGCGGCGTAGTGCAATGATATTGCTGCCTCTTACTTTCACAAACAGAATACTCACCCTGCTTCCTATTCACATATCTATTCACCACATTTTGCTCCCACAGTGAGTTTCCTACTAACATCAGGGAAGCATGCACTCCAGCACAAATAAGACCTTGCATCAAAGAGATCTGGCTAAAAAAAGTGAACAATTTGTAACTAAATATTCTAGGCTACAAGATAACAAGGAAACGCTACAGGTACTGGGATTAGCAATACTGATAAGATACAAAATGGCAACGGAAGGAATACCATCTCAGTGGAAAAAAACAGCAGAACAACAACAAATAATATAAAAGATGCAAACTTACAGATAACAATGTTGCAGCAGAAAGATTAGGATTATATAAATCAATATATCAGATGTTATTTGTGCAACTGCATTCCCATGATGAAGCAAATAGAGTTTGAGTTGGATACTGTAGCTTACAGTGAATCAAAGCAATGAGGAAACTAACAAAATTTCAGTTTTGGTTCTAATAAAAGTACACTCAGTGGCCATTCTAGTAGGTATACCTGTTCAATAATGTAAATATCTAATCAGCCAATCATGTGACAACAAGTCAATCATAAAAGCATGTAGACATGGTCAAGAGATTTAGCTGTTGTTCAGATTAAACGTCAGAATGGGGAAGAAATACAATCTAAGTGACTTTGATGGTAGAATGATTGATAGCGCCAGATCGTTTAACTCAGAAACTGTTGATCTCCTGTGATGTTCATGCACAAGCCTCTAAAGTTTACAGAGAATAGACAAAAAAAAACAAAAACAAATCTAGTGAGCAACAGTTTTGTAGCTGAAAGTGCCTTGATAATGAGAGAGGTCAAAGGAGAATGGCCAGGCTGGTTCAAGCTGACAGGAAGGCAACAGTAACTCATATGGTGTGCAGAAGAGCATCTCTGAATGTATGGCACATTGCATCTTAAAGTGGATGGGCTACAGCAGAAGATCATGAACATACTGTGGCCACTTTATTAAGTACAGGAGATATTCACAATTAAAATTGATAAGAAGACAATCAACTAGTTTTAAATCTTTATATAACAGCCTGTGTTTCAAACCAAGCAATAATACTGCTTAGGAGAACTATCCCTTCAATGATTTGTATAATGATCATAAAAGATGATTCGTACCATTATTCGATTTTCAGTCATTAATACATGTACATGTGAGAAAGAAAGGAATCTTAATTGTATTAAGTGAAGGACACAAATAAGTATTTGTGATCAATTTATCAAGCATTCTTCATTTTTGGTTTAAACCTAAATCTTAACCACTACGACAGCTTGGCACTCCATTATCTAGATACAACCACTTACAGTTCTGATTCGTAATAAGCTTCAAGATTTTCAAAGCCAATAAAAGGCATAACTTTGCTTTAAAAAATGTGCACACTTGCCATCAATATCATTTTCCTCTATTTACCCTCAAGCCTGTTATCTTACAACCCAGTCTTAGAATTTTGAAATGACTCAAATCTGCTGGAAAAAATTACAACTCCAGTAAAAACAGTATACATTGTGTCAAATGAAATATTTCAAATTATTACATGTAACATCTAAAACATACTTACAAAGCTATGAGCTCTAAGGCAACAAGTTTGTCTTTAGTGAAAGTGAGACAATGGAGGATATTTATTACTTTAGATACATGGATGGCTACCATTTTCTGAAAAACACAACAACCAGGTGATTTCAGATTAATTTGTCAATTACTATTATTGATAACTCAATTCCACAATACAATGTATTCATTAAGATAACAATAATGTTGATACATTTCTTTAGCTTTAAAAATATCAAAACAGACCAAGCCACACAAGGTATTTGTCAAATGGGTAGATTTTATGGAAAGTCTTGGAAGGCAAAGGGAAACAGAAGGGTAGAAAAACTAAGGGGTTGAATCTAAGAGTTTAGAACTTCAACAACATGGCAGATGGCTTAAATTTGCAGATGACCAGGTGACTAGAATTGGACAAGTGTGAATACCTCAGTATTTGTAGAAGTGGGAGATATAACAGGAAATTATATATAGTCAAACCATTCAATTTTAATGAAAGGTAAAACCAGGAAAATATATTATTAATATCTTACAGTATAACAACACAGTATGAGATTAACACTTACATGTTGTAAAGCTTTAAGAGCTTTTAGTTGTGGCTCTGCCCAAGAAAAATATTTCAGTAGTTCAACTACCTGCAAGAAACAATATGGATACATTTAGTTTTGTAGGAATTCAAACATACTTCACCAATAAAATCACTGGCATTACATGATAATAACAGATTTTTAACCAGTTTTTCACAGCATTCTATCCTACATATTTGCATATATCAATACATAATCATTCATATTGATCAAATAAGTAAATTTTTCTGCAAAATTATCAAAACCAAATGAACGTCTTCCATCTGGTGCCCTGTTAATCCTTAGATTTTTGCCAGACCACTTCATTACCTTCTAACTTACTACACAGTCTTGAAGAGAAAGAAGCTCAATCAGTTACTTTCATTCAATAAATATGAATAAAAAGTACAGGCTGTCTCCGATAACAATGTCCTGAAGTTGAAGTTGATTTTGCCTACAAGTCAGAAAGTGCACAAAACATCACTTGATGTGGCAACCATACCTCCATGTTATTGTAATGAATGGTATCAAAAGCACATAAAATGTTACGAACAATTACTAGAATTGGAGAGAGAGGGGAAACTAACATGGCTGCTCATAGAAACAAACATATGTACAACACATCAAAATTCTGAATTTAAAATTATAACAACTCTGTATGTAGGGGTTTCTACAAGTCAGGCATTTCTAACCTCTAGACAGTCTATACTGGAAAAGATAGAGTATCTTACTCATGGAATATACAAGTTTAAAAACAGATGTAAATATTAGTAACCATTGATCAGAAATAGAAAAGGTTGAAAGCAATGTTAATATTTTTGGTCTTGACCCAAAATGTTGACTATCTATTCATTTCTATAGAATCTGCCTGACCTACTGAGTTCCTCTAGCATTTTGCGTGTTGCTTTTGATTAGTTTCATTTCTGATTTGGACAAAGGAAAAGATAACATTAAAATATAATAAATGTTTTCTCTCTTAATACGCCAGAGAAAAATTATACACCTGTCATAATAATTTAAATTGTTCATTGCAATATAACAAAACTAACACAAATCATAGAGAAGCAAATGTGTATTCGAAGGTAATACCTGCTCACTTGAAAAATATCCATGTACATACTCAATTGCTTTTATTTTCTGATCAGTCAAAACACCCTAAAAAAAAGGAATATTTCCAGTTTTAACATTCAATAATAAGGTCCTAGAAAGTAATGACACTGTACTTGAGTTGTGTTAGTAGAAATAGACATTGTAAAAATTAAATATCAACTTTAAGTCATGTTTATCTATAATCTTTTGAAGATAATCAAATAGTGGGTCAATATCTTCCTTCTATCCCAACAGCAGTTCTCCCTCTACCATAGGTGACAGAATCTCATCAGATTCGCTGCTGATCTGCTCTCACTCTTCTCGCTTAAAGCACCTCTGCTCCGTACCTTCCACTTCCCCAGCCTCCACATTCAAAAGATCATCCTTTGCCATTTCCACCACCAGACACATTATCTCCCCACTCCACATTCTGAAGGGTCTTCATGACACCGTGGTCTACTCTTCCATTACCAACAGGGTCTACTCTTCCACTTACAGCACTTCCCATGCATGCATTGGCAGGAGATGCGATCTCTCTCTGCTTTCACTTCTTCTCCTTCCATTATCTAAGGCTCTAGATCTGTTAGCTTCATTAAATGCTGAAGTACTGCACAGGAAAGCAAGCCAAAAGCATGGCTTAGAGTGATTATGTCACCTAAACGTTTGAGCACAGTAGGCTTGCTTTTACCATGTATTGCAATTCACAACATCGAAATTACCAGAACAGTATATTCTTTACCTTCCTTATTTCATCCAGGACTATAGCAAACGATTTGTTATCCATTTTGTTTTAGAGATGAAGGGAAAAGGGTGAAAGGCAATTGTTTCTCTTATTTTAAGCGATACAGCCGTCCATGCAGCGTCTTTCTGGCCGAGTGTCGGTACCTTCCAGGGACCCACCGTTGCGAACAATGGGGTGTTGGGCCACTGGCCCTGTTGGTTCCGGGGAAAGAGTGGATGGGTAAGTGAGTGAGGGAGAAGTGTAGGAGGGGGGAAGGAGATTACTCCAGCCGCCTACTCCATGTCGGTAAGCGGCCGGGTGCGGACAGAAAACAGGTGCCTCGGTTCAGCCAGCGGCTTTGTTCACGGTAACAGCCGCCAAAGGGAGGGGAGGGGAGCCTCGGGCCTCGGCCGACTGACGCGCACATTCAGGCTCGGTCCTCACGCCTTCGGACCGCGAACTCGAACCCAGTTCGGTCACCGGTCGAGTCCCTCAACGGCGGCCATGCGGCTCCGGCTGATGATGTCATGTGCACAGCAGGCCCCCTTTCCCAAAATATTGTAGGAGCAGCTTTCCTTTAATTGTACCACAGTTTTTAAAACTGGGGTTTGTTATTTAACCTCCCTCCACTTTAACTCTCGGGCGGCATTCATGTTCCTAATATATTTTTCTGGCAGTGGAAAGGCCGCCTTACATGGGTGGCGGTAGTGAAAGGATGAAGGCGGGACGAAGTAGGACCGTCTCTAAAAGATTATTTCGTTTAGTTTATGTGAACCGAAATAGGCTTGTTGTTGGGGTCGTGATGTTGCTTGTATTGTTTTTCCTGTGCACGTTATCTACTCGGTCTGCTAACACTGTAAGTTTTTTTTTCCAGTCGTTTATGTTTAAGATGGAAAGAGAGGGGTTGAAGATTGAATTGTGGAGTGTTGTCCGCTGACTGTAGATAACATCAGTAATATACGAAATCCGTGGAGTTTATAGAGATGGGAAAGGGTGAAACAATTGAGGTTTTGAATTTTTTATAACCAAGGGAAATCAGGTAGGAGGGCAAATTAGTGAGTTAAGAAGCTGCTGGTGGAGTTCGGATGCATTTTCCCAACTGCTGCTATGAACTATATTCTGCATTCTGTTCTCTTTTTTACTATCTCTATATACTTGTATATGGCATGATCTGCCTACGCGGCGCACGAAGTTTTTCTCCACTGTATAAGCACGCCAATAATATACCAATACAGATGATAAAACGTGGGAAGGTATTGAATGGTGAGCCAGGAACTATTAAACATTGAAAATAGTTTCAGCAGCAGAATTGGGATGTTGCTACAACACCAAGAATCTGTAAAAAGAAAATTGAGGTAGTGGCAAGTAATTTTACCAATAGTGCAAATAGATTGAGTGATTCCACACTAGGAGAGAGAGGAAATCAGTAATCTATGGCCTATGAGTTTGTTTCTGTTAATAAAAGAGGAAGCTCTGAAATACTAGTTTTTAAGTATTTGTCCTTATGTAGATTAAAAAAATAGAATTTTCCCCAAGTGAGTGTGGTAGATATCCAATGTATGTATATGATTTTAAAAATATAGAACAGAGGCCTAAGAAGTGATTTTATGAAAGTATATAAATTGTGAGGGGTATAGATTAAGGAATGATGACAGTTTTTTTCGCGGAATATAAAACTAGAGGACATAGATTTAGGGTGAAGAGGACAGTATTTAAAGGGAACCTGAGTGATTTTTTTTCCACACGGACTGGTGGGTATGTGGAGCCAGCTGCTAGGGGAAGTGATGGTGGAGGTAGGTACGTTGATAAGAAAGGTTTAGAGAGGTGTGGAGTCAGCTCAGTTAGGCGATCGGGAAAGCATGTGTGGGTGGGCTGAAGGGTCTGTGTTCTGTGCTGCTAACTCTGCACTCTGTGAAACTTAGAACTGGGTGTACAAGACAAAATGCACTAGGTTGCCTCAGATTCTGCTGTGCCAGAAAACACCTAATATTCCACTCTTTCTTTTCCTAATATAATTCCCAATAAGGTTTTAAAATTGATCAAGAACAATGCAACAGTTTTGAAGGGGAGGGAAGGAGAAGGTATGATTAACTTTCATTAATCATTTAATTAAGACAGCCATTCATATGTTATCATCATCATCATCATCATCATCATCAGGTGTCGTGCCCAGTTTGAGCTTTGACTGCCATGGCCCACACACTCCTGTTTCGGGTCAAGTGGATCAATTCATTGGTATTCATTTCCAGTTCTCTGGCTGCTTTCTCCGTCATCATTTGTCTTTGTCTTCCTCTTGCTTTCTTCCCTTCAATCTTTCCCGTAATTACCGTGCATTCTAATTCCTCTTTCCTAATCACATGTCCAATGAAGTTACGTTGCCCTTTCACGATCTTGTACATTATTTCTCTTTTTGTGTTTGCTCTGTTCATGACATCCTCGTTGGATATTCATATTTCCTTTCATATGTTATACATAGAGATTTTCACAAAATTATTTTTAATCTGTACTATAATTAACTGAAAGCTGTTGTCTTTGCAACAAAATGTGATGGGGAACGTATATAATAGAGACAAGCATTTCATTTGCAAATATAAAATAATGAACTGGTAATCACACTTTATTTATTCTCTCTCTTATCTGTGAGATATAATTTTGTAGCTGTTTAGGAGAAGTACTTTAGGTTTTCCACAAATCTGTTAATCAGGCATCTGCTGGATATTCCACGGGCTCCGCTAGAATTTCTGAGAAAAGTCTGTACAGACTGGATATTGGATGGCCTAGGTTTCCAGAAGTTTTCACAGGTCAAGTGTTTGCTGTTGCAGTTGACCCAGTGTCTGATGTTGTTTACGTAGCACAGGTGAGTCACATACTCTTTCTTTGAATTTAATTGTTATTGTTTAATGCTTTCATCAATTTATTTTAAAAATACTACTTTGCTGCTTTTTGTGAAAGTAAGATAATGAGTTGAAACTGGACTTCTGCCATGTGTCAGTAAATTGCTGGAAGTGAGCAGGAATAATCAAGGTGATTCAACTCATTCCTTGTGTTGATTATCTTATGATAGTTCAATGGCTCCAGGGTGTTACGCAGACTGATGGAGCCTGTGATGTGTAGTTTGGAATTCGATCAAACGATCTAGCGCTCTGCTGTGTCCAGAGCACTGACTCGTGGAAAAGACCAGGCACAGGGTGTGGATCCACAAGGCAAGATCTCCTTGGATCCCATGCCTCCTTACTTTCTCAATGATCCTTGCATGGAGAACCTTATCAAATGCCTTACTGAAATCCATATACACTACATCCTCTACTCTATCCTTCATCGATGTGTTTTGTTACTTCCTCAAAGAATTCAATCAGGCTCGTAAGGCATGACCTGCCCTTGACAAAGCCATGCTGACTCCCTGTCAGATTATGTCTCTCCAAATGCTCATAAATCCTGCCTCTCAGGATCTTCTCCAACAATTTGCCCACCACTGAAGTCAGACTCACTGGTCTATAATTTCCTGGGTTATCTGTACTCGCTTTCTTGAACAAAGGAACAACATTTGCAACTTTCCAATCCTCTGGTACTTCTCCCATCCCTATTGATGACGCAAAGATCATTGCAAGAGGCTCAGCAACCTCCTGCCTCACTTCCCACAGTAGCCTGGGGTATATCTCAACTGGTCCCGGTGACTTATCTAACTTAATGCTTTTCAAAAGCTCCAGCACATCCTCTTTCTTAATGTCTATATGCTCAAGCATTTCAGTCCACCGTAAGTCATCCCCACAATTGCTAAGGTCTTTTTCCCTGGTGAATACTGAAGCAAAGTATTCATTAAGTACCTTTGCTACCTTCTCCGACTCCATGCATGCGTTTCCATTATCATACCTTATTGGTTGTATTCTCACACGGCTCATCTCTTGCTCTTCACATACTTGTGGAATGCCTTGGGTTTTTCCTTAATCCTGCTCACCAAAGCCTTCTATGGCCCCTTCTGGCTCTCCTAATCACATTCTTAAGCTCCTTCCTAGCAACCTTATAATTTTCTCGAGTTCTAACTGTACCTAGTTTCTTGAACCTTTTGTAAGCTTTTCTTCTTAACTAGATTTTCTACATCCTTTGTTCTTTAACTCTACCATCCTTTTCCCACCTCAATGGAACGTACCTATGCAGAACTCCATGCAGATGTTCCCTGAACATTTGCCACATTTCTGCCGTGCATTTCCCTGAGAACATCTCCCAATTTATGCTTCCCAAGTTCCTGTCTAATTGCATCATATTTCACCCTACTCCAATAAAATGTTTTCCCAAATTGTCTGCTCCTATCCCTCTCCAGCAGTATGATGAAGGAAATAGAGTGATGGTCACTACCTTCAAAATGCTCTCCCACCAAGAGATCTGACACCTGACCAGGTTCATTTCCCAATACCAGATCAGTACAGCTTCTCGTCTAGTTGGCTCATCTTCATATTGTGTCAGGAAACCTTCCTGAACACACCTAACAAACTCCACCCCATCTAAACCCCTTGCACTAAGGAGATGACAATCAATATTAGGAAAGTTTAAAATCTCCCATCACAACAACCCTGTTATTATTGTACCGTTCCAGAATCTGCCTCCCTATCTGCTCCTCAAAATCTCTGTTACTACTGGTGGGGCTGGGGGGGGGGCAGGGGGGTCAATAAAAAAAACACCCAGTAGAATTATTGCCCCTTTCCTGTTTCTGACTTCCACCTACATTGACTCAGTAGACCATCCCTCCATGACTTCCTCCGTTTCTGCAGCCGTGACGCCATCCCTAATTAGTAATGCCACGCCCCCACCTCTTTTGACTCCCTCTCTGTTCTCTTTGAAACATCTAAAGCCTAACACACTCAGCAGCCATTCCAGCTCCTGAGACATCCAAGGTGCTACAATGGCCTCAGCATCATAGTTCCACATGTTGATCCACACTCTAAGTTCATCCGCCTTGTTTATGATACTCCTCGCATTAAAATAGACACAATCTCAAACCATCAGGCTGAGTGCATCTTTGCTCTAACATCTGCCTCTCCTTCCTCTCCTTGTGCTCCAACCTCCCCATCCTCTGCCTCTTCACTTCGGTCACACCTGCCCCAGAAGTGGTCCCAATGATCCAAAAATCTAAATTCCCCGCCCCCTGCTCCAATCCTCCAGCCACACATTTATCCTCCACCTCATTCTATTCCGATACTCACTATCCAGTGGCACAGGCAGCAATCCCAAGATTGCTACCTTTGAGGTCCTGCTTCTCAGCTTCCTTCTTAACTCCCTGTATTCTGCTTTCAGGACCTCCACTCTTTCTCTGCCTATGTCATTGGTACCAATATGTACCACGACCTCTGGCTGCTCACCCTCCCATTTCAGAATATTGTGGACACGCTCAGCAACATCACGAACTCTGGCACCTGGGAGGCAAACTGCCAGTCTTGTTTCTTTTTCACACTCATAGAATTGCCTATCTGTCCCCCTAACTATAAGAGTCCCCCTATTACCACTGCTCTGTTCTGCCGTTCCTTACCCTTCTGGGCCACAGGGCCAGACTCAGTGCCAGAGGCATGGCCACTGTTGCTTTTCGCAGGTAGGTTGTCTCTCCCCACCCCACACCCCCCAACAGCACTCAAAATAGAGAACTTATTGTTAAGGGGTACAGCCATAGGGGTGCTCTCCACTACCTGATACCCTCCCTCTCTTGACGGTCACCCACTTATCTGTCTCGTGTGGCCCCACGGTGACTACCTGCCTGTAGCTCCTGTCTATCACCCCCTCACTTTCCCGAACAAGCCGAAGGTCATCGAACTGCATCTACAGTTTCTTAGCTCTGTCTCTAAGGAACTGCAGCTCGATGCACCTGGTGCAGATGTGGCCATCAGGGAGGCTGGAAGTGTCCCAGGCATCCCACATCTGATACCAGAACAGAAAACTGGCTTTGCAGTCATACCCATTATTCTTGTTGGGGGCGGGGGGTGGAATTAACTACCTCGCTGAAGCCGTGATGAGCCAAAGCCCTATTACTCTGACTTGCACTGCTCCAATGACCGCTCTGCTAGACTGTCTCTCTTTTATTTTGGAGCCCTTTCTCAGCGTTCTTGCGCAATGTAGAGCTACTGCGTCTCCGCACCTCATTCCGACCTGTGCGAAGCTCGCTCTCTCTTTGAATTGATTGGTCCGCCGCCAATGTGCCACGAAACACTTCTCCTTTAAACTTTCCTCCCGCCCTATGCAAAGCTCACTCTGTCTTTGAATCAGTTGGTCCGCTGCTAATGTGCCGAGCCCCGTGAAGCGCTTCTTTTTAAAACTTTTCTCCCCGACCTGTGCAAAGCTGTCTCTCTGTCTTCGAATCAGTTGGTCTGCCCCTAAGGAATTGACTAAATATACGGTGGGGGAAAAGTTGCAAGGCTATGGAGAAAAGCCAGTGCAAATATGATAGACTGAATGACTAAATTCTGTGCTGAAACTGTTCGGTAAATTTGTGTGTGTCCCTAAGCAAAAGTTGCTGAAAATGAAGGTGAAACAGGCAATGGGAAGGCAAATTATATGTTGGCCTTTTGCAAAGAGCGCAGAGCAAAATTATCTTACTAAATTATATAAAACCTTGAGAAGACCTCACCAAGAGTATTGTATACAGTTTTGATTTCCTTAAATATAAAGAAGTTATTCTTGTAAGAAAGGGTAAAATTCAAATTCATTCTTGGAATGGTGAGCATGTCATCTGAGAAGCAAGTGAGCAGGCAAGGACTCTCTAAAGTTTAAAAGTACGAATGGTGTAAAGTTTTTAAGGAAGCTTGACAGAGTGGAAGCTGGGCAAATGTTTTCTCTGGTTAAAATGTCATGACTAAGAGTCACAGTCTCAAAATATGAGATGGGTCATTTGGTACAGGAACGAGAAATTACTTCACATTTCTGTAATCTTTGGCCTCCGAGGAATGCAACAACTGGATCATTGACTGCATTCAAAATTGAACTCAGTAGATTTCTGAATATGGAAGAAAGTATAGCATATGGGGATGGGCAAGAAAATGATCCTTAATAAGGTGAAGGGTCAACCACGAGCTTGTTGTATGGCACGGCCAAGTGAAGGATCAAATGGAGTACCCTGCTCCTATTTCTTGTGTTCTAAATGATTTAAATCTTCTGACAATTTCAATTAATATTATGATTTTCTTAAACCTTACAGAGAGGGGAATCTGTACCAAAAATGTTAATGTTTACAGAAGGAGGATTCTTCCTCCGAGCATGGAACACCACAACAATTGAAATGCCTCATGGGATATTTGCAGCTAAGACCTCTCCTGCCACATCTTTGTGGGTGACAGATGTTGGAAATGGTATGGATATATAGTGGAATGGATGTACAAAATCTGAAGTGTAAAATCTGTTGTAATATTATCCCTCAACTTCTAATAATTCTATTTATGAATTTGGAGATATGCTCACATCATGTGTCACATAACTAGTGTGGCAGTAATTTTCCTGGGGCAGGTCTTTTAGATCTCACAGCCTATTTGTTTGCTAGCCTGCTGCCACTCATCTGAGTCAGGAGGTGAAGCACAAAATTTGGGTTGACCCTGCAGCACTGCATGGTTGGATAAGACGTTAATCTGAAGCCCCATCCACTGTCTCAAGTGACTATAAAAGATCCAGTAGCATTGTTTTGAGAAAAGAGCAAGGATGTTGTCCTTGGTGTCCTGACTTGCGTTTATCCATATTTCCATAGACTGATCACCCTCTGCAAGAAAAATAATATTCCTCTGCAACTCAGTTTTAAATGACTGCTCTTATCTTGTAAAGTGATCCCTTGTTTGGAACTCTTGCACTAATAGAAATATCACAATACCTATCTTGCCATGCCCTCTGAGGATCTTGTGGGACAATATGATTAACCTTCATTTTACTAAACTCCAATGAAAACTGATCTAGCCCGATAGGAATTAATTTGTTGAATCCATTTGAGACTGTTCCCAATGCCTGGCTGCACTTTCATAAATACGGTTACTAAAACTGTGTACAATACACCAGGTACAGCCTCATCAGCACTCCGTACAATTGTGGCATCCTTGCTTATGGAAGTTCTGTGTCCACATTTTGGCCACAGCATTTCCAAAGATAGAACAATAATCATTTTTAAAAGAAATCGGAGGCTGTGAAATGTAAACTATCTAATTTTTTTTTTGCATGGTGATTGTGTCAATTATTGCATTTAAGAATGGATGGTCTCCAAAAGCAAGATCAAATAATTTTAAAGGGAACAAGTTATGTGACCTTGCATTGTTTGTGTTATTTAATTTGGCTTCAATGTACGTTAATTTTTTTTTAATTTTCTTAAGAATATTTGCTTTTTTAATATTTTTTCTTTTATATTCTTTAAAGGTTTCCCTGTTTTATTTGTATGTTTAAATGCAAAGATATTCACAAACATTCAATTTCCTTGAGAAGTTTGCAGTTTGAGTTTGGGGATAGGATCACATCAGCAGTCAAAGCCATTATGTGTGAATAGATGTGGGCTTACCCTGAGAGATGACCTCCACTGGAACATAGTATCCATCCTCTTGGTTGAACAATCCACCTTGGGCTACATTAGACAAAAGAACATGTTGAAGATTGGCAATCTCAGAGTCTGGGTAATCTGCCCCATTACCTATGTGGACTTGAGTGAAGCCTTTGATTTAAAAAAAAAACACAAAATCCCATGTGATTTTAAAAAGCACACCAATGTAAGCAATGTAGAAATTCTAAATAATGTCTAGGAGGAGAATGGGAAACTTGCAACAGGTTCTAGTTTGAAAAGTGAGTTCAAAATGGGGAAATTAAAGAATTGAGCGCAGATGGTTTGACTTGTGGGACTTGACCTTGCTGATCAACATTAGAGAAAGAGTTAATCAAAATTATGAATCTACATTTAAAAATACTGGAATTTAAAGATAATACTAAATTTGGATTGGGTGCCAAAACATCTGCTAATAACACTGATTGCACTCAGAGGCTACGAAACACTTTGAGGCCCATGCTGAGGATATAAAGGAAGTTTTATGTGTCTTTTTTTGTTCTAGGAAAGTATGGGCACACCATCAAACAGTACAGCCAATCTGGAAAGCTTCTTCAAACTCTGGGGACACCTGGGCATCCAGGCTCATTCTTGGATCCATTGCAGTTCGATCAACCAGCAGAAGTGTATGTTTCCAGTAAGGGGGAAATGTATATTGTGGATGGTGATGGAGGCTTAAACAACAGACTAATCAAACTGGAGCTAGGTATTTGTAATTACTTCAACTGTTAACAAGAAAAGCTTTATTTTAGGTGTAATTTTATTCTAATTTGTCTTTGCCTGATCAATTCTGGATTAGTGAAGGACTTTGCAAAGAGATTTAATTTTCCTGGAGTTTTCCCTCCGCATCCCGAAAGTATATACCATATTGGGATAGCATTCCTTCAGCAGTGAGCTAGTTCCAAATTCAGTTTTTAATTTTGCCTCTCTGTAAACCTTAATTTTCTGACTGTAGTTTGGTAAATAATGCTAATGCCAACAGGATTATTTTTAAAGCTGTGTTTGAAGAGCATAGTAGTGCTCTGAATTCCGTAATTCCTTATTTTCCTTGTCTATTAGATTTGCCCCCTCTCCCGGTCCTATTCTCCAATAAGTAATTCCAAAATTCAGCTTTGATACTGAGGAGTGATAATTCTGTGCAATTAGGACCAATCTGAATGAAGAATTCAGAATTAGAATCAGGTTTGATATCAGCAGCATATGCCGTGAAATTTGTTAACTTAGCAGCATGTGTGTATATATATTGAAAATATTGTAAAACAGAAATTGTGAAAACAAAAGCGAGGTAAGGCAATTGTTACCTTTTGGCTTTGTAGCAACCTCGGAAATACTCTGCTCAGGAACACAGGAAGTTCATGGGATAAAAGTGAAAACTAAATTAAGGGATTTATAGTATATGTTTTAATATCTGCAAAAGCCAGTTGTTTGTAATTCTATATGACTTATCATTTTAGTCTTGTATCTGGAACATGGATGAATATATTCATCTTTGCATTCCTTTTCTTACCCAGTTGAATTTTACGTCACTGAACATAAATAATTATTGAAAATAACTTCATTTCTGCCCCATGTGCTTTTCCCCTGCAGGTTTTGGTGTCGCTTGGATGAAAGGAGAAAAGGGAGATGAGCCTTCCCAGTTTTACATTCCACACAGTGTAACTGAAGATAATGTAGGGAGGGTAAGTCTTAGGTCTGTTACGAGTTGAAAATGAATATTTTTAAACAGTGCTTTTTATTAATCTGAATTTAATTACACTTGGATTTTGACAAAACCGATAATTAACTTGAAAATAACAGCAGTGAGTCCCGTGGCAAAGTCCTGTCTTGCTGAATTCCCAAGCACTTTATTGGAAAGTTGCCTCTTCAACCCTGTGCTAGGCTAGACTTGTATCATGACCCGTGACCTCTTTGGTCTTATTGAGATTGTAAGACAAAGAATAAGAAGCAAGTGCGTATTTTTCTTTTAATTCCGTTTTTATTATTTAATTTCAGTTGTAACCATTTTCAAACGGTAAACGTGTTTAAATATTTAGTCATTTTTATGACCAGCAAAGCATTGTCACTAGTTCTGCATTTGAAGTGTGGGAATGCTGCTGGAAGCCCTCTTCCACAGAGATCATGATGTTGGACTGTGGAAGTGCCTGCATACAAGAACAAGGCAAACAGAGATGTGGAAAGACCGTAGGCAGTAATTCAAGTTGGGCGACTGAACTGACTCAATGAATCCGGCCTCAACCGCTGGGAAATTTCAATCTGACTCTGTAATCTAAATGAAGTCACTCTGGGGTACTTTTTCATCATTAAAAAAAGTCTCTGGACAAGGGCTCAAATCTCCTGGGCATTGAAGGCTGCATGGAAACTGCTGGAATACAAATAGGTTCCCATTTGTCAGTGTGGATGTGGCGGATGAGATGGCCTGTTTCCTTGCTGTATGACTGACATTGGTTGGTCTTGTTGTAGACAGCTGCTGATGGAGACAACAACCATTATATCAAGGTTGCAAACCTTAAGAACTTTAAACAACTTCCTGCCAATGTCTGTAAGAATTCGGCCCTTTGCATATATACTCTGACATTCAGCAAGGAGACAATAATTCAGCAAATATCTTTTTTCAGGGCACATAGTATAATTGTAGTCCTATCTATAATTCTGTTAATTTTAGATTTGGGTAGCTGACAGAGGCAACATGCGTTTACAAGCATTTGATGCAGAGACAGGTCAGTGGATCGGAGCTTGGTCCAGTTGCTTCACAGACGATGGTCCCTCCTCTGTAAGGTGAGTGTGGCTATCTGGAGTAAAATCAAATTTCATAGAACTTCATTTTTTAAAAAATACGTACTTTTGGTGTTTTTATGTTTTTGATTCTGACAAGTACAAGTGCTCAATGCAGCCTGTGGGGAAGTGTTCAGACTTTACCTTATCCCTTTGTATAGCTGAATATTCAGAATGAAAATATTGGCTATGGGTCCTCTTTGAACGCACAATTTGAATCATTTTTCGATTCTTTTAATAACCTTGGGGTCCAAATACTTAAATATCTCTACTGTAGAAAGCTGGCAGAGAAATGAAGAAGTTGCATTGGGTCTTTGCTATTTGTGAAGATTTCGGTGTAGGGTTATGATGAGTGGAATTTGTATTCATCCCCTATAAATAAAATATAAGTAAGGATTAAGAATTCATAATCTAGAATTTATAATCATGACCATGATTAAAAATCCAAAATGGTATACGAGTTGATACGCCAAGGATGATGCATTCAGGATTTCTGATTTTTAATTAATGAGAGTGTTTTGGGGAGAGGGTTGAGCAATTTTCTTCTGGTGCCCCTTTCTCCCATGCTCCACTCTCGAATCCTATCAGATTCCTTCTTCATCCCTTTATCTTCTTCACCTCTCACCTCCTGGCATCTCACTTCATCCTTACCCACCCTTCCCCCATTCCTGTCTTCATCTATATCCTGCCTACCCCTCTCCCCACTACCTTAATCTGACTTCATCAGGACTGGAAGGGAATGGGGACGAAGGGTCAACTGTTTATTCTTCTCTATAGATGCTGCTTGACCTGCTGAGTTCCTCCAGCACTCGGTGTGTTACCCTTGACTTGCACTAATCTTCCCTGCAAGGAGATGTCCTCCCACTGATCTTGCAAATTTTTAACAAGTCTTTTTTCTCCCCCTCCTGGTATCTTCCAACACTTTCATAAACCAATTGCTATTATGCACTCATCAGAATTTTGGAGCTTGTATTCATTGTTATAGGAATATCTCTTTTTTTAATAGTTTGTACTATTTTATGCACTTATTAAAAGAAGGTTGCTAAATAAAGTAAACTTTATAATTTTGTTTTTAATATTATAGATTGACGTATGACAACAAGTTCTTCGTTGTGACCCAGTTGAAAATCAACAGAGTGCTGTTTCTATCTGTTCCATCAGTAGGTGACATTGGGGTGTGTTACATAGCTGATACAATCCAATTAGCTGATGATGTAAAGCCCCATCTTGTGGATGTTAGTCGTAAAACTGGTGCTATTTATATTGCAGAAATTGGTGCACAGCAAGCACAGAAATTTGTACCTAATACTAGAAAATAATTCTTAAGCTTTCCAATGCTGTTATACTGGCACTTTCACACTGGTGGTTTGAAATGTACATCAGATTTAAAGTGGTGCTGTCATGGGTGAGATGGTATGATGTGAACCCCGAGCAGACTATTGCAAAGCCATCTACGATACAGTCCAATAACCTTTCTTGTATAATTTTTCATTTGCATTAGATGTGATTTAAAACCAGACTTTTAAAGTTCTCCAACTGAGAATGAAACCAATAAGATCCCAGGTTCAATTCTTGACTTGAATTGAGTTTATTAATCTTGTGGTTACATTAAGAACAATATTAATACACTCCATTACTTCTGCCTCAAGTCCCAGGGGAAAAAAAGCTTGTGGTTCCTTTTGGAGGTGAATGACAGTAGATTTTGAGCAAAGAAATTAAGAGCCTTTTATAACAATCTGCTGAGACCCGCTAACACACGGTTTATGTGTTTATAATTGACTTCTTGAGTGAAATCCACTTGTGGAGCTATATGCCAAAAAGGAAGAGGAGGAGGAGAGGGGAAAAAAATAAAAATTGAGGGGACGTTTTAAAATACGAAGCAAATATATTGATTTAGAAATGCACCGCCTTTACCAACACTGCCCACCATGTTGAAGTTTTATTTTGAAATTAATTTGTTGCATTAATGTAATGAATATGCCATAAAATGGCTATTCGGATTTCTGAGCATTATTGTAAATAGGTAAAAAGTTTTGATAATTAGTGTCAATGAAGTGTTTTTGTTCTATTTTTGCATCTCCTCTCCTCCCTGGCATCATTTATCCTCATTTTGCATTTACACCAACCTTTGATTTTTTTTTCCCCTATAATCAACAAGCTCTTGCCTATTGTCTATAACACCATTTCAGTATCCCATTGAGATCACAAACAAAGTCAAATACACTCTACCTGTGATGGCACTGAATTTCAGTGACTCTGAATATTACCCCTCAATTCAGCATTAATATCTGGTTACAAAATCAAAGAAAAGAAATGTTGGGAAAACCATTCAAGCTAGACAACATGCCACATTCAAGGATGCTTATCAGAACTCTCTCTCCACAGATGTTCTCTGGCCTGCAAGATTTTTCCAGCTTTTTGTTGTTTTTTGATCCAAATTTTCAACATCTTTTAGTTTTCATTAGTATCCAGTTCTTTGTGGGGGTTGGGGGGGGGGGAATGACATTTTCTGCAAACTTGATAGTATTTTTGTAGAAGATCAAATTAATGTAATGAGTTGGGGCTCAAGGTAGGTCAACTGTCTTTGATTAAATAAACAAACAAACTATGAGAAACAATTTATTGGCTAAAATTGAGTTTTGCTATTTTCATTAACATGTCAGAACAGCAAATGTTTTTTTTAATCTTTCAATATAAACACAGTTGCTGATAATCGCTATGATGAAATGTTTCCCTCAATCTTTTAAGATGACTACTTGGATAAATGTATACATTCAAAAGCTTCCTGGCCTTAGGATTGTCTGTCTGTAAAAAGGTAAATTTCAGTGAGCCTGACTCCTTTTCAAGTGCAACACAGCCCCTGAAGCAATTGTCTCTCAGGAACCTTTGCTTCTTACACTTGTGTGGCATTAAGATCGTGACAAATCTTGATCCCATCTTGATTTTCCCAGAGGATGAAAGCTGATTGAAGAGGGATTTTTGTTGCTGTGAAGCAAATATTTTTCTTGTTTTCAGCACCCTGTTTACTTCAAGTAGAGTAGATATGGGATAAATAATACAACAGTACTGCTTTGGGTGGAGAGAATAGTGCCTACAATTTTTTTTATTTATCTTGGACCATTAATGTGTTTCTTTTGGACATTTGTAGCACATTCTTCTCTTTTCATACTTTAAGTTTACAACTTTAACTTTGTTGTTCTGTTCCTTGGTTAACTGTTTTGGTGCAGATTCTAAATGAAGCTCTGGGAATTAGAGTAGGTTCTATGCTTGGATCTTCATGAAGTGCTGCATATTACTTATCCACTCTTGTGCAGCCAGCTGGTTATAACTGAATTAACTCTAAGCACATAGGAATTCAATATGATTGACCATTACAACAGGAATTCTGCAGATTCTGGAAATTCAAGCAGCACACATAAAATTTGCTGGTGAACGCAGCAGGCCAGGCAGCATCTCTAGGAAGAGGTACAGTCGACGTTTCAGGCCGAGACCCTTCGTCAGGACTAACTGAAGGAAGAGTGAGTAAGGGATTTGTAAGTTGGGGGGGGGAGGGGGAGATCCAAAATGATAGGAGAAGACAGGAGGGGGAGGGATGGAGCCAAGAGCTGGACAGGTGATAGGCAAAAGGGATACGAGAGGATCATGGGACAGGAGGTTCGGGAAGAAAGACAAGGAGGTGGGGGGGGGGACCCAGAAGATGGGCAAGGGGTATATTCAGAGGGACAGAGGGAGAAAAAGGAGAGTGAGAGAAAGAATGTGTGTATAAAAATGAGTAACAGATGGGGTACGAGGGGGAGGTGGGGCATTAGCGGAAGTTAGAGAAGTCGATGTTCATGCCATCAGGTTGGAGGCTACCCAGACGGAATATAAGGTGTTGTTCCTCCAACCTGAGTGTGGCTTCATCTTTACAGTAGAGGAGGCCGTGGATAGACATGACAGAATGGGAATGGGATGTGGAATTAAAATGTGTGGCCACTGGGAGATCCTGCTTTCTCTGGCGGACAGAGCGTAGATGTTCAGCAAAGCGGTCTCCCAGTCTGCGTTTGGTCTCGCCAATATATAAAAGGCCACATCGGGAGCACCGGACGCAGTATATCACCCCAGCTGACTCACAGGTGAAGTGTTGCCTCACCTGGAAGGACTGTTTGGGGCCCTGAATGGTGGTAAGGGAGGAAGTGTAAGGGCATGTGTAGCACTTGTTCCGCTTACACGGATAAGTGCCAGGAGGGAGATCAGTGGGGAGGGATGGGGGGGACGAATGGACAAGGGAGTTGCATAGGGAGCGATCCCTGCGGAATGCAGAGAGAGTGGCAGAGGGAAAGATGTGCTTAGTGGTGGGATCCCATTGGAGGTGGCGGAAGTTACGGAGAGTAATATGTTGGACCCGGAGGCTGGTGGGGTGGTAGGTGAGGACCAGGGGAACCCTATTCCTAGTGGGGTGGCGGGAGGATGGAGTGAGAGCAGATGTACGTGAAATGGGGGAGATGCGTTTAAGAGCAGAGTTGATAGTGGAGGAAGGGAAGCCCCTTTCTTTAAAAAAGGAGGACATCTCCCTCGTCCTAGAATGAAAAGCCTCATCCTGAGAGCAGATGCGGTGGAGACGGAGGAATTGCGAGAAGGGGATGGCGTTTTTACAAGAGACAGGGTGAGAAGAGGAATAGTCCAGATAGCTGTGAGAGTCAGTAGGCTTATAGTAGACATCAGTGGATAAGCTGTCTCCAGAGACAGAGACAGAAAGATCTAGAAAGGGGAGGGAGGTGTCGGAAATGGACCAGGTAAACTTGAGGGCAGGGTGAAAGTTGGAATGATTGACCATTATTCGTGTTGGTAAGTCTTCAGATTTTGAAAAGCATGGATGTCTTACAGTTATAGACTAATTCAAGTGTTTGGCACCAGAATTCACTCCGCTGCTAAATCATTGATACAGTAATTGTGAAACATTTACATGACTGATACTTATAAGTCCTGAGTAATTGTCTGGAGGCTTGCAGTCTATTTCAGACAATGTCTAAAATAGACGTTATCCATTGAGAAAGGGTAAGGAAATGTTTCAGTTTTTATAAAGAATTAATAAAACTAGGAAACCACTGATCAAGTAGGTGTTAAGGGAAAGCTTTAAGTGCTTATTTTGGATTATTAACATCTCTGTATTTAAAAGGTACTTCTGATGCATACGAAGCTTATTATAATTAATTCTGGGAACCTGGTATTCTTTGGAATTGCCAATGGTAAGAGGTGGTAACAAAGGGTTAAAAATTAGGATAGCATCATTGAAATTTTTTTTGTATTAGTATTATGATTTTGTTCTGTTTCACTCATTTGGTTGGTAGGAATGTTAGGTCAACCTTGTTTTACCATAAATACTATTGGTTCCTGAGGAGGGGTCTTGACCCCAACTTTAACTACCTGTTTCCCTCCAAAGATACTGCTGAGTTCCTCCAGCATTTTGTGTGTTGGTCCAGATTTCCAGCATCTGCAATCTTTCTTGAGTCTGTAATGAATGAAGTAGCAGGCGTAAACAGGAACAGAGACAGGAAGCAGGTAGGGATGAGAAGAGAGAGGAAATGAGTAATGAGGTACGAGGGAGAAAATAAAAAGAATTCTGATCCATTTCGTCTTCCATCTGGATTTACCTTTTACTTTTTATTTTGGATTATTCCTCCGATCACAATTCTCAATGTCTTGCTTTATTTTAGAAGAAATTATCGATTGTGTTACTATCATTTTGAAATACTTTCCCATCTTTGTTGATGGCCTTGTTTAATCTTTAGTGCTTTTTACTTCAGTTTTATTTGATGTAAGTGGTTAATTATTTTAATTGATGTAAATTTACATTAAATTTGCTGCATACTGTTCAGAGAACAATTGAGTTCATGAGATGAAATGTGTATTAATTAAAATGTGACTAAGGGAGAAGTTTCTACTTTTGAGAATCAATAAAATTTGTAATTATTATTTTAATAAAAAAGTGAAATGTTTTCTTCCTTTGTTCTACTTGTACAAGCTATTTTTGTTTCTCAACCTAATGTTTTAGAAACATAGAAAACCTACAGCACAATACAGGCCCTTCAGCCCACAATGCTGTGCCGAACATGTACTTACTTTAGAAATTACCTAGGCTTACCCATAGCCCTCTTTTTCTAAGCTCCATGTACCTATCTTAAAAGACCCTATTTTATCCGCCACCTCCACCGTCGCCAACAGCCCATTCCACGTACTCAGCACTCTCTGCATTTTTTAAAAAAACAACAACAACTTACCCCTGACATCTCCTCTGTATCTACTTCCAAGCACCTTATGACTGTACCCTCTTGTGTTAGCTATTTCAGCCCTGGGGAAAAAGCCTCTGACTATCCACACAATCAATGCCTCTTATCATCTTATACGCTTCTATCAGGTCACCTCTCATCCTCCATTGCTCCAAGGAGAAAAAGCCAAGTTCACTCAACCTATTCTCATAAGGCATGCTCCCCAATCCAGGCAACATCCTTGTAAATCTCCTCTGCACACGTTCTATGGTTTCCAAATCCTTCCTGTAGTGAGGTGACCAGAAATGAGCACAGTACTCCAAGCGGGTCTGACCAGGGTCCTATATAACTGGAACATTACCTCTTGGCTCTTGAACTCAATCCCACGGTTGATGAAGACCAACACACCGTATGCCTTCTTAACCATGGAGTCAACCTGCGCAGCAACTTTGAGTGTCCTATGGACTCTGACCCCAAGATCCCTCTGATCCTCCATGCTGTCAAGAGTCTTACCATTAATACTATACTCTGCCATCATATTTGACCTACCAAAATGAACCACCTCACACTTATCTAGGTTGAACTCCATCTGCCACTTCTCAGCCCAGTTTTGCATCCTATCGATGTCCCACTTTAACCTCTGACAGCTGTCCACACTATCCACAACACCATTGACACCTTTGTGTCATCAGCAAATTCACTAACCCATCCCTCCACTTGCTCATCCAGGTCATTTATAAAAATCATGAAGAGAAGGGGTCCCAGAACAGAACCCTGGAGTACACCACTGGTCACTGACCTCCATGCAGAATATGACCTGTCTACAACCACTCTTTGCCTTCTGGGGGCAAGCCAGTTCTGGATCCACAAAGCAAGGTCCCCTTGGATACCAGTCTCCTTACTTTCTTAATAAGCCTCGCGTGGGGCACCTTATCAAATGCCTTGCTGGAATCCATATACACTACATCTACTGCTCTATCTTCATCAATGTGCTTAGTTGTAACTGAGCTTAAAAACTAATTCATTATTTGAAGCGTGCTCTAAGTTCAAAGCTACTATGCAAATGCAGCTTCTTGCAGTACCTGGACAATAGTTAGTTAAGCCCATCGCCCCTTAAGGGGCGTAGGCTGTCGACAGCAGCTTGCCAGAGCCCTCTATCCTGGGCCAGTCAGAAGGTGGTCCTGGAATATAGAAGATTGATCAGCCCTGTGACTTCCACAGATTAGCAGCTTTCACCACACGACTTCATAGTCATAGTCATACTTTATTGATCCCGGGGGAAATTGGTTTTCATTACAGATGGACCATAAATAGTAATAGAACCATAAATAGTAATATGTAAATTATGCCAGTAAATTATGAAATAAGTCCAGGACCAGCCTATTGGCTCAGGGTGTCTGACCCTCCAAGGGAGGAGTTGTAAAGTTTGATGGCCACAGGCAGGAATGACTTCCTATGACGCTCTGTGCTGCATCTCGGTGGAATGAGTCTCTGGCTGAATGTACTCCTGTGCCCTACCAGTCCATTATGTAGTGGATGGGAGACATTGACCAAGATGGCATGCAACTTGGACAGCATCCTCTTTTCAGACACCACCGTCAGAGAGTCCAGTTCCATCCCCACAACATCACTGGCCTTACAGATGAGTTTGTTGATTCTATTGGTGTCTGCTACCCTCAGCCTGCTGCCCCAGCACACAACAGCAAACATGATCGCACTGGCCACCACAGACTCGTAGAACATCCTCAGCATCATCCGGCAGATGTTAAAGGACCTCAGTCTCCTCAGGAAATAGAGACGGCTCTGACCCTTCTTGTAGACAACCTCAGTGTTCTTTGACCAGTCCAGTTTATTGTCAATTCGTATCCCCGGGTATTTGTAATCCTCCACCGTGTCCACACTTACCCCCTGGATAGAAACAGGGGTCACCGGTACCTTAGCTCTCCTCAGGTTTACCACCAGCTCCTTAGTCTTTTTCACATTAAGCTGCAGATAATTCTGCTCACACCATGTGACAAAGTTTCCTACCGTAGCCCTGTACTCAGCCTCATCTCCCTTGCTAATGCATCCAACTATGGCAGAGTCATCAGAAAACTTCTGAAGATGACAAGACTCTGTGCAGTAGTTGAAGTCTGAGGTGTAAATGGTGAAGAGAAAGGGAGACAAGACAGTCCCCTGTGGAGCCCCAGTGCTGCTGATCACTCTGTCGGACACACAGTGTTGCAAGCACAGGTACTGTGGTCTGCCAGTCAGGTAATCAAGAATCCATAATACCAGAGAAGCATCCACCTGCATCGCTGTCAGCTTCTCCCCCAGCAGAACAGGGCGGATGGTGTTGAACGCACTGGAGAAGTCAAAAAACATGACCCTCACAGTGCTTGCTGGCTTGTCCAGGTGGGTGTAGACACGGTTCAGCAGGTAGACGATGGCATCCTCAACTCCTAGTCGGGGCTGGTAGGCGAACTGGAGGGGATCTAAGTGTGGCCTGACCATAGGCCGGAGCAGCTCCAGAACAAGTCTCTCCAGGGTCTTCATGATGTGGGAGGTCAATGCCACCGGTCTGTAGTCATTGAGGCCGCTGGAGCGTGGCGTCTTCGGCACAGGGACGAGGCAGGACGTCTTCCACAGTACAGGAACCCTCCGGAGCCTCAGGCTCATGTTGAATACATGGCGAAGTACTCCACATAGCTGAGGGGCACAGGCTTTGAGCACCCTGGTACTGACACCATCCGGGCCTGCAGCCTTGCTTGGGTTGAGACGTTTCAGCTGTCTTCTCACCTGTTCAGCTGTGAAGCCCACCGTGGTGGTTTTGTGTGGGGAAGGGGTATAGTCATAAGAGCAGGGTGGGGTCTGTGAGGAGGGGTAGAAGGGGAGAGTGGAATATGTGCTGGTTGGGGGCCGACAACAGATGACTCATGTGGGGGATGGGCAGGGGCCACAATGTCAAATCTGTTAAAGAACAGGTTAAGTTCGTTGGCCTTTAAGTTCACGTGCCTTTTAGGCAAAGATCCTTCCTCTCCCAGGGATGAGGTCTTTGGAGCTTCTGCTGGTGTTTCAGTAGCTCTGGGTTTTTATGGGATCGGGTTGCTAGTCCCATGGCCGACCTCCTCTCACAGTCGGGCTTGGGACTGTCCATGGCAGAGTTCTGGACAATAGTGAAACTGATCTATTATTGTAGATTTTCATAACTGAAACGGCAGAGGCATTTTAAGCCCAAGGGAACAACTCCTTTATTGTCAACCAAGCACAGAACATAGAGGACAGTAAAAAAACTTCCGTGTCATTACGAATCACGTCAGACCAGCCTCTTTAAAGGAACCCAATCTCAATGTTGGTGGTTGTGAATTATGCATATTTTTCCACCCCTTACATTACCCTACACAAGTCCACACCACACCCCCCCCCACCCCCGCCACCCAAGAATTCACCAAAACCAGCATTGTGAGTCTCCTGGCTTGGGTCCCATGTTCCATGGGTGGAGTAACAGTAGGTCCCCTTTGGCTCATCCAGAGGTGTATTGACACACTTACAGTCATGTTGTGACACCGGGCACAGTAGTGGAATCCTCCAACTCTTGTTGGGCCAGTTTAAGGTGATCTACTGAAATACATTCAGGATTAACCCTCCTATCTCTGACAAAAGTCTTTTCTTTCCATTCCAAAATGTGGAGCAGGCCATCACAGGGGGGCCTAAGTGATGTTGATGTGTATCATGATGGACAAAAACAAATGAGGTGGAGTGTAGGTCAACAGGAACCCATGAGTGCTGTACGCCATGATGGGAGATAGGAATTCGTGCCGAGGAATTGATTTTACTGAGGAAGGCAGAACGCTGTTGAGAGGCCAACCCATATAAAATCATCTGGCACTCATAACAGCTGCCCATACAGCACTCAGGCGTGGATAACTGCAGGTCCTCTTTTGGAGCTGTTCGGAGCCCCAGCAGGACCCATGAGAGACTATCATGCCAACACTCATTTGTCAGGGAAGCCCTCAAAGCAGCCTTTAAGGAGCAAGGAAACCACTCACACAGGCCATTGGACTGTGGATGATGTGATGTAATCTAATGTTGAGGTGCTGGGCCATCACAGCCCAGATATGAATTGGGGACAGCAGTCAGAGGAAATATCAGATAGCATGCCAAACCGAGCAACACAGGTGCTGATGAACACTCAAGCCACATCTGCGCCATCGTCAATGCTAGAGGGACAACCTTTGGCCACCTGGGCTACTGTGGTCAAGAGGCGCATGAAATCGCGGTTGGGGGGGTGTGGAAGAGGACCAACCAGGTCCACATCGACACGTTAAAACTGTTGATCAGGGATCTTGAAATGTGTCGATGGTGCCTAAACATGACGGTTAATTTTCACCCACTGGCATCAAGACAGGCTCCACTCCAATCACATGCATCCTTCCTGAGGCTGCCACACAAACTTTAGCACAATCGGTTTCTGTGAGGCCTTACGGCCTGGATGTGAGAGGTTGTGAATCAAGTTAAGAACAGTTCACCCCCAGTTTGCAGGCGTTATGAGGCAAGGGCGACCAGTTGAGACATCACACAGGAGAGAAATCCCAGCTTCCCTGAATTTGATGTCAGCCATCTGCAAGCCCATGACTGCTCCTCGATAAGCTTGAACCTCTGGGTCAGTAGTCTGGTTAGCTGCCATGCTGGCATAGCCAACCCCTGTGTGTATGGCCTCAATGGCTGGCCGTGAGAGGCAATCAGCCCTGGCCACTATTTTTTCCCCTTGATGTGTTGTCTGTCAGTCATGAACTCAGACGTAGGCTAGGTGGCCTTGCTACCATGCAGACCAGAGGTTTGATATTTTGGCCATTGTATGCACAAGGGGTTGGTGGTCAATGAATGCTGTGAAATGGCGACCCTCTAGAAGAAAACAAAAATGGTGGACAGCCAGTTAGAGAGACCAAGAAGCTCACAGTCAAACATGCTGTACTTCCTTTTGGGGGAGGGGGCTGCCAGCTGAAGAAGATGAGTGTCTGCCACATGCCTCTGACCAACTGTTCATGCACAGCACCCACAGTGTAGTCTGAAGCGTCAGTAGTAATGGCTGTAGTGCACTGGGGAGTGGATGCAACAGGAGGGTCACTTTGGAAAGAGCTAGCTTGGTGTCATCAAATGCTCTGGTCATGTCCGCTGACCAGTCAAGCTCGCTGTTGGGGCATTACCTTTAAGGGCATGATACAGGGGAGTGTAAGTTCAGCAACTCATAGAGTGAAGTTCACCACACTTAAAAACTCCTGTAGATTTTCAGTAGTGTGGGACAGTGGGAAATCCATGTTTGCATTGGCTTTTGATGGGAAGAGTTTCGCGCCTTCTGCGGAGATACAATGGTTAAGAAAGTTGAAGGTTGAAAATCCAAACTGGCATTTAGCAGGATTAGTAATCAACCCAGCTTGAGTGTTTGAAAAGTGTGCGGAGATGAGATATGTGTTCCGATTTGGATGCACTAACAGCAAGTAGGTCATCCACGTATACAGAATCTAAGTCTTTTAATACAGAGTCCATCAGCCATTGGAAAGCCTGTGCTGCATTTTTCAGTCCAAAAGGCATGCACAGAAAATTAGAGGCTAAACGGAGTTATCACGGTCATTTTGTGAATATCCTCCGAGCATACAGATAGCCCTAAACTAAATTAACTTTGGAAAAGAATTAACTTTCTGGCTAAACGTGCAGACAAGTCTTGGATATGTGGGACCAGGTAACCTTGTTAAAGTGGCGGTAATTGCCACATGGACAACAACCACCATGTGGTGGGGCAAAGCCCAGGGGCTATTCAACCTGCACACAATTCCAAGCCTTTCCATGTTGGCAAACTCAGCCTTTGCAGTGACTGGCTTTTCTGGGTCCAGTCTACGCACGTGGGCATGGATTGGCAGGCCATCTGTGGAAATGTTGTGCTTGTCCCCATGTTTGTGACTGGAGTACAGACTGTGGGCTTAGAGATTCAGGAATTCACCCAGCGGTCGAGTGAACTTGCATGCGGTGGTGCGTGCACTTGACAGAGTCGTTGTCGAGAACTTACTAGGGGAGCAGGGTAACAACCCAAGTACTTGACATTCATGAGCCGGCAGTTCTTAAGATCAACCAACAGTCCTTGGGCACACAGGAAATCTGCACCGAGCACTTCAACCAGGTCGGAGTCCCATGTGTAGTGACACCCGCTGAAGCAGAGTGTCACCTGTCGTGTCCTGTAGGTCTCGATCCTGCGGCCGATGGCGGCCTCCAGTGAGTTTTCATTGCTCTTTACCTTCTGATCAATCGGTGATACTGGCGACACACTCACTTGAGCACCGGTACCACACAAGAAGCGTCACCCTGAAAGAGTGTCTGTAATGAATAGTAGATGACCCTGGCAGCTGGAACCCAACCGTTCACAGACCCCTGATGTCCCGATGTGCCGGCACCTCCTGGCATTCATACCAAAGCAAGCGTGGTAAAAGCGCAGACCCAGCGTTGTCTGTTTCACAGCTGCAGGTGTGCGTGTGTTGGAGGCCCTGCTGAATGAGGCAGAGAAAGGAGGAGGAATTATGCTCCTCTGCCTGGCTGAGTGTCGACTCTCAGCCATTTTAGCGAGCTCTTTATAGTCATTCACAAAGTATTAGTGAGGGCTATGCAAACTTGCTCAGGCATTTTCTGCATAAAGAAACTTTTTGAAAATAAAACAAGGATGGTGATTTCCCAGGAGAAACAGCACGTGGTCCATTAGCTCTGAAGGCCGAGCATCACTGAGGCCGGGCAAGGAGAGCAACTGTTTGGCATGCTCAGACCCCGATAGTTCAGAAGTCTGTACTAGCTAAGTCTTCAGTGTGTGATATTTGTCACGTTCCCGAGGGTGTTCAAGCAGACTCACCACTCTTGCTACTGCAGAACTACTGAGCAGCTCTACTAAATAATAATATCTGATGTCATCCACAGAGTTTTCTCACAGCTCGAATTGGGCTTCTGCTTGTACAAACCAAGCAATGGCATTTTGCTCCCAAAACTCGGGCGGTTTCAAAGTGACTGCATTGGACGACTCCTTGAATAAGTAGAGCAACAGGGTCAGCAATGTAGGTTTTTGTAAATAAAACAGTGGAGGCGTTTTAAACTTTAAGGGAAACCATAACAATTTCTTTATTGTCCACCAAACACAGAATGTAAAGAACGGTTAAAAAAAACTTTGCGTCATTATGTCCTCATCTCATACCAGCCTCTTAAAGTGTGAACTCCAACTCAATGTCGGTGGTTGTAACTAATGCAAATGTTTCCATCCCTTACATTACACTACACTATCAATGGTTTTACAAGAGGAAAAAGTTCCAGGGGGGAAAGTAGTACAAAAGGCTAAGTTATTGAAAGTAGAAGTAAATTAGAGGTATAAGCTCAAATCGTATTTGGTGAATTTAAAATCAGATAATCTGGACTAAAAAAGTAGTAATATTGACCATAATATAACTGAATTGTCATTAATATTCTCTTGATCTAACATGAAATATCACTGATTCAGACCAAAATGGCTCAGCAAGCAAGTAAATTATACCAAAACAATTTCCTTTTGGAGGAAAAAAGACTAGCCAGCTGTAGCCTAGAACATGACTAAAGTACATATGTATCAACTGAGATTCAAAACTTTATCAGCAATTAGGCCAGTATCACAAATTAATCAATTGAGCCAAGCAACAACTTTGTTGATAGATTTTAAACATACATCCCTTGGTTATGGACCTGTTTGTTAGCGGAAATGAGTGCTTTCTGTTTATCAGGCTATCTTTTAAAATTCTGGACTTCTGTCTGTGTGTGATATATTACAAAGAAAACAAGCCTAGCCTAGACACTCTCCCCGTAATTATAATTATGGAAGGCAGGTACCCTATCTGCCTTTGTAATCAACTTGTCTTTCCTGTTTTGCTACTTTGAAGGATTCCTCTGATTATTTATAGTTTTGTACCATTACACAGATGTTTGGCCTCCCACAACGTATTATCTCAAACTTCTAATATTTTTAAAATTCCCATCAGATTTCTTGCTGTAAAACAAACTGCTAGTTGTGATAGAATCAGCGACATGACGCAGTCAAGACCACACAACTGTGTCTTTCAGCCAGTACCCTCGATCAGGGGCTCCCGAACTTTTTTTTTGCCTTAGACCTTTACCATTAGCCAATGGGTCCTCACCATTAGCAAAAGAGTCCCTACCATTAGCCAATGGGTTCTTACCATTAGCCAATGGGTCCATGGACCCCAGATTGAGAACCCCTGGAGCCCAGATATTCCTGTCACAAATTTTAGTAATGTCAGCCCTGTTGTACTGGCTGAACCGAGCCACCAATAGTGACAGTGCAAGATTAAAGACAAAAAGATTAGAAAAAGCAATTGTACAAGTATGGCTAAGGAAGTGTTCAAATTTGAATCTTTTCCATGAAGTCTTGTTTCACCAGATCACTCACGGGAAAGGTGGCCTATTGAATTCTACCTATTGCCCACTGTTGGTTAATGAGTCTGAAGCACCTTCAATTACTCCAAAAGACTGAGGTTTGGTAAAATACTGAAAGGCTTTTATTCGCTGTACAATACGACCTCCACAGTGAGTGTCTGCCCCCGGACTGAGGGGGAGGGGCAAGGCGAACACCTTTATACAGGACTCTGTGGGAGGAGCCTCAGGGGCAGTCAGCAGAGGAGTGTGTCCAGACAGGCAACCGAGTTACAACATATATACATGGTTTACCACAGAGTCAGACCTAATTTGTTATTCAATGCATAGAAGCACAGAAGCAACAAGCATGCAGAGTGTACTTTAGGTGTGTCAGTAACCAGGATGGTTGCATCAGAAGGTGCTAAATTGGAGCTGAGGTAAATGGTAACCTAGTAGGAGAGAAGCCTGTTCGACCTTAACCAAGCTACCCTGTGCATATGCATCGATTTACAACAGCAGTAGTAAAAGTGATTACCACCACATCCTTGTGAATACGATGATTTGCCTTTAGTCAGCACACTCATCAAGTTTTTATTACCAGTGTGCTCTGGATGGATGTAGCACCTCAAAACTGAACCTTTAGCAGCAAGATTATAAACCAATGCAACTTTTTATCTTACGGCACATCCCTTGTCTACCAAGCCAGGAGAGCATATTTGATTTAATAATGAGTATTTACCAAAAAAAAGGCAGTTGCAATATTGCAGCAAAAATGATTGTACATCAATGATTGTGCAGCAAAAACACACGGCCAGAGACATGCTAAACAGTACAATTAGCATGGTTCCCTAGCCACCCACAATCTTTGGGAACAGCTGAGGTGGAGCACTGGAGGAAGTTTTGACCGATTCAGGTATTCTGTGGTGAATGAGGTCCCAATCACAGTGTGGCTATCTACCTTTACAGAGATTGAAGATTGCAGAGGAACTGTGTTCAGAATTTTGAGGGATAGGAGTGGGATTGAAGACGGGATTGTGGGGTGACCGTTTGCCACATAAACTGGGGTTTCTTAGTCACAGAGTGGAGGAAAAGGCCCTTTGTCCCATCAAATCTATGCTAACCAATGTACTACTTCCATTTGCCCGTGCTTAGTCTGCAGCTGTTATGACTTGGTGATTCAAACACCCTTCTGGATGCTTATTAAATGTAGAACTACCTTTCTCCATTACCTACTAAGACGTATTCCATATTCCAACCTCTGAATGGAAAAACAATCTCAAATCCCCTCTAAACTTCTCACCCCTCACCTTAATCTATGATCTCTAGTTACACACACCACTGCAATGTTTCCTTAATCTGTGATCTCTACTTACACACATTACTGCAATGAGAATGTTTCCTGCTATGTCCCTTTTCAATTTTGTATCTCTCTTTTGCCACCTCCCCCTTCAGCCTTTTCCAGTTCAGTGAAAACAAACCCAGCCTACCCAGTCTCCCAACAGAAACTCTTCATCCCAGACAACGTTCTCATGAATCTCTTTTGACCACCTCATTCCTAGAGTGTGAAGTCCAGAACTGCATTATAAAGTATTATATATTCCCTGCTATTATACTCTCTGCCCTGGGTAATGAAATAAACTTTATGCCTTCTTTGCCACTTTATCTATCCTTGCTCCCAATTTCCCTTTGTTCTTCAGTGCTCCCAAGTGCCCTGGTTTTCATTATGTCCTACCCTTATTCGTCATCTCAAAGTACATCACCTCTCCTCAGAGGAAAGTAGAGCGTTGACATTTGACACAAGATATCGAGTGTCCATTTCCCTCCATAGACTCTGCCTGACCTGCTGCGTTCCTCCAGTGCTGTCTCTCGTATCTGCAATGCCTCTCACAACTGGATTGAATTCCATTGTTGCTCTGTTCATCTTGCTGACTGATCATTACCATTCTGCAGCCTAGGAGTTCCTTCTCATTATTAGCAAATACAGTACCTTGAATTTTCTTGCCATCTACAAACTTACTCAAAATTGTATCTCCTGCATTCACTTCTCAACCATCAAAGTATATAACAAGCAGTAATGGACTCGGCATTGATCCTGCCAATTCACCACTGATCACGGGGTTAACATAGCTGAAAATATAGGCAGTGGTGATAGAATTGAAAAGCTGAACGTACCTGGGGGAATATGAATGGATTTTCTGTAGCAGCAGTCTGGACAGGGTTGAACCTTTGAATTAACATCAATGAAGATCATAACCCATGGTAGAGAGGAGGTTGAGAGGCTTATCAAATGGTGTAAGAAGAACAACAACCTGAGTCTCAACATGGACAAGACAAAAGAGATGATTGTGGACTTGAGGAAGGCACGGATCAACCACTCTCCATTGCACATCAATAGCTCTGCTGTGGAGAGAGTAAAGAGCACAAAACATCTAGGTGTACACGTAATAAAGAATCTAACCTGCTTCCTCACATCCTGAAAGCACAGCAGTACCTACACTTTTTGAGGAGAACGAGGTATGCAAGGCTCCTCACCCCCATTCTAACAACTTTCTACAGGAGCATCATCGAGAACGTCCTGTCTGGCTGTGTCATTGTCTGGTACGGAGACAGCAAGACATCAGGTCTGAAGACTCTACAGAGGATTGTTCAGACCATCGTGAGGATCACCGGGGTCACCCTCCCGCCGATTTACCAGGAGGAGACGAAGAGCCTAAAGCATTGTTGAGGATCCCCACAATCTCCTTCACCCACTGCCATCAGGAAGGAGGTGCAGAAGCATTAGGACTAGAACTGTCAGACTCTGTAACAGCTCCTTCCCTCAGGCTGTGCGACTGATAAATACCCTGCCACCTCCAAGGCCTTGTCACTAGGTCAGCATGCTGTTTGCTGCATACTGTAAAGTTTACCGTCCACCTGTGTTGCATGCATTTTGAATTATATTTTATTAACTTGTGATAATATTTTGGATTATGTGCTCTGTGTGTTTTTTTTTGTGGGTGCACTGTGGTCTAGAGGAACATTGTTTCATTTGGTTAAACGTGTACAGTCAGATGACAATAAAGTTGAAATTGAATACTTGTAATGGATGCCACAAAGCACCAGAAATATACTACTGATGCTGTTGTTGCAAAATCCTCTTAATCCAACATCAGCATCTTCTCTCAAATCTACATTCCCAACACTGAGCCTCCAGTTGAACTCAGGCTGCTCTACTGGGCTGTTTGCCAATTTTGCATGTCCAAACTAGGCTCCTGAAATGGACACGCACGTTGTCTAGGCAACTGAGCGCTTCAAGCAAGTTTTCATGACGCTGAGATGCTTCATTAGTGATGTAACCTTGGGTCATTGGGAGTTTTGGGTCTTTCAACATCAGACACCCAGCCACTGTTGACCAGTCCCGGCTTGTGTCCAGCAGCATTGATCCACGGGTCACACCTCTTGATCCATAGCCACCTGGAAGCTCGCTCAGCAGCCTCTGTGACGGTCCTGATGGCTCCTCTCTTTACAGCCCCAAAGCCTCCAAAGAATGTGACACCCTCATCAGCTCAGCCATTCGAAGTGGAGAAAGTATTAAATTGGATTGTACAGCATCATCCGTTCTCGTAGCCCAGAACAAGCCCCTAAACTAAACTGAATTGTCTGCAAGCATGCTCAGCCAGGAGCGTCATGCATCTGATTCTTCTGTTGCCTGGCACCCATGCCATTGCAAAATTTATTCTTTAGCCTTCAATCTTATGAATGCCATGAGAGGTCATTTTAAAAAGCAAGTTAAGTCAGCTACATTGGTATAGTTTTATGTTCCAGATATATTTAATTATTTAGATATAAATGTCCCTTATTGTTACAGTAACAACCTTTGTTCTGGTAGCCCCATTGATTTATATTATATTTAGTGGACAATCTGCACAGCCAGTTTACACCTGCGAAAACATTGAAAGTAGATTCAAGCATGCCTGGGCTATCTAAACACTTGCCCAGAATATTCCTGTGAACCTCATCCTCTTGTGCATGATTTTATTCTATGAGTCTTGCTTAATTTTCTGTTTGTAATCTCAATGATTGACTAACTGATAATCTTAGGCATATCTAATTTGGATGCTTAGATGTGTTAATTTCATTTGTTCAGATATATCCCAATTAATGGAAACTGTGACTGTAAAGTTTATAGGACACTATTAAAGTCACTAGAAACACAAGACAAAAAAAACTTGGTCATTCTGCAATTACAGGAAAATGTAATTACAATTTAATACATTATATTCTACTTGGATCAAAGTAATGTTCTTAAAAATATCAAGTGATATCCAACAATTACTTTACAATTCCCCTTCCGCTTGTGTAGTAGACATGGTTAACTGTAGTTTCACATTTCGTACACAAGGTAGTGCTACAATACTGAAGATCAGTAATTATTTCGAGATTCAATTACAGCATTTTTAAACAGGAGTTTTAATCCTCAAAAGATTGTTAGATACCTCCATAAAATTAGCACATTGTGTCAAAAATATCTGACTTTATGTGTGGGATAGCATCGGAATGTGAACTCGGACTTAGCGGTTTCTAAACAATGGAGCGTTACATTGACAAAAAGATTAGAAAGTGCAAAAATACTCAACAGGTCAGGCAGCACTGGTGGAAGGAGAAATGGAGTTAACATTTCAAGGCAATCTGAAACTGTAAATGTTTCTTTCCACACATTCCTGCCTGACCCACTTACTGTTTCTACCATTTTCTGATTTTATTTCCAATTTCCCCCATCTAAAAAGTTTTTGACTTTGTAAGATTATGTAACATGTTAATTATGCAATATTTATTGATCATAGCTTAATGTTGGTTCCTGTTGCTGCAGCTTTTTCCTTGCTATATTTTCAGTAATTCTCTGTTCTTTACACACCTCAGTCCAATCTCCTCACCCTACCTCTCATTTCTGCTGTATACAGGTCTGTTCTTTCCCTTTGTGTGGCCCTCTGTATGCAAATCTGTATCTCACTCTTTAGTGAAGATGCCAGGTAAATTATATAATTAGCAAGAGTTGACTATATAGAGCCGCCTTATTGGTTCAGTTACCTGTAGTTGGTTGCCCTTACAAAGGTTGTGCTGTCATCCCCTTGAATGACTGCGGTTGCTCATGGGACTGTTAGTGAATGGAGAACTGGAGTTATGGTTGATGGATTTGGACCATTGAGTCTGCTCTGCCATTCCATCATGGCTGATTTATTATCCTTCTCAACCCCATTCTCCTGCCTTCTCTCTGTAGCCTTTGCTGCCCTTACTAATGACGACCCTAGTGGAGTGGTGTCGCACCAACAACCTGGCACTCAACGTCAGTAAGACCAAAGAGCTGATTATGGACATGGAGAAGGGTAAGATGAGGGAACACAAACTAATCCTCATAGAGGGATCAGAAGTGGAAAGAGTGAGCAATTTCAAGTTCCTGGGTGTCAAGATCTCTGAGGATTGAACCTGGTCCCAACATATTGATTCAGCTATAAAGAAGGCAAGACAGCGGCTATATTCCATTTGGAGTTTAAGAAGATTTGGTTTGTCAGTACTATACTCAAAAACTTCTACAGATGTACTGTGGAGAGCATTCTCATAGATTACATCACTGTCTGGTATGGGGGGTGGGGAGGGAGCTTCTGCACAGGATCAAAAGAAACTACAGAAAGTTGTAAAATTACTCAGCTCCATCTTGGGTACTAGTCTCTGTAGTATCCAAAACATCTTCAAGGAGCACTGCCTCAGAAAGACGGTATCCATTATTAAGGACACTCATCACCCAGGACATGTCCTCTTCTCACTGTTACCATCAGGAAGGAGATACAGAGGTCTGAAGGCAGACACTCAGTGATTCAGGAACAGCTTCTTCCCCTCTGCCATCCCATTCCTAAATGGACATTGAATCCACGAACACTGCCTCACTTTTTTTTAATACAGTATTATTTCTGTTTTTGCACTATTTTTAATTTAACTATTTGATCTACAGTATGTATACTTACTACAATTGATTTACTTTTTTTTTCCTCTATTAACATGTATTGCATTGTACTGTTGCTGCTAAGTTAACGAATTTCAGGTCACACGCCGGTGATAATAAACCCGATTCTGATTCAACCTCCACTTTAAATATACTCAGCGACTTGTCCTTCATAGCCGTCTATTGCAATGAATTCCACAGATTCACCACCTTCTTGCTAAAGAAATTCCTCCTCGCCTCTGCTCTAAGGGGAAGATTTTCTATTTTGAGGCTGTGCCCTCTGGTTCTAGACTCACCCACTGTAAGAAACATCCATATCCACTCTGTCTAGGTCTCTCAATATTCAACAGGTTTCACTGAGATCCACCCCTCTCCCCCCACCCCCGTCTATTCTTCCTCTCAACTAGTCCAATGCAGTGTTAGTGGCTAGAATGTTGCAGGACTTAAATTCAACTGTAATATATTTTCAAATGTTAGTGATGTGTGATATGGAGAGATTCAGATGATGGTGTTCCCACTTACCTGCTGTTATATCATCTAGAAAGTAGAGGTCACTGGTTTGGGAGTTGAGGGTGTAACCGCAGTACATCACAGTGTGCCAGTGGTGGATGGGATGCTAATCATTGCCAATCAAATCAGCTGCTTTGTCTTGGATACAGTAAAGCTTTGAGTGCTGTTGATGATAAACACATCAGGCAAGTGGAAAGCATTTTTCACGCTTCTGTCTTCTAGATTGTGCAAAGAGCTTGGAGGTATCTAGCTTCTGATCTCATGCAGTCACCACACTCTCATGATTACTCAGCTGTGATGGTGGGCGATTTGGCAATATAAAGGATAGTTTATTGTATGGTCTCTCGTTGGAGAAGGTCATTACCTGGCACTTGAATGCTGCAAATATTACGTGCTGCACACTAGCTCAGTCTGAATGATGTCCGGATTTTGTTATGAGTAGGCAGGAGCTTCATTTTCTAAGAAGTTGGAAAATGGGATTAAGCATACAATCTTCAGCAAATACTCACTTCTGACCTGACCTGATATTGGAAAGAATGTTGTTAATGAAGTAGCTAAAAAGGAGCTAGAAACAGTTAACTGGAGGAAAGAGCTTGGATTTGTGAATTCTTGAGGAAAGTGACACAAAGCACCAAAGCATATTTTGTTAAGAGAATTATGATAAATTTCTTTTTGATTAGTTACATTGAGAAGTTTAATACAGTCACCGTGGAATACCTTTCATCCCTCTACTGGCACGTCACATGCATAATAAAAGTATGTGGATAACAAATAATTGCTTTGATTTTATTGTATTGATGAATATTCAGATTTCAGTTTCTTACATGAATTCAACAGTCTGAGTTGTGAAAATAGTTCTAGTCTAAGCAAAAGATTAAATCAAGCACACTCGTTGTGTATATATAAATGTGAAGTCAAAACAGCACCTATAAAAACACTCTAAAACGGTATGCATTACAATGAATAACAATTGATCAATTTAATGACTCATTATCTTGAATTGTCCTTAGATGCAATTTTACATCTATGTGTCAGTCGTGACTGTCCCTCGAGGTCAAGGATGATGGTCTTCGTTCTGTTGATCTACTTATGGGCTCTCAAGTGGCTTATGAGTCCAGTCTTGAACATCTATGTGTAAAGTATTTATTATTTACCAGCCTTAATGACCTAGGCCTGTCAATTGATTCATTTGATCTGACAGAATAGACAAGAAAAACATGTTTGCTATAAATCAAGCTGAAATAAATGTGGCAACCCCCAGTACAAAAACATAAGTTTTAAATACATGTTTAACATGAAATGCAATCAACTACAAACAGGAAAAAAATCTGCAGATGCTGGAAATCCCAGCAACACACACAATGCTGGAGCAACTCATCAGGCCAGGCAACATCTGGGAGAAGAGTAGAGTCGACGTTTCGGGCTGAAACCCTTCGGCAATCAACTATTGTGATTCTAGCTGATTCTTTCCACAGTTAATCTGTTGCAATACAATGAAATTAGCTGTAATGTCACTAATAATTTCAATTTGATTGTTTAAGATTAGTTGGGCTTATCAAGTTTTTTTTCATTTATGAGTGACATTATATACTTTTCAGAGGAAAACCTTGATGAAAAATTAACTTTCAGAAATATTGTCAGTGTTGAACTGTAAATGCCATAAAACATTCCCTTGGAAGGGTGCAAGGAAAATCCATTAATTTGTTTGAAATAAATTGATAAATATTTGTAAAGGCATTATCTTCAAGTCATATGCTCTGCCCACTGGAAATGTGTCTTAATGAGATCACATTAGTTATTATGTTTATAGTAGGCAGTTGAAATTATGTCCCACATATTATTTTCACTTTTGGGAAACAGCCCACAAAGTCAAGGGAACTTAATTTACTCCAATCCTGTTTTGCACTTCTAGTAGTACAATGGGCAAAACATCTGATGTGAAGACAATGACATTTACATGTACTTTGTACATTCTACCTTTATGACTATTTAAAATAGATGAAATTAATGTATTCCCCTGCTCCCTTCTAATGGAGAATGTCACGGCATTACAATTCAACAATTCAATCCTATTCTGTTTGGGTTTTTGGAGAGCTGAGGATTTATGAAGCCATTTACTGAATGTTTGGAAAAGCAAAAGAAAACTGCAGAGGATGTAAATTTGAAATGAAAACATAAAATACTGAAAACTGTCAAGTGGATTGGTGTTAAATCATATTCAAAAATAATTCAAATGATGTGAAACAAAACCGATAGGGTAGACCCAAAATAAAATAGAAAATGCTGAAAACATTTGAGTGGATTGATATTAAAATCATATTCAAAGGTAAATGAAACAGGTGTCTCACATGATATGAAACAGAACAATAGGCTAATATTGTTCAATATTAGTGGACTGAAACCTGAGCAAAGACTTGGATCCTTTTAGCCTTGAAACCAGGCAACAAATATACAGAAACTGATATGTTACATTTAAAATTAAGCCTGGATAGTGAAAAACATAAAGGGCATGATATTGTCCACAAAAGAATATCTTTAGGACTGATAATAATATTTAGAATGGGTTCCAAAATAGTAGAGGAGAGTAACATGACATCGCCGACTGAGATGCCGTGGTGTTAACTTAACAGTAGCTAAATCATGCCGGACTGAATTTTCCTCTTCGCTGATAATCACCTTGTGATTCTACAATAACTGATGTAAAGGTTAAACTACTCAGATATGGTGATAGAATTTCAACCATACAAACCGCATTTTGGCAATTAAGCTCATTAGTAGTTGAGTAGGAAAAGGCCATTGAATCGTTCAAGCCTGCTCCACCAGTCAGCAAGGATTGACCTTAATCTAAACACCCTGACACTGCAGTATTTCCACCCTCCTCTATTCCTTTAAGCCAATCTCTGTTTTGAATGGAGTGGTCTACCATCTGGGACAGAGAATTCGTAAGGTTCATTCTTTGAGTAAAGAAGCTCCTCTTCATTTCACCCCCTGTTTGCCTCAAAAGCAGCTTTATCCATTCAGTTGTTCACTAATCTTGATGTAGCTCATGATTTAGTAGTAGTGTGATCACGCGGGTCGAATATGATGTTCTCCTAAGGGATTGTCTATTGGTGGGTTCTCAGATGGCTGTAGAAGCTGGTCGGGAATCCACATAGTCTGGGATGTTAGGATGGATTTCCTTAGAGAATACCTGTGCGTGACTTAGTTTAACATGGAGAGGCTGATGCACGGACAGCCACCACACTGCTGTTGTGATGTGTCAACATCTTCCACCAGCTCCACTGTTAAGGTCTTCCTTGGATCGCTCTTCCTCCGAACCTCCCCCTTGACCTTACTGTCATGGGTGACCCTACCAGGAGGAGATGAATAACCGTATGTCTCAGTATTAGGTAACATGAAGAACCACAAGTGGTGTCACACTCTTCCAAAATGGCAGAGTGTTCATGAACAATATAGCCCTCATGTATTCTCTGACCTCTTACTTCTTCTCACCTGCCTATTACTTCATTTTACTGCCTATTTTCATGATCTATCTTCCCTTTTTTGATTGCTCGCTTTGTGGTTTTTTTGTTGTTTTTTAGTCTTCCCAATCTTCGTTTCCCACTACTCTTGATGATCTTGTATGCATGAGCTTTTAGTTTGATGCCTTCTCTTATTTCCTTAGTTATCCAAGACTGGCTCTCCCCACCCTTACCATCCTTGCTTTTAACTGGAATATACTTTTGCTGACTACCATGAAAATTTCTTTGAAAGTCTTCCACTATTTCTCAACCATTCCACCATGTAGTTTGTGTTCCCAGTCTACACTAGCCAAATCCTCCCTCATCCCATTGTAGTCTCCATTGTTTAGGAATAGGCATGTCTGCTACACTCTGCGCCTAGGGGCATACACTTTGACAAAGTGCAGCAGTATACCATCCAGGAGCACAATATCCTGGACTTGTACGATTTCCGGCTTGAAGGTTGGGGCCAACAAGATCTCCACTCCCCTAGAGTTGGAGCTGAGGTGGCTCATGTAGACCTCTCCCTGCCATTCCAGGAGCCAAACGGACTCATCTCCTGGGATGGTGTGTGTTTCCTGCAGGAAACTCACCGCATATTTCCCAATCTTGAGGACTGAGAGATTGTTAAATCTGCAGAGAGAACCCCTGCTGCCATTCACATTGAGACTAACTACGGTGGGCTTCATATCAGGAGTACACTAGGCCTCTGCACCAGCAGCCTTCCCGGTGAGAGCGGAGCTGTCTTCATCCCTACTCTCCCCAAAAAGGGCAAGAATGCTCTTTGCTCTCCGGCTCAAGCAGTGCCAATTCCACCTTGTGACCTGCCATCCCCCAAGGGAGTAAAGCTGCTCCCTACCCAGATGTCTAGCTAAATCCTCCCTCATCCCATTGTAGTCTCCATTGTTTAGGAATAGGCATGCCTGCAACAGACCACACCTAGGGTATACATGTTGACAAAGTGCAGCAGTAAAAATCTCAGAGGTGAGAGTAAACTCTTTAATCGCCTTGAAGGGAAACAATGGGGTTTTCTCAGGTGGGGTGATGATGTCCGTTGTCACACTATCAGGTGAGTCTCCTTCCACCCCCTCACTACACACAGAGCCCTCATCTTCCTCCTCGTGTGCACTCACAGATGAGAGTGCTTCTAAACCAATTACAGCGCAGGGGGTACCTCGCTCACACCTGCCGATTCCGCGTTTGCCTTAGCCCTGCCCCCCCAAGAACAAGGACTGAGGCATCGCCCCCAGGAAACCGAGGGTTGATGGGGTCAGCATGGTGAGTACATCACTCACCTAAGGGCCCAGGCCCTGACATCTCCAGTTCTAGGGATCCTGAGAATAAGAGGGGCTAGTCACCGCTTCACCAACCTTACCCAGTGTACCCAGCTCTAAGGAGTAAGTACTAACTAATAAGTACTGGTGGGGGGGTGGGATCCAGGGTGATCTCAGATGCCTAAGCAGTTGCAACACCTGCCCGTGCACACACTCCACCCACCACAGGGCTCAAGAATATATCTGAGAGTTCAGGTTCCAGGCCGACCTCCACCAGAATTCCCACTCCCCCATATCTACATTCTCTCCCCTCTTGGGAGAGGAGCTCCTTCTGCTCTTCATGCAGACAGGTACATGGATCACCAACACAACTGTAGCCCTGTACTCAGCCTCATCTCCCTTGCTGATGCATCCAACTATGGCAGAGTCATCAGAAAACTTCTGAAGATGACAAGACTCTGTGCAGTTGTTAAAGTCCGAGGTGTAAATGGTGAAGAGAAAGGGAGACAAGACAGTCCCCTGTGGAGCCCCAGTGCTGCTGATCACTCTGTCGGACACACAGTGTTGCAAGCACACGTACTGTGGTCTGCCAGTCAGGTAATCAAGAATCCATGACACCAGGAAAGCATCCACCTGCATCGCTATCAGCTTCTCCCCCAGCAGGGCAGGGTGGATGGTGCTGAACGCACTGGAGAAGTCAAAAAACATGACCCTCACAGTGCTCGCTGGCTTGTCCAGGTGGGCATAGACACGGTTCAGCAGGTAGACGATGGCATCCTCAACTCCTAGTCAGGGCTGGTAGGCAAACTGGAGGGGATCTAAGTGTGGCCTGACCATAGGCCGGAGCAGCTCCAGAACAAGTCTCTCCAGGGTCTTCATGATGTGGGAGATCAATGCCACTGGTCTGTAGTCATTGAGGCCGCTGGGGCGCGGCGTCTTTGGCACAGGGACGAGGCAGGACATCTTCCGCAGTACAGGAACCCTCCAGAGCCTCAGGCTCAGGTTGAATACATGGCAAAATACTCCACATAGCTGAGGGGCACAGGCTTTGGGCACCCTGGTACTGACACCATCCGGTCCTGCAGCCTTCCTTGGGTTGAGACGTTTCAGCTGTCTTCTCACCTGTTCAGCCGTGAAACCCACCGTGCCTGTGGCCATCAAACTTTACAACTCCTCCCTTGGAGGGTCAGACACCCTGAGCCAATAGGCTGGTCCTGGACTTATTTCCTGGCATAATTTACATATTACTATTTAATTATTTATGGTTTTATTACTATTTAATTATTTATTGGTGCAACTGTAACGAAAACCAATTTCCCCCTGGATCAATAAAGTATGACTATGACTAGCAGCCTCACCCTTCCTTTTTATTCTGGCATCTTAGACCATAAGACATAGGAGCATTAAGTGTGCCCTGCCATTCAATATTCCCCCTTCCTTTTCAGTCCTGAAGAAGGGTCTCGGCCCGAACCATCGACTATTCATTTCCATAGACGTTGCCTGACCTGCTGAGTTCCTCCAGCATTTTGTGTGTGTTGCTCCGGATTTCCAGCCTCTGAAGACTTTCTTGTGCTTAAGTCTTCATATATTTTTATCTGTAGCAATATCAAGTGTAGTGTAGTGAACTCAAATTAAAAGCCTGCATTGTTCTTGAGATCCAAAGGCTGGGATGTGCTTCAGGTAGTTGGGACAATAATGGTCAGGTGGCAGAACTTAAGCAGTTGTTCAGAAACTTTGTCTGCAAAAATATTTTTAATGCTCCCTTAGAGCAGGGGTTTCCAGCCTGGAGTCCATGGACCCCTCGGTTAACGGTAAGGGTCCATGGTATAAAATGGTTGGGAACCCCTACTGTAGAAGTAGGTATGCATTTACATACATTATAGAAGATTGTCCATTTCCTTTCCATTAACTTAATTGAACAGAAACACCATATTGTAATTTTTAGAGATGCGGAAGCATTCCCACTAGATTTCCCTACATGGACTAACCTCAAGCAAAGCCCAGTGCTCAGTGTTTAAAGATATAAACTTACTCCTTTATTCCCATAGGTTTTAAATCCCATCAGACTGCGTTGAAAAAGAAATTGTAATGGTTTATCTTCATCCCTAGCTGTTTGGTCATCCAAATTCCATTACCGTGCTGGCCACTAGAAACAATTTCTGGAAATAATGATGGCATTGAACTTAAAATAATGCATTTTCCTTCGCACAGGGAAACAGTGCTTCATTTATTAGAGAGAATGCTGGAGACACTCAGGACATCAAGTAGCATCAGTCGGGAGAGAAACATGAATCAATGTTTCAAGTCAAGGACTCTTCATCAGAATTGAAAACTCAGAAAAAAAGCTTTATGTCGGAGGGAGGGAGATGAATGGAGAGAATGTCTGAGATAGGGTTTTCAATCTATCAATGCTAGGCCCTTGTACTTTCCAACCTAACCCATCACACTTCTCCAGTTTTAATGCAGGGTCTTCAAAAATCTTTGTTTGTCTTTATTGAGACTGATCACTTGGGTTCATCTCTGTCTTGGAATTTCAACATCTGCTCCAGTTTTCAGTTCCGGTGTCTTTTCTTGCGCTACTTACCGTAGTCTTTCAGTTATTTTTCCTGTTGAACATGCTGGTTTAGAGGACAAAGATTAACACACAATTCTTCAGTGACAGTAAATCAATAGAGTTTAATAATTAAGCCATTGTTGCTACCAACTTGTATAATAAATGATGAGTGAGTTAGTGCTTGAAGGATGACAGCACTCCCTCGTCTTTGGAAAAGGCATTGTTCAGTTATGTGGAGCAAGATTCATTTTGACAGAATGTGCAACAAATCAGCAGGTTCTTTGCCACACAACATTTGCTGTTGTAGATCCTGCAGAGAGAGTGAGAGGATTATCATCAGAGCTTCCAGATCATTTCTATGTTCTGGCTGTCCTTCAGTCCGTCCTCTGCTCGTCTACTTGTAAATCTGTAGCTTTTTAAAATCACAAAATAATCAATCACAAACGTCAATTGACTTTAATAAAATGTCAGTTGAGTAATATTTTGCAACCTTTTTATGCTCCCAGTCTTCAAAGCAAGCTGTAAAATATGTGAAAATAGGTGACAATTGTACAATGATAGTTTAGACAATAGTAGTAACACACAAAATGCTGGAGGAACTCAGCATCTCAGGGTGCATCCAGGGAAAAGAACAGAGTTGGTGTTTCAGGCCGAATCCTTCATTAGGACCTTGGAATTTTGCGGTGTTGTTTGGGATTTCCAACAACTGAAGAATCTCTTGAGTTCAGACAAAAGTAGGACTTCTTTGTTTTTTTAAAAACTTATTTTTTTTTAACTCAATAGCCTGTAGGAATACTATGCTCAATGAGGGATTTCATTCTCTAAAAGATTAGCAGACTGTGGCATGGCCAGGAGCAAGCAACTCAAAGGACATACATCTTTACAAGTGGGTAAGTTGCTTTTCCTAAACATGACACTTAAACAAAAGCAACATTCTTAAAAAGCAACTCGTGAAACATCAGAATTTGCACTGTCAGGGGTAATGTCTTCCAGATGAGACATTAAAGCTTTGTCCCCAAGTGGATGAAAACGATCCTTGGGAGTTTACTCTGTATCCCCTAGCCAATATTTTTCCTCACTCAGTTATTAAAAGAGATTAAATTCTCCTTGGTGCTGTAGAAGTGTTCTGTGTGAAAACTGGTAGTTCCTACATTTATAGAGTGATGTCTCCTCTTTAGAATGCCCTGAAAGGAACCCAAAGTATTTTAAAATTTCAAATCATTCTATGTAGTCCTTATGGGATTTCTAGTCTATAATTATTATTCAAATAATGTCATAATTTAAATGAAGGCCATATATTCAATCAAATGAAAATTTTATGTGATTAATATACCATATCATCATCATTACTAATATCCATATATAATACTGATGCAAAAGTAGAGTAGCTAAATGGAAGCGAAATGCAATACAAATGAAATTATGACACATCTGAACTTTATAAAGTTCATAATAGGTCCAATGATTATTGAATTTACAAGACATTCATGTGCAAATGCTGGAGGCTTGATATTAGACCAATTCATTCAACCATACCGTGACCTTGGTAGCTTATTATCAAGAGCAGATGTTATTTTATAAGGATTATTTATAATCACAATTACTTCAAATTACATCAATATTATTAGTTGTACTGACTTATGCAGAAGGCATTGAATTTGGCAATGTCAGCAAGTTGTATTAACTGGCACATTGAAACTGGGGATTCTCAATGATTATGAACCGTTAGGCGAGTTAATGGGTGAAACAGACTTTATTTCTATTTAGTTACTCCACTTGCCTGAGGACTATCTGAACATTTAATGATGAAACTTGACATTCCATCATCTAGAAATGAGAGGCTTGGCATTATCAGATGGTTAACATAAATCTTCCTTTCGTGAAAAGGACAAATTGGCAACCAAGGTCATAAACCTTTGAATGATTATTTGCATCAGTGAAGTAATATATGAAATGCAAAGATCAATTCAAAAAAACATGGAACCAGGAAGAAGAAAGAACAAATTATTCATTTGCAACCTGGTTTGTTCCAACTCTCCTGTTAAAATTGGATCACCCGACATGAAAATGGACCTCTGTGTTATTTGTGCCATTTTCCAATTCCAACCTCACTCCTTCCGAATGCACTGCTCTCCACTAATCCTAAACTCACCATCAAACCTGCAGACAAGGCACAAGCTCCACTAGTCTGGTGGACTAACCTCTACCTTGCTGAGACCACGCAACAACTGTCAGACACCTCAACTTACTCACCTCTAGAACAGGATCCCACTAAAGGTGTACCAGGCCATTCGCTCCCACACCGTCACTGACATTATTAACTCTGGGGATCTCATAGTTCCCTCACCCCATTTCTACCTCCTACCCAAAAACCACAAGCCTGCCTGTCCAGGTAGACCCATTGTTTCTGTTTGTTCCTGCCCCACTGAACTTAAATCGGCATACCTTGACTCAGTTCAGTCCCTTCCTGGTTCCGTCCCCTCCTACCTACATCCGTGGCACCTCACACACTCTTGATCTGTTCAATGATTTCAAGTTCCCAGGCCCCAATCATCTAATTTTCATGATAGATGTCCATTCCCTATACATCTCCATCCCCATCAGGAAGGCCTTAAAGTTCTCTGTTTCTTTCTGTACACCAGATCCAACCACTCTCCTTTGCCTGGTGGAGCTTGTCCTCACTCTTAATAATTTCTCCTTTGACTCCTCCCACTTACTTTAAATAAAGGTGTAGCCATGGGTATTCACATGGGTCGCAGCCAGTCCTGCCTGTTTGTCTGCTACGTGGAACAGTCTATATTCCAAGCCTACACCGATATCACTCCCCAACTTTTCCTGTGTTACATTGATGACTGCGTTGGTGCTGCTTCCCGCACCCATGCAGAGCTCATCGAATTCATCAACTTTACCTCCAACTTCCACTCTGCCCTCAACCTTACCTTCTCCATTTCCAACACCTCCGTCCACTTTCTCGATCTCTCTGTCTATCTCTGGAGACAGCTTATCTACTGATATCTTTATAAACCCACTGATTCTTCCCACCCTGATACTTGTAAAAATGTCATCCCATTCTCTCAATTCCTCCATCTCTGCCACATCTGCTCTCAGGATATGGCATTTCATTCCAGAACGAAGATGATGTCCTCCTTCTTCAAAGAAATGGGTGTCCCTTCCTCAACCATTAACACTGCCCTCACCCCATCTTCCCGTCACCCCACCAAGAATAAGGTTTCTCTTGTCCTCACCTAGAACCCCACCAGTCTCCGCATGCAGCACACAATTCTCCGTAACTTCTGCAATCTCCGGTGGGATCCCACTACCAAGCACATCTTTCCCTCCCCCCAACTTTCTGTTTTCCAAAGGGATCGCTTCCTACGCGACTCCCTTGTCCATTCGCCGCTCACCACTGATCTCTCTCCTGGCATTTACCCTTGTAAGCGGAACAAGTGCTGCATCTGCCCCTACAACTCCTCCCTCACTACAATTCAGGGCCCCAAACAGTCCTTCCAGGTGAGTTGACACTTCACCTGTGAGTCTGTTGGGGTCAAATACTGTGTTCGGTGCTCCCGGTGTGGCCTCCTGTATATCGGTGAGACCCAACATAGATTGGGAGACCACTTCGCCAAGTACCTACGCTCTGTCTGCCAGAAAAAGCGGGATCTCCCAGTGGCCCCCCTTTTTACATAGAAACATAGAAACATAGAAAATAGGTGCAGGAGTAGGCCATTCGGCCCTTCGAGCCTGCACCGCCATTCAGTATGATCATGGCTGATCATCCAACTCAGAACCCTGTACCAGCCTTCCCTCCATACCCCCTGATCCCTTTAGCCACAAGGGCCATATCTAACTCCCTTTTAAATATAGCCAATGAACTGGCCTCAACTGTTTCCTGTGGCAGACAATTCCACAGATTCACCACTCTCTGTGTGAAGAAGTTTTTCCTCATTTCGGTCCTAAAAGGCTTCCCCTTTATCCTCAAACTGTGACCCCTCGTTCTGGACTTCCCCAACATCGGGAGCAATCTTCCTGCATCTACCCTGTCCAATCCCTTTAGGATTTTATACGTTTCAATCAGATCCCCCCTCAATCTTCTAAATTCCAACGAGTATAAGCCTAGTTCATCCAGTCTTTCATCATATGAAAGTCCTGCCATCCCAGGAATCAATCTGGTGAACCTTCTTTCTACTCCCTCTATGGCAAGGATGTCTTTCCTCAGATTAGGGGACCAAAACTGCACACAATACTCCAGGTGTGGTCTCACCAAGGCCTTGTACAACTGCAGTAGTACCTCCCTGCTCTTGTACTCGAATCCTCTTGCTATAAATGCCAGCATACCATTTGCCTTTTTCACCGCCTGCTGTACCTGCATGCCCACTTTCAATGACTGGTGTATAAGGACACCCAGGTCTCGTTGCACCTCCCCTTTTCCTAATCGGCCACCATTCAGATAATAATCTGTTTTCCTGTTTTTGTCACCAAAGTGGATAACTTCACATTTATCCACATTAAATTGCATCTGCCATGAATTTGCCCACTCACCTAACCTATCCAAGTCACCCTGCATCCTCTTAGCATCCTCCTCACAGCTAACACTGCCGCCCAGCTTCGTGTCATCCGCAAACTTGGAGATGCTGCATTTAATTCCCTCATTCAAGTCATTAATATATATTGTAAACAACTGGGGTCCCATCACTGAGCCTTGCGGTACCCCACTAGTCACCGCCTGCCATTCCGAAAAGGTCCCGTTTATTCCCACTCTTTGCTTCCTGTCTGCCAACCAATTCTCTATCCACATCAATACCTTACCCCCAATACCGTGTGCTTTAAGTTTGCACACTAATCTCCTGTGTGGGATCTTGTCAGAAGCCTTTTGAAAATCCAAATATACCACATCCACTGGTTCTCCCCTATCCACTCTACTAGTTACATCCTCAAAAAATTCTATGAGATTCGTCAGACATGATTTTCCTTTCACAAATCCATGCTGACTTTGTCCGATGATTTCACTGCTTTCCAAATGTGCTGTTATCACATCTTTGACAACTGATTCTAGCAGTTTCCCCACCACCTATGTTAGGCTAACCGGTCTATAATTCCCTGGTTTCTCTCTCCCTCCTTTTTTAAAAAGCGGGGTTACATTAGCCACCCTCCAATCCTCAGGAACTAGTCCAGAACCTAAAGAGTTTTGAAAAATTATCACTAATTCATCCACTATTTCTTGGGCTACTTCCTTAAGCACTCTGGGATGCAGAGCATCTGGCTCTGGGGATTTATCTGCCTTTAATCCCTTCAATTTACCTAACACCACTTCCCTACTAATATGTATTTCCCTCAGTTCCTCCATCTCACTGGACCCTCTGTCCCCTACTATTTCTGGAAGATTATTTATGTCCTCCTTAGTGAAGACAGAACCAAAGTAATTATTCAATTGGTCTGCCATGTCCTTGCTCCCCATAATCAATTCACCTGTTTCTGTCTGTAGGGGACCTACATTTGTCTTAACCAATCTTTTTCTTTTCACATCTCTATAAAAGCTTTTACAGTCAGTTTTTATGTTCCCTGCCAGTTTTCTCTCATAATCTTTTTTCCCCTTCCTAATTAAGCCCTTTGTCCTCCTCTGCTGAACTCTGAATTTCTCCCAGTCCTCAGGTGAGCCACTTTTTCTGGCTAATTTGTATGCTTCTTCTTTGGAATTGATACTATCCCTAATTTCCCTTGTCAGCCACGGGTGCACTACCTTTCTTGATTTATTCTTTTGCCAAACTGGGATGAACAATTGTTGTAGTTCATCCATGCAATCATTAAATGCTTGCCATTGCATATCCACTGTCAATCCTTTAAGTGTCATTTGCCAGTCTATCTTAGCTAATTCACGTCTCATACCTTCAAAGTTACCCTTCTTTAAGTCCAGAATCTTTGCTTCTGAATTAACTATGTCACTCTCCATCTTAATGAAGAATTCCACCATATTATGGTCACTCTTACCGAAGGGGCCTCTCACGACAAGATTGCTAATTAACCCTTCCTCATTGCTCAATACCCAGTCTAGAATAGCTTGCTCTCTAGTTGGTTCCTCGACATGTTGGTTCAAAAAACCATCCCGCATACATTCCAAGAAATCCTTTTCCGCAGCACCCTTACCAATTTGGTTCACCCAATCTACATGTAGATTGAAGTCACCCATTATAACTGCTGTTCCTTTATTGCACACATTTCTAATTTCCTGTTTAATACCATCCCCAACCTCACTACTACTGTTAGGTGGCCTGTACACAACTCCCACCAGCATTTTCTGCCCCTTAGCGTTATGCAGCTCTACCCATATCGATTCCACATCCTCCTGGCTTATGACCTTTCTTTCTATTGCATTAATCTCCTCTCTAACCAGCAACGCCACCCCACCTCCTTTTCTTTCATGTCTATCCCTCCTGAATATTGAATATCCCTGAATGTTGAGCTCCCATCCTTGGTCACCCTGGAGCCATGTCTCTGTGATCCCAACTATATCATATTCATTATTAACAACCTGCACTTTTAATTCATCCACCTTGTTACGAATGCTCCTTGCATTGACACACAAAGCCTTCAGGCGAGCTTTTACAACACTCTTAGCCCTTATACAATCATGTTGAAAAGTGGCCCTTTTTGATGCTTGCCCTGGATTTGTCAGCCTGCCACTTTTACTTTTCACCTTACTACTTTTTGCTTTTAATCCTCCTTCCCTTTCCCATTTCAATATGTCAGACCATGGCCTCCTCTACTGCCGCGATGAGGCCACACTCAGGTTGGAGGAGCAACACCTTATATTCCGTCTGGGCAGCCTTCAACCTGATGGCATGAATATCAATTTCTTGAACTTGCTGTAATGGCCCTTTCTCTCCTTCACCAATCCCCATTCCCCATTCCCATTTCCCTCTCTCACCTTATCTGCCAATTACCTCCCACTGGTGCTTCTCCCCCTTCCCTTCTTCCATGGTCTTCTGTCCTCTCCTATCAGATTCCCCCTTTTCCAGCCCTTCCACCAATCAACGTCCCAGCTCTTTACTTCACCCCTCCCCCTCCCTCCTACTACCTTGTATGTCTTCCTCCCTTCCCCCTAACTTCTTACTGTGACTTCTCATCTTTTTTCTCCAGTCCTGATGAAGGGTCTCAGCCCAAAACGTCGACTGTTCACTCCTTCCTTTAGATTCTGCCTGTTCCTCCAGCATTTTGTGTGTGTTCCTTGGATTTCTAGCATCTGCAATTTTCTCTTGTTTGTTGATGGGCCAAATGGCCTAATTCTGCACCTTGGCCTTATTATTCTGTAATTGCATGTTCAAACTAGGAACATCTCAAATCTGGCTTAACTCTCGGAAGTCCAAAGGATCTAGAAAGTAGATGTAATCTGTTTGACACAGTTTCAAGTAAGAAATGTAATACTTTTACTAAATCCTTAAAATAATGCTGTGTACACCACAGTCATTTCTGTAACATAGGTCTCAACCTTGAACTTGAAAAGGACTTGTATAGTTTTATACACAGCTTGTTGTTGAATACATAGGTACCATTTTCTTTCAGTTGTTTAAAATCAAGTTATCAGCATTTTAAACTCCATTGTTTATAGTTTGGTTACCATATGGATGGAGGCTGATTGGCCTGTCAAGTTGGTTTGGGAACTGTGTTAGGAAGTACCAACTATTTAGACAGGACTACAAATTGTGGCAATTTTTATTCCATTCTTTCACAACCTCTTTTATTCCAAAGGACTTCAGACTTGATGACCAGCATATTAACTGGTATTTTATCAAACACATTTACAGCCCATTTACCATATATCTGATTTTCTCTACTCAATTGTCCAAACAATTGTTAATTCTTGAAGTTAAACTCATTGATCCGTACTTATTGGGTTTTCACAATTCTGTGAACAGAAATGTAACTTGTAAGTCTACCAGCAGTTCTGTAGAAAAATTTGCCAAGAATAAACATGGTCATGTAGACCATGGTCGCCCACGTCATACGACACAGCACATAACGATAATGATGATGATCAGCACCAGACCAAACCTTTAGATCCGGGGTTCCCAACCTTTATACGCTACGGGCCCCTATCATTAACTGAGGACCCCAGGTTGGGAACCCCTGCTTTAGATATTTGCTATGGCATTTTTATTTGCAAATACTGTGTCACACAATGACAGGATATTATGCGTTATGCAGCCTGGACCCACCTCAGTGTGTCTGCAGGTCTGTTGTATTTGCAGATGTGATTCAGACTTCCATTAGACACAGGGCCAGAATTAAGCCACTCGGGCTATGGAGCCTGCTCCTCCATTCCATCATGGCTGATTTATTATCACTGTCTACCCCATGCTCCTGCCTTCTCCTCGTAACCTTTGACATCCTGACCAACGAAGAGCCTACAACCTCTGCTTTAAATGTTTTCCAGAACTTGGCCTCCGCAGCTGATGCAAATGAATTCCACAGATTCACCTACCTCTAGCTAAAGAAATACCTTCTAATCTCTGTTCTAAATGGACGTCCCTCTATTCTGAGGCTGTGAACTCTGGTCCTAGATTCAAACACTATGGGAAACACTCTCACCACATCCACTCTGTCTAGGCCTTTCAATACTCGATACGTTTCAATTAAGTTCTTCTAAACTCCTGACTCATCAGATGTTCCTCATATGTTAACCCTTTCATTCCCAGAATCATTCTCTTGAACCTTCTGGACCCTCACCAATGCCAGCATATCCTTTCTTAGATAAGGGGACCAAAACTGCTCACAATACTCCAAGGGTGGTCTGACTTATAAAGCCCCAGCATCACATCCTTGCTCTTATATTCTAGTCCTGACAAAATGAATGCTAACATTGTATTTGCCTTCCTTATCATCATCTCAACTTACACGTTAACCTTTAGGGAATCCTGCACAAGGACTCCCAAGTCCTTTTCCACCTCTGATATTTGCACCTGTTTAGAAAATAGTCTACACTTTTATTTCTTCTACCAAAGTGCATGGCCATACACTTTTCTACACTACATTCCATCTGCCACTTCTTTGTCCATTCTCTCAATCTGTCCAAATCCTTCAGTAAACTCCCTGTTTCCTCAACAGTACCTGCCCTTCCAACTACCTTGGCATCGTCTACAAACTTGGCCACAGAACCATCAATTCCGTCAACCAAATTGTTGACATATAACGGGAAATTAAGCAGTACCCTGCGGAACACCACTTGCCACCTGCAGCCAACCACAATAAACCCCCTTTATTCCCACTCTTTGCCTCCTGTCAATCAGCCAATCTGCTATCCATGCCAGTATCTTTCCTGTAATACCATGGGCTCTTACCTTGTTAAGCGGCCTCATCTGCAGCACCTTGTCAAAGGCCTGAAAATCCAAGTAAACAACATCGACCGACTCTCCTTTGTCTATCCTGCCTGTTATTTCCCCAAAGAATTCAACAGATTTTTCAAGTAAGAATTCCCCTTAAAGAAACCATGCTGACTTGGCCTAATTTATCATGTGCCTGCAAGTGCCCTGAAACGTCATCCTTAACAGAGGACTCCAACATCTTTTCAACCACCGTGGTCGGGTTAAATGGCCGAGAATTTCCCTTCGGCCTCCCTCGCTTCATAAAGAGTGGAGTGACATTTTTGCAATTTTCCAGTTCCCAGAACCATAGAACCATAGAAACTACAGCACAGAAACAGGCCCTTTGGCCCTTCTTGGCTGTGCCGAGCCATTTTCTGCCTAGTCCCACTGACCTGCACACGGACCATATCCCTCCATACACCTCCCATCCATGTATCTGTCCAATTCATTCTTAAATGTTAAAAAAGAACCCGCATTTACCACCTCGTCTGGCAGCTCATTCCATACTCCCACCACTCTCTGTGTGAAGAAGCCCCCCCTAATGTTCCCTTTAAACTTTTCCCCCCTCACCCTTAACCCATGTCCTCTGGTTTTTTTCTCCCCTTGCCTCAGTGGAAAAAGCCTGCTTGCATTCACTCTATCTATACCCATCATAATTTTATATACCTCTATCAAATCTCCCCTCATTCTTCTACGCTCCAGGGAATAAAGTCCTAACCTATTCAACCTTTCTCTGTAACTGAGTTTCTCAAGTCCCGGCAACATCCTTGTAAACCTTCTCTGCACTCTTTCAACCTTACTTATATCCTTACTGTAATTTGGTGACCAAAACTGAACACAATACTCCAGATTCGGCCTCACCAATGCCTTATACAACCTCATCATAACATTCCAGCCCTTATACTCAATACTTTGATTAATAAAGGCCAATGTACCAAAAGCTCTCTTTACGACCCTATCTACCTGTGACACCACTTTTAGGGAATTTTGTACCTGTATTCCCAGATCCCTCTGTTCCACTGCACTCCTCAGTGCCTTATCATTAACCCTGTATGTTCTACGTTGGTTTGTCCTTCCAACGTGCAATACCTCACACCTGTCAGTATTAAACTCCATCTGCCATTTTTCAGCCCATTTTTCCAGCTGGTCCAAGTCCCTATGCAGGCTCTGAAAACCTTCCTCACTGTCTCCTACACCTCCAATCTTAGTATCATCAGCAAACTTGCTGATCCAATTTACCACATTATCATCCAGATCATTGATATGGATGACAAATAACAATGGACCCAGCACTGATCCCTGTGGCACACCACTAGTCACAGGCCTCCACTCAGAGAAGCAATTCTCTACCACCACTCTCTGGCTTCTTCCTTCGAGCCAATGTCTAATCCAATTTACCACCTCTCCATGTATACCTAGCGATTGAATTTTCCTAACTAACCTCCCATGCGGGACCTTGTCAAAGGCCTTACTGAAGTCCATGTAGACAATATCCACTGCCTTCCCTTCATCCACTTTCCTGGTAACCTCCTCGAAAAACTCCAACAGATTGGTCAAATATGACCTACCATGCACAAAGCCATGTTGACTCTCCCTAATAAGCCCCTGTCTATCCAAATGCTTGTAGATTCTGTCTCTTAGTACTCCCTCCAATAACTTACCTACTACTGATGTTGTACTCACCGGCCTATAATTTCCCAGATTACTTTTCGATCCTTTTTTAAACAACGGAACAACATGAGCCACTCTCCAATCCTCCAGCACTTCACCCGTAGACAGCGACATTTTAAATATTTCTGTCAGGGCCCCCGCAATTTCAACACTAGTCTCCTTCAAGGTCCGAGGGAACACTCTGTCAGGTCCCGGGGATTTATCCACTTTAATTTTCCTCAAGACAGCAAACACCTCCTCCTTTTCAATCTGTACAGTTTCCATGGTCTCACTATTTGATTCCCTCAATTCCATAGATTTCATGCCAGCTTCCTTAGTAAATACAGACGCAAAAAACCTATTTAAGATCTCCCCCATTTCCTTTGGTTCCGCACAAAGCCGACCACTCTGATCTTCAAGAGGACCAATTTTATCCCTTACAATCCTTTTGCTCTTAATATACCTGTAAAAGCTCTTTGGATTATCCTTCACTTTGACTGCCAAGGCAGCCTCATGTCTTCTTTTTGCCCTCCTGATTTCTTTCTTAAGTATTTTCTTGCACTTCTTATACTCCTCAAGCACCTGATTTACCCCCTGTTTCCTATACATTTCATACAACTCCCTCTTCTTCTTTATCAGAGTTGCAATATCCCTTGAGAACCAAGGTTCCTTATTCCTATTCAATTTGCCTTTAATCCTGACAGGAACATACAAAACTCTGCACTCTCAAAATTTCCCCTTTGAAGGCTTCCCACCTGCCAATCACATCTTTGCCAGAGAACAACCTGTCCCAATCCACGCTTTTTAGATCCTTTCTCATTTCTTCAAATTTGGCCTTCTTCCAGTTCAGAACCTCAACCCTAGGACCAGATCTATCCTTGTCCATGATCAAATTGAAACTAATGGTGTTATGATCACTGGAACCAAAGTGCTCCCCTACACAGACTTCTGTCACTTGCCCTAATTCGTTTCCTAACAGGAGATCCAATATTGCATTCCCTCTAGTTGTTCCCTCTATATATTGATTTAGAAAACTTTCCTGAACACATTTTACAAACTCTAAACCATCTAGACCCCTAACAGTATGGGAGTCCCAATCAATGTATGGAAAATTAAAATCCCCTACCACCACAACTTTATGTTTCCTGCAGTTGCCTGCTATCTCTCTGCAGATTTGCTCTTCCAATTCTCGTTGACTATTGGGTGGTCTGTAATACAATCCCACTAATGTGGCCATACCTTTCCTGTTTCTCAGCTCCACCCATAAGGACTCAGTAGACAAGCCCTCTAATCTGTCCTGCCTGAGCACTGCTGTAATATTTTCCCTAACAAGCAATGCTACTCCCCCACCTTTCATTCCTCTGCCTCGATCACATCTGAAACATCGGAACCCTGGAATATTAAACTGCCAGTCCTGCCCCTCCTGTAGCCAAGTTTCACTAATTGCTACAACATCATAATTCCATGTGTCAATCCACGCCCTCAACTCATCTGCCTTCCCCACCATACTCCTAGCATTGAAATATATACACCTCAGAAGATTTTTACTACCATTCACAACCTTTCTATCAGCGGATTTGCTTAAACTTTCAACCTCATTTATTTTCACCCCAGCCACACTGTCAGCTCTGGCTCTCTGGTTCCCATCCCCCTGCAAATTTAGTTTAAAGCCTTCCCAATAGCACTAACAAACCTGCCTGAAAGGATATTGGTCCCCCTGTGGTTCAAGTGTAACCCATCTCTCTTGTACAAGTCCCACCTGCCCCAGAAGAGGTCCCAATGATCCTGAAATCTGAAACCCTGCCCCCTACACCAGTTCCTCAGCCACTTGTTCCTCCTCCAGAGCATCCTATTCCTACCCTCACTGGCACTTAGCACAGGTAGCAATCCTGAGATTACCACCCTTGAGGTCCTGCTTTTCAACTTCCTACCAAGCTCTCTATACTCACTGTCCAGGACCTCTTCACTCTTCCTTGCTATGTCATTGGTACCGATGTGCACCACGACATCTGGCTGGTCACCCTCCCACTTCAGAATGTCATGCAATCGATCAGAGACATTCTTGACCCTGGCACCCGAGAGGCAACAAACCATCCTGGATTCTCTGTCATGACCACAGAACCTTCTATCTGCACCTCTAACTATCGAGTCCCCTATCACTACTGCTCCCCTCTTTTTCCCCCCTCCCTTCTGCACTGCAGAGCCAGACTCAGTGCCAGAGATCCAGCTACTGCAGCTAGTCCCAGGTAAGTCATCCCCCCAAACAGTATCCAATGCGGTATCCATTCTAGTATCTAGTGATTCTTGAAAGAGCATTTACTAATGCCTCCACAATCTCTTCAGCTACCACTTTCAGAACCCTGGGGTGTAGTCCATCTGGTCCAGGTGACTTATCTACCTTCAGGCCTTTCAGCTTCCCAAGCACCTTCTTCTTTTTAATAGCATCTGCACTCACTTCTGTCCCCTGAGACCCTCAAATTTCTGGCTTAGTGTCTTCCACAGCAAAGGCTGACACAAAATACTTATTAAGTTCATTTGCCATTTCTTTGTTCCCCATTGCTACCTCTCCAGCAACATCTTCCAGCAGTACAATATCCACTCTCACCTCTCTGTTACTCTTTATATATCTGAAAAAAAAATTCTTAAATTTTGAATCTTGAGTTCTGTGTTCACTAGAAGGTAAAAGAAGTATTCATATTTTGAAGGCAGGTTTCACAAATATGAATAACCTCACATTATTCAGTGCAGAAAAATGTCTAGAAAATGATGTCCTGGAACTTGCTGCTGGAATAACAATAGGGCTGAGCGTGTTCAAAGGGACAAATAAAATGAAGTACAAAAACAACTGATCAAGATGTACAAGCCTTTTAATTTTCTAGAAATAATATCTTGATGAATGCTTCCCAGCTTCAAAGAACTGAATTGCCTGTTAACCACCCTCACCATAGAAAGCCTGTCCATTTCAACCTAGGAAGCCTTTTATCAACGTTTTAAGTGTTAATTATAGTTTCTCAGCACTTGACCTGATGGACGGAATGGCCTTCCTCAGTGATGTTATAAAAATAAGATCTAGATCTTTTGTGAGGTTGCTGGGTTTCCCAGTGAGACACTGCCCACTGTCAGTTTGGGTGCTGTACACACCAATGGATCTGTCACAAGTTCTTGTAGCTGCTGGACATACAGTACCACAGAACAACGCACGTACCCCCAGTCTCAAGGACAGCTTCTATCCTACTGTGATCAGGCTATTGAACCGACATCTCAGTAGACAATAGGTGCAGGAGTAGGCCGTTCAGCCCTTCGAGCCAGCACCGCCATTCACTGTGATCATGACTGATCATCCACAATCAGTACCCCGTTCCTGCCTTCTCCCTATATCCCTTGACTCCACTATCTTTAAGAGCTCTATCTAACTCTTTCTTGAAAGCATCCAGAGAATTGGCCTCCACTGCCTTCTGAGGCAGAGCATTCCACAGATCCACAACTCTCTGGGTAAAAAAGTTTTTCCTCAGCTCTGTTCTAAATGGCCTATCTCTTATTCTTAAACTGTGGCCTCTGGTTCTGGACTCCCCCAACATTGGGAACATGTTTCCTGCCTCTAGTGTGTCCAATCCCTTAATAATCTTATATGTTTCAATCAGATCCCCCCTCATCCTTCTAAATTCCAGTGTATACAAGCTCTGTCGCTCCAATCTTTCAACATATGACAGTCCTGCCATCCTGGGGATTAACCTCGTGAACCTATGCTGCACTCCCTCAATAGCAAGAATGTCTTTCCTCAAATTTGGAGACCAAAACTGCACACAGTACTCCAGGTGTGGTCTCATTACTCTCATATGGTAAAAGATGAACTTTTAATCTCTCAATCTACATTGTATTGGCCCTTGTCTACCTGTACTGAACCTTCTCAGGAAACTGCATTCCATATTCTGTTTTTCTCCCCATTTGCGGTTTCCCCTAGCTGAGACCAACTCAGACTGACTCTGCCTGCTCCTGTGAGCTGAAGAGTGAACAGCTGAGAAGGGGGCAGCCGGATGCCACGTCTAGGGACTCCCTCACATGTCCCAAGGTCATTCCTGACCATGGGTAACGTGCGTGTGGAGTTTGCACATTCTCATGATTGAGTGGGTACCCTCTGGATGTTTGAGTTACCTCCAGAGTCCAAGGATGATGGTTTTATTAGCTGCTGTAAATTGTCCCTTAAATGACTAAATGAATCAAAGGGGAGTTGACAAAATTGTGTCAGAAAGATTAAACTGCACGCATTTAGAGAAACGAAGAACAGGAATGCTCCCTGAGAGCTAGCATGGATCTGATGGGCCAGATGGACTTTCCTGTGCAATATAAGCCTCCCCTCCATGATCATGGAGTTTGGTGACCTCCTTATTGCAAAGTAGGCAGCAAATTGCAGGATGAGGCCGAGACCAGCAGCAGCCTGAAGCTGGAGCGCTGAGAAGAGAGGGTGACTTTGAATTGATTGGGTATAACAGCCCAGGCACACAGGAGAATCTGGACCATCATAGGCCACAGTGATAACAAGATAAGTTAGTCTGAGCGTATTCCCTTTCGACAGCATAGTTTCAGGGAAAAGGGATTTAATAAAATCTGGACTACTCCATAACTGTTGACACCTTTTAAGAGAGTTTTCCACCAGTTAAAAAGATGACAGAGTAAATGAAATCAGGAGTGGAATTTCCTTTTGACTACAACATTCAATGATGAGGATATTCTTCTGCATAGCATCTTTTGTTTGGATGTATGAAAGAATTTCTAGACCACAATCTGACTGGTTAAGAAAAAAACTAGTTATTTGCCCTGCTTCTTCTGGTGTCAGATGTCCAAACATTGAGTTTCTTTTGTACTGAAAATCTGTAGAAGTTGGAAATCTGAAATAAAAAGCAGGAAGTGCAGGATCTCCCAGCAAGTTGGGTGAGGGCTGTGGAAAAGGAAATCGGATGAAGGGTCTTCGACTTGAAGCATGGAGCAGAGCTTGCCAATCTTTTGAATGGGCATGAACCAATACCATGAAGCATGGGGTGCATGGACCCCAAGGTGGGAAACTCTGCATTAGAACAGCACACACAAAACACTGGGGGAAATCAGCCAGTCAGGCAGCAGCTATGAAAACGAAAACAGCTAATGTCTCAGGCCATAATCCTTCAACAGGACTGGGTCATCACGCGTCCTGATGTAAGGTCCCCACCTGAAATGTCGACCGTTTTCATTTCCGTAGCTCTGCCTAACCGGCTGAGTTCCTCCAGCATTTCATGCGCATTGCTCTGGATTTCCAGCATCTGCAGAATCTCGTGTTTATGACTTGAAACATTACCTCTGTTTCTTTTTCCATAGATTCTATCTAACCTCCCGAGATACTCCAGCATTCTTCGTTTTTGTTTCCGGCTTCCTGTACAATGATGTTATCATCTTGTGCTTTCAGTATAAAAATTTCAGGAATTTCAATGTACAAAGGCAAATCTAATAAATGACAAGACACTGTTGAGATTCATTCCCACAGGAAATTATGAGCCGGTTATAGATATTAAAAAATAGTATCTCTTTTAATGTTCATGTTTGATGATCAGTATCGTGATTATAGATGGGCTGGATTCCTTATCCTAACACATGAAGTGGACCATGTTTAGCAAAGGTCATTAAAGTAGAAAGAGATAAAAGTATATCATGTTTGTACATATTCACATTCAGATCTGATTTACTGGCACTGGTTCTCATTGATACCAGGCTTCATCATTCACTGCCAAGACCACAGAGACATCTTTCATTCCTTGACAGCCGAAACTAAATGTAATACTCAAGGTGCATTGTAAACACTGAACAACGAATTTTCATCATTCGCTTAGAAATTAGATTGAGTATTGAAGCTGGGAAGCTGAGAGTAACCACACATGACTGCATCGACCTGTCTGCCCGTGGACGACTGGGTTTCACCACGTTTTTGTACACAGAACAATTTAATTTAAACGAAAGATAAAACTCCATTGAAAGTCTGGGTCTTGCTGCAAGAAGCAACATGCGGTGTTGTTCATTAGGCTTTCAAAGTCCAAGTTCAAAGTAAATCTATTATCCAAGTATGTAGCCGTATACAACCCTGAGATTTGTCTTCTTGCAGGCAGCCACAAAATAAAGAAGCATATTAGAATTCATGAAAAAACCCATGCAATGAGGATGGACAGGCATCCAGTGCACGATAAAAGAACGAGCCGTACAAACAATAAAAAAAGTAAACAAATAATACCCACAGCATGAACTGCAGAGTCCCCAACAGTGACCCCACAGCCATGGAGCCAGTTCAGTGCTGAGGTGAGTCTGTCCATGGCCATCGAGCCAGTTTAATGCTGAGGTGTGTCAGTCCATGGCCATGCAGCCAGTTCAGTGCTGAGGTGAGTGAGTCCACAACCATGGAGCCAGTTTAATGCTGAGGTGTGTCAGTCCACGGCCATGCAGCCAGTTCAGTGCTGAGGTGAGTCTGTCCACAGCCATGGAAACACTTTAATGCTGAGGTGAGTCTGTCCACAGTTATGGAGTAGTTCAGTGCTGAGGTGAGTCTGTCCACAGTTATGGAGCCAGTTCGGTGCTGAGGTGAGTGAGTCCACAGCTATGGAGCCAGAACAATGCTGAGGTGAGTCTGTCCACAGTCATGGAGTAGTTCAGTGCTGAGGTGAGTCTGTCCACAGCCATGGAAATAGTTTAATGCTGAGGTGAGTCTGTCCACAGCCATGGATCCAGTTCAGTGCTGAGGTGAGTCTGTCCACAGCCATGGAGCCAGATCTGTGCTGAGGTGAGTCTGTCCACAGCCATGGAGCCAGTTCAGTGTTGAAGTGAATCTGTCAATGGCTGTGCAGCCAGATCAGTGCTGAGGTGAGAGAGTCCACAACAATGGAACCAGATCAGTGCTGAGGTGAGTCTGTCCACAGCCATGGAGCCAGTTCAGTGCTGAGGTGAGTGAGTCCACAGCCATGGAGCCAGTTCAGTGCTGAGGTGAGTGAGTCCACAGCCATGGAGCCAGTTCAGTGCTGAGTTGAGTCTGTCCACAGCCATGAAGCCAGTTCAGTGCTGAGTTGAGTCTGTCCACAGCCATGAAGCCAGATCAGTGCTGAGGTGAGTCCGTCCACAGCCATGGAGCCAGTTCAGTGCTGAGGTGAGTGAGTCCACAGCCATGAAGCCAGATCAGTGCTGAGGTGAGTCCGTCCACAGCCATGGAGCCAGTTCAGTGCTGAGGTGAGTCAGTCCACGGCCATGGAGCCAGTTCAGTGCTGAGGTGAGTCTGTCCACAGCCATGGAGCCAGTTCGGTGCTGAGGTGAGTCAGTCCACAGCCATGGAGCCAGTTCGGTGCTGAGGTGAGAGAGTCCACAACAATGGAGCCAGATCAGTGCTGAGGTGAGTCTGTGCACAGCCATGGAGCCAGTTCAGTGCTGAGGTGAGTGAGTCCACAGCCATGGAGCCAGTTCAGTGCTGAGGTGAGTGAGTCCACAGCCATGAAGCCAGATCAGTGCTGAGGTGAGTGAGTCCACAGCCATGGAGCCAGTTCAGTGCTGAGGTGAGTGAGTCCACAGCCATGGAGCCAGTTCAGTGCTGAGGAAAGTGAGTCCACAGCCATGGAGCCAGTTCAGTGCTGAGGAAAGTGAGTCCACAGCCATGGAGCCAGATCAGTGCTGAGGAAAGTGAGTCCACAGCCATGGAGCCAGATCAGTGCTGAGGAAAGTGAGTCCACAGCCATGGAGCCAGATCAGTGCTGAGGAAAGTGAGTCCACAGCCATGGAGCCAGATCAGTGCTGAGGTGAGTCAATCCATGGCTGGGCAGCTCGTTCGGTGCTGGGGTGAGTAAGTCCATGGCCATGGAGCCAGATGAGTGCTGAGGTGAGTGAGTCCACGGCCATGGAGCCAGATGAGTGCTGAGGTTAGTGAGTCCACGGCCATGGAGCCAGTTCAGTGTTCAGGTGAGTGAGTCGACAACCATGGATCCAGATCAGTGCTGAGGTGAGTCTGTCCACGGCCATGGAGCCAGTTCAGTGCTCAGGTGAGTGAGTCGACAACCATGGATCCAGATCAGTGCTGAGGTGAGTCTGTCCACGGCCATGGAGCCAGTTCAGTGCTCAGGTGAGTGAGTCGACAACCATGGATCCAGATCAGTGCTGAGGTGAGTCTGTCCACAGCCATGGAGCCAGATCTGTGCTGAGGTGAGTCTGTCCACAGTCATGGAGCCAGATCTGTGCTGAGGTGATTCTGTCCACAGCCATGGAGCCAGTTCAGTGCTGAGGTGAGTGAGTCCACGGCCATGGAGCCAGTTCAGTGCTGAGGTGAGTCAGTCCACAGCCATGGAGCCAGATCTGTGCTGAGGTGATTCTGTCCACAGCTATGGATCCAGATCAGTGCTGAGGTGAATGAGTCCACGGCCATGGAGCCAGTTCAGTGCTGAGGTGAGTCTCTCCACGGCCATGGAGCCAGTTCAGTGCTGAGGTGAGTGAGGTAGGTCCAGGAGCCTGTTGCCTATAGGCCACAGATGCGAAGTCCATTCAGCACCTTGACCAGACTGACAGACATCTCTGAAGTCAGGCCTAGTATTACCAGACTGCCCATCTGGAATGCATAAATACACCTTGTCATCTGCAAACACCTCTCTCACAAAGAAGAATCCTTATGGTGCAATTAATTGGAGCAAACGCTGGAGATCAGTCCTGTTGTTATGGTAATCAGCCAGCTTTGGAGCTGGTGTTGTAACACCAGATGATTATTTGGGCACCGGAACTTTTGAAGCCCCATTAAAAAGATAGTGAGACAGGATGTAAATAGCACTACACACTAAACAGGATGCCTTTTTAGCCTTACACGTATCCTGGAACTCATCTACGTCTTGGCTGATATTCTCAGAAGTATATTCCAAACATCTTTAGTGTGGGCTTCATTGTTATTGTAGAAACCTGCAAGCAGATTACAATGAACGGGTTGCCTTAAATACTGATATGTCACAGAGAAGGAAAGAAAGCAAATTTTGTACTTTATTGGACTGGATCATACCACTTGCCAACACTTCTACTGGAATGGCTGACTGTTGTCCAGTGCTGACTTATGCATTTGTACATTAACATACAGAAGCCGAAAGGTGTTCCAGATACCTGATGTTGAAGTTCAAAGTAAATGTATTATCAAAGTGTATATACGTGACCATAGACTAGCTTGAGATTCTTTTTGTTTTGGAAACGTCAGCAAGTCCAGTGGCAGACCCCTGGGTGAATCAGAATCAGGTTTAATTTCACCAGCATATGTCGTAAAATTTGTTGTTATGTGGCAGCAGTATGTTGCAATATATAATAATAAAAACTATAAATCACAGTAAGAAGTATATATAGAAAAGAAAATTACAATAATTAAGTAGTGGAAAAAGAGAGGTACTGTTCATGGGATCACTGTCCATTCAGAGAGCTGACGATGGAGGGAGAGGGGCTGTTCCTGTCGAGTGTGTGTCTTCAGGCTCCTGTGCCTCCTCCTTGAAGGTAGCAATGAGAAGAGGATGTGTCCTGGGGGATGGGGGTCCTTAACGATGAACGTCACCATTTTGAGGCATGGCCTTTTGAAGGTGACCTGGATGCTGAGGTAACTAATGCTCGAGTTGGGTGAGCTTTCAACTTTCTGCACCTTTTTCCGATCCTGTGCAATGGCCCTTCCACACCAGACAGTGCTGAGCTGATTTCCAAATATAACTCCACATCTACCCAGAGTTCGAAACACAGCTCTATTCATTTGAACAAGGTGACTAATCCTGAGTAATCCTAAGGTAAGTATAGGTAGTAGTTTATTTTATCATTAATTTTACTTTATCTTAATGTTTTCATCAATATTTTGACCTGTAATGTATTTTAATCACTCTTTTGATTACTTGAACCTATTTGAACTGCTTTGTGATTATCAGAAACTTGTTATTTTAGTTCAAGGGCCTTTAAACAGCAGCAAATCAGAGTCTATCTCTGCCGCCTTAGGCACTGTCACCGTTCACGGTCCATTTTCCTTCAGTGGAAAGGCAACGGTCAGGGTGGCTTCCCTCTGTGCTTGGATTGGTGCTGTAGGTGGGTGGGTGGGCTCTGCACAGGGCTGGAGTTAGTGGGGCCGGGGCCCTTGGGCTGGAGGCCCTAATGGGCCCCCGCCAACACCGTAAAATGCTGCTGGACCAAGCAAAAAAAGGCAAGAACAAGAGCAAAGGTCGTACTGGTCTAAATATCAAAGCTGTGGACCAAGACTTTGGTTTAGGCTGTAAGCTTACAGGCCTTAAGAGGGAGAACAGAAAGTAATGCAGATTCTTAGTTTGAAGGACAGCATCTAAAGCACTAAAAATTGACCTAGGCTTAGTTGGCTTAGTAAAGTTATGAGGGAGACGAAGTATGATGTACCCAATCTTAAATCTTTATTTAGCTATTGCTGCACATACCACAGGCCTTATTTCTCAAATAATGCCAAAGCATTTTTGTCTAGGTATTTTTCTCAACCGTGTGCTCTGAGAAAGTAAAATGGAAATGAGAGACAAAAAGGCCAAGAGAGATGGCACTATGGCAAACTAGGAAACCTGACAATACTCCAACAGTCTTTTTGAAAAATGAAATCTAGCACATACTAACCTATTGCTGTATTGTATGTCTTGCAGAGTAAAGACCACTTATTACTTACTAGGTTTGTAAACAGTCAACTATTAGCCTATTGCCACAAAAACAGGAACAGCACTGACACACAAGCCTAGATATTTACAAAGTCAGATGCTTGTTTTTCAAAATTAAAGCCTGGTTCTTCTGGATTTCTTCGCAGCAAAGTCCTTGATCAGATCACTAAAATCCAGTTTCCGAACAAGATCACTTTCAAGTGACATCAGAGTAAGATGACTCAGCCTGTCCTGTCCCATTGTGGATCTGAGCCTATGTAATTGCCGTTATCAGGCCTGCCAAGTATGTCACTGGAGCCTCGGATAGCCAGTCCCCTCTCGATCAAAAACTTCACAACCACCAACACTCTTCTCAATACATCGGTCTAGTAGACACACTCTGACTCGAACAGTTTTTGCAGTTCTGTATCTATTCTTCCGCTGTCAGACGCTAGTGTAATGTAGGTCAGTATCGTTTTCCTGCAGTGTTCACTATTTTCATGCTCTCCTATGTGCTCAGCGGCATGCTCCACTCTCGTATTTTCTTTTGTCCGCCATGATGATAGCTACCTATTTCGGGCCCCTCTGCAGCTCGGGCCCCTGGGCTGCAGCCCAGCCTAGCCCTGCCTAAAGTCCGGCCCTGGCTCTGCACTCATCAGATGGCCAGTCCAATCAAATATTGTCCTTTATCTTCTTCCTATAATTTCCCTTCTATTCCATGAGTTTCTTTCCTCTTCCTTCAATAGGTAGGGGAGTTGGGTAATGGAGAGCTCCGGGTTACCCAGACACAGATTACCCAGTCACACAGGAAAGGGGTCAACAGAAGCAGGACTTCTCCACCATCATTAGGCCTACAGGTCATTCACATGCGTATGTGTGTACTTAACGTGGAAAACGCATCAAGCTGCTGATGCTTGCACTGTCTGAGGTGCCACCTTCCAAGCAGAGGACCGAAGGTGTCACGAGTGCCTAAGTCACTGGGGTCAGAGTTATTGTGATAGTTTAGAGGTTGAGGCCTGAAGGTCAAACCCATGTTTGGCATCCATAAGACCATAATACATATGAGGAGAAATAGGCTATTTGGCACATCAAGTCTGCTCCGCCATTCCATCATTGGTTGATTTATTAACCCTCTCAACCCCATTCTCCTGCCTTCTCCCTGTAACCTTTGATGCCCTGACAAATCAAGAATCGATCAGCCTCCACTTTAAATATATCCAATGACTTGGCCTCCACAAAATTCCTCCCTCATCCCTGTCCTAAATGGATGTCCCTCTCTTTTGAGGCTGTACCTTTTGGTTCTAAATGCTCCCACTACAGGAAACTTCCTCTCCACATTCACTCTATCCCTTCAATATTCGGTAAGTTTCAATTAGATCCCTCCTCATTCTTCTGAATTCCAATGCGTACAGGCCCAGAACCATCAAATGCTCCTCATACATTAACCCTGTCATTACCAGAATCATTGCTGTGAGCCCCTTCTGGACCCTTTCCAATGCCAACACACCTTTTCTTAGCTTAGGGGCCCAAAACTGCTCACAATACTCCAAGTGCGGTCTGACCAATCCTGGGGTGAAGTCTGAAGCTGGAGGCCTGATGTCTGTGAGCCTGAGAATCTGGTCAGAAGGACTGAAGGCCCGGAGGCGGAGTTCCCTGGGGTTGGATGACTGTCTGTGAGTGTGGATGGGTGGGATGGATGCAAAAGGGGCTTGTTTTGCTGTTGTTGTCTTGTTTTGTTGTTGTTGATGCTTGGGTTGCTCTGAGGAACATTGTGGATATGCTATGTTGGCACCAGGGTGTGTGGAAACACTTGTGGGCTGCCCCCAGCCCATCCTAGGGTGTGCTGGTTAATGCCAACAATGTATGTCACTGTATGCTTTGATGTACATGTGGCAAGTAAATCCGAATCTGAAAGTTTAACTTTCTGCACACTCTACTACCTAGATTGCAATTAAACCAAAGCAATTTGTTTCTATATGCCACAATGTGAGAAAAATTCCCCACAACTGAACAGCACCCACCCAATTCCTCACAGTGTGCAAACATGTACTATTAAGAACTAAATGTCTGCAAAGTTTATTTAGATCTGAAATACTTTTCACATTGAATGTGAGGTGGGAGACATTTCAGAAATACTTTCTTTCTGTTGCATATGATTTTTTATATTAACTGCATCAAACACCGAAAGGTTTGTCTTTTAAGTGACCTGAATGGTGTCAGCTGTTCCCACCTTCCAAAACTGATATTCAATGTCAATTCCAAAACCCTAGGTTCTGGCACTGAAATGTAGGTTTGGCTTAGCCCCGGGACCAGCTGTTACCTCGATATGTCTTCACACAACAGGATATGTCATGTGCACAAGGATCGGAGCTACTGCAGTTATTTTGGCATAACACCTGTGCAGTTGGCTTTGCTATTGCTGTTTTTCTTTGTCTACTTTATATGTTTTACATTCTTATCCTTTCTGTATGTCTGGCACCATTCCCTTTTCCTTGACGTGTAGCTGACCCACTTTCGGACTTCTGCCTATGTTGGATTTGCTTGCCATTAGCACTTGGATCAGAGAACTAGGGCGACTTACACTCTCATTCTTCTGTGTGCGAGCCTGTAATTGACACCTCCCCTGCCGAGAGTGGGTACTTGCTGTGCCTGAAACATGGACACAGATTTCTGTCTCATCGCTCTGCACTAAGATTAACTCTTTAATATATACTTTTCTCCTTTCACATTAAATAAGACCTGGAAGCAATGTAACTGCTACCAACCTTGGGACTCTAGTAGACTTAGAAAGCATCAGCGTAAACACACACATGAACTATGCTGAAGAGTAGTCACCTGTCCAGTCAGCAGAATAGATCAGCTCTGTTCAATAGCTGCTTTTCAAGATTTTATTGAAATTCTTTCAGGATACACTCAGGAATAAAGATTACTCTCAGATAGTTTTCAATATAAATGGTTTTTCCCAGAGTTTCTTACTATACATACACTCAGTGGCCACTCTGTTAGGTACCTCTGGTATCTAATAAAGTGGTCACTGAGTGATATAGTCATAGTCATACTTTATTAATCCCGAGGGAAATTGGTTTTCGTTACAGTCGCACCATAAATAATTAAATAGTAATAGAACCATAAATAGTTAAATAGTAATATGTAAATTATGCCAGGAAATAAGTCCAGGACCAGCCTATTGGCTCAGGGTGTCTGACCCTCCAAGGGAGGAGTTGTATAGTTTGATGGCCACAGGCAGGAATGACCTCCTATAACGCTCTGTGTTGCATCTCGGTGGAATGAGTCTCTGGCTGAATGTACTCCTGTGCCCTACCAGTCCATTATGTAGTGAATGGGAGACATTGTCCAAGATGGCATGCAACTTGGACAGCATCCTCTTTTCAGACACCACTGTGTGAGAGTGCAGTTCCATCCCCGCAACATCACTGGCCTTACGAATGAGTTTGTTGATTCTATTGGTGTCTGCCACCCTCAGCCTGCTGCCCCAGCACACAACAGCAAATATGATAGCACTGGCCACCACAGACTCATAGAACATCCTCAGCATCGTCCGGCAGATGTTAAAGGACCTCAGTCTCCTCAGGAAATAGAGACGGCTCTGACCCTTCTTGTAGACAGCCTCAGTGTTCTTTGACCAGTGCAGACCATATAGTCATGGTCTTCTACTGCAGTAGATCATCCACTTCAAGGTTCGACATGTTGTGTGTTCAGAGATGTTCTTCTGCACACCACTGTTGCCATCCTGTTAGTTTGAACCAGTCTGGCCACTCTCCTCTGACCTCTCTCACTAACAGCCTATATTTGCCCACAAAACTGCCGCTCACTGGATTTTTTTTTGATTTTCACACCATCCCCTGTAAACTCTGGATCAGGGGTTCCCAATCTTTTTTATGCCACGGACCGCTACCATTAACCAAGAGGTTCATGGACCCCAGATTAGGAACCCCTGCTCTAGAGACTGGTGTGAGTGAAAACCCCAGGAGATCAATAGTTTATGAGATACTCAAGGCACCCTGTCTGGCAGCAACAGTCATTCCGTGGTCAGTCACTCAGAGCATATTTCTTCCCCATTCTGATGTTTGGTTTGAATAACAACTGAACCTCTTGACCATGTCTGCATGCTTTCATGCGTTGAGTTGCTGTCATGTGTTTGGCTGATCAGATATTTGCATTAACAAGCAGGTGTACAGGTGTAAGATGGCCACTAAATGTATTTCAAAAATGAGCACACAGAATAGTAAGACAATATAATAGATAAAAAATGAATCTTGAATTCATATGGAACTAGCAGATGACCTACAAACATTTAAAAAAAAACTTTACAGGCATTGAAGAGTCCTGATAAAGGGTCTTGGCCCCAAACGTCATCTGTTTATTCCTGTCCATTGATGTTGCCCGACCTGCTGAGTGCCTCCAGCAGTTTGTGGATTTCAGCATCTGCAGAATATCTTGAGTTTATATCACTATAGAAAGCATTACCCAAAAGTTCAGTATGAAACAGATATATTTGTTGCAGAGCATTTTACTCTGGCTTTCTGGAGCCCTTTGTTGTATTTGCATGATATTTAGTGAATATCTAGATTACAAGTATCTATTTACCGAATATATGCTTATATTGTGTAATGTTGAATTATAGTTTGCTAGTAACATGATAATAAGACCACAGGGTCATAAGATATAGGACAGAATTAGGCCATTTGGTCCATCGAGTCTGCTTCTCCATTTCATCATGGCTGATCCATTTTCCCTCTCAGTCCCAATCTCCTGCCTTCTTCCCTTGTCCCTTCATGCCCTGACAAATCAAGAATCTATCAACCCTTGCCTTAAATAAACCCAAGCAACACACACAAAATGCTGGAGGAACTCAGCAGGCCAGGCAACGTCTATGGGAAAGAGACAGGACACTTATATATACCCAATCAACTTGGCCTCCACAACTACCTGTGGTAACGAATTCCACAGACTCACCACTCTCTGGCTCAAGAAATTCCTTCTCAGCTCCATTCTAAGTGGATTTGGCTCTATTCTGAGGCTGTGTCCTCTGATCCTCACCATAAGAAATCAACTCCACATCCACTCTATTGAAGCCTTTCAACATTCGATAGACTTCAGTGAGATCACCCCTCATTCTTCTGAATTCCAGTGAGTATAAGCCCAGAGCCATTAAACGCTCCTCAAATGACAGGCCTTTTCAATCCTGGAACCTCCTTTGAACCCTCCCCAATGTCAACACATCTTCTCTTAGATAAGGGGCTCAGAGCAGCTCACAATACTCCATAATAGTGAATCATAAGAGCATAGCATGGAAAAACATAATTGCTGCACGTCAACAATTACATATCATAAATCTATTATTAAATCTGTGCTTTCTGCGCAGAGTCTATTAAAACTTTGTAACCACTGACCACTTTCCTGTAAATTGATAAAAGGTGCTGCTGTCAGGCCTGCATCATTCAGTGGTCATTATCCATAGGGGAGTTACATTGGGGAGGAGACAGTCACATCCACCCTTCAATTGAGATGCTGAATTAAAGCCCCTGCTGCCTCCCCAACAGGACTTTAAAGAAATCCTGCCAAAGTTTATCTCTCAGCCAACATGACAATGGACTGGTGATACCACAATATCGTTCACAGGATCTCCTTTGATACAGCACTTTGCAACTCCCTGAACGAGATGCAAAGTATGTAATATAGAAGGAAGTCATTTTGCTTTCCGTTCATTTTCCTGCATGGTCAACTGATTTATCACAATCCCCACAGGTTGTACATGTCGCTTTCAGTTTAACTCACCCAAAATTGTTCAAATCAGAGTGAAAGATCAAGGAATTTCAACCGGAGTGTCTGTAATCCTATTCTCTGTTTTACAAGACATTGCACGGGAAATTATGAAGCAGTTAAAACCATGGAATCATAAAAAATGTAAGCCACTGAAGGAATCCAGTACGTCCAAGCCTGCTAAAAATGCATAACATTAGCCCTACTTCCCAACTCCAAGTCTGTAGATTTGTGGGTTACTAATTTTTGAGAGATCATCCAGGTGAGAGCATCTGGCAGCAACACTCTTTCAATCAGCAAATTCCGACCTCCTTTACTCATTCAGTGAAAGCAATTTTCCTCAATTCCACTCAAATTCACTAATTAATTTAATTTATGCTCCTTAATTAATGTTCTGCCTGCTTAAGGGAAATATATTATTCCCAAGTTCCCCAAGATCTTTCATCTCTGCTTCCATTTGTGTGTTCTTTCCCTGCACATTATGCAGTGAAATTCCTGGACTAGGCTGGCAGCTTACTGTTGGAACTGCTGCAAGCCCCCTCCTCTCAGAAGACAGGACCCCAGGGCACTCTGGAACAAACAGTATACTTCAAACTATATATCACCCGCCAGCTTTGCTAATTTGCCAGACTCCAATAAACGGAAGATCTCCCAGGCATTCAAATATTTAGCCAGAGGCTGGTGAATCTGTGGAATTCATTGCCACAGTTGACTGTGGATGCCAAGGTAGGAGGAAGTTGATGAGTTCTTGATTAGTAAGGTTGTCAAATGTTACAGGGAGAAGGCAGGGGAATAGGGTTGAGACTCAATGGGCTAAATGATCTAATTCTGCTCCTATGTCCTATGTTTCTATTAAAGATAAACTGCTGGAAGACTCAGCAGGTCAAGCAGCAGGAGGCAATGGAATGGTCAAGATTTTGGCTCAAGACCTTTTACTAGGACTGAGAATGTAGAGGAAGAACCGCCAGGACAGAGAGGTGAAAGGCAAGAGTGAAACAACAGCTGGAAGGTGGTAGGTGGAAGCAGGTGAAGAAGGGGGAGTTTGGGTAGATTGCAGCTGGGTGAGACAGGGGGAGGAGTGTTGAGACAGAGGCTAGGAGGTGATAGGTGAAACTTATGAAAAAATATTAGAGAGGTAGGGAAAGGAAAGAAGTCAAATAGTGACACTGGCCAGTAGGTGATAGGTGGAAGTGGATAAGGAAGGGGTGATAGCAGATGCAAGCAGGTTGGGAAGGTAGGCCAAGGGATAAACAAATCAGGTAGGTAAGAATGTGGGTGATGAGCAGATGGGAACGGGGGCGGGGGGGTCGGCATTATCTAGGTAACAAGAAGGTTGGAAATGGTGAATAAACAAGAGCGATCCTGGATGGACTGGTGGGAGAGGCAAAGGAACATGGGGGTGTGGGATAACCGAAACTGGAAAATGCAATGTTCATACTTGGACTGTAGGCAAACGATGTGATGCTTCTTTTTCGAGGTTGCTTTTGGTCTGACCATGGCAGTGGAGAAGACTGAGGTCAGACAGGTCAGTGTGGGAAAGGAAAGGGGAGATGTAATGACATTCAACTGGATGCTGAAGATGGCCATTGTGAACAGGGTGAACCTAACAGCCTCTGCTTGGCTGGTATATCTTCCCTCTGTACCCTCAGTCTTGATGCATGTCCATGGCCTCCTCTGCTCTTTCTATAAAGCCTAACTCAGGTTGGAGGAGCAACACCTCATATTCCATCTGGGTAGCCTCCAATGTGATGGCATGAAAATCAATTTCTCTAACTTCCAGCTTGTCCATAGCTCAGCCCCTCAGCACCTTCTTTTCCCATTTCCCAGTCTGAATACCCTCTCATTTCTTCTCCTCAGCAGCCCATCACTTCCCTCTGGTTCCCCTCCTCCTTCCCTTTCTTCCATGGTCTACAGTCCTCTCCTATCAGATTCCTTTCTCTTCAGCTCTTCACCTCTTCTACCTATCTCCCCTCAGCTTCTAACTTAATTTCTCCTCCCCTACCCACCACCTTCTGTCTCCCATCTGGTCTCATCTATCACCTGCCAGCTTGTACACCAACCCTTCCCCCCACCTTCAATTCTGACTTCCTTCCCAGTCCTGATGAAGGGTCTCGGCCCGAAACATCCACTGTTCATTCTCCTCCATAGATGCTGCCTGATTTGCTGAGTTCCTCCAGCAAGCATATTTGTTCAAGATTTCCAGTATCTGTTATATCTCGTGTTTATGCACATTTAAGAGAACGATGCAGTTGTTAATCCTACTCCAAACGGTGATGGTGTTTCCAGACACTGATCTTGTGGTACCAATTTGCTCTTTGGCAGAAGGTGTTTTCATTGCTCTCTCCACAGGCTGCATTTGCAGATCTGTGCACCCGGTAAGTTTGAAGAAAAGTGGTTAGAACTCAGCCTCCACTGATTTTTTGGTACGTTATAATATAAGGCTGAATTTACTTGTATCATTATTTTCCAAATAGATATAGCACATAACAGTGATTTACAGTAGTTAATTTAAGAAGTATGAGTCATGAATATTTCAGGGCGTTTGTGTAAAAGAGAGCCTGGGAATCAGTGGGAGTGTAGGATTTTGTGAATAAAACATGGGAGAGTCGTTTCATGTACTCAACATAAGCCACAGCCCTTTACTTCCATTACAAACAAACCAAAAGCAGTCGCCTTACACTGACGTCATTACATCAGACGCCATCTCTTAAAGTGAACACAACAACTCAGCGACGGTGTTCGTGAGCTACGTAGAACAGTTTCTATTATTGAGAATATGTGTCATCTGTCACCCAATACACTACCTTACAATAGTGTTAATAAGATGTTCTATTATCACAGGCAAAGGCTGTCGATTGAATACTGCTTTTTAAATTATTCTGCCTGAAACAGCTGAATGATCAATTTTCAATGATCACTGACCACATTCATTGGACACTTGTATTGCCACTTATCTATGTTATGTGTCAAAACACAAATCTGTAGCCACCGGACTGAAAGGATTATTATGACGAAAGTTAAGACTCTAATATTCTGTAAGCAAGTAACCCAATTTTCACTTTGCGATTTTCCTATTCCTAACATTATTAACTGTGTGGTTTCCGCCAGCTGCTCCAGTCTAGGGTTAGTGAGTTGTAGACATGTTATGTTGGTGTCAGAAGTGTGAAATGTTTAAGGGGAACATGAGGGGGAACTTCTTTCCTCGGGGTGTGGGGGTGAGAGTGTGAGAATCAATTACAGGAGTCGGAACAGTCATCCACAGAGAAACACATGGCTCCTGGAAGAGAGCTGATATAAGGGAGAACCTTGCCTATAAACCAGACACCTGAAATGGGTTTGAAAAGAGCAGGCACTGGCCTCTGCCTAACAGTCATAAACACAGGAGCCTCTTTGATCCTCAGAATATTTTTGGCAGTGAAAGAGGTCACAGGAGCATGAGACCCGTAATATTTTAACAACCAGGCCTCACTTTGCCCCGTCCTTCGAATTAAATGGGAGAAATGACAGAAATAGTCAGACCAGTTTGCTGTCAGGGGTCTTTGTGATCCGACATGGGGAGGTCTTCATCCTATCATGGAAGGCATAGCTTTCTCTCTAATATTCCTGGGCTCTCCTGGTTCCAGGAAAGTTCAGACCTTTATTCGAAGTTACTTAGGCCAGGCTCAGTGGGTCAATAGACCTGCGTTCTATGACTTTATTGGTCCTGTACTGACCCCAATGGATTTTATGTTTGAGATGCTGATGGGACCAGATGCATTTCTTGGAATGTATCCCATAGATTGGAGCCAGGTTTTTGTGCTCTCTGGCCGGGAGAATTAGAAGCTATTATTTCAAAATGAGCAACTGCCCACTCTCCAAATTCTGTCAAACAGGTAGAGTAAAAATAGCCCCCTGTGAGTAAAGTTCTATGTCAGAACGATGAATGGGCGATCAGTTGAATGGACATTGAAGAAATGGCAGCAAGCACACTTGGAAGTGTGCTGCAGATGAAGGTTTTCTAGTCTAGACAAACCATCTTTACCAATGGAAAATTCCACTCTGAAAGCCGTTTGACTTCTGACCCGTGCTGAAAATGAAACGAACAGTGAAGAGATTACCAAAACTAATTTTACTGGTGCTGATAATTATATCACTCAATTCCACACTGGAAAGATGTTTTATTCATTCAGCATAATTTGGCCAGGCGCAGATCACTGAACACTTCTGCTAAAACTTTTTGTTAACCATTAATATGCTACAAAAAGAAAATAGAATACTTCAAAAGAAAAAAGAATGTGTTTTTATTTGACGTGCTATTAGAAACAGTCAGAAAAGATAAACTTGGAAGGGAAAACAAAGCACATGCGTTTGAGAACCTAATACTTGGCTGCCCTGTTATTTTCATCATCGGAGTTTATCAGAATTGGCACATAAACCTGTCTAATTCTTCAGAAGGTTCCACTGTTATTTGTTTAACAACAAAGATCTTACTGTGGCCTTTGAACAGCCTTATTGTGTTCTCAGTATGTTGGTTCTTTTTGATTTTGGGTAAACAGAAACTGTTTCTTTGTGCATCTAACCCATTAGTTTGAAACTACAAACAACTGATCAGTGTGAAGTACCTACTCTCCCTCTTTCTTATATTACATCAGAAGTGGGTCTTAATCCTGTTTGGAAAGAAACTAGATATCTGGTAAATCAGAGCTACACAATATATATCCTGAAATAATATGCACAATTTAAATGTTCCGCAAGCCACGTTCCTGCCGTGATTTTGCTTTAATAAGTGTCTATACCTTTAGTTCAATAATGTGTGATAAGCTGACTAAAGCTGCTTGCTTTAGTGGCCAAAGGATTGATTAAAGTGGAGAAATAAAGTCATAACTAATTAATCATCCTCCAAATGGATCACAATCTTGTTGAGTTTTGTAGGCTTGCGTGCCTCAATGACCTGGAGAGCTATGTTAGCTGGAGTCAGGGCTTTATGTTTTGGCTCTTGCTAGGGTCACCCATGCCAAACAGGTCAAAGGGTAGAGGACAGACTACGAGTGATCCACCAGTTCAGGGCTAGGGGCTAACAACCCTGACTGGTAAAACAAAATGGTTACAGAAACAGCAGGGAAGAATCCTTCTACATCTGAGTGCGGCGGTATTCCTGAGTCTCCACCCGGAAATTACATGACTGACAGTAGTGAAAACCAAGCAGAAGCTACTGATGTGATAAAGGAAGCTCTGAACACTGCCAGAGATAGAGGACCTTCATTGCTGCCCTAAACGCCAGTGGCGTGGTGGGCCATAAGTAAGTAAGGAATTAATTATACTGCTTGGCCCTTTAATTTCACAGATAGTGAGCCACATTCCAGAGTGAGAGAGCCATAAAACACAGAAATAAGCCCTACAGCCTACAGAGATGGTGCCTAGATACATTTACCTTTAATAATCCTATTTTTATTTTTATTCTCCCCACATTACCACCAGCTCCCCCAAAGATTCTACCGTCCTGTAAGTTGGAATATGCAATACAAGAAGGTGAGAGGGGGTAAGTTCAAAGGAGATGTGCAGGCAAATTTTTTTTTTATCTACACACGGAGAGGTGTATGCCTGGAATGTGCTCCTCAGGTTGGTGGTGGAGACAAATAAGATAAGGACGTTCAAAAAACTTAAGGCACATGCGAATATGCAGGAAATAGAAAGATACAGATATTGTATAGCAAAAGGGACTCGTTGGGAATTTTAGTACTGTTCAGTTCCTTGTTCTGTGTTGTAGGTTGAAGGTCATGTCCCTGTGCCGTTCAGTTCCATGTTGTGGGTCGAAGGTCATGTCCCCATGCTGTCCAGTTCCATGTTCTACGTTTTGGGTCGAAGGCCTGTTTCTATGCTGTTCAGTTCCATGTCCTATGTACACAAAAGTGGCAACTTACAGTTGTTAGTTAACCTATAACATTCAGATCCTTGGGATGAGGGAGGAAAAAGCAAAGCACTCAGAGGAAACGAACCCGGTAAGAGGAAGAACATGCAAACTTCGGACAGAGAACCCTGAAGGTCAGGATTGAACCTAGCTCTCTAGAGAGCGCCACTGTGCAAGAGCATGGATAAATATGAACAACAGAAAGAAAATAGGAGTAACAAGACTACATAAATAATCCTGTTGATCTCTTACAGGATATAAACTACACTATTTATGTTACTATTAGTAGAGGCTCACAGCAGTAGGCCACAGAATTGTCTTGGTATTTTCTAGGTACATTCATTCCACATTGGAAATGAGTTAGAACTGGTTGGAATTTTTAAGGTTGGATCCATCCCAAAGGAATTCAACCTCACTAATCTCATCAGTTCCAACTCTTAAGTGTGGAAGGAATGATCCAGAAAATATCTTGTGCTTCGACTAAAAGTCACAGACTCTTACATTTTAGAGATTGTTGAGATGGGTGCTGCCACAAATCCTTGCACTGCCATTGATGAATAATTATTTACTTCACATTCAAAAATATTACATATAAATATGTAAGGAAGAGAGAAGTCCGTGGAGTAGATTTGTCTAGGTTGGCACAACTTTGTAGGCCAAAGGGGCTGTACTGCATCCTGGCCTACAGTTACCACTCAGTCAGGATCACTAAAATAGACCATCTGGGCATTTCCATGTTGCTCTTCTGGGCACTTGCAGTGTGAAAATTACCTGCTTCATCTCCTAGTTGGCAGCAATGGTGATTTTTAGTTAACAATTAAAATAACTAAGTTCTAATTATTAACCATGATTGCAGTCTTTTTGGCCTACCCTTGCTTTCAGGGAACCTCACAGGCCTTGACAGCAGCAATATTTCCAGCCTTATAGTCACTTTCATTTTTAAGCTGGGTTGTCAAGTTTTTTCTCCCTTATTTAGCAGTGCTGGGTCTCTGTCCGGTCCAGGGAAGATCCTAAGGCCAATCCATCATTTGTGGCTACAGTTTATGCTGCTGTTGCATCTCTAAGTGACTGGGGTTTGACCCTGACCTGAAAATTAACCTTGGAGAGATGAGAGACAGTAGAAAACACTGAGAAGTGAGAGGATAAAATGAGGATAGACGGAACATACTGTAGCAGCAAATAAAATATCCAAAATCAGAACCAAACAATTGGCGCCAGCGACCTCAGACTGATGGAATTGTTATACTTGCATGATTCACCCTCAGCTTCAAAGAGTATTCTAAAGAGTTGAATTTCTTATTTCTATCCTTTTTTTTAGCAATTAACAAACATACAATCTTGAAGCGATATTAAATGGTATTAAGTGGTCAGCAAAGATGTGACCTCTGCGCTCCCAAGCTACAAACTGCCATGAAGTAAGCAAGAATACATAACTAATTCCTTTTGCTTTTACCACGCCCTTACTCCTGTGACCAGTTACCATAATAAACGGACAACACAGAATGCATGGCTTCTACAAGTACAGCATAAGAAAAGATTCTTCAGCCCACAATGTTGTGTAACCCTCAGGCTCGGGCAGCACGTGTTCGTCTAGGGGAAACAACTCCTGGCCCCGCCAAACTGAGACATCTCATTTGTGTGGATGCTGCCTGCAGGGTTGCCAGGACATCCCATATATTGGGCTAAACTGGTTTGTCCCATACGGGCCCACCCTTGTCCCATATTTCCTCCGCTAAGGTAGAACGTTCCTATGAAACCGTTCGTAAGCCAAAATGGTGTAAAGCGCAGAAGCAATTACCATTAATTTATATGGGAAAAATTTTTGAGCATTCCCAGACCCAAAAAATAACCTACCAAATCATACCAATAACACACAAAACCTAAAATAACACTAACATATAGTAAAAGCAGGAATGATATGATAAATACACAGCCTATATAAAGTAGAAATAATGTATATACAGTGTACCAGAATCAGGAAGATTAAGCCAAAACTGATTTGTAGAAAAATTTGGCATGTACACGTATGCGCATGTCACGCATGCGCACGCGGGTGCCCGTGCAAGGCTTCATGGTCATGGTAGTCTTTCTCAGGGTAAACACAAGTGTCCCGTATTTGACTGCTACTTTTGTCCCTTATTTGGGAGTGAGAAAGTTGGCAACCCTAGCTGCGTGATATGCTGCCCGGTTACAAATCCACACCGCAAGGTAGCAAACAGTACACAATGTGCAATTAAATGATTGAACTTTATAAATCTTAAATCTGAATATAGGGTTAGTAAAGAAAATTAAAAGAAATAGGGCCCGTTTTAAGGAAAAAGTCAAAAGTGCACATTAAGCTCACTGATACAGTCAACCATCGACCTCCTCTGACCTCTTCACTGACCTTCGAACCCTCGATCCCAGTCCACTCCGTCCGGTGGTCTGCCAGCTCTCTCCACACGTGTCTTCCTTCTTCCTCACTTGCCGACAAAAGACCCGAAGATCTCTCTTCCAGACTCACCAGAAAGAACAACATTCTCTCATTGGATAGTCCCCACATTCCAAAGCCCCGTTATCTCTAGTCATAGCCCAGACATTGCTGCTACAGAGAAACCATTACATTAGCAGTGAAACCTTACAGCATGTTACAGTTGTGCTGGATTAATTAAACTATTAATTAAGCACCAAAACTAAACTAATCCCATCTGCCTACACAATGGCCATATCACTCCAATCTCTGCACGTTCAGGTGCCTATCTAAGAGCCCCTTTAATGCCTTTATTCTATTTGTTTTCACCACCATCCCAGGCAGCACAATCACAGATACCCACCACTATCTGTGTTTAAAAACTCACTGCACACATCTCCTTTGAATTTGCCCCTTTTCACCTTAAACGCACGCCCTTTAATATTAGATGGTGTAAACACAATCGGTCATTCTAAAGAAATATAAGAATTTTTTCCAGGCCTCTCAGCAGAAGACATTAGTGAAGTAAAGGTGTTTTTTCTCCCCCATGTTTACACAGACTGTGCCTAGATTAAGGGCCCATTTCTTCACGTTGGAAAATCTGGTGAACACACAGAGATGGAAGCCTACAGAGAGAACGAGGTAAAGTACACACTGTAATAGCTAATGCATTCTCGTTCATTAGTTGTGGTTCGTTGCTAAGGAGCATTTAAAACTTTATGCGCAATATAAAACGACTGCATTGTTGAAGCTTCTGTAAACATTTATTTATACAGAGCTGAGATTGTATTTTCCTTGCATTTTATCTAAACCCCAATTGCTTAATGTGACAGGGCACTCAGTGTATGCATTACTTAAACAGATCCATTGTACACAGAATATCAAAACAGAACAGGCACGTCAGGCCACATATATGGGAAGAGGGATGGAGTTAACATTTCAGGTTGAACACTCTTCCTCATGCACAAAATACAAAAAAAAATCGAATCAAGCAGGCTGCTTCAGTCATACAAAATGGAATTCGATGCACATTTCAACGTCACATGAAAGAGGTTATGAGCAAGTTACTCACACCAAAGCAGGACATAGCTGGAGAGTTGAGGTTTGCTTCAACAACGTTCAAAAGCAGCCTGGCCTTGGACAAGCCGTTTCTATGGAGTCTGAGCTGCCTATTGCCTGGAAGCATCATTGTACTTTAGAAAGGTGATTACTGTCAGACAAATCCTCTAGATTCCTGATGCTTCTAAAACCCTGGACCACATGCTCCAACCTTCTCCTGTTAATAATTTTAATATTAAAAACATGAAAATAGGAGTAGGAAAAGACCATTTGACCCTTTGACCCTGCTCCACCATTCTATATGATCATCCAAATTCAGTACAAGTGACACCTACATTACAGGAATTCACCCTCTCAAATGCACAAACTACTGCCCAAAACTCTAAGATACCGAATAAAATTTGTTTTTACGGAATTTATGTGGGGGGGAAATCACATAAGCCACAAAATGAAAAAGAAATAATAAATGTTGTCTATTCTTATTTTTTTTTACTTCACGTTTCTTGCCATGAGCACAAATAATGTGGCGAGCTTTTTTTTTAACATAGCATGTTCATTTTGCTCTTTAGCAGTTATTTTCCCCCCAAAAGCTTTCCATTATATTTCCTCTCAAGGTTTCTGAAACAGGACCAGCAAGTTCAACTGAAAGTTGTAAACCTAAATGACCACTGTTATTTATTAAGTTATATCATTAATCTGTCCTATCCATATGTGATACGCATTCAAAGTGTATTTTTCGACTCAAGAGAAAGGCTGGAAGGTGGTATCACTTGTGCCTCCAAATGTAGTTGCTGGCAACTTAGGAAATTGCCTTGTCAGTTTTCAAAGCAAATCTCTTAAGTGGCAACTCACTGTGATCCAGCAGCTGTGGTACTCATCATCGATGTTCAGGATTGAATGGAAAATTAGGGCTTTACATTACAGAAAAATAAATACAGATGTTTTCTCAGAATGCAACCCTCCATTCTGTGGGGGTCACCTGTACCCTGTTCCTGCTCTCCCCATATATCCCTTCACCTCTCTTCACCAAAGAAAAATATCCAGTTCCTTCTTGAATACGTTTCCTTCAGCTGAATCAGTATCAGAATAAGGTTGAATATCACTGACATATGTCATGAAATTTATTGTTTTGCAGCAGAAATACATTTTAAAAAACTATAAATTACAACAAGAATTATATTTTTAAAAATAAATTAAATAAATAGTGCAAAGAGAAAGCAAAAATGAGGAGAACTTTGGGGTCACCAAGGGATGGCAGCGTAGGAAAAGGTCTCTCGACAAAACAGAACGTAAAATGCCCCAAAGTCGAAATTAGACAAATATTTAGTATTGTATAACTAGATCAATAAAAGGGGCAAGGATGGAGTCTATGTACAAGAATAAAAAGTCCGCTCAGAAGGCTGGTAAATATAAAAAGATGCAGCAAGACAAGGGGCCTAGCTCCCCCACGGCTAGCCAGGTCAGGGATAATGTGGAAGAATCGATGAATCTGACCAATTCTTAGAGAGATTCGTGATTTCCGACAAGATATCAACAAGCAGCTGGAAGATATAAAAGGAGAAACAGGAAAAACTAATCTGAGGTTAGATGAAGCCGAAGCGGGGATTGTAGGGACTGAGGAGAGGCTGCAAAACGCAGAGGAAGTGATAGCAGAAATGCTAAAGCTACAAGAGCAGCTCCAGTGGAGGCTAATAGACCAAGAAGGCTGCTCAAGAAGGGAAAATGTGAGGATCTACGGAGTTCCCGAAGGAGCTGAAGGTAAAGCCGGATTGGTGATTCCCTTCGTGGAGAAGCTGCTTACAGAAAACCTTGATATACCAGACGCAAAAGACCTAAGATGGAAAAGGCCCACCATACATTGGCACCACAACCCCCAGCAGATGCCCAGCCCAGGTTGATTCCAGTCAGATTTCTCAGTTACAGAACCAAGGAAGAAGTGCTTAAACTGGCATGGCAAAAGAAAGACTTTATGTGGAGCAACTGTAAAATCAGTTTAGACCATGATTACGCACCGGGGATCCTTGCCAGATGGAAGGAATATGCGGAAACACGAAGGGTCCTGAAGGAAAACAACATCAGATTTCAGACTCTGTATCCAACTCGGCTAAGAGTCTTTTACGACAAAGGGACAAAAACCTACGCTACAGTGAAAGAGGCAACATTGGTTCGGGGACTACCCATAAAAGTTACCACCCAACGGGAGTCATTACTGGAGAAGATTCGGCGGTGGACTTGGCAGCCAGTGCAGCAAGGACGCTCCACTCGAACCTGAGTGTCAAGCTATAAGGAAAAGCTGCAAGTATTTGGACGCAAACATACAGAGAGTGTAGAATAATTGAGAAATGTCTGAAAAGAGTAAATCGTACTTAAAAGTAAAATGAAAGTTGATAATTGAAAATAAACTAGACGGAATGACTTGAGTGATAGCAATACGGTTGAGACATAAGAAGGGGAGAATTCCCTATGACTGCTCACACTGCGGAGGGCCCTCTAACACAGACTGGAGACAGGGGTTATCCCTCTGAACTGAGGCAGGTCGGTGCTCAGGCCTCAATGTTGGAAGTCGGGGAAAATTTTTCAAATGTTCTATGTTCAAAAATGCTTAGGGTTTGGTTTTATGTTCTGGTTTATTGTTGAGAATGGATTGCTTACTGTTTGTTTAGAAAAGGAGAGATTTTTTTTCTATTAGAGAAAAATGCAAATTGAACTGGTAAAGATAATTTCCTATAATGTAAATGGGGTTTTGAATCCAATTAAGAGAAATAAGATTATTCACAGAACATTAGTTAAGGTATTTAAGACTCAGATACCTCTGAACTTTGAGACTCTCTACTTGGGGCATGTTTTGTTTTTGGAACAGAAGGAAGATATAAAGCTGCTGCTGGCCCTTTTAGCGGCAAGTAAGAAATCAATCACCAGAAAGTGGTGAAATCCAACATCACCTACATGATGTTGGATTTAACCACATCACCTACATTAGAAGATTGGCATGAAATCATTTTGGAAATACTTAAAATGGAAAAGATAACTTACTCTCTGAGAATTCAAAAGGAAAATTTTTTATCAAATTTGGAATAAATGGAACGAATTTATAACCCCAGAGCGAGCAGACTTTAAATGACTCTCCTAATGGTTTGTCTCCTGTTTGTCTCACCAACATAGTAATAGTGTAAACGTAAGCACCCTTGGCTCAAATGTTTACTGTTCTCTTTTTTGGAAAATATGGAATTAACAGAAGTGAAGGAAAAGATTTGGGGAAATTTTGGACCAGAAAGAAATGGACCAAAAGAGATACATGGAAATTAGTATTCAACCACTATTATTAATATTTTTATAATAGCTATTAGCATTATTTAGTTTAATAGAGTGGAATTACAATTGCACATAAACATCTATTTGAGTGCCTAATTATTTTCTATATTATCTCAATGTGCACTTGTGAATGTACAAATTAATATAGATTTATTCATATAAAAAATGGAAAAGGTTATACATGTAAAAAAAAGTTTGTGTATTATTTGTGAATACATTATCCAAATAAAAATAAAATTTAAATAAAAAAATAAAAAGAAAGCAAAAATAGTGTTCTGGGTTGGTCCATTGTCCACTCATAGATCTGATGGTGGTGGGGAAGAAATTGCTTCCTGTTGGAGAGAATTCAACAGGTTTACCACTTTGTAATAATAATTTTTTTCCTAATCTCAGTCTTAAACTTGCAGTTATCCATAAAGTTGTCCTCAGGCTCCCGACGTCCTTCCCACATTTATTTCATTTGTCCAGTCCTGTTAAAATTGGATAGGATCTTCACTCAACTATTCAGAGTCTCGCTCCTCCATTCCCATCCACAAACCCTCTCTGTGATCTGCAACCCATCCAATTTGATTTGAATAGTTCTTGCATCGTTGTGAATGAAGCAGTCCACATTTAAAAAGCAGTAGGCCTGAACTACAGTCAAGATGTAAATGCAAGGTAATATTTATACTTTACATTTGTCAAGCAATAGACATCTCTAAGAGTCTAAACCAACTCTACTTAACATCTAATGGCTTTACCTTTTTTAATAAAGCCCAAACAATATTATTGAGATTACCATTGTTCTGGAACTGAATTACTAGAGCAAGTCAGAGGTTAAGTAACCTGAGCTAACAGATTCATCTCTTGCTTTTAAAAGCCTTTCAGCTATCAATGTGGCACAAGTCAGGAGTGTGATGCAGTTCCCTCTATTTGCCTCAATTAGAGCAGCTTCACCTGTCCTTCAGACCACCTAGGTCTATGGACCTATTATTGATGGAGACGGACGTGAGAGTACAGAGGAACATCTGGAAAACGTCTGAAATGCCCGCTTCGCTACTGCTGCTACTGTGTGGTAACCGGAATCTCTGGAGCAGAAGGCCCCGAAATCCTTGGCTTTGCGTGTTTCAGCAGCCGGGGCGAGGTCGAAGGCGCTCGGCAGAGGATGGTTCTCGGGAGGCTGTATCGGAGGGGCTAGTCGGAGGCTCGAAGTTTTCCGACGGATGGACTCAGTGTCGGCTGTGGTCGGCTGCTTCCAAGGCATCGGCAAGTTGACGGTGCCTGGAGGTTTATGGCAGGGAGTTTCTCCCTTTTGCCACCGCTATTGGGGACTCGGGAGTCGATCGACTCGGGGACTTCAAGACTATTTTTACCGTGCCCATGGTTTGTTCTTCATCAAATTATGGTATTGCTTTGCACTGCTGTAGCTATATGTTATAACTATGTGGTTCTGTCAGTGTTAGTCTTTGGTTTGTCCTGTTTTCTGTGATATCACTCCGGAGAAACACTGTATCATTTCTTAACGCATGTATGCATTTCTAAATGACAATAAAAGAGGACTGAGTGTTCTCATAATTTAATCTTTGGTATCCTCTATCCTGACCATTCTCCTTCTGCACCGCCAGCACGTCTTGACTGCACTGCTTCATCTCACCAAGGCCAGTGACACTTCCCACAGCCACGCCATCTACTGCCCAGGGGGATGAAGGTAGTGAATGCATAGTGGCACCATCACTTGTAGGTCCTTCTTCACATCACACCACATCCTAACTAAGAAAGGTACTTTATCTGCACTCGTGAGCTGCCCACCTGTCTTGGAATCGAATAAGCCAGTATCAGCTTGAAGTCCATAAGACCATAAAACATGGGAGAAGAATTAGGCCAAGTCTGTTTCAGCAGACTTGAACTAGTGATAATGTGCCTCCAGGTGTGCTGAGACACTTTGCTCTCAATTGCTTAAATTAACTAATAAGACAGACTCTAGTCAACCAATGCGTACCGCCACTGAAACTGAGAAGTTTCCAGAAAGATACAAAGGCGACTGCAATCACTAAAATATCACACTGAACAATTCTGTGTATATATGTAGTTATACAAAAATACAAGCAAGCATAAAAAGTTAAACGAGAAGGAAATTAACAATTATACAGTCCAATCCAACAGGAGAGAGGGAGTGAAAGATCCTAAAATATAAAATAGAATCAGATTCACTCCTGCAGTTTACTCCATTGCAATGACATACATTTAATGAGTTACCTATTTAAACTTTCAATTGTGTTTCCTCATATTAGTCAAAGTCAAAGTAGATATTATTTATTTTATTCTTATTTGGAGATACAGAGTGGAACAGGTCTTTCCGCCCCAGTGAACCACACTGCCTAGCAACCAACCTATTTAACCCTAGCCTAATCACAGGACAATTTACAGTGACCAATTAACTCACTATATGGTACGCTTTTGGAATGTGGGAGGAAACCGGAGCATGCGGAAGAAACTCGCGTGGCCATGGGGAATATGTACAAGTTCCTTACAGAGGATGCAGGAATTGAACTCCGAACACTGAGGCTCCGAGCTGCAATAGTGTGGCAATAATCACTACATGACCCAGGTACACATATGTCACAATATACTACCTTGGGATTCATTTTCTTCCAGGCATTTACAGGAAAATAAACAAAAATTATATACAAGTAAAGACGGACAAAAAGCAATGTGCAAAATAGGACAATTTGTGCCCCTGAATGTGAACCTGCAACACTGGTAAAGAGGTAATCTCTAATAATGTGCCCGTAGTAAATTCTCCTGCATGAACACCTGTTGGTAGGTAAGCATTGCCCAGTCTAATTTTGTCCTCATCAGTGCTTACGCATTTACCTTTTCAGGAGAAGTTAATGGCTAGTGGTCAGGGTTCAGATCTCCAATCAGTAAATTCTAATCCTTAGACCAAAACCACAGAAGCTACCAATGTACTCGTGTACTCACTATAGTTAGGATTTAGAATGTGGCCTAGTCAGAATCTTTCCACAGTGCGCACTGAGCCACCAGGAAGTTCGTAACAGCAATGCTTAATTCTGATTTTTGATTTGTCTACAATTATCTGATATGAGATTGAATCTTAAATATACAGTATTTAAGAGTAGGTTGGTAACTAACTGAGAAACTAAAAATAATAGAAAAAAAGAAAAATAAGAAGAAATGTAGGGTGTTGTAAAAGTGGAAGCAAGTTCATGTGTGAGGCTTCTTAGCTGTAAATTTGATTTAATTATTATATGCCTGGTGGTGATAATTGTAACATCAGTGATCCTAATATCAACACTACCAGGTAAGAAATGCCTTTCCACCTGATAAGTTACATTAAATAGCTATCAGAAATATGTTGTGAGATCATCAATTATTATAGCAAATTCTGAAATGTGTTTTATTTCTTTCTGATAAATTAAGCTCAAAGTAATCTGAAAATCAAATTAAACCCTCAAGAAAAAATTATCAAACATTCATCATTGAAAGCAGGAAATGGTCGATGCCCCCATTTCACTCTGATAGGAATAAGCTTTGCTGTTAACATGGAAAACTTATGTTCGTGCTGACTTCAGGGCCATCTGCCTGTGGTTTCAATTTGTTCATTGCTCTTTGTAAACAATGCATCAATGTGAACACAAACAACTGAAAATCTGCAGATGCTGAAAATTCAAGCAACACACACAAAATGCTGCAGGATCTCAGCAGGCCAGGCAGCATCTATGGAAAAGAGTACAGTCGATGTTGGCTGAGACCCTCCAGCAGGACTGAAGGAACAAAAATGCTGAGGAGTAGATTTTAAAGATGGGGGGGAGGAGGGAGGAACACAAGGTGATAAGGGGAGGGGGCGAAGTAAAGAGCTAGGAAGTTGATTGGTGAAAGAGGTACAGGGTTAGAGAAGGGGATATCTGATAGGAACGGACAGAAGGCCATGGAAGAGAAAAAAGGGGGTGGAGCTCCAGAGGGAGGTGATGATCAGGAAAGGAGATAAGGTAACACACATCAAAGTTGCTGGTGAACGCAGCAGGCCAGGCAGCATCTCTAGGAAGAGGTACAGTCGACGTTTCAGGCCGAGACCCTTCCTCAGGACTAACTGAAGGAAGAGCTAGTAAGAGATTTGAAAGTGGGAGGAGGAAGGGAGATCCAAAATGACAGGAGAAGACAGGAGGGGAAGGGATGGAGCCAAGAGCTGGACAGGTGATTGGCAAAAGGGATATGAGAGGATCATGGGACAGGAGGCCCAGGGAGAAGGGAAAGGGGGAGGGGGGGGAAACCCAGAAGATGGGCAAGGGGTATAGTCAGAGGGACAGACGGAGAAAAAGGAGAGTGAGAGAAAGAATGTGTGTATATAAATAAATAACGGATGGGGTACAAGGGGGAGGTGGGACATTAGCGGAAGTTAGAGAAGTCAATGTTCATGCCATCAGATTGGAGGCTACCCAGAGGGAATATAAGGTGTTGTTCCTCCAACCTGAGTGTTGCTTCATCTTTACAGTAGAGCAGGCCGTGGATAGACATGTCAGAATGGGAATCGGATGTGGATTTAAAATGTGTGGCCACTGGGAGATCCTGCTTTCTCTGGCAGACGGAGCATAGGTGTTCAGCAAAACGATCTCCCAGTCTGTGTCGGGTCTCGGCAATATATAGAAGGCCACATCGGGAGCACCGGACGCAGTATATTTCCCCAGCCGACTCACAGGTGAAGTGTCGCCTCACCTGGAAGGACTATCTGGGGCCCTGAATAGTGGTAAGGCAGGAAGTGTAAGGACATGTGTAGCACTTGTTCCGCTTACAAGGATAAGTGCCAGGAGGGAGATCAGTGGGGAGGGATGGGGGGGACAAATGGACAAGGGAGTTGTGTAGGGAGCGATCCCTGCTGAAAGCAGAGATAGGAGGGGAGGGAAAGATGTGCTTAGTGGTGGGATCCCGTTGGAGGTGGCAGAAGTTATGGAGAATAATATGTTGGACCCAGAGGCTGGTGGGGTGGTAGGTGAGGACCAGGGGAACCCTATTCCTAGTGGGGTGGCGGGAGGATGGAGTGAGAGCAGATGTACGTGAAATGGGGGAGATGCGTTTAAGAGCACAGTTGATAGTGGAGGAAGGGAAGCCCCTTTCTTTAAAAAAGGAGGACATCTTCCTTGTCCTGGAATGAAAAGCCTCATCCTGAGAGCAGATGCGGCGGAAACGGAGGAATTGCGAGAAGGGGATGGAATTTTTGCAAGAGACAGGGTGAGAAGAGGAATAGTCCAGATAGTTGTGAGAGTCAGTAGGCTTATAGTAGACATCAGTAGATAAGCTGTCTCCAGAAACAGAGACAGAAAGATCTAGAAAGGGGAGGGAGGTGTCGGAAATGGACCAGGTAAACTTGAGGGCAGGGTGAAAGTTGGAGGCAAAGTTAATAAAGTCAACGAGCTCAGTATGCGTGCAGGAAGCAGCGCCAATGCAGTCATCGATGTAGCGAAGGAAAAGTGGGGGACAGATACCAGAATAGGTTCGGAACATAGATTGCTCCACAAAGCCAACAAAAAGGCAGGCATAGCTAGGACCCATACAGGTGCCCATAGCTACACCTTTAGTTTGGAGGAAGTGGGAGGAGCCAAAGGAGAAATTATTAAGAGTAAGGACTAATTCCGCTAGACAGAGCAGAGTGGTGGTAGAGGGGAACTGATTAGGTCTGGAATCCAAAAAGAAGCCGAGAGCTTTGAGACCTTCCTGGTGAGGGATGGAGATATATAGGGACTGGACATCCATAAGGAAAATAAAGCGGTGGGGGCCAGGGAACTTAAAATCATCGAAAAGTTTAAGAGTATGAGAAGTGTCACGAACATAGGTAGGAAGGGATTGAACAAGGGGGGATAAAACCATGTTGAGGTATGCAGAAATGAGTTCGGTGGGGCAGGAGCAAGCTGAGGTAATAGGTCTGCCAGGACAGGCAGGTTTGTGGATCTTGGGTAGGAGGTAGAAACAGGAAGTGCGAGGTGTGGGAACTATAAGGTTGGTAGCAGTGGATGGGAGATCCCCTGAGCGGATAAAGTCGGTGATGGTGTGGGAGACAATGGCCTGGTGCTCCTTAGTGGGGTCACGATCGAGGGGTAAATAAGAGGAGGTATTCGCGAGGTGTCGCTGTGCCTCGGCAAGGTAGAGGTCGGTACGCCAGACTACAACAGCACCCCCCTTATCGGCGGGTTTAATAGTAAGGTTAGGATTAGTGCGGAGGGAGTGGAGAGCAGAGCGTTCGGAAGGAGTAAGGTTGGAATGGGAACAAGGTGCAGTGAAGTCGAGACGGTTGATGTCCCGTCGGCAGTTAGCAATAAAGAGAGCCAAAGCGGAGTGTCCATGAAGAGGAGGAGGGTTGAAGATGGAAGAAGGGGTCATCGGTGGGGGCAGGAGTGTCCTTGTCGAAGAAGTAGGCTCGAAGATGGAGCCGGTGGAAGAAGAGTTCAGCCTCATGGCGAATGTGGAACTCACTGAGGTGTGGGCAAAGGGGGACAAAGGTGAGGCCCTGACTGAGGACAGAGCATTCTGCCTCAGACAGTTGCAGGTCGGAGGGGATGGTAAAGACCTGGCACAGATGAGAGCTGGGATCAGGGGAGGAGGGGGGAGGCTGGGGGTGTCAGTGGAGAGGGGAGGGTTGGGGTGAGAGGAAGATGGAGCCTCTGAGGGTCCAGGAGCTGACGGTGGGATCTGAGGGAGATGGGGTTGCAGAGTGGTGGTGGAGGAAGGGGAGACGGGAGTCACACTAGCAGCACATAAAGACCCGGCCTGGAGTTCAAGGCTGGAGTCGCAGTTGGTGGTTGCGCAATCGCTTTGAAGGTGTCCATGGTCGTTGCTGGAGTCCGGGTTTAAGAGATAAGGTGAGAGAGGGAAAAGGGGATGGGAACGGTGAAGGAGAGGGGCAGGGCCATTACTGGAAGTTTGAGAAATCGATGTTCATGCCATTAGGTTGGAGGCCACCCAGACGAAATACAAGGTGTTGTTCCTCCAGCCTGCACGTGGCCTCATCATGGATTGATGGAGGACATGGATTGACATATTGGAATGGGAATGTGAAGTGGAATTAAAATGAGTGGCCACTGGGAGATCCTGCTTCTTCTGGTAGGTTCTCGGCAAAATGGTATCTCAATCTATGTCAGGTCTCACCAATATTCAGGAGGCCACACTGGGAGCACCGGACGCAGTATATGACCCCAACAGACTCACAAGTGAAGTGTCACCAGGTGAAGAGGAACAAGTGCTACACCTGCCCTTATACCTCCTCCCTACAATTCAGGGCACTAAACAGTCCCTCCAGGTGAGGCAACACTTCACCTCTGAGTCTGTTGGGGGTCACATACAGCGTTTGGTGCTCCCGGTGTGGCCTCTCGTATATTGGTGAGACCTGATGAAGATTGGGAGACCACTTCGCCGAGCACCTACCAGCCAGAAGAAGCAGGTCCCAATGGGACCCATTTTGATTCCATTTCCCATCCCCATTCTGAAATGTCTATTCACGGCCTCCTCTACTGTCACGATGAAGCCACACTTAGATTGAAGGAACAACACCTTATATTCCATCTGGGTAGCCTCCAACCTGATGAAATGAACATTGACTTCTCGGATATCCGGTATTACTCCTCAAAATAGCCCTCCACCCCCCCCTTCACCTTTCCCCATCCCCCTTTCCCTCTCTCACCTTATCTCTTTGCCTACCTATCACTTCCCTCTAGTGCTCCTCCCCCTTTTTCTTTCTTCCATGGCCTTCTGTTCTCTCCTATTGAATTCCCTCTTCTCCAGCCCTGTTTCTCTTTCACCAATCAACTTCCCAGCTCTTTATTTCACTCCTCCCCCTCCCAGTTTAATTTATCACCTTGTGTTTCTCCCTTCCTTCCCCCCACCTTTTAAATCTACTGCTCATCTGTTTTTCTCCAGTCCTGCCGAAGGGTTTTGGCCGAATATCAACTGTACTCTTTTCCACAGATGCTGCCTGGCCTGCTGAGTTCCTCCAGCATTTTGTCTGTGTTGCCTAATGTGAAGCAGCATCTGATGGGGTGAGGCATTTTGTGCATTCACTTCTTCAACAGATCAAATAACAACTGTGATCTGCCCCAGGGGGCAGAGGGGCTTCATTCTTCTGCATATCATGTCACAAGCCAAGCAGAGAAAGAATTGGTACAATAACTCCAGATTTAGTATTTGCAGTCTTTTCTATCTCCAATTCCAGAGCAGACTGTTTTGCTTTGTTTTGAATCAAATAAAATATAGCTTTCACCATTAGTCTGTGGAAATGCTAATGGTTTTGATATGTAATGGGGAGTAAAAGACATAAAGCCAATGAATTCACCGGGCTCAACATCTTTTGTTAGACTTGGCGCATGCCTTGAAATTGACTAGGTATTTCAATGAGCCACTCAGCCAAACACAGAAAATGCTTTTTGACGTGATCCTTGCAGTTAATAGTCCGAGTGGCAAAAGGCCATTTTATTCAAGTTCAAGATCAGAATCAGGTTTATTAACACTAGCTATATTGTGAAATTTGTTAACTAAGCAACAGCAGTACAATGCGATACATGATAATAGAGATTCAAGATTATTTAATGTCATTTTTCAGTACACAGGTGTAAAGGAGAAGCAAATTATTGTTACTCTGGATCCAATACAATACACAAAACAATAAAATAAAAAACACAATAATTTAAATAAACACAATAAATGCATACTGCAATAGCATGTTGCCTCAATTGGTCTACAGTGAATGCGTTCTCATTGGCTCTTCACACGTCTTGGAACACTTGGAAATGCTAATATTTATGTCAGGCTGCTGTTCATTGACTACAGCTCAGCATTTAACACAAACAGTCCTATAGTTTTGATCGAAAAGCTCCAGAACATGGGCCTCTGTACCTCCCTCTGCTACTGGATCCTCAACATCCTAACGTGAAGACCACCGTCTATGCGGATTGAAAATAACATCTCCACCTCACTAACAATCAACACTGGCGCACCTCAGGGATGTGTACTAAGCCCACTGCTCTTTTCTCTCTACACGCATGTCTGTGTGGCTAGGCAAAGCTCAAATGCCATCTATAAATTTGCTGAAGATACAAGCATTGTTGGCAGAATTTGAGATGATGATGAGAGGGTGTACAGGAGCAAAATATCATAACCTTGCAGTCAACATCAGTAAGACCAAAGAATTGATATTTTACTTTAGAAAGCACACACATCAGTCCTCATCGAGGGATCAGAAGTGGAAGGGGTGAGCAACTTCAAGTTCCTGGGTGTCAACATCTCTGAGGATCTATCCTGGTTCCGGCATATCAATGCAGTTACAAAGAAAGCAGTGTCTGTATTTCATTATGAGTTTGAGGAGATTTGGTATGTCACCAAAGAAACTCACAAATTCCTACAGATGAACCGTTGAGAGCATTCTAATTGGACGCATCATTGTCTGGTATGGGTGGCCCACTGCACGGGATCGAAATAAGTTGCAGAAAGTTGCGAACTCAGTCAGCTCCATCATGGGCACGAGCCTCCCCAGCACCCAGGACATCTTCAAAGAGCGACCCCTCAGAAAGGTGGCACCCATCATTAAGGACCCCCATCACCCAGGGCATGCCCGTTTCTCATTGCTACCATCAAGGAGGAGGTACAGGAGCCAGAAGGCACACACTCAATGATACAGGAATAACTTCTTCCCCTCTGCCAACACATTTCTGAATGAACATTGAACTTATGAACATTACCTCTCTATTTTTTTGCACTATTTATTTAATTTTAACTTTTTAAAGTATACGAACTTACTGTAAATTGCAAGTTTTTTATTAAAGTGAATTGCAATGTACTGCAGCTGGATAACAACAAATTTCATAACATTTGCTGGTGATAGTAAACCGGATTCTGATTCTGACGTAAGATAACTCATATACATAGATTATTGTATGTCCATAAAGTGATGCTGGGCACAGGACTGTCAGAACATAAGGTAGATTGAGTTCAACCGAGATCAGCAGATGGAGTTCAACCCAGTTAAATATGAGGTGGTTCATTTTGGTAGGTCAAATATGATGGCAGAATATAATATTAATGGTAAGACTCTTGGCAGTGTGGAGGATCAGAGGGATCTTGGGGTCCGAGTCCACAGGACACTCAAAGCTGCTGAGCAGGTTGACTCTGTGATTAAGAAGGCATACATTACATTGGCCTGCATCAATCATGGAATTGAGTTTAAGACCCCAGAGGTAATGTTGCAGCTAGATAAGATCATGGTCAGACCCCACTTGGAGTACTGTGCTCAATTCTGGTCGCCTCACTACAGGAAGACGTGGAAACCATAGAAAGGGTGCAGAGAAGATTTACGAGGATGTTGCCTGGATTGGGGAGTACGCCTTATGAGAATAGATTGAGTGAACTCAGCCTTTTCTCCTTGGAGCGACGGAGGATGAGAAGTGTACACGATAATGAGAGGCATTGATCGTGTGGATAGTCAGAGGCTATTCCCCAGGGCTGAAATGGCTAGCATGAGAGGGCATCCTTTTAAGGTGCTTGGAAGTAGGTACAGAGGAGATGTCTGGGGTAAGTTTTTTATGCAGAGAGTGGTGAGTGCGTGGAATGGGCTGCCGGCGGCAGTGGTGGAGGCGGAAACAATAGGGTTTTCTTTTTGTAATTTATTTTTTATTGAAGTTCATCAACAAACAAATATTTCCATAAGCTGTATTTCAGATACTGTACGTATATATTATATAATCATATTTGTCACGAATCTCCACATAATATTTATGTGAGGTATACACTTATAGAAAGGAGAGGGAAGAAGGAACAATCAAAAGAAGAAAACTATGTACAAAGTAGGAAGTGATCTTTTTTTTTTACAACATATTCATTGACTTGTGAGAATAAAATCAGGCCTATGAGGTGTTATGTAGTTAACCCATTTTTCCCAGTATGAATCAAATTGTTCCAATTTATGATTAACAGATGTTGTTATCTTCTCCATTTTGTAAGTGTCCATTGTAATTTCCATCCATACATTTAAAGTTGGGCTCTCCTGTGATAACCATTTCCTATTAAGGGTGCTTTTACCAGCCAACAGCAGTATATTCATTAAATATTTATCTCTACTCAACCACTCTTGAGGTATATACCCAAAATATATGATCTTACTCTCTAAGGGTATTACGAAAGTGTCTTATAAGAGACTCCTGGATGGCTACATGGAGCTTAGAAAAATAGAGGGCTATGGGTAAAGCCTAGGTAGTTCTAAGGTAGGGACATGTTTGGCACAGCTTTATGGGCTGAAGGGCCTGTACTGTGCTGTAGGTTTTCTGTTTTAGAGTCTTCCTGTCCACCACAGGTCAGTTTCCGTACCATGCAGTGTTGCAGCAAGCATGCTCTCTACTGCACATCTGCAGAATGACATGGGTCTAGATGTGCAAAGTCCAGCTCCCTTCAGCCTCCTCAGAAAGTAGAGGCATTGGTGAGATTTCCTGATTGTGCAGGATGTACTCTGGGACCATGAAAGATTGTGTCTGATGTGCACTCCCAGGAGTTTCAAACTGCTTGCAGTTTCTGCTGCTGTGCCGCCAATGTAAAAGTGGGGTGTGAATTGTGTGAGCTCGCCTGAAGTCGATATAACCATCTCCTCATACAACCCTGAGATTCCTCTTTCTGCAGACATACTCAGAAAATCTATAGAATAGTAATTATAACAGTATCAATGAAAAATCAAGAAGAGCATAGAAGACAACAGAGTGTGCAAATGCAAATATAAATAAATAGCAGTAAATGTGAGAGCATGAAATAACAAGATAAAGAGTCCTTAATGTGAGATCATTGGTTGTGGGGAACATCTCAATGGATGGGCAAGTGAGCACTTTTTGATCAAAAACCTGATGTTTGAGGGGTATTAACTACATTTTGTCGGATTGCCCATTCAAAGGTATTGGTGTTCCCATACCAGTCCATGATGCAGCCAGTCAGTACACTCTCCACTACACATCTATAGAAGTTTGTCAAAGTTTTAGATGACATGCCGAATCGCCTCTGACTCCTGAGGAAGTAGAGGTGCTGTCATGCTTTCTTCACAATAACATTTATATGTTGGGTCCAGGACAGGTCTTCTGAGAAAGTAACATCCAGGAATTTAAAGTTACTGACCCTCTCCACCTCTGAACCCCTGCTGAGGACTGGCTCATGGACCTCTGGTTTCCCTCTCCTGAAGTCTACAATCTATTCCTTGGTCTTGCTGACATTGAGTGAGAGTTTGTTGTTATGACACCACTCAGCCAAATTTTCAATCTCCCTCCTGTATGCTGGTTCATCACCTCCTCTGATACAGCCCACAACAGTGGTGCCAGCAGCAAACTTGAATATGGCACTGGAGCTTGGCCACTCAGTCATAAGTGCAAATCAAGTAGAGCCGGGGTTAGTGCACCTGTGCTGATGGAGATCATGGAGGAGATGCTTTTGCCATTCCGAACTGTCTGGAGTCTGCAAGTGAGGAAATCCAGGATTCAATTGCACAAGAGGTATTGAGGCCCAGGTCTTAGAGTTTACTGATTAGTTTTGAGGGGATGACAGTATTAAATGCTGAGATGAAATCGATAAAGAGCATCCTGATGTGCGCATCTTTGCTGTCCAGATGTCCCAGGGTTGTGTGAAGAGCCAATGAGATGGCATCTGCTGTGGATCTGTTGCTCCAGTAGGCAAATTGGAGTGGATCCAAGTCGTCACTCACACAGGAGCTGATATGCTCTCAAAACACTTCATCACTGTGGGTGTAAGTGCAACTGGGCGATAGTCATTGGAGCAGGTCACCACGCTCTTCTGGAGCACTGGTATGATTGAAGCCTGCTTGACAGAGGTGGGTACCACACACTGCCTGAGCAAGAGGGTGAAGATATCCATGAACACACCAGCCAGTTGGTCAGCACAGGTCTTTAGTAATCAGCCAGGTACTCCATCCAAACTGGTTGCTTTCCTTGGATTCGCTCTCCTGAAGGCAGCATAGACATCATCTTCAGATAAAGAGACCAAAGGATCATAAGGAGATGTGGGGGTTTGCAATGGTTCCTCCATGTTCTGATGATCAAAGAGAGCATAGAAGACATTGAGCTCATCTGGAAGAAAGCCCTGCTGTCCCCCATGTCGCTTGATATAACTTTGTAGGAGGTTATAACATTCAAACATTGCCACAGCTATCGAGCATCCCTTGTTGACTCCAGTTTAGTGCAGAATCTCCACTTTGCCCATGAGGGGGCTTTCCAGAGATCATACCTGTACCTCTTGTAGCAGTCTTGATCTCTAGACATGAATGCCTCTGAAATGGCCCTCAGCAAGTTTCAGATTTCATGGTTCATCCAGGGCTTTTGATTGGGGAAAACCCTAAACAAATTCATGAGGGCACCGTCATCCAGAATTGTTTTAATAAAGTCCATTCAGATCCACAGATGAGTGCTTGAACATGGCCCAGTTCACTGACTCAAGGCAATCCTGTAACTGTTCCTCTGCTTTACACTACCACCTCTTAGTTGTATCTCTGAAACCTTACTTTTTAGGTTCTATCCGCTTGCAGGTAGTAGGAAGACAGCCAAGTGGTCCTATTTAGCAAAATGTGATCTAGGCAGTGAACAAGAGGCTTTCCTTATCATAGTATAGCAGTGGTCTAGTGTGTCAGGATCCCTGGTGCTACAGGTTACAGGCTGGTGATAATTGCGCTTGGTTAAAGTCACCGACTATAATGCATCAGGATGGGCTGTTTCTTCTCCACAAACAACATGCAGTGTTATGAGTGCTTGCTTATAGTCGGCCACTGGTGGTATATAAACTGTGATCAGGATCGCAGACGAGAACTCCCAAGGCGAATAGAATGGTCCGCATTTGCTCGATAGGAGTTCCAACTCAGGGGAATGTGAATTCAACATAACTGCCACAACGGTGCACCAAGGTGAAATAACCACAAAGCACACGCTGCCACCCTTTTCCTTACTAGAATTCGTGGTCTGATCCATCTTGAAAATCATAAATCATTCTGGTTCAAGGGCATTGGTGCTCCATACCAAGCTATGATGCAGGCCAGTCAATGTACTCTCCACCACACATAGAGTCATAGATTCATTGAAAAGTACAGCACAGAAACAGGCCCTTCAGCCCATCTACTCCACGCTGAAATGATTTAAACTGCCTATTCCCATCGACTTGCACCAGGACCATATATTTCCATACCCCTACCATCCATGTACCTATCCAAACTTCTTTTAAACATTGAAATCAAACTCACATGCACCACTTGTGCTGGCAGCTCATTCCACACTCTCACGACCCTCTGAGTGAAGAAGTTTCCCCTCATGTTCCCCTCAAACTGTTTATCTTTCACCCATAACCCATGACCTCTGGTTGAAGTCCCACCCAACCTTAGTGGAAAAAGCCTGATTGCATTTATTCTATCCATACCCCTAATAATTTTGTATACCTCTATCAATCTCCTCTCAGTCTTCTATGTTCTAAGGAATACAGTCCTAAACTATTTGATCTTTCCTTATAACTCAGCTCCTCCAGCTGTAGCAACATCACTGTAAATGTTCTCTGCACTCTTTCAACCTTATATACATCTTTCCTGTAGGTAGGTGACAAAAACTGCACACAATACTCCAAATTAGGCCTATCAACGTCTTATACAACTTCAACATAACATTCCATCTCCTCTACTGAATACTTTGATTTATGTAGGCCAATGTAACAGAAGTTTTCCTATCTACCTCTGACACCACCTTCAACAAATTATGGACCCATATTCCCAGATCACTTTGTTCTACCACACTCCTCAGTGCTCTACTGTTCACTCTGTAAGACCTACCCTTGCTGATCCTACTGAAATGCAACACCTCACACTTGTCTGCATTAAATGTCATCTGCCATTTTTCATCCCATTTTTCCAGCTGAACCAGATCCCTTTGCAAGCTTTCCTCACTGTCCACTACACTCCAGTCTTGGTGTCATCTCCAAATTTGCTGATCCGGTTAACCACATATCATCCAGATCATCGATATAGATGACAAACAACAACAGACCCAGCACCGATCCCTGCAGCACTCCACTAGTCACAAACCTCCAGTCAGAGAGGCAACCCTCCACTATCACTCTTTGGTTTCCCCCACAAACCCAATGTCTAATCTAATTTACTACCTCGTCTTGAATGCTGAGTAACTGAACATTCTTGAACAACCTCCCATGTGGGACCTTGACAAGTGCCTTGCTAAAGTCCTTGCAGACACCATCCACTGCCTTGCCTTCATCCATCTGCCTGGTAACTTCCTCCTGATTTCTTTCTTAAAGTGTTTTCTTGCAGTTTTTATACTCCATAAGCACCTCATTTGTTTTTACCTGACTATACCTGTTATGCACCTCCTTTTATTTCCTTAACCAGGGCCTCAATATCTCTTGAAAACCAAGGTTCCCTATACTAGTTATCTTTACCTTTTATTCTGACAGGCATGTACAAGCTTTGAACACTCAAAATTTCACCTTTGAAATTGCCATTACTGTACTCGAAAACAACCTGTCCTAATCCACACTTGCCAGATCATTTCTGATACCATCAAAATTGGCCTTTCTCTAATTTAGAATCTCAATCCACGGATCAGGCCTATCTTTTTGCCTATTTACTTTGAAACTAATGGTTTTGTGAGCACTAGATGCAACGTATTCCACTACACAAACTTTTGTCACCTACCCTGTCCATTCCCCAGTAACTGATCAAGTATTACATACTCTCTCGTTGGGAGTTCTACATACTGAATAAGGAAACTTACCTGAACATATTTGACAAAACTCTATCCCATTTAGTCCTTTTACAGTATGGAAGTCCCAGTCAACATGTGGAAAGTTGAAACTACCTACTGTAACAGCCTTATGTTTCTTGCAACAGTCAGAGATCTCTCTACAAATTTGTTCCTCTAATTCCATCAGACTGTTTGGTGGTCTGTAATATAGCCCCATTAACGTGGTCATACTTTCCTTATTTCTCAGTTCCACCCATAACAGCTCACTAGACGAGCTCTCTAGTCTAAGTGGTCTGAGCACTGCAGTGACATTTTCCCTGACTAGTAATACCACCCCTCCTCCCTTAATCCTTCCCGCTCTGTCGCATTTACAGTAACAGAACCCCAGAATATTGAGCTGCCAGTCCTGCAACCAAGTGTCACTAATGGCTACAATATCGTAATTCCAGATGTTGATCAATGCCCTTAGCTCATCCACTTCTTACATTGAAATATACGCAACTCAGGGCACTAGTCACACCATGATCAACCTTTTGATTCCTAACTTTGTCTGAGGTTTTACCAAGATCTGTCTCCTCAACCTCTCCGCTAACTATTCTGGCACTCTGGTTCTCATCCGCACACCATGCAGCAGTAGCAAACTTTACCGTTAGGATACTAGTCCCCTTCCAGCTCAGGTGCAAACATCTTCTGTACAGGTCCCACCTTCTTTGGAAGAAAACCCAATGATCCAAAGATTTTATGTCCTGCTTCCTACACCAATACCTTAGACACATGTGAAACTGTATGTTCTTTCTAGTTCTGGCCTCACCAGCACATGGCATGGGTAGCAGTCCTGAGATCACAACCCTGGAGGTCCTGCCCTTTAACTTAGCACCTAACTCCCTAATCTCCCTCTGCAGAACCTCATCCCTCTTCCTTTCTGTCATTGGTACCTACAATATATGGACCACAACCTCTGTCTGATCCGCCCTCCCACTTAAGAATGCTGAGGACTAGACCTGAGACATCCTGGATCCTTACACCTGGTAGGCAACACACTACCGGGGAATCTCATTCTCATCCACAGGCAGAACCTCCTTTCTGTACTCCTAACTGATGAATCCCCTGTCTCCACAGTTCGCCTTTTCTCCATCCCCCACCCCCATCCCTTCTGGATCAGAGTCAGACTCAGTGCCAAAGACCCGAATGTTTGGACTTTCCTTTGCTTGGTCATTCTCGCCCCCAAAAGTATCCAAAATGATATACCTGTTGTTGGGGAAGGGGGTGGCCACAGAGGTACTCTGCACTTGCTGTTTCTCCCCTTTCCTATTCCTGACTGTCACCCAGTTTCCTGTGTCCTGCAACTATATCTCTGTACCTCCTATCCATCATGCCCTCAGCCTCCAGAATAATCTGGAGTTCATCAAAGTTCAGCTCCAAATCCTTTTGCGCTGATAGGAAAACTGGAGCAGATCCAAGACACTTCTCAGGCAGGAGCTGATATGCTTCGTCACCAGCTTCTCAAAACACTTCATCACTGTGGACGTAAGCGCTACAGGGCAATAGTCATTGAGGCATTGAAGATGTCCATGAAGACGTCCGTGAGCAGACGTGCACATTTATTGAGTATTGGGATGTTGTCTGGTCCTGGCCGCTTTACAGTGGGTGACTCTCTGCAGAGTCCTTCTCGTGCCTGCTGCAGTTACTGTAAATACAGTAGCTGCCCACCTGGCAAGGAGGCAGCTTTCATGGCTGGCGTTGCGTTGCATGCCTCCAAGCATGCATAAAACTTACTCAGAGCATCAGGGAGGGAGGTGTCGCTGGTGCAGATGTTGCTGATTTTACTTGCCTGGTCAGTAACGCCCCTGATGCCCCGTTATGTGTGTAAGTGGGTTTCGACTTTTATATTACTGCGGAGGCTAATTAAAATGATGTCTTTGTTATGTTAATCTGGGGAATGCGGCTTTGTTGTGTTAAACACTGAGAAAGTTTGCGCTAACAGTTTGTTTTTGCTTTAGAGTGTGATAAGAGAGTGCTATTAACCAATTGGGATAGTTGTTATGGTTTTGGTGTATTTGAAGATACTGTATGCGTGGGGTTTTGGGGCAGAAGGCGGGAGAGCGAGACAGAAGATGGACGAGGTGCTGTTTCCCTAGACGACAGTGAGCCGAGCGACCCTGAGGGTGGCCAGGGGGGGCTACATGTGTCACATACACCGGGGATTATTATCATACTCCTGTTCCTGAGTTTTTTGTGCACAGGCCATTTTGCCCTCTTGATGCCCAATATGAGGTTTCTCCTGGCTGTTCTGTGAGCTGTTCTCTCCAGACTTAGAAGGCAGCATCCTAGGCTTTTAGCAGGGAGCACATCTCTGCACTCAGCTGTGGCTTTCAGGGATCCGGTGTTGAAAACCTCTGGTCTAAGCATTGGGAACTCACCTGTTTAAAATTATTCACACACCTGCCCCTTCAGCCAACACCTGTCCCATCTGTGGAAGAGCTAGGAGTTCCAACAATGAGCTCATCAATCAACTCAGAACCCACACGTCCTCTTTGATCCAGAGTGACTGGCTGAGGTAAAATGACACCTGGCAAATATTGTGTGCACTACTCCAGCAAGACATAAGTAGCAGCATGTTCCAGAGGAAGGGACCTGAAAGAACCTGGAAAGGAAAAGGAAGCAAAGGAAAAAAGGGAGGATGGAAATGCCCCAGATATACTCTCGTCCCTTCTCTTTCTCCCGTACATCACCTCTCTTTGCTGCCCCTCCTCCTTCTGTTGCTTCCAGTCCTCGCCTATTAGATTCCTCCTTCTTCAGCCCTTTACCTTTTCCACCTATCACCTTCCAGATTCTTACTTTCTTCCTTCTCCCCACCCACCCACCTTTCCCCTCACCTGGTCTCACCTATCGTCGTCCAGCTTATACTCCTTCCCCTCCACCCACCCTCTTATTCTGGCTTCTGCCTCCTTCCTTTTCAGTCCTGATGAAGATCCAGATGGTTGAGTGAACTAGGGCTTTTCTCTTTGGTTGAGCAAGTTAAGGCTTTTTCTCTTTGGAGCAAAGAAGAATGAGCAGTGACTTGATAGAGGTTTACAAGATAATCAGAAGCATAGATTGAGTGGACAGCCAGGGTGGAAAGCGTTAATAGGAGGGAGCATATTTTTGAGGTGATTGGAGCAAAGTAAAGGGGGAATGTCAGATGTAAGTTTGTTTTACAAAAAGATTGGTGGCTATGTGGAATGTGCTGCTGGGGACAGTGATGGAGACAGGTACGTTCGGGGCACTTAAGACTCTTACGCACATGAGTGATAGAAAAGTGAAGAGTTATGTGGGAGATCTTAGAGTAGCTTAATGGTCGGCAAAACATTGTGAACCAAAGGGCCTATATTGTGCTGTAATGTTCTGTATCTTGACTTGAAACATCTTCTGCTTATTCTCCTCCATAGATGCTGCCTGACCTGCTGAGTCCCCTCCAGCATTTTATGTGTTGTTCAAGATTTTCAGCATCTGTAGAATCTCTTGTGTAGATGAAAATCCACAGATAGGATAGTAGCTATCACGGAACTGATTACACAAACTATGGACTCATTTTCAAAGACTCTGCAATTCATGTTCTCAATATTATATAATTTATTTACCTATCTATCTAGTTACCTATTTATTATTTTTTAAATTTTGTTTTTTTCATGGTTTGTCTTCTTTTGCACATTGGCTGTTCATCCATCTTTGCTTGTGTGTTGTTTTTCATTGATTCTATTGTATCTACTACCAATGCCACGAGGAAAACAAATCTCAGGGTAGTTGATGGTGACATAGGCGTTTTGATAATCAATTTACTTTGATCTTTGAGCCGCTGCAAGGCCAGTAAGAGAATCCTTTATAGAGCGACATTTCTTGTGGCCAATTTGAGTTCCAGACCAGGTGACCTGGAACTCTGAACAATGGACTGCTCTGGCACTCAGCCAGCATAGCAGGTAACATGAATGCCCACCTGTTACACCCCTCTGTGCAGGTGTGAGGCACTCATCAGCGAAGAGATCCATTATGCAATGTCTTGTTGTAGAATGTGCATTACCTACATGATAGAATAATATTTATATGACACAGTATGAAAGCATTCACCCTGCAGTTTGAGAAGGAGAAGCTAAAGTCAGATGTATCAGTATTACAGTGCAGCAAAGGGGATTACAGAGACATGAGAGTGGAGCTGGATACAGAAAAGATTTTTTCAGATACTGTATATAAAGAGAATGGATATTGGAGTGCTGGGAAATACCAATGGAGAAGTAGTAAGGGGGGAACAAAGAAATGACAGGCCAACTTAATAAGTATTTTGCATCAGTCTTCACTGTGGAAGACACTAGTATTATATCAGAAAGTTGAGGGTGTCAAGGAGCAGAAATAATTGCGACTGCTATTGCTGTTGGTAGGGGTAGGAGCTTGGGAAGCCAAAAGTTCGGAAGGTAGATAAGTCACCTGGATCAAGTGGACTAAACTCCAGGTTTCTAAGAGTTAGCTGAAGAGGTTATGGAGGCATAAGCAGTGATCCTTCTGGACTGGTGCCAGAGAAATGGAAAAATGTAAATGTCACTCCACTGTTAAAGAAGGGAGGAAGGCATTAAAAAAAGGAATCATAGGCCAGTTAGCCTGACCTCAGTGGTTGGCAAGATGTTGGAGTCGATTGTTGAGGATGAGGTCTCAGGCTATGTGACAGAGAGCACTTGGTAAGTGCACTTCTTATACACACAAACATTCTGTTTGTCATTCTGCTGAGTGTACGCACTTCAATGTCTTCCTCAGTATATTCTCATAATGGCTCCTAAACTGAGCTGGTGTGCTCGGATTGGCTTTATGGTGCCTTTCACACCATACATTCTGGAATATTCCATACCTTTAGTAATAGGGATGTGTAAATGTGTATATGTTGTTTGTATACTATTAAAGGGAGATACCTCTGTTCATTTTGTAATATGATTGTAATTACATTGTGGGGTGCATCATATTCTAATTCATTTGTAGTCTTAAGTTAACTTTGATGGTAATTAAAGGTGGTATGTTCTAGTGCCTAAAAAAGAGCTCTTCATCCTCAGTAGGGGCTGCCGAGAAATCACACTGAACAAAAATAGTAAGGAGCCATTATTGTATTTTCTGGTAGATATATTTTTTGTAAATAGTGACAGTTTTCTTTTTGCTATTTTCACTAATTTTTGTAAGTTTGATTTTTGACACACCTAATAAACACCCTCGCTCTAAAGTGCTAGGCGACTTCAGCTATTTTTTTCTTTGGTTATAACAGGATACCTGGACGCACATAATAAAATAGGCCATAGTCAGCAGGTTTTCCTTAAGGGAAATATTGCCTGACAAATGTTAGAATTCGTTGAGGAAATAACAGGCAGGATAGACAAAGGAGAGTCAGTGGATGTTGTTTACTCGGATTTTCAGAAGGCCTTTGACAAGGTGCCACACATGAGGCTGCTTAACAAGAACCTATGGTATTACAGGAAAGATACTAGCATAGATAGAAGATTGGCTGACTGGCAGGAGACAAAGAGTGGGAATACGCTCTTTTCTGGTTGTCTTTCGGTGACTAGTGGTGTTCTGCAGAGATTGGGATTGGGACTACTTTCTTCACATTATATGTCAATGATTTGGATGATGGAATTGATAGCTTTGTGGGCAAGTTTTCAGACGATATGATGATAGGTGGAGGGGCTGGTAGTGCTGAAGAAATGAAAACACCAGAAAGACTTAGACTAAGAAAATGGGCAAAGAAATGGCAGGTGAAATATAGTAACACACACAAAATGCTGGAGGAAATCAGCAGGCCAGGCAGCATCTACAAAAGACTACAGTCGACGTTTCGGGCCGAACCCCTTTGGCAGGACTGTCCTACCAAAAGGTTTCAGCCCGAAACATCAACTGTAGTCTTTTCCTAGATGCTACCTGGCCTGCTGAGTTCCTCCAGCATTTGTGTATGTTGCTCAGATTTCCAGCATCTGCAGATTTTCTCTTGTTTGAGATGAAATATAGTGCAGGGAAGTTTATGGTCATGCTCTTTAGTAGAAGAAATAAAGGCACAGACTATTTTCTAAATGGGGAGGAGATTCAAAAATCAGAGGTGCAAGGAGATTTGGAAGTCTTCAAGCAGGATTCCTTAAAGGTTAACTTGCAGGTTAAGTCAGTGGTGAGGAAGGCAAGTGCAATGTTAGCACTCATTTCAAGAGGACTAGGATATAAAAACATGGATGTATTGCTGAGGCTTTATAAGGCATTGATCAGACTGCACATGGAGTATTGTGAGCAGTTTTGGGCTCCTTATCAAAGAAAAGATGTGCTGCCGTAGGAGAGGGTCCAGAGAATGATTCTGGGAATGAAAAGGTTAACATATGAAGAGCATTTGATGATTCTGGGCCTGTACTCACTGGAGTTTGAAAAAATAAGGGGTGGGGGTCTCATTGAAACCTGTCAAATATTGAAATAGCGAGATAGAGTGGATATAGAGAGGATGTTTCCCATAATGGAAGAGTCTTTGAGCAGACGCCACAGCTTTAGAATAGAGGCTTGTTCATTTAGACCGGAGATGAGGAGGGATTTCTTTAGCCAAAGGGTGGTGAGTCTGTGGAATTCATTGCCGCAGACGGCTGTGGAGGTGGTTATCGGGTATATTTAACATGGAGGTTGATAGTTTCTAGATTAGTCAGGTTACAGTGAGAAGGCAGAAGAATGGGGCTGAAGGATAATGAGTCAGCTGTGATGGACTGGTGGAGCAGGTTCGATGGGCTGAATTACATAATTCTGCTCCTGTGTCTTATGTTTTATGATCTTAGCTATATAATAGACATTGATAAATAGCATTAATGTGCTCTCCTTCCCTCTGTTCCTTCCTGCAGGTGTAAATCATTACTTCTTTTTTTGAGCCCTTTTCTAGGAAAGGGCTTTGCCAGGTAGCAGCTAAAAATAACGTACCCAGCAACAATGCAGTTTGATTGGCATTCGAAGGGTATGGAGTTCCTTAAAGGGATTAACACGCCCCCAACTCAAACATCAATGAGAACAAGCTTTTTCAATTCCAGATGCAAGTAACCTGAAGCCATTGCACAAATTTATCACTTAATGATGGGGTGGGACATTCGGCCACTGGTCACAGTTGCTGATTCTAATTGGTGAAAGCACTTCGTAGCACACAAAAAGTCTGATCAATGCTCTCTACCACTTCTGTGCATGGTCCGTCACTTTACAATATAGTGCTCTCACTGCATTTCTGTAAGTGCTGTGTTTCAGCCTTAGAGGTACGTCCTTTGTGAACAGAGATGAGGAGGAATTTCTCTAGAGGGTGGTGCATCTGTGAAATTCAGTGCCAGAGATGACTGCGGAGCTCAAGACTTTGGGCATATTTAAAGCGAAGGTTGATAGGTAAAGGCTATTGATTAGTATGGGCACCAAAGCCTGTAGGGAGAAAGCAGTAGAATGTTTGAACGGCAGAGCAGACTTGATGAGCTGAATGGCCTAGTTCTGCTCCTATGTCTTATTGTCTTATGGAGTTTGTAAGTTCTTCTTGTTACTGCATAGGTTTCTTCTGGGTGCTCCACTTTCCTACCACATCACAAAATATTGGTGGGTGGTAAATTAATTGGCCATGAGAATTGTCTCTTCTGAGTGGTAGAATCCAGGGAGAAGTTAGTGGGATATTGATGAGATTAAAATGAGTTGGAGTAGCATTAGTGTAAAATTGGAAGCTAATGGCCAATACGGACTCAGAGAGCCGAGGAGCTTGGTTCCCTGCTCTTTGAATCCATGACTAACTAACTATACACATGCTTTCAACAAAAGTCCCTGCATTGCAGGTAACCTCAATAACTCGAGAGTGCTAAACAGGAAAGGGTGAAACATCAAGAAGAGGCCTAGATACTGGCAGTGGGGCATGAAAACAATGGCGTAAAAATAAAAATAAAGTGAGCAGCTGATATTCAGCTGCAGTCCTCAGTGGGATGACTTCATTCGAATGAGATATAGCCTGGAGCAGCATCACAAGGACACGTTGATTAATCAGACTTCCGACAGATGCTACAAGGCCATCAGTAATTAGAGGGGTGGGGAGAAGCACATTCTCCATCAGTGGTAGTGTTCTAACAGAACTTTAACATAAAAACAAAGTGGATTTAAACAGTCTGTTTTTATAGTAAAGACTCTTCTATCTAGTTTTTTAAAAAAAGTTGCCTCCCCTGCCCCTTCTCTTCTATTCTCCACTCTGGCGTCTGATCTCTGCTCACCTGCCCCTCGCCTCCCCCTGCTCGGTCCCTTTCTCCTATGGTCCACTCTCCACTCCTATTAGATTCCTTTATTTTGGTGACTTTCCCCTCCTTTTACAGTCCTGAAGAAGGGTCTCTGCCTGAAATGCTGACAGTTTATTCCTTTCCTGACTTGCTGTGTTCCTCCAGCATTTTGTGTATGTTGCTCGGGATTTCCAGCATCTGCAGAAACCCTTGCGTCTGTGATATCCTTAGCACTTCGCTATGTTACATCACTGTGTGTTCTGTGTGGCTCCAGCCTGACCTCGGGGAGGCTGCTCCTTGTCACTGGACTGTGAATGGAAGGACCCTTAGGGAGAGTTTGCTGTAGAAGGGCCAGCAACTTCAGACCACTTCCCACAGCTATCTATGAGGCATGAGTGAGCATACCAGACAGTGTACTGTGAGGTTGTGTGTGTGCGTGCAAATGCTCACGTTTTTAAATATATGTGAGTTTGCACACACATCTGTAAACAGTGAACTGAGTACCAACAGGACATGCACAATGGTTTCCTTCATTACTAGGTCACAGAGTATGAGAGCATGGCGGTCAAGATACAACGTTATAAAACTTTGGTTAGAGAAGACCGTAGCTGTTGGGGTGTCTAAGACACATGTTTAAATTGGGGAGAAAGAATAGAGAGAACTTGGGAAGACTTTTTTTCACCCAGATTGTGGTTTCAGTTTGGAAACTACTGCCCGAGAAGGAGGTGGTGAAGGTAGGTATGCTCGGGACATTAAAGAAGCACCCAGGAGAGTGCTCAAGTCACCAAAACATGGTGGGCTGTGGACCGAGTATTGGTAAATGGGACTAGCGTAGATAAGTACTCAATGGGCAGTGTACAGTGATGCTAGAAAGTTTGTGAACTCTGCAGAATTTTCTCCATTTCTGCATAAATGACCTAAAATGTGATCAGACATCTACTTAAGTCCTAAAACTAGATAAAGAGAATCCAATTAATTAAATGTTCATTTATTTATTGAGAAAAATAATCCAATAGTACATGTATTTGTTGGGAAAAGTAGGTGAATCTTTGCTTTCAGTAACTGATGTGACGCCCTTGTATAGCAATACCTTCAACTAAATGTTTCCAGTAACTGTTGATCAGTCCTGCACATCAGCTTGGAGGAATTTTAGGCCATTCCACCTTATAAAAATTCCTTCAACTCTGGGATGTTGGTGAGCTTCCTTGCATGAACTTGCTTGCTTCAGGTCCTTCCACAACATTTCTATAGGATTACGGTCAGGATTTTGACTCAACCATTTCAAAACATGAATTTTCTTTTTAATCCATTCTGTTGTTGATATACTCTTGTCTTTCAGATCATTCTCTTGTTGCATTACCCACATTACATTAAGCTTCAGGTGACGGACTGCTACCCTGACATTCTCCTGTAAAATTTCTTGACACAAATTTGAATTAATTTTTTCCCTCAACAATTGCAAGCTGTCCAGGCCCTGGGAAGCAAAGCAGCCCCAAACCATAATGTTCCTTCCACTGTGCTTCACATTTGGGATGAGGTTTTGGCATTGGTGTGCAGTGCCCTTTTTCCTCCAAACACAGCCAATGTGCATTCCTGCCAAAAAGTTGAACTTTTGTCTCATCTGTCCACAGAACATTGTCCCAGAAGCATTGCAGGACATCCAGGTGGATTTTTGCAAACTTGAGACATGCAGCAATTTTTTTTTTTGTTTTTTTTTGGAGAGCAGTGGTTTCCTCCATGATGTCCATCCATGAACACCATTCTTGTTCAGTGTTTTTCTTATAGTGGACGCATGAACAGAGACTTTAGCAAGTTCTGGAGATTTCTGCAGGTCTTTTGCTGTTACCCTTGGGTTCTTTTTCACCTCCCTCAGCATTACATGTTGTGCTCTTGGTGTGATCTTTGCAGAATGCCCTCTCCTAGGGAGAGTAGCAACAACACTGAATTTCCTCCATTTGTAGACAATTTCTCACACTGTGGACTGATGAACACTCTGGTCTTTAGAAATGCTTTTGCAACCTTTTCCAGCATCTACAATTCTTATAAGGCCCTCTGAAAGTTGTTGAGTATAATGTTTCTTGTGTTTATTTTTGGGTTGTCTTTATCTAGTTTTAGGACCTGCATGAAGATCTGATCATACTTTAGGTCATATTTATGCAGAAATAGAGAAAATTCTACAGGGTTCACAAACTTTCTAGCACCACTGTAAATAAAGAGGGCTAAGGGGCTTGGTTCAGTGCAGTATCACTCTATGATTTTATCTCTGTGTGTGGGAGTACAAGCATAAAATAATTCCTTCATACGGCTTTAAACATCTTGCTTCTTGTGACAGATATGGAGTACAGAGATTATCGCCCTGAGGGTGTAACCCAAGGCAATTTTAAAATTTGATTTTTATTTTGTTATTTAAAAATACAGCATGGTAACCGGCCCTTCCTGTCCTTGCCACACTACTAACTCACGGCTTTGGAATATGGGAGGAAAACTCCAGGAACTCCATGCGGTCATGAGAAAATGTCCAGATTTTTTAGACAGCAGCTGAACTGATGCCGGGGTTGCTGGTGCTGTGATAGCATTGGACTAACCGAAACACTACTGTGCTGCCCCAGATTTCTTCCCAGTTCAAAGTTCCAAAGTTCTAAGTAAATTTATTATCAAAGTAAATATGTCACCATAAAACCTGAGATTCATTTTCTTGTGGGCTTACTCAATAAAATAACAAACATAATGAAATGAATGAAAGACTCACCAACTGGGCATCCAACCAGTGTGAAAAAGGCAACAATAAATATCGAGAACATGAGATAAAGCGTCTTCGAAAGTGAGTCAATAGGTTGTGGTATCATTTTAGTGATGGGCAAGTGAAAATTGAGTGAATTTATCCCTTTTGGATCAAGAACCTGATGGTTGAGGGGTAATAATTGTACCTGAACCTGATGATGTGAGCCCTGAGGCTCCTGCACCTTCTTCCTGATGGCAGCAGTGAGAAGAGAGCATGGCCTAGGTGGTGTGGGACCCTGATGATGAATGCTACTTCCCTGCGACAATGGTCCTGTACTCCTCTGATTCTAGATCCCCCACCAAAGGAAACATCCTCTTCACATCCATCCTATCTAGACCTTTCAACTTTCAATAGGTTTCAGTGAGATACCCCTCTCTTTCATCTAAATTCCAGTGAGCACAGGTCCAAAGACCTTCAATCACTGCTTATATGATAACCCTTTCACTCCAGGAATCATTTTCGTGAAACTCCTTTGAACCCTCTCCAATGTCAGCACATCCTTTATTAAATAAGGGGCCCAAAACTGCTCACCATACTCCAACTGAGACCTTACCAGAGCCTTATACTGTCTCAGCATTAGATCTTTGCTTTTATATACTAGTCCACTTGAGATGAATGATAGCATTGCGTTCGCCATCCTCACCACTGATTCAACCTGCAAATTAACCATCAGGGAATCCTGCACAAGAACTCCCAAATCCCTTTGCACCTTGGATGTTTGAATTTTCTCCCCATTTAGGAAATACTCTACGCTTTTATTCCTTCTATCAAAGTCCATGACCATATACTTCCTGGCATAGCCACCATCAGTCACCATTCTCCTGATCTGTCATTGTCCTCCTCCAGCCTCTCTGCTCCCTCAACATTACCTGCCGCTTAACCTACCTTCATATCATCCACAAACTTGGCCACACAGCATCAATTCCATCATCCAAATCATTAATAGGAAGGGGTCAATAAGTCTACTGGATGTTTTTTATAGACCACCTAATAGTAACAGGGTCATCAAGGAGCAGATAGGGAGACAGATTCTGGAATGACCATAAGACAAAGCACCAGAAGTAGGCCATTCGGCCCATCGAGCCTGCTCCACCATTTTATCATGAGCTGATCCATTTCTTCTATTTAGTCCCACTCCCCTGCCTTCTCACCATAACCTTTGATGCCCTGGCTACTCAGATACCTATCAATCTCTGCCTTAAATACACCCAATGACTTGGTCTCCACTGCTGCCCGTGGCAACAAATTCCATAGATTCACCACCCTCTGGCTAAAAAAATTTCTTCGCATTTCTGTTCTGAAAGGGCGCCCTTCAATCCTTAAGTCATGCCCTCTCGTACTAGACTCCCCCATCATGGGAAACAACTTTGCCACATCCACTCTGTCCATGCCTTTTAACATTTGAAATGTTTCTATGAGGTCTCCCCTCATTCTTCTAAACTCCAAGGAATACGGTCCAAGAGTGGACAAATGTTCCTCATATGTTAACCCTCTCATTCCTGGAATCATTCTAGTGAGTCTTCTCTGTACCCTCTCCAACGTCAGCTCATCCTTTCTTAAATAAGGAGACCAAAACTGCCCACAGTACTCCAAGTGAGGTCTCACCAGCGCGTTATAGAGCCTCAACATCACATCCCTGCTCCTATACTCTATTCTTCTAGAAATGAATGCCAACATTGCATTCGCCTTCTTCACTACTGACTCAGCCTGGAGGTTAACTTTAAGGGTATCCTGTATGAGGACTCCCAAGTCCCGTTGCATCTCAGAACTTTGAATTCTTTCCCCATTTAAATAATAGTCTGCCCGTTTATTTTTTCTGCCAAAGTGCATAACCATACACTTTCCAACTTTGTACTTCATTTGCCACTTCTCTGCCCATTCTTCCAATCTATCCAAGTCTCTCTGCAGACTCTCCATTTCCTCAGCACTACCGGCCCCTCCACCTATCTTCGTATCGTCAGCAAACTTAGCTACAAAGCCATCTATTCCATAATCTAAATCGTTGATGTACAATGTAAAAAGAAGCGGCCCCAACACTGATCCCTGCAGAAAACCACTGGTAACCGGCAGCCAACCAGAATAGGATCCCTTTATTCCCACTCTCTGTTTCCTGCCAATCAGCCAACGCTCTATCCACATACGTAATGTTCCCGTAATTCCATGGGCTCTTATCTTGTTAAGTAGCCTCATGTGTGGCACCTTGTCAAAGGCCTTCTGAAAATCCAAATATACAACATCCACTGCAGCTCCCTTGTCTAGCCTACTGGTAATTTCCTCAAAAAATTGTAATAGGTTTGTCAGGCAGGATTTTCCTTTAAGGAATCCATGCTGAGTTCTGTCTATCTTGTCATATGCCTCCAGGTACTCTGTAACCTCATCCTTGACAATCGACTCCAACAACTTCCCAACCACGGATGTCAAGCTAACAGTTCTATAATTTCCTTTTTGCTTCCTTGCCCCCTTCTTAAATAGCGGAGTGACATTTGCAGTCTTCCAGTCCTCCGGAACCATGCCAGAATCTATCGACTTTTGAAAGATCATCGTTAATGCCTCCGCAATCTCCACAGCTACTTCCTTCAGAACACGAGGGTGCATTCCATCTAGTCCGGGTGATTTATCTACCTTTAGACTATTCAGCTTCCTGAGTACTTTCTCTGTCGTAATTGTGACTGCACACACTTCTCTTCCCTCCACCCTTGAGTGTCCGGTATACTGCTGTCTTCCTCAGTGAAGACTGATGCAAAATACTTCTTTAGTTCCTCTGCCATCTCCTCATCTCCCATTACAATTTCTCCAGCATCATTTTCTATCGGTCCTATATCTACTCTCACCTGTCTTTTACTCTTTATATACTTGAAAAAGCTTTTAGTATCCTCTTCAATATTATTTGCTAGCTTCCTTTCATAGTTAATCTTTTCTCTCTTAATGACCTTCTTGGTTTCCTTTTGTAAGGTTTTAAAAACTTCCCAATCCTCTCTCTTCCCACTAATTTTTGCTTCCTTGTATGCCCTCTCTTTTGCTTTAACTTTGGCTTTGACTTCTCTTGTCAACCACGGTTGCATCCTTTTTCCACTCAAAAATTTCTTCTTTTTTGGAATATACCTGTCTTGCACATTCCTCATTTCTCGCATATACTCCAGCCACTGCTGCTCTGCTGTCTTTCCCGCCAGTGTCTCTTTCCAGTCAACTTTGGCCAGTTCCTCTCTCATGCCACTGTAATTTCCTTTACTCCACTGAAATACCAACACATCAGATTTCGGCTTCTCTTTTTCTAATTTCACAGTGAACTCAATCATGTTATGATCACTGCCTCCTAAGGGTTCCTTCACCTCAATCTCTCCAATCACCTCCGGTTCATTACACAATACCCAATCCAGTACAGCCGATCCCCTAGTGGGCTCAACAACAAGCTGTTCTAAAAAGCCATCTCGCAGACATTCTACAAATTCTCTCTCTTGAGATCCAGTGCTGACCTGATTTTCCTAATCTACTCGCATGTTAAAATCCCCCACAATTATCATAACACTGCCCTTCTGACAAGCCTTTTCTATTTCCAGTTGTAATTTGTAGTCCACATCCCTGCAGCTGTTTGGAGGCCTATAAATAATTGCCATCAGGGTCGTTTTACCCCTGCTATTTCTTAGCTCAACCCATAAAGATTCTGCACCTTCCGATCCTATATCACCTCTTTCTAATGATTTAATATCATTTCTTACCAATAAAGCCATGCCTCCCCCTCTGCCTACCTTCCTATCCTTCTGATACACCATGTATCCTAACAGGGTATAATAACAGGGTTGTTGTGGAGGGAGATTTTAATTTCCCAAATATTGATTGGCACCTCCCTGGAGTGAGGGGTTTAGATGGGGTAGAGTTTGTTAGGTGTGTTCAGGAAGGTTTCTTGACACAATATGTAGATAAGCCTACAAGAGGAGAGGCTGTACTTGATCTGGTATTGGGAAATGAACCTGGTCAGGAGTCAGCTCTCTTAGTGGGAGAGCATTTTGGAGATAGTGATCACAATTCTATCTCCTTTACCATAGCATTGGAGTGGGGGATAGGAACAGACAAGTTAGGAAAGCGTTTAATTGGAGTAAGGGGAAATATGAAGGTATCAGGCAGGAACTTGGAAGCATAGATTGGATACAGATGTTCTCAGGGAAACATACGGAAGAAATGTGGGAAATGTTCAGGGGATATTTGTGTGGGGTTCTGAGTAGGTACGTTCCAATGAGACATGCAAAGGATGGTAGGGTACAAGATCCGTGGTGTACAAAGGCTGCTATAAATCTAGTCAAGAACAAAAGAAGAGCTTACAAAAGGTTCAAAAAACTATGAATCTAGAAGATGTTAAGGCCAGCAGGAAGGAACTTAAGAATGAAATTAGAAGATCCAAAAGCGGCCATGAGAAGGCATTAGTGGACAGGATTAAGGAAAACCCCAAGGCCTTCTACAAGTATATGAAGAGCAAAAGGATAGGATGTGAGAGAATAGGACCAATCAAGTGTGACAGTGGAAAAGTGTGTATGGAACGGGACAAAATAGCGGAGGTACTTAATGAATACTTTGCTTCAGCATTCACTACAGAAAAGGAACTTGGTGATTGTAGGGATGACTTGCAGTAGACTGAAAAGCTTGAGAATGTAGATATTAAGGAAGAGGATGTGCTGGAGCTTTTGGAAAGCATCACGTTGGATAAGTCACCAGGACCGGAGGGGATGTACCCCAGGCTACTGTGGGAGGCAAGGGAGGAGATTGCTGAGCATCTGGCGATGATCTTTGCATCATCAATGGGGACGGGAGAGGTTCCAGAGGATTAGAGGGTTGCGGACGTTGTTCCCTTGTTCAAGAAAGGAAGTAGGGGTAGCCCAGGAAATTATAGGCCAGTGAGTCTTACTTCAGTGGTTGGTAAGTTGATGGAAAAGATCCTGAGAGGCAGGATTTATGAGCATTTGGAGAGGTATAATATGATTAGGAATAGTCAGCATGGCTTTGTCAAAGGCAGGTCATGCCTTATGAGCTTGAATGAATTTTTTGAGGATGTGACTAAACACATTGATGAAGGTAGAGTCATAGATGTAGTATATCTGGATTTTAGCAAGGCATTTGATAAGGTATCCCATGCAAGGTTTATTGAGAAAGCAACAAGGCATGAGATCCAAAGGGACATTGCTTTACGGATCCAGAACTGGCTTGCCCACAGAAGGCAGAGTGGTTGTAGACGGGTCATATTCTGCATGGAGGTTGGTGACCAGTGGTGTGCCTCAGGGATCTGTTCTGGGACCCCTACTCTTCGTGATTTTTATAGATGACCTGGATGAGGAAGTGGAGGGATGGGTTAGTAAACTTGCTGATGACGCAAAGGTTGGGAGTGTTGTGGATAGTGTAGAGGGCTGTCAGAGTTTACAACAGGACATTGATAGGATGCAAAACTGTGCGGATGGAGTTCATCTCATATAAGTGTGAGGTGGTTCATTTTGGCAGGTCAAATATGATGGCAGAATATAACATTAATGGTATGAATCTTGGCAGTGTGGAAGATCATAGGGATCTTGGAGTCCAAGTTCATAGGACACTCAAAGCTGCTACGCAGGTTGACTCTGTGGTTAAGAGGGCATATGGTGCATTGGCCTTCACCAATCATGGGATTGAGTTGAAGAGCCAACAGGTAATGTTGCAGCTATGTAGGACCCTGGTCAGATCCCACTTGGAGTACCGTGCTCAGTTCTGGTCACCTCACTACAGGAAGGACTTGGAAACCATAGAAAGGGTGCAGAGGAGACCTACAAGGATGTTGCCTGGATTGGGGAGCATGCCTTATGAGAATAGGTTGAGTGAACTCGGCCTCTTCTCCTTGGAGCAATAGAAGATGAGAGGTGTACAAGATAATAAGAGGCATTGATCGTGTAGATAGTCAGAGGCTTTTCCCCAGGGCTGAAATGGCTAGCACAAGATAGCATAGTTTTAAGGTGCTTGGAAGTAGGTACAGAGGAGATGTCAGGGGTAAGTTTTTTACGCAGAGAGTGGTGAGTGCATGGAATGGGCTGCCGGTGGCGGTGGTGGAGTCGGAAATGATAGGGTCTTTTAAGAGGCTCCTGGTTGGATACATGGAGCTTAGAAAAATAGAGGGCTATGGGTAAAGCCTAGGTAGTTCTAAGGTAGGGACATGTTTGGCACAGTATTATGGACCAAAAGGCCTGTATTGTGCTGTATGTTTTCTAAGTTTCTATTAATATATATTGTAAAAGAAGAGGTCCCAACACATAGCCATAGTCATAGTCATATTTTATTCATCCCGTGGGAAATTGTTTTTTGTTACAGTTGCTCCATAAATAATAAATAGTAATAGAACCATTAATAGTTAAATAGTAATATGTAAAATTATGCCAGTAAATTATGAAATAAGTCCAGGACCAGCCTATTGGCTCAGGATGTCTGACCCTTCAAGGGAGGAGTTGTAAAGTTTGATGGCCACAGGCAGGAATGACTTCCTATGACGCTCAGTGCTGCATCTCGGTGGAATGAGTCTCTGGCTGAATGTACTCCTGTGCTCAACCAGTCCATTATATAGTGGATGGGAGACATTGACCAAGATGGCATGCAACTTGGACAGCATCCTCTTTTCAGACACCACCGTGAGAGAGTCCAGTTCCCTCCCCACAACATCACTGGCCCTATGAATGAATTTGTTGATTCTATTGGTGTCTGCTACCCTCAGCCTGCTGCCCCAGCACACAACAGCAAACATGACAGCACTGGCCACCACAGACTCGTAGAACATCCTCAGCATCGTCCGACAGATGTTAAAGGACCTCAGTCTCCTCAGGAAATAGAGACGGCTCTGACCCTTCTTGTAGACAGCCTCAGTGTTCTTTGACCAGTCCAGTTTATTGTCAATTCGTATCCCCAGGTATTTCTAATCCTCCACCATGTCCACACTGACCCCCTGGACGGAAACAGGGGTCACCGGTGCCTTAACCCTCCTCAGGTCTACCAACAACTCTTTTGTCTTTTTCACATTAAGCTGCAGATAATTCTGCTCACACCATGTGAGAAAGTTTCCTACCGTAGCCCTGTACTCAGCCTCATTTCCCTTGCTGATGCATCCAACTATGGCAGAGTCATCAGAAAACTTCTGAAGATGACAAGATTCTGTGCAGTAGTTGAAGTCCGAGGTGTAAATGGTGAAGAGAAAGGGAGACAAGACAGTCCCCTGTGGAGCCCCAGTGCTGCTGATCACTCTGTCGGACACACAGTGTTGCAAGCACAAGTACTGTGGTCTACCAGTCAGGTAATCAAGAATCCATGACACCAGGAAAGCATCCACCTGCATCACTGTCAGCTTCTCCCCCAGCAGAGCAGGGTGGATGGTGTTGAACGCACTGGAGAAGTCAAAAAACATGACCCTCACAGTGCTCACTGGCTTGTCCAGGTAGGCGTAGACAAGGTTCAGCAGGTAGACGATGGCATCCTCAACTCCTAGTCGGGGCTGGTAGGCGAACTGGAGGGGGTCTAAGTGTGGCCTGACCATAGGCCGGAGCAGCTCCAGAACAAGTCTCTCCAGGGTCTTCATGATGTGGGAGGTCAATGCCACCGGTCTGTAGGCACTGAGGCCGCTGGGACGCGGCGTCTTCGGCACAGGGACAAGGCAGGACATCTTCCACAGCACAGGGACCTTCTGGAGACTCATTATCAGGTTGAAGACATGGGGAAGTACTCCAAATAGCTGAGGGGCACAGGCTTTGAGCACCTTGGTACTGAGACCATCCGGGCAGCCTTGCTTGGGTTGAGATGTTTCAACTGTCTTCTCACCTGTTCAGCTGTGAAGCCCACCATGGTGGTTTCGTGTGGGGAAGGGGTGTAGTCATGAGAGCAGGGTGGGGGACTGTGAAGAGGGATAGGAGGGGAGAGTGGAATATGTGTTGGTTGGGGGCTGACAGCAGATGAATCATGTGGGGGATTGGCAGGGGCTACAAACCCTTAAGGAACACCACTTAAGGCAGCCAATCCTAAAATGATCTCTCCATTCCCACTCTTTGTCTCCTGCCAATCTGCCAATGCTTTATTCATGCTAGTATCTTTCTTTTAATGCCCTGGGCCCTTGTTAGTAGCCTCATTTTCTCATTTTTAAATATTTTTTATTAATTAGTATTGAAAATCAACAAAAAAAATTAAAGTAATCAAGTCAACATGTCATATGTACAATAAGAATTAAATTATCAAATAACTGATTAACAAAGCTAAACAATATATCAATAATAACAAGAAAAAACAAAATGTTAAAATTATTTTTTTGGAAAAAAGAAAGAAGGAAAAAAAGAACCCCTACTAGCTAAAACAACAAAAAAACCTACTAACAAAAAAAAACCCGAAAAAAAAACCTTTGGGAGCACAACCCCGGAGCTAGATGCCATACAAGCTTCCATAAAAGAAAAACATCAATCCACCAACCAAGTCCATTTAAACAAGAATCAGAAGGGGACCATCTTAATTAACTCAAATCAGATGATAGTAGCAAGCAAAAGAACCCCACCTTTTCTCAAAGTCAAATCGAGGATCAAAAGTTCGACTTCTGATTTTCTCCAAACTAAGATATAACATCACCTGAGAGAACCACTGTATCAAAGTGGGAGCAGAGGCATCTTTACATTTCAATAAAATAGCCCTTCTGGCCAATAATGTGACAAATGCAATTACGTGTTGGTCTGAGATAGAAATACCGTGAATATATTGAGGGATTATACCGAACAAAACTGTCAATTTATTAGGTTGTAAATTAATTTTTAAAGCTTTAGAAATTGTAGAGAAAATAGATTTACAAAAATGTTTCAATACAGAACACATATGTGTCGATGTAGCTGTCTCAGTTTTACATCTATCACACTGACTATCAACATTAGGAAATATTTTAGACAGTCTCTCCTTTGTCAAATAGTAACAATGTACAATTTTAAATTGAATTAGAGAGTGACTGGCACAAATCAAAGAAGAGTTAACCAATTTCAAAATTTGGAACCAATCCTCTGTTATCAAGGTCATATTAAGCTCCCTTTCACAATCTTGCTTAATCTTAAGTAAAGGATAATTGTACTGTTGTAATTGTAAATTATAAATTTTCCCAATAAAACCTTTTACTAAAGGATTCATTTTTAAAATAATGTCTAACTGGTCAGAATCTTGTACATATGGAAAATTATTTAAATTTTCTTGTAAGAAATATCTGGCCTGAAGATATTGCAAGAAATGTGAGTTCGAGAGAGAATATTTAGTTACTAATTTCTCAAAAGACATCAATCGGCCTTCTTGGAACAGATTCATGAAGGAATAAACTCCTTCATTCCTCCAAAGAGAAAAGGTAGGATCACTAAGTGAATGTTTAAATAAATAGTTTCGATAAATTAAACTAAGAAGGTTAATTTTTTTAAGATTAAAAAAATTACAAAACTGATACCAAATTCCTAATGACTGCTTAATCATAGGATATAAATTTAGAATAGAAATTTTGGCTAATTGTACAGGTAAAGAGGCTCCTAATAATGAAGTTAAGTAAAATTGTTTCACAGCTTTCAATTCCAAATCAACCCAAGGTGGTCATTCATTTTTATCAGTCCAATATAACCAAGAACACACATAATGTATATTAACAGCCCAATAATACATTCTTAAATTAGGCAGAGCAAGACCTCCATCCTTTTTAAATTTTCGTAACTGATATTTTCCAATTCTTGGTCTTTTATTATTCTAAAGAAAAGATGAAATAATAGAATCAACCTGATCCTCATGTGCAACATCTTGTCAAAGGCCTTCTGAAAATTCAGTTACACAACATCAACCAATTCTCCATTGTCTATCCTGCTTGTTATTTCTTCAAAGAATTCCAACAGATTTGTCGGTCAGGATTTTTCGTTGAGGAAACCATGCTGACTACGGCCTATTTCACCATGTGCCTCCAAGTACCCTGAAACCACATCTCTAGCAATGGACTCCAGCATCTTCTCAACCACTAACTGGCCTATAATTTCCTTTCTTCTGCCTCCCTCTTTTCTCAAAGTGTGGAGTGGCATTTGCAATTTTCCAGTCCCTAGAACCATGCCAGAACGTATTGATTCTTAAAAGATCATTACTAATGCCTCCACAATCTCTTCTGCCACCTCTTTTAGACCCCTGAGGTGTAGATCATCAGGTCCAGGTAACTTATCAACCATCAGACCTTTCAGTTTTCCAAGCACAATCATCCTAGTAATAGCAAATGCACTCCCCCCTTGACACTCTCAAACTTCCAGCATACTACTAGTGGTTTCTACATTGAAGACTAATGCAAGATACTTCTTTCCTTGTCCCCTGTTACGATCTCTCACCGTCATTTTCCAGTGGTCCAATATCGCCTCTCTTTTGGTCTTTATATACTGTATCTGAAAATATATTGGGAAATGAACCTGGTCAGGTGTCAGATCTCTCAGTGGGAGAGTATTTTGGAGATAATGATCACAATGCTATCTCCTTTACCATAGCATTGGAGAGGGATAGGAACAGGCAAGTTAGGAAAGTATTTAATTGGAGTAAGGGGAAATATGAGGCTATCGGGCAGGAACTTGGAAGCATAAATTGGAAACAGATGTTCTCAGGGAAATGTACGGAAGAAATGTGCCAAATGTTCAGGGGATATTTGCGTGGAGTTCTGCTTAGGTACGTTCCAATGAGACAGGGAAAGGATGTTAGGGTACAGGAACTGGGTGTAAAAAGGCTGTTGTAAATCTAGTCAAGAAGAAAAGAAGAGCTTATGATCTTGGTGATTGTAGGGATGAATTACAGTGGACTGAAAAGCTTGAGCAGGTAGATATTAAGGAAGAGGATGCGCTGGAGCTTTTGGAAAGCATCAAGTTGGATAAGTCACCGGGACCGAAAGAGATGTACCCCAGCCGGGTACCCCAGTGGAAGGCGAGGGAGGAGATTGCTGAGCCTCTGGCGATGATCTTTGCTTCATCAATGGGGACGGGAGAGGTTCTGGAGGATTGGGGGGTTGCGGATGTTGTTCCTTTATTCAAGAAAGGAAGTAGAGATAGCCCAGGAAATTATAGACCAGTGAATCTTACTTCAGTGGTTGGTAAGTTGATGGAGAAGATCCTGAGAGGCAGGATTTAGGAACAGTTGGAGAGGCATAATACGATTAGGAATAGTCAGCATGGCAGGTCGTGCCTTAAGAGGCTGATTGAATTTTTTGAGGATATGACTAAACACTTTGATGAAGGTAGAGCCGTAGATGTAGCATATATGGATTTCAGCAAGGCATTTGGTAAGGTACCCCATTCAAGGCTTATTGAGAAAGTTCAGAAGACCAAACGGGTTTTATTAAAGGTCGTTACTCTTTTTATAATATTCGTACACTGTTAAACATTGTCTATACCCCGTCATAAAATGATCCTGAATGCGTCATTTCCTTAGATGCTGAAAAAACCTTCGACAGAGTCGAATGGCCTTACTTATTTAAGGTGCTTGAAATGTTTAATTTCAGCCCGAAATTTATATCCTGGATCAAATTGTTATATCATTCTCCTATGGCCTCAGTTCGTACTAACACTTTAAACTCACCTTTTTTTCCTCTTTTTCGAGGTACTAGACAAGGTTGTCCTCTTAGTCCTTTGTTATTTGCTATTGCATTAGAATCTCTTGCAATTGCTATTCGAGAATCTCAAATATTATTGGCATAACTCGTGGTTTAAAGTCTCATAAAGTATCACTTTATGCTGATGACTTACTTTTATATATTTCTAATCCTCAAAATTCTATTCCTGCTGCTTTAGATTTATTAGCACAATTTAGTCTTTTTTCAGGTTATAAATTAAATCTCAGTAAGAGTGAACTTTTCCCGATTAATAAGCAAGTTCCCTTACATCAGAACCTCCCATTTAAATTGGTTAATAACCATTTTTCATATCTTGGGATTAAAATTACCTGTAAACATAAGGATTTATTTAAGACTAATTTCCTACCCTTAATTGATCACATTACTCAACTTTCATTTAAATGGTCTGCACTTTATTTAACTTTGATTGGTCATATTAATGTTGTTAAGACGTTTATTCTGCCAAAATTTTTATATGTATTTCAGGTACTGCCGATTTTTGTTCCAAAATCCTTTTTTGACAAAGTTGACTCTAAAATCTCTTCATTTATTTGGCAAAATAAAAACCCGAGATTGGGTAGAATACATCTACAGAAAGCTAAGCGAGATGGAGGTTTTGCATTACCTAACTTTAGATTCTATTATTGGGCAATTAATATTCGACACATGAAATTTTGGTTACTTGACCAAGATACACTAGCCATTCCTAAATGGGTAGTATTGGAATTACAATCTACTCAAGGTTATGCACTTGGCTCCATTTTAGGTTCTTCTCTTCCTTTCGATTTGAAACACCACAAACAGGTTTGTAACCCGATAGTTAAATATACCTTACGTATTTGGTTTCAATTCCGAAAATTTTTCGATCTTAATCAATTTGGGCTTGCGATTCCTATTTTAGGCAACATATTCTTTCCCCCCTCTTCCACGGACCATGCCTTTCAAATTTGGAAGACTAATGGTATGTCACGGTTTTTGGATTTATTTTTAGATGGCTCCCTTATGTCTTTTGAACAATTATCTAACAAATATAACTTACCAAGAATACATTTTTTTAGATATCTCCAAGTTAGAAATTTCCTAAGTACTATACTCTCTTTTTTGTGTATTAATATTTCTTGCAAATTTATATTGCAGCAGTGTATTAGTGTCTACATGGTTTACCTTTTGTATACTAATTTAATAAAAATATTTAAAAAGAAAGAAAGTAAGGAAGCATGGGATCCAAGGGGACATTGCTTTGTGGATCCAAAACTGGCTTGCCCACAGAAGACAAAGAGTGGTTGTAGATGGGTGCATGGTGGTCGGTGATCAGTGGTGTGCATCAGGGATTTGTTCTGGGACTGCTACTCTTTGTGATTTTTATAAATGACCTGGATGAGGAAATTGAGGGATGGGTTAGTAAATTTGCTGATGACACAAAGGTTGGGTGTATTGTGGATAGTGTGGAGGGCTGTCAGCGGTTACAGCTGGACATTGATAGGATGCAAAACTGGGCTGAGAAGTGACAGATGGAGTTCAACCCAGATATGTATGAGGTGGTTCATTTTGGTAGGTCAAATATGATGGCAGAATATAGTATTAATGGTAAAACTCTTGGCAGTGTGGAGGATCAGAGGGATCTTGGGGTCTGAGTCCATAGGACACTCAAGGCTGCTGTGCAGGTTGACTCTGTGGTTAAGAAAGCATATAGTGCATTGGCCTTCATCAATCGTGGGATTGAGTTTAGGAGCCGAGAGGTAATGTTGCAGCTATATAGGACCATGGTCAGACCCCACTTGGAGTACTGTGCTCAGGTTTTTTCTCCTCACTACAGGAAGGATGTGGAAATCATAGAACCGGTGCAGAGGAGATTTACAAGGACGTTGCCTGGATTGGGGAGCATTCCTTATGAGAATAGGTTGAGTGAACTCGGCCTTTTCTCCTTGCAGCGACAGAGGATGAAAGGTGACCTGATAGAGGTGTGTAAGTTGATAAGAGGCATTGATCATGTGGATAGTCAGGGGCTTTTTCCCAGGGCTGAAATGGCTAACACAAGAAGGCACAGTTTTGAGGTGCTTGGAAGGAGATACAGAGGAGATGTCAGGGATAATTTTTTTTTTACGCAGAGAGTGGTGAGTGCGTGGAATGGGCTGCCGGCGACGGTGGTAGTGATGGATATGACAGGGTCTTTTAAGAGACTTTTGGACAGGTACATGGAGCTCAGAAAAACATAGGGCTATGAGTAACCCTAGTTAATTTCTAAGGTAAGGACTTATTTGGCACAGCTTTGTGGGCTGAAGGGCCTGTATTTTGCTGTAGGTTTTCTATGTTTCTATGTTTCTAAAATACTTTTGTTATCATTTTTGTTATTATTGGCTAGCTTAACTTCATATTTCATCTTTCCCCCTATGATTTTGTTTTAGTTGCCTTCTGTTGTTTTTTTTTAATAAATACCAAATCCTCTAACTTCCCACTAATTTTTGCTCTATCATATGCCCTCTCTTTTGCTTTTATGTTTGCTTTGACTTCCCTTGTCAGTGACGGTTGAGTCATCTTGCCTTTAGAATACTTACTCTTTTTTTTGGCATGTATCTATCCTGCACTTTCTGAATTCCTCCCAGAAACTCCAGCCATTGCTGCACTGCTAACATCCCCGCTAATATCCCCCTTCCAAACAACTTTGGCCAGCTCCTCTCTCATGCCTTTGTAATTCCCTTAATTCCACTGTAATACTGTTACAACTGACCTTAGTTTCTCCCACTCAAACTGCAGGGTAAATTCTATCATGCTATGATCACTGTTTCCTAAGGGCTTCATTATCTTAAGCTCCCTGAATATAACCAGTGAATTACACAACACACAATCAGAATTGCTGATCCCCTGGTGGGCTCAACCACAAGCTGCTTCAAAAAGCCATCTTGGAGGCATTTCACAAACTCTCATTTGGGTTTCAGCACCCACCTGATTTTCCCAATCTACCTCTATATTGAAATCTCCCATTACTAATGTAATATTGCCCTTTTGATATGCATTTTCCTGTCTCCCACTGTAATTTATAGACCACATCCTGGCTACTGTTCAGAGGCCTGTAAATAACTACTATCAGAGTCTTCTTTCCCTTGTGATTTCTTAATTCTGCCTACACGGATTCTAGTTTTTTTGCAGTATTTTCCATTCAAGGGCATTGGTGTTTCCATACCAGACTGTGATGCAGCCAGTCAATATTCTCTCCACCACTTATCTATAGAAGTTTGTCAAAGTTTTAGATGTCATGCCAAATCTTTGCAAGTTCCTATTTAAGAAATGAACAGTGGAAAATCCTGGGAACTATGGACTGGTGAGTGTAATGTGTGTTGTCAGGAAGTGCCGGAGAAAAATCTTAGGGATAGGATACATGAGCGTTTGGAAACCCATGGTCTAATAAGGGAGAGCCAGCATGACTTTGTGTGGGGCAGGTTGTGTCTTACCAACTTGACTGAGTGTTTTGACAAGGTGACAAGAGGGATTGATGAGGGTAGCCAGTGAATGTTGTCTACATGGAATTTAGTAGGGCGCTTGACAAAGTCCCTCATGGCAAGCTAATCCAGATGATTAAGATGTATGGGGTCCCCAGCAAACTGGCTGTTTGGATTCACAACTGGCTTGTGCATAGAAGATAGAGGGTAGTGGTTGAAAGGACCTATTTGAGCTGGAAGTCTGTAATTAGTGGTGTTGCACACGGATCTGTGCTGGGACCTCTGCTGTTTGTGATGTATATAAATGACTTGGATGAAAATATGGATGGGTGGGTTAGTAAGTTTGCGGATATTACCAAGACTGCTGGAGTTGTGGCTATGTAGAAGACTGGCAAAGAATACAGCATGATGCAGATCAGTTGCAGATCATGGCAGATGGAGCTTAACCCAGATAAATATGAGGCGTTGCAGCTTGGTAGGGAAATTTCAACAAGACAGTACACTGTTAAGATCAAGGTCCTTGACAGTGTTACTGAGCAGAGAGATCTTGGAATCCAAGTTCATAGCTCCTTGAAAGTGGCTACACAGGTCGATAAGGTGGTTAAGAAAGCTTATGGAATGCTTGCTTTTGTTACTTAAGGCACTGAGATCAAAAGTCAACTTTATAAAACCCTGGTTGGGCCACAACTGGAGTATTGCATACTGCTCTGGTTGCCCTACTATAGGAAGGATGTTGAGGCTTTGGAGAGGGTGCAGAAGAGGCTCACCAGGAAGCTCCCTGTTTAGAGGGTGTGTGCTAGCATGTGAGGCTGGATAAATCTGGATTATTTTCTCTGGAGCGGCAGAGGCTGAGGGGAGATCAGAAAGAGGTTCATAAGATTATGAGAGGCAGAGAGTAGACAGGGAGTATCTGTTTCCCAGGGTTTAAAAACTGAACACCAGAGTGCATGCTTTGAAGGTGAGAGGGGATAGGTTCAAAAGGGATATTGGGGGTAAATTTTTTACTCAGAGAGTCATGGATGTCTGGAATGCACTCCCTTGTATGATGCTAGAGGAAAATACATTAGAGGCTTTTAAGAGATGTTTAGGTAGGCACATAGATGTAAGGAAGATGGAGGGATATAGAGATTGTGGAGATAGGAGTGATTAGTGTTCTGGTGCTTTTGATTGGCCTTTTAGCTGGTTTGGCACAACATTATGGGCTGAATAGCTGATCCCTGTGCTGTACCGTTCTATGTTCTATGTTCCTAAGGAAGTAGAGGCACTGCAGTGCTTTCTTCATTTTCACATGTACGTGCTCGGCTCAGGGTAGGTCCCCTGAAATGATAACGCTGAGGAATTTAAAGCTACTGATCCTCTCCATCTCTCGTTCTCCAAAGAGGACTGGCTCATGGACCTCTGGTTTCCTCCTCTTCTGACACCACCCAGACAGATTTTCAATCTCCCTCCTATATGCTGATTTGTCACCACCTGTGATTTGGCCAACAAGACTAAACTTGAATATGGCATTGGAGCTGTGCATAGTCACACAGGCTAGTAGAGGAGTGTCACCCCTGTTGGGTCTCTCAACACCTCTAACAGCTTACAACACCCTCCTTGCACCTATGGCATTTAGTATTTCCATAGTTCACTGGTTGAACCATCAAGCCCTCTCCCTCTCCTCCTGCAGCTTTCCTGTTGACTCCTGTCCCCAATTACCCATTGCTGGGGATCATGCCGTGAAGAAATGGACCCCTTGTGGTAATGAGATGTAACAGAAGTGTGTGAAAGTGTCATGGTCCGGTCTGAAGTCCGCATTCCGGTTCACAGTCTGGTCCACAGACTCCAGACTCCGGGCTTTCTGGCTGTCCCTTGTTTCGGTTGGATCTAACCATAAGCACCTGATGCTCATCTTGGGGATGGGAATATAAGTGGCCCTGGGATCGAGTGTGGTTGCTGGATCATCTTGTCAGTCTCTCATTGGAGCAATCCACTGGTGGAAAGCTAGTGCAGCCATTGAGGTATGGATGTGGCTGTTCCGTAGCTCACTGAGGTTACCAGTGGCCTCGAGTCTTGGAGCCACTCCGGACCTAGCTCCCTTCCTGTCCCTTGCCTCCATCGGGTATACCAGGCCGATTGCCATTACCCTGTGGTTAGGTCTATCCCTCCCTGTCCTTGCGTCCTGCCCAGGAGCTGCCTTGAAGTATCCTTGCCCCATCATGTCCTCATGTAGTCTCCAAGGCCTCAAGCCTCGAAGACCCCTAGAACCCAGCCATGTCATGTCCTTGCCTGGTTCTGTGGACCGAGCCCGAGTTAAGACCTAGGTTTTGGGTCCTTGTCCAGTCTCTGGCTCGGACTCCAAGCACAGGCTCCTAGTTCATGTTTCCTTGTCTGGGTTCCCTGTTTCTTGTCCATGTCCTAGCCCAGGTCTTGCATCCTAGTCCTGTCCCTAGTACTTCAGTGTCTGTATCTTGATTTTGGGTCCGTTCCCAACGCCCCCTTTATGACAGAAAGTTTGCAGTATCAAGTAGAGTGCCTTGTCAAACAGCACAGAGCCCATTTCACCACATCATTCCATGTGCAAAACACCTCAAGACTTCCTTAAAAGAGCCTTTGTCAAATTTTATGGTGTTGACAGGAATAACTTGTGATTGTTTATGCCATACACAACCATCCATTTAATGCAATGCACTAAAAACGATTTAAGCCTAGTTTCTGCGTAGGAGTGTTTGAACTCCCTTTTCTTCTTTAAGTTTAACTTGGTTGACTAACCTCAGTGATCATCAACAGAGAGAACCCAGGCTTTGCTTTTCTATTTCAGTGTTAAATTCATATCCCTCCCTGGCAGATTAAAGATTTTTCAGCTCTGTTGAACATGTTCCAACCAGAGTGATGGACACCGAACATTCAAACATTCAGCCAGAGTTTCAGTGGAGAGGGGAGAACAGCTAAGCTCTCTTGAAGGTCAGTCTGTACCCTGTAGCAACGTCCTGCTTCCTTATATGTGGATTGTATAACAATTCGCTACATTTTTGATCTAACTTTATTTTGGCTGCAGTTCAATGTTTATTGATGTATCTCAAATCTTTGAAAGCCACATGGGAAGCACTTCCACAATGGTTACTTTGTATTAGCCACATGGAATCCTTTGAGTAAACAGCTGAATGCTTGCAAGTACCTCGGAGCAAACTGGACAAAATTGTGATTATAACTGCTTTCATGCCAGGTTGTTTGCACAATACCACGGACTGGTGTCAATGAGAGATCTCATTAACAATTTAATTTCTAGCTACATGCAGCATAACAGTAGGAACTACAGCAATAAAAAGGATCACAGGTTATTAGTGGCGATTTGTATACAGATGAAAGTTTTACTTACAAGTATACCTCACTACTAAGCAACATTCCCTCTAAGGTGTGCGCGTGTGTGTGTGCCCGCGCACACATACACACACCTTTTGCTACTAGCTCACAAGGGAATTTAAAATGCGCACAAAACGTTGTCACCCTCTACTTCTTTGGCATGTTAAGTATATTTCCTGATAATACACAATGACATTTCCTTTTCCGGTTTCTGACGCAGATGGTGTTGACAATGTGGAGTTTATGATGATTTGACTGCAGATTTTAGAACCGGCTTACTTATACTGTTTTTATTGAAGAAATTATTCTGTGCACCCGTGTTGTTGCCACTGCACAAATTGCACAGCACAAGGTTTTTTGCACAGACTGGTCATTACAAATCAGAGGGAACGTTGCCAGTAAGTATTTCATCCCAGAGTAATGGGTAATGCTGTCCATTTATAAACTTCACATTATCCCTCTATCCCTCTTTCTTTTCAGAAAGCAGGGCTGATGCCACTGCTGTGACTATAACTAAGCCACAGGGAGACAGAAGCCAGTACATGTAAAAGGTCCTCATTCATCACAAGAATTCTCTTAGAGACTCTCCCAGTCATATCTCCCTGAACTCAAGGCACGTCAAGTTTTTATACACTTAAGAATAAAGTTAACAGCAGGTGTTTCAGTACAATTCTCAGCCTCTACAATTACACCAGATTTGAGTCTGACAAATGAGAACCAAGAACTTCCTCTTGTGCCAAGATGAGGCCACACTCACACTGGAGGAACAACACCTTGTATTCCAACTGTGTCACCTCCAACCTGACGGCATGAACATCTGTTTCTTCAGGTAAAAAAAATATCCCTACCCCTCCTCTCTTCTATTCCCCACTCTGACCTTTTACCTCTTCTCACCTGCCTATTACTTCCCCAGGTGTCCCCTCCTCCTTTCCTTTCTCCCATGGTCCACTCTCCTCTCCTATCAGATTCTTTCCTCTCCAGATGCACGGTGTTCTACCGTTTGAACCATTAATAGAAATGAAAAAATCTGTAATATTGACAGAAAATGCTGGAATGTTCTGCAGGTCAGACAACATCTGTAGAAAGAGAAAAACATCGGGTCAAAGACAAAGCTGTTTAACCTGAAACATTGATTCTATTTTTCTTTCTACATATGATTCCTGACCTGCTGAGTGTTTCCACCATTCTTGACTTTGAGAACCATTAAGGGAGCTTGCCTCCCCTTCAAATTCATACTTCCTTTTGCTAATCAAAAATCTTCTGGTGCACATGAACATGACGAAGAAGCAAATACATTTGGCCCATTTCACCCCTCTTTCTCAAAGTACTTCTTGAGACAGTGGCCAAAGCTGTTCTGTAAATTCATCCCTATGGTCTCTTTAATTTGTTTAGACTTGATCTATAAATCATGAACTGCCTTTCACAAATCCATGATGGCAATCATTTCTGCCTCTGAGAGAAGAACCCACAATTGAGTGTAGACTAACAGGTGTGTGGTTACCTTTCAGGGTGATGGTTTGATATTGCAATTCTCAAATCCAGAGCCAAATTCTCTGTTCTCACTCTCTAACTGCTACAATTAACCCATTATCACCTTGGCCTCATCTTAGTTCAAATATTCCTTTGTCCCTTCCACCTTCTCCCTCTCCATCTTGCATCTTAAAACTAATTTGTTTTGTTCATTTTTCTGAGTTTCGATAAAGAGTCACTGACATGAGATGTTAATTCTGTTTCTCTCTCCACGGACGCTGCCTGACCTGCTGAGTATTTCGTGCATTTTCTGTTTTTATCTGGATTTCCAGCATCTGTTCATTTATAATCTGCACTTCAGACAGGACATCTTATCTCCATCTTGTGCTAACACGCATTTATTTATTCACTCAATAGACTTGCTACTAAATTGTTCTTTCTAGCTGATTTTGAGTTTCTAACTTTCATTATTTTTATGGTACTTGTGGTTAGGTTCAGAAATTTTATTAAACAATGGTTTCTATCTGGCTTAAAATTCTAATGACGTACAGTACCAATGTTCCCTCTAATTTATAATGAGCAGTGTGCAAAAATCTTGTGCTGTGCAATTTTTTATCCAGTGACGACAACATGTGTGCGCTGAATTGTATATATAGAAGTATTCATTTTAATAGCAAGCAAAGCACTTTCAATAAGAATTTCAACCTCCTCTGGGTTTGATCGTTTTTGCTCTCGTTCATCTACGCTCTCACAAAACGTACGTAGCAGGCCTGTAGCAGGTAATGAAGGATTTTCTTACCGGGGCTTTTGCACACCTTCCATATCTGATTTGCTTGCTAAGTGATGCTTTAAAAAGTCGAGTTTCCAAACATCACTCCACTTCTTCCCACTTGCAACTTTTGCATCGTAACAATAAACACAGAAAACACCAGTTTCTGTAATGTATATAAATATTTCTCGTAGCTGCACGTTCCTGACCTCATGAGCTTTCGATTCAGCAGTTTCTGCTGCTTCATTAAGCCATTCTGTTTTAAATGATCTAGCAGTTCTTTTGTGCTTCATACCCTTTGCTTCTTTGGAATTTGACATAGTGAATCAATAATTTTTTCAATAAAAACAGTATAAAAAGTATAAATATGCAGTCAAATCATTCCAAACTCCATGTTGTCAACATTGTCTGCACCAAAAACCAGAAAAGGAAATGTGATTGTGTACAATCGTGAAATATACTTAACATGCCAGTGAGTTAGAGGGTGACAACCTTTTGTGTTCAGGTTAAAATCTTTTCTGCACTAGTAGCAAAAGGTGTGTGTGCAAACACGCACATGCACACCTTAAAGGGAACATAGAGTATATCTCTTCAGCAGAAATGGAAGGGTCCTGCAGAAGGACCTCGGCCCAAAATGTCAACTGTACCCTTTTCTATAGATGCTGCCTGGCCTGCTGAGTTCCTCCAGCTTTTTGTGTGTTTTGCTTAGATTTCCAGCATCTGCAAATTTTCTCTTGTTTGCGATTGGGTATATGTGTGGTTTATATCTCAAATTGATTGGAAAGGAAGTATCTTTCTGTAGATGAAATTATAAACTTTGGTATTGTCATTTATGGGTGATTTTGAAACCAACATCCTACCAGGGAAAAGGATGTATGCGAATCTCACCTTGAACCAACAATTACAGAGAGTTTATGAACTGTGATTTTAAAAACAAAGAAAATAAAGCAAACATCTTGGTTTATTTGTAATACAAAAAGCAGGAAATGTTGGAGATGCTCCAAAAAATAAAGCACCTTCTGGGGAAAGAAAAGAAGTTTCCATTTCAGGTTATAGACTCTTCATCATAACCAAGAGTGAGAGGGAACACGTTAATCTTAAGATCCAAACAGAGTATGAGAGAGACAGAGGGGACAAATGAATGTCTCTGATAAGGTGAGGCTGGGGCTGCCTTGGTGACAAACTGATGTCACTCTATTTATATCACACCATATTGTACTGAAATCCATTAAGCCAATTAATTACTTTTTAAGAAAAGGGATAATTTTTTAAAATGCAGAAGATATTTGAGTAAGTACATAATTAGGAAGGGTTTAGAGGGACAATTTTCTCATGATTCTAATTTGTGTTCTTTCCTTGTTTTTGCTGGATGCTGGATCAGCACAACTGAAAACTATGTCTGAAGAGACCACACACACAGTTTAACAGGGCCTTCTACGCATTCTATAATTAACTTCTATCCATTCATAGCCCTGGATTTCGATTTGACCTGGAGCCAGAGGTCAGATCCTATCGTGCATTATTGCCTGAAGCACATTCTACAGCAGATTCTGTGCCATTAGTTGAAACAGAGAGCTGATCGGCATTGTTACCGCTGAAACAGAATTCCACATCCGGTCTCTTCTACCAGTTCATAAGCTCCAGATACTGCTGCTCAGCGCTTTCATTAATCTTCCCTTCTTCCTGCAATTGACAAGTAATCTTTGAAAATTCACACAAGACCTAACACTACTGAGTTATTTTGCATCGTTTCACCTACTGGTTTCTTTGAGAGAATGGCAGCAGATGAGACACCATTAAAACCTGTACTTCGGACAGGACATTCAATCTCGTAAACAGCACCTTGTGCTGAAGCATTGTATCTGGTGGTTGGTTTGTTTGGAAGTGGTTGGGTCGGGGTATTGTTCTTATGAATTTTCAATCAGTACCAACATAGAAACATAGACATAGAAACATAGAAAACCTACAGCACAATACAGGCCCTTCAGCCCACAAAGTCATGCCGAACATGTCCCTAATTTAGAAATTACTAGGCTTACCCATAGCCCTCTATTTTTCTAAGCTCCATGTACCTATCCAAAAGTCTCTTAAAAGACCCTATCATATCCGCCTTCACCACCATTGCTGGCAGCCCATTCCACGCACTCACCACTCTCTGTGTAAAAAACCCCCTGACATCTCCTCTGTACCTACTCCCCAGCACCTTAAACCTCTGTCCTCTTGTGGCAACCATTTCAGCCCTGAGAAAAAGCCTCTGACTATCCACACGATCAATGCCTCTCATCATCTTATACACCTCTATCAGATCACCTCTCATCCTCTGTCGCTCCAAGGAGAAAAGGCCAAGTTCACTCAACCTGTTTTCATAAGGCAGGCTCCCCAATCCAGGCAAAATCCTTGTAAATCTCCTCTGCACCCTTTCTATGGTTTCCACATCCTTCCTGTAGTGAGGCGACCAGAACTGAGCACAGTACTCCAAATGGGGTCTGACCAGGGTCCTATATACCTGCAACATTACCTCTTGGCTCCTAAATTCAATTCCATGATTGATGAAGGCCAATACACTGTATGCCTTCTTAACCACAGAGTCAACCTGCACAGCTGCTTTGAGCGTCCTATGGACTCAGACCCCAAGATCCCTCTGATCCTCCACACTGCCAAGAGTCTTACCATTAATACTATATTCTGCCATCATGTTTGACTTAGCAAAATGAACCACCTCACACTTATATGGGTTGAACTCTATCTGCACTTCTCAGCCCAGTTTTGCATCCTATCAGTGTCCTGCTGTAACCTCTGACAGCCCTCTACACTTTCCACAACATCCCCAACCTTTTGTGTCATCAGCAAATTTACTAACCCAACTCTCCACTTCCTCATCCAGGTCATTTTAAAAAATCATGAAGAGTAAGGGTCCCAGAACAGATCCCTGAGACACACCACTGGTCACCAACCTCCATTCAGAACATTACCCATCTACAACCACTCTTTGCCTTCTGTGGGCAAGCCAGTTCTGGATCCACAAAGCAACGTCCCCTTGGATCTTATGCCTCCTTACTTTCTCAATAAGCCTTGCATGGGGTACCTTATCAAATGTCTTGCTGAAATCCATATACATGACATCTACTGCTCTTCCTTCATCAATGTGTTTAGTCACATCCTCAAAAAATTCAATCAGGCTTGTAAGGCATGACCTGCCCTTGACAAAAGCTATTCCTAATCATATTATACCTCTCCAAATGTTCATAAATCCTGCCTCTCAGGATCTTCTCCATCAACTTACCACCCACTGAAGTAAGACTCACAGGTCTATAATTTCCTGGGCTATCCCTACTCCTCCCTTTCTTGAATAAAGGAACAACATCCACAACTTTCCAATCCTCCGGAACCTCTCCCGTTCCCATTCTTGATGCAAAGATCATCGCCAGAGGCTCAGCAATCTCCTCCCTCGCCTCCCACAGTAGCCTGGGGTACATCTCATGCGGTCCCGGTGACTTATCCAACTTGATGCTTTCCAAAAGCTCCAGCGCATCCTCTTTCTTAATATCTACATGCTCAAGCTTTTCAGTCTGTTGCAAGTCTGCACTACAATCACCAAGATCCTTTTCCATAGTGAATACTGAAGTAAAGTATTCATTAAATACCTCGCAACACACATAAAAGTTGCTGGTGAATGCAGCAGGCCAGGCAGCATCTATAGGAAGAGGTACAGTCGACATTTCGTGCCGAGACCCTTGAGACCCTTCGTCAGGATGAACTCTAACTGAAAGAAGGGCAATTAAGAGATTTGAAAGTGGGGGGGGGTGCGGAGGGGGAGATCCAAAATGATAGGAGAAGACGAGAGGGGGAGGGATGGAGCCAAGAGCTGGACAGGTGATTGGCAAAAGGGATATGAGAGGATCATGGGACAGGAGGCCCAGGGAGAAAGAAAGGGGGAGGGGAAGCCCAGAGGATGGGAAATAATGGATGGGGTATGAGGGGGAGGCGGGGCATTAGCGGAAGTTTGAGAAGTCAATGTTCATGCCATCAGGTTGGAGGCTACCCAGACGGAATATAAGGTGTTGTTCCTCCAACCTGAGTGTGGCTTCATCTTTACAGTAGAGCAGGCCGTGGATAGACATATCAGAATGGGAATGGGATGTGGAATTAAAATGTGTGGCCACTGGGAGATCCTGCTTTCTCTGGCGGACAGAGCGTAGGTGTTCAGCAAAGCGGTCTCCCAGTCTGCGTCGGGTCTCGCCAATATATAGAAGGCCACATCGGGAGCACCAGACGCAGTATATCACCCCAGCCGACTCACAGGTGAAGTGTCGCCTCACCTGGAAGGACTGTCTGGGGCCCTGAATGGTGGTGAGGGAGGAAGTGTAAGGGCATGTGTAGCACTTGTTCCGCTTACAAGGATAAGTGCCAGGTGGGAGATCGGTGGGGAGGGATGGGGGGAGGACGAATGGACAAGGGAGTCACATAAGGAGTGATCCCTGCAGAAAGCAGAAAGAGGGGGAGGGAAATATGTGCTTAGTGGTGGGATCCTGTTGGAGGTGGCGGAAGTTACGGAGAATTATATGTTGGACCCGGAGGCTAGTGGGGTGGTGATATACTGCGTCCGGTGCTCCCGATGCGGCCTTCTATATATTGGTGAGACCCGACACAGACTGGGAGACCGCTTTGCTGAACACCTACGCTCTGTCCGCCAGAGAAAGCAGGATCTCCCAGTGGCCACACATTTTAATTCCACGTCCCATTCCCATTCTGATATGTCTATCCACGGCCTTCTCTACTGTAAAGATGAAGCCACACTTAGGTTGGAGGAACAACACCTTATATTCCGTCTGGGTAGCCTCCAACCTGATGGCATGAACATTGACTTCTCTAACTTCCGCTAATGCCCCACCTCCCCCTCGTACCCCATCCATTATTGCCCATCCTCTGGGCTTCCCCCTTTCTTTCTCCTTAGGCCTCCTGTCCCATGATCCTCTCATATCCCTTTTGCCAATCAACTGTCCAGCTCTTGGCTCCATCCCTTCCCCTCCTGCCTTCTCCTATCATTTTGGATCTCCCTCTTCCCTCCCCCCCCCCCCACTTTCAAATCCTGATGAAGGGTCTCGGCCCGAAATGTCGACTGTACCTCTTCCTATAGATGCTGCCAGGCCTGCTGCGTTCACCAGCAACTTTTATGTGTGTTGCTTGAAATTCCAGCGTCTGCAGATTTCCTTGTGTTTGCATTAAATACCTCTGCTATTTCCTTTGGTTCCATACACAGTTTCCCACTGTCACACTTGATAGGTCCTATTCTTTCACATCTTATCCTCTTGCTCTTCACAGACTTGTAGAATGCCTTGGGGTTTTCCTTAATCCTGCCTGCCAAGGCTTTCTCATGGCCCCTTCTGGCTCTCCTAATTTCCTTCTTAAGCTCCTTCCTGTAAGCTTAACATTCCTGATAGACAAAAATAGCAAGAACACCCAACTATCTTCAGCAGATCTTTGTAAGGACCAGGCAGAAGGAAAGCAGTGACTTTGGTGCGTGTTTGGAAGAAAAATGATCAGTGGTGGTGGGGTGGAATTTCATGGGTAGGAACAGAAAATCTCTCAGAGTTCTTGTTCCCACTTGTCATCCAGCAGTAGGTGGAGTTAGGATTAAGCTAACTATCATAGGTTCTGTGTTCTATGTGGATGGTAAATTATATCCACTGAGACCCCACCCTTCACAGTCAGACTCTCTGCAACCAATGATGTGGCTGGCACAACATTAGCTCACGTTGTCCACCTTTGACAAGAGTACCCTTTTCACAAGTTCACTTTTTCATCTAATATAAAGACTTTAAATTTTGTTTTGAATGCTTATTTTTAGTCTTTAGGGAAGAGGGTGCTGCAGTGGTTGGTGACAAAGAAGGGTGATATGGTCAGAGAATCTTTGTGACTGAGGATTTGGGATTATAGTTGCTGGCATCACTCTCATGGAAAACACAGGCTGTAGGGGACAGTCTAGACTGCTAGCTCCTTGTTCTTCTTTCCTGTCGGCTATTTGTCCTATATCAGTTATAGGGATTCATCCTTTCATGACGAGATCTTCCTGCACCATGCATCTTGACAAGCATATTCATATTGCTAACAGACCCAGTTTCATACCCACTAACCTTGGCTCCCAAAACAAGTTTAGCTCACTGCCTGAATGATATAACCATAAACTTGTCTTTTTGATAGGTGAGCTGATCTCCATCAGCTTCTTTAAATCTTTCCACAATACACCCCTATTTCTGCCTGTAAATCTTTGCCTTGATTCAATCCACCCGGTGCTGAAATCCTGTCATCGTCACCTCTAGAATGGACCACTCGAATATTTAATTCTGTTTTTTTCCTTCACAAATACTGCCTTAGCTGTTGAAAATCATCTATTGGTATTTAAACACATAAAACCATGGAGCTATAAAGCACAGAAACAGGCCCTTTGGCCCAACTCATTCTGCTGACCAATTTGTCTAATGGAGCTAATCCCATTTACCTCATTTTGCTGAAATCTCTGGCTAGCTGTCTGTTCTTTGTCTTCTTTGACCTTTGGCACATTTTAATCCCTACTGCCCATATCTCACCCTTGCCTTCATTATTTCTATTGGCCTCTGCCTCCCCCCGCCCACCACCAAGTCCCTCTCATTTCCGATTTCTATCTTTAAATCTTTTCATGGCTCCTTTCCTTTCCCTCAAACTCCTTCTGCCCCCCAAAAATGTATCTCTTGCATTGGCATCTAGTGTGTCTTGTCTCTCTGTTACTTCACCGTTTGCATCTTAGCTATCCAAACCATACCCTCGCACTACTGTTTCTTCAAGCATTCTATCACCATGAGAATCTTAAAAAATCTGGCATTTAAGCACATTTTCTACCATTCTTCTTCAACCCTACTCTGACAAAATACTCTGCTTTCTTCTATTTTGTTTCTGTCATTCTCCTTAGAATGCTTTTTAGCAATGTTTTTATTGACAAGAGACTGGAAGGGGCTAATGGGGAGATGCTGTGGACTGTCTCCCATGGTTCAAGAGTCTAGAATTAAATGGGGGGGGGGGATTCCTGGAATAATGGATTAATCATCTAGAAGAAAGTCCTTTATCCTCAAACTGTGAATCTTTGCAAATCTCTACCCAAAGGGGTAGTAGCTGTTCAGTTACTGAGTATTTTTAGGACTGAGATCAGTAGATTCTTTGAAGCCAATGGGATCTCAACTTTGGAGATGGATATTTCAAGGTGAAGCAACCTCAAGGGGCACTGCTACTTCCATTCCTTAAACACTATGTAGGTGTGAGATTTCCTGTTACTGCAATGGCATGTATCGTCACGTGGAAAAAGGAGAGTGGGTTATCTTCAAGATGGAAAAGAAGAGTTACTGGAAATAAACCAGAGGGAAAATTGCAGAAGAAATAAAACCATGCTATTTTGCTTGTGGTGATGAACTGTGCAGATCCTGCAGGGAAATCTCATTTGCAAACTTAATTGAACCATTCTGTTAGTATCCTTCAACAGAAGGCAGAAGAAATTGTGGGGACTGGAACTGAAGACAGGGAAAGCCCATTGAACACTTCAATGGCTAATGCAGTATCTACACAATTATCATGAAGAAGTTGGTGGCATGGTACTGTAGCAGTCAGCACAATGCTTTACAGTGCCATGTCTCACCACGGCTGCGTGGAGTCCCACACTCCAAAGATGTATGGTTAGGGCTAGTGAGATTTGGGCATTCTATGCTGGTGCCGTAAAGTATGGCGAAACTTGTGGGCTGCCCCAGCATATCCTTGCTGATTTGATTGGACACATAATGATGCATTTCACTGTAATTTTGATGTAGATGTGACAAAATACTAATCTTTTTTCTTTGATTTTATCTGCAGAGAACAACCAGTCAGACCTTGTAGGCGTGTGTGTATATGAGAGAGAGAGAGAAAAAGAATCTCTCCTACCATCTCTCAAAACCCAGACTCCAACAACGACCATGGACACCTTCAAAGCGATTGCACAACCTCCAACTGTGACTCCAGCCTTGAACTCCAGGCCGGGTCTTCACGTGCTGCTATTGTGACTCCCGTCCCCCCTTCCCCCACCACCACTCTGCAACCCCGTCTCCCTCACATCCAATCATCTACTCCTCGGCCCTCGGAGGCTCCTTCTTCCTCTCACCTCAACCCTCCCCTCTTCACTGACACTACCAGCCTCTCTCCCTCCTCCCCCCTCTGATCCCAGCTCTTATCCATGCCAGGTCTTTACCAGCCCCTCCGACCTTCAACTGTCTGAGGCAGAGCACTCTGTCCTCAGTAAGGGCCTCACCTTTGTCCCCCTTCGCCCACACCTCAGCGAGTTCCATGTTCGCCATGACGCTGAACTCTTCTTCTGCCGGCTCTGTCTCCGAGCCTACTTCTTCGGCAAGGACTCTCCCACCCCCACCGATGACCCATTCTCCCGTCTTCAACCCTCCTCCTCTTCATGGACACCCCGCTCTGGTCTTCTGCCTGCTCTGGATCTCTTTATTGCTAACTGCCGATGGGACATTAACCGTCTCGACTTCACTGCACCTTGTTCCCATTCCAACCTCACTCCTTCCGAACGCTCTGCTCTCCACTCCCTCCGCACTAATTGTAACCTTACTATAAAACCCGCCGATAAGGAGGGTGCTGTTGTAGTCTGGCGTACTGATCTCTACCTTGCCGAGGCACAGCGACAACTCACGGATACCTCCTCTTATTTACCCCTCGATCATGACCCCACTAAAGAGCACCAGGCCATTGTCTCCCACATCATCACTAACTTTATCAGCTCAGGGGATCTCCCACCCACTGCTACCAACTTTATAGTTCCCACACCCCACACTTCCCGTTTCTACCTCCTACCCAAGATCCACAAACCTGCCTGTCCAGGTAGACCCATTGTCTCAGCTTGCTCCTGCCCCACCGAACTTATTTCTGCATACCTCGACACTGTTTTATCCCCCCCTTGTTCAATCCCTTCCTACCTATGTTCATGACACTTCTCACGCTCTGAATCTTTTCAATGATTTTAAGTTCCCTGGCCCCTACCACTTTATTTTCACCATGAATGTTCAGTCCCCATATACCTCCATCCCCCATCAGGAAGGTCTCAAAGCTCTCCACTTCTTTTTGGATTCCAGACCTAACCAGTTTCCCTCTACCACCCCTCTCCTCCGTCTAGCGGAATTAGTCCTTACTCTTAACAATTTCTCCTTTGGCTCCTCCCACTTCCTCCTAACTAAAGGTGTAGCTATGGGCACCCGTATGGGTCCAGCTATGCCTGCCTTTTCATTGGCTTTGTGGAACAATCTATGTTCCAAGCCTATACTGGTATCTGTCCCCCTCTTTTCCTTCGCTACATCGACAACTGCATTGGCACTGCTTCCTGCACGCATGCTGAGCTCGTTGACTTCATTAACTTTGCCTCCAACTTTCACCCTGCCCTCAAGTTTACCTGGTCCATTTCTGACACCTCCCTCTCCTTTCTAGATCTTTCTGTCTCTATCTCTGGAGACAGCTTATCTACTGTCGTCTACTATAAGCCTACTGACTCTCACAGCTATCTGGACTATTCCTCTTCTCACCCTGTCTCTTGCAAAAACGCCACCCCCTTCTTGCAATTCCACCATCTGCGCCGCATCTGCTCTCAGGATGAGGCTTTTCATTCCAGGACGAAGGAGATGTCTTCCTTTTTAAAAGAAAGAGGCTTCCCTTCCTCCACCATCAACTCTACTCTCAAACGCATCTCTCCCATTTCACGCATATCCGCTTTCACCCCATTTTCCTGCCACCCCACTAGGAATAGGGTTCCCCTTGTCCTCACCTACCACCTCACCAGCCTCCGGGTCCAACATATTATTCTCTGTAACTTCCGCCACCTCCAATGGGATCCCACTACCAAGCACATCTTTCTCTCCCCCCACCTTCTGCTTTCCGCAGGGATCGCTCCCTACACGACTCCCTTGTCCATTCGTTTCCCCCCCCATACCTTCCCACTGATCTCCCTCCTGGCACTTATCCGTGTAAGCGGAACAAGTGCCACACATGCCCTTACGCTTCCTCCCTCACCACCATTCAGGGCCCCAGACAATCCTTCCAGGTAAGGTGACACTACACCTGTGCGTCGGCTGGGGTGATATACTGCATCCGGTGCTCCCGATGCGGCCTTCTATATACTAGCGAGACCCAACGTAGACTGGGAGACCGTTTCGCTGAACACCTACGCTCTGTCCGCCAGAGAAATCAAGATCTCCCAGTGGCCACACATTTTAATTCCACATCCCATTCCCATTCTGACACGACTATCCACGGCCTCCTCTACTGTCAAGATGAAGCCACACTCAGGTTGGAGGTACAACACCTTATATTCTGTCTGGGTAGACTCCAACCTGATGGCACGAATATTGACTTCTCTAACTTCTGTTAATGCCCTTCCTCCCCTTCACACCCCATCCCTTATTTATTCCATATATTTTGTATTTTTCCCCCTTTTTTCCTCTCTCTTTTTTCTCCTTCTGTCTCTCTCTCTCTCTCAGTATAACTCCTTGCCTGCTCTCCACCCTCGGGACTGCCCTCCCCCCTTCTCTTTCTCCCCAGGCTTCCCATCCCATGATTCTCTCCCTTCTCCAGCTCTTAGATCCATCGCTCCCCCTCCTGTCTTCTCCTATCACTTTGGATCTCCCCGTCCCCCTCCCACTTTCAAATCTCTTACTAGCTCTTCTTTCAGTTAGTCCTGATGAAGGGTCCCAGCCCGAAATGTCGACTGTACCTCTTCCTAGAGATGCTGCCTGGCCTGCTGCGTTCACCAGCACTTTTTGTGTGTGTTGCTTGAACTTCCAGCATCTGCAGATTTCCTTGTGTCAACCGTACACTATGATATGGTTTACAAGTCAATATGATTTAAATAGCAGAGCACATCTGAATTCACTTAAGTGCATGAGGCATTATTGCTAAGTCCATTTCTACCCTCATCTGATATCTACTTCTCCACCAGGATTAGGATTGGAAGCAGCTATGAAATGTTCATCGCCATTAAAATAGGCCAGCACTGAGACTAGTTTTCTATTAACAAAACTCAGGGTGGGGTCTCAACCCTGTGACCTCTGGTTTGTTTGAATCATATGGATAAAATTACTGAATCAGAGAGCCAAATAAATTTCCACTTGATTTCCTTTTATGTCAGAAAGGAGCTTGGTTAAACTTACCTTAGTAATCACAAGATGATTAATAATCACAATGCATTTCACATTTTGTACTATGGTCCATTCACCTTACAATGATTTCCATTCTGAGCTGTTCAACACCATTCATCGATTAAATGCCATAATTTGTGTTCAGTCCAGACAAGCTGTATGGATCTATAGAGAGAACCATTTTCAGTTCTTAGAAATGAAACACCTTTATGTGGAGGAATGGGTGGCTGGGTGGAGATGTGTCTCTACCAGGTGCTCCCTCCCTCTGCTAGCCTGCAGGTCACCCTCGGGCAAGGTGTGAAACCTGCTTAGCACCCCACCACCCACGAATCAGGTTTGCGTGAAGCCATGGGAGCAGGTGCTGGTTGGTTGTATGAGCAGCTGGTGCATATCACAAGTCCTGGTGTGACCACTGACGCCAGGCAATCTCTGAAGAGTACTGATAATGGCTGGGGTCACCAATCTTGTGAAGACACTGCCCAGAAAGCAGCAACAGCAAACCACTTCTGTAGAAAAATTTGCCAAGAGACCATGATCGTCCACGTCATACGATATGGCACATAATGTGGAGAAAACTATATGGTTAATTGCAATACTTAAATTATTCCATGAAGTATAGTCTATAATAAAAGATACTTCTACGCATAAGTAAAAGCAACTAGAATTTTAATAGACTGAGCAAATGTAGATGGTGCTTATCACAAATTGATCATATAACATTTACATTGATAAATCGCAGAATATTAAAATACAAAGATTTATATTCAGGGGAGATCCAGTATGGAAGTGACAACGACAGCAGCAAGAGGAATCAGTGCAATATAATGCACCTTCTGAATTGTACACAGCCTGAAGTTTCCTGATGGGTTGGAAAGCTTACTAAAGGTGAAGTTGTTAGGTAAAGATGTAAGTAGTTTCTCTTTGCTACCACACCTAGCAGATCCCCTCAACTATTCAACTCCATTAATCGTTCGGGGAAACCCTGTGTATATGCATGCGTTGGGTCATAGGCCACTCCTGCTTAATTCTGTATTTCTGTGAAAAATACCAAAAATGATCTGCAGGGGGCAGTGAGGTGGGCAGAGGGATGGGTTGGTGGGAAGGCCACATTAAATAGTTTGATAAGTTGGTTTGCACATGTCTTATTTGTTACTTTGTTCTCACTTTTTCATTAACCCATATGGTGGTTGCAGTTAACATGTGGACAATCTCTGCCTGGTTTTTATCCTCAGTACTCGAGCCACTGGAAATTGATCAACAGAGGACCAATCATGGCAGTTCCCTGCTGCACGATGCATTTCACTGGATGCAGGGTGCTTTGTGATGTCTTGGAACACACATAAAAGGCACTAAATAAATGCGAGTCTTTCTTTTCCTGCTCACCATCAACCTGAATCAGTTTGCATTCAGTAAGCGTAACAGGGCTGCAGCTGACATTTTATCCCAGAACTTCACAACATGGTCCTTCAGACCTTAGAAACTTTAAAAAAACACCATCCTGTCAAACTAAGAATTATCCCCCTTTTTCACATGTTAGAGTTATGCTGACTGTCTTTGTCATTCATTTTGTGATTACACTAACACATACAAAATGCTGGATGAACTCAGCAGATCAGGCAGCATCTAAGAAAAGGAACAAAGAATCGACATTTCAGGATGAAGGCCCTCAGCCCGAAACGTTGACTCTTCGTTTCTTTCCACAGATGCCGCCTGATCTGCTGAGGTCCTCCAGCATTTTGTGTGTGTGTGTTACTCTGGACTTCCAGCATCTGCAGAATCCCTTGTGTTTGTGATTACGTGAGAGCCTGATTGCAGTACAATGTGTACAGTAACAAATTGGCTAACCCATACATGTCCCCATGTCCTTCCCATGGAAGTTATTCATTAAGCTTAGTTCATCACTGAGTTCAATATCCTTAAGTGTGGAGGCTTCCATGCACAGAATATAACATCTAATATCCATGCTTCAGAAGGGTTCTCATCGGATCTAATTCCTATCCTTGCATACTCTTTCCTATATTAAAATCAAATATGATGGAAGAGCTCAGTCAGTGGAAAGAGAAACCAGCTAATTCTTCTCAGAAAAATTAATTGACCCAAAACTTCAACTGCTTTCTCTTTCTACAGATGCTGCTTCAATGGCTGCGTCCTTTCAACATTTGTTTTTGTTCCAGATTCCACCAATTGTCATTTTATTTGTTTACCCTATAAACTCCCAGTCTCTAATTTCACGATTGCCCAGTTTCATAATTCACTGTGTCCACGTCCACTCTCTCCACACACATTGCTATAAAGGGCTGTGAGCTTTCTCTTGACTAACCAATCATCATCTGTGAACTATAAATGTGTGCCGATGCCCCTTGATGTATAGAGTAATATCGAACCCTCCACCTTCACCAACTGGGGTGTGGTGGAGTTTGAGTGTAACAACATTTCAAATAAAGCTAAGCGCCTTTAATTAATAATATCATGATATTCCAAATCCTCAATGGGAAATAAACACTATTTTGATGCTGAGAGATGAAGCATCTGTACTAAGAATGATTAATTATTAAATATTTAATCATGCTGTTGACAGAGTTGGGAGTCTACTCAGGACATTGCAGTTATGGGTCATAATAGATGTTAAACATTTTGCAAGCATTTGGAATTGTGCTTCCTTAGCACATTTTGAGAAAGGCATACAGTGATTGTACTGGGTCTGCATTCATTTCAAATTAAGTTTCTACTCAAAAAAAGCTTTTCTCTTTCTGCTACTCGGACCTAACTGTAATTTCAGGCAGCTCAGAGAGACACTATGACTCACAATTTGCTTGAGGCAGTAATGTGGATATCAGCTAGGAAAAATTACTTTGTGTTTCAAGTTGCATATGCACTCAGTGACCACTTTATTGGGTACAACTGCTCATTGATGTAAATATCTAATCAGCCAATCACATGGCAACATCTCAATGCATAAACAGCATGCAGACATGGTCAAGAGGTTCATTTGTTATTCCGACCAAACATTAGAATGGAGAAGAAATGTGACCTAAGTGCTGTGACCATGGACTGATTGTTGGTGCCAGATGGGGTGGTTTGAGTATCTCAGAAACTGCTGATCTCCTGGGATTTTTTTTTACATACAACAATATCTAGAGTTTACGAAGAATGGTGTGTAAAACAAAAAAAAAATTCAGTGCGTGGCAGTTCTGTGGGTGAAAACGCCTTGTTAATGAGAGAGGTCAGAGGAGAATGGCCAGACTGCGCCAGACTGACAGGAAGGTGACAGTAACTCAAGCAACCATGCGCTTCCACAGCAGTGTGCAGGAAAACATCTCTGAATGCACAACATGTTGACCCTTGAAATGAATGGACTACAGCAGCAGAAGACCACACCAGGTTCTACTCCTGTACTGAATAAAGAGGGCACTGAGTTTAGGTTTTCAATTTAACAGCATTACAAGCATATAGCTGTCGTGACAGGAATATTTATTCTCAATGTTGGTCAATAGTCTCACATTTGGATCCAAATCTCAAATTTCATTTAGGCATAAAGTTTAATTGGCCATTGATTAATTGGCCATTGAGGCTGTTCTGTTTGTGGCTTAAATCTAAACTGAGCTGTACACTCAGCTCCTCAAGGCTACTCTGCCAGTTAATATGATCTTAGCTGATTTGATTATAATTTCAACTTGACCTTTCAACCTAATCACATTTCACTTTCTAGTTATCAAGATTCCACCAGTCTTTAACCTCATAAATCAAAGACTCCATTGGAACTGCCATTCCAAAGATTCACAGCACTCTGAAGGAAAATCATTTCACTTGCAAAGGGGCTTGGATTTTTGACCGTCACTCTATAGGTTTGCTGGGTCTGGTCAATAAACAATGCAGTCAAGCAAAATGCAATCCATAGTCGGTGTCTCTCTGAACTGCCCAGAATTCCAGATTTCTAAAGATGTATCACGGAGAACATTCTGACTGCCTGCATCACCGTCTGGTATGGGGTGGGGGGAGCTGCTGCAGAGGGTTGTAAAATTAGTCAGCTCCCCATGGGCACCAGCCTCTGTAGCATCCTGGACATCCTTAAGGAGCGGTGCCTCAAAAAGGCAGCGTCCACCATTAAGGACCCCCATCGCCCAGAACATTCCCTCTTCTCATTGCCACCATCAGGAAGGAGGTACAGAAGCCTGAAGGTACACACTCAGCAATTCAGGAACAGCTTCTTCCCCTCTGCCATCCGATTTCTGAATGAACATTGAATCCTTGGACATTACCTCACTACTTTATTTCTTTTTTGTTCACTACTTAATTTAACCATTTAATACATGCATACTGTAATTCATAATTTTTTTTAATATTGTTGCTGCAAAGTTAACACATTTCACGGCACTTGCCAGTGAGTCTGATCAAACTTGATTCTGATTCTGAAAGAGAAAAAGAGCAGTGACAGAAATTGAAATGTGTGCAGACACAGTACAATCACTGCATTAATTTCTTTGTGGCCCCTTTAACCTTCCCACAATTCTGCTGGTGCCCCAGGGTCAGTTTTGTTGCAGAACCATTGGAAACTGCCTGGTTGCAGGATTGGTGTTGGGGGAAGGGACGTGTCGTGTCTTCCCACTTGCTGATGCTGAAGTGACCACCAGCAAGCACTCTCGCCTGAATGCAGAGCACTGGTTAGATTTACAGCAGAGTTGGAAAGCATTTGAAGGCAGTCCAGCCCAACCCTCCTTTAGAAGAGAAAGGAGGGTACTTTCCTTTTGCTGTTAAGAAGATCGGTTACATAACTGCACAGAAAGGTACTGTTACCTGTATGTCGTAACAGCAGCAACACTGACAAAATTGTACCTTACAAACATATAAACAGAACTGGATACGTATTGAATACAGTCTAGCTGGAACTGATAACATGATACATGAACCATTCTATTAAATACATTGACTAATATTTAGTTTTGTGAGACACTATGTTTTTTCCTCAAACTGGAAATGGGTGAATACCGTGTATTTGTTGTGTGTACGAATATATAATTATACATTACATATAAAATTATGTACATACAAGTTAAAAAAAAGATTTTACTAGTAAAATTGGTCCTTGAAACATCTTATTTAAAGGCAAAGAAAAGTCTAAAGGGAGTAAATTTTATTCAAAGTGCTCCATTCTTTTATCAGACAAAATTACTCGTCATTTCAAAAGTAATTGAAAATATTATTGCTAGCATGATGATTGCATTTCCACTGATGGAGGGTGTTGCCTGTGTACAGCAGCCGTTGAGAACTAATTTGACAGATGCCCCAAAGCTATTGGCCCAGTGTGTTCAGCAAATCCCCATGCCCTCTCCTGCTCCTTATAAAGGTTGCTCCCTATAATGGAGTCATCTTAGGATATTACCCATGAAAGATGCCTCACTATCTGAGCAAACAGGAAAGGTCCCCTCCGGGATTCCATTTATATTTAAAACATCACCAGCGTTTACGCTTTGGTTATCTTTTTAAACAGGAGAAAGCTTGAGCAAGGAGCACTTTGAACAGACATTTTATGGAGGACTTTCCTTCCTCTTTAAAGAGTTGAAAGACCATATTTCTGAGAAACAAGCACATAACAAGAAAAAATATCAGATAAACACCAGGCAGAAGTCTTCCACTCCGATTCATTTTCAGTTAGGAATTTTCTCCTTCCTTCCGATGTAGAAAGCAATGTGGAGCAAGTTCATTGGAAAAGTTCCCAGAAAATACTTTGCTCTCAACTTTACTCCTCCACAGTTCTCTTTGTCCGTATTTGGGGTTTCAGTATGGATAGTGTTTCTGTTTTTTACCGGCAAAGCAGGCCAGCCAAGTGCAGAGAAGCATTGCAGCAGCTGCCCCGCCTCCGGTACAGTAATAGGCCCATCCCAGCCGACATGAGCCTACAAAACAAAATAAATGATGTTACATCTAATATTATCCAGCTTAGCTTCATGTTCAGCATTCGAGCAGCATTGCATGAGGAACATCTGGTTCTCAAGTACATAAATCTTCTACTTTGGTCTGTCCACGGTAACTCACAGTTAAAATACTTACCTAACAGTAGTATGACAGGCTAGTAGCATCATATAAGCAGCTTTCATAAGAAATACACATATTAAACATAAATTTTACACTATTTTTCATAGAAAACACAATTTGAATAAGGAAAGGCAATCCATTTTATTGCTAAGTGGTCATAGTATTGCTAAACTGCAGTATAGTGCCAGTGAGCCTGGAGTTGGGGTCTTGTCATTGGATAGTCTGACAGTTGATACTGAAAATCGAAGCCCAAAGCTCAATCAGAAATCCAGAAGTCAAAGCCTGCTGACTGAAGATCCGCAGGCCTGTCCTCCTTGGAGTGCTGTCCGTGTTTGTGGATGGGTGGGAAGGGAGGAAAGGGGCTTGTTTTGCTGTTGTTGTTTTGTGCTTAGTGTTGGCGCATGGCCAAGTGGTTAAGGCGTTGGTCTAGTGATCTGAAGGTCGCTAGTTCGAGCTCAGCTGAGGCAGCGTGTTGTGCCCTTGAGCAAGGCACTTAACCACACGTTGCTCTGCGACGACACCGGTGCCAAGCTGTATCGGCCATAGTACCCTTCCCTTGGACAACATCGGTGGCGTGAAGAGGGGAGACTTGCAGCATGGGCAACTCCTTGCCCAGGCCTGCGCCCTGGAAACCTTCCAAGGCACAAATCCATGGTCTCACGAGACTAACGGATGCCTATTTATATTTGTGCTTAGTACGTTCTGTTTTGCTCTGTTCTATGTTGTTCTGCCAGGCCCTGTGGGCATGTTTTATTGGTGTCAGAATGTCAGGTGACACATGTGGGCTGCCATCAGCACATCACTGGGTTGTATTGATTGTTGGTGCAAACGATGCACTCCATTGAATGTTTTGATGTAAAAAGCAAAAGAGACAGCATATAATACAGCAAAATTTAATGGGAAATTATAGAATCAAGAAGCTTTTAAAAGCAACAGAAGACAACTAATACAGTCGTAACAAGGAAAAAGATTAAATATGATGGTAAGCTGGCCAATAATATCAAAGCGGATACCAAAAGCTTTTTCAGATCAATAAAGAGCAAAAGAGAGGTGAGAGTAGACGTCAGACTGCTGGAAAATGACGCTAGAGAGGCAGTAATAGGGGACAAAAAAAAATGGCAGACGAACTGCATAAGTATTTTACATCTGTCTTCACTGTAGAACCAGCAGTTTGCCAGAAATTCCAGAATGTTGGGGGTCAGAAGTGAGTGTAGTTGCTATTACTAAGGAGAGGTGTTTGCAAAGCTTAAAGGACTGAAGGTAGATAAGTCACCTGGACCAGATGGATTACAGCCAGAGGTAGCTATAGAAATTATGGAGCCATTAGTAATGACCTTCCAAGAATCACTAGGTTCTGGCATATTTGCAGAGGAGTGGAAAATTACAAATGTTACTCCACCGTTTAAGAAGGGAGGGAGGCAGAAGAAAGGAAATTCTAGGGCAGTTAGCCTGACCTCATGGTTTGGAAGATGTTGGAGTTGATTGTTAAGGATGAGGTATCAGGATACTTAGACTAAAGTACCTTGATAACTCATCAAGGGAAAATCTGGCTTGACAAATCTGTTGGAACTCTTTGAGGAAATAATAAGCAGGATAGACAAAGGAGAATTGGTGGATATTGTGTACTTGGATTGTCAGAAGATCTCAGACAAGATGCCATACTTGAGTTTCCTTCACAAGATAAGAGCCCATGGCATTACGAGAAAGATACTAGCATGGATAGAGGACTGGCTGACTGGCAGGAGGCAAAGAGTGGGAATAAAGGGAGCCTTTTCTTGTTGGCTGCTGGTGACTCATGTCTGTTCCACAGGTGTTGGTGTTGGGACCACTTCCTTTTACATTATATGTCAATGATTTGGATAACAGAATTGATGGCTTTGTGGCCAAGTTTACAGATGATACGAATATGAGTGGAGGGGTAGATAACATTGAAGAAGCAGGGAGCCTGCAGAAGGACTTAGAAAGATTAGGAGAATGGGCAGTGAAGTGGCAGATGGAATACAGTGTTCGGAAGTGCATGATTGTTCACTTTGGAAGAAGAAATAAAACTGTAGACTATTTGCTAAGTGGGGAGAAAATTCAGAAATCCAAGGTGCAGAGAGATTTCCCTTAAGGTTAACTTGCAGGTTGAGTTGGTGTTGAAGGCAAATGCAATGTTAGCAATTATTTTGAGAGAACTATAATCATTGGCTGATTGGTAGGAGGCAGTGAGTGGGAATAAAAGGACCATTTTCTGGTTGGCTGCCAGTGACTAGTGGTGTTCTGCAGGGGTTGATGTTGGGACAACTTTTTATGCTGTATTTCAGTTATTTAGATGATGAAATATTTGGCTTTGTTACCATGTTTGTAGATAATACAAAGATTGGTGGAGGGGCAGGTAATGTTGGGGAAACAGGTAGGCTGCAGAAGAACAGATAGGTTAGGAGAATTGGCAAGAGAGTGACAAATGAAATACAGTGTTGGAAAATGCATGGTCATGCACTTTGGTAGTAGAAATAAATGTGCAAACTATTTTCTAAACGGGGAGAAAATCCAAAAATCTGAGATGTCTATGAAGGTTCTCAGTCATCCAGGTCATTGTATATCAAGCAGTGATAAATCAAGGCAACTGGACTTGCTGTATTGTCCAGAAGGTATTTCAACATCATCCAAGAGGCTTCATCAGTTCTGATCCATGGTGGGTAGTCGGTGGTGAGGAAGGCAAATGCAATGTTAGCATTCATTTCCAGAGGTCTAGGATACAAGTGTAGGGATGTGATGCTGAGGCTTTATAAGGCACTGCTGAGGCCTTACCTTGAGTATTGTGAATAGTTTTGGACTCTTCATCTAAGAAGGAATCTGCTGGCATTGAAGAGAGTTCAGAGAAGGTTCACAAAGATGATTCCAGGAATGAATGGGTTATCATATGAGGAATGTTTGTTGGCTCTGGGTCTGTACTTGCTGGAATCTAGAAGGATGAGGGGGGAATCTCATTAAAGCCTTTTGAACGCTGAAAGGCCTAGACAGTAGATGTGGAAAGGATGTTTCCCATGGTGGAGGAGTCTAGGACAAGAGGGCACAGCCTCAGGTTTAGAGGGGTGTCCATTTAAAACAGAGATGCAGAAATTCAGGAACAGCTTCTTTCTTCCTGCCATCCGATTCCTAAATGGACATTGAAACTGTGAACACTACATCACTTTTTAATATATATTATTTCTGTTTTTGCACAATTTTTAATCTACTCAATATACATATACTATAATTGATTTACTTATCTATTTGTTTTTTTTCTTCTAGATTATGTATTGCATTGAACTGCTGCTGCTAAGTTAACAAATTTCACGACACATGCCAGTGATAATAAACCTGATTCTGACTCTGAAATTTCTTTTGCCAGAGGGTTGAGAATTTATGGAATTTACACAGGCATATAAGGGGCATTGGGTGTATTTAAGGCAGTGATTGATAGGTTCATGATTGGACATGGTGTCAAAGGTTATGGGGAGTGGGGCTAAGGAGGGGAAAAAAGGATCAGTCAAAATTGAATGGTGGGGCAGACTCGATGGGCCAAATGGCCTAATTCTGCTCCTGTGTCTTATGTTTATGGTCTACGGTCTTATAAAGGCAAGAATGTAACGCAGAGGCTTCATAAGACACTGGTGAGCCCTCACTGGGAGAACCATGAATAACTTTGAGTCCTTTACCTAAGAAAGGATGTGCTGATATTGGACAGTATTCAGAGCAGGTTCATGAGAATGATTCCTGGAATGAAAGGGTTGTCATAGGGGGGCATTTGATGGCTCTGGGTTTGTACTCACTGGAATTTAGAGGAATGAGGATCTCATAGAAACCTATCAAATGTTGAAAGGCTTAGAGAGAGTGGATGCGGAGAGGATGCTTCCTATAGTAGGGGAATTTAGGCCCAGAGGGCACAGCCTCAGAATAGAGGGACAACTGTTTGCAACAGAGATGAGGAAGAATTTCTTTAGCCAGAAGGTGCTGAACCTGTGGAATTTGTTGCCACAGGCGGCTGTGGAGGCCAGGGGTCTAGGTGTATTTAAGGTGGATGCCAATAGCTTCTTGGTAGTCAGGGTGTGAAAGGTTATGGGTAGAAGGCAGGAGAAGGAGGTTGAGAGGGAAAATGGATCAGCCATGATGAAATAGCAGGGCAGACGTGATGGGCTGAATAGCCTAATTCTGCTTCCATGTACATGTGATAAATAAGCAAACTCAAATCTAAATCTGTTTTGTGTTTTACATATTGGTTCAAGAACTGAATGGTTGAAAGGAGGAAGCTGTCCTTCAACCTGGTGTGTGGGATTTCAGCCTTCTGCACCTCCCATCCAATTGTAGAATAGAGTGGAGTTGGACAATTGACCCAGTCGAAGACCTAGAATTCTGGAAAATTGCAGAGCGTGGTAAATAGCAACCAATTCATCATGCTCAGAAAAACTCAAGAATGGACTATACTGTGAGTAACATCAGTAGACGAATTAAGCATATCCTGAACACCCTACATTTACATTCAGATTTCTTGACGGCCTGTTTACTCATCGGATCACTCTATGCTATGTGCTATTCTCAGGTCGGAGACCTGACATGTGAGCCATTGCCAGTGTGGGCACCTCTTCACTTCTCCTCTAGCTCAGCCTCCATCTATTAAGAATCTAATATAGCTCAGCCTGTTAGGGGCATATGGTAACAGAAGGCCAGGTCGGTGAGGGGAGGGGGTGCTGCTCATGGAATGCCACCCCTAGTTGGAGGCGGGAACTAGCCCATATGAGAAGCATTGCAGCCCCTCCCACTGGCTTCCACTTAGCTGATGATATCACAGTGCCAGTAGGGTTAAATCTAGTGCTAGGCAACCATGTGGTCTCTTTCCCTCTCACGTTGCCGCAGGCCAGGTAGACAAGGGTGCCATGGAAACAGGAGACACTGGTTGTGTGCAGCAGTGCAGAAGGCCTGTGTGCACTCTTTAAAAAAGTACTTGCCACTGTGTGCATGTGCAATGTCTGTTTGCTCCTGCAACTTTGGGCACTCAGTTTAGACAATATGGGTAACTGAGTTTAGCTTGAAGGTTTACTGAATGTTTACTGTCTGCCTTGTCCTGTAAATAAATAGTTAACCTATTTACTGGTAAGTGAGTATTTTCTGTTCCCCTCACTGAACCTGTGAACCTGATTTCCCACAACAGGGGTTGGGGAAGGGAGTGGGGGTGGGGGGAGGTTGTTATGTGTTCCCAACATCTCCACCTCGCTGACAATCAACAGTGGCACACCTCAAGTATGTGTGCTTAGCCCACTGCTCTACTCTCTCTACACCTGCAATTGTGTTGCATGGCACAATGCAAACGGCATCTATAAATATGCCAAAGACAAAACTATTGTTGGCAGAATTTCAGATGGTGACAAGGAAGCATACGGGAGCAAGATAGATCAACTGGTAGAGAGGTGTCACAACAATAACCTCGTGCTCAATGTCAGTAAGACCAAGGAGTTGATTGTTGACTTCAGGAAGAGGAAATTGAGGGAACACACACCAGTCCTCATCAAGGGATCAGAGGTGAAAAGGGTGAGCAGTTTCAAGTTCCTGGGTGTCAGCATCTCTTATGATCCATCCTGGGCCCGACGTATTGATGCAACTACAAAGAAGCATGGCAGTGCCTGTATTTCACTAGGAGTTTGAGGAGAATTGGTGTGCCCCAAAGACACTCACACATCCCTACAGATGTACCATGGATAGCATTCTAACTGGTTGTATCACTGTCCGTTATTGAGGGGCCACTACACTGGATCAGAAAAAGCTGCAGGAAGTTGTAAACTCTACCATCTCCATCATGGGCACCAGCCTCCCCAGCATCCAGGCGATGCATCAAAAATGCGGCATCCATCATTACGGACCCCCATCACCCAGGACATGCCCCCTTCTCATTGCTACCATCAAGGAAGAGGTACAGGAGCCTGAAGACACACACTCGACATTTCAGGAATAGTTCCTTCCCCTCTGTCATCAGACTTCTGAACAGACAATGAACCCATGAACAAATAGTATATTTTTCCTTTCTCTTTGCACAACATATTTAACGTGAATATATATATATATATATTTCTTATTGTAATTTATACTTTTTATTATGTATTGCAATGTACTGCTGCCACTAAAACAAATTTAACTGACACATGCCAGTGATATTAAACCTGATTCTGATCTACATTCAAAGTTTTATTGATCAAAACTCCCACTAAATGTCTAGACAAAAATCAGCACGGTCAGTATATTTTATTGCAGCCTTTGCAAACGGTTCAGAAACCTGGAAGAGATTCTGCCTGGACGTCCCACTGCCCTTACCGAGCTCAAACTGGTCGGAGAGGTTGCTGCATGTCTGTTGAACTTCTTCGCTGTTCCAGCCCAGAGGGTACAGCGCACAGCCTGAACCAATCAGCAGGCCTGCAAATACAAGGGATACATGAGTTTTTAAAGTTATTACACTGGGGGACCAATGCACCCTATAAAATCAGTATATTAACATCCCACAGCTGTCTTACAGCATTTGTATCAGCTATCAGGAGAGACCGAGCAAATTCTCTTCCTCTTTTGAGAGGTTGCTGGGAGACCTGATAAAATTATGAGAGGGATACATAAAGTAGTCAGAGCATTTTTCTTATGGTGGAAATGTCAAATATTAGGGACATGAGGATGAAGATTTAAAAGAAATGTGTGAGGTATGCTTTTTGAACACAGAGTGGGGTAGTTGCCTGGCTGTCAGCAGAGGAGGTAAAAGCTGATACTGTAAGTAGTTGGATCAAACATAAAATCTTAGAATACAAGAGTGACTATTCTCCCATTTAGCCCATGTTGGACGGCTTCTTAGAGGTAAATCTATTAAATTGCTTAAACTATCATACATGCTTCACCCCCAAAAAATTTTTTAGCACATTCACACAGTACCATTGATGCACTAATAGTTTTATTAGGAACTGAGATTTTCACACCCATTGAAAAACGCTTTATAAATGGAGATGGGCCCATCCTTCTAATGTTAACACATGTGTAAGTTCAATTTGTGCTTCTGTAATGGCAAAATTGTCAATTTTCACCATATCAAGTCATTCAACTGACAGAAACTTCTGGAAGCTTCTGACAGCAATGCATATAGTGTTGTCAATAATTCCCTGATGTGCCACATGGTGCCCTACTTTGGACCCTCCTCCATGTCATCTCTAGAAATCTGTGGACAGATGAAAACTGAAGGGACTCGTGAATGGTCTGACCGCAAAATAGCTTGAAAACTTTAAAACTTGTTCTCCAAGCCACAATTATTGCTCAGCTTTGTTAACCCAAACGCATATAGATTCAGTTCAATCCTCAAAACGAAATGGATTTCAAGATAATATTCTTAATGCTCATGACGTCTTGGGTTTTACTTCAAGCTTTTTTTATTAGTTCTAACCTTCATTTCACACTGTAAAATGTTTAAGCTGTTGGTGAATAATTGTGCTTCTTTAATTCCTGGATGCCAGGGACCATAAAACTATAAGAGCAGAATTGGGCCATTTGCTTCATCGAGTCTGCTCTGATGTTCCACCTGCCTTAGTACCCCCCTCTATCTTCTGCCTTCTCGCCATAAACTCTGGCGCCTTTACTAATCAAGAACCTATCAACCACCACTTAAAATATACCCAGTGACTTTGCCTCTGGGATCCTGTGGTCTGACACTTAACGAGACATTAACATGAGAAAAGGGAAAGCTCTCACCACAGACCAGCGGTGTTGCCAATGCATTACCACTGAGCAAAATTAACTTGTTGAGTAACTTTTCGTTACGTTGTTGACAATGGATCAGAGACGGTGAGTTTCCTGAGATAACAAGATGAAGTGTTTATTTCTCTCTAAATTTGATGAATTGTCAATTAGGCAACAGCACTGAACCCTAATTGTTTCTTTTTATTTCATCAGCATTTATTTTTAACACGACTGTGACCCAATGTTAAAAATAAGAGTGACTATAAACTGCAACAGACACTTCACAATGGAGCAGAGTTGGTGTTATGTCTGCCAATGTGTTAATTTGATTTCAGTAAACTTGCTGTAACATCATTTTATAATCTCTCTTTGTTTACTGACTCCCATCTTCTAAACAGTATAATTGAGCAACGTGGTATTAACTTATTCCAGGGCTCAGCCAATGCCATTCTGAAACCAGCAATCAGGATGTGCTCAAGTGTAGCCTATGATTATCCGTGCCTTCCAATGGATGGATTTGGACTTCATTTAGTCTCTATATTACAGCATGAATACAGTCCGGGCCTCAGCAGTGCAATAAGCTACATGTACTAGTAGAAATGATGAACATTGATTGCAGTTCAAGGTCAGACAACTTCATCTTCTAAATATCATGTACAGTAGACAATGTAGCTCTTATAATAACCTTGAACCCTTCCATTTTCTCCAGCTAACACCCTTGCTTTGTCCTTACGCAAGTCTGCAGCAGAGCAAGGCTCTCTCTCATGCATCATTCCAATTCTTGCTCCAACTATCCCAGATTTTGTTCAGCCATGGAAATAGATGTGCACTTTGCTGGAAATAATATCCTTTGTAAATGCAATTGTGGCTCTCCGTACTGCTTATTCATTTCCGGCTCTTTGCTTTTATCTCCAGTCTTCCTTGAAGTGCACACACAGAGCTGTCCCTTCATTTTATTCAAGTTTCCCGCATAGGGTGGTCACTTTGTATTCCCAAGTATCTTTCCCTCATGTTTGGTTATCCCCACTTTGCCACTAATTTCACTGGATTCAAAACCTTTCTCAAAATTCTTCCAGTCAACTCTTTTTTTTTTAAGGCCATCTCAAAATATTTTCTCTTGCAACATACACAAAATCAGCCGGCCAGGCAGCATTGATGGAAAGAGTATAGCGGAAGATTCAGGCTGAGATCTTTCATCAGGACCTTCTCTCTTGCAGCAGTTCATGGAAGACGTACAAGTCCTGACGAAGGGTCTCGGCCTGTAACGTCGACTGCGCCTCTTCCTAGAGATGCTGCCTGACCTGCTGCGTTCACCAGCAACTTTTATGTGTGTTGCAAGTTTTTTTTAATCCTTGTTGCAATGAGGAAGGTCCTAATAATGCAAGTTATTACTCTGTGTAACTGGCCAATCAAAAAAGCATAAGAAACCATTTGGCCCAATGTGCCCATGCAGGCCCTTAGAAGCCCACTGCCCTGTTATCATCCCTGGAGCATTTCAATCCATTTTCATCATCTTTTTAGCTTGAACATGACCAATTCAACTCTTTTCAAAGCTGATATTGATTATAAATGGTATGCTGTCAGGAGGGTCATAGAGAGTTACAAAGTTGTACTGTTCAGAAATGGGCCCTATAGCCCACCAAGACCATGCTGACCTTTTCTCCCCATCTTCATAAATCTCATTTGCCCACATTCGGTCTGTATAAACGTCCTCTCCAGACAGCCTTTCGATGTGTGAGTTGGTGGGTGGGAAGGGGGCTCGTTTTTCTTTTGTTGGTCTGCTGAATATGGTGGACACGCTGTGCTGGCACCGGAATATCTGGCAATGCTTGCAGGCTGCCCTTTCCCTCCCTCCCTCCCTTTTTTCTCTCTTAATGCCACAGCTACATATCAAACTAAGCTACACAGACCACAAAGTTCCTCAGGAAAACTCTTTTCACTGCCTCATCTGCAATAAAAAAGAATAATTCCAAGCCACCGGGGATCCAGATCTGCAATGCCGAAGAGAAATGATAGTAATCGGTCCTGATGCAGGGTTGAACCATCATCCCTTTGCTTCTATAGATGCTGCTTGACCTTCCAGCAATTTGATTTTTGCTATCACAAAGACATGCCTGACCCCAAGGACACCACTGCGAAAAAGTGACAGTTCAGCTGTCAATTATTGATCTTCTCTGATCACTTTAAATGCATGAGGAGAAAAATATTGCAAGTCAGACAGAGTTAGAGTTCAGGTCATTGACCCTCCATTATAAACCATGATGAAAAATCATCGATTTGAAACATTAACTCTGTTTCTAGAGACACTGTTTGAGCTGCTGAATATTTGCAGTTTTGATGCGAGTTTTCCAGCATCAACAGCTTCATTTTGCCTTTTCAATCCAGAGTGAGCAGGAGGGTCCCTGGTTAATCTGGTTGTTGTGCAGATTAACAGCAATGTCATTAGGCACAATAACCAGGAACTGGAATGGGTCACAGTGCTTCCAGCTGATGTTATTTTTCTTTGGCATGAGAGGAGGTGGATGGAAGCTCTCTATGGATTAGCCATGGATTAAAAGTGGGGCTGTGGGGAGAAATGATCTCCTTCAGTTTACCAGGTTGTAATTTAAGTTCAACGTTCATACTAAATCAATTATCAAAGTACATATATGTCACCATATACAGTACAACCTGGAGATTCATTTCTTGCAGCCATTCAAAGTAAAAAAAAATAGAATCAATGAAAATCTGCACATAAGGACCAGCAAACAATGAATGTGCAAAAGACAAACTGCACAAATAAAAAATAAATTAATACTGAGAACATGAGTTATAGAGGCCTTGAAAGTGAGTTGATAGGTTGTGGAACCAGTTCAGAGTTGAGGTGAGTGGAGTTATCTACGCTGGTTGAAGGGTAATAACTGTACCCGGACATGGAACAACATCCTTGACAAATAGCAACCTTGCAGACACAGTGAAAGACCATTAGGTGTGACTAGCTTTCATATCCTCGTATGCCCACTATTTACAGAAATTTACAAGCAATCATCATAACTGCAGGGTTCAAGGAGATGAGCTTTTCAATAGCGGTGGAGTTTGTAAAAACTTGTTTACAGTTGTTAGTATTTCTGCCATTAGCAAGAACTATAAACTCTCTTATTACTGATGTTCACTGATATCTATAATCTCAGTCATCGGTGCCCGAGAAGAGCGTGGTGGCCTGCCTTAATGGCTATTAAGTAACCTAGGTGCACTTACATCTAGAATGATGAATTGTTTTGAGAAGCTGGTGATGAAACATACCAGCTCCTGCCTGAGAAGTGACTTGGACCTGCTCCAATTTGCCTATCGGAGCAATAGATCCATAGTAAATGCCATCTCACTGGCTCTTCACACAACCCTGGAACATCTGAACAGCAAAGATGCATATATCAGAATGCTCTGCATCGATTACAGCTCAGCAGTTAATACCATCATCCCCTCAAAACTCATCTATGAGCTCTAAGACGTTGGCCTCAATACCTCCTTGTGCAATTGGATCCTGGATTTCCTCATTTGCAGACCCCAGTCAGTTCAGATTGGTAAAAACATCTCCTCCACAATCTCCATCAGCACAGGTGCACCACAAGGCTGTGTGCTTAGCCCCCTGCTCTACTGACTTTACACTCATGACTGTGTGGCTAAGCACAGCTCCAATGCCATATTCGAATTTGCTGACGACACCACTGTTGTGGGCTGCATCAAACGAGGTGATCAATCAGCATACAGGAGGGAGACTGAAAATTTGGCTAAGTGATGTCATGACAACAACTTCTCGCTCAATGTCAAAAAGACCAGGAAACTGTTGGTAGACTTCAGGAGAGGGAAACCAGAGGTCTGTGAGCCAGTAATCACAGGATCAGAGGTGGAGAGGGTCAGCTACTTTGAATTCCTGGGTGTTACTATTTCAGAGGACCTGTCCTGGACCCAGCATGTAAATGCAATTGTGGAGAAAGCACGACGGCACCTCTACTTCCTATGGAGGCTGCGGAGATTGGCATGACATCTAAAATTTTGACGAACTTGCACAGATATGTAGTGGAGAGTGTATTAAATGACTGCATCACAGCCTGGTATGGAAACACCAATGCCCTTGGACAGAAAATCCTACACAGGTAGGAAACATCGTCACATGGTGTGAGCAGAATTATCTGCAGCTTAATGTGAAAAAGACTAAGGAGCTGGTGGTAGACCTGAGGAGAGCTAAGACACCGGTGACCCCTGTTTCCATCCAGGGGGTCAGTGTGGACATGGTGGAGGATTACAAATACCTGGAGATATGAATTGACAATAAACTGGACTGGTCAAAGAACACTGAGGCTGTTTACAAGAAGGGTCAGCGCCGTCTCTATTTCCTGAGGAGACTGAGGTCCTTTAACACCTGCCAGACGATGCTGAGGATGTTCTACGAGTCTGTGGTGGCCAGTGCTATCATGTTTGCTGTTGTGTGCTGGGGCAGCAGGCTGAGGGTAGCAGACACCAACAGAATCAACAAACTCATTCGTAAGGCTAGTGATGTTGTGGGGATGGAACTGGACTCTCTCACAGTGGTGTCTGAAAAGAGGATGCTGTCTAAGTTGCATGCCATCTTGGTCAATGTCTCCCATCCACTACATATTGTACTGGTTGGGCACAGGAGTGCATTCAGCCAGAGACTCATTCCTCCGAGGTGCAGCACAGAGCGTCATAGGAAGTCATTCCTGCCTGTGGCCATCAAACTTTACAACTCCTCCCTTGGAGGGTCAGACACCCTGAGCTAATAGGCTGGTCCTGGACTTATTTCATAATTTACTGGCATAATTTACATATTACTATTTAACTATTTATGGTTCTATTACTATTTATTATTTATGGTGCAACTGTAACGAAAACCAACTTCCCCCGAGATCAATAAGGTATGAAGATGACTATGACTAAAAGGAAGCAGATTCAGCCCAGTACATCATGGGTAAAGACCTCCCAACCATTGAGCACATTCACATGAAATGCTGTCGTAGGAAAGTCACATCCATTATCAGAGATCCTCACTACCCAGGTCATGCTCTTTTCACCGCTGCCATCAGGTAGAAGATACCAGAGCTTCAGGACTCACACCGCCAGGTTCAAGAACAGGCTCTTGAACAAAAGAGGACAACTACACTTATATGCCCATCCATTGAGATGTTCCCACAACCAATGATCTCCTTTAAGGACCCTTTATCTTGTTATTTCATGTTCTTGTTATTTATTGCTATTTATTTATATTTGTTTTTGGACAGTTTATCTTCAGCACTCTACTTGATCTTTCATTGATCCTGTTATAGTTACTATCCTATAGATTTGCTGAGCATGCACGCAGGAAAATTAACCTCCGGATTGCATGTGTACTCTGAAATTAAAATTATTTGAAACTTTGAACTTTGACCAGGTTGTTATTCATTGCACTCTCACCTCTAATCAACCAGCTTTTCTGTTAACAAATGACCAATTTGCTTAACAGCCACTCTGTTCACTTCTGTTTTAGATTGCCCACTTCTTAATGGCTCCTTTATTATTGACCAAATGGCTTTTACACTAACAATCCTTCAACTGTTCCCACCACTCCTTCTCTTCCTCTACCCACTGGTATCCTTCACAGAGAAGCTTCAAGCGATAGGCCACGTCTCGCTTGTCAGTGCAGTCGCTTACAAGCTGAAGGAAAAAATTAGAGACAAAATAGTGCTAATTGGTAAAAGGATCAGAAATTCATTTATGTTTGCAAGCCATAAATTTTAATGTAAGGCCTTCAACCTTAATCATTGACTTTGTTTCCCTTTCCTCACCTGAACTACTGAGTAGTTCAGTATTCACTTGATTTCAGATTTCTCGCATCTGTATTTTTTCCTACACACATTTTTGTATGGCTGATCTAGGGTGATTCTAGTGCAGGTCCAGGGTAATTTATTAAAGGATACATAAACTATTAAAAAATCAAAAGAAATAGTGGAAAAATCTATCACATTTTCCTTTGATTGTATGGCCAGATAACAAGGGCAAAAGGTTTACCATTCTTCTCATTTGTTCCTAACTGTGTTTTGCTGCAATGGCTGAAAGGGTACCCTGGTCGCTGTAAACAGAGGATTTGGCGGGTATCTGCCCAAACAAAGAGAAGGAAAGAAAAATGAACCACCAGTCCATTTAAACCACAGGGACCACCTGCGATTATGATATATCACTTGGCATTTAAGATAAAACCAGCAAGCATTTGAAATTCTTAAATAAATGAAAATAAAATGTTGAGAATTCCTTGGGAAGTAAATCAGCACCTGAATCTGGAAAGGTCAATTTGTATGTAGGTGGAGCATTACCATATAACCATTTGACAATTACAGCATGGAAACAGGCCATCTCGGCCCTTCTAGTCCGTACCGATCTCTTACCCTATCCTATTCCCACCGACCTGCACTCAGCCCAGAACCCTCCATTCCTTTCCTGTCCATATATCTATCCAATTTAACTTTAAACAACAACATTGAACCTGCCTCAACCACTTCTGCTGGAAGCTCATTCCACACAGCTACCACTCTCTGAGTAAAGAAGCTCCCCTTCATGTTACCCCGAAACTTTTGTCCTCTAATTCTCAACCCATGCCCTCTTGTTTGAATCTTCCCCACTCTCAATGGAAAAAGTCTAACCACGTCAAATCTATCAATCCCCCTCATAATTTTAAACACCTCTATCAAGTCCCCCCTCAACCTTCTACGCTCCAAAGAATAAAGGCCTAACTTGCTCAACCTTTCTCTGTAACTTAGGAGATGAAACCCAGGCAACATTTTAGAAAACCTCCTCTGTACTCTCTCAATTTTATTGACATCCTTCCTATAATTTGGTGACCAGAACTGTACACAATACTCCAGATTTGGCCTCACCAATGCCTTATACCAACGGTACCAATGCATTCGTGGTTACAATTACTGCTGCAGCCAATCTGACGAAGGCATGTTTCCTGTGCAGATGGAAATAACATGTCCTCCCTGCTGACAGTCGATACAGGCACACCTCAAGGATGCATGTTTGGCCTGCTGATCTACTCCCTCCATACTCACGACTGAGTGGTTAGGCACAGCTCAAATACCATCTAAAGATTTCTGATGACACAACTGTTGTTGGCAGTATATCTGATGGTGATGAGGAGGCGTAGGGTGTGATAGACTGGCTGGTTGAGTGGTGTCATAGAAACAACGTTGCATGCAGCATCAATAACTCCAAGGAAGGGGAAGTTGGGACAACACACATCAGTCCTCATTGAGGGGTTAGGAGTGGAAAGACTGAGCAGCTTCAAATTCCTGGATGTCAACACCTTTGAAGATCTATCCTGGGCCCAACAGTTTAATAAAATTATGAAGAAGGGTGTATTTCATTAAGAGATTTTGCATGTTACCAAAGACTCCAGCACATTTCTACACATGGACCATGGACAGCATTCTAACTGGCTGTATCATCACCAGGCTCGGAGCTGCCAATGCACAGGATCGGGAAAACCTACGGATGGCTGGAAACTCAGCCAGCTGCACCATGGAGGACATCTTCAAAAGGTGATCCCTTAAGACGGGGACATCCATCTTTAAGGACCCTCACCACCCAGGATATGCACTCTTCTCATTACTACCATCAGAGAGGAGGTACAGGAGCCTGAAGACACACATTCAGTGTTTTCCGGAAGAGCTTCTTCCCCTCACCATCAGATTTCTAAATGGTCTATGAACTCATGAACACTACCTCACAATTTTGCTCTGTTTTTCCACTTATTTACTATTTTCATATTTCTTATTTAATTTATAGTATCTTTGAAGTATTGCATTGTACTGCTGCTGCAAAACAACAAATTTCACGACATTTGTCAGCGATGACAACAAACCTGATTCTGATTGAGATTTCTGCATCTTAGTCTCCATCCTTTCCTAGTCATTATCAGAATGAGTTTTTACTTGCTTATTTTGAAGTGAGTACAAAGCAGGGGTGTTCCACACTTCCAGCCAGTGTTAACCTCCAGCTCTCTCCTCGGTTACTGGTGTGGGGGGCAGTGTAGGGGTTGGGGAAGCTGTTTCTAATCAGAGTGGAGCAACTTGTAGCAGTTGCCCATTCTTCAGTCGAGCTTCGGGTCTGCTCCTGGGCAGCAAGACAGTTCCTCAGCTTCCGCTGCATGTGCTATTCAGTTCTTTCTTGCAGCCGAGCAGTGGGCAAGCCTTTTGTCTGGACCAGCTAATCACCGCCATGGGGCTGTGTTCCTCACACTGCTGACGGGACTGCTGATGAATGGTTTATGTTCAGCTTCCCCGTGGCTTCAGACACGATATGTGCTGCTGCTTAGAAGCTGCTCATATCAAAGGGGCAATCAGCAGGACTTCAGACAGCTGCTTTCTGCGCCCCTCGCTGGTGAGATTGAGTAGGGGTCAAACAAAGAGGGAAACCTCCCATCTGGCAGCATTAAGGCTCCCCAACCCCCTCTGAATCCACATCAGATTTATTAACCTAATATTTTTCCTTTCCACTCTGTGGAGCTCTTCAATATCCAGCTGGCTATCTCCCTTTCGCAGCACATGATGTTAAGGGTCTATTCTCAGTGAACCTGTGATAACAATGAAGCCTTTTGTCTACACCAAGGTATCCTTTGCCACAGTATTATTAAGGTTGAAGCCACTCTCCATTCTAAAAGCAGACCACTGTGGACACTGGTCCCGGGACAGATATGGACCCTGAAGTGCATGCAGGATGAACTTTGGACACATGCAGGGCAAGGGAAACAACCTGGTTCTGAACAGGAAGCCCCATGGGGCCTCTGGTATTGGACGCCAGGTTTCTTTATTAAAACCACAAAACTAATTGTGGTTCACAGTCATCCCTGGAGGACAGTCAACAGAGGATATGGAGCAGAGGTGAGCATTTGGGTGGAAGGTGAGTAAGATCCCCATGATCAAATGGGTTTCCTCCAGGGGCTCTGGTTTCCTCCCACATTCCAAAGGCGTACTGGGTTAATTGGTCATCATAAGTGATCCCATGATTAGGTTAGGGTCACTGGACTTGTCCTCCACCACCTATTGAGGAAGAGAGCTCCAAATGTTCATGACTTTTCAGATAAAAAGGAATTCACTTCTCTGTTTTAAACAGTGACCCCCTAGTTCTGGCTTCTCTCACGAGAAACATCCACTACACATTTATCCTGTCAAACCCCTCAGACCTTTTATGCTTCAATTATGTTACCTCTCACTCTTCAATCATGTTTTGACCTTTACCAATATGACATACGGCTTGCCTTTGGTACAGGATCAGTTTAAAACAAAGCTAATCTTTAAAATAACCTTTATAAATCATTATGCTTCTTGATCATTACTTTGGATCTACTTGAGGTCTGATCCCTCTGGATTTCAAGGTTTGAATAATTAATTTAAACATCAGGAAGACCCACAGTACATTTAATCTGTACTGTATCTCTGATCTTGCAGATGAGACTGAGCAAAGTGCTGTTACCAAAAGGGGACAAACCAATAGCTCCAACATTAAGGCAATCTTTGTTCTTCAGTAAGAAACAGCCTCACAGTCTGACCAAAATGTTTTCCACAGATTTTTCTTTTGTACGTGGAATACTGCCAAGCCATTTGATTTGAATACGTCTCCCAAGAGCTTTACTAAATATATGTTTTATTGCCAACTCATACGTACTTAAGAGATATGTTCTTAATTTCCCTTGTAACAGTCAATCATCAAAGAGTTTTGAAATGTTGATCTTGGGCCCACTAGCTGAATTCCTCATGGGAGAAAAATAACAGGCACTGAGAATGGTTATAATCCAGGATTTTATTTTGAGTTCACTTTTCCACAAAGTTATTTCTGGAGATGAGACTATTGTTTCCTTATATTCTAACAGAGAACCAGGGATCATTATTATTGGAAAACAATGATTAGTTTTGACTGGTTATTTCTTTATCAATAAATCTGCTTAATGATTTTCATATAAAACGACACATAATAGCTTAATATACAGCATTAACTATCTAAAGGATCATCTAGCTAAAGTGGACCTAATTATGAGCAGTGTCTTGCCTAAAGTTATGAAAGTTCTTAATTTGTTTTGTTTCCTTTGAGATTTATAGCTATTATAGTCAAATATTGTAAAACTAAAATCAAGCAATTGCTGGCAATCTCACAGCCCAGATCTACCCTGAAAGAAAGACTTGCATTTATGGAGTGCCATTTTCAGTGTGGGCTGAATGGCCTCCTGCTATACTATAATATGTAGGTAAAGTGTTTTTCATTACTGAGGTAACACAGGAAATTTGCAGCCAGATCCCACCAAGCTAAAGATAATGATGAGATAATCTCTACTTAGGTTTTGGTTGTGAGATGAATATAGGGCAGGGCCGTTGTAATGTGAACAAAGTCACCAGAGACACACAGCTGGTAGATATAAAGCAGTTTTTTATTTCACAGAATGAGACACTGTCTGAAGGAAGAGGGCTGTTTGACCCAATATTGCATGATATTTTATATGCTAAAGGTCAAAGACCAATTCTATATTTACAATGTATCAATAATGCTTCCTTTGAATTACATATAACTTTTGCACCTCCTTCTTCACGCCCACACTCCAGACACCCAAAATGGATGTTAATCAGAATTGTCAATTTCTTCACTTAAATGTTATTCACAGCTCTAGGAACTTATTATCCAGAGCTGCATTTTAATTTTAATCTACAGTCCAAGTTCAGGTCTAAAGATTGGCTGCTGAAGTTAATATTTTGCTATATAACCTAACTCCAGAATGCTTCCTAACAACAATGGCAAGGAAATTCCTCTCCTCTTCAAAATAGTGTACACTGAGGTAACAACTGGTTCACAATTTACTATCTCATCTAAAGAAGAACATCAGCGAAAGAGAAGGCTGAAAAGTTGGTCTGGATTATAAACACACAGTGATGGAGTTAGACTTAAACCTACTAAGTCAAAACTGATGATTATAATCAATGGCTCAGTATTAAACAGGGCTGACGGCTCAACTATTCACAAAATAATGGACACACCTAATTCTAAGGATATACAAACCAAATTAGCACTTATTTTCCCTGTTCATTTTTACAAGTGAGCTGGAGTCACCCAACAAACAATTTCTTCTAATTCCATCCACAGAATTAAAGAGAGTTTCACTCCTTGGCTAATTATAATTATAGCATTTATTTCCAACAAATGATGTGGCTGTCATTGGGTGTGCTGACTTCCAGGGCATTCTATCGTTTGGCACAACCCATCTACCCATCTGCTGCCAACATTACCAGAGTCTTACTGTTACAAACTGGATTAGGTAGAAAATCAATTGTGCTCATTGTTATGCCTAAATGGCATCATAAAACACAACCTTTGACATGTTTTGAAGTATTTGCAGTCATTTCTTTTCAATGGCAGGAAATTGGTCAGGGCACAATTCACCCTAACACTTATGTCATGTCTCTACTGTGATGACATCATCAATGTGATCATCACTGATTCACCACTTAGCAACAGAAATTGGGATCATAATTTCATAAATATCTCACAGTCCACCACAATGAAAGGAGTGAAACCTTAATGATTTTGAGTATCACCCTGGGTTTGCCTTATTTTATATTGATTTTCTTTTCCTTTTGTTGCCTTTGTTGGTAGTAGCCCTCAGACCACTCCTAATGAACATTTCATGGGCCCCTCAATGTTGCCTGCTGATCTGGCTTCATGTTTGGCAGTGTGGAGGGGCCGGGGTGGAGACCCAATCAACACCACTCACCCCTCTTCCCAGCTTTAAACTGGATTTATGACTGTTTTGCCTGTTCCAATTTGTTTTGGGGCAAAACATAGTAACTGCTCTGCACTCTAAAGATAGGCAAAATCCATTTTCTAGGCTGCAGGTTTAACCATTTGGGTATTCTTTCAGCTGGCCCTTCATCTTTAACCTGGTGCAACTCAGCTCATTTATATTCTGCTTGGTTTCTACCCCACAACTTACCTTCAGTGATACTGGCTCATGACTTACCCTGTGGTGTCAACCTTCTGTGAGATGAGATTCAGCCCAAGAATTATAAAATCACTACAGCACAGAGAGAGATCAAGTCGGTGCTGGCTGTTTGTAGAGCAATCCAGGTGTTTTCTCCTGTCCCTTGCAACTTGCAAATTATTTCCCCTCAATTACCCATCCAATTCACTTCTGAAATTCTGTTTGACTTTGCAACACCCTAGGAGTTGGTAGTAGTGGACAAAGCGACACATTCAAAGAAGTTTCTCATGATTTACACTGGGAAGCAAAGCAGAAATGGATAAGTATCTGAGCACTTTCTCTGTTGCACATCAGAGATTTTTGAATCCTTGAGTTCCCTTGAGCAATCTATTTTGATGCATTAGATTTTCCATTAAGTCTGTTTATTGCACTGTACACTTGCCTTTCCTGGCTGTGCCTAGACCACAGAATTTGAACGAAGCACTCCAAAGAACACACAGTCCTAATCATCAAAGTTACTGCTCCTCCATAATGCCATTTACGTTGCCATGGGAGCAGTCAGACCTCTGGCAGGAAAGAGCCAGCAGCTTCTCCTCCTGTCTGCTGGTAGCATTGTGGACAGCAGATTCAGCTCTGTTCCCTATTAGCTTCAGGTTGCATCTGGACTCTATTCATTGCTGCTACTGTTGGCATTAACAAGAATGTGGAAGCATCCTCTCCAGGTGCATCGCAGCTCGGTGGGGCAACTGCCAAAACACTGCAGAAAGTTGTTGGCACACCTCAGCACATCACAGAAAGCAGCTTCCCCTTCATAGACCGTCTACGCGTCTTGCTGCCTCAGTAAAGCAGCCATCGCAACCAAGGACCTCACCTCCCTGGACATTCTCTTCTCTACCTGTCCCGTCCCCCCATTGGGCAGAAGATACAAAAGCCTGAATGCATGTTCTAACAGGCTCAAGGACAGCTTCTATCCCACTTATATTTGAATATACAATGAGATTGACTCTTGACCTCACAGTCTCCTTCATTGTGGCCTTGCACCTTATTGGCTGTCTGCACTGCACTTTCTCTGTGACAGTAACATTATATCTTGCATTACTTTATTGCTCATCCCTTGCGCTACCTCAACGTATTGAAAAACCAAGATGGATGGTACCACTTTTCACTGTACTTTGTTACAATAATAAACCAATTTACTGTTATTGGCGTAATAGAGATTGCATTGCAGGCCAAACATCCTCTGATTCAGCATTATTGATAATGTTCTTTAGTTAGATACAGATACAGGGAACCACTATAAAGAGAGATATAAAGATTAGCATTATTTATTTAAAGATAGCAATAACGTGTGCTTTGGTAGCAGCTTTGCAATCCACAGGACTATGAATGGACAAAGTTTGACACTGAACTATGAGGACCAAAAGCTGGAGTAGTAGCATCTTAATGGAAGTGGTGAAAAAGAAAGGAAGGTGATTCCTGAGTTCAAGACTCTGGGCAGCTGTGGCAGCACAATATGGCAGCTAGAAGAGCCACTACCTCACAGTGCAGAGACCCGGCATTAACCCTGACTTAGGGCACGCTGTCTGTGGAGTTTGCATGCTCTTCTGTGACACGTTTCCAGTTTCCTTCCACATCCCAAAGATGTCTGGGTTGGTAAGTTAATTTGCCAACGTAAATTCCTCCTAGTGTGTAGGTGAGCGGTAGAATCTGGGGTAAATTGATGAGAATTTGGGAGGAAACAAAGAGAAACTGAGATTACGGTAGTTAGTGTAAATGGGTGCTTGATGGTCAGTACGGCCTAAGAGGGGCTGAAGAGTCTATTTCTGTGCTATGTAGCTCCACAATTTTGGCAACTAAACACTGATGCAGGATCAATAAAGTGTGCAGATGGGCAAGGTAGCGGAGGATGGCAGAGTGGGAAGAGGTTTTTGCGATAGGAAAGCATTCCTTTGAAAGGAATCATTAAAATTTCATGTTGAATGCATTATCAGATTAATAGTGATAGGGATGGAGAATTGACACAAGTTAAAAGTATGGAACCAAGAAGGTTTGGGTGTTGGCAATAATCTATAGGATAACACAACCACCTTCCATTACCCATTCTCACTTCCATTCCAATTGTTATCTGTCTTCTAAATAACAGAAAATAAAACATTCTTCAATATAAACTGCCATCAGTATAACACGGTGGAAATGAAGACGGCAAAGAGGTAGTTAATTTCTAGGGAAGCCACAGCACACATGTAAGCATTCCTAGTTACATATAACCTCTCTTTCTCCAGCAATAAACATCAAACTTTCTCCAGTGCAAGCCTCCATATGTGTTCTTACCACAGTGGAAAACAAGAACTCCATCCATTCAACTTATGCTCCAGGAAACCTATAACATCACCCTCCCCACCCAAGGGACAACAGATAAACCCAGTTAGATAGCAAGGAGAAGCTCCAACATCCCATAATACCACTACATACCCTATAGAAATTTGATTCTAAGCAATGGGTTCCCTGAAAAGACTTTGCTTAGGAAATATTTTTGAGCACAATGTAATTCCCAGTCATTATGCGGTGAGTTTATAGCAAGTATTTTCATTTTTAAAATTATGCATTTTTGATCTTGCCTGCTTGGAATCCATTTTAGGGTTCTGGAGTTGTGTGTTCTCACTATCTGCACCTCATGCACTTCGCAGGAATCTGTGAGCCCTAACTCTGGCCCCTAATACTGTACAACTCTCGACAAAAATTGAATACCTGCCAATTTTCTGAATTCCACAATGAAATCAATTCTTTTTCTTAAAAAAAAAGGGAAATTACATTGCAGCAATGCATTATTTATGGGAAATAGGAAGCTAGAATATTTTATTCAGCAACATTAATGGGATAAGCATTCAGTAAGAAAGGGGAGAGCAAATAACCGGAGCCTAGAAGAGGAGAAACAACGTCAGAGATAAGACTCTTAAAGAGTTAATTGGTTCAGTTACACCTCTTGCAATAAAGTTCTTTATTCTTGTTGCCCAGAAATCAAGTCCAAGTGTAGGCAGAGTGTAGCAGACTGTCACTTCTGTCATCTGGCGTCAGGCTGCTGAATAATAGCCCCTTGTTGTGGCTCCAATTGTCTCCACAGAACTGCAGACAATTCCTTTCGATCTCAATGACGCAGCAACCTTTATGTGATTTCCCACTAGCTTCAGGTCTTCCCGCTTTGAAAAGAGCAAACTCACACCGAGCACGAAGGAGGGATGCCTCTGACACCCAATGATAACTAGCCCTGAAATCCAGACCATTTGCCAGTGCATTTACCAACTGGAACAAACCTATATTGCCTCAGTCATCATTTTTTAATTACCGTGTCATTTCCATCAGAAGCAAAACTCATTCATATATTTCAATCTGTACAAAATAATCCTGATTAGTGCAATACCTGGGAATTAAAGGGTTACATATAAGGAGCATTTAATGGCCCTGGGCCTGTACTGACAGGAGTTTAGAAGAATGGTAGGGGGAGGGGGGTACTCATTGAAACCTATTGAATATTGAAAGGCCTGGATAGAGTGGATGCAGAAGGGATGTTTCCTATGCTGGAGGAGTCTAGGACCAGAGGGCACAGCCTCAGAATACAAAGACATGCCTTTAAAATGGAGACGTGAAGGAATTTCTTTAGCCGGAGCGTGGTGAATCTGTGGAATTCACTGCCACGTACAGCTGCGAAGGCCAAGTCATTGGGCATATTTAAAGCAGAGGTTGATAGATTCTTGATTCGTCAAGGCGTCAAAGGTTACGGGGAGAAAGGGGAACAGTGCAGTTGAGAGGGATAATAAATCAGCCACAATGTAATGGCAGCACAGATTCAATGGGCCAAATAGCCCAATTCTGTGCTTATGTGCAATGATCTTGATACAATATTACAATGCTGAAATGAAGCAAATACTATTTTACATTTTCTTCCTTCGCTATTGTCACACTGCACATCTCCTGTGTACTCAGGCAGGCAACAAATCTCATATTCAGGAGATGAATAGCATATTCTGGTAAATCAGTTTATCACTGTCACATGTACTGAGGTACGGCGAAAAACATTATTTTGCATGATGTCAGTTCAGATAATTTCATCACATCAGTGCATTGAGTTAGTACAAAGGAAAGCAACACCTATCTACTCACATCACACTCCCTCCTCCCACCTACCTTCCCCCTCACATGGCTTCACCTATTACCTTCTAGCTGTACTCCTTCCCCTTCCTTTCCAGTCCTGATGAAGCGTCCTAGCCTGAAATGTCAACTCTTAATTCCTCTCCATAGGTGTCACCTGATCTGCTAGGTTCCTTCAGCGTTCAGTGCGTGTTACTGCAGATTTCCAACATTTGCAGAATCTCTGGTCTTTATGATTCACGTTGAGGAAATTCTGCCGTAATACCCAACCACCAGCACACTGAGGGAGTGGGAATCAACAACACAAGAGATTCTGCAGATGCTGAAAGTCCAGAGCAATGCACACAAGCACTGGAAGGACAGGGGGCAGAAATGTGGGAAGAAGGGGAGGAGTTCAAGCTGGCAAGTGATAGGCAATTCCATTCCTGATGAAAGGAATCAGCCCAAGATATTGATTGTTTATTCAAAGTAAATTTATTATCAAAGTATGTATGCAGTATACAACCCTGGGATTCTTCTTCCCACAGACAGCCACAAAACACAGAAATCCCCTCCATAGATACCGCCTGCCTGGCTGAGCTCCACCAACGCTGTTTCATCTCCCAGTTGGCGGATGCCAGCGTGATGATTTGGATCAACCTCAGGTTGGGATGAGGGATAAACAGGCTCTCATAACCGATCACAACATGCGTGCGCATGTGGATGGGGTTGGCCAGGATATCCTCCATGGTTGAACAGCCCACAGCTCATTTGCTGCCTCACTGACAGGATATACTGTACAGTGGAACAGACTCGGTGGGCCAAATGGCTTGCTTTATCACATAGGCACCAAAGGTTATGGGAATAAGGCAGGATAATGAGGTTGAGAGGGAAAATAAATCAGCCAACAGCCTCAGAATACAAGGACATCCCTTTAGAACAGAGATGAAAAGGGATTTCTTTAGCCAGACAGTGGTCAACCTGTGAAATTCATTACTTCAGTTGGATGTAGAGGCCAAGTCATAAGGTTATTTCAAGCAAAGGGTGATAGATTCTTGATTAGTCAGGGTGTCAAAGGTTAAGGGCAGAAGGTGGGAAAATGAGGTTGAGAGGGATAATAAATCAGTCATGGCTGTACAATGGAACAGACCCGATAGGCCAAATGGCCTAATTCTACACCTATGATGTATGGTCTTAGAAAGGCTTGCAAAAAGTAGAAAGTGGGCAGAGAGCGCACTGAGAAGTGGACATGAATATACAGCAAGAAAGTTCACTAGAAGCCAGGCAGTGGCCTCTGAACATTCACCGTGGATCAGCTTGTCCTTGCATTAACAGCCTGAGTAAAAACGTGCAGAGAAACGTAACCCAAACTTGTTTACATAATTCTTATTAGAAATCAGATCTTCTCTCCAGTTACCCTAATCTGTTGAGAGAATTTACTTAAATCAAAATGTAGCTAAGCCACACCAGCAGAATATTTTACATAAATGTGTTATGTCTGAATACAAGCAACACACATCAAAGTTGCTGGTGAACGCAGCAGGCCAGGCAGCATCTCTAGGAAGAGGTACAGTCGACGTTTCGGGCCGAGGCCCTTCGTCAGGACTAACTGAAAGAAGAGCTAGCAAGAGATTTGAAAGTGGGAGGGGGAGGGGGAGATCCAAAATGATAGGAGAAGACAGGAGGGGGAGGGATGGAGCCGAGAGCTGGACAGGTGATTGGCAAAAGGGATATGAGAGGATCATGGGACAGGAGACCTAGGGAGAAAGAAAAGGGGGAGGGGTGGAAAAACCCAGAGGATGGGCAAGGGGTATAGTGAGAGGAACAGAGGGAGAAAAAGGAGAGGGAGAAAAAGAATGTGTGTATATAAATAAATAACAGATGGGGTACGAGGGGGAGGTGGGGCATTAGCGGAAGTTTGAGAAGTCAGTGTTCATGCCATAAGGTTGGAGGCTACCCAGACGGAATATAAGGTGTTGTTCCTCCAACCTGAGTGTGGCTTCATCTTTACAGTAGAGGAGGCCGTGGACAGACATATCAGAATGGGAATGGGACGTGGAATTAAAACGTGTGGCCACTGGGAGATCCTGCTTTCTCTGGCAGACAGAGCGTAGGTGTTCAGCAAAGCGATCTCCCAGTCTGTGTCAGGTCTTGCCAATATATAGAAGGCCACATCGGGAGCACTGGATGCAGTATATCACCCCAGCCGACCTACTAGCTCTTCTTTTAGTTAGTCCTGACGAAGGATCTCGGCCGGAAATGTCGACTGTACCTCTTCCTAGAGATGCTGCCTGGCCTGCTGTGTTCACCAGCAACTTTGGTGTGTGTTGCTTGAATTTCCAGCATCTGCAGATTTCCTCGTGTTTATGTCTGAATACACATGCTTTCACACATCCTTGTCATTTGGTGACAAGAGCAAGTGGCCATTGTCACTGTGCCACTGATATCTACCACTTCTGCTCCTGCGTCCTGTATCACGGAAGGTGGAAACAAGCTGGTCTGATGTTAGTGCTCAGCAGCTACTGCCTGCATTTTGCCCCTCACCTTGTGCCGTCCAGGGTTGGCAAACATAAGCCAATCGCATTCATTTAAATGGCGTCATAATGCCAAAAAGCACAAAAATAGTCCCTTTAACCCCAAATGCCATGACAGGTGAGGGCAGATGTCTGGGAAATGGAGGAGGTATCCAGAGGGTAGATGTCTGGGAAATGGAGGAGATATGGGTGAGGGTAGATGTGTGGGAAATGGAGGAGATATGGGTGAGGGTAGATGTCTGGGAAATGGAGGAGATATGGGTGAGGGTAGATGTCTGGGAAATGGTGGAGATATGGGTGAGGGTAGATGTCTGGGAAATGGAGGAGATATGGGTGAGGGTAGATGTCGGGGAAATGGAGGAGATATGGGTGAGGGTAGATGTCTGGGAAATGGAGGAGATATCCAGAGGGTTGATGTCTGGGGAATGGATGAGATATGGGTGAGGGTAGATATCTGGAAAATGGAGGAGATATGGGTGAGGGCAGCATCCACCATTACTCTACGATTGATGCTGCTTTCACCCACATCTTCTCCATTTCCAGGTCATCTGCCGTAACCCATCTTCATGTTGCCATAAGAGGGATAGTTTTCTTTGCCCTTACCTACCCACCCCACGAGCCTCTGCATCCAGCACATCATTATCCACAACTTCCACCATCTTCAGTGGGATCCTACCATCAAAATCATCTTACCTCCCCCTTCATCTTCTGCTTTCTGTGGGGATTGCTGTCTCTGTAGCTCCCTTGTCCATTCACCCCTCCCCACTGGCTGATCTCCCTCCTGGCACTTATCCCAGGAAGCATGACAAGTGCGACCCGTGCCCCTTCACCTCCTCCCTCACCACCATGGTTCCTTCTAAGCTGTGGGGGTGCGCGGCCGTGCAGTAACTGAAATCTTCTGCGCATGTAGCCTTTGCTGCTGCACAGCTGGAATTTTCTTTTATATAATGTTAATATAACTTTGAAATTATGCTAATATAATTTAGAATAAGTTAAAGACTTGATCAATTAAGACATTCACTGATATGTTGAACCACATGCATAGATAAGAAGAATTTGAAGTACTGTCAATTCTTGTTGACATCTTTGGAACATTGCAAGCTTCTAGTGCTGACTGCAAATGTGTCTTCTGAATTCAATCAAACGTAAATTCAGAAACAGACAGGAAGTAGAACATTTGGATGATCTAATGAGGATTAAGATGCATCTGTCATCTGGACGCAAAATTAATCTGGACAGAGATTATAGACAATGGACTTGTAATAAAGATAGGCGAGAAAAAGTTTACAAAACATGAGTTTTTTGTTATACTGTATTTCATAATAAATAAAATTAAAAGTATGTGATTTTCCAATTTTCATTCTAAATATTTATAGCATGCATATTACAAAAAAAAATTAAAGAGCCACGCAGTTTTCAGGCCATGTAAAAATTTCCTGCTCAGAGCAATGGTTGGTCCACACAGTTGTAAAAAAAACTTAGAGGGAACATTGCTCACCACTGTTCAGAACCTCAAACAGTCCTTCCAAGTGAAGCAATATTTCATTTGCAGATCTCTCATGGTCACATACTGTATATAGATTGCTCCCCATGTGACCTCCTCTACACTGGGGAGACTGAACAAAGATTGGGGAGCACCCCTCACTTTGTCCACCATTACCAGGCAGGATTTCAAAGTGGCCACCCAGTTCAATTTGACTTCCCATTCCCATTCTGATATGTCGGTCCAAGGCATCCACTTCTGCCATGAGGAACCTACGCTCAAGTTAGAAGAGCAACACCAAATATTCTGTTTGGATAGCCTCCAACCTGATGGCATAAACATTGATTTCTCTAACTTCCTGTGATTTCGTCCACCTCTCCCTTCTCTATTTTCCCATTCCCCATTCTGGGTTCCCTCTTACCCCTTCCCTTCTCCTCACCTGTCTGTCACCTCCCTCTAGTGCTCCATCTCCTTCCCTTTCACCCATGATTCTTCCTCTTCTCCTATCAGATACCCATTTCTTCAGTCCTTTATCTTTTCCACATATCACCTCCCAGCTTCTCACTTCACCCCACCTCCCTCACCCATCCACCTTCCCCCCTCACCTGGCTTCACCTATCACCTACCAACTTGTACCACTTCCCCTCTCTGACCTTCTCATTCTGGCTACGTCCCCCTCCCCTTCCAGTCCTGATGAAGGGTCTCTGCTCAAAGCATCAACTGTTGATTCTTTCACGTGTAGGGTGCCATGGCAGCACAGCGGTAAGCACGACACTATTACAGCTGTTCTGGAGTTCAGAGTTCAAAGTTCAATCCTAAAGGGGTCTATAAGGAATTTGTACGTTCCCCGAGTGAATCATGCGGGATTCCTCCCACATTCCAAAGATGCACTGGTTAGTACGTTAGCTGGTCTTTGTAAATTGTCCTGTGTTTAGGCTGGTATTAAAATAGGCAGATTGCTGGGTGGTGTGACTCATTGGGCCAGAAGGGCCTGCTTTGTGCTGTATCTCTAAATAAATAAAAACCTCTCCATAGATGTTGCCTGACCCGTTGAGTTTCTCCAGCATTTGGTATGTGTTACTACAGCTTTAGTATGATGTGTGTGTCTGATAGTTGGCACGGTCTCAGCTGGCTGAAGAACCGACGTTGTTTCATTCCATCACTCTAATTCAGACCGTGGGCCGAGTCCAGCGTTCTTCCTCCTGGGGCCTACTAGCCACTCGGTAGCCTGCTTCGCCCTCCTAACAGCCATCAATGGAGGCCTCCAGCACAACCAACCACACAGATGCCACTGTGCGCAGGTTTTTTCATTGCGCCTGTGCATATGACAATAAGCTGGACTTTGAGGGTAAAAGCAGCCACAGGATTAGTACAGGAGCTGCAGATGGTCAACCAGATCAAGCAGGGCATTTCTTCACACTGCAGGCTGTGCGCTGGGCACCAGAGACTGGTGCTCCGAACACCAGCTGCATCGCAAGTCAACAAGACGCCTGAGTCTAGTCAAGCTGCACGTCTCAAGTCATTGCACCTTGTCTCAGCCAAACCAGGGAGCCCTGAGAATTATCCCCTGATGCTGATGCAAAACTCCTCACAGAGCTGTGTTAAATTTATGTTCCCAAAGCAAGCAAAATAATCCCGAAATACAATGCAGGGGATTAGGCCAGAAGCAGGAGTCAGAGCTCCAGAGGGAAGGGAAGGCAGTGTAATTAGAAGACCTTTGACCTACAGCTGTTTGTTCCACTGCCTTCAGCTGAGCCCATTTTAATGTCTGACAGCTCATTTTTTATATCCTTGTTAAATTCCCCATTACAAAGCCCTCCATCCATCATGCAGACAAAAAAAAGTCCCTGCTTTATTCTGAACAGTTCACATGAGCTTTATTTCTGTGCACGATTCAGCGAGCAGTCAGTTCTGCCATCATAAGGGCTCCCTTGAGCTTTGAGCAATAATCGGTTCAATCCTCCTCGGAAATGGCCCTGTTCCTCCGTGAATAATTCAACTGAAAGTTAAAATGCCGGAAAGAACCTCTTACTTTCTTTTTCTCCCTTTTCTCCCCACGTGTACAAATCCCAGGTCTCCATGTACTCTTGTCTACTAGTGACGACCAAAACTTCAATCAGAAATGAAGAGAGAAAAGATAGCTCTTCTCACAAACTGTTCACTTACTGGACTTCCCCTATTAATTCATTTTTTCTTGGATGACAGCAAAAACACCTTCGAGATCATGACAAGCCATTAATTCTAAAAAAAATCGCTGCAAGAATAATGGTTTGAACACAATGTAATTTTATCTCCACCTTGATAATAGATACATCAATGCAATAAATGACCATAAATATAGATTCTTTATTGTTTAGGCATCCAAATAGATGACAGAATGTGGACCTCAGTTTGGAGGTTTCTAATGAAGGTATATTTCCTTTGCACCTCCCACAGTCAATCCCAATCCTTTCTTCTCATACAAACATTGCTACTTAAAGAAATCTACTGCTCTGACTATATTTAATATTATCACTTTAAATGTGAACTTCATGTTGGGAAGTCAATAAAAGGATAGGAGTTTCCTTGTAATCTTCAATGCAAAAATGGTGTAAGAGTAGTATTGTGTAGGCTTGAAGACCACAATACAGTGAACGTGGTAAGGACTCTAGGACCAGAGGGCACAGCCTCAGAATAGAAGGATGTCCCTTTAGAGGAACTTCTTTAGCCAGAGGGTGGTGAATCTATGGAATTTATTGCCACAGACAGTTGTGGATGTCAAGTTATTGGGTATATTTAAAGTGGAGGTTGAGATGTTCTTGATTAGTCACACCGTCAAAAGTTACAGGAAGAAGGTGGGAGAATGAGATTGAGAGTTATAATAAGTCAGCCATGATTTAATGCTGAAGGAGACTCGTTGGGCCAGATGGGTAATTCTGCTCCTATGTCTCATGGTCTACGTTTGACTATCTAACAAAGGGAAATTGCCATGTACAGCTTACCAAAGTTATATATATTGTTACTGCTCAAATTCTGAAATTAAACCAGAATGCTGGTTAAAAACAACATGGGAGTTCTGAACTTAACTTTCACCAGAATTCAGTTTTGATGAATAGTCATCAACCTGAAAAATACTAAGCCACGCTCCCCACATACTGTATATTACATGGCTAATGAGCATTTTCAGCATATTCAGTTATTAATCTTCATTCATTTGCTTGTCTCTACATCTACATGCTATGTTCATAACTAATTAACAGAACATTGTCCACTTGCAATAGAGGAAGGATTGTGTTTGAGTTAGTACTGAATAGCTGTAAATACATAGCAAAGACCTTCCTTTCACTTACAGTATTAACAGTCATTTAAGTTCACCTTTCATATGTGGTCCAAACTTAGTGATAGATGGAGTGTATGAAGTTTTGGCTATTTAGCTTTGTATTTTTCTCAGATATATCACAGTGTATTTAAAATATTTCTTTGTAACACTATTCTATTGTAGCCCAATAATCTTAAATAATGAAACATCAAAAGGCTTCCAATTTTGTCTTTTTTTAATAAGACATAGCAGCCTTTCTAAAAGAAATAAAGTTGGTGCATGCTTCCGAAGTTTTGTACGGCATTGTTAAACCAGTGTTGGGTTTGAGTCAACTTTAATCATATTTTATTGAGATTTGTGGAAAATTTTGACAAAGTTGCCAAAGACAAGATCAAGTAAAGACTCACCTTTGAAGAATCTAAGAGTAGGATAGAACTTAACAAAAGGGAATTAGGACAGATAAAAGGACCATGAAATGTCTCTGACAATTAAGGAAAATCCTTGGCATTTTACAAATACATTGAAAATAAGAAGGTTTGCTAGGGAAAGGGTAGGATCAAGGAGGGAATTTAGTTCTGGTGCCAGAGGAAGTGGGTGTGGTACAAAATGAGAAATTTGCATCAATATTTACCTAGGAGAAGGGTGTGAATGATCATGAGATCTGGGAGAGGTATGATGATATTCAAGGGCATGTTACATTAAAACGATAGTGTTTAGTCTGTTGAAGAAGGCCTGATTACTGAGAAAGGCAACAGCAAATTGCAAGGGCCCTGACAAATATCTTTGTCTCCTTATTAGCCACAGGTGAGGTTCCAGAGCAATGGAGAATAGTCAATATTTTCCTTTATTTAAAGGCAATAGGGATAATTCAGCAAATTATAGACTGGTAAACCCGACATCAATGGTAGGGAAAGTACTGGATTCCTAAATCCATTAAGGTTCATACAGATAGGATATTTTTACACTTGGACAAGAATGGATCTATTGGGAGTAATCAGCATTGCTTTCAGTATGGGAGGTCACATCTCACAAAGCTGATCAAGTCTTTTTATAGAAGTGATGAAGATGTTTAATGAGGGCAGAACATTGCATGTTGTCCATCTAGACTTTAGTAAAACATCTGCGAGCACCCTCATGCCAGGCTGATCCAAAAGATTAAGAGCCAAGGGATCCATGGAAATTTGGTAGACTGGATTCAAAATTGGATTGGCCTCAGAAGACAGAAAAGAGTGGTAGAGGGGTGTTATTATGACTGTAGGTCTGTGCACAGTGGTTGGTTCTAGGACCTCTGATGTTCATGATATACATATAAATGATCTGGATAAAAATGTAGGTGGGCCAATTAGCAAGTTTGAAGATGTCACAAAAATTGACAACGTTGTGGATGGTGAGGAAGGTTGTCAAAGAACATAGCAGAATGTAGATCAGTTAGAAATATGGGCAGAGAAATGGCAAATGAAGTTTAATCCAGACAAATGTGAGGTGTTGCAATTTGTGTGGACAAATGTATGAGGGAAGTGTACAGTGAGTGGCAGAACTGGTAAGAGTAATAGACATACAGGGGGACCTTGGGGTGCAAGTCGATAGGCTCACAATGCCAGGGACCTGGGTTCAATCCTGAGCTTTGATGCTGTCTGTGTGGATTTGCACATTCTTCTTGTGAATGCATGAGCTTCCTCCAGGTGCTCTGGTTTCCTCCCACATCCCAAAGTTGTGCAGATTAAATGTTCACTGTAAATTGCCCCTAATGTGCAGGTGAATGATAGAATCTGGAGTGTGGGGTGAATAAAAGGAATGGTATTAATCAGTGGTAAGGATCAGTGCAAGTCAGGGTTGATGCTGGCATGGATTCAGCAAGCCAAAAGGCTTGTTTGGTGATAAATCACTCCATGAGTCTAATTGACAGCTTGGTTAAACAGCAATGGATGTACAGGATTGGCTGATACACTGAGTTAATCAGCCTTGAGCCGAATTTGAATCCAGCCCAGGTGGGGCTGAGAAAAGCTTTCTCTCCCTTCCAAACGCAAAATCCGTTTTAACATTGCTCTTTATTCGTTACTTGTTCTCAGAGTTTGCCAATTTTGTCGAAGCATTGCAGAGAAGTAGCAACCAGTGATCTCCTCCAACCTTGAAAGTCTTTTGGCAATTGTATAGGGCAAGGAGACTGCTGAACAAAACAGAACCTGACAGCAATGAAAAGCTTATTTCTCTGAAATGCCTGTGTGGCCAAAAATCTAAGTGGCTCACCATTTCAACTTACGAGCAAGAATATTATAGCAGTAAAAGGAAAGGAACTTTTCAAATGAGTTAGTTCACTAGATTTATAGAGCACCAAAGAAATGAATGCACAATATACTTCTGTTCACTCAATGACTTTTTAGTTGAAGTACTGAATAATTGAACAAGTCTAACATGCTGCTACCTCCCCGGTGCATGTCCTGTATTTAATATTGCTTTTAAAAAGCAGGTTAGCAGGGGAGGGTATTGACAGTCAATTCGTTGTATGAATTTGCTGTGCATAGATTAGTTATGCCTCCAACAATATGACATTGACTAGAAGTATTTCATTGGCTGTGAAGTGTTGTGGGATGCCCTAAGGCAGCGGTTCCCACATTTTATATGCCATGGACCCCTATAGTTAACCAAGGGATCCATGGACTCCAATTTGGAACCACTGTCTGTGTGAAAGGCACTATATTAATGCAAGACTTTCTTTAACATTATATCCACTTAGACCGAAAATTGGTTTAGGGTTAAAAATTTGATTAGACAGATAACACATGACATCCCTCTGTTCTGCTTTCTTACAACAGCATAAGTTACGTGCTCAGATTTCTTAAAGGGCACAAAACTATAATGTTCTGGACTCATAAATGTGAGTTTACTACCAACCAAACCTCTGCGGGTGGCTTAAAAATTGGGATTACAAACGAAATACTGGAAGAACTCGGCAAGTCAGGCAGCATTTATCAAGGGAAACAAACAGGCCTAGACTCATCATCATATTGACCTTTTATTTCCTTCCATAGATGCTGCCTGACCCACTGAATTCCTTCAGCATTTTATGTGTTGCTCAAGATTTCCAGCATCTTTTATCATATATTCAGAAAAATTGTATCTTGAACATTAATCTTCATTTAATCTTCAGAATTATTGCTTTTATTGCTCTAAATCAAAAGTTCCATGTAGTTTCCTGAATATTAGACAATGAATTGTTAGCTGATCTAATTGTTAGCCAAGCCTCACGCAACTATTTGACGCAAAAGCCACTTGTCAGGTTCCCATCAGTGAGGTCTTTTTCAGCAATCAGCTATAAAAATGACAACAATTTAAATTTATGCAGCATCCTTTACAACAGCAATGTCCTGTAATGAACCTCATATAGAAATATTAGACAAGATACGCTAGAGCTAAATCAAAGTAGTAGGTTTTAAGGTACAACTTAAAGGAGATGGAGTGATTTGTGGAGGGAATTCCTGAGTTAAGTTGAGGATGCTGTGAGAGTTAAAGTGACTGAGATAAGGGAGTCACTGGAACCCAGAATTAGGGGGTTCTGGAATCTTACAGAGATAACACAGATGAAGATTTTTAAACTTGAAGCGTAGGTGTGCAGAGCCTTTGTAAGGTCAGCGAGCATGGAATTCATGGGAGAAATGGTTTTCCTCATGAATTAATAATGCATGTACAAGTTTACAAAAACATTAAGGTCGTATTTATGTGTAGACTATCCTTTGATCCTTGTAATTATCTTCTGGTTGTATCTCCGCTGACTGCAATTCAGAACTATGATTCATTACAGATTCTGATGGCTTGAAAAAGTCGAGCCATTATTTAATTGGTATCTTTGAAATGATAAAGAAATTCATTTAATAAACCAGTTCCAGTGGATTGAAAGAGGGGCAAAGGTAGTTAGAAAAGTTTATCATCTTAGTTAATGAGGACCACTTACTGAATTCATGAACAAAGAAATAACTACGGAAATCAGGAAACGATTCCTCAAAAGGCTGTAGAAACTAGGATAATATTAGCTTTGAGACTTAGACTGATATCAAAAGATCTCTTTTTTTTAAGGTGAGTTATCAAGTAGTGTTGAATAAAAGCTCACAACCTAATTAAATGGCAGGTCAGCTCATAGGAATGGTTAGGGGTCTCAGTTTCTAATGTTAGTCACACACTAAAATTCTGCATTTTTTCTGACAATTTCTTTTGGTTTTTGCCACAAATTTTTCCCAAAAGCTGAGGGAACCTCTGGTCGTGTGGTCTGAAACGCATTGGATGAAGTGGCGCAGGTTAATCCCAACTTCCAATAAATCATTGCACTGTGCATAAAAATGGAAGCAAGAATTGCAGAGCCACAGGGATTAAAAAAAGGCAGAGAAGTGGAATGAAGAATAGCAAATGATGGAAATACTCAGGAGGCCTGGCAGCATCTGTAGAGAGAGAAATGTTTAATGTTTTTGGTTAATGACCTGTCATAAGGAGACTGAGACTATTAGATATCTCTTCATATGGTGGCATAATTGATAATTGGGTTATTATTGTCACATGTACCAAGATACAGTGAAAGGCTTTTGATTTGCCTTACATGTAGACAGATCATTCCATACGCAAGTACATAAAGAAAAGTAGTGTTAAAGCTACGGGGAAAGTGTAGTGCAGGGAAACAATTAAAGTTCGCGAGGCATGATGAGAGATTAACAGTTCATCTTTATCATTAGCAACCGAGGTATGTTCAAGAGTCTTAGAACAGCAGAGTCGATGTTGTCCTTGAGCACGTTACTATGTATTTTCCAGCTTTTGTATATCACCTGTCAAAAGGCTTCCATGAACTCAAGAAAGGACAGGCTCATTCCAGTGGTTTAGGTTATCAAAACTACAGCAGTGATAAGAGAAGGTTAATTGGCTTCAGTTCCTCTACTGATAATATAGTTGCTTGATACAATAGAATTGGGCAAGTCTGGTTTTCCCCATGGGTGGCTTTGGTCTTCTGCATGGTGATTGAATGTCCCGTTGATATTTTCTGGTTGGATTCACATATGGCACACAGCTGCCTGAATGATTGTTGAAAGGCCTGTTGGCAGATCTTGAACTCTTTGAGATACGTGGAACACTGCCCAGTAGACATTTGCAACAATCGGGAGAGGAATGCACGGCTGGAGGACTGGAAAATATTCCTTGTTTATGCCAAAATATTGCTACAAAACTCCCCTTCAGCGGAATTGAGTTTCATAGACAATAAAGAGGAACAGCCTTGGTTATATGTTGTTTATACATCCTGGTAATTGGCTGCAGAGGGGCAATTGTTTTAAAGCAAAATTATAGAATAATACAGAAGAGTACAGGAAAATTATAAAGATTAAAGATAGCTTTTGTCACACGTACAGCACAATGCGTCATTTTGCGTCAATGACCAACACGGTCTGAGGAGTGTGCTGGGGGCAGCCCACAAGTGTTGCCACTCCTCCAGCGCCAACTTAGCACGTCCACAACTCACTAATCCTAACCGCACGTCTTTGGAATGTGGGAGGAAACTGGAGCACGGGGAGGAAACCCACACAGTTAGGGGACATCGTACAAAGCATTAAATATTCCATGCTATTACAAGCTTTAAGTAATTAATAACAACAGCTGACTATATTGTTGGTGTATTGTACACATTTTCACTGTCTCTTCCTTAAAGATTCAAACAGCCAACTATTACCTTAATGTTTATAACAAAAGCAGCTCCTTCTTTAATGATACCTTGTGGATTATGGTCTAGGGGAGTAGTTGGTAATCCAAAAATGTGTCCCTTAACCTTCAGGAAGTACAAACTTGCTCAGATTTCACTCAGAACTGATTCCTGAAGAGACAGAGGGGTGTTGGAGCAGGAAGAAGCCATCTGTTCGTAGTGAGTCAAATCATCAGTGCTTTGGGACTGGCATTTTACGGTTCGCTTCGACCCGGCTTGCCTGCAGCCCTGCTGAATAAAGACAGAAAGCCAACACAAATTGACAAGGGTCCATCTGCTTCAGGATGCCACTTCATCTTTTTTTAAAGTTCATGTTTTCCTCTCCCGTTGTTCTCTCCTGAAGCATCGACTTTATCAAGGGGGACGGAGTTGGCTGCACTGGCAGCACACCAATCCAACTGGCCACCCATCAGTTGCAGCAGCGATTCAAGATGGGAAGGAGGCGTACGTGAGGCTGCTCCTGAACCGCGTGCGATGCTCGGAGGCGTCGCTGAACGCTGGTCAGTCTGCAGAGTTACCCGTTTCCAAGCCAATGGAGCTACAAACCCACACTGCCCTCCCTGAGCTAAATAAACACTTCACCTAGCAGCCCTGTCATTCAGCTACTCAGACTGCTTAATTCACTTCCGCTGTGGAGCCCACTTTGTTTTCATAGATTGCACACACTCCGTGGCCATTTTATGAGGTACACCCGCTCGTTAATGCAAATATCTAATCAGCCAATCATGTGGGAGCAACACAAGGACAACTATATCAGAATGCTGTTTCTGACTTTCAGTTCAGCATTCAACACCACCGATCTTGGTGAACAAACTCCTACACCACTATGCGGCTGGGCATTGGACTTTCTACCCAACAAACCTCAGGTAGTCAGGATGCACAATTGCTCCTTTCTCCCCGTCATCCTCAACACGGGTGCCTCCCAAGACAGTGCTGTACGACCGAGCACCCAATTGATGGCGTTGTCAAACTCACCGATGGCACGACGGTGCTGGGGCTTAGCACCAACAAGGAGGAGACGGCCTGCAGGGAGGAGGAGGAAGAGTTCGCGGTCTGGTGCCAGGCAAATAACCTCTTCCTCCATGTCAATAAGATAAAGGAGATGGGCATTGACTTTAGGAGTTTGCACCACTCACAACACTCTTTTCAGAGGCGGCATAGCAGCAGAAATTGCGAGCAGCTACAAACCCCTGGGAGTGCACACCTTCCGCAATTCACCTACAGGTGCACAGTAGAGAGCATCCTAACAAGCTACACCACTGCACGGTACAGAAACTGCACTGCGGCGGACAGGAAACTGCACTGTGGTACGGAAACTGCACTGCAGCGGACAGGAAACTGCACTGTGGTACGGAAACTGCACTGCGGCGGACAGGAAACTGCACTGCGGCGGACAGGAAACTGCACTGTGGTACGGAAACTGCACTGCGGCGGACAGGAAACTGCACTGTGGTACGGAAACTGCACTGCGGCGGACAGGAAACTGCACTGTGGTACGGAAACTGCACTGCGGCGGACAGGAAACTGCACTGTGGTACGGAAACTGCACTGCGGCGGACAGGAAACTGCACTGTGGTACGGAAACTGCACTGCGGCGGACAGGAAACTGCACTGTGGTACGGAAACTGCACTGCGGCGGACAGGAAACTGCACTGCGGCACGGAAACTGCACTGCGGCGGACAGGAAACTGCACTGCGGCACGGAAACTGCACTGCGGCGGACAGGAAACTGCACTGCGGCGGACAGGAAACTGCACTGCGGCGGACAGGAAACTGCACTGCGGCACGGAAACTGCACTGCGGCGGACAGGAAACTGCACTGCGGTACGGAAACTGCACTGCGGCGGACAGGAAACTGCACGGCGGCGGACAGGAAACTGCACTGCGGTACGGAAACTGCACTGCGGCGGACAGGAAACTGCACTGCGGTACGGAAACTGCACTGTGGCGGACAGAAAACTGCACTGTGGTACGGAAACTGCACTGTGGCGGACAGGAAACTGCACTGTGGTACGGAAACTGCACTGTGGCGGACAGGAAACTGCACTGTGGTACGGAAACTGCACTGTGGCGGACAGGAAGGCTCTACAACAGGCAGTCAAATTTGACCAACGTGTCACCAGCACCACCCAACCTGCCATAAAGGGCATTCTGAAGTAAAATTAATTAATTTAATTAAAACTCTAATTGCAGGGACAAGTAACCTTCTGACTTTGTCACTCTATCATAAAAGGCAAAGACAATTTAACAAGGTCAAAGGCTAACAGTAAAATTAAGCATAGCGTGATAAAGTTAACAGTGATATACCACCCCTAAGGAGAAAGTTAAGTTCCACATGGTCCTTGCACTGAACTGACTTTATACCAAGTGTAATTCCACTTCTGAGTGAGGGCAGGGTTATTTCACTGAATACAAAGGATTCATCACAGGTCTGTACGTGGCCATTTTCTGAGTGATTCACCTGCGATTTAATTATCAATTACATCACAAGGTCCCTTTCCCCAAAAACGTAATGCAGTCCGAGCAAAACACTTTTCATACACTCTGCCTCCCTCAGATAAATGGCAAGGTTGTTCATGGATATCTTTGGCAAAGGATGCTCCTCTATGCCTTATTCATTTGTTACTGCTGAGGTGCATTTGATTAATTAAAGATGATGAATACAAAGAGGAAATTGGGGAATATTATTGAAAGTCGTTCACCATTCGTGCTCATAGTGATGTGCTAGGTGGCCTGGAGCCAATCTAGGACCAATTTCAAAGCTCTCGATCTATGCATTAATATGGAGGCACAGAGAGCAGGCTACCATACGCCAAAGTTTTAGCATTCAACTGATGCTTCAGCCCACCGGGTCCAGCTCAATACAGGTAATACTACAACAAAACACGTGCATGTGTATAAGAGCGGCTCAGTTGGAAGTGGAGCAGAGGCCTGGCCTTTGCTGTTGTTGTGGCTCAATTTCAAATTTTGCCAAATAACACCCCTATGAATTCCTTTGGGATGCTGAAGACATCTTAATGTTACTCTTGTTAGTGTTGGTTTGGGGCTGCTAAAAGAAACAGTTTCAATTGGAACAGAAACAGAAAAGGCAAGAAACACTGAACAGGTGAGGCAGCATTTGCAAAAAGACAACCTGCTGACTGTCCCCAGCAGTTTCTGATTTTATCTCAGATTTCCGGGATCTGCAGATTTCTCTAATTCTTATTGAACGACTCTTTTGCATTTTATTTCTGAAGAACTTAAATCATTATTCAATGGGTTCAGCACAATATTATGGGCCAAAAGCTCCGAGTTCGGTGTTCTATTATTAGGTTTAATACAAAAACCTGCCATTCTTACCTCAAGGCAAAGTTGGCTATAAAATCTACTAAATGGAGTAGGGCTTGCTTTATGTGTTGTACTATTCTATGTTCTACAGTTGGAGTCAATCATGGCATTGATGAACTAACAAGCACGAACTGACTTCAACCTTTAATTATAAAGTCAAATCCTAAAAACAAAGAAAAATCAGAATGAACTCTGTACTTTTACTCTCACTGTTGTTGGTTAGATGTTTGAATTGTTTCTTTTCTTCCCCCAGAGTGAACATTAAGGTCATGGGAAACTATCCAACTCAATATCCTGGAGTTAAAGCCTGCAACTGCCACCTCCGTGGATTCTTCAGCAAGCTGTTGGGCTGCCTGTTGGATTCAACAGAGTAGAAAGGAGCCAATTTAAGACAGTTTCAGAAGTGAAAGGCCATAAATGGGCAAGTTATTTGCAAATTGTACTGCTGGCAAGACTTAGCCACCCTAAACCCAACCACCATGTAAACAATGAGGTCCTACATCTCCAGCCTCAGCTCTCACTGAATTACATGAAAGCCGAGGCTGTTGAATGGTGTCCATTGTACAGTACTAACATTCCCACTGACTGGATAATTGGTTTCCTACAATTCACCATCCACTTAGTGGGACTGAACACTGAAGAGGCCAAACAAAGTAGTCGCTGGACAAAAAGAAGCACATATTGGAAAAGAGCCATTATAAAATTTAATCCAGAAGATATCTTAAATTATGGCATTAACTGTGGATGAAGGAACAATGCCAGAAAACAAATTTCTTCTTTCTGGACAGAAGTACTCAGCACATTCATCTTCGAAAATTTAAATGCGCAATTTTCCAGCTGTTTATTTCCACTATGTACTGAGCAGCTCGTCAGTAAGTCATCAACACTTTTGAGCTTTTCATCAGCTCCGGTTCCCAGGATTGGCTATTAAGAATTTGTTGAACTTTTAGGAACATAATAGCAACGACATTCATATTTATGAAATATGAACAAAGAAAGGTGCCAAAGCCATTCCCCATTTCAATGACATTTGGAGGGATCTCTGCTGTCCCCTGCTTAGCTTTGGGCGTGGGATTTTGAGAACATACCAAATACATCTGCTGTGGAATTGCTGATCAGAAACAGATCTGGCCAATCTGACTGAAATGCTTTCATTTGTCTAGTTTTGTTGCAAGTAAGCTGCTAATTGAGAGAGGAACTAGCACAGAAGAGATAAGAATGGGGCCAAATCAACGATGATCATATTGAATGATAGGGTGGCCTTGATGGGCTGAGTGGCCTACTTCTGCTCTTGCTTCCTTATTTTCTTAAAGGCAGTTCTAAAAACCTGATCGGTTGATCTCTTTTGCCAATGGGCACCCGTGTTTAGCGTTTCCCCACAACAAGCGGTCAAAGTCACATGGAAGTCAGATTCAGTGTACAGCACTGTACAATGGACGCCAATCAACAAACTCACACTCCACGTTACGTAGTGAGTGCTGAGGTTGGAGATGTAGGACCTTACTCATGCATACAGCATGAGCAGCCAGAGCTGGTTCTACTGCAGAGATATCACACCTAGGTAAAGCAATTCCTGTCAAAAGCAGCCTCACCTGTGATCAATCTACTGAGCCCCTCTAGCAGATTGTATGAGGCCCGCATGAAAAGTTGTGTTCACACTATGCTAGAAAAACAGGTAAATGTATACCCCTATGTCTTCTGTTCAACATAACGGGGATGAGGTAAGGAATAGAATTCGGCTCAGTTGTTCTGGCCCAGCTAGTTCTGTAGTTCCTTTGTGTAGACTAGTGCACGAAGACAGTGAGGGCCAACAACCTCCATACCACATACCACACTAGCTGTAGAAGGTGAAGGGGAGAAGACTGGTCAGGAAACAAAACAAATACAACCATTTTCCAAGCAGCTCTTCAGAATAAACGACTGCATGTGCTATCAATTCAGCAAGGAACCACAGACTTATGCTTGATAGCACTTTGTCAAAAAGTGAGAAGCAGGGTGTCTGGGATTGTTGATATCTCTGTTAATACTTGCCTCTCACACTCAGAGCCCTGGACAGACACTTCCTGCAGCAAGAGACAATTTATCATTAACGTAGAGCTACTATCCTGCTATTGATCGCTACAATCCCCAATTCAGGACCTGCAGTTCTCTCATGTAAGATCTTCAATTTGCAGTTATAGATCTGAACAAGGCTGTAATATAACTATTTAACTGGGAAGATGTGACTGACAGACAATGTTACCTTGGACAGCCTGTGAATTTGAAGCGGCTGAGTGAGAAATCTTTAAAATGATTTTTGCAGGGGTCTGTCCACAATCCCAATCCTCTTTCCCCCATCCCTATTTGCCAATTTGAGCCTCTGGCTCTCTAATTTACAATGATGGCAGCTGCAGGGACATAAACCAGCCTAGAGGAGCAGGGACAAGGGTGATGCATGAAGGAACTTAAGGCAATTTAGTTAACACACAAGCAGAACAATGTCAGGTGAACTAGAATTTATGGAACGATGCTGCTAAAGCAAAGACAGCATGTGAGTTTAGGGAGGGGTAGAATGATATCAGAGAAACACAAGGCAAACCAAGACTAAAAAAAACTGACAAAAACCACATAATTATAACATATAGTTACAACAGTGCAAAGCAATACCGTAATTTGATGAAGAACAGACCACGGACACGGTAAAAAAGTCTCAAAGTCTCTCGAAAGTCCCATCATCTCACGCAGACGGTTGAAAGGAGAAACTCTCTTCCTGCTATGAGCTTCCAGCACCGCAAACTTGCCGATGCAGCATCCTGGAAGCACCCGACCACAGTCCGACTCTGGGTCCATCCGAAAACTTCGAGCCTCCGACCAGCCCTCCGACACCGAGCACCGAGCACCACCTCTGCCGAGCGCTTCGACCCTGGCCCCAGCAACAGGCAATAGGCAAAGCCAAGGATTTGGGGCCTTCCCCTCCAGAGATTCTCAATCGCACAGTAGCAGCAACAGTGAAGCAGGCATTTCAGAAGTTTCTCCAGATGTTCCTCCATGCTTCTCACGTCTGTCTCCATCAAATCAGAATTGTGCACAGCCCCTATTTTAACAAATACGACACCAATTCGGAGTGGCCGCGTGCGCTTGCACCGCCATTTTCTCCTCCCCTCCAATTCACCTCACCATAGTTTCATACCTTCTCCACTAGGCAGAATGGGTATCGTACACACAGTGGCCTCCTGTACCAAGTAAAGTGACTGCTGAGTGTATGTTTTTGGTGCTCTGCTGCTGTAACCCATCCACTTCAAGGTTAGATGTGTCATGCGTTCAGAGATGCATGCCTATGGGAGTTACTGTTGCCTTCCTGTCAGCTTGAACCAGTCTGACCTCTCTCACTGAGGAAGTTTTGCCCACAGAACTGCTGCTCGCTGGTTGTTTTTTTTTGTTTCTCACACCGTTCTCTGTAAACTCTAGAGACTGTTGTGTGTGAGAATCCCAGGAGGCCAGCAGTTTCTGAGATAATCAAACCACCACATCTGGCACCAACAATCATTCCATGGTCAAAGTCACTTAAGATCACATTTTCTTCCCTGTTCTGATGTTTGATCTGAACAACAGAACTTCTTGACCAGGTCTGCATGCTTTAATGCATTGAGTTACTGCCACATGATTGGCTGCTTAAATATTTGCATTAACAGGTGTATAGGTATACCTAATAAAGTGGTCACTGAGTGTAATATACCGCGAGGATGCTGAAGTAAATGTCATTAGTTCACTGAAGGAGAATCTGGATAACTGCATAAGGCAGAGAGCAATAGAAGGATGGGAAATGGAATTGGTTCTTTATTGTCACATGTACTGAGGTACAGTGAAAAACTTGTTTCACAAACTGTTCATACAGATCAATTCATTAAGGCAGAACAAGGTGTCTGATTGTCAGCGCAGGGAAGGAGGTGGCGGGAATACAAAGAAAACTCTACTATACAGAGAGCTGTACGGCCTTAAACTCACTGTCTGCAAGGTTTCTATTTATTCATTTATTGAGATACAGTGTGGAACAGGCCGTCTGATCCTTCAAGCTGCAATTTACAACTGCAGGACAATTTGCAATGACCAATTAACCTACTAGCTGGTACATTTTTGGACTGTGACACGGGGAAAACCCAAGCATTCCATGGGGCCAACGTACAGACTCCTCACAGATGACGTCGGAATTGAACTCAGAACTCCAATGCACTAGGCTGTCATAGCGTCGTGCTAACCTGGTTGGTAGAAATGCAGTCATTTGGGGCTTTCAAAGATGAATTGATTTCTCACTTCAGAGAGAGGAGTATATGGAAAGAGCAGGGGAATGTGACTGCAAGAGCTCAAAGACCTTAAGACATTGCTGCAGAGTTAGGCTATTCTGTCCATTGAGGTTGCTCTACCATGTGATCGTGGCTGACTCATTTTTCCCTCAACCCCATTCACCTGCCTTCCCCGTAACCTTTGACCCAGCTACGCGATTCACAAGGACCTTAGTTCCAGTTCCTCGCAAATGAGCAATAAAACATATTCTGTACTGTAATACTGCACATGCAATAACTCATTAGCTGAAATGAGTTGGCATGCAGAGATAATGCAATGAGATAATTAGTTCCTGCATACAACAGGTTACTGTCTAAACCAGAGCTTGTTTTAAAGGGTTCAATCAATGTCAGTTCACTACAGTCCCCAGGATCAAACGCGATTTTAAAAAAAGCCGTTTCTGCCTCGACAGAGGACGCAGGGCTATCCACACAGCTGACGTCAAAGCTTTTCCATTCCTCCAACTCCGACAGGTCCCACTAACGGAAGCGCTGTTTTCTCATGGTTAAGACACAGCTCAGAGATCATGCTGGATCTGCCATACTTATACTGCCTGAATTGAGAAATGAGAGTACAGCGTAGAGATACTGCTTCTGTCAGTAGTTCACTAAAAGACAATGGAACCAGAGGATGCTGCTGCTTGTTCTGGCCATAGGCAAAAATCACAACACACAGGGAATTTCTTCAGTCAGAATCTTGTACAGTTGACTCTTCAAAAAGCCAGGTGCAGCCTCATAGAACATAGAACGTTGTGCTGACCATGTGACATACTATAGAAACTGTCTAGAATTTCCCCAGCGCGTAGCCCTCTATTTTTCTAAGCTCCATGTACCTATCTGAGGCTCTTAAAAGACCCTATTGTATCCACTTCCACCACCGTCGCCAGCAGTGCATTCCACGTTCCCACCACTCCATGTGTGAAAAACTTACCCTGACATCCCCTCAGTACCTATTTCCAAGCACCTTAAAACTAAGCCCCCTTGTGTTAGCCCTGGGAAAAAGCCTCTGACTATCCACATGATCAATGCCTCTCATCATTTTATACACCCCTATCAGGTCACCTCTCATCCTCTGTCGCTCCAAGGAGAAAAGGCAGAGTTCACTTAACCTATTCTCATAAGGCATGCTCCCCAATCCAGGCAACATCCTTGTAAATCTCCTCTGCCCTATCTCTATAGTATCTACATCCTCCCTGTAGTGAGGTGACCAGAACTGAACACAGTACCCAAAGTGGGGTCTGACCAGGTCTTATATAGCTGTAACATTACCTCTCGACTCTTGAACTCAATCCCACAGTTGATGAAGGCCAACACACCATATGCCTTCTTAACAACACTGTCAACCTGAGCAGCCACTGTGGGTGCCCCATGGACATGGACCCCAAGATCTCTCAGATCCTCCACACTGCCAAGAGTCTTACTATTAATATTATATTCTGTCTTCAAATTTGACCTACCAAAATGAACCCCTTCACACTTCCCTGGGTTGAAGTCCATCTGCCACTTCTCAGCCCAGTTCTGCATCCTATCGATGTCCCGCTGTAACCTCTTGACAACCCTCCAGACTATCGACAACACCTCCAACCTTTGTGTCGTCAGCAAACTTACTAACCCACCCTTCTACGTCTTCATCCAGGTTATTTATAAAAATCATAAAGTGGCGGGGTCCTTTCCATGGTCTGTGTTGTACAGCCTTGTCTCCAGTTTATATGAGGCAAAGATAAGCAGAGGCTGATTCACAGAGGAGAACCAGAAATCTAAATATGACACACTGATTTGGAATGGACTCTATCTGCACTCCATAACCACTGAAGAGTAGCCTTCAGAATGGCCTCCTGCTAATTCCATCAAGATTATTGGAGGCTACATTCGATGCCCTTTAAGTTAAATACAGAGAGCAGCAAACAGAAGTATGTCTGACCTACTTGACTCTGAGGCCCACTCTGCCATTCAATGTGAGCATGGCTGATCAACCCCAGGCCTCAAATCCTCCTCTGTGCTCGCCCTTGATACCCAATCTTTCAAAAGATGCATCTACCTCCTCCATAAATACCTCGTAGGATTTAACCTCCACAACCCTCCTGGGCAGAGGATTCTAGAAACTCATCACCCTTTCATGAAGAAGTTTCTACGTACCAGGTTTAAAAGGTTATTATTCACAACGTGTCCTCTCACCTATTTTTGTGACAGTGGCAAACCTGGATGCCTTCAACTATGTCCCCTCCTCTAGGTCATTAATCTATATGCTACATCACTAAGCACCAAGAAGTAATCCTTGGGGTACTTCCTCTGGGTATCTCCTTCAAACCCAGGTTAAGAAGAAACATTTACGGTTGCAACCTTGTTTGGAATTCACTGGTAACAGAGATAATATATTGCAGCATTAGTACTTCATAATTATTTGGAAGGGGTTAATTCTTCTAATATGATGCAGATTCGAATATTGCTTTGTCTTATCTCGACAAAGGCATCAGTTAGTCTTGCGAGACCATGGATCTGCGCCTGGAAAGTCTTCACTCTCCAGGGGGCAGGCCTGGGCAAGGTTGTATGGAAGACCAGCAGTTGCCCATGCTGCAAGTCTCCCCTCTCCATGACACTGATGTTGTCCAAGGGAAGGGCATTAGGACCCATACAGCTTGGCACCAGTGTCGTTGCAGAGCTATGTGTGATTAAGTGCCTTGCTCAAGGACACAACATGTTTCCTCGGCTGGGCCTCGAACTCACGACCTTCAGGTAGCTAGTCCAATGCCTTAACCACTTGGCCACGTGTCCACTTATCTCGATATAGTTCCAAATAAAAAGGAACGCCAACCTCAGGCATTTGTTGTAATTGATTTGGATATGAACTGTACATAGAAATAAAAATCTATTTTGCAAGTCACCATCCTTGCTAGGATTTAACCTACAAATGCAGGGTCTCCAGTCAATGGGCCATTCTTCACCTCAGATCTGTTTGGCGAAGACTGACACACAGGTTCTCTCAGCATTCCATCAGCAGACAATTGGGAACAGGAATCCCAGTTGATTCATTTCTGTCTCTCCGGCCCAGTAGCACAGGGCCAACAATGGGCCCTCAACACTGCCCCAAATTCAGATCAGCTGGTCTGGGACAGACTGCCTGGGGCTCTTCTGGATCACATGACTGAGTGCCACACTGCAGACTGTAACCATCCACTGAGCTCACACAGCAACTCTATCTGACCTCAATTAATTTTGCTGCTTTTGCAGATGGGAGACTGACAGAGAGGAAATGCAGTCTGCCTCTGCCTGCGGAGGCCCATATTCTCACACTGTGGCAAGTTGAGAAAGACCCTCCAGCTATGATGCAATTAAATCATGGCCAACTTTGATTTTAACTCTACTTAGAAGGTCCTTAACCCTGAATTACTTTGCCTAATAAAAATGCATTAATTTCAGTTTTGAAATTGTTGGTTAACCCATCCCCTGCACCTTCTAATCTTTCCCTCTCCCAGTGCATAGTGCCCTCCTGTTTCAAATCGTCCATCGTCGTCCCTGTACCTAAGAAAACCAAGGCATCATGCCTAAACGATTAGCGCCCTGTCGCACTCACCTCAGTTATAAACAAATGCTTTGAGAGGCTGATTAAAGACCACATCTGTAGCATGCTACCACCCACACTGCACCACCTACAATTCACCTACCAACAGAACCGGTCTACCAATGACGCCATAGCCACAGCACTACACACTGTCCTCACTCACCTGGAGAAGAGGGATGTATATATTAGAATGCTGTTCCTGGACTAAAGTTCAGCGTTCAACACCATAATTCCCTCCAGACTTGACAGGAAGATCAGAGCCTTTGGCCTGCACCCCACCTTGTGCAGCTGAATTCTAGACTTCCTATCGGATCGCTGACAGGTGGTAAGGATGGGGTCCCTCAGCTCTTCCCCCCCGACCCTCAACACAAGTGCCCCCCAGGGTTGTGTCCTGAGTCCCCTCCTCTACTCCCTTTACACCCACGACTGTGCTGTCACACACAGCTCCAATCTGCTGATCAAATTCGCAAATGGCACGACTTTGATCAGCCTTATCTCTTGTGGTAACGAGACGGCCTACAAAGGAGAGATTGACACCCGGACACAGTGGCGCCAAGATTACAACCTCTCCCTCAATGTCCAAAAAACAAAAGAGCTGATTGTGGATTACAGGAGGAATGGAGACGATCAACATCAGTGGGTCTACAGTTGAGAGGGTGAGTAGTTTCAAGTTCCTCAGTATACACATCACTGAAGATCTCACCTGGACTGTACACACTGGCTTTGTGGCAAAAAAAAGCACAACAGTTTCTCTTCCACCTCAAATTCCACCTCATGACTGAAGAATTTCAGCATGGGCCCCCAAATCCTCAAGGACTTCTACAGGGGCAACATTGAGAGCATCCTGACTGGCTTTATTACCGGCTGGTACAGGAACTGCACCAACCTTGATTGCTGGGCACTGCAGAGTGTGATACGGTCAGCCCAGCACTTCTGTGGATGTAAACTTCACTCCATTGAGGACATTTATAGCAGCAGATGCAGAAAGAAGGCCTGGAAAATCATCGGGGACACCAGTCACCCCAACCTTAAATTGTTTCAGGTGCTTCCATCTGGCAAATGGTACCGCAGCATTAAAGCCAGGACCAACAAAGTATGGAACAGCTTCTTTCTACAAGCCATTAGACTCTTAAATTCACATGTCTGTACATTGTGACGGAGTCATAACGCAAAGATTTTTACTCACTCACGTTGTGGGATTGATGGAAGATTTAAATAAATTCTAAATTCTAATTCTAAATTCTATCAATTTCAATACATCCACAATATGTTTAAAGCATTGAACAATTCCTTGTATCAGTTGTTGCTCTTAAAATGCTATTGCATTGACCAAGTCCCAGACTCTCATCATAAACCTCGCAAGCTCACAAATAATTGTTTCTTTACACTGTTTTTATTGTTCACATACTGTTGTTTTAATCCCTTGACTGCATTTACTTCCTGGTTTGCTATTTTTTTAAAATTGTGTCCCTTGGTTTCTTTGGTACCCAACACAAAAACTGATTCATTTGTTAATCTACTGTATTATTTCAACTGCTACTCTGTGCACTCAGCAAACCCTGTTAGCTAAACATGTTTGCAGAACCACGGGTTTTACTGGGAAGAGATTAAACCAAATAACTCTTATAAATCCTAGCAAGACAATAGAACAGCAGTTTTGGCATGTCTGTGCCAGGTGAACAGGAAATTACTTGAAATCACATTCCAAATGATCAGCTCATCTGAGGATCTGAACACAATTTGCAAACTAGTGCTTATGTATATTAGGACATACAGTAATTTAAAAATTAATAGATTTCAGATTCCTATAACAGCAGTGAAGGACAATGGTATAATTTACAGCCACAAATAAGGACACAATCAATATTGCAATCCAAATGACTGACTGCTTCTAAATTTATGATTATAAGTGCAGCAGGGATTATTGATACGAATCTATTTTTTAATGCTGCAGACCCTGATGTGCCTGAAAATACAAATTAATATCCGGGCTTTCCAAATCATTAGAATGCATAATTTAAAACAAAGAAACTTATGGCAGAAGCTGAATAAATTATTAAACTGAAATGGCTTAACCTTCCAACTAGTTACCATCCATCTCCTCCTTTCACGTTTCTTCCCCCTGACCTCCCCCTCCCCCCGATCTGTGCGAAAGTCCCCAGTCTGTAACTGCTCCATGTTGAATTCAAGGGTTTCCTTGAGAGTGGGCCTGTCCAGAAAGACCATGTTTGGTCAATTGCTCCCTATAAAAATTGAAAGATTGTGAATAAAAATAGCATGCATGAACAGTTATTACTCTTCAACTATCAGGCTCTTGAACCAGCAATCGCTACACATCAGGCTGCTGTTTATAGATTACAGTTCAATGTTCAACACCATCATGCCCTCAACACTGATCTACAAGCTCCAAAACCTGGGCCTCTGCACCTCTCTCTGCAACTAGGTCCTTAACTTGCTCATTGGGACCACTGTCAGTGCAGATCAGAAATAACATTTCCTTGCTGGTGCACCTCAAGGACACACACTTAGTCCACTGCTCCACACTCTCTACACCCACAACTCTGTAGCTAAGCACAGCTCAAACGCCATCTATAAATTTGCCGAAAACACAACTATTGTTGGCAGAATTTCAAATGATGATCAGGAGAAGTACAGAAATGAGACAGATCAGCTGGTTGAGTGGTGTCACATCGACAACCTTACACTCAACTTCACTAAGACCAAGGAACCAATCATGGACTTCAGGAAGGGGAAGTCAATGGAACACATTACAGTCCTCGTCGGGGGGATTAGCAGTGGAAAGGGTGGGCCGTTTCGAGTTGCTGGATGTCAACATTTCTGAAGATCTACTCTGGGCCCAAAATATTGATGCAATTACAAAGGCACGACAGCAGCTATATGAGTTTGAGGACGCTTGGTATGTCATCATAGACTCTATCAAGTTTCTACAAATGCACCATGGAGAGCATAATAACTGGTTGTATCACTGTCTGGTATGGAGGGGCCACTGCACACCAGAAAGTTGTAAGCTCATCCAGCGCCATCTTGGCACTAGCCTCCTGAGCATCGAGGACACTTTCAAAAACTGATACCTCAGAAAGACTGCATCTATCAGTAAGGGTTCTCATCACCCAGGATCTGCTCTCTTCTCATTACTACCATCAATGAGGAGATGCAGGAGCCTGAAGACACCATTTAAAGTTTTAGAAACAGCTTCTTCCCCTCCACCTTCAGATTTCTTAATGGGCAGTGAATCCATTGTTTTCTTTTTTCTACTGTGAATGCCTAAAAGAAAGTGAATCTCAGAGTGGTACATGGTGACATATATGTACTTTGATAATAAATTTACTTTGAACTTTTGTGATCATAATTTTTGAATTCAAGACCCTTAAAAGATGTGTCAGGGAACCTCATCTTTTTCTGAAACTATGCTTAGGATAGTCGATCCCCTCATGGGCTCAACTGCGAGCTACTCTAAAAAGGCATCTCATAGGCACTCTAGAAACTTCCACTCCTGAAATCCAGCACCAACCTGATTTTCTCAATCTACCTGCACATTGAAATCCCCCACGACTATTGTAGCATTGCCTTTTTGGTGCAAACTGTTCTTTCTGTACTGGTCCCACCTACCCTGGAAGGAAGTCCAATAATCCAAAAGTCTTATGCCCTCCCTTCTGCACCATCTCCTTAGCCACATATTAAACAGTATAACCTTCCTAGTTCATCCTGACTACGGCCTATTTTATCACAGGCCTCCAAGTACCCTGAAACCACATCCTTAACAATCAAATCCAATAGCTTCCCAACCACTGAGGTCAGACTAACTGGCCTATAATTTTGTTTCTTCTGCTTCTCCCCCTTCTCAGACATTCCACCTCTCTCGGAACGGCCGGGAGTCTCCCGCATATTAATAGTGGCTCCCCGATGCCCACAAATTATATACAATATCACGGAAATCAATTTTTTTGAGAGCGAGCGAGAGAAAAGCAAGACAGAGTGCGTGCGCGTGCGAGAAAGCGAGAGCCCGCGAGCGAGAGAGAAAGCGAGAGCGCTTGAGAGCACGCAAGCAACCACGAGAGAGAGAGAGAGAGAGTGCCAGTGAGAGCGCGCCATGGCAGAGTGTTCCAAAAAAAAACGTACATCACCCCAGACTACACTAAAGTGTACCCCTGCCTAATAGGGGTCAAAATAATGACAGTGTTGCTCGCTGCACTGTTTGCAACAGTGACTTTTCTGTTGCCCATGGTGGGTTAAGACTGTAAAAGACATGTTGAGGTGAGTTTAACTTGTGTCATTTGTTCATTAGCATAGCTAACGTTATTTAAACTAGCTGGCCAGCTGCTAAGGAGCTACTCTATTGCAGACATCCCACCCCTCCCGGAAGTCTCCCGCAAATTGATGGTGCTACCTCCCTGAAATGAGTTTTTGCAGGTTGGGATGTCTGCCTTCTTGAAAAGCGGAGTGACATTTGCAGTTTTCCAGTCTTCAGGTAGTTTGAGTTTCTCAGAAACTGCTGATCTCCTGGGATTTTCATGCACAACACTCTCTAGAGCTTTACAGAGAATGGTGCAAAAAACAAAAAAAAAATATCTCGTGGGCAGCAATTCTGTGGGTGAAAATGATTTTTTTTTTAAAAGAGAAAGATAAGAGCAATGGCCAAACCAGTTCAAGATGAAAGGAAGGCTACCGTAACTCAAATAACTAGACGTTACAAGTGGTGTACAGAAGAGCATCTCTGGACACACAACATATTGAACCTTGAAGTGGACAGGCTACAGCAGCAGAAGATCACAAACATACACTCAGTGGCCACTTTATTAGGTGTAGGAGGTACTTAATAAAGTAGTAACTGATTACTGTATATGTGCGCATACTGTGGTACTGAATTCTACTTATAATCTATAAAAATCTCTATCAGATTGCTTTCTCCCTTCTATTTCAAGACCAGAGCTTCCAGCCACACATTCTTACCTTATGGTTATAACAGTTTTGCATGAGGTCATAACATGTGCATTCCTGTCTTTCCCTTAATCGTACTGAAATCTCTCAAAAGGAAATTACAGATCAAATTTTCCAGGCCAGCTAATAGAGCAGGAGTAAAGGCAAGCAACAGCAGAAAGTTTAGAATACATTGGAAAACTTATCTTTGACAATGATTTATTTTATGGGGTATTTATTTATTTTCTACGAGTTCAAAAATTCTGCAGTCACCCTGGTGAAAAGTTAAAAATGGAAAGTACATGGTCATCCCAGTAGCTTAGAACAACTATAAATCATTGCATTGACTCATTGTACCAATAAACAATTTATTCGAGCTCCACAGTTGGCACACTGGCTGCATTCTTTCATTCTCCTGTGGGACTATTGAAGGTGCTAATGTCAATGGCAGCCTTAGTTTCCCTGAACTGAACACTAGCTCATTATAATGGTGCTCCTGCTCCCATTTATATGAAAACTAATCAGCCCACATACGCAACGGCAAAATATGGTAACAGGACAATGAAACGTGTAGGGCAGAAATCCACTTCCATATTCTTTGCTCTTTGTAGGATGGCCAACAGAGATCAATATACTTAGAATGGTATAGCATGGAAGCAGGTCATTCAGCTCAACTCATCCATGCTGGCAAATGCCCAACCCCACGCCCAAGCACTTGATCCACAGCCCTGTATGCCTAGGCAATGGAAGTGCCCATCTGAGCACTTCTTAAATACTGTCACTGACCCAGCTTCAACCTCTCTCTCAGACGATGTATTCCAGGTACTTGCCCCTCTCTGGCTGAAGAAGATCCACTTCATATCCCCTTATCCTAAATCTGTATCCTCTCGTTTTCTTTACCTCTGATACAAGGAAACTGTCTCCCCCTCCATATCCCTGATAATATTATATACCTCAACATCTCTCCTTAACTTTCTCCATTCCAGGGAGAACAGAACTAGCTTCTCCTGTCTTTCCTCATAGCTGAGCTGCTCCATCCCAGCCAACATCCTTGTGAATCTCCTCTGTGCCCAGTCCAGTACTGTTACGGTCTTCCTATGGCATGGTGAGCAGAACTGCACACAATACTCCTGCTAAGCTCTGACCAGGGTCTTATAAAATTGCAGCATAAACTCCCTACTTCTATATTCAATGCCCAATTTAATAATTACAGATTATAAACCCAATATAAGAAATTTATTACGGGCTTGTGTAACCTATTCTCGCTAAACTTTTGCCAATCCAGCTACACTTGTGATCATTTCCACAGCCAACGATCCAACAAACCAGTTTGATTTGGAGATTTTGGGAAGAAATTGGAGGATACCCATGTGGTCACGGGGAAAACACGTAGGATTGAACCTGTGTCTTTGAACGATGAGACAATCTAACCTTGAAGACTGAAGAACTTGTTCATCACAGGCTTTGCAAGGTCTGCCTTGAAGATACTGAACCAAGTTCAAGTTCGATGCAAAGGGTCCGTAGAACCCTACTAACTAGCGACTGAGGTGTTGGGACCTGTGTGCCAGCCTCTCAAAGCCTCCATGGATGCAATGTTTAATGATGAAATATGAATGGTGTTAACTTGTTGGAATTGGAAAACTATTATCAGATGTACTGAGATACAATGAAAAACTTTTGTATTATGATGGTATTGGCTTTGCTGACCACAAAGGTCTAAACTCAAACAAACACTCCTGTTGGATATAAATAGTCACAAGTACTTGCACTAAAGGGAGATTATACTAAAGGGAGACTAGTTCACTTCCCTATTTATTCTCCATGGTGAGTTTAGCTGCCAATAACCACTGTTTGAGCAGTGGCTCCCCTCTCCCTACCAAGGAGAAGGTACTTCCAGCTAACAAAGTAGTTTAAAAGACAGTTCATTTATTACAGTGATACATGTTTAAATCCACACAACACTCTTAAAACACATTTAAAACTCAGGATTTCTTCCTTAAGCATTTCAAGTTACAAACCATTTCCAAAACACAAAGCATTCCTAAAGTGCAAAGCATTAAGGATTTCTTAAACTCAAAGGATTTCTAAATCATAAAGGATTTCCAGAACACAGGTACAATTCCCGTAAACTGAAAAGACATACCACTAAGTTGCAGAGAAACAAGTCATCTGTTGCAGAGACCAAAGCCAGAGGAATGGATTCTCATCATCCCATGTTTCTTCTTGATGTTCCTTAACCTGTTCCTAATAAGCCTAAACTGCTCACTACATTTATTTTATTGAGATCCAGCACGGAATAGGCCCTTCCGGCCCTTCGAGATACACCGCCCAGCAATCCTCCGATTTAATGCTAGCCTAATCACAGAACAATTTACAATGATCAATTAACCTACCAAATGGTACATCTTTGGACTGTGGGAGGAAGACGGAGCATACAGAGAAAACCCATGCGGTCATGGTGAGAACGTCCAAAGTTCATGACGTATGTCAATGACAGAGGCATTACCAAACAAATTTTGCCAATTTGCACACAAGGTGATTTCCAGAATCTCATCAATTTCTCTAACTTCTGATAATTTTCCCCTCCCCCTTCCCTCTTCTTCCATTCCCCTCTTACCTCTTCTTTTCTCCTCATCTGCCAATCAGCTTCCCCCTTGTGCCCCTCCTCCTTCCCTTTCTCCTATGGTCCACTGTCTTCTCCTATCAGATTCCTCCTTCTTCAGCCCTCTACCTTTCCACCTATCATCTCCCAGCTTCTTACCTCATTCCCCACCCCTCTCATCTTCTTATTCTGGCTTCTATACCCTTCCTTTTCAGTCCTGATGAAAGGTCTTGGCCCAAAACTTCGACCATTTATTCCTTTCCATAGATGCTGCCCGATCTGCTGAGCATTTTGTGTGTGTTGCTCTTGATTTCCAGCATCTGCAGAATCTCTTGTGTTTATCAAGGATTTTGTTCAGTTAAAGTTGTGGTTTTGAAGAATGCTTTAAGGGAGAAAAGAGAGAGTGGTGAGTGTACTGACGAAATCGTTAAAGGGGAGACCTCTGCAGCTTGGAGCTTTAATTGCTTGCCAATGGTCAAGAAAATCAGGAAAGAAAATAGGGTTCTCAGAAACTAGGAAAAGGTTCCAAGGTAGGAAATCTTGAGGATGTGGAGTGATATGAAAATAAACAAGGCAACTTGGAAAAGTGACATCAGTTCAAAACGCAAAAGACAAAATTAGGAAACGCAAAAACAATCTAGTAGACAGAGGACATGCTTGAAGTCACTCTGTCACCATTTCTCTCCCAGTGACAACCACACGGAGTCGGGAAGAGGAAAGCATTCATATAATTTGATGGAATAAAACACAAAATTGATGAATATTTTATTAATAGTATTATACTTAACTACAGTCTGCTCATTTGTTAACCTACAGAATATAACTACTCTGACAGGAAAAACATTTAACGTTTAATCGGAAGTGAAATGCAATTTGTTGAGATCCCTGCATACAAAGCAAATATTAAAATTTGTTTTCAGTATGGGGCATTCAGTAATAGTTTCCACTGCAATGGAAGAATAAGCTGTTCTCAGTCACAGTAGGCAAGGGTTAAACATGACTAAAAGGGCTGAAACCCTGTCTGACAACTGAACAGTTTCAGTGCACAAACATGATCTTAGTCTGCCAGTACAATGGCATTGTTGTGCAAATGAAAGTGCTTATCCAATGCTTATCAAACCGAAACAATGCACAAGTGATTCTTTTGTGCTTACTCTTTAAAGCCCGTTTTACAGGCCATGGATTTTTTTTAGGAACTTTCTATTTCTCACCTTAGCAGGGCAGCCTGTCTGGGCATTTGACACTCTGAAACGAAGACAAGATTTATAGTCTAGTCCTGCGCACTATAAATGAGTAATTTTCCAAATCTGTTGAAGGGACAGACACAAATATTAAATCAAGTCTACTCTGACTCAATGAGGCAAAATATAAAACTGTTGTGTTTGCTTATTGGCACTAAATGGCAATGGGCAGTGCCAACGTCTCAAGGAAACAGAGTGTCTGTCTGTTGTCCATGCATCTGCTCTGCATCTGCACACATCTGGAAAGAACTAGACTCAAGAGAACCTCCTAAATGTTCTTTTCCATGACAACCCTGTAACATAATTCTGTTTTCCTGATGTACATGTATCTCAAGAATTTCATGACTAAAAGAACCTTGCCCTTAACCAAATGACTAAGGTTCCCAATTGGCCCCAGGTACTTTCTCTTGTCCTTTCTTCAGAGGATGTGTAACAAATGTGGAACCAAAACTATGAGCATTGGCACATGTTAAACAAACATTAACACAAGCACAGAGCCCTAATAGCATTGACTTTTCCTCTGTCCGGTTGGCACAATCTCCACCTCAGCGTCCTGGCGTGGACCACATCAAAACTGAAGCATTTTCTGTGTCAAGAGAGTGCCGGTGCCAACCAATTCTTTAATGCGGATCTGTTAGAGGGAAATTGTGGAAACAAGTAAAAGCCACTATGTTTCCATTACAAGCTGTCATTGGATTTTCAAATAATGTGGTAATATTACATGGACACACTAACATGGGAACCTGCCAAACACGGGATGTCCTCATTAATTACAGACACAAGAGATCCTGAAGATGCTGGAGGTCTTGAGCAAAGCACGTAAAATGACACATTGGCACAGCCCATTGCCAGTTAGTACCAAGCAGGTCGGGCAGCATCTATGGAGGAAGTAAACAGTCAATGCTTTGGGCCGACACCCTTCAACACGAATGAAGAATCCCCATGAAGGTTCTCTTTCCAAACCGTTGACAATTTACTTCCCTCCACTGGAAAAAGATTAATGAAAAGTGCTTGATTCGCTTAGGATGGATTCGAAAGCAATTGGAAGGAAATGTCCCAGCAATCCGGTTCTGGCAAACAATAGGGTTTATTCCCAATATCAATGGGGTATATTCCCACCACCATAATCTGCCCCGGCATCTGACTAAATTTCATTCACTATATTAATATAACTACACGTGAGCTAATGTCCAGCTCTGGTCTATCTGCCTCTGATTTTCATATTCAGGCTTTTTTACCTTACAGTTATGATATTCTGAAACTGTATTAGTACAGTGGAAGACAGGAGAAGCTGTGTTCTCTTGCACTGGCATCATTGACAAAACCCACATCACACTGTTGTTTTGAAGGAGATAGTTCTGACCATCAACGTTCAGGGAGCCATCTTAATAAGTCAGTACATACAAGGTTTCTAGAAATTTAATTTCCCTCTTCGGGTTTCTTAATTATATTTACTGTGTATAAATCTCATTGCCAGCAGCACTGTGCACTCTATCACAAGACTGTAAACCTTGTTGTGTTGATGCAGCTTATTGATATTGCATATACACATTTTAAATATATATAAAGAGGGGAGGAGAAGATGGCAGCACGACGCAGCTTGCAGCGTCCACTCCGGTGAATGATATCTGTTATCTGTTAAGTAGGGTGCCATGCACAATCCTGATTTGATGGAGGCAGACGTGACAGCACGGAGGAACATCTGTGAAACTTCTGAAATGCCCGCTTCGCTGCCGCTGCTACTGTGTGATCCAGAATCTCCGGAGGGGAAGACCCCGAGTCCTCGGATTTGCTTGTTGCTCGGTGGCCAGGGTGGGGTCGAAGCGCTCGGCAGAGGATGGTGCTCGGTGTCGGAGGGCTAGTCGGAGGCTCGAAGTTTTAGGATGGACTCAGGGTCGGCTGAGGTCGGGTGCTTCCAATGCATCAGCAAGTTTGCAGCACTTGGAGTTCATGGCAGGGAGAGTTTCTCCCTTCTACCGTCTGTGTAAGATGATGGGGTTATTGGGACTTGAGACTAACTGAAGCTTAAGATATGTCAGTTAAAGCAGAACTAACTCATAGGACAGCCTTCATTATTTCTTCTTTGCAGTTTGGCACCTGACATTTAGTGAAACAGATCAGTGCTCTCTATACTCACAGCTAAGGTCACATCCCTTACAGTTTGATTTATGAATTCCCAAGCTGCCTTTTATTAAACGCATACCTTTTTGACCTCTCTATTTCAAATACTGACAGATCCCAGCAGTTCAATTCAGGAATCAAGGTTGGCATGTTTCTGAATTCAGAAGCAGGTAGTTCCTTCACAGAGAATTTCAGATACTCCCATGCTCATCAATTTCTTTTCCCCTGGATTTTTCGAGTAATAGGCATATTTTGGTCTGTGGCCCGAAGTCAGACTCAATCTCCACCCAGAAGAATTTCACTCATGTTTGTTAAGATGAATCAGGGTTAATTATACTCACTTTTCTCTGTACAAATTATTATACTAATTTTCACAAAATAATATGTGACATATTGGAATGACAAATGAATCGGCTGGGCCATTCGTTAAATACTTAATGGTAGCCGTGTCTATGAGAGGTCTGCAAAAACTGCTCGAGGATGTGTGCAAAATGGTGACAACAGTGGCCAATTAACAGTGTGCTTGTGAGCAGGTCTGCATTGCTTACACCTTGCATTCAGCTCCTGACATTCACACAGAGAAATACAACACAGGATTAAACACTGAAAGAGTTGGCTGAGACTGCACACTGCACAGTATATATACTGATCTAATTGGTTCTGATTTGGTGCACGAAACCCACAGCTCAGTTCATTTCCTCCAGGAAGGACGTTTTTCATCCTCCCCTGCCTCGAGTGGTAAAAGACACCAGTGTAGAAAGTACTGGTTTCTGCAGGAAAGAGTCAAAGCTATCTTGTATAAAGGGTGGGGAGGGAGAATGGCTGCAGGAGTGAACCAGCCTTGAATGAATTCCTAAACAGCATATTCTATTATGCATGAAGCCCGAGACAATGTACCTGCTTTAAATTGTCTATAGACCCAATAAAACAGTTCAGTGACCGTGGATTGTGCTCCCATCCTTTTTAAGGGCTATGTAGTCACTGCTGCTGAAAACCAAAAAAAATACATTTTGAATGGTATATAGAAACTTAAACCCCAATGTAAATTTCAGGGAATTTCTGTTTTTGTAGTGAAACGTAACTGGTAAATCTTCCTGGATGCAACTGAGAGAAATGGATGTTTTTTTTGCCTATAATATAGACTGAATGAAAAGCCTGCCTTTTGTGTACTGAGCTGATTAGAGCTGAGGAAGAAATTCCAGAACCGAATCTTATTTTCAATGTGACACAGCGTTCCAACGTACAACTGCATAACGTGTTCATCTGAAATTAAAATAATGAGCCAATGCTTGACATAATTTAGCAGTCATTTTCTACTTGCCAGGAAAGCCACACACAAGCAATTTGCTATGCCGATCATGCAGCATAAGTAATTGAAACTCTGAACTTCAAAGGAGTTATCAAGATAAAAGATTTGGAGGCTTCGAGTTCTGAGGTTTATTTGGAGTTCTGGAATTAAGGTTGATTGGGACAACAATAAGACTAGATTACGTTATACACACAAAGCTGCAATTCCAATGATAAAGGTTCATCAGGGCAAAAACAGGAGGATCTTGCCATTCACTATGTTTTATTAATATAAAAAAGCATTTTTCAAAAAGGATAATTAATAGATTTTCTTCACTATAATTAATTAGCTTTCATGTTATAATCTATCATGTCAAATTATTTTTTACTTATAATTTTATTTAATTATAACTCTATTGGTAGTTTAACACTAATTTAGTGCATCTGTTTAATTTGTGACAATGTACAGATGAACCAGGACATATTGAATTCATTCTGTGGATCAATAAAAATAAGCTGCCAGTCCTCATTAGGGGAATGGTGGTGGAGAGCATCGGTAACTTGAAATTCCTGGGTGTTAACATATCAGACAGCCTGTCCTGGAACATAAGTGTCATCACAAAGAAGGTATGACAGCTGGAACAACACCTTATATTCCGTCTGGGTAGCCTCCAACCTGATGGCATGAACATTGACTTCTCAAACTTCCGCCAATGCCCCACCGCCCCCTCGTACCACATCCGTTATTTATTTATATACACATTCTTTTTCTCTCTCTCCTTTTTCTCCCTCTGTCCCTCTGACTATACCCCTTGCCCATCCTCTGGGTTTTCCCCCCCTCCCCTTTTTCTTTCTCCCTGGGCCTCCTGTCCCATGATCCTCTCATATCCCTTTTGCCAATCACCTGTCCAGCTCTTGGCTCCATCCCTCCTCCTCCTGTCTTCTCCTATCATTTTGGATCTCCCCCCCCAACCTTCAAATCTCTTACTAGCTCTTCTTTCAGTTAGTCCTGACGAAGGGTCTCGGCCCGAAATGTCGACCGTACCTCTTCCTAGAAATGCTGCCTGGCCTGCTGCGTTCACCAGCAACTTTGATATATGTTCCTCTAACTCATAGAAGTTTGTTTAGATTCGGCATGTCATCTAAAACTTTGACAAACTTCTATAGATGCACAGTGGAGAGTATCCTAACTATCTGCATCACGGCCTGGTATGGAAACACCATTGCCCAGGACTGGAAAAGGCTACAGAGAGAGATGGATACAGCCCAGGCCATTACAGACAAAGCCCTCCCAACCATTCAGCACATTTATACTGAAAGCTGCCACAAGAAAGCAGCAGCCATCAAAGACCCTCACCACCCAGGCCAGACCCTCTTCTTACATTGGGCAGGAGTAGAGAAGCCTTAGGTCCCACATCACCAGGTTCAGCAACAACTATTACCCCACAACCTGAACCAGTATGGTTAACTTCATTCGCAACTACTCTGAATTGATTCTACAACCTACAGATTCACTTTCAAGGGCACTTTATAACTCATGTTCTCAGTATTATTTTATTTGCACAGTTTTGTCTTCTTTCGCACATGGATTGTCAGTCTTTGCCTATGTTTTTCAAAACATTCTTTTCTTTTGTATATTTTTCCTGTAAATACCTGCAAGAATCTCAAGGTAGAATGTGATAACTATATGCACTTTGATAATAAATTTACTTTGAACTTTGAAAAAGACTTGCAATATTGGTGCCTTTCTGGCCTTTGAGACATCCCAGAGCACTTCACAGCCAATGAAATGATGCTGTTCTGTAGGCAAGTATGTTTTTGCAATTGCAAGTGAAGTGAACAGCCAGCTACTCAGTTTAACTGGTTGAGGGAAGAATGATGGTTCTTTACCAAAGGAAGTCTCTGCTCCTTGTGTTCTGCAGGAACTTCCACATTCTGCTCATTTAGTTCCTACCTGCATCCCTGTTCCAAATGTCAGCCCATGGCCTCTTCTTTTGTTATGATGAAATATGAGGTGGAGGAGCAACGCCTCATATCCTGTCTAACCTGATAGCGTAAATATCAAATTCTCCTTCTGGTAATTTTTCTTCACTCTCCCTTCCCCCTTCTATTCCCCATTCTGGCCTCTTTATCTCCTCTCCTCGTCTGCCTACCACCATCCCCTGGTCCCTCTCATCATTCCCTCTCTCCAATGGTCCATTCTCCTCTCTTATCAGACTCCTTTATCTCCAGTCCTTTACCTTTCCCACCCACCTGGCTTCACCCAACACCTTCTAGCGACTCCTCCTCCCCCTCCCCCTCCCCCACCATTTTATTCAGTCAACTCCACCCCTTCCTTTCCAGTACTGAAGAAGGGTATCAGCATAAAACGGAAACTATTTGTTCATTTTCATAGATGTTGCCCGACTTTCTGAGTTTCAGCAGCAATTTGTGTGTGTTGCTCTGGATTTCTAGCACCTACAAATCTCTTGTATGTATGGGACAGTGTGCTAGCAATTCATCTTCATTGGCTAATTTATTCCATTTTAAAATTTGGCTCTGCTTGTTTTACTGACACCATGCTTTATTAGTAGACTTCAAAACTGGCTTTTACTATACTGACCAACCATCAGGAATGACCTTATTTCCTAACTTACTTCCCAAAGGCATTTTCACAAGTGACTAACAAAAGTTCATACTTTTTTCCCCAAATAGCAGAAACTTATCTGGTTTGGCTGATGGAAATTAACCTATTGAACTGAAGTCCATTGAAGAACTCACAAGTTTATAGTATTAAAATAGAAACCATTGAAGCAGGAATAGGCCATCAGCCCCGTGTGCTCACTCCGCCATTCAATAAATCAGGGGCAGCTTTATCTATGTAGTACTTTCCTGCACTAACTCCGACCTAGAATCAGATTTATTATCACTTACATACAGAATGTAGCGGTAGAGTGCAATACATTAAAAAAATTACGAGACATTACAATAAATAAGTAGTGCAAAAAGAGAACAAACAGAGAGAGAGAGTGTTCATGGGTTCATGGACCGTGCTGAATAGACAATAGACAATAGGTGCAGGAGGAAGCCGTTCGGTCCTTCAAGCCAGCACCGCCATTCACTGTCATCATGGCTGATCATCCACAATCAGTACCCTGTTCCTGCCTTCTCCCCATATCCCTTGATGCCACTATCATTAAGAGCTCTATCTAACTCTTTCTTGAAAGCATCCAGAGAATTGGCCTCCACAGCCTTCTGAGGCAGAGCATTCCATAGATCCACAACCCTCTGGGTGAAAAAGTTTTTCCTCAACTCCATTCTAAATGGCCTACTCTTTATTCTCAAATTGTGGCCTCTGGTTCTGGACTCCCCCAACATCAGGAAGTCATATGGCAGAGGGGGAAGAGGCAGTTCCTAAAATGTTAAGTGCATGTCTTCAGGCTCTCGTAGCTCCTCGCTGAAAGTAATAACTGTGTGAGGGCGAGTTTCCATTTATCTATTCCAACCATGTCCCTCATAATGTTGCGTATTTCTGTCAGGCTCCCTCAGCCCCCTCTCTCCAAGGAAAACAAATCAAATCGTCTGGGCCTGACACATTAATGCAATCATGGGGAAGGCATGCCAGCAGCTCTACTTCATTAGAAGTCTGAGGAGATTCAGTAAAGACTCTTAAAATTTTCTATACATGTACGGTGGAGAGTAACCTGTCCACTTGCATCACAGCCTGGTATAGAGTAAGGAAGCTAGACAATTCCAGGATTAAAGATCTGAAAAGTTCCCAAATAAGGGACATTGTCATTTCCTATTTAAAATTCTTATTATTTGTTCATGACCAACTACCCTGAAACAATGGGGAAAAATAATGGACCAAGGCGAGATAACTTTTCACAGCTGAGTAACTTCAGTAAGGATTCAGATCATTACATAGTCAGCAAAATTAAGTTGCACGAACTTAGGAAAAACAGATTCATAATTATTTCAGAGAAAAAGGAAGTAATCTATGTCCTCCAGGGTCTCGCAACGGAGAGAGGGTAGGTTGCCAGAGGACGAATGTTTTTCAGATGATGAGTTTAATGCCCATTCTCTTGTGCCGCAGTGAACACGTCACTCTCTCTCTCTGTCTCGCACTGTGTGAGCTGAGGGAAGCCTGCATACATGCCCATCGACATGTGAGCGATATTATCCATGCCCCAGTGAGTGGGCTCCAATTTGCTTGCTGCTGGAACTAGGTCTCACTCTGTCAAGTCTGTGTGGCAGCTGATGTGTTAAAACCAACCAGCCTCCACCTTTTTCCTGCATTAGACCCTTAACCCTCTACCCTTTCCTATCTACATACCTGTCCAAATGCATCTGTCCAAAAGCTTTGGAATTGTTTCTGTGTCTACAACTTCATATGGCAGTGTGTTCCAAATAACCACCACACACAGGCACCTTTCACTCCTCGTTTGTGTTGACAATGTAGACACTTCCAACAGCACGGTTTCTGCTTTGAGGGAACCTGACTTCAACATTGCCTAGCTGAATGTGACACAGTGGGTGATAGATGGCCAGTGCAAAAGAGTGGTCGTACCTTCCCCCGGATGGGCCAAGTGGAAAAGCATCAGGTCTAGGTGGTGCTGCACAATGTGATGAGTAACGCACAAAGGAAAGGGCAGAGGACTGGCATGCATAAGCTGACAGATTCTGTATCAAGTCTCTTGTTGCAATGTGAGGCGGCACGACAGCCTCACAATTACAGTGTCAGCGACCTGAGCTCAGTTCCTGCCACTGTCTGTAAGGAATTTCCTCCGGCCGCTCCAGTTTCCTCCCACATTCCACAGGTTAGTAGGTTAATTGCTCACACATGTAATTGGGCTTGTTGGGCCGGAAGGTCTGTTACTGCCCTGTACCTCGAAATAAATAAAATAAAAATAAATGAACATCTTTTTCCACGGATGCTGCTTGACCAGCTGAGATTTTCCAAAGACATATGACCATTATTATCCACGCATCCACAAATGGGTTTCGGTTCTTGTGACGTCTCTTTGTCGTTCAGTGCTGATATTTATCTTTGACTTTGCAACACTTAATTCTTAAATGTGGAGGACTATTTCGAGTGATGAAGCTGGAACAATCTGGAGTGCCTTGCCAGGGATGGTGGTAGAGGCTGATAAATTAGGGACATTTAAGATAGAACATGGAGGGCCTTATGGGGCAGGAAGGTTAGATTGATCTCAATGTGGATTAAAGGGGTAGCATAACATTGTGGGCCGAAGGATCTGTAGTGTGCTGTGATGTTCTATGCTCTATATTATCTACCTCCTCCCTACTTGAAAACTCTCCAAAAATATCTTTGACATTTTCATGGTTATTTCAGTTTAGCCTATTTAATGAAAGATCATGGGGCAAAGACCCGGTATTTTACTGTATATTCTATGGCAACACACACAAAATGCTGGAGCAATCCTGCAGGTCAGGCAGTATCTATGGAAAAGAATAAACAGTCAACGTTTTGCACCGAGACTCTGTATTCTATGTTCCAAGTTCACATCTGAAGTTACATCTTATTTGTGTGTATTGCACAATAAACTTCTTCAAGTTACTGACTACCACATGTTACTAATCAGACCCGCAGCACACTATCAATGCAATCAGAAGGCACTTCAACCTCCAGCCCTTAATTGATCCAGCGTGTGCATAAGCAATAATCTCTTTTCATCTGCAGAAGCACCATTACTTTCGCAGTCACTGTGAGTTTACACTTCCCAGGCAGGATGGCAGGATATTTCTGGTGGATCAGATTTCTGCATTCCTCACTGTGTGACTTCTTCTCCTCGATTTATAATGAGGGGAGACAGGGAAAAAAAGAAAAGTCAGGTCAAGTGAACTGAAGATGCATATACATTTTATAAGCGGGCTCCCCGTTCACAGCTGGAAATATTTCATGGCAACCAGATGTCATGCAGCCATTAGCAAACACTGCAGAGAACTAATTATGTATTTGCCTCTCATCACTACACCAGCACTGACGTGCACTGATGGAGTACAAATTGGAGGTTTTTAATATTGCCTGTCCTGGCTGTTGGCATGGCACTCTGCACTAAAACAAGTATTCCACACTGCCTTTTAAAATTTTAATGGTAGGCTATATAAAACAATTGATAACTGTGTAAAATTCTATATTTATCAAGAAGGGTTCAAAAGTTTCATTTCTCCCCAACCCCTACCCTGCACCCCCATCCCCACTCCACAGAAGCAGAAAAAAATAAGAAGGATCTAAATGAGATCTTAGGACTTTCAGAGTATAAACTGTGAAAGATTCTTTCCAAAAACCGGAAAATTGTTAATAACTTGGCATGAGTTGAGGATTAGAACTGGAAAGGGCACATGGCGTCATCAATCAGCCACTTGTATTGCTTATAAATACCAGGAGAAGTCTGAAAGTGGAAATCTTTATGCAACTCTATTCAATTAGGTTTATTATTTACGATACAACGTGAGTAAATTACACAGGTCCAGGTACACTTGCTGGGGACAGTGAGCCACACGAAAATTTATCAAGTCGTGGATGTGTGTTGTACCCGGAACACGGGCAATGAGTCCAGTTCTATTTGCCACTCTAGTTCACAAAGACATGAAATCGGCAGCCCCCCCCCCCCCATCTATCGAGCAAAAGATACAAAGGACTGAAAACACATACCACCAGGCTCAAGGACAGCTTTGATCCCACTGTTATCAGACTCTTGAACGAAACTCTTATACAATCAGATGGTCTCTTCCCTTCACGATCTACCTGACTATGATCTTGCATTTTATCGCTCTCCTGTGCTACACTTTTTTCAGTAGCTTTTACACTTTATTATGCTTTGCTTAACCTGATTCTACCTCAATGCACCATGTAATGATTTGATTTGTATAGACAAATTTTCACTGTTTCTTGGTATATGCGACAATAATAAACCATTACCAATCTTTTTGGAAGGTAACACAAGCTACCTCAGGTAATGGCAGGGCTGCTTTCCAGCCAATCATTTGTAACCACAAGTCAGAAATACCACCACAAACTGAGCTGGCACAGGGCAGAAGGTGATGTGTACATTCAGCAAATCCATCCCACCAGCCTACCAAGTGCTCGTCTGTACGTACAGGCTATACAGGCCTTCATAAGCTGTACAGTGAAACATCAATACCATTTATCACATCAACGGTATGAGTACATAGAGGTAATTGTTTGCACGACCACTCTTCCGAATTCCTTTGAATCCCTTGAAACCTTTGAGCTCCTTATAAATGCTGCTCATAATTACCCCTCAGAGAGTGCTGCTAAAGATTCAAGTGTTTGCTTTATTGCGAGGAAGTATTACATGTTTGCGTCCTAAGGTTGCTCTTTGATGACAGATTTCTAATGCACAAGATGGACAACCACAAACTGTAGGCTGTTCTGTCTGAATTTCAGACTGTGAGAAGAATCAAAAATTCAGGCGCTGACTAGGGACTTCGGAGAATTTGAAAAGCTTGTTTTGACCTTGACTTTCTGCAAATACTTCTGTTCGAGAGGTTTACTTCTGTTCCCCCAGCGGACAATTCTTGCCCATTAAGAAGTGCTGCATAACAGTGTCTGTCCAGCTTTCCTGAAGCACTGAACCATTTTCAGACTCAAAATGCCAGCGTTTATGTTTTCATTGAAATACCTAACAAATGTAAGTCATATTCTGCTACTTATTAGTTGCCAATTTACCCAGCACAATTTCAACAGGGTTATTATAAAACATCCCAAATCACTCTTTCCTGCTGTGATAAGGCTATTGAACAGACTTGCTGATGATTTATATTTCCTAGTGCAACACCTGGGTGACACTAACATCCACCATCATAAAGTGCTTTGAGAAGCTGGGCATGGAGTGCACTAACTCCAGATAACCTCAACCCACTGCAATTTGCCTACCCCCAAAACAGGTCTACAGCAGATACCAATTCTCTGGTCCTAACCTCTGGAACATCAAGACAGTACAGTCACCCACATTCGACTATTGTTTATTGACCTCAGCTTCACCTTCAGTGCTGTAATTCCAAGCAAACTCACCTCCAACTCTTCGACTCCTGACTCAACACCTCCGTTTGCAGTGGGACCCTTGACTTGCTGACCAACAGACTGCAGTCAGTGAGGATCAGCAGCATCACCTCCATCTGAACACTGGTGCCCCACCAGACTGACTCCTACCCCCTACTCTATGACCTAGACATGCACAACTGCATGACCAGGTTCTACTTTATCTAAGTGTTTGCTCTGTAGTGGGACTTATGTCAAGCAAGTTGGAGTACAGGAAGGAGATAGGGGGCGAGGGAGGGGAGGGCAACATGATCCTGTTTACATCAATGTTGCTGAAATTAAGAGGGTTTAGAACTTCAAGTTCCAAAAAGTGAACATGACAAACAGGCTGCTCCATGTAGACACCATGGCCAAGTAAGCTCATCAATGCTTTTCTGTCCTCAGGAGGTCAAAGAAAATTGGCATGTCTCCTTTGAACTCATCAATTTTTAGTTGGTGCACCACAGAGAGCATCCTGTCCAGATGTATCACAGCTTGGCATGGCAATTGCTCGACCCATGAGCACAAGGAACTGCAGGTCGTTGTGGACGCAGTTCTGCACATCACAGAAAGCAGCCTCCCCTCCATGCACTCCAACTACACTTCTCACTGCCTCGCCAAAGCAGCCAGCATAATCAAAGGCCCCACCCAACCCCAGATATTATCTTTTCTCAGATAATCGAACCTGGGCGCAATGCAATCACAAAGATGGCATGCCAGCAGCTTTACAGCATAGGACTGTGAGAAGATTTGGTATGTCAGAGACACATACATTTCTGAAGATGTATGGTGGACAGCATTCTGACTGGTTGCATTGCCCAGTTCCAGAACTGCAAGAAGCTCCAGAGGGCTGCAGACTTGGCCAGCTCCAGCACAGGTAAAACCCTCCCCTCCAACAAGGACACCTTCAAAAGGCAGTACCTCAAGAGTGTGGCTTCCATCACTAAGCACCTCACCATCTGGAACTTGCCCTCATTCCTGCAATCAGTGAAGAGATACAGAGCCTGAAGACTCTCACTCAACAATTTAGGAATGGCTTCTTCTCCACCATCAGATCTCTGAACAGTCTGTGGATCCAGAAGGCATAAGATATAACAGCAGAATCAGGCCATTCAGCCCACTGAATCTGTGAACACCATCTCATTATTCTTTTTGTTTTGCACTATTTTGAAACTTAGTCATTTTTATGTTTTGCCACAAACAACAAATTTCTTGACAAATCAGTGAGAAGTAAACCCGATTCTGATACTTCAGTATACAGATGTGATGAAATAATCCTGTCTAGATGGCATACAAAACAAAGTTTTCCACTTAACCTCGACACATATAAAATACTAAACTGTTTGTCAATTGTCAGAATCAGGTTTACTATCACTGTTTGATATGATATTTTGCAGCAGGAGTACAGCGCCCATTTGAACTCTCCCCAAAGTCCCTAGACTCCCAATGGCATGAATATCGGGAAAATGGAAGGATACGGACATTATGTAGGTAGAAGGGATTAGTTTAGTGGACTTGATCACTAAGGGCCTGTTCCTCTGTTGTACTGTATGTTCTAAAGGGCTGTCACAGGTAGCACTAGGAATTATGCTGGTTTACTAGGGAAAGATTTTAAGATGATTTAATTTTATTTTTCCAGAGTGATATGTGCACAGACAATGGAATGTAACGCCCATGGTGAGGTCAACCAATGCAGACACCAGGCAGGGTTCAACCCCGGTTTTTTACTGATTTATATTGCTCCAAAACTGGTTGTGTGACTAAAAGAAGAGTAAAATCCAAAAGCAGCCGGCATTTCAACAGCAAAACGCTGCAGAAGCTGGAAATCAGAATTAAAATGTAAAATGCTGAAAATAATCAGTGCAGAGATAGAAAGAGTTTATATTTTAGATCAATAACTTTTGATTAGAGCTGGTAGTCAGTAGTAGCGTAGATTCCGTGACAGGATGATAACTTCCCAAATAAATGCATTTAAATAATAAGAGTTTTATCGTAGGCTTCATTAAATTATGCTCCAATGCTTTCTACGTCACATTAACACAGATCTATGGCCTGTGTAGTGCTCAAGGGAGGCTACATAATCTTTCTGAACTTCAGATCGTGCATATAATCAAATAGTAACCATTGCCTGTACTATATACATCTTTGGTGTAGTGGAGAATCTTAAAGCAATCCACGGGAATACTTCAAAGAAAATGTATCAATGGACCACATGAGGATGGATGGACCAAAGTATGGTCGAAGAGATAGAACTTAAGCAGCAAATTAAAAAAGGAGATAGTGAGATGGAAGGTCATAAGGTTATATAAAACAAAAACAGGCCCTTCAGTCCAATGCACCTGAGCAATGGATCAAATATCCAACTACACATTTTTGTCCTTGCATCCCCATAAACTTTCTGTCCCATATTCTCTGCATACTCCAGTGACCAATTCACCAACCGACTTGCACATCTTTGACTTCTGGGAAGAAATGAATGCACCTGGTGGAAACCCAAGTTGGCACGGAAGAATGTGCAAACTCTACAATGCCAGCACCAACTCTATAAGATCATGATTGCACCTCGGGCTCTGGATCCTTAAGGCAGCAGCACAATTCACTCTGCCACTGTTAAAGGGGTGAGGGGGATGGAAGGGGTGGGGGGGGTGAGAAAGGCAGAGAGAGATACAGAGACAGACAGAATGAATGGATGCCCAACGCAGTGACCAGAAGAGGACTGACTGAAAGACTAGTGAAAGCAGATTCAACATTAACCTTCAAAACATCCCATCAACATTTGGGATGAAATGTTACATTTTTCAGGGCCATTAGCAAATATTATAGTAGTAGTTCTAACTGTAAATCTCCTGCAAGGAGCCCACAGACAAGACAGATCAAATGACTTCTTCCAAGCTCTTGGATTTAAGGATTTCAATATCTTTAATGCTTTTTAATAATAACATGAATAATTAACATGCAAATAACAGTAAAAAAATCAATCCATTCTTTAGTCACTGAACACACTAGCGAGCTGAGAGCAGAATTTGTGCATTAAGGGTAGCTTTTTTCTTCCCTTTCCTCCAGAGAGATCAGATGTAAATGGAGAGTACAAAGTCAATAAATTGATGGGAATCCACATCATATCATTACCGAATGTTTTGGCATTGCACAGGTAGGAAAACAGAAAGCAAAAACACCCATCTGAAATGGGTTGGGGAGGGGGGGTCCTTCATTACAGTATTAAACTAAGACACATCCAAAATAACCTATGATGTTCAGCATCATAACCTATGCATGTCTTGGACCAGCCTCCGTTTATTGAACAGTTATTTTACAAATGATTATGTTTACTCCTGATAATCAGTTTTACCAACCTTACATGGAATTGCGGCAAGACTAATAAGACTGTGTCCAAGATCAGAAAGATGTCACTATATTAACCTGCCATTCCATGATGTGATGGCTTGACCCCAATTTATAGTCGTGTCAGGAGACACAGAAGGACAATGTGTTGAATTCACAGAGCTCCTGATTTAGTTTTCTTCCCCCCTCTGTAACAGAATGGTGAAGCCATTTGATCCAGTTTGTGTTTGCAAGTTTCTGGCGAGCAGTGCCTGAAGGCAGTCTTGGTAGCTCAATCCCTCTCCTAACATCACCTGTATAATACCATCTCCCCAATGCCTGTCTATGGCATCACTTCCTAAAATCATGCAAAGGACAAATCTTTTTTTGTTTCAAGCACACAAAGAATCTTATCAAAGAGTTATTGGCCTTCCTAGTTTTCTTCAGTGAGGTAAAGCTGCCCATTCCCCCAGCACTGACTGCACTTGAAGTCTCATCTGTTAGCGAGCATGTGGTTAAACAAAGCATTATGGATTGACCTCGACTCGGGCTTCAGGGACCTCCGCCTGCCGTGTTATGGGAGTTCAGCCTGCATGTACGCCTCCTGGCAGCTGCCTTCAGTTACCAAGTCTCTGGTGCTTTTGCATTCAATATTTTAAACAGGCCAATCTTGGTCTAATCTTAATAAACAAACCATATCAAGTTCCGCTTGTTCTGACTACAGTTGCCATTTAAGGCCCCAGTCTTTGCCGATTCCACCCAAGCCCAAGAGATTTTACTCAATACCACACAATTACAGACATCTGTTGGAGTGGCTCAGCTGGGATATAGAAAAATTATACAGCTTGTGAACTAAAATGTTTACAACACAGTTAGGTCACCATGGAAAACTGGTAATTAATCCTTCATGTTTGCCAAGCTGTCACAAATTCTGACTAATGTACTATGCACCTCTGGGATTTAAAATATTAAATTCTGCAACTTCCAATTATGACCTTAAACCATATGCATTTAAATAACCATTTGTAGCTCCTTTAATCTTGTAAAACCCACTTGAACAGGTACTTTGACAAGAAAGCTTTAGAGGGAAATGGGCTAAATACAAACAAATGGGATGGGAGTATTGGTCTGTATGGATTAGTTGGGCTGAACAGCCCATTTCCATGCTGTATGACTTTATGACTCTAAATTCAGATGTGCTTGCATGCTGTACTTCACTTGATAGTAAACATAATGGCTGTGATTATACAGAAACCTGATTGCATGAGCGAAACACCATACAATGAGTGGACTGCTCATCCTCCAAAGTTACTGTGCCTTCTTGAAATCACACCCCTGCGAAGGTAGGTACACCAGGGAAAAAGAGACAAAGTCCCAGGCCATCATCCCAAATGTCTCTCATACCAGATGGGTGGTGAGATGAATGAAAGAGGAAGGAAAACAATAAACCAGTGAAAAGGAATAAAACATGGCCAACACAAGAGATTCTGCAGATGCTGCAAAGCCAGAGGAACATGCACAAAATGCTGGTGGAACTCAGTAGGTCAGGAAGGATATATGGAGAGGAATGAACAGCTGACATTTCAGGCTGAGATCCTTCATCGGGTCAAAAGCATTTTTACTCTTGTTTTATCAAAAGATGTCCCTCATTCCTGAAGAAACTTATGACAGAGTAGATTCAGGATCACAAAACTCCTGTTGGGTTAAAGTTCAAAGTTTAAGGTTCAAGTTCAATTGTCATTCAACCATACATGAATACAGACAAATGAAACAGTGTTATTCTGGGGCCGAGGTGCAAAAACACAGTATCAACAATCACACACAGCACAAGGCACATACAGCACATATAAGAGAGCAAAGCAACCCACACAAAACGCTGGAGGAACTCAGCAGGTCAGACAGCATCTATAGAAATGAAACAACAGTCACCATTTCGGGCTGAAACACTTTTTCAGGACTACATATACTTGCTATAAGATAGCAGTAAAATAGAGTCACACAAAAAATATATAGTCCCAGTTCCTGAGTCCATGAATGTTCAAAAGTTCAAAGTAAATTTATTATCAAAATACATACATGTCACCAAATACAACATGGAGATTAGTTTTCTTGCGAGCATACCAAGAAACAAAAGAGAATTAATGAAAGACTGCACCTAACAGGATGGACAAACAACCAATGTGCAAAGGGCAACAAAATATGCAAATACAAAAAAAAGCAATAAATATTAAGAGCATGAGATGAAGAGTCCTTTGCAAGTGAGTCCATAGTTGTGGGAATAGTTCAGTGATGGGGGAGGGCAGGGATGGTGAGTGAGGTCACATGGCCTAAGGAAGTAAACACAAGGAGATGTCATTTGAGTTTTTCATCATACAATGAACCCTGGAATACTAATGGATAACAGTTCGGACTGATGAAGTCTTAGAGGCCACTACCTCTCAAGAATAAAGAAAGTCAACACTTTATAAACACTTAATCAAAACCTAACTAAAGAGCAAACTGGCTTACACTCAGCAGGTCAGGAAGGAAGAGCAGAGCAATTTTTCAGGTCATAGGCCCTCTATATTTATAAATATTTTCAGATTTTAAGACTTCTCTTGTATGGAAATTTGCCATTCTTATTTTAAAGAAAAGTTACAGTGTGTGATCTGACGATGCATACTGTTTTTCAGCTTGGCAGGAGAGGAACAATGTTTCGTTTAGCTGTATATGTTTGTACGGTTGAATGACAGTAAACTTGAACTTGAATCTTTATATGTTCCCCACATTTATTTTCACGATTGTTTGCGTTAAGTGAAGATTTTGATTCTTTTTTAAAATTGCCGACACAAATGGGTAGAATTGGCTTTTAGTTGTTATGGTTCTCTTTCCGTTGGCTAAATAATTGATCCGACAAATGGACAAACAAAACGGAAATAGAAATTAGTTTAAATGCACAGAAAGGTGTAAACAATACTATAAATATCCCACCATCAGTACTCCAACAAGATTTTACGAAGTTTTTGTTAGTAAGCCCACGGGCCCCAGGGAAAATTGCTTGTCCTCCCACTGCATTGGAATATAATCCAGTATAGTTTGTGAAAATGAACAACAAAGGTCAGTTTACCGAGGAAACAATTAGAACATTTTTCTATGGCAATTCAACCGTAATTTTAAATGAAAGACTAACTCAGCATTCTGAGATTTTTGACTGACCATTTGCAAGCCAGCAGGGAAGTCTACAGTGATAACATGCCAACGTACACCTCATCTGTGCCCGTGCTGTCAAAGCCCATCCCCCTCTGCACCATTGCCATGGCCTCCCAATAACCGGCTGTCTAGGTGTGATATTCAGTAGCTTGCAATTTTGATATTGGCACCTTGTAATTAACAGAATCTCCTGGTCCTGCAGTTGCTTACTCAACCATAGTGACAGGCTCAGGAAGATGAAAACCAATGCTGAACAGAATGCAAAGGAAAATACATCTTAAATCTTGCTACGCTCTAATTCTACTGGTAGGCACAGACTAGAGCGAAAGAAAAAGGATGAGGCACTTTTTAAAGAAGCTTTCGTAAAAATAAGGATGGAAGCACAAATAATTCGGAGATACCCCTTCTGGTCTAAGTGCCATTAAGGAGAAAAAGAAATGAAAGAGCCTTAATAATTTGATGAACAACACTGGCGAGCCTCCGGGGGCTGAAGGCCTTTGTGAAGCTCACATAATCATAAAACATTTAAGCACTAACAAGACCGGCTGTGCTATCAGTCATGTAGATGTACCGTCTCCATTGAGATTAGATTGGTGTGTTCATTTAAAAGATTAGATGGTCTCATTTATTTCTGAAAAGCTTTCACTGTCCAGATAAAAGATTACTCAGTATACAGAGCATGAATTACAGCCTGCCTGGAGGCTTAACAGTGGAAAAAGAGGGTCAGTTTTCTAGAAAGAAGACAAACATTGATGCTTTCTTAATTGTTTTCCATAATGACAGTTTAGCATTGCAAACATGAGGAATTCTGCAGATGCTGGAAAATCAAGCAACACACATCAAAGTTGCTGGTGAACGCAGCAGGCCAGGCAACATCTCTAGGAAGAGGTACAGTCGTTGTTTCAGGCCGAGACCCTTCGTCAGGACTAACCGTCAGCAACTTTGATGTGTGTTGCTTAGCATTGCAAAGTAAGTTGCTTCCTTTTTTGCCGTACAAATAGGATGAGTGGACCACCAGGCCCCTCAAGACTGCCCCTCCATTCAATATACGGTAATCATGCCTGATCTATGCCGGCCTCAATTACTGCATTGTGACGTTCTCCATAAATCATTAATTCTGTGATCTTTCTCCACCTTAATTCTATCTCATGATCTGGTCTTCCCCACTTATAGGGGCAGGGAATTCAAGAGACTGTCTGAGGTAAGAACTTTCTACATCTGCACTAGGACCCAGCAACACTGCCCTGAGTGCAGACTACAATCCTCAGACACCCCATGGCTGAAAACCCTTGTACCATTTCTGGGGGAGGTTCGGAAACTTCAGGGCCGCAGGTGGAAAGTTGGGCAGCCGGAGAGTTGATGGGGGAGTGGGTGGAAACCGGGTAAGGAAGGGGGAAAGAGTACAATAGGAGATTGACCATTTATTACTGCACACAGAAGGGTCATCCAAGCATCTTGCACCCTGCCTTGGTGATAGAAGTCACCACTTTAAATTCAAACTTAAATCAGTCCGGATTTCAAAGTAGTTTCTGCAGTGGGCCCTAGTATGCATTGTCAAGGACTGAAATAAAATAAAGAGCCAGGAGTACTCAATGGGTCATACCAGAGAGAGAAACATTCTGTCAGAACGGGGAGAAAGGATCATTCATCTGAAACGAAGGGCTGAATGTTTGGCTTCTATTTCACTTGTTGCTTATTATCACATTATTATGCATACTACATTACAAAATAATGTTGAAGGCCATTCAGCCATCTAATTCATCCATCCAGAGAGGTTCCAAATCCCTTCCATAGGAGCTATCCACTGCTCCTCAAGTTCAACCACATTCTTCACTTCATAGCTACTACCTGTACAGCAGCGAATCTGGTGCTGGAAGGCTAGGGTACTTTTTCTCAAAGTGTATGGACTAAATGGGCTGAAAGGCCTTTTTCTATCCAGTGACTGAGAAATCCTCATAAGGTCAAGGCACAGAGGCAGGGTTAACTGGCCGGAATATCCTGGAAGCAGCCCAGTCCCTGCAATTGCTTCACAAGTTCCCTGCCTGTCTCCTGTTACCGCGTCCCACTACGGAGGGCTAACCCTGCTGGGTGCTCTGACCTATCGTCACTCAGCAAGGTCTCAGAGTTAACTCAGCCTTGTGCATGATGATAAAACCTGCCCCCGGCCCAGAAGACGGCAATCTTGGAGCAATAGCCAATCAAGAGTATTTAAAATGTGGCCGGCAATTGGAGGCCTTCAAAAACTATTAAAGTTTAATTAAAATTATATAGACATAAAATACTTACTTAAAGTCTCATTAAACACTTAGAAATACCTACTTGCCCTTACCTTTCGCTTCTTAATCTGTAGAACTATAATCACATTCGAGTCACCAGGATGTCTAATCCCCCACAGAGAGCAGTTATGAAGCCTAGGGACAGATACATCTCTCAAGTCTTGGATTTGTGTGCCTGGTGGTCCATGGTGTGATGGTATTGGGTTTGCTGTCCGTGAAGTTCTGAACTTAAACAAAGATCTTAAGCCTTATCCGATATAGATAGCTTGGTACCCTCACTAAAGGAACTGGAAATGAATACCAATGAATTGATCCACTTGACCCGAAACAGGAGTGTGTGGGCCATGGCAGTCAAAGCTCAAATTGGGCATGGCACCTGATGATGATGATGACATTGCAGCCACCTGCTCTTCAAAAGCTAGATCACTTCCCTGATTATTGTCCATGGCAAGTTTAGTTTCCGCTATTTGAGTGATGGGTCCCCCTTCCCTACCAAGGGGGAGATGCTTCCAGCTAACAAAGTAGTTGAAACACAGTTAATGTATTTTTAGTGATACATGTTTAAATTTAGATAAAAATTTCTAAAACACAGTTAAAACATACAGAGGATTTGTCCTTCTATCAACTTCTGGTATTGATGCGGAAAATAATTATTGAGGAGCACAGGCACTTGACAACTTTTCTTCATTCATGGTTCATTGTCACTCCTACCACTGGAAATTCAGAGATAGTCAACCTGTTGCAAGGGTAAATGAAGAAGTCTCTCAGATAAACTATTCCATCAATTGCCAGAGTGACCATTATAGGAATGTTCTAAGCTCATTGTTATTGGACCACAGTCTGGAGTGATCTTTTCTAAAAAAAAAGGCCTGCCATTGTCTAGGCCACATAGTCAGAGTAAAGTCTCTGCAGTCTCTTGTCCCTCTGTAGACAAAATAAAAATTCTGCTGCACTAGAAAATGAACCATATTAGACCAACTCATGGGATGGAGAAGATGCAAGAATCTCTGGAAAAGTGAGAGCAATGTAAAGCAAATGTCAAGGAAAATCTCCCACCATATCTCCCAGCCCTACAACTGGGTGGGAAAAGACCAAACACAGTTTGTTATATTGGACCATTGGAACACAGAACAGCACAGCACAGGAACAGAACCTTTGGCCCACAATGTTGTGCCGAACCAAGTAAATGAGTAATCAAATGGGCAACTGAACTAATCTGCCTGGACAATGTACATCTCCTTCCTTTTTCCTCACATTCATGTCCCTATTTCATGTCTGTGGTGGCCAGTGCTTTCATGTTTGCTGTTGTGTGCTGGGGCAGCAGGCTGAGGGTAGCAGACACCAACAGCATCAACAAACTCATTTGTAAGGCCAGTGATGTTGTGGGGATGGAACTGGACTCTCTGATGGTGGTGTCTGAAAAGAGGATGCTGTCTAAGTTGCAAGCCATCTTGGAAAATGTCTCCCATCCACTACATAATGTACTGGGTGGGCACAGGAGTACATTCAGCCAGAGACTCATTCCTCCGAGATGCAACACAGAGTGTCATAGGAAGTCACTCCTGCCTGTGGCCATCAGACTTTACAACCCCTCCCTTGGAGGGTCAGACAACCTGAGCCAATAGGCTGGTCCTGGACTTATTTCCTGGCATAATTTACATATTACTATTTAACTATTTATGGTGTTATTACTATCTATTATTTATGGTGCAACTGTAACGAAAACCAATTTCCCCCGGGATCAATAAAGTATGACTACGACTATTTAAATATCTCTAATGTATCTGCCTCTACCACCACGGCAGGCAGTACATTCCGGGCACCCACCATGCTCTGAGCAATATACTTGCCTCTCGCATTGACATTAGAAATTTCAGCCCTGGGGGAAAAAAGATTCTGTTTTTCTATTCTATCTTTGCCTCTCATAATCTTATGAACCTCAATCAGATCTTCCCTCAGCCTCTGACGCTCCAGAGAAAACAATCTGTTTGTCTCACCCTCTCTACATGTTCTCATATCCAGGCAGCATCCTGGTAAATCTCTTCTGCACCCTCTCAAGTTCAAGTTTAATTGTCATTCTACCATACAAATGTAACAGCTTCCTATAAAGGAATGATCAGAACTGTATGCAATATTTTGATGTGGTCTAGCTAGAGTTTATTAAAGCTGTAACATAACTTCCTGACATTTGAACTCAATGCCTCGACTAATAAAGGGAAGCATGCCAATATGCCTTCATAGCCAACTTGTGCAGCCCCTTTCTGGGAGGTATGAACTTGGACCCCAGACCCCTCTGCCCTTAACAGTGTACTGTCTCTCTATATTTCCCCCACCAAGGTGCAACACCTCATATTTAACCAGGTGAAATTCCATCCGCCAGATTATTTCTCCATGCATATCTGCAATTCATCTATATCCCGCCGTATTCTTTGCCAGTCTTCTACGTTATCCACAATACAGCCAATCTTTGTATTATCTTCAAATGTACTAACCAACCCATCTAAATTTTCAGCCACATCATTTATGTACATGATAATCAGCAGAAGTCCCAGTACAAATCCCTGTGGGACACCACTAATCACAGACCTCCAGCTAGAACTAGTCCTTTTGACCACTATCCTCTGTCTCCTATGGGCAAGCTAGTTCTGAATCTAAATGGCCAATTCACCATGGATCCCATGGATCTTAATCCTCTGTAAGAAACTCCCATGAGGGACCTTGTCGAATGCCTTACCATGCAAACAACATCCACAGGTCTACCTTCATCAATAACCCTCGTCACCTCATCAAAAAACTCAGTCAAGTTAGTAAGACATGACTTGCCCAGTACAAAGCCATGCTGGCTCTCCCTAATTATGCCATGGTTTTCCAAATTTACATAGATCCTATCCCCAAGAATTCTCTCCAGTGACTTCCTTACAACTGACATGAGACCCACCAGTCTACTACTTTCAAAGTTCAAAGTAAATTTATTATCAAAGTACATATACAACCCTGAGATTCAATTTCTTGTGGGCATGCACAGTAAATGCAAATAACACAACAGAATCAATGAAAGACTGCCCCCAACAGGACAGACAATCAATGTGCAAAAGACAACAAACTGTGCAAGTATAAAAGAAAAAAATAATAAGTAAGCCATAAACATGGAAACATGAGGTGAAAAGTCCTTGAAAGTGAGTCCACAGGTTGTGGCAGCAGTTCAGTGATGAGGGTGTGAAGTTGAGTGGAGTGATCCCCTCTGGTTCAGGAGCTGATGGTTGAGGGGTAATAACTGTTCCTGAACCTATTGATGTGGGACCTGAGGCTCCTATACCTTCTTCGTGACAGCCGCAGTGAGAAGCACGTATGGCCTGGATGGTGTAGGTCCTTGATGAGGGATGCTGCTTTTCTGCAACAGTGCTCCATGTTGGTATGGGCTTTACCCAGGTGATGGCCTGGGCCGTGTCCAATACTCTTTGTAGGCTTTTCCATTCAAAGGTATTGGTACTTTCAGACCAGACCATGACACAACCAGTCAATAGATCCTCCACCACACATCTGTACAAGTTTATCAAAGTTTTAGAAGTCACACTGAATCTTCCCAAATTTCTAAGAAAGTAGAGGCACTGCTGTGTTTTCGTCATAATGACACTAGCGTGCTGGGCCCAGGACAGATCCTCTAAAATAATAACACCGAGGAATTCAAAGTTGCTGACTCTCTCCACATTTGAATCCTCAATGAGAACTGGCTCATGGTCCTCCAATTTCCTCCTCCTAAAATCTAAAATCAGCTCCTTGAGCCTGCTGACATCGAGTGAGAGGCTGTTGTGGCACCACTCGGCCAGCTCTTCAGTCTCCCTCCTATATACTGATACGGCACCACCTTTGATTTGTCCAATATGGCACTGGAGCTGTGCATAGCCTCACAGTTATGAGTATATTGCAAGTAGAGCAGGGTGTAAGCACTTAGAATTGTGATGCTCCTAAGTTGATGGAGATTGTGGTGGAGACATTGTTGCCAATTGGAAATGACTGGTGTCGGCAAGTGAGGAAATTGAGTATCCAGTTGCATAAGGAGGTATTGAGGTCAAGGTCTTGAAGTTTATTGATTCGCTTTGGGATGATAGTGCTGAATGCTGAGCTATATAGTTTCCAGGATTATCCCCAATTTCCTTCTTGAACAATGGAACAACATCAGCTACTCACCAGTCCAATGGGACTGGGCCTGTGGTTAGAGAGGGCATGAAGATATTGGTCAAGGACCCAGCAACCTCATCTACTGCTTATCTCAATAACCTGGGATGTATCCCTTCAGGCTTTGGGGACTTGTCTACCTCAGTGCTCTTTTAGAGACACAACACTACCTCCTCCTTTATTTTGAAATGCCCTGTCATGTTAATATGCCCAGCACTGATCTCCCCATCCTCCACTCCCTTCTCATTGGTAAATACTGATGTAAAGTACTCATTAAGGGCCTCATCCACATCTTTTATCCTTGAGTGGTCCTAACCTCTCCTTAGTTTTCCTCTTGTTCTTTATGTATGGATAGAACAGGGTTTCCCAACTTCTCGGTTAACGGTAAGGCTCCATGGCATAATAAAGATTGAGAATCCCTGGTATAGAATGCCTTGGGATTCTTTTTAATCCTACTTGCTAATTCCTATTCCCTTCTTGAGTTCTCCTGTAGGTAAGTGACCAAAACTGCACACAATGCTCCAAATTAGGCCTCACCAATGTTTTATACAACTTTAACACATCTCATCCCCTGTATTCAACACTTTATGAAGGCCAATGTGTCAAAAGCTTTCCTTATAATCCTATCTACTTATGACACCACTCTCAATGAATTATGAATCTGTATTCCCAGATCCCTTTGTTCTACCGCACTCCTCTGTAGTGCCGAAGTGCACCACGACCGCCAGTAGTTCACCATCCCCCTTGAGAACAGTCTGCAGCATTCTGAGGCATCTTCAACCCTAGCACCTGGGAGGCAACACACCATCCTAGCTTCTCTGTCACAGCCACAGAACCTCCTGTCCATTCCTCTTACTACTGGGTCTCCCATTGCTATCACACTGCCTGTCTTTACTCTTCCCGGCTGAGCCTCAGAGCCAGCCACAGCATTGCCGGTACCCAGTGCAAAGGTCATAATCTGCCGAAACAGGGTTTAAATATGAACCATCTTCAACAACCATGTGTAAAGTGAGTTAAGTTACACACTGACCCAACAGAAACAAAATGCAAAAAAAGGACATCACCAGGCCAAAGTACAGCATGGACAAAATAGCGATGAAGCACTTTAAGTATTAGATCACAGCATGTGCATGTGGTCGCCCACAAATCCCAAGCTTTAACTTGGGAGATTTGTACATTGCAAGTGGATCCCAATCAAGAGGAATATCAAGAGACAGAGGAATGGTGCGCTGAATCTAAGAAGATTCTTACGGATACAGTCTCATAGTTCTATATTACCGGAGATTGAATATTTATTGAATACAGAAAATGTCTGTTTTTGTTGTCACTACAGAAAGATAAGAAACTTAATTGCAGCTAATTTAATTGCCAAAGATTTTAGAAATGCTGAATAACAAATTTACTTTCAAGGGCATCAATGCCTTGCTTGGAAAATAGAACTCGTTTAGGATAGGACTAGCTGGAAATTCAAGCATGTAGTGGATCCTGCAGTCATGCTCATGTTGAGATCTAAATCTTTACACCCACCAGTGAGAAGTAGTAACCATTAGTGATGTCGTCATGCAAATACTTAACACGCTTATCATACATTCCTTATTGCTGTTTTCGTGGAGGCATTAACTCGTTGTTAAATGAAGTGATGCCAAAAGAAGCATTTAATACATTTACATGTCTAAGGTACATTTATATGTCTAACCCATTATGATTCTTATCCCACTGTGATGCAGAGCTGAAGTGAGTGGTTTCCTGTATCTGGCTACTCTCCTGGTAAGTGCCTTGTGTTAAAAGCAGGTTAAAGGAAGCCGTAGAATCTGAGTCATCATTTCTATACTGGCCTGGATGGAGTTACTGGAATGAATCACACTCCCTACTCCTCACACAGTATTCTTGAAGGTTATAGTACATCCATATCTGTGCACCTTTTCTAACAATGGAGGTTTCTGCCTCCAACACCTTTTCTGGCTGTTTAATAGCGACCTCCACCCTCTTCTCAGAAGATCGTCTCCTTGTTGTGATGGAGAGGGTTCAGGTCCTGAGATCCCGAGAGCAATACTGCCTGGAGTTTAGCCATCCGATGCTTAGCTCTTGGTAGGGTCACCCATGGCGGTAAGGTCAAGGAAATGCTCCAGACAAAGAGCAATTTAACCAGGACCGCAACAGTGGAGCGGGTGGAACATGATGACACATCATAAAGGGGCTGAAGGGCTCCCAGTCATCTTGCATTCCATGCTACTGGACCCTGACCCCAACCTGTCAAGGGCATTGTGGTGGCTGCTCACACATTAGCCTTTCCGTGTTAAGTGAAATTACGCACACATGTTCTCCCTTAAGAGAATCCACCCCGACTTCCTAGTTTAAGTCACATGGTGATCAACAAGTGGCAAATGGGTCAAGATTGTGTGGATCCCCGATTGGTCTCTCCAGCCACCTGGAAACCCACCAACAGACAATCCCTTAGGAGAACATCATACTCAAATCGAGTGATTGCACTACAACTTCACTTGAAAACATTACTTTTGGATTACTTATGGACATTAGGAGAACATTCCAGAGTTCAGGCCATATTTTTATTAATGTGCAGTTGGAATCTGAAAGCTTCATGAAAGGACTGGCTGTGGTGTTATTGAGGTTAATTAAGCTCTATTTATAGCTAATTGTCTTTATTTTCAACCTCAGAGACATCCCAGATGACTCAGTCGTGGGATGAATTACCCTATAGTCTAGGGAAATCCAAGTATCAAATTAAAATTTGTCTTTGAGTTCTTCAGATACAGTTGGGAATTCAGAATCAGGTTTGGTATCACTGGCATATGCTTAGAAATTTATTGTTTTGCGACAGCAGTAAATTGCAATACATAATAACAATATAAATTTCAATATATATATATAAGTAGCATAAAAAGAGGGTAAAGATAAAAGAAAAAAAAAATGAGGTAATGTACATGGGCTCATTGTCCGTTCAGAAATCTGATGCTGGAGGGGAAGAAGCTGTTCCTAACATGTTGAGTGTGTCTTCAGGCTTCTGTAGCTCCTTGATGGTAGCAATGAGAAGCCATGTCCTGGATGATGGGGGATTATGATTAAGCTTCAGTATTCTATTGCAGAGAGAAAGATCTACCCAGGTTACCTCTGTAAGTTTCAGATACATGTCTGGTATCCCCATCCTCCACTCCCGACAAAATAACATGCAACATTCACTGTTCAGGCTCTCATATATACATTGAGGCTTGGCTGACATACTGGAACAGTAAGCAGTCAGTCTCAATCCCACTGTGCTCTAAAACAGAGTGGAAAAATATTACAAAGAGAAGCATTGATCATTAAATCTGAATAGATTGACTAAAATCAATGAGACAACAGCCAGGCTTTGATACGTCTTCTGGTATTATGTCTAACCCTCAGGAAAATACCCTTATTTGGAACAAGCTTTATGATGTGAACGCAGCAGTGTGTGGGAAATCAGCCTAACACTTTCCGAGGGAAAACTAATATTTACTCTGACTCCGAAAGGAAGAGAAGTGAGAGATAGCAGGGCAACATCTATCAGCCTAGACAGTACGGTTCCCACTGTGAAGCTGTTTTGTAAAATATCTGATAGCTTTAATCCCTTTCAATACTAGACAACCAGATTTTTTCCAAAGACTTAAGCATCTATAATTAGATAGCTTTCACAAGGATCTATTCCACAGATTTGCTACTGAGAGAGAGAATTCCTTTCTAATCTCCAGTGTTGTTTGAAGCCCGTCAAATTTGCATCATCCAGGCACTCTGTATTATTAATACTAGGTGTCACCCGAACATCTTCAAATGACAGTCTAAACTTCATAACTAGACCAAGCCGCTAACATTTCTCAGCGTGTTATACAAAGAGGTAGCCTGTTCCTTTCCTCACTCCAGAATGAACTGATGACCGCCAACATTCCTCGGAAGAGAAATTTTTCCAGACCTCCATGCCAGTAATGCTGCTGAGAAATTTGTCCACTGTCTAAACTTTCTTCTTTGCCTCTCTGAGAAAATGCCCAACTTCACTCAGTAGCTGGGAAGTAACAGATAAAAGTTCAAAGTAATTTTATTATCAAGTACATATATGTCCCCATATCCGAGCCTGAGATTCATTTTCTTGTGAGCATTCACAGCAGAAAAATTATTAACAAATTTATTACACTTGCTGTGAGCATTCTGCTGAACCGGTCAGTACTTGGAGGGGGAAATACCAGGTGCGATCACTTTTGATACCTGGGGAATTTAGTGACCCCACCAGAAGGAATTGAGGATCTCAGCCACAATCAATGACATGCATGAAATAAACAAAGAAACTCAGCAGCAGAGATTGAGGACATGCAACACATGGAGAGAAAATTCAGTAATATATGTTCTATACCTCACCTTTATTACATCCTTCTCTCTTGAAATCCTCATCTAAAAAGACAAATCACTATTTGTAGCTCTAAAATGACGTAGCATTAAGAAGATTCCAGAGTCCCAACATTGTGTTAAAAGGATCTTCTTGACTTCCCCCTGAAGGAGCATTCCCCCTCTGATTTTAAACATACCTCCTTGATCTGCCAGACCAAGTAGTTTTTTTCTCTATCCAAATTAAGTTCTGTACTCTCACTCAGTGGGATATGAGAACCAGATCCTGTTTGCCTTGCGTGGTGGGAATCTTACCACTCCATGGATATGGTCTGTGCAGTCTTGAGCTGTGGCAGGTACATAATGTGCATCTCCAGCGTCAGCCACCGCCTGGGTATTGAGTACAAAGTTTTTGGTAGGTTGACTTGCGTAAGTTTCATTCAACCAAATGATCCCAACCATCCAGACCATGCTATCTTCTCACGCCTACTCTTAGTTAGGCATAAAGATGATAGAAAAGTGCAGGGCTTGGTAGGAGGGAAGGGTTAGACTGATCTTAGAGTAGGTTTAAGGGCTGGCACAACATCGTGGGCTGAAGGGCCTGTACTGTGCTGTAGTGTTCTATGTTCTATGTACCACCTGTCAGGAGGTACAGGATCCAGAAATCCCACACCGCCAGGTTAAGGAACAGTTTCTTTCAACCATTTGCTTCTTGAACCCTAATCACTACAGTATAGCAACTCTATGAGCACTTTGATCATGTTGCACCAAAATGTTCCCTTTTGTTATTGTAATTGTATTATATCTTGTATCAATTTTATATTATTTATGCTTAATTTATGTTTTTCTTGTGAATACTGCTTATTCAACGTTGCTGCAAGTAAGTTTTTTAATTGCGTCTGTGAATATGACAGTAAACTTAACTTACACTTTGATTCTTTTTTTGGCCTGGTCCTTCTCTCACTCTCAGGCATCTGGGCTCTAGGAATATGTACTTCAGCGTAAAATGAATATTGCTGCTCCAGAGCTCGGGACCACAAAGGTAGGCAAACAGCTCTTCTCTGACCAAAGCAACTTGATGATCCATCATCATGCCGCTGTTAATGACTGGGTTAACACTAGCCATGCGTGATATTTCAGAACTTGTGCCAAATAAGAGCTCCCTCACAAGACTTTGAGTTCTCCAAAGCCTCACATGAGACTCCTATCACCATCCAGCCAGAAGACAGCCATTGATCCTGATGCATCTTTGTGCTCTATACAACTGCCTTTGAATTGGTTGTCACTGGCTCTTCATGTCTTACTGCCTGCAAGTTCATTCAGTCTGCATTCTACCAGTTGTCAGTACTCTAAGCAAAGACCCATATTGGAGTACTGCACAACCAAACCAGCTGTTCCTGAGTGAACGCAGGCTATAACTGACCTAACTTAACAAGAAACCATACAACTTCATAAGACCATAAGCTATAGGTGCAGAGTTAGGCCATTTGACCCATCAAGCCTGCTCCACCCTTTCATCAGGAGATTGGGGCTGATCCAATTTTCCACTCAGCCCCAATCTCCTGCCCTCTCCCTGCATCTGTTCATGCCCTGATCAATCAAGAACCTATCAACCTCTGCCTTAAATATACATAAAAACTTGACCTCCACAGCTGCCTGTGGCAAAGAATTCTATAGATTCACCACCCTGTGGCTAAAGAAATTCTTCTTCTTCTCCACTCTATTCTGAGGCTGTGTATTCTAGTCTTAAGACTCTCCCACCACAGGAAACAACTTCTCCCCTTCCACTCTATCAAGGTCCTACACCATTTGATAGGTTTCAATGAGGTCACCCCTCATTCTTCTGAATTCTAGCAAATACAGGTCCAGACCCATCGAACGTTCTTCATAATACAAGCCATTCAATCCTGGAATCATTTTCATCAACCTCCTTTTCAGCACATCCTTTCTAAAATAAAGGGCCCAAAACTGCTCACAATGCTCCAAGTGAGGCTGTATAAAGTCTCAACATTACAGCCTTGTTTTTATGTTCTAGTCTTCTTGAAATGAATGCTAACATCGCATTTGCCTTCCTCATCAAAGTCTTAAGCTGCAAATTAACCTTTAGGCAACCCTGCACAAGGACTCTCAAGTCCCTATGTGCCTCAGTTTTTTTATATTTCCTCTCCGTTTAGAAAATAGTCAATCCTTTCAATTCTACTACCAAAGTACATGACCATACACTTCCCAATACCGTATTCCATCTGCCATTTCTTTGCCAATTCTCCTAATCTGCCCAAGTCCTCCTGTAGCCTCTCTACTTCCTCAAAACTATCTGCTTCTCCACTTATCTTCATATCATCTTCAAACTTTACATCAATTCCATCATCTAAATCTTTGACACATAACATAAAAATAATTGGTCCCAACACAGACCCCTGTGGAACATCACTAATCACTGCAGACAACCAGAAAAGGCTCCTTTTATTCCCACTCTTTGCCTCCTGCCAATCAACCACTGCTTTACTCATCTTAGAATCTTTCCTGTAATTCCATGGGCTCGTAGCTTGTTAAGCAGCCTCATGTGTGGCACCTTGTCAAAGGCCTTCTGAAAATCCAAATACACAATATCAACTAACTCTGTTTTGTCTATCCTGCTGGATATTTCTTCAATAAATTCTAACAGATTTGTCAGGCAAGATTTTCTCTTGAGGAAACCATGCTGACTACAGCCTATTTTATCATGTCCCTCCAAGTACCCTGAAACCTCATCCTTAATAATCGACTCCAACATCCTCCCAGCCACTGAGGTCAGACTAACTGATATATAGTCTCCTTATAGTACAGCCAAATTTTACATTCCAGTGCAATGGAACTGCCAGCCAAACTAAAATAGGGAGAATGGGCAGGATTGGTACCTACAATATACATATTCTGGTAAAGAAATGCATAAAATATCATCTTGAATTAATGCTTTTGGAAAGAATGGGTTTCAAATGATGAAGTTACATTATGGCTGCATTTGAGATTAAAATAAAGCAGACCAGTGTTTAGACACATTCTGAATTTCTAACCTCTGCAGAACATGAAGGGCATTTACAATTAAGGGTTTATAATTGTTGATTATTTCAGTTCACAGCACAGCAGGGCTATAAGACTGGGAAATAAGAGAGAATCGCTCCACTGCTAAGTAGAGTTACTGAGGGTTATTACATGAAAAGATCTTTCAGTACCATTGTGCGGCTTGGAGGTTTGACAAGTAAGTAGGAACTACATTGAATTACAGCACTTGCATCCAACACAGCAAAACATTCCTTGTTATTGCAGAAGTGACAACTTCTCACCCTTTCTTAAACACTCAATGAAATAGATTTCAACAGATTTCAGTCACTGCTGCCCTCTTGGGCTTCACTTTATAACTCAAAGTAGCTCTCCAGCCATTTCTAAATGTGAAGTTAATTGAAAAGATGCCTTCCATTTCGGAAGTGGCTTCTCCACAGAAAGGTTTGCAGGATTCAATAATGCTGCCTCCCAGAAGGCCTGAAGGGACGATGTTACTTAGAGGGAGAGATCGATTTTCCTGGAGCAAAGGAGACTGAGAGGGGACTGAGAAGTATATCAGGTTATGAGGGCATAGATAGGGCAGATAGTCAGGATCTTTTTCTGTGTGGTAGGGCATCAAAAACAAAAAAACATACGTTTAAGATGAGAAAGAGTTTTAAGGTGGAACTGAGGGAAAGTTTTTTATTTTTTTATACTGCTTAGTATCTGGAGCACACTGCCAGAGGAGGAGGTGGCATTAGATACAACTACTACAATCCAGAGGTAATCAGATACACACTTAATTGGGCAAGGCATATAAGAATATGGTCTTAACATGTGCATACGGGATTAGTGAGGATGGGATAAATCGGGTCCCCAACCTTCTTGCACCGCAGACTGGTTTAATATTGACAATATTCTTGCGGAACAGCCGACAGGGGGCGGGGGGGCGGGTGCGGGGAGAAGTGTTAATCACGACCGGAATATAGGTGATTAAGTCGACTATAAGTCACTTATAAGTGGCTAATAAACTCAATTTCGTTTCTAAAAGGGTTTATCTAACGGACTAAATATTAAACACACAGCACATATTTTCCTCACATGAATATAATGATAAATCAATAAGTCACTTATAAGTCAATAGCATCATAACATTTTAAGTAACGTTTGGATATTAAACACACAGCGCATATTTTCCTTGTAAGAACATATAAAATCATCGCAACACACCAATATCGCTGAATCAGTGGGAGCCCTGGGCTTGTTTCCAGCAACAAGACGGTCCCATCAAGGGGTGATGGGAGACAGCGATACTCGAAGGGGGTTCCTTATATCCAGTCTATTCTGCTTCGCAGCGATATGATGTTGGAAATGGAAGCAGTGTTTTCAGTGCTTTCGTGGCTATCTCAGGATATTTAGCCTTGACTTTGATCCAGAATGCCGGCAGAGATGTTATGTCAAACATACTTTTCAGCCCGCCGTCATTTGCAAGCTCGAGGTGTTGATCTTCTTCTCACGCTGACATGGATGATGCGTGTGTAATGACCTTGTGTGCATTCAAGTTCAACAGTGGGCATGACAGGGAATGAGGAAAGGTGCAGTTGACTCATTACAGGGTTACCAGATTGGCTTTTTTGGCATCAAATTCCAGAAATCTGGCTTTTTCCCCCAATGTGGTTGGTGTCAGAAAATTCATTTGGCTTTTTGGCTTTTTCCTATGCTCAAATTATCTGCATGAAAATTACATACCATCCTTGGTCAATTACATTTGGCAATATTTCTGCCGCCAAGAGTCTGGGCAAGGAGGCGCCAACCAGCAAGTCAGCAACATGGCCATGTTGCCATTCATATCATTTCCTCGCGGGCCGGTAGCACATGCTTTGCGGCCCAGTACCGGTCCGCGGCCCGGTGGTTGGGGACCACTGGGATAAATGAACAGCATGGATTTAGTGGACTGAAGGGCCTGATTGTGACACAAGATGTTGGATGGAATGATACTTCCACGAGTGACAGGTTTTCTTTTTCTTTTTAAATCTTTTTATTGAGTAAGTATACAAAAAAGGTAAGCCATATAAACATTAATACAATGTTAAAGTATAATAAAATTCCAAAAGATATCAATACCAAAAAGAAATTACTACAAACAATGTAATTTAAACATAAGAAACCAAGATAACATAATAGTATACTAAATTTTATATATATCAATGGAAAAAAAAGAAAAAAAAACCCCAAAAAAAAACCCATCGTGCAGCTAACTAAAAGCAAAGCAAAGCAATGGGCTAACTTGAAACCAAACAGAGTTAAACTTAAAATCACGTCCTCAATCCCGACCTCCATTAAAAACAGTGAAAAAAAAACAAGAAGGGTAAATATTACATTAAATGAAAATATCGAATAAAAGGTCCCCAAATCTGTTCAAATTTAAATGAAGAATCATAAAGGTTACTTCTAATTTTCTCCAAATTCAAACATAAAATCGTCTGAGAAAACCAAAAAAAGGTAGTTGGAGCATTAAGCTCTTTCCAGTGTTGTAAAATACATCTTTTCGCCATTAAAGTAAGAAATGCAATCATTCTACGGGCTGAAGGGGAAAGATTACTAGAAATTTTAGGTAGTCCAAAGATAGCAGTAATAGGGTGAGGAGAGATATCTATATTTAATACCTTAGAAATAATATTGAAAATATCTCTCCAAAAAGTTTCCAAAGTAGGGCAAGACCAAAACATATGAGTTAAAGAGGCTATCTGCCCCGAACATCTATCACAGAAAGGATTAATATGCGAGTAAAAATGCGCTAACTTATCTTTGGACATATGTGCTCTATGAACCACTTTAAATTGAATTAGGGAATGTTTAGCACAAATAGAGGAAGTATTAACTAATTGTAAAATCTGCCCCCAATCATCCACAGAAATGGTAAGCCCCAATTCCTGTTCCCAATCTACCCTAATCTTATCAAATGGAGCTTTCCTAAGTTTCATAATAATATTATAAATCATAGCCGATGCACCTTTCTGACATGGATTAAGGTTAATTATCGAATCTAAAATATATGTAGGAGGAAGCATTGGAAAGGAAGAAAGTATAGTACTTAGGAAATTTCTAACTTGTAAATATCTAAAAAAATGTATTCTTGATAAGTTATATTTATTAGATAATTGTTCAAAAGACATAAGGGAACCATCTAAAAATAAATCCAAAAACCGTAAAATACCCTTAGTCTTCCAAGTTTGAAAAGCGCGATCCGTAAAAGAGGGAGGAAAAAATATGTTACCTAAAATAGGAATCGCTAACCCGAATTGATTAAGATCAAAAAATTTTCTGAATTGAAACCAAATGCGCAAAGCATATTTAACTATCGGGTTAGAGACCTGCTTAAGACGTTTCGAATCAAAAGGGAGAGAGGAGCCTAAAATAGAACCAAGTGTATAACCCTGAACAGATTGTAATTCCAATGCTACCCATTTAGGAATAGATAGTATGTCCTGGTCAAGTAACCAAAATTTCATATGTCGAATATTAATAGCCCAATAATAGAATCTAAAGTTAGGTAATGCTAAACCTCCATCTCTCTTAGCTTTCTGTAAATGTATTTTACCCAGTCTCGGATTCTTATTCTGCCAAATAAATGAAGAAATTTTAGAGTCAACTTTATCAAAAAAAGATTTTGGAACGAAAATTGGTAATGCCTGAAACACATATAAAAATTTTGGCAAAAAAAACATCTTAACCGCATTAATACGACCAATCAAAGTTAAATATAAAGGAAACCATTTAGATGAAAGTTGAGTAATATGGTCTATTAATGGTAAAAAGTTAGTCTTAAATAAATCTTTGTATTTACAAGTAATTTTAATCCCAAGATATGAAAAGTAATTATTAATCAATTTAAATGGAAATTTATAATATAAGGGAAGATGTTTATTAATCGGAAAAAGTTCACTCTTACTAAGATTTAATTTATAACCTGAGAAAAGACCAAATTGTGCTAATAACTCTAAAACAGCAGGAATGGATCTCTCAGGATTAGAAATATATAAAAGTAAATCATCAGCATAGAGTGATAATTTATGGGACTTTAATCCCCGAGTTATCCCAGTAATATTTGAAGATTCTCGAATAGCAATTGCAAGAGGTTCTAATGCAATATCAAATAATAGGGGACTAAGAGGACAGCCTTGTCGAGTACCACGAAAGAGAGGAAAAAAAGGTGAGTTTAAAGAGTTAGTACGAACCGAGGCTACAGGGGAGTGATATAACAGTTTAATCCAGGATATAAATCTCAAGCTAAAATTAAACATTTCAAGCACCTTAAATAAATAAGGCCATTCTACTCTATCAAAAGCTTTCTCGGCATCTAAAGAAATAACACACTCAGGAACATTTTGTGAGGGAGTATAAACGATATTTAACAATGTACGAATATTATAAAAAGAGTAACGACCTTTAATAAAACCCGTTTGGTCTTCCGAAATAATAGAAGGAAGTACTTTTTCTAGTCTATTTGCTAATAACTTAGAAAAAACTTTAGAATCAACATTTAATAAAGATATTGGTCTATAAGATGCACATTGAGCAGGGTCTTTATCCTTCTTTAGTATTAGAGAAATTGATGCTCTATTAAAAGATTCAGGAAGTTTACCAAGTTTCAAAGAAGCCTCAAAAACCCTACCGAGCCAAGGAATCAATAAAGAAGCAAAACATTTATAAAATTCAACGGTAAACCCGTCAGGGCCAGGAGCTTTCCCCAGATTCATAGAAAAACTAACATTCTTAATCTCATCCATTGTAATGGAAGTATCTAATAAGGAAGACATATCCTGTGAAATCTGAGGGAAGTCTAACTTATCTAAAAAATCATTCATATATTTAGAATCTCGAGGAGACTCTGATTGATATAAAGAAGAATAAAAATCACAAAAGGTTTGATTAATCCCCACATGATCCAGTATCAATCGATCATTTTGGTTATAAATCTGATTGATTTGAGATTTAACATAATTAGATTTCAATTGATTAGCCAGCAGCTTGCCAATTTTGTCACTGTGAACATAAAAGTCACTTCTTGTTTTCTTTAATTGGTTTACAATCGAGGACGAGAGTAGTAAACTGTGTTCCATTTGAAGTTCAGTTCTTTGTTTGTATAACTCCTCAGAAGGAGCCATAACATATTTCTTATCAATTTCTTTAATCTTGTCCACAATTACCATCTCCTCCTGCTTCTGTTTCTTCCTCAAAGCAACAGAATACGAAATAATCTGACCCCGAATATAGGCTTTAAAAGTGTCCCAAAGAGTGTTAACCGAAATATCTTCTGTATGGTTAATTGTAAAAAAAAGCTCAATCTGTTCATTCATAAAATTAACAAAGTCCGAGTCCTGAAGCAACAGCGAATTAAAACGCCATTGTCTATTATTTGGTATATTGGCCATAATTTTAATAGAAAGCTTAAGTGGAGCATGATCCGAAATGGTTATAGAATCATAATCACATTTAATCACTGAAGGAATAAGACGAGAATCAATGAAAAAATAATCAATTCTTGAATAGGAATGATGAACATGTGAAAAGAAGGAAAAATCTTTTTCCTGAGGATGCAGAAAACGCCAAATGTCCGTCGACCCAGAATCAGAAAGGAAAAAATTAATCAGATTTGCAGATTTATTAGGTAAAGTCCGTAAAGGAGCCGAACGGTCCAAAGCTGGAGACAAACAGGTATTAAGATCTCCGCCCCAGATCAATGAAAACTCGTTCAAATTCGGAAACTGATCGAACAATGATTTATAAAATTCCGGACAATCCATATTAGGAGCATAAACATTAACCAAAACTACTTTTTTATTAAATAGTAAACCACTAACCAATAAAAATCTACCATTCGGATCAGAGATAATATCCTGTTGTATAAAAGTAACTGAGGAATCTATAAAAATAGAGACGCCTCGAATCTTAGCATTGGAGTTCGAATGAAATTGTTGACCCTACCAGAATTTGAAAAAACGTAGTCTGTCCCCCCTCTGTACATGGGTCTCTTGTAAAAATAAAATTTGTGCTTTAAGTCTCCGGAACACTTTAAAAACTTTTTTCCTTTTAATAGGATGATTAAGACCATTAGTATTCCAGGAGACAAAATTAATAATAGACTCCATAAATCCTAAAGTCAACCCACAACAAGGAGGATTGACGATAGGCGCGACCCACAAACCCGGAGAGGAAACAGAACATACAAAAGATACCGGGAAAAAGGACGCAACCAGTACTTCAATAATGTATATAGCCCAAAGAGAAACAAACTAAAACGTGAAGCCCCTCCCACCACCCCCCCACCCCAAGACCCCAAGGCAAAATCTAAAGCAGACCCGCCAGAAAGAAGCAAGCGCTAAAACTACCCCCATGACTTCCGGTATACGCTCCCTAAAAAAAAAGGTATAAATATGAAAAGGATCAGCTAATTGTAAAACAGTAAAAAAGTAAAAAAAAAAATGTAGCTCAATTAAAATACACACAGAACAGAACAAAAGCCGGAAAATATATATTAAAAAAAAGCCACAATAAACCTCAAACCCATGAATAGACACAGCAACAAGAAACAATAAGATTATTGACATAAAGTGGTTATAAAAAGCAAAACAGAATAAAATTTAAAAAAAACTACAAAATTTAAGGCCACACAGGAAATACGTAAGATGACAAAAGGGAAGTAACCACCCAGAATCCCCTGGGAAAAGAAAGAAATGACGCAGTTAAAAAGAAAGTTTAGCAACCATATTAAGAAATCAAAAGTAAACTTTTCTGCCCAGATAGGGCACAAAAAAGTTAAAACCAACCAATTCACAGCCTCCGATCAACGGAGATAATTTAAAAAAAGCAATTAAGATGTTGAAGATGAGAGTTGATCCAGATAACTCTGGGCATCCGATGGAGAATCAAAAAAACGAAGGGCTCCATCTGACATGAGAATCCTTAGACGTGCAGGGTACAGCAGCGCTGGTCTTAAGTCCATCTTATAGAATTCCGACATCACGGATCTGTAACGAACCCGTTGGTCCCAGATTGGTTTACTGAAATCTTCCATGAATCGGAACTTAAGATCCGAAAAATCAATGAAACCTTTAGATCGAGCGAATCGAAACAGTCTCTCCTTGTCTTGAAAATAATGAAAATGTAAAATAACATGCCTAGGTCTATCTGACCTAGACGAATATGATGGGATTCTGTGAACACGATCCAGAAGCGGTGGTTGGTCAGGAAATACAGTAGGGAATGCATCTTTTAAAAGTTGAGAAAAATATTTCATGGGGTTGTTGGATTCCACGGCTTCCCTCACCCCGATCATTCGTAAATTCTGCCGTCGCATTCTAGATTCCAAGTCAGAGTTTTTAAAAGTCAAAAAGTCAAGTTTCTTCTTCATTACATTAATTGTTTCTTCGATTTTCCCCATCTTAAGCTCACTTTGTTGCGCGAATTTTTGAAGATCAGATATAGCCGACTGATGTTCCGCAATAAATGTTTGCATCTTATCAATTGAATCGGCAATTTTCTGGAAATTAGTTGAGATTTCCGTATGAATCAGGTCTTTAACAGAGCCTGCAATTTCCGTACGAATCATCTCCCTAACAGAGGTTGAAATTTCCCTCTGAATTAACTCCGATATCGCTTTCAAAGTCACCGGTGATTCAGTCGGGGGGAGATCCGTAGCTTTCGGTTTAACCGGAGGTTTACCATCCTTGCCGTTTTTCCCGTTCTTAGACATAGCAGATCTAAGTTCCATCCAATTGTCGGAGAATTCAGTTTAATTCAAAGTATTGTAAGAATTGATGCCTTAATGGTTAATTAAAGTATAGCTGACCATAGAGAAAAAAAACTCAGAGGTAATGGAGCGAGTCAAGAACGCGACTTCACTCCATGAGCGCTACCGGAAGTCTCCGACAGGTTTTTATTGAGCAGGAATACCTAATGAAATGGAGCAAATATAAGTCTTGATACTTGACAACTATGAACATGTTTAATATGGATGAATGATCACTATCTGTTGCTGAATTGACTGAATATTACATTTTTATACTGGTTACATTCATGTTAAGAATGAGAAACAATTGATAGCAGTATTGCTCTGGAAATGATGGGAGAACTGACACACCCTGCGACATCAAGGAAGTCATTGTTTGTTTGCGCATATAAAATTAATTATCAGACAAATAACAATAACAAGATCCCTTTTGGTTAAATGGAAGTGACTCTTCTCCAAAAATAATCAACGCCCGTACACACCTTTGGCACCCAGAAGAATTTTCCTGCATAAGAAAATGTTTGAGTCATAGAGTCAAAGAACACTACAACACAGGAACAGTTGGCAATCACAGTTCAAAGTAAACTTATTACACTGGACAATAAAGATTTTGCTTCCTAAATACTTGTGTGTATCTCATGGATTTTGAGCTGCTGATCATGAAAATCACCATGAAATTTCTCTCAAAAACAAGCGAAAATCTGCAGATGCTGGAAATCCAAGCAACACACAGAAAATGCTGGAGAAACTCAGCTGGCCAGGCAGCATCTGTGGAAAATAGCATAGACAACGTTTCGGGCCGAGATCCATCCCCAAAACATTGACATCGAAATTTCCCCATCATGTACCTTTTTTTAAAATCACCTAGATCTGTTATTTCAATTCATAATTCAAGTCAATTAAAATGTTGCCTACAATGTAAACTGAAAAGGTTCTACCTTGTCTAGGCATGCCCAGGCATGTTTAAGGAGGATGGATATTGCATGGTTTTAGAAAGGCTATAATTTTCATGAAGGTATTTCGACATTTCAGACAGATGTTCTCCAGAATAACTGATGCCAGCATTAAGGAAGGCATTTTGTGTTGGTCCACAAATCGAACAGGTCATCAATGACAGGCAATTCGAAGAACTTCTAGTGGGAGTGGAGAAATTCGCAAGGAAGGCATTTAAGGATATTGCTGAAAATTTTCTGGGCAACTACAGAGCACCAAGCTACATGCAGCTGGTTGGCAACATGCTTCAAGAATAAAAAACCATGGAGTGCAACATTCAAATAATGATTCGTTTTTTTGCATTCACACTTAGACTTCTTCCCTGGAAATCTTGGCACTGTCAGTGAGAGCATGATGAAAGGTTTCACCAGGACATTACAGTCATGGAGAAATGGTACCGGGGCAAATGGAATCCATCACTGCTGGCTGATTATTGTTGGACACGTCAGCGAGAAGCCTCAGACACTGAGTACAAATGAAAACCATCAGCAAAAGATTTTGAGCTTAGTTGAACTATTGCAAAGCATCAGAACCATTATGCAATTCCACGCATTATATTCAATACAAGTTAATTTCTTGTTTCTTCAAAATCCTACATGATACAAGTAATCCAAAATTATATTTGTATTCAGCTTCAAGAGGTCTATCATAAACCAAAGAAAAAATTTGAGGAAGCAACACTTTCGAAAAAATTTGTTGTCCCTGTTATCAAAGTACATACATGTCAGCATAGACTATCCTGAAGTTCATTTTCTTGTGGAATCTGAAGTATCCCAAAAATTTCCAAACGTGATACTTAAAGAGTCTTGAAATTTCAAATACAACTGACAAGATGAATGCTCATAATTAATCATTAAGCTCTCATTACTAGTGGGCACCGAACTGTCTACATTGGTTGATTTCACATGCTTAAACTAGTTGCCAAAACTGTATTAATATTTTGCTGGCTCCATTTGCAGTACTTATTTTAAATAATGCACTACCTTCATATTCTGTAGATTCTTGGTTAATTATTTGCAGGTTTATTATTGAATTTCTTACAAAACTGCAATATGGACCTTCTCCAGCCCTGAGCATGAATTCCTGGTACTTACCAGCATTGTATTAGCATACTTTTTAATTGACATACAGACCATCTGGCCCTTCAAGCTAGGCTACCCAGCAACCCCTGGATTTAATCCCAGCCCAATCACAGTGCATTTTACAATGACCAATTAACCTACTAACTTGTACAGAATTTAGAATTCATTTAAATCTTACATCCATCCCTCAACATGACGGAATAGAAATCTTTGGACTGTGGGAGGAAACTCACGCAGTCGCGGGTAGAACGTGCAAACTCCTTACAGGCAGCAGTGGGAATTGAAACCAGGTCGCCTGTACTGTAAATTGTTGTGCGAAGCCACTATGCTACTGTGTTGCCCTAAAATGATATTAGATGGTGGAACCAGTCAACATCTGCTACTCATATCTGTGATGTCACCGGCCAGTGTTCCTTCCACTCTCCCCCCCCCCACCACCAATCAGTAGAGAGGATGACATTCCTAGGCCCCTCTAAAGAGCTTTTAAATGAGGGAGATGAATTGAGCATGCATTTCCCCAGAAAGTTTGTTCCTGCCACAGCTGCTTTATAAAGAGGTGCTTCCAAATGTTTTGCAGAAAATTACAGGTCAGTTAGCTGTCCTGTAGCAACCCCACTCCCCCCCCCCCCACCAACCACCAGCGTCAACCCCAGCTCCCAGCATACTGGCAAGATAATATTCACCCCCGTCTCCAACTGATGTCGGCATTGTCCTCATTCTCATGAATGCCACCCACAGATGAACTTATTCAAAACCCCAGTGTGAACCTCTTGGGCTGCTTCCAAGAAACAAGCCCGACAAAGTAATGGCAAATACTTCTTTTATACAGGAAACGTGTCCCTGGAACCAGTTCAATAACATTGCTTGACTATATTACAGTTTCAAGCCCATTTTGGAGATTTACGTGACAATTCATTGGTTAGTTCCAAGTTTTACCCTATTTAGGTGTATTACAACACAGGTTAATGCTAAAATTGCAGCAATTATAGTACAAGAAATTAATGTGCTTATTTGCACGTTTAACCCTGGTATACTTGGCATTCTCAGGCAGTATGCTTTATATCATTACACTATTAGCCTCATATGCTGGGCTCATTTATATCATTTGTGTGCTACAAGGACGAGGCTGAGGATGAACCCAAGTGCAGGACACAGGCGCAGAGGCAGAGTCATGAAGCATCAGCACCATCGCGAATGGGGAACCGGTATCCAGGAGAGTCTTTACACAGAGATAAGGGTCACATAGAGTATCTAGGAAACGATGCAGAACTTAGAACTGACAGTTCTCAGGAATCAGGTTTACTCACACTGGAGTCGACCAACAAACTGGCAGCTCCTTGTTGTGATCACAGGGTCTTTATCCTGCATTTCCTGATGGAAAGCAGGTGTGTGTAGTTAGTGGAACCTGGGAATGATTGGAAATTCAACAAGGGGATTGAGGTCCAATTCCTGAGGTAACTAGCAAGGTGGGGATTGCCAGGAGGGACCATGACATTGTGGAGATAAGGAAAGATGACAAATTCACAAAACTGTGAAATTATAAATGTTATTATCCCATACATGGCTCTGTGCATTCATTAACCTATCTAGTATCTGCTACTCTGCACTGCAGGAAAAAAATAACAGCCAAAAGTTGATCTCAGGTAAACTATCGCAGTTGAAAAGATCAGCAAGGAGCGATTTAAGAAGGTGCCTGTGAGTTTTTTGGTCCCAGTCGCAGTCTACTTTACATCCTCGATGGGGGGAGGGATGCAAGAGAATTCCATCTAAAGCATCAACACATGTTTCTCAAGAAAAGCAGACATTTTAATATTTCCCCATCACATGCTGGGGCCCCAAGTCAGGAACTCCAGTCCAGACAGTACCAACATAGTGATTGCAGATGTTCAAAACACTGAAATCTATACTTGAAGGAAATGTGCTAATCAAATCCATAAAGGAGCCTTGCTGATCAAAAGTTCCTGGCTTGCAAATCAAAAATCCATTGATACATTTGTAAAAGCCTGAACAAGATACTATTTAATACCACTGTCATATCTGTATTGATTATAGCTCGGAATAAGATAATGTCTGTCATACCAAGCGGCAGAATCAAATCAGAACATGAATATGCCATGAAGTCTACAATCATAAACTTAAAAACTGGATCATGTAGACTACTCACAATCTAATATTGACTTTACCCTGAACAGATTGCATTGGAAATGATACGTGGGTGGAACTGCACCCGATTTGCTCATGCACCATTCATGTTAGCATGCCTGACGTTTCCCCCTGTAACAGAATGGCAAAGTTATGTTATTATTCATAATACCCAACATAACTGGAGCAAAGCTCCACACTGTGACTATCATTGAATCGTGTGAGTAAAATCAAATGCACATCACACTAGTATGTTGCTCCTTTTCACTGTTTAAAGGGGATTATCTATGACATCAGGAGACAGTCTGGGCAACTTCAGACTGTGGACTGCTCAGATTGGTATTGGTGCGGGTGTCAAGATACAGTAAAAAGCCTATCTTGCATACTGTTTCTACAGATCAAATCATTACACAGTGCAGTGCAGTGATCTAAAATAATAACAATGCAGAGAAAGTGAAATGCAGAGAAATAGTAAAGTTCAAGATGATAATGAAGTAGGTTGTGAGGTCAAGAGTCCATCTTATCGTGTAAGGGCCCAAATTGGGCCTTGGCATGAAACACAGCCCTCTGTCTTATGGAACAAAAGTAAGCAGAGTCCAGTTTTGAGCAATATCTTAAGTTCTTCTCTGTTAATCATCAACAGCCAAGCTTTGATCTGTTATCTTCCACTCACAGAAAAGCAATGGTTTTTATATGGTCTGTAACCACAATGAGTCAATGCACCACCAAATGCAATCCCAATTGTGTTGAGGTTCCCAAACCACATGCAATGATTTCTGATGGAGGCTCACATTTGCTGAAGAAGTTACAAGGGGTGATAGAACCATGCCATATGCTATCATCTTCAGAAATGAACAAGCACAAGAGGTCTCCCACTACTCTGTGATGTCCTTTATTCAGAGGCTGTGTGAGCATTCAGAACCGGAATCAGGTTTAACATCACCAGCAAATGTCGCGAAATTTGCTAAACTTATGACAGCAGTACAATGAAATACATAATAGAGAACAAAAACTGAATTACAGTAAGTATATACAGTATATGCATATTAAATAGTTGTTAAACAAGTAGTGCAAAATACAGAAATAAAGTAGTGAGGTAGTGTTCAATTCTGCATGAAATAAGGTTGAAGAGTAGTTTGAAATTGTGGTACGAATTCTGAAATTGCATTTATACATTTAGACCATTTCATTAAGCAATGTTTTAACAATGATTTGTTTCTCTGTAGACTTTATATTGCCACAATTACTCAATTCTGTCTTTATGCAGGGACAACAGTGTCTTTCCTATTGATTTCAGCTTAGCTTCTTTTAACATATTAACCACTGGCCTGCTTACTTAACCTGTAAATAGTAATGCGCCATGTATAAGCTACCGTCCTGTTTTGTGATTAGAAAATCCCAGGAGATTTTTAAATTGCCGCATAAAATTTAACATCATTAATATCTTCATTGGAACAAGTCTAGGTTTCAAACTGCCAATAAATTGAGCATTAGAAAAATTGCAAGTGTTTACTTCGCCCAAAGTACTTGGCTCGGCTTCAGTGGGTCCCCTGAGTTTAGAAACTTGGGAAATAAGATTAGCTTGTCAATATTAGTTAATTCAAGATCCATTCTGCCTTGTGTAACATGTGCAGCAAAATAAATATATATAAAGTGGAATTCATTCAAATATGTGAGCTCTTTTATCAAATAAATGTCATAACTTAAGAAAGCTAACAGGCTTAATTTTCCCTGCTCCAGTATTACTAAGGTAACCTAATCAAAGGTTTAAAAAGACTCAGTAAATATTGAAGAATTTTAGAGTGCAGCTATTCAGCAGTTAGTGTTTTGGGTTTTCATCTGATCTAAAGTAAGAGAGGCATAGTAGAACAAAATAAAATAGACAGTGATGTCTTACTTTCTGATAAGTATCTACACATGCTTATGTGTGTGCAGAGATCCAACAGACCTGTTAAATGCAAATCTTGATGAAGCACCAGCAGGACAATTTTCTCTGCACAATTTTCTAAAATTAGTCTCCCCGCGCACTTTTATGAGCTTTTAAAAGACCAATTTGTTGTACCACTGTAGGGTCACTAGAAACTGAAGCATTTTCATGGTTCCTTAGAGTACTTTTTTTAACATTAATTCCCCTAATGGGAAACTGGTGGGACTACATTACCATCTCACTTTTACCTCTGTCCGAAAGTGATCAATGGAATGCAAAATTAGATGGAGTTTAGAATCACATGGCCAGTATAATCCCATCAATCTTCCATTAAATAGGTTAAACTGAAATAACCATTCCATGAAAATGTCAAAGATACTGTCAGAGATATTTCAAGTACGGAGGAGATGGATAATATAGAACATCAAATATTACAGCACTGTACAGGCCTTTTGGCCCACGATGTTGTGTCAATCACTCTAAACTCAATCTAGCCCTTTTCTTCTCCATAGCCCCCCCATTTTTCTATAATTCATCTGCCTATCTAAGAGTTTCTTGGATGTCCCTAATGTATCTGCCTCTACCAGCACCCTTGCAGAGCATTCCACCTCTGTGTAAAAATCTTACTTCTGACATTGTTTCCCCCACCCCCATTCCTTCCTCCAATCACCTTAAAATTATGCCCCATAATATTAGCTATTTCCACCCTGGGAAAAAGTCGCTGGCTTTCCACTCAATCTATGCCTCTTATCATCTTGTACACCTCTATCAAGTCACCTTTCATCATCCTTCGCTCCAAAGAGAAAAGCCCTAGCTTGCTCAACCTATCCTCATATGATGTGTTCTCTTAATCCAGACAACATCCTGGTAAATCTCCTCTGCAACCTCTCTAAAGCTTCTATATCCTTCCTATAATGAGGCGACCAGAACTGAACACACTATTCCAAGTGTGGCCTAACATGGCCGGTATGATCCCAGCAATTTTCTATTGAATAGGTTAAATTGAAATAACCTTTCTATGCAAATATAAAAGCTATTTTCAGAGATTTTTCAAATAGGGAGGAGGTAGATAACAGTTCTTCTCTATTCTCTTAAGGACAGTACTAACACTAGTGACTATGCTTCTGTAGTTTCAGATGAGTGTCAAGACCAGAGTGTGATGCTTTTCACCATTAACTCTGAACAGTTTTATAGATTCTCGGAGGATTGGTCTTGTTCTTTGAACAGCATTTTCATCATATACTGCAATTATATCAGCAACCAGAGGAGCTGCCTCATTCCCAGTGAGAATATACTGTATTGTCACCAGCTAACACTTCAAACTGCAATGCCAATATTCAATAACATTGAAAATGAGTTACCATGATACTGAGAGCACAAGATGTATTTAGCATGCACATGGCTACAACCATAGCTGTTAAACAAAGCAAGCGACCGGATCTACTCTTAGGATAAGGCTTTTCATTACAGAACTAATGAGATGTCCTCCTTCTTCAAAGCAAGTAGCTTTTCTTCCTCCACCATCAACGCTGCCCTCACCCACATCTCTTCCATTTCACACACGTCTACCCTCACCCCATCCTCCCGCCACACCACCAGGAATAGGGGTTCCTCCTGTCCTCCCTTCCAGCCTCTGTGTCCAGCACATAATTCTCTGAAACTTCTGCCATCTCCAACAGGATCCCACCACCAAGCATACCTTCCCCCTCCTCCCACTTTCTGCTTTCTGCAGGGATCGCTCCCTATGTGACACTCTTGAATGTTCGTTTCTCACCCCCCACCTACCCCGATCTCCTTCCTAGTACTTATCCTTGCTAGCAGGAACGAGTACAATACCCGCCCCTACACCTCCTCTCTCACTACCATTCAGGGCCCTAAGCAGTCCTTCCAGGTGAGGCAACACTTCAACTGTGCGTCTGTTGGTGTCATCTACTGTATGTGGTGCTCCCGGTATGGCCTCCTGTATATTGATGAGATCCAATGTAGATCGAGAGACCACTTTGTTGAGCACCTACGATCTGTCCACCAGATAAAGCAGGACCTCCTGATGACCACCCACTTCCCCTTCCCATTCTGCCATGTCAGTCCAAGGCCTCCTCTACTGCCACAATGAGGCCACATTCACATTGGAGGAGCAGAACCTTGTATTCCATCTGGATAGCCTCCAACCTGATGGCATGAACATCGATTTCTCAAACTTGCAGTAATTGCCCTCACACTCTCCTTCACCATTCTCCATTCCCATTTCCCTCTCTCATCTTATCTCCTTACCTGCCCATCATCTCCCTCTGGTGCTTCTCCCTCCTTCCCTTTCTTCCATGGTCTTCTACCCTCTCCTATCAGATTCCCTCTTCACCAGCCCTTTATCCCTTCCACCTATCAACTTCCAAGCTCTTTACTTCACCCCTTCCCCTCCCTGTTTCACCTATCACCTACTACCTATATTTCTTCCTTCTCAACCCCATCCCCCACACCATCTTGTCTTTCTCATCTTTTTTTTATCCAGACCTGATGAAGGGTCTCAGCCCAAAATGTCAAGTGTTCACTCTTTTCCATAGATGCTGCCTGGCCTGCTGAGTTCCTCCAGCATTTTGTGTGTGTTGCTTGGATTTCCAGCATCTGCAGATTTCCTCAGGTTCAAGATAGGATCTCTCATCTGAATAAAATCATATTCCATCTGAGTAGTCTCCCACCTGACAGACTGAACATCAATTTCTATAATCGCCCCCTCCCTCTTCTCTTTTTCCATTCTCTATTCTGGATCCCATCTTATTTCTTCTCACTGGCATATCACCCTCTGGTGCCCCTCCTCCTGCCCTTTCTCCCATGGTCCACTCTCCCCCCTACCAGATTACTACTTCTTCAGCCCTTTTCCTCCTCCAGCTTCTCAATTCATCCCTCCCTCAGCCACCCACCTACCTGGCTTCACCTGTCACCTGCGAGCTTGTGCTCTTCTCCCCACCCCTCACCTTCTTATTCTGGCTTCTTCCCCCCTTCTTTCCAGTCCTGATGAAGGTTCTCGGACCAAAACGTCGACTCTTTACTCCTCTCCATAGATGCTGCCTGACCTGCTAAGTCCCTCCAGCATTTTGTTCGTGTTGCCCAAGCAATAGGATTCACCAACACACAAAATGCTGGAGGAACTCAGCAGGTCAAGCAACATCTGTGGAAATGAATGAACAGTCGATGTTTCGTGCTGAGACCCCTCTTCAGGACTGAGAAAGAAAAGGGTAATACCAGAATAAAAAGGAGGGGCTGCCTGTCCAGTTGAATTCCTCCAGCCCTGTGCGTGTGTTGCTTTGGATTTCCTGCATCTGCAGACTTTCTCATGTTTATGACAGGATTTACCATTTCCCTCAATATTTAACGTCTAATAATGCTCCTGCAGTCTTTAAAAGGGCTACAAAATGGGAAAAAAATTCTTCTTACCCATCTCCGTAAAATTTTAATGACTCAAATTGGAACTTTGATATATTTTTAATGAACTGCAAAAAGCAGCAACCCTCTGATTGTTGTGTAATTTCTAATTACTGTGGCCAGTATGCTTTGTGTATTGACTGAAGAAACCGATGGCTGCATTCCCGATGATTTTCTCTAAGGCAAATCAAGGATCTCTCACACAAAAGCAGTGATCAGAACAACGTGTCCCCATTCATGTTTCCTACTGAGTAAAGTCAACAGAATAAATAAATCACCACTCACAGTGCAAGATGCAGCAGCACTGCAAACAGCGTCAGTCAAAACATTAACAGCAGAGATACAATCAAGTACAGAGTTAAAGACTGGACTCACTAATTAAAGATACAGTGCAACAATTGAAGATACAATGCTGTCCTGGTTTTACTTTTTTAAAAATATTGTGCAAAAGATATCATTCATTGCTCTCATCCAAAGAAGAAAGAGAGAGAGCACGACAGAGCTTCCTTTCATGCAGAGAACAATGTTTGAGGCACCCTATGGTTTTGTAGTTCAGTGATGCCACAGACATCACAACCATGTGAGAAATTCCTTTCATGCTGACTTGAAAATTAAAATCAAGGCAGCGAAACTTTTCCCACTCCAGCTTCAAAGTTAGCTCCACTAATTTTGGCATTTTTTTGTAGAAAACCATCTCTCTTTTATCCCCTCTTTAACTATGAGACGTGTGATCTGAACAGAGGTGTGCTTTTTATCTGAAAATCATCTGAAAACCTGAAATTAAAATAGAAAATGCTGAAACACTCAGCAGATTAAGCAGTAGCCGTGGAAGGAGAAGCAGAGGTCTCCTGATCTCTCAATCTGCCTCACCATGGCCTTGGCACTTTGTGTAACTACCTGCATTGCTCTATAAGTGTAACACCATATTCCGTATCTTTATCATATTTCCTTTTCAACTATGTCAACGATCAATCTGGATGGCACGTCAACATTTAAAAAGATAGAAAGAAAAGATTAGCTTTATTTATTTATTGAAACATGCAGTGAAATATGTCATTGGTATCAACAACCTACACAGCCTGCAGATGTGCTGAGGGCAGCATCAAGTATCTCGATGCTTCTGGCACCAATATAGCTTGCCCACAACTTACTAACCCTAACCCATACATCTTGGGAATATGGGAGGGAAGCAGAACACCCACAGGAAACTCTGACAGGCAGCAGCGGGAATTGAACCACGTCACTGGTGCAGTAAAGCATTACACTAACCTCTATGCTACTGTACTGCCCTGTTTTTCAATCTGTCTCAGTACATGCGAGAATGGAATGGAATAAACTAATTACTCATGTTGTTTTCCCACAGGAATTGCCCGGCCTGCTGATTGCTTCCAGCATTTTCTGTTTTTATCTGCTGTAAATAAACTGACAGAGTTGTAAGAATCAGCTGCTCAGTGAAAGGAAACTTGGTCTTAAGAATTAGCCATGACTCTTGGCTTACTTCCACGGTGCTCTGTAAAGTAACTCCGGTAATGCCATTGATTCCTTCTTTTATTAGAGCAAGGAGCCATCAGAGGTGGTGCAGGTCCTTGTTACAGCTTTCTTGCACACTGAGGTTGAGAGATCCGGGCTCCCTTCAGCAGGACCGAGTCATAGAATGGGCAAGGGAAGCTGGCTACCCGCTGGTCTGCTGGCTGGCAATGGAAGTGATGGCCAAGGAAGGAGAGTAATTTTAAAAATTGGAATGGCTTTTGGCTGTTCCTTCAGGAGCAGATTGATGCAAATAATAGGACGTCCAAGGAAAAGATCATAAGGAAAAACCTCCCCTTCCTCCCTAAGCAAATACAAAAAAGACTATAAGAAATAGGTACATAATTAGGCCTTTCAGTCTATTTCAGCTATCAAGTCTGCTCCGCTATTCCATCATGACTGATTTTTTATCTCTCTCAATCCGATTCTCCTGCCTTCTCTCCATAACCTTTGACACCCTTCCAATCACAAACCTATCAACCTCCACCTTAATAATACCCTATGGCCTCCACAGTGATCTGTGGCAATGAACTTAACATTTCACCACCCTTTGGCTAAAGAAATTCCTCCTCATCTCTGTTCTAAAGGGACATTCTTCCATTCAGAGTCTGTACCCTCTGGCCATGGACTCCCCCACTATTGGAAACATTCTCTCCACATCCACTCTATCTAGGCCTTTCAATATTCGATAGGTTTCAATGAGATCTCCCCTCATTCTTCTAAACTCTAGTGAGTACAGGCCCAGAGCTATCAAATTCTCATCAACAAGCAAACCATCACAGCCTTGAAAGAGAGAGAGACATGCCATAACAATAAAATGAAAAGAGCGCAAGAGCAGCTGCAGGAGGGAATGAGCCAACAAATGTATGTATTAACTTCATTGCTCTATGCAGTTGATAGTACCAATGAGATTTAGTGGATACATGCTATTTCCGGCAGGTTCAGGGAAGCTATCCCTAGTGTTCCTAGTGGCAGATTACCAGATCATTATCAGGTTGCTGTTTTGTGAGAGCTAGGCAAATTGGCCACTCCAACTTCTACATTACCACAGTGACACAAGGACTTCATTAGCTGAAAAGCATTTTTGAGATGTCTTGAAATTGGAATTCAAAAGCACTTTATAAATATGAGCCTGTTTTCACATCTCTCCGAGACAAGTTCATTCATGAATAATAAAAGATGATAAGTTGCCAGAATAGAAGTGTCTGTTTTACAGCATAAATACTTGCAAACAGTGAATAAGTTGGTGTGCCATATTAATGCGATCGATTTCTATTCACAAATAAGATGTGGATCATGCCAAAAAAAACTTTGGACAAGTAATCAATGATGTTGGTGTAGCCTTGATTACCAATGTACTCTAATGGATTCTGTTCAGTAAAAGAATGTCCAATTAGAGAGGATTTTAAGTTCCAAGACCACAGCACTGGTGGCTTAGCTCATTGATATGTGATTCGTACATGTACAATCCACTGAGAATGAACTGCTAAGCAAAAGTGACAATGAATCAATGATGTTTGGTAATTACGCTTTGTGTTATATAATATCACCTTTGGTGTATGCTATGGAAAGTTCCAAAATAGTGCAAACTCATAATTTATATCCCCCCCCCATCCATTTCCCACTCTGACCTTTTACTTCTTCTCACCTGCCTATTACTTACCCCTGTGTCCCCCCACCCTTCCCTTTCTCCTGTGGCCTTCTCTCCTCTCCCATCAGATTCTTTTTTCGCTAGTCCTTGACTTTTCCACTGAACTGGCTTCACCTATCACCTTCCAGCTTGCCTCTTCTACCTCCACCAACCCCAACCTTTTAATTCAGCCACCTTTTCCCTTCCCTCTTAGTCCTGAGGAAGGGTCTTGGCTTGAGTGTCAACTGTTTGTTCATTTCCATAGATGCTGTCTGACCTGCTGAGTTCCTCCAGCATTTTCTGTGTGTTGCTTCATATTTTATGCGCTGTAGATGGTGGAAGAAGTACTCCAGATTTTATTTATTCTATCAGCCAAAAGAGATGGGGGGAGATTTTGAACAATTTCTTTTCTTCGCTATTCACTAAGGAGAAGGATATTGAATTGTGTAAGGTAAAGGAAACAAGTAGGGTAGTTATGGAAAGTACGACAATTAAAGAAGAGGAAGTACTGACACTTTTAAGGAATATAAGGGACAAGATATTCCCGAGGACTTTGAGGGAAGTTAGTGTGAAAATAGCAGGGGCCCTGACAGAAATATTTCAAATGTCATTAGAAACGGGAATGGTGCCGGAGGATTGGCGTATTGCTCATGTGGTTCCATTGTTTAAAAAGGGTTCGAAGAGTAAACTTGGCAATTATCGGCCTGTGAGTTTGACGTCAGTGGTGGGTAAATTGATGGAAAGTATTCATAGAGATGGTATATATAATTTTCTGGATAGACAAGGTCTGATTAGGAACAGTCAAAATGGATTTGTGCGTGGAAGGTTTGACAAATCTAATTGAATTTTTTGATGAGGTTACTAAGAAAGTTGACGAGGGTAAAGCGGTGGATGTTGTCTATATGGACTTCAGTAAGGCCTTTGACAAGGTTCCACACGGATGGTTAGTTAGGAAGGTTCAATCGTTAGGCATTAATATGGAAGTAGTAAAATGGATTCAGCAGTGGCTAGATGGGAGACGCCAGAGAGTAGTGGTGGATAACTGTGTGTCAGATTGGAGGACGGTGTGTAGCAGTGTGCCTCAAGGATCTGTACTGGGTCCAGTGTTGTTTGTAATATATATCAATGATCTTGATGATGGGGTGGTAAATTGGATTACTAACTATGCAGATGATACTAAGATAGGTGGTGTTGTGGATGATGAGGTAGGTTTTCAAAACTTGCAGAGAGATTTAGGACAGTTGGAAGAGTGGGCTGAAAGATGGCAGATGGAGTTTAATGCTGAAAAATATGAGGTGCTACATTTTGATAGAACTAATCAAAATAGGACATACATGGTAAATGGTAGGGCATTAAAGAATGCTTTAGAAAAGAGGGATCTAGGAATAATGGTGCATAGTTCCCTGAAGATGGAACCTCATGTGGATAGGGTGGTGAAGAAAGCTTTTGGTTTGCTGGCCTTTATTAATCAGAGCATTGAGTATAGGAGTTGGGATGTAATGTTGAATTTGTATAAGGCATCGGTAAGGCCAAATCTGGAGTATTGTGTACAGTTCTGGTCACCGAATTATAGGAAGCATGTCAATAAAATTGAGAGGGTACAGAGGAGGTTTACTAAAATGTTGCCTGGGTTTCATCTCCTAAGTTACAGAGAAAGGTTGAACAAGTTAGGTCTTTATTCTATGGAGCGTAGAAGGTTGAGGGGGGACTTTATAGAGGTGTTTAAAATTATGAGGGGGTTAGATAGAGTTGACGTGGATAGGTTTTTTCCGTTAGAATGGGGAGATTCAAACAAGAGGGCATGGGTTGAGAATTAGAGGACAAAAGTTTAGGGGTAACATGACGAAGAACTTCTTTACTCAGAGAGTGGTAGCTGTGTGGAACGAGCTTCCAGAAGAAGTGGTTGAGGGAGGTTCTATGTTGTCATTTAAAGTTAAATTGGATAGATATATGGACAGGAAAGGAATGGAGGGTTCTGGGCTGAGTGCAGGTCAGTGGAAATAGGATAGGGTAAGAGTTCAGCACGGACTAGAAGGGCCGAGATGGCCTGTTTCCGTGCTGTAATTGTTATATGGTTATATGAGATTCAAGATTCAAGATTCAAGATTCAAAAAACTTTATTGTCATTCTAACCGTACATCAGCTCTGCAGGGCAGAATAAGACAGCGTTTCTCAGGAGCAGTGCAATCATAACATAACAAATGCAACACTAAATAATAAACATAACAATAAATAGTAAAACACAACAGCCACATGTCAGTTAAAATCAAGTTATAAGTGACCAGTACAAATTAAAAGTGTCCAAAGCAGAGTCAGGTAGAGCGGCTATTTAGCAGTCTGACTGCCTGTGGGAGGAAGCCGTTTAGTAGCCTTGTTTTGATGCTCCTGTAACGTTTGCCTGATGGCAGAAGAACAAACAGTTCATGGAGAGGGTGTGAGGGGTCTTTAATGATGTACCGTGTCTTCTGGAGGCACCGACTCTGAAAGAGGTCTTGGACAGAAGGTAGGGAGACCCCAATAACCTTCTCTGCTCCCCTAACCACCCTCTGCAAAGCTTTTTTGTCGACAGCACTGCAGGTGGAGTACCAGGTTGTGATGCAAAAGGTAATTCCATTATAGATAATGGAATTTTGTAACACACAGGAGGTTATAAAATGCTTGTTCGATGTTCCACAATTAGTTTGGTTGTAGAGTCATACACAATGGGGAAAGGCCTACCCTCCTGCTGCAGCATGCTGTGCCAACCATCAAACATCCATTCACAGTATTTCCGTTTTAAAAATTTTCTTTATCAACGCAGTGCACGCGGCCTCTCCGGTGAATGATATCTGTAATCAGCCAGGTAGGGGACCGTGCACAATTCTGATTTGATGGAGAGAGACGTGAGAGTACAGAGGAACATCTGGAGAAACTTCTGAAATGCCCGCTTCGCTACCGCTGCTACTGTGTGGTAACCGGAATCTCCGGAGCAGAAGGCCCCGAAGTCCTCGGCTTTGCTTGTTTCGGTGGCTGAGGCTAGGTCGAAGGCGCTCGGCAGAGGATGGCGCTCAGGCGGCTGTATCGGAGGGGCTGGTCGGAGGCTCGAAATTTTCTGATGGACGGACTCAGTGTCAGCTGCTTGCAAGTCATCGGCAGTTGTCGGTACCTTGGAAGTTTATGACAGGGAGTTTCTCCCTTTTGCCACCTGCTATCGGGGACTCGGGAGTCGATCGACTCAGGACTTTGAGACTTTTTTTTTACTGTGCCCATGGTCTGCTCTTCATCAAATTATGGTATTGTTTTGCACTGCTGTAACTATATGTTATAATTATGTGGTTCTGTCAGTGTTAGTCTTTGGTTTGTCCTGTTTTCTGTGATATCGCTCCGGAGGAACATTGTATCATTTCTTAATGCATGTATGCATTTCTAAATGTCAATAAAAGAGGTCTGAGTGTTCTCATAATCTGATCTTATCTAACTTCTCCACATTTCTACAATTTACAGTAGCTAATTAATGCAGGACTTTGGGGTGTGGGAGTAAACAGGTCCACTCAGACAGCGCCAGAGGTCAGGATCAAACCTGGAGCAAGAAGCAGTGAGGCAGCCGCGCTATGATGCTACTCTTAATCCCACTTAAATGTCGCCGCCAAACACATCTTTACTGTCCTACCACCAAGCACATCCTTACCTCCCCTCCATAATACACTTTCCACAGGAATCACTCCCTCCATGATTCCCTTGTCCATTCATCCACCCCCCCCCCACTATCGTCCCACCTGGCACAAGGGACAGAAATGCTACACCTGCCCATTCACCTCCTCCCTCATCTCGATTCAGGGCCACAAACAGTCCTTCCAAGTGAGGCATCACTTCACCTGCAAATCTGTTGGCGTCATCTCTTGTATCCAGTCACCCTGATGCAGCCTCCTCGACAGTGGTGAGAGCCAATGTAAATTGGGGGACTGCTCCGTTTCATCCACCAAAAGTGGAATTTCCCAGTGGACAACTATTTTAATTCCTATCCCCTTTCCTGTTCTGACACATTGGTCCATGGCCTCCTCTTGCCACGATAATTGCACTGTCAGGGTGAAGGAGCAACAGCTCATATTCCGTCTAGTTAGCCTCCAACCAGCATGAATATCGATTTCTCCTTTCAGTAATTTTCCCTCTTCTTCTATTCCCTACTCTGTCCTCCTACTTCTTCTCACCTGCCTATCACCTCCCCCTTCTTCCCCTTCTCCTATGGTCCACTCCCCCCTCCCATCAGATTCCTTCTTCTCCAGCCCTTTAACTTTCCTACCCAGCTGGCTATCTAATCCTGCTTCCCCTCCCCCACCTTTTTATTCTGTTGTCTTCCCCCTTCCTTTCCAGAACCGATGAAGAGTATCAATCTGAAATGTCAACTGTTTATGTATTTCCATAGTTTCTGCCTGATGTGCTGTGTTCTTCCAGCATTTTGTGTGTGTTGCTCTAGATTTCCAGCATCTGTAAAATCTCCTGCCTTAATCCCATTCGGCTGCTCTTTCCTCAAAAACCTCTGGAACGACCTCTTTAAAAATTCCAATTAGCCTTCACTACAGCACATTTTTAAAGGAACTGTGGTTTGTAGCTGAATTAACCTCAAAGTCCTTTAATTCTCTGGATCCTGACCCAATGATCTTACGAGTTCCAATGGGCAAATTCCAATATAATTTGTAAACAACCTGGGTGTTTTGTGTAAAATAATGGGAAGTCATAAGACTTGGAATTTCCTGAATTTCAAACATGCAGACGTGTTAAGTCTCAAACATTTTCTGTTCTGGGGATGCTCTCATTGACCTTAGAAATACCTTCCCCTACAAAGTTCTTTTCAAGAGTCTCATTCAGCCACATAGGTTAAAAACAGATGCTCACTTTGGAGAATTTCTCAACCTGAGTTTGCAAGGTCTCCTACACCTGCATTTTTGTTATTCACCCGAGAATTATTGTAGATTATCTCCGTTAACCAGCAACATCTTTGCTCTGGTAGTGTGATGAAAAACTCTCTTGATTTGGTGATGTGCTTTGCCACCAAGGAGAATGAAATATCGACTTCCTCCTGAATGATAATTTCTTCAACAGAATCCAGATTGTGTGAAATTATGGGCATTTTACTTCCCATCACTGATACTAACCACAGAGAGTGCATTCTCTATCAAAGATCCCATCCAGACTATGCCATCTTTTCACAACCACTATCAGTTGGGAGATACAGAAGCCTGAAGGCCCACATCACAAGGTTTAGGTACAGATACTTCCCTTCCCTTGAACCAAACAGAAAGAAAGATAGGTCGATAATCCTTATTTGTCACATCTATAATGAAACATATAGTGAGATGTGATCTTTCCGTCAACAACCAGCACAGTCTGAGAATGTGCAGGGGCAGCCTGTAAGTTTCGCAATGCTTTCACTGCCAACCTAGCATAACCACAACTTACCTTGTGGGAGAAAACTGGAGCACCCAGAGGAAACCCACTCAGTCACAGGAAGAACATATAAACTCCTTACAACAGTGGTGGGAATTGAATTCTAACTGCTGGCACTGTAAAGTGCTGCATTAACCACAATGCTACTCTGTCACCTCTCAGTTTAGTGACACTAATGATCACCTTGCACTAAAATAGCCTGCACCAGGAAATCTGCAGATGCTGGAAATTCAAGCAACAGACGCAAAAGGCTGGTGGAATGCAGCAGGCCAGACAGCATCCATAGGAAGAAGCAGTCGACGTTTCGGGCCGAGACCCTTCATATGGATGCTGTCTGGCCTGCTGTGTTCCACCACCATTTTGTGAGTGTTACTAAAGTAGTCTTTTTTTTGTTTTAATTCTAATTTCCTGTAAAATTTGTGTTTTATATATGATTAATTTGTTTTTATTGTGAACTCTCCTTATATGATGCTATGCACCTGTATGCAGCTGCAAATAAGTTTTTCGTGCACCAGTGCATACATGCACCTGTCCACATGACAATAAATTCATTTGTCACTTTGTAAACACATCACGTTATGCAGGAGGGAAAACAAAGGCAACTCAACACATTAGGTTTTTTCTCTTTATCCACCAATGCAGCTGAGCATTCCAGCATTTTATAAAATTTCTCTGTTACATACTGAAACGGAAGTCCTTGTAGGAAATTTTCATTCTAAGACATAATGTATATATTATTGTCCAAAAGAATGAAATCTGAATTTTGTAAATAACAAGGGCAAAAAGCAATCTCTAATGAAGAAAGATGCAAAACACCCTAAAATTCAAAATTGTCCATTCCCAATATCCCACTCAAGATCAAGCCTTTCCCTTCCTGAAGCCTGGAAGCACCAGACTCTGTACTGTTAAACCAACAGCAGGATTGGAACTGATTGCTGCTAAATGCCTGCTCCTTAACTTATATAAGCACAGTAATTTCCAATCACCTCCATTCTTCCCAGCCCAATCAAAAGCTGGAATTCATCAAAGCTGTAGCTGATCATGTACAGACAGCCCCAAGAGCTGAACTCTTGAAAGATCAAAATATGCACCATCCACATCACATAGAATCACAGGAAATGTGGCATTAGCTGAGAATAGACCAACATAATCACCTAAACTGTTTCCAAATTCTGAGCATACCCCTGAAAAGAATAAAGAGTTCAAAACATTTTAGACCAGTACTGCCTATGACACTTAAAAGACAAAAGGAAATGTCAGACAAAGTCCCAGGTGGGAATAAGTGTCTGCTTAGTGGTGGCAGTAATTGGCAGGAATTGTATCAGACTGACAGCACTAGGTTACTGACAGAGACTTTCTTTTAATAAATGCAAACACAGAAGTTTCTAAGCAAGCAAAACTCACGAGACCATTGCAATTTAACAGCCTATTAAGCTCCTTGGAAAGTTGTCCGAATTGTCACTTAAAGTCTACACCATCACCTCCGAACATTAGGTTTTTGAAACACAAGTCAAGCAAAGTTCAAGAGTGGAAGAACCATTGGTGACAGCTTGCTATAACTCTGTGTTCCTCAAACTTTTTTTAGGCAAACGTGTGTAGGCAGGCATAAAGGTCGCTGCAAGGACATGATTTGAAGCATTGACATTTTGGCAGTATTCCAGGCAGGCTGCAGAATAGCCTGAGGAAATCAGTTCTGACAACCGCTAGGGTTATCATTGGTATCAATGTGTGCAACCCATTGACATCAAGGCTGTTGACTCTGGGATGCTATTGACACAAAGGGTACAAACCAATAATTTCTCAATGAAATCTACTGTTATGACTAAATAGATCAATTTGCTCTAACTTTAATGGATGTACCACTTGTCTCCAAATGACCAGGGCTTGCATGTAAATCTGACAGTGCACACTGACATGAAGTAGTAAAACAGCACAGAGAAAGCCATTCCAGCTCAGGCAACGCCACAACCCCCATTAACCCTAACCCAATCACGGAACAATTTACAATAACCAATTAACATACCCGGTATGGCTTGGACTGTGGGAGGAAACCGGAGCACCCGGGGAAAACCTACACATTCCACAGGAAGGACGTACAGAGACTCCTTACAGAACAGCACCAGAATTGAACGCCCTCAGCTGTAACAGCATCGTGCTAACCACAATGCTACTGTGATGCTCACCTGCTACAAAGGTAAATAGAGACAATGATACTCAAGCATGTTCTGTCCTTACTTTATTCCCATACATGCATATTTTCTCAATAATTCACCAGGCAGCTATTAACAATGATAACTACCAGAAATGATTACTCTCCCCCACCCAAGAACACAAGGATAATCCCCTTCCCAGCCTCCTTCACTTTAATTAATTGTCGCCAAACAATTGATACTAGAGCGTACAATCATCACAGCGATATTTGATTCTGTGCTTCGCACTCCCTGGAGTACAAATCAATAGTAAATATTAAAAATTTAAATTATAAATCATAAATAGAAAATAGAAAAGGGAAAGTAAGGTAGTGTAAAAAAAAACCTGAGAGGCAGGTCTGAATATTTGGAGGGTACAGCCAGATATGGCATAAATATAGGTTTACCTCACATCCCCTCAAGGTGAAATTAATTTATTCAAGTCTGATCAAAAGACAATCCATAATCTTACTAGTCCTTGTGGGTCTTACTCATTAGATAAGCTCTTGGGGTTTCAATGAGATTTTTAAGTTTGGTGTTGCTAATCTCTGTATCCCTTTGTTTTGACCAACAGAACAAAATCTCAAGAACAGAATTCATCTTTCCCCTCTCTTATCCCAATAAATTAACATAGAACATTATAGCATATTAAAAGCCCTTTGTTATGCCAACATTTAACCTATGCTAAGATCAAGCTAACCCTTTGCTTCTACATAGCTCTCCATTTTTCTATCATCCATGTGTCTATTCAAGAGTGTTTTAAATGCCCCTAATGTATCTGCTTCTACTTCCACCGCTGACAGAGAGTTCCATACATCCACCACTCTGTGTAAAAAGAACCCTACCTCTGACATCCCACCTACAATTTCCTCCTATCATCTTCGAATTATGCCCGCCATATTAGCCATTTTAACATGGGAAAAATTCTCTGGCTGTCCACATGATGTACACCTCTTATCATCTTGTAAACCTCTATCAAATCACATCTCAGCCTCCTTTGCTCCAAACAGAAAAGCACTAGTTCATTCAACCTAACCTCATAAGACATGATCTCTAGTGCAGCATTCTGGTAAGTCTCCTCTGCACCCTCTCTAAAGCTTTCACATCCCTACTGTAATTAAGTGACAAGAAATGAACACAAAATCCCAAGAATGGTCTAACCAGATTTTATAGAACTACAATTGGTAACACATCTATTTTCTTAAAGGCTGAAAATTTCAGCTGTAGTTCAGAGGTTAAAATTTAATTTGAGTCAGAAGGGTTTGTGTTGTATTCCAGGCTGACACTCTCAGAGTGCTGAAATGTTAGCAGGATCAGAATTTTCTGGGGGGGGGGGGGAAGAGTCAATAAAGCAAGTAAAACACTCAACGGTCTCACAGCGCTGCTCAAAGAACTGGGGAATTCTCCTGGAGACCTCGTTACTGTTCCCCTTCAACCAAAATCACCCAAGGGAACAAATGTGGGATTGCACAGGCTGGGTACCACATTCCTTCAGAGTACAAAAGTGCTTTTGGACATCCTAAGCTGTATTTATCTTATTGATTCTGAAATGCATCTTGTCAAAAACCTCAGTTTTATCATGACATTGGTGGGAAATAACAACAGGGAGAAAGTTACCCAAAGGAAAATGTGGGACAGAAAAGGTAAAAAGCATTGAATTGGTATAGAGTCTGAAATACCATTAAAATGCAACAAAAATTTTCATAAATCTGAAGAGCAATGAAAATGCTGATTCCCTACTAGCTTACATCTCACAGAACAGCAAGAAAGTCAATAAATCATCTCTTATTTATTTACTTATTGATACAGCGTGGATTAGTCCACATGGCCCCAGCAACCCCACAACCCTGATTAACCTCATCACAGGATTACTGACAATGACCAGTTAACCTACCCGGTACATCTTTGGACTGTGGGAGGAAACTGGAGCACCCGGGGAAAACCCATACAAGAGGCTCCTTACAGATCAGCACCGGAATTGAACTCTGAACTCTGGAGCACCGAGATTTAATAGCGTTGCGCTAGACACCACACTACCATTGTGCCCACCACAACTCCTTATCCCTTCAATGTAGCAACCTATTGAGAATTTTCATTTTTACTTGAAAGATAACCTTTAAGCTGGAACTTGATCCTGTGCATGACATGACAATCAGTAGTGAAATAAATCATTTAACTCTCTTGGCAGTTATTGATTGGAGCCATCAGATAACCCTGTCACTACATACTGGACTACACCCTTAAGAGGTTTAATGGGCAAACTTTGTAACTTGTATCTGATACAATACTGCAAATATACTGGAGCTATAAACCCAATTAACTAGTGCGTAATTAACTTCTTCTAAATAGTGACACCGAGTTTAATATTTCTCATACCTGAGATAAATCAAAACAGGTTCAGCATTCTAGATGCCATCAGTAGTACACTAAAACACACATATTTAAGTGGACTGGCACAAAGGTGATTTTGCAACTAATGCCTGTAAAAGCAGCAGAGCAATCCCCAAAACTCCACAGCCAGGTTTTTCTTCAGTGGGAACTTAATACCATGTTATTAAAATCTCCATTTTGGGATCATATGAATAGAAATGAATATATTGTCATACAATCTGTCCAGGAGAAATAATCAGGTGATTATATTAAAATATATAAAAATGTTGGAGAGACAAGGTCTCTGACTTCTTCCTCCAGATGGAAAGTCTAATCTTTGAAAAGGTAGGCATGGAAGTTAATGATTTCTCTAACTAGTCAAATCTGAGGGTCAGAAAATCATGTGCTTCATTTACTTGCATTTCTTGTAAGTGAAAGACACTGTCAGGAAAATAGAAAAGTCATTTAACTCAGTTCAATCCCTCACATTATGAACAAGTACAGTTGCTATGTCTGGTTTAATATATTCTTGGAGATTATATCACATCACATTGTCAGTCTGCTACATTCCATGTCCAAGTATCACCAAGCCCAGACAATACCTTTTACATTTTTGCTGCATACAATGAAAACTACGGAATTTATACTTCAATGAAAATAGACAAAATAAATGTTATGCATAAGTAATATCAAAATAAATAACTACCTTTGTTATCATTTGACAGTATCACCGCAATGAGAAACAGCAATGATAATTAACTTCTAATGGAAACACCGATGCCCTTGAACAGAAAATCCTACAAAATTTAGTGGAAATGGCCCAGTCCATCATGGATAAAGCCCTCCCAGCTATTGAACACATCTACATACTGTAGAGTATTGTCACAGGAAAACAACATCCATTGTCAGGGACACCCATCACCCAAATCATGCTCTCCTCTCACTGCTGTCATCAGGAAGAAGGTATAGGAGCCTCAGGACTCACACCACCAGGTTCAGGAACAGTTATTTCCCCTCAATCATCAGACATCTGAGCCAAAGTGCGTAACTTCACTCAATTTCGCTTGCCCCATCATTGAAATGTTCCTAAACCCTATGGACCCACTGTCAAGGACCCTTCATCTCATGTTCTCAATATTTACTGCTTATTTATTATTTCTTTCTGCATTTGCAGTTTACTGTCTTTTGCACACGGTTTCAAGCCCAGTTGGTGCAGTCTTTCACTGATTCTATTATGATTGTTAGATTTATTGAGTATGCTCACAAGAAATCAATCTCAGGATTGCATGGGGTGACATATATGTACTTTGATAATAAATTTTCTTTGAACTTTGAAAACTTAAGAGCATTCAGTTTTTTATAATACACGGCTGGTTAAAACCAGATGAAAGTGTAATTTTGAATGCACAGATGGTTAAAAATAATAAGACTAAATGCAAACAGAATTTTGTTCACTGACCAACACACACGAGCTCGAAGCCCAGCTTCAGAGAGAAGCACTGAATCTACCTGAATCCAGGATCAAACTGCATTATACAACCACAAACGTCATTGGCTGATACAATCTCTGTCTCCGGTTTGTATTTCATACCTTCTTTCCTCTCCCAGCTTATCTTTCTGATCCTTGCTTCCTAACTCCACAACTATTGCTTCTCATTCTGTTCTTTCTCCAGTTCCTCTTCACCGAATTCCCAGATAATTTCTGTTAATCGTCCTGCCCATGGTGATCACTGGAAGAAAAATTGCACACTCTGGCTCTGTACTCATCAACCCAATTTTTAAATCAGGTTCAACTAATCAACTTTAGTGAAAAGTAAGATTGGCCAGTATGCACAAACAGGCCTCGGGACTGAAACCACCCCATTCGCACAGCTCAGCAAAGATTAACATCAAGGCTTCATTCCAAGGGTATAATGAATATTGATGAAAATCAAATTCAGCAAAGTTGCTGGAGAAAACAAATAATAACTGCAAGGATAATTTCACAATGACTTAGCAATCAATGTTTTAAAGGCAAAACATCAATTTTGCTTCAATACAATGAGTATCTTAGTGGGAAAAATAAGCACAAATTCAAGCTTTATTGCAACAGAGAAAGGAATAACTATAGGTGTCACCCAGGATCAGTAATTACACAGCATGTCTGCAGGCTTTTTTAAAATAGAGTTCTTAGCATAACATCTTCTAGCACAGCAATGCAATAAAAATGAATGCTACATGTATAAGGTGGTGCTCCCTTTGTTAATTTGGATTGATTATCTATTAATCCAAACTATCATAAAGTCATATGATAACTTGGATTCATCATCTGCTTATTCCTCCCTCCCCATTAGATGAAATAACCTATGGTTATAACATCTGAAGAGCAGACTTCCTACCTAAAATCCACATTTAACTATTATTATGAAAATCAATTATCTAGTCATATAGCTCAAAAAGGAATTTGCAGAACCTAATTCTAAAGAAATTTTTTAATATATATAGGCATCTGTTAGTCTCATGAGACCATGAATTTGCACCTTGGAAGGTTTCCAGGGCGCAGGCCTGGGCAAGATTGTATGGAAGACCGGCAGTTGCCCATGCTGCAAATCTCCCCTCTCCACGCCACCGATGTTGTCCAAGGGAAGGGCATTAGGACCCATACAGCTTGGCACCAATGTCGTCGCAGAGCAATGTGTGATTAAGTGCCTTGCTCAAGGACACAACACGCAGCCTCAACTAAGGCTCAAACTAGCGACCTTCAAATCACTAGACGATCGCCTTAACCACTTGGCCACGCGCCAACAATTTTTTTTATAACTACATTTCAAATGCTCTTCTGTAGCTCCAAGATGTTTTGAAATGTTGTAAGAGTGCCACAAAACTCCAAGTTCAGTCTGTAGATAACCGGCATTTACATACTAGCATTAAACGACAAAAAGGGATGGATAGAGGGTAAGAATATTCACAACACTAGGAATCCCACTCAGCTTTATGATTTATATGAAAATGAAGGTTTAAATAGATTTCGCTCTTTTTATTGAAGTTTATTACATTTGGATGTACAATTTTATCACGTTTGTCCCAGGAGAAAAACATTTCAAAGTTCAAAGTACATATAAATTATACAACCTTGAGATTCGTCTGCTTACAGGCAGCCACAAGCAAAAAACCCAAAAGAACCTAATTTAAACAAAAGACCAATGTGCAGAGAGAGAGGGAGAAAATAATCAAATCAGACCATGCAACCAATAAAGCAAGGAACAGCATTCAGAATGAAATTGAGTCTATAAGCCTGAAGCCAGAGTGGTCCCATAATCTCAGTCTCAGTCCATCTCAGAGGTAAGTCACTGCTAAGCATGCAGACACTAAGCCCGGAGCAGCTGGAGCACAACACAGCCTCAGTGCCAGGGGGAGTGGAGTAAAATGTCGCAGAACTGAACTGGCTCGACCCTCACCTCTGGTCCTGACACCTTGTCTTGTCAGTCCATCTGGCCCGCTGTTTAAATTGTCCAAGCACTGGGTCATCCTCTGAACTCAGGCCAGGGCTCCGCTGCAGCGATATCCTCTAGGCCGCCTTCGGCCCATATTTGATCTTTCCAAATCAACATTTCCGACAAAGTGAAACATTTCAGCTCCCATCATTGGGCCTGAAATTCAGTATCAATTTCCTTTGCCTTGGCACAAGTTTGATGCCTCTTTTCTGTGCCACACATTCACTTTATCCCAATGTCCTTTGAGATTGCTAAAAGGCAGACATTAGTTTCTTCTCAGGCGTATGCAGAGTGAAGGAAGGAAGTTTTCCTAGGAATGCTGCAGAAAATAACAGCAAACACCTGTTAAGTATTTTGGGAGGTTTCTCAATTTATCATGAGTGATTGACAGCATTATTATTAGCCTGCTTACTAAATTGGAAAACGGCTGGGGGAAAATTGAAATCTGGGGAGCAGTGGATGATATCCAGGGAACTGAGCTAAATTAAGCAAGTGTTTCACTTAGAGTATAATGGGTTAGATGCAGCCAATGGGTTAGAATATGAATGGAATGATCCTGAGGCTAGGAATCTGTGTTTGACAGTGACCTCAAGTTCAACTGTCAGTGCTGACTAGACATGAGTGAGAGCCTGTTATTCCAGTTGCCTATCTCCATGTCTCTGCCCTGGTAAATGTCATCGTCTGTAGAAGCTGCTTGGAGAGGCGAAGATAGTGTGAAGTTCTTTCGTAATGAATTCCTCTCTCAGGGATCCTCATCCTACTCATCTGAGGCTCGGTGGCAACAAATAGCTACTGCATTCTGAAATGGTAGTGGAGGTCAATAGAGCTCTCAGTGGAGATTGGGAGCAAGTTCCAGACAAGCCTCCACTCAGCCTCCAGCATACTTGTTGTGTAAGTCAGACTGAGACCATACTGTTGATACCTACATTTTCAAAATGGATTTGATGAATAAAAGACCAATGAGAGGGGAGCTTTGGTAAACCACAATTCACTTTCACTTCATAATGCTGAAGAAAAGGCTGCCCATAGCCTCTCTCTGATGCTCCTCCCCCCTTTACTTTCTTCCATGGCCTTCTGTCTCTTTCACCAATCAACTTCCCATCTCTTTACTTCATCCTTCCCCCTCCAGGTTTCACCTAACACCTTGTGCTTCTCTCTCCACCCCCTCACCCCACCTTTTAAATCTACTCCCTAGTTTTTTTCTCCAGTCCTGCCAAAGAGTCTTGGCCTGAAACGTTGACTACTATTTTCCCATAGGTGCTGCCTGGCCTGCTGAGTTCCTCCAGCATTTTTTGTGTGTTGCTCGGATTTCCAGCATCTGCAGATTTTCTCCTGTTTGTGATTGCCCAATCTAGCCAGCTGACAACAGAAACCTGGTACCTGCACTTACATGATTGACCCCAAGATGCCAGTCAAATTCCCAGAGAGAGGTAAAATTCCCCAGAGTCGACCATTGCTGCTTTGCACACTGGGGAAAAAAAATCTGATTTTCAATCTCAAAGTTGATAAAACTTGTGAAAGAAATAGAAAAGCAACATAAATTGTGCTTTGAAATGATCTGCAAAATCACAATCATTCATATTCATGTTAAATAAGTTGTGCAATGCCCCTTGCTAGTAATGTCTTTTTGATTAATGTCAGGTCACTTTTTTTTTAATATGTAGCCCAAATGATTCACAGCTCCATATTACAAATATTAATTGATATTTTGCTGCTTTGTGTTGACACATCATTCATCTGAAAATAAATCGTTTTCTTTCACAGATTGGGTGTCTCTAATTCCAAATATCTTAATCTTTGCTGGTCTTGCACTGTGTCAGAAAGCAGCTTATCTGACAATATAAAAGTGAACAAGGAAAAGTAACCTAAGCCTTCCTTTATATATCCAAGCTCCATTTGTTGCAAGAATTTATACTTTACATATGAAGAGATAAATTGGGCACACTTTCCATGAGGTGACAGGAATAGAAAACTAGGAACAGTTGTGGTGGATAAACTGGTAAAGACTAATTTCACCATAGAGTGGATAGTAACAGAAACGATTCAAAATAACTTTATCATTCAAGTACAAGAGGAGTTCTTTGTGAATTTTGTTTTAAACTATGGAGAGTCCCACCTGAATTTCTACTGCACAACAGGATTACTAGCCCTTGGTCTTTCCAAATTTTTGCCTTATTACCTCCAAGAATGGAAATAATATAAAACGATGGCAGGGTTGGAAAACTGCCTATATTGAATCAACTTCCTATCATACTATCTTATTCCTAGTTCCCCCTCCCAAATCTTCCAGCTGCTCCAATATTCAAGTCTACTTTCCATTGCATAAAGTATATCACTACCATCCAAATTCAACTTCACCAGGGCTTTGCATTTGGTTTTCATCATTGCAGCTACATCCATGAACTTTAATTATTTTAACCATTTCATTGCCAATGAACAAAATCTTGCCGTTTACTGTAAATCTGTTTCAGCTTTCATTGAAATCATGGCTAATCTGCAATATCACTACCACTGGCTTTCTTTTCAAGTTAAAGTTGCTCCAACAGTTTATTCAGTTAGTTCTCCATCAAGAATCCAAACCTAGCAAGTCATTCAGTTAGTTTTCAAACAGATAGGATATTTGATCTCTTTTCTTTCCAGTCTGTCTTTCTTTCTTTTCTGCTCATCTACATACCTACTTCCCTCAGTTTTCTATTCTTAATAAGAGACCCTCCATCAGTCAGGATCGACCATGGATATGCATCTTAGCTGTCTACATGATACACAAGCCAGGGCAGTATGATATGGAGAGCAAGCTGTTACCCATGCAGTAGGTTCCCCCTCTCCATGCAGGCGATGAATCTAAAGGAACGGCAGAGACTGACACAGTTTGGCACCAGTGGCGTTGCAGGAGTTGCAGCTCAGCGTTGACCTCAATGTAGGACTACCTTAGGAACGCCATCTCTGGATTTTCTCTCAGGGTTTACTCCCAAAGCCTTCCCCATGGGTGGGTAAAGCCGCATGGCAGCGTCCACTACTAAGGACTTCCAGCACCATGCCCTTTTCTCACTGTTACCATCAGGTAGGAGGTACAGAAGCCTGAAGGCACACACTCAGCGATTCAGGAACAGCTTCTTCCCCTCTGCCATCTGATTCCTAAATGGACTTTGAAGCTTTGGACACTACTTCACTTTTTAAAAAATATACAGTATTTCTGTTTTTGCACTTTTTAAAATCTATTCAATATTCATAGTTGATTTGCTTGCTTATTTTTTAATGTTTTTATTTTTTTTCTCTCTGCTAGATTGAACTGAACTGAATTGCATTGAACTACTGCTGCTAAGTTAACAAATTTCACGTCACACGCCAGTGATAATAAACCTGATTCTGAAAAAGATAGTGGAGGTTTGAGATCAGTTTTTCCTTCTCGTAGAAGAGTTGCCAACCTTGGCTGATGACACCATCTGCCCGAAGCAAATGGTTTTAAGTCACCAGCAACCTACATTTGCCTCTTCTCCTGTCAGTAGAAATGGCTCCACTGGACTCAATAGCTGAGCTAGATATGAAGGCCAGGAGCTGGACTTGGTTGTCAGAGCCCATTTGAGACGCACGCCATTGGGAGCATTTAATAGGCAGCGTGAGCTTATCCCCATTACCACCCCTGGCTATAACAGCCTTAAGGAATAAGATGATGCATCAGGAATCTTAATACACTTTTATTGACTACAGATGCTGACATCCTCCAGCAGTTCTTATTGATATTAAACAATAATTAGAGCCCAAAGTTGTTTGCCACTTGCCCAATCTACATCATAAATTCAATACAGTCCATGAGTGGCACAATGTAATTTTTCCACTGGTTGGCCTCTGGTGCTTGCTTACATACTTATAGGGCTGACAATAAAATCTGTTGCTAAATCTCATTGTTTCCATTCACACATGGAAACGTCATTTGTTAATCCTAAATACATTTAATTTTCCACCAAGTATTTATTCTCATTGTTCTATAGATAAAATATCCAGGGTAAAGCTCAGTTGTTTGCCCCAGTCACTTGTATTAGTCTTTATAACTCATCGTTTCAGGGCGCCATTCAGAAGGTGCAGGGTAGATACATCCCAAGGATGAAGAAGTATTCTAAAGAGAGGATGAGGGCATGACAAGGGAAGTCATAGACAACATAAAAGCAAAAGAGAAATACAGAGAGAAAGAGAGACAGCATAATATTGCAAAATTTAGTGGGAAGTTAGAGGATTGGGAAGCTTTTAAAAACCGAAGGTAGGAAACTAAAAAAAAAGATATAAGGAGAGAAAAGATGAAATATGAAGTTAAGGTAGGCAATAATATAAAAGAGGATACCAAAAGTTTTTTTTGGATATATAAAAAGAGAAGTGAGAGTGGATATTGGACTGCTGGAAAATAATATTAGAGAGGTAGTAATGAGTGGACAAAGAAATGGCAGACTAACTTAATAAGCATTTTGTGTCGGTCTTCACTGTGGAAGATATTATCAGTATGCCAGAAATTTGAGAGTGTAAGGGGCAGAAGTGAGCATCATTGCTAATACTAAGGGGAAGGTTCTTGAGAAGCTGAAAGGCCAAAGGTAGATAGTGATCTGGACAAAATTGCTCTGGTCTTTACTCATTGGAGTTTAGAAGCATGAGGTGGGATTTGAAACCCATCAATCTATTGAAAGGCCCAGATAGGGTGCATGTGGAGAGGATGTTTCCTATAGTGGGTGAGTCTAGGATCAGAGGGGACATCCATTTAGAACAGAGATGAGGAGGAATTTCCTTATCCAGTGTGTAATGACTCTGTGGAATACATTGCCACAGAGGGCTGTGGAAGCCAAGTCATTGAGTGTATTAAAAGTGGAGGTTGATAGTGGAGGTTGATAAGATTCTTGGTTAGTCAGAATGTCCAATATTACGGGGGGGGGGGTGGAGGCAGAAGAATGGGGTTGAGAGGGATAATAAATCAGCCATGATAGAATGGTGTAGATTGGCCAAATGGCCTAATTCTGCTCCTATGTCTTACGGTCTCATTACTCTCTTTGGCTGACACAACATAAATTATCAAGGCCAATAAAACCCAGATGTCATTGAAACCCTGTTGAAAAACCTTCCTTCAAGGATTCTTCAATCAATACAGTTCCTAAAGAGACATTATTTTGCAAATGTCAAGCATCTTGCACCTTGGACAAGGGAGTGGTGCTTTGAAAAATGATATTTGCACACAATAGTAAATAAAATTCTGTGATCAGCCAGACATCAAAGCCCACACAATCAGGCATTAATAGATAAGTTTCAGTAAGGGTTTCTCTGTGCAGGACAGCAACTATAACCAACACCACATGTTTCAGCAATTCATGGTCATTTTAAAACATACATGAATCAGAAAGGTCAATTTCCCACACTCTGTTGCTGTGAACAAACACAATGGCCATTTCTAAACTAGGGAATACAAGAAGGATCTAAGTCGTATGTGAAATTGATTTTCAGATTTTATTCCACCATACATAATTAATTCAAAGTTAACATTAGTTTTACTTGCAGAACCAGGCTTATAATTGAATGCTCTTGAATCAATCAGTCAAGCTCCTTTATGTATATTGCTGGACAATCAGTCTTCCAGACAAGATAATAAACTTATGCCCCATTTGCCCCTGAGGGAACCACAAAAAATGGTATGATTGCCAAAAGAATAGGGAAAATCAGAGCCCCGCCCAATATTTAATGCCCTGCAACCAGCACTTAAGTCAGATGGTTTGACCATTTATTTTACTCCTGTTATAAGATTCCACTGAGAACATATTGAACAACAGGTTTCCTCTAAGAGAGACTTTTTAAATTCATGCTGTATTTTCCCTCATCTCCTCTCGGGTAATTCTTAACACTGTCCTGTGAGGCATCAGTTTGAAAACTTTCTGAAAATGCATTCATGCTGCATTGACACAATTTGTTTTTCCTATTCAATAAGGTCCAGCTTCTTTAACAGATGGCCACTGCAGTTCCTTAGGTGGCTTAAACACATGAAACTGTGTTCCAACCTCACCAGAGCAGCTGATGAACTTAAATTTACTTAGTAATCTGAAATTAAAACAAAATTAATCATTATTGCGGATTCCCCTAAAACTAATAGATTTTTGTTAAAAAGACACGTTTAATTTACCATTGTCCATCAGATGAAGAAATGTGCCATTTGTATGTGGACAGGGCTATATGTGACTCCAGACCTAAAAATAGTCTCCAATATCGCCATGAAAGCTATTTAGTCCAAGGCATTTAGAGATTTACACACAGAATGTTTGAGCGCACAAAAACTTGTTTAATGTAAAACATCAACTAATTATTAAGCTGATAAGTAATAATTCCAAAAGAAAATATTATTTATCTATTTGTGTTTTCAGTGCATTCAGGAAATATTTAACGTGTCTTACAAGAAATATTTGCCGTGCTGCCTCAGAATTAGGTTTTTCATTATATGGTGTTTCTAAGTGGAGTTTGTTTTTTCCTAATTTTAAACACTGGTTTGACATCACTGTATCATCTGATTTTTGATGCTGGATGAGGGTGTCATCCCATGTGATTTAAGCACAACTGCAGCAATTCTTGATGACATAACCCACATACCACGGGTTAAAGTCCATGATTTGGTCCACCGGAAACTGAATATGTGAAAAAGCACCTTTTCCCCTCTCCATAAACACAAAGTGAATGTTTGGAAAAAGCCTGTCAAGGTTTTATTGTGTGCCTAATCAATCGCAAGTAAATCTCTTATATTAGAGTATCAAGGTTATTGATGGAGCATGGGTTTCATAGAGTTAATCCTTGCGGATAATACTGTAGTGTAAAATTAAAATGGGGACATTGCAGTTCTTTGAGTTATTAACTCTAATGGTACTTAGGGGATCAATCAAATATTCATCTTTGAAATCAAGAATGCAAGCTACAAAAGAGATAGGGCTTAACTAAAGCTTATCAATGTTAATGTATCTGCAAAAGATTCATTACTTTTTGAGAGCAGCATGAATAATAAGGGGTAATGTTACTGCATGCTGAAGCAATATGCACAAGATGTACGAATAATTTACTAAAAGCATCTCAGGAATAGAGGCAACCCCAGGCTCATTAATGATCTTTTCCGACAATAAACACCACTCATTTGGCAACTTCACTCTCTTGCCTTATCACAACATAGGCGGAAGCAGAACCGCTCCACTCTAAAGAGAGTCAACAGTACATATTGAATGCTTCCTCTCAAGAGTGAACAGTGCACTCAGGACCACTTCACCCCGTCCATCTGTTGACAGCGCATATTACAACTATTGTTCCACCAAGCTCCAAGAACAAGATGATCAAGGCAGCTTGATTCCATCCACTCACCAACAACACAAAACCTACTCAGGATAGCTCTAATTAATCCAGCCTTTGAGAGCACACACAGTACAAACTAAATAGTTTCATTCAATCTACCTACTGAGGGCCGTGAAGAATCATATTGGAAAATTGATTTCACAATAACACACGAAATGAAATCATAAATAACATCAGAATTTAATTTGGCAGATGATAAACTTCAGATTATTGAGGGCATACAACAGGAATTCTGCAGATGCTGGAAATTCAAGCAACACACATCAAAGTTGCTGGTGAACGCAGCAGGCCAAGCAGCATCTATAGGAAGAGGCGCAGTCGACGTTTCAGGCCAAGACCCTTCGTCAGGACTAACTGAAGGAAGAGTGAGTAAGGGATTTGAAAGCTGGAGGGGGAGGGGGAGATGCAAAATGATAGGAGAAGACAGGAGGGGGAGGGATAGAGCCGAGAGCTGGACAGGTGATAGGCAAAAGGGATACGAGAGGATCATGGGACAGGAGGTCCAGGAAGAAAGACAAGGGGTGGGGGGGAAAACCCAGAGGATGGGCAAGGGGTATATTCAGAGGGACAGAGAGAGAAAAAGGAGAGTGAGAGAAAGAATGTGTGTATAAAAATAAGTAACAGATGGGGTACGAGGGGGAGGTGGGGTATTAGCGGAAGTTAGAGAAGTCGATGTTCATGCCATCAGGTTGGAGGCTACCCAGACGGAATATAATCCATCTGGGTAGCCTCCAACCTGATGGCATGAACATCGACTTCTCTAACTTCCGCTAGGCCCCACCTCCCCCTCGTACCCCATCTGTTACTCACTTTTATGCACACATTCTTTCTCTCACTCTCCTTTTTCTCCCTCTGTCCCTCTGAATATACCTCTTGCCCATCCTCTGGGTTTCCCCCCCCCTTCCCCCCGTCTTTCTTCCCGGACCTCCTGTCCCATGATCCTCTCGTATCCCCTTTTGCCTATCACCTGTCCAGCTCTCGGCTCTATCCCTCCCCCTCCTGTCTTCTCCTATCATTTTGCATCTCCCCCTCCCCCTCCAGCTTTCAAATCCCTTACTCACTCTTCCTTCAGTTAGTCCTGACGAAGGGTCTCGGCCTGAAACGTCGACTGCGCCTCTTCCTATAGATGCTGCTTGGCCTGCTGCGTTCACCAGCAACTTTGATGTGTGTTTATTGAGGGCATATTTTGTTTGATATCAGATCAGAATGATGTGACCTCAATGTATGCTAATATGTATTTCACACTTAGGTCAATTCAGTTACATAGATCAGAGATAAGCCATCATTTAGAAAAAACTCATTTCTCAAGTGCAGCACTACAACTACAATTTTACAGCTAGAGCTGTAAAATTAGTCAGCTCCATCATGGGCACTAGCCTCTAGTACCCAAGACAACCTCAAGGAGCAGTGCCTCAAAAATGTGGTGCCCATCATTAAGGATCCCCAGCCAGTCTATGCCCTCCTTCTATGCCCTTACCATCAGGAAAGAGGTACAGAAGCCTGAAGATACCCACTCAACGATTCAGCAACAGCTTTTTCCCATCTGCCATCAGATTTCTGAATAGACATTGAACCCATGAACACAACCTCACTACATTTTTATTTGTTTTGCACTACTTATTTAATTTAACCCTATTTAATATACATATATACTTACTGTAATTCAGTTTCTTTTCCCTACATTTATCATATACTGCTGCTGTAAAATTAACAAATTTCATGACAATTGCCAGTGATATTAAACCAGATTCTGAAATACATGAAAGCTTTCTCTGGGGTTCAGTTTCCCAGCCATTCAACATTAATCCATCTTATCCCATTCTGAAGACAGTTTATCCACAAAAATTACTATCCTTCTAAGCACTGATATAGGCAAGATGTGACTGGCTTTTGTTAAACAATTTCAGTGGAGATTGGCCCAAGCAGATTTACTTCTCTTGTTGTTATTTGAGGAAAACTCTCTAGCACAAAGAAAACCATGACTAACTTCAACCTCAGTTGGGGCTGTGCATTTGAGGATGAGAATGAAAAACTTCACGGGCTAGAAGCGATCAGCTAATTGTTGATGAAATAAGGCACAGACTTCGCAACGACAAAGTTTTGACTAGCTACTCTTCATGTCTGTTGCCTGGGGTCAAGGTGAATCCAGTTCATTCAACCCTTCAGGCAGAAGCTCAACCTCTTACTTTATTCACACATTCCCAAAAATCCATCAGTCTTGTCCCTGAATAGAGCTGACAAACAAGCAACTGTATCTTATTGCTGTGGAGAGTCCTGAAGAAATGCAGCCTACTGAGCAGCTTCTTTCCTCAACATGAATGAAGTCGACGGGTTTTTTTAATGACATGTTAGTGGTTTCACAATCACCATTGCTGATATTAGCTTCTTATTGTCATCAGCTGCTGTCAGAATTTCTCTTTGGCTCATGATCCTGATTGTGAGGAACACAACTAAAGCTGTGGAAAATCAGAATCAATAAATGTCTGTGTGCTGCAATCTCTACCTTGGCATTGTCAGCAAAGTTTCCCCCTCCTTTTAATCAATGTCGTGTAAGCAGTGAGGCCCAAGCACTGGTCTTACTCAGATGCATCATGATATGGCTGCTGCTCTGCCTGAGACTGCGGTCGGTTGTGGACACAGCTCAGCACGTCATGGAAGAAAAGCCTCCCTTCCTCAGACTCTGTCTATACTTCTTGCTGCCTTAGTAATGCAGTCAAAAATAATCAAAAACCTTCCCAACCCTGGACATTCCCTCTTCTCCCCCTCCCAAACAGAAGACACAAAAGCCTGAAAACACATACCACCAGGCTCAAGGACAGCGTCTATCCTGCTGTTATAAGGTTATTGATTGGCCTCCTTATACGATAAAAATGGACTGCTATTCTCACAATCTACCTTGTCATGGCCTTGCATCTTAATGTTTGCCTGCACGATGCCTTCCCTGTAACCGTAACACTTTGTTCCGCAATCTGTTACTTCATTCCCCTTGAACTACTTTAATGCTCTGATGTGATGAGATTTATTTATTTATTGAGACAGTGTGGAGTGGGCCCTTCCAGCCTTTCAAGCTACACTGCACAGCAACCCACCAATTTAACCCAAGCCCAATCACAGGGCAGTTTACAATGACCTCTCAACCTACCAACCGGAATATCTCTGGACTATGAGAGAAACCGGAGCATCTTGAGTAAACCCACGCAGTCATGGGGAGAACGTACAGGCAGTGTTGGGAAGTGAACCTGGGTCGCCCGCACTGTAAAGCGTTGTGCTAACCACTATGCTACGGTACCATCCACAGTCTGAATGGATGGCATGCAAAGTTTTTCACTGTGCGTTCATACATGTGACAATACTAAACAATTTGCCCATTCCCTCCTGAAAATAAACTGCTTGCTCCCACTGTACTTGCAATTTGCACATCTTGCATTCTTGGTGGTGACAAGCTCCTACTAGTTCAATGAGTAACATAGGAGATTACCCAGCAAATTTGAAGGAATTAAGTAGGATTAGAATTGAGTGGAGGCTATCTGTGTTGACACACTAGGCTGGGATGTAGGTCAGGAGTTTAATTTAAAACAAACAAGCCAAGCATGAGCACGCATTCTTAAGGGACTTTCTATATTCCTACACTTTCTTACAACCTAAACCAACCTGCCAGCTCACAATTCAATCCTATTACTCTACTAGCAACACATACAAAAAATGCTGGTGAACGCAGCAGGCCAAGCAGCATCAATAGAAAGAGATACGGTCGATGTTTCAGGCCAAGACCCTTCGTCAGGACTGACGACTGCACCTCTTTCTATAGATGCTGCCTGGCCTGCTGAGTGTACCAGCACTTTTTGTATGTCACTTGAATTTCCAGCATCTGCAAATTTCCTCATGTTTGTGCTATTACCCTACTGATTCTTTTTTCCCTGAAACCTCTTTCTGTAAGGGTCACTAGTGATCTCAAGTGCAAGAATCAGAGAGACTTCAGCAACTCACACAAAACAAAAGAGTTATTACAGAAATTAGCCAGCAAAACCTACAAAAGCTCAGGCAAACTATATAGAATCTTGAAGAACTGAAATCACTCACACTACACAGAAGAACTCTGCTTGAGTTTGACCCGTCAAGGATCCACAACAACTGACCAAAGAGGCATTGGCATGCCCCCCACCCTGAAAATACACCCTGGAGCATGTAGGATTTCAGGACCAACCAGACAACATGTGTCCACCCAAAGCCATTACCCCCCAAAGACAACTACGATGCAACACATTAAAAATATGTGCGAACTAAATTACCCCCAATTGAATAAAAGAGATAAATACAAAGAGAGCTTAACAATCCCCATGATCCCAAATGAAACACCTGCAACATCAAGTGAAAAGCCAGAGCTGATCCATAGACTAACAATTAGACATAAAAGGTACACAACCCAGGGAACACCGCACACCCACGAGGTGAGAAAATATAATCCGCATACTACCTGATAAAAATCTCTTCTTTTTCTTTTAAAGCCGACCCCTGGTTGTGACACTTCCCTTCAACCCTACTCCAGATTCTATCACCTGCGCACATGAGGAACAATTTTCAATAACCAATTAATCTACCAACCTGCTTGATTTTGGGATTCTCTCTGACACAGGAATACACGCACACTTCAAGCAGACAGCATCTCAGGTCAGCATTGAACCCAGGAATGGAGCTCTATGAGCCGCTCTGATTTCGGTGAGAAGGCAGGAAAGAGAATGGCAAAGCTACGATTGAATGGTGGAACAGACTCGATGGGCCAAATGGCCTAATTCTGCTCCTATGTCCTTTGGTAAAATATTGAACTACACCTTATACATGTTGCTTTCAGAAAAGCATCCAAACTGAGTTTCCAAATCAGTAAAATACTTTGTTATGTCTGTTGTTTAACCACATACAGTGATTCAGCTGTATTGATGCATGCACCTTAGACATTAAAGAAGCTTTCATCTAGGAACTATAATTTGGGAAACTGAAAATATAGTTGACCTCAAATACTCCAGGATCTTCAGAAGAATATTTTATAAAACAGTTTCATATCTGTTTCAAGTACAAAACTTATTGGAAACTGATTAGGGGCTACAGTTATTCAACATATTCTTCAGTTAAACCAAAAGACTTGTTCTTTAAAATTTACATATAAACCCATTTAACCACCAGATGAATGTACAATTATAAAAGCTCTCTAAGCCGTTGAATACTCAGTGACAAAGCACGACCTAGTTTTCCAACATTATGGCCCATTGAAGAGATTCAATTACTATAAAACAGTGTTTGCTCCAACAAAGTCTCATTAACCTCTTGTAGACCTATTGAAAACAAACTTTAAGATGAACTAAAGCCTCTATGTAATGAGAAAATGATCCAAGTGTTTTAAAATTTCATCATTCATGAAAAGTCAATTGCTACTCTCCAAAGATAGCTTTTTATTAATCTTTCTCCTCCACTGCTAGCTTTGCAGGTATGGACAGTACTGCATTTGTCAAAACATGGAGCAGAGAGTGAGTCTGGAAATCTGGTGGGAGCAATGGAATAGTGAGGGGGGTGGGGGTTGGCAGCGGTGCAGACACCCTCAGCCCTGAGTCACCAGGCAAGGTAATTTGATTCCAAACAAGTGGTTTATTGATCATTACAGCATCTCCCTCTGGTACTTCCCACACTCTCCCCTCTCCCCCTTTTCCCAACCATGATTTCCCCTCTCTCTGCCCCTTTTCCATTCTCAGTTCACTATAGAGACCCATATCAGAATCAGGTTTATCAACACTCACAGTGCAATACATAAAATTTACTGCAGTACTGTGCAAAAGTCTTAAGCACCCAGGCTATATACATATGTTTTAATGGTGCTGGTAATCTTCTGGTACTGAGACCAAATAGCCTGTTTGTGATTAAAGCTAATGCATAGCTGATTTCAGTCGAATTCTCATTCAATACTGGCATTGCACACTGACTCAACAAGTTAAATACTGTTGACTTTAGTCTATTCCATCCACCTGAACTCCACTGCTCTACTTTCTTATGAAGTAAAGTTTTATTTTTATTATCAAAGTACATATATGTTACCGTATACAACCTGAGATTCATTTCATTTTCCTGCAGGCATACTCAGCAAATCTATAGAATAGCAACTATAACAAGATCAATGAAAGATCAACCAGAGTGCAAACTGAACAAATGCAATCATGAATAAATAGCAGTAAATAATAAGAACATGAGATAATGAGATAAAGAGTCCTTAAAGTGAGATCATTGGTTGTGGGAACATCTCAATGGATGGGCAAGTGAGAGTATTTCAGAATCAACACCTCCTACCTGACGGTAACAGTGAGAAAAGGGCATGCCCTGGGTGCTGGAGGTCCTTAATAATGGACGCTGCCTTTCTGAGACACCGTTCCCTAAAGCTGTCCTGTGTACTTTGTAGATTAGTGCCCAAGATGGAGCTGACTAGATTTGCAACTTTCTACAGCTTCTTTTGGTCCTGTGCAGTAGCCCCTCCATACCAGACAGTGATGCAGCCTGTCAGAATGCTCCCCATGGTACATCTATAGAAGTTTTTGAGTGTATTTGTTGACATGCCAAATCTCTTCAAACTCCTAATAAAGTATAGCCGCTGACTTGCCTTCTTTATGACTACATAAATATGTTGGGACCAGGTTAGATCCTCAGAGATCTTGACAACGAGGAACTTGAAGCTGCTCACTCTCTCCACTTCTGATCCCTCTATGAGGATTGGTATGTGTTCCTTCGACTTAACCTTCCTGAAGGCCACAATCAGCTCTTTCGTCTTACTGACGTTGAGCGCCAGGTTGTTGCTGTAGCACCATTCCACTAGTTGGCATATCTCACTCCTGTACACCCTCTCGTCACCACCTGTGATTTTACCAGCAATGGTTGTATCCTCAACAGATTTGTAGATGGTATCTGAGCTATGCCTAGCCATACAGTCATGTGTATACAGAGGGTAGAGCAGTGGGCTAAGCACACACCCCTGAGCTGCACCAGTGTTGATCGTCAGCGAGGAGGAGATGTTATCACCAATCTGCACAGACTGTGGTCTGCAGGTTAGGAAGTCAAGGATCCAATTACAGAGGGAGGTACAGAGGCCCAGGTTCTGCAACTTCTCAATCAGGATTGTGGGAATGATGGTATTAAATGCTGAGCTTTAGTCAATGAACAGCATCTTGACATACTGTAGGTGTTTGTGTTGTCTGGGTGGTCTAAAGCCGTGTGGAGAGCCATTGAGATTGCGTCTGCCGTTGACCTACTGTGGCGATAGGCAAATTGCAATGGGTCCAGGTCCTTGCTGAAGCAGGAGTTCGGTCTAGTTATAACCAACCTCTCAAAGCATTTCATCACTGTCGATGTGAGTGCTACCGGACGATAGTCATTAAGGCAGCCCACATTATTATTCTTAGGCACTGGTATAATTGTTGCCTTTTTGAAGCAAATGGGAACTTCTGCCCATAGCAGTGAGAGGCTGAAAATGTCCTTGAATACTCCCGCTAGTTGGTAGGCACAGGTTTTCAGAGCCTTACCAGGTATTCCATCGGGACCTTCTGCCTTGTGAGGGTTCACTCTCTTTAAAGACAGTCTAACATTGGCCTCTGAGACAGAGATCACAGGGTCATCAGGTGCAGCAGGGATCTTCACAACTGTAGTTGTGTTTTCCCTTTCAAAGCTGGCATAGAAGGCATTGAGTTCATCTGGTGAAGCATCGCTGTCATTCATACTATTGGGTCTCACTTAGTAGAAAGTAACGTCTTGCAGACTGTGTCAAAGTTGCTGTGCATCTGATATCGTCTCCAACCTCATTTGAAATTGTCTCATCACCCTTGAAATAGCCCTCCACAAATCATACTTGATTTTCTGGTACAGGCCTGGGTTGCCAGACTTGAATGCCACAGATCTAGCTTTCAGCAGATGACATACCTCCTGATTCATTCACGGTTTTTGGTTTGGGAATGTACAGTAAGTTATCTACTTTTGTTCAAGAGCCTGATGGTTGAGGGATAGTAACTGTTCTTCAGCCTGGTGGTGTGAATTCTGAGTTTTCTAGCGGATGGCAGCATTGAGAAGAGTGCATGGCCTGGGTGGTGAGGATCTGTGATGATGGATGCTACTCCTACGACAGTGTTTCATGAGGGTGTGCTCAATGGTTGGCAGGGCTTTACCTGTGACACACTGGGCTGAATTCACTACTTTTTGTAGGATTTTCCGTTCAAAGGCATTGGTGCTTCTACCAGGCTGTGATGCAGCCGACCAATATACTCTCCACTACACATCTGTAGAAGTTTGTCAAAGTTTTAGATGTCATGCCAAATCTCCGCAAACTCCAAAGGAAGTAGAGGGGTTGCCGTGCTTTGATCAGAATTGCACTGACAGGCTGGGTCTAGGACAGACCCTCTGAAGGACTAACACCCAGGAATTTAAAACCGAGACAAACAATAATAAAGGTCAAAAATTAAAGAAGACAAAAAATGGAATTAAACTTTAAAATATAAAAGGAGAAAAATGAAGGATGGTCAGAAGAAGTGAAGAGAATTAAAGAAGGACAAGCCTACTGAGGCGAATCATAAATACAAGAGATTCTGCACATACTGGAAATCCAGAGCAACACACACAAAATGCTAGAGGAACTCAGTAAGTCATCAGAATCTATGGAGGTGAATAAAGGGGCAACATTTCAGGCTGAGACGCTTTATCGGCATGCTTTAGCAGACAAGGAAAAGGAATAAAAGAACAGAGGAAAGCAAATGCAATGAAACACAAGGCAGAGCGTTACAGGAAAATAGAAAGAATTGTGGATATGTGAAGCGACAATAAAATAGAATGGTATGCATAATCCAGATATTTCCTCAAACAATATAGCCTAAGTGATTCAGTCCAAGGCTAAAGCAATTTAATCAGTCAAATCAAAAGACGAGTCTCAATAATCCATGCAGTATTCCAAAAGGCTGAACGTACCCAAGTAATACTACTTTGAGAGTAAAGCACACACTACAAAACCCAATTACTTTTGAACTATTGGGAATATTTTAAATGCCCTTCTATTCATCATCATGCATACTTGCAAAATAAGTTAGCCTTCAGCTGATACTTTAAATAATTCAGTCACTCCTTTATTCCAGTGTTTTCCTCAGTCAGCTGTTGTGACAGACTCGACAACGTAAGATTCTCATGTCACTGTGCCATGTGAGAAATTGTAGCAGAAACCACAGCTGCAGTCTGTTTTCAATCTCCCCAAATTCAAAATAGACATCCCAGTCAAGTTATACCATAATTGAAAACTAATTCTCTTTTTACAACTAGAAATTATTATTTTCACTCTATCAGCATCTGGATACTTAATATGCTTATATGATGATCAGCCTTGGTCCACAGTTTAAATAGAACTTTGGACCATTTATTTTAAATGGATTACTGCCTTCCATTATTACAATCTACAAGAAATCCCTTCCAACCATAATGAGCACAGTGTGCTAATAAAACAAGTGATAATTTCTAGACTAGTGCTCTTAAATGAGTATCTGGGGTTAGTGGTAAAATAAATTCCATTAGCACCAATAACAATTTCATGCAATGGCCTCTTTGTACTATTAACAGGGGCTTATAAAGTAAAGCATCAAATACACTCCTTTTCTAGGAATAACACGTTCAGACATTTCACTTGATTTTGATTTTTAAATCCACTTACACACTAAAAAGTTTAAAAGCAAACTAAGGCATATTAGTTTGCTTTGAAACGTGAAGAAAGGAGATGTGTTCATACTTAAAAGAATTCAAAAAACAGACAGTATACCACTTTAAGCAGCAGCAAGCATTGAGAAAATCTCGTATTTCCCTCAGACAAGAGTCAAAGTTAACTAGAATAGATCTGTTTTAATAACAAACTAACATATGGCTTGCAAATTCATAGCATGTTGTAAAAATTCTCCAAATAATTTACTCACATTGATTTCCATGTTATGAAGTACAAATTGTTACATCAGAATCAGTTTTATTACCACTGATATATGACATGAAATTGGTTGTTTTGCAGCAACCATACAGTACAAGGACATAAAAGTCAATAAATTACAAATATAAAGGAATAATGAAGTAGTGTTCATGGGTTCATGAACCATTGGAAATCCAATGGCAAGAGAAAAAGGCTGTTTCTGACTCATTCATTGTTGCCTTCAGGCTTCTGTACTCTGATGGTAGTAACAAGAAGATGGCATGTCCTGGATGGTGAGGGCTCTTAATGATGGATCCCGCCTTCCTGAGGCACCGCCTTTTGAAGATGTCCTTGATGGTGTGGAGGGTTGTAACAGTGATGGAACTGGCTAATTCTATAACCCTCTGCACCCCCTTGCAATCCTGTGCTCCGCACCAGATAGTGATACCAAGTTATGTATGTCACCAAATGTCAAAGTCCTAACAACATAGTCACTGATGTGTCTCCTTCTTGATTGCATCTAAGTGTTTGGCCCAGGATAGATCCTTTATGTTGACACTAAGGCACTTGAAGGTGATTACCCTTTCCAACACTGACCTCTCAATGACTGATCCCTCAACTTCCCCTTCCTGAAGTGCGCTATCAGTTCATTGGTTTTGCTGATGCTGGTTGTTCTGACTCTACTAAATTAGCTACCCTCTCTTTCTCTCTCTCCTGTAACTCTCCTCATCGCCATCTGGAATATTACCAACACAGTGGTGTCATTGGCAAATTTATAGATGGTTTTTCACCTCTGCTTAGCCACACAGTCAAGAGTGCACAGAGAGCAGAGCGATGGGATAACCACACATTCCTTCAGGAGCACCTGCGTTGACTGTCAGCAAGGAGGACTTGCTATAATCAATCTGTACTGAGTGTGGTCTCCCAATAAGTGAAGTTGAGGATCCAATTGCAGAGGGAGGTACAGAGGCCTTGCTCTGAAGGTTGGTTTCTCTAACATTTTTCTAACATATTATTGTACTTCAGATATTTTTTTTAAAAAATGATAGACATATTATTTTTGGGATTTGGCATTAAATGTCAGTTTTGGGGACTGATGATGGGGGTGCTATTCTTTTTTGTGTGGGGCTGGGTTTGACCTTTCTCTTTGAATGACCTTAAATGTTCTTTCTTGGTTTCATGGCTATCTGGAGAAGGTGGATTTCAGTGTTGTATATGAATACAGGCTTTGATAATAAATGAACCTTTGAAATTTGAGACATGCAGTCACTGCGAATCCTGTGCATTAGTACTCCATGACTGCTAATTTTGTTTCCTAATTTCATACATCACTATTTTAGAATGGTACAGTTCATTGTCGGGCCTTCGGCCCACGATGATACAGCTTGCAAACCAGCCCTTGAACTAGCTGAGTCTTGCTACCTAGCATCCATTTACATTAATTCTTGTTCAAGAAGTTGATTAAAACCTGTTTAGCTACTCCTCAAATTACATATTAAGAACATAAGAAATAGGAAAAGGAATAAGCCATCTTGTCCCTCAAACTGCTCTTCATTCAATGGGTACGTGGCTGATTTTCTACCTCAAAGCCCATTTTCCTGATTCCTTTACCGTTCAGAAATCTTTTGAAAGTCTCTCCCTGCTTCAGTCTGAGGTGTCCACCTGCTCTAGGAAGATCACCACTATCTGGAAAACAAGGTAAAGTGCTGAATGACTACTGCCTGGTGGTTCTGACATCCATCATTATGAAGTGCTTCCAGTTCAAGGCACGGGACAACTCCAGCCTCCCAGACAACCTTGACCAACTGCAATTCACCAACCGCCAAAACAGGCCTACGGTGGACGCCATCTTGCTGGCATCACATTCATCTGGACGGCAAAAACACCCGTTAGACCATTGTTTATTGATACATTTGATACTGTAATTCCAAGCAAGATCGTCTCCAAACTCCTACACCTGCGATTCAACACCTCTCTTTGCAACTGGATCATTTAGTTTCCTGACCAACAGACCACCATCAGTAAGGATAGACAGCAACATCGTCACCAAAATTATTCTCAAGGCTGCCTGCTCAGCCCCCGACTCTACTCCCTATACACACATAACTGTGTGGCCAGATTCTGCATTAGCTCCATCTGCAACTTTACAGATGACACCACCATAGTGGCTGAACATCTAATAACAATGAATCCAAGGTCAGGAAGGAGATAGAGAGCCTAGTGGCATGGTGTCATAACAACAGCCTTCTTTAACATCAGCAAAACAGAAGAACTGGTCATTGACTTCAGGAAGAAGGGAGTTGCACGTGCTTCATCAATGGTGCAGAGGACAAGAGGGTTGAGAGCTTCAGCTTTCCAGGAGTGAACATCACGTGTCCTGTTGACAGCTCTACTGAGAAGGCTCACTGCCACCTCTGCTTCATCAGGAGGCTAAAGAAATTTGGCACATCCCCTTTGACCCTCAACAATCTTTATCACTGGACCATAGGAAGGATTCCACCTGGATGTGTCATCGGTTGGCAAGTTAACTGCTCAGCCCATGACAGCAAGAAACTGCAGAGGGTTGTGGACACAGCATAGCACTTCTTGGAAACTTACCTCTCCTCCACTTTTTGCTGCCTCAGTAAAGCAGACAGCATAATCTAAGTCCTCACCTATCCCAGACATTGTCTACTATTGAACAGTTCCCTAGCATGATAAGCTAGAACATAGAAAGGTACAGCATAAAACAGGCCATTCGGCCCACAATGTTGCGCTGAGCCAGCTAAAAATCAAATCAAAAACACCTAAAAACTAATTGCTCCTACCTACACTAAGTCCATATTCTTCCATCTTCCTTACATCCGTATGCCTATCCAAACATCTCTTAAAAGCCTCTAATGCATTTACCACTACCAGACCAGGCACTGCATTCCAGGCATCCACAACTCTCTGAGTAAAAAAACTTACTCTCGGAAGAATCAAGGTGGACTACTGACCTCACAATCTACCTCATTAAGACCATGCACCTATTGTCTACCTACCCTACACTTTCTGTATAACTGTAACACCTAATTTTGTAATTGTTTTACCTTGAATCCAAGACATGTTTTTCACTGTACTTCAGTCTTCGTGATAAAAGTAAACCAATTTACCAATTTAATTCCAAAACAGTGGCTGAGCCACTACAGTACTCAGAGAGACAGAATACAAAGATTCATCTCCCCAGGTGTCACATCTTACACCTTATTTTGGCATTGTGACTGCTAATTCTTGAATCTTTAGGCAGAAGATGCATCCTTTCTTCATCTATCCTGTCATCTTTAACATGCCAGGTTTAAATGGTGAATGACACAGTGGCACGCAAAGTTCCAGAATAATGGCCAGGTTTTATTGAAACCACTCTGGCAGCCTTAATCCAAATGTTGAAACTATTGGCTTCAGAAAGAGAAACATGCTTCCAATGTATAACAGCTCTCACTGTAAGAGAAGATATGTGGGACATAGAGAAGAACACAATTAAAACAGGTAGTCAGGGAGAGTAAAAGGATCTTTAACAGAGTCCATAGCACTGTCCCCTCTAAGCTGCACGAGTGCACGGCCGTGCAGTACCAGAAATGTTCCTGCGTACATAGCCTTTGTTGCCATGCAGCTGGAATTTCCTTTTATATGATGTTAATAGGAAGTACCACACAGTCTTTAGCCCACATTAAATCTTACTGCTCAGAGCAATGGTTTGTCTGCACGGCTGTAAAAAAATAGTAGAAACATTGGTCCATACCAATCATCACATACTTATAATCATCTTACATTCATCCACCCCCACCCCACCCCCAACACACACGTTCTACCACCATTGGATGTGGTAGGAAATCAGAGTACCCTAAAGAAACCCACATGGTCTTAGGGAAGACATGCAAACTCCACACGGACAGTGCCTAATAAGGTTGAACCCAGATCTCTGGGAATGTGAGGTGGCAGCTCTAACAGGTATGACACGAAAGAGCGAAGCTCCCTTAGAGGCTAGCTTGATGTTATCCAAGTACAAATAGTAATCTCTTGAGTACGTCAGGGTGGTCATCACTTGCTCTATGCCACATTGTCTGCCGTGTTTTAAATAAGAAGTTTGTGATTAAACCATGTCACAAAGCAGGGATATGGATAAATAATCATAGTCATACTTTATTGATCCTGGGGGGAAATGGTTTTCGTTACAGTTGCACCATAAATAATAAATAGTAATAGAACCATAAATAGTTAAATAGTAATATGTAAATTATGGCCAGTAAATTATGAAATAAATCCAGGACCAGCCTATCAGCTCAGGGTGTCTAACCCTCCAAGGGAGGAGTTGTAAAGTTTGATGGCCACAGGCAGAATGACTTCCTATGACACTCAGTGCTGCATCTCCGAGGAATGAGTCTCTGGCTGAATGTACTCCTGTGCCCACCCAGTACATTATGTAGTGGATGGGAGACATTGTCCAAGATGGCGTGCAACTTGGACAGCATCCTCTTTTCAGACACCACCGTCAGAGAGTCCAGTTCCATCCCCACAACATCACTGGCCTTACGAATGAGTTTGTTGATTCTGTTGGTGTCTGCTACCCCAGCACACAACAGCAAACATGATCGCACTGGCCACCACAGACTCGTAGAACATCCTCAGCATCGTCCGGCAGATGTTAAAGGACCTCAGTCTCCTCAGGAAATAGAGACGGCTCTGACCCTTCTTGTAGACAGCCTCAGTGTTCTTTGACCAATCCAGTTTATTGTCAATTCGTATCCCCAGGTATTTGTAATCCTCCACCATGTCCACACTGACCCCCTGGATGGAAACAGGGGTCACCGGTACCTTAGCTCTCCTCAGGTCTACCACCAGCTCCTTAGTCTTTTTCACATTAAGCTGCAGATAGTTCTGCTCACACCATGTGACAAAGTTTCCTACCGTAGCCCTGTACTCAGCCTCATCTCCCTTGCTGATGCATCCAACTACGGCAGAGTCATCGAAAACTTCTGAAGATGACAAGAGCTCCAAGTTCTGAGGATGTCATGTGGTGATGTCTGGATGGATAGTATCTACAGTGCATTGTATAGCATCCCATTAATTGAGAGCAATAGTATCCTCTTCAAATGGAAGGCCTCATGAAAATCCTTTTCCATTTTTTCTCAGAACCAAAATCCTCTATACATCTAACACTTTTCACATCCTATGATGCCCTCATTTCATCAACTGAGGTTTGTCCTGTGTTTCTTGTGATATCATTCTGGAGGAACATTGTATCATTTTTTAATGCATGCATTTCTAAATGACAATAAACGAGGACTGAGTGTCCTCATTATCTAATCTGATCATGTTTCTATCGTAATCGTTCCACTCTTCTAAATCTAAATTTTGTCTTTACAAAATGGACTCTTGACCTCACAATCTACCTGGTTATGATCTTGCACTTTGTTTACCTGCACTGCAGTTTCACTGTAACCTTTACACTTTATTCTGTATCGTTATTATTTTACCTTGTTCCACCTCAATGCACTCTGTAATGATTTGGGTATCGACAGAATGCAAGACAAGCTTTTCACCGGATCTTGCTACAATAATAAGCCAATTCCAACTTTTGAAATGCAGTTATTGCTGCAACATAAAACCATAGACATAGAAGCAGAATTAAGCTCTTTAGCCCATCGAGTGTACTCCGCAATTTAATCATGGCTGATCCATTTCCCTCTTAACTGCATTTCTCAAACATAGGATCATAGCGTAGCCAATCTGCACATAGAAAGGCTATTAAGGAATAGCAAGGTCATTATTCTGAAACTGACTGACGAAAGATAAGGACACTGCAGAGCTCTTCTGATCTTCAAACTATCCATTGGCTCTTCTACGTAAAAGGGCTGAATCTTTTTTAAACATGTTTGAAAGGCATCACAATCTAACAATAGAATTTTCCTTCAATGTTGAGTTGTCAGCCACGGTGATATGTTGGAAATTTAAGTATAAGGTTTGAAGAAATTCTTCTGCTTTGCAGATAAGACTGACACCAGGTATTCAACAAAAAAATATATTGGAGAGCAGAACCTCTTACTGGAGGAATATGGTCCAAAAGAAAGAAAAACAATTAGCAAGAAAAGTCAAATTATTTTAAATGATCTCTTGTTGTAGAAGAAATATAAATCCATGTGGCCCAAGTTGAGATCTTAGAGATAATCTCTTAAATGCTAAACATATTCTTCAGTTTTGCTTGACCGATTCACAAAATGAGATTGCCTGGAGTACAAATACTCAAGTCACAAAATGCTGAAATAACATTGAAGTATAGAAACTGAGAGCTAACTCCACTCAAGTCTAATGACCGTGCCAAGCTCTCAGATCATGGTCTGCCAATTTGAATTAAAGACAAGGAAATGCCACAGAGGGAGTCATTAAGTTAACAGGACAGCACTTTGACGAAAAACAATAGGAAAATGAAGTCAAGAACATATGCTTTGGCTGCCAGCTCAGCTCAAACTTCTATACTACAGATCAGGCCTCAAATCTGCACAGTATGAAGCTTAGAATCCTGTTTCTTCAGTAAACCCCCTGCTGATTAGTGACCTTTGTGTCCCAGCTCTGAGGAGAAACCCTCTCCTCAACACAAGATCAATCTCCTCGATGTCAATTCTTTCAAAATATCTGAACACAGCTTTATTTAACTAAATGGAATACTCTTCAGTAACCAGAGTTTAAAATGGATTTCATCATCAGCTTGCATGATTCATTAGAAAAAGATGAATATTACTGGTTGCATGAGTACAGGCACTCAAAAACAATCCCCTGGCACCAGACATCATTGACAATGACAGTTTTAATCCAATTAAACAAAGTAGGTGATCTCCGTTAAAATCAATGGTGAAAATAAGAACAAATCCATTAATCACACTGCATTCGTAGTTTTATTGTACATTAATAGTACAGAAAGAGTAATGTAAAGCACAGGTATAAAAAAACTTGACTGCCTTGTACTGCTGACCTTTCTTATATATTTTCACAACATTGCATTCAAATTATTTAACACAGTAGTGGTGTTTTTGTAATTCCTTAATCTGAGCAGGTCTTTTTCCTGGTTTGTAAAAGCAATCCAAAAGACAAAATTCATCACACTAACAACAATTAACTAATGCACATAAAGATTCAAAGCTAATAATGGGATTAAACATGGAAAGGAGGCAGAAAATGAAAACCTATGCAACAGACAGAAGCGGCCAACAAATCACAGTTGCTAGTATGAATGGTGCGAAGTCTCCCATCTTTGACGTTAGACTTCACACTGAATAAGGTGCATGTTGCTTAATGAAAATCTCCTCATCCTCTGTCAGAAATCAAGAGCCATCATGTGCAGAAATATTTAACAATATTTAGCGCAGGATGTAGAATGGGGCAGATTCCATGCAAAACTGCAGTCAAAGCAACTCTGTTCAAAACTACTCATGATATAAATGCAACTTTGGAAATAGAAATTATAAACTCAATCTAGATCAATGAAGAGATTTGGCTGGCGTTCTCAATTCAGGGAAGCCCTGTTAGTGTTAACACCAACATTTCTGTATGACAAGCTGCAGTATAAAATAAATGCATTTAAAATAATTACAGTGAATATATAACTAACATGTGGGGTGAGAACTAAGCTAGACATAAGCAAGTCATTTATAAATAGCTAACATATGTTCAATATTTTCCCCATTTAACTGATTTAACAGCACAGATCCTCTGCTCTCTTTAATAGTTGGGAGAAAGGTTTCTAGGCTACAACTGTCTCTAACATTGGTTATAAATATATTAGAAGAAACTCACCAATTTCTGTATCATCCTGTTGTGTTGTCTGCTGGACTTAAATCCAATTTAAACCTTGAGCCCTCTAGCATTGTGCAAAGTGAATATGATATTCCCCACAGGGCTTATATAGAAGTTTGTCTAACTCAATTCATGGACTGCAAGGTATTAAATTACCCCTGCAATGCATTCAGGGCATTTTGATACCCAGTTTATGTCAGCAGGAAATTCAAGTCAGGCACATACATCAACTGGGTGGAGATCTCTCACTTCACAAGTCGAAATAAGTCTCGATGTCAACCAGCAGGAGACGTTAGATCATAAAGCATAAGAGCAGAATTAAGCCATATGGCCCATCAAGTCTGCTCTGCAATCCCGAATCCCAATCAAAGTCAATGGCTAACATCACTTCCACTGGATTGGTGCCTTACTCTTTGTGCCAAATAGATAACATTTGCAAAAGTAACAGAAATAAGTAATGTTTCATAAACTGCACTTCTAAGTACTTTCTTTTCCTTAAGAAACTCACTGGATTATTAGTATCACATTAATTGTGGTCTAATAAGACAATATACAATAATAAACACAAAATACTCTGTAGATGCTGGGGTCAAAGCAACACGCACAACACGTTGGAGGAACTCAGCAGGTCGGGCAGCATTTGTGGAAACGAACAATCAACGTTTCAGGCCGAGACCCTTTGTCAGGACTGTAGAGGGAAGGGGCAGGGGCCCTACAAAGAAGGTGGGGGGAGGATGGGAAGGAGAAGGCTGGTAGGTTCCAGGTGAAAAACCAGTAAGGGGAAAGATCAAGGGGTGGGGGAGGGGAAGCAGGGAGGTATTAGGCAGGAAAGGTGAAGAAGGAATAGAGGAAAGCACAATGGGTAGTAGAAGGAGGCGGAACCATGAGGGAGGTGATGGGCAGCTGGAGGAGGGGGCAGAATGAAACTGGGGGGGAAGGAAGGGGGAGGGAATTACTGGAAGTTGGAGAATTCGATGTTCATGCCCAGGGGCTGGAGACTACCTAGACGGTATATGAGGTGTTGCTCCTCCAACCTGAGTTTAGCCTCATCATGGCAGTAGAGGAGGCCATGCATGGACATATCCGAATGGGAATGTGAAGCAGAGTGGAAGTGGGTGGCAACCGGGAGATCCTGTCTGTTGTGGCGGACGGAGTGGAGGTGCTCGACGAAGCGGTCCCCCAATAGGCGTCGGGTTTCACCGATGTAGAGGAGGCCACAGCGGGAGCACCGGATGCAAAAAATGATCCCAACAGACTCACAAGTGAAGTGTTGCCTCACTTGGAAGGACTGTTTCTGGCCCTGAATGGTGGTGAGAGGGACAGGTGTAGCACTTACACTTGCAGGGATAAGTGCCGGGTGGGAGACTCGGCCCCCTCCTCCAGCTGCCTATCACCTCCCTCTTGGTTCCACCTCCTTCTTCTACCCATTGTGTTTTCCCCTATTCTTCACCTTTCCTGCCTATCCCCTCCCCCACCCCTTGATCTTTCCCCTTACTGGTTTCTCTCCTGGCACCTACCAGCCTTCTCCTTCCTTCCTTATAGGGCACCTGCCCCCTCCCTCTTCAGTCCTGACGAAGAGTCTCGGCCCGAAACGTTGACTGTTCGTTTCCACGGATGCTGCCCGACCTGCTGAGTTCTTCCAGCGTGTTGTGCGAATATACAATAATACTTAGTAGCAGTCAATGCAAGCTAAATTGTTGAAAAAGTTAGCATCAACTTAAAATCAAACTATTTTAAAAATGATTAATCTTACTTGTTTAATCATTTCTCAGATTGCAAGTGGCACCATTGAGGGACAAAATAGGATGAGAATAGGTGGATAAGAATAGGATGACTAGTTATTTGACAATTGTGAAACACAATTACATATTATTCTAATATGAAACTTTATACCCCATGCAGTGTTCCCGAATCTCTACACTCAGTGGCCGTTTCATTAAATACACCTGTACACCTGCTTGGCAATGCAAATATCTAATCAGCCAATCATATGGCATATCAAGAAATTCATTTGTTGTTCAGACCAAACATAAGAATGGGGAAGAACTACGATCTAAGTGACTTTGACTGTGGAATGATTGTTGGTCCCATACGGGGTCGTTTATCTCTGAAACTGCTAATCTCCTGGGATTTTTGCCACCAACAGTCTCTAGGGATTACAGTGAATGGTGAGAAAAAGAAAAGAAATCCAGTAAACTGCAGTTGCATGAGCAAAAACGTCTTGTTAACTGCAGGTCAGAGAATGGCCAGACTGGTTCATGCTGACTGGAAGGCAACAGTAACTCAAATAAATACATGTTACAACAGTGGTGTGCAGAAGAGCATCTCTGAATGCACAACACGTCAAACCTTGAAGTGGATGGGCTAAAGCAGCAGAAGACCACAAACATACACTCTGTGGATACTTTATTAGGAACAGAGATACCCAATAATGTGGCCACTGAGTGCATATTGCTATTGACTCTTTTTTTAGTTTGCCTGAGTTTGCGTGTCATGACTAGAAAATAAAGAGATACTTATAAAGCATTAAATATTCAGCTGAATCATAAAACAGAAGCTCCACTTGGTTACTGCCAGTGCCTTCCGCAGGTCATTTAAATATTTACTGATAATCAAATTGACAACATGATGGTCATTGACTTCAGGAGGAGGGGAGGTGTACACACGAACCACACCTACACAGCAAAACACAATATATTGTCTACTTTGAAATGGTTTGGAACTACAGTTTCAATAATACAATTTCCAATTAATAATTTATTGACCTCTTCTTATTTGTTGTTTGGAACCTGAATAAACTGTCATTGTAGAGATCATCAAATATGGGCTGCAATCCTTTGCAAATTGGATTTCTATATCCATCCACATCGTACATTTGAACAGAGTGCGTATGTTTTTTTTCCCCACAGGAGTTGCAGGTAGGTCTTTACTCATTCATCAATTGTTTTATGTAGCACACGTCTGATTCACAAAGACAATCCACATTCCTGACCTTTCCCTTTGGATGTTATTTATCATATAAAACAAGTACAAAAATACTCAAGCAACACACATAAAAAATGCTGGTGAACACAGCAGGCCAGGCAGCATCTATAGGAAGAGGTACAGTCGACGTTTCGGGCCAAGACCCTTCGTCAGGACTAACTGAAAGAAGAGATAGTAAGAGATTTGAAAGTGGGAGGGGGAGGGAGAGATCCGAAATGATAGGAGAAGACAGGAGAGGGAAGGATAGAGCTAAGAGCTAGAAAGTTGATTGTCAAAAGGGATATGAGGCTTGAGAAGGGAGAGGATCATGGGACGGAAGGCCTAGGGAGACAGAAAGGGGGGGAGCCCAGAGGATGGGCAAGGAGTTATAGTGAGAGGGACAGAGGGAGAAGAAAGAGAGGGGGGGGGAGAGGGGGGAGGGGGAGGGAGAGGGGGGAGGGAGAGAGAGAGAGAGAAAGAAATAAGGGATGGGGTACGAAGGGGAGGTGGGGCATTAGCGGAAGTTTGAGAAGTCAATGTTTATGCCATCAGGTTGGAGGCTACCCAGATGGAATATAAGGTGTTGTTCCTCCAACCTGAGTGTGGCTTCATCCTGACAGTAGAGGAGGCTGTGGATAGACATATCAGAATGGGAATGGGACGTGGAATTAAATGTGTGGCCACTGGGAGATCCTGCTTTCTCTGGCGGACAGAGCGTAGGTGTTCAGCGAAACATCTCCCAGTCTGCGTCGGGTCTCACCAATATATAGAAGGCCACATCGGGAGCACCGGATGCAGTATATCACCCCAGCTGACTCACAGGTGAAGTGTCGCCTCACCTGGAAGGACTTTCTGGGGCCCTGAATGGTGGTGAGGGCGGAAGTGTAAGGGCATGTGTTGCACTTGTTCCGCTTACAAGGATAAGTGCCAGGAGGGAGATCAGTGGGGAGGGATGGGGGGCACAAATGGACAAAGGAGTCGCATAGGGAGCAATTCCCGCGGAAAGCAGAGCTGGGGGAGGGAAAGGTGTATTTAGTGGTGGGATCCCGTTGGAGATGGCAGAAGTTACGGAGAATTATATGTTGGACCCGGAGGCTGCTGGGGTGGTAGGTGAGGACAAGGGGAACCCTATTCCTAGTGGGGTGGTGGGAGGATGGAGTGAGAGCAGATGTGTGTGAAATGGGAGAGATGCATTTGAGAGCAGAGTTGATGGTGGAGGAAGGGAAGCTTTTCTTTAAGAAAGGAGGACATCTCCTTCGTCCTGGAATGAAAAGCCTCATCCTGGGAGCAGATGCGGCGGAGACGGAGGAATTGCGAGAAGGGGATGGCATTTTTGCAAGAGACAGGGTGGGAAGAGGAATAGTCCAGATAGCTGTGAGAGTCAGTAGGCTTATAGTAGACATCAGTAGATAAGCTGTCTCCAGAGATAAAGACAGAAAGATGAGGAAAGGGGAGGCAGGTGTCGGAAATGGACCAGGGAAACCTGAGGGCAGGGTGAAAGTTGGAGGCAAAGTTAATGAAGTCAACGAGCTCAGCATGCGTGCAGGAAGCAGTGCCAATGCAGTCGTCGATGTAGCGAAGAAAAAGTGGGGGACAGATACCAGTATAGTCTTTGAACATGGATTGCTCCACAAAGCCAACAAAAAGGCAGGCATAGCTGGACCCATACGGGTGCCCATAACTACACCTTTAGTTTGGAGGTAGTGGGAGGAGCCAAAGGAGAAATTATTAAGAGTAAGGACTAATTTCGCTAGACGCAGCAGAGTGGTGGTAGAGGGGAATTGGTTGGGTCTGGAATCCAAAAAGAAGCAGAGAGCTTTGAGACCTTCCTGATGGGGGTTGGAAGTATAAAGGGACTGGACATCCATAGTGAAAATAAAGCGGTGGGGGCCAGGGAACTTAAAATCATTGAAAAAATTCAGAGCGTGAGAAGCGTCACAAACATAGCTGGGAAATGATTGAACAAGGAGGGAGAAAACAGTGTTGAGGTATGCAGAAATAAGTTCGGTGGGGCAGGAGCAAGCTGAGACAATGGGTCTAACCTGGACAGGCAGGTTTGTGGATCTTGGGTAGGAGGGAGAAACGGGAAGTGTCGGCTGTGGGAACTATAAGGTTGGTAGCAGTGGATGGGAGATCCCTTGCACTGATAAAGTTGGTGATGGTGTGGGAGACAATGGCCTGGTGCTCCTTAATGGGATCATGATCGTGGGGTAAATAAGAGGAGGTATCCGCGAGTTGTCGCCATGCCTCAGCAAGGTAGAGGTCAGTACGCCAGACTACAACAGCACCCCCCTTATCGGCGGGTTTTATAGTATGACAATGGCCTGGTTTGCACAGATGCAGTAAATGAAAGAAATAAAAACAGACAGCTGTTTGTATACCAGTCCAATCAACAAACAGAAAATTTAATTTATTGCCCATTTTAAACAGTGCTAAATTAAATAGGAGGTCTTCAACTTTATTTTTTGTGACATAGCAACAACGGCAAAATACACAAATGTTCACCGACTGACAACGGTGCCCATCAAAAGTACTTGAGAATGACAAGGAACAGGAACGTCTGCACATTCAGCTTTTTAGTACACAAGTATGATAGACTGAGATTTCCAATATGAAACAGAGGTTCGGTCTCATTCACTAGGTTAAGTAAAAAGAATACCGTTAATTTATTTATTAGAGATGTGTTGTTTGGCAAAGATGCTCATTTTCTAAAACTGTTATTGGGGAAATTATGGGAGGTCATTCATGAATGTTAGTTTAATTAACATTGTTGTAACATATTGTGACTGTAACATTGTAACAGTGAGAATCTACTTTTGTTCAAATTAGATTTGAACTTTGTTACAAGGAAGTCTTAGCGTGACATCATTCACTAACAAATGAGCTTTAAAGACAAAGATACTTATTTTAAAATTAAAAATAACCCATTAACAGCTCCCTTAACTCTTTGGTAAGTAAGTGTATGTTACTGAACCCACATTGATTTCCCCTAGATGACATTGAAATGGTATAAGTATTTTGGCCTACCAGGCATCTCAATTCTACCTCCCTGAATAACTTGTGTTTCACATCTGAAAAGCACTTACCAGGGTAATGCATGGCAGAAAAAGAGACGTCTGTTTAATTGTAAAATGTCTCAGATCAGAGACTTTTGAAGAGGACACGAGAACAAAAGAAGGAAATTCTTTTTCAAAGTAGGGGCTAATCTTATCAACACTTATGAGGCTAGTTATAACTAGCTTGCAACTTTGTCACGTATATGTTGTTTGGTCAGCTTGCCATGTGGTAATGCCCATCAAAGCTTTCATTCAACACTAAAGGATAACACTGCATTAGAGTTTGGGAGGAATATTTTAACAGTTATGTCAATATTCATCCAAGTCTTTGACAGACTGGCTAAGAAATGAACTTGGAAGGAACCCCATAAGGAATAACAGTGACAGACAATGAGAGTAGAAGCTTTGTTTATACCAGGTACAGTCTACTACATAATCAGTGATATTGTTTCAAGTGAGCTCCAGCAGCCTGCATTCTCAACCAGACATAATCTAGTGAACCATTTGTCTGTCAATACAAGAGTCCTTTGGTTTACTATAACTAATGTGTAAACTTCAACAGGTGTATCATTATAATTGCAGATTTGTCTTTCCTTGTTCCTTTAGAATTTTGCTGAAACCAAATACAATTAAAATTGCTTTTAGATATATATAAAAAAAACCAGGCCAGTGCTTACATCACCCTCTTGGGATCAGAAGGCTTCCCATATCTGACATATTCTCATGTCTAAAGGATGGACTCTCTCCAATCTCAACTCAGTGACCCATAACCAGATCTCAAAACCATTCAATAAACCAGTACTGGGTCTGATCACATCACTTCACCACATAACGTCTTTTCCTCATTATCGTAATAAATATGATTAACACAATTAAAAAGTTACAGTCTGTCTTCTTCATACTAATAAACAAGGAAGTACTTTGAGGACAGCACCTTTTGTTTCAGCACATAGTGATTTAATTTTGGTATCAAATGCAGCCAAAATAGAGAGAATATGTGCTCATCAACATAAATATTAGGACCAAAAATAATCAGGTATTTCTGTTGTAATAATATGAGCAAAGCTGGTTATTTTTTGGAATAATGGAGTTCGTTCTATTGTATACACCTGAACAAGTCTCCCGATTAGCGGATTATAGACAGGTTGTAGCAATACTCGGCAACTAAGTGGTTTGATCCCACTTTTTTTTTCGGAAGTGGAACATATAAAGCATGACTACTTGAGAAATCTTTATTAGAAAAGAGTTTTTTTATAAAAAGATACTATTAAGGATACTAATGAATAATTGCTGAATGGTTACCAGCAAGCCCCCTCCCCCAGTAGCACCGATCTGCAAATTAGTATTAACATCCCTTGCTTGTCATTTCAAGACAGTTAGTGAAGTGAACGGAACCCGTTTTATTTGAGTGAGTTTAACGGCGCTTACCTCCCACGAACTGAATGCCTCCAGCCACCCTGCCCACGGTCCGAGAGATGAGTTCGGAGACGCAGCAGCCCATGATAGCGGTGAGCGCCACCAGCAGGAGCAGACCGCAGCCCACGCCGGTCACCACCGAGCAGATCTTCCAAGCCAGGCTGGGGATGCCCAGGAAGGTAGCGTACCTGCCACACTGCTCCACCATCACCACCGACTGCGGGTGGCCGTCCTGGCGCACCGGGTAAGTGCAGCGGCGGAAGACGCCGAAACTGACCGGCTTGTCGAGCTGGGAGCCCAGCAGCCAGTAAGGCATGAAGAAACCAGTACAGGAGGCGGCGGCGCATATCAGGGAGAGCGCGGCCCACAGCACCCCGGCACAAGTTAGACTTGAAGACATCCTCCCGATCCTTGTCCCCAGCAGGCTTTATAGTCTCCTCTGCTCCTCTTTGTCTCTCTTAAAAAATCTTTGATTTCCCCGCTAGTTCTAAAGTTTAATTATTCCAATGAACTTCTGCAAAGCAGTTTGCCAGTCTTCCTCCCTTCTGGTAATCCCTGTGGGCAGAAACAATAAACAGTTACAGGCACTTTCTTTAAATTCTTAAGAGTTCAGAATAAAACGTCTTCCTTTTGAGCACTTCTTCCGACACTGTCCAGTTGCAGGGTGGATTCCGAGGGGCGGGATGATTTCCAGCCCCCTTACCCCTCGACTCCGATGAAAACTGAGCTTGACAATAACCTTAAACAGCGGGGAATTGTTTAAGCGGAGCGATGGCGGAAATTTAACCAAGTTTTTTTTCGACAACAGAAGCCGAAACGACGCCCTTTGTAGATTATTAGAGCGGTAGCACTTTCCTCAAGTCATGTCCTCTCAATTCTTTGGGAAGCAGCGACCCGTTGTATTGTTCCACGCCAGCTTTTTGTTCTCAGTTTCATTGTAAAACACTATTGTCACTGCAAATGAATCTGCAATTATTTTCGGTGATAATTTTTATTTGATTTACTAAACTTGTAGTCATGGATACTGTGGATTAAAGTTAAATTCTTTTTTTAAAACGCGAACTAAGTTCAGATTTGTTACTTACATCTTCTGTGCTGACACTTCCAACCTGTCTGCGATCGGGAGCGGTTTCATTTAAATGAGGGAGCTTGCTCGGCTCTGATTCCGGTATCCAGGCTCGCTGTAGATTCCAGATCGCGAACAGAAGGCGCTGTGTTCGACTCCACCCGGTTATTTCCCCTGTCCCGTGGTTCAACGCAAGGCTCCCTGCGGTCACAGTCCACAGAAGAGTCTCAGGAGCCGAGCTAGACTGAGAGAGAGAGTAGTTCCTGTCAGCTCACTCCGGTGCCGGGAATTCCACTGAAACTCCGAGAGGAAAAAACCCGCCTCCAGCTCCGCGCCCAAAACCTTCCCTGTAATAGCGCATGCAATAAGTGAATGCATAAATATATTTGGCTCGCATTTAAAATAAAGAAATGAAATATTAGGTCCCGCGTACACGCGGATTGATAGAACACATAATAGTCATCCCAGGAGAGGAAACCTAATGAACCGGCAGCCGGGCTCTCAATTGTTTATATAATTTCTATCACCATTCTCTTAATAGCGGTATCTCACAAAAAGCTATTCGGCCCATCACGCAATGTCGGCGAATGTTTTGGCAGAATCAAACACTTGTATAATAAAATATTCTAATTGTATGTTTATTACGTAGCGAAGAAGTCAATACATTTGCGTAGTGAATGCATATGTGACATCTATTGTCCATCCAGTTTCAGTAAACTTTAGTGTTCTGGATGAATGTTTGTGCAGTTATTGCGCCTGGAATGATTTCTTTTATGAACCACTTGTTTGGATAATGAACTTTGACTGCACATTTGCACTATAGTGAATCAGTCCCTGAATATTCAATTTTTGCACACTTGCACTACAGTGAAAAGTCCCCGAATATTCACTATTCTGCACACTTGCACTATAGTGAATCAGCCCCTGAATATTCAGTATTCTGCACACTTGCTCTATAGTGAATCAGTTCCTGAATATTCGCTATTTTGCACAACCTGTGGTCCATGGTTAATGTTAAGAGTCCATGGCATAAGAAAAGGAACTCCTGAGCAGTTCAACAAAAACTTTTAGAATATTCATTATCAAAGTGGCAAAATGACAATTCTTACTTTGGATAAGATTCATGCATGTGCAACATAGCTATGTTTTTATTGTACTGATGACAAATCCAATTTGTGCTATTAAATAGGGAAACAACAAAAACAAGCCCGTTAATCAATGAGCTGTGAAAATTATCTGTTATATTCAACATCTTCATTCACTAATTTTGGGTCCTCTTCTTCCAAGGGATTTAACATTTTTTGTGTTGTAATATCACTAGCCCAAGGCGCTGTTTGATATGTCACTCAGTGGTTCATCTTTCATTCCAGATTCCAGACAATTGTCAGGAGTTTATTGAAGACATTGCAACCAAATGCTACAACTTCTACCCAGTTGATTTCTATGTGTGAGCTGGCCAGTGAGTGTTAGGACCTAACACTTACAATTCAGTCCTGAGGTCTGTAAATATCAAGGAATGGTTTGAAGACCAATGTGTGTTCTGACACTTGTCTATAGCCGAGGAAGCAGTGGTCACAGTCTGGAAAATCACCCAAAGTTCAAAGTAAATTTATTACCGAAGTACATTTATGTCACATATACAACCCTGAGATTGGTTTTCTTGTGGACATACTCAACAAATCTATAGAATAACAACTATAACAGAATCAGTGAAAGATACCCAACTGGGGCGTTCAACCAGAGTGCAAAAGACAACAAACTGTGCAAATACAAAAAGAAGAAACAATAATATAAATAAATAAGCAATAAATATTGGGAACTTGAAATGAAGCGTTCTTGAAAATGAATCCATTTGTTTGTGGGAACATTTCAGTGATGGGGCAAGTAAAGTTGAGTGATGTTTCAAGAGCCTGATGGTTAAGGGGTAATAATTGTTCCTGAACCAGGTGGTGTGGGTCCTGGGATTCTTGTACCTTCTTCCAGGTGGCAGTAGCAAGAAGAGAGCATGGCCTGAGTGGTGGGGCTCCCTGATGATGGACATATTTCCTGTGGCACCATTTCGTGCAGATGTGCTCAGTGGTTGGGAGGGCTTTACCGTGATGGACTGGGCTGTATAAACTACGAGGACATGGAACAGTACAGCACAGCAACAGGCTATTCAGCCCAGAATATTGTGCAAACCAACTAAAAAGCAAATAAAAAACACACAAACACTAATCACTCCTACCTGCACAATATCCATATCCCTCCATCTTCCTTACATCCATGTGCCTATCCAAACTTCTCTTAAAAGCCTCTAATATATTTGGTTCTACCACCAGCAGTGCATTCCAGCCATCCACGACTCTGAGTAAAATACTTACCCCTCACATCCCCCTTGAACCTACCCTTTCTCACCTTCAGTGCATGCCCTAGAGGTATTAGACATTATCATTGTCTGTCTACTCTATCTATGCCTCTCACAATGTTGTAAACCTCTATCAGATCTCCCCTCATCCTCTGATTCTCCAGAGAAAACAATCCAAGTTTGTCCAGTCTCTTGTGAAAGCAACATGCCCTCAAACAGCATCCTGGTAAACCTCTTCTGCACCCTCTCCAAAGCCTCAACGTCCTTCCTGTAGTGGGGTGACCAGAACTGTGTGCAATACTCCAGATGTGACTGAACCCGAGTTTTATAAAGTTGCAACATAACCTCCTAACTTTTGGACTCAGTGCCTCAACTAATAAAAGCAAACATTCCATAAGCCTTCTTCACCACTTTAGCAACCTGTGTAGCCATTTTCAAGGGGCTATGAACTTGGATCCCAAGATCTTTCTGCTCAGCAACACTGTTAAGGATCTTGTGCTTAACAGTGTACTGTCTCTTAGCACTTTTTGTAGGATTTTCTTTTCAAGGGCATTGGTGTTTCCATACTGGACTGCAGCCAATCAATATACTCTCCTCTACACATCCATAGAAGTTTGTCAAAGTTTTAAAAGTCATGCCAAATCTCCACAAACTGCGGTAGAGGTGCTGCCTTGCATTCTTCATAATTGCACTTATGTGCTGGGCCCAGGACGAGTACTCTGAAGTAACAACACTTAGGAATTTAAAGTTGCTGACCCTCTCCACTTCCGATCCTCCGATGAGGACTCACTCACGGACCTCTGGTATCCTCCTCCTGGTCAATAATCTATTCCTTGGTCTCGCTGACGTCTCCCTCCTATATGCTGATTTGTCACCACCTTTGATTCGACCTGCAACAGTGGTGTCGTCAGCAAACTTGAATATGGCATTGGAGCTGTGTTAGCCACACAGTCACAAGTGTAAAGTGAGTAGAGCGGGGGGCTAAGCACACAGCTTTGTGGTGCACCTATGCTGATGAAGATCATGGAGGAGATGTTGACAATCTGAACTGACTGGGGCCTGCAAGAGAGGAAATCCAGGATCCAACTGCACAAGGAGGTATTGAGGCCAAGGTCTTGAAGTTTATTGATTAGTTTTGAGGGGATGATGGTATTGAATGCTGAGCTGTAGCGGATAAAGAGCATCCTGATGTATGCATTCTTGCTGTTCCGCTGTTCCAGGTTGAGTGAAAAGCCAATGAGATGGTATTTACTGTGGGCCTGTTGCTCCAATAAGCGAATTGGAATGGATCCAACATGCTTCCCAGGCAGGAGTTGACATGTTTCATCATCAATCTCTCAAAACACTTCATCTTTGTGGATGTAAGTGCTTCTGGATAATAGTCACAGAGGCAGGTCACTCAGCTCTTCCTGGGCACCTGTACAACTGAAGCTTGCTTAAAGAAGGTGAGTATCACACACTGCTGATACAAGAGCTTAAAGATCTCAGTGAGCTGACCAGCCAGTTAATGAGCACAGGTCTTTAGTACTTGGCCAGGTACCCCTACTGGGCTGGATGATTGTCGTGGGTTCACCCTCTTCAAGACAGCTCACATGTCAGCTTCAGAGACTGAAATCATAGGAAAATAGGGGGGTGTAGGCATTCGTGATGGTTCCTCCATGACTTGATGGTCGAAACAAACATAGAAGGTATTGAGCAACATACATCAAAGTTGCTGGTGAACGCAGCAGGCCAAGCAGTATCTGTAGGAAGAGGTGCAGTCGACGTTTCAGGCCGAGACCCTTCGTCAGGACTAACTGAAGGAAGAGTGAGTAAGGGATTTGAAAGTTGGAGGGGGAGGGGGAGATCCAAAATGATAGGAGAAGACAGGAGGGGGAGGGATAGAGCCGAGAGCTGGACAGGTGATAGGCAAAAGGGAATACGAGAGGATCATGGAACAGGAGGTCCGGGAAGAAAGACAAGTGGGGGGGTGACCCAGAGGATGGGCAAGAGGTATATTCAGAGGGACAGAGGGAGAAAAAGGAGAGTGAGAGAAAGAATGTGTACATAAAAATGAGTAACAGATGGGGTACGAGGGGGAGGTGGGGCCTTAGCGGAAGTTAGAGAAGTCGATGTTCATGCCATCAGGTTGGAGGCTACCCAGACGGAATATAAGGTGTTGTTCCTCCAACCTGAGTGTGGCTTCATCTTTACAGTAGAGGAGGCCGTGGATAGACATGTCAGAATGGGAATGGGATGTGGAATTAAAATGTGTGGGAGATCCTGCTTTCTCTGGCGGACAGAGCGTAGATGTTCAGCAAAGCGGTCTCCCAGTCTGCGTCGGGTCTCGCCAATATATAAAAGGCCACATCAGGAGCACCAGACGCAGTATATCACCCCAGTCGACTCACAGGTGAAGTGATGCCTCACCTGGAAGGACTGTTTGGGACCCTGAATGGTGGTAAGGGAGGAAGTGTAAGGGCATGTGTAGCACTTGTTCCGCTTACACGGATAAGTGCCAGGACGGAGATCAGTGGGGAGGGATGGGGGGGACGAATGGACAAGGGAGTTGTGTAGGGAGTGATCCCTGTGGAATGCAGAGGGGAGGGGGAGGGAAAGATGTGCTTAGTGGTGGGATCCCACTGGAGGTGGCGGAGGTTACGGAGAATAATATGTTGGACCCGGAGGCTGGTGGGATGGTAGGTGAGGACCAGGGGAACCCTATTCCTAGTGGGGTGGTGGGAGGATGGAGTGAGAGCAGATGTACGTGAAATGGGGGAGATGCGTTTAAGAACAGAGTTGATAGTGGAGGAAGGGAAGCCCCTTTCTTTAAAAAAGACATCTCCCTCGTCCTAGAATGAAAAGCCTCATCCTGAGAGCAGATGCGGCGGAGACGGAGGAATTGCGAGAAGGGGATGGCGTTTTTGCAAGAGACAGGGTGAGAAGAGGAATAGTCCAGATAGCTGTGAGAGTCAGTAGGCTTATAGTAGACATCAGTGGATAAGCTGTCTCCAGAGACAGAGACAGAAAGATCTAGAAAGGGGAGGGAGGTGTCGGAAATGGACCAGGTAAACTTGAGGGCAGGGTGAAAGTTGGAGGCAAAGTTAATAAAGTCAACGAGTTCTGCATGCGTGCAGGAAGCAGCGCCAATGCAGTCGTCGATGTAGCGAAGGAAAAGTGGGGGACAGATACCAGAATAGGCACGGAACATAGATTGTTCCACAAACCCAACAAAAAGGCAGGCATAGCTGGGACCCATACGGGTGCCCATAGCTACACCCTTAGTTTGGAAGAAGTGGGAGGAGTCAAAGGAGAAATTATTAAGAGTGAGGACTAATTCTGCTAGACGGAGCAGGGTGGTGGTGGAGGGGAACTGATTAGATCTGGAATCCAAAAAGAAGCGTAGAGCTTTGAGACCTTCCTGATGGGGGATGGAAGTATATAAGGACTGGACATCCATGGTGAAAATAAAGCGATGGGGGCCAGGGAACTTAAAATAATCGAAAAGTTTAAGAGCGTGAGAAGTGTCACGAACATAGGTCGGAAGGGATTGAACAAGGGGTGATAAAACAGTGTCGAGGTGTGCAGAAATGAGTTCGGTGGGGCAGGAGCAAGCTGAGACAATAGGTCGGCCAGGACAGGCAGGTTTGTGGATCTTGGGTAGGAGGTAGAAACGGGAAGTGCGGGGTGTGGGAACTATAAGGTTGGTAGCAGTGGATGGGAGATCCCCTGAGCGGATAAAGTCGGTGATGGTGTGGGAGACAATGGCCTGGTGCTCCTTAGTGGGGTCACGATCGAGGGGTAAATAAGAGGAGGTATCCGCGAGTTGTCGCTGTGCCTCGGCAATGTCGAGGTCAGTACGCCAAACTACAACAGCACCCCCCTTATCAGCGGGTTTAATAATAATGTTAGGATTAGTGCGGAGGGAGTGGAGAGCAGAGCGTTCCGAAGGAGTGAGGTTGGAATGGGGACAAGGTGCGGTGAAGTCGAGACGGTTGATGTCCCGTCGGCAGTTGGCAATAAAGAGATCCAGAGCAGGCAGAAGACCAGAGCGGGGTGTCCATGAAGAAGAGGAGGGTTGAAGACGGGAGAAAGAGTCATCGGTGGTGGTGGGGGTGGGGGGGAGAGTCCTTGCCGAAGAAGTAGGCTCGGAGACGGAGACGGTGGAAGAAAAGTTCCGCATTGTGGCGAACACGGAACTCGCTGAGGTGTGGGCGAAGGGGTACAAAGGTGAGGCCCTTACTGTCTGCATTTTGCCTCAGAGAGTTGAAGGTCAGAGAGGATGGTAAAGACCCGGCACGGATGAGAGCTGGGATCAGACGGGGGAGGGGGGAGGCTGGGGGTGTCAGTGGAGAGGGGAGGGTTGGGGTGAGAGGAAGATGGAGCCTCTGAGGGCCCAGGAGCTGATGGTGGGATCTGAGGGAGATGGGGTTGCAGAGTGGTGGTGGGGGAAGGGGAGACGGGAGTCACAACAGCAGCACATAAAGACCCAGCCTGGAGTTCAAGGCTGGAGTTGCAGTTGGTGGTTGCGCAATTGCTGTGAAGGAGTCCATGGTCGTTGCTGGAGTCCGGGTTTTGAATATGCCCTGAGGTGTTGGAGCCGCCGAGATCAATGGCAGGCGCCGCAATCTGAAGTTCATGCCTGCTAGCGTCGGGGCCGGCAGGCTCTGGATGAGCTCATCTGTAAATGAAGCCCTGTTGTCTCTCATGAGACTTGATTTAACTTTATAACAGTTAATAGTGTTCAAGTCCTGCCACAACTGTTCAGCATCCTTCAGTGATTCAAGTTTGGTCTGGAATTTCCACTTTGCTCGTGAGATGGCTTTCCAGAGATCGTACCTGGACCTCTTGTAACTTTCTTGGTCACCAGAATTGAATGCCTCTGATCTGGTTCTCAGCGGATTTCGGATCTCAGCCAGGGCTTCTGATTGGGAAAGACTCTGAATGATTTAGTGGGCCCACAGTCATCTGCAGCTGTTTTAATAAAGTCCATTACAACCCTGGTGTTTTCATTCAGATCCCCAGATAAGTGCTTGAACATGGCCCAGTCCATTGACTTGAAGCCATTGTCAATACTCTACAGAGACTGTCTGCCTGGTATCAGTAATCGCATAACCAGCACTTGCGATATGCACCAGCTGCATATACAACCAGCCACCACCAGCTCCCATGGCCTCATGAGACCCTGATCGGGGGCTAATCAGGTGCTACATGTTACCCAGTGATGACCTGCAACCTAGTGGAGGGAAGGAATGTCTTACACCCCCTTTGGTAGAGACATATCTCCACCCCGCCACCCTGTCGCCCCTAGAGAAGGTGTAAAAGGCCACTGGGATGTTGCTAAGGATGATCGCTTTATTTATATGCAACACAAGCATAATGCATCAAGAACTCCTACAACCAGCTCTTTGAAGTCCTAATCTCTGGAGCTTTGATCTTTAGCCTCTGCCTGTGTGCAGGTAGGAGAAGGATCAGATTTACCAAAATGTGGCCTGGGCGTGGAATGGTAAGCATTCTTTATCTTAGTATAACAGTGGTCTCATATGTTGGGACATCTGGTGATATGTGCTGATGGTACCAGTCCACTGCTCAGACTTCACATCAAATCAATCATTCCTTCTCCTTGCCTTCCTCATATTGCCACCATATTAACCATCCTGCCCCTCTTCCACTCACTTCTGAAATGTTTAGTTACTAATGCAAGTGGTTTAGTCATTAAAGGACCTGTTTCCATCCTGTGTAACTATGATTCTAACGTTTCGTATTTAGTCTGCGATTCATTGAACGTGCAGCTCCTCCTCTAGAGGGTGAGACACCCTGAGCCAATAGACTAGTCCTGGACTTATTTTCCATCTGGCATAGTTTGCATTTTGGTGTTTGATTGTTGGGGTTTTTTGTATTGCTATATTTACGCTCTATTCTTGGTTGGTGCAGCTGCAACGAAACCAAATTTCCCTCGGGATTAATAAAGTATATCTATCTATCTATTTTTAATCTTCCTTCTAACAGGACAAATTTCTGGTACAAAATTTGTAAACTGGCGATAGATTTCAGCTATTGCACAAATATAAGTGGGAAAGGATTTGAGCTACGAGTTCCAGAAGATTCATAGAATCATAGGATCTCTAGTATAAGAAAATGTGAAATGGCCTATAGCGTTTGTGCCAACACTTTGCAAGGACTATTGAATTAGTCCAACTCCTCAACTTTTAGGCTATTCCTATGCAAATTGTTCCTTTTTCAATTTATAGCCTTTGGAACATTGTTACTGAATCTGCATCCTTTTCCTTTCCAGCCATGCATTCCAGATCAAGAATCTTAAACTTGTGTCCAGAATGTTCCACTACCTTGAATAATTAAAATTCCCTTTCAACCTTTCCACTCCAAGGAAAACATTCCCATCTTTCTTGCCCCTTCTGTATAAATAAAGTGAAGACGCAAGAAATTCTGCAGATGCTGGAAATCTTGAGCGACACACATAAAATGCTGGAAGAACCTAACAAGGCAGGCAGTGTCCGTGGAAGGGGTAAACAGTGGACGTTTCCAGCTAAGATCCTCCATCAGCAGACTTGAGAACTTGCTGAGTTCCTGATGCATTATGTTTGTGTTACATATAAATAAAACAATCATTCTTGGCAACTTCCCAGTGGCATTTTAGACCTTCTCTAAAGACTTGACAGGGTTGGCAAGGTGGAGATATGTCTCTACCAAAGGGGGTGTAAGGTGCTCCTTCCCTCCACTGGACTGCAGGTCACCCTTGCGTAAGGTGTAGCACCTGATTAGTCCCCCCATCAGGGTCACATGAAGCCTTGGGAGTAGTGGTAGATGGTCGTATGAGCAGCTGGTGCATATCACAAGTCTTGATTATGCGACCACTGACGACAGGCAGACAGTCTCTCAATACAGGCAGAGTATTGAGAATGGTTGGGGTCACCCGTCTTGTAAAGACACTGCCCAGAAGACTACAGTTCAGCATTCAACACCATAATTCCCTGCAGGCTTGACAAGAAGCTCAGGGACCTCGGCCTTTACCCTGCCTTGTGTCATCGGATCCTGGACTTCCTGTCAGATCGCCGGCAGGTGGTAAGAGTGGGCTCCCTCACCTCTGCCGCTCTGACGCTCAACACAGGTGCCCCTCAGGGCTGTGTACTAAGTGCCCTCCTATACTCTCTGTATACCCATGACTGTGTCACTACCCACAGCTCCAATCTGCTAATTAAATTTGCTGATGAAACTACACTGATCTAATCTCAAATAATAATGAGGGAGCCTACAGAGAGGAAATCATCACCCTGACACAGTGGTGTCAAGAAAACAACCTCTCCCTCAATGTCGCAAAAACAAAGGAGCTGGTTATGGACTACAGAAGGAATGGAGACAGGCTAGCCCCTATTGATATCAATGGATCTGGGGTTGAGAGGGTGAACAGCTTTAAGTTCCTCGGCATACACATCACTGAGGATCTCACATGGTCTGTATGTACTGGCTGTGTAATGAAAAAGGCACAACAGCGCCTCTTTCATCCGAAATAGTTGAAGAAGTTTGGTATGGGCCCCCAAATCCTACGAAATTTCCATAGGGGCACAATTGAGAGCATCCTGACTACCTTCATCACTGCCTGGTATGGGAACTGTACTTCCCTCAATCGCTGGACTCTACAGAGAGTGGTGCGGACAGCCCAGAGTATCTGTAGATATGAACTTCCCACTATTCAGGACACTTACAAAGACAGGTGTGTAAAAAGGGCCCGATGGATCATTGGGGACCTGAGTCACCACCAACCACAAACTGTTCCAGTTGCTACCAAATGTGAAACAGTACCACAGCATAAAAGCCATAACCAACAGGCTCCAGAATAGCTTCTTCCAGCAGACCATCAGACTGCTTAACTCATGCTGACACAACTGTATTTCTATGTTATATTGACTGTCCTGTCGTACATACTATTATTATAAATTACTATAAATTGAACATTGCACATTTAGACGGAGAGATAATGTAAAGACTTTTACCCCTTAAGTATTGAAGGCTGTAAGCAATAAAGTCAATTCAATTCATGGGCAAAATCATGATCGCGCACTTCATACGACACAGCACATAATGATGATGAAAGCCTTGACAGCTTCTTGAATGTTTGCATGTCCAGTAATAGATTTGCTGCTTTTGTCCTCTGATGTGAAAAGTTTTCTTTATTTTAACAGTCTGTGAGTTGATTTATAAGATTAAGGTTCCATTATTCTTTAAGACCTTTCTCACTTGTCAGGTCACCTTGAAAGACCAATGTATTTGAACCCACAGTACTTGTCCAGAAACCGGTTTAAAAAATGTTTCATATACCTACTCTTCTTTCTGAGCCTTCCAAAATGCATCAATTGGCATTTACGAAGATTAATTTACCTGTAACTACTTGTTCAAGAATTCCTTTGAAAATCATACCTTAATCTTCCACTTTTTGCTCCACCTTCCAAAATGCATCACTTTGTATTTCATTGAATTGTTACATTTGCCACATGTCTGTCATTTTAGTCCTGCTGAAGGGTCTCGGCCTGAAACCTTGACTGTACTCTTTTCCATAGATGCTGCCTGGCCTGCTGAGTTCCTCCAGCATTTTGTGTGTGTTGCTCGGATTCCCAGCATCTGCAGATTTTCCCTTGTCTGCCATTTCTGTACCCGTTTTGAAGTCAACAATTGAAGTCATTGCTGGATTGTAAAATAACAGCAACTTTACTTGCAAAGGAAAAGAAAATTATGTATTGCAATATACTGCCGTCGCATAACAATAAATTTCATGAATATGTGCTGATGATATTAAACCTGATTCTTATTCTGAAAATACTAATACATTTCAGTTCTGCACCTGACTCTCTTTCTTATGCTGTTCATAAAGTTACACTTTGTACATCTTACCTGACTTATTGTGATAATTAAATGAATTCCTGAGCAGAAACTCACCACTTTTTAATTATTGTTTTACAGATTTTTCCCCTACCTGAATCATTCAATAGTTTGTTGTTGACTGCTTTAGCACAAAATAAAGAATAATTAGATTCCAGACAATGATATAACCATAACAATTATTGCATTTTTGGATTCAGATTAATTTCTAAAATGTCATGGATCTGTTTTCCAGTTTAGGAAAAAAATTACATCTTATAATAATTTCTAGCTTTAAGGGAGCAAGCATGAGGTACACTTAAGAACCAAAAAAAAATCTGAGAAAAGAAACACAAATTAAATAAACACGCAATTCCATAACCATCCATACACTGCAGACCCTAAATATTTGTAGAGCACTGCCAGCCTTCCATTTAATTTTCAGAGAAGATTGACAGAATCCCAAGTGGTATCATCCATTTGCTTTAGGGTATTTCTGCAGTTTGATAAGGTGGGTTGGGGCATGTTTGGGTTGTTCCACCAAACTGCAGCAAGAGATTAACTGGGAAATTCCAAAACACACAAAATGTAGGCTCATACACACTGTCATACTAGTGTACCTTTTTCCCAAGGCTTTAATTAGATTGTAGTTTTATCCTGTCCAACAACACCTCCAGTATTATTTATTGCGGCAGTTCAGATGTGGAAGAAGATGAGCATTGTAAATTTCTATGAGAAAGCAGATTTGAATAGACAAAATAAAAGATAAATGTAGCACACGTGATTTTTGATGTATTCTAGGTACAATAAGATTTTAAAAGTTGATATGGAGAAGTAAATACTAAAATTACTTTATATTAAATAAGAGCTTAAATGAACAAATTATAGCTTTTCTTTTTTCCGGAGGCATAGCATGGAAACATGCCCTTTCTAGCCCACTGAGCGTGTGCTCTCCAATTACGCCCCTGTGATCAATTAATCTACTAAACCATGCATCTTTGGCATGTGGGAGGAAACCAGAGTACCCTGAGGAAATCCACACAGTCACAGGGAGAACGTACAAACTCATTACAGGCAGCAGCAGGAAATGAACCCTGGCCACTGGCTCTCTAATTGCATTACACTAGTCGCCATACAATCCCTTAGCTAAAATTTAAAATTCTCTTATCTACTAATATCTAAGATTGCCTTTGGAAAACAGAATGGTGTACCAGAGACCCTGTATAAAGTTAAAGCAATTTAATACGTTCAGGACAATATAGGGAATCTACCATGTAGATCCTAACTTTTTGACATCCATTGTTATGGGACATCAGCCAATGAAGATCTCAGGAATTCAAGGAACGTGATGACATCTAGTGGGTTGATCAGCCAATCAAATGGAAGAGTTCTCACATCTAACCAATCAAGTAAAAATCTCCTATTTCAGAATCAGAATCAGGTTTACGTGTTATCGCTGGCATGTGTTGTGAAATTTGTTAACTTAGCAGATGCAGTTCAATGCAATACATAATACATTATCTACATTTTCCGGCATTTTATAGAGACTTAAGATAAAGCACACAATTGGGATCATGGTACATATAAAAATACTATATGCAATAAAATGAATGTTTTTGTTATGTAAACAATAAGGATTTTTGAAAAAAAATCTGAAGACATTCTAATCTGTCCATATTACATGACAGAGTCGGTCCAGTTGAATATCTGGTCAATGCAATGGTGGTTTGGTCTACTGCACAGAGTGTTGATGGCGGTGAACCTGATCTGAGTAATGCAGTTATTTTCAGGAGTCATTGATTAGATTTTTCTGTGTTGCGGGATTGGGTGCTAGTGGAGAGTGCCACATTGTACTGAATGAAATTGTGCTTCATGAGGGCTGTTAAACACATCCCAGATAACAGACTTCACTGGACATTCAGAAGCACAACTGTCGCTTGAGATGTTCTTTAATGCAGTTCTGACAAAATTCACTTGGCTGAAACACCCTTCCAAGATTCAGCTTGCTAATTCCGAACCGAATTCCAATTCCTTTTGTTTTTGTTGGAGTTGCACTCATCCACATCCAGGCAAATGGAGAGTACTCTAACGTATTCCTGACACTTGTACCTTGGAGAAGGTGAAAATGTTTATGCAAATCAATGGTTGAGTTGTGCCTCAGACTACTCAGCTTCTTTCCTGTTCCTGCACCGAATAGGTTAGTCCTCTTATGTCTCTGGTGAGCCTGCACCTATTCCTCACCACCACCCAAATGGATGACGTAATGTGTTTAATGCTGTTGATTATCAGGAGATATTAGCAAGATGCTTCTTGGTTCAAGATGGTTACTGTCTGGAACTGGTTTGGCATGAATGTTAATTGCCATTCATTGGAGTCCTGAAGAAGGGTCTCAGCCTGAAATTTAACCGTATAACAATTACAGCACGGAAACAGGCCACCTCAGCCCTTCTAGTCCCTGCTGAACTCTTATTCTCACCTAGTCCCACTGACCTGCACTCACCCCATAACCCTCCATCCCTTTCCTGTCCATATAGTTGTCCAATTTAACTTTAAACAACAACATCGAACCTGCCTCAACCACTTCTGCTGGAAACTCGTTCCACACAGCTACCATTTTCTGAGTAAAGAAGTTCCCCCTCATGTTACCCCTAAACTTTTACTCTCAACTCATGTCCTCTTGTTTGAATCTCCCCCACTCTCAATGGAAAAAGCCTATCCACGTCAACTCTATCTATCCCCCGCATAATTTTAAATACCTCTATCAAGTCCCCCCTCAACCTTCTCCATTCCAAAGAATAAAGACCCAACTTGTTCAACCTTTCTCTGTAACTTAGGTGATGAAATCCAGGTAACATTTTAGTAAATCTTCTCTGTACTCTCTCTATTTTGTTGACATCTTTCCTATAATTCGGTGACCAAAACTGTACACAATACTCCAAATTTGGCCTCACCAATGCCTTGTACAATTTCAACATTACATCCGAACTCCTATATTCAATGCTCTGATTTATAAAGGCCAGCATACCAAAAGCTTTCTTCACCGCCCTATCCACATGAGATTCCACCTTCAGGGAACTATGCACCATTATTCCTAGATCCCTCTGTTCTGTTGCATTCTTCAATGCCCTACCATTTACCATGTATGTCCTATTTTGATCAGTCCTACCAAAATGTAGCACCTCACATTTATCAGCATTAAACTCCATCTGCCATCTTTCAGCCTACTCTTCTAACTGGCCTAAATCTCTCTGCAAGCTTTATAAACCTATTTCATTATCCACAACTCCACCTATCTTAGTATCATCTGCATACTTACTCATCCAATTTACCACCCCATCATCCAGATCATTAATGTATATGACAAATAACATTGGACCCAGTACAGATCCCTGAGGCACACCACTACACACCGTCCTCCAAGCTGATGCACAGTTATCCACCACTACTCACTGGTGTCTTCCATCCAGCCACTGCTGAATCCATTTTAATACTTCAATATTAATACCTAACGATTGAACCTTCCTAACCAACCTTCTGTGTGGAACCTTGTCAAAGGCCTTACTGAAGTCCATATAGACAACATCCACCACTTTACCCTCGTCAACATTCCTAGTAACCTCTTCAAAAAATTCAATAAGATTTGTCAAACATGACCTTCCCCACACAAATCCATGTTGACTGTTCCTAATCAGACCCTGTCTATCCAGATAATTATATATTCCATCTCTAAGAATACTTTCTATCAATTTACCCACCAATGACGTCAAACTCACAGGCCAATAATTGCTAGGTTTACTCTTAGAAACCTTTTTAAACAATGGAACAACATGAGCAATACGCCAATCCTCCGCCACCATCCCCGTTTCTAATGACAGTTGAAATATTTCTGTCAGAGCCCCTGCTATTTCCACACTAACTTCCCTCAAGGTCCTAGGGAATATCCTGTCAGGACCCGGAGACTTATCCACTTTTATATTCCTTAAAAGCACCAGTACTTCCTCTTCCTTAATCATCATACTTTCCATAACTTCCCTACCTGTTTCCCTTATCTTACACAGTTCAATATCCTTCTCCTTAGTGAATACCGAAGAAAAGAAATTGTTAAGAATCTCCCCCATCTCTTTTGGCTCCACACATAGCTGTCCACTCTGATTCTCTTAGAGACCAATTTTATCCCTCACTATCCTTTTGCTATTAATATAATGGTCGAAACCCTTGGGATTTATTTTCACCTTACTTGCCAAAGCAACCTTGTATCTTCTTTTAGCTTTTCTAATTTCTTTCTTAAGATTCTTTTTACATTCTTTATATTCCTCAAGCACCTCAGTTACTCCATGCTGCCTATATTTATTGTAGATATTTCTCTTTTTCCAAACCAAGTTTCCAATATCCCTTGAAAACCATGGCGCTCTCAAACTTTTAACCTTTCCTTTCAACCTAACAGGAACGTAAAGATTCTGTACTCTCAAAATTTCACCTTTAAATGACCTCCATTTCTGTATTACATTCTTCCCATAAATCAAATTGTCCCAATCAACTCCCACTAAATCCCTTTGCATCTCCTCAAAGTTAGCCTTTCTCCAATCAAAAATCTCAACCCTGGGTCCAGACCTATCCTCCTGCATAATTATGTTGAAACTAATAGTATTGTGATCACTGGACCCAAAGTGCTCCCCAACACAAACCTCCATCACCTGACCTATCTCATTCCCTAACAGGAGATCCAACACTGCCCCTTCTTTCGTTGGTACCTCTATGTATTGCTGCAAAAACTATCCTGCACACATTTTACAAACTCCAAACCATCCAGTCCTTTTACAGTATGGGCTTCCCAGTCTATGTGTGGAAAATTAAAATCTCCCACAATCACAACCTTGTGCTTACTACAAATATCTGCAATCTCCTTACAAATTTGCTCCTCCAATTCTCGCTCCCCATTTGGTGGTCTATGATACACTGCCATAAGTGTTACTACACCTTTCCCATTCCTCAATTCCACCCAAATAGCCTCCCTAGACGAGCCCTCTAATCTATCCTGCCAGAGCACCACTGTAATATTTTCTCTGACAAGCAATGCAACACCTCCCCTTCTTGTCCCTCGGATTCTATCACACCTGAAGCAATTAAATCCAGGAATATTTAGTTGCCAATCACACCCCTCCTGTAATCATGTTTCACTAATAGTTACCACATCATACTTCCAGGTATCAATCCATGCTTTAAGCTCATCCACCTTTCTTATAATGCTCCTAGCATTAAAATAAATGCATTTAAGAAATTTTCCACCTCTTATTCTCTGTTTATCACTAACGGTGCAAACAACTTTACTAATTTCTTTTTCTTCCTTCTTCCCTACATCTGTTCTTACACTTTGGTTCCCCTCCCCCCTCGTATCCAGTTTAAATCCACTGGAGCCTCTCTAGCAAACCTACCTGCAAGAATATTTGTCCCCCTCCAGTTCAGATGTAGACCGTCCCGCTGGAACAGGTCCCACCTTCCCTGGAAAACTGCCCAATTATCTATAAATCTGAAGCCCTCCCTCCTGCACCATGTCTTCAGCCACGTGCTGATCTGCGCTATCTTACTATTTCTAAAGCCGCCTGCGCGTGGCACTGGTAGCAATCCTGAGATTGCTATCCTGGAGGTCCTGTCCTTTAACTTGGCACTTAACTCCCTAAACTCACCTTTCAGGACCTCCTCACTCTTCCTACCCACGTCATTGGTCCCTACATGGACCACGACATCCGGCTGCTCACCCTCCCCCTTGAGAATACTGAGAACTCGATCCGAGATATCGCGGACCTTGGCACCAGGGAGGTAACAGACCATCCGGGATTCTCAATCTCTCCCACACAATCTCTTATCTGTCCCCCTAACTATCGAATCCCCTATCACTGCTGCTCTCCTCTTTTCCCTCCTTCCCTTCTGAGTTGAGGGTCCCTTCTCGGTGCCAGAGACGCAACCACTGCAACTTGTCCCTAGTAGGTCATCCCCATCAACAGTATCCAAAACGATGTACTTATTATTGGTGGGAAAGGTCACAGGGGTGCTCTGCTCATTCTGTCTATTCCCCTTCCCTCTCCTGACAGTTATCCAGCTACCTGTCTCCTGACTCTTAGGGGTGACTATCTCCCTGCAACTCCTCTCTATTTCTGCCTCTGCCTCCTGAATGATCTGAAGTTCATCCAGCTCCAGCTCCAGTTCCCTAACTCGGTTTGTCAGGAGCTGCAGCTGGATGCACCTTTCGCAGGTATAGTTATCAGGGACAATTGTGCTCGCCCTGACTTCCCACATTCTGCAAACGGAGCACTCAACTGCCCTAACTGCTGCGTCCATTACCTACTCCTTAGGTAATTAGATTTATTAAAGGAACTTACCCAAACTCACCTCACTTGGAGTGAAATTCTTCCTCAGCCTCTGCTCACCAAGGGCTCAGGAGCCAAAGCCTTCCTACTCTGTTGACTGTTTATTTATTCCCAAAGATGCTGCCTCTCTTGCTGAGTTCCTCCACCATTTTGGATGTGCTACTCTTAGTTTTCAGCATCTGCTGAAACGTTTGTGTTTGTTATTTATCAATCTATGCCCGAGCATTGATTGGGCCTCACAGCTTGCGGACATGCACTGATTGGTTGTAGCTGAAAAAGGTTAGTGAATATCCTAATGTTTGACCCTGATATGGAGGGAGCGTCACTACTGAATCAGCTGAAGACAATTAGGACTTTGACACTTCCTGGGAAACTCCTGCCATCACAATTATCTTGCTTTGTGTCAGGTATGACTCCAATCAAACAACTTAATGTGTCTTTCTGAGGCATAGTGTTTTTTGGGTTTTTAATAGTAAAAATAGCTGGTAAGTGAATAATGTTCCTGTTAGTCACTTCTGAAGGATAGTCATTAATGTAATGTATGCAATTTTAAATTTGCAGTCAGCCAGCTCTTAAATGAAAGTTGGACTTCTTTAGTGAAGTGATTGTGAAATACATATTAGTGTGAACATCACTCTTCCTAAAAGTAACAGCACAGTATAGCTTACCTCTGCCTTATTTTACCAGGGCCTTATTTTCACATCTGACCCCAAAGGTGACACTTTGATTGTCCTAGCACATCCTCAATTGAACTGTCAACCGAAATTTATGTATGTTTCTTGAGTGGAATTTGATTCTGAAGCCTTCTGCCTACAAGAGTGATGTTACTGAGCTACAAACCACACTGAGCAGCTAGGTGAGCAAAATCAACAGGAGGGGACATCAGCCTGTTAGTAATGGGCTGTCAATTTCCTATTGCACCTTGCTGAAGTTAAGTTTTACCCTGAGTATATTTTATTTCCAAAGTTTTGCTCACTTTCTTTCTTGACATGGTTTACAGTCAAATATATACTCAGTGGCCACTTTAATAAGAACACTTGCCATCATTGTGACCGTGGAATGACTGCTGGTGCCACGCAGGGTGATTCGAGTAACTCAGAAACTGCTGCTCTCCTGGGAGTTTCCCACAATCTAGAGAGTTTAGAGAATAGTGCAAAAAAATTTTAAAAACATCCAGTGAGCGGCAGTTCTGTGGGCGAAAATGCCTTATTAATGAGAGAGATCAGATGTGAATGGTTCAATTTGACAGGATGGCAACAATGACTCAAACAACCACACGTTACAACAGAAGAGCATCTCTGAATGCACAACACATCGAACCTTGAAGTGGATGGGCTACAGCAGCAGAAGACCACAAAGGTGCACACAGTGGCCACTTTATTAGGTACAGGTTATCAGGCCCAATAAAGTTGCCACTTAGTGCAGAGATGGGTGTCAGTACAAACTCAAAATGTGCTTTACTGTTTTTGCTATTGAATTGTTGAGACCGTGTGAAAGGTGGTTGAGAAGTGTAGATGTTACTTAAAAAATTGCTTGGTATTAATTATACTTGACCATTTTTGAGGATATTCCTTTGAAGTCTGCAGAGAATCAGCATGACATCGAAAACCTTGACAATCTTCTATAGATGTGTAGTGGAGAGTATATTGATTGGCTGCGTTACAGTCTGGTATGGGAACACCAATACCTTTGAATGGAAAATCCGACAAAAGGTAGTGGATTGGGCCCAGTACTTAATGGGTAAAGCCCTCCCTACCATTGGGCACATCTACATGAAACGCTGTCGTAGGAAAGCAGCATCCATCATCAAAGGTCCTCACCACCCAGTCAATGCCCTTTTCTCACTGTTGCCATCAGCTAGAAGGTACAAGAGCCTCAGGACTTGTGCCACCAAGTTCAAGAACAGTTACTGCCCCTCAACCACCAGGCTCGGGAACAGAAGAGGTTGAGGTGTTCCCACAACCGTTTATTTCACTTTTAAGGACTCTTTATCTGGTTATTTCATGCTTTCAGTATTTATTGCTATTTACTTATATTTGAATTTGCACAGTGTGTTGTCTTCTGTGCTCTTGCTCTTTCATTGATCCTGTTTACAGTTCTGGTTCTATAGATTTGCTGAGTGTTGCCCACAGGAAAAAGAATCTCAGGGTTTTATGTGGTGACATGTATGTACTGATAATAAACTTTACTTTGAATTTTGAACTTTCTGAACTTCGTGTCTCCAGAAACCTGACATAGCATCTTGTCTTGTTATATTCAATTCCTGGATGTGGTGCACACAACCCTACGCCCGGACATTGTACTGTGGTCAACGGAAGACAAGAAAATAATTCTGGTTGAGCTGACTGTGCCATGGGAGGAGGGATGGGAAGAGGCCCACAAGAGAAAGGCCTTGAAGTACCAGCCCTTACTGCTGGAGTGTAAAGACAAGGGATGGCAGGCATGGTTGTTCCCTGTGGAGATCGGCTGCAGAGGCTTCCCAGCCAAAGCAGCATGGGTTGTTGTCAGATCTGGGCCTGGACGAAAGGAGCAAAAAACAAGCAGCTCATAGGATGGGGGAAGAGGCAGAACGAGCTTCTTGCTGGATTTGGAGTAGGCGAGAGGAGGGGAGCTGGAAGCCAGGAGCAGACGGACAGTGATTTGGCCACCACTGCCGGCCCACCAACTGGAGAGTGTCATGGTTAAGGGTCAAAACACTCGGTGAAGGTTGGGAACCACCTGAGGAGTTCGGTGGGTAATACCGTTCCGACTGACCGGAAGTGCACCGAGAGCGGTAAGCGTAAAGGAGTTCGGTGCTTACTGATCTGGTTAACAATGGACGGTGCAATCCGGGGTATATTACGATCGAGCAACGTGTTTGCAGACTGGATATTGAACTTTTTACTGTTGGACTTCGGCCACATTCCACCATGATACAACACTTGGCGGCATGGGAGGTCATTCCTGCCTGTGGCCATCGAATGTGCAGCTCCTCCCGTGGAGGGTCAGACACCCTGAGCCGATAGACTGGTCCTGGACTTATTTTCCATCTGGCATACTTTGCATTTTGGTGTTTGATTGTTGGGGTTTTTTGTATTGCTATATTTACGCTCTATTCTTGGTTGGTGTGGCTGTAACGAAACCCAATTTCCCTCGGGATTAATAAAGTATATCTATCTATCTATCTATCTATGACATCTGCTCCTGGCTGAAGGCTACAGTTACCTTATAAGGTAACTGGAGAATGCACCCTTACAAGTGTATGTAACAAGACAGAAGGCCATCACAAATTTGCTTTGCTGCTCATTCCCTGATCCCTATCACTCAGCATTTCATTAGAGAATGATAACAGTGACAGGCATAGTTAAAATTCATTATGGGTGACAAATGATGTAGAATTTACAAGTCCAAGTGATTAATAGAGGAACTGAAGTTGTATCAATGCAGTGATTCAGTTGTGGATTAGGTGATACAATCATGGATAGGCATCTGTGTTGGCATGTTGTAAAATGGTGATTGTATCAGGAGAATGCAATTTATATTTCAAGTGCATTATGATGGAATACAAGACTAATTGTTAAAATTACATGGAATCTGGAGGAAATTCTTGAAAAACATTAGGAGGAGCACGTCCCTAGGGCCTGATGGAATCTATCCTAGGGAAGCAAAGGAAGAGATTGCTGGGGTGTTGAAAATTATCTTTATATCCTCTTTAGCCACAGGCAAGTTGCAGAAGACTGGAGAAAAGCCAGTCTTATTCCTTTGTTTAAGAAGGGTGGCAGGGTCAAACCAGGAAATTATAGAGCAGAAATTACATCAGAGGTTACAAATTTATAAGAGAAGGTTCTTATGGGCAGGATTTACTCACATTTCAAAATGCATGGAGCTATTAGAGATGGTCAGTGTGGCTTTATGTGGGGGAGGTCTCACAAATCTGAATGACTTTTCTGAGGAAGTAGCAAAATTAGTTTGTGAGAATAGGGTAGCAGATGTTATTCATGTGGACTTTTGACTAGTATAACATTTGACAAAGTCCTTCATGGTAGAGTGATCCAGAAGATTAAGTCACATAGGAACCACAATGAGCTGGTAAATTGTCTTGGTCGTAGACGACAGAGAGTGATGGTACAGGGGTCTTATTCTGACTGGAGGTCCGTGACCATGTTCTGCAAGGATCAGTCAAAATTAGAATTAAAATGTTTGGCCACTGTGAAGTTCGGCTTGTGGCTGACAGTACAGAGGTGCTCAACGAAGTGGTCCCACGATTTATGACGGGCCTCACCGATGTAGAGGAGGCTGCATCGGGAGCATTGGGCACAGTAGATAACCCCAGAAGATCCACAGGTGAAATGTGGCCTCTCCTGGAAGGACTGTTTGGGGCCCTGAATGGAGGCGAGGGAGGAGGCGTATGGTCAGGTGTGGCACTTGGGCCCCTTGCAGGGATAAGTGCCGGGAGGGAGATACAGACCATGTGCAGACAGATGAGATTAATTTAGGTTGCATCAAGGTCAGCATAGGCCTGATGTGTCCATTCCTGTGGGGTATTGTTCTACTTTCTATGTCAGAGGTCATTAGGGCCAATTAGGGGATCACTTCGTCAAGTACCCCTGCTCCATCCACCAATAGTGGAACTCCCCATTGGCCAAACATTTTAATTCCCATTCCCGTTCTGACATGTTGGTCCATGGCCTCCTGTTCTGCCAAGATAGGGCCATCTTCAGGGTGGAGGAGCAACATCTTATGTTTCGTCTGGGTACCCCTCAACCTGATGGCATTAGTATCAATTTATCCTCTGGTTAAAAAAAACAGATTCCCTCCCCTTCCCCTCTTCCTCTACTCCTCACTCTGGCCTCCTACTTCTCACCGACCTGTCACTGCCCTCTGGGTCCCCTCCTCCTTCCCTTTCTCCAATGGTCCGATCTTCTCTCCTATCAGATTCCTTCATCTCCAGTAGTTTACCTTTCCCACGCACTAGCTTCACCTATCACCTTCTGGCTATCCCCTTCCCCTTCTCCCCCATCTTTTTATTCTAACGTTTCCTCCCTTCCTTTTCTAGTCCCGAGGAAGGGTCTCGGCCCAAACCACCCGCTATTTATTCATTTCCATGGATGTTGCCTGACCTGCTGAGCCCCCAGCATTTTGTGTGCAGCTCGTCTGCCGAACAGGAGTATCAGCTAATCCCCGTGCTGGCTTTCTTCTTTCCTACTTGTCTACGTACCCTTATGTCCATCTTTGCTGTTTGCATCAATGACTCCTTACGGTTAAACATTGTCTTTACGTATTTATTAAAGATTACCTTTATTTGCCACGTGTACTTCGAAACATACAGTGAAATACGTTGTTTGCGTCAACGATTGACACAGTCCGAGGATGTGGACACAACTTACTAACCCTACCTCGCACATCTTTGGAACGTGGGAGGAAACAGGAGCTCCCAGACGAAACCCACGTAGGCACAGGGAGAATGTGAAAACTACTTATAAACAGCGGTGGGTATTGAACCCCGAGCGTGGCCGCTGTTAGCTGCTACTCTACCGTGCGACCAAACACCCATTTGGTAAAACAACCATTCCCGATTTTAAGCCACACACATAAAAAATGCTGGTGAACGCAGCAGACCAGGCAGCACCTATAAGAAGAGGTACAGTCGACGTTTCGGGCCGGAGCCCGGGACCCTTCATCAGGACTAACTGAAAGAAGAGATAGAAAGAGATTTGAAGGTGGGAGGGGGAGATCAAAAATGAAAGAAGACAGGAGACGATTTTACCACTTTTTGATTAATACATTTTTGCTGAATATCCATTAAATTTGTCTGTGTCTATCTTCTATTTAGAGTTCATATTTTGCTGAAGCAAAAATAATATGGGCTGATTTTTGTGTACCTTAAGCATTAATTAGAGCCATTACTGGGATTGTGCTGGGACTATTTGGATACAGTATTTCTTTTAAAGACCAAGCTAGCATAATGAGCTCCTTCACTATATAAAATGGTTCAAAAAAAAAGACCAAAAATATATTTTGCATTACTTAGCATCTAATTTTTTAAACAGTCTGTCAATAGCAATAATTTGGGTTCGTGTTCATTTAATCTAGTAGAATATCCCAAGTCTATTTATGGGGTTCTAGCAGACAAAATTTGATAGATTAAACGAGGGTCTGTTGCATTGCAGTTTTTTGAAGAGATGTATCTTGGTGGTAAGATTGCCACTTCTTCCGATCACATTTCCTATATAGAGAAGGGAAATCGTGCGTAAAACAAGAAGTCACTCTTAATCAACTTTTCGTGCGTGTCAGAAAAAGACAGACAGCCTCATTCTCTCGGAACTGTTGTGCAAGCCTATGATGCCTTGCCGACAATGGTCCTATCTCGGTGCTGGACCGGTTTCCCTTTGGGAGGCCACGGTTGTATTTGGGCGAGGGACGGTTTTCCGGTGAGGTGGCCGCCTGCCTGTTGTTAGGTTCGGGGCTTGGTTTCTGTGGCGGGGGATGACCGACAGCAGAGTAGAAGTGGCGGGCCCGGTCCCGGCCCCGGAGCCAGGCGCCGGCGGGGCCCCGCAGAGCAACAACAACCCGCTGGCCAGGAAGCTGAATAAAATTCTGGAGACCCGGCTGGACAATGACAAGGTGGGTGAGGCCGTTACCGGAGCACTGCCATCGATGTACAGTATTTATAAAATAAAACCCTCCCCACCTTAAAGCACATCACATTTCTTTTGTAACTTCAAATCCTGGTCACATTAAAGAATTGTCACACTTTTTTGCACTTGCGGCGTGTTGAAAGTGAAATCTGCAACGAATAATCAGCCCAATTCTTGAAAATAGAGATAGTGAAAAATTAGAAGTGAAAACAAAAAATGGTTCTTTAAGTTAGATAGCATCTGTGACAAAACAAAACAGTATTTCAGGTCCTGAACCATTCGTGAAATCTGTTTTCTTTCCACTGACGTTGCCTGACCTGAGTATTACAAGCATTGTCTGCAGTTATCTGTTCAGATAGATTGCCTTCGAAATTGTAATCTTCTTTAAGTTGAGATATTTGAACCTGGGTTTAAAATGTTACTTCTACTCAGAAATGAACAACGTTTGGGGGTGACTGGTTCTTTGATCAGTCACACTTCCCCGAAATTAGACTATACCAAGGTTTTGTCAAGTTCAGCTTGAATGTGTCTGTCACAGAGTTGTTTTGTCCTCCTTTCTCCAAACGTTAGCGTACTGGCACTTCTCAATCCTAATTACCTGCCCCGTGTTATCCTGCTGAGTGAAGGTAATCTTGGCCAGCTTTTCACCACCTTCAACTGTCTCCCCTTTTTGTTGCTCTGTATTAAATGCAAGGAATTTGTGATTGCTTTTAGCAGTAGGATCCAGCCCTGCTTATTTAGTTTCTTCTTCCTTTGCTACCTACCTGGCAGCATGGTAATGTTGTGCTTAACACAAGAGACAGTGATTACTGTTGTCTGTAGGTGGTTTGTGTGTTCTCCTTCTGACTGTGAGTTTCCTGTGGGGGAGGGGGCTCACAGTTTCCTCCCACATTCCAAAGAGGCTATGTGGCTGCCAGAAGTGTGGCAACACCTGCAGGCTGCCCCCAGCACAATCCTTAATGATCTGATTGTATGTTTTGATGTACATGTGACAAATAAGGCCAATGTCTTCTGCAACATCACATGATTCATTCTAATTCCCTTCCTACCCTACATGATCGTTCATCTCCTTTTTCAGAAAGCATATGCCTTTCTAATATTGTTCCATTTTTGTCAGCTACTGCCTGACCACTTTATAAAAATAAATCCTTAAATTCTTTTACTTCACAAAGTATCACAGCATAACAATATTTTATTCCCTTTGAAAAGCTCTAATTGTGTTATTGCCTTCCAACCCTTTGGCCACCTTTGCAATTGAATCTCTCCAATCAGGTTTCTGTCACTGCAACACACACAAAATGCTGGAGGAACTCAGCAGGCCAGGCAGCATCTATGGAAATTGAATTGACTTTATTACTTACATTCCTCATATACATGAGGAGAAAAAATCTTTATGTTATGTCTCTGCTCAAATGTGCATTATAGTAATTTATAATCAATATTATGTACGACAGGATAATCAATATAACATAGAAATACAGATGTGTCACCATGAATTAATCAGTCTGATGCCCTGGTGGAAGAAGCTGTCCCAGAGCCTGTTTTTATGCTTTGGTACTGTTTCACAGATGTTAACAGCTGGAATAGTTTGTGGTTGGGGTGACTCGGGCGTCCAATGATCCTTTGGGTCCTTTTTATGCACCTGGCTTTGTAAATGTCCTGAATAGTGGTAAGTTCACATTTACAGATGCGCTGGGCTGTCAGCACCACTCTCTGCAGAGTCCTACGTTTAAGGGAAGTACAGTTCCCATACCAGGCAGTGATGCAGCCAGGCAGAATGCTCTCAATCGTGCCCCTGTAGAAAGTTTTTAGAATTTGGGGGTTCATACCAAACTTCTTCAACCATCTAAGGTGAAAGAGGCGCTATTGTGCCTTTTTCAGCACACATCCGGTATGTACAGACCACATGAGATCCTCTGTGATGTGTATGTTGAGGAACTTAAATCTGTTTACCCTCTCAACCCCAGATCCATTGATGTCAATAGGGGTTAGCCTGTCTCCAGTCCTCCTGTAGTCCACAACCAGCTCCTTTGTTTTTGCAACATTGAAGGAGAGGTGGTTTTCTTGACACAACTATGACTTCTTCTCTGTAGGCTGCCTTATTATTATTTGAGATTAAGCCAATCAGTGTAGTGTCATCAGCAAATTTAATTAGTAGATTGGAGCTGTGGGTGGCGACACAGTCATGGGTATACAGAGAGTAAAGGAGGGGGCTTAGGACACAGTCCTGAGGGGCACAGTCAACATTTTGAGATGGAACCCTTCAGCAGGACTGGAAAAAAAAAAGCTGAGTAGATTTGAAAGGTGGGGGAGGGAAGAGTGAAACACCAGGTGATAGGTGAAACTTGGAGGGGGAGGGATGAAACAAAGAGCTGGGAAGTTGATTGGTGAAAGAGACAGAAGGCAGTGGAAGAAAAGAAGGTGGGGAGGGGAAGCACCAGAGGGAGGCGATGGGCTGGCAAAGAGATAACATGGAGAGGGACAAGGGGATGGGAAATGGTGGGAGCATTATTGAAAGTTTGAGAAATCAACATTCATGTCATCAGGTTGGAGGCTACTCAAACGGAATATAAGGTGTTGTTCCTCCTACCTAAGTGTGGCCTTATCCCGACAGTGGAGGAGACCATGGATGGACATATCAGAATGGGAATGGGAAGTGGAATTAAAATGGGTGGCCACTGGGAGATTCCGCTTGTTCTGGTGGATGGAGCGTAGATGCTCGGCGAAGCAGTCTCCCTATCTATGTCAGGTCTCACTGATATACAAGAGGCCACACCGGGAGCACCAGCAGACTCAGGTGAAATTTTGCTGCACCTGGAAGGACCATGTGGGGCCCTGAATGGTAGTGAGGGAGAATGTGTGGGGGCAGGTGAAGCGCTTGTTCCGCTTGCAAGGATAAGTGCCAGGAGGGAGATTAGTCAGGAGGGAGATTAGTGAGGAGGGATGAATGGACCCAAGGAGTCGCGTAGGGAGCGATCCCTGCAGAAAGCAGAAAGTGGTGGGGTGGGGAGGGAGGAAAAGATGTGTTTGGTAGTGGGATCTAGTTTGAGGTGGCGGAAGTTTCGGAGATCATGTGCTGGACACGGAGGCTGGTGGTGTGGTAGGTGAGGACAAGAGGAACTCTTATCTCTGGTAGCATGGCGGGAGGATGGGGGTAAGAATAGACGTGCGTGAAATGGAAGAGATGCGGTTGAGGGCTGTGTTGATGGTGGAGGAAGGGAAGCCCCTTTCATTGAAAAAGGAGGACATCTCCTTCGTTCTAGAATGAAAAACCTCATCCTGAGAGCAGATGCAGTGGAGACGGAGGAATTGAGAGAAGGAGATGGCGTCTTTACAACTAGCAGGGTCAGGCGAGTTATAGTCCAGGTAGCTGTGAGAGTCCGTCGGTTTATAATAGAGATCGAATGGATAAGCTGTCTCTGGAGATAGAGACAGTGAGACCGAGAAAGGGAAGGGAGGTGTCAGAAATGGACCAGGTGAATTTGAGGGCCTGGTGGAAGTTGGGGGCATAGTGGATGAAATCGACAAGTTCAGCATGGGTGCAGGAAGCAGCATCGATGCTACATCAACAACTGCATAGGAAAAGTGCAGGACGCTCACCAGTGTAGGCTTGGAACATAGACTGTTCCACATAGCCGACAAACAGGCAGGCATATCTGGGACCCGTGCGAGTGCCCTTCTGTTTGAAGGAAGTGGGAGGAGCCAAAGGAGAAATTATTTAGAGCGAGAACAAGTTCTGCTAGGTGGAGCAGAGTGGTGGTGGAGGGGAACTGGTTGGGTCTGGTGTCCAGAAAGAAACAGAGTTTTGAGTCCTTCCTGGTGGGGCATGGAGGTGCATTTGGACTGGACATCCATAGTGAAAATAAGATGCTGGGGGCCAGGGAACCTGAAATCCTTAAAAAGATCAAGAGAGTGTGAGGTGTCACGGATGAAGATGGGGTGGGTCTGTACCGGGGGGATAAAACATAGTCGAGGTAGGTATGAGTTCAGTGGGGCAGGAACAAGCTGAAACAATGGGTCTACCTGGACAAGCAGGTTTGTGGATCGTGACCAGAGTTTTTTTTTATTTGTTCACCGATACAGTGTGGAACAGGCTCTTCTGGCCAAATAAGCCACCCCTCAGTTCACCTATTTAACCCTAGCGGAATCCCAGGACAATTTACGGTCACCAATTAACCCACTAACTAGTATGTCTTTGGACTGTGGGAGGAAACTGGAGCACCCAGAGGAAGCTCATGCAGTCATGGGCGGAATGTACAAACCCCTTATATGCATTTGAACTCTGAAATCTGATATCCCGAGCTGTAATAGCGTCACGGTAACCACTGTGTTACTGTGGTGTCCACCACAACTGCCATGTTACCATGGCTTTCTCTAGAAATGGCTTTATTTCCAGTACTTGTGCTTCCTTAAATACTTGTGATTTTTCAACACCTACACAATGCCCTGGGTGAAATCACTTGCGGATGTGGGATTAGTTTCCACATGTCGATGATTCCACAATCGACTTATATCTACTCTTTTATCTCTTTTATTGTGGGAATTTTGTCATTCCTTTTCTGAGATGTGAGATTCTGGCAGGAGTCACAATATTCTGTAGTTAATCATGAGCAAGATTAGCGTCAGTTTCTGCATAACAAGCTTACTATATTTGTTTGAATCAGTCTCAGGGGGCACTGACTTTCAGTTCTAAATGGAGTATTTTGCTCTTCCCCTTTTTTTCTCATATTGTCTCCTGGTTCTTTGGGATCTGGAATTTGAAATACCTTGTCCTATATGCTTTGCCTTTTATGGCGTGGCCTTCACTATCTCACGAGCTGTCTCACCTTGACATCTCGTCCTCCCCCATATATTCTAATCTTTAATTTTGGCTTTTTATGTATTCCATTGCTGCATTAAGGAAATTATGAAGACTTCAATTACTTCCACACACCCCTTGGCACTCTATCCTCTTAAAGATATCTGTTAAAAACTTAGACCATTTCTATAACCTCTGCTGAAACATCTTTTGGCTTGTTTTGTTTTCTTGTGCATATCTTGGTATACTTTCTCTTACTTGTAGACAACAAAAAGCAAAGAAAAGAAAGCTTACAGTTATCCCTGGCTACAGGAATTGGAGATTGGAAGATTACTGATGTTGTTCCATTGTTTAACAAGGCAGAAAAGAATAAGATTCAAGATCATTTAATGTCATTTCCAGTATATAAGTGTAAAGGAGAACGAAATAAGTTGTACTCTGGATCTAATGCAGCAGGAAAAAAATACAAGACGAAGAACACAATAATAAAACAATAAACATAAGTATCTAAGATAAGGTGACTTTGACAGGAAATGATAAAGCAGTGGTGGTGGGTGGGTTAGTGAGTGGAGGTGTTGATCAGGCTTACTGCATGGGGAGAGTAGCTGTTTATGAGTCTGGTGGCGGAGTAATCATAATTCAGTTGCTTTTCTTTCAGTGGACAGTAAATTATTGGAATCTTTTCTCAAGGACATTGATTTACTAATTGATTTTTGGAGCAGGTAACAAGGAAGGGCATTGGGAGCATAGTAGACAATGTGGTCGATGAATTTAGCTCACGTTTAAATTATAACACAGTAACACACACACAATGCTGGAGGTGCTCAGCAGGTCTGGCAGCATCTATCAAAAGGAATAAATAGTCAAAGTTTCAGGCCAAGACCCTTCATCAGGGCTGGAAAGGAAGGGGGAAGAAGGTGGGTGGAGGGACGGTGTACAATCTTGAAGGTGATAGGGGAAGCCAGGTGAGGGGAAAGATGGGAGGTTAGGGGAGAGGGAATGAAGTGAGAAGGTGAGAGGTGAAAGATGGAAGAGATAATGGATGAAAAAGTAGGAATCTGAGAGAAGAGTGGTGAATCTGTGGAATTCTTTGCCACAGGAAACAGTTGAGGCCAGTTCACTGGCTATATTTAAGAGGGAGTTAGATATGGCCCTTGTGGCTAAAGGGATCAGGGGGTATGGAGGGAAGGCAGGTACAGGGTTCTGAGTTGGATGATCAGCCGTGATCGTACTGAATGGCGGTGCAGGCTCGAAGGGCTGAATGGCCTACTGCACCTATTTTCTATGTTTCTAAGAGTACACCATGGGAGGAGGAGGGGCACCTGAGGGAGGCGAGGAGATGAGAAGGGTACGAGGGTGCGCAGGATTGGGAGTGGAAAAAAGAGAGAAGGGGGAGGGGGTAGAAATGACCAGAAGTAAGAATAATCAATGTTCATGCCGTCATATTGGAGGCTACCGAGATGCAATATGAGGTGGTGATTCTCCAGCATGAGAACAGCCTCATTGTGGCAGCAGAGGAGGTCATGGACTGACATATCAGATTGGGAAGTAGAATTAAAATGGTGGCCTCCAGGAAATCCTGCCTGTTGTGGACAAAACGAAGGTGTTTCCAATTTTCACCGCGTCTCACCAGTACAGAGAAGGCTGCACCAGGAGCACTGGATGCAGTAGATGACCCTGACAGACTTACAGGTGAAGTGTTGCCTCACTGAGAAGGACTTTGGGGTCCTGAATGGAGGTGAAGGGGAAACTGTAGCGCTTGTCCTGCTTACAGGGGTAAGTGTCAAGAGGAAGGTCATTGGAAGGTACGAATGGACAAGGGAGTCAGGGAGAGAGTGATCCCTATGGAGAGTGGTGGGGGGTTTGTGGAGGAGAGGGTGTCACGTACCCCGTGACGGGAATAAAGAACCAGCAGAGATGGAAAACACTTTGGAGTCCAGTATTGCTATTAACTAATAATATTTATTAGTAACTACGCAATACAGTAATATAAATGTAGATAAATCAAACAGGTTAGCAATGATTTTATTTTTATATATATGTCAGTATATCAGTGAGTGTGGAAATATATGCATGAAAAACAAAGCTTCTTCAAGTCTAGAGGTAAAAAGATACAGTCTTACGATGATGAGTAAAGTTGAGTTGAGTTCAGTTCGTGGTATTGGGTTGAGTAGTGACAGACAGAGAGGGAGAGGGAGAGACTTGAGTCTTCAGGTAAGCTGACGCCATCGACCTTCTCGTTACCCTTCGAAATCCTTTAAAAGTCACCGACTGTGACTTTAGCAAAGAGGACCGGTTTCCTGTGGTGGAGCTATCCCCCAGGCGAGGGTGGACACATGGACAACTCCCCAACAGTCAACCCCTTTCCTCTTTTCACTGCAAGAGCGATGGATCGATCTGCCTGATCAATCCTCCAAAACCTACTTTTCCTGCGGGCACAACAATGCTCAATTCAGTGTCCAAAACATGTGTCTGAGGTCTATCATCTGACCTCCTATTTTATCTTCCGGTGCTGAGCATCAACTGTCACTCAAATAACTCCTTCCTCTCTCTGTGTAAGGAATACAAGCAGGCGACTGTCCTTGAGAAGTATCAACAACCTGTCGAAAATCATAACATCGAGTGTCCATTAAATAACGCCCCCGGTCACCACAGCAACTTACGAGGTGCTCGGTGCCATCTCCAACTCAGCAGAAATCCAAAAGTTAACCAGTTTTTTCTCATTCCTTAAAGTGACAGTCCAACAGTTAGTTTTCGTCTCTCTCTCTCTTCAAAACAAGATATCGATGTTAAATAACTCTCTCTCTCTCTTTTCAAAAGCACAGTTCATTGGGGTAAATGAGCATAGTTCATAGGGGTAATTCAGGACCCCATCACAAGGAAAAGATGTATTTAGGTTAGGATCTGTTGAAAATGGTGGAAGTTATTAAGAATGATATGCTGGATGTGGAGGTGGTAGGTTAGTATATGGGGAACTCTGTCCCTGCTATGGTGGTGGGAAGATGGGGTGAGGGTGGATGTTGGGGAAATGAGGAAGTTGCTGGTGAGGGGAGCATCAATGGTAGAGGAAGCGATACCCCATTCTTTGAAGAAGGGGACATTTCAGATATCCTGGAATGGAAAGTTTCATCCTGAGAACAGATACTGTGCAGATGGAGGAACTCGGAAGAAGGAATAACATTTTTACAGGTGACAGGATGGGAAGAGGTATGGTCAAGATAGACATGAAAGTCAGTAAGTTTATAAAAGATTTCAGTAGACAATTTGTCTCCAGAGATTGAGAACGGGGAGAGAGGTATCAGAGAAGGACCAAGTGAACTTGAGGACAGGGTAGAAGTTGGAGGCAAAGTTGATTGAAATTATGACATGGTCTGCATTTTAGCAAGACTTGTGACATGGTTCTGCATTATAGGCTGGTCAAATAAACAGAAGTACATAGAGTCCAAGAGTGTGTAACAAGTTGTATCTAAAATTGGTAGCAAGAGAAGGGTTATCATAGAAAAATGTTGTTATGACCATTTGGCCTGCACAAAAGCTAATACAAAACATGTTTTTTTGTTTGTTTTTATTCATGTTTTGAATTTTGGTGTTGAATTGACTGATTTTCTGTACTATTGGATATTATCTATGTTAATACCATGACACACATTTATATCACTTTTTTCTGTTTGTTAAATAATCCCTTTGTCAATTTTCCACTGAACCCAATGAGTTTAAAGGCACTGTGGGAAATGGCTCCTGTGTAAGTTCATTTATTATTGTTACAGAGAAAAAATTTCTTTTGCATCTTACCCATACAGATCATTTCATCATATCTGTACTTTGAGGTAATACAAGGGAAGACAGTAACAGAGTGAAGACTGAAGCATTACAGTTACCAAGAAAATGCAGTGCACATAAACAGTAAGGTGCAAGGCCATAACAAAATTGGTTGTGAGGTCAAGAGTCCATATTATTGTACTAGGGCACCGTTCATTAGGCATACAACAGTGGATAGAAGCTGTACTTGACTTTGGTGGTTCATACTTCAGGCTTTTGTTTCTCCTGGCTGATGGGAGAGGGAAAAAGTGAGAAAGTTAGGGTTGGGTGGGGTCTCTGATTATGTTGGCTGCTTTACTGAGGCAGCGAGAAATGTAGACAGAAGGAAGGCTGGTTTCTGTGATGTTCTGAGCTGTGATGCATTGCTTCTATGGAACATTTATTTAAAAAAAACACTGAAGGTCAAAGGGGGCATGCCAAACTTCATTATCCTTCTGAGGAAATAAAGGTGCTAGTGAGCTTTCTTGGCCATCATGCCTTCTTGTTTGGACCAGGACAAGCTAATGGAGATATTTACTTCTGGGAACTTGAACCTCTGAATCTTAGTGCCATCGATGTAAACAGGAGTATGTGCACTGCTCCCTACTTTCTGAAGTTAATGACCAGCTGTTTTGTTTTGGTGACATGAAGGGAGAGATTATTGTCAGGGCATCATGCCACTAAGCTGTCTATCTCCTTCCTGTATTCTGACTTATCATTATATGAGGTGTAGCCCACTACAGTGATATCATCTGCAAACTTGTAGACCAGAGTTAGTGTAGGATCTGGCCATGCAGTCTGAGTGCAGAGGGAGTAGAGTAAGGGGCTGAGGACGTGGGCTTGTGGAGCACCAGTATTGAAGATAATCGTAGCAGAGGTTTTGTGCTCTGTTGCTCAGGAGATCAATGATCCAGCTACAAGGGGAAGGTAAAGAACCTCAGGTTTGGAGATGAGTTTGGTTGGATTTATAGTTTAGAATTTTGAGTTGTAGTCAATAATCAATAGTCTAACATAGGTGTCTTGACTGTCTAGATATTCCAGAAATGAGTGTAGGGCCAGTGAGATGATACCCACCACAGACAGTTTGAATGTTAGGCAAATTGCAATGGATTGATGTTGTCTGCGAAGCTGAAGTTGATGTGTGCCATGACACTTCATGATAGTGGTTGTCAGAGACACCAGGCACGAGTCATTTAGACTTGTTACTGCATTTTTCATTGGTACTGGAGTGATAGTGGTCTACTTAAAGCAGGTAGGAACTTCAGGTTGAATTAAGGAGAGGTTAACATTCTTTACAAGTATCCCCATCAATTGATTTGCATAGGATCTAAGGAAGTGGCCGGGGCAATCTGGGCCAGCTGCTTTCTGTAGGTTTAAAGGAAGACAAGTTCAAAGGGAAGATAAGCACTGGTGGCAAGGTGAGATAAAAAGGTGTGTGTGAAATATCACTTAGTGAGCCAGATGATGAATTATTGTGATTTCTGATTAGTTGAAGAGCAAATTATTAGACTTATACTGGAAATTGAGAATATATTGTTAGCTAAGTACCCTCAAGATTCAATATTGTTTAATATCATTTCCAGCACACAAGTGAAAAGGAGAATGAAATAATTGTTACTCCAGATCCGATGCAGCACAAAATATGAGATAAAGAACACAATAATAAAAGACAAAATAAAATAAATACCTAAGGCAACTTGTATACATAAATTTATTGCATGTTGATAAAGTAATACTAGCACAGAAATGTTGATAAGGTGACTGACAGGAAATGGTAAGGGTTGGTGTGGGGTGGATTAGTAGGTGGAGGTGTTGATCAGCCTTACTGCTTGGGGACAGTAACTGTTTTTGAGTCTGGTGCTCCTTGCATGGCTGATTCATAGCCTCCACACTGATGGGAGTGGGACAAACAGTCCTTAGCACGGTGGGTTGGATCCTTCATGATGTTACAGGCCACCTTCTTTGATAGCATGTAGGCTGGTGCCAGTGATGCGTTGGCAGTTTTGACTACCTGTTGTAGAGTTTTCTCTCCACTGCAGTGCAATTTCAGTACCATGCAGTGATGCAGCGTGTTATGATGCTCTCTTCTGTACGTCGGTAGAAGAGACAAGTATAGATGTGCATAGTCCAGCTCTCCTCAGAAAGTAGAGGCATTGGTAAGCTTTCCTGATTGTGTAGAATGTGTTCTAGGACCATGAGAGGTTGTGTAAATTGTGCTCTCCTAGGAGTTTGAAACTGCTCTGCTGCTAATGAAAAGAGGGCTGTGAGTGGTGCAAGTTCTCCTAAGTTGATAACCATCTCCTTTGTTTTGACATTTGAAGAGGGTATTTGCCTGGCACCAAGCCTTGAGCTCTTCCACCTTCTCTTTGTAGGACGTCCCATTGTTGTTGCTGACGAGCCCCACTATTGGCATGTCATTGCCGAACTTGACAATGTGATTACTTGGGTGTTTGGCTATACCGTCATGTGTGAGCAGACTAGACAGCAATGCAGGCTCAGCACTCAGCCCTGGGAGGCACCCACATTGAGGATGAGGAGGAGGGAGGAGCAGCTGTGCATCCAGTCTATCCGAGGTATGGTTGGGAAGTCCAACACCAAGTTGCACAGTGGCGTATTTAGGCTGAGAAGGTGGAGTTGTTCACCAAGGACTGTGAAACTATAGTGTTGAATGCTGAACTGAAATGCAGAAACGGCATTCTGACATAAATACCCTTGTTTTTTAGGTGTATCTGGGCCAGGTGCATGTTAGATGCTATGGCATCTGTCAGTAAGCATATTGGTGAGCATCCAGTGTGGCGGGGGGAATCTGAGGACAGAAAGCCATGGAAGAAGGAAAAGGGGGAGGAGCACTATAGGGAGGAGATGGGCAGGTAAGGAGATAAGGTGAGAAAAGAAAATGGGAATGGGGAATGGTGAGGGGGGCATTACAGGAAGTTCAAGAAATCAAAGTTTATGCCATCAGGTTGGAGGCCACCTGAATGGAGTATAAGGTGTTGTTCCTCCAACCTGAGTGTGACCTTGTCGCTACAGTAGAGGACGCCATGGACTGACATGTCGGAATGGGAAGTCGAATTAAAATGGGTGGCTACTGGGAGATCTCACTTTATCTGGCGGCTGGAGTGTAGGTGTTCCGCAAAGCAGTCTCCCAATCTACGTTGGGTCTCACTGATATACAGGAGGCCACTAATTATGCAAGGAAAAACACCGTCAACCGTACAAATGGCACCTCTCTTCCAGATGCTCTAATCAACTTTTAAACATGCTTCGAGTCTTGCAACACACCACCAGCCACAAAAGCTATCCCCCTCCCTGTTGAGCAGCCACAGTTAGTAACAGCAGCAGACACAAGAAGGACTCGGCAGAGAGTCAACCCCTGTAGGGTGGCCAGGTCCAGACAACATCCCAGGACAAGTACTCTGAGAGTGTATACACCATATCACTGATGTCTTCATGGACATCTTCAACACTTCACTCATCCAAGCTACACACAAAACGCTGGAGGATCTCAGCAGGCCAGGTAGCATCTATGGAAAAGAGTAAACAGTCAATGTTTCATGCCATCAGGACTGGAGAAAAAAAGATGAGCAGTCAGTTAGAAGGTGGAGGGAGGCGAGGAAGAAACACAAGGTGATCGGTGGAAATGGGCGGCAGGGGAGGGGTGAAGTAAACAGCTGGGAAGTTGATTGGTGACAATGACTAGACACTCGTGTTTTGGATGCATAGTTCACCTTCAGCCACCTGCATACCATCTGTTATCTCAAGACAGTCCAGAGATTTACTGTAAGGCCCTTGTATGTAACATTTTTGGTGTATCTTGATTTAAATAATTAGCATACTCCAGTTTATTAAATTTAAATATGAATTTATCCTGAAAAAATAAACATCTGTGTAAAGTCAATGAGATCCTTATTGTTTAGTTCCAACAAGATATATATGGAGTCTCTGCAATACCTTTATTTGTCGTAGTGATTCACAGCACTTAATTTTTAAGGAATTTCCCAAGAAAAAAACAACTCGTCAGATTCATGACAGTTTTTCTCTTAAGAGATTCTCATTCTCATTTCTCATTTCTCAGAGGGTCTTAGTTTTGACAAACTCATTTCCACAGCTATTCATGTCAATTTCTCAAAGATGTGGAAAGTAATCTATCTGTAAAGTATCAGAAGTTATAATGCTCTTGTGTAACAAAGATATTCTCTCTGTTGCTGAAATTGTATGATTGAAGTTTAGATGAAACAAAGTTCTTCATTTAAATTGCAACTTATGAGAACCTTAATATCAAAGTAAACCAAACAGAATTTACAGCTTTGGGTCTTTCGATCTGTCATGTATGAATAAAATGCTGCTCTATAGTGCATTCATCATTTATTTTTCATGGTTCATTATATTTATGGAACATCAAGTTGTGGTTTCTCATTGATTTATGGAAGCTTTTTGACAATTTCTTATAAAAGGGCGTGATAGTTAACTCTTCAGCTTATAATTTACAGTATCTAGAAGTGTATAGTCTAAATACATTTGCTATTAAACAATAAGACAAAAAATATGCCTCTTTTATCCATAGGATATGCTGGAGGCTCTTAAAGCCTTGTCAGTGTTCTTCACTGAAAATAGTTTGCGCACAAGGAGAAATCTGCGAGGTGATATAGAGAGACGTAGCTTGTCGATTAATGAAGAATTTGTACGCGTGTTCAAAGAAGTCAAAGAGGTACAGTATGTATTTAAATTTAAGGTATCTGAAATGTTGATGCCATTTTAATTGTTGGATAATTGTAAAGTAAGCAATTGCTAAGGAACAAAATACTGTATAGCAAACAAAGTAAATACGATAGCTTATATTTTATCAACAGAAAGTTTAAGTTGGCAATGTTCTTTTGGAAATTATATTAGTTTTCAACAAGATTGCTTAATGGAGTTTGTGCTGGTGATACAGTTCATCTGGATGGAGATGAACTGCATTTCTAACACAAGACGAACAGGCCTGTGCTTACAGTTTTCAAACTGATGATCATAATGAAGAACTTACAAATGCTTGATGGTATGGAAATAGCTTTCAGTCGATTAAAAACCTTATAGTAATTTAAACTCTCTCTTTAGCATAATTAAGATTCGAGCAATTCCAGTATTTTCATTTAATTAAATAGTCTGTCAGATACCTCAGAACACTCATCCTAAATGCACATTTCACCAATTTACATCATCTACTTGCATGTGCATTTTGAAGCAATAAAATGGATTTGTCTTACCGAAAGGAAATGGACACGCAGAAAGTGGCTGAAGCAAATTATGTAAATACATTGAAGGAGACAGTGGATAATCAACAGAGGGAAAAAAATAAAAAATACGCTGATAGAGTTAGACGTCGAAAGGCTTGATTTGATTATCAATGAGCACATGAACTGTTTCTCTTCTGAAAATCTTGTGTAATTTTGTCTAAAAGAATCTGGATTAAGTTTTTCATGGTGTAACAAGTAAATTTAAAGTATATTAAGTTTCTAAATGGAAAAAAAACATTTTTTTAACTTCACAAACAAGAAGTAATTTAAAGTATATTTATTATTGCACACTGAAAAAAAAACATAATTTTTTTTAAAAATTTCACAAAATTTAAAAATGTAATCTCTCATAGGCCCTTGAGAGTGTTCATGAAGATGTCCAAGCAATGAGTGCCTGCTGCCAGGATATGACCAGTCGTTTAAAGGTAAAGAGTGAGAAACCTTTATCTTTCACAGAAAATGTGAGAATATGGGTGGATTAATATTATAAAAAGTCGATATGGAAAAATCTAATTATTCTGACTTGTATTAACTCAGCTGTTGTTGTATTATATGAAGCTGTATTAACTTCAAAAAAAGTGCACTTTGCTGTTTTGTGGCTAGAGATAGGATTGAAAGATGCCTTACCTTATCCCATAAACAGGACTGATAAATCAAAGCATAAGATTATTCTATGCCCGCCTGCAAGTAATAAAGAAGTATATTCATTGTGGACCCTATCCATCATACTAAAGCTTTTAAATCTGAAAAACAAATTTAAACTTCAGAAGCAAATAAGTTCAGAGCATCTTTGGGAAATCAAACAGGCCCTTAAAAGGGCAGACGGAAAATGCGGGGAACCTAACCACGAGGAGGAACCTATCGTTATCGCCTGTCTTCCCTATATTTCCATGGTTTCTGGAAGGATCGCCAGAATCCTGAAGAAGCACCAGGTTATTTCCACCCATACACCTGTAAAGAAGCTCAAATCACAGCTTATGTGAGTCAAAGATGACCTGGGATTCACGTCGGCTGGTGTTTACAGGATTCTCTGTGAATGCGGAACAAAGTATATTGGCCAGTTGGAACACACGGTGGAAACCTGCATCAAGGAGCACAGGAGACGTATCCGTTTGGATTAGCTGGAGAAATTGGTGGTAGCAGAACATTGACTTCAATGGCACAAAACTACTGTGCCTTGCCAATGGCTTCTGGGACTTCCTGGTAAAAGAAGCCATTGAAATAAAACTAGAGGAAAAAACTTTTAACAAAGACGAAGGTCTTGCTCTAAGTAAGAACTGGCAATCGATTGTAAACAAGTTGAAAGAGTGGAAACCTGATTGGATGAGACTAACAAATCAAGAGGGACGGACTACAGGACTATAAATACCATCAGGCTAGACATGCTCAGGCATCATTCCTGATGAAGGTGTCATCGAAACGCCGGTTATAATTGTTATCTGTAACCCGACTAGAAGCCCGAGAAGAGCTTATTCCTCATATACACCAGGAAAGCATTAGATCCTTTTTGAAAGTTTCATTGTTAATAACTTTGTGGGAAGTTGATTCCCTGGGATGGACTCAGAAAGGAGAGATTTAGGAGTGGAAGGCATGTTACACTTTATAATGTTGACACTAGTCAAATTCCACAGGATGAATTTTGCTTTTTCGCTCTTTTTCCAGCTAGCAAAGGAACAGACAGAAGATCTAATTATCAAAACTACGAAGCTACAATCTGAAAAGTAAGAATTGTGCCTTATTTTTGGTTTCGGTTATCATGGGAGCTATTGGGTTGGGTTCAGTCACTTTAAAGACATGTTCTGCATTGCCTAATTGGATTGCTGTAAATGTCTTATAACAGATTGTAGTCTAATTTAATTTTTTTTTTTTTTTTTGAACCTTGAATGTTGGTCACCTTTAATAACAAACAAAAGTTAGTGATGGTAAGTTATGTTTACATCAAAGTGCCACTGTAGATGTCAGTCTTCACTGATTCTGGTTCCATAAATTGAATGGCACGCTAGTTGTGGTCTAACTTTGGGTAGAAAGGATTCATTTCTCTGGAAGTATTAGTAGTAGAGCTGGAGCCACTATCTGCTGCAATTTTTTTTCTGGCACTGGTCGTTAGAAAGACAGTTGCTGGAATGCTGAAGCATATTTACAAAGTAACACACTATTTCATAGTAATAATTTGGGCAAGAGAATACTAATGGCTTGTTTAGACTGCCTTTAAAATCGCTTAAGAGTTCAATTCATATGATTATGAACCAGTAGTTCTAGCGGCTTTATAGCTAGGAAATGCAACACAGATGTTTAAGAAAGATGGACAGAGGGAAGAAAATGGAGGAAATTATACACTAGTTCATTTGACATCTATTCCTGGCACAATACTGGAATCCATCAAGAAGGATGTGCTAACAAGCACTTAAAGTTATAATGTTATTACTTAGTCATTGCCCGTTTTTCCGCTGGCATTTATAGCAGTAATGGAAGTTCACCATCTCAGGCGGTGTTCAGGGCTTCCTTCATCAGATCAGTTTCTCTCAGTTTTCCTCTCAGTATTACTCTCAGTTTTCACTACTGTCAGTCATGCAAGTCCCACGTGGAGACTCAGGAATACCGTCATAGTCAGATGTAGAAGGATTCTTCATTGCTCTTTCTGTAATAATTTTGTCTGACCAGTCAGAGTTGTTAGCCCTCAGCTGAACCCCACAACCTGGAAGACTGATGGGCCACTCTTGTCTGGCCTCTACTCTTTGACCTGTTTGGCATGGGTGTCGTGACCAATAACCAACATAACTCTCCAGGTCATTGAGGCATGCAAGCTTCCAAACCCAACGGCAAGATCTTGGTCCTGTTGGAGATATAAAGTTATTAGGTAGTCTTAAATCCGTTGCTTGAATTTTGCTTGGTTTGTAGTCAAAATACATTTGCATTATAGTTATACTATAGAATCAATTATGATCTACATTTGTTGCAACTTATGGATAACAAATCCTGTGTTTCAAGCTGTGGAAAATCTGGCAGATGTTCTGTAGGAGTTATACAAAATCTATTGTTCTGCCCAGTATAGAAATAAATTATATCTATTTGCTGTTTCTGTGGACATTTTTCATCTTCCAAATGTCAGTTCTTAAAATTTAAGTGATAGTCTTGTCATAGAGGGATAGGAAATTGAGAAGATTTCTCTGGTGACATATTGTAACCATTAAATTCAGTGGCAAATAAATAAATAAATATACTCACTCATGGTTTGTTTCATCAGGTTTTGTGAAGCAGCTTAAAGCTCGTAATCTACAGATAATCAGAGCTGCTCTAGCTCACGGTACTATAGATAATTATTTCCTTTTATGCAGTTGTCAAATACTGTTTATGTTTGTTAATGCTAAACTCAGGCTCTATTCTAAAGAAGATAAGCTGCTGGAAATGATTGTATAGATGGCTGAATTGTGTATTAACAAATAGCTTTCCGAGAATTTAACAGAAAAAAACCCATTTACCCTGTAACATTAGTAAATGTGTCCCTTTCTGACACGCTGTGTTGCTACCTGCTGATTTTCTTGTTGGTATTGAACTGACAGTAATTTAAATTGCAAGCACAATATCAATGCTTTTGGATATGCAATTAATTTGAAAATGTGGAAGTAACAGTAGTCACTTAAGTGCAGTGAAATTTCATGCTCTTTGTATGGGGGTTTTAGATCAGATGGTTTTGGACATGTGTATTCAATTGTGCATTAGTGGGAGAAAGTCAGAAACTAAAATGTTTAAGTTGCTGTTTTCTAATAGTGTGATCTCCAAATAATACACAATTTTGAGGAAAAACCCGCAATATGGGTCCAGACTCCCTTGTTAGGAATTGTGTGGCATGAATGTTAGTGCTGCTTATCGGCCGTCATCTGAGTGTTTTTAAGAAACTGCTGTATTTGTGTATTCACCGAAATGCAGTGAAACAACGTGCTTGCATTGGCATTTCAACTTGACATATGACTCTATTCCGCACAGATAGAAACTCCCTGTCAGTGAAATCCAAAAGTGGTCGATTTCGTGTGTACATTAACAAAGGTTGGTGCACAAACTTATCTGTTATTAGTAGTCACTGTCCTGGGGCAATTGAACATCTTATAATTAAATGCCAGCCATATTACCTGCTCAGTGAGTATACTGTCGTGAATAGGCAGAGACTAAAAACCACAACATCAGTGGTGAGGACCAAGAAGGTATGTATGGTCAAGGGAGGCAGAGCAGTGCTTACAGGACTGCTTTTAGTCAGTGGACTGGACAATAGTCAGGGATTCATCTTTGAGTCTGAATGAATATGCCACAGTTGTCACTGACTTCACCAAGACCTATGTGGATGAGTGTGTGCCTTTGAGAACATACCAGACATACCCAAGCCAATAGCTGTGGATGAACCATGAGATTCATAGTCTGCTGAGGGCTAGATCTGTGGCATTCAAGAGCAGTAAACCAGAAGTATACAATAAATCTAGGTTCGGCCTATAGAGCACCATATTAAGGGTAAAAAAGTTAGAGACAGAATTGGAAGCACGTCAACTCAGTGACAGGGCCTGCAGGCCATTACGTTCTACAAAGCGAAACCTAACATCATGACTAGCTGTGATGCTTCACTCCCTAATGAGCTCAACACCTATTATGCATGCTTTGAAAGGGAGAATCAAACTGCATTTGTGTGAATTCCTGAAGTATTTGGTGACTCTGTGTTCTTTCTCGAGGCTGACATCAGAATGTCTTTCAAGAGGGTGAACCCTTGCAAGGTGACAGGCCCCGATGATTTACCTGGTATGGGTCTGAAAAACTTTGCCAACCAACTGCAGGAGAGTTCAGGGATATCTTCAATCTCTCACTACAGCTGGAGGTTCTTACCTGCTTCAAAAGGGCAACAATCATACCATTGCCCAAGAACAGCAGTGTGAGCTGCCTCATTGACTATTGCCTGGTTCAGTAGTTCCATTTCATATCAGGGAATGTATACAGTATACAACTTGAAAATCTTACTCTTCAGACATTTATGAAACAGAAGAAGACCCCAAAGAATGATTGACAGAAAAAAGTTAGAACCCCAAAGCCCCCCATTCCTCCCAAGCTCAAGCAACTGTGAAGCATCAACTCTCCCCTTTCCCCCCTTCCCCCCTTTTTCTAGCAGGAAGCATCAGTGCCCACCACCCACCAAGCAGTCAGTAGGAAAATTCCATAGGGCCTATGATCTGCTGTCCAACAAAAAGCTGCAGTCTAGAACCCAGCACTTTGACATCACACACACATACACACACACTTCCTCTCCCCCTTCCCCCCTCCCCCTTCCCCCTCCCCCTTCCCCCCTCCCCCTTCCCCCCTCCCCCTTCCCCCCTCCCCCTTCCCCCCTCCCCCTTCCCCCCCCCCTTCCCCCCTCCCCCTTCCCCCTCCCCCTTCCCCCTCCCCCTCCCCCTTCCCCTCCCCCTTCCCCTCCCCTTCCCCTCCCCTTCCCCTCCCCCTTCCCCTCCCCCTTCCCCTCCCCCTTCCCCTCCCCTTCCCCCTCCCCTTCCCCCTCCCCTTCCCCCTCCCCCTTCCCCCTCCCCCTTCCCCCTCCCCCTTCCCCCTCCCCCTTCCCCCTCCCCCTTCCCCCTCCCCCTCTCCCCCCTCCTCTCTTCACACCAAGAGGACCAACAGATCGCTGTTTTAATGTTGTAATCTAAAGCAACACTTATTTGAGCACACCCAACTCAAGAACCAGCAGACTCTTCTCTCCCCATTGAGAGCGAGAGAGAGATTGAGAGTGATTGCCTGAATGCAGAGGCCTCCAACAGCCACACACACTGTCTCGATGTTCTAATCTCTGTGACACTCCAATTGGTGACACCAGCGAGGATTTGAGTCTTCCACAGATACCACCCTAGGCCCCACCCATGGTCCCTGAAGGTGCAAATCTTCCATGCCACTGCTGAAGATATCAAAAACATTCTGGAAATGGGAACCTACCAACGGAAAGAACTGCAGTTTGAGTACAGCTGTAGATCATGGACTCCAACAGAATGCCAGCCACCTAGAAAAGGACGAAGAGACATTAAAGGGAAGAATATAAGCTGTTTCGCAGATGAGCTTGAAAAAGTTGCCCTCTGGCACTACCTTAGCTCCTCCTATCCCAATAGCACCTCCTCCTCACTGAGGATCAACACTGGTCACCTCAAGAATGCATGCTTGGCCCACTGCTTAGTTTACTGTCTCTTCGCCCATGGTTGTGTGACTAGGAACAGCTCGAACACCATCCATAAATTTGCTGAAGACACAACTATGCTGGCAAAATTTCTGATGGTGATGAGGTACACAGGAGCAAGATAGATCGACTGCTTGAGTAGTGTCGCAGCAACAATCTTGCACTCAACATCAGCAAGGCCAAGGAATTGAGTGTGGACTTCAGTAAGGGGAAGTCAAAGGAACACTCACCAATCCTCATCAAGGGGTTAGAAGTGGAAAAGGGTGAGCAGTTCAAAGTTCCTGGGTGTCAGCATCTCTGAGCATCTATCCTGGACCCAACATATTGATGCAATTACAAAGAAAGCATGACAGTGGTTGTATTTCATTAGGAGTTTGAGGAGAATTGGTATGTTACCAAAGATACTCGCAAATTTCTACAGATGTACAGTGGAGAGCATTCTAACTGGTTGCATCACCACCTGGTATGGAGGGTCCACTGCACAGGATTGGAAAAAGCTGCAACAAGTTGTAAACTCTGCCAGCTTCATCATGGGCACCAGCCTCCCCACCATTCATGATACCTTAAAAAAGAGATAGCTCAAAAAGGCGGCATCCATTATTAAGGACTCCATCACCCACAACATGCCCTCTTCTCTAAAAGTTAGAAAATAGACAGTATATTGCTATTGACACTTCGTGTGGTGAAAACTGCCCAGCGGATTATGGGCACCCAGTTGCCCACCATTGAGAACATCTACCATAAACGCTGCCTGGGCAGGGCGAAAAGCATTATCAGGGATGCATCTCACCCTAACCATGGACTTCTTACTCTTCTCCCATCTGGTGGGCGCTACAGGAACCTCCACTTCCGCACCAGCAGGCACAGGAAGAGCTTCTTCCCTGAGGCTATGACACTGCTGAACCTCTCATCACAGCGCTAAGCAGTATTGCATCTGTATTGTACTGTCTCACCTCAGTACTTTTATATTTGTGTGCTGTAGCACTTTTTTTATTTGCAGTTATCTTGTAAGTAACACTAATCTTTGCATTTCTGGTCAGATGCTAAATTCATTTCATTGGCTTTGTATCTGTACTCGGCACAATGACAATAAAGTTGAATCTAACCTAATCTAATACATGATGAGACCCAGGTGGTGTCAGGGAGTTCAGTATCCCTGGGGGAAGAAGCTGTTTCCTAACCATTCTTGTCCTAATGCTATGGTACCTCTTGCCTGATGGTAGGAGGTCAAAAAGATTTTAGGACAGATAGGAGGGATCACAAACAGCCCCACATGCGTAACACTCTTGATAAATATCTCTAATGGGTGGAAGAGAGATTCTGATGATCATCTCAGTGTTCCTCACAATCCTTTGTAGGGACTTGTAATCGGATGCCTTGCAATTCTCATGCCAGAAGCTGATGCAATTTGTCAGGACATTCTTGATGGTGCCCTTGTAAAAATTGTTTAGAATGGGGAGGAGGAACCCTCACTCACCTCAGCCATGGATACGCTGCTGTGTTTTGAGGTGGTGTTGAGGGACCAGGTGAGATCATCTGGTATGTGCACTTCCAGGAACTTGGTGCTTCTAACTCTGTTGATGGAGGATCCATGTATGTGCAGTAAGGAGTGGTCAGCTGCACCTTCCTAAAGCCCACAGTCATCTCTTTGGTCTTGTCCATGTTGAGACTCAAGTTCTTGTGTTTGCATCATTCTACCAGCTGCTCTACCTCCTCTCTGTATGCTGTCTCATCGCTGTATCATCAGTGAACTTGATGATCCGGTTTGAATTGGATCTAGCCATGCAGTCTTGTGGTCCTGGGGAGCACCACTGCTTAGCGTAATAGAGCAAGAGATGTTTCTGCTCACATGAATTTAATACGTTACCAATGGATTTGTTTTTCAAACCTTTTCTAAGATACTTTCAACTCCTAAGTGTATTGGAGCCAGAATATCTTTTCCATGTTTATAGCTAATCTTGCTACACTCTTCTGCCTCTAGATTGTTTTATTCTCACATTGATAGTGACATAGAAAGCATAGATACTTGCTGTTTTTTTTTTATTATAGATAGATATTTTAGTGATCCTAGGAAAAAATTTTTCTGTCCTATGCTTACTTTGCTGCTTGCGTATCATGTTTCTGGGATCATGCTCTCTGATACTAAAATGCATTTTTTAATATAAGTGCAAAAGGGAGAGACATGAAATTGGAACCTAAAGTGGTCAGTGACAAAAACAGAGGAATAGGAAGGCATGGAACTGGTTATCCTTCTTCCTGCTATATCATTGATGCTGAAATCAATTCCAACATCCCATTGTTGCTCTGATTCAGATGTGCTAAGTGGTATACCAGGAAATTTTTTGTCTAAATGGCTTAGTTCAGTTTTGAACAGAACACTGCCACTGGCCAATGTTTCTAATAAGTTAAATACATTTTAATGGTTTGTGAAGTAATCAGTCTTTGTTTTAATTTTATCTACAGGATGTGAGCACACCTGCTCATCCTTGTTTGCCTGTGAGAAAGTGGTGGTGATCTGCCTTCTTAAACCTTCTTGGACTTGTACTAAAAGGGAAAAAAATGCTTGACATATTGGACGCCCTTCACTGACGAAATTAAAGTAAAGTTTCTTGGTCATGTTTTGTTAAACTTAAAGCCCGTAATAGTCAATTAATTTGACTTTTGAAGGGCATTTGTGGTTTCTATATAGGTGAATGCGGCAACATTTGAACAAAGAAACACTTTAGAGATTTTAAATATTTAGAAATATAAAAGATGACTTTATAAATAAGTGTGTTTTCATATTGTTGGCTTAAATTTAAATATTGGCCAGAATATTGGAAGAACTACTTGTTCATGAGAAGTGCCACCTTAATAGGGAGGTAGGTTGTAGTTTTAAAATATTACATGGTAGGGGTCCCCAACCTTTTTTGCATCGCAGACCAGTTTAATATCGACAATATTTTTGAGGATGCAACTATGAAAATGGACAAGGGAGAGCCAGTGGATGTAGTGTACCTGGACTTTCAGAAAGCCTTTGATAAAGTCCCACATTAGAGATTAGTGAGCAAAATTAGGGCACATGGCATTGGGGGCAGAGTACTGACATGGATTGAAAATCGGCTGGCTGACGGAAAACAAAGAGTAGCGATTAATGGATCCCTTTCGGAATGGCAGGCAGTGACCAGTGGGGTACCGCAGGGTTCAGTGCTGGGACCGCAGCTGTTTACAATATATATTAATGATTTAGATGAGGGAATTAAAAGTAACATTAGCAAATTTGCCGATGACACAAAGCTGGATGGCAGTGTGAAATGTGAGGAGGATGTTATGAGAATGCAGGGTAACTTGGACAGGCTGGGTGAGTGGGCAGATGCATGGCAGATGCAGTTTAATGTGGATAAATGTGAGGTTATCCACTTTGGTGGTAAGAATAGGAAGGCAGATTATTATCTAAATGGAGTCAAGTTAGGAAAAGGGGAAGTACAACGAGATCCAGGTGTTCTTGTACATCAGTCACTGAAAGCAAGCATGCAAGTACAGCAGGCGGTGAAGAAAGCTAATGGCATGCTGGCCTTCATAACAAGGGGAATTGAGTATAAGAGCAAAGAGGTCCTTCTGCAGCTGTACAGGGCCCTGGTGAGACCACACCTGGAGTACTGTGTGCAGTTTTGGTCTCCAAATTTGAGGAAGGACATTCTTGCTATTGAGGGAGTGCAACGTAGGTTCACAAGGTTAATTCCCGGGATGGCAGGACTGCCATATGTCGAAAGATTGGAGCGACTGGCTTGTATACTCTGGAATTTAGAAGGCTGCGAGGGGATCTTATTGAAACATATAAGATTATTAAGGGTTTAGACATGCTGGAGGCAGGAAGCATGTTCCCGCTGATGGGTGAGTCCAGAACCAGAGGCCACAGTTTAAGAATTAGGAGTAGGCCATTTAGAACGGAGTTGAGGAAAAACTTTTTCACCCAGAGAGTGGTGGATCTATGGAATGCTCTGCCCCAGAAGGCAGTGGAGGCCAAGTCTCTGGATGCTTTCAAAAAAGAGATGGATAGAGCTCTTAAAGATAGCAGAATCTAAGGTTATGGGGATAAGGCAGGAACTGGATACTGATAGTGGATGATCAGCCATGATCACAGTGAATGGCGGTGCTGGCTCGAAGGGCCGAATTGCCTACTCCTGCACTTCTTGTCTATTGTCTATAATATTGTTGCAGACCGGCCGATGGGGGTGCTATTAATCATGACCCGAATATAGGTGATAAGTCAACTATAAGTCACTTATCAGTGGCTAATACACTCAATTTCGCTTCTAAAAGGGTTTATCTAACGAATTTAATATTAAACACACAGCGCAAATTTTCCTCACGTGAATATAGTGATAAGTCAATTATAAGTCATAAAGGGGGTTCCTTATGTCCAGTCTATTCCGCAATTTAGTTTTCGTTGCATTCATTGCAGAAAAGCCCGCTTTGCAGAGACATGTTGGAAATGGAAGCAACGTTTTCAGTGCCTTCATGGCTATCTCAGGATATTCGGCCTTGACTTTGACCCAGAATGCCAGCAGAGATGTTATGTCAAACATACTTTTCAGCCCACTGTCATTTGCAAGCTCGAGGAGTTGATCTTCTTCCTGCGCTGACATGGATGATTCACCGCGGATATTCACAAATGGGTCACGGACCCATTCCTTTGCACGTCTTAGGTAATTTGCGGTTCGGAAGTAACACTTGAATTCTGTCGACAGTGAGGATAGGTGTTCGCGCACCAGCTGTGAGCCTCAGTCTCTCCCAAATTCCCAACTAATTTTGGGAACATGTCAAATATGCCCCTGTTCACTCGCCGTCCCCACAGTTCCAGTTTGGCTGTGAAAGCAGACATTTTGTCTGCCAACTTGAAGACAGTTGTCATTCTCCCCTGAAGTGACAAATTGAGTTCATTGAGCAGGTTGAAGATGTCACACAGATAAGCGAGTTTTGCTACCCACTCCTCGTCACTGAAGTGTGCTGCCAGTGGTGACTTTTTTCCTGAAAGAAATCTCTGTAGCTGCTCTCTTAACTTAAAAACCCTGGCCAGGGCTCTCCCCCTTGATAGCCACCTGACTTCCGTGTGTAAGGCGTTTGTGCTCTGCATCCATTTCCTCGCAAAGTTGCTTAAACAGACGTGAGTTAAGGGCTTTTGCTTTGATGTGATTGATAACTTCAACAACGTCACTCAATACGCTGTTAAGATCAGGTGACATTTTTCAGCTAGCCAGCATTTCCCTGTGTGTGAGACAGTGTGTAAACTGGCATTCAGGAGCAACCTCTTTGACTCATTAAGCCGTTCCAACAGCTGTGCTTCGATGTCCTCCGCTATGTCATCGATTCTGCTTGAAACTGTGGTAGCTGAAAGAGAAACCTGTGCCATCTTGTCAGCTGCAGCTTCTCCCAACAGTTCACGGCACATGTCCTTGGCAGCAGGCAGAATCAATTCTTCACCAACAGTGAAAGGCTTCTTAGCCTTAGCAATATGGCTAGCCACTAAGTACGACGCTCTCAGAGCAGCAGCATTTGTGGAGGTGGTGGCTCTCAGCACTCGCTTCTGTACCGCTTGCTCATGTTTTTTTCCGCTCAAAAAACTCAACGGGTTTGTCTTTCAGTGCAGGGTGCTTGGACTGAAGGTGCCAAAGCAGTTTTGAGGGCTTCATTGCCTCATTAGACAGCTTGTCTCCACATATCACACACAGGGAGCTTGGAGCGTGCGAGTCACCGGTCGCAATAAAGCCATATTTTATGTATGACTCGTCGTATTTTCTGTTGAAGGAAGCTTTCTTTTTTTGCAGTCTCAGCCTCAGCTGTCTGTGCGTTATCATCATCGTTAGGCCTTTTATGTCCCTTTCCATCTCTTCCAAAGAAACTCTCAAGTGACGTTTGTTTTTTAATTCATTGAGTAGTTGTAGGTTAATGACCAACTGATGTCCTCGCATGGGTAATGACCTCGTGTGCATTCAAGTTCAACAGTGGGTGTGACAGGGAATGAGGAAGGATGCAGATGACTCGTATCATTTCCTCGCAGCCCAGTAGCACATGCTTTGCGGCCCGGTACCGGTCCACGGCCCGGTTGTTGGGGACCACTGTTATATGGCACTCCCTCACTATAGGATTAATATCTCAAAGACTATTTGACTTGGAGCTTGTTAACTAATTTAGCCAATATATTATAAAACTTTTTGAAAAGAATTACAAATACAAAACACAATAAATTTTAAACATAGTTAACTTTAAGTTGTGAGTTGTTTTGAATGATGGAACAGAATCAAGATCTGGCAAATGTGCCTACAGATTTGTATCACTGTGATTAATCAGTACAGGAATTTATTTGATCAGGGGCTTTAATTCTTTCCACTTGGCTTCATAACATCTGCAATCAGTAACTAATTGGAATAGTCCCAAATCAACAAGCATTGGAAAGCTCATTAACCCTCTAGCTTAGTAAGTTGAAGACTGAATAAAATCCAACACCAATGCTGTATGTACTAATGAGGCAGGCTGGAGAAATTCAGCAAATTATTGAGTTTGCCTTAGCACTTGACTGAGTTCTAATCTTTAATCAGTGATGCTTCAGTCTCAGCTTGCCTTTCTTGGCTTTTTCTGGAGCATAAATGCATCCTTCCACCTTTCCCAGAGGATAGTAATATCCTTGATTTCCAGGAGCATGACCATATCCTTCCTCCATTTCCAGAAGAATATATGCACTCATCAGGTATTTATAGAATAACTGCACCATACTGCCATTGGCACTGACTTGAATCCCTGGGCATTGTGTTTCCCCTTTACAGCCAGTTAAAATGACAATTGTTTGGGAACAATATTGTTGACTATTTCTGGGTATAGCTATTTAATTGAGTTTACCTTTTAATCAAAAATAAAATTATGTTTGTACTTTTTAGGTTTCATAGTAGTTTGGAAATGCTTTCAATGTGCCTCATTATAGGAAGGATGTAGAAACCATAGCGAGTATGCAGAGGAGATTTACCAGGATGCCGCTTGGTATCGGTTGGGTGAGCCAGGGTTTTTCCCTTTGGAGTGAAGAAGGATAAAAAGTGACTTGATAGAGGTGTAGAAGATGATAGGAGGCATGGATAGAATGGATAGCCAGAGACTTTTCCCCGGGGTGGAATTGTCTAATATGAGACAGAATAATTTTAGTGATTGGAGGAAAATATGGGGGAGGGGCGGGATGTGAGAAGTAAGTTTTTTTTTTGAGTGGTGAGTGGGTGGAATGCGCTGCCAGGGGTAATGGTAGACATAGAAATATAAGGGGCATTTATGACACTCTTAGATAGGCATATGGATGTTAGAAGAATGGAGGGTTATGTAGGAGGGAGGGGTAGATTGATCTTAAGAGTAGGTTAAAAGGTTGATACAACATCGTTGGCCAATGGCCCGTACTGTAGTGTTCTATGCTATTGAACGTTGTTTTCACAGAGCTACTTTCTCTGTTCCAATGCTGAATTGTTCGTTGGCCATTATTCGCTCTACAGTCTTTTTCATTGATAATGCCTCTGTCTAGATAAAATTATTCACTTAGAATAACGAGTAGCTGGTGAGGGTTTTGTGGATCTAGGTGATATTTAAGTACTATAAGCATTCAAAATATGATGTTTATAGCAATGTTATCAAATCCAGACAGGCAATTTATCCTATTCCTGTTTATTATCTAAACCTCTATATTTTTGTTGGCTGAATTCCTGTTGTTATTCACCTCCTTTGAAAGTTATCAGGGACTCTTTAAAAAATGATTTCTTCGAGCAGGATTTTGTAACATAAACTTTCAAGTCGCAAGTTACAATCCTTGAATCTACCAATTCAGAAGTATTTAATCATAGTAACTTTGAAGATATGATCAATCTTCAGAATGCCATGTTGCCACAGTTTTATACCTCTTAGCTTGCCTCATTTTCTTTCAAAGCTTGAGAGTTGTAACATCTCCATCAGTTGCAACAGGCATCCTGTCAAATGACATGAAATTTACACGTGGCCTTAAATGATGAGTGCTACTAAGCTATTCAGCCAAAAGAAAGAATCAGTGAAATTAAATATAATCTTTTCCAATATACCCCAGCCAGCAATGAATATTAATCTAACTACATCCGTACTTAAAATCACAAACAAGAGAAAATCTGCAGATGCTGGAAATCCAAGCAGTACACGCAAAATGCTGGAGGAACTCAGCAGGCCAGGCAGCATCTATGGAAAAAAGTACAGTCGACATTTCAGGCTGAGACCCTTTGGCAAGACTGGAGAAAAAAAAGATGAGTAGATTTAAAAGGTGTGGGAGGGGAGAGAGAAACACAAGATGATAGGTGAAACCGGGAGGGGGAGGGATGAAGTAAATAGCTGGGAAGTTGATTGGTGAAAGAGATGCAGGGCTGGAGAAGGGGGAGTCTGGTAGGTGAGGATAGAAAGCCATGGAAGAAGGAAAAGGTGGGGGTGGGGGGGAGGCTCACCAGAGGGAAGCGATGGGCAGGCAATGAGATAAGTTGAGAAAGGGAAAAGGGGATGGGGAATGGTGAAGGAGAGGGCGGGCAGCCATTACCGGAAGTTCAAGAAATCAATGTTCATGCCATCAGGTTGGAGGCTACCTAGACAGAATATAAGGTCTCATTCCTCCAACCTGAGTGTGGCCTCATCATGACATTAGAGGAGGCCGTGGATTGACGTATTGGAATGGGAATGGAAATGGGAACTGGAATTAAAATGGGTGGCCACTGGGAGATCCCACTTCTGGCGGATGCAGCGTAGATGCTCAGCGAAACGTTTCCCAATCTATGTTGAGTCTCACCAGGAGCCCACACTGGGAGCGCTGTACTTTTCTGTACTTGTCTATAGTTTAATACACCATTTGAACCAACTCTGAATACATTTGCAATTTTTAAATTCCTTATCCTTCTGATTTGGTGTATTCATTGCCACTGAACTAAAAATCTGTGGTCACACTCTCTAACAAACTTGCATGTGTACCCTTGCTTCATGCTGGTCACTCACCAGAACTTTCCCAAGGGGAGGAAAAGATGGGAAAAATAGTACCCTTGAGAGTAATGCTTGAAAAAAAATTAAAATAAGTATTTCCCAATCCTTTCTTTGCTCATGAATAAATTTAATTATTGTCAAAGTTCGTGTTCGGACTTGGAAGTGGAGTCAAGTTGGAGATTTCATCCTTATTTATATATAAGGGTGCAGTATTTATTTTGAAATATAACATGTTCTTATCATTTTATATTTTTTAACCAATATCTTCTAAGGTGCCATATTCTCTTATGCCTGACTGATATTAAAATTGCCTTTTCTTGTTATTTAGCATCATTTTTGCCTTCTTAATATATGCTCATCCCAATCTAGAAATTTGATCACAAAATTCAAAAAGGCCTGTTTTTGTAGAGTATAGTAGGTTACTACACTGTTTGTGCATCAGCATTTGAAAGAGATATCAAGTGCAAACAGGAATTGATGCAGGTGGTGGTAGAACACTGTATGACAATATTGGCATTATAGTGGGAAAAGGAGAGTTGCAATGAGACCCAATTCATTTTGGACACCAATCACTGAGAGCCCCTTCAGGTACTCAAGCATTGAGAAAGACAAATCATATGTTGGTTTCAAGAGGATTTGATTAGGTGACAGAAATGTTTTACTACAACTGTAATAGCCTTTAATGAGGCCCCCTCTGGAATTTTCTGTGCAGCCCTGGTCTCCTTATCTGAGTAAGGATTCTCTTTTTAATATATGTGCTTGTCCTAATCCAGAGGTTTGAACACAAAATTCAAAGGATCCATCCCAGTACGAGGTTTGAAGATTTATTATACTGGCGGTGCTTCCAACATTTGAAAGAGATATAAAACACTGTCAGAAAACTGCATATACAATTCCAGATGGGTTCTCACCAAAACTATTACAGCTGCATCAAGATATTATTGTCATGCAGAGTGGTAGGACTAAAATGAGATGGGTAGATGAGGCCTATACTGGTGAAGTGAAGAATGAGAGGTTATCACAATAAATCCTACAACATTTTAAATTTTCAGATCTATTTAAAAAAACTATAAAATTCAATGTCAGGATGTAGGGAAGATGTTCTCAATGGCTGGAGTTCAGAACCAGGAGCCACAGCCTCTGGGCCAAGGATATGCTATTTGGAACTGAGGTCAGGTGAAATTTCTACACATGAAGGGATGTGAATCTACTGAGCTATCTACAAAATAAAAATACAGGAATAAATTAGCTAGTCAAGCAGCATCAGTGGAATGGGAAACCAGCTACCATTTCAGGTCAAAGACCTTGTTCTGCCATTATTTATCTTATTTGATCTAGGGTCCAGTATATAACCATGAGATTAAATTCCCCTTTTCTTCCAAAGGATAAATTGTGATTGAAATCTCTCTAAATACAGTAGTTAACTGCAAAGTAAAACTATGGTTAAGGTGTAGATGAAATAATTGGAGAGAATGCTTGAAAGGTAACAGCCCTCAGATCAAATTGCTTTCTTTATAATGAAACTTGAGTCAGGAGGTAATGAATATTTGCTTCATTGCACTTTAGCAAAATTGAAGTATTCTGTAGCATCTATAATAATTCTGGAAGAATATTTGCTTTTCATAACCTGTACTGAAAGTGTTTGGATTCTCAGAAAGCACAGATGTCAGCCTTTACAAGCTTTATGAACTGACTAGAAATCTACTTTAGACAACTGCTGCTGATAGATGATTATTTGTGATTAAAATGCTTACTTCTGAAGAAGTAGAATTCACTGCTAAAGCCTCTCATTAATAAATCTGTTTATATTTCTATGGTATCTCACCAATAGCTTTTGATAGTTTATTAATAAGAATCGGGTATCAATTGGCTGTATGAGTCCAAGTTAATTACAGAATGCTTTGTTGTAAGGTTGAAGCATAGTCCTGTCAGATAGCAAGTGTTGGCTTAATAGCCTTTTATTATTACTGACAGCTATGAGGAATTGTTAGCGTGAGTGCTTTGTGCAAATAGTGCAGTGTGAATTAAATAACAATCCATCAGCCTTTTGACTGTTGCTAATCTGAATGCATTATAGAGGTCACAGAAGTGAGTTAGTCACAAAATACATGTATGGACAGATGTGTTCAAAATTGTTGACAATTTCACAAAATCCATTTGTTGAAAAATATAACTTAGCAATTGGAGGCCATGCGGCAGTACAATTCAACATATTGGATTTTTCATTGTTAATGCATCCTCAGGTTATAAGCAAGCAATTGTTATACAATCAGCAGCAGTTAGGAGAAAATGATTTAATAGCATGGTCTACTTTAGTTCATTTACCCGTAGGTTCCAGGTAAGAGTTCAGTCCAAACAGAGGAGTCTCATCTCTGGAAATAAAATATGCATTTGTTTATTATGTTGCATCATCTATGTCTAAATCAAAATTCCTCCCAATTTAAATATGTGCATGGAAAGAATGTATGAAAATTTAATAATATCGTAAATGGGAGTAGAAGGCGGCCATGTAGTCTCTTAAGACCATTTTGTTATTTAGTAAGATAATACTTCATCTGATCTTTGGCCTCAACTGCTCTTTCTTGCCCATTCCTCATGGCCATTGATTTTCCTTACTGAAAGCATCAAGCTTAGCCTTGAATATATTTAATGACTCAGCTTTCACAACCCCCTGGCCTGGAGAATTGTGGGAGCATTTGTTAAAATTTTTAAATTGCCAACATACTCGTTTTTTAATGCTGTGTAAAAGTGATAGCAGTTGTGTAACAAATGTCATGTAATTTTCATAGTTTACATTTGTAGAAGGGAAAGCCAAAAAGACTGAATTACTAATTTATGCATACCGTGCTTAAACTGGAATTTGAAAAAAAGACACAGCTGTCTGCCTATGATTAATGTTGTAAATGCCTTTGTATGAACAGTGAGTCAGTTTGGGGTTGAGCTTAGTCATGATCTTCTTACAATCAATAAGCCACCTTATCTATGTCAACTCATAATGCCTATTTAGATACAATTCTGGAATATAGCTTGGGTTTCTAAAACTGTTGTTGAAAACACCTTTCTAATGTAAGAGGAATAAAAAATTGAGTATTTGCACAAACTCCATATAAAGAAAATAAATATTTTCCCCATTCCAAGTAATGAGTTGGAGATAATTAACTTTGAAACAAAGGACACTGCAATACTGTGAATATCATGGAGTATTGAGCAATACAGCACAGAAACAGGCTCTTTAGTCCACGATGACTGCTGAGCATGATACCAGATTAAACTAATCTCTTCTGCCTATACATAATCTGTATCCCATTCCTGCACATTTTTGTGACTATCTAAAATCCTCTGAAACCCACTATCGTACCTTTCTCCTTTACTGCACTGGCAGGGCATTTCAGACATTCTCTACTCCCTGTATATATAAAAAAAACTATCCTGCACATCCCCTTTAAATCTTTCTCCTCCCAAATTAGAGCTATGATGCCCTTAAATATTTGACGTTTCTGCCCTGGGAAATAATTTAGAAAAAAAATTTCTACCCTATTTGTGCCTCTCATAATTTTATAAACATTATCAGGTTTCCCTTCAGCCTCCAATGCTTCAGTGGAAACAATCCAAGTCTGCCCAAGCTTATAAGGAATACCCTGTAATCTAGGTAGCAGTCTGCTACACCGCTTCTGAACCCTCTCCAAAGCTTCCACATCCTTCCTGTAATGGGTCAATCAAAACTGCATATCGTACACCATGTTTGGCCTACCCAAAGTTTTGCTGTATCACTATATCAGGACTTCCTAACTCTGATAGTGCCCCTGGCGATGAAGGCAAGCCTTCTGTACCATTCCACCTACCTGCATTGGCACTATGACAGCGGTTGGACTTGGAACCCAGGATCCCTCTACACATAAATGGTGCTAAGGGCCCTGCCATAAACTGAATACTTTTGCCTTACATTTGACCACCCAAGTTGCAACGCCTCACACTTGACCAGATTAAACACTATCTTCCACTCTCCACCCATAACTAACTCGTTTATATTCTCAAAGTTCAAAGTACATTTTATTATCAGAGTACATACATGTCACCACATGCAACCTTGAGATTCTTCATCTCTGGGCAAAACTTAGCAAATGTATCGAACTAACTGTACACTGTAAACATCAGGAACTGTTACCTGTAAACAAACTGCAAATGCAGATATAAATAAATAGTAAATAATGAGCATGAAATAACAACATAAGAGTCCTTAAATGAGTGTAGTTATCCCCTTTTGTTCAGGAGCCTACTGGGTGTGGTTTAGTAACTGCTTGAACATGGTGGTGTGAGTCCTGAGGCACCTGTACCTTTTACTGATGGCAGCAGTGAGAAAAGAGCATGGCCTGGGTGGTGAGGATCTTTGATGATGGATGCTGCTTTTTTACAGCAACGTTTCATATAGATGTGATCAATGGTTGGGAGGATTTTACCTGTGATGCACTAGGCTGAATCCGCTACCTTTAGTAGGATTTTCCACTCAAAGGCATTGGTGTTCCTATACCAGGCCGTGATGCAGCCAGTCAGCACACATTCCATCACACATCTGTAGAGGTTTGCCAAGGTTTTCGATGACATGCTGAACCTCCACAGGCTCCTGAGGAAGTAAAGAAGCTGTTGTTCCTTCTTCACAATAATATGATGGGTCCGGTACTGGTCCTCTGAGATAGTGACACCCAGGAATTTAAAGTTACTGACCCTCTCTGCCTCTCATCCTCCAATGATTACTGGCTCATTTCTGAATCATTTTCAGGCTTCTGTACTTCCTCCCTGATGGTGGAGTCGAAAAAAGGGCATGTCTTAGATGGAGTTGGTCTTGATGATGGATCCTCCTTGAGGTGCCTCTTGAAGATGACTCCCATGGTGGGGAGGGTTGTTCCTTGATGGATCTGGCTGAGTCTACAACCCTCTGCAGCCTCGTAGAGCCTCTGATAGATCCTCTGAGATGTTGACACCCAGGAACTTAAAATTGCTCACGCTTTCCACCACTGAGCCCTCAGTGTGGATTGGGATGTACTCTCCCAACATTTCCTTCCTGAGGTCAACAATCACTTGGTCTTGTAGATGCCGAGTTATTGTTGATGTGCTGCCACTCGACCAGCCAAACTGACTCCTTGTGCATCTCCTTACCATTTGAGATTTTACCAACAACGTTGTTGTCATGGTGATTTTTTAAAATTCCATTTAAGTTGTGCTTAGTCACACAGTCATGAGTGTAGAGAAAGTAGAGCAGTGGGCTAAGCACACATCTTGAAGTGCACCTGCGCTGATTGTCAGTGAGAAGGAGATGTTATTACCAGTCTCCACTGACTGTGGTCTTCCGATGAGGAAGTTGAGGATCCAGTTTCAGAGGGAGGTACTGAGGAGCAGGTTTAGAAACTTGATTGTTAACGCTAAGGGGATGATGGTATTGCATGCTGACTAGTAATTGATCAACAGAAGGGTGATGTATGTTTTGCTGTGTCTAAGTGCTCCAAAGCAGTGTGAGGTTGCATCCACTGTTGTGGCTGTAAGCAAATTTCAGCAATTATGTATCCTTTCTAGCCGTTACCAAGCTCTCAAAACACTTCATTATAGTTATTGAGACAGCCTGCTCTACTAGGCCACTGGTATGATACTAGGTATCATACCAGTATCATACTGGTACTAGGCCCTTTGAAGCAGGTAGGCACCTGAGGTCGCAGCAGTGAGAGTTTGAAGATGTCATTGAGCACTGTATTCAAACTCTATTCAGTTTGTTTGCACAGATTTTTAGTACCTGGCCAGGTATACCGCAGGGGCCTGATTCTTGTGATGATTCACTCTCTTGAAAGATGTTCTGGCGCCAGCTCCCACGATGAAGATCCCAGGGTTGCTGGGTACTCTGGGGATTCACATAAGTGCAGTATTATTCCCCCTTTCAAAGGATAGGGTGTTGAAAGTTTGTGAACCCTTTAGAATTTTCTCTATTTCAGCATAAGTATGACCTAAAATGTGATCAGGTTTTCATATAAATCCTAAAACTAGAAAAAGAGAACCCAATTAAATAAATAACACAAAACATTGTACTTGTTCATTTATTTATTGAGAAAAATGATCCAATATTACACGTATTTGTTGGAAAAGGTATGTGAACCTTTGCTTTCAGTAACTGGTGTGACCCCCTTGTACAGCAATAACTGCAACGAAACGTTTCCAGTAACTGTTGTTCAGTCCTGCACACTAGCTTGGAGGAATTTTTGGCCATTCCTCCTTACAAAACTGCTTCAACTCTGGGATGTTGGTGGGCTTCCTTGCATGAACTGCTTGCTTCAGGCCTTCCACAACATTTCTATAGGATTAAGGTCAGAACTTAGACTCGGCCATTCCAAACCATGACACTACCACCACCATGTTTTACAGATGGGATGAAGTTCTTATGCTGGAATGCAACGTTTGCTTTTTGCCAAACATAGCCCTTCTCAAAAGTTCTATTTTGGACTCATCCGTCCATGGAACATTCTTTCAGTAACCTTCTGGCTTATCCACATGGTCTTTGGTAAACTTTAGACAGCCAGCAATGTTCTTCTTGTTCTATTTTTGCCTGATGAACACTGACAGTCAATGAAAGAGAGGCCTGTAGCACCTTGGATGCTACCCTGGGGTTCTTTGTGATCTCCTGGAATATTACATGCCTTGCTCTTGGAGTGATTTTTGTTGATCAGCCACTCCTGGGGAGGGTAACAATGGTGTTGCGTTTCCTCCATTTGTACACTATCTGCCTGACTGTGAATTGGTGGAGCCCAAACTCTTTAGAAATGGTCTTATATCTTTTTCCAACCAGATGAGCATCAAGAACTTTTTTTCTGAGGTCCTCAGAAATCTCCTTTGATCAAGGCATGGCACATTTCCAAAAACCTGTGTGGTGGAGATCAGACTTTGATCGCAAAGACCCAGGTTTATGTTCTTTAAATAGGGCAGGGCCTCCCACATCACACCTGATTGTCATCTCATTTATTAAAGCACCTGACACTAATTTCCCCTTTAAAGGAACTGGTATTCTTAGAGGTTCACATACTTTTTACAACAAATACATGTAATATTGGATCATTTTTCTCAGTAAATAAATAAATGAACTAGTATAATGTTTTTTGTGTTGTTTATTTAATCGGGTCTGTTTTATCTAGTTTTAGGACTTGCTTGAAGATCTGATCACATTTTAGTTCATATTTATGCAGAAATAGAGAAAATTCTAACGGGTTCACGAATGTTCTAGAATCACTGTATTTATGCTATTAAATCTTGCAGTTTGAAGTTAGCTGTTTAAGTCAAAAACAGTAAATGCTATGGTTTATATGAATACTCTTCAATGTCCTGCAACAAACCTATAGCTTAGAGTATTTTCTTTTGCAAACAGAGGTGCCAAAGCTTTACTCTAGATTATTCCCTCATTTTTAAAAAATTGATTTTCTTCAAAAATAGTTGTAACAATCTGGGGAAAAATAAGCTTTTTCTTTATCAGTTTTGTCTGTCAATTTATGCTGGTACCAATTGAGAGCTTTACCCTGCGACTTTCAAGTTACATTTGTATGATGACAAAACATTCAAGAGCTGAATTGTAGATAGCTGTTACTGCAAATACAAGCTAACAGCAGTATAACTCAACAATACAAAGAAAAAATGATGAAAAGGTCATTTCCAATAAATATGATTCAAGTAAACACAAATATATAAATTTGAATGTTCCTTCTAAGGGAAAACGAAGGCAATTACTTGTATGAATACTGACAAACCCATGGAAATTTACCATTCGCCAGGAAGCAATAATTTAACCATCACCAGTATAAAGTTAGATTGAAATTGTATTGACAAAATATTTTAAACTTTAACAAACACAATAAAACTATATAATACAAAATAAAGAAAAGTATCCATCATTTATAGAAAAATATTAGTCTATAACTTGCACATAATCATTGGAGCAATTGTTGTGAAATCATTCCAGTTTGCTTCACTTTGTTTACTCGCAGTTCTGACATGGTTTTGTGCTGAAGAATCCATCCTAGGAAAAAAAAATGTAACATCCAAGGAAAATGGTGTTGAACTTTCTCCAAGGTCGTATGCTAGCTAGCTAACTAAAAATTACCTGCACATTCTCTGTGAGATCATTGTCTGCATGAGGATTTTCTTACAGCAGTATCTCTCCTTCCAGATGGGTTCTGTGAGTGTTTCACCATGTTCTTCTGCTCTGTTCATTGTCCATTTCCATTTTCCTTCTTTCGTCTTCTCAATCCTGCACTCTGTCAAAAATAGCTTCCCATTCTTTTCCTGCCGCTCCCGCTCAAAGAAATGTTAACAAGACAACTCTTACTGGCTAATTCAACAAGCCTAACTTATCAATCAACTGATTTTTTTTAATTTTAAAAGTAAAAATGAAATTCTCGATTGTATAATGTAATTATAGGAATGCTTATTGCATTTTGAGAAAATCTACAGAAAGTAAAATATTCAACAGCTTCACTGCATTAATAATACAGTGGTCATAAACCAGGGTATTATATTAAAATTATTCCATCTGTAACACATTTTACAAATATACAGAAATCTTGGCAAATAGTTCTACAGATCACATAGACAGTATTTTTGGTGTACTTTTAATAATGAGTATATTCAGAAGCAAGTGGTATGGAAACACGAACTAATTTTAGATGAAATAATTTGCTTTAATAATTTTTCTTTCTCTCTTCCTTTCCAGTTGTGTAATTCTATTTTAGTATTTTTGAATGTTTCCAATAAAGATCAATCTATACCACATAGAGAGACAAAAATATGATCCTTATTTTTATTCCATACTCCGGTTTCCTGCTATTATTGCTACTTGTGGCTTTAAAGTTTTGCTTTTTTTTCTCTCAACCTGCCAATGTTTTGCAGATTAAGTAAACGTATAATTCTGAAATTAACAGAATGATATGCTAGTCAGGGCACTGCATAGCATTATGTTTTTGGAGTAAGATCTTAAAGTACAAAGTTTATTTAAGATAAAATTACGACTGCCAGCCATGTTGTCTTCATTTGTTGCATTTTGAAAAACAAGGGAGATAATCCCAAAGAGCAGTGCAATTCTTTATCGTACTAAATAAGAGAGTGTGTTCAGTGTTGGCAGAAACTTCAAAATTTTAACTGTTCTCACACTAAATTTCTATTGCCTTGGAAACTACTAGAATTGTGGCTCGCTGATTCCATTGGGTTCCTTCCAAGAATATAAATCAGACTTGTGTTCCAGCTCCTTTTCTGCACAGGAACAATATTTCCCATGTTCTGCATGTTTTGTTTATGCATGAAGAAAAACCTATGAAAGGTGGATTTGTTCTCAAGAAAATATGCCATTTTAGTGAGACTAGTACCTTTCGAAAACCTGACCGACTTAAGAATTCACTTTGGCAAAGAGAACAGAGAATTGTGTCTTTACTTTCAATGACAAAGCACAATTACAACTAGTAGTCCAGGATTAGAAGTATTTTAAGAAGCATTTATTGCTTAAAAAGGGATAGATAATGTTTCCAAAAATATATTAAGATTGCTTCCCATTTATTTCCACATACATTGTCTGGAGAACAAATTCTAAAAGGTGCAAGGGGTCATTGACAGAGGAGTCTGAAATGTTTTAATGTTTTTAATTATGTTCAGAGGGAAAGGTATCCTATTCATCTGATGAACCTTTAAAACCAGTGTGGCCAAAATAAATCTGTGGCTCTGATTTTTTAGTATCTGCATTGGCTTATTTTCAAAATTTCTGATTAGTTCATTTTAAGCAGAGCTTTGTGATTGGTTGGACTTTTATAACCTATAAAACTAACAGATAGTAGGAGGAAAAATAGTTCTTTTTAGCTTCCAAGGAAGTATCCTGTTTCAATTTCCATGGCCAAACCAGCAAACCTAAAGAGAAGAACCAGATGTCATAATTCTTAGTCACAATACTTGTCAGCAAATTGCTGATGTCTTCATCATCAGTAAAGCATCTGGCATAACATGTACCATAATTCCCCTTTTATCACACTTCTTAATGCCTGAACCGGAACTCAAGAGTATGTGTCAGACCTATTCTTCCCCCATGCTTCTACTGTGTTACTCACAATTAACAGGCTGAGTAAAAAATGGCAATCCATAGCTACCATGGAAATACACCTCAGAATTAAACAACTAGAAGTACAATGACTGATCCCCAATGTGTATCTCCAAGGAGGCACATCCGTCATTAAAGGCCCTAATCATCTGGCATATGCCCCATCTGCATTACTGCTATCTAGGAAGAGGGGCAGGAGCCTGAACACCTGCACTCAATATCTTAGGGACAACTTCTTCCCCCTACCATCAGATTTCTGAACAGCCATGAACTTATGAACACTACCTCACTATTGCTCTTTTGCACTATTTATTTATTTATTTATTTTTGTAACTTTCTGTGATTTTTATGCCTTGCACTATACTGCTGCCTCAAAAGAACAAAGGTCACAAAATATGTCAGTGATAATAGTCCTGATTCTGATTCTGTACTGAATAACCCTAGCATTTCACTGGGGAATCCACTTGAGTGATCTATACCAGCCAGACCTGGCTAAGGATCAGAATCCTATTCTTTTGACTGAGGAGTCTTGAGCAAGGCATTATTAGGAAAAATATGTTAATCAATTTTGCTGCATATCAGTGCTTTATCATTTGATTTTATTACTGTGTAGTTTAATTTTATTTTAAAAACAAATCTTTATCTTTGAAGAACTTTTGCAAGTGTATGAAAATCAGCGACTTTTACAAATCCTCATTAACACAATACAGAAGTTTAAAGGGGCAAAGTTTTTCCTCCAAGTTGTACCACATGTCAAAGACTATCAGGGCATTCTAGGAACCTGGCCTTATAGTACTCAGTGTTGTGCTTAGCACCTATATTTGTCAATCGATGTGAGCATTGAGATATCTATTAATTGTTTACCCTGTTGAAGTGGTGATATTTTCAAGCTTATCTTATGATGGTTTGTCTAAAGTTTCTTCTGCAACTAACTTCTGTGCTTGTGGGCTTTTTTTTATTGAAAGTCAGGAAAATAGTCTTCTAATTGGCTTTTTATCAATCCAACAGCAGCTTCCACTTTGGGATCTCTATTTAGGTCTATGTTCAGATGGAATCTCCTGGCCCTTGTGTCAGTAGACAGCCCACACCAGTATTGACCCAGAAAACATACACCGTTGAACGACAAGAGACATATTTCTGTTGATAATTTGCTCTCGCTTTGCAAACTCCAATTGCAACCAAGTTTTAAAGAGCTGACATCAGTTCAAGTTAGCTCAACCTCCTGCAAAGGAAATTTGAATCAGTATATGGCATGGGTGAAACTTAGACCATAAGACAAAGGAGCAGAAGTAGGCCATTCGGCCCATCGAGTCTGTTCCGCCATTTTATCATGAGCTGATCCATTTTCTCCTATTTAGTCCCACTCTCCTGCCTTCTCACCATAATCTTTGATGCCCTGGCTACTCAGATACCTATCAATCTCTGCCTTAAATACACCCAATGACTTGGCCTCCACTGCTGCCCGTGGCAACAAATTCCATAGATTCACCACCCTCTGACTAAAAAAATTTCTTCGCATTTCTGTTCTGAAAGGGCGCCCTTCAATCCTTAAGTCATGCCCTCTCGTACTAGACTCCCCCATCATGGGAAACAACTTTGCCACATCCACTCTGTCCATGCCTTTTAACATTCGAAATATTTCTCTGAGGTCTCCCCTCATTCTTCTAAACTCCAAGGAATACAGTCCAAGAGCGGACAAACGTTCCTCATATGTTAACCCTCTCATTCCCGGAATCATTCTAGTGAATCTTCTCTGTACCCTCTCCAACGTCAGCACATCCTTTCTTAAATAAGGAGACCAAAACTGCCCACAGTACTCCAAGTGAGGTCTCGCCAGCGCCTTATAGAGCCTCAACATCACATCCCTGCTCCTATACTCTATTCTTCTAGAAATGAATGCCAACATTGCATTCGCCTTCTTCACTACTGACTCAACCTGGAGGTTAACTTTAAGGGTATCCTGTACGAGGACTCCCAAGTCCCGTTGCATCTCAGAACTTTGAATTCTTTCCCCATTTAAATAATAGTTTGCCCGTTTATTTTTTCTGCCAAAGTGCATAACCATACACTTTCCAACATTGTACTTCATTTGCCACTTCTCTGCCCATTCTTCCAATCTATCCAAGTCTCTCTGCAGACTCTCCGTTTCCTCAGCACTACCGGCCCCTCCACCTATCTTCGTATCATCAGCAAACTTAGCCACAAAGCCATCTATTCCATAATCTAAATCGTTGATATACAATGTAAAAAAGAAGCGGCCCCAACACTGATCCCTGTGGAACACCACTGGTAACCGGCAGCCAACCAGAATAGGATCCCTTTATTCCCACTCTCTGCTTCCTGCCAATCAGCCAATGCTCTATCCACGTATGTAACTTACCCGTAATTCCATGGGCTCTTATCTTGTTAAGTAGCCTCATGTGTGGCGCCTTGTCAAAGGCCTTCTGAAAATCCAAATATACAACATCCACTGCATCTCCCTTGTCTAGCCTACTGGTAATTTCCTCAAAAAATTGTAATAGGTTTGTCAGGCAGGATTTTCCTTTAAGGAATCCATGCTGAGTTCTGCCTATCTTGTCATATGCCTCCAGGTACTCTGTAACCTCATCCTTGACAATCGACTCCAACAACTTCCCAACCACGGATGTCAAGCTAACAGGTCTATAATTTCCTTTTTGCTTCCTTGCCCCCTTCTTAAATAGCGGAGTGACATTTGCAATCTTCCAGTCCTCCGGAACCATGCCAGAATCTATCGACTTTTGAAAGATCATCGCTAATGCCTCCGCAATCTCCACAGCTACTTCCTTCAGAACACGAGGGTGCATTCCATCTAGTCCAGGAGATTTATCTACCTTTAGCCTATTCAGCTTCCTGAGTACTTTCTCTGTCGTAATTGTGACTGCGCGCATTTCTCTTCCCTGCCACCCTTGAGTGTCCGGTATCCTGCTGTCTTCCTCAGTGAAGACTGATGCAAAATACTTGTTCAATTCCTCTGCCATCTCCTCATCTCCCATTACAATTTCTCCAGCATCATTTTCTATCGGTCCTATATCTACTCTCACCTGTCTTTTACTCTTTATATACTTGAAAAAGCTTTTAGTATCCTCTTTGATATTATTTGCTAGCTTCCTTTCATAGTTAATCTTTTCTCTCTTAATGACCTTCTTGGTTTCCTTTTGTAAAGTTTTAAAAACCTCCCAATCCCCTCTCTTCCAACTAATTTTTGCTTCCTTGTATGCCCTCTCTTTTGCTTTAACTTTGGCTTTGACTTCTCTTGTCAACCACGATTGCATCCTTTTTCCACTCAAATTTCTTCTTTTTTGGAATATACCTGTCTTGCACATTCCTCATTTCTCGCATATACTCCAGCCACTGCTGCTCTGCTGTCTTTCCCGCCAGTGTCTCTTTCCAGTCAACTTTGGCCAGTTCCTCTCTCATGCCACTGTAATTTCCTTTACTCCACTGAAATACCGACACATCAGATTTCGGCTTCTCTTTCTCTAATTTCACAGTGAACTCAATCATGTTATGATCACTGCCTCCTAAGGGTTCCTTCACCTCAATCTCTCCAATCACCTCCGGTTCATTACATAATACCCAATCCAGAACAGCTGATCCCCTAGTAGGCTCAACAACAAGCTGTTCTAAAAAACCATCTCGCAGACATTCTACAAATTCTCTCTCTTGAGATCCAGTGCTGACCTGATTTTCCCAATCTACTCCCATGTTAAAATCCCCCACAATTATCATAACACTGCCCTTCTGACAAGCCTTTTCTATTTCCTGTTGTAATTTGTAGTCCACATCCCTGCAGCTGTTTGGAGGCCTATAAATAACTGCCATCAGGGTCGTTTTACCCCTGCTATTTCTTAGCTCAACTCATAAAGATTCTGCACCCTCCGATCCTATATCACCTCTTTCTAATGATTTAATATCATTTCTTACCAATAATGCCACGCCTCCCCCTCTGCCTACCTTCCTATCCTTTCGATACACCGTGTATCCTTGGACGTTCAGCTCCCAGAGACAGGCATCCTTTAGCCACGTCTCAGTGATGGCCACAATATCATACCTGCCAATCTGTAGCTGTACGACAAGATCATCCACCTTATTCCTTATGCTGCGTGCATTTAAGTACAACACCTTAAGACCAGTATTTGATACTTTTTGCTTTGATTTCACTGCAACTTTATTGCACTGCAACTCATCCCAATGGCTACAAATTTGCCCCATCACCTGCCTGTCTTTCCTGACATCGTTACTGCTCACTATCTTAGATTTATTTCTGTTTTCCCCTTCCTCCGCTCTATCATTCCGGTTCCCATCCCCCTGCCAAATTAGTTTAAACCCTCCCTAACAGCTCTGTTAAACTTTCCTGCCAGGATATTGGTCCCCTTCGGGTTCAGGTGTAACCTGTCCTTTTTGAACAGGTCATACTTCCCCCAGAAGAGATCCCAATTATCCAAGAATCTGAAGCCCAGCTCCCTACACCAGTCTCTCAGCCACACATTCATCTGCCTGATCCGACTACTCTTGCCCTTGCTAGCACGTGGCACAGGTAGCAATCCCGAGATTACTACCCTGGAGGTCCTGCTTCTCAGCTTCCTTCCTAACTCCTGGAAATCTCTCTTCAGGACCTCCTCCTTTGTCCTATCTATGTCATTGGTACCAACATGTACCAAGACAACTGGCTGCTCACCCTCCCCCTTTAGAATATTCAGGACCCGATCCGAGACATCCCGTAACCTGGCACCTGGGAGACAACACACCATGCAGGTATCTCTGTCAGGCTCACAGAATCTCCTGTCTATTCCCCTGACTATGGAATACCCCACGACTACCGCATTTCTCTTCTCCCTCCTTCTCTCCTGCACAACAGCGCCAGGCTCAGTGCCAGAGACCCGGTCACCGTGGGCATCCCCCGTCAAGTCATCCCCCTCAACAGCATCCAGAACAAGATATTTGTTGCTGAGGGGGACAGCCACAGGGGTGCTCTCCACTATCTGGGCACTTCCCTTCCCTCTCTTGACAGTGACCCAGTTTTCTGACCCCTGTAGCCTAGGGATGACTACCTCCCTGTAGCTCCTGGCTATCACCTCTTCACTTTCCCTGATAAGCAGTAGGTCATGAAGCTGCAGCTCCAGATCCCTAACACGGTCTCTGAGGAGCTGCATCTCGGTGCACCTGGCGCAGATGCGGCCATCAGGGAAACTGGAAGTCTCCCAGGGTTCCCACATCTGACACCCTGAGCAAAGCACTAACCCTGCAGGCATGCTATCTAATTCTACAGGAATGAAACAGGAAAAATAAGTGTAATTACCTAATTACCTCGCCAAACAGACGAACTTTTTAAATCGTTAGCTCGTACCGTTAGCTGTGAGAGCCCTGCTGTTCCTGTCTGTCCGGGCCGATTCGCGAAAGGGGTGGGGGGGGAGAAAAAAAAGAGTTGGTGCTTCACTCTCACTTCTTCCCATTTATCGCCGAAGCCCGTTGAAACCAAAGCCCTATATTCTGCTCCCACTCACTCCGCTGCCCGCTCTGACAGCGGCCCGCTGTATAGGGTGGTCTCCTTTTTAAACTCTCCACGTGGTCCTGCTGACGTCATGCGTCTGTGCAGTCTCGCCCTTCTTCCACTCGAAGAAGTTTTTAAAAACAACTGCCTTCCTTCAGAGTTCAGCTCCCACGACGCTCTATAGTCCCGATCCAAAGGAGAGCCGTTGGTAGTAAACCTGCCTATTTAAACTCTCTGCGCGGTCCTGCTGACATCACGCGCCTGCGCAGTCTCGCCCTTCTTCCACTCGAAGAAGTTTTTAAAAAAAACTGCCTTCCTTCAGAGTTCAGCTCCCACGACGCTCTGTAGTCCCGATCCAAACTTGTCTGTGTGCAATCCATACAACTTTCACCCATGTCATAAATGATTTGAATTCTACATACAATAACTTACTCTTCCTGTTTACTCTCCTGTGAGAGTTAGGCTGAAGGAGGTGGTGCTGGTATGGAGTATAAGGGAACTGGTGGTGGTATGGGTGTGAGAGCTTTGGGAGGGGGATAGGGATGGAAAGGAAGTTACTTTAATACCTTTTCAGGAGTGAATTAGGTTTATTGATGATGGGGAGGGATCTCAAGCAGTGGTGGTGTTGACTATGGTGAATTTCAATTTTTTGGAGGCTTGTTAAATTTACTTTGAGATTGGAATTTAAATGTTTGCTATATAATTTTACCTATTGCTTGTAAAATTTCAGTTTGTGGGAAGATATTCAGCATTTCTTCTACAGCTTGGGGTAGCCTTTGCAACTAACCCAGAACAAAAGTCACACTGTGATCTTCTCTATGTTTCAGTTAAAGCATGGTGCTGAAATATTTTCTTCCCTGACCACTCTTTGCTTGGTTCTTATTCTTTGACTGTTTTCCAAACAAAGCACTGGTCGTCTTAGTCAAAGCAAACAAATTCCCTTTATCTGGCTTATCGATTTTTCTTATTATCTTGAAGCCTTTGAACAAACACCATAACTTTTCAAACTCTTTTCATTATTTAGATCTGCTAAATCCACAGATTCTCTCAAACGTCTATACTGTACTGACACATACAAAATGCTGGAGGAACTCAGCAGATCAGGTGGCATTTATGGAAAGGAATAAAGCGTTGACGTTTTGGTCCGAGATACTTCATCAGGGCCATTTGCCTCTAAGGTCCACATATCTGTCTTCAGGCATTGTGCCCAAAATTGTTTACAATTCTACAGGTGTAGATTAATCAAAGCTTTATATTGCTGCAGAATAACTTCACCTTATTTATATTGGTCCTATAGATAGGAAGGCCAGCACTTCATTGGCTTTTTGGGGATTTTTGTTTACCTGGATGAAAATATAAATGGGTGGGTTAGTAAGTTTGCAGATAATACCAAGATTGGTGGTGTTGTGGATAGTGTGGAAGACTGGCAAAAAATACAGTAGGATATAGATCATTTGTAGATATGGGCAGTGAAATGACAGATGGATTTTAACCCAGATAAATAGATAAATGTGAGGTGTTGCACCTTGGCAGAGCAAATGGAAGGAGAGAGTACACTGTTATGGGTAAGATCTTTAACAGTGTTTTTGAACAGAGAGATTTTGGGATCCAAGTTCATAACTCTTTGAAAGTGGCCGCACAGATCGATAAGGTGATTAAGAAGACTTCCGGAATGCTCGCTTTCATTAATTGAGGCATTGAATTCAAAACTTAAGAGGTTAGGTAGTGACTTTATAACACTGTGGTTAGGCCACATCTGGAGTATTGCATACAGTTCTGGCTGCTCCACTATAGGAAGGATGTTGAGGTTTACTGGATGCTGCCTGGTTTAGAGGACGTGTTGTCATGAGAGGCTGGATAAACTTGGGTTGTTTTCTCTGAAGCACAGGAGGCTGAGGGGAGATCTGATAGAGGTTTATAGGATTATGAAAGGCAGAGATAGATTGGGCAGAGAGTATCTGTTTCCAGGGTTGAAATGTCTAGTACCAGAGGGCATGTATTGAAGGTGAGAGGGAGAAGCTTCAAGGGGAATGTGAGGGGTAAGTTTTTTTTTAATTCAGAGTCGTAGATGCCTGGAATAAGCTGTCTGGTATGGTGGTAGAGGCAAATACACTAGAAACTTTTAGGAGATGTTTGTCATGGATGTCAAGAATGTGGAGGGATATGGACATGGTGTAGATAGGAGAGTTTAATGTTTGGGTGATCTTGTTTTGCTTTTTAGCTGGTTCAGCATAGCATTGTGGGTCAAATGACCTGTTCCTGTGCTGTTCATTGATGTACAATCCATGGGCCCATGGACTTCTTTGGAATTCCATAGTTTCCAGCTCAGTTTATCATCACTTACTCTCTCTAGGGGCTAAAAATTTTGATCTCACATTTGCCTCAAAGTGTTTCACAATTGTTCCTATTGGTATAACGTATTAATAACATAATTTTGATGGTTCTATCCTCACTGATTCCAAAGCTGTGTGTTGCAAAGTGATGTTACTATCAAACTTTTTTGAGTGATTTTCTAAACCATCATGAGTCAAAAGTTCAAAGTAAATTTATCATCAAAGTCCATAGTATATGTCGCCATATACTACATTGAGATTTATTTTCTTGCAGGCATTCACAGTAGAACAAAGAAATACAATGGAATCGATGGAAAAACTACAGACAAAAACTTAACAACCAATTGAACAAAAGACAATCTGTACAAATAAAAAATATAAATAAATAAGTAAATGAATACTGAGAACATGAGCCAGTGAGTCCACGGGTTGTGGAGTCAGTTCAGAGTTGAGATTATTCATACTGGTTCAGGAGCCTGATGGTTAAAGAGTAATAACTATTCATGAACCTAGTGGTTGTTTGACCTAACGCTCCTTACCTCCTTTCCCACTGGCAGCAGCAGTGAGAGTGTGCCTGGATGGTGGTGGTCCTTGATAATAAATACTACTTTCTTGTGACAGTGCTCCTTAATAATTCATTAATAAATAAGTCATATATGCAGTGATTGATGGAGCCCAGCATAAACCAGTCTGAATTGCCTCTTAGCACATTCTGCCCATAAGTGAACGAATTTTTATTTATATTTTTTGATTCTTCTGCCAAGCTATCTTTTTTTTTCTAGACAGGTTTCATGAACTTCAGTTTTTTTTTGCCAAGTAGGACTTTATTTACCATATTTGGATTTCCAAATACATTTGATAATGCATATTGGCATTCCCTACTCCATTTCATTAGCCACCTTTTCAAAATACTTAACTAGATTCGTCAGCTATGACCTGTCATTTAATAACCAACACCGGCTATTCACTGCTTAGACTCTCTTATGATTATTGTGTGAGGCACTCTAGGAGAAGGTGGAAATAAGAATTGTAGAAACCATTTGCTCAGTAATTTGATCAACATCTGATTTTACTTTAGTGCATTTGTTGACTTAACTTAGAGTAGAGCACATATTATTCTGGTCAGTTCCACAAGTTGTTAAATTAATCTTATTTTGTGTTTTCATTGTTAATCTGTCATTGTTACGGACTTTATTCCGAATCATTATTGCAGCTATGCACTGTAGACTGAAGAATGTGACTGAAAAGAATGTATGATTATGATGCAACCCCAATGCAATTTGAATGTCATGGCATATAGGACAGAGTGCACAAAGTTTGCTTTTGAGCAATACCGGGGAATTTGGACTTGGACAGCAAGTTGAAAACAACATAGATTTTCATTGTTCCATCACTGCAGCACCTTCCAGCACAAACTGTAAAGTTCTGCTTTGCAATTTCTGGGCAGTTGTATTTAGAAGAAGAGTGGATAAAAAGAAGGAAAATGGGATTTGAGCATTCAAAGACTCCCTTGAGCTTGCATGACTTTTTTTTAGTACAATTTACTATGTTTTGTTCAGGTGCAATGATGTGCTGATGTTTGCTGCCATCATGTGGATTCCTCATAGTACTACATTTTATAAAACAGCGCAATGAAACCAAAACAGTGGAATATTTCACTGTACAATTCTGAGGCATTCTCTGCCTGACAATGTTTTACGGTGAGATGCCATCTCCTGGATACCTTATGATTATATCAAGATCATCTCATAAGTGCTGTTAAGGCGACATCTGATGCATTTCAAGCAGCAGTGAAGAATCTCTCTGAAGTACAGTACAAGATGAAACTAGGTATTCCTAAGCAAACTGCTGTAAATCTTTGCAACAGGATGCTCAGGAATCTGAAATCTCCTCTACAGCAAAACCTGCTGTCTGATGGATCAAGGCTAATTTTAACTTGTAGTTCTTAAGATATATGACAAGTCATCAGCTCAGTATTGCATATAGAGTTAATGACTGTGATATATTGTGACAACCGTAAGAAAGCTACAGAGAGCATCACTCTTGCTCATCCCCCAGTAGACATCTGCAATAACTGTACCACAATAGTGACAGCAGAACAGTAGAGGCTCGACAGCTGGAACTAAATCACAGCAGTAGTTACTTCTCAGAAGAGTAAAAAGCTTCAGGATCTCCTGAAGCCATGAAAGGTGCTACAGAAATGGATTCTTAATTTCCACGTTGCAGACCGAACTATCCCTCTGTTATCAGACTCTTGAATGGACCTCTTGTACGACAAGATGGACTCTTGGCTTCACAATCTACCTTGTTATGATGTTGCACTTTATTGTTTACCTGCACTGCACTTTTTCAGTAGCTTTTACACTTCATCCTGCTTTGTTACCTTATTTTACCTTATTCTAGCTCAATGTACTGTGTAATGTTATGATCTGTATAAACTGTATGCAAGACAGTCTTTTCACTGTATCTTGATACATATGACAATAATAAACCAGCATCAAGCTGATAAACATAATCATTATTTACGTATCATCCATTTCTTGCCTTGGTAGTTTTCAGAAAAAGAAATCTGAACTGCAGTACTTTTGGGAAGTGCTCGATCAGTTGCCTTAATAAAGCTTCTGAAAGTTGTTTGTTCCTTGAAAGCCCTGAAAGTGTCTATAGTCAATAATTGCTTTGTCCCTTACATTCTGAAGCACCTATCTGCAATGGGTTTTGGTTCAGCAGATGCTAAAAGAGCTAATATTACCAACATCCTGAGGGAGGGAATTTCATGGTTCTTCCAAAAGTCCAATGTCTTAAAGGTGTTGCAGATAGTTATCACTTCCAATGGGCTCTAGAAAGCTCTTAGAATTGAGTCTGCTGCTGTGTCTGAGTTGCCTGTCCCTCTATAACAAAACCAAAGCCTGCATGGAAGTGATTTAAATTTTTAAAAAGGTATATTCAGTCTCGAGCCTGTAGGACTTAATGAGATGTCTGTTAGCAAAAGTAGTAGTCTATAAAGACCATAAGACATAGGAGCAGGATTAGGCCATTTGTCCCATCGAGTCTGCTGTGCCATTTAATCATGGCTGATGCATTTCTCTCTCAACCCCATTCTCCTGCCTTCTCCCCATACCCTTTCACGCCCTAACTAATCAAGAACATATCAACCTCTGCCTTAAATGAACCCAGTGACCTGGCCTCCTGGCCTCCACAGTAGCCTGTGGCAATGAATTCCAGAGATTCACCACCCTTTGGCTAAAGAGATTCCTCATCTCTGTTCTAAACGAACGTCCCTCTATTTTGAGGCTAGGCTCCCCCACTAAAGAAAGGATCCGCCTCACATCCACTCTATCTAGGCCTTTCAACATTTGATAGGTTTCAAAGAGATCGCCCTTCATTCTTCTAAATCCTAGTGAATATAGGCCCAAAGCCTTCAATTGCTGCTCATATGATAACACTTTCAATCCTGGAATCATTTCTCATGAGCATCCTCTGCACCCTCTCCAATGTCAGCATATCCCTTCTTAAATAAGAGGCCCCACCAGTATCTTATACAGCCTCAGCATTACATTCTTGCTTTCAAACTCTAGTCCTTTTGAAATGAATGATAGATAACGTTGCATTCGTCTTCCTCACTACAGATTCAACCTACAAATTAGCCTTTAGGGAATCTGTGTGGACTTTCTAATCCTTTTGCATCTCAGATTTTTGAATTTTCTTCCCATTTGGAAAATAGTTTATGCTTTTATTCCTTCTACCAAAGTGCATTGCCATCACTTTGTTCATTCTCCTAATCTGTCCAAATGCTTTTGCAGCCTCTCTACTGTCTCAACACTACCTGCCCTCCATACAATCTTTGTATTGTCAGCAAACTTAGCCACAAAACCATCAATTTCATCATTCAAATCCTTGACATACAATGTAAAAGGAAGCAATCCTAACACAGACCCCTGTGGAACACCACAAGTCACTGGCAGTCAATCCGAAAAGGATCCCTTTATTCCCAGTTTTTACCTCCTGCCAATCAGCCACTGCTCTATCCATGCTAGTATGTAACATTATCTTGTTAAGCAGCCTCATATGTGGCACCTTGTCAAAGGCCTTCTGAAAATGCAAGTACACAACATCCACTGATTCTCCTTTTCCTATCCTGCTTGTTACCTCCTCAAAGAATTCCAACAGATTTGTCAGGCAAGATTCTCCCTTAAGGAAATCATACTGATTTTGGCCTATTTTATCATGTTCCTTTAGGCACCTTGATACCACATTCTTAACACTCGACTCCAACATCTTCCTAACCACTGAGGTCAAGCTAACTGGCTTATAATTTCCTTTCTTCTGCCTCTCTCCCTTTTTGAAGAGTGAAGTGACATTTGCAGTTTTCTAGTCCTCTAGAACCATTCCAGAACCTAGTGATTCTTGAAAGATCATTACTAGTGCCTCCACAATCTCTTCAGCTTTTACAACCCCAGGGTGTATTCCATTAGATCCAGTTGACTTATCTACCATCAGAACTTTCAGTTTCCCAGGTGCCATCTCCCTCTTAGTAGCAGCTGCACTCACTTCTGCCCTTGACACTCTAGAACTTCTGGCATGCTACGAGCAAAGACCAACACAAAATACTTATTCATTCCATCCACCACTTCTTTGTCTCCCATATTATCTCTAGCCTCATTTTCCAGCAGCCCAATATCTATTCTCACCTTTCTTTTACTCTTTATAAATCTGAAGATACTTTTGGTGTAATTTTTGATATTGTTGGCTAATTTACCTTCATATTTCATCTTCACCTTTTTTTGGTTGCCTTCTGTGGGTTTTTTAAAAAAATTCCCAATTCTCTAACTTCTCTTTCGCTTTTATCTTGGCTTTGACTTCCCTTGTCAGTCATGGTTGTATGATCCTGTCTTTAGAATACTTCCTTTTCTTTGGGATGTACCTATTCTGTGCCTTCCGAATTGCTCCCAGAAACTTCAGCCATTGCTGCTCTGCCATCATCCCTGCTGGTGTCCCCTTCCAATTGACTCATGCTTCCGTAACTCCCTTTACTCCACTATAATACTGATATGTCTGACTTCTCCATCTCAAATTGCAGGATGAATTCTATCATATTATGATCACTCTTTCATAAGGGTTTACCTTATACTCCCTAATCATATCTGGTTCATTATGCAACACCCAATCCAGAATTGCTGACCTGTTAGTGGGCTCAACCACAAGCTGCTCCAGAAAGCCATTTTGGAGGCATTTCACAAATTCCCTCTCTTGGGATCCAGCATCAACTTGATTTTACAAACCCATCTACATATTGAAATCCCCATGACTAATGTAACATTGCCTTTCTGACATGCACTTTCTATCTCCACTGTAATTTGTCGACCACATACTGGCTACTATTCAAAGGCCTGTATATGACTTCTCTCATAGTCTTCTTACCCTTGTAGCTTATTAACTTTACCCACAGGGATTCTTCTGATCCTATATCACCTCTTTCTTAAAATTTGATCTCAAGCTGCTCTTCCTCCTCTGCCTACCTTCCTATCCTTTTGATAGATTGTGTATCCTTGGATATTAAGCTCCCAACTACAATTGTTTTTTAGCTATAACTCCATGATACCCACATCGTCATACCTGCCAATCTCCTAGTTGTGCTACAAGATCATCTACCTTATTTCAGATTCCATATGCATTCAATATAACAACTTCAGTCCTGTATTTGTCCTCCTCTTAAACCTCAACCTATCCCACTGACTGCAATTTTGTCCTACTGGCTGTGGTTCAATTGGCAGTATTGTTGCCTTTAAGTGTAGCGATTTGATCACAAGATGTTGGTCTCACTTTATTATGCAGTACCAAAGGTGTGATGGAGTGACAGATGTACTATTATTTAGATGAGATGGTAAGTCGGTGTCTTTCCAGAAAGTGACTGTTGCCATGGTACTGTTTCAAAGAGTAAGTTATTCTCCAATGCCAGATAATCTTCGCTGTTGAATCAATATTAAAAACAGATAAAGTGGTCATATTCACTTTGTACTGTGTCATTTGCTGCGATAATTCCATTATTTTTCCCTTATAAGGCCAATGTGGGAAGACTCCTCATTTGGGAGTCAGAGGTGCCTGATAGGGAATATGGATAGGTAGTTCATGAAGTCGTACGTGCCTTCCACGACTTGTGTGTTTCTGTGTGCTCCAGATGCATAGACTCAGGATTCTCAAAACCACCCCCTGGGTACTTTGGGATTCCCAAGAATCAGTAGAGATGTTGCACTCCTTCACTAACAATGTAAGCACGTACTTGAATCACTTCCTGTGACAGAGCTTGGGAGTAGTCTGTTTGTTTTAGGATTCTACACCCTGGCATGTGAGTGACATGCCCTACCCAACACAGTCAGTTACATTACCTGGGTCTCGGTGCTGGGTATGTTGGCCTGGAGGAGGACAGTGATGTTGGTTTGCCTATCCTTTCCACTAAATTTGGAGGATTTTGTGGAGAAACCATTGTTGGTAGTTCTCGCGTGTCGTGAAGAATTTGCCAGAGTTAATCCAGGTTTCAAGAGCATTTTTAAGAAGGTGTTGATCACTGCTAGCGAGGAAGCCAGGAATTTGTGAAAGGTCTGGAGTCTGGAACTTCAAATAATCTTTTTGTTAATTGACCAAGGCCTATTTGATCATCAACATTTGCCTTTGCTCAGCGGTAGTTCCTGACATTGGGATAGTGGTCCATGTTTTCCCTCGTCTTTCTGTGAATTTGTTGTCAGGGAGCAGTGGGGCAGAAAACTGGCACATTGGTTCAGAACCACTGTAGCATCACCCGAAGCATTAAGGGCGCAATATGAAGTCTCTTAAAGTGTTCAAAAGAATAGTGATACTGAAACTGTTATATTTGTCTTTTCTTCAGAATCAGGTTTAACATCAGCATATGCCGTGAAATTTGTTAATTTAGCAGTAGCAGTACAATGCAATACATGATAAATATAGAAAAAAATTTACAGTAAGGATATATATGTATATTAAATAGTTAAGTTTAAAAATACTGGCGCAAAAACAGAAATAATAAAAAAGGGATGTTTATGAATTCAGTGTCCATTTAGAAATCGGATGGGAGTGTGGAAGAAGCTGTTCCTGAACCAGAGTGTGTGCTTCCAGGCTTCTGTATCTCCTTTCTGATGGTAGCAATGAAAAGAGGGCATGGAATGCACTTGAATTTGCTAAGATCAGATGTCAGCTAATGAACTTGTTTACCATATCTTTTGTTTTTGTCCACTTTTTACAAAGCCGGTGTACTTGTGAATACCAGTTCCATCATAATCAATTCAGTTTTTCTTATATAACAGCTGTAGTTGATATACTGGTGACCAGGTTAGCAGAAAATGGTACGACAGCCTAGTGATGTACAATGTGATCGAATTTTTCTACCTGTTTCTTTTTGTGCGGCAGTGGTGTATGTTTGCCCAATATACTGAAGGCTGGGTGTTATAGTCCAGGAAGGAGAAAATTGTAATTGTATCTCTGATCTGAATTTTCATTTCAATTGCAGTCAGCGATTAGAAATCCGATCTGAGGTGGCAAATGCTTTCTTGTCTAAGTTTCAATTAACTGTAGAAGAGCTGAATATTCTTCGAGGTCCGAGAGAGGGGCCGATTACAGAGGTAATCCATATATTATGTTGTAAATACATGCTGATATTTATGTATTTATGCATAATTTATTCCATATCCGTCCTTTAACCTCTATCTTTGTTTTATGTAATTCTTTATTCTTTATAATTTTGGATATTTTTTTTTATTGTATGCCACACCCTGACCAACATATCATAGGAAACTCCTAATACATGTAAATGGATACGCTGAATAAAGTTGATCCTCAATCTTCGATCGTATGTCTATTATGTAGCAGAAGCATTACGTTTATAAAATTGTGCTGTGTAATTTTGTATATACTTTTAGGACTTCTTTAAAGCACTTGGAAAAGTGAAACAGATTCACAATGATGTGAAGGTTCTGTTACGAACAAACCAGCAAACTGCAGGGTAAGGAATATCCTTAATTGTTCTTCTGCATGAACTTCTATTTTCCAACTTATGAAGCATTTTGGTTTGATTTGAGAAATTATAAGGAACAGTAACAAAATATTACATCTGAACAGCACCATGAGAGAGATAATCTTGCTTATAAGCTATGGAGTAAGGTATTTAACAGCAGCAAAGTTGAGTAGAAGATGAACACAAGAATTTTGCAGACGCTGGACGTCCAAGGCAACACACACACAAAATAGTGGTGGAACTCAGCAGATCAGGCAGCATCTATGGAAAGGAATAAACAGTCGGCTGACGTCCTCCTTCAGGATGAATAGAAGAGTTGAAAGACAAAACAATCATGAATCTGGATTACAGCATGTAAAATGAGTGCTAAATACTATTAAAAACTGAGCTGAAATAATAATAAAGTTATCTCTTCTCTTCGGCACACCCGCTCTTCACCTCCTTCTGGTGCTCCTCCTCATTCCCTTTCTCCCATCGTCCACTCTCCTCTCCTATATGATTACTTCTTCAGCCCCTTACCTGTTCCACTTATCACCTCAGCTTCTCACTTCATTCCCCCTCATCCACCACCTACCTTCCCCCTCAACTGGCTTCATCTATTACCTGCCAGCTTGTACTCTCTGCCCTCTCCTCACCTTCTATTCTGGCTTCTTCTCCCTTCCTCATGAAGGGTCTCAGCCAGAAACCTCTCTTTAGATGCTGCCTGACTTGCTGAGTTCCTCCAGCATTTTGTGTTTATTACTCTTGATATAGATGTAGAAAAATGGTTTGAAGTCAGGGAGTTTCACTTCTATTGATTAAAATAGCAGATTTCAGGGACATCACTCGTGCCTTTAAGAAAAGCAGAATCCATTGAATCAAATATAGAAATTCTGGACAAATTTTCTATATTCCTAATTCTGAAATTAAGCTATTGGTGGAATTCAGAATGGCAGAAATAAAATAATTCATCACATGCTAAAGGTTGAATCTGGAAATCATCTATTTTGTGTGGGAGATGTTGATCTGAAACACTCTCCATTTTTCTCTCCACAGATGCTAGTTAACTTGCTGAGTATTTCCAACACCTTGTTTTATGTTATTTCAGACTTCCAGCAGCCTTGCTTTAAGTTAATTACTGGATAAATAAATGTCACTGAAAATTTTTGTAATACATTTTCTAAAAAAAAATCAAACAATATGATAATTTTACAGTAACTTTGTGCAATATTCAAATGTGAAATAGCCTAAACACTGAAAGATCACAGACATTGAAGATTCATGTTTGGTATATTGTCATCAGAAGTAAGTGTAGTTGCTACTGGGAAACTGAAAGGTCTGAAGGTAAATAAGACACCTGGATCAGATGGACTACATACCAGGGGAACTGAAAGAGATAGTTGAAGAGATTGTGGAGGCATTAGTAACAATCTTTCAAGAATCACTAGATTCTGGAATGGTTCCAGAGGACTGGAAAACGGCAAATGTCAGTCCACTCTTTAAGAAGGAAGGGAGGCAGAAGATGGGAAATTATAGGCCTGTTGGCTTGATTTAAGTAGTTGGGAAGATGTTGGAGTCCATTATTAAGGCTTCAGGGTATTTGGGGACATATGATAAAGTAGGCCAAAGTCAGTGTGGTTTCCTTAAGGGGAAAGCTTGCCTGTCAAATGCAGTGGAATTCTTTAAGGAAACTATAGGCAGGATAGATAAGGAAGGGTGTGGATGCTGTTTACTTGGATTTGCAGGCCTTTGACAAGGTGCTGCACATGAGGCTGCTTAGCAAAATAAGAGCCCATGGTATTACAGAAAAACTACTAGCATGGATAGAAGATTGACCAACTGGCAGGAGGCAAAGGGTAGTGAATCTGTGGAATTCATTGCCATGGACAGCAGTGGAGGCCAAGTCATTGAGTATATTTGAGGATGATAGGTTCTTGATTAGTCAGTGTGTCAAAGGTTACAGGAGAAGGCAAAAGAATTGGGTTGAGAGGGATGATGGATCAGTCTCAGTGGGCTAAATGGCCTATTTCTGTTCCTATGTCTTATGGTCTGAGAAGACAGACTGCACTTGAGAGAATGAATCCATTTTTCAAAAAGTGCTGAATAATTATGTAGGTTCTTATATTGTTCATTATATAGACTTGTAAATCCAGATTGCTCATCAATCAATCAAAGTTTTACTTGCTAAACCAGATTGTTTTACAAAGTTGTGTATGTTTCCAGGAAAGTGCTTTCTCTGTAATACAGCATTTGCAATGTAGACAAGTTTATATATACAATGTCAGTCGTTGTTGCAGAATGTTAATTCCTTTCTATATTTCAAAGTTTGGAAATTATGGAACAGATGGCCCTCCTCCAAGAGACATCATATGAAAAACTTTACAGATGGGCACAAGGTATGTCTGATGTCAGAAGCACATATCAAGTATATTGAAGTTCGATATATGTAAAGGACTGTTAATGATGTTTTGAAAAACACATAAACTAAAAATGATTCAAATAAGTGAATGATATATCAATTATTTTTACATTATTCATAATGAAAAGCTGTTCTGTCTATTTCATGTTTTGGTTTGATATAGTCACTTTATTTCAGCGGCTTATTCTTTGGAATAAGTTCAAGGTAATTTTAGATGTGCCACACACCAGTTAAATTCCCTTGTATGTAAGAACATTAGAAATAGCAGGAGCAACTGGCAATATGATGCTTTGAGCCTACCCCATTTATGTAATCAAGTCCCTTTTATCCAAGATTTGATTGAGTCTATTGTTAGTGTCCTGTCAGGCAAAAAAATCTATTGTAACTATTATTTACAATAAAAGACAATACAGTGGTGCTAGAAAATTTGTGAACCCTGCAGAATTTTCTCTATTTATGCATAAATATGACCTAAAATGTGATCAGATCTTCACGCATCCTAAAACTAGATAAAGAGAATCTATTTAAATAAATAACACAAAACATTATACTTGTTCATTTATTTATTGAGAAAAATTATCCAATGCTGCCTGTATTTGTTGGAAAAAGTATGTGAACCTCTGACGTCGTGCCCTCTGCAAAAGCTATTTGGAGTGAGGTTTTCAAATCAATGAGATGAAATGGGACATGTAGATTCTAGAGTTGCCCTGCCCTATGAAAAAAGACACACAAAGTCATATTACTGACAGAGCCTGCTCTTCTCAAGAAAGATCTGTTTATGTTCACTGTCCCTTGATCAAACAACTTTCAAAGGACCATAGAAGAAAAATTGTAGAGATGCATGAAGCTGGAAAAGGCTACAAAAGCATTTTAAAGACCAGAGTGTTCATCAGTCCACAGTAAGAGAAATTGTCTACAAATGGAGGAAACTCAGTACTGTTGCTACTCTCCCCAGGAGTGGCATCCTGCAAAGATCACACCAACAGCACAACATGCAATGCTGAAGGAGATGAAAAAGAACTCAAGGGTAACAGCAAAAGACCTACAGAAATCTCTAGAACTTGCTAAAGTTGCTAAAGTATCTTCATGTGTCCACTATGAGCAAAACACTGAACAAGAATGGTGTTCATGGAAGGACATTGTAGGGGAAACCACTGCTCTCCAAAAAAAAAATATTGCAGCATGTCTCAAGTTTGCAAAAGACCACCTGAGTACAATGCTTCTGGGACAATATTCTGTGGACAGATGAGACAAAAGTTGAACTTTTTGGCACAAATACATCTTGCTACATTTGGAGGAAAAAGGGTATTGCACATAAACTCTAAAACGTCGTGGTGGAAGGAGCATCATGATTTAGATTATGAAGACACGTAGTCCCCTTTTAATTGTCATTTAGTAATGCATGCATTAAGAAATGATACATTATTTCCTCTGGTGTGATATCACAAAACACAGGACAAACCAAGACTGAAAAAACTGACAAAACCACATAATTATACATATAGTTACAAACAGTGTAACAATACCATAACCTGATGAAGAAAGTCCGTGAGCACAGTAAATTTCAAAGTTTCTCAAATGTCCCACATCTCACGCTGATGGGAGAAGGAAGAAAAACTCTCCCTGCCTTGCTGACCCCAGTTCGACTCTGAGTCATCCGAAAACTTCGAGCTCTGATCAGCTCTCCGACACCGAGTACTGAGCGGCATCTCTGCCGAACGATTTGACCTCCTTCTCAGTCGCCAAAAGCAGGCAAGGCCGGGGATTTTGAGGCCTACCCTCCGAAAGATTCCCGACTACATAGTAACGACAGCAGCAGATGGGCGTTTCAGAAATTTCTCCAGATGTTTCTCTGTGCTTTCACGTCCATTCTCCATCAAATCAGAATTGTCCACGGCCCCTATTTGACAGATACGACATCATTTTTCACCGGAGAGCTGCGCACACACGGCGCGCTGCCATCTTCTCCTCCCGCCGATTTAACCATATAACATATAACCATATAACAATTACAGCACAGAAACAGGCCATCTCGACCCTTCTAGTCCGTGCCAAACTCTTACTCTCACCTAGTCCCACCGACCTGCACTCAACCCATAACCCTCCATTCCTTTCCTGTCCATATATCTAACTTTAAATTTAACTTTAAATGACAACATCGAACCTGCCTCAACCACTTCTGCTGGAAGCTCGTTCCACACAGCTACCACTCTCTGAGTAAAGAAGTTCCCCCTCATGTTACCCCTAAACTTTTGCCCTTTAACTCTCAACTCAAGTCCTCTTGTTTGAATCTCCCCCATTCTCAATGGAAAAAGCCTATCCACGTCAACTCTATCAATCCCCCTCATAATCTTAAACACCTCTATCAAGTCCCCTCTCAACCTTCTACGCTCCAAAGAATAAAGACCTAACTTGTTCAACCTTTCTCTGTAACTTTGGAGATGAAACCCAGGCAACATTTTAGTAAACCTCCTCTGTACTCTCTCAATTTTATTGTCATCTTTCCTATAATTCGGTGACCAGAACTGTACACAGTACTCCAAATTTGGCCTCACCAATGCCTTATACAATTTCAACATTACATCCCAACTCCTATACTCAATGCTCTGATTAATAAAGGCCAGCATACCAAAAGCTTTCTTCACCACCCTATCGACATGAGATTCTACCTTCAGGGAACTAAGCACCATTATTCCTAGATCCCTCTGTTCTACAGCATTCTTCAATGCCCTACTATTTACAATGTATGTCCTATTTTGATTAGTTCTACCAAAATGTAGCACCTCACATTTTTCAGCATTAAACTCCATCTGCCATCTTTCAGCCCACTCTTCTAACTGTCCTAAATCTCTCTGCAAGCTTTGAAAACCTACTTCATTATCCACAACACCACCTATCTTAGTATCATCTGTATACTTACTAATCCAATTTACCACCCCATCATCCAGATCATTAATATATATGACAAACAACATTGGACCCAGTACAGATCCCTGAGGCACACCGCTACACACCGTCCTCCAAGCTGGCACATAGTTATCCACCACTACTCTCTAGCGTCTCCCATCCAGCCACTGCTGAATCCATTTTACTACTTCGATATTAATGCCTAACGATTGAACCTTCCTAACTAACCTTCTGTGTGGAACCTTGTCAAAGGCCTTACTAAAGTCCATATAGACAACATCCACCGCTTTACCCTCGTCAACATTCCTAGTAACCTCTTCAAAAAATTCAATAAGATTTGTCAAACATGACCTTCCACGCACAAATCCATGTTGACTGTTCCTAATCAGACCCTGTCTATCCAGATAATTATATATACCATTTCTAAGAATACTTTCCATCAATTTACTCACCACTGACGTCAAACTCACAGGCCGATAATTGCTAGGTTTACTCTTTTTAACCCTTTTTAAACAATGGAGCTACATGAGCAATACGCCAATCCTCCAGCACCATTCCCATTTCTAATGACATGTGAAATATTTCTTTCAGAGCCCTGCTATTTCCACACTAACTTCCCTCAAGGTCCTAGGGAATATCTTGTCCAGACCCGGAGACTTATCCACTTTTATATTCCTTAAAAAAGCCAGTACTTCCTCTTCTTTAATCGTCATACTTTCCATAACGACCCTCCTTGTTTCCTTTATTTTACACAATTCAATATCCTTTTCCTTAGTGAATACTGAAGAAATGAAATTGTTCAAAATCTCCCCCCATCTCTTTTGGCTCCGCACATAGCTGTCCACTCTGATTCTCTAAGGGACCAATTTTATCCCTCACTATCCTTTTGCCACTAACATAACTGTAGAAACCTTTTGGATTTATTTTCACCTTACTTGGCAAAGCAGCCTCGTATCTTCTTTTAGTTTTTCTAATTTCTTTCTTAAGATTATTTTTACATTCTTTACATTCCTCGAGCACCTCATTAACCCCAAGCTGCCTGTATTTATTGTAGATCCCTCTCTTTTTCTGAACCATGTTTCCAATATCCCTTGAAAACCATGGCTCTCTCAAACTTTTAACCTTTCCTTTCAACCTAACAGGAACATAAAGATCCTGTACCCTCAAAATTTCACCTTTAAATGACCTCCATTTCTCTATTACATCCTTCCCATAAAACAAATTGTCCCAATCCACTCCTTCTAAATCCTTTCGCATCTCCTCAAAGTTAGCCTTTCTCCAATCAAAAATCTCAATCCTAGGTCCAGTCCTATCCTTCTCCATAATTACACGGAAACTAATTGTATTGTGATCACTGGACCCGAAGTGCTCCCCAACACATACCTCTGTCACCTCCCCTGTGTCATTCCCTAACAGGAGATCCAACACTGCCCCTTCTCTAGTTGGTACCTCTATGTATTGCTGCAAAAAACTATCTTGCACACATTTGACAAACTCCAAACCATCCAGCCCTTTTACAGAATGGGCTTCCCAGTCTATGTGTGGAAAATTAAAATCTCCCACAATCACAACCTTGTGCTTATTACAAATATCTGCTATCTCCTTACAAATTTGCTCCTCCAGTTCTTGGTCCCCATTAGGTGGTCTATAATACACCCCTATTAAGCATCACAACACCTTTCCTATTCCTCAATTCCATTCAAATAGCCTCCCTAGACGAGTCCACTCGTCTATCCTGCCAGAGCACCGCTGCTATATTTTCTCTGACAAGCAATGCAACACCTCCCCCTCTTGCCCCTCCTATTCTGTCACACCTGAAGCAACGAAATCCTGGAATATTTAGTTGCCAATCACAGCCCTCCTGCAACCCCGTTTCACTAATAGCTACAAATCCATGGGACTGCTTTGCTGCCTCAGGGCCTGGACAACTTGCTATCATTGAAGGAGCAATGAATTCAAAATTGTATCAAGACATTTTACAAGAGAATGTCAGGATAGCAGTCTATCACCTGAAGTTTAACAGAAGTTGGATAATGCAACAAGACAATGATCTGAAAGATGAGTAAATTAACAACAATGGTTTAAAAAGAAGAAAATTTGTGTTTTGGAATGGCTGAGTCAATGTCTTGAGCTTAATGCTATAGAAAAGTTGTGGAAGGATCTGAAGCAAGTCGTCCATGCAAAGAAGCACACCACCATCCCAGAGTTGAAGTAGTTTTGCAAGGAGGAATGGCCTCCAGGCCGATGTGCAGGACTGATCACCAGAAACGTTTGGTTGACATTATTGCTGTTCAAGGGTGTCATACCAGTTACTGAAAGCAAAGATTCACATACTTTTTTCCAACAAATATATGTAATATTGGATAATTTTTCTCAATAAATAAATGAGCAAGTGTGATGTCTTTGTGTTAATTAATTGGGTTCTCTTTATCTAGTTTTAGAACGCATGAAGATCTGATCACATTTTAGGTCATATTTATGCAGAAATAGAGTAAATTCTACAGAGTTCAAACTTTCTAGCATCACTGTATGTTACCTCAGGTTCTGTTGACCATCACTTTCAATCTACATTTTCCAGATATTGGCTCTTCAGCCATAATAGTTCTGAACTTTTTGTAACCATATCTGGTTTAAGCAATTCTATTTAAGCTCATTCTTCTCTGCAACGATGACAACCGTTAGTTTATTCTTAGAATTGTTCAAATAAATGTTTTCTGCACCCTTCCTAAATTGCCATGTCCAAATGGCACATAACTAATATTTTAACAGTACAATTAGAGTCATGACTTGTGATTTAAATTTGAATCAGATTCTTGGTTTGTTCTTGAACTGGTACGTCTTTGTTCAATAATTAGAGTACAATGGTAACATTTTGATAGTAATAGCATTATGTTAGCTACTTGGAAAGCAAACCAGCTTAATTTAATTTAAATGCGAGGTAATAAAACTCAGAAAATACTTAGATTTTTTTTGTTTTTTTTTAAATATATATAGTTGAATCCAGAACTCTTACTCAGGAAGCCTGTGATGTTTCTCCAGCACTAACTCAAGCGATGGAGGCTCTGCAGGATCGACCTGTACTCTACAAGTTAGTATTGTATTGTTTTCACCACATTATTCTTTACCAAGGCAAAAATAAAGAGAAAAAGGAATGTGCTTTATAAGAATTGCATCTTGTCCTGATCTGAGGAGTTTAATATTACATCAGACTTTCATCAACTAATCTTGGCGTGAATTTGGATGTTATATTGTGTCGTCTTCCACCTCTGTCTCTTCACTTCTCCCTCTAATTCATTACTTTCTTGCCCATATCCAAAATTTTAATGTAAACTGTTGTGGAAGATTCCTTGATCATTTATATTGCAACATGCAATTGTAATTCAGAAGCTAAGTATACAGCAAAAGTTAGTTAAATTCTTTGGCCTTGTATCTTTGTGCAGAACAATAGCTATCCTTGCAATGGTGAAAATCTCCATTTGCACAAAAACACTTCAGTCTTTGAAGTTTCATGTTAGACCATAAGACATAGGAGCAGAAATAGGTCATTTGGCCCGTCGAGTCTGCTCCGCCATTCAATCATGACCAATCCTTTTTTCCCCCTCCTCAGCCTCACTCCCTGACCTTCTCCCTACAACCTTTGATGCCATGACCAGTCAAGAACCTATCAAGTTCTGCCTAAATACACCCAACAGCCTGGCATCCACAGCTGCCTGTGATAATAAGTTCCAAAAATTCACCATCCTCTGGCGAAAGAAATTTATCTGCATCTCTGTTTAAATGGATGTCCCTCTATCCTGAGGCTGTGCCCTCTTGTTCTAGACTCCCACACCATGGGAAACATCCTTCCCACATCTACTCTGTCTAGGCCTTTCAACATTCAAAAGGTTTCAATGAGATTCCCCTCTCATCCTTCTAAATTCCAGCGGGTACAGACCCAGAACTGTCAAATGTTCCTCATATGAAAACCCTTTCATCCCTGGAATCATCCTTGTGAACCATCTCTGAACCCTTTCCAATACCAGCACATTTTTTTTTAAGACGAGGAGCCCAAAACTGTTCACAGCACTCAAGGAGAGGCCTCACCAGTGCCTTATAAAGCCTCAGCATCACATCCCTGCTTTTGTATTCTAGACCTCTTGAAATTAATGCTAACATTGTATTTGCCTTCCTCATCACTGACTCTAGCTACAAGTTAACCTTTACGGTGCTCTGCACAAGGACTCCCAAGATCCTTTGCATCTCAGATTTTTGGATTTTCTCCCTGTTTAGAAAATAGTCTGCACGTTTATTTCTACTACCAAAGTGCATGACCATGCATTTTCCAACATTATATTTCATTTGCCACTTTCTTGCCCATTCTCTTAATCTGTCGAAGTCCTTCCGCATCCTACCTGTTTCCTCAACACTACCTGCCCCTCCAGCAATCTTTGTATCATCTGGAAACGGCAACGAAGCTATCTATTCCATCATAAATCATTGATTTACAGCATAAAAGAAGCGGTCCCAACACTGACTGCCGTGGAACACCACTGGCAGCCAACCTTCCTATCTCACTGATACAACGTGTAACTTTGGACAATTAGCTCCCAACTACAACCATCCTTCCACCATGATTCACTGATGGCCACAATATCATACCTGACAATCTGTAAAAGTGCAACGAGATCATTCACCTTATTGAGATATAACACTTAAGAGTATTATATTTGCTACCCTTTTTGATTCTGCATCCCTAATGCACTGATACTCACCCTGGCTGCAATTATGTCCTATCATCTGCCTGCCCATCCTGACAGTCTGACTACACACTATCTTTGTTTTTTTGCTATCTATCCTGTACTGGGTCCCTTCACTCTGGTTCCCACCCCACTGTCAAATTAGTTTAAACCCTCCCCAACAGCTCGAACAAACCTGCCCACAAGAATATTGGTTCCCCTTGGGTTCAGTTGCAACCTATCCCTTTTGTACAGGTTGTACCTCCACCAGAAGAGATCCCGGTGGCCCAAGAACCTGAAGCCCTGCCCTCTGCACGTGCTTTTCAGCTATGCATTGACTTGCCAAATCATCCTGTTTCTACCCCTACTGGCATGTGGCACAGGCAGCATTCCAGAAATCAGTACCCAGAAGGGCCTGCTTCCCTAAACTCTCTTTTCAGGACCTCTTTACTTTTCCTTCCTATGTCATTGGTACCAATATGTTCCAAGACATTCGCTGCTCTCCCTCCCCTTCCAAAATGTTGCAGACATGGTCTGAGACGTCACTGACCCTGGCACCTGGGAGGCAACATAACATTCGGGTGACCCATTCACGTCCAAAGAATCTCCTCTCTGTTCCCCTGACTATTGAGTCCCCTATTACTACCGCTCTCCTCTTCTCCTTTTTTCCCTTCTGCACCAAGGATCTATGCTCAGTACCAGTATCCTGGTCTCCTTGGCATTCCCCTGGGAGGTCATCCCCCACATCAGTATCCAAAAGAGTATGCTTATTATTGAGGGGAATGGCCACAGGGGTTCTCTGCACTAACTGCCTATTCACATTTCCATTTCTCCTGACAGTCACCCAGCTATCTGCCTCCTGCTACTTAGGGGTGACTACTTCCCTGTAACTCTGATCGATTATCTCCTCACTCTCCCATACAAACCAAAGGTCATCCAGCTGCTGCTCTAAATCCCGAACACGGTCTTCAAGGAACTGCAGACAAATGCACTTCATGCAGATGTAGTTCCCTGGGAGACTAGGTATTCCAGGTCTCCAACATCCAGCATAAAGAACACACAACAGCCATTTACTACACCAGGTACAGCAAGAGAAAGCTTACCCAGAGCCAACGCTTCTTTCGAGCCGAAGCCTGACACTCCTACTCTCACCATTGGCCCACTCCCAGCAATGGCTGTCCGGCTCTTCCCTTCCATCCTTTTAAAGAAGTGTCATAAGCCTGCGAGAAACCTCATTGCTGTGGCCTGCTCCTGCCACTGATTGGGCTGCCAGAATGAGTCCAAATGCCCACGAAGGTCTTTTAAACAAACGTCACTGAATTGCGAGAATCCTCATTGCTGTGGCCTGCTCCTGCTGCTGATTGGGCTGTTGGGTTAGCCTGGCTACTGTCTCTGGAAATGTGAAAAGGAAAGGAAAATTACATTTTTAAGCAAATGAGCAGACCATTCCCAAGAAAGGCATCAAGTACAAATGAATATTATTTACCTACATGCATTTTTAAGAAAAAAGTTAAGAAAAAAAAACTATATGCCTTCATTTTACAATTTATGTCTTATCACTTTAATCATTCTAGAAGAAAATTGAAGCTGTTTTCTTTTTTAAAAGCTTTCAGTGAGAGTAAGGATCAAGTGATTGAAATCTTATGAAATTTATTAGCCCAGAGTCCATGCTTATAATAATAATGAAATTATATGTCATGATACCAAGAAACTACTACCAAAGAATCTAAAACAAGAGAAATTCTTCAGATGCTGAAAATCTGAGCAACATACACAAAATGTTGGATGAACTCAGCAGGCCAGGCAGCATCTATGGAAAAGAGTACAGTCGACGTTTTGGACCGACGACCCTTCAGCAGTTCTTTTCCATAGATGCTGCCTGGCCTGCTGAGTTCCTCCAGCACTTTGTGTGTGTATCAAAAAATCTAGTTCATCGACTTTCCACTTGGATGCTGTCTTGCAACATTTTCCAATGTTAATATCCAGAAATTAGGAAATTAATAAAAAAAATTTCATGATGTAATGAATTTTAAAATGATACATCTGTATTTCAACTATCATGAGAATATTATGTATATCTCCTAAGTTCTGTGGTTTATAAGATTTTAAAAAATATTGTGAGCCTTTTCCTCCTCATTTTGCTCGCTGTCAGAATTCTTCAAGATGATTAGCTGCTTGGCTGGGTTGCTTGACATGATAGATATTGATATTCTGATTCTTGATACCAATTATGCTGGGAAAGGGCAATTCCTTCCCAAAGGGTTCATTAAAATGCAGTTTCTTCAATTTGGTAGTGAGTGCCATTGCTTCACCAATGGGCACGAAATCTGTGGAAAACAAAATACAATTAAGTTTCATGCTGTTGATCCCTGTCAGAAATGGAAAAGAGAAAAAATAGTTAGGTTTATGTTGCAGGGAAGGTGGGGAAGTGTCTGATTGGTCCACAGATAAAATAAATGAATGAATGTATGTATGGTACTGCAAAGTAGCTCTGTAAATGAGATAATTTGGAAAGCTAATTTTTATAGAATATCTACTCATTTAGGATTTGGAATACTAATTTATTTCACTGTTTTTCCAGTTTTCTGTCATTCATTTTGCATGTATTTATTAATCTAGCTACATACTTGATGAATTCGGAACCGCAAGGAGAAGCGCAGTAGTTCGTGGTTTTATAGACGCTCTCACCAGAGGTGGACCTGGTGGAACTCCTCGGCCAATTGAAATGCACTCTCATGATCCTTTAAGGTATGCCATTAAACGCTCATCATTCTTTTTGTTGTGTTAGTGTTTTCTGAAATCCAAATTTGCTTAATTTTGTGTTTTCAGATATGTTGGAGATATGTTGGCATGGTTACACCAAGCAGCTGCTTCAGAGAAAGAGCATCTTGAAGCTTTGCTGAAGCTTGTAACAATGCAAGGTAATTGTCTCATTTAATTTCTTCCGTGGGCTGTCTACATTGAAATTTTCCAGAAACTTTGTATGACCAGTTCTCTAAAATTCAACGACACTTCAAAGCCAATTTCTATCACAAACTAAACAGAAGAGTAAGAGCAAGAATTTCGGGTTTTATACTGTATACATTCTCTGTTATTAAATGGAACAATTGAATATTGTACAAGCTAATTTGCTTTTACACTGAGGTTTTTGTTGTAGCCATAATTAATTTCAGGAGAAAAAGCTATACATGGTTGTCCCATTAAAATAACTGAACAAAAATCACAGGGATCTTGCTCTCTTTACTATTTGCAGATAAATAAGGAAAATATAAACAACTCATTCTCAAGTAGAAGATATAATGCACAAAATAGAACTGTACAAGGATGAAGAAAATATATTATGTATTCTAAAATGTGTCAGGGCTTCCTTAATTTCAAACTCTATCATGTGTCCATGTTAGTTTGTTGGAATATTGATAGTGCCAGAACCATAAATGTCAATTGCATTAGTGAAACTATGTCATAATGTTGAATGAGGAGCAATCACAGCATCAGAACAATAGAAAAAATAATAATTGCAGTTTTGCATTTAAGAATACTAGTGGCCCCAAACTATAATTTTAAAATCTAATCTGTGTAAATTTATAATCTAATAAAGTATTGCCATTAAGGGCGCCAAGAGGCAATATTGAGCCAAGTTGGAAGCCCAGGCTAACCAGAGGGATGCTGGTAGACTATGGCAGGGTCTAACTGAGATCACTGGGCGCAAAGAAAAGGCTGGGAATATCAATAACTGTGGCGCTTCTCTTCCTGACGAACTTAACGTATTCTACGCAAGATTCGAACAGAAGAGGAGCGTCCCGCTCCCTCCAGATGAACTGGACATGGTGGCATCGAGATTCATCGTCACCGAGGAGGACGTTAGAAGGGCCTTCCTGAAGATAAATCCAAGGAAGGCGACGGGCCCAGATGACATCCCAGGACAGGTTCTCCGGGCCTGTGCAAGCAAGCTAACTGGAATGTTTGCTGACATCTTCAACTGCTCCTTGCTTCAGTCTAAGATCCCCTCCTGTTTTAAGAAGGCAACGATAATCCCGGTGCCGAAGAAGAGCAAGGTGGCATGCCTGAATGACTATCGACCTGTGGCTCTGACATCAATTGCTATGAAGTGCTTCGAGAGATTGGTTATGGCACACATCAACCACAGCCTACCGGTCAACCTCGACGCTTTGCAATTTGCCTACCGGAGCAACAGGTCAACGGCAGATGCCATCTCTCTGACCCTACATTCCTCCTTAGAACACCTGGAGAATAAAGACGCATACATAAGGCTTCTTTTCATTGACTACCGCTCTGCCTTTAATACCATCATTCCAAATAAGCTGATTCCTAAGCTCTGAAACCTGGGCCTTAGCACTCAGATCTGCAGCTGGATCTTCAACTTCCTCACAGACAAGAGCCAGGCAGTAAAAATAGGGGACAAGCTCTCCACTACAATCACTCTGAGCACTGGTGCCCCACAAGGCTGTGTACTCAGCCCCCTGCTGTATTCACTGTACACCCATGATTGTGTAGCCAAGTTTCCATCAAACTCAATTTAAGTTTGCTGATGACACAACAATTGTAGGCCGTATCTCGGGTAATAATGAGTTTGAGTACGAGAGGAAATTAAGAACCTGGTGGCATGGTGCGAAGACAATAACCTATCCCTCAACGTCAGCAAGACGAAGGAGTTGGTTGTTGACTTCAGAAGGAGTAGCGGGCCGCACGACCCAATTTACATCAGTGGTGCGCAAGTGGAACAGGTCAAAAGCTTTAAGTTCCTGAGGGTCAATATCACAAATGACCTGACTTGGTCCAACCAAGCAGAGTTCACTGCCAAGAAGGCCCACCAGCGCCTTTACTTCCTGAGAAAACTAAAGAAATTTGGCCTTTCTCCTAACTAATTTTTATAGATGCACCGTAGAAAGCATTCTTCTAGGGTGCATCACAACCTGGTATGGAAGTTGTCCTGCCCAAGACCGAAAGAAGCTGCAGAAGATCGTGAACACGGTGCAGCACATCACACAAACCAATCTTCTATCCTTGGACTCACTTTACACCGCACACTATCGGAGCAGTGCTGCCAGGATAATCAAGGACATGACCTACCTAGCCAACACACTTTTTGTCCCTCTTCCGTCCGGGAGAAGGCTCAGGAGCTTGAAGACTCGTACGGCCAGACTTGGGAGCAGCTTCTTTCCAGCTGTGATAAGACTGCTGAACGGATCCTGACCCGGATCTGGGCCGTTCCCTCCAAATATCCGGACCTACCTCTCGGTTTCTTTTGCACTACCTTACTTTCCATTTTTCTATTTTCTATTTATGATTTATAATTTAAATTTTTAATAATTACTATTTTTTACTATTTTTAATATTTAATATTTGTAATCCAGGGAGTGGGAAGCGCAGAATCAAATATCGCTGTGATTATTGTATGTTCTAGTATCAGTTGTTTGGCGACAATAAAGTATAAAGTATTTGGTACCCCAGCCACCGTCTATTCCAGCTGCTACCATCCGAGGAACGGTACCACAGCATAAAAGCCAGGACCAACAGGCTCTGGGACAGCTCCTTTCACCAGGCCATCAGACTGATTAACTCTTGCTGATTTGAGTGTATTTCTCTGTTACATTGAGTGTTCTACTTATTACAAATCACTATGATTGCACATTGCACCTTTAGATGGAGACGTAACGTGAAGCTTTTTACTCCTCATGTATGTGAAAGATGTAAGAAATAAAGTCAATTCAATTCACTGAAGCAAACTCATACTCAGTACACTAGGTGGCAGTCTATATTGGTCATTCTAAGTGTAAATAAAAATTTCTATTATAACAAGTATGGATAAGACTGAGTAAGCTTTCTCATGCAGACCAGTAACTGCTTTATTTTTATCTCAAAATAAAATGAAGCATTAAAATCAAAATTAATTTTTTTTAAATTAAGAATGTTGCTGTTAATCAAGTATCCTGTCAGAGCCACATGAGTCTGGAGGCTCAATAATTAATTGAGACCTAAAACAGAATGTGAAGATCTGATTGCACCTGAGATTTATGCAGGTGGTAAATAGATTTAAAGTTTTTAAGACCTGCAAGTATTACATGTATGTACTTTTATGTAAAACACAGGCAGATCTATTTTTAAAGGATAATAAAAGCTCAGAATTACTACATTTAAAAAAAATCTATTTCTGCTATACCCATCAAAAAGAGTTCTGATTTTTAAATGTTTTTGTAACATTTATAAATGTCACACTTCCTTCAGGCTAATTCTGTGGTATCAGTAAAGCTCCTCTTAGTTGCTGGTAGTGGTACTGTTAGTGGTAAGGGTTTTGTTAGTTTTAACCAATGCTGCATAAAAAATAGCTTATTGAAGCAATTTGATTATTCATACTGCCAAATTGTAATTGAAAAGTTAATTACAATTAGAAAGTACGAGTAGATCTTACAATCAAATGATGGTCAGTATAGTGTTGATTTCACTGTTAACACTAAAAGAGAATTCTAGAATAGGTCCTCTTTCCAGAAGTTTGCCTTATTGACGATTGAAGTGTTTTTGTGGTAGCAATGGGGTTTCTGATTTCGTCATGAAAAAATGTGCTTTTGTAAAAGGAATGAGCAGCTTGGTTAAGCTATACCTTTATGTAAAGGAGAACGTTTATTATTGCAGGCGTGGATGAAAATATTCAGCAAGTGGTAGGACATATCACTGAAGGAGTATGCCGACCTTTAAAGGTACAGACTGATTTATTGGAATTTGTTCTGATATTAAATAAATATGCAGTCACATACTTAAAATTTGGTGAAAATATTAGCTTCATGATGCCTTTCAGTTTATCCATACAGATGGGAAACTCATGAGCCTGCAGCTATAATTGAAACCAAAGTTGCTACAGTTAACTTCATGATTCCTGGGGCAAAGAAGAACTTCAGGCAACATTTCCAAACATCTGTTTCCAGAGTGTGTCAATGCACAATAAGAATACCAAATTATAAATACAAGGGATTCTGCAGATGCTGCAGATCCGATGAGGGAACGGTTTGCTTTTGCATTTGAATGGTGTGACAGGAATCAGGAATCAGAAATTGAATATGAGAGTATAAGTGTGATCTTGGTAAACTTGCTTGTAAGGCGATAAACAACAAGCAAGATGAAATCTGGAAGTCAAGTCTGAATCAGATTCAAGTTTATTATCACCGCATTATATGACATTAAAACTGCTGTTTTGCAGCAGCAGTACACTACAAAAACACAAATTACTTTAAAGATAAAATTACACCTTGAAAAGGGAGGAAGAGAGATTTAGTTCTTTATTACTTCAAAGATGCTATTGGCTTAATTTTTTGACTATCTAGCCAAACGGTGGAATCAATTTTCTCAAGAAAGGTGAGTTTTAGAAAATTAACCTATATTAATTGGATGTTTATTGAAAATAATATGATGTGAAGCATACTCCTTAAGGAGCAATTGATGCAAGTTTGCTAATTGATTCTGCAGCAAAATACTGATTCTAGCTTAAGGAAAATAGAAAATCTGTCCACTTAGCTTTTGCTCTTTCAGGGTGATTAATGCGTGAAATTAAGTCGTCTGCCTGATCACTTGGCAAGGATACGCTCTGAAAGATTATATGAACAATGAGAGGAATCAGCTTGTAGTACAATGCATTAGTGCTAATCTTAACATCTGATAAAGGGAATCCCCGTCCAGCACCAAAACAGTAGACTTGAAGTTGTGCTTTTTAAATTCTTTTTCAGCCTGTAAACATACTCTCATTTAGACCTTGTGTTAAATTAGAAAATAGAGATGTAACAGGAAGAGCCTGCATGCTCATCAGACTTGTGTTTCATTCTTTGATCCTTGCATCTCAAGTACCTTATCATCCTGTCCTTGTGTCCATTGTTTCCCTTAGTGCCCGAATATTTTGTGTACTTAGCTTTGAATATACATGGGGTTTTTGATTTGTACTGTACAGAAACAAGACCTTTGACTGACGCTGACCCTCTTGCCCCTTTACATGTATTCCACTTACCAATTTTACCACCTTATCCTTGTATGCCTTGCCTCTTTAAATGTCTGTCCAAATGTCTCTTAAGTAATTATAATTGATTCCACCATCTCGTTGGCATGTTTCAAATATCAACCGCTCTGTGTTTTTAAAAAAAACCTCCAGAACATCCTTGTATCTGGAGTAAACATCCACATCCGCAGGAGAAAGGAATTCTGAAGGTTTACAGTCCTCTAGAGTAAGAATAGTTTCTTCTCAGCTCACACCTTGAACTGAAATTTTGCCCCCAGTTCGTAATTCTTCATAAGAAACAGCCTTTCAACAGCTATTAATTCCTTGCAGGATCTCTGAAGTTTCAGTGAGATCCCCTTATTCTTCTAAATTCTAATGAATTCAATTCAGGAATCAATTTTGTAAATTAATGTTGCACTTTCACCAAGTCAAATATATTCTTTAGGTGCAGTGACCAAAATTCCAGTTGTACATACTGTAGAATTGCAGCTAAATTGACTTACTGTAGCTCAACTTAAATAAAGGCCAACAAAAACATTTGCCTTCCTAACTGTTTGCTGTTCCAGCTGGAATCCCTTTGTGAATTGCAAGGTGTTGGCAGTGCTAAAAATAATCGTATTCAATTTTGTTCCTCTTTTTAATGCAATTGTTTAATAGTTTTGTCTTTGCTGACTGCTCAGCTGCTTAGTTCAGTTTTTCTGATAAATAGAATACCTCTTAAATGCAGTTATGCTATTCAAAATGGCAATGAATAGTAGTTGTAAGTCTATAATGAAAATAAAACGTTTAAGTAATCAGATGAAATGTAATAACTTTTTAATTAAATCACTTAAAATTAATTTGAATTGAGACTATTCATTGCAAAGATAATCTGATGGGTGGCAGTATGAATTCACAAGAAATGATAAATTCTTTGTTAACGAACTTTAGCAGTTTTGAAATAAATAGAGCAATGGTATTGAATATTTGCGGAATGGCAGGTGCACAAGTCAAAACAATGCCTTTCAAATATATTTTAAGATAGGTAATGCTGGAAGAATTTGGCAGATCGTATTGCAAACATGAGAGAGGATTTCAAGCTAATATATTAGATCAGTGACCTTTTATCAGAACCAGAAAAAGTTGGTGATACAGCAGCTTCTTGTGCAAAAACACAGCCAGGACACGTGAGAAGGGAAAGAAAGCTCAAGAGTGTTAACTGTGGAATACAAAAGGTGTTGGTAATGAGATGATCAGAAGAAATAAAATAGAAGCCAAGTATAGGAATAGTAATGCAATTGGGCTAGACTGAACTGAAGGCTAGCCTGCAATTCAGTGTAGAAAACTGATAGCAGGCTACCCTATAACATCCTGTTGAACAAGAGAAAATATGCAGATGCTAGAAATCAAAGTAATACACACAAAGCGCTGGAGGAACTCAGCAGGCCAGGCAGCATCTATGGAAAAGAGTAAACAGTCGACATTTTGGGCTGAGATCCTTCATCGGGACTCTTGGCCTGAAATTGACTGTTTACTCTTTTCCAAAGATGCTGCCTAGCCTGCTGAGTTTCTCCAGCATATTGTGTGTATTACAACATCCTCTTGATTTCTTGACAACAATAACAAATGTCTTGTGGTGTTTTATTTTGGATCTCCAAGATTTTCACTCAGTGCATTAATTTGAAGGTTTAGAAGATGGACAAACTCAATGAGTTTTGATTAGGCCTCCCATTTATATTGTAATTCAGAATTGTATATTTAGGGGAGAAAGTTCAATAACATACATTGTTTAGACATGAGCTTGCAACCTTTGATTAGAGTTGCTGATTGATTAAGCAAGTTACAGAAACTTGATCAACATTTAATTCCATGTATTCTGTTTCAGGTTCGTATTGAACAAGTTATAGTAGCAGAGCCGGGTGCAGTTTTATTATATAAACTTTCCAACCTTCTCAAGTTTTATCATCATACTATCAGGTAAGACAAAAAGAAAGACATGTTATTTAGTTACTAATACATCTGCCTTTTATTGATAGCATGAGTCCGATTCGAGAAAATAACTACACTTAGCGCGTACACTGTATTCCAAGGAATGTGAGCATGAATAGAATTGGTGCTGAAGTGAATCACCATGGTATTTTATATAGAGAAACATTATGGACAGAAGTATTGTGTTGGGAACCTGATGGGAATTTCTGTTCTCCCCAGAGCTGTCCTGGGAACTTGGCACAAATCCAACAATAAATCATCCCAAAGTATGGAGAAGTTGGTTGTGCCAACTGGTGTGGTGTAGACCAGAACAAATATTGCAGCCACTTAGCATTGAAAAGTGGCGTTCAGGGCTGTATTCTTGCTAATGCAGTGTGTACAGATGATTGGTGAGACCTGGCAGCACCTGCTCTGTGTGCAGAGAAATGTCTGTGCAGCCAACCAAAGTTAGCAGTTAGTGACAACCATAGAATCCAGACAATCTATCACTATGCAGAGCAGCTGCTGCCAGTCCCTAGCAATGGCCCACATCCACATACCAGCCAGGTGGAGTCTTTAGCCCCATATCTCGGAAATCAGCTGCTGCACTACTCTCCCCAGCCTGCCCATTTCTGGCCATCATTGTTGTAGGAGCACTGGCAGAAAGGAGGATGGGCTTTTGTACAGGATCCCGGTACTGCAGTGCACAGCCTAAGCAGACATAATTTTTGATACAATGAGGTACACAGCTGGGAGTGTTAGTACTGGAGGACCAAGAGCACTTTAACACTTCGACTCTATGAGGTATTGATGAGCATGCTCTCAATTTACAACAGACAAAATGTGTATTTTCTAATGCTAAAAGCTGTAAATGCTGAAAATCTAAAATAAAAAAGAAACTTAAGAAAAAATATTCAGCAATTCAGGCAACATCTTTGAAAAGAGATAAAGGGGTGATGTTGCAAATAGATGACCCTATGGCAGAGTCTTCAACTTGAAGCGTTAATTCTGTTTTCCTTTCCACAGATGTTCCTACCTTGTATTTACAGCATTTTCTACTTTTATTGTCTTTTGCAGCATGTAAAATCTATTTTAGTTTTGATTAGAATTAAAATGGTGCTAGAATGTAAGTGTGTGTATGAAATCACGAGGGGCATAGCTTGGGTGAATGCACTCAGTCTTTTTCCCAGGGTTGGGATTTCAAAAACAACAGAGCATAGCTTGAAGATGAAAGAGAAAGCATTTATTGGGAACTTGAGGGACATCTTTTTTTTACTCACGAAGTGTGGTATGTATGTGAAATGAGCTGCAGAGAAAGTGGTTGAGGCAGGTACAGCAATAATTTTCGAAAGACATTAATACAGTTGGACAGGTACAAGGATTGGAAAGGTTTGAAGTTCAAAAGCTTAAAGTAAATTTATTATCAAGGTACATGTATGTCTGAGCTGGCTGGTGGCGTAGTGGCATCAGCGCCGGACTTCGGAGCGAAGGCTCCCGAGTTCGAATCCAGCCGGCTCCCTTGCACGCTTTCCACCTGTGCTGGGTTGAGTGTGGAGCTAGCAACTTGGCCTTGTATAAATAAGAAAGCCTGCTAAAAAAAAAAACGCCGCCATGATGGCGTCCCGATGGCTCCACTCGGAGTTGAGGGCTTTCTTCTTCACATATATGTCACTATATGTTTCTATTTCACAGTAAATAGAAACACAGAATAGAATAATTGAAAACTACAAATACACAAAGATGGACAAACAGCAGCATAAGAAGACAAACTGTGTAATTATATAAAAACAAATAAGAGTAAAAAAATAAATAATAATATAGAGAACACGAGTTGTAGAGTTTTGAAAGTGAATCTACAAGGTTTGCGAATCAGTTCAGTGTTGAAGTGAGTGAAGTTACCCATGCCGGTTCAGGAGTCTGATGGTTGAAGGGTAATAATTGTTTCTGAACCCGGTGGTGTGGGACCTTAGGCTCTGAACTTCCTTTGTTAGGGGCTAAAAGGTGGCAAATGGGATTAGCATGGATGGGGCATCCTGGCTGGCGTGGATCAGATGGGCTAACAGGTCTGTTTCTGTGCTGTAGAACTCTTATGAAATCTAGTCTGGGGACTCGAATCCTAGCATTCAGTACTACTGAAGTTGGTAGAACACAGGAAACCTGTGCGTGCAGTTAAGCCATTAAGATATCAGATGTTGCAGGGAACTGGCTGGAAATTGCAGTGGTATCACTTGTGGAGTTCCTGAGCTACTCTGCATGGGCTTTGTTGTTTCAGCATAGAAAAGCAATTTTCCACATTTGAATGATAATATGTCACAAAACATCTGCCCACTAGTTATATTCAACCAATACTGATAATCTTTTACTTTCCCCTTCCAACAGTGGAATTGTAGGAAATTGTGCTGCCACTCTGCTAACCACAATTGAAGAAATGCATGTTCTAAGCAAGAAAATGTTCTTCAATAGCCTGGGTCTTCATGCCAGTAAATTAATGGATAAGGTGATTTGTTGAATTAACATCAATCTTTGTGCTACCTTTGGTAGATCTACTTCCAGTATAAGTGAAATGATCGTAAAAGCAAATAACTAACCGTTTGTGGCTTTGGAATGTTTTCTGTTTTCACATTTCTTCAATCCTGTTGCCAAAATACACATTATTGTAAAAGAAGCTGCTGGGATACTTTAAAAATACAAGGAATACATTAAAAAAAACTTGTACTTATCCTTTTGAGTAGGCATAAGTTTTATTGTTTCTATCTTCTGTAAAGTTATTAAAATCCAGGTCATTGGGTTAAGCTAATTAGCTACATTCTACAGAAGTTGTGATTAGTAGTCATTACTTTTAATTATTTTATGTAAATATAAACATGTATATGGATTAGAAGAAATCTTGTTTACTCCACTAAGTAAAATGTTAATCAGTTACAGGATTGTATATATGTGAAGGGAAAAGCAATTTTTTTTGCTCATCAATTTCCCTTCATAAAGTTACTCACCTAATTAGCATCATCCATTTCGATCTTTGTTTTATTTCAACAGTGGCCGTTATCCTCGCCTTTATTTTTTTCGTCAAAAAATACAATATACTCAACCACTCCTGCACCGCATCCAACTTTACAAAGTGAAACTCATGCAGACGTCAGCTGTCCATATCCTAGTTTACACCAAGTTCCAGCCACCCATTAGTCTTTGCACACTAACTTGTATTGGCTCCCAGTTTGACACTGCCTCAGTTTTAAATGTTCTTCCAGTTCTGGGCTCTTGCAGAAACAGAGATGTTTTGCTCCATCATCATTTATGACTTCAGTCGTTCATTAACCATCTTTCCTTATTCAGAACTTTCCTTAAAACTACCTCTTTAACAAACCCTTTAGATATCTAATGCCAATAATTCTCGGGGTGCCACAAATTGTTTGATAAATGAATTGGGGCTTTCCTCTGCATTAAAAGTGAATAACGATAAAAAGTACAAGCTGGTGTTTGAATTTCAATTCACACAGGTTGAGCTACCGCCACCTGACCTGGGACCTACCACTGCTCTGAACCACACATTATCCCTCCTGCGTGAAGTTCTTTCCTCTCACAATTCATCCGTTGTCCCAATGGATGCAAGGCAAGCAGATTTTGTCCAGGTAAACTAAAACATACTCTGAAATTTAATTTCATTGGCCAAAAACTCTGAAATTCTAAGAATGTTTTAAATTTTGAACTTGATTATATGCTAGTAATGTTTGCGGTCTGTTAACCTTCTGGAACTGGAGTGCTAAGAACTTGGTTTTGAATATATCAAAGCTCTTTCTTTACTTTCAACACCCTTCAATTTTTAAATGTCCTAAAATCTTTGATTAGTTTTTAACACCTTTCAGTTTTCAGATCCTTTTTAGAGGGATTTTTGCTTCACCAGGGTGGGGATATCCACGTTATGGTTTGTGGCTGAGGCAACACAATTAACTTCTGCATTCAGTTATATATTGCTCATGATTTGATTTTGTTGACATTCTTGAATCTTTTTAGTATCTGTTTTAAGTCTAATTTGTGAATCCATTCTCAAATGGAGCATCGATATTTATTGGTTAAATATTCCTGTGTGGATATTTACACAAAGTGCCGATGAAGATTAAAAAAAAGCTTCACCAATCCCATGCTTTAGGGATTGATAATATAATTGCCATTATATCCCAGTATTAAAAAAATCTGCAAACACAGTAAGCCTTCAACACAAAAGATTCTGCAGATGCTGGAAATCTTGGGTAACATAAAAAAAATGCAGTTGGAACTCAGCAAGTCAGAGAACATCTATGGAGGGAAATAAATGGTTGATGTTTTGGGCCGAAACCTTTCATCAAGACTGGAAAGGAAACAGGCAGAAACCTGAATAAGAAAGTGGGGGGAGTGGAAATAGTACAAGCTGGCAGGCGATGGGTGAAACCAGGTAAGGGGGAAGAAGTTAGAAGCTGGGAGCTGATAGATAAAAGAGGTAAAGGGCTGAAGAAGAGGGAATATGATAGGAAAGGCCGATGGATCATGGAAGAAAGGGATGGAAAAGGGGCACCAGAGGGTGATGAAAGGCAGATAAGGAGAAGGAAAGGGTGAGTGGGGAACTAGAAGGGAAATGGGGAAAATAGAGAAGGGGTGAAAAGGAAGAAATTACCACAAGTTAGCGAAATCTATGTTCATGCCATCAGGTTGGAGGCTACATAGAATATGAGGTGTTGCTCCTTCAATGTGAGAGTGGCCTCATGGTGACAGTAGAGGAGGCATATAAAAAGATGCAAAGGGAAGTGTTAGAAGTAACAAAATTCTATTTAATGTATAATCATTTAAAAAAAATTATTTTTACTTAATATCTTCAATACTTTCCAAGTATTCCTGAGGCCAGCAGGAATTTCAAAGGAGGAAGTATGATCTATTGCTGGTGTCCTGATGAAGGTCTAGCCCTGAATGGTTGACTGTTTATTCTTTTCTATAGATGCTTCCTGGCCTATTGAGTTCCTCCAGTGTTTTGTGTGTGTGTTGGTTGGTTTAACGTAGTTGTTTGGATGTATATATGAAATTAAGTCATAATGATTGGGTTTCTCTCACTTGCATACTTGCTTCCCATGGAAGGCAGGAATGTAAGTAGCTTCCCAGAGGATTTCATAACTGTTGGAAGATTTTGAAAAATGGTATGTTTATTGCCTGCAGGGAATAAAATTATAAAGCAAGCAATACCTGGTTTGTTTGTAAGGCAAGTTGGTGCATTGCATGTGGGCTGAGCTGGTGATGATAAAAAAGAATGACTTTGAACACAGTTTAAAGACTTGGGATACTGCAGTTATGTTCAGATTTTGATTGTGTAATTCAATCAATTGTGAAGTATTTTACTTTCTACCTCTAGGTACTATCCTGTATAATGGACCCGCTATTACAGTTGTGCACTGTATCTGCCAGTAACCTTGACACTGCTGACATGGCAACCTATATGGTAAACTCTCTGCACATGATGAAGACGACATTAGCTCTCTTCGAATTTACTGATAAGCGCCTTGAGATGCTTCAGTTTCAGGTATATTCAGTACTTGTGGGTTAGGTTTGTTTTAACCGGATAATCATGCAGAATATCTCATACAAAACTTTGAACATTAGGCATTTCTTCCATCCTCACTTTAGTGGTAAATGTTGACTGACTTGCTTTGTATTTCAAGCACTTAGAATTTTGATTTCATTTTGTGATTCACTGTTTAAGTTAATAAATTGAGGCCTGTAAGAAGTTCCACTCATTATTTTGGGGAATTTCCCCCTTTCCCCATTACCGTTTACTCCAATCTGATTCACAGTTGATAGATCTATTTTCTAAAATTCTTCAATTTTCTCCTCTCGCCTTTTCCATGCGTTTACTGAAAATTTACTCTCAGTTTTGAGACCTTTGGAAAACTGCTTCCAAAACTATGTGGTGTTCTTTTTAACCTATGTATAAATGTTGGAGTTTTCTTTTAACCTATGGGCAGTTTGATGGTCAGCAATCAGTTTTAAACATGTAGAGCAGTGAGAAAGATTTCGGCCCAGAACTGTTTAGTGTTTTCTATTGATGCTGCCTGGAAATCCTGCAGTGTTTTGTGTGTGTTACTTAGTCATGTAGAGCCTCCTTGATAGTGTGGCCACGTCATCATTTGAATTTGGCAGGCAAGCAATTTCATTGGACTGAGGCAGTGACTAGCAAGTTAGGGTGTGTGTTTGGGGGATTATAATTGGGAAGAACAACTTAACATTTGAAAACATTTCTCATGAAATCTTGCAGTGCAAGAACAGACCCCTCAGCTTGCCATGTTCATGCAAGCTATGAAATCCCTCTTATTGGCAGATGACATGCATATTTGGATCAATGTCTTCTCAAGTGGAGACCAGTTGGAGCAGTAATTATTCAAACATCATTGAAGTAAAATGTAATTGAATGAAATAGATGCTGCTGCTTTTAGTCTAATAAATGAATCAATTAAATATACATTCCCAATTCCCAACAATCGTACTATTGAATACTTTAGAATAAATCTTGAGAGTGAGAGGAATTCCTATCAAGATCCAGTAAAATCAAACAAAATATTGCAAATACATAAAATGCGGGAAAGTGGAAGTCCATAAGGAGAACAAAAGTAAGGCTGCGACCAGAGCTATCAATTAATATTTGAATCAGTAAGGGTACGAAACCAGTCAGCTGACAGTGACTTAACAATGGAATAATTTTCTCTGTAACCAATGCATGTTTACGGGTTTAAAGAAAGCACCTATAGAAATGCATACAAAATTTTGTGAGATACACTGTGAGAAACCTTTCACTTGGCAGTGACTGTCAATTAGATTCTGTGTGTGATGTCACTCAAGTTAAAAAAAAATATTTTTAGGTTCGGAATACTGTTCACTTCAATTGTTTGTATGATTTATATATTTTTCTTTCACTTGTATATCGTGTTGGTTGGTCTTTTATATTTTTTTCTTTAATTGAGTTCTTTCGGATTTCTTGCTTTCTGGCTACCTGTGAGCAAGCAAATCTCAAGGTTTACATTCTTTGATGATAAATGAATGTTGAACCTTGTTCTGCCAGATGGCTTAATGGGCGGAGTCACATAGACCAGCCCACACCTTGTGTTTGTCTCTTACAGGATGCCCACAGTTGTACTTAATTGTTGCCACTACTTCACTCAGTGATCATTAGGGACATTTATAAACTATTAGGGAAAATAATTTTAAACTTTAAATCCCTAACTTGTGTAAACTGGTGTAAAACATTACTGTTAATTAATGTTTATAAAATGATGCACCCTTACTAGTTCTTTTCAGTGAGAGTCAACTGCTCCTTTTAAGTAAATGGGACCAAGTTAGATTTCTGTGCAGTCACCAGATGCTGTCAGTGCATCCATATCTGTATTCAAAGTGGAGCCTATTGTATCACAAGGTGGTAGATTGGCACAGAAGCCTATTTGGAAAAGCTTATTGTTTATTTCCAGGCCACTTAGGACAGTTGAATATTGTTCAGTATTTAAAGATTTTAAAGATGAGCTTTATTTGTTGCATGTACATCGAAAGATGCAGTGAAGCACATCGTTTGCGTCAGTGACCATCACAGTCCGAGAATGAGCTGGGGGCAGCCCACAAGTGTTATCATGCTGCCACTGCCAACTTATCATGACCACAACTTACTAACCCTAACTCATACGTTTTTAGAATGTGGGAAAAAACAGGAGCACCCAAAGGAAACTTGTGTGGTCACAGGGAGAACGTACAAACTCTTTGCAGGCAGCAGTGGAATTGAAAGTACGCTGCTGAGTCTGTAATAGCGCTACACTAACTACTACACTACTGTGCCATCCCCAATTGTACAGTGCCACCAACCTTTCAAGGCCCTTCCCATTACTTGCTTAGAAAAGTATGGTCACAGAATGGAAGTTAACTATTCAAATTTCAGCAATTTTGAACTCTATACAGTATTGTTCAAAAGAAATATGGATGCTTATGAACGAATTTTAAACATATTTTACATTTCTCTCTGCAGATTGAAGCCCACTTAGATACTTTAATAAATGAACAGGCCTCGTTTGTGTTAACTAGGTCAGGACTAAGTTATATTTACAACTGTGTACAGCAACACAAACCAGAGCAGGTAAATATCTATCATCATAAGTGATTACAAGCCAGAACAACCGTGTATGACACATCACTCAACCATCTTTTATTCAATATGTAGGGTCCGATATCCAGTCTTGCCAATATGGATGGTGGATCATTGAAAGTGGCAATGGTAAGTGTGAAATTAAACAAAAATTATTTATAAATATTCATTGATTAGATCCTCCACAGTTACTGCTTGACTTACTGAGTTTTTCCAGCATTTTGTTTTCTGCCTCAGATCCCAGCAACTGCATTCTCTTGTGTCTCAATAGTCTCAACCAACTCCATACCTATTTTGATTTTTCACTGGGTAAAGTACACTTCTTGTGCTGTGCTGGCCAAAGTCATTTAAGTGTAAATGAATCACCTACCCAAAAACTCATCAAAAATCAAACTTATAAAATTAGCAAAAATAGTGAAAACTGCCAATATTTAAAAAAAGATATCCACCAGGAAACACAGTAATAATTCAATACTTATAGTTGGTCATTGTGAACTCTTGGCAGCTTTTATATATATCTATCTCCACCCCTCCCCACCCCCCCCCGCATGTGTGTGTTCGTTCGTTCTCTCTCTCTCTATCTCTCTCTATCTATCTCTCTCTCTCTCTCTCTCTCTCTATCTATCTCTCTCTCTCTCTCTCTCTCTATCTATCTATCTCTCTCTCTCTCTCTCTATCTCTCTATCTCATATATATATATCCCTCTCCCCCTGCCCCCGCAAAGGCAATGAGCTCCTCCTTTAAATCGGAATTACCAACAAAGTTAACTTAAAACTACACATGACTTAGAGTATGAGTGTATTTACCAAGTGCTCTCCATCACATTACGCAACTCGAGTACTAAAATGTGAGTGATGGAGTGAAGATGCGTCTCTACAAAAGGAGGCGTAAGGTACTCGTTCCCTCCACTAGCCTGCAGGTCAGTCTTGGGCAAGGTGTAGCACACTACCCAACAACCATCAGGCTCCTGAACTGCTGTCAATAACTTCATTCACCACTACTTTTATGTAGATTTAAATGCAGGCTGTTAACCTATTGAGCTTATTCTCTTGATAGAGCTGATTCTATGAGCTACAGGCGCACCTTCAAGGAACCCTTACAACTCGTGTTCTCAGTATTACTTTTATTTGTATTTGTGAACATTGGTTGTTTGTCAGTCTTTGTCTATTTATGTATCGTTCCTTTTTTAAAATTATTTTTTCTTTTTTTTCCTGTAAATGCCTGCAAAAAAAAAAGAATCTCGAGGTAGTCTGTGGTAACGTGTACATAGTTTGATAGTAAATTTACTTTGAATTTGATACTTTGTGCAGCCACTTTGCCTGAAGTGTTCTAGTCAGGACTGGAAGTTTTATTGTGTGACAACAGATTTCAAAGTGTCTTCCAAGATGGCCAGCTTCCAATTCTTTTGATGAACCACTCTATCCTGCATCAACTGAAGGTGATGCCTCTCTAGATTCCAATTATTTCCACACCAAAATGAAGGCTGTTTGCCATTTCCTGAAAGTAGTTCAGCTACAAAGCAGTTTCCACCTGAGAAAAAAAACCACAGGAAATCTGACAAAAAAAACAAATGAAAAGTGCATATTTCTGTGAGCTTAGTCGGTGTATCTGTGTCGTGATGAAAGTGTGTTTCCTTTATGTATTGCAACAATTCCTCCATCTTTCCCACACTTGTGCAATAAAGATAAACAGAATTCATGAATCATTTTCTCAGGCAATCTCAACTCATATTTAAAAGGAGAACATTGTCACAATGTGTATAAAATACTTTTCTCACTTCTGCCATAAATCTAATCTGACTTCACTGAATACACAAAAAGCACTTGTCTGGTAATTGTTCACAGGAAATGGCTTCAGCAACTGCGTAGTGCCATGTGAGGCCATTTCCTTCCTGACGCACTGGAATCTGAGTACGTCAACATCAGGGGAAATCAGAGTTAAATGAGGTCGTAGGTTTTGATATGTTTATGTTACAGGTTTACGCTTGTAAAATGGAGCCCTCAAATAGAATATTCTGTCTTTTAAAACTAAATTTGGCAATATATAGAGATTTTCTTGTAAGATTCAGGACTTTTTTAAAAAAACTAAATAATATCTGGTGAAGCCCGTGTTTGCTTTCAAACCAAATCAGGTTCTAAGCAAACCGATCAAAATGATGACATCAAGGACAACATAAAATGCGTAGTCTCCTCATGTGGTTTGCACTCCACTCTGGTACGTTTCTATTTCTGCATCCATACAGTACTGAAGTAAACAACTTTATCTCTTCCTTAGCACTAATGTCACCTTATTTATTTCTCCTTCTTAATGTCCCTTTAAATTGTATCTTACAAAATAGAACTTGAGAATTGCCCAATGCATAAATGTCTAATGCGTCACTTAGTGGTCATTATATTTTTAAAATATAAGTTATAATATTGCAAATATTTTGTATCTGGTTTATTTCTGACCAATATTATATTATATGGTTATATTTTTCCAAAAGACATGTATTAGTGCAAAATTTGAAAATATTTCCTCTTTCCCATTGGCTATTTTTTTTGGCATGAATTGCTGACAAGATCTACCTAAATAATTGTTTAGATTTTCTTAGCAATGCAGAACCACATATCTGCTGCTTCACCATTGTCCAAATTGTTAGAGAGAAAACTGAATGTACACCAGCAATTCCTAATAACGATTTAACAGAAGGCACAAATAATGAAACATATTTAAAAATATCGTTTCAGTTTCATTTCAGTTATTTGTTAAGCTGACAAATTTCACATCACATGCCGGTGATAATAAACCTGATTCTGAGCTGATAAAGTTAGAAAATTTCAACATAAAAGTTGAATCTTGCTGAGGTTGATTTGAAATTTATGCTGCTAACTTGCATTTCTTTTAAGTTATCAACCCGTGCTGCAGAGATGAGATGAAAGTAACTGCCCTTAGTTTCTAGGCAGCTTTGGACTCTGAGGGTCAAGAAACCTTACAAATATTGAAGTCAATTGAGAGGAAAATACTTCACCTTCTGGAGTCATACCTCACACAAAGAAAGAAGCTTCTGGATTATGGCGGTCAATTATCACAGCCCCAGGATATCATTGCAATGATTTTACAAAGACTCCTTGGTTTAGCATATTAAATTGCTTTATTAAGCTCATACCTCCATCATAAAATCAAGATGTCGGCTGAGGGCCAATTCCACTGATAACTTTTGTATTTAAAGGAGTTTGTGTTCAGTGAGCTATGACTAATAAATGGCCAGTAATTCCATCTTGCACTTGAATTGAGATTATGACAAGCAAAGTATAAACAGATCTCCAAAGCATTCAGCAGTATTATCACTGCTTACTCTACCACTGCCAACATCCTTGGGTCACCATTAGTGAAAAAGTTAACTTGAGTAAATATGGCTACAAGTGCAGGTAAGAGGCTGCGTGTCCTGTGACCTTCCAACTCCTCAAAGCTTCTGCACAATCTGCCTGCATGACTAACTCCAAAATCATTTTGAGAAGCTTAGCATTATCCTGGATGAAATAATCATCTTAGCAGAGATTGTCTATCCTAGTCACCCATTTCTCACTACTGACACACCAGCAATCTGCAGTGAGAGTCCTGGTCTGTCTGTCATTTATGTTTGTCATTGCACATGCCCCAGAGCTTCTGTATGAATGCACTTAGTCACAGAGAATCAGAAGAAATATACAATATGGAACCTTACCAAATGAGGACAGAGTCTTTTTTGACTCAGGTCAATTATTTTGGATGGAGCATAAAAATAATGTTTGTTTGTAATATAATTTATATGTCACAATTTGAGGGGCTATTATCCGCTGTCTAGGAAATGGTCTGCAGCTGACTGGGACAACCCAATATTACTACCAGTTATTATATAATCTGGTATGTCACCATTTGACCCATTGTACATGAGCATGCCTAGCAAAATCATCACACAAACACAAGTTGCTCCTTCATTTAGCATAGTTACTAGGAAATAGATGGAGTCCCATCAAGCCCAAGCCACTAAAGCAATCCCATTGGATCCTTTCCCTTTCATGTTATTCCCCTGTAGTCCTGTAACTTATTCTCTCATCTGGTCACCAACTTACCTTTTCATTTTTTCCCACATTTAGCTACACTAAGTTTCAGCAGCCAGTTAACCTACCACCACATCTTTGGTTTGTGAGGGGAAACAGGACCATCCAGAATCAACACACATGTTAAAGGAGAGGACATACAATTTCACACAATCTACACCTGAGGTCAAGATTGAACCAGATTCCTGGAGCCATTGGGCAGCAACACAGCATAAATATGGATCTACAGTAGATTCCGTTTAATTGGGACTTAGCAGAACCAGCACATTTTTGCTGAAGTTTCATGGTATAAAAGAGACAAGCTGCTTAACAAATTAGGTATTTAAATAAAATACAGAACAAATTGGAATACTACCAAGAGTACTGTAAAACTGTATTAGTTCCTAATAGTTAACGACGGAGGAATTCATTACTATCGTGTTCTTTTGATTGACTGTAAGTGAATAAAATCATGCTAGTTAAAACCTGTTTAGCAACAGTTCCTGTCCCAATTAAGCACCATTGTGTCCCAAATAATTTTCTTGAGTTCTCAAATAAGCAATGGCCCAATTAACCAGAATCCACTGTATTTTTTCTTTCTATCTATTGACATGGTTGCCGTTGCAATTTGTAGTAATTGAATTGCTAGTATGCTATTATGTACTGAATGGAGTACGACTGCAATCTCATTGTTCTTAGCAATGACAATAAAACTCTTAACTAGCTAACAAAAATTCAATTTCCACCATTCTAGCTAAATGAAGAAACATTATTGCCTTATTCAATATTATAAAACTGCATTTTAGTTACGTAAAAATAATTGAAAGCTGTGTCTGACTTACTTGAGTGCATGTATTTTGTAGGTCCAATTTGATCGATATTTGTCTTCACCGGACAGTCTGTTAATGCCGCAGCTGAATTTCATTTTGAGTGGAACACTAAAGTGAGTATGTGGAACACATTAAAAATGTAAAATTGATTCTAACAGTGGTCTTAAACTTTGAATATTTCTGACAAATACATAATCCAAGTGGAAGCCAATATAAGTAGATTGATAGAGGTTAACAATAAATCACAGCTGCAACTCTGAGAAAGTACCAGGTTATGTTGCAATCACAATGGAGATTAACTAGAATCTGAAATAGAAAAGGTGAGAAGATTTGGGTGAGTTTGAGAACTTCAAATACTCATTTTACTTTATTTAGTTTAGTAAAACCACGCTTCCAAATAGAAAGCGTTTAAAGTACTAGAGCTATAGGCATAATTAGACATGAATTTTGTCACATTCAGCTGTAGTATTTCCAGTCTGATAATTTTTGATTTGGCCTTCAGGGAGAAGATTTTCAAGCAATCTACAGAACTTGTGTGTGGTGCTTATAAAGATATCTACACAGCAGTTATGAACCCTACCAATGAATACAAGGAACCAGCAACAATTTTGCAAAGATCTCCACATCAAGTGCAGACATTGTTATCCTAACAAATTCTATCTGGGTTTACCTTTGGACACTGTACATAATGTATTTAGCTATCATTTTTAAATTAAAATTTAGGTTTGTATTGGGCAGTTTGTTTCTATGATGATTTCTAAGTTTGCTTTTTTCGATTTGATTTGCGCCAGAGAGCCATCTTAACATTTTTAGGTAGGATATACTCTTAATCTGATTTTCAAACATTATTTCATGTGATTAGTGGGAAAGACTGCTCTGATTACTTTGAAGTTAGTACATTTTATATTTTAAAGCAACTTTGCACCATTTTCCTACTATTAACGAGCCACTTTGTAAATGGAAACTGCCACGGCTTAAATTGGTTAATGTTGTTCATACTAAACCAATAAGCATAGCATGCATTGCTATCATTTTCAGTTTATGATTAGGAATCACTGTGTAATTGATATCTAATTGGAAGGCAGGATGATATCTTAAGTGAGAAAAAAATAGGAATGCTATTTGCAAGCCATTTAAATTTATAATGAGGTGGGTAAACCAAAGGAGATAAAAAAAAGTTAATAAAAAGCCACCTTTTAGTGGTAATTTGGTTGTATTTGCATGCAGCACAAATTCCCCATTAAATGATGCAACTTGGAAAGAAAAACACTGTACAAATCCTCCCCGAGTTATAGTATGTTTCCATTTCTGAGAACTGTCCATAACCCAAACAGTTCACTTGTTGGAAATGTGGCCATGAATTGAGTTACCACACAGCAGAAGATGCTTGCAATATCGGAGCAACTCATTCATCCCACGAGTCTCCCAAGCACTGATTTGTATGTACATATATCGGGCATTCATGTACTGGGAATGATCTGACTGGTGAAAAAAGTAAAATGAGTTGGGTCTTAGATAAAAGTTGGTTGAATATTCCTGTTCAAAAATTAACTTCAAAATTGAAATTACAGAATTATTTTGTATACTATATATTGGTTATTGAGAAAATAGTAAAACAAACATTGAACAAAATTTTGTCACTTATTGTCTATGGCATAAAAAACTTAATTTTTGTATTTAATATACTTGTGATTATAATGCAGCAAATCAAAATTTTTAATTTTGTTACTTTCCTAATGGTCAAAAGCAATGGACTGACAATAGAAAGCCTATATTGTGAGATTAGCAATTACTGATCTGTCTGAAAAGTAATTAAAGAGAAGGCATATAATGCTGTTGCTGAACGTTTTCTGCTCCACAGTTGTTAATCAAAGCCAACATTCTAAAAGGGCAACACACATAAAAGTTGCTGGTGAACGCAGCGGGCCAGGTAGCATCTCTAGGAAGAGGTGCAGTCGACGTTTCAGGCCGAGACCCTTCGTCAGGACTAACTGAAGGAAGAGTGAGTAAGGGATTTGAAAGTTGGAGGGGGCTCTAACTTGCAAATTTCAGCTTTCAACTTTCAAATCCCTTCCTCACTCTTCCTTCAGTTAGTCCTGACGAAGGGTCTCGGCCTGAAACGTCGACTGCACCTCTTCCTAGGGATGCTGCCTGGCTTGCTGCGTTCACCAGCAACTTTTATGTGTGTTGCTTGAATTTCCAGCATCTGCAGAATTCCTGTTGTTTGTGATTCTAAAAGGGCTATCACCATTCCAAAAACAATTCCATCAATGCCTCGGGTGATGTTGGTGAAGGGAAATGCCCTGCTTATTTCTCATTTTTTGTCACGTTTGGCAGTTACGCTGTCAAAAATTGTAAAAAATTATTTTTGTTTTAAAAAATACATTGCGAATATTATTCAATGAGATCCATCATATTCTTATTGACGTTTCCAAAGTTACTGTGCTTTTCAAACACGCCACATTGTGTATCATTTGAGAGTTGGATCTCCTATGACTTGAATGTCTTCTGTGTCCTTTTCCTTCTCCCTCCTTCCACAAACTTGCAGCATACGAGTGTTTTATTCAATTAATTTGTATTCAGATTTTGGAATGCATCATCTAGAACCCAACATAAAGTATGTACTGGAGAAGAATGTAAATAGTCTCACAGCATAATATTTCATGGATGTGGAATCTAAACTCAAAAGTCTCCAAATTAAGCTCTGCCCCTTGTGGGGTGGCATGGTAGTGTCGCAGTTAGCTTAACACGTTACAGATCCAGGACCCAGGTTCAACTCCATCGCTGTCTGTAAGGAGTTTTACCTCTTTTCCCATGACCATGTGGGTTTCCTCCCCGTGCTCCAGTTTCCTCCTCGTTCCAAAGGCCTACGGGTTGATAGGTTAATTGGTCATATGGGTGGAATTGTGCTGCACAGACTTGTTGAGCAAGAAGAGCCTGTTGCCATGCTGTTACTCTAAATAAAATAATATAAAAAATAAAATAAACTTTTTACGTCTAAAATGTAGTGAATATACTTGATGTAACAATGGATAAAAATTGTTAACATGACTTCTTTCCCAACCCTGGTCAGCCAGGTTTTCCTTAAAAACTTATCCCATTGATGGGCACATCACCCTTAAATTAGGGGTAGTTCTAAGATTACAGCTCAAAGGTAATCATGTAAAAGTGACAAAAAAGATCACTTGTTGCTGATCTATGGAAGGCCATTTCACACATAATATTAGCAAATACATTATGGAAACTGCCTAAATATTGTAAATCAGTTCATGCATCTGATTACTAAATGTAAATTTAATAGTTCTAATCTGAAACAATTATCTTGATCATGCTGGATCTAAGAAGTCTTGATGAAGGGTCTTGGCTCAAAATGTTGACTGATTATTTTCCTCCGTAGATGCCAGATGACTTGCTGAGCTTCCCCAGCAATTTTTGTATGCTGCTCTGCATTTCAAGCATCTGCAGAATCTCTTGTTCTTCTGTAATCTAATCTTCCTTCTATTCAAGCAGTGTAATCACTTTGTCCAAGGACACAAGAGATTCTGCAGATGCTGGAAATCCAGAGTAACATGCACAAAATGCTGGAGGAACTCAGCTGGTCAGGCAACATCTATGGAAAGGAATGAATAGTCGACGTTTGGAGGGTCTTGGCCTGTAACATCAACTGTTTATTCCTCTCCATAGCTGCTGCCTGACCTGCTGAGTTCCTCCTGCATTTTATGTGCGTTAATATGATTATGGAGTTTAGTTTTCTCTGGCTGGAAAGCAAGTCCTAAAATTTCCTGTGAGTGAAATGATGAATGTAACACAGGATGTGTGAATGTGTCGCTGTTATCAGATTACTGTATCAGCATACATCTCACCCCCTTAAGTGGATGATGCCATGTGTTGAAAGAGTTGACAGTGCATAAAATGACCAGCAGATGTTGTCCTAAATCTGAAAAATTGTACATGAGCTATAGCTGGTATATCCTTTTCATTATTAAGGAACATAAACAGGGCAGCATCCATCTTACAAAGTCATGCTTCAAATATCCAAGTCTAATGCCACTAGATAGGCTTATTTATCATGCACTGCTTAATTACGTTCCTCCATTCGCAGGGCTTTAATTGAGTGGTGTGTATACAATATGGTTGTCTCCGTTGCAGATCACTTCATAATGGACCAGGTTAGGTTTGGATTTTACTCTGTGCAGCTGTTTCTTTATTATGACAAAACCACCTCTCCCCATGCTCTGGAATGTTTATTGTCAGGAGAAAGCCCTACCAATGTATTTTTTTTTAAAGAAATCTGAATAAATTTTATCTCAACAACTCCAGAAGCTTAGTCTATATCTGAACAAAGACAAAACACCTTTTACTGCTTCAGAACACAAAACTGGAGAACCAACTAGGTCAAATATCTTGAAATAATTTTCTAAGCCTCATCATAACCATCGAGTCTTCATCAATTAAGAAAAAGGGCATTTGAAAATCAAAACCTAAGTTGGTCAGTCAGTGGGTGCCGTCCTGAACCTGGGGTTGGCAGCTATGCACCTCCATCTTCTTCGATCTTGCGCTCTTTTTCTGGCCTCAGCATAACTCAACCCAGTCCATTGCCTCACCAAGTGGTTTGCTGCCTTCCTCTTTCCCTCTTTCCTTCTATCATCCCTTCCAATAACAATTTCTGCAGTCCACCACCTCTTAACAAGTGCTCGGCATATTCCAGCTTTCTTTTCTGCACATTCTTCAGCAACTCCTTTTCTCTCCTCACTCTCTTCAACACTTCCATATTACCAACCTTCATCACCCATCTGATTTTCTGCATTCTCCTTAAACACCACATTTCAAATGCCTCCAGTCGTCGTTGCGCTTCCTTGCATAAGGTCCACAATTCGACTCCATACAACAGACTGCTCCAGACGTAGCATTTCCAAATTCTACAACGCAGCCCAAAGTCCAACCTCTTGCCACACAGCACATCACTCAGGCTCCAGAACGTTGATCTTGCAATCTCAATTCTTCATCTAACTTCTGTATCACATTTCCCATCCTCTTTGACCATCTGTCCCAAGTACACAAACTTCTTGACTTGCTCTATGCCTACGCCGTTAATTTTGATACTGATTTTGGGGAACTTCTTTCTTCCGTGATACTACCATCATCTTTGACTTTGCAGCATTTATTTTCATTCCAAATCATTCTCCTTCAGCATTCATCTTATCTACTATTCTGAGTAACTCGTCCTCAGTCTCGGCTAACAACACTGAATCATCTGCATACCTCAAATTGTTCACCGTCACTCCACCAATTTGGACACCAGCTTCATCATTCAACACCCTGAAGTTTACCTCTGAGTAAATGTTAAATAGTAAAGGGGAGATAATGCAGCCCTGGCGAACCTCTTTCTGGATCTCAACTTCCGGTGAATTCCCACCACTAGTTCTTATTACTGCCTTCTGATGCCAGTACAGACTTGCAATCAGTGGAACATCTTTCTCATCCAGCCCCAATGAGTTCAGGCAATTAACCAGCTGTTCATGATTGTCTCGGTCAAAAGCTTTTTCGTAATCCAGGAAGCACATGTAAATGTCTTTTTTTCTAGACCTCGTTCCACAATCATTTGCAAATTGAAAATTCCTTCACGGGTACCCTTACCCAGTATAAATCTGCTCTGCGCACTCATTAATTTCATTCAGAACCGTCCTTTTTATTCCGCTTAGAAGTATTAATAACAAGATCTTGGAGGCATGACTTAAAAGACTTCTATTTCTAGCATTTCGTGCTCTTACTTTTCTTTGGGATCATGACAAACTCTGACACCACAAAATCTGTTGGCCACTTTCCTGTTGAGTAGATTGTATTGCAAAGCCTCGTGATCTCCTCAACCTCTGAGTCGTCAAGGCATTTCAACATTTCGGCTGTAATACCATCTACACCACAAGCTTTACCAATTTTTAACTTTCCAATGGCTGCTCTTCTGCTACAAAAATTTCCGGACCTTTTTGTGTTCTTCTCACTCACTTGATCATTTCTAGCATTGTAGTACAATTCCCTAATGTATTCCATCCATCTACTTTCCACCTTGTCATTCTGAAAGAGTATCTTCCTTTCCTTGTCTTGAATAATGCCAGTCCTTGATCGCTTTTTGTTCCTGTTGGTCATCTCTGCAATCTCCCTGTGCATATCCCTTGAATGATGCAACATGTCCATGGTCTCTATCTTTTCACACCCTTTGATAAACCATTGTTCTTTAGCTTTTGCACATTCTGCTCTTATTTGTTGGTCCAATTCCTTGTACTTAGATGTGTCCTAACTTAAGACCTGGTACAAAATTCATGGTCTAATACATAACCAATCATCCATGACCTCTTATTTGTTCTGAGACCTGGCCTACTTACAGAATGCATTTCAGGGCATAGGAAGAATGCCTCTAACTCTGTCTCCAAATCCACTGGAATAGTAAGTAAACTAATCCTTTCCCAAGGCAACATCCCTAGCATTGAGCCCTAGTTATTCAGGTAGATATGTTGAGCATGCCCATTACCGTATTTACAAAAAAGGCTCTTCATTCTGATCTTTTATGGAAAGAGATTACCCAAGTACACAGAGGAAAAGTTTCAAGGATGTACTCAAAGTCCCTGTGAATAAATACAAGCACAACCACTTGGGAATTTCTGGCCCAGGAGTGTTGAAAGTGGAGAAGGAACATTTCAGATGGTATTGAGAAGTTAGAGTATGCACACTGGATGCACTAAGTGACGGAAAGAGTGTACAGCCTCGCAGACTGCCCACCCACCTGCTCCCTACCCAACCAGTTTCCTCCTTCCCATCTGAAAAGTCCACTTTTCCAATTAGGCACCTAAGAACCCACAAAATCAGAATGGAAGTAAATCAACCTTGATCTTGAAAGATTGCTGAACCAAAAGAACGGTACTAGGCCATTGGTTACATGTGTAAACAGATTCTACAAAGATGGTTGTTAGTGATTTAACTCCTCTTGGCTTGGTGCGTCATTCACCTCTCAGTTCAATAGTGGATCTATCAGCTGAAAATATTCCTGAAGTTCTTCCTGCTGCTCTCGGATCAAAATTCCAATCCAATTCTTTCATTTAGCTGAAAAAAGTAAATGATCATTTGAAAGTGAATTTTGGAAAAGAAAGCAAAGAAACAAAGTGGCTGAATTTAAAGAGGTAAAATATGAGGGTCCATAGAAGGAAAAGGGAAGAAAAAAAGGAATATTATTTCAACCTATTTATATGAGTTTCTTTTAGTCCATGTTAGTATCCAAGAAAAAGTATTTCTGTCACTTCAGTAATGCTATTGCTAAGAGATCCAGTAAACTGAGCTGCAATGTTTGAGGTTCCACCTTTTCAGGTATACAGAATTATGAGAAGTATAGATAGCGTAAATGCAAACAGACTTTCCACTGAGGTTGGGAAAGACTAGAACTAAACATCATGGGTGAAAGATGAAATGTTTAAGGGGAACCCAGAGGGTGGTGAGAGTATGGAACGAGCTGCCGGTGCCAGTGGTGGATGTGGGATCAATATGCCCCCTAAGAGAAGTATGGATGGGAGGGGCATGGAAGCCTTCGTCCAGGTGCATCTCGATGGGACAAGGCAGCTTAATAGTTTGACATAGAGTAAATAGTTTGAAGGGCCTGTTTCTGTAGTATCATATTCTATGACTCTTTGACACCATCATTTGCAGGGAATTCCTCAGGGATGCAGTTGCAGTACTTATTAATATACTGTACTAACAATAATGTTTTATATGGAATACATACTGGTAAATTCTGCACTTTTTCAAGCCATGTCACTAGGGGGCACTGAATGGCTGCATTTTGCCTGATGAGTGTTGTTTTGCACAACATAATTTAGAGTATGACATTAGTTCTATGTATAGCTTAAGTGTATAATGTTTTCCAAAGTACAGATTTTAGTGGAATACAGAATTAGTTCTTGTTAAAGAGGTTGCTTAATCTATGGATCATTGAATTACACAAAATTTACAACACTGAGGAGATCATTCTGTATGCATTAGACAGGAAAAAAAGATGCTGTTCAGCCTAGTTCCGTCTTCCAGCAGTATACAGATAGCTGTCTGCCAACGTGCAAGTATTGTTAAATGTGGTGAGAGATCTTGTCTCTATCACCTTTTCAGACAATGAGGTTCCCTCTAATTCTCTTAACTATTTCTTTTGAATGTATGCCCCCTAATTTTAACTCCATTGCTCAAGGAAATAGATTATTCCTGTATATCTAGACACCCAGTTATTTTATACAGCTCAATTAAATCTATCCTTTTCCAAAGAGGGGGAGAATATATTTTTCTTCTAATTGGTGACCAAAGCTGTATGGGCTACTGAAACTGGCCTGATTTGTGTTGTACATCCCCATTATATTCTGTGCCTTTGCTAATTAAGGAAAATATCCTATCTGCCTTTATAACAACTTTATTAACTGTCGTAACTTTAAGACTGTGAATGTGCACTCCAAGGCTTCTCTGTTCATCCACACCTCTCCAATACCTCCCATCCATTTTATATTCTCTTCTTTGTTGCACCTCCTAATGTGCATTACCTCACACTTCTCTGGATTAAATTCCGCTTGCCAGTTTTCTGCCCACAGACCAGACCATATATGCTTTCCTTCAGTATAAAGTTTTCCTCATTGCAGTCAACCATAGAGCCAATTTTGTTTTAGCTAGAAACATCTTTATTCATGCTCTCTATGTTTAAATCAAACTATTTAAATAACATTACACAATTCAAGAGATCAAAACCAGCACCTTGTGGTTATAACCATCCAGTCACAAAACATTCATCGACCATTAATCTTTCCTTTATGTCACTGAGAAATATTATTTCAATGCATTTTCTTCTTGCCCAAGTCTTGAATCTGCTTTAAAATTGCATACAGCCTCATTTTCACAATAAATGAGATAAAAGCATAATTTGATTGATTTATAAATTAAAAATGAATTCGGTTTAGTTGTCTTACTCATTAGCTTATTATTGTAATCCTCTTCATTCGCTGATCTAAATGTGAGGTGATTGTGCCAAAGGATTATTTCAGTTCAATATTGTTAAAATTAAACGCTGTATTTATTCCTAGTTAAATAACCACACCTCCCCTAATAAAAAATAATGAAGTAAGCACTGTTGAAAGTCCCAGTGGAGCTTAATTACTTTCTCCATTTGCTCACTGACAAGACCTACACACTCCTTGCCTTCCAGAGCATGGACATTTCCTCCTATTAGTGTCAGTGAGTTTGGTCTGTTTTCAGAAAACATTTAGTGAGACCGTCTGCTCGGTCTTTGCAACAAAAAATATTGTTTAAACTGGTCTGTCACTCAACAGTGCAAATGCACATAGTTGGCTGAAAAGTTTAATCCATGCATTACTAAAGGGAGACTGAATAATCATTAAATGTGATTATTTGCACGTTTTCTCAGCGTTTTTCACTTCAACGAAATGGATGACACAGTCAGAACAAACTGTGTTTCAGAAGCATTACTTTACTCCTGTATGGCAGTTCAACCACCATTAATTATACTGGACATTCAGCACAATCCCCGTGTGCTGTTCTAGAATGGGCAGTATTGACTTTGGATGAGCAAAAATTACTATCTCTCATTCATCTCAAAATTGTACAACTAGCAACATTGAGAGATATTCACTGTGGCCATAGAATGAACTTAAATATTCTTGAAAACTACTGTTAGAAGATTGTGTCTTGTTGGCAATCTAACAGAATCTTTTTTTTTAATAAAACCCAACCATACAATTCAATATTTAAATATTTAATAAAATACAATAACTTATTTTATAGAAGGATTGTTAATATTCTTAAGGCACTCTGTAAGTGGACAGTGTAGGTGCAAGTAAAGGAGAGGATCAAAGTAAAGTTTATTGGTGATGTCTTAATATATGATGTGATACCTTATCTTTTTCTAAATAAAACTAAGAGATTTTGAAAAGCTAGGCTATGGTTCAGGTGCAAGGCAACTAGGCAGAATAATAGTTCAGCATGGACTAGATGGGCTGAAGGGCCTGTTTATTGTTCTATTTAACAAGGGGGAGGGGGTGTAGGCAGACAGATCTGTAAGGTAGGTAGTCTGGTCCACAAAATGGAGAGAATATAGTGTTAGTTTTCATTTTTACTTCTTAGCTTTTGTACTTCATTAAAGTGCATTGCCATCACATCGACAGATGACTCCTGAACCAGAACACAAAGAATTATTCTCAGGGTCAACACAAGATGCACTTGATAAAGGAAGAGTCAAGTTGAGGACATTTTAGCCCTGTGACTCATTTAAATCTATTAACTATTAACTCTATTTCCTGAGGAGACTGAGATCCTTTAACATCTGCCGGACGATGCTGAGGATGTTCTACAAGTCTGTGGTGGCCAGTGCTATCATGTTTGCTGTTGTGTGCTGGGGCAGCAGGCTGAGGGTAGCAGACACCAACAGAATCAACAAACTCATTTGTAAGGCCAGTGATGTTGTGGGGATGGAACTGGACTCTCTCACGGTGGTGTCTGAAAAGAGGATGCTGTCTAAGTTGCATGCCATCTTGGTCAATGTCTCCCATCCACCACATAATGTGCTGGTTGGGCACAGGAGTACATTCAGCCAGAGACTCATTCCTCCGAGATGCAACACAGAGAGTCATAGGAAGTCATTCCTGCCTGTGGCCATCAAACTTTACAACTCCTTCCTTGGAGGGTCAGACACCCTGAGCCAATAGGCTGGTCCTGGACATTTCCTGGCATAATTTACATATTACTAATTAATTATTTATGGTTTTATTACTATTTAATTATGGTGCAACTGTAATGAAAACCAATTTCCCCTGGGATCAATAAAGTATGACTATGACTATGACTAAATCTGAATTATCCAACAAACTAATAATCTCTAACATCAGTGGCAATAGGTTTGGCCTTCCCTTGTGACTCTAAGTGAACACTTGATGCTTTATCAAGTATTCAGTCATACATGCTCCATTATTAGTTTTGAGGTGGGAAGGGAGTGCTACTTGGCATTTGGGAAGGCTGTAGGATTCCTGAGCTCCTGGCTGAATTATTATTTCTGTTTCTCAGACTGAAAGATTGCCAAGTGAGGGGCAATTGGCCACAACTGGAGAACGAGGACAAGGGAGAAGGAAAAGTGGAATCAGCCAGGGTTTAGGAGGAGATTGGATACTGCAAAGGACTGCTTTGGAAGGAACATTGACAATGAAAATAGGTCACTGTCTGAAGGGAAATTTCCATGGAAACTGGAAGAGGCATGGAGTTGAGGCAAGATGAGTAGTGAGGGAGGTCGTAAGGGCTGGCAGATCATAACAATCAATGAGAGAAGTGAAAGAAGTAGACTGGAGTCTTAATCAAGCTCTAGTGTCAGAGGCAGGTAAACTGGAACTGCAGGTGTTTGGAAAGGGGCTTGCATCACTGCACATCTTCCTTTCGCTGGGTATTTCTTTAAAGCCCGGGAAACCTGGCCTTCCAAATTCCTAGATTAAATAGATGTGTAATATTTAAATCAGGGCATGGTGCCTCCTCCCATTCTCCCTCCATAGAAACCAATTTGTTCTGTCCAAACATACCTAATTATGTAGGTTGAAAGCCCTTCCACTCTGCCTCTGATGTTAAATTCCAATACAATCATCATCATCATGTGAAACTAATAGGTCTGTCATTTCTCATTCCCACACTGCTGAATCAATAGGCAACATTTGAAATTATCTAATCACAAGCCATAGTAAAAGAATCTAAAGAGCTTTAGAAAATTATGACTCATGCATCTGCAATTATCCCACCTATAGTATTTCTTATTATTCTCTTGGGTGTAACCAATCAGGTCCCTGAAGATTTGTCTGATTCTTTCAAACCTTGGAGCAGTATAGGGCAGGAACAGGCCCTACAGCCTACACTGACTGTGCCGAACATGATACCAAATTAAGTTAATTCCTTCTGCCTGCACATGACTCATATCCACCCATTCCCTCGTAGATATTCATGCGCTTATCTAAAGGCTTCTCGTAGGCCACTATCATATCTGCTTCTGCTTCCACTACCACCCTGGCAGTCTGTTGAAACTTGTCTACATATCCCCTTTGAACATGGTCCGTGCGCAGGTCAGTGGGACTAGGCAGAAAATGGTTCGGCACAGCCAAGAAGGGCCAAAAGGCCTGTTTCTGTGCTGTAGTTTCTATGGTTTCTATAACCTTAAAACTCTGCCCCCTCGTTTTCAACATTTCTATCCTGGGAGAAAGATTCTGACTCTTTGCCTGAACAAAGCTTCTCATCCTTTGAAAATTGTTGTATGCACTTAAAAATTGTTTCTAGTAGCACCTTCTAATGTTGGAGTTTGTCCCCATCCTCCAATGTGCAAATAGATATAAGGACTAATTTAACATGTGAAGTGTCCTCCTTTCCATCATAGGCCTTACTCCATTATCTCTAATGGCTTTCCTTTTTGCTCTGTCAATGTGTCCAAATATGTTTAAGAACTTCTGCTATCAATACTTCCCAAGTTGTATCAAGCTTTCCTTGTTGCCCCCCCCCAGTCACATTGTCTATAACATTCCCCATTTACACTTTAAAGCTGTCAGCTTGCACTATTTCTACTCAGAAATACATCACCAGAAGTGAGCAAGGGAAACACAAGTATGATAAAAGGGTCATTGGCAAAGTATAAGCAGAAAGTCTCCAGAGAGATTTCAGTCTACATCCCAGAAAGATATTTTAGCTGAAACAAATTAATTTGTCAGTGGTTGTAATGATCAGACAATTAGTTTAAGAGATAGTGGTATCTGGTTTACTGTTTAAATTGATTTAAGATCTAATCTAAACACATCCACAGAAGCAAGGCTTTATATTACACAGATACGTCACACTATTTTTTGGAAAGGCGCAGATTAACGTTTGCCTTTTATTGTCATGGGCGGGCAATGACTTAATTGAATTAATTACGCAAGAACAGGGAAACTGAGAAGAAGCTGAGGTGAAACTAGGAGCTAGGAAGCTTATAGAGCTCAAAATCTGTGGGGCAGAGTTGTAGCCAGAACTAGTGATATCAAAGAACAGCTTGCACTTGCATTGTATCTACAACAGACTCAGGATATCCCAACTGTCTCCCAAATACATTTTGAAGGGTAGTTGCTGTTATATTGCAGGGCATGTGGCAGTTAATTTGCACTCAGCAAGTTCTCTCATACAGCAAAGAGAAATTGTGACTGTATAATATGTTTATCTGTTGTTGATTGAGGAATAAATATTGATCAGGTCACAAGGAACAACTTCAGAATAATGCCATTAGATCTTTCAGAAGAGCATGAGTTCAATATCTCAGTCAGAAGGTGACACTTGCAACCAAACCCTTGTCCCTTGGTATGACAGTGAAGCAGGGACTTTAGAGATTTTAGTGTTTGGATCTCTGTAGTAAGACTTGAACAAGATTCAAGGTTGTTTAATGACATTTCCAGTATGCACATGTAAAGGAAAATGAAATAATTATTTCTTCAGATCTGAAGCAACTCAAAAAAAACACACACAATAATAAAAAACAATAAATATAAATACAAAAGTAACTTGTATGCATAGATTAATTGTATGTACTTGTAAAAGTATAAAAATTTATAATAGCACTGAAAATGCTACCAGTTGAGGCATATTTGTGTGAGTTACAAGTAACTTAGAACAAATACTCCCTCATCTTGTTTGAAAAGCACTGCATAGTTACAGACCCAGTAATAAATAATTTATATTAGAGTTACTCCTTGGAATTCTGAAAAAAAAAGGATCCATTATGAGGGCCCGTGTTGCTTAAGTTAAACAACTGGTGGTGGATTAAATACCTCCAGCTAATCCATTTATTTATTAATATAACTGTTTATTTATATGTTTCTAGGTTCAGTGTTTATTTAAATATGCAGAGGAGATTTATCAGGATGCTGCCTGGTTTAGGGAACATGTCTTACTGGGAAAGGTTGAGCGAGCAAGGACTTTTCTGTTTGGAGCAAAGGAGCATGAGAGGTAACTTGATAGAAGCGTATCAGTTGATAAGATGCTTAGAAAGAGTGGGCAGCCGGTGCCCTTTTCCCCGGACAGCAAAGGCAAATATGAGGATATCCTTTTATGGAAATTGGAGGGAAGTATGGGGGCAGAGGTGTCAAAGGAAGTTTTTTTACACAGAAGAGATAAGTGCACGAAATACACTGCCTTGGGTAGTGGTTCAGAAAGATAGATTAGGGATATTTAAGAGACTCTTAGATAGGCACACGGATGAAAGGAAAATAGGGGTCTATTTGGGAGGGAAGGGTTAGATTGATTTTAGATCGATTAAAAGTCAGCATAACATGAAGAAGGTCTGTACTGTGCTATACTGTTCTCTTTTCAATGTTTTATGTTCTAAGTAAACTCAAGGTACAATTTCAAATCCTTTGTTTTTTTGCTAAGACTGGGGTTTTGTTGCTAAGGTAATTTTATTTTGGCAGGAACAGAAATGATACTCTCCTAACTTTCTTTAAACTACAAAAGCAGGTAGAGCCTTTTAAATCTATCAGGTGACCAGAAAGTATTGAATAAAAAGCAATTACAAGCACCTAAACACGTTAAAATTCCAGCAACATCTGTGGAGAATTGCAGGCCTGGGTAGAGAAAGTTAGAGGGATTTCTAAAATGACTAAGTACAGCAATTCCTCTGAGAATCGTTATTTGCCTGTTTATTATGTTACAAATAAAGGCCTGCATTTTCTGCTTGGTTTGCTGGCATGACTCCAGTGGATTGGAGTGGGACATCTTTTTATTACTGCTCCACCTGCTGTCTGTTCACTTCCACTGCTTTTGGGATTTTCCACTGGAAATAATGCCAGGCATGCAATCTACTTGTTCTGAAATGGGCAGGTGTAATGTGATTATTCACAGATGAAGGATCTACACGTTATTACGTACCTCCCATAACTAATAAAGTGGCCACTGAGTGTATGTTCATAGTCTTCTGCTGCTGTAGCCCATCCACTTCAAGGTTCAATGTATTGTGCATTCAGAGATGCTCTTCTGCACACCACTGTTCTAACACATGGCTATTTGAGTTACTGTCGCCTTCCTGTCAGCTTGAACTACTCTGGCCATTCTCCTCTGCCCTCTCTCGTTAACAAACTGTTTTCACCCACAGAACAGCCGCTCACTGGATGTTTCTTGTTTTTCACGCATACTCTGTAAACTCTAGAGAACGTTGTGTGTGAAAATCCTAGGAGATCACAATCTCTGAAATACTTGAACCACCCCATCGTGCATCAACAATCATGGTCACTTAGATCACATTTCTTCCCTATTGTGAGGTTTCATCTGAACAACAGCTGAACCTCCTGACCATGTCTGCATGCTTTTATGCACTGAGTTGCTGCCACATGATTGGCTGATCAGATGTTTGCACTAATGAACTGGTGAAGAGTTGTTCCTTGTAAAGCGGCAACTGAGTGCATATCCTTTACCATTTCTACTGTAGTAGTTCCATTACTTTCTGTGACTGGTACAGCCATGAGCAGGGGTGGTGCCATGTCTAAAACATATGAGTGCAACATAATCACCGATAGGGAATCAATTGCTTGTTACTTTTAAACAGTTTACATTTTTTTCCCTTGGTCTTCACTCCAAAAGTAACATCTGTTGAAAAATTCAAATTTAAATTCAGGTTTGTATATCATATATACATCGAAAGATACTGTGAAAATCTGCATGCTTGTTCTACTTAACCTATAAATAATATTGTTATACATTATTGAGGGGTAAATTAGACTGGATTCATTCTCCATTTAGCATTTAGTTGTAAAAGATGGTAGACAATGTAGAACCTAGCAAAACATGATAACTGTTTAAATCTGGACTCTTTCAAATGTTACTTTTCTGGCATAGAAGTATGCACTATGTAAATAATATATTTTAAAAATTAGCTGTCAAATCTTAGTCTACGTGCCCGGTTTTGCTATGTTCAAGCTATATCACAAAAGCAGCTATTCGGTCCATCTAGTGTCCTGTATGTGTATCTTGTTAACCTTCTCAGCCCTTCCTTGTACTCCTTTGTCCCTTATGAGATTATCCTGCTTCCTTTCAAACAGGTCTTTGTTGTTTGCCTCCAGTACCACCCATGGTAACTGTACATGATTTTAGAACAGAGAACATTCATCATTACAGCACAGTGCAGGCCATTTTGCCATTTTGCCATTTGTGATGACCTTTTAACCTACTCTAAGATCAAGCTACCTCTCCCTCCCACGTAGCTCTCCACTTTTCTATCATTCATGTGCCTGTCTATGAAGATCTTAAATGTCCCTAAAGTACCTGCCTCTACCACCATCCCTGGCAGTACATTTTCACACTCCCACAAATCTTACCCACTAAACTTACCTCTTTATACTTTCCTCCCACACCTTAATATTATGCCCCCCTCATAGTAATAGTTTCTGCCCCGGAATAAAGTCTATGGCTGTCCACTCCATCTAGGTCACTTATTATTTTGTACACTCTGAGCAAGTCACTTCTCATCCTCCTTCGCCCCACTCAACCTATCCTCGTAAGGTATGCTCTCCAGTCCAGGTAATTTCCTGGTAAATCTCCTCTGTACACTCACCAAGGTTTCCACTTCCTTCCTATAACAGGATGAGCAGAAACGAACACAGTACTCCAAGTGTGGACTGAGCAGGGGTTTATAGACCTGCAACCTCTATTTTTATTTATAGCCGCACGGACCAATCATTGCTCTCAGCAGGAATTTTTACGTAGCCTGAAAACTGAGTGGCGTGGCACTTTAACGTTAACATTATATAAAAGGAAAATTCCACCTGTGCGGCAACAGAGGCTATGTGCACGGGAGCATTTCAGATACTGCGTGGCCATGTACCCATACAGCTTTGAGAGAATATGCCTGCAATATTACCTCATGGCTCCTGAACTGAATCCCCTGACTAATAAAGGCCAATATATCATACACCTTCTTAACAATGCTGTCAACTTACATGGTAATTTAGAGGAATCTATGGATATGGACCAAAGGTTCTCTGTTACTCCACATTGCTAAGAATCCTATCGTTAATCCTCTATTCTGTCTTCAACTTCGATCTTCCAAAGTGAATCACTTCACATTTTTCCGTGTTGAATGTTTACTTTGTGTTCAACTTGATTGTGTGTGGTGTAGTCCCATTGTTACCATAATCTGTTGTAAGTGATAACCAACACTTTTTGCAATTGCTTTCCTGTTTAAGAGTTCCACTTCTTCAAGATGTGATGATTTAGCAATTAATTAAACCAATGAAAACCCCAGTGGTGAGGTAATTTCCAGGGTGTGCCCAGCAAATATGCTTCGTGACATGGATTTTTGTCAAGAGGTTAATGAACGCCAAAAGTGAGGAAATGCCATTAAATGACACATCAAGAGGCAAGTTGGAAGTCATATCATCACAGATATTCTTGATCAAGTTCCATCTTCTCTTTGTAGCAAATTTGGCCATGTCATCTGTGAACACCCAGATGCTTTTTAGTGTTGTCCATTGTCTCTGAGGGAGATTGGACTGGGGTCAGTACTGGGATATCTTAGATGCATTCCACAGTTTCTTCCTGTGACGTGGATGTTGATCACCATTTCCCAAATGCTGGGTATGATTTTAAACATGGAACACTACTGCACAGTGGAGTCCTTTTGGCCCCCCAATGCTGTGCCAATTCATCACTCCAAGAGGAATTTAACATTTCCCTGCTACATATCCTTTCATTTTCCGTCATCCATGTGCCTATCTAAGGATTTTTTTTGAATGTCCCTAATGTGTCTGCCTCTGTCACCATCCCCGGCAGCACATTCCACGCACCCACTCCACTCTGTGTAAAATATTGACCTCGGACATCCCCCGCCCCCACCATACATTAAAATTATGCCTTCTTGTATCAGCCACAAATTTCTGTGGTGATTTTGTCAAGTCGTTGTGAATGGGGAGGTGCAGGAAATCTGAAATCAAAAGCGAAAAAAAAGCCAGAAACTCTCAGCAGGTGGCAGGATTCATGGGAAGAAACAGGTTTAACTTTTCATTTCAAAGACACTTGGTCAAACATTTTGATCTGAAATGTCTCCTTATGCTGGTGATAGCTGACTGACTGAGCCTTTGCAGCATTATCTGCTTTTGTTTCAGGTTTCCAGCATCGGCAGGCTTTGATTTTTTAATCTCTGAATCAGGATGTTGGGGTTGTTCAAGCCATTTTTCCAACTTGGAGAGGACATTAAAACCACAGTAAGCAGGCCAACTGGATTGGAAGTGGCATTCTCACAAAGTAAATAACATATGCTGCAGATTTATCTTGGTATGTTGGTCAGAGGTAGCATCCCTAACAAACAATAGGTTAATTCCCCCTAGTGTAGGTGAATAAAGATCAAAGGCCAATTGATAAGTATGTAGGGAAATACAGACAGTGGAAATACTGCAATTACTAACTGGAAGCTATCATGGAGCTGATGGGCTGAATAATCTCCTTTTGTGCTGTTATAAGTGAACATTAGGGAAACAGGGAATGAAATGATATGGGATATATTATTGGATCAATAATCAAAAGGCCTGCATTAATTTCATTCTTCTTGGTAGCTAAGGTATTTAAATACAGTTTATTTAATACAACAGAATGAAGGAAAGCTGATAGCTGTAAGTGACCCCGAATTGAATTTACCCAATTGTCATCAAATCCATCGAGTTCCCTGATGTACGGTATAGAATAAAATCTGCCATTGCTTCCCAACCTGGTCTAGCATGTGATTGACCTCTGGTCACTCTAGGTTGTGCCACATCGTTTTAGGAATCATAACCTGAATAAAATCACTAGAATTATCTGTTTTTTGACCAAGGTACCAGATTCGGATGTGGAACAAAAGTACACCCCGTACAATCAAGCCAAGAAGCTCATACTTCATTACATCACAGAAGGATTCGGTCCAGCTGAAAAGTCAATCCCAGTTCTGGGAATAATTGTATCATACTCATTTAGTGTGGTAGATAGCAAAATCACCAGCGACCATTCCTGCAGTGGACTGTAAGGAGCATATGTGTTCTCCTCATGGCTGTATGGGTTTCCACCAGGTGCTAGCATTTCCTCCTATGTTCCAAATATGTAAGGGTTGGGGTCAGTGAGTTGTGGGCATGCATTGTTGGTGCGAAAGCTCGGCAACGATTACGAGCTGCCCCCAGCGCATCGTCGCTGATCTGATTTGATGCAAACGATGCATTTCAATGTACATGTGACAGATAAAGCTCATCTTTCATCCTTTATCCCATCTTTCTGCTTGTTAATATCCGGTTAAACTGGGAGAACTGCCTTGCATGCAACTGACATGATCATGGTCGCACGACCTGATGACTTAAACTCCATGCTGTTGTTTACTATATATTCCATTTAACAAGAGGGGCAGACACATCAAGGATAGCAACTCAGAAGGGTACAGATGGCAGTATGTGGTCATCCCATTCCCATAGCGATATGTCTATCCATGGCCTCCTCCACTGTGGTGATGAGGCCACACTTAGGTTGGAGGAACAGCACCTTATATTCCATCTGGCTAGCCTCCAGCCTGACGGCATGAACTTCAATTTCTCAAACTTCCGGTAGTGCGCCACAGCCCCCTCCCTTCACCATTCCCCATCCCTTTTTCCCTCTCTCACCTTATCTCCTTGCCCACCCATCGCCTCCCTCTGGTGCTCCTCCCACCTTTTCATTCTTCCAGGGCCTTCTGTCCTCCTCTATCAGCCTCCCCCCTTCTCCAGCCCTGTGTCTCTTTCACCAATCAAATTCCCAGCTCTTCACTTCATCTCCCCCTCCAGGTTTCACCTAACACCTTGTGTTTCTCTCTCACCTTTTAGATCTACACCTCAGCACTTTCCCTTCACTCCTGCTGAAGGGTTTCGGCCCGAAACTTCGACAATATTCTTTTCCATAGATGCTGCCTGGCCTGCTGAGTTCCTCCAGCATTTTGTGTGTGTTACTTGGATTTCTAGCCTCTGCAGATTTTCTCTTATTTGAAAATGTGATCTCCAGAGACTTTAGACCTGATGAATTATCCTGGTGTCAGGTCAACCTTTGACCCCACCCTCAACTATCAAATCAATACTCCTACGTACCCAGCACAACTTGAAAGAAGAAGGGGATAACAAGAATATAATCTGGCTGGGGGACTTAAATATCCATCAGTAAGAGTGGTTCTGTAGCCTCTCAACACTGGCCAAGCTTGCCAAGTCATTAAGGTTCAGCTCTGAGAGTGAGCAATTTTAATCTCTTGTAAATCGCCAGCAAAATGGCAATAGATGTTGATAATAGTGTAGAGAGCTGGCACTAAGTTACTGTGTGCATGCAGCGAGAATGAAAGGAAGCATAGTCTGGCCTCATGCCACAGCTCCAATGCCACATGCAAGTTTGCTGACGACACCACTGTCGTTGGCCGAGTCAAAGGTGGTGATGAGTCAGCATATAGGAGGGAGAATGAAAATCTGGCTGAGTGGTGTTGTAACAACAACCTCTTATTCAATGTCAGCAAGAGCAAGGAGCTGATTATTGACTTCAGGAAAAGGTAACCAGAAGTCCATGAGCCAGTCTTCATCAGGGAGATCAGAGGTGGAGAGGGTCAGTAACCTTAAATTCCTCCGTGTTATTATTTTGGAGACATGTCCTGGGTCCAGCAAGTAAGTGCAATTAAAAAGAAAGCACAGCAGTGCCTCTACTTCCTCAGAAGTTTGTGAAGATTCGGCATGACAACTAAAACTTTGATAAACTTCTATAAATATGTAGTGGAGAGTATATTGACTGACTGTATCACAGCCTGGTATGGAAACACCAATGCCCTTGAAGGGAAAATCCTACAAAAAGTAGTGGATTCAGCCCAATTCATCATGGCTAAAGCCTGTTATGGTTAATATTCAGCAGGCCAGGCAGCATCTCTAGGAAAAGGTACAGTCGGCGTTCCGGGCCGAGACCCTTCGTCAGGACGAAGTGTCTCAGCCCGAAACGTCGATTGTACCTCTTCCTAGAGATGCTGCCTGGCCTGCTGCGTTCACCAGCAACTTTGATGTGTGTTGCTTGAATTTCCAGCATCTGCAGAATTCCTCGTGATTGCATGGTTAATATTCTATGGATTTATTGGGTACGCCTGCAAGAAGATGAATCTCAGGGTTGTATATAGTACGTATATGTACTTTGATAATAAATTCACTTTGAACTTTGTTTTGTGATCATGGAAGTGACACTGTCCCCTGCTTTGGTCCTGGAATAAAATGACTGAAATTCTCCATCTTGGATGAGTGGACCATGCCACTGGGCACCCACAAGCACAGCGGTCTCTCTCCGGTTCCAGGCCCACTTGGATTTTGGCAATCCCTCCCCCTCCTTGCCTGGAAAGAAAATGTTTCTTCACCTTGGCATTTTCCAGTAGGCCGCCTAATCACTAGCACACACTTAGCTGATGAGGAGGCTCAGAAGACTTACACGCTTCCTTGCAAATCAGGCTCCTTTAACCTTCTACAATGACATCTTACCAGGAGGATGATTAGAGAAGTGATTTCTGTTTTAACTAGATCTCTCAGACCGGGCAGAGCTCCCACGGTGTCAATGAAATCCTTCTAAACTGCTTCAAAATCCAGATCAGAAGCAGGTTTAATATCACTGGCATATGTCATGAAATTTGTTGTAGTACAAAGGATTACATAATAAAAACAATAAATTACAATATGAAATATGTATACATACGTACAGTGGATTGGGCCATTGGTTAACTGGGGGGGGGGGGGGAGAAAGCTGCTTATTTGGGACAACTCTTAAAGAACAATAACTAATCAAGAAAATATTCCGGATTTCCCTTCATTCATTTGGGACACCATGACGCTTAACTGGGACAGGAACAGTTGCCGAACAGTTTCTATCTGGCATCGGTCGCGTGCCCTTGTGTGGCCGGTAAGACACTATACCGTGCTGAGAATGAACAGTTCTTAAATCACATCAATTACGTGCGCTTTTGTTATGTTACTGATTTGGGTCAATGGACGCCAATTCAAGAGGCTGCGATTTTTGATCATTTTGTTTTTCTTTACCTTGGCTTTAAAGTATTTCAGACCCTTGCTAAGATTTGGCACTAGGTGAAAAAAAATTACCCTACTGGACTAAATTAAAAGCCATCTGCCTAGCACATCTTCAGCTGGCAGAGATAACTGGAGCGCCAGAATCTACAATTGCACGCTTGATACATCAGCAAGATAAACTGGGAGAAGGACGAGCATTACTAGAAGGACAAAAGGAACATCCCAAAAACAAAACCGTGAGGGTAAGGATCCAGACGTTGCAGAGAACCTCAATCAATGGATTTCCGTTGTAACTGGACTAGCTGTGAGTGATTCTGGACCAATGTTAAACAAAAAGCAAGTCAGAGGAGCTAGCTAAGAAACTGAGTCATAAAGATTTCAAAGCAACAGATGGTTGTTTGACTTGATGGAAATGTTGGAACGACATTAAGCTCAAGAAAGCACACGTTGAGAAAGAGAGTGCTGATGCTGTAAGTGTAGAAACATGGAAATCTACAAAACTCCCTGATTTGCTTCAAAAAAAATTGTGTAGATGATATATACAATGCTGATGAAATAGGCCTTCTTTTATCACGCCGCACTGAACGGCTCCCTTGGCTGTTAACACGCAACACAACCAGGTTCACAGACAGCAATCGAATGCATAATGAATCGATTGTTTGCATTGGGTGTCTGTGCTGAATTTGGTCGTTTACAGTCAATCAAAGGAACACGGCAGCGTACACAGCATGAATTCCTCTGCCAATAAACTTTACGAACTAATGCAGAGTTTTGTAGTACTGTAGTAGTATTGTTAGTGTTCTATTTTTTCCTGTATTTCATTTAAATGCATAATTTGTTACTCAATTAAACGGTAGTTTGTCTTTTTCACACCTTTTTAACGATTTCCATGAAATTTTGGATAATTCGGGCAGCTGTTTAATCTGGCCAAAATGTACTGGTCCTGATGTGTCCCACTTAACAGGGATCAACTGTATATATAAAATTAAATAAAGTAGTGCAAAACGAATGCAAAAAAATTACTGAGGCAGTGTACTTGGATTAATTGTCCATTCAGAAACATGCTGAGGGGAAGAAGCTGTTCCTAAAACGTTGAGCTTGCATCTTCAGGTTCTAGTACTTCCTAGAGGGCATGCCCTGGGTGGTAGGGGTCCTTAATGATAGATGCCGCCTTTTTGAGACATCGCCTTTTTGAAGAAGTCCTCGTTGCTGGAGGCTGGTGCCCATGATGGAGCTGGCTGAATTTGCAGCTTTCTGCAGTGTTTCTGATCCTGTGCAGTGGTCCCTCCATACAGCACGAGGCAATGATGCGACCAGATAGAAAGCTCCCCAGAGCGCATAGCACAGCACATTACAGATCCTTCAGCCCAAAATGTTGTGCCGGCCATGTACCTACTCTAGAAACTGCCTAGAATTTCCCTACTGCATAGCCCTCTGTTTCTAAGCTCCATGTACCTATTTAAGAGTCTCTTAAAAGACCCTATTGTATCTGCCTCTACCACTGTCGCTGGCAGTGCATTCCACGCACCCACCACTCTCTGTGTGAAAATTTACCCTTGACATCCCCTCTGTACCTACTTCCAAGCACCTTAAAACTATGCCCCCTCGTGCTATCCATTTCAGCCCTGGAAAAAGCCTCCATACGATCAATGCCTCTCATCATCTTATACACCTCTATCAGATCACCTCTCATCCTTGAAATTTGCTAGAGTCTTACTTCAGAAGGACTCACTCGGGAATTATAACATTTTGGACCTGCATTCTGGAGCACTGGGGAAAGTTATCAACTACTTGTTTGCCCTTAGCCCAGCTGAGAAGCCAGGATCTGGTACTGAAGGAAGACTGAAGAGCTGGCACCAGTGGAAAAGAAGGGAGAAAGCCGGTGGTCTTGGGTGAAATTCCATCTATCGGTTTACAGGGGCAAAATACCAGGCAATCAAATGGTCCTCAGCACAATCTAACCTCAGTGCAGACTGCCAAGGAAAAGAAAACCCAATGGCTCTGAAGTGGTAGAATATCATGTACAAAATATAGCATTTGTAGTCCAGGTAACTGTAGTGGAGGAAATGATGTGCTGATGCCAAAAAGAATTATACATCAGACACTTGGCTCCCTATGTACTTGCATGGAACACACAGAAACTAAAAATCCAAATAAGACCACTGTGGAAGCTGCCAAGGGAAAATTCTGTTTGAAGTATCACCGACCACTTGAAAGAGAAGTTTAACTCTCAGCCATCGATTTTGTGACTGAAATGTAGGCAGGAACAACGGTTAGCTGGAAGAACACATTAAAAGCTCATGAGTAGCCAAATTCCATTTGACAAGATGTTAAAGAGATCTGGAAATGGCACGTCCCTCTGAATCAGAACTGTTTTACTGTGCCAGACAGTGGCCAGCGTTTATTAGAGAACCTTTAGGTCAAGTTCAGTTACAAGTAGACAAGCAAAGAATCTAGTTAGTAACCCTTGATGGGCTGCATTTGACTATTTAAAACATGGTAATGAAGCATTAGCAAGTTAAACTTGTGAAGCCATAAGGAGCTCCTCTAGCTACAGGTTAAACCAACATCATTAAACTTAAACAACAGGAATTCTGTAGATGCTGGAAATTCAAGCAACATACATCAAAGTTGCTGGTGAACGCAGCAGGCCAAGCAGCATCTGTATCCCCTCACCGCGATCTCCCTCAATTACACTCAGTTTTGTTGCGGTTTTGGTCACCCACCTATAGGGAAGATGTAGGTAAGGTTGAAAGAGTACAGAGAAAAGTTACCTGCTGACACTGGAGGACCTGAGTTATAGGGAAAGATTGAATAGGTTAAGGTCTTATTCCTTGGAACGAAAAAGATTGAGGGGAGATTTGATAGATGTATACAAAATTATGAGGGGTATAGATAGGGTAAATCCAAGTAGGCTTTTTTCCGCTGAGGGTGGGTGGGACTACAACCAGAGATCATGAGTTAAAGGTAAAAGGTGAAAAGTTTAAGGGGAATATGAGGGGAAACTTCTTCCCCCAGAGGGTTATGAGAGTGTGGAACGAGCTGCCAGTGCAAGTAGTGCATACGAGCTCAACGTCTTCAACGTTTAAGAGAAGTTTGGATAGGTACATGGATGGCAGGGGCATGGAGGGCTATGGTCTGGGTGTAGGTCGATGGGACTATGAGAAAGGAAGTTGAAAGAGTTGCCCAATTCTTACTAGGATATAGACCTCACTGGCATGGCCCACCTCTATTATCCACAAGAGCAAAGACATAGGAGCAGCATTGGGCCATTCGGCCTAACAAGTCTGCTCTTCCATTTGATCATGACTGATTTGTTATCCCTCTCAACCCCATTCTCCCGCCTTCGCTTATAAACGCTACTCTAGTCCATCTCTAATTTCCCACTTGCTGAGCCATTTTGGAGGGCTGCTGAGGAGTCAACCATATTATTTTGAGTCCAGGGTCACAGATATCTAAATATGGCAGATCTCCTTCCCTTAAAAGGCCATCAGTGAGACAGGTGAGGTTACATGATAATCTAGAAGTTCCATGGTCCTAGAGAGCTTTTGGAACATTGGCTTTCAAAAATCACAGTACAGGAACTGGGATGTTATATTGAAGTTGTATAAGACTTTGGTGAGGCCAAATTTGGAGTGCAGCTCCAGTCACCTATCTACAGGAAAGATATAAATAAGATTGAAAAGTACAGAGAAAATTTACAAGGATTTTGCTGAAACTTCAGGACCTGAGTTATAGGGAAATGTTGTATAGGTTAGGATATTTTTCCCTGGAGTGTAGCAGAAAGAGTGGAGATTTGATAGAAGTGCACAAAATTATGAGGGGTACGTAGCAGACAGAGAAAATGCAACCAGACTTTTTCTGCTGGGGTTGGGTGAAACTAGAACCGGAGGTCATAGATTTAGGATGAAAGGTGAAATATTTAAGGGGCACATAAGGGGGAACTTTGTCACCTAGACAGAGACGCAAGCTTCCAGCAGAAATGGCAGATGTCCATTCAATTTCAACAGTTAAGAGAATTTGGATAAGTGCGTGGATGGGAGGGTTATGGAGGGCTATGGTCCATGAACAGGTTGATTGGACTAGGCAGAATAGCAGTTCGGCATGGAGTAGAAGGGCTGAAGGGCCGGTTGCTCTGGGCAGTGCTGTATGATTCATGTCTCATGACGTATGGGTTCTGAGATGACAGATGCGACTAATTGGGAAATAACAGAATCAACCACAGATGGGTAGGAGGTGTCTGATTGAAGAGGTGCACAGATGAGTGGGTGTTTGTGAGGTTATTTACTCTAAGCTACATTTACCTGGTATGTAGACTCACTGTTCTTCGTGTCATCCCAAATGATCTGCCTCCAGTCTGAATGGTCATTCCCCAGAGCCAATGGGGCTGTTGCATTTTTCAAGGATGCTTTGAGAACAAACTTGAATCTTTTCTTTCATCTGCCTAGTAGTCTCCCCCACAACAGCAGAGCTCAGAATAAAATGCCTGTTTTCCAGGAGTCCGTTGTCAGCCAGACTAACAACGTGACCTGCCTGTGGAGCTGATTTGAGGGGTTAATCAGGCTTCAGTACTGAGGATTCTGACCTGGCAGAGAACATTGACAGTAGTTCACTGAACCTGCCAAAGGATTTAGAGGAAAATTAGCCAGAAAGCATCATTCACTGTCACAAAATTCCAGGAAACGTGTGATTTTAATACTCTGGCATTGGGATTTCTGTTTGTTATTTCTTCCCTCCAATCTTTGGTACGGCTCATGTACAAACGTTTGTATAAGGTGTGCTGTAGGTGACAATTTGTTTTCACACACATATAGAACATAGAACAGTACAGGCCCTTCGGCCCACAATGTTGTGCTGACCCTTAAACCCTGCCTCCCATATAACCCCCGCCAACCTTAAATTCCTCCATATACCTGTCTAGCAGTCTCTTAAATTTCACTAGTGTATCTGCCTCCACCACTGACTCAGGCAGTGCATTCCATGCACCAACCACTCTCTGAGTAAAAAACCTTCCTCTAATATCCCCCTTGAACTTCCCACCCCTTACCTTAATGCAATGTACTCTTGTATTGAGCAGTGGTGCCCTGGGGAAGAGGTACTGGCTGTCCACTCTATCTATTCCTCTTAATATCCTGTATACCTCTATCATGTCTCCTCTCATCCTCCTTCTCTCCAAAGAGTAAAGCCCTAGCTCCCTTAATCTCTGATCATAATGCATACTCTCTAAACCAGGCAGCATCCTGGTAAATCTCCTCTGTACCTTTTCCAATGCTTCTACATCCTCCTTATAGGGAGGCGACCAGAACTGGACACAGTACTCCAAGTGTGGCCTAACCAGAGTTTTATAGAGCTGCATCATTACCTCACGACTCTTAAACTCTATCCCTCGACTTATGAAGGTTAACACCCCATAAGATTCTTAACTACCCTATCCACCTGTGAGGCAACTTTCAGGGATCTGTGGACATGTACCCCGAGTTCCCTCTGCTCCTCCACAGAACCAAGTAACCTACCATTTACTTTGTACTCTGCCTTGGATTTTGTCCTTCCAAAGTGTACAATCTCACACTTCTCCGGGTTGAACTCCATCTGCCACTTCTCAGCCCACTTCTGCATCCTATCAATGTCTCTCTGGAATCTTTGACAATCCTCTACACTATCCACAAAACCACCAACCTTTGTGTCGTCTGCAAACTTGCCAACCCACCCTTCTACCCCCACATCCAGGTTGTTAATAAAAATCACGAAAAGTAGAGGTCCCAGAACCAATCCTTGTGGGACACCACTAGTCACAATCCTCCAATCTGAATGTACTCCCTCCACCACAACCCTCTGCTTTCTGCAGGCAAGCCAATTCTGAATCCACCTGGCTAAACTTCCCTGGATCCCATGCCTTCTGACTTTCTGAATAAGTGTACCGTGTGGAACCTTGTCAAATGCTTTACTAAAATCAATGTAGATCACATCCACTGCATTATCCTCATCTATATGCCTGGTCACCTCCTCAAAGAACTCTATCAGGCTTGTTAGACACGATCTGCCCTTCACAAAGCCATGCTGACTGTCCCTGATCAGACCATGATTCTCTAAATGCCCAGAGATCCTATCTCTAAGAATCTTTTCCAACAGCTTTCCCACCACAGACGTAAGGCTCACTGGTCTATAATTACCCGGACTATCCCTACTACCTTTTTTGAACAAGGGGAAAACATTTGCCTCCCTCCAATCCTCCGATACCATTCTTGTGGACAACGAGGACATAAAGATCCTAGCCAGAAGCTTAACAATCTCTTCCCTCACCTCCTGGAGCAGCCTGGGGAATATTCCATCAGGCCCCGGGGACTTATCCATCCTAATCTATTTTAACAATTCCAGCACCACCTCTCCCTTATTATCAACATGCTCCAGAACATCAACCTCACTCATATTGTCCTCACCGTCATCAAGTTTCCTCTCATTGGTGAATACCGAAGAGAAGTATTCATTGAGGGCCTCGCTCACTTCTACAGCCTCCAGGCACACCTTCCCACCTTTACCTCTAATTGGTCCTACCTTCACTCCTGTCATCCTTTTGTTCTTCACATAATTGAAGAATGCCTTGGGGTTTTCCTTTACCCTACTTGCCCAGGCCTTCTCATGCCCCATTCTTGCTATCCTCAGCCCCTTCTTAAGCTCCTTTCTTGCTTCCCTATATTCCTCAATAGACCCATCTGATCCTTGCTTCCTAAACCTCATGTACGCTGCCTTCTTCCACCTGACTAGATTTTCCACCTCATTTGTCACCCATGGTTCCTTCACCCTACTATTCTTTATCTTCCTCACTGGGACAAATTTATCCCTAATATCCTGCAAGAGATCCCTAATCATCGACCACATGTCCATAGTACATTTCCCTGCAAAAATATCATCCCAATTCACACCCGCAAGTTCTAGCCTTATAGCCTCATAATTTGCCGTTCCTTAATTAAAAATTTTACTGTCCTCTCTGATTCTATCATGATAATGCTAAAGGCCAGGGAGCATTGGTCACTGTCCCCCAGATGCTCACCCACTGAGGGATCTGTGACCTGACCCGGTTCGTTACCTAGTACTAGTTCTACTATGGCATTGCCCCAGTTGGCCTGTCAACATACTGTGACAGCTCCTCTTTCCTCAAAGTCTCTCTATATGTTAGATCTGGCTTTACTCCATACACTTCTTCCACTGCTCTATCGCTCCGAGTCCCATCCCCCTTGCAAATTAGTTTAAACCCTCCCATACCATGCTAGCAAACCTACCTGCAAGGATATTGCTCCCCCTCGAGTTCAGGTGCAACCCATCCAATCTGTACAGGTCCCACCTTCCCCAGAAGAGATCCCAATGATCAAAAAATCTAAAACCCTGCCCCCTGCACCAACTCCTCAGCCACACATTCAACTGCCATCTCCTCCAATTCTTACCATCACTGTCACGTAGCACTGGCAGCAATCCTGAGAACGCCACCCTTGAAGTCCTGTTCTTCAGCCTTCTATCTAGTTCCCGAAACTCACACTTCAGGACCTCATCCCACTTCTTGCCTATGTCGTTGCCTTATCATCCTAGTCATCTTTGAGTTGAGAGTGTAGTTTGTTGAAGAGAGAGTACTGGTTTGTTGTGGCATTAATTTAGCTTTTATGAGGTTGGTGGTTAGTTCTCACCAACTTTGTAGGTGGGAATGATGCAGATACTGTCTCACTTCACTATCCAAACCACCTCCCAACCTTACACAGTAGATATAAAAAGATGCACAAAATGCAGATTCTTTGAAATAATCCCTCAAGGATTAGGTAGTTAGGCCTTATAAAATTAATGATAAATAAGCCTCTAAGACATCTCCTCCTTGCATTCACAGTGACACCAGCCTACACCCTGATGCTGGGGTCACCTACAGGCCACATATTGTGTTCCATTTATCAAGCCAGCAACAAATGCAAATTAATAAAGTAACAGCGGTTACCGCTTTTTGATGCAAAAACAGTTACAGCAACAAATGTAGAAAAAGTTACAGACTTAAGGGAACATTATGCCCGAGAAGCTGCTCTGAAAGGATCAAGATATTGGTAGCCATTGGCTAGGTTTCAGTACTTCTACAGGTGAGAACTGAAGTCGCTGTTTCCTGCAAGTGAATTTCGTTTATACTGTAAGTAGATTTTGATGTTTTGGTTGTCTCATAATTCTGTGGCTTGCTAGGTATTTAATATTACAAAGTGCCACTTCAGGAACTACTACTGATATTCAGTTCTGCATTTTAACCTTTTGTTCTAATTTTTATTTGTAGAAACATGCTTTATGCAAGTTTACACATCCCGAATATTGTTCATTCTGTAAAGGTTAATGAGGGCTTTCCTGTGAACTAAAAAATAATTGGACCTGCAATTTGCCGCAGGCCCATCTGGTGCTGATCTCAGGCAGTATATGATGTTTGACAATGTATTCACAGGCCTAGACTCCATCTACGAGTTCATTGATTTTATCATGTCACGGCTTCCAGTTCTTTGGGGATTTTTCTAGGCCACGAAATTAGTCAGAAACTGAAAAGCAAATGTCAGGTTCAGCTGCTGGTGGATGCCTTAATCAAAACAGCTCTGATAATCAGTCCTCCCAAAAAGATCCATCCGAAAATCAGCATATTTGCACCAAAATTGGGGATGTAGTGGTCTGGGAAAAAGACTATCAAAACTTGCAGCAGGACCTGGACTGAAAAATGAGCTGAAAAATGGCAGATGGAATTTAAGACAACTAAGTGTGGTGTTGCACTTTGGGAGAACCAACCAGGATAGGTGAGTGGTAGGGCTCTGAGGTAGAGCAGAAGGATCTGGGAATCCAGGTCCATAATTCCTTGAAAGTAATTTCACAGATAGATAGGGTCATAAAGAAAGCTTTTGTATCTTTGGCCTTCATAAATTAATGTTTTGAGTACAGGAGATGGGATATTATGTTGAAATTGTATGAGATGTTGGTGAGGCCCAATTTAGTCATAGTCATAGTCATAGTCATACTTTATTGATCCCAGGGGAAATTGGTTTTCGTTACAGTTGCACCATAAATAATAAATAGTAATAGAACCATAAATAGTTAAATAGTAATATGTAAATTATGCCAGTAAATTATGAAATAAATCCAGGACCAGCCTATCGGTTCAGGGTGTCTGACCCTCCAAGGGAGGAGTTGTAAAGTTTGATGGCCACAGGCAGGAATGACTTCCTATGACCTCTCGTGCTGCATCTCGGAGGAATGAGTCTCTGGCTGAATGTACTCCTGTGCCCACCCAATACGTTATAGAAACATAGAAACGTAGAAAATAGGTGCAGGAGTAGGCCATTCGGCCCTTCGAGCCTGCACCGCCATTTATTATGATCATGGCTGATCATCCAACTCAGAACCCCGCCCCAGCCTTCCCTCCATACCCCCTGACCCCTGTAGCCACAAGGGCCATATCTAACTCCCTCTTAAACATAGCCAATGAACTGGCCTCAACAGTTTCCTGTGGCAGAGAATTCCACAGATTCACCACTCTCTGTGTGAAGAAGTTTTTCCTAATCTCGGTCCTAAAAGGCTTCCCCTCTATCCTCAAACTGTGACCCCTCGTTCTGGACTTCCCCAACATCGGGAACAATCTTCCTGCATCTAGCCTGTCCAATCCCTTTAGGATCTTATACATTTCAATCAGATCCCCCCTCAATCTTCTAAATTCCAATGAGTACAAGCCCAGTTCATCCAGTCTTTCTTCATATGAAAGTCCTGCCATCCCAGGAATCAATCTGGTGAACCTTCTTTGTACTCCTTCTATGGCAAAGATGTCTTTCCTCAGATTAGGGGACCAAAACTGCACACAATACTCCAGGTGTGGTCTCACCAAGGCCTTGTACAACTGCAGTAGTACCTCCCTGCTCCTGTACTCGAATCCTCTCGCTATAAATGCCAGCATACCATTCGCCTTTTTCACCGCCTGCTGTACCTGCATGCCCACTTTCAATGACTGGTGTATAATGACACCCAGGTCTCGTTGCACCTCCTCTTTTCCTAATCGGCCACCATTCAGATAATAATCTGTTTTCCTATTTTTGCCACCAAAGTGGATAACTTCACATTTATCCACATTAAATTGCATCTGCCATGAGTTTGCCCACTCACCCAACCTATCCAAGTCACCCTGCATCCTCTTAGCATCCTCCTCACTGCTAACACTGCCACCCAGCTTCGTGTCATCCGCAAACTTGGAGATGCTGCATTTAATTCCCTCATCCAAGTCATTAATATATATTGTAAACAACTGGGGTCCCAGCACTGAGCCTTGCGGTACCCCACTAGTCACCGCCTGCCATTCTGAAAATATGTAATGGATGGGAGACATTGACCAAGATGGTATGCAACTTGGACAGCATCCTCTTTTCAGACACCACCGTGTGAGAGTCCAGTTCCATCCCCACAACATCACTGGCCTTACAAATGAGTTTGTTGATTCTATTGGTGTCTGCTACCCTCAGCCTGCTGCCCCAGCACATAACAGCAAACATGATAGTACTGGCCACCACAGCCTCGTAGAACATCCTCAGCATCGTCCGACAGATGTTAAAGGACCTCAGTCTCCTCAGGAAATAGAGATGGCTCTGACCCTTCTTGTAGACAGCCTCAGTGTTCTTAGACCAGTCCAGTTTATTGTCAATTCGTATCCCCAGGTATTTGTTATCCTCCACCATGTCCACCCTGACCCCCTGGATGGAAACAGGGGTCACCGGTACCTTAGCTCTCCTCAGGTCTACCACCAGCTCCTTAGTCTTTTTCACATTAAGCTGCAGATAATTCTGCTCACACCATGTGACAAAGTTTCCTACCGTAGCCCTGTACTCAGCCTCATCTCCCTTGCTGATGCATCCAACTATGGCAGAGTCATCCGAAAACTTCTGAAGATGACAAGACTCTGTGCAGTAGTTGAAGTCCGAGGTGTAAATGGTGAAGAGAAAGGGAGACAAGACAGTCCCCTGTGGAGCCCCAGTGCTGCTGATCACTCTGTCGGGCACACAGTGTTGCAAGCACACGTACTGTGGCCTGCCAGTCAGGTAATCAAGAATCCATGATACCAGGAAAGCATCCACCTGCATCGCTGTCAGCTTCTCCCCCAGCAGAGCAGGGCGGATGGTGTTGAATGCACTGGAGAAGTCAAAAAACATGACCCTCACAGTGTTCGCTGGCTTGTCCAGGTGGGCGTAGACACGGTTCAGCAGGTAGACGATGGTATCCTCAACTCCTAGTCGGGGCTGGTAGGCGAACTGGAGGGGATCTAAGTGTGGCCTGACCATAGGCCGGAGCAGCTCCAGAACAAGTCTCTCCAGGGTCTTCATGATGTGGGAGGTCAATGCCACCGGTCTGTAGGCACTGAGGCCGCTGGGGCGCAGTGTCTTCGGCACAGAGACGAGACAGGACGTCTTCCACAGTACAGGAACCCCCCAGAGCCTCAGGCTCAGGTTGAATACATGACGAAGTACTCCACATAGCTAAGGGGCACAGGCTTTGAGCACCCTGGTACTGACATCATCCGGTCCTGCAGCAATTTGGAGTATTCCAGGCAGTTTTGGTCGCCTACCAACAGGAAAGATGTAAATAACATTGAAAGAGTGCAGGGAACATTTACAAGCATGTTGTTGGGCTTGAGGACCTGAGTTATCGGGAAAGGTTGAACGGGTTCGGATTTTATTCCCTAGAATGTCCACAGAAGATTGGGAGGAGATTTGATAGAGGTATATAAAATTATGAGGGGTATAGAAAGGGTAAGTGCAAACAGGGGTTTCCCACTAGGGTTTGGTGAGGCTACTACTAGAGGTCATGGGTTAAGTGTGAAGGGTGAAAAGGTTAAGGGGATCATGATCTCGAACTTCCTCACTCAGAAGGTGGTGAGAGTGTGGAATGAGCTGCCAGCACAAGTGGGGATGTGGGGTCAGTTTAAAATTTAAGAGAAATTTGGATAAGTACATGGATGTAGAGTATGTGGGGCTAACGTCCAGGTGCAGGTTGGTGGTACTGGCCAGGTTAATGGTTCAGCACAGGGTAGATGGCCCGAAGAGCCTGTTCTGTACTGTGGCGTCCTATGACTCTATGATTCTTACTTGCTTCAAGATACAGATGACAAATTGTGGATTTAATGCACTTTCTATTTTTGTGCGCGTCCCACCATTTGTGTTTTGTTTAGGAATCGGAATTATAAGTTCTAAGGAATTGTTGATTTGAGAGGATATGAACGGACACTTGATGTCAATGTAATTACGATTAATCACCAAATGACCACTGCTCAAGACTTAATAACCATTGAGACTGATGTGGAAAATAGCCATAACTCCATTGCTCTTCTTAAACACACGAGATTCTGCAAGTACTGGAAATCTCGAGCACCGCAAAATTTTGTGTATTCTCGATTGTTCTTGTGGATTGAACTTTTCCCATAAATATAAATATGATCTATTTTTGATAAGAGCAGCTGAATATCCAAGAGGAAGTGGTGGATTAGCCTTCCAAAGGGAGGAGAGCACGTCAAAGTTCTTACGTCGATATTTCTGGCCATACCCAAAGGGTCGTGCTTTATCATTACAGTACATGTCTCAGACCATCTGCATTTACCAAATTACTTTGTATGATGATGTGTACTTGTCATTCTTGTGCAGACCAACAACTTCTCACCCAACAGTCCAATGACATGTTGGTTAGAAGGTTAATTGGTGAATGTAAATTGTCCCACGATTAAGCTAGGGTGAAATCGGGGTTACTGGGCAATGTGGCTTGAAGGACTCGAAGGGCCTGTTCCATGTTATAGCTCTAAATAAAATAAAATAAATTTTTAAAAAATCAGCAAAACCAAACAGCTTATTATTGACTACAGGAGGAGGAAGCCAGAGGTCCATGAGCCAGTAACTCAGGAGGTGGAAAGGGTCAGTAGCTTTAAATTCCAAGGTGTCAACATATCAGAAAATCTATTCTGGGACCAGTACATATGTGACATTACAAAAAAATGGCATGACAGCATTTCTGCTAAGAAATTTGCATAGATTTGGCAACTTGCCAAAGACTGACAAGCTTCTATAGCTGCACAATGGAAAGTATCCCGACTGATTTCATCATGGCCTGGCATGGAAACACCAATGGCCAGAAATAGAGAAGTCTATAGTAAGTGGAGGATACAGCGCAGTCAATCACAGGCAATGCCCTCTCCACCACTGAGCACATCTGCAGGGAATGCTGCCACAAGAAAGCACCATCCATTATCAAAGACCCCTCACCATCAAGGCCATGTCCTTCTCTCACTACTAACATCGTGCAGGAGGTACAGAAGCCTTAGGTTCCTGATGAAAGGTCTTGGAAGTGAAATGCTGACAGTTTATTTGTCTCCATAGATACTGCCTGGCCTGTGGAGTTCCTCCAGCATTTTGTGCATGTTGTTTAGGTTCCATACCATCAGTTTCAGGAACAGTTATCACCCTACAACCATCATGGATAACTTCATTCACCACAACTCCAAACTGGTTCTACAGCCTACAGACTCACTTTCAAGGACTCTTTACAACTCATTTTCTCAGTATTATTTTCTTTTTTCTCCTTTTTTTCTTTTTTTTCATTTTCAAATCTTTCTATTATCAATCCAAAATGAACAAGAGTTCGTCAAAGTAAACATCACTTGCAATGCCTCAAAGAGAGGAGAAAAAAAAGACATTCATATTAAAAGAGTGAAAACTTTTTTTGTGACAAAAAGAAAAGAAAAGGAAAAACCCTATTAAAGGGAAAAAAATATTTGCAGTTTGTCTTCTTTTGCACATTGGTGTTTGTTAGTCTCTGTTTATGTATAGTTTTTCATTAAATTTCACTGTATTTTTTTCTTCTATAAATGTGTTCAAATAAATGAATCTTAAGGTACTGTAACATACTGATGACATACTGTATATGTTCTCTGATAGTAAATATACTTTGAACTTTGATGAAGTCAATTTGTAATAACAATCATTCAACAATTACATCGTAATACTGATAGCTGCCACGTAACTCAAGCCATGTTGTCTGTAGTTCAACTGAAGAATGGTGTAGTTTTCATTATTTAGAATTGTGGTTGTGACTAAGAACTGTGTTACCTTTTAAAGAGCTCCTCTCTAAATTTACAATTGGCCCATTCATTTTTAAGGTGCGGTTACAACTGCACAAGAAACTCATCACCATTAAAAAGAAAATTTAGTACTTGCCCTAGTCTTCGAACTCAAGAACCAACCCTCCACAGTTAATATCTCACTTACAACATACATATGTACAAGATGTACTTCTGCCACAAATCAACATTACTTCAACAATAAATCTTTTGCTATGACATTAGCAGAGCAAAGGCAACGTTGTTGCTTCACCACTATGCACAATCCCGACTCAGAAATAAGCTGGCCTTATTTCATCATTCCTGGATCAATACCCTGGAATTCACTATCTAATGTTATTGTAAGACCAACATCAATACAAAGGAAAGCAAATGATCTACCAATACCTTACAATAGTAAACATGTAAAGGTAACAAATCCATTGAGTTGGGGGCATGAGGGAAATAGATATTGTTTTTCTGAAATATTGGTAATGCAAAAATATAAAAGGCATGTTAGTATTGGAATAAAACTAAAATAACCAACCTTTCTAGAGGATATTATCCTCTTTCAAAAGCAGAATGGAAATGGGTGGAACATTAAGTGTATAGTTTTCTAATACTGAAGGTAAAGCCAAAGGTAATATGGATTTTATATGGTTTTTGGCAAATTGCTTCCCTTCCTTGAATTTGAGTAGTACATTTGGTCTTACAAAATGGCTTCAAATCAAACTCGTATAATAAATTGCTTTTTTTCTCAGAGTTACATTTTGACTCTTGGTGAATTGCAGTGTTTGAACACTAACTGAGTGAGTATACTAAGTACTGGCCTTTCTAGATTCAATGCCTTGTTATTCAACTGATGACAACTGCTCAATTGAAAAGCAAAGGCATGAATGCCTTTGGGTCCTGGAATGTTTAAACCTTGAATTCCATACTCCTGTATTAACAGAAGACAAACAATATGGATCATGTACAAGATACACTTCAGACCCTCATCAAGGCAATGACTCTTTTGCACTATTCTGGTTGTATGAGTAATATTCCCAAATCAGAGATATTTTATAATGCTAATGTCGGAAGTCAGGAATAAACATATAGGTTAGTCTGATGGAATACAAAGAAGCAAATGTTAATGCATTTCTTTGAAACTGTTTTCTAACAGTCTAGCAAAAGAAATATCAGGGCTTCTGCAGATATCATTCCAGATCCACAAAATACAGTACAATTTTTTGAAGATACTATATTTACAGCAATAAGAGAGTCTGATTGTACAAATATTTTTTCCATGTCCTCTCTATTATCAGAAAATGCCAGTTTTCACACAAGTTTTTAATTACAGGGATGTATTTGCCATCCTCAGCCTCTCCGATCTTTTCTAGTCTCAAAACCAGAAAACAGGAGTGCTCAGTAGAAGTTAATAGAAACATAGAAACATAGAAAATAGGTGCAGGAGTAGGCCATTCGGCCCTTTGAGCCTGCACCGCCATTTATTATGATCATGGCTGATCATCCAACTCAGAACCCAGCCTTCCCTCCATACCCCGTGACCCCTGTAGCCACAAGGGCCATATCTAACTTCCTTTTAAACATAGCTAATGAACTGGCCTCAACAGTTTGCTGTGGCAGAGAATTCCACAGATTCACCACTCTCTGTGTGAAGAAGTTTTTCCTAACCTCGGTCCTAAAAGGCTTCCCCTCTATCCTCAAACTGTGACCCCTCGTTCTAGACCTCCCCAACATCGGGAACAATCTTCCCGCATCTAGCCTGTCCAATCCCTTTAGGATCTTATACGTTTCAATCAGATCCCCCCTCAATCTTCTAAATTCCAATGAGTACAAGCCCAGTTCATCCAGTCTTTCTTCATATGAAAGACCTGCCATCCCAGGAATCAATCTGGTGAACCTTCTTTGTACTCCCTCTATGGCAAGGATGTCTTTCCTCAGATTAGGGGACCAAAACTGCACACAATACTCCAGGTGTGGTCTCACCAAGGCCTTGTACAACTGCAGTAGTACCTCCCTGCTCCTGTACTCGAATCCTCTCGCTATAAATGCCAGCATACCGTTCGCCTTTTTCACCGCCTGCTGTACCTGCATGCCCACTTTCAATGACTGGTGTATAATGACACCCAGGTCTCGTTGCACCTCCCCTTTTCCTAATCGGCCACCATTCAGATAATAATCTGTTTTCCTATTTTTGCCACCAAAGTGGATAACTTCACATTTATCCACATTAAATTGCATCTGCCATGAGTTTGCCCACTCACCCAACCTATCCAAGTCACCCTGCATCCTCTTAGCATCCTCCTCACTGCTAACACTGCCACCCAGCTTCGTGTCATCCGCAAACTTGGAGATGCTGCATTTAATTCCCTCATCCAAGTCATTAATATATATTGTAAACAACTGGGGTCCCAGCACTGAGCCTTGCGGTACCCCACTAGTCACCGCCTGCCATTCTGAAAAGGTCCCGTTTATTCCCACTCTTTGCTTCCTGTCTGCTAACCAATTCTCCACCCACACCAATACCTTACCCCCAATACCATGTGCTTTAAGTTTGCACACTAATCTCCTGTGTGGGACCTTGTCAAAAGCCTTTTGAAAATCCAAATATACCACATCCACTGGTTCTCCCCTATCCACTCTACTAGTTACATCCTCAAAAAATTCTATGAGATTCGTCAGACATGATTTTCCTTTCACAAATCCATGCTGACTTTGTCCGATCATTTCACCGCTTTCCAAATGTGCTGTTATCACATCCTTGATAACTGACTCCAGCAGTTTCCCCACCACCGACGTTAGGCTAACCGGCCTATAATTCCCCGGTTTCTCTCTCCCTCCTTTTTTAAATGGTACGACTTTAGAAATATTCCATAAAATATAAGAATTCAGATACTATCTTTATGGTAAATAGCTTTATTTAATTTATTAGTACACCTCATAGTAACAAGACCACTGTAAGTCACCAAATGTCATTGCAATGAAGATTGCCTTACTCGATGCAAGTTTAGATATAGGATTCACTAGATCTTTAGGTTCCAGTTATTGAGCAGATTAACTCAATGTCTCCAATTCAACACATAATAATATTTATGCTCCTTTTTATAGGATTATGTAAACTAAATGAAACACCATAATCCATTCTCCACTGGTAACCATGACTTCATCACTCATTTTCTTTCTAGAGCAAAAAGAGACATCTTCACATACCAGTTTAAGAAAAATGAAATGCTGTACTTTTGATTGACTGATGAATTCACTTTCAGTCTGGGAAAAAAATTCTTCTCATCGGTGAGAAAGTTTTTTGTTTCACTAGTAACTACTTTTGTAAAATATAATAGAAAATACCAAAACAGATCTTAGAACAAAATGAACTAAAAGAATTGTAAAATTATTAGTGAAGCTAACAAAATAGAGATTCTTTTGATTATTTGAATTAATAAATTGTTCATTTTCATTTTTAAAATTTTCTTTACATGGTCTCATGTTAAACAGAAAATATATCCGAGAAGCTATTTTGTTTTCAAATGTACAAATAAAAGGTAAAAATATCTTTTCAAAAAGTATTTTTGCAAATAACTTTGGAATTCCCTGTGAGATGGGTAATCCCAGTGTTTATACTGACATGCTCTGTTAATGAATTTGTGTTTTTAGTTGTTATTGCATACTTTTCAGGTTATGCCCCTAGAGATTCTTTATTGTTTGCCTTTTTTACTTTTAAATTTTAAATTTTAAGTTTTATTTTTCCTTCATTTTATTGCAAATGTAACAAGCCAAGACTTTGTTCACAAACAATGTACTTAAAAACAATGATGCAAAATTGAATTGAAATGACAGATGGCCAGTTATGGATAACTCCATCACAATTTCATCAGGCCCACTTGCTATCTGAGACCATCGATGTATTGAGCAGTGAATCAATTTTTAATTGACAGCCAACTCTGTGTAAGTAGGATAGCAAAAGTCAAACCAGTAACGTGAAACATCAAAATACACTCAGTGGCCACTTTATTAGATACAGGAGATACTGAACAAAATGGCCACTGAGTGAATTTCTATATGTTCACGGTGTTAGAAAACCATAGAAACCATAGAAAAACTACAGCACAGAAACAGGCCTCTTGGCCCTTCTTGGCTGTGCCCAACCATTTTCTACCTAGTCCCACTGACCTGCACATGGACCATAACCCTCCATACACCTCCCATCCATGTATCTGTCCAATTTATTCTTAAATGTTAAAAAAGAACCCGCATTTACCACCTCATCTGGCAGCTCATTCCACACTCCCACCACTCTCTGTGTGAAGAAGCCTTCCCTAATGTTCCCTTTAAACTTTTCCCCCTGCACCCTTAACCCATGTCCTCTGTTTTTTTTCCTCCCCTTGCCTCAGTGGAAAAAGCCTGCTTGCATTCACTCTATCTATACCCATCATAATTTTATATACCTCTATCAAATCTCCCACCATTCTTCAATGCTGCAGGGAATAAAGTCCTAACCTACTCAACTTGTTTCTGTAACTGAGTTTCTCAAGTCCCGGCAACATCCTTGTAAACCTTCTCTGCATTCTTTCAACCTTATTAATATCCTTCCTGTAATTTGGTGACCAAAACTGAACACAATACTCCAGATTCGGCCTCACCAATGCCTTATACGACCTCACCATAACATTCCAGCTCTTATACTCAATACTTTGATTAATAAAGGCCAATGTACCAAAAGCTCTCTTTACAACCCTATCTACCTGTGATGCCACTTTTAGGGAATTTTGTATCTGTATTCCCAGATCCCTCTGTTCTACTGCACTCCTCAGTGCCTTACCATTTACCCTGTATGTTCTACCTTGGTTTGTCCTTCCAAAGTGCAATACCTCACACTTGTGTGTAATAAACTCCATCTGCCATTTTTCAGCCCATTTTTCCAGTTGGTCCAAATCCCTCTGCAAGCCTTGAAAACCTTCCTCACTGTCCACTAGACCTCCAATCTTTGTATCATTTGCTGATCCAATTTACCACATTATCATCCAGATCATTGATATAGATGACAAATAACAATGGACCCAGCACTGATCCCTGTGGCACACCACTAGTCACGGGCCTCCACTCGGAGTAGCAATCCTCTACTACCACTCTTTGGCTTCTTCCATTGAGCCAATGTCTAATCCAATTTACCACCTCTCCATGTATACCTAGTGACTGAATTTTCCTAACTAACCTCCCATGCGGGACCTTGTCAAAGGCCTTACTGAAGTCCATGTAGACAACAGCCACTGCCTTCCCTTCATCCACTTTCCTGGTAACCTCCTCGAAAAACTCCAACAGATTGGTCAAACATGACTTACCACACACAAAGCCATGTTGACTCTCCCTAATAAGTCCCTGTCTATCCAAATGCTTGTAGATTCTGTCTCTTAGTACTCCCTCCAATAACTTACCCACTACCGACATCAAATTTACCGGCCTATAATTTCCCGGATTACTTTTCGATCCTTTTTTAAACAATGGAGCAACATGAGCCATTCTCCAATCCTCCGGCACCTCACCCGTAGACACCGACATTTTAAATATATCTGCCAGGTCCCCTGCAATTTCAACACTAGTCTCCTTCAAGGTCCGAGGGAACACTCTGTCAGGTCCTGGGGATTTAACCACTTTAATTTGCCTCAAGATAGCAAGCACCTCCTCCTTTTCAATCTATACAGTTTCCATGATCTCACTACTTGTGTCCCTTAATTCCGTAGACTTCATGCCAGTTTCCTTAGTAAATACAGACGCAAAAAAAACATTTAAGATCTCCCCCATTTCTTTTGGTTCCGCACAGAGCCGACCACTCTGATCTTCAAGAGGACCAATTTTATCCCTTACAATCCTTTTACTCTTAATATACCCGTAAAAGCTCTTTGGATTATCCTTCACTTTGACTGTCAAGGCAACCTCATGTCTTCTCTTAGCCCTCCTGATTTCTTTCTTAAGTATTTTCTTGCACTTCTTATACTCCTCAAGCACCTTATTTACTCCCTGTTTCCTATACATCTCATACAACTCTCTCTTCTTCTTAATCAGAGTTGCAATATCCCTTGAGAACCAAGGTTCCTTATTCCTATTCACTTTGCCTTTAATCCTGACAGGATCATCTTGTTCACAGACAAGAGAAAATCTGCAGATGCTGGAAATCCAAGCCGCACACACAAAATGCTGGAGGAACTCAGCAGGCCAGGTAGCATCTATGGAAAAGAGTACAGTCAGCGTTTCAGACCGGGACCCTTCACCAGGAAGAGGAGAGAAAAAGATGAGGAGTCAGAGTAAGAAACATACATCAAAGTTGCTGGTGAACGCAGCAGGCCAAGCAGCATCTATAGGAAGAGGCGCAGTCGACGTTTCAGGCCGAGACCCTTCGTCAGGACTAACTGAAGGAAGAGTGAGTAAGGGATTTGAAAGCTGGAGGGGGAGGGGGAGATGCAAAATGATAGGAGAAGACAGGAGGGGGAGGGATAGAGCCGAGAGCTGGACAGGTGATAGGCAAAAGGGGATACGAGAGGATCATGGGACAGGAGGCCTAGGGAGAAAGACGGGGAGGGGGTGACCCAGAGGTTGGGCAAGAGGTATATTCAGAGGGACAGAGGGAGAAAAAGGAGAGTGAGAGAAAGAATGTGTGCATAAAAATGAGTAACAGCTGGGGTACGAGGGGGAGGTGGGGCCTAGCGGAAGTTAGAGAAGTCAATGTTCATGCCATCAGGTTGGAGGCTACCCAGACGGAATATCAGGTGTTGTTCCTCCAACCTGAGTGTGGCCTCATCTTTACAGTAGAGGAGGCCGTGGATAGACATGTCAGAATGGGAATGGGATGTGGAATTAAAATGTGTGGCCACTGGGAGATCCTGCTTTCTCTGGCGGACAGAGCGTAGATGTTCAGCAAAGCGGTCTCCTAGTCTGCGTCGGGTCTCACCAATATATAAAAGGCCACATCGGGAGCACCGGACGCAGTATATCACCCCAGTCGACTCACAGGTGAAGTGATGCCTCACCTGGAAGGACTGTTTGGGGCCCTGAATGGTGGTAAGGGAGGAAGTGTAAGGGCATGTGTAGCACTTGTTCCGCTTACACGGATAAGTGCCAGGAGGGAGATCAGTGGGGAGGGATGGGGGGGACGAATGGACAAGGGAGTTGTGTAGGGAGCGATCCCTGCGGAATGCAGAGAGAGGGGGGGAGGGAAAGATGTGCTTAGTGGTGGGATCCCGTTGGAGGTGGCGGAAGTTACGGAGAATAATATGTTGGACCCGGAGGCTGGTGGGGTGGTAGGTGAGGACCAGGGGAACCCTATTCCTAGTGGGGTGGTGGGAGGATGGAGTGAGAGCAGATGTACGTGAAATGGAGGAGATGCGTTTAAGAGCAGAGTTGATAGTGGAGGAAGGGAAGCCCCTTTCTTTAAAAAATGAAGACATCTCCCTCGTCCTAGAATGAAAAGCCTCATTCCCATTCTGACATGTCTATCCACGGCCTCCTCTACTGTAAAGATGAGGCCACACTCAGGTTGGAAGAACAACACCTGATATTCCGTCTGGGTAGCCTCCAACCTGATGGCATGAACATTGACTTCTCTAACTTCCGCTAGGCCCCACCTCCCCCTCGTACCCCAGCTGTTACTCATTTTTATGCACACATTCTTTCTCTCACTCTCCTTTTTCTCCCTCTGTCCCTCTGAATATACCTCTTGCCCATCCTCTGGGTCACCCCCCCCCCGTCTTTCTCTCTAGGCCTCCTGTCCCATGATCCTCTCGTATCCCCTTTTGCCTATCACCTGTCCAGCTCTCGGCTCTATCCCTCCCCCTCCTGTCTTCTCCTATCATTTTGCATCTCCCCCTCCCCCTCCAGCTTTCAAATCCCTTACTCATTCTTCCTTCAGTTAGTCCTGACAAAGGGTCTCGGCCTGAAACGTCGACTGCGCCTCTTCCTATAGATGCTGCTTGGCCTGCTGCGTTCACCAGCAACTTTGATGTATATTGCTTGAATTTCCAGCATCTACAGAATTCCTGTTGTTTAAGTCAGAGTAAGAAGGTGGGGAAGGGGAGGAAGAAACAAAAGGTGATTGGTGAAACCAAAGGGTGGCGAGTGAAGTAAAGAACTGGAAAGTTGATTGGTGAGATACAGGGATGGAGAAGGGGGAATATGATAGGAGAGGACAGAAGGCCATTGGAAAAAGAAAGGGGGGAGGAACACCAGATGGAGGTGATGGATAAGTAAGGAGATAAGGTGAGAGAGCTAAATAGGAATGGGGAATGGTGAAGGGGGTGGGGGGGTATTACTGGAAGTTTGAGAAATCATTGTTCATGCCATCAGGTTGGAGGCCACCCAGACGGAATATAAGGTGCTGCTCCTCCAACCTGAGTGTGGCCTCATCATGATAGTAGAGGAGGCCCTGGAGTGATAAGTTGGAATGGGAATGGGAAGTGGAGTTAAATGGGTGGCTTCCACCCGATATAGATTGGGAAACAGCTTCATCAAGTAGCTATGGTCTGTCTGTCAGAAAAAGCAGGACCTCCCAGTGGCCACCCAATTTAACTCCACTTCCCATTCCCATTCCAACATGTCAGTCCAGGGCTTCGTCTACTGCTGCGATGAGGCCACACTCAGGTTGGAGGAGCAACACCCTACATTCTACCTGGGTAGCCTCCAACCTGATGGCATGAACAATGATTTCTCAAACTTCTGGTAATGTCCCTGTCCACCACATCACCATTCTCCAAACCCGTTTCCCTCTCTCACCTTATCTCCTTAACCTGTCCATTGCCTCCCTCTGGTGCTCTTTCTTCCCCCCCCCCCAACCTTTTTCCATGGTCTTCTGTCCTCTCTTATCAGATTCTCGCTTCTCCAACCCTGTATCTCTTTCACCTGTCAATTTTCCAGCTCTTTACTTCACCGCTCCCCCCTCCCAGTTTCACTGATCACCCTGTGCTTCTTCCTCCCCTCCTCACCTTCTACTCTGAATCCTCCTCTTTTTTTCTCAGGTCCTGATGAAGGTCTTTGCTCGAAACATCGACTGTACTCTTTTCCATAGATGCTGCCTGGCCTGCAGATTTCCTCCAGCATTTTCTGTGTGTTGTTCATGGAGTTCTTCTGCTGTAGCCCATCCAGTTCAGGTTTTGATGTGGCTGTGCATTCAGAGATGCTGTTCTGCACACCACTGTTATAATGTGTGGTTATTTAAATTACTGTCATCTTATACCGTCTGGCCCCTCTGACCTCTCTCACTAACAAGGCATTTTTGCTGCAGAGTTACTGCTCACTGAATGTTTTTTTTTTGCTTTTTACGCAATCCTCTGTAAACTCTAAAGACTGGTGTGTGTAAAAATCCCAAGAGAGCAACAATCTCTGAAATACTCAAACCACCCCATCTGGCACCAACAGTCATTCCATGATTAAAGTCACTTAGGTCACATTTCTTACCCATTCTGATGTTTGTTCTGAACAATAACTGGACCCTCTTGATTATGTCCATATGATTTTATACATTAACTAGCTGCCACATACTTTATACTTTATTGTCGCCAAACAATTGGTACTAGAACATACAATCATCACAGCGATATTTGATTCTGTGCTTCACACTCCCTGGATCACAAATATTAAATATTATAAATATTAGAAATAGTTAAAATTAGTAAATATTAAAAATTTAAATCATAAATCATAAATAAAAAATAGAAAAATGGGAAGTAAGGTAGTGCAAAAAAAAACCGAGAGGCAGGTCCAGATATTTGGAGGGTACAGCCCAGATCCGGGTCAGGATCTGTTCAGCAGTCTTATCACAGTTGAAAAGAAGCTGTTCCCAAATCTGGCCATACGAGTCTTCAAGCTCCTGAACCTTCTCCCGGAGGGAAGAGGGACGAAAAGTCTGTTGGCTGGGTGGGTCGTGTCCTTAACTATCCTGGTTGGCAGGATTATCATGATTGGCAAACTAGATATTTGTATTGATGAACAGGTGTACAGCTGTACCTAATAAAGTAGCTATTGATTGTAAATACATTTCCAGAGAATTTCCTTATTAAACATTGCATATTACAAAATTCAATCTGTGTGTTCTTCAAGCACAAACAATTGTTCTATATTTTCTGGGATATGATTAGGTGAAAGCAAGAAGTCCTGAAATGATATTATTTGGATATGCTTTACAATGTCAGAACCTCAATAAATAATTCGACACAACAGACCCTTAATATTGTCCTGGGCAACATAATCCTAGGATTACCTCAAAAATATAGAAAGAATTTGTGAATGAATTATCAAATTATTGTTATCCTTAAATTTAGCATTTCTCCAAAACTATTACTAATTGGAATTATTAGAAGTTTCAGATTGCCATCTGTATGAATGATTCTACACTTTACATTCTAGACAAAATAAGCCAGGTACACTGATTGCATTTTGTTCTCCTTTTGTTGGCATTGCTGATGTTAACAGCAAAAGGCAAATCTAGAGGAATTCAGGTTAAAGGAAACCTGCCTAATCCCACTGACCTTAGCTGCCTTGTTTATGAGATATGGATATTGTGTATCTGTTGCTGTCATTACGTTAACGGTATTGCTATGTCTGACAAACATTGCCAATTATTGTGCAAGGCCGTTCAACATGTTTAAACTTTGCTGAATCGTCCAAATACGTAGATAGCTTATCTTCAGTTCCACAATCACTGTCTTTTCCAAATCAATAAACACAATGATACCTTGTCATCTCCCAATTCCATGCTAAAGTAAAAGTTTTACAAAGGACCTAGTTTCTCAATGATGGCTGTACGAGAGGGCTTGTAACTTCCAACCCCTTCCCACATGCTTCTCTCTGATTATTTGACAGCTATAATTTGTGGTAGTGGGTTGTGGCAATTTTTAGGTCCTGCAGATGGCAAAATGTGCCACAATTATTTTGAATATTATGATTTGGAAGCTCAATTGTCAAAAGTAGTTCCATCAATGTTGTTACAAATTAGGCTTTAGAAGTTTTATATATCTGAAACTCATTGGGCATGTGATGCATACTCCTAAAATGGTTTAAATGGTTATCCCCTTACACATTACCACACTTGCATGCAGAAAACTGACAGCACAATAATGAAGGGGAAACAGGCAAGGGTGTAATGCTGAGGCTGTAAGAACTGGTGAGGCCTCACTTGGAGTACTTTTGAGCAGTTTTGGGCCCCTTATCTACGGAAGGATGTGCTGACATTAGAGGGAATTCAAAGGAGATTTATGAAATTGATTTCAGGATTGAAAGGCTTATTATATGAGGAGCGTTTGATGGCTCTGGGCCTCTACTCACTGGAATTTGTGGTAGTGGATTATGGCAATTTTCAGCTGACAAAATGAGCCACAATTATTTTGAATATTATGATTTGGAAGCTCAGTTGTCAAAAGTAGTTCCATCAATGTTGTTACAATCTATTGAATGTCAAAAGGCTTAGATAGAGTGGATATGGAGAGGATGTTACCTTTTGGCAGGGGATTCTAAGACCAGAGGACACAGTCTCAAATTAGAGGGGCGTCCATTTAGAATGAAGATGAGGAGGAATTTCTTTAGCCAGAAGGTGGTGAGTCTGTTGAATTCATTGACACAGGTGGCTATGGAGGCCAAGGCAGAGGTTGATAGATTCTTGATTAGTCAGGACAGAAAGGGATTCAAGGAGAAGACAGAAGATTGAGGCTGAGAGGGAAAATGGATCAGCCATGATGAAATGGTGGAGCAGACCAGATAGGCCAAATGGCCTATTTCTGCTCCTATATCTCATGGTCTTGTGGAAACCTGTTGTTTCCAGAACTCAGTGAAATAATTTTAAACTTATATTTTGTGTACATCTCTTCCACATGTCAAATCTGGTCAGAAGGGCATGGCATTTGCTCTGCACTGTTTGGGATCCCCTTATAAGATCTGTCACCAAAACCAGGAGATTACTTTGGCAAACAGAGGTTGGTAATTCAAAAATGACACATGCAAAGTACTTAACTCTATCTTAAAGCAATTCCTCCTCATTATTTCCAGCTTGGGCAATTTAACATTCAATTGTATCCAGCAAGGGCAATCTGATTGACTACCTCACAGAAGGTCCAACAAGTCACATATTAGCAGACATCCCACTCTGCAAAAACTCATTTCAGAGATGCAGCACCACCATTTCAGGGAGGTAGCACCCCCGACCCCTGCCCCCCGCAACCCCATATACACCACCCCCAAAGGTTAACCTCCAAGGGTGTATGTAATACTTTGTTTAGTGATTTTGTCTAATCTGTAAACCAAGTTGGGTATATGTAGAAAATGTGACATTAAAATATGTACTTATATTATATTATATTATATTATCATGTTTATTCCATTACAACTTTAAGCAAATCTACAGGGAGTTTGGCCTCATCACGTAGGACATCAATAGCATAGCTCCTTAGCAGCCAACCAGCTAGTTTAAATAACGTTAGCTATGCTAATGAAAGAATGACACCTGTTAAACTCACCTCAACATGTCTTTTACATTTTAACCCACCATGGGCAATAGAAAAGTCACTGTTGCAAACAGTGCAGCGAGAAACACTGTCATTATTTTTGAGGTCGACTGTAAAGACCGCCCACAGAGAAAACAGATAGGTCTACTTAGCCGGGGTCCACAACCTTTTTTGCACCGCGGACCGGTTTAATATTGACAATATTCTTGCGGACCGGCTGATGGGGTGGGGTGGTGTTAATCACGAACAGAATATAGGTGATAAGTCAACTATAAGTCACTTATAAGTGGCTAGTACACTCAATTTCGTTTCTAAAAGGGTTTATTAAACAAATTTAATATTAAACACACAGTGTATATTTTCCTTGCATGAATATAGTGATAAGTCAATTATAAGTCACTTATAAGTCAATAGCATCATAACATCTTAAGTAACGTTTGGATATTAAACACACAACACATATTTTCCTCGTATGAACATATAAAATCATTGCAATACACCAATATCGCTGAATCAGTGGGAGCCCTGGGCTTGTTTCCCTGCAACAAGACGGTCCTATCGAGGGGTGATGGGAGACAGCGATACTCGAAGGGGGTTCCTTATGTCCAGTCTATTCCGCAATTTAGTTTTCGTTGCATTCATTGCAGAGAACTCCGCTTCGCAGAGATATGTTGGAAATGAAAGCAACGTTTTCAGTGCTTTCGTGGCTATCTCAGAATATTTAGCCTTGACTTTGATCCAGAATGCCGGCAGAGATGTTATGTCAAACGTACTTTTCAGCCCGCCGTCATTTGCAAGCTGGAGGAGTTGATCTTCTTCCTGCGCTGACATGGATGACGCGTGTGTAAAGACCTCAGGTGTGTTCAAGTTCAACAGTGGGCGTGACAGGGAATGAGGAAAGGTGTAGCTGACTCATATCGCCAAATCATATCATTTCCTCACGGCCCGGTAGCACATGCTTTGCGGCCTGGTGGTTGGGGACCACTGCATGAAAGTTAAACTGTGCGTGACAGGGAATGAGGAAAGGTGCAGCTGTTTCATATCGCCAAATCATACTTTTTCCTCACGGTCCAGTGGTTGAGGACCACTCTTAGCATGAAGAGAGACCAATCAGGATGCTCGCTCTCCCTCTCCCTCTCTTTCTCAAAAAAATTGATTTCCGGGATATTGTATATAATTTCTGGCATCAGGGAGCCACTATTGATATGTGGGAGACTCCCGGAACTTCCAGGAGAGTTGTAATATCTGCATTAGATATACTTCTCACAATAAAGATGTATTAGTATTTACATGGCTACATAGATTTGTACATAAAGTGTCACAGCTAAATTTGTATATTTTTGCTTCGAAGAGGTTATCATAATTCTTGCTTGTTTTGTTTATATTTCTCTCAATGATTACAAGTGTTCAATGGAGATTTATAGATTGATATCACATGATTTAATTAGTAACTGTTGCCTGTGTTATAAAAAGAGTTCAGGGACAGAGTATGTCATCTATCTGTTGTATTGACTCAATTTATTTGCCTCCCACCGTTAGTTCTTGCAGTACCTCACACCTTTTTATCGCCCACTTCCTGCACAGATTTGTTCCAACTACATCTGCAGGAAGGATTATTGCTTAGAAATTCAAACACAGAACACTGCATTTCTCAATATTTTCAAATTGAAACTCCATTTTTCCAGAAGTGAAACATAATCATATTGTGTCACTCCAGAACTTTGTCCGGGAAATTCCGTCCTTGATTTACCCCTGTGTGGCCGATGTAATTTCTGCAGCAGTCACTTCCGAGGTGACATAATTCCCGATGTTATCCTTTTAACTCTGCCATGGACGGTCCCAAGTTCAGCTCTGGAAGGAGGGTAAGCTTGGCACTAGCAACCCCATTCTGTAAAAACCCAGAGACACAGAAATGGCAATGGAAGCCCCAGGCACCTCATCCCTGGGAGAGGAGGGATGTTCAAGGATGGGCTACACCTGAGGACAGCTTGAAGGACTGCTGCAGGACAGAGGAACCATCCTAGCTGCCAGTAGGGGTGATGGGCTTAGGAAGAAGATCTTTTAGAGAACTGTGGAGGAAATTCTCCAGGAAGTGACTATCATTTGAGCACATTAGGACAACTACATCTACAGAATGCAGCACTAAACCAGTTTGTGTACACTAAGATCCTTACTTTCTGTCTCAACGTCTACCTGCATGACACTGGGAAATAGTAGTTAATTCAAATTAAAAACAAGTAGTAGTTTATTGAACAAAGGAGAAAGCCTACAATGAGAGGCAGCATTTTTGTTGATGTCTAAATATAATCAGACAACTGGTCACACCCAATTAAGTATAGACTACAGAAGTGTGCAACACAGGAACAGGCCCTACCACTGACTGTGATATGAATGTTAGAGTGAGTTTTTTTGGGTAGATGATTTGTTTACACTTAAATGACTTTGGCCACCAGACTTCTATTTTAACTGTTTGACAATGCGCTTCCTAAAAGAGTGTGAATACCAGATGCTTCTGGCACCATAGTTTGACCTGATGCTGTAGTTTCAAAGACAGTATTATCTATACATTATAAATATTAATTGTCTTTTATGCTAGCACGGGAAATGCCAAATAAATGTATCATAGACTTAACTTACATTTCTAAAGGCTGTGGATACCAACCCAGACATGTTGGTGTCGGAAGGAAAGGATGGTGTGATATGTTGTATGTAGCTTCAATACGAAGCATTGTCTATAACTTTTTAAGTAGCGATTGCCTTTGTGTTTAGCATATAAATATCAAGCCCACATTGAGCAAGCAGACTTTTCTACGGAAAGCGTCTCCGTACGTAGATGCTTGCTGCACCTTGTTGTGTCAAATAAAGAAGCTGCTTTGTATCTACCAGTGACTCTGTCTCTCTGGTAATTTCATCCACACTACAACAGCCAATGCCAACAAATAGCCCATATCATGGAACACTACAGCACAATACAGCGGAGTCTTTGGCCCACGATGCTGTTCCAATTTTCTAACCTACTCTAAGATCAATCTAACCCTTCCCCCCGATGTAGCCCTCCATTTTTCAATCATCTATGTGCCCAATTAAGAACTTCTCAAATGCCCCAATGCATCTTCCTCTACTTCCAGCCCTGGCAGGGAGTTCCACACACCCACTGCTCTTGGAGTTAAAAAATTACCTCTGACATCCCCTCTACACTTACTTCCATGTCCCATGATATTAGTCATTTCTACCCTGGGAAAAAGTCTCTGGCTATCCGTTCTATCTATGTCTCTTATCATCTTCTACTCCTCTATCAAGTCACCTCTCATCCTCCTTCACTCCAAAGGGAAAAGCCCTGGATCTCTCAACCTACCCTCATAAGACATGTTCTCCAATCCAAGCTGCATCTTGATGCATCTCCTATGCACCCTCTCTAAAGCTTCCACATCCTTAATGTAAGGAGTTATCACTCTGTTTTCTACCTGCCCATGTGTCAGAATCAGAAGCAGGTTTATTCTCACCTCTTACATGTGGCCATCGTATCTGTTTTTACCCCCTCCTCTGGCAGAATATCAACATACCCCTCCCTGATTTCACCTTCATCCTACTCTGAAATTTTTGTACCAATTACATACAGCACTTGGCATGGTCTGGGTGGTGGGGTGAAGATACGTCTCTGCCAAAGCAGGTGTAGGGCACTCCTTCCCTCCGCTAGCCTGCAGGTCACCCTTGGGCAAGGTGTAACACCTACTCTGATCAGGGTCACGAGAAGCCATGGGAGCAGATGGCGGATGGTCGTACAAGCAGCTGGTGCATATCACAAATCCTGGCTATGCAACCAATCTCTGAGGAGTATTGATAATGGCTGGGCCCACCCATCTTGCAAACACACTGCCCAAGAGAAGGCAATGGCAAACTGCTTCTGTAGGAAAAATTGCCAAGGACAATCTTAATCATGAGCCCATGATCGCCCGCATCAAATGACACGGCATGTGATGATGGTGACTTGGCAACGGTCACCAGGTACCAATGTGCAGGTGTTCAGTATTTAGATTCAGAGCTTCACTAACATTCACCAAGTCTCAGTATTTATTTCTCTATGATAATGGTGATTCAAGTGAACAACCAGGACACTTAAAGTTTATTATGAGAGAAACGTCTTTGTTGTGTCTAGATTCCAGTGAGGCAAACTGGATCTGTCTAGTTCTTTCTGGAATCTTTTTGTATCAACAGCATACAGAGCAGTAGTTCACATGCTACTTTTCTTAAAACCATATACAACCAATATTACATCAACCAAACTTTGAAAACTTACCTTTGATCTTATAACTGTGCTCCCAACACCCTCCCCACTCCTCACCAATGACTCAGGCATTGATCCACTAATCTTGCCCTGACTATGCAATCTTACTCCTGGTCCCTATTGGTGTGTCCCTATCTTGGTTATAAGCCCTTTATTTTACTTCCAATACCCACCCACCCCCATGCCAAAGCCCATGAAGACCTCAGACTCCATTAACAAGTAAAGTTGCCAGTTTTCCGCTCAGATGCCTCTCCTGTTGTTGCTGCACCATTGCTGAGCAGCTGGAGGGAAATATGAGGGGTACAGATTGAGGTTACCAGGGAAGGGTATCATGTTGGGAAAAAGCAATGGGTGGGTAATTTGGGAGGTCAAAGTCTGGATCAGACATTGGAGGGTCCCACTTAGCTGTTGTACAGTGACGTGGTCAGCTTAAGAATTTTGATGTTTTGGTGTAGTGCAGAAAGAAGCACAGTATGTAGGTACCGTAGCATCCAAACCCATCATCAAGCTTCAAGAGTCAAGCCTCTGTACCCACCAGTATTATGTCGTGATGGACCTGTGTCCTCTGGTACTGTACCTCAGTGTTACCATGACAGACCTTGCCCACCAAGACTGTACACCAGTCCTACACAATACCTTACCTGTTTCCACTACCATTGAACCACAGTCTTATAAATAACAGACATATGTCCATTACTACAGTGCCCCAGTGTCACACAGTCTGCACCAGTAATGTATTCTTATTAGAGTGGCAGCCATAAGTCTGACATTGTATAAAAATCCTATTTATAATGGAAGACCTATGCTTGTCATTATGGTAGCTGGATCTAGAGTTGGATCAGAACTTAGACCCTGAAGTTGGGATCTAATAAGGTCCCTGGGACTCTGTTGCCTGTGTCTCCAGTGCCCAGCTTAGCAGAGTTACCTGTTCCAATTTATTTCTGAAGCCCACTTCCAACCTCATTAAATCCTGTCAACAGGAGGACAGCGGAGAAAGCTCACTCATACAACTCAGTACGGCAGCCAGCATAATCAAAGACCCCACCCACTGCAGACAGTCTCTCTTCTCCCATCGGGCAGAAGATAAAAAAGCCTAAGAGTACGTACAAGCAGGCTCAAGGATAGCTTCTATCCCATTGTTATCAGCGTCTTAAACGGGCCTCTTGTGTGATAAGATAGACCCTTAGCATCACAGTCTGTCTCATTATGATCCTGCATTTTATCGTTCTCTGTACTGCATTTTCTCAGTAGCTCTTATTCTTTATTCAGCATTGTTATTGTTTTACCTTTTTCTAGCCCAATGCACTGTGTAATGAGTCGACTTGTATAAAAAGTATACATGACAAGCTTTTCACTGCACCTTGGCAAATGTGACGATAATAAACCAACACGAATCCCTCAGCTGTTCACCTGCATCCTCCAAGCTACCGATCCTGGACTCCACGCGATCTGTCCACTGATACCACAGGCCAATCCCTTACAGGACCCCGGGCTATCAGTGAACGTGGCGTGGACTGACCCGCTCCAAGGGCCATAGTATTTTTGCTCCATGCTGTACTTAAGGAGACAAGGTATCACCACACCGCAGGATATATTCACGAGTCCAGTTTGAGACGGACGCACTATCTTTTCACCCAGAGCACTAGCTCCTGCTCTGGTATCATGGCCAGATCCACGTGAGGGCACAGCCATCCCCACCATTGAGGACATCTTCAAAATTCGGTGCCTCAGGAAGGTGGCATCCATCATTAAGGACCCTCACCATCCCCTCTTCCCATTACTACCACTAGGGAGGAGGTACAGGAGCCTAAAGACACACACTCAATGTTTTAGGAACAGCTTCTTCCTCTCCACCATCAGGTTTCAGAAAGGTCCATGAACACATGAACAGGACCTCATTAATCCCCTTTTGCACTATTTACTTATTTACGGTTGCAAATTGTACTAATTTGTTATGCCTGCACTGCTGCCAGAAAACAATTTTCAGGACCGAAGTCAGTGACAATAAACCTGATTCTGATTCCTGAGAGTTCCAATTCCCAGAGAATGGTTCCATAGCCCCACTTATCTGTGCCTCCCATTGCCATCTAGTCAAATCTCCGAATGTTAATGATCTTAACTGCTTCAGTAATTCAAATTGCACAATAAAAGATCCAGACATTTTGTGTAAAAGGGATTCATTTATTTTAAGTGGATTTAATGCACTGTTTTCCTTTGTATCTCATTGATTTATGGTTCACAGTGAATCACAGATGCTACAAGAAGTAACAAACAGTACGTACATGTCTGTCTTCAGCTGACCTTTTGTACCCATCTGCTTTGTTGTTGAAAACATCATTTTGAAGAGCATCATATGTAAAAACAAAAGCATGAAGGTTTTCACCATATCATCGGTCAGTAACAGCAGCTTGATACAGAACATCACAATATTGACGCTAACAGCTCTTCAAAACTGATTTTTAAACAATTAATTTGAGATTACGTATCTCACAGAATTTATTTGCCTATTACATACACCTTGTAGCACTACCATGCTCATCTACAGTCTGAGAGAACATGGATAATGCATTGATATATTGCATAATTCATGCATTTCCTGAAATTGAAGAGTACAGATTTACACCAATCTATCCAAAACAGAGGTTGTTTTTACATTTGCTACTGATAGGATTAAAGATTTATTTTATTGATATCCATTCAGACGTAAAACAATGTATTACACAGGAAATCCAGCTATGGCTTCATCTATATCCATCTCCAAGTGGGTTGTTTCTCTGATTCTATAAAGATCTATTCTTACTTTGTACTAATCTTTGTGTCCCTCACACTGCGTGCTGTTGAGCCTCAGAACAAGACTGGATTCTGATTTAAACCATTGTCGTAGGTTACCGGAACCATAATGGGAATATCATCATCTTTGGTACTGGGTGCTAGCAACAGGCAAGAAGAACGGCGATGGGGAAGGAACAGAAGGATACACACAAAATGCTGGAGGAACTCAGCAGGTCAGGCAGCATTCTCTGGCAAGGAATAAACAGTCAACGTTTCGTGCTGAGAACCTTCACCCAGAGCCTGCAGAAACTTTTATGTTTTTGAACAGAAGGAGTTGTCCAAGGAAAGTACGAACAGAGACCAAATTCTGCATTGAAGAGAGATTCAGTGGTCATAGGGGATAAGCGAGAAGTATTTTGCGAATCTTGGGATTTGAGGATTGACCTTCGATGCAAGACTGTGCACATTTGGCCCATATTCCTTGGAGCCTGATAGTTTGCAATGCTTTCACATTGAAACACAAGTTATTTATTTAGAAATAAAGCAAGGAACAGACCCTTCCATCCCAACAGGCCGCACCTCTCATTGATACACCTATTTAACCCTAGCCTCATCACAGGACAATTTACAATGACCTATTATCCCACTAAACAGACTGTAGGAGGAAACCGGAGTATTTGAAGAAAGCCCACATGAAGAACATACACATTTTCTTATAGAGGATGCCGGAATTGAACTCTGAACTCTGATGCCCCATGTTGTAATAATGTTGCGTGAGAAATGCGCAGTATTATGAGAGCTGTGCATTCTTTCCCAAAGAGGGGAAACCTAGAAATAAGGAGGATGGTCTCAAGAAAATACTACATCCATTTTCGTAAGACTGTAAGATATAGGAGCAGAATTAGGCCATTTGGCCCATCGTGTCTGCCCCACCATTTTATCATGGTTGATCCATTTCCCTCTCAACCCCAAACTTCCGCCATCTCCCCATATCCCTTCATGTCTTTATTAATCAAGAATCTATCAACCTCTGCCTTAAATATACCCAGTGACTTAGCCTCCATAGCTGCCTGCAGCAACAAATTCCACAGATTCACCACTCTCTGGCTAAAGAAATTCCTCCTCATCTCTATTCTGAATCAACATCTCGCTATTCTGAAGCTGTGTCTTCTGGTCTTAGTCTCCCTCACCATAGGAAACATTCTCTCCAAATTTACTCTATCATGGCCTTTCAACATTCAATAGGTTTTAATGAGATCCTCCTCAATCTTCTAAATTCCAGTGGGTATAGGTCCAGGGCCATCAAATGTTCCTCATTTGATAAGCCTTTCAATCCTGGAATCATTTTCATGAACCTCCTTTGAACCCTCTCCAACATAAGTATATTTTTTCTTAATAAGGGCCCAAAAACTGCTCACAAAACTCCAAGTGAGGCTTCATCAGTGCCTTATAACTCCTTAACATTGCCTCCTTGTATTTATATTCTAATCCTCTCAGAATGAGTATTAACATAACATTTACCTTCCTCACCACCGCTTCAACCTGCAAATTAACCTGTAGGGAATTCTGCACAAGCACTCCCAACTTCCTTTGTGCCTCAGATTTTTTGAATTTTCTCTTCATTTAGAAAATTGTCTGTGCTTTTATTCTTTCTACCAAAGTGCATGACTATACACTTCCTGACACTGTATTCCATCTGCTACTCCTTTGCTCATTCTTCTAATCAATTTAAGTCCTTCTGTAGCTTCTCTGCTTCCTCAATAGTTCCTGCCCCTCCACCTGTCTTCATATCATCCGCAAACTTGGCCTTCAATTCCTTCATCCAAATCATTGACATATAATGTAAAAAGAAGCAGTCCCAACACATACCCCTTTGAGATACCACTAGTCCCTAGCAGCCAACCAGAAAAGGCTTCTTTATTCCCACTCTTTGCCTTCTGCCAATCAGCCAATGCTGTATCCATGCTAGAATCTTTCCTGTAATACCATGGGCTCTTAACTTGTTAAGCAGTTTCATGTGTGGAACCTTGTCAGAGACCTTCTGAAAATCCACATGCACACGTTTTGAACCAAAAATAGTGGAATATGAATGGAAAGATAAACTCACAGTTCATGACAGAGAAATTACAGACAATTTTGTAGGCATGTGATGTCAGTATTATCTATGTGGCTATAACATAAAAGATATTTACCCAAGGCTTAATCAGAAAGTGGAATTCACAATCGCAAGGAGTGTTTGAGACAAGTAGCATAGATTCAATTCTGGGCAAATTAGATAAGAACTGATACGAGAAAAGAAGACTTACACTGAGAGACTTCAATAAACCAGGCTGGAAAGACATTTGTATGAAGACTACACATCCAGTTTAAGTACTGAAAATTAACCACTTGTGCTCTCTGAAGTAAAGATGAAATTCTGTGAATACAAGGAAACATCAATTACCAGAAAATGCCTTGACCCCACAATAAGCTGCAAAACAAGAACCAGGAAAAAGGAGAATGAAGAAAGAATGACACCAGTTTACATAAATAGAAAGCACAACAGGCTTGTTGAAAATAATTCTGGGAATTAAAGCATGGGGAACAAATGACAACACTGTTGAAGACAAAAAGAAAAATTTGTCATGTAAAATGTGTGGATTTTATAGATTTTCTGACATTGGGTAAGAAGTACCTTGATAACTTTTGATCCTGGTTAGGCAAAAACATTACACAAAATACTGTATGCTGTATTTTCAGATCTTTGGCTAGGTTTTGTGGATTGAATATTTCAGTAATATTTAGGTAATATTATAAGTATATTGTTTGAGTAGTAATTCTTGTTCATTTGAATAATTCATTGCAGGTTATATGTAAAAGTACATGAATGGCCTGCATCATCGCGCCACTACATCATAAGGGCGCACCTCGCTTAAAGTAAAAGCTAATGTACACGAGTTATCTCCTGGCTCTGAGCTTTTATCTCAATTAGTTTTATGTTTCAAGTTACAAAACATAACAGTGGTATTGGGGTATTTTTGAAACAAACCTGAAATGACTACCTTTTTGATGAAGCGCAAAGTGGCGTTCAAGTTAAAATAAAATGAGCAGCGAAATTTTTCAGTAAAAAAACGCACAGAGATATGTTTGTTTCTTCTCAAGGAGAAGAGAAAAGTGTTTGAGGTAAAAATAAAAGACAGAACGTGGACAAGTTCATGGATACGTAAACAATTAGTGCAGGGTGATAATAATCATAAATAGAAAAAGCAGAAAAGGCTGGCTACATCAGAAAGATAGACACATACGATTGCATAAGAGACAACTGGATATTATATACTGAACAAATTGTCCTGTGTATTGATGCAAATGGAATAGCCAATGAAAAGCGACTGCTGGTTTAGTAGAGTGCATTGGATTTAAAGACACACAGGTTACTTAGAGATTTGACTGCTCCAATCAAACCAGCCAAACTGAGCTTTGCTGATATCGTGAAAGTAATGCAGGAACATTTAGAGCTGAAAGCATTGTTAATTGTAGAACACTTTAGGTTTCATGAGCAGAATCAAAAGGAAGGAAGTCCATTTCAGCTTATGTGGATGAATTGAAGAAGTTGTCTAAGTATTATTCGTTTGGTAATGGGCTTAATGATGCACTGAGAGATCATTTAGTTTGTGGCATCTTACAAGAAAGCATTCAAAAGGATCTGTGAGGACTTTAAGGTAACCATTAACCCAGTACTGAAAGTAGATCTGCTCCAAAATCTCAAGATAATGTTAAAAAAATTAGACTGTGGGCACAGATCACAATGCAACAAGTGTGAATTCTTTAAACCAAGCGTCACTTACTGTGGTAACACCCTTGACACACAAGGTTTACACAAAGGTGCTGAGAAAATTCAAGCAATAGTTGAAACACCAAGGCCAAAGGCCATGTTACAGTTATGGCCCTTTTTAGGATTTGACAACTACTATAACAAGTCTTTGCCAAACATGGCTAATGTGCTCCACCTCTTGAATTCAATACTACAGATCAGTCAGAAATGGCAAAGGACAAAGCAGTGTGAGATGGCTTTCCAAAAGACAAAGGAAATGGTGATATCAGGCACTGTACTCACACATTAAGATTGACATTGTCCAGTGAAGCTTGCTTGTGATGCCTCGCTTTATGGTATAGGTGCATTCATGTCACATGTTATGAGTGAAGGAAGTGAACACCCCATAGACTTTGCATCATATCCCCTTACCGCTGCAGAGAAAAATTATGCACAGATGGACAGCATGGCCTTGAGTCTAGTTTGGGGTCTAAAACATTTCAACTCGTACTTGTGTACGTAGTTTACCCTCATTGTTTATCACCAACCACTAGTGTCTATCTTCATTCCGCAGAAGGGTGTTCCACTAACAACAGTAGCACAACTAATAGGGCTCTGTTTCTTGGAGGACACAATTACAAGAGGAGAAATAGTCATGAAAATGCTGATGGATTTTCCCATTTATCCTTGTAATAGTAAATAACTAAAATATGTATAAAAGAGGACTTGCCCTCTTGACGTATTCTCTCTAGTGCAAATCGAAAGTCTCCCTATAACTGCAGAGATGATCCAAAGGAAAATCAGAAAAGACCCCACACTATCTCAGATCTATCCAAAATGGCTGCAGAAATCCCGATTCTCCCATTTTTACCAGCATCGTGATGAAGTTACCCCTGACAAACGTTGCCTTTTATGGAGATTGAGAGTCGTACCATCCAAGCTGAGAGCAAAAGTGTCCGAGGAGCTACATGTTGGTCGTCTAGACATGGTCAAGATGAAAGTGTTTGCCCAAAGTTTTGTCTGATGGCCTGGAGTAGACCTGCAAATTGAGCAATGTTCGGGATGCCAACACATCCAGAAGGTGCCAAGAACAGTGCCTCTCCATCCCTGAGAAAGGCCTGTATTGTCCTGTCAGAGGATTCATGTATATTTTACCAGACCATTCATGGCACAAATTTCTTGGCAGCAATGGATGCAGCTACAAAGTGGCCTGAAGTGGTCTCAGTACATCCTCTCACACTGTTGAAGTGTTAAGAAGACTCTTCTCAAGGACTGGTGTTCCAGAACACTTAGTCAGGGACAATGGACCACATTTTGTTGTGGAACAGTTTCAGTCGTTCCTGAAAATGAATGGAATAAGACATATTACATCCTCAGCATACCACCCAGCTACAAATAACTTGTTGGAAAGGGTTATCCTGTCTAAAGAATGCACTGCGAGCAATGCCAGAACAACTTTGGACCGGAAGCTTGCCAATTTCCTCCTTGCATATCACAGTGTAGCACACTCCATAGCCAACATCTCAACCAGCTATGCCATTCATGGGTTGTTCCTTGTGCTAACACTTCGATCTCCTCAAACGCAGTCTCAGAAGGAGTATACAGGACAAACAGCCGAGACAAATTGAAGGCTCCTCAAAAAAGGAGGTTCGATGCTTCACCCCTGGACAAGCAGAGGAAACACAGAGTTGATCAAAAGTGGGCACTCAGAAAGACTAAGGACAGAATTGGATTACTCTCCTACACAGTGGAGACAGAGCCTGATGTCATCTGAAGAGAACACATCAATCAGTTCAGGAGAGCAGAGGAAATTGTTAGATAAGATAGGTGGCTAGAGCTGTCAGAACCACTTCCTGCAGTCCTAGGGTCAACTCCTACAACCACCATGGAGGAGGTCCCAGAACCTGCGATTGTTTCACAGCCACACGTCTTATCTGCCAGTCAGAGTGATCCCCCTTGTCTGGAAAGGTGTTATCCCACAAGAGTAAGAAATCCTCCACAGCAATTAAGTCCCTAAGCATGAAAGGGATAATTAAAAATTTGCTGTTGTGGATGTCTATATAGCTGGTGCATTATATCATATACTGTGTGTATGTTTGAGGTGCAGTCTATGTTTAGTTGGAGTTTATAGCTAAGTAGAGGGGAGTGTTGTGCATTTAATATTTGAGTAACCTTGTATATATATTGTTTGAGTAAGCATCCTTGTTCATTTAAATAATTCATTATGGGCGATGTTTAAAATGTCATACATCATCTTGCCACCACGTCATAAGAGCGTGCCTTGCTTAAAATAAAAAAAGAACGTACATGAGTTCTCTCCCGGCTCCATGATTTTATTTCAATTAGTTTTACGTTTGAAGTTACAAAACATAACATTCACCACAAGCCCTCAAAATATTTATATTCATAAAGATTAGGAAACACATTAGAAAACATTGCTTGCCCTTCCCAGATAAATGAACTGCTGATTACTGTATGTCAAACTGACATTGGATGTGCCACGGAACATATCGGTCTCATTCATTAATAAGGCTCCAGGAAGCAAAGTGAGCTTAAAGTGATGCTGCAACCTTGCATTGATCTAACTTTAAGTTCTCCTTGCTGCCAAAACACTGCAATGTGTTGGCCACATGATCTCATGCCTTGGCAGAAGGTCTGTAGCTGCATGTTTTCCTAAACAGTATTGTGATTGTTACTATGATCTTCTACAGTGGTTGCACTCAGTGCACAGATGTCCAATTTGACCACAATGTCATACAGGTTTGGAGTGACACAGTTCAGAAAAAGGCAAAGGCCTCCATCGGCCACTTGCGGTAAATATCTACATCAGAATCAGATTTATTATCACCAGCATGTGATGTGAGATTTATTGTTTTGTGGCAATAGTACAATGCGAAACATTTAAAATTACTATAAGATACAATAACAAATAAGCAGAGTGGAAGAGGTACTGTTCACGGCTTCATAATCTGTTAAGAAATCTGATGGTAGAGGATCTATAAATTCTCTAGTGCCACCACTGTTGTTGGCAGAATCTCGGATAGTGACAAGGGGTATACAGGAATGAGATAGATTGGCTGATTGAGTGGTGTCGTAATGTTAGCAAAACCAAGCAATTGATGGTGGACTTCAGGAAGGGCAACTCGAGAGTAAACACATCCGTCCTGACTGAGGACTTAGCAGTGGATCGGATGAGCTGCTTCAAGTTCCTGGCTGCCAACATCTTAGGGGATCTATCCTGGGCCAAAAACATCGATGCTAACACAAAGAAGGCAGGCCAGTGGTTCTTCGTGAGGAGTTTGAGGAGATTTGGTACATCATTGAAGACTCTTGAAAATTTCTACAAATGTTTGGTAAAACACATTCTTAGTGGCTGCATCACCACCTGATATGGAGGCTCCAATTCGCAGGACCGCAAGAGGCTCGGCCAGCTCCATTACAGGCACAAACCTCTCTAGCATCAAGGACATTTTGAAGAGGCAGAGCCTCATGGAGGCATCCATTAGTAAGGACCCTTACATCCGGGGCATGCCCTCTTCTCATTACTACCACTAGGAAGGAGCTGCATGAACTTGAAGACCCACACTCAATGATTCAGAAACAGCTTCTTTCCCTCAACCATCAGGTTTCTGAATGGTCCATGAACACTACCTTGTTATTTATCTTTTGCACCATTTCAGTAAGTTCCAAGACCCGGGCCTCAATACCTCCTTGTGCAATCAGATCCTGGATTTCCTCGCCTGTAGGCCCCAGTCAGTTCGGATTGGCAAAAACATCTCCTCCACAATCTCCATCAGCACGGGAGTACTGCAGGGATGTATACTTAGCCCCCTGATCTACTCGCTTTACACCTATGACTGTGTGGCTAAGAACAGCTCCAACACCGTATACAAGTACTGATGACACCACAGTTGTGGGTTGTATCAACGGGGCTGATGAATCAGCATACAGGAGGGAGATTGAAAATTTGGCCGATTGGTATAATAACAACAACCTCTCACTCAATGTCAATAAGACCAAGGAACTGATTGGAGACTTCAGGAGAGGGAAACCAAAGGTCCATGAGCCAGTTATCATCAGAGGATCAGAGGTGGAGGGGGTCAGTAACTTTAAATTCACTATCTCAGATGAACTGTCCTGAACTCATCATGTAAATATAATTGTGAAGAAAGCACGACAGTGCCTCTTCTTCCTCAGGATCCTGCAGAGATTCAGCATATCATCAAAAACCTTGGCAAACCTCTATAGATGTGTGGTAGAAAGTGTACTGACTGGTTGCATTACAGCCTGGTGTGGGAACACTAATGCCTTTGAGCTGAAAAATCCAATGAAAGCTAGTGGGTTTGACCCAGTACATCATGGATAAAACCCTCCCAACCATTGAGCACATCTACATGAAACATTGCCTTAGGAAAACAGCATCCATCATCAAAGATCCTCAACACCCAGGCCATGCTCTTTTCTTTCTAACCCCATCAAGTAGAAGGTACCAGTGCCTCAGGACTTGCAATCGCACTTCAAGACCAGTTACTACCCCTCAATCATCAAGCTGCCGAACAGAAGGTGATAACTACACTCATTTAAGGGCTCTCTTATCTTGTTATTTCATGCTTATTATTCATTGCCATTTATTTATATCTGCACTTACACAGTTGGTTTTCCATTGATCCCATTTACAGCTTCTGTTCTATAGATCTGCTGAGTATGCTGGCAGAAAAGGAATCTCAGGGTTGTATGAGATAACATGTATGTACACTGATAATAAAATTTATTTTAAACTTTAGTCTTGCAACTGACATTAATTTTATGTCTTTCACCGTGCTGCTGTAACAAAGCAACAACATATGCCAATGATAATAAAGTTGGTTCTGCTTCAGAATTTGCCAACCTGGGCTAATTTTTTTGGATGGGGTGGCAGCTGGAGCTCCTGGAGGGAACCAACATTGTCACAGGGAGAACAGACGAACTCTATGTGGGAAGTACTGGAGGTCAGAATGGAATCTGGGTCTCTGGATCATTGAGGCAGAGTTCCACCAGTTCCACCACTTGGTCATTCACATGATGTGGTTATGGCAAAACCAGTATCAATCGTCATTAACAAGTGAAAGTCTGCAGATGCTGAAAATCCAAAGCAAAGCACACAGGATGCTGGAGGAACTCAGCAGGTCAGCCAGCAACTATGTCAACGTTTCAGACTGAGACCCTTCTTCAGGACTTCACAGTTGTCACTGCCTGCTATACTTTGCTGATGACACAAAGGTTGGGGGTGTTGTGGATAGTGTGGAGGGCTATCAGAGGTTACAGTGGGACATTGATAGGATGCAAATCTGGGCTGAGAAATGGCCGATGGAGTTCAACCCAGATAAGTGTGAGGTGGTTCATTTTGGTAGGTCAGCTATGATGGCAGAATATAGTATTAATGGTAAGACTCTTGGCAGCGTGGAGGATCAGAGGGATCTTGGGGTCCGAGTCTATAGGATGTTCAAAGCAGCTGCGCAGGTTGACTCTGTGGTTAAGAAGGCATACGGTGCATTGGCCTTCATCAATCGTGGAATTGAATTTAGGAGCTGAGAGGTAATGTTGCAGCTATGTAGGACCCTGATCAGACCCCATTTGGAGTACTGTGCTCAGTTCTGGTCGCCTCACTACAGGAAGGATGTGGAAACCATAGAAAGGGTGCAGAGGAGATTTACAAGGATGTTGCTTGGATTGGGGAGCATGCCTTATGAAAACAGATTGAGTGAACTTCGCCTTTTCTCCTTGGAGCGACGGAGGATGAGAGGTGACCTGATAGAGGTGTATAAGATGATGAGAGACATTGATCGTGTGGATAGTCAGAGGCTTTTTCCCAGGGCTGAAATGGTTGCCACAAGATGACACAGGTTTAAGGTGCTGCGGAGTAGGTACTGAGGAGATGTCAGGGGTAAGTTTTTTACTCAGAGAGTGGTGAGTGCGTGGAATGGGCTGCCAGCAATGGTGGTGGAGGTGGATACGACAGGGTCTTTTAAAAGACTTTTAGATAGGTACATGGAGCTTAGAAAAATAGAGGGCTATGGGTAAGCCTGGTAATTTCTAAGGTCGGGACATGTTTGGCACAACTTTGTGGGCCGAAGGGCCTGTATTGTACTGTAGGTTTTCTATGTTTCTATGTTTAGCGTATATCACATATCACCAAAGCTTCAAGGGGCTGTATTTGTTGTACACCTCTAATTGCCCGAACAGAGCGCTTGCTAAGCCATTTTGGAAGGGGAAGAATAAGTTAGGCCCATGCCTTGGGCCAGGTTTCTTACCATGAAGATTATCAGTGAATCAGAAGGCTGTATGTAACAACTTGATAGTTTAAGGTTTCAAGCTTACAATTCCAGACGTATGTAATTCCTTGAATTTAAGTTTCCTATCTGTCACAATAGAATTTGAACTCCTGTCCCCCAGATCACCAGTCTCTAGATACCAGTCCATACCAGTGGGAGGGGAAGATGGCGGCGCGCCATGCATGCGCAGCCCTCCAGTGAAAAATGATTTCGTATCTGTTAAATAGGGGCCGTGGACAATTCTGATTTGATGGAGAATGGACATGAAAGCACAGAGCAACATCTGGAGAAATTTCTGAAACGCCCATTCACTGCTGTCGTTACTGTGTGGTCGTGAATCTTTTGGCGGGTAGGCCTCAAAATCCCTGGTCTTGCCTGATTTTGGCGACCGAGAAGGAGGTCAAATTGTTCGGGGAGATGGCGCTCAGTACTCGGTGTCGGAGAGCTGATCAGAGCTCAAAGTTTTCGGATGGCTCAGAGTCGGATTGTGGTCGGCATGGCAGGGAGAGTTTTTCTTCCTTCTCCCGCCTGCGAGAGATATGGGACATTTGAGAAACTTTGAACTTTAGTGTGCTCATGGACTTCTTCATCAATTTATGGTATTGTTACACTGTTTGTAACTATATGTTATAATTATGTGGTTTTGTCAGTTTTTTCAGTCTTGGTTTGTCCTGTTTTTTGTGATATCACACCGGAGGAAATAATGTATCATTTCTTAATGCATGCATTACTAAATGACACTAAAAGAGGACTACGTGTCTTCATAATCATAATCATAACCTAACCACAATGGTGCTATTTTCATTAATTTTATGCCTTCTGTTCTGTTCGGCATCACAAACTACATGGCTCTAGCAACAGGAGGATGCTGGAAGGAGACAGTAAAGGTGAAAGAGAGGAATTGTAAATGCTTGTCAAATTTTACCCAACATCGTTGAACTTCAGCGATCAAATCAACACTTTAAAGTGGTCATGACTGCAAGCGAGTTTTATACAGTTCCTGTAAAGGTCTATGTACACATTTTCTGACTGACATCTCCAGCATGTCTGATGAGCCCATGCCCATTAATGGCTTAATGCAGCTAAAGCCTGGTATGTTATTTCAGCTGTTCTTTATTGGCGACCATTTACGGCTTGCATTTCACTTAAGAAACAGACCGAAGTACACTTCACACCAAGTACAAGGGATTCCAGTTTACTGGGCCATCGGTTAACCGGGGCAGCCACTTATTTGGGACAGCTCTTAAAGAACGAAAACTAACCAAGAAAACAGCTGGGATTCCCTTCATTTATTTGGGACACGGTGCTGAACAGCTTCTAATTAGCATCAGTCACCTGCACTTGCTTAGCCATTAGATACTACATGTGCTTCAAATGGACAGTTTTTAAATATGTCGCATCAGTTGTGTGTGCTTGTCTTCGAAAGGCAGCAGTTTTTGACACTGATAGTTGGTGAGAAATAGGCAGTAAGACAATTCAGAACTGTTTTGCTCACTGTGGTTTCAATTATTCTTGCTTGGGACGCCAGAAACAGCTGGAAGTGAAAATGAAACAATTTCATTACTTCAACAAGTTAGAAACTATGAAGAATTTGAAGGTATTGACAATCATCTTGAATGTTACAATGAAAATGAAGATTTGGTGGAATGAAATATTGACAGCATTGTATAAAGGAAGTTCATTATGTGCATGTCTATACTGTGTTTATTCATTTACAGTCAAAAGAACACAATATGGATAATTTCTTCTGTCGATAAGTATTAGGATCTAATACACAATTTTATAGTACTCTAGTACTAATTGGTAGTGTTCTGTTTTTCATTTAAATACATTATTTGTTATTCAGTTTGTCTTTTTATACCTTTTTAACCACTTCCATGAAACTTTAGCTAATTGGGGCAGAGGCTTAATTGGGCCAAAAGTTACTGATCCTGATGTGCCCCAATTAACCGGAGTCCACTGTAAGTATTAAAGCCCATGTGAGAGAGGGGCATGAAGAAAGAGGAAAAATACCAAAAGCAGCATGAAAGAATGAAAGAGGGGCATGGACTTGGACTAGAGTATATTTACACTCAATGGCCACTTTATTAGATCCAGGATCCTGGTGTGGAATTCTGCTGCAGGGTTCAATGTGCTGTGTGTTCAGAGTTGCTCTATAGCACATCATTGTTGTAATGTGATTTTGTCTGAGTTACTGTGGCCTCCCAGTCCGGCCATTCTCCTCTGAGCTCTCTCATTAACAAGGTGTTTTCACCCACTGAACTGCCATTTACTAGATGCTTTGCTTTTCAGAATCAGAATCAGGTTTATTATCACCGGCATGTGACGTGAAATTTGCTAAATTAGCAGCAGCAGTTCAATGCAATACATATTCTAGCAGAGAGAGAAAAAAAAATAAAACATAATAATAAATTAAAAAATAAATCAATTATGTATATTGAATACATTATTAAAAATGTGCAAAAACAGAAATACTATATATTAAAAAAGTGAGGAAGTGTCCAAAGCTTCAATGTCCATTTAGGAATCGGTGGCAGAGAGGAAGAAGCTGTTCCTGAATCGCTGAGTGTGTGCCTTCAGGCTTCTGTATCTCCCACCTGATGGTAACCCTAGAGAGTGTGTGCATGAAATTCCCAGGAGATCAGCAGTTTCTAAGTTACTCAAACTGACCCCCACCCCCGGCACCAGCAATCATTCCACGTTCAAAGTCACTTAGATCACACTTCTTCCCCATTCTGATGTTTGGTCTGAACGACAGCTGAACCTCTTGACCATGTCTGCGTGCTTTCATGCATGAATTGCTGCCATATGATTGTCTCATTAAATATTTGCACCAACAAACGAGTGTACCGGTGTACCTGATGAGGTGGGCATTGAGTGTATTTTTCATCCTAATCTAACTTTCTTTTAAATCTCGATAAGCAACTGAAATTTCAAAAGCAATCAAAAATGAATTAAGAGAAAGATGAAGTAAGGGAAAAGCAGAGAAACACTTTGCGGGTGAGACTGGCTACCTACCCTTGAAGAAATGGGCAAGGACAAGGGTCCACTAGACTCTGTGGCTTCGGTACTGGTAGATGATCGTCATGTGGCACAGGTCTCATGTCTGATGTACGTTGGTAGAAATTTGACCATAAGACATAGAAGCAGCATTAGACTACTTGGCCCATCGAGTCTGCTCCATCATTCCATCATGGCTGATTCATTATCCCCCTCAACCCTGTTCGCCTGCCCCCTCCCCATAACAGATTTTTCAAGAGTCTTTGGTTTCATTGAGGAGAGGTGGTGGGTGGAATGAGGGTTTCGATGTGCAGGAGAGTATAACTGGCTGAGAAAGGGCACGGGCAATACAATGATGGCAACTATTGATTTCCTGCACTTGCAGCTTCAAAGCAGTCTGGAAACGTTTTGAGTCATACTACCCTGTGATTCCCATCTGACAGAAAAAACTTCTGAAAGAAAGACTGAAAAGGAGAGAGAATCAAAAAGAGCTGGAAGGAAGGGAAGCCAAAAAAGGGAAAGAAAGAAAGAGAGCTAGAACATCTAACATCTGTAAGAAGGACAGATCCAGTTGGATTTATTCTTTCTGAATTACATGAAATGTTTTTAAGGCTCATCCATTTTAATCAGAAATCTCAGCCATTGTGCGTATAGCATTGCAGTTTGTAGACAATGGTCAATATCCACCCCTTAATCAGTGGACCACACTTGTAGTTTTCCTTCCTGCCTCAGCTAAAAATACGCAATTCATTAAATAGCTAAGCTGTGACAATACCACACATTCAAACCAGATGAAGCAATTTCAGGGCTGAGATCAGAAAGATTTTCACACTTAAAGAGCAGCCAACATGTGGAATAGATTTCTGGATAAGGCACAAGTGGAAAACTCCTTATACAGTACATTCACAAAATGAATTCCCCCTGGAGAAGATTGTATGATCTTTCTGAATGAATGAGTTAAGACAGATTGAATGGTTTCTCCAGCCTGTGTTTACACTGAACTGGTATACACGGAGTATTAGCAGGGCAGGTTAGTTCCAGATGAAGGACTGATTCAGGAACATCTAGACAAGCAACTGACTCATCAAAACATTGTTGACTATAGTTCTAGTAAATGCTATTAGAGTGGAAGGATACCTAATAATCAGCAAAGTCACGAAGGGCCTATTTCTATGCTGTATGACTCTATGATTCCATAACTTCTACAACAGCAGTTTGACAGGCTGTTACCAAAACTTGAGGCATGAAAGTAGCTAATTGTCTGAGCTGGTGTCCACAACCATATGTAGACAATGGCTTTAATCCACTAGTTATGCAGAAGGCAGGCCACAGCTTTCAAAGTGCAAATACCATTCAGGCATTCCAAACCTTTCACCGTAGGCCCAGTCAGGTGACCTCTATTGTGAAATACAACACCGTGTTACTAACTTGTAGTGGACTCCAAGTGATAAACAGGAAATATTGCTTTGTTTGTACGTAAATGAATATGGGGGACACATGATTTGGTAATAATGAATAATTATTTCCTGCTGGGCATGAGAAGTGAGCAACACAATGAGTGAATTGTGTATCTTAGTATCCATCAGTTTGTGTGGACTATACATAAATAAATGAATACTGAAGACCGAATAAAAGACAAATCCTTACAAGTGGTCAGTACCCAAACCGATGCAGGTGACCTTGAGACATAGGTGATGAGTGCTGAGGATTAATTTACTATTTTTCACCCCAAATGCACCATCCTTTCACTGGCCACTGAGGCCCAACTTATCATATTAGCATTTTTGTCTTGGGGTTTTTTCAAAAAATTGTATAAGCAGGAAGGCCTTGCATTTACCGATCCCTCAACATTTTACAACCACGAGGTTACTGATAAATTGCCTTCAATGTTGTTGTGTAGACAAACTCTCCTCACAGCAGGGTATACATACAGCCAGTGATTCCGGCAGACCAGTGCAATTCCTGTACTAGTTTGGAATTTAGATAGAGTGCATTATCTTGGAATGATAATCTACTTCATGAGGTGATGAGCCAAATGGTTTTGGCAAAACCCATCCTGGGCATCGCTGAGTAGGCTACTGGTGAGTAAGCTCTGCTTGGCTGTGCTGTTAATGACAGCTTCCATTCATTTGCTGATATTCAAGAGTGAACTGATTGGGCTGCAATCAACCAGATCGGATTTGTTCTTTCCTTTGTGACTAGATGTTATCTGAACAATTTTCCCCATTGTCAGATAGAGGTCAAAATGAATAAAGTGGATTTATCTACAAGTGTTCAACGGGAATAATAGAATCACTTGCAAAAAAGACAAAGGAGCAGCTTTAAGTTTTTAAGGATTGAAGAGTCAAAGATATCTGACACACTAGGCAAATAATTTAGCAGGAAAGGGCAAAGTTGTCGGGCAAGCTAATACTGAATAAAACTTATGACATTCTTGAAAACCATTGTGAAGGACAGAGAAACAGGATTATTTTAACCACTGACCAGAATAAGAAATAGAATTGGTTTAACAGATCAAACACAAATAGCTTCTCTAATTTTCGAGGGAAGAATAAACTTTAATTGTTAGCTTGTACTTGTGTAATTAATTATATAAATGCATTGCGGAGCATTATGTTAACAATGGCTGCTTCCTTTGTTGCCACACCCAAGGTGCTGAGAATTTTCAGAAGTATCCACAGCCTTTAAAAAGAAATACAGACGTCTTCTCCTGACAGATTTCAGTGGTTTAGTCATTACTTCATGGGCCATCTGAGCTGCGTGATAAGTGTTCACCTTTCCAGTGAGGACAGATCACAAAATGAATAAGTATCATTTCTTTGTATTATGCTTCATTCATGCACCCCTTCCCAACTTTGCTTGCTTCTTTGTTTGATCTTAGAAAATACTCAGAATTCATTACCAAATTCATAACATTCAAGCCTTTGGCGCTCAATTGTTTTTTTCAGATACAGTGTGGAGTAATCCCTTGCAGCCCTTTGAGAAGCAGCACCCAGCAATTCCCTAAATTAATGCTAGCCTAATCACGGGACAATGTACAGTGACCAATCAACCTACCAGCTGGTATGTCTTTGGACAGTGGGAGGAAACCAGAACACCCAGAGGAAACCCAGCCGGTCACAGAGAGAACGTCCAAATTCCTTACAGCCAGCAGTGGAAATTGAACCTGGGTCGCCTGTACTGTAAAGCGATGTGCTAACCACTACACTATCATACCACGTTGACAATTCATCTAAAGTTTTGCTTTATTTGTCACATGTACATCGAAACGCCAAAGCATACTGTAAAAGGTGTCATTTGTGACAACGGCCGACACAGTCCACTGGGGGCAGCCCGCAAGAGTTACCACACTTCTGGCGCCAATGTAGCATACCGACAACTCACTAACCCTGGCTATATGTCTTTGGATTGTGGGAGGAAACAGAGCACCCAGAGGAAACCTACACAGTCATGGGGAGAAGGTAAACACTCCTTACTGGCAGCAAGAGCTACTGGTCTGTTCACCTCACCTTTACGCCCCACTCTCCATTAAACCATTGCCCCATTCTTCTTTTGGCATTGGTTCACCCCTCACTTCTGCTCCCCTAAGTTCACAAGATGAATTGAATATTTATAGTGGATAGTTGCCTGATATCTAGCAGTGGATCAGCAGAAACGTTCTTTCAGGAATCTGAAGAAAAAGTTAATTTTTGGTCTTCAACACTATTTGCAAAATATTATTTGCCTGCTACACTTCCCTTCCATGGCTTCACCTCTCTCTATTTCTGTAATCTCCAGCTTGACAATTCCAACCCACCCAGGATATGCATGCATCTCCAATTTGGCCTCATGAGCAGTCCAATTTTAAGTTACCTTTATTTGTAACCAATTGCATGGTAACTTATGCTGGTAGCTCCATCCTTAAACCCTTCTACTTCTCTCTGCATTCTTGAAGGCAACTTTCTCTTTGGCCAAGACTTTGATCATCCTCCTTATTACCACCTGATCAGGATCAGTGCCAAATATTGTCTTCTAACATTTCTTAGAGGAACTTGGCATGTTTTACTATGGTAAAGGTGTTATATGTATTCAAATTGTTAAAGATTAGCTTTATTTGTCACAAGAACATCAAAACATGTGTCAGTTGACATCAAATCAAATCAGCAAGGATTGCATTGGGCAGCCTTCAAGTGTCATCACACTACTGGCACCAACATAGCATGCCTAGGACTCTCTCACCTTAACCATACATCTTTGGAATATGGGAGGAAACCCACGCGGTCACAGGGAGAAACTCCCAGCAGGCAGAGGCAGCAACTGAACCCCTATTGGTGATCATTGGCACTGTGAACTGCTACACTACCAGGCCATCCTGTTTAACACAAAAATAATCTAAAGGCTCACTGTGGCATGAGGAATTGTACAGGACAGAGAGATAGGAGGTTTAATTCTTAAAATGTATTGATTTGGTCCATCTTTGCCAGTGCCTTGCAGAAATACTATAGTTGGCCTCAGGATGTCAAATCAGAAAAGATTATTGCTGGAAAGCTCACAAGTGCCAGTGATAGTAGATGTGATCAAACTCATCCAGGTTAACTATATTGATCTACCACTATATACAGTGCAGCCAGATAGGAGCACTATAATCAGTGTGCAGACAGCGTTACGGATAGGTATGATGCAGCTTATGACATAATAGTCTGCATACTTAGTCAAACTGTCTCTCAGGAGGCAGACTTGCAACAGACATCTATAAACCCACTGATACCCACAGTTACATCCACTACAAATTCTCTCACCCCATATGCTCTCCTAAATGATATTCAGTACCTTGTGTTGTAATATTCCCTGCTGCATCATGATTTTTCCAATTTGCTGCTTCCACCGAAAATTATAGCTGATGATTTAACAACAAATAGTGAGGAAGCATTCGTCTATAGTGCTGTGTTAACAGGTTCATGGAGTTCGTCATTCTCAATCAAAATACCAACTGCTGGAACTATCTATGTGATTTGCTTACAAACATTTTGCAAGAACCATTAATAAGGTTGCATTTTGGTCACAGTCTTATCCATACATACTTGGGCTCCGTAAAGAGGCAGAGGTGAGATCATCCACAGCCAGCTTGATTTATCAGTTGAATTCTTTGCAAGTTTTACTTTTCTACTTGCCTTTTATTCCTGGCTTTGCAGCATTCCAATTCTACCTTATATGTAACAATTTAAAGTGATTAATGTATTTTTAAAACACAAGTAGAAAAGTAAAACTTGTCAATGTACAGCAAATAATTCAACTGATAAATCAGGCTGGCTGTAAATGATCTCACTGTGACTGGGTATCTGCCTCTTTACGGAGCCCACTGATACCCACAGCTACATCCACGACAAATTCTCTCACCCCAGATGCTCTCCTAAATGATATTCAGTACCTTGTGTTGTAATATTCTCTGCCGCATCATGATTTTTCCAATTTGCTGCTTCCACCGAGAATTATAACTGATGATTTAACAACAAATAGTGAGGAAGAATTTGTCTATAGTGCTGTGTTATCAGGTTCATGGAGAGAGAGAGAGAAAGAGAGATTGATTATGACTCTACAACATTACTGATTGTGTACGTTATGAAATACTGTACTAGTAAAAGCTCAAGATAACTCTAGAAACAGTTAGTAATGTTTTCATATTCATTTGACTACGTTTTCTGCATTTGGCCATAATTAATTTGCTATCTCTTTTGTTCAATGATATTAAATTTGTATCTGGCACCTGCTTCCACCATTGTGGCATTGCCTTCCTTTTTAAAATCAGGGTGTTGGAATAACAAATGGCTGTATGAATGCAGGGACTGCAGGGATTTCAAACTTGCACAGGCAATATTAACATAGAAACATAGAAACATAGAAAATAGGTGCAGGAGTAGGCCATTCGGCCCTTCGAGCCTGCACCGCCATTTATTATGATCATGGCTGATCATCCAACTCAGAACCCAGCCTTCCCTCCATACCCCCTGACCCCTGTAGCCACAAGGGCCATATCTAACTTCCTTTTAAACATAGCTAATGAACTGGCCTCAACAGTTTGCTGTGGCAGAGAATTCCACAGATTCACCACTCTCTGTGAGAAGAAGTTTTTCCTAACCTCGGTCCTAAAAGGCTTCCCCTCTATCCTCAAACTGTGACCCCTCGTTCTAGACCTCCCCAATTTTACCAGCATTGGAGGACCTGAGTTGTAGGGAAAGTTTGGATAGATTAGGAGTTTATTTCTGGAGCGTAGGAGAATGAGAGGAAATTTGATAGCGGTATACAAAATTATAGTGGGTATAGAGCCACGGTAGCACAGCATAGAAACATAGAAAACCTACAGAACAATACAGGCCCTTCAGCCCACAAAGTTGTGCCAAACACGTCCCTACTTTAGAAATTACTAGGCTTACCTATAGCCCTCTATTTTACTAAGCTCCATGTACCTATCCAAAAGTCTCTCAAAAGACCCTATCGTATCCGCCTCCATCACCGTTGCTGGCAGCCCCTTCCACGTACTCACCACTCTCTGCGTAAAAAATTAAAAAAAAAAGAAAAACTTACCCCTGACATCTCTTCTGTACCTGCTCCCCAGCACCTTAAACCTGTGTCCTCTTGTGGCAACCATTTCAGCCCTGGGAAAAAGCCTCTGATTATCCACATAATCAATGCCTCTCATCATCTTATACACCTCTATCAGGTCACCTCTCATCCTCCGTCGCTCCAAGGAGAAAAGGCCGAGTTCACTCAACCTATTCTCATAAGGCATGCTCCCCAATCCAGGCAACATCCTTGTAAATCTCCTCTGCACCCTTTCTATTGCTTCCACATCCTTTCTGTACTGAGGCGACCAGAACTGAGCACGGTACTCCAAGTCGGGTCTGAACAGGGTCCTATATAGCTGCAACATTATCTCTCGGCTCCTAAATTCAGTTCCACAATTGACGAAGGCCAATACACCGTATGCCTTCTTAACCACAGAGTCAACCTGCACAGCTGCTTTGAGTGTCCTTTGGGACTCGGACCCCAAGATCCCTCTAATCCTCCACACTGCCAAGAGTCTTACCATTAATACTATATCCTGCCATCATATTTGATCTACCAAAATGAACCACCTCACTCTTATCTGGGTTGAACTCCATCTGCCACTTCTCAGCCCAGTTTTTCATCCTATCAATGTTCCACTGTAACCTCTGACAGCCCTCCACACTATCCACAACACCTCCAACCTTTGTGTCATCAGCAAATTTACTAATCCATCCCTCCACTTCCTCATCCAGGTCATTTATAAAAATCACGAAGATTAAGGGTCCCAGAACAGATTGACGCATTAGTACAAAATGCGAAAGCTGCCATTCACCTGTAGAGATGAAGAAGTCTTGATAACTCTTAGAATTAGCTAAAAATAAAACAGTATACCACATCGTAAACGCAAGGAAGTCTGCAGATGCTGGATATCCAGTGCAGCACACACAAAATGCTGGAGGAACTCAGTAGGTCAGGCAACATCTATGGAAATGAGTTAACAGTACACCCCATGGACATGGTCAAAGAAACAGTATGCAGAAAAAAATGGTTAACAAAGTGCAGCAAAAATCTGAACGAGTTGATAACTGATTGAATTGATATCTGTACATTAATATAACTAGTTAACAAATTGAAAGGCTGCATACATGTAATTGATTATATGCATACATAGATTATATGGGCTCCTGACCCAGTGTGGATAACTTCACTCACCTCAAATCTGAGCTGATTCCACAACCTATGGACTCACTTTCAAGGATTCTACAATTCACGTTCTCAGTTTTATTTATTTGTTTGTTTGTTTGTTTATTTATTATTCTATGAGCACAATTTGTCTGCTTTTTGAACATTGATTAATTGTCAATCTTGGTGTGTAAGACCATAAGACCATAAGATATAGGAGCAGAGGTAGGCCATTCAGCCCATCGAGTCTGCTCCACCATTCAATCATGGGCTGATCCAATTCTTCCAGTCATCCCCACTCCCCTGCCTTTTCCCCATACCCTTTGATGCCCTGGCTAATCAAGAACCTATCTATCTCTGCCTTAAATACACCCAATGACTTGGCCTCCACAACCGCCTGTGGCAACAAATTCCACGGATTTACCACTCTCTGACTAAAGTAATTTCTCCACATCTCTGTTCTAAATAGACATCCTTCAATCCTGAAGTCGTGCTCTCTTGTCCTAGACTCTCCTACCATGGGAAATATCTTTGCCATTTCTAATCTGTTCAGGTCTTTTAACATTTGGAGTGTTTCTATGAGATCCCCCCTCATTCTCCTGAACTCCAGGGAATATAGCCCAAGAGCTGCCAGATGTTCCTTATACGGTAACCCTTTCATTCCTGGAATAATTTTCGTGAATCTTCTCTTCTTTTTCTTCTTTTTCGTGATATCATCTCCAATATCAGCATATCCTTTCTAAAATAAGGAGCCCAAAACTGCACACAATACTCCAAGTATGGTCTCACGAGTGCCTTATAGAGCCTCAACATCACATCCCTGCTCATATATTCTATACCATTAGAAATGAACATCAACATTGCATTCGCCTTCTTCACCACCAACTCAATCTGGAGGTTAACCTTTAGGGTATCCTGCACAAGGACTCCCAAGCCCCTTCGCATCTCTGCATTTTGAATTCTCTCCCCATCTAAATAATAGTCTGCCATTTATTTCTTCCATCAAAGTGCATGATCATATACTTTCCAACATTGCATTTCATTTGCCACTTCTTTGCCCATTCCCCTAAACTACCTAATTCTCTCTACAGGTTCTCTGTTTCCTCAACAATACCTGCACCTCCACCTGTCTTTGTATCATCAGCAAATTTAGCCACAAATCCATTAATCCTATAGTCCAAATCATTGACATACATCGCAAAAAGCAGTGGTCCCAACAACAACCCCTGTGGAACTCCACTGGCAACCGGCAGCCAGACAGAATACGATCCCTTTATTCCCACTCTCTGTTTTCTGCTGATCAGCCAATGCTCCACCCACGCTAGTAACTTCCCTGTAATTCCATGGGATCTTATCTTGCTAAGTGGCTCATGTGCGGCACCTTCTCATCCTTCTTAAATAGTAACATTTGCAATTTTCCAGTCATCCGGCACAATGCCAGAATTTATCTATTCTTGAAAGATTGTTGTTAATACCTCTGCAATCTCTCCAGCTACTTCCTTCAGAACCTGAGGGTGCATTCCATCAGGTCCAGGAGATTTATCCACCCTCAGACCATTAAGCTTCCTGAGCACCTTCTCAGTCGTAATTTTCACTGCACTTACTTCACTTCCCTGACACTCTTGAATGTCTGGTATACTGCAGACGTCTTCCACTGTGAATACTGATGCAAAATACACATTTAGTTCCTCTGTCATCTCTGCGTCTCTCATTACAATATCTCCAGCGTCATTTTCTATTGGTCCTATATCTAGTTTTTCATGAATATAGAGCATAGAAATTTACAGCACATTACAGCCCCTTCGGCCCACAATGTTGTGCCAACGATGTAACCTACTCCAGAAACTGCCTAGAATTTCCCTAGCACATAGCCCTCTATTTTGCTAAGCTCCATGTACCTATCTAAGAGGTTCTTAAAAGACCCTATTGTATCCGCTTCCACCACTGCCGCCAGCAGTGCATTCCATGCACCCATCACTGTCTGTGTGAAATTCATTAATTCTATTGTATTTCTCTGTTCTACTGTGACTGTAGGCCAAGGCATGAAAGGGTATGGGGTGAAAGCAGGGGAGTGGGGATGGCTGGAAGAATTGGATCAGCCCATGATTGAATGGCAGAGCAGACTCGATGGGCCGAATGGTCTGCTGTCGCTCCTGTATCTTATGATCTTATGGAATGCCTGCAAAGAAATGAATCTCAAGGTAGAACACGGTGAAATATACGTACATACCTGTACTTTGATAATAAATTTACCTTGAACTATTTTCATTCTTGGCCTTCCTGCTTTAATATACATGTAATCAGCTGGCTTCCTCTGACATGCTTGCGGTAGCCACATAATTTGGCCTTGACAGAATGACCATAGAACATTGGCTGGCTTTGTGGGCCTGTTTCTCATTTTAATGTCGATCCATACTCCAAGTGAGAGTGCATTGAGTTCACAAGGACCATCTCTATTTTGGTAGCATTCCTGCATATTTTCTCAACCACTATGCTCAGGCAGCGACATCCTAAAGTACGATGACAGCTGTGGGTTTCATTGTGTTGTGGCTCGCAGATTCAGTTAATAGAAATCAAATGACAAACACAATGTCCTTTGTTGAACTTTCAGTTCTGGCTACATCATGTATCAGAAGCCCATAATATACCGTATAGGGGCAGACTTAGGCCATTTGGCCCACTGAGTCTGCTCTGTTATTTCATCATGGCTGATCAATTTCCCTCTCAGTCCCAATCTCCTGTCTTCTCCCTGCATACCTTCATGCCATGACTAATCAAGAATTTATCAACCTCTGCCTTAAATAGACCAAATGTCTTGGCCTTCAAAACCACCGACAGCAACAAATTCCACGGATTCCCCACCCTCTGGCTAAAGAAATTCCTTCTCATCTCTGCTTTAAATGGACAACTCTCTATTCTCAGGCTGTGTCCTCTGGTCTTAGACTCCCATACCATACTATAGACTCTGGGTCCTTCTCCCAAGTAAATACAGATACAAAAAAAAAATCCATTTAACATCTCTCCTATCTCTTTTGTCTCCATGCATAGATTACCACTCTGGTCTTCCAGAGGACCAATTTTGTCCCTTGCTGTCCTTTTGCTCTTAAAATATTAGTAGAAGCCCTTAGGAGTCCCCTTCACCTTGTCAGCTAGAGCAACCTCATGTCTTCTTTCAACCTTCCTGATTTCCTTCTTCAGCGTACTCTGCATTTCTCATACTCTTCAAGTACCATGTGCTCCTGCCTGCCTATATCTACTGTGCACTGCCTTCTTTTTCTTAACCAGGGCCTCAATATTTCTCGAAAACCAAGGTTTCCTAAACTTGTTATCCTTGCCTTTTATTCTGACAGGAACATACAAACTCAGTACTCTCAAAATTTTACTTTTGAAGACCTCCCACTTACAAAGTATACTTTTACCAGAAAACAGCCTGACCCAATCCACACTTGCCAGATCCTTCGTGATACCATCAAAACTGGCCTTTCTCCAATTTAAGATCTCAACCTGAGGAGCAGAGCTATTCCTTTTCCATAATTACCTTGAAACCAATGGCATTATTATCACTAGTGTTCCACTACACAAATTTCTGTCATCTGCCCTGACTCATTCCCTAATAGAAGATCTAGTGCTGCACTCTCTCTATCTGGGACTTCTATGTACTGATTAAGGAAGCTTTCCTGAACACATTTGATAAGCTTTTTCCCATCCAGCCCTTTTACAGTACGGGAGTCCCAGTCAATGTGGAAAAAGTTAAAATCTCCTACTATCACAACCTTATGTTCCTTGCAAAAATCTGTGATCGCTCTACAAATTTGCTCCTCTAGGTCCTGCAGTGGTTCACAATATAGCCCCAATAATGTGATCATACCTTTCTTATTCCTTTGTTCTACCCATGAAGCCTCACTACCCATGATCTATGTCCTAAGCTCATCTGCCTTTCCTACAATACTCCCTGCATTGAAATGTACACAGCTCAGAACATTAGTCCCACATTTTCAAACTTTTGATTTATAACTTTGTCTGAGGTCCTAACATCTGCCTCCAACACCTCTCACTATTTGTTCTGGCACTCTGCTTCCCAGCCCCCAGCAACTGTAGTTTAAGCCCCTCCCTGTGCAGCACTAGCAAACTTTGCTGCTAGGATATTAGTCCCACTCCAATTCAGGTGCGAACAGTCCCTTCTGTACAGGTCCAACCTTCCCTGAAGAGAGCCCAATGATCCAAAAATCTGTAAACCTCCCTCAAGCAGCAACTCCTTAGCCATGTGTTAAACTGTATGATCTTCCTATTTCTGGCCTCACAAGTACATGGCACGGGTAGCAACCCCGAGATAACTCTGGAGGTCCTGTCCTTAAACTTAGCACCTAACTCCCTGAACTCACCTCACAGGACCTCATCACCCATCCTACCTCTATCATTGGTACCAACATGGACCATGACTTCTGGCTGCTCACCCTCGCACTTAAGAACGTCCCTGACCCTGGCACCCGGGAGGTATCAAACAATGCAGGAATCTTGTTCTCATCCACAGACCTCCTTTCTGTTTCCCTAACTACCGAATCCTCTATCACTACAGCTCACCTCTGCTACCCTCTTCCCTTCTGAGTCACAGTGCCAGACTCAGTGCTAGAGACCTGCTTGCTGCGGCTTCTCCTTGCTAGGTCGTTTCAACGGCACCCCCTCACCAACTGTATCCAAAGTGGTATACTTATTATTGAGCGGTTTGGCCACAAGGGTACTCTGCACTGGCAGCCTGTTCCCTTTCTCTCTCCTGATAGTTACCCAGGTACCTGCTTCCTGCAACTTAGGGTTGACTACCTCCCTGAGGCTCCTGTCTATCAGCTCCTCATTCTCCCATATGAGCCGAATGTCATTGAGCTGCAGCTCCTGTTCTTTAATAGGGTCTCTAAGGAGCTGTAGTTCGGTGCACTTCCTGCACGTCAACAGGCACTCCAGCTGAATTCAGCTATGCTGGCCAAATTTGTCTCATCTGCCTCTTATCCCTCTAATCCTCTCCTCAGCATCATTATTGTAATCACCTCCGGCCTGATGAAGAAAGTCGATCATAAAGATCAGCTGCCCATTTCCCTCCACAGATGCTGCTTGACCCGTTGAGCAGTTTGTTTCTAGCATAGCCGAGGACCCTTTTCCTCTCCTGCCACCTCTCCTCTCAACCTTAAACCTCTTTCATAATGACCGAACTGCTGGCTTCACCTAAGGAACAGCAAGTGTTAAATCCCAACATGTGAAATTCGGTAGTGATAGCAATGTTGCTTTAGGCAGTCTTATGAGCAGAAGTATGATTAATCTCTTCCAGAGACCAAACAATTGAATTATGAACAAAAAAAAAGATACTTGGTGAGTCACCACAGTTTTTTTCTTTCTCCAGTGTTTGGACTGCAAATGTATAGATTTTTTTCCAGAATTCAATTACAAACTTCCTTTGCTACTTCTTACGAGATCACATGAAATAATTCTGCATCAAATGCAACTGTCTATGGTCATATGTCGTAAGTTAGCTCATGGCTATTAGTTATAAATTATACAAAGAGTCATCACTGACATTTCCAAGTTCTTCCCAGAATCTGCTGGAATATGCCACATCAAAAGTAAAAATTAAATCAGTGAAACTATTAATGTTTTCCACAATTACCTCAAAAGCCAGTTTTACATAAAAGAATAAATAGATATTCTGGCAAATTTTCGGGACAAATCCTGGATTAAAGTTCAATGTCGAAAGCATTTGTGGGTAAACTTTGATTGTTTTATGGTAGTGGGACATCTGTATCAAATTATAAATAATACAAATTCATGGAAATCATGACATGAGCAATAAACATGTTTCATATCTTCAAACACATCGTCAAATCCAAAATGGAATTAATGTAGAATACAAAAGGGTGGCGGTCAAACCCAATCTGTCTGTTCAATTCAATGACACTGTCTTGCATTTTGTTATCAAAATGCAACCTCAGAAATGTGTGGCTTTCATTAATTGACTTCATTGGTCATAATTAATCAAAAGTCTTGTGTGTGATGTACTGAGCTGCTATTGTCAGCTTGTATACGTTAAAGGAAATGGCAAATCGATACTGTACGTTAAACATGGTATCCTGAAGTAGCTTGAGGTTGGTCAAGACTTGAAAGTAAAAGGGGCCAGGAGCAAAGAGAAGGCAAATCTGACCCCAGGCTTCAGGTGAGATGAGTTAATTGGACTATGAATTTTAATTAAATGCTTTGAGCACCATAGGGAGAAGCTATTCTGAACTTGCCATACCTTTAATTATCGAAGGTGACTGAGTTAATTGGCCAGTGAATTAAAATTAAGCAAGTTGCCATGAGGGGTGAAGGTCATTTAATTTCTAATCTAAGTTGCTTCATTAGAGTTCCCTGCATCATCTGGTGTACAGTTACATACTTCCATAAAGGTTGTCTGGCAATTATTAATTATAATAACAAGCAGAACAGCAATGGCTGGAGTTTCTGGGAGCCATAAAGAGGGCACAGGATAGATACAGCCCAAAGACCAGGAATATTCCAAAGGAAGGATGACACAACCGTGCTGCCAAGGTAAGTCAAAGTCAGCATAAAAGAAAAAGAGAGTGCATATAATGTAGCAAAAATTAGTGGGAAGTTGGAGGATTGAGAAGTTTTTGATATCCAACAGAAGGCAACTAAAAAAGCCATAATGAAAGCAAAGCTGAAAGATGAAGGTAAACAAGCCAATGTTGTAAAAGACAATACCAAAAGTTCTTTTTTTAGCTATATAAAGAGTAAAAGGGAGGTGAGAGCTGATATTGGACTGCTGGAAAATGACACTGGAAAGGTAGGAATGGGGTCAAAGACATGGAGGATGGACGTAACAAGTATTTGCTCATTCTTCACTGTGGAAGACACTAGCACTATGCCAGAAATCCGAGAGGACTGGGGTAGAAGACAGTGTAGTTGCTGTTACTAGGGAGGAGGTTTTTGGGAAACTGAAAGATCTGAAAGTAGAAAAATCACCTGGATCATATGGACTATAATGATCTTTCAAGAATCACTAGATTCTGGAATGGTTCCAGAGGACTGGAAAATTTCAAATGTCACTTCACTCTTTAAGAAGGGAGAAGGCAGAAGGCAGGAAATTAGACCAGTCAGTCTGACTTCAGTGGTTGGGAAGATGTTAGAGCCCATTATTAAGGATGAGGTTTAAGTTGGTAAGGAAGACAAATGCAATGCTAGCTTTCATTTCAAGTGGACTAGAATATAAAAACAAGGATGTAATGCTGAGGCTGTATAAGCCATTGGTCAGACTGCACTTAGAGTATTGTGAGCATTTTTTGGCCCCTTATCTAAGAGTGGGAAATGGATTAGCCATGATCAAATGGCAGAACAGACTCGACAGGCTGGATGGCCTAATTCTATTCCTATATCTTATGGTCTTATGGTCTCATAGACCTTCCTGCCACCGCGAGCGATGTTTGTGGATTGTCCATTCAAAGTTCACGCTTTTCAGACAACGCAGACTGCGCTGGCTGGGTCACGTCCGTCGTATGAAGGATGGTAGACTGCCAAAGGACATTTCCTATGGAAAACTAGCAACAGGCAAGAGGAACGTTGGTAGACCCCAGCTTCGCTTCAAGGACCTCTGCAAGTGCAACATAAATAATTGTGTGCGCAGTCACAATTATGACAGAGAAAGTACTCAGGAAGCTGAATAGTCTAAAGGTAGATAAATCTGGACCTGATGGAATGCACCCTCGTGTTCTGAAGGAAGTAGCTGTGGAGATTGCGGAGGCATTAGCGATGATCTTTCAAAAGTTGATAGATTCTGGCATGGTTCCGGAGGACTGGAAGATTGCAAATGTCACTCCGCTATTTAAGAAGGGGACAAGGAAGCAAAAAGGAAATTATGGACCTGTTAGCTTGACATCGGTGGTTGGGAAGTTGTTGGAGTCGGTTGTCAAGGATGAGGTTACAGAGTACCTGGAGGCATATGACAAGATAGGCAGAACTCAGCATGGATTCCTTAAAGGAAAATCCTGCCTGACAAACCTATTACAATTTTTTGAGGAAATTACCAGTAGGCTAGACAAGGGAGATGCAGTGGATGTTGTATATTTGGATTTTCAGAAGGCCTTTGACAAGGTGCCTCACATGAGGCTGCTTAACAAGATAAGAGCCTATGGAATTACAGAAGAGTTACATACGTGGATAGAGCATTGGCTGATTGGCAGGAAACAGAGAGTGGGAATAAAGGGATCCTATTCTGGTTGGCTGCCGGTTAAAGGTGGTGTTCCACAGGGGTCCGTGTTGGGACTGCTTCTTTTTATGTTGTACATCAATGATTTCGGTTATGGAACAGGTGGCTTTGTGGCAAAGTTTGCTGATGATACAAAGGTAAGGGGCGGGTAGTGCTGAGGAAACAGCCTGCAGAGTGGCTTGGATAGATTGGAAGAATGGGCAAAGAAGTGGCAAATGAAATACAATGTGGGAAAGTGTATGTTTATGCATTTTGGTGGAAGAAATAAATGGGCAGACTATTATTTAAATAGGGAAAGAATTCAAAGTTCCAAGATGCAACAGGACTTGGGAGTCCTTGTGCAGGATACCCTTAAGGTTAACCTCCAGGTTGAGTCGGTAGTGAAGAAGGCGAATGCAATGTTGGCATTCATTTCTAGAGGAATAGAGTATAGGAGCAGGGATGTGATGTTGAGGTTCTATAAGGCGCTGGTGAGATCTCACTTGGAGTACTGTGGGCAGTTTTGGTCTCCTTATTTAAGAAAGGATGTGCTGACGTTGGCGAGGGTACAGAGAAGATTCACTAGAATGATTCTGGGAATTAGAGGGTTAACATATGAGGAACGTTTGTCTGCTCTTGGACTGTATTCCTTGGAGTTTAGAAGAATGAGGGGGGACCTCATAGAAACATTTCAAATGTTGAAAGGCATGGACAGAGTGGATGTGGCAAAGCTGTTTCCCAGGATGGGGGAGTCTAGTACGAGAGGGCATGACTTCAGGATTGAAGGGCGCCCATTCAGAACAGAGATGCGAAGAAATTTTTTTAGCCAGAGGGTGGTGAATCTATGGAATTTGTTGCCCCGGGCGGCAGTGGAGGCAAAGTCATTGGATGTATTTAAGGCAGAGATTGATAAGTATCTGAGTAGCCAGGGCATCAAAGGTTATGGTGAGAAGGCGGGGGAGTGGGACTAAATGGGAGAATGGATCAGCTCATGATAAAATGGCGGAGCAGACTCGATGGGCCGAATGGCCGACTTCTGCTCCTTTGTCTTATGGTCTTATGGACATGAAAGCCTTAAAAATCAACACAGAGTGCTGGGAGGATACAGCAGGTGACCGCAGCAAATGGCGAGGTACTCTTCAGCAACACCTAAAGCAAGGCGAAAGAGTGATCCTGAGTCAGGTTGAGGAGCGGAGAGCTAAATGGAGAGCCCAGCGGACAGCGGACAACAGTTCCACGACGCCCTACACATGCAGCAACTGCGGCAGAGCCTGCCGTTCCAGGATCGGCATCAATACCTTACAGTCGATGCTGCTCGACAACCCAGTGACTACTAGAGGCACAGTACCCATGGTCGACCACGACCGATGGAGGCCACACACATTCAACAGTCCCTGGTAAATGAATAAGTCCATTGCCACATGCAGCAAGACCTAGACAACATTCAGGTACAGGCCGATAAACATCAAGTAGCATTTGCACCATGTAAACGTCAGACTATATTCATCTCCAACAAGAGAGATTCTAACAACCCAGCCTTGACATTCAAATCACAGAATCATAGATCTTGGTATGATTACTTCCCAGCAGGAGACCAATTTCATATCATGTCTGTGCTGGCTTTCTCCCAGAGCAATTCAGCAGTTCCAACTCCCAGCTTCTCCTCTCCAGCCTTGCAAAACTTTCCTCGCTATATAATTATCTAATTCGTTCTTGAAGGCCACAGTGGAATTTGCCTTCAGGAAGTGTGCGTTCCAGGTTCCAACCACAGGCCGTATTAAAGCGTTTGTTTCTCATGCTATTATTAATTCTGTTCCTTTATATTTTATACCTGTGCCATCAAGGCAACCACACTTCCATCAATAGGAACAGCACCAACCCTCCCCTGTCCAGCCACCTCTCTGTCCAGGCCTCTCATTGTTTTAAATATTTCTATCGAATCTCCCCTCAGCCCTCCTGTCTAAAGCAAATGGGGCCAGCTTCTCCCCTCTCTCCTTCTAAGTATAATCCCTCATCCTGGGAACTGTTCTTGACAATCTGCTCTGGACCATCTTCAGTTGCGCCGTATCCTTGCTGTAATGAGCCAATGAGTACTGAATGCAGCTGAGGTTGAACCAGTGTTTCCAGTATGACTTCTTTGCTTTGGTACTTTGTTGTTAAAGCCCGGGATTGTGTGTGCCTTATTATCACTTTCTCAATTGCCGTACCATTTTCAGTAACTTTTGCACTCATACTCCCAAATCTTTTAGCTCCTTCACCCCTTTTAGAATTGTATCAATCGCACTATGTTGCCTCTCCTCTTTCTTCCTACTGTGATGTTTCAGCTCATACTTCTCAGCACGAAGCCTTTTCTGCCCTGTGATTGCTCATTGGATCAGCTTCTTATACCCTGCTGCATGTTAGAATTCTTCACCTCACAGTTTAGAATACTTTCAAGTTTGTGTCATCTGCAAATTTAGAAATTATAACTTCCTTCCCCATGTTTAACTTTAAAAACAACAGCCTAACACAAATCCATGGGGAACACTACTACTCGATCCCCTCAATAAAACAAAACAAGTCAGTGAAAACAAAACTGCAGACGCTGGAATTCAGAATTAAAAACAGAAAATGTTGGAAATATAAGCAACATACATCAAAGTTGCTGGTGAACCCTCCCCCTCCAACTTTCAAATCCCTTACTCACTCTTCCTTCAGTTAGTCCTGACGAAGGGTCTCGGCCTGAAACGTCGACTGCACCTCTTCCTACACCTCCCCCTCCAACTTTCAAATCCCTTGCTCACTCTTCCTTCAGTTAGTACTGACGAAGGGTCTCGGCCTGAAACGTCGACTGCACCTCTTCCTATAGATGCTGCTTGGCCTGCTGCGTTCACCAGCAACTTTGATGTGTGTTGCTTGAATTTCCAGCATCTGCAGAATTCCTGTTGTTTGCATTTAAAATGTTGGAAATATATTCAGTACAGGCCAGGCAGCATCTGTGAAAAGGAAAATAGAACAAGCATTACAGAAATGGAACAAACATTACAAATCAAAGACCTTTCATCAGAACAAAAAAAAAACAAATGTTCATTATGACCCTCTCTTGCCTTTTACTTGGCCAATGTTGCCCAACTTATACCATATGCTTTGTTCATAAGCCTGTTCTGTGTCATTTTATAAACCACCATCTGGTTGTCCATCTATACCACATGAAGTGCATTGCCCACCTCAACTCCATCTGAAAACTTCTTTAAAATGTTGTGTGAAGTATGTTTTATCCTCAACAAATCCTGGCTTGCTTTTCTTCCAGGTGACAATTAATCTTATCTTCAATCGATGTTTCAATTTTTTTCCCCACAAGTAAAGTAAAAGGGATTGGTTGCTGCTTGCTGGTCTTTGTCATTATTGAACATTTAACTTTTCTCCAGATTCTTAATGGCTTGTCCAATCCTGATGAAGGATTTTCACCTAAAATGTTCTTCTCTCCACAGATACTGCCTGACCTACTGAGTTTTTGTGGCATTTTCTGTTTTTATTTCAGATTTCCACATTTTTATTTTCAGCTGTTCTGTTGCATCACCCCCACATCCAAAGTGAAGAGAAATTTCTGGGCTCCCTTGATTTCATCCCGTAGTTGGTTCAAAATACAGGAACTCGTCTCATCTGGTTAAAGCGACTTACCTACTTTATGTTTGGCCAACATTCATAATACTTCCACATGATCACATAATTAACTTTGAATATATCAAATATATCAACTATTACCTCTTTCACTGTTATTTTTAAAGCATCCTCTTCCCTGTGAAGACTGATGAAGAGTATTCATTCAGTATCTGAAGATGCTACCTCAGTATCCATGTGCAAGTTCCTATTTTTATCCTTGATGGACCCCACTCTTCCATGTACTTTTTAAAAAATGTTTGTGTGCCTATTATTCCAATTTATGTTCATTTCTTCTTCAATTCCTTTGGCTCTCTTACTTTAGTTTTCACTTCCCCAGTAATTGGCCTGGTTCTTGCCGGTACTTAAAACACCACACTTGCATTAAGCTAACTTTTCGTTGTCTCATCTTCCTTTGCACTGTATCTCTTTTATTATCCATGAAGCACTGGATTTGTTTGTTCTTCATTTGCTCTTATAAGATCGTGCCTCAGCTGGACTTCAACCTTCCCACAGGTAACTGTCATTCTGCTATAGTTCTACTGGTCAATTTTTTATTCCAATTTCAAAGTTCAAAGTTCAAAGTAAATCAAGGTCACCCTATTCTACCTTGCGATTCACTTTCTCAATGAATCTCAAAAAGATGAACTGCACAAATGCAAAAATAAATAAATAAATAATACTGAGAGCATGAGCTGTAGAGTCCTTGGAAACGAGTCCATAGGTTGTGAAGTCAGTTCAGAGTTGAGGTTATTCTCGCTGGTTTAGGATCCTGATGGTTGCAGGAGAATAACTGTTGCTGGACCTGAGGGTGTGGTACCTAAGGCTCCTGTATGTTCTTCCCAATGGCAACAGTGAGAAGATAGCATGGCCTAGATGGTGGAGGTCCTTAATGATGGACACTTAATTTACACTGATCAGGAAAATGGTGTTACTATTGTTGTGGTCCCATTGCAGTGGTAAGGTGGTCAGGAGGCCGCAAGTCAGCTGTCACTCTTCATGCAAGGACTGAGTTCAAGTGGTCACTCTCCTCGATGCTGACAGAAGATATTTTCGAAATGATAAGATTTATTATGTATTATGATCAGAGATTAAGGGAGTTAGGGCTTTACTCTCTGGAGAGAAGGAGAATGAGAGGAGACATGATAGAGGTATACAAGATATTAAGAGGAATAGATAGAGTGGGCAGACAGCGCCTCTTCCCCAGGGCACCACTGCTCAATACAAGAGGATATGACTTTAAGGTAAGAGGTGGGAAGTTCAAGGGGGATATTAGAGGAAGGTTTTTTACTCAGAGAGTGGTTGGTGCGTGGAATGCACTGCCTGAGTCAGTGGTGGAGGCAGATACACTCGTGAAATTTAAGAGACTACTAGACAGGTATATGGAGGAATTTAAGGTGGGGGTTATATGGGAGGCAGGGTTTAAGGGTCGGCACAACATTGTGGGCCGAAGGGCCTGTACTGTGCTGTACTATTCTATGTTCTATGTGACTATTGGTGTGGACGGTAGTTTATATTGGTCTCCTTCAGTTTCCTGTGTGTTCTTTTTTGTTTCTGATTGGTGGGTTGGTGCTTTGTGGTTTGGGGGTTTGATGTCCTTGTGGGCAATTTGTTAGTTTTTGTGCAAGGGAGGGGTTGGGGACTCAGGGTATGATGTTCTGGTTGGCGTTTTTCCATGTGGGGTATCTGTTAGCTTTTTGTGTGAGAGAGAGGGGGTTGGGGTTTGATATTATTGTCCCTGTTTTTTCACCTTGTGGGCAATCTGTTAGCTTTAGTGCAGGGGAGTGGTTGGGGGTCCGGGGTTTGCAAGTTTTTATTTTTGTGCGGGGTGGGGGGGGGCAGTTGATGACTTTTCTTTCAATGACTTCCATGGTTTTCCTGTATTTCCTGGCTATCTGAAGAAGACAGCTCTCAGAGTTGTATCCTGCATATGTACTTTGATAATAAAATGAAAAATTAACAAATGAACAAATAAAATGAACCATTTTATACACCCCAACCATCAATGTCCTAGGAATGGAGGAAGGCAGATTCATTAACGCTGATGTATGTCATGAAATTTGGAGTTTTATAGCAGGAATACAGTGCAATACATAAAAATGACTATAAGTTTCAATAAAAATTATACAGTATAATAATGAATAGGCAGTGCAAAAAGCGAGCAAGAAGTCAGGTAGTATCAAGGATTCATGGTCCGTTCCTAAAGTTTTGAGTGTGTGTCTTCAGGCTCCTGAACCTCCTCTGTGATGGTAGCAATGAGAAGAGGGTAGGTCCTGGACGGTGAGGGTCCTTAATGATGGAATGGGCCTTCTTCAGCTAACACCTTTTGAAGACGTACAGTACTTGATGCTGGGGAGATTAGTGCCTATGATGGAAGTTTGAGTCCACAACCCTCTGGAACTTTTTCCAATCCTGTCCATTGGCGCCTCCATACCAGACAGTGACGCAGCTAGGAAGAATGCTCGCCACAGTACATCTACAGAAATTTGTTACAGTCTTTGGTGACAAACCAAATCTCCTCAAACTCCTAATGAAGTATAGCTGCTGGTGTGCCTGCTTCATAATTGCATCAATATGTTGGGCCCAGATTAAATCTTCAGAGATGTTGACACCCAGGACAACACCACCAAGTCAAATGCAGTGAGGGATGGTCGATTAATGCTGGCTTTCCTGGTGCTGCCGATGTCCTGAGAATGATTTTTAAAAACTGCTGTTTTTTCTTTTAAAGCTGTCTATTGCTCACTTGAGGGTATTGACCTCAGCTTGCCGAAGGGAGAACAAGAAGAGACAAAAGACCTTTGTTCTGGCTCAGAAAAAAATTCACTTGGACAACTAGCACTTCTAATTTGTATTGAAGGGGAGCAGCTCTCTGTGGTGAAGAAAAATGTTCACATACAGACTGAAACCACGTGAGACCCAACAATGAGGCTTTAGTCCAGAAATAAAAATCCTACCCTTAGAGCTACGAATATTGGTCTATTAGAAGTCAGTCATTGGCAAATGACAATGATAACTCAGATCCAAAGAATGTTAAGGGAATAGAGACGTCCCAGAATAAAAATTATCTGCATCTGTTGGATCTAAACAGCAATATCTTAGTTAAAAACAGAGAAAAGCAAACTGCTGTAAGGAGTCATGGAGTAAAATGATTATCATGTAGAAAGATTTGTTTTCCATATTCTCAGGATGCCCCATAGCATTTCACAGCTAATGGACTATTTTTGATGTGCACTCATTGCTTTTATGTCAGGAAATGGCACAGCATTTTGAATAAAAGAAGTCTCTACAAACAGCCAGCAGGTAAGTAATCAGATATTCTTTCTCTGCTGGTGTTGGTGTATAATAAATATTAAAGTGTGTTCCTGTTTACTTTTTGGAGGAAGAGCCTCAGTGTAGTATGTCAACCAACAAACAACCAGCAACACGCACAACACGCTGGAGGAACTCAGCAGGTCGGGCAGCATCCGTGGAAATGAACAGTCAACGTTTCAGGCCAAGACCCTTCATCAGGACTGTAGAGGGAGGGGTCAGGGGCCCTATAAAGAAGATGGAGGGAGGGTGGGAAGGAGAGGGCTGGTAGGTGCCAGGTGAAAAACCAGTAAGGGGAAAGATAAAGGGGTAGGAGAGGGGAAGCAGGGAGGTGATAGGCAGCTGGGGGAGGGGGCAGAGTGAAATAGGGATAGGGGAAGGGAGGGGGAGGGAATTACCGGAAGTTGGAGAATTCTATGTTCATACCAAGGGGCTGGAGACTACCTAGACGGTATATGAGGCGCTGCTCCTCCAACCTGAGTTGGCCTCATCATGGCAGTAGAGAAGGCCATGTATGGACATATCCGAATGGGAATGTGAAGCAGAGTTGAAGTGGGTGTCAACCGGGAGATCCTGTCTGCTGTGGTGGACGGAGCGGAGGTGATCGACGAAGCGGTCCCCCAATCTGTGTTGTGTCTCACCGATGTAGAGGAGGCTGCACCGGGAGCACCGGATGCAATAGATGACCCCAAGTGAAGTGTTGCCTCACCTGGAAGGACTGTTTGGGGCCCTGAGTGATGGTGAGAGAGGAGGTGTAGGGACAGGTGTAGCACTTACGCTTACAAGGATAATTGCCGGGTGGGAGATCCGTGGGGAGGGACGTGTGGACCAGGGAGTCATCTGTCCCTACACCTCCTCTCTCACCTTTCCTGCCTATCCCCTCCCTGCTTCCCCTCCCCACCCCTTGATCTTTCCCCTTACTGGTTTTTCACCTGGCACCTACTAGCCTTCTCCTTTCCACCCTCCCCCCACCTTCTTTATAGGGCCCCTGACCCCTCCCTCTTCAGTCCTGACGAAGGGTCTCGGCCCGAAACGTTGACTGATCGTTTCACGGATGCTGCCCGACCTGCTGAGTTCTTCCAGTGTGTTGTGCATGCTGCTTTGACCTCAGCATCTGCAGAGTATTTTGTGTAAAACCAGCAATGCGGGAGCCCCTCCATGCCATACCAACGCGTAGCCATGATTATAAACGTGGAGCCACAGAATGAGGCAGAAGCCACAACCTTTCAACCCTGAAGAAGGATGCAAACACTGATCCAAGATGGTCAAACTACTAACTGACCTATCTGAAACAATACTAACGTTTCTAGCTGGCGCTATATTCTTAGGATCATTAACCAGCAAAAAAGAATATTTGCCAAAAATTACAAACTACACTTCATACAGCAATAAATAGGAAAATATAACTCTGTTACACCCTTTGGTTTCTATTTTTAGAGAAAATCTCTTCATTATTCCTGGCTACAACTAACTATTCTAACAGTGGGAGGCATGGTGGCACAGTGGTGAGCATTAGGTTTTACGGTGCCAGCTTTACAGCAATCCAGGTTCGATTCCCACCCCTGGCTGTGAGTAGTTTGAATATTCTCCCTGTGATTACGTGGGTCTCCTCCGGGGTACTCTCGTTTCCTCCAACATTCCAGAGACTAACGGGTTACGGTTAGCAAGTTGTGGGCATGCTATGTTGGCGTCAGAAGCATCATGACACTGGCTGCCACAGCACATCCTCAGACTTTGTTGGTCATTGACAGCTTTCACTGTAGTTTTGATATTTCATTGTACATGTGACAAATACAGCAAATCTTTATCTTTACACAGTGGCACCAAATCTCATCGGCCAGAAATGTCAAGTTATTAGTGGAATTGAGAGTTACCACTTCCTCCTTGTTCTTAACAAACCAAAAGGAATACCCTTGGAAAACCTTGATTAGGTGGAACTAGATTATAGCGTGCAATATTATGGTCACCTCACTATAGGAAGGATGTGACTGCACTGCAGAGTGTGTTTGTTTGGAACGGGGGCGGGGGCGGGGGCGGGGGGGACGGAAGAGGGGGACCTGATAGAAGTATTCAAAATTATCAGAGGTATAGAAGGTAGATAAAGGTCGCTCCAAGTTATAGTGGCCTGATTTAAGAATAGCTCATACATCTGAATGAACATTAGGGAGACAGTTGGGATGGGGCTGTCAGCTGCTGCAGGGCTGCAGGCATCTTCTGCCAGCTGGGAACACAGTTTATGGCAACATCATTGCATCGCTCAGAGAATAGTTAAATTAAACTCCTTTGGTTGGCTTATATTTCTAGTTAATTACATTGTGGTGCAGTGGCATTTATGACATATAAGCTGTTCAGGTTGCGAAGAGCTCTCAGGAATGGAACCCTGTCCTAACACTTTGAGGACGTGCGGTTAAGAAACATTTCCCACAGCAGGGGAGCCAGGGGTGCCAGAGGCAAAGGGTTAAGGTAAAGAATAGGATGTTCAAAGAGAATCCTAGGAAGAAAATTTCAGCTGGAGTCTGGAATGCACTGCCTGAAAGGATAGAGGCAGAGACTTTCACAACATTAAATAAATATTAAGACAAACACTTGAACTGCTGAGACATTGAGGCCTACCAAGTGCATGCTGGAAATGGAATGAGTGAAAATCCCATCACTGTCAGTAAGGAGTTTATACATCTCCTTGTAACTGCGTGGATTTCCTTCGGGTAGTCTTGTTTCCTCTTATGCTGCAACGTTGTATGGTCACATGGGTTAATTGGGATGGGTGGCTCATTAGGCCAGAAGGGCCTGTGACCTTGCTGTGTCTCTAAAATAAAAAAAAATAACAGATGCCTACTTAATAATTGGCATGAACATGGTGGGCGAAGAACCTACTCCTGTGGTGTATGACTCAATAACGTCATGACTCTTAATTGAACCCTTCAAAATCATTTTGCAGTTGGTTCTTCAAACTGCTGATAAAGAGGATGTTTAACTGAAAATAATCTGTCACGATAGCACGACGGGTTAGTGTGACGCTATTACAGCTCGGGGCGTCGGTGTTCGGAGTTCAATTCCAATGTCTTCTCTGAGGAGTTTGTACATTCCTCCCTGTGAATGCATGACTTTCTTCCAGGTGCTCTGATTTCCTCCCACAGTCCAAAGACATACTGGATAGTCATCGTAGATTGTCATGTGATTGGACTAGGGTTGAATAGGTGGGTTCCTGGGTGACGAGTCTCACTGGGCTAGAAGGGCCTGTTCCATACCGTGTCTCTAAATAAATGAATTCTTCTCCACAGTGGCGTTGATGTGTGCAGTTTCTGCAAAGATATTTTAGATAACCTTCTGGATACGCTTGAGCAAGTCAGAGCCAAACTGATTAAGACCAATCCCATTTGTCAGGATTATGGTTGTAAGATATTGGAGAAGGATGATTTGGTTGAGTATGCAGAGATTTACAAGGATGTTAGAGAAAGAGGTTTGCAAAACATGGCTAATCTACAGTCCAAGTTTATTGTTCTACCTTTGATCTAAATTATTTGAGCTAAAAATACTTCAAATTCTGTCTTGAACAAGAGGTACAGTAGATTGTGATGGTTCCCACTGTTATGCACACTGATAAAGCAAAGCTATTTGGAAAGTACTTAAATGAACGCAAGATCCCTGTATATTCTTTCTCTGTGATGTTCCACTAAGCTTTCAGTGAAGGACCGATAAGATCTACTACAAGGCAATCTTTGCACAAATGCACTGAGCACATTTACCATGGCAACCTTCCTGATACCAGGTTACACGCTTTCTCATGCACAAATAGGTCCACAGCACAAATTTTTCTTTCTAGCTGCATGCATCAAGAATGTTCCTGAGCCAGTATCTCCTGAAAGGCTGCCTGCGATGGGATTTCTAAGAATGCTTTATTAGATAAACCCAAGGACACCATTCCACAGATTCTCTCTCCAGAAGACTGATACATCCACCATTGTAACTGTGGGTTCAGGTGCGCTGTGGGCTGTGGGGGTGTGTGGTGATATTCCAGGTCCTCTTCTGTTCAAAACATGTATAGAATGTGTTAGGCTCATTGGGAAGAGCAGGGCTGCCTGACTTCAATTTGTAGTCTGTTATAACATGCAAGCTCCACCACAGCTGCCGGCTGGTCTGGGGTTCAATTTTGGACTGGTATCGTCTTAGACCAGTGCCCTGCATTTCTACAATATCAACATGGAAGCCCAAACTAGGAATACGAACAGTCTACAACATCATCTGCAAAGATTATCTCTCTTCTCACTGCTTCCATAAGGAAGGAGCCACAGGAACCTTCGTTCCCACAGCACCAGGTTCAGGAACTGTTATTATTCTTCAGTCACCAGGCTGCAGAATCAGTGTGGATAACTTCACTCACCCCAAAACTAAACTGAATCCACAACCTACGGACTCACTTTCAAGGATTCTGCAACTTCTGTTCACGGTGTTATTTATTTACCGATATTGTTTATGATCACAAGACACTGCTAGTCTACCTCATCAGTGAGTTGCTCTTTGCTGGAGTAGCCGGAGGAACTGGTCAGTGTGGGCCATGTTGCAGTGTACTGGCAGTGTGTAGTCGAACAGTGAGTGGTTGTCTTAGTCATGTCTCTTGCGGTTGCAAGACCCTGTTAGATATTGGTAATGTGGAATGCTGCAATTCTACTGCACTGGTTTATTGGCAGGATCGACTGTGAGGGAGCTGCATGCCCTTGCATGTAGTGCAGAATAGGCTTCACGCTGTGGTATTCCCTGTTGCAGCTGCCCAGGACTGGTGACGCCACAGGCAGTGTCTATGCTGGGTTGGGGACTGACCCTCCCATTAGTGCTGCCCTCCAGGGTTTGCTCCGTGAAAGACTTGCTGGATTGCGTTCGCCTGTAGATTAATCTTGGCAACAACATCCACGGACTCTGGGACTTGCACTATATTATTTTTTTGTGTGACTGCATGTTTATTGCTATCTTAAGTGTTATATGTACCTTGTGCTGTGCATGACTTTTGCTACTGTGTTTTGCACCTTGACCCCACTGTTTCATTTGGCTGTACTCATGGATATTCATGTACAGTTGAATGACAATTAAACTTCAACTTGAACTTGATTTGTTTTTTTTGTATTTGCACAGTTTATCTTCATTCGCACATTGGTTGCCTGGCAGTCTTTGTAGTTTTGCATTGATTCTGTTGTATTTCTTTGTTCTACTGTGAATGTCTGCACCAGTCTCAAGGTCATATATATACTTTAATAATAAATTTACATTGAACTTTGAACTTTGAGGATGTCAGGGATGCATAATGCAGATAGTTTGGTAATACTCTTAATCCTCTGTTGTTAGACTTAATTTGGTATGCAAGAGATTGATACACATCACCCTCCTCAAAATTTTCATTGATTCTACCCTAATGCAATCTGCAGCACCCTTAACATCTGCCAGAAAACAATTCCGGTCAAGAATACCATCTGCTTTGTCAAATAGGGGAAAAGACCACCAGAGCACCAGAAAGCAACCGGGTTGCTCTGCGCTGTGCAGGACTGGAAGCTAAAAGCAGACCTGGGAAAACAACTGCAGTTTCCTCCCCACATTACGGAGACTACATTGCAGCTCGACATTGTGTTGTGGTCAGGCTCATCGAAGCACGTTCTTATGCTTGAGCTCACTGTGCTGTGGGAAGAACGCATGGAGGAGGCCTACGAGCGGTAGAGAGCCAAGTATGCAGATCTGAAGAACAACAGCCAAAGAAGAGGCTGCAGAGCAAAATGTTGGCCCGTGGAGGTTGGGTGTCATGGCTTTGCAGACCAGTAGCTCTGCAAAGTATACACTGCACTTGGAATCAGGGGAGAGAGAAGAAGGAGAGCCATTTCTCCCACCACAGATGCAGCAGAGAAAGCGTCAAGATGGCTCTGGATAAAGAGGGCAGATCCATGGGTTGCTGCTAAGGCACAGGCCAGGATCTGATCAGCCCCGGTCGGGTCGCCTGGGCCAGGGTGTATGATGTTGAACGACTCGAAACACCTGACGACCCCAGGGAGCATCACTGATGATGTGCCCTAGCTTAGCATCATGCAGATGTTTCTGTAAGAAGAAGAAGAAAAAAAATGTACAAAAAGTAATGCACTAAGAAAACTGTAAATAAAAAATATAGTTACGTAGTTTTTGTTAGCAATCCTAATTAAGAAGATAACACTAATCATCTTACCTTGTAGTTAAATGAATGGAAGCACTTGCATGCATTTGTATTCCTCCAATTCTAACATGATTCTGGTGTATTTGTGCCAGTGAAAGACTTCAGAATGATCAAAGGAATGCATCATTTTTTTTAGATTTGTTAAGCTAATGCTGTTTCGCAGCAATTTTGAATTTAACACAATCACGCAGGTTCTTTCTCGTTGGAACCTTAAAAATGAAAGGGCTGGTATTTTTCCATGGTTTTTGAGTTGGGATTCCCTGTACTGACATATTCGGTTCCTTTCGTGGGATCTGTTCATCAAGAACTTCTTCAATTGCCTTTGATTCACCTAGCCTATAAAGCTTTCAAGATTCAGGATTCAAGGTTGTTTCATGTCATTTCCTGGACACAAGTGTAAGGAGAATGAAGCAATTCTTACTCTAGATCTGATGCAGAATAAAAAAAAACACGGGAGATAAAGAACACCATAATAATACTAAAAAACACACAATAAATATAAATACATAAAACAGCATATATAGATAGATTGATTTTGCTATATTATGAAACATTAGTGATTTATATTTTTTCTTTAGAAATACAGTATAGTAAAGGTCTCTTCCAGCTCATGAGCCTATGATTACACCCATGTGACCAATTAAACTACCAAACTGTATGTCTTTGGATTGTGGGAGGAAATCAGAGCACCCGGAGGAAACCTATGTGGTCATGGGGAGAACATACCATACATACTCCTTACAGGCCGCGGCAGGGATTAAAGTGTAATAGCATTTTGCTAATCACTATGCTACCAAGCTGCCCAAGGTAAAGGAAGGCATCTTGGCAATACTGCACACTTATGAAAATGTCTATTTGTCATTATTTTTCAATGTCTAAATATCATCCTTTTATTTTCCATCTTGCCTGATTATACATAGGCCTGTTTCTTGAAGGTGGTTAACAAGCACAAGCTTTATTACTATGTCATCAAGTCTTTTATCATTTTAATCAAACACTCTGACAGAAAAAGAATTGTGACTAAAGTCAGAAAACGTAGTTGTGAGATCTCATGCTTGATGCGTGACATCAGATAAAATATGCGTGATATGGGAGTGTCAGCTTTTAGTTTTGATGTAGATTACGGAGATATTTCTTGGCCTTTGACTTCGACAAGTGAGCAATTCAACATTTCATGCCCGTAATTGCTGATCAATCATTTAAAAGTATTTCTGATTGGAACTGGTGACCTTGGAAAGAAAAAAAATTGACTTCTTTGCTCAGTGAATGTATTTTGGCCAATTAATTTGATAATAAGTGAAATAACTCTATTTGCAATAAAGAAATTCTCTTTAGGGAAGTAAAAGGAGCCTGTAGTTTCTAAATTGGGTGAAACATTCATTTTGATTGCAGTGGATGATAAATGTTTAAGGTTACTGTTAGCATGTACGGAGTGCAGCTACACAGATACACTAGTCCATGCACACTGCTGCTCACTTAAGACCAAGTAAAGTCCCTCAGCAAAATTCTTTACCTTCTTCCTCCATATTCTCTGTCTCAATTCTCTGTCATTTATGGTTTATAGAGTTAGCTATTTCAAAGAGAAAAGCTACTCGCATGAGTCATTTGAGAAGGTGCATATGTAGGAAGAGGATTGAAAACCTGGGTAGCACAACGAAAGCTATTTCAATTATGACTAAACTGCACTTTTAAAATTAAATGTTATTAGAATGGGACAGTCCCTTTCTCATTTCTGTCATACCCTCCTCCAGTTCTTACCTTGATTGGTGCTTAGTCGATATAAGGCGTTCCTTGACAAACAACTAAAACTTTGTGAACAACCAAAACTTTGTGGTGAGACCATGAATAATGAGATCATTGCAAATGTGTCTTTTCTGTCAAAATCAACACTTTGAGTGTAGCACAACCTCGCAGACAAGGCAACACAGCTCAACCCTGATCTCTAATGTTATAAGACCATAAGACATAGGAGCTAAATAGGCCATTCAGCCCATTGAGTCTGCTCTGACTTTGTATGTTCTCCCTATCATTGTGTGGTTTTCTCCCAGTGATCGAATTTCCTCCCACAACCTAAGAACATGTGTATTGCCAGGTTAATTGGCCACTATGAATGCTTCAAGTGAGTGGTAGAACCTGGAGGGAGTCAATGGGGATGTGGGGAAAGTAGAAATGATTATTGATGGATTATTGTAAATGAAACCTGGCTAGTGGCGTAGTGGCATCAGCGTCAGACTTCGGGACGAAAGGTCCCGGTTTTGAATCCAGCCAGCTCCCCTGTATGCTTTCCATCCGTGCTGGGTTACGAGCTGGTGATCTCTTTGGAAACTCACCCGGCAGATGGCAATGGCAAACCGCTGCTGTAATTTGCCTCGTACGCGGTTCCCCACTGCGTCAGAGAGGCGTGGAGGGAGACTGTCAGCTAACTGGAGAAACTCCAGATGTGATGTATATTTCCTATCGTAAATGAATGGTTTGTTGGTCTGTTTGAGTCTGTCTTTGTGCTGTTTAGCACCATAACTATGATTCTATTTCAACAACAAATTCCTAACAACCTTAACTTCTGAGTACATTCCGGGAAAAAATGTTTATTGAGTGGATCTTACCCCATCATTTAAACCAGTTAATGATGTGGTCACCACATTTAACTTTGATAGTGAGTTGAAGCCAAACTGGGTCTGGAAAAGTGTTTGAAAAATAAGCAACTTAATAAGAAGACATGTTAAAACTTCTGCTGCCTCACAGAACAAAGTAGAAAAATTGTTTGAAAATATTATTAGCACTTGCCTGGGTGGCTGCAGCACAGTGGCTGTGTTTTTGAAAGAGTGATTTGGCGAAAGGAGTTCTAATCCTATCATGGGGGCTAGGAAGTTTTCAATCAATTTGGTAATTTAAACAGAAATTAAATTTCTATTGTCGGTAACGTAGGGTGCCATGGCAACATAGTGGTTAGTGCAAAGCTTTTACGGCGCAGTGTCAGTTTGGTGCCATCAGTAAGGAGTTTGAACGTTCTCCCCTTGACTATGAGCTTTCTCTGGGTGCTCTGCTTTCCTTCCACTGTCCCCGATGCTTCGGTTAGTAGGATAATTGATCATTGTAATTGTCCTTTGATCGGGCTACAGCTAGATAGGTGGGTTGCTGGGTGGTAGTGCTCATTGGGTTGAAGGCCCTGTTCCATGCTGTCTCATTAAATAAATAGTATATTTGAAGCAACTCAAATTTCCCATCTGGTTCTTCTTTAGAATTGAACTCTGTTCTGACTAATTCTGGCAGTTGCATGACTCCTGGTCCAAACAATGTGCTTGAAATGGTTCAGGAAGCTAGTCAATACAACGCTAGTAATTGCTGGAGGTGATGCCTAAAACTCGTGAGAAAGAAGCATTTATAACCAGCTGCGATTAGCAAAAAACAAGGAAAAGCCGTATTAGTTCCCCTTTCAATATGAAAACTGAACTATGAAGCCATTATTTCATGCATTAGACATGGCAGCCATGTAACTGAATGCAGACGTGGAGGAAGCATTACCAGCTGGAAGGTGATAGGCAGAGCCAGGTGAGGGGGAAGTTAGGTGGGTGGGAGAGGGGGGTTGAACTGAAAAGATGTGAGGTGATAGTTAGAAAGGATAAAGGGCTGAAGTGGCCAATGGGAGAAAGGGAAGGAGGAAGGTCACGAGAGGGAGGTGATAAGCAGGTTAGGAGGAGAGAAGAGGTAAAGGGGGAGTCAGAATGGGGTTGGAAGAAGAGAGAAGGAGGAGGTGGGGAGATATAATGGAAGTTAGAGAAATTAGTGTTCATGCCATCAGGTTGGAGTCTACCCAAACTGAATTTATAAGTCTGGGTATTCAAATCATTGATAGAAACTTGCAATTGCAGGACTTATCCTTATGCTTTTAAATACTCGATATAATAGAATGATCTCATAAGGAAGTAGTCTGATTATTTTGAAGAACTTAAGATGTTTGCAAATAGGAATTCAAGAATCTTAACAGCTCTTTGTACAATATAAGGAATGGCTGTATGTGATTGGCTTCGTTCAGCAGTGGAACTTCTGTATTCCCTACAATAAGTTTTCATGCTACAGATAAACCCTTTCTGCACACTCAGGAATGGCTGGGCTCAGAGTTGGTAAACTCCAGTTTAACACAAGATGTTCCGGTTTCTTTGGCTGGTGAAGGTAGCTACTGGGAACTGTAAGAAAAACATGGCAAAGAGAAGGATAAAGATTTTCCACACGCAAAATTTGTTGTACTTCTAAGTTTAAAGACAAACAGCATACAAAACTAAAGGGCAGAAATGGGTTGTCCACGAACACCAGCAAGTCCTGATAAAAGAGAGCAGTTAGTAGCACAGCTCAGCTACATTATAAGATCCTGTGGGGGCATGAAAGAGAAGATGTTGAGATGGTTCCACTTGTTGGAACACCTTGAACAAAAAGGGAAAAATTACAATATTAGAAGCAGTCATGTAAAACTGTGGTGTGTAGGAAATTCTTTTCACAGAGGGTGCGAGTCTTTGGAATTCTTTCCCACAGAGGATCAGGGGTGCTTAAAGAGAAAAAGAAGGATTTTTGAACAATTGAGGTCTATTGAGAAATTACGAAAGAAGAGGTGAGGACCCCATGGCAGATCAGCCATGATCTTATTGAATAACAGGATATGACTGAAGTACTGAATGGCCTACTCCTGTTCCTATTCTCTTTTGTTCTAATGTTATTTCCAAGACCATGAGGAAACTGGTTGAGGAACTCAAAGGGGAGTACCCTTTGCCACTTACATGGCATTGTAAATTCCTTAGGAGATGATTTACATCAAAGGGCATAACCCAGTGAGTTTTGGCAAGGTTCTGAGTAAGAGTATCAAAATTTTGGCTTGTTATGTAAGGAGTGACAATTAGCCTTTAAATCCAATGTGAAGAAGGCCTCTTTCTGGTCTGGACGCCAGTTTATTTTTTGACAACACAGTTTAGTTTGTAAACAGTCAGTGCTTCTTGTCATCCACCTTGACAATTTTCAGCATCTACAAAACCTCTTTGTGTCAAGGCATAAGTTCACTTCTATAGTTTCCTTTCAAGTTTGCGGATCTTAAAACTTAATCGAAGTTTATTTTGCAATTAGTTCGATGAAAGTAGTGTCTGTTGATTTTCTTTAGAGACCTTGCTTCTTCCTTGTATACAATGTAAGAGAAAATCCATTCTGTGAACTAGTGTGCAGTGATGCATCCTTCCTTCCAGTGTCATAACGCATTGAGTCCTGATGAATATCGTTATCCTGACTCTGCACAAACTCTAAAGTGAAATTAGAAGAATACATCTACTGCTGGGATTGAGCACTGAGTACAATAATGTCATTCAAATCAATCAATATTATTGTCATCACATTCATTTTTATAGTCATACTGGGTCTGGAAATGTGTTTGAAAATCAAGAAAGGTAAGTTAATATTTCTTCTGCCTCGGTGATTAACATATTTTCTTGAAATGAAATAATGAGATTTATAATTATGTTATACAATACATATATTACGTAATGAGAAAAGACATTTACTTTCTTAGGCAACTAGAAATGAGCTGTAATGTATTAGCATCACTCTTGTACTTGGGATACAGAATGAAAAGGCCTGGACACAAATCTATTAAAACATCTATTTCATGGCAACTTGATCTAAACTTGCCCTCACCGGTCTTTCAGTTCAATGGGATTACTGAAAATACATCCCACTGAAGTTCAGTGGGAATGCTGTTGGCTGTCACATTCCAGGTTGCAGGAGTATGCGCTGAGGGACACCCTGAGGCTTGGTGCAGCCTGTGGAAAAGCTTATGGGGAAGGACTGCAGACTAGGGTTCTTAGGCTACCGGGGTTTGATGGGCTTGTGTGGAAGCAGCCCCCAACAACTGAAGTTTGTACCATCCCAGAGGGCCACACAACTGACAATGGTGCTACGTGCACACAAATGTGCTAACAATACTGGACCAGCAACACTGAATTTCTAGACTGAACACCACTACAGATGTAAGGAGTCATGGACTATGTTTTTACTTTCGTATTTGTATTTATTTTGAGTAAAGTTTAGAATTAATGTATAAAAACGTGAACTTACCCTTTCATCTGTACAGATGGAAGAGTTGGCTGTATGATCTCGCCTACTCTTTCAAAGGAAATCAAATGAAATAATCCATGATTCTGAGGGAAATCTACTGCTGTGAGGATGTTTGCCCAGGTGGGGACTGTAAAATTAGTGGGCTTAGACTCTGGAAAAGGGATTATTCACTGAAGGTTGAATTGACAAGGAATTTCCTCTCTGAGGGTTGTGATTCTTTGATGTGTTCACCGCTGGGAAACGAGTGGATGCTGAGTCATTATGTGGAGATAGATGTTTTTGACATTGTGGAATTGTGCAGGAAAGTTGAGTCTAGGCCAAAGATCAGATCCCCAATGATCTTACTGAATGGCAGGGCAGATTCAAAGATTTCAATGGCCTACCGTTGCTCATATTCCTAGGATATGTTTAGTTAGGCCAGAGAAATGCTGCTTGTATCATAGAGACAGAGACTTACACTGCAGGAAACGGGCTCTTCAGCTCAACTGGTCAATGCCGACCAAAATGCCCCATCCAAGTGAATCTCATTTGCCAATGTTTGACCTATAACATTCTCAACTACTCCAGTCCATGAACCTGTCCAACTTTCTTTTGAAAATTTTTATTGCATCTGCCTCAACCACTTCCTCTGGCAGTTCTTTTAACATAATGCGTTTTTTAACGCATTGAGTAAAACGTTTGCCTCTCAAGTTCTTATTAAAGCTTTCCCCTCTCACCTTAAACCTGCAGTATAACCTCTAGTTCTTGATTCCCCAAACCTGTGAAAATGACTAAGTCAATTCACCTTATCTACGCTCCTCATTATTCTACACATCTCTGTACGATTACCTCTCAGTCTCCTGCACTCCAAGGAATAAAGTCCAAGCGTGTCCAGCCTCTCCCTCAGTCCCTCACATGCTGGCAACAACCTTGTAAATCTTGTCTGCACCCTTTCCTGTTTAATAACACCTAGTAAGGTGAGCAAAACTGAACATAATACTCCAAGAGCGGCCTAGCTGGTATCCTGCACAACTGGTTCTGAAAGGTTTTGATTTTAACTGCCTTAATTGTTTGGCTCTTTCCTCAGTCTTTCCTTGGATGATGTGAGTTTCCAGAGCCTTTAAGGGAATGTATGTGAACTCCCCCATGATTACTAAGGGTAGTATTACTCTAAGCACCAGTCAGTAGGGGGTGTCGCAGGTCAAGCTGCAGTATGGCCTAATTTATGACGCGCTGTACTCGGACGCAGGACACGAATTCTCACTTAATTCAAATTCAAAGCACACATACAGAAAGTTGAATTTCTTCACAAATGTGTTTCTGAAAGAGGGACTGAGTTTTCAATGAGGATTTGACACATAAGATGCTGAAGGGTTCTCTTTCTTCTTTTGTCTTTTAACTTTAAAATTGACAAGCAAAAATTAAAAAAACAGAGCTCCATAAATGAACAAAAAGTATAATACATCATTACTGGAATATGACTGTACTCTGGGGATCAATGAGACTTTACAATTCATTATCACCATAATTTGCCATTTGACATATAATGTGGTGAAAATCCAACTCCTTAGATTTCCCAAATCCCTGTGGTGATATTTTGTGGTATTGCATTCCCATTATTATGTTCACCACAGGACAGATTTTCAGTTATTTGGGGAGACAAAGGATATAGGATTAGTGAAGGAAAATGGTGTTGAGATAAACGATTAGCTGTGATTTTATTGAATGGTGCAGCTGGCAAAAGAGACAGGCTTCTATTTCCTGTGTTCTCAATTTCTTGTGTTGATATTCAGAAACTATTTCTGGCATGCAAACTGAAAAATTTAGGGATGCAGAAGAAGGAACAGGTCTACTACTGTGCAGTACTCCAAATTCCATAGGCGAAAAGCAGTAATGTATAGAATAACATACACAAGATGATGGAGGAACTCAGCAGGTCAGGCAGCGTCTACAGAGGGGAATAAACAGTCGATGTTTCCAGCCGAGACGCTTATCAGGACTGTTTATTCCTCACCCTAGATGCTGACTTGCTGAGCTCCTGCAGCATTTTGTGTGTGTTGCTCAGCATTTCCAGCATTTGCAGAATCCCTTGTGTTTATAATCTATGGAATAAATTGTTTCAGTCTCTCTGTAGCTCCTGAATCAAATAGTATAGCAAAGGAATTCAAGACTTGGCAGGCTGCAAGTAAAGTAGGATATCCTCCCTCTGGATAGTACTGTTTTCCCAAAAGTTTGATTGAAATTTAGCAAAAGCACACAAGCTATTGTTTGGTAATGATTAGACCTTTATTTCAAAAACAGTTGGAATTAAGCAGCAAAGTCCAAGAAAAAGTGTAGTTGGGTTGTATTTTAACCTTTTTGTGCCAAGATTATATTTTCAAGTGACTGTTAATTGGAAAAAGGGACTGAGGAGTACAAAGTGCAATTTTGTCAAATTCACAATACACTTTAAACTCAGTTGGCTATGCTGCAGTCATTTGGTCAAAGAATGTCTTTGTACTTAACAAATATTAGACAGAACCATTTTTATACCTTCGTTATTTGACTGAATTCCATGATTAAAATCCTTTTTCGGATCGAAATTATACAGATACATCAGGGATATTATCAGATTTTAGCAAGACGTGGTAATATAGTCATCACATTGGATCGATCAGTTCAAAGCACTGGCCTGTTAGACATAGAGAGTGGTATATTACCGAAAAAAGTGTCAATTCTGGGAACATTTTTGGAAATCAAAAAAGGTTTCCTGTAATAACCTTCCTGGTAGATAAGCTGGGCTGTGTTTCAAGACTTTTTTCAGCTGTGTTGCATTTGTCCCATTTCAATGCCTATTGTCCCCAGTTGTTTGTCTTATAAAATTAGGATTTCCATTCTATTTCCATTAGTAAATCCAACTTAAATATAGGCTCAATTCTGTTTTAGTCATCCAAGTGTTGTTAACTCTTATATAAACCTCTGATTATTTGTGATTCACAGATTTAAACATAAATACATAAGTAGGAATATGATCCGCACTAACAGTGCATGTGATCTTATCATTCTATTGTCTGCATTATCTAATCGTGACTTTCAGGGCAACTACACTTAGGCTTAATAGCTTGTAGGTTTTGTCTTCATAGGGTTATGTTGCTTTCAGAGCAAACTATTAGTATCCTTACTGGACCCTTAACACCCAACTGATAAGCAATTTGATTTCTGAGGCCACATGAATTTCTTTCACAAACATACAATGTAACAATGTTCTAAATGTTCTAAATACTTTTTTATCTTTAGTGGAACTTTGACATTATTCTTAGTCCATTTTCCATGTGCTTAGTGGATTTGTACAACTGAAATCAGATCTGACTGGTCAAGGGAATCATTACTTGTTTATCTTTCTTCAGAGCGCTTTGCTTCAGCTGATTTACACTGTGTGCTAGATAAAGTGTGAGAATTGCGGAGGGTTTGGAAATTCTGATGTCTGTAACGTACTCGTGCAGCTGTAGGAAGAGTGGACTAAATGCTCTAATAATTTTCAATTTAAATTTAAAAAAATAATGGTTTGGAGATCTGCTAGATTGGACATTGGGCAGATTTTGACTTTAAGTGATAATGTAAAAGGTGACCATTTTAGATTAATAGCTCTTGATTGATGGCATCCATCGGTCTCAAAAGACAGTAGAAATAAAGTCTGGATGGAAGGTATGGAGATCTTGGGATGCCCAGTTGTCAAGATCCCCCTCTCGGCCTCTAGTGTACTAGTCCAAAGGAAAGTTTATGAAGCAATACGTTTGGCACCAGCTTGGCTGCAGGAGCTGCCAGAAAGATGTGCAGTGACGTCCAGTCGCTATAGGGTCTCCACTCCAGCTTTGCTGTCCGGGTTTACTTGGTAGTATTCATCTCTCCCGAGGCTGCCCACAAGGCAGTGGGGCTATTTACCCATAGCTGGGGATCTGGTTCACGAGCACCAGGGCGTGTCCACACACCAGTGGGCCTGCATGCTACGTGTGCAGGGGCCAGACCTCCTTCCTGATCTCTGTAGTTCAGCCTGAGTCTGAAGGATGTTCAGTTTCCATGTGTCGCCAGTAAGGAAGCGCTACATGAGGCTTGCAGCTGGAGAGGCTATCTACTGGCAGGGAGAGACTTGCACATTCAGCCCTCCTTTTCGCGAGACTGCTCGCCAGTGCTGGAGGCTGAAAGCAAGAGTAACAAGCACTACCCACTACACTCCCACACTAGATGCATCACAGCATCCGTCTTGAAACACAGCAGCTATGACCAATGTCAAAATTACCCCATTTATTCACCAATTCAATACCATGTCAATATTACTTTAAATGTAAAGATGTCTCTGCTTCCTCCCCAATCTGATTAGTAGGGAAAAAGACATGGTGGTGTTGCTTATGTTTTTATCTCAGTCGAAAGGCCTGTTTCTGTGCTGTACTTTTCTATGACTCTAAATGGCCATGAGAGTGGTGGTTACCAAGATAGCGGGACACAAAATCCAGAGCATCTGCAGAAAGAGGAACAGCCCCTTCATCAGAACCTCTATTTTCTGTACCTTATTTATTTTTTCCAAAACCTACATCGTTGGCGATTTTCCCTGGACGTTCATTGTCTGCCTCTCTCTATGTTCCTGTCTAGGTCTGTTGAAGAAAGAATATCCAAGCAAAAACATCCACACATGATGGAGAAAAAAGGCAATCGATGGCAACTTACAGAGCATCATGAACGTGGACGCGTTTCACTAACCCGTGTGTATGGATGGAAAGATACATAGCAAAACAGAACCTAGAAAGATGAAGCAACAATAACAATAGTTTTATCAAATAATACAGCAACATTATGGCTTTACTTAGTTTGTAAGGACTAAACAAATTCTAGTACATTAATACTTTTAGGTTTAAAGCATGCTGACAAAAAAGTTCTTGGAAAAATAGTTAGACTGAACAGATTGTGAAATCGTTTTTCTGCCTACACTGCAAATGTGAAGAATTCAAACCAAAACATCATTGGACTGGTAGATAATTTGGATTTGAAAACTGGCAGCATATCGTACAGGGAGTCTAGACAAAATGTTCCCACCAGCGTAATAATAATAGTTATGTCTGCCTTAAGGCCTTGAGTACAAAGTATCATGCATATTTAAAGCACATGCTTTCTAGGAAAAAGACCCAACAGCTGAAAGTGATCCTGACACATTCCATGCAACGAAGTATGTTCAATTCCTTTCCTATAATAGCTTTAAGAGCCACGCCTTGATGTTCACAGAAAGTGTCTTCTTGTCACATGGGGGCAAGTTACTTCTGCTAAGCTCATTCCAGGACTGTCGCTAGGACTCTGTGATGTGTGTTTACAGTGTGAAGCATTGGTTAGAGAGCTCAAAGTCCTGCCTTCATGACAACCAAGACCAGACAGGAATTGACCCAGAATGTTTTAAGTTCAACAGACAATTCACAACTTGAGTTCGTATTTCCTGATTTTGTTCTTTGCTTGTGACATGAATTCTTTGGGGAGTCTTGGAGTATAAGCAATTGTGTCAAAATAAAACAGCTTCGTTTGACTTGTTTGGTTTGAATTGAGTATTTGAGTCAACCATGCAAGCAAATAATCCGTAGCTTCTACCAATGGTGGTGCTGAATTAGATTTTATCATCTGGGATAATATATTCCCAGTTTCCCCCTTGATTTATGGGTAAGATCAATTCATAGAACTCCCATCCTGGAACAGTGAAGTTTTGGGTTCAAACTCCAATTCTAGACCATAAAAAAAAACAAGACTAAAATTTCAGTGTAATACCCAGCAGTCAGAGCTAATATTTATTGCATGAAATGTTGCCCTGAGGGTCTTGTTCTCTCATGCTAATATAAATGAGACAGGGAGTTAAGCCCATCAATCTGGCTAATATTTATTCCCCAGTCAATGGTTGATCTGAACATTAGTATGTGAAAAGTTCATGAGGGAAACAAAGTTGATGTTAGACATATGGAGTTCCAAAATGCAATTGATAATGTACCACATAAAAGGTTTTGCACAAGGTTGCAGAGCTTGGAATAAAATAGCCTGTAGCAACATGGATCAAAAATTGGCTAAGTAACAGAAATAGCTAGGAAAGATTAGGGAAAGATTGATTTTTGAATTGGAGGCAAGTGTTCTATTGAATTTTCAAAGCCACGGTATCAGGACCAATGATTTTCTTACATATGTCAATGATCTGAGGTTAGGTGTATAGATATAATGTCCACTTTTGAAGGTGGAAAAACTCAAGAACTCGGATGTGTTTTTAACTATGAAGTGAATAGAAGCAGGCCTCAAGGAGATAGAGATGAGCTGTTGGAAAAGACAAATAAATGACAGGCAAACCTTAATGCTGAGAATTGAAAAGTGTCACTTTCATAGAGTCAAAGAAACATAGAATGGAAAAAGAACCTTTGGTCCACCAAGACTACACCAAACATCAGGAACCTATTTTTACACAGCTCAATTATTTTCACCGGATTCCCATCAACACTTGTCCCCAACCCCCACCTCCCACCTCCCAGATTCGAGCACTCACCTGCGCATTAGGGACAATTTAGTGTGGCCAATTAACCTGAAACCCCAAACTTTTGGCAGCTATGGGAGGAAACTGGAACACCCAAGGGAGACCCAAGCAAAAACCCACTGTAGAAAGAAGGAAACGAGGCAATATAAACTAGAGTCCACATTCAGAATTTTTAAAGAGGCACAAAATCCGGGAGGGGGGAGAAGATGGCGGTGCGCTGGCAGCGCGCACGACCACTTCGGTGATGAAGATCTATTATCTGTCAAGTAGGGGACCGTGCACAATTCTGATTTGATGGAGACAGACATGGGAGTACAGAGGAACATCTGGAAAACTTCTGAAATGCCCGCTTCGCTGCCGCTGCTACTGTGTGGTAACCGGAATCTCCGGAGCTGAAGGCCCGGAAATGCTCAGCTTTGCATGTTTCAGCGGCCGGGGTGAGATTGAAGGCGCTCAGCAGAGGATGGCGCTCGGGAGGCTGTATCGGAGAGGCTGGTCGGAAGCTCGGAGTTTTCGGACGGACGGACTCAGTGTTGGCTGTGGTCGGGTGCTTCCAAGGTATCGGCAAGTTGACGGTGCCTGGAGGTTTATGGCAGGGAGTTTTTCCCTTTTGTCGCCTGCTATCAGGGACTCAGGAGTCGATCGACTCGGGACTTTGAGACTCTTTTTTTACTGTGCCTATGGTCTGTTCTTCATCAAATTATGGTATTGAATTGCACTGCTGTAACTATATGTTATAATTATGTAGTTCTGTCAGTGTTAGTCTTTGATCTGTCCTGTTTTCTGTGATATCACTCAGGAGAAACATTGTGTCATTTCGTAATGCATGTATGCATTTCTAAACGACAATAAAGAAGGACTGAGTGTTCTCATAATCTAATCTAATCAGGGAGATTTAGGAGTATGTAGGCATGGTTTATTCCTGTTTGTAAGAACTCTCTCCAGTAGTTTGCCCACCGTTGAATTTAGACTCACTGGTCTATAATTCCAGGGTTATTCCTATTACTTTTCTTGAACAAAGGAATAACTTCTGCCATCTTCCATCCTTTTGGCACTACACCTATGGCCTGTGAGGACACAAAGATCATTGCAATGACACAGCAATATCTTCCCTCACTTCCTGTGGTAGCCTGGGGTATATCCCGTGTGGCACTGGGGACTTACCCATACTAACATTTCTGGAAAATTCCAAAACATCATCTTTCTTGAGTTTGACATGTTCTAGCACATTACCCTGTTTTGCTGGCATCATATTTGCTAAGGTCTGTGTCACTGATGAATACTGATTAAGGATCTCATTAAGCACCTCCTCTAACCCCTCTTACTCCTGGCACATGAATCTCCTTTAATCCCTGACTGGTCCTACTCTCACTCCTGTTCTTTACATATGTGTAGACTACTTTGGGGTTTTTCTTAATCCAACTCACCAAGACCTTCTTATGTCCCATTCTAGCTCTCCGAAATCTGTTCCTATCCCTATCCAAGGCCAAAGTAAAGGTTAGAGAGTTGTGGTCACAACCTTGAAATGCTCACCCTACCGACAGATTTGTCACCTGACCAGATTCATTGCCTAGTACTAGATCCCGTAGGCCTCTGCTCTAGTCGGCCTGTCCACATGTTGTGTCAAGAGTCCTTCCTGGAAGCACCTACCAAGTCCTGAACCATCTGAACCGCTTGCATTAAGGAGGTCCCAATCAATATTAGGGAAGTTGAAGGCACCTATGACAACAACCCTGTTATTTTTGTACCATTCCAAAATCTACCTGCCAATCTGCTCCTCAGTGTCCCTGTTGCTATTTGGGGGGCCCATAGAATATTCCCAATAGAGTGATTGCTCCCTTTCTCTTTCTGACTTTACCCACACCGACTCAGTAGACGACCACTTCACAACGTCTTCCCTTTTTGCAGTTGTGGTACAATCCCTTTAGAGTAAATTGGAGACAGATGTCTAGTTCTCAGTGTCTTATTAAGCTTTGAAGCTTGCAGGAGAGATTTGCCAAAATAATTCCAGGGACTATAGATAAGTGGACAGGCTGAAGAGGTGAATGAATGAGGATGTAAGGGGATGGAATAGAGGTATATAAAATCATTAAGGATATGGAGAGGAAACATTGGTGCCTGGAATGGAAGCTGTACTTCCGTCAATCACAGGACTCTGCAGAGAGTGGTGTGGACAGCCCAGCTCATCTGTAGATGTGAATGTCCCACTATTCCAGACATTTACAAAGACAGGTATGTAAAATGGGCCTGCAAGATCACTGGGGACACGAGTCACCCCAAACACAAACTGTTCCAGCTGCTACCATCCAGGAAATGGTACCTCATCATAATAGCCAGGACCAACAGGCTCCAGGACAGCTTCTTGTACCAGGCCATCAGACTGCTTAATTCGTGCTGAGACAACTGTATTTCTATGTTATAATGACTATCCTGTTGTACATGATACATAATATTTATTATAAATTACTATAATTGCACTTTGCACATTTAGACAGAGACGCAACGTAAAGATTTTTACTCCTCATTTATATGAAGGATGTAAGTAACAAAGTCAATTCATTCAATTCATTCACTTCCTCTGGCAGAAGAGTCATAAACTCTTCAGGAGTTCATGATAGAGACATGGAATGAATTTGGGCATGAAATAGCCAACAGATACATGAGAAAAAAACTCCTTTTATTGCACAGAATGATTGGGGTCCAGATTGTGTCACCTGAGTTAGTTGTGGAGGCAGATTCCATTGTAGAATTCAATAAGCTGGATAGGAATCTGCATGGCAAAGACTTGCAGGGGCTTGAGAAGGTTGAGAGAACTGGGCATACAGTACATTTCTCTTGCAGAGAGTTAGAGGAATAGCCTCTTTCTGTGCTGTCATCATTTTCTGTGATATACTTTAGACTTTATTGTCACCAAACAATTGATACTAGAATGTACAATCGTCACAGCAATATTTGATTCTGCGCTTTGTGCTCCCTGGAGTACAAATCGATAGCAAATATTAAAAATTTAAATTATAAATCAGAAATAGAAAATGGAGACTAAGGTAGTGCAAAAAACCGAGAGGCAGGTCTGGATATTTGGAGGGTATGGCCCAGATCCGGGTCAGGATCCGTTCAGGAGTCTTATCACAGTTAGAAAGAAGCTGTTCCCAAATCTGGCTGTACGAGTCTTCAAGCTCCTGAGCCTTCTCCTGGAGGGAAGAGGGATGAAAAGTGTGTTGGCTGGGTGGGTCGTGTCCTTGATTATCCTGGCAGCACTGCTCCAACAGCGTGCGGTGTAAAGTGAGTCCAAGGACGGAAGATTGGTTTGTGTGATGTGCTGGGCTGTGTTCACGATCTTCTGCAGCTTCTTCCAGTCTTGGACAGGACAACTTCCATACCAGGTTGTGATGCACCCTAGAAGAATGCTTTCTACAGTGCATCTATAAAAATTAGTGAGGGTTTTAGGGGACAGGCCAAATTTCTTTAGCTTTCTCAGGAAGTAAAGGCACTGGTGGGCCTTCTTGGCAGTGGACTCTGCTTGGTTGGACGAAGTCAGGATATTTGTGATACTGATCCTGAGGAACTTAAAGCTTTTGACCTGTCCTACTTGCGCACCACCGATGTAAATTGGGTCGTGCGGTCTGCTACTCCTTCTGAAGTCAACAACCAATTCCTTTGTCTTGCTGATGTTGAAGGATAGGTTGTTGCCTTCGCCCCATGCCACCAGGTTCTTAATTTCCTCTCTGTACTCAAACTCATCATTACCCGAGATACGGCCTACAATTGTGGTGTCATCGGCAAACTTATATATTGAGTTTGATGGAAACTTGGCTACACAATCACGGGTGTACAGTGAGTACAGCAGGGGGCTGAGTACACAGCCTTGTGGGGCACCGGTGCTCAGAGTGATTGTAGAGGAGAGCTTGTCCCCTATTTCTACAGCCTGGGTCCTGTCTGTGAGGAAGTTGAAGATCCAGGTGCAGATCTGTTGGTATTTATGGAAGTTTGCTGCAGCAAATTATTCTTCTCCTTTGGTAAAACTGTGACTCAAAATGATTTCATTGAATCTATAGCAGTACTCAATGCTCTGAATATTCTTCTTTTTTATTACTCATCGCCCAGTACAGAAAATGTAATGTATTAACTCAGTTTTCAAATATAAACATATCATCTTTCATGCTAACCCTATATTTAAAATTTCTTTCAAGCCCTTCAGGCTGTAGATATTTACAATCCCATCACTTCCCCAGTCCCGTTCCTAACACCTTCCCTTCAGTCGGTCTAAATCCTGGAACCTTTCATACTGCAGCATTGTGGGATTATGTTCACATGAAGGAATGCAATAGATCAGCAAAGTGGTTATTTGCCAGTTTATCAAGAGCAATTAGGGATGACCAATAAATGCTGGCCTTCCTGGTATCACCCACATTCTAAAAATCAATAATAAATGTTGTTCTTACACATCTTTGACTTGGGGTCAATAGGTTGGTAAAATACTGAAGTATTAGTGGAAAAAAGCACTATTTTAGCAAATTATTGAACAGAGTTCAAATAACATAGATAGTTTGGCATTCTTCAGCCTTTTAAACTTTAATCACTTGTCCTACATGTCACAATCCAGCTACGCTTTAATGCTGCCAGGTGCTTAAAAAGATTTTTTAATGATGTGTTCCAGAAATAGATCCTGTTTCTCCAGATATTGTACGGCTGTGGATGAAGTTGCTCTTTGACCATTATGTCATTTATGCTATGTGGTATTGCTTCTGAAGATGCAGAACTTATGGCAGAAAATGAGGCTATTTAGCCACTGCTGGAGAAAAACACAGCTATTTAGGGTATTCTCATTTCACAAGCCTTGGTCAATAGACTTTTAATAGAATTATAGAGTTGCACAGCACAGAAGCACACCCATTGACCCCTGTGTCTGTGCCAACCTTGTTATCCATCTGCACTAATCCCATTTGTCTGCATTGGTATTATATCCTTCTTAGCCCTTCCTATTTAACTGTGTGTCTAAATACCTCATAAACATTGTAATTATATCTGATTCCAGCACCTCTGGTGGTGCTTTCCAGATATCAACCATAATTAGAGTGCACTCAAGTGCAAATCTGCTTTGCATGAAAGTCAGTAACTATTGTCCACGGACAGCATGAAGCCCAGTTTAATCCTGGCCACCAATGCACAGCAACACCTTTTATTAGGAGGTCAGCTCTCTAATGTAACAAACCTACCTTCTCAATGACAACACCATCTATGATAATTTTGTTGTTAGTTAACACAACACAGATCAGCCAATGTGTTATTTTCAGCTGTCTAAAGCTGCAATTGAAACTAATTCCAAAATAGAAGATAATTTTTAACAAGCAAGAAATCAGACAGACTGTTGGCAAACATGCCTTTGGCTCAATACTGACATCTCTCAGTATCATAGGAATGATTATAATGTCCAGTAATCTAATATTACTTCATATTACAGTGAAATAAATGGTCTTCTGGACATAACTGATGAAAAATTCTGAGGTGGTTTCATCAAGACTCTTCGGAAAGAACTTATCCGTGTAAGCAGAACAAGTGCTACACATGCCCTTACACTTCCTCCCTCACCACCATTCAGGGCCCGAGACAGTCCTTCCAGGTGAGGCATCACTTCACCTGTGAGTCGACTGGAGTGATATACTGCGTCCGGTGATCCCGATGTGGCCTTCTATATATTGGCGAGACCCGACGCAGACTGGGAGACTGCTTTGCTGAACACCTACGCTCTGTCCGCCAGAGAAAGCAGGATCTCCCAGTGGCCACACATTTTAATTCCACATCCCATTCCCATTCTGACATGTCTATCCACGGCCTCCTCTGCTGTAAAGATGAAGCCACACTCAGGTTGGAGGAACAACATCTTATATTCTGTCTGGGTAGCCTCCAACCCGATGGCATGAACATTGACTTCTCAAACTTCCGCTAATGCCCCACCTCCCCCTCGTACCCCATCTGTTACTTATTTTTATACACACATTCTTTCTCTCACTCTCCTTTTTCTCCCTCTGTCCCTCTGAATATACCTCTTGCCCATCCTCTGGGTCCCCCCCCCTTTGTCTTTCTTCCCAGACCTCCTGTCCCATGATCCTCTCGTATCCCTTTTGCCTATCACCTGTCCAGCTCTTGGCTCCATCCCTCCCCCTCCTGTCTTCTCCTATCATTTTGCATCTCCCCCTCCCCCTCCAACTTTCAAATCCCTTACTCACTCTTCCTTCAGTTAGTCCTGATGAAGGGTCTCGGCCTGAAACGTCGACTGTACCTCTTCCTGGAGATGCTGCCTGGCCTGCTGCGTTCACCAGCAACTTTGATGTGTGTTGCTTGAACTTCCAGCATCTGCAGAATTCCTGTTGTTTGGGAAAGAACAAACTCATTTTCAAATTACAAAGCTTATTTCTAGACACCATAATCCTCAAATTGATATCTGAATCCTCCGTAGTGTTAAATGACTGAAAGATGTCAAAATTTGTTCTAGCAGGTTACTGGTGGATATCGGTCAATTAGGAAAATGGATCAGAAGTTGACAGCCTCAGTACTTAAATACAATTGTAAACAGAAACACTCAGTGGCCTCAGGTAACAGTTAGGTACCTCCTGAACCTAATAAAGTGGGCACTGAGTATGTCTGTGGTCTTCTGCTGCTGTAGCCCATCCATTTCAAGGATCGATGTGTTATGCGCTCAGAGATGCCGCTCAGCACACCGCCGTTGTAACGGGTGGTTACTTGAGTTACTGTCGCCTTCCTGTCAGCTTGAACCAGTCTGGCCATTCTCCTCTGACCTCTCTCATTAACAAGGCATTTTCACCCACAGAAATGCTGCTCAGTGGGTTTTTTTTTGTTTTTCACACCATTCTCTATAAATTATAGCGACTTGTGTGTAAAAATCCCAGGAGATCAGCAGCTTCTAAGACACTCAAACCACCCCATCAGACACCAACAATCATTTCACAGTCAAAATCCCTTAGATCACATTTCTTCCCCGTTCTGACGTTTGGTGTGAAAAACAACTGAACCTCTTGACCTATATGCTTTTATGCACTGAGATGCCTCCACATGGTTAGCTGATTAGATATTTGCAATAACGAGCAGGTGTACAGGTGTACCCAGTAAAGTGCCACTGACAGTGTAAACATACAGGTGACACCCCCCCCCCCATGATGCTGGGAGGACGCATTCCCAGAAAAGAGCTCACATTGTGATCTTTTCAGTAATGCAAAGTCACATCGGCTGCACATGCAACAAGAAGTATCAGTTGAAAATAAAACAAAAAGTGACACGTTAATTCTGTGAGTGCGGAAATTTTTTGTGCAAGTGGTACATGAATTTTATTGCAACATTTTTCCATTACACCAACTGCTGTAAGGCAGAAATAAAAACAGAAAATTCAGAAGGTCATGTAGCATCTGTGGAGAAACAGAGTTCATGTTTCTGTTTGATTTCTATCCTTTCCTAGTTCTAATGAAAGGTCGTTGATCTGAGACTATTAAATCGTTACACATGCTGCCTGATTGGCTAAGTATTTCCATTGTTTTCAGATCTCCAGCGTCTGCAGTTGTGTGCTCAACAATGTTCAGAATACCCTCCTGCAGATGTCACCCTATCTGAGCTTTTTATTAGTATTTTTACCACTTAGAGCATGTGAAAAATAATCAGTAAATTAGTCAGGGGGGCGGAATAAGTGATCTGACCAAAGAAATGTGTTTCAAGGATCTGACACCAAACATTGACAAATGCTGGAAATCTGATATGTTCCGGAGGAGCTCAGCAGGTCAGGCAGCATCTATAAATGGGTATAAACAGTCGACGTTTTGGGTCGAGCCCTTCATCAGTCCTGGCGAAGGGTTTTGGCCCAAAAGGATCAACTCTTTATTCCTAGTCATAGATGCTGCCTGACCTGCTGAGCTCCTCCAGTGCATTGTGGGTATTGCTCTGGACTGCCTGTATCAGCAGTACCTCTTGTGACGATTAGCCTGCAATGTATTCAATGGGTCAAACAGCGCTGCAGCTCCAGTGATTTCTGTTTTGAAATTTGTGCTTTAAGAATATTACACTGCATTTAGACTGCACGGTATTTATGAAACTAATGCTGTTAGAATATGATACTCCCTTATGTCAACTTATACGACCCTGAGATTCATTTTCTTGCAGGCATTCACAGTGGAATAAAGATATACAAAAGAATCAATGAAAAGCAACACACAATGACTGGCAAACAATCACTATGCAAAAGAAGACAAACCGTGCAAATACAAAATCAATAAATAATACTGAGAATGTGAGTTGCAGATTTCTTGAAAATGAGTCCATAGTTTGCGTTCAGTGATCATTTCAGTGTTTTGGTGAGTGAAGCTATCTACACTGGGTCGGGAACCTGAAGATTCAAGGTAATAACTGTTAGTCACAGAGTCACAGAGCACTACAGTACAGGAGCAGGCCATTTGGCCCACCTAGCCCATGCTGGACTATTAATCTGCCTACTGCCATCGACCTGCACACGGATCATAGCTCTCCATTCCCCTCCCATACATGTACATCCAAATTTCTTTTAAATGTTGAAATTGAATCTGAATCCACCACTTTCACTGGCAGCTTGTTCCACACTCTCATCACCCTATGAGTGAAGAAGATCCCCATCATGTTTTACTCAAACAGTCCACCTTTCACCTTTAACCCATGACCTCTAGTTCTAGTCTCACCCAACCTCAGTGGAAAAAGCCTGCTTGCATTTACCCTTTCTACGCCCCTCATAATTTTATGCACTCTTTCAAATCTCTGCTCGTTCTCTTACACTCTAGGGAATACGGTCAAAATCAGAATCAGGTTTATTATCACCGGCATGTGACGTGAAATCTGTTAACTTATTCCTTCAACACACACCAAAGTTGCTGGTGAACGCAGCAAGCCAGGCAGCATCTCTAGGAAGAGGTACAATCGACGTTTCGGGCCAAGTCCCTTCGTCAGGACTCATTCCTTCCCTATTCAACCTTTCCCTATAACTCAGGTCCTCGACTTCCAGCAACATCCTTGTAATTTTTTTTGTCTGTATTTTTTGGATCTTACTGATGTCTTTCCTGTAGGTGAGTGGCCAGAACTGCACACAATGCTCCAAATTTGGCTTCACCAACATCTTATACAACTTCAACATAAAATCCCAACCACCTTCTCAATACTTTGATTTACTGTATGAAGGCCAATGAGTGTGGATAAAAACTATGTAGCAAAACAGCGTAATGCTTTACAGTGACAGCAATTGGAAGATCGGAGTTCAATTCCCGCCTCTGACTGTAAGGAGTTTGTACATTCTCCCTGTGGTCAGGTGCTTCCTCCAGTTCCCTCCCATATTCCAGAAAATGATGTTCAAGTTACGGTTACTAAGTTGTGGGAATGCTATGTTGGCGCTGGAAGCATGGCGACACTTGTGGGCTCCTGCCAGCACATCGTAAACAATGACACCAACGCTACATTTCACTGTATGTTTCGAGATTTGTGTAATAAATAATGCCAGTCTTCATCATTGTCTTTAATAATCGTGGCATTCTAAGAAACTATGCACCAGAATGGATCCAGGGACAAGCAATGTTAGACATTAGGATAGCATGGAACATCTGGGCTTTCTCCTTGAATCTGGAGATGTCTAATCAATATCATTAAGGATCTAGCTAGGGTGAACATAGAGGTGTAGATTAGTGGTTGCTTTAAGGTTCAAGCTTAACACTTGACTGACAACACACACAAAATGCTGGAGAAACTCAGCAAGTCTGGCAGCATCTCTGTAGGAGAAAAAAACTTTCAAAGTTTCTGGCTGAGACCGTATGTCAGGACTGGAAGGGAAGGAGGCAGAAGTCAGAATATTTGACAAGTCAGGTAGCATCCGCAGTGACAGAATCGATGGTTCAGATTGATGGTTGTTTATAAGAATAACTACCGAAGTGGAAAGCACATGTGGACTAACCAATACCATCAGTGCCAATGCATTTAGAGTCTTATTAGTAAGGATTTCAGGGATTTTATGATATTGCCACACTCTGAGCTCAAACAGAAAGAAATGCCCTCCAGCAGGACCCACGGCCAGAAGGAAAGGAACAGGTGCCCAGAAATCTATTTACTACCACAGGTGTTGCTACAAGCTCTGCACGCATGATGGGATAGACTATTCCAGGAAATATCATGGGATCTGTCAGGTCTTTGGGGTCGGGAGGGCAGCAGCTATATTCTGAGCATTTATTCACTACATTTCTCAGGAAGCTTCAACAGCCATTCCTTTTAGTCTCATTGGAGAAGAAATAATTTGGCACAGGAACTGATATAAACAGGTGCAAAGCAGTAAGTACAGACTGGAACATCACTATTATTAAACAATGCACCACCCAAACATTTTCACACTTAGTTGACCAGAAAGTTGGTGTACAAAATAGATATCTTTATTAAAATAGAAGCAGGCCATTCAACCCATTGGATCAATGTTGACCCTCACAGAAACTCCATTCTAATATCACTGAAAGCTATTCTCTCGTATATGCCTATTGACAGCCGGGATTATCCTACCAACTGCCTCAGGAGAGATTATCCATGATAACTAATTAACCTAACAACCAGCAAGTATTTGGAATGATCAAATGATCATACGGAGAATGTGTGCACTCCACACAGATATCAGAATTAAACGAAGAAACTGAAGCTGGGAGATATCTGTGCCACATATAGGCACAATAACAGTAGGCCATTCGTGCTTTCATCAGCTCATTATCACTTCAAGGTCTGTGGGATGTTGCTATGCTCTGAGCTGGCACCGTATTTCACGTACTGCAACATGTCAAAAGTTCACAAAGGAATGTAATACTTTGTAATGTCTTCAGGATTTGATAGATTAATTCACCTTACTCTGTGATTTCTTGTTTCTGATATCAAAGTTCAAAGTTTAGAAGCAAATTCATTATCGAAGGACATAAATGTTATGATATGCTACCTTGAGAAACATGGAACTTGCGAAGAACAAATTTGCCGTAAAAAGACAAGACCTGACAAACAAACAATGTACCAAAGAAGACAAACTGTGCAGTTGAAAAGCAATACTAAGAACATAAATGTTAAAGAGTCCTTGAAAGTGAATCTATAGGTCGTAAAATTAGTTCAGAGTAGTGGTGATTGAAGTTATCCATCCTGGTTCACCGGCCTGATGGTTGTAGGGCAGTAACAGCTCCTGAACTTGGTCGTGTGGTACCTAAGGTTTCTGAATCTGCTACCCACTGGTAGCAGCGAAATGAAGGTATGGCCTGGATGGTCAGGGTCTTTGATGATGGATGCTGCTCTCCTGTGACGGCATCCTTGGAAATGTATGTCTTGCAAGATTTGAATTGCTTTGGAGTTGGAATCAGTGTTGCCCTACAAGTTATAACGATAACATGCAATCTGAGAGCATTCCTAGCTTACATAAGTGGTAATGATCCCTGCAGCGGAAAGTCATGGATTGAAGCCTCACTCCAGGAATTTCAGTTGATAATCCAGGCTGAGACAGCAAGGCTCAGAAATGGTGTGTCTAGGATAAAGTGTCTAACCAGTGGGCCCTCTATCCTCTTCTGTTCAGCATAGACGAGTTGGTCCTTAGGGCCTGTTCCCATGCTATATAACTTTATTAAAATTTGCTGTATGTAAAAGATTCCAAGGTATCATTCTAAGAAGAGCAGAGAGATTTTCTATTGCATTGCCTAAAATTTGTGCAATGAAAATAAAAATTATCTGGCGTTTATCTTATTGCTGTTTATGGGATACATCATCTGCTGTGATTTTGAAACTCTTCTGCGAAGCGCCTCATTACTGTGAAGCACTTAACAATACCTTCAACTCGTTAGTTATTTCTCCCCTTACTTTGCCTGGAAGGAGAGAGTGGTCAAAAGGTTGAATGTAGTATTTACCCTCACTACTGCTGAAAACGTCCAGATGCTATTGCTTCAGTGCAGGAGATGGCATACATCTCCCTAGCACACATAAAAGATAATGCTACATTTCAGCAAGGCATACATTAGGTGATAGTGAATCTGCAGTTTGTTATCCATCCTGTCAGATTGCAACCAATGGAAAAAATATCAAAGAGAATTTTTACCAAAAGGACGTCTTCCACTATCCATTCTGAGTTGTTCCAGAATTGAAAAGGCTTGATGTTAAGAATAAACCAGTCATGTAGACAGGCTGCAGACACAAGAGACAGCAAATGTTGGAATCTGGAGCAACATACAAGGCAGTGAAGGAACTCAATAGGTTATGTAGCATCTATGGAGGGAAATGGACAGTCAACGTTTAGGCGATTCTTCATCTGGTCTGGATCCAGATGAAGGGTGTCAACATGAAGCGTCGACTGTCCGTTTCACTCCTGATTTGCTGTCTGACCTCCTCCATCTTGAGTGTTGCAAGCAGACAGGCTGCCTTGAGGAGGAAGGTTATTGATGGCCTGCCCTCCCACTGCATTGACCACTCTACCCTCAATGTCCCCACTCCATCCCCACTGTCCACTCTTCACCTCCTTCTGAATGACAGCAGAGATTTTACTTAACCTCTTCATGGAGTAAACCACAGGTTATTTAGCAAAACTACACACAGTGGCCACTTTATTAATTACACCTGCTTATTAATGCAAATATCTAATCAGCCAATCATATGTCAGCAACTCAGTACACAAAACCATGCAGAAATGGTCAGGGTTCAGTTGCTGTTCAGACCAAATATCAGAACGGGAAAGGAGTGTGATCTAAGTGACTTTTCCTGTGGAATGGTTGTTGGTGTCAGATGGGGCGGTTTGACTTGTTCAGAAATTGCTGATCTCCAGGGATTTTCAGGCACAATAGTATCTAGATTTTGCAGAGAATGCTGTGAAAAACAAAAGACATCCAGTATGCGGCAGTTCTGAGGGAAAAATGCCTTGTTAATGAGAGAGGTCAAAGGCCAGACTGGTTCAAGCTGACAGGAAGGCAACGGTGGTGTACAAAAGAGCATCACTGAACACATAACACATTGAACCTTGAGGTAGAGGAGCTACTGCAGCAGAAGACCATGACATACACTCAGTGGCTAGTTTATTTTATCAGTGGAGGTAATAAAATGACCACTGAGTTAATTTTGTGGAGATTAACAATGATAAATTAGCTCCTTGGCTACTTTGCTATAGGCAAGAGAAAAACTTCACTCTCCCCATTGTTTATTTCTTTCTTGATAGGTATGCTCAATTGAGGATAAGCTGGAATAAAACCACATGCACAATTTCAAGGTAACCTTTGAATGTTGCTTAACAAATTAGCATGCTGCTAAAGCTTGACCTGTGCGTTAATGTGAGCTATTCTGGGAGACGTTTTGGGATGTGAAAAAATAATGAGTGAAGGTTCTGTTAATGGTAACACCACATTATTGCTTGTTAATGTACACATTGGGTGCAATTAGCTCTAACAAGCAGATAGCTCTCGTGAAAGTGTGCTGTGAAGTACACACCGAGAATTTGCATGTAGGAGACAGTGGGTATTGCAGAACACTGTGCTTATTAAACTTAACAAGCTTGACTCGCTGCTCTCTCTATCTAATTTCTTGGAATGTAAAACTCCTTATTGGGAATGTCTTCACTTCAATATTTTCCAAAAGTGGAATCTCCCACCCAGCATTGCCTGGTCTGTCTCTGACCTTTGAGCATCTATTCAGAAATCCTATTTCCTAATACCTCTTATCCATTGAACCTGCCTCCCTGACCTATCAGTCCCTTGTCCCCATTCTTTCTCTGATTGTATTGGCAAGACCCTTCCCTGTTTACTTTCTAGAAGACAAGTGAAGCATGCTTGTAAGTTCTGCAGGTTTGTAAGAATATGCAGGGTTTAATAATCACAATTTTCAATGATCGCCAATCTGCTAGATTGAATATGTAGCTGTTTGCTAAAGTTGATTACGTGGAATAAGGAGGCCATTCACAAGGACAACCAATCTCATTAAGACTTGATACAAACTCAAGAGATTCTGCAGATGCTGGAAATCCAGAGTAACACGCACAAAATGCTGGAGGAACTCAGCAGGTCAGGCAGCATCTATGGAGAGGAATAAACAGTTGGTGTTTTGGGCTGAGACCTTTCATCAGGACTGGAGGAAGAAGCCAGAATAAGAAGGTGGAGAAGGGAAGGAATACAAGCTGGTGATAGGTAAGACCAGGTGAGAGGGAAAGCGGGTGGGATAAGTGGCAGGAGAGAGACCAGTGGAGAGGGACGAATGGATCAGGAAGTCATGTTGAGTTCTTGATGGTGCCTGTCTTCACTGGCCCTGTTGAATATGACAATGGATCTCATGCTGAAATATAAAATCCATTTCTCTGTCCACAGCTGCTTCCTGACCTGCTGACTGATGCCAGCATTTTCTGATTTTATGTACCACTTTGCGCTGATATTGGAAGTAGAAATACAGTGGATTCTAGTTAATTGTGAGACATCAGGACCAGTACATTTTAGCCCAATTAGTTTCTCGAATTAGCTGAAGTTTCATGCAACTAGTTAAAAGGTATTAAAAAGACAAGCTACACTCCAACTGAGTAAAAATTTATGTAGTTAAATGAAATACAGTACAAATTAGAACACTACCAAGACTACTATAGTACCATAAAACTCTATCAGTTCCTAGTAGTTATTGATGGAGGAATTCATCCAGTGTATGGTGCCATGTTCTTTTGATTGATTGTAAATGAACAAAATCAACACAGACACCTAGTGCAGATAATGAACAACCTTCATACAATGCTTTCAACAATTGCATCCTCCAAATCTTCATTTTATTGCAACATTCAGGATGATTGTCAATACCTTCAAATTCTTCATAGTTCTTAACTTGTTGAAGCTGTGAAATCATTTCATTTTCACTCTTGGCTCTTTCTGGCATCTCCAAGCCCTAATGCTTGAAATCACAGTGAGCAAAACAGTTCTGAATTGTCTTACTGCTTGTTTCTTTCCAACTATCAGTGACAAAAATCACTGTTCTTTGAGCACCACACACATGACTAATGGTAGTTAGAAGCTGTTCAGCAGTAGTTTCCTACCTCAACTAAGCAGTGCAGAGTCCCAAATCAACAAAGGGAATCCCAGCTATTTTCACCATTAGCTTTTTCTTCAAGAGTTGTTTAAAATAAGCAGCTCCCCCAATTAACCAGAATCCACCGTAGTTTTCGAAGAGGGTTACTGGGGACCCATTTAAAACTAGTTTTCTCCTTAGGGTCTTGATCTGCAACATTAATTCTGTTTCTCTCTTCATAGATGCTGCCTGATCTGCTTAATATTTTCCAGCCCTTCAGATTTCAACATCTGCAATTTTTTTTATTATTGATTTAAAACAGGTCTCTATTGCATTCAGTCCCAGTTATTTAATAGTACACAGCCACAGTCAGGCCATGAATTATAAATTACTGTTTTATTTAATATTTATCAGTAAGTAAATTGCACCAAAAACATTTTAAAGTGCGTGTTGTTACTGCTACATATCTTAAACAATATGTATCATGGGTGAAATAGAGTACATCATGAAAAACAAATACTATGATATAGAAACATAGAAACATAGAAAATAGGTGCAGGAGTAGGCCGTTCGGCCCTTCGAGCCTGCACCGCCATTTATTATGATCATGGCTGATCATCCAACTCAGAACCCTGCCCCAGCCTTCCCTCCATACCCCCTGATCCCCATAGCCACAAGGGCCATTTCTAACTCCCTCTTAAATATAGCCAATGATCTGGCCTCAACTGTTTTCTGTGGCAGAGAATTCCACAGATTCACCACTCTCTGTGTGAAGAAGTTTTTCCTAATCTCGGTCCTAAAAGGCTTCCCCTTTATCCTCAAACTGTGACCCCTCATTCTGGACTTCCCCAACATCGGGAACAATCTTCCTGCATCTAGCCTGTCCAATCTCTTTAGGATTTTATACGTTTCAATCAGATCCCCCCTCAATCTTCTAAATTCCAACGAGTACAAGCCCAGTTCATCCAGTTTTTCTTCATATGAAAGTCCTGCCATCCCAGGAATCAATCTGGTGAACCTTCTTTGTACTCCCTCTATGGCAAGGATGTCTTTCCTCAGATTAGGGGACCAAAACTGCACACAATACTCCAGGTGTGGTCTCACCAAGGCCTTGAACAACTGGTATATTTTGATACCAACAAAACATTTCAATATATTTACGGTGAGAACAATTCAGACTCAATCTGTCAAACATTACTTTGCATATTGACTAACCAGCCCAATTATTCATCGGGTTTTGATTTATGTATCTATATAACCATTCATTTGGCACAGAACACACCTTGCTGTATGACAAGATGCAGACCTCCAGATGGTAGTGAACTCATACCAAGTAAATAGGTGTTTAATCAGGCAAAAGAAAATGGCAATTACTTATTTAAACAAAACAATCTGTCATCAGCAATGGGGATTGGTTTCAGTGAATATTATGAAATAAATTTTCCTTTCAAGACACAACTGCAGCAAAAAAGTTATCTTTTATGATGATTAAAATTGGATGTGAGCTTATCATTGATACCTTTTTTGTTTTCTTTATCAATTTTTTTTGAGCAGATAAATTAGTACCACTTATTTTGGGCTATTGAGAAAGGCTTGGATTTGTTTGCCAGTCAGTGTTGAGCAAGCTGACTTCAGGCAGGATGTCAGTCAGGCTGTTGCAATTAAGTGCAAAGAGAAACAAAGAAAATCAGCTAGGTTTTCTGCTCACAATCACTAGTGATTTCTTTTTTTTTGGAAATTGTGCTTGGATGTGTAAAAAATTGGACCATTCCCCCACATACCTCTCTTTCCTGCGTTCCCAACTCTCATCTGCCTCCCCAACCCCAACCACAATTCCAGCAGCAGAAAGGCTTGCCCATCGAGGGTTGAAAGGCTTGAGGTATACATTTTGGATGAGAAGGCTGCCGTGGAAACTCCTGTATCCTCCATTTCATTACTTTGACTAAACCCACAATGTGAATTCATGGGATCCCAGAAGTTTTATGTCTCTGCTTTTCTGTACCCAATCTTTTGGCAGTTTCAACTCAAAAAGTGCTGGTGGAACTCAGTGGGTCAGGCAGCATTTGTGGAGGGAAGTTGTCAGTTTAAGTTGAGCCCCCAACTCTTAGTTCACATAAATGAACATTACAACCAGGGATCTTGATCAATCTAACTGAAATTTTTAATTTGTGAATCACATGTTCCTTTTTTCAAAGTAGAGCCCAAAAAACAGGGAAATTGTAGGGCATGAAACACTAAAGATTCAAAAATTGAAATGTCAGCAGTTCAAAAGTCTTCATCCCCCTTTGCTCAGTACCTAGTTGAACCACCTCTCACAGCTATTACAGTCAGATTCTTTTTAAATAAGTCTCTATTAGCTTTGCACAACGTGGTAGTGCAAGATTTGCCCATTCCTCCTTGTAAAATTGCTCAAGCTGTGCCAGGTTAGTTGGGGAGCAGCAGTAGACAGCAATCTTGAGGTCTTGCAGGAGATATTCGATTGAGCTAAGGTCAGGACTCTGACCGGGCCACTCAAGGACATCAATTTTCTTCATTTGATGTCACTCCACGGTTGTTCTGGTAGCATGCTTTGGGTTGTTGTCCTGCGGAAAGACAAACTTTCTCCCCACTCTTGGCTGCTGCTGGGTTTGAAAAGTTTCCAGATTCTCTGACTTCCCTCTAATATTTTCTATGTTATATGCCCTCTCTTTTGCTTTTATTCTGTCTTGACTTCCTCTGTCGGCCTCAGATGCCTCATCCTCCCTTTAGAATACTTCTTCTTCTTTGGGATGTATGTATCCTGCACCTTCTGAATTGCTCCTTATACTATACCTTAGTAGGTTTCGTGATCTGAATTGCACATCTACTAGTATGATCTTTATAAATAATTCAACCTCAGAACGGCAAGTGCCCAAAATTGAATGACATGATCAAATCTAAAATGACATCTCTCTTGTCTATTAGCAATAATATTGGATTTTACTTTATAAAACTTATAAGCTATTAGCATTCTGTTCATCTCTCTAGTCTCCTGCCTGCAATAAGCATGATTTACAAAGAATACGTGAAAATAGGCTTATTGACCTGTTAGAATTTATTTCTCTGACTGATCTGCTGATTGTTTCCAATATTTTCTATTCTTATTTTGTTCTTTTTTCGCTACTTGGGTATATTTAGATTCTGTGTTTTAAGCATTTTGTGTAAAACAAATAATTTCAGATTCTGTGTCCATAACCATCCAAGAATTATGCTTTTTTTCAGTTTATTGTAGATGACGTTCAAAGTATTACAAAAGCAGTGAGGTGAGATTTTTTTTTGAATGAGGATAATGTGCCTGTACATCAGAAATTCCTGTTTATCAAATAAGCCAAGATTACACCTTACTGCAAATGTTTCCTCACCTCGCCTCATCTGCACTTAACTGCCTGCAGCAATTCCACCTCACAATGGCGACACTTACATAGTGGTGCTCTGGGAACACTCCTGTCAGTCTCTAGTGGCTGAACCTTAAGGAAAGGACTGCTCGCTGTTTTCAGAGCTTCCTTAGTCCACTCCTGTGTGTATTGCTGTGTGAACCATACAGGGCTGTTTAACACAATAGCACTGGCAAATCATTTGAGTAAGATATAAAATAATTTTACAGCTATCATTTGAGTTAAGATATAAAATAATTTTATAGTTGATTCAAAAAGTTGATTCTGTATTAAGAGACAGACCAACAACATGGTTAAGAAAAAATTCATTACTTCAGACACTGAAAAAATATTGGATCATTTTGTCATAGAGATCAGATAGGAAGGACTCCATTGTACTGCAGGGAGACATTTTGCCAAGCATTATAAGCAGAGGGCGATGGCATAAGAATCACTAATGGTGTTGTTGGGCTGAAAAGCTTCCTGACCAAAAGATTTCCACAGGGTGTGGTTTTCACTTCTCTAACTTCTGATTTCCTGTCTTTTGTAAACCATTCAAAAGATTTTGCGCAGAATGCATCTTTTAAGAAAAATATAGGCAATTATTTGAACAATGGAAGAACTAGGTCTGGGATGAGGTGGAGAACAAGGCAGCAAAGTTCTGATTCTCCATCAAAGAGATGGCACAAATACAATAAAGCAAAAAGTTCTGCTTCTCTGCTGCTGATGCCAGCGATGCTCAATATCTATTAAAAGATCATTTCATTTTTTTATTGTAGCAATGCAATAACTTCCAGAAGCAGTAATCTGCGTGCTGCCGTAAACAAGTCACTGCAACATTCAGCACAGCCTTCATTAAGGATTGGCAATAGGTACTTGTTGACTTTATCCACTCTCCCTTCATGGTGTATGGGGTGTCCAGGAGAGGCACCACCCCTGGTGAGGGGGCTTGTCATGTCCATTCTGGGGCAGCTCACTCATCTTTGGTCCCCACTGGACTCTCAGCTCCCACCTGTGGCTCCACGTAGCTGTCTGCATGTGACAGTGGCTACACCCCGCTACGCCACTTTGACAAGTGGAGTAAACCAGGTGAAGGTAGCCAGCGGCCTCATACCACATAGGAAAATGCCCGTCCTAGCATGCAAACTCAGCTCTGATGGAATGGGCGGATTGATTTCTACGACGAGGTCCAACGGCCACGAAGGCGTTTCTGTAACGCTTTGTGGAGAGCGAGGATCATGACAAGGCACAGAAGATGTCATGGTCACCCACTGCAACCAGGGAAGACCCCAGTTTGTGATGCTTGTTCGTACCACTGGACCTGGACTTCCAAGGTCAAGAGAGTAGAACTGCCCCAGTGCAATAGTTTTTCCACTTTAAAAACTCTCCCGCACTGTTTCCTGCCATCATCAGACACAATGGACAACCATCACTCTCCCTTCATTTTACTAACTCATCTCCTTCTACACTCTTTAAGAAAAGAGGGGGGCAGAAGAAAGGAAACTATAGGCCAGTTAACCTGACTTCAATGGTTGGAGTCTATTTTTAAGATTGGGGTTTCAATGTACAAGGGGTGATTGGTAAGTTCATGGCCTAAGGTAGAAGGAGTCAATTTCAGAAAACCTAGCTCATTTATTTTTCAACATAGTCCCCTCCTACATTTACACACTTAGTCCAGTGGTCATGGAGCATACGGATCTTGGTCCTCCAGAAAGTGTCCACAGATGGGTGATTGACAAGTTTGTGGCCTAAGGTAGAGGAAGATGAGTTATACAGCTCTCGTTACATACACATGCAGGTCAACTCTTTGAGTGATTACTCAGAATGTTTGAAGTTAATAACTCATCTCCTTCTACCATAGGCCACGAACTTATCAATCACCACTGATGAGTTATTAACTTCAAACTTTCTGCATAATCAGTCAAAGAGTTGACCTGCATGTGCATGTAATGAGAGCTGTATAACTCATCTCCTTCTACCTTAGGCCATGAACTTATCAATCACCCCTCGTACTTGGAGGTACTTAATATGATTCTAACCTCCATCTTATCCAAACTATAATGCAGTGGAGGTTTGAGATCAGAGTTTTCCTTGTACTAGATGAGCTGACAATCATGGCTAACCAGCCCCATCAGCCCGACGCAATAGGTTTTAAGGCATCGGAAACCTGTCTTTCATCCTCCTCCTAACCGTAGAAGTTAGTTATCTATATAATTTAGATATTGAGCTGTAAATTGTGTGGTGCATTAATGTAAATCATCTTTCTTTCAGATTTATAGCATTTTTTTTATTTCTGGTAAATATGGAAGTGAATTTTCCATGTCTTTTAGTCTGTGCCGTGACGAACTTGTGAGCAAGCTTAATTGCAAAGGTCTTTCAATGGACTATATGTATGATACATAACTGGTCATTCTGGGAAGTGTCCTTATCATAACTAAGGAGGAACTGGCCTGGTTCCAGTCTGCCAATGAAGAGCAAATGCTCAATCTGTGTTTGAGTTACCAAGTCTGCACTAGCAAGGAGCTTTGTAATAATCTCGAAGCACGACATTTCAGCCAACAGAATTCCTTTCTAGTCAACCGCATTTGCTGTGTAATTTCGGTTTACTCATTTCTGTTGCAGCCAGCTCAACTTGCTAGCTGGGCATAATTTCACGAAATGACTCCAAGCCAATTTATAAACCTACGTTGTATCAAGACTTGAGTAACACATGTAAAATGCTGGAGGAACTCAGCAGGTCAGGCAGCATCTATGGAAAGGATTAAACAGTCAACGTTTCGGACCGAGGACCATAGAGGCTTTCTGACCTGCTGAGTTCTTCCAGCATTTCGTGCGTGTTACTCCGGACTTCCAGCAACTGCAGAATCTCTTGAGTTTGTATCAAGTCTTAATGAGATTGGTTGTCCTTGTAAATGCCTTCCTTATTCAATGTAATCAACTTTAGTGAAATCTACACTTTCAATCGAGCAGTTTGGTGATCATTGACAATTGTAATTATTAAACTCTGCATGTTCTTACAAGCAACACACATAAAAGTTGCTGGTGAACGGCAGGAGGCCAGGCAGCATCTCTAGGAAGAGGTGCAGTCGACGTTTCAGGCCGAGACCCTTCGTCAGGACTAACTGAAGGAAGAGTGAGGAAGGGATTTGAAAGTTGAAAGTTGAAATTTGAAAGTTAGTGCCCCCTCCAACTTTCAAATCCCTTACTCACTCTTCCTTCAGTTAGTCCTGACGAAGGGTCTCGGCCTGAAACGTCGACTGCACCTCTTCCTAGAGATGCTGCCTGGCCTGCTGCGTTCACCAGCAACTTTTATGTGTGTTGCTTGAATTTCCAGCATCTGCAGAATTCCTGTTGTTTGCATGTTTTTACAAACCTGTTTCTCTTATCTTCTAGAAAGTAAACAGGGAAGGATCTTGCCAATATGATCAGAGAAAGAAGGGAACAAGAAACTTACATTTCAGGGAGGTAGGCTCAATGGGTAAGAAGGAATAGGATTTCTGAACAGGCATTCAAAGGTCAGAGATGGACCAGGAAATGCAGGGTGAGAGATTCCACCTTTGGAAAATATGGAAGTGTAAAAGAATAGGAAAATGTGGGCATGGGACCCAGGTTTGCCTCTGAGGGAATGGAACAGTAACCTCAATTACAAATGGAGCACTGTCAAGAGAGGAGAACCCAATAAACAGATGAGAGAAAGCTGGAGTCTTTACTGTCTCAATGTTAGTTTTCCCCTAGAGTGCTAGTCAAATACAAGGAGAGAGAAAAACTTGGTGTCACTTTGCGCTTGAGTGGCTTCCTGTGAGAGAGGAAGCTCCAGCTGCTGTTGGTGAGGCCAGGAGGGGAGGAGAACAGGGTCAGCATCAATCTGCAGCCTCACTCCCTCAGTTCCTGTCACAGGACTGCAAGCTCCTACTCCAGACCAGACATTCACCAACATATCAGATCTCATATCTACACACCTGACAAGGGGGTTGTCAGGTTTCTAGCCAGGACCAAGGTTGTTCCAAATTGGATTACATGCTTCATTTCAAAGAAAAAAGGTTTGGCTCCCACAGTCTAGACGATTTCAACACAGGGCTGAGAGGTGCCAATTTAACAAAGGAAATAGATATGGGCAGTTGAAACAAAAGCTTGAGACCATATATACCATGAGACCATCTCTCAAAGACAGTTTTTACTGTTACCAGACTCTTGATATTATCTTTTAACAATAAGGATGAATTTCTGATCCCTCGGTCTGCCTCGTTATGGCCCATGAATGCAGTTTGTCCACCTACACCGCAATTACAGCTCTGACACTCCCCTCAATAATAAGTATGCTGCCTCGGATACTGTGGAGGAGGATGGCCTACCAGGGTGAAGCCACAGTGACCGAGTCTCTGGCACTGAGTCTGGTTCTATAGCTCAGAAGGACAGGGGTGGGGGGAGAAGAGAAGTGAAGCAGTGATAGGGGATTCTATAGCTACGGAAGCAGACCGGAGATTCTGTGGATGTGATAAAGAAACCCGGATGGTATATTGCCTCCCCAGTGCCAGGGTCAGAGATGTCTCATTTTGGGTCCAGGGCATTTTACAGGAGGAGGGTGAACAGCTGGAAGTCACAGTACATATCGGTATCAATGACATAGGTAGGAAATAGGAGGAAGTCCTGAAGGGAGAATGTAGGGAATGAGATAGAAAGCTGAAAAGCAGGACCTCCACGGTGGCAACCTCTGGATTGCTGCCTGTGCCACACGCTAGTGAGGGTAAGAATTGGATGATTTGGAAGATGAATGCATGTCTGAGCAACTGGTGCAGAGGCAGGGTTTCATATTTATGGATCATTGAGGTCGTCTCTGGGGAAAGTATGACCTGTACAAAAGGGATAGGTGACACCTGAACCCGAGGGGGACCAATATCCTTGCAGGCAGGTTTGCTAGAGTTGTTGTGGAGGGTTTAAATTAATTGGCAAGAGGTTGGGAACTGGAGTGATAGGGCTGAGGACAGGGCAGTTGGTTTACAAGTAGATGCAGTGTGTTGTGAGACTCTGAGGAAGGGCAGGCAGATGATAGGGCAACATTGCAGGCGGTGGGATGAGTCGAAGTGTAACATGGGGCAAAATCAAAAAGGGTGTATACAGGATGGAGGTGTTATATCTGAATGCACGCAGTATATGGAATAAGGTAGATGATCAATTAGAGATTCCTATGCTTTTATATTTTGACCCATCATGAATCTACACGAGGCACAAACCTGCTCTGTGTTTATCTAAGTAACAGCAGTGAGCACAATGGTAAAGCTAATTAAAATGGTACATGCTGGAACTAATCAGCAGGTCTGGCAAGGTCAGGTAGAGATAAAATCTGAGTTAACATCTCATGTCAATGACATTCACTGAAATGGTGGAAATTAAATGTTACCCCACCTGCCTCATTAAAACTGCTTGGTCTGATCCACAAAGCAATTTCAGTATTTGTAGTTCCACAATTTAGATTTCCAGTACTCGCAGTATCTCACCTTTTCTTCTCCTGGAATAATTTAGGGTTAATAGTTATGTAGCGTGAATATTAAGGTCCTTTAGCCCATCTAGTCCATGCCGACCAAGATTTTCATCTAAGCTCCTTTCATTTGCCTACAGAATTTGCTAAAAATTTTGCAAATTGAGATAGTTTTAGAGACAGAAGAAAAATCTGGAGGAACACAGCAGGTCAGGCAGCATTTAAGGAAAAGAAGAAAGAGCCAACTTTTTGGGCTGAGATCCTTCATCAGACCACCAGGACCTCCACTAGAAGTAACACACACAAAATGCTGGAGGAACTCAGCAGGTCAGGCAGCATCTATGGAGAAGAATAATGAGCTGATGTTTCGGGCGGAGGCCCTTCAACAGGACAGTTCCTCCAGCATTTTGTGTGGATTTCCAGAATTTGCAGAATCTTTTGAGTTTATGAGACAGTGTTAGGTTGCTATACGAATTCAAATCCTTGCAAATTCACCCTTTAAATGCCAAATACTAGAGGGCATAGGTTTAAAGTGAGAAGCGGAAGTTGATAGGAGATTTGTGAGGCAAGATTTTTTTACACAGAGAGTGGTTGGCGTCTGGAACGTACTGCCAGTGAAGATGGCTGGAACAGACACAACAGTGATGATTGGAAGGCATTTACACGGGCAGGGAGTGGAAGAATATGGAACATGTGAAACTGATGGGATTAGTTAGATTCGGCATCATGCTCAGTACAGACATGGTGGGCCTGTTGTACCTTTCTATGCTCTACCTTGTATGAAGGTCAAGTATTTTTCAGTGACTTCCCTTATGCTTCTGATGACAATCCATAAAATTGCTGCAACATAACACCACTGGAGAAGGTAATCAAAGCCAAACTGGCTGCTTAAGCTGTAGGAATGGCAGAGGAATCAGCAGCACTTTCTAATACATGAATACCAATTATCCGCAACAAACCCTGAGTGATTTCTGGAAGAATATCCCATCAGAACCATAGTCACATTGTTGGCCTGTTACTGGATTGCCATATTTTATTTTATTTAGAGATGCAGCATGGATTCAGCCCTTCTGGCCTAACAAGCCACACCACCCAGCAACTCACCTAGGCAACACCAGCCCAATCACAGGACAATTTACAATGACCAATTAACCTACTAACCGGTACATCTTCGGACAGTGGGAGGAAACCAGAGCCCTCCGAGGAAACCCACGCATTCACAGGAAGGACGTAGAGACTTCTTGGAGACGCTGTTGGAATTGAACTTTGAACTACGATGTCCCAGCTGTAATTGTGTCACCCTATCCACTACTGTAGTGCCCAAAATATACCAAACAGGTATATACCTTGAAATTAGCATGCACTACGTTTAATTTTTATCTACAAATCCAGCATCAAATTACTTGTGCCCATGTTTTCAAGCACTTGCACCCATTTCTGGTGGCAGTTTCGCCCACTGGGAAACTGGATCAGGCACTTTTAGTCAGCTGTCAATATTTCTGATCTGAACAATGTGCTCAGTGCCCATCTCAGCCTTACCTCAGGGACTGAGAGTTTAAGTGCAGACTGAAACCTTGGTTTTTCACTCAGGGTCCGACTAGGAGTAAAGCCCTGAGATATTGATCAGAGTGTCTCAAACCGAGACCTTGTTCTTGCATGGTGCTGACTAATGTCCCATGCATCTGCCAATTATATCCAGCACATATTGTTTCAATTATCTTTTCATTGTGCTCACCGCTTTTAGCAGACAAGCATAGAGCAGGTTTATGTTCCGAGAAGCTTCACAATGGGTAAAACCACAGAAGCATGAAACCAGGAGCAGGGGCAGGCTTCTCAGCTCTCCAGACACACTCTGCCATGCAATACAGTCAAGGCTGATCCCCTATTTCAGCCATATTTTTTTGCTTTCTCTTTATACCCCTTAATGCCCTCTGTATCTAGAAATGTAATTGGTAATTGGCTTATTATTGTCACATGCACCAAAGTAGAGAGAAATGTTTTTGTTTGCATCAACAGAACTCAAAACCCCTTTCTCCTTTCTCTCCATACCTTTTGTATCCTGAAATGTAATTAGTAATGTATTGACATAGTACAGAAGGGGGAAAACAGAATGCGGAATATACTAAGACCATAAGACACAGGGGCAAAATTAAGCTATTTCTCGCATTGGTTCCGCTCCGCCATTCCATCATGGCTGATTTATTGTCCCTTTCAACACCGCTCTCTGGCCTTCTTCTGACACCTTTGACCCCCATTACTCATCACAAACCGATCAACTTCCACCTTAAATATGGTACGCTTGTCTTACCATCCTAACAACTTGTGCAGCTATTTTCAGGGAGTTATGGACTTGAAACCCAAGATCCCTCAATATATCGGTATGGTTAAGAGCCCTGCCACCAGCTGTACTACCCCATTACATTCGATCCCCCGAAGTCCAACAAGTGTATGGATTAAAATTCATCAGTCATGTCTCCACTGATATCTGAAACTGATCTGCATTTCTCTGTAGCCTTTGTAAACTGTCTACACTATCACAATGCCACCAACCTTTGTGGCATCTGCAAGCTTATTAACCCATCCACTGGTGTTTACATCCATCACTTACATATCGATAAATAAATCACAAACAGTATCAAAGAAAGACTTGAAGGAATGGACAGGAGCACACCGAAACCAAGTCTGCTGCACGTATCTCACAAAAATCCAGGTATAACTTGGACCTACATGAATGCCTTTTGCTACATCTTAGGTCTGATTGCTGAGCCGTTTAGCCAGAGCTCAGATTTCCAGTTTCTGCAGTCTGCAGGAGCACTGCAGTTACAGAGATAGTGCAGTGCAAGTTGACAACTGAGGTGCAAGGGCCACGATGGGGTAGACTGAGATCAAGAAGTCAGATTTACTGCAGGTGAATGGTAGAATCTGAAGGAACTTGTGGGAATGGGAGGAGAACAGTGTTAGGTTAGAATAAATTATGCTTAATGGTCAATGCAGATTAAGTGGACACTAGGGCTCCAGGACTTGATGACTCCCTTCTGCTAGTTTACCCTTGAACTACCTGAAAGTACTGATGTGATAAAATGACCTGTACAGGTGGCATACAAAACAAAGTCTTTCACTACACCTCAGTACATGTGACAACAATAAACCAATTTTGCACATAATAAAATAGGCTGTAGTCAGCATGGTTTCCTCAAGGGAAAATTTTGCCTGAAAGATCTGTTAGAATTCTTTGAAGAAATAACAAGCAAGGTCGTCGTGGCCATCCCTCGAGGTCGAGGATGATGGTCTTCATTCTGAAGAAGTGGCCCACAGAGCGAAGACACCTGTGCGTGTATTTGTTTAACGTGTACTTGATGTTGCACTCCAAGAAGCACACGATACTTCACAAATCAACCAACTGATTCCAATGGCATGGAAACCACGACGATTGGAGCTGATGGATTTGTTGTAGCCTTCATCCACCTTCACAGCCGTTGAGTTTGAAGTAACTTCATCCGCCTGTTCCACCGTTGAGGTCTTGGTTGGATTGTTCTTTGTCAGGGACCTCATCCTCGACCTTACCGCCATGGGTGACCCTACCAGGAGCAGAGCTCCAGACGGCATCACTCTCAGGATCACAGGACCACACAAGCTTCTCCACCACGACAATGTGACAATCCACGGAGAAGTACAAGCAAGATAGACAAAGAAGAATTAGTTGATGTTGTGTACTTGGATTTTCAGAAGGCCTTTGACAAGATACCACACACAAGGCTGCTTACAAGCTAGAAGCTCATGGTATGACAGGAAAGATCCTAGCATATATAAAACAGAGGCTGATTGGCAGGAGGTAAAGAGTGCGGAACAAAGGGAGCCTTTTCTGGTTGTCTGCCAGTGATTAGCAGTGTTCCACAGGCATCTGTGCAGGGATCGTATTTTTAACCGTTTATGTCAATGATTTTGATGATGGAATTAATAGCTTTGTTGCAAGGTTTGCAGATGATATGAAGATAGGTGGAGGGGCAGGTAGTTTTGAGGAAGTAGAGGTGCTTCAGAAGGACATAGACCGATTTGGTGAATGGGCAAAGTAATGGCAGATGGAATATAGTGTCAAGAAGTGTACAGTCATGCACTTTGTTAGAAGAAATGAAACGGTTGTCTATTTTCTAAATGGAGAGAAAATACAAAACTCTAAGGCATAAAGGGACTTGGGAGTCCTTGTGCAGGATTTCTTAAAGGATAATTTACAGGTTGAGCCTGTGGTGATGAAGGCAAATGCGATGTTAGCATTCATTTCAAGAGGACTAGAACATAAAAATGTAATGTTGAGACTTTATAAAGCACTGGTGAGGCCTCACTTGGACTATTGTGAGCAGTTTCAGGCCCCACCTTTCTCAGAAAGAATGTGTTGAAACTGAAGAGGGTTCAAAGGAGGTTCACAAAAATGATTCCAAGATTGAACGTCTTGTCATATGAAGAGCATCTGATGGCTCTGGGCCTGTCTTCACTAGAATTTAGAAGAATGAGGGGTGACCTCATTGAAACTTATTGAATGGTGAAAGGCTTCGATAGAGTGGATGTGGAGAGGATGTTTCCTAACATCCTGGGAGTGTCTAAGACCAGAGGACGCAGCCTCAGAATAGAGAGGCATCCTTTTAGAATGAAGATGAGGAGGAATTTCTTTAGCCAGAGGTGAAGCTTTGGAATTTATTGCCACAGGTAGCTGTAGAGGCCAAGTACTTAAGTATATTTAAGGCAGAGGTTGACACATTTTTAGTTGGTCAGGGCATGAAGGGACATGGGGGGAAGGGGAAGGCAGGAGATAGGGGCTGAGAGGAAAAATGGATCAGCCATGATGAAATGGTGGAGCAGACTCAATGGCCAAATGGCTTAACCCTGCGCCTAAATCTTATGTGTTATGGTCTTACCAATTTACAAACTACAAGCCTGCGATCGAAGGATGGGGTAAATGTGGCCACAGATAGTAAAGATGTGCCTCCCTCTCTCATTTGCTTTCCTTCATCTCCATCGAGCTTTAGAAGCCTACATGGCAGTTGCAGCAGAGAATGTACCGTAGTGCCACCAACTCATTTCTGAGCAGTCAGTACTTTCTGCCATTGGGATTGGTGCAGACAGCACTTAACACCGGGATGGGGGAGAAGCACCTTAGTGACGTTTGAAGGCAAACTTCACGAACTTCATAATGCCTTGCATTTTCTGCAATTGAGAAGGAGGGGTGTGTGCAGGTGCGTCCAACAATCATATACGCTAGAAATTACTGTGATCCAGTTTCTGGACAATTATGTGTTGTATTTGTCTGTGTGAGAGTTCTCATGGTTATGAAGCCTGCAAAGCCTATTGTTCTGATTATTATACTTTGTACTTTTACAATGGGCAGCCCTGATCTGAAGACACTTAGATCCTAAGACAATAAACTGTAGGCTGTTGAGATGTGTGAGGAGTTATTGCATCTGATAGTATCTCAACATCTCAAATGTAAGTAGTCTGGCACAGCTTGTTTCTTTACTGTAGAACATAAAAGTCTACTATAAAACTCTACCCTGTCATCAATTGGACCATTTCACCTTCAAGACCAGCTCTCCGCATCTTTAAAGCAGTGCTCCAATACCTGCACCTCAATTTTGGTCCTCTCCATTTACAACCAAGCTCTGCAACTTTGTGATGGAAAACCGAGGGATGTTTTAACACTGGGACACCACCTCTGTGTTTGTGCTTGCAAAGGTAGTGCCTGCTGTTTGGTACAGCGTGTTTTTTCTTCTATTGTTTATGCTCCTGCTCCAGATGGTGCATGAACATCTGTGCAGAGACAGAGATTAGGAATATGTCACACCACTTTCATAATAACATCAGGAATAAATAAAATTATATCCATATTAACAGAGATATCAAATAATAAGTTACATATGCACATGCAGTTCTGTGAGTTGTTTTCAGCTGAGATATTCTAACGTGGTTTTGCAATGCATTTTAGCTAGAGTTCTTATCAAATGCTTTTTTTTAGTGAAGGGGTCTCATTCAGATTCTCTGAATTTCTCCAAACTGAAATGTTGGGCATCAACATTTTTATCTGATACCTAGAGATTCAGGAGGGCTCTCAAGAATACTCCTGGAGTAAACCTATGTCTTAGCATTGCCACAGGAACATCGTATTCCTATGTAGGCTGGAGACTGAATTCATCTGCTGAGGAGTTTCATCTCAGGTTTTGACTGTGAATTTGGAGAAGTGTATTCACAGGCCAAATCTACAGAGATGCGGTATAGAGTCTGGAATCATAGAACACTACTGCACAGAAACAGACCCTTCAGCCCATCTTGTCCCTGCAAACTATTTATCCGCCTAGTCCCATCGAACTGGACTCAGACCATTGCCCTCCCATTCACGTACCTGGCCATATTTCTGTTGAATGCTGAAATCAAACCCACATCCACCACCTCCACTGGCAGCTCGTTCCACACTCTCACCATCCTCTGAGTGAAGAAATTCCCTTTCATATTCCCCTTAAACATTTCACCTTTCACATATGACATCTAGTACTTTTCTCACCCAACCTCAGTGGAAAAAGCCTGCTTGCATTTACCCTATCTATACCCCACATAATTTTGTTACCTCTATCAAATCTCCCCTCATTCTTCTATGCTCTAGGACAGTATTTGTCAACCTTTTTCTGCTAGTGGCCCACTTGTGACTTTTATTTACTTTTGAGACCCCCACCATCCATAGTTCCTGCTAGTTGCTAAAGAGTTTTTGGTCAACTGTACCAATTATTCTAATAGATAGTCAATATTTATGGTTTAACTGGTTAAAGGAATTATCATATGTTAAATATAATGTTACAGGTTTATATGAAAAATAAAATATTTCAAAGCTCTGAGTAGGATATTTTATTAATAATATATATGCTATTCTTCCAACCAACAAAGGAAAAGCACTTGATATTGTTACTTTGGGTATTTAATGAGACCCTTCTGAAAGATGCAAACGAACTAGATTTAGAATATCTGGTTGCAACTTGGTTAAAGATAATGGAAATCACTTCTTTTCAGAACATCAAGACAGTCGCGAGCTTTTGATAGCAGGTGAAGAGCTTGGCAGAAAGCACATTCAACTTCCTTTCAAAATATGAGAAGAGTCAGGGATTTAATGGAAGCTGTAGTAGTTGATTGTGATGCAGTGATAGACTTACTGCGTTTTCGTCTTGCTGCTGTTTAGCCGTTGACCCCACTGCAGTAACTGCAGCCTTCATGTCAAGTTTTATAAGCATTATAATGCACGTGGGTCAGTGGAAGGCAAACGGAACCAGCCTCCTGCTGCACACTCACTGACTGGCCTTGCTGCAGACGGCCACGTGCAACCTGCAGTTTGTGATTTGGAGGTGGATATGCATTGGGGCAGGCTCTGCACTCACATGCTACGCTGTTTTGTTGCCTCATTTGCATCATATACTATCATCCATTTCATTCAGGGTTCCAATTAAATTACATATATACGTTTATTTTTTATGTATAAATTTTAGTGACATTTCATCAAAACAGTAAACTTATCATGGAAACACGAGAAAATCTGCAGATGCTGGAAATTCAGGCAATACACGCAAAATGCTGGTAACAGCAGACCAGGCAGCATCTCTAGGAAGAGGTACAGTCGACGTTTCGGGCTGAGACCCTTCGTCAGGACTAACTGAAAGAAGAGATAGTAAGAGATTTGAAAGTGGGAGGGGGAGGGGGAGATCCGAAATGATAGGAGAAGACAGGAGGGGGAGGGATGGAGCCAAGAGCTGGAAAATTGATTGGCCAAAGGGATATCAGGCTGGAGAAGGGGGAGGATCATGGGACAGGAGGCCTAGGGAGAAAGAAAGGAGGAGGGGAGCACCAGAGGACGATGGAAAGCAGGCAAGGAGTGATTGTGAGAGGGACAGAGAGAGAGAAAAAAAGAGGGGGGTATAAATGAATAAGGGATGGGGTAAGAAGAGGAGGAGGGGCATTAATAAAAGTTAGAGAAATCAATGTTCATGCCATCAGGTTGGAGGCTACCCAGATGGAATAGCCTATTCAGGAACTCCTGTATCCACCAGTTTCTTGTTTTTGGCCTCTACGAAATCCAGTGTGGTCCCCGGTGGGGAGGGGGGAGCCCCTATGGCCCACTTGAGAAATACTGCTCTAGGGAATAAATAATTTCTAACCTCTCCGTATAACCCAGGCCCTCCAGTCCTGGCAACATCCTTGTAAATCTTCCCTCCACCCTTTCAATCCTTCCTGTAGGTAGTTTATTGTATTTGCTTAATTCTCTTCAACTTTCCTTCCAATTTGTTTGCCAAAACCCATTCACTACTCCAGTTTATTCCTTGAAATTGAGCATCAATATCCCGTCCTCAAATAAACAATTCTGGATATTTTGACTTTACAAACTGCCGCACCATCTCCAAACTCCCTTCCTTCTCTAGAGTCTTTAAATATGGAGTCATCCCCCCCTTCCGCATCCATGCTTATCTTTCCTGGACTCTATGGTTGAATTTCCCCATCCAGATTCAGTCTTTGTCAAAGCACCTTATTAAAAGCACAAATTGTACCCTCTAACAAATTCCACCACGTCAACATCTCCCTCGATTCTTCCACAGCTTCCAGATTGTCACCTGGCTCGATCGATATATGTTCATAATAGATCAAGAATAGTCCCCACCTGAATATAGGAAAAACCAAAACCATTGTCTAGGTAGACAGATAGATAGATATTTTATCGATCCCTAAGGAAATTGCAGTGTCACAGTAGCATTACAATTGCATAGATATCCAAATATTAGAAGAGAAAAAAGAAGATGTCGTTTGGTTACATCTAAGCTTGACTGCACCAATGGATAGCCTGCCCGTATCCATCCTCTAAAAATGAGGTTATTCAATGTTCAAGGTCGATTTATTATCAAAGTACATACAGTATGTAACACCATATCCAACCCTGAGATTCATTTTCTTGCGAGCATTATTCCCATAACCATAATAGAATCAATGAAAGACCTCACCGACAGGACGGACAACCAGTGTGTAAAAGACAACAAAATGTGCAGATAGAAAGAAAGAAAAAATAAAGAAATGGTAATAATAATAATAAATAAACAAGTAAGCAATAAATATTGAGAACATGAGGTGAAGAGTCCTTGAAAATGAGTCCATAAGTTGTGGGAACAGTTCAGTGATGCAACAAGTAAAGTTGAGTGACATTATCCCCATATCAAAATATGCCATTAAATATCCTAGTTGACAGTAGTGAACCTAGAACCACCTGCATTATCTTTCAGCTAAGCAAAGCATTGATTTTGAAATTCTCATCCATGTTTTCTCATCCCTCACAAACACAAGAAATTCTGCAGATGCTGGAAATCCAGAGCAGTACAGTACGCACAAAATGCTGGAGGAATTCAGCAGGTCAGGCAGCATCTGTGGAGAGGAATAAACAGTCAATGTTTCGGGCTGAGAACCTTCATCAGGACTCATCCTTCCACCTCTCTGTCCACAAAGCTCCTCAGCTCTGTAAACCCCTTCAACCGTCCATGACATGAAAATAGATGTTGTTGATAATGGCGAAGATAGCCTTAGGTGTGGGAAGACACTAATCAGTCAGTGAAATAGGTGCAGCAATGGCAGATTCAATTTAATCCTGATAAACACTAGGTGATTTCCTCTCTCATCCCCAAGATGTGTAAATTAGTGGTTTAACTGGCTACTGTAAATTATCTGTAGTGGATAGGTGAGTGGTAGAATCTGGCAGGAGTTGATAAGACTATGGAATATTAAAATGGGATTAATGTATGATTAGCGTAATTTGTAGTTGATGGTTGACGTGGACTCAAGGGCTGAAAGGCATGTTTACATATTGTACCTCACAAAGACATGTTTCATTTGATATTGCTGCCCTGAAGCATCTTGCAAATTATTTCAACAAGAAAGGTACTAAAGTTATGTTGAAAATGGCACAGAATCAATGGATCAGATGCCCTTCTTCTCTGCTGCAAGATCTTATGGTTTAAAGATAACCCCTAAGAACTTCTAACAATTCCTGAGATCCTCAGCATTTTAGATTTAAACTCCTTTTCATGAACAAATTGTGATAGTATATCAAGGCCATCTAACTGTGCTCGTGTCACAGCCATAGCGTGTTCAAGCTTCCATGAAAATAGGTCCGCGAGAAGTGTTGGCTTATGACCTACATACTTGCCCCAAGGCACTCTCTTTAGTTGGAGCAGTCTTTATTGAGGTCAACTAACTGAGCTTAGATTGAATGATCTTCTGGTTTGCAAGCAGTATATCGGGTGGTGATTTTATCTTTGGACTACTGGGTAAGCCCGGAATGGATAAATTCACCTAATACTGCTCGTTGTTCTGAAAACTTGGGAGCATAATTTTTCTCTCCTGGCCTTCATTTACTGATCACGGTACTGCGATGATTTGATCATGACTTCAAAGGCCTCGTTTTGTTGTTTGCTTTCTTATCATTCTTTGCCACAGAAGGCTGTGAAGGACAAGTCGTTGGGTATACTTAAAGTGGAGGTTGATGGGTTTTTGTTTACTAAGGGTGTCAAAGTTATAGGGAGGAAGCAGGAGAATAGGGCTGAGAGGTAGAATAAGTCAGCCATGATGGAATGGTGGAGCAAGTTTAAATGGCCTAATTCTCTTCCTATGTCTTACGTTCTTAAGGTCTTATCAGTCATGTCATCCAATGATTATTACCAATAGCACTTAGATTTCACTAACATGTGATTAGAGTAAATTTATTCTGGAAATAGGCAAAGTATATACTTTCAGGCCTCTTTTGCTGTATGTGGATTAACTGGTCTCAGAGCATTGCTGGATTTAAGTGATTAGCCTTGTTCCCCTGCCTCAGAGAGGAGACGTCTCCAGGGTATAAGCTGCTGATTGCTGCTTAGCAGCTTCTGTTGACTGTGTGGATGCCAGGTGAGAACAGGAACAAAATTAGCGGCGAAAGGGCTCCTCCTCGATCAGAGAAGATGCCGCAATCGTTATTCACAATGAGAAATGATACTCTGGAAAAATTATTGGAGGGAATGGGGCACCGTTGCACCTTAACAGAAGAGAGGACTAGAATCAGGTGGTGGACTGTATCTGTGCTCTGAAACTCTTACCGTCACTGTAGATATCCAAAGCTGGAGATGTGCCAACCTTGATGCCTCAGTTCTGCGTGGTAGTCATATTGGTGCAGGTGGTAACATTTACAGCAGTGATCTAATGGACTGAGTCACGCATATAACCTTTAAATTCTCTTTACAATAAATATTGTGTAATGAAAATCTAACAGGAGGAATTCATTCAGTTGTATTCCAGTTGGAAATAAGTAAAAAGTACTGAAGCGTGCTTTTTTTCATCCGTCAACCTAAGACTGCCTGAATCTTTCCGAAGCAATTAAATCACCTACAGTGCATTTATTTAATAAACTCTGGTGCCTGCACCATTTCCTTCCCTTCTCACAATTAAAGGTTTTTTTTATTCTCCTCCTTAAGTGAAGAGTGAACTTGATTGTCACGGTTTCTGAAAAGCAACATGATTAGTCACACACCCTCTGTGAAGCAGCTCTCTGCCAGACGTGTTACATCTATCATTATCCAAACTGAAAAGTGGCTGCACCCCAGTAGCTGAACAACAGCTTCAGACTCGACTCTCTTAAGGGACTGAGTGTGGCTGTGTGGCCTGTGGCACCCTGAAGTGAAAGGACCAGTTTGGGCATGCCTGGATAAAATTAGCTCCCTGGGTACTCTGCATTTCTGTTTATTTTTACCCATGTCGTTAAAATGTCCAGGTAACATAATTAATGACACCAGCTGGTACAGGCACAAAGTAGCAGTTCAGTGTATCTACGTCGAATTGTAACCAGCACAGACAGTGGCATTTTTTTTTTCCCCTTAGGTTCAAGGTACATTGCCAATTCTATTATTTAATATCTCATTATGCTTGGCATTGTCAGAATACTTTAATATAAATTAGGGTACCTGTTAAATGCATTTAACACTAATACGTGATGTCATTGGCTGATTAACATGTCTGTCACAATAATTGGCCTGTTTGAGTCTTTTGCTTATGATGGAAGGGTGGGCGTGGGAATGGACTAGAGTTGGCAGAATTCCTAAGAAAATAAATGACAGAATTATGCTTCAAGGTGTGATGAATGATCATCTATGAGGAAATCTTCCTTAAAATGATGTTATATGAAGATTAATACACAGAAACCCAACATAATTACGAACGTTTGTATTTTTAAAGGAGCTGTGATGCAAATAGCACATAGGTTAGCAGCTCTATTGGAATACCAGGGATGAGTGTGGGCCCTTTCCAAAGATTCTCAACAGTTCTCCAGTGACAGACACATCCCAAGGCCAAATGACAAGAAGGTAAGAACAGTTCCTGGAACAGTGAACACTGTAAGCACATTCTCCTGGAGACCCCCCTCCTACTTATAGTACCAGCCGCACCATTTTGAAGTTTCTACTCCACTGTAAAATTCTGGTGGTGGACTTGAATGGACAGTCACAACATTCCAGTACATTTTCACCAACAACGAAGTCACCAGGTAAAAACTTATTTGTTGGTTATAGTCAATTTACAGAACCAGTCAAGCAACTGAGCTTAAGTTATTACCACAGAATAGCTGCCTACTTTCAGATTTCAAATTTTTCCAGTAGAACTTTCATGGTTGGTTTAAGAAGGTCCAGTGGTTGTGGTGCACTGTCATCACAATGCCAATCAAGCTAAGGTACACCTCAAACTTTGCCTTTCTCTATTCATTTATACCAGGCCGTTGACATTCATTCCATTTGAAAATCCAAGAGACTACAAATTGTTGAAACGTCTACCTCAATTTTTTTTATCATTTTACCATGCCATTGAAGTGGTTGAATTTTTTGTGATTTTTGGTAAGTTATGACCACATTCATGCCTCTCAAAGTCCAACCCAATGTCCTCATCATGAGAGGTGGAAAAGGGCAAGGCCAGCCAACAGGTGAAACTGTGTAGGCCAATCCCCTGGATAGTGGATACTGTGGATTACAGAAACATCGACTTTGTGGAAGATGGAGACAGTAGGTCATCGATAGCCTATTCTCCACTAGGAGCTAAGGGCCCAGGAAGAAGAATGACCACATTCATACTTGCAAATCAGATTACTTGGCCAAGAGCAAAAGCACAAACCTCCATTATGCCTTCAGTTTGGAAGTGAGACTTCAGAGCCGAGTTCAGTGACATGACATGTATCCAGTCTTCAGCTTGCCCCAGATGTCTTTTAAACTATATTCAACTTTTACTTACTCACATCAATTCAAGCTATCAAGACACAAACATCTGCCAAATGGTTGTGCATTGATGTGTGAAATGAGATATAGATGTGTTGTCTCTACCTCTTTTAAGTTACCGTGGTATAAGAGTTCTCTGCAAATTTTCTGTGCCTTATTATGTAGAAGGCAGGGTGCAAAAATAATTTTCTTACCAGTAGCTTTGTCTAGCACAAAAAAAAAAGCCTGCTTGATCAGCAGCCAGTTCTACCGGAAAGATTTATTTCCATGAATACAGAGTGGTTGCAATCTGTACCGTCTTCAAGAACTATTGCAGCTATTTCCTTAAGCTACTCCGACAGTACCTCCCAAACCTATGACCCCCTACCTGCTAGAAGGACAAGGGCAGTAGATACCTAGGAACAACACAACCTGTAGGTTACCCTCCAAGACACATATCAATGGTCCTTCTGATTTGTAATGAACAGTGTGTGCAAAAATCTTGTGCTGTGCAATTTGTTGCCCAGTGACAACGTGCGCACTGAATGTTTAAGTGGAAGTAAACCTGAAGCTACTCTAAGGATAATAAGCTGTTCCACTTTAAATTAACCAGCAGTTCTTTGGAACTTCATACCCTCTGCTTCTTTGGAATTTGACATGGTGGATCAATAATTTCTTCAATAAAAACAGTATAAATAAGCCAGTTCTAAAACTTACAGAAAAATCATCACAAACTCCACATTGTCAACACTGTCCGCATCAGAAACCGGAAATGGAAATGTGATTGCGTATTATTGTGAAATATATTCCACATGCCAACAAGGTAGAGGGTGACAACCTTTTGTGCGCAGTTTAAGTTCCTTTATGGGCTAGTAGCAAAAGATGTGTGCGCGCACACACCTTAGAGGGAGCGTTGTCGCACACCATTCTGACTGGGAAGTTTGTTGCCAGTCCTTCGTCAACACTGGGTCCAAATTCCGCAACTCCCTACCCAACAATCCTGTGGGAGTGCCTTCACTAGAAGGACTGCGGAGATTCAAGAAGGCAGCCCACTGCAAGGACAGTTAGGGAAGGATAGTAAATGCTGGCTTCACCAACGAAGCTCAGACTCTGCAAATCGAATACTTTAGAAAAAACAACTGTCATAATGCTACCTTTCTAAGGCTGACAACTGCATTATCGATATTTTCCACTGAAAGGTAAGTGTGAAGATAGCGCTGAGGGCTTTGCAGCTACAGTTCACGAAACCGCTGAGCATCCTGGGGAGTTGAGAAATTGTAGCTGAACTGATCTGTGCCGTTGACAAACACCATCGAGATTTTTGGTCAGTGTTTCTGCGTAACGAAATGAATTGGGAGTATGAGTTGTGCTGATCCAGTTTCATTTCTCTGATAGTACATTGAATGATGTGGAGTATTATTTTATTCTGCAAAAGGCACTTATCCACATGACGTGCTGTGTGAGTTCTTGAATGCAACCAGATGTGGGTGTGAAGAAACCTACACGTAACGGTTCAAAATACAAGAAGAACTTTGGAGTAAAGTCTTGCAGCCGTGCGAGGGAGGGTCACTTGCAGTTGAAGGCTGGGGTGCTAAAAGTTTTCTCTCCCACAGCCCTACTAACTCATTTCAAGAGCATCCTCCTACTAACATTCACTATGTGTAGGTGTCTTCGCACACACTCTGGCTGCATTCTAATACTTAGCTATCACTGCAAATCTCCCCGATTGTTGTCATCTTGAAAGCTGCTTAAGCTCAGCTATTCTGGGCCCTCGACAGTGACCAGAATCGTTTGCTCTAGGTTAGAACCTGTCTGAACTCCTCACAGCCTACAGTGTTGATCTTGATCCTCAAGTATTTCAACAGCAGAGAGTTGTGAGAGGGTGAAAGAAATTAAAATTATGTATTTGTGAGGCAGCATCACATTAAAGCTTCTCTCCAGGTTATAGGCACATAACTCATGGACGGCCCACTCGTGTGAACAGGTGGGATGGATTTGCTGTGGGACTGCAGGCATCTTCTGCTGGTGAGAATGTGGCATGCCCTCAAGCCTTCTCTCCCCATTGAACCTGCACCCTCCTCCCCTGCCCCTGGTCACGCCAGACAGAGCTGGGAGCGCCTCCAAGCCACGTTCACTCTCTTACAGGCTCACTCACTCGGGTATTGGTCCCTCTCCCCATGCCTGCTCACTCTCTTTCCACAGCTCTCGTTGCGATACTCTCCCACACACTGTTTTTGCTCACCCTCCAAGTCACGTACAGTATGGAATTCTCCGGAACGAAACCTTGCCGTAACCCGAGGACTGCATGTAGAAATGAAGAAGACGTCAGTCAGTTTCCCGTAGTGGGAGGTGCACTGGAACTAACACAAGACAATGGAGAATATAACTGCCAGTAATTGGTAACTGGAAGTTGTTCTAACAATGCAAATTAAACAAAAATATGTATGGAAATAGCATCTCATTTGAATAACACATAAGCAATTATTTGACACAGTTAATAAAGTTGGTGTTCTTTAGATCAAACATATCATCAATTTTCATTAACTGATCAGGCCTCTGGCCCTCAGCAATCCCGGGCCTGGCCTCTGAGAGGCGATGTGCCTATCTAAGAGTTTCTTAAGTGCCTGTAATGTACCTGCCTCTACCACCACCTCTGGCAGTGCGTTCCGTGCACTCTGCACCCCCTGTCTAAAAAAATCCACCTCTGACATCCCCTCTATACTTCACTCCAATCACCTTAAAATTATGTCCTCTCATAAGAAACATTGCCACCCCCAGACAAAGGTGCTCTCTCTATGTCTCCAATCATCTTAAACACCTCTCCTCTTCTTTCACTCCAAACAGAAAAGCCTATCTCACTTAGCCTTTCCTCATAAGACATGCTCTCTCACCCAGGCAGCATCCTAGTAAACCAAACATGAGAAAATCTGCGGATGCTGGAAATACAAAGCAACACACACAAAATGCTCAGCAGGCCAAGCAGCATCTATGGAAAGGAGTAAACAATCAACCTTTCGGCCCGAAACCCTTTATCAGGACTCATTTTTTGAGCATTCTAATAAATCTCCTCTGGATCCTCTCTAAAGCTTCCACATCCTTCCCTTTATGAGGTGACAGGAACTGAACACAATACCTGAAGCATGGTTTAACCAGAGTTTTATAGTGCTGCAACGTTAGCTTGTGGCTCTTGAACTCATGCCTTGACTAATGAAGGCCAACACACCATGCACCTATTTAACCACCCTATCAAATCACGTAGCAACCTTGAGGGATCAAAGGACACAGACTCCAAGATCCCTCTGTCCCTCCACTCTGATAAGAATCCTGTTGTTGCCTTCAAGTTCAACTTACTGAAGTGCATCTTTTCACACTTAGATGGAATGAATATTTCATCTGACAGTTAGCGCTGAAATGGCATCCATTGAAAATTACAACTTCATGGTGAGGAATAAAGTTCAAGGGAATATATGTACTTGAAGAATTTTAGCAGCAAAGAAGACTCTGGTGCCGCCAATGGCCGAAACAGAGAACATAGTAGTTTTCTGAGAAAAGCTAAGAAAATGTTTGAAGCAACTGGAGATTCAGGTCTGTGCCGAGAGAGGAGCACAGCTGGATGAGTCTTCTGTAGTTGTAGCATACAGCTAGGTGTGATGGGCCACATTTCCTTCTTCAGTAGATTACCAGCCTGCCCGATGCCCAGTTCTGTTAACTATACATATCAAACTCAGACCCAGGTCAGGCACAACCATCTCATTGCAAATTTCTCCTTCAATCACAAGCCATGGCAAAGAAAATTCAGTAGTATATAGTGCTGTACAAAAGTCTGAGGCACATGTATATAGCTAGGGTGCCTAAGACTTTTGCATAGTACTGCAATAATTTTATATTTTGTACTGTACTGTTGCTTCAAAGAAAAGACTTATGTGATTGATGATATACCTGATTCTGATATGGATCTCCATTGTGGAGTGAGAGTGGGGAGGGGGCAGGGAGAGGGAATCATGGTTGGGAAAAGGGAAGAGAGAGGGAAGGGAGCGGGAAGCACCAGAGAGACATTCTGTAATGATCAATAAACCAATTGCTTAGAATCAAATAACCTTGCCTGGTGTCTCAGGGCTGGATGTGTCTGCACCCACACTGACACCGCCCTGGCACTCCTCCTGTGCCACTTGTCCCACACCTCTTCTGTGGCACTCCACCCTCACCATTCCTAACATCCTTTGCTCCGGCCAAATTTTTAAACTCGCTGTCTGATCCACATTGACAAAAATAGTACCGTGCAAAAGTCTTAGGCACCCTAGCTTTCAGAACAGTGCTGGGATTAAACTCCAAACTCCAGAATGCCCCACTGTCACTGTTCATTCAGAAATCTGATGACAGAGGGGCAGAAGCTGTTCCTAAAACATTGAGTGTGCGTCTTCAGGCTCCTGTAACTTCTCCCTGTTGGTAGCAATAAGAAATGCATATGTCCTTGGCGATGGCCATCTATAATGATGGATGCCGCCTTTTTGAGACATGACCTTTCGAAGATGTCCTGGATGCCGGGGAGACTAGTGCCCATGATGGAGCTGGCTAAGTTTACAACTTTCTGTGGCTTTTCCCTATCTTTCACTGTGAGCCTTCCATAACAGACAGTGATGTAAGCAGTTAGAATGCTCTCCACATTACATCTGTTGAAGTGTGTGGTGACAAACCAAATCGTCATAGGATCTGAAAAGTTCAAGGAAGAAGAGTTTTGTGTGACTGTTTAAGTTCAACTCTTTACCCTTGCCTACAGCTTTGTTTATCCCTGGCAAGTCTCAGAGGGAGGAGTGACCTGGTGTAAGCCCATGTTGAATCTGATGCCAACGGAAAATAGCCAATAGAGATGCTTTTCCTTGCCAACTGGAAAATCACTCCCGAGGCACTGTAACACACAGGCAGAGCTCACATATTCAATTAAACTCGATCTGGATTGATATTTGTAAATAGACTAAAGCATCTCCACATGGCAGTTACGTAAATTACCACTTCAAAAGCAATTTTGGACAGTGAAATATAAGCAGGATTACATTTACACTGCAAGGTTAAATTCTAATGCTCCCAGTAGAGGCTTGATGTACAATCACATTTCAGAATCAGGGAATAGAAGGGATTTGTGATAACAATAATTATTAATAAATGTTTGTTTTAACTATGATTTCAAAATGTTAATGAGAACATTTTTTTGAAGTGGGCATCAGAGAATCAGTTTTAACAGTGAAATTGTCTCTTCTTTTTTGTAATGGCATTAAAAAAGAAACAGGAGATTTAACACTCCACTCTCTCCATCTTATTAGCTCTGTCATGTTTATGGGTGCCTTCTTAGAAGTTTGTGTAGATTTGGCACATCACCAAAAACTCTGACAATCTTTTATAGATGCACACTGCAGGCTATCCTAAATGGTTGCATCTCTGTCTGGCATATGGAAACACCAATACCCAGGCACAGAAGAGGCTGCAAGTGGACACGGCAGAGTCAATCACAAGCAAAGTCTTCCCCATAGTTACACGAAGCACTGCCACACTAAAGCAGTGTCTATCACCAAAGGCCCCTACCATCCTGGCCACTCACTCTGCTCACTACTACCATCGGGTAGAAGGTACTGAAGCCTTAGGTCCCATGTTACCAAGCTTAGGAGCAGTCATTACCCTACAACCATTAGGCTCCTGAATGGTGTGGAGAAACAACTTCAAACACCACTACTCTGAACTGATTCTACTGTCTACAGCGTCACTTTCAAGGACTCTTTACAATTCATATTCTCAGTATTATTTTTTTATTTGCTCAGTTTATCCTCTTTTTCACATTGGTTGTCAGTCTTCGTTTATGTATTGTTTTCCACAAATTCTAATGTTATTTATTTTTTTGCATAAATGCAAGAAAATGAATCTCAAGGTAGTATATTGTAACAAATCTATCATCATCATCATCATCAGGTGCCATGCCCAGTTTGAGCTCTGACTGTCATGGCCCACACACTCCTGCTTCACGTCAAGTGGATCAATTCATTGGTATTCATTTCCAGTTCTCTGGCTGCTGTCTCCATCATCATTTGTCTTTGTCTTCCTCTTGCTTTTTTCCCTTCAATCTTTTCCTTAATTACCGTGCATTCTAACTCCTCTTTCCCAATCACATGTCCAATGAAGTTATGTTGCCTTTTCATGATCTCATGCATTATTTCTCTTTTTGTGTTTGCTCTGTTCATGACATCCTCATTAGATATTCATTTCATCCATGATATTCTTTGCATCCTCCTCAAAAACCACATCTCTGCTGCTTCAATTCGTTTCCTCATGTTACTAGATATTGTCCAAAATTCTGAGCCATATAACATAACTGGATAAACATAACATTTCATACTTACAAATGCAGACTTTGATAGTAAATTTACTTTGAACTTTGAACTTTAGAATTGGCTGAAGGGCCTGCCAATTTCAGAACACAGAGATTCTTCATAACTTAACAGTGGTCATTTTGTGTTGAAACCGTTTGGGATTTCCACTGTGTAGCCTTTCACAGGCAACTGAGCAGAAAAATTAGAGTTAAATTCTTTTTATGGGCAGTATGAGCAGAAGTATTTAAAGGGGAGGTTGATGAATTTTTGAAAGATCAGGGTATTAAGGGTTATGGGAATTGGCAGAGGAAGAGATGAGATCTTTGGTGGATCACGCATGATCATGCTGAAAGGCAGCATGGCCAATGGACCAGCTGGCCTATTCATGCTTTTATTTATTTCTGTTCCTGTCCTGTGAGCGCCCACCAGACAGCACAATAACCATTTATGCTGTTAAATCACGAAGGCCCGACCTACATTTCTCATTTCCACTATTGCAACCCTTCCCTATGGCAGATCCCTCAGGAGTCAGCCCAAATTTTGCCGAAACTAAACAAGGACCAAGAGTCAAAAACAACCCAAGCACCAAAAACTTCAGTGTAGAATTTTTAAAATTCCTGAATATTGACAATTTGGCTCACTTCAGTTTAAGAATGAAGCAAAACACAGAGCCAAGCATTCACAGAAATACAAGTTGCCCCAAATAAATTCTGTTTACATATCCTGCCTAATGTCATCCTGTTCACTGCTGCCTGTATTCAGAGCCAGAAGGGTCATTTATTTGTTAATGTTCCAAAAGAGTTTGATTTCTCATACTTTGAGTAATATGATTGCTGTTTTTATGCGAGGCTAATGACTGGACTGAAAATTCTTTAAATCTTAAAGCTTCGTTTCTATCCACATTATTTATCTAAAGGTTCAACTTCACATGATTGTCATATATTACTGATTATGTAAGCATGCCTGTATAAAACTAAGTGATTATTGTATTATTCCCAACTAAATACTAATTTTAGGAACTTGTTGATGCAGTGCTGGAGAGGTTAGGAGACTGTGTTAAAGTTACGTGACATTAACCTGTAACCACATTGAAAATCTTATTAGAAACTTGGCAGTTCTGGTTATTTCTCTGTGGGCCAATCCACCAAATATGCTGAACCTAATGGGATTGGAATTTAGTAAATGCTTCAACTGTTACAAGTTGGAAGAATATCAACACAAACTGACATACAACCTTCCACTCTGTCTCCAAAGTTTTAACTGATTTACTTGATAGCGTTTTCAAAAGAGGTACTTAATTTGCCAGAGAAACATTCAGAGAGAGTGCAAAGAAGACCAATCTCAAAACATCAGAAGTGTGACACCATCTAAAATAGCTTTCGTGATAGCATGGTTTTCTAACCTTGCATTCTGTCTTGAGATAGAGAAATCCATTAGCTGTTAGCAATGTTTGGATATTTACCAAGGAGTTCATTTTCCTTCTGAAGACTAGGACACCATTTACAATCCCTTCAGCACCACAGACTCAAGGTTTCTTTTACTTTTCTTGTAACATTAAGGATAATTCCAAACAATGAGCTGATTGTTAAAGCCCATGTGTTGTCCTACAATCTGTTCTCTGACAGTTTTACGGGCTGCATTAAAGCTGACTGAATCTATTTTCTTACTGAAGCTCTTTAATCTGAAAAAGACATATTTTGCTTCCAGCCAAATTGTTTTTAGAATGTTCTACAAACCTCTTAAGAAAAAAATTTGTCAGCTTCCTCTTTATCTTTTATGTTAATATAAGCACAAGATATTGGCCACTGTTTCAAAATTTTCTGGACTCCTTTCACACACTCTATGCCATCTGGCTGAATTGTACATGAGAAATTCTTCTAATCATGCACTGTCAACTCGCTCCATTGCTCATGGCACTGTGCATGTTCTTTGAAGTGCCAAAAGGAAACAAGCATCCGGAAACTATTCCATCCCTCTATTAAAGTGTTTTATTAATATACCCTATACCTCCTCCCAAGTTTATGGTCAAAGTGATAGACCCTTTTAAAAAAGCTAACCCCTCTGATAAATAACTTTTCTTTCTCCTGGCATTAAACTACTGCAATAAATATGGAAACTAAATAAAGGGACTTGGGAGTGCTTGTGCAGGACTCTAGTCCAAAGTTCAGTTTGCAGGTTGAGTAGGTAGTGAGGAAGGCAAATACAACGTTAGCATTTACTTCTAGAGGACTAGAATATAAAAGCAAGGATGTAATGTTGAGTACTTGTAAAGCCGTGATGAGGCCTCACTTAGAGTAATGTGAGCAGTTTTGGGCCCCTTCTCTAAGAAAGGATGTGTTGACATTGGAGAGGGTTCAAAGAAGGTTTCATGAAAATGATTCCGGGTTTGAAAGGCTTGTTATATAAGGAGTATTTGATGGCTCTGGGCCTCTACTCACTGGAATTCAGGAGAATGAGTAGTGGCCTCATTAAAGCCTATCGAATGTTGAAAGGCCTTGATAGAGAGGATGTGGAAAGGATGCTTCCTATGGTGGGGTAGTCTAAGATCAGAGGGCACAGTCTCAGAATAGAGGGACATTCTTTTCCAACAGAGATGAGGAGTAATTTCTTTATCCAGAGAATGGTGAATCTGTGGAATTCTTTGCCACAGGCAGTTGAGGAGGCTAAGTCATTGGGTATTTTTAAGGAGAGGTTGATAGATGCCCAATTAGTCAGGGCATAAAGGGATTCGGGGAGAAGGCAGGAGACTGGGGGTTGAGAGGAAAATGGATCAATCATGATAAAATGGCAGAGCAGACTCGATGGGCCAAATGGCCTAATTCTGCTCCTATATCTTATGGTATTATGGACTAAAAGGAGACCTTTGCAGTTTTGTTCATGTACAATCTGGTGAGAACAGAATCCTCTGAATTACAAATTATTTTACTGCCTTATCGTCAAATTGAATCTGTGACTGAGAAATTGGGATTTATGACAGTGACTATTTTACACTCATAAGTTCAAATAAACTTATAATCTCCACACACGAATCCTCACAGAAGCTAGTCTTCATTATCTTCTGCTCTGGAATAATTTTATCAGCATTAATCAGAATACTATTATGGCTAAATTTATAACTTCCGTTTTGTTTGTCATGTAATGTGGAGGGCATCACAGGAATTTTATTGCACTTCCCAAAGTTTTAAAACACTCCATCTCTTTGAGAATCTTCATCCTTGCTAGAGCCTCAGACTTTGCAATGCCACCTTGAGCTGCTCCTGTCTTATGATGATATAAGACAACACAGACATTGATGTGGTCTGAATGTGGTTCATAAATGATATAATACTGAATGCTCAGGTCAAAGGATTTGGAGGAACTAAATGGAATTAAATTGATATTAACACTAGAGCAGCACCAATGAAATGCTAGAGGAACTCAGCAGGTCAGGCAGCATCTATGGAAATGAATAAACAGTCAACATTTCTGAGATCCTTCTTCAGGAGTGGAAAGGAAAGGGGAAGATGCCAGAATAAGAAGGTGGGGGGAGGGCAAGGAGGACTAGCTAGAGGGAGATAGGTGAAGCCAGGTGAGTGGGGGAGGGAGCATAAAGTAAGAAGCTGTGATAGGTGGAAAAGGCAAAGGGCGTGAGAAGAAGGAATCTGATAGGAGAGGAGAGTGGACCATGGGAGACAGGGAAAAAGGAAGAGTGCCGGGGGAGGTGATAGGCAGGTGAGGAGAATATGTAAGAGTCCAGAGGGGGGAATAGAAGGAAGGGGGAGGGGAAATATTACAGTAAGGAGAAATTAATGTTCATGCCATCAGGTTGGAGGCTACCTAGATGAAATGTGAGGTGTTGTCCCTCCACTTTGAGAGTGGGCTCATTGTGGCAGAAGAGGAGACCATGGACCGACATGTCAGAGCAGGAATGGGGATAGGAATTAAAGTGGACGGCCACTCAGAAATTCTGCTCATTGCAGATAGAGCAGCAGTTATCAATAAAACGGCCTCCCAATTTACGTTGGGTCTCAACAATACAGTGGAGGCTGCATCTGGAGTACCACCTACAGTTTGCAGGTGAAGCGTTGCCTCACCTGGAAGGACTGTTTGGGGCCCTGAATGGAGATGAGAGAGCAGGTGAATAGACAGGTGTAACATTTCTGTCACTTGCAGGGATACACACCAGGAGAGAGATTATTGGGAAGGGTCGAATGATCAAGGGAATTATGGAGGGAGCAATCCCTACGGAAAGAGGAGAATTAGGATTGGTTGTAGGGTCCCGTTAAAAATGGCAGAAGTTGCAGAGGATGATGTATGGATTGCAGAGGCTCATGTGGTGATAGGTGAGGACAAGAGGAACTCAATCCCTGTTAAGGCAGCAGGAAGATAGGGTGAGCACGGATGTCTGGCAAATGGAAGAGATGCGAGTGAGGGCATCATAAATGGTATAGGAAAGGAAACCCTATTCTTTGAAGAAGGATGACATTTCTGATGTTCTGGAAAGGAAAGCCTCATCCTGGGAACAGATTTGGTATAGAAGAAGGAACTGAGAAAAGGGAACAGCAATTTTACAGGATACAGGATGGGAAAAGCTATAGCCAAGATAGCCATGGGAATTGGTATGTATATAAAAGATATCAGGAGCCAAAACGGAAATTGTTGAGGGTAAGGACCAGTTCCAACAGACAGAGGAGGGTGATGGTGGTGGAGAGGAATGGATTAGGTCTTTTTTCAAGAAAGAAGCGGAGAGCTTTAAGGCCTCCTTGATGAGGGAATAGAAGTATATAAAGACTGGACATCCATGTTGACAATGAGGCAATCAGGGACAGGGAATTGAAAATTGCTGAGGAGATCGAGAGCATATGAAGTGTTGTGGATGTAACCGGAAAGGGACTGAACCAAAGGGGATAGAATGGAGTTGAGGTATGCGGACACGAGTTCAATGGAGCAGGAGCAGGCTAGAAAAAGAATGGGCCTACCCAGGCACTCAGGTTTGTAGATCTTGGGTGGGAGGTAGAAACGAGTAGTGTGGGGTAAGGGACCTATGAGGTTGGTAGTAGTCGATGGGACACCTCCAGAGCTGATGAGGCTAGTGATGGTGCAGGATACAGCAAGGTAAAGGTCAGTCTACCACTCTACAACAGCACTCGCTCCTTGTCTGTAGGTTTGATGGTGAGGCTGGGATTGGTGCCGAGTGGGTGGAGGGCAGTGGGTTCAGAGAGGATAAGGTTCAAAGAGGAGAGAGAGAGAGAGAGAGAGAGAGGGGGAGATACTAACACTAGGTTTTTACATTCACTACCTTCGAATGTTGTATTCAAGTTGTTTGTTTATTCTGAATGCAAAACTTTGGCAATTTTTACAGTTTAACTCAAGATAGAGACATTGTTAGCAATGCTAGCTACATTTTAAAGGGACGGTATTTTCGACCCAGTTTTGTATTTTTAATATCTTCAGGTTTAGATTTTATTTGAACCAGCTACTCAGTGAACTAAAACAAAGGTGGGTGGTCAGGTGAAAATTAACACCCTTGGTAGCAAAATGGGACAAGTTCACCAAGGCAGCAAATACTATCAGAAAAGAGCAACCTCAGGACCAATGAAGGGGTAGACTACCTTCAAATCTTTGGAGATCAAACCAGGATAGGACTTATGCAGGGAATGGTCGGCCCCTGAGGGGGCTTCTGCGGGAACAGAGGGAACTCGGAATGCAAATGCCTCGTTTACTGAAAGTGGAGTCACAGGTAGATAGGGTGGTGAAGAAGGCACTCAAACATAGAACATAGAACAGAACTGTACAGTGCAGTACAGGCCATTCAGCCCATGATGTTATGCTGACCTTTCAATCTACTTCAACATCAGTCTTACGCTTCCCCTTCCCTCCCACATTACCTTGATTTTTCCTTCATCCAGATGCCCATCTAAGAATCTCTTAAATCATCCTAATCTATCTGCTTCTACCATCACCCCGACCGTATGTTCCAGCACCTACCACTCACCGTGTCAAAAACCTACCTCTGACACCCCTCTATACTTTCCTCCCAAAACCTTAAAGTATTGCCCCTTTGTATTAGCCATTGTTGCCCTGGGAAAGTCTCTGCTGTCCACTCCATCTATGCCTCTTATCATCTTGTATACTTCTATCAAGTCACCTTTGACTTGAAGGCCATTTGAGATGCTGGCGTCCATCAGTCAGGGTAATGAGTTGGGAAGTTACGTTGCTGTTATGTAAGATGGTGGTGAGGCTGCACAGGTGTACATTTGTGCCCTGCTTGGGGCACTCTGTTAAAGGTAAAATGTTATTAACCTAGAAAGAGTGTGGAAAAAATTTACCAGGATGTTGCCTAAGTTACAAAGCTGCTCAGAGGTACATAAAGGCACTGTCACAATTTTTTCCCTGGGGTTGTCCTTGTCGTTATCTAGGCGATCACAGCCTTTCCATGACCATGATTGTTCTTGGCAAATGTTTCCACAGAAGTGATTCGCCACTACCTTCTTACTGACAGTGTCTTTACAGCACAGGTGACCCCAGCCATTATCAACGCTCCTCAGAGATTGTCTGCCTGCCGTCAGTGGTTGCATAACCAGGACTCGTGATATGCACCAGCTGCCCATATGACCATCCATCGCCTGCTCCCATGGGTGCATGTGACCCTGATCGCGGAGGCTAAGCAGGTGCTACACCTTATCCAGGGTGTTTCTCCACCCTGCCACCCATTCTTCCTCAGTGTAGAAATGTCAAAATACCAGTGGACATGCTTTTAAGGTTCGAGGGGGACAAGAGGGACAATTTATTTATGAAGAGAGCATTAAGTGCTTGAAGTGGGCTATCAGGAGTAGAAATGAAAGCAGACCATTTGGTGGTGTTCAAAGAGACATGTGAATAAAAAGGGAATGGAGGAAAATGGATGATACATGGGGAGAATATTAAGCATAAGTTGCTATTAGGATCGACACAACATCATGAGTCGAATGGCCTGTCCAGTGCTGTGCTGTTCTATCTTCTACGACTCTGACTCAAAACATTAGCTGTGTTTCTCTCCCTGCAGGTGCAGACTGACCTGCTGAGTATCCCCAGCATTATTTGTTTTTACCTTCAAATTAGCCCGAGAATTAGTGTAGGAAAACCGTCCTGGGGTAAAAGATCAGAACGAGTTTAATGCCCGTGCAGGAAAGCAGGGAGGGGGAGCAACTGCTGCTGTTTCTTGTGTTCGGACAGTGCAACCCTTTCTCTGCCACCACAGTATATTTCATTTACTGGGTGGATTGTAGTGGAAAGTATTTTTAATCATTGCAACAAATGAATGGGGGAAATCAAAATATTGCTCTGAACCTGTTAGATATGATTTTAAAATTATTAGGTGCCATTTTAAATGTCTTTGATTATTCTTTCTCAGTGTAGTCAGGCACCCAGGGCAGAGTGTGTGCTAAAAGAAAGAGGCCAGATTGAATTTGGATCAGAAATACTCTAGATGAACACCGGTTTGTAATTCTTATCTAAAGATGCACAATAAATCGCTGATGCTATCTCGCACATCTTTAGGGTCTAAAGTAACACTGGAAACTTCCAGTCCTCACCAACTGCATGGTTACCCTTCAAAGACATTTTATTTTCTGTGTCTACATATATGCTGAGTGATGTTATCAATTATTTTACAAGTAATTGTAAAGCTGTAGTGGGGAATTGGGACTAATGTGGTTTGCTCTATTCTCCATTGACCTGTGATAGCTACTGGGTGAACGGGAGCAAAAAGTGTATGGAACAAGTGCTTTCCAGCGGTCAAATATTGCAACTGGAAAGTGTAAATGATGACCGCCTTTCTACTGGGGAATTTATTTAATTCACACTGAATTATTGCAGCTGTCAGTCATTACAGCCGAATCACTTGACTTTTAATAGCAGTTTTTAATTTGGTTAATTATCACAATGGGGAACACTTTATGATGGCTTGTTTTTACTAGCAGATTTATTTTACTAAAAGTCATTTTTTTACAGCTAGAAACTGTTTATCGTAGCTCTAGCATCTCCTATCAGATTATCTTTAACATAAAAGCATCCACATTGCTGCAGGTCTCTGCCAGGTGTCCTCCGCTGATAACCAAAAGCATCATTGCTTCTCTAAAATGTTCCCAATTAAAATATTTTAAGATAACTATTTTACTTAATTCTGCCTAGGTAAAGCAAATTTCTGATGGTCTTAATGTCAACCAATTTTTGTTCCAAATAGTGTGTTAAATCATGGACAACTTTGAGATTCAATCAATATTTGCATAATGCTTTGCAGTCCTTGGTAATTCCTGTTCTTAATTACACTGACGGTAATGAAGCTATTTAAAAAATGTAACATATCTCATGTTTCTATGTTGTGGTCTTTTGTATCATTTTTTGTCTTTTAGATGTTGCCTAGCAATTTTATTTTCCTTCCACATGAAATGATTGTGCATTCAGGCAGAACGGTGGCTTGCAAAGTGTGAGCTCAGGTGCTACGAAAATGGCAGGTGGCTGGACTTGATTTGACAGCAATTAGATGTACAAATCTTTGATTAGGCTTCTGGGAATAGTGCCATTAGCGACACTGAATGGGCCTACAGGCTTACCATTGCCTCATTAACTATAGTGCTTATTTTACATTACACAGATGGAATGTATTGTACACAGGATTAAAATGGCCAGATAAAGAAGGAAGAAGCTGCGGTAAGCATTTTCTAGATGGTTAGACACGTCCAGGTGTGTTTTCCATTGCTGGAAATCATGCAGGTGGATTGTAATGATAGGAAGGCAAAAAGAGCACCATTATCTGAAGGATAATGAAAAAAAGAAAACTATCATTATGTTAATGCAAACGGCTTAATAATGCCAATTAAGAGACTACTAATTGCCTTAATGAAGGTTGGTGCTGGTTTCTGCTCAGTGCAATAATTCTGCCCTGTGCTGTGACTTGAGTCGCAATTATCATTTCTCAGATAAGCCAGTAAAAGTGAACCTTTCTTACTTTTACAGGTGACAGGATCAACAGAAGAAAAGGATTCGTAACAGTGACAAATGTTAGTGTCTCCCAGACCAGTAAGCTGTCCCCTTTCACAGGTGGTGGTATACAGTGCACACAAAGTTTGCTTCATGCACTCACAGTATCTGCCACAGCTGCGCTTCAATTGTGCGGCATAAGCTTTTCCAGAACATCCAGATACTGCTGCAAACTGTGTTTCACTGATAACTGCTAGGTCATGAGAGACAGCCAACAAAGCCAGCGTGCCTCAGGTTGCTTATTTCTGAAACTTCTACAACCCTCTGAGACCTCAGCATTCCCCCGATACTGAAAATCACTGCTGCTTCACTTGCTAGGCTCTTAAGCTCTTTGAGACCCTCTCAAAAAATCTATCTTCATTCAGACATTCCTTAAAAACTACCTTTACAGCCAAACTTTTATTCATCTAGATCAAGCTTACAAAGCAACACCAGAAGCTTCCGTATACATGGAATGGTGTGACCATTAATTTCTCTGAGTGAGGCAGGAACTGTGCTGAGATTCAATACTGGATAAAGGAAATAAAGTTGTAGTATTCAGAGAGAAAGGTAGAAACATGTGTTGAGAGAAAAACTGATGATACGAATGGTTTGTTTTCTTGTTGCCACCTTTTGGTGTTATTGTGCAGCTTTATGGAAAAGAGCCCTAAATACTGCATTTCCAAATTCTGACAGAGACATGCCTTACAATTCAAACCATATTGTTCTTATCATCTAAATTAACAATTTAACCAGATGTGGAAGAAGATTGAAAGAAAAATATGCAGACTCATGCAGCAGAACCTTAGGGTTAATGAACGAGACATTAACATTCCAAAAAGTAAAACTGTATAACATGCCCAGGCAAACCTCTTGGGCATGTTAGAGATTCCTGATTTGAACTTGTGTAACCTGGGAGTTTGTGTATAATTGCTTTTCATTGCATTGTTCTGTCAGAGAATTCTGTTCCATATTTTCTAATTTTTAGGCAATTTGCCACTTCCATCTTCTCATATTGTATCAAACACTGAAAATGTGACTGTACTCTCAATCCAGCCCTGTCAACTGTTATACAAAAAGGAAAATAACTTTGAGTGCCTAAAAGAGGGTGTTCCTTATTATCCAATGGTTAAAACTGCTTTCTTGGGTGATGTCCAATCTTACATAAAATCAACACAGTAAATTGCCTGAAGTGTAAGAACAACATCTCAGCTCCTGGTATGGCTGCCAAGTCAGCCTCCAACTGTACATTCTGTCTGCCCGTGACAAATGTTTCAATTCAAATAGGTAGCCCACATCGGCCAATTCATCCATTCACTACAAATCCCAACACTGGTTCCCAAAGGGTCACATGCTGCATTACACTCTGAACCAATTGACAATACATTATGCATTTGAATAATGGGGATATCCTTTCTGAGAAAAATGGATAATTAAAGAAAAAATTACTCTTTGTTACAGTCATCTTAATTTTCCACAGCTCCACCCATGTAGTAATTAATCACCATCATACATATTGCTGGTAGGGCTTTATGTTGGTAATAGAACAGGGGTTGTAATATGTGGAATAACATGGATTTACATGGATTTACCCTCCCAAGATGTTATGTATTTAATATTTCAGTAATATTTGAGTAAGATTGTAAATATATAGTTCGACTAAACATTCTTTGTTATTTACATATGCATTGCAGGTTTTATGTAAAAGTATGTAAATGGCATACGTCATCACAGTGCCACATTATAAGTTCGCACTTCAGTTAAAGTAAAAATGAACTAAAACACATTCTCCCATGATCTCGCCTTTTTCTTGCAATTATTTTTTATATTTTAGCCTAACAAAACACAAGACCAGAAGAGCTGCAGTTCATAAGACATAGGAGCAGATTGAGGCCATTCAGGCCATTGGGTCTGTTCTGCCATTCCATCATGGCTGACCCCGGATCCCACTCAAGCCCATACACCTGCCTTCTTTCCATATCCTTTGATGTCCTGACTGATCAGGAAACTATCAACTTCTGCTTTAAATATGCCATGGACTTGACCTCCAAAGTAGTCTGTGGCAGAACATTCCAGAGATTTACTGCTCTGGCTAAAAATATTCCTCTTTACCTCTGTTCTATAATGTTGCCCCTCAACTTTGAGGCTGTGCTCTCTAGTTCTGGATATCCCCACAATTGGAAACATTCTCTGCATATCCACCTTATCTAGTCCTTTCAACATTCTGTAGGTTTCAATGAGATCCCCCACATTCTTCTAAGTTCCAGTGAGTACAGGCCCAAAGCTGCCAAACGCTTCTCATATGTTAACCCCTTCATTCCTGGAATCATCCCTGTGAACCTCCTCTGGAATCTCTCCAATGACAACAAGTCCTTTCTGAGATATGAGGCCCAAAACTGTTGATGCCACTCCAAGTGCAGCCTGACCAGTGTCTTATAAAGCCTCAGCATTATCTCCTTGCTTTTATATTCTATTCCCCTTGAAATAAATGCCTGTAAATTAACCTTCTGGGAGACTTGCATGAGGACTCCTAAGTCCCTCTGCACCTCTGATGTTTGAATTTTCTCCCCATTTAGATAATAATCTACACTATTGTTCTTTTACCAAAATGTATTATCATACATCCCCCAACACTGTGTTCCATCTGCCACTTTTTGCCCATTCTTCCAATTTGTCTAAGTCCTGCTGCATTTGTATTGCTTCCTCAGCACTACCTACCCCTCCACCTATCTTCATATCATCTGTAAATTTTGCCACAAAGCCATCAATTCTATTATCTAAATCATTGACAAACAATGTGAAAAATAGTGGTCCTAATATTGACCCATGAGGAAAACCATAGTCACTGGCAGGCAACCAGAAAAGGCCCCTTTATTCCCACTCGCTGCCTCTGCCTGTCAGCCATTCCTCTATCCATGCCAGTATCCTTCCTGTAACACCATAGGATTTTATCTTGTTAAGCAGCCTCACGTGTGGCACTTTATCAAATGCTTTCTGAAAATCCAAGTAAATGACATTCACTGTCTCTCCTTTGTCCACCCTGCTTGTTACTTCCTTAAGGAACTCTAACAAATTTCCCTTTACAGAAACCATGATGACTTTGACTTATTTTTATCATCAGTCTTTAAGTACCCCGAAACCTCATCCTTAATAATAGACTCCAACACTTTCCCAACCACTGAGGTTAGGCTAACTGGCCTATAATTACCTTTCTTTTGCCTTCCTCCCTTCTTAAAGAGTGGAGTGACATTTTGCAATGTCCCAGTCTTCCAAGACCATGTCAAAATCAAGTGATTCTTGAAAGATCATGACCAATGCATCTGTTATCTCTTCAGCAACCTCTCTCAGGACTCTGGGATGTAGTCCATCCGGTCCAGGTGATTTATCCACCTGAAGACTTTTGAGTGTGCCCAGCACTTTTCCCTTTGTAATAGCAATGGTACTCATTCCTGCTCCCTGACACTCATGGACCTCTGGCACACTGCTGGTGTCTTCCACAGAAAGACTGATGCAAAGTACCCATTAAGTTTATCTACCATTTCTTTGTTCCCCATTACTACCTCACCAGTATCAATTTCCAGTGGTCCAATGTCAACTCTCACCCCCCTTTTACTCTTTATATAACTGAAAGAGCTTTTAGAATACTGCTTTATATTATTGGCTAGTTTGCCCTCATATTTCATCTTTTCCCTACTTATAGCTTTTTTAGTTGCCTTGTGTTGGATTTTTAAAGCTTCCTAATCATCCAACTTCCCACTCACTTTTGCTGACTTATATGCCCTTTCCTTGGCTTTTATGCAGTCCTTAATTTCCCTTGTCAGCCACAGTTACCTACCCCTGCCATTTGAGAACTTCCTCTTCTGTGGGAGATATCCATCCTGCACCTTGTGAACTATTCCCAGAAACTTCAGCCATCTCTGCTCTGCCATCATCCCCGCCAGTATCCTCCTCCAATCCACCTGGGCAAGGTCCTCTCTCAATCCTCTGTAATTCTCTTTATTCCACTGTGATACTGATACATGTGACTTGTGCATCTCCCTCTCAAGTTGCAATATGAATTCAATTGCATTCCTTTGCATTAAGCTCCCTAATAAAATCAGAGTTATTACACAACACCCAAACTAAGATAGCCTTTCCCCGAGTAGGCTCAAGCACAAACTGCTCTAAAAAGCCATCTCGTAGGCATTCAACAATTTCCCTCTCTTGCAATCCGACATCAACCTGATTTTCGCAATCTCTTTGAATGTTGAAGTCCCCCATTACAATTATGACATTTCCCTTATCACATGCCCCTTCCAGCTCCCTTTGCGATCTCAACCTCACATCTTGGCTACTGTTTGGAGGCCTATACATGATTCCCATAATGGATTTTTCACCTTTGCAGTTTCTTAACTCCACCCATCTACTTCCAAACCTCAGCTCTATCATACTGGTCCCATGTTCTACGTAATAGTGTTGCTCCCAAAACAAGACCAAGATTGCTCACTTTACTGCAAAAAGCCATACAAATAGGCACCACGTTCAGCAATGACGGCCTGATATTTTGACATATAAGCAGGGAAAAACCACAGCATTTATACGAATAATGTATTTCAGATTCTTTTTGTACAACATCTTTCCATCTCAAACAAATGAAACAAAACCAGATTTGTACAGTAAAAGTAAAAAATAGAAACTCACAGAAGGCCTCAATTCAGAAATCAGCTAAAGGGCAGAATACGAGAACCAAGTTATTGGTTCACACACTTCATCCTGCCTTTAAGATTTATAGTTTTTACAATTGAATTCTTTAGTCTTAGAGTTGATTAAGAAATTACCACTGCTAATAAGATATTTAGCAAACAAAACTGCAGAAGAAAATATAAAGTGTGTCATTACACGTAAAATTTACGTTGGCACTGGATTTTGTAACATATCATTTGTCTAACTAGAGATAACTTGTGTATCATATTAATAACTTGTAGGAGTAAGGCTATTTGCCCTAATTATTGATCTAGGTAGATTTAAACAAATTGTAATGCCAAAGTGCCAACTATGATTACAACTACTTTTATTTATGAGAGAATAGAGAAATATTTGTTTATTAAAAGTGATCTGAACATATCTCTTATATGCAATGTGAATCAAAGGAAATATTGTCTTGTTGGTAATGGTCAGTTTTATAGATTTTGTTTATGAAATTCCCTGTTGACAGTAGAAGATGGATTCTTGCATACATAGGATCTGCAAAAGCATTTTGCATGTTGCTCATAGTGCTGAATAAAGTACTTCATCTTCAAGCATCCTGTTTAATCTGATTTTTTTTTTTTTGCTTTTCTGCCTTTTTATTTTGGTTGTGTCTGGCCCATTTTGATTCAGGGTTGTTTCAGGGAAGGGAGAAGCAATTAATAGAAGTTATTGGAAAGCTGCTAATTAACATAGAAGCAATAGAAAAAAGTGTGTTGAGGAAAAATCATATGAAACAAAAGAAAAAGAAAAAATATCTACTTGACAATAAAGATGATAAGTAGTTTGCAATGCTTTAATCTTGTATTTCCTAAAGTCCTCAGATTTGCTTCATCTGCAGTTAATGCTGGCTTTGAAAATTGGCTTGACTGTTGGTTTCTGAATCAGAAAATTGTAGGTTCAAGTTTGACTCTGTGGCTTTATTACATTACTTGGTCTGATAGTACACACAACTACATGCTATTGGCAACGCAGTCATTTAATATGGTAACATCGTACTTTTTCAATTTAATTTGTTCTGTAAGTAATCCATCTGGAGGGTTCCCTCAAATTTCAATGACACTTTTATATCCTCCAATAAAAGTCAAGAACAGCACCCAGAGGAGGATAAGGAGGAGCAGGAGGAGAAGAAAGAAGTTCAAGGCAGCAATTGGCTTAAATAATAAAAGATAACTGGCATGTAGAGTCTGGAAAAAATGAAGTGCATGTTCTACATACTGAGGTGACCACCTGCCAGTTCTGAAGTTGTAATAAATGGTCATAATAAGTAAACACTATTTTATCTAACAATTGAAAAATTAAGTTGCAAAACCGTATGTCATGTGCTTACTTCATAGTGTAGATTGTTTCAGACCTACAAGTAGAATTTATTGCTGATGCAGATAAGTCATGAAATGATGTACTGTTAATACTCATGTGCCATTTTCCTCTCAGCAGCTGGATGTGGACCATCTGGAGTTCACTGCAGCCAGCATATCGCACTACAGCAGCGGCCACACTAACCACAGGAAGACTGAGGCACCTGCACCCACGCATGATACTGGGTCACCACCAGGAGTATAGTCACCTGGCATAGAAAAGATACACCTACTGCAACTGTCAAGCAAGCCAATGGGGTTGCAGTCACTGTAAAACCATGAGCTAACGGAGCAGCAGATACTGAAGCCATGAAAGTTTGGGGCTGCACAAGAGAGTAGAATTGGAAGCTATCCTGCAGGGTTAAAGGACTGGAAAAGTTTATGAGATGTGAAGAGGTGGTTCAAGGTATGGAGGGTCTGGAGACATACATGAATATTTTAAAATTCAGTTGTTGCATTATCAGGAGCATTTTTCTTGGGTTTAAACATGTTGGGGACAGCTTGGCTGGACTCATCTAAAGAAACCTTGTTTTCTGTTGAATTATATGGAAGTGCTATTGATATTTGTAGAAAACTCTTTATATGAATTTCAACAAATTAAATTGAAGAAATGGGTCTGTTGATATATAGGTCATATCGAAATCACTGCACTACCAATAATCCAGCATTTAATAGTGTGAAGTATAAGCCTAAATAATGTAATGAAGCCTGAGAGCAGAGTTTGAACTACAAACTTCTGACTCAGAAACTGTGTATTTGGATGACAGACCCGACATATAAATTTGGGAAACTGCAGCATGAAACAACTCCCAACAGATCAATTTCAGAGTGGATGCATGGACTGAAGCAATGTCTTAAACAGATTTGAGGAAAGATATCATTAGTTTTGATGAGAGCAAGCTCTTTTTGGAACCCTTTGAACCTCAGAAGGACAGGTAGATTGTTTTATTGAAAGGTTTTCAGGAACCAGTCTTCCCTGACCTCAGACAAAGAGCACTTTAATTGATGCAGAAATCTTTCTATTTCTGCAACCAGCATCAGATGGGTAGGATCAGACATAGATCCAATTGGGATGGAAATGGTGATGAGATCAGCAGAATACAATTGACAGATGTTCATTAGGTTCTTAACTGGATTGATTGATAGCTGAGGACAGGCTAGTTATATTAAGACTATAAGACATAGGAGCAGAATAAGGCCACGCAAATCATTGAGTCTGCTCTGCCATTCCTCCAAGGCTGATTTTTCTATCCCTCTTAGCCCCTTTCTGATGCCCTCTTCCCATAACCTTTGACACCCTTGCTAATCAAGAACCTATCAACCTCAGCTTTAAAGGAATCAGGAGGGAGGAGAAGATGGCGGCGTGATGTAGCGCGCGTGGACGTTCCGAATGATATTGTATCTGTGAAGTAGGATGCCGTTCACAACCCTGATTTGACAGAGACAGACGTGAAGAAGCACGGAGGAAAATCTGGAGAAACTTCTGAAATGCCTGCTTTGCTGCCACTGCTACTGTGCGATCGAGAATCTCCGGAGGGAAGGCCCCAAATCCTCGGCCTTGCCTATTGCCTGTTGCCAGGACCGGGGTTGAAGCGCTCGGCAGAGATGGTGCTCGTTGCATCAGAGTCGGAGAGCTGGTCAGACGCTCGGAGTTTTTGGACGGACTCGGAGTCGGACTGTGGTCAGATGCTTCCAGGATGCTGCATTGGCAAGTTTGCGGCGCTGGAGGTTTACCATCAGCGTGAGATGATGGGACTTTCGAGAGACTTTGAGATTTTACCGTGCCCATGGTCTGTTCTTATCAAATTATGGTATTGCTTCGCACTGTTGTAATTATATGTTATAATTATGTGGTTTTTGTCAGTTTTTCAGTCTTAATTTGTCATGTGTTTTCTGTGATATCATTCTGGCAAAACATTGTATAATTTCTTACTGCATGCATTTCTAAATGACAATAAAAGAGGACTGCATGTCCTCATAATCTAATCTAATAATCTAATGACTTGCCCTCCACAGCTATCTGTGGCAATGATTTCCATCAACAGCTAGTTATCAATCAATAGAGTGGTTCATTTGGTGTGTTTCCTGCGAACTTACTGCATATGTTGCAGTATGCAAGGTTCTTCTTGCTTGTTCAATGAGGTAAGAGCACTGACCACAAAAGCAGTGTCTGCGCAGTTAGATCAGACAGATAATTCCATACTTTATGCACCTCAAATAGAAATCTCCTTCAGAGAAGGATATGAGTTGAAAGATCTGTCATGACGTTCAGAGATGGCTCAAAGCCTTGAGCAGATGGCTCTCTTGAAATCTACCACTCATTACTCATTTTCTGAAGTTCTGGAAGCCAATGCTCAATGTTTTGTAAGATTAAGGACATTTTTGTTTCTTCGCTTTTCTCTGAAGTTGATCTATAAATTTTCCCTTTCTTCCCTTTTTATTGTGAGTTAACTTGAATAAGCTGAAATAAGAGTGAGTTGTACTTAAAATGGTCTGATAGTGGGCAATTTTAACTCATGTAATAATACTTAAAAAATCTTTGACTTGAAACATGAACACTCTGTCTCTTTCCTCAGACATAAACTGACCAGATGAGTATTTCCATTTTCTGATTTTGCTTCTTCCATTTTGGCATTTATACCTAGTTGCCACTTTATTAGGTACATAAGCACAGCTACTCGTTAATGCAGATATCTAATTAGCCAGTCATGTGGCAGAAACTCAATGCATAAAAGCATGCAGACATGGTCAAGAGGTTCAGTTGTTTTTTCAGACCCAACACCAATAGGGAAGAAATGTGACCTACGTGACTTTGACCATGGAATGATTGTTGGTGGCAGATGGAGTAGTTTGAGTATCTCAGAAACTGCTGATCATCTGGGATTTCATTAACAGCAGACCCTAGAGTTTGCAGAGAATAGTGTAAAAAAACAAAAACATCCAGTGAGCAGCAGTTCTCCAGGCAAGAATGTCTTCTTAATGAGAGAGGTCAGAGAAGAATGACCAGACTGGTTCAAGCTTGACAGGAAGGTGACAGTAACACATATAACCACACATTATGATAGTGGTGCGCAGAAGAGCATCTCTGAACATACAACACATGGAGCCTTGAAGTGGATGGGCTACAGCAGCACAAGACCATGGGCATACACTCAGTGGCCACTTTCTTAGGTACAGGAGACACCTAATAAAGTGGCCACTGAGCGTATTCTGAAGAAGGTGGAAAAATGAACATAAAACATTTAAAAAGTGCATACAAAAAGCTCGGATGAATCCCCATGGAAAAAAATGTTTAGTTGTGGATCTATTTGACAAATTAAGACTGTCATGGTCTGGTCCATGAAGTCTGCATTCCGGTTCACAGTCCGGTCCATCGACCCTTGCTCCAGGTTTTCCTCTCTACCCTGTTTCTGTTCCTGTTGAGCACTAATGGAGACAGCTGATTCTCATTGGGGCTGGCTGCATAAATACCTCCAGAGACCAGGGCGTGGCTGCTGGATTGTTCTTGTCCTTACTCCTTGTATCCCTTCCCCTGCCTTCTGTTTCCTCACCTGAAGCCTTGCCTTGTCTTGCCGGTAATTCTCAACTCGCCTGAAGTTCTTGTCTCGCCATGCATTGTCTGAAGCCTTGCCTTGTCTTGCTGGTAACTCTCGGCTCACTTGAAGTTCTTGTCTTGCCTTGCATTGCCTGAAGCCTTGCCTTGTCTTGCTGGTAACTCTCAGCTCGTCTCGCCTGAAGTCATGTCCTGGAGCCACCCTGTACCTAGTTCCCTTCTTGTCCCTTGCCTCCGTTGGGTAAGCCAGGCCATCTTGCCGTTACGTTCCGGTTGGTTCTGTCCCTTCCTGTCCCTTGCCTCCGTCAGGTAAGCCAGGTCATATTGCCATTACCCTGCAGTTGGTTCTGTCCCTTCCTGTCCCTTGCCTCTGTCAGGTGGAGATCCACACCCTGCCCAGGCGATCCGCGCTCTGCCCAGGAGGAGCTTCAAGACCCCAAGCCTCAAGCCTCGCCCCAAGCCAAGCTTCAAGACCCCAAGCCTCAAGCCTCTGGTCTCCAGCCTCGCCTCAAGCCTCTGGTCTCCAGCCTCGCCTCAAGTCTCTGGTCTCCAGCCTCGCCTCAAGCCTCTGGTCTCCAGCCTCGCCTCAAGTCTCTGGTCTCCAACCTTGCCTCAAGTCTCTGGTCTCCAGCCTCGCCTCAAGCCTCTGGTCTCCAGCCTCGCCTCAAGCCTCTGGTCTCCAGCCTCGCCTCAAGTCTCTGGTCTCCAACCTTGCCTCAAGTCTCTGGTCTCTAGCCTCGTCCTGTCTGCCAGCCAAGTCACGTCCTTGCCCCACTCCTAGCTCTCTTGTCCAGTCCTCTTCCAGGTTCCCGGTTTTCCTGTCCATGTCCTTGCCCTCACCCTGTATCCTAGTCCTGTCCCTAGTATTTTAGTGTCTGTGTCTTGCACTTGGGTCCGTTCCCAGCCACCTCCTTATGACAAAGACAGCCTTAGCCACCTCTTTTTACCTGAAATACTCAAAGCAATGTTAACCAATGTTTTAACTGGAATTGCTTGAGGACAAACAAGGATTTCTGTACACTTGTCTATTACGCATAAATCCATTATTGACCTCAAGCGATTCCAGTAAGATCTCAGTATGAGTAACATTAGTGACTGCAACTTCTTTATGCATCTGCAGGTGGGGCTGACTTAATCATACCAGACGGCCCAGGGAAAGGGTAACACGATCTGTATTTTGATAGTCAAGGCAACTGTTAATCTGATTCTTGTGCATATACGGGAAAAGGAGAACAATGCAATGGGACCCAGCCCCACAGCAAATAAGCTGTTTAACAATCTAAGGCACAAAACATGTTCATGGAGGGAGAGGCACAGCATTAATGCAGCATTATGCTCATCAGAATTCCTAAACACTGCATTGTATTTTTGACGTTAGCCGATGGCACAGCCAGATCATTGTTAGCATGAAATGTTTTAAAATGAAGAACTCACACAGAGCCAGAAGTATTCGGAGAAAGTTTTTCCATTGGCAGAAGGGCCAATAACTTGAGAACATGGCTTCAAGTTGATGGATACCAGAACTGAGGAGGGAGGAGGTTGTTTTTTAAACAATGAATTGTAGGATCTGACATGTAATAACTGCCAGGCAATAAATACAAATTCAGTAATGACTTGCAAAAGAGAATTTGAAAAGTTTAGAGTATTGAAAGGAGGTAATGGGGGCATGGAATTAATATAGAGTCTGCACAAGGGCCAAACAGCCTCTCTTCATGCTATGAAATTATATAATTCAAGCATTTTTACACCAGCCACAGCTGGTGTATAGGTTAATGGTTTGAAAGCCACTCCTTGACTGATAGATTATCAAAACAGACCCACCCCCCCAGTCATTTTGTAATGTTTGCTTCAAATATACCTTACAAATACAGAATAAATTAGTTTAACAGAATGAAAGAAACTAAGTAAAATAGCCTCTTTTTGTTAAATAAATTAGAAAGTACACAAAATTAAAACCATACAAAAAGTAATACTGCTCAGAAGAATTCAAATTGTGCAGAAGAATTCTAATTGTGAAGTGGTTGGGATTGTCTATAAACAGCTGTTGAATGGAAACACTGGAACAGATTAAAGATTATAAGGCACAAGTACAACATTCAGAAGCATCACACAAGACATGAGAATGGACGATGGTGATCTCCTTTTAGTACAGCTATGGAACAGACATCAACAAGTTTGTTCAGGGAACAGAGCTCTGAATTGAACCTCAGTGAAGAAGAATGTAGTTCTATGAGAATCTCCCAGTGGGAATCTGTCAACATCAAGAGACATAACTACAACAAAGTTGGAGAGGGACTGCATTGTGGTGCCTCTGACTATAGGAAACCTGCCATATCTGCCAGAACATGTGTTCAGATTCACAGTGGTTAGCTGTATCATCTCCAACCTCATTAACTGGAGGAGACAGCTTTTGTCACCATTTATGTTGCTAGAAGATAAGAAGGCTGAGTGTGACCATGACAGTGATGAAATAATACAAACAAATCTTTCTGTCCTTAAAGTGGAATAGTCAAATCCATAATTCCAATTCTGTATGTTTGTTAACTTACTGGACTAGCATCCAAAGGACTGGATCGGTGATCCAGTGATCCAAGTTTGAAACCCACCATGGGAGCTGAAGAACTTGAATTCAACTCATTAAATGAATCCAAAATTAAAGAATTTAGTCTCTGTTCCAGTAAAAGTAACTACCAGATTGTTAGAAAAGCCGACTTGGTTCCTAGGTCTGGCCAGCTTATGATTCTACTTCTCCAAAGTGGTTGACACCTATCTGCCTCCTTGTTCAAGGGAAATTTGAGGTAAGACCATAAGATATAGAAGCAGAAGTAGGCTATTCAGTCTATCAGGTCTGCTCCGCCATTCCATCATTGGCTGATCCAATTCTTCCAGTCATCCCCATTCCCCTGCCTTCACCACATACCCTTTGATGCCCTGGCTAGTCAAGAACCTATCTATCTCTGCCTTAAGTATACCCAATGACTTGGCCTCCACAGCTGCTTGTGGCAACAAATTCCACAGATTTACCACCCTTGGACTAAAGTAAATTCTCCACATCTCTGTTCTAAATGGATGTCTTTCAATCTTGAAGTCATGCACTCTTGTCCTAGACTACCCTACCATGGGAAATAACTGCCATATCTAATCTGTTCAGGCCTTTTAACATTTGGAATATTTCTATGAGATCCTCCCTCCTTCTCTCGAACTCCAGGGAACATAGCACAAGATCTGCCAGACATTCTTCATACATAACCCTTTCAGTCCTGGAATCGTTCTCATGAATCTTCTCTGAATCCTCTCGAATTCTCACCACATTCTACAGAGGATGTATCGAGAGCATCCTGAGCAGCTGCATCACTGCCTTGTTCGGGAATTGCATCGTCTCGGATCGCAAGGCCCTGCAGTGGATAGTGAGGTCAGCTGAGAAGATCATCGGGGTCTCTCTTCCCGCCATTACAGACATTTACACCACACGCTGCACCCACAAAGCTAACAGTATTGTGAAGCACCCGACGCACCCTTCACACAAACTCTTCTCCCTCCTGCCATCTGCCAGAAGGTACTGAAGCATTCGGGCTCTCACGACCAGACTGTGCAACAGTTTCTTCCCCCAAGTCATCAGACTCCTTAATACCCAGAGAATAGACTGACATCTACATCATTTATTATTATATTGTAATTTGTCCTCTACTGTGTCAGTTGTCATGTTTATTAATTATTGTACTGCCCTGCTCTGTGTTGTGCACTTTATGTAGTCCTGTGCAGGTCTGTAGTCTAGTGCCGTTTTCATGTTGTTTTACGTAGTCTAGTGCTGTCTCACATAGTCTAGTGTAGTTTTGTGTTGTTTCATGTAGCACCATGGTCCTGGAGGAACGTTGTTTCATTTTTACTGTGTACTGTACCAGAACCTTACGGTCGAAATGACAATAAACTTGACTTGACTTGACTTGAATGTCAGTATATCCTTTCTAAAATAAGGAGCCCAAAAGTGCCCACAATACTCCAAGTATGGTCTCACGAGTGCCTTATAGAGCCTCAACATTACATCCTTGCTCTTATATTCTTTACCTCTAGAAATGAATGCCAACATTACTCTTGCCTTCTTCAACTCAACCTGGAGGGTACCCTTTAGGGTCTCCTGCACAAGGACTCCCAAGTCCCTTTGCATCTCTGCATTTTGAATTCTCTCCCCATCTAAATAATAGTCTGCCCATTTATTTCTTCCACCAAAGTGCATGACCATACACTTTCCAACATTGTGTTTCATTTTCCACTTCTTTGCCCACTCTCCTAAACTATTTAATTCTCTCTGTAGTCTCTGTTTCCTCCACACTGGCCGCTCCTCCACCTATCTTTGTATCATCGGCAAATTCAGCCACAAATCCATTAATCCCATCATCCAAACCATTGACATACATTGTAAAAAGCAGTGGTCCTAACACTGACCCCTGTGGAACTCCACTGGTAACAAGCAGCCAGCCAGAATAGGATCCCTTTCCTCCCACCACCCCACTAGGAATAGGGTTCCCCTGGTCCTCACCTACCACCCCACCAGCCTCCGGGTCCAACATATTATTCTTCGTAACTTCCGCCACCTCCAACGGGATCCCACCACTAAGCACATCTTTCCCTCCCCCCCTCTCTCTGCATTCCGCAGGGATCACTCCCTACACAACTCCCTTGTCCATTCGTCCCCCCCATCCCTCCCCACTGATCTCCCTCCTGGCACTTATCCATGTAAGCGGAACAAGTGCTACACATGCCCTTACACTTCCTCCCTTACCACCATTCAGGGCCCCAAACAGTCTTTCCAGGTGAGGCATCACTTCACCTGTGAGTCGACTGGGGTGATATACTGCGTCCGGTGCTCCCGATGTGGCCTTTCATATATTGGTGAGACCCGACGCAGACTGGGAGACCGCTTTGCTGAACATCTACACTCTGTCCGCCAGAGAAAGCAGGATCTCCCAGTGGCCACACATTTTAATTCCACATCCCATTCCCATTCTGACATGTCTATCCACGGCCTCCTCTACTGTAAAGATGAAGCCACACTCAGGTTGGAGGAACAACACCTTATATTCCGTCTGGGTAGCCTCCAACCTGATGGCATGAACATCGACTTCTCTAACTTCCGCTAAGGCCCCACCTCCCCCTCGTACCCCATCTGTTACTCATTTTTATGCACACATTCTTTCTCTCACTCTCCTTTTTCTTCCTCTGTCCCTCTGAATATACCTCTTGCCCATCCTCTGGGTCACCCTCCCCCCTTGTCTTTCTTCCCGGACCTCCTGTCCCATGATCCTCTCGTATCCCCTTTTGCCTATCACCTGTCCAGCTCTCGGCTCTATCCCTCCCCCTCCTGTCTTCTCCTATCATTTTGCATCTCCCCCTCCCCCTCCAGCTTTCAAATCCCTTACTCACTCTTCCTTCAGTTAGTCCTGACGAAGGGTCTCGGCCTGAAACGTCGACTGCGCCTCTTCCTATAGATGCTGCTTGGCCTGCTGCGTTCACCAGCAACTTTGATGTAGGTTGCTAGGATCCCTTTATTCTCACTTTCTGTATTCTGCCGATCAGCCAACACTCCACTCATGCTCGTAACTTCCCTGTAATTCCATAGGCTCTTATCTTGCTAAATAGCCTCATGTGCAGCACCTTGTTAAGGGCCTTCTGAAAATCCAAGGACACCACATCTACTGCATCTCCTTTGTCTACCCTGCTTGTAATTTCCTCAAAAAATTGCAGTAGGTTTGTCAGACTGGATTTTCCTTCCATGCTGGCTTTGGCCTATCTTGTCATGTGCCTCCAGGTACACCGTAATCTCATCCCTAACAATTGATTTCAGCAACTTCCCAACTGCAAGAGATATATAATAATGTTCAGTAACATTTGTATTCCAGGAAAGAACTAACAAACATGCTTCAGATCTTCCTGTCTCTCCATCATGAAAATAAGCAAAAAAGCCACCACAAAAAAATGTTCCATATTGAGTTTACAATTTAAAATATTCTTAGGCATCCGTTAGTCTCATGAGACCATGGATTTGAGCCTTAGAAAGTTTCCAGGGCACAGGTCTGGGCAAGGTTGTATGGAAGAGCAGCAGTTGCCCATGCTGCAGATCTCCCCTCTCCACGATGCCTCAGCCAGGGCTCGAACTAGCGACCTTCAAATCACTAGATGAACGCCTTTAATTTAAAATATGTTCCATACAAAATTCATAATCCATTGGCAGGGAAACTTCGAGTACCTCTGGATCCAGAAGGTTTCCAGCAGCTTTAGATGGACGCCAGCTATCCGGGCGAGCTGGCAACAGAAAGATCCGTAGCAAAGTGTCAGGAGTAAATTTGCTCCAGAGAGATGAATATACAATGAGACCAATGCCACTCTTGTAGATCCTGGCATTTCACTGGAAGGCAGAACATGGATTGGTGTAACACTTGGCAAACTCTATTACCTGGCACGGTCATGGTTGCATGGGGAAAAGCAGAAGTACACAACAGCAGTACGAGTGGTGCTCAGATGTTGAGGGGCTCTTGATTGTGCTGTAGAAGAAACTGTGATGACAACTATCAGAATCTGCTGCCGGTTGGTGCCTCAAGTATGCCAGTGGAAATGTCGTCACTTCCAGGTTTTGCCCAAAGTCCTAAGCCAAGTCAGTAATACACTGGTCATCCCAATGCACTAAGAACTTCATCATGTAAAACAACGTCTTTTTCTGCGGCCTGCTGCATTGAGTTCTTCATGTACAGCAGAGGAGATGAATGACTTTACACCCAGGTGAGCTGACACTTGGTGTGTTCTTTCCTCCTACCTTGGTTGCAAGCCATTCGATCACAGATTAGGGAGCTAGGCATGACGGTCGGTACTGACAGGTTGGGTTGAATTGCCTGATTCTGTGCTGTACAACTCTATAAATAAAAACTGTCACTGCATACTGGCTCTGCTTGAGTGCACTATTATGCAAAGCGCCAGGATCTGGTCGAAGAGCCTGTTCTTGTGCTGTTCTCTTCTGTGTCAAATGTTAGCACTTTCTGTGCTCTATCATACTACCATGGCATCATTGAGTTATGATGTGCCATCTTCAATTATCTCAGCTCTGCCCGCAACCTGCTCCCCAGTCAATTCTTCCATGGATGTCAGGGTGCACAAACATCCAAGGCCTTCTCTGGTTTGGTTCTTCTTGTTCATCAAGAGAGAGACAGACATCCATAACAAATCCACAAACTTCCTATTACTACCTCAATAATCTCTACCCTCTGCCTGCCTCCTGAAAGGATTTTGTTTTATGCCTCCAGATTCTCTATTTCAGTCATACCTGCCTTTCCACATAGATACCTCTGATGTGGGTTCCTTTTCCCTTGACCATAGTTATCTCTAACACGTCGGCAGAGCCGCTGACTACGCATTTTCAATCTCCCACACTGCTGCTCTCACCCCCTTTCCAAATGGACAGAACAGGGATGGATTTCCCCTGTTCCTTACCTTTCACCCCACCAGCTTCTTCATTCCAGCACCTTCAATAAGATTACACCTCCAGACATATTTGGGCTGTGCGATAACATAGCGGCTAGTGAAACGCTATTACAGTGCCAGCGATCAGGGTTCTCGTCCTGCCGCTGTCTGTATGGAGTTTGCACGGTTCTCCCCCCACGTGGGCACCAGTTTCCTCCCACATTCAGTGGACATACGGTTGTAGTTAGTGAGCTGAGGACAGGCTACGTTGGCGCCAGAAACGTGGTGACACTTGCGGGCTGCCCATTGCAACCCCTGCTGGTTTGACGCAAAATGAGCAACATCTGTGCACCACTCACTCACACAGCAATCGTGCATTTCACTGCGTGTTTCAATGTATATCTGACAAATAAAGCTACTCTTTATCTTTACATCTTCCTTACCCCCCTCCCCTTTCAGCATTCCAAAGGAACTTTCTTTCTGCAAGGGAAATTTGCCATTCAATGTCAGCCTGTCACTGTAATTTTCCATCCCATTTCCAGTCTGACCTATCTGTATCTACCCACTCACCACCTTGGCGATCTGCTGAATCCACCTAATGAACATAATTAGTGCATTTAGGATGCAGCAGAGATGGAAATGAGCAAACAGCTCAAGGTTGGTGCGTTGCCTGCGCATCTGTTAATCCCACATCGTACAGCATGTCCTTCTTCGGTGCTTGTCAAAATTTAACTTCCTTTAACAACCAAAAAAGATTTTAACTTTAATTTTTTTTTCTATTGTGGTGCATCTCCTTTAGAAGGTTTGGGTCAAAAGGAACATTCCTGTGTTCCATATATTCTCATCATCATTTTAAGGTGTTCATGTTGGTAATCTGGTTTGTCCTACCATAAAACAAACTGTGCTGCTAATTTACCTTGTAAGCACAAGTGATTCTACAGATGCTGGAAATCCAGAGCAAGAAACACAAAATGCTGGAGGAACTCAGCAGGTCAGACTCTATTACCTGCCACAAAACAACAAATTTCACAACAAATACCAGGAATATTAAAACTGATTCTGATTGTGTTTGTTCATCAGGACCCATGAAGGATCTCAGCCGATATCATCATTATTCACCTTGTGGTGCATTTCTAAGCAGCAGCTAGTTGAGAATTTGCACCTTTTTCACATGGGAGCTTTGGTAAGGGAAGTATCCTCCCGGAATGATAATTCAGTTCCAGAAATTTCCAGGTTTAAATATTTGAGCTCTTTATACCCTTGGTCAACTCTGGTAATACTAGAGATTTTGGAAAGTGGCGCAACTTTGGGGAAAAAAGAATGAGAATTCACTCGTTTGGAAGGTATTAGAATTTGAGAGGTAGATTTCATCACTCTTCTCCAGACATTGCCAGAACACGGCTCACACATTCTTGACTCCAGACTCCTGAAACTGCCTTCTTTTTCCAGCTCTGTAGGATGAGGTTACCATGAGGACAAACAGAAAAGCTGAAAAATGGGTTCAAAGTCAAAACTGATTCCTGGGAACTTCTGGCTCAAACATACACAGAGTTGAGTCTGAGTTTTTGGGACTCTATTGAGAACATTGAGGCCACACATTGTGAGCACAGAAGCCTTCTCTAAATGGCAGGAAACCCACTCACAAATTACTCATCGACTCGCCCCCATCGGGCATTATCTGTCCTATCTGTGGAAGAGTCCTCTGTTTCCACAAAGCCCCCATCAGTTCCTACAACATCGGAACGGAAGCAAGCCGTTCCTGATCCCAAGAGACTGTCTAAGGAGGACAGCCATCAAAAGCATGTCACAACAATACATGGGTTAAAATCATCAGTAAATTACAGATGTAATCTGAACTTTCCTGTCATTCTTCTACTATCTTTTTTATCATCGATTATACAAGTACTGATCTGCATCCATTGTCTTGGCATTTTAACAAAGGAATAGTTCTTTTTAATGGGTTTTACATTAACAAGTATATATTTTACCTTTACAAATTTTTTGGAAGCTACTGTACATGTGACATTGTAACAGAAAATTTATGGATGCAATGGTGTCATTATATGATTTTAAAGAAGACTTGAAACAATGCTATTTGTTCTCCTTTAAATTTCTGAGACATTCATTCAAGGACTCTGTGCCAAAACCACAGGAATGTGCAAGAGCCACCCCCTCCCTATACAGATAGATTACATGCAAAGCTTTTTAAGTACATTATTACTGGTTGACTACCCAGGGCTACCATTCAGTTCTGCCCCTTTCTTCAGCCGCCCAAGTTGAGATCAAAAAAGTTAAACAAACTGGCTTTCAAAGCCAGCACAAAACCACAAACATAAAATCACGTGAGGCCCTGATCAGCAATGCCAAAGCAATATAGTTTCTGCTCTTTTTTTGTGAGGTGCAAAAAATAGAGCATGGAGAATTAGCGTGACCGAAGAACAAGAACATCTTTCCCAAGGAGACAGTGAGAGGCCTCACTGGGTAATTTGTCAAAGTGCCAAATGCAGGAGTGCCTTTCAAGGAAATCGCTGATGACAATAGGCCCAAGTTCCAAAGCCTCCACATATCTACCGTCATCTCTAAATTAGGCCTCAATTTGACGATGCTCTTCTGAAACAGCTCAGGACATCTGACTATAATAACAGAACTTTATCATTGCTAGGTTTTATGAAGCACTTTATTATTCAAGTACTTTAGAAAGAAGGGAAATATAAGGAAGTACACCCCGTGGCCACATTATTCGGTAAACCTGTACATCTGCTCCTTAATGCAAACATCTAATCAGTCAATCATGTGACAGCAACTCAATGTTAAAAGCATGCAGACATGATCAAGAGGTTTAGTTGTTGTTCAGACCAGACATCAGAATGGGGAAGAAATGTGATCTAAGTGATTTTGATCATGGAATGATTGTTGGTGCCAGAAGGGGTGGCTTGAGTGTCTCAGAGCCTGCTGATCCCCTGGGATTATCACGCACCAGCTGTCACAGCGAATCATGTGACAGCATCCAGTGAGTGGCAGTTCAGTGGGCAAAAACGCCTTGTTAATGGCAGAGGTAGGAAGAGAATGGCCAGACTGTTTCAAGCTGATAGGAAGGTGACAGTAACGCCAATAACCATGTCTTACAACACTGGTGTGCAGAAGAGCATCTCTGAAAGCACAGCACATCGAACCTTGAAGGGGGATAGACTACGGCAGCAGAAAACCATGAACATACACTCAATGTCCATTTGATTAAGCACAGAAGGTGCCTAATCAAGTGGCCACTGAGCATATAAACTAATAAAATGAATCTACTTATTCCTGCTTCCATGCTAATAATTTCCATTACCCAAGTTTCTCATACCCGAGTGACAGAGTTTCGCCGTATCAAGCAGTGACCTATAAGACATCAAATGCCTGATCTATTCAGTGATTTAGAACATGATGACACTAAATTGTTAGTTTTACTGCTTTTAAATAAACATCTATCTAATTGATATATATTATTTGAGCACTGGCATTTTGCTTCAAATGTGGGAACATATTAGTCATATCCATAGCTGTCCCCACCCCATGTTCATCCATTGGCACCTCCCTTACAACTTGACTTGCAATTATGATCAAGTACTCGAACAATTAACCCTCTCTAGGAGATACTGAGGTCAATTGGATCAACTCTGCTGGTTAGAAAAATGCACTGAGCACAAATGATTACTTGGAACCTAGATCATAAACCCTCCTGGTCTGCATGAGTAGGTACTCACCCAAATAAATTCTCTGGAGTATCAAGGAGCTCTTGTTCACACATCACCACCAATTTATTTTTAATATACAAGTAAAAACAACCACAAGCCTGCAATTCCAAGCAGAAAACCTAATGAAAGCACCCTGTGGGTTAGAATAAGTTAATCACTTCAGGAAATAAATTCCACAGCCACACAACCTTCTGTGGATAGAAGTTTCTTTTGCCCTCTGCCCCAGTTATATGGAAGATCGTATCAACATCCTCTTATCCTTGACTCAACTACTGAACATAATCAGCCACTAATCCCAGTCTTCTCCGAGTTTAATTGCTACATTACACTATGATTTATTAGTTCTAATGAAGGGTCCCAAACTTGAAACGTTAACTGTTTCTCTTTCCACAGATGGTGTCTGACCTGCGGAGTGTTTCCTGTAATCTCTGTTTTCATTTCTAATTGTTTACGTTGTTCCAAGAGAAAAGTTTCTGGCTGATAACTTTGATTGTGCTCAGAAATAGGTGAACAAATCTTCCTGCTTCTCTGCCTGACATAACATGAATAATTCCATAAGACCACAAGACATAGGAGTAGGGTTAAGCCATTCAGTCCCTCATATCTGCTCTGCCATTTGATCATGACTAACTTATTATCCTTCTCAACTCCATTTTCCTGCATTCTCCCCATAATCATTAACACCCTTATTAATCAAGAGCCTATCAACCTTCACTATAAATGTACTCAATGGTTTGGACTACACAGACATTTATTGCAACGAATTCCACAGATTCACCACACCCCGACTAAAGAAACTCCTCCACCTCTCTGTTCTAAACAGATGTCCTTCTATTCTGAGGTTGTGCCTTCTGGTCCTAGTCTCCTCCACTCCTGACGTTACTCACCATCTCATGGAGGTTACACAGGTCTATCTTCACCTGGAAATGGCAGATGCAAGCACGATGCATACAGTTGTCCTCTTCCTAGTGACAGACCTTCCACCAGCCAATGACTTCATTACCAGTGAGCATGAGAAGACCAAAGAGATTGATGCCAAGAAACAAAGCTCAGGCAGCAGGCCTGCACAGTTTTAGGAAGGTCAACAACCTCACCAAATAGTCATGATAATCTTACCACTTACCACATTTCCCACTGCCACCATCTTACCAATCACAATATTCTCCACCCTACCTCAATCCACTCATCCAGTAAGGGCAATACCTTTCATCCCACTTTTTCTCCTCATATACTGATTGACACTGTTATATTCCTGTCGATACTAAGCCATCTGTTCCACCACAAATAAGATCTTTTGTCTTTTTGTTTTGCAGGAAACGTTGTTACCAATCAGCTCACAACAGATCTATGTCTTCAAGGGATCGTTCCAGCCCTCACAGGATGGGGTGCTGGCTGAAGAAAGCCTTGTGGATGATTTTATCAATGCCTCATCATCTTCTACCCCTGTGATTTCTGTCACATTCTACATGGGCAAATTAACAATAGTCTCCTCTCTCATCTACCCTTATGCTAAAGTCAACTTTTGTTCCTCTGTATTGTTTCAGGTACAGATAATGTGGTTATACCTTTGTCAGTGAAAGAAGATATAAATATATATATATGTTTTCTCCCTCACCCCCCATGGGTGATGTATATGTGTATTTTTCCTTTAGTCTTGGGTCCTCTACCAGAAGCCTGGAAGCTTGCGGGTTTGGCACAGTATCCTTGCTGTTCCTCGTAGTTCGTTCTTCTGGAACGAGATCTCGGATGTTGTTCCCGGGATTTGTTGGAGCCACTCTCCCAGTCCAGGTGTCACAGCTCCAAGTGCTCCTATCACCACTGGGATTACTCTGGCATTAACCTTCCACATCCTTTCTATCTGCTCTTTCAAGCCCTGGTATTTCTCCAGCTTCTCATATTCTTTTTCCTTGATGTTACTGTCATTCGGGATTGCCACACCTATTACTATTGCTTTCTTCTGTGCCTTGTCCAGTATTACTATGTCTGGTTGGTTGGCCAGTACCTGCTTATCAGTCTGTATTTGGAAGTCCCACAGGATCTTAGCTCTGTCATTCTCCATTACCTTCTTAAATGTTTCCCAATTGGACTTGGGAGTGTCCAATCCATACTCAACACAGATATTCCTGTATACAATTCCTGCAGCTTGGTTGTGCCATTCAACGTACACTATCCCTGCCTGCATCGTACACCCTGCTACTATGTGTGGGATGGTTTCTGCAGATTCCTTGTACAATCTGCATCTTGATCTTGTCTGGTGTGATAGACCCTGTTTCTATCGCTCTTGTGTTCAGTGCCTGTTCTTGTGCAGCCATGAGCTGTGCCTCTGTGCTGTCCCTCAACCCTGCCATTCCAACCCTCGACAGGACTTGTGTCAGCCATCTCTGATATCTGGCGATAGTACATCCCGTGCAATGGCTTGTTTTGCCATGGTCTTTGCTTCACCTGCTTCCACTTCCATGTCCCCTGCCTGCTGTCTGAGGTATTCTCCTTGCAGGTCATCCTTAGGGGCCATCTTCCTGAAGTACTCATGGATGTTTCACATTTTTACCAGGACTCTGGCCTTGACACTTCCAAGTCCTCGTCTTCCTTTATTCCAACAGGTGTACAGTTGCTCAACACTGGACTTTTGGATGAAATCCCCCACGTAATGTCAGTAGTTTTCCGGTTTTTCGGTTAGCAGCTTCCAGTTCGTTCCTTAGCCAGCACACTATTGCAGTTGGGTATCTGATGACTGGTAGGATGAATGTGTTGATGGCTCTATTCTCGTTCTTTCCATTCAGCTGGCTTTTTAGGACCTGTCTCACTCTATGGAAGTACTTGGATATTGCAGCCTTCCTTGTGTCCTCTTCGTGACTTCCATGCACCTGTCGGATACCCAGGTATTTGTGGCTGTCCTGTACATTTGGTATGTGGCCTTCAGGTAACTCAACTCCTTCAGTCGTGATGAGTTTGCCTCTTTTCACTACCATCTGTCTGCACTTTTCCAGTCCAAATGACATCCCGATATCTCTGCTGTACACCCTTGTCAGTGGATTAATGAGCCAATGTCTCTTTCATTTCTGGCATACAGCTTGATGTCACCATGTACAGGAAGTGGCTGATGGTCACTCCACTCTTGAACCTGTATCCATATCCACTCTTTGAGATGATCTGGCTGAGAGGGTTCAAGCCTATGCGGAATAGCAGTGGGGATAGTACATCACCCTGGTATATTCCACATGTGATGGTCACTTGTGCTATTGGCTTCGAGTTAACTTCTAGCATTGTTCTCCAATGGCCCATTGAGTTCCTGATGTAGGTCCTTAGTCTCTTGTTGTCCTTGTACAGAGACAGACATTCCAGGATCTATGTGTGGGGCATTGAGTCGTACGCTTTCTGCTAGTCAATCCAGGCTGTGCTTAGGTTCGTTTGCCTGGTCTTGGAGTCTCACATGATTGCTTTGTCTAGCAGTAGTTGGTGCTTGGAGCCTCTGATTCCATTATATATATATATATAGACACACACACGTGCACACATATGTACACTTCTGGTCCTCCATCAAGGAGGCCTTAGAGTAAATTTCTCCACTTCTTTCTCAGCAGAAGACCCCACCTGTTTCGCTCATCCACCACCCTCCTTTGGCTGGCAGAAGTGGTCCTCACCCTCAACAATTTCTCCTTCATCTTCTTCCACTTTCTCCATCCTGAAGGGATAGCCATGGGCTCCTGCATGGGCCCAAATTATGCCTGCCTTTTCGTTGGCTACATAGAAGAAGCATGTTCCATTCTTTACCTGGTAATGCTCCCAAACTCTTTCTGCACTACACTGATGACTGCATCACTACTGCTTCATGCATCCATGCTGAGTTTGTCAATTTCATCAACTTTGCCTCCAACTTCCACCCTGACCTTAAATTCACTCGATCCATACCTGACACCTCTCTCGCTTTTCTCAATCTCTCTATCTCCAACTCTGGAAACAAACTGTCTGCTGACATCTTTTATAAACCTACCAATTCGCACGGCTGCCTTGACTATACCTCTTCCCACCCTGTGTCCTGTAAAAATGCTACTCCCTTTTTTCAGTTCTTTCATCTCCACTACATATGTTCCTAGGATGAGGCTTTCATTTCAGGGACATCTGTCCTCCTTCTTCAAAGTACAGTGTTTCCTTTTCTCCACCATTGATACTGTCCTCACCCACATCTCCTCCATTTCTCCAATACCTGCGTTCACCCCATCGTCCCGCCACCTTAACAGGGATAGTCCCCTGGTCCTCACCTGCCATACCATGAGCCTTTGTAATCAATATATCATTTTCTGTAACTTTTGCCATCTTCAATGGCATCATACCACCAAATACATTTTAACTCCCCCCATTCTCCACTTTCTGCAAGGATTACTCTCTTCATGATTCCCTTGTCCATTCGTCTCTCCCCACTAATTTCCCTCCTGACACATATCCTTGCAAGCAAGAGAAACGCTACACTTGCCCTTTCAGCTCCTCTCTCACCTGGAGTCAAGACCCCAGTTCTTTCAGCTCTGGCAACCTGTGAATTCACCTGTGCATCTGTTGGGGTCACCTATTGCATCCAGTGCTCCCTATGTAGGCTCTTCTACATTGGTGAGACCCAACATAAATTTGGGGGCCACTTTGTCAAGCAGCTCCACTCCATCATTCAAAATTTCCCAGATGCCTATCATTTAAATTCCTATCCCCATTCCTGTTCTGTCACATTGGTCCATGGCCTCCTTTTCTGCCCACTCTCAGGGTGGAGAGGCAACACTTCATTTTCAGTCTGGTAGCCTCCAACCTGATGGCATGAGCATTGATTTCTCCTTCTGGTAATTCTTTTTCTCTCTTTTTTCTTCTTTTTCCCTTACCTTCCCATCCCCTCTTCTTCTATTCCCCAGTTTGGCCTCTTACCTTTTCTTCTCACCTGCCTATCAGCTCCCCCTCATTCTTCCCTTTTCCTCCATGGTCCACTATCCCCTGCTATCAGATTCACTCTTCTCTAGCCCCTTACCTTTCCTACCCGCCCAGCTTCACCTATCACCTTCTAGCTTGCCCTCCTTCCCCTCCCCCCACCTTTTTATTCTGGCATCTTCCTCCTCCTTTCCAACCCTGAAGAAGGGCTTCAGCCTGAAGCATCAACTGTTGATTTGATGCTGCCTGACCTGCTGAGTTCTTCCAGTGTGTGTTGCCCTGGATTTCCAGCATCTGCAGAATCTCCTGTGTATATATATTTTAATTTATAATATATTTTATGTATGACACGGTACTGCTGCCGCAAAACAACAAACGACAATGTTAGCGATTATAAATCTGATTCTGACCACATGCCCTGCTTGTGCTATGAAGATCGAATGGGTCTGAGGTGTCATAAGGAGAGTCACTTGGCCTCTCTTATAGCCATACTATTTACGTGTCTGTCCACTTATAGGTTCAGTTAACAGTGATGATGGTGGGGACTAAGCAATTGTAATACCGCTGAGTAGTCAAAGGCAGGTGATTAGATTCCCTCTTGTTGAAGAAGGATGTTGCCTGGCACTTTGTGACTGTTTCTTGCTCTTTATCCACACATTGGCTCTTTGTTGCTTTGGTCCTGGTCATGTGGACTGCTTTGAATGGAACAAAGCACTGTGTTATGATTAGTGAATATCCCACTTAGAGTAGAAGACCATTAGGCATAGAAGTAGAATTAGGCCATTTGGCCCATCAAGTCTACTCTGTCATGCCATCATGGCTGATTTACTATCCCTCTCAAACCCATTCTTCTAGCTTCTTTCCATAACCTTTGACTCCTTAACTAATCAAGTACCAACCAACTCTGCTTCAAATATACCTAATGACTTGTCCTCCACATCCGTCTTTGGCAATGAATTCCACAGATTCTCCACCTTCTGGCTAAAGAAATTCCTTTTCATTTCTGTTCTAAAGGTTCGTCCTTCTCTTCTGAAGCTGTGCCCTCTGGTGCTAGACTCCCTCACTATAGGAAATATTCCATCCATGTCCACACGATCTCAGCCTTTCAATATTCCGGACCTTATAATGAAAAAAAAGGTCATTGATAAAGCAGTTATGTTTAACAACAACTTAATCAACACAGTGGCTCTTTAAATATAGCAGGAATAAACTACTTTGCGGATAAATTCTGTCCCTCTCTTTTCCCCTTTTCTCTTTTGAAGGCAGTGACTGTCTAGTTCCTTGGACAGCCCACAATGTACTGCAAAATATTGTGTGTTGGCATGTTGTTCCTTCCTGGGGTGAGGGGCTCCACAGCTGTTCATGAATCAAACCATCCTACACCCCAGCATGTGAATTCTTCCAGCAATGGGATCATTGAACGGTGACCAGGATCATATACCTTGGCTAATTATTCCTTTCCTATCCTGGGAATATGGTAACTATCTGAAAAACCTCCAAAGGTTGCCTAGTTAACATCAACGAATTCAGTCTGGACCAGGGATCAACCTTGCAGCCTTTTACTTTGACGGGGCTCAGTATCAAAATAGTCAGTACACTGGTCCACTAAATCACTATTTACTCCGGTCTATTTTCATTTTCTAGAGTAAGATTTGAACACTAAGTGTTATTGAGATATATATATGTCATATACAGTATGTTCCTAATCCAGCTCAAGCAATGTTATTAAAGGATGCAATGAAATGTAGAATAATTACCATTGTGATCTCACAATAATTTACTAATTAGTTGTGCGATCACAATATTAATCACACTTCATTTTTTTTCAATTTACATTAAATGCATTTTAAATATGATATTTTCAAATTGTAAAGACAGTTCTCTTCTATGGCAATCAGAAGACTTATGAAAAGATTATTCCTTTAGAATAATCTTTGTATAAACAGGTACTGTACACTGAATCCAATTGTAGTTTGCATAGACATAAATTTCAAATTCTTGTTACAGCCAATAAACTGTTCAGGATTGCTGCAGGCAATTGTACACTTACACAAGTGACTGTAACTTCATTTAAGATTCAATAGTACCAAGGTTGTAAATTTGTTGATTGCTGGCTGTTAGTGATCACTGGATCTTGCTGTAAGCTCTTCCACCCAATAGGTGTTAGGTTTGCTGTAGGTTATCTGTCCTCACAGCTAACTGACACTCTGAACTGTTCTCTCACTTCGAGTACTTTACCCATCTCAATAATACTCGTTGTTAAAAAAAATCCAACTCCCAGAAAGGCAAGCTGGAAGGCCACTGAATGGTTTAATAGGACTGTAAACATTACCAAACAGAAGAAAATCTGCAGATGCTGGAAATCCAAGCAACACGCACAAAATGGTGGAGACTGTTTGGCAGGGTTTCGGCCCAAAACGTTGAATGTACCTTTTCCCATAGGTGCTGCCTGGCCTGCTGAGTTCCTCCAGCATTTTGTGTGCGTTGCTGAAGTTTCCTCTAATTTTTTTTACAGCTGTGCAGACCAACCATTGCTCTGAGCAGGGAATTTTTACACTGCCTGAAAACTATGTGGCACTTTATATATTACAGTACATAAAAGAAAACTCCAGCTGTGCGGCAACAAAGGCTATGTGAGCGGGAACACTTTAGTTTCTGTACGACTGTGTACCTGTGCAGCTTAGAAGGAACAGTGGATATTCCCCACGCAGCAAACAGCCTTTTCCAAAAGCACCCTTCTGGAAAGTGTGCGCAAGGTTATTAAAACAAAAAGCTCACCATCTTAAATGCTTCTTCTCTCAGGCTGTTAATCTGATCAACCATTCTAGTTAGCTCCCTCACCCTCCCACCCGTCTATTACCTCAGTCACCACATTGCACTGTAAACACTTCAAACTACTTTTTATAACGCTGTATACATTGGCTCTTCACTCAACCCTGGAACATCTGGAGAGTGAAGATGTATACATCAGGATGTTCTTTATTGACCACAGCTCGGTATTCAATACTCAAATCTAACCAATACGCTTCAAGACCTTGACCTCAGTACCCCTCTGTGTATTTGAATCTCTGATTTCCTCACTTGCAGACGCCAGAGAGCAAAGAAGTGGGGAATAAAATCTACAAACAGAGGGAATTACTGAATTAGAAGAGAGTAAAGATTTTCCTGTAGAAGGGGGAGTTGGTTGAAAGGTGAGAAACAATTAGGTTAGGAGGAAGAGAAACAAAATGCTGGAGGAACTCAGCAGGCCAGGCTACATCTATGGAGAGGAATAAACTGTTGACCTTTTGGGCTGAGATCTTTCAACAGGAAGTTGGGAAATGCCATGCAATTTATAAAAGCAAAGGTTAAATAGTTGGGTATTAAATATACCTGAAAACACTCCCATTGAACAGATGCCTGGATTTTACAAGCTGGCGCTTGTGCATCTCCAGCTCTTCAATACTAGCTACTCATGCACCATCTGGGAACGGCATCTGGAAAGACTGAGAGTGCATGAGATACAGGCAGTCTCAAGGCCAGGAGACAGAGGATGGTGGCCTGTAGTCAGAAGACACAGGAGGTTAAACACATTGATGTAAAGCCAGGATGACTAGAAGATGAACATGCAGTGTTAAGTTTAAGTGCCCTGAAGTTTGCTCAGAAGTCCTCAGATATACAATAATGTTCCTGAAGTATCAAAGCCTCTGGCTCAAACCCAGAGAGCTCCCCAGCTATGGGATTTCAGAATCTATTTATAATATAACCTCCAAAAAGTTCTCGGAAATTTTTGTTAAATTCTGTGGATATATCTGCAGAGGTACACCCAAACCCAATCTAATCAGTACCTACCTGTTTATTATTTTTCATGAGATTACCAGAATTCAGAGCATTGGGAATTCTTTACTGGGGCCTTGCCCAACAGAGTAATTGTGTGAAGCACAGCTCATGTGTAGTTGAAGCAGGGTTATACGGGGTCATGCATAGTTCTAGTTTCAAGGTGCAGAAGGGTGGAGAACGAGTGGTAATGAATAAAAGCAGTTTGTTGAGACACGGCAAAAAGGTTTTCAGTTTCCACAGCTGGGCTGTATGCCATGACTGAAGAAGTCTTGACAATACCTCTGTTTGGTGAATTCAGCAGGTTCCATCCTGAATAAAGCCAAACAAGATCACTTCATTCACACACTAGCATTTTAGCTATTAGCCAGCCAAAATCATAGAGCATAAAGTATCTTCCAGCTTACCACTATAGCCTGACAAGTTGTGTTAATGGGTAATTTTCCACACATAATCTTCAATCACCACTTCTTTATTGGAAAGGCAGAGTTGTAAATTCTATTGGTTCTCCATCTCCTATATTCTAATTCTATATGTGAGAAATCCATAAACACTCTGTTTCTCTGCTTTCCCTTGACTGCCAGACCTCCACTGTATCATCCTAGTGTTAGATACCTTCCTCTATGTTTCTTTCCACATCACCCATAAGGCTCACTTTCTGCTTTCTTGATCACAACCAGGCTGAACCGTTGACCTTTCAATTTGAGTTGCTGCAAGATGGAATTTTTTGCAGGAAGCAACACTGGGGGGAGCAAAGTGCTTGAGAAGAAAGAACCATACACAGAATTAGCTCGTGTGGAGTTCTCTACAGCAAGCCTCAGGTACATTGTGTGAAAGAGCTGACAGAAAAAAGTAGTGATTAGTAATTTTGCAATTACAACTCTGCCGGTGGAGGTAATAAGCAATTAAAGCATAATATTATTCCAGTTAGAATCTTCCTCAGTGCAATGGCAAACAAGCCCACACCCTGAAAGTAGGGGTGGTTCAGCAAAGAAATGTGACTCTACTACTAAAGAAGAAGCTTTTTAAAGGGAGGGTGAGTCAACCGTGGCTGACAAGGGAAGTCAAAGACAGCACAAAAGCAAAATTGAAGTCAAGAGTGAACCCCAGACCGCTAGAAATATAGGAATGGGGGGATGAAGAAACAAGGGATGAACAGATCAAGTATTTTGCATCAGTCTTCTTTGCGGAAGACCCAGCATTAAGACAGAAATTCGAGAGTATCAGAGGGCCTCCAAGTACCCTGAGACCTCATCCTTACCAATGGACTCCAACATCTTCCCAACCACTGAGTTCAGGCTAACTGGCCTAAAATTTCCTTTCTTCTGCCTCTCTCCCTTCTTGAAGAGTAGAGTGACATTTGCAATTTTCAGTCCTCGGGAGCCACGTCCAGAATCTAGTGATACTTGAAAGATCATTACTAATGCCTCCACAGTCTCTTCAGCTACCATTTCTGGTTGGCTGCTGATAACTAGAGACATTCCACAGGGGTCAATGTTGGGTCTGCGACTTTTCAGGCTATTGTTAATGATTTGGATGACGGAATTGATGGTTTTGCAGACACGTTTGTGTATGCTACAAAGATAGGTGGAACTGCAGGTTGGGTTGAGGAAGCAGGGAGTCTGCAGAAAGACTTGGACACATTAAGAGAATAAGAAAAAATGTGGCCAATGGAATACAGTGTAGGGAAGTGCATGGTCATGCACTTTGGTAGAAGGAATAAAAGCGTAGACAATTTCCCAGTGGGGAGAAAATTCAGAAATCAGAGGTGCAAAGTGACTTTGGTGTCCTACTGCAGAATTCCCTCAAGGTTAGCTTGCAGGTTGAGTTGGTAGTAAGGAGGTCAATGCAATGATCGCATTCATTTCGCGAAGACTAGAATATAAAAGCAAGGATGTAATGTTGAGGCTTTATAAGGCATTTTTCAGAGCATATTTGATGCATTGTGAGTATTTTTGTGCACCTTATCTAAGAAAGAATGCATGGGCATGGGAGAGGTTCCAGAGAAGGTTTGCTAGAATTATCCCAGGAATGAAGGAGTTAACATATGAGGAGTATTTGATGGCTCTGGGCCTGTACTCACTGGAGTTTGTAAGAATGAGCAGGAATCTCATTGAAAGCAAATGAATATTGAAAGGCCAGGACAGAACAGACGTGGAGAGAATATTTTCAACAGGGGAGTGTCTAGGATCAGTGGGCAAATCCCTTTAGAACAGAAATGAGGAGGAGTTTCTTAGCCAAGGATGATGAATCTGTGGAATTCATTACCATGCGTGGCTGTGAAGACTAGTTCATTGCGTATATTTAAATCAGAGGTTGATAGTTCTTCATTAATAAGGGCATCAAAGGTTACAGGGAGAAGGCAGGAGAATGGTGTTGAAAGGGAAACTAATTCAGCTATGATGGAATGGTGGAACAGACTCGACAGGCCAAATGGACTCGTTCTGCTCCTATGTTTTATGGTTTTATTTCTCAACACCTGTATCATATCAACCAATGTCCACACTGGGTAGTCGGAAACTCAGATTGACTAACATCTGCAGACTTGCTCAGCCTTCTCATACATGACTCCTCAAAGTGTGCAGGTGCAAGCATCTCAAGAACCTTTAACTCAACCACATCAAACTCTCACTGTACTTTGAAGGAAATCTATACTAGATAATAGAGCACTTTAGGCAGGCACCCAACTGGTAATCAGTATTAGACATTTATATCTCACCATAATCCATGGAGAACGCTGCTGCGATAGGGAGGACAGTTTCCTTGAGAGAAGAACATCTGGGCAGATGATAATCAAATAAACTACAGATGCTAGAAATCAGAAATAAAAATGGAAAATATTGGAAGCACTCAGTAATTCTGGCAGCATCTGTGGAAAAGGGACTGAGAAAGAGGGATAAAAAATAGGAATTTTGTTGTCGAGAAGTTGATGGCAGGAACAGATAGGTCCGAGGGACAATCTGAGATTAAATGGGCAGCACAGTAGAGTAGTAGTTAGTGTAATGTATGGATCTATTTCTTTTAGAGCAATGACAGCCCCCCCCCTCCCGCCAGCAGTAGGTATTGATCTGTTGCCTATGCATGAGCATTGTTCTTTCTCTCTCACTGCAATGTGAATACACCAGTTAAAGCCATCTCCTGCGTGTGTGCTTTTATTTAATTGATACTGCATGTAGTTGTGCACAGACACAACAAATTGGCGACAAGTATGAACCTGAATGTCAGAGAATATCACCAACTCCACCAACAGTTACGGGACAAAACAGCAAAAGTTAACCAGCACGAGAAAGCCAGCGTGGACGCTAACATAGCCATGTGTAAATGCCTGCATTGTACACAGTCAAAGACGCGCTGAATTTAAAGTGAAAATAACATGGTGATGGCTTCAATTGGGAAAGTTGATGAATTTGATAGTGTTAATGAAGGCTGGGAGTCATATATCAAGAGTGTTGAACAGTATTATAACACAAACAACTTGGAGGAGCAAAAGAAAGCCCCTACACTTCTTAGCTTAAAGGGCGCAAAGACGTACAGTCTCCTATACAACCTAGTAACCCCTGAAAAGCCAGCAAGCAAGATGTTCCATGAAATTGTTACAATTTTGCAAAGTCACTTAAGCCCTAAACTGCTGGCAATAGCTGAGAGATTTAGATCTTACAAAAGGAACCAATCAAAAGATGAAAGCCTTTCTGATACCTTGCAGAACTGCAAACTTTCCCAGTACTGTGACTTTGGAGATGGACTGTCTGATACATTAAGGGACAGGCTTGTATGTGGCGTGCATAGGCAAAGCACTCAAACGAGGCTACTGTCTGAAAGAGACCTAACCTTAGAATGGGCAGTGACCATTGTGATATCATTAGAGACTGCAGCAAAGGATCCAGCACAACAACAGAAAAGGAGGTTAGAATGTGAAATGCACAAAATGTCCCTGAATGGTGCAAAAAGCCAAAGATGTTATTGATGTGGCAAATCCTCCCATGATGCAAATGACTGTTGGTTCAAAGAAAAAGTCTGCAGAAAGTGTCACAGACAAGGTCATATAGAGAGAGTGTGCAAGGCAGACAAAAAGCATAACTGAGCGTAAAATCACAAACACAAAACTAAACAAATGCATTGTTACCGAATGTAAAACAGAATCAGACAAGATAGATTCTGGCAAAGGTGAGCTGTCAAGTACACAACTGCATAGTATAACTGAAGCAAATCACAAAATCATTTGGATCACAGTAGATGTGTCTGATGTAAAACTGAAAATGGAGCATGATACAGGGTTAGCTTTGTCCATAATTCCAGAGGCTGACTACAACAGACTGTTTTCTAAGACCTCAGTGATGCTAAAGATTTACACAGACAAAAATGTGTCTCCCAAAGGCAAACTGAAAATAAATGTGATGTATGGAGGCCAAACACAACATCTTTATGTATTGAAAAGTGGAGGGCCAGCATTTTTCAGACGTGAATGGTTGAGATCAATCAAAGCTCTCAGTGAGACATCAACAGGTTCAGCAGCCCAAATGGTAGTCTGCCACAGCTGCTTAGTGCTAATGAGAAGTTGTTTGAGAAGGGGGTTGGTAAACTCAAAGGCATGAAGACCAGATTTGAACTGGATGAGACAGCAACACCAAGATTCCATAAAGCACGTCCAGTGCCTTATGCATTACATCCTAAGTACTGGATACTAAACTGCAGAGCTTGGAGGCATCTGGAATTCTCTCCAAGGTTGAGTGGAGTGATTGGACTTTGCCCATTGTCCCAGTGATCAAGAAGGGGAGGGCTGGAGCTGTTTGCATATGCAGGATTTCAAAGTGAACACAAACCCTGTGCTGCATACTGTGCAGTATATTCTGCCACGAAAAGAAGGCATCTTTACGTCTTTGGCGGGCAGGGAGAAGTTTTCAAAGATTGACTTGTCACAAGCCTATCTGCAAATGTAGATTGAGTAGTCAAGCAGGAAGTTCCTCATAATCAACACTAACAGGGAACTGTTCCAATATAATTGACTCATCTTTGGCGTAATATCAGCTCCAGCAACTTGGCAAAGAGCAATGGACCAAATGCTCTAAGCTATTCCAGGAACACAATGCTGACATCATCATGTTTGGCAAAAATGATGAAGAGCACCTCTGGAACCTTGATAAAGTACTTACCAGGCTGAAAAAGTATAGTCTACATGCAAAGAGAGAGAAATGTGAGATTTTGAAGAATGAAGTCCCATATTATGGACATGTAATTGACAAGCATGGCTACATAAGTGACAAGCATCCAAAATGGAAAATGTATCACAACTCAGGTCATACTTGGGCCTTGTAACGTATTACCACCGATTTCTCCCAAATATTGCTACAGTGTTGCACCCATTGAACGCACTGTTACAGACAGGAGCAAAGTGGAAGTGGTCAGAAGGATGTGAAAGAGCGTTCAAGGAAACAAAGAGACTAATAATATGAGATGAATTGCTCACCCATTATGTCCCATCCCTGCCTATCAGACTGGAGTGTGATGTGTCCCTTTCTGGCATTGGAGCCATTTTGTCACACACTATGAAAGATGGATCTGAATGCCCAATTACGTTTGCTTCAAGATCACTGACGAGCACAGAATGGAATTATGCACATATCGACTGACAGGCCCTTAGTCTAATATGGGGAACAAAGAAGTTCCACCACTATCTCTATCGACAAACGTTTATGCTAGTGACAGACCACCGGCCCCGTGTGTCCATTTCCAATCCCAGGAATGGAATTCCAGTGATGACTGCTTCCCGGTTGCAACGTTGGGAATTATTCCTAGGAGCCCACTCTCATGACATAGAGCTCAAGGGTGCCAAACAACACAGCAATGCTGATGGCTTGTCACGTCTTCCACCATTGGCAACTGAAGAAGAAAAGTCTTCATATTGTGACCCAGCAGAAGTGTTCCACACCACATTGGTGGGCCAGTTGCTGGTAACAAATTTCAAAATACAAAGGGAAACGAGGAATGACCTGATATTGTCAGAAGTCTATGAAATCACCGTGCAAGGATGGCCAGCTCATGGTAACCCTACGTTTCCAGAGTTCTCAGCCCAAAAAGGTGAGTAGGTGGTTTGCCGGGCGCTGTAGCTCACTGGGTTGAAAGGGCCTGTTCTGCACAGTATCTCCAAAATAAAAAAATAACTTAGAACATAAATACTTCGCACCGTTACCCATATCCTCTTGTTCTTGGTATAATCTCGCAACCTGCCCTGTCAATCTAGAAATAAAGCATTTGCAATTTTAGTTTCTATGTGCATCACTATAACGTTTTTAAAACAGTACTGAAGATTTGCATTGGCTGGTTCCTGTAGATGGCTGAATGACAAGAAAGGATATACATCCTGTAAAGGCGGAAGAAGCTCTGTGAGGGTAAGCATGCTTCCTGTGTGGTTGTGACAGGCGGCTGTATCTGTATCTGTTCCAGTGACATGAAATTGCATCCTGCACAAGCCTGTCTGGGTGCAGAAAGAGTGAACGGGTTGCCACAGGCTGTAAACACAGTATAACAACCTTTTGTGTAGGTAGGATACATATTATCCTTTTCCTGCCTGATCATTTAAAAAGGTTTATTTATAGGGGTTCCCTCTGTACTTCTCAGTAAGATGTGCCCTAGCAAAACAATCAAAACTCGAGTTTAAATGTAAGAGCCTTTTGTTTAGAATGTCAAAAAAGTGAATACAAAATTCTCCAAAGCATAGCAGTCGTGATTTTAGTATGACAGTAAGCTTCAAATCAGCAGGACACAAAAGAAGCTGCAAAAAGGTGAGATACAAGTGCTCAGTCTTCTGTACAGAAGTTCACGGTGTATTTCCATCAGCAAAGTATTCTTCATACTGCTGTATATTTTTAGATTTGTTTTACTCTTTTAACTTGCAGACTGTTTAAATCAATAAGCATTAAAATGATAAACTTTCTGAAGTACAAATAAATGTGAACAGTAGACAGAATTATGTCAAGTGTGGTCTACCACAGAGGTTGATGAGCAGAATACCTGAATTGTTGCATAGATCTTATGCACATTTTATGTAATTGCATACTGGAGTTATCACTTCATTACTGGAATTGGCTACAAAGGTACAAGAAATCAGGTTCCACTGTGTTAACCACAGTTTCTCAGTTAATTGCTTCCCTTTATTACATGTCCACCCAGTATTCACCTGAACAGTCAATAGGGTACCGGAGAATGAGTGTATAACTAACAAGACTCAAGCAAGACTTGGGAGTTAGAAAGAAGTTCATAGTCATAGTCATACTTTATTGATCCTGGGGGAAATTGGAAATTGGTTCCCCTTTCTGTGTAGACAATTCATTGGAATAGTTCAGGACTGTACAATGTTCACTTTATATGTCAATTTCCTCGTTTTTTGCACGATGGCATTGCTGAAAGAAATTTTATTTTCATGGACGCCGTGTAGTTACATGAGTACTGAATTGTCCTCAAGTTAGCAGGCAAAGGTAAAGGGTTACTATCAAAAGCAGTGGAAAATGGAAAGTGGGGTCCCTCGGGGATCAGTGCTGGGAGTACAGTCGTAGGCTATTTTGGTGAATGATTCAAGCTTTGAAGTCAAGAGCACAATTCCATAAATTTAGATCAGATTCAGTGTAAAAAAAAACTGAAAAAACTGTTAAAAGCCACAAGAAATAATTGAATTTGCTTAATTATTATGTAAATAGCAAAAGGCATTCAACACCATTGAATGTGAGGTAACGCATTTTCAAAAGTAAAAAGGGAAAATTACATATTCAGAATCCGAATCAGAATCAAGTTTAATATCACTGGCATATGTTGTGAAATTTGTTGCTATACAGCAGCAGTCCATCGCAATAAATAATAATTAAAACAGTAAATTACAGTGACTATATATATATACAGTAACTCTACCGTGTGTGTGTGTGTGTGTGTGTGTGTGTGTGGTGGGGGGGGGTTAACTTAAATAATTAGTGCAAAAAGAGGAAATCTGCTGGCAGAGGGAAAGAAGCTATTCCTGAATTGTTGAGTGCGTGCCTTCAAGTCCCTGCAACTGATCGTGGCATGTCCTGGGTGACAGGTTCCTTAATGATGGATGCCATCTTTTTGAGGCATCGCTCCTTGAAGATGTCCTGGATGCTGGGGTGTCTAGTGCCCACAATGGAGCTTTATTTATTGAGATACAGCATGGAATAGGCCCTTCCGGCCCTACAAGCCACGGAGCCTGTTGATCCACTGATTTAATCCTACCTAATCACAGGACAATTTACAATGATTAGTTAACCTCCCAGATGAAAGATCTTTGGACTGTGGGAGGAAGGTGGAGCACCCAGCGTAAACCCATGCGGAGACAAACTCTCTGCAGGCAGTGGCAGGAATTGAACACAGGTCACTGGTACTGTAAAGCGTTGTGCCAACCACAACGCTATTGTGCCACTGAGTTTACAATACTCTGCAGCAAATGTTGATCCTGTGCGTCATCCTCGTCCTCATACCAGACAGTGATGCTGCCAGTTAGAATGCTCTCCACAATACATTTATAGAAATTTATGAGTGACTTTGGTGACACATCAAATTGGAGGAGAAGATGGCGGCGCGACGCAGCTTGCAGTGGCCACTCCGGTGAATGATATCTGATATCTGTCAAATAGTGTGCCGTGCACAATCCTGATTTGATGGAGACAGACCTGAGAGAACGAAGGAACATCTGGTGAAACTTCTGAAATGCCTGCATAGCTGCCGCTGTTACTGTGTGATCCAGAATCTCCGGAGGGGAAGGCCCCGAGTCCTCGGCTTTGCTTGTTGCTTGGCAGCCGGGGCGGGGTCGAAGCGCTCAGCAAAGATGGTGCTTGGTGCTCGGTGTTGGAGGGCTGGTCGGAGGCTCGAAGTTTTCGGACAGACTCAGAGTCGGCCGCGGTCGGGTGCTTCCAATGCATCTGCAAGTTTGCGGCGCTTGGGGGTTCATGGCAGGGAGAGTTTCTCCCTTCTACCGTCTGCGTGAGATGATGGGGCTATCGGGACTTGAGACTTTTTTTACCGTGCCCATGGTCTGCTCTTTATCAAATTACGGTATTGCTTTGCACTTTTGTAACTATATGTTATATTTATGTGGTTTTGTCAGTTTTAGTCTTGGTTTGTCCTGTGTTTCTGTGATATCTTTCTGGAGAAACGTAGTATCATTTTTTAATGCATGCATTTCTAAATGACAATAAACAAGGACTGAGTGTCCTCATAATCTAATCTACTCGAACTCCTAATGAAATATAGCTGCTGTTGTGCCTTCTTTAGTATAATTTCAGTAGAGTCACTGTGCCATACAACATGGAAACAGGTAGTTCAGCCCAACTCCAACCATAACTGCAAAGTCCATCGATATAATGGACCCAGGATAGATCTGCAGAGATGTTGATGCTCAGGAATTTTAAAGTGCTCACCCTTTCCACTTCTGGTTCCTCGAGGAGGGTTGGTGTGTGTTCCCTCATCTTACTTTTTCTGGAGTCCACAATCAATTCTTTGGTCTTAATGACGTTGAGTACAAGGTTGTTGCTGCCAACCACTCAACTAGCTGATCTATCTCACTCCTGTACACCTTCTCATCACCATCTGGAATTCTACCAACAATAATTGTGTAATCAGCAAATTTATAGATGACATTTGGGCTGTGCCTAGCCACACATTCATGGGCGCGCATAGAGTTGAGCAGTGGGTTAAGCACACATCCCTGAGGTGCACCAGTGTTGATTGTCAGTGAGGTGGAGATGTTATTTCTGATCCACACAGACTGTGGTCTTCCGGTTAGGAAGTCGAAGATCTAGTTGCAGAGGGAGATATGGAGGTCCAGGATTTGGAGCTTTTGATCAAAACTGAAGGAATGATTGTGTCAAGTGCTGAGCTGTAGTCAATAAACACTAGCCTGACATAAATAGTAGTAATGCCCAGGCCATATGAAGAGCCATTGAGATTGCATCTGCTGTAGACCTACTGTGGTGATAGGCAAATTATAGTGGGTCCAGGTCCTTGCTTAGGTAGGAGCTGATCCTAGCCACAACCAACCTCTCGAAGCATTGCATCATCGTATCTACAGTAGTCCTTAAGGCAGTTCACCCTGCTCTTCTTAGGCACTTTATTATGCATTATTTGAAAATAAGACCTAAATAGGTTAGAGGAACAAATATTTCACAATATTCATGTATGAATCATTGAAGTAACAGTACAGATTAATCAGGCTGTAAAAAAGTACAAGCCAGAGGCCATTTCAAGATACATTGTAAAAGGTGCTAAAATAACAACCTGTAGAAGACATGGATAGGAAAGCTTTAGAGGAATAGAGGTCAAATGCGAGCAGGTTGGACTAGCTAAGATGGACTTTGCAGTTATGGTTCGAGTTGGGCTGAACTACCTGTTTCCATGTTGTATGACACCAAGACTCTACTGAAATTATACTAAATTTATATCAAATATTAGCACTTAGTGAATCCTATTCAATTCTGACTGACATGTTATTGAAAGCATATACGTGTTGGGAAAGAGTCAACAGACTACATCCCCAGGAGTCACCTAATGAAGGCCTTTAAGGTTGTGGGGTTGCATCAGACTAGCAGTATCTTTCCTACTAATGCTGTGGAGGCTCTGACACTTACCTGTGGTGGCCAGTAAAGCGGAGGCTCAGATGCAGATTGTGTCCTAAATAAATGAGATCAGTGGATTTTCACGTATTAAGAGAATCAATGCATAGGTAAGCAGCAATGAGCTAACAGTTCCTACTTGGCCCTCAGAGCAGGCATGAGAGCCAAGCAGTGTGCTTGTACCTTTATTTCTTATGTCTATGTTTTCCCCATTAGAAAGAGAAGCTCCAGTCACATAGAGGGCATAAAGAGGTTGATGCACCATCAATAACTCCAAAGGACTGGAAGTAGGGTAAATACTGAAAGGCTTTTATTCGCAGTAAAATGTGACCTCCATGCTGAGTGTCTGCCCCTGGACTGAAGAGGAGGAGCGAAGGCGAAATCGCCTTTATTCAGGGATCTGTGGGAGGAGCCACAGGGGCAGTCAGCAGAGGGGCGTGTCCAGACAGGTAACCCAGTTACAACGTATATATATGGTTTACCACAGAGCTCAGGATCTATTCACAGATTAGATGCAAAATATCAACTATTTTCTTGCTGTTGTGTGTTTGATATTTCAGTAGTATTTGAGAAATAATTTAAACATATTGTTTGATCAAGCATTCTTTCAATAATTAAATAAAATTAAACAATTTATTATAGGTTATATGTAAAAGTATGTGAATGACATATGTCAGCACACCACCACATCGTTCCTGTGCACTTTGATAAAGTAAAACATAGCTAAGCCATGTTATTCCCACCTGCATGTTTTTATTTCAATTAGTTTTATGTTTTTGAGTTCGTTGTAAGAAATACCTCTTATAACAATGATGAGTGAGACACAGAGAGATCTGTATTTATTTTCAAGTACCTTTATTGTTTAAACTAACAAGTACGTGAATTCATACACTAACTACCTTGTGTGCTCACCTGCTAAGTAGCCCTGACTCTCCTGAACAGTCAAAGAATAGTAAAGGTATTATCTGGGCAAAGGAGCCTATACTGGCCAGGCGTTCCTCGTAGTCCCGATTCACGCACCATGTGTTCCACGCAGGGTTGCTCACACTTGTATCTGCAATGGTTATTCTTTGAAGTTACCACTGCCAGCACACACAAAGCATCCACTTTTATATCCATTCCTTATCAATTCAAATATCGCATTCCAGTGTCATTGGCCACAGGTCATGTGTCTGACCTTTAACACCTTGTTATTGGCTCTGCTCCAGGCCAGCATCCATTTATTGCCCTCTTCCCATCAAGTGACAGTCGATAATTTATGGCTCTTTGTTCTCAACCAACAATGAGCTCAAATTACTCCAGGCAGGCACCAACCCCAATATTCACAAACCTGCATGTTATATCCAATGAAAGAACATCTCACAAATGACTTCTTATTTGGAAATTATCTTCAGTCCAGCAGATTACCTGAAGTATCATTGTGTCTCCTTTACAACATTAATCAAGCCAAGCAAGTCAAGCTCACAAAATGGAGAACAGAGTGTCTTCACAAAATGGCAGCCTCCATCCCCAAGCATGCAGCAAGAACATAGACAATTAGTCTGTCTGCTTCCATGTCCTTGTATTATTTGAATTCACTGATTTGTAAACTGTCATTCTTTCTGGCCAACAAGTTACAAAACATAACAGTGGCAGCGAGAAAGTTTCAAATGAAGCCGAGTCAACTGCCTAGTTGTTGAAGCACAGTGAGACATTCAAGTTTTTAAAAAAAGCTCAATAAGACATTTGATTTTTTTTTATAAAACAGCATGTTTTTTCTTCTCAAAAGAAGGAAGATGTTTGAATTTAAAACAAGCTGGTAAATGGACAAATTCATGGGTTCATAAACAGTGAGTATTAGTTGATAATAATCATAAATTTAAATAAAGCAGAAATGGCTGGGGCCATTGAAAAGATAGACACATTCAAGTGCACAAGAGATAACTAGAATATATACACTGTGCAAATTGAGCTGTATTTTGAAGCAAATGAAATAGCCAATAAGAAACCAGTTGAAGTTTTGCTGAGAGAATTGGATGGAAAGACATACAGTTTGCTTAGAAGTTTGACTGCTCTAACCAAACCAGCTGAAGTATGCTTTGCTGACACTGTGAAAGGAAAGCAGAAACATTTAGAACTGAAACAATTGTTGATTGTAGAACGCTCTAGGTTTCAAAAGTGAAATTAAAAGGAAGGGGAGGCCATTTCATCGTACATGGCTGAAGCGAAGAGATTGCTTGAGCATTGTCAGTTCAACAATGAGCTAAATGATGTACTGAGAGATCATTTAGTTTATGGAATCTTACAAGAAAGCATTCAAAACTAGCTTCTAACTGAAGCACAACTCACATTTAAAAGAGCAATTGAAACTGCTGTATCAATGCAAACTGCAGACGGAGACACAATTGATTTGCAGTCATAAATGAAAGCAAACATAAACAAAATTGCAACATCTAAACAAAAACTTGCCCAGCCAAACAAATTATGTTAACATTAGCAGGGGCTCACATACACCAGACCAATGCAGGTATAAAAGTGAAACTTGCAGAAAGTAGGACACATATGAGGAGCATGTTGGGCAGAAAAATCAATGAACAAAGAAGAGCAAAGGATAAAAAGTCAAGTTGCAATTTCAGAAAGGGCACTAATTGTTACAAGGACATTGGGTTTGAACCCAAGTGCAGGACACCGACACGTAGGTATCATTAACAGAAGTGTGTTTATTAATAGTTACAAGGAAGGCCAGGGAGCGAGGATTAGGCCGAGGGGAACCAACGAGTGAGCAAAGCTGGACTGGGGATCGAACCGGGGTCACTACAGCAAGACTCTGGTGCTTAGTGGTGGGACTTAGGAAGAGCAGGGATGTGGACCAGGAGATGAGCGTGGCCAGAACAGAGGGCGGAATGCCCTACTCCTATTAACACGAGGGGAAATTGACACAGGCAACCGGCGTGGGAACAGAACTTAGAATATAGAGCACTCAGCGGTCGAGAGACAGTGTAAACACAGGCAAACAGCGCGGGTGGACAGAGGAGCAGTAGGCAGGCCAAACTCTTCTTGACCCGGGGCATTGGTGGAGCTGGACTTCTAACCGGAGACAGGCGGCAGGCAACACTTCTCTTGCCGTGGAGCATTAACTGGAAAGGTAAGTGGCTGGCAATCCTTATCTTGACACAGAATAGCACAGACAAACAGCAGGCAATTCGTATCTTGACTCGGAGCAGCACATGAAGCGGCAAACAGCCGGCAAAACTCATCTGGACACGAGACGACAAAACCAAACAACGACAGACAATTCGTATCTTGACATGGAGTAGCAATCACTTAGCTGCTCACGAAGGGACAGAATTCCCGAAGCAACCTCAGGCACCGAAGCAACTTAGAATCCACCATTCTCGGCAGCCTGGAATGTGCTGGGTGAGGTGACAGTCCAGCCCTGAGTAGATGTAAGCTGGAGTTTTTATGCTGCCAGTTCGGATGAGAATCAGGTGTCTTAATCAAGGAGCCCAGTAGAACACGGGGAAAAGGGAACTAAAAGAAAATGAGGAGTCAACGGACTGGACTGTGACACTAATCTGCATGCTGTTGATTGGACATCTGATAAAGACAAGCATGACACAGGAATAGGTAACCTTGAGATTTACAATGTGAAAACTAATATAGACAAGCAATATGGCTTACACCTGAAGTGAACAGTAAATTAATTAAAATTAATTAACTCCTATGGGAATGCCATTCATAACAGTGAAATAAACCCACAAGCCACATAGGAATTGGATGTGATAAAAACAGAGGGGCCAGCATTGTGGGGTCATACTTGACTGAGACTACTACAGCTTGATTGAAGATCAATCCACCATTTGCATGCCACGTACTTTGCAACTGATTCAACTGAAAGCAAAACAAAAATGATCCTTGAACAGCAGTGTTCAAGGATAGCGTTGGAGAACTCAAACATATGAAGAGCAAAATAGTGTTAAATGAAAATGCCACAGCCAAGGTTTAGACAACCTGTCCAGTTCCTTATCCCATCTGTGATAAAATAGCAAGTAAGATAGATTTTCTAACATTGATTGGAACCCATGGGATGCAGCAGTGGTCCCAGTAGCCAAGAAGAATGTGTCTGTCAGAATCTGGGGCAATTTTAACATCACTATCAACCATTTTTGGGATTTGTCAATTACTATAACAGGTTCCTGACAAACCTGGCTACTGTCCTCGACCCTTTGAACTCATTACTACAGATCGAGAAGAAATGGCAACGGACAAAGCAGAGTGAGGTGGCTTTCAATAACGTAAAGGAAATGGTGACATCAGACACTGTACTGACACATTATGATCCACATCATGCAGTGAAGTTTGCCATGTACTGTTTGGGATGCAGACACATCCAGAAGAAAGATGACCAGAGCTGTCAGAACCACTTCTTGCAGTCCCAGAGTCAACTTCTATGATCAGCATGGAGGAGACCCCAGAACCTGACATTGTTCCACATCTCTCGTGCCAAGCTGTGACTCCACAAACCCCCACTTTCCCCCCCATCAAGAAAGATGTTATCCCATAGGAGTAAGAAATCGTCCAGAGCAATTAAATCTTTAAGTCTGAATGGGACGTGTATGTGTGTGTGTGTGTGTGTGTGTGCATGTGTGTATATATATACACACACACACACACACACACATATATATATATATATACACACATATATACACCTATATGTATATGCATGTAAGTTGAGATGCGTTTTATATTCAGTTGGAGTATAGCTAAGCAGAAAGGAGTGTGTGTATTTCAGATTTCAGTAATATTTGAGAAATATGTAATGTAATATATTGTTTGAGTAAGCATTCTTACTCGTTTCAATAACTAAATAATTCATTACGTGTTATATGTAAAAGTATGTGAATGGCATACATCATCACACCACCACGTCATACGTGCATGCCTCACTAAAGTAAAAATGGAACTAAGACATGTTATTCCCAGCTCTGTGTTTTTATTTTAAATGGTTTTATGTTTTGGAGTTACAAAACATGACACTTGCTGTCACCCAAGGCTGCAAATGAGACTTGGGTTCCATATTAGCTTTAGGGCCATGTTAACACTTTTGCCATTAGGGACAGATTTTTCTGATGAAGATGTCATAAGACATACTTTGCTTTGTTTAGTCATTGCTTTAAAAAAAGGAATTACAACAATATCTAGTTACCAATGTGATTGAATATCATAAGGATAAACATAGATGGGAGATCAAATATTGCAAGAAACATAATATTTCCTGAAATGCTGGAGCTGCAAAGTTGAAAAGCCAAAGGAAGTTTCTAGGCTAGGATTAATAACTTGAAACATTGAGTCCAAGACATATCTTACACAGCCCCTTTTCCTGGAAATGAAATCCTTTGGACGGCAAGAATAAACCCAACATTGTCTATGGAAGGAAGTTTATCAAGGCACGTGGCTTGTGCCTCAGTCAAATTGTATAAGCAAGGTTGAGTGCAACCCTCCCAACAAACCTTGAATGTGGCTCGTTAGTTTTCTGCTTTATTAGGAATGGGGACACCAAGGTTTAAATTTAAAATCCCACGTCAGACAAAATAGGAAACAAATCACCTTTTCCTTCACATAACACTGAAGCATTTATTCACACCCACCAGCTTTGCTCACAGCCCCAATCGGCAATTACTTGTCATTATTTGACAAGAGTCCCAGAAAGGGACTACCACTTCTCCTCGAGGCGTAGCATTTTGCTTCTTAGTAAGGTTTGTAGTTTGACTGGCCTCAATACCATTATTGAAGCTTTTGTACAAGATGCCTCAACCCTAATAAATGTTGTGGTCCAAGTCTATAACTTCCTAAAAAAGGCAACAGAATTTGATAGGGTGGTAAAGAAGCATATGGCATACTTGCTTTCATCAGTCAGAGCACTGAGTATAAGAATCAGGAAGTCATGTTGCAGGTGTATTGGGTTTTGGTTGAGGATTGTTTGCAGATCCAGTTGCCCCATTCCAGGAAAGATGTGAAGGCTTTGGAGAAGGTGCCAAGGATGTTTTTTGGATTAGATTAGATTAGATTACGAGGACACTCAGTCCTCGTTTATTGTCATTTAGAAATGCATGCATTAAAAAATGATACAATGTTCCTCCAGAATGATATCACAGAAAGACTGGACAAACATACAGTTACAGCAGTGCAAAGCAATACCGTAATCTGATAAAGAGCAGACCATGTGCAGTAAAAAAAAAGTCTCAAGTTCCGATAGCCCCATCATCTCATGCAGACGGTAGAAGGGAGAAACTTTCCCTGCCATGAACCTCCAAGCGCTGCAAACTTGCTGACGCAGCACCATTGGAAGCACCCGACCGCAGTGGATCCTGAGTCCATCCGAAAACTTCAAGCCTCCGACCAGCCCTCCGAGCACCGAGCACCATTTTCTGCTGAGCGCTTCGACCCTGCCCCGGCTGCCGAGGACTCGGGACCTTCCCCTCCAGAGATTCTGGATCACACAGTAGCAGCAGGCATTTCAGAAGTTTCACCAGGTGTTCCTCCGTGCTCTTACGTCTGTCTCCATCAAATCAGGATTGTGCACGGCTCCCTACTTGACAGATAACAGACATCACCACCAGAGTGGCCGCTGCGAGCTGCGTCACGTCGCCATCTTCTCCTCCTCCTAGTGAGTGTTAGCTATAAGGAGAGGTTGGAAAGATTTGGGTTGTTTTCTCTTGACACAGGAAGCTGAAAAGAGACCTGAAAGAGGTTCATAAAATGATGACATGCATAGTCAGAATATCAAGGTAGAGATGTTAAGTACCAGCAGACATAACTTCAAAGGAGAGGAGGAAACTTTAAAGGAGATATCCGAGGCAAGTTTTCTGCACAGTGAGTGCAAGGTGCACAGAATTTGCTGTTAGGGGCTGTGTTGGAAGCAAACACAACAGCGTATTTTAAGAGGCACATTAACTGGCATGTGAATACCATACAGGGAACAGGGGCAGCTGGAATCTCCAAAGGACCTGATCCTGTTCCTGTGCAGTACAGCTCGTTATATGTTCTGAAATGGGCCCATAGGTGAGGAGGACAGCAAAGGTATTCTGTGCTGACACTGACAGTCTCTAGCCTTTCGAACTGCGCACAGCTTGCTGTTCATGCTGTACTTTTTGGAGTGCTCTGGTTTGTTGGACTGGAGAGCAAAACTGGAGGATAGTGGAATACTGACTGTCATCAAGTTAGTTTTAATGACAGCACACTAGCATAGTGGATAGCACATTGCTTTGTTGCACCGGTGATCACAGATCCGAGTTCAATTCTCACCTCTACCTGTAAGGAGTTTCCTCCAGGTGCTCTGGTTTCCTCCCATATTCCAAAAGAGGAGGGTTACAGGCAGTGGCCTTGCATTTTGAAGCTGTGTGCCAGAAAGCAGATCACTGTGAATCTAGATGTCTGCCCAGCTGAGTGTGTGGTTGTCTTCCAGAGCAGTCTCCACTTCATTGCCTATACCGGAGATTGAATTTTCCTGAAGTTATACAAGGTTCTCTTTTCTTTTCTGTCTACAAAGTAAATATTTTATTATGTCTCTTTATAGTTCCATGTTATATTTTCACATTTCTCACATCATTAGATTTTTGCAACCCTTTTCTTTTACCTCACTAATCCACTTTGATGTTCTTCTCATACTCTTTTGAACTGATTATTCAAATATTTATTCTTTATAAGGTTAATGCAATTATTCAGTAAATCTACCTAGCCTGGTTTACATGAGTAATTATTTAGTTATTTAACTTGTAATTGAGTTCAAATCATTCACACAATCAATATCACAGACTTTTCAAATGCCTACGTGCACATTATTGGGAGACCACGGCAGATTAGTCTGCATGAACACAAAAGAATAGAATAACACAGAGTATGTACACTCAGAATCAAGCTTATTGTCACTGACCTATATATCATGAAATGTGATGTTTTATGGGAGCAGAACAAACAATTTCAGACAATTTTTATCATTCTCGACCATTTTGGAGCAAAATTCCATTTACTTCCTTCTCCCTTCCTTTTTTTGTATCCGCACTTTTTGTCCCAACTAATGCTATCATCCTATGCAGATATAAGAAGGGCACTGGCACTTTGGTATTGGGAATTAGTGTGCCACACAATTGACCATCATGCGTCTTGGTACCTGTAGTGCTGCGAAGAGCCGTCTTGGCAGCAGGCCGCCGGTCAGTTCTTTCAGAACGTTCAAACACAGATGGCACAGTAGACAGAATCAAGGCATAGTTGCCAGGATACTGCTAATGTCCTGGTCATTGCCCTGGCTGGTGCATAGGAGAGGGTGGCCAGCGAAGGAGTGGACCCCTGCTAATAGTAGTGAATGTGGCAGTATCACCTTGCACTGTGGGGAAGCCAGTACCTGCTATGCAGCTGTTGTCTGGGGAAGGAAGGATTGATTCAACCGCCTTGGAAACAAGTTCCATAATCTTCCTTCTCCACCAGTGTGGAGCAAACAGTGGGAAGGTAAACACTAGAAACAGTTGGCAGATCAGGCAGCATTTTTGGAGACAGAAACAGAGTTAACATTTCAAGCCCAAGGCCCTTCATCAGAATTTGTTTCGAAAGCTGTATCACCCTATCAGGGATATTCTCTTCCTTTTAACCATCACTCCCTAAGCTCCCCTGTAGCAGAAAATTAACTTGCTTTCTCTCTTTCCCAGCTTCTATAAAAGTTCTTTGATTTTAAACACCAAAACTTGTTCTTTTTCCACAAATGTTGTCCCACCTGCTGAGTGCTTTATCTGGTATCAATTCAGATATCCATCAGTGGAATGAGCGGATGCTTCATTTTGATTTTCAAGATGACCTAGATGTTAGTTCCACTTAGAATGGATGCAACAGGCAGAAAATGTTAGTCACCACAACTAAGGCATCAATAAGCAGCCTGGTTCTCATCATTGTAGTTATGATTGGAGTCAGGCATCTATCTCAATACTGGCTTCATGACCCCAGACTGTTCCACACTGAGGTAGTCTTCCACGAGGAGAATTGCTTCCACAGAACCCTTGGTAGATACCCTCCTCATCTTCCCTAATATCCACCTCTTCAGCCAAACTTTTTGTATTTGGTTGTCCTATTGGCTTTGACTTAATATCATTTTTTTCTGATTTTTAAGCTCTTTTTTGATTCAGATTCATTTATTTATCACATGTGCATCAAAGCGTACGGGGCAATGCATCGTTTGTGTTAACAGCCAGCACAACCTAAGGATGAGCTGGCGGCAGCCCGCAGGTGTGGCCACATGTTCTGGTGCCAACATAGCATGCACAAAATGCTTAGCGTAACAACACAGAACACACACAACAAGCACCAAAACAACAACAGTACAACAAGCCCCTTTCATGCTATCCAACCACCTATATTCATGGACAGTCCTTCGGCCCAAGGACGGGTCTCTGGGATTTTGTCCATTGGATGCAGATGGAACTAGTCAAGCCTATGTTCATTCTCCGTTCCTAATACATAGTATCTTGGTGGTTTGGCTGTCTTAATAAAATACTACTTTACGATCAAATAAAACTAGTATTCATCCATGGGGATCAAAGGGCCTGGGATTATTAGGAGATTGTCCAATGGAATGGGGAAATAACAATTTGTGGAGACACCACACACCGAAAAAAAAATGATCTGACCAAAGATGTAATCACAAATATTAAATCCAGCGAAGCAGAAAATCACTGCAAAATTCAGAAGCAAAGGGAATTTGGCTTTATTTGATTATGATAACACAAATCTTTTCCATATGTTGATTGATGTTGATACCCCTTCTTAGCATTTATTTTAAACCAACTAAATTAAAAAGCATACTTTTTCATTTTTAGGAAGAGAAACAGACCTGAGGGATAACTTTTGACATGAAGGGTAGTGGGAGTGTGGAGTAAGCTGCCAGAGGAACTGGATGCAATGACAATGTTTAAAAGACATTTGACATGAACAGGGAAGGAAAGATTATCGAGGGATATGGGTTAAACACGGACAAATAGACTAGCTCATGTAGGCAACTTAGTCAGCATGGACGAAATAGGCCAAATGGCTGATTTCTGACTTGTATTAATCTGTCTCCACTCATCTTTGAATTTCAGACTGTGGTCAGGGAGTGTAAACTTTTCAATTATTCTAAAACAGTATGAACTCAGATAAACTGTCTGAAATTAAACAATTCTTCAGCAGAAGCAGTGTTTTTCAAAATTTACTATTAGGTTAATTAAACCAGAAACATCAAAAACAACAGGTCAAATTACTGCAGTTGCAAGCACTGAGCCATGTAGCCTTATTCTAACCAAAATTTCATGACAGTTTTTGAAGAGGAAGGTGAAACAGGCATTTGATGATAATGATCATTTTCAAATAACTTCCAAGACTAAGTTGCCAAAATTCTTCAAAAGGCTGTTGTAAAGTTACTTAGGCATTTAAATAGAGAGTTTTCAGAGAGACTGTTCCCATACTTCAATTCAGTGTCAGTTCCGCTTACATTTATAAACAACCACATTCCAGACATTCCAATCAGTTTATCTTGTGGTACAGTACAACTGGAGTTAAATGATCAACGGAAATGTACTTTGAGAGATTTCTACAGTGCCAGGTCCAGAATAAGAATCAGGTTCACTATTACTGACATATGTCCAAAAGAGCATAATACCATAAGACAGAGGAGCAGAATTAGGCCACTCAGCCCATCAAGTCTGCTCTATCAATCCATCATAACTGATTTATTATCCATAAGACTATAAAATCATGAGGCATTGGAGCAGCATTAGGCCTATTAGACATTGAGTTTGCTCTGCCATTCAATCGTGGATGACCCTTTTCTTCCCCCTTCCTAAGCTCCACTTCCCGGCCTTCTCCACATAACCTTTGATGACATGGCCAATCAGGAACACCGAATCTTCGCAGACTACTAAGGAAGTAGATTTGTTGCCATGCTTTCTTCATAATTGCACTTACATGCTGGGGTCAGGGCAGGTTTTCTGAAATAACACCAAGGAATTTAAAGTTGCTGGCCCTCTCCACCTGTGAACCCTCCCCCCCCCCCCCCCCCCGCAATGAGGACTGGCTCATAGACCTCCAGTTTCCTCCTCCTCTGACCTCCTTGATGCCAATAATCATCTTCTTGGTCTTGCTTACCTTGAGTGAGAGGTTGTTGTTGAGGTATCATTCAGCCAGATTTTCAATCTCTCTCCTCTACGCTGATTCATCACCACCTTTGATTCGTAAAATGACAGTGGTGTCATCAGCAAACTTAAATATGGCAGTGGAGCTCTGCTTTGCCACACAGTCACAAGTGTAAAGCAAGTAGAACAACAGGCTGAGCAAATAGTCCTGTGATGCACCTGTGCTGACAGAGATTGTGAAGAAGATTTTGTTGCCAATCCAGACTGACTGTGCTCTGCAAGTGAGGAAATCGAGGAACCAATTGCACAAGGAGCTAGTGAGACCAAGGTCTTGAAGCTTATTGATCAGTTTTGAGGGGATGATAGTATTGAATGCCAAGCTGTAGTCATCCCCTGTCAGCCATGGTTGTGTCATCGTCCCTTCAGGATACTTCTTCATCTTTGGAAGGCATCTATGCTGGAAGGAATTGCCCACAGAAACACCAACCACTGCTGTTCTGCCTTCATCCCTGGTTGTGACCCTTCCAGTCAACTTTGGACAGCTCCTCTCTCATGCCTCTGTAATTCTCTTTACTTCACTCCCTATACTTATACCTCTGATTTTATCTTCTCCCTCTGAAACTGCAGAGTGAATTCCATCATGTTATGATCACTGCCTCATAAGGGTTCCTTTAGCTTAAACTCAGTAATCAAATCTGTTTAATTACACAACACAAAATCCAGAATTGCCTTTCCCCTAGTGAGCTTAACCATAAACTGCTCTAAAAAGCCACCTTGTAGATATTCTACAAATTCCCTCTCTTGTGATCCAGCACCAGTCTGACTTTCCCAATCTATCTGCATATTAAATTCCTCCAAGACTATCATAACATTGCCTTTTTTACGTGCCTTTTCTATCTTCCATTGTAATTTATATCGACATCCTGGCTACTGTTCAGAAGTCTGTGAATAACTCCTAACAGGGTCTTTTACCCTTGCAGTTTCTTAACTTTATCCTCAAGGATTCTCCATCAAGGATCCTATGTCACTTCTTGATTTTATTTTAAAGCACCACAACCACCCCACCCCCTTTATCTTTCTGCTTGTCCTTTCAATGCAATGTGTCTCTTTGGATTTAGGCTCCAAAATATGATCTTCTTTCAGCCAAGACTCAGTGATGCCAACAACATCATACCTGCCAATTTCCAACTGTGCTATAAGATCATATTCCATATAGTGCATGCATTCAGATATAACACTTTCAGTCCTGTATTCAACACCCTTTTTGATTTTACCCCATGTTACACTTAAACTCATCCCATTGACTGCAATTTTGCCCTATCACCTGCCTGTCCTTCCTCATAGTCTCACTACATAATGAATCAACTTGTACCCCAACTGCCCCATCCTCAGCCCTATCACTCTGGTTTCCATCCCCCTGCCGAATTAGTTTAAACTCTCCCCAGCAGCTCTAGCAAACCTGCCCAAAAGGATATTCGTGTCCCACAGGTTCAGGTGCAACCCATCCTTTTTGAATAGGCCATAACTTCCCCAGAAGAGGTTGCAATGATCCAGAAATCTGAAATGTTGCCCTCGCATCACTTCCATAGCCAGTCATTCATCTATACTGTTATCCTTTTCCTACTCTGACTAGTCCATGGTACAAAGTGTAATCCAAAGATTACTAGTTTGGAGGTCCTGCTCTTCTAACTCCTTCTACACACTGTGCAGGACCTCTTCCCCATTTCTACCTACCTCATTGGTGCCGATGTACACCACAACCTCTGGCTGCTCACCTTCCCTCTTGAGAGTCTTCTGCAGCTGCTGTGAGACATCTTGGACCCTAGTACCAAGGAGGCAGCACCCAATCCTGGCACCTCTTTCACGCCCACAGAATTTCTTGTCCATCCCTCTAACTATCAACTCCCTTATCACTATCATTCTGCCTGACTTTACCCTCCCCTGCTGGCCACAGTCCCAGTAGTATGGCTGCTGCTGCTGTGCCCTGATAGGCTATTGCCCCTCAGCAGTATCCAAAGGGGTATACTTGTTGCTGAGGTGAATGGTCACAGGGGAACCCTGCACTGATCACTTACTCCTGTTACTTCTCCTGGGAGGTCACCCATCTACCTATCTACTATCTGGGTGACCACCTTGGTAAAATTCTCATCTATAAGATTTTTAGCTTCCCTGATGGTCCTGAGTTCTTTGCCCTTGTCAGTCAGGAGCTGAAATTGGGTGCACTTCCCCAGATATAGTCATCAGGAAGACCATTAAGTACCCTGAAATCCCACATTTTATAGGATTAGCTACCATCCTACCTACACTTGTTATATCTCTGACTTCTCAAGTTTAAGGTTCTAGCTTGCGTCTGTTCTCGCCTAAGCCTGCTGAGCCAAGGCTGGCCCAGTCTAACACTGTCCACTCCAACAATTGCCTCTCTGCTTTCAGCTCATTTTTTATTGGCTCCTGCCGAGTGCCTAAGAGATGTTTATGATTGCAGCCTGCCAAAAAGTTCCAAAAGTGTTTGTTGGCACCAATGAGGTAGGTAGAAATGGGGAAGCTCCCTTTATTCCCGCTCTCTGTTTCCTGCCCATCAGCCATCGCCCTATCCACTTATGTAACTTTTCTGTAATTCCATGGGCTCTTACCTCTTATCAAGAAAGTTGCTGAGCTCGTTTTATACCTTGCTGCCTTTCTGAGACACAACTCCCTAAAGATGTCCTGGGTACTTTATAGGCCAGTGCCCAAGATGGAGCTGACTAGATTTATAAACTTCTGCAGCTTTTTTCGGTCCTGTGCAGTAGCCCCGCCATACCAGACAGTGATGCAGCCTGTCAGAATGCTTCCACAGTACAACTATAGAAGCTTCTGAGTGTATTTGTTGACATGCCAAATCTCTTCAAACTCCGAATAAAGTATAGACACTGTTCGATTTGCCAAATATTTCCAACATTTATTATTTTTATTCCAGACTCCTAGTATTCACAGGTACAATGCTTTTGAATTATTGAAATATATTTATTTTGTACCGGCAATTCTACAAATTAAAATAAAAACTTATGATGGTTGGGCATTAGAGGCATGTGGTATGGGGATTCCAGTGTGGAACGCTCTGGATTGAAGAGGGAGGTGAGTGGAGCAGTATAGAGGAGTTACAGGAGGCTGCAGATGCTGGAATCCGAAGCAAAAAATGAGGTGCCAGTGGAAGAAATCACCAGCTCAAGCAGTGGTTGAAATTTCAGATTGAGGACTGGGTATATGGGCGGTACACCATTGAATGTATCTGATGCCTAGACTGAATCGTAAAAGGAGGAAGATTAGTGTCAACATACTGATACCTTTCACATAGATTCGTATAAAACCTTTCAGGCATTCTTTGAAAAAGTCTATTTTTTCATGTTCTGAAAAGTTAGCATGGGACAACAGCTACCAAGAAGGAAATAATCCTTCTCAGAAATGCAAGTCACTCACTGATAGGATAAGGTACAAGGTTGAACTCCAGGCATATGGAATGAATAAGAGCAGAAATGTGAGCCAGTAAAAGCAAAGAACATCTTTGAAGAATTACACTTCCTTCCAAACGTTTGGAGAAAATACATCTGACTGCAAGTAAGTAGACCAAAGTTCACATCTGCGATGGAAATGCAATGCAAGTACAGTGCAACTCTGAAATAGTCAGAGACTAGAAATGAAACTATTTGAGAGCACGATATAATTACAGCCATTGATGAGCAGATTTTGTTGTGCTTGATTAAAGCTTTTGGATTACGCTGTCATGGCGCTGGGCCTGTACTCACTGAAGTTTAGAAGAATAGGGGAGGGGGATTCATTTAAACCTATCGAATACTGAAAGGCCTAGATAGAGTGAATATGGAGAGGATGTTTCCTATAGTGGGGGATCTCGGACCAGAGGGCACAGCTCAGAATACAAGGAGGAGGAATTTCTTTAGCCAGAGGGTAGAGAATTTATGGATTTTTGCCACAGACAGCTGTGGAGGCCAAGTCATTTTGTATATTTAAAGCAGTGCTTGATAGTTTCTTGTTTATTAAGGGTGTCAAAGGTTACGGAGAGAAGGCAGGAGAATGGGATTGAGAGAGATAATAAATCAGCCATGATGGAATGACAGAGCAGACTCGATGGGCCAAATGGCTTAATTCTGCTCCTCCTCTTATGGTCTTATGGTCTTACAGTCATGCTTTTGGAAATCAGTGGTTTAATGTTAACTCCCACTATCTTGTAGGAGTTAGCTGGGAAGTAGTTGAAGTGGGGAAGGGTGCCTCACTCACTTCCTGTCCACTCTGATAGATTCATTGTACAGTAGTTACATATTAGAGATGGAAAGGATGCCCATTCCCAATTGGCCTGACTCTAACTATGACAGCATCAAGGTTTGATGTGCTATTTTTTGCTAAGATGCACATGGGCAAGCAGATGGGGCTTTGCACTTGACTATGAATGATAGACCATAGAACACTAAACATTACAGCACAGTACAGGCCCTTCGGCCCACGATGTTGTGCCGACATTTTAACCTACTCTAAGATCAATCTAAGCCTTCCCACTTGCATAACCTCCCATTTTTCTATCATCTATAGTATGTGGCTATTTAAGAGATTCTTAAATGAGTCTAATGTCTAATCAACACCCCTGGTGGGACGGCCCATGCACTCAACTGTCTGTGTAAGGACATTACCCACCACTCCCTATGTAGAGAACTTATCCAGCACTCTCTGTGTAAAGAAATAGCTTAGAATAGTTTCTTAAATGTTTGCTTAGTTTCTTGATGAGCAAAGAGAAGTGGGAGTGTTGTTGTAGAAAGAACACCATACATGCATCTCCTGACCAGGTTGTGCTGGAGACCATGTCCCAAGGGCGCCCTGAGGCAACCTCCTTCTGCCTGTTGTTAACTGCTGCACAGCTGCTCCTTACCAGCTTCCCAGATGTACTTGTCATGAATTCAGTGAGTAGCATCCCCTAAAGTTACAGCCAGCCAATTATATTCCACCCACATTCACTTAATTTTCCAGGCTCCAGTCCAGAGGCAAACCTAAGCCCATATTTGATCAAACCTAAGACTACATCTTCATATGGAACCCAAAAAACACAGGTGATGATTCTCAATTATGTCTACGCATAACTACCAAGCACCATCACTAGGTACCTTTAGATTAAGTTTTTATTGTGGAGTTTGCTAAGATTTTTACACAAAAAATGCTGGTGAATGCAGCAGGCCAGGCAGCATCTATAGGAAGAGGTACAGTCGACGTTTCGGGCCGAGACCCTTCGTCAGGCATTTTTTGTGTGTGTTGCTTGAATTTCCAGCATCTGCAGATTTCCTCGTGTTAAGATTTTTACATTGGTTTTCCCAATGATTGAACAGTTTTGCACTGTTGCCTTTAGAAATTTCTCATAAATGATAAAAGTAGCTAAATTTCCTATACAGTTGAGTGTATATAAATGATCGTATTATACTTGTTCTAATATTACAAGAGGGAAAGGTTTGTACAGTTGAAGTCAGAAGTTTACATACACCCTAGCCAAATACATTTAAACTCAGTTTTTCACAATTCCTGACATTTAATCCTAGAAAACATTCCCTGTCTTAGGTCAGTGAGGATCACTACCTTATTTTAAGAATGTGAAATGTCAGAATAATAGTAGAGAGAATGATTTATTTCAGCTTTTATTTCTTTCATCACTTTCCCAGTGGGTCAGAAGTTTACATACACTTCGTTGGTATTTGGTAGCATTGCCTTTAAATTGTTTAATTTGGATCAAACATTTTGGGTAGCCTTCCACAAGCTTCTCACAGTAAGTTGCTGGAATTTTGTTCCATTCCTCCAGACAGAACTGGTGTAACTGAGTCAGGTTTGTAGGCCTCCTTGCTCACGCAAGTTTTTCCAGTTCTGCCCACAAATTTTCTATCGGATTGATGTCAGGGCTTTGTGATGGCCACTCCAATACCTTGGCTTTGTTGTCCTTAAGCAATTTTGCCACAACTTTGGAGGTATGCTTGGGGTAATTGTCCATTTGGAAGACCCACTTGTGACCGAGCTTTAACTTCCTGGCTGATGTCTTGAGATGTTACCTCAATATATCCACATAATTTTCCTTCCTCATGATGCCATCTATTTTGTGAATTGCACCAGTCCCTCCTGCAGCAAAGCACTCCCACAACATGATGCTGCCACCCCCATGCTTCACGGTTGGGATGGTGTTCTTTGGCTTGCAAGCCTCACCCTTTTTCCTCCAAACATAACGATGGTCATTAGGGCCAAACAATTCAATTTTTGTTTCATCAGACCAGAGGACATTTCTCCGGAAAGTAAGATCTTTGACCCCATGTGCACTTGCAAACTGTAGTCTGGCTTTTTTACGGCAGTTTTGGAGCAGTGGCTTCTTCCTTGCTGAGCAGCCTTTCAGGTTATGTTGATATAGGGCTCGTTTTACTGTGGGTATAGATACCTGTCTACCTGTTTCCTCCAGCATTTTCACAAGGTCCTTTGCTGTTGTTCTAGGATTGATTTGCACTTTTTGCACCAAAGTACATTCATCTCTAGGAGACGGAATGTGTCTCCTTCCTAGCGGTATGATGGCTGCGTGGTCCCATGGTGTTTATACTTGCGTACTATTGTTTGTGCAGATGAACGTGGTACCTTCAGGCATTTGGAAATCGCTCCCAAGGATGAACCAGACTTGACATCATTTTCTGACCTCAATCTGATAGAAAATTTGTGGGCAGAACTGAAAAAGTGTGTGTGAGCAGGGAGGCCTACAAACCTGACTCAGTTACACCAGTTCTGTCTGGAGGAATGGAACAAAATTCCAGCAACTTATTTTGAGAAGTTTGTGGAAGGCTACCCAAAATGTTTGACCCAAGTTAAACAATTTAAAGGCAATGTTACCAAATACTAACAAAGTGTATGTAAACTTCTGACCCACTGGGAAAGTGATGAAAGAAATAAAAGCTGAAATAAATCATTCTCTCTATTATTATTCTGACATTTCACATTCTTAAAATAAAGTAGTGATCCTAACTGACCTAAGACAGGGAATGTTTTCTAGGATTAAATGTCATAAAAATGGACAAGGGAGAGCCAGTGGATGTAGCGTACTTGGACGTTCAGAAAGCCTTTGATAAGGTCCCACATAGGAGATTAGTGGGCAAAATTGGAGCACATGGTATTGGGGGTAGGGTACTGAAATGGATAGAAAATTGGTTGGCAGACAGGAAACTAAAGAGTAGGGATTAACGGGTCCCTTTCAGAATGGCAGGCAGTGACTAGTGGGGTAGCGCAAGGCTCAGTGCTGGGACCGCAGCTATTTACAATATACATTAATGATTTAGATGAAGGGATTAAAAGTAACACTAGAAAATTTGCAGATGACACAAAGCTGGGTGTAGTGTGAAATGTGAGGAGGATGTTATGAGAATGCAGGGTGACTTGGACAGGTTGGGTGAGTGGGCAGATGCATGGCAGATGCAGTTTAATGTGGATAAATGTGAGGTGGCAAGAACAGGAAGACAGATTACTATCTGAATGGTGTCAAATTAGGAAAAGGGGAAGTACAATGAGATCTAGGTGTCCTTGTTCATCAGTCACTGAAAGTAAGCATGCAGATACAGCAGGCAGTGAAGAAGGCTAATGGCATGTTGGCCTTCATAACAAGAGGAGTTGAGTATAGGAGGAAAGAGGTCCTTCTGCAGTTGTACAGGGCCCCGATGAGACCACACCTGGAGTATTGTGTGCAGCTTTGGTCTCCAAATTTGAGGAAGGACATTGTTGCTACTGAGGGAATGCAGCATAGCTTCACGAGATTAATTCCCGGGATGGTGGGACTGTCATATGTTGAAAGATTGGAGCAACTGGCCTTGTATACACTGGAATTTAGAAGGATGAGAGGGGATCTGATTGAAACATATAAGACTATTAAGGGATTGGACACGCTAGAGACAGGAAACATGTTCCCAATGTTGGGGGAGTCCAGAACCAGAGGCCACAGTTTAAGAATAAGCGGTAGGCTGTTTAGAACGGAGTTGAGGAAAAACTTTTTCACCCAGAGTGGTAGATATGTGGAATGCTCTGCCTCAGAAGGCAGTGGAGGCCAATTCTCTGGATGCTTTCAAGAAAGAGTGAGATAGAGCACTTAAAGATAGTGGAGTCAAGGGATATGGGGAGAAGGCAGGAACGGGGTACTGATTGTGGATGATCAGCCATGATCACAGTGAATGGCGGTGCTGGCTCGAAAGGCCGAATGGCCTACTCCTGCACCTATTGTCTATTGTCTATTGAATTGTGAAAAACTGAGTTTAAATATATTTGGCTAAGGTGCATGTAAACTTCTGATTTCAACTGTATATATATACACACCCTTCAGGGTGCTCCAAAGTATTATGCTACTAATGAAACCATTATGGCAGAGTAATCAATTTTGTAGTCTAGCTAAGGCCTGCTCCTACAAACGGCAGTGACCAGATAATCATTTTTCTCAGCAAGATTCATTGAGGGGTAATCGTGAGTCAGATCTTGAGTGATAATTCCCCAGCCCTTCTTTGAAATAATGTCAAGGGATCTTTTACTTCAATGTGAGAAAGCAGGCAGGGACTCCACTGAAAGGTCGTATCATTGACTCCAGTACTGCACTGGAGCATCAACCAGTGATTTCTGCACTTATCTTTGGAGCTGAATTCAAGTCTACAAAATTTTAGAGTGAGGTTGTTACCAGACAAAGCATAGGTGAGAATCACCAAGTGCTGGTTTGATTGCCAGCTATAGACATGGTAGGTCGAAGAACCAGTTTCTGTGACTTGTACTGTGAGCAAGGTCATGCCTGTCGTAGGCAAGTCTGTCATTGAGCGCTTCCTTGACCTTGAAAAGGTAATGATTTTTGTTATCAGAAAATATTAACTCCAATCTTCCTAGATAAAATGGGGCCTGAAACAGAAAGTCACCCCCTAAAACAAATCCTGAGATTAAAAAAATACTGCCACTACACACTTAAAGAACATTGCATGCAATGCTTTACATGAGGTTTCTAAATGAATGTGTGTTCAGATACTGATCTGTGACAAGCCTCCTTAATTCTAAGTAAGAATAAAAATGAACAGCTAGGTCAGAGAAGGTACTGTTAACTATGAAGTTTATAGCCAAGTACACCACAACAATACGGTCTTGTGGGTGACTACAGTGAACTTCAAGGCAAGGGATACGGTACCAAGAATGGTTACTTTCAATCAAAGCAGTGGTATATTTCCATTCCCAGTCTTGACGTATCATGTCTTTCCATTGATGTCCGCAGGACACCCATCACACAATTTGTACTTGTTGAATTAATAAGAGTGCAGGAGAGTTAACAAGCTAACAGTAGTAACTTATAGATGTGTGAAAGGTCAGGCGTTGTTGAACAAAGTAAATATCATTTAGCTGTGCCATTGGGGAAAAAAATCAAAAGGAACTGTAGTTAACAGCTGGTTTCTTTTTCCTTCCTAGTCCTCAATAAGGTCTCTATGAACTAACATCGACTCATTTCGTACCATGGAATCAAACAGAACTGAAAATGCAGCATGCAATTTCAAGAGAGGTTGAAAGTCGTCGTCTGGGAGATTAATTCATCATAGTCACTTCAGTTTTACAGAGTACCTACAATCAGCTTCTGTCTAATATCTCGTCCTTGGCTGACTGCCTAAGTCTCTTAAATTCTGCAGGAATCCCCTGGCTCGGGATACAGTTCTCCATTTTCCAAGAAAATTCCTCAGATCTCCTGAATCAGGCCTTTTTTAAGCTTTGCTCTATCAGAGTGCAGGTGATGATTGCTACATAATCAAGGGAAATGATACATGTGCCAAACCAGGCGTGAATAAAGCCATTCTACCATTGCACCCCCTCAAGTGCTCCCACATCTTGTATCATTCAGCTGTCTGCTTTTGTTCTTACAGAAAGTATAGTATGCTGAATTAACAGCCCTCCTCTCAGAACAGCAATAATGCTTATAAATGTAATTTAAAATATAAGTACTAATCACATTTTCCAGCTTCAATGGCATACTGCTTTAACAGCTCGACTAACTACTTCTGATGAGAGTTTCCAGTTCCACCAGCCCTTCAGGCAGTGCGTTCTAGATTGCAACCTTCCTCCGAAGATATTCTTACTCAGGTCCTTTCTAAATTTCCAACTCATTCTCTTAAACCAAGGCCCTCTGGTCATTGACACTGCTGCTGTGGGGAAAAGTTTCATCTACGCCTCTCATTATTTTAAGCATAAGAAATTCTGCAGGTGCTGGAAATCCAGAGTAACCCATACACAAAATGCTGGAGGAATTCAGCAGGCCAGGTGGACAGAAGGAACACTGAATTCTCCAACACTGGAAAATGTCTCCTGTCCCCTACCCCTACTTCTCTTTCCCATTCCTCATTCCAGCTCTCTCCTTATCCCTTTTCTTCTCCTCACCTGCCTATCACCTCCCTCTGGTGCCCATCCACCTTCCTTTTCTCTCACGGTTCACTCTCCTCTCCTATCAAATTCCTTCTTCCTCAGTTCTTTACCTTCTCCACCTATCACCTCCCAGCTTCTCACTCCATCCCGCCTCCCCTAACCATCTACTCCCCCCTCACCTGTCTTCACCTATCACCTTCCAGCTTGTATTGCTGCCCCTCCTCCATCCTCTTTTCGAGTCCTGACAAAGGGTCTCAGTCCTAAATGTCAGCTATTTATTCCTCTCCACGGATGCCACCTAACCTGCCGAGTCTCCTCATAATTTTGTACACCTTTATTAATTCTGCCCTCCGCCTTCTCCTATCCAAGGAATACAAGCCCAGTCTAGCAGTCTGTCCTCAGAGCTGACATGTTCCATGTAGGTGAATCTCCTCTGCATTGTGCAATCGCACCCTTCCTTAGTATGGCAACCAGAACTGTACACTTGCTCTGGCTTAATGTTGTATAACTGTGTACCACAATCCCCCTGCTCTTATATCCTATCCCCAGCTAATGAAGACAAATATCCAGTGTACTTTCTTAACCACCATATTCCCTTCTGTTGCTGACACCAAGGTCTCTCAGCTCCTCAGCAACTGTAGGATCCTTCCTATCATTATGTATATCTTGTGATGGCCAGTGCTATCATGTTTGCTGTTGTGTGCTGGGGCAGCATGAGGGTAGCAGACACCAACAGAATCAACAAACTCATTCGTAAGGCCAGTGATGTTGTGGGGATGGAACTGGACTCTGTCACGGTGGTGTCTGAAAAGAGGATGCTGTCTAAGTTGCATGCCATCTTGGTCAATGTCTCCCATCCACTACATAATGTACTGGGTGGGCACAGGAGTACATTCAGCCAGAGACTCATTCCACCGAGATACAGCACAGAGCGTCATAGGAAGTCATTCCTGCCTGTGGCCATCAAACTTTACAACTCCTCCCTTGGAGGGTCAGACACCCTGAGCCAATAGGCTGGTCCTGGACTTATTTCATAATTTACTGGCATAATTTACATATTACTATTTAACTATTTATGGTTTTATTACTATTTATTATTTATGGTGCAATTGTAACGAAAACCAGTTTCCCCGGGATCAAAAAAGTATGACTATGACAATGACTAGCCTAGTAGTGTTCTTAAAAAGGGATCAGCTCATGGTTCCAGGATTACAGTATGATAGACCTGCTATTTCAGTACCCACTTTCCAATTCAACATCATTCTGTAGACAAAGACAACCCTCCTCACTATCAGCTGCACCACCAATTTTTGCATCATCTGCAAGCGAACCCATCGTATCACCAGCGTTTTCTGTCCATGTTGCTACTTCTAACAAACAACAATGATCCTTGCAGTACGCTGTAAAAATGATCCTCCATTATCATCCTGTCTCCAATTACCGAGCCAATTTCAGATCTGAACTACCAATATAAGCCATGTCAGAATGCTATTGTATGCGAGACTTCGTTAAGCTCTTTACCGAAATTAATGCAAGCAACATCAACTGAACTGCCCCCATTGACACACTTTGTTGCTTCCTCGAAACATTAATCAAATTTGACAGGCAGGAACCCCCCCCCCCACCCCACTTTAGCAAAACTATGCCGATGATCACTGATTAACCCCTGCCTCTCCAAGTGCAGGTTATTCATACCACTTACAATTACTTCTTTTTTCCAAAAAATTTCCCTACCACTGAACTTAGACTTACTGACCCATAATTAGCTGGTGACTATCTTAATAAAGATACAACATCTGTGTCTTTTAGTCATTGGTAACTCTTCTCTGGCCAGAAGACATTTGTGTCTCGCTTCAGCAAGCACTGAAGCATGAAAAGAACGTATTGCATTTGCTGGGATTTTCATCTTAACACCAACCAATTGTGAATAGTAAATGGATAATCAATATTGATTTTTGGTCATATTGGTAATATTGACTATCTGGCAAAATAGCATTGTAGGTCAATGACATTCATACACTTAATAGGGTCTATGTACCTTTGCAAAGGAGGACACTTAAATACCTAAAAAGAGCAATTTATAAAAGATTGATCGTAAGCCCAAGATTCGCTTCTCCATAAAAATTGGTGTTTATAGTCATCAGTTTAATGAAGAAAAGAGTATCGGCAAGTTTGTGCAAAAGATTAGATTTACTTGAAACATCCAGTGAAATATGTCATGTGTGTCATCGTTTGAAATGTGCTGGGGCAGCCACAAGTGTCACCACACTCCCAAAATATCTATGGAGAAAATATACTGTGGATTATTCAGAATCTAGAAAAAGTTATCAGGTTGCTTGACTCACTGCACGCATTTCCCTACATTGCGACTGGGAAAATTTTGAAAGTACTCCAAAAGCTGCAGATTACTTTGGAACTTCCTCAAGTACAGAAGTAGAATCCTTAACCCATCATGTTCTCTTCCTTTGCATTAAATCTACCACACAAAAAAGAATGAATAAAAGCAGTTCATCTGCCGTGAGCCTATTAGAAGAGGCCATGCTCTCTTCTCACTGCTGCCATCAGGAAGAAGGTACCCGAGCCTCAGGACTCGCACCACAAGGTTCAAGAACAGTCCTTACCTCTCAACCATCAGGCTCTTGAACCAAAAGGGATAACTTCACTATTATGGTCATTATTCTATTATGTACTTCTTGAGTATATCCACAAAAAAATAAATCTCAAGGTTGTATATGGTAACATATACATATTTTGATAATATATTTACTTTAAGCTTTGAATTGACAATATACTGAGATGTGAGCATCTAGCTAAATAACACCTTAGCTTAAACAATCCCAACCATTCTCAAAACTACCCATTTGATGCTTCCTCTGATTAATTTTCATGGGTTTTATTAAGTAACTTTCCTAAACTGGTGAAATTGTCGGGAATTATGGGCATAAAAGTGTGTTCTATCATTAAACACCACAGTTCAAGAAAGCTATTTTCTTAAATATAGCAACAGCATTTACATCCACTGATCGTACAAGAGTTAAACAATGCAAATTGGCTTTATCTGTTAGTACCAGATCCTTTTTATCAACTTCTAATGGCAAGGGTTAGATTATATATTTTTAGAATAACAATGATTATCGGAAGCTTATCATTAGTATATCTGAATTCCTAGGCTGGTGACTAAGATTACAAAATGAAGAGAGTGGCCCACTCTAGGAATGATTTCTGCCTATAAATTCATTGCTATAAGTAATCCAGCTTCCATTACAAATGGAAATTTAAACCTATAAAGTAATTGGAATCCTAATTATAATGGATTAGCTGATTACACTGTACAATAAAGATTGTACTTCCTGAATACTTTTGGGTCTATCTTATGGATTTTAGGCTACTGATCATGAAAATCATCATGTAATTTTCCTATCATGCACCATTTCTTTGAAATCACCTGCTCTTGTTATTTCAATTCATAATTCAAGTCATTTAAAATGTTGCCCACAACGTATGCTGATTTATTTTCTATTTTGCCCAGGGATGACTGGTCATGCTTAGGCAGGGCAGATGCTGCATGGCAGAACAGGTTTTAGAAAGTAATTGTATTTTCAGGAGTACTTGTGATAGTAAACTGTCCCTCTCATGTCACAACAGCCACAATAATTTATGTTATATTTTTGGCGAGTATATTCTTAAATGTCAAAGACAGAGCATGACACCTCTTATTAAGAAAGTCTATGAGCTCTACTTTGGGTGTAAAATTGGCGACCAAGACAAAACCCGGGCTCCTCATATTTGTTGCGTAATATGTGCTGTCGATCTTCGAGCTTGGTTCAGAGGTCAGAAGTCAATGCTGTTCACTGTCCCGATGATAGGTGAGAGCAGAAGGACAGTTACTTCTTTCTGACCAGTGTGTCTGCTTTCTCTGCCTAAAACAAGAAATCCATTGAATACCCCAATCTCCCTTCGGATGTGAGACCTGAGTCGCATGATGATAGTTTTCCAGTACCAAAACCACCAGGGACATGGAGTCTAGAGGAGGCAGACAAAGATACCAAGATGTACGAACCAGGAGTGGGAAATGACACTGATACAGATACAGATTTTGAAGCCTTTATGTCAAGTGAGCCTCATCTGATAAAATGATCTGAGTTAAATGATCTAGTCAGAGACTTGGGTTTGTCAAAAGCAAAAGCAGAATTACTGGGTTCAAGACAGCAAGGATGGAATCTGCTGACACCAGGCGCAAAAATTTCCGTGAAGGATTTTGATATTTGAGGCAGATGTTTCTCAGAATAACTGATGCCAAGATTAAGGAAGATATTTTTGTTGGTCCACAAATCAAACAGGTCATCAATAATGGGCAATTCGAAGAACTTCTAGTGGGATCAGAGAAAATCACATGGAAGCCATTCAAGGATGTTATTGAAAATTTTCTTCGCAACTGCAGAGCACCAAACTGCTTGTAGCTGATTGACAGCATGCTTCAAGCATACGAAACAGTGAAGTGCATCATGCCACTAAAGATTAATTTTCTGAACCCCCTTTCAGACTTCTTCCCTGCAAATCTTGGCACTGTCAGTGATGAACATGGTGAAAGGTTTCACCAGGACATTGCACTCATGTAGAAATGGTATTAGGTCAACTGGAATCCATCACTACTGACTGATTATTGTTGGACACTTCGGTGAGAAGCCTCAGGCACTGAGTTCAAATGAAAATCATCAACAAACATTTTTAGCTTAGTTGAACTATTGCAAAGCATCAACACCATTGTGCAATTACACACATTATATTCAATAAAAGTTAATTTCTTTTCTATCTAAATCCCTATGTTTTGCAAGTAGTCTGAAATTATATTTGTGTTCAGTTTCAAGTGGTCTATCATAACCACTAAAATATTCTAATGAAGCAACACTTTCAAAAAATTTGCTGGCTAGTGTTACTTAACTATCCTGCTCAATAAATGCACTCATCACCAGTTTAGAAAGAAATTAACTTGTGTTTTTTAATATATAAAATGCACCAGAAGTGGTCATATTGTGAAGGAGTAGTCTAATAGTGAACAAATCGAGCCTGCTACATAGCTATTCTCTAAAAGTAATTTTTCTGGACTGTTAGTTGCTGGTGTGATTTATTTTGATTCCTTTTCCTCATCCATTCTCAAAGTTGCTGAATTATATATCTCTCACTCCTTAGGTCAGAACCCTGGGTAGAGGAAGGTGAAAAGAGAATAAATAAGGCCACGCTACTCTTTACTTGTAATCCAAGCACACCAAGTTCTAAAAACCATGATTGGATATTGATCGGGCATTGGGACCCTTTATTATATCTTCACAAAATGGCTCACCTTTCTAGATCCTTACCCCATCATGTCCTCTACCAAGCCCTGAGAGAAGAGGGTTGTTGTAACATTCAAGTACCACTGCTATAAGACCAGTTGAGACTAGGAACTGAACCCTGGGCCATCCTGGTTTGTGCATGAGGGGACTGATGTTACTAAATAAATTACCAAGGATAACTTCCATTTACATTTTCTGAGGAAGAAGGTAACCTCCCCTATTTAAGACACATCATCAATTATAATCAGTTAGAGTCTTTGTTAGTTGCCCTGCCTACTTAGCACAGTACCTGCCTTGGGTCAGCCCCAAGTGAGTCACCCAGCCTTTAGATTCAGAGAAAATCTGAACACAATTTGAAGTGAACAATGCAAGTTTTACCATAAAATTTCTCACAGTCAGCTTATCTGCCACCTTACAGTTGGGAGCTCAGCTTAACCAGAATGTAATTGTGTATGAAGTCAGTAGCATCTGTGAAGCTGTTAATTAGCCACAGAGAGCCAGAACTTGATGGAATGGCCCAGCTGTCATCTAAGGACACTTGCACACCTGGGGCTCTTTGGCGTTAGCATAAAGCTATCTGAATAAGTCACTCGGAAAAGTAAAAATGGAAAGTTGGAATTACACTTGTTTGATTTTTGTCAATTTATGATCATTGTGTCAAGTCATACAAAGAGTCTATTCAAAATTAAGCCTCCTTTTCAAGGATTTCACAATGCACAGAGCCCTATGCAATCTTAAGATGTTAAGTTATCAAATGTTTCACTGTAATAAAGACAGAAAATGTAAAAACACTCAGCCGGTCAATCAGCATCTGTGGAATGAGGACCAGAATTCAGCATTCAACGGTGAAGCCCGGTTGTCAGATGTGGATCTTTAACCTGAAATGTTAACTCTTTTTCTCTTTCCATAAATGCTGCTGAAGGTTACCAACAGATTTTATTTCAGATTTCTGCATCTGTAGATTTTTCTCATTTACATGATTAACTGGAGCTAATTTTACTTCCTTATTTTTTACAATAATATACATTTTATGCAAAAACAAAACAATTATCAGACAAAAAGAAATAAAGACACATCAAAGCTTGGTTAATCTCTGCTTCATAGAGTAGTTGTTACAATAAATATTTTTGCTAAATGTTGTAAAGTCATGTGCTCCTTATTAAAAAGATGAACAAAACTTACAGACGATATCCAAGGAAGCATTTCTTTATGCAGGGAAGAATTAGGACCTGGAATTTTCTGCCAGTATAAATGATGGCAAGAGAATAAGCCAGGGATTTCAAAATGAAACCGTAAACACCAAGGGAATGGGAATAACTGGGTTGTTTTCCAGTCAGCAAGCACAGACTCAATGGGTCAAATTGCCTCTTTCTGTGCTGCAGCAAGTCTATGATTTGATTCTATGTTATAGAAAAATCTAGCTTGTGAGAGATGTTCTCATTGAGTCCATGCTGAGGGATAGCATAATATTTCCCTGTCCACTGTCTTGCAAATAACATTAATGTTCTATAGTATTGGGATTCAAATTAAATTAAAGTATGTGTAACATTTCTTTAAATAAAACCCAATTGCCTTCAATCACTCAGTGATGACCTTATGAATTATTCAATAATCTTCTAACAATAATATAGATAGTTGCATTACAGAAATGTATATATTGCTGTATTAAGTTTCCAGTTTGCATTCAATTAATAATGTGACTTTTTCACTTTTTACCTAATTCTATTTGTGGGGCCTTTCTGTACACTCATTGGCTGATACATTTGTGCCGGTAACAAGTGTAAAGACTACAAAGATCATTCTTGGGTTTTGGGCTATGATGTGCCTGGGGGAAGCTTTCTCACTCTCTGGAAACATTGTCATTAGAATCATTTCCTTCTACTTTAACCAATAATTCCTAAATCGCCACTTCCTGAGAAGCACTGGCTTCAAAATATTTCAGGAACAGTTTCTATTTATATCAGCAGTTATAGCAGATGCACTAAAAGCTGTTTAATTGTATTTTCAAGCCTAGAACATAAATAAAAGGTAATTTATTAAATCGTCTTTTCTATTCATCATATTTGTGCAATAGAACAGATTATAAAGGTCTGGTATCCGAAATTAATCTTCATGTTCAGAAATTATTGAAAAAAACTTCCTGAAATATTTGAACATATTACTTTTAAACATGCTCACCTGTTTTATGTTATTATATACAGTATATAGTAATATGGAAATGAAGTTTATTTCAATTTTGAGAAATAATTTTTATCTCACATCATAATATTTCAGATCTGAGCAGAAAATAAACGGGTTTAGTTTTGTAATCTGCAAAAAGACTCAAATTTATGTTGTGCCTTATTGTTTCTTTCATAAACATTTCAAATCCCATCATGAGTAACCTTGAAGGATAGTGGTTTTCACAATGCAGGTACCTACAGTAGACGGTTTGTCACTGCAGCTTCCTGCAAGGTGAAAGCAGCTTGGTGATATGTTTCCGTGGAAAAGATCGGTCGACATTTCGGGCCGGAACCCTTCGTCAGGACTGTAGAGGGAAGGGGCAGAGGCCCTATAAAGAAGGTGGGGGGCGGCTGGGAAGGAGAAGGCTGGTAGGTTCCAGGTGAAAAACCAGTAAGGGGAAAGATAAAGGGGTGGGGGAGGGGAAACAGGGAGGGGATAGGCAGGAAAGGTGAAGAAGGAATAGGGGAAAACACAATGGGTAGTAGAAGGAGGCGGAACCATGAGGGAGGTGATAGGCAGTTGGGGGAGGGGGCAGAGTGACATAGGGATAGAGGAAGGGAGGGGGAGGGAATTACCGGAAGTTGGAGAATTCTATGTTCATACCAAGAGTGTTGCTTTGACCCCAGCATCTGCAGATTATTTTGTGTTGGTGATATGTTTCCTTGATGGCACAGCGTGAAGGACACATATTTGCTGGGAGGTTGTCAGAACATTCAACTCTACTTCAGATAGTGTCACATGAGCTTCTACATCTCCAAGAGTTGCCAGGTTTCCAGGCTTGGTCCAAGTATTGGTCTCTCCAATACTTTAGTGTCACTTTAGATTTAGAGATTTACACTACGGTAATTGGCTCTTTGGGCCCAATTATACCCATGTGACCCATTACACTACTCACCCTTATGTGTTCAGGATGTGGAAGCAAACTGGAGCATCCAGAGGAACCCACATGGTCACGGGGGGAGAACATACAAACTCCTTAAAAGCAGCGGCGGGAGTTGAGCCCAGCTCGCTGACACTGTAATAGCATTATGCTAACTACCTCGCTATTGTGCCACCCCACCTTACGTAGTTATAGACTGATATGCAAAATAAAATGGCATCTACAAATCTGAAGATTCATTGCATGAATCTGTCGCGGACTTCTCCCCAGCAAGTACACTTCAATAATTCAACAGACCAACTCATTTTGTAGAAATACTTCACCTTTCCCAGATGGCTAGTCAGCTGTGTTTTATCATGGTTCAAGTAAATGTAAGTTAAATGCAATTTTCAATGAACATTAGCTATAATAAGGTAAATACAGCTATCAGTACTATAAACCAAATGACCATATTTTACTTTAGGATATTAGTATCATGCATCTAATTTGGTGGAGTTCCTGCTCTTGGGAAGAAATAAGATCAAGGCAGCCTCAAATATGTTTGGATTATGTGAGTGATCCTGTTTTGCTAGCTTTACTGAGACCACAGATTGTTTTCTGAAGCCAAAAGATTCAGGCGGTGAAAAATTCAATAAACAGTTTGAATCCCTTCTACAAAGTCATATAAATCACCGCCCAGTAGTCCACACTTCCAGGTTTAAGCTGAATTAACATAATGAACAAAAAAAGCCTTGAGCCTCCCATCTGAAAAAAATCATGGGAACGTGAAGCTGGAAGTTTCAGTTCAGCTTGAAAACTCAGTTCATTTCTAGTCTGAGTAAACCCAATTTGATAATGTTTTGCATTGAACCCTCAGATCCAGCTGCCTGTGCACATCCATCCCAAGAGTTTGTACATTGTCCTCATTCAGATTCGTTCTTTACATTTTCTAACTGAACCTGTACTAGACCAATTCTTTATTCCCTTTCTCAGAGTCATCACATCCATTTAGAAGATGACACTTTTCAGATTTCTGCCAGCAGTACAGTATTAAACATACATAAAATAATTTTATCCCATTCCCTTGACATAGCTGGACAGAATCGTAAATATGCTTACCTAGTGAATCACATCAACCTGCTGCCTTAAGCCTTTTGCTTTCATTTCTTATTTCTAATATCCAGTAATTAAAGATTTTAAATTATTGCAGGTATTGTACATAAATATTGTTTATATATATATACATGCTTGCTACCAAATGCTATTCTTTCACTTAAAAGAGGATTGATCAGGAATTAAGGATGAACTTTATTCACCACATGTATTAGGAAGTTGGTGAGGTTGCAACATACAACAAAAAAACGTAAGAATAAGGAATTACATAAAAATAAAGTTCGAGGTTAAACTACAGAGATGGAGTAAATTGTGCATGAATACTGTACATAAATACCGGCTGGTATTCACAATGTAAACAGTATTATAAATAGTGGTTTAATGAGCTTACAGTGAAGGGCAGGCAGTGATGGGGGTAATAGGTGGAGGGTGGGGTGAAGTCCAACTAGAATGGTTGATCAGATTAACTGCCTGGGGTTGGAAACTTTCAAGATGGTGTGAAGGTTTTGTAGCACTTTCCCGAAGGGGGCTTTTGAAAAAGGTAGTTTGCAGGACGGGTAGTGTCCGCAATGATTTTTCTTGCCTACTTCGTCGTCCTGGACACATACAAGTAATGGAGTGATGGTAGACTGCAGCCAATGCCGTTTTCCGCTGCCCTGACAGTTCGCTGTAGTTTTAGTACATTGTGAGAGGATACGGCGTTAAATCAGACAGTAATGGCTGATGAGAGGATGGTCTCTATGACAGCAGTGTAGAATTACACCAGTGTGTTCTGGGGAAGATGGAATTTTACCAACTGCCACATAACCATGACACGACCATGGTGGGTCTCATCAGCAAGAATGATGAGTCAGCATACAGAGAGGAGGTGCAGCGGCTAACGGACTGGTGCAGAGCCAACAACCTGTCTCTGAATGTGAACAAAACAAAAGAGATGGATGTTAACTTCAGGAAGACACGGAGCGACCACTCTCCGCTGAACATTGACGACTCCTCTGTAGAGATCGTTAAGAGCACCAAATTTCTAGGTGTTCACTTGGCGGAGAATCTCACCTGGTCCCTCAACACCAGCTCCATAGCAAAGAAAGCCCAGCAGCGTCTCTACTTTCTGCGAAGGCTGAGAAAAGTCCATCTCCCACCCTCCATCCTCACCACATTCTACAGAGGTTGTATTGAGAGCATCCTGAGCAGCTGCATCACTGCCTGGTTCGGAAATTGCACCATCTCGGATCGCAAGACCCTGCAGCGGATAGTGAAGTCAGCTGAGAAGATCATTGGGGTCTCTCTTCCCGCCATTAGAGACATTTACCCCTCACACTGTACCCGTAAAGCAAACAGCATTGTGAAGGACCCCACACACCCCTCATACAAACTCTTCTCCCTCCTGCCATCTGGCAAAAGGCACTGAAGTATTCAGGCTGTCATGACCAGACTATGTAACAGTTACTTCCCCCAAGCCATCAGACTCCACAATACCCAGAGCCTGGACTGATACCAACCTACTGCCCTCTACTGTGCCTATTGTCTTGTTTATTATTTATTGTAATGCCTGCACTGTTTTGTGCACTTTATGCAGTCCTGGGTAGGTCTGTAGCCTAGTGTAGTTTTGTGTTGTTTTACATAGTTCAGTGTAGTTTTTGTATTGTTCATGTAGCATCATGGTCCTGGAAAACGTTGTCTCATTTTTACTGTGTACTGTACCAGCAGTTATGGTCGAAATGACAATAAAAAGTGACTTGACTTGAAGAAGTGCATCCTCTGCCAAGCCTTTTTGTTAATGAAGCAGATGTGATTCTCCTTCAAAATAATGATGCCCAGGAGCCTGAATTGGTGCTGACTGTAGAATTGTTGATGATGAGTGGGTGGACTAACCTTGCTATACCAGTGCACCTTGTAACAGTAACCATTTAGTTTTAATTGTCCCACTGCTACCTTGACATCTGACTTCATTCCATATCCGTCTAAAAACTTAGCCTCCCCAAACTGGTAGACGTTCTGATAACAGCGGTCCTAAAAGCAGAGTGAGTGAGAAAATGAGAAATGCAGGTGTGGTTAAGATGTTCTTTAGAGGAAATCAGCATCTGTTGTAGAAAGGATATTTCGTCTAAATCTCCTGTAACTAAGTGAAAAGTAAGTCAAGTGCTGGTGCTGGGACCTGCTTGGAGTCTTCTTATCATGATGAAATCGTCAGTGTTTTTGTAACAGCAGGTAATGTGCTTTTTAAGCTTTAAAAATTTTGCAACACCATCCTAAGAGCAATGACTGTATTTATACTCAGTGGCCACATTAATCGGTACCTGCTGTACCTAATAAACTGGCTGCTGAGTGAATTTTTTTGGACTTCTGCTGCTGTGCTCCCATTCATTTCAGGATTTGACAAGTTGTGCATTCAGACTGCACACCACTGTTGTAACACATGGTAATTTGAGTTACTGTCACCTTCCTGTCAGCCTCTCCTTCCAGTTTGGCCATTCTCAGCTGACCACTCTACTTACAAGGTGTTTTCACCCATAGGACTACTGCTCACCATTTTTTTTTTTTTTTTTTTTGTTTTTTGCACCATTCTCTGTGAACTCCGGTGGCTGTTGTGCATGAAAATCACAGTTGCTGAGAAACTCAAACCACCCTGACTGGCACCAACAATCACTCCGTGGTCAAAATCACTTAAATCACATTTCTTCCCCCATTCTGATGTTAGGTCTGAACAACAGCTGAACCTCTTGACCATGTCTGCACGCTTTTATGCATTGAGTTGCTGCCATGTGATTGGTCAATTTGCATTAACGAACAGGTGTACAGGAAGTATCTAATAAAGTGGCTACTGAGTATACAAGTGAAGAAGGCCCACTGCATACTGCAGCCTTGATCCAAGCTGCACTAAAAACTGGAAGGGACCCTAGCTGAGGAACTTATAATCCATTCTAAAATACTCATTATTTTCCAATTTGAGTTACTATACTTCTGTGCCTAGTTCCAGATCAAAATTGTGATCTGGATTTGATTACTAATTTCTGCCATTTCTGACAGATGTTGTTTTCTACAAACAAGAGAAATAGCTATGCGAGAATTGGTGAAAAACAATGTTCACATTCTTGCTTATTGTTGAGTTAGGAAGACGGGGTCGACTGCTCTTTGAGGACGGTTCACTGAAGTTCCAGTCAGCTGGGATCTCTGCGGTGTTTTGAAGGAAGTTTTGCCACATACAACTGAGTCCACAGAATCTCAAAGGTAATGGTAACAATCAACTGGCTAACACGACACTTGATGCTGGCTTCTTTTATTCAGTGTTGGTGCTGTTTCGTGGTCTTGCTGCAGAGCAAACCAGAGAACAAGCCAGAGAGAGAAATGAAACAGAAAATGTTGGAAATATCCAGCAATCCAAGCAGCATCTGCAAAGCGGGAAACTGAATTACCATTTCGGTTACCAGTCCGCAATGAGTAAAATTCGAAGCAATTGTTACAATTTTGTCTTGTGCTTGCTCTGTCCTGCTCATCAAGACAAATCATGAGGAATTATTGGTGGTTACCCCCTTACGTGATATAATGGATGAATAAACACATGCCAATGGGGCATCTTCATATGCAACCAGATACTTTCCCTTGCTTGCTATGCAAATTTCGGTAAGTAAATTAGAAGTGGACCAAGGGTGAATGACAAATTTAGTGATCCAAAAGGAAAAAGGAGAGTACTTTATTTGAACAAATAGTTCTGGTTAAAATATAGCCGATCATTTGCATTTATGAAAAGCGGCCATTTTTGTGAAACTTCACCAGTGAAATTCTTTCCTGTGAATGGCTGTAGAAGTAAAAGGCAAACCACACATATTAAAAGGACCCAACATACATCAAAGTTGCTGGTGAACGCAGCAGGCCAAGCAGCATCTATAGGAAGAGGTGCAGTCGACGTTTCAGGCCGAGACCCTTCGTCAGGACTAACTGAAGGAAGAGTGAGTAAGGGATTTGAAAGCTGGAGGGGGAGGGGGAGATGCAAAATGATAGGAGAAGACAGGAGGGGGAGGGATAGAGCCAAGAGCTGGACAGGTGATAGGCAAAAGGGGATACGAGAGGATCATGGGACAGGAGGTCCGGGAAGAAAGACAAGGGGGGGGGTGACCCAGAGGATGGGCAAGAGGTATATTCAGAGGGACAGAGGGAGAAAAAGGAGAGTGAGAGAAAGAATGTGTGCATAAAAATAAGTAACAGATGGGGTACGAGGGGGAGGTGGGGCCTTAGCGGAAGTTAGAGAAGTCGATGTTCATGCCATCAGGTTGGAGGCTACCCAGACGGAATATAAGGTGTTGTTCCTCCAACCTGAGTGTGGCTTCATCTCCACAGTAGAGGAGGCCGTGGACAGACATGTCAGAATGGGAATGGGATGTGGAATTAAAATGTGTGGCCACTGGGAGATCCTGCTTTCTCTGGCGGACAGAGCGTAGATGTTCAGCAAAGCGGTCTCCCAGTCTGCGTCGGGTCTCACCAATATATAAAAGGCCACATCGGGAGCACCGGACGCAGTATATCACCCCAGTCGACTCACAGGTGAAGTGATGCCTCACCTGGAAGGACTGTTTGGGGCCCTGAATGGTGGTAAGGGAGGAAGTGTAAGGGCATGTGTAGCACTTGTTCCGCTTACATGGATAAGTGCCAGGAGGGAGATCAGTGGGGAGGGATGGGGGGGACGAATGGACAAGGGAGTTGTGTAGGGAGCGATCCCTGCGGAATGCAGAGAGAGGCGGGGGAGGGAAAGATGTGCTTAGTGGTGGGATCCCGTTGGAGGTGGCGGAAGTTACGGAGAATAATATTTTGGACCCGGAGGCTGGTGGGGTGGTAGGTGAGGACCAGGGGAACCCTATTCCTAGTGGGGTGGTGGGAGGATGGAGTGAGAGCAGATTAAAAGGACCCTACTGAATCAGAAAATCATCTTCCAGATGCAATGTTGTTCCAAAGCAAAGTGCCACATGGCTCAGAGCTGGGGCTCCCAGCCCTCCGAGACTGTCCTAGGTTCCTCAGAGATCAAAAGGTAATCTCCAGGATGTGGCCGCAAGCAACCCAGCAGAACTATCAGGGGAACGTCAAAAGTGAACTGTATTTTGTGTAAGATTTCCTTTGCACACTATCGTTGTTCATAATAAAGTCATTGACAGAAGGGGGAGAAAATGACTGACCTGGAAGAGAAACCAAGTTTTTATCAACTGGCGCAAGAAGACAGTGTATTGGAAGCACTGGCAATGCTGGTCAACCAGAAAGAAGAATGGAGAGATAGGGTTACAATTTGGAAGCCGGGAGGGGGGACCACATGTGACTACACTTCAAGGAATACAACCAACGAGATCTAGCAATGCTTTTCAAATATTGTTTAAGATTATACTTCTGGCAGATAAAATAATAGAAAAGTTGTTTCCTTTGAAAATCATGACAATGATTTGACTGAAGGTCATTGCCACATCAAGCCCTCAGAATTACAGAAGCTTAGGGCCAGGGTTAGGTTAACCGAAACATGGAATAGTACAGTACTATACAGGCCCTTCAGTCCATGATGTGGTACCAACATATAAAAACTTACTCCACAATCAATCTATCCATTCCCTCCTACACCTCCATTAACCCTCCTATTTTATTACATCTCCGTGCCTATCTAAGTGACTCTTAATTGTCACTAATGTATCTGCCTCTATCACAAACCCTGTGTTCCAATCACCCACCACTCTTTGTGTACAAACCTATCTCTGACATCTCTCCTATACATTCCTCTAATCACCTTAATGGTTACCCTTTATAGTTTTGGCCATTGCCAGCCTGGGAGAAAGGCACTTGCTACCGACTCTATCTATGCCTCTCATAATATTATACTCCTCTGTCAAGCCACCCCTCATTCTCTTACCCTCCAAAGAGAAAAGCTTTAGCTTGATCAATCTCTCCTCATAGTACATAGGAGCACAGTTAGGACAGTCAGCCCATTGTTTGCTCTGCCATTTTCATCATGGATGGTATATTATCCCTCTCATTCCCATTCTCTTGCCTTCTTCCCATAATGGCTGATGTCCTGACTAATCGAGAACCTATCATGCTCCACTTTAAACATACTTAAAGACATGTCCTCTTCAGCCATCCATGGCAGTGAATTCCACAGATTCACCACCCTCTGACTAAAGAAATTCCTCCACATTTCTGTTCTAAAGGGATGTTCTGAGGCTTTACCTTTTAGTTCCAGACTCCCCTGCTATAGAAACATCCTCTCCACATCCACTCTATCTAGGTCTTTCAGTATTCAATAGGTTTCAACGTGATCCCCCCTCATTCTTCTAAACTTCTTTGAGTACAGGCTCAGAGTTATCAAATGCTCCTCATACGTTAACTTTTTCATTCCTGGAATCACTCTCACAAATCTGTTCTAGACCCTCTCCAATCTTTTCTTACATTTGTAGATAAGGGGCCAATAACTGCTCACAATACTCGAAATGCAGTCTGATAAATGCCATATAAAACCCTACTCTTGTATTCTAGTCCTCTTGAAATGAACGCCAGCATTGCCTTTCTTACCACTGATTCAGCCTGCATGTTAACCTTTAGGGAATCCTGCACAAGGACTCCCAAGTCCCTTTGCACCTCTGATTTTTGAATTTTCTGCCTGCTTAAAAAATAGTCTATGGGTTTATTCCTTCCACCAAAGTTCATGACCATAAACTGCTCTACACTATAATCCATCTGCCACGTCATTGTCTATTCTCCCAATCTGTCTGAGGCCTTTATGCAAACTCCCTGCTTTCTCAACACTACCTACCCCTCCATCTATCTTCATATCATCCACAAATTTGACCATAAAACAATCAATTCCTTCAACCAAATCATTAGCATATACTATGAAAAGAATTGGTCCCAACACAGACCCTTGGGAACACCAGAAAAGGCTCCCTTTATTCCCACTGTTTGCCTCCTTCCAGTCTGCCAATTCTCTATCCATACCAATATGTTTCCTATAATACCATGGGGTCTTATCTTGTTAAGCAGCTTCATATGTAGCACCTTGCGAAAGGCCTTCTGAAAATCCAAGTAAACAACATCCACTGACTCTCCTTTGTCTCTCCTGCCTGTCATTTCCTCAAAGGATTCCAACAGAATTGTCAGGCAAGGTTTCCCCTTAAGCAAACCATGCTGACTTTGGCCCACTTTATCATGTGCCTCCAAGTACCCAAAACCTCATCCATAATAATAGACTCCAGCATCTTAGCAACCACTGAAGTCAGGCTAAATGGTTTATAATTTCCTCTCTTCTGCCTCCCTCCCATCTTATTTCCAGTCCTCCAGAACCATTCCAGAATCTAGTGATTCTTGAAGGAGCATTACTAATGCCTCCAAAATCTCTCTTCAGCTACCACTTTCAGAACTCTGGGGTGTTTTCCGTCTGGTCCAGGTGACTTGTCTACCTTCAGTCCTTTCAGTTTCCCAAGCACCTTCTCCTTAGTAATAGCAACTACACTCACACTGACACTGTTGAATTTCTGGCGTACTGCTAGTGTCTTCCACAGTAAAAACTGATACAGAATAAGTTCGTCTGCCATTTCTTTCTCCCCTATTACTACCTCTCCAGCTTCTTTTTTTCCAGCAGTGTGATATCGACTCTCACCTCTGTGTTACTCTTTATAAATCTGAAAATTTTTGGTCTCCTCTTTTTTATCATTGGGTAGCTTGCCATGGCAACTTTAAGGTACCTATTCACTTCGACCACAAGGTCTCTCTGTTGCACCGCATGGCTAAGGATCATGTCATTAACCTTGTACCCTGACTTCATGTTTGATCTTCTAAAGCAATTGCCTGGATTGAACTCCATCTACATCGTCTTGCTCCAGCTCTGCATCTTATCAACCTCAAACAATTGTTCACACTATCTGCAACAACACCTAATTTTGTGTCATTTGCCAACTTATTAACCCACCTTTCCACTTCCTTATCCAAGTTATTTTTTCAACAAAAAATCACAAAGAGCGGTGTAGGAGCCATGTGTCTATTTTCTCTCTGTTTGTATTGTATCTTGTTTTGGCTTGATTTTCAAGAAACCATTGCAAGCAGGGCTCCAAGGAAAGATCCTTGCAGAATCCCACTAGTCACCGACCTCCAGGCAGAATCTGCCCCCTGTCTTCTGCGAGCAAGCCAATTTCGAATCCACACAGCACGGTTTCCCTGGATCGCACGCCACGTGACTTTCTGGATGAATTGCAGAAGGAGTCCATTCAGTCTGCACCAGCTCTGTATATGTAATCTCACTGCCCTGCTGTCTCCCTATAGTCCGGAAAATATTTTCCTTTCTGATTCTTAGGTTGCTTCCTTATGAATGCTCCAGTAGAATCTACCTGTACAATAACTGTTAGCAGAGCAATTCGGAGTAGAATCACTCTATTTGTATAAAAAAATCCAAATCATAGTCATAGTCATAGTCATACTTTATTGATCCCGGGGGAAATTGGTTTTCATTACAGTTGCACCATAAATAATTAAATAGTAATAAAACCATAAATAATTAAATAGTAATATGTAAATTATGCCAGGAAATAAGTCCAGGACCAGCCTATTGGCTCAGGGTGTCTGACCCTCCAAGGGAGGAGTTGTAAAGTTTGATGGCCACAGGCAGGAATGACTTCCTATGACGCTCTGTGCTGCATCTCGGTGGAATGAGTCTCTGGCTGAATGTACTCCTGTGCCCAACCAGTACATTATGTAGTGGATGGGAGACATTGTCCAAGATGGCATGCAACTTGGACAGCATCCTCTTTTCAGACACCACCATCAGAGAGTCCATTTCCATCCCCACAACATCACTGGCCTTACGAATGAGTTTGTTGATTCTGTTGGTGTCTGCTACCCTCAGCCTGCTGCCCCAGCACACAACAGTAAACATGATCGCACTGCCACCACAGACTCGTAGAACATCCTCAGCATTGTCCGGCAGATGTTAAAGGACCTCAGTCTCCTCAGGAAATAGAGACGGCTCTGACCCTTCTTGTAGACAGCCTCAGTGTTCTTTTCATTCTTATGAAATGTCGCTTTTCATAAATATAACAGGTGCTACAGATGCTGGAAATCCAAAGCAACAAACACAAATGCTGGAGGATCTCAGTAAGTGAGACTGCATTTATGCAGAAGAATAACGAAGGGTCCTAATGAAGGCTTCGGCTCGAAAAGTTGACTGTTCACTCCTCTCCACAGAGGCGACCTTACTGCAGAGTTCCTTTAACATTTTGCGTGTTGCTTCAAAAGTAACTTTGGATCTTTTGCCAGTTTTTATTCATTCTATATCTTCAAGTTCTTGATTTCTCCCAAGTGGGAACAATTTCTTCCTATCAATTCCATCTATACCCTTCATGATATTAAATACTTCTGTTATTTCTTCTCCCAGCGTTCTTTATTCCACCGAGAACTGCTCCAGCTTCTCTACTCTTTCAACATCCCTGGAATCACTTTGTTAACTCTCTTCTGCATTCCTTCCAAAGCCTTCCTATCTTTCTTAAAGTGAGACATCCTCAAATGCACCCAGTGCTCTAGTTGTGGCTGAACCAGTGTCAAATGACTGCCTCATTCTTGTAATCTACAGATAGGATCTTACTTTTTATACAAGATAAACACAACCTCAACAAAAATATATAGATGTATTCACAGTTGTCTCTGTTCCTCAGTTTCATGTTGTTTCTTCTCATTCTTCCTCTGAAAGGGAACACTCCTCAATCCTCAGCATCACCTTTTACCTGCCACCTCTCCATACAGTCCACCAACCTGCCTCTACCACTCTCTTCAGCAATGAATTTGTTAAAGGTAAATTGTCTCCGACTATCTTGATTGAGTTCATTGGGGAAGTAATAGTGAAGGTTGGTGAGAGAAATCCAGATAACGTGGTATATATGTGTTCTCAAAATATCTGTGATGAGGTGTCACACGATAGAATGAATTTGTAGCCTTTTGAAACCTCTGGGATGGCAAATTCCAAAGAATCACTACCCTCTATATTAAGGAATTCCCACTTATCTCAGTACTATCCTTTATTCTGAGCCTCTGACCCTATGTTCTAGACCAGGGAAAAATCATTGCTGCGTTTAGTCTGTCAAGCCCTATAAAACTGAGATTACTTGAGAATACAGGCTTAATATCTGCTCAGTCTATCTCCAAACAGCGAATTTGCCACCCCTGGAAATCAGCCTAGTGAACCTTTGCTCACACCCTCTCTGACAAGCATCTTCATATTTAGGTAAGGAGACCAAAACTGTACTCAATATTTCAAGTGCAAACTTGTCAAGGTCTTCTAAAATTAGACATTGTTACTCTTGTATCTGAATTCTCCTAGAATAAAAGGCAACATACCATTTGCTTTTCTAATCACGTACAGTATTTGCATGATGCCCTTCGGTGATTTATTTACAAAGATATCTAGATTCTTTTCGAATACCATCATTATCCAATCTCTCACTTAAAAATTACTCTGCTTTCTATTTTGTCCATTAAACTGGATAATTTTACGTATTATATCTGTTCTTGTCACTCACTTAGTTTGTCTATATTCTTTAAGGTCTCTTTACATCCCCCTTTCTATTCACAATCCCATCTAGATTTGTATCATCAGCAAACATTTGATTATCTCCAACAAATCCTGTTTTTGCTCACTGCAGTATCAAACTAGTCCTAGCTTTCCAGCCTGTGAAATATCTGTTTATTCCCACTTTGCTTTCTGAACGAAAACCATTTCAGTCTATTAGCCCTAGTTGTACGCATTTTCATTTTGCTTATCGGTATTCTGTGTGGGACATTGTCATAAGGGAAATAAAAATCCAAATACATCACATTCACTGGTTTCCCCTTATTTATCTTACCGGGAACATAGTCAAAGAGCTCCAATAGATTAGACAAATATGATATTCCTCTCGTAAATGTGTGGTAAATTACAAGCAATTAAGGCTTGGCATGGAATTTGAAACATGCCTTGACGCTGCTTGTAAAATTGCAAACAATTTTTGGGAACTATTTCTCTTTTTTTAATCCAATCTGATGGTGCTTTTTTTCTCTCTATTTTGGGATTCAAGTGCTGTTATGAATACCATGCTGCTGTACAGTGGAGAAATACAGCTTGTAATATTGTGCCTGAGGGATGCTATTGCCGAGGGATCGCGTGCCCAGGATTCTCCAGAGAATGTTCCCTACTTCAGCTGGGGTTCCTTACAGTGATGGAGCACACAGGTGAGGTGTTATTCCCCCAAGAGAGAAAGGGAATGATACTAAAAGCTGACTCAACTCAGCCTCTCTCACGCATCTCTTGACAACTACGTAGATGGTGCTAGCAGAGGCCTCCACACAGGCTGCAAGCTGCCTTACTGATGTAACACTGTAGCAGCCATGCATCAGCACTTTTTAAAATTATCAATTAATAACTCAGCTCCCAAAAGAGGTAGAAAAATTACTTCATTTATGGTGAATATAGTCGCAGAGGTAACAGATGCTAAGCACATGGATCATTTGCGTCTTCCAAATGGAATCAAATCTGTTGACCTTGCAAAAGATTCCTTTCACTCTAAGTAAGTGCTGTTACATCCATTACTAAGCTAATAGCTCAGCCACACGCACCAAGTGTGATTTCAGCACGGCCTTTCAATGGTCACAGCAGTGCTGTCTATTACCTGTCACATTCCAGTTATAAATAGTTCTGGAAATCTCTAAGCACTCCCAATTGTTAGAATAAGATGGATTAGACAATTTGCACATCAGATAACTTTTATGTGTCAACATGGACTCTTCTACTGTAGGTCACAGATGTGTCTCGTCATTGATAAGAGGCCTGACTATTTTTACCTGGCTTCATTCTTACCTGTTTGGTTGCTATCAGACAATCACCATTCTCCTGCCCTCATCAATACTCTAGTATCTCCTGGGGAACTGCTGGCCCTTTCTGTTCCTCATCAATATGCTATTCCTCAGGAAGTTTGAAAACATGGTGGGTAGTTTCCACATTAACATGACGACATCCAGTTTTAATGTAGTACCATTTCTCCCAACCCTTTTCTAACTTGTCACACTATCTCACTTGCAGTACTTAACAAACAGAATTTTCCCCTTATTAAACATCGAGAAAAGTGAAACCATCGTCTTTATTCTCCATCACAAATATCCATCCTCTTGCTGCCAACTCTTGCTCTTTCTCTGGCATTAAAATGTGGGTTCATATCAGAAACAGAATCAGAATCAGGTTTATTATCACTGGTGTGTTGTTTTCTGGCAGCAGTAGAGGGCAATGCATAAAATATACTATTCATTTCAATATGAAATATAGATTTAACCTCTAACTTTTTAATGTAATTCATTTTTCTTTATAATTGTTGAATGCTATTGCTTTTTGCTGTATGCCGCGGCCCAACCAATAAACCACAGCAAATTACTAATACATGTAAATGAATTTGGCGATGAAATTTGATCCTTGACCCTTAATTTTTAAAAAAAACTGCAAAAAGTGAGCAAAAATGGTAAGGTAGCATTCACGAGTTCATGGATGGTTCAGAAATCTGATGGCAGAGGGGAAGAAGCTGTTCCTAAAATGTTAACTGTGTGTCTTCAGGCTCCGGTATCTCCACTGATGGCAGCACAGCCTCAGAATAGAAGCACATACCTTCAGAACAGAGATGAGGAGGCATTCCTTTAGCCAGAGGGTGGTGAATCTGTGGACTTCATTGCCACAGCCAGTGTGGAGGTCAAGTCATTGGGTATATTTAAAGCGGAGGTTGATAGGTTCTTCATTAGTAAGGGAGGCAAAAGTTATGGGAAGAAGGCAGGAGAATAGGGAAGAAAGGGATAATAAATCAGCCAAGATAGAATGGCAGAGCAGATTCGATGGGCCAAATTACATAACTCTGCTCCTAAGACTTATGGTCGAATGGTCTTATTGAGAAGAGAGCATATCCTGGGTTCTGGGTGATCTTAATGATGGATGCCACCTTTCTGAGGCATCAGCTTTTGAAGATGTTTTGATACTAGGGAGGCTAGCTGCAATGATGGGGAGGCTGAGTTTACAACTCCCTGTACCTTTGTGCCTCCATAACCGACAGTGCTGCAACCAGTTAGAATGCCCTCCACAGGATATCTGTAGAAATTTGCTAGAGTCTTTGGTAACATTCCAAATCTCCTTAAACCCATAATGAAGAATAGCTGCTGGTGTGCCTTCCGTATAATTGAATCAATATGTTGGGCCCCGGGTAGCCTTTCAAAGATACTGACACCCAGGAACTCCATCTAACTGAATTTTAGATTTGTGCCGGCCTTTTGCTTGCAAATTTCTGCCACTCTATCATTGCCTTCAAACAGAAAGAGAAACGCTGAACAAATACAGCCGGTCAAGTAGTTTTTGTAGAATGAGAACCAGTCAATCTACTGGTTTAAAGCAAGGGCCCTTCCTCAGAACAGGAATAGAAATGGAGGGGAGTCAGTCATCAAAGCAGAGCTAAGGGTGGGCGGCGGGGTGGAGTTGAAGTGTAAGACAAGAAAATAGATCAAGTGATAGGAACATGAGTGGTGACTTAGTGAAGCATTTTAAAGAAACAGGATGAAAAAGGGGCATAAGTATGATTCAAGATTCAAGATTTAGTAATGGGAGACCATGAGAGAGCAGTTGGAAAATTCATTCCAAATGCTTGCAGAGTGCCTCAAAGGAAGATAATATGCTGTACTTTTAGTTGATGTTGAGTCACACTATGCCAGTAGAGGAGGTCACTGATAGACAAGTCAGAAAAAGAGTCAGCCTAAGACAAGCTGCACAAACCTCAAGAATATCCTGGCTGACAGAGTTCAGGGGCTCTACAAAGTGATTGTCCAATCTGATTTGGTTTTGCCAGTGTAGAGCAAGGCCACATTGTGAGCCTGGAACGCAGTACATTCAACTGGAAGCAGTGTAATTGAATCATTGTTTTATTTAGAATGATTGGGTGGTTCCAGCGTCTGCAGTCCATTTGTTTTACAAGTTTATTTCACCTCACCCACTGCTGAAATTGGAAACCTTCTTATAATTTAGCTTCTGGAGTTGATTATTCCATTTTAATGGTTGGTCTCCCTTGTTTCACACTCTATGAGACATACAGAACATATCCCCTGTCCAATTCATCCTGTCATTACAGCCCACAGATCACAACTAATTTCTAAGTTTCAGCAACTTAATTTTAAAATTTTCAACTTCCTGGTTAATTCACTCCATGATCTCACTTCTCCATACTTCTGTGATCTCCTCCATCTCTATAGCTCTCTGAGAACATCTACATTCAGTCACTTCTGACCTCTGCACTCAGTCACATCTGACCTCTACATTCAGTCACTTCTGACCTCTACATTCAGTCACATCTGACCTCTACATTCAGTCACTTCTGACCTCTACACTCAGTCACATCTGACCTCTGCACTCAGTCACATCTGACCTCTACACTCAGTCACATCTGACCTCTACATTCAGTCACTTCTGACCTCTGCACTCAGTCACATCTGACCTCTACATTCAGTCACATCTGACCTCTACACTCAGTCACATCTGACCTCTACACTCAGTCACATCTGACCTCTACATTCAGTCACTTCTGACCTCTACACTCAGTCACATCTGACCTCTACACTCAGTCACTTATGACCTCTACACTCAGTCACTTATGACCTCTACATTCAGTCACATCTGACCTCTACACTCAGTCACATCTGACCTCTGCACTCAGTCACTTCTGACCTCTACATTCAGTCACATCTGACCTCTACACTCAGTCACATCTGACCTCTACACTCAGTCACTTATGACCTCTACACTCAGTCACTTATGACCTCTACATTCAGTCACATCTGACCTCTACACTCAGTCACATCTGACCTCTACACTCAGTCACTTATGACCTCTACACTCAGTCACTTATGACCTCTACACTCAGTCACATCTGACCTCTACACTCAGTCACATCTGACCTCTACACTCAGTCACTTATGACCTCTACACTCAGTCACTTCTGACCTCTACACTCAGTCACTTCTGACCTCTACACTCAGTCACATCTGACCTCTACACTCAGTCACATCTGACCTCTACACTCAGTCACTTATGACCTCTACACTCAGTCACTTCTGACCTCTACACTCAGTCACATCTGACCTCTACACTCAGTCACTTCTGACCTCTACACTCAGTCACATCTGACCTCTACACTCAGTCACTTATGACCTCTACACTCAGTCACTTATGACCTCTACACTCAGTCACTTCTGACCTCTACACTCAGTCACTTCTGACCTCTACACTCAGTCACATCTGACCTCTACACTCAGTCACATCTGACCTCTACACTCAGTCACTTATGACCTCTACACTCAGTCACTTATGACCTCTACACTCAGTCACATCTGACCTCTACACTCAGTCACATCTGACCTCTACACTCAGTCACTTCTGACCTCTACACTCAGTCACATCTGACCTCTACACTCAGTCACATCTGACCTCTACACTCAGTCACATCTGACCTCTACACTCAGTCACATCTGACCTCTACACTCAGTCACTTATGACCTCTACACTCAGTCACTTATGACCTCTACACTCAGTCACATCTGACCTCTACACTCAGTCACTTCTGACCTCTACACTCAGTCACTTCTGACCTCTGCACTCAGTCACATCTGACCTCTACACTCAGTCACTTATGACCTCTACACTCAGTCACTTCTGACCTCTACACTCAGTCACATCTGACCTCTACACTCAGTCACATCTGACCTCTACACTCAGTCACATCTGACCTCTACACTCAGTCACTTATGACCTCTACACTCAGTCACTTCTGACCTCTACACTCAGTCACATCTGACCTCTACACTCAGTCACTTCTGACCTCTACACTCAGTCACATCTGACCTCTACACTCAGTCACTTCTGACCTCTACACTCAGTCACTTCTGACCTCTACACTCAGTCACTTCTGACCTCTACACTCAGTCACATCTGACCTCTGCACTCAGTCACTTCTGACCTCTGCACTCAGTCACTTCTGACCTCTTGATCATCCTCTTATTTCATTGTTCTGCCATCTTTGTCCCTGCCTTCAGACGCAAATGCCTCAAATTCTGGTATTCACTTCATAAACTATTCCTACCCTTTACCTCTGTTTTCTTTGTGGAAGATATTGATTGAATTCTTGCTCTGACCATTTTTTAAAATCTATCCTAACATCTCATTATAAAGTTTGACATCATTCCTTGTTTGTGCTCCAGGAAAGCACAGGACACCCAGTGAAACGTCTTGAAACCTCGACCGCTTATTCTTCTACATTGATGCTGCCTCACCTGCTGAGATCCACCAGTATTTTGTGGGAGTTATCCTAGATTTCCAGCATCTGAAGAGTCTCAGTTGTGTAGGACACGTTTGCTATGTTCAAGGAAGCAGTTTTAATTGTAATATAACCTGCCCCGAAACTAGAATTGCAATTTAAAAGAAGGCATTTTTCATGTTGTTTGAAATGCATAAAGTATAAAGTATAAAGTAAATGCATGTATGAATAGCTTTTGTTATGTCATTGGTTATAATTCATGGAGGGCTATAGTGCGTTGGCATACAATGGACCTCATTGGATATAAATAAATCAAGCACTTACAGACAGACAACATTTGGCCTCACTCATACCTTCTGTTGAATCTGCAGATTCTGAGCAGGTTATTGTGCAATGCATCAGCAAGATAAGTGAGATTTACCAACTGGTCAGACATTACATGGATTAATTGATTAGTTCAGTATCCTGTTGTCAATGGAACAGCATACCAAGGGTGTGTTTTAACAACCATTACACCATGTGTGTGATTGGTTCTGGCAATAATTTATGAAGAATCCTGTTGTGACAATTTTCTATCAGATTATTGGTAAATAAGTCATGGAATTTTGATGGGCTGATAGGTAGTGATAAAGTATCCAGCCCCAAGTAGAGTAAACACAGCCTTTTACAGATCTGAAATCTTATTATGCTCTTGAGAGAAAAAGAATGCACAACAACCGAGAATAGTTGAGCCACAGATAAAAAAAAGAGCATTAAATTCCAGAGAGTTGAAGTCAGAAATAAAATCAAATGTTGGAGGTGTAGCGGGATAAAGGTAGATGGGTAATGCAGCAACGTTGACCTGTGCCAGCGTTTATGTACTGTTTGAGCCTCTTCTCACTTGATTTCATCTCACCCTCTCAGCACCACCTTCCATTTTCACTCACATTTACATGCCAGTTTCCTCTTTAGCCTCACAACCTTTACCAGCGCAATTTATCCTGCATTCCTTTTGGGTTTATTAGTGACGACCTTTTAACTTTCTCACAGACAGAAATTCCTCCGATATAACTCTTTCAACCAAGATAAATGAAGTACCTTTATTATATAACAGAAATATCAATAGTTATTTAATATGTTTGCAGTCTGAGGGCAGCACACATTTTTGGCTTATTTTAAGAAAACAGCACCGGGCAAAGGCCCAGTGTTTCCATGCTTGTTTGTGGTACCTGTGGCTTCTACACTCAGTTCCCATTACTGAATTTATGTTGCCTCAGTTTATACTGTATCAAGCATAATAGAAAAGTTACTTTAGTGAGGTCAGAGACGAAAACGTAAACAGTTAAAGACATTTTTTGCTTTCATATTTTCCCTTCGGTTTCTGTATTTCCACTTCTGAATGCAGTCAAAATACTATTAACTATTACAGGCCTACTGGTCTATAGCTACGCCAAGTAAATATTTGCATCGCATTTCCAGTAAGAACTCAATTTCATTTCCCCAGCTTTCGAGTTTGGAGCTGATCTGATTAAAACATTGAAAGCACTTATCATATTAGTAATTGCTGAATCCCCAGAAATAACTTTGTCCATTGTTGGAGTTAAGAACACAGGAGCATAATCTTATTCAAAGTAAACCACACTGAAGGAAAACTAAACACACCTTTTAAAATGGGGCAATAAGAATCTGGACCTTGTCAAAAACTGTGGGTGTTAGGATAAGCAGGACTGGGAATCAACAATGTTTGTTAGGTAAGGGACATCTTGGATAGGCACATGAATGTACAGAGAATGGAAGGATAATGACATTGTGTGAAAAGGAGGGATTAGTTTAGTTAAGCATTTAATTATTACCTTAATCAATATGACAAAAGGAGGGATTAGTTTAGTTAAGCATTTAATTATTACCTTAATCAATATGACACAGTACTGCTCTATGTTCTAGTTAAGAGTACTGATGAATCTTCAAAGACAGGGGAATGGAGGAATGGAATTGTGAAGGGGAATGACCATCAATTGTGCCTTATATTATTAATTGTTATTTTACATCTATTAACCTTGTTGTTTGAACCTTTTGAAATTGTATTTTGATAGTTTTATTTTGGAGGTTAGGCCTGCTAACAAGTATTTACTACCAATCCCCAAATGCCTTCAAATTAAGGTATTACATCACTTTGGGTCAGGAGTCAAATACAGGCCACGCTGACCATCCATTTTGGGTTGAGACATTCCATGATAACCTGATGAAAGATCTTGGCCTGAAATGTCAACTGCTTATTCCGCTCCACAGATGCGGCCTGACCTGCTGAGATCCTCCAACACTTTGTGTGTGTTGCTCTGGATTTCTTGCATCTGCAGAATCTCTTGTGTTTCAGAAATGTTGTGGGTGCTGTCAAACCACTCAGAGAGCGCGTGGGAGAGTATTGAAGGTAGAGGTGGGGACGGGACTGGGGATAAGAAGCAGAAAGTTGTTGGAAGTACCTGTAATGTGTCTCAGTTTCAATCAGCTGGTCAGATAAAACTTGATTCTAGAAACAGTGATTTTCAACATAAAGGCAACGTTGCACACATCTTACAGTACCTGAAAATTCTTTCTTTAAGTGTCAGCTGAATCCTGCACCACAAACAATCAGCTCAAGACCTGTAGGTAGCTGAAAAAAAACACTTAATGTGCAAAAAACTAAAACCAGCAAGACTAACTGTATCCAAAAGGTCATGAAAGATATATTTGGCATTTCATATGAGTCTGCATAAAACTGACATTTAAAGCACAAGTTAAAGCAAATGGATTCTCTATATAAAGTAATTCAATTGGATTGTTTCGAGTCAAGCTTTTAAGGTTTTTTTTAGGAATTTCTAACTGCAAGACAAGTAAAATAGGTGTTCTTATAATCAGTCTTCGAGTTTGATATTTTCAAAACTTGTCAGAAAACGATGGGAAAAAAAGAAAGAAAATGCTTGAGTGAGGCCATTCATCATAGTTCCACTTCCAACCATCGCACCTGACTGTTCAGATAGTGTTGGACCTGCCTTGTGCTTTTTTAGTAGAATTATAGGATCTGGGGTTTCTGCTTTTGATCTGGAAATTAATGTTGTGGTCTGCGTTAGGTGTTTAACAGAATTGAATGGCGTTCCTATCTTTACCATTTCAACTTTTGATACGGTTTATAAATGTTCATGTAACTGTTCAAAATGTATGGATTGCCTGAGGACTAAATTAAAAATATCAGATCCCACAACCTACACTAATTACACCATTGCCAACAAGAACCAGATCATTTCAACAAGATATCAACCCAGTTAATTGATTTAAGAGATTAATAGATTTAATACCCCTGCTGCAATATAAAAAGGTCTGAGCATTATAGAACTTCCATATTCAATATGCATGTTTTGTAAAATAATGGATTTATTATTAAAGGTGAGAATTAAACAGGAGGATTAAGGAAGTGATAATTATACAAAGAGACTTCGACTAGGTTTCTGCAAATGAGGGAAATGTGCCAGGATGTTAGGACAGGAATTTGAGTCTCTAGACTGTGATAACTAAACATCTTGCAGAAATAGAGCAGAGAGAAGGAGATTGAGAAAAGAGCAAGGAAATGCCTGACAAATAAACTGTTGGCAAAAGTAACTAGTCGAATATGCCATTGTTGAATTAGAGGAAGTACAAGTCAACTTATAACTTTAAGCACAATGGAGCTGATGTAGAAAATTACAGTTGGAGAAGGGATGGTGTTTCTGTATCAAAAGTACATTTGAAAAATGCCCTCAATTATGGAGACACAAGAACCTTGTAACATAAGAGATCCTGCAGATGCTGAAAGTCCAGAGTAACATATACAAAATGTTAGAGGAACTAATCAGCTCAGGCAGCATCTATGGAAAGGAATAAACAGTCAATGTTTCAGGTTGAGGCCCTTCATCAGGACTGGGAAATTTTAGATTGTGGAGTCTGGAGCAACAAACATTTTGCTGGAGGAACTCAGCAAGTCAAGTAGAATCCATGGGAGGAAAGTAATTATTGACATTTCTAGTCAAGACCCTACTTCAGGTCAATTGGGTAATTATCGAGCAATTTTGCTGACAGGTAGCATGCAAGCCTACATCAAGCATCAAAACTGCAATTGCCAGAGGTGGGGAAAAGAGTCATGACAAAAAATGCACCAGCTTCATTTCCTCAGATAAAAATTAAACCATATTTGGAAAATTGAAGGTCAGGAAGTACATGGCGGTCTAGTCCACAACTTCTAGGGAGGAAATATAGTGCATGTATACTGCAAGTATAGTGCATGGAGTAAAGCCGGATCTAACACATAAAGAGGCTTTGAGGAAAGAAAAACAGAATAAAGGGTGTAAAGGTAGTAAGGTAACCATATAACCATATAACAATTACAGCACGGAAACAGGCCATCTCGGCCCTTCTAGTCCGTGCTGAATGCTTACTCTCACCTAGACCCACCAACCTGCAATATAACCTTATAACAAATGTAGAAGGGCTAAAGTGCGTGTACTTCAATGCAAGAAGCATCAGGAACAAAGGTGATGAACTGAGAGCTTGGATACATACATAGAATTATGATGTAGTGGCCATTACAGAGACTTGGCTGGCACCAGGGCAGGAATGCAATCCTGGATTTCAGTGCTTTAAAAGGGATAGAGAGGGGGGAAAAGAGGAGGAGAGGTGGCATTACTGGTCAGGGATACTATTACAGCTACAGAAAGGGTGGGTAATGTAGCAGGATCCTCTTTTGAGTCAGTATGGGTAGAAGTCAGGAACAGGAAGGGAGCAGTTACTGTATTGGGAGTATTCTATAGGACCCCTGGTAGCAGCAGAGATACTGAGGAGCAGATTGGGAGGCAGATTTTGGAAAGGTGCAAAAATAACAGGGTTGTTATCATGGGTGACTTTAACTTCCCTAATATTGATTCGCACCTGATTAGTTCCAATAGTTTAGACAGGGCAGAGTTTGTTAAGTGTGTCCAGGACGGATTCCTGTCACAGTATGTTGACAGGTCGACTAGGGGGAATGCCATACTAGATCTGGTATTAGGTAACGAACTGGGTCAGGTCACAGAACTCTCAGTGGGTGAGCATCTGGGGAACAGTGACCACCGCTCCCTGGTCTTTAACATTATCATGGAAAAGGATAGAATTAGAGAGGACAGAAAAATTTTTAATTGGGGAAGGGCAAATTATGAGGCTATAAGACTAGAACTTGCAGGTGTGAATTGGGATGATGTTTTTGCAGGGAAATGTACTATGGACATGTGGTCGATGTTCAGAGATCTCTTGCGGGATGTTAGGGATAAATTTGTCCCGGTGAGGAAGATAAAGAATGGTAGGGTGAAGAAACCATGGGTGACAAGTGAGGTGGAAAATCTAGTCAGGGGAAAAAGGCAGCATACATGAGGTTTAGGAAGCAAGGATCAGATGGTTCTATTGAGGAATATAGAGAAGCAAGAAAGGACCTTAAGAAAGGGCTGAGAAGAGCAAGAAGGGGGCATGAAAAGGCCTTGGCGAGTAGGGTAAAGGAAAACCCCAAGGCATTCTTCAATTATGTGAAGAACAAAAGGATGACAGGAGTGAAGGTAGGACCGATTAGAGATAAAGGTGGGAAGATGTGCCTGGAGGCTTTGGAAGTGAGCGAGGTCCTCAATGAATACTTCTCTTCGGTATTCACCAATGAGAGGGAACTTGTTGACGGTGAGGACAATATGAGTGAGGTTGATGTTCTGGAGCATGTTGATATTAAGGGAGAAGAGGTGCTGGATTTGTTAAAATACATTAGGATGGATAAGTCCCCGGGGCCTGATGGAATATTCCCCAGGCTGCTCCACGAGGCAAGGGAAGAGATTGCTGAGCCTCTGGCTAAGATCTTTATGTCCTCATTGTCCATGGGAATGGTATCGGAGGATTGGAAGGAGGCGAATGTTGTCCCCTTGTTCAAAAAAGGTAGTAGGGATAGTCCGGGTAATTATAGATCAGTGAGCCTTATGTCTGTGGTGGGAAAGCTGTTGGAAAAGATTCTTAGAGATAGGATCTATAGACATTTAGAGAATCATGGTCTGATCAGGGACAGTCAGTATGGCTTTATGAAGGGCAGATCGTGTCTAACAAGCCTGATAGAGTTCTTTGAGGAGGTGACCAGGCATATAGATGAAGGTAGTGCAGTGGATTTTAGTAAGGCATTTGACAAGGTTCCACGTGGTAGGCTTATTCAGAAAGTCAGAAGGCATGGGATCCAGGGAAATTTGGCCAGGTGGATTCAGAATGCAGAGGGTCATAGTGGAGGGAGTACATTCGGATTGGAGGGTTGTGACTAGTGGTGTCCCACAAGGATCGGTTCTGGGACCTCTACTTTTCGTTATTTTTATTAACGACCTGGATGAGGGGGTAGAAGGGTGGGTTGGCAAGTTTGCAGACAACACAAAGGGTGGTGGTATTGTGGATAGTGTAGAGGATTGTCAAAGATTGCAGAGAGACATTGATAGGATGCAGAAGTGGGCTGAGAAGTTGCAGATGGAGTTCAACCCAGAGAAGTGTGAGGTGGTACACTTTGGAAGGACAAACTCCAAGGCAGAGTACAAAGTAAATGGCAGAATACTTGGAAGTGTGGAGGAGCAGAGGGATCTGGGGGTACATGTCCACAGATCCCTGAAAGTTGCCTCACAGGTAGATAGGGTAGTTAAGAAAGCTTATGGAATGTTAGCTTTCATAAGTCGAGGGATAGAGTTTAAGAGTCGCGGGGTAATGATGCAGCTCTATAAAACTCTGGTTAGGCCACACTTGGAGTATTGTGTCCAGTTCTGGTCACCTCACTATAGGAAGGATGTGGAAGCATTGGAAAGGTACAGAGGAGATTTACCAGGATGCTGCCTGGTTTAGAGAGTATACACTATGATCAGAGATTAAGGGAGCTAGGGCTTTACTCTTTGGAGAGAAGGAGTATGAGAGGAGACATGATAGAGATATACAAGATATTAAGAGGAATAGATAGAGTGGATAGCCAGCGCCTCTTCCTCAGGGCACCACTGCTCAATACAAGAGGACATGGCTTTTAGGTAGGGGGTGGGAAGTTCAAGGGGGATATTAGAGGAAGGTTTTTCACTCAGAGAGTGGTGGGTGCGTGGAATGCACTGCCTGAGTCAGTGGTGGAGACAGATACACTAGTGAAATTTAAGAGACTATTAGACAGGTATATGGAGGAATTTAAGGTGGGGGGTTATATGGGAGGCAGGGTTTAGGGGTCGGCACAACATTGTGGGCCAAAGAGCCTGTACTGTGCTGTACTGTTCTACGAAATGATGAGCGGTTTAGGAGGAGGATGGGGAATGCTGAGTGAGTTAATGATTAAGGAACTTTAAACTTTGAACTTTAAAGGTATTGGCCACATTGAACAACTTACTTTTGAGCAAGAGAAGAAAAGAGAGCAGTAGCAGTTCTTTGATGGAGTACTGTTAAATGTGAGCTGTAAGCTGAGTTCCTCTATAGTACACTGGAGGAGATGTACCATAGGTTTGACTATGCCGCTTAATCCTGTGGTTTTATACAGAAATTGCAGAACTAGGTTATTCACATCCTTGAACCTGCTACAGCATTTAACAAGATTGTGTCTTATCTAATCATGGCCTCAGCATCATTTCCTTTCTGTCCCCCATATGTCTTGATTCCCTTTACTATTAAGCTCTGTCTTGAATACATTGACTGACTGCCCCTCCACAGCCCTCTGGGGCAGTGAATTCCAAAGGTTCATGAACCCACTGAAAGAAGAAATTCCCGCTTCTCTCCGTCCAAAATGGGCAATGCTTTATTTTGAAACTTTCAGCTTTGTTCTAGATACTCTTTTTAGGGTAAATATCCTCTTTGTCAATCTGCATTAGAAGCATTTATTTAAAATTAGGGAACCAAGTTTCTCACCCTCAAACTGAATTCAAGATTCCACCAATGCTCTGATCTCTCTTTCCTAGGGGATCCTTTACTATGATATCATTAACTAATCCTGTCTCATTGCACAATGTGAGGTCTAAAATAGCCAGCTCCATTTTGATTCCTCAGCATATTGTTCTAAAAAAACAGCTTTTACTAACTGTACAGAGGTGGTGAAGTGGTTAAACCACTAGACTAGTGATCCAGAGGCCAGGGTTCAAATCCCGCCATAGTTAATGACTCTGGCCTGTACTCTCAGGAGTTTAGAAGAACGGGGAGGATCCCATTGATACCTATTGAATATTGAAAGGACTAGATAGAGTGGATGTAGAGAGGACATTTCCTACAGTGGGAGAGTCTGGGACCAGAAGGCACAGCCTCAGAGCACAAGGATATCCCTTTAGAACAGAGATAATTAGGAAAGTCTTGAGCCAGATGGTGGTGAATCTGTGGAATTCATCACCGCAGACAGCTGTGGAGACCAAGTCATTATGTATATTTAAAGCAGAGGCTGATAGGTTCTTGATTAGTAAGGGTGTCAACGGTTATAGGAAGCAGGCAAAAGAATGGGAATAAGAGGAATAATAAATCAGCCATGGTGAAATGACAGTGCAAACTGAACGGGCCAAATGGCCTAATTCTGCTCCAATGCCTTATGCTCTTATGGTCTAATGTGGAAATTAAACTCAGTTAATAATCTGGAATTTGGTGGGTGAAGGTGGGAGAGGGACCCATCTCGACCTAAAACGTTAACTGTCCATTTCCCTCCATAGATGCCATCTGGCCCACTGAGTCCCTCAGTTTCCTTTTGTGTGTTGCTCCAAATTTGCAAAATCTGCAGTTTCTTGTGATTCCAATGTGTAACACACACAAAATGAAGGGTCATGTTATGATGAAGAGTCCTGATGAAGGGTTTCGGCCTGATATGCTGACTGTTTATTCCTTTCCATAGATGCCTCCTGACTTACTGAGATCCTCCAGCATTTTCTGTGTGTTATTCTAGATTTCCAGCAATTGCTTCTGTTCACTTCAAAGGTTAATAATGATTATCGTAAAAGCTTTATAAAACTATCCAGTTCATTTAGGGTGAAATCTAGCATCCGTATCAGGTCCAGATCATCTATCAGGTCATTTATGTAACTTTGGGCTCTCAAGTCATTCCTTCCTACAATTATACCTATGCTCAGACAGAGAAGGAATAAGACTGGCTGGACGTGGCAAAGTTGCTCCCAGCCCAGTCAACTTTGCTCAGTGCTTCTCACAAAACCCTGGAAGTACCTCTCCAATAGTACGGTGGGAGCATCATCACCTAAGGGATCTCAGTACTTCGTGAAGGCAGCTGATCCTCCTCAACTTTGGCAATTCAGGAGGGAAATACTGGTCTAACTGCTGAACATCCTCTCACCTCTGTTCTCACACTCATCTTCCTCCCCTTGCTCTGCAGCTGAGCTATTCATGCCTGTGTTCCTAGCTCTGATTCACTCCCAGAGGAACCATTATCCTCGCCCATATCCAGAAGGGAAAATTTGTTTGTGAGAGAGAAAGACTCTTGGGATCTGTGCACTACCTGCCTTATCCTCCTGGTCTGCCTGGCTGTCACCCACACTTTCTGCACCTGAACACACTTAAACTAAGATGTAACCACCTCACTGGGCATGCACTTCATAAAATCCACAGCCTTATGGACGCTCCACGGTGGCTCTAGCTCCACAAGCTGGATTTTGAGCTGCTGCAGCTGGAAACAATTCCTGCACATGTGGTTGCCTAGCTGACTAGAAGTGTCCACAGCTTCCACACTTCCCTACCCGACTTTGTCTGCCCATTATCTCCTCTCTCTATCCGCTGTGGCCTTGTGGGCCTCCAAGCTGTCAGCCATTTTAGCTCTCCTCCCATTCTCACACCGACATGATTCTTGCCCTCTTCTGCTGCCAAGGGGAGGCTAAATGCCAACTAGAGGAACATCACCTCATGTACCATGTGGATTCTCTTCCAATATTCTCCTTTGTCTGGTTCCACTTATCATCTACCTGCCTCACTCCTCACTCTCACTTCCTTATCCTGGCTGTTTCACCTCAGTCCTGATGCAGGGTCCTTAACAAAAGCGTCCCTTTGCCTTTACAGATGGTGCTTGATTTGGTGAGCTCTTCCCAGTGGAGCTGGGCCCAGCTAACCAAGGAACCTCCCGAACACTTTCATTACCAGTCACTTCTTTCCCCACCAGACTTCACCATGGGATAAGCAGAGAGCTCTTTATCTGTGGAAAAGGACCTTGCAGAATTGATGAGCCTAAGAAGTCACAGCAGTGAGGCTTTGCTAGACGGGCCAAAGCGGTAAACAAAAAACCACTGAAAGAAGCAATGGATCACGAAACCAGTGATGAATTATCACTATGTGGGACACCTCTCGACAGAGGAGGAGCACTTTATATGGCATCTTTTGTGTTGCAAAGTGCTTCAGAAATGCATTTACTGTTGAATCGTAAGGAAACCCAGCAATCAATTTGTGCAAGGTAAGGTCGCACAAACAACAGAGGTAAAAGATTGGAAGATCCATTTTAATTATCAAAATTCAAAGTAAATTTCTTATCAAACTACCCAAGTATCATAATATAATATCCTGAGGTTTATTTTCTTGTAAGCATTCTTAGTAGATTCTACAAAATCAATGAATAACTACACACAAAAATGGACAAAAATCAACGTGCAAAAAAGACAAACTGTGCAGATACAATGTAAAACAATAATAATTATGAATAAATCGGGTAGAAAAAGTCGTGTTTTTTTTAAAAAACTGCTCGGGGAGAAGGGTCTGCACTGCACAGGCGCGTGACGTAGCGTGCCAAGGTTTAAAAGCAGACCACCATATACAGCAGCCATCGTTGTAGCGGCCATCGTCGGAGTGGACTGAGTCAGAGTGGGACAGCTTTGGCTCAACAGGCTTCGGCGAGAACAGGCAGAGACCAGGGTAGGTTCTGGTAAGTTTTTCGTTCAGATTGTTTAGAGTAGAGAGAATGCCAGGCAGGATGTTGGAATGCTCCTCTTGCAGGATTTGGGAAGTCAGAGAGCCCTCCGGTGTCCCTGACAACGACATTTGAAAGAAGTGCATCCAGCTGCAGCTCCTAACAAACCGCGTTAGGAAACTGGAGCAGGAGCTGGATGACCTGTGGATCATTCAGGAGAATGAGGAGATTATAGATAGTAGCTACAGGGAGGTAGTTACGCCAAAGGAGCAGAGGACAGGAAATTGGGTCACTGTCAGGCGAGGGAAGAGGAAAGGGCAGGCAGAGCAGGGTTCCCCTGTGGCCATTCCCCTCAACAACAAGTATACCGCATTGGATACTGTTCGGGGGGATGACTTACCTGGGACAAGCTGCAGTAGCCGGATCTCTGGCACTGAGTCTGGCTCTGCAGTGCAGAAGGGAGGGGGGAAAAAGAGGGGAGCGGTAGTGATAGGGGACTCGATTGTTAGAGGTGCAGATAGGAGGTTCTGTGGTCATGACAGAGAATCCAGGATGGTTTGTTGCCTCCCGGGTGCCAGGGTCAAGGATGTCTCTGATCGCTTGCATGACATTCTGAAGTGGGAGGGTGACCAGCCAGATGTCGTGGTGCACATCGGTACCAATGACATAGCAAGGAAGAGTGAGGAGGTCCTGGAGAGTGAGTATAGAGAGCTTGGTAGGAAGTTGAAAAGCAGGACCTCGAGGGTGGTAATCTCAGGATTGCTACCTGTGATACATGCCAGTGAGGGTAGGAACAGGATGCTCTGGAGGATGAACAAGTGGCTGAGGAACTGGTGTAGGGGACAGGGTTTCAGATTTCAGGATCATTGGGACCTCTTCTGGGGCAGGTGGGACCTGTACAAGAGAGAAGGGTTACACTTAAACTACAGGGGGACCAATATCCTTTCAGGGAGGTTTGTTAGTGCTATTGGGGAGGCTTTAAACTAGATTTTCAGGGGGATGGGAACCAGAGAGCCAGAGCTGACAGTGTGGCTGGGGGGAAAATAAATGATGTTAAAAGTTCAAGCAAATCTGCTAATAGAAAGGTTGTGAGTGGTGGTAAAAATCTTCTGAGGTGTATATATTTAAATGCTACGAGTATTGCGGGGAAGGCGGATAAGTTGAGGGCGTGGATTGACAAGTGGAATTATGACGTTATAGCAATTAGTGAAACTTGGCTACAGGAGGGGCAGGACTGGCAGCTTAATATTCCAGGGTTCCGATGTTTCAGATGTGATCGAGGCAGAGGAATGAAAGGTGGGAGAGTAGCATTGCTTGTTAGGGAAAATATTACAGCAGTGCTCAGGCAGGACAGATTAGAGGGCTTGTCTACTGAGTCCTTATGGGTGGAGCTGAGAAACAGGAAAGGTATGGCCACATTAGTGGGATTGTATTACAGACCACCCAATAGTCAACGAGAATTGGAAGAGCAAATCTGCAGAGAGATAGCAGGCAACTGCAGGAAACATAAAGTTGTGGTGGTAGGGGATTTTAATTTTCCATATACTGATTGGGACTCCCATACTGTTAGGGGTCTAGATGGTTTAGAGTTTGTACAATGCGTTCAGGAAAGTTTTCTAAATCAATATATAGAGGGACCAACTAGAGGGGATGCAATATTGGATCTCCTGTTAGGAAACGAGTTAGGACAAGTGACAGAAGTCTGTGTAGGGAAGCACTTTGGTTCCAGTGATCATAACACCATTAGTTTCAACTTGATCATGGACAAGGATAGATCTGGTCCTAGGATTGAGGTTCTGAACTGGAAGAAGGCCAAATTTGAAGAAATGAGAAAGGATCTAAAAAGCGTGGATTGGGACAGGTTGTTCTCTGGCAAGGATGTGATCGGTAGGTGGGAAGCCTTCAAAGAAGAAATTTTGAGAGCGCAGAGTTTGTATATTCCCGTCAGGATTAAAGGCAAAGTGAATAGGAATAAGGAACCTTGGTTCTCAAGGGTTATTGCAACTCTGATAATGAAGAAGAGGGAGTTGTATGACATGTGTTGGAAACAGGGAGAAAATAAGGTGCTTGAGGAATATAAGAAGTGCAAGAAAATACTTAAGAAAGAAATCAGGAGGGCTAAAAGAAGACATGAGGTTGCCTTGGCAGTCAAAGTGAAGGATAATCCAAAGAGCTTTTACAGGTATATTAAGAGCAAAAGGATTGTAAGGGATAAAATTGGTCCTCTTGAAGATCAGAGTGGTCGGCTATGTGCGGAACCAAAGGAAATGGAGGAGATCTTAACGAAGGGTCTCCCTGAAACATCGACTGCACCTCTTCCTAGAGGTGCTGCCTGGCCTGCTGCATTCACCAGCAACTATTATGTGTGTTGCTTGGAGATCTTAAATAGGTTTTTTGCGTCTGTATTTACTAAGGAAACTGACATGAAGTCTATGGAATTAAGGGAAACAAGTAGTGAGATCATGGAAACTGTACAGATCGAAAAGGAGGAGGTGCTTGCTGTCTTGAGGAAAATTACAGTGGATAAATCCCCAGGACCTGACAGGGTGTTCCCTCGGACCTTGAAGGAGACTAGTGTTGAAATTGCAGGGCCCTAGCAGTAATATTTAAAATGTCGCTGTCTACGGGTGAAGTGCCAGAGGATTGGAGAGTGGCTCATGTTGTTCCGTTGTTTAAAAAAGGATCGAAAAGTAATCCCGGAAATTATAGGCCGGTAAGTTTAACGTCAGTAGTAGGTAAGTTATTGGAGGGAGTACTAAGAGACAGAATCTACAAGCATTTGGATAGACAGGGACTTATTAGGGAGAGTCAACATGGCTTTGTGCATGCTAGGTCATGTTTGACCAATCTATTGATGTTTTTCGAGGAGGTTACCAGGAAAGTGGATGAAGGGAAGGCAGTGGATGTTGTCTACATGGACCTCAGTAAGGCCTTTGACAAGGTCCCGCATGGGAGGTTAGTTAGGAAAATTCAGTCACTAGGTATACATGGAGAGGTGGTAAATTGGATTAGACATTGGCTCAATGGAAGAAGCCAAAGAGTGGTAGTAGAGGATTGCTACTCCGAGTGGAGGCCTGTGACTAGTGGTGTGCCACAGGGATCAGTGCTGGGTCCATTGTTATTTGTCATCTATATCAATGATCTGGATGATAATGTGGTAAATTGGATCAGCAAATGATACAAAGATTGGAGGTCTAGTGGACAGTGAGGAAGGTTTTCAAGGCTTGCAGAGGGATTTGGACCAACTGGAAAAATGGGCTGAAAAATGGCAGATGGAGTTTATTACACACAAGTGTGAGGTATTGCACTTTGGAAGGACAAACCAAGGTAGAACATATAGGGTAAATGGTAAGGCACTGAGGAGTGCAGTAGAACAGAGGGATCTGGGAATACAGATACAAAATTCCCTAAAAGTGGCATCACAGGTAGATAGGGTTGTAAAGAGAGCTTTTGGTACATTGGCCTTTATTAATCAAAGTATTGAGTATAAGAGCTGGAATGTTATGGTGAGGTCGTATAAGGCATTGGTGAGGCCGAATCTGGAGTATTGTGTTCAGTTTTGGTCACCAAATTACAGGAAGGATATAAATAAGGTTGAAAGAGTGCAGAGAAGGTTTACAAGGATGTTGCCGGGACTTGAGAAACTCAGTTACAGCGAAAGGTTGAATATGTTAGGACTTTATTCCCTGGAGCATAGAAGAATGAGGGGAGATTTGATAGAGGTATATAAAATTATGATGGGTATAGATAGAGTGAATGCAAGCAAGCCTTTTCCACTGAGGCAAGGGGAGAAAAAAACCAGAGGACATGGGTTAAGGGTGAGGGGGGAAAAGTTTAAAGGGAACATTAGTGGGGGGCTTCTTCACACAGAGAGTGGTGGGAGTATGGAATGAGCTGCCAGACGAGGTGGTAAATGCGGGTTCTTTTTTAACATTTAAGAATAAATTGGACAGATACATGGATGGGAGGTGTATGGAGGGATATGGTCTGCGTGCAGGTCAGTGGGACTAGGCAGAAAATGGCTCGGCACAGCCAAGAAGGGCCAAAAGGCCTGTTTCTGTGCTGTAGTTTTTCTATGGTTTCTATGGTTTCTAAGTAATAAGTAATATTGAGAGCATGAGCTGTAGAGTCCTTGAAAGTGAGTCCGTAAGTTGCGGAATCAGTTCAGTGTTGAGGTGAGTGAAGTTATCCACCCAGTTCAGGAGTCTAATGTCTGAAGGGTAATACCTGTTGCTGAACCTGGTGGTGTGGCTGCTGAGACTCTCGTACCTCCTTCCTGATGGCAGTAGTGAGAAGAAAGCTCGGCCTGAATGTCAAGGGGCCCAATGATGGATGCTGCTTTCTTGCAGCAATATTCCTTGTAGATGTGCTCAGTGCTGGGGAAGGCTTTTCTTGTAATGGACTAATTATAGACCTTACATGTTGGCCAGAGGAACGTTTGACATTCAGCTGAGTAATCAGCCTCGGATCTTGGATTAAAATCTAAAATTGTGGCACCTCCAGTTATATCGTTCGTAGCCAACAACAGCAGGAAGCTTTGTACAGTGACTCAGCATGACATCAGGCTGGTACGAACACCACTTCCTCCTTGGGTATACATTGTCATCTTTTATCATCACTCACTTAAAATCCTGGAACGCGCTACCAAGCAGACAACAGGAGTAACTTCATCAAACACACTGCTCTGGTTCAGGAGGACAATTCGCTCTAACATTCTCAATGGAAATTGGAAATGAACATGAGTTGCAGGCCTTGTGAACAGCCCCAGTATCCCACAAATCAATAGAGTAAAACCATTCCTGATTAAATTCATATTATAAACAGTTCACATTGCATATTAAATGAGGAAATGTGGTGACTTAGTTAGTGCATATGGTCAAAACTTTTATTTCCTTTGTCAGTGAAAACCAGACATTGCGTATGCATTGCCAACAGCTGCATTTCGCAAAGCTGAACCAGACACACCAGTCCCTCCTCTGGGTTCAGCCTGAATGCAACAAAGGGTTCCAATTCTACACTCTATCTTGGTGTGACTGAGGTGGAGTCATGTTATGCAGTGAAATTGTTGTTAGGTTGTTTGGAGTCTGGCCAGCACTAGATATTATACACGAAGTGAGTTAATAAACTAAGCCTTTTGATATTTAATATCTAAGTTTTATATTTTGCTTGCCTCCTCTTTCTAGGTTCTGCTAAACCTTTAGGCAATATTCAACCTGGCTGCCGATTCCTAATGACTTGCAGACACCCGAACAGACAAGCCCCCAGCTCATGCAGCGAATTACCACACCAAACACTGGAGGAGCTCAATGGGTCAGTATGCATCTCTGGGTAGAAGCAGACAGATGGCATTTAGGATGAGACCACTCACCTGGACTGAAAGAAAGATAGGAGATAGTGGTAGAAAATGTTGGAGGGAAGGAGAGGAGCCTGAACTAGCAGGTGGAAGGCTAATCCATGTGAAACATGAGATGCTGGTCCTCTAGTCTCTAGTCACCTTGGCAGCAGAGGCGGCCAAGGACCGACATATCAGCGTGAGAATGGAAGGAGATACAGATGGCTGACAACCAGGAGATACAGATCTCCACAGATGACAGAAAGAGGTTGCTTAACAAAGTAGTCACCCAGTTTGCATCCAGTCTGTTAATGAGAGAGGTCAGACTGGTTCAAGCTGTCAGGAAACTCAAATAACCATGCGTTACAACAGTGGCGTGCAGAAGAGTATTTCTGAATGCACAACCCATCAAACCTTGAAATGGATGGGTTACAGCTGCGGAAGACCACAGACATACAGAAATACACGCAGTGACGACTTCAGTAGTTACCTTCTGTACCTAATAAAGTGGCCACTGAGTGGAAGCTGCAATAAAAAATAAAATTGGTGTTGGGTAATGAGTCTGGCCAAGTGACCAACCCTTCAGTGGGTGAGCAGTTAGGGAACAGTAACCACAACTCCTTAAGTTTTAAGATAACTATAGATAAGGATAAGTATGAACCTTGCGGGTGAGTATTAAATTGGAGCCATGCAAATTGCAAGAGCATTAAGCAGGAACTAGGGAGAGTTAATCGGGAACAGCTGTTTTTTGGGCAAGTCCACATCCGACATGTGGAGGGTGTTTAATAGCCAAATGCACAGAGTACAGGACAGGGATGTTCCAGTCAGAAGGAAGGATAGGGATGGCAAGGTAAGAGAACCTTGGATGTCGAGGAAGGTGATGAATTTAGTCAAGAAGAAAAAGGAAAAAATATGTGAAGCTTAGGAAGCTAGACTCAAACACTGCCCTTAAGGATTATAAAGAAGCCAGAAAAGAACTCAAGAAGGGAATCAGGAAAGCCAGGAGGGGCCAGGGAAAAAACAGTGGCAAGGAGGGTTAAAGAGAATTCTCCAGATATTCTAGGCATACATCAAGAACAAGATCACAGGACCACTCAAGGATAAAGGGGAGAACATTTGCTTGTATGCAAAGGATGTAGGTGAGTTCCTTAATGAGTACCTTACATCAGTAATTTCCAAGGAGAAGGACATGGAGCATAAGGAGATCAACGTTGTGAGTATTAATATGCCATGGCATTTTGAGGTAGAAGGAGGAAGTTGTGTTTGGGTCTCTTAAAGAGCATTAAGCTGAATAAATCCCCAAGGCCTGATGGGATATAACTCAGGTTATTGAGAGAGGCAAGTGAGGAGATTAGCTGCAGCCTTGACCAATATCTTCGAGTCCTCTTTAGCCACAGGCGAGGTCCTGAAAATTATAGACCAGTGAGTCTCACATCAGTGGTAGGTAAGTTACTGGAGAGAATCCTTAGGGATAGGATCTATGTAAATTTGGAAAACCATGGCATAATTAGCGAGAGCCAGCATGGCTTTGTACTGGGCAAGTCATGTCTTGCTAACTTGACTGAGTTTTTTGACAAGGTGATGAGGTGATTGATGAAGGTAGAGCGGTGGCTGTTATTCACATGGATTAGTAAGACATTTGACAAGGTCCCTCATGAGAGGCTCAACCAGAAGATTAAGATGCATGGGGTCCATGGTGAATTGCCTGTCTGGATTCAGAACTGGCTTGCCCATAGAAGATTAAGGGACTTATTCTAGCTGGAGATCTGTGGTTAGTAGTGTTCCACAGGGAACTCTATTGGGACCTCTGCTATTTGTGATGCATATAAATGAACTTGATGAAACTGCAGATGGGTGGGTTAGTAAGTTTGCAGATGGTACAAAGGTTGGTGGTGTTGTGGATAGCGTAGAAGACTGACAAAGAATACAGTGGGATATAGATCAGTTGTAGATATGAACAGAGAAATGGCAGATGGAGTTTAACTCAAACAGATGTGAAGTATTGCACTTTGGTATGTCAAATGTTAAAAGACAGTACACTGTTAGGGGCAAAACCCTTAACAGTGTTAATGAGCAGAGGGTCCTTGGAGTCCAAGATCATAGTTCCCTGAAAATAGCTACGTAGGTTGATTGTTGTCGCCGTGGCTATCCCTCAAGGTCGAGGATGATGGTCTTTGTTCTGAAGAAGATGCCAGTGCATGTATTTGTTTAACGTGTACTTGATGTTGCACTCCAAGAAGCACACGATACTTCACAAATCAACCAACCGATTCCAATAGCATGGAAACCATGACGATTGGAGCGGATGGATTTGTTGCAGCCTTCATCCGCCTTCACAGCCGTTGAGTTCGAAGTAACTTCATCCGCCTGTTCCACCGTTGAGGTCTTGGCTGGATTGTTCTTTGTCAGGGACCTCACCCTCGACCTTACCACCATGGGTGACCCTACCAGGAGCAGAGCTCCAGACAGCATTGCTCTCGGGATCACAGGACCACACAGGCTTCTCCACCATGACAAGGTGACAATCCACGGAGAAGATAGGCTGATAGGGTGGTTAAGAAGGCCCACAGCTCTGGGCACCCCAACATAGGAAAGATGGCGGGGCTTCGGAGAGGGAGCAGATGAGGTTTACGAGGATGCTGCCTGGATTAGAGGGCAAGAGGTTGGATAAACACGGGTTGATTTCTCTGGAGCAGCGGAGGCCGAGGGCAGATCTGATAGAGGTTTGTAAGATTACGAGAGGCATAGCTAAAGAAGACAGACAATATTTTTTTCCCAGGGTTAACGTATCTCATAACAGAGGGCTTGCATTTAAGGTGAGAGGGGGTAATTTCAAAGGAGATGTGAGGGACAAGTTTATTTTACACAGGGAGTAGTGGGTGCCTGGAATACATTTCCCAGGGTGGTGGTAGAGGCAGATACATTAGGGACTTTTAAGAGACAATTAGATAGGCACATGAATGTGAGAAATGAAAGAATATGGACATTGTGTAGGCAGAGGGCATTAGTGAGATAGCCCATTTGATTACTAATTTAATTGGATTGGAACATTTAATTGGAGTTGTGGAATCAGCCCTCAGTAATTTACAATAATTTTACATTGCCCATAGCAAAATAATTTACTGCTGTTTGTGACCTAAACTGATTTTTTTTTTAATCACTTTTTTTCTGTGGTAGCTTTTCTAGACTAATTATAGTAATTTTTTTTCTGGAAATTGCAAGATGATAAATTTGTGTAAAATATGCTAAACCACTTCTGTATACAAAAGTTCATTATCATTTCTCCTGGCTAAAGAGGAATTTCCTTAGCCAGAGGGTGAGGAACCTGTGGAATTCATTGCCACAGATAGCTGTGGAGGCTAAGTCATTGGGTGTATTTAAAGTGAAGGTTAATAGATTCTCGATTAGTGCGCACATTGAAGTTATGGGGAGAAAGCTGGAGAATCGGATTGAGATAGAAATAAGTCAGACATGATTGAATGCAGAGCAGACTTGAAGGGCCGAATGGCCTAATATTGCTCCTATTTCTTATGGTCATATGGCTTTATCATGTTTCCTTCCAAAGAGTCGATCTTTTGACAGGCACCCTAAACTTTCTGGGAATTTAAATGTGAACGTCTGCCAAGTATTTTCCTTCCATCTGCAAACGAACAGTCATTAAATGAAGCTTATATTGTATTATGACATACAGGTGAATGAACAAGGTATTGTAATAATCACAATTTGCACAAATTAGCAGCTATGAATCTCCAAAGATAAATGTCACCCCCTTCTTCTGAAACTAGAACAGTTTGTGATATGGAGTTTTAAACATTAGATATCAATCACTGAATTTCAGAAACAGGGAACTACAAACCTTTGCTGTCACATATCTGAGTCAAACTTCAACTCCAAGATTTCTCAGTAAAATTCTTGCTTTCCAAAACAATATAACAATCTTTCATCGGCCATTTTGCAGTAAGTCAAAATTTTAAAATCTTGCAATATCTCTTTCTAGACCCCTGGATCTAAATTACAAAGAAAAAAATAAAACCATTAATATATGGTTGTTATGAAAATACAAGGACTGTCATGATTTGTAACAGTTTTGTGCATAGAAAAGTAAAGTTTTTGGGAGGGAGAGGGAGGCTATGAAGATCTCTTTGGGGTGGAAATGGCTCAATGGTTGAAAATGGAAGTCCAAAACTAAGTCAAACCTTTCTGGCACGATATTTCTGGCACGAGGAGGGGAGGAGAAGATGGCTGCGTAATGCAGCACGTGCGGCTGCTCCGAAATGATATTGTATTTGTAAGTAGGATGCCGTGCCCAATCCTGATTTGATGGAGGCAGACGTGAGAAGCACGGAGGAACATCTGGAGAAACTTCTGAAATGCCTGCTTCGCTGCCGCTGCTACTGTGCGATTGAGAATCTCCGGAGGGGAAGACCCCAAATCCTCGGCTTTGCCTATTGCCTGTTGCCGGGGCCGGGGTCGAAGCGTTCGGCAGAGATGGTGCTCGATGCTCGGTGTCTGAGGGCTGGTCGGGGGCTCAAAGTTTTTGGACGGACTCAAGAGTCGGCTGCAGTCAGGTGCTTCCAGGGTGCTGCATCGGCAAGTTTGCGGTGCTGGAAGCTCATGGCAGGAAGAGTTTTTCTTTCTTCTCCGTCTGTGTGAGATGATGGGACTTTCGAGAGACTTTGAGACTTTTTTTTACGGTACCCATGGTCTGTTCTTTATCAAATTAGGGTATTGCTTTGCACTGTTGTAACTATATGTTATAATTATGTGGTTTTTGTCAGTTTTTCAGTCTTGTTTCTGTGATATCATTCCGGAGGAACATTGTATCATTTCTTAATGCATGCATTACTAAATGACAATAAAAGAGGACTGCGTGTCCTCATAATCTAATCTAATCTAATCTAATTTTAGTGGCTGAACCAGACAGATTTGGAGTATACCAGTGATAACTGACTGGACAATCACGAAGAAAGTGGAGCTGATGGGTATGTGAGAGAATAGATTACAGATAAAGATGTAGAAATGGGATTGATGGAATTGCTCTGAGAACCAGTGGTTTAGAGATACAGCACACTAACAGGAGCAGAATTTGGCCATTTGGCCTATTTCATTTTGGTTGATCCATTTCCCCCTCAGCCCCAATCTCCTGCCTTCTCCCCTTCATTCCCTGAATAGTTAAGAACATAAAACCTGTGATGCATTGGCTGGGAATCGAACCCAGGTCTCCCGCATGGCAGGCGAGAATTCTACCACTGAACCACCAATACAACTGACACATGAAACAGCTGGAGCAGTTTAACATGTGCTCTCTGCGGTCGATCATGAGGATTCGATGGCAGGACCGAATCACCAACCAGGAAGTCCTTGACAGAGCCAACAGCACAAGCATTGAGGCAAGGATCCTCCAGGCCCAGCTATGCTGGACTGGCCACGTAATCCGCATGGGTGAAACAAGAATCCCCAGGCAGCTGTCCTACCGTGAGCTTGAGCATGGCAGTCGCAATCAGGGCCGCCCCAAAAAAAGATTCAAAGACAATCTGAAATCGTACATCAAATGGGCAGACCTCCAGCCTCGACAACTTGAGGAGTCCGCAGGCGACAGGGCCGCGTGGCGCGCCCTGACCAGAAAAGCTGCATCTGACTTTGAGGATGACCGAAATCAGCGCCTTGCAGCAGCACGAGACCGACTCCACAAAGCTGTGTATGCACCTGTTCTAACAACCGCCATTCCATGTCCAACCTGCAACCGCATGTGTGCTTCGGCCTTCGGTCTCTGAAGTCACATGTGTATCCACAGATGACTGCACCCCAAGTGACAACCACTTACTTACTTACACTAACAGGCCATTCTGTCCCGTCAAGCCCACACCACTCAATGACACCCATGTGACCAATTAACCAATGTGTCTTTGGTATGTGGGAGGAAAGCAGAGCAGTTGAAGGAAACCTATGCGGTCACAGGGAGTACGTTCAAACTCCTAACTGACAGCAGCAGGAACCGAACCCAAGTCACTGGTGCTGCTAACCACTAAGCTACTGTGCCATCCCCTAAAAAAAAATTCTAGAATGGTCTGCCTGGCTTCAAACCAGGGACCTTCCCTATCTGAGGTGAACATGATGACTACTACACAATAGAAACATTGTCCAATACTGGTTCTCAGACCAGTTCCATCAATCCCTTTACTACGGGCTTAAAAACATCCCTTTAGGGAGTAAGATAGTATGACAGAACTCAAATTAGAACTACAATATGCTATTAAATAAGTCATCCTAATAAAGAATATCTAGCCTTTATCTATCAAGTGTACTTTGCCTGATCTCTTCAAAAGCTGGTAAGATTTACATGGCTTACTTGTGAAAGCTGTTTTACGATTGGACAAAGAGTATAGGAACATCAGATATTCCAAAGGTTTATAGGAGTAAAGAGCTCCACTGTATGAGCAACACATCTGGTAAGTTTGATACCGAGTGATGAAGATGTAGACGTACCACATAGGATCTGCCCCGAGAATCCAGTCCTTGAAGAGAAATGATTCCAAGGTCACTCCTCACAGACGAAAGAGTCTGCATCCTGCAGGGTGCAGATGATACAAGAACAAAGAAAAATTACCTCTACGGAACCAGAAGGTCCCCAGGTTGGTGGCCACAGATACATCTGGAAGCCTCTGAGGCCAGCCACTCTTTTAGATCTTACTCTGCAAGACCCTATGTGGAACATGCCTTTAGAGGTCTGCTGTACACCCCACTCCAGGGCCACATTGATGAACCAGGACAGGAAATAGCTGTGCTCCTCAGCTTGGACGAGTTCAGGATCCAGTGACTTCATGTGGGTTGTAAATAGGGTGCGTGGGTTAGCTTTCTCAATAAAAACATGTTGCATTTTCTCAGTAAAAAAGCAAAGTACTGCAGGTATTGGACATTGGAAATCAAAATAGAGCTCTCTCATGAAAAGAGCATTGGTCCAAAATTCTTTTTCTCACTGCACAGATGTGAGAAGATTTGGCACTTTTCTGAATTTATTTCCTATTATGAATTTGTTTTCATATTAGAATGCTTTCAATAAGATTCTGGTTAAGAATTAGTCAACATGATACAAACTAAATCAAGTTACAATTATGCAGTATATCATAAGATATAAGAGTGGAAAAGACCATTCAGCCCATCGAGTCTGCTCTGTCATTTGATCATGGCTGATTTATTATCCCTCTCAACCGCATTCTCCTGCTGCCTTCTTGTAACGTTTAACACTCTTACTAATCAAGAGCCTATCAACCTCTGCCTTAAATATACCCAATGACTTGGCCTCCACAGCTGTCTGCGGCAATGAATTCCACAGATTCACCGCTCTTAGGCTAAAGAAATTCCTCCTCATTTCTGTCTAAAGGGATATCCTGTTATCCTGAGGCTCTGTTCTTTGGTCCTAGAGTCTCCCATTGCCGAAAACATCCCCTCTACATTCACTCCATTCAGAAACTTTCAATAGTCATTAAAAAGTAATATCTTCGCATTTGTTTATAATTCCAACACATATTTTGAAACTACAGATGTTAGATTTAAGGTTAGGAACTAAAGCAAAAGTGCAGTGTTGTTTTTAACGTAAATGCAAATAGTTACAATAGCTTAAAAACCTGAAAAATGATGATGTCTGACGTTTATTAAGAGTTGATGCATTAAAGAAATCTTTCAATAAGATTTTGTTTAAGAATTTGTTAATATACTTCAAACTATATCAAGTTACAATTATGTAGCATGCATTAAAAAGTAATAGCATCGCATTTTTTGCCTTTTCAGCTCCCACACAAATTTTTCCATGCATGTTGTTTTCCCTGTTTCCTTGCTAATATTTATTCCATTAAAAAATGTGAGGAATGTGGGAAGAATAAAATTAGATTAATGTCAATTATCAAAAACAAGTGCTTGATAGTTGGTGCACACCTGGCAGGCCAAAGAGCCCATTTCTGTGCTGTATGAATCTAAACATTGTTAAAAAGATATTTCCTGTCTTTTAGCTCACAGCTGCTTGTAGGATCTGCTTGCTTAAAATTGGCTGCCAAATTTCCTTATATTGGAATGGCATAATGGCACTGTTATAAGTTCATGAAGTTTTCAATAACTTCAAAACTTCATAAACTTTTTCATTTTGACATCACCATATAAATTCTCCTTTTTCACAATGAAACTTCCAGTACTGGATTTCTTTAAAAACTGGAATGAATTGATTTAAATGGGACCTTTGAACAACCTTGAAATCTCCTTGCATAAAGATTTTTGGCCACCATTTGCGCCAATCTGAGGAAGAACTTGAACGGTACATCTGGCTTTTAAATGGGATCAGCTTACGGCATCTCAAAAGTGCTTTGAAAACTAAAATTGTGCTCAAGCAGCAGTTTGCCCTTTCGCAAGCCTGGTAAACATTGCATTGATACATTACAGGAAGCCTTCCTAATGTTCCCGAGTACTTCAGAACACATCTGCTGAAAACGCTAACAGTGACCTTTCACCATTATCTTCATAGAAATGCCCTTGGATACTGGCAGTGTACTTTTGTTCTCGATTAATATGCGTGAAGCACTGCATTAGCTGAGACAGCTCCATGCTGCACAGATCAATTCAAAGGAGAGTGATAAAGCAGACACTGCAATTGCACAAGGGAGCTCTATAAATGGAACAGAATTAAGCTGGACAAGTAAACTACCATTAGGCCCACAATCCCAGTAGTGTATGATGACCTACTACCTTCCATCAATGTCAGTGTCGTCGCTGACACCTGGATCGTATGGATTACAGCCAGCAACCAAGTTAACACAGTGACGAAGTTAACAATATATTGCAAGAACCTATTGATTTTCAGTGCCAAGTACTGGAGGAGGTCCGGTGGGAGTTTTCCAGAGAAAAAACTCGTCTTGACAGTACATTGCACATAACAATGAGTTTTCCAGTTACTGCTAACTAAAATCTACATCGGCAGATGAGAGACACAAGAGTTTCTGCAGATGCTGGAAATCCTGAGCAATGTGCACAGAAAGCTTTCTTTCTTTCTTTTTAAATCTTTTTATTGAATAAGTATACAAAAAGGTAAGCCATATAGACACTAATATACTGTTAGAATATAATAAAATTACAGAAGATATTAATACAAAAAAATACTACAAACAATGTAATTTAAACATAACATACCAAGGTAACATAATAGTATACTAATTTTTATATATATATCAATAGAGAAAAGGAAAAAAAAAACCCAAAAAAAACCCACTGTGTAACTAACTAAAAGCAAAGCAAAGCAATGGGCTAACTTGAAACCAAACAGAGTTAAACTTAAAATCACATCCTCAATCCCGACCTCCATTAAAAACGGTTAAAAAAAACAAGAAGGGTATATATTACATTAAATGAAAATATAGAATAAAAGATCTCCAAGTCTGTTCAAATTTAAATGAGGAGTCATAAAGATTGCTTCTAATTTTCTCCAGATTCAAGCATAATATCGTCTGAGAAAACCAAAAAAAGGTAGTTGGAGCATTAAGCTCTTTCCAATGTTGTAAGATACATCTTTTCGCCATTAAAGTAAGAAATGCAATCATTCTACGGGCTGAAGGGGAAAGATTACTGGAAATTTTAGGTAGTCCAAAGATAGCAGTAATAGGGTGAGGAGAGATATCTATATTCAATACCTTGGAGATAATATTAAAAATGTCTCTCCAAAAAGTTTCCAAAGTAGAACAAGACCAAAACATATGAGTTAAAGAGGCTATCTGCCCCGGACATCTATCACAAAAAGGATTAATATGAGAATAAAAGCGCGCTAACTTATCTTTGGACATATGTGCTCTATGAACAACTTTAAATTGAATTAGGGAATGTTTAGCACAGATAGAGGAAATATTGACTAATTGTAAAATCTGCCCCCAGTCATCCACGGAAATGGTAAACCCTAATTCCTGTTCCCAATCTACCCTAATCTTATCAAATAGAGCTTTCCTAAGTTTCATAATAATATTATAAATCATAGCCAATGCACCTTTCTGACATGGATTGTTAATTATAGTATCTAAAATGTATGTAGGAGGAAGCATTGGAAAGGAAGAAAGTATAGTACTTAGAAAATTTCTAACTTGCAGATATCTAAAAAAATGTATTCTTGATAAGTTATATTTATTAGATAATTGTTCAAAAGACATAAGGGAACCATCTAAAAATAAATCCAAAAACGGTGAAATACCCTTAGTCTTCCAAATTTGAAAAGCACGATCCATAAAAGAGGGAGGAAAAAATATGTTACACAGAAAGCTGAAGGAACTCAGCAAGTCAGGCAGCATCTATGGAGCTCACCCCTCCTTCCCCCTCACCCTTCCAGCACGTACCCCTTCGTATTCTGGCTTCTGACCCCTTCCTTTAATGTCAAATTATCGAGTGGACGAGTAGTTTTTGGGGTGTTGCAAGTCTGTGTCTTTGCTGCATGCTTGAGTGCTCAGTGAAGGGTGCTGATGTGTTTTTGGTGGTGAGGGTGGGGCTGGGGTCGTTATTTTGCTGCTGCTTGTGCGTGGGAGGGGGGAGCTGGCGAGGGGGCTTTGGGGTTCTAACATTTAACTGTCATTCATTCTTTGGGGCACTCCTCTGCTTTCATGGATGTCTTCAAAGAAAAAAGAATTTCAGGATGTATATTGTATACATTTCTCTGACCTTAAATGCACCTATTGAAACATTATGTTGCTTGATATCATCTTTCATTTTATAAAGATACATGTATTAGAATATTTTATTATATTAAGGAAGCTATAAATAGTTGCTGTTAAAAAGACTTTTTATAAGAACTATAGGTGAAACACCTCTTTTCTAAGTTTACATCTGCATCTTCAGAAATGTGAAAACATCAAAGATATTTTCAGAATTTAATTGATCCTATCCCTCATGAAGCTAAAATAATTTTAGGTAAACTGCTTCCCCTCTGCCACTTTTCTCTCTCATCCTGGTTTACTCAGTTCTTTCTACACTCATCCCAGCCCCCTGTTATCCTGTTTTATTCCCCATTCTCAACCTATTCCATCTGCCCATCACCCACGCATACATCTCACAGTGTTCCTTTCTCCCTCTGGTTCCCCTCTGCTCTCCCCACCTCCCTTATTTGGTCCCGGGTTTACTTTCCTCTCCTATCAGATTCCATTCTCTTCAGCCCTTTGTCAGCTCCACCTACGTCTCCTGGTCTCTATCACAATTTCCACACTCCCTTCCCCTTTTCCATTTGCCTACCAGCCTTCCTCACCCTGGAATCATCAATAGCTTGCAGGCTCCTCCCACACCCTTCACCCTTTCATACTGACTATCTACCCTCTATGCTTCAGTCCCGAGGAAGGGGCTCCAACCAAAACATTGAGTGCCCATTTCTTTCCACAGATACTGCCGGACCTATTGAGTTCTTCCAGTATTGTGTTTGTTTCTTCACATAACCTAAATGGTTTATGCTATGAAACAGATTAGTTGCTTGCTTCTGCATTACTATGAGCACCTGTATGTCATTTTCAATTACAGTAGTTAAAGTTGTACCGACTATTACAGGCACCGGTTCTCAATGCCAAGTTATCATTACAAAAGGTGGTGACAAATCAGCATATAGAAGGGAGAATGAAAATCTGGTTGGAAAATACCACAACAACGATCTCTCACTCAATGCCAGCAAGAACAAAGGGTTCATTGTTGACAACAGGGAGGAAGAATCTGGAGGTCGGTGAGCCATTCCTCATTAGCGGAACAGAGGGGAGTGGCATTATCACATCAGTGAATCTGTCCTGGGGCCAGCACGTAAGTACCATCACAATTAGGGCATAACAGCACCTCTACTTTCTTAAAAGGTTGCATTGATTTGGCATGCCATCTAAAACTTTGACAAACTTCTATAGGTACAAAGTGGAGAGAATCCTCACTGGTTGCATCATGGCCTGGTATGGAAACACCAATGCCCAGGAATGGAATTAGTCTTCAGACAAGTGGTAGGTGCAACCCAATCCATCACAGACAAAGTCCTCCCCAGTAATGAGCGCATTTACAAGGAGTGCTGCCAAAGAAAGCAGCATCCATCATCAAGGACTCCCACCACCCAGACCATGCTCTCTTCTTGCTACTCTCATTGGGAAGGAGGTACAGCAGTCTCCAGGTTCAGGAATAGTAATTACCCTACAATCAACAGGCTCCTGAACCAGCGAGGATAACCTCACTCACTTCAACTTTGAGCCGATTCCACTACCTACAGACTCAATTTCAATGATTCAACAACTCCGGTTCTCGGTATTATTTATTTTGGTATGTTTTTATTTGTACAGTTTGGCTTCTTTTGCACATTGGCTGTTTGCCAGTCCTTATGTATCTTTGTCATTGTCTCTGTTGTTTTTTTCAAAATTTCCTGTAAATGCCTGTAAGAAAATGAATCTCAAGGTAGTATATGGTGACATATATAGTGCCTATAAAAAGTATTCACCCACCCCCACCCTGGAAGTTTTCATGTTTTATTTGTTTTACAACATTAATTCTCTCTGACGGTGGTGTCTGAAAAGAGGATGCTGTCCAAGTTGCATGCCATCTTGGACAATGTCTCCCATCCACTACATAATGTACTGGGTGGGCACAGGAGTACATTCAGCCAGAGACTCATTCCACCAAGATGCAACACAGAGCGTCATAGGAAGTCATTCCTGCCTGTGGCCATCAAACTTCACAACTTCTCCCTTGGAGGGTCAGACACCCTGAGCCAATAGGTTGGTCCTGGACTTATTTCCTGGCATAATTTACATATTACTATTTAACTATTTATGGTTCTATTACTATTTAATTAATTATGGTGCAACTGTAATGAAAACCAATTTCCCCCGGGATCAATAAAGTATGACTATGACTATTCACTGTGGATTTAATTCGGCTTGTTTGACACTGATCATCAGAAAAAAGACTCTTTCATGTCAAAGTGAAAACAGAACTCTACAAAGTGATTTAAATTAATTACAAATATAAAACAAAATAACTGCTGGTGAGTCAGTATCCAGGCAAAAACTACACCATGAAGTAAAAAGAACACTCCAAGCAACTCCGTGAAAAGGTTATTGAAAAGCATAAGTCAGGAGATGGATACAAGAAAATTTGCAGATCACTGAATGTCCCTTGGAGTACAGTTAAGTCAATCATCAGGAAATGGAAAGAATATGGCACAGCTGTAGAACTGCCTTGAGCAGGCCGTCCTCAAAACCTGAGTGACCGAACAAGAAGGGGACTAGTGAGGGAGGCTAACTAGGGACCTATGACAACTCGGGAGGAGTTACAAGCTTCAGTGGCTGAGATGGGAGAGACTGTGCATAGAACAACTGTTACCCGGAGCCTTCACCAGTTGCAGCTTTAAGGGAGAGTGGCAAAGAGAAAGCCACCTTTGAAAAAATGTCACATGAAATCTTGGCTAGAGTTTGCTAGAAGACACGTGAGAGACTCTGAAGTCAGATGGAAGAAGGTCCTCTGCTCCGATGAAACCAAAATTGAGCTTTTTGGCCACAAGACTAAATGCGATGTTTGGCATAAGCCAAGTACCGCACATCATCAAAAACACACCATCCCCACCATGAAGCGTGGTGGTGGCTACATCATGCTGTGGGGATGCTTCACTGTAGCAGGGCCTGGAAGGATTGTGAAGGCAGAGGGTTAAATAAATGCAGCAAAATACTGGGTAATCCTCATGCAGTCTGCAAAAGAACTGCAACTGGGAGAAGATTTGTTTTCCAGCATGACATTGAGACCTAGCATAAAGCCAAACCTACACAGGAATGGCTCAAAAACAACAAAGTTAATGTCCTGGAGTGGCCAAGTCAGAGTCCAGAACTCAATCCATTTGAGAATTTGTGGCTGGACTTGAAAAGAGGTGTTAGTAACGATCCCCATGTAATCTGACAGAGCTTGAGCAGTTTTGTAAAGACGAATGGGGAAAAATTGCAGTGTCCAGATATACAAAGCTGATAGAGACCTATCCACACAGACTCGAGGGGTAGGTAGTCAGTACAAAAGGGTGAAGGGTGCAGGAGGAGCAAGAGACTGCAAGTTAGAGATGATTCCAGGGTGAGGAGGGCTGGTAGGCAAATAGAAAAGGGGAAGGGAATGTGGAAATTGTGACAGAGACCAGGAGACATAGGTGGAGGTGACAAAAGGCTGAAGATAACGGAATCCGATAGGAGAGGAAAGTAAACCCGGGACCAAATAAAGGAGGTGGGGAGAGCAGAGGGGAACCAGAGGGAGAGAGGAACACCGTGAGATGTATGTGTGGGTGAAGGGCAGATGGAATAGGTTGAGAATGGGGAATAAAACAGGATAACAGGGGGCTGGGATGAGTGTAGAAAGAACTGAGTAAACCAGGATGAGAGAGAAAAGTGGCAGAGGGGAAGCAGTTTACCTAAAATTATTTTAGCTTCATGAGGGATAGGATCAATTAAATTCTGAAAATATCTTTGATGTTTTCACATTTCTGAAGATGCAGATGTAAACTTAGAAAAGAGGTGTTTCAGCTATAGTTCTTATAAAAAGTCTTTCTAATAGCAACTATTTATAGCTTCCCTAATATAATAAAATATTCTAATATATGCTTCTGTATAAAATGAAAGATGATATCAAGCCACATAAGGTTTCAATAGGTGCATTTAATGTCAGAGAAATGTAAACAATATACATCCAGGAGGATAGGTGGAAAAAGCCACACTAAATCCATTGTGATTCAATGTTGTAAAACAATAAAACATGAAAACCTCCATGGGGGGTGGGGTGAATACTTTTTATGGGCACTGTATGTGCTTTGATAATAAATTTACTTTGACTACTTTGCTAAGACCACTAAACCAGTTATATAAATCCAGGTCTAATCTGGTATTTGTTTTTACCTATTGTTTTATCTTGTGTGGTATTTTAAGCTGAACAGATTCTGTTGTGCCCCTTTGTTCATAATTAAGTTTATTTTTCTATTGAATCTTTCCGTTATTTTACTGAAAGAGAAAGTCAAATGAACCCAATCTGAAACACTGGTACAAAAATTCTTGTGTTTTTGTTAGAGATATCTGGGACAGGCGAACTGAGCTTTGCAAAGATCCAGGAAGTTTTACACAAGTAGCTGAATCAGTGGGCAGGAGGGTCTTCACACTGATATCAGGGGAATACTTGACTAAGTGTGGCATTAAAAATCCACAGTAAAACTGAAGACAAAAGACATCAAAGGAAAAACTTTGTAAAGGCTTGTGCAAATAAATATGGTCGTGGTTGCAGGAGGCCAAACATCCTAGCTCCAGGATGTCACTATAGTTAGTTCTTCAGGGATGTTTGCTAAACCCATTCATTTTCACCTACTTCATCTACAGCCTTCCTTGTACCATATGGTCAGGAATGTTGATAATTAAACAATGTTCAATTCTGTTCACAGTTCTTCAGCAAATGAATCAGTCCAAGCTTGCATACAACAGGATTTGGCAAGGGCTGAATTGTAGCAGATGATGTTCACACCACAAAGGCGTCAGTTAAGAACAACCTCCAACTCTCTACCATGTCATAACCATCACTGACTCTACCACCATCAACATTCTGGAGATGACTAATGGCCAGAAACTCGAACAGACTAAACACACAAATCCTACAGCTACTAAAGGAGGTTGGAAGTTGGGTTTCCTGTGGTGAAGCCAATCAGTGAGGGGCAGGTAGGCCTCTCTGCCTCGTGTGATGTCCCTCTCTTTCAATGAATTTTGGGGATATTGCAGGATGGTGTCATGGTTCTACATTTATGGATTGGACTATTGCGTTTATGGACTGTGGACTTTTTCAGACTTATAGTTTCTATATTCTGTGTTTTTTTAATTGCTCATTCCTTTTCCATTTTGTTGTACAAGGGGAGGGTGTTTTGGGGTTGATGTTCTGTTAGTCTTTTTTTTTGCTGGGGAAGGGTTGCTTTTTTTGGAGGTGGCTTTTTGTGGTCGATGTTCTTGTTCCATTTTTGTGCAGGGAGGGGGTTTTGCGGGTTGATGATCAGGATGCTATTCATTTTATTGCGGGGCAGAGGAATTGATGTTCTTCTCTGAATGACTTTCACGTTCTTTGTTTCGTGGCTATCTAGAGAAGACAAATTTGAGAGTTGTATGTGGATACATGCTTTAATAATAAATTAACCTTTGATCTTTAAAGGACTCTCTGTTGGACACCACGAAGTTTTTCCACCACTTATGAGGAACAAGTCAGAGGTGAGATGAAACCCCTTTAGCATTCACCATTGGCGCACAGGGCTTGTGATATGTACCTCTCACACAAGGCAACATGAACAAAAATGCAGGAGGAACTCGGAAGGCCGGGCAGCATCTATAGACAGGGATAGTCAACATTTCAGTCTGAGACCCCATAAAGCGTATCAACCTGAAACTTTGTTTGTTTAATCCCCTCCGTAGATGCTGCCTGACCTGCTGAGTTCCTCCAGCATTTTGTGTGTGTTGCTCAAGGTTCCAGCTTCTCTTGTGCTCCTGTAAAAGGCACTGCATTAACTGATCTAACTGCTTCAACAAAAATACACCCTCTACCACCAAGAAGAATAGGGCAGACATATGGGAATGCCACCCCACAAGTTATATCCCCCCCCCCCGACTCAGAAATAAATCATACTCTATCCAGTCTAAATGCTGCAATTCTCTCAATTCTCTACATAGCAGCACTAACTTACACCATCTACCTGAGCCATCATCACCACCTTCTTGAGGCTATTAGGGATAGAAAATAAATGTATTGAATTATATTTACTGTATTTGGGGAAGAAAAGAAAGAACGCTAACTTGATGGATGCACATGGAAAGACGAAAGATTCAAATACCAAATTCTCTAACATATAAATTCAGCTAGCTAAAGGAATAAAAAATTGGTAAAAAAAACAAGGAATACCAGGAATACCAGAGCAATAAAATAAAATACAAGTTGCTAAGCTACAATTAAGAGAACTACGTGCAAATTTTGGTATCTTACATAAATTAAATTTTTTTTTTAAATCACAAAACAGAAAGAGAATGAAAGTTAATTGTAAAACTATCATTAGGAGATATTGGTACTTTTTCATTCAAGCAGAGGAGAAATGAAGTTTTAAGCACAAGAGATTCTGCAGATGCTGGAAATCGATAGTAACACGCACAAGATCCTGGAGTTGTTCACCAGGATCAGGCAACATCTCTGGAAAGGAATGGAGAGTATGGAAGGGGGAAGAAGGTAGAAGAAGATGGTGTGGGGGGGGGGAACAGAGGACTAGATAGAAGGTGATAGGTGAACCAGGTGAGGGGGAAGGTAGGTGGGTAGGGGATATGAAGTGAGAAGCTGAGAAGTGATAAGTGGAAAATGTTAAGGACTGAAGAAAGATCTGAAAGGAGAGGAGAGTGAACCATGGGAGAAAGACAAAGTGAGGGGTGGGGATGCTGCAGGGGGATATGATAGGCAAGTGAGAAGAAAAGAGGTAAGAGGGGAGTCAGAGTGAAGTTTTAAGAATATTTTTAAACTTATCAAGTTGTGAAAAAGTGAAAAGGAAAATTATTTTTAATGTCATTAAAGACGTTAGCAATTGAACACTGGACTATTTCCAGCAGCAGAGAAATCTATGATTTATTGAATGATTCAGAGAAACAGGCCCTTCAGCCCCCTGAGTCTGCAATGAGAATCAACTACTCATCGCTAATAATCCTACGTTGATCCCATTTGTATTCTGTCCATTCCTCCTGAACCACACACCCCCACAGAGAAACAGGCCCTTCAGCCCTGAGCCTGCAACGAGAATCAGCTACTCATCGATAGCAATCCTACATTAATCCCATTTGTATTCTTCTCTTTCCTCCTGAACCACAACTCCCCCCTCCAGATTCTGCCACTCACCTACAAACTAAAAAAATTAACAGTGGCCAATTAACAGCCCAAACGGCACATGCCTGAATTGGAGAATCCACAGTCAGTGGGGGAACGTACAAACTCCTTGGCTTTCTGGAACTGCAATACAGCAACACTGTGCCACTGCACCTCCTGGAAAAGGCAGGCCAAGACAAATAGTCCTGAAATACTTTAGAGTCAATGCAATATATTATACTACATCTGAGCTTTTCCTTTGTATTGATTATACTTGACTAAACTCCAGCAAGTTAAATATGCACATAGAGTCAACGAGCACTACAGCACAGAAATAGGCCCTTCAGCCCATCTAGTCCCTGCTGAACTGTTATTCTGTCTATTCCCATTGACCTGCACCTGGGCCACAGCCCTCCATACCCCTGCCATCCATGTACATCTCTTTTAATCTCTTATTGACAGTGACTATTTCTAACCCTTTAAAGAAGGATCTGCATGGCTTATTTTCATTTTATGTCTAGTATTTTGATACATATTAAGTTTAATCTGCCGTTGCTATTCCCATTTCCATATGTTGTCTTTGATTACTATTTCCTGGTTGCTATTTAATATATACAGTATAGGTTCTCTAAGGTTGTTATAGCCAGCAAAGGTAATGGGGACAAGCTCCCACTACCGATAAATACATGCGCCTCAAACAGCCTCTGATAAACAAGTTCAGCTCCTGGCCTTCACATGTGGTTTAACTACTAAGCCCAGCGGAACCATTTCTGCTGACAGGAGAAGGGGCAAAGGCGGTCTACTGGTGCCTTAAAAACAATCACTTCGGGCAGATGGGGCTCGTCAGCCGCGGTTGGCAGCTCTTCTAGGAGAAGAAAAGCTCTGTTGCCTGGTAGCTAAACCCACGCACAGGGAAGGCTTCGGGAGTCATTCCCGGGGGAATAATCCAGAGCTGGAGTTCCTAAGGCAGCCCTACATTGAGTTCCATGTTGACTGGCATCTCCTGCGATGCTGTTGGTACCAAACTGCATCAGTGTCTGCCGTTCCTTTGGGTTCATCAGATGTGTGGAGAGGGGGAGCTTGCTACAGGGGCAACCGCTTGCTCTCCATATCGTACTGCCCAGTCTTGCATATCTAGACAGCTAGGATGCAGTATCCATGGTCAGCTATGCCCAGCAGAGGCCTCACCCACTCATTTAATATATTATCCAATATCTTTACCCATATTGCTTCATGCAACAGTCTAATATCTACCCAGAATCATATTTGTATCCTTTAGATACTTTCCAGATTTTCCTCTGGTAAATGGAAATCATCTGTTGAATTCCCAGAATGGACAACAAAATTCCTGATCCCTTTGGATATGGTCCTCTGTGGCTGGTAGTTAGTTTAGTTATCCTCAACGGTTCTTAAATTGTTCATCTTAACCACAACTGGACCAGCTTGTTCCATCTTCATTATGATCAAATTAGCTTTCCCATGAAGTCTGCACCCCCTGAATCTCTACTACCACTTCAACTTGTCTTCTCTGATTCTAAGAAGTAATGTATATTTTGTGCTGTGAAATCTCAGTGATGTCTACAGTCTATTCCATGGTTCCAGCAGGGATGAACAGGGCTTTCTAGCATTCATGAAAATAATATAAAATGATTTGTTATTGACAAGATACAGATAGATCCATGTTCCTGATATATTTTCCCTCAAAATTGAGGGTTACTCATTAAACTTCATAGACACCACACTGATCTTGCCTTTACTAAGTGGGGCCAGCTTTACCTCATTTTCCAATTAGAAGGTACTGCTGCTGGCACAGAGATGAATCAGACATTCACTACCATTCATCTAAGAGTTCAACTAATGTCCCTTTTCACCATATAGTGAAAGCAAGTACTTATAACTTAAAATGCAGAATTGTTTTTAAAGTTTGGAGATTTTACTGTTTTGCACTGGCATGCTGACATTTTGAAACCAGGACATTACAAGCCATTATAATGCAGTATTAGTTTGGGAATAAGTATTTATTTTTATGTTTATGAATTATAAGGACAAAATACAAGCACAAAAATCCACTATTAATTCTTTAATATATTGGACGGAATGAAGAGACTGAGATTCAAAATCACAGATCTTCATTGCAAGTGAAAATCTATATTGGTATTGTTAATTTTCTTCTGAGTTGACGGGTATGAAATGTTTTTGAGATATATGAAGATTAAATTAATGTTAATTGATAGAAATAATGAATAATAAGCAAATTATCCATAGCAAAAGTGGCAGAAGCTGCTAATTACCTTCTAATTGTTTGTCAGTGTAGGTTACAAGGGAGCTATTCAAAAGTACCAAGCAAGAGCTGAATAATTAATACTACAAATCATTTACTCCATAATTTACCTTTCTTTTGTGTCAAAGGCCCTCTAATATAAATTCACTATATACAAGAAAATATAGTCATCGTCTATGAGTTGCCGTCAAAATGCAGACCAGCAGTACTTCCTTTGATGCACAAAAGCTACAGCAGTTTACGGCAATGGATGGCTGCCCATTTAACCTCTTAAATGCAAAGGTCTGAGGCAACATTTCACCAACAGCTTTGCCAAATCAGCATCTGGTTCTTCGGTTCAAGTGAAAACTTGAAGAATGCAGAAATGTAAACTTTTTTTTGTTTTAAACAGTGCCAGCACAGTTTCCATCATTTTAGAGGGAAGTACAATGAAATTATGATGACATGAAAAGTGTAGCTGCTATATTTGTAGATACAAATTAAATTGCTGCCTTATCCATTTACCAATGTGATAACTGTAAAATTGTCATAATCAAGTTCTGCGACATTGTAAATTGCCTATTGCTGGTGCAAAGACTCATTTCTTCACATTTTAATTGTTAGGTTTCAAAACATTTTTAAGCAATTATTTTTTCTCTCCATCCATATTTCTCTAAATCATATCATTTATTTTTCCATTAACTGAACTAGCATTGAACTCAATCATTTAAATTTCAGCTTTCCCTTTAGTGCAGGGGTTCCCAAACTTTTTTATGCCATGGGCCCTTAACATTAACCAAGGGTCTGTGGACTCCAGGCTGGGAAGCCCTGCTTTAGTGTTTGATTATGAAGTTAACAGCATAATCTATTTAAGGAGATATACAGTTTCTTTTTCTCTCGAGTCACAGTTGTCCATTTTCCCCTCACCTCACTCTTTCCCCAGGTTCTCCTTACACACACACACACTCACCCATCTATTTTTATTTTCCTTTTTTTTCCACCTTGCCTATCTCCCAGCTCCATTCTATCTGCCATCATCTTCTCCCTACCTGGTTCCACCTCACCCATTCCTCCACCCACCCCCAACCCACTTTTCCTCTTCCCTTTCAGTCTTAATGCAGTCTACATCCCCTTGTTCACCCCGCAAGGAAGTCCCACAGAAACATCATCCAGGTTGCTAACCTAATACATCATCATGCCATAGTCTGAAATCATTTGGCTAACCTGGGTTTCTTTTCTGTATCATATTATTATTGCTTGATCCCTCAAATATATTTCATCACTTGCTTCCCAGTAATATTATCCATAATGCCATTGGCACTCACATCAGCTAACTAGATAATGTGGAACAATAAAGCAGCATACGGTCAAGGAATTATTTGGGACCAGGATCTAAAGGATTTTCTAAAATGTGGTAACTACAATATGGATTTGAAATAACAAAAGAAAAATGGAGAAAAAAAAGTATCTTTAGGAAAAGCTTAAAATGTCACTTTGCCTCTGGGTATGAATGTTTAATAACCTATTTGTCATTTTATTTTTCCATAGTACTGCTTTCCCTGTCATATCCAGTTTGTCCCAATATAGGCCATGAGATTCTCGCCTCATTCAATGTTCAGACAATTAGTGGTCACTTGAAGCCTCACTCCTCCAGCCAAACAGAACTGTGGCACCCCAGTGTCTACTGCAGTTGACGTTAACTAATGTAGCCCAAGACAAAGATTCAACTATGGAACTTGAAAGCCTGGTATTCTTCATCCGCTAGTGTTACTGTTCAAATATGCCTGAAAATCTTAAAAGTATATGTTGGGAGACTGTCATCTACTGTCTGAAGTGCAAAGTAGCTTTAAGTAGTGTTGGTTAAATGGTGCTAGACGATGAGCAAAGTGGTTAGCTATCTTTCTCAGGCTTTCTACCTTCATTAGAAGCAACAAGGACAAGAGCACATTCCAGTGACCATCCAAATGTACCCCAACACCCTTTAAGTGTACGGAGCATTGCTGATTCCTCTTCTTCAGATGACTTTCCTTGATGAGGTAGATTTCAATAACAAAGTCCCCAAGTTCTATTTTCAACAGATGCATGTGAAATTCTAAGCACCATAATATTCCAAAAGTCTATTTAACACCTCAGCCACATCTTAAAATAATTTGTTAGGATATACATGAAATATGAAGGACAAAGCTGTCTGCTTTAGGCATCCTGTACAGTTTCCACATACATATATCATGTACTTGGGTGTTTTGACTAGCTAGGAACTTGCTATAACCTACAGTTCTCATTCACTCTTTTGTGACTAGTGTTAGGAACCACAACGCAGAGGAATTAAACTCTGTAAATCCTTCACAAATTTACACACACGCACTTCAAGCAAATGGTGAGATCAACCTCAGCTGTGTTCCTCCAGACTGAATGACTTACTACGAATTGAGCATTTCGCAATGGTAGGCTATTGTATCAGTGTGTTGATCATCTCATGTGTGGATGGGAGGAAGTTTGGGGGTGGGGGAGGAAAGAACAAAAGAGAGGAGGAATTTGACTCAGATATATTTGTGGTTATATTTAACTCACAACTCATCCGTTGTGGAAACCTTCAACTTCACTCACTTTTTCCAGATCAAAACTGGGATAGACCATAAGACATAGGAGCATAATTAAGCCATTTGCCCCATCAAGTTTGTTCCAACATTCCATCATGGCTGATTTATACTTCCCCTCAACCCCATTCTCCTGCCTTCTTCCCATAACCTTTGATGCCCTGACTAATCAAGAATCTACCTCTTCTTTAAATATACTCAATGACTTGTCCTCCACAGCCATCAATGGCAATGAATTCCACACCATCCTCTGGTTAAAGAGATTCCACCTCATCTCTGTTTTAAATGGATTTCCCTCTATTCTGAGGTCATGCCCTCTGGTCCTAGACTCACCCACTATAGGAAAGATCCTCTGCACATCCACTCTATCTAGGCCTTTCAATATTTGATAGGTTTCAGTGAGATTTCACCTCCCCCCACCCCCCATTCTTCTAAACTCCAGCAAGTACAGGCCCAGAGCTATGAACCACTACTCACATAATAACCATTTGATTCCCTGAATCATTCTCACAAACCTCCCCTGGACCCTCTCCAATGCCAGCACATCATTTCATAGGAAAGGGCACAAAACTGCTCACAATACTCTAATTATGGTCTGACCAATACCTTGTATGCCTCAGCATCACATCCTTGCTCTTATATTCAAATCCACTCGAAATGAATGCTAATTGTCTGCATTTGCCTTCCTAGGCAAATGTACTCTCAAGACCATAGAGAATGACACCATTAAGAAACTCTTTGACTACAAGTACCTCGGGTCAAGAATGATGAGTTCGGAGAAGGACATAAAGATACAGAAGGCGCTGGCGTGGAGGGCTATGAACGACATGAAGGAAATCTGGAAGTTGAACCTGACCAGAGAGCTTAAAAAGAGGATTTTCATAGCCGTCATACAGTCCATTCTCATGTACGGATGCGAGACGAGGACACTCACCAAGACACTGCGAAAGTCTGTAGATGGTTGCAATACACGGATGCTCCGGATGGCTCTTGACGCGAGTTGGCAACAGCACATGACGAATGTTGAGTTCTATAACAACCTACCGATGCTCACCACTAAAGGCACGCGGCCACTTCGGTGGTGATGTCTGTTATCTGTCAAGTAGGGGACCATGCACAATTCTGATATGATGGAGACGGATGTCAGAGTACGGAGGAACATCTGGAAAACTTCTGAAATGCCCGCTTCGCTGCCACTGCTACTGTGTGGTAACCAGAATCTCCGGAGCAGAAGGCCCCGAAATCCTTGGCTTTGCTTGTTTCAGCGGCCAGTGCTAGGTTGAAGGCACTCGACAGAGGATGGCACTCGGGAGGCTGTATCGGAGAGGCTGTTCGGAAGCTCGAAGTTTTTGGACGGATGGACTCAGTGTTGGCTGTGGTCGGCTGCTTCCAAGGCGTCGGCAAGTTGACGGTGCCTGGAGGTTTATGGCAGGGTGTTTCTCCCTTTTGCCACCTGCTATCGGGGACTCGGGAGTCGATCGACTCAGGGACTTTTGAGACTTTATTTACTGTGCCCATGGTTTGTTCTTCATCAAATTATGGTATTGCTTTGCACTGCTGTAACTATATGTTATAATTATGTGGTTCTGTCAGTGTTAATCTTTGGTTGTCCTGTTTTCTGTGATATCGCTCCGGAGAAACATTGTATCATTTCCTAATGCATGTATGCATTTCTAAATGACAATAAAAGAGGACTGAGTGTTCTCATAATCTAAAATCAAGGCAAGAAGACTGCAACTAGTGGGGCACTGTCTACGACACCCCGAGCTACCTGACAGCCTAGTCATCATATGGGAGCCCAAGCACAGGAGGATGAACCCTGGGCACCCTCCCAAGACTATGGTCAGCACGGTCCTAGAAGACAGCAGTGTGGCTAATGTAGATGAACTGAACACACCGATGAGGGAGAGGGAGAAGTGGAGAGTCCATCATCGTGCCCGACGCCAGCCCCCTAGGCCTGAGTCTACGTAGTAGTAGTAGTAGTGCCTTCCCTACCAACTCAACCCACAAGTTAACCTTAAAGGAATCCTACACAAGGGCTGCCAAGTCCATCTGCATTCCTAATTTTTCAATTTTCTTCACATATAGAAAATAGTCTATGCCTTTATTCCTTCTACAAATGTGCATGACCATACACTTCCCTACACTGTAGTTCATCTGTAGTTCATTTCTTTGCCCATTCTCCCAAACTGCCCAAGTCCTTCTGCAGACTCCCTTCTTCATCAACACTACCTGCTCCTCCATCTGTCTTTGTATCATCTGCAAACTTGGCCACAAAGCCATTAATTCCATCATCCAAATCTTCGATATATAATGTTAAAAGTAGCGGTGGCAATACCAACCCCTGCGCAACACCACTTGTCACCAGCAGCCAACCAGAATAGGCCCCTTTATACCCATTCTTCCACTCCTTCCAGTGAGCCAATGCTCTCTCTCTCTGCAGGTATCTTTCCTCTAATACCATGGGCTCTAATCTTGTTAAGCAGCCTCATGTGTGGCACCTTGTCAAACACCTTCTGAAAATCCAAGTGCAAAACATCCACTGACTCTCCTTTGTCTATCCTGTCACTTTTTCAAAGAATTCCAACAGATTTGTCAAGCAAGATTTCCCCTTAAGGAAACTATGCCAACTTTATCCTGCACCTCCAAGTACCCTGAAAATTCATTTATAACAATGGACTCCAACATCTTCCCAACCACTGAAGTCAGGCTAACTGGCCAACAGTTTCCTTTCTTCTGCCTCCCTGCCTTCTTGAAGATTGGGTTGATGTTTGCAATTTTCCTGTCCTCCAGAGCAATTTCAAACCTGGAGATTCTTGAAAGATCATTACTAATACCTGCACTATTTTTCCAGCTACTTCATTCAGAATCCTGGGGTGTAGTACATATGGTCCATGTGACTTATCTCCCATCAGGCCTTTCAGCTTACCAAGGACCATTTCCTTAGAAAACAGCAACTATGCTCACTTCTGCCTCTGACAGTCTTGAATTGGATAAGTGGAACAGTCATAGTTGTAGAACACTACAGTACAGAAGCAGGCCATGGAATCCATGCAGAGCTGTTATGTTGCCTAATCCCATTGACCTTCACCTGGACCATACCCCTTCCATCCGTGTACCCATCCAAATTACTCTTAAATGTTGAAATCAAACCTGCACGCACCACTTCCACTGGCAGCTCATTCCACACTCTCACCACCCTCTGACTGAAGAAAATCTTGGTATTTGTTAATAATTCTCACATGCATCAAGATAGGAGTGAAAAGCTTACCTTGCATACTGTTCATTCAGAACAAATCAATGCAAAATAATGTGTAAAAGCTACCAAAAAAGTGAAGTGCAGATAAATGACAAAATGCAGGATCATAAGGTGAGGACTGTGAGGTCAAGAGCCTATGCTATCATACAAGGAGGTCAGTTCAAGAATCTGATAACAGCAGGATAGAACCTGGTGGTATGTGCTTTCAGGCTTTCGTATCTTCTGCTCAATGGTAGAAAGAAGAGAGAATGTCCGGTGTGGGTGGGGTTTTTGATTATGCTGGCTGATTTACGGAGGTAGCAAGAAGTAGAGACAGAGTCCATAGAGGGGAGACTGGTTTTCATGATGTGCTGTGTCCACAGTTCTCTGTAGTTTCTTGGCAGTCATATGTACTGCAGTTGCCATACCAAGCCATTAGAGATTCAGTCAGAATGCTTTCTATGGCCCAACAATAAAAACTGGTAAGAGTCAACTGGACATGGCAAATTGCTTTAGCCTCCTGAGGAAGTAAAGGTGTTGGTAAGCTTTCATCAGCACGGTTGGACCAGGATGGTCTATTGGTAATGTTCACACTTACCGTAGGAACTTGTCCTTACTCTCTAGAAGTTTCTTCCTGTACACCAGCAACTGCATTCTTGCTGCTCTCTGCACCCCTGCAGTACTTGAAGATTTTACTACTCTGGGTAAACCACTTGCAACCCGCAACCACCCTAATCTTACCTTCACGTAGAATAGTTCAAACTCTTTTGTTGTGATTATTGTTAATGTCTTGTTAGCTCAATTTTTCTTACCTGCTTATACAAGCCAGGTGTTGGGCATATCCCACAAACTTACCTTTGAAACACAAATTTTCTTGGTCTGTGTAAAATGCTGCTAACTGCTTCCAACTCACCCTGTCATGAGAATTCCCTTTGATCTACCCATCCTTTTAATTTATTATGGGCAACAAGGAAATGGCAGACAAGTTGAACAGGTACTTTGGATCTGTCTTCACTAGGAAAGACACAAACAATCTCCCAGATGTAATAGTGGCCAAAGGACCTAGGGTAACGGATGAATTGAAGGAAATTTATATTAGGCAGGAAATGGTGTTGGATAGGCTGTTGGGTCTGAAGGCTGATAAGTCCCAGGGCACTTAAGGAGGTGGCTTTAGAAATTGTGGACGCATTAGTAATCATTTTCCAATGTTCTATAGATTCAGGATCAGTTCCTGTGGATTGGAGGGTGGCTAATGTTGTCCCTCTCTTCAAGAAGGGAAGAGGAGAGAAAACAGGGAATTATAGACCAGTTAGCCTGACGTTGGTGGTGGGAAAGATGCTGGAGTCAATTATAAAAGATGAAATTATGACACATCCGGATTGTAGTAACAGGATTGGTCCAAGTCAGCATGGATTTACAAAGGGGAAATCGTGCTTGACTAATCTGGAATTTTTTGAGGATGTAACTATGAAAATGGACAAGGGAGAGCCAGTGGATGTAGTGTACCTGGACTTTCAGAAAGTCTTCCAAGTCCCACATGGGAGATTAGTGGGCAAAATTAGGGCGCATGGTATTGGGGGCAGAGTACTGACATGGATTGAAAATTGGCTGGCTGACAGAAAACCAAGAGTAGCAATTAACGGGTCCCTTTCGGAATGGCAGGCGGTGACCAGTGGGGTACCGCAGGGTTCAGTGCTGGGACTGCAGCTGTTTACAATATATATTAATGATTTAGATGAGGGAATTAAAAGTAACATTAGCAAATTTGCCGATGACACAAAGCTGGGTGGCAGTGTGAAATGTGAGGAGGATGTTGTGAAATGCAGGGTGACTTGGACAGGCTGGGTGAGTGGGCAGATGCATGGCAGATGCAGTTTAATGTGGATAAATGTGAGGTTATCCACTTTGGTGGTAAGAACGGGAAGGCAGATTATTATCTAAATGGAGTCAAGTTAGGAAAAGGGAAAGCACAACGAGATCCAGGTGTTCTTGTACATCAGTCACTGAAAGCAAGCATGCAAGTACAGCAGGCAGTGAAGAAAACTAATGGTATGCTGGCCTTCATAACAAGGGGAATTGAGTACAAGAGCAAAGAGGTCCTTCTGCAGCTGTACAGAGCCCTGGTGAGACCACACCTGGAGTACTGTGTACAGTTTTGGTCTCCAAATTTGAGGAAGTGCAGCATAAGTTCACAAGGTTAATTCCCGGGATGGCGGGACTGTCATATGTCGAAAGGTTGGAGCGACTGGGCTTGTATATTCTGGAATTTAGAAGGCTGAGAGGAGATCTTATTGAAACATAGAAGATTATTAAGGGATTGGACACGCAGCAGGCAGGCAGGATGTTCTCGCTGATGGGTGAGTCCAGAACCAGAGGCCACAGTTTAAGAATTAGGGGTAGGCCATTTAGAACGGAGTTGAGGAAAAACTTTTTCACCCAGAGAGTGGTGGATATATGGAATGCTCTGCCCCAGAAGGCTGTGGAGGCCAAGTCTCTGGATGCTTTCAAAAAAGAGATGGATAGCGCTCTTAAAGATAGCGGAATCAAAGGTTATGGGGATAAGGCAGGAACTGGATACTGATAGTGGATGATCAGCCATGATCACAGTGAATGGCAGTGCTGGCTTGAAGGGCCGAATGGGCTACTCCTGCACCTATTGTCTATTGTCATCCCTCCCCCACCTACTCTCCTACTGAATTGTATTTTTCTTATTTCCAGTTCTGAGAGGTGTTGCAGACTTGAAACATTGCCCATTTCCCCACCCACAGATGCTTCCTGACCTGTTGAGTTTTTCCATGAGTTTCCAACTCCCCTTTATGTAAATCTCTGTAACTTTGGCAAAAAAAAATTAGGCAATAAGGCATTTAGTATCAAAAAGTACATTGGCGACACTTATAATGGAGGACAAATGTAAACTTGAGAAGGAATACCTCTCACCAAAGCCACATTAGATAAAAAGAGACGATGCCTCAATGTGCCAGAAATAAAGTTTTGTTAAAGTACCCCTCCAGCTGTTTCTACAGCAATCACACAGGAGCAAGCACGACTTGCTTCCTTTCTAGTCTTTAGGTTTCATGGTAGCAGAAGCCAAAGGGGGAATCACAACACCGCAGAGGAGACACACGTTGGCTTCAGGACAATATGCTCCTTCTGCCAAGTATACAGGGCTTCCATATGCTCCCAATACATGACTACAAAGTTCTCAATACCATCCCAAATCTCCTTCTCAATTTTGCCCTCTTGTGGGGCAGAAATTCCCATGAATCTGTAGAGATGTGGTAGTTCAAATTGCCAGTGCTTCCATAAATATTTTTGTCTGCTAAATTATTTCCTCCCACAACAGGGCTTAAAATAGAGTCTGTTTCAGGAATCTCAGGTCAGGAATGTGGCCTGACCAGCATGGTGGATTAAGAGTAACCAGGCCTTCAAAATTGGGGCTGGTAGTCTGATGTTGGTGCGCTCATCCTTCTGAGAATGAGGATTTTGTGGAGACGACATTGGAGATATTTTTCCCCCGGTGTCTCGTGACACTTACTATAGGTAGTGGCACATTTTCAGTATATACCCAAATTGAGTGGTTAACAGCTAGAAGTTGAGATCCAGTCTCACTGCAATATAAGGAATCTGTCACAATTACAGTCTTTCACTAGTTTGAAGATTGGATTTCTATTTTAGCCCCTTTTTATAGCCACAGGGAAGTCAGAAAAATTTCACCCCACCTCCACAATCCCATTTCAAGGGGAAACAGTACCATTGCATAAATGAAGAAAAGCAACCACACATTCCATATTTTGTAGCAGAATTTATATACATTTATTATGGCTCCATACAATAACAGCAAAGGATTGTTCTGGTGTCCTTAAATGTACACTATCAGGCACTTGTCTATGAAACAATATATTTAGATACAGTCTACATTATTCAAAGAATATAAAGCTGTGAAAACTTTCAAGTACTGCTACAGTTTGCAGAATGGACAAAGCATTATTTACATGCCAGTTTTGGATTATGGTTGGTCTATGGAACATCCATCAAAATGAGGGTCAGTTTTGTGCAAATTGGTTAACTTTTGTTTGTTGATTTTTTTTTAAAACCTACTCCTACTGAAACTTTTATAAACTGGATCCAATAGATAAGTCACATTTGCATCGAGTATAAGTTAATAAATGTAAGTACTTAGATTTCATTAATGATTCATAAAAGTATGTTTAATAAAACAGTTAAAGTTTAAGTGCAATTAATTTTCTATATTAAAAACAATTGGTCCAATGATTTTTTTTCTTCCCTCTTCCTAGGGATGTTCTGCTGAATCTGATTAGCTACTTACATTAGGCAGTCATTGCAATCATCAGTTGTACTGAAGTATACAAGTTTATCAAAAGAATAAGATTTCCATTGCTAACTTCTAAATAAACTTTATATGACACATTTGGTTACACTTAACTATATCTGGAACAATAAGTCTTTCTGTTACAGTTAAAATATCTCGTGCTCTAATATATTTTTAACAGTACAAATCTGCAAAAATGTTCAAAGTAAGACTTTGTATGCATAGGTAAATCTGCACATTTCACAGAGCAATTAATCATTTAGAATTAAGGTAGACCTATTTAAAGCTTTGAGTTTTTGTTGTAAAATGGCCAATAAAATACAGTTATGAATCTGTTTGAACATCTAGCTGAGAATGTGTAACACTTTGTGGTACTTTAAACTTAATATAATCTGAAGCAGAATGAAAACTTGTAAAAGAAATCTGATTGTTAAATAATTGTTCAAAAAAATAAAAAACTTACAGCTTTACACAAGTCCCTGCGCAAAAAAAATCCACAACAGCAATCTAACTCAGAAAACTCATATGCTTTTGAGTATTTACAAAAACAAACACCATCACTTAATAGCACCCCCTAGGATGTAAAAATCTAACATACTACATACAAAAACCTCACTTAATCCAGTTTAATATAAAACTCTGAAGGTGCAAGATGCCCCTTTTTGTGTGATTCTGTAAACTCAAAACGGGAGGAGAAAAAAGACAAAACCATTTATGACCCGCAGAACTTGCCTTTAAATAAAGGGGTAAAGTTTTCTTTTAAAAATCACATTAACAATGTCAATGTAAACGCGAATCTCTTCAATTTTTCATTCTTAAGCTACTTTTCAAACATGTCAGTTTATGGTCAAATAAAATGCTGCTATAACACTGAATGTCATCTGATCTGGCCATCAATAATGTGCTGTAACAAAGTTAAAGAGTTAAGCAGACTTTATGACTTTTGTTTGTTGACATTGCCAAAACCCTATGCAAACAACCACAGACTTTAATATTAAAATATTAAAGTGTATGACTGTATTGTTAAACATCTCTAGTAATTGTGCCAATAAAGATAACAATTAATACATTTCTACAAATACAGTGATGAAAGAAAGCTACTGGGGTGAGGGACAGGAAGGGGGAAATGTTGGAGAACACATGCAGCCACAACTATGGCAAGTCTCCAACATGTGGCCAGTCTTCACTGTAAGCCAGAAGCTTTGCTAAGACTGAGAACTCAGGCATGTGGATCACGCTGTTCCACTTGTGCATATAATGGAGGTCTGCGCAGTGATAGACAAAAGCACCTATGTAGGCAGTCATGGTGCCAATTGTCCATTTAACAATTCCCAAAAGTAGATAATAAAATCAATGACAATATTATCTTGTTTTATATTGGAATAAGATGTGGCGCGTTGGTTTACAGTGTCAGCTGGAAAAATTCAAAAACAGAACAGGGTTCGATTCCCACAGCAGTCTGTAAGGAGTTTGCACATTCACCCTGTGACCATGTGGGTGTTTCCCACCCCCAACCCAGGTGCTCCACTTTCCTCCCACACTCTAAAGACAGGCAGTTAAGGTTGAGTGGAGAGCATGTTATAATGGCGCGAGACATGTGGCAACACTTGCAGGCGGCTCAGCACAATCGTCACTAATTTGATTTGATGCAAACAATGCATTTCACTGTATGGTTCAAATGTACTTGCAACCAATAAAGCTAATCTTTATCTTTACGTGCGATAAAATCTCTATATTGCATAGGGCCTCTTACAGTAGTCTAATCTAATACCTTAAAAACTATATTCAATGGTAGACTTTGTCCTGATTACACTGAGATTTTAATCCAAATCATTTACTTGTATCCACAGAGACAGCTCAACCCAGAATCACCTGGCTCAGACAGTGGCTAGAGGGGAACTTGACAGGACATGGATAAAATGGAAATCTGGATGGAGGAATGGCAAATGGAATTTAATCTGGTTATGCGTGAGGTAATGCATTTTGGGGAGGTCAAATGTAAGAGGAAAATATACAGTAAATGGCATTCCATAGCTCCCTGAAAGCAACAACACAAGTTGAAAGGGTGATAAAGAAAGCATACAGCATGCATACCTTCATTGATGTTGAGTACAAGTGTTGGGAAGTCACAATGTGCTGGATAAAATACTTTGAATGTGGGTGTAGTTCTGATCGCCACACAATAGGAAGGAAGTGGAGGATTTGAAAGGGATGTGGAAGAGATTCACCAAGATACTGAATGGATTGGAGTGTGTTAGCAGCAAGGAAAGTTTGGACGCATTTAGGTAGTCTTCTCTGGAGTGCCAGAGGCTGAGGGGGTGACCTGGTAGAAGTATACAAAATTGTGAGAGTCACAGAGCTAGGATAGATAGCTAGAGTTCTGCGCACCCCCCCACCCCCCCACCTCGGGTGCAAAGGCCAGATACTGGAGGGAAGAGATTAAAGTACGAGGGTGAAGTTTAAAATATTTTGGTGCGTGGAATGCACTGCCAAGAGACAAGTCATTACAACTGTTTCAGCATCATCATTCTGCTCAATACCATTAAGGAGGTATGACTTTGAAAGACAGAATAGAAGGCTCTGATATAGCACAATTAAATGGGGATAAATTACTAGGCATGGCCGAAAACATTGTTGCTTCAGCTTTTAAGAACAACTACTTTAATGACAATTCACATTTCTCAATAGCTAGGCAGACTGGATATTGTAAAAGAAATGTTTATATCCAAAATTAAAGAGCTATATGGAGATCTACTGTCAATATCAAAAAACAATATTGTTCTGTTTTAGAAATATAAGCCATTTCCTTTTCATTGAGATGGTTAAGTGCAATCTTAAGTGCAGACAGTTTAAGTAGAAAATTCCTCCATTGGCTGTTACCCAGACAGCAGACACAACAGTCGTGGTCATCACTCATTGGGTCCTTCTACCAATGACAAGCTGCCAGTTATCATAAAATTCTTCTACATAACATAGAAGTCAGTCTTGTGATACAAAATAAAACCCTTTCAGAATTAAAAACCAAGTCAAAAATAGTCCAAGGAAACAAAAAGGTTTAGATTACTCTGAATTAATCTTGCAACTTAAAAGGTGACTACATGTCAATGGTGATTGGATTGTATGCATGTAGTATGGGAAGGATAGCACATTCCACCTTCCCATGTAGACAGCACACCCAAGCAAAGGCTGTCAGAACCATGGAAATTCTACAGAGAATGTAAAAACTCACTGCAAATATCACACTGCATTTCAAGAGCATAACAATATTGATACTGTAAACAATATTTTACAAGATATTTTACTGATCTCCTTAAATATGTAATTGTTGGGAAAGAGGGATTAATTTTTAATTGACATGTGATATTGAAAAATATTGGGTTCAGATTAGGGACCCCTATTTTTACCATTCAATCATATCAAGATGACCATGTTAAATGGGCCAACTCCATTTCCTGAGTTCAGATAAAGTACAGTGCCCCCTTCCGCATTCTTTAAAATAAGATTTAAAATCTAGGTTGACATAATCTTTTAAGAATTGATTTAAAAGATCTAAATTTTAAAAACAATCAGCATTAAAAACATTGAACGTGCAAGCAATCTGTTTTATGGCTCAAATTATTTAAAATACTAGTGCAATTAAATGTCACAATTCCACAGACTTGAAAACCAATCTCATGCTTAGCTGCAGACAAGCCTGAGAGGTGAGTGATGATGATGCTTTAAAACAAATGGCAAATGTGTTACTTGCATGAAGTTTTTCCACAACAGACCACTAGAATTTGTTAGAGATCTGGGATTTTGGAACCAGAGTTTGTTACAGCCACAGTTAACAACCAGATCAGGCCCATATAATGCTCATAATTAGAAAAAGAATTGTTAATTAAGCACACCTCACATCTATGTTTTGGAAATGACATTCTGTAGTGAGTTTGGCACTTTAACCAAACAGCTCCAAATTCCAAAGGCCTTATCTACAGCAGCACATAACCTGCAAACATTGGGCAAACATCCTGTGCAGGAAAATGTTCTGTGTTGCCAAGTATGATGAAAGGGAAAAGGGAACATGTTTCAAGAGAATTCAAATAGGGTGAAGGACATCTTTGGATTGCTTTTCCCAACTCCTGATGTCAATCCAGTCATGGTATCTTCAGATAAACCTGGTTTAATGAGAAAAAGGCAGCGTCAAACACAAAACAAAACAAAACAAAACAAACATGAGCTACTCAACTATTGCAAGTTAACCCGGGTGAGGCCAACACTTGTAACAATTCAGCAAAAGGGTATTAGCCTTTTGATTTTAAAATTTTGAACCACAATTCAAATTATGTTTTCCAAAATCAGAGAATCTGGCATGTCCTTGAATGTTTAAATAATACGCAATTCGAACTTCATGAATATGAATCATATCCCTGTCACAGTAATGTGGAAATGACGGAAAAAAAATCTCAATTAATCTCAAGAACACAAAACTAAATATTCCTCATTTGGTTACAACTTAGTAAAAGCTCCTTACATGGACCTGACTTCGGCCTCAGTTTCTTAATTAATAACTATTAAACCTTAACTATTCTGGCAATGTTACACTTAGATACAAGTTATGCAGACATATATATGTGCATATTTGACTGGAACTGTTGGTGGCAAACTGAATTTTAACAGGTATAAATTAATGTTTAGTATAGTAGGGTATAAATATTAGTTAAGACATACATTTAGATAAATATAGAATGTCACAATAAACTAACATGGCACAAAATTCATTTTTATTGAAAATTTACTCTATTCTACCTAAACAAGCTTGCAGCTTATTATCAAATTCACAGTGCTAGCGCATATTACAGTAAAAATCAAATGGTATGGTTATGCAATTTAAATAAAGATCAGCCTTCATTAGTTACAAACTTCAATCTCTGCATTCTGCAGTTGTACAATCCAAATAAATGTGGTATTACTGTCTGAGTTAGACAAATTTTACAGATAAGAAATAAAAACATATTTTGCATTTATACTGGTGCATTACATATCAGATATCCAAAAATGCTCTCAGTCCAAACAAATTACTTTTGAGATGGTTTATTTTTGTAGCCAATATGCTGACGAATTTGAATATTAAAAAGGGCCAAGACAAATAACTGGGTTTGTCTCAAGACAAGTGATCTGGGAGGTGCCAAACGTCAGAGAGATTCACGAACACCTTAGTCTTCTAACAATATCATAAGGTTATTCACATCAGGATAAAACCTCCAATTTAATATTTAACCCATGAGACACTAAGAATAAGTATGCATATTCCCAGTAATCATAAATACCAACTCAAATTTGTTTACTAGAGCTTGACCTCTCAGGCTTCTGAACCAATTTATCACCAGCACAGAAAATGGGACAGCTTGCTTGCAGAAATGGAAAGCTAATTTCCGTCTCCATAATAGAAGCTCTTGTATGATATTCAATTATTTTTCATAGAAGTGTGGAAAGCCCTACTCTTACTTGACAGGTACATTTTCAAACAAAGATGTGAAGCATTATTGGAGCACCCTCTCAAAAACACTAAAAAACAAATTCTTATCTAGTGGTATGTAGTGATACTAGTACCTTACTTGGTTTGTAACAAAGAATTACCAATTCAGAAAGCTGGGTAAGTGCACTTCAAAAATAGTTGGAGGATGGAAGGTGAAGAAAGAGTCAAGTTAAACTATCTATCCAGGGAGGTAGCCAGTTAAAAAGGGGATGTATGCCATTGTCTCATTCTGATGGATTAGTTCTTCCGAGCTGGTTGTAAGCAATGGAGATCTTCTATAAATATGCAAACTAACATCTGATGAAATCCTCAATCACCGATTACTAATTTCTACTATAGTAGGAGTGCTGATAACCTCATGACAATGCCAAATTTAATCTAAAAAAAATCAGTTTGAGATGATTTTGCATTGCAACACAAAGATACTCTCGCTTCTCCAGGCTTCATAAATCTGGAGTTCCCATTATGTTAGTCCCAAGCGGAAGGCATAACAACTCCCCAGTTTTCAAAGAATGGCAAACACCCCAGTCACTCCGCTGGGACACGAAGGCAACAAACAGCAGATGTATCTCACCAAAACCTGTTGGAATATTGAAAGGCCAGGATAGAGTGAACATGGAGAGGATGTTTTCTATGGCAGGGGCAGTCTAAAACCAGAGGGCACAGCCTCAGAAAAGAGGGACATCCATTTAGAATGCTGGTGAGGGATTTTATTTTTAGCCAGAGGGTTGCGAGTCTGAAATTCATTGCAACAGACAGCTGTGGAGGCAAAGTAATTGAATACATTTAAATCAGAGGTTCTAGGTCCTTATTTAGTAAAGGCCTCAAAGGTTATGGAGAGAATACAGGGAATGGGGGTGTGTGAGACAATAGATCAGTCATGATGGAATGACAGCGCAGACTCGATGGGCTGAATGGCCTCATTCTGCTCCTGTGTCTTATTGTTTTAATTAAATTTCTTTCCCTTGAAATTACATTCCCTCATTTTCATAGGAGAGCATATCCTTCTTCAACTCCATAATATTAGTTCAAAGGATAGCATTACTATACCACTTAATTTACTTCAAGTTATTTTCACTGAGGTAGTGTTAATAGACACAGAGCAAGAGCATGCAATTTTAGTACAAAATCTAATACTTACCTCATAATAAAAATTTAGCCAGATACCCAGCTGTGTGTGGGTGCTTTTGAACTGTTTGAATAGCAGTCTAAATTAAAGTCTAAAGTATCACCATCCATAAGGTCATTACGAATAATGGACTCAACATCACAATCCAGGCTTTCAATGAACATATCATCCAAATCACTAGGGAGCTTCTCTTGATTCACAGCAGCAATATTCATTCTTCCATAGCCTCCGTTGCTATTAATATGGTATGGATCCATTGCATTAAGTTGCAAAGACATAGGCACGTGTATCTGGTTTTTTGGGGCTGAAAGATGTCGGATATTTGAAGGGTGAGTCATGATGCTCACGGTACGAGGTATGACACAGCCATTCATTGCAACTGAATGCTGGCTATGCACTGGATGTTGCTGGATGTTGGGGTTCATCAACTTGGTGTGAACTCCCTGGTTAGCATATGAGGACATTGTGGTGGGGATCATCATATTCTGACTGCTCATTCGACTGTTAGCTTGTGATACCACAGTATCCACTTGTGGTAACATATCGCTGTGCGGAGGCGAGTCAGAAGTTAGTAACTCTTTAAGCAGCCCCTTTGGGCAGTTATATTGGGTGATCGGCCCAAAGTTCTGCTTTTTCTCTTGAAAGGTCTGCATAGGCATTTGCTGCAGAGAATTCATACTGCTCTGAGCATACAGGCATTTTCTGTAATCTGGGGTCTGTGAACCAATGGCTGTGTTCTGGGGTGCAAATGAGTAGCCAGTGCTTTGCTGCATTAGTGACACTGACGAAGGCTGGGTGGATGCTACCAGAGATGAGTTTGGGGACAAAAGATTCAAATTGTCCAAGAGATCTTCCATCACATTTTCAGTCATAGAATTGTTCATAGAACTAGTCATCTCACTTAGACTTGGTAGTGTTGATGCCATTTTACTGGAGCTACCCGGATAGACTAAGGGTGACATTTGATGAACCTCACCATCGCCAATATCTTCCTGTTCTGTCATAATAGGAGAGAGCCTTCCACTTAATGTGCTAGCATTTGAACCAGTTCTCGTTCTGAAAGTGGTCCAGGCGTCAAAATCATCATTACCGTGCGAGTTCGGACTTCCAGGCCACTTTGAGAACTGTGTTCCGGGACTATCAGCACTGCCATCTTGACCTGCCTGAAGAGCTGCCTTTTTCTTAGCCGCCCTTCCTCTGCTTTTTGCGAACTTGCTGTTGTTATCCATGGATGCTGCTCTTCTCCTTGGAGATTTTCCACTCTTTCCCCCTTCCGGATTTAGCATCCACCAAGAACTCTTGCCAGTTCCCTCATTCTGAACTCGTACAAACTTGCTGTGCAGTGACAAGTTATGACGGATTGAGTTCTGCAAAAAGAAAATACATATTGCCAAGTCAGAACCTCTGCTTCAGTGCACTGCTTTAGTACATTGCCACATAAACACTCAACATTCTAAGCATTTCATTCCCAAGCAAGTTAAAGTTGTAGGGCATCGGGGGAAGAGTAGATGGAACCGATATAGTTGCAACTGAGACATAAAACTACAAGATATTGTACTAACAAGAAACATAGAACTACAAGATATTGTCAAGTATTAACAAGATATTGTACTAACAAGAAACATAAAACTACAAGATATTGTCAAGTATTAACAAGATATTGTACTAACAAGAAACATAAAACTACAAGATATTGTCAAGTACATTGTTTATTCAGTTTTTACAGATAGCCAAGCAGGAATATTTAGAAACAAAATCTAGAGTCTAGTCTCCAAATACACTAAGGACTGCAGGCATGCACAATTATCTCATTTGATCACAACACAAGTTTATGATTTCAAGACAATAAAGATTTAGGACAAGACTTGCATGGCAGGAGGTATTTTGGAAACAAAACTATTGTATTAAGTTTTTAATTTTAAAGAAACACTGCCTGTTATACTCAAATAGACTACTAACAATTTCAACTACAACAAATCTTCTTCCAGTTCAGAGTAACCCAACATTCTTCAGCAAATCTATGTTAAAAGTTACTAATAAACTGTTAAAACTATTGGAAAAATAAAAGATGTTCTAGCTCAATCTTTACAATTGGTAACATCAGATGTTCCATCTGCTGAGCATCCCTTGCTCACTAGAAATGCAAGTTTCTAGCAACATACTACCAGTCTCTGGAATGGAGATCAACACAATCATCTGGCAAGGAAATGTCAGAAGAGGGGGAGTAGAAAGATGAGTGCTGGGGTGAGGTTGTATATGGAGAAAGATAGAAGGGCTGGTGACAAGCAAGCATCAGTCATAATCAAAGCTAATTAAATCAAAAATGTTCATAGCCATATGCTTATTTATACTTTTCAGCCTTTAAACAGTATATGCATACACTACAAGATGTGCCATATGGACTACTGGTATAATGTACAATATCCTTAAAATTAAGATATAATCCAGCAAAAAAAAACTTTGTATAGTAAAATAATGCAGTTTGAGCTTTGGGTTCTATTTTATTAACCCAAGCTAGAGAAAAATTCTATGACCAATAAGGGGCTTAAAAATGAGCATCAGGGTCTAGAACCAAGAAGAGAAAAGAAATTGCATTTTGTGCTTAAAAATTTTAAATTTGCTCAAATGTACCGAGTGTTGACCACAACAGTGGGACAGCAAGCTGATTTTGAAAAAAAAAACCTGAAACTCAAATTGCTGGTCAGTGCAGAAACTCAATAATATCCATTAAATTTGCTTGAAATAGAACTGATCACAGATCCAGTCATTTCTGGCATACCTACAAAAAAGAAAATCTTTTGGCAATACCTCAGTTAGTTATGCTGCCAGATACAGAATTTAAGTTTCTGCTAAATGCTTTTTGTCACAACTGATGTACATTACCATTTCGTGGAACATTTATTGCATCATCTTCCCCTTCTTACTGATAAGTTATACCCAACTACTGAAAACTCAGGTCAGGACATTTTTCAAAAAGGCTGTTATTTTGAATAGAACATTTCACCCAGCTCTGATCACATTTTTAGTTCCAGTGTTCATGTAAACATTTAGCGGCAGAAACAAGGACATTAAATTAATCACTTGCAGAATTAAATTGGTGGAGGTCAAAACATCATTGCCTTATCTACATGCAGTTGAATGTTGATAGTGTATATGGGCCTCCTTTCACTTTTTAAATGAAAACAATTAGACACCTACAGAGATCCTGTAACAGTTAGATCAATGGGCGAGTTTTCAGGTCATGTTTCCAACTAACAGCACTGCCTCCCGGTGCTGCCAAACAATAAAGTCTTTTTTTCCCTAACAGGAAAAGGGCTGCAGGGTTGCTACACAAATTCCTGTTTCTCGTGCAAAGCTCAAGCCATAAATGAAGCACTAATTTAGCAGCCAGGGAGGAAAGAATGATTACCTCTTAATCTTTCGAAAGTATGTCCTGCTGTTAATGATGTTGTGTCTGCTGGCAACTCCAGACACAAATACAAACTGAAAAGGGATATTGGCAAGAGGGTTAAACGCAATGACAAATCATTGCACTCTTCCTCATCTGTCTAGGCACTGAACAACTTCTGGGGCGCCACAGTAGTGTAGCAGTTAGTGTGATGCTATTACAGCTCGGAGAGTTCGGAGTTCAGGGTTCAATTCCAATGTCATCAGTACATCGTTCCCATGGAATGTGTGGGCTTTCTCCACAGTGCAAAGACGTACTGGCTAGTAGGTTAATTGATCATTGTAAATTGTCCCGTGATTAGTGTCGGGGTAAATCTGGGGTTGCTGGGAGGTGCCGCTCGAAGGGCCTATTGCAGCCATATCTCTAAATAATAAACTAAATAACTTTTTCCATGCTGTATTATGTCACACATACACAACTCATTCTGAACTTCCACACAGGGTAGTTCGGACTTACAATAAGATTTCCAGGTTTATACATATTTCAGGATGAAGGTGCTACTCTTTAATAACTCGACCAGCTGCATCAATTAATTACATGGGAAATACCAAAATGTCCTTGGCGGACACCAAGGATTCAAAGCCACGTTAGAGAACAACAGACCCATAAAGGACCATATCTCACAGGGAAATGCTGGATGTTCTGCACAAAATATTTTTCTCCATATTAGCTCTGTAATTTAGGATTCTTCTTCAAATATAGAACTCTCATACTTACTGGTCTTTCTTTGACAATGGTTTTCTGAAATCAGACTCCTTATGAAGTCTTAAGTCTGAGTGAGAAGGTACAGCAATTTCACCATTCTTGCATCCAAAAGATACATGGAATTAATGGATGGTTAAATCCAGAGGTAAAGATTATCCTCCCCTTCCCCCCATCAGTTATTTAATGAACAAGGATTGTTATAGCTTCAATCTGATGCGAAGGCATCGATTCACACAAAGGATTAGGTTAGTTTAGGAGCACAAGGTAACTAGAGTTGATTTACAAAATGATCAAGTTCAGCAACAACCATGGACTACTCACTGGTATAAAGTTCTGAGCCAAAATGATTCCAAACCAGTGTTCTTTAATAATTAACATGCTAGAATGTACAAAGGATAAGCATTTTCATAATAATTAGTAGTATATTAGACAAAAGTAGCAATCCTTATAATTATGCTACTGAAGATGCTTTGCTTGGTAGGGTTGATTCTGGGCAGCAGGGGATCCCTGACCATCATCAAGCTACTGCTCATAAAATTCAAGTAACACAAAAGAAAATTATTGCCACTTGGAATGTAAGAACCCTATATCAAGCAGGAAGATTGGACAATGTGATAAATTAAATGGAAAGATTAAAGATTAACATCATGGGAATTAGCAAAGTTCGTTGGGCAGGTGCTGGAACATGTCAGAATAGAAATGAAACACTAATATATTCTTGCGGAACATCCCATACTAATGGAGTAGGAATTCTTATGGATGAAAACATGCAAAAAGTGATTCAGGACATTGGGCAATATCAGAAAGCGTGCTCCTTGTTAGATTCCGAGGACAGCCATTTGATGTAGCAATTATACAGGTATATGCATGAACAACAGATGGAACAAATGAGGATATAGATAAATTCTATGAAGAGCATGAACAAGCAAAGAATAGATGCAAATCTCAAGATATTGTTATTGTCATGGGAGATCAAAATGCTAAAGTAGGACAAGGTGCTGATGGAAATACCCCAGGAAAATTTGGACTAGGGGAAAGAAATGAAAGAGGCGAGAAATGGGTAGAATGGTGCAAGATGAATAATCAGGTCAGTATGAATACCTACTTTAAAAACCATTCAAGACACTTAAGGACCTGGAAAAGTCCAGGAGATAGCACCAGAAATCAAATTGACTTTATTACTATAAACCAAAGATCTAGAAACTCAGTGACTCAATGCAAAACATAGCCAGGTGCGGACTGTAATAGTGACCATAACCCAGTAGTATGTCATGTAAAAGTAAAACTTAAAAAACTAAAGAAGCAAAAACCAGAACAATCCCTTGACTACTCGCAATTAATTAAAGAAGAAAACTTAAGACAAAAATTTACAATTGAAGTAAGGAATAGATTTCAAAGTCTAGAAATAGAATCTGTTGAAGATGATAGCAATCATGAAGTTTAACTCTTTAAAGGATGCCTTGGTAGAATCAGCAAAGTCAGTGATTCCTAAAAGAGAAAAAAGCACAAAGAGTAAATGGATGACAGATAAAATCAAAAATCTAGTAGAAGAAAGAAGACGGAAGAAAGCAAATCCTATAGAATACAAGTCCTTAGATAAAAAAGTTAAAAGCTTGTATCAAAAAGCCAAAGAAGAATGGTTAAACCAGGAATGTGAGCAATTAGAAAGAATCCCTATTACTGATCCAGAAAGGTTTCATCAACAAATCAAGAATATCACTGGTAAAATAAACTCCTCTGTTCTTCAGATGGATGTTTGAAAGCAAAGGACGGTACCATTATCATGAAAAAAGATGAGATTATGAACAGATGGACTGAGTATATTCCAGGAATTCTTTGAAGACAAAGAAGAACATTGAAGGTCCAAGTATTTTAAAATCTGAAGCAATAGATAAGATGAAGAAAGGAAAGGCAGCAGGTCCTGATGAATTAGTAATAGAACAAATTATCGCCCTTGAAGATTATGGAATTGAAAAACTTAATGATTTAATCAATGACATTTATGAGAATGGAATAATACCAGAAGAGATGAAAAAAAAAAATCAGTATTTATCACTCTTCCTAAGAAAGCTGGAGCAATAGAATGTGAATTGCATAGGACCATAAGTTTAATGAGTCATATCACCAAGATCCTTCTAAGAATTTTGATGACAAGAGCTAAAAGTAAGATACAAGCTGAAATAGGTAAAGAACAATGTGATTTTGTGAAAGACAAGAAGGTACAAGAAACGCGATATTGATGTTAAGGATACTATCAGAACAAGCTATTCAAGTGCAAAAAGATTTGTTTGTTTGTTTTATTGACTACACAAAAGCATTTGATAAAGTGAAGCACAATAAGTTATTCGAAATATTACAGGAAACTCTAGATCTAGATTCGAAAGACCTCCGCCTAATTAGAAATCTGTACTGGGAACAAACTGCCGCTGTAAGAATAGATGGAGAAGTGAGTCAGTTTACGAAAATCAAGAGAAGGGTGTGTTTTCTCCCCTGATCTGTTTAATGTGTACAGTGAAACAATATTACAAAAAATAAGAGACATCTTGGGAATCAAAGTTGGCAGTGAAAACATCAATAATTTCAGATATGCAGATGACACTGTGTTAATTGCAAGTACGGAGGAAGAATTACAAAACTTAATTGATATAGTTGTTGAAGAGGTGCAAAAATGGGTCTATCAATTGCAAAAAGACAGAATGTATGGTGATATCCAAAAAGGAGAATCCTATCTGCAGGCTGAGAATAAACGGGGAAGACATAAAACAAGTACAGAACTTTTGCTACTTAGGAAGCTGGGTGACATCAGATGGCAGGTGCGATATGGGCATCAAAAGAATAGGGATGGCAAAAGACACCTTTACGAGAATGAGGAGTATACCGACCAACACTAAACTAGGCATGACAACCCATCTCAGAGCACTGAAACGTTACATTTATCCAGTTATGTTATATGGCTCCAAATATTGGACAATATCTAGTAACCTGAGGAAACAAATTGAAGCAGCAGAGATGTGTTTTTTGAGGAGGACACAAAGAATATCATGGACGAAACGAATATCTAACGAAGATGTCATGAACAGAGCAAACACAAAAAGAGAAATAATGTATGAGATCCTGAAAAGGCAATGTAACTTCATCGGACATGTGATTAGGAAAGAGGAGTTAGAATGCACAGTAATTATGGGAAAGATTGAAGGGAAGAAAGCAAGAGGAAGGCAAAGACAAATGATGATGGAGACAGCAGCCAGAGAACTGGAAATGAATACCAATGAATTGATCCACTTGACCCGAAACAGGAGTGTGTGGGCCATGGCAGTCAAAGCTCAAACTGGGCATGGCACCTGATGATGATGATGATGGTGACTGGAATAGCAACTGGTAACCTCGTCTCAGGGCTATATTTTTAGTGCATTCCATTGAAGTTTGTTGTTCAGACAATCCGCACTATGTAGTCAAAATTAAATCTCTGCTGAATGTTGTAAAGGCACAGTTAAAAAATCCTTCAGTGTGTCAGGATCTTTTCAGGAAAAAAAAAAGAAATCTTGATACCAAATAGAATGACAAGTACATGATCAGCTAGCATCAACTCTGATATCCTTACACAAATGCTGTGTGTCAGCTCACATGCATTTAACAGAGTACCAAGGTCAGAAATGCGTGCGCAGGTTAAGCAGTCAATGCACTGTTGACAAGTTTATTACTTCAATGGTGTCAGGGACCACCCAGGCCTCAGCTTTCCTGGTAAGTGACCAAAATTGCACACTGTTAAATCACAAGAATAATGAGCCAGCTACTACGAAGGAGCAGACACCAGTCTCAACTCCCAAAATCAGACCCACCCATCTTAATGAATGAATATAGTGTATATCACAGGGAAACTAAGCCGGTCAGAGCATTCTAAATTTCATCAACAGAATTCCACTGTATTCCTTTAAAGCAAAAGGAAAAGCTGAAATCATTCCCAGCAATCAATCCAGTGGTTATTATCCATCACCCCTAATATTAGCTTATTGCAGGCAATGGAAGCAATTGACAAAGTTAAACTCCAAGGCAAACTAGCAATCTATCTCTAACGTAGGAAAATGGTAGAAGTCAATTGAAAGGCTTGCAAAATGGTTTTATTTTGGAAAAGCGGAGTAAAAGCTGTTTTGCTTACAACTTCAGAGTAAGGCAACTAAGAGGCTTTACTAAGTATTTTTGCAACTAAACAGGGTACAAAATACCACAAGCGAAAATTATCACTAAGCTTGCACTCTCAAACCTTCAGAACAGATCAAAAAATCACAAAGGCTGTTGTTATGGCAACTACACTGCTCCCCTTTGGTTTCCTATATATACCTCACACGTTTCATTATCAAATAATTCTATCTGCCATTTATATTGACCTTTTCATATCAATAGTGGAATATTAGATGGACTCTTCGGTTTGTCATTTATTAATTTTACTATTTTATTTTTACTTTTTGTATTTGATTGGTAATATTTTAGCAGCTGAACAACAACTTTATTAGACTCCATCAGCAATAATCCTTATAGTAATCCAGCTCAGCAAAACTGCAGCCTTACACTGTTCTTAATAAATGTTAGCCATCAATCGTTATAATTAGCAGTTTTCTTTGTAATTTGCACAATATGCTGACTTTTAGACCTGGCACATCAATCTAGTAAATTGGAATGGAGACACTAAGGCAACAACCATCATTATCAAGATACAGTTCAATCAACTGGTGTTTAATGTTAAAATTCAGACTGACTGATATGGAAACAAATTTAGATAAAAGTTCTAGCATTTGCACTCTGCTTAGAAAACTTAAATTCTGTACACAAAAAGTCTAAATGCCTAATTGAACGGAATGAACTCTTATTGCAACAACCGTTACTCTAGTGGGACATTGCTATCACCCAAGTGGACACAGTTCAACACGCACTGATCTGGGCAGTAGCAATTCTCCACAGCCAAGAAAATATGATTAAAAGAGTATAGTAAGTTTTCAAAATCCAAGACTCAACTGATCAACCTGTACGATACAAAGTGCTGAAAGCATCAAAAGAGCTGATCAGCTAAGAAGTGGGAGGTTTGTTTTAATGTGCAAACTTTTCCACAAGATAACAAAATGACGACGTACATTTCTGGGTAGGACCCAATGTCACATTAAGCCAAAAATAGATTTAACAAAAAAAAAATGCTGTTTTACGGTCCTTGCCATTAGTGTATGCAGCAAAAGAGCATCACATATTGCTAGAGGGTAGGACGGTGCTATCATTAACGACTAAAAGGGAAAAAACTCCTCACCTGGCTTCACCCATCACTGCCAGCTTATACTCCTTCCTTTCCCCCCACCTTCTTATTCTGGCTTCTTCCCCCTTCCTTTCTAGTCCTGCTGAGGGGTTTCAGCCCAAAACGTCAACTGTTCATTCATTTCCATAGACACTGCCTCGCACCACTCACCCTTTACATCAGCAGCACCGCATTCTGTGTGTGTGTGTGTGTGTGTGTGTGTGTGTGTGTGTGTGTGTGTGTGTGTGTGTGTGTGTGTTGCTCTGGACTTCCAACAATTCCTGTTTGTGGAGGGATGCTAAAGAATTGCACTCACAACCAGGTGTACCTAATAAAGTGGCCACAGAGTGCATGTTATGAAGTTTGCTTGTGGCAGCAGGAAATGAAAAATTTCTGCAAGTTACAATAAAAATCAAAAAGTAAGCTCATGTGTGAACATAATACTCGAATGCATAGAAACATAGAAAACCTACAGCACAATACAGGCCCTTCGGCCCATAATGCTGTGCCAAATATAGAAATGACCTTGGGTTACCCAATGCAGCACCTCAAATGATTGAAAGGTTGGTCTGTTTTCCCCATACTTACATAGACTACATCACTGAAATCATGTGAAATTAGAAAACTATAACAGCAGAAAAAATTATGGCTCATTATGCTTGTGCTTCAAAACTATCAAATGTGAAAACTGCATTCTTTCTTAGTGGTAGTTCTCAAAATTCATTGAGTTATTGCATTGAAGCTTTTATTCACAGAATATGGATACACCTGCAATAAGAAATTTGAAATAAACAATAAATACTGGACAGACAAACACACACAAACAAATCTGGCCGCATCTGTGGAGAGAAATAAAGAATCAAAATGTTTCAATGACTGATGAAGGGTCTCTGCCCAAAATATCAGCTCTTTATTCCCCTCCACAGATGCTGTCTGACCTGATGAGATGGCCTACAGACAGGAGATAGAAGAGCTTGAAATCCGGTGCCAAGCAACAAACCCCTTGCTTAATGTCAAGACAAAGGAGATGGCTATCAACTTCTGGAGAACTCACTCCACTCACCCTTTACACCAGCAGCACAGCAGTGGAAACTGCAAGCAGTTTCAAACTCCTGCAAACGCACATATAACAACCACCTCTCATGGTCCCAACAATACAACAGACATATAATCAATGTATACAAGCTATCCTATGTACTTATGTCTATTGCATGTTTTTTTAGCATTATTGTGTTCTTCATCTTTTGTGCTGTATCTGATCGGGAATAACAATTATTTCATTCTCCTTACACTTGTGTGCAAGAAATTATACTAAACAATCTTGAACCTTGAGTTCCTCAAGCATTTTGCGTGCGTTACTAAGAAACTCGGGGCTTCTTGGTTAGCTCATGAAATTATTGGACTAATGCTAACTAAACACCAACTGCAAGCATTACCACCAAGGCCAACAGTTTAGTATCCATCTCAACTACCCCACAGGTTGTGCAGGAGAGTTGCCACTTTGAACTGAGGCAACAGTTCTGGCAACATCCCTCCTCCATGCTCCCAGATGAAATGCTTAAACGTTGGATCCAAGCAGCAATACATCTCTAAATATGGATTGCATGCAACTTGGAGGGGGAACTGAATAACTCTTGACGCTCCCCATGCATCTGCTGTACTTGGCTTTGCAGTTGGTTAGTTGTTACAGGTTTGGGAAGCTGCAATGCACAATGTAAGCGTGGCTGACATGTTGTGGTGCAGAAAGTGAATTTGTTAATGTGGTGGCTAAAATCCCAGTTAAGCTGCTGCATTGCAGAAATGAAAAGCACACAACATTTATTCCATCATACTTCCGACCCATAACTTATAGCTTTTAGGTGATAGAAGTAATTAAGGGAAATCAGGAGAATCACTGATCACAGAGTACCCAAGCTTTCGAAAGGCTCACATGCAAGGGTTGCTCCAAGTACCATAGTAGCCAAAAGTTGATGAAAGTAGATCCAATTAATATAAACTCAAGTGGTTAGACATGTCCATGTTGGATGAGGATCATTTCCTGGCACATGTGGCCTGTGTACCTTTGCACATTTCAGTCCATCTAAATGCTCACTGCACCTTAATGTTGGAGGGAAGTGAAGCAGCTCCAGGATACTCTAGAAGTTTGGTTCGGCAGCTGGAACAACTAGCCTCCAACAATTACAAACACAATCCTCTGAGAAGCACAGCTCTAATTTGTGGGGGTTTACTACTTAATTAGCAGCATCTTCACTGTTCCAGGGGCTGCTTGATGGGACACAGACAAAAGATGCACCGGTATCAAGAGCATTAATTCTCACCACATGGAACTAACCTCTTGCTCTTGGAGATTTTGGAGCAGGCAGTAATGAGCTGAGTGATCCTTACAGAACACAAAAGGAGTACGAGTGAGCACATTACTGGCAAGTGCTGCTTGAAAACATGATTGACAAATCCCATCATAAATGGAGAAGTTGAGTAGAATGGTAGGGCAGTGGATGCCCTGATTAAACCTGTCACATTTTGACCAAGGGGCTTAGTTGGGTAATTTTATTTTAAATATATGCTTTGATGATAGATGCAAGGATTGAAAAAGCTCGGTAAAAAAAAGGCACACTTAACAAGTGCAGCACAACATCTCTGTATGGGAATTTTGTGGGAACCCAATTGCCTAATGCTGCATTTAGTGCCATCAATTGCTTCTTGATTTCATGTTATTCTGGTCACAGCCATTTAAGGTTGGTAAAACTGTGTAAATGATGTAGTTTATAGTACAGCTAACTGATCCAATCTTGGATACCCAGAAAAGGAACAATGAAGCTTTAGAGTGTCTTTCCCATTAATAGCTCAAGGTTTGTTTACAATTTTGTTTTCTCTTCTTATTTATATCTTTCGTCTTTTTCCTCTCTCCATTACTTCACTTCATTTTCCACCTGTTTCTAAACCTACTCTAATTTACCCAGTTTTTTTTCCCCACAACCATTCACTCAATTTCTTTAAAAATAACCTTGCTTGGTTCAAGCGACTGAAAACCTGAATTAGATGTCCACGAAGTCCCAAATCCCCTGCAGCTTAGTGATTACAGCTGGCAGAGGTTAGAGTCAGATAGTGGGAGGGAGAAGTGGTCATGAGGGGATTTAAACTTGATTATGAGGGTTTTGAATTACAGGAGCAGAGTATCAGGTTATGAACAGTGAAGTTTCCATTGAGCTGAAGCTTACCAAGGGCAAGATATGGGAGCCCAACCTGATCTATTAAAAATAAAAACAAAGAGGTGGGTGGATGGAACTCACTGCTGGAGATGGTGATAGAGGCAAATATATTAGGGACATTTGAAATATTGTGGAATATTGGTAGCTCGAGTTGGCTATTTGAGAATTTGGCTGACGCCGAGCTTGGCAAAGTGTTTGCAGATGTTTCGGCTCAAATTGAGAAGCCATCATCAGTGCGCAACTGAGGGTGCTGTCTCCTCAGAATGGAGACTCACGTAACATCAGCAGTCAACAAATCACCAGCAATCTCGGGATCTGGACAGTGGAGCAAACATTTCCAACGGAGCTCCCTCGAAGCTAGCCGATCAGAACCTTCTACTACTAAACTGTCCACATTGACAGTCCAATCAATACCCATTCGGACTCTGGAGGCCGGCATTCTGAGGAGACAGCACTCTCAACTACCCACTGATGGCTTCCCGACTGGCGCCAAAAAGTCTGAAAACATTTTGCCAAGCTTGGTGATCAACTAAATTTCCATATTAGGGATATTTTAAGAGACTCTTACATAGAGACATAGATGAAAGAAAAATGGACGGCAATATAGGAGGGAAAGATTAGATTAATTTTGCAGTAGATTAATGGGTCAGCACAACATCATGGGCTAAGAACCCATACTATACTCTACTGAACACTTTTATGTTCTGAACGTTATTTAGGTTGTCAAACGAGGTAGTGACAAAGCTAGCATCCAATATAGGAGGCAAAGTCGAGAGACACTCCAGAACTCATGGTGCCCAGTGTTTGGTGTCCTAATGTTGGAAAGAATTCCACCTTATGCAAGATAAACCTTCAAAGTGGCAGCAGTACAGATGCAGTGGAAGGATCAAAAGGCATGGTGGCTCGTTAAAGCCATGTACCAAGTCGGATTAATATGGCAGCTGACCACATGTCTGCTTACTGACAGCGTCGCCAGAATCAGGATACACAGAAGGAAAGTCTCTAGCACTGGTTGTGTGAGGGTAGGGAGAAAGAAGATTCTTTGATATAATCAGATTGATAAACAGCAAAATTACTTCAAAGAAAATCTGTCAAACTATACAAGAAAGCTTTTGAGGAAGAATTCACAGACAACTAGGGCAGAAGTCACTGGAAGGCCAAAGAGACAAAAAAAGAGTGAATTCCAGTTAATTGGGTCATCGGCGATTCGGGACAGCTGCTCATTTGGGACACAAAATAATCTGCAGATGCTGGGGTCAAAGCAACACTCACAACACGCTGGAGGAACTCAGCAGGTCGGGCAGCATCCAATATAGGAGGCAAAGTCAAGAGACACTTGCTGCCCAACCTGCTCATTTGGGACAATGCTTAAAGAACAAAAACTATTTGAGAAATTAGCCTGGATTCCCTTCGTTTATTAGGGCCACTATGCCGCTTAACTGGAGTGGGAGACTGTTTCTGAACATTTTCTAACCGGCATCACTGCACTGTACTTAGAGCAAACAGTCTTTAAAATGGTGTCACTTGTGTGTTTGGGTTCAAAAAGCAGTGATTTTTGTCACTGATAATTGGCCAGTAATAAACAGCAAGATCATTCAGAACTGTTTTGCTCAATGTGGTTTCAAGCATTGAAGAGCTGGTGAGATTGCATCCACTGTAGACCTATTGTGGTGAAAGGCAAATTGCAGCAGGCACAAGCCCTTGCTTAGGTGGGAGTTGATTCTGGCCTTGACCAACCTCTCAAAGCTCTTCATCACAGTAGATGCAAGTGCAACTGGGTGATGGTCATTGAGCAGCTCAACCAGCTCTTCTTGGGCTCTGGCATGATTGTCATCCTTTTGAAGCTGGTGGGAAGCTTCAACTGCAGCAGTAAGAGATTGAAGATGTCCTTGAACACTCCCACCAGTTGGTTGGCACAGGTTTGCAAAACCCTACCAGCTACACCATCAGGGCCTGGCACCTTTGAGGGTTCACCCACTTGAAAGATGTTACGACGTCAGCCTCCCAGACAGAGATCACACGGTCACCAGTTGCTGCAGGCACTCACACAAGTGCAGTTTTACTCTCCCTTTCATAGCGTGCTGAAAGGTGTTGAACTCATCCGGGAATGAAGAACCCCAGCCATTCCTGTCAGGTTTCACCTTGTAGGAAGTAAATCACCTGTAAGCCCTGCCAGAGCAGATGTGCATCCGACTGCATCCCTAACTTGATTCTTCAAGTAGTCTTCAGTAGGTTATTTGTTAAATTTATGTGTGATAATATTATTTTGTACTGTGTACCTTGGTCCGGAGGAACATTTGGCAGTATACATGTATACAGTTGAATAACAATAAACTTGAACTTGAGCTCACTAAATTAGCATTGATAATCAAGCACCCGCTTACACTAATCCCATGTTCTTTATTTCTTCATATTCTCATTTCTCTCTCCCAGGCTCCCCTGCCCCAGATTCCGCCATTAATATGCGCTTGGGAGCAACTGACACTGTCAATTGATAGTGTGTTGGACTTCATCAATCCATCTGGTTCCACCACACTTGCAGTATTTCATTCAGTAATGGCTCCCTCTTATGCGGAAAGGTTGAGTGAGCGAGGGCTTTTCTGCATGGAGCGAAGGAGGATGAAAGGAGACTTGATAGAGGTATACAAGATATTAAAAGGGTATAGATAGAATGGACTGCCAGAGACTTCTCCCAGGAAAGAAGTAACACAAGGAGGCCTAATTTTAAGCTCACTTGAGGAAAGTAAAGGAGGATGTCAGAGGCGGATTTATTTATTTATATATATGTTGTTGTTTTTTTAAAGAACACAGAGTGATAAATGCATGCTATGCCCTCCCAGGGGTGATGGTAGGGTCAGATACATTGAAGACATTTAAGAGGTTCTCAGATAGGCACATGGATGAAAGAAGAATGGAGGAGGACTATATGGGTGGACAGGGTTAGATTGATCTTGGAGTCATTTAAAAGATCAGCACATCATGAGCCAAAGGTTTGCGTCTCAGCTGAATCTATAGTGAACTCAACAATTCACACATCTTTGGGACATGGGAAGAAGCCAGAAAACCTGAAGGAAATTCATGCAGTCATGGAGAATGAGTAAATGTCAGAGAATGCCAAAGGTCAGGATTGAATTCTGGTCACTGGAGATGTGAGGTTGCAGCTCTACTAGATAGACTGTGCTGACCAATTCCCCAGTTCACAAGATTACACCAAGATGCTCTTGTCTGCGGAGACACTTAATAGTGCATGGACTAAGGGCCAGGCAAGATGCTGAGAAAGTATTTTAAAAGGCTTCAGAATCTCAGCTTTATTTTCGTACCGTCCCACTTGGTCCACATCACACAAACTGCTATTCAATGCAGGTTAAAGCTTTGGAAAGTGGGTACAATTTTAACCATGCACAGCAACAAGCCTAGTTTCATGCACAAGTTGACATTGGCATGAGAGATCATTATTCAAATACGACAATTCAATTGGAAGTTTGGTTGATCGCCGAGCTTGGCAAAATATTTGCAGACATTTCGGCTCCAATCGAGAAACCATCATCAGTGCACAGTTGAAAGGGTTGTCTCCTCAGAATGCCTGCTTATATAGTCCTCCATGGATATTGATTAGGTGACATCAACAAATCGCCAGTAATCTCACAATCTGGACAACAAAGCAAACACTTCCAACACACTTCCCTTGAAGTTAGCCAATCAGAATCTTCTGCTGCTAAACTGATCACAGTATTTTGAACCAGACAACCAGATCTTGATTAGTAAGGCTGTCAAAGGTTACAGGGCAGAAGAATGGGGTTGAGAGGGAAAATAAATTAGCCATAGTGGAGTAGACTCGATGGGCCAAGTGGCCCAATTCCGCTACACCTCATAATTTGTATTTCAGTTAACGTTAGTGAGTTAAAGAAATAGCCACTAGAAAAGGAAATGACGAAATTCTTTGGCACTGGGAAGAGACACCAGTCATGTGGAGTTTGATGTTGTTCAGTCTGTGCAGATGATTGGATGCTGTCAGGGTAGCAATCCGCTAGACATCAGCATGAACAGTCCACCCCACACTCCGGCCATTAACCCATCTTCTCCACCGTTCCTACAGGTTCAATCACTGGGAACATTCAGTTAATCTTGAAGGAATAGCCAACCCACACTCATTAATTCACATACCTTTCCTAACTGTCCTTCCAAATTTCCTCCAGTTATTTGAATGCCATGCCCAGCTTTTGAGGGTGGATGGAGGTGTGGTTGTTTCAAAGCAATCTTAGGCCATTGGGAATTGCACTCTGTCATGACACTATTCTTTTTGTTTGTTCTTTGGCTGTCTTTACACGGCAAGTGAAAGATTATACAAAATATATCACTGAACTGGATTAGAAAAATAATATTTTTGTAGGAACAAGCAACCTACTTTCAGGGTTCAAATAAGTGAAAATTATTGAAACAATGTGGAAATGAGGTAGAGATTATGGGCAATTCAGTAAACTGCAGAGGGAAAAAGATATGCGGTATAAGGTGGTGTGGGATTTTACAGCTTTCATTTTTTCTAAAAAATGTTCATAGATGTCGTTAAACTTGTAGGTTACAGAACTATTCCAGACATCGCTCATTTTTGGATGTTTTCTTTAGAGTAGTAAATGTCAGATTTTAAAATGCTAATTGCAAGGTTTACTGATCTGGCCAAAAGTTACCTAACAGCTGTATCAAATGCATTGTATTTGTAATTAAAGTATTATCTTATATCTTACAATTACAAACTGGTATAACTTGAAAAAAAGATGAAATGACTGTACGTAGAGTTTAAGGAACATGTCTTAATGGAGTGAAAGGCCTGGTCTGACACAGATCAGAAGGTCCATTCACAACAGTCTACATACTTCCACCCAGTCTGCTGCTGAAGAAAATCATGGATGGTTCTAATATTCTCTACGTCACAGGCAGAAATCTTCCAATATCTGGAGAAGGTGATGGGATTTGATGGGGTGGGGTGCTGAGAGGTAACCACTCAAGTAATGCCACAAATAGTCACCTCTGACAGAACACCATCTGAGATTCTTGGTTTTTCTGCTCCCATCTCTAACTCAGCACTTGCCCCAGATTGTCTCAGTCCTGGAAGCAATTGTTCTCATTCAAAATGTACTTTAAAAGTTTCCCATTATGGACGGTCATCAAACTTTAAAGTTGATGAAATTATAGCATATGAAGATTTAAGTTGCATGTTGTATATCAAATGAGCATGCAAGACAACCAGTCCATTGAGGACTCATGGAAAGTCAACATAGGTCTCCTGCACATTGCCATTTCAGCACATATTTTATGGATTTCCGGGCAACTGTTCTCAAATTTCATCCGGATCCAGGTTTGCCAAGCTACTAAAATCTCAATGGAATCATCCTCCAAAATCAGCCTGAAATTTAAAAAATCCCCTCATCACTCCAACATAACATTAACTACCTCCGTGTGCATCCTCCAATCCTAATGCAGTGCAATATGCTACCAAATCAAAAAAAATGCAGTGACCTTTTCTGTCAAATAGTAGGTAGCCTTTTGAAATTCAGCTATAACATCCATTGTCTGACCCTCATTCACTAAATCATTGAACCCTTTAGAAAGAATAAGTAACTTAGTCAAGCATGACCATGAAAAATCATATTGACCACTTTTAACTCCAATACCTCAATAATTCCCTTAACCATTCCTCAGAATTCAAAATTGGGTTTATGTCAATTTCAGTAAATATCAAATCTACACATCACAAAACAGACAAAGGTCACTTCTTAGTTTCCCAATCTCATTTTGGATTGTGTACCATCAGGCTACTCAACAATGCTAAACTGAAAATATTGTATTTTCATATTTAAAACAGACAAATTTCAGCAAGGAACCCCTACTACAACAGCTGGCCATTGCCCTGATACAAAAAAAAACACAAACTAGCAATCTGATACAAAAAAAACACAAACTAGCAATGCTGACCACAAAACTACCAGATTGCTACAAAAAAAATTCTAAACAAACGGGTTCACCGATGTCCAGAGAAAATGTGCCATCCTCACCCAATCATTCATATGGGTGACTACCAACCCAACGTGATTGGTTCATAAATGCCTTCAAATAGCTAAGCAATCAATACAGCTCATCACAGTGTGCTGAAGGAAAATAAAATTAGATTTAACACAGCAGCACTGCCTTATGCACCGAATCTGAACACCATTTTTAAGCCCAGTCAACTTCAGAAAAATCCTAATCTCAAACACCTAGAACTAGTGTCTTGCTGTTGTTCCTTTCCACATCTTGTGTTGCATTGGTAAGCTACCTTGCTATTTCTTTAGCATTTGTCTGTGTGTTTTTTTTTACAAGGCCGAGTTGCAAGCTCAACGCTCTACTCAATGCGGATGGAAGGCGTGCAAGGAGCCAGCCGATTCAACCCTGGGGCCACCTGCCGTGAAGTCCAGTGCAGATGCCTGGTCCCACAGACCAGAAAAGCAACCTCCCAGTTCTTTACAGGCAACATGCCAGACTTGTCCATCATCAACCCAGGGTACATATTATCACACCAGCAGGACAGACCCACGAGCTTTGGCAACGCCATGGTACAAGAGGAAGTAATCCTATAAGTCATCAACGTTTACTGCAAGCCCCCAAGTCTTATGGTTTCAGATCAAATGATCGAAGAAACCTTTCTACTGCCATCAGCTGATGAATCAATACTCTGTGCAAGCATGTGGAAGTAGTACAATGCAGCAAGAACACAGAATGAAGTTCTCATGATGTACACAATACTGGTTTGATTGCTCTACTGCTAACCAGACAGGTCAAATCCAGAAAGGCATACCTGTCAGGTTTAGGTATGCAGAAGATGGTGATCAGACCAGCTGAAGTGTAAATCTACCCAACTTTTCCTTTGACAACTTACCCATCTATGCCAACATTGGCTAAAAAAAAATCCTATCTTTATATCAAGGACACCTTTCAGTGTGCTTTATGGCACTTACAGCTGTGCTAAAATGGGAATACACAACTGGCATTACAGTTCAAGACTGGGTATCCACAAGATGCTGTATATCACTAACAGAGGCAGAAATTTGCCACAATATGTGATATCATGTCCTGGGAGATCCATCATGACTAAACAATGATATCAAGGCAGGGCAGGCATGACAGGCACTAACTCATGAAACTAAGCAGCAATCAATGGACAGAGTTAAACAATCTCACAGTAGTTCAAGTTTCCATTCATATCAGGACACAAGAGTGAGAGTAGAACATCTCCATCCTTGATGTTGCCCACTACGAGTTCTAACGGCGAAAACATTGGGAACCATATTCTGCCAGAAGCACCAAATGGATGAATCATCTCAGCTCTCCAAGTTCCTCACCATCAGTTTCCAGTCTTGAACTAATTCAGTTCACTTTAAGTGTTTACAAGGAAAAACCAGGGGCTCTAGATGTAACAAAAACAATGGTTCCAGAAAATAAAACAAAATTGATAACCTGCATTCTAGAACAGTGAATTTAACCACTGTTCTGGTATATTACAATATTGGCATTTACCTGACAATGTGATAAACAACTTCTTTGCAAAAAAAAAAGTCTGACAAATCAAATCTGGTTAATTATTGCCCAGTCTACTTTCAATACTACCTCGGCTAGTTTTTGTGATGTGCTGAACTATGTCCACAACCCTCTGCTGTTTTTTTTTAATAGTCCTGGGCAGAGCAATTGCCAAGTCAAGCTAGATAGGATGTTTTTGGTGACAAAAATTGGCAAGAGTCAAAGGGGACATGCCAAACTTCTTTAGCCGTCTGAAGATGTTGAGGAACTGGTGATCATCCTTGGTTGTAGTATTTACGTGGTTGGACCAGGACAGACTATTAACCTTAAGAACTTGAACCCCTCAACCTCATCACCACTGATCCAAAGAGCAGCATGGGCACCACACCCTTCCTGAAACCAATCACCACACTTGTTCTTCTGATATTGAAGGAAATGTCATGGCATCATATCATCAGGCTCCATCACTTTCCTGTACACCAATTTGCTATTTGAGATACAGCCCATATGGTAGCATTATCTGCAAACTTGTAGATAGAGTTAGAGCAAATCTGTACAGGATTCAGCATTGTGGGGACCAGAGTTGAGAATAATCATGGCAGAGGCGTCACTATCAATCCTCATTGATTGGGGTTTGTTAGTCCAAAAATCAAGGATCCAGTTGCAAAGGCAGGTTTTGAGTCTCAGGTCTAGGGGCCTGGAGAAGACTTTTCTTAGCATTCTAGTATTGAAGTTGGAGCTGTAGTCAATAAACAATAGTCCAACATAAAGTGTCTTTAATATCCAGATGCTCCAGAGATCAATATAGGGCTAACGGGCCAGGGAGATGATGTCTACAAAAGATCTGTTTCAGTGATAGATGAATTACACTGGGTTGATGTTGTGGGAGGACGGAGTTAATGTGTGCCATGACCAACCTCTCATTATGGGTGTTACCTTGTGTTTTTTTTTCTTAGGTAGTATTTGATAGAGTGCAAAGAGCCTTGATAAAAATGTGTATTATTTGGCACAAATTTAGAGGATGATGGTTACCCTTCGTTGAGGTCAATCCCCGAGCCAGGACATCACTCAGAGCAGTGTCCTTGGACCAACCATCTGCAACTGCTGAAACGATGTTCCTTTCATCAGGTCATAATTGAGGGGTGCTTTCTAGTGTCCGATTCCATTCACAGCTAACCAGCAAATAAAGCTACCTATGCCCATACAAAAGAATTGGACAACTTTCAGGCAAGGAATGACATTTGGCAGTAACATTCATGCCCCCAAGTAGCAAAAAAAAAACACTTCAACTCTAGAGGGTAACTACTTACTCTATACATTCTATGGCATAACATTGCAGACAGTAGTCATCCAGCTGAATGCATTTTTTAAAAATTCCTTTCTGGAAAGTGCTACAGTACTATTAATACAAACTTCATGGCATCATAAAGTTTCTTCTCCCAGGCAGTTAACCTGATCAACCATTCCAGTTAGTCCCCACAACAACCCCTCTCCCCTTTACTACCTCAGTCTCTGCACTGCAAAAAACTTTAAACCACCTTTTTTTTAAAAACTGCTGCTTACGTTGAAAATACATGGTATTTATGTATTTATGCACATTTTTATTCCATATCTGTTCTTTAACCTTCAAGTTTATTTTTATTTAATTCTTTATTCTTAGATCTGTGGAATGTTGTTTTTGGTTGCATGTCACGTCAAAACACCACAGCCAGTTCCTAATACACGGTGAATAAAACTGATCCTTGTTGCCCAAACTTCTCCATCATCCTGAGAGAGGTGAAGCTAACCGGACACTCAGCAAGTGTAGTCACAAACATTCTGGCTACAGGTCCAGGTTGAGGCTAAATATCTTGTAGCAAAGTAGTCAATTCCTGACTCAGGTTTTTTTTTTAAAAGAATGGGGGAGCAAATTAAAAGAACAGGCAACCAGAATCTCAGAGACACTTCTGCAGACTGAGAACAGGTGCTCTGCAAACAATCACCCCATCTGTTTTTGGTTTCACCAATGTATTTATTTATTTACAGACACACCCCAGGACAGGCCCTTCCAGCCCACTGAGCTGTGCCGCCCTGCAGCCCACCAAGTCGGCTCTAGCCCCAGGCCACACGTGTACAGTGAACAGCGCAAATGGTCCTCAGCCAAAACACACAGAGGAACAAATCAAATCTTCTCACGTGGAGTTTTGATGGGTAATCTCACTACCCACACTTCCTGGTATTCAAACAGTGACAGTCACCACTCTGTCTAGTGACAATGCTGGTGTTTTAAAGGCCACTATGCTTACAAAACACCATCACTTTGCAGGCAACTCTAGCTGAGTTCAAGTTCATTTTTTAAAAAATGCAATTCCTTCTCCCTGCCAGCCCTCTTACACAAGATCCACTCCTCCTGTTAGACATTGGTGATATGGACATGAATATTGACTCCAATTTGGATCAATACAATTAACAAAAGATAATGAGAACTACTAGAACTTGTATTATTTATTCTACACTAAATGCACCAAGCACATCATAATCATATTCAAGTATACAGTGTGACTGTAAAATGCCCTCCCACACATATTCTTCAGAAATGTGTTCAGTTTTAAAATAGAATTTATACAGATTCTGATTTTACTGTTATGTTAAAATATATTGAATTAAACATAATAAATGATAAATTAAGTCCTCATTGAGGAGTTATCCATTGATGTTGAGGAAGTCCAACTGTGTTGATTTCACAACTCACAAACCCTTCAAGCATATTTTCTCTCTGAAACACAGACTTTACTTCATATGTTCATCTTACACTGGAAGCCTGTAGAACTTTGTTGGTGGAATACACCAGTTGATACGTTCCATTTATGACTTAATCAGACACAGCCTTGTGTTTATGTCATTTCTCTGGGATTTCCTTGCATCATGTGCCAAGATTACAGCAGAATCAGGACAATTCTGGCAGAAAATCTGCCTTGATAGGTTTATCAACCATAATTGCACAGGAAATTCGTAAGCCAAACTTGTTACATACAGAAACCTGTGTGTTCACATATTTTGATAAGAAAGATGGCTGCATTTAGCTCTCAGTCCAACAGAAACTCTAACTGGGAGGCTCTGCAGAAGACCCATGTTCATTTATTCAAGGCAGATTTACACTGAATTAATTCATTGGCTAGAATCCTGTAAGAAAGTACTCACTAACTAGTTTAATTAGCAAACTGTTCTGCAAACTGAAAAGAGAAAAAAAATACACATTGGAACAGAGTTTTCATTGTGATTAGAGATGCAACTGAAGAAATCTGGGGGAAAAATCTGTTCTGAAGACCTCTACTGACCAGCATGCTGCTAACTAAAGTGCAACACATTTCCTTTACAATAGGGCTTAACTACATTTCACAGGAAACCCCGACAAAGTAGGAAGCTGTCATCCTGTGTAAGGAAGGGCAAAGCCCTCTATTACTACAGAACTACAAAAACAATGTCCCTAATGGAAGAGTCTGGCGTGCTTTGTTCAAAATTATGGAGAATCAGAAGTAATATATTGTGGAAAAAAAGCTCCTAGTGGTTTCCCTCTCTTGGGGTTTATGCTATTTATCTTTAAAACAAGACCTGTAAAGAGTCTAAATCTGGCTGCATATTTAATTCAGAATGGTCACAATAATGGTCAATATAGACCAGTGCAAATATTTCCACTAAGCTGCTCAGTCAGCGTGGCTCCAGTTGTAATCTGTGTGCGGCAGAGTATTTAACAGAATTGTATCATTGCAGTTGTATATCTTCAGCAAACAGAGGAATGAGATAATATTTATCTGATAATTTCTATCAAAACTAAACTGAAAATGGTCAGTTTTCTTCTGTGCAGAAGCCCTGCCTTGATTATTTTTTTTTAAAAAGAGCCATTAACTTCTGATTGAAGTTAAAAACAAGTTACAAAGAAACGATGGGTGGAAGTGTTGGATCTCTTGTGAATCGCCCACAACCTTGCCATGAGCAACAGCAGATCTGGAGCAGAAGTGAACAGTGATTCACTGAGGTTGACCAGGTTTAACCCAGTTAAAGAACGAGGAATCATTCATTCATTCAGCACCCATTCAGAGCTCAGGATATAACCAGTGGTTGAGCACGCAAGTATTTTTGAAATGTAATCACTAACAAAGGGCAATCCAATCTGGCCATAAGAGCACCCTACAACACTAGGACAAAACTGCACAGAGCAATCACGGAGTACTTCTCTCATCCATCAAGTCTGGTGAACTGCTGTAAGTAACCAAGAGAAATTTTACTATAATTCAGCTATAAGTATCTTCCACATTTTTGCTGCAGAAAAGATTTTGTTTCTATCAATCCAAGCACATTTTATTTGCTCACAAACATGAGAAAGGTTTCACCCATCACCCTCGTACTTTTTCGTCCCCTCCCCCCCCCCCCTTTTACTGGCTTCTCTTCCTTTCCGGTCCTGATGAAGGGTCTCAACCCGAAATGTCGACTATACTCTTTTCCATAGATGCTGTCTGGACTGCTGAGTTCCTCCAGCATTTTGTGGGTGTTGCCTTGACATTTTAATTGCTGTAATGATAGATAATTTGCTACAAGATTCAAGTTTTAGTCCATATCCAACTCAATTAGCTGAAGCAGTAAAGTCAGAACTACTCTGTTGGAAAATGTAATGAGAAAAGCTGTGACTTTTGTTGGTGGACAAATATAGATCAAGGCAGATGGAGTCCTCTCCATTCTCAAAATGCATCATGGAAGAGGATGGATCTTCCTAAGGAGAGAAAAATGAGATTTCACACCAACACAGTCCTCCCATGATGGAGCAATGAAGTTTCAACCTAGATTATGCACTCAAGTCATTCAATTGTGACTTGAATATTTGAACTGTTTACTCAGAATGGAAGATTCTATTAACAAGTCAAATCAACCCACCAAGGAATGAGTAATTCACTCACAAACCCCAAGGTACTTATTCAAGTAGACCTCAAAGAAGAGTTATGAGATCAGTAAGAAACATCAGAATTAGGAAGCAGTGGAATTTGGTCACAGTTGGGTAGAAGTAGTAGGGGAGTACCCAAAAAGGAAGACAATGTCAGATCAAACCTTCAGATATGGCAAGGCTACATTTGGATGTGTTCAGTTTTGGACACTCTTCTTTAGGAAAGATGCCATTATGTTGGAAAGAGTGGAGAGGGGATTTACAAGGATGTTGCTGGAATTCAAGGGACTGAGTTATGGAGAGGGGTTAAGCAGGCTGGGATTTTTTTGTATTTGAGTAAAGGAGAAAGATCTTATGAAAGGTGTCCAAACAGGGTGAATGCACCCATTTTCCCCAGGACTGTGGAAATCAAAAACTAGAGGGCATAGGTTTATGGTGAGAGGTGAGAGATTTAATAAGATCCCAAAGGCTGTTTTTTTGCTGCCCAGAGGCATGTGGAATGAGTTGCCAGAGAAAGTGGTTGAAGAGAGTACATGGGCAGGAACATGGAGAGGAAGGGTTCAGAGGGATATGGGCCAAATGGGACTAGCTTAGATGGGAATCCTGGTCGGCCTAGTTCAGTTGGGCCAAACAGCTTGTTTCCATCTGCATGGCAGAGACGGCCATTCACTTTTCAGCACTGGTGGACTTGGGAAATCACTGAGAAAAGCAAAAAAGGGGAAAGTTTTTGGTAACTGGGAGGACTACACAGGATTACATACTGCCCTGGGATTAGCTTACTGTGCCAACCACTTATGTTGATGAAGCAAAAGCCAGGAGACATCCATCTATTGGCAGCAGAGCAAAAGGAAAGTTTCAATTTCACCAAAATGGAACTGATGGAAATTTCCACTCATTCAGGGGTTGAGAAAGGGCCACCTAGGAAGACACCAATACACACACTCTATAAATAAGGTGCACATATTTAACGTACCAACAGCAAGAGAAAGGAGAGCATCCAAAACAATACTCTCACCTGTAATTCAACACTCTAAAGCAAAAACAGATTAATGAGTCCATCTTTTGGTCATAGACTCATTTTCACAACTATTTCTTACCACTATAGTCATACTTTTACTAGTTGGTATGCTAATCTGACAGGAAAAATGTTGCAATTAATTATTCCTGTTGAACTATAAAGCAACTTTATGGTGGAATACCCAAGCCTTAATTCTATTTCCAGATGAAACATAGGCCCCAGATCACTTGCACTAAGCTTTAGTATTCTTGTGTTCCTGGAGGTTGTCAAGAAAAAGGATACAGTCCAAGATTCTCAACATAAATGAATGAACATATCCACTGAAAAGTAGGAAAGAGGAGTTGCAGTGAAACAAGCCTTCCATAAAAATATTACTTTCATTATCAACATGAGAACAAGAAAGGAAGAATGTTTTCAGAGCTTTTATAAATGATACAGGTGCGTAAATCAACTATAATAAAGAATTTTCCTATACAACATGTTGCGTTAACAAATTAAATGGACTGACAAAAATGTCTCAAAAGTGGAACCAGGTAGGTAAAAGTTAGCTACCACATCTGACACAGTAACATTGCACTTCCTAATCTCCCAGACCTTTATGTAATCTCAGAATAACCTTGCAACCTGATCTAAGCAATTATTCATTCAAGGCAAAAACCCAGCCTCAGGACTAAGCTCTTGGCCTAATCATTTTCAGCGCTTTCTTCAATGGCCTTCATCCCATCACAAGGTTAGAAGTGAGAATGTTTGGTGACAATTGCACGAAGTTTTGCTTGCAATTTCCTGCAATTGATGAACTGACTTACAGCAGGACACCAACAACGTGCAGTCATGGGTTGATAAATAGGAAGCATCTTTAGTGCAAAAAAAAAGTATCAATGACCAAATCCAAATGGATGTAACCACTTATCATTGGTAAGAGAGTGTTGAATGCCAGAGACATATGCCACAACAATGTCCTGAAGGTTCCCATGGACAACAAACTCACCTGAATCTCCAAGAGCAGAGACTGGTTATTCAACAATGAGCAACTCTTATCCTAGTGCCTTTCCACCATCCACAAGGCGCACATCAACAGCCTAATTGAAAATGCTTTGGTTGTCTGAATGAGTAGAGCTCCAACCCAAGCAGCTCCCTACCATCCAGAGAGAGGTTATCTGATTGACAATCATCTACCACATTAAACACTTATCCCCTCCATCAGTATCTTGAAGTTCAAAGTAAATTATCAAAGTACGTGTCACTGTAAATCAGCCTGATTCATTTTTTCAGACCTTCACAGTATATACAAAGAAACAATAGAATCAATGAAAGACTCCATACAAAGACAAACACAAACTGTGCAAATACAAAAAGAGATAAACAAAAACAATAATAAATCATTAAGCAATAAGTAATGAGAACACGAGTTGTAGAGTCCTTGAAAGTGAATCCAAAGGTTGGGAACCAGTTCAGCGATGAGTAAAGTTGAGTGAAGGTATCCCCTTTGGTTTAATAGCCTGATGGTTGAGAGGAAATCTTGTTTTGTTATCTACAAAATCCACTGAACCATTCCAACTTTGAAGCCACCTTCTACCACCAAGAACATGCTCCTCTGAAATTGACATTCCCTCCTTCTCTTGGAAGTATCCCCATTCTTTCATTGTCACTGGTCAAATCCTGGAGTTCCCTGCCCAACAGCACTGTGGGAGCACGTACTGAAGTAGTTCAAGAAAGCAGCTCACTACCACCCACATTGGCAATTAGGAATGGGCAATAATTGCTCATCTTGCTCTTAATAACCAGATCCCAGAAAATGATGAAATAATCAAATGACAGATCTACACTGTGCACCACTGAATTTATTCCATATATATTGCTGGATATTTTAAGGCTCAATCAAAGGATCTTCCAAGCTACAAATCTTCTTTAAAAAAAAACTAAGGGAAGGATGAGAGGTTTGATTGTTGGTACTAAGTGAAGAATTAAGAAAATGTCAACAGCTATTAATCTTATAGGCTTGTTATAGTGAACAGTGAAGCCCAATCTCTTTGGAAAGACAATGTATAAAAACTGTGTGGAAGAAATGTCAATGCAAACTAGTTACACTAAAAGGCCAATTTACAGGTCGGGATTTTAATTAAATTATATCCAAAGTATTATGTTTCAAAATTGTCTAGAAGTTCAATTTATAAATGTCTTCATGTCTTTTGGGAATGTGGGGAAGGTTTCACAAAAATGACTGAGAGAATAAGAAAATCTCAGAAGAAAACGGATGGAAGTTCAATCAATATGATTAGAAAGGACAGAGAAAAAGGAACACTTCAGGCTTTGGGAGTACAAGGGGATGTTAAAAAGTATCAGAAAGCAAACAGAAGTCTGTCTTGGTCAAGGTCAAGCAAGCTCTGCTTCTAAATGTCATCCTTGACTCCTTACAAACGGGAGAATCTACAGTAAGATTTCCCCACCATAAGATCCCTTTACTTCTGGAAATACCAACTCATGGATATGAGAGATTGATCAGGAGGAACCACTAGTGTTAATCTAACTTGGCCATCACTACATGACCAAGAATGTCTTTGTTGATGTGCCCTGCTTCCAATGCAGGTCCAACAACATCACTCATTCTTCCCCAGGGCACCAATTCCATATAATTCAATCAATCAAAAGCAGCATAAGATCACATTGTATTAGCAGCAAGACAGCCAGCAGCTTCCTTCAATGCTACAGGTTGGCAAACACAGGCTAGTTCTCCAAGAGCTGCTAATTACTGCCATCTGAAGAGTTCCTTTGAAAAGCTGATCTTCCGCAATATAAAACTGTTTCAAAAGTGAAGTAATGTTCCAAATTAAATATTTAAAGACTGAATTGAAGAACAAACATACTGACTGATGGCTGGAATTTGAATCTCTCCCAGAAAAATTAAGCTTAATTAGTTAAGAGTGAAAGTTTAAAGTGCCAAATATATCCTTACATTGTAAAAGAGAACATCTTGCAGCTTTTTCATTATGAATGACCAGGTAAATGCAGTTGTTCTTTGAAAATTGGGCTTGGCCAACAAGATGCACAGCACAAAACTCTGACTGTAAAGAGATTTTAATAATCAGCTGTAAATTTTCTCCAGTTTCAGAAAAGAGGGAACCTATTTCAGTTCTGATGATAATTACAGGCAGCATCTTGATATACCAAATACCTTCAGAGACCACTGTGCACCATTATTACAGAGTGTAGCAGTGAGTGTGGATTCAGTTCAGTACAAACCGCTCCCTTGTGATACCACAAGACAACAATAAGAGACTATCAAAAACCTCCGATCGTCTGCCTTTACAAACTGCCATCCCTTTTCTAAAGATTTTTTTTATTTTAGAAAAGGCTGATGATCGAAGTTTTAAAAAGAAAAATATTTAAGAAACCTTGAGAAATAGCAAACAATAGCAACACTTCAACAGATAATCTTAATCCATGAAAAATAGATCTATTAGCTTCATGTCCCTTTTGCTGGGGGGAAAAAGTCAAATGATGAGCTCAGGAAACAGATGACAGTGAACTGAATTTTGAATTGAATTGGCTTTATTTCTTACATCCTTCACATACACAAGGAGTAAAAATCTTTACGTTACGTCTCCATCTAAATGTGCAGTCATAGTCATTTATAATAATTTATAATAAATGGAACAGTCAATGTTATATAGAGTACACTCAAATCAGTGAGAGTTCATCAGTCTGATAGCCTGGTGGAAGAAGCTGTCCCGGAGCCTGCTGGTCCTGGTTTTTATGCTGCGGTACTGTTTCCTGGATGGTAGCAGCTGGAATAGATTGTGGTTGGGGTGACTTGGGTCCCCAATGACCCTACGAGCCCTTTTTACACTCTTGTCCTTGTAAATGTCCTGAATCTCAGGAAGTTCACAGCTACAGATGTGCTGGACTGTCTGCACCACTCTGTGCGGAGTCCTGCGATTAAGGGAGGTACAGGTCCCATACCAGGCAGTGATGCAGCCAGTCAGGATGCTCTCAATTATGCCCCTGTAGAAAGTTCTTAGGATATGGGGTCCATACCAAACTTCCTCAACTGTGCCTTCTTCACCACACAGCTGGTGTGTACAGACCATATGAGGTCCTTGGTGATGTGGCTGCCGAGGAACTTAAATTTGTTCATCCTCTCAACCCCAGATCCACTGATGTCAATAGGGGTTAGCTCACCTCCATTCCTCCTGTGGGGTTAAGCCTAGGATTATATATACTCTCTAGGACAGTATCAAACATTGGATATCTATGGCAGAAGAATGAGGCTCTCCAAAATTTGATATGGTTATGGTCATGAATAACAGGAGTTGTGACTTGGATAAGCTCACCTCTGCACTTCCCCAGATGCTGATGGAGGCTTTAACAGGGCAATAACTGATTCAGTTCACTATACAAACAACTCCCACCTTAAGGATGCTGTTGTAACAGAAATAACAGGTGGAGGGGAGAACATAAAAAAGGTAGCATGACAGGTGCTTAATTTCTATTAATTTAGTGGAGCCAAATGTTCCATTTCCACACTATACAACTCCATAACTCTGTATCCAACAGTATAAATAAACCATTTCTCATACTCCATATTGATCTATTTAAGGATGAAATAGTAATTGTACCCGAAATTCTTAACATCCTGAAAATTACTTTCTTGGAAGCAAATCCCTCTGACTTGAAGTGGGCTGGTACAGCAGATCCCATTTTATCCCAATCCCACATGCTATGTCAGACTACAAACCCAATTTTCAGAACAAATTCCAGGCAGTGAAATAACTGACAGCAATTCAACTCAAGTGGAGTGGCATATTACACACATCAAAAAACAGACAAGCTCTCAAGAGCATCAATTGCATTGATGTAGGACTACAGTTAAAGACCAAGCTGGCAGTTTTCCTGTTGTGAGAGGCATGATCAATTTGTTTGCTTCTTTTTTTTTTTAAATACCCTCTCAGCAGCTTCATGGTCACTTACCAATGCCAGAACTCAGCCTTCCCCCAACTTTTATAGCCTAAATTTAAAATACTCACTCTGCAAGACAGGATTTAAATTCACATGAAAAATTTTATTAATTAGATCAGAGAACATTACAGCACGGTACAGCCCCTTCAGCCCACAATGCTGTGTAACCTTCTGCAAGCTCAATCAAACCCTTCCCTCCTACATAACCTTCCATTTTTCCATCATCCATGTACCCATTCAAGAGCTTCTTAAATGCTCCCAATGTATCTGCCTCTATCACCACTCCTGAGAGAGCTTTCCACTCACCCACCACTCTGTACAGAAAACTTATCCCGACCCCTTTCCTATACTTTCCTCCAATCACTTAAAAATTATGCCCCCTTGACTTAGTCAATAATTCATGCTTCTTGATTGCTAAATCTATTACTGTGGATTAACTATGTTGCTTTATTTATAATATTTAACATATACAGAAAAATACTTCAAAGTCTTGGAGGCTACTTCAAAGTCTAGCTTGACCTATCAAAGCAAGTGGAAACTTCAGGTGCTGTGGCAAATTACAAAAGTTCATGCCTTTTTAAAAGGCACAAGTAGCACAAGGCAAGTCAGTGATACAGATCTCAGCAGATTCACAGCAACACCAATCCACAACTGCATTTCTTTGATCATCCAGAGAACCCATTTTGCAGATTATGGCAGAAGCACTACATAAAGTAGAACTCAGAACAGTACACAACAGTACAGGCCATTCAGCCCATGATTTATGCTAACCTTTTAACCTACTCCAACATCAATCTGACCCTACCCTCCCATATAGCCCTCCATTTTTCTTTCATCCATATGCCTAAGGATATCTCCAATATCCTTAATGCATCTGGCTCTACCACCACACTGGCAGTGCCCCATACACCCTGTAAAAACCTACCTCTGCCATTCCCGACACTTTCCTCCAATCGCTTTTAAAACTTGTCCTCTCGTATTAGCCATTGCCACCCTAGGAAAATGGTACTGGTTGTCATCTCTGTCCATGCCTCTCATCTGAAACACCTCTATCGAGTCTTTCATCCTGCTTCACCCCAAATAGAAAAGCTCCAGCTTGTTCAGCCTTTCTTCACAAGATATGGTCCCTAACCCTGGTATATCATCACTGCACCTTCTTCAGACCCTCCTCATTCTTCCTATAATGAGTCGACCAAAACTGAACACAGTACTCCAAATGTGGTCTAATCAGAGTTTTATAGAGCTGTAACATTACCTTGCACCTCTGGAACTCAATCACTAACTAAGAAAAGCCAACACACCCCACAAGTCTATCAACCTGCATGGAAACTAGGGGATCTATGGACTTGGACCTGGCTGAGATCACATGACAATATACAATATCTGGTTTAGCAATAAAAACAGAATGAAGTAGTGCCTAATTAACATTCAAACCGGCAAACATTTTGAGATGTTCGATGGCTACTGTCTAAATACAGTGGATTCTAGTTAAGTAGGACATATAGATACCAGGTCATTTTGGCCAAATTAAGCCGCTGCCCCAAATAACCACAGAAACGGAGAACAAATTAGAACACTACAACTGACAGAAAACCTGTGCGGGAGAATGTTTGAAGTAGAAAAGCCAATGAATTGGGGTAGTTTCTTGGAAGTCAGGGTCCACTGGTACAAGTAGAAATCACAGCTGGGGTCTTTCCGAGTTACAATGGATGACCTTGACTTGTAGGCCTCGTTATGCCCTTTTCGCTCTTCACACTGCATTGCAGAAATGCCTTACTGGTCACTGGATCTCACTGTAGGTAGTATCTGCTCAGACCACCAGAGCTGACTTTACATGCTAGGATAAGCATGTCCCTATTGCACTGGGATAAGAGACCCGCCAGCTACCCTCACCTGTCGAAGCGGTGGATTAGGGTCTGGCCACTGTCGCATGCGAACAGCTACATGGAGCCACAGGTAAGAGCAGAGGATCCAGTGGGGAACAAAAGTGACATTCAAGATGATTGTCAATACCTTAAATTCTTCATAGTTTCTAACTTGTTGAGGTACCAAAATTGTTTCATTTTCACTACCACCCATTTCTGGCATCTCCAAGCCTGAATTCTTGAAACCGCAGTGACCAAAATGGTTCTGAATCGTCCTGCTGCTCACTTATCGCCAACTATCAGTGACAAAAATCACTGCTTTTTGGTACTGGTTGTCATCTCTGTCCATGCCTCTCATCTGAAACACCTCTATCGAGTCTTTCATCCTGCTTCACCCCAAATAGAAAAGCTCCAGCTTGTTCAGCCTTTCTTCACAAGATATGGTCCCTAACCCTGGTATATCATCACTGCACCTTCTTCAGACCCTCCTCATTCTTCCTATAATGAGTCGACCAAAACTGAACACAGTACTCCAAATGTGGTCTAATCAGAGTTTTATAGAGCTGTAACATTACCTTGCACCTCTGGAACTCAATCACTAACTAAGAAAAGCCAACACACCCCACAAGTCTATCAACCACAACTCGTTGAGAACTGGTCGCTCTAAGCACGGCCATACAAGGGCACGCGACTGACGCTAGTTAGAAACTGTTCAGCAACGGTCTCCTGTCCCAATCAAGTTGCATAGTGTCCCAAATAAACAAAGGGAATACTGGCTATTTTTCTTAATTAGTTTTGTTCTTTAAGAGTTGTCCCAAATAAATGGTTGCCCCAATTAACCTATGGCCCAATTAACCAGAATTCACTATCATAATAAAAGTTTTTTTACTCATCAGACAAGACCACACCCTGAACTGAGGTTATGATCTGTACAGTTCATCTACCCACTAAAGCACAACAAATCATTACACAAAGCTGAACCACACCCTTGAATTTGAAAACCTGCCTTGGCATCCACCCATTTATGATCGGTAAAAGTGAGAATGCTGTGGCTAATAAAATGAACTTGGACCACACCCCGAACTCAAGTTTATAAACTAGTCTAACCTCAGTCACAAGTGCTTTCAAAATCTTTATGGGCAGAATAAATGTCATCTCTATCACCCATGTTTTATTTTTCTTGCTCATCTATCTTCACTGCTTTCATTCATTGCTTTCATTCTCCTCCAAAAATATATACTTTTAAACTTACTTCTCTGACCACTACATTTTGTTTTCCCTGGCCCAGAGTGTTTCTTCTCTTTCAGTACAATCACCTTCATACAGCAACTCCTGCAGTGCAAAATATATACATATATATTCCGCCGCCCCCAGCATCTCCCACCTGCCACAATACTGAACATTCAAATACTTACAGGGACTGCACACAGCAAACATTCTCATTATTTCCTTTGTCTTGCCCATAATGTGCGCTTCTCTTCCCGCCCCCCCCACCCCCAATTTAAGCTGCTGACCTGTGGCGATACTTTGGGGAAGTAATAACAGATTTTCTTCAAGCAGGGGGCAGTTTAAGATGGTCTGGTGTGGTCTGAGTTCCAAGGAAACCTCTATAGACTAGAAATTACATTTTACAGGAAACCTCAACAGGTCAAATATAGGCTTCATCTATGAGACACAGAAGGTTTGTGGTTTTACAATAGGTGAAGTAACAAAGGATTCTATTACTAAGGAGAAGGAAACAAAATGCTCCTCATGAATATGTTTTCTCCCAGGAACCTGGAGCTATCTGGACAGTGTTAGACTGTTCGGCACGCTAACTTATTTAAGGAGGTTCTATAGTCAGCTATTGTACTAATATTTAACTGGAATGTCATCTAACAGGCAAATTAGACACTTATGAGATTCTTTGCCACAGAGTTCTCTTTCTTGCCCCCAGCACTGTGTCATTAATAGAAATCCATCATGTTAATTGTTGGTAAGAGACAGAATTGTTGAAGGGTCAGACAAGCTGTATTTTGTCCAACGTCATGGATGGGGGCAGGGGGAACGTACCCTGTTTTAGCTGAATGCAAGGGCAGCAGCTTTGAAGGTGGCATGCATACAGCAGAAGAATTGAGTAATCAAACTGCTAGAGTTTATTTGTTACAGCACGAAAAGCTGGATGCCAGGGTAATTATCAGCTTAAAGCACAAATGGCCAAACCCACCAGGCAACTGTCAATCATATCTAACAGCACATTACACTCCATTAGTCATTTCTAGAGACGAGGGAAGATTTTTCAGATCACAAGATGACTAAACCTTTTACCCAAGCTGTTAAAGTTCACATAATGGATCTCTGTAGGGGAAACTTATGTTTCAGATTTAACGTTGAGACACATTTGAAAGCAGACAATAAAATTCTACCTTCCTTTCAAGGCCTCCACTCTTCAAATTGATAAAAATGAGACATGCAATTTGGGGATTCTAATCTGAAGATCCACAGAAGAGCTGTTCAGTGTTTCAATGTGACTCATCCTCCAAGGCCTATTGTAGTATATTAATAATGTATCATCAGCCAAAACTGTGTGTGTGGGCGGGGGGGGGGAGGAAGAGGGAGAAGAACTACTGCACAGGATCAAAGTAAGCTGCATAGAGTTGTAAAATTTGTCAGCTTCATCATGGGTACTAGCCTCCATAGTATCCAAGACCTCTTCCAAGGGGTGGTGCCTCAGGAAGGCAGCATCCATCATCGAGGTGGTACAGGAGCCTGAAAGGACCCACTCAGCAATTCAGGAACAGCTTCTTCCCCTCTGCCATCCGATTCCTAAATGGACATTGAACCCATGGACACTACCTCACTACTTTTGCTTTTATTTGTTCTTGCACGATATATTAAAAAAAGGTTTGAACTGCATTGCTAGTTATTCAAATGATTCATTAATGCAAGGGTCCCCAACCTTTTTTGCACTGCAGACCAGTTTAATATTGACAATATTCTTGCAGACCGGCCGGGGGGGGGGGGGTTCAAGTAGGGTTAAACTCACCTCAACATGTCTTTTACAGTTAGGGTTGCCAACTTTCTCACTCCCAGGTAAGACACAAAAGTAGCGGTCAAATACGGGACACTTGTGTTTACCCCGAAGAAGACTACTATGACCATGAAGCCTTGCGCAGGCACCTGTGTGCGCATGAGTGACATGCGCATGCGTGCCGATTTTTTCCCACAAATCAGTTTTGGCTTAATCTTCCTGACTACACTGTACATACATCATTTCTACTTTAAACAGGCTGTGTATTCATCATATCATTCCTGCTTTTACTATATGTTAGTGTTATTTTAGGTTTTATGTGTTATTTGATATGATTTGGTAGGTTATTTTTTGGGTCTGGGAACGCTCAAAAATATTTCCCGTATAAATTAATGGTAATTGCTTCTTCGCTTTATGCCATTTCGGCACAAAGGGTTTCATAGGAACGCTCTACCTTTTTAGCGGGGGAAATACGGGACAAGGGCAGTCCCATGTGGGACAAACCAGTTTAGCCCGATATACGGAATGTCCTGGCAAATACGGGACAGTTGGTAACCCGATGTTCAAGTTCAACAGTGCGTGACAGGGAATGAGGAAAGGTGCAGCTGACTCATATCGTTTCCTCGCGGCCCAGTAGCACATGCTTTGTGGCCCGGTACCAGTCCGCGGCCCAGTGGTTTGGGGACTGCTGAATTAATGCACCTCCTCTTAACTGCCATTAAACTAAGTCCCAGCTTTTAACACAATGCTTGCTATACAAGTTACCTTTTACATTGTTCTTATTTGAAATCTGATTCATTGGACATTTAAGCTCACGCCAAAGGAAATTCTGAAACAGAACGATTCAATATTAAGGACAAAGTGTTATTCCCACAAGAAGTAATCAATAATGGGAACCAACATTATACAGAATACGGGATGGAAGGGAACAAATTGCTCAGGAGTCTGGCAATTTCATCCCAAAAGAGTTTTGACAAAGTTGTTGGAAATGAGAGGCCTCAAGCCCTACAGCCAATGACTGTATCATTGTCAGTAAAACAAAGTTTTATAAATGACACTTTAATGCTACTATGAAAATCAGGCAGCACCTGCAATAACATGTCCTGGAAAGAAAGAAATTCTCCAAAACTGAAATGGATTACAGATGTAATTTTCAAGTAACCAATTCAACTCTCCATCTTGTCCAGCATACTTGCCTTGCAGTTCTGCATAGAGTTAAAATTACAGGCTGTATAGGACAACCACATCCCGCCACAGATTTCCTGTTCTGCTTTTTCCTCATCATTCACTCCATTTCTCAATAAAAAGAACTTCTTGGCAATGTTTGGGGGGTGATAACACCGCAACAGCAAAAATAAAATTGAGATTTACTGTTTTGTGAAAGACAGACAAAACAGACAGACTTTGCAAATCTTTCACTGGCTTAAAAAAAAAGCCTTTTGGTTCAATACTAAGTTTCAGAGGAAAAAATAATCACAAAAAAAAACCAGGATAACATTACCTCAGATGTCAACTCCACAGAGTTTTATACCAATTCAAAACAGAAAAGGCAAAATATTCAAATCAATCCCAAAAGAACTGGAACTCAGAAACGTTCATCCACCTTCAGAAGCTTCCAGTATCAAATTCTCAAATTATAGCCTTGAATTTTACAGATTCTAAATTACATCTACAAACACAACCATCGAATTCACCTATAGTAACTGTTAAGGACAGTTAAATAAAGTTTCCTTGCTCGTTGTTACAAATTGCATACGTTGATTAATGCACACAATTTCAAATATCAAGCAACAAATCCAAAAATGGAGTTACAATTTTTCCCTCACAAAACTCCACAAAATATTTATACAGGTATATTAAATAAATAGCTATGCATTAATGTTTAGTTTGCAAGACTAAGATAACCCAGTTTCAGAGACTCGATAATGTCAAAATTAGCAAAGTTTAAATGTTGCACTCAAGTAGACAATGCAAGCATCTCAGACTCTGGATCAATATTACTTCCAAATGATTTCTTCCAACTGTTTCCATTATCTACAGAAAATTAAATAGCAACATTAAAATTGGAAACAAATTCTTTTGTTGGTACTGTTAAAATGTTAATTTGAATATTTTGACCAAATTACTTAACAAATCCCATATTTAAAAGTAAATGATAGCAAGAAGGGAAAAAGAAGCAAACATTTTGGCCTCACTAAAGGGCTCCTAAACATTTAGCTGCAAGTCTCATACACATTATAATCAAAAGGTCATGCTGAAGGCACAAAAAATCTGTTAAAGCAAGTACCACTGTGGTTTTAAAACAAATTAAGCACTTAAGGGTTGAGTTTTTTTTAAAAAAGTATATTAGATCATAAAACCATGAGCTATAGGAGCAGAATTAGGCCATTTGGCCAATCAAGTCCGCTCTGCCATTTCAGCATGGCTGATCCATTTTCCCTCTCAACCCCAATTTCCTGCCTTCTCCCCCCATATCCTTTCATGGCCTGACTAATTAAGAATCTATCAACCTCTGCTTTAAAAATGCCCAATGATTTTGCCTCCACCACCACCCATGGCAATGAATTCCACAGATTCACCACTCTCTGGCTTAAAAAAAAATTCCTTCTCATCTCCATTCTCATAGGATGCCCTACTGTTCTAAGGCTGTGTCCTCTGGTCATAGACTTCCCTACCACTGGAAACCACATTTATTGTTTGCAATAAATATAACACCATTTCTAGAATATTATGTATATTGTGCATATTATTGTATGTAGCACAATCTGAACAAACAGAACATTTAACCTAACACCTCATGTATTAGTCTGTACACCCAGTGATACACTCTACTTGAGGTCAAGGACATAGAGAATATGTTACAGTGGTAATGAGAATGAACTGGTGAAAAATAACACCCATCTAACGCAGAAAAGTTGTTAAGGATGTCAATTGACTGCCTCGGTAGGGTGTGTCTGAGAAGATCACGATTAAAACACAAGTCTGAGGTTCAGACCTTGAGCAGGAAGGAAATAAAGTGCATTGCAAATTAAACTGAAGTCTGGTAACTATCAACCTGGAAGACAATACAAAATAGTAGTCCAGTCCCCAAGCAATTATATTAGAAATCTCAACAAATATGACAAAGTACAAACGCTCTTCCATTGAAAAAACAAAGCGATGAAAATTCTTTCAAGGACAAAGAAGAAAATGCCCAGAATGATGGTCTATGCAAACAAGAAAATCTTGTTGGTGGAAACATTGCCAGATATCTGTGACATTGTCCAGCTTACAGAACACCCAATGTCTCATTTGACAGTGTTTTACAGCTTTAGTATTACTGCTTCAACACAGCACTAGAGATTGAAGCCTGGAAAGTACAGAAAAAAAAAAGGACCAAGAAAACTGTTTAACAATTACGTTGTCATTCTCCAAAAAAAAAAGGCATTCCTCCAAAAAGGGACAAGAAGCGAGGCAAGGCTACTGATTTTGCTTACTAATTATGGGACACCGACACGGACACAAAAAACTGCTGAAGGAACTCAGCAGGCCAGGCAGCATCTATGAAAAAGAATAAACAGTTGACATTTCAGGCCAAGTCTTGATGAAGGGTCTCAGCCCAATATGATTGTTTATAGAGGGATAGATGGTGAACAATCCCCTCTACCCACATGTCAAGAGGGTATGTTGAAATGGTGTGGGCAGGAGTATTTAAAAAATTAGATGCATTTACACCCTCGCCCAGTTTAATGTTGAAGACGTTACTTGACCAACTGATACACTGAGCCATTAAATGAAATAAAATAATCACCACAGTATTTCCAGGCGGCTCTGGGCAAGTCCAACAGTTTACGCAACCAAGATGCACCTATCATGACTGCACACAAGGAAAATATTTGAATACTCAAGGAAGTGCTCAGAAGGCTTGATCAGAATCAAATTCCAAAAATGCCTTTGTTGTGTGAATGCAGGAAATTACATATTTAGGCAGTAGCCGGTTAAAGAGATGGTTTAGGCCATCAACAGAGTCAGAAAGCCCAAAATCATTACTGGGTTCTGTTTTTCCTTTTGAAAAGGCCTGATCCCACGCTGCCTTACATTGACCTTGCCAATGTTGACACCTCTTTATCTGCTATTAAGTAAAACAAACTTTGGTACTGGGAAAAGAATCAGCAACAAACCCCTAGCACTAAATCCATTAGGGCAATGACAACATGACAATAATTGATCCTGATGAAATACCAACTGCACTTTGCTTTCCATATATACTGCTTGACTGGCTGAGCACTTCCAGCATTTTCTCATTTTATTCCAGATGCCAACACGACTTTTAGAGTCGAAAAGGGATAATTGCATCAAAAGATGCATGCTGCTCCAACAGCATCTGGCAAATCTGCAAATCCCACCAACGCAACGAGCTTAAAGATTTTTTTTAAACTGATATTGGGTTAAATTTATAAAATGAACTTAATTAGTTCAAGCAAATCAGTATGGCTCATGTAAAAGTGTATCATTGCTGTAATCATTGATTACATGTTTACTTCTGTATACAGAACAGTCCGAGTACAACATTTCAACACGCTGGGCACACTTGAGCTTGTGTCTCTACTTTACTTAACAATGTTAACCCTTAACAATACAAGTGTACTTCCGATTGTGCAAGGTAAGTGATGCAATGTGCAAATCTTTGAATAACTCCTGAATCAAATAGTAACTTAATATTTTTTCTAACCACTTAGTGAAGGGAAGGTTTTTTGAAGGATAGTCTCCGCCATATAGTACAGAATGTACCACTCTACAAATCAATCCCTGCTTCTGTTCCACTTTAAAATTTGTCATCCTCCTTCGTATATTTAAAATAATCGTCAATTTCACAGCACGCCATGTGTATTAGAGGTCAAAAGTTTTTATTATGGTTACAAAAAATGACTTTCATGTACCACAATTTACACAGATTATATAATCAAGATCAATATGCTGTGACCAAGCCCAGAAACAAAACACAGGAAGCTAATGTACGGTAATGTGGTATAGGAAGTTAATGCATGGTAATGTGATGTATTTTGCCATGATGTCAGTTGCAAAGTTGGCATCATCTGGCACTCTAGTGCATTTAAAGCTCAACTTATACACGTGGATTACATCTGAAAGAAAGCTGGGACTGAACAACAGAACTGTTAGAGCAGATTACAGTGGATGCACATGTCCCATGGGTACTGTACAACAGAATCCAGAATGGCTGCCAAGTTTCATTACCCAGCAGGGAAAGAGATTTGATCGATGTCCTATATGAAAAGGTAATGAAGGTTCTTATCTACTCCCTTTGGAAGTAATTAACTTCGAGAGACTGCCACACGTGCCATTATTCTCTTTTCAATGGTGCGATTATTGAGTTGCTGTCAATGCAACACGCTTCCCTTCCAGGTAATATATCTGCAAACTAAGGGCTGAACTAAAAGAACAGGTGCAGGAGATGAATCATTTAACTGTATTTATATCTAAACATACAAACCTACCAAGTTTCTGACAACATTGGTTTTCCAGCTTGCCCAATGAATTGGGTTTAACTGCTGTGATAGAGCTCAAAAGAACACTCCCCAAAACTGTCCAACAAGGAGCTCAGTGGCCCGGATGGTCCTAGATCCAATCATAATTTAACAGTATTTGATAATAATGTTGCTCATAATCCCTTTCACACCTAGTGTCAAAAAGGTAAATGTGTCTGTGTTAATATTTCTTAATGCAAATATCAGACTGAATTGGATTAGGATTGTCTTGACTCTTTGAAGCATTTCGCAAAACTCAGAGCTAGGTGCAACAGATGAATAACTGGATAAGATAACAAAAGAGTAACAGATGACAATAGTAACAATGGGGGGTGGGGAGAGAAACTATTTCTACAACTCATGGAGCTTCAGTGTCTCATGATTCTGTGCACATACCTCTAATGCTGTAGAGTTGTGTTTTAAGGTTATACATTGTTACTGTAAATCTCAAGATTAACAATTCAAACCAACTGCAAATGAACACAACAGGTACACAACCTCTAAGATCAAGAACACCAACTTTAAAAAAAGGAGAATACTACCACCCCCGATTCCCCTCCATGTTTAAGAAACATCCTGGCTTTGATGTAAATTGCTCTTTAATTGCTAACACAAAATACTCTGCAGATGCTGGGGTCAAAGCAACACTCACAACACGCTGGAGGAACTCAGAAGGTCGGGCAGCATCCATGGAAACTATCAGACAACGTTTCAGGCCGGAACCCTTTGTCAGGACAAAGGGTTCCGGCCCAAAACATTAACTGATTGTTTCCACGGATGCTGCCCGACCTGCTGAGTTCCTCCAGCGTGTTGTGAGTGTTGCTCTTTAATTGTTATCCAGGTTAAATTTAAGTTAGTTGTATGATGCATTAAAAGCACCACCAGCCACATATATTGCAATAGTTCACTAAGACAGCTGATCAACAGTCTTTCAGGACATGAAGGACAACAAGGTCCCAGTCTCTCACATCTGATGAATCCACTGAGAAATTGGTAAATATCATGACAAGTTCAAAAGAATCGACTTCAGTCTATTTATTTCACTGGATATAAAATGTTGAGGGCAACAATGGATTATTCCACAAAAATAAAAATCCCTAAACCCAGTATCAATTGATTAGCTGTTTGGAAAAAAATTTAAAAAGGCATCTGGTAATCGTCATTTTAACATGTTCAAGTTATTTCTCAGTCTTGCGTTCTCCAAGGAAATACACAAAGGCCTCAATATTTTTTTTACATAAAAACACTTGGGTAAAGAAACAGAATCCTCCATAACAGACATAACTAAATTGCTGCCTGAATGTCATTGAAATGTATATTAAGCATAAAGTTTCAAGTGATTCATGAAATCAATATGGTTACAAGACAATGTCACAGATTACATGTAAAAATATTAATATCATTATATTAATCATATTAGGGTGTGCAACTTCTCCCTGTGAGTAAAGTGTGCTGAACGTCAAAATCCTAAGATGCCATAATCACTTCTGATAGCCAGTGGAGTTTTTTTTTTAAAAAGGCGTCCAATCATTTATTAGAATTCCAAACAATCTATGCAAATCACAGAAGTCAGAAAGAATTACCACTGTGTACTAAAAATAGTATTCTTCAACTGAATAAATGTACCATTTGAAGAGGAGACAACCTGGTAATGAGTGATGACCTCATTAGAGAAGAATTGTGTGAATTCAATCCAATCAATAAGTGAATTTGAACAATTATGATTGATGGAGCTGCTCCAGACTGTTCCCTTGTTACCTTGGCTTCATGTGTTTAATAACTTTTCTAATGTTGGCATTAATAAAGTTAACTTTAGAAAAGTGAACAGCGGATAAACACCATCCTAGCTTAAAAGCAAAATAGAGTAGATTCCTGTTAATTAAGGCACTTCTGGACCAGTACATTTTGACCAATTTAAGTGGCATCGCAATTAGCTGAAGTTTCATGGAAATAGTTAAAAGCCATAAAATAGACGAATTACCATTTAACAAAAGTAACTAATTATTTAAATGAAATGAGAACATAGAACACTACCAATACTACTACAGTATTATAAACCTCTATATTCATTCCTAATATTTATTGGAGGAATTCATCCAGTATATGCTGCCATGTTCTTTCGATTAACTGCAAATGCACAAAATTAGTGTAGACACCTAGTACAGATTATAGATGGCTTTCATACAATGCTTTCAATGACTGCATTTCCCCAAATCTTCAATTTCATTGTAACATTCAAGATGACTGTAGATACCTACAAATTCTTCGTAGTTCTTAATTTGTTGAAGTAGGAAAATAGTTTGATTTTCACTCCCAGCCGTTTCTGGCATCTCCAAACCTCAATGAGCGAAACAGTTCTGCGTTGTCTTGCTGCTTATTTCTCAGCAACTATCAGTGACAAAAATCCTTGCTTTTTGAACACAAGCACACACAACAGACACTATTTAAAAACAGTTCGCTCCAAGCAGAGTGTAATGTCTAACAGCCACAGAAGTGCACGCGACTGATGTTAGAAACTGTTTATTTGGGACACTGTGCTGTTTAATTTGTAGAGGAGACTTGCTGAACAAAAGGGATTCCCAGATATTTTCTTGATTTCTTTTGTTCTTTAAGTGTTGCCCCAAATAAGCTGCTGCTTCAATAATCTGATGGGTCAATTAACCAGAATCCACAGTACTGCAAAGTTTAAAGTTTGAAACATCCAGCATATCCTGCATTGGCTGTGGAGAGAATCTGTTAACCATTCAGGTTAATGGACTTCCATCAACTCTGAAATGTTAATAAACAATGCTCTTATTTCTGCAAAGGTAAAGCCACCTGCAAAAAGGTATTTTGCCTCATTCCTATTTCTTCCAAGTTTATGATAAACAACATTTACATTAAAAGACCATCACATTTTAATCTCTGTGCTTTGTTCAAAGTTCTAAACATTGGACATTTTTAAGAGAAATTGTGATAGCGATCCCACATAAATACTGCGGCTGTGAAAGAAAGTTAAAGACTAGAATCCTGTGGTGAGTGACTCACCAAAGCCTCTACATTAGTGGTCGCCAACCTTTTTAAAGCCCAAGATCTCCTACCTTAGCCTTAGTGAAAGGCAAGAACTACCTACTAAATCATTTAGAGAAAAAACAGCTCAGAATTGAGGCTTTTTATTTGGGCTAATTGTATTTGAATTACATAAAATGCTTTTGTCAAACTTTCAAATTAATTCAACCAAGAAAACACTACAACTAGCATATCAAACAGGCCATAGCTGTCTTTCTTTCAGAATATTACAATACTTCATACCTTTTGTAGTATCTTCTACTTTGAAAAAGGACCACTTAACAACTTCATGTCCAAAGGAACAACTTTATGTGGGATGGCAAAACCTATGCGGCAGAGGGGCCTATACACACATGCGCAGAAAAGACCGGAAGTAAAACCCCACAACCCCGGAAACAACCTCTGTTTACAAACAGCTTTCCATAGTGGGAGTATTGCTATATTACCATTATCCTAATTGGTATTAACTTATCTTTATAATGCTCACATTACAACACTTCTCCCCCTTTAAATTCTAACATTCCTCAAATGTAAAAGGACTGGGAAACAAAAAACAGTGGCGTCATTAGCTTGCGTACCCCTGAAACTTATACTAGTGTCTCAGTAACAGTTTACCAATACAAAACACCTGAAAAACGTGGCAGATTCAACATTCAGTCTAACAAAAGAAACTGTCCATTCGAAAATTCAGTCTGTCAGGAGGTTTTGCAAGGGCGCTGTGCTACAACTGTTTGTTGACTTGCTGCCTGAGATAAAGAAACGAGGAGCACGAGGAACTGTCAAATGATGCGTGGCTACTGGATTTAGGGCTTCTGACAGACTAACGGCTAAATTAAATGAACTTAACAATGAGCTCATGGGAAAGACCGACACACCTGCCCCACGTGATAAGCGTAGTAAATGCGTTTAAGGCCAAGCTCGGTGTTTGGATTTCAAATTTAAAGAACGGGAGACTGACACACTTTCCCAACTTGGAGAAACTGTTATAGGCCATCAAGGAAAAAAAACGCTTTTTGCCCTGAGCAGTACTTTGCTTACCTAGACAAACTGGCAATAGAGTTCCATCGGCGTTTTGGGGAGTTAAACATCATGAAAGATATTGTTGCATTTATTTCAAACCCATTCCTGCTGATCGATATAGAACAGATAGCAGCCAAATTCCAGCAAGTATTTGGTGTGCCAAGTGATATTGAAATGGAAATAATTGATTTGCAAAATGACATCAAGCTTAAAGCAAGATCAAGGGACGGTGACTTTTGGGGGCTTGTCAGGGAGTCTTTCCTCATCTCACCACATGTGTACTAAACTTAGCTGTGTGAAATTGCATTTTCACAGATGAAAATTATTAAATCTAAGTACAGGAGCTGTCTTACTGACAGACACTTCACAGACTGTCTCAGACTGGCTGGCTGTAGTTATGAGCCAAATCTCAGGGAACTAGCAGAAAGTATTCAGCCCCAGGCATCACACTGAGTGCAACAGTCAACTTTCATTCATTTATTTTTCATGTTGAAATAAAATTAAATAATGAAATTTAGAATTAAAAGGTGTTGAAACATGAGCATTATAAAGATAAGTTAATACCAATTAGGATAATGGTAATATAGCAATACTCCCACTACGGAAAGCTGTTTGTAAACAGAGGTTGTTTCCAGGGTTGCGGGTTTTACTTCCCGTCTTTTCTGCGCATGTGTGTATAAGCCCCTCCGCCGTTTTGCCGACCCAGATAAAGTTGTTCCTTTGGATATGAAGTTGTCGAGTGGTCCTTTTTCAAAGTAGAAGTTACTACATATGACTTACATATGCGCTGTAGGGGTAAAATATACCTTTGCATCAAAAGGTTTATCAGGTATAATGTATTTGTGTGTGTGTGTGTTTGTTTATTTATTTATTTATTTGTTTATTTCGGGATCTACCCAGAAAGTCTCAAAGCTCGACTGGTTGGCGACCACCACTCTACATCATTAACAAGGATCAAGTATGGAAGTTAACAGAATATTCTTCGTGTCTGAAAACTGCAATTCCAATAACACTCAAAACTTGACATCGCCCAGTTAACAAGTAACCCATTTAACCGGTATGGCTGCCTATACTCAAAATAATCATTCCCACCATCAGCACATCACAGTCTGCATTATTCAGAAATGCACTGCAACAATTCAACAAGGCTTCTTCAACTGGACTTCCCAACTCCTGAGTTCTAAGCCTGCCTGAGCACAAGCACCTGAAAAATCCCCCAGATCACATGTTCTCCACTGGAAAGAAACCAAATTCTTTGTTGCCCTTGGGTCAACATCCTGGATCGATCGCGATCACACTCACACACCAATAAGTGCTATGGAAGCACCTTCACATGACATACAAAATGGCTGCTTTTTTTTTAAAAAGTATAAAAGTCTTGGGTGATCAGTCAGAACTTTTATACCCAATGTCAATATAAACTCTTCACTGAGTATTCCTTAGTTAAAATTCTTCTTTCCGAAGAAGCTTGCTAAGCTGCTATCAAATTTTGCCGATGAAACTTTTAACACAGTTCCTCCCAGCTTATGAAAATCTGACATCTACAGCTCACACATAAACTACCGCTGTCTGTAAGGAGCAATATGTTCTCCCAATGACCAGTGTTTCCTCCAGGTGCTCCAGTTTCCTCCCACAGTCCAAATATGTACCGGTTGGAAGGTTAATTGGTCATTGTAGATTATCCCATGATTAGGCTAGGGTTAAATTGGGGAATGCTGGGCGGCATGGCTTGAAGGACCGAAGGGCTCGTTCAGTGCTGTATCTCGATAAATAAATGAGTGTGTGTCTTGGAGACCAATGACACGGATTTGCTTGCTGCTGAGGGGCTGCAGGCAGTCTCAACTTGGAAACTGGGTTACAAAGAGCACACAGGAATACAATCCTGCTGTCAGCTGGGGAGGACCTGTAGCTACTGTTTCTCTGTGAAACTTGAGAATTGGGGGCTGAAGTACCACTTTACAGAAGAACCATTTGCAGAGGAGAGCCAAGGATGATGTTAATGCCCTGGTAATCCTCACTAAAGGTTCAACATGTACAACCAGTGAACAACAGAGCCATGTAATTGGCCAATCCAGAGACTTGAAGTCTCTCATGTAGAAGGAATTCTGCTGGCTTCAACAGCCCTGGGTCTGAAAAACAAAATTAGGTTCACATTGATGCTACATATGCAGTCTCTGCTAGAGGTATGTGTTTAAGGATAAGAGAAAGAAAAGAGTCTCCTATAAACTCTCCACCTCAACTACTCACGCTGATTAAGTAGCATACTACAGCTGTGAATACACTACATCTGAATACGTTTCAGCAAAAAGCACAGATCATATGACAGCCATTGGCTGCAAAGACTGAAAATTGGTGAGCAAGGTTATTACATGGTTGGGAAGGGGAGATAAAACAAAAAGAGGACACAGCAATCAAGAGAATAGTACAAAACACAGCGGAAAAAAAAAGATCTTCATCCGCTGTAGGAAAATGACAAGATTGTATCTTTGCTTGTCTGTCATTCTAGAGAAAGCAACATCTGAAAGACCATGGGCACAAATTCATAACCCATCATACCATGACTTTAATGCAACCAGCTGTTACAATATCCCATCACTATGCAAGACAATTTTCACTTCTCTCCAGATCTATTTTAGCACATGTTGGAAATCCCCAAATGAGGAAAGAGCATAATAATCATCACATTGCTTTACTAACTAGAATTTTTTAAAAAGTGTTGACAAAGCAAGTTATTTGACTCTTTACAGTGAGATTACATGCTATAGATTTGTCGCAGGTTAACTCAGTATTTAACTGTGTAGAAGGAGAACAGAGATAGAGGATATTTAGACTTCACAGTTGAATGAGTTATGCAAATAAGAAACCGTTGAAATATATTAAACTGCTTTTCGCAAGTATGGAGCACAGATAGGTTAAAACAGTAAAATCTAGAATGAACAATTCTGACAAAAAAAAATTGCTCTGAAAATGCTGTTTTAGCATTGTGAAAGAATTAATACCCATGGGCAAACTGTTTCAACCCCAATCTAAAAGAATCCAAGACTGTTAAAGTATAGTATTTAAAATAACTTGCACTCTTTCCTTGCATTCCTTTTCTGGTCAAGCAGCACTCCAGCTCTCCTGCACTTGCCAAGAAGAGAATTCAATAATCCAATAAAGTTTATGGAATATGTAATTTTAACAAATACAAGATCTCACCTCATATGTAATTGTTATTAATATTAGATGTCATGTCAAGCTAGTTGTCTAAACTGCCTGATAAAGTATTTATTTTGACACTTCAGGAGGCAGAGGGAAAGGGGAACTGAGAGAAGGTAAAGGCCCTTTTGGCACTAATATTTATTGCTGCAGGATTTCCAAGCCAGAGGTTTTACAAAATTAACCAACGGCCTGAGAAATGAGGTTTTTAGCTGATCTTCATCCTACTTCCATCAACAATGGATGCCAAGAGGTCCATATTCAAGACTTTTTAATATTTTAATTTCTGATGAGAACTTGCCTGTTTCTGGTTGTTGGACTGAATGCCTGCTTCTTAACTGAAATTTCTATGAAACTGCTCCAGTTTGGTCTACACTGGCCTGGTGCTTGTGGTCCTAATGCACTGGGACTCATCTGGATGGCAATGTGGAGACAGCAACTCATCAATAGATCTGCAAAATACTCCCAACAGGCTTTGGGAGAAGGCAAACTCCCTCTTGTTGATGTGCTTATGGATTTTAACTTAAAAGCCCAACATTCAGAAACATGCAAATTCCATTAAGAGGAAATGATAAACAATAATTCTAAAATAGTTAATTAGGAACACAATAAAAATACACAATGTTCAAAAATGTATATCCCTCATTGCTTCATAATTTACTAGCCTAGAACGCCCTTAAAATGATTGGTGTATCAAATCCCACAACTAGCACAAGATCAAAGATGTTCTTCAGTATAACATTAGCAGATCCAAGAACAGGCTCAACTGTGGATCTTTGTGTGGAGTTCAGTAACAGAGGAATGCCATGTATAACAAAGAAGCTGTCATACTTCCATGCATATGCTGTTAGACATGGAAGATTCACTTCAATTTTGTCAAGTGAAAGCCCGCCAGTTCTTCATGGATCTGCAAGATCCACCTAGCAAGGTTCAACGATACCACCTAGTTTCATGCCTGACATGTTTTTTGCATTCAATCCATCCCCAAACATTTCCCCCCTTTTGCATAGTTTCTCATTTCCAGCTGAAACAAATCTAGCAAGAGAATTTCCACCGTCAATTCCCCTTTCTTGCCCCCCTCTTACCCCCTCACTGCCCATAACCTCCCTCTGGTATCTGTCCTCCTTCCCTTTCTCCCATGGTCAACTGTTCTCTCCTATAAGATGCCTTCTTCTTCAGCTCTTTACCTTTCCCATCCATCACCTCTCAGCTCCTTACTTCATACCCACCACCCATCTTCCCCTCACCTGGCTTAACCTAACACCTACCAGCTTGTACTCCTTTCCCTCCCTTCCTCCTCCCCCACCCCACCCCCATCTTCTTATTCTGGTTTCTTTCCCTTATCTTTTCAATACTGATGAAGGGTCTTGGCCCAAACATCGACTGTTTATACCTCTCCATACATGCTCCCTGACCCATTGAGTTCCTCCTGCGTTTTTTGCATGTTGGATTTCCAGCAGCCACAGAGTCTCTTGTGTTTAAGAGAACTTTTCTTCTCTCTCAAACCTACCGTGCTAAAGGAGGACCCTAGGTTATTCCCTTCAGATATCATTGACTTCTACTTGTTCTTAACAGCAGATGCACAGGTAGGCAAGTGCACGTGTTTAACGGCCTCCTGCATGGCTTCATAATGAAACCCTTTCATTTCATACAGAATAATGTATTTTCCTCCTTGGAAAAGTTAAAAATACTTAACTTCTAAGCAAATGAAATGGACAAACCTCAAGTCTTAATGCACGCAACAAAGCCCAACAGCTTACAATCCACAAGCCAAGCTCAATTTAAATTACTGCCCACATAATAAAGGTTGAAGAAATAAACAACAAGCTCTACTCCGATAAACCACAACCACCCTCCCAAATAACTACAAAAGCCACTTAAAAACTTAAGTGAAATATGGAGTTTTTTTCCCCATCACCAGACTAAATAGCTTCCTATCTGTGGCAGTCTTCTTTGTATTCAACCAGTTCAGAAAAGCTGTTCAACCACAATAAGAGTCATCAAATATTTGAATTACACATCATCAACGCATTTTCCAGATGTGCACAGTGAAGAACTCCACATCAGATTTCAGCACTGTTCAGCCACAAGGGAATACTCTGTATAATTCAACTTTAGAAAACAGTAACAACCATAAAGTCTAACATGCCACAAAGTTGCTGGAGAACTCTTCCTATATAAATTTACCTTCAGTTTCTAGCTTCTCAACTACTGATGCAGCAAGATATTTCATGAACAATAATGAACAAGGTGCCAAGTTAGAGTTTTAATCTTACTGGGAACTACCTGCCATTCCAGTTTTTATTCTTTGTGCCCATAATGGTCTTCTATTGAATCAGAAACTACCCACCCATTCTAAACATACAACATTGTACACATTCTGGCACCCGCACATGTTCCTGCAACATCACCATTCGCTTCAGTCTACTGCATTCATTTCCAGTAAATTTGCAAAAAAACTTGCGGATACACTTTCAAAGCACTGAAACAAACTTCTTCCAACTCTGTCAGAAGAAAAATAATCATGTCTCGCTATTTTGCTATTGTCAATTTTTAAAAAATGGAACAGACAGCAATATATACTGGAAAGCATCATTTCAGTCATTCACTTTAAGCATACCAGAACCTCTGCTGGGAGACAATAATGAGGAAGAATCTAATACAGCACCCCAACTAGCTTTAGTATTATACACATTGGGAAGAATAGCTTCTTTGAAAAAAAGATGTTAGTGAGGTGCACCCCAACCTTACTACTATATAACCAATAATTTAAGGCCTATTGTCTTTCAGAATGCCTACATTTAGAGTAAATTAGTAAAAGCTGTTGTGCTAGACCCCACCCACTTTCTTGTATTCATTTGAAGATGTGCAATCCAAACTTATGTGCATCTCAGTAGTTCTTCTACTGAACGTGCTGAGGAAAAGAAAAATATCAAGTGTGTAAAAAGTAATGCTGTCTATGCAATACCGCAATCACCATCAGAGCAGATGCACTACAAAAGCTGTGTGCTTAATCCGCTGTTCTACTCACTTTATACTTAAGACTGTGTGAGGTTAAGCACAGCTCCAATGCTATATTCAAGTTTGCTGATGACACCACTGTCGTAATCCGAATCAAAGGCGGTGATGAATCAGCATATGGGAAGGAGATTAAAAATCTGGTGGAGTGGTGTCGTAACAACAACCTCTTACTCAATGTCAGCAAGGCCAAGAAGCTGATTGTAGACTTCAGGAGAAGGAAACCAGAGGTCCATGAACCAGTCCTCAGAGAGTCAGAGGTGGAAAGGGTTAGCGACTTTAAATTGCTAGGTGTTATTTCAGAGAATCTGTCCTGGGTCCAGCACACAGGTGCAATTATGAAGAAAGCACGGCAGCAACTCTACTTCCTTAGGAGTTTGTGAAGATTCAGTATGACATCTAAAACTTTGACAAAATTTCTATAGATGTGCAGTGGAGAGTATATTGACTGGTTACATCACAGCCCGGTGTGGAAACACCCTTGTACGAAAAACCCTACAAAAAGTAGTGGATACAGTCCAAGCCATCACAACCATTGAGCACACCTACATGAAATGCTGTCACAGGAAAGCAGTATTAATCATTGGGGACTTCAACAGGACCTGCTCTCTTCTCACTGCTACAATCAGGAAGGTGGTACAAGAGCTTCAGGACTCACGCCACAAGGTTCAGGAACAGTTACCGCTCCTCAACCATCAGGGTCTTGAACCGAAGGGAATAACTTCACTTGCCCCATCACTGAAATCTTCCCACAACCAATGGACTCACTATCTCATGTTCTTGATATTCATTGCCCATTTATTATTATTTTTTCTTTTTTTATTTGCATAGTTATTTTTTGGCACTCTGGGTTGAACGCCATCATAGCTGGGCGGATTTCATTGCTTCTATTATGGTTACATTCTACAGATTTATTCAGTATGCCCACAAGAAAATGAATCTCATGGTTGTATATGGTGACACAAGTACTTTGATAATAAATCTAGTTTGAACTTTAAAACTTCCAAACTTCCACTGGTGTGCATCACCAAGATTAGCATTTCAGGGGGAATAATAAGTATCAACATGTTAACAAAACTGTTTGGGTACAGATACCTCCCAAGTTACAAGTTTCACACATTTTCCGAACAGAGATACAAGCCATCTAGCTTACCTGCCAAGATGAAGCCAATCATAATAGCAACATTAAACCATAACTAATGTCATCAGAGTCGTGAACGGAGGAATGCTGTTACATGACTGTCATTATATGCATCACCCTGGCCTTTGAAACTTAGAACTACAAAAAGATAGATTTAATTGTCGATCTACTGGCATTACCGAATGCAACCTCCCACGTAGTGCAGAAGTAGAATAATCACTTTGGACAGTTCATTTCATTGATAGTAGGTACAGAGGAGAAAACACAATGGGCCTCCACCTGATGGAAAAAATGAAGCTGCTGGACAACTCCAGTTAAACTGTCTGTACGTGCATAACTCACTGGTGGTTTGTTTTTCCATATGCCAAAAAAATCCCAGCGTGCACCTTTTAAAATTAGAAGAGGAATAATATAAACAAGTTTAAGACCTTTGAAAACTCACTGTAATAGCGATTTTATTTTACACCAGTTACTATATACGACCGCACAAGAGCTAAGCTGAACCAGTCCCCCTCAAAAAAAAAATTATGCCTCTCTCATTAGATACTTAACTCACATATGCATGTGCTTCACAGAGGAAAGTAAGCCCGACAGGTTATTCAACGAGGAGGGTTTGTCAGCAAAATTGGTGGAGTTCACACCCAACATTAGAGTCCTTCCAGCCACAGCTGTCTGAAGCAGCAACTCACCCCTACCCCAACCATTGCTTCCATCATCTGACATCATGAACTATTTAACACTTTGCTGCCATTGCCAAGCAGAACAATAACCTATCAACGAGGGGCCAGGTACAGAACTCAAACTTACTTGTCAAAAGATCTTATTAAGCACAATAATCAATTCAAAAGTTGGGATGCATAAAAATTGCACAATTGTGCCTACTAGTCCAGTTGCAAATTTTAAAAGATGCTAGAAGATAATAAAATAATTAATAAGATAATAAGACATAGGAGCAGAATTAGGCCTTTCAGCCCATCAAGACTGCCACCACATTGGGAATGGAATCAAAATTGGGTCATTCAGACCACAAAAACTGCTCTGCATGAGAAGAATGAGAATTAGGCCATTCAGTCCATCAATTCTGCTTCATATGAAGAATGGAATGAGGGATTAGAATTTGATTCTAGTCATTGAACCACTAAGATCCACTACTATTCACTTGTTGGCCTTTAGACATAGGCGCATCACAATTTCCTAAAATTCACAATAAATAGAGTTAAACATATTTCAGTGATACTGGGAAAAGTTTACCAACCTACAAGATGGTCAGTAGTCCTCTGTTTTTATTACTATCTTGCAGTAAAGATATGGGCAAGCTGGCCCTCCAGCAATCTTAGTTTTCCAAAAAAAAAATTCACAACAGAAGAGCTTAAATGGCCAGAAATACATTTTTTGCTTCTAGCAAACTGCACATGCCAGATCTCAAGCACCATTGAGACAGCTCTAACCCAAGAAAGAAGAAGGAAAAAAAAATCGAAATGCGGTACAAAAATCAAACCAAATTAACCTGATTTTTCTGCAGAAGTAATGTTTCTTTAATCACATTTGATACACAAAATAGGATTATGTTATTTATCTCAAGGCAAATATAGTGAATTAATGAAGAGATCTAGATTTTGACATTATTAGGTAAGACAAAGACAATGAAACAGTTCAGCACAATGAAGTACTAAACAAAAGTAAGTTGTTAGGGGATGTGGTGGTTGGCGGTGGGGTTGGTGGTTGCAGAAGCAAAGGGAAGAATTGGAGCGTAATTCTGCACAGGCACAGAAGCCAGTGCATTCTCACATTTAGAAAAGAGAGGAATCTTTAGTGTATGTAAGGAGAAGCACAGCGAATATACTTGGGAAATAAAATGAAGATTTACAAAAGAGTATTTAATGCCAGTTCTTTTGATGGCATTCTTGAAAGCAATGTTGCATTTTTAAAATAAAATCTAGAGCTCAAAATACAAATATTTGAAAACAGCGCCCATCAAGCTTCCTTAAAAATGAAATAACAGATGTTTTTCAGTAACTCAAGGTCGAACAAGAGATGCATGCATATAAGCTGGCAATGTTAAATACTCTTTACTACACAAGTATGAAAAGCTTGCTTTCAACACTGGAGACGTGGACGTAAAACCATTAGACATAGGAGCAGAATTAGGCCATTCAGCCCAAGTTTGTTCCGCCATTTAATCATAGTTGATTTGTTACCCCTTTCAAATCCATCTTCCTGCCTTCTCCCCTTAATCTTTGACACCCTCACTAATTTAGAATATAATCAAATTCTGCTTTAAATATACCAACGATCTGGCCTTCACAGCCATCTGTGGTAATGAATTCCACACATTCACCACCCTCTGGTTAAAGAAATTACTCCTTATCTCTTGTTCTAAAGGGATTTCCTTGTTTTCTGAGGTCGTGCCCTCTGGCCCTAGACTCCACCCACTATAGGAAACATTCTCTCCATGTCCTTCTCTTCCTGTGTACCATAGTCATTTCTTTCCCTACTTAAATATTTTTATTGTGCTTTTACTTTTAAAAATATAAACAATTTACAAGAAAACTTTTTTTAAAAAACAGTTTATTCTTCCATGGAGATGTCACTGGCAAGGCCAATATCTTCTCTAAGCATTTAAGAGGACAGTTAATTATCTATCAATCTTGGATCCAGAATCATACATAAATCAGACTGGGCAGAACTGACAGACTTCCTTTCCTAAAGAACTTGGGAGAAAAAAAAAATCAATACCTTTTGTGTTAATCCAAAATAATTTCCAACACTGCAACAAAATTCACACAACATTCAAGAGGCATTTTATCAATGCTATGTAGTTACGGTTTAGTTAACATTTAAAAATCTCAATATGTCCCTTTATAAATTAGAGTAAGGTGCCATGAAGTTTGTTAAGAGGACACATACCAGAATAATTTCAGGGATAAAAGGGTATTACTTACAGGCAAAGCTTAGAGAACCTAGAGTGCTTTCTTGTTGCAGGCAGGCAGGAAGAGGAAACCTAACAGAGATGTGGAAGTTTATGAAAAGGTTTTGATAGGTGTTAATAAGTTAGAACAACTTATTTGCTGCTCTGTTTGACACTGGCAACACTGCCATTTTTATGGAAAGGAATAAGCCATGCTGTCCGATACTTTTTTTTTAAAAAAAAAGCTAACAATGAACTTCGTGTACACCATACATATTTACAATTTAGTGACTTTCAACTGAAAAAGCTGGGAATTAAATATTACAGTAAAAGTATAATTATGAGAAATACCATCTAATCTTTCAGCAGTGAAAACAAGTCTCACCTTCAGCACTGAGAACCACATTACTATATCTCACAGCCAGTGAGTAAGATTCCGACCTGACATCACAACCTGATAGCATAACCCAAAATAGTTAGTGAAAAAATATTTCAAAGTTGTTTGCCACCAAATTAATCCTTTAAAAGTGTGTATTTACTCATAAATATTGTTACTTCTTATAAAAATGTTCCATTCCTAAAAAACTCAGAAAATTCACTACTGGAGAAATAGGTGGCAGAACTTAAAAGGGCAATTCCATCATCAGCAGATCTGAACAGGAAGTTGATAAAACTGCCAACACTTTGACAAAGCCTTCAATTTAAACGTACATTCAACTGACACAAAAAGGGATTAAAGAATTTCAACTGAACTGCTTTGCTAACCTGCGCAAAGCCTCCCGGATATTACTTCCAATGTGCACATTTCCCCTAGTTATTGATGAGCCAAGGACTGAATCTCTTCTCCCCACCCTCCAGCAAGCACAATTAGAATTATAACCATTACATGGTTAAGTTATTCAAAATTACTTTTACCAATGATAGAATGGCAACTTGAGACATTACTTCTCCATTTCATTAATGTAAAGTGCCAAGTTAGTTATATAAGTATGAACAAAAATACAATTTGCAGTGTTCAGCAAAAATTTGATTGTGCTCAACTTTACCATTTACGAATACAATTTTATTCAGATATGAATACAATTTTAGAAGCAGATACATTGGGAACATTCAAAAATCTCTCAGATTGGTACATGGATGAAAGAAAATTAGAGGGATATGAAGGGGGGGGTGGGAAAAGAGAAAAGGTTTGACTGATCTTATAAGAGTATGTTATGTCAGCATGCCATTGTGGGCCAAAAGGCCTTACAGTGCTGTAGTGTTTGATGTTATATTAATTTTATAAAGGTTATTTTAAAAATAATGGTCATAACACTTACCAAATGCAATTAATACTCTGTAAAGTTTTCTAGCGTAGAACAGGGTATTAGCGAAAAAGAACAGGGTATTGTATTTGGTTTCACTTGATTTGTCTCCCCTGCAACAGTATTCTTATGAAGATTACATCTTGCTGACACAAATACATTAACTCAAAGAGTAATACTTTTTAAATTAATTCCAAAACTGAGATCTATTTATCTTGTAAAGTATCTATCGCAAGCTAGGGATATTCCATACTCCACAACCAATGAAGTTCTTTGCAGTGCTGTGGTACAGGAGAATTCAATTCACACTCAGACCTTGATCACAACAGTGTAACAAATGGCCAGGTATTCTACTTCAATTGCCTTTGTAGAGAAATGACTATCTGATAATAGAATTTGTTCAAAGCTCAGAGGTTCAAGACAAATTTATTATCAAAGTACATATATATCACCACATACAACCCCGAGATTCATTTTCTTACAAGTATTCGCAGTAAATACAAGAAACACAATAGAATCAATGAAAGTACACACCCAATAGGACAAACAACCAATGTGAAAAAGACAAAAAATGCAAATATAAAAGAAAAAAGAAATTAATGAAATAATAATAATAATAATAATAATAAGCAATAAATTGAAAACATGAGGTGAAGAATCCTTGAAAGTGAGTCCATATGTTGTGGAAACAGTTCAGTGATGGGATGAGTGAAGTTGCATGAAGTTATCCCCTCTGGTTTAAGAGCCTAATGGTTGAGGGGAATAACTACTCCAAAACCTGGTGGTGTGGGTCCTGAGACTCCTGTACCACATTCCTGATGGCAGCAGCAAGAAGAGAGGATGACCTGGATGATGGGATCCTTGAGGATGGATGCTGCCATGCTACTTTCCAATAACAGCACTGCATGTAAATGTGCTCTATGGTAAGGAGGGCTTTACCTGTGATGTGCTCGGCTATATCCACTACTTTTTGTAGGCTTTTCTGTTCAAAGCATTGGAGTTTCTGAACAAGGTCATAATGCAACCAGTCAATATATTCTCCACTGCACATCTATACGAGCTTATCAATGATAAGCCAAATCTTCACAAACTTCTAAGAAAGTAGAGTGCTGCTCTGCTTTTCCTGTAATGGCACTTGTGTATGGGACTCAGGATAGATTCTCTGAAATGATAACACTGAGGAATTTAAAGTTTCTCATTCCCCAGCCACAACATCCAGGAGTGGAAAGTCGACACTTCAGTTTAACAGAGCACAGAACAGTTCAGCACAGTACAGGCCACTCGGCCTTTGATGCTGTGCCAGTGCACATTTCAAAACTTCCTAGACAGAACAATGCTCCAGTAACAATCAGCTAATTAGGCACAGGATTTTAACTCAACTTTACAAATCCGACGCTCACTGAGCTAAACCTTTCAGTTAATATATTGTGGTCGTCGTTTACGGTTACTATATTGTATTATCCAGCAGTTACTTTTGAGTGGGGAATATGGCGTTAACTGACAATGAGGCATGATGTGCACACACAAGTGACATTTAATTAGCAAAGATAAGAGAACTGAAACAAAGTGTAAAATGGTCCCAGAGGAAATACTGTCACAAATCACCAAACACTTTTACCAAGTTATCCAACTTAATTAAATATTAAGTGTGCAACACCCACATTTCTCTTTTATCACATAGTGCTTCATCAACTGCATTGTACTTGTAAATGGCTGACTGACTGAATACAGACAAGTACTGTGGTCAGAAACTTTGGATTCTGTATTCTAACACCATGTGGTTAGGTAACTAAAGCTGAAACCCATAAAGCAAGATAATAGTTTTAAATGTATTCATGCAGATATAGCAAGTCCCCACTTTGTTATTTACAACAGGCACTGTTACTATATTACACACTTTAGATGAACATTTGGAAGTTCACAGCTCAGCTGATTTCCCTTGGTCATCACGGGCCATGGTGCTTATGCTTTGAATTTAGGAATAACTTATTGCAGTTGGAGAAGTCAGGAAGAACATAGGCTCAGCTAATTTTATATATATTCCAACTGTAACCAGGGTGGCGCTCACAAATCTACAATTCTTTCACTTCCAAGGCTCTATAGAAGGGGCATGGAGCTTGATACACAAACTAGGCTTCAAGTTCCCAAATAGATTAGGCAGAAAAAGAAAATCAAGGTTGGCTAGGGCACCCCTAACCCTCTCCTAAAGTCCAAACTCAAAAAGCAAAAACAAAAGAATCCAAAATTGAACAAGAGACATGCTAATTTATGGAATCATGCTCCACAAGAAACCAGGCATAATAATATGAGAAAACATGGATAGAAGAGTCTCATTTTAGGGTGATATTTTTTGAAAGTGAAAAGCAGAGTCAAACAGTCTTTTGCATCGCTTTCCCATTTCAGTAGGGATGTATAGAACATATCAAGAAAATGGATATACAAAAGAAACACTGAGATCTGCCTTCAAGACCAGTCATAAAATGAGACAAGAAACTGCACAAATTAGAAGAACTTACAGGTAGTGCTCTCCCTCCAGTGTTAAAATGGATTAAAAGCCATTTGTGCCTTTCTAGAGACTGGAGGATACTTGCATTCCTATGACAGTTCAAAATTCATACCATCTTACGGCTTTATAGACAGCAAGATCCCATGGACAACTTCAACAGTGAATACCAGTGAAGTTGATTAACTCAAGATATTCTCTCATAATGCATAGCCAGGAGAAACATCAGCATTCAGGTTCCAGGACATCAGCAGACATCTCTCTTAGATGCTTCAGTACATGGACTGCAGGCACATTAGGCCTGTTTGCACCTAGTAAATCTATTCTGGAATTCTTTTTTTTGTAATGAAGGGATCGTGTCACCTTGCATACAGTAATCATGATCTATCAACCATAGATCATTATTCCCACACAAAATAAGCTGTAACAAATTATAAACATGATACTTAGATGTGTTGCTTGCTCAATTTTTATTTAAGAATAAAAAAGGTACTTCTTAACTGGACAATGTTTATGTGCTTTCCCCATTTAGCTAAATTCCTATATCATTACTTCAGCATTAATTTCACCATTTATGCCAATTCCCTAATCAGGGCTACAGTAATCACCACTACATTTTATTTCAAAAGGTAAATCTTATCACCAATAGTTCTACATTTAGTAATTCTGCTGATCTACTAATACACTGGATCTGTGGCTTTCCATAGATGAATATTAAACTTACTTCCATGGTTTTTCTTCGTTTCATGGCTATCTGGAGAAGAAGAATCTCAGAGTGACATACTTTGATAATAAATGAACTTCTTTTTTAAAAAACAATTTTATTCACCAAGTTAGTTTTCTTGGACTCAAATTGGCAGACGGACTAAGCTTTTCATTTGTCAGCCACTGAAGGTCATGCAAGGAGTGCATTGTGAACCTTTCATTCTCAAAGAAAGCCAGCATAGGTGTTGGCAATGCTGTAGGTAGAGTTGCTAAGAACACAGCCCTCAAACAATAAGTGGTCATCATGAGCCCTTTGACAATAGGGGGACCTCTTCTCAACAAGACACATATCAAACATGCACTGATGTGGCCTTTGGTCAACTGAGGAAAAGGATTACCTCAGGCCTGGCAGAAAACTTAAGAGTTTACAAAGCAGTAGCAATTTCTGCCCTTCTATACATGCTCTCGCAATCTGCACTACAGCAACTAAAGCATCTCATGACAAAAAAAAACACGAATGCTATCATCACAAGATCCTCCAAATACACCAGTTAGTGTCACTCCCTGGGCCAACATCCCCAACACAGGGGCTCCAGTAACACAGTAGACGATGCTGGACAAAAAACATGTGCACACCCCTCAACAAATTCCCAAAATAGATGTGAACACCACATTAGGAAGGGATTACCAGGATGGAGGAGTGGTGGGGGGGTGGTCTTCATTAAAAAAAAATGCAACGCCTCTCAAGAATGCCCAGTGCATACTGGGTTTGCGCCACAGCATTAGTGATAATAGTGAGAAGCCCCCGTCATGAGGAGCACAAGAAGCTCTACATAAACAGAACGTGTACACCACTTCACAAACTACTCACCTCAACTATCTGTGAAAGAGTACAGTGCTAACACTGGCCTCCCACAAACTGGACTGAAGCAAGTCATTCTTGACCTGGAGGAACTAAATAGTCAAAGGTTATTTGAATTGGGCAAACAAAGCTACCAACAAATTAATCCCCAACTAATGACGATAAATACTGTCACAACACTAACTCAAAATCTCCAAACTTCACTATGAAGTCAATACGATGAATTACTGATGTAGGATACATGCACTGATGCTATTAAGTTGCCAATTTCTATCCATAAATTCATTCCTGATTGCAGGTGATGTTTTTAAATATTCTAGAACTCCTCTGTAAAGGCACAGTTATACTAATGTGGCAAGTCATTTAATAAATGAGGGAAGTGCTGCAACTCCAAGTAGGCACACAGAATGCCTGATTTCACCTGCAAACTGCTAGTGGCCTGTTGCAGCATCTGACTGAGAAGATAGAGCATGACTACTAAGTTTAAAACCCAGCACAATATCAGCATAGGAATGTAAGTAATGCCTTTAAATCTGTTTCTATTTGGCATAACACAAAATTTTGTGAACTCTTGTCTTAGCTGTAATACTGAGGGCATTTCCAAATTATTCCAGTTAGTGCTCAATCTACGTTTGTGGATAAAGATTTCCAGTGCTGCATCTCAATTCTATCTCAGAACTTAACCAAGGTAATTTGTCTCCATAACTAGGTACACTGCATAAAAATCTGGCCCAATTTGCTCCATGACATATTTGCTAAACATGATTGATTACAGGGCACTGGGCATCAACTTTTCTTAAGGTCCTAAGGCAAGCTTTGTACATCTGAGACAGTATCATGACTATAAAGGATACTACAAAGAAATTTTACGAAGAGACAAGTATAAGGAAATAATATCCACTTCCTGTTCCATGTATGGATCAATAAAGCCTTCATTGTCCTTATTTCAGATCACAGAGGAAGAGGATTTTCAGTAAACATAATGGTAATCCCATCTTAAAGCATTCATACATCTTTCCAAGGCATCTCAAGCAATACACAGTGCTTATATTATGCAACATGCCGGGAGGGGGTTGGTGAAGAAAAGCTGCTACTGAGGACACATCCTTAAAATTGAATTTGTAACAGGAAGCATTTAGTCAGACAACATACAAAGTGTTCTTCAGTTACCCTCAACTGCAATTCAGTAAAAGGGTATTCAAACGACTATCCGAACTCCCCTCACCAAATCACCATCTACATGACCATAAACAATTTACATCCAACACCCAGAAAGCTTCATCTGATAGAAACGGTATGCTTCAATTCAGAGAATGAGTTGTATTTTAAAAAAATGCAGACTGCATTCACTATACCTTAAACACTCTGAACCCAATAAAAATCATTCCTGGAACATCTAGTCACCATTGCAACGTAGGAAATATGTCAGCCAATTCGTAAACAGCAAGCAGCATAGGTGAATCTCTTTCAGGGATATTGGAGAGATAAATACTTGCCTGGAGTCAGAGCACAAGAATGAGCTTCTAGGTCTTCTTCAAAAGTAGTGCCTTGAAACCCATCTGATAGATGTTACATGGAGTCTCAAATTTAACACTGCTGCAAATGGCAGCACCTCCAATAACATAGCATTCAAGAACCAGGGTTCACCTAAATTTTAGTAGTCTATAATGGATTTGTGGCTAAATTTGCCGATGATACAAAGATAGGTGGAGGAGCAGGTGGTGTTGAGGAAACAGAGGGCCTGCAGGGAGACTTAGATAGTTTAGGGGAATGGGCAAAGAAGTGGCAAATGAAATACTGTACAACGTTGGAAAGTGTATGGTCATCCACTTTGGTGGAAGAAATAAATAGGCAGACTATTATTTAGGTGGGGAGAAAATTCAAACTGCAAAGGGACTTGGGAGCCCTTGTGCAAGATACCCTAAAGGTTAACCTCCAGGTTGAGTCAGTTGTGAAGAAGGCGAATGCAATGTTGACATTCATTTCTAGGGGTATAGAATATAAGAGCAGGGATGTGATGTTGAGGCTCTACAAAGTACTCGTGACACCACACTTGGAGTATTGTGTGCAGTTTTGGGCTCCATATTTTAGAAAGTATATACTGACATTGGAGAGGGTTCAGAGAAGATTCACAAGAATGATTCCAGGAATGAAAGGGTTACCGTATGAGGAACGTCTGGCAGCTCTTAGGCTGTATTCCCTGGAGTTCAGGAGAATGGGGTGGGGGGGGGGGAAATCTCATAGAAACATTCTGAATGTTAAAAGGCCTGAACAGATTAGATATGGCAAAGTTATTTCCCTTGGTAGGGGATTCTAGGACAAGAGGGCATGACTTCAGGATTGAAGGACGTCCTTTTAGAACAGAGATGCGGAGAAACTACTTTAGTCAGAGGGTGGTAAATCTGTGGAATTTGTTGCCATGAGCAACTGTGGAGGCCAGGTCACTGGGTGTATCTAAGGCAGAGATAGATAGGTTCTTGATTAGTCAGGGCATCAAAGGGTATGGGGTGAAGGCAGGGAGTGGGGATGACTGGAAGAATTAGATCAGCCCATGATTAAATGACAGAGCAGACTCGATGGGCTGATGGCCTGCTTCTGCTTCTCTATCTTATGGTCTTATAATGTCTGCATTTTTGAAGGGGAAGAAATTTTAAGGAAATGATTTCTCCTGCCCCCCCCCATTAAATTCAAATTCTGTTAAAAAAAATTATAAACAGGAGCATCTCAGACTCACCTTACTTGCCAAAAGATGTGCATTTCTCGTCTTTGCACAGGTTAAAGATTATTAAAAGAGTTTTAGTAGTATCAAAATAGTGTTTAGCTTAACAGAGACATCCCCTTCCCTGCCGCATGTTTCTTTTCCCTTTCCGAGACCTTTCGATCTGAAATATCCACTTTTTTTCCCCCTCTTCTCATAAATGCAGCATGCCCTACTGACTAACTCCAGGATTTTTCATTTTTACATTAGATTCCCAACATCTGCATTTTTGCTTTTTTTGTGTAAATGGAATACCATCTTGGGTTAACACCACAGCTGAGGGGGAATCCAAAAATAAATGCACTCACATCCATTCTTGCGAACAGAAAGCTAGTTCCTCATTTACAGTCAGACCCAAGGGTTCCACATTGAACCCATTGTCACCTCCCTCCATGCAGCTGATCTATTTTACCAGCAAAAGAATTTCAGCTCCAAATAGGATTACACTCTTTTTGCTACGAGACAAGCCCTGAAAACTTTACACAAGGCTCCACTGTTCTGCATAATGGTAAGCTGTGCTGCCTGGCTGAATTTTATGATTCTATGTGAACTGCATTATAAGCCAAGCTCTGTAAGCAGAGAACCTCAAATAAGAAAATTTGGCATAGTATCCTCTTCAATGACAGCTTAGATCAACTGCACCATCAGCCAGACAACACCATTTCCATTTTTGCCACTGCTTTGAAATCAATTATCACGATGCCAAATATTCTGGTGCCAAAAACACACCTCCCCCTCCCACCGCTTAAAATATACAAATAGTGGGCGTTAAGTGGCAAATGCTTCCATCCTTTATTGTATAAAAGAAGAGAAATATTTATATTGCCAAATGTGATATTTATGTGGCTACTCAAGAGGTTGACCCTTCAATTATTAATATACACAAACAGCACCACCTTATAGTCCAAAATTACTGTATTTTTTTTAAAATCCTTGTCAGTGAATGTATTACTTTAAAGCCATCTCTAAAGCTGATGATACAGTATAAATTTGAAACATGTACATACATTTTGCATTATTAGCAACATTCCTTCTAAAGATTTGCCTGGCCCCACCATCATTATGGTAACCTTGACACACAAATATTGCATAAAAATACAAATAATAATTGCAATGCAGGGACTTCCACATTATCAATATTGCTCAGATAGTGCACTACGTTCAGAAGGACTGCATGCAAGTTAACTTGCAGGTACTGGTAACATCATATTCTGTTCATGAATAGCAAACACAGCCCGACCACCGGGGCTGGATTCCCAGTAGTTCAGCAATACAGGCTCACACTGCTTATTAACCAACTCATTGTAACAGAAAATGAACATACCACAACCTGAACCAAAACTGTGCTAAATGTCAGAGTGCTTCCTGACAGTTTTTGCATGTCTAGTCTTTTAGGAAGCTGGCTCCAACAATTCATTATTGACTGTGCCTGTAATTATAGGGAAGCATGGAACCTAAATGCACACAATGTTCTATTACCAGCAAGATAAATGACCAATTTTGAAGGCATGACCATTTTTCAAACAGTACCACAGGATCTTTAACACCTACCTGTGGTAGGCCTGCTTTTAACATTTCATCTGAAAGACTAGATGTCTCCAACAGATTTGCACCATGTCAATCAAGAACTCAAATCACTGGCATAGAACTGGAATTAAAAATCCATCTTACCAGAAGGAGTGGTATCATTTATACACTCATCAAGAAGTGGCATTAGATCCTATTGGTTCATTAGTCTTTTCATATTTATCTGCTGAAAACTCATCAAGATGCTCTCCGTTGCAAAAAAAAAATCCCCAAATCAACCTATGGTTGCAGGAATTTAATCAAAGCAAGTAGTGTGAAGGATGAACCAGAGGCTCACAAGAGAAGCAAGTTGAATACATGACCTATAACTGAAGTCCTCAGCTTGTCATGTGAATGTCAATACTAAAAGTATGATCTGAATTAATTAACCTCCCATGCACATAATAAGTCAATTATCCTAAGGCATGGTACTCTTAAGGACAACTGGGTGGAATTCCCCAAAAATGAAACCGGTTTGTATCAGATCACCTCGTTTTATTATAGACAAGAAGAAAAAAAAAATCAGAAATCCCAGCTTTGGAGAAGTCAAATCACCTTGGCCATTTTTAAAATTAAACCTGTGTTACTGACAAAAGATCCAGCGGCAAGACAGTGAATTAGAAAGGTGTTAGGATAGTTACAAAACATTAATGAAGTGAAATTCATTTGCAGCTCAGACCTATAGCTGCTCAGTAACTGAACTGGTGGTTTATGCATTACCAAACCACAGGAAGGAGAATCCCAAACCAGCTTCCCAATTCTTTGAATGTAAACAGTGGAAAGTATTTGATGCATTAATATCAATCAGCAGGCAAGTAGTGAAAATAGTGGGCTGAAAGGCCTGTTCCTGTGTGCTGTTATACTCTTTTGTGTTGGTAGTATATTATTTAACTTATAAATAGGAAAATGGATCTCCAGACTGCAGAAGTACTTTGTCTTGCCCAGAAGAGGGGCAAACTGGGCTGGCTTTTGAAGACGATGCGGTGGGGACAGCACAAGGATAAAGAAAGTGGGTTCCTAGCCAAATAGTTTAACTCTCATCCCACAAAGTAACTAAGCCATCACATTATTTCATTCATAACATCATGCAGACAGTAATCTTGGAAAGTTCAGTGTAGCTCCAAAGTATTAGAGAGACAGTGACAGAGAGAGAGAGGAAAGAAACAAGATCATTTAAAGCTGTAATTACAAAAAGGTTAATCATGTATCTGGGACTAGAAAGACTACCCAAACAACTGAACAATTGCTCATTAGTTCAGGGAAGGTACTTTCATGCTCAATTAAACCGCTAGAACTAAAATGTGTAGGTACAATGACTCATTGCAGCTAGTACTCTTCTTCCCACCCACATGACTGCTAGTAGCATTTACCTTATTATGAATGATACAATACAGCAAATTTGTTTCCTTATTGGTTTTCCACCATTACTTACCTTTATCCAGTACTTGTAAGCAACAATAGCTTAGGTTATTGGGCCTTGCAGCAAACTATATTCCATTTAGGTCCCACTGCTGAGATAGATTGTTAAAGTAACAGAACATTTCTTCAGGAGAAAAACATCGTTAATTTGAGCGTACCAACATTCAATAGTCTGGCTCTATCACCTCGTTCTGGTGCCCCTCCTCTTTTCCTTCCTCCCATGGTCCTCACCTTCAATATGCTGATGGTGAAAACAGCATATTACACCAAGATTCCTTCTTCTCCAGCCCCTTGCCTTTTCCACCCATCACCTCCCAGCTTCTTACTTCATCCACACTCCCCCACACACACATAGCATCGGCCAAAATGTTGACTCTTTATTCATTTCCATAGATATTGCCTGACCTGAGTTCTTCCACCATTTTCTGTGTGTTGCTTTGAATTTCCAGCATCTACAGAATCTTGTGTTTAATATTCAATAACAAATGCTTAATGATTTGATATCCAACACATCCAGCTTTATTTCCAGCAACGTCGGTATATAATCTTGTTACCACACACAAAACAGCTGGCATGGAAGATTTCCTTCAACAAAAGATAACTGCTAGTTCTCTTAGTATCCCATAAATTTACCAGTAAGAGCTTAACAGGGCTCTAAGCAGCCCCTGCAAGTTTCAAGCATTGGTTCATTCATCAAACAGCACCAATGTATTACTTTATCATAAGTAACAAATCAAAGGTTGGACACAAAGATGGGACCTGAAGGTGAAAACAGCATATTGCACCAATTATATAAAATTAACAAACATTACCAGTAATTATCTTTAATTCTTAAACAGTTGAAAGCCATGTGCGCTATATTAAGCGCATCAGCCAATATATGACCCACCACATGCCCATTTTCTTGTTGGCCAGCTGCCAACAAACCAGAATTAATTGTATTCCCCCATACAAAAAATAACACTGGAAGTACAACCAAATAAGTATTTCATACTCTAATTAAACTTTTTTTAAAAATCATAATTAAATGCGATCCAAGTGCAATCAAAATTTGTGTGACTAAAATTGGCATCCTGGTCAGCCAAGGCATCATGAGCTGGAGCAAAGGGCTTATTCCCATTCAATTCTACATTCCTTAATCTATGGAAACGTTCTCTGATCAAGCCCTCTAAGAATTTTCAATGAGGTCACTTCTCATTCTTTGCAGAAGGCAAATATTGTGTACCTGTGACACTTCCCACCATGTGCGAATGGAATACTTATCACTGCTCTACTCACACAACTTGCTTCACCTTGGTTTCATTTGATATTTGTTGATGCTTCCATGATCATTTGTTTCCATTCATAAACAGACACCATACCAGTGTTCACTGGCAACTAAACACCTATCCCACTCAATCTTCCCACATGACAGATCTGCCATTCTGGAATCTGTGTGGCAAATATTCACAAAACATGAACATTGTTTTTTTAGGCAAGGGGGCTACAGTTGTGCACAAAACCTTGGGTGTGATCTCTTCTATGTCATTGTGCCAAGACATCTTTATTCTTGTGCACAAATCCTCAACAATAAAAGCCAGTATAACATTTGCCTTCCTAATTGTCTGCCACACCTGCATGTTACTTTGAGGTACTTCTTTACATCTTTTAGCACTTGTTCACTCAATTCCAGAAGTGAAACAGCGAGCATGGTAGTATGCAACTTATATACCAAACTTTGAATTTACATATCATTTAGACAGTCTTGCATTTAAAATAGCAACCCATGCATTATTTCTGAATTTATTTCTGCACTTCATAACCAATAAATTATTCATTAATGTAATATTGGGAAAAAAATCATAGCCAATCCACAATGCGATCTGTTTAACTCTTAAATAGAATGTTGAAGAATGGATAAATATTCACTAATAAAAAATTACTTCTTTATCTTTCTTTGAAATAGTGCAATGGGACATTTTTGCACAGGTACCTTCACAACTAACATTACCTTCCAGTTGTGATTAGTCCTCTTAAATGATATTCTAGAGGTGATCAAATTCAGGAGGCAAAATATAAAATTAAGCCATTCTTCTTTTTTGCTTAAGGTGTGGAATTGTACAGTTTGTTTTCTTTTTAAAATGTCATAGACTAATGTAGCTTCACTCAATCTAAGGTTGGATCTTCAGTGGTTTGAATCCAAGACACTTAAACGTAATTCTCTGTTTTGAGTTTGAAATATACAGGCAAGAGTCAGATGCAAGTAGATTATATTCTCTCCTAAGTATCCTCAAGACCAGCAGGAAACAAAATCAGCATACCCAACAGAAACACTGTCAGAAGGGGAAAATAATTCAGTGAATTGTACAGTAAACTAACAAGATACCCTCTCATACACCGTAGGAATACTTACCATCTGCAAACGCATAGTATCAACTCAAGGCATCTTGAGCACCACTCCGCAAACACATACCACCTAAAAGGAAAAGTGCGCCCCCCAGTTTACCCCAGTCAAAATAGAATCCTAGCTTGGAAAGTCATCTGTGAAACCTTCAAAAACAGCAAGTCAAAAATCCTGAGACTGTGGAAGCATCCTTACCACTCTTTCCCCAACTCAACCCCTCCCCCCCTCCCAAAGGAAGAGGAGCTCAGAACCAGAGGGGTAAAGGTTTAAGATGAGAGAAGGTGGAAATTTTAAGAGAGATTTCAGGAGCAAGTTTTTTTTCTGCGATGAACTGCCAGAGACAGTGGTGGAGACAGGTATAACTGCAGCGTTTAAAAGACATCTGGATGGGTACTTGGATATAAAAGGCACGAAGGAAACTGGGCAAGTGTAATCATTCTAGTTAGGAATGTTTGGCATGGACAAGGTGGGTTGAAAGGGCCATATCTGTGCTGTACGATTCTACCATTCAATGAAAAAGATTGCAGCCAAAGTCGGGAGGAGTGCTCACTGCTATGCGAGGACAATTAGGGATGGGCACTAAAGGTACTCAGCTTCCAGTATCATCCGCACCCAGGAATCACTGTTAAAACATCTGCCATCAGTCAGCATTTGCATTATAACCAAGTGAGTTTGTTTTAATTAGTATTTATTTCCATGACCAGACTATGGAAGTGACATAAAATTGTATTATAACAAAATGCCATTGCTACAGTAATTGATAGTCAAATAATACTTCTTAAAATGAGTTTAAAGGAAGAGTACAAAAGTGTTCCGCAAGTGTCATACAACCACAGCTGCAGCCACCCAACCTCTGCATCTAGCATAGTTCCAAAACGGCAAGTTGAGGAATATTCTACAAAAAGTCCCAGGTAAAGTCTGTATCAAGACAAGTAATGTTATTCTGTGCCTTACGATTCCAAGATGATAGTAACGTAAACATTCGAACAGTTCAAGCAGGTTCAAATGAGTCAATTCTGAAAAATGTGTTATTTTCCAACCTATAAGGAAATGCATCACGGCTTATTGTGGCTGTTTTGCCGGAAGATGTAAAAATAACGAACCGTTCCGCTAGCTGCCTCTGTGCGAGTGTGTTTTTTTTTTGCTCAACAAAGGGTATCGCACAATTCATTTGATAAAAAACGTCAAATCCATTTCCATTCTGATACCAAAAACAACAGTGCGACATATTCATGCAAAATGAAACGACAAAAACACATGAAACTGGTCCAAGTTGCCGCAAAGTCACGAGAGAAAACGGAAAGCCGACAAAGGAGCAGGTCACAATCTGATTCGGACTTCTTATTTATCGAAGCTTTTCAATTCACCCAAACAACACCCTCTAAAACACGTGTAAAATGATTCAGCATCGCCTGTTTTTAGATGACGGCCAATTAATAAATTACAAGTTAAGTTTCAACTAATTCAGATCTTTACGTAACTTTCTGGCGATGAGTCACTTCATGTCCGTCACTCGCACTCCCTGAAATCAAGTTTGGCTTCCCAGTATGATCGACAGCGAGTACCGTCCAATCGAAGACTCCAGTTAACGCCTTCCACGCGCGTACGCTGTGGCCAGACCAATCAGAACACGGAATAGGCGGAACAAGCGACTGCAGCAAGTTAAGGTGCGGTGAGTGACTCTTGTGCGTAACAGTGAGGGTAGTAAAACCTCAGGGACGGGCAGGCTCGCAGCTGCACAGGTGCGTGATTCAGCGGGCAACTATGAACTCCATTATCGACAATGGCTCAAAAACCCCAAACAGGGCGGATAAAACAGACTATTTCCGCTTAAATCAAAATAATGAATGCCCTACATGACTACGGTATGACCCTTACTGATGTCTGTCCCGATATGGGACTGGCAGTTGGCACAGTACAACTGCAACACGATTGCCACTTGCAAACTTTAACCTAGTCTATTTAAAATCACGACTAGTGAAATGCGGGACAATTGCGCTTTTTGAATGTAGATTACTTTAGGCAGCATTTTTTTTAATTGTTAAAGGTCAAAAATGTAGGTTCTCTTCTAAACATTCCAGCTGTACGTCAGACTGCCTTTCTTTCTAGGAGATATTGATTAATCCTGTTTTACTGGAAACACGCTAGACTCATAATTCCTTACTGGTGTTTTAATTGTGGTGGACAGGGCCATGCTGATTAGCGTTGACTAACACTTCAAAGGACAGCCAACTGCGATTGAACAACTGAGATTTACTCCATGCAGCCCATGTTTTCCAACACATTCTTTACATAAACGGATATCGCATTAAATGTACTTTATGGCGAAATAGGCTCATTGCCAATCCATAATACTACGGCCCTCTCAAAGCATACTTTCTCCAAGAAAATGCCTTGACAGTAATGCAAAAGACTTACCGCTAAACCATTTTATGTCACAAAAATACTTGTTTTTTTTTTGCGAGCTTGGATCGTACGTCAGTCAGTATTGATTTATTTACAAAACACTTGTTCCCCCAAGGCTGAATAAGTCTTGTTAATAATACGTTATAGAAAGACAGTTTAACTTTAATATTATACTATGAACAGTGGGATTAATAGTTGTTTTCAAAGACGAATTGGAAATCTGACGTGAAACTGTCAAAAGACCTACATCCGTTTGTGCAAGGGACAATTCCTTGATTACTTAAGCAGAGTCCAGAACTGTTTCGTCGCACGGATTATTGTAGTGATCAAAGTACTGTGCTATCATAATGGCATGATAAAAGTTAAAAGGAAAACCTCTAATGTTTTATTAAATAATCTATGATCAGCACTGGAACGATTTACAAGTCGAGTTTAAAAAATGAATAAAATTTACTTTCATAAAAGCGGAATATTTAAACACCGAGTCGCTCATATCATCCTCATCAGATTTCCTTCCTCCGGGACAACATTTGGCGCTAAGTGAATGTGCACGAATATGGACACACGAGAGCATGGACGTGTTACAAAACATCCGATTTTTTTTTTGGAAAAGTTAGCTAAACACGACCAACTCAATCACAAGTTCGCGCAAACACCCACCCTGGCACTGATTTAACTGCGACAACATTTGGGGCAATGTGAGGTGAAAATAAATAGTATTTTGCTCCCACCTTCCATCCAGCTGAGCTGTTACTGTCTCCTTTATCCTTGAAGTAGGGAACGCTCCTGACCATCCAGTCGTAAATCTGGGACAGGGTGAGTCTCTTTTCAGGAGAGCTCTCGATGGCTTTTGTGATGAGGTCGGCGTATGACAGATTGCCCCACGCGTTTCTCCGGGACGAACTGCTCTTCCTCTGGGCTGCCGACGCGGCTCCAGCCGGCGACACTTGCTGCTGCTGCTGCTGCTGCTGGTGCTGATGTTGATGGTGACAACCATCCTGGTGCTGGCAGTGGAAGTCGCCACAGCACTCGGGCGCCAGAACGACCGGCTTCTGGTCGAAGTCCTCGTCCTGCTCCTCCAACACCAGAGCCGGCGAGACCGAAGCGCTCACACGGCCGGCTCCTTCCGGGGTCAGGTTGAACTCGCTCGCTCCTTCTTGCTTGACCGAAGCCGGCGAGGAAGCACAGCTGAAATCCGGTCGGGGTAGCGGCCAGGTGCACGACCGCGGCCGGGACTGGGGCTCGAAATCGGGGTCGATCTCCACGACCTGTTGCAGCGGCGGTGCCTCAGCCATGACACCAGGCAGGACTCGCTTCAATCTATTCTCGAAGAAGTTATTTTCCCCCTCCCCACCCTTCCTCCTCCCCTCTTGGCAGGGCTGCGCGAGGGGAAAGAAAGTCGAGAGAAAAGTTGCTCCGTCACTTCATAAATTGGCAGCCAAAGAAGAAAAAGAGACCGACAAGTCACTTCGGGCCAAACGAAAATGGTCACAAGCCGTCGAAGCTCCAAAAGGAAACTGTGATTTCCAGACAAAAGCACCAAGCGAGCTAGGAGCTGGGTTGCGTTCGCAGATCGCTGTTAATAACACTCATAAACCTTCATGACCCTGCCGTACCATTTGTCCTACTTTCCTTCCCTCGCACACACAAGCAGGGTATTGTACTACGCCGAACTCCGGCACCTCCACCTAACCTGCTGGTGTCATGTAATATAACGGGGCGGGGACAACCTTGACGAGAAGGCGCTTGTTCCAACCAACGTCGCAGCTTACCGGCAAGCCTGAGCAAAGCGGCCAATGGCGCGGCGGCAAAGGCGGGAGCCTGTCTCTCTTGCGAAGCCACCCCCGTTTCAAGTTGATGAGGAGGAGCTTGTTCATGACAAGTCCGCCCACCAACACGAGAGTTACGTTGAGTAAACACATGGCGCTGGGCTTACTCACACTTTAAAAACAAACATATACACACTGCCATTTTGACAGCTAAATAGGATTTTATTCAACAGATATATAGAGGGGAGGGGCGGAGATGTTTTAAGCACCCATTAAGTGGGGGAATGGTGTTTACTCCAGTAACTCGTGTGGAAAGCGAAAAACCTAGAGTTGCAAACAGTTAGCGATGACGCCGTCATGGAATTAAAATCGCCAACCACAACCAATGCAACTTGTTTTTGATTTCTGTATAGTATTTGGTGATCTGCGAAGTAAATCTGATGTTTATTGGAAAGTGCGTGATAGTTCTCCAGGCTGGACGCCCCGTTCTTTTGCAGACCTGTTGTATTTCTGGATGTGTGGTTAACCGACTTCAAATATTGACAGATTTCCTTTTTATCCCTCAAATCTGAGTCACTTCCACACTAATAAACGAGCTAGACACTCGACTGCAGCTCTCAAATTAATTCAATCTGGAGTTTGTTTTCTGTACTTGGAATATATTCTGCTTTTGTAGATTGTAATTGGATCTATGAGTTCAAACCGAGTTCACGCTAAATTTGTCACCCATATCAATATGTTCTGTGGTGCGCCCGTTCGCTGGTTTCCGCTGAAAGGAGAGATGTGTACTGTTACCTGTAAGCGAGAGATTTGGATTTGATTTTTTAAAAATACTAAGTTATTTAATTTAGAATTATTGACGGTGTTCTGGCAATTCACAAGAAGTTGCTAGAACCACAATCAGTTTGCGAATTCTGGCTTTGCTTCGGAATTTGCTCTAAAACTTGCTGAAATTCAACACCGTACAGTAATTGTTTAAATGCTTTAACTTTTTAAAAGCTTTTACATAGAAAAACTATCGATGCTAATACGTCGGTTTTAATAGTCTGTTACAAATATTATCAATGTCATTACTGTATTTTATGTGGATAACGCGGGAATCTGTAATTCCACATAGGAAGCAGTGGTCATCCACCGCTGTACCTACATCTCTGCAAAGGTCAGAATTGATGTGGCATATTTTGAAAGGTGATAAAGGCAGCTAAAACAACCGCAAGTGGAACCAATTAGATGCGAGTCATATAATCATGTGATCATGATGTTAAATGATCAGAGTGTTTATTTTGATGAGAGGATTAACCAATTGAAAACAGAGGAAAACACTATCTTACACATCTGGTCTGTGGGTCTGTGGGTAGCAAGCTGAATTCCAGAGCTGGAGAGAATGGGGGTCATGGTGGTGTGAAGTTGATAGTGGTGATGGGTAGAGAATAGGAGAGAGTGAGAAAGAAAGTGATCATCAAAGATATTCCTCCTTTTGGATAAGTAGTTTTGTGCAGAATTCACGTCGACAGTTCACATGTCAATGCTATTTCTTTTTAAATGATTGAAATTTAATTGAGAATTTATGACCGTGAGTAAACAACTGTGCTCACAATAGAGTACACCGCCGTTACTGCACGGAGCACAGGGCAGGGTATGTTCCAGTAAGAAGGAGCGACAGGAATAGCAAGGTAAGGGAACGTTGGATGCAGAGAGAGGAGGTGAAATTAGTCAAGAAAAGAGGGTAAATGTATGCAAGGTTCAGGAAGCTAAAATCAAACAGAGCTCTTGAGGATTATAAGGAAGCCAGAAAAGAACACGAAAAGGGAAGTTGTAACCCCAGGTGGGGTCATGAGAAGGCTTTGATAAGTAGGATTAAAGAGAGTTCCAATGCATTCTATACATGTATCAAGAGCAAAAGGATATCCATGGTCTCTCTCAGGAGGGAACATGTACTTGGAGGCAAAGGATATGTTTGAGGTCCTAAATGAATATGTTGCAGCAGTATTTACCCAGGAGAAGGTCATGGAGGATAGAGAAATCAGAGTGGAGTATGCTTTTTCGCTAGGGCATTTTGAGATAAAGAAGGAGCTAGTGTTGGATCCCCTAAAGAACATTAAGGTGGATAAGTCTCCAGGCCTGAAGGGATATTCCCTAGGTTATTGAGAGAGGCAAGAGGTGAGACTGCTGGTGTCTTACCAATATCTTCATGTATTCTTTAGGCACAGGAAAGGTCTTGGAGGATTGGCAAGTAGCTAATATTGTTCCATTATTCAAGAGGGGAAATGGGGATAATCCTGGAAGCTGTAGACCATGAGTCTCACATAAGTGGTAAAGGAATTACTGGAGATGATTTCCAGGGATAGGATTTGTGAGCAATTGGAAAACCATGGCATAATTAGCTACTGTCAGCAAGTCATGTGTGGGACAAGTCCTATCTTAGTAACCTGATTGAGTGTTTTGAGGAGGTGATGAATGTGATTGATAAAGGCAGAGCTGTGAATCCTGTCTACATGGATTTTAGAAAAATATTTGACAAAGTCTTTCATCCAAAAGATAAAGATGCATACAATTTATGGTGAATTAGCTGGTCGGATTCAAAATTAGCTTGCCCATTGAAGACAGAGGGTAGTGGTCAATGGGATTTATTCTGGCTGAAGGTCTGCAACTGGTGGTTTTCCATAGGGATCCACACTGGGATCCCTTCTATTTGTGATATGTAGTTTGCAGATGATGCAAAGATGAGTGATGTTGCAGATAGCATAGAAGACTGGCAAACATAGAACAGTTGCAGATATGGGTGGAGAAATGGCAGATGAAGTTTAACCCATCCATGTTGAAAATGTTGCACTGTGGAGATCAAATGTAAAGGGACAGTACACTTTAATGTCCAGAGGGGTCTTGAGGTCCAAATCCATAGTTCCCTGAAAGTAGCTACGCAGGTAGATAAAGCGGTAATGAAAGCTTATAGCATGCTTGCCTTTCGTAGTTGAGGAACTGAGTTCAAGAGTCAGGAAGTTACGTTGTATCTTTATAAAACCTCCAGTTAGGCCACAGCTGGGGTATTGCATTCATTTCTGGTTGCCCCATTTTAGGAAGGAAGTAGAGACTTTGGAAAGGGGACAGCAAAGGTTTATAAGGATCCTGCATGGATTAGAGGGCATGTGCTACAAGGAGAGATTGGACAAACTTGGGTTGTTTTCTCTCGAGCAGCAGAAGCTGAGGGAAGATCTGGTAGAAGTTTATAAGATGATGAAAGGCATAGATAGAATACCTTTGATAGATAGAACATAGAACATAGAATAGTACAGCACAGTACAGGCCCTTCAGCCCACAATGCTGTGCTGACCCTTAAACCCTGCCTCCCATATAACCCCCCAGCTTAAATTCCTCCATATATAGAGATAGATAACCAGTATCTTTTTCTCAGAGTTAAAATGTCCAATACAAGAGGGTATGCATTTAAAGTGAGAGGGGATAAGTTCAAAGAAGATGTGTACGCAGAAAGTGGTGAACGCCTGAACTGTCCTGCTTGGGGTGGTGATGGAGGCAACCCAACACAGGCATTCAAGAAGCTCTTAGATAAGCACATGAATGTGCAGGAAACAGAAAGATATGGACATTGTGTATGCAGAGGGGATTAGTTTAGTTGGGCCTTTGACTACTAATTTAATCAGGTTGATTCAATATTGTGAACTGAAAGGCCTTTTCCTGTGTTCTATTGGAAGATACAGAATTCAGAGCTAATGTTAAAAGCAATTTGTTACTCTTTTCCTATAATTAATTACTAGTTTTTTGTTTGCTGGTGACATTTCAACGTCATATTTCATGGCTTTCAGCACAGAGTATGCAGTGAGAACTAATTTTCTCACCTAAATGATTTTACTCCTGATCGCCCATTCCCCTTCTGTGGACCATGGCTCTTTGCACTGTTGTAAGCGACATTCTGACAATCTTTCCAAGTAGCCATGCTGCGCGCACCCTAGTAATAAAAGTTGCTAGCTCCTCAACAAGCTTCTGAACTGATCTTGCAAAATGCAGTGTATATGTTCACACATCAAAGTTGCTGGTGAACGCAGCAGGCCAGGCAGCATCTCTAGGAAGAGGTACAGTCGACGTTTCGAGCCGAGACCCTTCATCAGGACTAGTCCTGACAAAGGGTCTCGGCCCGAAACGTCGACTGTACCTCTTCCTAGAGATGCTGCCTGGCCTGCTGCGTTCACCAGCAACTTTGATGTGTGTTGCTTGAATTTCCAGCATCTGCAGAATTCCTTGTGTTTACGCAGTGTATATGTTCCTATTTTCTCAGCAGGAATCAATGAATAGATGAATGTCATTCTCCTGAGCAAAGTTACAGCAGAGTCTGTTGAAGTGTACATGACCCATCTCCAGTGGTGTTCTTGCTGACATGGCCTACCTCTGAGAAGAATGCAAGAGTAATGTTCTAATCTTTGTGAGCATCAACATTAGCAGCATGAATTTGTGCAAAGTTTGAACCCTCTCCAGTTTGAGCACATCCTTTCCAGTTTCAACACATCAAGCACATAAGGAGACGAAACTGCTCGCAATACTCCAAGTGAGGCCTCACCAGCGCTTTATAAAGTCTCAACATTACATCCTTGCTTTTATATTCTAGTCTTCTCGAAATGAATGCTAACATCACATTTGCCTTCCTCACCACAGACATAAGCTGCAAATTAACCTTCAGGGAATCCTGCACAAGCAATCCCAAGTCCCTTTGCGCCTCAGTTTTTTTTTGTATTTTCACTGAATTTAGAGAATATTCAACCCTTTCATTTCTTCTACCAATGTATCAGTACACGGAATTATGATGTTGCAATTACAGAGACCTGGTTGAAAGACAGATAGGACTGGCAGCTCAATGTTCCTGGGCTTTGTTGTTTCAGACATGATGGGAGGAGGCAGTGAGGAAGGCCATGGACGGCTTGCACTACCGATAAGGGAGAATGTTACAGTAATGCTCGGGGACACACAGGATCACTCATTCACAGGGACAGTTTGAGTGGAGCTCCAAAATAAGTAAGGTGCGCTTACACTCATGAGATTAGGCCAAGCGACAGACCTGGTGGTGGTTGAAGATTTTGGGAATATTGGCCACAGCTCATTATGTTTTAAGGTAGTTATGAATAAGGATAAGATCAAATCTTGTGGGGAAGTTGGAGGAGGGTAAATTACCATAAGATGAATTATGGGGCATTTATTGGCAGCAGCTGCTGCTGGACAAGTCAACACCTGACATGTAGAAGTTGATTAATGATCAGCTGATCAGAACTCAGGATCAGCATGTTCTTGGATGGAGTAAGGACAAGGATTGTAAGGCAAGGGAACCCTAAGTGACCCGAGAGGTCCGACATTTAGTCAGGAAGGAAAAGGAAGCATACATAAGGTTTAGGAAGCTAAAATCAGTCCGATAGAATATGTGGATAGCAGGAAAGTGCTTAAGCAGGCGATTAGAAAGGCCAAAAGTAGCTGTGAAATGTACTTGGCAAGCAGGATCAAGAATAAACCCAAGGCATTTTATACTTGTTTTAAGCAAACGAGAATGATTATGAAGAGGATGTCCAGTCAAGGATAAGAAAGGAATTTGTGCTTAGAGTCCAGAGCAAGTGGATGAGGTACTAAATGAGTACTTTGTGTCAGTATTTACTAAGGAGAAAACATACTGGGCCACATTCCCCGCATTTCCTTTTTCATTTTTAATCTTTGGCAGTTCTTAAACAGTTTTGGGGAGCAAATAGATTCTTCCTCAGCTTTATACTTAAATAGTGATACTTTTCTATTGCAGACCTAGAGAATGTACAAATACATAGTTTCCTATAATGCTAATGTAACAATATAAGCAAAATCTTCATCCTTAAGCATTTAAAGCTTCTCCAAGACTGTGGCAGAAGTAGCGCACTGCCTTAGCAGATTGAGCTCCTGCCTCACTACTTCAGTTCAATCCTGATCTGTGCAGGGTTTGCACGTTCTCCCTGTGACCATGTGAGTTTCCTCCGCTTTTCTTCCACAGCCCTAAGATGTGAGGGCTAGTAGGTTAGTTTTAAATTGGCCAATGTAAGTCGTTCCTAGTGCCAAGGTGAGATGCAGAATCTGGTGTAAATTGTTGGGAATGAAGAGAGAATAGCATGCCGTTAATGTAGGATTAATGTAGATGGATGCCTGATAGTAGGAGTAGACTAGGTGGGCCAAAGGCCTGATTCTGTGCTGTATGACTCTATAACTCAAAAATAAATTAGTTTTGTTCTATTATAAAGTAATGGTTTGGATTTATGGCCCCTAAACCTTTCCACCAGTGGAATTTACCTCATATCATGTTAGGAGCTGTTGTAGATTAACTGATAAAAATTGTTGATACGACTTAGTCACGATATCAGTAACGTCATATGACAACCAATATAGCTGGTCAAAACTCACGGACTTTGGTCTTTCTCGGTTTATCACATTTTTAATAATATTGATATTGTAATGTATTTGGTCTGAAGTGGTTAGCACGCTTCACAGTATTTTTGCAATGTTCAAAGCCAAGAGATATCAATATTTCCTTTTAGTTCAGATGGTAAATGCATTGAAAGTAGCCATATAATTACAGAAGATTCCAATCCTTCCATGTTTGGAAGAGGAATTCAAACTGGTTTATTATTGCCACATATGCTGAGATACAGCAAAAATTTGTCTTGCTTCCTGTTCATACAGGTAAGTGCATTGAGAAAGAACAAGGTAAAACAATAACAATGTTGAATAAAGTGTAACAGCTATTGAGAAAATGCAGTTCAGGGAAATAATAAGGTGCAAGATCATAATGAGGTAGATAGTGAGGTCAAGAATCCAACTTATCATACTGGTGAACTATTTAATATTATTATTACAGTCAGGTAAATGTTGTCCTTCAGCCTGCTGACATGTACTTTCAAGCTTTTGTATCTTCTGCTCTATGGTAAAGAATTGTAAACACAAAATACTCTGCAGATGTTGGGGTCAAAGCAACACTCACAACACACTGGAGGAACTCAGCAGGTCGGGCAGCATCTGTGGAAAAGATCAGTCGACGTTTCGGGCCGGAACCGATGAAGGGTTCCGGCCCGAAACGACGACCTATCTTTTCCACGGATGCTGCCCAACCTGCTGAGTTCATCCAGTGTGTTGTGAGTGTTGCTATGGAAAAGAATGCTCAGGGTGGTTGGGGTCTTTCATTACACTGGCTACTTTACTGAGGCAGTGAGAAGTATAGACAGAATCCATAGAGGAGAGGCTGGTTTCTGTGATGTGCTGAGCTGTGTCCACAACTCCCTGCTGTTTCTTTCAGTCACGTGTTGAGCAGTTGCCATACCAAGGCACTATACATCCAGATAGGATGCTTTCTATGGTGCATGGAAATAAACTGGAAAGGGTCAATGGGAACGTGCCTATCTTAACTCTTCTTGGCTAAGGTAGTGGCAGAGGAGTCCATAATACTGAGGCATATGGGAGTGTGGGGAGCAGTTAGAAGTGTGTATATGAGGCTGGGGACAGAATCAACATTACTAGACTGATAGGATCAGGGGAAATCTCTATTGTTAATCTCAGGAGGGTGCTACCTTGTCAAGTAGCTACTGGGTGGTGCTGATGAAACTGGGCCCAAAGAATCACTGCCTCAGGAAAGGTGAAAATATTAGGGACAATTTATTAGGGTGTAATTGCTTTACATAAAGTGTTTCTAATTTCCGTTTAGAAGATAGAAAAGTAGAACATTAAGCTTAATCCAAATTCTTTGTGGACAACTTTGTTTTAAATGGTGGAACGTTCCAATATTCAATAAAGGACAAAAATAAAGAAATGATTATTTTTTTTAAAAATTCATTTCATTCAAGTGTTCAGTGAAAATAAACTGACATCTCAATATAATGTGATAATGGTGTGAGATTTCCAGTATGGGCAAGCCTCCCGACACAAAGTGTTCTTGTCCTTGGCTCTTGTTCAGCACAACTGAATTTGGAAATGAGCATTTTGTTTATGGAGGAAGCAGCATTTTTTGCCTCTCGATCTGCTGCTAAATGGCCTGTGAGCATGTATTCTCCATGGATTCAAAACAACTGATGAAGTCTTTGTGAGTCGTGGGCATGCTACTACATGTTCATGCTGGAAGCGTCGAAACAATTGCGGGCTGTCCCCCGTCACAATCCTCAGGCTGTATTGGTCCTCGACACAAAACGACACATTTCGCTGTATGTTTTGACATACATGTGACAAATACAGCTGGTCTTTTAAGTACAGAGAACGCAGACAAGCCCAGGAAACATAAACAGCTCAAAACAACCATCCCTTTTATTCAAGGAATCTTCACTGACTGCCTCTCTGGAACTTTCTAAAAAACATCGTAGCAGTTCAGAGAGCAGTTACTCATTCTTCACTATTCCAAAAGAGGTCTCTGTGCTAGATCAACAATTACTATACACAATCAATATTATAAATACTATTATTTCCCTGTTTCCAAAAACACCAATTCAACATATTAAAAATATTATATTCTAAGCAATTTCCATGATCTTCTCGTTGATTTGGTGCCTCCTGATACTGAGTTCGAAGCTGTGGAGTATTGTGCAACTGATGCTGCCTTACCGTGGTGTTCATCAACACAATCACGTGTCAAAGTCAGATTTATTGTTATACTCTCTCACTGCCATGCACACCTCTTGCTGTTGCAGTTGGGAAGGAGGTCCGGGAGCCTTAGGTCCCCCACCACCAGGTTCAGCAACCATCAGGCTCCTGAACCAGTATGGCTAACCTCACCCAGCTCAACACCGAGCTAGTTCCACAACCTATGGACTCACTTTCAAGGTCTCTATAACTCTAAGTTCTCAGTACTACTTATTTATTTGTTTTTTTTCGTATTTGCACAGTTTTTCTTCTTTTGCACATTGGTTTCTGTGTTTAGTTTTGCATTGAATCTATTGTATTTTGTTGTGGAAACATTTCAATGATGGGGCAAGTGAAGTTGAGAGAAGTTATCCCCTGTGGTTCAAGAGCCTGATGGCTGAGGGGTAGTAGCTGAACTTGGTGGTGTGCGCCTGAATGAAAATGAATCTCAGGGGAGTACATGGTGACATATGCGTACTTCGATAATAAATTTACTTTGAACTTTCAAATGCACAAGTACATGTATGCACAGGTGCAATGAAAAACTAACTTGCAGCAGTGTTAGAGGTACAACATTCACAAGGAAATAAATAAAAATAAATTATGCAACACACATCAAAGTTGCTGATGAACGCAGCAGGCCAGGCAGCATCTCTAGGAAGAGGTACAGTCGACGTTTCAGGCCGAGACCCTTCGTCAGGACTAACTGAAGGAAGACCTAGTAAGGGATTTGAAAGTGGGAGGGGGAGGGGGAAATCCAAAATGACAGGAGAAGACAGGAGGGGGAGGGATAGAGCCAAGAGCTGGACAGTTGATTGGCAAAGGAGATATGAGAGAATCATGGGACAGGAGGCCCAGGGAGAAGGAAAAGGGGGAGGGGGGGGAAGCCCAGAGGATGGGCAAGGGGTATAGTCAGAGGGACAGAGGGAGAAAAAGGAGAGTGAGAGAAAAAATGTGTGTATAAAAATAACGGATGGGTACAAGGGGGAGGTGGGGCATTAGCGGCCTGCTGCGTTCACCAGCAACTTTGATGTGTGTTGCTTGAATTTCCAGCATCTGCAGAATTCCTCATGTTTGCATTTTTTAAAATAAATTATGCATAGTTTTTTACAAGAAAGAGCACATTTAGAACAAAATAACAAAGTTCATTGTAGTGCCAAGTGGTCAAAATGGTCATAGTTTGCTCTACTGAGTGAGTAATTAGAGTTGTGCAGGTTGGTTTGGGAACCAAATTGCTGAAGGAAAGTAGCTATGGCGATCCTGGGACTCCCTCCAAAGCAGTGCCGTGTGAACACCTATCAAGAGAGTGGCTCACCACCAGGTAACTGGGAATATACAATAACTGTCAGCTTTGATGGCAACATCCAAATCTGATGAGAAGCAAATTAAAATAGTGGATTAATTGCAATCAATGGGTGAAAGGAAACGGGTTAAATAGAACATAGAATATAGAACAGTAAAGCAGAAGAGTAGACCCTTTGGCCCATTGTGTTCATTCCGACCACAATGCCAATTTAAACAAGCCCTGTCTGCCTACACATTTCTATATCTCTCTATACCCTGCCTATTTATGTGTGTCTAAATCTCTCTTAAGTGGTTCTATTCTATCTGGCTCTACCACATCCTCTGGCAGCACATTCCAGGCACTACTCTCTGTGTAAAATAAAAAACTTGCCTTGCAAATCTTTTAAATTTTCATCCTCTTACCTTAAAGCTATGCACTGTAGTATTTGACATTTCCATCCTGGGGGAAAAAAACTTCTGACCGCCTCCCTATCTATACCTCTCATAATTTTTAGAAACTTCTATCAGGTCTCTCCTCTGTAACTAGTTCTTCAGCCCTGTGCAGGATGCCAGAAAACATTGTTTTTAGAGCACCTGAATTGATGAATAGTTGTTTAATAATAGTCATTAATTCTTTAGATTTCCTTCTGTTTTTCTCATCTTTGTAATGTGGTCTCCTGGTGCCTTCTGTTTAAGCTTGTTAAGTTTATTTTGATAGGCGCAGGAATTCCGCGTTACCTGTATTATTTAAGTGAATGCCCAGTTAGCAATTATCGCAGGGTCCTAGTTTTGAGAATGTTACTTCTCGCGGTGTCACTTGGCCAAGACACCGATATTCTTTTGGAATTATTATGAGTAAACTCTTGTCACTGTCTCTACATCAGAGTCTGTTTTTCCTCTGCATTTGGGTTCCAATATTGCCAGCACACACCGTGACACCCTCAGCCTCTGAAACTCCAGAGAAAACAATCCAGCCTCTCTTTATAGCGAATCCTCTCTAATCCCTGCAAGATTATAGTTATCCTATTCTTCTTGCCCATTTGAGGGAGTCTTTCAGGAACATTTCTGAATTGACAGTACTTTTTGCAATGTTCCTAATGATAATGAGCTATGTTAGTGGTCACCGTGCATTTTGCACACCTATTGCCAATTCTCACTATACATTCTGAATTCCATAGAACCCCTGTATCTCTCCATTCTCCAACTCCACATCTCTGATTTGGCTGGAGCTCTGAGGTCCAAAGTGCACTAGGAACTACTTTTACAGATTGAGTCATGAAGCTTACTTGTTCCATTTCCTCTCCTCTACTTTCCCCCTCCAACTGTGTTGCACATACTCAATATTACTATGACATACAATATAAAGGCCATAAGTTCATAAGACATGGGAGCAGAATTAAGGCATTCAGCCCAGTGAGTCTGCTCCGCTATTCCATAATAGTTGATTTATTATCTCTCTCAACCCCATTTTCCCTGTGTTCTCCCCATAATCTTTGATGCTCTTACTAATCAAGAACCTATCAACTTCCACTTTAAATATATCCAATGACGTGGCCTCCTCAATTGTATGTGGCTATGAATTCCACTTGCTCCCCATCCCCTGACTAAAGAAATTCCTCCCCATCTCTATCTGAAGGGACGTCTTTCTATTCTGAGGCTGTGTCCCCTGGACCTTGAATTCACCACTATAGAAAATATCTTCTCAATGTCCACTCTATCTATGCCTTTTAATATTTCATAGGTTTCAATGAGATTCCACCTCATACTTCTAGACTCCAGTGAGTACAGGCCTTGGCCCATCAAAAGCTCCTCATTTGTTAACACTTTCATTCCAGGGATTATCCTCTGGATCCTTTCCCAAACCAGCACAATATTCCTTAGATATGGGATTCAAAACAGCTCACAATACTCCAAGTGCAGACTGACCAATGCCTTATATAAAGCCTCATCATTACATCCTTACGTTTATATTCTAGTCCTCTTAAAGTTCAACCTGCAAGTTCATCTTTAGGAAATCCCGCACAAGGGCTCCCAAGTCCCTTTGCACCTCTGATTTCTGAATTTTCTTTCCATTTAGAAAATAGACTATGTTTTCAGTCCTTCTACCAAAATGCATGACCATACACTTCACACATTGTGCTCCATCTGCCACTTCTTTGCCCATTCTCCTAAACTGTGTAAGTCCTTCTGCTTCCTCAACACTACCTGCCCTTCACCTATCTTTGTATCATCAACAAACTTGGCACAATACCATCAACTCCACCATCCAAATCATTGAGATATACAAGCTGAAAAGAAGTGGTCCCAACACTGGCCCCTACAGAACACCAGCAGCAAAAAAAAAATGACACATCAGTTATTTCGTCATGAGGTCACAATAAGCCAAAAATGTAATTTTTATTGAATAGTTTGGAGTCTCCATTGGAGTTGAATAACATAGAAAACCTACAGCACAATACAGGCCCTTCAGCCCACAAAGCTGTGCCGAACATGTCCTTCCCTTAGAAATTACCTAGGGTTACCCATAGCCCTCTATTTTTCTGAGCTCCATGTACCTATCCAGGAGCCTCTTAAAAGACCCTATTGTATCTGCCTCCACCACTGTCACTGGCAACCCATTCCATGTACTCACCACTCTCTGCGTAAAAAAAACTTGTCCCTAACATCTCCTCTGACACTGCTTCCAAGCACCTTAAAACAATGCCCTCTCATGTTAGGGAAAAAGCCTCTGACTATCCACACAATCAATGCCTCTCACTATCTTGTACACCTCTATCAGGTCACCCCTCATCCTCCTTCGCTTCAAGGAAAAAAGGCCGAGTTCACTCAATCTACTCGCATAAGGTGTGCTCCCCTATCCAGGCAACATTTGTTAACATTTCAGCAGAAAAAGACCTGTTTAATCCCTGCTCATATTTGATCTGTCTCTTCAATCCCTCTTTTACTGTGCGACCTGCCCTTCAGAAGCTAGGTGGCAGAGAGGACTGAAATCCTGCTTTATTCCATTACCCATTATAAGTTGTTCAAATAGAAAAGATCTCATTTGCAGACTATTGTCTGAATGGATCTCTCGAGACAGGCCAAGTTAGGCAAGGGTGACTTCTTTATAATTCTTTAATTTGTCTTTAATAGATATCAATTAACATAACAAATGAGGTCCACTTCTTTCTCCCAATAGTCAATTTGACGTCACTGGAGTGGTGTTCCATATCTTAAATATGAGAAAGTCTGCAGAGGCTGGAAACCCAAAGCTTTAGAAGTTGTGTTTTATAATCCTGAGGTTGGGTTCTATAATTATAGTCAAAGTCAGAACAATAGACAATTCCTCCACTACTGCCTTCATTTCACTGTTCCTGAGAGTTGTATCTGAAAATTATCCATTATTTTTCCTTGCCGTTCTCTTGAAATCACAAGCAATACCCACAATAGCTGGAGGAGCTCAGCAGGTCAGGCAACGTCTACGAATGGGAATAAACAGTCGATGTTTTGGGCCAAGACGCTTCATCAGTTCTGATAAAGGGTTTTGGTCTGATACATCGACCGTTTATCCCCAGATATCAATACTCTCTGATCTGCTGAGCTTCTCCAGCACATTTGTGTATTGCTCTAGATTTCCAGTATCTGCAGTACCTCTCCTGTCCATGTTTTGGAATCACTATCCCGTATCTTCATTTTATACATTAGTTGGTAGATAACTCGTATGGTCTGTAATGAAGTTGCTTCTTTTCTCATATAGATCCAAGTCTGGGTTTATCCATCCATTGAATGTGTACTCATATGTTTTCACAAGCGTGACACGTTTTAATGTACCTTTACCTCTCACCTTTGCTCCAAAATGAAAAACGTTATCTCCCATTTACTGAGGAAATTGTTGCTTGTCTGTTGTGACCGCAGTGGAAAATATTGACAAAATATTTGCTGTAGCATTTTGCTTTGCAGTCTACACTCAAGTCATGGTCCCACCAGAATCAGTAGTATGGCCCAGAGGTCGGTGACTCCAGAGGTCAGAGCCCAGGATCAAAGCCTCTAGGCCGGTGAGTCCGGCGGACCGAGGCACAATGTCTGCAAGACTGGGGCATGGTCTGGAGGTCAGAGGTCCAGAAGCAGCCTGATTTGGGGGTGGAAACTCATCTGTGTGCGGGGTGGAGGGGTATGGGAAAGAGGTTTGCTTTGCTACTGTTGCTTGTTACATGTTGGCTGCATGTTGTTCTGCTGAATGTTGTAGCCATACCATATTGGCACCAGAATGTGTGGCAACACTCACAGTCTTCCACAGCACATCTTCAGAGTGTTTTGTTTATGATTGCAAGCAACACATTTCACAGTATGTCTGAACTAATCTAATGAAATCCATTCTAATCTAATCTGCAATATTGGGGCAGCCATAGATGGAATGACTGATTTTGAATTCAATATGAAAGCAAAGATTTGTGGACAGCAACTAGTGCAGCCAGTCTTCCCAGCAAACATTAGTGAAACATTGTCACTGTAAATATAATTGCCACTGTGCTAGACTGACGTGTTTTTGCAACATTTCTATTACATTGGACATCAACTGTCTCACAGAGGCCCAAGTAGGTTTGCCAGCACTGCATAAATATAAGACCATAAGATATAGGAGCAGAATTAGGCCATTTGGCACTTCGAGTCTGCTCCACCGTTTCATCTTGGCTAAACCATTTTTACTCTCAGCCCCAATCTCCGGCCGTTCCCTCATATCCCTTCATTCCCTGACCAGTCAAGAATCTGTCAACCTCTGCCTTATACATAAAGACTTGGCTTCCACAGCTGTCTGTGGCAACAAATTCCATGGAGCTAACACTCTCTGAATAGAGAAATTTATCATCATCTCCGTACTAAAAGGATGTCCCTCAATCTGGAGGCTGTGTTCTCTGGTCTCAGACTCCCCCACCGCAGGAAACATCCTCCGCACACCCACTCTATCAAGGCAGATAAGTTCCGGTTTGATAAGTTCCATTGAACTCACCCTCAATCTTCTAAATTCTAGTGAATACTGGCCCAGAGCCATCAAATACTCTTCATATGACAAGCCCTTCAATCCTGGAATAATTTTTGTGAATCTCATTGAACTCTCTCCAGTTTCAGCACATCCTTTCCAAGATAAGGGGCCCAAAACTGCTCACAATACTCCAAATAAGATCTCATCAGTTCTTTATAAAATCTCCATTATATTGGAGATTATTCCGTTTATTCCCACCCTTTACCTCCTGCCAATCAGCCACTGCCTTATCCATGGTAGAATCCTTCATGTAATACCTTGGGCTTGTGGCTTGTTAAGTAGCCTCATGTGTGGCACCTTGTCAAAGGCCTTCTGAAAATCCAAGTACACAACATCAACTGGTTCTCCTTTGTCTATTTTGTTTGTTATTTCCTCAAAGAATTCCAACCAATTTGTCAGGCTAGATTTTCCCTTGAGGAAACTATGCTGACTACGGCCTATTTTATCATGTGCCTCCAAGTACCCTGAGACCACATACTTAATAATCAACTCCTTCATCTTCCCAGCCACTGAAGTCAGACTAACTGGCCTATAATTTTGTTTCTTCTTCCTCTCTCACTTGAAAAGTGGAGTGACATTTGCAATTTTCCAGTCTTCCAGAACCATCCTAGAATCCAGTGATTCATGAAAGGTCATTACTATTGCTTCCAAAATCTCTTCAGCCATCTCTTTCAGAACCCTGGGATGTACAATATCTGATCCAGGTTACTTATCTACGTACCTTCAGACCATTCAGTTTCCCAAAAAATTTCTCCCTGGTAATGGCAACTTCACACACTTCTGCCTGCTGACGTTCTCAAACTTCTAGCATATTGTTAGTGTCTTCCACAGTGAAGACTAATGCAAAATGCTTATTCAGTTCATCCACCATTTCCTTGTCCCCATTACTACTTCCCCAGCACCATTTCCTAGCAGTCCGATATCCACTCGCGCCTGTCTTTTACACTTTATGTATGTGGCAATAGTAGGGGCATATCACTCCTTTCTGTCGCTGGAAAGGTCCTGGCTAAGGTGATGCTTCAGAGACTCATCAGCAACATCACCGAGTCAATGTTGCCTGAATCACAATGTGGATTTAGGAAGAACAGGAGCACAACCGACATGATCTTCACAGCCCGGCAGCTTCAGGAGAAGTGCTGGGAGCAACATCAGGACCTGTTTATGGCCTTTGTCGACCTCTCCAAAGCATTCGACACTATGCAAAGAGAGCTCTTATGGGAAGTCCTCCTTAGGTTTGTCTGTCCCAATAAATTTGTTAACATCCTCTGCCAGTTCCACAATGGGATGACTGCATGGGTGACCATAGGAGGACAAGAGTCCGAGCCCTTCCTTGTACGCACAGGGGTGAGGCAGGGGTGTGTGCTAGCGCCAGTGCGCTTTAACATCTTCCTCTTGTGTGTTACCAAGCTTCTCCACAACGAGATTGAAGACAGCAGCGGTGTGGCAGTGGATGTCAGATTAGATGGCAATCTCTTTGACTTCAGGAGGCTCCACGCAACCACCAAACTCCGTAGAGAGTGGGTCCTGGAGCTGCAGTACGCAGACAACTGTGCTCTTGTGGCCCATACTCCGGAGGATCTTCAGACTGTCCTTGCTGTGGCGGTGAGAGCGTACAGCAGGATGGGGCTGACTGTCAATACCACCAAGACAGAAGTGGTTTGCCAATGGATTACCAGTGTCCCACCCACTCTGCCTTGGTGATGAAAAGCTGTCGGTAGTGCCATCTTTCAAATATCTGGGGAGCATTCTCTCTGAGGATAGCGGCATTGACAACGACATCCAGAGCCACATTAAACAAGCATCAGCTGCCTTTGGGAGACTTCGGCGTTGAGCCTTTCAGAACAGGAGCTTTCGTCCCCCCACAAAGGTCGCCGTATACCAAGCGGTCTGTGTCATCACCCTCCTTTATAGCTGTGAAGCTTGGGTAACCTACAGCCGTCATATCAAGTCCTTGGAGCGCTTCCACATAAGCTGCCTCCAGCGCATCCTGGGAATTACCTGGCGTGAGCGGGTGCCTCACACTGAAATACTTGTAAAGACCAACTGCAGGAGTATTGAAGCCATGATCACCCAGCGTCAGCTGCAGTGGCTGGGGCACATGATAAGGATGCCCCCATGTCGGCTGCCCTGCAGAGTGTTATACGGCCAGCTACATCATGGTCGACGCTCAGCTGGAGGGCCGAAGAAGCGCTATAAGGATCAGATGAAGAATGCTTTAAGGAAGTGCAGGATCAGACCTGAGGACCTGGAGGATGTTGCTGTTGACCGTACCACGTGGCGACAGCTGTGTAGGGACGGGGTTCGTATTCTGGAGATGGAAAGAAGAATCAGAAGGCAGCAGAAGAGAGCCAGGAGAAATGCAGCCATGGTTGCCACCACAAACACAACTATCACATATACATGACCCACCTGCAATAGAGCTTGTGGGTCCAGGTTAGAAATGCATAGTCATCAAAGATCTCACCGTTAAAGGAATAGACGTCGTCATCGGGTTTCGATGGACAACCAAAGAAGATGTATCTGAAGAAACTTTTGGTATCTTCTCTAATATTATTGGCTAGCTTACTTTTGTATTCCATCTTTACCTTCTTAATAACTTTTTTAGTTGCCTTCTGTTGGTTTTTAAAACTCCCCAATCCTTGAATTTCCCACTATTTTTTGCTCTATTATATGCCCTCTCTTTGGCGTTTATGCTGGCTTTGACTTCTCTTGTTTGCCATGGTTGTGTCATCTTGCCTTTAGTATACTTCTTCCTCTTTGGGATGTACATATCCTGTGCCTTCCAAATTGCTTCCAGAAATTCCAGCCATTGCTGCTCTGCCAGTGTCCGTCTCCAGTCAATTCCGGCCAACTCCTCTCTCATGCTTCTGTAATTCCCTTTACTCCACTGTAACACTGATACATCTGACTTTAGCTTCTCTTCTCAAATTTCAGGGTGAATTTGATCATATTATGATCACTTTTACCTCAGGGTTCCTTTACCTTAAGCCCTCTAATCAATTCTGGTTCATTGCACATGCCTAATCTAGAATAGCTGATCCCTTAGTGGCGCAACCATGAGTTGCTCTAAAAAGCCATCTTGTAGGCACAGTAGAAATTTCCCCTCTTGGGATCCAGAACCAATTTGATTTTCCCAATCAACCCGCTTATTGAAATCCCCCATGACTATTGCAACATCGTCCTCTTGGCATACATTTTCTATCTCCTGTTGTCATTTGTAGACCACATCCTTAATACTATTTGGGGGTTTGTATACAACTCCCATCAGAGTCTATTAACCCTTTCTGTTCCTTAGCTCCATCCACAGTGATTCAACACCTTCTGACCTTATGTCACCTCTTTCTAATGATTTTATTTAATATTCTTCAACAAACAGAGCAATGCCACCCCTTCTGCCTTTCCTTTCGATGTAATGTGCATCCTTGGACATTAAGCTCCCAGCTATAATCTTCTTTCTGCCATGATTCAGTGATGCCTATAATATTATGCTTGCCAATCTGTAACTGTGCTGCAAGTTCGTCTACCTTATTCTGTATACTGCATGCTTTCAAATATAACACCTTCAGTCCTGTATTCACCCTTTTTGATTTTGTGTGCTTTTTACATTGCAATTCATCCTGTTGACTGCAATTTTGCTCTATGATCAGTCTCTCCTAGCTAGGAGTCTCACTACACATTGCCTCTGTTTGTAAACCACCTGGTCCTTTTTCTACTAATATAGTTGCCTTCTTACATTCACAAATACTCTCATTATGATTATCTCCACTCATTCTTTCCATTTCATTCATCCAGCAAATGGGCAGAAGATATAAAAACTTGAAAACAAGCACTGCTGGCTCAAAGACAGCTTCTTTCCCTCTGCTATAAGACTGTTGTAAAGACCACTTGTACAACAAAGGTTTACACTTGATCTCCTATTTACCTCATCATTCTGCTTGTACTTTGGTTGTCAACCTGCAGTGCACTTTCACTGCAACTGTAACACTGAACTCAGTGGCCACCTTTATTCAGAATGTTGTTTCATTTGGTTGTGTATGTATAGTCAGATGACAATAAACTTGAACTTGAACCTTTAGGAACACGTGGATGAAAGAAAATGGAGGGATATGTGAGAGGGAAGTGTTGGATTGATCCTTTGTTGATGGGTTGGCGCAGCATTGTGGGCCAAATGGACTGTACCGTGCAGTACTGATCTATGTTCTATGAAGAGCCCCTTTAATTTTATCACCATCTCCGAGATTTCTACTATACCTGATCTGCACCCAGTCAAGCCTTTTGCATGGTTTGCCACTCTAGCAATCAAAGGACTGCCTTTTACTTGCGACCTAGTTTTAGAGCACGCTTATCTTTACAGTATTCAGGTCTGCACCTTAACTCCTTGCAGTCGACCCGAAGGTTTTTGCATTCACCTTACCAACCAAACTCATTATTTCTGATGCTTGTGATTCTCTTTTGCATTCCTATAGAGTCCCAATTTCCAATTAAGAATATTTGCAGAGTATGGTCATTAACACACAACACTGGAGCTCAAAACAAGGGGTTTTTCGAGCATCGCAACAACCTGGGTTACAAAATCCTTAAAGAAATAGAGCCTAAAGAATTTAGACTCTCAGATCTTTGGCTTTGAATCTGGCTCTGTGGTTCAGAAGAGAAGGGGGAAAAGAGGTGAGCTGTGGTGATAGGGAATTTGTTGAACAGAACAGAGGTCTCTGTGGATGAAAGTGAGATTCCCAGATGGTATATTGACTCCTAGGTGCCAGGGTCAGGGACATCTTAGATCAAGATGAGGTTGCTCTAGTGGACAAGGTGAAGGAGAATTCTAAGGGCTTCTACAGATATATTAAGAGCAAAAGGATATTAAGGGACAAAATTGGTCCTTTGGAAGATCAGAGTGGTAACCTATGCATGGAGCCAAAAGAGATAGGGAGATGCTAAATGGATTTTTATTTTTATCTGTATTTACTCGGGAGATGGACTCGGAGTTTATAGAAGCAGCAACAAGGTCGTGAACCCTATACAGATTACAGAGGAGGAGGTGTTTGTTAACTTCAGACAAACCAGGGTGGATAAAACCCCTGGGGCCTGACAAGATGTTCCCTCAGACCCTGTGGGAGGCAAGTAAAGAAATTGCAAGAGTCCTGGCAGAGATATTTAAAACATTCTTAGTCATACGAGAGGTGCCAGAGAATTGGAGGATAACTAATGTTGTTCTGTTGTTTAAGAAAGGCTCTAAGAATAAGACAAGAAATTATAGGCCAGTGATCCTGACATCAGTAATGGGAAAGTTATTGGAAAATATTCTGAGGTACCGGATATATAGGTATTTGGATAGATGAGGACTGATTAGGGATACATGGCGTCAACGTGGCGTTGTTCATGGTAGATCACATCTAACCAATGTTATAGAGTTTTTCGAGGAAGTTACCAGCAAAATGGATGAAGGCAAGGCAGTGGATCATTGGCATTGTCTATATGGACTTTAGGAAGACTTTTGACAAGACCCCACATGGGAGGTTGGTCAAGAAGGTTTAGTCGCTTGGCATTCAAGATGAGGTAGAAAACTGATTTGACTTTAGGTTTGCGGAGGAAGCTGGAAAGTGCTAGACGGGTGCCTCTCTTAGTGTGCTACAAGGATTGGTGATGGATCCATTGTTGATTGCCATTTATATCAATGATCTGGATGATAATGTGGTAAACTGGATCAGCAAATTTGCAGTTGGGGGTGTAGCAGATAGTGAGGAAGTCTATCGAAGCTTGCAGCAGGATCTGGACCAGCTGGAAAAATGGCAGATGGAATTTAATGCAGACAAGTGTGAGGTGTTGCGGTTTGCGAGGACGAACCAGGGTAAGTCTTACATGGTGAGCGGTAAGGCACTGAGGAGTGTGGTAGAACAGAGATATCTGGAAAGTTGCTTCACAGGTAGATCGGGTCATAAAGAAAGTTGTTGGCACATTGGCCTTCATAAATCCATGTATTGAGACGGGGGTTGGGATGATATGTTGAAATTGTTAGTGAGGCCTAATTTTGAGTATTGGCTTTCCCTACAGGAAAGATGTAAATAAGATTGCAAGAATGCAGAGAAAATTTACGAGAATATTGCTGGCACTAGAGGACCTGAGTTATAGGGAAAGTTTGAGTAGGTTAGGATTTTATTCCCTCGAACATTGAAGACTGAGGGGAGATTTGATAGTGGTATACAAAATTATGAGGCATATGGATAGAGTAAATGCAGGCAGGCTTTTTCCACCAACGTTGGGTGAGACTACAACTAGAGGTCATGCGTTAAGGGTGAAGGGTGAAAGATGAAATGTTTAATGCTTAATGGGAATATGAGGGGGATCTTTTTCACTCAGAAGGTGGTGAGAGTATGGAACAAGCTGCCAGCACAAGTGGTGGATGCAGGTTTGATTTCAACATTTAGGAGAATTTGGATAGGTACATGGATTGGAGGGGTATGGAGGGCTATGGTCCAAGTGCAGGTCAATGGGTCTAGGCAGATTAATGGCTCAGCACAGACTAGATGGGCCAAAGGGTTTCTTTCTGTGCTGTAGTCTATGACTCTAAAGTCTTAAAGCAATAATTAGTATGCACAACCTGTAGATGCACCTTCAAGAGCTCTACAACTTATGTTCTCAGTATTATTTTTTATTTTATTTTTTATTTTTTATTTTTATTAGTTCATCTCCTTTTGTACATTGGTTGTTTGTCAGAATTTGTTTGTGTATAGCTTTGCAATGATTCAATTCAATCTCTTTGTCTTACTGTGAATGCCTGCAAGAAAATGAATTTCAGGGTAGTATATGGTGACAGATACTGTACGTAATTTGATAATAAATTTACTTTGAACTTTACGTAGAATACATTCTTATTACATAGAATACACTGCCTGTTTTTATCCTGCTTCAGGATTGAACACTTTTCCAAAGACAGGCTATTGTCCTCTTGGTTTGAGAAAACAAATGAATGAGAATGAAAAGTATTTTGCACATTAAAACTTTAAATCTTATTTAGTAATTCTTATCTTTCATTACAATTTCTTCCCTTGGTCATTTAAATACCACAGATTTGAATTTAACTACTGCTCGTTTTGCAATCCTTTTGAAGTTTTAGAGCTACTAAATCATACTGACGTGATTCTACAGAACAAAATGCCAGCGCTTTAGCTCTAGCTGGGGTCCAGGATGTCCTAGAGTGGCTGCAGAAAATTCTAAAGAGAGGAGGTGAGCAGCCAGAGGTCATGGTGCACATTGGCACCAATGTCAAAAGTAGAAAGGAGGAAGAGATCATACACAGAGAATGTAGGGAGTTATGGAAGAAACTGAAGAGCAGGACCTCCAACATATTAACCTCTGGGGTACTCCCAATGCCACACTCTAGACAGGGCAGGAACAGGATGATAGTACAGATGAATGAGTGGCTAAGGAAGTGGTTTAGGGGGCAGTGCTTCAGATTTCTGGGTCATTGGGATCTCTTCTGAGGAGGGTATGACCTGTACCTTCTAAGGAGAAGCTCCAAGATACACCAGGCAGATCGGTCGAAGAGAGTGCAACGAGATGATTGACCTTCAACCGCAAGAAGACCAAATGGATGGTTGTCACAAGGGAGAAAGACATCAAGGAGAAAATGCATCAACCGCAGTGTCGCGTGGGGCTGGGGGGAGGTGGGCTCGGGACTCTTATTACAAGATTGTGATCTTATGTGCGCTTACTGTGTGTGACTATCGGTAATGTGTCTTTGCACCTTGACCCCGTAGTAAACGGTCTCATTTGGCTGTAATCATATACAGGTATGGTTAAATGACAATTAAACTTGAATTTAATTGAAATACAGAAATGTGAACTGAAAGTGGCCAATGGGACATTTATACACCCATGGAAGTTCCATTACTTACGGAGCACAATAACATCTGACGATAGGGCTGATGTCGCAATTAGGACGATTGGGATTGCTAAATGTAAATTCAAGTGTTGAGCAAGATTAAAAAGAATGACATAATCTCTATGGGTAGGAAACTCAGTGTTGCAATGTTACGCTCATTCCACACTAGCATATGGAAGCGAATGTTGGACACTATCAAAGGAGAATGAGGGAAGACTCGAAGCTGCAGAAATGTGGTTTTGGAGAAGAACCAGAATGGGAATCAGATTTAATATCACTGACATATGTCGTGAAGTTTGTTAACTCCATGGCAGCAGTACAGTGAAGTACATGATAAATAAATATAGCAGGAGAAAACTGAGTTAAGTATATACACGTGTATTATATACGTTTCTAGTTAACTTAAAATAAATAGTCAAAAAAAACAGAAATAAAAAAGTAGTGAGGTCGTGTTCATGGGTTCAATGTCCACTTAGAAATCCGATGACAGAGGGAAAGAAAGAAGCTGTTCCTGAATCACTGAGTGTGTGCCTTCAGGCTTCTGTACCTCCTATCTGATGGTTACAGTGAGAAAAGGGCATGCCCTGGGTGGTGGGGGGTCCTTAGTGATGGATGCCACCTTCCTGAGGCATCGCTCCTTGAAGATGTCTTGGATACAATGGAGGTTAATACCCATAATGGAGCTGATTAATTTTTTACAAATTTCTGCAACTCATTTCAAGCTTGTGCAGTAGCCCTCCCCCATACCAGAATGTGATGCAGCCAGTCAAAATGCTCTGCACAGCACACTTGCAGAAGTTTTCAAGTATCTTAGATGACAAACCAATCTCCTCAAACTCTGAATGAAATTTAGCTGCTGCCTTGCCTTCTTTATAGCGGCATCAATATGTTGCATCTAGCTTAGGTCCTCAGAGATATTGACACCTGGGAACTTGAAATTGCTCACTCTCTCTCTCTCTCTCAAGAATGATGAAACTATCATAACAGGACAGAGTAACAAAGGAGAAAGTGTTCAAAAAGCCAGAATAAGAAGAAAGCTGATAGCATCAATTAGGAAATGGCAACTGGAATTCCTGGGACATGGACCGAGGAAAGAAAAGCTCAAACATTTTGCAGTGAGGGGAAATATTTATGCAAGAAAAAGTCACGGTCGATAGCACGTGACATTCATGAGTTACATCAGGGGGTGGATAGGCAAAAGTTTTGAAGAGCTTATTAGAACTTCTCAGATTAACGACAGATGGAAGACCATGATCACCCACGTCATGCAACATGGCACATTATAATGATGATGATGGTCTGTACAAGAAGAATGGATTGCACCTGAACCTGAGGGGGAACCAATAACCATGCAGTCAGGTTTGCTAGAGCTGTAGGGGAGAGTTCAATCTAAGTTGGCAGGGAGATGGGAACTGGAGTGATAGAGCTGAATGGTCCAATTCTGTTCCTATGTCTTATGGCCTTATGTCTTGGTCCCATTGTGAAACCTATCACTGTGTGTCAATTGACCCAGTGCACAGTTTCAGTGGAAGTGAGTTTGTTCAGCCTACATACACCGCTTCAGCTCAAGCGCTAAACCTGCAGGTGTCTGACTTAGCACCTCCAGACAAATTCAAGTGATGGTAATCGCCATTTAGGCCCAAAGTGTGCTAAAACCAAACTTTCAAACAGCCTTGTCTTAATAGCACTGCACCCACTTCGTGCCTGTTTACACCCTTTTGTCAACATAATCTCCAGAATGAGTTATTTTCAGAATAGACAATAAAAGCAGAAAGATACCGTACATCTAAATAAATATTTGGATAGAGACAGAAATTAATCAATAGGGAATTAATTGCTTTTTTCCCAAAAACGTGTAGCAGAAACATGTGTCAGAACTCAGGTTATAATGAAGAACTGCCAGCTGTGTGTATTGCAAACATGGTCAAAATGAGAGAGAGACAAAATAAAACTGGACACTATCTAGGCTATGGGAATTAAAAAGGGATTAAAACTAAAAGATTAAAACTAGAAGACTGAGCATTAGAATCAACACAATGATAAGAAAACCTCATAGGAGAAAGAAAAATTAAGGGGGAGGGTGCAGAGGAGATTTATGAAGATCTAGCCCAGAACTGAAAACAAAACGAAGCTGTGAGGATAGGTTGGATGGGCTGGTGTTGTTTTCTTTGGATAAAAGGAAGCTGTGTGGAGGCTTAATAGAGATAGATAAGGCCATGAGGGCTTAAGATAAATTACATAGGAAGAACATCTATTTACTTTGAGCAGAGGGGTAAACAAACGAGGTACATGAATTTAAGCATTGGTAAAAGGATTAGAGGGGAGATGAAGGGATAAAATAATTCTGCCAGTGCATTATGGGAGTCTAGAATTGACTTCCAGTGGAAGGAACAAATCCATCATCACAGTAAAAACAATCCTTGCTGATTGACTTGAAGAACCGTGATCTGCAAGTTTCAAGATGGAATTATGCTGGGTTGTTGTTCTTTTTCAGTGAAGGGAGATACAATGTGCAGAAAGTATAAACTTCTGTGTGGTAAATTTTGGTTGATTCTATACTATAGGCATCAGGGGAAATATAAAGCAAAGAGAAATGGAAATAGAGGACATGGTTTAGTCTTCACTGTCTAAAAATAAACAAAAAATAATTCTAAATCAAAATATTTTAATAATGTATCATTTCAATCTGTTACATTTTTAATTACTTGGATAATCCAAGTCCCAAAATCAAAAAAACAGAAAATTCCGGAAATATTCAGCAGACAGGTTGCATCTGTGGGTAGAGAAAAGGAGTTAATTTTTCAGGTCAGACATCCTTTGTCAGAATGTCCTGCTGAGTATTTTAAGTATGTTCTGTTTTTTTTTTAGTTTTCCAGCATTTGCAATATCTAAACCTAAACTTGATTTAAAATAATTTAATTTTTACAATTGCAAACTATTAGAATGTTTTTTTTCATTTCAGGCAATGCACCATTCCTTGACCATGAATCGTTTCCAGGTTTTATAAGTCACTTTTAAGTTAACGGTTATCAAATATGCATGAGGGAAATGAAATAATCTACTCTCCATATTTTCCATACTTTTAGGGGAATGGGTATTTTCTACTTGTGTATTCCTAGGAAAATTTGAGGTTGGGAATTCACCAGGGAAAAGTTTGCAGATTCATTCCACTGCAAATTGAAAATCGTACACGGACCCAGGTATAACAATGATCAGCCATTGGTTGTCAGAATTTCCTCTAAAGAGCTGAATAATTTGTGGTTATATTAATTGTCAAAACAGAAAAATATATTTAGGTGAAGGGTGTTATATACGTAGATAGAAATATGATTTCAAAAGCTGCTAATCTTTTTGTCAACTGGTAGTCTGATACATTTGTGAAGAATAATTGGAGGCAGGAAACAATAAAATCTGATCTTTCTATATGATTCTCTATGGATTTAATCCTGAGAACTGCTTAGGTGTTGCATTCTAACATGAAGTAATTTCATTTTTATTATCTGATTTCTTGGTATTTACTGTCTGCTGTGCATATTGCAGGAAGTAAAATTTGCAATAGATTTAAGTGTCACAATTTGCACACATATCAACTGAAGTAATCACTACAGTTTAAAATGCTGAGTTACATTTATTTTCTCACAGAATACTTGCTGTCAGAGTCAAGCACAATAACACTGTATTTGGTCACTGGAAAGTCAATTGAATAATGGAAGAGTAGCAGAAGAATCAGAATCAGGTTGGATATCATAAGCCCGGTTTGCTGAAGTTTCATGGAAATAGTTAAACAGTATAAAAATGGCAAGCTACCATTTAACTGAGTAAAAACGTATGTATTTAAATGAAACATAGAAACATAGAAAACCTACAGCACAATACAGGCCCTTCGGCCCACAATGCTGTGCCGAATATGTCCTTACCTGAGAAATTACCTAGGGTTACCCAGAGCCCTCTATTTTTCTGACCTCCATATACCTGTCCAGGAGTCTCTTCAAAGACCCTATCATACTCACCTCCACCACCATCGCCAGCAGCCCATTCCACGCACTCACCACTCTCTGCATAAAAAACTTACCCCTGATATCTCCTCTGTACCTACTTCCAAGCACCTTAAAACTGTGCTCTCTCGTGCTAGCCATTTCAGCCCTGGGAAAAAGCCTCTGACTATCCACATGATCAATGCCTCTCATCATCTTATACTCCTCTATCAGGTCATCTCTCATTCTCCGTCGCTCCAAAGAGAAAAGGCCAAGTTCACGCAACCTATTCTCATAAGGCATGCCCCCCAATCCAGGCAACATGCTTGCAAATCTCTTCTGCACCCTCTCTATGGTTTCCACATCCTTCCTGTAGTGAGGCGACCAGAACTGAGCACAGTACTCCAGGTGGGGTCTGACCAGGGTCCTATGTAGCTGCAACATTACCTCCCGGCTCCTAAACTCAATCCCACGATTGATAAAGGCCAATGCACCATAAGCCTTCTTAATTACAGAGTCAACCTGCGCAGCAGCTTTGAGTGTCCTATGGACTCGGACCCCAAGATCTCTCTGATCTTCCTTCTTCAAAGGATGGGGTTTTCCTTCCTCTACCATTAATGTTTCCTCACCCACATCACCTCCATTTCCTGGACATCCACTCTCAACCCATCATGGTGCTGCCACACAAGTATAGAGCTCCTCTTGCCCTATCAGTCTCTGCATTCAACACATCAGTCTCCGCAATTTCTGCCATCTTCGGCGGGATCCTACCACCAAACACACCTTTACCTCCCCTGGCTCTCTACATTCCATTTAGATCGGCTCTCTCTGTAATTCCCTTCACCATTTATTCCTTCCTCCTGGCATTTATTTCTGCATGCAGAAGTGCTACACCTGCCCATTCGCCTCCTCCCTCACCGCAATTCAGGACCCCAAAGAGTGAGGCAGCACTTTACCTGCAAGTCTGGAGGGTCATCTACTGTATCTAGTGTACCCAGTGTGGCCTTCTGTACATCGGTGAGACCTGACCTGGATTTGGGGAACCACTTTGAAGAGTACCTGGTGCTCCACCCGCAACAGGGAAAATTTCCTGGTGGCCAACCGTATTAATTCCACTCCCCATTTCATTTCTCTACTGCCACAATAAAATAACTCTGTTTGGAAGAGCAACATATCGTTTTCAATTTGGGTGGCCTCCGACTTGATGGTGTTAACTTCAATTTCTCTACCTTCCGGTAATTTCTTCCCCTCTCCCTCTTCTCTCCTTTTCCATTCCCCATTCTGGCTCCCTTCTTACCCCTTTTCTTCTCCTTACCTCCCTCTAGTGACCCTCCTCTTTCCCTTTCTCCCATGGTCCACTCTCCTCTCCTGTCAGATTCCTTCCTCTCCATCCCTTTACCTCTTCCACCTATCACCTGTTTATTTGCCCAATGTTAAGAGGGCACTTCCACTATAATTTAGTTCTTTTATTATATTCTTTAGTTAATTAAGCAAAAGATGCCGATGACTCTTTCACAGCCGAAGTATGCAGAGATGTTGCTTTTAGTCAGATAAAGCTACAAAGTGCAGAAGCACAAAGTGCAGAAGCACAAAGCACTGATAAGTTTCTAGAATTCTTGTCCAACTTTGTACTACCTTCCTGTTACATTATTAGGTTGTACAGTTATCTGGAGCTGAGATAGAAGAATTCCTGATCCTGCTAACAAGAACTGTTTATTTTTCTAATGCCTGCTAAGGGGTCAACATAGAAGATCAACCATGAACAAACTACAGACTTAATTTGACTCATATATTGGATTTAAGTCTGCCAAAGTTGTGACTTGCTCCCGATTCAGTAGGGATCTTGTCTCAAAACCATTTCAACCTCAACATAATCTTTTTACATGTTGTAAAACAAGGCAGCAGCAAGCTGGTCATTAGACAAATGATGAGCTGATATAAAACACTTAACAGGCAGCAGCTACCTGAACTCAAGGTCAGAGCCATGGTGAGCATTACACTTCATTGTAAGGTGTGTTCGTATATTGCTGCAAATTGGAAAAATAACACTTCTCAGATATTTCCTCTTACACACACTCCACCCATCTGTCTAGTTAACTTCTCCTTTTGTTCACCACTGCCTTCTTCCTCCCCCACCTGGTTCCATCTGCCCATCAACCCTGCCCTATCTGGTCCCACCAATTATCTGTCCCATCCCACCACCCCCACCCCACATATCTTCTTGTAAATCCTTCCTCTTCCTTCTCAGGGCCTTGGTCCAAAATGTCAACTTGCACTTTTATCATCACAGTTGCTGCTTGGCCAACTGAGTTCTACCAGAGGTTCTTTCTTCTTCTAAATTCCAGTTTGGAGTCTCTTTTGTCTTCACTGTCACAATTCCCTGAATTTAACATTGACAGATCCTGTAAACCATTGGATGAAATCTCCACCAGCTGAAAAAGTGGACTTCAGCAACTACTACCCTAGTTGTGGTTGCACTGAGTTTTACACATGCGAGTTCTCATTTGCACATCCAAACTTCAGATAACACATTCCAGCAGCTGTTATCCCAAATTTTAAGTTATTTAAAATATACCTCACAATATCCTTTCACCACTACGCACGGTGAAAGAACATGCATAGTTGTAGTTCACAACAGGGTGGACCTTTGCTCTTTTAGTATTCATATCCATGCCAGTTGAGTCTCAGTTGGTAGCAATAACTTAATCTGGGTCCTCGTATGAGGAGATTTTGAATAGCTGATACCCAACAGGTAGCTGTAAACATAAATGATACTTCAATGGCAATGAATTTAAAATTGATTCTTCTGGGAGTTAAATATTTATGAGGGAAATCCATAAAAGAAATATGGAAGTACATAAAAAGGTATAGCAACACACATTAAAAATGCTGGTGAACGCAGCAGGCCAGGCAGCATCTATAGGAAGAGGCACAGTCAACATTTCGGGCTGAGACCCTTCGTCAAGACTAACTGAAAGAAGAGATAGTAAGAGATTTGCAAGTGGGAGGAGGAGGGGGAGATCCGAAATGACCGGAGAAGACAGGAGGCGGAGGGATGGAGCTAAGAGCTGGAAAGTTGATTGACAAAAGGGATACAGTATGAGGCTAGAGAAGGGAGAGGATCATGGGATGGGAGGCCTAGGGAGAAAGAAAGGGGGAGGGGAGCCTAGAGAATGGGCAAAGAGTTATAGTGAGAGGAACAGAGGGAGAAAAAAAAATAATAATGATAATAAGTAAATAAGTAAGGGATGGGGTAAGAAGGGGAGGAGGGGCATTAACGGAAGTTAGAGAAGTCAATGTTCATGCCATCAGGTTGGAGGCTGCCCAGACGGAATATAAGGTGTTGTTCCTCCAACCTGAGTGTGGCTTCATCTTTACAGTAGAGGAGGCCGTGGATAGACATATCAGAATGGGAATGGGATGTGGAATTAAAATGTGTGGCCACTGGGAGATCTTGCTTTCTCTGGCAGACGGAGCGTAGGTGTTCAGTGAAACAGTCTCCCAGTCTGCGTCGGGTCTCGCCAATATATAGAAGGCCACATCGGGAGCACCGGACGCAGTATATCACCCCAGTCGACTCACAGGTGAAGTGTTGCCTCACCTGGAAGGACTGTCTGGGGCCCTGAATGGTGGTGAGGGAGGAAGTGTAAGGGCATGTGTATCACTTGTTCCGCTTACAAGGATAAGTGCCGGGAGGGAGATCGGTGGGAAAGGATGGGGGGGACGAATGGACAAGGGAGTCGCATAGGGAGCGATCCCTGCGGAAAGCAGAGGCGGGGGAGGGAAAGATGTGTTTAGTGGTGGGATCCCGTTGGAGGTGGCGGAAGTTACGGAGGATTATATGTTGGACCCGGAGGCTGGTGTGGTGGTAGGTGAGGACAAGGGGAACCCTATTCCTAGTGGGGTGGCAGGAGGATGGGGTGAAAGCAGATGTGCGTGAAATGGGAGAGATGCATTTGAGAGCAGAGTTGATAGTGGAGGAAGGGAAGCCCCTTTCTTTAAAAAAGGACATCTCCTTCGTCCTGGAATGAAAAGCCTCATCCTGAGAGCAGATGTGGCGGAGACAGAGGAATTGCGAGAAGGGGATAGCATTTTTGCAAGAGACAAGGTGGGAAGAGGAACAGTCCAGGTAGCTGTGAGAGTCCGTAGGCTTATAGTAGACATCAGTGGATAAGCGGTCTCCAGAGACAGAGACAGAAAGATCTAGAAAGGGGAGGGAGGTGTCAGAAATGGACCAGGTAAACTTGAGGGCAGGGTGAAAGTTGGAGGCAAAGTTAATGAAGTCAACAAGCTCAGCATGCGTGCAGGAAGCAGCGCCAATGCAGTCGTCGATGTAGTGAAGGAAAAGTGGAGGACAGATACCAGTATAGGCTTGGAACATGGATTGTTCCACAAAGCCAACAAAAAGGCAGGCATAGCTGGGACCCATATGGGTGCCCATGGCTACACCTTTAGTTTGGAGGAAGTGGGAGGAGTCAAAGGAGAAATTATTAAGAGATATTATCATTTTACCAATAAAAAGGTATATATAATTTTTCTGTGACTAATAAAAAAGTTTTGTTAAACAAGTTCTTGTCGCCTTGAAAAGTACAACAAAATGGAAAAATCTTTCATACTGAACACAAGTAAACATTTATTATGTTGTAATTTTTTAAAATTCTTTTAAATGCCTAAAAAACAGGGAAGATAAATAAAGTTGTAACAAGTTAATGCCTGGAAGAAACGCTAATCCATGGTGCTATCTGATTAGTTATGTTCCCTGTTTAACATCCACCTTCTTCAATGGGATCTGTATGAGTAGCCATGACCTTACTGCCATGCGAGGAGCAAGGCGATTTCCACACATAGAACAGAAATCTTGTTTCTGATAATTAATATCAATTTATTTTTAAACCGTTCAATCACGAGTTAGCATTCTATAGTCAGTTGGGTAATATTAAAATAGTAGTTGTATCGTATATGGCATTTTATGACGTGACCAAACCACAGGATATCATCAGTATGTGAAGATGGAGGGAAGATTCACCAGGATGTGAGGGGAGGAGAAGATGGTGGCGGACGCAGTGCGCACGGCAGCTTCGAAATGATATCGTATTTGTAAGTAGGTACCGTGCGCAATCCTGATTTGATGGAGACAGATGTGAGAAGCACAGAGGAATATCTGGAGAAACTTCTGAAATGCCCGCTTCGCTGCTGCTGCTACTGTGCAATCGAGAATCTCCGGAGGGGAAGGCCCCAAATCCTCGGCTTTGCCTATCACCTGTTGCCGGGGCCGGGGTCGAAGCGCTTGGCAGAGATGGTGCTCGGTGTCGGAGGGCTGGTCGGAGGCTCAAAGTTTTCGGACAGACTCAAGAGTCGGTTGCGGTCGGGTGCTTCCAGGGTGCTGCATCGGCAAGTTTGCGGCGCTGGAAGCTCATGGCAGGGAGAGTTTTTCTTCCTTCTACCGTCTGCGTGAGATGATGGGACTTTGAGAGACTTTGAAACTTTTTTTTCCGTGCCCATGGTCTGTTCTTTATCAAATTACGGTATTGCTTTGCACTGTTGTAACTATATGTTATAATTATGTGGTTTTTGTCAGTTTTTTCAGTCTTGGTTTGTCTTGTGTTTCTGTGATATCATTCTGGAGGAACATTATATCATTTCTTAATGCTAAATGACAATAAAAGAGGACTGTGTGTCCTCATAATCATAATCATAATAATCATATTTCCCATTTTTGTAATAAAGGAAGACTAAAGAGCAAAATGGACTAAAGAGGCAGGGTCAGATTTTCCTGGAGGTTAAGAAGGAACATGATTTGGGTATATAAAATTATAAAGGATGTAGATAAGGCAGAGTGCAGGAATCTTTTTGGCCCATTTGTCCTTCTGCAAATGTTATTTTCAGAAGTCAGCACCTTAGGTATATGGCAGTGATCATTGTTTCTGTTGGCTACTGCTCATCATTATTGCCCAGTGCTTGCTGAACATGTTCTAAGGCAAGTACTGATAAACTTGGCATCAGGAAACACATGATCTATCAGTGTTGGATAGATTAAAATATGAAGGAAAAAGCTGCAACCATTCAATGGAAAACATTCGTGATTTTCTTACATGAATAACTATTGACTGGCGATCCGTTTTCTTGTTTTGCAGTGTAACTAAGAGCAACCCCTAATATTTGAAAGCAAAGGCAAATTACCTAACGTGTTGCTGTGCAACATTTCTCCAGGAGTTCCTCCTGTTTTATAGATGCCCCGTCATCAATGTATTGATGACTCTGACCCTCCAGCACCTCCGAGTGAAACTTCTCAACTCCTAAAACAATACAAAACGTTCCAGTGATCCATTGGTACACAATAATCCTTTAACCTTATGGCATGGTTTTTAACGTCATCTATTCTCCCCTATCCTGTCCTGCATTCTTGCTTAAAAATCCTCTGACCAGCATCACCATAGAAGCCATCAGATGTCTGTGTTTCCTTCTTCAGGAAACATTGCTAGGGCCATATAGTTCCTATTCCAGGGCTTTAAAAAAAAAAGTAGATGAGAAGATTTTAGACACCTCTGGTATTAACTCCCAAAGTATCTCTAATTCAAGAAAGATTACTTAAGAATTCAAGTCTACATGTGTCTCCACCATTTAAGGACAACAAGGAAATTATTGAGCAGTCTAACGTATATTGTTGAGGAAGTATTTACAGTACATAGTAAACAATAGATTGCTTGAATAATGTGAAACTTAGTCAGCTGACCAGGAAGAGCTAGAATTGATTTAAAGAGGATAACTCTTATCAGAAGTTTGGGTAAGTGCATAGATAGGTGGAGTATGGATGCTATGGTCCAGATGTGGGTCAATTGGCACAGACTGGATGGGCTGAAAGGCTGTGCCTGTGCTGTAGTGTTCTGTGAATCTCTGACTCTTAGAGTCTGATAGAACATCTTAACTGATGACTAAAGCAGTGAATGGTGTAATGTCTGTGAATACGTATTCCAGAAAGCATCATTGCAGATTATTAAAAATGTCATGAACACGCAAGGAAAATAATCAAGTATGTTCATAGAATTCCAACTTTTATCAATGAAGGTCCATTACACAATGGGGCGGAATATACCTGAACCATTCTGTTCAGGATACCACACTTCTAGAGGATGTGCCGGTCTCAGGGGTGCAGAGTGAATTTCTCAGAATAACATCTTGACTCCAGGCCTTGAATTAGTATTGTATGTGTTGAAAATTAAAAACTTAACTGATACATTTTAAGATATCAAGAGGAATTGTTGGTATATACTGTATACAGAGAAAGTAATTCATCTGACTGGGAGTTTATGACAAGAGCAGGATTGTCTTATGATGTAACCAAATAATTCAGGATTGAAGTAGGAAATATTTCCACTATTAAGGAAAGAAGAATTGTTCTCTACGGAGCTCAATAAGAGAAAAACAGTGAATGCAGTGATGCCCCAATCTTGAAAGTTGTCAGTTTAGAGTCTGATACTAACCAAGGGGATGAAAGGATATGAACCGAAGCTGGAATACAGAGTTAGCTCCTGAGTGACACAGCAGATTTAAAGTATTAATCAGTCCAATCCTGTTGTTGCATTCCATAAAGGTAAATTAACTCTTTTTTCTTTATAAATATCTTTATTAGTTTAAAGTGTTAATTAATCCTGTTGTACATTCGTTTCATGTTTAAAATTTTGTGATTTAAAACGTTTAATGTTTACTTGCGTCACTCTAACTTCCATCTAATACATAGTTGTTTATCGCAAACTTTACTTTGCGTTTAACAAAATAATTGAAGAGTGAAAAGTTTTAAAATACCTTTGACTTCTACTTTCTAGTTTTTGGTCTATTTAACCATCATTGTTCCTGAACGCCACAGATGTCAGAAAGAGATTGTAATTCATACTGAGGAGAGAGAAATTCACCCCGCACAGCCACACACATCTTTGGATGCTGCTTTCTTTGAGTTCGGCATTGAGATCTGTCTCTTTAACACTGACTGCAAAGGCCGCTCAATGCCTATGAATACAAACCATTGGTGTCTGCTATGCTGGAAAACAATTGCTTGTTCAAAATGTCAATAAATTTCTATGCATATAAAATACAATCAAGAAACACATCCGATCAATTTATTTTAAAATTTATGTGGGAGGAACCATCTCTTACTGGCACAGAATAGAATCTTTGTTTACTGTGGATGCAATTAAAGCTGTCTTTGTTTGTAACAAGTAATTGAAGAATTTCCCTATGTATTTAGTGCAGATATAAAGATCATCCTCTGTCACCCATGCATTGTATACAATTTATTTTATTTCTATATAGGGAAAGATTATCACATGTTACAGGCTATCTGTATAAATGTGTAATTTGATCCAGCCCAAACAGTAGCTTTGTGTTTAGAGAATAGGAATTAAATGTATCCGCGTGTTGAAAAGTATCTACATCCTAGCTTTACAATGAAGCTTTTCATACAGGAATGACTGCGCAAAATGTAGATTCCCCATAGTTGCTTATCTATGATCATTTGATTTACTAAAGACCTAAGGCTGGGGCTGTTTTTTCATGGAATCTCACAGCTTTTTGTTTTACATGTCTGAGATACCAGAAGTACCAAACCTAAGTTTAGGAACCAGCACACAATTCAGGAATAGATTAGGAAACAGTTGTCTATTACATTCTGCCATTAAAATACTTCAACAGTTTGGATGTAAAGTGTGGATGAAAGGTGTACAACTGGCAATATATAAGTACATAGATGGAGTTCTATCCATTGTCATAAATAATATTGTTAGAGGGAGTACTTTCATTAAGGTTAAAGCAAGGAAATGTCAAATTCGGTCCATATTGAGGGACTCAGCGGCCAACCTAAAGGAGGATGGAACTGTCATCACAGACTTCATCAGTAAGTGTGTAGACGCCTGCATGTCAAAGAAGTCACTATGAGAGTCTCCTGGCCAGAAACCATGGATGAGCCAAGAGATCCACTCCCTACTGAAGTCGGGCCCGAGGCTTTCATGCTGGCTGATCGTGGCCTATCAACAGCTAGCCTGGGACTCTATTTTGGTCTGGTATAGTCCCTTGGCATCCCGGATGACCTTTGAAAAGTCATCAGGGATGCCAAGGGACAATGCCAGACTGAAATAGGGATGCAGGCTAGCTGCTAATTGTGGCAAAGCTTGCATGCTATACTGAGCCACAGAGCAGTATTGCTGGCAATAATGCATCTCTCCCCAGTGAGCTCAATGAATTCTATGCTTGTTCAGAAAAGAACAGCAATGAATTGATGCCTTCTGTCTCAATGACATCTAATGCACCTGTAATCTCAGTCACCATCACAGACCTCAGATTGGCTTCCTGAGAGTAAACCCCCAGAAAGTGGCTTGGATGGAGTCCCTAACTGTCCTCAGAGTCTGTGCAAACCAGCTGGAGGGAATATTTGCAGATAGCTTTAACCTCGTCTTGCTCCAAGCTGAGGTTCCTCCATGCTTCAAGAAGACCACTTCCATCCTGGTGCCAAAGTAAGATAACGTGGCTTGATGACTGCTGACATCCATCATCATGAAGTGCTTTGCGAGGCTGGTCATGGCACACATCAGCTCCAGCCTCCCAGACAGCGCTGACCCACTACAATACACCTACCGCTGTAATAGGTCCATGACAGTTACCACCTCCCTGGCCCTACACTCATCACTGCAATACCTTGATAACAAAGATTCTTCTATCAAACTCTTACTTATTTATGGTCTTATGGATTATAGCTTCACCTTCAACACTACAATTTCAAACAAATTCCTTTCCATACTGTTAAACCTAGGACAACTCTCTACAACTGCATTCTTGATTTCCTGAATGATAGACAGCATGTAGTAAGATTAAGTAACAACATATCCTCTACAATTATCTTCGACACGTCACTCCACAACAATGCATCCTCAGCTCCTTACTTTAATGCCTATATATTCATGATTTTGTGGCCAGATCCTAGTCCGCCTCCATCTACAAGCTTGCAGATGTCACTGCTGTAGTTTGCCGGATCGTGAACAATGACAAGATGGAGTACAGGAAAGAGATAGAGAGCCTAGTGGCATGGTGCCAAGACCGCAGCATTTCCCTCAATGTCAGCAAAAGTAGCTGGTTATTCACCTCAGGAAGCAGGGTGGATTACACAACACAGTCTGTTTCAATGGTCCTGAAGTGGAGACAGTTGAAAGCTGCAAGTTCCTATGTGCAGAAGAAGAAATCAAATATCTTTGATGTTGAAGAGATGGGAAAGGGCTGAAGAGAATGAAGGGTATGTCAACTAGAGTGGAAACAAGGAGACAGTGAGGTTTTGTACAGATCCACCAATGTTTTATATCAGCTCTCACTTCTGCTTCATTTATTTTCATCTCCTCAGGCAAATCAACTTGGATTAATAAATCTTTACCACCATTCCTCAGTTGACACGATCTCATACTTATTCAGTCCCAGCCAGTCACAGACATATCCTTTGTTCACTCCCTTCGACAACCTAAGACATTTTTACTTTCATAATTATCCTAGTTCAATAATCAATAATCAATGATATTACTATGTTTACACACATCAGAGTTGGAAACAAGAGAAATCCAATCAGTATTAAGACCCCTTTTCTCAGTTCCAATGAAAGGTATTCATCCGAAAACATTAAGTCCCCTTCTCTTTCTGCAAAGAGCGTAAGGTAACGGTTAGCACGACACTATTTCAGATCGGCACGTCAGAGTTCAGAGTTTATTTTCAGCGCTGCCTGTAAGGAGCTTGTACATCCTCCCCATGAATGCGTGGGTTTCCTCCAGGTTCTCCGGTTTCCTCCCACATTGCAAAGATGTATGGGTTAGTAGGTTAATTAGTCATTGTAAATTGTCCTGTGATTAGGCCAGGGTTAAATAGGTGGGTTACTAGGCAGTGCACTCGTTGGGCCAGAACAGCCTGTTCTCCACTGTATCTCTAAACAAAAAATAAATAAAAATATGCTGCCTGACTTAATGAGTATTTCCAGCATATTAACTTTTAAATAAAATCCCTCCTTTTTCAGTTGATTTCATGAAGTAAAGTTACGTCTCAAACATTTTGTAAACTCATTGGCTAAATACTGTACCTCAAATCAATTGGCTCAACGGAAAATTAAAATATTCCACCATAAAGTGTGGCAAGCTCTTCCAATTTGGGCACAATGATAAAAAAAAGTGATCCTGGCAATACATATGACCAATCCCAGATTGTTATTTGTGGCCTTATCATTAGAAGCTATTGTTAAACTGCCATAATAAATTTTCTGTTATAGTTAGTACAAAATAGAATTTATGCTGAACTTTGGACCTTGATAGACCATCTCAAACCTTTTGTGAAAATTAGATACTTTTAACATCAAGTCACAGTTATTTTGTACAAAACAGGCTCTCTCCCACCCACCCCCCAAAAAAAAAGTTTAAAATACAGCAAATTGTTCAGTATCAATTAAACTGCTTTTGATTTGTGTGGGGGAGGTGATGAAGAGAGGCGGTTATAACTGTTCCTGAACATGGTGGTTCAAGGTGACAACAGTGAGAGGAGAGTATAGCTTGGATGGTGGGGGCCCTCCATGGTGGATGCTACTTTCTTGTAGCAGTGCTCTATGTGGATGTGCTCAACGGTGGGGAGGGCTTTCTGAATACTCCAAAATGTTGTCTTTATATAATACTATATAATACTTCTCAAAGACCTAGCACAAACCTGATAGATTGAATTTGGCCTCTTTCATACATAAACACAAGTAAAATCAGGAAATGTGTCCCACTCAAATTATGTCAGCATTTTAATAAAATTGGCTATGCTTTTGAAATACAATAAATTCCCTTAACAAAAGTATGTAACATAAAAAAATGAGACTAAATCTGCCCCTTAGATGGACACAGTGCATCAGTGTTTACATGCTTTGCTTGGTACTATCTGGTCTTGTGTTTTGTGTTATTATTATGCTGTCTAAAATTCCACTATACTGTTATTTATTAGTCTTGCTTTACAACCACAAAATGCCCTCAGTGACTTATAAAAATGTTTCAAACAATGAATTAGTAAGGAAGAAGCTATCCAGAGCTACTTAGCATTGATGGGTTGACAGATGGTGATTATGGACTTTGGAGAAATCACTGGTCACCTCAGATTTATGGGGATGGTGGGGGATTGCTTTGCTGGAAAGCACGCAGTCTTGTGATTTCATGTAATGACCCAAAGAGCATAGGGCAAAGGAGCAGATGAGGCCATTCAGCCCTTTGAGTCTGCTCCACCATTCCATTATGGCTGATTTATTATCCCCCTCAACCCCATCCTCCTGCATTATCCCTGCAATCCTTGATGCCCTTACTAATCAAGAACCTATCAAACATATAACTCATGACTTGGCCTCCACAACTGCCTGTAGCAATGAATTCCATGGATTCACCACTCTCTGCCTAAATAAATTCCTCCTCATCTCTGTTCTAAAGATACGTCCTTCTGTTCTGAGATTGTGCCATCTTGTCCTAGACTCCCCAACTACAGGAAACATCCACTCAACATCAACCTTATCTAGGCCTTTCAATATTCAATAGGTTTCAATGAGATCCTCTCACATTCTTCTAAACTCCAGTGACTACAGGTCCAGAGCTATTAAATGCTCCTCATACATTAACCTTTTCGTTCCCAGGATTATTTCCCTGGACCTCCTCAGGACCCTCTCAGCATTCCAGCATATCTTTCTTTGACAAGGGTGCTGTTTTCCCATGACAGAGCACTGTCACAGGAAAGCAACATCCATCATTAAGGGTCCCCACTACCCAGGCCATGCTCTTTCATCACTGCTGTCATCAGGAAGAAGGTACAGGAGCCTCAGGATCCACACAACCAGGTTCAGGAACAGTTATTACCCCTCAACCATCAAGCTCTTGAACCAGAGGGAATAATTTCACTTAACTTCACTCACCCTGTCTCTGAACTGTTCCCAAAATCTTTGGACTCACTTTCAAAAACTCTTCATCTCATGTTCTCGATATTTATTGTTTATTTATTTATTATTGTTATTTCCTATTTTTCTTTTGTATTTGCAGTTTGTTCTCTTTTGCCCACTGGTTGTTTGTCTGTTCTGTTGGGTGCAGTCTTTCACTGATCCATTTCTTCCATTGATTCTATTATGCTTCTTGGAGTTATGGTGTATGCCTGCAAGAAAATGAATCTCATGGTTGTATATGGTGTACTTTGATAATAAAACTTATTTTGAATTTTAAAACTTCTAACAACACTCCAAGAGCAGTCTGACCAATGCCTTATAAATCCTCAGAAATTCATTCTATATTCTAGTCCTTCAAAATTAATGCCAACATATTTGCCTTCTTTGCCACTGACTCAACCTGCAAGTTAACCTTAAGGGAATAAGGCTATTAAAGGAAATAAGGGAATATTCTGTGATTTATGAATTTCCTTCCCGTTTCAAAAGTGGTCTACACCTTTATTCCTCCTACCAAATTGCATGACATACACATCCCAATACTGTATTCTATCTGCCACTTCTTCACCCATTCTCTTAATCTGTTAGTTCTCATTAGATTTACAATATATAGCAAGAAATGCACTAATAACCATTAACCATTTAACCAGCAGTGACGATACTTTGACTGATGTAATTTGATTGCAGAGGGAAACAATATTCTCTCAATATTTAAACTACTCCTCACTTTGTTTGGATCAGTCAAAGACCAGAACTAGGTAGCAATTAACAAGAATTTTTTGAAACAGGCCAATTGTAAAATGATAGCTATTATTTATTTTACCTTGATGGTAGCAGAGAATGTGGATAAAATAAATAAATTATTCACCGCTTAAAGAAGTAATTTGAGAGAACTCCTTAACTCAGTAACAAAACAAAACTCCTATTAAAAAAGTACAAGTTTTAAAGCAGTTTCAAACAAGTCGTTCATCTAGGAAGCGAATTTATATTTGTCTTTTCATTGAAGAAATGACTGGGAAAAAGTAATACTTTGCAAATTATATAATATTCCAACAATTGTAATGAGAAGGCATATAAATATCATACTGCTTCATGATTGTTCTAACTTATTTCTTAAAAACTCCTGTTAAGCAATGCCTCTTACACGTACTTGCAGAGGAATGTGTTATAATTTGGCTGCAGGATTCAAGTAAAGGTTTGTATTTGTCTGGTTCCTTTACTCTCTTTTTCTCCTCTTTCAATAGGTCACAAAGAGTTTCACAGCCACCTGAGAAATTTTCAGGAGAAATTATTACTGTGTTGTTGGAAATGTAACCTTAAATGAGCACCGCAAGATCTGTCAAACTTCAGTAAGATAATCAAAAAGCTAAAATAAGTCAGGAGCTGGAAATGTGAAATGAAAATGCAAGTCAGGCATCTGTAAAAAGAAACGAAGCACTAATGTCTCAAATTAATGTCCTTTTATTAGAATCAATAATGTCAAATGAAAATACAAGGGATGATTGATAAGTTCGTGGCCTAAGGTAGAAGGAGTCAATTTTAGAAAACCCAGCATATGTATTTTTTCTACATTTACACACTTAGTCCAGCGGTCATGGAGCCTACGGATCCCTTCTTTGTAGAAGTCAGCATCTTGGACCTCCAGGAAGTGGTCCACAACAGGGGTGATTGATAAGTTTGTGGCCTAAGGTAGAAGGAGAAGAGGAAAAACTTCAAACTTTCTGCATTTTCACTCAAAGAGTTGAACTGCAAGTGCATGTAATGAGAGCTGTATAACTTAATTCCTTCTACCTTAGGCCACGAACTTATCAGTCACCCCTGCTGTGGACCACCTGAAGGTCCAACATGCTCTCGTTAGAAGCATGTGCAGTTCAACTCTTTGAGTGATAATGCAGAAAGTTTGAAGTTAATAATTCATCTCCTTCTTCCTTAGGCCACAAACTTATCAATCACCCCTGCTGTGTACCACTTCTACAAAGAAGGGATCCATATGCTCCACGACCGCTGGACTAAGTGTGTACATGTAGGAAAAATAAATGTGCTAGGTTTTCTAAAATTGACTCCTTCTACCTTAGGCCATGAACTTATCAATCACCCCTCGTAAATATCAGCTGATACAATAAACATCTGCTTCTTGAAAACTGTGTCTTGGGATCAAAGTCTCTATTTAATATCTTAAATGAAAGCTGGCAGTACCTCTGACAGTGCAACACTTTCCCTGTAATGCACTGGAGTGTAAACCTAGGCTTGTCCGTGTAAGTTTCTGGAGTCAACGTGAATCTATAACCTGCTGACTCAGAAAGTAGAATGATACTAAATAAGCCACTACTGATATCTAACATTCATTCCCAAACAAAATCCAGAAAAGAAAATGTAATTCTCTTATCTCTTATCTGACGTTACTTTCACCCTTGTAATTCATTTCTGTACATGAATCACATTGACTTAATTATTCAAACTGACACTTTGTGGTTTAGACTACACACCTCAGTAAAGATCTCTTTAGCTGACTGAATGAAGAGGTGCACAATTGTTAGAACATAGAACAATACAGCAAAGAAACAGTCCCTTCAGCCTACAGACCCAGTGCTAACCATGGTGCCAAATTAAAATAAACCTCTTCTGCCTGTATGTAAACCATATTCCTCCTTGCATAGTCATCTGTCTATTTACAACTGCATTGTCAATGCCACCATCTTATCTGCATGCGCTACTCCCCCTGACAGCCCATTCCAAGCACCCATCATTGTAAAAAAAATCTTGCCCTGAACATCTGCTTTAAACTTTGTCCCTCTCACCTTAAATACATGTCTTTGACTCTTCTATCCTGTGGAAAAAAAATTGGCTGTCTCTCCGTCTATTACTCTCAACTGTATAAACTTTTATCAGATCTCCCCTCAGCCGATAATACTCCAGAGAAAACAATCCCAAGATTTTTCAACCTCTCCTTATAGCTCATACCCTCAAATCCAGGCAGCATCCTTGTAAACCCTTCTGCATCCTTTCCAAAGCCGCGACGTTCTTCCAAAAATACACACAACACTCCACGTGTGGCTTAACCAAAGTTTTGTATAGCTGTACCATGACCTCCTTACATTTATACTTAATGCCTCAACCAAAGACAGCAGGCACAATATATGCCTTCTTTACCACACTACTTACTTGTGCGGCCACTTTCAGTTTGTTTTCTTATTCACATTAAATTCTCCTGGGGGCAAATTTTACAATTAGTCAATACTTCCTCTATCTGTGCTAAACATTCCCTAATTCAATTTAAAGTTGTTCATAGAGCACATATGTCCAAAGATAAATTAGCTCATTTTTATTCTCATATTAATCCTTTTTGTGATAGATGTTCGGGGCAGATAGCCTCTTTAACTCATATGTTTTGGTCTTGTCCTACTCTGGAAACTTTTTGGAGAGACATTTTTAATATTATCTCAAAGGTATTAAATATAGATATCTCTCCTCGCCCTATTACTGCTATCTTTGGACTACCTAAAATTTCCAGTAATCTTTCTCCTTCAGCCCGTAGAATGATTGCATTTCTTACTTTAATAGTGAAAAGATGTATCTTACAACATTGGAAAGAGCTTAACGCTCCAACCACCTTTTTTTGGTTTTCTCAGACGATACTATGCTTGAATTTGGAGAAAATTAGAAGCAATCTTTATGATTCCTCACTTAAATTTGAACAGACCTGGAGATCTTTTATTCAATATTTTCATTTAATGTAATTTTTTTTCTTCTCTTTTTTGCTCCATATTTATATACCCTTCTTGTTTTTTTTTACTGTTTTTAATGGAGGTCGGGTTTGAGGACGTGATTTTAAGTTCTTTAACTCTATTTGGTTCCAAGTTAGCCCATTGCTTTGCTTTGCTTTTAGTTTAGTTGCACGGTGGGTTTTTTTGGGGTTTTTTTTCCCTTTTCTCTATTGATATATATATATATAAATTAGTATACTATTATGTTACCTTAGTATGTTATGTTTAAATTACATTGTTTGTATCACTTTTTTTCTGTATTAATATTTCCTGTAATTTTATTATATTCTAACAGTGTATTAGTGCCTATATGGCTTACCCTTTTGTATACTTATTCAATAAAAAGATTTAAAAAGAAACAAAGAAAGTTCTCCGTCCTTTTGAGAACACGGTACAGTATTAAACTGCTGATGCAAAAGCCTGCAAAAATTCTGTGAGCAGTTGTGTCACGATTAATGACAAGCATTGTTTACCACTGCGTGCAAGATCTGAGCAAATGAAGTGCTACTTTTTTCTTGCTTTTCTCCAGATTTTAAAACAATCACTTGAAAGAAAGCAAAATTGTGAACTGTGACACTGAATATTAACAGTTTAATCACCTGTTATTATGTACTAACAGTTTTCCAAATTATACTGCATTTGAGCAGCATCTGTATAGACATATCTTTTCAGAAGGGCCAGAATACAGTTTAAACCAAATCTGTGCACCAATGCTCTATTTATCTGAATTTCTTTGAAGGATAAATGTTGAATAATAGGTTGCAGATTTACAACAGTCCAAGGCCATAGTCATGCATCCCAGTTACTAAGTTTCAACTTGCAACTGAAACAAAATTACAAGAGTCCAGACCAAAATAAATCTTCCCATGAACACCTGACAAATACTGGAGTCAGTATTTTACACTCCGAGGACATTGAATTAAATTTTTTTTCCTCTCTCAGGAACAAAGTCACCGAATATCCTTTGAAGAATCACCTGCCTTGGTTCCAACACAGTCTTGATGCAAGAGGAATTTTTCCTCATGCATCAAGATTATGTTGAAACCAAGGAGACTGAACTGGAAATTGCAGAAGAACAAGTATTGGAATCATGATGTACGTTTAGATGGCCCCTGCTTAAACAAGTGCTGATGGAGCACACCAAATACACTACATTCTCATTGGCCCTACAACAATGGCCAATCAACATTGAGTGCATTGTTGCTAAATCAAATGTCTCCGTTGCAGAAGCACAAAAATAAATGATGCATTCTCATTGGTCTAACAGTGGTCAATCAACATTGAGTGCATTGTTACTAAACCAAATGGCCCCGTTTCAGGAATAGGCAGAGCATATTCAATCCAGCTAGCTATGCCAACAAAGTCAGTCCAAACCTTAGTAGGTTACTATTGATGAGACATGCAGGCAGAAAATATACCACACACTTCAGATAGCATTCTAAAGAAATTGGTGTTGCAGTGGAAAGAGATCTTCAACCTACAGGAAACAGGTCAAGGCAGCAATGGGAGGAAACATCAGCTGAGGAAGACGCACTATGCCAAGCCCCACGGACAGGAGACAGGAGTGTGGTACACAGTTCAGAATGGGAATCAGATCTACTATCACTGAATTAGATGATGTGAGTTGTATTGTTTTGTGGCAGCAGTACAGTGCAGAGACATAAAGGACTTACATGAATGGTCAAAGTTAGAGAAACATCTGAAAATCCAAACCCCCCCCTCCTCCCCCCCAAACATTATGCCAAGCTCACATGTTTTTGTTTACTTATATATCAGAATTTGGGCCAGCATTTGTCATTCCTGAATGTTCCTGAGAAGATGGGAACCACCTTTGTAAAACATTGTTATCCTCCAAGTAGGAGGACAAAGCAATAAGGGTATTAAGTAGTGAGGTCTTGGATTATCTGCTTATCATGCAGAAGGAGGTACTTGCAGCCGTGAAGCTCAATAAAGTGAGCAAATCAGCAGGTCCTGACCATGTGCATCCCCGGACCTTTTGGAAGGCCGGGGGGTGGGGGTGGGGGGTGGAATATTGCAGCAACAGCAAAGTTCCAGAAGACTGGAGCGTGTCTAATGTTGCCCCATTGTTGAAAAAGGGTAGCAAGGACAGGCAAGGGAACTACAGGCCAGTGAGCCTGACTTTATTTGTAGGCATGTTACTGGAAGGAATTTTGGGAAACAAAATGTACCCTCTAGCATTGCTTGAATAGTCAAGAGCCCCACCACCCAAGTCATGCTCTCTTCTCGCTGCTGCCATCAGGAAGAAGGTATACGCGCCTCAGGACTCGCACCACCAGGTTCATGACCAGTAACTACCCCTCAACCAAAGGGGATAACTTCACTCAACTTCATATGCCCCATCAGTGAAATGTTCCCACAACCAATGGACTCACTTTCAATGACTCTTCATCCCATGTTCTCGATATTTATTATTGTTTCTTCTTTTTGTAATTGGGTAGTTTGTTGTCTTGTGCACTCTGGTTGAACAACCTAGTTGGATGATCTTTCATTGATCCTGTTATAGTTATTATTCTATAGATTTGTTGAGTAGGCCCACAAGAAAATTAATCTCAGGGTTGTATTTGGTGACACACAGTTGAAGTCAGAAGTTTATATACACCTTAGCCAAATACATTTAAACTCAGTTTTTCAAAATTCCTGACATTTAATCTAGAAAACATTCCCTGCCTTAGGTCAGTTGGGATCACTACTTTATTTTAGAAATGTGAAATGTCAGAATAATAGTAGAGAGAATGATTTATTTCAGCTTTTATTTCTTTCATCACTTTCCCAGAGGGTCAGAAGTTTACACACATTTTGTTAGTATTTGGTAGCATTGCCTTTAAATTGTTTAACTTGGGTCAAACCTTTTGGATGGCCTTCCACAAGCTTCTCACAGTAAGTTGCTGGAATTTTGTTCCATTCCTCCAGACAGAACTGGTGTAACTGAGTCAGGTTTGTAGGCCTCCTTGCTCACACATGCTTTTTCAGTTCTGCCCACAAACTTTCTATCAGATTGAGGTCAGGGCTTTGTGATGGCCACTCCAATTCCTTGACTTTGTTGTCCTTTAGCAATTTTGCCACAACTTTGGAGGTATGATTGGGGTCATTGTCCATTTGGAAGACCCATTTGCGACCAAGCTTTAACTTCCTGGCTGATGTCTTGAGATGTTGCTTCAATATATCCACATAATTTTCCTTCCTCATGATGCCATCTATATTGTGAAGTGCACCAGTCCCTCCTGCAGCAAAGCACCCCCACAACATGATGCTGCCACCCCCATGCTTCACAGTTGGGATGGTGTTCTTCGGCTTGCAAGCCTCACCCTTTTTCCTCCAAACATAACGATGATCATTATGGCCAAACAATTCAATTTTTGTTTCATCAGACCAGAGGACATTTCTCCAAAAAGTAAGATCTTCGTCCCCATGTGCACTTGCAAACTGTAATCTGGCTTTTTTACGGCAGTTTTGGAGCAGTGGCTTCTTCCTTGCTGAGCAGCCTTTCAGGTTATGTTGATATAGGGCTCGTTTTACTGTGGATATAGATACCTGTCTACCTGTTTCCTCCAGCATTTTCACAAGGTCCTTTGCTGTTGTTTTGGGATTGATTTGCACTTTTCGCGCCAAAGTACGTTCATCTCTAGGAGACAGAATGCGTCTCCTTCCTGAGCGGTATGACGGCTGCGTGGTCCCATGGTGTTTATACTTGCGTACTATTGTTTGTACAGATGAACGTGGTACCTTCAGGTGTTTGGAAATTGCTCGCAAGGATGAACCAGACTTGACATCATTTTCTGACCTCAATCTGATAGAAAATTTGTGGGCAGAACTGAAAAAGCGTGTGCGAGCAAGGAGGCCTACAAACCTGACTCAGTTACACCAGTTCTGTCTGAAGGAATGGAACAAAATTACAGCAACTTACTGTGAGAAGCTTGTGGAAGGCTACCCAAAATGTTTGACCCAAGTTAAACAACTTAAAGGCAATGCTACCAAATACTAACAAAGTGTGTGTAAACTTCTGACCCACTGGGAAAGTGATGAAAGAAATAAAAGCTGAAATAAATCATTCTCTCTACTATTATTCTGACATTTCATATTCTTAAAATAAAGTAGTGATCCTAACTTACCTACTACAGGGAATGGTTTCTAGGATTAAATGTCAGGAATTGTGAAAAACTGAGTTTAAATGTATTTGGCTAAGGTGTATGTAAATGTCTGACTTCAACTGTATATGTACTTAAATACAGGTTTCCCCCGCCATCCGAAGGTAGAGCGTTCCTATGAAACGGTTCGTAAGCCGGAATGTCGTAAAGCGAAGAAGCAATTACCATTTATTTATATGGGAAAATTTTGTGAGCTTTCGCAGACCCAAAAATAACCTACCAAATCATGCCAAATAACACATAAAACCTAAAATAACAGTAACATATAGTCAAAGCAGGAATGATATGATAAATACACAGCCTATATAAAGTAGAAATACTTCTCTACAATCATTGCCTACACTGTTCTCTGTAGGAAAATCTCGCGCAAGCACTCTCGGCAACAACACTTTCTCCAGTAACCTTTAAGCTATGAAGCTGCCAAATCATACCAAATAACGCATAAAAATACACAGCCTATATAAAGTAGAAATAATATATGTACAGTGTAGTATCACTTACCGGAATCGGGAAGACAGCACAGAGCACACTGATGATGTACCATCATACTAGCCCCTTGGTATGAACATAGAATTCTCCAACTTCCGGTAATTCCCTCCCCCTCGCTTCCCCTATCCCTAGTTCACTCTGGTCCCTCCCCCAGTTGCCTATCACCTCCCTCATGGTTTCGCCTCCTTCTACTACCCGTTGTGTTTTCCCCTATTCTTTCTCCACCTTTCCTGCCTGTCACCTCCCTACCTCCCACCCCTTTATCTTTCCCCTTACTGGTTTTTCACCTGGCACCTACCAGCCTTCTCCTTCCCACCCTCCCCCCACCTTCTTTATAGGGCCTCTGCCCCTTCCCTCTACAGTCCTGACGAAGGGTTTCGGCTCGAAACGTTGACTGATCATTTCCACAGATGCTGCCCAACCTGCTGAGTTCCTCCAGTGTTTTGTGAGTGTTGCTTTGACCCCAGCATCTGCAAATTATTTTGGGTTTACACTAATGATGGTGTGTTAGGCTGAGTCATCAGAGGTTTGGGTGGTGCAGTGGTCCCCAACCTCTAGGCTGCCAACGGATACCGATCCGTGAAGCACGCAATGGTATAGCGGTGGCCGGGACGCACCCAGCACATCTTTAAGAAAAAAGCCAAAATAAACAAGCTAATTAATTAGGGGCTGCCCGGCACATAATTACCGGCCCAGATCAGAGGCGACGCAATCGGCAATCACCTCTGATCTGGGCCGACATTTACATGCCGGGCGGCACCTAATTAATTAGCTTGTTTATTTCGGCTTTTTTTCTTAAAGATGTACTGGGTGCCTCCCGGCTACCGCTGCATTCTCCGCGAATCGATATCTGTCCGCGGCCCAGGGGTTGGGGTGGTGGGACACTGAGGTGTCATCTCGTCGTCTGTTTCCATCAGGGCAGGCAGGTCATCTTCTTCTATGTCTGCCTGCCTTGATGTCGAAGGTCGAGGTTCGTCGCCTGCTATGGCTAATGTGGAAGGCTTGAAAAACGACAGTATGCTTGACTGCTAGCCTCGCACATTTTTCTATCACACAGTTCTTTGTAAGCACTCAAACCATCCTGCAAATATACCCTAAACCGACGTACCCTTTCAAAATTAAAGTCGTACTTTATCATTGCAGCGAAAATCTCACACAGTTGCTTCACATTCAGTTCCTGGACGACTTCACTTTCGGTCCGTTCACTACTGCATTCGGTTTCGATTGTTATCCTTTCCTCTTCCAATTGTATCAGCTCTTCATCTATCACTTCTTGGTCATGGGATGCCAAAACCTCTTCAACATCATCTTCGTCAACTTCCACAAGCCAAACTCACTTTGTCCTTACTTCATTCACCACGATCGAAACGCTTAATTATGTCTAGTTTTACGCTAAGTGTAACACCCTTACGAGCTCTTTTAGGCTTTTCCGATACCTTAGAACTCATCTTGCTAACGGCTGCTCACAGGCACGTGTTTAAGCAATGCCAGCTAGAATGCAGTTCCGAATCTGGGGGAGGAGCGGCTGCTCGTGGTGCGAGCTGCTTTTTTTCGCGTGCTGCCTTTTATCACGCGCTGCTTTTTTCGCATGCTGCCTTTTTTCGTAACATTGAAAACACCTTCTGTTAGCGAAAACAGGTAACTAATGTAGGTCTTTCGTAACAGTGAGGTTTCGTAAAGCAAACGTTCGAAAAGCAGGGGACACCTGTAATAGAACTTACTTTAAAATTTGAGATTTATGAGGATGCTGCCAGAGCTAGAAGGTCTGAGTTATAGGGAGGGTTGGTACACTGGATCTTTATTCCTTGGAACTACCAGAATAAGGAGTAACCTCACAGAAGTTTGTAAATTCATGAGGAATATGGATAAGACAGTCATAATTTTCTCCCCAGGGTTGGGGAATCCAAATCTAGAGGAAACAGATACAAGGTAAGAGTTAAAGAGATTTAAAGAAGACCTAAAAGTCAACTTCTTTACATAGAGGGTAGTGAGTACCTGGACTGAACTGTCAGGGGAAATGGTCAATGCAAATATGGTTACAATATTTAGGAGGCATTTGGATAGGTATATGGAGGGGTCAGGGTTGGAGGGCTATGTGTCTGGTGCAGGCAACTGGCACTAGCACGGAGGATTGGGCCGAACGGCCTATATCTGCGCTGCGTTACTCTATGACTTTAATCAGTGTCAATGGGTAACAAGGGCACAGAATTTCATAAATCTATTCAGAAGATCTTAGTCAGTATGTAGCAAGCTCAGCAAATTCAAAGAAAATGCAATATAAAATATCTTATGTACATAAATTAATAATGAGCAAGAGTGGGAAGAATTAGGATAACTAGAGGAAAGAGTTCGGCCTATAGAGATCATAAGGATAACCTGGATGTGGAGATGGAAATGAATAAAATTCTGAATGAATACAAGTCTTCAAAAAAAGAAGTGGTGTTGATCTTGCAATTAAGGGAAACACGGGTAAAATTTTAGATTGTATAAAGATATTACAAAAATTGTTAAGGGAAAGACCAAATTTGAAAATTAATAAATCATCAGACACTGATGAAATACAGTATATCCCAAATTGTTGAAAGAAACGAGAGAAAATTGCCAAATTTCTCTCTTTATTTTTCCAAATAATATTAATAACTATAACAGAATCAATGAAAGATCACCCAACTAGGATGTTCAATCAGAGTGCAAAAGACAACAAACTACCCAATAACAAAAAAAAAGAAACAATAATAATAAATATAGAGAACATGGGATGAAGAGTCCTTGAAAGTGAGTCCATTGGTTGTGGGAACATTTCAATGATAGGCCAAGTTGAGTGAAGTTATCCCCTTTGGTTGAGGGGTAGTAGTTCACATAGATTTTAGCAAAGTTTTTGACAAGATCCTATATGACAGGTTGGTCAAAAAAGTTAAAGCTCAATAAAGGATTATTAAGGATGAGGTTTCAGGGTACTTGGAGGTTCATGATAAAGTAGGCAAAAGTCAGCATGGTTTCCTTAGGGGGATTCTTGCCCAACAAACCTGTTGGAATTCTTTGAGGAAATAGCAAATAGAATATTCAAAGAAGAGACGGTGGATGTTGTTCACTTGCGTTTTCAGAAAATGTTTGACAAGGTGCCGCACATGAAGCTGCTGAACAAGAGCCCATGGTATTACATTAAAGATACTAAAGTGGATAGAAGATTGGCTGATGACAGGAGGCAAAGATCAGAATAAAGAGGGCCTATTCTGGTAGGCTGCCCATGGCAAGTAGTGTTCCACAGGGATCAGTATTGGAACTGCTTCTTTTCTCATTATATGTCAACGATTTGGATGACAGAATTGATGGTTTTGCAGCGAAGTTTGCAAACAATATAAAGATAAATGGACGGGCAGGTAGTGTTGAGAAAGCAAGGAGTTTGCAGAAGGACTTGGACAGATTGGGAGAATGGGCAAAGAAGTGGCAGGTGGAATACAGTGTAGGGAAGTGAATGTTCATGCACTTTGGTAGAAGGTATAAAAGCAAGTATTTCTTAATTAGGGAGAAAATTCAAACTTCAGAGGTGTAAAGGGACTTGGAGACCTTGTGTAGGATTCCCTAAAGGTTACCTTGCAGATTGAGTCGGTGATAAAGAAATCAAATGCAATCTTTGCATTAATTTTGAGAGGACTAGAATATAAGAGCAAGGATGGGATGCTGAAGCTTTATAAGGCATTAGTCAGACTACACTTGGAGTACTGTGAGTAGTTTTTGGCCCCTTATCTAAGAAAAGATGTGTTGGCAATGTAGAGGGTCCAGAGGAGGTTCATGAGAATGGTTCTGGGAATGAAAAGGTTAATGTATGAGGAGCCTTTGATGGCTCTGGGATTATACTCACTGGAGTTTAGAAGAGTGAAGTGGTGGTGGTGGGGTCTCTTTGAAACCTATCAAATATCAAAAAGCTGAGATAGAGTGTATGTGGAGAGGATGTTTCCTAACAGTGGGTGAGTCTAGGACCAAAGGGCACTGGCTCAGAATAGGGCTCATCCATTTAAAACAAAGATGAGAAGGAACTTCTTTAGCCAGAGGGTAGTGAATCTGTGTAATTCATTGCCATGGACGGCTGTGGATGCCCAGTAATTAATAATCTTTAAAGTAAAGGTTGATGGGTTCTTGGTTCGTCAGGACGTCAAAGGTTACATGGAGAAGGCAGGTGCATGGGGTTGAGAGGAATAATGAATCAGAGATGATGGAATGGCAGAGCAGAGCAGACTCAATGAGCTGAGTGTCTATATCTGCTCCAATGTCTTATGGGCTTATGGTCAATTATCCAAGGGTAAACTGGCTGAGGTGACAGAAAGCAAAAGGTAATTGTTAATGAATGTCTTAAGTTGTGACTAGTGGGTTCTCACATGACTCAGTACTTAGTCCTTTCCTTTTTGTGAGAAACATTGCTGGTTTCTATCTAAATGTGTGGAGGCAGGATAAACAACTTGCACATAATACAATAAGAGGTGGTTGTATGGCTAACAGTGGGCTTCAGATTACAGGATTGGTCAGAAGATTGGCAAATGGAACTTAATGCAGAAAATGTTAATGAATTTGGAAAGGTGCAATACAAGATACTGTGTGGTGTGTATCAGAGGACGATGAAGTATGTGTCCACAGATACTAAAGCTGGTTAAAAGGCCTATGGGAACTGTGTAAAACACTAATTAGACCTACACATGGGGTACATTCTGGTGACGTTGCTGTGATTGCTGTGGATTGCACAAGGATGAGTAACGAGTTGCCACAGCTGAAAAAGATTAGCCACAAAAGATTGCAAAAGTTATAATTTTCCTCTTTGAATCAGGGATTACTGAGGGGAGATTTAATTCAGATGTGTAAGAGAGATGCAGATAGTGTAAATAGCTAAGGACTTCCGTCCTTCAGAAGAGAGGCCAAAAACCAAGGGTTTTAGATTTAGATACACAAGTTTGCAGATGCTGATTTAGAGTACATAGTAAAGCAGTACAGGAGAGCTGAGGAAAAATACTAGAACCAATTGTCTTAAATGGTGATGGAGACAGAAGCCCCCATGTTTAAACAGAGTATTTCAAGAGCTGTGACATACAGGGCTATAGACTTAATATTCTAAGGTGGAATTAGATTAGATAGACCTCATACAACACAGACACAATAGGCAAAAGGCCTGCTCCTGTGTGGTAAATCTTCTATGATTACTATGCTTTTTGTATCACACAGATGTGGCTGCTGCATACAGCAGATCTGAGGCAGTCCTCACTGAAGCACTCTCCACAATGCTCTTGTGATGATAATAAGGTCAAGAATATGCTAATATCCAATATTAAAGGTTTTGCTCTTTACTCTGGTCTTGTATTATAAAAATGAATATACTAAACAGAAATCTAGAAAATAGGTTAGTTCATAGTGAAAGGTTGTAGAGTTTTGACCTATATTTTGTAAAGTATGTTTACAAATACTTTCTGAATATATACAGTATTATGGAAGTGTTGTCCATAGTTGTAAGAATAAGGTTGTATTGGTGGGAGATTTTAATTTTCTCCATATTGACTGGGCCACCCAGGTGTTAAGGGCCTAGAAGAGGTGGAATATGTGAATTGCATCCAGGAAAGTTTCTGGAGTCAATATATAAAGGTGCCATATTCAGATTGCCAGAGGAACTCAGCAGGTCAGGTCACATTATGGATGTGAATAAAGTGTCCACATTTCAGGACAAGACCCTTCATCAAGAGAGGAAAGGAAGGGGGAAGAAGCCAGAATAAAGGGGCGGGGGGGTGAGGAGAACGTTAGAAAGTGAAGCCAGGTGAGTGGAAGATGGAGGATGAAGTGAGAAACAGGGAGGTAAAAAAGGTAAAGGACTGAAGAAAAAGGAAATTGATAGGAGAGTGGAGAAAGGGAAGGATGATGGCCACCAGAAGGTGATCTACAGGTGAAGTGAAGAGGTAAGAGGGGAGGTAGAGTGGGAAATGGAGAAGAGGGAAGGGGGGGGGAAATTACCAGAAGTTAAAGAAATTAACTTCATGGCATCAGGTTGAAGGCTACCCAAATGGAAAATGAGGTCTTTTTCCTCCAACCGGAGCATGGCCTCATCATGGCATTATAGAATGGGAATGAAGATTGGAATTAAAATGGGTGACCACCAGGAAAGCCTATTTGTTGCAAATGGAGCAAAAGTGCTCAACAAAGCATAAGAACGAGAAGGTCTGAAGATGCTGGAAATCCAAAGCAACATACACAAAATGGCGGAGGAACTTAACAGGTCAGGCAGCACCTATGGAAATGAATAAACAGTCAACGTTTTAGGCTGAGACACTTCTTCAGGACCTGCTGAGTTCCTCCCGTATTTTATGTGTGTTGCTCAACAAAGCATCACCCAATCTACTTGGGTCTCACCAATCAGGAGTACCAGATACAGTAGACAATCTCAAAAGATTTACAAGTGAAGCTTTGCCTCAACTGGAAGGACTATTGGGGCTGTCATTCCCCTCCCCCACCTTCTTATTCTGGCTTCTTTACCCTTCCTTTCCAACCCTAATGAAGCTCTCAGCTCAAAGCGTCAACTGTTTGTTCCTTTTCACAGATGCTTCTGACCTGCTGAGTTCCTCCAGCATTTTGTATGTTGTACCCTGGATTTCCATCATCTGTGGAATCTCTTGTGTTAATGCAGTAACAGACATCTTCTTAGGGAACAAGGTAGGGCAAGTAACCAAAGCTGGGGAGCATTTTAGCTCTAGTGACCACATATTCTATAAGCTTCAGGATAGTGATGGAAAAGGATAGGTCAGGTCCACAGGTTAGGGTCGTAAATTGGAGCAGGGCTACTTTTGAGGCAATTAGACAAGATCTAGCAGAGGTCATTTGGATGAGTCTGCTTGAAAGGAAAGGAACAAATGGCAACCATGAAACAGTGAGATAGTAAATATCCAGGAGCATGTTCCTATTAGGGTGAAGGGTAAACCAAGTATAGAGAACCTTGGCTGATGAGAGATATTGAGGCTATGGTCAAGAAATAGAAGGAAACATTTATGGGGTTTGGGTCAGGATCGAGGGATTCCCTTGATGGCTATAAAAAGATTAAGATTACACTAGAGAGAAATCAGCAAGGCAAATAGAGGATCTGAGATAGACCTGGCAAGTAAGGTTAAGGAAAACCCAAGAGTTCTATAGCTGTATTAAGAATAAAAGGATGAATAGAGAGATCAAGCCCTTTTAGGGATCAGCAGAACCAGCTATATCTTGAGATTTTTAATGAACATTTATCCTCAGTTTTTGCTGAGGAGAAAATCATGGTTGCTCAACAGATAAGAGAAAAAAGTGGACATGTTTTGGAGGACATTCATATTACCAAGCAGCCTTACTACACATTAAGCTGGATAAGTCTCCAGGGCCAGATCAAGTGCACCCTTGGACTTTTTGTGGGAGGCTAGAGAGGAATTTGCCGAGGCCCTTGTGAAGATATTTGCTTCATTGTAAGCCATCAGTGAAGTTCCTGAAGACTAAAAGGTGGCTAATGTTGTACCCTTGTTTAAGAAAGGTAGCAAGGATAAGCCAGGGAACGACAGGTCAGCCTGCCTTACAGCAGTAGTGGAGAAGTTACTGAGGGAATTCTGAAGAACAGGATCTACCAGCATTTAGAAGAATTTGTTTTGAACTCAGCATGGCTTTGTGCATGGGTTGATGTGCTTGACAAACACATCTTTGAGTTCTTTGAAGATTAACAAAAAAAAAGATAGATGAAGGTATATAAAGAGTAAATGAGAGTTGATATTGGACCACTGGAAAATAATGCTTGAGGGAGTAATGGGGGACAAAGAAATGGCAGATGAAGTTACTGGGTACTTTGCATCAGTCTTCACAGTGGAAGAAACTAGCAATGTGCCAGAGGCCCACGAGTGTTAGGGAGCAGGGTAAGTGCCATTGCTATTACAAAGGAAAAAGTGCCAGGCAAACTCAAAGGTCTGAAGGTGGATAAGTCACCTGGGTCGGATGGACTATATCCCAGAGTCCTGAGAGAGGTTGCTGAAGGGATAATGGATCCATTGGTCATGATCATTCAAGAATCACTTGATTTTGGCAAGGTCCCAGAGAACTGGAAGATTGCAAATATCACTTCACTCTTTAAGAAGAAAGGAAGACAAAAGAAAGGAAATTATAGGCCAGTTAGCCTAACCTCAATGGTTGGAATCCATTAAGGACAAGGTTCTGGGGTACTTGGAGACTAATGATAAAATAAGTCAAAATCAACATGGTTTCTTTAAGGGGAAACCAAATCTGTTAGAGTTCTTCGAGGAACTAACAAGCAAGGTGGACAAAGGAGAGGTAGTGGATGTAATTTACGTGGATTTTCAGAAGGCACTTGATGAAGTGCAACACATGAGGCTGCTTAACAAGATAAAATCCCGTGGCATTACAGGAAAGATACTGGCATGGTTAGAGAAATGGCTGACAGGCAGGAGGCAGCAAGTGGGAATAAAGGGGGCCTTTTCTGGTTGGCTGCCAGTCACTGGTGGTGTTCCTTAGGGGTCAGTATTGGGACCACTACTTTTCACATTGTTTGTCAATGATTTGGGTAATGGAATTGATAGCTTTGTGGCAAAGTTTGTGGATGATACAAAGATAGGTGGAGGGGTAGGTAGTGCTGTGTAGCAATGCGATTGCAGCAGGACTTACACAAATTGGAAGAACAGGCAAAAAGGCGGCAGATGGAATACAGTGTTGGGAAAGGTATGATAATGCATTTTGGTAAAAGGAACAATAGAGCGGACTATTATCTAAATGGGGAGAAGGTTCAAATATCGGGCGCAGAATTTACAGGTCGAGTCTGTGGTAAAGAAGGCAAATGCAATGTCGGTATTTATTTCAAGGGAAATAGAATATAAAAGCAGGGAGGTAATGCTGAGGCTTTATAAGACACTACTCAGGAGTATTGTCAACAGTTTTGGGCCCCACGTCTCAGAAAGGATGTGTTGTCATTGGAGAGGGTCCAGAGAGGTTCATGAAGATGATTCCAGGAATGAAGGGGTTAACATAAAAGGGACGTTTGGCAATGCTGGGTCTGTACTCCCTGGAATTTAGAAGAATGCGGGGGGTATCCAGAACTAGAGGGCACAGTCTCAAAATTGAGGGGCAACCTATTTAGAACAGAGGTAAGGATGAATTTTTTTAGCCAAAGTAGTGAATCTGTGCAATGCTCTGCCACAGACTGCGGTGGAGGCCAAGTCCGTGGGCATGTTTAAGGCAGAAATTGATCGTTTCCTGATCGGTCAGGGCATCAAAGGATATGGCGAGAAAGCAGGTGTATGAGGTTCAGTGGCATCTGGGATCAGCAATGATGGAATGGTGGAGCAGTCTCGATGGGCTGAATGGCCTAATTCTGCTCCAATGTCTTATGGTCTTAAGGTAGGGCAGTGCATGTTATGTTGTCCATTTGGACTTTAGCAAGGCTTTTGACAAGGTCCTGCATGGTAGGCTAGTCTAGAAGGTTAGGTCCAATGAAATTCAGGGAAAGTAAGCAGTTGTTAAGTAGATTCAAAATTGGCTTGGAGGTTAAAGATCGTTTGTTGGAATGAAGACTGGTGACTAGTAGTATGCCACAGGAGTCGATGTTGGGACCCTTGTTATTCATATAATATAAAAGCAGGGAGGTAATGCTGAGGCTTTATAAGACACTACTCAGGAGTATTGTCAACAGTTTGGGGCCCCACGTCTCAGAAAGGATGTGTTGTCATTGGAGAGGGTCCAGAGAGGTTCATGAAGATGATTCCAGGAATGAAGGGGTTAACATAAAAGGGACGTTTGGCAATGCTGGGTCTGTACTCCCTGGAATTTAGAAGAATGCGGGGGGTATCCAGAACTAGAGGGCACAGTCTCAAAATTGAGGGGCAACCTATTTAGAACAGAGGTAAGGATGAATTTTTTTAGCCAAAGTTATTTATATAAATGATTTGGATGTGAATGGACAATGCCTGATCAGTAAATTTATAGATGACATGAAATTAGGTGTTGATCACAGCGAAGGTTATTGCAGATTACACGGGGATCTTGATCAGTTAGGAGAATGGGTTGAGGAGTTGCAAATGGATTTCAATAGAGATAAGGTGAAGTGAGGTGTTTTGGAAAGTCAACCGGGACTTCTACAATGAATGAGAGGGGCAATAGGGAGTGTCATGAAACCGAAGGTCTTAGGAGGACAAGTGCATAGTTCATTCAAGGTGGTGTCACCGGTAGAAAGAGTGGTGATAAAAGGCATTTAGCATGCTTGCCTTTATAAGTTACGTCACTGAGTAGAGGAGTTGGGACAATATGTTGCAGCTGTGCAAGTCACTGGTGAGGTCACACTTACAGCACTGTGTACAATTTTGATCACTTTGTTAAAGGAAAAACATGGTTAAACTGGAAACAGTGTAGAGAAGATCTACAAGGATGATGCCAGGACTAGAGGGCCTGAGGTTATTTACCAGGCTAGGTCTTTATTCCTTGAAATGTAAAAGAATGAGGGATGACTTTACAGAAATTTTCATAATTGTGAAGCACAGATCAGGTGGATGGCAGCAGCTTTCCTTCAAGATAAATGAGTCTAAATTCAGGGGGCATAGTGAGGGGATAAAGATTTAAAAGGGAACTGAGGAACAACTCTCTCACAGAAGGCAGTGAGCATATGGAACAAGCTCACTGTTCCATATGCTCACTGGAATATGGAATAGGGGAAACACTTGGATAGGTACATAGAGGGGCGTAGCTTTGTGGGATAAGGGGCAAACATAGGAAATTGGGATTAATTGGGTGTGCACTGTGATTGGCAGGTATTTGGTTGGGCTGAAGGGCCTGTATCTGCGTTCTACTGCTCTATAATTCTAATTTTAAAAGTTATGGGCTATATTACTATATTGCTTCAATCTAAAAATAACACGTAAGGAAGGATTTCATTTCTTATTTCTCAAAATAAGGTCCTATTCTGGCTGATGCCACTGACAAGTTGGGTTCTGCAGGGGCTGGTATTTGTGAAATGTCATTATATGTCAACAATTTGGATTTTGGAACTGATGGCTTTGTGACCGGGTTTGCAGTCAATACCAAAATAAGTGGACGGGCAGGTAGTGTTGAGGAAGCAGGGAATCTACAGAAGGATTTGGACAGATTGGGAGAATGGGCTAAGAAGTGGCAGATGGAATATAGTGTAGGGAAGTGCATGGTCATGTATTTTGGGAGAAGAAATAAAGCCATAGACTATTTTCTAAACAGGGAGAAAATTGAAAAATCAGAGGTGCAAAGGGACTTGGGAGTCCTTTTGCAGGATTTTCTAAAGGTTAACTTGAAGATTGAGTCAGTAATAAGAAAGGCAAATGCAATGTTAGCATTCATGTTTTATATACTTGTACTTTATACTTTATTGTCGCCAAACAATTGATACTAGAACGTACAATCATCACAGTGATATTTGATTCTGTGCTTCCCGCTCCCTAATTTAAATTATAAATCATAAATAGAAAATAGAAAAGGGAAAGTAAGGTAGTGCAAAAAAATCGAGAGGCATGTCCAGATATTTGGAGGGTACGGCCCAGATCCAGGTCAGGATCCGTTCAGCAGTCTTATCACAGTTGGAAAGAAGCTGTTCCCAAATCTGGCAGTACGAGTCTTCAAGCTCCTGAGCCTTCTCCGGGAGGGAAGAGGGACGAAAAGTGTGTTGGCTGGGTGGGTCGTGTCCTTGATTATCCTGGCAGCACTGCTCCGACAGCGTGCGGTGTAAAGTGAGTCCAAGGACGGAAGATTGGTTTGTGTGATGTGCTGCGCTGTGTTCACGATCTTCTACAGCTTCTTCCGGTCTTGGACAGGACAACTTCCATACCAGGTTGTGATGCACCCTAGAAGAATGCTTTCTACGGTGCATCTATAAAAATTAGTGAGGGTTTTAGGGGACAGGCCAAATTTCTTTAGTTTTCTCAGGAAGTAAAGGCCACTGGTGGGCCTTCTTGGCAGTGGATGTGCTTGGCTGGACCAAGTCAGGTCATTTGTGATATTGACCCTGAGGAACTTAAAGCATTTGACCTGTTCCACTTGCGCACCACTGATGTAAATGGGGTTGTGCGGTCCGCTACCCCTGAAGTCAACAACCAATTCCTTCGTCTTGCTGACGTTGAGGGATAGGTTATTGTCTTCGCATCATGCCACCAGGTTCTTAACTTCCTCTCTGCACTCAAACTCATCATTACCCGAGATACAGCCTACAATTGTGGTGTCATCAGCAAACTTATATATTGAGTTCGATGGAAACTTAGCTACACAATCATGGGTGTACAGTGAGTACAGCAGGGGGCTGAGTACCCAGCCTTGTGGGGCACCGGTGCTCAGAGTGATTGTAGAGGAGAGCTTGTCCCCTACTTTTACAGCCTGGGTCCTGTCTGTGAGGAAGTTGAAGATCCAGCTGCAGATCTGAGTGCTAAGGCCCAGGTTCCGGAGCTTAGGGATCAGTTTATTTGGAATGATGGTATTAAAGGCAGAGCTGTAGTCAATGAAAAGGAGCCTAACATATGCATCTTTATTCTCCAGGTGTCTTAAGGAGGAATGTAGGGCCAGAGAGATGGCATCTGCCGTTGACCTGTTGCTCCGGTAGGCGAATTGCAGAGTGTCGAGGTTGACCGATGGGCTGTGTGATGTGTGCCATAACCAATCGCTCGAAGCACTTTATAGTAATTGATTCAAAGCCACAGGTCGATAGTCATTCAGGCATGCCACCTTGCTCTTCTTCGGCACTGGAATTATCTTTGCCTTCTTAAAACACGAGGGGATCTTAGACTGAAGCAAGGAGCAGTAGAAAATGTCAGCAAACACTCCAGCTAACTGACTTGCACAGGCCCGGAGAACCCATCCTGGGACGCCATCTGGGTCCATCGCTTTCCTTGGATTTATCTTCAGGAAGGCCCTTCAAACGTCCTCCTCAGTGACGATGAATCTCGATGCCACCAGGTCCAGTTCATCCGGAGGAAGCGGGACGCTCTTCTGTTCGAATCTTGCGTAGAATACGTTAAGTTCATCAGGAAGAGAATCGCCACAGTTATTGATATTCCCAGCCTTTTCTTTGCGCCCAGTGATCTCATTTAGACCCTGCCATAGTCTACCAGCATCCCTCTGGTTAGCCTGGGCTTCCAACTTGGCTCAATATTGCCTCTCATTTTGAGAGGACTAGAACATAAGAGCAAGGATATAATGCTTAGGCTTTATAAAGCATTGGTCAGACCACACTTGGGAGTATTACAAACAGTTTTTGGCCCCCCATTTAAGAAAAAAATGTGCTTGCATTAGAGAGGATCAGGAGGACATTCACTAAAATTATTCCAGGAATGAAAGGGTTAATGTGTGAGGCATCTTTGTGGGCTCTGGGCCTGTACTCACTGCAGTTTAGAAGAATGAGGGGGATCTCACTGAAACCTACCAAAAATTGAAAGGCCTAGACAGAATGGATGTGGACAGGATGTTTCCTATAGTGGGTGAGTTCAGAATGGAAGGCACAGCCTCAATATAGAGAAACATCCATGTGGCACAGAGATCAGAAGGAATTTCATTAGCCAGAAGGTAATGAATCAGTGGAATTAATTGCCACAGGTGACTATGGAGGCCAAGGAATTAAGTATATTTAAAGCAGTGGTTGATAGATTCTTGGTTAGTCAGGGTGTCAAAGGTTAAGGGGAGAAAGCAGGAGAATGAGATTGAGAGGGACAATAAATCAGACACGATGGAATGGCGGAGCAGAGTCAATGGGCCAAGTGGCCTAATTCTGCTCCTATGTCTTATGGTCTAAATGCATATTTACTGTAGTAAAACCTACTTAAATTTTAAAAGCTATCTCTGTAGCCTTGCCTCCCAAAATATTTCATTAGTTTACAGCTCCACCATGTGGAGAATAATACTGAGAACTGAACAGAGAAAAGCATCATGTCACACACCAATGAGTCCAACAATTAGTTATGAAGTCAGTGCCTGCCTCTAATCCAGCGCAATGTTAGGTTTGTCTCTGTGTATCAAAACAAACCCAAATCACTATGCAAAAGCAGAGTAGGAAAAGTCATCATTATAAGGGTGACTGGTGGAGCTGCCTTCCTGGCAGCCACAGCTAATTTAGAACAATGACAGAAGGTTCAGAGTTCACCTGCCAGACAGGCAATGCACCGTCTAGAGGAAAGTATTACTAAGTCATCTTGACGTTTTATTTATCCACTCATTCTATTTCATTTAGTTCAAAACATTTGTTTCCAATTTACTTGACTGCAATGAAGCAAATATACAAGTAGATTTTCCTATTACAGCTGTGTTTGACACCCAAATTTAGCTCTCATAATGTAGTCATTATCCTAACAGTGGATCTAATTTGTCTTTTCTGACCACTAATGCTGCCTCACCCTCCGAGCATTTCCAGAATTTTGTTTTTATTTAATAAATTGCAGAATGGTTTTATTAGCGGTCCATCAATCCATTCTATTTGTGCTGTCTAATTAATCCCATTTCACGATTTATTTTCATAACTCTGGATAAAGGTTCCCTTCAAATACATACAGAATAGCCCTTTGAAGGTTACTATGAAATTTGATTCCACCATGCTGGTCAGTAGTACATTCCAGATATTAAAAATAATTGCATATGAAAACACTTCTCTCTTCTCACTCAAGTTGTATTGCCAATTATTTTATATCTACAGTTTCAAGTTATAGCCACACTTTATTCCTCTGGCATTGAAAACCCCCGATTTTGAATACCGCCACACTCCACTAGGTTTTGAGTCTTTCATTATTTTTTCAATCTACAAACATTGTGTAGAAGTTTATAGTCTCAAGTCCACATGGCAATACGGAACTATATATCTTGGAATGGCAGGGTGACATTTTCCTACATGATGGGTTCTAATTACATTCAATTCAAGGCAATTAACTGCATCCTGATGAAAATTTACAAACCAAATGATTCTCTCACAACATATTAACATAAGTATATTTGAGTAATCAAAAACTGATATTTTTATTTTTAAAAAATGTACTCTTTTATAATGTCTCAGTAATAAAGAGAAAATGCTAAGAATATATTTCAGTGTGCTGAATTGCCATTAAGTGAAGAAGAAAAAGGACATTCATTGCAACACAGAGACATCAAAAAATTACTAGTTCATAATACTTCACCAAAATAAGGCTGATGAGCAAAAGAATGCAGAAAGAGATTGTGTTTAGAATTATTTTTAAATTAAGTAGTGGTAACACTTCTAAGGTGTTTTATTAGCTAGAAAACAGTCTGTCCATTGTACCAATCCAGGATTTCACATACTACTCAGTTTTAAAAAATCATTTCAGTTAATATACATCTCACTTTCATTCAGAATATCCTGCTTTCCTTGGAAATATTGGCGAAACCAGTCGATGTGTTCAATCTTTTGTTGTACCGTTAAATACGGATTCTTACTTAACCCGTTGACAACTAGTTCCATGAAATGGCGTATTGGTCCCTCCTGCGAGAACCCATGTAAATGTTTCTCCAGATATATGTGTTCATGAAATTCCACAGATTCCTCTTCTTCAAGTCCTGAAATACAATCATGAATTTGAAAACCAGTTTATCAAATTGAATTAAAAATATGAATCACTTAAAAATATTCAACTTATCATTTTGTCAAATATAACTTTTATTATGTTTTATTATAAAAACATACCAGCCTCATTGTTGATAGGAAATTGCCAGAGTTTTCCTTCCTTTGTCCACTGGATCATCTCCTCAAACCCATTTCGAGGCAATTGTTCAGAAAGGGTTGCTATTTCATTGGCCAGCTCAATGTCCCATAGTGATAGTCGTGCCACTAGAAAAATGCAATTGTATCAAATTACTACTCTCAAGATACTTCTATGAAGATACTACTCTCTAATTTGAGACAACTATCAAAAATATTACTTTATTTTTAAACTGTGCAAATATTTTGTAGATTCAATATTATTTCAATATATTGCCTTTGACATATAACCCAGGGTAATTGGTGAAAACAGCAATACATAGTTAAGCTTATAAACTACAACCTTCCATTTTATGACTGTTTAGATTCTCCTATTAATGGAATATAGGAAAGCACAGGCCCTTCAGCCCATAATATTGTGTGGACCTTGATCTCAACATGCTCCAGCATATTAGCCTATTCAGTGCTGTCTTCACATTCCTGTTCTAGTCAAATACTTGACTTATTGCATGTAATTGGATACATTGAATCTTTCATAATTAATTATCAGTAAGTTTTTGAATCCCTAAATCATCTTGTAACTTGTCCAGAATTGACTACGCTGCCTTGGCCAAGTTCACTCTTCTATCCTATACACATTTGGATTCATCCAATATTTAAATTTACCCTGGCTTGCTAATCAAACAATGCCTTGATTAAAAGATCCTCATCTTCATTTCAAAACTTTTTCATGGATTTCCTCCTCCCTTTTTGTCTAACATCCTCTACTCTGACTTCCTGCTCCATAGGATTATTAAATTGGAATATTGAAACTATGTTAGGAAACTTGAAAACTATAGATTTGGGATTTAGTCTAATAAATAAGCAGGAAGGTACTGAACTCCAATGTAAGGAGGATGAATGAGATACTGAAATAAGGCCATTCAAGTCTGGAGGAGGTTAAAGTATCAAGATTTCAGTAGTAGGTAAGTTGATGCTGTGAATCAGACAAGCAATATTGCAAATGTGGAAGTGGACACTGTGATGGGGAAGATATGCAACTAGATATGTTGAATATGCACAAGCACTAAAAAAATCAGCTTTAATCCAGATAGTGACAGGAATTAGGAATGGAACAGTTGACCAAAAAATCATTACTTTGGTATGGGTGAATACTTTGAATTTCCTTCTCTCAATTATAAAAAGGAAGAATTATTTTATTGCTATACTTAAAGCTCACAATCAATTAAAATAAAACCTGACCATCATATAAATCCTAATTATCACACATAAAATATGGCTGTTCTGCCTAGTAACAACAGTTCTTTGATTCTAGCTAACAAAATTAAATAAGATACGGAGGAAGTGAATCAGAAAAATATGGGTTCATTTCATCCATGTTTCATTACTAATAAACACTGTTGCAAATGATGTTTAAAGCCATTCACAATTGTTATAGAGTCAAGGAGTATGGAAACAGGCCCCTCAGCCCGAGTAGCCCATGCTAAGATTCCTAGCTAAGCTAGTCTCATTTAGAAACATAGAAACATAGAAAACCTACAGCATAATACAGGCCCTTTGGCCCACAAAGCTGTGCCAAATATGTCCTTACCTTAGAAATTACCTAGGGTTACCCAGAGCCCTCTATTTTTCTGAGCTCCATATACCTGTCCAAGAGTCTCTTAAAAGACCCTATCATATCCGCCTCCACCACCATCGTCAGCAGCCCATTCCATGCACTCACCACTCTCTGTGTAAAAAACTTATCCCTGACATCTCCTCTGTACCTACTTCCAAGCACTTTAAAACTGTGCCCTCTCGTGCTAGCCATTTCAGCCCTGAGAAAAAGCCTTTGACTATCCACACGATCAATGCCTCTCATCATCCTACACACCTCTATCAGGTCACCTCTCATCCTTCGTCGCTCCAAGGAGAAAAGTCCGGGTTCACTCAACCTATTCTCATAAGGCATGCTCCCCAATCCAGGCAACATCCTTGTAAATCTCCTCTGCACCCTTTCTATAGTTTCCACATCCTTCCTGTAGTGAGGCAACCAGAACTGAGCACTGTACTCCAAGTGGGGTTTGACCAGGGTCCTATATAGCTGCTACATTACCTCTCGGCTCCTAAACTCAATCCCACGATTGATGAAGGCCAATGCACCGTATGCCTTCCTAACCACACAGTCAACCTGCATAGCAGCTTTCAGTGTCCTATGGACTTGGACCCCAAGATCCCTCTGATCCTCCCTGCTGCCAAGAGCCTTACCATTAATACTATATTCTGCCATCATATTTGACCTACCAAAATGAACCACCTCACACTTATCTGGGTCGAACTCCATCTGCCACTTCTCAGCCCAGTTTTGCATCCTATCAGTGTCCTGCTGTAACCTCTGACAGTCCACACTATCCTTCAACCTTTGTGTCATCAGCAAAACTTACTAACCCATCCCTCCACTTTCTCATCCAGGTCATTTATTAAAATCACGAAGAGTAGGAGTCCCAGAACAGATCCCTGAGGAACACCACTGGTTAATATTTTATCTAATTTTTTAAAGAAGAAATATAAGGATTCAATTAATACAATTAATACATATTGAAAAAAAATTCAAATACATTAATAAGTCCAAGAGAAAAAAAGGAACACCTATCCCAACACCATCTCCTCGCATTTAGAAAAAAAGGAGGGAAAAAAAACATAAAAAACAGAGGAAAGAAAGGAGATAAGAAAAAAAGAAAAGAGAAAAAAAAAAGAGTAGGCGTCCAGCTCTCAGAGTCAGTTTAAAATACAAATTAAAGAAACTAGCTTATAATAAGGGATATATTAATTTTAAAAATTAAAATAAATAAATTAAGCAATCTGGGCATTTAAGTAATCCAGGGAGGAGAAGATGGCGGCGCGACGCAGCTCGCAGTGGCCACTCCGGTGGTGATATCTCTTATCTGTCAAGTAGGGTGAGAGCACGGAGTAACATCTGGTGAAGCTTCTGAAATGCCTGCTTCGCTGCCGCTGATACTGTGTGATCCAGAATCTCCGGAGGGGAAGGCCACAAATCCTCAGCTTTGCTTGTTGCTCAGCGGCCGGGACGGGGTCGTAGCGCTCGACAGAGGATGGTGCTCGGTGTCGGAGAGCTGGTCGGAGGCTTGAAGTTTTCGGACGGACTCAGAGTCGGGTGCTTCCAACAGTGCTGCATTGGCAAGTTTGTGGCGCTTGGAGGTTCATGGCAGGGAGAGTTTCTCCCCTCTACTGTCTGCGTGAGACGATGGGGCTATCAGGACTTGAGATTTTTTTTTTACCGTGCCCGTGGTCTGCTCTTTATCAAATTACGGTATTGCTTTGCACTGTTGTAACTATATGTTATAATTACACCCTATCCTTGTTATATGCGTCTTCAGACAATGTGGATTCACAGTTATGCAAGGAACCTATTTTTACCAACGTCTCGTTATACGCACACAAAATTCAGAATTATGCGAGGAGCACTGCCTTCCCGCTAATACAAGTCACGTGCGGACACTTCACAGTCTCACTGTTCAGACAAGAAGCACCGCTTTCCCGCCAATACAAGTCAGATGCGCGTGCCTGGCAATCTCTCTCCCGCCACTCTCGCATTGGTTTTGGCAAGGTGTGGATGCGCGATCTTAAACTTCTGTTGATTTTACCTACGGTACAGTGATTTTGCGCTTGAAATATTTAACTATGCCTCCTAAGCATCCAATGTCATGTCCTGGGCCATCAGCCCAGCAGGAATAGTGGAAGTCGGAACACTTGGCACAAATGGCGATGGACATGGACCCACGTTTAGAACGGAGTCAGCATTTCAGTCGTTCCCTGCTGTCAACCCGCCTTCCCTACAAGCAAATTTAAAACAAATGCTGCCAAGCAAACAACGCTCACCACTTCACTCAAATCGGTAACACCTTCTGCTGGCAGTTCTAAGAGTTCTGTGAGTCTTCCTTCACCACTTGCTGTGCTTGATATGATCCTGACGACCACAACCATCCAGCTTATCCATGCAAAGCTGCCCAACACCACAACAACCACTTGTCTCCCAGAGCAAACAAACCTGCCACTGTTGGTGAGTACTATACACCCTCGGATGTGATTTATTACATTGGATATTACCATAAATTGATGAAATATAATACAAATGTTGTCTGGTAGTACTGCTTTTGTGTCGTATTGGTATGAAAATGAGAATAAATTACAGACAAAACATACTTAGGAAGCCCTCTGGAATGCATCCCTATTTTCTCCATTTAAATAATTATTCACATTATGCATCAACTTCGAGGAATGTATCCCCTGCATATAACGAGGACAGGGTGTATGTGGTTTTGTCAGTTTTAGTCTTGGTTTGTCCTGTGTTTCTGTGATATCATTCTGGAGGAACATTGCATCATTTTTTAATGTGTGCATTTCTAAATGACAATAAACGAGGACTGAGTGTCCTCATAATCTAATAATCTCAATGAACATAGTGTATCCATTCCTAAGGGTATAAGTAATCTTCTCAAGGGGTATACAACTTTGCATTTCTTTATTCCAACAATCAATATGTACAAGGGAATCGGATTTCCATGTTACCGCTATGCATTTCCTGGCCACCAACAACGCAAATTTAATAAATTTGGATTTATTCCTGGGGAGGTTAACTTTCAAAACTGCTAAGTTCCCCAGAAGAAACAATTCTGGGTCTAGAGGGAAATCCATCCCCAGAATCTTTCCCAGTACCTCCCCCAGATCTATCCAAAAAGATCTCAGTTTCGTGCATAGCCCAGGTGGAATGCAAAAAGGTACCAATATCTATGCCACACCTGAAACACTTGTCAGAAATTTCTAGTTTATTTTATGTATTTTTTCAGGTGTGACATACAACTGATGTAAAAAATTAAAATGTATCATTCTGTATCTAGAGTTGATAAGAGTGGTAACACTATCCAAACATAGATGTGACGAACATTGATGATCAATTACAATGCCCAAATCCAACTCCCATCTCTCCCTCGATCTGTATATACCAAGCTTTGGGCATTGGTCCTGGAATAAAGAACACATATTTGAAATAAATTTAGTTGTATTCCCCTTTCGAATTAGAATCGCCATGTCTGAGCACCTTGGTAGGGCCAGTGATGGACCCAAACAGTCCCTCAAAAAAGATCGTAATTGGAGGTAGCAGAAGAATGTGTTATTAGATAAATTATATTTACTTTTAAGTCCCTCAAAAGACATAAATTGCTTCTGCTGATTACAACAATCAATGCGCCTGATACCGTGTTGATACCAGGTTACTAGAAATTTATTACCCAGAGTCATGGGTATTAATCTGTTCTGAGATAGAGGCGTCTTTGAGGATATTCCTTTTTTTAGACCCATAATTCGTTTAATTTTTTCCCAGATATAAATTACATGTCTCAATAGAGGATTGTTTGTTTTCTTTTTAATTAATTTGGAGTCCCATTTATATATAAATTCTTCTGCCATCTCTTCTCCTATCATATGTAAGCCAATTGTAACCCAAGAAGGAATAGTTGTCACATCAAAAAAAGAAGCAATAAAACATGCTTGTGCAGCTAAACAATATTTTTAAAAATCTGGTCATTTTAACCCTCCCAACTTATGGTCCCGGGTCAATTTTTCCATGGAGATTCTAGATATTTTACCCAACCATAAAAATAGATGAATATGTCCATTGAGAATCTTTAAAAAATTATTGGATAATGGGATAGGTAAAGACTGAAAAAAATACTGAAGTCTTGGCATTATCTTCATTTTGACACAGTTTACCCTGCCCATCAGTGTGATGGGAAGGTTTATCCACCTACGTAGGTCTTCCTCGACATTCCACAGCAAGGGGAGATAATTAAGTTTATAAAGGTCATCCAAATTACGATTAATCTTAATCCCCAGATATTTCATGTTGAACTTAACCCATCTAAACTGAGTGCCATATTGATATTGGGCACAGTCTCCTTTACCTTAAGGTAAAATTTCACTTTTATTCCAATTTATTTTATATCCCGAGACTATACTATAATTTCCAACAAGGCCCCAAGTCTTACCAAAGAGCCGGCCAGGTCAGCCAAATATACTAAAATGTCATCAGCAAATAAATTAATTTTATATTCTTCTTGGGCCACTTTAAACCCCTTTATGTCTGGATCCCATCTAACAGCCTCAGCCAATGGCTCTATTGCCAGAACAAATAGAGCTGGAGATAATGGGCAACCTTGTCTACTGGATCTATGTAGAGAGAAAACTGGTGAAATCTGCCCTTTCATAATTATTTTGGCCTTAAACTGATGGTAAAGTGCTCTTATCCAATGTATCAATATTTGGCCTCGACCAAATTTTTCCATTGTTTTAAATAAAAGATCCCATTCAAGTCTATCAAAGGCCTTTTCAGCATCTAAAGCCACTGCTACAGTCAGGTCCCCCTTCGTCCTAGCTAAATGTAATATAGCCAATAGTTTGCCAATATTATCAGATAATTGTCTATTTTTAATAAATCCTGTTTGATCGGATTTAATCAATTTTCGCAGATATTGAGCTAATCTATCAGCCAATGCCTCTGCTATAATTTTATAGTCCGCATTTAAAAGTGAGATAGGCCTATAAGATGCTGGTTTTAGCGGATCCTTATCCTTCTTAAGAATTAACGTAATAATTGCTGTTGAAAAGGATTCCGGTAGAGTATGGGTCTCCTCAGCCTGAGTCACAACCCTCATCAAGAGAGGCATTAATTGATCCCTAAATTCTCTATAAAATTCAGGGGGAAAACCATCATCTCCCGGCAATTTATTAGCCTGTAATAAGCCTAGGACTCTTTCAATTTCATCCCTAGAAAAAACGGCATTTAATTCTTCCTGATCTTGTTGACTCAATTTGGAAAGTTGTAAATTAGACGAGAAATCATCAATGTTCAGTGAGTCACCCACTGATTCTGATTTATATAGTTCCAAATAGAACTGCTTAAAAGTATCATAAGCCAAAGAAATAAATATGAAATCTTACCTTCACCTGTTTGAATCGCATTTATTGTTCTGGAGGTTTCTTCCACCCTCAATTGCCAAGATAGTACTTTATGGGTTCTCTCGCCTAATTCATAATATTGTTGTTTTGATTTTAGTATAATTTTTTTCTACTCTATAAGTTTGTTTTGTGTTATACTTTAATTTTTATTTATTAATTTTTTAAATAATTTTCCTGTGTTGTTAAATTCTGACAATCTTTTTCTAATTGTGTTATTTCTTTCTCTAATTCATTTAATTCTGTTACATATTTATTTTTATACCCTGAACATATCCAATTATCTGTCCTCTTAAGTATGCCTTTAATGTGTCCCATAATAAGAAACTATTGGCAGTAAGGGGTGAGTTCGGCTCACAAAACAATTTTATTTGAGCTCTAATAAAACTGCAGAACTCTGGTCTTTTCAACAGCAAAGGATTAAAACGCCATCTATATAATGTTTTTTGTTTATCAGGCATTTCAATTGATAAAATTAAAGGTGAATAGTCTGATAGTAGTCTAGCGGCATATTCTGTTTGAATGATCCTACTTTCTAATTTAGCTGATATTAGAAATAAGTCAATTCTAGAGTAGGAATCATATTGTTTTGAATAGAAAGAGGAGTCTCTTTCCCTTGGATGCTGCCATCTCCAAGCATCTATTATATTCAAGTCCTTCATGAAGGCCAGCGTGGTTTTTGCTGCCCTGACCTTCATGACTTTTTTAACTGATCTATCTAAAATTGGATCCAGACAAAAACTGAATTCCCCTCCAATTAAGATATTTTCATATCCTTGAACAACTTTCAAAAAAATATTTTGGATAAGTTTCTCATCATCATAATTGGGGGCATATAAATTCAAAAGTGTCCAGGATTCTGAATATATTTGACAATTGACCATAACAAATCTCCTGGCCGGATCTATGACAGTACCCTCCACGTTCACTGGCAAATTCTTCCCTATCAACACTGCCACACCCCTGGCTTTAGAATTAAAGGAGGATGCTATTACTTGACCAACCCATCCTCTCTTTAATTTGTTATGTTCTGTCACTGTAAGATGAGTTTCTTGAAGAAAGGTAGTATCAATATGGTTTTTTTAAAATGTGCCAGGACCTTCTTCCTTTTTATCGGTCCATTTATCCCATTAACATGAAGACTTAAAAATTTAATTGTTCTATTCATAGTTATCAGATTTTATTGGTTGATAAATCCTGCCCACAAAAAAAAGTATAAATTAATCTCACTTCTTTGAGTGACTCTTGAGATATTTGGTGCCATTCTCAATAGAGTATAGAAAATAGAAAGGAAACCAAAGAGGAAAGAAAACAAAAGTAAAAAAATAAAAGAAAAAGAAAGGGAGAAAAACCCTCCCAACTGGCGCTCCAAGTCCACAGCGCCTTAACCCCTCTCACTGTGGGGTCCGATAAACATCGCACTAAAGATGGACATTCTTTAACATCTAACATAATTCATCTTTTTTTTAAAAAAAGGAACAAAAAAAATCCACTCCCCCAATAACTCCTTAATTAAACATCTGTAAAAATAAATATTCCACACCCATTATTACTAAATATCTAACATAATCTATAATATTGAAAGTAAACATAATTAATTTAGCAATATATCCGAATAAAGAATAGAATTCAAAGAAACTTACTAAATATAACTCTAAATATTGTAACTTAATACATATCCAGCATACCAAAAATTAAACATATCAAAAGATGACATCTATATAATCAAAACTATTCATACTAGTTATAACAAAATTAGAAGAATTACATAGTTCCTAAGTAGTATAATTCTAAAGGACCATCCATAATCAATATTTTAAATCATAATAGTCTTCATCCATAATCATATAGATTTGTTCAAGATTATAATGTTGTTAAAATTAATCTATATTAATAAAGAAAATCAAATAATTTTCTTCATATATTTTGTCCAAGATACATCTTTCTAGGCCTCTTGTTCCAAAAGGATATTCTGAATCACGATGTCTCAGATATTTTTTGAATAAAGTTTATCACCTCCTGGGGGTTAGTAAAAAATTTCCTCCCTCCATCTGACAGAGTAATTCCCAGCTTTGCTGGATATAATAAAGAATATTGAAAACCTTTATTCTTTAATAACCTCCTTGTTAAGTCAAAGGCTTTCCTTTTTCTAAACAAAGCCACACTAATATCTGGAAAGAAAAATATCTTTCCCCCTTCAAACTCTAGTAGGCCATTTCTCTCTCTGGCCTCTATTGCTGCAGCTCGTAATACTTTTTGTTTATCTTGATACTTCAAAAAGCATGTAAGTATAGAGCGCAGCCTTTGCTCTGGAGGTGGTCGGGGCATTAAAGTCCTGTGGGCTCTTACTGTAATTAATTCTTCGTCAAGTTTCTTCTTCCCCAGAACTTTGGGGATCCATTCTTGAAAGAAAGTTACTGTCTCTTCCTTCCAACCCCTCTTTTAAACCCACTATTTTGATATTATTTCTTCTGCTATAGTTTTCAAGAGAGTCCAGTTTATTCATTATTTTTACTTTCTCAGTCCTCCAGGAATCTTTTTCTTTCTCCAGGCTTTGTAATCTATTCACAACATCCTTCGTATTACTTTCTAAATCCTGGGTTCGCAAATTTAAAGATTCCGAAGTCTGCTTCATTTCCTTAGATCCTTGCATGATAGGTCTAAATGACTCTCGAATTTGTCCATCCTACCGGTTAAAGTCCAGACTGCACTGGGCAACTTAGGAACTGCGGCCGCAAGGCCACCACCCCAGCTGCCACCATGCCGCGCCGCCACTGTCCTCGGACTCCCCGCAGGCTCAGAGGAACCATCCGACGAGCAGGCCTCATCACCATTGCCCCCGCGTCCCTCAACTCCAGACGCTCCCAGGAGTGCAAATCCGGCAGCGATAGCGCCAGTAGGATTTCCACGATTTTTCCTTTTAACCATTGCTTTTATTAAGATTATATGAGAGCCTTATAAACAGGTTGTAAAAAAGTTTTTGTAGGAGCTATTCAGGGAAGCGCCTGATCAATGGCACAACATCACATGACCTGAGGAACACCACTGGTGACCAACCTCCATGCAGAATATGCCAAGTCTACAAGCACTCTTTGCCTTCTGGATCCACAAAGCAATGTCCCCTTGGATCCCATGCCTCCTTACTTTCTCAATAAGCCCTGCCTGGGGTACCTTATCAAATGCCTTGCTGAAATTCATATACACTACATCTACTGCTCTACCTTCATCAATGTCTTTAGTCACATCCTCAAAAAATTCAATCAGGCTCATAAGGCATGACCTGACTTTCACAAAGCCATGCTGACTATTCCTAATCATATTGTGCCTCTCCAAATGTTCATAAATTCTACCCCTCAGGATCTTCTCCATCAACTTACCAACCACTGAAGTAAGACTCACTGGTCTATAATTTCCTGGGCTATCTCTACTCCTCTTCTTGAATAATGGAACAACATCCACAACCCTCCAATCCTCCAGAACCTCTCCCATCCCTAGTGATGATGCAAAGATCATTACCAGAGGCTCAGTAATTTCCTTCCTCGCCTCCCACAGTAGCCTGGGGTACATCTCGTCCGGTCCCGGTGACTTCTCCAACTTGAAGCTTTCCAAAAGCTCCAGCACATCCTCTTCCCTAATATCTACATGCTCAAGCTTTTCAGTCCACTGTAAGTCATCCCTACAATCGCCAAGATCCTTTTCCCTAGTGAATACCAAAGCGAAGTATTCATTAAGCACCTCTGCTATCTCCTCCAGTTCCATACACACTTTTCCACTGTCACACTTGAATGGTCCTATTCTCTCATGTCTTATCCTCTTGCTCTTCTCATACTTGTAGAATACCTTGGGGTTTTCCTTAATCCTGTCTGCCAAGGCCTTCTCATAGCCCTTTCTGGCTCTCCTAATTTCATTCTTAAATTCCTTCCTGCTAGCCTTATAATCTTCTAGATCTCTATCATTACCTAATTTTTTTTTTAACCTTTCATAAGCTCTTTTCTTCTTGACTTGATTTACAACAGCCTTTGTACACCACAGTTTCTGTACCCTACCATCCTTTCCGTCTCATTGGAACGTACCATGCAGAACTCCACGCAAATATCCCCTTAACACTTGCCACATTTCTTCCATACGTTTCCCTAAGAACATCTGTTTCCAATTTATGCTTCCAAGTTCCTGCCTGATAGCCTCATATCTCCCCTTACTCCAATTAAATGCTTTCTTAACTTGTCTGTTCCTATCCCTCTCCAATGCTATGGTAAAGGAGATAGAATTGTGATCACTATCTCCAAAATGCTCTCCCACTGAGAGATCTGACACCTGACAGGGTTCATTTCCCAATACCAGATCAAGTACAGCCTCTCCTCCTGTAGGCTTGTCTACATATTGTGTCAAGAAACCTTCCTGAACACATCTAACAAATTCCACCCTATCTAAATCCCTCAGTCCGGGGAGATGCCAATCGATATTTGGGAAATTAAAATCTCCCACCACAACAACCCTGTTATTATTACACCTTTCCAAAATCTGTCTCCCTATCTGCTCCTCGATGTCCCTGACACTATTGAGTGGTCTATAAAAAAACACCCAGTAGAGTTACTGACTCCTTCCTGTTCCTAACTTCGACTCACAGAGACTCCGTAGACAATCCCTCCATGACTTCCTCCTTTTCTGCAGCTGTGACACTATCTCTGATCAACAGTGCCACACCCCCACCTCTTTTGCCTCCTTCCCTGTCCTTTCTGAAACATCTAAACCCATTTAAATAAAACATTTGCTCATGTTTTAACCATAGCCTTCTAAACCTTTACTATTCATGTAGCTGTCTGAGTGTCTTTTAAAAGTTGTTAATATACCTACTTTAATGCCTCCCTATAGCAGCTCAATCCATATACTAACTACTCTCCAGGTAAAAAAACAATTGCTCCACAGGTTCCTATGAAATCCCATTCCTGTTAGGACATGTTGATCCATGGCCTCCTCTTCTGCCACAGTGAGGGCGTTCTTAGGGTGCAGGAGCATCACTTTTTGTTCCATCCATGTAGCCTCCAAACTGATAGTATGAACATCGATTTCTCCTCTCGGTAATTTTTCTTTTATCTTTCCCCTCCCCCTTCTTCCATTTCCCGCTCTGGCCTCTTACCTCTTCTCCCCACTGGATCACCTCCCCCTGGTGCCTCTACTTCTTCCCTTTCTCTCATGGTCCACTCTCCTCTCCTATTCGATTCCTTCTTCTCCAACCCTTTACCTTTCCCATCCAACAACATAGCTTCCCCCATCACCAGCTAACTTATCCTACTTCCCCTCACCCCAGCTTTTCAATTTAGTGACATCTCCCTTCCTTTCCAGTCCTGAATAATGACCTCAACCTGAAACATCAACTGTTTATTCATTTCCATAGATGCTGCCTGACCTGCTGAGTTCCTCCAGCATTTTGTGTGTGTTGCTCCTATTAAATCTCACCTTAAACCTATGCCCTCTAGTTCTTAATTCCTCAACTCTGAGAAAAAGACTGCACAGCCATCCTATCTATGCCCCTCATGATTTTGTATACTGATATAAGACCACACTTCATTCTCCTGCACTCCAATGAATAAACTCGCAACCTGCCCAAACTCTCTCCATAACTCAGTACCTTGAGTCCCAGCAACATCCTCATATATCTCCTCTACATCTTTCCAGCTTCACGGCATTTTTCCTGTTGCAAGGTAATGAAACTGAACACAACATTCCAAATGTGGTCTTGCCAATGTCTTGACACAATTGTACTTAACATCCCAGCTCCTATATGGAACACTCTACTACTGTTGCGTATTTGGTCTAGTCATAAATCTACTCATCTTTCAGTCATACAGACCAGCATGGTTAATATTCTCTCAGATTTAATTTTCCTCTCTCTCTCCACCCCAGCAAAGATCAGCAGTACTTGAAAATACACAAAAACAAGACAATCCTGAGCATGAACAAAATTCTAGTATCAATTGAATCTGGAACTCCCTTTTACACACAGCTCATAAGCGTGTTAAGGAAGTTCAATTCAGAAAGATCTTGGTGATGTATAAACAACAGATTTGTGTGTAACCCTCAGGCTCGGCCAGCACGTGTTTGTCTAGGGGAAAACAACTCCTGGCTCCGCCAAACTGAGAAATCTCGTTTGTGTGGATGCTGCGTGAATTGTTGCCCGGTTACAAATCCGCATCGCAAAATATCAAACAGTACACAATATGCGATTAAGTAACTGAACTTTACAAATCTTAATCTGAATAAAGGGTTAGTAAAGAAAATAAAAAGAAAAAGGGCCCATTTTAAGGGAAAGAAGTCTATTGCGCATCTTTGGAGCTCATTGATACGGCTATTCATCAACCATCAGCCTCCCCCTCCCCCGAGCGTTGCCGGCCCTCAGACCCTCGCTCCTCAGTCCACTGGTGGTCCATGTGGTGGTCTTCCGACTCTCTCCATCGCTCCCCGACGAAAGACTGCGAAAAACCCGGCTTCCAGACACACAAGAAAGAATAACATTTCCTCATTGGCTAACCCCTGCATTGCAAAGCCTCGTTATCTCCAGCCATAACCCAAATATTGCTGCTACAGAGAAACCATTTCCTTAGCAGTGAAACATTACATAGAAGCCATTACATTCGCCTTAGCAGTAAAGCCTTACGGCATGTTACAGCTATGTCCTCATGATGGTGAGATAATTCGCCAACCCTTCCTGCAAAACACGAAGTCCAATCCAGGTGTACAAAGCAGTGACATAGTTCCCCAAAATGGTAGAGGTCACACTCTGCCACAATCTCCTCCACTAACCCGCAGGCCCCAGTGAGTTTCTTCCTCAATCAATAGGGAGTTAGCGAAAGGCAGCATATACCAGAGAACCCGAGGAACGAGCGTAAAGCGTTCACAGTCTGGGGTCTTGGCCAAGAGGTAACCACCTCTATCTTCACTGTCAACTATCCCCCTTTTTCCTATAGTTTCTCCCCGGATTGTCTCACAGGGGCACTGGACATTACCATCACCGGGAACAGGTGCACCAGGGGCATCCCCCTCGAGGTCTTCCGGAGCGTCCACTAAGAGGGCCTCGCCCTCAGGCACTGCGGGAAAGTTGGGGGTCCCCATCACTCTCGCTACTTCCCTGGGCCATACCACCATTGGCTTCGACTGGGTGAACCACACAGTCCCTTGTCTAAATTCAGTATCTGACCCAAAGCAGCCACGCACTTCCTCAAAAGCAGCTCAAAACAGTGGCTGCACAGACAATGTCCCCAGAAAGCTCTCCCCAGCTTTCTCCTTGCAGGCCCCCATAAGCCTCCTCAGAAACAATAGAACTCTGTCTTTGAAGTCTCTGACCCCAGCTACAGGAAACTCAACCTGTGACTCAGCCCGATCAGCTACCTTCTCCTCCTCCCTGGCAGTATGGACAGGCCATGGCCCCGCCTCACCTGGGGCACCGATAGACACTGGCAGTCTCACCGCCGTTACGTCAGCGCTAGTCTGAACTAAAACAAGGTGGAATACAATGTTGGTAAATGTGAGATCACCCACTTTGGAAGGAGTAATAGAAGAGCAGATTATTATTTAAATGGTGAAAGACTGCAGCAGGCTGTTGTGCATAGGGTCTTGGGAGCGCTTGTTCAAAAATTGTTGGCCTTCATTGCTAGAGGGATTGAATTCAAGAGCAGGGAGGTCATGCTGCAACTATACAGGGTACTGGTGAGGCCGCACCTGGAGTACTGTGTGCAGTTCTGGTCTCCAAACTTGAGGAAGGACATACTGGCTTTGGAGGCAGTGCAGATGAGGCTCACCAGGTTGATTCCAGGGATGAAGGGGTTAACCTATGAGGAGAGATTGAGTCGCCTGGGACTATACTCTCTGAAGTTCAAAAGAATGAGAGGGGATCTTATAGAAACAAACAAAATTTTGAAAGGGATAGATAAGGTAGAAGTAGGAAAGTTGGTTCCATTGGTAGGTGAGACTAGAACTAGGGGACATTGCCTCGAGATTCAGGGGAGAAGATTTAGGACGGAGATGGGGAGAAGATTTAGGACGGAGATGAGGAGAAACTGTTTTTCCCAGAGAGTGGTGAACCTGTGAAATTCTCTGCCCAGGGAAGCAGTTGAGGCTTCTTCACTAAATATATTTAAGATACAGTTAGATAGGTTTTTACATAGTAAGGGAATTAAGGGTTATGGGGAAAAGACAGGTAGATGGAGCTGAGTTTACGGACAGATCAACCGTGATCTTATTGAATGGTGGGGCAGGCTCGATGGACTGGATGGCCTACTCCTGCTCCTATTTCTTATGTTCTTCTGTAAGGTCTGAGCCTGCCATTTTATCAAAACTCCGCGCTACAATTTCAACTTTGTCAATAGCTGTAACCGTACTCAAAAATCGAATTAACAATTCATCCAGGGTACAAATATCCACCCTATTCAACACCCACGCATTCATTACCAGTAACCCCACTGAGGCGCACCACCACTCCACCCCAGCAGCATCCGTACCAGCATAGATTTAAACACACAACCCACCGGTTCATTGCTCAGGGCAATCACGCAGCATCCCACAGAATGAATCCCAGACAAGCCCCCACAATTGTAACTCTCAGGCTCGGCCAGCACGTGTTCGTCTAGGGGAACACAAATTCTGGCTCCACCAAACTGAGAAATCTCATTTGTGTGGATGCTGCGTGACGTATTGCCTGGTCACAAATCCGCACCGCAAAATATCAAACAGTACACAATATGCGATTAAATGATTGAACTTTATAAATCTTAATCTGAATAAAGGGTTAGTAAAGAAAATAAAAAGGGCCCATTTTAAGGAAAAAAGTCTATTGCACATCGCTGGCGAGCTCATTGATACGGCTATTCATCAACCATAGGCCTCCCCCGAGCGTTGCCGATCTCCAAGCGTAGCCGGCCCTCGGACCCTCGTTCCTCAGTCCACTCTGTCCGGTGGTCTTCTGACTCTCTCCATTTGCGTCCTCTCTCTCCATCACTCCCCAACAAAAGACTGCGAAAAACCCGGCTTCCAGACACAAAAGAAAGAACAACATTTCCTCATTGGCTAACCCCTGCATTCCAAAGCCCTGTTATCTCTAGCCATAACCCAAATATTGCTGCTACAGAGAAACCATTTCCTTAGCAGTGAAACATTACATAAAAGCCATTACAATACCCTCAGCAATGAAACCTTACAGCGTATTACATGTGTAACAATTACATCAATCTAAGTGTCCCACTATTTCCATACTTATATTCAACCGTCTGGTGAGGAAATGCAACAAATCCATTACTGATAATTAGACAAAAAGAAATAAGTGCCTGCTCACCATTTAAACTCAAAATGTTCATGCTCTAAAATGGTCAAGCACTGCTAATATAAATATGAATAATAATGCAAGAAAAATGCAACAAACCAGTTTCTGGAACGTTTTCTGATTCCGTGTGTGCAGGAAAGATGTTTAACCTCTTTCCAGTATAAATACCCTTCCTAAAAGGAAAAATTAGAAATAAGTGGCATTATGTCAATTCTTAACAAACATTTGAGTAAAATACTTGTTTAAAAACTGTTTTAGCTTGCTGACTTTAAACAAAAGTATATCACTTCTCAAGTTTCATTTCTCTGGAAATTTACCCTTTTCAGTTCCTCAGAAGACAAAACTTACAGGGAGAACACTCATTTAGAATCTTTCGCATTCTCAAGATTTCATTTCTCAGGGTACCTCAACATAAAGTAGCTTTGTAGCTTTATTAGTGCAACAGAGACAAATACAGCAGCCCCCTTGTTTAATGGTGTATTTTGGTAATTCTTGGGAATAAATATTGACCACATCTAATTAAATTAAACAAAGGAGATTCTGCAGATGCTGAAAACCCAGAGTAACACACAAAATGTTCCTTCTCCTCCCCCCATCATCTTATTCTGGCTTCTTCCACCTTCCTTTTTAGTCCAGATGAAGGGTCTCAGCGAGAAGCATCAACTCTTTATTCCTCTCCATAGATGCTGCCTGACCTGCTGAGTTTCTCCAGCATTTTGTGTGTGTTCCTCCATCATTTTGTGAGACCTAATTTGGTTAACTTACCTGCTCTATTTTGAACAGAGCCAGCCATTAGATTTTATACTTGAGCTCTAATTTTTTTTTAAATAAAGTTATTTCTACAGTATAGTACTCAATCAACATGGCATTAACCTATCAGCTTAGATATGTGACCAACTTTCTGGAGTGAACCTTATAAGAGACAACTAAAATGTACACAAAAGTGTTTTTACATATTGTTTAATGTTGGTTATTGTTCCTCAGGAAGGATGTACTGACATGAACTAGCACAAAGTGCTAATTCATTAAAGTATGAGGAGAATATAAAAACAGGCCTCTCAGCCAATACAGTACATGCCAATCATCAAGCCCCCACTTACTCTGAACCCATTTTCTCCTCCTGCATTTCTATCTACTCCTTTCAGATTCAACACACAAACTATTGACAAGAAACAGCAATCGATTAACCTACCAACCTGCAAGTCTTTGGAATGTTAGAGGAAACCCATGCAGTCACAGAGAAAATGTGCAAACTCCAACTCAGGGACACTAGAGCTGTGATGCAGTGGTTCTACCACTCTACCTCACATAGAGAAAAATTCAGCTACCACTCTGTTCAGCCATGAAGGCAGATTGCAAAATCTTGATTTAAATTTGATTGATTTGAAACTCTCAGCAGTAATGTTGGGTAGTGATAAAAAGTAATAAATAATATTTTTTTTAATTATCAAAATTGGCTGCTAGTTCAACTGAAATGCTTAAGACCATATCATGGAGGGGTATCAACGGATGCAGAAAAATGGTGGGTAAAGAGCAGGAGATACAGATCAGCTACAGTCTTATTGAATTGAATAACAGACACATGGGGCTTAATAACCTTTTCCTCTTTCAGTTATTGGGGCAAAGATCTGAAACTAACCATCTCCATTGGACTCCCTCTAACCAAATATGCAGTTGTATTTTGGTTTTTTATAAACATTAAGAGGAATGTCATTGTAAATTTGCATATTTAACTTCAAAATAACATAGTCATCATTCTCTCCTTCCCTAAAGGACTAACACATACTCTTTTAACTTCTTTGGAGATAAAGAGAAAATGAATAATCTAACTACAACTGTACAAACTGTATATTTGCAAGGTTTCATTTAAAGCCCATACAATACAAAAAAGACTAACACAGTAAAGGACCTGCAGGCAAGTGTACAGATTATTTAAACCACAACCTATATGCAATATGACCAAAAATATTTCCCTCAAGCATCTACAAAAAAATTATCAAAATGATGAATAAAAATACCTTTTCTTCAGTGCATTGAATTCACTGGTAACACCTCGGGGAGGAACATATCCTTGCCCATCTTCATCAAAGTGGATTTGATTGGCAGATCTGAACCCAGCCCGTGCACCAGGACGTTTTCCAACCTTCATGTTTGCAATAATATTACTGAAATCGACAGAGTTCCAACAATAGTTTGAATAGTCGTAACAAGTCCAGATTTCTTTTTGCTTATTTCAACCCTAAAACTTGTACGTATAGGCTTTACAAATAAAATTATAATATTCTTTATAACAATTAACAACTACTGTCAACAAAGTGTTAAGCAGCTTTACCACCGATCCCAAAGAAAATAATTTGTTGTTTCCACAGAATTTACCTAATTCCACGATTTGAATAACACAAGAACTAACATATTGAATAAGCTGCTATTGTGTCACAGTTAGAAAACAAAGAAAAACAAAAGTTCTGCTATACCAACTACACTCCAATTTCTCAATAAATCCATATGTAACTGTTACATGAAAACTATAAATGATAAGGTAACAAGTTAAAAAGGCAGGGTGATACATTTAAGTGGTACCATAAGATGTTTCGCTAAGCACCTTTCCTAAATAAAGATTCAAAAAACGATTATCTTTAATATCATCAAAACATACAGTGAAATGCATCATTTGCGTCAAATCAAACCATTGAGAGCAGCATGCAAGTATCACCATGCTTCTGGTGCCAAATAGCACACCCAGACTTACTAACCTCAACTGTACATCTTTGGCATGTTGGAGGAAACTGGGGGCGCCCAGAGAAAACCCACATGGTCAAGGGGAGAGCATATAAATTCCTTACAGACACAGCGGGAATTGAACCCTGATTAGAGATCGTAGGTGCTGTAAAGTGATTGCGCTAACTGCTACACTATGTGCAGCAATGTTTAGTCACTTAGTCACTGAAAAGCATGGGGATTCTGGAAGGCTTAGGTCATCATGTCTATGAAGTTTCTCAGTCATCCAGGCCATTGCATATCAAGCAGCAATAAATCAAAGCAACCGGAGGATCATCCAAGAGGATTCTTCAGTTCTATTCCCTGGTGGGTAGTTTTCTGGTTTGTAAACTCTGAGTTGTTTAAAGGTATAACATTCACATGAGGGTCACTCAAGAGTTGTAGAGGTAATGAGAGGGTCATTAGTCTTATCTTTGCATGAATGGAGGTGTGAACTGTTGTGGGGATGCCGGGGTAGAGATAGAGAGATGGGGTAGTGGAATAGCTGATGTGGTGTCATACCCCACCCCTTTTTTTGGTGCATAATGATGTCATACGTGGAGAAGCAAGAGGCATTAAGAGGTGGAAAAATTGGCCATCTGGTTCAAAATGAGGAAGAAAACTGGTCTAAAGAGATATTGATGGATTGTTTACATAAATAGAAAAGTGGTAAATGGAATTAAACCCAAAATAGTCTGAGATTATACATTTGAAAGGGGATAAAAAGTGTTTTAAAATAATCAAATACCAAGAAAAGACATAAAGGAACCACTGATGCATGAAGGTGGCAGTCCAGGTTAACAATGCATACAGGAGTTTGGTAGATTTGAACAAAGCTCTGGTAAGATCACAGATGTTACAACTGTTACGTCCATTATTTTAGTTGGCTCATTACAACAGAGGTCTAGTAATAGAGAACTTAATACAAAGTAGATCAAAGAATATGGAAGGTTCTGGAAAAGTTTAGTTATGAGAAAAGACAGCCTAGGCTGGTTTAGGACAGAGAAGTTTGAGGAGATTTAATTAAGAATGTATAAAACTATAGGGATCAAGATATAACAAATTGAATGGACTTCTTTCACCTCGTACAGGTGTCAATAACTCAAGGGTGATGAAGGCATAAACTTAAGGTTTTAAAAGGTAGGTTCAAAAAGGAGTGTAGAAAATTGCTCTTACTCAAATAGTGGTGGGGTTCCAGTACTCAATGCCTGCAAGGATGGTAAAGATAGAAACCTTCATCATATTTACAGGTCTTGGTTGAACAACTAATGATACAAATACTGCTTCAGACTGCATTCAGCCAAACAACTTCTTCAGCTGCAACCATGCAGACAGTCTCCTCTGTACAGTTAAGTCTCTATGCTCTTAATATTTTTAAACTGTACATATTCAAAAAACATATGTGACCTACCACAACTCTATCATAATTTTACCATTCTTTATTGTTTATTAAACAATAAACAGTGAATGGAATCATTGTTGAAATTATTCTTTCAAATGGCTGTCTTGGTTTTGCTTCCAGGTAATAAGATCTTCAGAAGGTACCAGATGCTCAGAATCAGATGTATTATCACTGTCTTATATGACATGAAATTTGTGGTTTTGCAGCTGTACACCCATAAAATTACTATAAATTATAAAATTTAAAAAAAATGAAAATAGGAATGAAGAGGCTGTGTTCACGGACCATTCAGAAATCTGATGGCAGGGGGGAGATGTTCCTAACCAACCCAGTGTGGATTTTCATGCCCTTGTACTTCCTCCCTGATGACAGTGACTTCCAACTCAGCTGAAAATCCAGAGGTTTGGATTAACACACACAAAATGCTGTAGGATCTCAGCAGTTCAGGCAGCATCTATAGAGGGAAATAAACAGCCAATGTTTTGGTCCGAGAAACATCATCCTAGAGGTCTGTATTCTTAATTTTTAAAAAACACAGCTATTCTGAAGAAATACTGAGCTTTCAAGGATGCCAAAACTTGGATTATACATTGAATTGAGGTTCCATTGGCCACCTCAGATCAGCATAAAGAACGGTTCTGATTTCCAGTATTTCTTCAGCAACACTACTAAAAGAGGCCTCCGCTGGTGGGGGCCAACCATGGATGTTGCATCACAGCTGTCTACGTGATGTGCAGGCCAGGGCAGTACAATATGGAGAGCAAGCTGTTCCCCATGTAGCAGGCTCCCCATCTCCACACAGCTGTTGAATCCAAAGGAACAGCACAGGCTGATAGTTTGGCCAAGCAGCATCACAAGAGTTGCCAGTCAGCATTGAACTCAACATAGGACTGCCTTAGGGACTCCAGCTCCAGACCTTCCCTCGGAGTTTACTTCCCAAGCCTTCCCCGTGAGTGGGTACAGTAGCAAGGTAGAGAAGGTTTGAGATCAGAGTTTTCTTTCTGCTAGATGAGCAGTCAACTACGGCTGACGAGCTCCATCTGCACGAAGCGACTGGTTTCAAGGCACCAGTCACCCACTTTCGCCCTTCTCCTGTCAGTAGAAAGAGCTCCGCCGGCGTTTGTAGCTAAGCCACATGTGAAGGCCAGGAGCTGGACTTGGTTGTCAGAGGTTACTTGAGACACACACCATTGGGAGCACTTAATAGGCTATAGGAGCTTATCCCCCATTACCACCCCCGGCTATAACAACCTTAAGGAACCAGCAACACCACTAAAACTGTCATTTATCTCACATACTAAGCTGGGTCAAGCTAGCTGCTGCCTTTCTTTAGAATATAATAGCAACTACTCCACAAAAGTGATTTTCAATCCACAGATATGTTAACATTTCTATTTGCAAATGAAGATCCAGTCACAAAAATAAAAACTTCCTAAAGATTTGAAATAAACATTCGATGCTTAATAACTCTAAGGCTAGCTAAAACCTAATAGGACTCCATCAATTTCTAAGCACAAGTCTAGACACTGTTTCTAATGTTCTATATTTACCAACGCCAATTTTATGTTCTATTTACTGATAGTATTTTTGTGTTCTTGTAGAGAAAGCACCGTGGGAAGTGTTTGGGCACTGGCTGTTACAACTTGAATTTCTGATTCAGAAACCTGTGGACTGCAGCCACAAGCATGGATTTTATCGTAGTTCCACAATGTATACAGAGAAAATACTGAGTTGTCAGGGATGCCAACATTTCAATCGTACATTCAACTGAGGTTCCATTGGTCTTTTCAGAAAGACAAAGAATGGTTGTTCTGTTTTCCAGTATCCTTTCACTGACACCATTAAAACTGTCATTTATCTCACATAATTAGTGGGGTCAAACTAGCTGCTGCTTCTCTTTAAATTAGAATAGAAACTATTTTGCAGAAGTAATTTACTGCCAGGAATGTCCTTGGGCATATTTTGAAGTTATGAAAGATGCTACACAAGTAAAACTTCTTTATAAATGAGCCATTAGCTCCAAACTGTCATGCTGTGCAAAAATTCTAGTCAGTCCCTTTCTTTCATCTTAACAATCTGGAAACATATTTGTTCAAATACCTATGTATTTTATTGAGGAACTACCTGCCTTTCAAAAAAAAATCAAAGAAAAATGCAGGAATTCTAAGGAAAGGAACTATGCCAAAGTGATCTGGAAAGGTTACAATTGTAAAAGCAAGTAAACCAGGAGACAATATACAAACTGAATGGTTTGAAGAGCTGGATATTAGTCTTGGTTCTCTGAGTTCTGCTTGCAAGACAATCTGAAGCCCTCGATTACCATTGTTTTGTATTGGGGTTCTCTAAATGCAGTTCTTCACTTTCTTGAGGGTAACATATTCCCCTCACAAGCAAATCCATTGCTGCAAATTTCTGCTAAACCTAATGTAACCCATACGCTTCATTTTAAAATTTAGGAAATGAAGCTCAACTTTTTAATTATTTATTATACAATCGTGCAAGGAAGCACGTCAATAAAAAATGTTCTTGCATTTTTTTTTAAAGGAAGCCGACAAATTTAACTAATACATTTGTGAAGACAGCTTTAGGAAACATTGACTTTTAAAGAGGAACAAGTGCTTCTGAGGGGATCCTTTAGGTTTGCACGTTAATGTGCTCTGTTATGTGGTTTAAGACACGCAATCTGGTCTGAACAGGATTAGCTATCTAGTTGTTGTTTTTGAATGCACTATTGGTGGCAGATGGTCAAATAAATCAGGCCAAGGCATTATCTACTGAGGTACAAATAACTGATCTTCACTTAAACCATCAGTAATGTACTGGAGATTGCGTATGGCATATGTCAGATTGGACTTTACTTTAATAAGTAATCTGAGTCACTGTAAAATTAAACACAGCTATGTTTTGCAGTGTTCGTTTTAAAATTGTTGAACATCTTCGTCTTAGAGAAAATCTGTGTGACTTAAAGAAAAATCTTTATAAAAACAAATTTGCCAATTAATAAGATTGAAACTTCTTAATTATCACAACTCAGTTTTGTTAAATGCAGTGTTTCTTAGTTATTACCAATTTGCAATGCTAAAATAAACCAATTTGGTTCAGTTTGTTGGTATAATCAACATCTAAATAAGCACAAAAAAACATTTTAGTACTGTAACCCCATTTTTCTGCAGAATACATAATTTTTTTTTACAGAATACTCAACCTTATTTATCGCTTCCTTGTAGCTGCTACAACAGGCATAAAAACAAACTAATTCCAACTTAGGCTTTAGGCAAGGAAACTGAAAAGAGAGATCTGCAATGCAGTTGATACTGTTCACACCAAGGCAACACAGGCCAATCATGAACGATCCAGCCCACTCCTTATGTTATTTCCACACTATTTCCCAGGTTAAACTTTCTTATTGAAGCCTGTCATCAGGTCATTACACCCTCTGGCCTCAGTTCTGTACAGCACAGCAATAACTGGTTCCAGGCAGCAGAACCTGAGGTCACATCCTGAACTGCCTTTTGAATGGTCACTGCTATAAGATGCCATTGAACAGATCAGAGACATTTAAAAACAATCAAATAGATTTAAATAACTAAATAAACAAAAACTAAAAATTATTAGAATAGTCAGTTTAGTTTAACAGTTAACTATTAATATTAATTAAAAGCATGATGATTAAGTAAAATAAAACAAACCATTTACCTGTACTTACCGTATCAATTAAAGTTGGCCATTCCAATTGAATCGGAGAGGGAGGCACTGATGGCCTATGGTCTTGATTGAAACAGTGAATGCAAGAAAATACATTTGTATAACTTTATCTTCATGCTTTTAATTAACATATATATTTTCAATGTGTTTTAAGTAAATCTGGTCTCGGCCTCAAAGTCCACCTCATTCTGTTCTTGCACTGTAACATTTACCTGCATTGCACTTTTTCCAGAAGCTTTTACATTTTATTTTTCACTGTTATCGTATTCAATGTTCAATGATTTGATCTATATAAACAGTATGCAAGACGAGCTTTTCCACTGCATCTTGATACATGTGATAATAATAAAACAATACCAACGCATTAGTTTTGTTTTGACAGTGTTCTTGGACCTCTGGTGTACCTCTGACCTCTATGCAGGTGTAGAAATCAAAGACAAACTGACTAGAAAAAGCATCTCACTAATATTCTTTACTGAACTGCCGGGAAAAAAGTACATTTCTTGTCATTGTAACCCTTTAACTAAACATTTCTCATAGACTATGAATAGGGACATCTACTGGCAGCAGATTGGTATGACTTAAACTTCCAATTTGAAAAAACATACTCAGGGACAATATTCATGGTGATAGATAGGTTTCAACAAGGCTCATTTTTGAAGTGGGATTGCTCTTCAACTTCTTTTCAAAATGTAGTTTATCTCATGCTCTCAAGTTTACTTGGAGATATAACACATTACTGAGAGAACAGGAAACCTGATACCAGCTTAATTCTACTTTTTTAAGAAGGTCGAAGTCAAAATGCGGAAAGAATATGAGCAGTTTGCTCCTAGTTGTCTGCACAAGCTCGTCTGTGCTGAAGTTAAGGAATCAACACTCTTACAGTAAAATTAAGGTTTAGCAGAGAACTGGGGACTTTAAGAATAGATGAGGAATGGAAAAAGGACAGGAAGCTCACCAAGCCCAGTTGGAAGCATCAGCTCTTCATTACTGTAAAACCCAGCTTTGGTGCCAAAAAGAGTTGGGAATGGGAGTGAACTCGTAAGTGATAGAGAGGCAGTCAACATCTACTGAAAGGAACACTTTAAATACTTGCTCTAACATGATTATAAAAATATAAATTTCTATAGAAATATAGAAAATCTACAGCATAATACAGGCCGAACATGTACTCACTTTAGAAATTACCTAGGGTTACCCAGAGCCCTCTATTTTTCTAAGCTCCATGCACCTATCCAGGAGTCTCTTAAAAGACCCTATCATATCCGCCTCCACCGCCAGCCCATCCCAAGCACTCACCACTCTCTGCGTAAAAAACTTTACCCGACATTTCCTCTGTACCTACTTCCAAGCACCATAAAACTGTGCCCTCTCGTGTGAGCCATTTCAGCCCTGGAAAAAAGACCCTGATTATCCACACAATCAATGCCTCAGAAAAAGCCTCTAACTATCCACGCGATCAATGCCACATGTAGGATTATTTAAAAATTATTTTTTTCAGTAGACACAGCAGGTGGTCCATTCATTCCAAAGGCCAAGCATCCCCGGACGGGGCAAGGACAGCAACCGTTTGGCTTGCTCAGACTCGGATTGTCCAAATGAATGTAAAAGGTGAGTTTTCAGCGATCAGTATTTATCATCAGTGAGTATTCAAACAGACTCACAGCTCTCGCAGTTGTGGAACTATTTAGTGGCACTACTACATGGTAACATATGGTATCGTCTGCAGATATTTCTCACAGTGCCAATCGGGCCTCGGCTTATACAAACCAGGCAAGGGGCATTTCACTGCCAAAACTCTGGCAGTTTCAAAGCAACTGCGTTGGCCGACGTTCAATAACTCTGGAATCATCCCAGAGCATCGGGGTCAACAATGTAGGTCTTCCCAAATAAAATATCATGAGGTATTTTAAGTTGAAGGGAAACCACAACAAACTCCCAATTGTCCACCAAAGACTGAACATAAAGCTTGGTTAAAAACAACTTCACGTAATTACGTCATCATGTCCCCGATGTTGGGAAATGAATGACAATGCATTTTGGTAAAAGGAACAATAGTGCAAACTATTATCAGAATCGGGAGAAGGTTCAAACAACACGTCCTTGATGTGGGGCCACTCAACTTCACACACAACTCTCAGGGCTACTGACTAATAAGAAGCAAAAAAGGTCCTCTTGATTTTAACGTCATGTAACAAATCTTTCAATGGAAATTTAAACCACCCTTTTGTTCCATGTAATATTGACACATATATTAACTACATTTATTGTGCTTTCCTTCCCATTACCTGGAAATTCAATGACCTTGAATGTAAAGTGAAAATTTGTTTGTATTTCTTAAAATTTACGGTGTCACATTCGCTACCACAATGTGGTCTCTTTTTCATTGGAGATACCAAACACAGATTGGGTGACCTACTTTATACAATCCCCCCACCCCATACAGTCCCCAAAGTGACACTGGGACCTTCAGGAACTACCCTGCTCCCATTTTGACTTCTTTGTATTTGACCTTCAACAGCCCTAGTAGGGCTTCCAAACATTTTTTTAACGCCATGAACCATAAACTGAAGGGTCCGTGGACACCAGGTTGGGAACCCGAGCCCTAGGATCTTAATATTGAGCATTGTGCCAAGACAGTACTTAATTTCAATATTTTTTTTCCTTTTCTCTCCCCTTTTTGTTGTTTTTTTTTTAACCTGTGCCCTGACAACTTTGATCTGCATCTGTCACAAATATTTCCTCCATTTTCACTACCCCTCCCCTATTCAAAATTTAAAGTCCGCCATGGGTTATCCTCAGTTTTTGATTCTGATGGATGGTCTTTGCCCAAAAAACATTGACTGTCTCCTCACAGATGTTGCCTGACCTGATGAGTACCTCTAGCCTCTTCAAGTTCTTATGGTATAATTTTGTCTCCCCTATATGTCCTCAAAGTTTTAAAAGAAAACACATTTTGACCATCCCAATGGAGTCAATTCCACTATTCGATATATTGCGTCAGTTTCAAATATTATTTATATTCAATGCTGTCTTTTGCTCTTGGAAATGAACTGTTGATTCTTCTGTCTTTGCTGTGTTATTTAGGAACCACCAATCAATAGAAACAATTTCAATTGTAGAGTCATAGAAAATTACAGCACAGAATGGGCCCTTCAGCCCATCTAGTCCATGCCAAGCCATTTAAACTGCCTGCTCCCATGCAGCTGCATCAGAACCATAGCACTCCATACGCCCACCATCCATGTAGCTATCCAAACTTCTCTTAAACATTGAAATCGAGCTCGCCTGCACTATTTGTGCTGACAGCTCATTCCACACTCTCACGACCCTCTGAATGAAGAAGTTGCCCCTCGTGTTCCCCTTAACCTTTTCACCTTTCACCCTTAACACTTTACCACTGACAGTACTGCCACACAACCTCAATATAGAAAAAGCCTGCTGGCATTTATCCTATTTGTACCCCTCATAATTTTAACTCTCAAATTAGTGTAGTGTGGAATTGCCTTTTGATTTGAAGCTTAATCTAATTTAAAATTTAAACCAATCTTAACTATGGTCCTCATAGAATTGCCCCTAGTTTTTATCTTTCCTTTAAAACGTATCTGCATTCTGTTGTTACAAAATAAAACTCTCCATTTAGTGAGGAAATAGGATAAAACTCCTCATTCAACTTGGAAAATATCATTGTTAAGTAGATAATCTTGGTTTACTTTATGCATGAATTTTAAATCTTTCAAGCAATTTGAGGGAAAAAAAATTAAAAATGTACATTCTAACTTAATATTTGCCTACTGAAAGCTAATGATCGTATCATGAATGTAAGTTTAAATATTTTAAATTGCAATTTAAATATCCTGTAATATCTTTTATTCACTCTTTAGAATTACAAATTCTAAAAATATAACACAGATCCCACCCTGGGAGTTAGATAGTAGAGGTGGCACGATAGTGTAGGAATTAGCATAATATTATTACAACACCAGCGACCTGGGTTCAATTCCGCTGGTTTCTGTAAGGAATTTGCATCCTCTCCCTTGATCGCACTGGTTCCTGCAGGTCTGCTGGGTTTCTTCACATGGGTGCAATTGGACAGCAGAGGCTCATTGGGCAGGAATAGCCGTGACTGTGCTGTATCTTTAAGATAAAAACAAATCTAGATGGGACCATATAAGCAGAGTTTTGTACCAGTCATCTAGGATATGATTGACCTTCATTTTAACATAAGTGTAAACAGAGGCCAGTCACACCGTGTCAGCTCATTTAAGATTGAAGTTGAAAGCAGGGATTACTGCGCACATTATGGGGTGGTGGTGATGAGATAAATTAAGAAATCCAATTTAAAATTCACACACCATTTACAAGTTATTTTTCTTGGCGCTATTACCTTATGCAATGACCACTTACCCAATGTTGCTAACATCTCCATTTTTCTGTGCTTCTGTTTCTGATTCATGCTTTCTAAGCTGTTGAAGCAATTCTGACTCAATCTGTTTCTTGTTATGGGGCATAGATGATGCAACTGCTGAAGCTGCTGCCACGAGGTCTGGGCTTAATGTCTTGTTACTAAAATAAAATTGCAAATGTAGACTAATTAGTAACAAATCAATCGACACAATAGGAAAATTATCACAATATACCAAAGTAAATCTTTCAAAACTTTAAATATTACTCCATCAAACCTTGTTCCTTTAAAGACCTAACTTCTGACCCCAAGTGGGTAGCAACTTAAGTGCTATAATTGTATTCTGTATCTCAATAAGGGAAGAAAATATTAGCCACAGTACTTGCTCACTTATGGAATTACAGACAACTATCAGCAGAGGGCTATATTGTACATTCTCCATGACAACCAAAAACGACAGCTTTTTCGGCTAATCTGCTTCCATACTCCCCTGCATGTACTTTTTAAATGTGATGAAGGTTTGTGCTTCCACTACCCTTTCATGCAGTAAGATTTAGACTCCAACCACACCTCTACTGAATTTTCTTTTCCCTCAATTCTGCTGCAATCCTCATAGAGGGATCAGAAGTGGAGAGTGTGAGCAATTTCAAGTTCCTTTGTGTCAAGATCTCTGAGGATCTAACCTGGTCCCAATGTATTGAAGCAGCTATAAAGAAGACGATACAGCGGCTATATTTCATTAGGAGTTTGAAGATATTTGGTTTGTCAGCTAAAGCACTCGAAAACTTCTGCAGATGTACTGTGGAGAGCATTCTGACAGGCTACATCACTGTCTGGTATGGTAGGGCTACTGCACAGGACCGAAAGAAGCCACAGAAAGTTGTAAAATTAGTCAGCTCCATCTTGGGTACTAGCCTCATAGCATCCAAGACATCTTCAAGGAGCGGTGCCTCAAAAAGGCAGTGTCCATTATTAAGGATCCCCAGCACTCAGGACAAGCCCTCTTCTCAATGTTACCATCAGGAAGGAGGTACGGAAGCCTGAAGGCTCACACTCAGCGATTCAGCAACAGCCTCTTCCCCTCTGCCATCCGATTCTTAAACTGAACCTATGAACACTAAATCACTTTTTAAAAAAAATTTGTTTTTGCACTATTTTAATCTATTTAATATACACTATATGTACTTACTGTAATTGAGTTATTTATTTATTCTTTCTATGTTATCACATATTGCATTATACTGTTGCTGCTAAGTTAACAAATTTCATGACACATGTCGGTGATAATAAACATGATTCTGATTCTAATTCCTCCACTTGGTTACTGGCCAGTAAAGGAAATAGATTCTTCACATTCACCCAGTCAAGATTTGCCATAATTTTATGACATCATTGCAAAATAATCAGGCCCCAACTAGAGTAACACACAGAAAATGCTGGAGGAACTCAGCAGGTCAGGCAGCATCTACAGAGAGGAATAAAGAGACAACATATTAAGCTTTGATTCAACTATTCTGATGCCCTAGCAACCTTCTCAAACCTGCTCTGTACACATTCTAACGCCATCATATTTGTGCTGTAATTTGGTGAAGAAAACCATAGACAATATAAATAGTATTCTTTGTACAATTTGAACATGACCTCCTTTATTTTTTTCTTCATTTTTCAGTACTTGTTAACAAAAGCAAGGCTAGCATTTACTGTCCTTTTCCTAATTGACCTTGAGAAGATGACAATGAAAGGCCATCTTGAATTGCTACAGCCCATTTAGGTGAAGGAGTGGATATCGATCCAGTGGTGATGAAGGAATGGCTATATATTCGCAGATCAGGAACCTGCAGGCAATGTATTCCCATGCGACTGCTACCCTTGATCTTCTCGGATGGTAAAGGTTGCACAATTGTGGGGTACTGTCAGAGAAGCACATGCAAGCAACTGTGGAGCACTGTGTAGATGGCATGCTTTGCAACCATTATGTGTGATGGTAGAGAGAAAGACTATTCGGGGTTGTTAATGCAGCCAGGTTGCTTTGGCCTATGAAGCTTTGTGGCTTACTTCATAAAGGCATTTATCCCAAATACACTCTTAGCCATTTATTTACCTATCATGCCACTTGCAAGAATTTCCAAGATCCTACTGTTCCTATACACATCTATTTGTGCAGTGGTCCCCAACCTCCAGGCCGCGGACCGATACATTGCCACGAAGCGTGCAGGGATGCAGCGGTGGCCGGAACGCACCCAACACATCTTTAAGAAAAGAGCCGAAATATAACAAGCTAATTAATTACCTGGGTGCGTTCTGGCCACCGCTGCACCACTGCATTCTTCGCGGCAATGTATCGGTCTGCGGCCCGGAGGTTGGGGACCACTGTATTTGTGTATTCATTCGTCTTCTTTATCTTCCTCAAAAGCATTATCTCACAAAGCTTACTGGCCAAGTTGTGTCATCCAAACTGCTTTACTGCTTTTAATGTCTATGGGCATTAAATGATCACAGATCTGGGTCACAACATCTTCATGCTTGGCCTCCGTAGCTCATTGAAGGAGGTAAATATTAGCCATGGCTCTTAATCATTTATGGAATTATAGAAAATTATCAAAGGGCCATTTTACACAATGTTCATGCAACCAAAACCAAGAGCCATTTAAACTAATCCCACCCACTTGCCTAATTGTTCAAGCAACACACACAAAATGCCGGTGGAACGCAGCAGGCCTGGCAGCATCTATAGGAAGAAGTACGGTCGACGTTTCGGGCCAAGACCCTTCGTTGCCTAATTGTTGGCTGTTTGTCCTTCAACACTGTCAGGTGGCGTAGAATAAACCTTGAGGTAACAATGGCTGAGTTTTTAGTGCCACTTAACACCAATATGCCATTCTCCCACACGATAAACCAACCTGACTATTTAAAATATTTAACAGTCAAAATAATAACTTCAGAATTCTCCTTGTTTAATCATAACCATCAATAATTTCATTGTTCAAACTTGTTCAACTCCAAAAGCACTAGGTTGTCAGTATGTAAATAAGGCTCACTTGTTATTCTTAACAACAATTTTGAATTTGTGGTCTTTTATGGGATTCCAGTATATTTTTGCATTACCTTTGATTTTTAATTTCTTCAGTTGCATGCTGAAACATGCTGGTTGTGCTTTCCATGGTTTCTGGCTCGGCTTTCGTTTTATCCTTTACTTGGTCTGTTCTCAGGGCTCGCAACTTCCTCTTGGTGCTGATTTCCACTTTCATACCACCGATTAGGTTCAGCAAATCATCTCTCGCCTGCGGAGCAGCTTCCTTTTTCTCTGCATTTTCCTGCGGTTCTGGTGCCGTACCCCGCTGTATTTCATTGTCGTTTCTCAGCCCGGCAGAACCAGTAAAGATGGGCCTTTGGCCTGTTCCGGTCAGCAAGCACAAACTGAAGAGATAGAATAAATACAACCAGATTCATCAGAACGAAGGAGAGGTCATTCCTTTATTAACACCACCTATTCTCTTTTTTCTCAGCCACACCATCATTGGTTCGCCTTAGCACAGCTGCACTGTATCACACGCAAAAGAAGTCATTTAAAAAATCACATGTTTAAGTAAAGTTGCACAATAAAATCTCCAGCTGGTCAAGTTCCCTTTTTGTGACCCACTTTAAAGTATGACTCCATTTCTCAAATCTCACTTTAAAATAGCATATAAAAATATAAAAGAATGAAGTAATTAGAAAATATTTCTAATGTGCTGTAGGGTTCAAAGCACAATAATCCAGTTTGATGCTTTGGCGTAACACTGAGGGAAATGGCACTAAAAAGCAGGATCATTCAGAGTTGATATCAAGTCTGCCCATTTGATAACTCAGGTATACATTGGAAACCCCATGCCTCTCCAGTATATGAAAAGGACAATAGTATCAGCAAAACATCTCGGTCTGCAAGGTGTGCAAATACAGAAGATGAAAGCCTAAAATAAAAGACTGAAAATCTAGAAATTTTATACAATACTTTTTAAAAAGGAAATCCTTCACATCAATAGTCTGCTCATCATCTGATATTAGACACAATTATCGTTATTCCTCATTTTAAGGTAATTGCTTCTGTAAAAGGGCTCATTTACTTTTCAACAAATGTTAACTGTTAACTTTTAAGAGGTGTCAGTGGGTATCTATCTAAAATAGGAATGCATTCATGATCCTATCCTTAGTTTTTGCAATTTAAGCAGTGATGGGCTTTCCTGAACTTTTGCAGAAATGGTATTCCATAGTAATATTGAAATTTCATCCAGTATACTGATATTTACATATGATACTTGCACCTTCATTGTGGTAAAACGTCCCAAGGTACTTCACGAGAATATTGTCATACAAAATTTGACACTGAATCATGAGAGACATTAGTACCAGAACAATTTTCAAAAGCATCCCTTAAAGGTAGAGGTGCAGAAACAACTAGGGAAGAAAATTTGTAGGTGATAGGCACAATCCATTATTTTGTAGGTGATAGTAAAAGGTACAACTGGGGCAAAGAAAGCTGGATGAACAAACCACCAAAATTAGCAAGTTTGAATTACGGGAGTATTGTAGGATGGAGGTTGCAAATAGTGGGAAAATGTTTTTGTTTTGTTTGACTTGAAGCTAATCCACGTCTACCAGCAGAAAGCAGATGATTGAATGCAATGTGATGAGGGGTTTAAAATGAGCTGATGCTTACAGAATGAAAGATAACTAGTGTGGGAGTGGGTAAGTCTTGAGAAAGCAACAGCAGAGTTTCGCAAAAGATGAACTGAGGCAGATGCAGTGATAGATATTTTGGAGCTGGAGGTGGATTGTCATTGTAATGAAGAGGGATATGGGAATTGTAGCTAAAATTAATGTGGCTCAGCTTCAGACTGTAGCCAGGATAGATGGCAGAATTAGTAGCTGGCTGACCAGAAATGGAAAACAGGGGGACTCTACAGTACAAGCACACGGCTCACTGAAAGTGGAGTCACAGGTAAACAGGGTGGTGAAGATGGCTTTCGGCATGCTGGCCTTCATAAGTCAGGGCATCGAGTATAAAAGTTGGGAGGTCACAGTGCAGTTGTACAGGATGCTGGTACAACCACACTTGGAGGATGGTGTTCAGTTTTGGTCGCCCTGCTAGAGGAATAACATTACTAAACTGGTAAGAGTGCAGAAAGGATTTACCAAATGATGTCAGGACCTGAGGTGCTGAGTTATAGGATACTGGACAGGCCAGGACTTTATTCCTTATAACATAAGAAACTGAGTGGTGATCTTATAGAGATGTATAAAATTATGACAGGCATAAATAGGGTTAACACACTCAGTGTTTTTCCACAGATTTGGGGAATCAAAAACTAAAAGGGCAAAGATTTAAGGTTCGAGTGGAACCGGAGGGGTGATATTTTTCCACAAAGGGTGGTACCAATGTAGAATCAGCTGCCAGAGGCTAAGGCAGATACAATAACCAATTTAAAAAGACAGTTGGACAAGTTTGGAAGGTTATGAGCTTAACATTAGCAAATGAGTCCTGCCAAAGGGCTTCAGCCCGAAACGTCAACTGTACTTTTTTTCAATAGATGCTGCCTGGCCTGCTGTGCTCCTCCAGCATTTTGTGTGTGTTGCTCAGATTTCCAGCATCTGCAGATTTTCACTTGTGTATGAGCAAATAGGACTAACTTAGATGGGGTATCCTTGTCAGCATGGACCATTTGGGTCAAAGAGGCTATTTTCATGCTGTAAGACTCTATCTCATATAGTTCTGTATAAGAGAGGCAACTAGCAACCATGGGCCCAACATTGGTATCACTTTCCCAATTACATTAATGGTGTCCAAAAGAACTGATGTGACAAGTGTCTGGGGCGCATCTTAGATTAATGCATGGTGGGATGGGGGAGGGTGTTTACAGAAAAGGCAGCCATAAACACTGTTCTGTTTTGGATCTTCCATGGAAGCTGGTGCAGATGCTTTATCCGAACAAGCTGATCACATCACTAAACATGATGAAAGTCAGCACTTGCTGAAGATGTCCCAGCCTCTCATTAATATATGACTAATCCAATTCCATTTATGACCATTGGTGACCCTCCATTCCTGACGCCTGAGCATCCTGCAATTGAAGGATGGCCAAATCCTTGTGTTTGATTGCCATTTATCCGGCTCTTCTGTGATGCAAATGCTGGTCCATTCATCAGCTTTAGCCCAAATCTCATCCTTTATTCGTTCCTTCTCCTTCTCATCACTTCCACCAACCCCTCCACCCTCCCCCCCCCCCCCGCCATTTCCTTCTCATTACCACCTCTTGTCCCTCTCCCTATCCCGGCCCCTCCTCGCTTCTTCCCCATCATCTCCACGCCCACGTCCTCTCCCAACCCCAAACTCACTCCTTCACTCCCAACCAACACCTCACCCGCAACCCTGTCGCCGAGCTGCCCCACGTTTCAGCACCGACACCGCCGCCCTCTGCATCGCTGTAACTCCGGAGACAACCGCTTGCAGCACCGACTTTCACTTGTGCACCGCTGATACCGCTTCCCCCGGCAACAATCATCCAAACAATGATTCCGGCTTCACGGCACATCACCTCAGTTTCAAATGATCAAAGTCAATGAATGCTCTTCTTATAACCAAAAAGAACTTTGTGGAAATAGAATTATTATTTCTCTGTTTTGGCATGCTAAAAGGATAAAATTAAGCCTCAGCATAGAATTGTTTTAGAACATAGAACATAGAATAGTACAGCACAGTACAGGCCCTTCGGCCCACAATGTTGTGCCGACCCTCAAACCCTGCCTCCCATATAAGCCCCCACCTTAAATTCCTCCATATACCTATCTAGTAGTCTCTTAAACTTCACTAGTGTATCTGCCTCCACCACTGACTCAGGCAGTGCATTCCACGCACCAACCACTCTCTTGAGTAAAAAACCTTCCTCTAATATCCCCCTTGAACTTCCCACCCCTTACCTTAAAGCAATGTCCTCTTGTATTGAGCAGTGGTGCCCTGGGGAAGAGGCGCTGGCTGTCCACTCTATCTATTCCTCTTATTATCTTGTACACCTCTATCATGTCTCCTCTCATCCTCTCCAAAGAGTTAAGCCCTAGCTCCCTTTATCTCTGATCATAATGCATACTTTCTAAACCAGGCAGCATCCTGGTAAATCTCCTCTGTACCCTTTCCAATGCTTCCACATCCTTCCTATAGTGAGGTGAAATAAATAAATTCAAATAAATTTATTTGAATAAATAATGTGATTTAAGTGAATGGGCAGAATGGCAAATTGAAATTGGAATGCATACTTCTACTCAAGATTGCCAATTCAATTCTGATGTACTCCTGAATTCTTGATTGTGCTAAGTTTGATTATGCGACATTTAGCCATGATAACGCCGGTTCATATTCATCTGCATGACATTTCTCTACAGCTGTATTGTTTTCTGCATGAGTGTCTCTCTCTTCCCCAATTTTCTCTCAAACTAGGCCAATTTGAGATTTCCCCTGGTTTCAGTGAATGTCTGTTCAGAGAACCCTGGTTTCAGGTGTCTCTTTCCTAGGTTTTACAAGGTCCCAGTTATTTTGATTTCACAGATTACTGGTTGATTTCAGCCTTCACCCAAAATTCAGAGAAATAATTATAGAGACCACAAAGTTTCAAACACTGGGTTTTGGAAAACCCAATTTGCACCATCTCCAATTCCACAACTCCAACTACCTAATTTCGGAGCATTCCAAAGAGGAGAGACTAGACACTGCAGATCATTTCTCATACCGACATGGGTCAATGATGCCAATGCTTTTGATGTACTCATGGACTTTAAGCAAGGCTTTTACCAAAGTTCCATATGGCAAGCTGTTCAAAATAAATAAATATATATATAAAGCTCATGTGATCCAATGGAGAAATTATTTGCAAATTTGTTAAAGTGACAAGTATCAGAGGGTATGGCTTAGAAAGTTTACTTTGTGACTTAGAAAGCTATTACCGGTGGGATTCTACAGGATTTATTACTTGGCCACTTGGTTTCAAAGGTACATTTAATGTCAGAGAAATGTATACAATATACATCCTGAAATTCTTTTTCTTCGCAAATGTCCATGAAAACAGAGGAGTGCCCCAAAGAATGAATGACAGTTAAACGTTAAAACCCCGAAGTTCCCCCCCCCCCGCTCCCTCTCCCATGCACAAGCAGCAGCAAGGCAACAACATAGATTTAAACGTAGGGGGCATGGTAAAGAAGTTTACAGAAGATACATAAATTAGCCATATGGATGAGGAAAGTTTTAGATTGCGGGAAGATGTTGATGTCTAGTCGATTGCATGACCTATCAGCATATCTTTCGGATGCCTGAAATAAGTGGGGAGCACCTGACAGAAAACCATGCAGTCACATGCACACACCACACAGACAGTCACTGGTAAATGAAATGAAATTCAATGTATAGTACGTGAGGTGAGGTGCAATCAAAACAGAAAATACTAGAACAACTCAGCACTTCAGAAAGCACCTGTATGGAGAGATGTTGGAAATATCACTGGAAATGTTTTCCAAATTTTCGCAGTTGTGGAGAAACATCAACACTATAAAATGCTAGCTCAGTCTCCTCAGGGCGACTCTGGCCCTTCTTGTACACAGCCTCTGTGTTGGTGCTCCACTCAAGTCTGTCATCCATGTGCACCCCCAGGTACTTGTAGGTCCTCACCGCATCCACATCCTCACCATCAATAGTAACAGGGAGCATGCAGGCTCAGTCTTCCTTAGTTATCCATCACCATCTCCTTTACCTTACTGATGTTGAGCTGCAGATGATTTAGCCCGCACCATTTGACAAAGTCCTCCACCAGGGCCCTGTATTCATCCTCCCATTCTCCCTTTATACACCCACCTATTGCTGAATTGTCAAAGAATTCCTGCAGATGACATGACTCCGTGTTGTATCTAAAATCCGAGGTATACAGGGTAAACAGGAAGGGAGCCAATATAGTCCCCTGTGGGGCCCTGGTGCTGCTTATAGCCATATCAAACACACAGCTCTAAAGCTGCACAATCTGTGGTCTGGTTATTAGGTAGTCCATTATCCAGGACACAATGGAAGTGCCAACCTGTATTGAACGGAGCTTTTCCCACAGCAATGAGGGCTGTGTGGTATTGAAGGCACTTGAGAAATCAAAAAAAAACATGACCCTCACAGTGGTGCCCTGCTTATCCAAATGGGAGTAGGCTCTGTTCAGCAGGAAGATGACAGCATCGTCGACTCCAATGTGCTCCTGCAGGGGATCAAGCTGATCTGACCAGGGGGTCGGAGGTGAGCCAGGACCAGCCTCTCTGGGGTCTTCAAGATGTGTGAGATCAGGGCCACTCGATGATACTTTCGGTCGGCCCTTCTTGGGTAGTAGGATCACACATGATATTTCCCACACAGTTGGAGACTCAGATTGAAAATGTGCTGGAGAACTCCACACAGCTGCTCAGCACACTCCTTCAGGGCCTTTGCTGTGTCTGAGTTTTCCCAGAGCCCTTCTCACCTGCTCAGGTGAGTCCATGATGACTGGGGAGCTGAAGGAAGGTGGAGGCTGGAGGAGGTGAAGATCAGGATGACAGCAGTTGGTATGTGGCGGTGTGGATGGTAGGTGCAGGGCAAGGAGGGGATGTAGACGGCAGTAGCCTGTGTTTTTAATCCACATGATGAACTGGAGGGGGGATGAAGAAGGAGGGGAGACACCGATGCAGAGGGAGCATTGGGTGCCTCGGCACCTGGACTGGTATGCTGAGGGGGTGTGAACAGAATTGTTAAGCCTATTGAATAAGAACTAAGCCAGAGTGGGACTGACATCCCTCGCAAGGATAGTGCTGTTTGGAGAGATTTAAACTGAGATGGCAAGTTACTGGTGCTTCACAGTAGACAATCAGAGAGGTACAGTTACCCAGAGAAAAAAAAGTTAGCAAGTTCAGTAGACAGAGCAGGTGGGCAAATGCATGAGAGGAATATAAATGCAAGGAGTTTAGCTAGTAAGGTGAATTGAAAGCTTTAATTATCAAGTGGGACTATGATATCATTGCTGTCACTGAGACATCGTTGAAAGAGGGGTTCTCATGTTCTTGCTTACTTATTTGCTCAGATCACTATATCAAAGGAATATATCATAGCAATTGTGAACATGCAAGGGGGATTTGTGAGGATATTGCCAGGACTGGTACGTTTTAGCTATACGGAAAGGATTGGAGAGGTTGGGATTGTTTTCTTTCGAATAGATGGAGCTCGTCAGCCTGGGAAGGTGGTCCATCTAAGAGGGGGAAAACTCTGATTTCAAACCTGCGCTGCTTTGCGGTCATACCCACTTATGGGAAAGGCTTCAGGAGTAAACCCTGATGACAAATCTGGAGCTGGAGTCCCTAAGGCAGTCCAATGTTGCCTTCAACCTCGTTCTGGCAACTGCTGCGACGACACTGGTGCCAAGCTGTATCGGCCCTTGCCCTTCCCTTGAGCAACATCGGTGTCCTGGAGAGGGGAGACTTGCTGCATGGGTAACTGCTGGTCTTCCATACAACCTTGCCCAGGCCTGTGCCCTGGAGAGACTGAAGCAAGACTTTCCAGGCGCAGATCCATGGTCTTGCGAGACTAACGGATGTCATCCACTTATTTATAACACTTTTTTTCTTTTCAGTTTGTTGTCTTTTGCACATTGATTGCTTTTCTGTCTTGTTATGTGTGGTTTTTCAATGATTCTATCGCGTTTCTATGCATTTACTGTGAATGCCCGCGAGAAAATGAATCACGGGGTTGTATAGGGTGACATATATGAACTCCAACAACAAATTTACTTTAAAGAATTGGCAACTTAGAATCCTAGGTATAGAATTTTCAGGCAGAAAGAGAAGGAAGTAAAAGAAAAAGTGGCTTTGCACTGTTAGTCCAGTAATGAATTATTTTATTTTAGAGGGAGGAAGTCCTAGACTGCTCCTCAAACAAGGCCACATACATGGAGATCAGGAGCAAGAAGGTTGTTACCAATTTGTTGGGGGTGAATTACAGAGTTCCAAACTGTCAACAAGAGATAGACAAATAGATATATATAGGCCATAGTAGAGAGATGTAATTAAAAGTACTATCTTGGATTGTTTTAGTGTAAAACAACCAGAGGGTAACAGGCACCAACAGAATCAACAAACTCATTCGTAAGGCCAGTAATGTTGTGGGGATGGAACTGGACTCTCTGATGGTGGTGTCTGAAAAGAGGATGCTGTCCAAGTTGCATGCCATCTTGGACAATATCTCCCATCCACTACATAATGGACTGGCTGGGCACAGGAGTACATTCAGCCAGAGACTCATTCCTCCGAGATGCAACACAGAGCATCATAGGAAGTCATTCCTGCCTGTGGCCATCAAACTTTACAACTCCTCCCTTGGAGGGTCAGACACACTGAGCCAATAGGCTGGTCCTGGACTTGTTTCTTGGCATAATTTACATATTACTATTTAACTACTTATGATTTTATTACTATTTAATTATTTATGGTTGTTGTTGTTCGTCCTTTGTAGTCGAAGATGACCATGGCTTCAAAGTCAAATGGGAGATTGGTGGCTGTGGGTCCGGAGGTGACTGATGAGGCCAATCCGGGCCCTGAAGGCTCGCCCACATGTGGGACACAAGTGGGTGGGTGCTGTCGTGGCAGTGGATGCTGCTCGGGCCTTGCGCACAGCACGCTTTCGTTGCACCTCGATGATGCGCCTGACTTCAGCTGCACGGACTCCTGTGGTGATCTTGCTGCGCCAAGCTGGACGGTCGAGGGCAAGCGTCTCCCACGTGTTGATGTCGACACCCAGGCCTTTGAGGGACACTTTCAGGCAGACTTTGTAACGTTTTTTCTGCCCCCCCGACTGAGCGCTTGCCCTGCCACAGTTCTCCGTCCAGCAGCTGCTTAGGCAATCGGCTGTCTGGCATTCTGACCACATGTCCAGCCCACCTGGCTTGGGCTTTCAGCAGGAGGGTGTAGACGCTGCAGAGCCCAGCTCGTTCCAGGATTTCCATGTCGGGGACTTTGTCCTGCCACCTGATGTGGAGGAGTCTGCGGAGACAGCTCAGGTGAAAATGGTTGAGCTGTTTGGCGTGTCTGCTGTAGACAGTCCAGGTCTCGCTGGCGTAAAGGAGGGTGGTAAGGACCACTGCACAGTAGACCTTCAGCTTGGTGGTAAGGCTGAGTCCTCTCCGCTCCCAGACGTTCTCACGGAGTCTCCCAAAGCCGGCGCTGGCTTTGGCAATCCTGTTGTTGACCTCAGCGTCTATGTTCACTGCGCGAGAGAGTATGCTGCCCAGGTAGGTGAAGTTGTCGACTGCCTGGAGGTTCTGGCCCTTCACCGTGATGCGTGGCTCCTGGTATGGCTTTCCTGGGGCAGGCTGGTACATAACTTCGGTCTTTTTGGTGCTGATAGTGAGACCGAAGTTGTCGCAGGCTTGTGAGAAGCAGTCCATTTCACGCTGCATCTCCTGCTCTGTGCTGGCGTTGAGTGCGCAGTCATCAGCAAACAAGAAGTCTCTGATGACAGTCTCTCGCACCTTTGTAACTGCCTGCAGGCGCCTAAGGTTGAACAACCTGCCGTCAGTCCCGTATCTGACGTGGATTTCTTCTTCGTAGTTACGGAAGGCATCTGTCAGCATGGCAGAGAATACCATACTGAACAGAGTCGGGGCAAGAACGCAGCCTTGTTTGACGCCATTTGTCACTGGGAAGGCCTCCGACTCGTCGCCGCCATCCAGAACTTTCACCATCATACCGTCGTGGAACTGCCGGACGATTGTGATGAACTTGCTGGGGCAGCCAAACTTCTCCATGATCTTCCACAAGCCTTCTCTGCTGACCGTATCGAAAGCCTTGGTTAGATCGACAAAGGTCACGAAGAGGTCGCTGTGTTGCTCCTGGCATTTTTCCTGGAGTTGGCGCGCAGCAAAAATCATGTCCGCGGTCCCACGTTCAGCACGGAAGCCGCACTGGCTTTCTGGGAGCAGACCTTGCTCAAGATGTTGGAGAAGGCAGTTGAGCAGGACGCGGGCCAGAATCTTCCCCGCAATGGACAAGAGGGAGATGCCTCGGTGGTTGTCGCAAGACTGGCGGTTGCCTTTCCTCTTGTAGATGTGGACTATACTGGCATCTTTCAGCTGTTGCGGGACCTGTCCCTTTTTCCACATGGACTGGAAGAGTACAGTCAGCTTTTGCATCATGACAGGGCCTCCTGCTTTGTATACCTCAGCAGGGATTGCATCGGGTCCTGGCGCTTTGCCACAGGAGAGTTGCTTCACTGCCTTCCTGACTTCATCTACTGTGGGGAGGGTGTCGAGGTTCTTGTTGATCTTTACCTGGGGCAGGCGGGGCAATGGCCTCGTCGTTGATGTCGGCAGGGCGGTTAAGGACGTTGTTAAAGTGCTCAGCCCACCGATCCAGAATCTGCTTCTTCTCTGTCAGCAGCTGCGTCTCATCTGCGTTGAGGAGGGGTGAGGAGCCGGAGGACTGGGGTCTGTATACAGCCTTAAGCGCATCGTAGAAGCGCTTTATGTCGTGGCTGTCTGCATAGCCCTGGATTTCATTGGCCTTCTTGCTGAACCAGTTGTCCTGCATCTGGCGAAGTCTTTTCTGCACCTTTCTTCTTGCGTTGGTAAAGGCATCTTTCTTGGCTAGCGACGTGGGGTCGTTCTGATGCGCTCTGTAATGTTGATGTTTCTCCGTTAGTAGTGCCTGTGTTACTTCATCATTCTCATTGAACCAGTCTTGGTTTCTTCGGGTTGCTGGTCCGAGATGTTCAAGGGCGGTAGTGTAGACAGCGTCTCTGAAGGCCGTCCACTGTTCCTCAACACTGGTCCCGTCTTCCTGTGGTGTGTCTGGCAGTCTGCCTTCAAGGTCATCGACGAATTCTTCTGCAACCCTGCTGCTTTTCAGCTTGGAGACATTCAGCCTTTTTGCAGCCTTCTGCCCTTGGGGTCTTCTCATGGGCAGAATGCGAAGCCTGAACTTGGACACAATGAGGCGGTGGTCGGTCCAGCAGTCGGCACCACACATGGCTCTGGTCACTCTGACATCCATCCTGTTCCTCTTCCTGGTGATGATGTAGTCAATCAGATGCCAGTGCTTCGAGCGTGGGTGCATCCATGACGTCTTCTTACGGGTGGGTAAGCGGAACAGGGTGTTGGTGATGACAAGGTCGTGTGTGGTACATGTCTTGAGGAGCAGAAGGCCGTTGCTGTTACACTTGCCAGTGCTGTGTCTTCCAATGATCCATTCCCAGGTTTGGTAGTCTGTCCCTACTCTGGCATTGAAGTCCTCGAGAACGATGAGCTTCTCTGACTGTGGGATTGCTGAGATGAGGGCGTCGAGTTCTTCATAGAACTTGTCTTTAATGTCATCTGGGTTGGTCATGGTGGGAGCGTAGGCACTAATCAGCATAGCACTCTTCTTGTTTGCAAGTGGGAGCTGAAGTGTCATCAGGCGGTCGTTGATGCTCTCTGGGTGCTTGGTGAGTTTACGGGCGAGGTTAGAATTGATGGCAAATCCCACGCCTGCTTCTCGTCATTCAGCGCTGCTGTGACCGCTCCAGAAGAACGTGTATCCACCACTACGTTCTGTCAGCTGCCCTTGTCTGCTAAGTGTGTTTCGCTGAGAGCTGCTATGTCCACGTTGTAGCGAGCTAGCTCTTTTGCAACCAGTGCAGTTCTTCTCTCTGGTCTGTCTGCCTTGATGTTATCTCGCAGAGTTCTCACGTTCCATGTGCCAAGGTTGAGCACCATCACTTTCTTCCGCGTCGGGTTTGAAGTCATGACTTGCGCTTGACTTGGATTAAAGTGAGGGAGAGTTGCGCAGGTCGTCAGCCTCACTCTCTCGTCCCGGCCTATCTGGACCCAGTGGCAAGACATAGTCGAGATGGCTGGAGATAGGTCAGGATGCAGTGGATGGCCAGCAGTGTTCTCTGTGTCTCACTGTGCCCTCTTAGCGCTCCACGACGCATTGCTGAGAATCGCCTTTCTGCCCGTTGAACCAGTGATGGTTTCTTCCACGCAGTCCACCGAATCCAGGCTTCACATGCTAGGTAGACAAGCCCTGAGTGTTGTGGGTCTATTTATGGTGCAACTGTAACAAAAGCCAATTTCCACTGGGATCAATAAAGTATGACCATGACTATGACTATAAAAGGTTCAGAGGTGTGCCCACAAGAGGCTTTTGGACACATTGCACAGGTAGACCAATGAGGGAAGGAGCAGTACTGAAAGTTATCCAGGGGAGTGTAGGTATAAGACAGAGGGAGTGTCAGTGGGGGAGTATTTTGGAGATAGTAACCATAGCTCTACATATTTCATCGTGGTTACGGAAAAAGGGATGGACCAGGAATAAAGTTCTGAAATTGAGGGTGTGCCAAATTCATTAACTGAAGACTGGCAAATGTAGACTGGTAGCATCAACTATAAAGAATATCCAAGAAAGACTGACTTTGTTAATGATGCCCGCATCCTGGGGAAAACAAAATCACCATTTCCTTGGCATGGCCTCACAGAATCAGATTGATTCTGCTGGAAATGTAAATAACATTAGTTAGACTGCACTTTTGTCCCATGGACTGTTCAGATCTCTACATCACAGGAATACATCATAGCAGTAGTGAACATGCAAGGGGGATTTGTAAGGATATTGCCAGGACTGGTACATTTTAGCTATACGGTTGGGATTGTTTTCTTTGGAACCAAAGATGCAAAGTGGAGACTTAGATGAGATGTATAAAATTATGGTAGATTAAAATGGGGATAACTAATTTCTCTTAGCAGAGTGATAATAAATGAGGGTATAGATTTAGGTAACTGTTAGAAGGATTAAATAGGAGGTGATACAGTTTTATTTATGCCCAGACATATATTAGGCTCCAGAACTTATTCCCTGACAGAGTTATCAAGGAAGAAACCCACACATAAAAGGGATACATACTTTAAAGAATCATGACCTGCAGGGCTATGGCATCATGGTAGAAGTGGGACTAAGTTTTTAAACCCCTGACTACTATGAACACAATAGGCCATAGTCTCCATCTTTGTCATATATTTTCTGTAATTCTCTCTCATGTTCCAGTAACTCAACTTGCAAAGAAATTCTCAAACTACAAACTCGACAACAAGAAACAGAATTCAGTTTTATTATAAATCATCCTAAACATGTAGGGACATTTTTATTAAGTAAAGGGTTTACAAACAATAACTTTGCTATGACACTACCCCACTTCATTCCAAGAATTATTTTCTAAGCTGTTTCTGAGCCAGAGCGGGATTTAATCATGCAGCAATCTGATTATAATTTGAGTTGTGTACTTCAGCTTGGTTGTCTCCTTAATCAATCCACAAAGAGAATCAGTAAGAGAATTTTAAATCTTTCAAAAGAGATTAGCACAGAGAGCCACCAACACAACTGCCGGAATATTGTGCTCCAGACATCAATTCTCCTGGAGGTTACTGTATTACCTACATGTATAGGAAAAGTAACCAAATACTGAGCATAAATAATTACTATTATCAAGGTATTAAAAGGGAGGATTACAATGAATTTTGATTCTGAATACAGTGTTTGCTGAGCATCAATAGATACGGTGCTGATAGAATAGGGATCTGGACTTTTTTGAAAGTCTTTGACAGTGGGTTGTTTTACAATCTAGAAAACAAATAGCATAGTCATCTTTCAGCAGCCTGAAAACAAAATACTGCAAATGCTCGGAGATTGAAATAAAAACAGCAAATGTTGGAAATGTTGGAAATACTTGTCAGGTCAGACGGCATTTGTGGTAACCGAAGCAGAGCTGATATTTCAGGTCTGAGACCCTTCAGCAGGACCTGAAATGTTAACTCTGTTTCTCTATCCACAAACACAGCCTGATCTATTGAGTCCTTCCAAAATTTTCTCTTTCATTTTAGTTTTCTAGCATCAGCAGTTTGGTTTTGATTTTAAAAGTTTAACAAAAGGTCATCAAACTGAAATGCCAACTGTTTCTCCACAAATGCAGCTCAATTTGTTGTGTATTTCTAATATCTTCTGTTTTAATTTATCAGAATCAGGTTTATTATCACCGGCATGCGTCGTGAAATTTGTTAACTTAGCAGCAGCAGTTCAATGCAATACATAATCTAGAAGAAAATAATAATAATAAATAAATAAGTACACATATATTGAATAGATTTAAAAAACGTGCAAAAACAGAAGTAATATATATTTAAAAAGAGAGGTAGTGTTCACGAGTTCAATGTCCATTTAAGAATCAAATGGCAGAGGGAAGAAGCTGTCCCTGAATTGCTGAGTGTGTGCCTTCAGGCTTCTGTATCTCCTTCTGTATAGGAAGGGAGGAGAATATGGCGGCGCTCGCGGCCACTCTGAAATGATATCATATTTGTAAGTAGGTACCGTGCACAATCCTGATTTGATGGAGACAAACGTGGGAAGCACGGAAGAACATCTGGAGAAACTTCCGAAATGCCCGCTTCGCTACTGCTGCTACTGTGCGATCGAGAATCTCCGGAGGGGAAGACCCCAAATCCTCGGCTTTGCCTATTGCCTGTTGCCGGGGCCGGGGTCAAACCGCTCGGCAGAGATGATGCTCAGTGCTCGGTGTCGGAGGGCAGGTCAGAGGCTCAAAGTTTTCAGATGGACTCAAGAGTCAGACTGTGGTCGGGTGCTTCCAGGATGCTGCATCGGCAAGTTTGCAGCGCTGAAAGCTCATGACAGGGAGAGTTTTTCTTCCTTCTACCGTCTGCGTGAGATGATGGGACTTTCGAGAGACTTAGAGACTTTTTTTTACCATGCCCAAGGTCTGTTTTTTATCAAATTATGGTATTACTTTGCACTGTTGTAACTATATATTATAATTATGTGGTTTTTGTCAGTTTTTCAGTCTTGGTTTGTCCTGTATTTCTGTGATATCATTCTGGAGGAACATTGTATCATTTCTTAATGCATGCATTACTAAATGACAATAAAAGAGGACTGCGAGTCCTCATAATCTAATCTAATCTAATCTAATCCTACCATATGGTAACAGTGAGAAAAGGGCATGCCCTGGGTGCTGGAGGTCCTTAATAATGGATGCTGCCTTTTTCAAACACTGCTCCTTGAAGATGTCCTGGGTACTTTGTAGGCTAGTACCCAAGATGGAGCTGACTAGATTTACAACCTTCTGCAGCTTCTTTCAGTCCAGAGCAGTAGTATCCCCTCCCCACCCCCCAATACCAGACAGAGATGCAGCCTGTTAGAATGCTCTCCACGGTACACCTATAAAGGTTTTTGAGTGTTTTTGTTGATATACCAAATCTCTTCAAACTCTTAATGAAGTATAGTTGTTGCCTTGCCCCCTTTACAACTGCATCAATATGTTGGGACCAAGTTAGATCCTCAGAGATCTTGACACTCAGGGAACTTGAAACTGCTCACTCTCTCCACTTCTGATCCCTCTATGAGGATTGGTATGTGCTCCTTCGTCTTACCCTTCCTGAAGTCCACAATCAGCTCTTTCGTCTTACTGACGGAGTGCTAGGTTGTTGCTGTGGCACTATTCCACTAGTTGGCTGTACGCCCCATCGTCTCCATCTGAGATTCTACCAACAATGGTTGTATCGTCAGCAAATTTGTAGATGGTATCTGAGCTATAGCTAGCCACACAGTCATGGGTATAGAGAGAGTAGAGCAGTGGGCTAAGCACACACCCCTGATGTGCACCAGTGTTGATCGTCAGAGAGGAGGGGATGTTATCACCAATCCGCACAGACTGTGGTCTTCCAGGTAGGAAATCCAGTATCCAATTGCAGAGGGAGGTACAGAGGCCCAGGTTCTGTAACTTCTCAATCAGGATTGTGAGAATGATGGTATTATATGCTGAACTATAGTCGATGAACAGCATCCTGACCTAAATGTTTGTATTGTCCAGGTGGTCTAAGGCCATGTGAAGAGCCACTGAGATTGCATCTGCCATTGACCTATTGTGGTGACAGACAAATTGCAATGGGTCCAGGTCCTTGCTGAGGCAGGAGTTCAGGCTAGTCATGACCAAATCTCAAAGCATTTCATCACTGTGGATGTGAGTGCTACGGGGCAATAGTCATTAAGGCAACTCACATTATTCTCCTTAGGCACTGGTATAATTGTTGCCTTTTTGAGGCAAGTGGGAACTTTCACCCATAGCAGTGAGAGGTTGAAAATGTCTTTGAATACTCCCACCAGTTGGTTGGCACAGGTTTTCGGAGCCTAACCAGGTACTCCATCGGGACCTTCCATCTTGCGAGGGTTCTTCCTCTTTAAAGACAGCCACACATCGGCCTCTGAGGCAGATATCACAGGGTCATCAGGTGAAGCAGGGAGCTTCACAGCTGTAGTTATATTCTCCCTTTCAAAGCGGGCGTAGAAGGCATTGAGTTCATCTGGGAGTGAAGCATCGCTGCCATTCATGTTATTAGGTTTTGCTTTGTAGATTTCACTTCACTAATCTTTTTGGCCTTGTTGACCCTTGTATAGACATTTATCTTGCAGCACACTAATTGAAAAGTTGTAAAACTCTCAGACAATTTGATGACAGTAAGAAATTAAACCATTGTCATTGAACCCATGAACACTACCTCACTACTTTTTTTCTCTTTTTGCACAACTTATTTAATTTAACTTTTAAAAATATATATGTATATGTGTATATATATTTTATATATATATATATATATATATATATATATATATATATATACACACACACACACTTCTTACTGTAACTTATAGTTTAATTATGTATAGCAATGCATTGCTCCAGCATTACAACAAATTTCATGACTATGCCAATGATATTAAACCTGATTCTGATTCTGATTTTAGAAACAATTTCAGTTAGTGAATCTATAATATAATATTTGGAAACAAGCTAAGTAACAACACAACACCCCTTTATCAAATAGTTCATGTTTTTTTTTCAGGTAGTTGCATCAACATTCATCTATTCATATTATGAGATGTGTCCATTTGGCTGTGACAATATGATTTATGTTGAACAATTATGGTCTCAGTTTTATTTCTTGAACTCTTACCCTATTGTTCTTGTTTTTGATGCCATCTTTTAATCTTGTTTTCACTGAAGGTAAACTTTTGATCTATTCTACCTCATCAAGCACCCTCCCAACATTCTCAAATGCCACATTCTTTGAAATGAATACTTAATAAAGGATCCCTTCGGGAATTATTTTTGACCTGAATCATTTGGAGGGAGCTTTGAGCAACTGGATACTTGATTTCCTCACTTGCAGACCCCAGTCAGTTTGAATTGGCAAAACCATCTCCTCCACAGTCTCCACCAGCACAGGTGCACCACAAGGCCGTGCGCTTAGCTCCCTGCTCTACTAGCTTTACACTTATGACTATGATGTTACACACAGCTCCAGTGTCGTATTTATGTTTATGATTTTCCGTAACTTCCGCCACCTCCAACGGGATCCCACCACTAAGCACATCTTTCCCTCTCCCCCCCCCCGCATTCCACAGGGATCGCTCCCTACGCAACTCCCTTGTCCATTCGTTCCCCCCCATCCCTCCCCACTGATCTCCCTCCTGGCACTTATCCGTGTAAGCGGAACAAGTGCTACACATGCCCTTACACTTCCTCCCTTACCACCATTCAGGGCCCCAAACAGTCCTTCCAGGTGAGGCGACACTTCACCTGTGAGTCGGCTGGGGTGATATACTGCGTCCGGTGCTCCCGATGTGGCCTTTTACATATTGGCGAGACCTGACGCAGACTGGGAGACCACTTTGCTGAACATCTACGCTCTGTCCGCCAGAGAAAGCAGGATCTCCCAGTGGCCACACATCTTAATTCCACATCCCATTCCCATTCTGACATGTCTATCCACGGCCTCCTCTACTGTAAAGATGAAGCCACACTCAGGTTGGAGGAACAACACCTTATATTCCGTCTGGGTAGCCTCCCACCTGATGGCATGAACATCAACTTCTCTAACTTCCGCTAATGCCCCACCTCCCCCTCGTACCCCATCTGTTACTTATTTTTATACACACATTCTTTCTCTCACTCTCCTTTTTCTCCCTCTGTCCCTCTGAATATACCCCTTGCCCATCCTCTGGGTCCCCCCCCTTGTCTTTCTTCCCGGACCTCCTGTCCCATGATCCTCTCGTATCCCCTTTTGCCTATCACCTGTCCAGCTCTTGGCTCTATCCCTCCCCCTCCTGTCTTCTTCTATTATTTTGGATCTCCCCCTCCCCCTCCAACTTTCAAATCCCTTACTCACTCTTCCTTCAGTTAGTCCCGACGAAGGGTCTCGGCCTGAAATGTCGACTGCACCTCTTCCTAGAGATGCTGCCTGGCCTGCTGCGTTCACCAGCAACTTTTATGTGTGTTGCTTGAATTTCCAGCATCTGCAGAATTCCTGTTGTTGGCTGAATCAAAGATGGTGGAGAATCAGCATAAAGGAGTGAGATTGAAAATCTGGCTGAGTGGTGCCACAACAACCTCTCATTCAATGTCAGCAAGATCAAGGAGCTGATTATTGATTTCAGGAGGAGGAAACCAGAGGTCCATGAGCCAGTCCTCATTGGGAGAACAGAGGTGGAGAGGTAATCAGCAACTTTAAATTCCTTGGGTTTTTCATTTCAAAGGATTTGTCCTGGTCCTAGCACGTAAGTGCAATTATGAAGAAAACACAGCAGCATCTCTACTTCCTTGAACATTTGTGAAGATTCAGCATGACATCTAAAACTTTAACAAACCTCTACAGATATGTGGTGTAGAGTATATTGACTGGCTGCATCACAGCCTGGAATGGAAATACCAATGCCCTTGAATGTACACTCCTACAAAGAGTAGTGGATATAGCCCAATCCATCACGGAAGAAGTCCTCCCCACCATTGAGCACATTGACACAGAGTGCTATCACGGGAAAGCTGCATTCATCATCAAGAACTCCCACTGCCCAGGTCATGCTCTCTTCAGGAAGAAGGTACAAGAGCCTCAGGACTCAACACCAAGTTCAGGAAGAGTTATTATTCCTCAACCATCAGGCTCTTGAACCAGAGGGGACAACTTCACTCAACTTCACTTGCCCCATCACTGAACTGTTCCCACATCCTATGGACTCACTTCAAGGACTCTTCATCTCATGCCCTTGATATTTATTGCTTATTTATTATTATCATTACTTCTTTTTGTTTTTGGATTTACAACTTGTCATCCTGTGCACAGTGGATGTTTGCCTGCCCTGTTGTGTGCAGTCTTTCATTGATTCTGTTACGGTTCTTGAATTTGCTGAGTACGTTCACAAAAAAAAACAAATCTCAGGATTATACATGGTGATATATACGTACTTTGATAATAAATTGCTTTGGAGTTTGACCTAATTGGGATTGATAATATTTGTGGAAGCTGTAATGGACCAGCTCATTTAAACTATCTGGTTAAGGATATCAGTCACTGAACATGCTGGAAATTGAAAATTTTAAACTTAAACAGAAAGAGAGACTAGGTTCCTACAGATTACTAAAAATCTTTATGAACTGAACCTTTCCAACACTTCTGCCTCTTAAACAGGCTGTTGTGTATGAACATTAATCAGGTAATCAGATTGAACCTGCTCCACCACTGGCTGCAGCAGGATCAGATTTCATCTTCCCACTTTTTATCTTCATTTGGATGGACAGCCATAGTAAAATCACTTGACAATCTAGTTTTTTCAAGTCATTTGCGGGAAGCAATACTGCTTCTGGATCTTGGTCACTGGTCCTCTTTCAACCTCCATCCAGGGGATCCTACCACAGCCACTACCAGAGAAGCGACCAAAATTTGTTCTTCAATTTACATCAGGGAGAAATTGCATCATTGATTGGGAGAATTGCCCTGCATGGAAACTGGCTCTATGGTTTCCCCAGTTACAACAATGATCATAAATCAGAAACTGACTTCCATGGTTGTAATGCACGTTGATTATTTTGAGTGGTGATCTACAATTCTAAATCTTTCTTTTCAACACAATTTCATTTTGTTTGTGTTCTCAGTTCTTTGAAAGCCTACTTTAATTTTGATACAGGTCTCTCACAGTGGGATTTGTTGTTGTTTTTTGGATACATAATGAACTTTGGTTTCTTCTTTTGTCTCCGCTGGCCCTTTTCAATATTGTGTTGTTGTTGTTGCCTGTTTTCTTCTTTGCCTTGACCCCTATGGCTATCAATGTTGTTTAGTTTGCTTGTTTTTTCTTTTCTTTGACTTGTAATCCATTTAGAGACATGCTCAATCAGTGCTTAACAGTGATTGGTACCAATTTTTTTCCTGAATGCTCTCTAGAATGTTTTGAAAGCATTTGCTCTCAACTGAAGTTTCAAACTACAACCACTAATCTACTGATTTAAATTCTTGCTTTATTTCCTTTTAAATTTATCTTCCTTGTTATTGGCCTGGTTAAAATCTCGTTTATAATGATCTTTCCTGGTTCGTCATGCAGTTACTCACAGTGTAGTTTTAACCGTATTCTGTAGCAAATACATGGAAATATCTTCATTCAGTTTTAATTGCAAACAGATAGGTAGACTGGCTAGCTGGGAATGTTATCCTAATCAAGGTTGGGATGTGGGAATTTAGATTCATAAGAATAGAAGTAACCTTTTAATTCCACTCTTAAACAACCATCCTTAAATATTCCCATTCCGACGTGTCAGTCCATGGCCTCCTCCACAACAAGGCCACTCACAGGTTGGAGGAGCAACATCTCATATTCCTTCTAGGTAGTCTCCAATCTAACAGCATGAACATTGATTTCTCCTTCTGGTAATTTCCCCCCTCCTCTGTCTCTCTTTTTCCATTCCCCAATCTGACCCCAACCGCCCCCCCCCAATTCCCTGTCTCTTCTCTTCACCTCCTTCTGGTGCCTGTCCGACTTTCCTTTTTCGTGGTCCGCTCTCCTCTCCTATTAGATGCCTTTTTCTTCAGTCCTTTACCTTTTCTGCCTATCACCTCCCAGTTTTCCACTTTATCCCCCCTCCCCCACCTGGTTTAACCTATCACTTGTACTCCTTCCCCTGCCCCTACCTAATTCAGCCTTCTTCCCCCTTCCTTTCCATTCCTGATGAAAGCTCTCAGCCCAAAACATCGGCTCTTTGTTCCTCTCTGTAGATGCTGCCTGAACTGTGATTTCTTCCAGCATTTTGTGTGTGTTACTTTGGATTTCCAGCATCTGCAGAACCTCTTATGTTTAACCTTAAACAGATCATGGCTGAAATGTAACCTAACTCCATGTACACAGCTTCTCCCTGTCAATTAAAGTACCTTTGAATTAAAATTTAACAATTGTTTCATTTAGTGCACATACACAAAGGATGAGATGCTGTTCCCGAGCTTGTTTTGCTCTTAAGACTCAACACTTAATGTAACAATTTCAGATTATTAGCCTTTCAATGATCATCAGCATATAATGGTAACTCAGTTTTTCTCTCTCCACAGATGCTGTCTGACTCGATGGATTTCCAGTATTCACTTTTATCTCAGATTTCCAGCAACTGTTGAGTTTTGTTTCTCAGAAATGCAGCATTGTCCTCCGTCCCATCCTTCTGAAATGTTAATTCCGCTTCTTTTCCACAGATCCTAACTGACTTGTTGAGTGTTCCCAGTATTTCAGATCACCAGCGGTTTAATTTTAGTCTCATCTTGTTTCTCTCCTCCATTCATCACCCTCTCCTCCTGACATATCAGCTGCTTTTAACAAACCACCTTCCTTTCTCTACCAACACCAATTTGTGACATTCATTCCCTCTTGGATCATGACCCCATCATAGATATTCAAAGTTTAAAGGTTCAAAATAAATTTTATTATCAAAGTACATTTATGTCACCAAAAGAGATTCATTTTCTTGCAGTCACAGTACAACAAAAAGTACAATAGAATCAACGAAAAACTACACACAAAGACTGACAAATTCTGCAAATCCAAAAAGATACATGTAGATGTACAATCTACATGTAGACTGGGTGAACCAAATTGGTAAAGGTGCTGAGGAAGAGGATTTCTTGGAATGTATGCGGGATGGTTTTTTGAACCAACATGTCGAGGAACCGACTAGAGAGCAGGCTATTCTGGACTGGGTTTTGAGCAATGAGGAAGGGTTAATTAGCGATCTTGTCGTGAGAGGCCCCTTGGGTAAGAGTGACCATAATATGGTGGAATTCTTCATTAACATGGAGAGTGACGTAGTTAATTCAGAAACAAAGGTTCTGAACTTAAAGAGGGGTAACTTTGAAGGTATGAGACGTGAATTAGCTAAGATAGACTGGCAAATGACACTTCAAGGATTGACGGTGGATATGCAATGGCAGGCATTTAAAGGTTGCATGGATGAACTACAACAATTGTTCATCCCAGTTTGGCAAAAGAATAAATCAAGGAAGGTAGTGCACCCGTGGCTGACAAGAGAAATTAGGGATAGTATCAATTCCAAAGAAGTAGCATACAAATTAGCCAGAGAAAGTGGCTCACCTGAGGACTGGGAGAAATTCAGAGTTCAGCAGAGGAGGACAAAGGGCTTAATTAGGAAGGGGAAAAAAGATTATGAGAGAAAACTGGCAGAGAACATAAAAACGGACTGTAAAAGCTTTTATAGATATGTAAAAAGGAAAAGACTGATAAAGACAAATGTAGGTCCCCTGCAAACAGAAACAGGTGAATTGATTATGGGGAGCAAGGACATGGCAGACCAATTGAATAATTACTTTGGTTCTGTCTTCACTAAGGAGGACATAAATAATCTTCCAGAAATAGTAAGGGACAGAGGGTCCAGTGAGATGGAGGAACTGAGCGAAATACATGTTAGTAGGGAAGTGGTGTTAGGTAAATTGAAGGGATTGAAGGCAGATAAATCCCCAGGGCCAGATGGTCTGCATCCCAGAGTGCTTAAGGAAGTGGCCCAAGAAATAGTGGATGCATTAGTGATAATTTTTCAAAACTCGTTAGATTCTGGACTAGTTCCTGAGGATTGGAGGGTGGCTAATGTAACTCCACTTTTTAAAAAAGGAGGGAGAGAGAAACCGGGGAATTATAGGCCGGTTAGCCTAACGTCGGTGGTGGGGAAACTGCTGGAGTCAGTTATCAAGGATGTGATAACAGCACATTTGGAAAGCGGTGAAATGATCGGACAAAGTCAGCATGGATTTGTGAAAGGAAAATCATGTCTGACGAATCTCATAGAATTTTTTGAGGATGTAACTAGTAGAGTGGATAGGGGAGAACCAGTGGATGTGGTATATTTGGATTTTCAAAAGGCTTTTGACAAGGTCCCACACAGGAGATTAGTGTGCAAACTTAAAGCACACGGTATTGGGGGTAAGGTATTGGTGTGGGTGGAGAATTGGTTAGCAGACAGGAAGCAAAGAGTGGGAATAAACGGGACCTTTTCAGAATGGCAGGCGGTGACTAGTGGGGTACCGCAAGGCTCAGTGCTGGGACCCCAGTTGTTTACAATATATATTAATGACTTGGATGAGGGAATTAAACGCAGCATCTCCAAGTTTGCGGATGACACGAAGCTGGGTGGCAGTGTTAGCAGTGAGGAGGATGCTAAGAGGATGCAGGGTGACTTGGATAGGTTGGGTGAGTGGGCAAACTCGTGGCAGATGCAATTTAATGTGGATAAATGTGAAGTTATCCACTTTGGTGGCAAAAACAGGAAAACAGATTATTATCTGAATGGTGGCCGATTAGGAAAAGGGGAGGTGCAACGAGACCTGGGTGTCATTATACACCAGTCATTGAAAGTGGGCATGCAGGTACAGCAGGCGGTGAAAAAGGCGAACGGTATGCTGGCATTTATAGCGAGAGGATTCGAGTACAGGAGCAGGGAGGTACTACTGCAGTTGTACAAGGCCTTGGTGAGACCACACCTGGAGTATTGTGTGCAGTTTTGGTCCCCTAATCTGAGGAAAGACATCTTTGCCATAGAGGGAGTACAAAGAAGGTTCACCAGATTGATTCCTGGGATGGCAGGTCTTTCATATGAAGAAAGACTGGATGAACTGGGCTTGTACTCGTTGGAATTTAGAAGATTGAGGGGGGATCTGATTGAAACGTATAAGATCCTAAAGGGATTGGACAGGCTAGATGCGGGAAGATTGTTCCCGATGTTGGGGAGGTCTAGAACGAGGGGTCACAGTTTGAGGATAGAGGGGAAGCCTTTTAGGACCGAGGTTAGGAAAAACTTCTTCACACAGAGAGTGGTGAATCTGTGGAATTCTCTGCCACAGCAAACTGTTGAGGCCAGTTCATTAGCTATGTTTAAAAGGAAGTTAGATATGGCCCTTGTGGCTACAGGGGTCAGGGGGTATGGAGGGAAGGCTGGGTTCTGAGTTGGATGATCAGCCATGATCATAATAAATGGCGGTGCAGGCTCGAAGGGCCGAATGGCCTACTCCTGCACCTATTTTCTATGTTTCTATGTTTCTATGATATAGATAGATAGATAAGAAAAAAGCTGAGAACATGAGCTGTAGATTCTGCGAAAGTGAGTCCAAAGGCTGTGTTCAATGATTAGTTCAGCGTTGTGACGAGTATGTCCTTGCTGGTTCAGGAACTTTGATAGATGAAGGTTAGTAACTGTTCCTGAACCTGGTAACATGGGACCTAAGTCTCCTGATGGTGGCAGTGATAAGACAGTAAGGCCTGGATGGTGGGGGTCCTTGGTGATGGATGCTGCTTTTTTGTGGCAAATTGACTTTGATCTTTCCAACTCTATTATTATTCTGCAACTTAAAACATGCTTTTTGTACTTCCTTTCCTAATTCTGATGAAAGGTCAATGACATGAAATGATGACCGTTTCTCTACCAACACTGCTGACTTGTTCAGTATGTCCAGCATTGCATAATTTTACTTCAGATCTCCAACACTTACAGTTTTGCTGCATTTAAATTAAAATTCTGTGTGTAGTTCAAATGCATCCTTTTTAATAAATGCCAATATTCAAATAGTTTGTCAGAAAACCAGATTAACAGGACAACAATCTATCCTTGTTCTCACTTAACTGCTTGCAGTAGCCTCATTATCTCAAACAATTCCTTCTCATGAGTTGCTTGCAGGTCTTTCAATCTTGCACACACACACACTCCTACCTGTTACACTGCTGGCATTTAAGGCAGCAATGAATGTTCTCCATCTCTGCCTGTCCTTGGACATCTTCTCAATTGTGCCCTATGTGTGATTTAGGGTCCTCATTTCTGCCTCTAGAGCACAGCACCAAGTTGTCTTTGGTCTCCCGCGATTCCTCTGCCCTTCAGAGATCCAATGAAGTTTTGGCTTGATGATGGAGTTGGCCTTTCTTTTCATCACTTGCCCTATCCACCTCCAATGTTTCCTCATGATGATTGTGGTCATGTCCTCTTGATGACAATGAAGGAGTAGGGCGTGGTTGGAGATCGTTCTTGGCCAGAAAATATGGAGGATCTTCTGAAGGTTTACGGTCTGGAATGACGACAGCTTGGCAAGGACACTCTCCATCATGCACCAGCTTTCTGACTGGTACAAGAGTGTGGACAGAACAAAGCTCTGGTATAGCTTCACCTTGGAGTGGAAGCTTGTAATGCTGAATCAGGTTTGCAGATCTGGCAAGTGAGATAGGAAATGCACTAACTTTGAATAAGTATAAATCTGGGCCGTACCCTCCAAATGTCTGGACCTGCCTCTGGAGTTTTTTTTTTGCACTACCTTACTTTCCATTTTCTATTTTTTATTTATGATTTATAATTTCAATTTTTAATATTTACTATTGATTTGTACTCCAGGGAGTGGGAAGCGCAGAATCAAATATCGTTGTGATGATTGTACATTCTAGTATCAATTGTTTGGCAACAATAAACTATGAAGTATAAAGTATATTAATCATTTATTTATAAACAGTAAAAATTCAACCAAACATTCATGTTCCCCAAGTTACAGACACTACAATGCCAAATACTCAACAGATGTACATTCAACAAACGTACCTAGCTAAAAATGCATGCAGAGCATACTTTCCTAATGGTCATGTACATCATTTGCCTTAAATGAAGGGAGAGAACTAAAATCTCACACACATGCTCTCTATATACCCAGGGTATTTGAAACTGAACACCAGGCAGCTGTCCAATGGGAAAAACAGCTGCAGTTTCTAAACTAACTGATCTCAACAAAGCGACTTTCGATGATCAGAATAAGGCATGCCCCCCACCCCTCACAGGACAATGCTGTATTTGGTTGATCCCCATATGTCGCTCATTGATCTGAAGAAGTTTCTTGCTTTGCTGAGTCTGCACTCGATGTCAGCTTTGGCCCCACCATCCCACTGAATGATGCTCCCCAGGAAGGTGAATCAGCTGGTGCTGGGGAAGTCGATGCCATATGCCTCGATGGAAAAAGGACACTCCACACTGAGGGTCGTGGTCTCAGTGTTTCTCTCGCTGTCTCTGAGTCCAACCTGTTTACCAAAGGGACACAGCTGCTGACTTTTCTAATGCATGGATAGTAATGCAAGGTCATCCGCAAGGTCAGGGTTTTCTAAAGTAGAGGATAGAGTCCACCTAATACCTCTCTACTTACCTTTTGTCCTTTACCTCATAACCCAGTCAATATATCACTGACATCACACAGCCCTGTCTGAGTCCTGTCTTGACTTCAAAGCTCAAATTGCTGTCCCCAACTGTGCAGGTGAGATTAGCACAGAAACTCTGGATAAGCTGGAAAATTTTGGAAGGGATCCTGTATGATCTGAGAATTTGCCAGAGGCTCTCCTTGTGGATGCTATCAAAAGCCCTTATAAAATCCATAAAATTAACATACAGTCGCCCGTGCCACTCTGTGCACTCACTCTATGGCGTTACGCAGCATGAAGAGCTGGTCGACGCAGCCTCTGTTTTTCCTGAAGCCAGCTTGCTCCTTCCTCAAGCACACATCAACAGCATCTGTAATCCATAGGACAATGACTTTGGCGAGGACCTTGCTGGGCACTGACAAAAGTGTGATGCCATGCCAGTTGTTGCAATCACTTAGCGCTCCTTTCTTGGGGATCCTAACAATAACTCCCTTTGTCCAGTCCGTAGGTACTTGTCCCCGTTCCCAGGTTACAGGAAAGCTGTGGTCGCAGGATTGCTGCTGCTTTTGGTTCAGTGTTGAACACTTTGGCTTTCAAATGGTCATATCCTGGGGCTTTGCTGTTCTGTATTGATTTAATCGCAGCAACAATCTCTTCTTTCTTGGGTGGACCCATGTTGACATCCAGGCCCTCTGATAGTTCTTATACGTCAGGTTTTCCCTCTGGTGGTGCTCCATTCAGTAATTCTCTGAAATACTGTGTCCATCGGGCTCCTTGCTCTTTTTCAGTTGTCAAAAGCAGACTGTTCTTATCACTGGATCTGGCCTGAACTTTTCACATACCAATTTTGAAATCTTGTATTTATTTCTCTGATGACCTCGACCGGCTGCTGCTTCGGCCTCCACTGCGAGGTCTTCCATGTAGACTCTCTTATCCTTTCTTACAAGTCTCTTCACTTTCTCAATAGCTTCTGTGTAATCAAGCTGAAGTTTCACCTTAATTCATGTTGACTTTGCATCTAATTCTTTCTCCTTAATTTTCTGTCTTTCTTCTAAGTCTGTCCATGTTTCCTGCTGTATCCATTCTTTGTTCTTCTTTTCAGCTCCGTATCCTAGACAAGCCTCGCTGCTCTTTTTGAAGACTGAGGCAATCTGTTTCCACATCGTGTGTCGACCTTGTCTACTGACATATCTTTGACACGGTCCTGCAACGCCTGAAATCTGTTCTTCGGCTGAATAGTGAAGGCAGAACTCATTGATGTCCTTGAGCCTCTCAACATCAAAACGTCTTTGTACATGTGTTCTGGCCAGTGTTCTGCAGCTTGAGCTCCATCACTGCTACAACAAAGTGATCACTTCCTGTATCTGCTCCTCCTTTCACTTTTAAATCCTGCAAGGATCATCTCCATGTACCATTGATCATCAAATGGTCAACCTGCTTCTTGTCACGTCCAATGGTTGAGCACCACGTCAGTTTGTCGGTTTCATGGTGTGGTAAGGGGATCTCTCCTTTGACCCTCAATTTCAATTTTAAACCACTTTTACCGGCACTCAAGAAGAGTAAAACTAACATTTTTTTTCTTTCAGGGCTATCAAAAGAATTGCCCCTGACTAATTAAATTGCTACTTGTAATTCTCTTTAAGTTAAAAAAAGGAAAACAATGAAAATGATAATCTAATGACAAAGAAATATCGTAACTGAACAAGTATGTTTCAGAAATATCTTGTAATCCGAGATTTGATCGATTTAAGAGCCGAGCTGAATTGGAAAGATCAGGAACGGGCCATATCAAAGTGGCAGAGAGCAATGAACGGCCCGAAGTTTGGACGATTTAAGAGCCAGGCCAGATTAAAATGGTGAGTGGTCAGGACCTGGTTTGGCCCACTGCTCCACAGGGTCTGCTCGTTTCTGTGCTGGACTGCAACTAGTGGACTCCTGGATCAGCTGCAGTGATGTCTGGCTTTGTGGACTTCAGTTCTGAGTGCTGTTTGCTTACTTTAATTGCTCGTGTGGCTCATTTTATTTCTCTCTCTCAGCACACTGGGTGTTTGACAATCTTTTGCTTTCAATGGGTTCTGTTGGGTTTCTTAGTTTTGTGGCTTCCTTTAAGGAGACGAATCTCAAGGTTGTTTACAGTACATACTTTGATAATAAAAGTATAAAGAACTTGAACTTTGATATTATTAACTTAAATTTGCTTCCTTCAATGCCAATAGTCAAATCTATTTCAGGAATTGTTTCACTGTGTCACCCAACCACAAATAACACTCCCGACAAGTTTAAACTTTTGACTCCCTCCCTAACTTGGCACAATGAAGCACTTGTTCCAGAAAAGTATTTCATAGTCCAGCCCAATATCTTGCATCATATAAACAATATGCAAGTCCAGCTTTTCACTGTACCTTGGTACATATAGCAAGAATAAACCAACACCAGGCAAGACCACCTGCTGTTGACCCAAGGCACCAAATTCAGACAAATCAAATTGCTCCCAACTTATATGACCTTGCAAAGATTCAGGGACTGGTGTTTAAATTGTCCAATGGACAAGTCAAGCCACACATTCACAAAGCTGGAGTGTCTCATCAATGGAGAGAAATGGACAGTCATCGTTTCAAGTTGAGACTCTGCATCTGGACCCTTCATCTAGGGTCTTGACCTGAAACAAAATCTGTCGATTTCCCAACATAGATGCTGCGACACCAGTTGAGTTACTCTGGCATTTTGTGTGCTGCTCCAGATTCCAAAATCTGCAATCCCTTCTACCACCAAGTCAAGCAATAATCTTTCTCCATCAGTCTCACAGAGTCATACTTTTCAGAGAATATGGCAGACTCCTCCACCACAGTCCCTGGAAGTGTCCTATTTCACCTGCAAGACAGAGCCATGGGAGAAGGTAGCAGAGTCGTTAATAGATGAAAGGAATAGCCATTGGTATCAACAAACTTGACTTCAGCAGCCAAGAAATCACATGGTATCAGGTTGAACGTGAGCATGGAAGTTTAATTTAATTACCGCCTATTGTGCTCCCTCAGCTGATGAATGAGAGTCCTCTGGATTGAAGAACACAGGCACAAAGGCACTGAAGGTGCTCTGTGTGGGACATCTCAATTTCCATCACCAGGAGTCACTTGGTAGCACCACCACAGATGAGCTGGACAAATCATGAGGGTATAGCCGCCAGACTGGACCAGGGACAGGTTGCAAGTTAAACAACATGAGGGGCGGGCTTCCTTGACTTAATTCTTATCAATACACCTGTGGCAGATGCACCTGTCCATGACAACCCCTACAAAGTCCCTCTTTGCACTGAAGACATTCCCCTTTATATTATGTGGCAGTACAAACCCATTGACCCTCACCTGTTTCCACTGATGCACCATAGAAAGCAGCCTATCTGGATGCATAATGACTTGATACGGCAGCTTCTGTGCACCTGACTGCAAGAAACTGCAGAGTTGTAGACACAACTCAATACGTCACAGAAACCAGCCTCCCCTCTATGTAACATACATCAAAGTTGCTGGTGAACGCAGCAGGCCAAGCAGCATCTATAGAAAGAGGTGCAGTCAACGTTTCAGGCCGAGACCCTTCATCAGGACTAACTGAAGGAAGAGTGAGTAAGGGATTTGAAAGCTGGAGGGGGAGGGGGAGATGCAAAATGATAGGAGAAGACAGGAGGGGGAGGGATAGAGCCGAGAGCTGGACAGGTGATAGGCAAAAGGGGATACGAGAAGATCATGGGACAGGAGGTCTGGGAAGAAAGACAAGGAGGGGCGGTGACCCAGAGGATGGGCAAGAGGTATATTCAGAGGGACAGAGGGAGAAAAAGGAGAGTGAGAGAAAGAATGTGTGCATAAAAATGAGTAACAGATGGGGTAGGAGGGGGAGGTGGGGCCTTAGCGGAAGTTAGAGAAGTCGATGTTCATGCCATCAGGTTGGAGGCTACCCAGACGGAATATAAGGTGTTGTTCCTCCAACCTGAGTGTGGCTTCATCTTTACAGTAGAGGAGGCCGTGGATAGACATGTCAGAATGGGAATGGGATGTGGAATTAAAATGTGTGGCCACTGGGAGATCCTGCTTTCTCTGGCGGACAGAGCGTAGATGTTCAGCAAAGCGGTCTCCCAGTCTGCGTCGGGTCTCACCAATATATAAAAGGCCACATCGGGAGCACCGGACGCAGTATATCACCCCAGTCGACTCACAGGTGAAGTGATGCCTCACCTGGAAGGAGTGTTTGGGGCCCTGAATGGTGGTAAGGGAGGAAGTGTAAGGGCATGTGTAGCACTTGTTCCGCTTACACGGATAAGTGCCAGGAGGGAGATCAGTGGGGAGGGATGGGGGCGATGAATGGACAAGGGAGTTGTGTAGGGAGCGATCCCTGCGGAATGCAGAGAGAGGGGGGGAGGGAAAGATGTGCTTAGTGGTGGGATCCCGTTGGAGGTGGCGGAAGTTACGGATGTACCTCTCTTCCTGTGCCTCATTACCCTCTATGTTCCTGTCTTCCTGTGCCTCATTAAAGCAGCCATCATAATCAGAGACCATATCCATCCCAGAAATTCTCTCTTCTCTCTCTCCCATCAGACTGAAGATTACAAAATCCTGAAAGCATGTACCACCATTCTCAAGGACAGTGTGTATCCTGCTGTTATAGGAAAACTAAATGGTTCACAATAAATTTATATTATGATAAGTTGGACTCTTGACCTTATAATTTACCTCATTATGATCATGCATCCTATTGCATAATCATAAAGTACTGTCTTACAGGTGAAATAGGACACATCCAGGGACTGTGGTGGAGGAGTCTGCCATATTGTCTGAAAAGTATGATCATGCATCACACAAACCAATCTTCCATCCTTGGACTCACTTTACACCGCACGCTGTCGGAGCAGTGCTGCCAGGATAATCAAGGACACGATCCACCCAGCCAACACACTTTTCGTCCCTCTTCCCTCCGGGAGAAGGCTCAGGAGCTTGAAGTCTCGTACGGCCAGATTTGGGAACAGCTTCTTTCCAACTGTGATAAGACTGCTGAACGGATCCTGACCCAGATCTGGGCCACACCCTCCAAATATTTGGACCTGCCTCTCGATTTTTTTGCACTACCTTACTTTCCCTTTTCTATTTTCTATTTATGATTTATAATTTAAATTTTTAATATTTACTATCGATTTGTACTCCAGGGAGTGGGAAGCGCAGAATCAAATATCGCTGTGACGATTGTACATTCTAGTATCAATTGTTTGGCGACAATAAAGTATAAAGTATTGTTTATCTGCAAAGCACTTTTTCTATAGCTGTTACACTTTATTCTGCATTGTTATTGTTTTACTTTATTCTAGCTTGACACATGGTGTAATGAATTGATCTGTACGAATAGGATGCAAGACAAGCTTTTGACTGTACATGTGACAAAAATAAACTGGTTCCAATTCCAAACGTGCTAAATGAAATAGACTCAAGCAGATCTGGCTGCTCAAAGCTGGACATCAATTAAGGCTCCATGGACCGTCAGTGATCACAGAAATATAGAGCATCATGACCTGTAATCTCAAGGCTCAGCATACCCACTAGCTGCCATTACTATCATCTCTGGTTCAATGGGCAGTGCAGAAGAGGCTGCTGGAAGCCACATCAGGCACACCAAAGTGACAACTAGACAAAACTGGAATGCAGAGGCACTGCGTGCTAAACAGCAAAAAAATACGCAATAGACAAAGCAAAGCGATTTTACGGCAACAGATCAGATAAAAGCAGCGGATCCACCACATCTCAGGGTTGAAATGTCTAATACCAGAGGCCAGGCAGTTAAAGTGAGAAGGGCTCATTTCAAAGGACATGGGAGTGGCAATTTGTTTTAGACAGAGACTTCAAAGTACTGCCTGGGGTAGTGGTAGGGGTAGATACATCAGAACGTTTAAGAGACGTTTAGATAGGCAGATGAATGAGAGGAAAATGGAAGGATGTGGATATCGTCCAGGCAGAGGGGATTAGTTGGCCATTTGATGACTAATTTAACTGGTTCAGCACAACATTGTGGGCTGAAGGGCCTGTTCCTGTGCTGCACTCTTCTATCTAGTCATGAATGGTGTGGACAATTAAGCAGCTAATGGGAGGAAGGTCCAAGAACACGCCCAACCCAAGATGGCAGAACCCAGCAGGCGAGAGGTATAGACAAGGCTGAAGAATTTGCAAAAGCATTCAGCTAGAAGTTAGCTTCCTCCTGAGATCGCCACCATCACAGAGGCCAGCTTCCAGCCAATTTGACTCACTAACCGTGGTATTAAAAAATGGCTGCGAGCACTGGATACAATGAAGAATATGATACCAGACGACGTCCCTACTGTAGAACTGATGGCCTGTACTCCAGTACTAACTGGGTCTCCCACCAAGGTGTTCCAGTTTACTCCCAATTCTAGCATCTGTCCAATAATATGAAAAGTAGTCCAGATGTGATCTGTACAGAAATAGCAAGTCAAATTGAATCCACTAATTGTTGAACAAACATTCTACTATCATCAGCAAATGGATTGAAATTGGTCATTGACAGTGCAAACAAGAGGTAGTTCCTCACCAATAACATAATTATCATCACTCAACCTCTGCCATCAAAAAGTCACTTGCAACACCACCTTTAGCAGGTCCACCTCTAAGTCACACATCATCCTGACTTGGAAATAAATCACCGGTTCATTCGCATTACAGGATCTAAATCCATGCCCAACAGCACCAGGGGAGCACCCTCAAGAAACTATTCAAGTAGATGTCCGGACACAACCTTCTCCACAGGCATGTAGAAATAGGTAATAAGTTCCACCCTTACTTGTGATGTTAGAATCACAAAAAATAAATTGAAAAACATGATGCTTCAAGCACTATTGGGTAATTTATGCCATCAAAAGGCTCCTAACCAATATTAGCTTTATCTCATCATGAAACCTCTGTCTAATTTAATAATCTCTCCTAATTCTATTCTCTTTTCTGTTTCCTATCAGAATACACTGAACCAATATCTCACAATGTAAACACATTTATGTATTGTACTAGATTCATTTGTCTGTACACCTTGAATGCTGTTCTGTCCCTTTTATTTCCCCCTTTCTCTTCTTCTCTCCGTATCTCTTCAGCCAGTCTTATTGCTACAAATCTTTTTCTCATTGATCTTCAGACATATTTGCCACCATCTAAGGCTTGATTCACCCAAGCCTACAAAATTGACTTTTGCTTCTCTTGAATCCTCCAAAAGCAAATCGAACCATTCATTTTTGCTAAGCACATGATAGGAATTAGTTTTGTGAACCTCCTTCTCAGTCAGTCTGGCCTTTCCATTGTTAAGCCAATGAAATCTGCCAAAGGGAGACAGAAGAGAGTGCAGAGGATCAGCCACAACTTCCCCTCTCGATAATTCCCCCTGGAATTTCCATCCCAGCGATGATTTCATCATGGCCACTGATGATCACCTGAGTGAGAATTCATGACCCATTTCCCACTAATGAAGTCACTTTTCCTCCTGGGTATTTGATCCACCAAAAGACAAACTATTGTTGTGGCTGTGGCTCTAATCAGCAAATTATATCTGTGTTGGCCTTTCTATTCCACTGAAGCTTTCTCCTCTTTTGAGCTTCATAGAACATAGAAAATATACAGCACATTACAGGCCCTTTGGCCCACAATGTTGTGCTGACCATGTAACCTACTCTAGAAGCTGCCTAGAATTTCCCTACTGCATAGTCCTCTAGTTTTTTAAGCTCCATGTCTAAGAGTGTGTTAAAAAAACCCTATTGTATCTGCCCCTACCACCTTCGCTGGCAGTGCATTCCACGCACCCACATTGAACTTCTGGTAATTGCCCCCGCTTCACCATTCTAATTCCCATTTCCATCTCCCATCTTATCTCCTTACCTGCCCATTATCTCCCTCTAATGTTCTTCCCCCTTCCCTTTCTTCCATGGCCTTCTATCCTCTCCTATCAGATTTCCCCTTCCCCAGCCACTTCTCTCTTTCACCAATCAACTTCCCAGTTCCTTACTTCACACCCCTCCCCCTCTCCAGGTTTCACCTATCACCTACTACCTTGTACTTCTTCCTCCCCTTCCCCTACCTTCTTACTCTGGCCTCTTCTCTTCCTTTCCAGTCCTGATGAAGGGTCTTGGTGTCTGTCACTTTTGCTTCTCATTTTCTCCCGGTATCAACTGCGCTCTCAAGTTTCTCACTGAGACACTTTTACTGCATTCCGCACTCCATCCCCACCCCTCAACCTCTGGACAGAGAAACCTTTCATCTTTGATGATTTAAACATCCAACTCATGGCAAGACATCTTGCCTTCTGAGTTCACTAACCTTCAACTTCTCCCTCCACATGACTTCCACAATGTCCACTCATCAGAGGTCAGAGCATGTGCCTTGCTTCTCCCACCATGAAGCACAAACAAAATTCTTTGTGCTGATTTCAGATCTCCCTCTCCTCTTTCATATCCCTGTTCATTCCCTAAATGCTGCTTCTTTTTTTATGCAATCCTGCCCATTAGACAGATTTCCAATTTTAAAAAGTCTTTGGGTCATCCATCTGTTCCTGTTGTTCTCGATCCACTTAATTAATCATTCACTTCCACTTCTGATGTGTTTGTTTTCCTTTTCTACACAATTCTCTAATAACATTCCTTTTGGTAAAGACTTTATCTGCTGCTGTCTATTCAGTGAACCTGGGTACTACTCACAGTAGGGCACTGAGGAGTGTGGCAGAACAAAGGGATTTGGGAATACAGATCCATATTCCTTGAAAGTGGTGTCACAGGTAGATAGGGTCGTAAAGAGAGCTTTTGGCACATTGAGTACCAGAATTGGTTTGTTATGTTGAAAGTGATTGAGACATTGGTAAGGCCCAATTTGGAGCATTGTGTGAAGTTCTGGTCACCCACCTACAGGAAAGGCATCAATAAGATTGAAAGAGTGTAGAGAAAATTACAAGGACTTGTTTACAGGGAATGCTTGAACAGGTTAGGACTTCATGTCCTAGAGCGTAGGAGGATGAGGGGAGATTTGATAGAGGTATATCAAATTATGTGGGGTATAGATAGGGTAAATGCAAGCAGACATTTATCACTGAGGTTGGGTGAGACTACAACTAAGGTGCAAAGTTCAAAGTAAATTTTATTATCAAAGTACATATAAGTCACCCTATACAACCCTGAGATTTATTTTCTTGTGGGCATAGAACAGTAACTATAACAGAATCATTGAACAACGTCCAATTAGGGCATTCAACCAGAGTGTCGAAGACAACAAACTGTGCAAGTGCAAAATGAAGAAACTATAATATAAAAAATAAGTAATAGATATCAAAAACATGAGATGAAGAATCCTCTGTTCTCTGCCACAAGTCATTCTTCTTCTAGCAATAGTGGGAGTGCGTTCCCTTGTCGTTAAAATGGAGACTGTCGAGTTAGCTGCCTCTGAGTTTTTCCTCTGTCCTGTAAGCTCACCAGGCCGGTCTTTCCCCAGAGCTTCCCACTCTACTCTCTGTTTCACCCCCTCATCCCCTGACCGTACACATCTTTACAATCTCCAATTTTCTGCTTCCAAGCCTCATCAAAATTGCTGACCACCCCGCTTCCTTTCCTGGCCCCCATGTTTCTCTCTCTCTCCTCAGTTGCTCCCTTCTTCTTCACAGTTTCTATCTTCAGCCTTTTCCTTAAAAAATACACCCTTAATTTCTCATCACTACCTATCAACAACTGTCTATACTACTCTATAGCTTACTTGAATTAAACTGTATCTGCCCTTCCTTTACCCTCTTGCCCAGCTGATTAATATCCCACTATAATCCTTGATAACCTTCTTCACTGTCCACAATGCCACCCATTCTAGTGTCTTCTGCAATCTTACTAATCAAGCTTCCTACATTCTCATCCAAAACATTGATATTGATGACAAACAATGGGTCCAACAAAGACCCTTGAGGCACACCACTAGACATGGGCCTCCAGTTGAGAAGCAACCTTCCACAATCACCCTCTGGCTTTCTGGTATCAAGCCAACTGTGTATCCAGCTATACAGCTCTCCTTGGAGTCGGTGTGATTTAACCTTCCAAATGTGGAACCTTATCATAGTCTGATAATGATAAATGGATTGATTGATGGAAACTTGGATTTTCAAAAGTGGACGAGTAATAGAAACCCCGGAAGGGTCGCAGATCTGCAGAAATAATACTCCCCCAACTTGAAAATGTCCTATTTTAGGCAAATAATGAACTGATGTGTCCATTTAGCGAAGATTACAATTCCGTTCAGTTTTTTCAATATTTTTAGATAGCGTGCAATCTGCAGTTTCACAATCCTATAGAACTGAGCCCCGTGGATAGGCTGGTTACTGTGAAGCCTCCTCCTTCCATCAGCGAGGTCCGAACTGACGAAAGGTGTTCTGCTCAGCCGCACGGCTTTCAATTGTTAAAATAAACCCAGCCACAGAACAGAGGAATAAATCACGGGGAGTCAAGTCTACAGCAGTTCAGAGGAAATCTAAATGTAAGTGGAGCACCGCCACCTTCAGCGTCTAAATATTTAGTGTCAGTTTTTTTTGGACCCTCCACGCGGAAATACATATTTTGGTATTATTTTGGGATACAACAATGCTTACTTCAATATAGCAGAAGTTACCATTTACACAACGAAATCTGATGCGGCCAAATCTATAAATATATCGTTTAAATCTGTAACAACCGACGTGCAACCTCTGCTAACAGCAACTTCCCGGGCACCGTGTGAACCTCAAAACCTCCACCAATTCCCATTGAGCCCTCATCCTCATCCTCGGCCAAATAATACGTTTGACTTTCAGAGTTGATAAACGGCCTTTAAAATAGACCACAAGAAGGGTCGATTTCCCGGATTCTTCAAATTTGAGATGATACTCAACCAACAAAAAAAAACCCTGCAAAATGTCTGCCAAATAATGAAACGCAACTTCATCCCGCCGATATATTCTTTATTCTAGTTCAGCCATATTATTTGGCTGGATTCTCGCTCTTCATGTGCAATTGGTGCTGGAGGTATCTGACCCAGGCCGCTCAGTTATTGGTTGCCTAGCTTTCAAACGAAACAATAACCTTCCTCACTAAATCCCGAAGATTTTTTTTTCATTTGATGCTGCGTGATGTAAGCGCGAAGGAGGCGGAGAATGAGCCGGAACTTGCCTACAGTGTAGGAAGACTTACATTTGTGTAGCGCCTTTCCCTTTTTCCCCCCATTGAGGGAAATATGTTTGAAGTGCGGGCCCTTGTAACAAGGTGTAGCTGCCGGACGCTCTGACTAAACAAGGAGTGAGTTAACAGTGTGGGGGCGGAGCGGAGAGCACTGAACTTCGCATCTGTGGGGTTGTATTAAGTTAGCGTGAAAAAGCAAGCCGGTGGCCACGTGTATACCGGTATCTTCTCCTATTAGCGCCGGTTGGCTGCGTAAACGATGTTTTGATTGCTGCATTATCGGAGTCTTGGGAAACCAGTGGTGATTATTTTCTAATGTAGTTTTATTTTAAGACAATCTGGACTTTCAGATTAATTATGCGTGGGATTTATAATTGGAACGTAACACTGTATGAAGTGCTGCCAAGTTAGGATTTGTAACGAGCCGCGGCTTTGCCTCGTCTGGGCGAGCACCTGAAATGTTTTGCTAGTTGTTTCTGAAAAGTTTGACGATTTCGGGGGGGAAGAAAGGGCACACTTCAGCAAAAGACAAAAATGCGAGTCATTGCTGAGTCGACTACGGGAAGTTTGTGGATTGTATCTGTCGATTTTTTTGGGGGGAGCTGAGTGAGTGTGAAGGGTTTACTACTCAATCCAGGTGGGTGTCAGTATGGAACGTCAACCAAAGACAGCCTGTCAAAAGGGACACAGGAATTGTTCAAGGTAACTTGATTGTTACAGTTCTTGAAGGAAATAATCCTGATGCTCAATTCCACTATCTTTCTTTATTGACATCTTTTTCCTCCTTCACCTTGCTCTTGTTTAATGTTTTTGAGAAGTGATCAAGCATGATTGAAATGTAGTAGAAGGCAGTGGAGTTGAGAAAAATTATTGGGGAGGGTAGGGGAGCGGTCTAGGTAAACGTTTGTAACCACATAATGTCAGAAATAATTTGGACACTTCTCATGGCTCTTAAAGTCTCACCTGTTGATTCAGAAGTATCAAAGAAGGAAATGCAACACACACAAAAATTGCTGGTGAATGCAGCAGGCCAGGCAGCATCTGTAGGAAGAGGTACAGTCGATGTTTCGGGCAGCGACCCTTTGTCAGCCTGAAGGGTCTCGGCCCGAAACGTCGACTGTACCTCTTCCTATAGATGCAGCCTGGCCTACTGCGTCCACCAGCATTTTGTGTGTGTGTTGCTTGAAATTCCAGCACCTGCAGATTTCCTCGTGTTTGCGTTTTTAAAGGAAATGCCTCTGCATTCATGATCCAAATGATTGTAAATGAGAGAGAAAGAAATACCAAAGAGGTTTGGCATTGAATGCTGAAATCTAAGATTCCAAACTAGGATTTGGAGCAAAGTTGTTTTTAGTTTGAGAATAGGATATTTTCAGTTGTGAGTTGCTGTAGTCCTGTAGAGATGAATGGTCAGGTTTTGAAATTGCTCTGACCTGTCGCCTTCATTAATGGCATAAGGTCTGACCTGCATTGAAAACAAATCTCCATGTTTAAGTGGGGAACTCCAGATCCATCTTGGTATTCACTTGGTGTAATAAAAAGCATTCATTGAGACATTACATGGCTGCTCTATCTACCTACCATACAAATACCACTTTCAGTGTAGTTAATTTTTCTGATGCTTTTGGATTAAGATATGACGGCAACAAAACAAATCTGTTTTATGATCATTATCTGACGTGGGCAATCGTGGTGATTGTTCTTGATAAATTTTTCTACCTTCTGGGTAGTGTCTTTACAAGACGGGTGACCTCTGCCATTATCAATTAACTTTAGAGATTGTCTGGTGTTAGTGGTCACATAACCAGGACTTGTGATGCGCACTAGCTACTCACAGGGCCATCTACCACCTGCTCCCATGAATTCATGTGACACTAATCGGGTGCTGTACCTTGTCCAAAGGTAACCTGCAGGCTGTTGGAGGGAAGGAGCACTTTACACCTCCTTTGGTAAAGATGTACAGTCCTTTCTTACAGGTGGTGGATGGTGGAATGAGGAATTTGAAATGTTACTAATATGCCATTGCTCTAGACTAGTTTTCTAAGTGTAAGCAGATATTGACAGGCAGATGAGCTGGGGAGGAAGCCTATTGGAATTCTTTCATTTTCGTTCTTAACACAGATTCAAACTGTCAAATAGGAAATACAAAACTCTTCAGACAGCTGTCTGCCAGAGTTTTTCTTATAAATTCAACTTATTAAATGTGCATCAGTTTTATTTAAACATCTAAAATTTTATTTCAGCTTTAACTGCAATTTTGCGGCAAACTAACTTTGTTTTTGAAAATGTTATTAGTAAACGTAGCATTCTCACTAGCTAAGCCTTTAAGACTAGTGGCTGGATGTACCAAAGTCACAAATGTTTTAAGTGACTGAGTAGGTAAACGCCTTCCTCTGCCTGGTCTGCAGATTGACCACCTCGTCTTCCTTCAGTGTGTGTTGTGAATTATCCTGGAGCTGTTTCTCTGGTCAATGATCATTAATTTCTGGAACCCATGTTAAAACTCAAATTATTCATCATTCTTTGCCAAAACCTTCAGAAGCGTAGCATCGCTGTCTCTGAATTATTGGGCTATTTGTACATCATTCATGCCTTGATGAGCACAAATTGCTTTCACTAAAAAAAGGCTTGTCTTCCTAACATTTAGCAAGGTTGAAGCAGCTTGTTCGAAATGTGTGTTATAGAGTATAGAACCCTACAGCACAGTATAGACCCTTTTAGCTGTGATGTACCAACCTTTAACCTACTCTTAAGATCAATCTCACCCTTCCCTCCATTTTTCAATCATCCACGCCCCTGTCTAAGTTTCTTAAATGCCCTAATGTATCTGCCTCTACCACCTCCTCTGGCAGGGCATTCCATGCCCCACCGCTCTCTGTTTATATAAAAACAACAACTTGCCTCTGACATCGCCCCTATACTTTCCTCCAATCACCTTAAAATTACGTCCCCTCATATCAGCCATTTCTACCCTGGGGGAAAATTGTTCTCTGGCTGTCCCTAATCAGACTATGGTTCTCCAAGAGCTTGTAAAAACTCTCTCTAAGAATCTTCTCCAGTAATTTGCCCACCACTGAAGTAAGACTCACTGTTCTTTAATTCCCAGGGTTACCTCTACTCCCTTTTGAAACATATGGATAACATTTGCCATACTCCAATTATCTAGTACAACATGAGATTTAATACATGTACTGTATCAGGACTGGATATTAATGCTCCCGTAATGCCACCTTATACGGATTGAACAGGTGAAAGCCTGATTGCACCCACTCAACGTTTCAGGAACAGATGGAACCAGAGTTGGGTTTGTTATCACCAGCATGTGTTGTGAAATTTCTGAATGGGCATTGAACCCATGTACATTGCCTCATATTCCGCCTCCCCTCCCCTTTGCACCAATTAAGTTTTCTTTTTTTTAAATATATACTTGTTGTAATTTACTTTTATTATGTATTGCAGTGTACCACTGCTGCAAGACAACATATTTCATAACGTATGCCAATGGTATTAAACCTGATTCTGATTCAGAACTGTGCTCAGTTTTTTTTTAGTATTTTATTTTTGTGTTCGGGAGGATGGTTTGGGGACAGAGGGGAGTTAGATAAGGGTGTTAGGGACAGGGATGTGGGGAGATTAAAGGACTGGTCGGAGTTTTAAGTCTCCAGCCCACTTTCGAAGGACAGCAGCGCTGATGTAGGACATCCGCAGGTGGGGCTGGGATGACCAGCGTGGATGAAAGCTGGTGGCTCCTCCAGGGCAGCGGATTCCAGAGACAGAGTTCTGTTGGGGGCAGGAGAATGAGGTTTCGGTGGCCCCTGGGTTCGTGAATCAATGCGATCGGAATTTGAGGCTTGGTGATCAGCGGGTCCTGGCATCGATAACGAGGGTTGAATCAGACATCAAGGCCTGTTGGACGGAGCTCCAGGTCTGCAGACCTCTTGATTCACTGGGGTAGTCAATATCAGTATGTCTGCATCTGAATCCCGGTCCGCTGGAGGCAGGACGCCAATGAATTTGAAATGTCTTGGGGTGAAAGGACTACACGAGCAGGAGAGAGGAAGGGGACTTGTTCTGTTGCTTGTTGTGTTGTGTGTTGTTTTGCTGAGTGTCGTGGGCATGCTATGTTAGCACCGGAATGCATAGCAACGCGTGCGGGCTGCCCCCCCCCCAGCACTCCTTTGGGTGTGTTGGTTGTTAACTGAAATGGTGCATTTCATTGTATGGGTGATAAGAAAACTTGAACATTTTTACCCAGAGTAGATCTGATTGGAGTTGGAGAAGTGCCAGGTTCCGAAGATTGTATTTATCAGAGAGGTTGTAGAAGTAAAGAAGGGGCAAGGACATGGAGAGAAAACAAGGATAAGAGTCTTAAAATGGAAATTTTGCTGGATGGGGTCCAGTGTGGATCAGGTGAACGGGATTTGGTGTTAGTTAAGATATGGTGACAAAACTCTGGATGACCTTCAATATACGTAGGATGGAATCTACAAGTCAGTCCTGAAGAGCACTGGGTTAATCAAACCTGGAACAAACAAAGACAATGATGAAGGTTGAAATTGCTCACAATGAGCAGATACTCAATCGTGAGAGAGAAAGGAAAGTAATGAGAAATGTTGGGATCTTTGCCCATAGGAGCAGAATTGGGCCATTTGGCCTGTTGTCTCCTCTGCCATTCAATCATGACTGATTGAGAAAGAGTCAATATATGTATAAATAGACATAGTAAGTTCAGCTGTATTGGTCTGACTTGTCAGTGTCTCTGACTTAAATCTGCAAATTTCTTAAATATCTCATGAAAGGATAATTTTGCGTGTTGGTTAAAGAATTCCTGGCCACTTCACCTGTTGCTTTGCTAAGTTTTTCTTTTCACCTCTGGATAAACCTAGAGCTTCCCACAATGATGCTGTCATAAATCAAAGTATTGACTACAGGAGTTGGGATGTTGAAGTTGTGTAAGATTTTGCTAAGCCGTAATTTGGTGTATTGTGTGCAGTTCTGGGCACCTACCTACAGGAAAGATGTCAATAATAGTGCAGTGAAAATTGACAAGCATGTTCCCGGGACTTGAGGAGTTGATTTGTAGGGAGAGGTTGAATAGGCTGGGACTTCATTCTTTAGAACGTAGAAGATTGAGTGGAGATTTGATAGAGGTATGCAAAATTGAGGGATATAGGTAAGGTAAATGCAAGCTGGCTTTTTTCCAATGAGGTTGGGTGAGATTAGAATTAAAGTTCATGGGTTAAGGGTGAAAGGTGAAATGTTCAAGGGGATTATGAGGGGGGAACTTCACTGACGGTAGTGAGAGTGTGGAACGAGCTGCTCGCGGAAGTTGTGGATGCGGGATCGATTTCAGTGTTTAAGAGAAGTTTTGATAAGAGCAAGGGTGGAGGCTGTGTTCCAGGTGCAGGTCGATGGAACTATGCGGAATAATAGTTCAGCACAGAGTAGATGGGCTGAAGGGCCTGTTTATGCTCTAGTCCTCTATGATTGGGTTTACAATTTCAGAATGCAATCTCTCAACTCCTGGGGGAGGGGGAGGGTGAAAAATAAATAACTAAACACTTGATGGGTCCAGTGGTTGGAACGGTTCAACAGGCCCAGGCAAAGAGAAATTGCACAAATACAGTGACTGGGGAAGGAATGGAAGGCATGGCCTAGAGCTAAAACTTGTGGAGCTTCTGCTTCTTGGCTCCAATAGTACTGATCAATCCTGTTCTTAAGTGCTGTCTTTGTGGGATTCACACATTCTTCCTGTGACTGAGTAGGTGCTCTAGTTTCCTCCTATATCGGAAATGTAGGTTATTTGGCCCTTGCGTTGTCCTAAGCATGTAAGTTATTGTGGGGAGAGCTAAACAAAATAGGACCAATAGTTGGTGCAGTCTTGGTTGGGATGAAGAGTCTGTTTCTGTGCAGTATGACTCCATGAAGTTTCGAGCAGAATTACTGGGCTGAATGATTCATTGCACTTGTGTGAGTGTAACACCTCATTTTGGGCATGCTGAGGCAAGTTGATGTATCTCAATGGCCAAAAAGAACTACAAAACTTGGATAGCACACAAAATGCTGAAGGAAGTCAGCACCTGTGGAAACGAATGAAGAGTCAAAGTTTTGGGCCAAGACCCTTCATCAGGACTTGTGTTTACAAAACTGGATAGACCATGTAATCAACTCCTTTGACCATTTGAAGGTCACTTCAATAGGCAAATGAGGGGTGGGGGTTATGAGCTGTTTAGGAGGGAAGGATTAGATTGGATATTAAGTTGGTTTTTTCGGTCTGTGCAATGTCATGAGCTGAGGGGCCTGTACTGTGCAGTACTGTTCTATTTCCTCAATCTAATTAGTAAACCATGTTTTTGTAATTACATGCTGCCAAGCTGAAAGTGGCCAGCCAACCTTTTCAGCATATGCCCAAACCAATACGAAAGACCCAAAGTAGCAGATGCTCTGTTTTCCTTAGCATAATAATAAAAATAAAAAAATACTTTTATTGATCCCAAGTTGGAAATAACCACACTTAAAGGCTTTTTTTTTTGTTGACACAACCTCCCCCAATATATACTTCACAATATCTATTTCTACAGTTTATACTGTGAAAAGATTAATTTAAGAGTTCTATCTACCCTTGCCAATAGTCTGTGAATGCCCACAAGAAAATGAATCTCTTGGTAGTATATGGTGACATGAATGCATTTTTGATAATAAATTTACTTTGACTTTAAGTTAATTATCTTGCTAAATTGGTGTAGAGAAGGTGGAATTCTAAACTAATATTGCACTAAGTATCTTTGTTACCCTATGTTTTAACTGGAACTTGGATAACAATCCTGAAGTCGGAGAATTTGGCATAATGGGTCCTAGGGAAAAGGACCAATTTGTAATGTATTAATTTTTAAATGGGAAAGTTGGTGTACAAAGTCTACATACTATTTAAACCTTGTATTTTCCTTGATTCACCCAGTTGGGAGGGAGGTGGAATTTGGATATTAAAATAGTAAGTATGAATGTTTTATATTTATCCAAACAATCTCTGAACTGAAGCACAAGTTGTTAAAATGCACACAAGTTACTCTAACTAATTTGGAACTCAAGAAGCTATGACAAATATTGAAGTAGTGAATATCTGTATTAAACACTATACAAGATTTTGTTTTGTTGTTGAGGCTTTGTTGTGCTAGCGTTAGAAAATGTTGAACTGATGTAATCAGAAATGCCCAGGTTAAGTGGTCAGTGAGATAGGAGCAATCGTGCTTGCAGGTGATCTGGACAGAAGCTTCCCATAGAGCTGGTGAAATTTCTTTTGTGCAGATTTGCACTTTACTGATGTGATTTCCAGCATCAGCTGCTGAACACCTAATCACATTGAAAATTTAAAAAAGATTAGATTAAGATCACCCCAGCCAATTGAAGTAAGAATATAGAAACATAGAAAACCTACAGCACAATACAGGCCCTTCAGCCCACAAAGCTGTGCAGAATATGTCCTTACCTTAGAATGACCTAGGCTTACCCATAGCCCTCTATTTTTCTAAGCTCCATGTATCCAACCAGGAGTCTCTTAAAAGACCCTATCGTTTCCACCTCCACCGCCGTCGCCAGCAGCCAATTCCACGCACTCATCACTCTTTTTTTTAAAAACTTATCCCTGACAACTCCTCCGTACCTACTTCCAAGCACCTTAAAATTATGCCCTCTCTTGCTATCCACTTCAGCCCTGGGAAGAAGCCTCTGACTATCCACACGATCAATGCCTCTCATCATCTTACACACCTCTGTCAGGTCACCTCTCATCCTCCGTCACTCCAAGGAGAAAAGGCCGAGTTCACTCAACCTATTCTCATAAGGCATGCTCCCCAATCTAGGCAACATCCTTGTAAATCTCCTCTGCACCCTTTCTATGATTTCCACATCCTTCCTGTAGTGAGGTGACCAGACTTGAGCACAGTACTCCAGTTGGGGTCTGACCAGGATCCTATATAGCTGAAATATTACCTTCGGCTCCTAAACTCAATCCCTCAATTGATGAAGGCCAATGCACCGTATGCCTTCTTAACCACAGAGTCAACCCGTGCAGCAGCCTTGAGTGTCCTATGGACTCTGACCCCAAGATCCCTCTGATCCTCCACACTGACAAGAGTCTTGCCATTAATACTATATTCTGCCATCATATTTGACCTACCAAAATGAACCACTTTACACTTATCTGGGTTGAACTCCATCTGCCACTTCTCAGCCCAGTTTTACATCCTATCGATGTCCCGCTATAACCTCTGACAGCCCTCCACACTATCCACAACACACCCAACCTTTGTGTCATCAGCAAATTTACTAACCCATCCCTCCACTTCCTCATCCAGGTCAATTATAAAAATCAAGAAGAGAAGGATTCCTAGAACAGATCCCTGAGGCACACCACTGGTCACCGGCCTCCATGCAGAATATGACCTATCTACAACCACTCTTTGCCTTCTGTAGGCAAGCCAGTTCTGGATCCACAATGCAATGTCCCCTTGTTTCCCATGCCTCCTTACTTCCTCAATACTTCCTTGCATTGTATTCCTTATCAAATGCCTTGCTAAAATCCATATGCACTGCATCTATGGCTCCACCTTCATCAGTGTGTTTAGTCACATCCTCAGAAAATTCAATCAGGCTTGTAAGGCATGACCTGCCTGTGAAAAAGCCATGCTGACTAATTCTGATCATTTTTATGCCTCTGCAAATATTCATAAATCCTGCCTCAACTTACCACCCACTGAAGTAAGACTCACTGGTCTATAATTTCCTGGGCTATCCCTACTCCCTTTCTTGAATAAGGGGGCAACATCCGCAACCCTCCTATCCTCTGGAACCTCTCCCGTCCTCATTGATGATGCAAAGATCATCGCCAGAGGCTCAGCAATCTCCTCCCTCGCTTCCCACAGTAGTCTGGGGTACATTGCATCCGGTTCCGGTGACTTATCCAACTTGATGCTTTCCAAACGCTCCAGCACATCCTCTTCCTTAATATCTACATGCTCAAGCTTTTCAGTCCACTGTAAGTTATCCCTACAATCTCCAAGATCCTTTTCTGTAGTGAATACTGAAGCAAAGTATTGATTAAGTACCTCTGCCATCTCCTCCGGTTTCTATACACACTTTTCCACTGTCACACTTGATTGGTCCTATTCTCTCACATCTTATCCTCTTGCTATAAACGAATTAACTTTTTTTCTCTGCATTAAGATGTAGAATAAAGATATAATCTAAAATATAAACAAAGTATATGAATCGTTTGTGCTTATGGAAATGAAGGCTTTTTAAAAACAGTGCATTTTTTTGTCTTTTTGAGGGACTGGCTCTGTACACTCTCACAATTGCAGAGGCTGTCCATCAGTAATTAAGCCTTGGTATAACATTTTAAAAGACGAGAAAATCTGCAGACGCTGGAAATCCAAGCAAGACACAAGATGCTGGAGCTCAGCAGGGCAGGCAGCATCTGTGGGGAAGGATGAACAGTCGACATTTCAGGACCAGACCCTTCAAGACGCTTGCAGGCGGCGGAGAGAGCATCTCGGAGTTGTGGAAACGATTGGGATAGGGACACCAGTTTCCTCTTCATGGCGGAAAGTGTGGCACGTCGAACACTGCAAGAGAAGCAGTCGATTGAATGTGAGTACTTGGGATCCTCAGAGGGTCTGTATCGAAAAGCTTGAACACTGATCTAGAAGCCATGGGTCACAAGATGGCACTGAAGACATGTTCCCAGGAAGGATACGTGGTGTGGTAGTGGGTTTGGGTGAGCGCATAACATTTTAAAATCTCGGTTGAAGACTGTGCAAGTGTGTGCTGGTAATTTGCTAATAAATACAACTGAGCTCAGGAAAAATTCTACTTTCATCAAAATAGTGGTGCTTAGCTGGTAAGTTTTTAACAAGCCTATCCTTGTAAACCTAGGATATAGGTGAGGGGGTGTGGGAGGAAGTCATTTGGGTACCTTTTGGCTTTTTTCATTTGAGCAGTTTTAATGTTCAGTCGTCATTCTAACATGGTCAAGGGAGTCCCACTAGTCAGTTATAGTAGTTCAGAATCAGTTTTATTATCACCGGCATGTAATGTGAAATTTGTTAGCATAGCAGCAGCATTTCAATTCAATACATAATCTGACAGAGAAAATAATAATTAATGAAAAATATGATAATAGTTAAGTAAATCAATTACATATATTGAATAGATTAAAAAATGTGCAAAAACAGAAATGCTGTATTTTTTTTTAAAAGGTGAGGTAGTGTCCAAAGATTCAAAGTCCATTTAGGAATCGGATGGCAGAAGGGAAGAAGCTGTTCCTGAATCACTGCGTGTATGCCTTCAGGCTTCTGTACCTCCTCCCTTATGGTAACAGTGAGAAAGGGCATGCCCTGGGTGCTGGAGGCCCTTAAATAATGGACACCGCCTTTCTGAGACACTGTTCTCTAAAGATGTCCTGGGTACTTTGTAGGCTAGTACCCAGGAGCCGACTAGATTTACAACCTTTTGCAGCTTCTTTCGGTCCTGTGCAGTAGCAAACCGCACCCCCCCCCCCCATACCAGACAGTGATGAAGCCTGTCAGAATGCTCTCCATGGTACAACTATAGAAGTTTTTGAGTGTATTTGTTGACATGCCAAATCTCTTCAAACTCCTAATAAAGTATAGCTGCTGTCTTGCCTTCTTTATAACTACATCGATATGTTGGGACCAGTTGAGTTCCATAGAGACAATCAGATCATAACCATTAATGAATAACGTAAATTTCAGCAAGGTGAATATTTCTTGGCTATAGAGATTAAAGATGATGAGCTTTGTGTGTCACATGCTCATCAAAACAGTGAAATGAGTCATTTGTATCAACTGCAAGTGTCACCATTCTTCTGGCATCAACGTAACATACCTGCAACTTGGTAACCCTAAGCCACACCTCTTTGGAATGTAAGAGGAGACTGGAGCACGTGGAGGAAAGAGGGAGAACGTACAAACTCCTAACAGACAATGGTGGGAATTATTTGAATGCCAATCACTGGCATTGTAACGTGTTACACTAATTGCTAGGCTGTTGTGCTGACCAAGCTGCATCCTTCCAAGAGAGCATGTGAAACCTTGTCTCTCAGGATGATGATGGTTCTTAGAACTGCACTGGAATGTCAGCCTGGATTGACTGTTCAAACACCCAGAGCAGAATCCTCATCCAGGGAACAAAAGGCCACGTATTTGAGTGCTACTTTTGAGCAGTAGCTTGTTGTCATGGAAACTCTAAGGAATCAACAGAATAACGCCATCATACCTAAAGTGGAATAAATGTCTTTCCATTACCTTTCTTGCATTGTTCCCTGTATTGTCTTCTAAGAATCGGGTGGATCTGAAATACGGGAACTCATTTATATAAAAAAACAAAAATGGCGTTAAATCCCAGTGAAAATCAGTTTATGCTATGTTGTTCCAGTTATTAAATGTAGTAAGAACATTTTCAGTGTTTTCATTTTGAGAAAGTTTACTAAAACTTCATTTGCGTTCAATAGCTGAACTGTGCCTGGGCATACATTTACAGTAGAAATACAGGAAGCTGATGTCTGTCTCCTGAAGAAGGTCCTGCTAACGGGAGGAGGAGGCTTGTGTGGCAATTCAGTCAGTTGGTGAAATGGAGTGAGGAAATTCAACTGCAGCTTTCCGGTGAAGTTCCCCATGTTGACGCTGAAAACTAATTGCAGTGATTGTGAGGAAATTTGGGTGCACTGACCACTGAACATTCATATCAGCCAGGTTAAGGTGGCTTTCAGCAATCTTTTGATCTCAAAGTGTAAAACTTCTCTGGATTAAATACAGCAGTGATTTCAGGAAGTGGCTCTCCACCTCCCTCAATCACGTTTGTGAAGTAAGTAAGGAAGGATTTCAGTTTTGGCCACGTTGATGTTAAACCACTTTGCTTTAAAGTGGCTAGTTCCTTTCCTCTTCACTATTAAAAGTTAACACCAGCTTCCCTTTTCTATCAAAAGCCAACTGTTCATTCATTTCACAGATGCTACCTGATCGGCGGAGTTCCTCCAGCATTTTGTGTGTGTTCCTTTCTTCCTGTGCTTGCTGCAGTGCCACTGCTGTCCTGGGCCGCTATTTCCTCCAGCTTCGATCTCATCTCATGCCCCCCCAGGACCCACCTTGGCAATGAGACACTCCTCCTGCCCTCTTGAATGCATTCCATCCAAACCTTTGAGCACACAGCCACTGGTTCTATGGCTGATTTGCTTGTCCTTGCTTACTATGGCTCTTCAATCTCCCAGTGCTGTCAATATCAAAAATATCAATTTCAACCCTGTCATCACTCTGATCATTTTAACAGAAGTGCACCAATTATCATTCCCTGTGCTTGTTGAACCGCTCTTTCGTCTGCAATATTTCAATTTAAGAAACTTTACTACTTGTTTTTAGATGCCTTAATCTTGCCCTTCCCCATCTGTTGCAACTTCATCCACTAAATTACCCCTACTCATCTGCCCCTCCTCCTTCCCTTTCTCCCATGGTCCATTGTCATCTCAAATTTCTTCTTCAGCCCTTTACCCCTTCCACCTATCACCTAAGTTCCTCACATCATTCTCTTCCTCCTCACCTGGTGTCACCTATCACTTCCTAGCTTGTGTCCCTTCTCTCCTCTTTCCCCCCCACCCCACCACCCCACCTTCTTATTCGCTTCTTCCCCCTTCCTTTTCAGCCCTGATGAAGGTTCTCAATTCAAAATGTTGACTGTTCATTTCTCTCCATTGATGCTGCCTGACTCATTGAGTTCCACCAGCGTTTTATGTTTGTTCCTCTGGACTTCCAGCATCTGCAGAATCTCCTTGCATCCACTAAATTTTGGCCTTTTGCTCTTTTCTATTTTCATTGTTGCTCACCAAGTTTTGGAAGCTTTGGTCTTGAGCAGTGGAATTCCCTCCCTAAGCACTGTTTTTTCTCTATATTAAGGCTTCTTACACATATTCATTATCTGGTTTTGTGTTGCTGTTTCCTTCTGCGGCTTAATAACGGTATTGCTGTCTAGCTCCTATAGACGGTTTTCTAAATTTTATACAAATTGAAGTTCTTGTTGAATGTGCTACCTCTCTGTTGAAGAAAGTTGTGTTGCAGAACAATCTACCAGTCAATCTAATGTACTGATTCTATTTGTTCAGCTGAACAAGTTGCTACAGTTTATTTGTGAAACATGGATTGGTGTCTGCTAGAGTGAAATCAGGTTAGCTCTATTCTGTCTCCAGGATATCGTCCACCTTTTCAGTAGAATTTACTTCTAGTCTTTGCAATTTTTTCAAAGTGGGAAAAGTAGGCAATTTTCCTTTTTGGTGAATATGTCTGTAACGTAACTGACTACTCATCTCATCTGCAGTGAGTGCTCAATTTTCTCATTTATTTCTCAGTTTTCTGATGTAAAGCTCATATCTAGTATTCCACCTACATTTGCAAATACACAATTCCACAAGAAAATAAAGCTGAAAGTCTGTTTAGTTTCAGTTATAAATCATTCTCTAAAGAAAAGGACAAAACCTCCCAGCAATTTCCAAAATTTGGAAAATTGTGAGTCTGGGGGGGTGGGGGGGGTGTTGGTCGGGTTACATCAGTTTCTGAGGGGAAAGACGCAAGCAAAGGAACTAATCTAGATAAATTGTTTAATCATTGCCTTGTTACAAGGCTGAGTCCTAATGCCCTCATTCATGTATTTGGTGTAAAGGACATGAAGTGGCATAGGCCAAGGGCATGGCATTGGCTGCTTTACATTGTCGTCAGCAGTATTGATCTGTATGGATACCCGGTGCAAGTCACCTCTGTGTATTTGTAGTAGCAAATACTTCAGAAACTGATAACACTACTAGTGAAAATGTAGGTGCTGTGAATTGTTTGAAATATACCGCTTGCAAAGCCAAATATAATGGAAAATGTAAAATATCCTTTGGTATGTTGGCGATGACTCACTTCGGCAGATTCTCTGTAATTTCCACCATTTGTGCGATAAGTTGTATAACCTAGACCCCATAGAGATCCTGACTTATTACAGACTGTAATCCATTGGATGGTTGCCTCTGACTTGCAGCTGTGCCATGTTGCACGTCACTTGCTCAGAAGGTGGTGTCTAGTGGTTAGGTTGGACTCAAGTCCTTTGATCAGCAGTGATATCTGGCTTCTGTGATACTGCGGTCCCCCATTTTTAATTCTTTTAACTTTTTTTTCCAAAGCTGCATTAAGTTGGGCCTTGTTATGTCAGTTCCACTATGACCCCAGTAGGAATGTAAAAGTGGCTGAGTTTATTGCACTGTTGCTTCTGCAGAAGTCATGAATGCCTTATTGATCATTTCCTCTTTATATTTTCTTTCTTTGCCCTAGAACGTCATCTTTGGAATTATTGAACGAATAATCCATTCATTGCATTAAAGACTGACATGTCGCTGGAAAAGCCAACACTACAGCCAGCCATACAAGCTGCCATCGACCTCACTTCAGGGGCAATGGGTAATGGACCATGTAGTGACTTAAAAGAAAGTAGCACCTCGTGTATATGAGGCACAGTTCTGAAGGGTCTCATTGACTTTAAAGAAACTTTGCATGTCCCTTGTTTGTGAAATCCAGAGTTTTCTTCTACTCAAAAAAAAACTGTAATGTAAGCTGATTTTTTTTTTTAAAAAGAGACACAGTTACAGCTCTCGATTTACCTACCCATTTTGAGGGTTTATTGTTGTGTTTGAACTTTACTCAATACCACTTGCACAGCACAGTAACGTAGTGGTTAGCACAACACTTTACAGTACTATCAACCTGGGTTCAATTCCCGCCGCTGCCTCTAAGGAATTTGTGCATATTCCCCTGTGACCGCGTGGGTTTCCTCTGGGTGCTCTGGTTTTCTCCCATAACCCAAAGACATATCAGTTGATAGGTTAATTAATCATTGTAAATTGTCCCATGATTTGGCTAGTGTTAAATCGGGGGTTGCTGGGCAGTGTGGCTCAAGGGGCCTATTCCACTCTGTATCTTAATAAATAATGCTCATTCTACAGTATGAGAAGCCATGGCTACCAACCTATATTCTCTTCTTCTGTGGCTTCACCTCACTATGCTGCGTACATTTTATACCACGATAGTGGAACTGTGTTTTAAATGTTCTTTTCTGTTTCCAACCATGCATCAGAAATCAGTAAAAATACCAAACAATCCATGTAATTGCATTTTGCTGGAAAGTATTATCTTGTTTACTTATCAGTAAGCCTTTCTTAAGTCTAACATATTTTAGATGGACTGAGTGGGGGCAGTTGTGGGGATAAAACCAGTTCAGATTATCTAGAACACTTTCCAACAACTGTTGTGGCAAGGGAAAAAAAGATCGATGTGCTCTGGTCATTTTTACGTTCACGCACCTTATTGTGATCTGCAGGTGGAGTTGCTTGTGTCTATACGGGACAACCATTTGATACTGTAAAAGTGAAGATGCAGACTTTTCCCTACATGTACAAAAATGTGTTGGACTGTGCCGTAAAGACATATAAAGAACGCGGCGTTCGGGGTTTCTACCAAGGCACTACTCCTGCCCTGATGGCTCATATATCAGAGAATGCTGTGCTGTTCCTGTCTTACGGATTTTGCCAAAAGGTGGTGAGGAGTCTATCTGGAATGGACAGCAAAACAGAACTCAGGTAAATGATACTTGATAACGAATTGAATTCAGTGGTTTGCTAATTCCTGGTCTTTTGTTTAATACAATATTATTAGCGTGAGGCTTTATAAGGCACTAGTCAGACTGCACTTGGAGTACTGTGAGCAGCCTCGGGCCTCTTATCTAATAAAGAATGTGTTGGCATTGGAGAGGGTCCAAAGGAGGTTCATGAGAAAGGAATGAAAGGTTTAATCTATGAGAAGTGTTTGGCTCTGGGCCTGTTCTTGCTGGAGCTTAGAAGAATGGGGAAGGGGGGAATCTCATTGAAACCTATTGAATATTGAAAGCCCTAGATAGAGTGAACATGGAGAGGATGTTTCCTATAATGGGGAGTCTAGGACGAGAGTGCGTAGCCTCAGCATAGAGGAAACTCCATTCAGAATGGATGAGGAGGAATTTCTTTTTCAGCGGGTGGTGAATCTGTGGAATACGTTGCTGTGGGGGCCAAGTCACTAGGTATATTTAAAGCAGAGATTTATAGGTTCTTGATTAGTCAGGGCGTCAAAGGTGATGGGGAGAAGGCAGGAGAAAATAGATTGGCCATGGTGAAATGCTGGAGTAGACCTGAAGGGCCACATGGCCTAATTCTACCCCTACGTCCTGTGGTCTTTGGTTTAGATTTGCATTAAACTTAAAGTGGACTCCACCAGATCAGAAATGAGTTATTTTGAAAATGATTAAATAAGAGAGACGAGAGAGAAAACTCAGTGACGATGTGTGATGCACTCTGCTGAGTTGCATGAAGGGCAGGTGGCTGTGGATTTGCCTCTGTTACTCAGCCAACTCACTAGTCCCACAATTTGGAACGAACCACTGAGCAACGGTTCCTTCCCATGGCAGAGGGAACACAGGAGTGAAAGTAGTCAAAGGTCTTGCGCAGAATGCACACAGAGTGGAAAACTACAGAGGAATTCCACCCGCCCCCACCCTCTTAGCTGCAAAAGTTGTACATCAGTAGACCAGAATCAAATTGTCGGAGGGTTGTGCCACTTCAAGGGAAATTGAAATAAACTGGATGATGATCAGCTTGTGTACTTTATTTTGTGGACTTGATAATTATGTACAAAATGCTAGCATAGTGTCATTTAACCCTGTAGGGAGTAGTGGAGCCATGAAACTACAGCAGGGCAAGTTTTGTTTTGCATCCTCTGTATATAATGAATTTTTGTTACTGCCCCATGTTTTGTCCACAACAGCTGTTGACCAGAGAGTGAAAGGATGCTGCTTTGTGTGGCTTGATCACTTAAACCCCAGCATGCGAGAATTAAATAAGATTTTTTTTCTTTTGGTGGGGGAAAAGGCCATTTAATGAGTTAATGGTGTTTGGTGTAGTCGCTGAGCCCTGCCCCTCATGGATGTATGAGAGTTGAAACCAGCCAAGTACCACCACCAAATAAAACCAATCTGGAAATCTCAAAATCACTCCCAGTTCTCAATTCCTCATTGTTCTAGTTTCAGCCTACTGAGATAATGTTATATTTAAAAACAAAAACTCTGCTATGGATGTTGCATTCGTTCTGATGCAAGGGAAGAAATAAGGCCTTACTGGTAAACTTTATTTTTGCAAACTCCCAAAGTATTTGAAAACCTGTAACATATAACCTAAAACCTATAAACTAAAACATAAAATGTGTTCTATGTGTTCTCAACACGAGGAATAACACCTAATAGAGTGTATTTTAATAAAGCAGGGATTCCTGACCTTTTTATGCCATGGACCCTTACCATTAACTGAGGAGTCCATCAACCTCAGGGTGGGATTCCCTGCAATAAAGCATTCTTCATGCATTTGTTGTGCAGATGTATTAAATGTCACCAGTGCACTCCTGTCCTAGATTTATAGGAGTTGCCTGCTGGTAGGATTCTTCAGATACTTTACGTAAATAGTTTTGAATGCTGAATCACTGATCTTTTACAAAGGTCTTTCATCCTGCATTGAGTGAGAATTGCAATTATAGATAAAGGAAGGATGGTTTATAAGATTTTAGTGTTATGCCATTTAAGCTGTAGATATTGAGCATGATTAGTAAGAAGAGTGCATGCTGAAAGCACTTCCAACTGTCGACATTTTACATAGAACATAAAACAGTACAGCACAGTACTGTACAACCCTTCAGCTCACGATGTTGTGCCCAGCCTTTAACCTACTCCAAGGTCAATCTAACCCTTCCCTCCCACGTAGCCTTCCATTTTTTCTTTCATCCATGTGCTTGTCTCAGGCTACGTCTACACTACGCCGGATAATTTTGAAAACGCCGGTTTCGAGTAAAAACGACAGGCGTCCACACTAAGCGTTTTTCAAAATATCTCTGTCCACATTAGGCGGATATTTGGGCGAATCTCCTCCTACTGGGCATGCGCAGGACACACAGAAAACAAGCGAAGAGGAAACGATATACTTCGTGCGCGTTTGTCCAGTTACAGAGTAGAAAAACTTTAAAGGAATTGCTCTTGGCTCTCGCGCAGGAGGACTTAAAACTTTTTTAAAAAAAAAAACAAATACTGGAGCGTATGGAGGCAACCGACAGGGAGTTCACGGACAGTATGACCCAGCTGACGACGAACATTGAAAAACTGACTAACTCTGTTGCATTAATAAGGCACCTTGTTAAATGTATAAAACATGTCTGCATCAGTGTTATCTTGTATTTCCATACAATGTTACATTAGGCTGTTACACATCTATTGTCAGAGAAGTAGTTGCGTAAGTAGGTAAATCACTTTCATACAAGCAAGGACAGAAAACAGGGCAAAGTGTGTATACTTATTTATTCAGTAAGCTATGGGCCAAAGTATTTGGTGAGTACATTTCTAACTCTTCTGGCTTCAGTCTCGTTGCTGTCTGTTCTGAAATTGTTAGGTTATGTGGGGGGTTGCATTCAAGAAAACAACGAAATGCCGCCCTGCGGCCATCTGTTCTGGCACGTCACGACAGCGTTTTTAAATAGTCAAAAAAGCTCCTTTACAATTTAACTCTCACGCCGCTCACACCGACTGCGCGTTATAACAGCTTGCGTAGTACCAAGCAGAAGCAGAAAAAGCATTGTTGTTGTTGTGGTGTTGTCATGACAGCGTTTTTAAATCTCTCCGTTTACCCCGTACACACTACAACGGATATTAGGCGTTTTCAGATTTATTGACTCTGGAGACCCTTTCTGAAAATCTCTGTTTTTGGGGGATGAAAACGCCGCTTTAGTGTGGACAGAGGGTCAAAACGAAGAGAAAAAGCTTTATTTTCAAAATTGTCCGGCGTAGTGTGGACGTAGCCTCAGAGTCTCTTGTATCTGCCTCTACCACCACCTGCTGCACTGCGTTCCATGCATTTACTACTCTGTGTGCAAAAAAAAAACCTGCCTCTGACATCCTTCAACCCCCCACCCCCAAATTTTCCTCCAATCACCTTAAAAAATCCAGGCAGCGTCCTGGTGAATCTCCTCTGCACCCTCGCCATATTATTCCTATAATGAGGAGTCCAGTACTGAACATAATGTTCCAAGCATGATGTAACCCGAGTTTTATTGAGCTACCCTACAGCTCTTGAACTCAATCCCTGACACATTCTTGCTATTCTTTCATGACTGGTTTACCTGCCGTTTCAGTGATATACAGAAAGCTGCTTCTGGCTCACTGGCATCCGTGTTCGCCTCACTGGCCATCTGCCCAACAGAGCTGGTTAAATGTCGCCTTCAAGCAATGCACGAAATGAAAACCTCAGGAAAGCTTACAGAAGGACACCCCAGGTATACCCATTCTACTATTGCGTCCTGAGAAAGCTCTGTTTACTTTGAAACACTACTGTCTTTGTGAGAATCTGTATCCAGATTAAAGCTGCCTTGGAAGCAAATTACTGCCGTCACTGGAAAATCTGAAATGCAAATTGCTGGAAATAATAACAGGTCAGTGATGTCCTGGGAGAAAGAAATGCCCCTTTTTTGGGAGGAGATTGCAGTCCTGATGAAAAACTTGAGAAGTCGGTATCTTGAAACCTAAATGGTGTGTGTCCACCTTCACATGCTGCCTTACCTACTGAGTATTTCCAGCATTTTCCGTTTGCTTAAGGTCAGATTAGATTAAAAACTGATTTTATAGAAAGCAGATTAGAGCATATAGCTCCAGTCCCTTCAAAGTCAGGTAATATGTCACTTTGTAGCTTTGCATTTTATAGTTTACATCATATTTAGATTTAGCCAAGGTTAAATCTTTCCACTGTGCAAGAGTTCCTGTCACTAATCTTGCTTAAGTGTTTGGTTGTGGTGTGTTTTGGACTATAAAGCAATAGACCCTGGGGTTGTGTGCCCAGAGTAAGCTTGTAATTTCGGCATTACGTATCACCATTGTGTAGGTAACTGCTCATGTGAGTGACCGAATAGGAGTATCAGTACATGATATGCAGGCAGGCTTTTTCACTTGGTGACTAGTGAATAGTGGCAGCAAAACTTTGCAAGTAACTTGTCAGCCTGCCCTATTGCTGATGCTGGACCAAGGTAAAAGATACCGACAATAAAGCCTACCAAAAATTACTGAAGGAAGTGGCTTATTTTGAAAATTTTGCCCATGTAACAGATAAGTAAACTAAACTGGGGAAGACGCCCTGTGCAACCCTAAATCTTTACTCCTGCTGGTAAATTTGAGTTCACTCATTCCGCTATAAACCAGTGTTTGCTTATGGTAACCAGGATAAAGGTTTAACAGTGAAATGCTCTGTGACTTAGATGACCCAAAGTGAGGGACTTTTTGGGACAATGGTGAAGAGAGCAAGTGAAATACTTTTTGCAGACTCCAATCTAAATGTTCAAACCAATCTTTGTTTCCCTACGTTGCATTAATTTTTAGTAATGTGCAATTCAGATTAGCAGACCCAGTTTGGGGAAGATTTAGCAAATAATTATCGGATCAGGCCGTCAGCCAATGTTACACTTATAATATCCATATTAGGAAATCCCCAATATTAACAGAACAGAAAAATGCTCTGCAATGCAAACATGTTGCTATGAGATAAAACGAGAATTTTTAAGAATGGATTATCCTTTATACTCTGAGTAACATGCACACTCTGGTTTAAGGGTAACTTTTTCTCCTCTGCCTGTCCTTTCTCACAACCATGCCACTAATTAGACCCCAATGAGGAACTCTTTTCTGGTCTACCAGTAATTGGAAGTGGCTTTAAAAAAAGAATAAGCAAATCGTTGTAAAGTTACTTCACATTGCAGCAGCTTTGCAGTGGAACTTTTGGGGAGATTTATGGAGAAATGAGGGGGGGGCATAATTTCCTTGTTTGTGAGAAGTATTCTTTTATGGGATGCCAGATTAGTTGTACTGTTTCTTCACACAAACACATTGGTTAAAAAGGCAACTTTTAACCAAAAGAATTTACTCCTTTAGAGACACTATACACTAGAATACTACAGCACAGTAACAGGCCCTTCGGCCATCAATGTTGTGCAGACCCATATATTCCTTTTAAGAAAAATACTAAACCCACACTATCCCGTAACCCTCTATTTTTCTTTCATCCATGTGCCTGTTCAAGAGGCTCTTAAACACCCCTAATGTTTTAGCCTCCACCACCATCCCTGGCAAGTCATTCCAGGCACCCACAACCTGGAACAGGCACTTCTAGCCCAACAAGCTGCAGCAGCAAGCAACCCACCTATTTAACACTAGCCTAAACACAGGGCAATTTACAATGACCAGTTAACCTACTAAACAATAGGTCTTTGGAGAGTAGGAGTAGACCGGAGCACATGAGGAAGAACATACAATCTCCTTTCAGACAGCACCGGCACTGTATTCCAAACTCTACTCCCATTTAGTAGTGTCGTGCTGACCCCTACGTTACCATGGCGCCCTAAGGACTGTGGCATGTTCTCTTATTACATGGAGGGAGACCATTTGGCCTGTCAAGTCTGTGACATGGATATTAACTCCCCCAGATTATCCTACCTTTACCTCCAAGTGGAAATTTGAAGTAATCAATTAATCAACCATTAGAGTATCTGAGGGTTGGGTGGGTGGGGTCAAACAGTCACGGGAGAATATGTAAGCATCACTCAGTCAGCCTTGAAGGTTGATGGAATAGAGAGGCAGCAGTGCTCCCTGCTCTACCATTACTCTACCATGAATTTTATGGCTAAGCATAAAGAACTACTGAGGTCATTATAATGACATGTTTATGGTTTTATTAGAAGGTGCAAGTGGAGCAAATCTTCGTAAACCTTTGCTACAGTCACCAAAGGAATTCTTTTACCAAAGCTCTATGTGGAATTCGGGAACATATGGAAATAACAGAAGTAGACCACTCGGCCCCTCAGAACTGCCCTGCCATCCAATATGATCAAAGACAATTTGGCCCAAGTCTCATTGTTGGTTTCCCATGGTCATTAATTCCTTGATCTTAAAAATGCATATCTATTTCCTTGTCAAGAACCCCTGTGATCTAGCCTCCTCAATGCTCTGGGGGTAAGAATTCATTGCACAGTTCAGAAGCTGCGAGCTGCTCTATTAAAAGAAAAAACAATGTCCATTTAAAGCTGCACACATCAAAGTTGCTGGTGAACGCAGCAGGCCAGGCAGCATCTCTAAGAAGAAGTACAGTCAACGATTCTGGCCGAGACCCTTCGTCAGGACTAAAATGTCGACTGTACCTCTTCCTAGAGATGCTGCCTGGCCCGCTGCGTTCACCAGCAACTTTGATGTGTGTTGCTTGAATTTCCAGCATCTGCAGATTTCCTCGTGTTTCCATTTAAAGCTATGTTGTTTTCTTGGGGTCACAGTTATAGAATAGTAGAAACGCTCATTCACATTAATCCTGTTTTATTCTCATCAGCTCCCCCATCTTCCCCTTCCCCCAAGAGTCCACCCTTTGCCTACACTTGAGGGGCAATTTACAGTGGCCAACTCGCCTACCAACTTGCATATCTTTGGGATGTGGGAGGAAACCCATATGGTCATGGAAGGTTGTGTAAATTCCAAAAAGCAGCACCCACCATATTGGGAGACTAGGCTGGGAGACCGTTTCACTAAACACCTACGCTCTGTCCACCAGAGAAAGCAGGATCTCCCAGTGGCTACACACTTTAATTCCACATCCCATTCCCATTCTATCCACGGCCTCCTCGACTGTCAAGATGAAGCCACACTCAGGTTGGAGGAACAACACCTTATATTCTGTCTGGGTAGCCTCCAACCTGATGGCAGAACATTGACTTCTCTAACTTCCGTTAATGCCCCACTTTCCCTTCGTACCCATCCTTTTTATTGTCCCTCTGTCCCTCTCACTATAACTCCTTGCCTATCCTCTGGGCTCCCCCCCCCCTTTCTTTCTCACTAGGCTTCCCGTCCCATGATCCCCTCACATCCCTCTTGTCAATCAACTTTCCAGCTCTCAGCTCCATCCCCCCCCACCCCAGTCTTCTCCTATCATTTCGGATCTCCCCTTCCCACTTTCAAATCTCTTACTATCTCTTCTTTCAGTTAGTCCTGACAAAGGGTCTCGGCCTGAAACGTCGACTATACCTCTTCCTATAGATACTGCCTGGCCTGCTGCGTTCACCAGCAATTTTTATGTGTGTTACCCAGCATATTAATTCTGAGAACATTTAAGGCCAGTATTACTTGATGTTGTTTTGAAACTGTCATTTGCCTGTGGAAATGAAGGTCCTATGGAACTTTGTGCTGGACTATGAGGTGATGAAAATTAAGAATAAATTCTAATTTCCTTAAGTATCGGGCATATCAACACAATACTGTAAGGAGGACGGTATGTATGATGGAACATTGATCCTTCTCTTTGATGCCCAGTTTGACAGGATTCATTTGTAGAGGGAAGGGAGTAGGTTGACTGTCATTAAATATCAATACACTTTGGGAGTTGAATGTGTTTAACTATGTGATGTTTATCAATGAAACCATGTGTCTCAATCTTGCTGTAGCTATTGGTCGCACTGCCAGCCGTAATCCAGGTAAGTCCTTAATACGCATGTGCAATTTTCTTTTTTTTTTTTAGTACTGTTTGGGCAGTGATCAAAAACGTTCTGAAAACTGATGGTCCTCTTGGCATGTACCAAGGTCTGACAAGCACTTTGATGAGGGAGATGCCTGGCTACTTTTTCTTCTTTGGTGGTTATGAACTGAGCCGCACTATTTTCACACGTGCAGGCCAGACCAAAGATGATCTAGGTGAGTATCTGAAGCAAATGGAAAGTAATGTTTATTAAACAGAACAGAACCGAACGGGTGCAGTGCTAGCTGGAGAGCGTCCGGCACCTCTTTAAGAAAAAAGCCGAAATAAACAAGCTAATTAATTAGGTGCTGCCCAGGGCGATTTGAGTATCTCAGAAACTGCTGATCTCCTGGAATTTTTATGCACAACAGGCTCTGGAGTTTACAAAGAATGGTGCCAAAAACAAAAAAAAAAATCCAGCGAGTGGCTGTTCTGTGTGAGGAGATCCTGGAGTACTCCTATTAACTGTGCTTTTGAAGAGAGAGAGAGATATTTACCACCGATGTGTTGCCTTTGAAAAGAGAGAGAGAGAGACGAAGATTAACGGTTGGACTGTCACTTTAAGGCATTGGAAGTAACTTTGGATTTCTACTGAGGTGGGTTTGGAGACAGCACCGAGCAGCTCGAAAGTTGCTATGGTGACCAAAGGCAGGTTGTTGATGTTACTTTCAAGGACTTGTTGCCTGCTTGCATTTCTTTGCAGACAAAGAAAGGAGGGACCCTTTGAATGACAGGTGGTGCTCAGCACAGAGAAATAAATAGGAGGTCAGATGATACAGACCTCAGGCACATGATCTGGACACTGAATGAGCTTTGTTGTGCCCGCAGGAAAAGTGGGTTTTGGAGGATCGATCAGGCAGGAAGGAAGAGAAGGGTTTGACTGGTGGGGAGTTGTCTATGTGTCCACCCTCGCCTGGGTGATAGCTCTACCACAGAAAACTGGTCCTCTTTGTGAAAGTCACAGCCAGTGACTTGTAAAGGATTTCGGAGGACAACGAGAAGACCGACGGCATCAGCTTACCTGAAAACTCAAATCTCTTCCTCTCTCTCTCTCTCCGTCACTATTCAACTACATACCACGAACTGAACTGAACTTTACTCAACATCGTAAGACTCTATCTTTTTACCCCTAGACTTAAAGAAGCTTGGTTTTCATACATATATTTCCACACTTACTGATTTAGGTACATATATATAAAATCATTGCTAACCTGTGTGATTTATCTCCATTTATATTACTGTATTGCGTAGTTACTAATAAATATTATTAGTTTATAGCAATACTGGATTCCAAAGTGGTTTCTATTTCTGCTGGTTTCTTTATCCCCGTCACGGGGTACGTGACAGTGCAAAAACATCTTGTTAAATCCACTCGCTGGATTTTTTTTGTTTTTGGCACCATTCTTTGTAAACTCCAGAGTCTGCTTTGCGTAAAAATCCCAGGAGATCAGTAGTTTCTGAGAGACTCAAATCACCCTGGGCGACACCTAATTAATTAGCTTGTTTATTTCGGCTTTTTTCTTAAAGAGGCGCTGGATGTACTCCGGAACCGAAAACCTGAAGCTTAGTGCAACCAGTTGTTTGCTGTACGTAACTATTTTTGTTTGTTGCAACAGAACTTCCAAAGTGTCTTACTTTGCATTTTAGTTATTATTCTGAAAGAAGTGTTCAATTTTACAGTAACTAATATCACTTTGTATAATGGTTCATAAATTTGGAAGTAGAGCATTATTCTTTTGCAATAATGAAAATGTCTGAGGTTTTCTGAAATGGGTGGCATTAAGTATTCACAGGCATGCCCTCTGAAGATTACTGGACCTGATAGCTTTGGAATTGGAGTTTGTAATGCAACAATAGGCTAGTGCTTTCCCAATACATCACCAAAAAGAAAGATTGTTGGATCAAATTGGTGTATCAGTAATAATGGGAAGATGTCCACATTCTCCTTAGTGAATATTCTCGGATCAGGTTCCAGTTTTGGAAGTTGTGACCGTGCCTCCATGTTTGGTGAGTGCTCAGTCACCACCCTGATCTCGCTAAGTACCTGAAGCAAATGGGAAGCAAGGACACCATCCTCAGTACAAACAGATTTCCTTTTTCACATTAGGGGTGTTTCAGAGTTAAACCTGGAAGCTCCCATGCTTTTATTCCAGGACTGCAGAGGCAATATTCTTCACATGTGCCTCAGATAGAACCACCACTCCATTTCCACTCAGCTCTGGAATCCTGTTGAAAATATGGCAGATAAATCTCATAGTCATCTCAATGATCAATCTGAGACTAAAGAAAACTAAGCTGACAGATACATCACGTAATGTTGGTCCAGCACGTATACCAAACCTAGAAGAATAACACACATGGACACTAGACCCAAAAATAAATTCTGGCAATTTGATGCAGACACTAATAAAGCAACACACACAAAATGCTGGAAGAATTCAGCAGGTCAGGCAGCATCTGTAGTAATGAAGTTGATGTTTCGGGCCAAGGCCCTTTATCAGGATGGGAAAAGAAGGGGGAAAGATGACAATCAAAAGGTGGGTGGAGGACAAGCTAGAGTGTGATAGGTCAGGATGATAAAGGGCTGGAAAAGAAGTAATCTAGTAGAGAGGAGAGCATTGGAATATTGGATGTTGAACTAAGCCAGGGCATCGAAGGATTTCTGTCTCTTCTCCAATGTATAAAGTTCTTGGAAGCAAGTTTTTTTTTTAAATCCCTTGAAAAATCCTCCTCAAACTGTTCTTTGCCAACTTTGCATTATTTTCAATCTGTCAAAATTTGTGATTTATAAATCTAAATATATTATACAAAGGTTGAAAATAATCCTCACCTTCCTTCTGACATTAGGTGAGGGGTGGATTGGAGAAATAATCCCAACAGACTGCCCACAATCCAGTAATTGGATTTTGAACATGCTGCTTTTGGGTTTAAAAATCTTTCATTTTCATCATTCAGCTCTTGCCATGATACTGAAATGCGCTGGCGAGGCACTTGGTGTAGAATGGTCCTCTTTAATTAAAGATGCATATTACCTTAGTCTTCTGTGTATTCTTTAGTGGAAGCACTGTCTGACTTAATTCTAATGTGTATACAGTGAATGCTCGGTTATTTGGTACCTGCGGAAATTGCGTGACGCTGGTTAACCTGATATAGGGCCAGGGCTCCCCCAGCACTGCTCTGTTGGTAATGAAATGCTCATTCTTGATAGAATATAGGTTAGCGAAGTGCTTGGAAGCCCTGGTTTTACTAACAAGTATAATCACAACCATATGAAGTATATCACTTTTGTTTTATTGCACTTGTATAGTGTGATGGCTTTCTAACATCACTACTTCAAGGACCAGTCTGCGAAAGATGGCAGCAAAACCTTGGATTTTACATGTTATACTTTCGACTTCACTTCCCTTAGTTAACTACTTATCTGGAAAGTTTGATATTAAAACTTTTTCCCACAGGCCCCCACTCATTTATCCTCCCACACTTCCATCCTGTGCCAATTTCATATAAATTTTCAGCCAAGCAGCAATTGAAAATGTTGGATTCTAACACTGAACATCTACTCTATTGCAAAAGTGCAAAGCATTGATCTTTCCAAATTATTAACTGTTCCAAGCTTGAAATATCATTTACCCACTTGCAAACTGCCTTAATACATCAGAAGTATATCAAACTGAATTTTAATAATCTGTAGATCGCAATATTAGATTGACCAAATTGCAATGAACCAAATTTAATAAAGGAAAATGTCAGGAGTTTGGTTGTCCTTTAGTGTTGTAACTTTCTGAAAGTAGTAAAAATTCTGTGCTGTATGTTCAAATACCTCAGTCTTAGCTCTGTAAATAAGAAAAATATTGGAACATCCGTGGGTGATGGAATGGAGAAATTAAAAGCTATCTCTACTGCAGGGCAAGTTCATGGTCTTTATTTTAAAATGTCATTTGAGAGACAGTGGAATCGCCAGCAAGGCCCAACGTCCATGGAATGATTCACTAACTTCTGTAAGGAAGTGCCTTGACACTGTGTAGTTCTCTGGTGATCAAACCCAAGATAGAGAACGTGGAGTATAAAACACAAAATTACGGCATGTTATAAAACTGTTTTAAACTCTTTGTGGATATACCTTGACTTTCTGATAATGCATTGTAATCTGAATAGTTGAATATGTAAATGAAGTGATTTTTTGAGTTACTGCTGTATGAAGTAACAAACATTAATTATGTTTGTAAAGGTCCCATTCCCTTGATGGTGAGTGGTGGTTTTGGAGGTGCCTGCTTGTGGATTGCTGTTTATCCAATTGACTGTGTGAAATCACGTATTCAGGTTCTCTCAATGGCCGGTCAACAAGCTGGTTTCTTCAGTACATTCAGAAAGATTCTTATGAAGGAAGGCAAGTACAAATATTTTTATTAATACATCAGCATCTTGCTCTTTACCACTTGCACCAACCAGCTTATTTAAAATACTCTCCTTTGGTTATTCTGGTTAAGTGCTGGGGCTTCAGGTACTGCCTACTTGCTAAAAAGCTTTCATATAAAACTAGCTTTTCCTGAATGTCTGTAGTTGGGCTTTTTTTCTCTTTCCACAATTGTTTGATTATTACTACTCTTTCCCTCCGGTGTTCGTTCTTTACACCAACATGGTAATCCAGGAACTCAGCAGGCCATGTGGCAGAAGTGGAATTTCCCGGTGGCCAAACATTTTAATTCTGATTCCTTTCCAACATGATGGTCCGTGACGTCCACTTGTGCCACGATGGGGCCACTCTCAGGTTGGAGGAGAAACACCCCATATTCCATCTTGCTCGCCTCCAACTTGATAATATGAATGTTGATATTTCCTTCTAGTTTAAAAAAAAATTCCCTCCCTCCCCTCTCATTTTATTCCTCACTCCGACTTATCTCTTCTCACCTGGGTCCTCTCCTCCTTCCCGTTCTCCTATGGTCCATTCTCCTCTCCAGCCCTTGACCTTTCCTACCCACCTGGCTTCACCTGTCACCTAACTATCCTCTTCCCCCACCCCCACCTTTTTATTCTTTCGTCTTCCCCCTTTTCCAGTGCTGATGAAGGGCCTCAGCCCAAAATTTACCCTTTACCACAAATGCTGCCTGCCCTGCTGTGTTCTACCAGCATTTTGTATGTTGCATTGGATTTTCAGCAGCTGCAGATCTTCTCGTTTGTAGCACTAGTGATGATGCTTGGATGTCGGAGAGTTGGGGGGAGGTTGGTGCTTGGCTTTGGAAAGGCCTAGGCAGGGTAGTTGCAGCTGAATGAATTGAGAACATTCATGTATGATCAAATATGGACAAACCAGCTGTTACTTGTACAGCCTGACGGTTACACCTCAGAGTGACTTTTTGCATTCAGGTTCATACTGTAGGCTCTTATTGGAATCAATGGCAAATCATTGTGAAGCTAGATGGATTTCAATGCACAGTATTTAATTCCTTCTCCCTTTGACTTCAACCTAGAGTAAATGTAGTGGGAGAAAACTCGTATAGAATGGAAGTTTGAAAGAGTGTAGGAAACGTGCACTGTGTACCTATCAGAGTGAGTTGTTCACAGAAACAGACAATATATACAGCCCACAGCGATAGAGGAAGAAACAATTTATTGATCAATGTCATTGAGGTAAGAAAAGTAGAGACTATCACCATAACAAGAGAATAGATCACCTCTTGCCACCACTCTATGATGGCTGATCAGTCTCTATAAGCATCTTTAATGATCTAGCCTTCACAAAGGTCTGGGTGGAGAATTGCAGAGATTCACTCTGTGAAATTGTGACAAAAGTGAATGTAAATGGACTTAGACAAATAAAACAAAGTATCTGGCTCCCATGGGAATCTCGGTGCAGGTGCTAGTTTGCACTTTCCAGTACTTGGTGAACTGTGTACGATTTTATAGCAACTGGAAATGCAGCTGTTGGAAACGCAGGTGTTGCTGGAGACTTGGAGACAAGGTGCTGTGCAGATGCTGGAAATTCAAAGCAACACACACAGAATGCTGGAGGAACTCAGCAGCTCACCCAGCATCTATGGAAATGAATAAACAGCCTACCTGTCAGGCTGAGACCTTTCTTCAGGACTGAGAAGGAAGGGGGCAGATGCCAAAATAAAGGTCGGGGGGGGGGGTTAGAAAGGGAAGCAGCTAGCTGTAAGGTGCTAAGTGAAGCCAGGTGTGTGGGGAAAGGTCACTGGAGGGAGAAGAAAGAAACTCTGATTTGAAGTATCAGTGGATGGAAAAGTTAATGTTTTGGGTCTGGGATCCTATATTATAGTGGGAGTTCAAATCGCTGGATTATGCCTCCTCCCACCCCATTTCCTGTAAGGAACTTGTTCCATTCACACTTCCTACATCTGTCACATTTACTCTGACACTCAGCAAAGATATTCCTGTAATGTCCATCTCCCTCGTGAGCTGTGGCTTCCCTGCTACCATGATGGGCAGAAGCTTTGAGCTGCTGGTCAGTGTCCCTTGCTCCACCCTCCATGCCATCAGCCTCTGTTCAACATGTCATCCTTTGCAGTTTCTGCCAATTCCAACACAGCTCCCATCATCCTTTCCTCCTCCACTATTTAATAGCTCATCCTTCCTGCAAGTCCCTGATCTGCACTTCTGTCCCCACCATTCATTCTCCATTGTACTAGACATTTCCATTGCAACACCCGTCCTGTCATCTCCCCTTCCCACCGTCCAGTTGTGGAAATGGTCCTTCCATCTGAAGCCATGATTCACTTCCGACCCAATGTTAACATATGCCATTCATGCTACAGGGGGAGAAACCAACTGCAGATTGAGTTTTATGGATCACCTGTATTTCATAGTGACCCTGAGCTTTTGTTTATCTGCAACTTCAATTTGGTGCTCTCCTCTCCTCTCTGACCATGTTCTTGCACTTACCAGGCCCAACACCCCATCTTGCATCTGGCCACATGGCAGCCTCCTGGCTTTGATATTGAACTCCCCAGTTTTCAGAAGTTTACACTGAAGCAGAAGTGGCCATTTCTGCCTGTTATTGTGTTGTCTTTGTTCTTACCCCATTCTTAACATAGTCTGCCCTGTTGGTCTTTATATCCCAGCCTTGAGGCTTCAGGGGCTGATAACTGCCCCCCATAAAGCTTATTCTATCTAATATTTCTTTTGTTACCTCTACCAAAAACTAGCAATTATCATCTTTCTAGTTCTTAAGACTCTTTCCCACCCTCTTCCACAAATACTACCTGTAGCACATGTAATGACCACAAGCCATAGGAGCAGAATTAGGCCCTTTGGCCCATCGAGTCTGCTCCACCATTCTTTCATGGCTGATTTATTATCCCTCTCAACTCCATTCCTCTGGCTTCTTCCCATAACCTTGTGACACCCTGACAAATCAAGAACCTATCAACCTCCACTTTAAATGTTTTTTTTAATATGTATGTAAACCTAATTAAATTGAACAGAGATAGTTGAATTGTAACTACAACATATAAAAGTTAGAAGGGACTAGATTTCCAACAAGCATTGTCATTAAAATGTCAGTGTAGACATGGTGGGCCAGGAGCCTATTACAGAATCAGTTGTACACCTTGAAGGAATGTCTCATCCCTGTTGGTTGCAGATGGTGTAGTGTATGAAGTTAACTGGATTGTGATTTAGGAACAAATGTATACTTTGAGATATCACCCATGCTATGCAACAAGTATATATTTGCTTCCTGGATGGATAATTTCATGCACTGCTCTTGAAGATACAGTAATATAAGAACCTTTTGATTTTGGCCTGTGCTTCCTGTGTAGACTTGTACCGGGTAGATATTCTCCTAGAAACCATTCTGATAGGAGGAAGGGCTGGAATGAAGTGGTGTAGTTAGGAGGGATAAATAAATCTGTCTTAAGGCCAGCCTGATGATGGTCGACACCCCAGTGCCACTGAAATGAGTGGGAGGGAAGTAGGCAATAGTTGTAGTCCATGTACAAAAACATCTTTATTTAAGACACAGAACAACCTGGATTTGAAGAGCTCAATGGTGTGGGAGAAAAGGGCTTCATTCTAGGAACAATTGCTGGAAAAGCTATCCAGAATCCTTGCAGATACGAGAGAAAACATTAGTTTGGATAATTAACAAAGTGAGATGGGAAGCAGTCATAACAAAAAAGATTCAAATAGGGTTTGATAGCTGTCATCATGCTATCCCCACAAACACTGGGAATTAAAAATTCATGGACTTTTACCAGTTACAGGACTGAGGCCTGTGCCTAATGTGCCTCAGGTTGGCACAAAGCCTATTAGTAGTTGTCGTCAGTATCAACATTTTATATAGAATATACATGGTCAGTAAGTTTGTAATTACATTAAAATACCTTTCATAGGCAGGGCGAAGAGTGAGGATCACTTTAGGATATTGTTCATATTGTTAGGCTATTGTAAGTAGGCAGTAAAATAACAGTTTAATCCTGAGTATGAGGTGTTATATATGTGGGAATACAAGGGTAGGACTTTCACAGTGAACAGTTGGGTCCTGTGGAGTATTGTAGGAGAGGGGCAATCAGGAGTACAAATACACCATTCCCTGAAGGTGGTTTCACAGGTAAACAGGGTGGTGAAAGTGGCTTTGGACACGCTGGCTTTCGGCAGTTAGGGCATTGTAAGTTGGGATTGTGTTCAGTTTTCAATACCTTGCTAAAGTAAAGATGCTATTAAGCTGGAAGGAATGTAGAAAAGATTTGAGGATTTGTTGGGCAGTTATTCAGGGTAAGCATTCTAGGAGTTTGAGTGTGGGGGAATGAGATGTAGATTTTTACAAGAATGAGGGGCGTGTAGGGTCAATGCAGTCGATTTTCCACAGTGTTGGAAAACTTGGATTTAAGGTGCAAGGGGAGAGAGTTAATAGGAACCCAAGGGATAACTCTTAAAAATAGAGGGGGCAGTCTATGAATGAGTTGCCAGAAGTGTTTGAGGCAGGTATATTAATAATATTTAAGATAACTGGAACATGGAATAGGGAAGATTTGAAGGGATATGGGCCAAACACTGAACATGGAACTAACTTAGATGGACTGGTTGGGTTGAAGGGACTTCTGTGCTGAACAACTCAATGACAATATTAGAGGGGATATAGGAGGGCAGGGAGAAAGGGTGTCGTGCTCATTCATGAAGGACGACAAGGGCAGAGCAAGGAGTTTCTCTTTGACATTGACCATAGCTGTATGGGTACAGATAAGGACAATTGCTGGTTAATGGTATAGATTCTCCCTAAACAGCAATACAAAAAAAAACTAATAGCAAAGTTATTGCAAAATAGGTCTTAAACTTAGCCTGGGGAAGAATCAGCATGTTATAGGGATAGGCTATACTTAAATATAATATTTTTGCAATTGCAGATCAAGTCAGAATTCTGTACGCTGTTCAAAATTGTTAGAAACGAAAGAATTTTCCATATGTAGTGATTGCTCCAAAAATTTGGGGGGGCGTGGGGGAAACAAGTGGTTTGCCTATAGTATTAAATTCTCAAAAAGAAACTTTCTATTGGATCACACTGGAGTGATCCTCCCACTGCTGACAGGTGATGGTGGATAGATTGGCATCATGCCAAGAGGAGCAAAGCCACAAAGTTTGTTTAAGCATGCTCAAATAAACTGATTGAAAATTTAGTTAGCAGGACAATTTGAAATCTGGCTATGCAAGAGCTATTCAAAAACAAACTCGTTTTTGAGGAAGAAATGAAATATTAAAAATTACTAGTGGAAGGAGATCCAAATTTCCAGTAACAGTGAGAAACTTCCACCTGTTAAAAGCAATGATCTTCCAAAATACCTTGGATTCTGAAATAGTCCTAACATATTGGAAAATAGCAAATGGACATAATGCTATAAGATTGAAGCCTCTAGACAAGTTAGCTTGACATCTTTCAGCAAAATATTGAATATTTGGAAAAGTCAGAAGTCTTTAATGAAAGAAAAAATTTGAGCTTGACATTTAAGCTATGGGTGGCTACTGTTTAAACAGTAGGTCTAAGCAGGTTGGCACATTGTTCACAGTAGGATGCCAATATGTACCTTCAAATAGTTGAAGTTTATCAACATGGACAGATTTGCTAAAGACCCTAAGGCAGGGGTAGCCAACCTTTTACATTCCATGTGTCAATTTTTTCCACACGAGTTCAGATGAGCCATACAACTCTTGTACCCCCATTCAACGCTTGTAAAAAAAAATGTTAATATAGAACTCGTACGTGGGGGGAGGGGGTGAAAACACATCTGAACTTGTGCGTAAGAAAATTGACACATGGAATGTAAAAGGTTGGTCACCCCTGCCCCGAGGGGAGGCTGAATCAGATGCAAAATTAAAATAGACAGTTCAATTGAAGTGAATGATTAGTGGTAGATGAATATGGTAAGAAAATCAGATCATGAATTTGAGGAAGAACAAAAAAAAATCCAGCTGAGTGTCTGCGTACCAAGAGTGAGATGTTTGCTTCAATTGTAGAGACCAAAATTGGGAATTACGTTATTGAGCTAAAGTGTTGACCATCAAGGAGGACAGAGTATGGAGTTAGAAATGAGATAAGCTTGAGGGATTGATAGATACTAAAAGACTTCATCCTAGTTGTAATTAATACACATTAGGTTTTTAGTTAAATAGAATCTAAACGTGATGAATCTTGCTTGCATAGTTTTATATTTATATGTATGTGAGAAATGTTAGGAGGTATTTTTTCTTTACCCCCAGGTATCAAAGCAATATATTCTGGATTAACACCAACAATGATACGTGCATTCCCTGCCAATGGTGCACTGTTTCTGGCGTATGAAATGAGCAGGAAGGCTATGATGGACTACATGAGAAACTGAGCTGCTTTATGGAAATGACTGATGCCTTACTCCTAGGAATTTGATTGTGCTGAATTTGAAACATTAGGGCCCCATCCAAAAATTAAAACTGGATATTTGGTATTCTACATGGAAAAGAATTCCTTGGCAGGAACTGGATTCATTCAAAAGCAACTAAACTTTAAATTTGAAACACTTAATTACTGCCAAAATTGACATTTTATAAAGATTCAAAAGTATTTAAGTTCTGAGAAACCTTTTTCCTGTGGACAAGAGAAGCCTAAAAATCCAATATCACAAATCAAGCTGGAAGAGAAACATTGTCAATTTTTTTTTATTATTAAGAAAAGACGGGGCAGGTAACAATGAGGTAGTTATATTGCTACACTTGTCTAAATGTGGAAGCTGCCAATCCTCACTCCTGTTTCCAAAATGAATGATATTAAAAGTAGTAGGATGATGTGTTCAAGGTCTTTATTTTTAGGACTGTGTACGGTTGTTAACAACTTCATTGAACCCCTCATCACAATGAGACCCTGACCAGTTTGTCCTTAAATGTCAATGATCAAGTGCAAAGTGCATTTTACTCTACGAAGCTCTAGGCCAGGCAAGCAAGGTGCCAAATACAGTTTTGCATTGAGAAGCACAACTAATCACTTCATTCAAAAAATATTACATACCTATTACACTTGTCCTACTTCCCAAATGTAGCATCTACTTATGTAGGGGAAGAGCAGGAACTGGATCCTTTTACCCTTCTGTAAACATTATCAAGTTACAATATCACATGTCAATTCCGTTAAAAAATATCAATTAATAGCTGCTACAATGGCTAGGAGAAATCTCAAACTAAGAAATCTGTATTTTACTATTTATTGAGAAATTCAAGAACTCTACAGTGGTAGATGCATTTTTATAACAGTTGAACAAACATTATCACCCATACTACAATCATGTTTTTGTTTGCTAGAAATCAGACAAGAAATTTACAAAGTTCCATTGAATGTGACCTAGGCTCAAGGTTTGTAGCAGACAGAAATACCACTTCATTAAGCAAATATAAACAGTTAGATCACAGTTAGTAGGATAATTACATTGCTGCCTGTACTGTGCAGGCTTCTTGCTCCTTTCCTATCCACAGGTGCAGTGCTGTGGTTGGAATCTTTTGCCCAAATACAGCACAGTGATGGATAAAATACATTCAGGCGCCTGAAGTGTCAGAGGACAAATCAAAACATTTTTAAAATCGCTTAAAGGGTGAGGGGCAGGGGGGAAAATTGCATTTTATTAATGCTGTTGTTACATTGCTGATTGTTCATATTCGTCAGAAAAGAAAGCACTGGACAGGTAAAAATATCAAAGTTTTTTTTTTAAAAAAATCTAATCCAGTCCTGGGATCATTGATAATCAACCCTCTTTGAGGTAAATACAACACTGGCAATCTTAAGGAAAAATAGGCTGAAAAAGGTTCGACATCAAGAGGGTAGGCTGCCACACCAGAACAATGACTTTGACCATTTTCCAATAGTTTTTCCTTTCAGTACAAAAAGTTCTTAAATTGGAATATCTTGCAGCAAGTAGAAGTTCCCACTATATTGTCTCTCCCCTCCTCCCCACTGAAGGCAGTACCAGACTCCCAAAATAATATTTACATTACAAACTGCCTGGAGTCGTTCTCTGCTTATTCTGTTCCTGAGGTGGTACTATTTTAACTGGAATCAGGATCATCAAAATTCACCTCAACTGCAAATTTTTCACTGTAGATTTTCCAGGTTTTTGGCTTGTGGGGGTTGTCAAGTTCATCCCTGGACAAGCAGAGTCTGGAATACATAATAGATACATTACTAAAATGAAATAATGGAGCTTTGGCAAAATTTGATCGGACAATACTAGTTGTTACAGTTACGACTTTATTTATGCTAACTTTTAAAGGAGGATCTGTTTGATAATTGCTGGTCCTTGACACAAACACAAGCAGTACTAGTAATTTTGAAAAATACTCTGCAGTGGGGACAAACCTATATTTAACTTTTCAAAGCAAACCAATAGTTTTACAAACTTCTGGCTTGCAAAGTCAAGCAGAACAAATTAATGCATTTTGCTGGTATACTTTTAACTGAAAGCAACCTCTTAAAATCAATACTGAATTCTACAAGCAAAGATAGAAGTATATCTTTGGGTCTGTTATTCAGCATTACAGACAAAGTGGGATTTTGACTGAGGCACTGCTACAATACAATAGCAATTGCAACACCTCAGTATGCAAATAGAGTTTTTGGGTGGGGTGAACTTTCCTTCCCTACCTCTGCCCCAGCTGATTATATGACAAGCATTATAGCAAATTGTCAAGGAATAACCAAAAAAAAACTCCACAAGAGATCCTGCAGATGCTGGAAATTTTGAGCAACAGAATGTGAGAGGAACTCAACAAGTCAAACGGCATCTACAGAAGGGAATAAACAGTCAGTATCAGTGAGACCCGACACAATCTGGGGGACCACTTGGTCGAGCACCTTCACTGTCTGCTGTGAAAGGTAGGATTTCCTGGTAGCTACCCATTTTAATTTGACTCCCCATTCTGACATGTCTATCCGTGGCGGTAGAGGAGACCATGTTGAGGCCAAACTCAAGGTGGACAAGTAAAACCTCACTCTGCCTGGGAGTAACCTCCAACCTGATGGCATGAACATAATTTCTTCAACTTCCTTCTCCTCCTCCCTCTTTTTCCATTCCCTATTCAGGATCCCCTTACCTTCTTTCTCCTAACCTGCCCATTCCCTCCCTCTGGTTCCCCTCCTCCTTCCCTTTCTTCCATTGTCCACAGTCCTTTATCAAATTCCTCCTTCAGCCCTTTCTTTACCTTTCCCACCCATTTTCTTTCCCCTCACTGACCAACTTTTACTCTTTTCCCTCCACCCACCTTAATCTGATCTGCCCCTTCCTGGAGAAGGGTCTCAGCTCAAATGTTTATTCTGCATCAGAGATGCTGCTATACCACTGAGTTCCTCCAGCATTTTGTGTGTTACTCAAGGAATAACCAATGCTAGATTAGATGTACAACTTGGGTTGTTTCCTCCCACTGTGAGCAGACTTTCTAGAGAATTATGAAGCAGGCATATGTTTATGTGCAAAATGAGTTTAAATCTTCAATTTGAAATTTGGAAAGTAAATTTCAAAATAAATTCAGACAAAATGCATTACTTGTCAAACTATACAAGACCTATTTGTAATGGTTAGCTTGCACTTTGATGCCTGGTATTAACCAGTATTTTATTTTTTTAAAACTGTAATTGGACTGTACCTATTATTTACAATGAAAGATGTGTTGAACCAAAAGTAGAATGGACAATCATCATAACCTTTTGGTAGGCCCTGAAAAGGAAAAATATTGTAAGTTTTGTTTTATTTTTTATCACAAATTGTAGAATAATAAATATTTAAATGAGCTTACCCCATTAGATTCAAATCTGACTTTAACATCACCACTCACTTCAGGCCCATTCTCCAAGCTAATTATTGCAGAGTTACTTCCAGCATCAAAGAACAGCTGTACACAAAAATTATGTATTAAATGTGGGGGATCTGTAGAATGCATAATTAACATGACAACAGTACAAATGTTTGGTTACTATTTGGGATTGCTGCCTTTCTTCATGCTAAGCATGGAATTCAAAATATATATGGAGTTTGAGCATCAACAATGAAAGAAAGATAGAGATGATCTGAAGAGTCAGTGGAGACAGGAAGGAGTAATAGCACACAGCAGAGAAAAGGATGTACAAATAATATTTAATCTACTTCTCTATTTCCATAGACCAAGCAGCAGATTAATCATGCTTTCCTCTGCCCCCCATGTTCAATAGAAATCCTCCCCCACTCCTTTCAGAAGGAAATTCTGTTCACCCATTTGTTCTCTTCCTCAAATGGTGGCCAACACCAACCAGCCCATGTAGTTTCTTGAAGATGGGCAATTCAGCTGAGCCAAAACCCTGTGACAGCCCATTTCTCTCCTTCCCACCATTCCCGAAACAAATACCATGAAGCTGATTGCAGATGACAATTTCTCCTTTACAATTGCTCTTCATTCTGTTGCTCACTGCTTTCCTCATTTTTCTTGAGCTTTTACCTCTCATCCATTCCCACCTGCCCAGGCTTTTCCCAACTCTTTCAGAAAACTACACAACACTATACTGGAGAAAAAATGAGCACACTTATGCCTTCATGCTATCGGGTTAATAACAATGCTGATATTTATTATTCATTCCCAACCGCCCTAGAACCAAATGTCTTGCTAGACTTTTCCCACAGGGTGATTAAGAGTTAACCATACTCATGTAGGTCTGAAATTAAAGTTTATGTATGTCATGGGTAAGAATAAATTTTTTGCACAAAGGACCGTAGTGAATCTGATGCATTCTTATGACAATCCACCAATTTTGTGGCCAATCGCCATTTTAGCTAAATGAAATAAACTTCGATCCATATTGCAACTTGTAACTGGGCATCCAGAACTGTTCTGTGATTAGGGAGGGAGGGAACGTCAACTCAGACCATGAGAGGACTGCGTCGGGCATTTTCATGCCTTACAAGGCGCAGATTGGAAGTCTGTGTGGGGCACCACTCCTCGCACAGACTAGAGCAATGTGTGAATAAGTGCCTTGCTGAAGGACACAAACACGCTGCCACAGCTGAGGCTCGAACTAGTGACCTTCAAATCACTAGATGAACGCCTTAACCACTTGGCCACATGCCCAACACATTAAGAACAGCAAAAAGGTACTCTGCACTCTAATCTCAAGGCCTGGCATATTCTTCATTTCACCATCTAGTCAGGGGATCAACCCTGGTTTAATATATCAATCACACACCACATTGCACGAGTTCCTGAGGAGTGTCCTTAATTAAGTCTTCAGTTATTTCTTCATCATCCTTTCAAAAGGTGACAATAGAATAGACAAAATTATGCAATCTCATTTCAAAGGTCTACAGTCATGAATAGTAGTGAATAATTAAAATGCAAGAGGAGACTCAAGGAACATTCCAACCCTCAATGATACCAACTTCTGACCAAATCTTCGATGTTCCGACCAACTAAAGACTAGGCTGATGCACATGCTGACAGAAGGGATGTAAAGTGCTATGGTAGGGTAGTCAAGTAGCACTCACTTATTGATACCCAGTTTGAATTTCAACAGGACCACTGTCTCATCCAGGCTTTTCTGACTTTATAATAGAAGGATATTGATGGAGCAGATGATAATGATTGATCCTAGAAGACTGTCCTTAGGAACTACTGCAGAGATGATCAACATCTAACTACAAACTTGTTTTGAGAGAGACATCTCCAACCATTGGATTGTTTTCTCCTTAATGTCCATTGGCTTCAGCATTATCATGGCTCCTTGATGTCACACTTGGTCAATCATTGCCTTGAGGCCATGGCCAGTCATTTTTACCATCATCTCTGGAATTCAACACTAAATATGGTCCACGTTTAGGATGAGTGTTTGATTCCATTCATCACCTTCATACAAGGAACCTATTCATTTTCAGGTTTAGGTTATTTCTTCAGTGGTTTGATCGAGGCACAACTGCGCAAGTGTGTGGACGTCAGCCAGTTAGAACAGCGAGGAGAGTCTAAAAAAAAGACAGCTTTATAGAGCAGGTGCACGAGTAGAGGGAGACAGAGTAGGAGGGCTTTGGTGATAACAGGTTGAGGCCAGGTAGGTTACTCGTGTAGGATACAGACAGGAAGTATGTGTGCGAGGCCGGTATTCTGTATTTGGTGTCAGATGTGGAAAGTCGGGGAGACTCCCAGCCTCCAGGACAGCCATATCTGTGCCAGGTGCATCGAGCTGCAGCACCTTAGGGACCACATTAGGGAACTGGAGATGCAGCTCGATTACCTTCGTCTGGTCAGGGAGAGTGGAGAGGTGACAGAGGGGAGCTATAGGCAAGTAATCACACCGGGGCCTTGCAAGACAGATAAGTCAGTAACAGTCAGGAGAGGGAAAGGCAGGAGTCAGAGGCTAGAGAGTACCCCTATGGCTGTCCCCCTTAACAATAAGTACTCCTGTTCGAGTACTGTTGCAGGGTGGTGAAAAACTGCCTACCTGGGGAAAGTAACAGTGGCTACGCCTCTGGCACAGAGTCTGGGCCTGTGGCTCAGAAGGATAGGGAAAGGAAGGGGATGGCAGCAGTGATAGGGGACTCTATGATTAGAGGGTCAGACAGGCGATTCTGTGTATGCAGGAAAGAAACACAGATGGTAGTTTTCCTCCCAGGTGCCAGGGTCCGGGATGTTTCTGATCATGTTTCATCCAAGATATCCTGCAGCGGGAGGGAGAACAGCCAGAGGTAGTGGTACATATTGGTACCAACGACATAAGTAGGAAAAGGGAGGAGGTCCTGAAGCAGACTTCAGGGAGTTGGGAAGGAAGTTGAGAAGCAGGACCACAAGGATAGTAATCTCAGGATTACTGCCTGTGCCACGTGACAGTGAATATAGCAATAGAATGAGGTGGAGGATAAATGCGTGGCTGAGAGAGTGGAGCAGGGGGCAAGGAATCAGATTTCTGGATCATTGGGACCTCTTTTGGGGCAAGTGTGACCACTACAATAAGGATGGGTTGCACTTGAATCCCAGGGGGACCAATATCCTGGCTGGGAGGTTTGCTAAGGCTACTGGGGCTAGTTTAAACTAGATTTGCTGGGGGGTGGGAACCGAACTGAAGAGACGGAGGAAGAGGTGGTTGGCTCACAAATTAGAGAAAGCTTGGAGACAGTATGAAGGGGAGGATAGGCAGGTAATAGAGAAGGGACGTGCTCAGACCGATGGTTTGAGATGTGTATTTTAATGCAAGGAGTATTATGAACAAAGCAGATGTTGCGGCCATTACAGAGACTTGGATGGCTCAGGGGCAGGAATGGTTACTTCGAGTGCCAGGCTTTAGATGTTTCAGAAAGGACAGAGAGGGAGGCAAAAGAGGTGGGGGCGTGGCACTGTTGATCAGAGATAGTGTCATGGCTGCAGAAAAGGAGGAAGTCATGGAGGGATTGTCTACTGAGTCTCTGTGGGTGGAAGCTCGGAACAGGAAGGGGGTCAATAACTCTACTGGGTGTTGTTTTTTATTTAAATAGACCACCCAACAGTAATAGGGACATCGAGGAGTAGATAGGGAGACATATTCTGGAAAGGTGTAATAATAACGGTTGTTGTGGTGGGAGATATTAATTTCCCAAATAATGATTGGCATCTCCCTAGAGTGAGGGGTATAGATGGGGTGGAGTTTGTTAGGTGTGTTCAGGAAGGCTTCTTGACACAATATGTAGATAAGCCTACAAGAGGAGAGCCTGTACTTGATCTGGTATTGGGAAATGACCCTGGTCAGGTGTCAGGTCTCTCAGTGGGAGAGCATTTTGGAGATAGTGATCACAATTCTATCTCCTTTACCATAGCACTGGAGAGGGATAGGAACAGACAAGTTAGGAAAGCATTTAATTGGAGTAAGGGGAAAAATGAAGCTATCAGGCAGGAACTTGGAAGCATAAATTATAAACAAATGTTCTTAGGGAAATGTACGGAAGACATGTGGCAAATGTTCAGGGGATATTTGTGTGGAGTTCTGCACAGGTACGTTCCAATGAGACAGGGAAAGGATGGTAGGGTACAGGAACCGTGGTGTACAAAGGCTGTTGTAAATCTAGTCAAGAAGAAAAGAAAAGCTTATGAAAGGTTCAAAAATCTAGGTAATGATGGAGATCTAGAAGATTATAAGGCTGGCAGGAAGGAGTTTAAGAATGAAATTAGGAGAGCCAGAAGGGGCTATGAGAAGGCCTTGGCAGACAGGATTAAGGAAAACCCCAAGGCATTCTACGAGTATGTGAAGAGCAAGAGGATAAGACATGAGAGAATAGGACCAATCATATGTGACAGTGGAAAATGTGTATTGAATCGGAGGAGTTAGCAGAGGTACTTAATGAATACTTTGCTTCAGTATTCACTCCGGAAAAGGCTCTTGGCAATTGTAGGGATGACTTGCAGCAGACTGAAAAGCTTGAGCATGTAGATATTAAGAAAGAGGATGTGCTGGAGCTTTTGGAAAGCATCAAGTTGGATAAGTCACCGGGACCGGATGAGATGTACCCCAGGCTACTGTGGGAGGCAAAGGAGGAGATTGCTGAGCCTCTGGTGATGATCTTTGCATCATCAAAGAGGACAAGGGAGGTTCTGGAGGATTGGAGGGTTGCAGATGTTGTTCCCTTATTCAAGGTAGGGAGTAGAAATAGCCCAGGAAATTATAGACCAGTGAGTCTTACCTCAGTGGTTGGTAAGTTGATGGAGAAGATCTTGAGAGGCAGAATTTATGAACATTTGGAGAGGCATAATATGATTAGTAGTAGACGGCATGACTTTGTCAAAAGCAGGTCGTGCCTTACAAGCCTGATTGAATTTTTTTTGAGGATGTGACTAAACACATTGATGAAGGTAGAGCAGTAGATGTATATGGATTTCAGCAAGGCATTTGACAAGGTACCCCATGCAAGGCTTATTGAGAGAGTAAGGAAGCATGGGATCCCAGGGGACATTGCTTTGTGGATCCAGAACTGACTTGCCTACAGAAGGCAAAGAGTGGCTATAGATGGGTCATATCCTGCATGGAGCCAGTGACCAGCGGTGTGCCTCAGGGATCTGTTCCGGGACTCCTACTCTTCGTGATTTTTATAAATGACCTGGATGAGGAAGTGGAGGGATGGGTTAGTAAATTTGCTGATGACACAAAGGTTGGGGGTGTTGTGGATTGTGTGGAGGGCTGTCAGAGTTTAGAGTGGGACGTTGACAGAATGCAAAACTGGGCTGAGAATTGGCAGATGGAGTTCAACTTAGATAAGTGTGAAGTGGTTCATTTTGGTAGGTCAAATATGATGGCAGAATATAGTATTAATGGTAAGAGTCTTGGCAGAGGGATCTTGGGGTCCGAGTCCATAGGACTCTCAAAGCTGCTGTGCAGGTTGACTCTGTGGTTAAGAAGGCATACAGTGCATTGGCCTTCATCAATCGTGGGATTGAGTTTAGGAGCCGAGAGGTAATGTTGCAGCTATATAGGATCCTGGTTAGACCCCACTTGGAATACTGTACTCAGTTCTGGTCACCTCACCACAGGAAGGATGTGGAAACTATTGATAGGGTGCAGAGGAGATTTACAAGGATGTTGCCTGGATTGGGGAGCATGCTTTATGAGAATAAGTTGAGTGAACTCGGTCCTTTCTCCTTAGAGTGACAGAGAATGAGAGGTGACCTGATAGAGGGGTATAAGATGATGAGAGGCATTGATCATGTGGATAGTCAGAGGCTTTTATTTTTAAAAAACACAGAGTGAGTGCGTGGAATGGGCTGTCAGCAATGGTGGTGGAGGCGGATACGATAGGGTCTTTTGAGAGACTCCTGGATAGGTACATGGAGCTTCAAAAAATAGAGGGCTATGAGTAACCCTAGGTAATTTCTAAGGTAAGGACATGTTGGGCACAGCTTTGTGGGCCGAAGGGCCTGTATTGTGCTGTAGGTTTTCTATGTCTCTATTTACTCTCCCCCACAATAAGATGGGGAGAATCCATATAATTAGTGGATTGTTGTGACATTAGGTTCACTGCTGTCCTCTGGCAAAAAAAATAAAATCTGCCATGCTTACTGATGACAAATACAATTTCAGATCCACAACAATTTCTTAATTGCCACATGGAAATTTTCAGCAAGGCATTAAGAAAGAGAATCTAAATTTCTGTAACCAGAGGCTATCATTAACTCACAAAGGAGGACATTTCAAAGAGAGAACATCAGAGCTCCAAGCAGACTGGCCACTGGAAAGGCTGCCTTGATTGCAACTGCCGAAGCACCTCATGGACTGTACGTACTTTTGAGAAGCAGGATCCCAAAGCATGATAAGCATCTATTTGGGAGTACTAAATGTTATTATTTAGGTGTTGTAGAGCAAAAAGCCCTGATGAATTGAGATAAAGACAATAAATACAAAGCTACTGCAAACAAAGAAAAATCAAAAAGGGGACAACACTATGTCAACCTTTTTTTATGAAGGACTCAGTGTAAAGTAAAGCTTGCTGAAATTTTACAGGACATAGCTAAGTCATCTCAAGTACCATTTAGGTCGCCATATCAAAGACTATTGCTTCCCCTTGTGTCAGTAAATCATAAAACTTGATAGACTGATTAGAGGAATGATAAGGCTAGGTTTTGAATAGTAATCTAGGAAGCTTTGCCTATAATAAAGTTTAGAACAACAAAAGATAATCCCACAGAGATGAGGAAATCTGCAGACGCTGGAATTTCAAGCAACACATATAAAAGTTGCTGGGGAACGCAGCAGGCCAGGCAGCATCTCTAGGAAGAGGTACAGTTGACGTTTCGGGCCAAGACCCTTCGTCAGGACTAACTGAAAGAAGAGCTAGTAAGAGATTTGGAAGTGAGAGGGGGAAAGGGAGATCTCTTACTATCTCTTCTTTCAGTTAGTCCTGACGAAGGGTCTCGGCTCAAAATGTCGCCTGTACCGCTTCCTAGAGATGCTGCCTGGCCTGCTGTGTTCACCAGCAGCTTTTATGTGCGTTACCCACAGAGGTGAGCAAGTTTCTAAAGGGAATGACAGGGTAAGTGCTGCACTTGCCCATACACCTCCTTCACCTCTATTCAGGGCCCAGTCCCTCCAGGTGAGGCAACACTTCACCTGCAGATCGGGGTCGTCTAACATATCCAGTGCGCCCTATCCAACCTCCTCTACATTGGGGGACCACTTCGTCAAGCACCTCTGCACCATCTGCGACAAATGGGACTTTCCAGTGGTAAAACATTTTAATTTTGATTCCCATTCTGATGTGTCGATCCATGGCCTCCTCTTGTGCCAAGATGTGGCCACCCTCAGGGTGAAGAAGCTATACCTTATATTCCTTCTTGGTACCCTACAATCTGGTGGCATAAGTATTGATTTCACCTTCTGGTAAACAAATCCTCCCCCACCCCCTTCCTCTATTCCCCACTCTGACCTTTTACTTTTCACCTGCCTGGACTCCCCCTGGGTCCTCTCCTCTGTCCCTTTCCCCTATGGTCCTCTCTCCTCTCTGAATCTTTCTTCTCCAGCCTTTGACCTTTCCCACCCACCTGGCTTCACCTATCACCTTCCAGTTAGCATCCCTCTTCTCCCTCACCCCTTTATTCTGGCATTTTCCCCCCTTTCTTCTCCGTCCTGAAGAAGCGTCTCAGCCCAGTGTCAACTGTTTATTCTTTTCCACAGATGCTGGCTGACCTGCTGGGTTTCCCCAATGCTTTGTGTGGAAATGCTGAGAAGCTGTTTTCTCAGGTCTACCAGGGGGTTGGGGGGGCGCAGGGTGGGGTCATGGCTTCAAGACAGGTCACTTATTTAGGACTATTGGGAGCAAATCTTCTGGATGTTCTACCCTGGAGCTCTCTGGATATTTGACAGTAATGGGCAGCACAGGGGGTTTTTAATCTCTAATGAGGTTCAAGACTGAGCAGTGCTAGGTGGGACCAATCATGACCCTACTAAGTGGCAGGGCAAGTTTGAGGGGGCCATATGACCAAATGTTCTTTTTATTTCTTATGATCCTGACTTATCTGCTTAATCCATCTAGGACCCCAGTCCAGGCCAACTGCTGGATATCAGGATCAGTGCTGGTTAAAGTAGTCCTTTGCCACTGCAGGGTGTAATCAGTTTGTCTTTCCTCAAGACACACCCAAGCCAAATTCTGGATTGTCTAATGGCAAGAATGAACAGTTATTTTACTGAGAATGATTGCTAATGTCTGCTAACATCTAGCAATTCAGATAGCAACATTTGCCTTTGGTTTATATTGCCCAAACTCTTGCATCCATGCCAAATTTTCAGTTTAGGAAGAATCATTCATCTGCTGAATGTGACCATTGCCCAGGAACATCTAGCTACAAAAAGCAGATTCAAACTGCCCAAAGATCACCCTGGCACCTTTTTCCATCAGACATGTACATTTTAATTCCCATCCTCAGCCACTCATGAGGAAACAGCACTGAGCCAATCAAATTAATTGAAGAGAACATTGATATTGGCCATGGCAAATATTACACACGTCGCAACCTGCTCACTAAGAAAACAGCAGCTGATCCTTTAGACTTTAACTGAACAATCCAGAGTTACATTAGCACAATTTTTCTCTCTGCTTTTGTCACAGCTTCCACTGAGGTAGTTACACAAAGTCAGTGCAAGAGCGGAGCAAAATTAGAGCCCTTGTGTTATTATTTCTTACTTAATGAGATACAGGCCTTTCCAACCCTTCGAGCCATGCCACCCAGCAAGTCCCAGTTTAGCCTCAGCCTAATCACAGGACAATTTACAATGTCCAATTAACCTACCAACCAGGACATTTGAAGAAGAAACCAGAGAACCCGAAGGAAACCCATGCAGTCATGGGGAGAATGTACAGACAGTGGCGGGAGGTAGCGGGTCAATGTAAAAATTAGAGAATTACATTCGAAACACAAAGAAGTTAGCGATTACTGGAGCTCACTAGAATCTCAGAGCAATCAGTGCCTTCTTTAAACAATTACCCATCAAAAAACTGGTCGTGAAGATAGTCAGTAAATACTTTAGATACTCAGCCAAGGTTCTTAACTACAGTACTTGAGTTGCAAATGTTCACTATGAGAACTATAGTCAATTTAAGTTAGAAGAACAAGTGAATGATAGCGGTCTGTAAAGTAATTAACAATCTAGGTTAGTTCTTTATTGGTGGATGGCTCCAGTTAACAACTGAGGGCAGAGAATACACTTAAATTAAACGTGGACAAAAATACACCAAACGATTCTCCAAGAGAATAGAGGATCCTCAAAATTGTTGAATGTCGATTCACTTCACGTTTTTGACAAAACCTGTTTCTGCCTGGAGTAGTTTGAATCAAAGACAATGACTTGGTCTAGCGATCTTCCGGACTCCTTTCAAGAGCATCAGTCTGCATTTTCCCCATTTCTTCCCCACCCCACCCAATCTGCTCAGTGTTCTTTTAGGGTGGCAAAAAATTCTTTTAGTCATGATGTTGTGGCCATTATAGCATAGGGTAGGCTTAATACAACAATCTGTCTTTTCATATTGTTTGTCATTTTGAATACATATATATGCCACAGTTACCAAATGGCAGAGCAGACATACTCAACATGCAGCCTAATCTGCTCTGCAAAGTCACACTGCTACTTTACTGTTACCTGCATTCCTCATATACAGTGGAACGCCTTTGCTAGAACTCCAGGGATCAAAGGCAGCCTGCCACCATTTTCTTGGCAGCTGGACTTCAGGTTTGCTTATACATTGTTGCCTTAAACAGAAGAGTTATTTGCCACAGAAATTGCCTCACGTGAGTATGTACAGAGTCAAAAAGCAATACAGCATGGATATAGTCCCTTGGCTCAGTGAGTCCATGTCGACCATGGTAGCCAACCAACTATTCCCCATTTCCTTCATCAGACCATATCCCTCTAAGCCCCACATTTCTGTGTACCTTCCAAGTGGTTCTTAAATGATACTACTGTACCTGCCTCAACCACCTCCTCTGGCAGCTCGTTCTCACCACCCTGGATGGAAAAGTTGTCCCTCAGATCCCTTTCAAACCTTTCCACTCTCAGCCTAACTCTATGCCCCTAGTTTTGGACACCACCCACCCACCCTACTTACTGTCCACTGTAACTATGCCCTCATGATCTTATAAACTTCTATAAGGTTATCACCCTCGTGAAAAGCTACACTCCAAAGAATAAAGACTTAGCCTGGCCAACCTCTCCCTGTACTCCAGGCCTGGCAACATCCCCAAATCTTTTCTGCTCTCTTTCCAGAGAAACCCCATTATTTCTCATAATAGGATGACCAAAACTATACACAACACTCTAAAAGTAGTCTCAATGACTAGTACAACTAAACATAATGCTCCAATTCCTATACTCAGTGCCTCAACTGATGAAGGCCAACATGTCAAACATGACTTTCACCAGCCTGACTACCTGTGACATCACCGTCAATAAACTCCCAAGTCCCCCTGTTCTATTACATTCCCTAGTGCCATATCATTCATCGTGTAAATCCTATGTTTGATTAATGTTCCAAAACGCATCACCTCATCTATCCATACTGAAGTCCATTTGCCCCACTTTGGCCCACTTCCCAACTAATCAAAATCCCCCTGCCCTCTGTAATGCAAGATACCCTTCTAACACTTAATTTTGTGTCATCTGCAAATTTACAAACCAAACATATACATTTGCATTGAAATAATTTATATAAATCACAAGCAACACCGACCACCACAGCACAGCAGACCACCAGTCACTGGCCTCCATTCTGACAAGCCTTCCACTATCATCCTCTACTTTCAGATTATATGAGCTAAATCTATTCCACTACAATTGTTCCATTTGCATCAGATTATTTGATATACAGTATTGTACAAAAGTCCTAGGCATGCAGAAAGCTAGGGTACTTAAAACTTTTGCACAGTACTGTATTGCATTGTACTGCGGCCATAAAAAATAAAAACAAATTTCATGACATACATGAGTAATGATAAACTTGATTCTGCCATGGGTCTCTATTGTGAACTGAGAGTAGGAGGGGAACAGAGAGAAGGGAACCATGATTGAGAAAGGGGGAAGGGAGAGAGGAGGGAGCAGGAAGCACCAGATATTCTGTAATGATCAAACTAATTGCTTGGAATCAAATGGCCTTGCTTGATGTCTCAAGGCTGGGTGTGTCTGCATCTGTGGCACCTCCCACCCATGGCACTCCTTTTCTGCCAGCCGTCCCACACGCCTCCTCCGCAGGGGTCCACCCTCACCATTCCCAACATCCTTTGCTCCCGCCAGATTTACAAACTCGTTCTCTGCACTAAGCTGACAAATACAGTACTGTGCAAAAGTCTTAGGCACCCTTACAATATTTATATTTATACATATAAAAATGTAAACTATAGGTAGGGTGCCTAAAACACTTGCACACCGTACTCAACGTGGCAACAGTCAAAAGAGATTATATGTCACATTTGAATTTGAATGAATGCAAAATAATAGTATTCTAATTAGTATTCTGCTGTTAACCCGTATTTAAACTTGAAAGATTAAAACACTATACCATGTTATTTGGAATGAAACCGCAGTGTTAATGAACTCTCCCAATCTTTAATCATTGCGTACTTTACCTTACAATTTTCTTGTGTTGCACAAACACACTGAAATACAAGCACCTTCTTCACAATAATTTCAACCTTCAAGTCACTGCCATTGTTCCTACCGACGCCTGTGTGGGGTGGAAAATATTTTGCTTGTTAATCATCAGTAAATGTCAGTCATTGCAGACTTGGTATTTCTTATGCAGAAAATTATGCAAGTTTGCATTTTCAAATGAAATGTTTGATTTCTAAAACTGCAAATGTTGAAGACCTGAAAACAACAAAAAAAATGCAAAGCCTAGGGAAGGAGTTCCCAGCAACACACATAAAAGTTGCTGGTGAACGCAGCAGGCCAGGCAGCATCTCTAGGAAGAGGTGCAGTTGACGTTTCAGGCCGAGACCCTTTGTCAGGACTAACTGAAGTAAGAGTGAGTAAGGGATTTGTTCCCAACCTTTTTCTTGCCATAGACTCCTACCATTAACTGAGTGATCTGTGGACACCAGTTTGGGAACCCCTGGCCTAGAGGGAAATTACTTTAGGTTCCCCTTGCTCTTCTAAGCCAAAATCACCAAGTTGGCTATTTAGCGCCCCAAAAATTATTTCACATATCAAAGTGAAAACATTGTAAATTTCCAACGTTAAATGGATTAGCTAAGTTATTTATGATTTGTAGATTGGTAAGACAATGGATACAAGACACAATAAATGTTGGAATCTGGAGCAATATAATGTTAGAAGAAATCTGTGGGGTCAAACAGCCTCAGTGGAAGGAAAGAAATTGTCAAAATTGCCAGCTAAAACCATGCATCAGGACTGAGAGTGGAGAGATGAGATGTCCAACAGACAGAAGCGAAATGGTAAGAAAGAACTCCAAGGTGATTAATGGACTGAGGAGGGGTGCGAGATCACAAGCAGGTAGTGCCAGGCAGGAGAGGTGAGCAGGAGCGGAGTTCAAAGATTTTGGCAGGTGAATGACAGATGGAGGCAAGGAGAGGAAAAAATAATTAACAGATGGAACAAGGTGGAGGAGGAGAGTGTGAAGGTGCTGGAGGGTGATAACCAGGAACCGCAGTACTGGACTATGTACTGTAAAGGAGATGAGAATGTGAACCATAAAATGCCAAGGGAGAGGCGAATGAATGCTAGAACCAGATGGAAATTGAGGAGAGCTGGAGAATGAATTGGTAGATGGAGGGAAGGGTAAAAGATGGTGAAATGGAATTGGTAATAGTGAGAAGGGGCCAAAAATGGGGGAAGAGCATCAGAAGGTGGGGGAAGAGAAACAGGAAAAACAAGGGGGGCAGGCTACTGTTGTTGGATGAAATTACTAGTAGATACAAAGCAGCTTCTTTATTCGACAAAACAAGATACAACAGGCGTCGTATGAAGATGCTTTCAGTCGAAAAGTCTCTCTGGCCCAACATGGGGCTTGATATTTTATATGTGCCAAACATCAAAGGATAATTCCATATTTACAATGTATGGATAATGCTTTCTTTGAAACTACATACTGTACAACCTTCATACCTCCTGATTCACCTCCCCATCCCAGACATCCAAATGAATTTTAATTAGCTTTTTCTGGACTGGGATTCACAGCTTTTAGGAACCCATTGTTCAGAGCTGCACTCCAAATTAAATACACTATAAATTTTCAGATGTGAAGACTGGTAGCTAAAGTCAATTGCTAAATGTACGAATCCTAGACCCAGAAATCACTAACATAACCCAAAATTGGAAAACTCAATATTCATGCCCTTGGGTTGTAGATTACTCAAGCAGAATAAAAGGTATTGCTCCTCTAGCTTGTGTTGGGCTTCAGCCTGGCGGTAGAAAGGCCATGGATGGACAGGTCAGTGTGCAAATGGAGGGAAGATGAAATGGTTGGCATCTGGGAGCTCGTGCTGGCCATGGCGTACTGAGAGTGGGTGTTCTTTGAAATAGTCGTCAAATCAGCATCTGGTCACTGATGTACAGGAGGTCACAGCAAGAGCACTAAATTTGGATGCAGAGGAGGCTACATCAAGATGAGAAGATCAGAGACGTATATGTACCTTTGCTTCTCCTTGAAGGACCTTTTAGCTCTCATGATGATGAAGTAGGAGGTGCAAAGACAAGTATTAGATCAACTGTGAGGGCAGGGGAAAGTGACAGAGGTAAAGGTGACAGATGGGTATGGAGGGATTAGTGAACCAGGAAGTCTCAGAGGGAGTGATCCCTGAAGAGGTCAGAAAGGAACAAGGGGAAGATGTGGCTGGTGGAAGTATCAAGTTATAGCTGGCAGATATGGAGACTCATTGGGTGAAGGACAGGACAAGGGGAAATTCCATCTCTGTTCAGTCTGGGAGAAGGTGAGCTGACAGCAGAAATGAGAGAAACAAAGGTGATATGAGATAGAGCTCCAACCACAAAGGGAAGCCATGGTCCCTGAAAGGGGAGGATATTTCCAATGTCCTGGAATAGAAAGCCTAATCTCGATAGCAAATGCATGGGTGACAGCAATGGTGAGAAGGCAATGGCACCATTACAAGGGACAAGATGGGAAGAGATGTAGTATAGGTAGCTGTGACAGTGGGTTAATAGTAACCATCAGAGAGTTTGTCTGCTGAGATACAGTTAGATCTAGAAAAGTGAGTGGAATATCAGAAACGGTCCACATGGATGAGTATAACAGTTAATACTGTACCCACATACACACACTTAAGGTAATAGCCCTGATTATGTTAACAATGCAACATTAAAAAAGTGTTTTGCATATCTGACTAGTTTGTCTCTTCAGTTTTGGAGTGGGGCACCAACTAAGAACAACATTATCAATCTGCCTCAACTGCCAGTTAATTAGACCAAATAGTCAATAGATCAGAAAGTTTAAGTTTAAATAAGTTTAAATAATTTGTAAAACTGAATGAAAAAATAGTTTTGGTCATACATATAGGATGAATCTGGAAATGGAAACAAAACTTCAACAGTAATTAGCATGCTATTTAGAAACTCAATTCCACAATGCTTAGAAAGTTTTTGAAGTTTACACCAAATTATGACTGACTGAATCTATGAAGATTGTAACAGTGCAAATCAGGTCAACAGCACCTTTGGATTTCAATGCATTTAACTGTATGTGCGGATGCCAGAAGCTTTCCGGAGGAACCATGGCAAATCCTGAAGTTGGCAGTCTTCACAAACATGAAGGCCTGATGCAGGGTTTCAGCCCCATGTTGACTATTCCCTTCTTCCTACAGATGCCTCTTACCAGAGGAGTTCATTCAGCATATTCTGTTGCTCCAAATTCCAGCAGCAGTCTCTTGCATCTTGAGAAGCAGACCTCCTGTTCTTTACTCATTACTAAACGCCAAATCGTAATCTAATCAAAATACAGGCATTGAGCAGCTTCCTGTTTGCAAAACTTCAATCCCAATGCATAACATCCCCCAAAAATTCCAATACTTCAGGATAATGCTTCAGCAGCTCGCATATTGCACTGCCAGACAACAGAGGTTTAACTGCTCAACACAGCTTAGCTTTTCTATGTGTTCCAGCTCCTGCTTTCTCCCTTTGTCCAAATTCCTAGTATCAGTTTGATATTAGTAACTGCAGCATGAAAACACCTTCATTGGTGCACTCTACAGAACACATCACAAAACCAGCCCCTATACATGCCAATGACTGTACAGAAATAATTGTTTTTAAAAAGGTCATCTTAAATAGTTAACGTTGATAATTAATGTTAAAAGTAACTATTTAAGGCTATCTTAAATAGTTACTGTTAATAGTTAATGACTTGCCAAATTTGATATTTACAATCGTGAATTGAGTCAAGCAAAAATGGTTTTCTTATACATTTCTGCACAAGAATGTTTGGGAATCTAAGCATTTTCTCATCGACATTTCTCTTGAACGTGATCAGTTTAAAGTGACTGCTGTAGATCTTCACTATACTGCAGAGCTGGTGGGCAAATTACAAGTTAGCAGTTTGAAATATCAGTTCAAAAATTATGCACCTAGAACATCACAATAAGTTGTAGTTCCTCAACAGGAAATAAGCGATTTATGTACTTTTCCTTTTGCAGGTAGAAGCAGGAAGGTATACATAGCACAAAACTTAGTTATATCTATAAAAAACCCAAGAACAGTACATAATGCACGGTTTATACAGAGCTAGAAACAGATCAGCAAGACTATGAAATTGTTGGGACTCAACAAAATTGGGAGTCACCTCTTTCAAGAGCAGTAGAGGCAGCTGTAAATTGCATACAAATTGGAAATAATTTTACTTTGTCGCTGGAGGCCAATTATGTTTGCCTGTCTCTATTACATTGAAATTGTATTCAAATCTTAAAGATACAATGACAGGTCAATTTCCTGCTCACTTGTAAATGATTATTTATATGGGATCATTTGTCTGGTAATGGGCTGGATTACTGTGGCCATGTACCAGTCAATAGGGCTGGGGTCATCAGTAGCCCAATGTCCAGTGGATGGAAAAATAATCTCAGTATCATTTTAAATAATATCAAGATCTCCAATTTACTGGAAAATACTTACATCTATAGTTCCCTCTAAGCTGTGCGCGTGTGTGTGCGCACACACGTTTTTCAACCAGTGCACAAAGGAAATTAATGTGCGCACAAAAGGTTTGTTACCTAAAATAATGTAGTAATTAATAATTATACTTATTGAAAATAATCTTTTAGCTAACTGTTTCTGTTAACTAGTTAGTCGGTTCTTCAAATACCACAATGCATGTCACTAATTTACGTCACCTCACCTTTCCTGTTCTGGTTTGTACAGCTGCATCACAGCGGCAGCCATGTTTGGCGGAGAGTGTTCATATCGTAAAGTTTACAAAGATCTGTTTCAAATCCTGTAGATAGCTTACCAAGTTTTTATTGGGAAAAATATTGATTCACTATGTCAAATTCAAAAGAAGCGAAGGGCGTGAAGCGCAAAAGAACTGCAAATTTGTTTAAAGTTGAATGGCTTAACAAAATAGTAGAAACTGCTACACCGAAAGCTCATGAGGTCATGAACATTCAGCTATGAGAAATCTTTATATATGATTCTGAAACTGGAGTTATCTGTTTGTATTGTCGTGATGCGAAAGTTGCTGGAGAACTTGCTAGTGGAAAGAAGTGGGATGATATTTGGAAACTTGACTTTTTGAAGCATCATTTGGCAAGTAAATTGCATTTGGATGGTGTACAAAAGCTCAGGCAACAGAACCCGTCATTACCCGGTACAGGAGTGCTATGTATGTTACGGTTGAGTGCAGATGAGCGAGAGCGAAAACGATCAAACCCAGCGGAGATCAAAGTTGAGGTACAAGAATGGTCAGTTTTTGATTTCTCCGCAATTGCAGATTGTGACCTCACATTTGGCGATGAACAAGTTAATGCCTTATGTCTAAAATATCATGATTTTCTAGCTAAAAATATTGTAATAGTTAGACAGTTGAATGATTTCAAATTTTCCATGCAAGAAAAAATTAAATCCAAACCGATTTCAAACTTTGCTCAAATGGTGGCATTTGTACTTCAAAATGATCAGTTTTGCGACCTTGCACAGTTGATGGACATTGGGGGGGATCATTTCTTGCGTCTAGTGCGGACTGTGAACAAGGTTTTAGCCTAATGAATCAACTCAAAAACAAGCTGAGAAACCGTTTGTGTGAATGTCATTTGGATATGTTAATGAGAATCAAAAGCTATTAATGGGATGGAAGTTCTATTAGTCGAGATAGAGTTTACAAAGAATGGGTAAATACCAAAGATAAGAAAGAGAAAAAAATAACTGTGACTCAAATATGTATGTTATTTTGTTGTTATTCTTTGTAGTTTTATGTCAAATATTTTGTAAACCTACATAAACTGTGACATGTGTGTATTCAGTGCACACATACTTTAGTCACAGGAAAAAAATTTGCACAACATAATATTTTTGCGGACACTGACTACTAAAAGTCAGAGGGAACATTGCTTAAACCCCAGTCAATATTTAACAAATAATCATGGTTTCAAAGAAGACATCAAGGAAAGCCACCTCCTCTTCCTGAGAAGGCACCTTGTCTGGCCACAACTGGGGTGAAGAGGACCCTAGCCAGGGTAAATCCTTGCAAAGTTGCAGGGCCAGACAACATACCCAGTCAGGTGCTGAGGGGCTGTGCAGCCCAGCTAACAGAGAGGTCTTAATGGGCATCTTTAATATCTCTCTGAAATAGTCCATCGTCCTTGCAGGCCTCAAAATTGCCACCATAATTCTGGTGCCCAAGAAAGTGAAGGTATCTGGCCTAAATTATTACCACCCAGTGACACTGACTTCAACAATCATGAAGTGCTTTGAGCAGCTGGTAATGGGTTGTACAAAATCCAAACCTTCCAGTTATGTTGGACCCCTTTTAGTTCACCTAACACACCAACTGGTCCACTGATGATGCCAGAGCCTCGGCCCTCCACTCAGTCCTGTGCCTCCTGGAAAACGATGTCTCATACACCAGAATGCTGTTCTTCAACTTCATCTCGGCATTTAACACCACCATCCCTCAGAGGCTGGCAGGCAGACAGCCCTCACTGAGACTCAACACGTTTCTGTAACTGTACCTTGGACTTCCTGATGGAAAGACCGCAGTCAGCCTGAGTTGGCAGCAACTTCTCAGGCTCACATCACGCTGAGCACTGGTGCCCCCCGTCCCCAGGGGTGTGTGCTCAGTTTGCTGCTGTCGCACGACTGCACTGCCAGATTCAGCTCAAACCACACCATCAAGTTCGCTGATGATACCACACTGGTGGGCCCCATCAGCAACAATGATGAGTCAGCATATAGAGAGGATGTAGAGAGGCTTGTCAAATGCCGAGAACATCCACATTGAGACTCAGGTCAAGACAAAAGAGATGATTGCGGATTTCAGGAAGGCACAGGTCAACCACTCTCCATTGCATATCAACGGCTCTGTCATGAAGAGAGTTAGAGCACAAAGTTCCTTGGTGTGCATGTAACAGGCAATCTAATCTGGACCCACCTGATTTAGTAAAGACGACATCGCAACATCTACACTTTGAGGAGAAAGAGGCATGCAAGGCTCTTCGCCCCCATTCTAACAACTTTCTACAGGAACACCATCAAGATTGTCCTGTCTGGCTACATCATTGTGTGGTACAGAAGCTGCAAAGTATTGGACTGCAAAAGCCACCAAAAGTATCATTGGGGTCTCCCTCCCGCCCATCCATTTGTGATATTTACCGGAAGCATTGCAGATGAAGGGCCCCAAAGCACTGTTGAGGATCTCTACCACATATCCCACAGCCTCCTTGATCTACTACCATCAGGAAGGAGGTTAAGAAGCATCAGGAATAGGATTGCCAGACTAGATAACAGCTTCCGTCAGGCAGTGAAACTAATGAACACCCTGCCACCACCAAGGTGCCGTTGCTCGGATAAAGAGCCGTGTACCTGTGCTTTATTTCACACATTCTGAATTATACTTAAACCAAAATATTTTACTATAAGTAAGTTAATGTGCGATGTATGTTATGTGGGTGCAATGAGGATCAAATGAACGTTGTTTCATTTTCTTGTATATGTACAGTCAGATGACAAACTTCAACTTGCTTTTGTGTGATGAGAGGAATCAGATGCCTTTCATTCTAGCTGAGCTACAAGGAAGAGTAATGTACTTTTGGGTTCTTACATTGTTCATCATCTATCAGGTGCATATCATCGTTCAGTTCCACCAAACAGTACGTTTCTGATATTAAAAAACAAAATTCTCAAATGAAGTTGAAGTAGTTCAACTTCCAAACCTGTATCTTTAGCTTAAAGGTCACTAAACCAGACTTGCAATATTCAAAAGGCTTACCATGAATTGAATAAATTCTGATGCTTTTCATTTTTAGTTTCTTTGGAGGTGGGGGCTGCCGTTTGTACTCATTTTTCATTACTTCATAATAGCCAACATATCTGCTCTATAAAGAATAATAAAAAAATTCAAGCATACCACACCTAGTTGCAGTACAAAGTAAAATCCCCCTATTCATTAGAAAACACTCAACATCACAAATATAAAAACTGAATTTATATCAATAACGTGCAAATTTGAGAGACCCAATTATAGTTTTTTTTCTTGTGTACAAATCATTTAGTGTTACAATCAGGGTAAACTTTTGTGTAGGTGAATTTAATATTTGGGAGCAATACAAACAATTGTCTACACGGAAGATTCAGGAAACAATGCAGGAAATTAAAACAGGTTAATTTAAGATTGTTAGCATATTGAAAGCTCATTGTAAAATACTAGATCTTCTAATGCATTGGAAATGAAATCAAACTCAAACCCTCCATGAAAGTTGGCACAGTAGAACAAGATGACATTACCTGGGATGGAGTTTCCACACCCTGGAATTTTGAGCTGACACTTGTATCAGTTCTTCTCTCACCAAAGTAATCCAAACTTTCCTACAAGTTAAAAAAAAACCGCAAAAATATAACTGCAAGATTCCAGTCCTCTCAGCTTCAATACAAATTTTAAAGCATATTGAAATTCTCTTTACAATATTTAAAATCGAAGTCATTACTAAAGTTGGAATTGCCATATTGAAAAATGTTTACCTTTGCATTCTCAAATTGATCACTGTCAATCAACCATGTACAGACCATTGTTCCTGTCCTGCCTAAAAAAAGCAGAAGGTAAAGGTAACCTTACACATGGAGACATCCTGAAATATACTTTAGTACCAGTAACCAAACCTGACTTCCCAGTCATCGAGACTCAGAGCAAAAATGACAACCAGAGGTTTAAACAAAGTTGAAATAGCCCTACACTCACAAGCTACGAGTTAATGGATTAATGTGATCCAAAAGGAAGCTAAAGGTCCTAAGTTCAAGCCTCAACTGCCTATTTTCTCTCCATAGGTTATCACCCCACCAGTAACCAAAAAGCATCTTGTTTCTTCCTCATGAGAGTGACAAATGTCAATGTTCCAGATTAATGGTCTGTCATCATCATTTTCTGGAGCTCTAAATATATTGAAACTCCAGATAAGAACATCAAAGTGATTATCTGCAAATCAGCATCAACTTCCATACATGTTAATTTCTGAATGTTAATGAGATCTGGGAGCATGGATTGCATTTTAACACCAACATCCCAAAGTACATTAAGGTGCAAGAATAATCATGTAGGGAATTGAAATTTAACCCCTAACAATGTCCTTCTGCAAAGAATAGCCAAAGGGTTTGAAATAAACACCCTCTTTACCAATTTCATCTTTTTATGCTAAAATATAGTCTTCATTGCAGGGTCAGTCATGGCAAGGGCAAGCAGCTTCAAGCTCCTTCCTGGGTGTCAGCATCTTAGTGGATCTTTCCTGGGTGCGGTTACAAAGACAGCACACCAGCAGCTAGAATTCGTTTGGAGTTTGAGATTTGGTCTGTCACAAAGACCCTAACACAAGTGGGGAGCATCCTGACTGGTTGCATCACTGCCCATTGTGGAGGCTCCAAAGCACAAGAATAAAAGCAGCTGCAGAGGGTTGTAGATTCAGACAGTTTCGCAGGCACAATCCTCCCCCTCACCAAGGACATCTTCAGAAAGGTGGCGTCTCAAGGCAGCAGTATCCAGAACGAACCCTCACCGTCTAGAACATACCCTCTTCCTCACTGGTGAGGAAGTCCAGGAGCCCTGAAGACCCACTCAATTTTAGGAACAGCTTCTTCTCCTCTACCATCAGATTTATGAAATATCTGAATTCCACCTCATTTTCTGTAACTTACAGCAACTTTGTCTTGCATTGTATTGCTGCTACAAAACAGATTTCACAACACATCTGTGACAACAAACAACTGTGGTTTGGGGGTTTCCAAATAGACCAACGGCAACTTCCATTGACCACCTAACATCAGAAAACATACAATGACACTTTTTACTCCTACACAGACAAAATTTGTGTCAAGCACCAGAAGAAGAGGTTTCAGGAGATTTCTGGGTCAATTAATACAGGTCATGACAATGCTAGATGACTGGTTCACGTGCAGCACCTTGCCACAGATTCTGCCCTACCTGCTGAGCATCAACATCCTGTTTCCATGCCACAATTATTTTCCTTCACTACCCGACCCAATTTCTGATCTTTGTGTATAGCTGTAAAGCAGTCTCAGGTGGTAGAAGTCAGAAGGCAAACACAGAATATTGAATAGAAAAATGTTTATGTCAATAAGCAAATCAGGTTTCAGAAAGAGAACAAGAGCAGAAAAGTCAAAATTACATAAAACCACATCATCTCCTCATTCACGTTCTTCCCCCACAACCTCTTCCTAATGCTGCTGGTTCAGCATTGTGATAAAAGAAACCAAATTATATCCCTCATTGATGCACAGAAGTGTATTTTGGCAATGATACTCCACTAGTTAAAACTCAAATTAGAAATCCAATATAGACTGTAGAGCACTGAACTCTCCTCAACAAAATTTCAGAATCACAGCTCTTGAAGTCACTGGTAAATCATTAATAGATGAACAAATATTTTATTTAACTACACTGTTGAAATGTGCTAATACATTAGGTTTTCCTTTTGGAAATTTACCTCAATCCAGAATCAGAGTAGAATGCTGCTCCTGATTGCAACAAAGAGAGTTTGGAAATTTACAGAATTAACCGTTAGGCAACTGTTATCTTGCCACTTCATTTTTTTTTGGAAGAGGTCAAGGAAAGCTCTTCTTGCATCTGACACTTGTCTTATTTGCATTATGCTCCAAGCTGCTTGAAACCTGAAAGGTTTGAATATTAATTTCTTTTTCAAGTCTATACCACCCCTCCCCCCAGTTTAAGTTTAAGGGCATTGAAGCCAATTTTTTTTGCAGCTCTAACCAATATTTCACTGATCTTTGCAATGTACTTGGCTATGTTTCATCTCCATATGAGGAGACATCAGTGTGCCGGTAATTGTGATGAATCCTCCAAATGCTTGGCCTTTATATACTTATCAACTAATTCAAATTTCCAAAATTATTACCATTGTGATGTGGGAAGGGAATCTCGCTGTTGTTTGGGAATGTGGTGAACTTCGTGCATTGTGGTTTGCCTGCATTGACAAATAGGATCGAGGTGCACGTTTTTTTCCCCACAGAATTGCTCGTTGAAAACCACGATTCTAAGAATTCTCTTGCGTGCCGTGTGCTTACTTGCACCATGGCTTTCACTGATGCCCAGACAGATTTGTGCACCTCTCGGTCTTTGTGGGTAGAGACTAGGGAGAGCTGGTCATGCCGTTTTACAGCCTGTTAAGGTTCATGGATCCTTGTGGATAGTTTTCGCCCAGTACGGCTGACATAGTATTTGCTGCAATCCCTGCACTGGTCTTATCCAATAGCTTGCTTTGTTCTTTTGGTCTGCATGGTGCACGTAAACACCCAGCATCCAAGGGAATTCCTAGAAGCATGATTTTCTGTAAACAATTCTGGAAAAAAAAATGTAGACCTTGATCCTATTTATGAGCCAATGCAGGCAAAATTCCAGACCACAACGCACTAAGTTCGCCACTCCACCAATCAACAATGAGATTTCCCTCCCACATCACAATTGAGTTTTCAAAATGAAGACCAATCAGCTGACTAGTAAGTAACTAAAGGCCAAGCACTCGGAGGACAAACCACAAATAACAGCGCACTAATGATGTCTCCTCATATGGTGATGAAACGTTTGCAAACGGATTGTCAAGTTCAGAAAACAACTCAACCCAACCATCAACCACCCAAGTTACACATTTTCCAAATTAGTTCCAACGTGTTTCACTATGAATACTATCGGCTGATTCTGCAAGAGTTGTCTTTTCTGTTAAGTTGCATTGAGTTACATCAGCCAATATGATTTTGACAGCCATCCAACCCATCCTGCTCAAACATCATAGCAATGCAAGTGCTGATCAGACCTACAAACGATTCCAAGGCTATCCAGAACAGTATTCTTTTCACTTCATACCTTTTCATTACACTATTGCTCTGAACACACAACTTAAACTGTGTCTTCAAGTTTCTGGAGAGTAGTTCAAACACAAGACATGATAAAGCAAGCTTTCAAATCTTTGCAGTTCACTAGGCAAATGAATTGGAAAAGGAAAAGGTCTCAGGTTAAATAGAATAACCTTTGGATCATGACACAGGTCTCCTGCAATAAGACCAATAGACACAGGAGCAGAGTTAGATCATTCAGCCCATCGATCTTGCCCCACCATTCCATCATGGCTGATTATCCCCTCAACTCCATTCTCTTGCCTTCTCCCACAACTTTTGACGCTAATTAAAAACCTGTTAACCTCCGCTTAAAATATACCCAATAACTTGGCCTCCACAGCCGCCTGTAGCAATGAATTCCAGGGATTCACCTCCCTCTAAAGAAATTCCTACTCATCTCTTTTCTAAAGGGGTGTCCTTCTATTCTGAAGCTGTACCCTCTGGTCCTAGACTCCTCCCCCCACCTCCCCACCCCCCACTGTAGGAAACTCCCTCTCCACATCCTTTCTATCTAGGCCTTTCAATCCTCTATTAGTGCATGCAACATGGCCAGATCGTACTTCTGAGCCTTAGCAAATCTAGACTGATGTTTCATTGTAATGGGAGGACACTTCAATTTAGCATCAAGTGCAACAGTTAAAGTTCCAGCTAGGTTCTTGGCTGGATCTAAAACATTGTACCAATTACAGCAGCACCATCTGCTGAAACTTCCACTCAAAATACCTCCTGTAATTATTGAATAGCACCCCCAAAACCTTAATTGACAAAAGGACATGGGCATCCAGAAATAGCCATTGTATAAAGTATTGGTTCCATTATGTTAGTCTAAGTGCATTGTTTAAAGTATATTGAAAAGCACCTTAATGAGATTAAGATTCAAGTCATGTATTTTTTTTTTACTATAGATCTTCATCCTGCAGAATTACCAAATCAACTGCATCTTTGGCAAAGATCTTGCTTTCAGTTATCTGAACTGGAAAAAAAAATCATTCCACAATTATCCTTTTCACTTCTTTTGATTTATTTTGGAGACATGTTGAAAATTGTCAGATGGGTGACCACCCAGAAAATTTGGAACAGGCACTTGAGAAATTCAAAGTTCTAACCAATACATTTCACTTTAATTATACATCGCCAGCAGATTCTGCACAGGAACTCATTTTTTAAAAGCAACATTCAAATCTCAGCCATTAGCATTTAGACTTTCAAGTAACATTACTACTCTGCAAACTCCCCTCCCCAAAGTAAACTTATTCAATCACACACTTACAACTCAACATAAACACGAGGAATTCTGCAGATGCTGAAAATTCAAGCAACACACATCAAAGTTGCTGGTGAACGCAGCAGGCCAGGCAGTATCTTTAGGAAGAGGTACAGTCTCGGCCCGAAACATCGTCTGTACCTCTTCCTAGAGATGCTGCCTGGCCTGCTGCATTCACCAGCAACTTTGGTGTGTGTTGCTTACAACTCAACACTTCAAGAAATAAAATTCAGCTCACACACACACACACACACACACACACACACACACACGCACACACACACGTGCACACACACACACCCCATACTGATTTCAGGTAGGCTACTGACATTTTTCACATTTTAAACATTGTTCATCTTCCCTCTTCTCAGGCTAAAAAGCTGGCATATTCTTTGTTTAAAAAAATTCATCTTGGTACTCTTCAAATTCTAGCATCTTGCTCCAAGTGCCAATAACAATGCACACACTGTTATTCCTGTGCATTTACTCTCTCATCTTTGCTCTGACCGGATTTATTTCAATTGGTATTATCATTTGTGAATACACATACAAGGTAGAAAAGCCTATTCCACACTATTTTTGTTAAAAATACATATAATCGATGAAGTGAACCAAACTTCCATAAAACCAGTTTGAAGATCACAGCTGGACACCATTCCTGATGAAAGGTCTTTGATCTGAAATGTTAATTTTTTTTTTAATATACACACACACACACACACAACATATACTATATATAGGTGAAGTTTGAACTGTTGAATGTTTCCAGATTTTTGGTTCCTATTTCAGATTTCTACAATCTACAGGGTTTTATTTATATTTTCATGAACTATGATTTCACCAAAACGTCAGTATGTTTGCAGAGGTGAAATGCCTACAATTGCAAGCCTCCTGTAGTTTTCAAAGCAAGCTTAGGGTCACAGGAAACTACAGTCATAGAAAAGGGCCCTTCAGCCCATCTAGTCCATGCAGAACCATTTAAAGTACCTACTCGCATTGACCTGCACCAGGACCATAGCCCTCCATGCCCTTCCTGTACATGTACACCTCCAGGCTTCTCTTAAACATTTCAAGACATATTCAAGACATGACACTGGCTTGTTCCACTCACTGCTCTGAGCGAACTTTTCCTTCATGTTCCCTTTAAACATTTCACCTTTCACCCTTAATCCATGACCTGTAGTTGTAGACTCATCCAACTTCAGTGGAAAAAGCCTGCTTACATTTACCCCATCTATAAAACTCAATTTTGTATACCTCTTTCAAATTTCCCCTCAATCTTTTATGTTCCAAGGAATAAAGGTTAACCTATTCAATCTTTCCTTACAACTCAGATCCTCCAATTCTGGCAACATCATTGTAAATTTTCCCCTCATTTATTTCAGTCTTATTTACAACTTTTCTGTGGGTAGGTGACCAAAATTGCACACAATACTTTAAGTTAGGCATCACCAACGCCTTATACAACTTCAACACATATTCCAACCGCTTTATGAAAGCCAATGTGCCAAAAGCTTTCTTGACAACCCTATCTACATGTGACACCACTTTCAATGAATTATGGACCTGTATTCCCAAGTCCCACTGTTCTACCACACTCCTTAGTACCCGACCACACTGTGCAAGACCTATCCTAGTTGGCCCTCCCAAAGTGCTACACCTCTCACTTGTCTGCATTAAATTCCATCTGCCATTTTTCAGCCGGTCCAGATCCCTCTGCGAGCCATGATAGCCCTCCTGGCTGTTCACTACACACACACAATCTTAGTATCATTTGCAAATTTGCTGATCCATTTAACCAATTATCATCCAAATCATTGATACAGGCATTAGACAACAACTGACCCAACACATTCCCCATGGCACTCCACTAGTCACAGACCTCCATTCAGAGAGGCAACTATCTACTACCACTTTCTGGCTTCTGTCACAAAGCCAATGTCTCTTCCAATTTACTACCTTATCTTGAATGTCAAGTGACTGAACTTTCTTGATCAGCTTCCCATGCAAGACTTTGTCAAATGCCTTGCCTTCATCAACTTTACAGGTTAGTTCCTTGAAAAACTACAAGACTGGTTTGACACGACCTACTACACACAAAGCCATGCTGACCATCCCCAATCAGTACGTGTCTATCCAATTATTATTGTAACAAAGTAAACTAAATTTTTTTAAAAACTGCAGTTGGTAGAAATGTGAAACAAACAGAAAATGCTTAAAAACTAAACAGGTCAAGCTAACTTAACAGTTTCTCTTTGTACCTTTGTACAGACAATACGTATTATGTTCTGCAGACTGCTGCATCATTCATGGACTTGGACTATTTTTTAGTAGGACTATATTTTATATCTGTCTTATATGTGCTACATGTGCCTTGTACTGTGCATGACTGTTGGTATTGTGTTTCACAGCTTGTCCTCGTAGTAACACTGTTTAGTTTGGCTGTCTCTCTGGGTATTCATGCATGCTTGAATGACAATTAAACTTGAACTTGAAACACTGATGTCCTGCTGAGATTTCCCAGTGTTTGCCATTGTTACATCATGTTGACACAGATTTTCTTGTCCTATGTGATTAACTATGCTGATAACTGTCTCCATCAAGGCAATTTGACTCATCCTATTACAGACATCCCTTTTGTCCTCAACATTCCTTCTCCTAGTGAGATCCAATTTGTGTCTCTGTTTTTCACCCAGATCTGAAGGGCTGGCCGTTTCTCTTTGCCAAATGTTTTCATCATTTTATTTTCTGATTATTTCCAAAATATGTAGTGTTTCAGTCAAGTCTAGTAGCAGAGCTGGACATCTCCCAAGTTACCTGAAGAAGCAACGGAAGCTGATGTGATCCTCACCATACAAACCCAAACATCCCCTCCCAAGTTACAAAGGAAGCACAACGTACAGAAATTAGTCAGACTAGAGTCTATTCTGTTTTAAATTTGAGATTAATCCATTAACTTGAATTTGATAACCTTCAGTAAAATGGTATGAAATGTCAAAACCAGAAAGTCTCCTACCTTTACCACCTTTGCAATGAATTGCTATAACATTTTTCTCATCAGCTGCCATCCAATCCCGAACATTAGCTGTAAATTTCAGCATGTCCCTGATACAAAACATTACAACTTTTAAATTTTGTACTAGACAGCAATGCAAGGTTGTTCATTCACCTTAGAGACAAAATTAAACTTACTCCAGAGCAGGTACATTGTGGTCATCAATGAAAACTCTCTCTACTCTGTAATGGAAGAATCTTGGGTTGTAGCCCTTTTCACCTGTCACAGAAACAGGTCAGTTAGAATCAAATCTGAAAATTACTAGATCAACCGGTATTAACTTTCTATAGGTGGGTCCACTTTATTTTTTTACTGTACACTTAAGAAAATTAGCTGAAGTAGTCAAATGATTTGAATAAAATCATTAAGACTGGCCAGTTAATCAAGATGGCATCCTATTATTAATGCTCATTACTGAAAAAGCAACTCATATGAAAAGCTTTAGTGAGCCTCACGTAATTTTCAGTCACATTACTCAAATGAATCCCCTTTATATCAGGGGTCAGTCAGGAATTTCAGTTGATGAAACTCGCATGCAGTTCAGGGACCACAGCAGTATAAAGTCAGCTTATTTGCATGTTTTTACAAACACAAGAAACTGGAATCCTCAAGAGCATTAAATGCACTTAAACCCAAGATAAAGTGACATGGTGACAAAGTTAAACTATAAATATCCCTTTTTGTTATAACGTCCAGGAGTTTTGACTGTAATTCTGTTTACTGTGTGTTTATTTTATTTGTGATCAAACCAGAGATGATTATACTAAACATTTCATCCTGACAACACAGTGCAATCTTAAATTGACCCTTTATTGCTTAGTAGTAGCAAATCAGCTCATTGTTCATACTATTTTGTTTAAAAATATTTGCTCTCAGGATGCGGGTGATACCATTAAGGCCAAGTTTTTCACGGATTCAATTTACAATATGAAAATATTCACCTCTATCAAGAATAGTGGAAATATTAACTTGATTAGACTCTCTCGAGTGATAAGGACGAAGGTCTACAAGATTAGCTGAGTGATCAAGCAATACCAATATTTTATAGTTAAAATGTGTTACTTATGAGGAAATGTGAAGGTAAATGTTGCCAAAACATTGTTGCTTGTCCTCTTCTATGCTAGAGGGCATGTAATGTATTTACATAGAAGTCTGAGAGTCAATTACCCAAGCACATCCACCATAATCACAAATGGTCATGATGTCCTGGGTTTCTAGTGTTCCATCTTGTCACAATTTAAATTTAAAAAGGCCTAAAGCAAAACTTTGAATTTTCATTCCAACATATGAAAACTTATAGGGGAACTATCCAAATCAGCTTGGGTGAATGGACAAGTTGATCAATATAGTAATTAGTCAATTGTATATGACTTATGAAATGTTTGTTTCATACCGTTAAGTTCAATCTCCAAACATTACGGATTTTTTTTTATATCAGCACGTGAAAAACTAGGTTGGTTTTCCCAGCTATTATTTAGAATTTTTAAATGTTCACATTTAAAACAACCCACACTTCTTTGCCTCTGTCACTCCAAAATGTTGGATTCTCATTTTCTAAACATCCCACTTAAAAACAAACATACTCACTGCAGAGGTTATAGACTTTGTAGTGATCTTTGTGCTTGGTATCAAAAAATCTTGCAACTTCCTGTAAACAGATATAATTAATGACCTCAATTAAATCACATACCTACAGTATCTGAGAATATGCTCATTCATTGCTGTTGGAATTAATGAGGAGCATGATCAAATCAGTATATACAGAACAAATGTAATATCATAAAATACTGAATAATATAATTGAAATAATGAAATGTCAAAGTAATTTCATATTGGTAACACCTAAAATAAAATTACATTCGTTAAGCACTTTTCCCCTCAGTCAACAAGACCGTAACAAGCAATTTACAGAAAGATTAAAAATCAATTATATTTATAAATGGTCACAATTTCCATGACTGTATTATACGTGGAAACTAATGTGTTTTTTTTCTACACAGAAGCCAAAAGTAAATTTTCTTGTGCTGTTAGTTTCTTGAAAGAACCAAAATATGTAATGGTCATGATCACAAGCAGACACAAGCAGATTTATATATATGTATTAGTACCAGCTGAGAAAGGTGAGCCAATATTGGATCGGGAGTTGGAGGGCAGGGAAGAGTTGTTTTCCATTGTAGCTAATAGATTTCCCCCACATTATAATCACCTTTATAACCATAGGATCTATTTTGTACAGATTATGAGAAACAATAAAAAAAACTACTGGTTTTGCAGCAACATGAGCCAATGGTCAAAAATGACAAGAGGGAATTGACTGAAAATATCAATTCCTTCTCCACCAAGTACATCCAGCATTTTCAACTTTAATTTCAGATTCCCAACATTAGCATTATTTTGCCTTTTATGCTACAGAAAAAAAAACTTCCCACTGTCTGAAAATAGAGAAAATACCACCTAATATTTTACATCTAGCAAGCAAAGTGGCTTTAATCGAATACTGTTCTAATAGCATTTCTGACAATGGAGCTGTCAGCTTAATTTTGCATTCAGTTCCCAGGATGTGCTCACTCAGCAGTAGTGTAGTAACAGCAGTGGAAAAATCACAATGACTCAGTTTTGAGGACAAGCAGCAGAGGGGGACAATGTGCACAACACCTACAACATGAACAAAGGTGACTTCTATCCACATCATCTGGAAAAGTTCTAATCCAGCAGAAGTGTTGAAATACATGTAAGGATAAAATATCAGAGATATTGTCTACTGTTTAATAGGTGAAAACTTATAAAGTTAGGATCTAAGAATAAATCAGTGATAGCGTGATAAATATCACAGCCATTTGACGAAACATCAATCCAGTTCTCAAAAAAACTAAAAACTTGGAATTTAATTTCCCAGGAGTCTAACACATAATTCAATCCTGTCAAACAAGTTTAAACACTTTTAGAAAATAATAAAAACCTGAGGTGAAAAAAAAATAACTGATTTTACACTTCATTAAGTTAGTATGAAATTTCAGTCACACACTTTGTTCAAGTTCATTGAAAATCCAATGACAAACTGTGCCACATTTTTAAAAAAAAAATGATACAGCACTTGAAGTTGCTTATACCACCGATAACTACTTAAAAGGTCAGTTAAGACATTTCACAACTTTAAAAGAAATCCATTTTCAACAGAGTTGAGAGAAATTACCAACAGACACCCTAGCTTCCAATCTGATGTTTTACAAATATAGAAAATAAATACTCCATTTATCCGAAGCAAAAATGATCTACCTCGATTTAAATTCCAAAAGATTGCAAAGGTCCACAAAGTTTCTTGAGAAATCACGGATAGACTTTGGACATTCTTAAAACAGGAATGTCAAATTGAAAAAATAAGTAGGGGGTACCCAGCTTGGATCTCATGCTTATTGGCCAGTCATACTACAAAAGATAACATTTTGACTTTGTTCTATCCTGGTAAACATTTCATATACAAGGTGGGCCAACATCCAGACAGGCTTCACTTAATACATCCAAACAAAAGTACACCTTAATCATATATCACAAAACCGGAACTCAAACATCATAACCCAACTAGAGAATGGGGCAGTCATTGGCAATATGAAAAATTGTAGGAAATATTTCCACAGGTTAAGGCAGTATCTATCAGCCTTTATAAGAATTCTGAAGAGTCACTAACCTGAAATCTTAAACAGTTGCTCTTTCAACAGACATGCTGAACATTGCCAACATTTTCTGCTTTTATTTTAGACAACAAAGCAAGTGGAAATAAAATGTGACATGGAAAAAGATGGAGCTCGGGAGTTACCAAAATTCTTCCAGAACTACTTCCTGGAGAGGATGGCAGGCTACTAAATCAACATTAATAGAGCAAGTAGAATTTAACATCCAAGCAACACATGTTAAGCACGCAAACAAGAGGAATTCTGCAGATGCTGGAAATTCAAGCAACACACTTTAAAGTTGCTGGTGAACGCAGCAGGCCAGGCAGCATCTCTAGGAAGCGGTACAGTCGATGTTTCGGGCCGAGACATTTCGTCAGGACTCTCGGCCTGAAACGTCGACTGTACCTCTTCCGAGAGATGGTGCCTGGCCTGCTGCGTTCACCAGCAACTTTTATGTGTGTTACATGTTAAGCATGTTACTTTTCTACAATAAGCAAGCATACAATGATCACAACTGTTAAACAAGATACAAGTAAATCTGCCTTAAAATATTCCAATGTTGAGTAACTAGTTTATTGCTGATCCTAAACATTTACATCCATTACAAATAAAAGATGATCATTTAAACTTCGACTGATTAACTTGTTAAAAACCATTGATTTCTTGAATGACAACATGACTTAATAAACCACGAAACTCTTTTTGTAGCATTGATCTCAACAACACAAGTGTTAAACTTGTGACCACTTCAGTAAATCTTTAAGTCACTTCCTTCGAGTTGGTGGATTGTATCTGAACCCAAATCTACTTCTGGGAGGGTCACAGGTTACACAAGTACCACAATCATGAAAGCAGCATTCTACTATGCACACCACAAAGGGTGCAACTCGTGTGTTAACAGAATAATTCTAAATAAGTGTTGTTTATGTCACAAAGCACATCCAAGTTAGATGCAAGAACATTTTTGTTGTGCAAGTAAAATCATCAAATTGCTCTTCATGCCCATTCTACATGCCCGTAGATTGTTCTGGGACAACTCCACAAGACTTCACTATTTTTAGCACGTCACACAAGGAACTCGAGGCAAAGGGAGTTTGACCTGTACAAGGTGCCAGTGGCATATGATCTATAAAGGAACTTTCAGGTGATTATGTTCATTTCCCACTGCTGCTCTTCAATCTTGGTACAAAACTGGAAGGATTGATTGAAATAAACTCTAGTTTGCTACAAGGCACCCTGGAGTTTACAGAGCATGGTGGCCAAAAAAACAAAGTACTCAGGGGCGGAAACAAGAAACCATTTAGTCCTTGATGGCAGCAAAATTTCAGATGAAGGTGATAGGAGGTATTAACTGAACTGGTCAACATATGATTGCATCTATTAAATTGCTGGTCAAATGGCAAAAATATTGCCATTGAGCAGTTAAGAGATTAATATTTTTCGATATGCATTACCTGCATAGATTTGTTGATGGCATGATGAGTTTATTCATGAATAGAGCTTAAAGAAAAACAGAGCAAACAAGCTCATTCCTAATATTGAGAAAACAGGATCACTGAGCAAGCAGCTGTACAGAGTGGGGTTTCAATCTCTTCAATAACTTTCAATTCCTTGGCCCTGACTGCCTCAATTTCACCATGGATGTCCAGTCCCTATACAGTTCTATTCCCCATTAATAAAGCCTTAAAGCTCCCTGCTTCTTTCTCAACAGACTCAACCAGTTCCCCTCCACCACCACCACCCTCTGTCTGGCACAACTGGTCCTCACTTTCAATTGCTTCGGCTCCCCTGACTTTCCCCAGACCTGAGGGGTAGCTGTGGGCATCTGAATGGGCTACGGCTATGCCTGCCTTTTCACTGGCTACATAGAATAGTCTACGTTCCAAGCCTTCCTTGGTAATGCTCCTCAATTCTTCTGAACTATATTGGTGACAGCATTAGCACTGCTTCATACACCCAGGATGAGCTCATTAACTTTGCCTTCAACTTCCACCATTACTTTAAATTCTATTTCGGACACCTCTCTCCCCCTTTCTCGATCTGCCTATCTCTGGAGACAACCTATTTACCTCCATCTTTTTATAAACCTTCTGATTCCCACAGCTCACCCTGTCTCCTATTCCCTTTTATTACTACCTTCACCTCAACCACATCTATTTCCAGGATGTGGTTTTCCTTTCCAGGACATCAAAGATGTCCTCCTTCAGAGAGAAGGGTTTACTTTCCTCCAGTATCAAGCTACCCTTACCAAATCTCCTCCATTTCTTGGGGCAGGTGTGGATGTCTTGCTGACTTAACAGGGGTACAGCTCCTCTTGTTCTCTCCTACCACCTCACAGGTCTCCGCATCCAACACGTTCTTCACAATTTCCTCCATCTTCACCGTCATCTTACCACCAAACATCTTTACCTCCCCACTCCACCCACTCTGTAGGGATTGCTCCATCTGATTCCCTTGTCCATTTGTCCTTCTCCACTAATCTTTCTCCTGGCACACATCCCTGCAAGCAACAGAAATGCTACATTTACCCATTCACTTCCTTCATCATCTCCATTCAGGGCCCCAAGTAGTCCTTCCAGGTGAGGCAATACTTTACCTGTGAGTCTGTTTATCATATCTGGTACTTCCAAAGTGGCCTCCACTACACTGGTGAGACCTGACATAAATTAGGGACTGCTTTGTTGACCATCTCTGCTCCTTTCATGAAAAGTGGAATTTCCCCAGTGGAAAATCATTTTACTTCCTATCCCAATTCCCATTCTGACATGTTGGTCCATGTCCTCATCTTCCACCACGATGAGGACACTCTCAGGGGAGGAGAACCAACACCTCACATTCCATCTCGATAGCCTCAACCTCATGGCATGAACCACAAACAAGAGAAAAATCTGCAGATGCTGGAAATCTGAGCAACACACACAAAATGCTGGAGGAACTCAGCAAGCCAGGCAGCACCTGTAGAAAAAAAATGTACAGTCGACCTTTCGGGCCAAAAACCTTCGGCAGTACAGTTGATTTCTACTAGTAATTTTTTTCCTCTTTTATTCCCCACTCATGCCTCTTACCTCTTCTCACCCGCCTATTGTCTCCCCAGAGACCTTCCATCTCAACATGGTCCACTCTCTTCTAACAGATTCCTTCTCCTGCAACCCTTTTCCTTTCCCACCCACCTGACTTCACCTATCACTTTCTAGCTAGCCTCCTTCCCCTCCCTCATTTTTTTATTCTGGTATCTTCACATTTCCTTTCCTGTCCTGAAGGAGGAGGGACTCAATCTAAAACATCAACTGTCCATTCATTTCCACAGATGTTGCCTGAACTTCTGAGTTCCTCCAGCTTTTCCTGTTGCTGTGGGTCAAGAATGTTGAGTAGAGTTGAGTGCACCAAGATATTTTGGATTCCATTTGCATTTTTTAGAAATTGAGACAATGCACAAGCATTGAATAGTACAATCTTACATGGTGGAAACGTGACTACCTCTGAATGTATATTCTGCAGGAGGTCATTCAGCTAAAGTGCACCATCTAGTGAGCAAAGTAAACCAAAGACAAATCAATTTCACACTCATGTTTGGAAGATCACCATTTAGAAATATATTTTACTCCAACAATGGCACGAATGTACTTTGAATCTTTGAAATCAAAATCTTTGGAAAGTTATGACCAGCTTCATAACCACTCTAGATGTTCTCTTTTCTCCCCACTTCCACCAGGGAAAGATACAAAAGTTGGAAAGCACATACCAACAGGTCTGAAGACAGCTTCTATTCTGCTGTTATGAGGCTATTCAACAGTCATCTTGGAAAAGTAAGATGGAGTCTTGACCCCAGTTTACCTCATGATGGTCTTGCACCTTGTCTGCCAGCTCCGCATTGCTTTATTCTGTGTTCTGTTATTACTTTTTCTTGTCCTACCTGAAGTGATGAAATAGGCTGTAGGGATGGCATTGTACCTTCGTATATGTGACAATAAAAATTTAACCTTGTTCAGCTTTTTATCCAGCATTTATAAATAAATGCCACTGTCTTTGAGCTCCTTTCTGAACCAAATGCAGAATGCTCTTTCCTTATCCTTTCTTTGAGATGCCAAAATCTGAGACCTCAGTTATGACCAGCATAGGTTTTGTTTAGACAGCAACCTCATTCATTGCCAGCGTGTTTCAAAATACAAAATTGGTTTGTGTACATCTCAATAATTTTTTTTTCATAAACATGCACTGCACCAACTTGTATTCTCCGAGATGGCGCAATTCAGGAAGCTTAGAGCGGAGGCGCTAGAGAGGAGGAGATTAGAGGAACAATAATAACAACAACAAAAAAAATCAGCAGCTGGAGAGGGATCTTTTCTAGATCAAACACTTGTTTCACTGCTTCCTGCAACAATTTAGACAATAACCCATCTTATTCCAATGCCAGTGAAATTATAAGATGTAGGAACAGAATTTTACAATTCAGCCCTCTAGTCTCACAATTAAAGCACATGAAGGAGCAGGAGGACATCTGACCCTTCACAGTTGCTCCACCATTCAAAAGATCATGGCGGATCTTTAACTCCAGCATCATTCGTACACTAACCCTGCATCCTCGATATCCAAATGTGTACATTCTGAATACACTCAACAACGGAGCCTTCACAGTCCTCTCAGAAATGCACAAACCCTTTGGGTTTTTGATCTAGACACACCAACCCCTCAAATCCATCAAGCTTTTCTTCTCATTCTCAACTCCGTGCCTAATCTCTTAACCTTTCTTCATACAGCAAAATGCCACAGTTCAGTGAGCCTTTATTGCAACAAGTTGGGAGATTTGATATATAAACAGATAAATACAAGATGCAGTCTCAGCAAGGGTCTGTACAAATGTAGCAACACGACTCTGCTTGTATGTTCAAATCCTCTTGCAATACAAGGCAATGTATTGTCTGGCTTTCAAATTGCTTAATAGGCCTGTCTATTAATCAGCAATTCAGATACAAAATTCTCATCCCTCAGAACACCAGCATCTTTAGCTCCTCTATTTTTTTTTCTTGATCTACACAGTTTCTCATTTACCACAAAATAATCCATTTACTAGGCCCTTTGCAATTCACTTAGCCTCTATCCCTCTACCTTCACACAGAGAAGACTGTTCACCAACTCTTTAGATAGCAGTTTGTATATATAACACTAATATCTCATCCAACTCTGACACGCATTGAACACCAATCCCAATACCCCACTTCTGGTCACAAATGAAACTTGGCCTGTTTACTGCTAGTCCCCATTTTCAGCCCATTAACCAGACCTCAAACCACACCAGTGTATTATAGTACTTAAACGCTTAGCTCTTGTAGCATAAAATTTTCAATACCACAAACATGCCTGAGTCAAGGACAGAGTCTTAGAAAAATACAGCACAAAAGCAGGCCCTTCAGCCCATCTACTCTGTACCAAACCAATTAAACTGCCTACTCCCATCGACCTCAACCAGGACCATAGTCCTTCGTACCCCAACTATCCAAGTATCTATCCAAATTTCACTTAAACGTTGAGTCTGAGCTTGTACATACCACTTGTACTGGCAGTTGTTTCCATTCTCTCATGGCCCTCTGAGTGAAGTTTCCCTTCGTAGTCCCTTTAAACTTTTCAACACTGTAGGAAAAGTGACCTCTGTTTGTAGCCCCACCCAACCTCAGTGGAAAAACCCTGCTTGCACTTGCCCCTCAAAATCTTGTATATCTCTAGCCCATCTCCTCTCATTCTTCTACATTCTAAAGAATACAGTCATGACCTATTCAATCTTTCCTTGTAACTCAAGTCTTCCAGACACAGCAAGTTCTTTGTAAATTTTCTCCGTAATCATTCAATCTTATTTATATCTTTCCTGTAGGTAGGTAACCAAATCTGCACACAATACTCCAAATTAGGCCTCACCAATGTCTTGTACAACTTGAACACAACATCCATCTCCTGTACTCAGTACATTGATTTATGAAGACCAATGTGGCAAAAATATCAATCTTTAGCATTAAAAAGGATTTTCAACCTTGAAATCATCTAAAAATAAGTGAAGATGGAAACTTGTATTTAAGCATCCAAACACTTTTTGGTTAGATAAAATGGAAAAATCTCTGCTCAAATGAGAGTAGCAAATTTTGATAACCTTCCATCAGGAAAGTTGAACTCATTGCTTTAGATTCTATAAAGCTGATATCCTGCAATCAGCAGACCAAGCATATTCAGGTGTGAATCCCTCTGAGTTCATTCTAATTTAGTTCTTCATGATACAGGTAACTAGAAAAACAAATTTGACTCCACATTCTCTTTTTTAAAAGGTCTTGAGCAGACAGATCTGACAAAACCAAAAAAAACTAGACTAATTTCCAAGCTAATGATACAGCCAATTGTTGAGAAAAATGATTTCATCCAATCTGTCCCACATGTAATCATTTCTAGTAAGCTATTGTATATCAAAGCATCATTCTTACAGAAGAGAAAGTACCCTTTTGCAATTCTGAGGTGGAAATTCACATCCCGTGAATATGTATATAACAAAAATATTCTAAAGCAGTGAATGAGCAGACACCATATCTCCAGATTTATTAAGAATAATGAAGAATACACCTGCCAGAATGCCCACCAATTCCTGCAACTATTCCTTCTCATCTCCACTGTATTCCTTCTACTCAACCTCCAAACAAAGAAATGGTCTCCATGAGCCTTAAAATTTATCTATACAAACTGCTTTTCAATTTCCAAGAACTAAACCCATGTTTAAATGGTGGTGATTTTAGAGCCAGTTACACTACATGGAAACAGGCCCTTCAGCCCAACCCAGATGCCTGTCCAAGCTAGTCCCACTTTCCTTCATTTGGCCCATATCCCACAAACTTTACTATCCAGGAACATGTCTAAACACCCTTTCAACATTGCAGTTGTACCCAACTCAGATTACTCTGTCACTTGTTCCATTCACGCATTACATATAGTGGAGGATTTTTACTGTGGTGAACTATGTACAACTTCAACTTGTATGAGAGGGTTCTAAATAACTGAAGATTCAAGGTGCAATTAGAAAGCTAGTCACACACAATGAAGGATTCTGTCAAAGGATTTCTTTGTAGCAAGCAACTGTTCAATTCAGTTGAATACGCTTTCCATTTCAGTTTTATGGGGTCATTTGTACTCAAAGCTTTTAACCTTCAAGACTGCCAAGTTCTGCAGAAGTCCTGATGAAGGGCCTCAGCAAGAAACATCGCCTGTTTATTCATTTCCATCGATGCTGCCTGACCTGCTAAATTCCTCCAGTATTGTACATGTTGCTTTGTGTTTTTGACTTCTGCAGAATTTCTCATGTTTATGAATTCTGCTTAGTTCATTAAAGGCACAGCAAAAGTTCCTTTACACAGCCCCAAAACTGAGAACTCCCCAACTCTATGCACGGAACAAATTTTCCACCTCAATCTGATTATTTCAGCAAGACATTTTTAGTGCAAAATTGATGAAGTTTGTGGTGGACTTAATCTAACCAGATCTACTTAAATGGAGATATTTGGTAATCAAATATCTTTAGATTTGCTAATGGAATTCCTTTTATTGTGTACACACTTGGCATGTATGTAATGCTGTGTGCATTACAACAGCGTCTACGCTGCTGAACTGTGTTGGTTAGGAAGCATTTTAGCACAACCGAGAACATGAAAATAATGTCCGAATAGGCTTTTACAGCATAATCATGCCAATAGTTTGTACTTTTCCCACCACAAACAGGTTGCAAAACATGGTGCACAATATTTTTAACCACAAACACAAAATGGAGCCAGCTGCTCTATATTCATGTGTCAGTTCTTAAGCATTGCTTAATATTGCTCCCTCGTAGCGTCTTTAATCTGGCAAGAAAAAAAAACTGCAGCAAATTCAAAATCAAAACACAAGCACGAAGTAATGTTAGCTTGCTGACTCGGCAAGCAGAATGGGCTTATTTCCCGATGTTAGAAATCAGTTTCATTTGTTTAATTTACTATACCTCGATTGGATTTCTGTATAATGACTGTTTCCCAGAGGAAGGAAATGACATGGCAATAACTCGATCTGCAAACAGCACACAAGACCAGTATTAGGACTTCGTAAAAATTCAGCAACTAACTGCCAAGGCAGCCACATGAAACAAAGCACAAAACAATATTTGCAATCCAGATCTCACAGCCTCCATATCTTCACTCTGGGAAAATTCATCTCATCCCATTAGACAGATTCATTCCTGGGTTGCCTACACAGATGGTTTCAAACCAACGAAGTAAAAAAAAACTAATTTTCCCTACCAATTCCCACCACCCCCCCACCCCACCAACTCTTTAACCACAGATGCAGTGTGGAATATCAAAAGTTTTACAAACCAGTAATGTAAGTGAGGTCCAAGTCAAATCCATCCTTTTGATAGCGTCTTTTATTTTCAGACACCTGCAAATAAAAAGTCTGTCAACTATCCACTTTTACAGGATAATAGAATGACAATACTAGTATTTCTTTTCCTTTAAGAACAGGGGGTCCCAATCATTTTTATGCCATGGACCCCTATTATTAATTGAGGGGTCTGTAGACTTCTGGTTGGGAACCCCTGCTTTAAAACTAAGATTTATGGCAGGTCTTCACTTGAATGTTAATTACATTTTGCTTCAGGTTTTAATTGGCCCACTAGCCTTTTCTGGAATGGTTGGGTCAGGGTTGGGGGTGGGGGGTGAGGGCCTGCAGAGGAGTCTGCCTCTGTATAGCACACATGGTACGTGCAGTTAGGGTAGATCTGTAGTCATGGACTCACAGGACAGTACAGAAATGGCAATCAAAGACCTGTATGCTTCCGAATTTCAAACTAGCAATACTGGGAGAAATGCAGAAGCAGCTGAGGAAAGTACAGGCAGTACACAAAGCAAAAGCTCATGATCATTATATGAAGATGCAAAAGGTCAAATAATTTCTTAGTGAAACAAATGGAGCGGCCTAATTATATTTGTCTCAGTGAAATCTCTTCCTCTCAAGGCATTTTTAATTTAGGATCTGACAACATTAAGATTTATTTTCTAACTTCTGGTCATTTCTACCCCCCCTTTTTCTAATCCCTATTCTTACCCTGTTTCTCCTCACCTACCCATCGCTTCCCTTGGGTTCCCTTTCTCCAATAGCCCACTCTCCTCTATGAGATTTCTTCAGCCCTGTACCCCATCACCTCCCAGCTTCTCACTTCAACCCCCTCACCTGGTTTCACCTATCAACCAGCCAGCTGTACTCCTTCCTTCCCAATACCTCCTTATTCTGGCTTCTTCCCTCTTCCTTTCCAGTCCTGATGAAGGGTCTCAGCACCAAAAGCTGACTGTTTATTTTTAGTCCATGTAGGTCGCCTGACCCGAGTGCCACCAGCAATGTGTGTGAACCAAGATTTATTGTCCTCATAATTACCGGGTAGGCAGCGGTGAACTACCTTATGAACGTGCACCTGTCGTGGTGTTGCAGAGAGCTCCAGCATTTCAATCCAGCTAGTCAGGACAGTGTACAATTTAGAGAGAAGCCTACTCTTGTGTGAGTATACAGTGTGTGCACGTCAGTGGTGGAGGGAATGAATGGATACAAGTGGTTGATCGGTGCCATTCGAGCAAGCTGCCTTTTCCTACAGTGTTGAACTTCCAGTTGCTGGCATTATACTCAACCAGGCAAGTACAGAGTATTCCAGGAACATGCTCGACATGTGTGCGTTAGATAGCTTAAAGGCCTGTGAAAAGGCCAGTGTCATCCCTCAGATACACAGCCTCTCACCTGCATTTGCAGCCATTTATATGGCTGGTGTATTTGAGTTTCTGGACAATGGTGACACCAGGAGGTGTGAACACAGCAATGTCTGAGGCAGGTGTTTGCTGGAGGGGATGGACAGTGCCTGCCACTCTGTGGCTTGAATGTCACTTGCCAGTTACCAGCCTATGGCTGAATGCTGTCTAGTCCTTGGTGCATGCAGAAACGGGCTGGCTCATTTGCTTATGATTGCAAATGAAGATGAAAACTATGCAATCAGGAACAAACATCCCCACATCTGACCTTATGATGGAAGGAACTTCAACTGATAAAGCAGATGAAAGGTGTTTTTAGGACGTAGTACAGCACAGTGAGGGCCCTTTGACCCATGACGTTGTGCCAACCCTTTAAAGAGTTGTGAACCATTGCTAACAAAACAATCACTCCAATACATTGTTCCTTCCAAGTATGAAAAAGTAATTTATTGGAGCTTGCTATACTAAATTTGGGAAAAAAATCCACTTTTTAAAAAAATACAATCATTTCTCCAGGTCTCCTAAAGACACTAGATTTTCTAATTTCAGCAAGACTTAAATGATAATCTAGAGAGCAATATTCATTAGTCTCTTAAATACTGTTGTCCCAGTAGCTTAGACTCCAAGTTGCACTACCTAAAGACTATATGAAAATGATACTGTATACAAGTCGTGTTGGTAGGTATACTTAGTATTTAATGCTCATTTTATGATGGAATCAAAAAATAGGTCAACTGGAAGTTGAATAAATTCTGGAAGATCAAATAGCTCAGCTATTGGGCTCTGAATGTTCCCAAATTTAGTACAACAAGCTCCAATAAATTAGAGGAAATCAGATTTTTAGGAAAATAAAGATTTCATGTTTCAAACACACTCACTAAAGCAGTCCTCAACTTCAAGGAGCAAGCACATTTTCTTCACTGAAAATAGCAGTAACTAGAAAGCACTGTGATAAAAGAGGACTTGATTATATAAAGCAGACATCTCCCAATGAAGAAAGGGAAAAGAATAGCAAGCCAAACAAAACCAATTACATCCACATACTTAATTGGAACAACTAGGATCTGAGTGAAAGATCAAAGTAGGCAAGTCTCCCTCAGGTTAGCAGGCTAGTGCACCAGATAATGGGACTGCCTCAGTTCCATCAAGCCCAGTTCATTCCCAGCCTCTGGTGTTGCACCTGTGGAATTCATGGGATCATCATGGGATTCCCATGGGATCCCCTAGCACTCCCCTTTCTTCTCACCAATCAAAACATGCTGGCTGGCAGATCACTTAGCTATGGGAGGTTACCCCTAGAACCAGTGGATGGGAAAAGAATCGGAGTTGCTGTGTATACAAGTAATTTACAAGAATACCATTCATAGATTTGCCCTGAGAATTAGCACTGACTAAATGGGCTGAACTGCCTTTGTGTGTCAAGAGAGCAGATCAAAACTAAAAACACTCCACCTAACAATCAAATTCCTCAATGTGTAGTTTGTTAAATGAATAGGATAGCATTTGACACAACTTGCCTTCCAGGACTTCTAGTTTGCAGTATTGAAGACTTTGTTCCTAATTAACTCATCCAAAGTACCCTGCTACCACCCAAACAAGTCTATCAAAGAAACCAAATAGTACAGTATCTAGACCAAGAGAGGATTGGTGGAAAAGAATGATCAAATAAAAGTAAGTTTATTCTGATAATTGTATCTCCAATAACATTACACACTGACGCCCCAGCACCTCTCCTGAACCAGAACCACTCAGATTTACAAAAAATGCAGTCAGGGCTATTTGTTCTGCTGGAGTTTTTCCTTTTATTGATTATTTATCAATTGATTTTAATTTCACATTTCACTATATGTTTGGACATACATGGGATTAATAAATGAACCTGATAATCTATGACTTTTTAACACCAGTATTAAGAATTTACTCTTAAATTTCAAAGAAGGAAAATCTTGTTGGCCGATACAATTTAAATTAATTGGATCCCTACCTAGAGGTGGATTAACTTCACAGGACGATTTGCAAACCATAATATGCTTAAATTAAAGAACCGTTAATCAAAGGCAAATAAATAGTTGACCAAGAAATTCAATCTTAGAAAACCAGGTACAACTGCACCACAAAGGGACCCAGCTTTTGCCGCAGTATCTGAAAAAGTCTTTTCTATGGCAAAACTCACCATTCGTCTTGTGGCCTTTTCAAGATGCTTTTTCTGTGAGGCAAGCCGAAAAATTCTAACCAAGATGACAACTCGAAGAACACGAAAGACAGTCACCACCCTGAGGAACAAAGTTTATTACTGGAATTGTCCATGTTTAAAATGGAAAATGTATTCTCTATATTTAAAAAGACACATGATAGATAATTCTGATGTACTTAGTTAACCAAATATTTTTATAGCAAGACCGCCTAAACATGACTTTTTTGCCAGATCAACATTTCCCATTTAATACATTTAAATGCCCTAGTTTTGTGACTGAATACCTGTGGTCAAGTTGTCATAGCCAAATTCTCAGCTGTCGCTGAACAGCAATGACGTTAAGAGAACAAAAAGGAGTCTAAATGGGGTTGAAGAAGAGGAGCAGAACTTACCCTGAACAACTTAGGACACGAAAAAGCCAAACAAAAAAAGCAATGACAATGGATGGGTGTAATGATATTGCAATACTTTACAGCACCAGCTGCAAGATCAGGTTCAATTGCCATTGCTGTCGGTGAGGAGTTTGTACGTCCTTCCTGTCACTGCGTGAGTTTCCTCTGGGCACTCCAGTTTCCTCCCACCTTCCGAGATATACAGGTTAGGGTTAGTGAGTTGTGGGCATGTTATGTTGACGCTGCAAGTGTGGAGACTCTTGTGGTTTGTCTAGCACAAACTCAACAAGCAATTGAGAAGAAACTTCTAACCAGACAGGAACTCTGTGGTACAGCCAGTTGTTGAAGTGATTGAAGGAAGTAGGTGATGCAGCAGACAGGCGTCTCAGGCCTGACCCTGACCCTCTGATGGAGGTTAAGGAGAACGAGTATGATGCATTGTTTGGGATTAACAGTAAGTGGTGCTGTGGGCAATGCAGTTGCACCAATACCGTCAATCCTGGCCTGTGGTGCAATGCGTGGAGTTGGCACATTCCCCCCTTCCACAATGAGGGCTTTACCTAGGTGATCCAGTTCCCTCACACACCTCAAAGACACGCTGGCTGGCATGTTAACTGGCCTAGAGCAAGGGGATGGTAATCAGTAAAGTTGTGGAGCACATGGGAGAATACATTACAGAAAGTTAAGCAGAGAAAACCGGATTGATGGGACTGCTTCAAGAGCCGGTTTGGACTAAGTGGCCAGTTCCTTCCATGTTGTAGAGAATATGGAAGTAGAGGAAAGTCTAAAAAAAAAGAGCAGATGAATGCCGAGCATAACTTGTTGGGCTAATTGGCCTTCTGTGCTGCAAAATCTTCAAACATTAAAAATGACTAGTTCCATTACTTATTAGTCATGAAGACGCAAGTAAAAAAAGATTTTTTAAGTTAAAGCTTTTCCTTTCCCTCCCCCACCCCCTCCCCACCCCCTCACTTCAACCATACATGCTCTTAAGTAGGATTGGGACATGACATCGGTGGTCATAAAAAAAAAGCAGAATAAGGAGTTATGGGATTATCAAAAAGCTGCTTTATCTACAGTGCCAAGTTGTAAGACCATAAGACATTGGCCTGGGTAGCCTCCAACCTGATGGCATGAACATCGACTTCTCTAACTTCCGCAAAGGCCCCACCTCTCCCTCGTACCCCATCTGTTACTCATTTTTATGCACACATTCTTTCTCTCACTCTCCTTTTTCTCCCTCTGTCCCTCTGAATATACCTCTTGCCCATCCTCTGGGTCACCCTCCCCCCCCCGTCTTTCTTCCCGGACCTCCTGTCCCATGATCCTCTCGTATCCCCTTTTGCCTATCACCTGTCCAGCTCTCGGCTCTACCCCTCCCCCTCCTGTCTTCTCCTATCATTTTGGATCTCCCCCTCCCCCTCCAGCTTTCAAATCCCTTACTCACTCTTCCTTCAGTTAGTCCTGACGAAGGGTCTCGGCCTGAAACGTCGACTGCACCTCTTCCTACAGATGCTGCTTGGCCTGCTGCGTTCACCAGCAACTTTGATGTATGTTGCTTGAATTTCCAGCATCTGCAGAATTCCTGTTGTTGGCCCAATTCTGCTGTTTTCAGCCCAGAGTCTGCCCTGCCCTTCTATCATGGCTGATTTATTATCTCTCTCAAACCCATTCTCCTTCATTCTCCCCATAACTTTTGACACCCTTAATCATCAAGAATCTATCTACCACCACTTTAAATATATTCTAACTTGGTCTCCACAGCCATCTGGCAATGAATTCCACAGATTCGCCGTGCGCTTGCTATAGAAACTCCTCATCTTGTTTTAGGGAGACAGAAGGTATTGAGGCTGTACCTACTGGTCCTGGACTAGAGGAAACATCCACTCTTTCTAGGCCTTTCAATATTCAATAGGTTTCAATGAGATCCCCCCTCATTCTTCTAAACTCCAGCAAGTATAGGCCCAGAGCCATCAAACGTGCCTCAAACATTAACCTTTTCATTCCTGGATCATTCACGTAAACCTCCTCTGGACCTGCTCCAATGCCAGTACCGTATACTACAGGTCAGCAGACTAACTTCAGAAACAGGAGGCAGAGTTCAACTTCTGCTTTAAACAAGACTAGGAAAATCTAGACCCACAGTCCAGTGCATGATGGTGCCAGTGTGTTGCATTAAAATGACGTCTTGAATAAGCTGCTAGATTCTTCAAGTGACCATGTGGTACCAAACTGAACTACTGCAGAGGAGTCACCTTCTCAAAAGACAAAAATACACCCTCTGCTCATTAACCTCATGGTGCTCATTAAGGGCTTTACTTTACAACCAAGACCATTTCTGAGCTCTTCATAGGCTGTGAAGAACATTTAGATGTCAAGGTACAAACAAAATTTCCTTTCTGGTTCTCATTTAGATCAACACTTGGTGCTGAAGCCCAGAGTGTAAAGAAAAACATCTGGTTTAAAGAAAACCACTTAGTGCATAAAATTTTCAAAATTATTGGATTCCTTATATCTAGCTCAAGACCTAGCATCTTCTGATTTTAATAAATGTTACTATACCTGGGAATGAGAGTTGCTCCACTCAAATCAGAAAAGGCATACACCATTGTAATAACCTGAGTCACCACCACAATAACAGCATCCAAGATATTAAGCTTGGAATGAAAATACACACGGAACCTGAAAAATACAGATCAAATATGCAAATCATAATGGAAGCTCCAGATTTCTAAAATACATCTTACATAACACTTTGTGAAACTTAAAGGGTGCACGGTAGCATAGTGGTTAGTACAACGCTTCACAGTACAGACTACTCTGGATCAATTCCCACCGCTGCCTGCAAGTTTATATGTTCTTCCCCTGACCTCGTGCATTCCCTCCCACAGTCCAAAGACATATGAGTCGGTAGGTTAATTGGTCATTGTAAATTGTCCTGTGATTAGGCTGGGACTAAATTGGGGGATTTCTGGCCAGCATGGCTCGAAGGGCCGGGGGACTACACTATAAATAAATTTATATTAATGAATGTCTATAAAACTATCCCAAATGTGACAGGAAAAGCTTGGATACTTCCCCCCAACATTACTTAGAGTTCCGAAACAAAATGACAATATAGACCGAGGGAATGCAGTGGTTTATAGGAATTTGTTCCTTGATATTAGGTTTAGCCCAAAATCATTCGGTGAAGACTACTTCCATTATCAATTCAAGTTTTAAAAATTAAAGATTTTTATACTTCCTTACCCTTCCACGAAGATTCGCAGGAGAACATCAATAACGAAGAAGAACGATATAGCCAACGACACACCTACAATTCCGTGTCTAAAAGGCTTACTTTTATTTGCAGTTGACAAATCCACAATAACAAGAACAACATCAACAATTATAAGTACGATACCAAAAATCCTGCAAGAAACAAAAAGGCAAAAATGAACTGATCGCATTCCATTTTCCCCACCCCTCCCCAAGATGATTTGCAAAGCACATTAAATGCAGGGCACAATAAAATGTGCATAATGAAGCACAATAGGAACTTGGGCCAGACAGATAGATTTTATATATGATTGGATGTTATTTCTTTCAAATCTTCAACAGTTAAATCATTACGATGCCACACAGTGTGATAATGAATTATCCAGGGAACCAATTAAGTTGAAAGGCCAGGTGTGCGAAAGCAGTTATGTAGAATATTATGTGTTGTGCCAAGTGCCAAACTAGCAGGATTTCCAAATGATCACATCTTGATTTATTGGACCACACTTAAAATGCTGGAGCAATTCAGCAGGTCAGACAGCATCTAGAGAATTAAATCAACAGTTAACATTTTGGGTTGAGGAAAAGGTCCTTGGCCTGAAAAGTCAACTGCTTATTCATTTCTATAGATGCTGCCTGACCTGCTGATTTCCTCCGGCATTTTGTGTGTGATTCCTGGATTTCCAGCATCTGCAGAGTTTCTTGTTTTTGATTTACTGGACTTCTACGAGATTAACATTGGCGGCCCCAACCAGAGGAAAAGAGCCAACACCCAAAGGTGCAGTGACGCAGGATGCCTCTTTCCAGGTTTCAAGTTCTATCAGTGTACAAGTCTGAATTTGTAGTAACTGTGAAGTAGACTGGCGGACAGGATAGCATTATTGTCCAGAGCCATTTAACACACGGGAGGGCTTTACTGTGTTGTGAAGAGGTAGAACCAAGTGATGCGAAGATAGCAGGAGGTTTATTTTCAAAGTTATGCTGACTTCTGTGTCTCTGTGTCGTTTGCTATCCTCTTTCTATTAATAGATTGATCTCAACTTATTGCTGGCCACTGCTAATTTGATTCTCGTTGTAAGTTTTGAACCTGAAATTTCCATTGGTGGCTGAAGCATTTAGTGCTCAACTGCCTTGTAATTGCAGGGAAGCTACTAACTTCAGCTTCATCACTGATCCTATTTAAAGTAGCTTAGATGCCCAAAGTAAAGTGTGCTTTTCCATGCAGGCTGATGTGGCTTTCATTCTTTAGAGATATTCGCATTATCAAATTCACCCAAGAATCTGCTGACTCTAAAGTACACAATTAGGAAATGATGTTTTGCACAGTAACTGAATATAATCAAGAGTGTGACAAATTTGGACAGGTGTGTTGACAATGTGAAGAGAGATTAGACTAATTACATAGTTGTACAAATATCAGCCAGGTTGTAAAATACAACTTTACTGATACCACCAATGTTACTCATGAAACCATAGGCACTTCAGCTAGATTAGCCCCAGTCTCTCCACAACGTGGCTTTTGGAGTTACTCGTTTTTGTTAAAAATCTAGCGACAAATCTCAGAAGTATCTTTTCCCCTCACAGTACAGATTATCAGTTTGATCACAGATTTTAAAATCAGTGTTCCACCATTTTACCACTAGTCGGCAAACACAAAATTAGATGAACTAAACTTGAAATAAATACAACATTTTTCTTTCATTCCAACCTGTAGGAAGTCCCATTTGCCCCTCACTTCTGAATACATGCACAAATCCCTAATCTCCTTGGGACGACACTGTCTAAAACCATCATTGCTATCCATGTCTTCAACCTCAACATTCCACCCCCCAACATTGTACTTCCCCTTCTAAGCTTTCTCACAATGCAATCCCCGATTTTCACCACTTCGCCTCTGGTCAGGGTTTGAATGATTAGACCTCCTAACTGCTAGCCCTATTCTCAAACCTTTTATCACTCACTCATTTTAAAACAGAAGTCTTGAAAAAATAATTTCACCCATGCCATCAAGCCTCTACTCCTCCCATACCTGCATTCAAGTGTTTGCTGAAACTGCTGTGGACAGCCTTGGTAATAAAGAGAGAGTTAAACATCACCAGAGTCCAGAAAATAGGCACCTTGGCCCAACTCATCCATACAAGCCATTTGTCCACATTTGGCCTTGTTGAAAAAGTAACCAAAACATACTAAGCACTTCACTTGTAAAAATTGTCAGAAAATAAAGTGTAATATTTTGTCAGACTTATTGGTTTGTTACAAAATATTCTATGATGCCCTAGCTTAAATATCAATAGAAGATCAATATCAAAATGCAAAATAATTAGTTTACATCAAATTGAATGCTTCAAATTATTAGGTACTTTGATTCAGTGGAAATAAAAAACCTGCAAATGCTGGAAACCGAAAAGAACAGAAAATCCTAGCAAATCAGGCCACATATAGGCAGAAAAACAGAGTTCTCATTTCAGATCAAAAGTTGGACCTGTCCCAAGTACTTCCAGCATTTTCTGTTTTTTTATTCTGCTGATTCAAGTCAGTTTTACAAATCATGTACTAAAAACCTCATTTTTTAAAAAATGGTTAAATGTGCATGCAGATATTATTTATTTCAAGACAGTGCTTGAACATGACAGACAGTCTACTTACCTAAACCAGAAGGACATTACATAAGGTGCAATTATTTTCTTGATCTGACTGCAACAAAACAATACAAATATTGCATCACACGCTATTCTAGCAGAGAACGTGCATTACCACCTCCCAAGTACTTTGAGAATATTTGTAAAGCTGTACTCTCAAGTCACCCCAAATCACTTTGAAAGATTGGAGTGCAGCTGACACAGTCATTAGTTATTGACGACCTTAATGACCATCTTAGTTTGTAGTGAGCTAGATACAATAGAGTAGTTCCTTTGAAAATTGCAAATGGCGTTTAAGCTTGAAAGTGGGCCCAATTTGAAGACACACATTGACCGGATTGTCCAAGTTTAGCAAACTTTCCTCCCATGTAAGGAAGGAACTGGTACATTTTAACAACTTGGGATCATCATTTGGTAATGATCATTATTACCAAAACTTCATTATTCTTCCAAATTTAAACTCATCCAAATAAAATTCCATAACTTCTATAATAGGACCAGAATACTATTTGCTTCATTGTTGCTCCAGGCCTCATTTTAATGGTCTGGTATTTAACAGCTCTCCCACCATCAGTCTCATAGCATAACGAGAACTACCTAGGCTTACCTATAGCCCTCTATTTTTCTAAGCCCCGTGTATCCATCCAGGAATCTCTTAAAAGACCCTATCGTTTCCGCCTCTACCACCACTGCCGGCAGCCCATTCCATACACTCACCACTCTCTGCGTAAAAAACTTACCCCTGACATCTCCTCTGTATCTAACTTCCAAATAGAAAGAGAACTCCCACACTCCATTAAATAATGATCCCAAAACCTAGAACCAGTCTTAAACAGATATTAAATGGATACAAAACCTAACTGCTTGCATCATTAAATTACTTCTTGCTGCCCAAAGCTACATCACACATTCACAAAGGATTTCTAATCATTTATTTTGCAAGGGAAATTGTAGTCATTAATCCATTTCCCATGTTTGAAAGTTGTTAGAAATGATCTTAGTTGCAAAATTTGGAGGCAAGATCTTGATACCTTTGAGAAACAACGACTGCACAAGACAACACTTATAATCATACACCATGCCACATTCAAGGCTGAATCACAAAGTAATTCTGGAGCACCAAGGGGTCAATTTTATTTTGACTTGGGCAACTACTAGAGTGGCAGAACTTGATGCAAAAACCGAGTAATGCAGCTTCAAGAAATATGAAAATAGTCAGAGACGCTCAGCAGGTCAAGTAACTTTGATGGGTGGAGCAAGCATCAATTACAGTTCAGATGTTATCAACCCCATGACAGACGTTAAAATTGTTACTCTCTGCAAAGAAGTTATCTGATCAAGTCAGTATTTCCAGCACTCTGCTTTCCAGCTCAAAATTAATACTTGCTGCTTAAGCAAGGTGATCAAAGTGTTAAAATGCAAATTTAAAAATCCTTTATGAAATAACTGCCATATATGCAGACATTTTCAAAAGAGTTAAAAAGATTTGTTTGGAACAGGGAGTGGTTAAGTGAAGAGGAAGGATACAGCTTTAAACAGTAACGCACATCAAGATCTAATCATTGCGATACTGACCGTTCTGTGGTTTTCCTGTTGTCTAGATTAACTGTGATTGATATAATTAATGTGCATTTTTTTCTATAACTGAAGTGGGCCAGTAGTTGAGTGCTTAAACACAAAATTAGGTTTATGGGTTGAGCAGTAAATATTGTTATTATAAACTTTCACTACGATGTTGGGGAAAGTCAAATCGATGGAAAATTGCCCTGTGACAAAGTGGCATCTGACAAAATAAATGCACTTTATACAAAACCAACATTTTCCCTCCATGGGTATTTGTGCAGTGAACAAATGATTCTTGATTCAATCAGTACACGGAATGAGCAGATTTACAAGGACCAGATCTGCCCTAATAAGGCAATGTAATATCTTACTTGGAAGATCGGTCCACAAGAGATTGAGGTGGTTTAACACTGTTTAAAATACAGTCCAATTCTGTTTACACAATAAGCAAACTTCACTTCAATACAGTTCTGTGTCAGCTGAAGAGCACCGACAGCTTTACTGTTTTTTTTTACTTCCATGTTTTGTTAATGAAACCTGTTCATAATGTTCACTGATACGATTCCTAAAAGAAAGACTATTTGTTGAAGTGAGAGTTTGAGATAGAACAGGGCAAAAATCACAGAGGATTTCAGCCACTTAAGAGTCTTGGTCATACACATCTACTGTTAAGTCCTCTCATGCCTGGCAGAGTTCCTCCATTTTGTGCAGGTTACTTAAATGGATAATTGTTGACCTAATACAAGCAAAATAATACATTCTATTAAACAGCATTCACTACCGCTAAACTAGTTTAAACATTTATTCTCATTAAAATCCCAAAATTTCAACTGGGGTATGCATGAATTTTGAGTAATAATATTTTAACTAAGATTTAAAATTCTTAACTGTCAAAGTATCTACCTCTCAATCATTAAAGATGCACAAAGCATGGCAACACATTATCGAAATGGTTATTTGTAAAGAAATACATGACCTCTTCATACCAGTAAATACATTCACCACAAAGAAATGAGTTGTTAAAGCAGAAGAATACTTAAAATGTCCTAAAATAAAGCAAAATAAGCACAAATATTCAGTTTACCTTTGGTAATCCTACTCCCAGAGTGACCGCTGCTGTTGCCAAGACTTGAGCTTACTGCCCAGTCTGACAGAATTCAAGAGTCACTGTGGGGAGTGAAGAATCAGTTCTGCTGGCATTACTGGAGTCAATTATAGGCCAAATTAAGGCAAAATCATTATCCAAAGGATGCTGGTGAATCACCTGTGTATTTATGGTGGAGAGCATCAGTTCATTTAGGGATTTCCAATTACTAGCAAGTGGGATTAGTGCCGTGTTCTCTGGGTTTTTTATTTAAAATGGGAAATTGTTGATGCTGGAAATCCAAAATGAAAACAAAGTGCTGGAAATAACTGGTTATATGAAAAGATCAATTAATATCTTCACAGTTACCACAGTTGCCCATTTTGTTTGTACCAGATATTACCCGGGATGTCATCTGATTTTGCTTCACTAAATGGGTGTGGCAATTTATTCTGAAATCAAGTCTGTATCAGAGCATGAAAATATCACAGCATCACAGTATGCATGTTTTGAGTGCAATATTTAGTAACAGTGAAACAAAACCTGTAATTATAGACAGCAGCTGCTTACCAAGTCTGCTTCTGCCATAATGTTTACTTTAACCATACAGAAGCTGGTTAGCTCAGGTAAAAAAAACACAACGCATGGCAGCTCATCTGGAGCACGAAGCCAGTCATGAAGAAAAGGGAAAACAAGAAACAGGATGAGTGGTGGGCGGTGGAGGCATGCCTGGGGAAGAATGGGATCAACAAATCTACTGATTGCTACCATGTCATAGGGCTGTGTTCCATGTCACAAACACAACATTGTGCACCATGACAGCATCGTAACCTTGAACTGCAGAATCTTGTCCAGAGACAAGAGAGACTTTGTAACTTTTAGTACAAAGGATAGCATTTGAAAATAAATCAGGGGGACTCTGTGAATATAGAATTATTTACCCCAGCTGGAACCCTATGGCTTCAGACTTTTCATTTACTCATTCTTTCAACAGTGAACTGAAGTTATAGATCATGGACTGCTGACCTGTTTCAAGGGCCAAGCCAGAAGTGGACTCAGTGGCCTTTGAATTCATCATGGCATGTGCAAGTGATGTTGGGAATATGCCCCATTAGTACCAGAGTGAGCTGTGGCCACCAACACCAATCCCACGTCCGTGCGGAGGTTGTACACCCTCCCCAAGACCAGGAGATCTACTACCAGGTTTCTCCCACATCCTACGAGGGGTGAGTGATAAGTTCGTGGCCTAAGGTAGACCGAGTCAATTTTAGAAAACCTAGCACATTTATTTTTCAACACAGTCCCCTCCTATATTTACACACCCCCCAGATCTTGGACATCCAGAAAGTGTCCACAGCGGGGGTAATTGATAAGTTCATGGCCCAAGGTAGAAGGAGATGAGTTATACAGGTCTCATTACATGCACATGCAGTTCAACTCTTTGACTGATTATGCAGAAAGTTTGAAGTTAATAACTCATTGGGGTGATTAAGTTCATGGCCTACGGTAGAAGGAGGTGAGTTATTAACTTCAAACTTTCTGTATAATCAGTCAAAGAGTTGAACTGCATGTGCATGTAATGAGAGCTGTATAACTCATTTCCTTCTCCCTTAGGCCACGAACTTATCAATCAACCCTGCTGTGGACACTTTCTGGAGGTCCCAGATCCGTATGCTCCACGACCGCTGGACTAAGTGTGTAAATGTAGGAGGGGACTATGTTGAAAAATAAATGTGCTAGGTTTTCTAAGATTGACTCCTCCTACCTTAGGCCATGAACTTATATCAATCACCCCCCGTAGAACGTCAGATACATTGGCTGCTGCCCTAAATGTTGGCCACAATATACAAACCTACCACTTTGTGGATTAATTAGCCACTAAATTACTCCACCCTGCTCCCACCCCACACACCCTCAGCACAACAGACAGCTGAATCTGAAGGAAACAACAGGAATTCTGCAGATGCTGGAAATTCAAGCAACACACATCAAAGTTGCTGGTGAACGCAGCAGGCCAGGCAGCATCTATAGGAAGAGGTGCAGTCGACGTTTCAGACCGAGACCCTTCGTCCTGACGAAGGGTCTCGGCCTGAAACGTCGACTGCGCCTCTTCCTATAGATGCTGCCTGGCCTGCTGCGTTCACCAGCAACTTTGATGAATCTGAAGGAAGTTACTGGGCTTGTGAAAAAGGGTACATTACCAGCAAATAAAGTGGAGGAATGGGATTGATCAGAGATCAATGCCTCTTTGGTGTTGCTCAAAAATATATCAATAACAATCCTTCCTGCTGACATTAGTTTTTCTTTTTCAGTTCACTCTCGTGGCCCACAATAAGGTTAATCTATTCAATCAAAATATACAATAGCTGTCAAATACCAGGTTATGGACTTCAAGAGGTTGTGAAGGCGGTAAGATAGAGTTCAAGGAGGGAAGCAGTTCAATAGAAATTTACTGTTTCTTTATTAAAGTTACCATTACGAGCCAATGTTCAGCAGTTGTGATAAATGTAGACAAAAAGAAATCAAGGATAGTGGAACAATCTGAGAGTCCATTGCCTAGTGTTATGCTTCCATATGAACAAAGGTCGGGTGCTTCCAGGATGCTGCATTGGCAAGTTTGTAGCGCTCGAAGCTCATGGCAGGAAGAGAGTTTCTCTTCCTTCTACCGTCTGTGTGAGATGATGGGACTTACGAGAGACTTTGAGACTTTTTTTTTACCGTGCCCATGGTCTGCTCTTCATCAAATTACGGTATTGCTTTGCACTGTTGTAACTATATGTTATAATTATGTAGTTTTTGTCAGTCTTTTTAGTCTGGGTTTGTCTTGTGTTTCTGTGATATCTTTCTAGAGGAATATTGTATCACTTCTTAAAGCATGCATTACTAAATGACAATAAAAGAGGACTGCGTGGCCTCATGAGCTAATCTAAATATGCCAAACCTGACCTGCCATTCAGTAAGATCTGATTAAAACCTTAGCTCCACATTCTCATCATCACCCAGTAACTATTCACCCATGTTTATCAAGAAGCTGTCAAAGTTGGAATTAAAAGTCAAAGTGTCAGAGCAGTACAGAAGCAGGCCCTACAGGTCATGCCATTCTGTTATTCTGCCTCATTCCATCAACTCACACCTAGATCATAGTCCTCCACACTCCTCTGATCCATGTATTTATCTAAACTTCTCTTAAAGATGTTGAAATACAATCCACATTCAGCACTTACATTGGCAGCTGGTGCCACACTCACACCGCCTCTGAAGGGAATAGTTCCTCCTCAGGTTCCCCTCAAGTATTTCACCCTTAACCTATGACCTCTTCTAACCTTAGCCAACCTCAGGGGAAAAACTTGCATTCATCCTATCAAATCTCCCCTCATTCTCCTATGCTCCAAGGACTAAACTAATCTATTCAACCTTTCCCTATAATTCAGGTCCTCAAATCGAAGTAACATCCTTCCTCTGTATTCTTTCAATCTCATTGATATCCTTCCTGTAGCAGGTGACCAGAACTGCACTCAATACTCCAAATTAGGCCTCAAAGTCTTATACAAATCTAACATATCATCCCAACTCTTAAAATCAATACTGATTTATGAAAGCCGATGTGCCAAAACTTCTCTCTACAACCATATCTACCTGTGACCCCACCTTATGGGTCCATATTCCCCGACCCTCTGTTCTACTGCACTTTTGCTTTACTGCTCACTGTCCAAGTCCTACCCTGGTTTGTCCTCCTGAAGTACAACACCTCACCTGTCCGCAAATTCTACCTGCCATTTTTCAGCCCATTTTTCCAACTTGTCCAAATTACCTTGCAAGCTTTGATGGGATTCCTCGCTGTCCACTGCACTCCCAATTTTGGACATCTGCAAATTTGCTGAAACGGTTCACCACATTATCATCCATGCTGTTGATATAGAGGACAATAATGGACCCTGTGGCCCATCACTAGTTACAGGCCTCCATTCAGAGAGGCAACCATCTACTACCACTCTTTGGCCATTATATCCTAAAGGCAAAGCAACTGAACCTTCTGGACCAGTCTCACATGCAGGACTGTGACAAGAGCCTTGCTAAAGTCCATGTAGACAATCCCTACTGCCTTTCCTTCAACTTTACTGGTAACCTGTTGGAAAAAACTCTACAAATTTAATTAGACATGATCTACCACACACAAAGCTATTTTGACCATCCCTAAAAGGCCCTGCCTATCCAAATAATTATATATCCTGACCGTTAGAATACCTTCCAATAACTTACCACCTACTGACTTTAGGCTCACTGGCCTATAATTCCCTGTCTTATTCTTAGAGCCTTTCTTGAACAACAGAACATTAGATATGCTCTGGCACCTCATCTGTGATCAAGTTCATTTTAAATATCTCTGCCACCACCCCTACATTTTCTGCAGTAGTCCAAGGGAACACCTTCTCAAACCCTGGGGACATCCACCCTGATCTGCCTCCAGACAACGAACACCTCCTCTTCTACAATCCAGAAAGGCTCCATGATCTGACAGCTGTTTTATCTCAACATTATAGGCTGTGTCTGTCTCCTGAGTAAATACAGATAAAAAAAAGAACACTTTCAGCTCCATGCAAAGATCACCATGCTGATGTTCAAGTGGACCAATTTTGCCCCTTGCTATCCTTTTGCTCTTAATATATCTGGAGAAACCCTTGAGATTTTCCTTTGCCTCGTCTTCCAGATCAACCTATGCCTTCGTTTTGCCCTCCTGATTTTCTCAAGTGTTCTGTTGCATTTCCTTATACTCCTCAAGTACCTAATTTTTTCCTACCTGCCTATACTTGCTAGGCATCTCTTTTGGCCTTTCTCCAAATTGCATTTCACTCCAAGGATCCAAGGTCTTATCTTTTTTTCCATAATTCACTTGAAATATTCATGATCCTGCTCCTAATTCTATAAAGCCAACCCATTATAAAATCTGCTTAAGGGTCATTATTTCCCAATACAAAGCCAAAACAGGGTAAATTTGCAGCTTCTAAAATCTTTACCCTCCCCATCAGGATCCCATCACAAAGCACATCTTTTCCTACAATCCCTCCCCCTTCACTTTCTGTAGGGAATCACTCTCTACACAACTTCCTCATCCACTCCTCCATCCCCACCGAGTTCTCTCGTGTCACTTAGGCCTGTAGTGAGTGTGTCAAGTGCAGCACCTGCTCACACACCTCCTCCCTCACCACCATTCAGGGCCCCCCCAGACAGTTCTTCCAGGTGAGGGAACATCTTACCTGCAAGACTGTCTGGGTCATCTGCTACATCCAATACTACTGGTGCTGCCTTTGACATCGGTGAGACCAGGCGCTGATTGGGTGTTAGCTTTTTTGAGCGCCATTACTGTCTGCCAAAATGGCTACCCATTCGGACATGCCTGTCAATGGCCTCTTCTATTGCCATGAGGCCAAAGTTTGGTTGAAGGAGCAACACCTCATATTCCATCAGGGCAGCCTAATAGCATGAACATCGAATACCCATATAACTTCTAGTAATACCTACTCCTTCTCTTTATCCCATTCCTCTGTTTACCATTGCCCCTTGCCCATAACCTCCTTTTGATTCCCCCACCCCTCTTCCATGGCCCACTGCTCCCTCTAATTAGACCCCCCTTCATCCCTCTACCAATTCGACCCATCCTTTCCCAATTTCTTACTTCACACCCTCCCCCGTCACCTGATCTCATCCATCACCTGCCAGCTTGTACTCTTACTCCTCCCCGCCCTCTGCCCCTTCCTTTCCCATCCTCAAGGGTCCGGGCCCGAAACATCAATGGTTCATTCCCCTCAAGGGCTGCTTGAATTAAACTCCTCCAACATTTTGTGTTGGCTGTTCTTTTATAACTTAGAATGCTGGACATGCAATTGTGTGGTTTTTAGTAACTCAGTCAAGATTCACTGTACAAACTCTTGTGTACTGTTACACCAGGGAGAAAAACCAATCCATCACTCAGTACGAAGTTGAGAAAGTATCACCAAATTGGGTATATTCCTGTACCAGTTTGGTGAGCCAAGGAATGGTTGAAATGGAAAAGCGCATTTTGGGTAACTGTACACTCCAAATTATATTGTTAGCTCAAGGAACACAAGTGACTAGCCACCAGTAGACAGCTTCTCCGAATAGTTTGTCACAAGTTGAACTATGATGCTTCTGCTTGCTAGCCATGAGGTTTATGATGGTCCTCCGGCAAACAGCAGTGTGCAGACCAGCATACTCCCAGTTTCCATGGATGTGACGTCAATGTAGAAGGCAGTCATGAACTATCAAATGCCTGCACATCAACTTCCCTTGGAAGCAGAGACCCAGGACAATTATCACTGGTGTGCAGCAGTGGAGTGGGTCCACACAGTTTTGTATCAAATCAATCAGCATGGTCGTTGTCTTCAAAGCTCATCTTCTGCTTGCTGCTGTCAGCAGTATTTCTGATAGGAAGGCAGTTTTTGTTAATTCAAATGGAGTCATTGGCCTGGACTGTAAGAAGGCAGTCAGGATGTTTTCAATTCTGTCATGATTTTAGTTCATTTATATCACCCAAGTGTGATCATGAATTTAAAATTAATATTTTACAGTACTGTGCAAGTCTCAGGCATATATATATATATATATATATATATATATATATATACACACACACACTGTAGATAGGGTGTCCAAGACAGTACTGTATTGTCATCATGGAGCAAGTTTATAAATTTGGTGGGAACAAAGGATGTTGGGAGTGGCAGGGGTGGAGCGCCACAGGAGGAGTGAGGTCCGGGTGGCAGAGAAGGAGTGCCAAGGGGTGGGGGGTGGCATAGGTGCATACACTCCCAGGCGTGAGACACCAGGCAAGGCTTGCAATCAAATGACAATTGCTTTATTGATTATTACGGAAGGTGCCTCCTGCTCCCTCCCTTCTCCCCAACCATGATTACGCTCTCCCTGCCTCCTTCGCACTCAGTCAACAAAAGAGACCCACATCAGAATCAGGTTACTCGCACGTCATGAAATTTGATTTCCCATGGCAGCAATACAGTGCAATATGTAAAATTACCACAGTACTGTGCAAAACTCTCAGGCTAGGGTGCCCAAGACTTTTGCACAGCAATGTATATCTGAGCTTTGCTTTGGAATGCCTCTGTCAGACAGCAGCGAGCAGGAGACAAGTTTTGAAGACAACCCAAAGCTGCAGAGGTGGACACGACGTGCAGCCACATGGTTTGCAGTGGGCTGGACGGGATACAATCCAAATTCAAATGGCAAAATGGAGCAACGATATCCTGGTCTGGGTCAGATACGCTGAAGGACTAAACAGATGCTACTGAAACAATGAAATACGTCCACCAGAACCATCTGTTGACGTGTGTCCAGAACTGTAGCAGCAATCCGTTCATTTTACATTTAGCATCAATCCCTCGCAAGGAGATGTGGTCTCTGCTGTCAAACAACCAAAATCAAATCTTTGTTCTGTGCACATCAACTGGAATTCAGAAATACTTTAAATAGGCGATGGGTTAAGAGTCCAAAGACTCATATATAAAAGTAAAGGTACTTGTACATTCAGAAGTGCTGATATTCGTGTCCTCGAAAGAATAAAATGATCCCCATGGCAACATTTCAGAGCAAGAGGAGTTGTCTCCAGTGATCTACTCAATGTTTGATCTCCAGTGAACAGCATTAAACCAAAAACACAGTAAATGTAGCAGCCACATAATTATGCTGCAACAGTGAACACACCCCCAAAATATTAAATAGTTGTTAAAGTATTTGTGTTCCAAGGTTGTAAAAGACAAAATGAATATTTCCTTTTGTAAAATCATAATTAATTGTCCATTTGTGGTTTAGTTTGGATGAGAGAAACCAAAGTTGACGCCAAATAATTGTCTTATGATGGTAAATTGCAGCAAAAACAACCTGTAACTTTAAATAACTAAACCAGACAATCTGATGATTTTGGCGAAGCTCTTTAATAGGTCAATTGACTCTGATTTTCAGCTGTTTCCAATACTAAAACTTTCTAGGCTTTACAAGATATTGGTCAGACTACATTTGTGAGCAGCGTTGGCTCCCATAATCAAAAGAAAAATGTGCTGTTGTTGGATAGAGACCAGAAAAATGTTTATGGGAATGATCCTGGGAATGAAAGCGTTAATATATGAGGAGTGTGGTGGCTCTGGGCCTATACTCATTGGAGTTTTGAAAAATGGGGGGAGGGAGGAAGAAATCTCACAGATATTGAATGGTCTGGATAGAGTGGACACAGAGGATTTTTCCATTTGTGGGAGAGTCTAAGACCAGAGACGACAACCTCAGAATAAGAGAACATACAAACCTTTAGAACAAAGATGAGGAAAAATTTCCTGAGCAAGAGGTTGGAGATCAATGGTATTCATTACTTTGGAGACCAAGTCACTTTGTGTATTTAAAGCAGAGGTTGATAGGTTCTTGATTAGTCAGGAAATGGAGGGTTACAAGGAGAAGACAGGAGAATTGGGATGAGAGGGATAATAAATCAAATGACAGAGCAGATTCAATGTGTTATAGTCGAACAGCAAGATGGTTGGAACTGTGCTTTAAAATTTACTATACTGCTATGTCATGCTACCAAATCATCGTCGTCGTCTGAACCCTTAGTGCATAGGTGGCACATGGAGCCTCCACAAGGGTCTTCTATTTCTGTGGCCCATCAGGCCGGTGCTTATGCTGGTTTCTGTGGCGTGTAGCGACTGAGAGTACGAGACTCCACCCCGGATAGGATGCCAGTCTATCGCGAGGTTAACCCCCAGCATTTGCCGGTACCCATTTTCAGCTGGGTGGACTGGAGCAGTGTGTGGTTAAGTGCCTTGCTCAAGGACACAACATGCTGCCTTGGCCGAGACTCAAACGCACAACCTTCAGATCGTGAGCCCAACACCCTAACCACTTGGCCACGCGCCACACAGATCATAGTCCACCACAATTTAGACAGGAAACTATAAAGATATCAAAATCTTTTCCAAATCAATGCCTCAACATGCACTTTTAATTTATCAATAATGCACTCAACCGCAAATACTAAACTAAATTCATTACGTGCTCTTCTTACCAACATTCTCAGTCATCTATTGCTTTCTTCTATTGATTTCTACCCATTACGTATAAAATTGGGAAAACTGTACTTGCTTTACAGCAAGAACTTGAGGACATCTGGACTTCCTTTACTAAACTAAAGTCTCATCATCGGAGCATTAAAAAGTTTACAATAATCAACGACTTTCTGAGGAAAAGAACTACCACAAGGACCACGTTTCATTGCAGATTAATAAGCCACACTTACTTGTACCAGGTGTCTGGTCCAACACATTCCATTTTCCCATCATCTATTTGCACTTTGGTTTCCATGTCATCACTGAAACTACAAAACAATAATTAGAAATTTTAAAAACATCATCGCTCCATTCTATACTGTAATTAATACTTTAAAATTAAAAGCTATAGCACTCAAAATATGATCAGGATAAAATTTGTGTTCAAGAAACTGAGAATTTCTTTGGACACTCTAGACTGAAGGTTTAAACTTTCAAACAGAAGTTTTTAAAAAACTGTGTTGCCTTTGATTACAATGGATTTTTACAGACAATATTGCTTGACCTGAATATCAAGATAGGCTTGCAAAACATTTAATACTTAAACATTTAGTAAACTACATTTAAAACAGGTAATACTGAACAACTGAGATAATCAATTTTTCATTACTAAAATCTAACAAGTCTATTCATTGTTGAATGCCAGAATTTTATAGTGGTAACTAACTGGAAACCATGATACCTGCAACATTAATACTTTCAGTACATTAAAGCCAATCCATACCAAATGAGGGGAAGAACAATACAACTGAGATCAATTTCTTTATCACATCACAACAAAGGACTTGAATTACAATCTCACCTTTTAAGTTTCTTGGTCGCAACAGAGTGCTCTAATCACTCAAGTCAAGTCATCAAATTAAGCAAGACCGGGTGTACGATAAACAGTAAGGGGTTGGACTTCGTTTGGGGAAAAACACTAATCAGGTGGCTTTTGTTGTGCATAAAAACTGGGCAGCTTGTCCAGTGCTGAACAGCAGCAGAGGGTAAAATAACTGCTCGTGTTTGGCCAAGTGTGGACAAGTGATAGATAGTCCCCTCAACAAGTAAAAACTTCCCAAAATCAATTCAAGCTTTCCATCAGGTGAGAAAGTGCAACTAGGACAAACTTTTGTTTGGCCAGTCCCATGACCAACAAAAGATTAAGATTAAATAGCTTCAAACATAATTCACAAAGATTTTGTGACGCAAACACGAGGAATTCTGCAGATGCTGGAAATTCAAGCACACACACATCAAAGTTGCTGGTGAACGCAGCAGGCCAGGCAGCAGTCCTGACGAAGGCTCTCGGCCTGAAACGTTGAATGTACCTCTTCCTAGAGATGCTGCCTGGCCTGCTGCGTTCACCAGCAACTTTGATGTGTGTTGCAAAGATTTTGTGATGCTGGTTTCATAACAAGTTCATCTACAGGCTTCTTTTTAGTCTCTATAGAATCATAGAGCATGGCAACAGGCCATTTGGCCCATTGGGCCCATGTGGGCAAGGTGCCTATGCTAACCCATCTGCCTGTTTTTGGCACATAACCTTCTAATTCTTTTCCTGTCCACGTTCAAGTGTATTTTAAACTGCTGTTGATGCACCTCCCTCATTTCATATACTGACCAATCTGTGTGAGAAGGTTGCCCCTCAGGTCCCTATAAAGTCTCTCTCCTCTCACCTTAAACCTACGCCCTCTAGTGCTCGATTCCCCAACTCCAGAAAAGAAAGATTATGTGCATTCATTTCATCTATGCCCCTTATAATTTTATATACTTCCGTAAGATCACCAGTCATTCTTCTACGCTCTAATCATAGTCGTAGCCTGCTCAACCTCTGAACCATGGGTTCCTAATCCTTTTGATGCCATGGACCAATAAGTAAGGGGTCAGTGAGCCACAAGTTGGACACCCCTGCTCTAAACTTACAATTCTAGCAACACCCTCTTCTGCTCCATTTCCCACTGAATGCCATCGTTCCTAGAGTAAGCTGATCAATATTCCAAATGCAGCCCCACCAACACCTTGTACAATGGCAACAAAACACCCCAACTTCTGTACTCAAGGGGACTGATGAAAGCCAGTGTGTCAAAAACCACTTTCACCAACAAGAGAAAGTCTGCAGATGCTGGAAATCCAAGCAACACACACAAAATGCTGGAGGAACTCAGCAGGCCAGGCAGCATCCATGGAAAAAAAGTACAGTCGACATTTGGGGCCGAAACCCTTCGGCCGGACTGGAGGTAAAAAAGGTGAGGAGTCGATTTGAAAGGTGGGGGGAGGGGAAAGAGAAACACCAGGCGATAGGTGAAACTTGGAGGGGGAGGGATGAAACAAAGAGCTAGGTAGCTGATTGGTGAAAGAGACAGAAGGCCATGGAAGAAAGAAGAGCCGGGGGGGGGGGGGGGGAGCACCAGAGGACAGGCAAGGAGATAACATGAGAAAGGGTTCAAGGGAATGGGAAATGGTGAAGGTGGGGGGGGGAGGGTGAGGAGATATTACTAGTAGTTTGTGAAATTGAACTTCATGCCATCAGGTTCGAGCCTACTCAAATGGAATATAAGGTGTTGTTCCTCCAATCTAAGTGTGGAAGTGTGGCCTTATCCCAACAGTGGAGGAGCCCATGGATGGACATATCAGAATGTGAATGGGAATTGGAATTGAAATGGGTGGCCAGTGGGAGATCCCACTTTTCTGGTGGACAGAGTGTAGCTGCTCAGCGAAGCAGTCTCCCAATCTACGTTGGGTCTCATCGATATACAAGAGGCCACACTGGAAGCACCGGACACAGTAAATCACCCCAACAGACTCACCGGTGAAGTGTCACCTCACCTGGGGCTTAGTGAGGGAGAAAGTGTAGGGGCAGATGAAGCACTTGTTCCGCTTGCAAGTTTAAGTGCCAGGAGGGAGATCAGTGGGAAGGGGCAAATGGACAAGTGAGTCACGTAGGGAGTGATCCCTGCGGAAAGCAGAAAGTGGGGGGAAGGAAAAGATATGCCTGGTGGTGGGATCCAGTTGGAGGAGGCACAGGTTTTGAAGAATTATGTGCTGGACACGGAGGCTGGTGGGGTAGTAGGTGAGGACAAGAGGAACCCTATCCCTGGTAGGGTGGCAGGAAGATGGGGTAAGTTCAGACATGCATGAAATAGAAGAGATGTGGTTGAGGGCAGCATAGATGGTGGAGGAAGGGAAGCCCCTTTCTTTGAAAAAGGAGGACATCTCCTTCGTTTTAGAATGAAAAGACTCAACCTGAGAGCAGATGCTGCAGAGACGGAGGAATTGAGAGACGGAGATGGTGCTTTTCAAGTAGCAGGGTGGGACTAGGTATAATCCAGGTAGCCTCCTTCACCGACCTGTGTGGCTCTGGGCATCATGTACTTGTACTCCAAGGTACCTTATTTCCGGGACATACCACAGGGCCCTACCATTCATTACAAAAGGTCTACCCTAATTTGTCTACCCATGTGCAACACTTAATTGAGTTCAACTTCATTTGCTATTTCTCAGCCCACTGACCCAAGATGATCCGCAATTCTCGACAGTGATTTTCACTGTCCACAATAGTCTACTTTAGTGTCAGCTACGAACTTATTAACCATGCCTTTCCTTCTTCACCCATCCCTATTAGAGTCAACTTCTCCTTTCTTGCCAAAATGAACAAAGATCAAAAGTTCGAAGTTAATCTATTATCCAATTAAATGTCACTGCATACAGTCCTGAGGTTGATTTTCACAGTAAATACAAGAAATGCAAAAAAAAATCAATGGAAGACTGCACCCAACAGAATGGAAGATAACCAATATGCAAAAAAAACTGCGCAAAAACAAAAAAAGAAATACAAATAAATAAACAACAAAATGAATAATGAAGAGTCTGTAAAAGTAAGTCTATAAGTTACGAGAACGGTTCGGTGATGGGATGAGTGGAGTTCAGAACTCCACTGGTTCAAGACCCTGAGGGTTCAGTGATAATAACTGTTCCTGGACCTAGTGGTACGGGCCCTGAGGCTCCTGCACCTCAATCCAAATGGCAACAGCAAGAAGAGCGCATGGCCTGGATGACAAGGGTCCTTGATGACAGATACTGCTTTCCTGCAACAGCACTCCATGTAAATATGTGCATGAGGGAGAGGGCTTTATCTGTGATGAACTGGGTGATATCCACTACATTTTGTAGGATTTTCCATTCAAAGGCATTGGTGTTTCCCTACCACACCTTGACGTAGTCAGTCAATAAACTTTCCACCACACATCTATAGAATTTAGTCAAAGTTTTAGATGACATGCTGAATTTTCACAAACTTCTAAGAAAGTAGAGGCACTGCCATGTTTTCTTCACAAGGGCACTTATGTGCTGGACCTAGGAGGCATCCTCTGAAATGATAACAAAGAATTTAAAGTTGCTGACCCTCTCCACCTCTGATTCCCTGATGAGGACTGGCTCATGGACCTTTGATTTCTTCCTCCCAAAGTTAGTCATCAGCTCTTTGATCTTGCTGACATTGGATGAGAGGTTGTTACTGTGGCACCACTCAGCCAGATTTTCAATCTCCCTCCTCTATGCTGATTCATCACCAACTTTGATTCAGCCAGTAACAGTGGTGTCATCGGCAAACTTAAATATGGCATTGGAGCTCTGCTTAGCCTTAGTCATGTACAAAGCTGGTTAGCACTCTGCTCTACCAAACAGCCTTGTGGTGCACCTGTGTTGGTAGAGATTATGGATGAGATGTTGTTGCCAATCTGAACTGACTGGAGTTTGCAAGTGAGGATCCAGTTGAACAAGGAAGTCCATGTCTTGAAACATATTTATTAGTTTTTGAAGGGATGATAGCGTTGAATGCCAAGCTGTAGTCAATAAAGAGCATCCAGATGTATGCATGGTTACTATCCTGATGTTCCAGGATTGAGTGAAGAGCCGGTGAGATGGCATCTGCAGTGGACCTGTTGCTCCAGTAAGCAAATTGGAGCGGATCCAAGTCACTTCTCAGGCAGGAGTTGATATGTCTTAACAGTGAGCTGTCAAAAGACTTCATCACAGTGGATACAAATGCAATCAGGCAATAGTCATTGTGGCAGGTCACTACGCTTTTCATAGGCACTGGTAATAATTGAAGCCTGCTTGAAGCAGGTGGGTACCTCATCTCCCAAAGCTAGAGGCTAAATATTCCAGTGAACATTCCAGCCAGCGGATCAGCACAGAACATTAGTACTCAGACAGGTATCTATCTGAGCCAGATACTTTCTGCAAGTTCACCCTGCTGAAGGATGCTTTCACATCAGCCTCAGACTGAAATGAGAGGGTCATCAGGGACTGTGGGAATTAGCAAAGGTGCCTCAATGCTTTGATGGTCAAAGTGAGCATACAAGGCACCCGTGCCACCTGGTTTCACTTAGTAGCAGGTGATAGCATTCAAGCCCTGCCATGGCTGTCAAGCATCCTTCAGTGATTCAAGTTTGGTCCAGAATTACCACTTCGCATGGGAGATGACTTAAGGACACAACACGGTGCCACAGCTGAGGCTCGAACTAGCAACCTTCAGATCACTTGACCGATGCCTTAACCACTTGGCCACGCGCCAACACAAAATGTACATAGCTAACCTTTAAAATGAATGAGCAAACCTATGGAAGAGTCAGATCATCAGCGTATGGATTGATTTATGCCCAAAATATTAAGTAGAAACCCATAATTCAATGAAAGACAAGGTAATGCCACATTATTGTGCTTAAAACCAATATCCTGCTTAAGATTCTCATTTTAGTCTGATGTTTACTTCAACACATTTACTGTAGTCAGTAGCTGGAGTGCGATCATTTGTCATGCCAAGGACATGCTAGATATTTTAGGGAGGAAACAGAGTTAAAAAATAGTGCTTCCTGTGTGCAAATAGTAAAGAATGCCCTCACCCATCTTCAAACTCAAATCCCTGGTTGTATCGGACTGCTGACATGTTGGAGGCACTGGTACCCAGCTCTTTATTTTCACAACCGACACCCTGAGCAAAATAGCAAAAGATGTTAGAAGATGTATGTAGATTGACAGAAAAGGATGGAAATTCAAAACAGAAGAGCTTAACATTGGATATTGACATTATTGTTCCCATTGTTCATCATTCACTAAGCACATACTTGGTTATGAGTCTAATCCCAGCATTTCAATTTTACATATGCTTTTTTTAAAATGATGTCTGCATCAACAGGGAATCATAACAGTTCTTCCACATTTAATCAAGATTATCTCAACTAAAACCACCCTTATTTCAGAATCAGGTTATTATCAATGATATGCACTCCGTGGCCATTTTATTACGTACCTCCTGTACCTAATAAAATGGCCACTGAATGCGTGCTCATGGTCTTCTGCTGCTGTAGCCTGTCCACTTCAAGGTTTGACGTGTTGTGCATTCAGAGATGCTCTTCTGTGCACCACTGTTGGAATGCATGGTTATTTGAGGTACTGATGCATTCCTGTCATCTTGAACCATTCTCTTCTTACTACTCTCATTTTCACCCACCCACAGAACTACCGTTCGCTGGATTTTTTGGGTTTTTTTGCACCATTTTCCATAAACTCTGGAGACTTGTGCATAAAAATCTCAGGAGATCAGCAATTTTTAAGACGCTCAAACCACCCTGTCTGGCATCAACAATCATTCCCCGGTCAAAGTCACCTAGATCACATTTCTTCCCCATTCAAATGTCTAGTCTGAACTACAGATGAACCTCTTGACCATGTCTGCATGCTTTTATACATGTGTTACTGCCACATGATTGGCTGATTTGCATTAATACTGTGTACTTTCGTGGTCACCAACCTTTTTAAGCCCAAGATCACCTACCTCGACCTCAGTGAAAGGCAAGATCTACTTACTAAATTGTTTAGAGAAAAAACAGCTCAGATTGTACTTCCAATTTGAGGCCTTTTATTTAGGCGAATTGTATTTGAATTACATAAAATACTTTTGTCAAACTTTCAAATTAATTCAAACAAGAAAACACTGTAACTAGCATATCAAACAGGCCATAGCTGTCTTTCTTTAAGAATATTACAATACTTCACACCTTTAATTCTAAGTTTCATTATTTAATTTTATTTCAACACGAAAAATAAATGAATAAAAATTCACTGTTACACTCAGTGTGATGACTGGGGCTGAATACTTTCTGCTAGTTCCCTGAAATTTGGCTCATAACTATAGACAGCCAGTCTGAGACAGTCTGTGAGGTGTAGGGTTGCCAACTGTCCCGTATTTCCCCTGCTAAGGTAGAGCATTCCTATGAAACCATTCGTGCCGAAATGCTTTACGCCGAAGAAGCAATTACCATTAATTTATATGGAAAAAAATTTTGAGCGTTCCCGGACCCAAAAAATAACCTACCAAATCATGCCAAATAACACATAAAACCTAAAGTAACAGTACCATATAGTAAAAGCAGGAATAATATGATAAATACACAGCTTATATAAAATAGAAATAATGAAGGTTAAGCCAAAACCAATGCGTGGGGTAAAAAAAATCAGCATATCACGCATGCGCACACAAGTGCCCGCGCAAGGCTTCATGGTCTTGGTAGTCTTTCTCGGGGTAAACACAAATGTCCCGGGATTTGACTGCTACTTTTGTTCGTTATTTGGGAGTGAGAAAGTTGGCAACCCTAGTGAGGTGTCTGTCAGTAAGTCAGCTCCTGTACTTAGATTTAATAATTTTCATCTGTGAAAATGCAATTTCACATAGATAAGTTGACCCGAAGTAGGCACTGACTTTTAGTGGTATAAAACCAACGCGCACACCGCGCATTGCTCAGCCCCATCAGTAGTAATTGCCACCAGATTATGAACGGGGATGTCATTTTCATGGACATTTTTTAAACTCATTGTAAATATCCTCACCTCTCGTTCTTTCCTTTAATTGTAAAAGAGTGAGGAAGTCCTCCATTATTGTAAAATCCTGGAAAGCCATTCTGACAAATACAACAAGCTGAGCTGTTTGCATTACATCCAGGGATTCATCGAACTGTAGTGAAAAAATATTCACAGGGTGACAAGTCGATCCACGTCCTCTGACAGTGATTCTACCCTCCTTGTCACTGTTGCAGGGCCAAGCAGTATATTACGTATTGTGGTTGTGATGCCGTTTTTGTTTTTAAAGTCATTAAAAACAGTCTCTGCGGTAATGGCCATTGCTTCCTTGAATAAATCGCCATCTGTAAAAGGCTTCTTGTGTTTAGCCAAAAGGTGACTTACACGAAATGATGCTTCAATAGGAACCTTATTTTAAGCAGCATGTTTTGTGAAAAACGATTGCTGGGCCTTCAACCCCGATTTCAGCTCCTCAACTTTCCAGGCACAACTTGCACTCTTTGGGGTTAGCTGTCTTTAAATTCCTGGTGGTTGGTGTTGTGGTGCCGCTCCAGATTCCCTCTTTTAGTCAGTGCTTGTGTTTGGTGGCACAACATACATACACACTTGTCTTTCACCAAGGTAAATAGAAATTCCTCTTCCCATTCTGGATGGAATTTGTATGTTTTCACCTTCTTTCGTGGAGCCTCCTCTATGCTATCAGGCTATCACGAGCGATTGCCGATTGCGTCGCCTCTGATCTGAGCCGACATTCACCTAATTAATTAGCTTGTTTATTTCAGCTTTTTTTCTTAAAAATGTTCTGTGTGCATATCAACTACCACTGCACCCCTGCATGCTTCGCGGCCCGGAGGTTGGGGACACTGCTGTATATTGATGTTTGCGACAGTCTGTACTGTTACCTAATCTGATTGGTCACTTTGCAGCACAGGCTATGCTGAAAACGCAGCGCATGGAGGGGGAACTACACACATGCGCACTGGACAAAAAGAACGGAACTAAACCCCCGCAACCCGGAAACAATCTCTCTTTACAAACAGCTTTCTAGTAAAAATATTGCTATATTACCATTATCCTAATTCGTATTACTTACTTTTATAATGCTCACATTACAACAGTATTTGTGTATTTATTTTTGATTTTTCTTCAGGATCGACTGGGAAAGTCTCAAAGATCAACCGGTCGATCGCGATCGATGGGTCGGCGACCCCCTAGTGTACTTAATAAAGTGGCCACTGGTGTATGTTGTGAAGTTTGTTGTTTGTGGCAGCAGTAAGTGAAAGAAAAAAACAACAAATTATAACAAAAAACAAAAAGCCAGCTCACGTGTGGACATAATGCTCTACTTGGAAATGCTGCACCTCAAACTGACTGGAAGATTGGTCTTTAAAAACGCAGACACGAGAAAATCTGCAAATGCTGGAAATTCAAGCAACCCACACAAAAAGTGCTGGTGAACACAACAGGCCAGGCAGCAATTATATGAAGAAGTACAGTCGACGTTTTGGGCCGGGACCCTTCCACAGGACTCTTTCAATTAGTCCTGATGAAGGGTCTCGGCCCAAAACATCGACTGTACTTCTTCCTGTAGATACTACCTGACCTTCTGCGTTCACCAGCACTTTTTGTGTGTGTTGAAAGATTGGTCTGTTCTTTCCATACTTAAATGGACTACATCATTGGAATCATGTGAAATTAGAAAACTACAACAGGAAAAGTTACAGCTCATTATACATGTGCTTCAAAACTATCAAATGTGAAAAGTGCATTCATTCTTACTGGTAGTTCTCAATAAAATTTATTTATTATTGTACGGATGCATTTATTCACAGAATATCTATATACCTGCAATAAGGAATTTGAAATAAACAGTAAATAGGAAAAACACATAAAAAAGAGATTACAGACGCTGGAAACCCAGAGTAAGACACAAGATGCTGGAGGATCTCAGGTCAGGCAGCATCTATGGAGAGGAATAAAGAGTCAACATTTCAGGATTGATGAAGGGTCTTGGTTTGAAACAACGACTCTTTATTCCTCTCCATAAATGCTGCCTGTACTGCTGAGTTCCTCCAGCACTTCTCATGTAAAGACGACAAAAGTTGTTGAATTCACTAGAGATGAGCTATAACTTGTTTGAACAAAAGTCCACGTGCTGTTCCTCAGATTTACATTGGGCCTCCTGGGAGAAGCAGAAAGGCGATTGATAATAGTGTGTCCTCTGCATTGAGGAAACTAAATGGAGAGTTGGTATCAGCTCTCTGGCATTCAGTCTGCAGAGTGACCCTGAAGTTTCAATAACCTATCAGCTCAATTCTCCATCCAACTCTGACCAATTTCTCTGTGGTCTCCAGTACTGTGATAATGAAGCCCAATGTAGACATGATTATTAGTCGGGCATATTGCAGACTTCTAGATTCAATACATTTCAGTAATTTCATGCTGTTTCTGTATATATAGAAGAAATGGCCACTTCCATTACAGGCTGTGAATCAGTCCCCCCCACCCCCTATATCTCTCTCTCACCACTGCCTGATCCTTGGACTTTTCCGACAGCCCAAATCCATTTCTTTTATATTGCCCCATTAACTGATTAAATGGTTTTCCACTCTTCCCCTGACCAGAGATATTCCTTTTGCCTTATCCATCCCTCGCCAACTTGAACTACCCTGTTTTCTTACTTACCCATTTCTAACAAAGCGTATGTCATCTAAAACAAAAAACACTTTCTCTTTCCACACCTGTTGAAGCAAGATGTTTCCAGCATTTTGTGTTTTCATTTTAATTTAAACGGAAGCAATGTTTCAAGTCATAATGAGGCCTGGAAGCAGGTTAGTGACACCAGAAGTGTTCTGCCGAGAGGCTGATAGATGTTCTCCTGATTAATATTTGCACTGCATGGCAGGTTGGCACTGGACAAGGATGTGAACAAGAAATGACAGAGGTATAAAACAGGTATAAAAAAATGGCGAATGAACAGGAAAACAAGATGTGGGGGGAGAAAAAGTGACCATGTAGTGATAACAGCTGCAGTGGTTGGATTCAGATGTATTCATTCAATCACATGTACATTGACACACACAGTGAAATGAGTCATTTGCATTTACCGACACACACAAGAATGTACTGGGGGGAGCCTGCAAGGGCCACCGCAGATTCTGGTGGCAACACAGCAAACCCACAATGCTCATCATAGCAACACAGAACACAGCAACAGTAAAACAATCCCCTTTCCACACACAGTCCTCCAGTTCTAGGACAGGCCTCTGGGTCTCCAGACTTCAGCCTCTTGGCTACCACTCGTGAATCGTTCTCGTCGTGGATGATGGTCTTCGTTCTGTTACAGAGCGAAGACACCTGTGTGTGCATTTGTTTAACGTGTACTTGATGTTGCACTCCAAGAAGCACACGATACTTCACAGATCAACCAACTGATTCCAATGGCATGGAAACCACGACAATTGGAGCTGATGAATTTGTTGCAGCCTTCATCCGCCTTCACAGCCATTGAGTTCGAAGTACTGTTCCACCGTTGAGGTCTTGGTTGGATTGTTCTTTGTCAGGGACCTCACCCTTGACCTTACCACCGTGGGTGACCCTACCAGGAGCATAGCTCCAGACGGCATCGCTCTCGGGATCACAGGACCACACAAGCTTCTCCACCACGACAAGGTGTCAATCCGCTCCTGAATATCTGACCTTGGGTCAACCCTCCCAGTGGGAAAGTGGTAAGGGATCGCTCAACATGGTCAAGTCAGGACAGCTCAAACATCGGGCAGCTTGTATTCACAGTCTCAGTAGTTACTGTCAATGAAGTGTGACCTGCAAGTCAGTCCAAAAATCACTATTAACACTAAATTTTCAACAAGTCTACCTTACCACTGGAGTGGTGGATGTGGGTTCAATTGCAGTGCTTAAGAGATTTGGGTAAGTACATGGACGGGAAGGATAGAGAGGGCTATGGCCCAAGTGTGGGTTGATGATACGAGGCAGAATAGCAGGTTGGCATAGACTAGATGGGCTGAAGGGCCTGACTGACTGCTGTATTGCTCCATGTCTATTAGCAGAGTACACTTAGAGCTAGTTTTCTTCCTCTGACAACAACAACAACAACTCTCCTCAGTCGTGAGACAGCCCTAGAGGAGGATTGTAAACAAAAACAACGACATACTCAAGTAATAAGCCTTCCCAGTCGATCACACTGGAATCTACAGCGGAGGAGCCAATTTCCCCACATAACCACAAGACTTTCCCCAGTGCAGAGAAGCAACAAGTAGCGGCAAGGTGGCACACTCACAGTTAATCAACATCCAATTCTTACCTGTAAAATATACTGTTGCCAAAGTGGATAACAGTTCTGAAAAACAATTATAATGTATACCATATGAAAATAATTATCAAGGAAAAAATCATTTTGCATTCCTGTACACCTTAAAGCTGAATAGTAAAATAACACTTTGTAAAACTAATAAATTAATTTTACAGGTATCATATATTAGTACGCCAAGGACAATGCCACAAGCCAGCCAAAGGCAAGCAAAAAAACAATTTTTAGGAATTTTGAATCTTTTAATACAGATCAAGACCAGGAAGTAAACACAACTTGGGATGAGAATAAATTTTCCTATTTTACATAACCTTAACTTATTACTTCTGCCTGCAACACACTTCATCACCAGTTATGGATAAACATATATTTAAACGCAAAATTAGTTTAAAATAAAGCTAGACTCCAACATTCATGAAAATTCAAACAGATTTACAAAAATAAACAGCTGGAAAATGTCAGCTCCAGTGAAAACATGTTAACAATGTTCAGAACCTTACCCAGTTTAAATTGCTTCCAAATGAGTTTCTGCCAATATCTTAATCACAGCAATAATCACGAATTTCATAATCACAGGACTTGTAATGAATCTACACTTTTAATATCAGACTGCTCTTTGTTATTCTGTGGGAAGGCCTCCCATTAAAACTTTAAGTTGGCCTTGTGACTGGATCAGACTTTCAGGAGGACAAAGAGTTAGGACTGAAATTCCTTCCTGGACACTCTCATAAACTAGTGTTTATGAACTAAAGGGGACTGCAGACTCAGCAATTTTTCAAACTTCCGCATCAAATCTCCAACAATTGCTCAAATCACACATTTAACTACCTTCCAACACAGCACGGGAGCTTTTCCTTTTGATTGGAGGAGGGGTAGATGGTGGATAGTGGGTGGGAGAGCTGTGCTCAGCTATGCTGAATTGCACTTTTTCCACCCCACTGATAAATACATGAGAGACTTCCACCTTTGTTTAATGAATTACTTACATAAAATGCTTCAGAATCTGCCCAGACCTTTTGTTGCAATGCTTGATTACTGAGTGTAAAGTTTGCCGAGCAGTTACCTCAACAGAGAAACGGCTGCAAAAGCTTTTAAAATCCCACTACATCAGCAACCTCACTTTTCCAATTACAAATATGACAGACAGGCCGACAGAGCCAGAGACAGGAAATTCAAGGCATCTATAATGGAGAGGATGTGAACTAGAAGCTCAGCTTGAAATTAATAGGTTCACTGAAAATGTGAATACTTCTCCCTTCAACCTAGTCTCAGCCCTCACCAATTTCAGTTTCCCTTCTTCTTGTAGTACCTTATATACCATCTTGTTTTATTTGGGGAAAAAAATCAGTCGTAGTCCCCTCCATCAGTGCACAGATGACGTCTTTTTTCTAAAGGCCAAGTAACCAACGAATACCAAACTAGACTACTCGGCTAGAGATTGACTCAAATCCTAAATTTAAACATTTAGAAAATAAACTATAATAAAAGCGCTCTTAGTGGCAGTGACTGTGAAATCATTAAGTACATCTACACAGAATATTATTACAGGAAAGCAGCACCCGAAGATCCCCACCATTGGGCCATGCTCTCTTCTCACTGCTGCCACTAGGAAGGCCCCACAGGAGCCTCAGGCCCCACACTACCAGATTCAGAAACAGTTATTACCCCACAACCATCAGGCTCGTGAACCAGAGGGTATAACTTCACTGGCCCCATCATTGAACTGTTCCCACAACCTACGGGCTCATTTTCAAGGACTCTTCATCTCACTATTTTTGATATTTATTGCTTATTTATTTATTATTCTTTTGTATTTGCACAGTTCATCACCTTCGGCACATTGGCTGTTTGCCTGTCCTGTTAGCTGTGGCCTTTCATTGATTCTATTGTGTTTCTTGGATCTACTGAGTATCCCAGCAGGGAAATGAATCTCAGGTTTGTATATGTACTTTGATAACCATAAGACATAGGAGTAGAATTAGGCTGTTTGGCCCATCGAGTCTGCTCTGCCATTCAATCATGGCTGGTCCTTTATCCCCCCTCTTCGGCCCCACTCCCCATAACCTTTGATGCCGTGTCCAATCAAGAACCTATCAAGCTCTGCCTTAAATACCCCTAATGACCTGGCATCCACAGTTGCCTGTGGTAATAAATTCCACAAATTCACCACCCTCTGGCTAAAGAAATTTCTCCGCATCCCTGGACACAATCTATCCTGAGGCTGTCCCCTCTTGTCCTCGACGCCCCCATCATGGGAAACATCCTCTGTCTAAGCCTTTCAACATTTGAAAAGTTTCGGTGAGATTCTCTCCTCATCCTTACAAGTTCCAGTGAGTACAGACCAGGGCTATCAAACATTCCTCGTATGATAACTCCTTCATTCCCAGAATCATCATTATGAACTTCCTCTGAACACTCCCCAATGCCAGCACATCTTTTCTTAGATGAGGAGCCCAAAACTGTTCGCAACCCTCAAGGTGAGATCTCACCAGTGCCTTATAAAGCCTCAGCATCACATCCCTGCTCTTGTATTCTAGACCTCTAGGACAAATTATCTCTGAACTTTGAACTTTTGAAACACCAATTTAACCACAAAAACAGATCCAGCATAGGAGGATGAGAGGACATTCGTGCGAGGTATACAGAATTGAGGGGTACAGAGAGAGCTTTCGCCACTGAGGTTGGGTGTGCCTAGATCTAGACATCATGGGTTAAGGGTGAAAAGTGAAATGTTTAACGGGAACATGAGAAGGAACTTCTTCAGAGTGTGATGAGAGTGTGAACCAAGCTGCCCGGGTGGTGGATGCAGGTTAGATTTCAAAATTTAAGAGAAATTTGAATAGCTACATGGACAGGAGGGGTCTGAAGGGGTCTGAAGTATGGATGCAGGTTGGTGGAACTAGACAGATTAATATTTTGGCAGGGACTAGATGGGTCAAATGGCCTGCTTCTGTGTTGTAGAGTTCTATGACACTATGACTAGCTCATCGATATGTCTGAAGTAAACAAAATTGCACATGACTCCAGACTCAGAAATATGATTAACTATTAACTTTACAGCTGACAACTCAACTGAAATGCTGTTGAGAATAAGCAATAAATGATGTTATTGGCCGCAATGTCAAATGTGAAAGATAATCTTGCTTCAACATGTACAATCAGCAGATCAGTTGCATATCCTCTTCTTTCCTGAGCACCTTGTGGCTGGTGTTGTATCATCACCGAAGTGGGGTGGTGAGAGTGTGCAGTGGTATCATTAGCCATGGATGTTCTGGTTGTTCACCAGGACCCATTTCTCTTTGCAATGCTGTTTACTGAAGATGCCAAGCTGTAGAGCTTCTAAGGATAAAGAAATTGTTCGAGCTCACATAAAACGTGGCATTGACCATGATAAAAATCCTCTTGTGTTCAATAGTTACCTGCACACTGGGGTAGAAGAAACCCTTTCGATTGATGGATAGTTTCAGGTTTTTGAGGGGAGATGATGGGACATCTGATTGAACCCTGTGGACCCTGGAATTGCTGGCAAATCCTACTGCACAGTATATTATCTGCTCCAACTGATTTATAAAGGTGAACATTCTTTGCCAATCAATAGCTTATCTCAAAATTTCAGACTTAACCTCTCCATGTTCACGACATGCCTTACTGCAACTAAAAAGGACAAATTTAAATGCCCCATGGCTGCCATATATTTCCATAGAGTCATAGAGCACGTCATCTCACCCTACTGATCATTAAGCACCCACCTGCCCTCATCCTGTACTAATCCATTTACATATTATCCCCATGTCTTCACTATCACTAGTAATTCTGAAAACATAGGAATCAGCTTCCCTGGAAAAGCATTTAATGTAAATTTAGAGTTTTTTTATCAGCAAGATTTTTTTTCAAATATACACGTTTGTTCGTGAATACCAGTATGTAATGACATTTTGTGCATCATGGTCTGGTACATCTCTGCTTAAAATAATGTTGCAACTGAACAACTTAGAGATTTTTTTTTGAAAGACATTTTGGGTTGGTTGGTTATTTGACCTCGGGGCAGATGAATGATATGGTCTGAGGAAAGTTGATGGAAGTGTGGGGAATTAAATTGATGCTTGATAGTTGCCAGGAACCAGATGGGCTGAAGTGGTTGTCTCCCTGCCGTGGCTCTAAAAAGGTTTTGCATTCAGTGTGCTTTTAGTTCAAACAATACACTTTAATATCAGATACATAACAGTCTTCTTATATTAAGGATGAAGTTTGTCAAAGAACCACTGCTTGAAGTTTATATGCATTTACAACCGGTCTTTTAAATTGGTTAAACAGTTTATTCTTATGTGTTCAACTGATTCTCAGAGTAGCCTTCAAGAGATTGGCTTAGGACTTTAGGTTATCCAAGAGAAGTATTATGATACCTCATGCTCTAATCTAAATATCATTTTAGTCAATCTTTGGCTGTTTACATAGTCTTTTTTAACCATTGAATTTATATCACAAAAGTCACCCAAGTATATCCATTAACATTGATACTTCAAGAATAACTTAAGTTATTCTGTTACATCTATGTTATGCTTTGCATTAACTCTAGGTTCTAAAAGAAGGTAGCAAACAGGAAGAAGTTATAAGGCCGATGTTTCCATGTCCTATTTCCAATAGCTCAGTGGTTCCATTTAATATCAGAGAATGTATACAATATACAACCTGAAATTCTTACTCTCCGCAGACATCCTTGAAACAGAAGAAAGATCCCAAAGAATGGATGAATGAATGAAAAAATTGCAAGCCCCACCTCAGAGCAAAATACCTCTTGCCACCAAAAGTTCACTAACTGAATTATTAGCAGCCAGTTGTGACTATTTTTACGTACAACTGTTACATTCAATTTATTTTACTTGCAGACTTAGACATCATCACTGTCCAAATATAGATACATCCATAAAGAATTATCTCACAATTCATTTTTACTCTTAACTCCTGAGAAATTGTATATATGTACCTACTCTAATCAAAAACTACATGCTTTTAATTGATTCTAAAATGGGTCCTAATGGGTCCAGGCAGTTGTTCCCACTACGGATGTCATCTGTATTAATATGAACTTTAATAAAGTGGCAATTTAAAAAAAATGCTTTTTGTTGCCATTTCCTTCAGATGATGAATGAATGCCAATCCAGGTTTGTTATGTACCATTCTCAGTTTAAGATGTACTTGTATAATGAAGCCGTAGATCTGTAAATATAAGCTTTTGCACGAGGTATAATAGTATGCCTTAATTTGCAAAATACTACATATTTAGAGGGCTTCGTCATTATAGCATAATGTGGGAAAGATTGCCATAATAGGGATATGATGAAATAACACACTCTAGGGACATTAATTTAAACCATCTGGTTACTCATCAACAATTTTACTCCATTCTTAATCGCTCAACTCTTCAAGTACAGACTAAACCATGAGAATATCTAACACGATTTAGGTGAGTTTTGTTTTTCTTAATGCTGCACAACTTGTTATGATTCAATCCTAATGTTAAGTGGTGCCAGGTAATTGAAATGCACACTGATTTTTTTTCTGATATTTTAAAACATGCTTTACCAATGCTTTTTCATGGTTTTGTAATACATTTTGAAAGAAATTTCAGTATATTAGGAACGATTTTCATTCAATTAAGAAGTAATGTGCTCAATAAAAAAATTGTTCTTTGTATTAAACTAACTGCTAAATTCAATACATTTATGAGTTAAGTACTAGACAAGTTTCTGTTTGTTTAATAACTGGCACTCTCATGTTTTTTTAATTGATTGCTTATAAAGTGGTATTTCAATGTGCTTACGAAAACTAACTAAATTAGGTTAATGTTGAAAGATTTTCTTTTTTGTATTTGCTAAATGTTTCTCATAATATATAAATGACAGTGTTTTATATGATGCTAGTTCATATACTCAAAAGAGTTTATTAACATCAATAGCAAGACAGCATACTTCTTACCTTTACCAATTTTGTTTTAGATTCAATTCTAGTTCTGTCTAACTTCAAACGGGACTAGTATGTAAGACAGCCCTGGTTGTGGCCTCAGCTTTCCTTTTCTGAAGGATATCTCTAGATCTGTTAGGTTCTTCAACAGTCGGCTTTCATAATTAGTGCACCTACATAACGTTACTGTAGAATTATAATTTCCTTTTTGCCAAAACACAATTAAATCTCATGTTAAGACTTGTTATCTTTTGAAAAGTTGGGCAGTGAATTGCAAAATAGTTTGTGAAATAGATCTATGGACTTTTTTGTCAAAAGTAACAAGTATTCAAAGTCCCTTTAACAGACAAATAATTTTGCTTTCCAAGACTCCCACACCCTAGTTCTCTAGCTTCTTCAAGTGACTCACTTAATTATAATATATTTAAATACTATTTCGCATTTCTGAAGTGCAAACGTAGTGATAAGTAGAAAATATTCAACAACAGAAATTGCATAACTGCAAGAAGCATTAATTATTCGAACAGCTGCAATGGCTTTCTGTCTCTATAGATTGTGCTAGATAGAGAGGAATTAAAAACAGATTTTTTTGTAGATGCCAATAGATGTTTACACAAAGCAGCTTCAAGAAATTTCTGCTAGTGTGCTCCATAACTAATTTCTGCTAGTTCTGCTAGTGTGCTCCATAACTAAATATTTTTAAAAATAATATCAACCAAAGAAAGGAGTTTCACTCCAAAACTTAAAAGATAAAGGGAATTTGTATCTTATCCCAATGGTGCCTAATAAAAAACAAACACTTGCAAAAACAATTAAGTTTGGATTTCCATTGAAGTATTTAACTTCTTAAGAGGCGGGGAAAGGATAGGGAAGAAATTTTGGTTGGTTTGCCAGCCATTTGATCAGAAAGTCAGCATGAACAAACATCCACTTTGCCTTTGTTATATGATGCAATAAATACAACTAAGATTGTTTTCTTTCTGTCAATGCCAGAAGATAATTTCTGGATAAAATTGTTAATGTTAATTGCAATTTAAAAATTCTCCCTCTCTCCCTCGCCCTCTCCCTCTCCAGATAAAAACTGATCAAAACAATGGAAACATTTCTCTCATTATATTGCTTATAGCAAATAGAATATATTTTTAACTGCTTGTAAATTTCAGTTCTCTGGTATGTCACTGTAGCAAAACGTGAAGTTCACACTTCATACTAAATTTTGAATAACCAGAATGAATTTCCTGCATTGTTCTGAAACCACATTCTTTTTAAGTGCAAGAGTGACAAAAGGTACCCTGTACTGTACTGCTGCTACAAATTGTTGTTCTCTCATTGTTCGGGACTTCTGAAATGGAAGGACCTGGTTATTACTTACACTATGGTATCATCATTTTGACATTCAGTTGAACTCAGTGTTGGATTTATGCTTCGGTATACCTGTTTGCAAATTGGTGACAATTATGAAATAAGTTGAACCAGCTGCTCCAAAGATTGGTGTGCAGCTTGGACCACTATATCAGCTGCTCCCTCCTTTTGTAGATCTGAATGTTTGGAAAGCAAATATCATGTGTTTAACATCCTCCTACAAGCTTTAGGTCAGCAGTGAAAACAACAAAGTAAACCCATTGAAAATCTGCTAATTTTAAAAATTTTATTGCTTCAAGTAAAGTTTTTAGTAAAATGAACATGAAAATATTTGCATCGGCATATGGTGTTCTCCAATACCACACATTAAAAAAACTCCTTCAAAAATATCATGAAAGTTGAAACATACAACATTTTACAGTGGATTTTACAATGAATTTCATGATAATTTTATATTGTTAGCATCTAAATGTATTGGTTTCAGTTCCAATCTATGCTATGAAGGATCTTGAACTGACAGCCTCTATATTGCCTGTCCAACTCAATCGATTTTCAATCTATTTAAGGAGCATCTCTTCTATTGTACATATTTATTCATTTTTGGAGATATATCCTGGAGTAGGCCCTTTGAGGCGTGCCACCCAGCAACCCCCGATTTAACCCTAGCCTAATTATGCTACAATTTACGGAGGGGGGAGGGAACGTCGACTCAGACCATGAGAGGCCTGTGTCGGGCATTTTCATGCCTTACAAGGCGCAGGTTGGAAGCTTGGACCACTATATCAGCTGCTTTACAATTTACAATGACCAATTAACCTACCAACCAGTATGTCTTTGGAAACCGGAGCACCTGGAGGAAACCCACGTGGTCACAGGGGGAACGTACAAACTCCTTACAGACGGCGGCGTGTTTTACATGATGTTCAGATTAAGTACAGTATTGCACAGGTCCAGTGGCAGGATATGAGACTGAACAATATCTCTCATCTCCGAACACATTTGAGTTCTCCCCCTGCAAACACTTATCAGCAGTGTAAATCTTCACCCTGATACCGAGGCGTAAATCAAGCAGAGCCATTGTACAAGAAGGTTATCCTTCCACTGAATGTACAGAGGGGTTTGGTAGTTCCTGTGGGACGGGGCTGACAGCACTAGTTTCATGCTCAGACAGCAAGTCGACAATCTACACATGGTCTAGAAGGCCTGGTCACCCGTGATCCTTCAGTGACACAAGTGCCTTTTTAAGATTAAAGTATATTTCTTTTTAGGACTTTGCCACCAGATGTCAAGATGCTGCTGGTTTTTCTACTTTTGTTGGATCAAATTTTAGCAAGTCACCGAAGCTTGGTGAGTGTGTCCAGCTACAGCACGATGTTTTATTAAAAAATGCCTTCTCTGCTTCCACATGAAAGGGATTGTAAATTAATTTGCATTATGCCACTTTTGACTTTAAAACAACGGTTCTCAGGATGTCAGCATTGCAGGTAAGGCTAAGGTTCATTGCCAATCTTTGGCTGCCCTTAAAATGGAAAGATTTTTTTTAGAGTAGCATTGGTAGTTTAATGTCCTGGTTTGTATTTTTACTGTTATGGTGCATGTATTTCATTTAGCAGTTCCGTAAGAGCAATCTGTTCTGTTTTCAACTTGTTTGGGTTATTGTTGAAGATAAGAGAGAGGAGAAATGTGTGCCATCCAATTAGGATGGTCGAATTAAGGGGAGGTTTCTCTGGTGAGGGACACTAAGGTTGGGCTTGGGGCTTTTGTTCAAGAGGAGATGAAGAGGGAAGACGGAGAAGAGAGGAGTTCATAGGATTCAACCCAGAGGGAGACTGTGATTCGACAAAGCCAAGGAAATCAGGGGGTTTCAGAAGCATTAGACCCACAGGTGTATCTACAATCATAACATTTAAAGTTCAAAGAAAATGTATTAATAAAGTACACATATGACACCATATACTACCTCGAGATTCATTTTCTTGCGGGCATTCACAGTAGAACAGAGAAATACAATAGAATCAACACACATTAGCAAAGCATGATAGGATATATTTCCAAATCTAAATGGTATTTCATCCAGAAGGTAACACTGGGGTGAAGTGATGGTTTTCTTCACACACTCGCAAACTTTTCCTCTTTAGCGAAGGAGGTTCAGGGTTGAAAGATTTGGATGAAGAAACCTTGGCAAGTTGCTTCAAGTCCTATTTTTTTGTGTGTGTGCCATACTCTGCCAGAGCCTCGGTGACCACTTTTCAAGTGGTGGTCTTGGGGAAAAGATTCTGTGAGTGGTCTCCCACGTCCTTCTCACAGCGCAGTTTTTTTTTACAAGACCAAGTTGCGAGCTCGACACTCAACCTGGCATGGATGGGAAGTGTGCCTGGGAGCGGCCCGACTGGATTCGAACTCGGGAACCCTTGCCGCAGAGTCTGGTGCTGATGTCACTACGCCACCAGCCAATACGCTTCATCCTATAGATGACACAAATTGCAGCCATGTTGCCTTGATAGTGTGAAGAGCAGTGTTGTGCGGTTGTGGAGGCTAAGAATGCTTTGTCCTCTATGCTATTAACATTCTTGAGTGTTGTTACAAATACACTCATCCAGACAGACACGGATAGATCCTTCCTAAGCCAGACTTGTGCCTTAGATAGTGAATAAGATGGCACCTGCGTACAACACTCCTTCAGTCGACATCTTCTGGATAGATTATGAAAGCATGTATTTCACTTCTTTCACATCTTTTACATTTGATTTTCATCTTGATGTGATTCTGGAGCTGTTGGAGCCTGTGAATTGCAGTTTGGAGATTGTTTGGGTATTTTGGCACTCTGCAGTCTCTGATGGGATTCAGGGAGGCAGAGGCAACATACAGGAACCTCGTGGTGAGAAGACTGCAAGCTGACGTTCGACTCCATTTCACCAATTAAAGGGATGAGGAAGTTTGAAATGCTAACTGCTTGCCTTTTTATCTCTGGGGGACCGCCCTGCTGCCTAAGAAGGAAGACTGCCTTTTTCTCACTGGGGGATCACTCTGCTATCAGAGAGGGGAGACTGCCTTTTTATTTGTGGTGAGATCGCTCTGCTGCTGGAGGGGAGAGACGGACTTTTTTTTTCCGCTGGACGGTCGCTCTGCTATCAGAGAGGAGAGACTATCTTTTTAGCACTGGTGAGATCACTCTGCTATGGAGAGGGGAGACTGCCTTTTTTATTACTGATGAGATTGCTCTGCTACGGAGAGGGAGAATGTTTCCCAGGTTTTCTGCATTTTGGATGTGGACTTAGACTGTGGACTCCTTTTCAGTCTTATAGTTTTTTTGTATTCTTTGTTTTTTTACCCAATCTTTCTCATTTTTCGTGTGGGGGGAAGGGGGTTTTGGGGATCGATGTGCCTGATCCATTTTTGTTCATTTCTTTGTGTGTGTGTGTGTGGGGGGGGGTGTGGATTTGGGGGTTGGTGATTGTGCTGTCATTCTTTTCCTTCTTGGTTCGTCCACCCTTACAGGGCCAGTCAGCAGTCAATGTATCAGACTGTGACCCTTCGTCGGGACTGGAAAGGAAGGGGAAGGAACCAAGAGAAAATAGGTAGGGGGAGGGGACAGAGGATAGCTGGAAGGTGAAAGGTGAAGCCCAGAGGGCAGGAAAGGTAAAGGGCTGGAGAGGAAGGAATCTGATAGGGAAGAAGTGTGGACCATAGGAGAAAGAGAAGAGGAGGGGATCCAGGGGGAAGTGATAGGCAGGTGAGAAGAGGTAAGAGGCCAGAGTGGGGAATGAAAGAACAGGGAGGGAATTTTTTTTTACCAGAAGGAGAAATCAATATTTAGAAGTTTGGTAGGCTTCCTCCCTTTGAGGAATATTTGACTGTTCTTGAGGCTTCATCTTCAACTATGTTATTTGGCTGGTGAAGAATACCGACCAGTGCCCATGGCCATAGTTTGTTGGTTCAAGACCTGGACCAGGTTTCTATCCTGGATCTGAGAGTGGACTGAAGGAAAATCGTAGATATTATATCAAGGACATAATCTCCTTCCTGACCTCTATTTCCTCCAGGTTTAGAGGCTGATAACCCTGTTTCAGAGCCCTGTTGTTTTATTTTCTTAGTGTAAAGTTTATTTTGTTGACATCTGAACAAAACTGTATGAAACTAGATAGAAGTTGACAGCAGGATATAGTGGTGTTGAAGTTAAGTTACTGCACTAGCAGAAGGGGACGATGGCGGAAGGATGGTTGTTGTGGGTTCACTGTGAAGTTACTTCTCCAGCGTGCATCATTAGTTTCATCGTGGTCGAAGATCAGCAATCCCAGATGTCAGCAAATTCCAAGTAGGATGTCCATGCGGGTGGGAGTGATCCTCCCTGCCCACGTCCCCCCCACCACTAGATTGGAGATCTACGCACTCCAGAGGTCAAGGCTTGAATTGCTCCATGGTCAAAGGTCAGCAATCCCAGTATCTGGGTCAATTGAGACCCTGTCCTGTGGAGGCGTGCCTTATTCTGATTATTGAAAGTCGCTTCCGTCATGACTGGTTAGTTTAGAAACTGCAGCTGCTTTTCCCATTGGATGGTGTCCAGTTTCAAATATCCTGGGTATATAAAGTAGCACATGGAAGAGGTTGCACTTCTCTTCCTTTGCTTAAGGCAAGACCATTGGGAAAGTATGCCCTGTGCAGACCCTTAACTAAATATGTTTGTTGAATATTCAGCTTTGTAGTGTCTGTAACTTGGGACAGATGAATGTTTGGTCGAATTTTTACTGTTTGTAAATAAATGATTAATTTACCTATTCAAAGTCAGGGCATTTCCTGTCTCATTTGTTGGATCCGTGAACCTGATGCAACATTACAGACTCAAAGGTCAAACTCATGTCTGCCGAGTCCTGGGATCGATACTTAGAGGCCGGCCAAGTCCAGAGGACAAAACCGAATGTCAAAGTCCAGGGCTTGGCGAGTCCAGAGGCAGAAAGCCCAAAAGAGTGAAGATCAAAGACACTGAGTCTGGAGACAGAGGAACAAAGGTTGAGTCTGTGAGTCTAGGCAAAGGCTGGAGGTTGGAGATCCGATATCTGCAAGTCTCAGAGACCGAGGCCAAGGAATGGAGGCAACCTGTTCTGGAGTTAGAGGTTGTCTGTATGTAAGAGTAGTGGGGGGAGGTGGGAGGGGGTTGTTTTTGCAACATCTAAGCAGCATTCATGAGATAAATCACAGTATTTAAAACACATAAACCACCGGTTAAGTGACAATGCGTTATGTCCAAATCTGATGATTGCATCCCAAAAAAGATGAAAACATTCTAATGATGGTGAAAAAAGATTTACTAAATGGTTCCATAGATGATGAATTGGTGTAAGGAACGGTAAGAGATTATTTAACAGAAGCGAATAACATACTGTTATAATGATCTACACGAGCTCAGTGCATTCCTGCATTCCTCTTTACCCCAGCAGATTTCACTCTTTCCTCTCTTACTTTAATTTTGATTATGTCACAAAGTAACAGCTGTCAATATTGCTCCCTGGACACATGACAAGTTCTATCAGCTTATTACCAAACTCTAATCCAAGATTATACTACTCTTTTTAACAGGAAAGTGAAACGTGCAAGGTCGATATCTCCAAACTCCGCCATCAGTTACAACGTTTGCAGAATCAGTTCCTGATTGGAAGTTGGCGGCTGAAATATATAAAGGAACATAATAGCTACAGGATAAAGGAAAGCACTAAAACAAGAAAGGAGGAACAAGGAAACACATCACACTTCATTACACCTAATCAAACTATATATCACCATGGTAATGTATACATTTCAAAATAAATATGCTTACTATGACAGATGAAAGGGCTTTGTTTTCTTAATGCTAGCCATTAGCAGGGGATCTTAACACATAATGAAGTTATAAGGAAAAATTAAATAGGTTAGGACTGTACCTTTAGAATGTGGAAGATTGAGTGGAGATTTGATAGCGGTATACCAAATGATGAGGGGTATAAATAGGATAAATGCAAGCAGGCTTTTTCCACCAAGGTTGGGCAGGACCACAACCAGAGGTCATGGGTTAAGGGTGAAAGGTGAGAAGTTTAAGGGGAACATGAGGGGAAACTTCTTCACTCAGAGGGTCGTGAGAGTGTGGAATGAGCTGCCAGCACAAGTGGTGCATGCAAGCTCAATTTCAATGTTTAAGAAAAGTTTGGACAGGTACATGGATAACAGAGGTATGAAGGGCTATGGTCCAGGTGGTGGTTGATGGGAGGAGGCAGTTTAAATGGTTTTGGCAAGACTAGATGGGCCGAAGGGCCTGTTTCCGTGCTGTACCTTTCTATGATTCTATGATTTTTCCATTTAAGGTTAATGGTTAAGGATATTAGATAAACTGGATTCTTCACTAAGTATTATCAACAGGAGCACTCTTACTTCTTGCTTTTGTCTTCTGCTCAGCCTAACTCTCCCATTTGTGCTGTATTCCCAGGGCAAACTTCTAAGAAATCATGCAAAGATCACAAAGCCCCAGGACAGGCTCTTTCAGCAACTGTCACACAATTTCCCAAAGGCTTTTGCAAACCTTCAAACATTTACAGAATCATTAAAAAACAAATGCAACCAATTTGAGTGGTTGATATGCTCCGTTTAAAAATTCCCCACTGCCTTTCAGTATTCAATAAGTTTCAATGAGATCCTCTTTCATTCTTCTAATTTCCAGTCAGTACAGACCCCAGAACCATCAAAAGCTCTTTATATGTTAACCCTTTCATTCCCATTATCATTATTGTGAACCACCTCTGGATGCTCAGTAACAATTATTCAAATCTTCCAACCATCAGCCTTTAGGTGGCATTGAAAGTCCACTAACAATGAGAACTCAATGTAGTAATCCTAGGGTCTGTGCATTTATATGCATGATTTGTCAATATGTAACAGAGATATCAAACCAGTTAACAATAGGGTTTATCCATTTGTTAGCAGTAGTCCAATACATATTCCCACTCCATTTCCATTTACTTTTGTTCGATTTTCTCTCAGCTACCTGTCCAATTAATTCACTGCTTCAGTAATTAACTCCAGTGATAAAACTGGTGCTTAACAATGAAAGTGTCCTGCCTCTTTTCCTTTGAAATTTAAATATCTGTCCTTTTGTTATGAATTTCTCACACATTGTCAACTAGAACCAGGGGCAAGGCAGAGGTTGGAAAAGAAATGTTCAGGAAGTTCAGCTACTTCCAGATTTTTCTAGTATTCCTTGATAGAAACAGAACATTTTTGGAGTTCCACCAGTGATGACTAGTCTGCTGGATTTGTGCTTTTAAGTCTATTGATTGTAACAATCAGTGACAAAACTTTGGTTGTCCATTGGATGAAAAATGGTGAGAGCAGATGAGGTGGTAAATTTCAAATGGACTTTGAAGAGAAGCTGCATTTTTTAAAAGTGAATCTTTTCCAGGCTATGAGGGGAAATGTGGAAATGATTAGTAAGCACTTCCATAATTTGAAAAAGTACAGAGCAAGCTTACAAGGATGTTGCTGGGATTTGAGGACCTGAGTAATAGTGACAGGCTGAATAGGTTAGGAATTTATTTCCTGGAGCTTAGGAGAATGGGGGGAGATTTGATAGAGGTATACAAAATTATGATGAATATAGAAAGGTTTAATGAAAGCAGACTTTTCCACTGAGCTTTGGTGAGATAGAACTAGAGGCCAGAGGCTAAGGGTGAAAGGTGAAATATTTAAGAGGGGCCTGACGAGGAACATCAGTCAGAGGGTGCTGCGAGTGTGAGATGAGCTAACAGTGGAAGTGGTGGATGTGGGTTCAATTTCACCATCTGAGAGACGTTTGGATAAATGCATGGTTGGGAGGGGAGGGGAGGGGAGGGGTATGGAGGGCTGTGGTCCGGACGTGGCTGATGGGACTAAGCAGAATAACAGCTTGGCACTCACACTGCTAGATGTCTGAAGTGGCAGCTTCTGTGCTGTGGTGCTCTATGACTCCAGATCTGAATGATTCTCTAAAACCAGTGACCAAGCTTTGCATCTTCTTGTTCAACAAAACTATTTGCAATTGAAAAGCAAAAAAAAAATGCAGATGTGCGAAAGATGAAATAAAAGCAGAAAATGGCAAGGATACTCAGCAGGTTAGGCAGCATCCGTGAAGAGACAAACAGAATTAACATGATGAAGGGTCATTGACTTGAACCATTAACTTTTTTTTCTCCGTGGATGTCACAAGACTGTTCACAATTCTCTTGTCAGTCCTTTATTTACATAGTAGAATCATTGAAAGAGGAATGGTGAATGGCAGCCAATCACTGGTACTAAATAATTGGCATGATGAACTCACAGCCAATGAGAAAGGCCCTCTAACCAGTGCCTGCAGGGCCAGTTGAACACCACATTGCGACCTGGTTCAGTCTTTGAATTCAGGCAGGTTAGTTGCTGAGCCTGTTGCAACTCAGTTAGGGCTGGAAAGGGAGGTGTACAAAGAGTTAGCACACATGTCCCACCAGCAGCCTGCAGTGTAACAAAGGTGTTAAAACAGCTGCAACTCAACCCCCTCTAAAACGACACAACTACAATAATTAACCCTTTCTATACCCATCATAATTTTGTATACCTCTATGAAATCTTCCCCCCCCCCCCGCCCACCCCTCCACAATTCTCTTAACCTATTCAGCCTTTCCCTATTACTCAGGTCCTCACCCAACCCAAAAATGTTAAACTGAAAAATTAAATGTCCTTGCAGATTTTCTCTGTGGCTTTTTTTAATGCTGCTATTTAGGGTGCTGAAGAATCATTTAGATTCAGAGTTCCAGGAGCTTGACCCCACAGCTCTTGAAGAAAGGGCAACATAGTATTTCCAAGTTAACATGATAACTGGCTAAGCAAAAATAGAAACTGCCAGTTTTGTGTCAGGAGTGAAAGTAAAATATGGACATTGCCGATACATTGGGCGCAGTTCCAGACCCAGGCAATATGCCTCGATCACCTGCAAATATTTCCTAATTTTCAGATGTTCTCCTTAACATTGTACTTCATTAAATTGAACTATTGGGATTCACAATGGAACAGAAACAGTGCTGTAAGTATCTTGCTGAATCTCTGTGCAACCCTAAACTTCTTTCTGGGTTTATTTCTGACAGAAGCAATATTAGTTCAAAGAAAGTGCGATGAAGTCCCGCATCCTGTTGCTTCTTTGGGATAACATATTGCTGCAGCCACCACATGTTCTTCAGAAATTTTTACTTTGAAAGATGTCTTGAAATAAATGATTCCTGCTTCACCGTGAGTTAAATATACTAACTGCAAGTTCTACTTTGAGCAGATTGCTCTGAGGTATACAACAGTGGCAGTACCACACGTGGTTATTACAAAATTCAGCCGAAGTCTGGTGCTGAACCAATTCTTGCATATTGTGATATGTCGGAAGGGGGTGGATGGACCGTCATTCAACGTCGCAGCAACGGCAAAGTAAATTTTAATAGGTAATTAAACTGGCTTAAGTATAGTGATCCGATAAGTGATTCTTCTAATATTCTCATTTTTCCTTTTACCTCTCTAGTTTTGTGAAGAGCTTACCTATTTTTCAAAAGAGCGGTTTTGTTGTAAGATACATCATTTAAAAGATGATCCTGCCTCACATGTCCGTTATTTTAAAGTGTTTGAATGTTGTCTGGAACATAATCATCAGTGCTGCTCATCCAATACACGTAAACGTCTTTTTTTATGTTCTGTCCTCCCTAACTTCAGAACTGTGTGGTAGAATGAGAAGGTTCCGTTTATAAAGACTTGCAAAATAAACTCTGCCATTTTACAAACAAGCGTTAATATGTCAGCTGCAGTATGGGCAAGCTCGGGTTTTTCTCTTTGGAGTGAAGGAGGATGAGAGGTGACTTGATAGAGCTGTTTTCGATGATAAGAGGTGTAGAGAGAGCGGACAGCCAGTGCCTTTTTCTCTTGGCTGCTATGCCTCACCCCAGAGGACATCCTTCTAAGGTGAGTGAAGGAAAGTTTAGGGGAGATGTCACAGAGGCAAGTTTTTTATACTAAGAGTGGTGGATGCCGGGAATGCACTGCCAGAGGTGGTGCTAAAGGCTGTTACATTAGGGACATTTAAGAGTCTTTTAGATGGGCGCATGGAAGGTTATGGGCTATGTAGGAGGGAGGGGTTAGATTGAACGTGAAGTAGACTAAATTGTAGGCTGAGGTGCACATATTGTGCTGTACTGTTCTAAGTTCACAAGACAACACACTAAACACAGTCATTTATCTTAATACAGATTTGTCAGCTAACTATAAGTGATCTTGCTGGTATGGTTACTTTGCCCATGTTCAATGCCTGCACTTACTAGATTCAGATGTCAATGGACAACCATGCTGGTGCAAAGGTTTCTGGTTTCAATCAGTGTGGCCTCAAATACCCCAGGGCCCCCACCATCACCTTAAATGTCCTAAAATCTTTGACAACTTTGCTAGCTAACAGGTTATTAAAGATGAGGGAAAATAATTCAACTAAAACATGTTAAAGTACTTATGAATGATTATAGGCATAAAAATGTAAATCCTTTTACAAAAGGAAAATTGTCGACCTAATCCCCTTATAAATCAGTGTGGACTTAGATCCAGTACCTGGACAGAGAGGTGGCCACTCTTAATAAGGCCACATTTCTCCACTTCTTCAGATTTGGCGTTCCCAATCAAACCAGTTTGACAGTGCTTGTATAAAAGTCCCGGACTTAGCCTTATTTAAATGCTTAAATACAATTGGTTCCATTTGTTACCCAATAATCCTCTAGTTCTCACACCCTGTCCTCAGTGATTTAAGGGGAGCAGTATGCTGCTAACTAAACTTAAGTAAACCTGAGAAATTCATCGTTATTTAGCTGTACTAAGTGCCACGATATAATCAGCTGCTGACTGTATCCCGCTCCCAACACTTAGTCCCAGAAAAGAATAAAATTGTGTGTACAAAGTTAGGTACAAATGTCAGCTGACATTCACAATGCATTGAATAATAGTAACATAGAAACATAGAAAATATAGAGCATAATACAGGCCCTTCTGCCCACAAAGCTGTGCTGAACATGTCCCTACCTTAGAACTACCTAGGGTTTACCCATAGCCCTCTATTTCTCTAAGTTTTATGTAGCCATCCAGGAGTCTCTTAAAAGACTCTATCGTTTCCGTCTCCACCACCACCGCCAGCAGCCCATTCCACGCACTCACCACTCCCTGTATAAAAAACTTACCCCTGACATCTACTCTGTACCTACCTCCAAGCACCTTAAAACTGTGCCCTCTCATGCTAGCCATTTCAGCCCTGGGAAAAAGCCTCTGACTATCCACATGATCAATGCCTCTCATCCTCCGTTGCTCCAAGGAGAAAAGGCCAAGTTCACTCAACCTATTCTCATAAGGCATGCTCCCCAATCCAGGCAACATCCTTGTAAATCTCCTCTGCACCCTTTCTAAGATTTCCACGTCCTTCCTGTAGTGAGGCGACCAGAACTGAGCACAGTACTTCGTAGGGTCTGACCAGGGTCCTATATAGCCGCAACATTACCTCTCGGCTCTTAAGCTCAATCCCACGATTGATGAAGGCCAATGCACCGTATGCCTTCTTAACCACAGAGTCAACCTGCGTAGCAGCTTTGAGTGTCCTATGAACTTGGACCCCAAGATCCCTCTGATCCTCCACACTGCCAAGAGTCTTACCATTAACACTATATTCTGCCATCATATTTGACCTACCAGAATGAACCACCTCACACTTATCTGGGTTGAACTCTATCTGCCACTTCTCAGCCCAGTTTTGCATCCTAACAATGTCCTGCTGTAACCTCTGACAGCCCTTCACGCTATCCACAACACCCCCAACCTTTGTGTCATCAGCAAATTTACTGACCCATCCCTCCACATCCTCATCCAGGTCATTTATAAAAATCATAATGAGTAGGAGTCCCAGAACAGATCCCTGAGGCACACCACTGGTCACTGGCCTCCATGCAGAATATGACCCATCTACAACCACTCTTTGCCTTTTGTGAGCAAGCCAGTTTTGGATCCACAAAGCAATGTCCCCTTGGATCCCATGCCTCCTTACTTTCTCAATGAGCCTTGCATGGGATACCTTATCAAATGCCTTGCTAAAATCCATATATACATCTACGGCTCTACCTTCATCAATGTGCTTAGTCACACCCTCAAAAAATTCAATCAGGCACGTAAGGCATGACCTGCCTTTGACAAAGCCATGCTGACCGTTCCTAATCATATTATGCCTCTCCAAATGTTCATCAATCCTGCCTCTCAGGATCTTCTCCATCAACTTACCAACCACTGAAGTAGGACTCATTGGCCTATAATTTCCTGGGATATCTCTACTCCCTTTCTTGAATAAGGGAACAACATCCGCAACCCTACTATCCTCCGGAACTTCTCCCGTCCTCATTGATGATGCAAAGGTCATTACCAGAGGCTCAGCAATCTCCTACTTTTCCATTGTCACACTTGATTGGTACTATTCTCTGACGTCTTATCTTCTTGCTCTTCACATACTTACAGAATGCCTTGGGGTTTTCCTCAATCCTGTCCGCCAAGGCCTTCTCATGGCACCTTCTGGCTCTCCTAATTTCATTCTTAAGCTCCTTCCTGCAAGCCTTATAAACTTCTAGATTCAAATCATTACTTAGTTTTTTGAACCTTTCGTAAGCTCTTCTTTTCTTCTTGACTAGATTTACAACAGCCTTTGTGCACCACGGGTCTTGTACGGTACCATCCTTTCCATGTTTAATTGGAACGTACCTACTCAGAGCCCCACGCAAATATCCCCTGAACATTTGCCACATTTCTTCTGTACATTTCCCTGAGAACATCTGTTTCCAATTTATGCTTCCAAGTTCCTGCCTGATCGCCTCATAGTTCCCCTTACTCCAATTAAACGTTTCCCTAACTTGTCTGTTCCTATCCCTCTCCAATGCTAAGGTAAAGGAGATAGAATTGTGATCACTGTCTCCAAAATGCTCTCCCACTGAGAGACCTGACACCTGACCAGGTTCATTTCCCAATACCAGATCAAGTACAGGCTCTCCTCCTATAGGCTTGTCTACATATTGTGTCAAGAAACCTTTCTGAACACACCTAACAAACTCTACCCCATCTAAACCCATCACTCTAGGGAGATGCCAATCAATATTTGGGAAACTAAAATCTCCCACCACAACAACCCTGTTATTATTACTCCTTTCCAGAATCTGTCTCCTTATCTAATCCTCGATGTCCCTGTTACTATCAGGTGGTCCATAAAAAACACCCAGTAGAGTTATTGACCCCTTCCCATTCCTAACTTCCACCCACAGAAACTCCGTAGACAACCCCTCCATGACTTCCTTCCTTTTCCCATGGACTGGCATTCAGGATAGAAATTGATTTTCCAACCGTTGCACCAAATTATGCATTTGTAATACCTGCTACATCATCCCTCCATTTCTTAGAGTGAACAGAGCCACATTCAGAACAATGGGTATGTAATGCTTCATACTGCATGCTTAGAGCCAGCAACAGAGGAGAAATTTCTGTACAGAATTCACGAAAATTAAAAGAACTGCAGATGATAGAGATCTGAATTAAAAACAGAAAATACGGAAAACCCAGCAGGTCAGATAACACCTAAGGAAAGAGAAGCAGAGTTCCAATGGAGCTCCTAAATCATAATTCTAACATTAATTTACAAAGCATCTTAATATCACCAATATCATCATTATAATCAAATATTCAGCATTAATAACTCACTGTATGATTAATGAATCACTATAAATAAATCAAAGGAAAATGAAAATTAACAAAACTATAAATTGAATAAAAATTAACTGAAATAAGGCCAAAATGAGTAGAAATATCAGTAGGCTTTGTGCTTAACAGAATTGAAGTTCATTGTGTTAAATTTGCAACTTGTACTCACTGCAGAGGCTGGGACGACTATAAATCAGGCTTTGGATTATTTCGAGGGAAGAACGATGAATATTGGCTTGGGAATGAAAATATACACCAGATTTTGGCTGCAGGCAAGTCTGTCTTCAACTTTATTGTTTTGAGCTACTTTTAATTGTGTCACAATCAATATCAAATATATAATGCAAAATGAAAAGTATTTTAAAGTTGTTAAACAGTCATTGCAGTAAGCATTTCGTTATGTGTTAATTTCTATGCAGGGAGGTATATAATTAAGATAGACCTCACTGATTGGAATGGAGAAAAAAGATATACAACATATGAAAAATTTAACATTTCAGATGAAGAGGTGAGGAAAGTTGGCTTTTACCTTATTTACAATTGTATTGCCAATTATCAATAAGTAATTTTCTTCTTACATTCTTCTATTACATTAAATCAGGATAAATACAGGCTAACATTTGGAAGGTATTCTGGGACTGCAGGAGATGCATTGTCTGGTGGCTTGATCCCAGAGGAACAATGGTCATCTTCTCACAATGGGATGCAATTCAGCACCTTAGACCGGGATAATGACAGATACCTACAGGGGAATTGTGCTCAAGAAGGTAAAAGTGGCTGGTGGTTTAACAGGTACAGTGTATCAGTTATTATAATGCTTGTTATTCCCTAGAAAGAATTAATCTGGTTGAAATCTATAATGGGAGCAAGGAGTGTAAAGAAAATATCTAGGCCTTTCTAACTCTTGTTAATGTAGTACATATGCAGAAAAAGCAGTTGCTATGAATTTAGCCACAGTTTCTCTCTCTACTGCCTATTACGCCACTGGCGATTGGGACAGCACTGAACGTCCCCATCTCTGGTGGTGTTCAAGGCTTCCTTAATCACGTCAGTATCTCCGTTTTCACTACTGTCAGTTATGCAAGTTCCGGGTGGAGACACTTCATTGCTGTTTCTGTAACAATTTTACCAGTCAGGGTTGTTAGCCCTGAGCTGAAATCTCGAGCCTGGAGGACTGGTGGACCACTCTTGGTCTGGCCTCTGCCCTTTGACCTATTTGGCATGGGTGACCCTCCAAGAGCCAAAGCATAAAATCCTGACTCCAGCCAACATAGCTCTCTGTGTCATCCAACACACAAGCCTCTACACCACAACAAAGTTGTGGTCCTCTTGAAGGTAGCAACACTTTACTCAAAACAATGGTGAGTCTATTGTCAGTTATCACTTTTCTACCCCTAGCTCTGTTTGTTTATTCCTAACTGACCCACCGCTCATTCCTATTTACATGTTGTATAAGACTTTTGGATTCCGTTTTGTGTTCGCTGCCACTCCTGCCTGTTTTCTTCAATTTCCTCTTCATTTCCCATCTCAGTTCACCATATTTAGAGCACACCATCACTTTTCCCTCATCTTCTTCTCCATTTGTTTTGACATCCAGGGAACTTTGCAGTTGATTTAATTATTGTGGAAATCCAGCAAGCCAATGCTTCGGTTTGTAAATTGGCTTATTATTGTCACATGTATTGAGATAAAGTGAGTAACGTTGCTCTGAATGCCATTCCTCACATTACTGCATTGAGCTAGTACAAGGGAATATTAGCCCCTTACCTGAAGTTCACCTGTTGTTCATTTTTTGCCCATTGATCTTTGGTTCCAATTTATCCTGACCATGTCTCTTCTCATGCACGGAAGAAGACCACTCTGTTCGTGAAGTTCATGCTAACTCCCATTTTAGTTAACCTCTTCTATTCAAAAAGATGTTCTTTAGATTTATCTTGCCTCTCTCCATTATTAAATGAAACCTTTTGGTCCATAGTCCACACAGAATGGTTAAAGCATGGAAAATGGCCACGTGGCCCATCACAGCCATTCAAGCTCTCTGAAGATACAATCCAACTAAATCCACTCACCTACCCTCTCTCCAGTGCTGAAATTCCACTCCTTTCAAACACATATCCAATTGAATCTGATGTACTAACACCTCTGGCACTTCAGATCCGAACCAATGGTCCAGTGATTATATTCTTTCAGTTCCCCAGCTAACATTTGACTGAACTCTTCTCCCAGAAGCACAGCCAGCAGTATTTCCTTCCTTCTTAGGTCGTAAACTTACTGACCAAAAAAAAAACTGAAAATCTTTCTTCAAATGTTATTCTAGTAAGTAATAGGATATTTGAAATCCCACCATATATCATTTCTCGTAAATTTCCATACTTTCTAAACAGTTTTGTCCCCGTCCCTCTCACTTTATAGTGGAATTTGGAATACCCCCTCTGATCTGACAATTTTGTCTCATACCTGCAGCCAGAAGTATTTATTACTTGATTTCTCAAGGTATCTGTTATCCAGCATTATAATATGTTCCTTAATTAGAACTCTAATTTTCCCTTCCCATATCTTCTCTGAATACCTTGTATCCAGTGAATCTATTGGCAAAAATGTACAGCTATGATTAGTTTGGAATATGGTCCTGCCTAATGAAGAACTGGTGTTGGCTAAAAAAATGGTGAACCATTACTACCCTGCATTATTGATCCAGGCATACGCCTTAATTGAAAATTTATTGTATTTCCTTTCCAGCAGAGTTCTTTTGAAAAGAGTTAGGAAATTCCATTTGGAAATGTGTTAAAACAGGTTTATAGAAGTTTAGTTTGTTAGTCTGTTTTTTAGTTTGTTTTTTTTTCACTGTGGTAAGTTAACAATTAAATTTTGGGACAAAGATTTCCATTGAACTAAAACAGAAGTGGGGAAGCTCCCTCTCACTGTGAGCAACGGGGGTAAAGAAAATATCTTCACCAGTATCACACTGACATATGCAGAGAAGATCATTGAAGTTATCCATAATGTGCATTTTTGAGCAGAATAGAGAGATGTAGCAGATCCTTAATTAATATACAGTGTGCCTGCTAAGTATTTAATTCATGGTGAAAAAATCATCCACATGATTTCTCTTTCCTGGTGTTACTCACTTCTTTCTACAGGCATTCTTGTAAAGCAAAACCCTGTAAAATAAATGAGCAAGAATAAATCATTTTAGGCTTGAATGCTTTAGAGAATGAGCAGAAATAATTTATAGATTTTAAGGAAATCTTTTCAAAGGCGAGTGAAAATTTGGTTTATCCCATGTGAACAATTGGTGATTTATCTAAATGTGATTAAAATGATTTTTATGACAGCAATCTTTTCTTAAAAATCTCTTCATTTTTAAACAAAACAAAGATGTCATTCAGCCAACCTCAATGGAAAATATTATCAGCATGGAAACTACACGGCAAAACACGATAATGGCGTTCTTTGGAGCACCTGGAAGGGATTGTGGTACTCTCTGAAGTTCACAACCATGAAAATCAGACCACTTTATTTCTTTGCAGCATTTGGAAGTGGCGATTACGACAATATCATTGGCTAGCATTTACTGCGAAGGAACTGAATTTCCATCTAAAATGCAAAATCCCAATGTAATGATTATCATTTTGTATATTTTCTGACAATAAACTGGTTTTCTAATTTTGATCGCATTTCAATTAAAGGACAGCTTTCATCAAAAGAAGTTTTTTTGATAGGCTCTTCAGAAATGGCAACTTGGCTGCCTGCAGCATGTGTCAGATCCTTAAGATGCAGTATAAAAATGGGTCTACATTGACGAAATAAACTGATAAAATAATGGCCATGGACATCTTCAAATTTTATATTTGTATTTCCACAAAAAAGGCAGGAGAGAAAAATTCTGGCTCAAGTCTGATACCCTGGGTTTCATTCCTGAACCTGTCCCTCCCAGACTCAACTTACCAACGGGCTCCAAGCTATTTTGTCACTTCCCCAACCCTGCAGTGTGGCTACTGAGTGCTATCTACGCTTAAGTGAAGCTTGGTGCCAGAATAGTTCAGGGCTTCACGTTGGCACAGACTAGTCATTATGTTGTCATCCTGGGCCAGTATCTGGTTTTACAATCGGCAATTCTAGGCATTAGTGACCTTACACTAATATCAGAAAGTGACCATGTCCTGGATTATCTTTCTGACATTGAAATCAATATTAAGCACTTGTCTATTGTTATATCTTTAAACAAACATAAATCTTGATGTTTAAGGCATAATTTTCATACTACTTTCAAGTAAGTACTAAAATTGAAATCAGCATTTATTTCACAATGCAACATTTAAATGGGCCTTAAAGCACTGGAAATCAGAGCATCAATGAAAATCCGCTGCCAAGCATTGTAGAGTCTATGTGCACGTGAGTTTATAACTTTATTATTTGCAGTTTGTAAAACTGTTATTTGAAGTTCTGCAGCTCCTGCTTTGTTGTCATCCCTCCTCCCAAATTGCATGTACCTGCATTGTGAGATCTACATAATACATCCCAGAAGTAGGAATTGATTGATCATTTGGAATTTTTTTTTAAACTTGTCATCTTGTGGTTGTTGGATTGAATAAAATACAATAAGTTGAAATGATTATATAAACCATTTGAGCACTTTCAAGAATGTAGAAATGTAAAATTATTTCCATCTATGTGCTATTAACTTTCAGGTTGCTAGATAATTAAAACAAAATCTGGGTGGCCAGACCAAGCTGTGTATTGAAATAAACGCTGGTGTTACTCTAATAAATGTGAACAAATATTAAAGATTTTACTATTAATTACATGTAATTAAAATAAACTGTTTAAATAAGTAAATTGCTCCATTAGCATTTATGTTCATCCCATCTTTTCCCATCCTCTCTGACTGTATCACTCAACAAATTTCTCGCAGTGTTATATCTGCTTAATTAAATCCATATTTGTAAATGGCTCAGATCCAACTGAAAAAATCCATTTCAACCGACCCTGTTTGGACGCTATGTTAGCTCACAATCTCAATATTTCAAAAGCATTTTAAATGCATCAATATATGGGTTAAAATCCATGCTAAATCAACCTAAAAATGTTAAGTTTGAATACACAATACAGAACTTTTGGATTCCTTTTTTGTTTACATATTGTCATCAATTCCACTTCAGGAAATAATCAAAAAGATATAGTTTCAACCAATCACCATTTGACTAATACTATTTCAGAAAAAACATTCAGCCAGTTTTTTCCCACATCTTTCTGCTTCTTAACTACAGAAAAAAACGAATACAGGGAAATACTTCTACAAACAAGTCATCAGACCTAGAGCCAGACATATTTATGTGAACCAGTATAAATTAGCGTTAAAGCCCAGAGGATTGGTGGGTAGGGCCTTAAATGCCTATAAATACTATAACAAGTTTTCTTTTGCTGCCGTTAACAGTTATAGTTCCAATGAAGATGTAAAGGATATCTTCTATCAATCACTTACCAACATTGGTCAGTATCATTTGTTGGAGTAGCAATAATTATACAGTGACTTGACTTCTGATATTGGCCCCACAACTTGAGCATAGCTTGCATTTATTGGGCATCGTTCTATCAACAGCCTGATTAATAGAAGCACTTTATGCGAAAATCCATTCCTAAACCATCAGCATAACATACAACATAGAACAGTACAGTGCAGTACTGCACCTTTAGCCTATGATGTCATGTGACCTTTTAACCTACTCCAATATCAATCTAACTCTTTCCTCCCCAACCCTCCATTTTTCTTTCATTATGCTCCTATCTACTACTACTACGTCAACTCAGGCCTAGGGGGCCGGCGTCGGGCAAAGCTCCTACCTAATATGGGAAGGCTCCTATCTGAGAGTCTCTTAAATGTTCCTGATGTATCTGCCTTTACCACCACCCATAGCAGTGTGTCCTATGCACCTTCCACTCTCTGTGTAAAACACTTACCTCTGACGTTCCCGTCTCCCCCATACTTTCCTGCCAGGACCTTAAAGTTATGCACCCTTGTATTAACCAGTTCCTCCCGGGGAAAAGTCTCTGGCTGTCCACTCGATTTATGCCTCTTACCATCATATACACCTCTATCAAATATGTCATGTATAATGCATATACATAAGTAATGTTTAATACATAGACATAAATATGTATTAAGTGACATTATGTAATATATTACAAACACTTGATCTTATGGTTATCTGTGATTTTACATTTTCCTCTAAATCACTGCTCATTGACGTGGCCATCTCCCATTCTGTGCTGTTTCCTATAGTTTCTGTAGAAGCATAGATAGAATCAAACTCAGCTGGGGGATTGGGTGCAATTTTTGTTGCCATATCCAAACAGCAATGCTTCAGGGTTCCTTTATGTTTATTTCTCCTTCTTACAGAGAACCACTTAAATTGTGACCTCAAGATGGATTTAAAGAAATGTTGAAAATGACATTTATTGATTGTCATACAGCCAAATTTTACAATGAAATTCAGGGACTGTGAGCTAACTGAAGGAACAATGCGTTTTAGGATTCAGCTACCTGACAACTCATTAAACACTGCTAGTCATAACAATGTGAACTTCTTTACATTTTCTATTTACATGTGATATCACATTTTTTGTACTATGAAAATAAATAGCCATAAAACCAATACTAATGTTTTTGAAAATTGACCATGACAATTCAACCATGAAAGA